>NC_090931.1:1461786904-1471786904 GCF_040938575.1 Ambystoma mexicanum | reverse complement strand
ATCTACTTGGCAGAATCAAACAAATTCACCACCTAAACAACAATCAGTTGGGGTTTTCACCCAAGTGTGCATTGTGACAGCCACTGTCCAGGTGATGGACGATTCCCTCCCAATCATGGTGAAGGCTGAATCATGCTTCATGTCCTCCTTCACCCCTCTGCTGCATTCGACAATGTCAACCACTGTACACTGTTCTCCCTCCTTGCCAGCAGCATAGTATTCACTAGTCCTGTCCTGAATTGGTTCCAGGCTGTCAAGATGAACACGTTGCATTTTAATCTACTCCCAGTCTCCTGAGGACTGATTCTCTTTTAACTTTTACTTGGAGCCTCTGGGCACCCTCCTCAAAGTTCCCGATATAGTCATCATCCAATATGTGGACGATAATCAGTTATGCAGTAAGTAGCCCTGAATTTTGACTGCCTAAGACCCAATTCGTCCTCATCGGTCCCCCTTCTATACAACAGCTTGTCCAACATTGGCTCAATGATATGCTTAAAAGGATTAAATCTGCAACTCTCAGATTCAGCAAATCCTTAGGCTTCACCATCAACAGCATCCTGCGCTTCCAGAAACACATAGCCAAGAAGACCCAAACGGGAGCTTAAAGCCACTCATTTGGCTCCCTTAAAAGCATAAACGCATTCTGCCATGCCCTAGCACGCCTAATTAAGGGTGCACAGGAATTTGATTGAATCACCCCCATTCTACGTAAGGTACAATTGCTTCCCCTCCAGGCCAGGATATTGTGTAAGACTGCATGTACCATCTACAAAGCAGTCATGAATAGCACACGATGTACCTGGCCACTAAGCTCCACATGTCTGGTGGCACACACTCCTTGTGCAGCAAATTGACCAACTGGCTTCAATCACAACTTGTCTGAAAAGCAAGGTCCCATCAACAATCCTTCTCTGGGCATGCACCCACCTCCTGGAACTCATTCCCTGTATCAGCTCGCAATGCCCCCATTATTCGTGAATTTAGAAGATCACCCAAATAGTGACTATTTCAACAATGCCTAATCAATGGGGGTCATTACGACCCTGGCGTTAAGGGTTTAACGGCGCCGTAAAAGGTGTCGGCGCTGTTAAACCCTTAACGTCTGATTACGAGGTCCCTTTGCGGGACCCGATCTTAATGGCTGGTTTTACCAGCCGTTAAAGTAGGGTGCCGCAAAGGGACCTTGGTGCTAATTACGGTACCGCAATTTGCGGTACCGTACTTAGCGCCATTCCCAGTCCCATTTAGCCCTATGGGGCGAAAATGGGAATGGGGAAGGGCCATGGTGAAATGGGGAAATACCACCCCGCCAACCTTGGAATGGGGCGGTATTTCCCCATTCCACCATGGCGGACTCGTTACAACACCGGTTTAGCGCCGGGGTTGTAATGAGGGCCAATGACTAGTCCCAATGGACACACAGACTGATGCACAGACCATAATTAACAGTACAGTGCTACTGTTAAAATATACTGGCCTAAACACTGGCTGTCTGCACCCTGTGCTGTGCTCAAAGCTGCTCTCAAGCTAGGTCCGCACTTTAAAGAATTAAATAAATAAATAAAACATTCAAGATATTTTAAAGTGCAGCACTTCGGTTTGGCATTATATAGCAAAAGACAGCTGCAATCGTAATTTTTGCCCCAAGAACAAATCACATGGCTTTCTAGCCAAAAGCATATATGTCAAATTATCTTTGGTGGTGGCTTGGAAGCTGCAAAAAACATGTGTAGACCATCAGAAAGATAAAGCACTGGAACAGGCATAAAATGCCGACATGCCCCTTGCCCAAATGCCTCCAGGAAAATAAAGGGCACAGAGAAATAAAGAAGAATGCCAATGTATCCTCTAGTTACAAAAGGGGAAAAAAACACTCCCATTGGTTTCCTACAACATAAACCTTATTTCATTTGGGCACTTCCACATAGCAGATTTGTCATGAGCTTTACTAAAGAAATATCAGTGTCACAGAACACACTATCAGGAAGTGGTACACCGATAAAGCAGTTTACGGTTGTGAATCACATAATACTAGCCAACAATGGCAAAAGCAGACACATTCCAAACAAAAATAGTTCCTTTTGTTTTTCAAAGCAAATGCTTCACGCTGAGGGAGGCTAGGGTACATTTACTTTGGTGGTAGTATGCATCACCCTCTAATATCATCTCATGCACCAACCATTAGACGCAGTCTGGGGTTTCAAAATAGTTTCTGTAACATCACTATGATGTTATTGTGTAACTGTACATGGCTGACTGCAGTCTTGATGGATAAGCATATTCACTATTTCACCTAGAGGATTGTGCTGGTTACCCCACACAAGAGGCAGTCCTGGTGCCTTTTAATAGACCATCTTCTTGCAAGGTACTGCTTAGCACATCCTTGGCGGTAAGTAGCCCTAGCCCTCCTATACTATTCAGGAATTAGCTACATTCTGAACACAAGAGTACACAGACAAAACATAAAGGCCCAAGGATTGGTACTGTGCATCATCTATCTATATAAATAAAAATGTAAATGTTTGTTTGTTCAAAATCTTAATCTCTGAAAGTTCTTCACCGATTGCTTTGAAATTTTGACAGAACGTTGCATTCGAATACGCGCATGTTTTTATATGCCTACTATATATAGATGTCACACATGTGACAGGTAAAAACATGTTTTTTGGGAAACATCGCCATCTGTTGGACATAAAAGCAACACACGCTATACCAAATATTTTACGTTTTTTGGGAAAAACAGCGCCATCTGTTGGTTGTAAAAGCAACACACTCTATACTAAATATTTTACAATTCCATTTCAATGTTTCTGATTTGGAATGGCTCAAATACATGCCGAGGAAGCAGCAGAGCGACGTGCAGCCAGACTTGAGGATGCACGGTTGCCAGCACGGCGATCCTGTTCTGCTGCTTCAGATCTGCTTTGTTCTCAACAGAATGAACGCGACAGGCTGAGAGTGGCTGAAAGACGTCAACGAGAAACAGCAGATCAGCGTAAAACACGACTCCGTGCTCAGCAATCAGGTGATTACAATCGCCTTACATTCCAGTACAGCCCAGCTGATGATCATAGTTTGTGCCGGCATGTTCTCATCGGCACTATGACTGAAGAGTGTCCTTATTGCAAGGCTCTGAAATGTAATGGAGAAATGAAAGGAATGTGTTGCGCCACCAGAAAAATTAAACTACCTCAACTTGGAGACCCGCCAGAGCCATTAAAAGCTTTGCTCCCAAGAGGACTCTGACCCATGAAGAGGGATAAGCGGGGGCACAAAACCCGGACTACAAGCAAGGAGGGAATGGAACTGCACTCTCTGCCTCAGCCACTGGCACCACTGAGGCGGGGAAAGACTATATACCTTACTCCTGGATTATGGGGGGGGGTGGGGGAGGAGAGAGGGGTTGATTTGCGCTTTCTTTTTTCTTTCTTTTCCATTTAACCAGACTGAGCCACAGCAACGCGTGGTGGGTACAACTGGTATTTTAATTAAAACATTGAAGTAATCATTGGTGGCACCTTGATAAAATGTGTTAGAACACATGTAAATATATAAATTGGCCCCCAAAATTAACCCTCAGATGTACTCCTATAGAGGCTGTGGGGAGCCATTTTGGAAAAAATGTTTGCCACTTTGCAGCAACCTTTACAAAGTAACAAACATAGATTATTGAATGGAATACGGACATTGTTTAGATAAGGCGCCATCCTGTGTGAAGGTAAGGCGACATTGTATCAGTGTTGTACACAGTAGACAGTATAACTGAATCTATCTCCCACAAGAGTACATTTGAGGGTTCATTTAGGGGATCATTTATATATTTACGTATGGTCTACTGCTATTCTTCAAGATGTCACCCATAATTACGCCGATATTTTTAATAATATATGATTATGATACTACTCCTTTAAATGAAGTCAAAATAAAGTGAAGTCAAACAACATAATTCAAATGGATTGTGTCCGTCCACGTATTCCTCGTCTTTGATACTCCAAGTCTGCTTGCAGCTTGCTTCAGAAACTTTTTTTTTAATAGACTCGAGCGATGTGTGGTATCGAGTCATGGCCCTCGATGTCCTCCGTCCTGTCCTCGGCCATGACGTCAACACTGGTATAACAAGCACGCGCGGCGAGCGTTGCTTCAGTTCAATTTTTTCTGCATGCTAGCATACTTCAGAGCAACATCACCTCAGCAAATTTTCATATACTACTATCTACCGTCAAGATTTCATCTGTTCGACAGTGTCCTCAGCACCGAAGACCTATTTTAAGTGGCGTGCTGATTGAGGGGCAACAATATAGCTTTATAGACCTGCAGCGAGGGCCGTACCAGGCATTATGGGCCCTGAAGAGCGAGTTAATGGCCTGAGCGAAGCGAGGGCCTTTAACAAGGTATGAGGGACCATAACACCCAGTACGTCCCGAGCTGCAGGCCTATAAAGCTATTAGAACACCCTCAGTGTTTAGTTAAAGTACAATAAACGAGACATGTTCAGTTGTAGTGCAAAACATTGCAAAATGGTAAATAAATGTTGCAGACATTTATTTACCATCTTGCAATTTTTTGTACTTCAATTAAACATGTCTAATTTTTTTTTATAGGCTGGTCGAAGGTGATTGGGTAGGAGGAGTATGCTATTCAATAGAAATCTGGTGTGGGAGTTCCTGCCCAGTGTTTCACATAAGGTAAATTCTTTTTTTTTTTTCGCCCTACACAAACTTACATTTGCAAATAGTGCACACTTCAACACACTAACAAAACAATCCCAAACAAACACAGCATGTATATTTACTTAGCATCTAACTAACTTACATTTCGAAGGGATTGTGTCCTCCGACGTATTCCTCATCTTAGATATCTCCTTCCAGCTCTGCTGGCCTCGGAAATATTTTTCTCTAGAGGGCGCTGCGCGTCGACGTCCTCCGAGTCGATGTCCCTCAACCGCCGCCGTATCGACGTCGACGTCATCCTGCCTATAAAGGCCGCGCGCAGCGTCCGTTGCTCAGTTCCGTTTTTCCGCGCTTACTCAGTGCCTCGGAATACCGTTGCTCAGTTCTTGTCAGATTAATCTTATTTACCTCGAGTTATTCGATCCGTACTCAATGGCTTCCTCGTCGGAACCGACAACTCCTCGATCCGGCTTCAAAAAATGCCGAGATTGTGGGAAAAAGATGTCGCTGACTGACCCTCACAGAGTTTGTCTGTGGTGTTTGGGAGCTGAACATCATTGTTCGGAGTGCGAGGACTGTATGTCCATGACAGCTAAAGCCCTGAAGGAGCGTAGGGGGAAGCTGGAGAAAGGTAAGACTTTTAAAGCTTCTTCTTCGTCGACGAAGTCGAGACATTCGTCTCCTCGTCACCCTTCGCGCTCCAGGTCTCGGAGTGGGTCCCATCACTCCTCGAGATCGAAGCACTCGAAGAGGAGACGTTGAAGATCCCCTTCTCCGTCTTCATCTTCCTCTGTTTCGCCAAAAAAGAATCCCTTGCCCCACGAAACATAGTTCCCGGGCTGAATGGGAGGAATTCCGCAAAAATATGATGAGCGTCTTCGAGAAAGCGGCCTCGACCCCCTCGAAGACTGCCGAGAGCGATGCTCTGGTCGAAAGACCCGAAGGTCAAAAACGCCGAGAGTCGCAGTACCCGACGAAGGGAACCTCTCGAGCGCGTCTCGAACCCTCAAGTAGGACTATGACCTCCAAACCTTCCTCGAAGGTTCCGTCGACGCCGTCGACGAGGGTTCCGTCGACGCCGAGGTCGGTGTCTTCGACGCCGTTGTCGAAGGAACCTTCGACACACGGGTCTGTCGACTCGACGCCAGCTTCGACACCGGCGTCGACGCCAAGAAAAGTCACGGTCACGACACACCCAGTGACTATCCCCAGGTCCACGGTCACGACACACCCAGGTCCTCGATGGCGATGGCTTCGAGATTGTCGAGTAGTGCAGGGACCTGTAACCCCAATTAGAGAGGAATTTTCCTCTGAAGAACGCAGGTTAAAGGATCTTCATGATTCCTTACATGAGGCAAGTGGGTTAGACACTTCCCCTGAGGTGGAGTTTGCTAGGCCAGACCCGGGGGAGCATGCTGAAACCCCCTATAGAGCCTTAATGGCCAGGATCACAGAGTTCATGGGGTGGTCTGCACCTTCACAATCTTTCCAACAAGATGACCTCACGGATATTCTTGACAAAGGCCCGCAGGAGGATCCTGTGGTGCCTTTTCATAAAGCTCTTCAGAGGAAGGTCATGACAAACTGGGAAACCCCAGATGTCGTACCAGCAGTAAATAAAAAACTGTCTACTAAGTACAGGGTATCCTCTACAGACCCGGAGTTTTTGTCTAAACACCCATCCCCAGAAAGTCTGGTGGTACAGGCAGCATCCTCTACCGATGTCAAGACGGCTTATCCTACCGTCCCACAGGACAGGGACGATAAAAAATATGATGCTATGGCAAAGAAAGTCTTTTCATCATGTAGCATGGCGTTAAAATCTGTTAATGCTACTTGCACCCTTGCTAGGTTCAGCCATACACTTTGGGAGTGTGCTTCTACAGCGGCTGACTGCATCCCGGAGAGAGAAGAAAGGGATGCGTTCCTGAATATTATACAGGACGGTAAAGACGCTATGTGCGAATCCCTCCAGACGGGCATTGATTCGGCTGACAGTATCAGCAGAGCAATGGCGGCAAGTACATCAACCAGGAGATTCGCTTGGTTGAGAAAGTCTGGTTTTGCCCCAGATGTGCAAGCCAGGCTCTTGAACATGCCATTCGATGGCTCTTCTTTGTTCGGGAAAAAGGCGGATGACAGTTTAGAAAAACTGCAAACTTCAAAAGCAGCAGCAAAATCCCTAGGAGCTGCAATCCGTCAAACTCCTTTTCGTCCTACAGGAACCTCTGCGAGGGGCAAGTCCTTTCGCTTCTACTCCGCATTCGGAAGAGGTAGAGGACGACCGGCTCAAAGGGGACAAAGAAGAACTACCCGAGGTGGACGGGGTAGATATTCAAAAGCCGCAGCAACAGCAGGTGCCTCTTTACCATCGGCATCTGCATCAGCCGCCCCAAAACCACTCTGAGGACTTCCCTCACAGGACACCTGTAGGAGGCAGGTTGACTCAACATCTGGCGGTATGGCAGGTTATCACGTCAGATGCTTGGGCATTGGAAACAGTTGCCCAAGGTTACTGCCTGCCTTTCCTACGTATACCTCAGAGTCATCCACCGGGGATCAGCTCTCAGAAAGCTCCAGATCCGCTCCTCTTGCAGGAAATTTTGGACCTGCTAGAGAAAGGTGCCATAGGACCGGTACCTGTAGCGGAGAGGAACAAGGGCTGGTACTCCCCTTACTTTCTCATTCCAAAGAAAGACGGAGGACTGAGACCCATCTTGGACTTGCGAGAATTGAACAAATTCCTCAGAAAAGACAAATTCAAGATGGTCACTCTTTCTCAGATCCTCCAGGCCCTTCAGTTCCAGGACTGGTTGGTATCTCTGGACCTTCAGGACGCTTATTTCCATGTGCCTATCCATCTCAAACACAGGAAATACCTGAGGTTCGCAATTGGCAACTCCCACTATCAATTTCGAGTGCTGCCATTTGGGCTGACCTCCGCCCCGAGGGTCTTCACCAAGTTAATGTCGGTAGTGGCAGCAAGTCTAAGGAGGGAAGGGATTCACGTCTACCCCTACCTGTACGATTGGTTGATCAGGGCTGTTTCTTCGGAACAAGCTCAGATCCAACTAAATCACGTGTGCCACTCCCTTCACAGACTGGGCTTCTCCCTCAATTTAAAGAAGTCACAAATGATACCATCGCAGAGACTCCAGTTCATAGGAGCGATCCTGGACACCTACCTGGGAAAAGCCTCACCACCAGAGGTGAGGGCTTCAGATATTCTACAGATGGTTACCAAGTTTCGATATGCCCAACGTCTCCCAGCCTTCGACTTTTTGAGGTTGCTAGGCCTCATGGCATCCTGCATTTTCCTAGTGCCAGAGGCTCGCCTGAGAAATCCTGCATTTTCCTAGTGCCAGAGGCTCGCCTGAGAATGAGATCCCTCCAGTGGGCACTGAGGACTCAGTGGTCACAATTCTCAGGGAGAATGACAGATCTTCTTCAGGTTCCCGACAGAGTAGCTCGAGACCTTCAGTGGTGGGCCTGTCAGGAGAACATTCTGAAAGGAGAACATTTTTGGCAACCCTGGCCGGAGATAACAGTAGTCACGGATGCCTCACTCACGGGGTGGGGAGCCCACGCCAACGACTTGACCATCAGCGGTCGTTGGTCTCCATCGGAGTCCAGACTACATATCAACCTGTTAGAGCTGAGAGCCATCAGACTTGCGCTGAAGGCGTTCCTGCCAGCTGTACAAGGGAAAAACGTCCTGATAATGACGGACAACACAGTGGCCATCCATTACCTCAACAAAAGAGGAGGCTTAGGATCACTACCCCTGTGCAGAGAGGCGATGCAGCTCTGGTTTTGGGCAATCCAAGAAGGAATCTCTCTATCGGCAGTTCACCTAGCCGGAGAGAAGAAATTGACAGCGGACTCTCTGAGCAGGCAGAGCACAGTCTCCCACGAGTGGGAACTAGCTCAGGAAGTCCTTCAAGAGATCTTCGCCCTTTGGGGAACCCCTCAGGTGGATCTGTTCGCCACCAGCGTCAACAGGAAATGCGATCTGTTCTGCTCAAGGGAATTTCCCCCGAGAGGAGCTCTGGGAGACGCGTTCATAGTGGACTGGGAGTTTCCGCTTCTGTACGCGTTCCCACCGGTCCCTGTCATTCCTCAAATGATCAGGAGGTTGAGAAGATTCCGGAGAACCATGATCCTAATTGCCCCGGATTGGTCCAGGAGAACGTGGTACCCGGACCCTCTAGACTTGTCCATCTGCCCTCCAATTCGACTTCCACTCAGAGAGAACTTACTCTCACAGAAGGGAGGTCAGGTTCTCCATCCAGACATCAAAACCCTCAACCTTCACGCTTGGCTTCTGAAAGGTTGAGGTACAAGGATTGGGACCTCCCTGATGATGTTATGGAGGTGTTGCTTTCGGCAAGGAGGCCAGCAACAAAGTCTTTATACCGCTGCCGTTGGAACAGATTTTGCAGCTGGTGTAGAGAACAGAATATCGACCCTTTTTCATGTGGTACACCAATGGTTTTGTCCTTCCTTCTATATTTGTCGAATTCAGGCCTTCAAGTTGGCACCATTAAGGGCTATCTCGCAGCGCTATCCATCTTTAAGCGCACTGCGGAATAACCATCCTATTTCAAATTACCCTTGGTAATACAGTTTCTAAAGGGGTTAACTAATGTTTATCCCCCAAGACCATTCCAAGTTCCCCTATGGGATTTAAACTTAGTACTAACTTTCCTGATGGGCACACCTTTCGAACCTCTCCATTCTTGTTCGTTAAGATTCCTTACCCTTAAAACTGTTTTATTAATAGCACTTACATCTGCTAGAAGGGTGAGCGAATTACAAGCTCTTTCTTGTAAACCCCCTCACACAATATTTCACAAAGACAAAGTTGTCCTGCAAGTGAAGCCTAATTTCCTACCAAAGGTGGTTTCGGAATTCCATATCACTCAGAAGATTACCCTACCATCTTTTTATCCTCCTCATCCGGGGAAAGAGGAAGAGAGGTTACACAGGCTAGACCCTAGAAGGGCTTTAAGTTTTTACATCAGTAGACTAGCCAGGATAAGACAGGCAGACCAGCTGTTTGTAGGTTACACAGGTCACAAGCTGGGGTTACCAATAGCTAAGCAGACCATTTCCAGATGGATCATTCTAGCCATTCTGGAATGTTATAAACTGGCAGGGAAAGAGCCCCCTCAAAACCTTAGGGCTCATTCGACCAGAGGTGTTGCAGCTTCATCGGCCCTCAAAAGAGGTGTGCCGGTTAAAGACATCTGTGCGGCCGCTACATGGTCGTCTGTCCATACCTTTACACGATTTTACAACTTGGATTCCTCCTCCAGTCAAGAGACTAGGTTTGGAAGGGCTGTACTGCATTCTATTCATCAATAGAAGACAGCATGAAGTCAGTACTCCCTCCTCCGATAATAGAATACTGCTATGGGAGCATATCTAAGATGATGAATACGTCGGAGGACACAATCCCTTCGAAGAACAAGTTACTTCTTACCTTGTAACGTTCTTTCGACGGGATGTTCCTCCGACGTATTCCTCATCGACCCTCCCATCCATCCCCGCAGTTCTACTTCCCTTGTTGTTGCAGCTTACGCTCCTTCAGGGTGATTAGTCTAGTCCAGAAAGAATTATTGTGGGCTACAAAACGGAACTGAGCAACGGACGCTGCGCGCGGCCTTTATAGGCAGGATGACGTCGACGTCGATACAGCGGCGGTCGAGGGACATCGACTCGGAGGACGTCGACGCGCAGCGCCCTCTAGAGAAAAAATGTTCTGAGGCCAGCAGAGCTGGAAGGAGATATCTAAGATGAGGAATACGTCGGAGGAACATCCCGTCGAAAGAACGTTACAAGGTAAGAAGTAACTTGTTCTTCTCTCCTCTGGTTTTCCATTAGTCGTCCCATAGTAAGGTGCAGGAAACAACCACATCTCGTGAAGAAGTGAGGGCAAGGTTCCCCCTCACTTCATTGCCCTGAACAAACATACATGCCACGTTTCCTTTCAAACATACATGCCACGTTTCCTTTCAAACAAACATACTGCTCTTCCTCCTCTGCAATTTGACACTTGTTTAAACTCTTTCCTGGCGAAGGTAAAGCAGAAAGAGTTTCTTCTGCCTTGCTTGCAGTGGCCCTGTCTCACACGTTGGTCTTGCAATGTGTCATTCGGAACGGAAAGTTAACTCTTTCCGTTCCGACATTACATTGAGACGAACGTAGCAACTTTCCAGGCTCACGTGGGCATCGGCAGTTGCAACAAGTAAGTAATGAGTACACTACTTGCAGGCTGTATTCAATCTGCGGGCTATACCACTTCGTATAGCCCTGAGATTGACCAATCAGTATTGTGAAACACTCTCTATGGTGTTCTAATGTCCATTATAGACCTGCACCAAGTCGGTCTGTGGTGCCTGGGGGTAGACCACAAAGTCTCCTGGCCTTCAACTTACTAAAGTTGTTTGGCCTCATGGGACCCTGCATTTTCCTGGTGCCAGAAGCCTGTCTGGGAATGAGGTCCCTTCAGTGGGCTTTCAGATCCCAGTGCTCTCACTTCTCCAGCAGAATGATGGACCTCCTTCAGGTCCCGAGAAAGGTCGCCCAGGATCTCCTGTGGTAGGCCTGCCAAGAGAATATAATGAGAGGGGAGTCCTTTTGGCAACCATGACAGATGCCTCCCTTTCAGGATGGGGAGTGCACATGAAAGTTCTGTTAGCCTGCGGTCACTGGTCTCAGTCAGAGTCCATACTTCACATCAACATTTTAGAGCTGAGGGCAATCAGACTAGCACTGATGGCCTTTCTGCCCTCGATACAGGGAAGAAATATCCTGAAAATGACGGACAACACAGTGGCCATGCACTACCTCAACGAGAGAGGGGGTGTGAGGTCCTTGTCCCTGTGCAGAGAGGCAGTGCAGCTCTGGTTCTGGGCACTAAGAGAAGGAATCTCTCTTCTGGCAGGTCACCTAGCCGGAGAATAAAACACAGCATGGGGCACTCTGCACAGGCAGAGCACGATCTTCCACGAGTGGGAGTCAGCTCAGGAAGTCTTTCGAGAGATCTTTGCCCATGGGCGTAGGACATGGGGTTTCTGGGGGGACAAAACCCCCCCACAATCTTAAGTGCGGAGGCTGCAATGGCATTAATCCCCATCAGTTTGTGTGCCCTGGAGTCTGCTCTGCAGGCAGCATGTGGCATGTGCACTAGTCCAGACTATGCACATACTGCTGGCAATTTAAACTGTCTAAATGAACACATCCTTTTGTGAGCCAGCGGGTGCTTGCCGTAATACTGCCCTCTACAAAACGCTGACTCAAATCCTGCGCTTAACTGAAGACCAGCGGTGCTCATCAAAGCTAAACAGGTAAATATAGAACCTCAAAATGCGTTATAAATCAGACGCGTGCATTTGGCAGCAAATCACAAAAACCTTCTATGGAAGCAGTTCCCCTATGCACATACATCTACGGGAGACACATCTGAAAGCCCAAAGCATTAACACATTACATTCGTCGTACAACAAACTGTCCACAGACTCCAAAACAATTGACAGTTACCCAGAGTAATCCCATTGTTATAAAATTCACTACTATCCATCACTGAGAAAGTCTTGTAAAATTGCTACTTTTATCCACCTTGGTTTGTGTGTTCATCACCTAATGCAAATATACTCATATCTCCATAAGCACAGCACAGCACCTCTTTCAATGAGGCACCCGCCGGAACCCAACCTCTCTTTGATACTTTCTGTATTTAAAGCTAAATATAGTGAAAATTGCTCAATTAATTTTGACTGCGTTCGCAACGATACCTACAGTAGGGCTTTAGAATATCGGGAGACGAGAGCCCGACTTTACAGCCATGCGTGGTGAGCAGCAAATTTGCACTAACATACAATGTGGAGGAAAAAAGCCTGAGGCTGCACCGCCGGTGAACATGTCCATGTGCATGCACATAGGCTATAGATCCATGGACGTGCAAGACTCAGGCCCTCATTACGATACCGGCGCTAAACCATGGCGCTATTAGCACCATGGTTGGTGCCGGTATCGTAACGTGTACGCCATGGTGAAATGGGGAAATACCGCCCCATTCCAAGGTTGGTGGGGCGGTATTTCCCCATTTCCCCATGGCCCTTCCCCATTCCCATTTTTGCCCCATAGGGCATAATGGGAATGGCGAAGGCGCTAAGTACGGTACCGCAAATTGCGGTACCATACTTACCACGAAGGTCCCTTTGCGCGTCCCTACTTTAACGGCTGGTCTAGACCAGCCGTTTAGGTCGGGTCCCGCAAAGGGACCTCGTAATTAGGCGCTAATGGGTTAACGGCGCTGCAGCCTTTTATGGCGCCGTTAACCCATTAGCGCAAGGGTCGTAATGAGGCCCTCAGAGTCCGACATGAGCCCCAGCACAGTCCATAAACGCTGTGTTCTCCACAGCAG
Source organism: Ambystoma mexicanum (assembly GCF_040938575.1). Classification (NCBI taxonomy): domain Eukaryota; kingdom Metazoa; phylum Chordata; class Amphibia; order Caudata; family Ambystomatidae; genus Ambystoma; species Ambystoma mexicanum. The sequence goes on along the minus strand of NC_090931.1, from coordinate 1,471,773,800 downwards.
CGCTCGCGGGGCACCAATCATAACTCGCAGGGGCTGCCGCACTTGGTCACCAGCAATCGCCATGCTGCTGCCTGGGGTAGAAGAAAAAACATATATATCATGCCTGAGCGCTTGAGCATGCCAGTATGCACCCTGCTCTCGTGCACGGAAAATGTATCATCTAGCTTTATGATTGCGCACTTCCAACACATGTCACGAGGAGGAAGGGGGCATTAATATTTAATAGCGCCTAGGCTATTATTTTGTTTTGGCACCTGACCTGCACCTTGTTAGTGAAGCTTTGTGGATCTATGTGCTTGCAGAACCTCATGAATAGCATACGGCCATCAGAGGGGAAGGGAGGCTGTGAAGCATATCAAATGGGCATAGAATTAAACAAACCTTCTCTGCTCTTGAATCAATAAAGACAAGGCATCAAAAAAAGATTATCGGGGAAGGCCTAAATAAATGTTCTTTTGTGGAACAGGCTCTGGCTGTTGACTTTGATATCATCCATCAATCACTCTCACCCATCCTAGTATGGACCCACAATGTCAGTCTTTAGACCATGAGGTTATCATTTTCTAGACTTAAAGAACTTAAAGCTGTGGAGATTTAATTTGACTAGTCCTGTGTACTACCAACAGACCCCATGTTCCCCTTCTTCCATTCCTTCTTTTTAGACATTCTGGGCTTTGTAGTTCCACATTTACATTATAGGTGTATGGGCCTCCAAATCCCAGCAGGCAAAGTGCTGGTGGTGGAAAAAAAATAACTTCAACATGGTGCCAGGTGGCAGAGATTTTCCCACAAATCTGGCGACTTGGCATTTCCCAGACAATGTAACACATGTGCCCTGTGTTAATCAACAGAAGCTATTTCACTCATCTGTGTGCTAGGTAAGATCATTGGTGATCTACTTGTGGTAAAAAGGGGCATGCACTGAGCACCCATGCAATCATTTATGCCAGCTAAAGTGAAGTGCCAGTTTGGCATCCCCTTGGAACCAGAGGGCAATTTTGGAGCCCGGATCCTTGTGGCGCTCTAGGTGGCTGCCGCGCCTACAACAGCCATATTGTAGCAAGACCCAAGCAGCAATATGGACGAAACAGGTCAACAGCAGTGGGACTCCTTCTGTAACTCAAGGTTACCTTGGGTGACATGTGCAAGCAGGGAGATGGGGAGACAAATGGGGAATTGAATAAATGAAGAGAGGATATTGGGGAGGAAGCAGAGATGCTCAGATCACTCCCATACCCAGCACAAACATGATTGTGTGCGAGCCTGCGAGGTTCTGTGTTAAACGGATAGCACCACTCGGGTACTACCTTTTGCCCTATAATTTTCAGCCCCCCTCTGCTTATGGGTGGAGTTGGGTGGAGGAAAAGGAGAATGGTCCTACCCACCCCCCATGCACCACACAGAGCCAGTCCAGAATGCACCATCTCTTAGGAGAGAGAGGTGACCAGTACGGCGGGGACGGTAAAGAATCATCTCAGGCGCAGTGCTGGTCCATCTGTAGCAAACTCCCCAAGGTGTCCCCTGTCTCCCCCAGATTTTATGGGTCTCCTACGCCCCTGTCTTTGCCCTTTGGGGAACTCCTCAAGTGGATCTGTTTGTGACCCGTGTGTGCAAGCAGTTCTGCTCCAGGGAATCTCCTCAAAGAGGAGCTCTAGGGGACATGTTCACGGTGAATTGGGATTTTCCACTCCTGTATGCTTTCCCACCAGTCCCCGTCATTCTTAATGTCATCAGGAGGTTGAGTAAGTTTGGCAAATCCATGATCCTGATTGCTCCAGACTGGGCCAGGAAAACGTGGTATGCGGACCGTCAAGAAATGGCCATCAGCCCTCCGATTCGTCTTTCCCAAAGAGAGGTCTTTCTCGCGCAAGAGGGGATTCTCCATCATCTAGAAATCAGTACTCTGAACCTTCATGCTTGGTTTCTGAGAGGGTGAGATACAATTATTGTGGCCTTCCGGAAGACGTGATGAAGGTATTGCTTTTTCCTAGAAGGCCAGCAACAAAATCCCTATTCCGCTGCCGTTGGAATACATTTTGCAGCTGGTGCAGGGAGAAGAAATGTTATCCTTTTGCTTGTAAAGTTTCTACTGTTCTTTCTTTTTTACTTTATTTAGCCCATTCAGGGCTGCAAGTAACTACAATCAAGGGCTACTTAGCGGCACTCTCAATCTTCACGAGATCACCAGATGAGAGATATTACTTTAAGGGGCCGATTGTGGTACAGTTCTTTAAAGGTCTGACAAACCTGTTTCTGTGGTTCCTTTCATCATACCAACATGGGATTTGAACCTAGTGTTAAGGCAGCTCATGGGATCTCCCTTCGAGTCCTTACATTCGTGCCCCTTAATGATGCGAGCACTCAAGACTGCTTTCTTGTTGGCTATCACATCTGCCCGCAGGGTGAGTGAACTGCAGGCCCTGTCTTCAAAACCACCTTTTACAACCTTTGTTAAAGACAAAATAGTGTTGAGAGTGCGTTCATCCTTTCTCGCTAAAGTGGTGTCAGAGTTCAACCTGGAGCAGAGGATAGTCTTACTGACTTTTTATCCACTGCCTCATACTTCCAAAGAGGAGGAGAGGCTTCAACTGCTAGACCCAAGAAGGGCGTTAAGTTATTACATTTCAAGGATGGCAAATGTAAACAAGGTGACCAACTTTTTGGGGGGGTATGCAGGACATTGTTTAGGTTTGGCTGTGACAAAGCAAACCATTTTGCGATAGCCAATTCAGTGCAATACTGAATGCAACTCTCTAGCAGGGAAGGACTCACCTGATGGCTTGAGGGTGCATTCCACTAGAGGAGGGACTGCTTCTTTGGCTCTAGAAAGAGGGGTGCCGGTGCAGGACATCTGCAGAGCGGCTACTTGAGCATCCCTTCATACATTCATACATTCAGCAGATTCTACTGCCTAGTCTCAATAAATAGAAATTCTTAGCACCCACCTCCACATACAAACTGCTATGGGAGTGTATCAAGGATGAGGAATACGTGGGACGACACAATCCATTTGAAGAACAAGTTACTTACCCGTGGTAACGTTCTTCGACTGGATTTTTCTCCAACGTATTCCTCATTGCCCTCCCATTCTTCCCCTCTTACTTGCCAAGAATTTCCGTGTTGTTACACCTTCCTTTCTCGCAACGTCAGATTTGTCTCCATCTATGGCAAAGCATGCAAAGAAGGAAAAGAAATAGAACTGAGGCAACCGTCAACACGAGTGCTTCTTATACCAGCGTTGACGTCACGGCTGACGACAGCGCCCGAGTCTATGAAAAACAAATTCTGAAGCAAGCTGCAAGCAGACTTGTAGCATCAAAGATGAGGAATACGTGGGAGGAGCATCCAGTCAAAAGAACATTACCATGGGTAAGTAACTTGTTCTTCTGAGGCCATACCCCTGCAGATGGAGCTCACTTGCTTAAACTGGGATAGCAAAGGTGTGTGTGACTAACACCGAAAGGTGGAGACTAATGCACAAGGAGTATGATAAACATGGATGAGAGGAAGGGGTGGAGAAGAGGAATTATGCCATTGAAAGAAATAGAGCTGGATAGTAAGTGATTAACACATGGATGGGACACTTTCGCCAACTTTAAGTCAGATGATTTGAAACTACCTCAGTACAGAGTGCAATATGAGGCTCACAGACTGTACCTTAATGCTATAGTCCCAACTTTGGGTTGCTCAGATAATTGACTGAAAATATGTTTTTTCTGTGATTAGGGATTGCCCTGGCTCACCTGGATCACATGAGCACAGCAGAGCAGATGGCGGTAAAATGTGCTGCTGTCATCGGACAAACATTTCTCTGTAAGCTGTTGCATCACATCCTCCCGGAAAGATCCCAGAAGAGGGTGGTGCACACACTAATGTCACTGGTGAATTCACGGATCTTTGAGTGTGCGTCACCAAGACCAGAGAACAGCCTTCAAAGGGGTAGAAATGGCTTCTGCTTCTGCCCAGAGGAGACATATGCTTCAGGTAAGGAGGCGTAGTCAACCTTTTGTGTGTATTTGTTTGGGATTGGTGGTAAGGTAACGAGGAGTAACAGCTAACAAGCATGGGTTTGAGGGAAGGGCAACAAAGGAAGAGTCTCTACTACCCATTTAAAGGCAGTCAGGTAGGAAACATATGGACGAGTGAGTGAAATGTTCCTGTGGGGCAAAGAGAAGGATAAGAAAGTTGGACATTTGCACTTTTGTGGAGATCAGCAATTAAGTTTGGAAATGTCTTCTGATTTCGGAGTCACAACGTATTTGAGTTTCCTTTTAACTATGGAGGGATAAGAATATGAGAGGCATTAGCACATACCCACCTTCCTGAAGGCAGACCCATGTTCTGTTTTCAGACATGGTGCAATTATACCCAACTACCACTCATTTCCAATTGGTAAGTGGTGTGATGCTGGAAATGCTGTTGGTGGGACAGCGCCTCCTCATCCTAGTCCTGCCACTTCTCTGTTGGTGTTTTCTGTGTGCCTTCCTGCACAGGAGTCCAGTTTGGACCCGTGGAAGTGCGACTCCTCATCTTTACCTTTTGGTAAACAGTACCCATGGAATACCCTCAGTCCTGAGAAGCCCTGGTTCTGTTCCCTTCCCCTGTCTGGTTGTTCGTTGGAAGGACCGTATATGGCTCTGGGGCTGCCTCCTGCCAGACTGGCTGGAGCCTTCTCAGGGACTGCTTGTTGTGGGTATGCCTTTGGGGTGGAGCCTGTATGAGTGGAGTATGGATTCAAATCACATTCTGTGTTGTGGATATCTGGTTCTGGTTGTGTGACCCAATGCCTGAGCCAGCACTGACTGAAACTGGAATAAATTAATGAATGCAATGAGTGCTCTGAAAGGCTGATGAGTAGCCCCCAATCCACATCTTGTGTTGTGGGTGTCTGGTTTCGGGTGAGTGGCCTGAGTGCCTGTGAGCCTGATTGGATGCTACTGGCATGAATGTACTTTTGTGTGATTGGATGGTTGGGCCTGGCTCATCATCAGTGGATGGGGAGTGTTTTGTATAACAGGGGACCTCACACTCACTACATTGTCGGAAGCTGAAACAAGTAACCTCACGCAAGAAGCTCAAGTCATCTTATGCTTGTATCCTGGGTCCAGCTGGAGGAAGAAGTCTGCTGCTGCAACTCTTCAAGAAATCCAAAGGTGCTTTGCTGACTCAAGGAATGAACCAGAGAGGACCAGGATAGGTGACCTCTTCCCGTAGCGATGAGGGAACATTGTACAACTGCTGCTCTTCACCCGAAGTGTCCTGGAAGCCAGTCCTGTGTTCCTGCCGTCCGGGGAAGGGATCTTTGTGGGTCCAGAAGAGCTTCTCCTGGACATCCTGGACATCTTGAAGCCAAGAAGTCCATCTGTGTTGCCTAAGGTCCGGAGGAGTGTTTGTGACTGCTAGAAGCTATGAGGGGCCAGTAATGCAAGACAGATAACTGCTTTTATTTATTTTTGTATTTGACATTTTATTAACCCATAAAAGGGCAAAGAAAACCGAACTAAACCTACTCTACCAGGGAATGCCCTACCTAGTATGGGTTCTAGGGGAAAGTCACCTAACATACACAAAACTGGCCCTCACACTAAACAACAAAACATTCAAAGTAAACCATAAACAACATAAATAAATGATTACCAAATAACCAATGACTTGGATGACTTCCACTTGTCCTAGGTGGATCCCTTTACCACGAATGTCCAAAGTCAGTCTCCTACAAAAGAAAAGAAAGGTCTTGAACCAGTTCTTGAAAGTTCCAAGGCAAAACAAAAGTTCACCCAAACAAAAATCCACTGCTAACAGTTCTTTCTCCGTTTGTGGAAAAGGTCCCTTTCCAATTTTCACAAAGAAATAGCACCAATGTTAATCCTGGATAACCTCCTTCCAGGATAGACTTGACCAAAGTTTAATTGAAAGTACCACTTCTGTTTGAACAACTGTCCTTTTTTGTATAGCATTTTCAGCTTCTTTGATACAATTTGTCAGGATGCTTCTTCTAAGGGGGTTGATTTCCTCCTGACAACTCCCCTCTGCTACTGGCACTGTGAGAGCAGGCTCTTTTGCTTCACGTGTGCTACTACTTCAATCACCTTAAATAAAATGTTCTCTGACAATGTTATCAAAAACAAAACACAGTTCTATTGGCTCTGCTATAACTTGGTGTTTTAAAGATTTCATCTGGCAACTTAAAGACAAGCCTCTTCAACCTCCACAGGTAAGCATGGCACTCTTCCTTCCTATGCCATATGAAGGTATCAGGTATTAATATCGCCACATATATGGTCGCCGTAAATAATATCGCCGTGAAAATGTCGTGGCGATATTATTTGGGTGACCATATATGTGGCGATAGGGGCAAACAAAAATAATTTAATTTGGGGGTTGCAGGGGTGTCCCCCGCATGTTCCATGCAATAATGCCGCCACAAAAAACGACCATTTTTTCGGCGATATTTTTGTATGGCGATATTTTTTGGCGACATTATTACATGGAACCCATTTGAAAGGGGCAGCCTCTTTGCCTTGTCTGTCTTGCAGCTTCTACTAAAATCGGTCTTGGCTTCAAGACTGCTTCTCAGTCTCAGCTATACAGTTTGTTGAATAGTTTGTTTAACAAGCACTCAGCTTCCTTCCCAAGCTTTATGTGCACCTTCTTGGTTCCAGTGGTGACCCCAAAGCTGTATTGCTACTCTTCCAGCTGTTGATAACCTTGTCAGACTTGTATCAGAGGACACTGGATTAGTAACAACTTCAACAACTTCAAAATATAGGGGATTATCTCTTAATAAGGCTGGTTTCACATTAGAAGGATTTTGTCTACTGGCTTGGGTATTGCTTGTTCTTCTCGCTACTTCAGCAACTTCTACAATTACTACATATTTGTTCTGGATGTTACAAGATGCTGGTGTCACTAGGGAAACAGAATTAGGTACATGCAACCACTCTATGATATAGAATTTGACCTTTAAAGATTGTAAAGACTTACATTGGCGTTCATTCATAAAGAACGCTGATTTAACTTGAATCGGGGTCACCATTACTCATACGCGTCCTTTCTTTGATGAACAGTTCTTGTAATAATTTGGAAAAGTCAGCTGCTACTGTTCAAGTGATTATGAATAGCGTTCTCCCACTCAATTGAAGACACACAGCCACTCCGGTGAGGTTCTTTAGTGTAACAAGGGAAAAGGAAAGGTTTTTCTTATACGGGATCACTTTGTCTGATGCTGAAAATGTGCATGTTACATTTCTTTGGTTATACAAACTTCCCACGGCAACAAACAACTTTTACTCGCTCTTATTTCAACGCAAGTTGAATTTATTTACATGCTTATATAGTGCCAAAGCCTGCAGGCATTACATGTAGACACGGACAACATATAGTTAGACGAGACACCTGTATGTGTTAATAAACCTGGGTATATCTGATTTATTTAAAAATGGCTGTCTTCAATGCTATGCCAGGTGACTTCTCTCTAATCTCATCGATTTTGGTAGTCCATTCCCAATTTCAGCCGCTTTGACCGTGAAGTATCTACCCAGACCGTTGGTTCTTTTGTAGATAGGACGGACAATCTGCCCCAATGATTCTGATTCCAATGATCGACCTGGGATGTATTGATGTATCTGATTCTTCAGGTAAGAAGATGAGTTAACAGAGACAACGATGGACTATAGTCATTGCTTTGAATAGAATTCTGTTCTTGTCTTTCAGCCAGTGAAGAGATCCTCTGTCTGGGGCAATGTGCTCCCTTTTTTTTCATACACACTAGTCTCACTGCACTGTTTTGAATTACCTGGCACCTGTTTATACATCCGTTATTAGCTCCTACCAGCAGGACATTACCATAATTTAGTCTGGATAAGATTGTGGCCCTTGCTATGGTGGCACTGTTCTTCGTATTCAGGTATGGTCTAATGTGCCTCAATAGTCGCCGATGATATTGGCAGTACTTATTTAGATAGTTGACGTGGGATTCGGCAGTTAGCGATGCCTCTAAGTAGATACCCAAGGTCTTTACCTTTTCTGCCACTTTTATGGGTGAGTTTTTTTTATCTGGAAGCTTTCATATTTTTTACTGAGTTTCGCTTGCGTCTCCAATGACCCAAATATCATGATCTCAGTTTTGTTTCCGTTCAGGCACATCCAATTGTTTTTCATCGGTATCTCAATGTCATTATAGAAAATCTCCAAATTACGTGCGTCTGTATCGTAACATCCCGTCAGCTCCATCACGAGCTGTGTATCGTCAGCGTAATTTGTGAAAAAAGCTCTGATTTTCTCAAGCACCGTACAAAAGTCTCTGAGATATAGGCTGAAACAAAGTGGGGATACACTTGCCCCTTGCAGGACCCCGAAGTTGATGGGATCCGATGGTGAGAATTGTTCTCCCAAGTGTTTTTTGGAATTACGATTAGCCAGAAAAGAGAGTATCAATTTGGTGGCTTTTGTTGAACAGACTCCCATATCTTCCAGTGCCAATTGAAGCTGCTTGTGATCTGATAAATCAAAGGCCGCCGACAAGTTTAGTAATATTAACGCAACCAACTTGCCTTTGTGCATTATGTCGAGCATGTACGCCTGGAGGTCTAGCATTGCTGACTCTGTGCTGAGGTTGTTCCTAAAATCAGATTGTTGATTATGTAAAAGGTTTTTCTCTTCTACAAAGGTTTGAAATTGCACTGCAGCTACCTTGTTTAGAATCTTCAGGAGATAATTGCAGTTGGTTATGGGGCATAAATTGTTAGGGTCCTTTTGGTCCAGGCCTGTTTTTTTTTACTATTGGTGTGTCACGCGTCTGCCTTCCTGGCGCTGTGGGCTCCGTCCTGATACCTGGCTTCACGGACCTCCTTCGAGTGACGTGTTCTTCTGTATTGCTGGATATCTACTACTTTGGATTTGTCCTTTCCATTGCTTTTCCCCCATGGACTTCCCAGCTGAAACAACATACAGGAATCATATTTGAGAAACTGTTCCTTACCTTTGCCACTACCCTGAGACGACATCATTCAGGACTTACCACACAAGAGGTTTTTTCTGCCATTTGGCTTTTTCCTCTCTCTGGCGCTCTCTGGAGGGGGTCCTTTGCATACCTTCTTTGAAAAGGCAGCATAGTGGCTTCTACCCGAGGGAGGCCGTACCTCTTCCGAAAAAAGCGAAAAGACCGGAGGAAGAAGGGCCACCAGCATCATTCTTCATCTGAGGATACAGGTGAGGAGGAGGGGGATTTTGAACTTAGTGATGACCAGGATGTTACCGACAGATATGACATGATGTTACTCTGGAATGTGACTGTCTCTAAATGAGGAATTTACTAGACGCGTAAAGAATGGTGTCAATATAGCTTTGTGGTCTAGGATCATCTTAGGCGGTATTACATTCTCTGCACATGCCGTTGGCTTCATAGAGAAAAGAGTATCCCTCAAGTCCTTTTCTGTTATTAGTGCAAAGTCAAATTTCTCAGAATTACTATATGTCTGAGTGTTAATACAAGATTCTGTCGTGTAGCACTCATCGTCTGAGTGCTCGTGATTATTTCACGTGCCTTCATGATCTTGGATGTGAATGCCTCCTGAACTTCAACACATTCTTCATGTGTAGGTTGCATTGGGGGGACTAGAGCTCTTGGTTTCTCAGAGGATTTAAGCATCTCATATAGTTTGCTTGTGGAATTAGCTGCTGTTATTTGCTTATTGTGGTTGTTCTTTTTAGTTTCAATGATGTGGTGTTTGTATTTTGTTTCTGCTTCCGTCCATTTATTTTTGTTATCAATGGTGGGCTGTTTTACCCATCTAGATTCATGTTTTCTTTTCTCTTTCTTCAATCTTGTTAATTCGGCGTTAACCCATTTTTGTTGGTTAGTATTAGCCCTAACCAATTTCCATCTGTTGGGGGCCAGTTGGTCGATTAGTTTTTGGACTTGTGACTTGTGTGTTATATATCGTGACTAGTTTTTCACATGAGTCCTCGTCAGATGTCCTCCCCATAAGGTCCTGTAAACACTGAGTAAGATGTTCAGGTGTGATTTTGTTGAAGTTTCTATTCTGAATTATTTTATGATCATTGTTCTTTTTGGGCATCTGTTCCTGCGGTTCTATTCTGAAATGCACCTTATAATGGTCAGACCATATGCATGGAATGGTCCCTTCCATTATGACTTCCAGGTTACATGCTACCACCCAATCAAGTTGGTTTTTATTCGGTGTGGTAGGTTCGTTGTTGCTTACTGCAAAATCAATGTCCTTAAGTGCTTTTTCCAAGCCCAGCGTGTCTCTGTCCTTGGGGTCCCCCCTTCATCGGTTAAGGTCTCCTAGAAATAATGTTGATGTATTTGACCCATTTAGGTTCTGCAACAACTGAAATATTTCTTTGTTAAAATCTGGCATAGTTGATGGCGGTCTATATATCAATATAATGTTTATACAACTATTGTTATTGGGTGTGTATTTCAGGTGGAGCACTTCGCATCACTGGCAACAAATAGTAGCTATGAACAAGTGGATATAATGTCTTGCAATAATGGCTACTCCTCCCTGTCCCTCTTTCCTGTTCTTACAGAAGATGGTATAACCTCCAGGGACTGCCTGTTCGATCATACGCCCACTTGAATCACGCATCAATGTCTCAGTGAGGCATAGCACGTCTATGCTGTTGTCAATAATAAGATCATGTATATTCTGGGTATATTCTTCGCGTGATTGGAGCTGGTTACAGTTACCAGTAAGGAGTTTTAAGCAAATTGGAATACAGAGCTTCACTCACCGACACCAAGACTCTACTGTTGCCGGTGGCTTCCACTTCCCAACTTTTTTTCCTGCTGCTACTACTTCAGGCACTCTTGGGACCCACACCCCTCTGAAGCACGGATGACTCTGATCTGGCCTCGACCACAGAGAGTCTCCTTCCCTCCTGCTTCCCTCGGCTTGCTTCTATACACAGGCCTCGGGTGTCTGTACAACTTCAGCTCTGCAGTCACAGCTATTGGGCGCACCTGAGGAAACCGTTATCTTCTCCAAGTCTCTTCCAGTGCATCCACAGCCAAGCAGGGTTTGTGAACACAGGACCAACTTAGAACATGCAGGTAAAATCTCTTCTCTCGTCCCCGTATCCTTTAAGTGGTCACACTTCCTCGTGAACTGCCAGCCTCGTGCTCTTCTCCTTCTGCTACTACTGCCAGTCTTCCAGCGCCTGCTCCAGCTCCTTCCTACTGCTTCTCTCTGCTGCAGCCTTTTTAGTCCTCTCAGGTGGGGCAATTGACTTCAGGTGCAGGCCCTTAATATTAATTGCACGACACTGACAAAGGCTGTTAGGCCTGTTTGCCTGACCTCTACGTCTGCATGCTTCCTCAACCCTCTTCTTCGTCACAGTCCTAGAGGGAGTCTGGGATTCATAGTTCACTTTAAAGAAATTTGTTTTTTCTAGTTCTTTAATACTTGGAAGAGGGTTTTTAATTCTCTTCACATTTTTAGAAGAGGGATTGTACGTTTTAGTTTTAATAGCCACAGATGGTATAGAAAAGACAGCAGTTTCTTCCTTCCCTCTGGTGTACCCTTGACATTGAGGCTGATGTTTATTTTCAGGGATGTCGTAAGACCTGTCCTGTTGACATAATAGGTTGAAAAGTTACAACCTTGGGGCTTACCATTTCAGTCTTACTAGAATGTTGGGATATATTAAAGTGGCAATACGCCAAATCCTCCTCTGGCCTACCGGCAAGAGTATTGCTCTCAGAGGACAAATACTGTGCCTTATGCCACAGAATCTCCCCACTACCCTGGGCTTTGTCTCAACCCAGGATCCTCCTGCAGTACACCACCCCCAGGATTGGCATCTGGAAGCATCTGCCCTTCTCCTGGCCATCTGGGAGGAGACTTTAGGCAGGGTTTTGGTGGGGGATCCGCAGGATTCTTCACATACTCTTCCCCTAAAGACTTGACCTCAGATTTACCAGAAAAGTATAAGGGTATTACTCTTTTCCCAAGTTTAACAATATACGCCTAACTTTTTAAGTTATGTTGGTCGATGTTAAAGACCCATTTGTTGAAACATGTGACTTCAGTACCCATAACTAAGGAAATGGGAAGATCAGACATCCCCGACACATGTATTGAACAACTTTTGCCCGAAATGGTGACACTAAAAACAGTAATGGGATGTTTCTCAATTTGTCAGTGTACACAGTTTACTTCCTTATAACCCAAGATCTTCGAACCTTCTGGTAGCAAGCTAGCTTGTATAGCTGAGGTTTTACTTCCAGTGTCTAACCTTGCCCAAATGGTCTTGTTTGTAAAACCACAGGTATTCTGTTTGTGGTTCTGTCTCCTGTACATAACATGTTACTTCTCTGGTTTTGTTGCCTAGAGGTAGATATGATATTATATGGCATTTATAACGCGCCTATACACGGGAGTTCCTGAGGATATACTATCCATAGAGACAAATTGATTTCCTCTCCTCCTTCATTTTCTAAGACCCTATACGAATATATGAATAATGAGGTCTACATCTATATTCATAATGGTCAAAACCCCCACATCATAAGCAACCACATTCTGGGGACACCTCTCTTTCAGCATAGTCTAAGGGCCTCATTACGACTTTGGAGGTAGCCATGTTGCTGTAAGCACCATGGCTGCCTCCAAAATCGTGTCCGGGTCCGGTCTGGTGGAGTGGGGACTTACCGGGACATTTCGCCCTAGGCGGACCCGGTAAGTCCCCATTCCAAATGCCATTCCCGATAGGGCTCAATGGGAAGGGGGAAGGCACTAATAACGGGCCCGCGATTGGCAGGCTCGTTATTAGCGCCCTGGTCCCTTAACGGGACCCGTAAAGAACATGTGGTCAGACCACACGTCCTTCACGGTTCCCGTTAAGGGACCTCGGAATTAGGCAGTGAGGTATTACCGGCACCGGTCTCCTTATCGGTGCCCGTTATCCCTTACCGCCCACCTCAGAATAAGGCCCTAAATCTCTTAAAAGGATAAGTACCTTCCTGTGAACTTCCGGATTTAGACTGACATGAGATCTCAAAGCCTGGGGGTAAAGTTTGATCTTCCCCCTTGACAGTGGAAACATTTTTAGTCAAAGGTACAAAATAACCCTATGTGATTGTTTGTCACCAAACCTCAGCGTCTCCTCAAAGGAATGAGGGTTTTGTTGCACCTCGACACTCAATGTGTCACTCTCTGCTTCTTGGAAAAGAGGTTTGCGTTCCGGACAACTGTCTTCTTTCTCAAGACACTATAACATGGTATTCTGGGAACTCTTCCTTTTTGGTTTACGCAAGTGTTTAAGATTTGGAGAATTACTTTCTTTGTATATACAATATAGCATGGGGTTCTGACAACTTTCCTTTTTAGTCTCATCAGAATTAGTGTCATAAAGTTCACAGGTAGAAAAATATTTCTGGGGTCACCTTTCTCTTCTGATACCACGACTCCCAGTCGATCGGCTCGATGGTTTTCATGAGTAGTGGCTGAAAAATTGGGAACTGTACGTTTCAATTCTCTTCCACTAGAGATAAGGGGATAGATCTTAAATCTGGGTCCTTGTTTTGGTATAATGTATGCAGAAATATAAATAGCAACAAAGAGATAATTAACTTGTCCTTTACGGGTATAATATGATTTTGAGGGAAATACAGATGATATACATTCCCTTCAACATATTGTGCCTGATTGCCGGTTGCTCGGAATAATTTACTTGTACAACTGGTGGATTACAACCCCAGTGACCGGAAAGTTAGGCACCAGTAAAATCTTGATCCCCATTCCCATAGAGTCCCAAAGGACTCTATGGGAATGGAGACCACGGAAGCACTGACACCGTTGCTAACAGTGCCGGTGCTTCTGTGACGGTCTGCCTAACATGGCCGCTGTGCATGGCAGGGTCAGACCTATCGGGCACAGCGGCTCTGGCAGGCAGAGTTGTAGTATGCCGGTCCGGAAACAACGGTGCTGTTAAGCTTACCGGCACCGTTGTTTTTCGGACCTGTATACTTGTAATGAGCCCCATTGTCTTTTTGGTAATATAGCTTGGCCTGAGACTTTGAAAAATGTCATTCCTACATTCAGTTGAGAGGCGACTGATTGCAGGGGACTTCTCTAATTCTCCCAGCTCCCTTGATGGAATAGGATTGAAAATTCCTTTCCTCCCTAGTAAGGGAGTCTTTAGAACCAGGGTTTGAATGGGAAGTACAAGTAACACGAGTAGGAGATAAGGCCCAGATCAACTTCTCTCTGAATCTGCCTCATTTTGATCTGAATCTACTAAATACGTTGTGTATCCCCAGTTTGTATCAGCTGATTCACATTCCACCACTGACACCATATCTGACGGGCCCATAATGTGAGACGGACAACTGCTTGTAGTTTTCTCAGTTTTAACATTTGATTAACACATGAAAAGTCAAAGGAAACCTAACTAAACCTACTGTACCAGGGAGCTCCCTAGCTAGCTAGTTTAGGCTCTAAGGCAAAATCTCCTAGCATACACAAAACTGGCCTTCACACTAAACAACAAAACATTCAAAGTAAACCATAAACAACATAAATTAATGATTACCAAATAATAAATGACTTGGATGACTTCCACTTGTCCTGAGTAGACCCCTTTACCAGGAATGTCCAGAGTCCGTCTTTTCCAAAGGAAAAGGAAGGTAGTGAAAGTTCCAAAGAAAAACAAAAGTTCAACCACACAAAAATCCACTGATAACAGTTCTTTCTCTGTTTGTTGAAAAGTTCTCTTGCCCATTTTCACAAAGAATAGCACCAATGGTAATCCTGGATCACCTCCTTCCATGATAGACTTGACCAAAGTTCAATTGAAAGAACCACTTATGCTTCAACAACTCTCCTTCTTTTTATAGCCTCTGCAGCGTGTTTGATAGAATTTGTCAGGATGCTCCTTCTAAAGTGGATTGCTTTTGTCCTAGCAACTCCTTTCTGCTACTGGCACTGTGAGAGCAGGCTCCTTTGTTTCACGGTGTGCTACTACTTCAACCACCTTCAATAAAATGTCCTCTGGCAATAGCATCAAAAAGCACAGTTTGAATGGATTGTGGCCTCCAACGTATTCCTCATCTTAGATGTATTCCATCCAGCTTTAGCTGCTTGGGAAATTTTGTCTCGGCAGAGGGCGCTGTGCGTCGATATCATCGAGTCGATGGTCCCTCGAAGGCCTCCGTCGAGGGTGACGTCATCGGTTATACAAGTAGCATGCGCGACGCCTGTTGGCCTCAGTTCCGTTTTTTCCGCAGTACGTGTTGCTTCGGAGACTCGGCGTGCCTCGAGTAGTTCTGTGACACAGTTACTGAAGATATTCGATATGTCTTCGTCGTCGACCCCGACTACGACCCCACGATCTGGATTCAAAAAGTGTAAATCCTGCGGTTTGAAAATGTCCATCACGGACCCGCACCGGGAATGTCTGTGGTGTCTTGGTGAAGGCCACGACATGGAGGCCTGTACGAACTGTCAGGCGATGGCGGGGAAGGCCTTGCCAGAGACGAAGGGAAAACTGCAGGTAGGTCGTAAAACAGACCGAAAAGCTTCTATCGTCGAGTCGAGGTCCCGTGAGGAGAAATCTCCTCGACGTGAAAGGCATCGGTCTAGGTCCCGAAGCGATTCTCACTGCTCTTCGTCTTTGACGAAAAGGTTGAAAAAAAAGGCGCCAACGGTCATCTTCCACCTCGTCCTCGGATGAATCCCCAAAAAGAATGAAATGCCCCACAAAACATTCTTCCTCCGAAGAATGGGAAGCATTCAGAATAAAAAAGGAGGTATTTGAAAAGGCTAAGCCTCGGTCCGCGCCTTCTTCGGAAGCTGGCCGGGCGCGTTACCATTCCGACACTTGCGCACCCTCAAGCCCGGGTGATCGAAGGAGGAAGGATCGGGAACCCTCCAGGACACCGAGCAAAAAAGACTGCTCGAGTCGAACGTTCAAGGTTACTGATGCCGTCTGAAACCCGACACACCTCAAAGGGTAAGTCTTCGAAGAGCGCCTCGATGCCCTCGAAGCCAGCTCCGTCGACGACTACTATTTCGTCTGCGCTATCAACACCTTTGTCGACGTCAACCCCGAAGCCCTTGACGGCAAAGATTCCAAAGGCTCCAACTCAGCCAACTCAGCCAGAAGCTGTCAAAATAACAGCAAAAGAGTAGGCTGCAAAGGCTGCAATACCTTCAGGTTCCACTGACACACCTCTCCCACCTCTCCCAGAAAAGGTTTTTAAACCTCTTCCAAGGAAGGAATTTTCCAAATCCTTAACTTCAATTTTTGAAGAACAGGAGAGATCTGATGAGGATAATTTTCCTTTTGGACTGGAATATGGCACCCCAAATGTCCCAAAATGCCTGATTTCTGAGGAAAGCAGGATGAGGGACCTGGTGGAAACCTTGCATAATGCAAGTGGTATTGATACTAAACCTGAAAAAGATTTTGGCAGGCAAGAACCAGGGGAACATGCCAGTCCCTCATACCGTCAATTAATGACAAAGGTGGTTGAATACTTAGGATGGGATAGACCACCAACTCAGTTCATCCAGGATGAGCTGACCGATATATTGGATCATGGACCCACCAAAGGTCCGATTTTACCCTTCCATGTAGCCTTGCAAAATAGGGTGGACAAAAGTTGGGAAACCCTGTCTATCTGTCTAAACACCCTACCCCCGAGAGTCTGGTGGTCCAGCCAGCCACAGCTTCAAATAAGGTGGCATACCCTTCTAGCCCTCAGGATAGGGACTACAAGCGTGTGGATGGTTGTGCATGCAAGGTATTTTCAGCTGGGAGTATGGCGTTAAAATCAGCTAACTCCACATGTGTCTTGGCATAATTTTCGTACACTCTGTGGGAGTGCATTGCAATGGCGGCGGAGCACATACCAGAAGGGGATGAAAGGGAAGGATTCCTAGCCATTGTTAAAGATGGAAAGGAGGCCATGTAGGAATCCCTTCAGTCTGGATTGGACACTGCAGATAGTGTGAGCAGGTCCATGGGCTAGCACAGTAATGCGCAGATTTGCGTGGTTACGGAAGTCGGGTTTCGCACCAGACATGCAAAACCGTCTTCTGAACATGCCCTTTGACGGGTCTCACCTTTTTGGCAACAAGGTAGACGAGAGCCTTGAGAGGTTGCAGACCTCAAAAGCAGCTGCCAAGTCTTTAGGAGCTGCTATTAGACAACCTCAGCCTTTTCGTGTGTCAGGACAATCTTGGAGGGGACAATCCTATCGTTACTACTCTTCATATGGAAAGGCGAGAGGAATGGCCAGTCAAAGAGGCCAGAGAAAGGCCACTCGTGGTGGACGAGGAAAACGTGCAAAGCCACCTCCAGCTGCAGCCTCTTTGGCATCAGCGGCCGCAGCAATCGCCACAAAACCACTTTGAGGAATTGCATCACAAGACACCTGTGGGAGGCAGGCTGTCACAGCATCTGCAAAAATGGTGAGCCATTACTTCAGATGTTTGGGCTCTAGAAATAATAGCCCAAGGTTACTGCCTTCCTTTTCTAATGCAACCTCAAAGCAATCCACCAGGAAGACACCCTTTGAAGTTTCCAGATACGCTCCTGCAGCAGGAAGTTCTAACCTTGCTGGAGAAAGGTGCTATAGAGCCAGTACCTGTAGCGGAGAGGAACAATGGATGGTACTCCCCTTACTTTTTGATCCCCAAAAAGGACGGAGGACTAACAAGCTCCTCAGGAAGGACAAGTTCAAGATGGTTAATCTTTCTCAGATCCTTCAGGACCTTCAACTTCAGGATTGGTTGGTGTCATTGGACCTCCAGGATGCTTATTTTCATGTGCCAATTCATCTCAAGCACAGAAAAGACCTGAGGTTTGTAGTTGGCGACTCACACTATCCGTTTCGAGTCCTGCCATTGGGATTGACCTCCGCCCCGAGGGTCTTCACCAAGTTAATGATAGTGGTGGCAGCGCACCTAAGGAGAGGGGGAATGCACATCTACCCCTAACTGGACGATTGGCTGATCAGGGCACGTTCTGCCGAACAAGCACTGGATCATCTGAAAGTCACCTGCCACTTCCTCCGCAGACTGGGCTTCTCGCTCAATTTCAAGAAGTCACAAATGACACCTCCAACAGCTTCAGTACAAACGGGCTGTATTAGACACATCCTTGGGAAAGAGCTCGCCTCCCAAGTCGAGGACTCAAGACATTCTTCAGATGGTTTCCAAATTCCAAAATGCCCAAAATCTCCAGGCCTATGACTTCTTAAGGTTGTTCGGCCTCATGGCATCCTGCATCTTCCTAGTGCCAGAGGCACACCTGAGGATGAGATCCCTTCAATGGGCTCTAAAGACTCAATGGTCCCAGTTCTCAGGTCAAATGACGGATCTTCTTCAGGTTCCGGACAAGGCTTGGCAGGGTCTTCTGTGGTGGACTTGCACAGAGAATATCCTAAAAGGAGAACTGTATTGGCAACTATGGCCGGAGATTACAGTAGTGATGGACGCCTCACTCATGGGGTGGGGAGCTCATACCAACGATCTGACAATCAGCAGTCGTTGGTCTCCATTGGAGTCCAAACTATGCATCAACCTTTTAGAGCTGAGAGCAATCAGACTAGCGCTGAAGGCTTTTCTGCCATCTGTCAAAGGAAAAAATGTCCTGATAATGACAGACAACACAGTGGCCATGCATTACCTAAACAAAAGAGGAGGTGTAGGATCACTACCACTGTGCAGAGAGGCAATGCAGCTTTGGTATTGGGCAATTCAAGAAGGAATCTTCTTAACAGCAGTTCATCTAGCTGGGGAGGAGAATAGGACGGCAGACGCTCTGAGCAGGCAGGGCTCAGGCAGTCCTTCAAGAGATCTTCGCCCTTTGGGGAAACCCTCAAGTAGACCTGTTTGCGACAGGGATCAACCGGAAGTGCAAAAGGTATTGCTCAAGGGAATTTCCCCTGAGAGGAGCCCTAGGGGTGGCGTTCGAGGTGGAGTGGAACTTCCCACTATTATACGCATTCCCTCCGATTCCCGTGATTCCTCAGGTCATCAGAAGATTGAGACTGTTCGTAAACCGCATGATCCTAATTGCCCCGGTTTGGGCCCGGAGAACGTGGTACCTGGACCTTCTAGACATGTCCATCTGTCCTCTGTTACATCTTCCTCAGAGAGAGGACCGTCTCTCACAAATGGAGGGCCAGGTTCTCCATCCAGAGGTCAAAAGTCTCAACCTTCATGCTTGGTATCTAAAAGGCTGAGATACAAGGATTGGGACCTTCCAGATGACGTCATGGAGGTGTTGCTTTCGGCAAGAAGGCCAGCGACAAAATCTCTATACCGTTGCCGTTGGAAAAAGTTTTACAACTGGTGCAGAGAAAAGAATGTTTATCCTTTTCTATGTTCCATTCCGGAAGTGTCGTCCTTCCTCTTGTTGCTAGCACATAGAGGTCTAAATGTTGGGATCATTAAAGGTTATCTTGCAGCGCTTTCCATTTTCAATCGCTCTTCGGAAGAATGCTCCTATTTCAAAATAATCGCTTTAATAGTACAATTCTTAAAGGGACTCATCAATGTGTTTCCTCCTTACCCCTTCCAAATACCAATTTGGGATCTTAATCTGGTTCTAAAATTCTTAATGTGTGCCCCCTTTAGACCCCTGCACACTTGTCCTTTAAGATTACTAACATTGAAAACCGCTTTCCTGGTTGCTTTAACATCTGCAAGAAGAGTGAGCGAATTGCAGGCACTGTCTTCTGGGCCACCCTATACTGTGTTCCATAGGGACAGAGTGGTATTAAGGGTTAAACCCTCATTTTTGCCTAAAGTTGTGACCGATTTTCAATTAAATCAGAAAAGTGTTCTACCCGCATTCTACCCTCCACCTCATCCTAGTAAGGAGAAGGAAAGATTGCACAGATTGGACCTGAGAAGAGCTCTAAGCTTTTACATTTCTAGGCTTTCCAAGCTTAGGGTGGATAATCAACTTTTCATTGGCTACACCGGAAGGAAATTGTGTCAATCGGTGTCAAAACAAACCATATCACTTTGGATTGTGCTTTGCATTTCAGAATGCTACAGATTGGCGGGAAAAGACCCACCAGAAGGCTTAAGAGCCCATTCCACCAGAGGCATTGCCTCTTCGACAGCCCTTCAAAGAGGGGTTCACATAAAATCCATTTGTGATGCAGCAACTTGGTCATCGCTGCATACTTTTTCAAAATTCTATAATCTGGATGCTTCCCAGTCTAAGGAGCTTGCTTTTGCTAAAGTATTGCTATATTCCACCATATAATGGTATAAAAAATCTACTCCCTCCTCCAGAGAGTTTTCTATACTGCTTTGGGAGTCTGTCTAAGATGAGGAATACGTTGTTGAACACAATCCATTCGAAGAACAAGTTACTTACCAACTGGTAACGTTCTTTCGATTGGATGTTCCTCCAACGTAATCCTCATCACCCTCCAATCCTACCCTTCTGTAGATTTTCCAGGTTATTGCCACTTCAACTCTCGCAAGGCTGATACCTGACTACCGGCACAATCTACACAGTAGAGCAATAGGGGGAAAAACAGAACTGAGGCCAACGGGCGCCGCGCCTGCTACTTGTATATCCGTTGACGTCACCCTCAACGGAGGCCTTCTAGCGACCATCGACTCGACGTCATCCACACATGGCGCCCTCTGCTGAGAAAAAATGTCCAAAGCAGCTAAAGCTGGATGGAATACATCTAAGATGAGGAATACGTTGGAGGAACATCCAATCGAAAGAACGTTACCAGTTGGTAAGTAACTTGTTCTTCTATTGGCTCTGCTACAACTTGGTATTTTAGAGATATGATCAAGCAAATTAAAGAGAAGACTCTTCAACCTCCACAGGTAAACAACATACTCTTCCTTCTTATGCCATATGAAAGGGGCTGTCTCTTTGCCTTATCTGTCTGCCTTGCAGCTACTACTAAGATCTGTCTTGGCTTCTAGACTGCTTCGCTCTCTCATCTGCAAACAGCCTTAGGTATACAGTTTGTTGAATAGTTCGTTTAACAGGGTGATGCTAGAGAGCCCGACGGTGATGGCGGCTCCTCTGTGAGCGGTAGAACAGCCATGGCCTTGAGCAGGGAACCAGCGACTGATGTGAAGATGGCGGCGGCGCCCAGGACTCGTCAGGCAACTCTGGCAGGTGACCCAGAATCATCGAGCAGCCGTGCAACCGGGGGCCGTGGAGACCTACCCCTACGTGGTGCAGTCACCAGCAGCGTCGTCCAGGGGGAGCCTGTCAGGACCCAGAAATCGTAGCACTGGCAATATTGCTACTGAAGGGAACCCTGCAACGCAGTGATGGCGGGAGCAAAAGGGGAGACAGACTACAATCGGAATGGCTCCGGAGGCAACCGTAAGCTCCACAGAGACCACCGGGCAGATAGAGGGCTAAAATGGACCGGTCATAAAGCAACCTGCATAAACTTTTTGGATAGCCTGGTGTCAACATAGGCCAGCCGTCGGAGGGAAAAGGCGATGATGTTCTGCCCCGTGCCAGGAACTCCCAGACACCCCCACCCGCTCGGACGGAACTGGAGCTCCAGGCACTGAACTGCTCCAGGGGTCAACGAGACAAGGAGCAGTGGCTGTGTGGAGCCTGCTCCGGGCCCCAGGGTGCGCAGAGCCGGGCAAGTCTGCAGGTACATGAACAGGGCAGGCGGGGACAGTATGAATATGCAATAAAAGTCATTAGAAGCACCCGCAGCACACCGCCGGCAACCCTGGTGACCAGACAGACTGTGAATGCTCAAACAACAGCGAAACACAACGAGGTAGAAGGGGCATGTTTCTTCCTCCTGTACTCTGAGAAGTGGGGCCACACTTCCCTCCGTTTGGCGACAACGACCCCAAGGTGGGTCTGGACCATGTGCGGGCCTCACCTGAAGCCTAGCTCTGCATGAGCCGAACCCCATAGGGAGACATGAGCCCCCCCCGCAGCCTGCCATTCAAGTCAGAGCTCGCGGAGCATGTCCGGTGGGCCGTGGCGGCACCCGTGAATTAGACCTGGGGCTGGAGGCAGTTTGGAGCCCACCCCCTAGGTTTTCGGCAGAGCTCTGACCCCAAGCCAACGATCACGGTCAACATTAGGGCAGCCAGAGGCGAACTCGATTGCGTCACTGCGATCCAGCTACCTCGCCACAAAGAGGGCCGTATCAGCGTACTATAGACACAAACAACACCGTCTGGGAACTTGTTGAGGTGGAGCGGAGCTGGCCACAACAGCAACAACCACATCTGGTAACAAGACAGCTAGAAGAGACGCCTAAGGTCAATACGCACCCACTAAACAGCTTAAAACCTGAATGCGGTCTAGCGGGGGGATGTGGCAAGTAAATCAGTGACATTGCACAACGTCACATGGCCTCCTGTTGTGCAGTGAACGATCAAGAAATGGCTGGACTCCATCGATCCCAGCGCCCTGCAACAAGCTGACCATCTGACTCCCCATATGGTCAGAGGGGAGTAAGTCCACTGCAAATATCAAGACAACAACAGGGGCAGCTGCACCAACTGTCCAAAAAGCACACTAAACAAGCGGCGTACAGCAACAGAAGGAGCCCAGTGCTGGTCCCACCATTCGCAAAGAGACCTCAACAAGGTCAAACGCGATGCTCAAACTTGCCAAATATAAACGTGACAGACAAAAATTGGAACCACTGCGACGACACTCCGGCACACTACAAAGCAGCGACATGTGACCATGCTACAAGTCACTTAACTGTAAGGACAAAGTACGCTAACCGGCGAGCTCCCCCAGGAACAAGGCAGATCAAGTGTGAATTGCACCCCATAAGTGACATAACCCGACAAGAGAGGAGGCACGAACGTGCATTTCAAAGCAACAGTCAACATTGACTCGGGTTAGAAAACAGTCGAGACTCCCCAGCAGGAGTTGCTGCCAGACTCAATTTTACCAAAGGGGGTGCCAATCAATACCTCTGATCAAACCAGTTCCGCTTGGCAGTCAAATAGATTAGTGCCGGCAGCCATAGCCCAGCAAGACAAAAAGCCACTGGGGCCTGAAACAACTGATCCTACACATCACGACCTCAGACAAAGGCAGACTCCTCAGATTGCCGCGATATTTCCCTGTCGAATCGCCCTGACCCTGGAAGCAACAGTTCCCGAAAATAGGGTCAGATAGCCTACAACGGAAGCCTAGTTTCGAGGGAGGACACTCCACCAGGACCCCCAGACCACAAACTCAGCCGAATCCACTGAATCAATGGCAGACCATGATGAGCATGCGGCCCAGGTCCCCGAGGTCGACATCCGGGAGATCCTGCTCGATCTCAAAGCAGGGATCGGAGGTCTTGACTCTAAACTTGACTCACTGTCCTCAAAGGTCGATCTGCTGCAACACCGACTGGATGAACATGGTGACTGACTGGACACGGTTGAGCAGCGGGTGTCTGGGTGAGAAAACCGAAGCACTGCACTTGTAGCCAGGGTGTCGGCACTGGAAGTCCAAGTGAACAACAATGAAGACTTGGAAGGGAGAACTCGCCGTAATAACATCCGCTTGGTCGGGGTGAGAGAGCGGCAGGGCCCTCGCAAAATGGAGGAGCTTGTGTAGGCCATGTGTAAAGAATTGTTCGGAGAACCTTTGCTGTCTCACAGATTTGTAGTTGAAAGAGCCCACCGCATACCCACCATTTGACCGATTCCAGGAGCAGCCCTGCATCCGATCATTGCACGGCTACTCAACTATAGAGACCACGACACGATTCTACGACTAGCCAGAGAAAAAGAGGGAACTTCAATACAATGGAGATAAAATCCAAATATGCCAAGACTTCTCGACAGCGGTCCAGGCATCACAGAGATCCTTCTCAGGGGCGAAAAGACTTCTGAGGGACTGCAAAATACCGTACTCCATGCTCTTTCCTGAAAAACTTTGTGTCTAACATGCAAAGAGGACACAGTTCTTCACTTCACCGGAAGCAGCAAGCGCCTTCCTTGACGAGATCGCCGGCTGCTCACCTCGCATTAATCTGAGACCTGAGAGGGAAGACCAAGGCCGGAGGGACCCAACCTGAAACAGTACAGTATGCAACAAATTAGGCAGAAATACCTTAAACTCTAAACTTTGAAGGTAGATAGACACACACACACACACACACACACACACAAGGGGAGGCAAAGTAGTGCACACCATTTATGTTGAACACACTTTAAATATTCAATCTAAAACTCCATAGGCGCACCTATACCCGAATTAGAAAGGGAGCCATCAGGCTCGGGTCGGCACTAGCGCCCCAAGCTCAGCACTGTACAACGGATATGGATTAAGAGGGAAGGTAGAATCAATGGGCAGGTTGGGGTTTGCCCGTGAGGGAGGTAGAACAGGGGACATTCAGGACGAGTAATGGGGAGGTAGGTACATTGGGAGGGATAGGAGAAGTTCAAAGGAAGTCACATGTGTTGGTAGTCCGGTCCTCGTCAGCTAACTCCACTAATAGATCCGCTGGAATGAACAGAATTTGCATACACAAAGAAAGTAGTGGTTGGAAAAACTTGATGTACATTGAACAAATACAGTATGGTCTGATGGGGCTCAAGGTCGCAAAGTGGAACATAAGAGGGGGAACAATCCAATCAAAACTCAGAGATTATCCCAATACCTTAAAAGGCACAACATCGATGTGGCATTAATACACGAAACCCACCTCACTCCTTTCTTCGAGGGCAGATGGGCTGCAAGTTGGGGATGCCACAGATACTACTCCTCCTTTTCATCCTAAGCCAGCAGAGTGGCAATCCTGATAATTAGTACTCGAGGGTGTGCTGGTTGTATTAGTGAACTCATATGGCCCAAACATAGACAGCACCAAAGCATTTGACTGAGTGATGAAACACCTGGCAGAGTTCAGAAAGGCCACAGTCATCTGGGGAGAGGATCGGAACGCCACCCTAGACCCCTTGTAGGATATATCTAATACGGCCCCTGGCGGGACAACCAAGGCGAGGCTTCAGATACAAGAAATGTGCAAGGCCTATAACTTAATCGACGTATGGAGGCTTCGCCACACAAGGATCCGTGACTTTACGTATCACTCCCATGCACTTGCGCATTCTCAATGTCACTGGGCCTAGTAAGATCGCTGTTTTGTTCTCCCCTGTTCCCCTCCCTTGCCTTGTCGCACTCTGAAACACTTGTGTACGAGCGCGATAGAAATAAAATATCATATCATATACAGCTCCAGCTCTAGGCTAGACTATTTACTGGTATCGCAGGAAGGTGGATTCCACTGGGGTGACAGCCACATCCTCCCAAGAACACTCTTCAATCATTCCCCAGTGACTCTGGAATGTATACACGGGATCGGCGGGAGGGGTAAACAACCCTGGAGATTCAAAGCATGAGCGCTCCAAGACCCAGTGTTCGCCCAGGAACTGCAGGCTGAGCTTCAGTCCTTTCTCACACTTAAAAAGGGGTCGGTCTCTTCCAGCAGGATCCTATGGGAGACCCTAAAATGTTACGTCCGCGGGTTCTGTATGTCCAAAGAAAATAGAATCCTGAAAGTTATCAGAAGGGAGCTCAGAGAAGGGGAAATTCAAATTAAAGAAATAGAGAGTGCATATGCTGAAAACCAAGAGCCTCAAATGCTGGCTCGGCTTCGCGAGGAACTCGATAAATTCAGAGCAAACGCTGACCGGGAAATCTGGTTCTTGGCACAGGGCCATCAAGTCCACAATTATGGCAACGGCCAGAAAACGGGAGCGCTCCTAGCACGGCTGATAGCCGCTGACAGATGCCCCCTTTGTAGAAAGTATACGGACCCCACGCAATGACTTAGTTTACACCAAGGAAGATATTGTGAAAGTATGCCATATCTTCTACCAAGAGCTCTACAGCTCCAAATGCCCAAGAGATCCCTAGGCCTTGCATGACTACCTGGATGAAACAGGACTGTACTGGGTGGAGGGAGATATGAGAGAATCTCTCAATAGACTGATTACCCTCGAGGAAATAATAGCAGCGATCTTAACATACGCCGGAGAAACAATAATCAATCAAGACACAATGAAATGGCAACAATACGAGGCAATATTCTGGAGAAAAACTCTCGGCCTATCCAACTGATTTCCAATCTCAAGAATTCAGTTCGAACTGGCCTACAATCCCTTGAATCAATCATTACCTGGAAAAAAATGGACCTCTATAGAAAAATAATTTGCCAGGACAAAATCCCATCTCCAGAGATACTCAAGGAAAAAAAGAACCCTGTATGTGTAACAGCCCTGCATTACTGGTCTAATGAGATAAAAAAGAAAATGAGCACTGAAGACATCAGTGAAGATATGCTTACAAACAGACCACATTATGCCAAAAGAAGAGTGCAGCAAAATGATTGGATCAAAACAATAGAGGAACAATCCAAATATAAAAGAGCAATGATCTGTTCAATAGAAGCAAGAGCCCTCAATGAGTTACCTCTAAACTTAGCATGTTTTCCAGACCAATCAATTAGAGATCTTTTTCTACGATTCCGCTTGAACATACTTCCAACCCGTGATTATCTATTTAGCATAAAACATCCAACAACAACGACCACAAACTGCCGATTTTGTAAAAAAGATAACACCAGAGAGACTCTATTTCATGTAATTATGGTTTGTGATGCCTTGATGGACAAAAGAAACTTGTTCAAAGACTTCTTTAAAATCTCTCAGAAGCAGATGAACACAGAGGAACGATGGGCACATCTCCTGAAAGGACATGATAAGAACTTAATTCTTACAGTAATTAAATTTTGGATTGTGATTTTGAATGACAGTCTGTAGTAAGAAACACAAGAATATACATCAATCCAACTTTTCATTTTTTGTTTTTTCTTATTTTCTCTTGTTTTACTTTTGTTCCTGTTCTTTTTTATCTTGTAAAGGATAAAATGAAAAGTTTGTATAATCAAACAAAACATTAATTTAAAAAAAAATAGCAGCGATTAAAGAACTCCCGGGTCTAAATCACATGGCCCGACAGGCTAACCAGGGAATTTTACAAAGCATTCGTCCCTACCCTAGCACCACTCCTTCTTCTGGTGTATGAGGAAGCTCTGGTGAAAGGAATCCTACCCCCCACACTGCGTGAAGCCAATGTAATGTTACTTCATAAACCTGGGAAGCCCCCCCGAGGAGTGCACCTCCTATAGGCTGATTTCATTAATAAATGTAGACAACAAAATCTTCGCCAAAATAGTCGACTGCTCCCACTGATGCCCGGGTTGGTACTAGCAGATCAAGCAGGTTTTATATCCAGGTGCAACACGTCATTCGGCATCTGAAACCTCTTCGGCATCATGGAAGCCCTGAACCCCTCGATCCAGGCAGTCACAGTCCTTTTGGATGTAGAAGAGGCCATACCTTTTTGCAGTCTATTATGGGCAGGAAAACCAGCAAGAGTAGACCACACAATACTTATTCAACCCACAGCACAGGAAGGGCTGGCTCTACCATATCTGGAATGCTACTATTGGGCTGCTCAAGCACAATACCTGGGACACTGGTACACCACTTTATCCGCCCGCATGTCCAAATCGAACAAGCTCTGATGACCCCCAATCTTCTCCGGGAAGTGATCATTGGAGAACTCCGGGTCCCACCATCCTCATTAAACGTAGTCCTGATTACATATGCAATATGGAAAAAGAAAGCAGGAAAAAGCAACATTGCCAGTCTATACTCACCCCTCCTCCCAGCTAAACACAGGGGTACCGATAACATGTGAACATGTATACCTGCAACGGGCGGACAAACTATAGCTAGTAACTCTAGGCGACTTGTTTGTAGAAAGAGGCCCTCATTACGAGTTCGGCGGTAACCATGCCGCTATTGGCGGCATGGCTGCCGCCGAAATCGCGTCAGGGTCCGGGTCCTCGGAATGAGGACTTACCGGGCCATTCCGAGTTGGGAAGACCCGGTAATTCCTCCCTCCGAGGACCCGGACACGGTCCTTCCCCATTCCCATTTCCGCCCCCATGGGGCTGAATGGGAATGAGATAGGGAGCAAACAACGGGCCATTACGAGATGGCCTGTTGTTTGCTCCCTCATCCCCTCGCGGGACCCGGTAAGCACGCGTGGTTTTCCCAGGCGTGCTTACCGGGTCCCACGAGGGGAACTCGTAATGCGGCAGTACGGAGTGAACGGCGCCAGCACCTTTTACGGCGCCGTTCACTCCGTACCGTCAGGGTCGTAATGAGGCCCAGGGTGTCCCTCACAACCCAACAAGTACGGGAGTGGGGAGCCAACTCAGACCTTGACATATTTGTATACTGATATTACGCATCTACAGCGATCTGTTGGCTAATATGGCAGATAAGATGGAAATCCCGAAGAAAAGGTGGTAAATAGTCCTAGGGGCTGTAATATACAACAAAAAGTACACCTTAACATTTTCTTACAGGTTGCCCAGGTGGTGCATCCTCACACAGTAATGCCTTTTCGATCTTAAAGATAGCATTCTGCAAGTTCTGAATATTGCCTGCCTTTCTACATTAATGTCTATAAAGTTACACAATGCATAGTAATTCTTATGCTTTTTAATAAATTAAAATGCACCAACTGCTGAAAGTTAAGTATACTGTGGTACCACATAGAGATGTATATATTATGGCCCTTATTAGAATAGTGTTGCCTGAATACAAAGTGTGTTATTTATTGGTATAAGAATACCTGAAACTTACTTTACTCAATAAAAGAACTGTGTTAGCACATAACATAGCGTGTTAACATCCCTTTGTGGGGAGCTTGGGGACTCACTGTCCCTAAGAACTAGCCTGCATCACTCCCCTCGAGTCTCAGCCTTGGTTGCTCGTCCATAGCTACCATTAGAGAACCTTGGCTGGGGTGCTCTGTGCCTCTACCCCAACTATATATATAATGGGCAGAAGTACAGATACCACCCTCAGGTCTTTACACTGGTGGCAAATCAGTGGGATCACTAGCTTTAGGACTTTGTGTTTAACCTTGCTACTTTCAAAATATCCACACTTTTCTGGTACTTTAAAGCTTAGTGATATATACTCAAGCAAATAGTAAATCGATGAAACTAGGCTCTGATTGGGGACCGTTTCCTTGATTCAGTTACAGATACTACCAATCGGATTGCAACCTCTCCTGCCACTTCTATTCCCAAACCCAGCATTGCTCTTCAGGGGGCTGCCCTGAAACTTGAACTGTTGAAATTGGAGCTACAAATAGAAAAGTTAGCATTTCAGTGCAAAAGGTTGGAAATAGAAGCTGAGTTGTAAAAGGAGGAATTGGCACAACAAGTAATACTTAAGAACAGAGACAATGAACATCAAATAATCCCGCTGGAAAAAGCTAAGGTGGAGACCTCAGCTAAACCAGTTGAGAGTGTCAGGTCCTCTGCTACCAAATTCATGAAAGATTTGGTGAGTGTGTATGTGTAGGATTCAGATATTATCCAGTGCTTATAGGCATGTGAAATGGCTTGTGATGTCCATGATGTTGACCAGACGGATTGAGCTAAGTTTCTATTGAGAAGGGTACCTCAGACTGGTTATGACTGTATTCTGAAACTGATTGTGTAAGACAGCGGCCAGGATGAGTGTATGAAAGCTGTTTTGATTGCCACATTTGGAAAAACACCTGTCCAGAGCCCTAAGAGGTTCAGGGAACATAAGAAGAGAGCAAGTATGTCTTGGGTTGATTGGGTGAGTACTGGGTGAGTACTGCCCATATGAACATGATGGGGTGGATTGATCAATACAGGGGAACAATTCACTGAGGCTTGTTCACCAGAGCTGTGTTAGTACATTGCTGACCAGAACATTTTAGACCATTTTAAGTTGGCCAGGTTGGCTGACAAATGGGACTCCTGCAGGGTGTCCCCTAAGGATCCAAGTGGGAAGAACAAGGACAAGGAAAAGGGGACCTCTCAGAAATCTGATGAGTCCAAAAAGCAGCCACATTTGAATAGACCTAAACATCCTCCCTCTAAGGTCCAGAAATCTAGAGGGGATAAGTCCTGTGGGGGTGAGAGCGAGAGTAGGGATTCTCCTCCTGCAAGGCATTCTCCCAGTGATCCTAATTCAGGTTTTCACATACCTGGCACTTGTTGGGGATGGATGTGGGGCCAAGGATCACAGGAAGTGTGACCCCAAGTGTAAAGTAAGGAACTTGGAGTCTAGGCTATCAGCCTGACCTCCCCTTCTATGCCTGAAGTAGAAGCTACTGCTCTGTTAGTGTTTTCTGTGTGTTTTTCTACACAGGAGTCCAGTTTGGAACCCTAGCAGTGCAGCTCTTCATCTTTCCCTTTTGGTGAACAGTACCCATGGGATACCCTTAGGGCACCCATGGGAAGGGATAAACCCTTGTACCCCTAGTGTACCCCTAGTGTATGTTTTCGGGCACATGTGTCTTTTCTTCAGAGCAGGGTATGGGCTGGTGGCAGCTACATGTTGACTTGACAATGGCTCTGGGTAGCCTCCCTTTTTCAGATACTGTAAGGAAGGCATGGTATCACCAATGAAGACAGACACAAGTGATCACAATTGGTCTCCCTCGCTCTGGCTCGGGCCATGTAATTTTACTTTTCATACATTCCTCTTTTACCTGGCCACTTGTGTACGTTATTCTGTTTCAGGAATAATACAATTACACTACCAACTTTCCAGGTAAGGACTTTGCAACATATGTAATTTATTCTTCTTTCAGGAATGATACAGTTACACCAATATTACTTTTTTGAAGAATGAAACACAATTCAAAGATAAGCAATAACTTATGAACTACTTTTCAGAATGGCATTATGCACTTCAAAGATAAGAAAGAACTCAGTATTACACATTTAGAATGGCAGTATGCTATTCAAAGTGAGTAAAACCCCATTGGTATTACACTGTTACACTGATTCAGTTTTAGGAATAATATAGTGTTACCAATTAAGTTACTTTCTAGAATAGTGGAGCATAATTCAAAGCTAAGTAGATACTTTTCAGAATGGCAGTAAGCAATCCATAGGTAAGTAAGAACCTTGTAACACTTGTAACTTGTTTCAGAGATAACTTACTTACTTAGAAGTCCTTCCCTATTCTAGAGAATGAGTGTTCTCAGTGGCAGAAGGGGGACAATGGTAGTCCAGTGGCCAATAGTAGGCAATTCAGGATATGGCACAGATGCAGGAAAGTCAGAGTTCCAGAGGATTTCTCTTCAACAAGTAAGTACATACATTAGAGTTAGTACAAAGTGTTCAGGGACTTCGTGGAAGACTCCCTAGATTGTTGCAGCGAACAGTAGGGGCGAACTTCCAACTACACAAATGACTACCCTAGCCACACAGGAGCGACACAAGACTTAAGATAAGTATTACCGTCACCGCCAAAGTGCCTCAGCAGTGAAGAAGAGCTTGCAGACGGACGCCTTCGTGACGAAGCAGCACAGGACCCAGTCGCTGGATTCTTGGTCGTGGTGACGAAAGAAAGGACACTGGATGGGAACTTACAGCAGCAGTTGACAGCAAAGGTTCCCAACAAAGGATTCGTCAGTGCTTTTTGCGGCTCTGTGGATTTGGCACACTTTTCAAGGTTCCAGATGTGGAACAGTCATCATCTGATCGATTTGCCTCGCTATCTCGGTGCGCACTCTGGTGAGGGGACTTCAGGAAGTGGAATCCTGCTTCTGGAGGTCCAACAGGAGTCAACCGAGGTTTCAGCAGTATTCGTTCATGGGAAGACATTGCACAACACTCCACAACACAGCCTAGAGGTCCAAGGGTATTGGTGGTTTGCAGCCCAGGAAGGTCACTGCTTGTCGTGGGATGGCTCGAAATGCAGGTCTTCTTTAGACTGATTGGTCTCACCAGTTTAAGGGTCAGAGTAGTCATCTTCGGGTCTCCTCTGTCACATGTTAGAAGCATCAGCACAGGCAGCGGTTACACAGCAGGCATCTCTGGTCGCTGGAATCAGCTGCAGCTGTCTTCTCTTCTTCTTCTTCATCGGATTCAGCTCCTGTGGTCGACTTCCATTCAGCTTCCAGATCAAGGACACTTATCCAGGAACCCAGCCAATCAGCACACATGCTACATTCAAACTTTGGGGGTTGGCTGTTCTGGGCAATCTCCCAGTAAGGATTGGTTCTAGCAGGCATGCCAGAAGACAAAGGGCCTGCAGAGTTTCAGACGCCTCCCTCGTTTCCTGTCTTTACAGACAATCTGGAGCCTTAGTCGGGCTACACAAAGGTTTCCGCCGAAGACAAAAATCAAAACAGGACCTCTCCCTCACAGGACGGCAGAAGAAGGACCAAGAAAGGACAAGCACTCTGCAAATGGCAAAAAAAGAAATAAGCCATCATTCTAGATGAATGGTGATCCTTTTGTGCATTACCATGGCTGGTTTCACAGCCTGCAAGTAAAAATTACACAAAGGTTGGTAGAACACGTCCATTGCCACCAGCCATAATTGTAAGCTTGTCACTGTAACAGAAATGTTATAGGAGCAGTGAGAAAGGGGATATAGAGTATCTCCCATGGCCTTCCACATAAGGTGTGGTGTGCTGGACTCACAATATAACATGTAGAGAGGATACAAATATCTCTCTCTGCCCTTGAGATCATGTGTGCTGCAAGTTAAGGAAGTCACTGTAACAGAAAAGTTACAGCAACTATGAGAAGGGGTATACTATGTATCTCCTTAGCACTCCACATAAGGATGGGTGTGCTGATCTCACAATGGGGATTGTAGAAAGGATAACAAGTATCCTTCTGCCCTTTGAAAAAGTAGTTCACACAAAGAAAACAAGAGAAAATAAAAAGGGAAGTACAAGGGGCACCCAGCCAGACTGCACAGAAAGTGTGTGGACTGCAATAGGAAAGTGCAGATGCCCCAAAAGTTATAGGGAAATATAATTCCAAAAATAAAGTATGTAGAGTCATAAAAAAGGAAACCCATAAAAAAAAGAGTATCCTCCTATGTCCCGTCCCCTTTCCCCCATACTTTTGGGACATTCCGTCCTGTGGGACGGGACCGGAGCACTTTTGTAAAAAAGCGTCAAATTGAAATGTGTCCTTCTTCTCTTTTTGCACGGGGTACTGCACACGGCCGTAACCCTGCCCTCCTTAGCGCCGCCCCACGCATCGCCCTTCAGTCCTTTTCTCCACGCGGTCGGGGCTGGACGCACTAGCATCACCAGGAAGATCTTTTTTCTTCCCGTTGTCCTTCACTCCTGCTCCAGTTCTGCGGTCGCATAGTCCTCTGTCAGCATATTCGTGCTGAGGTGTTGGGTACCGGAGTTCGCTCCAAGGTTTCCTTGTTAGGAGCTTCCCGCACAGATACCAGGGTGTGCCCTAAGGCCTCTGTTGAGGCTTTCTGTACCGAGACATGGTTCGAGGCCCCTCTCAGGGGAGCTATTAAGACCAGAATCTGTTCTGAGGTTCCTCTTAACGAGGCTAAGGTGTGTACCAACAGATCTGAGAGGTCTGTTAAGGTCTTGTCTGTGAGGTGGATTCCTCAACTTTCCTGCGCTCGCGGTGTTACCGGTTCTGTTGAGGGGCACAGGGAGAGGCTGTCGACCGTAACTCCTCTGTTACCGGCTTTGCCGAGGTTCCTCCTTTGGAGGCTAATTCAAAGGACAGGATGTCCAGTAAACATCCGAGGCCCCATAGTGCCGGCTCTGCCGAGGTTCCTTGGGTCAAGGCTAAAATTTCAGTCAAGTCCCCTGACCAGTCTGTGGAGTCAACTGCCTCATCACATGTGACGCAGTTCTCCTCAGATGTTCACAAAATGGCAGGCGTTCCTGCATGGTCTAGGGCGGCCATTTTGGATTCTTCCCTCACACCCACGCTATCGTCGGCGGGTGCTGGGAACCTTCTTTTCGATGGACAACCTTTTCCACGCGACAGTGTGAATACGTTCCGCCCTTCCTATAACTGGCGCGTTCGGATGCCACTACGACATTCTGTCTCGCTTCCTCCTACATCTAGCCCATTGGTCGATGTAGACCCGGTTGGTGGCGAGCCTTCTTGGCAGCCCTCTTCACTGCATTCATTGGGTTATGCTCCTCATGAGAGGTCTCTGCCCACTCCAGCGCCTAATATCTCGGCAGAGGATGCCTTTTTTGGGGAATTACATAGTCTAATTAACTCTGATCCCATGAGGGAGTACTTTAAGGGCCTCTTTAGAGAAATATGCCCTTAGACTCCATTGTCTGCCCCGACAGTTCCTGTCACGGCGCCTGTCACCCCGGCGGTTGCCCCTCCTCTGCCTCCCGGGCCTCCTCCGGCTCTTCTGCCTCTGCCTCCCTTGTCACCGGTGGACAAGTCTCCAGCAGAGCGTGTTGTCAATCTGACGCCTGTCGCGTCACAGTCGGGAGATCCGGATGCTCCAGACGACCCCTTGGCAGATCAGGATAGTGAAGACCAGCCCCGCTCTGTCAGAGCATTTCACGACCGGGTACTGGACATCATGTCACTCTGGGACATACCAGTGCCTGAGGCACCCCCTCCAAAGTAGGGGGTGCTATCGGGGGCGCTAACCTTGTCTCCACAGGAGCGCACCGGCCTGTTCCTTCAGAAGGACGTCCTGGCCGAGGCCCCCAAGGTCTGGGATAAACCCCACACCGGGCTACACATAAATAAAAGGATTGACGCCTGTTACAGGCTTCGCACGTCCGAGGAAGTAGCCTTAGCGTCATGTCCGTCCCCGTCCTCGATGGTGGTAGCGACTGCTGTTAGGGAGAATTCTCTGTAAAGGCTAATTTCCCAAACCTAGTGAGTCCCTCAGTAGCTTTGCTGGATTTTTGGGGTTTATTTTTTTCTCCTGCTAAGAGTGAGACTCTTTTACTCCCACTCTTAGACATGATTTGAGGTGTTCCTTTGTCTTACCATGTGTTTTATGGGCTATGGGGTCTTTTACTCCATAGGGTCTCATGTGTTTTTGATGTGGGTTACACAGCACCCTCCGTGCCGTAACCCAGGGGTGTCGTAGCGACCCCCAAACATAGACACCATACCCTGGGACTGACTACTGTCTCCCAGGGCATGTAAAGTCACCATTGGCTTTACTAGTCCCAAATTATGAACAGAAACCAGTACAAACCATCATATTGTGGACGTACTGGTCGGGCCAATTCGATTGCCCCGGGGTCTGTTGTTCGAGGGGGCACGTCTCCGTTCCCCCTGATCGAGTTTTGGCTGGTGGCAGTGGATACTACTTTTTATATTCAACCGCGAATATTTCTCTATGGGATTTTCCCATTGTTTGAGGCTACTATCTTTATTTATTTAATTACGATAGCCTCGAACATACCGCTGGTTTATTTATTTAATATTAATTCACTGGTTGGTATTTTTTGCCAGAACTCGATTCTAAAATGGCGTTTGTGTTCTCTTTTGTGACTCCAACCCAAGTCGAGCCCTTTGTTCCACTTTTTGGCAGGCTTCTCCACAGAAGCCTCCAAAAGTGGTGCCACTCTGTCTGGGTACCACAGGGAGTGTGGGAGGGGGTTTAGGCACCCTGGACTGAGTTACCTTGGTAACTCAAGTCGCACTCTTGTGTGATTGGCCCAAGTGGTGAGCCGGCTGGCTCACCACTTAGCATGTTTGATTGACAGCTAGGCTGAATGAATGGGGGTTTGCTGCATAAAAGCAGGGCTTTGGGGACTGGAACTTCAGAAGTCGCCACAGGACCTAAGAATCCGAGGAGGGAGAAGCTGAGCCGACCTGCAACGACGACACCACCGGTGGAGCCCTGCTGAACCGTCTCACCACTTTTCCCGATGACAGAGGAGATCTCCAGTCCGGAGAGTCTTCTTCCTTTGACTGGTGGGGTTAACCAGTTTTGCCTTCTTTTCACCTTCCTGGAGCATCTTGTGGCCGCCTTGCCCGTGCCAAACACCCCGGCAACCGGAATACCACAGTTTACCACTACCGCGAACCGAAGGGTAGTACCTTTTAATCGAAGAACTCCGCGGCTGGTCTCTTCCCTGGCAGTGCAACGACCTTCATCTTTCCTCCACGGCGAGACCTCCCCTTCCTCTGGACGAAACACTGACTTGCACCCGCTGCCAGGAACAACTGCCCCTGCTAGAGCTTCCTTCACACTTAAGGTACCGTGTCCCGCCTGGCTTCCCTTGCGACAGATCGTTCGGGGTGACAGTAAAGCCTCGACTTTCTAACCTGGGCTGGCCTGGGACAACCTAGCTAACTTTTCCTGACTTTAATTTCATCCTTTTTGTGCGAACTATCTACGGGACTCTTTGGGCATAACCCCACTGTGTGAACCTGGACCCCTTCTGCTTGCTCTCTCCAAGAGTGGGCCTTGCAATTGACTTCCTTGCTCTCCAGTAGAACTTTGCCTGTCCTGCCTTACTGTGGTTCTTGTAAAAGTATTGCAACTTGTGTGCTTCCATAACTCTGCCTTTTTCCCTCCCTTTTTTATAACTTATTAGAGTGCCATCTTATGTTAAACGCTCACCTCTGTCTGAAAATAAGTGGTTTTTCTCACTAAGACTTGTCTAATAAGTAATTAGGGTTGTATATATATGATAGTGACTGTGTGCTGAATTTACTCACCTCTTTTTGCTAACGTAATTTACAAGTGTGTCTTTAAATAAATAATTATATACTTTTACACCAAAGCTCTGGTCAGTGTTTGCTTGTGCTACTGTGTCTCTGTACCTGTTGTGTATACTCTACAAACTGCCTAACTCTTCTTGAGGGAAGTCTGACTGCTCAGTCACAGCTACCAAGTGAATCTGTGTGGTACAGACTGCTACCAAGTGGGTTTACTGCCAAACACCTGTAGTCCTAAATCTTTTGCAGTGGTCCCTAAGGGAACTGCACAGGTTTCTGCCTAACAGCTGCCACTCTGCAATCCAAGCGGCCTCTTCGACTTCCGCAGCTGCGGCTCATGTGCTGTCCAAGGAGGACAAATTACTCGATTCCTTCGGCAAGAAGATTTTTGCCAACTCGGTGCTGCAGTTGCGTCAGGCTAACACAGAGCTCATTTTAGTGAATATGAAACTGTGGAGGGATTTGGCTGACTTCCAAAAGTTCATTTTAGCTGACAGATTGGAAGACTTCAAGGGCGGTCTATCAGATGCCAGGGTGTTGGCGTAGGATATGCTGGAGGCTGCTGCGCACCAGGTCGACACCTCTGCTCGAGCCCTCATGCTAGGGGTGGACACCTCTCGTCATGCTTGTCTTCATGCAACAAAGTTTTCGAATGTGGTCCAAGATAAAGTTCTGGACATGCTTTTTGCTGGCAAAAAGCTGTTTCATTCTTCAACGGAAGGTGAGCATGCAAACTGCTAAGTCTCTGTCGCTGCTAGTGAAGCTTTCTCTTCCTCAAAAGAAATTCAAGATGATTATGCCCTGCCAAATAAAGTCCTCTCTTCAGAAGGGCGACTGGCTCAGCGTTGTGGACCTTCAGGATGCTTATATGCATATCCTGATTTTGAGCCGCATCGGAAATATCTGCGATTCTCCCTGGGACAGGAGCACTATCAGTTTCGAGTGCTCCCTTTTGGTCTCAGCTCTGCGCCGCGTGTCTTCACAAAGATGATGTTAGTCATTGCGGCTTTTTAAGTAAGGCTACAGGGTATTCATGTGTATCCATATTTGGACGACTGGCTTCTGTGCAGTCCCTGTCCAGTGACAGCCTTGAGAAATCTTCAGTCTCTCCTTCAGCTCCTGTTCAGTCTTGGGCTGTCGGTGAACTGGCTGAAATCCTCCATGATGATCTCTCAGGACCCGATATTCCTGGGTTTCCGTTAGAACACGATCCACTACAGAGTGTACATGACAGAGGACAGAATAGCGGATCTGTTAACCATGTGTCAAATCTTCATTCAATCAGAGAATATGTCCGCCTGGAGGTTCCAGAGGCTTCCAGGCCTCATGGCCTTGTGCGTGCTTGCTCTTCCCCTGGCGCGTCTCAAGATGCGACTTACACAGTTGGTTCTTCAGAGCACGTGGCTTCAGGCAGTGGACCCGGACACAAAAATGATCGCGGTTCCACCCTACATGATGACAGACCTCCTTTGTTGGTCTTCTTCCAGCAATCTGTCAGTGGGTGCACCTTTTCAGGAGCCCTTCCCTCAAGTGACCATTACAGCGTACTCCTCCCTTATAGGGTGGGGCGCGACGATGGATCATCTTCAGGTTTTCAACCTGTGTTCGCCGCAGGACAGACAATTTCACATAAATTATCTGCAACATCTGGCAATTTTCCTGGCGCTCAAAGCTTTCAAGCCAGGGATTGTGAACAAGGTGGTCCGCATCCGCATGGACAATGCGGTATCCATGTTTTACGTCAACAAGCCGGGGGGTACTAGCTCACCTCCCCTTGTAGATGTAGCCATTCAGATTTGGGAATGGGCCATTCAGCACAGTGTTTGGCTGTTGGCGGTACACATTCTGGACCAGCTGAATGTAACGGCATACTGTCTCTGCCGGCGAGCAGCGGTCAGCTACGAGTGAGAACTGAACACAGAGATCCTCTCCGATCTTTTTCGCCATTGGGGCACTCCAGAAGTGGACCTCTTTGCGACATCATTGAACAGAAAACTTCCTCTTTATGCTTCCAGGAACGGGCTCGAAGCTTCTTCCCTGGGGATGCTCTCGATATACCGTGGCACAACATGATGGCCTACGCCTTCCCGCCTCTTCCTCTGATTCACTGGGTGCTATGCAAGCTCAGGAACTCGTCGAATTGCACTCTCCTGTTCAAAGCCCCGTGGTGACCAGCCAGATTCTGGTTTTTGTGGCTTCAGCATCAGTCAGTCTGCTCACCGATCAGGCTCCTGCTGATTTCTGACCTGCTTCACCAGAGCGATCAGCAGATGTGGCACCCCTCCCCACAATCATTTAGCTTGGCAGCCTGGTGCCTAAATTCAAATCTTTAGAAAGCCTCAATTTGTCAGCGGATAATATGCGTATTATCCAAGCGGCTAGAAAACCTTCGACCACGTGTCAGTATAGGAGAAAATGGCTCTGTTTCTGTCACTGGTGTTTAGCAAAAAACCTGGACCCCAGAGAAGCTACCATTGACACAGTGCTGTCTTTCATTTCTCATCTGGCAGCTTCAGGCATGCATGTTTTGTCTTGCAAGTCTTATTTGTGGCTATTGCCGCCCATTTGTCCACGGACTCTTGCTCTTTTTCTTTGACAAAGCCTATCATTAAAAGCCACTTTGCAGCTCTGTTGCATCTGTATCCTCCTGTGCGCAACCCGCATCCTAAGTGGGATCTGAATGTGGTCCTTACTGCTTTATGCCATAAACCCTTCGAGCCCATGGCTACGGCAGACTTGAAATTCATTTAACGGAAAATGGCCTTTCTGATTGCGGTGACTTCGGCAAGGCATGTAGGTGAGCTTCAGGCCTTGTCGGTAGAACATCCATTTCTCACCTTTCACAAGGATAAGGTTGTCCTCCGGACCAATCCTTCTTTCCTTCCAAAGGTGGTATCCGACTTCCATCTGAACCAGTCTATTTCCTTACCAGTCTTATTCCCAGAACCGGCTTCAGATGCCGAGAGGGTTCTACATAATTTAGATGTAAGGCGAGCTCTTAAGTTTTGTTTGGACAGTACATCTAATCTTCTGAGCTCTTCCCAGCCCTTGGTGACCTTCGGAGACCCGAAAGGAAAGCCGCCCTCGAAAGCAACTATCTCCCGATGGATTGCTTCCTGTAACTCTGAAGTTTATTCCGTTCAGGGCCTTCAGTCTACGAAGGGAATTCATGCCCATTGCCCTCCAAAAATAGGTTCCCTGGGAAACCATTGCCAAAGCAGCTACATGGGCTTCCCCATCAGCTTTTGTGAAACATTACTGCTTGGATCTCAGCTCCAGGGCTGATGCTCAGTTCAGGCACGCTGTTCTTTAAAACCTCTTTCAATAAAGGAGTTCCATCCACCCGTTATTCTGTAAGGAGTGCTTGATAATCTCCCAAAAGAATGGAGGAAAGGGGACGGGATTTAGGAGTATAATGTAGTATAATAAAGTTACTCACCATACTGACTATCTTACTCCTTGTCCATAGTCCCCTTTCCTCCATACGCCCGCCCGTCGTCCCCTCTAATAAGTATCCTCTATTATTGCTTAAATGGTCTCCCACCTGGCGATAGAAAACGACTGAAAGGCGATGCGCGGGGTGGAGCTAAGGAGTGCAGGGTTACGGTACCCTACCTAAAGAGGAGGAGGACACATTTTCAATTTGATTCTTTTTTACAAAAGTGCTACGGCCCCGTCCCAAAAGTATGGCGGAAAGGGGACTATGGACTAGGAGTAAGGTAGTCAGTACGGTGAGTAACTTTATTAACATAAATGGTGTGTGGGGAAAAAGGTTCCCACCCACTCAGGAACATAGAAAAATAATCCTCAAGTCCAGAAAAAAGTGCTGGAGGTCTCACAGGTGAGGGATTTAGCATACATATGAAAATCTAACCTAACAGTAGTCTCTTGATGTAAATATACTAAAATGTTAAGTAAATGAGAAGGAAGAACCCAATGATTAAGTTTGACCCAAAGTAGGTTTCTGTTAAGCTTATCAAAGGCCATAGAGAGGTCTATTCCGGCCATGTAAACGAAAAGTGCGCTTTTCCTCCAGGGCGATTGTTGTATTTGATCAACCACATGACCATTAAGGTTAGTGCTTTTTTGTTTGTGAAACCCAGTTTGTTGGATTTTAAGGATGCCCTTTTCAATGGTCCACGTATCGAAATAAGGGCTGAGAATAGCTTCGCAGGAGCATCTAGCAAAGCTGTCGGCCTGTAATTAATAGGGTCCAACTTATCTCCCATTTTAAAAATAGAGACGACATGAGACATCTTCCAAATTTTCGGAGTTAACCTTTGACTTAGAATTTCAGTAAATAATATGTTTAAAATATTTGCCTAAATCAGAGGGTTAGTCTAAAAACTCCTATTGCAAAGGCCATTTGGACCTGGTGCTCGAGAGTTACCACTCTTTTTAATAAAGAAAACAATAGCCTCCACATAATAGGTAAAAAACCAGGCTCACTTAGAGTCGCATAAAATCGACGTCTTAGATGCAAAGGAATAAAGATTAGTATAATATTCCACCCAAGTGGATTCCAGAACACGATTTTCTTGGGAGATTAATTGTGACGTCCCCAGGAGGTAAACCATTTTCCAATTTGCTTTTTAACACACATCTGCTAGAGTTTTGAGTGTTTGCCTCTCGTTTTGCCTATTGTTTCACATGTGATACCTTCCTTGTTCCCTTGAGAATGTGATTGATGATCTCTGCAACTTCTTACAGGGTCACGCGTTATTGTAGAAGATATCAAGGGATGGCCATGTAGGATCATGCGTTTCTGCACGCCCCTATTGCAAGAGACCGCCTATGAGCTCT
Source organism: Ambystoma mexicanum (assembly GCF_040938575.1). NCBI lineage: Eukaryota > Metazoa > Chordata > Amphibia > Caudata > Ambystomatidae > Ambystoma > Ambystoma mexicanum. The sequence goes on along the minus strand of NC_090931.1, from coordinate 1,471,732,462 downwards.
GGTTAAGAGAGCAAGTGAAGGAGCTTCACCTGAAATGTGCAAACTTCCTGGAGATGGATTCACAAAAATGCAGCAGCTGTGGTGGGGGAGAATTCATCTTTGAGCATCACATGGCCATCGAAGCTGTCACCAGCCTGTATGACTTCAGCAGCGGCACAGAGTTGTTGCATGAACATGACCCTAGCGAAAATGCATCATCTGTCTCGGAGGAGGCATTTGAAATTATACAGGATTTTCCCAAAGGTACTTATTGATCATATGTTTATATATACTACACACTCATCTAATTTTAGAGTTTCTTGAATGGTAAATAGGGTCTTATGACATACTACCTAATTTCTCGCTCGAAGCAGTCATGATATTACAGTACGGCCCAAACACAACTGTTTCAAGCCACCTTAATCCTCACCAACTATTAATGCAGTTCTGTTCACGTACAGCTCTGCCAGTGCACCTGCATCCTCAAAAAACAGCATTGCTTCTATTGCAAAATACTGGCACACACAAAGTAATGCCATTCCATCTCAATGGTCTCTGCACAATCTCCTGCTGCTCTGGTAACGGGACCCACAAAATGTCTATTATTGCACCTAAATCCTCATCAGCTGCATCTTACAATTCCATTTATGAGCTGCCTGTAGGTCTGTAAATGCATCCCATTCCTTACCTGGAGTACTCCTTGCTATCCTAGTAGGGACCTAAACTCAGCTCTGTGAATACTTCTCAGGTGTGATATGCAGCAGACCATGCTAATCGAGTATAAGATCCACACATTGCTACCAGTGCATCGCAGTCCTCAACTACAGCACTCAATAATACTGGTGCATCCAAACCCACTTCCTCCAGATACATGGGATTTCCTGGCAGTAGGACTGTCCATAGTAAGAATATCATTTTAAATGTTTCGTTTTTTGTGCGTGCCTGGTTGCAGGCTCCATGACCTATGTGTTCACCATCGCCTTGCACCTCAGACCTTTTCTTTCGAAGTTCACTTGCAGCTCTCTGAGGTTTTCTTTGTTTTAATTGCCCTCTGCCCCTATCATGGGCTGCCAGCTTTTGGGCTTGTTTCCTGCCTTTCTTCTACACCATTGCTGCACGAGTCAGTCTCTGTTCTCTGCAGCTGAACCGTATTATTTTCTTTAGTGCTTTGTGCCTTAGCACACTTCCCTGGCTGCTTGTTAGGAAAGATTTTCTTTTTTGACCATTCCCTCCATAGATTCCCATGGAACCCCCATTATTGTTGTTTGTTTTGGACCCTGTCGTGACTTTTTGGAGGACTGTAAAGCTTTCTGCTTTACTTCCCTTGCCTGTTTTGCTCATTCTTGGGGAAACTTGACTAGTCCCTAAGACTGTTAGTAAAGGGAGATTATGGGATTGTGCCATTATGAAACACTTCTGTGAATCAGGCCCCATGTCTCTCTTAATGAATTCTTGTAGTTTTACAATTGCACACATCATCTTGCTGTGTAGTGCAGTTAGGATACTTTGTACCCTTATAACATTGTATATAATGGCTTTTTGGTTACTTTGAAAATGTGCTGCTGGCAGCTGTATGATTTTTACTGTTTTTATGTTATTTTACTAGTGCAATTTTTCATGACCGCATATGTCTACTAAAGGTGGCTAGCACCCTATAATGACTGTGCCACAAGGTTTTCTGTTGTACTTTGGCCATATTGTTCATTGGCCTTCTTCCTGCCTTCTCAGGTCAGGAAATACCTTACATGTAAACCCTTTTCACGGGTTAAGAAGCGTTTTGTGTTTGAGCCACAGTGGCTAGGACTGTTTTATTTTTTTTAATGTATTTCATTTATTTATAAAGCGCACAACAGCCCGCGGGCATCGATGCACTGTATCAGAGGAATGGTTTACATTGATTCAAGTACAAGCTTTACATAGTTACATGGGTACAAAACGGTGGTGTGCTGTCAAGTCCCAATCCACAACCCCTGGCTCCTGAAAGTCTGTTGCTGGGCATATGTGGGGGCCCGTAGTTGTCCAGAATTGGACAACTCCTGTCTGTCTGAATGGTGCAGGGCCTTACCATTGGTTGGCTTTGGCTTCCTAACAGACTGGATCTTGGCTAAAAGTGGGATTCCTGCAACTGTTCTGCAGATCACTGTTGTAGCCAAGACTTCTACGAAGAAGGGAAGTCAGCTGATGAGCTGGGGATGAACCCTGCAGCTAAAAAGCATAGACTGCAGTGATTGGCTCAATGAAGCCCTTCTTCTCTGTCTGAACTCAAGAAGGCCTCATTGGTACTCTAACCCCTAGACCAGTTGGAACAACCAGTCTTGACCCCTGCTCATGAATCTGTGCCCTCTAAGCCTTCAGAAGTCTCCCTGGACCAACCAGTGTCCTTGAAACACTTGTAAACATTTGTTCTGATGGGACCCTTTCCTTGCCGTTTCAAATAATTCCCTCAGTTCACAGTCGAGTAGGGGACCCCCCCTTCTATGCCTGAGGTGTCCTAAAGCCGACTCTCCTGCAGAAGTCTTTCTTTGTCTTCATTTGGGTTTGGGTCTTCAATTGGAAGCTGTCCGGAACCGTTTCCTGTGCACTGCAACCAAAGTATCCTTCTGTATAGACGACCCTTACAGTGGGAACAAGAACAGAACAAAGAACCTAGAATGAAGTCTAGAACCTATGAAAGTGGAATCCGGATCATCCCGAGCCAGGAGGGTAAGTGCACATACCTGTTGTTTTCTCCCCCGGTCTCCCAAAGGGAATTTGGGTGTAAAATCCTGACCCTAACTCACTCTGGTGGTGGAACATGGGCTAATGATCCTTTCTTATGCCTGCCCTCATAAATAGGATTGAGTTGAGCACTTATCTAAAAACATTCAAAAAAACACCACCACAGCCCACTGCATCATTTCTGAATAACCTTACCCAAAGAATCTATACTTTGGAACGTGTTCCTTTTGGGCACAAGGCCCCATACCATCTTAGGGTTGGACTTCATAAGAATGAGAGACGCTGCACTTAGTTGCTTATTCTGACCATCTTCTACTTATTTTTCTTGCATCTGACTACTCAGCTGTATTGCACTGGTAATTAATGCATATGCAATCATATTATCATAATGGTGGAGGTGTATATATTGTATATGGTTTTGTTTGGCAATACGTACCTGTGATTTTCATATGCTTGATGTGTAACTAAAAGCCTAGTAAATATTGTATTCTTATATATTTACTGTCTAACCTGAATTACTCTGTGTTCACCATAAATAGGGTTGCCTCCCGAACTTCTCACCCTAGGGCTGATTTTGGAAATCCATCTGAACACTCCTCACTGAGCTATTCCCTTTCTTTTGATCTCCAAGTGCTCCGGGGACTCCAGAAACATTTGGAAGAATAAGAGGGATTCAAGTCCTCAGACGAGTATACCTTTGTCATACCAACAATTGGGGAAAGACTCCAATCTGGGTCAGTACCAGAATCCCCATTTCCACTAAGACCACTAAGAAAATTGATGATCCCCGAGGTGCACACCACAACTAAGACTATACACTACTGTTTGGTGTGTTAGGGAGAATTCTCCAGAATGGCTACTTTCCCTTACCTACTGAGTCCCTCAGCAGCTTTGCTGGATTTCTAGGATTTTGTTTTTTCACCTGGTAAGAGTGTGAGCCCTTTTTCCCACTCTTACATGTGTTTTGTTGTGTGTGTTACATTTTTGTGTTCATAGACTGTGGAGTTTCACCTACTCCATAGGCATCACTTTTTACTGTGTGTCACACAGCACCTTTAGTGCAGTGACACAGGGTTGTCTTTTTCAGACTTCCCACTGAAAACTCCATTTTCTGGGACTGACTACTGTCTCCCAGAACATGAAAAGTTGTCATTGACTTTACTAGTTTTTTTTAAATTAACAGACCCAGTACAAACTATCTTCCATAGAGTACTGGAAAGGGTTAATAGTTATCCCTTTTTGTCTGTATCTCATGGAACATTATTTCGTTCCCCTTTCTTTGAGATTTGGCTGGTGGCAGTGGTATCTACCATTATTTTTCCTACCGATGACTATGAAAATAGCCTTGGTACAGTTTTAGGCTATGTAGGTAGCCTCAAACTCTCAAACTCTAACCCGCTGTACCCCATTTACTTTTATTTGGTTCCGGTCAGGTTTATTCGCCATTTCTTTTTGTAAAGGTCTTTCTCGTGTTTTACTCTGCGCGCCAAACCAGGTTTGCTTCCTTTGTTTGCCGTCCTTTGGCGGGCTTCTGCACAGAATCCCTCCCTAGGCGCCTAAGTGTCTGGGTGGACAGGATGTGAGGGAGGGGTTTTGAGGATCCCTGCACAGGGTCTCCTTGGAGACCCAAGTCCCACTCTAGTTTGATTGGCTAGGTGACTGTCCTGCCAGGACAGCCACCCTGCTGTGTGATTGACAGCCAGGCTGTGTGAATGGGGGAAAACTGCATAAAAAACAGGTCTCTGTGAATTGGAAGGCAGAGTCGCCACTGGATCGAGAGAACCAAAGAGAAGCTGAAGGAAGAGGACTACTGCAACTACTGAACCTCCCAGTAAAGTCCTGCTGCGGGTCCGAATCGCCTGAAACTTCAACGACAGGGAAGATCTGCAAGGAATCTTCTCCCCTTGAGCTGGTGGGACCAACCAGTTCGCCAAACACCAAGCAAGGCCTCCCTCTCCTGGTTGAATTTGTGCATCGCTGCAGTGAACCATATAGCCAGGAGGACCGAACCCTGTTTGGGTTTTAAGGATTACACCTATTATTTGTCGCTTTGCTCTGCTGCTGGTTTCTTCCCTAGGCAGTGCAGGACCCTCCAGTCTTTCTCCTTCTTGTCAGTCAGACAGTCGCTTCAGGAACCGTGAGCCTGCAGGACCTACCAGGAACTTCTTCCTCAGCTACAGTATTCTTCTTCTACTAAGGTACTGTTCAAACCCGGTTGTTTGTTCCGTCTGACCGCAGTGAAAGTGTTTTAAATCTTTCACCAATCTGAGGGCTTGTCCTTCTCTACTCTTTTAAGTAACTTTTCTTCCGACTAACTTCGTTTCGATCTCTTGGCAAAGACTTAACCGCAAACTACTCTGAACTGTGTGATCCTCTGCAAAGACACTGAACCATTAACATTGGCCCAGGCCTATTGATTTGAATCTGTGTCCAGTAAAACGCTCGAAAAAAAAGGATCGAAAAAAAGGGTCGAATTTTTAAAAAAATGTATTTATATATATTTTTTAGTTTGGGTTGGTAAAAAAATGTATTTAATAAAGAAAATAGGGGGCTGGGGAGGGAACCCCCCATAAAAAAAAATCGACCATTTTTTTCGATCCTTTGACTGTCGATCAAAAGGCATTCGATCCTTTTGTTTTCAACCCTATCACTGGCAACCATTTGAATCCTAGTTGTAGAAGCCTTTTCTATATTTCTTGTTGGTGCTGCTTGATTTTTGATAACCTTGTCTTTCCCTAATTTTTGAATTGCTGTAGTGCCATTTTGCTCACACTTCATTTTGAGCTTAACTTGTCCAGAATTGATTGGGTGTGGTGTAGTATATTAAGATTGTGATTTTCTGCTGCTTTATAGTAGTGAACTGTTTTATAACTGATGGTTTAAATAAATGTATATTCTTTTACTCAGAAACCTTGAGTCAGTGTTTGTTTGAACCATAGTAATTACTGTCCTTTGTGTAACTTCTGATACTGCTCACTTTACTCTTGAGATAAGTCTGACTGCTCAGCCTTCGCTACCACTTTACTGTGTAGTACAGGCTTGTACCAAAGGTGAATTTGTACTTACACTATTAGTCTTAATTGTGTGTGGTGTTCCCAAAGGGTACTGCATATGATTCTGCCTCACATGGTGCCCCCAAAGCTTGAACCTACCTGGATATGACTGCAAAGGCTGAAAAAGCTTCATCATTCCAGGTATTACCTTAGGTGATTTAAAGTCTAACATTGGGGTTCAATCTCAGGTTTCGCTTTTGGGGACTGTGACGAGATCCCCTGACAGGTTCTAGGAACGACCAAGGTGGTCACTAGGGGAGCCAGGTGCCATCCTATTCCCCCCTCAAGCCAGTCGATGTTGGGCCTGGGACTGGTATCGAGAGGATGCCTTGGTCACCTTATCTTGGCCCCAGCCACATGGCAGGAAACAGTCACAGGGCATCACCGCAGACTAGTCCTAGAGACCTGGTGGCTGGGAATCCATCAGTCCACTAGAACTGGTTAATCCTGGAAGTCCTAACCCTACCAGAACCCAAAGCAAAACTCAGCAGGGTAATGATACCCACCCATTCCACTATTGAGAGAGCCTGCTGATCTCTTTAAAGACACCTCTGGTTCTAGCGTTGCAAACAATTGGGCTTCATTATGAGTTTGGCAGTGTGGCCAAAAACAGTGGTAATGGCCACTGCATTACTGCCGCATTGTCGAACTATGGATTTGAAGGTAAGGTGGAGGAAAAACCAACAAAATGCTGGAGGTATATCTGTCACCTTATTGCCAAAAAACTGCAATTTCGGCGGGATTACAGACAGTGGTAATTCTGCAGAAATCCCCATGGAGTCCTATGGACTACCTAAATGGGGACTAACACTGCCATACTGCCACTTTTAATCAGGCTGTAATTCCGCCGGACCAAGTGACAATGGCCCTCATTACTACCCTGGTGCCAATGGATTAACGGCGCCGTAAAAGGCTGCGGCACCGTTAACCCATTAGCGCCTGATTACGAGGTCCCTTTGCGGGACCCGACCTTAACGGTAGGTCTACACCAGCTGTTAAAGTAGGGACCCGCAAAGGGACCTTGGTGCTAAGTACGGTACCGCAATTTGCGGTACCGTACTTAGCGCCTTCCCCATTCCCATTGAGCCCGATGGGGCAAAAATGGGAATGGGGAAGGGCCATGGAGGAAGGGGGAATTACCACCCCGCGAACCTTGTAATGGGGTGGTAATTCCCCCTTTCTCCATGGCGGAGTCGGTAAGTTACCGGCATGGACCATGGTGCTATTAGCACCATGATTTTCCGCCTGGATCGTAATGAGGCCAATAACATTAAATCCATTTGGTGGTATCTCGCTGGATTTACCAGCAAGATACCACCAAACTTGTAATGAGGCCCGATACCTTTCGGTTTAAGGGAAAACCTTTCCATTCTATACACACTAGTAGCATGTATTGCAACATTGTTTAAACTTTGAGGAGAGGTTGGCAGTGATTAGTTTGGACTAGTATAAAGCCTTTGACTCGGACTCATGGGAGTTCCAATGGCTGGTCCTGGAAAAAAATGGGACTGGGTTCCGGCTTCATCGAGTGGGTTAAGATGATTTATGTCGGCTCTTCGTCGAGGGTCTGGGTGAATGGGGTCATCTCCTCTGCACAGAAGGTAGTCAGTGGCACGCGACAGGGCTGTCCATTGTCTCTCTTAATATTTGCATTGGATATAGAGCCCCTGGGGAGAATGTACAGGTTTAGGCATGAGCATATGGGTCTGCAGTTTGGGGGTGGGGGTCAGTAACTGCATATCGATGTACACTGATGATGTTCTGTTATTTGTTCGGTGACTTCGGGTCAACTTGAGGCAGGCTTTGGCAGCAGTGGAGAAGATCGGTCAGCTCTCCCGTCTGGTGGTAAATAAGTCTAAGTCAGTGGTGTATGCGCTGCCGACCGACACGAGTGGGGACATTTTGGGATGGAGGTGTTGACGGTGGGATTTCAGTACTTGGGTATATGGGTGAGTATGGACTGGGGATCGATATACACCCAGAATATCGGGGGACTGCTCCTGGTATTTGAGGGACTCACAAGCTTCTGGATCCGGTTTCCTATTTCTTTGCTGGGACACTTGGCTTTGGCAGAAATTATCATGTTGCCAAGGCTGTTATATGTGTTCCAGGTAATGTTGATGTTGTGGGTAATGCCTGTATTTGTGCCCTGCACGCTACCCTCAATAGGCTGCTTTGGAAGCGGGGGACCCAGAGGATCGCGCCCTTACCACACTACAATTGCAGGCAGGTAAGGGAGGTATTAGGGCACCAGACCTTTAGGCATACTACAGGGCATTTGTCAAGCAGCACATGGTGGACTGGCTCGCCCAACCCCATGAGGACCGTAAAATGGGCTGGATAGAGAGGGAGATTTCACCACAAAGCCTGCTGGATTCACTTGGGGGGCGGCAGCTTTGGAGTGTCCCCTCGCCTGGTCTGGTAGAGGGCCACTGTTTGCAAGGGGCAGCGTTTTCCCTTCCAGATGGATATTCCCCTTGGCTGTATCAGGTAGTGGCGTTTGGTGGTTGGGTGAGGTCTTGGGTGGGGGGTTTTACGCTAGACGCTTTATATGTGGAGGGAGTACAGGGCAATCAAGTATGCAGAATTTAGGACTGTTCACCTACTGATCCGCCTGAACTTCCTAGAGTTTGCCACGCTCATAGCGGGAGTGAGAAAGGCCTGGGGTGGTGGGATGAACGTGACTCTCGTGCAATTGGTGGAGGGGGGAAATGTGTGTCAGAACTGTATGTGGCTAACCAAGAGGAATGCGATGCCACAGTGGTAGGACTATGCAGAGAATGGGAAACAGATATGAGGGAACAACTCACGAATGGCGAATGGGTCTCTAGGAACTGTAAATTCCAATGGATACAATATAAAATAGTCTGGAGGGCATATATCACACCAGTGAGGGTGGAGGGGGTGGACCCAGTTTGTTGGACATTTAAGAAGCAGGTTGGGACCTTTTTGTGCATGCGTTGGGAGAGCGAACATGTGGTGGGTTTTGTAGGGCACATCTGCTCGGAATTGTCTGCAGTAATTGGGACGCGCGTGCAAGTCACAATTAAACACTGGGCCTCATTACGACTCAGGCGGTAAGGGGTTTACGGCGGCGTAAACAGCGCCGACCCTTACCGCCTGATTCTGAGGTCCCTTAGCGCCATGGAGGTTTTAACACCTGCTTTTAGCAGGTGTTAAAATCCATGGCGCTAAGGGACCTTGATGTTAATTACGCCACCGTAATTTACGGTGGCGTAATTAACGCCTTCCCCACTCCCGTTATGCCCTATGGGGCAAAAATGGGAATGGGGAAGGGTAAATGGGGATTGGGGACTTACCGCCCCGCCAACCTCGGAATGGGGCGGTAAGTCCGCCAACCACCATGGCGTAAACGTAGTTTACGCCATGGTGGTAAAGGTACGACCCAGGCGGTAACTTACCGCCTGGGTCGTAATGAGGCCCACTGTCTGTTAGGTTTAACAGCAATAGGGCAGGGCAAGCGGAGGAAGGGGCTGGCCAGAGCTCTAGGGTTGGGCCTTTTGTTGGTCAGGAGGACGATTGCTATGGCCTGGGAGGCACAGGACGGCCCCAGGATGGGGGATTGGCGCATGAGCTGGCGTAAGTGGGTGAGAGCTGAGATGGATTTGAGTGCTGAGCTGCGAGTGGGGGGCAGTGGGGAGGGGAGGGGAGGCTACACGGTATCGCAGGGGATATGGGACAAATTGGAAATGAACCCAGTCTTTTGTCCCCCTTGACAGGCCGGTGGATGCTGACAATGAACTTCGAGGAGGATACATGGTGATGTGACACAGACTATTCAGCAAACAGAAGAGTGTAAAAAGCTTAACCATTGTGCTTCCAGCACTATATTCACATTTTGGGAGAACGAGGGCCCCGGTACAGCACAATCAACACAGGGAAGGATCACTGGCTCTCAAGATTGCAGTCATATGAGTTATAGGCATGACCCCTCTTCCCAAGCCCAAACATGTCCCAGGTGCTCTTAGGGACAACAACCAATCCCAGTCCTCAACCACTTGTGTAAAGGCACGACGTTATAAATAACCAATCCTATCATATCATTTACATACACCAGGTGCAGACCCTGACTGAAATACCCATTTAGGGGGAGGAAAGAACCACACTATAAAATAACCCAGCTCCAGTTAGGCATTGTGGATTGCAGGAGCAGGAAGCTTGTGTATGGAGAAGGGTGTAGCCTGTTGAATGGTGGAAGGAGCAGACAATAGAGATACAGAACAGACTGAAGAGATGGCAGCAGAGGAGAGCAGGGGGAGGTGGTGAAAGCTAAGAGGTCAAGGGCGTGGTTGTAAAGGAGGAGGCGTACATGTGATTTTAACGAGTCACAAAACAACAAATGGATTTTCAACGAACCAAAAACATGTACAAACACCCAGCACATTTTTGTCTTTGTTTTTTTGGGGTGTTGCGGGGGGACACGCAACCCTCCTTTTTTCATTCATACTTTTCCCCCACCCCCAAAATGACTATTCCCATTCCCAAACACATATATAGTTTTAAAACAATTCGTAATATTTTTGTTGTTGAAGTTTTGGGATCGTTAAAAATTCCATTCGTTATTTTACATTTTACAAAATCACTGCATACCAAGGAGGTGCTAACAGAAGGCAAGAATGGACAGAAGGAGGTAGTGTGAGTTATGAAGGTGAAGGCGGAGGTGGCAATATCAGGGGCGAAAGTGGACAGGAGGAGGCAGCAGGAGTTAGGAAGGTGAAGGATAATGTGGTAACAGTAAAAGGCAAGAGTTTGCAGAAGGAGGTAGCGGGTAGGAACAATCTGAAGGAGGAGGTGAGAATGGATGAGAAGGCCCCTTCATTTGATGCATTTCAGTTAAAGCTCAACAAGGCTATTAAAAAGCTGTTTCACACTTGCATACGTTGGTGGAAACAGGCTTGGAGTGTGGGACAGACAAGATCCCATTAATGAGTGCTTTATAGGGATAGTGTAATGGTAGGCTGATAGTACAGTAGGTGTGGTGAGAAATGAATGGGGCATTGAATCTGAACAAGAGAAGGGGAGGTACCCAACAACATAGATTATATACTGTAAATATAGGTTTGATAGCTATTTAGATGCTGTACAGTACAGTAGGATTGTCAAGAAAGTGGTGGGGAATAGGTTAGCAGAGGTGCCAGGTAGGGCGACTGGTGATGGGGCTTTCTAGGGAGGAGATGTGGCATTTCAGGGCAGCTTTCAAGCAGGGATGGTGGCAGTGTTCTGGATGGCAGCGCAGAGGGAGTTCCAGTTCATGGCGGCAAGAAAGGAAAAAGAGCAGAAGTGAGAGGCAGAGCAAGGGGAGAGGGAGACAGAAAGGCAGAGGTCCGTGCTGGCATGCAGGTATGGTTTTGAGAGTAGCGTTAGAAAGAGTTAGAAAGGAGGGGTGGACAGGCCATGGAAAGGAATCAGAGCTGCATTGGACAGCGACCAGCGCCATTGCAGAGGAGTGGGGAAGGATGTAGTGGCAAGTGTGAAGTTGAGGTTTTTGTTGAGGTGGGCGGTAAAGGCATATAGGTAAGACCCAGAAGATGGCTGGAGCAGGAATCAAGACATCTCAATACTAGGGTAGATTTGAGAGTTTTGGTAGAGTTGCGGATTAGTAGATGACGGATCATTATGATGTTCAGAGGGTTGATTCAAGCAGCAGTTGCAGTTTAGATGGATACATGGTGACATTTGGTAATGCTATCAGAGATGACCCTAAGATTGTGAGCTTTAGCACTGGTGTGAAGAGATCAGTATGGAAAGGAGGTTGGAGATTGAAGTAGTGGAGATGAGGGGCGAGGTTGTCAGGAAAATAGATGAGTTACTTTAGTTTTGAATTGAAAAAATTGGGCCCAAGGCACAACGTGTCATCCAGTGACAGATGCTAAAGTGTATTTGGAGATAAAAAGAGAGCGGCCCTGGTTCCTAAAGTTGAGAAGAAAAAGAATATCAACGCCATAGAAAGGGGTCTGTTTCTCTTTTTTAGTTCTCTGAATGGTTTTAATGTCACTGTTTTGCAATTCCAAAGAATGACAGTAGGGGTAAGTGTGCTATTCTGTATCTATCAGAGTAAAACATATTCTTGTGAGTGGAAAAGTTTAAACTTGCCACATCTAACCAGATCGTGGTTGGCTATACAGGAAAAGAAAAGGATGTGCACATTTCTGCTTAGCAACCTCACAAGATTCTCAGCGTTGCCAACCTCAGCCAGAAGTAATAGCACTGTCCTTACAGATAGCATTCTCTTTAGTTTTGCAAGGGGTCTGTAAGTCATCTACACAAAGTCAAATCTTGGAATGACCAAACAGCTTCTGTACATTGGTCTCATAAGGGACATCAGCCTAGGCAGGACCTTTCCCTCTACAGGAAAGGATTCAGGATTAATGCACAGTCTGCTCTCAGATGGGCAACACTTCTGGCTCACAGCTTTTACTTTTCAGAGGGCTTTGGTGCTGACTGCATCTTTGGTCATATTTGTCGCATTCCCGAGGCAGGGACATCGTTTGGGGGTAGCCAGGGGTAGCAGCTTCTACCCCTTACCCCACCTTTGCTACCTGTATTTATTTTATTTATTTATTGCATTTGGTTATACGGCCAAACCCTTGGGTGTCACGGCGTAAGTTACATATATCATGGTTTTCATGTTGGGTTACGTACATTTTGTTATGCAAGTACAGTACAGTCATATAAACAGATCCGTCATATATACAGAATGGTTATCGCTTGACATTGCAGTTATCTTGTGATGCCGAGTGGGCTAATTAGCTCCAAGGGTGGGCTGGTGCTGGGGTTTTAGTATTTGTTGAATAACCACGTTTTGAGTTGTTTTTTAAACTTCGTTAAGGAGGTTTCATTGGACAGGTGGGGGGGAGAGAGTTCCTGATGCGGGTGGCTGCAATGGGAAAACTGGCGTTACCTGCTCTTGTGGTGGTGAAGCTTGGGATGAGTAGCTGAGTTTTGAAATTGGATCTGAGAGCTCTGAGCGAGGTTTTGCGTGTATTGTGGTAAATGGGGGCGGCATCAAATAGACATTTGTGTGGGGTGGTTAGTGTTTTGTGGAGGATTCTTGCGTGCACTGGGAGCCAGTGAGCATCTCTTCTGTATTGCGTGATGTGTTCTCTTCTCTTAATGCCCAGTGCTGCTCTAAGGGCTTTATTTAGTAGGAGTCAGAGTTTGATTACGTTTTTTGTTGTTGAGGTAACTAGATTTTTGTAGACCTGTCTTTGCTACCCCTGGGCCACTGCACAAAGAGGCAGTGCCAAGAGCAGATATCTGTGCTGCGCCTGAAAAAGGCAGTTGTAAATGCAGCTAAATGTGCCACAGCTTTTTTCACCTGGAATCTCGATCCCGTTAGCTGGAGAAATAGCAGGGATGCAGCAAAAGCCATGAAGCCGCCATTACTAACAGGTTGGCAGTCCAATAGTGAAGAATTCCTGAATGGTTGGGTTCAGAGGCTGGCAGCTCATAAACAGTATTGTAGCAACAGGACGGCTAGAGGGGCTAGCTGGGAATGTGTAAGAACATTCTGCAGTAGTCAGTGACAGCACAGCATGAACGCAAATCTAGTCAGTGTTTCTCCATGTCTGCTTTGCACATCCAGTGAGCCACTGGTCCTGTGATAAGAGGGGAGTGTGCTCCAGTGGCTTCTGCCCCCAATCCTGCCTGGCCGCTGTGTGCCCTCACACAGATCTGCCAGACCTGCATCACAGGCACACAGTAGATAGACGCAAGGTGAGATAATTAATGTACATGAAGTTGCCCTCCGCCTTTGAAATAAACCATCTGTTGTTTCCTCAAGCAAAGACATATATTTGGAGGGCTAACTCAGGGGCAACAAACTTGCTTTGGGAACAAGAGGATGCAGTGTAGCATGGGTTCAGTTCCTGTTCAAGTGCTTGGAAGATGGAGGAGGCTGGCATTGAGCAAAAGGGCCAAAGAAAATAATAAAAGCAACCTTTTCTAGGTCTGATCTCAAAGAGCTACTGCTGCTGTTTACATTTTAAAATAAAATAAAATGCAATTACTGTAATCTGCAACACATTCTTCCCCTCTATCTCTCATCAAACAAAATAAAACTGGGGGTTACTAACCAAATAGGCAAAACAGAAAGGTGATGGCTTGAAAGTTTCAAATCATTCATAACCACTAGTACAGCCCTGGGCAATCCTCCAGACCATCTTTTTTCTGGTTGGACTTGTGTGGTTCAGTTGCTGGTTCCAATCTGTGGCCAGACAATTGACAGGCACTGGATCCCTGTGCTTTGGGGTCTAGGCCTCTTCGAGATGCTCTGTCTGTTTACATTTTAGCCCTAGTGATGTACAATATTCCAGGTTGTTGTGTTGGATGTCTGCTTACATTCACAGTAATTTGGTAATATGGGCCTATATACACCACCAAAATAGATTACCATATTAACACTGCATATGATGATCTATTCTTGTATGAAATGTATATCGTATTACAGTGATATTATAATCATATTTCTCCAGCATGGGGTCTGGCATGGATTCACATGCTCATGAATATTCCCCGTCGTCAGGCCGGGAATCCTCGGTATAGAAAAAAAATCAGTATCATTTTCGTTTCTGATCTGTCTTTCTCAGTAGTAACCAATCACTGGTCTCTGGGTCATACTGCCCCCAGCCAATGACTGCCCTCTCCCTAAGCCCCGCCCCTGGCAGCCATCCTCAGATTTTTACCACACGTTCAAGTGTTGGGAGTCCTCGTACTTTAGCTCTCGAGCTTTTGCTGCGTTTTCACGCGTTTTTCAGGAGATTTTCTCATTTTTTCGGTTAAATAGAGCCTCAAGCTCCACCGTGTCTACATCCGATCAACGGGGATCAGTTTCGGAGTTTCTACGCCCCTCAAGGGTGAAGATTTCGTCGAGTTACGCTTTTGGAGGATTCCAGAAGTTCCGAGGCCTACCCCGGTCATGGCCCAGGAAAAAGGAAGCTCGACGCCCGGGAAGCTGTTCAGGACCTGCCCTGGATGCCAGCTTCAGAACGTTTTCAAGGAGGACGAGCATTCGTTATGCCTCTACTGTCTCCATGAGGACAAGACGCACAAGGAAAAGGACTGCGCGTTTTGTGGGAACATGTCGGAGCGGACCATGAAGGATCGCCACCTCCGTCTCGCCAACTGGCTGGAAGGTAAGAGCCCGCCAGGCGAGAAGAAGAAAAAGAAGTCCGAGCGGTCTTCTAAGTCCTGTGAGGGTGCCCCGGCGACGGGGGCCCAACAAAAGGCTAAGCACCGCAAGTCCGCGGGCACCGGGAGCGCCGAACGGTCGGGCTCCTTGGCTGCCAGGCAGGGCGCATCCTCCCTGGCGCCATCAACCACGAGTCAACGCTCTGGCTTGGGTAAGAGGAAGTCCGAGAACCCGGCGAAGCTTCTGGAGAGGCCCCGGTCGATCTCGAAGATTCCGGCAGAGGGGGAGCGAGGCGCGGACCCTCCCCCCAAGGCGAAGGCCCCAGGCGTACAGAAGGTGACGTTGGCCTTAATTCACCCTGCTAAGACCTTGATTGAAGATGTCGCCGCGGCCCTGGCTCAGCCTGTGGAGGCTACACCAGTGGAGGCGCCCTCAGGAACCAGAGTCTCCCTGCCACCGCGGAGGGAGTCGTCTTTCAGGCCCATCGAGATGACTCCCACGAAGTCCTCGTTGGTGGGGGAGGGGCTGGTGGCCATCGTGGATACGGACACGACCTCTGAATAGGAGCTCATCCAAGTCGTGGAAGAGGCCCATCCCATCGGGAGGGATCCCGACGAGGGCGACGATGAGAGCGACAGTGTCGCAGACAAGGCTCCTCAAGAGCCCTTGCTCCCGTCGTTTCCGGCGCCGCAGGACACCTCGGCGGCCATTTTGTCAGCCATTCAGTCCTTATGCTCGGAGATAAGGACTAGGTTGCCCCTTCCCCCGACGGAGGTACCTGAGCCAGACCCGACGGGGGAACCGGAGCTAGGACCTCCGGAGAGCCCACCACTTAAGAGGAGGAGGACCCATCCTAGGCCTCCTCTCCCGCCTCTGCGGCCTTCTCTGCCTTCCCCCCGGTCTACTACCCACGGGGATGATACATGCATGGACACGACTACGACGGGTACGGATGACGACGGAGGCGACGACGGGACGTGTCCCCCGTCACCCCCTGCCCGGGCGTCCCCGCCCGACGAGATTGGATCCTTCCATGTCATGATTTCCAGGGCATCCAAGCTCTTCCAGCTCTGCCCTGAAAAAAAGAAGAAGGCAGGGTTCCTTTACCAACGGCGCGAGGCTAAAAGGAAGACGGTCCTCGCCGTACCGCTTCTTGATAACATCTGGGATGAGGGGCTCGCCCTCCTCAAGAACCCTGCCACGGCTCCTGCAAAGAGGGACCGGTACGAGAAGAAGTACCGGGTCCCCGACGCTGCCCCCTTGTGCCTTAGGGCGCAACCTACCCCGGATTCGGTCGTTTCGGCGGCGGCCAAGAAGAAAGCGGGGGGCATCGGCCTCGACTTCAACCACCCCGCCGGACGGCGAGGGTAGGAAGCTGGATGCGATGAGACGAAGGGTCATCTCATCTGCAGCGACGACCATCAAGGCGGCCAACGCCCTGGCCATCGTAGCCCCCTACGACAGGGAGTTGTGGTTCAAGATCGCCCCTCTGTTGGACTTCCTTCCGGACGCCAAGAGGGCTGAGGCCCTGGAAATCTTACAGGAAGGTGAGATTGCCTAGGACCACGCCATTACGGTGGCTACGGACATCGCCGATACCGGTTTCCGTCGGTTGGGCAACGGCGTTTGCCTGAGACGACGAGGATGGCTCAAGGCGACGGATTTCCGCCAGAACAAATACATCACGGCACAGAAGTTCTGGATGGTCACCCTCCAGCACGTGCTGGGACAGCTGGAGGAGGGCGATTTCCTGTCGTCGTTGGACTTGGAGGATGCGTACTTCCACATCCCTATTCTAAAGAGACACCGAAAGTTCCTCAGGTTCGTGGTCAAAGGGCGGCACTACCAGTTCAAGGCCCTCCCGTTTGGATTAAAATCGGCGCCCAGGGTGTTCACCAAGTGCCTAGCACCGGTGGCGGCGCGGCTGCGCCTGCAGGGGATCCACGTCTACCCCTACCTGGACGACTCGCTCATACGGGCAAGGACAAGGGAGCGCGCCGTGGAACACACTGCGAAGACCGTCCAGCTGCTCACGGACCTGGGGTTCTCCATCAACTTTCCAAAATCCCACCTGGTCCCGTCGCAAGTCGCCCTGTTTCTGGGAGCACAGCTCGACACAGTGGCGCGGCTGGCCTCACCGTCGGAGGAAAGGATAAGGACCATCCTGGGAAAGGTGCAACGTTGCTGGCCAGGGACGTGGCCATAGTGAGGTCTATCAAGTCCCTCCTCGGAATGATGTCCTCCTGCATTTATCTGGTGCGCCACTGCAGACTTCGGATGCGGCCCTTGCAAGAATTCCTCGACGCCCACTGGATCCAGCCGACGGGCAGCTTCGAGGACAGGATCCCGCTCGACGAAGCGTTCCGTCAGGCGATACGATGGTGGGGTATCCGCTCTCATCTGACGGCAGGAACAGGTTTCCTAGCTCCGGCCCACCAGGTGACGGTGACGACGGATGCCTCCCTGAAAGTTTGGGGAGCGCACACCGGGGTCTCCACGCGAGAGGCCTTTGGCTCCCAGAGGAGAAGACACTCCACATCAACATCTTGGAGCTCCGTGCAGTGTTCTGGGCCCTCAGGTCCTTCCTTCCGTCCCTCAAGGGCAAGGTGGTGAGGATCTTCAACGACAACACCACCACGATGTTTTACATTCGGAAGCAGGGCGGAACCAGATCCCCTGCCCTATCCAAGGAAGCCCAGGATCTGTGGCATTGGGCCGTCGCCCAAGGGATGTTTCGGGTACCCTTTCATCTGGCAGGGATAAAAAACACCATCGCCGACTCACTCAGTAGAGAGCTTAGCTCGTGCCACGAGTGGGAACTGCGCCAGGATCAAGTGGACCGACTCTTCCGACGATGGGGCGAACCCCAGATCGATCTCTTCGCGACGGCGGCGAACTCCAAGTGCCGGAGGTTCGCCAGCAGGTTTCCCCAACCGAGGAGCATGGGCGATGCTTTCTCGTTCCCCTGGGACGGCCTGTTCCTTTATGCGTTCCCGCCGTTGCCGTTGCTACTCCGGCTCGTCAACCAGCTCAGGAGGTCCCGGTGCAGGATGATCCTCGTCGCACCGGCGTGGCCGAGGCAGATCTGGTTCCCGGACCTTCTGGACTTGTCAGCGTCCACACCAGTCAAGCTGCCGACGGACGCGGATCTTCTCTCCAGAGAAGGAGGCGCCATTCTTCATCACGAACCAGAGTCGCTGAACTTGCAGGCCTGGCTCCTGCAGCACTAGAGTTTGGAGGATACGACATCCCAGCCGACTGCAGAGAGGTTCTTGCAAAGGCCAGGGCATCCTCAACTCTCAAGTGCTACGGACATAAATGGAAGAGGTTCTCTGTCTGGTGCCGTGCACAGAAGATTAACCCTCTGCGGATTACGGCCCCTCAAGTATTGCCGTACCTACTGTCTTTGGCCAAGGCTGGCCTATCTCACGCTTCCATCAAGGTACATCTGGCTGCCGTCTCACGTTACACCAGAACTACAGGACGGGCGTCCTTGTGGTTTCATCGACTGGTGAAGGAATTTATGAAAGGACTGTTCCGATCATTCCCGCCGGTGAAGGCCCCTGCCCCGGCGTGGGAGCTCAACGTGGTGCTAACTAGGCTCATGGGGGCCCCATTCGAGCTTATGCATTCAGTGCCGTTGAAGTTTCTGTCGTGGAAGACAGCATTCCTCGTGGCCATCACCTCTGCACGACGAGTGGGAGAGATCCAGGCCCTGTCTTGCAAGCCTCCATACTTGACTTTTCACGACACGAGGGTGGTGCTGAGGACGCACCCCTCCTTCAAGCCCAAGGTGCCGTTGGACTTCCACCTCAACGAGCCCTTGGTGTTGCCAGTTTTCTTCCCGTCGCCTTCGTCGCCGGCTGAGAGGACTCTGCATTCGCTGGATGTAGCTAGAGCGCTGAAGTTCTAGATGGACCGCACAAAGAGTTTTCGGAAGACATCACAGCTGTTTGTGAAATTTGGACCTGTGGATCAAAGGAAGGCTCTCTCGAAGACTTCCATTTCCAGATGGCTCTCCGGCTGCATCATGCACTGTCACCGGTTGGCAAACCGACCGTTGCCAGGCCGTCCGAGGGCCCATTCGACCAGAGCGATTGCTGCTACTACGGCGTTTCTGTCTGGTGTGCCCCTGCTCGACATCTGCAGGGCTGCTACGTGGAGGTCGACGCACACCTTCACGAGATTCTACTGCGTCGACCGGGATTCCAGGGAGGAGTCCAGAGTCGGCCAGGCAGTGCTGCGCAACCTGTTCGCCTAAGGTGAGCCTGGTGAGGAGGTAAGAGTTGCTTAATGTTGAGTTGTTGTATTGCTTGATATTGAGCCTTTTGCCACCTCCCGTGGTTGTGCATGTGTATACTGCTATGTATTCTTATATTCATGAGCATGTGAATCCATGCCAGACCCCATGCTGGAGAAGGAACAAGTTACTTACCTGTAACTGTTGTTCTCCAGCATGGGTCTGGCATGGATTCACATGCGAACCCTCCCGCCTACCCCTCTGCGACTCTTCACTTGGTCATACTGCCACTTCACGTGCTACCAAATCTGAGGATGGCTGCCAGGGGCGGGGCTTAGGGAGAAGGCAGTCATTGGCTGCGGGCAGTATGACCCAGAGACCAGTGATTGGTTACTACTGAGAAAGACAGATCAGAAACGAAACTGATACTGATTTTTTTTCTATACCGAGGATTCCCGGCCTGACGACGGGGAATATTCATGAGCATGTGAATCCATGCCAGACCCATGCTGGAGAACAACAGTTACAGGTAAGTAACGTGTTCCTTTTCTTAGTGTACTGAGGTACAATGCTATGTAATGGTGTAATGCAGCTTCCTGTTTTGTCAACGGGTGAAAGGTTGTGTGCCATCCCTTCGCGTGATGTTGCTTGGGGGTGGGGTCAAATTACATCACTTCCTGTGATGTCATCAGAGGTGAAGGGTCATGTGGTGTCACTTCCGCTACCTCAGGCATTTTGGTGAAATGAAGTCCCTGTCCCGAGGTTCCATGTGAGAGCAATACAAGTGCACATTGAAGAGCTCCAATCCCCGCCAGTTTCTACATTGAAAGGATCCTCCTTTCAAACCAGAAACTGGGGCAGAGCTCTTCGAGCAAGCTCTGTGACCGAGTCCAAGTGCAAGTGAAGCAGGAACTGGAACTAGAACATCCAAAAGCGAGAGCGTGGAAGTCCCCTATGATGAACCCTAGAGCTTTTGGGCTGGTGCATAAGCAGTCTCAAATAACTCCTTAACGCTATACTTCAGCGGCGCCTTAAGCAGTCTCACCGGTCATTGCCTGTGCACTTTCAATTAACCATGGCATATGCCAAAAAGGAGTCACGAAGAGGGACGTGCACTATTACTATAGAACTAATTTAAAGCCAGTAAGAAAGTCTTGCTCACAAATAAATAAACGTTTGCAAGCCATGATGGCAAGCAGCATGGAAATACAAAACTCTGCCTTTGAAAGATAAATTAGCACTCTCATTGAAATGACTTGCTAATTACAAAACAGTGATTAGTATTGAGAGGTATTAAGGAAGACACTTTGGATGGGAGGGTAAGTAAAGACAAGACACTGCCGACAAAAGATAAATACATGGAGTTGAGGAGGTGCAGGCAGCAGCATTCTCATTGCTCAGGTAGTTCTATAGACAGTACAGAAAGGTCAGAAGAGAGGAGGGTTTCATTATGAAGACCAGTTCAAGAACATAGTTGTGCTTATATAAATGTAGTTAGTTTAGAGATTGTTAAGGATAACTTTAGTCAGCAAGCTTAGGCAATGGTAGTTTGGGTAAAGAGATTTAAGTGTTCTCTCCTACGTTAACAAGTTAACAAACATTTAAGGAAACCCATCCTGTTGGCTTTTTGCAGAGACTCGCCAGCTAATAGAGGAAAGAGGTGAACATTGAAAGTTTATGGGTGTAAACACTAAAGTGGTTATGAAAATTCGCGACACTCTTTCTTTCACACGTACCCTCTCCTGTCTTGCTGAAGTTAAATTCGAGAAACTGCTGCTGGTATTTAGTTTTTTTCTCAATGTTCCTCTTGCCCAAGCTGTGCACACAGGTATGAACATTAGGCTACGACACTGGAGGAACACACTGGGTAGGACAAGTGGGGCTGAGCAGCTCCTGTGGAAACATGGACTTCACAGGATCTAATAGATTTAATAGATGTACCCCACTTTTGCTTTTTAGATAGGTTTCTTTCACTATATCCTTAGGTCTGTTTGTGTATTTGTGAAGGTTTCTTGGTTCGTGGTAGTTGGACTGGATGTACTGATACCTTTGCTTTGGATATTCTGTTAAGGTTTCCGCTTTTTCATGGGTTTCCATGCCCTCGTGACTCCTGCCTTCAGTAATGGTGGTGTTCTATTGTTCCTGACTGTAAAAGAGAGGAGATTCTGTGTCTTCTCGTGCATGTAGTGATTAGGGCTGCCTGTGAAATGTGCTCTGCTGTAATATTGAATGCTTGGAATAAAGATGGTGTGAGTATTCCACATATTTCACTTGGTGTCATATGATATGATATAATATGAAATGGCATGTCTAACACGCCTGTACACAGGTGATTCTAGGCGCGACAGGACAAGGAGGGGGAAACAAAGGGAGGACAAAACAACGATCTTACTAGGCCTTGTGTCATTCAGATTGCGCAAGTGCAGTGAAGAGGGAAGGAGAGAAGTGCCATTAATCAATAAGTGCAGCCAGCAGGTGGCTCATAAGTGCAGAGAGAAGGGACTGTAGGGTTGCAGGAGCATACATTTAAGTGCTGGGGCGCCCGGAGAAAGTGCAAGGGCAACTGGACATGCAGGAGCCTGGCCCGACTTCAGAGGGTATCCAGGTGACCAGTGCACAGAGCAGTCGGGTAAATCAGCAGGGGAGAGGAAGAGAGAAAGCAGAAGCAAAAAGGAAGGTCTTGAGTTGCTTCCGGAACTGGTGGTGGTTCTGCTCAAGTTTGAGAGAGGCAGGGAGGCTCTTCCAGAGGGGGACCCCAGCCGAGGAGAGAGATCTGCCCAAAACTCTCTGCTTGGAGAAGCGTCTGACCCTCAGAGAGTTGGAGGTGGATGAGCGGAGAGCTTAAGAAGGAAGATGTTTAGGAAGAGAAAGTTGGAGATAGAGCAGTTCTTGGCCCCAGAATGCCTTGTGGATGATACAGTGGGTCTTGAACTTGATCCTTGCAGCCACGGGGAGCCTGTGCAGAGATTTCAGTGCTGGAGAAATACAATCCCTGGGCTTAAGGCCAAGGACACGTCTTGCAGTCTTGTTCTGGATAAGTTGTAAAGGTCGAAGAATAGAGGTAGACAGATTAAGAAGGAGGCTGTTGCAGTATTCCAGCTTAGAGAGGACCAGAGCTCTGGAGAGAGTGAGCTTCTCGGGAAAGTGAGAAAAGGAAGACTACCTCTGAGGAGGCGCAGCTGATAGTTTGACTTCTTAAAGATGTCAGAAATGTGAGGAGAGAAGTAGAGGGTTAAGTCGAAGAGGACACTAAGGTTCGTAGCCTCACAGGTAGGAGCAGGAAGAGGGCCCAGAGTGGGCGGCCCCAGAGAGAGAGGAAAGGAGCAAGCAGTTGTCCCAATGAGGAGGATCCCAGTCTTACTGGCATTAAGTCAGAGATCGTTGGTGGCACACCATTCCTGAATTGCAGCCAGACAGTCTGGTATGAGAGAAGGAGCAGAGGTGGCTGAGTGGAGCCTAAAAGAGAGCTAGGTGTCATCTGCATAACACTGAAAATTGGTGCAGAAAGTACCGATGCAGTGGGCAATGGGTGGCAGGTATTGGTTGAATAGACAGGGAAAGAGGTTATACCCCTGGGGAACACCACAAATAGAGAGAGAGCTAGAAGAGAGGAAAGACCCCAGTTGGACCTGGGAGAGTCGGTCAGTGCGAAAAGAGGTCAACCAGGCCAGGGCCTGATCAGTGATACCCAGGTTGTCACGGTGGCGTTTGAGCAGGATGGAGTGGTTGACCGTGTCAAAAGCAGAGGACAGGAGGGGGGCCCTCGAGAGTCCGAGAAAGATGGCCACCGGGTGACCAAGCTCTGGCGATGTCGAGCAAATCTAAACAAAAAACACTGTGCAATGTGCATGGATTGAAAATCTGCAACTGCCTACAATATTGTCATGATGTGGTGCCCCGGAAAATTGGCACATCCGACGTTATCAGGCACTGATGAGCCGGAGAGAGAACTGGCGCTCCGCATCAAGGAGCCGTCCATCATCCCAGTTCGCAGCATAGTACCCAACGTGGTCGATGCCTTCAGCCGGGGTGCCGCATAAGAATAAGAGCCAAATGCAGCAAAAGCCATGAAGCCGCCATTACTAACAGGTTGGCAGTCCATTAGTGAAGAATTCCTGAATGGTTGGGTTCAGAGGCTGTGCAGCTCATAAACAGTATTGTATCAACAGGACGGCTAGGGGGGGCTAGCTGGGAATGTGTAAGAACATTCTGCAGTAGTCAGTGACAGCACAGCATGAACGGAAATCTAGTCAGTGTTTCTCCATGTCTGCTTTGCACATCCAGTGAGCCACTGGTCCTGTGATGAGAGGGGAGTGTGCTCCAGTGGCTTCTGCCCCCAATCCTGCCTGGCCGCTGTGTGCCCTCACACAGATCTGCCAGACCTGCATCACAGGCACACAGTAGGTAGACACAAGGTGAGATAATTAATGTACATGAAGTTGCCCTCCGCCTTTGAAATAAACCATCTGTTGTTTCCTCAAGCAAAGACATATATTTGGAGGCCTAACTCAGGGGCAACAAACTTGCTTTGGGAACAAGAGGATGCAGTGTAGCATGGGTTCAGTTCCTGTTCAAGTGCTAGGAAGATGGAGGAGGCTGGCATTGAGCAAAAGGGCCAAAGAAAATAATAAAAGCAACCTTTTCTAGGTCTGATCTCAAAGAGCTACTGCTGCTGTTTACATTTTAAAATAAAATAAAATGCAATTACTGTAATCTGCAACACATTCTTCCCCTCTATCTCTCATCAAAAAAAATAAAACTGGGGGTTACTAACCAAATAGGCAAAACAGAAAGGTGATGGCTTGAAAGTTTCAAATCATTCATAACCACTAGTACAGCCCTGGGCAATCCTCCAGACCATCTTCTTTCTGGTTGGACTTGTGTGGTTCAGTTGCTGGTTCCAGTCTGTGGCCAGACAATTGACAGGCACTGGATGCCTGTGCTTTGGGGTCTAGGCCTCTTCGAGATGCTCTGTCTGTTTACATTTTAGCCCTAGTGATGTACAATATTCCAGGTTGTTGTGTTGGATGTCTGCTTACATTCACAGTAATTTGGTAATATGGGCCTATATACACCACCAAAATAGATTACCATATTAACACTGCATATGATGATCTATTCTTGTATGAAATGTATATCGTATTACAGTGATATTATAATCATATTTCTCCAGCATGGGGTCTGGCATGGATTCACATGCTCATGAATATTCCCCGTCGTCAGGCCAGGAATCCTCGGTATAGAAAAAAAATCAGTATCAGTTTCGTTTCTGATCTGTCTTTCTCAGTAGTAACCAATCACTGGTCTCTGGGTCATACTGCCCCCAGCCAATGACTGCCCTCTCCCTAAGCCCCGCCCCTGGCAGCCATCCTCAGATTTTTACCACACGTTCAAGTGTTGGGAGTCCTCGTGCTTTAGCTCTCGAGCTTTTGCTGCGTTTTCACACGTTTTTCAGGAGCTTTTTCATTTTTTCGGTTAAGTAGAGCCTCAAGCTCCACCGTGTCTACATCCGATCAACGGGGATCCGTTTCGGAGTTTCTACGCCCTTCAAGGGTGAAGATTTCGTCGAGTTACGCTTTTGGAGGATTCCAGAAGTTCCGAGGCCTACCCCGGTCATGGCCCAGGAAAAAGGAAGCTCGACGCCCGGGAAGCTGTTCAGGACCTGCCCTGGATGCCAGCTTCAGAACGTTTTCAAGGAGGACGAGCATTCGTTATGCCTCTACTGTCTCCATGAGGACAAGACGCACAAGGAAAAGGACTGCGCGTTTTGTGGGAACATGTCGGAGCGGACCATGAAGGATCGCCACCTCCGTCTCGCCAACTGGCTGGAAGGTAAGAGCCCGCCAGGCGAGAAGAAGAAAAAGAAGTCCGAGCAGTCTTCTAAATCCTGTGAGGGTGCCCCGGCGACGGGGGCCCAACAAAAGGCTAAGCACCGCCAGGCAGGGCGCATCCTCCCCGGTGCCATCAACCACGAGCCAACGCTCTGGCTTGGGTAAGAGGAAGCCCGAGAACCCGGCGAAGCTTCTGGAGAGGCCCCGGTCGATCTCGAAGATTCCGGCAGAGGGGGAGCGAGGCTCGGACCCTCCCCCCCAAGGTGAAGGCCCCAGGCGTACAGACCCCAGGCGTACAGAAGGTGACGTTGGCCTTAATTCACCCTGCTAAGACCTTGATTGAAGTTTTCGCCGCGGCCCTGGCTCAGCCTGTGGAGGCTACACCAGTGGAGGCGCCCTCAGGAACCAGAGTCTCCCTGCCACCGCAGAGGGAGTCGTCTTTCAGGCCCATCGAGATGACCCCCACGAAGTCCTCGTTGGTGGGGGAGGGGCTGGTGGCCATCGTGGATACGGACACGACCTCTGAAGAGGAGCTCATCCAAGTCGTGGAAGAGGCCCATCCCATTGGGAGGGATCCCGACGAGGGCGACGACGAGAGCGACGGTGTCGCAGACAAGGCTCCTCAAGAGCCCTCGCTCCCGTCGTTTCCGGCGCCGCAGGACACCTCGGCAGCCATTTTGTCAGCCCTTCAGTCCTTATGCTCGGAGATAAGGACTAGGTTGCCCCTTCCCCCGACTGAGGTACCTGAGCCAGACCCGACGGGGGAACCGGAGCCAGGACCTCCGGAGAACCCACCACTTAAGAGGAGGAGGACGCATCCTAGGCTTCCTCTCCCGCCTCTGCGGCCTTCTCTGCTTTCCCCCCGGTCTACTACCCACGGGGATGATACAGGCATGGACACGACTACGACGGGTACGGATGACGACGGAGGCGACGACGGGACGTGTCCCCCGTCACCCCCTGCCCAGGCGTCCCCGCCCGACGAGATTGGATCCTTCCATGCCATGATTTCCAGGGCATCCAAGCTCTTCCAGCTCTGCCCTGAAAAAAAGAAGGAAGGGTTCCTTTACCAACGGCGCGAGGCTAAAAGGAAGACGGTCCTCGCCGTACTGCTTCTTGATGACATCTGGGATGAGGGGCTCGCCCTCCTCAAGAACCCTGCCACGGCTCCTGCAAAGAGGGACCGGTACGAGAAGAAGTACCGGGTCCCCGACGCTGCCCCCTTGTGCCTTAGGGCGCAACCTACCCCGGATTCAGTCGTTTCGGAGGCGGCCAAGAAGAAAGCGGGGGGGCATCGACCTCGACTTCAACCTCCCCGCCGGACGGCGAGGGTAGGAAGCTGGATGCGATGAGACGACGGGTCATCTCATCTGCAGCGACGACCATCAAGGCGGCCAACGCCCTGGCCATCGTAGCCCGCTACGACAGGGAGTTGTGGTTCAAGATCGCCCCTCTGTTGGACTTCCTTCCGGACGCCAAGAGGGCTGAGGCCCTGGAAATCTTACAGGAAGGTGAGATTGCCTAGGACCACGCCATTACGGTGGCTACGGACATCGCCGACACCGGTTTCCGTCAGTTGGGCAACGGCGTTTGCCTGAGACGACGAGGATGGCTCAAGGCGACGGATTTCCGCCAGGACGTACAGACCAAGGTTTTGGACATGCCCTTCGATGGGAACAACCTTTTTGGCAAGGCGGTTGATGAGTCCCTTCAGGCGATCAAGACAGACACAGAGACGGCCCGTGCACTGGGTGTGCTCCAACAGCGACGGCCGTCCTTTCGGAGCTCCGGAGGCAGACAGGGCGCCTCCAAGGGAGCCGGCAGCAGCTCCTCTACGTACCGTCAAGCGGCAAGATCTTCGTCGCAGGAGGCCTACAGGGGACGCGGCAAGTCAGGTGGATCCCGCCGTCGTCGCCAAGGTGGTGAAGGAGGCAAAGCGGCCTCCAAGCAAGATTGAACCGACCGTCGGGTCGGGCCCCCGCCGAAGCACCCCGGTTCGTCGGCGTGTGGGAGTCCATCTCCACCGACCGTTGGGTGCTGGACGCCCTGGCCCTGGGGCAAGTCCTCGAGTTCCAGAAGAAGTGCCCCCGCATTCCTCCCGTGGGCAGGAAGGAAAATCACGTCCCTCAACTGCTGTTGGAAGTAAGGGCGATGCTCAGGAAAGGTGCCATCGAGCTTGTTCCAAAGAGGCTTCGGGGCTCCGGAGTTTACTCAAGATACTTCCTCGTAAATAAGAAGACAGGAGGATGGCGTCCCATCCTGGACCTGCGACGACTGAACAAATACATCAAGGCACAGAAGTTCCGGGTGGTCACCCTGCAGCACGTGCTGGTACAGCTGGAGGAGGGCGATTTCCTGTCGTCGTTGGACTTGGAGGATGCGTACTTCCACATCCCTATTCTAAAGAGACACCGAAAGTTCCTCAGGTTCGTGGTCAAAGGGCGGCACTACCAGTTCAAGGCCCTCCCGTTCGGATTAAAATCGGCGCCCAGGGTGTTCACCAAGTGCCTAGCACCGGTGGCGGCGCGGCTGCGCCTGCAGGGGATCCACGTCTACCCCTACCTGGACGACTTGCTCATACGGGCAAGGACAAGGGAGCGCGCCGTGGAACACACTGCGAAGACCGTCCAGCTGCTCACGGACCTGGGGTTCTCCATCAACTTTCCAAAATCCCACCTGGTCCCGTCGCAAGTCGCCTTGTTTCTGGGAGCACAGCTCGACACAGTGGCGCGGCTGGCCTCACCGTCGGAGGAAAGGATAAGGACCATCCTGGGAAAGGTGCAACGTTGCTGGCCAGGGACGTGGCCATAGTGAGGTCTATCAAGTCCCTCCTCGGAATGATGTCCTCCTGCATTTATCTGGTGCGCCACTGCAGACTTCGGATGCGGCCCTTGCAAGAATTCCTCGACGCCCACTGGATCCAGCCGACGGGCAGCTTCGAGGACAGGATCCCGCTCGACGAAGCGTTCCGTCAGGCGATACGATGGTGGGGTATCCGCTCTCATCTGACGGCAGGAACAGGTTTCCTAGCTCCGGCCCACCAGGTGACGGTGACGACGGATGCCTCCCTGAAAGTTTGGGGAGCGCACACCGGGGTCTCCACGCGAGAGGCCTTTGGCTCCCAGAGGAGAAGACACTCCACATCAACATCTTGGAGCTCCGTGCAGTGTTCTGGGCCCTCAGGTCCTTCCTTCCGTCCCTCAAGGGCAAGGTGGTGAGGATCTTCAACGACAACACCACCACGATGTTTTACATTCGGAAGCAGGGCGGAACCAGATCCCCTGCCCTATCCAAGGAAGCCCAGGATCTGTGGCATTGGGCCGTCGCCCAAGGGATGTTTCGGGTACCCTTTCATCTGGCAGGGATAAAAAACACCATCGCCGACTCACTCAGTAGAGAGCTTAGCTCGTGCCACGAGTGGGAACTGCGCCAGGATCAAGTGGACCGACTCTTCCGACGATGGGGCGAACCCCAGATCGATCTCTTCGCGACGGCGGCGAACTCCAAGTGCCGGAGGTTCGCCAGCAGGTTTCCCCAACCGAGGAGCATGGGCGATGCTTTCTCGTTCCCCTGGGACGGCCTGTTCCTTTATGCGTTCCCGCCGTTGCCGTTGCTACTCCGGCTCGTCAACCAGCTCAGGAGGTCCCGGTGCAGGATGATCCTCGTCGCACCGGCGTGGCCGAGGCAGATCTGGTTCCCGGACCTTCTGGACTTGTCAGCGTCCACACCAGTCAAGCTGCCGACGGACGCGGATCTTCTCTCCAGAGAAGGAGGCGCCATTCTTCATCACGAACCAGAGTCGCTGAACTTGCAGGCCTGGCTCCTGCAGCACTAGAGTTTGGAGGATACGACATCCCAGCCGACTGCAGAGAGGTTCTTGCAAAGGCCAGGGCATCCTCAACTCTCAAGTGCTACGGACATAAATGGAAGAGGTTCTCTGTCTGGTGCCGTGCACAGAAGATTAACCCTCTGCGGATTACGGCCCCTCAAGTATTGCCGTACCTACTGTCTTTGGCCAAGGCTGGCCTATCTCACGCTTCCATCAAGGTACATCTGGCTGCCGTCTCACGTTACACCAGAACTACAGGACGGGCGTCCTTGTGGTTTCATCGACTGGTGAAGGAATTTATGAAAGGACTGTTCCGATCATTCCCGCCGGTGAAGGCCCCTGCCCCGGCGTGGGAGCTCAACGTGGTGCTAACTAGGCTCATGGGGGCCCCATTCGAGCTTATGCATTCAGTGCCGTTGAAGTTTCTGTCGTGGAAGACAGCATTCCTCGTGGCCATCACCTCTGCACGACGAGTGGGAGAGATCCAGGCCCTGTCTTGCAAGCCTCCATACTTGACTTTTCACGACACGAGGGTGGTGCTGAGGACGCACCCCTCCTTCAAGCCCAAGGTGCCGTTGGACTTCCACCTCAACGAGCCCTTGGTGTTGCCAGTTTTCTTCCCGTCGCCTTCGTCGCCGGCTGAGAGGACTCTGCATTCGCTGGATGTAGCTAGAGCGCTGAAATTCTAGATGGACCGCACAAAGAGTTTTCGGAAGACATCACAGCTGTTTGTGAAATTTGGACCTGTGGATCAAAGGAAGGCTCTCTCGAAGACTTCCATTTCCAGATGGCTCTCCGGCTGCATCATGCACTGTCACCGGTTGGCAAACCGACCGTTGCCAGGCCGTCCGAGGGCCCATTCGACCAGAGCGATTGCTGCTACTACGGCGTTTCTGTCTGGTGTGCCCCTGCTCGACATCTGCAGGGCTGCTACGTGGAGGTCGACGCACACCTTCACGAGATTCTACTGCGTCGACCGGGATTCCAGGGAGGAGTCCAGAGTCGGCCAGGCAGTGCTGCGCAACCTGTTCGCCTAAGGTGAGCCTGGTGAGGAGGTAAGAGTTGCTTAATGTTGAGTTGTTGTATTGCTTGATATTGAGCCTTTTGCCACCTCCCGTGGTTGTGCATGTGTATACTGCTATGTATTCTTATATTCATGAGCATGTGAATCCATGCCAGACCCCATGCTGGAGAAGGAACAAGTTACTTACCTGTAACTGTTGTTCTCCAGCATGGGTCTGGCATGGATTCACATGCGAACCCTCCCGCCTACCCCTCTGCGACTCTTCACTTGGTCATACTGCCACTTCACGTGCTACCAAATCTGAGGATGGCTGCCAGGGGCGGGGCTTAGGGAGAAGGCAGTCATTGGCTGCGGGCAGTATGACCCAGAGACCAGTGATTGGTTACTACTGAGAAAGACAGATCAGAAACGAAACTGATACTGATTTTTTTTCTATACCGAGGATTCCCGGCCTGACGACGGGGAATATTCATGAGCATGTGAATCCATGCCAGACCCATGCTGGAGAACAACAGTTACAGGTAAGTAACGTGTTCCTTTTCTTAGTGTACTGAGGTACAATGCTATGTAATGGTGTAATGCAGCTTCCTGTTTTGTCAACGGGTGAAAGGTTGTGTGCCATCCCTTCGCGTGATGTTGCTTGGGGGTGGGGTCAAATTACATCACTTCCTGTGATGTCATCAGAGGTGAAGGGTCATGTGGTGTCACTTCCGCTACCTCAGGCATTTTGGTGAAATGAAGTCCCTGTCCCGAGGTTCCATGTGAGAGCAATGCAAGTGCACATTGAAGAGCTCCAATCCCCGCCAGTTTCTACATTGAAAGGATCCTCCTTTCAAACCAGAAACTGGGGCAGAGCTCTTCGAGCAAGCTCTGTGACCGAGTCCAAGTGCAAGTGAAGCAGGAACTGGAACTAGAACATCCAAAAGCGAGAGCGTGGAAGTCCCCTATGATGAACCCTAGAGCTTTTGGGCTGGTGCATAAGCAGTCTCAAATAACTCCTTAACGCTATACTTCAGCGGCGCCTTAAGCAGTCTCACCGGTCATTGCCTGTGCACTTTCAATTAACCATGGCATATGCCAAAAAGGAGTCACGAAGAGGGACGTGCACTATTACTATAGAACTAATTTAAAGCCAGTAAGAAAGTCTTGCTCACAAATAAATAAACGTTTGCAAGCCATGATGGCAAGCAGCATGGAAATACAAAACTCTGCCTTTGAAAGATAAATTAGCACTCTCATTGAAATGACTTGCTAATTACAAAACAGTGATTAGTATTGAGAGGTATTAAGGAAGACACTTTGGATGGGAGGGTAAGTAAAGACAAGACACTGCCGACAAAAGATAAATACATGGAGTTGAGGAGGTGCAGGCAGCAGCATTCTCATTGCTCAGGTAGTTCTATAGACAGTACAGAAAGGTCAGAAGAGAGGAGGGTTTCATTATGAAGACCAGTTCAAGAACATAGTTGTGCTTATATAAATGTAGTTAGTTTAGAGATTGTTAAGGATAACTTTAGTCAGCAAGCTTAGGCAATGGTAGTTTGGGTAAAGAGATTTAAGTGTTCTCTCCTACGTTAACAAGTTAACAAACATTTAAGGAAACCCATCCTGTTGGCTTTTTGCAGAGACTCGCCAGCTAATAGAGGAAAGAGGTGAACATTGAAAGTTTATGGGTGTAAACACTAAAGTGGTTATGAAAATTCGCGACACTCTTTCTTTCACACGTACCCTCTCCTGTCTTGCTGAAGTTAAATTCGAGAAACTGCTGCTGGTATTTAGTTTTTTTCTCAATGTTCCTCTTGCCCAAGCTGTGCACACAGGTATGAACATTAGGCTACGACACTGGAGGAACACACTGGGTAGGACAAGTGGGGCTGAGCAGCTCCTGTGGAAACATGGACTTCACAGGATCTAATAGATTTAATAGATGTACCCCACTTTTGCTTTTTAGATAGGTTTCTTTCACTATATCCTTAGGTCTGTTTGTGTATTTGTGAAGGTTTCTTGGTTCGTGGTAGTTGGACTGGATGTACTGATACCTTTGCTTTGGATATTCTGTTAAGGTTTCCGCTTTTTCATGGGTTTCCATGCCCTCGTGACTCCTGCCTTCAGTAATGGTGGTGTTCTATTGTTCCTGACTGTAAAAGAGAGGAGATTCTGTGTCTTCTCGTGCATGTAGTGATTAGGGCTGCCTGTGAAATGTGCTCTGCTGTAATATTGAATGCTTGGAATAAAGATGGTGTGAGTATTCCACATATTTCACTTGGTGTCATATGATATGATATAATATGAAATGGCATGTCTAACACGCCTGTACATAGGTGATTCTAGGCGCGACAGGACAAGGAGGGGGAAACAAAGGGAGGACAAAACAACGATCTTACTAGGCCTTGTGTCATTCAGATTGCGCAAGTGCAGTGAAGAGGGAAGGAGAGAAGTGCCATTAATCAATAAGTGCAGCCAGCAGGTGGCTCATAAGTGCAGAGAGAAGGGACTGTAGGGTTGCAGGAGCATACATTTAAGTGCTGGGGCGCCCGGAGAAAGTGCAAGGGCAACTGGACATGCAGGAGCCTGGCCCGACTTCAGAGGGTATCCAGGTGACCAGTGCACAGAGCAGTCGGGTAAATCAGCAGGGGAGAGGAAGAGAGAAAGCAGAAGCAAAAAGGAAGGTCTTGAGTTGCTTCCGGAACTGGTGGTGGTTCTGCTCAAGTTTGAGAGAGGCAGGGAGGCTCTTCCAGAGGGGGACCCCAGCCGAGGAGAGAGATCTGCCCAAAACTCTCTGCTTGGAGAAGCGTCTGACCCTCAGAGAGTTGGAGGTGGATGAGCGGAGAGCTTAAGAAGGAAGATGTTTAGGAAGAGAAAGTTGGAGATAGAGCAGTTCCAGGCCCCAGAATGCCTTGTGGATGATACAGTGGGTCTTGAACTTGATCCTTGCAGCCACGGGGAGCCTGTGCAGAGATTTCAGTGCTGGAGAAATACAATCCCTGGGCTTAAGGCCAAGGACACGTCTTGCAGTCTTGTTCTGGATAAGTTGTAAAGGTCGAAGAATAGAGGTAGACAGATTAAGAAGGAGGCTGTTGCAGTATTCCAGCTTAGAGAGGACCAGAGCTCTGGAGAGAGTGAGCTTCTCGGGAAAGTGAGAAAAGGAAGACTACCTCTGAGGAGGCGCAGCTGATAGTTTGACTTCTTAAAGATGTCAGAAATGTGAGGAGAGAAGTAGAGGGTTAAGTCGAAGAGGACACTAAGGTTCGTAGCCTCACAGGTAGGAGCAGGAAGAGGGCCCAGAGTGGGCGGCCCCAGAGAGAGAGGAAAGGAGCAAGCAGTTGTCCCAATGAGGAGGATCCCAGTCTTACTGGCATTAAGTCAGAGATCGTTGGTGGCACACCATTCCTGAATTGCAGCCAGACAGTCTGGTATGAGAGAAGGAGCAGAGGTGGCTGAGTGGAGCCTAAAAGAGAGCTAGGTGTCATCTGCATAACACTGAAAATTGGTGCAGAAAGTACCGATGCAGTGGGCAATGGGTGGCAGGTATTGGTTGAATAGACAGGGAAAGAGGTTATACCCCTGGGGAACACCACAAATAGAGAGAGAGCTAGAAGAGAGGAAAGACCCCAGTTGGACCTGGGAGAGTCGGTCAGTGCGAAAAGAGGTCAACCAGGCCAGGGCCTGATCAGTGATACCCAGGTTGTCACGGTGGCGTTTGAGCAGGATGGAGTGGTTGACCGTGTCAAAAGCAGAGGACAGGAGGGGGGCCCTCGAGAGTCCGAGAAAGATGGCCACCGGGTGACCAAGCTCTGGCGATGTCGAGCAAATCTAAACAAAAAACACTGTGCAATGTGCATGGATTGAAAATCTGCAACTGCCTACAATATTGTCATGATGTGGTGCCCCGGAAAATTGGCACATCCGACGTTATCAGGCACTGATGAGCCGGAGAGAGAACTGGCGCTCCGCATCAAGGAGCCGTCCATCATCCCAGTTCGCAGCATAGTACCCAACGTGGTCGATGCCTTCAGCCGGGGTGCCGCATAAGAATAAGAGCCAAATGCAGCAAAAGCCATGAAGCCGCCATTACTAACAGGTTGGCAGTCCATTAGTGAAGAATTCCTGAATGGTTGGGTTCAGAGGCTGTGCAGCTCATAAACAGTATTGTATCAACAGGACGGCTAGGGGGGGCTAGCTGGGAATGTGTAAGAACATTCTGCAGTAGTCAGTGACAGCACAGCATGAACGGAAATCTAGTCAGTGTTTCTCCATGTCTGCTTTGCACATCCAGTGAGCCACTGGTCCTGTGATGAGAGGGGAGTGTGCTCCCGTGGCTTCTGCCCCCAATCCTGCCTGGCCGCTGTGTGCCCTCACACAGATCTGCCAGACCTGCATCACAGGCACACAGTAGGTAGACACAAGGTGAGATAATTAATGTACATGAAGTTGCCCTCCGCCTTTGAAATAAACCATCTGTTGTTTCCTCAAGCAAAGACATATATTTGGAGGCCTAACTCAGGGGCAACAAACTTGCTTTGGGAACAAGAGGATGCAGTGTAGCATGGGTTCAGTTCCTGTTCAAGTGCTAGGAAGATGGAGGAGGCTGGCATTGAGCAAAAGGGCCAAAGAAAATAATAAAAGCAACCTTTTCTAGGTCTGATCTCAAAGAGCTACTGCTGCTGTTTACATTTTAAAATAAAATAAAATGCAATTACTGTAATCTGCAACACATTCTTCCCCTCTATCTCTCATCAAAAAAAATAAAACTGGGGGTTACTAACCAAATAGGCAAAACAGAAAGGTGATGGCTTGAAAGTTTCAAATCATTCATAACCACTAGTACAGCCCTGGGCAATCCTCCAGACCATCTTCTTTCTGGTTGGACTTGTGTGGTTCAGTTGCTGGTTCCAGTCTGTGGCCAGACAATTGACAGGCACTGGATGCCTGTGCTTTGGGGTCTTGGCCTCTTCGAGATGCTCTGTCTGTTTACATTTTAGCCCTAGTGATGTACAATATTCCAGGTTGTTGTGTTGGATGTCTGCTTACATTCACAGTAATTTGGTAATATGGGCCTATATACACCACCAAAATAGATTACCATATTAATACTGCATATGATGATCTATTCTTGTATGAAATGTATATCGTATTACAGTGATATTATAATCATATTTCTCCAGCATGGGGTCTGGCATGGATTCACATGCTCATGAATATTCCCCGTCGTCAGGCCAGGAATCCTCGGTATAGAAAAAAAATCAGTATCAGTTTCGTTTCTGATCTGTCTTTCTCAGTAGTAACCAATCACTGGTCTCTGGGTCATACTGCCCCCAGCCAATGACTGCCCTCTCCCTAAGCCCCGCCCCTGGCAGCCATCCTCAGATTTTTACCACACGTTCAAGTGTTGGGAGTCCTCGTGCTTTAGCTCTCGAGCTTTTGCTGCGTTTTCACACGTTTTTCAGGAGCTTTTTCATTTTTTCGGTTAAGTAGAGCCTCAAGCTCCACCGTGTCTACATCCGATCAACGGGGATCCGTTTCGGAGTTTCTACGCCCTTCAAGGGTGAAGATTTCGTCGAGTTACGCTTTTGGAGGATTCCAGAAGTTCCGAGGCCTACCCCGGTCATGGCCCAGGAAAAAGGAAGCTCGACGCCCGGGAAGCTGTTCAGGACCTGCCCTGGATGCCAGCTTCAGAACGTTTTCAAGGAGGACGAGCATTCGTTATGCCTCTACTGTCTCCATGAGGACAAGACGCACAAGGAAAAGGACTGCGCGTTTTGTGGGAACATGTCGGAGCGGACCATGAAGGATCGCCACCTCCGTCTCGCCAACTGGCTGGAAGGTAAGAGCCCGCCAGGCGAGAAGAAGAAAAAGAAGTCCGAGCAGTCTTCTAAATCCTGTGAGGGTGCCCCGGCGACGGGGGCCCAACAAAAGGCTAAGCACCGCCAGGCAGGGCGCATCCTCCCCGGTGCCATCAACCACGAGCCAACGCTCTGGCTTGGGTAAGAGGAAGCCCGAGAACCCGGCGAAGCTTCTGGAGAGGCCCTGGTCGATCTCGAAGATTCCGGCAGAGGGGGAGCGAGGCTCGGACCCTCCCCCCCAAGGTGAAGGCCCCAGGCGTACAGACCCCAGGCGTACAGAAGGTGACGTTGGCCTTAATTCACCCTGCTAAGACCTTGATTGAAGTTTTCGCCGCGGCCCTGGCTCAGCCTGTGGAGGCTACACCAGTGGAGGCGCCCTCAGGAACCAGAGTCTCCCTGCCACCGCAGAGGGAGTCGTCTTTCAGGCCCATCGAGATGACCCCCACGAAGTCCTCGTTGGTGGGGGAGGGGCTGGTGGCCATCGTGGATACGGACACGACCTCTGAAGAGGAGCTCATCCAAGTCGTGGAAGAGGCCCATCCCATTGGGAGGGATCCCGACGAGGGCGACGACGAGAGCGACGGTGTCGCAGACAAGGCTCCTCAAGAGCCCTCGCTCCCGTCGTTTCCGGCGCCGCAGGACACCTCGGCAGCCATTTTGTCAGCCATTCAGTCCTTATGCTCGGAGATAAGGACTAGGTTGCCCCTTCCCCCGACTGAGGTACCTGAGCCAGACCCGACGGGGGAACCGGAGCCAGGACCTCCGGAGAACCCACCACTTAAGAGGAGGAGGACGCATCCTAGGCTTCCTCTCCCGCCTCTGCGGCCTTCTCTGCTTTCCCCCCGGTCTACTACCCACGGGGATGATACAGGCATGGACACGACTACGACGGGTACGGATGACGACGGAGGCGACGACGGGACGTGTCCCCCGTCACCCCCTGCCCAGGCGTCCCCGCCCGACGAGATTGGATCCTTCCATGCCATGATTTCCAGGGCATCCAAGCTCTTCCAGCTCTGCCCTGAAAAAAAGAAGGAAGGGTTCCTTTACCAACGGCGCGAGGCTAAAAGGAAGACGGTCCTCGCCGTACTGCTTCTTGATGACATCTGGGATGAGGGGCTCGCCCTCCTCAAGAACCCTGCCACGGCTCCTGCAAAGAGGGACCGGTACGAGAAGAAGTACCGGGTCCCCGGCGCTGCCCCCTTGTGCCTTAGGGCGCAACCTACCCCGGATTCAGTCGTTTCGGAGGCGGCCAAGAAGAAAGCGGGGGGGCATCGACCTCGACTTCAACCTCCCCGCCGGACGGCGAGGGTAGGAAGCTGGATGCGATGAGACGACGGGTCATCTCATCTGCAGCGACTACCATCAAGGCGGCCAACGCCCTGGCCATCGTAGCCCGCTACGACAGGGAGTTGTGGTTCAAGATCGCCCCTCTGTTGGACTTCCTTCCGGACGCCAAGAGGGCTGAGGCCCTGGAAATCTTACAGGAAGGTGAGATTGCCTAGGACCACGCCATTACGGTGGCTACGGACATCGCCGACACCGGTTTCTGTCAGTTGGGCAACAGCGTTTGCCTGAGACGACGAGGATGGCTCAAGGCGACGGATTTCCGCCAGGACGTACAGACCAAGGTTTTGGACATGCCCTTCGATGGGAACAACCTTTTTGGCAAGGCGGTTGATGAGTCCCTTCAGGCGATCAAGACAGACACAGAGATGGCCCGTGCACTGGGTGTGCTCCAACAGCGACGGCCGTCCTTTCGGAGCTCCGGAGGCAGACAGGGCGCCTCCAAGGGAGCCGGCAGCAGCTCCTCTACGTACCGTCAAGCGGCAAGATCTTCGTCGCAGGAGGCCTACAGGGGACGCGGCAAGTCAGGTGGATCCCGCCGTCGTCGCCAAGGTGGTGAAGGAGGCAAAGCGGCCTCCAAGCAAGATTGAACCGACCGTCGGGTCGGGCCCCCGCCGAAGCACCCCGGTTCGTCGGCGTGTGGGAGTCCATCTCCACCGACCGTTGGGTGCTGGACGCCCTGGCCCTGGGGCAAGTCCTCGAGTTCCAGAAGAAGTGCCCCCGCATTCCTCCCGTGGGCAGGAAGGAAAATCACGTCCCTCAACTGCTGTTGGAAGTAAGGGCGATGCTCAGGAAAGGTGCCATCGAGCTTGTTCCAAAGAGGCTTCGGGGCTCCGGAGTTTACTCAAGATACTTCCTCGTAAATAAGAAGACAGGAGGATGGCGTCCCATCCTGGACCTGCGACGACTGAACAAATACATCAAGGCACAGAAGTTCCGGGTGGTCACCCTGCAGCACGTGCTGGTACAGCTGGAGGAGGGCGATTTCCTGTCGTCGTTGGACTTGGAGGATGCGTACTTCCACATCCCTATTCTAAAGAGACACCGAAAGTTCCTCAGGTTCGTGGTCAAAGGGCGGCACTACCAGTTCAAGGCCCTCCCGTTCGGATTAAAATCGGCGCCCAGGGTGTTCACCAAGTGCCTAGCACCGGTGGCGGCGCGGCTGCGCCTGCAGGGGATCCACGTCTACCCCTACCTGGACGACTCGCTCATACGGGCAAGGACAAGGGAGCGCGCCGTGGAACACACTGCGAAGACCGTCCAGCTGCTCACGGACCTGGGGTTCTCCATCAACTTTCCAAAATCCCACCTGGTCCCGTCGCAAGTCGCCTTGTTTCTGGGAGCACAGCTCGACACAGTGGCGCGGCTGGCCTCACCGTCGGAGGAAAGGATAAGGACCATCCTGGGAAAGGTGCAACGTTGCTGGCCAGGGACGTGGCCATAGTGAGGTCTATCAAGTCCCTCCTCGGAATGATGTCCTCCTGCATTTATCTGGTGCGCCACTGCAGACTTCGGATGCGGCCCTTGCAAGAATTCCTCGACGCCCACTGGATCCAGCCGACGGGCAGCTTCGAGGACAGGATCCCGCTCAACGAAGCGTTCCGTCAGGCGATACGATGGTGGGGTATCCGCTCTCATCTGACGGCAGGAACAGGTTTCCTTGCCCCGGCCCACCAGCTGACGGTGACGACGGATGCCTCCCTGGAAGGTTGGGGAGCGCACACCGGGGGTCTCCACGCGAGAGGCCTTTGGCTCCCGGAGGAGAAGACATCCACATCAGCATCTTGGAGCTCCGTGCAGTGTTCTGGGCCCTCAGGTCCTTCCTTCCGTCCCTCAAGGGCAAGGTGGTGAGGATCTTCAACGACAACACCACCACGATGTTTTACATTCGGAAGCAGGGCGGAACCAGATCCCCTGCCCTATCCAAGGAAGCCCAGGATCTGTGGCATTGGGCCGTCGCCCAAGGGATGTTTCGGGTACCCTTTCATCTGGCAGGGATAAAAAACACCATCGCCGACTCACTCAGTAGAGAGCTTAGCTCGTGCCACGAGTGGGAACTGCGCCAGGATCAAGTGGACCGACTCTTCCGACGATGGGGCGAACCCCAGATCGATCTCTTCGCGACGGCGGCGAACTCCAAGTGCCGGAGGTTCGCCAGCAGGTTTCCCCAACCGAGGAGCATGGGCGATGCTTTCTCGTTCCCCTGGGACGGCCTGTTCCTTTATGCGTTCCCGCCGTTGCCGTTGCTACTCCGGCTCGTCAACCAGCTCAGGAGGTCCCGGTGCAGGATGATCCTCGTCGCACCGGCGTGGCCGAGGCAGATCTGGTTCCCGGACCTTCTGGACTTGTCAGCGTCCACACCAGTCAAGCTGCCGACGGACGCGGATCTTCTCTCCAGAGAAGGAGGCGCCATTCTTCATCACGAACCAGAGTCGCTGAACTTGCAGGCCTGGCTCCTGCAGCACTAGAGTTTGGAGGATACGACATCCCAGCCGACTGCAGAGAGGTTCTTGCAAAGGCCAGGGCATCCTCAACTCTCAAGTGCTACGGACATAAATGGAAGAGGTTCTCTGTCTGGTGCCATGCACAGAAGATTAACCCTCTGCGGATTACGGCCCCTCAAGTATTGCCGTACCTACTGTCTTTGGCCAAGGCTGGCCTATCTCACGCTTCCATCAAGGTACACCTGGCTGCTGTCTCACGTTACACCAGAACTACAGGACGAGCGTCCTTGTGGTCTCATCGACTGGTGAAGGAATTTATGAAAGGACTGTTCCGATCATTCCCGCCGGTGAAGGCCCCTGCCCCGGCGTGGGAGCTCAACGTGGTGCTAACTAGGCTCATGGGGGCCCCATTCGAGCCTATGCATTCAGTGCCGTTGAAGTTTCTGTCGTGGAAGACAGCATTCCTCGTGGCCATCACCTCTGCACGACGAGTGGGAGAGATCCAGGCCCTGTCTTGCAAGCCTCCATACTTGACTTTTCACGACACGAGGGTGGTGCTGAGGACGCACCCCTCCTTCAAGCCCAAGGTGCCGTCGGACTTCCACCTCAACGAGCCCTTGGTGTTGCCAGTTTTCTTCCCGTCGCCTTCGTCTCCGGCTGAGAGGACTCTGCATTCGCTGGATGTAGCTAGAGCGCTGAAGTTCTAGATGGACCGCACGAAGAGTTTTCGGAAGACATCACAGCTGTTTGTGAACTTTGGACCTGTGGATCAAAGGAAGGCCCTCTTGAAGACTTCCATTTCCAGATGGCTCTCCGGCTGCATCATGCACTGTCACCGGTTGGCAAACCGACCGTTGCCAGGCCGTCCGAGGGCCCATTCGACCAGAGCGATCGCTGCTACTACGGCGTTCCTGTCTGGTGTGCCCCTGCTCGACATCTGCAGGGCTGCTACGTGGAGGTCGGCGCACGCCTTCACAAGATTCTACTGCGTTGACCGGATTCCAGGGAGGAGTCCAGAGTCAGCCAGGCAGTGCTGCGCAACCTGTTCGCCTAAGGTGAGCCTGGTGAGGAGGTAAGAGTTGCTTAATGTTGAGTTGTTGTATTGCTTGATATTGAGCCTTTTGCCACCTCCCGTGGTTGTGCATGTGTATACTGCTATGTATTCTTATATTCATGAGCATGTGAATCCATGCCAGACCCCATGCTGGAGAAGGAACAAGTTACTTACCTGTAACTGTTGTTCTACAGCATGGGTCTGGCATGGATTCACATGCGAACCCTCCCGCCTACCCCTCCACTTGGTCATACTGCCACTTCACGTGCTACCAAATCTGAGGATGGCTGCCAGGGGCGGGGCTTAGGGAGAAGGCAGTCATTGGCTGGGGGCAGTATGACCCAGAGACCAGTGATTGGTTACTACTGAGAAAGACAGATCAGAAACGAAACTGATACTGATTTTTTTTCTATACCGAGGATTCCCGGCCTGACGACGGGGAATATTCATGAGCATGTGAATCCATGCCAGACCCATGCTGGAGAACAACAGTTACAGGTAAGTAACTTGTTCCTTTTCTTAGTGTACTGAGGTACAATGCTATGTAATGGTGTAATGCAGCTTCCTGTTTTGTCAACGGGTGAAAGGTTGTGTACCATCCCTTCGCGTGATGTTGCTTGGGGGTGGGGTCAAATTACATCACTTCCTGTGATGTCATCAGAGGTGAAGGGTCATGTGGTGTCACTTCCGCTACCTCAGGCATTTTGGTGAAATGAAGTCCCTGTCCCGAGGTTCCATGTGAAAGCAATACAAGTGCACATTGAAGAGCTCCAATCCCCGCCAGTTTCTACATTGAAAGGATCCTCCTTTCAAACCAGAAACTGGGGCAGAGCTCTTCGAGAAAGCTCTGTGACCGAGTCCAAGTGCAAGTGAAGCAGGAACTGGAACTAGAACATCCGAAAGCGAGAGCGTGGAAGTCCCCTATGATGAACCCTAGAGCTTTTGGGCTGGTGCATAAGCAGTCTCAAATAACTCCTTAACGCTATACTTCAGCGCCGCTTTAAGCAGTCTCACCGGTCATTGCCTATGCACTTTCAATTAACCATGGCATATGCCAAAAAGGAGTCACGAAGAGGGGCGTGCACTATTACTATAGAACTAATTTAAAGCCAGTAAGAAAGTCTCGCTCACAAATAAATAAACGTTTGCAAGCCATGATGGCAAGCAGCATGGAAATACAAAACTCTGCCTTTGAAAGATAAATTTGCACTCTCATTGAAATGAACTTGCTAATTACAAAACAGTGATTAGTATTGAGAGGTATTAAGGAAGACACTTTGGATGGGAGGGTAAGTAAAGACAAGACACTGCCAACAAAAGATAAATACATGGAGTTGAGGAGGTGCAGGCAGCAGCATTCTCATTGCTCAGGTAGTTCTATAGACAGTACAGAAAGGTCAGAAGAGAGGAGGGTTTCATTATGAAGACCAGTTCAAGAACATATTTGTGCTTATATAAATGTAGTTAGTTTAGAGATTGTTAAGGATAACTTTAGTCAGCAAGCTTAGGCAATGGTAGTTTGGGTAAAGAGATTTAAGTGTTCTCTCCTACGTTAACAAGTTAACAAACATTTAAGGAAACCCATCCTGTTGGCTTTTTGCAGAGACTCGCCAGCTAATAGAGGAAAGAGGTGAACATTGAAAGTTTATGGGTGTAAACACTAAAGTGGTTATGAAAATTCACGACACTCTTTCTTTCACACCTACCCTCTCCTGTCTTGCTGAAGTTAAATTCGAGAAACTGCTGCTGGTATTTAGTTTTTTTCTCAATGTTCCTCTTGCCCAAGCTGTGCACACAGGTATGAACATTAGGCTACGACACTGGAGGAACACACTGGGTAGGACAAGTGGGGCTGAGCAGCTCCTGTGGAAACATGGACTTCACAGGATCTAATAGATTTAATAGATGTACCCCACTTTTGCTTTTTAGATAGGTTTCTTTCAGTATATCCTTAGGTCTGTTTGTGTATTTGTGAAGGTTTCTTGGTTCGTGGTAGTTGGACTGGATGTACTGATACCTTTGCTTTGGATATTCTGTTAAGGTTTCCGCTTTTTCATGGGTTTCCATGCCCTCGTGGCTCCTGCCTTCAGTAATGGTGGTGTTCTATTGTTCCTGACTGTAAAAGAGAGGAGATTCTGTGTCTTCTCGTGCATGTAGTGATTAGGGCTGCCTGTGAAATGTGCTCTGCTGTAATATTGAATGCTTGGAATAAAGATGGTGTGAGTATTCCACATATTTCACTTGGTGTCATATGATATGATATAATATGAAATGGCATGTCTAACACGCCTGTACACAGGTGATTCTAGGCGCGACAGGACAAGGAGGGGGAAACAAAGGGAGGACAAAACAACGATCTTACTAGGCCTTGTGTCATTCAGATTGCGCAAGTGCAGTGAAGAGGGAAGGAGAGAAGTGCCGTTAATCAATAAGTGCAGCCAGCAGGTGGCTCATAAGTGCAGAGAGAAGGGACTGTAGGGTTGCAGGAGCATACATTTAAGTGCTGGGGCGCCCGGAGAAAGTGCAAGGGCAACTGGACATGCAGGAGCCTGGCCCGACTTCAGAGGGTATCCAGGTGACCAGTGCGCAGAGCAGTCGGGTAAATCAGCAGGGGAGAGGAAGAGAGAAAGCAGAAGCAAAAAGGAAGGTCTTGAGTTGCTTCCGGAACTGGTGGTGGTTCTGCTCAAGTTTGAGAGAGGCAGGGAGGCTCTTCCAGAGGGGGACCCCAGCCGAGGAGAGAGATCTGCCCAAAACTCTCTGCTTGGAGAAGCGTCTGACCCTCAGAGAGTTGGAGGTGGATGAGCGGAGAGCTTAAGAAGGAAGATGTTTAGGAAGAGAAAGTTGGAGGTAGAGCAGTTCCAGGCCCCAGAATGCATTGTGGATGATACAGTGGGTCTTGAACTTGATCCTTGCAGCCACGGGGAGCCTGTGCAGAGATTTCAGTGCTGGAGAAATACAATCCCTGGGCTTAAGGCCAAGGACACGTCTTGCAGTCTTGTTCTGGATAAGTTGTAAAGGTCGAAGAATAGAGGTAGACAGATTAGGAAGGAGGCTGTTGCAGTATTCCAGCTTAGAGAGGACCAGAGCTCTGGAAAGAGTGAGCTTCTCGGGAAAGTGAGAAAAGGAAGACTACCTCTAAGGAGGCGCAGCTGATAGTTTGACTTCTTAAAGATGTCAGAAATGTGAGGAGAGAAGTAGAGGGTTAAGTCGAAGAGGACACTAAGGTTCGTAGCCTCACAGGTAGGAGCAGGAAGAGGGCCCAGAGTGGGCGGCCCCAGAGAGAGAGGAAAGGAGCAAGCAGTTGTCCCAATGAGGAGGATCCCAGTCTTACTGGCATTAAGTCAGAGATCGTTGGTGGCACACCATTCCTGAATTGCAGCCAGACAGTCTGGTATGAGAGAAGGAGCAGAGGTGGCTGAGTGGAGCCTAAAAGAGAGCTAGGTGTCATCTGCATAACACTGAAAATTGGTGCAGAAAGTACCGATGCAGTGGGCAATGGGTGGCAGGTATTGGTTGAATAGACAGGGAAAGAGGTTAGACCCCTGGGGAACACCACAAATAGAGAGAGAGATAGAAGAGAGGAAAGACCCCAGTTGGACCTGGGAGAGTCGGTCAGTGCAAAAAGAGGTCAACCAGGCCAGGGCCTGATCAGTGATACCCAGGTTGTCACGGTGGCGTTTGAGCAGGATGGAGTGGTTGACCGTGTCAAAAGCAGAGGACAGGAGGGGGGCCCTCGAGAGTCCGAGAAAGATGGCCACCGGGTGACCAAGCTCTGGCGATGTCGAGCAAATCTAAACAAAAAACACTGTGCAATGTGCATGGATTGAAAATCTGCAACTGCCTACAATATTGTCATGATGTGGTGCTCCGGATAATTGGCACATCCGACGTTATCAGGCACTGATGAGCCGGAGAGAGAACTGGCGCTCCGCATCAAGGAGCCGTCCATCATCCCAGTTCGCAGCATAGTACCCAACGTGGTCGATGCCTTCAGCCGGGGTGCCGCATAAGAATAAGAGCCAAATGCAGCAAAAGCCATGAAGCCGCCATTACTAACAGGTTGGCAGTCCATTAGTGAAGAATTCCTGAATGGTTGGGTTCAGAGGCTGTGCAGCTCATAAACAGTATTGTAGCAACAGGACGGCTAGAGGGGCTAGCTGGGAATGTGTAAGAACATTCTGCAGTAGTCAGTGACAGCACAGCATGAACGGAAATCTAGTCAGTGTTTCTCCATGTCTGCTTTGCACATCCAGTGAGCCACTGGTCCTGTGATGAGAGGGGAGTGTGCTCCAGTGGCTTCTGCCCCCAATCCTGCCTGGCCGCTGTG
The DNA here is from genome assembly GCF_040938575.1 of Ambystoma mexicanum. Taxonomy (NCBI): domain Eukaryota; kingdom Metazoa; phylum Chordata; class Amphibia; order Caudata; family Ambystomatidae; genus Ambystoma; species Ambystoma mexicanum. The sequence continues at coordinate 1,471,687,622 of NC_090931.1, read as the reverse complement.
TGCCCTCACACAGATCTGCCAGACCTGCATCACAGGCACACAGTAGATAGACGCAAGGTGAGATAATTAATGTACATGAAGTTGCCCTCCGCCTTTGAAATAAACCATCTGTTGTTTCCTCAAGCAAAGACATATATTTGGAGGGCTAACTCAGGGGCAACAAACTTGCTTTGGGAACAAGAGGATGCAGTGTAGCATGGGTTCAGTTCCTGTCCAAGTGCTTGGAAGATGGAGGAGGCTGGCATTGAGCAAAAGGGCCAAAGAAAATAATAAAAGCAACCTTTTCTAGGTCTGATCTCAAAGAGCTACTGCTGCTGTTTACATTTTAAAATAAAATAAAATGCAATTACTGTAATCTGCAACACATTCTTCCCCTCTATCTCTCATCAAACAAAATAAAACTGGGGGTTACTAACCAAATAGGCAAAACAGAAAGGTGATGGCTTGAAAGTTTCAAATCATTCATAACCACTAGTACAGCCCTGGGCAATCCTCCAGACCATCTTTTTTCTGGTTGGTCTTGTGTGGTTCAGTTGCTGGTTCCAGTCTGTGGCCAGACAATTGACAGGCACTGAATGCCTGTGCTTTGGGGTCTAGGCCTCTTCGAGATGCTCTGTCTGTTTACATTTTAGCCCTAGTGATGTACAATATTCCAGGTTGTTGTGTTGGATGTCTGCTTACATTCACAGTAATTTGGTAATATGGGCCTATATACACCACCAAAATAGATTACCATATTAATACTGCATATGATGATCTATTCTTGTATGAAATGTATATCGTATTACAGTGATATTATAATCATATTTCTCCAGCATGGGGTCTGGCATGGATTCACATGCTCATGAATATTCCCCGTCGTCAGGCCGGGAATCCTCGGTATAGAAAAAAAATCAGTATCAGTTTCGTTTCTGATCTGTCTTTCTCAGTAGTAACCAATCACTGGTCTCTGGGTCATACTGCCCCCAGCCAATGACTGCCCTCTCCCTAAGCCCCGCCCCTGGCAGCCATCCTCAGATTTTTACCACACGTTCAAGTGTTGGGAGTCCTCGTGCTTTAGCTCTCGAGCTTTTGCTGCGTTTTCACACGTTTTTCAGGAGCTTTTTCATTTTTTCGGTTAAGTAGAGCCTCAAGCTCCACCGTGTCTACATCCGATCAACGGGGATCCGTTTCGGAGTTTCTACGCCCTTCAAGGGTGAAGATTTCGTCGAGTTACGCTATTGGAGGATTCCAGAAGTTCCGAGGCCTACCCCGGTCATGGCCCAGGAAAAAGGAAGCTCGACGCCCGGGAAGCTGTTCAGGACCTGCCCTGGATGCCAGCTTCAGAACGTTTTCAAGGAGGACGAGCATTCGTTATGCCTCTACTGTCTCCATGAGGACAAGACGCACAAGGAAAAGGACTACGCGTTTTGTGGGAACATGTCGGAGCGGACCATGAAGGATCGCCACCTCCGTCTCGCCAACTGGCTGGAAGGTAAGAGCCCGCCAGGCGAGAAGAAGAAAAAGAAGTCCGAGCAGTCTTCTAAATCCTGTGAGGGTGCCCCGGCGACGGGGGCCCAACAAAAGGCTAAGCACCGCGAGTCCGCGGGCACCGGGAGCGCCGAACGGTCGGGCTCCTTGGCTGCCAGGCAGGGCGCATCCTCCCCGGCTCCATCAACCACGAGCCAACGCTCTGGCTTGGGTAAGAGGAAGTCCGAGAACCCGGCGAAGCTTCTGGAGAGGCCCCGGTCGATCTCGAAGATTCCGGCATAGGGGGAGCGAGGCTCGGACCCTCCCCCAAAGGTGAAGGCCCCAGGCGTACAGAAGGTGACGTTGGCCTTAATTCACCCTGCTAAGACCTTGATTGAAGATGTCGCCGCGGCCCTGGCTCAGCCTGTGGAGGCTACACCAGTGGAGGCGCCCTCAGGAACCAGAGTCTCCCTGCCAAAGCGGAGGGAGTCGTCTTTCAGGCCCATAGATATGACCCCCACGAAGTCCTCGTTGGTGGGGGAGGGGCTGGTGGCCATCGTGGATACGGACACGACCTCTGAATGAGGAGCTCATCCAAGTCGTGGAAGAGGCCCATCCCATCGGGAGGGATCCCGACGAGGGCGACGACGAGAGCGATGGTGTCACAGACAAGGCTCCTCAAGAGCCCTCGCTCCCGTCGTTTCCGGCGCCGCAGGACACCTCGGCGGCCATTTTGTCAGCCATTCAGTCCTTATGCTCGGAGATAAGGACTAGGTTGCCCCTTCCCCCGACGGAGGTACCTGAGCCAGACCCGACGGGGGAACCGGAGCCAGGACCTCCGGAGAGCCCACCATTTCAGAGGAGGAGGACGCATCCTAGGCCTCCTCTCCCGCCTCTGCGGCCTTCTCTGCCTTCTCCCCGGTCTACTACCCACGGGGATGAGACAGGCATGGACACGACTACGACGGGTACGGATGACGACGGAGGCGACGACGGGACGTGTCCCCCGTCACCCGCTGCCCGGGCGTCCCCGCCCAACGAGATTGGATCCTTCCATGCCATGATTTCCAGGGCATCCAAGCTCTTCCAGCTCTGCCCCGAAAAAAAGAAGAAGGAAGGGCCTTTACCAACGGCGCGAGGCTAAAAGGAAGACGGTCCTCGCCGCACCGCTTCTTGATGACATCTGGGATGAGGGGCTCGCCCTCCTCAAGAACCCTGCCACGGCTCCTGCAAAGAGGGACCAGTACGAGAAGAAGTACCGGGTCCCCGACGCTGCCCCCTTGTGCCTTAGGGCGCAACCTACCCCGGATTCGGTCGTTTCGGAGGCGGCCAAGAAGAAAGCGGGGGGCATCGGCCTCGACTTCAACCTCCCCGCCGGACAGCGAGGGTAGGAAGCTGGATGTGATGAGACGACGGGTCATCTCATCTGCAGCGACGACCATCAAGGCGGCCAACGCCCTGGCCATCGTAGCCCGCTACGACAGGGAGTTGTGGTTCAAGATCGCCCCTCTGTTGGACTTCCTTCCGGACGCCAAGAGGGCTGAGGCCCTGGAAATCTTACAGGAAGGTGAGATTGCCTAGGACCACGCCATTACGGTGGCTACGGACATCGCCGACACCGGTTTCCATCAGTTGGGCAACGGCGTTTGCCTGAGACGACGAGGATGGCTCAAGGCGACGGATTTGCGCCAGGACGTACAGACCAAGGTTTTGGACATGCCCTTCGATGGGAACAACCTTTTTGGCAAGGCGGTTGATGAGTCCCTTCAGGCGATCAAGACGGACACAGAGACGGCCCGTGCACTGGGTGTGCTCCAACAGCGACGGCCGTCCTTTCGGAGCTCCGGAGGCAGACAGGGCGCCTCCAAGGGAGCCGGCAGCAGCTCCTCTACGTACCGTCAAGCGGCAAGATCTTCGTCGCAGGAGGCCTACAGGGGACGCGGCAAGTCAGGTGGATCCCGCCGTCGTCGCCAAGGTGGTGAAGGAGGCAAAGCGGCCTCCAAGTAAGATTGAACCGACCGTCGGGTCGGGCCCCCGCAGAAGCACCCCGGTGGGAGGCCGGCTGACGAAGTTCGTCGGCGTGTGGGAGTCCATCTCCACCGACCGTTGGGTGCTGGACGCCCTGGCCCTGGGGCAAGTCCTCGAGTTCCAGAAGAAGTGCCCCCGCATTCCTCCCATGGCCAGGAAGGAAAATCACGTCCCTCAACTGCTGTTGGAAGTAAGGGCGATGCTCAGGAAAGGTGCCATCGAGCTCGTTCCAAAGAGGCTTCGGGGCTCCGGAGTTTACTCAAGATACTTCCTCGTAAAGATGAAGACAGGAGGATGGCGTCCCATCCTGGACCTGCGACGACTGAACAAATACATCAAGGCACAGAAGTTCTGGGTGGTCACCCTCCAGCACGTGCTGGGACAGCTGGAGGAGGGCGATTTCCTGTCGTCGTTGGACTTGGAGGATGCGTACTTCCACATCCCTATTCTAAAGAGACACCGAAAGTTCCTCAGGTTCGTGGTCAAAGGGCGGCACTACCAGTTCAAGGCCCTCCCGTTCGGATTAAAATCGGCGCCCAGGGTGTTCACCAAGTGCCTAGCACCGTTGGCGGCGCAGCTGCGCCTGCAGGGGATCCACGTCTACCCCTACCTGGACGACTCGCTCATACGGGTAAGCACAAGGGAGCGCACCGTAGAACACACTGCGAAGACCGTCCAGCTGCTCACGGACCTGGAGTTCTCCATCAACTTTCCAAAATCCCACCTGGTCCCGTCGCAAGTCGCCCTGTTTCTGGGAGCACAGCTCGACACAGTGGCGCGGCTGGCCTCACCGTCGGAGGAAAGGATAAGGACCATCCTGGGAAAGGTGCAACGTTGCTGGCCAGGGACGTGGCCATAGTGAGGTCTATCAAGTCCCTCCTCGGAATGATGTCCTCCTGCATTTATCTGGTGCGCCACTGCAGACTTCGGATGCGGCCCTTGCAAGAATTCCTCAACGCCCACTGGATCCAGCCGACGGGCAGCTTCGAGGACAGGATCCCGCTCGACAAAGCGTTCCGTCAGGCGATACGATGGTGGGGTATCCGCTCTCATCTGACGGCAAGAACAGGTTTCCTAGCCCCGGCCCACCAGGTGACGGTGACGACGGATGCCTCCCTGGACGGTTGGGGAGCGCACACCGGGGGTCTCCACGCGAGAGGCCTTTGGCTCCCGGAGGAGAAGACACTCCACATCAACATCTTGGAGCTCCGTGCAGTGTTCTGGGCCCTCAGGTCCTTCCTTCCGTCCCTCAAGGGCAAGGTGGTGAGGATCTTCACCGACAACACCACCACGATGTTTTACATTCGGAAGCAGGGTGGAACCAGATCCCCTGCCCTATCCAAGGAAGCCCAGGATCTGTGGCATTGGGCCGTCGCCCAAGGGATGTTTTGGGTACCCTTTCATCTGGCAGGGATAAAAAACACCATCGCCGACTCACTCAGTAGAGAGCTTAGCTCGTGCCACGAGTGGGAACTGCGCCAGGATCAAGTGGACCGACTCTTCCGACGATGGGGCGAACCCCAGATCGATCTCTTCGCGACGGCGGCGAACTCCAAGTGCCGGAGGTTCACCAGCAGGTTTCCCCAATCAAGGAGCATGGGCGATGCTTTCTCGTTCCCCTGGGACGGTCTGTTCCTTTATGCGTTCCCGCCTTTGCCGTTGCTACTCCAGCTCGTCAACCAGCTCAAGAGGTTCCGGTGCAGGATGATCCTCGTCGCACTGGCGTGGCCGAGGCAGATCTGGTTCCTGGACCTTCTGGACTTGTCAGCGTCCACACCAGTCAAGCTGCCGACGAACGCGGATCTTCTCTCCAGAGAAGGAGGCGCCATTCTTCATCACGAACCAGAGTCACTGAACTTGCAGGCCTGGCTCCTGCAGCACTAGAGTTTGGAGGATACGACATCCCAGCTGACTGCAGAGAGGTTCTTGCAAAGGCCAGGGCATCCTCAACTCTCAAGTGCTACGGACATAAATGGAAGAGGTTCTCTGTCTGGTGCCGTGCACAGAAGATTAACCCTCTGCGGATTACGGCCCCTCAAGTATTGCCGTACCTACTGTCTTTGGCCAAGGCTGGCCTATCTCACGCTTCCATCAAGGTACATCTGGCTGCCGTCTCACGTTACACCAGAACTACAGGACGGGCGTCCTTGTGGTCTCATCGACTGGTGAAGGAATTTATGAAAGGACTGTTCCGATCATTCCCGCCGGTGAAGGCACCTACCCCGTGGGAGCTCAACGTGGTGCTAACTAGGCTCATGGGGGCCCCATTCGAGCCTATGCATTCAGTGCCGTTGAAGTTTCTGTCGTGGAAGACAGCATTCCTCGTGGCCATCACCTCTGCACGACGAGTGGGAGAGATCCAGGCCCTGTCTTGCAAGCCTCCATACTTGACTTTTCACGACACGAGGGTGGTGCTGAGGACGCACCCCTCCTTCATGCCCAAGGTGTCGTCGGACTTCCACCTCAACAAGCCCTTGGTGTTGCCAGTTTTCTTCCCGTCGTCTTCGTCGCCGCCTGAGAGGACTCTGCATTCGCTGGATGTAGCTAGAGCGCTGAAGTTCTAGATGGACCGCACGAAGAGTTTTCGGAAGACATCACAGCTGTTTGTGAACTTTGGACCTGTGGATCAAAGGAAGGCTCTCTCGAAGACTTCCATTTCCAGATGGCTCTCCGGCTGCATCATGCACTGTCACCGGTTGGCAAACCGACCGTTGCCAGGCCGTCCGAGGGCCCATTCGACCAGAGCTATCGCTGCTACTACGGCGTTCCTGTCTGGTGTGCCCCTGCTCGACATCTGCAGGGCTGCTACGTGGAGGTCGACGCACACCTTCACGAGATTCTACTGCGTCGACCGGGATTCCAGGGAGGAGTCCAGAGTCAGCCAGGCAGTGCTGTGCAACCTGTTCGCCTAAGGTGAGCCTGGTGAGGAGGTAAGAGTTGCTTAATGTTGAGTTGTTGTATTGCTTGATATTGAGCCTTTTGCCACCTCCCGTGGTTGTGCATGTGTATACTGCTATGTATTCTTATATTCATGAGCATGTGAATCCATGCCAGACCCCATGCTGGAGAAGGAACAAGTTACTTACCTGTAACTTGTTCTCCAGCATGGGTCTGGCATGGATTCACATGCGAACCCTCCCGCCTACCCCTCTGCGGCTCTTCACTTGGTCATACTGCCACTTCACGTGCTACCAAATCTGAGGATGGCTCCCAGGGGCGGGGCTTAGGGAGAAGGCAGTCATTGGCTGGGGGCAGTATGACCCAGAGACCAGTGATTGGTTACTACTGAGAAAGATAGATCAGAAACGAAACTGATACTGATTTTTTTTCTATACCGAGGATTCCTGGCCTGACGACGGGGAATATTCATGAGCATGTGAATCCATGCCAGACCCATGCTGGAGAACAACAGTTACAGGTAAGTAACTTGTTCCTTTTCTTAGTGTACTGAGGTACAATGCTATGTAATGGTGTAATGCAGCTTCCTGTTTTGTCAACGGGTGAAAGGTTGTGTACCATCCCTTCGCGTGATGTTGCTTGGGGGTGGGGTCAAATAACATCACTTCCTGTGATGTCATCAGAGGTGAAGGGTCATGTGGTGTCACTTCCGCTACCTCAGGCATTTTGGTGAAATGAATTCCCTGTCCCGAGGTTCCATGTGAGAGCAATACAAGTGCACATTGAAGAGCTCCAATCCCCGCCAGTTTCTACATTGAAAGGATCCTCCTTTCAAACCAGAAACTGGGGCAGAGCTCTTCGAGCAAGCTCTGTGACCGAGTCCAAGTGCAAGTGAAGCAGGAACTGGAACTAGAACATCCGAAAGCGAGAGCGTGGAAGTCCCCTATGATGAACTCTAGAGCTTTTGGGCTGGTGCATAAGCAGTCTCAAATAACTCCTTAACGCTATACTTCAGCGCCGCCTTAAGCAGTCTCACCGGTCATTGCCTGTGCACTTTCAATTAACCATGGCATATGCCAAAAAGGAGTCACGAAGAGGGACGTGCGCTATTACTATAGAACTAATTTAAAGCCAGTAAGAAAGTCTCGCTCACAAATAAATAAACGTTTGCAAGCCATGATGGCAAGCAGCATGGAAATACAAAACTCTGCCTTTGAAAGATAAATTTGCACTCTCATTGAAATGAACTTTAAAGAAATGACTTGCTAATTACAAAACAGTGATTAGTATTGAGAGGTATTAAGGAAGACACTTTGGATGGGAGGGTAAGTAAAGACAAGACACTGCCGACAAAAGATAAATACATGGAGTTGAGGAGGTGCAGGCAGCAGCATTCTCATTGCTCAGGTAGTTCTATAGACAGTACAGAAAGGTCAGAAGAGAGGAGGGTTTCATTATGAAGACCAGTTCAAGAACATAGTTGTGCTTATATAAATGTAGTTAGTTTAGAGATTGTTAAGGATAACTTTAGTCAGCAAGCTTAGGCAATGGTAGTTTGGGTAAAGAGATTTAAGTGTTCTCTCCTACGTTAACAAGTTAACAAACATTTAAGGAAACCCATCCTGTTGGCTTTTTGCAGAGACTCGCCAGCTAATAGAGGAAAGAGGTGAACATTGAAAGTTTATGGGTGTAAACACTATAGTGGTTATGAAAATTCACGACACTCTTTCTTTCACACCTACCCTCTCCTGTCTTGCTGAAGTTAAATTCGAGAAACTGCTGCTGGTATTTCGTTTTTTTCTCAATGTTCCTCTTGCCCAAGCTGTGCACACAGGTATGAACATTAGGCTACGACACTGGAGGAACACACTGGGTAGGACAAGTGGGGTTGAGCAGCTCCTGTGGAAACATGGACTTCACAGGATCTAATAGATTTAATAGATGTACCCCACTTTTGCTTTTTAGATAGGTTTCTTTCAGTATATCCTTAGGTCTGTTTGTGTATTTGTGAAGGTTTCTTGGTTCGTGGTAGTTGGACTGGATGTACTGATACCTTTGCTTTGGATATTCTGTTAAGGTTTCCGCTTTTTCATGGGTTTCCATGCCCTCGTGGCTCCTGCCTTCAGTAATGGTGGTGTTCTATTGTTCCTGACTGTAAAAGAGAGGAGATTATGTGTCTTCTCGTGCATGTAGTGATTAGGGCTGCCTGTGAAATGTGCTCTGCTGTAATATTGAATGTTTGGAATAAAGATGGTGTGAGTATTCCACATATTTCACTTGGTGTCATATGATATGATATAATATGAAATGGCATGTCTAACACGCCTGTACAAAGGTGATTCTAGGTGCGACAGGACAAGGAGGGGGAAACAAAGGGAGGACAAAACAACGATCTTACTAGGCCTTGTGTCATTCAGATTGCGCAAGTGCAGTGAAGAGGGAAGGAGAGAAGTGCCGTTAATCAATAAGTGCAGCCAGCAGGTGGCTCATAAGTGCAGAGAGAAGGGACTGTAGGGTTGCAGGAGCATACATTTAAGTGCTGGGGCGCCCGGAGAAAGTGCAAGGGCAACTGGACATGCAGGAGCCTGGCCCGACTTCAGAGGGTATCCAGGTGACCAGTGCGCAGAGCAGTCGGGTAAATCAGCAGGGGAGAGGAAGAGAGAAAGCAGAAGCAAAAAGGAAGGTCTTGAGTTGCTTCCGGAACTGGTGGTGGTTCTGCTCAAGTTTGAGAGAGGCAGGGAGGCTCTTCCAGAGGGGGACCCCAGCCGAGGAGAGAGATCTGCCCAAAACTCTCTGCTTGGAGAAGCGTCTGACCCTCAGAGAGTTGGAGGTGGATGAACGGAGAGCTTAAGAAGGAAGATGTTTAGGAAGAGAAAGTTGGAGGTAGAGCAGTTCCAGGCCCCAGAATGCCTTGTGGATGATACAGTGGGTCTTGAACTTGATCCTTGCAGCCACGGGGAGCCTGTGCAGAGATTTCAGTGCTGGAGAATTACAATCCCTGGGCTTAAGGCCAAGGACACGTCTTGCAGTCTTGTTCTGGATAAGTTGTAAAGGTCGAAGAATAGAGGTAGACAGATTAAGAAGGAGGCTGTTGCAGTATTCCAGCTTAGAGAGGACCAGAGCTCTGGAGAGAGTGAGCTTCTCGGGAAAGTGAGAAAAGGAAGACTACCTCTGAGGAGGCGCAGCTGATAGTTTGACTTCTTAAAGATGTCAGAAATGTGAGGAGAGAAGTAGAAGGTTAAGTCGAAGAGGACACTAAGGTTCGTAGCCTCACAGGTAGGAGCAGGAAGAGGGCCCAGAGTGGGCGGCCCCAGAGAGAGAGGAAAGGAGCAAGCAGTTGTCCCAATGAGGAGGATCCCAGTGTTACTGGCATTAAGTCAGAGATCGTTGGTGGCACACCATTCCTGAATTGCGGCCAGACAGTCTGGTATGAGAGAAGGAGCAGAGGTGGCTGAGTGGAGCCTAAAAGAGAGCTAGGTGTCATCTGCATAACACTGAAAATCGGTGCAGAAAGTACCGATGCAGTGGGCAATGGGTGGCAGGTATTGGTTGAATAGAAATTGGTTGGAAAGAGGTTGAATTGGTTGGAAAGAGGTTAGACCCCTGGGGAACACCACAAATAGAGAGAGAGATAGAAGAGAGGAAAGACCCCAAATGGACCTGGGAGAGTCGGTCAGTGCGAAAAGAGGTCAACCAGGCCAGGGCCTGATCAGTGATACCCAGGTTGTCACGGTGGCGTTTGAGCAGGATGGAGTGGTTGACCGTGTCAAAAGCAGAGGACAGGAGGGGGGCCCTCGAGAGTCCGAGAAAGATGGCCACCGGGTGACCAAGCTCTGGCGATGTCGAGCAAATCTAAACAAAAAATACTGTGCAACGTGCATGGATTGAAAATCTGCAACTGCCTACAATATTGTCATGATGTGGTGCCCCGGATAATTGGCACATCCGACATTATCAGGCACTGATGAGCCGGAGAGAGAACTGGCGCTCTGCATCAAGGAGCCGTCCATCATCCCAGTTCGCAGCATAGTACCCAACGTGGTCGATGCCTTCAGCCGGGGTGCCGCATAAGAATAAGAGCCCTACTCAGTGCCACCGGGTCACGGCTGCTATGACCCACTTACAGGAGTGATCTAGATGCTCTTTGCGGGTAAGCCGATGCGTGGCTGCCCGCGTGATCCGCTGTGCAATGCCCGACCGGGACACCCCGACCGCAACTATATCACGTGCCCTGAATATAAGCGCGTATGAAGAAACCAAAGGAGGTGACCGCTCTCTGCATCGTCTCTTAGTGCGATCCACCACCTGCATGCTCAACTTCAGACCACGGCAGAGGATACAGTGGGGAATAAAAAAGAGGGACGATAAACGCTGATCAATACTGGTGCTTACAAACGCACCAGTCCCAGAGGTAGGGACTAACGGCATACCCTCCATACGTGGCAGCTCAACCCTGCGCCACATCATTTCGCCATATCACCGTTGCGCAGCTGGAGTACCCCAACTGAGACTTGGGGGTGGAGGGAACATTTTTAAAAAGGAAGGCACGGTCAAGATCCAGAGGGGGGCCTACCCACGCCCCGATCTACACACGCGCTCAGTCATCACCCAGCCAGCCCAAAAAGCCTTGTGCCTCAAAATCTGCAGAGTGACACACAGATTGAACAAGATCCCCAGCTTCATTAACTGGAAATAAATTGGGCTGCATAGAGTGCAATCAACCTACGCACACAACGCGCCTAAATCTCCACTGATCCCTCACCACCAGGGCATGGCAATTACTACATTGGTGGGCAACACTAACGTGGACACAGATGCATACTAGACAGAAGCATCACTGCGCCGCTCAACACAGCAACGAGCCAAAATTGAGGTCCAGAATCAACTCCAATCGATTCTAATGGAAATGAGAATAATAGGACAAAGAACACAAGAGACAAACAACACCGTCCCAGAAATTAAGAGATCTATAAGATGTCCAAACGCACCTAAATGCCCAAGCAGACTGCACTACTGACAATGAACAAAGCACCAGCACGCTCAAAGACAACAATGAGGCAACCTTCACAGAACTACATGGCCTTATTAGAGAGGTGCAAAGCCTGGCAAAAGGTGAGGATCAAAAAAACAGATCTCACAGCAACAACCTACACATCGTTGGCCTACCAGAACAAATGGAGGGACCAGACCTCAAGGCTTAAGTATGCTGTTTTGTCCATGAGAAACTGCTCATTCAAGATCCAAGGACCTATGTGATTGAGAGAGTGCGCAGAGCCCCCATCCCTAAACCGACCGAAGGCGAACGCCCTCAACCCATTACAATGCACTCCTCAACATCCTACATAAAGTGGCCATCCAACGAGCCTACCGGACCGTTCGGACAATCCATACAGAGTGGACTGACATCTGAATATTCAACGGCTACTCTGTGGAGGTCTCCCGTCGAAGAAGAAGATTTGACCCCCCCTATTTAAAGCATTGAAAGAAAGACTCGAACCATAAATTCTACCTGAAATTTCCCGCCATTTGGTGCATCCAACTAGACAAACAATGGCATTCCATCGAAGACCTGGAAGGGGCACAGCGTCTCCTTCAACAGCATAACATAGTCTCCACCGACTGCCCTACTGAGGCGGAAAACGGAGGTCAAGCCAACAGCGCAGAGGCCTAGCAATGGCACCAACAGCAATGACCGAAAGGAAAAAGACTGCGGTCTGGCAGACAACCGGAGGGCCCCGGTCGGAAAAATGCGAAACTCCCGACCTTATCCCCACAACCCCATTGTGCTTCCTCACAAACGACTTTTGCTCCACATTGGCTCCTGAAATCTCAGCTCTGACCTACTGAGAGATAAGCTGGGAATCCCGACATATCGACCGATATGCCACACTATGATCATGCACCACTAGTGGCTCTTTCAACTACCGAATGTACTATAATCAATGCGTGCAACACTTTGCCTAACTGCTCACCACCATACCCCCATCCATCTCTTTGTTTGTTTGTTTATTTGCTTGTTTGTTTGAACTACTGATGGCCCCTCATAGGGACACGGGCATGCAAGGGGTGTGGGGGGAATGCCTGGCCTCCCTCCCAATCCCCTCTGCATAGGCTTGCTCAGCTCCATATTGGGATAAGATTTATTATCCCAATGTTTACAAAACTGTTCCAAAGTTATTTGTTATGTTTGATTTTTTGGGAATTTGTTACACGCATATGTATGTCATATATGATCGATAGAACAGGTGGCCCTACTAGACCGCTGTTTGGTAGCAAGTCTTGCTCAAATGCACCCTTCCCCCCAGATAGTGGTATGGCGACTGAGCTACAACTGGTAACCCTTGATGCTTAGGGGATTGGCCATCCTATCAAGAAACGACTGATACTTAACCATTTGCGGAACTTGCAAAGTGACATTGCATTCTTACAGGAAACACACCTGGACGCAGTTGAATCCGGGAAACTATGTTGTGGGTGGATCGGTATAGCTGTGCACTCCCCAAACAGGGGAACAAGAGGGGTATCCATCTTGATACACATATGCATTCCATTCCATACCCTCCATACTATTACAGACATAAATGGCCATCCTATAGACATTTACAAAGCGATGTTGGACCAACTGGCCCCTCTCCTTAAGGAGGTTTTCACGGAAGCCCACAAGAACAGTCTACTTCCTCGATCAATGCTTGCACCTAACATCATAGTCTTTCACAAGAAAGGCAGCGAACTGGAAGACTGCGGATAGTACCGCCCAATCTCACTGATCAACTGTCACACCCCTGGAGTATCACACAACTCCTTCCTAGCCACAGAAGCCAAATGTTGTGACCCCGCCCACCTTGGTTGGCACGGGCTTCTGATTGTTATACACACAGGCACCCCGAGGCAGCCTAAGGGGGGGAAGTGGGTTAGGGAGAGGTTGTGGATAGGGAGGTGGTGTTTATAACCGGAAAAGGAGAATTGATAACATAACCAGACAAATACATGTAGCATAACTTGTCTCACTCCCTAGCAACTAACGTCAGTACTCTTCTTAATTAGAGTACAGACTCTCCACCCTGCATTTGGGTAGGTCTCCTGAGATAGCCACAAACATAAGCACATTAAGCATGGATGAAATGTAACATAAATTTACAACACTCCTGCACCCTGAAGAGATATCCGGCAAGTACTTCTTACTTAGTAAGGTCCTCCAATGTGTGCCTCCACGCTCCTCCCCGCTCCTAAGGCAGCACCTAGACATCTTGTTGACACACAACATGATGACTTGGTACAACATGAAAAGGAAACAATGAGCAGCCACAAACAAACATAGCGTTACTTCACGTTATGCAAAATCATTGCCTCCACCCTAGCAAATGTCTTTTAGCAGTTCTGAAAACACACTCGTTCATATTGCTGAAACATAACCCATGTGCATTTCCTACCCGCACGTAATTTAGCACTGTTGTTCATTAGTTCATTGCAAAAGTTTTCTGGTTTGGCGACAACATTCCTCACAAAAGAACATGCTTAAACTCAGCAAACATTTATGGCAGCACTTAACTGAGGCCTGGGGGTTTGTGGGGCTCGTCGGCACCTCCACAGGCAGTGAATCCCCCTTGTTGTTCGGTCCCCTGCCGTGCTCTGCTCCGCTCTTAGGAGGAAGCTGCTAGCCTCGCAGCGTTTTCACCGCCAGACCCGAGTTTCCTGAATTCACAGCCGGCCCATGACCTGCATGGAAAAGCTTCCTCATGTGTCCCGACTGAACAACTGCTCCCTCCAGCCCGTGCCTGCCACGCCAACAATCACCAACAGGCAGCACGGGCCGAAGGAGCTCTTAAATAGCAGTTGGATGCACCTGCCTCATTCCAGCCAACTGCCGCCCAAAGGCTCATGGGTATTGTAGTTTTTTACCCTTTCTTGCACAAAAGACCCCTAAAGAACGGCATATCAAGCCCTGCAAGCCCTTTTTCCTTACATCAACATGGACGCCAAAATTCTAGTTAAATGCCTAGTGCAAAGAATTGTGAAAATCCCTCAACTCATTCATAAAGACCAAACAGGGTTTATCCACGGGCGAGACTCAGCAGAAAATGTCAGACGGCTTCTACACGTTATATGTTATGTTATGTTATTTTGCATTTATATAGCGCCTTATATACCATTGATATGGTCTGAAGGCGCTGGTAGGTTGAACGCCCTTGGGAACCGAAGTTCAGATCAGTAGAGAGAGTAGAGAGAGTCAAAAGGTGCGTGTGAGCACCGGGTATGTGTACAGCTCGTGCAGTATTCGTGTAAGAGCGGCTTCTTAGCGGTAGGTGTGGTGGTTGAGAGATCAGGAGTATGTGTTCGTTCTGGCAGGATTTATCCAGAGCGGATGTGGCTGTGTTAGGCCTGAGGAGAACGCCTGGCTGGGGGGTGTGTAACCAGCAGTGTTTACTTAGAGTGATGTGGAGTGAGCGACGGATGTTGGTATCAGAACAGTTATACCAAATGGTGTCATAGTATCCCTGTGTTCTCTTTGAGTGGTGATGTAAAGGAGAGAATAAGCGTGGTGGTGTGATATGATGGGTTATATGCTCTTTCAAACGTTCTCTGCATTCCAAACCATACTATATATGTCACACAATTCTAAAGCTATTGGGCACACTTCTAAATGCAACTTTCCCAGAGAGTCTATTGGGCACACGTCTAAATGCAACTTTCACAGATAGTGTATTAGGCATACTTCTAAAATCAACTTTCACAGAGAGTCTATTGGGCACACTTCTAAATGCAGCATTCACAGAGAGTCTATTGGGCACACTTATAAATTCAACTTTCACAGAGAGTCTATTGGGCACACTTCTAAATTCAACTTTCACTTAGAAGCTATTGGGCACACTTCTAAATGCAACTTTCACCGAGAGTCTATTGGGCACACTTCTAAATGCAACTTTCACAGAGAGTCTATTGGGCACACTTCTAAATGCAACTTTCACAGAGAGTCTATTGGGCACACTTCTAAATTCAACTTTCACTTAGAAGCTATTGGGCACACTTCTAAATGCAACTTTCACAGAGAGTCTATTGGGCACACTTCTAAATGCAACTTTCACCGAGAGCCTATTGGGCACACTTCTAAATGCAACTTTCACAGAGTCTATTGGGCACAATTCTAAATTCAACTTTCACAGAGAGTCTAATGGGCACAATTCTAAATGCAACTTTCACAGAGTCTATTGGGCACAATTCTAAATGCAACTTTCACAGAGTCTATTGTGCACACTTCTAAAATCAACTTTCACTTAGAAGCTATTGGGCACACTTCTAAATGCAACCTTCACAGAGTCTATTGGGCACAATTCTAAATGCAACTTTCACAAATAGTCTAATGGGCACACTTCTAAATGCAACTTTCACAGAGTCTATTGGGCACAATTCTAAATGCAACTTTCACTTAGAAGCTATTGGGCACACTTCTAAATGCAACTTTCACTTAGAAGCTATTGAGCACACTTCTATAATCAACTTTCACTTAGAAGCTATTGGGCACACTTCTAAATGCAACTTTCACAGAGAGTCTATTGGGCACAATTCTAAATGCAACTTTCACTTAGAAGCTATTGGGCACACTTCTAAATGCAACTTTCACAGAGAGTCTAATGGGCACACTTCTAAATGCAACTTTCACCGAGAGTCTATTGGGCACAATTCTAAATGCAACTTTCACAGAACATTGCTTCTGTCCCCGCCCTTGCCACACTTACCTTATTGTTGTCTTCTTGCTTCTCCTGCTGATACCTGCAGACACGACCTGGCGTCGCCTCTGTAGAAGCCGCCCATTGTCTTGGGCCCTTAGCCGCCGGGCTGCCGGGCAGGGGCTGCCCTCGAGAAGTCAGTTAAGACTAGTGCAGCCAGCCAATCAGAGCACAGGGGCGGGATGGGAGGCGGGCAGGAGGGAGGGTCAGTAAACAGGAAGTGCGGGCGGGAGGAACACTGAGGGCAGGGGGCATCACAAGGCGCAAAGCCCACAAATAAACACACAGATAAGGCACGCAGCTTCTGGGCTACAATGCTAGTGTTAACGAGCTTACCCCAGGTGGAGCGGCAAATGGGCAGAGGGGCCAGCTGCCGAACGCTATGGGCAAACACACATGGACAATGGGCCAATCAGGGGGAGGGAGGGTGGGACTAGGAGGAACCAGGAAGCAGGGAGGGAATCGAGGCCTGCACGCAAGGGGAACCGGGGCCTGCAAGAGTCACAAGCCGCAAAATGGAGGCTGGATGGCCAGCAGAGGGGCAAAAACACTTACCCGAAGGTGGAGCGGCAAATGGGCAGAGGGTCCAGCTGCCAAACGCTATGGGCAAACACACACGGACAATGGGCCAATCAGGGGGAGGGTGGGTGAGACTAGGAGGAACCAGGAAGCGGGGAGGGAATCAAGGCCTGCACGCAAGGGGAACCGGGGCTTGCAAGCGTCACAAGCCGCAAAATGGAGGCTGGATGGCCAGCAGAGGGGCAAAAACACTTACCCCAGGTGGAGCAGCAAATGGGCAGAGGGTCCAGCTGCCGAACGCTATGGGCAAACACACACGGACAATGGGCCAATCAGGGGGAGGGTGGGTGGGACTAGGAGGAACCAGGAAGCGGGGAGGGAATCGAGGCCTGCACGCAAGGGGAACCGGGGCTTGCAAGCGTCACGAGCCGCAAAATGGAGGCTGGATGGCCAGCAGAGGGGCAAAAACACTTACCCCAGGTGTAGGGGTTTTCAGTGCAGAGTGATGGTGCCGCCTGGCCATGCCCCCTCCTCTTCTGCAAAAAAATGTTTTAAAACTCTTTTTATTGAATTTTAGAACATGTCAAAAGAAAAGGAAACATTCCCTCCAACACCCCTCCCCCGCTGCCCTCTCCCCCCAAGGTAACGAGCATTCAAATCCTAAATCGCCTTTCTTCCGGGCAGTCCCTCCACGTTCATTGTAGGTCTAGTAGTCTCAGGCGTTGCGGGCACCACATCACTCTGAAGTCATCTTTAAGGAAATTCATTATTTCCCCCCAATCCGCAGTAAGGTTCTGCACTTTATCGTCCATGGCGTAAGTTGCCCATTCCAAAGCCACTATTTCCCAAATCTTACGAAGCCAGTCCTGACTCATGGGGATCTCGGGGCTCTTCCATCTCTGAGCTATTAACATCATAGCCGCTAGCATCAGTATCACTTTTGCTTTCTCCCTTCCTCTGGGTTCCCCCACCCCCGAGGCTCCTCGGATGCCTAAGAGGATCTTATAGCCGAACAGAAAGATCTGGCATGCTGGTATAAATGGTAGCATCATAGCCAGATAGATTTGTAATCATAACGATCGATGCCGAAAAAGCATTAGACAAAGTCATATGGGACTTTATTTTCCGTGCGCTGACAGTGTATGGTTTCCCGGCAACGTTCGTAAGGCTAATTAAACAACACTATACAAGACCCACAGCCATGGTGACCACCATTAATGGCATCACCTCAGATCTGTTCGAGCTGCATTCTGGACCAGGCAGCACAGACATCATTTCACCAAAAGGCCAGGGGTAGCAGAGGTGACATCACATGACGCTGGACCTCTGGTGACATCACAGGAAGAGATGTCATTTGACCCCACCCTGAAGTCACATCACGGGAAGCGATGGAACACGACCTTTCTCCCCTTGACAAAACAGGAAGTGGCATCACATCGCATTGTTTCTAAGTACACTACAACAATATGGTTACGATATCAGTGTAAAGTGATGTACATTTCATACAAGAATGGATCACCATATGCATCATTAATATCAGCGCGTATAGGCCCATTTACCGAATTACTGTGAATGCAAGCAGAGGTCCAAGGCCAAACGATAATGATGTGTTATTATATAGCACTACATGTAAGTGCTTCATATAGAACAAATATAAATACAATATCATCCATCCTATGTTGGTACTCATTTATCAACCTCAGCAGTATGAAAGGCAGAGTTGACCTTGCTGGGAGCCGAACCTGCAACCTGCAGAGCACACACACATTGCAGTAGCAAGCGCTCAACCCACTGAGCTATCTTACTGGGGATAGCTAACAGAAAAAGATCCACTCAAGAAACACAGAGCCACATGCTACTGGCCACAGCCCAGGAGCCTCCATTTAAAAAAATGAATTTTCTTTTTACTTTTTTGTTTTTTTAGGGGTAGCATGGGAGACCACAGGGGTAGAAAGCTAGGCCACAGGGGTCGCAGGTACGATCCCTGGCAACCCCAAAATGATGTCCCTGCCAGGTAGGGATGCCTCCTTTCCCTCTCTTATACTCGCTTCCAATTGAACCACTGGTGGAAAAGCTCTGTAATGACCTGGAGTGGGAGAGAATACTACAGGGGGTGTGGGGCACTGTGTGTCGCTATATACGGACGACCTCCTGCTCTACGTCTGCAGTTGGCGGATGTCACTCCCACAACTACAATACCTACTACACAACTATGGCCACATGACAGGCTATAGAGATAACTGGTCAAAGTCAGAAATTCTCCCGCTTAGAACGGATGCGTCATGAGACCCAGCAGGGATCCCTCCATTCCACCTCCAACTCCACAGTAGCGAATATCTGGGAATACTAATTAGCCTCTCTCTTGATATAATCTTGGAACTGAACTATCCCCCAACCCTCCTCAAAATTAAATCTGATCTCTTCAGAGGGAATGCACTACAGCTGTCCCTTGTGGGCCGCATCAATGCTTTGAAAATGAACTCCCTCCCTAAACTAATCGATCTGCCTATGATGCTACCATGTGCACCAACATGCCAGATGTACAGGGACCTGCACTCATGCCTATCCGTATTCCTTTGGTGGGGCAAAAAAGCACGGCTTTGATTTGAAGTCCTCCAGGCCGCCGATGGCGATGACGGACTGGCCGTACTGGTCTGGCGTAACTACTACCTATCGGCCGAAATATGCTGGGCCAAACGCTGGCTTGATAAGACGGACAGACCAAGCTGGAAGCACATGGAACTGTCCTTGATGCCACTGTGCTCTCTGTCAGAAATCGTAGGCATCCCACTAAAGAAGCTGCCCGGGAACATTAGCTTACACCCCCTACTAGTCCCAAAACTGATACCGTAGCACAAAATGAGAACACTTCTAGGTGCAGACATTCGGGCTGCCCCTGCGTGGTTTAGTGTGAGAGCGATCCTATCGATTGGCCTTGGTCACTCGCTACACCCTAATCAAGGCTATATGGCCAAGGATTAAGGTAATGGAACTCTACAATGAGCAATCCCCCATCGAATTCGAAGAAGCCAGCCAGTTTCTACAACTACAGAAGTCAAACTGGCTGCGATACCACACTCTTCTGGCAGTAATACGCTCGAACACGACCGAACAAACGCTGTTAGCCAAACCGTCAGCTGGGGAGCTTGAGATGGAGCAAAACCTGACTCTCTTCCCACGCCTACGCATGTTCTACACCATTTGCACTCTGAACAATACTAAGCGGAACCAGACACTAACGACACAATGGTCCAGCGACCTGGAAATCCTGATAGACCTTGGGGGATGTATACCGTTTCTTTGATGCTATACCCATAACATCATCAACATTTGCAATAGAGATTCAATTCAAACTGATACAAAGGCTATATTACACATGGAGTAAACTGCATAGAATAGAGCTCACACATACACCCTCATGCTGGAGACACTGTAGGGGACTGGGTACACTGGGGCATATTCTATGGACCTGTCCGAAGATCAGGGCGTTCTGTGCGATGATTTATAAACATGCTATTGGGGTTCATGGGGTCACCTTGGATCTAGCCCCGGGTTCAATGCTGTTTGGGGTCGGATACGAAGACTGGCATACTGATCCGATGGCTAGAAACCTCGTTCATACAGTGCTCTTCTCAGCCCTAAAACCCCGGATCCTCCACTGGAAAACAGATACAGCCCCAACTAAGCAGGTGTGGCTGACCCTATTAACCAGAATATGCTAGCTAGAATTCTCTGTTATTGTTATTTTGCATTTATATAACGCCTTATATACCATTGGTATGGTCTGAAGGCGCTGGTAGGTTGAACGCCCTTGGGAACCGAAGTTCAGATCAGTAGAGAGAGTAGAGAGAGAGACAAAAGGTGCGTGTGAGCACCGGGTATGTGTGCAGCTCGTGCGGTATCCGTGTAATAGCTGCTTCTTAGCGGTAGGTGTGGTGGTTGAGAGATCAGGAGTATGTGTTCGTTCTGGGAGGATTTATCCAGACCGGATGTGGCTGCATTAGGCCAGAGCCTGGCTGGGGGGTGAGTAACCAGCTGTGTTTACTTAGAATGATGTGGAGTGAGGGGCGGATGTTGGTATGAGAACAGTTATACCGAATGGTGTCATAGTATCTCTGTGTTCTAGTTGAGTGGTGATGTAAAGGAGAGAGTAAGCGTGGTGGTGAGATATGGTGGGTTATGTGCTCTTTCAGATGTTCTCTGCATTCCAAACCCTACTATATACGTCACGTAATTCTATGCGCTCCAGTCCGTTCCATGCACTCTTATCCACTCCATGGATCCCAGTCAGCTCCATACACTCCGGTCTGCTCCGCGCATTCATGCATTCCAGCTCGCCCCGCGCGTTCGAGTCCGCTCTGCGCACTCCAGTCCACCAAGCGTGCTCCAGTCAGCCCTACCCATGCACTCTTGTCTGCCTCACGCATGCACTTTTGTCTGCCTCATGCATGGACACCTGTCTGCCCCATGCATGCACTCCTGCCTGCCCCATGCCTACACTCCTGTCTGCCCCATGCCCTACGCATTCATCCATTCTATTCATCCCTCTACGCACTGATCCCTTTTATGCACTCACCCCCTCTACGCACACTCACCCCCTCTACGCACACTCACCCCCTCTATGCACACTCACCCCCTCTACGCGCACTCACCCCCTCTGCGCACTCACCCCTCTACGCCCTCACCCCCTCTGCGCCCTCACCCCCTCTGCGCCCTGACCCCCTCTGCGCCCTCACCCCCTCTACGCACGTATCCCCTCTACGCACTTATCCCCTCTACGCACTCATCCCTCTATGCTCTCATCCCCTCTACGCACTCATCCACTCTACGCATTCTATTCCCTCATCTGTTCTGTACACTTATCTATTCCTCTGCTCTATTCACTCATCCACTCCTCCGTCCTCAAACGCTGCAATAAACTTGCACAGACCGATCACTTTAGGGCACTGGCAGATACCTACCTTTAAGCTATACTCTGTTACATACCATATATGAAACGGCACCTATTGATTGATCCATACAGACGCTCATGGAACCACATCAATATGTACATACATATGCAAGTTTGGGGGGTTTTAGAAGGTGGGTGGGTAGCCACCATGTTGGTGGCAGTAAGGGGATGGGTAAAAGGGTGAGAGGCGGGGGGAAGGGGATATAGAGAGTAAGCGATGTATGCCATGAATACCGAAAATGTCTAATTCATGCATAACTCTCAAGACCACACTTGAAGACATGATGACTGTATTCTCCAACTCTCTTTGGTTCAAAATACTCAATAAAAAGAGTTTTAAAAAAATAAATAAAAAGCAGAGGATAGTTCGGGGAGAATGAGGCCAGAAGGGAGATTAGAGTCAAGATTGGAGAGCAGGTCTTCACGGGTGTTCAAGAGAACAGTTTCCGTGCTTCTGGCAGCTCTGAGGCCAGACTGGTGGTCGTGGAGTCAAACAAGAGATTCAGAATGCAGATTTAGCTGGGAGATGGCCAGCTTTTCCAAGGGTTTGCCCAGGAAAGGAGTGATGGAGATAGGGTGATAGCCGGAGAGGAAGGATCGGCTGAGGGCTTCTTAAGTGCTTGAGTGCTTAAGGGGAGCAGGGAAAGTTGGTGTCACAGCTGTAAGTCTCTTGTTCCATTTACTTTTCCCCTTTTGTAACAATACCCACTTGCATATATTCTTTCAAAGGATTTTTTATTCATTAACAGTGTTTGGCATGTCTGCCAATACGCTCCAGTATCCTTGCTCCCGTGGACTCACTGGCTCTTCCTGGCATATTTAGTCTCTCCCTTGGTAAGCAGTCAGCAAGCTGCTTCTGGTTCTCGGCTTCTCTGCTCTTTGCAGTTCTTGCTGGGCTCTCTGGCGTCTTCCCGAGCTGCGGTAATGTAGAAGCGACCTTATAACACTTGCAAACGCCCAGAAGTCTTCTTCTGGCTTCTAGCATCCCTGCAGTGTGTTCTTTTCCCTAGTCTGCTTCCCTTCTCCTTCTTGATAAGCCGGATGGCTCCACGGAACGCCTGCTAGTCCCTCGGTCTCTCTGTCGCTTCAGAGAGATATAGTCCTCTCTCGGTGGAGCAGCTCTTCATGGTCAACTGCTTTAGTGGTTTAAATTTCCCAGTTGTAGGTAAGTGCTCATAACAAATAGTGCGGCTTGTGGTCTCGGGCTTGGGTGATCTGTATTACTCGATCCCTCTTCCTCGTCCCAGTATTATTGTGCCTATAGGAATAGAAGTCCATTCTTGTCGACTTTCATATGAAGTTTGGGCAAATGTTCTTAGTGATTTTCAATGTCAAGTCGGTTTTTGGTGGTTTGTATACAAATCTAGTGAGAGGTTTTTCAATACTCTTCCTAGGTGGATGAGGGGTGGTGTAACACTACGCCATTAAGGCATTAGGTATAGGTGGGATATCCTCAGAAGAAAAAGGGAGATACCATGTCTCATCCGAAAATGCCATGCCACCACCCGGGAGGTTGTCTCCCCCATGTGATCCTCCCTTATATAGCCATCCACCAGCATCAGGATCAGGTAGCAGATGCCGTCCCCTGGCCACATGAGGGGCGGTCACCACCAGAAAAGGAGTGATGACACTATCGGATTCATTAAATCACATACATATATTAGCGATCAAAGTGATCTTTGTGGCCATAAAGGCATTTCTCCTATAAATTGCACATCTCACAATGCTGATTCTCCAGGCCAATACACCAGCAATGTTTTATTTGAATGAACAGGGATAGACAAGGTCCTCACAGATTTAGAGGGTAGCAAGTAATGCCTTCCACTGGTATATCAAACACAACGTTTTCCTAATATCCAGCTGTTTGGGGATGTATGTGTACATGCAGACAAGCTCAGAGGGTAGAGACATGCACCTCATGATTGTGAGCTAGCTCCACTTGTACTCAATAGTTGTTTGTACTAAAGGGCTCCCCGTGTTCGACCTAACCTACATGCTATTCAGTGCCACAGGAAGTGCAAGATGTATGTATTGTGGAGGCGTCAAGGATTAGATTCACTCAGAGATGCCTTCCTCCTGCGCAAGGATAGACAACTTTTGAATGTGTTCCCAGGTGCACCCCTATTTTCCAAGTTCATTCAATTGTCAATTGTCACCTCATTTTGATAGGCCCTCAGTGGCCAAAAAGGGTCTGAGCTTCAGATCTTCTGGAGTTACCCTCTGTCCTTCATGAAGTCATGCCATTGTGGTGGGACCTTATGTCTTAATTGCAAGCTGATTCTCCAACCTTTCCCTGAGACTCTACCATTAGCAACCTGGTACCCGAGGACCTGGTTTCCAGATATGTGGCTCATGCTTCAGAGAACAACAATATAATTGTCAAAGATGGCTCAAACAACACATCTCCCAGAGACGTTTCAAGGGTGTTTATTAGACTTTTTGTCAGGGAATGTGTTGTCTCACTCATCTAAAAGCACCACTCCCACCCTAACCCAGGCATCCTTACTCATGCCTTCGCCATTCCACTCCCACCTCCACACTACTACTCCCTCCTCCACAATACTACTACAACTCCACGCCATCATCTCCTCAGACCCCCTTCTTTCACGTCACATTCACTCCCTAAACTCTGTCATCTAATCACAATCGCTAGTCTTTCACGCACACTCACAGCATAGTGAAACTCACCAACCAATACCTAACATGTTCAAATAATCACCTGCACTCCAGCCCTTCATCCTCCCTCCTGCTGAACTCTGTTTGATACCTCCTTCTTTTCTTTGACTTCACCCGAACAACTCACATCCTACCGTTTCATGTGGTTACTCTTCTCTCCCTCCCTATCTTCTGATTGGTTCTATGTACCTGGCCAATCGGGCCTTTTCTTTGTATCAATTTGAATGTGTTTCTGTCAAGTACCTTTAAGCTAAATTTTAAACCAATGTCCACACCAAAGTTTAGGATGATAACTTGGAAGCCAACCTTTTCGTAGCTATCACATTGTCACCTCGAGTTAGAAAATTTGAAGTCTTGTGAAATTTGACATGGGTGTGATAGTATTGTGGACTCCCCATCCTTCATCCCGATGGTGGTCTTTGACATCACATTAATCAGAAGATATATTTACTGATTCCTTTCCTGGACCAACAACTCACATCCTACCGTTTCATGTGGTTACTCTTCTCTCCCTCCCTATCTTCTGATTGGTTCTATGTACCTGGCCCATCGGGCCTTTTCTTTGTATCAATTTGAATGTGTTTCTGTCAAGTACCTTTAAACTAAATTTTAAACCAATGTCCACACCAAAGTTTAGGATGATAACTTGGAAGGCAACCTTTTCGTAGCTGTCACGTTGTCACCTCGAGTTAGAAAATTTTAGGTCTTGTGAAATTTGACATGGGTGTGATAGTATTGTGAACTCCCCATCCTTCATCCCGACGGTGGTCTTTGACATCACATTAATCAGAAGATATATTTACTGATTAATTTCCTGGACCAACAGTCAGATCAATCTGCTTGAATGTAGAGCTCTCCATTTTTGCTTCAAGCTTACTAAGGAGAGTTGATCATTACATATTCTTTTTAACCCACTGATGGACATCACTGTGGAACTTAAAGCCTATAAGTCTATCATCACTTACTGGATTGTGTATTTTGCGTTCTCGACAACAACGTCTAAGGAAGATTCCTCCACCTTATAGCATGCATGTTTACTTAGTTAGAGTAAAGGCAACATTGGTTGACTTCCATAGAGAAGTCCCTCTGAAAAACATCTGCACGGCAGCACACTGGGACACCCTGCATACTTTTGGCAAGCACATTTCTCTGGATACAAGCTTGAGAACAGATGCACAGTTTGTCCATACTGTTCTCAAAAATGTATTTGGTTACGCTTATCTGATTTGATCAACTTTAGTTCTAGTTCTTTTTTCTTTTGCTCTATTGGGGGTAGGGTCTTTGTAATCTGCCATAAAAATGGTGGAAAGTGGATGAAATTTAGGAGCAAGTAAAAGTTCTCCCAAATTGCATCTATCATAGATTTGCATGCTCATTGAATATTCCCCAATCAGTAGTATTCTTCATCCAGATGCCTTGGCTCATAATTTTGTTTGTCTTTTATTTAGAACTTCTAAATCATCATTCTTGTAAAATTGCAAAGAAAAATATTTTAAATGCTTTGAAGGATGTGATTACGAACAAAGCAAAAAAAACGTAAAAAGACCTGGATATATTGGCCTGGAAAGAACTCCTTATTGCTGCCACCACTAATAACTCAAGAAAGTTTTGGCAATTGGTAAATGGTGGCCCAAAATATTCTGGTCAAGTCCATTCGTTGGAAACTACTGCTCAGGACTCTGATTGTGTTGACCATTTTTCCTTATTCTATGTAAAGACTGATGCTGTTCCCACTGTCCCCGCCTTTTACTGATTTTAGGGCCTCCTAGTGTGTCATCTTGCATCATACTTTCTGTAGAAGAATTGATGATTGCCCCAAAGAAGCAATCCCTTATTAAGAGTCCTGACCCTGATTCGATTACTGTAGATCTTTTCCTGGGTCAAGAGGAATCCTAGACTATTCTATTAATCATTGATTTTAATTCAATTCTTAGTACTGGTATCTATCCTGATTCCTGGCAACAAGCTATCATATGCCTGCTTCGCCAGAACTTCTTATCATCCTATCTCATTGTTGGATTCATCATTCAAAGTATTTGGCAGGGCAATTCTGGCTAGACTGCAAGAATGGGTTGAAACTAATAATATTGTTGCTCCGACCTAACTTGGTTTCAGCGAAGGCTTAGGAACCCAGGAGCAGGTGCTTAATTTATAGCTTGTAGTTTCTAATTATATAATCTTAAAATAGAATACATGTACATATTATTATTATAATTTTTATTGAGCGTGGACCGAGCTTCGAGAAGCAACCGAGCTCTTTACACAGGTATACAATAGTACAGATGCATAACAGAGTGCTTTTCAGAGGTAGCATCAGAACAGATATACAGTGAGGGTAGGATACAGAGGGGCACAGAGGAGGTGCACAGCTGTACTGGGTGGCTGGGAGGAGAGGGGCGGACGGTGTCTAGCGAATCAGGTGGTGCGAGGGGCGACAAGATGGCCTAGGTGTTGAGGAGGTGAGACGCCTTGAAGAGGTGGGTCTTCAGTTATTTTCTGAATTGTAGGAGCATGGGGGCGAGCCTGATGCTGAAGGGCAGGAAGTTCCATAATCTTGGGGCATAAGCAGAGAAGACTTGTTTTCTGATCTTTTCCTTTTTGTAGGGGCAGATTTCAAGTCTGCACGTGTCCCGGTTTCTGGTGGTGCGCTGTCCGCCGGAGATGCTGAGTTTCTCTGCGAGGTAGCTGGGTGACTGAGGGCAACTGCCTAACTGATGATGCAGCAAGACTTGAAGGTGATTCTTGCGTGCAGTGGGGGGCCAGTGAAGGTTGATGAGGGCCGGGGTGATGTGGTTGTATCTGCGTAGACCCTTGATGAGGTGTGCAGCCGTGTGTAGGACACTTCTCAGGGGCATAAGGGAGGATGATGGGAGGCCTTCAAGGAGTGCATTGCCCCCATTCAAGTGGGATAAGACCAGTGCTTGAATGGTGGATCCAAAGCTGTCCGGAGGGAGGAAAGGCTTGACTTTCGTCAGGAGGGAGAGCTGATACCAAGCTATATGAGTTTTCTTAGCTATGTATGTCTTGAAGGAGAGGTGTTTGTCGATGTGGAATCTGAGGAACTTGGTGTAGGAAGTGAGCTTGGGTGTGAATCCCTCAGAGTTCATGGTTGATAGCCAGGGCTGTATGTCTTGGTGTTCGGTGATGTTGGTGAGGAGTAGAAATTCAGTCTTGGAAGAGTTGGGCTTCAAGTATGCACTGGATATCCAAGACTGGATCAGCGAGAGGCAGGTTTTGAGCCTATAGATGTATATAGCTTTCAGAGATGTAAAATCAGCTTTCAATAGGGTGAATAGGCAGAACCTTTGGGCGATTCTGGCTTCTATGGGCTGTCCTGAAGAGTAGGTTAATACCCTTGTTATGTTACACACGAATAACAAAGCTTATGTAAGATCTGGTTCTAACGACCATTGCACAACATGGTTCTCTGTCAGCACTGGGGTTCGCCAGGGTTGCGTCCTCGCCCCTTTGTTGTTTTGTTTATACCCAACCACACAAATTACCCCTTCAGACTCACAGTAACAACGGTAGTTGGGACAGATTGGCCTGTCAGCACCCGTCAGTTTTCGCCAAAGTAATTTGGCCCACCAAAACACAGGAAGGACCTAGCCTAACAGCCGAACCCAATGTTAGATGTCATCTCTTCGACAAGCACTGGAAACTCAACAGGGAACAGGGTTCCCCTGGAAAGCACAGAGACCCTCAAACACACCAGTATGCCAACTCCTTCCTCTGCACCAACACACAAAAGAATGCAGCTATACCCCTTGGTTAATTCGGCCTAGCTGCACACATAGTTATACACTCCCACGATCACCTCAACAGTCTTTAGAAGACAGCTATCCCCCTCAAAATCAGCCTAGCTGCACACATAAACTAATCCATAATCCAGCGCCACCAGAATGCAGATACCCAAGTCCACTGGCCTTGCTGCACACATTCTACTGATCTCACACAACCACCGCGCCACACCTAGCACTAGTATGCAGCTACACACCACTTATTCCACACTGGCTGCACACATACTGAGTGCACCCAAGCACGTTTTACTACATTGCTCTCTCCACTGACCTGGACTGCGGTCACCGAGGGCATTCAACCCACAGCACTTCTGAATCATACCAATGGTAAAAGGCGATATACAAATGCCCAATAACATAACATAACCAACGTTAGCAATCTTTATAAGCATTTGGTGGAATTCAATGCAGATGTTCCAAAATTGATTTCGGTCAATGTTGATTTTATGTCTAATCTCGATTTATTAATCAACACTTCTAAATTAAAGCTATTATGGTCTGCCAAATTGGTCGTAAAAAGTGCAACCTTCTGACTTTTTTTCCAAGGTCTGCCCCAGTACAGGTTTGTCTGAGTTATCATTAGTTGGGTAGCCAAATCAAAATGTCACAAGCATTTGGAGGTGTGCAACCTGTGTGCCTGATGTTGCAAATATCCTCTTTAAAGGTGAGATCAGTGGCAAATTATGGCAATGGGGGGTGTGAACAGTTTGCAACTTGAATAGAACCATTTAGAAATCTATTAGGTTTACCTAATTCAGTCCCTATGTTCACTGTCACACCGAATTGGCGAACCCGATATATTGAAGACGAGATTCATATTGAAACAGTAAAACATTGGTTTAAAGTTGGGTTAAACTCCAAAACAAGCTTGACACACATGTTCATGAACCACATTCTTCAGTCTGAGGCAAACTACTAGTCAATTCCCTGGATTTCTGATGTCAAAAAATGTTTGGGTGAAGTAAATGCAACACATTGTTTGATTAATCATGCTGCTATTACTATGGCTTACAAAAAAGTCGTTCTGTAGAACCTTAATACATTAATGTATATTTGAAATTAGAGCATGAACAAACTGAACTACAAAAAAAACCTGATTGTACAGAAACCAAACGCTAGCCTCTAATGAATCAGGCTGTTTGTGATGTGATGCTAACACTGAAGATTTTAATGCATTTTGTAATCTTCTATCCTGCTTACAATCCAGTTAGGGGTTGTACAATAACATTGTTCCTGGGCAATTTTTATTTTGGCAGAGAGTAAGCCAGCCATGGTTTTTATTTTGTCTGCTAACACTTCTGTGTTGGCATGGACTCTGCTTCAGTATTTGCTATATGTCTTGACCCTCAGGAAATCATTGATGAACTCAACACTTGCTTTATGAATTGTATGAACATGTTTATATATTGTTATGTGTTTATTATGAATTGTTTGTACTTTGATGGATTGTATTTTAAATCCGAAAAAAGTAACTTGACTGACTAAATATCGAGGTGTGAATCCCCCATATGAAGAAACATATTGCACATAGCCAGATATGTATAGCCATATCCTCCTTTATATGCCTACTCTGATGCCATCCCCTGCCTAACTCTGGGCACTAAGATGATCAAGGGGGTTAAGGAGCCTGTTAAGGGGGTTGAGCCTGTCGGAGCCGGGAGGGCCGGTTGGACCGGCCCAATATGCCAATTTTCTGCACGGCCTACATCTTGAACGTGCTGAGACATCCAGCAACGACCCGCACGCCGGTAAGATCCCTCTTTCCCCGCAACTGCAACATCTATTTTATAACCCTACTTTATGTCCTGCAGCACCGATATGTCCACCATCCGATGCCATAACCTTTAAGACCTCATGGTCCCCAGCACATCACTTGGAGCACGAGCCACTGCCACACCTGGCTCTAAGCTCTTTCCATCACCGCCTACAGTCTGTGACTCGTTACACCGCACTACAAACCTGTGCTCCTGTACGCCTCATCCACGACCCGCTAGGAAACTTTTCTCTGCAAGGTTGCCCGTCCACCTTGTTTGCCACTTCAAGTGCCCCTCAGCAACTGTATCATTTGCAGGTGAACGCCACCACTGTCTAATTATTTGTTTTCTTTCACCTATTTGTGGTACATTAGGATTACATTGCACACAAAGCTCGCCTTCCCTTCCTGCATGCTAATCTCTTTATAACACGGCCAGCATGCAGCGTCATTGTATCCTAATACGTCAGCTTATTGATGCATATTGTGCTTGCTCCCTGACATCTGTATTACACTGGTAGAGTATCTTATCTATGTATGATAGTATATTGCGGCATAGACTGTTTGTTACCTGTTATTTCATCACGCTGATAGTAGAGTACCTCATTTATGTATGTTTGCACTGTGCACCACAGCCAACCCATAGTACTTACAAATGCATAGCTATCCTCTGATGTGTCATGGTATGCACTGAACCTTAAAGAGTTACACCCCCTCTAAGGGACACCCTCCATGACCATAGTATTCCACCCATTTCCGAGTGGCGCCCTTACCTAATAGACCACAGTATGGGCCGCCCAGTACAAATTGAATTATCTTTACTTTGCACACAAGGTGCCTTCTCACAGTGGGCAATGGAATGTCCAAACTAGGCTGCCCGCGCCACCACCCACTCCCCTGCCCTACTCCATTCCTACCTATTACCACCCCATTCCCCTCGCTATACAATTCTGAGACCCCTCATAGCATTCTCAGAAAAACGTCCCCGACATTGATTACAAAGTCTAAAGAGACTGTGCACCCCACCAAAACTGACTTTCTCCCAATTGTTACTCAGGCCTGTAGTGGCTTAACACGCACCAGGCATCTCAGATCCAGACTGCCCCCACCACTGCCCTCTGCAACGCAACTTATCTCGGGTGCAACAAGACGATAAAGACTTACCTCACACCTTAACCAGCGACGTAGTCTAGTCGCCCAACCCAAGCATCAAAGCTTAGCCTTGCCAACTTGATCTGATGATCCCAACAGCATACACCCTCTCCCTACTAATGCACAACAGCACCCAATCGAAAGAGCCTCACCTAAGTGCACTCCCAGTATTAAAGGTGCCCTATTAAATGTGCTCTCGCTAGGCGCCCATGCCATTGAAACTCACAACCTCATTCTAGAGCACCAGCTTGACCTATTAGTGGTCATGAAACGTGGCTCCACCAAGCTTTGCGCCTAGTGCTATCACTAGCCATCCCTCCCAACGTCAGCATACGTAGGGCGGACCACTCAAATTCAATAGGGGGAGGTGTGGCCGTAATTGCTAAATCGAACCTTGAACTTAGACAATGTCCAATAGGTACCCTGGAAGGATACAAACTGCTACTCATCAAACTCACCTCTGACCCTAAAACTACTACCAACATCTTGGTCGTATACGGCGCACCTAAACATTCTAACCACCCAGAAACTGACATTCCATTGCTTGTCACACCTTACCTGAAACCCAACACCAAGTTCATTGTGCTAGGAGACCTCAACCTAGGCTTCAACGATGTCCCTGACCATAAAGCCAAAGCTCTCCACTCAGCACTGACCAACATGAATTTCTCCCAACTAGTGTCATCCGCCACTCATGACAAGGGCAGGACGTTAGACTGGATCCTAACACTAAATGTCTGCTGATCCGTAGAATCCATCTAAACCATAATTTGGTTGGCTCACCATCTAATATGCTTCAACTTCTCCAGCATTGGATCTTTCATGGATTCACATGCTTAGAATATTCCCTGTCGTCAGGCTGGGAACCCACAGCATATTTATAAAGACGTTTCCCATAGGAAAAAATGTTGACACTTCTGTGTCCTATCTACGTCGTTTTCGGGCTGCGTACGCCTGACCCAATAGGACGTAGGGATATAAATAGCCCCGCCCCCGCGGCTCCCTTCAGATTTCGACTGTCTCCAAAGTAGCGGGAGCACCTCGTGTTTGTTTCTACTTTTGTTCAAGGTTGAATTCTACTCTTGAGAGTTTTTTCATTACAAATGTCTGGAAAGGCGTTGTTCCCCCCGTGTGCCACGTGCAGACTGAATAAAGTCTATGAAGGAGATGCCCATATGGATTGCTTGTACTGTCTATACCCACATCACTTGGCGGACAGTTGTGAGATCTGCAAAGGTTTCTCACATAAAACGCTAAAGGATCAGAATAGATGCCTGGTGACATGGCTAAATGATCTGCGCGCAGTCTGGCGTCCATGCCTAATTCATCGAAGGCAGAATCCCATCGCCGGTCGCTGTCGGCAGAGCTTCCGACGAAGAAACTGTGATCTATGGTAAAACGCCCCTCAGAGAAACATCCGGCAAAAGAATCCTCGTCGAAGCATGGGCAGGATCGCCATCAAGGAAAGTCTTCTTCATCTTCGTCTAAAAAAGGAAAAGATCTTTTGAAGACCTCCTCCTCAGGAGACCATCACAGGTCTTCCTCGAGTAGAGACTCGACGAGGCATAGATCTAGCTTGAAAAAGGCGGGATCTCCTAAAGAGGCTGCATCATAGCCTACACCATCGTCGACTAAGACTCCGTCGCTGACGAGATCGTTACCCTCGATGCAGATGACACCTGCAGTGGCCCCGGTGAATATGACAGCGACGATAGACGTCTCTACATTGACATCGTCGACGGTGAACCCTCCGAGGGCATCCGGAGGTGTACGATGCAGTTCTGCCGAGAGGCCTTATTACAGCCGGAGGCGGCTTTCTCAATATCGTCCATGGAGGAGGATCAAGAGCAGATAGTTGGTCCAGCAGATCTAGGATTGCAAGGGGTTGGTTCCTCGACGATTTCGGGAGGGCAAAGTGTCCCTCTTTCATCGTCTTTATTGAACCCTCAATCTGTATTATCCTTGCAAGTGTTGTCCACGCTACAGTCTCTTCTGAAGCAGTTGGATGCAAGGTTACCCCTTGTAGGTGCACCTTCGGGGATGCCGGGAATACCTACTGACGACAAACTGGGTCCTTCTACGCGGTTGACGGGGAATCCACCCTCCCGTCCAGTTAGCGAGGAACCACCACGCTCATACCCGGAGGAAGGGGAGTTACAAGATTCAGAGTCAGAACCTAGAGACTCTTTTTAAGATGTTTCATCATCCCCTTCGAGGGATCCTACATGGGAGTCAGAGGCGGAAATGGAAGCACCTAGAAGCCCGGCTCAACCGTCACCGCCAGATGACATCGGCCCTTTTCATGCAATGATGGGAAAAACCTGTATTCTCATCCCTGAAGAAGAAAAGAAGGAATGCTTCTTATTTGACCATATGGGGAAAAGAAGGAAGTCAGTCTTCCCATTCTGGACCACGTCTGGCAAGAAGGCTTGAGGACCATGCGCCATCCATTTTCGGAACCAGAGATAAAGGCCGGGTTGGAAAAGAAATTCAAAGCTCCAGACTCAACGACTAAATGCTTGACCGCTCAACCTTCTCCAGAGTCAGTACTATCGGCGACGGCAGCTAGGAAGGCCAGATCACAGCATAAATGTTCTACCACTCTGGATAATGAGGCTAGAATCCAGGATGCGTTTGGCAAGAAGGTTCTATCCGTAGGAGTGACAACGGTTAAAGCAGCTAACTCACTGGCAATTATGACAGGGAGATGTGGCATCGTTGGGCCCCTATCCTAGAACACCTTCCTGAGGAACATAGAAAGTCGGCCCTGTTACTGGTCCGTGAGGGGGAAGAAGCATAGAACCACTCGATAAACATCGCCGTCGACTTGGCGGACTGTGGGTTCAAGCAAATAAACAACAGAGTGGTTTTGAGAAGGCAAGCCTGTCTGAAATGTAATAACTTTAGACCGGAGGTCCAGTATAAGGTTTTCGAGGATACGAAAGAGGATACGGACACGGCCAAAGTGGAAGAGCTTTTCGATCGTTTCGTCCCTTCCGCGGAGCATCAGGAAATTCCTGCTTTACCGCATCTAGAGACCAAAACTTCAGCAGGCCATCATGCTCCTCCCAATGATATAGGCGTGCGGTCCAGACAACGCGAAGAGGCCGAAACTACCATGCTTCGATGAGAAGGGGATACTCCTCGTCAGCAGAAGACAGGCAGTCAAAGTCCCAACAATGACAGGTTTCAGGACGTCCTGGGAGGAAGGATGTCCCGTTGCATCGACAAGTGGGAAAGTATAACAGACCGCTGGGTATTGGACACGATAAAACTAGGCCACTCTTTGCAGTTCAAGGAAACGCTGTCACAAATTCCACCTGTGTATTCAGCGCAACGCCATCTTCGCATATTACAACAGGAAGTGGAGCTTATGCTGCAAAAAGGGGCTATAGAATTCGGCCCAGTGGCCGAGAGAGGCCGGGGAGTTTACTCTCGTTACTTCGTGGTCAAGAAACCCAACGGCAAGTGGCGACCCATTCTGGACCTTCGGGCTCTCAACAAGACCCTGAAAAATCTGAAGTTCAAAATGCTTACGCTTCAGGAGGTCATGCGATCCGTACAGCCGGGAGATTTTCTGGCGTTGTTAGACCTACAAGATGCATATTTTCATATACCTATGCGTCGACGACACAGAAAGTTTCTAAGGTTCGTAGTCAGTCGGAACCATTACCAGTTCAAAGTACTTCCTTTCGGACTGAAGTCATCTCCCAGGACGTTCACAAAATGTTTGGCTCTAGTGGCAGCTTGGCTACGAAGGAAAGGTCACCATGTTTACCCTTACCTGGACGATTGGCTGATAAGGGTCTCGTCGCCGAGCATAACACAGGCAAGCCTAAAGGCCACCATGCAACTTCTGAAGCATTTGGGATTTGCAATCAACTACGAGAAATCCTCATTAACGCCCTCAAAGAACTTGGTTTTTCTGGGTGCGGAATTCCGAACTCAATCAGGGCTAGTGAAGCCCTCCTTGGAAGGAGTTCAAAAACTAACTCAAAAAGGCGAAAGAATGGAAAGTGGGCACCAGGGTGTCAGTCAGAAAATACATGTCACTGCTAGAAACCTTGGCGTCCTGTATTCCATTGGTGAACAATTGCCATCTCTTCCTGAGGCCGGTACAGGTGTTTCTGGCAGACCGATGGTCCCAGAGTCGAGGCTTATGGTCAGACAAGTTGAGCATCAGCACCCAGCTTCTGCGGGCACTTCAGTGGTGGCATATCTCGGACAATCTGACGAGGGGGATGCCCCTGCAGGAACCGGATTTTCAAGCGGCGGTGGTAACGGATGCATCGCTGAAAGGATGGGGAGCCCATCTAGGGTCCCTGCAAGTTCAAGGTCAATAGTCCCCAGCGGAGTCTACTCTTCACATCAACGTGCTGGAGTTAACGGCGGTACGCTGGGTTCGGAAGTCCTTTCTGCCGCACATACGAGCATTGGTCGTCAGAATACTAATGGCCAATACAACAACGATGTTCTATCTCAGGAAGCAAGGGGGCACACGTTCCAGGGTGCTCTTGAGCAAAGCTCAAAAAATATGGCATTGGGCCCTCGAGCAGAATATGAGCATAATGGCTTACCATCTTCCAGGGGTAAGGAATATACAAGCAGACTCGCTCAGCAGGGAAATGAATCAAATGCACGAGTGGGAACTGAAAAATCGACAGCTAGCAAACATCTTCAGAAAATAGGGTCATCCATCCCTGGATCTGTTTGCAACCCGAGAGAACAAGAAGAGCACACATTACGCGAGCAGGTGGCCACAACCCGGATCGCTGGGGGAGGCGTTCTCCTTCCCGTGGACGAACAAGTTCACCTATGCATTCCCTCCTTTTCCACTCATCCGGTGGACACTCCAGTGGATTCACAAGTACACATGTAGGGTAATTGTAGTGGCTCCTTACTGGGCGAGACAGTCCTGGTTCTCAGACCTACTCCAATTGTCGATAGCAGAACTGGTGAAATTCCAGAAGATTCAGAATCTTCTATCTCAAGACAAAGGAGCAGTTTGGCATCACGATCCAGACTCCCTCAACCTGACAGCCTGGCTCCTGACTTCTCCGAGTTTGAGGACCTGAACATTCCCTCGGAGTGTCGACGAATCTTACAGGAAGCATGAGCTCTGTCCACGAAAGCTTCGTATGCAGGTAAATGGAAGAGGTTATGTGTATGGTGCAGGGATCATCCGGGGGTAGACCCCTTAAACGTCGGAGCAGAACAGATTCTTCCATATTTGCTACACTTGGTGGAGCAAGAATTGGCTTTTTCCTCCATTAAAGTTAATTTGGCGGCCATCTCGAGATTTACTCGAAAAAAACATTCAACTCCGCTGTTCAGCGATCGACTAGTAAAACATTTCCTGAAAGGCCTGTTTTGGATTTTTCCGCCAGCCAAAAAGTTTCCACCTAACTGGAGTCTCAATCTAGTACTGTCAGCACTAATGAGGGCTCAGTTCGAGCCAATCATCGTCCTCGTTGAAGTTTTTGTCATGGAAAAAAGCCTTTTTAGTAGCCATTACATCAGCAAGAAGGCCTTCGGAATTACAAGCATTGGTCATTGATCCTCCATACTTGCGGTTTTTCAAAGACAAAGTAGTATTGGCAACCAATCCTCACTTCATTCCTAAAGTCCCGACGACATTCCACAAACATTCTTCGAAGGGATTGTGTCCTCCGACGTATTCCTTATCTTAGATATCTCTTTCCAGCTTTGCTGGCCTCGGAAATGTTTTCTCTCTAGAGGGCACTGCGCATCGACGTCCGCCGAGTCGATGTCCCTCGACAGCCGCCGTATCGACGTCGACGTCATCCTGCCTATAAAGGCTGCGCGCAGCGTCCGTTGCTCAGTTCTGTTTTTCCGCGCTTACTCAGTGCCTCGGAATATCGTTGCTCAGTTTCGTAGAGAATATTATTCATTTTCCTCGAGATATTCGATCCATACTCGATGGCTTCCTCGTCTGAACCGACGACCCCTCGGTCCGGCTTTAAAAAATGCTGAGACTGTGGAAAAAAGATGTCGTTAACGGACCCTCACAGGGTCTGTCTGTGGTGTTTGGGAGCTGAACACCATTGTTCGGAGTGTGAGGACTGTATGTCCATGACAGCTAAGGCCCTGAAGGAGCGTAGGGGGAAGCTGGAAAAAGGTAAGACTTCTAAAGCTTCTTCTTCCTCGACGAAGTCGAGACATTCGTCTCCTCGTCACCATTCGCGCTCCAGGTCTCGAAGCGGGTCCCATCACTCCCCGAGATCGAAGCACTCGAAAAGGAGACGCTGAAGATCCCCCTCTTCGTCCTCCTCTTCCTCTGTTTCACCTAAGAGAATCCCTTGCCCCACGAAGCACAGTTCCCGGACTGAATGGGAGGAATTCCGAAAAAATATGATGAGCGTCTTCGCTTAAGCTGCCTCGACCCCCTCGAAGACTGCCGAGAGCGATGCTCTGGTCGAAAGACCCGAAGGTCAAAAACACTGCGAGTCGCAGCACCCAGCGAAGGAAGCTTCTCGAGCGCGTCACGAACCCTCGAGTAAAGCAAAGACCTCGAATCCTTCTTCGAAGGTTCCGTCGACGCCGTCGACGAAGGTTCCGTTGACACCGAGGTTGGTGTCTTCGACGCCGTTGTCGAAGGGACCTTCGACACACGGGTCTGTCGACTCGACGCCATCCTCAACACCGGCGTCGACGCCAAGGAAAGTCACGGTTGTGGCGCACCCAGTGGCTATTCCCGGGTCTTCGATGTCGATGTCATCGAGATTGTCGATATCCTCGAGCAGAATTCCGATTCTATCGAGGACCTTGAGGCCTCCACCTTTGTTTTCGACGCCACGTTCGAAGTCTTCGACGTCGGCGTCGACGACATCGATGTTTTCGAGGCTGATTATGACAAGTTTGGCACCCTCTGCCTTGGAGATGGGTTTCACACCCTTTGTGAGCTCAGACCAATTGAGAACAATGTCCTCAATTATGGAAGAGGGAGAACTGTCTGACCAAGAAGAGACATTTGAGTTGCAGGGATCTGCAACTCCAGTTCAGGAGGAGTTATCCTCAGAGGAACGCAGATTAAAGGAACTCCATGATTCCTTACATGAGGCAAGTGGTTTAGACACTTCCCCTGAGGTGGAGTTCGCTACGTCAGACCCGGGGCAGCATGCTGAAACCCCTTATAGAGCCTTAATGGCCAGGATTACAGAATTTATGGGATGGTCAACACCTTCACAGGCTTTCCAACAGGATGACCTCACGGATATTCTTGATATAGGTCCACAGGAGGATCCTGTAGTACCTTTTCATAAAGCTCTTCAAAGAAAAATCATGACGAACTGGGAAACCCCAGATGTCGTCCCGGCAGTAAATAAAAAACTGTGTACTAAATACAGGGTATCTTCTGCAGACCCTGAGTTTCTGTCCAAACACCCATCCCCAGAAAGTCTGGTGGTACAGGCAGCATCTTCTACTGACATCAAGACTGCTTACCCTACCGTCCCACAGGACAGAGATGATAAAAAAATACAATGATATGGCTAAGAAAGTATTTTCGGCATGTAGCATGGCGTTAAAATCTATTAATGCTACTTGCACCCTTGCTAGATTTAGCCATACACTTTGGGAGTGTGCTTCTACAGCGGCTGACTGCATCCCGGAGAGAGAAGAAAGGGAGGCGTTCCTAAATATCATAAAGGATGGTAAAGACGCTATGTGCGAATCCCTCCAGATGGGCATTGATTCGGCTGACAGTATCAGCAGAGCAATGGTGGCAAGTACAACAACCAGGAGATTTGCTTGGTTGAGAAAGTCTGGTTTTGCCCCAGATGTGCAAGCCAGGCTCTTCAACATGCCATTTGATGGCTCTTCTTTGTTTGGGAAAAAGGCGGATGACACTTTAGAAAAACTGCAAACTTCAAAGGCAGCAGCAAAATCCCTAGGCGCTGCAATCCGTCAGACACCTTTTCGTCCCACAGGAACCTCTGCGAGAGGCAAGTCTTTTCGCTTCTACTCCGCATTCGTAAGAGGTAGAGGACGACCGGCTCAAAGGGGACAAAGAAGATCTACCCGAAGTGGATGGGGTAGATATTCAAAAGCCGCAGCAACAGCAGGTGCCTCTTTACCATCGGCATCTGCATCAGCCGCCCCAAAACCACTCTGAGGACTTCCCTCACAAGACACCTGTAGGAGGCAGGTTAACTCAACATCTGGCGGAATAGCAGGCTATCACGTCAGATGCTTGAGCATTGGAGACAGTTGCACAAGGTTACTGCCTGCCTCTCCTACGCATACCTCAGAGTCATCCACCGGGGATCAGCTCTCAAAAAGCTCCAGATCCGCTCCTTTTGCAGGAAATATTAGACCTGCTAGAGAAAGGTGCCATAGAACCGGTACCTGTAGCGGAGAGGAATAAGGGCTGGTACTCCCCTTACTTTCTCATACCAAAGAAAGACGGAGGACTGAGACCCATCTTGGACTTGCGAGAATTGAACAAATTCCTCAGGAAAGACAAATTCAAGATGGTAACTCTCTCTCAGATCCTTCAGGCCCTTCAGTTCCAGGACTGGTTGGTATCTCTGGACCTTCGGGACGCTTATTTCCATGTGCCAATCCATCTCAAACACAGGAAATACCTGAGGTTCGCAATTGGCAACTCTCATTATCAATTTCGAGTGCTGCCATTTGGGCTGACCTCCGCCCCGAGGGTCTTCACCAAGTTAATGTCGGTAGTGGCTGCAAGTCTAAGGAGGGAAGGGATTCACGTCTACCCCTACCTGGACGATTGGTTGATCAGAGCTGTATCTTCGCAACAAGCTCAGATCCAGCTAGATCATGTTTGCCACTCCCTTCACAGACTGGGCTTCTCCCTCAATTTAAAGAAGTCACAAATGATACCATCGCAGAGACTCCAGTTCATCGGAGCGATCCTGGACACTTCCCTGGGAAAAGCCTCGCCACCAGAGGTGAGGGCTCAAGATATTCTACAGATGGTCACCAAGTTTCAAAATGCCCGTCTCCCAGCCTTCGACTTTTTGAGGTTGCTAGGCCTCATGGCATCCTGCATTTTCCTAGTGCCAGAGACTCGCCTTAGAATGAGATCTCTCCAGTGCATACTGAGAACTCAGTGGTCACAATTCTCAGGGAGAATGACAGATCTTCTTCAGGTTCCCGACAGGGTGGCTCGAGACCTTCAGTGGTGGGCCTGTCAGGAGAACATTCTGAAAGGAGAGCAGTTTTGGCAACCTTGGCCGGAGATAACAGTAGTCACGGATGCCTCACTCACAGGGTGGGGAGCCCACGCCAACGACTTGACCATCAGCGGAGTTCAGACTACATATCAACCTGTTAGAGCTGAGGGCCATCAGACTTGCGCTGAAGGCTTTTCTGCCATCTGTACAAGGAAAGAATGTCCTGATAATGACGGACAACACAGTGGCCATGCATTACCTCAACAAAAGAGGAGGCATAGGATCACTACCTCTGTGCAGAGAGGCGATGCAGCTCTGGTTTTGGGCAATCCAAGAAGGAATCTCTCTATCGGCAGTTCACCTAGCCGGAGAGAAGAACTTGACAGCGGACGCTCTGAGCAGGCAGAGCACAGTCTCTCACGAGTGGGAACTAGCTCAGGAAGTCCTTCAAGAGATCTTCGCCCTTTGGGGAACCCCTCAGGTGGATCTCTTCGCCACCAGTGTCAACAGGAAGTGCGATCTGTTCTGTTCAAGGGAATTTCCCCCGAGAGGAGCTCTGGGAGACGCGTTCATAGTGGACTGGGAGTTTCCACTCCTGTATGCGTTTCCACCAGTCCCTGTCATTCCTCAAATGATCAGGAGGTTAAGAAGATTCCGGAAAACCATGATCCTAATTGCCCCGGATTGGGCCAGGAGAACGTGGTACTCGGACCTTCTAGACTTGTCCATCTGCCCTCCAATTCGACTTCCACTCAGAGAGAATCTGCTCTCACAGAAGGGAGGTCAGGTTCTCCATCCAGACATCAAAATCCTCAACCTTCACGCTTGACTTCTGAAAGGCTGAGGTACAAGGATTGGGACCTCCCCGATGACGTTATGGAGGTGTTGCTTTCGGCAAGAAGGCCAGCAACAAAATCTTTATACCGCTGCCGTTGGAACAGATTTTGCAGCTGGTGTAGGGAAAAGAGTATTGATCCCTTTTCATGTGGTACACCAATGGTTTTGTCCTTCCTACTTTATTTAGCGAATTCAGGCCTTCAAGTTGGCACCATCAAGGGCTATCTCGCAGCGCTATCCATCTTTAAGCGCACTGCGGAAGAACCATCCTATTTCAAGTTACCCTTGGTAATACAGTTTCTAAAGGGGTAAACTAACGTTTATCCCCCAAGACCATTCCAGGTTCCCCTATGGGATTTAAATTTAGTCCTAACTTTCCTGATGGGCACACCTTTCGAATCACTCCACTCTTGTTCGTTAAGGTTTCTTACCCTTAAGACTGTTTTATTAGTAGCACATCTGCTAGAAGGCTGAGCGAGTTACAAGCTCTTTCTTGTAAACCCCCTCATACAATCTTTCACAAAGACAAAGTTGTTCTGCAAGTGAAGCCTAATTTCCTCCCAAAGGTGGTTTCTGAATTTCATATCACACAGAAGATTACCCTTCCATCTTTCTATCCTCCTCCCCATCCGGGGAAAGAGGAAGAGAGGTTACACAGGCTGGACCCAAGAAGGGCTTTAAGTTTTTACATTAGTAGACTGGCTAGGATAAGATAAGCAGACCAGCTGTTTGTAGGCTACGCAGGTCACAAGCTGGGGCTACCAATAACTAAGCAGACCATTTCCAGGTGGATTATTTTAGCCCTTTTGGAATGTTATAAACTGGCAGGAAAAGAGCCCCCTCAAAATCTTAGGGCTCATTCGACCAGAGGTATCGCAGCTTCATTGGCCCTCAAAAGAGGAGTGCCGGTTCGGGACATATGTGCGGCTGCCACATGGTCGTCCGTCCATACCTGTACACGGTTTTACTACTTGGATTCCTCCTCCAGTCAGGAAACTAGGTTTGGAAGGGCAGTATTGCACTCTATTCATCAATAAGAGGAAGCATGAAGTCAGTACTCCCACCTCCAATAACAGAATAGTGCTATGGGAGCCTATCTAAGATAAGGAATACGTCGGAGGACACAATCCCTTCGAAGAACAAGTTACTTCTTACCTTGTAACGTTCTTTCGATGGGATGTTCCTCCGACGTATTCCTTATCGACCCTCCCATCCATCCCCGCAGTACTACTTCCCTTGTTGTTGTAGCTTACGCTCCTTCAGGGTGATTAGTCTAGTTCAGAAAGAATTATTGTGGGCTACAACACGGAACTGAGCAACGGACGCTGCGCGCGGCCTTTATAGGCAGGATGACGTCGACGTCGATACGCCAGCTGTCGAGGGACATCGACTCGGCGGATGTCGACGCGCAGCGCCCTCTAGAGAGAAAAAACTTCTGAGGCCAGCAAAGCTGGAAAGAGATATCTAAGATAAGGAATACGTCGGAGGAACATCCCATCGAAAGAACGTTACAAGGTAAGAAGTAACTTGTTCTTCTATTGTTCTACCAACATTCTTTGCAACAGCCTCTTCGTTGGCAGAAAAAGCTCTCCACATGTTGGATGTAAAAAGAGCTTTGAACTTCTATCTCAGTCGTACTCAAGATTTTAGACGTTAAAGGCAACTGTTTGTAGCTTATGGACCTTCGGTGAAGGGAAAACCGATCTCTAAGCAAGGACTGGCCCTTTGGGTGTCGTCGACTCTAAAGCTGGAAAGCCTCTGAAAAGACGCCCAAAAGCTGATTCAACAAGATCCATCTCGTCATCGGCGGCATTATAGTCTGGAATTCCATTGAAGGACATCTGTCAAGCGGCATCATGGTCGGTGCCGCACACATTTAATCGGCATTATTGCCTAGAGCAGCAGCATGCGGCATATATGCAGATGGGACGAGCAGTCCTTCGGCACCTGTTTCA
Source organism: Ambystoma mexicanum (assembly GCF_040938575.1). NCBI lineage: Eukaryota > Metazoa > Chordata > Amphibia > Caudata > Ambystomatidae > Ambystoma > Ambystoma mexicanum. The sequence continues at coordinate 1,471,644,718 of NC_090931.1, read as the reverse complement.
GTAAGGTAAGCCCCACAAAGAGGTGTTTGCTATGGTCAATATGCTATATGTTTAGTTATTGTCAGTGTACCTTGATGAGGAGTTTTTTTGTATACCTTACTGCATGTGTGGCTTGGATAGTCTTGGTTTGCATTGCACACCTCCAAGTTAGGGTTACTGCTGTATAATCTATTCTAAGCATGTGAATCCATGAAAGATCCAATGCTGGAGAAGGGAGTAGTTTCTTACATGTAACTTGATTTCTCCAGCGTTGTTACCTTTCATGGATTCACATGCACCCGTCCGGCCTCCCCTGAATGCAAACTCTATATGTCCCTTCTACTTTGGTGGTTAAAATCTGAAGGGAGCTGCGGGGGCGGGGCTATTTATACCCCTACGTCCTATTGGGTCAGGCGTACGCAGCCCGAAAACGACATAGATAGGACACAGAAGGTTATAGGTCAAACGATCGAAAACAAAGGATCGAAACACAAAAGGGTCGAAACCAAAGGATCGAAAGTCAAAGGATCGACAACCCATACACATAATGTAAACAGGTCATTCGATCGAAACAAAAGGATCGAAAGTCAAAGGGTCGACAAACCACACACATAATATACACGGGTCATTTGATCGAAACAAAGGGCTAGCCCATTGAAATAGCAGTGAAAATTAAAAAAGGGTTAAAGGACATGATAGTAAATGAAGAGTAAAGCACCTTGTTTTAAAACAAAAGCACAGCTGACGGTTGAAAACAAACTGTCAGTGCGTCAGGAAAGTGACAGAGAGAGCAGCTGACCAAAACAACCGAGTGAATAACGTATACGTTACTGGAAAAATGGTATACTCGCGCCCATCATTACCATATTTCATTAATGCATCCTTTTCCACAAACACTGTCCCTGCCAGCATCAAAGAAGCATGGGTTACCCCACTTCTCAAAAAACCAACACTCGACCCCACAGTCCCTCCTAATTGCCAGAAAAAACACCAAAAACAATAATCATGGATTTTGAACAAGGACAAATAAAGGCATTTTCAAAAATATATCCAGAAACACATATTCAAGGCTGTTTTTTTCATTTCGGACAATCATTATGGAAACAATTCAGAAATTAGGATTACGGACAATGTACATAGAGGACACAGAATTCCAGCACCAGATCAAGAAATGATATGCGTTAGCTTTTGTAAAAGAGGACATTGTTGTGAAATATTATGACACTTTGCATCAGAATACTACACAAATCATGAGGAACAATTAAGTAATTTAATGGACTATATGGAGTGCACGTGGATTGGGCAACTATCAAGACATGGGACCAGTCGAAAGGGAAAACATGAAATACACATATGGAATTGCTATACATCGGTAAAAGAAAACTGGCCTAGAACAAACAACGTACTGGAGGGGTGGCACAGCAAAATAAATAAGGAATTCAACACCAACAACCCCAATTTATGGCACTTCATCAACAATCTAAAAACTGAACAAAATAGACAAGAAATAAAACTATCACAAACAATATCGCTGGAAAACCAACCAACAACCAAAAAAAAATACAGATACTATGAAGAAAGAATCACAAGCATTGTAAACAATTTTGAAAGTACAGAAACTATGCAATTCCTAGAAGCAATAGCATACAATTTAAAATGTTAATAACAAATAAAAGCAAACTCGCCAAAAAAACACCAGCTCCGGACACCGAAAACACGCAGCAAATGCTGTAAACCATATCCAAATAGCGACTCCATGCTGAATCCATCCGTTGGAGAAAAAAACCCAAATCCAAAAACACGTAATCCAAGCCAAAAAATCCATAAAATTAAAATCCATCCATGCAGGAAAAAACCAGGAAAAACAAAAATCCTTGCCAAGGTAAATCCATCATCCGTTGTAGGCGAAAACCAAAATCCATGAACACGTTATCCAAGCCAAAAAATCCAAGATACGATCCAGTAAAAAAAGCATTCAAGCGTAAGAAAAAATCCACCCAAAAAAAAAAAATCCATCCGAAAATCCATTAAAAGTGGGAGCGCGAGCAAAAGGCATCCGAATCGCGATCAAAAGACTTAAAAAATGGCGTCTACGTTGACGCACACAACCTAATACGTCATACGTTACAAAGAGATAACAAATATACATTACTATGCATGTGAAAAGTAATACAACACCATCATCTGGTGGTCAAAATGTAATACATTCAAACTACATTTTTTTCCTTGTTACAAAGCAATTCATATATTTAATTATTTAGTAAATAAAAGCAGTTATATATTTATTCATGAAAGTTACATATTTATAATGTTCAAAATATTACAACAAATACATATAAAACATTGGAGAAAATGAATAACAAAAGTTATATTTATTGAACAATAATAATAAAAATATATCAAATAAAAACCATTATAAAGTTTATTTTTTAATGCATTTTGACCAATTTCGACCCTTTGACCATTCGACCCTATTGAAATTCGACCAAATTAAGTCGACCCTATGACTTTCGATCCTTTGACTGTCGACCCTTTAACTGGACACTGACACAGAAGTGTCAACATTTTTTCCTACGGGAAACATCTTTATAAATATACCGAGGGTTCCCAGCCTGACGACGGGGAATATTCTAAGCATGTCAATCCATGAAAGATACCAACGTTGGAGAAATGGAGTTACAGGTAAGAAACTACTCCCTTATCACTACAAAATAATCCCTCCAGCCCTACAACCGTGCTAGGACCTATTAATTTTAGAAACACCCGAAACCTCAAGACAGAGGACCTTTCGCCAGTCCTACTGGAAGCATTGGCCGGTCAGCCTATTGACAACCCGGACCCCAACTGCATCGCTGATACTTACCAGAACTTTCTCAAGATGACTATAGATACCTTCTCACCACTCACCACCAAAATCCCGAAATCAACTAAATGCTCAGACTTTTGGTTTAACGAGAGCTTGTAGAGCTAAGGCACAACAAAAGAGCGCTCGAACATACATACATAAAATCCAGATGCGAGGAAGCTTCCAAGTCCTTCCTAGCAGCCAACAAAAAATATAAATCCGCCATTATAACGCACAAAGCCAATGCTCTCAACACTCGCATAAAGAATGCAGCCTCTAATTCTAAAGAACTTTTTACAATTCTCAGAGAACTGGAAAATCCTGTCCCCTCCAACTCACCCACCAGCGCAAGTAAAGAGTGGTGTATACCATACGGAAAGCGCTCACATCCAAAATAACAATGCTCCATGAAAAAATCAAAGCCAAAAGAAAAATTCTTTCCAATAAAAACACACCTCTCCCTTCGAACATTACTTATCTAGACAGTAAACCAATTTAATTCAAATTTGCAAAGGTTAGCCAGAATCAGGTCATGGATACCATAGCCAAACTTAAACCATCAAACTGCAAAGGAGATAACTTCCAAGCTAAACTAGTCAAACTCTGTGCACCTATACTCGCGCCCAACATCACCATATTTCATTAATGCGTCCTTTTCCACAAACACTGTCCCTGCCAGCATCAAAGAAGCATGGGTTACCCCACTTCTCAAAAAACCAACACTCAACCGCACAGTCCCTCCTAATTATCGTCCCATTACCGCTGTTCCCTTTATCCTGAAGATAATTGACAAAATGGCTTACTCACAAATTCAGACCCATCTGGAACAAAACCTCCTCCTCTGTGCAAGACAGTCGGGCTTTTGGCCAAACCATAGCACTGAAATGGCCTTGTTGGATCTTAAAATCCAAATGGATTCCGTAAGAGATGCTGATAAAATGTGCATACTGCTATTATTAGATCTGTCAGACGCTTTTGATTTGGTTGACCACGACAAGCTCTGTAATACTCTGGCAGAAAATGTCCACTTCTCTCAGGAAACCACACTCTGGGTTAAATCCTTTATTTCAGAACGGACCTCTAGAGTCTCAATAGGAAAGGAAGCCACTGACCCCATTACGGTCCCTATAGGGTTACCACAAGGATCATGCCTCTCGCCCACCCTCTACAATGCCTACACAAAATCGCTATTTGCAGCTCTCGATGCCATGGGTGTCATCTACACAGATTTTGCTGATGACACTCAGATCCTAATCCCCATCAAGGGCAATCTCGAACACGACACAATCACAGTAAACAAAGTGCATGCGATCATCCAAAATTGGATGGCCAAGTACAGTTTATGCCTTAACGATGAAAAAACAGAGATTCTCATCATCGGCTCACCCACTAAAATGAAATCTCTCCATCCTGATTATTCAGCCATCACCATCAACGGCACACCCATAAAGATCCTCAAAAAGGTCAATACCTTTTCTCTTAGGAGGTATATGGGGTATCCGCAGACCACCCCAACTGGGTCTCCACATTCAGGCAGGGGCTAGTCACAGGAGCATTCACACCCCCACAACCCATGCAGACAACACATACATCTGAGGTGTTGGTCATAGGAGCACCAGCCATACAGCCACCTATTAACATTGAGCAGGCAGTCAAAGGAGCACTCACAGCCCCACCACCCATAGAGACATCCATGGCCAATAGGGAGATACAAAGAGGGACTCAAGAACTGTTGAAGGTACCTCTTACTATCAGGTTGACCCCCTTCGAGAGTCATTTCAGCTCCCTAGCTAGACACAAACACCCTGCATAGAAAATAAAGCCCTCTCTTGTAAGGAAAATGATTGCAACATTTCAAAGTCCTTAGCAAGCAGGAAAATTCTTTTTTTCGGCACGGATGATGAATGAAAAATGTTTTATTGTGAATCATAGTCGTGCTGTCCAAGAAGGCATCACAGATGGAAAGGTGCACGCAGACAAAGTGAAACTGACTAGCATTGTACAAAAGAAAGGAAAATAAACAGAGCCCATTCTCTACCTCCTCTGAACATCACAGGAGTTCCCTATTTTCAGATTTCCCATTACAAAGGAGTTATAAGCATAGAAGATAGCTTTTCAGGAACACCAGAGGGGTTTTGACTTTTAATTCTGTCAAAACCAGAGCCGAGCATTATGCTTCAACTTTAATTGTGCTGTTCAGCAGTTTCAACAAAATATAATAAGAAAATGCGCCAAAACATACATTTTCTTTCTTCTTTCTTTGTTCCATTAAAACTACATTTCCCTGTATGCACAGTCCTTTCTGTAGTCCGTCTCACTTTTTGTCTATGCCGATCTGTCTCATCCTGACTCTATGTTCCTCCTCTTCTTTTCCTGCACTTCAGCAATATAAGTACCACTCTTACTGTTGAGCCTCACTATTTCTGAACTAAACCATACTTAGAGCTTTCTACACATATGTATGAGAGATACAGCATTGCGCACCATACCTGCAGTTATAAAGTTAAGATTCTTTCCCCATAAAATGAGTGAGCACAGCGAATGTACATATATGCCGCTCAGTTAAAGTGTCAGCGTGCGCGTGCACAGCGTGAGGGAGATTCTCTCTCATCTCTCGTATCGAGCGAGCACAACCCTTGCTATATCATTAGCACGCCCGGGGGTCCTCTTTGTCTCGCCAGGCCTCGAAAGTAAGCAGTAACCCTCTCCCTTCAGCAGAAAGAAACGCACGTGTGTGCAAGCAGATTAAAGAGTAACGGCCCTCCCCCACGGAGAGAAGGTGCCAAATCAGAGTCGCACACGCAACTCAAACTGCCTGAAACAGACACGCAGCTCAGAATACACTGAGCACATCAACAAAACAGCAAAGCAGTTCACTGCAACAGGGAACTGCAATTAAAATCAGCCCATACAGGGATTCTACACAGGCAAAAGCTCTCACAGAGATAAAATAAAATATTACATTTTAAAAAAGAAAGAAAAATCAGACATTAAGCCGAGCTCAAGAGCTTAGTACCTAGTACCCATCCAATTGAGCAGTGGGCGTGCAGATCAACCTGGTCATCCAGGCACAGAGGCACACAGCACAAGAATACTCATAATATCAGATTATGAGTGGGAGGATGAGGAGCACGCTTAGGACCTAGCGCTTAGCTTCAAAACAGTGCTGGGAAGCTCATTGGTTGAAGCAGTAGCCGAAGGGGTAAGACCCATTCAAGAAAGACTGGCTGTTACGTTCTGGCTCCGCGTGGAGGCAGAACGTTGAAGGCCTCTGAGGTAGGCCGCAGTGGCGCAGCTCAGGTCGGAGTGAAATGAAATACGCCACACGTCGGTAGAGTCTGTGCCCGGAACTGCCTCCCTTGCATGGGGGCGGGGCTTTTATTCAGACGCCCTGCGTCACCGCGTTGCGGGGCGCAGGGCGGACATAACATTCCTCCTTTATTATAAATAAACATAACAACCAAACACACCCACACGAATATGCCCATGCTTATGAACACAACAATACAGACACTTTTCACTGTCACAGTTCTCGTGGTGCAACTACCACACATAGTCCTTGAGCCGAGCTGGCGGCTGAGTGGCGGTTCTTAATCCATATCTCTCACCCCAGGAGCTGGGCTCCACCGTCTCGTCTGATCTCTCACCTTCCACCTCCGGCTCACCCAGGTCCGGTTCACTCCACTGCTCCCACGTTCTGTCACCTGTATTTTCTTCGCCCTGACGATTGGCAGGTTCGTCTTCGATCAGCGGGGAGTCCTCATCTTCTTGGGGACAGTCCCTATCAGTCCAAAGGTTGTGCGGCACCGCCTTGAACCACGACGCATTGTGTGTCACCCGACGGTGCCCTCTTTGCATGGTTATCATGGTCCCTCGTGTCTCGCGGATAGTCCATGGGAGAGTCTCGTAGCGGCAGTCCATCTTGGACTTCGTCAGGTTCCGTAACATGACCACCTGGTCGCCCACCTGGTGGTTGGATGGTTTCGACCTCCTCTTGGCACTCATGTGGGCATTGGCATCTGTTCTCCTTCTTTTGGTGCGCCCATTGTCGAGCTCGTCCAGTCCTGCTGGGGTGATGTGGAATGGACGACTTTATGACGGTTCTGAACATGAGATCAGCTGGGGGACACCAGTTGTGCAGTGCGGGGTGACCCTGTAGTTTCTCAGGAAACGATAGAGGTCGACTTTCCATGGACTGCATTTGCTTTTGATAACCTCAACACTTTGTTGATTTTTCTCATGAACCGTTCCACATCCCCATTCGCCTGGGGCCACCTTGGCATGATGTGGTGATACCGGATGTTCAGATCTTGCAGGTAGCGTTTGAACTCCTCCCCTTGGAAGGGTGCGCCATTGTCACTTTTGATCGTGTTGGATAGTCCATGTGTCGCGAACATCTTCTCGATGGCCGGGGTGACCACTTCCGCCACCGTGGATTCGACCATCTCGACTTTGGGTTATCGGGAGTGATCATCAATGGCCACCAGGAGGTACATGCCCTCACGTAGTTTACAGAAGTCAATGCTTATTGAGTCCCACCTGCCAGAGCCTCGTTCCACCGACTGGATAGGTTCTGGATCAGGTGGTGTTCCGGTTATCAGGCATGGTAGACAGGTGTTGACTAGTTTTTCCACTTGTTCGTCTATCCGCGGAAACCACACTCGGTGTCGAATTCGAGCCTTCATTCCAGCCATCCCTTGGTGGCCCTCATTTGGTCGTGCAGGCCTGGCGGGATGACGATGCGATTTCCGCAGAGCAGCAGACCTTGCTCTGTTATCAACAGATCCTGGCGGATGGTGAACATCCCTGTGAGGAACGCCTTTGCTTCTTCCGTCCTGTTGTGCGTGTTTTTCATGAAGGACCTCCAGTCACCTGAAATGATGGCATCCTTTACGACATCGCAACAGGGTCATTGCATGTTTCTTCTGCAATATCATCAATGCTGACATCCTTCGGCCTCATGGCTCGCACCACCTGGCAGATGTGCTCCTCGGTCTCTTCGGCAACCTGAACCTCCTGAGGCGTCGCTGCCCGAGCGTGCCTTGATAGGAAGTCCGTCGGGTTGCCGCTTCCCGGCTGATACGTCAACTCGAAATTATACTGCTGGAGATGGAGCAGCCATTTGGCTATTCTGGCCGGCGGGTGCGCAGATGTGCCCATGAAGATTGGCAGGAGGGGTTTGTGATCTGTGATCGCTGTGAACCTGTGGCCGTACAGATAGAGGAGGAAATGGCGGCACCCCCACAGTACGGCGATCGCCTTCTTCTCAATCTGAGAGTATCGCTGCTCCGTCGTCGTGAGAGTTTGTGACGCATAGGCAATGGGTCACTTCTCGCCCTCTTTGGTGACCTGCATGAGGATGGCCCCCAGGCCGACAGGGCTGGCATCCACATAAAGTTCAGTCAGAAGTGCTGTGTCGTAGTACACCATTTTCGTATCCACGGAAAGCGACTCTTTGATGCTTTCGAAAGCTTCCTGGCACGATATCCCCCATTCCCACTTTGCGTTGAGCTTGGTAAGTTCTCGAAGGGGTTCCGACAGAGTGGCCAGGTTCCGGATGAATCTCCCACAGTATGTGGCCATCCCCAGGAAGCTTCGGACGTCAGTGGGTGTCATGGGCGGACTCGCGGCCTGTATGTCAGCAACCTTCTGGGGGCCCGGTGAGATGCCAGTGCTGCTAAACTTGTAGCCAAAGAACGATATCTCTGTCTTGAAAAACTCACATTTTTCCTTATGGATGGTTAGGCCCGCATCTTCTAATCGCCCAGAAGCATCTGTAGTCTTCTCGAGTGTTCAATTTTGTCCTGGGCATGGATCAGGATGTCGTCACTCACATTCAGGACACCTGGTATGCCCCGGATGACTTCTTGAATGGTCTGTGGGAAGACTTCGGCCGCCGAAGATATCCCAATATCCCAAAGCTTAGCCGCTTGTATCTCTGCAGACCCAAATGTGTAGAAAATGTGGTTATGTACCGAGAGTCCCGGTGCAGCTTCAGCTGGTGGTATCCTGCTTTCAAATCAACCTTCGATAAGACTCTCGATCCCGTGAGGTCAGCCACAATTTCGTCGAGGGTTGGCGTGATGTGGCGCCCCCCCTTGATGGCAGTGTTCGGGAGGCGCATGTCTATGCAAATGCGGACCTTTCCCGGCTGTTTAGGTTTCTTTGTGACCACTATCGGGGACACCCATGGTGTCGGCCCCGTCACCTCTTCTATAATGCCGGCTTCTTCCAAAGCTTTAGGTTCTAACTCCACTTGTTTGCGCATGTGGAATGGGGTCCTCCGGTGTCTGACGGCCTTTGGCTGGACCGATTTATCAATATGGAGCTTGATCATCTTTCCTTTGAGACACCCAATCCCGTTTTGTAGGTTGGGAAACTGTGCAAGGATGTTCTCGACCTCTTGGGCTTCCTTGACTTGACTAACGAACTGTACTAGCCCTAGATCCTCAGCCGCATCGCCACTCAGAAGGCATTCAATCCCTGCATTCACTACGTATATTTTGGACGGTAGCCTGTTTTCACCATGGCTGAGGGTGGTGTGAAATCTGCCAACCATGGGTAACGGCTTTCTGCAGCCATATGCAAACAGGAGAGTGTCTGTGTTCTTGAGGGCTGGTCGTGGTTGCAGTGTTTGGAAGGTGCTCATGGGCATTACGTTCACCGAGGCTCCCGTGTCTATGGTCATCCATACCTGCTGGTTTTGGAGGGTGACCTGGCATTTGCGCCTCCGGAGCCCTTGCTTCTGTGTAGCGTGCCCACGATCCAAGGCTGACACCAGGTAGACTTTCCTCCCTTTGGTCCGTTGCTCTCTACCAGGGTCCTGCTGAGTCCCTGTGATGTCATCCCCTTCTTCCTCGGTCGACGAGTTGGTAGTTTCGACTCGCCTTGTGATCGCCTGCTTCTTTTTCTTTGTTCCACTCTTCTCCTGGGGGTTCTGCGGAGGCGGTAATGGAGCGCCCGATGATCGGCACATCTTAGCATAGTGATCCTTTCTGCCACATGCCCCACACGTTGTGCCATGCGCCGGGAAATTTTGCCGTCCATGACGCAATCCACCACACCATCCACACTCCGTGGGTCCCGGGATCTGTGGCTGCCATCTGGCCGGTGAGTAGTTGCCGCCAGATTCATCTCTAGTGGACTGTCTATTGGTGACATGGGCCACCATGGATGACGCAAGGGCAGGTTGAAGTTTTTGCAGAGGCATGCTCATGTTTGCGGCCCTGGCATGTGCCAGCTCACTTTGACGACCGAGCTCCAGAATGCGTGTTAGGGAGATGCCCCTCTCTCACCCAACACCATCCTTCTTAGTTTCTCCGATTGGATGCCATTAATGAGTTGTCTCCGGATTTCTTTCTCGACATCCGTGAACTCAAACGACATCGCCAGCTTCGTGAGCCGGGTGTGGTAGGTATCCAAGGTCTCCTCTTCTGCCTGAAACGTGGTGCAGAATATGAAAGTTTCATAATCAGGGTTGAGTTGCGGGAGAAAATGAGCCGTCAAAGCATCTTTCGATAGTTGGTAAATGTCCTGGCCATCTGCAATCGTTAGCGAGTTGAAGATTCGTAGCACCTCGTCCCCCACATTCAATAGTAGGTGCGATCTCATTTTCCTGGAGGAGGTAATGTATTTGCACTCCATTGCCATCTCAAATTTTTGGAGCCATAGCTGCCACGGGGGCCAACCGAAAATGGATCTGTGAATGGGTCAAATGGCTGAATCATTGTGGATGAGGTGCTATGTGGGCGAACTGGCTGTGACGACATCGACAGATGTGCCGCGAGTCTAGAGGACGTGCCGGGCCCGGGTGTGGATGTGCCGGTCGCCATGGTGGGGTGTCGTCGTCACTTGACGGTTCCTTTTGAGTCCGACCTGTGAAATGTTGGCGGATGGGGCCGCTGTCTCGCTCCAGGTGCCCGCTGCCATGATCGCACGTGCGCACTGTGTGTGCGGTGGGCTCACACGACCAGGAGCGGTGCCAGTGGTCCCTGGGTGCCGGTCGGTCATGCGTTGCAGGAGGAATGAGATGGGAGGGCGCCGAGCATGTGTGCTAGGTCCCGTTTCCTTCGTCGCCAGTGTTACGTTCTGGCTCCGCGTAGAGGCAGAACGTTGAAGGCCTCTGAGGTAGGCCGCAGTGGCGCAGCCCCGGCCGGAGCGAAATGAAATACGCCACACGTCGGTAGAGTCTGTGCCCGGAACTGCCTCCTTTGCGCGGGGGCGGGGCTTTTATTCAGACGCCCTGCGTCACCGCGTTGCGGGGCGCAGGGCGGACATGACACCTGCCATGCTGGAATCACTCCTAGAACAAACCCAGAGAGTGCGCTCAAACAGGCCAGAAAGCACATCTGCAAGGGCCAATGAGAGCCCTAAAGGCAGTAACACGACCCGCAAGAGGAAAGCCTTGCCAACTCCCCCGGGCCAGAAAGAAGGGATGAAACATAAGACCGCAGAGGTAGCTGATGCCTTTGGGAAATTGAAAGAAGCCTTCCCCCAAAGGGCAGCACTGCAATATCTCATGACCCCAGACACAGTGGAAAACAATATGGGCGACACCGAAGCAGAGTCATGTGAGGAGTCACAGTGAGCCTCTACCCTCTCGCGAGTGGAGGAGAAAAAGCCGACAGAAGACTGGGTAGCTTTCAAGTGCGGTAAAAAGGCACACAAAGAGAAGTATCTGGAAGTGCCGGACTTGGATATGGCAGACATGTTCAGCCCCAGAGAACATTACAAATCCTAAATCGTCAGCCTGGCAGCCATCTCCTCGAGTGGCGATGTACATGGCGCTAAGATTACCCAAAGCCCACGACAAAGAGAGCAGGCAGCATATGAAAGCAGAATGCCCAAGACCAGACTTACCAGGCAAAGTTGCAGAAGCCCCAGAGCTGGACCTAAAGATGCTGGCTTTCGTCACCAAGTCAGCAAAAGATCTCAAGAAAAGGATGGACAGAGCCTGGAAGAGTTGCCAGGTGAAAGTGCTGGACCTTTCAGGACCCTTAGCAAAAATAATGGACCTGGCAGAACGCACCCAGGACACAGGCGAAGACATAGACAGTGATACACTGGCAAATTGGGCACAGAGGACAGTATACCTCCTAGGCAACGCAAACTGCGTGATATCATCGGAGAGGAGGAGAGGACTCCTACTGAAAATAGATGCCAAGCTCAGCGATCTAGCATCTTACGAGGCACGGGAAGCAATGCAAGGACTGTTATTTGGCGAAACCTTCGGGAAAGAGATGGGGAGATTCATAGCAACGTATACATCTCTAGAAAAGGCACAAGCTTCCATAAAGAAGATGTCTCCAGTCGGGTTTTTGCATGGACCGGCCGATACAGAGTTCGTTTAGCCGGTCGCTTCCCATCTACCGGAAGACCTCAAGGCCTAAGGGCCCACTACTGGAAGTCTCGACAGCAAGTTTCACGACTAGGGGAACATTTCCCAGAGGTTGCAGAAGCAGAGGAGGCGGACGGTTCCATGGAGCAAACACAGGTGAGACCTGGGGTCTACCCGCCAGTCGAGGGGTGGACACAGAGGTTTTGGCACAGGTGGCGTGCTCTGTCCAGCGATGCATGGGTATTGCAAACTGTCAGAGGGCTGCATCTAGAATTCATAGCATATCCGATACAAAGGAGACGGCCGAGTCTGATTGTCATGGCCGCAGTGGAACAATCACTCCTCCAAGAGGAGTTCAAGCAACTCGCAAGAAAAAGAGCCATCGAGCTCTGCAGTCAGAAACCGAGATTGATCAGCAATATGTTCCTGCTGCACAGGATAGAGAAAGTAAGACCAGTCATAAACCTAAAAGAACCGAACAGCTGGGTAGTGTATAGGCATTTCAAAATGGAAGGTATCTACCAATTGAGGGATACCATAAGAAAAGACGACTGTTTGACGAGAATAGACCTAAAAGATACAATTCTCGTAGTTAAGGAACACAGACCGTTCCTAGCCTTTTGCTGGGAAGGGCAATTGTGGCTTTTCAGAAAAATGCCCTTCGGGCTTACATCGGCTCCTTGGGCGTTTACCAAGCTCATGAGACTGGTGCACAGCGGCCAGAGAGAAGGGTATTCCAATGATTATATATCTGGACGACATCTTCCTGATGATGAGCAGCAAAGAGACTCTGCAATATCAGACAGAGTGGATGAAAGATCTGCTGTCATCAGTGGTGAGAAATTGGATATGTCCCCAACAAGAAGGATCGACTCCCTGGATTTTGTGGTAGACACCAGGAAGGCAAACCTAGAGCTCCCACTAAGGAAACTAAGAGACATAAAGAGAGAATTAAGATTATGTTTAGACAAACAAATTATCTCATTAAGAAATCTAGCGAGAGTAGTGGGACTATTAGCAGCCTCCATACAGGCCATCTTCCCCGGGCCTTTACTTTACAGAGCGCTCCAGGGGCTGAAAATAAGAACCTGCAGCAAGGCCAAAGATACCATCAAAGGATACCATTAGATCAGGAATCCAACACAGGATTATGGTGGTGGCTTCAGAACATGGACTCTTGGAATGGGCGAGCCATTTTCGGAGACGGTCCGGACCTAATAATAGAATCAGACGGCAGCAGATTAGGCTGGGGAGCACGCTGCAGTGAACTAGAGACAGGGGGGAAATGGAATGCAGAAGAGTTACAGCTGCTTATACACTGTCTAGAACGGCTACCTGCTGCATACTACTGAAGATGGACAACATCTCAGCAGTCAGATACATAAACCACCTGGGGGGAATGAATTCCAAGCTCCTAGAACTAGCAAAAGACTTCTGGCATTATTGCCTGGAGGCAGATATCTCAGTCACAGCAGAGTACCTCCCAGGGACCCTGAACGCAGTAGCAGATTGGAACTCATGCACCTCACGGACTGGATGCTCAGCAGGGAAATGTTCCAGAAGCTGGATCAGCAGTGGGGTCCGATTCATATAGATCTATTTGCCTCCAAGTTAAACGCACAGGTGAAGAGATTCTTCTGCTGGAGGCTAGACCCAAGCGCGCAAGGAACAGAATTGTTTTTACAGAATTGGAACGGGGAGTTGCGCTATGCCTTCCCTCCATTCATAATGCTGAGTAGAGTGCTGGCGAAAGTGCTGGGAGGGAAAGCGAACTTAGTGGTAGTGGCTCCTATATAGAAATTGCACGTTTGGTTTCCGGTTCTGATGGAACTTTCCTCGGATTTCCCGTGGATTCTCCCGTCAGACGAACGACTGCTCACAGACCCAGCTGGGTCGTCTCATCCTCTGAGAGTGAAGGGCACTCTCCCTCCGATGGCGTGCAGGGCATCAGGATAATATGGGCCCTGCCAGGCATTTCAGGAAATGCTGCACAACTCATCTCAGAGTCTTGGGCCCTATCCACATGACAGAGCTATGACGTGGCATGGAGCAAATGGGAGAAGTGGTGTAAAGAGCGAGGTATTCCTCCCGTTTCAGCCCTTGTAGTAGCAGTGCTGAACTTACTGCCATCTCTCAGTAAGGAAGGTAAAGCCTTTAGGACCATGGGAGTCTACCGATCAGTGAGATAAGCAAACCACTTGCCAGTGGACGGGGTGCAGATAGGGGATCACCCAGCGGTAGTCAGGCTTATGAAGGGAGCAAAGTTCCAGACACTCTCGGTATCCAGGTACACGTACCTATGGGACATGAATACAGTTCTTCTTCGCTTCCTCAAGAGCTGGCCAGCAACCAAGTACCTGACCATGGCCCAGGGAAACTAGCAATGCTTTTATGCCTTGTATCCTGCCGTCGAGTGGCAGATGTAAAAGCACTAGACATAGATAAGAAAGTGTTCGGACAGGAGGGGTTTCCTTTACCCTATCAAGAAGAACAAAAACATACTCCTCAGCGATCTTGTTTCCCTATCTGCATGCCCAACTAAAACTGTGTGTAGCAGTGTGCATTAGAGAGTATGGGCCTCATTACGAGGTTTGCGCTGACGGAATGAAGGGGGCTGGTACGAGACTGACCCCCTTCAATCCGCCAGGGCAGATTACGAGGTTCCCTTTGCGGGACCCAGAGCTGGTTTTTCCGGGTCCCACGAGGGGAAGAGGGAGGTAACAACGGGGCACTTATAATGTGCCCATGTTACCTCCATCCCCATTCCCATTGAGCCCTGTGGGGGCTCAAATGGGAATGGGGAATGGTTCCTGCAAGGAGGATTTACCAGGTCCTCCTATGTCAGAATAACCCAGTAAGTCCCCATTGCAGGAACCCGTAAAGGAGCCCGGTTTGGAGGCAGCCATGGATCTTAAAGCTCCATGGCTGCCTCCAAACTCGTAATGAGGGCCTATGAATCCAGGACAGCAGAGACTTTCCTGGCAGGAGTAACACAATTGCGAATTGCACGTAGGAAACTGTTCAGAGCGGTCGCTACAGCGACTATCACCAGATGCGTGCACAACATCTTGCAGCAAGCAGGCGTAGACCTAACGCAGTTCGGAGCACATTCAGTGAGAGGAGCTATGGCATCCAAAGCATTTGCAACAGGCGTAGCCTTAGTAGACATTATATGAGTGGCAGATTGGTCGAGCAACAGCTCATTTAAAGCGTTTTATTTAAGCCTATAGCTTCAGTGGCAGGAGCGTTGATGCAGAGCTTTGAACAAGCATAATGCTCCCCTCCAGTCTTGACATAGAATGAAGATTATCCCTGGTAATTGTGCAAGGAGTTTTGATTCTATTAAAAACATAGAGGCGAGCATTACTATCCCGCCCAGCAATGCATTGCGATGTAAGAGCACGCAATAGTTGCATTCTGTGTAACTATTGATGTTTAACTTTTGCCCGTTTATCCCTCAATAAGACGAATAGAGGAAGCATTGGGCACCCTTAATTATGTCCTCTCTTTTGTCAAGAGACAACCAGAAGACCAGCTGACCGAGTAGCACTAAGCAGCAAATCAAAGCTTTCTGTTTGAAAGAGTCAGAGGCTTTTCAATGGATTTTAAGATTTGGAACAGTTTGCCTGTTGAGTTTGAGGCACTAGTGATTTGGTCATTGTAGAAGTTCTTTTTGACTTCTGTTAATTTGGCTCTATACAAGAGGTCACATTTATTTCAATTTTCTTTATTGGACTTTGAAGGGGTTTTATGCCATTCTCTCTCCAATTTTCTTTTTTCAGTTTTGAGTGTGGCAAGTTCGGTCGTATACCAACTCTGGTGGTTTGGGTTTGGCCGGACTTGTTTGTTTTTAAGTGGAGCTTGCTTGTCTAGAGGTTTCTGGAAATGGTTACCGAATATAGAGGTGATGAGTTTGCAGGGCTCATTATCAGTGGTTTTATCCATGATGTGTGCAATAGCTTCTCTTAAGGTTTCTGGTGTGATTTTCTTTAAATTCATACTTTGGATGGGTTTGGGAGAGTTGTCAAAGTAGTTGGTTTTGAAATTTAAATACAGTGTGGCTTCGATTTTATAGTGATCAGTCCAGATACAAGGTAGAATGTTTGTCACTGTCAGTTCTACATTGTTGGTAATAATCCAATCGAGTTGGTTCCCAGAATGGATGGTAAGGCCTTTATTAGCTATAGGATAGTTGATGTTTTGTAAATTCTTTTTGAGGCTTAAAGCGTCCTTGTCGCTAGGGTTTCCTTGCCATCTGGTGAGATCTCCTAGAAGGACCATTCCTGTGTTGGTTCCTTTTAGGTTGTTAAGAATGTGGCAAAGTTTGTCATTGAACTCTGATATTAGTGATGGGTGCCTATAGATGGTGATGAGGTTAATGCAATGGTTATGGGAGGGCGTGAGTTTGAGGTGAAGGACCTCGCACCCGAAGCATTGGATTTTGGTGGTGAATCATTTTAAGCTCTGTTTGGCTATTATGGCGACCCCTCCTCCCTTACTTGTCTCTCTATTTTTAAAGTAAATGTTGTAATTGGGGGGAACAGCGCTGTCGATAGTGGGGCCTGTTGGTTCTTGTAACCAGGTCTCAGTAAGAAAGAGGATATCTAGGTTGTCTTCAAGGATGTGATCATGTACATCTTGCGCATGTTTATTCAATGGCCTAGTGTTTAGTAATGCAATTTTGATGTTGGTTTTTTCTGGACAAGGAAGTACCTTTGAGTTGGTGGCTGATTATTTGGTCTGTGTATTTGCTGCATCTAGGGTTTTGTCTGAGATGGGTGGATTGGGTGGCGTGGCCTTGGTGCGTATGAAATCTTTAACTAGTTGCTCATTTCGTAGCTTGTTTGCATCAGAGAGTAACTGCGATAGGTTGGGATAACCCGTTCCTTACCCGTCTTGTTTTCCCAGATGACTGGAAATTTGGGCAGCGTGGAAGCCGACAGCCACCGTCCCAGAAGCGCCAGCGCTGAAGCGCCTGAGGTTTCCCTATGAGCAGCTCAGGTGCTGCTGGGAGATATAGTTTATAGGGCTGACAAGGTAGCACAGTTAGTTCTAACAAAAAAGAGCCTTAGCTTAGTTTTAAATTGGTCACGCTTGCTTTCTTGGATGCGAGCAGGTTCAAATAGTGCAGTGGGTCAAAACACACACGGCTACAATTTTCAAAACAAATGTGGCAAACAAAGCTTGTTCCTCACTTTCTAGGAAGCTTTCGTGAGGAGTGGCAACTGCAATGCACAAGTAACACACACTCAATCAACACGTATTCAGGATTAATTAAATAAATAATGAAATTCGAAATCAGGTGTTTGCACAAGTAAAACACACACGATCAACCCGTATTCAAGATTGACGAATCAAATTAAATGAAATTCCAAATCAGGCGTAGCCTATGCTTTCAACTCAAAGCCAACCCAAAGATAGGCACAAACAGAAATTGAGACGGACTACAGAAAGGACTGTGCATACAGGGAATGTAGTTTTAAAGGAAAAAAGAATGAAAGCATTTTCTTTCATATTTTGTTGAAACAGCTGACGAGCCCAATTAAAGAAGTTGATGCATAATGCTAGCCTTCGTGTCTTTAATAGAATCAAGACTCCCTGCGCAATTAGCAGGGATGTTCTTCATTCACACACTATGAATGCAGAGGAACAGAGGGAGAACCAGGAAATGGCATCAGATATTCCAGGTTGGGAGGGTTACCTCACACATGTCCAGGGCCCTTCTAAAATCCAGGATGGAGGCAGACCTTTATATGGGAGCTGGGGGCAAGTTGTATTGCAGTGACCGTGGTGGGAAGTGTTTTTTTCCTTTCAATTACCCTGCTGGGGGAGAAGCCTTTCACCTAAAAGCTCAGTCTTGAGCTGAGTGTAGCAGAGTTGGAGGCGAGTTGTATTGTAGTCACCGCAGTTTGCGCAGGTGAGACTGGTAGCCCTTGGCGGACCCTTTAAGGGTACCCTACCAGTAACAATTTGAGGCACTTAAGGAATAAGCCAGGGGGGGCGCACTGAAATGTAAGTACATTTCTCCTTTGAACACCTAAAGTGGGGGTGCGTGTGGGAGTGTGGTTTCTCCGTGATTCACAGAGATTACCATAGCCTGCCGCAGCCTGGCAGGAAACGCATTGCGTGTGGCTTACTTAATTGTCCTAACAGCTTGCCTCGAGATTTGAGGTTCACGGGAGTCCTGTCACTGTGTGTTGTTGCCCTATAGTTTCTATTACTTGGAAGCTTTGAAATAGTGCTGGGATGCTCTCTTCACCAGACTTTTACCAGATTGAAACTCCCTGATTGCTGTTGGACGTCTGCCTATTTAATGACTGAGTATTCATTTCTGCTGTGTTCGAAATAACACACACTTTTTAATTTTTATAATCCTGCATTTTTTAATCTTGCTGTTTGTCTGTTTGTCTGTTTGTCTGTTTTGGTGAATTACTTTCGTATTTTCCTTTACCTATTTTGCGAGGACCAGGACTTGGTATATAACTATAGCATTGCATTTTGCACCCTACTCACTTGAACAGTACAAATGAAGATGCCTGGAAAGGTAAGTCTGACGTCTAACAACTACAAACTGAGGAAGAATGCACCTTACCCAAAAACGCAGGCGGGTTTTGGTTCACGTGAACGAGCAAAGAGAAATAATGGGAGCTCTTTGAAATGACATGCTACGAGCTCACCCAGTGGTAAGCAAAATAAGGAGTGTGGGGACGGTACTATTAACTCCTGTTTGCTACCAGAACCGGCATCTCACCCTCCTCCCCCAGCCCGTCAGGTAATTGATAATGGACCACCTGGCAACATGTTACAATGCAGGGAAAGCAATATATCTCATTCAGACCTCTCATTTTCAGCAATGGACAATAACTACTCCCTGTTGGCCTTGTGTTACTCACTGCGCAACTCATTGGCACCTGAAGCCCAAACACAACAGCAGCTTATAGCGCAGAATGTGGCGCAAGATAAGGTTATTCCACCTCCCAGACTTAATACTACTGCTGGAATGGCACTCCCTAGACCTGCTCATGAATATAATAATGATAATGATAAGGGGCACAGGTTGTTGGCTTAGCCTAACGATGGAAAAAAACAGCTATGATGTGAACTGCTTGTTTCTATGTTTTGAATGTGAAAGGTTCACTATATATGTTTTCACGATATGTCATGTCTATGTACTTCTTTACAAAAATGTGTTTTTTACTGTGGTTCTTTTTGTACTCGTCCTGACCAATTGTTTATATAAGTACCTGGTACGGTCAGGGAATAGCCAAGTGTACCTTTTTCTTATACATAGGATGTCTGGGGTGCCTGAATGCTTGAGACCACTTTGGGCTGTGATTGGTCCACGTCCAGGATGCTTGCAAGAGAACAGATATTCTATTGGAAGTCCTCGATTGTGGCGCAAAGCTAATCTTGGATAAGAGAAGGGGCGCTGCTGCCATGTCAGGTCGATCACCTGTGTTCTCACCAAACTACAGAAGGATCCAAGTCTCCTACATGAAGAAACTGACTTGTAATCCCGCCGGAGATGCTTTGGAAGGTTTTGGCACCCTTTACGCTCTACTGTCCCGTCAGACCCTGCTTTCTTCTTTGATCAAGAAGGCCTGCCAAGGGGCTTCACCTCTTTGGAGTAGTGGGAACAACTACTCTTGGTGCCCCCTGCTTACTCACCGAATGAGCCCCTTTGGAAGTGTTCCTGGGCCATCCAGCCTGCTTGTGTCCTGTGCATTCTCCCGCCAAATTTCGCAAACCTAGCTCCTCTGGGTCCCAAATTAAGAGAGTGCATAATGCTTCCGGCATCCACGATTTCTGCATCACTACCTGGTGGTGATGGTCACTAGAGAGCCTCTGCTGTTCTGCTCTCCTGTGCCCTGAAGCCAGCTGCACTGGAATTATCTTCATACCCCCATTGGAAGCTGAGAAAAGGCAACTGTCCCGTCATGGACGATCGTTCTCCACTGCAGCCGCTGAGAACCGGAGTGACGTGAAACTGCAAGACTCGAACTACTAGCAACCTCGACTAAACTGCCAAAGTTTGGTCCGGACTGTGCTGAGGGCCGGTGAGTACTTGCATAACAAACCAAACGGCATCCGCAAGTACTTGAATGTCCCTTCAGGAGTTACAAATGCTGTGACATCTTGACACTTTCTTGACAGTGGCACTTGATGGTATGCTGCAGAGAGATCAATGACAGAAAACCAACTGGATTCCCCCAACGTTGCTAGAGTCTCCGAAATAACTGGCAAGGGATGTCTTTCCACAAGGATGTTTTGTTAAGTTCCCTGAGGTCAACACACAACCTCAACTTTCCATTACTCTTTGCTACCAGGACCACATGGGACAGCCATTCCGTCCCTCCCTGAGCTGGAACCTTATGTTCACTCAAGGTTCCAGTTGTGGCAGTTAGGGACACACAGGTTGTGAGATGAACCTGAAAGGATGATACTGTACTAGCTCCTACAAATAAAGCGACTTCATGACCAATGCACCTCATGGGATACGCGCGCATTAACTACTCCTTTACTTATGACGAAATGCAATCCATCCATGTGATCCATCCGCGTCCGTCATCGCATACGTCATCACAGTGGGACACGCACAAAGATCCTTTTTTCCGATGAATCCTCCTTTGCGCGAAGACATCCACGAGCATCACAGCAATTGAAACAAAAACTCAAACACAGCATTCCAGCCTCTGTCAGCACCCCCACACAATTCCATGACGTCACCACAACGACTCCAGGCTTCAGGGTGCACAAAGGTCTGGTAATATAATGGTCACAACGGTAACAGGCGGCCAAATCTCATAAGCTAGCTCAGCAATCAATCCAATTCACTTAATGCTGATATTGCCCTCACGCAGTACCTCATGGACATTTATTGTACTTGTTCTCCTTCTTTTTACAGGAGCACTCGCTCTACAACCAGTTACCCTCCAAGTTCACCAACATTTTACAGTACCTTGATATTAGGTAGCATTTCTGACCACTGCCCCTCCAATTGCACCAACACGGTGTGCAGACTCTGGCTGTCTTCCTGTCACCATGCACTGCAGGACTTCTACTTTATGACCTTTGGCCCAACCCTGGACTGTTTCTCCTTTCATCACTTTCTGGGCACAATTATCCATTTATGAAAAAGGGGCATTTTTAGCTCACCACTTCTCTGGCTGCCTGCAAGGGAAAATATGTCCCATCCCCAACAGGACTTATGCCACAACGCAATCAGGTCATCTTCACCAATGCTGCCCACACCAACATGGTTTTCCTGGGCACAGTTCTCAATTTCTCCTTCATCTCCCATCCTGTGTGTCCCTAACTGCCACAGCTGGAACCTTGAGTGAACATAAGGTTCCAGCTCAGGGAGCATTCCATGGCTTGCATTGCCATGCCAATACAAGCTCAATACTACACATCCCCTTTCTTTACCACTTTACCAAAAGACACACCATTGCCAAGACACAGCCAACCACTACCAAACAGACTCACCATGAAACATATTTACATATCAAGCATCACCATCAAACATCACCATCAAACCTATCATACATAACAAGCATCACGGTCAAACCTATCATAAATATCCAACATCACCATCAAACATATCCACATATCAGTATCACCATCCACCTATCCTCACAACAAAAAACAAAAGACCAGCCAACTGCGCCATCACACTCCACTAACCTCAAAAGAACATATAAAAGTAGGAAAATGAAAGTAAAGAAACACACAACGCAAAGATCACATGGAAACAAACGACGGAATAGGCACAGTACGTTAAGCAACACTGCGACAGGAGGTTGATCAGACCACCCATCCAAGTGAATATATCACATTAAGCATGCTAAGACAAATCAATACATGTGCACTAAACATAGGCCTTAACTTATTATGGGTAAGCAATCCAAGAGGCGGGCCAAGAGGGGCAAGAGGGACACAAACATTTGGCAAGTCTCACGCCAGAATGGCGAGGGCAGGAATAAGTGGCCCTCCCACGCTCATGCCTACTCCTGGAACCCCAAAAATTGCATGGTCACAGTGGAAGAAAGGCTTCATGCACTTTCTTAAAGCTGCATTTGGCAATTTGTACCCTAATGACAGAAAGATGGCCTTACTTATGCATTTCCTTGGGTATGAGGACCAGAGTATTTTTGAGACTCTACCCCAAGTGCAAGATGATGGGGCGGGAGATTCCCCAAATGATCTTGAAGGTGCACTACTTAAACTGGATCGATATTTTAACCCCAAAACGAGCACGATTTTGGAGCGTTTCAACTTTCCCATGCAAATGCAAGAGTCAAATGACTACGTCACTGCACTACGCCATTTGGCATTGTCTTGAAAGTTTAATTATTCTTTTGACGAACACATAAATGACCAATTTATGACTCATTGCTGATCCAACAAAATTCGGTAGGAGCTATGGCTAAGGGATGAGCCATGCTCGGATGAGGTGTTAACCATAGCACGTAGAGTGGAGCACACATTGGTGTGTGTCGTGAAACTATCGAAGAATGAGAACAGTAATGCAAAAGATCAGAAGTGAGTATATTTTTCAAGAGGGTGGTTTGGAGGGTGTTTCTCGCCGCATTATGAAATGGGTGACTTCTATGCAAGGGTTGAAATTCTCCATGCTACACATCTGTGGTGCATTTGAGTGGGGTAAGTCCAAGATTTGCAATGATCATGTAATTGCTGCAGGGACCTGGTGGTAAAGGAAGAGGATTGCGCTAAAATAAAGTTACCGGTCAAAGTGCGGAAGGGAGCAGCTGTGTTTTCGGAACCCAAATTGGTAGTAAAAGATTTTGGTTTGTCTGTGTTAGTGGAAGGATGAGCGGTGTGGAATAAGAAGAGAGTAGTGGTCATCAAAGGTGGAGTGAGGAAGGGCGAAGGGGATGTAGTGAGGTGAAATCTTGTGGTTGTCTGTTTTCTCCCAGGTACTCTTGTTTCTTTAACAGGTTGGAAATTACTTTTGGAAAGAAGGGAGGTCTTAGGAGGGGCTCCAACCCAACCAACAGGGCCTCTCATGTATATATATATATGTATATAGTTCTTACACATGTGGCCGGAGGTGTGTGTGCTTAAAGAGATATCAAGCCACAAGATTATACAGTTTCGTGAACAGCCGTTTTGGAGAGAGGGCTTCCCAAAGAGGTGCATACCGGACAATGGGACGCAACTGGTTCTAGAGAATTCAGAGATTTTCTTAGGAAGTATGGGGTGGAACAGGTGAACATAGCATTGTATCACCCTCAAGGAAATGGCTGTGTCGAGCGATTCAATAGAACGTTCATGGAAGCTGTAAGAATAGCAGTAGCCACTGGAGGAGATTGGCTTAGGACAGTAATTCTGTTCGAGTTGTTGCGTGGAAGGAAACCTAATTCCCATTTGTGTCAACCCCCATTACCGTCCCCCACCTGTTATCAGGAAACCTTTACTCGTCCCCTCTTCTCTCAGTTCTCTTAGGGAAGACATTGGGAACAGATCTTGGTGACGACTTGCAAATCCTGTTTACTAAACCCTCCAAGTTTGGATCTGTCTCTAGTTTGATCACCACCTTTTTCAGATTGAAGAGTGCTGATACATTTCTCCATATGTTCTACCATCTTTGTAATTTCAATGGTCTTTTCCAGAGTGGGATTCCTTTCTTTCCACAGTTCTCTTCTGATATTGTCATTAACACATTTAATCATGAGTTGATCCCTCAAAGGTTCATCATGACCGTGAGTGAACCTACACTTCACTGCCAAACCTCTGAGCGCTGTTACGAAACCCTCAATACTCTCACCCTGTTTCTGCTCTCTGGTGACAAATCTATAACGTTCAAGAATAATGTTCTGCTCTACTCTGAAGTGATCGTCCAGGTTAGTGATGGTCTTTTCATAGGGGCCCACATAATCCACATCAGAAGGCTCCAGCGGTTTCCTTAGAAGGTCTTGGCCGGCAGGGCCCAAACAATGGAAGAGAAGAGCTTCCTTCATCTCATTAGAGTAGTTTGCTGCAAAAGCCGCAAGTGCATACTTAGTGAAACCCTCTTTCCAGTCAGCCCATCTGACCCTGGGCTCCCCTGGACTGGTTAGAAAGAATACTGGTGTGGGAATAATTGCCATGATCCTCAAAATGTGCTGAAACAGTACTAACATTGACCTGGGTGAGCTTGGCAACTAGCGTCACCCATCTGCAAGAAAGCAGAAATATGGCACTTGGAAAGTAAGCACCCTTGTGTGCCTTGTTCTGCAACCACTTGCTTGGCTGCTGCAGGTGCCTGTGCCACCTAATCAGCCCTTATGAAACAGTAACAACTTGGCTGGCTGCTGCATATGTGTCTGCCCAAACACAATGGCCCAATGGTTTAATGTCACAAACAATCATAGGTGGCTGTAAAATTCAATCAGACCTGAAAAGGACAAAACATCTCCCTTTTTGGAGGGAGCATATTTTTGATCGCCTCCACAGCATCTTCTTTGGGT
Source organism: Ambystoma mexicanum (assembly GCF_040938575.1). Classification (NCBI taxonomy): domain Eukaryota; kingdom Metazoa; phylum Chordata; class Amphibia; order Caudata; family Ambystomatidae; genus Ambystoma; species Ambystoma mexicanum. The sequence goes on along the minus strand of NC_090931.1, from coordinate 1,471,620,087 downwards.
CTAACGCTGCTCCCCGAGATCTCATGACCCAGATAAACTACCTTCCGGGCGCCGAAAATACATTTTTCCATGGCTATTGTGAGGCCAGCCTCTAAAATTCTCATGACCCTCTTCAATCTTGCATCATGTTCCTCTTCATCTGCACCACAAACTAGAACGTCATCTTGGTAACACATTACCCCCAACTCTCTGCCTAACAGCCTATACATAATGTTCTGGAACACGCTGGCAGCGGATACCAGTCCATATGGCATTTGCACACACCTGAACAGTCCTATAGGCGTTATGAAGGCTGTCAAATGTTTAGACTCCTCAAGAAGTTCTATTTGGTGATAAGCCGACTTCAAGTCTAGTATAGAAAATATCATTGCCCCTGACACTCCCACCAACAAATCATCAATCCTGGGAAGAGGAAATCTTTCTGCAACCACCATACTATTGAGATGTATGAGATCTATGCAGTGTCTTATCTGCCCACTAGACATTCTAACCACTACGATGGGACTAATCCATTCTGATGTCTGAACTCTCTCTATGACTCCATCCTTCTCCATTCTCAACAACTCTTCCTCAACTTGCTTACGTAGAGCCAAGGGCACTGTGCGCAGCTATGCGATCTTGGGTATGACTCCATTCTTCAATCTGATCTTGTGAACAAATCCTCTCAAACAGCCAAGGTTACTTCTCTTCGGTTCACTCACAACCACTCTGACATCCTTTTGTTCCTTGGCACCATCCACAGACAACACCTGCTCAGCGTTACCAGCTTCCAACCTAATCTTGAGCTCTGCCTGGTCGCTCCATGACAACAATTCTCCACCCTTGGTTGTAACATATATAGTAAACATAGCTCTCCTGCCCTTGAACTTAATCTCCCCCTCAAAATATCCTACAATCTCAATGGGAATGTCTTCATAGGCATTCGTCCCATACATCATTTTCTCGCAGTGTGCAACAATGGAATTCATTCATCCACACCTTCACACTGATCAAAGTGTAATCAGCAACACTGTCAATCAACATCTTTACCGGTATACCCTTGACCAACACCTCGGCGTAGGCATTGGAAATGTTCACCTTGCCTGCTATAGCATTAACTGAAAATAAAATTTCTCTGCCAGCACCATCAGCTTCACTCGCTTCCTCACTTGCACTCACTTCACTGACTTGACCAGGGGGAAAATTCTTGCAGCACCGTGCTAAATGCCCTTTCCTCCCACATTCATGGCAAATTATGTGCCAAGCTAGACATTCCTTGTCAACAGAAACATGTGTGATACACCCCTTGATGGTAACCTGGGGTCTTTTGACAACCCCATGACCGTCCCCCACCTCTGTTATCAGGAAACCTTTGCTCTTCCCCTCATCTCTCAGTTCGCTTAGGGAAGTCATTGGGAACAGATCTTGGTGACGACTTGTAAATCCTGTTTACTAAACCCTCCTCAAGTTTGGATCTGTCTCTAGTTTGATCACCACCTTTTTCAGATTGAAGAGTGCTGATACATTTCTCTGTATGTTCTACCATCTTTGAAATTTCAATGTCCTTTTCAAGTGTGGGATTCCTTTCTTTTCACAGTTCTTTTCTGAAATTGTCATTAACACATTTAATCATGAGTTGATCCCTCAAATGTTCATCATGACAGTGAATGAACCTACACTTCACTGCCAAACCTTTGAGCGCTGTTACGAAATCCTCAATACTCTCACCCTGTTTCTGCTCTCTGGTGGCAAATCTGTAATGTTCAAGAATAATGTTCTCCTCTACTCTGAAGTGCTTGTCAAGTTTAGCGAGGGTCTTTTAATAGTGGCCCACATCAACCACATCACAAGGCTCCAGCAGTGTCCTTAGAAGGTCTTGGCCAGCAGGGCCCAAACAATGGAAGAGAAGAGCTTCCTTCCTCTCATTGGAGTAGTTTGCCCCAAAAGGCGCTAGTGCATACTTTGTGAAACCCTCTTTCCAGTCAGCCCATCTGGCCCTGGGCTCCCCTGGACTGGTTAGAAAAAATACTGGTGTGGGAATATTAACCATGATCCTCAAAATGTGCTGAAACAGTACTGACTTCTACCTGGGTGAGCTTGGCAACTAGCGTCACCCACCTGCAAGACTCTAGAAATATGGCACTTGGAAAGCAAGCACCCTTGTGTGCCTTGTTCTGCAGCCACTTACTTGGCTGCTGCAGGTGCCTGTGCCACCTAATCAGCACTTATGAAGCAGTTACCATTTGGCTGGCTGCTGCTTATGTTTCTGCCCAAACACAATGGCCCAATGGTTTAATGTCACAAACAACCATAGGTGGCCGTACTCGGGATTCATTTAAGGTGGCTGCAAAAGTCACTCACCGTTGCAAAAGAACACACGTTTTCTGCTGGTGGACCTACGAATGCTCCTCCTCGAATACACAAAAATCCTGGTGTCTCCGTATCTACAAGAAGCTTCCTGGTTTGTCCTGGACACGGGACCGCTCCGGGTGAGTCACACCCCCTCCAAACGTGCTACACACGCCTTCGCTTAGCTGATGAATGCACCGAAAACATCCCTCACGTTATGCCAGTACTGCTACTGCTTTGTCGCTCCGAGCTATGCCATTTCTCTAGTGCGTCCGGTCGGTCTCTTTAGAAGACTGTCACTTGCTGCAACGGTGTTGCGGCGGCTGCTGCAATTGAGGTGGTGCACTCCGCCATGGCTTCCTTCCCTTAGGCACTCAGATACCATGGGTGTGCTGCCACTACTCGTAGCACCAAGATAAACCACGGCTCCCGGCGGCTGCCTCCAGAGTTGCGTCCGCCCTCCTTCACCCTGTCAAATCCTCTGGGGGTTGTCTGTTTGGGCCATCCTCATTGCCAAAATGTTGTGGATGGCCCACCAATGAAGTACGCCACACCAAGAGATAAACTTCAAAGGGGATTTATTTCAAGTAAGCAGGTAAGACAACCCCCAGCGTAGAGGCGCAGGACCAACTCCTCATCCAGAGCTTCTACCTCCAACTTCCCCACCATTCTACCATCTGAAACATAACTAGTGTCCCTGGATACCGTAGTTAGGCACCAAGCATTCTTAGAACAGCTAAATCCTTGAGATGCGACTCACCATAAAAATCAATGTGCAAGAACTATATACATATATATATACATGAGAGGCCCTGGTGGTTGGGTTGGATCCCCTCCCAACAGTTAGCCTGCGCTCCCTAGCTATTCTCATCACTTGAATACTGCTTTGCCGCCAAGGCCAGGGCCTACTCGAATAGTAGGAACTTCTTCTTCATTTCCTCAAGGCTCTTCCTGACCTGCTACAGCCCTACAAAGAAGTCCCACTTTTTGTTTCAACTGTGTGATCGTGCGCTTTTACACACAACTGTACTGTTGAGCACAAGACTCCCCTCTTCTTAGGGTTGGACTTGGAAGTTAGGGAATGAACTCTGAAGGATTGCCTATTGTCTTTTGTATACTAAACTTAACCCTTTATTTGCAGGTTGTGGTTGAAGCTTATAACTACATCGCACTAGTAAATGTAAGGTGTATATACTGTATAGATTAAGGAATGATGTGATTATTGTTTTGCTATTTGCTAAAGTTACTTATGTCTATTTGGTCCGGCCGAATACATGTATAAATATTTTTCATATATGTTACAAGAGTAATTTGTGGTTCATTGCTGTGTGTGCTCATTGTGGGCTTAAGATCACTCTCACCCCTCCTGAGACTTAGGGCCTCATCACGAACAGCGCCGGCGCTAATAGCCCTACTGCCAAACCCCCGGTGCTATTAGTGCCGGATCACGGGTTTGGCAGAAGGGTTATTGCCCATTCCCCATTGGGCCCATTCGGGAATTCCTCATTCCCCATTGAGCCCAATGGGGAAAATGTGCGCTATTACCGCCAGCGGATTTCCCGCCAGCGGTAATAGAGCACATTTTCGGCGGATTTCCCCCCAGCTCAGAGCTGGGGAGAAATCTGCCAAAGCCCTGATTTGGCAGACCCTTAAATCGGGCGGTAATAGCGCGACCGCCGGATTTAAGGGTTACCTCCAAACTCGTGAAGAGGCCCTTAGTCTTGAGCGCCTGCCAAGCTATCTAGATTGGTCTGGTTTGTCCAAAAGGTTCCCCTTTTTCACTAAACCGAGGGTGGCCTCCTAAACTTCTGCCCACCAGGTTAGAGTTTAGAAATCCATCTTAACAAATTGGTGTACAGCGGTGGGGTAAGATCGGAGGTACCTAGTGTACGCACTGGTAAAATACCCAGGTTACACTTACACAAGAGACGCATGGCCTCATTACGAGATTGGTGGTAGTCATGGCGCTATTTGCGCCATGACTGCCACCAATAACGTGTCCGGCACTGGTCTCGTTCAATGGGACTTACCGGTGTAGTCCGACCTTTGCGGGACCAGTAAGTCCCCATTGAAAAAGCCATTCCAACTTGAGCCCCCACAGGGCTCAATGGGAATGGTGAGGGCGCAAATAACAGACTCGCGTATGTCAAGTCCGTTATTTGCACCCTGGTCCCTTAACGGGTCCCATCCATAACGCCTGGTCAGACCAGGCGTTACTGGAGGACCCGCTAAGGGACCTCGTAGTAGGGCGGTAAGGGATTACCAGCATCGGTCTCCTAACCGGTGCCAGTAATCCCTTACCACCAACCTCGTAATGACCCCCACAGTGTTTTAGCTTAAGTTAACTGTAAGTCACCTACCTTACCTTATATTATGGAAGCAATAACAGACATTGCTTTAAGTGCCTCTAAGTCTGAGACACTAATAAAGATTTTTACCGAAAGGGGCCTCTCAGCCACTGGTACTAAATCCGAAATGATCCGGAGGATCACAGATTGGCAGGAAATGCGAAGTCTGAGCCTGCTTATGAACTGGAGAACTTCCACCCATTTAAGACGGAAAGTTGGCAAAAAGATAACAGTTTTGATATCAATTATCTAAAACAGGGAATACAACGAACGTCATTGGACGTATCATAGCAAGGTCTCTCAACAAACTTCATAAAAAGCACACCTTTATACTAAAATCTCGTCATAGGTGAAGTACAACCTGTGTATCACTAACGTCATCCTACTTGGCAAACTACAAAAACCTACTGAAGAGAGTGATAGGGTCTAGGGGAACATCTAAGTATACAATCCATACTCGTCTAATGGGCGTGAGAAAGGTGATAGGCTTCTTAACATCAGGTGGGGCAACCAAGCACTTCCCTCAAAACAGGTCACTATGAACGTCACTAAATATACAACGTCCTATTGGCTACAAAATTATGGGGCCCCAAACATGCAATCCTCTATTGTTGGTTGGCTTCTAACCTCCATCAGCATCCTTCAACCCACGCTAGCCTCACGCAGGCCAGACTGCCAGGTGCTGATGAGTTAGTCTTAAACATCCGCTTCCCACCAATTACAACATCATCCATCATCACCTCAGTGGTTGGTTGTCAATTAGAGCCTTTGAACTTGTCCTTGGGAGTGCTCTTTTGCTGTGGAAGATACAGGGGAGTAGAGGCGCGTTCTGCCCTCATGCTTAGGTGTGACCGTCATTCTCGTCCAACTCCTTCTCCCCACGTGACTGAAGACCACGAAATTGAGCTTTCAGTGTATTAAAAAGACTATTTTCCAATGAGCCTCTGACGTCTTCTTTGTGCTCTCTAAGATTCTGAACAGGAGGTTCATTCCTTCAGAAGATTGTTACTAATTTCTCTTCTTCTCAGCCGAATACGACCTTGGCTTCTTGGCTCGTTCACCTCGCCTTTCTGAAATTCGCTTGTAATCCATTTGTTTTCTAACTGCGTCATACGTGGAAAAGATGGCTTTTCTCCTTTAGCTCAGCTCTACTTATAGTTCATAATGGGACCATGCATTCTTTACTCATTCCTATGTATCCATACATTGGCGCTTGCCACAATCTCTTTTACTATAAAGCTAGCCTCATGAAAACTTTGTCTGCTTGCGTTACTTTGCGTCTGTACATGTATGAATTGACTTTAATAATGTAATTGTTTCTTCAGCACAAGCCTCTTCCTCTTGAGCTCAAGATGTTGCTTATCTTTGATACTTTCTTGATGCCTTGTAGAATATCTGCATTCCCTTGTCTCTGCATCTCTTCTATGTATGTCAGCTCGAAACTCGCATGACGTCACCAATCTGCTTCGTCAGTCAGGTGTCCTACTTCTTCTGGGATTTTGTTCAGACAGCCATCATACTGTCTTGAATGCAAGTATGGTTTTCTCAAAGGGAACCTTGCCCCAGGATTTCCTTTGGCATCTGTCGTTTCAATTGTTCTGCATAGGTCACATACTCTGGTTTCCAACATATAGGCATTCTAGGCAAAGTGGTTGAAGTGGGGGTACTTAGCTCCGCCTCTACACTTTCTTATGATAGTGCCAAAGGTACTACGGCTATCCTAAGTACCATTAATGTGTTTGCTAGTGCTTTCATAAAGGAGGACCAGGATGATGATGATGGTGAAGATGTGTCCTCTCTTCCACTGACCGGCTATGGAGCTGCAGCCATGCTTGAATTCAAGAAGCAAGAGCTGATATGTATAAGGAGATATTTAAGCAGAAGGAGCTTGAATTCCGCATTGCTAAGCTGGATTTGGAGAGGTCAGAGAAGCAGAAGGACAGGGACCACCAGTTGGAGCTTGCTAGAACGCAAAGCTCCAATGGTTCTAATAGAGGGTCTGGTAATGGGTCTGGCCCCTCCTCTCATCCAAGATTTGCGAAAGATCTGCTTAGTGTGTATTATGACAAGAATGACATCATGGACTGATTGACTGCATTTGAGCAAGCATGTGAGGTGCAAGAAGTAGTGGATGCTGACAAGATTGCATGGTTGCTCAGTCAACTACCCTGTTCTGGCTGCAGTGCCATTATGGATAGATCAAAGGCTGACAGAAAAGATTTTGCAAAATTGAAGCAAACTCTAGTTTTAAAGTTTGAGAAGACTCCCGCCCAATACTTGAAACGATTCCGAGAATACAAGAAGTAATACTTGGATTTCCTATGTTGCCGATTCTTTTAAAAACTTGACTGCTTGGGTAGAAGGATACAAGATCACCACCTTTGAGGGGATGATGTATTTAGTCATGCTTGGACATAGTTTTGCTTCTTGTTCCCCTGAGTTTAAGCAGCACTTGGCTGAGTCTAAGGAGATAGATCCTAAGACGTTAGCCATTGCAGCAGATCTGTGGGTGTCACATAGAGTGTCCCATAAGGACAAGCCTGCTTCTGGTAAGCACCAGGGGGGAGGTGGGGGGGTGGAAGAACAAGGCTAAGGACAGGGGGCAGTCTGAAAAATCTTCTTCCCAGAAGGGCCAAAAGAAGTTTAAAAGCGGTAAGTCACCTGAGAACAGTCAGAGTAGTGGGAGTAACCCTCCCAAGCATAACTCAGGTTACAGTGAGCCTACCTATGTGCACAGACCCAGTGGATCTTGTGTGGCTTATGGTGCAAGCGACCATGTGAAGGGGGACCCCATGTGTAAGGTCAAGACTTTGGGGGTCCAATCTGTGAGTCTGGCCTTCCCCTCCTATGAAGAGGAAGACATTAACACAGGTGCATACTTCTCCTCTGATTCATTCACCAGTTGGATAGAATCTGAGGTAGTCTTAGTTTCTCTGGGCTCCTGGAAGCCAAGAGTTGCAGAACCGTATGCTAAGGTACCTGACAACCCCAAGCAATGCTTTAAAGACAGTGTGCTGATCAATGGAGTTGATACTCCTGTCCTTAGGGATAGTGGATCTAGCAAAACTGTAGTAGATGCCACTCTGGACAACCAGGAGGAGCTTGCCAGAGCTCCCCTGATGCCCACCAAGTTAGCTGATGACCTCCCTCTCAAGTTCCCAGTAATGCCTGTCAATCTGACTATTAATGGTACAGTAATAAGGATTCCTGTGACTGTTCAAAGGCAAGTCGTTGGAAAGGTTCTGCTGGGAAATGACCTCAGAGACGTAGTCTTGTGGGGGATACAGCAGAAAGACCATGCACAAGGTCACAAACAAGAGCTGCCCTGGCCAAGTCCAAGGCTGAGCCAAAGCCAAAGGGGAAACCCAAGGCTAAGGTAGTCAGAAAATCCAAAAGAGGGAAAGAACATATTCCCCCAAACTCACCTACCACTGAGGTGGAGGTAGTTGGCCAACCACCTGAACCTGATGAGGAAGAGGTGCTGCCTGAAATATTCAACCTCCATAACCATCCTGAACTCCAAAGTTTATTGGTTGGAGGTGGTCCTGACAGAGAAGAGTACAGTAAGGGCCAATGTGAGTACTCATCTTTAGAAGGCCTAAGGAAACAGGCCTGCTCCCAGCTTGAGGCTGCACCTCCTGGGAATAATAGGGTTTATAGGGTAGGTTGTGTCCCGTACAGTGAGCCCACAGAGTCTACTGAAGGAGACCATAGGAGGGTGATGGTGCCTTTTCAAGAAAGACCCTTCCTCCTGCAACCGGTGCATGAAGTCCCCCTTGCTGGTCACCTAGGGATCAAGAGAACCAAGCAAACATTATCCATGCACTTCTACTGGCCCAAGATGGGGGTTCAAGTAGAAAGTCATTGCAGGAGTTGTGCCACTTGCCAGATTTTTTAAAAAAAAGTGTCTCAACAATCCAAGCTCTATTGGTACCACTCCCTGTGCTGGGAGTGCTATTTGGGAGGGTAGGGATTGACATTGTTGGTCCCCTTGACCCTCAGACATCCTCTGGCAATGGGTTTATCTTGGTGATGGTCGACTGTGCCACCAAATATCCTGAAGCCATCCAATTGAAGACAGTGACTACCAAGTTAGTTGCTAAGCTTTACTTGGCATATTTACTACGGTTGGCTTCCCTAAAGAAGATGTGTCTGACAGAGGCAGCAACATTATGTCCAAATATATGCAAGCCATGTGGAAGGAGTGTGGGGTAACGTATACATTTTGATCAGCTTCTCATCCATCAACAAATGGCTTAGTTGAGAGGTTTAATAGGACTCTCAAAAGCATGATTGGGGCTCTGCAAGAACTTCAAAGGAGAAAATGGGATCTCCTGTTGCCATGCTTAATCTTTGCCTACAGAGAAGTAACTCAAGAGGGGGTTGACTTCAGACCCTTCCAGCGTATTTTTGGTCACCCTGCAAGGGGACCACTGGCCATAGTAAAGTAAGGGTGGGAGCTCTCCACACCTCCGGTCACTACCAATGTAGCGGACTATGTGCTTGGGTTAAGGAAGAGGATTGTCCTCCTGATGGCTTAGGCAAGTTACCGGTTGAAGGGTGGTCAGGCATTGGTCAGCAATGCGCACATAGCGAAGTACCGAGAAGTACCGCTTGTGCCGGGATGGCTGCTAGTGTTTTCTGCTGTCTTTTGTGCTTCTGGAAGTGTTTGGATGCTTCTTTGAAGAAAACAACGAAAGCTTTAGTGCTTTTACTACAGCCCCATCCCAGTGGCGATCACGTGCACAAATGCGGTCCTGCACGCGCTCCAGCGTGCGCGCACCTAGCGAAGTACCGAGAAGTACCGCTTGTGCCGGGACGGCTGCTGGTGTTTTCTGCTGTCTTTTTGTCATGATCTCTGCTTCCAAAAGGTCAGGGTTTTCCCAACTCCCTTGGAAGCAGATCCATAACCCAGGTTCAGAGTGCCAACCAGTCCCATTTGGGACCTTTTGGACCCAGTCCTGGCGCCAGTGGCACCAGGCTCATAAATATGCCCAGTCCCAGCGCTGGAAGCGCCGGGTTCATAATGCTTGGGTGGACTTACCTGCAGCAGACCATGCTGCTTACTTGCCTGCCAGTTGAGTCTCTGATCCTCTTCTGTTTGGAACTACTTTTCCTGTTGGGTGGGGCAGGAGCCACTCCCTAGATTCAGAACACTGGAACTCTTCTGGAAAGCAGGAACTCTTTTCTTACCTAGGCGTGGCTGTGGAAGGAGACACCTAAGCACTACAGGAGGCTATTTAAACCACACCCGATGGATGAATCTTGCTTTGCGTTATTCTGCATCCTCAGCAGCAGAACGCTCATCGTGTCTTCTGCATCTGATCCTGGGCCTAAGGAAAAAGGCTTACCATTCTGAATCCAGTCTTCAGCAACACCTATAAAGACAAGAAAGAACAGGTTAGCACTACGGTCTTCAGTGACAGCTCTTCACTTACCTGGTCCATCAGCTGTCACCAACGCCTCGCGCTGCATTCCGGCATCTGAAAGACAAAGGCTTACCTACTCTTCGTGCGCTCCGGAGGTCTTCACACTGCATTCCGGCATCTGAAAGACAAAAGCTTACCAACTCTTTGCACGCTCCGGAGGCCTTCGGCGCTGCATCCCGCATCTGAAAGACAAAACAAGGTGCGTTTAAAGACATTGGGGAACTTTAATACTCACGTGCCATTACTCCTTTCCACATCCAACCCAGTGGGTATTCCGGTACCCTGCAGCCGCCCCGAACTTGTACCTGCAAAATAAAAAGACAGTTAGAGCGCATCGTGAAGCAGGCAACAAGCGCTTACTTACGTGCTTCCAGGCGCTTCTATTCATCACACGGGCTCCATCTTCAACTCACTTCAGCCCGCCATCCGCCATCGCAGGAACCCTGCAAAACAAGAGACATCATTACTAAAGACTTTAAAGACATTAGAATTACTCGAAACTTACCGTTCGTGCAGTAAACGACGGACAGCAGTCCTCTGAAGTCAAGAGGCCTGCTCCCCTTATCCAGTGAAGAAACTGGTTACAGCACCCTGCCTCGAGGCAGATGGAGAGCACGGCGTTCACTTACCTAAGGTGAGAGCGTTAACCTTTGGGGTTCTACAGGAGAAGAGAAAGGGAAGAAGAGAGAGACATTCAATAACCCAGTTCATTAATCCCACATTTTCTATCTGCAGACATCTTACCCTTCGAGCCAGACATACAGTGCACAGAGGTCCAGCCCAAAGAGCCAGCCGTGTGTTACACATCACCTTTGAAGATACGGTATACGCCCAGTCAAGACCGGCGCCTCTACGGGAATCAGGTGAGCGTTACAGAACGCAAAGCCTACCACAAAACTCCCGTCCAGGTGCTATGGAAACCTCGGATACCGACCAGCTAGCCCAGTTACTTGGGGAACTAAGGGCAGAAGTGCATGCAGCCCGTCAGCAAACGAACGCTCTAAGAAGGGAACTGATTATTTCCAAGGAGCGAACAGATGATCTCGCTAGACAATTGCTACAGTCACAAGCCGGACAGACCCCGTTAGCCGCATCTGGGGGAAATCTTCCTTCTACATCCTCTATGAATCCAGTGCAGATCAACCTACCTGGGAATGTACCTCTGGCTCCGCCCGAACGATTTTCTGGTGACCCAAAGAGGTTTGCAGTATTTATCAATCAGTGCCGGTTGCATTTCTTATGCCGGCCAGCAGCCTTTCCAACTGATCAAGTTAAAGTAGCTTTCGTGCTTTCGTACCTTAGTGGCAATGCGGCAGACTGGTCGATCCCTCTAGTAAATCAAGATGATCCGGTCCTCCAGGATTTTCAAGCTTTTCAGCTCAGTATGGAAAAACTGTTCGCAAGACATTCACAGGGGCAGGCCTTGGACAATGAGCTTCTTTCGTTGCGACACGGTAATCAAGACCTTTTGGCTTATATTGCGTCTTTCAACAGACTGATAGTGGAAACTCACTGGCCTGAGGACAAAAGGATTACGCTGTTTTATAGAGGTCTACGCGGAGAGCTCAAAGATGTGTTAGCCCAAGTAGTGAATCCCCCAAAAGATTGTTCGGACTATATAGACTTAGTCGTTCAAATAGATCACAGACTGCAGAACAGGAAGGCCGATCGTTCCAAGTTTGATGCTCGAGTATTTTCCAAACCGCCAACTCCTTCCAAAGGAGTAGACTCTGGGGAACCTATGCAAATAGGGGGTCTGAAAGGTCCTCTAACACAAAAGGAGCGGGAAAGGAGAAAACAGTTGCAATTATGCCTCTATTGCGGAAACTCAGGGCACTTTCTTCGAGACTGTCTGGTGAAACCTGCCAAGAAGGCAGTAGGAGCTGCAGTTACCAAAGTTACAAACTCTGAGCAGGGAAACGACCTCGCCCGACAAGAATAGAGGTCCTCTTGCCGAGCGTGAAAACCAGTTCCGTGACCTCGCATTTCGTGATACCTATGGTCCTCATTAGCCCTGATAATCCGGATCGATTACATGCAATTAAAGCTTACGTCGACAGCGGTGCCATCTGCAATTATGTGGATCATGAAATGGTTTTGAGGATGAATCTAACTCTTTGTCCCAAGGCTGTAAAGGACGTCATTACTACGGTGGATGGTACGGAGATAGCCTCCGGGCCAGTAACGCATACCACTCAAGAAGTGACGCTAGTAAGTCAAGATGGACACCATGAGAAGATCGTGTTCGATGTGATCAAGGCCCCTCAGTTTCAGATTATTCTAGGAATACCTTGGTTAGAGAAACACAATCCTCTGATCGATTGGCGAGCAAGAAAGGTCCAGTTTCCAGAATGTGTCTCTACTTGTCACCCTCCACCTGGTGTTGCACTGGCAGCAATTTCTTCAGAGACTCCCCAGTTACCTCCCGAATACCTAGAATACCAAGATGTTTTCCGGAAGGATCAGGCTAACTCTCTACCTCCTCATAGGTCTTATGACTGCCAGATCGACCTGATGCCTGGATCTACTCCTCCTTGTAGTAGGATTTATGCCCTCACCGAGCCTGAGAACCTTCACCTTCGACAATACCTGGCAAATGGGTTTATTCATCCTTCCAAGTCCCCTGCTTCTTCAGCTTTGTTCTTTGTTCCAAAAAAGGAAGGAGACCTTAGAACTTGTATAGATTATCGCTCCCTGAACCAGATCACCGTTAAGAATAGATATCCGTTACCTTTGATCCCTGAACTCCTGGACCAAGTCAGAAAAGCATGCATATATACAAAGCTGGATCTTAGAGGAGCTTACCACTTGGTACGAGTAAAAGAGGGCGATGAATGGAAGACGGCCTTCCGCACCAAGTATGGGCTATTTGAATATCAGGTCATGCCCTTCGGACTTTGTAATGCCCCGGCCGCCTTTCAATATTTTATGAACGATGTCCTCAGAGAGCTCATAGATGTGTGTGTTGTTGTTTACATTGACGACATCCTCGTTTATTCTTCATCGGAATCTGAACATCGGAAACACGTGAAAATGGTCCTCGAAAGATTACGTCAACACAAACTTTTCGCTAAGTTGGAAAAATGTGTTTTCAACGTGACTGAAGTTGAATTCTTGGGATTCATATTATCACCTGGCGGAGTGCGTATGGATTCAAAGAAGGTCGATGCAGTTCTCAAATGGCCATCACCATCCTCCGTAAAAGGTGTGCAAAGCATGTTAGGCTTCGCTAACTTTTACCGCAGGTTTATCCCCGAATTCTCTCGAATAGTCCAGCCCATCACTGCCTTGTTAAAGAAAAACAAACGTTTTGAATGGTCTACCGAGGCGGAACAAGCTTTCCAGGATTTGAAGACTAAATTTATCTCTGCACCAATCTTAAAACACCCTCGCCCCGAACTCCCCTACATCGTGGAAACTGATGCTTCAAGCCTTGCCATGGGGGCAGTTCTATCACAAAAGGACCCGGTAACCAATCAGTTGCATCCCGTGGCATTTTGGTCCCGCAAATTGTCGCCTCCTGAAATCAATTACACGATTACTGACAAGGAACTTCTGGCTATCAAGTCTGCCTTTAAGGCTTGGCGGCATTATCTGCTGGGGGCCCGACACACCGTTACTGTGATTACGGATCACCGAAACCTGCAATATTTGAAAACCGCAAAAGCCCAATCCTCTAGACAACTCCGTTGGGCATTATTCTTTGCCGAGTTTGACTTCATAATTACCTATCGACCTGGTACAAAAAACGGTAAAGCTGATGCCCTTTCTCGGATGGGAGTGGAAGAACACTTCATCAACCCTTAACCTGTACCAATCATTCCCGAACAAAGAATTCTGGGTGTAATCGCCACAGAATCCATAGAGGAAGTTAAGGATAAAGCCAGGCAACTTGTAACTCCAGCAGACATACAGAATTGGCATCTGCAGGGAAAGGACTTTGCAGTAAAGGACAACTTATTGTATTTCCAAGAACGATTATACCTACCCAGCACAGATTTACAGAAAAAAGTAATCTCTTGTTATCACGATTCTTTAATGGAAGGACATCCCGGTATGGCCAAGACCTCAGAAAAGATCAAGCGCTACTTCTGGTGGCCGTCTTGGAAAAAAGATATCAGAGACTTTATAATGTCCTGTGGAGTATGCGCCCAAAACAAGAGTCAAAAGGAAAGACCAGCAGGCCTCTTACGCCCTATTGACATCCCACCTCGCCCTTGGCATACGCTTTCTATGGACTTCATCACCGATCTACCTCCATGCTCCGGATACAATACGATTCTAGTAATCGTGGACTTATTCTGCAAGATGGCGCATTTCATTCCGCTCAAAGGCTTGCCAACAGCAGCAACTCTGGCCCGAGAATTTCTCGAAAACATCGTCCGACTGCACGGTTTTCCTTCGGTTCTAATTTCGGATCGAGGTAGTCAATTTATTTCTCATTTTTGGCGAAGTTGCTGTCGGTCGGCTCAAATTGATGTGAGACTATCGACCAGTCACCACCCTCAGACCGACGGACAAACCGAGAGGACCAATCAAACTCTGGAACAGTATTTACGCTGCATGCTGCAACAAACTGAAAAAACTTGGAAAGACATCCTTTGGATAGCCGAATATGCCTACAATAACTCTGTCCATTCGGGAACTGGGAAAACCCCGTTTTTTCTTTTGTACGGCAGTCACCCTCGAACCTCGGAGTTGGATCCCCTCCAAGATCTTGAAACACCAGCAGTAGACTACCTGCATTCTACAATCACCCAAGCCTTTAAGGAAGCTGTTTCTCACCTTCAAAGGGCTAAAGAACAATACAAGAAAGGAGCAGATCAACATCGGAAGGAAGCCCCTCAATATCAAGTAGGGGATCAAGTCTGGTTATCCACCAAATATCTACCTCTAAAAGGGCTACGCACATTCAACCCAAGATACCTTGGTCCCTATTCCATCACTACCATAGTAAACCCAGTAGCGGTCAAGTTGGACTTGCCCCCGCACATGAAGATACATCCGGTCTTCCACGTCTCTCTATTAAAACCCGTGCAACCTCAAACCCGACTAACCAAATCTCCAAAACCTATCCTAGTTGATGGAGAACTCGAGTTTGAAGTCAAAAGCATTCTGGACTCCAAGATCTCCAAATCTAAACTATTATACCTAATTGACTGGAAAGGCTACAGCCCCCAAGAGAGATCCTGGGAACCTGCTGAATATGTCCACGCTCCTCGCCTAATCAAAAGATTTCACCGAACATTTCCTGACAAGCCAAAACTCCCGGAGAAGCCCGATTTGGGAGGGGCCTTGAGGGGGGGTACTGTCATGATCTCTGCTTCCAAAAGGTCAGGGTTTTCCCAACTCCCTTGGAAGCAGATCCATAACCCAGGTTCCGAGTGCCAACCAGTCCCAATTGGGACCTTTTGGACCCAGTCCTGGCGCCAGTGGCACCAGGCTCATAAATATGCCCAGTCCCAGCGCTGGAAGCGCCGGGCTCATAATGCTTGGGTGGACTTACCTGCAGCAGACCATGCTGCTTACTTGCCTGCCAGTTGAGTCTCTGATCCTCTTCTGTTTGGAACTACTTTTCCTGTTGGGTGGGGCAGGAGCCACTCTCTAGATTCAGAACACTGGAACTCTTCTGGAAAACAGGAACTCTTTTCTTACCTAGGCGTGGCTGTGGAAGGAGACACCTAAGCACTACAGGAGGCTATTTAAACCACACCCGATGGATGAATCTTGCTTTGCGTTATTCTGCATCCTCAGCAGCAGAACGCTCATCGTGTCTTCTGCATCTGATCCTGGGCCTAAGGAAGAAGGCTTACCATTCTGAATCCAGTCTTCAGCAACACCTATAAAGACAAGAAAGAACAGGTTAGCACTACGGTCTTCAGTGACAGCTCTTCACTTACCTGGTCCATCGGCTGTCACCAACGCCTCGCGCTGCATTCCGGCATCTGAAAGACAAAGGCTTACCTACTCTTCGTGCGCTCCGGAGGTCTTCAAATTGCATTCCGGCATCTGAAAGACAAAAGCTTACCAACTCTTTGCACGCTCCGGAGGCCTTCGGCGCTGCATCCCGCATCTGAAAGACAAAACAAGGTGCATTTAAAGACATTGGGGAACTTTAATACTCATGTGCCATTACTCCTTTCCACATCTAACCCAGTGGGTATTCCGGTACCCTGCAGCCGCCCCGAACTTGTACCTGCAAAATAAAAAGACAGTTAGATCGCATCGTGAAGCAGGCAACAAGCGCTTACTTACGTGCTTCCAGGCGCTTCTATTCATCACACGGGCTCCATCTTCAACTCACTTCAGCCCGCCATCCGCCATCGCCGGAACCCTGCAAAACAAGAGACATCATTACTAAAGACTTTAAAGACATTAGAATTACTCGAAACTTACCGTTCGTGCAGTAAACGTCGGACAGCAGTCCTCTGAAGTCAAGAGGCCTGATCCCCTTATCCAGTGAAGAAACTGGTTACAGCACCCTGCCTCGAGGCAGATGGAGAGCACGGCGTTCACTTACCTAAGGTGAGAGCGTTAACCTTTGGGGTTCTACAGGAGAAGAGAAAGGGAAGAAGAGAGAGACATTCAATAACCCAGTTCATTAATCCCACATTTTCTATCTGCAGACATCTTACCCTTCGAGCCAGACATACAGTGCACAGAGGTCCAGCCCAAAGAGCCAGCCATGTGTTACACATCACCTTTGAAGATACGGTATACGCCCAGTCAAGACCGGCGCCTCTACAGGAATCAGGTGAGCGTTACACTTTTGTGCTTCTGGAAGTGTTTGGATCCTTCTTTGAAGAAAACAATGGTACCTGATTATTGGATGGGACTTAATTGAAGATACTTATTTACTCTTTGCTTTTGTGTGCTAAACGCTATATTTTTGTTTTATTGCGGAAAGCTTTAGTGCTTTTACTAAAGCCCGCCCCAGTGGCGATCACGTGCATAAATACGGTCCTGCGCGCGCAACAGCGCGCATGCACCTAGCGAAGTACCGCTTTGCCGCTTCGCCGCTATCATCGCAGAGTTGCAGCGACACGGGTACTTCTTACGGTACAGGGTTGTTGTGGGTGTTGTCTAGTATTCACATAAACGGGAAGTAAACTTTCTCAGCAGTGCAGGCGAATTTTATGAAATCTTGCCCGTTATGGCCATTTCTCTAAGAACTGGCATGCCTTTCCCGTTTGAAAGTCCCTCTTTGAATAAAGAACCTCCCATATCCACGATGCATACACAGAAGTGCTCAATGTCTACTTTATGCTCCACGCCGACTGGGCGCCCGCCTCTAAAAACAGATAATTTGCAAAAAAAAGGCAATGGGACGGAAAGAAACAGTGATATTTGATCTTTTTTTAAAGACTCTCGAGAAAAGAAGGTAATCACGGAAGCTTCGAAAATGGCGGTTTTTGATGAAGTGTATGGCGATGTTTCAGTGAATGAGGGCGTAGGGGAAAAGAAGGTGGTTGGTGGGGAAGGGGGTTGCCCGGCGACTAAGCAGAGTGAGACACGTGTTATACTGCCGCTGAATGTTGCTGAAGAGTACTTACATGTACCAGTTTGTGTTAACAAAATGAACACTATAGTAAACATCTCTGTCTCAGATAGTGTGTGCCTTGGGGCGGTTCCCAACACAGCAAATGTGATGTCGGTGGGAGGCCCAGCGGTTGTACCTTCTGATGAACAGGCTGTGATTGACATAGACTTGAATAACTTCTGTTTTTCGGCTAATACGTTGTCAGAAAATCTATCTGGTTCTCCAATCCTTTTCACTGAAATTAGCCACCCGTATTCAAACCTCTCGCCTTCTTTTATTGCGCCAACTCCAAGAAGACCTGTGACATATGAAAAGGTGTCTCGACAAAACACACAAGATTCTAGTTGTAACAATCTTATAGAAATTACTTTACAGGCCATGAACTTAGCCTTGCAATCTTTAAATAATCTTTTTGTTTCCCTTGATGCTAAAATAACAGCTCAAGCTCAACAATGGGAGAACATGTTAGTGTGGCAAAAGACTATGGGGGTCATTCCGAGTTGGGTGGTAAGGGAAAAATGATGCCGGTAAAGGACTACCGGCATCGTTTCCCGTTACGGCCCATTATGACCCACCAGACCGTTATTTACGGTGTCGTAAAGTACGATGCCGTAAATAGCGGTTTAGTGGCGCGCGCCGACACGCCATGCCATAATTAGCGGCATGGCGTAAACCGGAGCTGATCCCAAGTAAAGCGGACATGGAAAAAACGGCCTCCACAAGACCGCAAAGTACCTTACCGCCATGGAGTAAATACCGGCATCGCCGAGAAGGTGTTAAGGACCCTGAGCAGTGTTTCCAAGAGGAACAGGTGCACTCAAGCAGCACAGGTGGAGGCAATGGAGTCTGGCACAGCACAAAAGGAGCACACCCACACACCACACCTCCTACCACACCAAGATGATACCAATTGTAGCAGCATTCCTGGAGCTGGAGGCCCTGCTTGCAAGGCAGCAACTACAACAACAGCAACTACAACAACCACAACCCCCACCACAGAGGATACACAGGAGGAGAAGGAGGGTGAGACAGGCCCAGCATGCCCTACCGGTGCAGCCTCCATTACCACGCCGGCAGCCCCCAATCCCCCGCATCAGAGCCACCCCCTTCAACCTCACACCAGAGCAGATCCACACCCTGTACCGGCTTGACTGGGACACCATTACCAGCATAGTGGACATGATACATGACGATACAGTGAGCCGCATAGAAATCCGCACTGCCATCCCCCCTCTACTGAAGGTAGTGTCTGTTCTCCACTTCCTTGCCACAGGCAGCTACCAGCATACAGTGGGGCACATGCATGGCATTTCACAGCCCATATTTTCACGGATACTCAAACAAGTGCTGGATGCCCTCCTCACCCACACAAGGGAATACATATCCCTACCCCGTACTCCCCAGGAGATATATGACACCAAAGCTGCCTTCCATGCACTGGCAGGCATGCCAAATTGCATAGGTGCCATCGACTGCACCCACGTGGAATTAGTGGTCCCGCATGCCATGGAGGTGCCGTATCGCAACCGCAAGCAATACCACTCCATCAACGTCCAGATGGTGTGTAATGCCAGTAAAGCCATCACATATTGCAATGCCCGATACCCCGGATCAACTCATGACTCCTTGGTCCTGCGGAACTGAATACTACCACGCTACATGGAGCGACATGCCGGACGACGTGCCTGCTTGGTGAGTAAACTGAATGGGCCAGGGCAGTGCATTGGGGCTGTGAGTAGGTCGCCTGCATACTCCACCTGAGTGGGAAAAGGGGGGGGATGCATACTCCACCTGGGTGGGAAAGGGGGGAGGGGTGCAAACTCATCCCAGTAATCATCTGCAGCCATTTAAGACTAGTACAATGCTCCACCATGAATGCACACACAATTACCTCCTTTCCACTTCCATGCAGGTAATGCTGGCTACCCTCTAAAGCCGTGGCTCATGACCCCAGTCCGCAACCCACAGAACAGGCACGAGGAGGACTACAATAGATCCCATACCCTTACTTGGGTGGTGATAGAGCAGACCTTCGGCCTGTTGAAGGCACGATTTCGTTGCCTCAGCCGGTCTGGTGGGGCACTCATCTACAGCCACGAGAAGGTGTCCAAGATCACCATGGCATGTGTAATGCTACACAACATGTGCATCCGTCGGAACGTGCCACTGCCCCCTGACGTGGAACTGCTACCACCAGATGATGATGAGGGGGAGGAGGAAGGAATGGCAGGACAGCAGCACGGTGCCGATGCACAGGAGGGACGTTCAGTGCGTCACTCATTGATTGGACAATATTTCTGACTCACAAGTCAGCTGAGGGTGTGAGGGTGAGAGGACATTGGGCACTGGGTGTGGGGATACATGTACACCATACAATGTGTGACATCAAAAGACACAAGCAAAATGAGCAATGTCCACTGTTTTTTGGGAATGAACAAGTGTATTCAACATTTATGTAGGAACGTGTACAACAAAACCACCACCCTCACCCCCCTCCCCCTAACTCCCACACACACCCTCACCCCACTCCCCCTCCCCCCACAACAACCCCACAATAGTCCCATCAGTGCAACATAGGCCACTTGTGTGTGGCAGTATGGTCATTGTGTGCTTCCAGAGGGGTATCCATGTTCTGGCGGCGGAGTGTGCGCATTGACCGATGGACAGGGCTGGTCTGCGTGGAGGAGCAATGTGAGGGTGGGCACTCCCACTGGGGCTGTGGTCTGGGGGGTGCTGCCTCCAGGGCATCAGCGATCCGGCCCAGCACCTCACAGAGCCGGTTTGTGTTGGCAGTGATGACTTCGCCCAGGGCCTGCAGGTCATTGTGCCACTCCGACCTGGATTCACGGTTGTCCCGGATAAAGTCCTCAATCAGGCCCGTGAGGCGCTGGGAGTGCAATCCATCCATGGCCGGTGTGGCAGATGTGCTAGGCAGCCGTGGTGTTGAGCCTTCAGCCCTTTCGGGGCTTTCTGCAGGGGAGGTGGATCCAGGACTGGCAGGTGGTGCTCCTTGGCCTGTGAGGCCTGGGGTGTCACTCTCCCCGGAGTCGCTGTGTGCAACTTGACTGTAGGATGGGGTGTCTGGGCTGTGTACAATGTCATGGGGCTCCTCCACGTTGGATATGGGAACTGATGTTGGGCTATCTGGCTCCTCGGGGAGGCACATGGCAGCATTCTCCCCTGCCACACTGGACTCCTGAGTGCACCGTGGGGCATGTCTCCGTCGGCAGTTCAGGCATGGGTAGGGGTGTGGGTGTGGGTTGTGCAGCCTCCATGGGGGTTGCTGTGCAGGTACGCTGTCCCCTGGCTGTGCCCCTGGAGGTACAGGGCTGTGTGGCTTCCTGGCCCTCACTTTCATGGCCGCTGCCTGTGGGGGGGAAGAGAGAGATGGCATGAGCTATGATTTGGGGGTCAGCATTTCTTCAAGCCTATGGTATAACAATGGGATTGCAGCGTTTTGTTGACATTTGGGTGGGGAGTGGGACAGTGATCTGGGCTTGGACGGTAAATGCATGCAGGTGTCTGGGTCACTCATGTTGGTGGAGTACTGTGCTGACTCACATTGACTGCCTCTTTGTGTGCTCTGGCCAATATGGGTTGGAGCCTTGCACCTGGCATCAGCCTGGGTCTCACTTGTGATGGCATGATTTGATGGGAGGGTGGGGGGGTTCCCATACGTGATGTGACTGCTTGCCCAGCCCTTGGCGGTGCCTTACATTGGGAATGCATTTACTATCTTCACTCATGACACTCACCTCCATTTGCGGATGACGGGGCACCGCACTCCATCTCGCCGACCCTCTCTATGGCTTCAGTGCCCATCATGTCCGCACACGTTTGCTCCCAGGGCATCATCTTGATGGGAGAAGCTGAGCCTCCTCCTGTCTCCAGGGCCTATGTTAGGTTGGCCGATAGGATGGCCCGCACCCTGAGACGGAGGTCATCCCACAGTTTCCTGCAGTCCCTCGTCGTACGGGGGGTGTTCCCTACGGCGCTCACCCTCTGTGCAACCAAGTCCCAGATCTCCTTCTTCCTGGCAATGGTCGGCCTACGCATGTCACTGCTGAATACTGTCTCAGCATTTGCGTGCAGGGTGTCCACCAGGACCTGGAGCTCGTCCTGCGTGAAACGCTCCTTCCTGATGCGGGCGGCACCTTTCTTCAGTGCTTTTGGCATGATACTGGTCACTGATGGCTTTTTTGAGGGTCAAAATATACCTCCGGGTACTGTATTAAGAGGATGGCAATGGATTGTGTTTTTAAAGATGGCCTCCGCGCTCCTTCCCGTTCCTGTGCGATGACGTAATTTCCGTATCCGTTAATTAGCGGTGACCGTAATTTACGGATACCGTAAATTACGGTCACCGCTAATAACGGACAGCGAAGCTTCGGTGGTGGTGTTGTAATGACCGTCTCGCTTCATGCCGCTAATGGGTTTTACGGGTCCTTTAGCGGTATGCCGCTAGGGGATTTACCGGCATGGCGGAAAGCTTGTGCCCGCGAAGTCGGAATGGCCTGTAAATTGCGGCGTCGTACCAGACCGGACTCGGTCTTTCCGCCATGCCGGTAAAAACCCATACTTACCGCAAAACTCGGAATGAGGCCCTATGACAGATACCTTTTCACAACTCAAAAAAAAAGTAATGGCTTTGACGCTGTTAAGCAATCATATACAGCGAAATTGAATGTCTCAGTTGGCTCCCAAACTGCGAATAGTATCCGTACAAAAGTGGTGGCGCCTATAACTATCTATGATAATGAAGAGAAAAATAGCTTGGAAAAACGCAGCCAGGGCCAACACCCTCTTCCCTGTATTAGTAAAATTATAAGGGAAGTGGTGGTAGAAAATGTAGCCCCTCAAAATGATCAAGCGGAAAAAGTGCGTAATAAGGAAAAGGGAGCTTACACAATCTTTACTGTGGGACAGCCTGCTTCGCATAGTCGGAAAGATCATCTAAAGAAAAGGGTTCAGAACAAATTGACTAAAAATCAAAAATCTGTAAAAATATCGAACTCAACCTCCTCTGCCAAACAATTTTTTAAGAGTGTTAAGCTTCCTCCAAAACCAAATAATCTTCTGTCGGCTTCACCTGCAGTAATAAAAAAAAAATATCAACTTCTAAATCAGTTGAAAGCAGCAGCCTCTGAACATCTTCCATGTGCGAGGGATTTGGCCTATGCTCCTTTGGATGGTCTGGCTGAACTAGCTGGGGATGAGAAAGATAAAGCTAAAACTAAAATCTCCAGTAACACTCCGATCCCGGCTAGCCTTAAGAGTGTAAAGAATAAAAACACTACAGTAGTTCAGTCTGAAAGTTCTGATCAGACCGTAGCACTAGCTGACCATCAACGGGAGATTAGGAAGGCTGTTGATGCCTACATGGCGGGTTTGACTCAGCCAGTATTGTTGGGAGCATGCCAGACAATTCGCGCTCAATGTATTTGTATTGTATTTGTATTGATTTATAAAGCGCCTTACGCCAATGTGCTGTACATGGAACAACATAATACATAACACATGAACAATAAAACTGTTGAAGCATTACAATGTGAATCAATCAAACTACAAAACAGTAAAAAGAACAATTAACTGAAGGGGAGGGAGAAAAGGGAGATGGGACAGGATGGGGGGAGTGAAGGAGGAGGGCAGGAGAAGGAAAGGGAGGGAAGAAGGGGGTAGGGGAGGGTAAGGGAGAGAGTCAGGGAAAAAAGTGAAGAAGGGGGAAGTAGAAGGGGGTAAGGGTTTCAAGGAGGAGGAGAGATTTAAGGGAAGTGCGGAATGAAGTGAACGTGGGGGAAGAACGGATAGCAAGTGGAAGGGAGTTCCAGTGTAGAGGAGTTAATAGCTGGAAGGAGCGAAAATGGGAGGAGGCACAGGGGGCTGGGGGTGAAGTGAGAAGGAAATGGTTGGCGGACCGAAGGGAAAGGGAGGGGGAGTAGAAGGAGAGAAGGGAGGAGAGATAAGGAGGGGCAAGACCATGGAGAGATTTGAAGACAAGGCAGAGAAATTGAAATTTAAGTTGGGAGTGAAAAGGAAGCCAGCCAAGGTAGGAGGGAGAGGAAGAGATGGAATCACGGGCGGTAAGGAGACAGAGGGTGCGGACAGCAGAGTAGTAAATGGATTTAAGAGTCTCCCAAGCCTTCCGTAATCAAAACCTACCAACTGCATACTCCTTGATTGTGGCCTGCAAATCTCCACCTAGTACGCAGTATGATTTAAGTCGGAGAGCAAAGCAATTTTAGCAATTTTTTCTGAGGTATATACACTGGAGGATATAGTTTCCTCCGACATTAAGTTGGTAGAATTCATCAAAAAACCCTCATTTAATGTAGTTAAACTCTGGCTTCATTCGAGAGTAATACAGAACACTATATGGGTGTCATAAAATCAACTTTTTAGTTTGGGTTTTGAGGTTCTTACAGAAACTGATATTTTACCTTTTAATGTATTTGCATCGAAAAACAAACTTGAAAAAAAATCCTTTATTCGTCCTAAAAACAACAAGGGTCTTTTTGCTAATGCTAATTATTCCAGATAACTAGATGTGCCTCAAGATTTTCAAGAATTGTCCTTAGCAAGCTGGAATACTAGGGCTTTTCTCATTTGATTAATAATGATGCTAATAACTTGAGTCAATACGTAGTTGTTGTGTTACAAGAGACATAGATGGTTACTCCTCCAATATGGGACGAGTATGAGATAGAGCTAAATCCTGCGATTAAAGGCGACCATCATCTGCGTTATTGATAGCTGTTAGAAGCGGCAGAGGATGGAATCTTGGGCGACCCTGAATGCTTTCATTCAACTTGTAAGAATACACACCTCGATCTGTGGCCTTGCTATTCTCAATCTTTATTGGAATCCGATGTGGATTACCAACAATAAATTCATCGATGATATCAATAATTTGATGAATGCGGTGTTGCTAGACCCGTCCATAGTATATGTTGTTTTGGCAGTTGATTTAAATCTTCAATGTTTGGTGGATGATGGAAAATCAGACAAGGTGAGGTTAGCATTATGGCTAAGTTTTGTTAAATCAAGAAATCTCCATGTCTTAAATGGCTCCTGCGTATCTGACTTCCCTCCTCACTCATCCCACGTGGAGACGAGGTAACTCAACTAACATCATAGACTATATATATATGTCAATGAGGCCATGGCTACAAGTGTAATGGATTTCTGTGTTATTGAGGTCACAGCTAGTGACCATGATCTGCTTGTAATGAGATGGGTGCAGGGAACTCTGGCCACCTCGAATTTCAAAATGTGCAATCATGGTACCATTGGTAAATGCTCAAACAACCAGACTATGATGGTCAGACTCCTCTGTAAGGGCTTTTTGTTCTTTACTCAAATATGAATTTGGTAAACACATAACTTTGGGGAATTTAAATGATGTGATATACAGTGATAAGTTACAAATGTTTCACTCCAAAGTACAAATCAAAACAAGCTTGAAACCAAAATTGCATGTTTTCAATCAGACAGTAAAAGTGAGAAAAGCGCTATATAAGCAACAGAGGCGGTAAGCTTTAAATTATCCTGCTGAACAAAGATTAGGTTTGTTGATAACCCTTCGTACCAACTATAAAAACTGGTTACGCAGCCGAAAAGCTCCCCTCTACTAAATAGATGGTGCATTAATGCTAAGTGCCATTGCAACAAAAAATACTGCCAAAACATGGGCAATCCTGAAACAAACTACACAGGGAACACAAGTAATGGTTTAAGCAAATGGGGTCCCCAAAGCCACATGGGTCAAGCACTCTAGTCATCTATACTCTTTGGTAAAAGGTAACTCCAGTCTAGAATCTGTGGCTGTAGTCAAACCTTTTTGCTTGAATTTTCTGCTGGATGACATCATATTTCACATAACCAAGATAAGTGGTTCTAGAGCCCCTGGCCCTGATGGGCTGTCAAATCACGATTTCAAGCAACATCCAGATTTGTGGGCCTCCATTTTGTTTGACATCTTTACTGTAATTAATGATATTCAAAGGATACCCAAATCTTGGAAACATTCATTGGTTGTGCCCATCTATAAAAAAAAGGTGATAGAAATGAGCCAGAGAGTTATAGGCCTATAGCTCTCTTAGATGCTTCCGGCAAAATCTACAGCAGAATTATTCTGAAATAACTGAATGCCTGGACACAAAAGTGCAGGTTACATGATCCTTTTCAGGCAGGTTTTGTTGCGACAATAGGAATAGCTCTGAATGTTACTATTCTCAACATGTTGAAGGCCAAATATGCCCAGATAAAGCAACCCTTATATCTAGCATTTATAGATGTCAGGGTCGCTTTTGACTCAATTGATAGGCTCCTTTTGTATCAGAAACTGCAAAAATATGGCTGTCCTCATACCTTGCTTGCATTAATCATGCACTTGCATACGGATACTACCATGCAAATCAGATTGTCAAACCAGGGACGTTTGTCGGAAGTATTTTCCTCTATGAGAGGTCTTAAGCAGGGATGCATTTTAGCCTCTACCCTGTTCAATCTATTTATTTTGGACATGGGGGAAACGCTAATGGAGACGATAGGAGATGCGCCAAAGTTGGGAGATCAAAATATTACTTGGCTACTTTACGCAGATGATTTAGTTCTTTTGTCTCAGTCTCTGAGTGGCCTACAAAATCTCCTGTCACAGCTAGAAAGTAACGTTCTGGCAAATCATCTAGCCATTAATACCGAAAAGACTCAGATTGTCATCTGTAACCCTCAAGGAAATATCACAGCCGCACAATTTAACTGGATTCTACAGGAAGTAAATACTTGGGTACGTGGTTTAGTGTAAAGATGTCCCAGGACAGCTATTTTGCAGACTTGGATAATAAACTGCGCACACTTACATCTCAGGCACACATTTTGGCCTATAAGTATGGCAAATTTTCCCTTAAACATGTTATCTCTTTTTATCATCAGATAATAACACCAATTTTGCTTTATGGTGCAGAGACACAGGCTCCAAAAGATCATGCAGATTGGGATAGATTGGAGGCCTGCTTTTGGAAAAAGGTTTTGTGTTTACCAAGGTCAGTGCCTCTGCCAATGATTTGCTTTGAATTGGGTCTAGTATCCCGGAGATCACAGGTCATTTGGTATATGTGTGCATTGTGGAGGAAATGTCTAGTTGGGGCATCGGCAGGCAATATAGTGAGCATAATGGCCCACTATGTGTTGACATCAAATGACTCATTTCCCACACAATGGAGTATCTTTCTTCAGTTACCTTTGACATGGTTTTGTATAATCCTGGTCGAGCAAAGATCAAAATCTATCAATACGATTGGTGCACAAACCAGATCAAATGCTCTCAGTATAAGGATTTTGATTCAGCATTGTTTGGCGCTAAGCGCTATCGATAACCAGCAGATTATTTGGTGGCTTGTCCCTCGCCTTACATCAGATTGCAATATATGAGATTTCAATTTAATCTTTGGCCCACCAGCGACATATTGGCGAGACGCAAACAGATTTCATCTGCACAGAATTATTGCCGCTTTTTCAGAAATATTGATGTAAGAGAAACACTTGAACATTTGATTGTTGTCCGCCCGGGTCTGGTGGAGAAACATAATTTATTTTTTAAGGGTCTGTTTCTCTCTTTGTGCCCAGTTGAAAGATCACAAATATTTCAAAAGCTATTTATTAACAGGAAATTAGTTGTAAGAATAGCTATAGTTCATTTTCCAGATGCTACCTTGGCACAGGAGTGAAAATGTTTACTCTGGGAGGTTTCTAGGTAACCTTAAAGGACAACTATTGTGTCTCCCCGCGCAACATTACAGGGAAATGAATTGAATTGATGTATTCAAACTAAACATTTTAATTGTCTAATGCTAAGAGTGTTTTTGTGGATAGAGACAAGTGTGCTATTGTCTTGTAATTAAATTATTTGCTGCTTGTCACATGTTTTATATATGAAATTATTCTGTAAAAAGTTTCTTTTATATTATGGAAATTAAATCTCTTTTATATCCTTGTACAATTTGAAAAGTTGATATTCTCAACTAAATCAAATTACATTTTTTTTAAAAAAAATGGTATGATCAGAACGCTTCATTGTGCACTTTACCACAGGACAAGAAGTCCTGATCATGAATCCCATAAGTCCTCGTGCCTTACAGGAAAAATGGTCAGGCCCTAAAACAGTTGTGGAGCAGCTGGGTGAGGTCAACAATTTGGTGGACCTTAGAAGGCCTGGACAGGACCCAAAGGTGTTTCACATAAATAGACTGAAGGCTTTCATCCCTAGGGTTGAAATAGCTGCACTGCTACTGGCATCAGATATGGAAGCGGAGGAATCAGAATCTCTACATGATCTGTTCCAGAATGGTCCTACAGATGGCTCCATTGTAGGTGTCCATGAGGCCACTCACCGGACTTCTGACCAACAAGGGGAAGTAAGAACTTTGCTGAGGCACTTCTCCTACTTGTTCTCACTGACTCCAGGTTTGACACCTTGGTGCAAACATGGAATTGACACTGGAGATAGTGTGCCTACCAAAAGTAGGGGTTACAGAATGTCAAACAAGGTAAGATCCTACATCAAGACGGAGCTCAACAAGATGTTGGATCGAGGAGTGATTGAGCCCTCCAGTAGTCCCTGGTATAGCCCTGTGGTATTAGTGCCAAAGGCTGGTACCTCTGTACTTAGGTTCTGTGTGGATTATAGGGCTCTGAATGCCGTCGCCAGGACAGATGCTGACCTCCTACCAAGCATTGATGAGCTGGTGGATACCTGGGTGCCTCCAAGTACCTCAGCACATTTAACCTCACTGCTGCCTATTGGCAAAGAACCTTAGCAGAGCATGCCAAGGAGAAGACTCCAGAAGGCCTTTTCAGAGGCTTGTGAACCATGTTCTAAATGGTATGGATGATTTCTGCTTAGCATATCTGGATGATATAGCAGTCTTCCTTGCCACCTGGAAAGACCATGTAGAGCACCTCAGAATTTTGTTACATGCTCTTCAGAAAGCCCGCTTTACCATAAATGCCAGCAAGTGCCAGATTGGTCAAGGATCAGTGGTCTACCTTGGACATGAAGTTGGTGGAGGGCGGATTCAGCCTGTACCCAGTAAGGTACAAGTAGTACAAGACTGGCGTACCCCACTACACAAACCGGAGTGAGAGCCTTCTTAGGACTCACTGTGTACTACCAAAATGTTATGGCAGACTATGGCACCATAGCTGCCCCTCTGACTGCTCTCACCACTCCAAAGAAGCCTAAGAAGGTCTCTTGGTCTGAGGAGTATGAGATGGCCTTCAATGGCTTAAAAGACTCCCTGTGCCAGGCCCCTGTCTTCAGAGCCCCTGACTAGAAACATGCTTTTATTGTGCATACAGATGACTCTGACACTGGGATCGGTGCTGTACTATTCAGATTGATGAGAAAGGCAACGAACACCTGATTGGATTAATTTGTCGTCAGCTTAAGGACAGAGAGCTCAGGTGGTCCACAGTAGAGAACAAATGTTTCTTTGTTGTTTGGGCCCTGTGATGGTTGAGCTAAAACATGGCGCTGGTGCGCAGTGCATTCTGGGGGAACTCAGAGCCATAATGGATATTTATCCATGCCTCAGTGGAAAGCTACACTTGCTTTGCGAAACAACATGTTTTCAACGTTATTCGCTGATGGGCTTGGAATGCAGGCCTTCCCAGCCAAGGACACAGCACTGGGAAAGCTAAGATCCGCAGGTGCCGGCTGGTACCTGATAGCGAAGTTTGTTTTGGTTTGCTATGCCTGCGCCAAGGTTTTGAGATGAGTTATGGAATTGTTTTCCGGGGCGTTTAGGAGAGAGGTTACTGTCGGTTGACCCAGCTGGCAACCAACGGTCACCCATCAACAAGCAAGCGCATTCCCAGAAGGTTCGAGAAGTTGCCACCCCTTGTTGAGGAGGGCATATATGCGGAAACCCTCAACGGTCATACGGGATAAGCACAAAGACCTCAGTCGGAAGGGGGACGCTTCGGTCCGACACTCCTGTGGGCTGTTGTGCAAAGGTTTGACTTCACTGTTGAGCATAAGCCAGGTGTCCATCACAGCAATGCCGATGGGCTGTCCAGAATGTTTAACCGACTTGCACATGAGGCCTATCCAGGGGTGGATTAGTTCCACCTGTCCTTAGACTGGGGGGGGCAGTGTTAGGAAAGAGTTCATTCTTGTGCAATTTTCCCTCCATTTATGAAACCCCAAACATTTTGCTTTTGTTTGGCTATCTGAACCTGAATTGTTTCAGTGGAGCCCAGCCTTCTACTGAGTTCCCCTGGGCTTTTGCTCACTTGTAATGGGGAAACTGACACGTCCTTCAGGCTGTCAATACTGGGAAACTATGTTTCCTTTAGTCTTTGACTATGTTGCCATTTCTTTTTTTCTGTTTAAACTTTGGTTTTATTAGCATTTTCTTAGTGTTACAAACTGGGCAGAGCTGAGGTACATCCAAAACAATCAATCAATCCGTTCCATACCCTTGACCCTCTCCCCCCCCCATACCCCCTACACTCCTTCCCAACTCTTCCCCTCCCCTCCTCCCCCTCAAACATACTAAAACTTCAAACTAGGGAGACGTTGAATGTTCTCTTCGATTCCTATACTTTGGAGTTGATGTGGTTGGTGGCCATTATTACTGGCTGAATTACTGTTGCCGTTCCTCGGGGCCGTGGCAACTCAGTCTGTCTACAGTCCCTCCCTGATCCCCACCTCCTCTCCCCCCAGACTTGGTCACATGCTTGGTAACAGTGGACATCCCATCCCCAGGACTGCTGCACTCCATACCAGTTTGCCAGGAAAGCCTTCCAGTGCAATGTGCTGGGTTCTCTCTTTGTTTTATGGTCCTAAACACCCTCAAAGGATTTTTTGGTGATTGTGCAGGTGTGCCTGGGACGAGCTATGGCAGCAGTTACTTTTTATAATGTTTTACTTCTTTTTATCGAGTTAAACTGCATTTAGCGTGTTTGGCTCAAGACTGTGGCCAGGTCCGAAAATGGCCGACCCACAAAGTCTTTTGTTATGTCCCCAGGCCATTTTGTCCCTTGCCTTCACCCAGGTCAAATAACCCGGGTTGTCCTTATTTGGTTTGGGCATGCAGCCACCCACAAAATCCGATCTCTTTCGAGTGCTCCTGCCTGTCACGTATGTGTGCCCAGGAAGAGGGCTGGGACGGTCTAGTCCCATTCCACACTGCTGGTGCCAGGGTGTCTGGAGTGCCTGAGACCACAGTGGGTCGTGATTGGTCCACGTCTGGGATGCCTGCAAGAGAGCAGATCTTCTATTGGAAGTCCTCGATTTTGGTGCAAAACTAATCTTGGATAAGAGAAGGGGTTCTGCAGCCATACCAGGTCAATCACCTGTGTTCTCACCGAACTAGAGAAGGAACCAAGACTCCTACACAAAGAAACAGATTTGTAATCCCACCAGAGATGCTTTGGAAGGTTTTGGCACCCTTTGCCCTCTGCTGTCTCGTCAAACCCCTGCTTTCTTCTTCGATCAAGAAAGCCTGCTAAGGCGTTTCGTCCCTTTGGAGTAGTGGGAACTACTCTC
This sequence comes from Ambystoma mexicanum, assembly GCF_040938575.1. Taxonomy (NCBI): domain Eukaryota; kingdom Metazoa; phylum Chordata; class Amphibia; order Caudata; family Ambystomatidae; genus Ambystoma; species Ambystoma mexicanum. Next base: position 1,471,588,893 of record NC_090931.1, on the reverse strand, counting down.
GACGCCCCCTGCTTACCCACTGAACAAGCCCCTTCGGAAGTGTTCCTGGGACATCCAGTGAACTGTCCAGCTCTACTTCAGGGTATCCCGCAGCACTGCTGCTGTCTCGAATTCAGACCCGGAACTTGGGACATCGCTTGCTTGTGGTCCCATGCTCTCCCACCAGATTTCGCAGGCCTAGCTCCTCTGGGTCCTGAATTAGGAGAGTGCGTAACGCAGACCGCATCCACGAGTCCCGCGTCATCATCTGGTGGTGAGGGTCGCTACAGATCCAGTGCTATTCTGCTCTCCTGTGCCCCGAAGGCAGCTGCACCTGAATTTTCTTCATACCTCAATCGGAAGCTGAGAAAAGGCAACTGTCCCGTCACAGATGATCATTCTCCACTGGAGCCGCCGAGAGCCGGAGCGCTGTGAAACTGTAGGACACAGACCTACTAAACTGGTGAAGTTTGGTCCAGACTGTGCCGAGGGTCATGAGTACTTGCATAACTTACTGGTGGCTCCCTGGCACAGCCAATCATTTTTACACACAAGTATCCCTTAAAGGTACTCAAACTTTGTTGGGTTAGCCTGCGCTCCCTACATAGGGGGTCATTCCGAGTTGGGCGGTAGCCATGGTGCTATTAGCAGCTACTACCGGGTCCGGTACTGGTCTGGTTGAATGGGGATTTACCGGGTCATTCCCGCTAAGGGACCTCGGAATTGGGCAGTAAGGGATTACCGGCACCGGTCTCCTTACCGGTGCCCAGTATCCCTTACCGCCCAACTCATAATGGCGCCCATAGTCTCACCACTTGAATACTTCTTTGCCGCCAAGGGCAGGACCTATTCGAAAAGTGGGAACGTATTCTTCATTGCCTAAAGCCCCTTCCTGACTTGCTTCAGCCCTACAAAGAAGACCCGCTTTTTGTTTCATCTGGGCAATCGTGCGTTTTCACGCACAACTGTACTCTCGAGCACAATGCTCACTTCTTCTTAGGGTTGGACTTGAACGTTAGGGAACGAACTCTGAAGGATTACAAATTGTCATTTGTATACTAAACTTAACCCTTTCTTTACAGGTTGTGGTTGAAGGTTATAACTAAATCGCACTATGAAATGTAATGTATATGTACTGTACAGATTAAGGATTGGTGTGATCATTGTTTTACTCATTGCTAAAATTACTTATGTCTATTTGGTCCGGCTGACAATAAATGTATAATATTTTTCATATGCACTTGTCTAAGAGTAATTTGTGGTTTATTGCTGTGTGTGCTCATTGTGGGCTTCCGATCACTCTCACCCCTTCTGAGACTTAGTCCTGACCACCTGCCAAGCTACCTAGATTGGTCTAGCTTATCCAGAAGATTCCCCCTTTTCACTAAACAAGGGTGGCCTCCTAAACTTCTGCCCACCAGGTCAGACTTTAGAAATCCATCTTAAAAAATTGGTGTACAGTGGTGGGATAAGATCGAATGTACCTAGTGTTGCGCACTGGTTAGGTACCCAGGTTATACTTACACAAGAGACACAGGGGGTCATTCTGAGGTGGGAGGTAAGTAACTGTCCTTACCAGCATGGTTCAAATAGCGTGTCCGTGTAGTGACGAGCCCGCTAATAGAGGGCTATTATGACTTTGCGGGCACAAGCTTTGTGCCATGCAGGTAAGGGAATTACCGCCATGCCGTAAAAGGCCCGAAAAAGGCCCTTAGCGGCATCATGTATAGTGCAGATTGCACTACCGGCATGAACCAATGCTGCATTAGCGGTCACCGCTATTAGTGGTGACCGCTAATAACAGTCACCGTAAATAAGCAGACCGGAAGTAGAATCATCGCACAGGAACGGGAAGGAGCACGGCAGCCATATTTAAAAACACAATCCATTGCCATCCTCAGCAGCCAAGACCTGTATGATACTGCTGTTGGTGAAATATCATACTCCACCATACAACAATGCCAAAGGCTGTTAAGAAGTGCGCCTCCCGCCTGCGCAAGGAGCGCTTCAATGAAGATGAGCTGGCCATGCTAGCTGAGACCATGCAGGAACATGCTGACATCGTGTTTGCCCAGAGCAGGAAGAGGGAGCCCATTATCCGCAAGAAAGAGATCTGGGCACTTGTGGCGCAGAAAGTAAGCGCAGTCGGGAACACCCCACGCACTATAAAAGACTGCAGGAAGCGGTGGGACGAATTGCTGCTGCGAGTACGCAACATACTCTCTGCCAACAGGAGCCAGGCAATGGCAACTGGCGGATGAGCTAGCTCCCCCATAAAGCTGGCCTGATGGGAGGACATCTGTGCTAGCCTGATTGGCATGAAGGGCATAGAAGGTGTCGGAGACATGGAGTGTGGCGCCACAACATCGGCGGATGGAGGTGAGTGTCCTAATAAAAAACTGTAATGCAGAGTCTGATGAAAGTCCACCAATATGTCTGTCCAAAGAGGTAAGCCATGGCCCAACACACACACATGCCTGCAAATGTGTCGGACGGAGCACAGACACAAGCATTTGCCTGCAGCAAGGCAATGCCGTACATGACACATATCACACAACAATGCAAATGGCATAAGTCACACTGCATGCAGGCCCCAACAAATATGCATGTCACATACCATATGTCTGCCCCAGCATGAATGACCCCGACGTATGCCTGCATCACCCACCCATGTATCAAGCAACGCGATCATCCAAACTCAAATGCATATTACCCTTGATTGTGTAGATGATCAATTGTACAAATGTATGCATGATGCCTATCAAACCATCACTAATGCGTCCCTCTCTTTGAACCCCACAGGCTCAGACCATGACAGCGATGCGCAGGACTCACCCCCACAGCAAACCACACCCCGGATGAGGGCCCGGGATGAGGCCAACAGGCCTTCCACCTCAAAGGGCCAACCCAAGGCCCACCGTGTACCACCAATCAAACCACCTCAAGTTGCCAGGGCACCGGTGCTGCCAAGGGCCGTTGAGAGTGAAGCGCCAACACCTGTTGCACTGCCACACGAGACAGCTGAGGCTCCACACTCAGCAGAGTCCAGTTCGGTTGGGGAGGTGGCAGCCAGAGCACCCCTGGTTGAGGAGGAGGAACAGGAAGAGGTGTGGGTGCCTGTGGAGGACGAATCCTCGGAATATCCCTGCACACCAAGTCCTGCAGCATCTCCCCAGATCACATCTCTGGAGTCATATCACACAACCACCCCGCAGCAGTCTTTGAGGGAGTTTTTCCAAGGGCCCGTGAGCACCACAGTGGCGCCCATCCAGTTCCACTGGACATGGGCGCCACTGGACATGACATACAAGCACCCTACACCTCCACAGGTGTACCGGCAGGGCCACAGCTCCATGTAGAGCTGACTGCCCTTGTGCGTCAGTTCATGGAAGACCATACCCAGGCAAGGCAGGATTGGTGGCAAAAAAAACGTCTCTCTGGGCAAGACAATTACTGACAGCACCGCCCCCCTGGGCAGGATTATTGCAGACAATACTATTCGACATTGCGAGGAGGTATCCACCCTGCGGCAGGTCCTTAGCAGCATTGCCGATGCTATGGAGGCAGAACGTCTGTCACCCCAGTTCGAGCAGGTGGCCACACCATCCTCATCAAGCTCAACCCAGACCAGCCCACTCCGCAGGTCATTGCGCACCCTGCGCCGGCCGGACATGCCGCCATCAGGTCCAGGGAGTGCAAAAAAATACACTGGCCACCCTGATGAAGGCGTTAGACACTTGTTGGGACATGTGTGGGGGAGTTGTGGTGGGAGGGGGGTGAGGGTGGTGTTGGTTTAGTGCAGTTTAGTTATCATTGTAAAATTCAATACACGCGTTGTGTTAAAAGAAATACTTGAGTGGACATCATCATTGTGCATGTGTCATTTATTCATATACAGTGCATAGTGTACATGTACCCCCACACCCAGTGCCCTCTGTCCAACTATCATCCCTCCTGTGCATCGGCACCGCAATGATGTCCAGACACATCTTCTTCATCCCCTTCATCATCACCAGGTGGTAGCAGTTCAATGTCAGGGGGCAGGGGCACGTTCCGGCGGATACACATATTGTGATGATCTTGGCCACCTTCTCATGCCTGTGGAGGAGTGCCTCACCCGACCGGCTAAGGCAGCAAAATCGTGCCTTCAACAGGCCAAAGGTCTGCTCAATGACCACACGGGTACGTGTGTGGGAACGATTGTAGTCCTCCTCATGCCTGTTCTGTGGGTTTCAGTCAGGGGTGAGGAGCCACAGCTTCAAGGGATAGCCACTGTCACCTGCATGGGAGGCAACAAAAAGTACATGTCAGTCGAATCATGATGGACAGCTGTACTAGTCACACATGCCTGCAGATTATCGTTGGTCACATGCACATGTCCCTGGTTGTATGCACGCCATTTTCAGGCCCTCAATGTGTCCTGTGCCATGAACTAATGGTGTGGGTTGCATCTTCAAGATGATACATGATGTGCACTGACGTCTTGTTGCACATGCATCGTGTACGCATACAGCTGTGTTCATGTCAAATTTGTGATGTGTTGTGTTCTGTGAGATTTACTTACAGGGAGAGCGCTGGCAGTAGTCTGTGCAATATTAGGCAATCAGCACTGATTTTTCACATGATGACATGCAGCATTCCTGTGGGTGTGGCGGCCCTGTGACAGACAGTGGATTCTCTTGTTGGTTCAGTTCAATGCACTCCCAGGGATGCTTATCCTGTGTGGTGACTTGCTGGAGACAGCAACATAGTGCATATGCACTGCATGTTGCTGGATGGCGTTATGGAGGGTGGGGTCCGCTGATGAGCGGTGCACGTGTTGTGGGATGTGGCGTGGTTTACTGTTAGTCATGTAGTGATAGGTGCGGACCTTACTTCATTCCTATGGGATTTGGGTGTCATGTACCATTTGTGATGCTTTGGGGCACAGTGTTCGGTGATGAACACATCGTGCAGTCACATCAACGTTGACAGCATGGTGGTGTGTGCATCTCTCCCCCCATTTCAATGCAATGTGCCAGTCATGCAACTTACCAAGCAGCCAGGCACGTCGTCCAGCATGTTGCTCCATGAAGCGTGGTAGCGTGGAGTTCTGCAGGACCATAGAGTCATGAGTTGATACAAGATATCGGGCACAACAATATGTGATGATCTTGCTGGCGTCGCATACGATCTGCACATTGATGGAGCGGTATTGCTTGCGGTTGCAGTACACCACCTCCATTGCATGCGGGAACACCAACTCCATGTGGGTGCAGTCGAGGGCACCTACACAATTTGGCATGCCTGCCAGTGCATGGAAGCCAACTTTTGTATCAAAGATCTCCTGGGAGTCTGTGTAGTCCCAGGAGATGTAGTCCCTTGTGTGCTTGAGGAAAGCATCCAGCACTTGGTTCAGAATGCGAGAACATAAGGGTTGTGATATGTCATGCATGTGCCCCACTATGTGCTGGTAGGTGCCTGTGGCAAGGAAGTGGAGCACAGACACTACCTTCAGTAGAGGGGGGATGGCGGTGTGTATTTCAATGAGGTTGGCAATGTCATTGTGTATCATGTCCACGATGGTGGTGACGGTGTCCCGGTCGAGACGGTACAGGGTGTGGATCTGCTCAGGGGCTAGGTTGAAAGGACTAGCTCTGATGCGAAGGATTGGGGGCTGCCTGCGTGGTAATGCTGGCTGCACTGGTGGGGCATGCTGGGCCTGTCTCACCCTCCTTCTCCTCCTGTGTCTCCTCTGTGGTGCCGGCTGTTGTTTTTGTTGCTGGTGTGGCAATTCAAGCATGTCCTCCAGCTCCAGTATTGCTAATACTATTGGAATCATCTTGGTGTGGGAGGGGGTGTGGTGTGTGGGTGTGCTCCTTTTGTACTGGGCCAGACTCAATTGCCTCCACCTGTGCTGATTGTGTGCACCTGTGGCTGCACATGGAATTTTATGGTTGGTTCGCGATGCCGGTATTACCGGCATGCCGGTATCGCCTATTAGTGCCTTCATGATTCCGCTATATGCTTGTCTGCCTGCTTTGTGATTTCTGCGCCCATGCCTCTATTAGAGGTACTGTTAATTACGGTACCGCTAATAGCGGTGTCCCAGGTCCGAATAGGCCGTAGGCGTATGCAAAGCCGGTAATCCTTTACCGGCATCGTTTTTCCATTACCACCAACCTCGGAATGACCCCCACAGTGTTTAGCTTAAGTTAACTGTAAGTCACGTACCTTATCTTATATTATGGAAGCAATTACAGACATTCCTTCAAGTGCCTCTAAGTCTATGACGCTAAGGAAGATTTGTACCACCAGGTCAGAGTTTAGAAATCCATCTTAACACTATTATTCCAGACAGATTCTATATTTTAAGTCCAAAAACATATATTTGTATCAGTTTCAGACAACACAATACATTGATGCCGTTACCTGTATTCATCAACCTACGAGTTTTGGATCGGCTCTTGCTTCTGCCTCTGCTCTTTCCGCCCCCTCCAGTCTCCAGGCGCTCCGGCCAGCTCTCCTCTCTGACAAAATCATCATTTTTGGGACCAAGGGGATCACCGGGATGAGGGACCAGCAGGTCCAGTAGCAGAGCAACGGGATCTGAATTCTAAGGCACGAGATTGCAGTGGAAAATAAGGACCACTCACGATTCCGCTGGGTTGATTAACACTTTTATTAGTAAAGCAGTATCAGATTAACAACCAACGGCAACCCGAGACTTTGGCACAAGTAAACCCCCCTCCCTCCTGCGTCCAGGTATCTCATACCCCCAGGAATTCATGAGTTTCAATGGAAATCGGGGTGGTCTCAACCTGACAAGGTCACAGCTTGCAACTTTATTGCTGACTGAGACAAACACTAATTGTACAGTGTTTAGATGCCAGCTGCACTTGGCAGTGCTTGATAGCGTTATCAGTAAAAGCAGCCCAGTGTAATGCATTTCCTCAAGGTGAATATCCTCCCTAAAGTTTCACACTCGCCTTGAGGTAAGTGGGAGTCCTTGTAATATGACAACCACCAGCTAAAGCTGCCTTTCAGTAAAAAGCGACAGCAGGTTAAAAGGGTAACTCGGAAGCTAGCAGCTAAGCATTTAGGCTGGTTTTGAGCACATCTGTATGGTCTATTTCTCGGATGTCTGGGGTGAAGAGAATTCCATGCATGTGGAGCAAGAAGCGAGAAGGAGCAGAAGCAAGAGGAAACACAGGGAGGGCGAGGAGCCACAAGGGTCGTCAAGAGGAGGCAGAGCAGAGATTACGAAAAGGCTTGTATTGTAGAGTTTGGTAGAGGAGGATAGATACAGTGGTGTCTTACCGTGGATAGATTTGTAAACCAGGAGAAGAAATTTAAATCTGGCCCTATTTTGCATCATTAGCCATACAGCCTGGTGATTGTGTCTGGTGATGGTACGGCGAAGTAGGTGTGAAGTGAGGTAGTTCAAAGAGACTCCTGGTTGCGAAGTTAATGATCTTGTCGAGAGGACAGAAAGCATAGTTGGGGAGACCAAAGAGGATGCCAGCACAGTAGTCCAGCTTAGAGAAGATGAGAGTGGTTACAAGATGCTTGGCAGTGTTGAAAGAAAGGAGGTGCCTGATTTTCCTAATATTTAGGAGGTTCAACCGAGCTGCTGTTCCAGTTTTGGAGATGAAATTAGAGAAGGTGTGAGACGGGTCAGAGATGACGCTGAGGTTTCTAGCTGAAGAAGAGTAAGGGTGAGTGTCAGGTGTGACCTGAATAGGCAGAGGAAGAGATGAGACAGAGCTTTTGGCAGGGAAGAAGAACAACTCTGATTTGGTAGAGCATAACATCAGAGAGTGGAAATCCATCCAATATTTAATGGCAGAGAGACAGTTGGAAAATATTGATAGATCAGAGGAGAGTTCAGGAAAAGAGAAGATTTGGGTGTCGTCCGTGAAGAGTTGGCAGGGAAACCCAAACGAGAAGATTAGTGCCCCAGGAGCAGAGGTGTAGAGAGTAAAGAGGAGCAGACCCAAGACAGAGCCTTGAAGAGTATGGGCCTCATTATGACTCAGGCGGTAGCCATGCTGGTAAATACCGGCACGGCTGCCACCGGAGTCATGAATTTACCAGTTTCCGGCAGTGGTGACTTACCGGGGCATTCCAGCCCCGGCGGACCTGGTGAATCCTGATTGCCGGGTGCCAGTAATATTTACTCCCCATTCCAGTCCCATTGGACTCAATGGGAATGGGGAGGCCGGATGCACCGGCACCATTCACGAATGGTGCCGGTGCATCCGACATGGTCTGCTCATGGGTGCTGGTCGGTCCGCCAGGTCAGACCTGGCAGGCGGTAAGGCACCCGCGAGCTGAACTCGTAGTTTGCCAGTACGGTAACAACAGTACCAGCAAGCTTACGGGTACCGTTGTTACCAGACTGGCAAGCTTATACTAAGGCCCTATGTCTTATTAATTATTTTTCCTACACATATCTCACATCATATACTGCTATGCTAATTTGGAGATTCCTCCGGCAAAACTGATTCAAACTCCTGCCATAAGGGCCAAAGCTGCTTCAGCAGTTTTCTAGGGCCATGTCCTCTAGATATCATTCTGTGGGCAGCCATGGGGGCTAATCCTCATGATTTCCTACTCCATGGATGTAAGCTCCAGACTTAACATGTTGCTGAAAGGATTTACATGTTGCCATGCGGCTTTATTATGCAATTTGTGTTTTTTATAAGTAAACTCAATAAGACATTATTATTGAAGGCCTTGAAATCCAAACTATTTGTACTGATTAAATCTTGGAAGGTATGTTGTCAAATTTGGAGAGTGGATTAAACCGCTGCTTCACTGTTCAGCCAAAGTTTGTGATCCTGCCCTCTGCCCCCCACCATCTGTCCAGCCATCCCACGACCTCCGTTTTGGATGCAGCCAGATGTCATGATGCCTACCCCAAGGCATCCGGATCGTGTCCATCAGCCCCGGAAGCAGGCATCCAGATACTCATTAAAACCCCAACAGCCCCGGCTGGGGGCTGTTTGGATTCAGTCCTGGCGCCTTAGGCGCCAGGCTCATCATAGAAATCAGTCCTGGCGCCATAGGCGCCAGGCTCATAGACTTTCTTACCTTATGCAGACCATGCTGCAAATGAGTCCAAGCCATCGTGAGGCATGGATGTGACTATTTTATTACAGGGACTATTTTTTACTTGGGTGTGGTTCTGGGGAACTTCTTACCTGGGACTACTTTGCAGGCTATTTAAACCACGCCCGAACAGCAGCTCATGCGTCGTGTTATTCTGCATCCAGCAGCGTAATGCTCACCGTGTTTGCAAGTCAGCATCCAGTCTTCTGCCACGCCCGCCTCGAATCCGGAGCTCCTAGACAAAAGGGAAAAGAAATGAGAAGAGGTTAGATCACGGACATTATTTGATTCCTTACCTGATTCCGGACCCAGCACATCTCCAAGCCTGGAAAGGACATTATTTCAGCACGCGTCGCTTCGCCAGCAGCAGCGCCGCGTTATACTCACCAGTCCACCGCATCTTTCAACTCGGCGCTGCCTCCATCATTTTCTTCGTCGAAACCCAGCACCTGGGGGGAAAACAAAAGGAATAACAAGGTGAGCCGAGAAAACCGACAAATCTCTTTGCCACCATAGGCTTACCTGCTTTACCACCGGATGTATTATCCTTTAATTCGCTGCATCTTTCTATGCCGCACCTATAAAAGGAGAGAAAACAGCTAGTTAAACTCATGCAACTTTTACCGGACAGTGTTTGGTAATACAGACTCTGACCTGAACGCCATCAGCTGCCTCCAGGCAATATTCTTTTGGACCCAGCTGCAACCTAACGAGGGAATGGAACAAGAGTGAACATCGGACATATTGAACTCTTTGAACTTTATAGACACTGGAGTCAATATTCCTCCGGAACTCCTCCAGTACCTTCAAACCAGTGAAGTAACTGGTATCTACGCGCCCCTGCATGCCATGCAGGATGGAGAGCTCATCATTTAAAATCATAAGGTGAGGTTACCAAGAGGGGATATCGGAGGTGATTAGTGGGGAGAACGAGAACAGTTGGGGGGGCCATCACTAAAGTCCACGGGTGGCTAAATCCCTTTCTCCACTTGCAGGAGAATACTTCTGCGAGTCCAGCAGACAAGATTAGGTGGGCCAGTCCAGACTGTCATCTCTTCACTACGCATTACGTTGGTCGAGACCGCAGCTGTCCGGGTCCGATCGACGCCCCTGTGGGAACCAGGTGAGCATAACACCGGCGTAAAGAGAGGGGGGCCGGTGGCCATTGTGGACACGGACACAGCATCCGAGGAGGAGCTGGTAGAAGTCTTAGAGGGCCTCGACGAGGGCGTCGAACAGGCCTGTCCCCACGGGAGGGATCCCGACGAGGGTGATGACGAGAGTGACGGCGGCACAGGTGAGGGTCCTAGTCACCCGTCGCGCCCATCGCTTCCGGAGCCGCAGGATAACTCAGCGGCTATTTTGTTGATAATACAATCCTTATGTTCGGAGATAAGGACGAGATTGCCCTTATCACCGACGGAGGATCCGGAAACCAGGCTCGACGGAGGAGCCATAGCCGGGCCCGGCGGGAAGCCCCCCGAACAAGAGAAGACAGATCCATCCAGCCCCGCCTCTTCAGCCCTCGCGGCCTGCTCAGCCTTTACCCACGTCCCCCGTCCATGGGGATGACATGGGAACGGACACGACGGGTACCGACGACGACGGTGGTGATGACGGAATGGAGCTCCCATCGCCAGCCCGGGCCTCACCGTCCGACGAGATCGGATCTTTCCATGCAATGATCGCCAGGGCATCCGAGCTTTTTCAGCTCTGCCCCGAAGAGAAGAAGAAGGAAGGTTTCCTTTACCAACGGCGCGAGGCCAAGAGGAAGGCAGTGCTCGCCGTGCCTCTGCTGGATGACATCTGGGACGAGAGTCTCACCCTTCTCAAGAACCCGTCTACGACGCCTGCCAAGAGGGATCGGTACGAGAAGAAGTACCGGGTCCCCGACGTGGCCCCTTTGTGCCTTAGTGCACAACCGACCCCTGACTGAGTCGTCTCAGTGGCGGCCAAGAAGAAAGCGGGGGGGGCATCGGCCTCAATGTCAACTTCTCCGCCTGACGGCGAAGGCAAGAAGCTGGACGCAATGGGACGACAAGTCATCTCATCGGCGGCAACAACGATTAAGGCGGCCAATGCCCTCGCGATTGTGACCCGCTACGACAGGGAGTTATGGTACAAGATCGCCCCCCTGTTGGACTTCCTACCGGATGACAAGAGGGCCGAGGCCCTGGAGATCTTGCAAGAAGGCGAAGTGGCGTCGGACCACGCCATTACGGTGGCAACGGACATTGTCGACACCGGTTTCCGCCAGCTGGGCAACGGCATTTGCCTTAGATGACGAGGGTGGCTCAAGGCGACGGATTTCCACCAGGACGTTCAAGCCAAGGTGTTGGACATGCCGTTCAACGGGAACAACCTGTTTGGGAAAACGGTGGATGAGTCCCTCCAAGCCATCAAGGCGGACACGGAGACAGCTAAGGCCCTAGGCGTTCTCCGGCAATGAAGGCCGTCCTTTCGGAGCACCGGAGGCAAGCAGGGTGCCTCCAAGGGATTCGGCGGTGGCTCCTCTACGTACCGCCAAGCGGCCCGCTCCTCGTCACAGGAAGCCTATAGAGGACAAGGCAAGTCGGGAGGGCCCCGCCGTCGTCGCCAGGGAGGCCAAGGCGGCAAGGCATCCTCCAAGCAGGATTGTAGGGTCCCCACTGAAGCACCCTGGTGGGAGGCCGGCTGGCGAAGTTCGTCAGCGTGTGGGAGTCCATCTCCACCGACCGTTGGGTGCTGGATGCCCTGGCCCAGGGGCACGCCCTTGAATTTCTAAAAAAGTGCCCCCGCATTCCACCCGTGGCCAGGAAGGAAAATCACATCCCTCAACTGCTATTGGAGGTAAGGGCGATGCTCAAAAAAGGTGCCATTGAGCTAGTCCCGAAGAGGCTCCGGGGCTCCGGAGTATACTCAAGGTACTTCCTCGTGAAAAAGAAGACAGGAGGATGGCGCCCAATCCTGGACCTGTGACGACTGAACAAGTTCATCAAGGCACAGAAGTTCCGGATGGTCACCCTCCTGCACGTGCTGGGACAGCTGGAGGAGGGTGATTTCCTGTCGTCGTTGGATTTGGAGGATGCATACTTCCACATCCCCATTCTGAAAGGACACCGAAAGTTCCTCAGGTTCGTGGTCCAAGGACGGCACAACCAGTTCAAGGTCCTCCCGTTCGGATTGAAGTTGGCACCCAGGGTGCTCACCAAGTGCCTGCACCGGTGGCGGCGCGGCTGCGCCTGCAGGGGATCCACGTCTACCCCTACCTGGACGACTGGCCCATCTGAGCAAGGGCAAGGGAGCTCGCCGTAAACCACACAGCGAAGACCATCCTGGGCAAGGTGCAGCGTCTCCTGGCCACAGACGTGGCCAGGGTGAGGTCCATCAAGTCCCTCCTCGGGATGATGTCCTCCTGCATATATCTCATGCGCCTGTGCAGGCTTCGGATGCGTCCTCTGCAAGCGTTCCTCGACTCCCGCTGGATCCAAGCAACGGGCAGCTTCGAGGACAGGATCCTGCTCAACGAGACCTTCCGACGAGCGATCCGGTGGTGGGGCACCCGCGCTCATCTGATGGCAGGCACAGACTTTCTGACCCCATCCCACCAGATAACGGTGATGAAGGATGCCTCCCTGGAAGGGTCGGGAGCGCACACCGGAGAACTTCACGCGAGAGGCCTTTGGCTCCTGGAGGAGAAGACGCTTCACATCAACATCCTGGAGCTCTGTGCAGTGTTCTGGGCCCTCAGGTACTTTCTCCGGTCCCTCAAGGGCAAGGTGGTGAGAATATTCACCGACAACACCACCACGATGTTCTACATCCGGAAGCAGGGAGGAACCAGATCCCCAGCCCTCTCCAAGGAAGCCCAGGATATGTGGCATTGAGCAGGGATGTTCCTGGTGCCCTTTCATCTGGCAGGGATAAAGAACACCATCGCCGAATCACTCAGCAGGGAGCTGCGCTCGTGCCACAAGTAGGAACTACGTCAGGATCAAGTGGATTGACTCTTCCGATGATCGACCTGTTCGCAACGGTGACAAACTCCAAGTGCCAGAGGTTCGCCAGCCGGTTTCCCTAGCCGAGGAGCATGGGCGATGCTTTCTCGTTCCCCCGGGACGGCCTGTTCCTATTTGCGTTCCCTCCGTTGCCGTTGCTGCTCGACTCGTCAACCAGCTCAAGAGGTCCCAATGCAGGCTGATCCTAGTCGCACCGGTGTGGCCGAGGCAGGTCTGGTTACCGGACCTTCTGGACTTGTCAGCATCCCCACCAGTCAAGCTGCCGACAGACGCGGATCTTCTCTCCAGAGAAGGAGGCGCCATACTTCATCACGACCCGGAGTCTCTGATCTTGCAAGCCTGGCTCCTGCAGCACTAGAGTTTGGAGGGTACGATATCCCGGCTGACTGCTGAGAGGCCCTTGTAAAAGCCAGGGCATCGCCAAGTCTCAAGTGCTATCGACATAGGTGGAAGAGGTTCTCTGTCTGGTGCCGTGCACAGAAGATTAACCCTCTACCGATTAGGGCCCCTCAAGTGCTGCCGTACCTACTGTCGCTGGCCAAGGCTGGTCTGGCTCACGCCTCCATCAAGATACATCTGGCTGCGATCTCCCGATACACCAGAACCACAGGACGGGCGTCCTTGTGGTCCCATCGCCTGGTGAAGGAATTTATGAAGGGACTGTTCCGATCGTTCCCGCCGGTGAAGGCCCCTGCCCCAGCGTGGGAACTCAACGTGGTGCTGACCAGGCTCCTGGGGGCGCCATTCGAGCCCCTGCATTCGGCACCATTGAAATTCCTGTCATGGAAGACTGCGTTTCTTGTGGTCATCACCTCCGCACCGCGAGTGGGAGAGATCCAGGCCCTATCCTGCAAGCCTCCATACTTGACTTTTTACGACACGAGGGTGGTGCTGAGGACGCACCCCTCTTTTATGCCCAAGGTGCCGTCGGACTTCCACCTCAACGAGCCCTTGGTGTTACCTGTTTTCTTCCCGTCGCCTTCGTCACCGGCCGAGAGGACTTTGTACTCGCTGGATGTGGCTAGAGCGCTGAAGTTCTACGTGGACCGCACAAAGAGTTTACGGAAGACATCACAGCTTTTTGTGAACTTTGAACCTGTGAACGAAGGGAAGGCTCTCTCGAAGGCTTCCATTTCCAGATGGCTCTCCGGCTGCATCACGCACTGTCATCGGTTGGCAAACCGACCGTTGCCTGGCCGTCCGAGAGCCCATTCGACCAGAGCTATCGCTGCTACCACGGCGTTCTTGTCTGGTGTGCCCCTGCTGGACATATGCAGGGCTGCTACGTGGAGGTCGACGCACACCTTCACGAGATTCTTCTGCGTCGACCGGGATTCCAGGGAGGAGTCCAGGGTCGGCCAAGCAGTGCTGCGCAACCTGTTCGCCTAAGGTGAGCCTGGTGAGCAGGTAAGAACTGCTTAATGTTGAGTTTTGATGTAATGCTTAATGTTGAGCCTTTTTTCCACCTCCCGTTGGTTGTGCACGGGTGTACTGCTATGTATTCTTATATTCATGAGCATGTGAATCCATGCCAGAACCCATGCTGGAGAAGGAACAAGTTACTTACCTGTAACTGTTGTTCTCCAGCCTGGGTCTGGCATGGATTCACATGCGAACCCTCCCTCCTACCCCTCTATGGCTCTTCACTTGGTCATACTGCCACTTTGTGTGCTACCAAATCTGAAGATGGCTGCCAGAGGTGGGGCTTAGGGAGAGGGCAGTCATTGGCTGGGGCTAGTATGAGCCAGAGACCAGTGATTGGTTACTACTGAGAAAGACAGATCAGAAACAAAACTGATACTGATATTTTCTTTACCGAGGATTCCCGGCCTGACGACGGGGAATATTCATGAGCATGTGAATCCATGCCAGACCCATGCTGGAGAACAACAGTTACGGGTAAATAACTTGTTCCTTCTTTCACGCTCTCTATCAGTTTTCCATCTAGAAATCCTTTTAGTTTTTTCGTTTTTCTTGGTCGATTTCTCCAGGATCATTATTTTGGTCTTTTCTTTGTTTATTTCCAGATTGTTTTCTTTTATGTATGCAGATAGACTGTCCAGTTGTCGTTGAAGACCTACCGATGTCTGTTCTCGAAGGATTACGTGGTCTGCATATAATAGGTGTGTTATTTTCGTGTTTCCTAGTGTTGGAGGAAACGATCTGATATTCATTTCTTTGAGCTGGAAATCTCCCAAGTATGCAATGAACAGGGCTGGGGCCAGCGGGCATCCCTGTTTTACTCCTCTTTCAGTTGTAATCTCGGCTGATAAGGTTCTACACTGGTTCATTCACACTCTCATTGTTGTTTCCATTGTAGAGTGCTTGTACTGGGTCCAAGATGGATTTAGGACATTTCCATGTGGTCAGCTTTTTCCATAGGGTTTCGCGGTTGACCTGGTGGAATGCCTGGACCAGGTCAACGAACGCTACGAAGACCCTTGGACCACCTTCCATGATTTTTCCTTTTAAGCTGCTCAGTAGCATGACGTTCGCTGTGGTCCCCACGTTTTTACAAATCCTGCTTAGAAGGTGTCTGCGCAGGCAGCTTGCTTTGCCCACAATTGGAAATGTGTCAGTAGTGTTGAGCCAAAAATCTTGCCGATGGTATCCAGTCAGGCTATCAGCCGGTAGTTCACTTCCTTTTTAAAAATCAGAACTACCGTTGCGGTCTTCCAGGGGTGTGGGAATGATCTAGTTTCAATACACCGCTTAAATACCAGGTGTATAAACTGCGCCCATTCATTTCGATGATCCTTAAGATCGGTATTTGATATCCCATCCAGTCCTGGGGCTCAAACTGTTTTCAACTTCCCAATTATATCTGTGATGTTCTCTATGTCATGTCTAATGTCCAAACTGATGTCAAACTTCTTTTGTCAATATTGTTGTCCGTTACTGGACGTTTAAAGAGTTCTTTGAAGAGCTTCACCAATTTGTTCTCCCTGTCATTGTTTTGTAGGTTATCGTTTGTTGGGTTTATTACACTCCTTATTAGTGTCCAGAATTCTCTTGATTTACGGCCGCAAATCGTCCTGAGCATTTCTTCGGAATCTTGGTGGTATAGGATTAGTCGAAACGCCTTAACCCAGTGCTTGTATTGCTTCACTAGCAGTGCCACTTTTTCTATATCTACCTTATTTCTTGTTCATTTGGCTTCTCTTTTTGCCTTCCGTACTTCTGTCTCTTTCCCACCAAAATGTCATCATATACGTGGGTATGTGATCTAACAAGACTCTTTGAATTGCCCTGATTCATTTTCTATGACGTATGAGTAGGGGACGATAATCGACTGCCAAGTCTCCTGTGTCTATGTCTTCGAGTGTTTCCATTAGCTGGTATCTTTTAGTTAGTCTCTCTATATTAGTTGCAGTTAACCTCAGGCAGCCTCCATGACTGGAGTCTTCAATTTGGGCCGTCATTGTCAGTTTTTGGATCTTCGGTGTTTCCCATGAGGCCGTTAACAAATTATGATCACGGTTGGTAGTTCTGATTACTTCGAAGATAGTTGTTAGTGAGAGCAAATCTCTTGACATGAAAATATGATCTATGAATGCTTGAGCTCCTTCTCGTTCCGTGTTAAGTCGGTATTAACACTTTTTCTTGGTTTAGTGACAGATGCAAGTTGTATAGGAATCTGAAGGACATTAGTTTTGTCCGTAAATTTCCCCTCTCGACTGCTGGTGTCAATTTCCTTACCCCCTTGTGACCTCTTCCTCCTTTCAGGCATGTTGCATTCAAGTCACCACAAATAAGTTAATATTTGACTTGGTTGTCTATATATGCCTCATCAATTGCTTTTCCCATCATCTGTACGTATTTGTCATTGTTCATTGCCAATGTGTTCCAATAAGTATTTATTATCATCATTGGATCTCCTCCCTCCTCTTCACCTGTGAGGGAGGAGTTGTTCCAGTGCAGAAGCAGAACTTGCATAAATAGTCTTGAGGTAAGAGTTTTCAGATGTTGTATACCAGTTCGGGAGCATGGAGCAAATAATAGCCCCAAAGTCGGTCTTCCTTTTTCTCCTTTTGAGCAGGTGAAATTAAAATCTGGTAACCGTCTAGGCAAGGTTTTTCAACCAACCAGGTTTCCAGGAAACATAATATATCGAAGTTTCCCAGGTTTACGTTGTTGGGGGTTGTTAAGTGGGGAAAACCTCTTGTGTTCCAGGAGCCCAGTCTTAACACACTTGATTCCGACCCTCGGTTATCCAGCTCTTTCACCTGCGACAGGGGAGTGTCTGGCTGCTGGAATGGCTATTTACGTGGTTGCATTGCTAGAGCGTTTGGTATCCAAGCCCATGTTTGTTATTCTCTTTCTCTTTGTTTATGTTCCTCTGCCTCGTCGGTTCCGATGTTAAATCCTGTTCAAAAGTTACTTTCAGTCTTGCAAAAGGACCTTGAGGAACCCGACCTATATTCAATGGTTCTTCGAAGGGTTTGTTTTTCATTTTGTTGTCTTCTTTGGGATCCGGCTTTTTGTTACCTCTATCATTGTCACTTTACACGAGAGACACCTGGTGGTTTTCTCTTTGTGTCTCTTATTGTACTTTACCTGGCAATTCCTCCCGAACACATGTACTTCCTCATTCTATTTGTTTGTCTCCATCTTGGATGTTCTTTTTGGAGTCAAGTGTTCTTCCAAGGTGTCTGTTCTGATCCACCAGTCTCTTAGTATTTTTTAATACTGTTAAATTGTATCCCAACGTTAATATACTTTCTGCAGCATCCATTAGCATACCTTCCACCACTGATGGGGTGATATATAAATATAAGCTTGCTTTACAACCATCCTGTCCAGGTTCTACAATTTTTAAGTCTTCATATTGTAGCATTCGCAAGTTCCGTAGCTCTACTTTCTGAGATTTTTTCTAGTTTAAACGTGCGGTTTCTTTTGTCTTCTCGCTTCTCAGTTGATTTTCCTTCACTCGAGGAGATCTCCTTTGCGGATAAGAACTGGCGTACTTTCGAGACAGTCTGAAGTCATCTTCGTCGGATCTCCACCTTACATCTTTATTTTTCCTTATTTGTGGGGGATTGTTCTGGTCATCTTTTTTGTTTCTTAGAGGGCTATCTTGTTCTGCAGAGCTAATGCTTCTGGTTCCCTGTCTTCTTCTAGTTCTCTCCGAAGTTGTAGCGTTTGTTGTTTCCAAGTTTAGGTCTTTTCCTTCTTTTCTTGATTCTGAAATTGCAATTGATCTAGTTGCTTTTAAACATCTTTTTGCTAAAGTCAGAAATTCTGCTGATTCTGTTTCGTCATTTGTACAGTTCTTTTGAGTCGCAGACCTAGAAGATGGACACTGGCTGTGTATCGTTCTCTTCTTAGCCTTTGGAAGTTCGGGTAAGTCATACTCCTGATCTTCAACTAAATGTTGACTCAAGCTCATGCGGTCGTCATTAGCTTCAAAGTCCTCAATCGTTATGGGTGGCTTCTGTAAGTTATTCGTGTGATCTTCCCTCTTGTCTCTCTTTGTCTCTCCAACTGCTCTCTCCTCGGTTTTAATTTAAGCAGTTCTGTTCCACAGAGCTGGTTTGGGGGTTTTGTTCTTGTCTTTTTCTTCTTCATTGAATCCATTTATCGTGGATGTTTCTCGTGTATGCTACCTGGGTGGAATTTAGCTTATCACTTCCCGTGAGCTAATTCGCAGTTGTGCAAAAATGGCAAAGTCTCTATTTGTGTTGTTGCTGCTGTTGTTGCTGTTATCGGTAAGAATTTGAAGTAAATGGCGTCTATCTGCCATTCGAGGTTCGTCTGCTGCGGCTACACTGTGATTTTCAGCATGTTGCCCTTTGCCTTTTTGGGCTTCATTTATGATAAAATTTGCTAAATGCTAGTCGTTTAGCATTGCCGTTGTCTGCGCTTGAGTGACCCATTAGGTTTGAATCGTGTTCTGTAGCTTCCAAAATGTCAGCGTCCAACAATTCCTTCGTGTTGTCGAGATTTGAATACCAAGTTTAAAAAAAAAAGCTGATAGCGTATTGGTTCCAGGTAGTTTTGATAGAACGATTTGCTTATGTTTTCTCCATTATGAGCTTTTTTGGGGGATTTTTTTCGTCATTTTTTTAGGGCGGTTTTATTTGGGATTGCTTTTCCCCTTGATTTTATACATTTTGTCGCTGCCGTCGGTTTACCAGAACTAACTGTCATGGTCGTAACTTGAATTT
Organism: Ambystoma mexicanum; assembly: GCF_040938575.1. Taxonomy (NCBI): domain Eukaryota; kingdom Metazoa; phylum Chordata; class Amphibia; order Caudata; family Ambystomatidae; genus Ambystoma; species Ambystoma mexicanum. The sequence continues at coordinate 1,471,569,656 of NC_090931.1, read as the reverse complement.
CCTCCTTTCCAAGTGTATTGTCTTGGTCCTGGTCGTGCCGAGTCAAGCATCTCTGCTTATGACTGTCAGCCGAAAGGCTGTCTGTTCCGGGAGTTGTTGCTGTGATTTCCACCAGTAGGTCATCTTTATTTCTTTCCAGGTTTGAAGAGTTAAGTTTTCCAGTTGTTGAGATTTGAGAAGAGTTAAGCAGCATGGGCAAAGGGGTAGGAGTCTTCAAATCCTCCACTTCTGGGAACTCGTGTATTTCAATTTGCATTGGTTGTACTGCCACACCACATCTATTGAGCGGCGTCTCCCTCAAATCGTTTGTCTTTGTCGATGTTCGCTACAGTGGCATTGAACTCGCATGGAACACGAGTCAAGGTGTTGATGATCGGTGCTTCCCCGCTCTGGGAGGTGAAACACCTCATCTGTTTCCATGCTGGTTTCTACCTCTGCGAAAGCCGCCGCCAGTCAATCTACATCGGCAATTTCTTCACACCCTGCCTCTGCCCCTTCAACCTCTTCACCCAGCGAAAGGAGGGAGCCGCTGTCAGGGTCAAGCAAGGGGCCGGTAGCAGCGTAAGTCTTTGAATTAATATTCTTGACTTGTTTTGTTTTCTTTGTTACTTCCTCGTCTGACTTTCTGGTTACCATGTCCCTGATGTTGAGAGCGGTATCTGCTGTCTCCGATAAAGTAGATGTTAAAGCATTTGTTTTGAACATGGTTGGGAGTACAACTGGAGGCAACGCACGTATAGCCATTGTCTTACCTGCGATGTTGCTGTCTCCAACTTCCACGGGCTTCAGAGTCCTCGTCGGGGTTGACTGCAGGGTAGAGCTGCTGTATCCTTGGGGGGCTGATGACCCTGTGGTAGATCCAGGGACGACTGCACCTCTTCTTCCTCGCGTTGAGGGTGTGAACTTCTTGAACAGCATCCATCTTCTTCGATCTTCCTTTTCAGCCCCATTTCTTCCTTTGCCAGGGCGGCCCCCGCATCCCCAGCAGCCATAGACTGCCAAAGACTGCTACCTAGCCGCTACTCTGCGGCTGCTCTGCGGCAGGCTGGGGTTTAAGAAAGGGTCCTCTCACAGCAAACACTATAGAAAGACCTCCCACAGCAAAAAGAGAAGTGTGACTGCCAAAGACAGCTACTCAGCCGCTACTCCTCATTTAATGGGTTCATCATCAAAGTCCTGCATAGTATGTAATAAATATGCATGATCAGTCTTTCTTCATCAAATTTACAATGCATAATTCTTCTCTGACAGCAAAGCCTTTACGTCGGAAGAGTATAGTGTCTTCAAAGAAGAGCTCTGAGTCAGGAAGGAAGATTGGAATGTCATTGAAGAGAGTTGCAGAGTCACCTAGTGCGCTTGGAAGCATTACAGAGCCCTGCATAGAAGATGAAGGTAGGTAGGGATTGACAGACTACTCTTGCACATTGCCCATTGTCTCTTCTGCGATGACTTAGGATTGGCCATTGCACTTTGTGTTTTGTGAACCAGACTGCTGACATATTTCATCTCAATAAATCGGTGGCCACATGGGCAAGGAGGCACACTGAATTCCTAAGAGGGGACACAATGGTGAATTCTAAGATGATGCATAAGAAAGGTAAAAGGAACAGTTTTGCATTTCGCCTAGGATGGCAAGTCGTTGAGCAATTGCCCTTATAACCTTAGCTGGGATCATTCCAAAGACTAGGGTCTGTTGCAGACTGTCTTGAAGAACAAAAGGAAAATCGTATAAGCATTGGCCAAGCCAACGCTTCTGGCCTTTGCCATACGCGTGGGGGAGCGACTCATGTGAGCCGGGAGGATAGCTCAGGGGCAACATATTCGCCAAGATGACGCTGAGCAACACTGTTATTTAATGTCAATGTTAGTAATGGATGAGAGATGAAGAATGGGTGGTAAAGGTATTTTTTTTATTAAAGAACTGAAAAAGTGTAAGTACACACTTGTATACGTATGAATTTATGATGTGTATGAATATGGAAATACATTGTAGGATATTACATATAAGAACAGGGAAACATTTAAAAATACAATTTACTGTCTGTAGCATAATGTAGTGAATGGTAATTGTGCATTTTAATATGTCCAGTGATTGTGCAATTTAGTATTTTTTCTTTAGAAAAGTTGATCTGACATTGGAATAGTAGGTACCTTAGGTTTTTCAGTAATTATTTTATAACGAAAAATGCAATTGAAAAACGAAAACTACCGTATTGCAAAGGGCAAACCGCAGGTGGAATTACCATCACTGTTAAATTCTGGCGGTAAACCACGAGGGGGATTGATGGTTTGGTATTATGTTTTATGAAAATACTGCCACACCCATAACAAGACCATGAACTTCAATTTTTTTTAACGGTTTTTACGTATGTTCCTAAGTATAAGCATAGTGCTTGTTTCGGCAAACAGCTCAGAGCTGGGGGTAAATCCACCAAGCCCGCGATTTGGCGGACCCTTAAATGCGGCACTAATAGTGTTACCACCGCATTTAAGGGTTACCGCCAAACTCATGATGAGGCAGATGGTGTCTGCAACCTTTGGCTCTACAGATGTTTTGGACTGCAACTCCCATCATTACTACTTCACAGTCAATAGTGAGGGGTCATGAGAGTCATAGTCCAAAACATCTGGAGAGCCGCAGGTTGCAGACCGCTATACTAGATGGATAAAAGTGCAGCCTTTACCAACTGATGGCGAGTATTCTTAGTTTGTATCTCAGTATGCAAAATATGGAGGGGCACAGATTGAGACTTATTCATTGAGACTGCCCAATGACTGAAACATAATAGATGCAAAAAACAAGTCACTTAGCTCTTTTGAATTTGTGAGTGTTAATGAGTCCCAGATTGGTGGAGCATAAAGTGCGTCCAAGTTTATCTAATGAAATACAGAACTTCAGGTACCAAAACTACATGGAGCCCTATGGAGTAAAAGACCCCATAGCCCATAAAACACATTACATAGTCAAAGGACATTCTCAAATCATGCCTAAGAGTGGGAGAAAAAGAGTCTCACTCTTAGCAGGAGAAAAAAATAAACCCCAAAAATCCTGCAAACTGCTGGGGGACTCACTAGGTTTGGGAAATTAGCCTTAACAGAGAATTCTCCCTAACAAGGACCGACCGGTCAGAAGAGTGGTCTTCTAAGTCCTTTGAGGTTGCCCATCCGTGGGGGTCCAAGATAAGGCCAAGACCCTCAAGTCTGACTCCACCGGGTTTGCTGCTGATGCGGGTCCCTGGTTGGATAGGCCGCAATCAGCATCGCCTTCCACCTCCATAGCCAGCCTACCATTGAGCTCCTCTTCAAAGAGGAAGTCATCCACCCTGGCTAAGCTACGGGAGAAATCGTATAAGCCAAGAGTGATAGAGGAGAAGAAGACCGTGCAGCCCAAGCAGGTTCCACCGGCACAGGCAAAGTCCCCGTCAGCTACTTCGTCGACATCTACTACAACTACAGCAGCCACATGCAGTGATCCTACGAGGGTGGCTCCTGCAGCGCAGTAAGTTTCCCTGCCCCCTTGGCACAACACCACTGCAGAGGCATTGGCAAAGGATGCAAGCACTGCAGAAGGGATTAAGGTACTGGCCCAAGTCCCAGTTCAGAGCCTTCAGGGAGGGGGGGAGTACCCGAAACAGTCCTCCAGGTTGCCTTTCAACCTATGAATAGCTCGTCCACAGAAGACGACGATCAAGAGTCTGTTCATACGGTCCACGAGGACGATGATGACGACAGCGGCGTAGGGCTTAGTTTTCCTTCTTTACCTCCTCAGCCGACGGACATTTCCTTGGACATTCTATCGACTCTCCACGCCTTGGTGTTAGAGATCCAGCAGAGATTGCCCCATGGAACCAGCACCCGGAGTACCTCAGGCTCCTGATCAGCCTCTGCCTAAAAAGCCCCTATATTAACCTCCTCCACCACATCAGGCCCCAACTCCCCCAGCAGACCCAGAGACGGGTACTGGGACAGATAAGGCCACGCGTTTGGATGAAGATGAGGACTTTGTCCCAGTGGAAAATTAATCGCCGCATTTGGATGCTCCTCATAGAGCTTTCCCAGGGGACGAGGTGGGATCATTCCACTCCAATGTTCGCCAGGGCCTCCGAGCTATTCCAGATGGTGCCCGAGGAAACCAAGAAGGAGGGCTTTTTGTATCAGCGGCGAGAGGCCAAAAGGAAGACTATCATGGCGGTGCCTTTTCTGGATGATATTTCGGATGGGGGGCCTGGCTCTCATGAAAAACACTTGCACAGATCCATCCAAGCGGGATAGGCTGCAGAAGAAGTACAGGATGCCGGACTCCGCACCTGAATGCCTGAGATCGCAACCATCACCAGACTCGGTGGTGTTGGCTGTTGCGAAGAAACGGTTGGATAACCCGGCCTCATCGTCCTCAGTCCCTCCGGACAGCGAGGGGAAAAAGGATGGACACCATGGGGAAGAAAGTGATTTACATGGCCGCGCCCACAATGAAGGCGGCTAACGCCCTGGTGATCCCGGCTAGGTATGACAGGGAGTTGTCGTACAAGCTAGGACCGATCCTGGAGTACCTCCCCGATGATAAGAAGATGGAAGCCCTTGCCCTCTTTCAGGAAGGGAAAGTGACATCGGACCATACCATCGCAGTGGCACTCGACGTCGCTGACACAGGTTTCCGGCAGATGGAGAACTGTGTCTGTCTTCATCGGCAGGGATGGATGAAGGCCACTAACATCTGTTAGGACGTCCAAGCAAAGGTACTGGACATGCCCTTTGACGGCAAAACTTTGGGAAAACGGTCGACGAGTCCCTCCAGGCCATCACAACAGATACAGAGATGGCAAGTTCCCTTGGTTCTCTAGCAGCACCGCTGATCTTTTCGCTCCTCCAGGGGAAAATCGAGCAGGTCATCAAAGGGTTTCTCCACGTCTTACAGACAGCTATCCCGATTGTCAACCCAAGAAGCCCCAGAGGCCACTCCAAGGCATATAGTGGCAGAGGACAGCATCTTTGTCGCCCGCAGGGCAGGGCGCCGGCACCCAAGCAAGCCTGAAAGGCCTAGACGTTGGGCCCCCACTCGAGCACCCCAGTGGGAGGCCAGCTGACGAGGTTCATCAGCGAGTGAAGGAAGATCACCACCGACAGATGGGTGCTGGGTGCTCTCGCCCAGGGCTACACCTTGGAGTTCCAACACAGCTGTCCAGGTATTCCGCTGGTTCCCCGACAGGAGCAGCACATCCCTCAGCTCCTGGAAGATGTGTGAGGCAGGTTACGAAAAGGGGCGACAGAGCTAGTTCTCCAACAGCTCCAGATTCCATTCCAGATACTTTATAGACAGAAATAACAGAAAGGGCTGGAGACCCATCCTGGACCTACACCGTCTAAACAAATACTTAAAATTCCAGAAATTCAGGATGGTCACTTTGCAACATGTGCTCAGCCAACTGGAAAGAGGGGATTTCTGACATTGTTGGACCTGGAGGACACCTATTTCCACGTCCCCATTAACAAAAAACATCAAAAATGTCTGTTTCGTTGTGCAGGGCCAGCACTACCAGTTCAAGGCCCTACCATTCGGCTTGAAGTCGGCCCCAAGAGAGTTGAAAAAATGCCTGGTACTGGTGTTGTCCCATCTACGTCTGCAGGGCATACACGAATACCCATATCTGGACGATTGGCTGATACACGCCCGCTCACGGTAGCTGGCCGATGAAAACATGAAGGCGACTGTCTGACTACTGACAGATCTGGGATTATGCGTCAACTATCCGAAGTCCTGCTTAATGCCATTGCAGAATGTGCTATTCCTCGGTGCCAGACTCAACACAGTGGTTTGCCTGGTGTCACCCTCGGAGGAGAGGCTAACAGCCATGCAAGGAAAGATGCAGTGGCTGTCGTCGGCGACGATGGCTACGGTGCGGGCCATCAAGTCATTACTGGGCATGATGCTGTCCTGCATTTACCTCATCTGTCTCTGCAGGTTGCAGATGCAAACCCTACAGGAATTCTTGGATGCAAGTGTCTGGAAGTTTCACAGACAAGATCCCTCTCAACAGGGAGTTCCAGTGGGTGATATAGTGGTGGGGGTCCCCGCCCACATCACCCAAAGCACAGGATTTCAAAACCACCCCTTCCCACAGACGGCACCACAGACGCCTCCCTGGAAGGGTGAGTGGCGCACATGTGATGTCTGTACGCCAGTGGTCTGTGGCTGCCGGAGGGGAAGGATCTGAACATCAACATCCTGGAGCTACAGGCAGTGTTCTGGGCCCTCAAGATGTTCCTACCGTCTCTCAAAGGAAGGCAAGGTGATCAGGATCTTCACGGCGAACACCACCACCATGTTCTACATCAGGAAGCAGGGGGACAGTCGATCCCGAGTGCTCTCCAAGAAAACTCAGGACTTGTGGAACTGTGCCGTCGGACAGGGGATTTTCCTCGTCCCTCTACTCCTGACAGGAGTCAAGAACACTATTGCAGAATCCCTCAGCAGGGAACTGCGCTCCTGCCACGAGTGGGAACTTTGTCAGGATCAGGTGGACCGCCTGTTTGTCGAATGGGGCAGACCACAGATCGATCTGTTTGCACGGCAGCATACTCCAAATTGCAGATGTTTGCCAGCAGTTTCCACCAGCCGAGGAGCCTGGGGGACGCATTCTCCATCCAGTGGGAAGGGCTGTTCATGGTATGCGTTCCCCCGTACACTCTCCTGCTATGTGTCAGCAACACACTCAATGTTTGAAATTGGGTACTCCCTATTTTTTGTTCTTGGCGGGTCAACTCTGCAAAATGGGAGAGTCATATGGCGGAACAAAACAGAAAACTGACAGGTCGACTACCCCTTCCTTTGTGTCCCTAAGTGTCTTCAAGTCAGTAAATTGGTAATCTCTTCAAAGAGTAGATTGTCTAGTTCAAAGCTCTGCAATTCAAAAATCAATTTTTTATTTAATTTAGTATATTTCTAAAAAAGATCTATGACAAGATCTTGCATAAATGGTGTACAATTCCAAAACACACATATATTACATTCATTCTCGTGTATATTCAAACAAAGATAATACGTGTAACATCAAACTATACATGCCTGATATATGCCTGATGCATAGGCTCAAAGGATGCCCCCATGAACCTCATCAGAAGCACGTTGAGATCCCACGCTGGTGCAGGAGCCTTCACCAGCAGGAAGGATCATAAACGTCCCTTGAGAAAGTACTTGACGAGTTTGTGGGACCACAGCGAGGATCTCCCCGGTGATCTGGTGTAGCATGAGATGGCCGCCAGCTCAGCTTTTGCCAAGGACAGCAAGCATGGAAGAATCTGTGGCGCTGTGACCCTCAGAAGGGTAATCTTCTGTGACCGGCACCATGTAGCAAAATGCTTCCACTTATGACTATAGCACATGAGAACCGACAACGCCCTGGCCTTGGCGAGGACTTCCATGCAGTCCGATGGCAACTCATAACCTCCAAACTCTAAAGCTGCATGAGCCAAGACGTCAGGTTCAGCGATCCTGGGTCATGATGAAGGATTGCACCTCCCTCTCTGGTGAGCAGATCCGGAAACACTGGTAACTTGAATGGAGGCAACGCAGATAGGCTGAGAAGATCTGGATACCAAATCTGCCTCGGCCATGCTGGGGCAATGAGTATCATCTTGCATCAACACTGTCTGAGTGTGCTGATCAGAAGATTGGCAATCTCTTCAAATAGTAGATTTTCTAGTACAAAGCTCTGGAATTCAATTTTTTTTATTTAATTTAGTATATTTCTAAAAAAGATCTATGACAAGATCTTACATAAATGGAGTACAATTCTAAAACACACATATATTACATTAATTCTCGTGTATATTCAAACAAAGACAATATGTGTAACATCAAACTATACATATCAATGAAAACAACACATTAAAAAAACACACAAAGCAATTCTTTTTGGGACAAATATTTTCTGAAGTTGTGGCAATAACGATCAACCATCAGTATCTATGGTAACTCCCTCGTAGATTAATACAGCTTTTATCTAAAGAGTGGGCTGTTTCTTCCTATATTTATTCTGGACAGCTGTAACGCTCACCTGATTCCCGTAGAGGCGCCGGTCTTGACTTGGCGTATACCGTATCTTCAAAGGTGATGTGTAACACACGGCTGGCTCTTTGGGCTGGACCTCTGTGCACTGTATGTCTGGCTCGAAGGGTAAGATGTCTGCAGATAGAAAATGTGGGATTAATGAACTGGGTTATTGAATGTCTCTCTCTTCTTCCCTTTCTCTTCTCCTGTAGAACCCCAAAGGTTAACGCTCTCACCTTAGGTAAGTGAACGCCGTGCTCTCCATCTGCCTCGAGGCAGGGTGCTGTAACCAGTTTCTTCACTGGATAAGGGGAGCAGGCCTCTTGACTTCAGAGGACTGCTGTCCGTCGTTTACTGCACGAACAGTAAGTTTCGAGTAATTCTAATGTCTTTAAAGTCTTTAGTAATGATGTCTCTTGTTTTGCAGGGTTCCGGCGATGGCGGATGGCGGGCTGAAGTGAGTTGAAGATGGAGCCTGTGTGATGAATAGAAGCACCTGGAAGCACGTAAGTAAGCGCTTGTTGCCTGCTTCACGATGCGCTCTAACTGTCTTTTTATTTTGCAGGTACAAGTTCGGGGCGGCTGCAGGGTGCCGGAATACCCACTGGGTTAGATGTGGAAAGGAGTAATGGCACGTGAGTATTAAAGTTCCCCAATGTCTTTAAACGCACCTTGTTTTGTCTTTCAGATGCGGGATGCAGCGCCGAAGGCCTCCGGAGCGTGCGAAGAGTTGGTAAGCTTTTGTCTTTCAGATGCCGGAATGCAGTGTGAAGACCTCCGGAGCGCACGAAGAGTAGGTAAGCCTTTGTCTTTCAGATGCCGGAATGCAGCGCGAGGCGTTGGTGACAGCCCATGGACCAGGTAAGTGAAGAGCTGTCACTGAAGACCGTAATGCTAACCTGTTCTTTCTTGTCTTTATAGGTGTTGCTGAAGACTGGATTCAGAATGGTAAGGCTTTTTCCTTAGGCCCAGGATCAGATGCAGAAGACACAATGAGCGTTCTGCTGCTGAGGATGCAGAATAACGCAAAGCAAGATTCATCCATCGGGTGTGGTTTAAATAGCCTCCTGTAGTGCTTAGGTGTCTCCTTCCACAGCCACGCCTAGGTAAGAAAAGAGTTCCTGCTTTCCAGAAGAGTTCCAGTGTTCTGAATCTAGGGAGTGGCTCCTGCCCCACCCAACTGGAAAAGTAGTTCCAAACAGAAGAGGATCAGAGACTCAACTGGCAGGCAAGTAAGCAGCATGGTCTGCTGCAGGTAAGTCCACCCAAGCATTATGAGCCCGGCGCTTCCAGCGCTGGGACTGGGCATATTTATGAGCCTGGTGCCACTGGCGCCAGGACTGGGTCCAAAAGGTCCCAATTGGGACTGGTTGGCACTCGGAACCTGGGTTATGGATCTGCTTCCAAGGGAGTTGGGAAAACCCTGACCTTTTGGAAGCAGAGATCATGACAGTACCCCCCCTCAAGGCCCCTCCCAAACCGGGCTTCTCCGGGGGTTTTGGCTTGTCAGGAAATGTTCGGTGAAATCTTTTGATTAGGCGAGGAGCGTGGACCTATTCAGCAGGTTCCCAGGATCTCTCTTGGGGGCCGTAGCCTTTCCAGTCAATTAGGTAGAATAGTTTAGATTTGGAGATCTTGGAGTCCAGAATGCTTTTGACTTCAAACTCGAGTTCTCCATCAACTAGGATAGGTTTTGGATATTTGGTTAGTCGGGTTTGAGGTTGCACGGGTTTTAATAGAGAGACGTGGAAGACCGGATGTATCTTCATGTGCGGGGGCAAGTCCAACTTGACCGCTACTGGGTTTACTATGGTAGTGATGGAATAGGGACCAAGGTATCTTGGGTTGAATGTGCGTGGCACTTTTAGAGGTAGATATTTGGTGGATAACCAGACTTGATCCCCTACTTGATATTGAGGGGCTTCCTTCCGATGTTGATCTGCTCCTTTCTTGTATTGTTCTTTAGCCCTTTGAAGGTGAGAAACAGCTTCCTTAAAGGCTTGGGTGATTGTAGAATGCAGGTAGTCTACTGCTGGTGTTTCAAGATCTTGGAGGGGATCCAACTCAGAGGTTCGAGGGTGACTGCCGTACAAAAGAAAAAACGGGGTTTTCCCAGTTCCCGAATGGACAGAGTTATTGTAGGCATATTCGGCTATCCAAAGGATGTCTTTCCAAGTTTTTTCAGTTTGTTGCAGCATGCAGCGTAAATACTGTTCCAGAGTTTGATTGGCCCTCTCGGTTTGTCCGTCGGTCTGAGGGTGGTGACTGGTCGATAATCTCACATCAATTTGAGCCGACCGACAGCAACTTCGCCAAAAATGAGAAATAAATTGACTACCTCGATCCGAAATTAGAACCGAAGGAAAACCGTGCAGTCGGACGATGTTTTCGAGAAATTCTCGGGCCAGAGTTGCTGCTGTTGGCAAGCCTTTGAGCGGAATGAAATGCGCCATCTTGGAGAATAAGTCCACGATTACTAGAATCGTATTGTATCGGGAGCATGGAGGTAGATCGGTGATGAAGTCCATAGAAAGCGTATGCCAAGGGCCAGGTAGGATGTCAATAGGGCGTAAGAGGCCTGCTGGTCTTTCCTTTTGACTCTTGTTTTGGGCGCATACTCCACAGGACTTTATAAAGTCTCTGATATCTTTTTTCCAAGACGGCCACCATAAGTAGCGCTTGATCTTTTCTGAGGTCTTGGCCATACCGGGATGTCCTTCCATTAAAGAATCGTGATAACAAGAGATTACTTTTTTCTGTAAATCCGTGCTGGCTAGGTATAATCGTTCTTGGAAATACAATAAGTTGTCCTTTACTGCAAAGTCCTTTCCCTGCAGATGCCAATTCTGTATGTCTGCTGGAGTTACAAGTTGCCTGGCTTTATCCTTAACTTCCTCTATGGATTCTGTGGCGATTACACCCAGAATTCTTTGTTCGGGAATGATTGGTACAGGTTTAGGGTTGATCAAGTGTTCTTCCACTCCCATCCGAGAAAGGGCATCAGCTTTACCGTTTTTTGTACAAGGTCGATAGGTAATTATGAAGTCAAACTCGGCAAAGAATAATGCCCAAAGGAGTTGTCTAGAGGATTGGGCTTTTGCGGTTTTCAAATATTGCAGGTTTCGGTGATCCGTAATCACAGTAACGGTGTGTCGGGCCCCCAGCAGATAATGCCGCCAAGCCTTAAAGGCAGACTTGATAGCCAGAAGTTCCTTGTCAGTAATCGTGTAATTGATTTCAGGAGGCGAGAATTTGCGGGACCAAAATGCCACGGGATGCAACTGATTGGTTACCGGGTCCTTTTGTGATAGAACTGCCCCCATGGCAAGGCTTGAAGCATCAGTTTCCACGATGTAGGGGAGTTCGGGGCGAGGGTGTTTTAAGATTGGTGCAGAGATAAATTTAGTCTTCAAATCCTGGAAAGCTTGTTCCGCCTCGGTAGACCATTCAAAACGTTTGTTTTTCTTTAACAAGGCAGTGATGGGCTGGACTATTCGAGAGAATTCGGGGATAAACCTGCGGTAAAAGTTAGCGAAGCCTAACATGCTTTGCACACCTTTTCCGGAGGATGGTGATGGCCATTTGAGAACTGCATCGACCTTCTTTGAATCCATACGCACTCCGCCAGGTGATAATATGAATCCCAAGAATTCAACTTCAGTCACGTTGAAAACACATTTTTCCAACTTAGCGAAAAGTTTGTGTTGACGCAATCTTTCGAGGACCATTTTTACGTGTTTCCGATGTTCAGATTCCGATGAAGAATAAACGAGGATGTCGTCAATGTAAACAACAACACACACATCTATGAGCTCTCTAAGGACATTGTTCATAAAATATTGAAAGGCGGCCGGGGCATTACAAAGTCCGAAGGGCAATACCTGATATTCAAATAGCCCATACTTGGTGCGGAAGGCCATCTTCCATTCATCGCCCTCTTTTACTCGTACCAAGTGGTAAGCTCCTCTAAGATCCAGCTTTGTATATATGCATGCTTTTCTGACTTGGTCCAGGAGTTCAGGGATCAAAGGTAACGGATATCTATTCTTAACGGTGATCTGGTTCAGGGAGCGATAATCTATACAAGTTCTAAGGTCTCCTTCCTTTTTTGGAACGAAAACAAAGCTGAAGAAGCAGGGGACTTGGAAGGACGAATAAACCCATTTGCCAGGTATTGATCCAGGTATTGTCGAAGGTGAAGGTTCTCAGGCTCGGTGAGGGCATAAATTCTACTACAAGGAGGAGTAGATGCAGGTATCAGGTCGATCTGGCAGTCATAAGACCTATGAGGAGGTAGAGAGTTAGCCTGATCCTTCCGGAAAACATCTTGGTATTCTAGGTATTCGGGAGGTAACTGGGGAGTCTCTGAAGATATTGCTGCCAGTGCAACACCAGGTGGAGGGTGACAAGTAGAGACACATTCTGGAAACTGGACCGTTCTTGCTCGCCAATCAATCAGAGGATTGTGTTTCTCTAACCAAGGTATTCCTAGAATAATCTGAAACTGAGGGGCCTTGATCACATCGAACACGATCTTCTCATGGTGTCCATCTTGACTTACTAGCGTCACTTCTTGAGTGGTATGCGTTACTGGCCCGGAGGCTATCTCCGTACCATCCACCGTAGTAATGACGTCCTTTACAGCCTTGGGACAAAGAGTTAGATTCATCCTCAAAACCATTTCATGATCCACATAATTGCCGATGGCACCGCTGTCGACGTAAGCTTCAATTGCATGTAATCGATCCGGATTATCAGGGCTAATGAGGACCATAGGTATCACGAAATGCGAGGTCACGGAACTGGTTTTCACGCTCGGCAAGAGGACCTCTATTCTTGTCGGACGAGGTCGTTTCCCTGCTCAGAGTTTGTAACTTTGGTAACTGCAGCTCCTACTGCCTTCTTGGCAGGTTTCACCAGACAGTCTCGAAGAAAGTGCCCTGAGTTTCCGCAATAGAGGCATAATTGCAACTGTTTTCTCCTTTCCCGCTCCTTTTGTGTTAGAGGACCTTTCAGACCCCCTATTTGCATGGGTTCCCCGGAGTCTACTCCTTTGGAAGGAGTTGGCGGTTTGGAAAATACTCGAGCATCAAACTTGGAACGATCGGCCTTCCTGTACTGCAGTCTGTGATCTATTTTAACGACTAAGTCTATATAGTCCGAACAATCTTGTGGGGGATTCACTACTTTGGCTAACACATCTTTGAGCTCTCCGCGTAGACCTCTATAAAACAGCGTAATCCTTTTGTCCTCAGGCCAGTGAGTTTCCACTACCAGTCTGTTGAAAGACGCAATATAAGCCAAAAGGTCTTGATTACCTTGTCGCAACGAAAGAAGCTCATTGTCCAAGGCCTGCCCCTGTGAATGTCTTGCGAACAGTTTTTCCATACTGAGCTGAAAAGCTTGAAAATCATGGAGGACCGGATCATCTTGATTTACTAGAGGGATCGACCAGTCTGCCGCATTGCCACTAAGGTACGAAAGCACGAAAGCTACTTTAGCTTGATCAGTTGGAAAGGCTGCTGGCTGGCATAAGAAATGCAACCGGCACTGATTGATAAATACTGCAGACCTCTTTGGGTCACCAGAAAATCGTTCGGGCGGAGCCAGAGGTACATTCCCAGGTAGGTTGATCTGCACTGGATTCATAGAGGATGTAGAAGGAAGATTTCCCCCAGATGCGGGTAACGGGGTCTGTCCGGCTTGTGACTGTAGCAATTGTCTAGCGAGATCATCTGTTCGCTCCTTGGAAATAATCAGTTCCCTTCTTAGAGCGTTCGTTTCCTGACGGGCTGCATGCACTTCTGCCCTTAGTTCCCCAAGTAACTGGGCTAGCTGGTCAGTATCCGAGGTTTCCATAGCGCCTGGACGGGAGTTTTGTGGTAGGCTTTGCGTTCTGTAACGCTCACCTGATTCCCGTAGAGGCGCCGGTCTTGACTGGGCGTATACCGTATCTTCAAAGGTGATGTGTAACACACGGCTGGCTCTTTGGGCTGGACCTCTGTGCACTGTATGTCTGGCTCGAAGGGTAAGATGTCTGCAGATAGAAAATGTGGGATTAATGAACTGGGTTATTGAATGTCTCTCTCTTCTTCCCTTTCTCTTCTCCTGTAGAACCCCAAAGGTTAACGCTCTCACCTTAGGTAAGTGAACGCCGTGCTCTCCATCTGCCTCGAGGCAGGGTGCTGTAACCAGTTTCTTCACTGGATAAGGGGAGCAGGCCTCTTGACTTCAGAGGACTGCTGTCCGTCGTTTACTGCACGAACGGTAAGTTTCGAGTAATTCTAATGTCTTTAAAGTCTTTAGTAATGATGTCTCTTGTTTTGCAGGGTTCCGGCGATGGCGGATGGCGGGCTGAAGTGAGTTGAAGATGGAGCCTGTGTGATGAATAGAAGCGCCTGGAAGCACGTAAGTAAGCGCTTGTTGCCTGCTTCCCGATGCGCTCTAACTGTCTTTTTATTTTGCAGGTACAAGTTCGGGGCGGCTGCAGGGTGCCGGAATACCCACTGGGTTAGATGTGGAAAGGAGTAATGGCACGTGAGTATTAAAGTTCCCCAATGTCTTTAAACGCACCTTGTTTTGTCTTTCAGATGCGGGATGCAGCGCCGAAGGCCTCCGGAGCGTGCGAAGAGTTGGTAAGCTTTTGTCTTTCAGATGCCGGAATGCAGTGTGAAGACCTCCGGAGCGCACGAAGAGTAGGTAAGCCTTTGTCTTTCAGATGCCGGAATGCAGCGCGAGGCGTTGGTGACAGCCCATGGACCAGGTAAGTGAAGAGCTGTCACTGAAGACCGTAATGCTAACCTGTTCTTTCTTGTCTTTATAGGTGTTGCTGAAGACTGGATTCAGAATGGTAAGCCTTTTTCCTTAGGCCCAGGATCAGATGCAGAAGACACGATGAGCGTTCTGCTGCTGAGGATGCAGAATAACGCAAAGCAAGATTCATCCATCGGGTGTGGTTTAAATAGCCTCCTGTAGTGCTTAGGTGTCTCCTTCCACAGCCACGCCTAGGTAAGAAAAGAGTTCCTGCTTTCCAGAAGAGTTCCAGTGTTCTGAATCTAGGGAGTGGCTCCTGCCCCACCCAACAGGAAAAGTAGTTCCAAACAGAAGAGGATCAGAGACTCAACTGGCAGGCAAGTAAGCAGCATGGTCTGCTGCAGGTAAGTCCACCCAAGCATTATGAGCCCGGCGCTTCCAGCGCTGGGACTGGGCATATTTATGAGCCTGGTGCCACTGGCGCCAGGACTGGGTCCAAAAGGTCCCAATTGGGACTGGTTGGCACTCGGAACCTGGGTTATGGATCTGCTTCCAAGGGAGTTGGGAAAACCCTGACCTTTTGGAAGCAGAGATCATGACAACAGCCTCGCTATATAACTATGTTGCATTTTATAGGGTGTAGTTCAATATTGTGATTCATATAGAACATCCATTGGGAATAGATATATGTGGAGAAAAAGGAAAGTTCAGTGAAAGTTTCCTTTGAATTTGTTGACATATGTTTTGGTCATCTAGACTCATACAGTACACTCTCGGATGCTGTTGGTCTAATAAATGTAGGCCGACTTCAGGACAGTGAAACTGTTTTTACAAGAATGCTATTCTTCCCAAATGCGATGCTTCTTAGCTTTCGATCTGTAGTCCACCATGATCACTTCCAGACGTTAAGGAAAATCCATCTGGCAACTTGATAGCTATTTCGTCCTGGTTTTTGGGGTCTTACACCTCACCTTCTGTGTCTGTCAGATGACAGGCTTTATATGGTTATTTCTAAGCGATTGTGTCCTCCGACGTATTCCTTATCTTGATAGATTACTTTCCAGCTTGCTGGCCTCGGAAATGTTTTCAGTAGAGGTCGCTGCGTGTTGACGTCCCTCGAGTTGGTGTCCGTCAACAGCCACCGTCTCTGCGCCGACGTCATCGTGCGTATAAATGGACTCGCGCAGCGACTGTTGCTCAGTTCCGTTTTTCCGCGCTTCGTGGGCCTCGGAATCGTGTTGCTCAGTTCTTTCTTCAAGTAGATTCTACTTACTCCTCGAAGATATCATCTTTATTCGGTGGCTTCCTCATCCGAACCGTCGACCCCACGGTCCGGCTTCAAAAAGTGTCGTGATTGTGGGAAGAAAATGTTGTTGACGGATCCTCACTGGATCTGTTTGTGGTACCTGGGATTGAAGCATCACTGTTCAGAATGCGAGGACTGCATGTCCATGACGGCAAAAGTCTTGAAGGAGCATAAGGGGAAGCTAGAAAGTGGTAAGACTCTTAAAACTTGTACTCCTTCGAAAGTTTCCTCGGCAGGGTCGAGGCATTCGTCTCCTCGCCGTCACAGGGAACATTCCCGTTCAAGGTCTCGAAGCGGTTCCCATCAGTCTTCGAGATCTAAACACTCGAAAAAGAGGCGTCGTAGATCTCGCTCTTCTTCGTCTTCTTCCATTTTCACGTAAAGGGTCACCTGCCCCACGAAACACAGCTCTCCAGCTAAGTGGGAGGAATTCCGTAAAGAAAATGCTTAGCGTCTTCGAGAAAGCAGCCTCGACCCCCTTCGGAGATGGCTAAAGGTGATACCCTGGATGAAAGACCTGAAAAATTGAAACGCTGCGAGTCATTGCACCCGTCAAAAGAAACTGGCCGAGAACGTCATGAACCCTCGAGCAAAGGCAGTAAGACCGCGTCATCAACGCCGTCGTGGAAGGTTCCTTCGACTCATAAATCTGCGTCATCGACGCCTCTATCGAAGGTCCCGTCGACACACAAATCAGTCGAATCGACGCCGTCTTCGACGCCGATGTCGACACCGATAAAGGACAGACCTACTGCTGTTACTACATCTCAGTCAGTAGAAGTACCGAGGGCTTCGACCATGACCTCGAGAATGTCGTCGATAACCTTGACGACTCCGAGTAGGATCCCGATCCTCTCAAGTTCTTCGCGGCCCCTTCATACTTTTTCAAAGCCTTTTTCGATTTCATTGAAGCCTTTGACTTCTGCATCGACAACTTCGACGTTTTCTCAACCTATGACTACAAGCTTGGCCCCTTCTGCTCTAGAAATGGGTTTTAAACCATACTCTAGATCTGATTATTTTAGAGCTTTGTCCTTTATATATGAGGAAGGGGAGGATTCAAATCATGAGAGACCTTTTGGGTTGCAAAGGACCACAATACCTATACCTGATGAATTTATCTCAGAAGAGAACAGGTTAAAGAATCTTCAAGACTCGTTACATGAGGCAAGTGGTTTAGATACTTCTCCTGAAGTAGAATCTGCTAAACCAGACCCTGGGGAGCATGCTGAGGCCCCTTATAGGGTTCTGATGGCCAGAATAGTAGAGTTCATGGGGTGGTCTACACCTTCACCTTCTTTTCAGCAGGATGACCTTTCTGACATCCTAGATAAAGGTCCACAGGAAGATCCTGTTGTTCCCTTTCATTCTGCACTGCAAAGAAGAATTTCTGCTAATTGGGAAACTCCTGAAGTTATCCCGGCAGTTAACAAGAAACTATCTGCCAAATACAGAGTATCTGTCTCAGACACTGAATATTTGGGCAAGCATCCAACTCCAAAGAGTTTGGTTGTACAAACAGCAACTTCAACGAACAGTAGATCTGCATACCCTACTATTCCACAGGACAGGGATGATAAAAGGTTTGACGCTATGGCAAAAAAAGTCTTTTCGGCATGTAGCATGGCGCTTAAATCTATTAACGCCACTTGCACGCTTGCAAGATTCAGCCTTACACTTTGGGAGTGTGCTTCATCTGCAGCTGACTGTCTCCCGGAAGGAGAGGAAAGGGAAGCATTTTTAAACATCATTAAAGATGGGAAAGATGCAATGTGCGAGTCCCTTCAAACTGGCATTGATTCTGCTGACAGTATCAGCAGGACCATGGCGGCAAGTACTACAATCCGCAGATATGCGTGGTTGCGAAAGTCTGGATTTGCTCCAGATGTACAGGCCAGACTTTTGAATATGCCCTTTGACGGCACGTTTTTATTTGGTAAAAAGGCTGATGACAGCCTGGAGAAGTTAAAGACATCTAAGGCAGCAGCCAAATCTCTTGGAGCTGCAATCCGTCAGACCCTGGATCGCCCCTCAGGAACCTCCTGGAGGGGTAGGTCCTTTCGCTTTTACTCCGCATTCAGAAAAGGCAGAGTACAGCCAGCTCAAAGGGGCCAAAAACGATTCACCCGTGGTGGACGGGTTAAAGGTACAAAAGCCGCAGCAGTAGGTGCCTCTTTACCCTCGGCATCTGCGTCAGCCGCCTCTAAACCCCTCTGAAGTCTCTCCCCACAAGACACCTCTAGGGGGCAGGTTAACTCAACCTCTGGTGGAATGGCAGGCTATTATGTCAGATGCTTGGGCATTGGAGACAGTTGCTCAAGGTTACTGCCTACCTTTCTTACACACCCCTCAGAGTCATCCACCGGGGAACAACTCTTTGAAGTTTCCAGATCCGCTCCTTCTGCAGGAGATTCTAGACCTGCTAGAGAAAGGTGCCATAGGGCCTCATTCCGACCCTGGCGTTAACCAAGGCGCTATTAGCGCCTTGGTTGACGCCGTTATCATTCCGACTCCGCCATGGTGAATGGCGGAATTACCGCCCCATTCCAAGGTTGGCGGGGTCGGTAATTCCCCATTCACCATGGGCCCTTCCCCATTCCCATTTTTGCCCCATAGGGCTCAATGGGAATGGGGAAGGTGCTAATTACGGCACCGTAAATTACGGTGCCGTAATTAGCTCCAAGGTCCCTTTGCGGGTTGGTTTTTTAACGCCTGCAAAAAGCAGGTGTTAAGTTCCAACCCGCAAAGGGAACTCGGAATAGGGCGGTAAGGGTTTAACGGCACCGGTCTCGTTACCGGTGGCCGTTAACCCTTACCGCCAGACTCAGAATGAGGCCCAGAGAACCGGTACCTGTAGCGGAGAGGAACAAGGGTTGGTATTCCCCCTACTTCCTAGTACCGAAGAAGTACGGAGGACTGAGACCCATCTTGGACTTGCGAGAATTGACCAAATTCCTCAGGAAAGACAAGTTCAAGATGGTAACCCTTTCCATGTGCCAATCCATCTCAAACACAGGAAATACCTGAGGTTTGCAATTGGCAACTCTCACTATCAATTTCGAATTCTGCCATTTGGGCTGACCTCCGCCCGAGGGTCTTCACCAAGCTAATGTCGGTAGTGGCTGCAAGTCTAAGGTGGGAAGGGATCCACGTCTACCCTTACCTGGACGATTGGTTGATCAGAGCAGTATCTTCGGAAGAAGCTCAGATCCAACTAGATTATGTCTACCACTTCCTTCACAAACTGGTCTTCTCCCTCAATCTAAAGAAGTCACAGATGATACCATCACAGAGACTCCAGTTCATTGGAGCAGTCCTGGACACTTCCCTGGGAAAAGCCTCGCCACCAGAGGTAAGGGCTCAAGATATTCTACAGATGGTCACCAAGTTTCAAAATGCCCAACGTCTACCAGCCTTCGACTTTTTGAGGTTGCTAGGCCTCATGGCATCCTGCATCTTCCTAGTGCCAGAGGCTCGCCTGAGAATGAAATCCCTCCAGTGGGCTCTAAGAACCCAATGGTCGCAGTTCTCAGGGAGAATGTCAGATCTCCTTCAAATCCCAGACCGAATAGCTCGAGACCTTCAGTGGTGGGCCTGTTGGGAGAACATCTTGAAAGGGGAACAGTTTTGGCAACCATGGCCGGAGATAACAGTAGTCATGGATGCCTCACTCACGGGGTGGGTAGCCCATACCAACGACTTGACCATCAGCGGTCGTTGGTCTCCATCGGAGTCCAGACTACACATCAACATATTGGAGCTGAGAGCAATCAGACTTGCGCTGAAAGCTTTTCTGCCATCAGTACAGGGAAAGAATGTCCTGATAATGACGCATAATACAAGTGCACTACCTCAACAAAAGAGGAGGCGTAGGGCCACTGCCACTGTGCAGAGAGGCAATGCAGCTCTGGTTTTGGGCAATTCAGGAAGGAATCTCTCTATCTTGGCAGCGGACGCTCTGAGCAGGCAGCGCACAGTCTCCTACGAGTGGGAGCTAGCTCAGGAAGTCCTTCAGGAGATCTTCACCCTTTGGGGAACCCCTCAAGTGGATCTGTTCACCCTCAGCATCAACAGGAAGTGTGATCAGTTTTGTTCAAGGGAATTTCCCCCGAGAGGAGCTCTAGGGGGCGTGTTCATAGAGGACTGGGAGTTTCCACTTCTGTACGCGTTTCCTCCACTCCCTGTCATTCCTCAAATGATCAGGAGGTTGAGAAGATTCCCGAAATCCATGATCCTAAGTACCCCGGATTGGGCCAGGAGAACGTGGTACCCGGAACTTCTGGACATGTCCATCTGTCCTCCGATTAATCTTCAGCAAAGAGAGGACCTTCTCTCGCAGAAGGGAGGTCAGGTTCTCCATCCAGACATCAGAACCCTCAACCTTCACGCTTTGTTTCTGAAAGGTTGAGGCGGAACAGACTAAGGATAAAGAAACCAAATATTAAGGAGATATCTGAACAATTGCAAAGATCCCAGGAACAAGGCCTGATTGAGGCAATTGAATACCAGCATTTACTGGAAATTTATAAATCCAAAAAAACAAAGGCTTTAAGGAACCAAAACTTCTTTAAACATAAGTACGACCCGGAAGTGGCGAAAAAAAAGAGGGAATTGAGGAAAACATTAAGATCGATTAATGCCACGAAAGGAGTAGCAAACCAAAACCAGTCCAAAAAAGTGAGAAACCAATATAACAACTGGCATAAGTTATACAGAGCTAAGATAGAACAAAACGATGCCGAGATAATCCTGAAAGCGCTGAACCAAAGGAATTCTAGGGGATTCTGGGCCTTAATAAATGAATCATCTAACTCAGAAAAAGCGATCATAACAAATATGGTAACGGAAAAGAATTGGGAGTGCTACTACAAAAATCTGTTTAAAAGACGGAAAGTTCCAAGTACAGTGGAGATCCACACAAAAGTACCATGGGACTTACAAATAGCCAGAGTGGACATTCGAACCTCAATTGCAAACAGCAGTAGATCCAGAGCTGCTGGACCTGACGGCCTCTCGAATGCTGACTTAAAAGAAAACATCGATGAATGGTCGGAATTTTGTGATATCCTGTTCAAGGCGATAATAAAAGAAGGCAGGATCCCTGCAACCTGGAAATCAGGAATTATTGTTCCGATATTCAAGAAAGGCTTACGGTCTGAGCCAGCAAATTACCGCCCCATCGCCCTCCTTGACGTTATAGGTAAAGTGTTTGCAACTCAGCTCCTTAAACAACTCACACTGTGGATAATCACGAAAAAATCTATGATGACCGACAGTCTGGGTTTGTAAAGGGAGTGGGTTGCAGCACAAACGTCCTAATACTAAACCTACTAAAAATAGATGCCATTCGATCGGGCCAGAAAATCTATCTGGCATTTATTGATATGGCAAACGCGTTTGATGGAGTAAACAGGGAAATCCTGTGGTGTAATTTAAAGAAGAGAGGCTGTGATGAGAGTCTAATTGCAGCCATTAAAGAACTTTACTCCGACACCCACATTCAAATAAGGCTAGACAAAGAAGGAAATCTGTCAAATCCAATTCCCACAGAAAGGGGAGTAAAACAGGGCTGCCCATTAGGGGCAACCCTGTTTAACTTCTACATCTCGGAAGTAGGAAAAGCCCTGGCAAACGTGACTTCATTTCCGCCAACCATCAATGGATTCCAACTGCATCACATCTTATACGCAGATGATATGGTGATCTTGGACCATACACCAATCGGTCTACAGAGGAAATTGTCTGCATTGAAGATTTATTCAGAAGAACTCGGGCTAGAGATAAATGCAGCTAAATCAGAAATTCTAGTCCTGGAGAACAAAAGAGGAAGGAAATCTTGCAAGTACAGATCAAGTTGGTTCGTGGGATCAAAGAAGCTAGAAAAAGTGCAATTCACAAAATACCTGGGCACAATAATTAACTCCAGCATAAACGACGAACCAATGGTAAAAAAAATTCTAAATAGCTGCAGACAATTAACCTCACAAGGAATTGTAATGCAGAAGAAATTCGGGAAATTCACGTGTGAGCCAGTGAGAAAATTTTACCAAAATAAAATCACACCGATCTTGATCTATGGGGCAGAGAACATGTTTGGCTGTGACCACAAGATATGGTCTAGGTGTGAAGGTTTCTTCTGGAAAAACGTTCTCCAAATACCACAAAGTACACCGACTGCGTGTGTTCTATACGAAGTAGGAATATCCACTCTGAACGTAAGGATTACATGGAACAAGTTATTGCTCTTCAGGAAAATCCATGACGAAGCAAACCTACCACCGTTCAAAATCCTATTGGGAAACGAAATAGGTGAAAATAAGTCGGCCCTAAGAGACTGGAAACAGCAATGTAGAGAAATCCTCAAACAGCTAGGGACGGATGAGTCAACATTATGGAATAATCCAGATTTTGTAAAAAGAAAATTGCTGGATCTCGACTGGATCACAATTGGGGAGAGAAGAGCCTGTCAAAAATCCATGATAAATCAACCAAAAGAAGCAAAAAAACGGAATACTCTTCAGAAATATCTGGCACTGGCTCCGTGCAAGCACCTCAGAAAACATTATTTGATGTTTCGTCTAAACATTCTAGAAACAAAAGAAATTCTGGGAATCAGGCGTGCGATATCAAGGGGAAACACTCTATGCCGATTCTGTGGAGAGAAAGATGAAAATCTAAAACACCTCATTCTAAGCTGTACTGAACTAAACGATCAACGTGATAGTTGCATGGGAAAGATGATGACAAATTACCAGACGCTGTCTGAAGAAGAATGGTGGAGACAACTACACTTGACTGAAAGCAAGCCACTGTTGATTGCAGTAATGCGATTTTTAGAGCTCCTGCAGAAGCGTCTAAAAATGAATCCGGTGGTTGCCTAAAACAGCGGCCCGCACAGTTATAGGTCAGGAGACCAACCTCTCTGAAAAGACTGATAAGGCAGAATATCTGTTGGTGCAAAGATAGAGGAATTGGGGGTAGAACAAGCCTCGAGAAGTAGACCAATAAGGTGTTTAGTGAAAAATAGTTAAGGACGATAGATGGAATGTTGATCTTACGTTAAAGATAAAGTTTTTCAAAAGTTTGTATAAACTAAATGAAAATAAAAAAAAAATTAAAAAAAAGAAAGGTTGAGATACAAGGATTGGGACCTTCCGGATGACGTCATGGAGGTGTTGCTTTCGGCTAGGAGGCCAGCAAACAAGACTTTGTACCGCTGCTGTTGGAACAGATTTTGCAGCTGATGTAGAGAAGAGAATATCGATCCCTTTTTATGCGGTACTCCAACGGTGTTATCTTTTTTGCTCTATTTGGTGAATTCAGGTCTCCAAGTTGGTACGATCAAGGGCTACCTCGCAGCGCTGTCAATCTTCAAGCGCACTGCGGAGGAGCCATCATATTTCAAACTACCCCTAGTAATCCAATTTCTGAAGGGATTAACTAATGTCTATCCCCCAAAGTCTTTCCAAGTTTCCTTATGGGATTTAAATATAGTCTGAAACTTCCTAATGGGTACTCCTTTTGAACCACTCCATTCTTGTTCATTAAGATGTCTCACCCTTAAAACTGTACTACTAGTGGGTTTAACATCTGCCAGAAGAGTGAGCGAATTACAAGCTCTATCTTGCAAACCTCCTGATACTATTTTTGACAAAGACAAGGTTGTCTTACAAGTGAAGCCTAATTTCCTCCCAAAGGTGGTCTCTGAATTCCACATCACTCAGAAGATAACCTTACCTTTATTCTATCCTTCTCCCCATCCAGGGAAAGAGGAAGAGAGGCTACATAGGCTCGATCCAAGGCGTGCCTTGAGCTTTTATATCAGCAGACTTGCTAGGATAAGGCAAGCAGACCGGCTGTTTATAAATTATGCAGGACACAAATTAGGACTGCCAATCACAAAACAGACCATTTCAGAATGGATTATATTAGCCATTCTAGAATGCTACAAATTGGCAGGGAAATAGCCCCCTCAACATCTTAGGGCTCATTCAACCAGGGGTATCGCTGCCTCTTCGGCTCTCCAAAGAGGGGTACCGATTCGGGACATATGTGCAGCTGCCACATGGTCGTCCGCACTTACCTTTGCAAAATTCTACAATCTGGATTCCTCCTCTACCCAGGAGACAAGATTTGGCAAAGCTGTGTTACATTCTGTACATTCTTGAAGGGAAATATTTCAGTTTTACTACCACCTCCGTTTGTACACCACTGCTATGGGAGTCTGTCAAGATAAGGACTACGTCAGAGGACACAATCCCTTCGAAGAACAAGTTACTCCTTGTAACGTTCTTTCGATGTGATGTTCCTCCGACGTATTCCTTATCACCCCTCCCATCCATCCCTGCAGTAAAACTTCCCTTGTAGTTGCAGTTTACACTCCTTCAAGGTCAGTAACCAATTCATGCACAGCTAAATTTTCAAGCTTCAAAACGGAACTGAGCAACGGTCACTGCGCGAGTCCATTTATACGCATGATCATATCGGTGCCGAGACGGTGGCTGTCGAGGGACACCAGCTCGAGGGACGTCGACGCGCAGCGCCCTCTACTGAAAAAAATTCCAAGGCCAGCAAGCTGGAATGTAATCTATCAAGATAAGGAATACGTCGGAGGAACATCCCATCGAAAGAACATTACAAGGTAAGAAGTAACTTGTTCTTTCTTCGTAATAATTTCCTTCCTGGCAAGCATCACTTGTTTTATCCAAGGCGACCTCTCCAAAATGCTTTGGCAGCCGCTCCAATTTCGACCCTTTCGTTCTGTTGCAGAGCGTTTGGGAAGAATATCATTCTTGTAAAAACAGTTTCACTGAACTTTCCTTTTTCTCCACCTATAGCTATACCCAATGGGTGTTCTATATGAATCACAATATTGAACTACACCCTATAAAATGCAACGTAGTTATATAGAGAGGCTGCACAGAATGAAGATGGGAAGAAACAGCCCACTCTTTAGATAACTGCTGTATTAATCTAAGAGGGATTTACCATTGATACTGATGGTTGATCTTTATTCCCACAATTTCAGAAAATATTTGTCCCAAAAAGAATTGCTTTGTGTGTTTTTTTAATGTGTTGTTTTCATTGATATGTATAGTTTGATGTTACACGTATTGTCTTTGTTTGAATATACACGAGAATGAATGTAATATATGTGTGTTTTGGAATTGTACTCCATTTATGTAAGATCTTGTCATAGATCTTTTTTAGAAATATACTAAATTAAATAAAAAAATTGAATTCCAGAGCTTTGTACTAGAAAATCTACTATTTGAAGAGATTGCCAATCTTCTGATCAGCACACTCAGACAGTGTTGATGCAAGATGATACTCATTGCCCCAGCATGGCCGAGGCAGATTTGGTATCCAGATCTTCTCAGCCTATCTGCGTTGCCTCCATTCAAGTTACCAGTGTTTCCGGATCTGCTCACCAGAGAGGGAGGTGCAATCCTTCATCATGACCCAGGATCGCTGAACCTGACGTCTTGGCTCATGCAGCCTTAGAGTTTGGAGGTTATGAGTTGCCATCGGACTGCAGGGAAGTCCTCCCCAAGGCCAGGGCGTTGTCGGTTCTCATGTGCTATGGTCATAAGTGGAAGCATTTTGCTACATGGTGCCGGTCACAGAAGATTACCCTTCTGAGGGTCACAGCGCCACAGATTCTTCCATGCTTGCTGTCCTTGGCAAAAGCTGAGCTGGCGGCCATCTCACGCTACACCAGATCACCGGGGAGATCCTCGCTGTGGTCCCACAAACTCGTCAAGTACTTTCTCAAGGGACGTTTATGATCCTTCCTGCTGGTGAAGGCTCCTGCACCAGCGTGGGATCTCAACGTGCTTCTGATGAGGTTCATGGGGGCATCCTTTGAGCCTATACATCATGCACCCCTCAAGTTTCTCTTGTGGAACAAGGCTTTCCTTGTGGCCATCTCCTCTGCCAGACATATGGGTGATAGCCAGGCCCTATCCTGCAAGCAACCATACCTGAATTTACACGGATCAAGGGTAGTACTTCGTACACACCCATCTATCATGCCAAAGGTTCAGTCAGAATTCCACCTCAACAAGCCTTTTGGTGTTGCCTGTTTTCTTCCTGAAACCTTTGTCGCTGGCAGAGAGGGCCTTGTACTCGCTGGACATTGCTTGGGCCTTGAAGTTCTACGTGACATGCCAAAGAGTTTTTGGATAACTTCTCAATTGTTTATGAACTTTGGTACTGTGAACCATGGGAAGGCCTTGTCCAAGGCTTCCATTTCGAGGTGTATAATGCACTATCATCATTTGGCAAACCACCTGCTGCCAGGCCGTTCGAGAGCCCACTTCACTAGAGTGATTGTTGCAACAATGGTGTTCCTTTCTGGTGTGCTCTGGTGTGGACATCTGCAGGGCTGCTACGTGGAGGTCCATGCACACCTTCAAAAAGTTCTACTGCATCAACAGGGATTCCAGGGACGAGTCCAGAGTCGGCCAAGCAGTGCTACGCAACCTATTCACTTGAGGTGAGTCTGTTTTAGAGGTAAGCGTTAATTGCTTCTGTTGAGCCTTGCCACATCCTGTGGTTGTGTCAAGTTGTACTGCTGTTTATTCGTTATTCATATTCATGTGCATGTGAATCCATGCCAGACCCCATACTGGAGAAGGTTTAATTTACTTACCTGTAACTATTGTTCTCCAGCATGGGTCTGGCATGGATTCATATGCGAACCCTCCCTCCGGCCCCTATGTGGCTATTCTTGGTCATACTGCCACTTTATGTGCTTACCAAATCTGACAACGGTTGCCAGAAGCGGGGCTTAGGGAGAGGACTGTCATTGGGTGGGGGCAGTATGACCCAGAGGACAGTGATTAGTTTAGAGGAGAAATACAGGGGGACTTGGTCTGAGCTCATCTAGTGCAGACGTGTCCTGCCTGAGTTCCCACTGGGATCCTGCTTTCAATCTTGAAGACGGCACAAATAGGCGTGTTGTGCATTATTTTTGTCAGAAAACGATGCTCCTGGAACCTGGGAGACCGCATGGAAGTCGGCCTGACAAAATCTAAAATGGTGGTGAGATCTAACCCATAGCGAGGAACGGGCTAGCAGAACAGAAGAAGAGCCGCTGTGCCAAGCGGGCATGAGCTGCTGCAGAACTGAGCAACACGGGAAAGCTGGAAAGTCTGCTGTCCCCCGCGGGGCGACACAAGAGCATTAAGAAACTGCAGAGCTGAAAATGCGCAGTGAGTGAGCCTGGAGAGGGGGGCCTTCCAGTTACATGCTGGGGATCGAAACGGGCTGCAAACGCAACGAAGAGGAATAAGTGCTCACACAGAAGGCACGGAAAGGGAAGACTTAGGGGCATACTGGCAGTGTTGAGGAGAGGGGGGATGCCGTGAGGGAGCTGCGCGGTGACCCGCAACAAGGCGCCGTAGGTTGAAGAGGTGCTGGCAGTCCAGGCACCCATTCACATGGAGGCAATAGGGATAGGCGAAGCTGCAGGCACTGCTTAACCTGCTGGGACACATCACAGCTGCCACTGGGCATTAATGTTCTGAAGATAGTAGCAACAAATATCAACAGCCGGGGTTGAGCACAGTAGAGCCCCCGAGCTGGCCTGCTTGACAAAGACTGGAGAGTGGCAAATATGCTGGAGGCCCAGGCGCAGTCACTCATAGCCACTTTACAGTTGGACATCTCCTGCCTGCTGGTAAAAGCAGCGCTGAGGAGAGGAAGTATGGACCCAGCACCCCCTGGTCCCCTGCACAAGTGGTTAGCTGCACAGGAGCTGGAACTACACCTCACTCTATGAGAAACGCTGCGGGCCCAGCAGTGCAAGGTGCAACACCATATAAGTTTGCTTGTGCAATAGAAAGGATGCTAGAGCTGCTTAGACACTTAGGACTCAATACACATTCCAAATATACCTGAGATATCCCCTACAAAGAACAAACAGAAGGGACCAATAATGGACTCTTTTGGGAGACAGGTGAAGCTTTGGGATGCGACACCCCCGGCTCGCACAACACCAGCCAAAGATACAGTACCACAAGTGGACCTCCAGGAATCTAAGGTGCTAGCAGCTATTGTAGACTTGAGAACATCACTGGAGGGTAACATTGACACAGTGAGCATAGATATGCAGCTCCTTCGCCAGGATGTACGCTCGCTTACTGAAAGGGTCGCAACAGCAGAGACAACCCTGAAGGAAACAACTACAACCACTGGAGACCTAACAATGAGAGTAAAGATGTCGGAGTCAAGAAATGCCATACTGGAGTCAGGTGCATAGGAAGCGGAGGGAAGGTCACACAGAAACAATATAAGGGTGCTAGTGTTGCCTGAAGACATGGAAGGCCGAGACCCGACAGGATATATTGAAAATGTGCGCTATTGCAAGAGATTGAGCCTGGGAAACTGTTACAAGGGTTTGTTGTGGAAAGGGCACACAGGTCCCTACAAAAGAAACCCCTACTTGGCTCACATCTTAGACCAGGTATTGCCAAGATATTGAAGTTTAGGGAAAGGGAAGCAATACTTCAGTTTTCCAGGGTGAGCTGAACAATACAGCGAGGCAGATCCAAGATAGCGATATACCCAGACTACACACCTATGGTGCAACAGAAACAAAACATGTTTGTGCACATAAAAGTGCAACTCTGACGCCTCGGCATAAAATACATGCTAATGTACCCAGCCAGGCTGAAGATTATGGTATCCAGTCATTTTTTTGAATGCATTTCTTCAAAATGCAATTATGATGAAAACATTTAGTCGAAAAAATGTTTTTCGAATTTATTATTTTTTTTATTTCATATGTTTTTAATGTTTTTTTGGGTTTTGAAAGTAAAAAAGTGTTTAAAAAAACACAGGGTTTGGGGGAACCCCCCATTTACAAAAAAGAAAAGACATTTGAAACATTTTTTGGAGGCAAAATGTTTTCGACATAATGGCGAAAAAAATGCCATTCGAAAAAGTCACTATAAACCGAAGATTATGTATGGTGGGAGAATGCATTTCCTTGAGACCCCGGCGGCTGCAACTATGAGGCTTAAACATAATAATCTAGGGACTAAAGACGAATAAGGTGTACAAGAAAACATGGAATCTGCACCTGGAATTGACGTTGGGTGCAGGAGCCGGGAGGAACATGACTGGATGTGGGGCTGGGTCCTTGCTATCTTAGAAAGCCTTTGGGGTGGCCATGTTATATTTGTGACACAGTGAAATGATGGAACATTAAGATGAGCTAAGAACCCCTGGGAAGTGCAGTGTCCGGAGATGCAACTGATTAGGACAAGATATGCTGCCGAATACTGTGAGGAAGTCACTGTATGGATGCTAAGGACAGTGGGGACGAGCGCAATCACCCGCTAGGTGGTGCTTGGACAACCACGAACCAGGGTTTAGTTGCTGTCAGCCGGTTACTGGCCTTAACCTGGTACCCAATGGCTAAATATGGCCTTGAGGGTATGGGTATACCCGAACAGGGACATTCTGTTGGGCGTTGTTTACCTCCTGGGTTTAGGGGGTTGTTGTATTTGGTTGTGTTTGTTGGTTGTATAGAGCTCAATAACAGAACACAGTGGGGAGGCTGGGGGTGGACTGGTGGAGCAGGCCTTGAAGGGCTAAACCGTAACTGGACACATGTGAAAAAAGTGTTGGGACGTGCCCACAGGACCCTGGGGAGCGGGGTGTATTACAGAGGTGGAATGCAGATCACATGGGCCAATAGGACAAGGAGGGTGCAATGTTAATTATATCTATGATGCGAATAATGTTTCGGTCCTGGAATGAAAGTGGGCTGGGATCATACATCAGAAGGAATAGAGTGAGGTCCTACCTCCGGAAGAAACAGATATCCATAGCCCAGTTTCAAGAGACTCATTTACTACCTGAGGGGCAGGAACTGCTTTTGTCAAGATGGGTTGGGATGGGATATGGGATATGGCTCTACGTTCTCAAAATTCCCTAGGGGTCTACTTATATGGGTGGGTGGATGCAGCAGTCCCCTTTCAAGTGTCAGGGGTGGTGGCCAATATGGAAGGAAGATAAATTATCCTGTGTGGCTTTCTGGGCCACTGTGAAGTGTGTGTGGTAAACTCCTACTTTCCTAATAATGCGATACCCACACATGTGCGCTTGCTTAGCAGTAAAGATTGCATTTAGACGAGATGTGCTGCTAATATGGGGTGGCATTTCTTATTGTGTGCGGGATGAGCTCCTGGTGTGACAAACCTGAAGGTGTCCCACACGCTAGTCCCTGGCGATCTGTCATCCAGGTGGCCAGTACTCAGCCATCACTATTGGATCCTGTTCCTGGGGGTGGACCTGTGGGGGAAGATCAACTGGATGAGAGTTCTTCAGGGAGTAGAAGTGGGAAACCGACGGCTGAGACGTGGTACCCCCTTCCTTATAACACCTTTTCCCCATCCTACCTCTTAGGATATGTAGAAGCTCTACCCCCAAGTTCCTTTTTTCGACTTAAACCCTTTCTTACACAGTGAAAGACAATGGACTAACACCAGAGCCGTTTACCTGACATGTCCCAACACAAGAGTCAGGTAATTGACCATAACTATCCACACCTGACAGCCCTTTCCCTTCCCCACAGGGATAAAAGGCAGAACACGAGAGCACACTTTGAGCAAGGCAAACAGCACGAGGAGGCAGCTATTCCAGGACAGCATTTGAAACGGAGCAGAAAGGCGGCTTGATCTAAAAGGACAAGAAAGAGGGAACTGCCCATGCCCTTTTCAACCTGGACCCGCGAAGCCTCTGTGAAAGGAATTATAAGACTGGGAACTACAGCTGACGTGTGGTATAACAGATGTCAATGGTGCACGGGGCCCTCCCACACTGATAACCAAGGCGGGGAGATGCGCTTGCTACCGTGGTCCGGTCCTTGACTCCAGAGACCACAAACACCAAGGAGTTCAGCACAGCCGGTGAGTCGGAGGGAGAACCGAACGTAAACCGAACTGTGTTGAACGAAGGTTGCAAACAGCAACATGATATAAATTGAAGGAAACAAAGAACTTGTGTGCTACTGAACTTTTAAGAAATCCCAGGTAAAGACCAGCTACAGAGTGGTACAACGCCACGTGTGTGCTCATTCAGAAGACACTGGCTGGTACCCTTTTGTTGAAACTACAGATATCAGGTGGCCCTAGGAGGGCCCGACGTAAGAGGTGAAAGTGGTCACACAGGGGTTGAGTAAAACCCCTTGTACAATCGAAAGTCTTTGACACAGAAAGCTACGTGAAGTGAATCCTGCATTTTGATAAAGCAAAGTGAAGTATGCATCTGCCCGTAGTGAACCCGACTGTAACAGTCTAACATTAAAGAAGGATCAGAGGGGGGTTGCAAGATGGCCGCCGGCTGGTAAGCACCACGACACCCGAGCTCCCTGACCCGCTCAGACTTTGATGGTGCTGCCCGAGACCTGATTACCTTTATAAGCCCTCCCCGGCTAATTTTGGGTCCCCCACATTGGGGACAGCGGAGCGGGGGGCCGGCGATCCCAGAAGTGTTGGCTGCCGTGGTGGTGGGTGCCTGGGTGACCTCCTGGAGGAGAACCGCAGCTGCTTGGTGCGGTGGTGTGGTACGGTGCCGCGATCCGGCAAGCCGGCTCCTGCTGGTCCCTGCTGGTGAGCGGGGGGCTCCGGCTGCGGCCGTGGGACTCAGGGCAGAGCAGAACAGCAGCGGGACAGCAGTGGCACGGTCCTCTCACGTAGAGAAGGCAAAGTGCAGCAGGCCGCCCTGGGACAGCTGATCTGCACAGCTGGAGAGGCGCGGCCCCGGCGGCTCTCGGAGAGCTACAGCCCGAGGTGAGGTGCGGCCCCCCAATGGAAATGGGCGGTCACTGTGGGACCAGGGTCTGGAGGAGCCGCTTGGAGGGGGGCCCCCTCTGCACCGCCTACAAGTAAGGAGCAAGGGAGGAGGGGGTACTCTGGAGAACAGCCCGTGGAGGCAGTCAGTTTCAGGAGGACACTGGCCTCTCTAGACCTCCCAAGGTAACAGACGGGGTAGATGCTGCTCCGGGGCATGCAGGCTGTGACAACCTCCTTCAAGCTAAGGGGGCCCTAAGTATTCTCACCAATCAGACTCATAAAGCCCGGCCTGGAGGCTTGATCGGGTTTGGGCACTGGGGAGGTGTGGTATCATTGTGCCCATAATAGAATATTTTAAAGAGGGAGCGGGCTTAGTCCCCGGAGTCAGTGATCCCCACAGCTTATTGGACTGCATCAGACGGGGTGTGTGCACCAGCGGACCTAGAAAGGTGCCAGCTTCCTCGATAAAAACAGGCTACGGGTGGTCCCTGCAGCGCTTTGAAGTAACCCCCACAATGTCTAGGAATAAAGTCATCAGGGGGTGTAGAGCCTGAAAAAGTCCCAGGACGGGATACTCACCAGAATTTGGTCACGAGAGTCTGAAACGGAGGCGGGCCTACTAGGGGAGGAGGGTGCAGGGGGTGCATCCCAAGTCTCCACCCAGATCTCCCAAGATGCATTGGTCACACATGCAACGCTTAAACAATTTTTGGGGAAAATGGTCGACAAAATTACTGCGGCAGGCCAAAGGCAGATGGATACCCTGAGGGAGGACTTAGTGGAAGGTCTCAGGGAAATCATACGAGACATTAATAAAGTGGAGGAGAGGGTCGACATTAATGAACGGGCCATTCAAGAGATGACGGAAGAGGCAAGTCAGAAATCTTGCTGGAGACTCTAGCGGTTGCAACTCAAAATCTAGAGCTGCAGGCTGAGGAGTTGGAGAACCGCTCCAGGCGGGGTAATATCCGGGTTAAAGCCCTTCCAGAGGCTATCCAGGCCCAATACCTCCCGCAAACCCTCACAAATATATTCATGGATCTTCTAGAGGAAGAGTCGGGCTTGGACCTTCAGTTTGACAGAATCCACAGGATGGGGGCTCCCCGAGCCGAACCCGGTGCTAGGCCAAGGGACGTCTTGGTGGCCCTCCATAGCTATGTCACTAAGGAGGTGATTTTACGGAAGGCCAGAAAGGCGGGCAGCATCACCTAGAATGGTTCCGAGATCTTTCTTTATCAAGATCTGGCGCAGGTGACTTTAGCTAAGAGAAGGCGAATGAGCCCGGTTTTCATGCATCTCAGGGCACAGTAAGTTAAATATAGATGGTCTCACCCGTTTGGACTGGCATTCATATGGCAGGGTAAGCAGCACAAGATAACCTGCGAGCAAGGCCTGGAGCTGCTTGGCATTGAAGATCAGCACAAATGCGCCCAAGATCACACAGTTACACTAGGCTTTGAAAGTCTTGCAGAGAGTTTGAAAAAGAGTTTAGAGAGGCTCAGAAAAGTTTAGCCAGGGTGTCCCAGGCTAACCCAGGTTCGAAAGTCGGGGGCTAAATCTACCCCGTACAGTCGGTGGCAAGGGAAGCCAGGCTGAACACTGCACCTTAAGTGGGAAGGATCCTCCAGCGGTGGCAGTTATTCCTGGCAGCGGGTGCAAGTCTCGGCATCATCCAGGGGAAGAGAAGATCTCGACTTGGAGGAAAGATGAAGATCGTTAAACTGCCAGGGAAGAAACAAGCCGCAGAGTTTTCTGGTTAAAGGTATTACCCTTTATTTCGCGTTCGTGGTAAAACGTAGTATTCCGGTTGCCGGGGTGCTTGGCACAGGCAAGGCGGCCACGAGATGCTTCGGGAAGGCGAAAAGACGATGAAACTGGTTATCCCCACCAGCCAAAGGAAGAACACTCTCCGGCGGGTGATCTCCTCTGTCATTGGGAAAAGTGGTGAGACGGTTCAGCAGGGCTCCACCGGTGGTGTCGTCGTAGCAGGTCGGCTCAGCTTCTCCCTCGTCGGATTCTTAGGTCCTGTGGCGACTTCTGAAGTTCCAGTCCCCAAAGCCCTTCTTTTATGCAGAAAACCCCCATTCACTCAGCCTAGCTGTCACTCAAACATGCTAAGTGGTGAGCCGGCCGGCTCACCACTTGGGCCAATCAGGACGGAGTGCGACTTGAGTTGCCTAGGCAACTCAGTCCAGGGTGCCTAAATCCCCCTCCACCCCTCCTAAATACCCCAGACAGAGTGGCACCACTTTGGAGGGCTTCTGTGGAGAAGCCTGCCAAAAAGTGCAACAAAGGGCTGAACTTGGGTTGGAGTCACAGAAGCGAACACAAACGCCATTTTAGAACCGAGTTCTGGCAAAAAATACCAACCGGAGAATTAATATTAAATAAATAAACCGTCGGTATGTTCGAGGCTATAGGAATTAAATAATTAAAGTTGGTAGCCTCGAACAATGGGAAATCCCATAGGGATATATTCGCGGTCAAATATAAAAAGTAGTATCCACTGCCACCAGCCAAAACTCGATCAGGGGGGACGGAGACGTGCCCCTTCGACTAACAGACCCCGGGGTAATCGAATTCCCCCTGCCAGTACGTCCACAATATGATGGTTTGCACTGGTTCTGTTCAGAATTCAAGACTAGTAAAGTCAATGGTGACTTTACATGCCCTGGGAGACAGTAGTCAGTCCCAGGGTATGGAGTCTATACTGGGGGGTCACTATGACACCCCTGTGTTACTGCACTGAGGGTGCTGTATAACACACATCACAAAAACACATGAAGCCCTATGGAGTAAAAGACCCCATAGCCCATTAAACACATCTAGAGTCAAAGGAACACACTCAAATCATGTCCAAGAGTGAGGGTAAAAGAGTCTCACTCTTGGCAGGAGAAAAAAACAAACCCCAAAAATCCAGCAAAGCTGCTGGGGGACTCCCTAGGTTAGGAAATTCAGTCTAAACAGAGAATTCTCCCTAACACTCGCCCCCCCCCCCCAGACTAAGGGACAGGAGGATTTAATCCACTCCTCATACCTCTAGTCGATGCCATAAATCCTAGAGAGTCCATCAGCATTTTGATGGTGACACCCTGACCTGTGCTCAATGGTGAAATCAAACCCTTGCAGGCAGATTGACCATCTCAATAGTTTTGGATTGTCTCCCTTCATTTGCATTAACCATCTCAAGGGTTGGTGGTCAGTCTGAATGACAAAAGTAGAACCATACAAGTATGGCCTAAACTTCTTCAGCGCCCACACAATAGCAAAGCATTCTCTTTCGATTGTTGCCCACCTTGTCTCAGGATCCTTCAGCTTACGGCTGATGAAGCAAATGGGGTGCTCCCTACCCTTCTCATCCAGTTGGCTTAGAACTGCACCTATACCTACATTGGAAGCATCAGTTTGTACATTGAAAGTTTGGTGGTAGTCAGGAGCTCTCAGTACTGGAGCTTGGCAAAGAGCTTTCTTCAGTTTTTCAAAGGCCTGATTGCCCTCCTCATTCCATTTGACCTTTTTAGGGAATTTTGGAGAGGAGATTACATTCAGTGGAGAAGCTATGGTCCCATAGTTCTCAATGAAATTCCTGTAATACCCAGTGAAGCCTAGGAAGGCTCTCACCTGGGTTCGAGTAGTAGGTGTTCTCCAGTTTTGCACAGCTTCAATTTTGCTGAGCAAAGGCCTTATTTCTCCACCTCCTACCTCATGCCCAAGGTAGACCACTTTACTTTGACCAATCTGGCATTTACTTGCCTTGATTGTCAAATGGGCCTGCTCAAGAGCCTGCAAAACATGTCCTAGGTGGTTCACATGTTCCTCCCAGGAGTGGCTGAAGACTGCAATGTCATCCAAGTATGCCATGCAGAAGTCATCCATCCCAGCTAGAACTCGATTCACCATCCTTTGGAATGTAGCAGGTGCATTTTTTTAATCCAAAAGGCATGACCTTAAACTGGTACAAGCCAACTGGAGTTAAAAATGCAGTTTTCTCCTTGGCATGGTCTGTCAAGGCTATTTGCCAATAGCCTGACGTAAGGTCAAATGTGCTGAGGTACTTGGCTGCACCAAGTTTATCCACCAACTCATCTGTCCTTGGCAAAGGGTCGGCGTCAGTTTTAGTGACTGCATTAAGAGCTCTATAGTCCACACAGAATCTCAAGTCTTTGGATCCTGCCTTTGGCACTAACACAACTGGGCTAGACCATGGACTAGTAGAGGGCTCTATAACCCCGAGATCAAGCATCTTCTTGGCCTCCCCTTTGATATGGGTTCTTACATTTTCTGACATTCTGTATCCTCTGCTTTTGACTGGCAGACAATCACCAGTGAGAATATCATGCTGTCCCCAAGGGGTCAAGCCTGGTGAAAGTGAGAACAGGGAGGCAAACTGATTTAACATAGATTTGCACTCCTCTTGTTGCTCAGGTGTCAGATCTGAAGAGAGATTGACTCCTTCAATTTTCTCATCTAAAGTTACACCTCTGAGGAGATCAGAGAGAGATTCACTCTCTTCTTCCTCAGCTGCTGAAGCTAGAAGCAAGGCTCCTACTTCAGGTCTGGAGATGTACGCTTTCAGTCGATTGGTGTGGAAGACTCTAGGAGCTTCCCTGGGTCTGCCCAGATCCACCAGATAGTTGAACTCCCCAAGTTTTCCCACAACTTTGAAGGGCCCCATCCATTTGTCTTGCAAGGCCCTCTGCCTTGTTGGGAGCATAACAAGAACTGGTCTTGAGTGAACTTAACCATGTTAGCCTTTTGATCATGCCAATTCTTGACCAAAGCTTGTCCAGCTTTCAGGTTATCACTAGCTTCTGCCATCATGTGTGACATTCTCCTCCGGAGACCTATCACATAGTCAGTCACTCTGACTGGCTTGAGGGGAGGAGCACCTTCCAATCCCTCCTTAATCAGGGCCAACGGACCTCTGACTGGATGGCCATAGAGAAGATCAAAGGGAGAATAACCTACTCCCTCCTGAGGGACTTCTCTATAAGCAAAGAGAAGGCATGGCAGTAGAAGGTCCCACTTTCTTTTCATGGGTTCCTCTAAAGCAGCTATCATGCTCTTCATGGTTTTGTTAAACCTTTCTACCAGTCCATTTGTCTGGGGGTGGTATGCGGTTGAGAACTTGTAAGTAACTCCGCAGGTTTTCCACATGGCTTTCATGTAGTGGGACATAAAGTTTGATCCCCTGTCGGATATTACTTCCTTCGGAAACCCAACCCTGGTAAAAATACCAAGGAGGGCCTTAGCCACAGCCGGAGCTGTAACAGTCCTCATAGGAATTTCCTCAGGGTACCTAGTAGCATAGTCTACTACAACAAGGATATACCTGTTGCCTGAGGAGGTTGGGGGATCAAGGGGACCAACAATGTCAATCCCTACCCTCTCAAATGGGACTCCCACAACTGGGAGAGGCACTAAAGGTGCCACATTTTTGGAGCCAACCTTACCAGAAGTTTGGCAGGTATGGCAGCTCTTGCAAAACTTATCTACTTCAGCCCCCATGTTTGGCCAATAGAAGTAGAGTGAGAGCCTTTCCTTGGTCTTCTTGAAACTCAAGTGACCAGCCAAAGGAATCTCGTGGGCTAAGTGCAAGAACTGTTGTCTGTTTTCTTGAGGTACTACAAGGCGCTTGTAGTCTCCAGGTTCAGACTCAGTTGGTTCACTGTAGAAGAGACCATCTTCCCAGTGCAACCTATACTTCCCAGGCTCTTGCCCATCAGCCTGAGAAGCTGCTTGGTGGCGGAGACCCTCCAGAGTTGGACATTCTCTTTGTCCCTTACGAAAAGCTGCCCTGCTGGGCCCACCTTCTGCCAGTAAAGACTGCAGCTCAGGATGGTCCTCAGGGTCCAGATCTCCAATAAGTTCTTGGCCTCCTACTAGCTCTTCTTCAGAGTCTAGTTCAACCACACAGGGTTGTACCTCCCTCTCAGCTGGAGGTGGAGTTACAGGTGTAACTGTTGGAAGCACTGGAGTGCTCGCTACTGGATTTTTCCTAGGAGTCTTGGGTTGCCCCTTTGCTCCTGATCTGGTAGTTACTGCAGTAAGTTACTCCAGTGGGAGAGGAGTGATCTCTGTCATCATCTCCTGAGATAACCCTTGCAGGGTTTTCTCTCATGCAGGTTTTGTGAGCTCCTGTAACCTTTTACTAGGAGTTCTGGGGGTATGTGACACAACTCCAAGAGCTTTCAGGTCATTACCCAACAGAACCCTACCTGGTACTTCACATTGTATACTGACAGGTATCTTCACAGCCATATCATTACACTGGATGAGAACTGGTAACTGGGGACACATCTGCACAGGCCCTCCAGCTAACTTGGTGAGGCATTTGGGTGCCTTAGCAACATCCTCTGCCTTGAAAATTGATTCATCCACCACAGTTATGCTGGCCCCAGTGTCCCTAATGGCAGGAGTCTCCTGACCATTCACCTGGACACTGTCTTTATAATACTCTTCAGTGTTATCTGGGATAGAATTATACACATCTAAATTCTGTTGTTCCCACAACCCCAGAGAGACTAAAGAAACACTGGCTGATACACCAAGGGATTCATCAGCCAGTAGTAAAAAGTTTCCACTTGCCATTGGGACTTCCTCTTCTGGAACGAAGGCTAAGGAGGCAAGTTAGATCCCTGAAGGTTTACTCTTGCATCTGGGATCTCCTCTTCACATGGTCAGTAGAGCCACAAACAAAGCATTTACCGAATGCTTTCTGGAATGGTGGCTTGTTCTGGCCTCCCTCTGGTTTGGCACCAGAAGGTACACTATTCTGCTGTGGTTTTCCTTGTGGCTTACCCTTATGGTTTTGTTTGGAGCCCTCTTTGGAATTTGCAGTATTAGAATTCTCTTTGGAGTCCTTTTTAGGCTGTTTCCCCTCATCCTTCTTCTGAGTTACCCCAGAATCCTTGTGAGTGGCCCTGTTGGCAACCCACAAGTCAGCAGCCTTAGCTAGTTTTCTGGAATCTAATTCCTTTGAATCAGCCAAGTGCTGTCTGAGCTCAGGAGAGCAGGCATCATAAATTGACTCCAACATAAAAAGATGTTTCATACCTTCATAAGTGTTCACCTTGTAACCCTTAATCCATCCCTCTAAGTTTTTCAACCCTTCACTCACCCAGGTAGCCCAAGGGGTACCATCATGCTTTTTGAGGGTTCTAAACCTCTTATGATACTGGGAAGGGGTCTTCCCAAATCTAGCTATCAGAGCTAGTTTCACACATTCATACTCTTTCCTATCCTCCTCCCCCAACTCCATTACCACATCAGTTGCAACAGGGGAAGCCTAGAGAACAACTAGGTGAGTAAGTCATTTCCTGTGATGTTCTGGAGCCCATGATTATATTCAAACAGAGACAACCAATCCAACACATCCAACTTAGGCTCATACATACCAACCAATTCTTTAGGCATCCGGGGTCTTTTAGGACTGGAACTTTTAGAGGAGCCAGAGGGAGAAGCATTTTCAACAGACAATTTCTTCATTTCTAGCTCATGCTTGAGCTCCATTTCCCTTAACCTTAGTTCTTGGTTCAGTTCCTGGTGTCTTTGTTCGGCCTGAGTATTACGTTTTTTAAACTCTAATTCAAGTTTCATCTTCTCTAGTTCAAGATATTGAGGACTAAGTGTGGGACTTGGTAAAGGTCCAGTAGGTACAGCAGGTAGAACAGACAGAGGCCTAGGGGGGACAGTCACAGTAGTCTCACCCGCCTCTTCTGACTCTTCCTCAAGATCATCAACATTTTGTTCAGTTTCAATCTCAATACTATTATCTACAGTTGCTGGAGTGGTAGGTTCCTCTGAACCATCATCCAGGCTTTGGTTAGCTAACAACCTTTCTATTAGCTCCATGTTCTTGCCTCTAGTCAGGAGATTCTTATGCTTACAGAGAACTCTTAAACAATCAGCAGTTTTTGTAGCAAGGGACTCTTGACTATAACTCTCAATAGTTAACATGATAGAGTGATTACTTTTTCAGTGCTAAGCTTTGTGGTTCGTTGCACTAGGGGATCCTAAGCACACTAAAATGTATACTCAATACAAATCGCACCGCTGTACACCAGTGTTAGGCAGAAACCTGTGCAGTTCCCTTTGGGAACACTGCAAAAGATTTAGGACTACAGGTGTTAGCAGTAAACCCACTTGGTAGCAGTCTGTACCACCCA
The DNA here is from genome assembly GCF_040938575.1 of Ambystoma mexicanum. NCBI lineage: Eukaryota > Metazoa > Chordata > Amphibia > Caudata > Ambystomatidae > Ambystoma > Ambystoma mexicanum. The sequence continues at coordinate 1,471,529,576 of NC_090931.1, read as the reverse complement.
GATTTACCTGGTAGCTGTGGCTGAGCAGTCAGACTTCCCTCAAGAAGAGTAAGGTAGTATGCAAAGTATACACAATAGGCACTCAGATACAATAGCACAAGCAAACACTGACCAGAGCTTTGGTATCAAGGTATATAATTATTTATTTAAAAACACACTGTTTGAAACACTCCAGCACTCTTATTGTAAAACACTCTAAACACAGTTACTATTGTAATATATACAACCCTTATTGCTTATCAGACAAGTCTTAGTTAACACCTCTTATTTCCAGAAAGAGGTGAGTGCTTAACTATAGATGGCACTCCAATAAGTTCATGAAGAAGGGAGGGAAAAAGGCAGAATATGTGAAGATACACCACTCTAAGATTTAGGAACACTTTTAGCAAGGCAGGAGAGCAAAAGTCACTTGTGAGCCAAAGTCCGTAGGCTGGGCCCACTCTTAGAGAGAGCAGAGCACAAATGCGCCCAAGATAATACAGTTACACTAGGCTTCGAAAGTCTTGCAGAGAGTTCGAAAAAGAGTTGAGAGAGGCTCAGAAAAGTTTAGCCAGGGTGTCCCAGGCTAACCCAGGTTCGAAATCCGGGGGCTAAATCTACGCCCTACAGTCGGTGGCAAGGGAAGCCAGGCAGAACACGATACCTTAAGTGGGAAGGATCCTCCAGTGGTGGCAGTTGTTCCTGGCAGCGGGTGCAAGTCTCGGCATCGTCCAGGGGAAGAGAAGATCTCGACTTGGAGGAAAGATGAAGGTCGTTGCACTGCCAGGGAAGAAACCAGCCGCGGAGTTTTCCGGTTAAAGGTATTACCCTTTATTTCGCGGTCATGGTAAAACGTGGTATTCCGGTTGCCGGGGTGCTTGTCGAGGAGAAACGGGGAGTTGCTATTTTGATGCGTAGGGATGTCCCCCTGAGGGTGCAGAGGGTGGTGCGGGATGGAGATGGGAAATATATTATGCTGGTGGCTGAAATATGGGGGCGGAAAGTAACTCTGGTCTCGCTATACGCGCCTAACTCCCATCAGGATGTGTTCTTTGCCTCCTTGTCGAAACTTTTATAGGCCGAAGAGGAACTTGTGATAGCAGGTGATTTTAATGCTGTGGTCAACGCTTGGATTGATAAGACCTTGCCCCCCCCTCTGCTGCAGATAAGAATTCTTTTGCGCACACTTCCCTGGTTTGCGATCATTCGTTCAACGAGGCCTGGCGATTTTCTCATCAGGAGGAGTGTGATTATAACTTTTGTTCTGCAGCACATGGGGGCTTTTCCAGATTAGACATGTTCCTCATTTTAGACAAACTGGTCCCCCAGTTAATAGAGGTCGAAATCCTCCTGCAGGCTCTGTCTGATCACGCCCCGTTATCTTTAACAATGGCCCATTTCCATGCTGTCCCACTTCCTACATCATAGGAGCCAGGCGGCATATGGTATTATGAGAGCCAAGCGATATTATTATTCAAGGGGGAACAAAGCTAATCGGCTGCTAGCAGCCAAGCTGAAAAGGCAGGCCACGTGAAATCATATTGACTACCTGAAAGATGTCAATGGGAAATCTATTCATTCAGAGGGCGGGAAACTCCCAAGTTATAGAACATTTCTTCAAGGAACACTCGGCTCTGTTTAAAGGATAGTTCCGGGACTTTTTTTTTATTGTCCCTACGGGTCGGCCATGTGTTTGTAAGCATAAATCGGTAGATCGTAGGAAACTTTCCTATGGACCTTACCCGACTTTTCGCCCATTATCGCACTCGAAATCAGCCTCCATTTTGTGATAATCCTATCATTCCGCCGCATCGACCTGGCTCACCTGCCTTTGCGGCACTAAATCAAATCCCCCGCCCCTGAGCCTGACATCAGCAGACGCGTACTGCCCATTTCAAGCACGTCTCGTGTCAACAATCGCTGCGCCTCAGCTATTGACGTGTTGCCATGGAAATGGCAGGACGCCTCTTTCCCCAATAAGTATAAACAGACCGTTTCACAACACACAGCAGCAGATTTTCGATTCCATTCCTCTCTCTGTGTTACTTTGAGTATTCTGTGACTCGTTTCAGTGCTCTGGTCAGCTACCTTCGCCGCTTGTAGCCCGTGTGAACACCTGTACCATCTCTGTAAATTATTTTACTATCTTTACCGCACAATGGCCACAATAATGCCGTATATGTACGAGCCCGAGTACACCGAGGAAGAACTACTGGAAAGTCAAGCACGCGAAAACGATGGGGATTCGGACGGCAGTTGGGAGGACCAGTCAACGGATGAAGAGCCTGGACCATGTCGCATGGACGGCGTCTCCACCTGGTGCACGTGCAATCGGTGCGAGCTAATGCCAACTGAGGAGGAGAACTGCTGCTGCCGTGAAAATTCCGGGTGCTTGGCCTACATTTCGGAAAGCGAGCAAAGTCTGCAGGAAGGCGAGCAAAGTCCGCAATGCATCACCGAGCTGCCAGAGTTCAGGGAAGCCTGCCTCTCACGGACCGTGTTGAGGATGATGATGGTGCTTATGCACGAACTTCGCGGCACTGTTCGTCCGCGTAATCCGAGTAACGAGTAAGTATACTCTGTTTGTGATGTCAGTGATGCCACCACTATTTCATGGTCGTCTCCCACATATAAAATTACATTTACATATCATTCGAACGCATGTAAATTTGTTCCATATAGTGCATTTTCTAGATATAATTTTTTTCTAAGAAAAATGACATGTGTTACCTGAATCGACATTGATAAGAAAGTTTGGTCAGTTTAATACAGTTTGCATCTTTTTTTTTCACAGGTGGTACAGGCTGGTGGCCTATCGTTGCTTCACTTGGTGGCTTCACGGGAGGCTCGGACACCGCGTTCGGAGAGTAATACCTGCCTGTGCGGTACTTGCCATTAGACAACATTTCCCCAGTGACAGTGGACAATACCGCGGATTTTCCCTCGATGTGCTGCAACCTCAACTTTACAATGTGTAATGTTTATTATTTATGTTTAATTAAAATCTAAAATAAAGCCCAACATATATTTTAACAATGGTTGTTTTGATTTTTTAAATGAATCTAGTGTATATTCTCCTGGGAGGGTGAGGTATTTATAAACTCACCCCCCTGCATTCCATGTAGTAGATCCTGCAGCCATCCTCTTACATTCAGTTAGATGGCCTCTCCTTGGTGAGGCCCTGCGGCAAACTGGTCTTGTCTGCACGACCACCGCCCCGATCCACCCCCCGCCCTATCAAAGGCAGTTCGCACCGGGGTACTTGTGCTGGCAAGTGGAGCTGTCAGGGAGCGATAAAGGCCAAGAGGTGCCAAAGACCATGTACACTTCAAAGTGGTCTATAGAGCATGGGTTGTTGTTCCCATGTCTACCTACAGACCCCGTGTCTCCTGCCAAGCATCCCCCCTCACGCTGGACGCCCCCCTGCAATCCACATAAGTGTGTCTCCATTCACGAGTCTTCCTGTGACTTGTCTGCACGACCACCGCCCCGATCCACCCCCCGCCGCCCTATCAAAGGCAGTTCGCACCGGGGTACTTGCGCTGGCAAGTGGAGCTGTCAGGGAGCGATAAAGGCCAAGAGGTGCCAAAGACCATGTACACTTCAAAGTGGTCTATAGAGCATGGGTTGTTGTTCCCATGTCTACCTACAGACCCCGTGTCTCCTGCCAAGCATCCCCCCTCACGCTGGACGCCCCCCTGCAATCCACATAAGTGTGTCTCCATTCACGAGTCTTCCTGTGACTTGTCTGCACGACCACCGCCCCGATCCACCCCCCGCCGCCCTATCAAAGGCAGTTCGCACCGGGGTACTTGTGCTGGCAAGTGGAGCTGTCAGGGAGCGATAAAGGCCAAGAGGTGCCAAAGACCATGTACACTTCAAAGTGGTCTATAGAGCATGGGTTGTTGTTCCCATGTCTACCTACAGACCCCGTGTCTCCTGCCAAGCATCCCCCCTCACGCTGGACGCCCCCCTGCAATCCACATAAGTGTGTCTCCATTCACGAGTCTTCCTGTGACTTGTCTGCACGACCACCGCCCCGATCCACCCCCCGCCGCCCTATCAAAGGCAGTTCGCACCGGGGTACTTGTGCTGGCAAGTGGAGCTGTCAGGGAGCGATAAAGGCCAAGAGGTGCCAAAGACCATGTACACTTCAAAGTGGTCTATAGAGCATGGGTTGTTGTTCCCATGTCTACCTACAGACCCCGTGTCTCCTGCCAAGCATCCCCCCTCACGCTGGACGGCCCCCTGCAGACCGCATAATGCCACGACATATACACGTCATTCATTCACAAACACACCCCTGTTTCGAATTCTTTATAACCCACTTCATATTTCTAATGAGAACTTCTTTGCGCTTTGCTAGTCAACCCGTGAAGGTGCTGGTTATCTGCTCTTCGTCTCTGTGAACTTCCGTGACCACTTTGAGCAAACTCGTCAGTTTGCAACCTGTGAACTGCTCCCTGTTCTACGACAAGAAACTACTCTGATCCCTGCATCTAACTGTTTGTTCGTCAAGGTAAGTCCATGTACCATAATCATTTTGCGTCCTATTTTTTGATTTATATCTATTTGCTAGTAGTCATCAAATTGCATCCATGTTTTCTTTTCGTTCACGACAGTACATGCAAGGAACTAGTCACATGTTCTGAGTTTAGTCAAATTAGTTTTTCTATTTTTTGAAAGTTATTGAAATACTTATCCGCATGTGAATAACGTGTATAGTTCCAAGAACCAAAACGGACCTTGCATTGAACCTTTTATGTGTCATTTAATGTTTTAACACATTGGTATTCATAGAGAATTGTTGATCTTTACTTTTCAGAACTTTCCATAATGCCTGCCTGTTCCATTGGCGGTTGCCCTTCAAAGACCCATAACAAATCTGAAGGTACTATAATGCATGTTTTCCCTAAGACAATAGATCAGATAAGAGAATGGGTCCGATATTGCGGATATCCAGCCTCTGAGATAGAAAGTAGAGTCCTAGAAGTCTTTGCGGACAAGAGGGGTGATCGATACCGCATCTGCAGCAGGCACTTTAGCCCAGACATGTACTCCACATCATTGCTAATAAGGACGAAAACACCGCGAGCGAGGCGAAAATTGCTCTCAACCGCTATTCCCACTCTATTCGTCCACATCCCTCCACTGGTGAGTCAAGTTTACGTATTTATCTCTCGGCATTGCGGTAGTGTGTAGCATTAGCTAACAATAATTTCCCCATTTATGTATCCACTCAATATGAAGGCTGAAGATTCTCCATCCGTGTCGTTATTGCAGTCATCAGCCACTTCAAGCGCCTATCGGGTAATCTTACTTAGCTATTCTGACACTGACTTGTTTTAGGCATGTAAATCAATAGTTTTAATTGATCGTGTAATTATTTTACCTAATGGTACACCACAGTACTCGTCCTCTAGTCTTTGTTTTCAGTTATAATTATTGTTATCCAAAATAATGCAAGTACTGTCTTTCAGGGAGATGCTGAGGAGTCCAACGCATTGACGACAACCGTAGATGTCACTCAGATGCTCGAGGTACGTTTCCGGACAGTTCCATCGATGGAGATCATCAGATCTTGCATTCTTGTAGCGTGATTGTTACACACAATGTTTCTTTCGTTTTTAGCCATTGGTATGTCCTTCTGTCGTCGCCCTCCTATGTGTCTTCTTTTTTCAATATTGTGTTCATTACTAATGAAAGTCCTATGTTTCAGGGAGTCGATGGAGCATTAGTCCAAGAGGAAGGGGGAGCATGCAGTTACGGGTCGGCGCAACAGCTTGCAGAAGTGTGCACCGCAGTTACAGCGTCCCTTGATGTTCTTATGCATTTCGAGGTATGGATACTGACAGATCAATCATGCGAGATCAAATGACGTGATTACATCCGCTATACTTCCTTCTTTATTAACGCAAGTACTATGTTTCAGGGAGCTGACGGAGCTTCTTCAACAAGAACATCACCCCTAGTAGTTGATGCAGATCTCTGGGTGGTGACACTTCCAACGATGGAGCAAATCGAATCATATTTAGATATCCATTATTTATTTTAGACAACTGATCATTTGTGCAGGTCTATTTAGATGAGCCGTTGACGCCTGCAGAAAGTTTATGTTCTTTTAAACAAAATACAAAACCATACTAATGCAATTACTGTGTTTCAGGGAGTTGCTGAAGCCTCATCTTCAATAATATCATCAATGGAAGTCTATGCGGAGCCCGAGGTATGGATCTTGACAGTTCAATCTAACTAGATCAACAATGCGTGAACTATTGTCGTTTGAATGTTCTACACAATGCATTCATTCGTGTTTTGCTATTGAGATGTACGTATGGGTATTGGTCCCCAAGTACATTTTGTGTTTTCAATATTATTATACATACTAATGAAAGTTCTATGTTTCAGCGAGTCGATGGAGCCTCAGTGAGTGATGGATGTGCTTATCATGAAAGTATAGTCGTTGCAGCGCGAGAGGAAGTGGAGACATGCACACACGAGTCGGAGCAACAGCGTCCAGATGTTGAAGTTCGAGGAAAGAAAGTTTCAAAGAAAAGAAAGCAAAAGAAGGTTAGTGTCCTGTTCACTATATTATGTTGTCTTTCACTGTCAATAGTTCAATACTGTAAGTTGTGTTTAAACTGAACATCCCTTTTCTAATCTGTCCTCTAGTTGCGAGTGGGTGTAAGAACTAGATCTACACAGACAGTGAAGCGAACGAGAGATGTTGCTTGTCAAACCTTTTGGCAGGGACTTGAGACTGGAGATGCATCGTGCCAATGGGAAGAATATGAAGTGATTGACAACGGAGCTATACCACCACCAGCCATTGATAGTGAATGTCCTCCTGGTAGTTTGGATGCAGTCGTAGATCAATTCACAGAATCCACACCCGCAAAAAATAAGAGCACGCGAAAGTTGAAGACATTGTTTTTTTCTCCCATCTCCGGACAAGGAACAGATGTTGCAATGGAAGAGAATGAAGTGGACGACAATGAAACACCATCAATATCACTCAGCATAGCGGAAGACGATATCAGAGATTGTACCTTTCATGCGAGTGACATGTCCTCAACGTTACAGGCCGAACCAGCTGGGATGCAGAGTGACAGTATAAGGAAAGAGGCCAAATTCATTGTATTCGATAGCTGTTTGATGGATATTATTATGATGATGAAATGTGGGCATTGGGTTGGTGGGGAAGTATGTGGGGAGCCATTGATTAATGTGACTCGTGCAATTCGAGGCACTAACCTTAAAATACATGCCACCTGTACACAATATCATCCGTTCGCATGGTCTGCACAACCCATGCTGGGGCAACTGCCAGCAGGCAATCTACTTTGTGCAGCGGCCGCACTTTTTAGTGGTTCAAGTTTTAAAAAGTTACAGTATTTCTTTCAGTTTGTGGGAATCCATTTCATTGCGAAAAGTCAGTTCTACAAATACCAAACCGATTATCTATTTCCAGCCATCAGCGAAGCTTGGAGAATGGAAAAAATGTCAATGGAAAGTACATTCGCGGGCAAACGCTTCAGGCTAGCCGGTGATGGACAATGCGACAGTCCAGGATTTTCAGCCAAGTACTGCACCTACCACTTTCAGGACATGGAAAGTAAGAAAATTGTGAGTTCGTTGGTCGTGCAGGTGTCACAAAGTACATCCTCAGTGGCCATGGAGAAAGTTGGCTTTGTAGCATCATTGCAAGAACTACAATCGCGGGGAATGGTGATCGACCTGATAGCCACGGACAGACACGTTTCAATTGCCAAGACAATGAGAGAACAGTACAAAAATATAAATCACCAATTTGACATTTGGCATCTTGCAAAATCAATCAATAAAAAATTGTCGGCTGCAGGAAAAAAAAAAGATATGCAAGGTATTTCACAGTGGTCCAAGTCAATCAGCAACCATCTTTGGTGGAGCTCAAAAACATGTGAAGGGTCGTTGGAAATTCTACTGGAAAAATGGCGGTCAGTAATGTTGCACTGTAGCAACGTACATCGATGGTCGACAAATGAGCATTTCCACAAATGTGAACATGGCCATTTGTCCACAGAGGAGGCACGGAAGAAGAAGTGGTTGATTCCTTCATCACCCACTCACAAGGCCATTGAAAAGATTGTATTTGATAAAACTATAACAAAAGCTTTGAGGGGACTCACGGAATTCTGCCACACAGGAGATTTGGAGGTGTTCCACAATATGTGCCTCAAGTACAGGCCCAAAAGATTGCATTTTGGCATGGAAGGCATGATAAATCGGACTCTTCTAGCGGTCTTGGCACATAACCATAATGTTGGCCGTCAACAAAGTAGGACGACCGGAACTTTAGGGACGCTTCGCTACAATAAGGCCTTCACTAAAAGAAGTAAACAATGGGTGATCAAACCAGTGTTTGAGGATATGCAATATGAGTTTATTGAGAGACTTATCGTAGATGTCCTCGATAGGCACATACATGGAGTGGTGAACGAACCTATGCAGGGGACAACTGCATTGCCACCCAACATTGCCTCTGTTCCATGTCCACCTAAAGCAGAGCTCATTGAGAAATACACATCACGGTTTAAATGATTGTAATTCGATTGTCTGTTCTCTCTTCTCTCGAGTCTCCTCATGTTGCAGGCCCATTGCAATTAAACCAAACAGTAATATAAATCATTTTTACAAAAATTATAGAATGTTTCCGTATTACAAACACATGGCCGACCCATAGGGACAATAAAAAAAAAGGCACGCAGACAAGATGCCCTTACACTAACTGGAGCTAACTAGAAATGTGTGCTCGCTCAAAGTGAAGGTCAGCTGCTTTGATGTTTTGCTCGGGTGGCGGAACGGCCCACGACCCAATATAAGGTTCTATTGTGATTTGACCTTGACAGGCCGGGACCATCTTGAAAGACTAAGAAAAGATAATGAATAAAATTTCAGAAACGAAACGATGAGCCACGTTCATTAGAAGAAGTAACGTCGGCAAAGAAGGAGTGGTGTTTCGGGTCTGCCCTACACAGAGACACAATGGAAAATGCAAATATAATGTAAGTAACTTTTGATGAGTTTATACCGCAATTTCATTACTATACAGTGGCTTTAAAGACGGGTTCAGTTGTACTTGTTCGTTCTATGTGGCATAGTGTTTTCTACCGCGCTCTATCTGGAGGAGAAACATCTGCTTTTACTGAAGCACCTCAAAACCTTCCTCTTTGCTTCTGCTTTCTCTCTCCCTCTCCCCTGCTACAACTGGTCCACTGTCTGCGACCTCGGTCCTGGGCCCTTCCACTCTCCACCTGCACTGCCTCCCTGTCAACCCCTGCACTGGGGGACTGTCTCAGTATCCTACAGCCCCCCCTTCCCAGCACTTGTTCTGCACTTACCTTGCACTTGCCACCAGCTGGCCCTATTTATTTATTATTTTATGCTACTTACCTTGTACTCCACTCCCCCCCCTCCATGCCTCGCCACGCCTTTAAACACTTGTGTACACCCAGTAGCGCTGTCCTCGCTATGAAATGAATAATTTTAATAAGGATCTGATGGTGAGACTAATTTCATTTTTTATGTTTTTAGGTACATCATTCACTACTGTCTGTGTCACGAGTACCAGACACCGGCGGACGGCTTCTACAGCCGCCAGTTGCTTCTCCGCGTGAACAACGTTACCACCCTGACCATTTTATGGGACGATCGCCAAGTACAAGTATGCCCTTACGCGGTACTAACGGTTAGATGCAACATACCTACCGTTGTGGTGGCCTAGTGCCTCGTTGTTGGAACAGCCATGCGATTATCAGTGCGACAGAAGAGCTTATTTTTATCGTAAACCAACACCCTGTGTACTGCACACGAACATCGCTTCCCTCAAGACGAACTAATTTGGATCGAGAGCAAAGAAAAATGCAAATCGCTGAATATTCTCTAAACATTTGATGTCCAATAAACGTACTTTGACAAATGTACAATCTTGCCGTTTGCTTTTAAACCACGGTTTCACATTCCGAATTGTGGTGCTGTATTGTGAGATGCTCTAAGACCCTGTGTACAGCAAAGGACCATCGCGTTCCTCAATACGAACTTTTTGGAACATGAGCAAATAAAAATGCAAATCGCTGAATATTCTCTAAACATTTGATGTCAAATAAATGTACTTTACCACATTTACAATCTTGCGGTTTGATTTCAAAGTACAGTTTCATATTCCGAATTGTGGTGCGCTGTATTGTGAGCTGATCTGTGTTGATTTCCGGGGTCTGTGTGTAGTCGCGTAGAAGACGCCTGGGCGCGTTTGCCTACGCAGCTCAGTCACGTCACGGATAGAGGCGGGGAATATGAATGTTTTGATAAAGTCTGTTTCAGGGGCGGGGGATTTGATTTAGTGCCGCAAAGGCAGGTGAGCCAGGTCGATGCGGCGGAATGATAGGATTATCACAAAATGGAGGCTGATTTCGAGTGCGATAATGGGCGAAAAGTCGGGTAAGGTCCATAGGAAAGTTTCCTACGATCTACCGATTTATGCTTACAAACACATGGCCGACCCGTAGGGACAATAAAAAAAAAGTCCCGGAACTATCCTTTAATACGGCTCTGAAAGCAGCCCAGGACTTCATACAAAAGGCACAGTTGCCTCGGGTGACTCAGGAGTCCCGAGACCGTCTAGAGGAATCTATAACGCTTAAAGAAACTGAGCTTGCTATCCGTTCCCTTCCGCCGGCGAAGGCCCCAGGCCCAGATGGCCTTACGAAACAGGTTTATAAAATCTTTGGCACTGTACTGGCTCCTTATTTGACTGAATTATTCAATACTATTTGGGTCACAGGCTCTTTGTCTAAAACTATGGCAGAATCTGCAACCACCTTGATTCTGAAACCGGGGAAAGACCCGACAGAGTGTCTATCTTATTGCCCGAATGCTTTATTAAATACGGACACTAAATTATGAAGTAAGATAATAGCAGGAAGACTGGGCAAGATTCTCTCGATCTTGATAGAAAGGGATCAAACAGGCCTTAACCGTAATCGCTCTGCGCAAGATAACATCCGACGGGCAATAAACCTGATTGCCCTGCCCCCGAAGATCCCGGGGAGACTAGCCATTCTATCATTAGATGCCCATAGGGCTTTTGACAGCATGTCCTGGGAGTATTTGAGAGTAGTGTTAGATAGCTATGGGTTTGGGTTCAAATTCTCTAAATTAATATTATCAAATTTTCACTTCCCTTCAACAAGGGTTCAGGTGAATGCACGTTGGACCCCTTTGATTACCCTAGGCAAGGGGACGAGACAGGGGTGTCTACTGTCTCCGTTAGTCGTCGCCTTGGCGATGGAGCCCTTGGCCCAACAAATTAGACTCCACCCTGAGATCTTAGGTTTTGAACACGCAGGACGATGTCATAAATTGTCGCTTTATGCAGATGACCTGCTCTGCTTCCTAAGAGATATTAGTAAGTCTATACCACCATTGATGAATCTATTGTCCCGTTTTGCTGAGCTTTCGGGATTCCAAGTGAACCTATCTAAATCTATTGGATTGGCCTTGACGGAGATCCCCAGTGAGACTGCAATTATTCAAGCACAGTTTTCCATCCCATGGTCTATGACTGAGATCCTCTACCTGGGTTTAAAATTGACTTTGTCTTACTTGGGAATTTTCAAGGCCAATATTCCTGCCTTACTGAAGGAAGCAAAAGAATGTCTCTCACAGTATGACTCTCAGGACATATCATGGTTCGGCCGGATTATCGCGCTCAAGATGACCATACTTCCGAAACTCCTATATGTCTTTCAAGCTCTTCCAGTGCGAATTCCCGATGGGGACCTTATCGAAAATGCAGAAGGCATTAAGTTGTTTTGTTGGGAAAGGGGGAAAACCGAGAATACCTCTTAAGCTTCTTGCCAGGGGGAAACCATTAGGGGGCTTGGGAGTGCCCTCGATTCAGAGATACTATAGGGCAGCTCAGGTCGCTGATTTGCTGTCCAGGGCAAACACTTTGGAGGCCCCCAAATGGCAGGATATTGAGGAGGCGATGTCCCCATTTCCCTTGGCACATCTTCCGTTCCTTCCCAGGGAGGCCCTGACTCATGGGAGGGCTCTTCTGAACACTACCACCTCCCCATTACAGAGCTGGGATAAGGAATTTGCTCAAAGAGGGTTCAAATCGGGCCTGGGTTCTCTCTCCCCTATCTCCCAAAATCCGGCCTTTACTACTGGTCTAGTGTACGGTGCGTTTCAGAACTGGGAACCCGTTGAACCAATACATCTGAGGGATGTATATAAAGATCGGGAACCCCTGAAATTTACTGAATGTAGAGAGAAATTCAATTTGTTAGAGACTGAACGCTTTCGGTACATTCAGCTGCGTCACTGGATAACTAATAGGGCCACTCGTTATGCTGCGGCCAGGGATCTGATTGGGTTGGAATTAAAAATGCTAGAAGGCCAACGGGGTCATAGAATTTTAGCCTGCTATAAACTTCTAGAGAATGTCCCTCCTGGGGAGAAACTTCCTTATATGAGTGCATGGGAAGGGGAGTTGGGAATGGAGATGCCAGAAGAATCCTGGCACAGAATATGACTTAGAGCTGAAACGAGCTCTCGATGTACGATTGTGAAAGAGAATGCAATTAACTTGTGTTACCGATGGTATCTGCCCTCAAGCAGACTGCATGCAATGAATCCCGACTATCCGGACACATGTTGGCATGGTTGTGGCGAAAAAGGTGATCTGGCGCATATGTGGTGGCACTGTTCTGTTATACAGTCTTTCTGGCTAGAGGTACGCTCTAAAATTAAAGAGATTAGTGATTTTTTTGTTGCCTATGAACCCGTTGGTGTTGGTGCCAGGGGATACCCCAGAAGATGGCTCCTTTCCGATGTCCGGTAATAGAGCAGCCTTGCTTTTGTACCCTCCTTATAGCGGCTCGGATCACAAGAGCTTGTTTTTGGAAATCCATAGAAGGGCCCCATATTGCCTACTGGTCGGTGAAAGTGTGGGAATTATTAGGGCTGGAAAAGCTCTCAGCTATGTTGGAAGGGAGAATGCTAAGATTGACACGCCTCTGGCAACCATTCCTGGACTTTGTGCAGGACAAAGAACACGTTTTTTCAATCAATGTTATTGAAACATTTTCTGAAACCCTGAGATGTTTATTGAGCCCTCACCTGTCTCCTGTAACGGACATTGTGTTTTTTTTTTCTCTCCCTATCTTCTTGACCCTGTCTTTTCACCTCCCCCCGCTATCGGTACTGGTCCATGTTAATGAATTTCTCTCGATTTGATTGTTATATATTTGGGTAGGCAATGAATTATGACCATTTATTATGTGGAAATGTATACAAGAATTTGTTGTTTGTTACCGGCAGAGTATACTTAAATTTTCCTTATACAATGGTTGCGTGTTCTCAAGTTGGACTATGAACTGTGATGATCAAATTACTTGGAGGGGCGGGATGATTGTTGCTTAATGGATTTACAAAGTGCCTATTGGATTATTCTGTTATTGGCTGTTTTTTATACACTGAAAATTTAATCAAATGTTTAAAAAAAAAAAAAGAAAAGACAGGCCCACAGTGGCTTTGAGATGGCCGGGCACCATGCTGCTTGAGGGGAAGGCCCCATGGATACCTGTTCCATGATCCCCATCCCATAGCTCAGTGATCTGCTGGTAGAAGAGTCCAGTTGAGCTTTTTTTTTAATGTTTTGTTTTTTTGTATTGTTTATGTTTGAGTTTTCAGCAAGCACACAAATATTGAAAATGCGATTTTGTTACTGTTCGTATATTCAGCTGAGAAGAAAGCTGGGGTTTTGTAACTGTCGGAAGATTATGATTTGCTATGCACCTTGAACAACAGTGTAAAATTAATAAAACAAATTTGAATATAAATAGAGGAGAAATACAGTTTTAAAGTGAAAGTGAAACTGTTTTTTCTTTTACGGAGGATTCCCAGCCTGACGATGGGGAATATTCATGAGCATGTGAATCCATGCTAGACCCATGCTGGAGAACAATAGTTACAGGTAAGTAACTTAAACCTTCCTTGAGATGTAACTCGTTTGCATCTCAGCGCCTAGGGGAGATTCAAGGAACGCACCCAATGTCTTGACTTTACCAACAACTGGGATGGAACAGTCCTTCAGACTGAAACAAGCATATTCATTCCCTAATTTGACTCTAGGCACAGTGCTTCCAAACAGGAGTAACTCGGTAGGGCCAATTGTTGGTCATCCATCGTTCGATGGTGTCATAGATAGTGTTGAGGTTCAAGGTGTTTAGATAATGATCCCTGCTGATTTCTAGGATCAGTTGGGTGTCATCTGCGTAGTTTGTGAAAAAGATCACGTTAGCATCCAAGATATGATATGATAGGTTATTTATAATGCGCTATAATATACATATAATAATACCCATAGGTTTCTAAGCACAGACCCGGGGATCGAACCTGTGTTTCTCCGTGCCATCTTGCTTCCAAGGCGAGCATGTTGCCCCATAAGCTATCCTTCCGGGACTACAGAGGGATGTAATATACAAATTGAATAGCGTGGGCGAAATACATACCCCTTGCGGAACACCAGACAGGATCGGAGAAGGCTTAGCGGAGGCGCTTTCCCGGCATATAGAGGATTGTCTGTTGGATAAGAATGATTTAATTTAGCTTGTAGATTCCATTGTGCAATGTCTGTTAGAGTGTTTAAATGACGTTCATGATCCAGCAGATCAAAAGCTGCATATAGGTCGAGGAGGAGGAGGAGCACGATTCTCCCCTGGTCCATCATCTTAAACAAATTGGTCTGCAGATTTATTAGGGCGGTCTCTGTAATATGGTCTCCTCGAAAGTCAGATTTTTTACTGTGGAGTATAGTTTCTGATTCACGGTGGGCCTGCAATTTGTTGGTGGCTACTGTAAGGAAGGCATGGTATCAAACAGTAAAACAGACACAAATGATCACAGTTCAAGGGTGTTTATGAACTTCAACTGGGTTTGAAAAACAATATTTAATCCTAATTCTAAAGATGGGAGCAAGCTATGACCTTCAAATAATAACGCAGTCCTAGTGGTGTCTTGTCAAAATAAAAGGGCCTATACTAACAAACCTATTGCCAATCCTTACTTCTAAATACAAATAGTGTGGGAAAAAATGTTATGCAAAAGAAATGTGTTCAAAGAAATGATATGTCAGGATATTTAAGCCATCGGCTTCCCTTCCCCACGTTTTCAGCACAGGACAAGGCTGCACACTCAAGCTTAGCACACTCCTTAGCTTCTCTAGCACAAGGATGCAGTTCAAGACTTCAACATCAGGACCTTCTGTGCCAAAGTCTCTTTGTCATTCAAAGTCTCTTATATCAGTGTGCCTGATGCAACAACACAAAACAATACAGTTCCTTTCTTCTTATGATTTTCACTTGTACAACTTCTCGGTTGATTTACTTTTCATCCCAGGTCCCCCTCCGCTGGGCTCAGACCCACCCTAACACAAAACCTTCAATTGGTCTAACGGCCTCGGACCAAATTCCCGAATGTTTCCAAACTTTCTGTATTTCATCAAAATCAAAAACCTACGACTCTGCACTGGATTTTGTTTGACCCGTCGCAGGGCCACTTTGATTCACATTTATTTGTTCTCTTTGAATTGGTCTCCCTCTGCTGGGTTCGGACCAAATGTATCTACTGTTATTATTACTTCTCAGCTGGATATCTTACAGAGACCTTCGATTGGGCACCCATGCGGTGCCGGACCACTGCGCCAAAGGTATTGTAGCTTGCTTTAAAGTTCAATCACTCATCAGTAGTTTAACTTCACTTGCGTCTCTTTATCAAAAGCGTTTTAACAATGTTTGTTCCAGCACTCGCCATATAATGTAGCTGCTGGCAACCTTGGCTTCAACACAGACCAGTCTTGTCTTCATTTCCCCAATTCACCGGCTGTGTTGTTTTCACTGAAGCGGCTTTGTTCTTGGAGCTAAGGACGGAACCACAGTGGCTGGTGATTCTCCCCACCTTGATTATTGAAGTGGGAGGGCTCAGGTATCTCCAACACAAAATGCAAGATTCTTCAGCCTGATTTCCTGGTCTTACGCTTTCTCTCGAGGTTTTGGGAAAGTAATGGTTCCTTGTCGAAAAGGTCATGGGAATTTCCCTCCTTGTGATCGCCTTCGGTTTTGCCGCCTTTCCTCACTTGCTCAGCTGCCGTCTCGAAACTGCTGTTTCCTTGTGGGCCTTGCATCGCTCAGAGTGTGCTCTTGTGCATCGCCTTTTATCCGTGTTTCTGGAAATGTATTGGTAGTCAGGTGTGAGTGATTGCCGATAATTGCCTGACCTCGCCTGACCATAGTATTGGGACATGTCAGGTACACGACTTGGGTGTTAGACTGTTTTCCCCTAGAGCTGGCTGTCAGAAAGTGATTGTGTTGTAAAAGGGGGCTGGGGGGAAGAGTTCCTAAATATCTTACCGGGTAAGATGGGGTAAAGGTGTTACAGGGAAGGAGATACCTCATCTCACCATAAGGTGTGCCACTCCACAAAGACCCCTCACCCAGGTGATCCTCCTGCACTGGTCCAGCCCCAGGACTGGTAGCTATTTTATTTATTGCAAATCTTCACCATTAACAAAAGCAACACTAAGACAATGGAATACATTCCACCAATCATCATACATTACAATTTAAAATTAAAATTCCAACAATTTCATTTAGGCCTAAAACTGTCCTATCATAGCATCACACAATTAATTAATTCCTAAATTGCCTATCAACGTATATTTGAAAATGCCATCCAAATATTTAACTAAAGCAAATGTTAATTTAAAATGTTCAACCCAGTATAGAAGTTCCCACGAACCCTCTGCATTTATTGATGGCATCTCTGATATAAAATCACCCCAGTAATTTGTTCTCAAATTTTTCAACACTGGGCAGAAAAAAGTTAAATGTTGCAACGTCTCTGTTGCGCTATTACACAATCTGCAATCTTCATTTATAGTCCCTCCTTGGTTACGTGATTTTAAATCGTCCTTTGTGTGAAACACATTCATCTGAAATCTCATGAATAAATCACGGTGATATGGGCTAGGAAATGTAACCAAATATTTTGGTAATACATTCAGGGTTTTGGTTTCTTTATTTAAGTGCACAAAGAACTTATGCTCCCTTTTCTTTGTTTCATTATCAATCCAGTTTCTAAGCCAGAGGGTTTTTTACAGCGTTAGGATTTTCCTTTAACATATGTTCTGTTAAACCCAGTTCTGTTGTTCTCTATAAACCGGTCAACACACTGTGTCAGTGCCCAGTTATATTGATCTCCTTTCCTTGCTCATAAAACTACAAATTGAGGAGGGCTTTCATCTGTAATGAGTTTACGATAAAAGGAAAGTGATTTCCAAAGAACCAAGACCCAGTTCATATCTTATGACTGTTGTTGGAACAGAATTTGGTAGACGTAGGATCCTTCTCCAAGATAGCCCAAATTTCCCAAATTTTAAGATTGAAATTAACGAGAATTTTCCAAATTGTGTTTGTATAACTATGCATTGAGCTGCCAAGCTCTTTGCTTTAGCTTTTAGCTCGGCGATCCGCAGAGCGTCATTTACACTTGAATGTATACACATTCCTAAATACCTTGTTGTTTCCACTGGTCTAACAATTTCCGCTCCTAATAGCCACTGAAAAGAGCTTTTCTTTCATCCCCTTTAAGTTCTACAACAGCAGAATTTAGGATTTAGCCACATTTATCTTTAACCCATTGCGATCTACATAGTCCTGCAAAATGTTCATTTTGTGCTGTAGTCCAGTGGTTGTTTTATGAAGGATGACCAAATCGTCCACAGACATCACCATACTACCGGATTTCTGTTTATTCTAGGAGGGGTTCGATTTTTCATTCGAATCCATCACATCCCTTATGTCTGAAATGAACAGACTGAACAAAGTAGGGGCCAAAGGGCCCCCCTGCTTTAGTCCTTTGTATGTAGGAATCTTTTCAGACAAAAGGCCTGTGCGATTCAACCTGACCTGAATTATGTTTCTGTATGTAACGCCTTAATTGCCAAGATAAGGTCTCCCAGGCAGTTCCAGGTTAAATGTTTCTTCCATGGCAGATCTCTGTTTATGGTATCGAAGGCTTCCGCCAGATCTATAAAGGCTAACTACATTTTAGTTCCTTCCCTTATAGATCTGGTTTTTAATAGGTCGTTCAATAATAACTGTAGGTTACAGCTAACCTCTTTCACAAACCCTTTTTGTTGACAATCATAGTTCTCAGATGACGTCACCCACTCCTTCATTCATACCAAATACGCAAAGATTTTTACCAAAATGTCCAGAAAGTCAATAGGGCAATAGTTTTTGGGACCACACCTATTCCCCTTCTTAGAAATTGTGACCAATATGGCCGATTTCCATGATGTAGGGACTTCTTTTTTCTTCATGATTTGGTCAAACAGAATCATACAAAATTTGGCCCATTTGTCCGGGGCCAACTTCAACATACTGTTAGGAGAGCCCGAGAACTGCTAACTTTCCTAATCAATATTAATATTTCCTCTTTATCGAACGGGATTTCCCACACCTTGAGATCTGGGAAAGACACACCAGGTCAATTTATTTCTGGCACCGCACGCAGGGTCCCAAAATGCTGAAGCATGATACTCTTATATGAGATCAGCCAGTTCTTGTAATGGTGCCTATGCTTTTTACACCGTCCGCCTCGGTAAAAGGCAATGGTTTCTGATGTCCTCGTGTAACATTCTCTTTTGGGTAATATTCTTTTTGTCGTAAGTGTGTTTTGGATTAAAATGTACTTTCTCCCGATCCATCTTTAGTTCAGAGAAGTCAGAAAGTACAGGAATATAATTGATTCCGATCAAATGTTTACTAACGGCAGTCGAATATCTTTTGGTCAATAAAGACACATCTGATGGATTCATACACAGCCTATTACCACCTGACACAACCTTCAATTTAGGGAGGAGGCACCATGTCAATTTCAGTAATACATGATCACTGTTATGCATGGGAATAACCTCTAAAGATCTTACTCAGTGAGTGTGTTTTGGGATACAAACAAATCATCAAGGGTAGAGCTCTGTCTTTCGCTGTGGCAGGTTAGAAAGCCCGGTATATCCCCTGACGTATGTCCATTAGCATTTAGAAATTTCTCTCATCTAAATCCTTCAACCAAACGGCCGTGTAAGAACACACTGGACTGGTGATTCTGTTAACAAAAGTTAGTCTTTATTGACTAAAAACTCAACAAAAAAAAACAATATTTAGGATAAGACTCACAAATGACGTCCAGAATTAAGCTTTGGTATAGCGGTCTTCTTCTTCTGGTAAGGACTAAACCTGTGCGTAAATCAGGTGCTCTTCCTTCTCACACGTCTCTGTTCTGAAACAGAGAGGAAAAAAACACATTAGTCCTTCTTTGATGTCAGATTTATATAGTTGCTGTGCCCCTCTAAACCAATCAAGAGCCTGCTTACTGGGTAGTGTACATAAACTCTTACATGCCCTGCCCCCTTCTTTCCAGTGTGAAGGATGCCAAAATGGAGTAAGTACTGTGGCTGGCTGAACGCTGATGGCGTTCTGCATTGTCGTTTGAGGTAAGTGTTTTACAGGGCTCATAAAGGTATCCATGTGGATTGTTATTGACTTGTTTTCTGAGCCCCCTCCCCTGGTGTGTACACCTTCCTTGTTTCCCAAGAGGTCCGTATTTCCCCATGGCCAGGCGCTCTCAGCCCCGACTTCCCCTCCTGCTTGTGGCATTCCTGGGTTTCTTTTGTTTGTACCGTCCATGGCAGTGTAAACACTACGGTCCCTTTCTGCAGGGCGCCCGCGGCGGCAGGCGGCCCACCTTCTCTGTGCCCTCCGTGGCTATTTTGATACTGCAGCCCTTGCTTGTTTGCCCTTCTGCAGTTTGTCGGACCTCCGACACGCAGCCTTCTTTTGCCGACGGTCCGTTGCCTGCGCGGGGCTTTGGCATCAAAAGGCCCCAGCCGACATCATCCTTGGCGGCCTCTTCCTCCCGCCTGGAGCCCTGGGTCCACCCGTCTTCTTGGTATTGGCGTTCCCCTGTGAGACCTGCTTGCAGAGGAGGGGGCTCACATTCACCCCCCGAGGAATCGAGCCGATTGGGCCGCTCCAGGCTTCTTGATAAATAATCGGGCACCACCTGAAAGGCTGTGGGCTTGTGCCCAGTCTTGAAATTGAAGGTTTGTAGAGTAAGAAACCACCTTGAGACTCTGTGGTGGGAATCCTTGTGTTTAGCCAACCATTGTAGAGGCGCGTGATCGGTAAAAACCGTGAAGGACCTGCCAAATAGATAGTACCAAAGGGATTCAATGGCCCATTTAATAGCAAGACACTCCTTCTCTAGGGTGGAGTACGCAATCTCGTGTCCCAGGAGTTTCCTACTTATGAATGCTACTGGGTATAGGTTGTCATCCGAACCCTGTGACAGAACTGCGCCCAAGCCTGATCCTGAGGCGTCTGTTTGTACGAAGAACAGCTTCTCAAAATCCAGACACTGTAACACTGGCAGGGCTGCAATGTGATGCTTGAGGGTTCTGAATGCCTCCATGGCCCGGAGGTCTTGTAGGATATCGCCATGGTAGGAGGATTTAAGGACTACGGTGAGCGGGCCGGCAATGCTGGAAAATAAGGGTATAAATCGTCTGTAATACCATACAAAGCCCAAAAATGCCCTTATTTGTTTCTTGTTGCTGGGCATTGGTAATCGTGTGATTGCTTCCACCTTTTCCAGTTGTGGTTTAATTACACCGCCACCTACCACATAACCCAGATATCTGGTTTCTTTTGCCGCTAGGATAGTTTTCTTTGGCTTTATATATAATCCTGCTTTCCCAAGGTCTGCAACCACCTGTTATAGGTGGGTTAAATGTTCTTTCCATGATCGGCTGAATACTACTATGTCGTCCAAATAGGCAGAACTGTAAGCAATGTGAGGAGCTAGAATTTTATTCATTAAGGCCTGGAAAGTCGCAGGTGCTCCATGTAAACCAAAAGGGACCACAGTAAATTGGTATAACCCGGATGAGGTTGAGAACGCAGTTTTTATCTTATCTTTCTTCCGTAGTAGTCTGTGCCAATATCCTTTGGTTATATCAATAGTGGTTAGGTATTGCGCTGTACCCAGTCTTTCCAGAAGTTCATCAATTCTTGGCATTGGGTATGCTTGATATGTGGACATTTAATTTAATTTTCTGTAGTCCATACAGAACTGGGTGGTTCCGTCTGGCTTTGGAACTAAGACGATGGGGGACGACTCATGACTAATGGACGGCTCTATGACATCCAACCAAAGCATTTCTTCCACCTCTTTTTGAATTGTTTCTCTTTTGGACTCCAGTAACCGATATGGTGGTAGTCTTACTGTCTGGGTCGGGTCAGTGTTAATTTCGTATTCTACCAGGTTGGTTCTTCCTGGAAAAACTGAAAAGACATGTTTCAATGAATGGAGCTGACTTTCCAGTACAGTTTTTTCTTGGTTGGTTAGCTGCGTACCCCATTGGACTGTACTAAAACCCGAATCGGAAGGGTTCACCTATATGCAACCTATAACTGGTGGTTCGGTTGTGGATTCCTTCCATTCTTTCAAAAGATTGATATGGTAGTTCTGTGTTTTTTTCTTTTCGATCTGGTTGTTCCACCAGATAGTTTACTGGACCTAATATGGCTTTGATCTTATAGGGTTCTCGCCATTGTGCCAGCATTTTGTTTTGTGAGGTGGGCAGCAACACCAACACCTTGTCACCCACCTGTAATGTTCATACTCTAGAGTGTTTGTTGTAGTAATTCGCCTGATATGATTGAGCTTGTCCTAGATTTTCTTGGGCCATTTCTCTCAAGTTGGAAAGGTGGTTTCTTAGATCGATTACATAATCCGTGAGATGGATCTCTTCCTCTTGGTCTTCCCACTCATTTTTTGCAATGACTAGAATGGTTTTTGGCCGATGTCCAAATAATAACTCAAAGGGAGAAAACCCTGTGGATGACTGTGGGGTATCCCTTAATACCATGAGTATTCAGGGTAAAGCTCTGTCCCATCCCTTGCCTGTGGGTGCAGTGAACTTTTTTAGCATCGACTTGATGGTCTTGTTGTATCTCTCTACCAGTCCATCGGTCTCAGGGTGATAAATGGAAGTACGTATGTGTTTTATACGTAGCTGTTGGTATACCTTTTTCATTATCCCCGAGACAAAACATCTTCCCTGGTCGGTTACGATCTCAGAAGGTATACCTACTCTTGAAAAAATGGAACTAGTTGGTTACACACTTGCGTGGCACTGATACCACTCATGGGAAAGGCCTCCGGGTACCTTGTGGCATAGTCCACAATGACCAATATATATTGATGTCCATGGCTACTAGACTGTAAAGGTCCTACCAGGTCCATACCAATCCTGGTAAAAGGTTCCTTTATCAGTGGCATCGTATGCAACAGGGCTTTTTGTTGCTTATGGGTACTTGTCTTCTGGCAAACGTGACACTCTTCACAGAACTTGGCTATTTCCTTGTATACCCCGGGCCAAAAAAACATTTTAGTAGGTTGTCTTGAGTTTTATCTTTGCCCAGGTGACCACCAACTACTTCATCATGTGCCAGTATTAAGACTGTGGGTCTGAAACTCATTGGGACCAATAATTGTTTGACTTCTCCCTTTTGTGGGTCTGCTGTTACTCGATAGATCAAACCTTTTTTTGACTTAAACCAGGGGTATCCCTTCCCTGTCCCGGGACTGGGGATCGCTTGATCTCTAGCAGTTCTCAATGTTGGGTCAATCAACAGTTCATTTCTGAAGGTTGTCTTCCGGTCTTCTGGTATCCAGTCGATTATTCCTACATGTCTATGGTTCCTAGCCCATTCTCTTTTGGTTCTCTGGCCTCTCTCCTAGACTTCTTTTGGTGGTTACTATTTTGGGAGTCAATCTCAGAGTTATAATATGGGGCAACTTTGAACCATTCCCTATCATTCACACATTCTTGAAATTATGGGAGATCAGTTCCCACCAAGACCGGACTAGGTAAGTTCGGCATTATGTTAACCCTCATTCTGGAAAGTACCCCATTAACTTCTAGATGCACTTCTTTTGTTGGGTAAGACTGTGTGTCCCTGTGCACACATTTTATTGGTATCGTAGGACCCCCCTCTATTTTGTCCCCACTTACTTCTGGTCTTATGGCTGACTGTTCACTTCCGGTGTCGAGCAGCCCTTGGGTGGGGTTCCATCCACTCTAACATCCACAAGATACGATTCCCTTCTTCGTCGGAACTCCTTTGGCTGCGCCCATCCAATCTCCATCGGTTCTTCCTTTGGCTTCTTTGGACAAAAGCGGGCGATATGTCCCCAGTCTCTGCAACCCGGGAGGGTCCAGCTTTCTGAAAGGCAGAGGCAATGTCTATCGCTTCAGCTAGGGTAAGCCTGTGATGTTGGCGGACCCACCTTTGCATGGCGGATGGTAAGGCTTCTATAAATTGTTCTAGTTTGATTTTGTCCATAATTTCTTGCACTGATCTGGTCGTAGGTTTGAGCAATTTTTCGTTGAGATCGTGGATTCTATAATACAATTACCTAGGTGTCTCCCTGTTAGGGAGTCTGGTTTCTCTTAGCCTGCCCCTGTAGGCCTCTTCGTCGACCCCAATTCTCTCCAAGATGGTCTTCTTGATATCGGCATAGCCCGAGCCACCCGCAGGATTAGCAGCCTGATAGGCCCCTTCCATGGGGCCCGTCAATAGTGGAGCAATGAAGTGTCCCCATTTATCCACAGGCCATTGGGAATTTCTGGCAACTCTCAAAATTCGTAAAAAAATAACCTGGGTCTTCTCCTTGTTGGAATTTCTGCAGGACATTGGTGGGGGCTATACTTGTAGCCCTTGCAGCGGCCATAGCTTCAGTGACTTAACGCATCTTGATTGGCGGCTTCTATCTGCAAAGCCTGTTGTAGCGCCTGTCTGTCAGTCTGTGCTTGATGGCTTTGTACCTGCATGAGTTGTTGCAGCTGTTGTTGGCCATCGGTTAGGGCTTTGATGATGGCCTCCATGGCATGTTTCGGAATCCCACCACTGCCACCAAAAATGTGTAAGAACACTCTGGACTGGTGATGCTGTTAACAAAAGTTAGTCTTTATTGACTAAAAACTCAACAACAAAAAAAACAATATTTAGGATAAGACTCCCAAATGACTTCCAGAATTAGGCTTTGGTATAGCGGTCTTCTTCCTCTGGTAAGGACTGAACCTGTGGTTAGTCCTTGTATGCCCAGCGTAAATCAGGTGCTCTTCCTTCTCCCACGTCTCTGTTCTGAAACAGAGAGGAAAAAAACACATGTCTGATGTCTGATTTATATAGGGGCTGTGCCCCTCTAAACCAATTAGGAGCCTGCTTACTGGGTAGTGTATATAAACCCCTACATGCCCCGCCCCCTTCTTTCAAGCGTGAAGGATGCCAAAATGGAGGAAGAACTGTGGCTGGCTGAACGCTGAAAGCGTTCTGCATTGCCGTGTGAGGTCAGTGTTTTACAGGGCTCATAAAGGTATCCATGAGGATTGTTATTGACTTGTTTTCTGAGTGTCATGTCCTCTGTCGTGTCCAATCGCTCACCTGCTACTGTTCACAGTTCCCTCACGCACTCCCAACGGCAGCGACAGCAGCAGCGGCACAGCCGCAGATGTTTCCCCGCTGGTGGACCAGTGTCTTTACGCCCCTTTCCACGCTGGCGGTATCCATGGTGACTCCTTCACGCTCCGCGGCGTAACAAGGGCGTAGGGAAACCCATGCGTCACATGCCCGGAAGATGCCCGCAACACCAATCCCTGTCTGCGTTGCGTTCCACGTGACACGCAGCTGCGGTCACGTGACCGCGTCACATGACCATGCTCGTATTGAAAAAGGGCGAGCAAACACGGAAACATTGCTTCACAGCTTCTTCACGGAGAACTGCTTGGCGTTTGGATTACTCTTGTTATTACGTACTACCTCGAACACGGAACGTTTGCTTGGACTGTCTTTGGATTCCCCCTACCTGGATTTTGGCATGCTCTCTGATCATCTGGACTTTTGACCACTGGCTTGGATACTGGACTTGGTACTTGGATTTCCCTGTCTCCAGTTCTGTCTTTTGGCTCCTGACCTCGGATTGTGTTTTGGATTGATCACGGATTACGTTCTTGTTCCATACCTAAGTCAGGTGTCTCCCAGAGTGCCATCAGAACACCTCAGCCTGCTGCTGCTGTCAGCATACTACCTGCCTACGCCTACAACTTCCCACCTGCCCACTATAGGTAAGCTGCTGTTACATTGTACCTACTATCCTTACCATTGTTGTCAATTATCACTGCTTAAACATAACCCTTCATTGCCTTACAGTGGTCAGGGGGTTCTTCCAGCGTTCCCGGTTCCAGGCTGACGACACTCTACACCTGTGGCCTCAAAGATTGCTTGAGTAGTGCTTTTGCTCTTACTCGTGCGGTACTTGGGGACGGAGGTATTATTTATCTACACGACCATCAAGTCAGAACAGACTGTCAAGCCTTGTGGTCGTCCAGATAATGGATACCTCAGCCGGGGACCCTGTGACTGCTCTAATGCAAACAATTACAACACTCAGGACTGACATGGCCGCCGCCGCCACTGCACTCAGGGCTGACATGGCCGCCGTCACTACTGCTATACATCACCGCCTTGACACCCTACAAAGCTCCCATCACCCTCTGCCTGCAGATTCCAAATTTGGGGATCCTTCCCCGTCACAGAACCCGACTCCTGCCACGCCACCTCCTACATCAGCTGTCCCTGTGGTTATTCCAATACCATTTCCTCTTGCAGCCCCCTAAAGATATCAAGGAGACCCCAGAAAGTATCACACTTTTCTAAACCAATGTAAACTCCACTTTTTGTGCCGACCTCAGGCATTCCCTGATTCAGTAACTAAGGCTGCATTTTTGCTTTCCCACTTATCAGGTGTGGCAGCTACTTGGGCTAACCCTCTGTTAGAGAGTGGTCACCCTGCCCTTTACGATTTCGATCTGTTAGTCAGTGAAATGGCCAAGGTTTTCGATACTAGGTACAAGGCGCAGTCCCGGGATATGGAATTGTTGGACCTCACCCAGGGCAGACAGTCGCTCATAGAATACATTACTCGGTTTAACCAGCTCTCCGCTGAAACCTCTTGGGCCAAAAACAAAAAGGCAGTAGTGTTTTATCGGGGTCTGTGTAACGCCATGAAAGATGCATTGTCGGTTGTACCATCTCTCCCATGCGTCTATGCTGACCTGGTTAACTTGGTATTACAGTTGGACACGAGACGGACCGAACGCAGGTCGGAAACACGTCTGTCACACCTTCCACCAACACCCACATCTGATCCTACTTGTGAACCCATGCATGGGTGGGATACGCAGTCCCATTACCCAGGCTGAACAAGAACGTACAAGAACAGACAATGCCTGTTTCTACTGCGGTCTCAACAGTCATTTCGTTAAGGAGTGTCCCCATCGGCCAAATAATAAGACTCCGGGTTTTCAGAAGACTCGCCCTTGAGATCAGGGGTTGGGGCGAGTCCTTCACAAAACCCCTCTGACCTTACCTTTGGTCCTGTCCGACCCGTGATGGTCCAGGCTTCACTGAATCCTACCACAGGCAACACGCATCCAGTGCACATAGTGGTCGATTCAGGGGCTACAGGATGCTTCATAGACATCGCAATAGCCAACTCGCTAAATCTACCATTGATAGCCAAAAGACATCCAGAGCCGGCGGTTGATGGGACGTCTCTCGCTTCAGGTCTTATTATGCAACAAACAGCCCCGCTGGAGGTTGTAATCCAAAAAATCCACAAGGAGACACTGTCTTTTGATCTCATTGCTACTCCTCAGTTTGGGATCATCCTAGACATCCCATGGTTAAAGAAGCACAACCCTTTAATCAACTGGGGCACAGGCCAGGTTTTCTTCTAGTCTGAGACATGCCAACACTATTGTCTATTAGAGTCCCCTTTGATCTCCAACCCGGCGAATGCACTCGGGGCAGTAGCTTCTTTGGTCCTCGAGGATGATTCCGTGCCTTTGGGCCCGCATGTGGTAGGAGCGGGCATGGCAGGAATCCCCTCTATGTACCATGACATTCAAGCTGTGTTCGACAAGGGTTCCGCGGAAGGCCTTCCTCCACATAGGCCATACGACTGCCCCATTGATCTGGTCCCCGACGCTCCGGGTCCAAAAGGCAGGATTTACTCTTTAACACATTTAACACAGGCAGAAGAACGAGCCCTACAGGAATATATACAGCAGGTTTTACTCACATCCGCCCTTCGACTTCGCCAGCAGCAAGTCCGATTATCTTCGTCCCGAAGAAGGAGGGGGATCTCCATCCCTGTGTGGACTACAGGCGGTTGAACTCCATCACTGTAAAAAAACGTTATCCCATCCCTCTCATCTCTACGCTGCTAGATAAACTCACTCATGCTTCTGTTTACACTAAACTGGACCTTCGGGGGGCGTATAACCTGATTCGCATGCGTAATGGGGATGAGTGGAAAACTGCCTTTTGCTCCTGACAGGGATTGTTTGAATATACAGTGATGCCATTTGGCCTCTGCATCGCCCCAGCCACGTTTCAGCGTTTCATGGATGACATTTTCAGTGACATCTTGAACGTCTACGTAGTGATCTACTTAGACGACATATTAATCTTTTCTTCTTCTCTGGAGGAACATATTATACATGTCAGGGAAGTGCTGTCCTGACTCCAAAAAAACGCGTTGTTTGCCAAACCTGAAAAATGTCTTTTCCACACCAGTCAGGTCGAGTTCTTTGGGTTTCACATATCGCCTGGGGGTCTGTCCATGAATAAATCCAAAGTCTGAGCGATCAGAGATTGGCTGGTTTCAGCGAACTTGAAACAATTGCAAACATTTTTGGGGTTCACCAATTTTTACTGTTGATTCATTGCTGGTTTCTCTTCTATTGTTGCCCCTCTCACTGCCCTGACTAGTCCTCTAGTCCCTTATTCCTGGTCCGCAGAACAACAAACTGCTTTCGATTCCCTTAAGGCAATGTTCACATCAGCACCAGTGCTTCAACATCCTGATCCAGAGCTCCCTTTTGTCTTGGAAGCGAATACTTCTACGTACGCATTGGGTGCTGTACTCTCACAACCTTGTTCTACTACAGGCCGACTACACCCCATGGCATACCATTCACAGAAGTTCACGTCAACCGAACTGCACTATACAGTTACAGAGAAGGAGCTTTTAGCCATCAAAAATGCTTTATAGATCTGGAGGCACCACCTTCTGGGCGCAAAACATCAAACTGTGGTGTTCTCGGATCACAAAAACCTACAAGATCTTGCCTCCCTCAAATGCACGAACAGTCGTCAAGTGCGTTGGCATCTTTTCTTTGCCGCATTTGATTTCGTGATTATTTTTTTTTTTTTTTTTTGTTTTATTGGTTTGACAAAGTTAAACCTTTAACATTCCCTTAGCAATCCCTCCTCAAAGAGGTGGAGGCCACCCTAAAATTAGGGTCGAGTTCCAAAATCTCTAAATGATCGTCCCTAGGCCGGAGGCACTAGTTATTTGGGTGGCATCCACCTCAGATTCCCCCTCCTCCCACTCCAGATTCAAAGATTCAACAAATTTCAGAGCATCCAAGGTACGGCCCACTTTCTCAGCTGTGATGAGCCTTTCCCAATACTCTTCTTCGTTTTCCTCCGTGATCAGACTCGTATAATTTCCCATATACATCAACCGAATTAGTTTAAGGCTCGGGCAAGTCAACATCACATGCCTTCTTTCTGCAAAATCTACAGTATGCTAGTGATTTATCAATTTGCCTTCTACGCCACCTTAATTCTCTCGAGTGCCAGATGTTAAACCTACAGCGCATGAGCAGATCACGATAGTGCTGTGAGGGGAATTTCATCAAATATGGAGGTAGTAAATTCAGGACTTTGCGTTCCCAGATGACATTGTGACATAGGTCTCGTGCTGATTTCATTTCCTGTGTTTCCTCCCAATCTTTTTCCCGATTTGTTCTTTTTGCCTTTTCTGGATTGTTTTTCAGAGTATCTTCGGAAATCGACAGATGTTTCAAAGTATCTTCACACCTCTTTTTCCAGTCTTGTAGAATTGAATCACTACTGGAATCGCCTAGCTTAGCTAGGATTCTGAATGGTGCAGGTGGATTATCTAAGATGCACTTTCTATAGAGGGATAATGATTTCCACGTCGTGATTGAAATGACGGATTGCAGTCTTAATTCCATTCTTATAAGTTCCAGGGGTAATGAATTCGGAAGGCGCAAAATCTTTCGCCAGAAGTAGGCTTCACATTGGTTCCAGACCTCCCAACGTAGGGCTAGAAGAGCCTCGGCTCCATATGTGATGACGGCTACTACCTTTTGCTTGTAGAAGGTTATAACCGGCAATAAAGAGAATTTCCCATATCTGCGATGTACAAGTAGCCCTTGGTTAACCAGACTTTTTAGTTTTACTCTGATCAGAGTATAATGAGCCTGCTCATTATAGCTTCGGTTAATTCTTATCCCAAGGTAGATCGTAGTATCGACCACTGCCAGTTTTTCTTTATTTAACGACCATGAGTATATTTTCCCTGCCGATTTCTTTCCGTGACTTGATTTCATGGTCAGGATCATTGATTTTTTCGCGTTTACTTTCATATCATTCATTTTCAGATATTCATTAAAGGCCTCAATCCTGCGCTGAAGACCTATCGGCGTCTGATCCATGAACACTACATCATCCGCATAGAGCATCCAGGGTATATCTATGCCATTGATCTTCGGTGGGAAGGCCCGGATCCGATCTTGTGAGGCTTTCATATCAGCCATGTAAAGTATGAAGAGAAAAGGGGCGAGGGCACATCCCTGCTTAATGCCTCGGGATGTCTTGATCTTCCTTGATAGTCCACCATCTGCATTAATCTGAACTTGGATTGAGGTGTCCGTATACAATGCCTGGATTGCTTCCAGTAGGTCCACAGGGCATCCCCAAGCGTTCAGTTTAGCCCAGAGCCGTTCTCTGTTTATTCCATCAAACGCCTGCTCGAGATCAATAAAGGCCAGGTAGATAGTTGTTTTTCTTTTTAAGGCCTTCGCTTTTAGTATATTGATCAGGAACAGGTTAAGGCAGGTGCCCACTCCACTCACAAAGGCAGTTTGTCGCTCGTCTAGAATTCCGGCTTGAGCTGCCCAGTTCTTTAAATCACGTAGAAGGATGGAGGCAAAGAGCTTGCCAATGGAGTCTAGTAGCGCAATCGGCCTGTAATTTCTAGGGTTGCCACGATCCCCTTTTTTAAAAATAGGCACAATGTAGGCCTCCGTCCACGTACTAGGTATTTGTTTAGTTCTCGCTATTTGTTTAAAGAGGGCGTGAATTAAATCAGACCAGCCTTCCATACTTTCTTTTAACATTTTGTTGGAGACGCCGTCTGGTCCAGCCGCCCTAGAAGAGCTTAATTTTTTGATCAGCATTTGGATTTCTTCTTTATCAAAGATCAATGACCACGTAGCGTTTCCTGTTGTTTTTTCCGCAGCCTTTCCCTCAGTTTTTCCTTTGAACAGGGCAGTATAGTGGTCGAACCAGTTTTTCTCGGAGACTTGGTTAATACCTATGGCCGATTGGTTTGAGTCTCTGTTATTAATAAGATCCCATGTGCTTTTTGTGTTGTTAGCTGCTAAGGCTGCCATCATGTGTTCTGCGTCACTTTGAGTTCTTTGATATCTGGTTGATTTTAGCCAGTTCTTGTAGATTTGACGGCATTTTCTTTCCCGATCACGTTTGTCTAGGCTATGAGATTTTTTAATACGCCTAAGGTCAGCTCTGTATCTTTTTCGTCTGGCGACTACAAATTCATTAAAGGCGTGTTTCTTCTTTATTTGCTTCAGCTTAGATGGATCATACTGAACCTCATAGGCTTTGAACAGCCATTTATAATCGACCACCTCTTTGCCCTTTTCTACCGCTTCCTGGAAGTTTTTCACCAGTGTTGGAATAGTCTGGTCTTTGAGTCGCAGTCTGTTTCTTCCCCAGGATATCTCAGTTTCCATCACTTTTCCTCCCCTTGGGAGAGTTCTTGAATTCCATGCAAGCTCAGTTTCCAGAAGAGAGTGATCACTATTTGCTTGCTTGATCACTCGGAACGAATTTATCCGGGCCAGCGTTTCTCTTCCCACAAAGCAATAGTCCAGGCAAGCTTTCAATTTTCCGCTATGCCAGGTGTCGGCCCCCATTAGATCACCCTTTGTTTGGCTATTTAGCATCATCATATCCCGTGTGCCCATTTCCGTCATCCATTGGCTTTCTTTTCCTGTAAGATTTTCTATCTCTTTGATTTTTCCCCTTGTGTCAAGGAGCTTGATGTTTAAATCACCATTCAGTAATATAAGCTGATCTTCTTCCTCCGTCATGGACTTGTCAATGGCTTTCGTGATTGATTTTAGGTATGCCCCTGGGTTAGGCATTTTTTCCCTCCAGTATGTGTTAATCAATAGCAATTTAGTCGTCTCTTCCTGATTTTCTGTTGTAGAGGCTATTTCCAATATTTGAACATAAGGATTTGGCATTTCGTACTTCAGTATTTGAAGGTTGCTATCGATTTTTTTTAGCACCAGTAAGCCAGCAAACGGTCGACCTTTTAGCCCCTTCTTTGCCGGATTGAAGAAGACTTCAAATCCTTCACATATCGGGGGTTCACACAGCCATGATTCTTGGATACAGATGAGATCATATTTAGTCAGGAAAGCGCTTTCCGTCGAGAACAGATGATGGAATCTTCTGGTATTCCATGAGGCACAGCGAACGGATCCCTGTCCAGCTTCCTCATTCTATTGTTTCTTTTTTGAGTTGTGTTCCTTTGACAAGGGATACCGAACATTTGATTTAATCTCAAATTTGTTTTCATTTATTTTGTCCTTTCTTGGGTTTTGTGAATTATCAACCGTGAACCTCAGGGTTTTTAAGTTTTCGACGTTTTCTTTAGTACTTTGTAAGTGGCTTTCGGGGTTTTTGTTCCCTTCTTTTTCGTTTTCTTTCGAAATCTTCCTCTTATTTTCCTCTTTTTCTTGTCCTTTTTCTCCCCACCTTTTCCCCGTTGATTCTTTTTCGGTGTAGGGTGAGTACTCATTATTTTCCTTTTTTCTATCCTTTGCGGTTATATCGGTACTATCAGGCTTAAAGTCATCCTCCAATTCTGTTACGCGGAACCCCTTTTTTTTAAGGATATCAGCAGCCTTCAGAAATTTCTGCTTGATGTCATTTGAGTTGAGATGTAATATAACTTGGTCCATTCTCTGTTCTTTTGGGAATTCCACAATTTTGATATCTTTAGTAGTTATCATGCGTAGAGCTGATGTTTGGTTGCAAAGTGAGACAACGTAGCTTCTGTTGAGTAAAGCCCTTCTTGGACCATTTGATGTCGTCGCTAATTTCAGACATCGTTCTTTTGATGGGGCTGTCCTCGAGGGGGGAGCGGTCGCTTTTGTTTCTTTAATGCTCTTCTTTGTTTCTTTAATTCTATTTTTACCATCTTGTTTTAGATGAGAATTTTCAGGGTGAAATTGTACCCTTTTTTCTTTGGTAGCCAACATTTGTCTTTTTTGCTCTAAGGTTTTGAAGTTAGCAAAGTTGTCATCAGCCTCGTTGAATTCTTCTACTTCCCACGAGTCAGATCGGATTTTTTTCTCTTTTAAGATTATCGGCAGGATATCTCGTTGAGGTGTCTTACGATTGGGGGGGTTAGAACTTCTCTCCACCAGCTCCCAGTTGTCCATAGTTTCCCATTCTGATGGGCTGATGCATTGCCATTTTTCATCCTCTCTATATTCTTCCATAATGTCAATCAAATCACTTAGGTCTTCTCGTTGGCATGATTCATCTCCATTTACCTTCTTGGTCGGAGTCGGGTCATGCCCCCCTCCCACTTCCTTAGCATTCGTATCTGCCGAAATAGTTGTGTCTCCCATTACCAATTCTCTCCTCGGCTTCTTTGCCTGTTGGGGATTTTCTCGTCTTGGTGGTGTTCTTAGATTCCTTAAAAAAGCCCTCGAGCTATTTGTCTTCCGTTTTAATCCTTCATTTTTAGTTTTTTTCCCATTTTCATTAGGTTTATTCTTCAGCTCACTTTCCTTATCTAAGAGCAGGTCTTTGGATGTCCCACCTCTAAAGATGGCGAAGTTTGTTTTTTCTGATTGTAATTTAATATCAGAGGTTCCCATCCCCTTACAGCCAGGAGAGATCAATATTACCTCTTTGGTCATTTGCTCATTTTGCATAGGTTGATATGGTTTAATTTTGCTCAGTTTCATGGGACCTTTACCTCGACGCGGATTTTCAACCACGCTTATCTCATCTTTTTCCTGTTTACATAGATTTCGCATCCACTTGCAGTCTTCCAGGACCGCCTCCATCAATAGGGACTTATCATTAGCATCTCTCCTTGCTAGATCCGTAAGGCGATTTTGCCAAGTGAGCGATTTTTCGGCTTCTTTGTCCATTCGTACATTTAAATTTCTCAAGGACAATTCTGTTTGTATGTTTGCTTCTTTGATTTGTATGTTAGTAGTGGTCATCTCTTTCACAGAATCATTTATCATCTCATACAGTTTTAGGTATGGGGCCAGTGTGATGTTCAAAGAGGTCATAATCACTTGCTGAAGGTGTTTCATATCCTTTTCTCTGGTCATTTGGTAAGCGTCTTTAATTAGGTGTGTAATTTGGTCTTTCGTAGAAGTTTCAGAGCACTGCTCTTGACCGGCCAACACAGAATGGCCTTGTGGTTTTGAGCTTGTCGGTCTCTCTTCGAGGCATGGGTTTCTCCTCTCCGTTAAAGATCTTTGTAATAGGGTCAGTGGCCTAGGGTCTCTTTGGGGTTTTGCAACGAGGAGCTCAGCCTCCGCGACCTCCGACTCCAGAGAGTTCCCTTTTATTTGATCCTTTTCGAGTTCAGCCATTTTTTCGCTTATTATCGAGAAGCTCCTCCTTTTTTCTCTCTCTATTTTCCCCGTCAAAAGGGTAAGGTCTTGCATGATTTTGCTAGCTAAATTTGAGTTGCTCAGATTTGCTAGTGGCAACATTGTCATTCCCTCAACACCTGTAGTTTTTGACGGAATTTCGCTATCAAAATTCCACAGGGTTTCCTTTTCTAGTCTGGCCTTTGGGGGGAGCATCCCCTTTGGATAGGGCGACTCCGGCATATCTCTATGGAGGGTCCAAGAAGGAAATTGATGGGTCGTTAGGTCATTAGGTATCAGGGCAGTTGCCTCCTGGTGGATGTTATTTTGGGGGGTCTTTTCCTTGAGCCACAGACCTCTGTTCTCTTCCCTGTATGGCTGGGAGATGTCACTTATTGTTGTGGGTTCTTCCATGGCTCTCAGATGTTGTTTATTTTTCTCTGTTTCCCTGTTGGGGTCTGGCGAAGCTTTCTCCCATAATTCTAAGTCTTTTATGGTCCATTGAACCTCCTTTTCCCAGACAGACTCATACAGTAAAGGTCTGTTTGTAGTTTCCTTTAGGGTCAAAGTAGGGGAGGTCAATGGCAGACTAGAGTTTTCATCCGAAATGCTTTCGCACATATTTAGTATAGGTGCAGTACCAAGATTGGCTGCATCATAAGTCGGCATGTGGATAGTGTCAATTCCCTTCCTTAGGGAGATTGCAGGTGGTATCGAATCACGTGAGTCTCTCCATATTTCAAAGTTGCTAGGCTGATCTGATATATCCATTGTCTCTTCAGGGCTCAGATTAGCCGAGAGAACTGGGCTTTTCTCGGATGATACCCTTACCATTTGGTTTACTTCAACTAAGCTTTTTTCTTTGTCTCTTGGGGACTCGGTGTTGGTCGTTTTACTCAGATATCTTTCATCAGAAATTGAATCAGACTTCTTAGCCTGGTCGGCATCCTCATGCGGGTTCGATGTTTCAACGGGGGGAGAAGGATGACTTATAAGTTCTTTGACAGTAGGAGCTGTGCAAGCCATAGGTAGAACAGGCGATTTTGGAGCTAGCCGCACAGGGTCTTCTATTGCCATACCCAGCCTTTTCTCACTACCTGTATCAATCGTTGGGGCCCCCATAGATGAGCTTTTCCGCTTCTTGGTGCAGAAAGGTAGGCGAGATTGTTTCAGCGTTGACATATTCTGTACACACTCTGGGCTGGCATTTGCTTCCGGAAGTGATGTAAATTTTTGCCTTACCTGCAGGCGAGTTCGCACGGCTGTTCCTTGTGACTCCATGTGTACAGCCGTAGGTTTCATCCTGTATTGCAGCTCCTCGGTGTGAGCTTTATTTCCTCAGCTCCGCTTGTCGTTACAATAGGCTATTGCGTACGCAGCCCAGCAGCCAAACAGCACAACAGCAGGATACTCCGTTGAGTCGATGCCCTTTGCGCGCTCGGGCTTAGCGCCGCAAGGGTGCTTGGGAAGTCCTTATATACTTCCTGGAGGCGGTGCACGGAGGCGGGAAAGGGGCGGAGCTGGATTCGCACTTCTCTCTCCTTCTCTCTCCTTCTGTGCGCCGCTCCTCGCTCTCCTCGCTCTCCTCGCTCTCCTCGCAGCAACAGCAACAGCTGATCAGGACCGTAAATGCAGCCACAGCACAACAGCAGGATACTCCGTTGAGTCGATGCCCTTTGCGCGCTCGGGCTTTCGTGATTAAGCATAGACCTGGAGTGGTTCACGGGAAGGCAGATGCCCCGTCTCGCTGTCCCTTCGCCTAAACTGGGCCATCTTCAGGGCGTAAAGTAGACATGGCTACAATTAAGCCAGTGTAACATATATTGCGATATTCAATGGTGAAGCATAGCATGATTAAGACATACATTTGTTCTCTTTCAAACAATTGAAATTAAATATCATTCAAAAGTATAATTGGTGCAAACAACATCGAAAAGGAGAGAGACCCTACAAATTCTTAACATCTTTAACTGGGAAGCTCACTATTTTCTGGTGACTGGTAACATTACGCCCTGAAGATGGCCCAGTTTAGGATTGAAACACATGTTGGCGTTTTTGTGTTTATGCAACATTAAAAATATTTTTATTTTAAAGAAGTTATACGTCAACTTGGATTATTTTGGAGACACATTATAGGCATACCTACTTGTGAATTTTGAAACCACTCTCAGTCAGACCCAAGTTGGTAGCGCAGATAAGTGAGGTGACACCTTAATTCTTGCTCTCTTTTTTGGGAGGGGTTGCTGAGAAATTACCCTCCTGACCTTGCTACTTACGCATACCAAGCACACATTCACCCTCTATCACTAATATTTTAGGAATTTGACAGACCATTTTTTCAGTGCGCCCCACCATTATTCTGAAGTGTTTGCATATTTTTTAGGATGTACTTGTTGGAGCCCGGGTAAAGGGCGTTGCAGTAGTCCAGTCTTGAGAGTATGAGGGCATTTGCTAGGATAGTACAACTGACAGAAGATAAGTACGGCCTGCAGGCCCTAATTAACGTGCACGTGTATGCTGATGTGGAGGCCAAGGAGTTAACTTGTTTGCTCAAGGTTAGGGTGGAGTCAAGGTAAAAGCCTAAAGTTTTTACTTCATTGAGGACCATGATAGTATGCCGTCAAATGAGGAGTAATCAGAATTAAGTTTTTTAAGGTTTGCCGGGGTTCCTAGGATCAAGAGTTACATCTTTTCGCCATTCAGGCAGAGGCCATGGTTGGCCATCCAAGCCTGAATGAGAAGATACATTTTGTTCATGAGAGCCGTGTCATTGAGATAATTGCCCGAAAGGGGTATGAGGATCTGGGTGTCATCTGCGTAGTTAGTGTAGGAGACAACTAGATGATCCAATTTGTCAAATAGCAGCTTCGTGAAGATATTGTACATGGTAGACGAGACACATGAGCCTTGTGGGACGCCACATGTTATGGGCATTGGATCTGCGGAGTCTGTAGGGGAAAGACTTGCATTGTTCTATTGTTAAGGAACAATTGGACCCATGCTATTGCATCCTTAGAGAAGTGATCCGCCAAGGCAAAGTGCTTGCAAAGGACTACATGATCCACCAAGTCAAAGGCGGCTCACAAGTCAAGGAGGATAAGCATGGCAGTTTTACCTTTGTCCTTAAGTTCCTCAGTTTGTGTCTTTAAGTCAATTAGTGCAGTTTCAGTGCCATGTTGTGGCCTAAAACCTGATTGGTTTCAAGGTACTGCTGTATCTGAAGGTATGCTACTCTGTCGAGTATCTTCAGAAGGAAAGGCACTGTCGTGATGGGCCTGTAGTTAGTTGGAATGGATGGGTCGAAGGCTTGCTTTTTAAGTAATGGTAGGACCCATGATTCTTTCAAGTTGCTTGGGACAGTGTTAGTTGAGAAAGACACATTGATGAGTTTGGATATAAATGGTGCCAGGTCTCTTGCTGCGTCTTTGATTAGTTGTGCTGGGCAGTTATCGCCCTGGCATTTTGATGGTTTCAGTGAGGATATAATTTTCTCCACCTCAAGAATAGAAACTTTAGAACATTTGAATTGATCAGGTTGGTTAGTTGGTGATTTGGACATCAGAGTACGTGTCCTTTTTAGGTAGGGTGGATTTCTTGTTGGCAATCTTGTCTTGGAGAAGTCCTATTTTGTTAGCTAGCGTCTTCTGTATGTTAGTACACCAGGTTTTATCTTTGCTAGTGTTATTAGCTGGTGGGATAGGGGCCTCCATTTCACGTAGGATAGTTAATAGCTCGTTTGTTTTTTAGCTGGCTTTAGAGATCCCGTCATTGTAAAGTTCTTTCTTGGTACGTATCATTTCTTTTTTGTAGTTATCAGAGAATTTAGTCAAGGTTGTTTTACTTTCAACTGAGGGGGTATGGTGCCATGTGGCTTCCAGTTTTCTTTTTCGTAGTCTGAGTGTTTTTAGGTGTGGCGTGAACCGGGCATTCAGGTGGGCCCATTGTTTACTTTTGCGTAGTTTAAGCGGAGCATGGAATCTACCGTATTAGCCATGGTGTTGTTGTAGGGGGCAACTAGAAAATTCAGGTCAGAGACAGCAGTAAGTGAGTTTAGGGATGGGAGGATGAGTGGAAGTAGTTTGACAGCCGGGATATCTTTTTTGTTCCTCGTCAACTGAGGGGGGTGCTATGATAAAGTTGGTTTGTGGCTGTTTGTTTATTGCCATTGTGAAGGCAATGATTAGGCCTACATTAGGGTTTTCACGGACTGGAGCAGGTATATGATATTTAAAGTCAATGTGTGGTACCTACAGATCTTCCTCCTGCATTAGGTTCAATCTCTTATACCTGTCCACCTCCCCAATTTTACTGATCATGGGAGGGTCATTTCTACTATCTGTTATGTCAGATCTCAAGGGTAGAAGGGACGTTGAAGCTTCAAGCAATAAACTGCAAATCAGAGTGCAATATATATGCAGAAGGACCCGATCAAATTGTTTTTCCTTGACAAATTCCACCACAGCAATATTGGCCGAGTCGATTGCACACAGCTTAGGAGTGTGGTGAAAAAGACGCAGAACTTTGTTGCAGTTCAATATCAATCCATCTTCCATTGTCAATAGTCTCTCCAATAGTAAAGTATTAGCAACACACGTTGTGTCCCCTGCTATTGTTGCGAGTGTGTCACTGGCTTTTTCCTTTTCAGGATTTACCAATGTTACCATTGTTGTTGCTCTTTCAGTTTTTTTCAGGTTACAGTCCACTTGAAGGCGTTTGTCCGCAAGTGTAATGAATTACCTGTTTGAGTCAATTGTTGGTCTTTCCTCCTTTCTGAAAAGACCTAAAGAAGTTTTTCAGTGAATGTCAGAAAAAGGTCACTTTTTTAGTTCCTGTTTGGCCTTTCCCCATTTCCACTCGCATTCTGTGTCTCTATTAAAGCGTAATGTGTGGATACATCTAAGTTGACTGTAGGTGATGAATGACCTACCACATACTTCTCTATTTCTTCATCTTCATATATCAAAAAATGTTCATCAAATCGTGTTCAGGTAAGGTTAGCTGTAAGGTCCCTCTTCTCTCGTGAGTTGAGGGGGGTGAGTCTTGCTCAAGGTCAGTTCTCCTTGTAATTTTACTCCTTTGTTGTGTCTGTTGCATCGCAGGTTGGGGGGAGTAATATCTCAGGTTGCGAAGAAATTGCCTGGATCCATTCAATTTCAAATTTCCCGTTTCAGGCATGTTCTTTGGTTTTCTTGACTGTGTTTACTGTTATTTTTTGATATCTTTATTGGCATTTTCAAAAAACAACAATATCAAATCCACCCACCCTGCACCCCAACCTCCCTGTGGAGCCTGTAGATAGTAGAAGAAGG
The DNA here is from genome assembly GCF_040938575.1 of Ambystoma mexicanum. NCBI lineage: Eukaryota > Metazoa > Chordata > Amphibia > Caudata > Ambystomatidae > Ambystoma > Ambystoma mexicanum. The sequence goes on along the minus strand of NC_090931.1, from coordinate 1,471,490,306 downwards.
TAGAGTTCATCTGTATCCCTAAAGATCAGGAAGTGGAACGGTTGCCCTTTAAACTCGTCAATGTATGTCCAAAACCCATATATTTTGTGGGCACCACTGTTGCACATAATCGCTTTTCAAAAAGGAGAGCACTTCTCCCCAGTCTTTATGAAACTTTTCTGAGTCCCCTTGTATCTTATACGTAATCCATTCTAAGGCCAGAATGTCCCAGATTTTCCGTAGCCAGCTAATTTGTGAAGGTGGGTCCTTTGCTTCCAATTATTTGCAATGACCTGCCAGGCTGCTATAAGCAAAGTCATCGGGGCTCTTCTCTGGGGCTTAGGGGTGTCTTGTTGCTCCAGGTCAACCAGGCCACACAGTTTCTCTCCTAACGTAAGGGGGCAACTTTCTGGGGCCATCTCCTGCAAGGGCCCAGTGACTTCTTTCCAGAATTCCTTGATCTTGAGGCACCCCCAACAGACATGTTCCCGGTCCCCGATTAGGATGCTAGGATGCGCAAAGACCTGACTCATTTTTCCCATGAAAATGCATTTCAATATACTAAGGAGGGGTATATTTCCCCCTATATGTCACAACAAGGACAACACGGACAACGGGCAAACACTTCATTCAGCTCTGGAAGTTCCAGTGGAGGAGGTTACAGTAGAGGTAATGGACAAAGACCTTACAGTAATCGTAATCGGGGTCGCCAACAACGAGGTAACAATTACAATAGGAGATCTCAAAGAAGGGGAGGACCCTACAATCAGTCTACCTCAGGACAACAAGGACCACCGCCACAACAAAAACAATGCACTGGCAGTATACCTGCTGTCTCTTTTTTGGACGAGCGCGTGACAGAAGACAATTGGGATCTCGACGAGAGGAGAACGAGAAGCAACCATCCCTATTAGTTAATTTGTCAACATACCAACCTGAACCAGCGGAAAAATCGATCTTGAACAAGGGTTTGGGCTTTGTTCCCACTGCACAGTATGATAGCTTTCGGACACATATGGAGATCGAACAATTACTGCGCAAAGTCCATCTGAAACAATTTTATGCAGATGCACATTATGATAAAGAAAACAACGAAAGCGGGTTACGTAATAGATCATCATTTGACCCTCCCACAGCGAGCCACACTCCCGAAGCCGTAGTCTTCGCGAAAAGAGTATAGAAAGATTTGAAGCTTCTTGCAAGCACACTTCCGGGTCCTACTTTTCAAAATCTCAGTAATATTGAAAAGGCGGCTGTCAAAAGTTTGGCTACCAACAAGAACATAGTGATACGCAAAGCAGACAAGGGTGGAGCAGTTGTTATCCAGGATAAAACAGCATATATTACTGAATGCAACAGACAACTGGAAGATACTACCTTCTATGCTCCCATTGAAACAGATCCCAGCGGGAGACTGTCAGCCTTGATACGTAATAAAGTAGACAAAGCTTTTGAGAGAGACTGGATTTGCAAGCAGGAACACGATTAGTTATGTGTATCAAAACCATCCATTCCTAAATTTTACACTTTACCCAAAATACACAAATTGTTGACCAATCCTCCAGGTCGCCCGATAGTGTCAGGCACAGGCTCTGTATTGGAACCTCTTTCCAAATTAGCCGATAAGTACCTTAAACCATTTGTTCTTACCATGTATTCATATATACAGGATACCATGGAAGCAATTAATTGTGTAGAAAACATGAACTTTGACCCCAATACTCAACTATTAGCTAGTCTGGACATTATAGCCCTGTATACATGCATTCCACAGAGAGAGACACTTAAAGTTCTCGAAGAAGTCCTTATATCTAAAAGATCCACAGGTACGACACGAAATAGTTTCATATTATGGTGTGCTGAGATGGCGCTTACCGAAAATTATTTTTATTTTAACGGCAAATTATACCATCAAGTCCATGGGACAGCAATGGGCTCTCCTGTGGCCCCAACAGCAGCTAATCTTTATGTCGAACACTTTGAGTTGGAACACATCTATCCGCTCTCCAACCCTTTTTTTACCAAGATTGCCTTGTGGAGGAGGTTTATAGACGACATTCTCATTGTGTGGGATGGCACAGAAGAATCTTTTGTAGATTTCTTCCATTGGATCAACCAGAGGAATCAGTTCCTTAAGTTCACTTATACATGCAGCAGAAAGAAAATAGACTTTTTGGACATTACCATTGAGGTGGATGAAATCAGCTCCACTATAAAGGTCAGTCCATTTCACAAACCTACGGACTGTAATGCCTTGTTGAAATTTGACAGTTGCCACCCCAGGCACACACAGGAAAACTTACCATTTGTGCAGTTCCTACGCCTCAAGAGAAACAGTACTCTGAATTATACTTTCTTATCAGAAGCAGCACAATTGAAATCGAAATTGGAAGCAAGGAGCTACCCCCCGAGAATAGTTAACAGAGCTTTCAAAAGAGCGAAAAATAACAACAGAGAGGCATTTTAGAATACCATCAGAAGGACCCCGCTTCAAACAAAATTGTTTTTGTTAGCACCTTTTGCCCTAGATCCAACCAGGTTACCAAAATAATACTTAAGAACTGGCATATTCTTTCTGGAGGGGAATGTCCTCTTGATCTCCCGATGTTTGCACATAAGAGAAATTCTAACCTGAAAGAATTGCTCACAAGGAATGACACCTAGGCAGGGTCACGTGACGAGTGTTGCGGCCACCTGGGGTCTTCCCACCCTGACAGGACATTCTCCCTGTGGCCATTGTGTGAATTGCAAATACACTAAACGCACTAAGGAAGTGGACATAGGCCTGAAACTATCATGGACACAAAACCAATTCACTAATTGCAATTCCACTAATGTGATTTATGCTATATGGTGTCCTTGTCACAGGCTCTACGTTGGCATGACCGAAAGAAAAGTTAAAAGTCGGATTAGTGAGCACAGGAGTTGCATCAAAAGGAAGAACATTGCAGCCCCATTGGTTAATCATTTCATCATTATGGAGCATAGCCCTGACGACATACAATGGACGGTCTTATGGCAACTTGACAAGTCCAAAGCTAATGGCAGCGTTACAGACAAACTTTTGTTTAAAAAAAAACGGCTAATATTTGTAACCAGGTCAGCTACCATCGGCCTCAATGAACAATAAGACCGACATAGCAACTTGTGTGTTCCGAGTGATTCATTCATTAAAGTCCCATATCATTGGAGGCTCCTTTCTCCCTTTTTTTGGTGAATGTCTGTATTGGGGCGTTAGTTAGACATCGGCGGTATGAAGCCGAGTCCTCTTGTTGACGATTTTTTTATTGTGTCTTCGTTGTAATACAGCTATGACACAGGCTGTTTTCAAACAAAGGATTTATCATTAACTACTAGGTGTGTGCGGACTTTGCTCCGTCTTCCCCCTTTTCGGTTCTTTTTGTGACCCGAGTGGATATTTACATCAGTGATCCCCCACGCTCCATCCGTCATACACTTCGTTAAAGGTCACGTGATGTTCCACGTGTTCTAGTTACCACACCTCCGGTCCCTATTTTACACTTCCGGGTGTTTCTCTGAAACCATACGGTGTTGACAGCGGGTACGAGTGATAGCAGTTACAAGGTTTTCTCTCTCCGGCGTACAGCTGAGTGTTGGTAAGCTGTATGCATCACTTTGGGAACCAGAGTTTACTTTTTGAAATTTTCGAATTGAAAGGCAACGCATGTAAGAGGGATCTGGTGTCTCCTGTAATCTGGTGTCTCCTGTTTTTTCAAACATTGTTTCCCGCAGAGAAATGCTGACACGTGCGTCTAGAAGCAAAACGCTTGACGATTTTCAGTCCGCAGCACGACCAGATTCTTTGGTCTATTAAATATTGCAGGATGAACGCTTTTCTCCCCGGTGGGTAGGTGGCTTTTAATACGCCATTTATCATTCTATTCTCAATTATTTTACAACACAGAAATGAGCTGGTTGACAAATTTGTGATACTACACCTTGGTGGCAGTGATCACGTGAGCATGGTCACAGGGCAACCACTTGATGTTCACATGATATTTTTTCACTATGCATGAAACACCTTGCATGTCCAAAGTGAATGAAGTTAAGGTTGCAAACAAACGTGTGGTGCCAATTTTACAGGTACTGGTTGGGTCTTGGTATACCACATGTGATAGTGATGATGTGGTTGTGGAACGATTATTTATGGCACAACCCCTACGGGGTGTCAGAGTAACAGTGCTAGGTTGTATTGTGCTCACACCTGGTCTGTTGTTTTTTCTTCTCTCTTGGTCTGTAGAGTGTGTTTAAATGTCTAAAATCAAGATGTTCCCTTCTTCACCGTAATTGAGCAGTATTTGTACTGGCAAAACTGACATTGGTGAGTCTCACTTTGGTTAATTATAGCCCGGTGAGTAGATTTGAGGTATATCGTTAACCTAGATCTCTTTTCTCTTTTTCTCTCCCTGTTTGTGTCCCCGGCTCTGTACCTTCTCCCCTTCCCTGATTTAGCAGGTTGCATATACTAAAGATCCTCATATTCAGAAGCAACCTGGATTTCGAAGCGTACTTCAGCTTCTGTGAAAGTTTTTTTTCAACGTGTCTTTGATTATGTTTAACCACTGTGTATAGTGTGAGTGCTTTTTGGATCCCCTGATGAAGTTCTCCAAATAATTTTCCATATGTATTGTGAACGAAACATGTTGGGCATTTAAGCACCTGTAAATTGTAAGGTGCAGTGTAAATTGCCAATTTAGTTGCTACAGTCACCCTGGTAGTTTTTTCAAAGGGTAGACAACTAATAGGGATGTGATTTATTACACAACTCCAAAATAACAAAGAGAAGTGGTTGCTTGGAGGTGCTACCGACCAAAAAAGTACAATACAACAGGGATACATTTTTTGTGTGTTTCCATTTAGATTTGTATAGGCAGGAGCCCTTTTTGTTAAGTGTATAGGTGACACTTAGGCAGGTTGTTGTTTTTTTTTCTCAGTTTTTTATATTCTATTTTAAACTAATTTAAAGTATATATTGTGGTTTTGTACTAATGTTTTAGTAAAAGTGCACTATGTTTTACGTGTTCTAATTTCCCTTTTAAAGATAATTTCAAATTGTATTCAAATAAAACAGTATTTTGTTACATTTATTTTCTCAGAAACCTCAGACTCCGTCTTTATTTGGTCCATGGACCGGGAATGTGTTGATAGGTTGAGCTCCATGAGGAGAGAGATGGCTGGTTCCTTGTTTGTTTGTTATTGTCCACAAGGCTTCTAGAGGAGTGTGGAACAGGCGTCTATAAACTACTCCGCTGGTCTCTTTTTGTTGTTAGTTGTCCCGGTCCCCGACCCCCCACAGCCTCTCCAGCAATCCCCTGAGGTCGATTTGAATTTTTTCTGATGTTTGCTGGGAGTATAATGCCATTGAAGCATAATTTTGTACCATGCCTCTCGGGTTTGTAGAGACCTAGTCATTTTTTAGATGTTCCTCCAAAGCCCCTCCCAGGACCCATCTGAGACCACTCCTTCTAACGTGCCCTCCCAAGCTAACTGATAGGACCACTTCTTATTATCTGCGCACTCCAAGAGAATAGAGTATAGACATGGGACCAGGTGTTTATCCCCCGAGTGCGTTATAGTAAAGGACTCAAATTTAGTTAGAGACCTGGTGGCCGCCTGCTTAATCTCCTTCTGACACAGCCAGTGCCTTGGCTGGATATATTCATACCTATCTTTTTCCAGAAGCCCCAACTGTGTCTTACAGTCTTCAAAGGTTGCAATTTCACATTCCCACACCATGTCATGGATCTTCATGCTCCCACTCTCCTTCCACTGACTAAACATCCCTCTTTCCATACCTGGGGAGAAGGCAGGGTTGTTAAAAATAGAAGTAAATGGGGAGGGGGTAGTCGACAGGTGTCCCCTTCTGAGTCAGCTGTCCCAGATATCACATGTGACCCAAAGTACACTACTCTGCCTTGTGCTGAGGGGCCTGTCCGTCCTCTGCAGCCACAACAGTCCATCCTGAGGGCACCCTGCCACCGCTCTGTCCTTTCGAGCCCATATTGTGTCGGTGAACCTTTCCCGCACTACTCTCAGATGGGCAGCCTCGTAGTATCTAATAGGTTGGGCAGCCGGAAGCCCCCACTCTGTCTTGGGGTCATCAAGAGTTCTAGCGCTATCCTCTGGTGTTTACCTTGACAAATAAAACTGGATATTATTGAATGTATTGTCCCAAAAAACCTGGTTGGGACCGTAATAGGGAGGGATTGAAACTTAAATAAAAGCCTAGGGAGGGTCAACATCCTTATCGTGTTTATGCGTCCCAGTCACAATATTCGCAGCGGAGACCCCTTAGCCAGGGATGTTTGCATCTTTTGAATTGTACAGCGCTGTAAATCTACTGGTTAATTTGATCCCTAGGTATGTTATGCTACCTGCAGCGGGGCAAAAGGGTGGGCACCTATGAAGGGTGGAGGCCATCTCCCCGGAGAGGCCAACCTCTAGCATTGCGGCCGTTTTGGGTATCTCGGCTCCAAATGGGACCCCTTTAATTTCTTGGGTTTGTCTGATTGCGGCCTGCAGGGGTTCAAGATAGATAGCGTATAGATAGAGGGAAAGCGGGCATCCCTGTCTGGTTCCTCGCTATACTCTTATGGTATCAGAGATCTGTGTGCTCACTGCCAGCCTGATAGAGGGATTTCTATAATTTGCCTCTACCATTTGTATGAAATCTGGGCCAAACCCCAATCTCTCCATTACTTGGAATAAATAGGGTCACTCCACTCTATCAAATGCTTTTTCAGTGACAAGAGAGATCAGGGTGAACGGGAGTCGGTTCCTTTCTAGTTTCTCTAGGAGGTGGCACACCCTTCTTGTATTGTCCCACGTTTGTCTCCCAGGGATAAAGCCTGATTGGTCTAGCCCGATAACTCCAGGCAGTACACCTTTAACTCTTTCTGCTAGAAACCCAGTGTAGATTTTCACATCTGTGTTTAGTAATGCAATGGGCCTTTATGATCCGCAGTTAGTAGGATCTTTGTTAGGTTTTTTCGAACAGCACCACCTTTGCTTCGGTCATCGTGCCGTTCGCCCCCCAGTCCCCCTCGGAATGAATTGTATAATCTGATAAGGAAGTATTTCAACTTGTTGCAGTATGTTTTATAAAAATTCCCAGAGTAACCATCTGGCCAGGTCATTTGTTGGGTGGGAGGTTCACTATCATCCTTTCTACCTCCTCTTCTGAGATTTCCCTATCCACATTTCCCCAGCTCTCCTCTGTTATCTTGGTGAGCTTTACCCAATCTAAGAAAGCCTTTATCTTAGACTCATTCAGGTGTTCTGAAGAGTACAGGTTTTTGTAGTATATGGAAAAAGCCTCTATGATCTCATCTGAGTCGGTGGTTATGGACCCATCAGGTCGCTTGATGCCCCCTACATGGCGCTGCCCCCTCTGTTGTGTTAACAGCTTTGAACCTAATTCACTCTGTTGGCCTTTTCCCTGTTCCTACCTTCTGCTAATTCTTTCTGGGCCTACCCTAAGTCTGCTTCAAGGTCTTTTTTTAATTTTATTTTTTTATTGCATATGGTTACAAAATTAACCTTTCACAAACAAGCTTCAATTTTTTTTAAACTATGAATAAAAACCAAAAGCTTAAAAATAAATCCATTACAGATAAATCAATTTTTCAACCTTCAACTCTTATAAACAGAAAGAGAAAAAAGAGAAAAAAAGGAAGAAGAAAGAAAGAGAAAAGAAGAAAAGAGGAGGAAGAGGAAAGAGGGCAAAATAAAGGAGAATGAAATGAAAGCTTCCACAAAAAAAATCAATTGTCCACAGCTTTACCATCCTAATGGAAACGTGTTGAGCGCAGAGCCCCAAACAGGCACTTGCCAAGATTGCACAGATCTAACTTACAGTCCTCCAGCATTTTAACTACCGCTATCGTGTTCTGTTGGGATTCGCCATCAATCAAAATTTCCCATAGGTGATCGTGATCGTGTGCCCAATACGTTGACTGAGAGACAAACCTGCTGAAGAACTGTTGTCTAGAGCTTTCTCGTGCCATCGCACTCCATCATCAGATGTTTGATGGATTGGTTTTCTGGCTTGGCACATGTCTGACACATATTCAATGCTAAGGCCCCCAAGCCTCTTCTCGAAAGAATTTCTCCAGTATGTAAGATATTTTGTATTAATCTCAAAAATGTGTTCCTTACTCTAACTTAATTAAGTATTTACTGAGGAAACCCAGCTTCCTTTCTGACATTTGGAGGGGATTCGGATTCGTCCCTGATCTTATTTTCTCAAGGGTCTGGATCCAGTCCATTTCCTCCTATTTTCTTTTGGCCTTTGTTGGATTTTCCTCCATCAGTTTTGTATCTATGTCCGTATTCCGAAACTGCTCCTTCACCATCAAGTCTAGCCTACACAAGTATTGAGAGCTGCCCGCCTCAAGATGTTTTCTCATGTCTGCATATAATGAGTGATCTTGGGTTGTAATAATGCGATGTTGCAATACCATCAGTTTCCACCCTGCTTGACATTTTAATGATCTGAGGCCCAATTCAAATCTGAGGTTGTCCATGGATAAGCTCATAGGAAGACCCAAGACATACTTCCACAAAAGACCTTCCCACTTTTGCCAGGACGTGTTCCATAGCTGTGGTTTAGTTTCAAGACCATATAACAAAACAGGGATAACTTTAGCCTGGTAAAATTTAAGAATTGGTATGATCGAATATTTACCATATTACCAAAGGATTCTTTTCATCTGGGTTGCTAATGGTTTTATTTTTGTCTCAAGACCCGATTCTGCCTTGCAGATTTCTGGCATGGCATAGATCTTATACCCCATGTATATAAAATCCTCCACCCTTGTAATCGCTTCCCCGCCCATTGACCACCTGGGGAACACCATTTTTTTGTCCTTTTGCCTGAAGACCAGGACCCTTGATTTGTTTGAATTTAGGGAGAGCCCATTTTCCTCTGCATTTTTATGAACGCCATTGAGCAGACGTTGTAGACCAATGGCTGTTTTGTCCAAGATCACCACATCATCAGCGTAGGCCAGCCAGTTTCTTTCCATTTAAAGCTGGACTGGCCAACGCAAATGGCACTAAGACGTCCCCAGTGTCAGCTATATACAGATTAAAGAATACAGGGGCCCCTAGACATCTCTGCCTCACCCCCCCAATTTACTCTCACTGGTTCTGACATGTGGTCCTCTGCATCTAGTCTCACTCTAATGTCGTTTTCTTTGTGGAACTCAATGAGCATCGCCAAGATCCCCTCTGAAATACCTTTTGCTCTTAACTTCAACCAGAGCCTTCCCCTGTTCACTTGGTTGAAGGCCCGTGAGAAATCAACCCAGGCACCATACAGTTGTTCTCCCCCCTTTACTTGTGTTTTTTCTCTCAAGAGGTTAAGCACCATACCATTCCCTGGTACTGGCGGTTGAGAGCCCACTCCTGAACCCTGTTTGACACTTCGACAGCACTCCAACTCTTTTTTCCCATGCTTCCAATTCCCCCAGCAAGAGTTTCATAAAAATCTTGCTGTCGATATCCAACAGGGCAATAGTTTTTTGCCGACTCCCTATCGCCCCTCTTGAATAGTGGGATAATTGTAGCAGTGCGCCATGAAGTCGGCAGTTGTTTCTTCATCAGGGTTTCCCTGAAGTGCCAATTGAGCAATTTAGCCCTTAGAGCCGAACTACCCTTCAATACCTGATAGGTCAAACCGTTGGGACCTGCCGCTTTCGAGGAGGAGCCCTTCAGGATAAGATCTTCGATGTCCGAGGCATTGAAATCAACACACCAATCAGCCTTTGTGTTATAATCACAAACTGTTCTTTCCGGTTTTCCAAAGACTGTATTTAGGTACTTAATCCAGTCACCCTCGGATACCAAGTTACATAGCTGAGTCGTTTTTACCCCCTCCATCTCATGCATTGTGTCCCAAAACCACTTTGCATCCCTCTTGCCCAGTACATCTAGGATGTGCTCTCCATCCTGTTGGAATCTTTTTATATTCTGTGCCACTGACCAATGTTTATGCAAGTTTTTTAGCGTTCTTCTTTTTGCTTCTTGTTCTATTTTGGAGAGAAAGGAAACTCTTTTTATGATTCTTAACCTCCTATTAAGATCTTTTTTTTTTTGCCATTGTTTCCTCGTCATAAACATGCCGGTGGACTTGTTTGAGCCCACCCTCGTTAAAATTCAGAGGGCACGTTTGCCATATAAATTTAATAAAGCCTGAGGGCGAGCAATTCTCCCTTTGAAGATCTTCTGACAAGGCTAACAACCTTTCATTCAGGTTTAATCCCCCTGCCTTACATTTAAATAGGCGAACTTTGCTCTTCCTGGCTACTATCTTCTGATTGTTGAGTAGTAGGGTTTCTGATGTTATGTCTGGAAAAAAAAGTTCCAACCTAAGATGATCACTACCACCCCCTTCTTTTATGTCTAGGCTTACTTTCTGTTCAAAAAGACCACCAGATAAGAAAAGATTGTCCAATATCGAGGCAGATGTGCCCTGAATCGTGGTGGGCTTTGCCGGGATATCTCCCGGCAGGCTCCTGTTTGACATTTTCAAGTCCCAGTCATTTAACCAATCCACCCACAGCTGACTGTTTTTAGTAATTCTTTTCCCAATTGATGTTCTTTTATCTCTTGGGAGATCAATGCATTGTGCATTTAAATCCCCCCCAGGAATATATCCGCCTGTGGGAATTCTAGCTTCATGTCCCCTAAAGACTTGGCCAACTCATCCAAAAATATGCAGAACACCACACTTGAGGGATTCCAATAGATATTACAGAACATCAATGTCTTTTTCCAGTCTGTCCTTCACTTTTCGTTTAACCGCTCCGAGGGAGATTATCTCCCCCCTTAATACAGCTTTAAAGGCATCCCAAACTGTACCCAGGAGGACCTACAGTGCGTTGTTCAGTGTGGAATAGTCTGTAGTTTTGTCCCTCACCACTTCCCGTAGAACCCTATCTCCGAGCATCTCACTCGGAAATCTCCAGGACCATAATTGGCTTTTCGGTTTGTGTCCCCCCAAGATAGATCGGGATGGGTGCATGATCGGACCTGGCAATTGGGTCTACCTTAATGTCTAACAAAGCTCCTAAGAATCCTGGGGAACCCCATGCGTAATCGATTCTGGAGTATGATCGATGCACATGAGAGTAGCATGTGTATCCCGGTTCCTGCCCCATTTTCTCATGCCAGAGTTCTCTCATTGCCATACCCGCCATTCAGTCTCTTACCGCTTTAGATGGGTGTTGCCCTTTATTTGTGTCCCGGTTGCTCCTGTCCCCTTCAGGTTCCCAAGCTATGTTGAAATTACATGTAAGGATGATCTCCCCTTCTGCACATCTTTGCAGTTTCCCTAGGTGTGAAGTAAGATCCATCCTGACCTGAGTTAGGGGGGTAGATGGTGCCTATAGTAAACACTTTCCTCTCCATCAGGGCGTGCAGTAAGATGAATCTTCCATTTGGGTCCACTTTTGCCCTGAAGGATTCCTTCAAGCCCACTAGTACCCCCGCCTTCTTATTCCACATATTCGCTAGCCAGATTTGGGACAATTGCTGTATATGCAGTTTATGGCTGTCCCCTTTCTTAATATGTGTTTCCTGCAATGTTAATATGCCCGCCCGCCCCCCTTTTTATTTGTAGTGCCACCTTTTTTCTTTTTCCTCTTTACAGGGGTGTTCAATACCCTGATATTATGAGATAAGAGTAACAGTGGTTTCATTGATACTGTTCCCTCTCCTACTACTTAAGACCTTTCTTGGTTCCATCCCCTCTGATATTGTCAAGCTCTGCCTTTGAGGCTCCCCCACCCCTTCCTCCTCCCATCCCCCCAACCTTCCTCTCCTCCCAGACAGGTGGAACCAGGCCCACATTTCTACCAGGAACTTTGTGGTTACATCAACCATCTAGGTGCTCCAAGCGGTGCCCACTCCTTCCCGGTTCAGGCACACGTAATTCTATGCGATATCCTCTTTGCGCCCTCTCTTCTCAGCTCAGCGCCCCCATTGTGTTAGCTCTGCTTCTCATGTCCCTTCTTATATGTTGAAGTATAGTGGGTCATTCGCGTTTCCCCTCCCCTCTTCTTCCTCACAGGGGTCCTTTCAATGTAGAGCACTTCCTTCCCTACGCAGTGGACCATTCCCTGGGTCTGTTTCTTTGTTGTTGCTTTTTTTGTTCCTTGGGTTCCTTCTCTCCCTCCTCCATTCCCAGAATTGTCAGGCCCTCCGCACAGGTAGTGGCTCTCTTTTGCTTCCCTTCCCATTAGAACGTTAGGCCGAAGGGGAAGGTCCATTTGTACAGGATTTTTTACCCCACTAAGATGCTTGTTACCGGGCCCATCGCCCTTCTTTTCTGGAGCGTGGAGGCGGCTAAGTCCTGGAACTGGCTCACCTGTTAGCCATTGATCGTTATCTTGGACTGTCTCCTGGCTGTCCTGAGTATCTTCTCTTAAACTTCATATAAGGCTAGTGCAGCTAACACGTCCCTAGGTCTGGTTCCCTCATCACTACTCTTAGGGCCCACTGTATGGATTCTGTCGATTTGGATCTCCTGCGGGGTCAAGTCTGCCACCAGTGCTGCAAAGCATTGCTGAGCTATTTTTTTCAGGTCTGAGTCAGAGGTTGATTCTGCTAAACCTTTTATTCTAATGTTAGACTGTCTGGAGTGATTCTCCAGGTCCTCGGCCTGGATTTCCAAGTTATGCGTGGTGGTCGCGATCTGCTCCAGATGTTCCGAGTTCTGCCGCACAGTCCTTGTTCCGTTAGTTCCACTCTATTTCCCAAGGCGTTAATTTTATCCCTGACCTCTTTCAATGATCTCTTTATGTCTTCCTTAAGATTAACCATTTGTTTCTGATAGTATGCAGTCAGCCTCTCTTCCATCCCTTTCAGGCAAGTTAGGAGATCGTCCTTGCTAAGGGCCATTCTTTGTGTGTGGTGCAAGGGGGCTCGCCTCCTTCTTGTGGTCTGCTCTGGGCGCAAAGCTCTGGCTCCTTGGGAACTTTTGCCAGCACTTCTCCAGTTGACCCCTTCTCATGTTTTTCTTCCCATCTTGTGCTACTGGGGTCTGCTTTCTCTTGTTTCCAGGCATCTGTTTGCCCTCTACACAGTATATCTCCCCTTGGGCTTGCCAACCTTCTTTTCCCTGCTGGTGGATTGGCCACTTGCTCTGCCTGTGCCAGTAAGTGACCCTGACACTGTAGGGCTCCCAGACAGCCCCCAAATTAGCTTCTTTCCCTCTGGGGGCAGCCACTCCAGCCTAGCGTCTCTCTGCTTCTGCGGACTCTGTGTTGAACCGTCCTCACGGGGGGGTAGGAGGGGCCGATGCCGAGCATCGATGGAAGCTGGTTCACGCCATCCCTCCCTGGGCCGCTTGCTTCCCTCTTCTGCAATTATCCGGGATCTCCCCATGGCGCTTTAGATCTGCGGCCACTGTTTTGACTTGTCCATGGGGGCAGTAGGCCCACCCGGCGTGGAATGCTGCGTATACTGTGGGAGGCGGCTGTGCTCCTCCCGCTCCCTTCACCTGGGCTGCACGGCCCCCTTGCAAATGCAGCAGTGGTAGTGTCCCCAGCGGGTTACCCCCAGCACCCAGCCCTCACCTCTCTCTGACTGCCTGCAGAGCCGTGCACCAGGGGTCTGCTCCGGTCGCATCCTCCATTCGGTTGTGCGTGGGGCTCCTTCCAGGCAGAGGCTCCTCCTTGCCGGCCCGGGGCTCCTCCAATATTACAGCACGGGGGGGGGGACGGATCACCTCCCCCTTTCTGTAACATCTCTGTTTGGTGATATGTTTGCCTCAGCAGCTCTGGGGTCTTTGTCTGTTCCTCCGCCCGCAACACTCTTCTGGCCAGACACCCAGCCATGTGCAAGCCCCTGCTATTACAGCTGGTGGCTGGCCAATCCTCTCTCCGGGGGTTTTCACAGTGATTTGCTGTTGGCAGCTTCAGTTCGGTGAACACTGTTCACTGAGCTTGGGGGTGCTTTCTGGACGGTAGCCGCCGTGTGCTGTTGTGCAAAGCTATGTGTGGTTTGTTGCAGAGGAGTGAAATTGTTAGTGGGTTGGTTATTTGCCTCGCTATCTAGAGGTGATATGTGTTAAAATTCCACGTTCTTTCTATATGTGGCTCGTGAATATTTCAGTTTTTCTATCTGGATCCTGCACTGGCTAATAGTCACAATCCTGTCTATATATGATGCACGCCAATATTCACAATTAGATGCAAATGGGGCACTGGCCCACCTTCGAAATCCTGTTTAGATGCAAAGCAAGCTAGCATTTACAATTCTATCTAAATGTTGCATTGGTAATATTCCCATTGCATTCTAGATGTGGCGCTGGCCGACATTCGCAATCCTTTCTAGATGTGACTCAGGCTAATGTTCACAATTCTAAGTGTGGCACTTTCTAACATTCACAATTCTATCTAACTGTGACACTTGCTAATATTTGCAATTCTATCTAAGTGTGGCACTTGCTAACATTCACAATCCTATCTAGATGCGACGCCAGTTAATATTCACAATTCTATCTAAATGTGGTACTTGCTAACATTCACAATGCTATCTAAGTGTGGCACGTGCTATCATTCACAATTCTGTCTGGGTCCGTCGCAAGCTAATATTCACAATTCTATCTAAATGTGGAACTTGCTAACATTCACAATGCTATCTCGATGTGAAGCAGGCTAATAATGTTCACAATTCTAAGTGTGACACTTGCTAACATTCACAGTTCTATCAAAGTGTGGCACTTGCTAACATTCATAATGCTATTGAGATGCGACGCAGGCTAATGTACACAATTCTATCTAAATGTGGTACTTGCTAACATTCATAATGCTATCTAGATGCGACGCAGGCTAATGTAAACAATTCTATTTAAATGTGGTACTTGCTATCATTCACAATTCTGTCTGGGTCCGGCGCAGGCTAATGTTCACACTTCTATCTAAATGTGGTACTTACTATCATTCACAATTCTGTCTGGGTTTGGCGCAGTCTAATGTTCACATTTCTATCTAAATGTGGTACTTGCTGTCCTTTACAAATCTGTCTGGGTCCGGTGCAGGCCAATGTTCACAATTCTATCTAAATGTGGTACTTGCTAACATTCACAATCCCATCTAGATGCAACACAGGCTAATGTTCTCAATTCTATCTAAATGTGGTACTTACTAACATTCACAATTCTATCTAAGTGTGGCACTTGCTAACATTCGCAATTCTATCAATGTGGCACTTGCTATCTTTCACAATTCTGTCTGGTCCGGCGCAAGCTAATGTTCACAATTATATCTAAATGTGGTACTTGCTATCATTCACAATTCTGTCTGGGTCCGACGCAGGCTAATGCTTGCAATTCTAGGTAAATGTTTTACTTGCTATCATTCACAATTCTCTCTGGGTAAGGTGCAGGCTGATGTTCACAACTCTATCTAAATATGGTACTTGCTATCATTCACAATTCTGTCTGGATCCGGCGCAGGCTAACGTTCACAATTCTATCTAAATGTGGTACTTACTATCATTCACAATTCTGTCTGGGTTTGGCGCAGTCTAATGTTCACATTTCTATCTAAATGTGGTACTTGCTGTCCTTTACAAATCTGTCTGGGTCCGGTGCAGGCCAATGTTCACAATTCTATCTAAATGTGGTACTTGCTAACATTCACAATCCCATCTAGATGCAACACAGGCTAATGTTCTCAATTCTATCTAAATGTGGTACTTACTAACATTCACAATTCTATCTAAGTGTGGCACTTGCTAACATTCGCAATTCTATCAATGTGGCACTTGCTATCTTTCACAAATCTGTCTGGTCCGGCGCAAGCTAATGTTCACAATTATATCTAAATGTGGTACTTGCTATCATTCACAATTCTGTCTGGGTCCGACGCAGGCTAATGCTTGCAATTCTAGGTAAATGTTTTACTTGCTATCATTCACAATTCTCTCTGGGTAAGGTGCAGGCTGATGTTCACAACTCTATCTAAATATGGTACTTGCTATCATTCACAATTCTGTCTGGATCCGGCGCAGGCTAACGTTCACAATTCTATCTAAATGTGGTACTTGCTATCATTCACATTTCTGTCTTGGTCCGGCACAAGCTGATGTTCACAATTCTATCTAAATGTGCTACTTGCTATCATTCACAATTCTGTCTGGGTCCGGTGCAGGCTAACGTTCACAATTCTATCTAAATGAGCACTTGCTATCATTCACAATTCTCTCTGGGTCCGGAACAGGCTACTGTTCACAATTCTATCTAAATGTGGTACTTGCTAACATTCGCAATTCTATCTAAGTGTGGTACTTGCTATCATTCACAATTCCGTCTGGGTCCGGCGAAGGCTAATGTTCACAATTCTATCTAAATGTCGTACTTGCTATCATTCACAATTCTGTCTGGGTCCGACGCAGGCTAATGTTCATAATTCTATCTAAATGTGGTGCTTACTAACATTCACAATTCTAAGTGTGGCACTTGCTAACATTCACAATGCTGTCTAAGTGTGGCACTTGCTATCATTCACAATTCTGTCTGGGTCCGACGCAGGTTAATGTTCATAATTCGATCTAAATGTGGTGCTTACTAACATTCACAATTCTAAGTGTGGCACTTGCTAACATTCACAATGCTGTCTAAGTGTGGCACTTGCTAACATTCATAATGTTATCTAGATGCGACGCAGGCTAATGTTCACAATTCTATTTAATTTTATTTTTAAATGTTTTATTGGCATTTATATTAAACATAGTAACTCATATCATGATTCACCAATAATGTTTTGCATATACGGTATACCATATAAACATAAACAACAACATTTAACCAACAAGTGTTCATATATTCTTCTATAATTCAGTGTTTTCTGCAGGTGTTTTTAGTAGGGTGTCATCAGTGCGTCGGCACCATTCTTATGGCGGATGGTCTGCATTGCTTGATCAGCCACCTAGTAACAGCATTTGTGCATTTGGCCACTTAGGGCCTGAATCATAGTCCCTTGTTTTCACAGGGGTTTATCATCCGACGAGTGAAACATGTCCCATATTAGGGCCTTCCAGGCTTCGTATGTTGGGCTTGCTTCCCCCCCCTGCTTTGGAGACCCCTTCGCCCCACACCTTGGTCAAAGCATTCGTCCAGTGTTCCATCACATTGTACCATTTTTCATATCTTTGACCTCCCTAGGATTTCCACGCCATTGCAATGGACCTTTTTGCCAGTATACATGCCATGTCCATTAGTTTAATTATGTGCCTGTATTTGCCTATCCATGGGTAGGTCCCCAGGAGGCATTCCTTCGGTGACCACTCATACCTCACCACCTCGGCCTTCCTGCCGGCCATTTCAATCTTATTCCAAAAGCATCTCACCTTTGGGCACTCCCAGAGCATGTGGATCAGGTCTGCTCTCTCCAAACCACACCAAGGGCATTGTGAGGTGACCTTGTTAATGCACCCAGCAATTCTACCCGGGGTCATGTATGTCCTATAAAGGACGTTTAGTTGCATCAACCGGAATCTGCCGTTCCTAGAGACTTCACAGGGATATGCCAGGGCCCTGGCCCATTCCTTGTCCGTTATATCAGTTCCCATTTCAGTCTCCCATTTTTGTTTCAGTGCTGCGCTTTTGGCATTTGGTCTATCCATAAACTGGGTCTAGATTCTGGACACTGGTTTCCACCCATCCCCAAGATTATGTAGTACTGCCAATGTCGGGTCTACCTCTGGTTCCTCGGGCCAATCCTTCCAGGTTTCTTTCACAACTTTTGTAACCCTGTGGTACCATAGAAATTGGCCCCTGGGCAGCCCTTCTTTTGCCATCATGGACTCAAATTCCCTGAAAACCCTCTCTTCATACATGTCACCCCATGTGTAGACACCAAACCACTCCCATAGTCTTACATTTAATAAGTCCCTTTTAACTACGCAGCTGCCATTGGGCATGACTAAAGTCCATGACTTCCCCCCTTCCTCTCTCCCCCCTCCCCCCCGGTCGTGCAGGTCTCAGTTCAGTCATTGCAGCGTTTATCCTGTGTGAATCGCAGTTTCTGCGTGTCATAAAGATTGCTTTAGGAGTGGGAATACTGCGGTGTGGAAGCATTGTACACCTTCATACTGTGCCTTACCCCTCAGTTGGCGGGTTATATGTTGAATCACGGAAGAGTCTGCTTGAGAGATATTTGTTTTTGTAGTCTGTCCATAGGGCTTCAGTTTGTGATGACCTTCCGTGCAGTGATGCTGTTATCTGCTCCATAATACATATATTGGTGGCAACGTTTATCCATTCGGATTTAGTAGGCACAGAGTTGGATTTCCATTTCATAACAAGTACAGCATGCGCTGCGAGGAGAAGTTGTGGGGCTATATCTCTTACTCTTGACCATTCTTCCTCACTTTTCTCGAGGCCAAACAGTACAAGGTAGGGGTCAGCTGTTCTCGTGATACCATCAATCTCTTTAATCCAGCCGAGGACTTTGTTCCAGAAAACTTTGATTCGAGAACAACCCCACCACATGTGCCAGTAGTCAACGTTAACTCCGCATCTCCGCCAGCATTCCGGGTTGGTCGTTTGAAACATTTTTGAAATTCTAACAGGGTCATTTTGCCATCTATGGAGCAATTTAATGGCGTGAAGTTTGTATTGGTTCGAGATGGAGATTTGTGTCGCTGCTAGACACATGGTATCCCACAGCTCTGGGGTGATTTGTTCGCCTAGGTCCCTTCCCCACCTATCTCTCAGTGAATCTGTAGTCCCCGCACATGCTCCCAACAGTTCTCTGTACATTGCTGATATCAGACCCTTCATTTCTGTCCTGAGTCAAGTATCTTTTCAAAGGGTGTGAGGTCTCGCAATAATTGGGACTTCCATATTGGTCTCGTCAAAACACCCTTTATCTGTAGATAATGGAAGGTGGATAGAGGGCCAATTCCAAGGGCCTCCGTCAGGTCTGGGAGGGATATAAAGAAATCTTTTTTTGTAGTTCCCCAACTCTCTCTAGGCCAGCCTCATACCAGGCTTGAAAGCGTTCTACGTTAGGTATCTGATCGTTGATTCTGGGTGATCATAGGTGGCTTAAAGGGGCGGGCCATGTAGTAATGTTGTGCATGTTCTTGCCCTGTGTCCAAATGTCCCATATCGTGGTCAGTATTGGGTGACCTTTAAGATTTCTGCATATCCATTTCTTGGGAGACCATAGCCACTCAGACACTGTGGCTGGCGAAAAATAGTGGTTGTCCATTGCGACCCATTGGATATTCGTGAGGTTACGTAAGTGGGGGATCAGAACTCTAAGTTGGGAGGTTCCATAATATTTTTGTAAATTAGGCAGCCCGACCCTACCCCTCTCTTTGGGAAGTGTTAGGGTTTTGTACGGAATCCTTGCTTTCTTCCCTTGCCAGAGGAATCGAAAGGAGGGCTCTCTTGGTTTCAAGAAAAAAACTGGCTGGGATTGTAATAGGTAACATTTGAAAGGGATATAGGAATCGGGGGAGGGACACCATCTTAATCACGTTAAGTCGACCTAACCAAGAAATTGTGATTTTGTCCCACCTTGCAAGATTCGCTGGGAATTGTCGTAACGGGGGGGGGGTTTGCTTCGTAGAGATCATTTATCTGTCTAGTAATTTGTAACCCCAGATATTGTAATTGTGCATGTTCAATTTTGAGACCCAGTGTGGAGAATTTAGCAGTGTTAGTCTCTTCATGACCCTGTAGAGGGAAGAGTATGGACTTCTGTTTATTCACTTTGAACCCTGAGAGTCTGCCGTACTCATCAAATAAGTGGAGGGCTCGGGGGATTGAAGTTATGGGGTTAGTGACGTGAAGAAGGATGTCGTCTGCATACAAGGCCACCTTGTACTCCGTTGTCCCCAGGTGAATACCCTCAACCCTGGAGTCACCCCTCATTGTTATTGCTAGGGGTTCTAGGGAAAGCGCAAAAAGGATCGCAGAAAGGGGACACCCCTGGCGAGTTCCACGTTCCAAACTAAACCATTTAGAGTATTCATCATTTACAAATACATGTATTGCCTTCCTAAACCTAGAGCCCATTCCCACCTTACACAAGACCGCTTTCAAGAAACCCCACTCAACCCTATCAAAGGCTTTCTCTGCGTCGACAGATAAGAGAGTCAGGTCATTGGCCATGGTTTGGGATGCGTGTATTAAATGCAGGGTTTTACGCATTGTATCAGCCCCCTGTCTCCCCAGTATAAACCCAACTTGATCAGAGTGTATAAGTTGTGGCATCAAAGTTTCCAACCTTGCAGCCAGAACCCTCGTATAGATTTTCGCATCAAGGTTGAGCAAGGAAATAGGGCAATACGATCCACAGTTCGTGGGATCTCTCCCCTCTTTGGGAATAACTGTGATTAGCGCTCTGGTGAAGGAGTCCGGGGGTTTCCCGGTGTCTATTATTTAATTAAAGAGTTCTGTTAGCAAAGGAGTGAGTGAAGTGGTAAAGGTTTTGTAGATTCCGACAGTGTAACCATCTTCGCCCGGGGATTTACCTATGGTGAGTCTCTTTATGGCAGCCTGGACTTCCGTTTCTGTGATAGGGGATTCAAGGATCTCGGCATCTATGGGCGGTATACGGGGCATATTTATGGAGGACAGATAGGATTCTATTTCCGATAGGTCGGGATTCATTTCCGATGAGTATAGAGTCTCATAAAAGTTGGCAAACATTCTGGGATAGTGAAGTGAGTGTGCGTATCGGGAGGGGGGTCCTCTACTATTCGTAGGACTCTTCTTTCAGCTCTTTGTTCTCAGAGCCTCACGGCGAGAAGCGCGTCTGCCTTATCCCCTTTCTCATAGAATTTCTGTTTTAAATATCTCCGCTTACGCTTGTTTATCTGTTTGTGTTCTAGTAGCTTTAACTTCTGTCTCTTCTCTTTTGCCTCGTTCAGTTTTGCGAGGTCGACCTCTGTGTCTCCCTTATTGTGGCTTTCCAGCTGTGAGATTTCGGTTCGTAATCTGTGTTCAATGATGTTTCGTTCCCATTTCTTTGACAAGCCTTCTCTTATTAGAATCCCCCTCCAAGTAGCTTTTCCCGCCTCCCACACCGTCTGTTTAGACACCTCTCCATTATTATTTATTTCAAAGAATTGGGAAATTTCGGTTTCCGTTTGCGCTTTAAAGACTATATATTTCCATAGGCTTTCATTACTGCGCCATTTTCCACCTCTGGATGGCAGGTTAGACCATTGCATATCTATAAGGACCATATCGTGGTCTGACCAAGTGATCAGGGTGATCTCTGAGTGTGACATCACCTCGATGAGCTCTCTGGATAAATATATATAGTCAATTTGGGTGTACGAGTTATGGGGTTTTGAATAGAAAGTATAGCCTCGTTCCTCCGGATGATAGTCTCTCCATGAGGCCCTCATATTATACAGTTCCATCGTACCTGCAAGATCGCTTTGGTCGGTTCTGCTGTGATGTTTCACATTGGGGTTGCCGGGTTTGTGATCTTTGGTCGGATCTGCCCATTGGTTGAAGTCACCACCCAGGATAATATAGCCTGCTGCTTCAGACAATATCTTCGGAATCATTCTGGCAAGGAATATGGTCTGGCCAGTATTTGGGGAATAGAGGGTAGCGATTGTGACGTCTACTTTACCTATATGGCCATTGACTAGGAGGGTTTGACCTTCTACGCCAGACCACATCTTCGTGAGTACAAAGCCTATGCTTTTCCGAATGAGGATCCCAACCCCCCCTCTCCTCAATGGACCAGAGCCCCAGAATTCTGTTCCAACCCGCTTTGGCAGGATTCGTCGCTCTTCACCCTTCATGTATTTTGTTTCCTGCAAGAGGAGGATGTCAATCTCAGCCCTGAGAAATTCTCTGGCCACAAGTGACCTTTTAGTTGGAGAGTTTAGTCCTTTGACATTGAGTGTGCCCACTCTCAAGGGGGACGCAGTCCGTGCATTAGTGTTTGTAGCCATTGATTGTTTGTGTAGGAGGATATCTTAAACGGCTAGTTTTTGCATATCAGTTCTCAGTTGTACGCTGCGTGGACTGCATTGGTTTACCATAAATGCTGCTCTGATCGCTTCAAGGACCTTAGACCCCCCCCGCCGTCCTCCCTCTTCCGAGTCGGTGGCGTCCGATCCCTCCCGGTTGACTGCACCGAGTCAGCGTCGAACCATCTTTAGGGGCCGTTACGTCACGCCCCTTGTTCAATTGTGCCATCTTTGTTTAGATTGAGCCCTCCATAGTCCCCCCCAATTATCTTCATTGGGATTGTAGGGTTGTGTTGATTGTGCTGATGTTAGAGTCTTTTGTATATGCCCCATAGAAAGCTGATTAGATTTTATCTTAGCGGTACTGTGGCGCTTCATTATCCCCCTCCGGAGAAAGGTTACCTCTCTGGAACTTTCGGGACCCTTTCACTTTCTTTCTCGGGGCACCCTGAACACGCCATTCCAATTCCTTTCTTTGAGTTTTGTTCCGGTTGGCGTCTTCCCCACTGGTTCCGAGGATGTCACATATGCATGTCTTTATTTCTTTTTCGGATTTCAACTTATGCCTGGTTCCTTCATATTCAAATATCAATGAGAAGGGGTAGCCCCACCTGTATCGAATGTGCCTCTCTTTGAGTCTCTTTGTGAGGGAGCGCACATCCTTCTAAGGGCTAATGTCAGAGAGGACAAGTCCTGGTATATGGAAATTTGAGCTCCTCCCAGCGTGATCGAATCGCTCCTTCTGGCCTTTTTCGAGAATTCGAGCTTTGTTTTGGAAGCAATGAAATCAGGCAAGGACTGATCGTGGTCCACCCGTGGGTCCTCCGGCTCTATGGATTCATTGCGTTATCGTCTCATCTACCGCATTGTCTGCTGTCAGAAGTTTGATAATGTTGTGGAGTGTTTCCTTCAAAACTGCTTCTGTTTCTCCATCCCTTTCTGGGATTCCAAAAATGTGGATGTTGTTCTGTCTTTCTCTATTCTCTAAATCATCGAGCTTCAGTTTGAACTCCTCCTCTCGATGTTCCAACTCATTCATTCTCTGATCAAGTTGGGTCTCTAGCGTGTCTATGGAGGCCTGATTGTTTTCGACCCCTTCAAGTCTATCTACCATACTGTCCAATCTCTCTTTTGCCTCCTATGCTAGTGCCTAGATTCTTGATTTCCCCCAGGAGGGCGGCAATATCCCCCTTTGTTGCTGCAGCAAGGTCATTTTCGGTAGAGGAGGGGTTTGCCATCATGGGTTTAGTGAGGGCAGGAGAAGTAGGGGTATAGGGAAAAAGGACAAGGATAGCTTGTGTTGAGCGTTCATATGGATCACCTGCCGCAGTATCTGATGTGCAGTGCGCAGGGCGCCAAGCCCAGTTACATCCTGTGCCGCAGATTCGCTGCCAAGTAGTTTGGGGTGCAGAGTACGCCATGGGATTTTGTTGGAATCTACGAGAAGCAAGTTTTAAGCCTCTTTGGGCGTCAAGGGTTAATGGTGGCACCCTTGTCGACGTGTCCGTTTCTCCTTCCGAGCCCTGTGAGGGGGCACGCACCTGTATTAGACCACTGTATAATGCTGTATAGCTCTGTGCGTGCCTCAGGGGATAACTCAGGCCTTACAGTATATCGTTATCGAAACCACACTGGGTTTTAGCTTCTCAATCAGAAATAACGTGACTCAGAGCTCCAGAAAGGAGAGGGGCACCAAATCACATATATGCCCTGAGGTGAGCAGTATGAGTGGGACCATTTGTCCCGATGATGCGCTGGAGCAGGGGCGCACTGTGTGTGAAAGCAGTGCTTTCTGCCTCCAGCCCACGCGCCTCCTCGGCAGAGCCCACTGCGGCCCGCTTTCTGGGCAGCAGCACGGTTGGTCTCTTAGGGGCAAGCGAGTGCGGGCAGCAAAAATTCCCCGTCCCTCACCAGAGGCACGTCATGGAGTAGTAGGGAGGGGGCCTCCGGCAATAGTTCCTGTGGAGCTCGGTGATCAGGAAAGTAGCGGGCGCTTGGGCTTCCCTCCGTTGCACGGCCCGCGCGCGTATGAAGGCCTTGATATCACACAGGCAATCTGTGCCGTACCTGCTTGTGTCGAAGGACGGGCTGGGGAGAGAGCGCTAGGCTCCGTGTAGGTCGCTAATGTTAGATGAGGCGGGCAGCGTTCTCCTCTGTCCCCTTCCCCTGCTGTGGGGCATCCAGGCAGCTCGCGTGCAGCGGCCGGTCACCGGCTCAAAGCGGGCCCGCGAAGTTCCGACACCGCGAAGTTTCCACACAGATTTCACGGGTTGCGGAGGTCCGTTTTTCACTGGAACTTTTCCCACACCGGGGGTGGGGGGCGTTCCGACAGCCACGTCTGCATTCACTTTTGTCGGGGGGTGCCAAAAAGAGGTGGCTCAATCCGTCTTTTTCGGGGCGGTGCAGACTCACGCAGAGAGCCTGTTCATCTCTGCGCCCCCTGGCGGCCGATCCAGAGTATTTCTTTTAAGTGCTCCGGGGCCACTAGATGTTTTATCAGTCTCGTTTCTGAAGTAGCCTCATCAGCAAGCCATTTGGCCACTTGACTGAGTTGCGCTGCTAAGTAGTACCTCTCCAGGTCCAGTAGTTGGACCCCGCCTTCCTTATATGGCAGCGGCAATGTGGATAGGGACAATCTGTGTCTGGCGGTGCCCCACAGCAGCTCCCTCAACAGTTTCTCGATCGTACGGAAAAAGGAGGCTGGAATGTAGTGGTGCACATTATGGAAAAAATACAAAAACTGTTTCAGGACAAAGATAATGGGAGTTTAGACCAGAACCCCATAGATTTTCTGAGCCCCTTTAGTGCCAGTTTGGTGTTGGCCTCATGCATCAGTTCCGAAGTGTGCCATATGTTTACTCCCAAGTATCTAAATGATGTGTGCCGCCAGCTAAGCCCAACCTCTGGAAGTTCTGCCGCTGACTTATCAGCCAGTCCCGCTAATGGAAATATGCAGGACTTCTTCCTGCTGAAAGATATCCCTGAGAATTCGGAGAATCTCTCCAGTAAATCCAGCACCACTGGGACATTCATGTGTGGGTCCTGTTGGTATAGGAGCACATCATACGCGTACAAGGACACTACATGATGTACACCCCCCACTGCGATACCAGCATCAAAAAACTGTTTCCTGATGTAAACCGCTATCGGCTCCAGGCCCAGTATATAAAGCATGGGTGACAGCGGGCAGCCCTGTCTGGTCCCTCTCTGGATATCCCATGGGGCCGAAACTATTCTTCCCGTTTTTACCCTGGCCACTGGTGCTCCACCCATCTGATGAAATGTTCGCCCAGCCCAAACTATCTCAGCACCGCAATTAACCACTCCCAATATATGGAGTCAAATGCCTTAATGGCATCCTGCACAACCACTGCCAGGTGTTTCCACCTACTAGATGTTTGTTGCAGGCGCCGCAGGTTTCCTGCTGTGTTGCGACTTGGGATGAATCCGCTCTGGTCCTCATGTATTAGGGTATCTATCACCTTGGAAAGGCGATTGGCCAGTATGGTTTTCAGAATTTTTACATCATAATTTAGCATTGCCAAGGGCCTATAAGAGTCGCATACATCTGTGGGTTTTCCAGGTTTAGGGATCGGGACAACCAGGGTCTCTCTCATGGTGTTTGGGTGCATTTTGGATTCAAATGCTTTCTGAAATACTTTGTGTAGGATCGGGGTGAACTCCTCTGAGTATGTTTTGTAGAATTCAGGGGGCAAACCATCAATTCCGGGAATTTTGCTGGTAGTCAGTGATTTGATTGCTTCACTTATGTCTTCAGCGGTCAGTTCACTGTTGAGCATTTCTTTGTGCGCCTTATCTAGTTTGGGCAGCCCTATTTCCTCCAGAGTATCTAATATGTCCTGCTGCATCACCTGTTTGTCGTTGCGGTACAGATGGGAGTAACATTTTTGGAAGGTGTCATTTATGAACAGTTGTGTTGTTTGCACTTCACCCAACTCATTCTGAAGCGTCGTGGTTAGGTGTCTCAGGTTCTCCCTTTTGCACAGCCATGCCAAAAGTCTGCCCACCTTGTCCCCCTCAGAGTGTGCTTTAGTAGTTTTCGTTATGTAATCGAATTTAGATAGTTATTCCAGGCTTCGCTGTTGGCTTCCCTGACCTTCGACAGTTCCTTCTCCCCTTCCCTTGTCCCTTGGGCATTGGCTTCTAGTTGACACATTTTTTCTTTGTTTACATCCAGTTCCCTTTTCAGCGTCCGTCTAATCCCACCCGCACCCGCAATAGTTTCCCCTCTCACCACTATCTTCAGTGTCTCCCAGACGGTGCCCTATTTATCTACACTCCCCACATTGGTTTCTATGTACTCTATCAATTTAGTGCGTAGTTCTTCTTGGTATGCGCCATCTGTCAGAGCGTCGGTCGGCATCCGCCACATTGGTATGGGGGGCCTATGGCCTCTCATTGCCCAGACCAGTTGCAGGGGCGAGTGATCCGATATCGATCTACCCAGATAGGTTGCTGAATCAATTTGGGGGAAATGTGCCCTGTCCACGAGTAGATAATCAATTCTCGTGTACAGCCCATGCGGGGCCGAGTAGTAGGAGTATTCCCTCCTCACTGGGTGTAATTCCCTCCATACTTCTGACAGGTCCAAAGTCTCTATGACCCGCTTGAGTGGCGATGTTACGTTTCTCATCCCGTCCTGCTGCGGGATGGATCTATCAAGATCATAGTCATGCACACAGTTAAAGTCCCCCCCCAATAAAAAACAATAGCGGAATGGGGCCAGTGTTTAACCAGCTCATTTAAGTACACCGTAGTGCCATGGTTCCGGAGGTAGGTGTTCACTATGCAGATCTCATTTTGCCGAATACTGCCTTTAACAATCATGTATCTCCCTTCTGTATCCGCTACTTTCGATATTAAGAGAAAAGGCACAGACGCATCTATCCAGGTATACACGCCTCTTACGTATTTAGAGTATCCTGCACCAAAGCCCCCCCCCCCAGTGTTTTTCCACTTTTTCATCATCGCCTACTGTGAGGTGGGTTTCTAACACAGCTATGGAGATTTATTTCCTGTGCAGATAAAATGTAATCCTGTTTCTGCGCATATAGGTACCCATACCTCGAACATTCCACGTCAGAATTTTAATGTCAGCTGCCATCTTTTTTTGGCTTCTTACTGACTTGCCTTCCCTCCTCAGCAGCGCCTCAGACCACCCCTGACCCCTTCCTTTGGAGATTTTTGCCCTTGTCACCTGTACACCCATTCAACAACTCAGGTCGGCGTGCAGCGTCAAAAGTTGTTTGGGGCCAGTAATGTTCATGTTTCCCTTGGTCAACCTCTTTTCCCCCACCAAACACCCATTGTCTCAATATGCCCATTGCCTTGAAGACTGTAACATTTTCACAACAACAACAATAAAACAATCCTAACCAACTGCGCCCAGCAGCCACTTCTTGGAGGCAGCGCTCAGGCGCCCCCACGCCTTCCTGGCCCATCTGGGTCGCCCTGCGCTGGATGTTAGGGGTCAGCAACAGGCTAGCACCAGTCCTTTCACGGGGTGTGTTCATTTGCCCAGGCCAAGTGGCCCGTCCATGCCCCCGTCTACTTCAATTCTAGATCCTCGCGGTGATGCTTCTTGTCTAGTCAGTATGAGTGCTTTCTTTCAGTCCATTCATCCACTTCCGGGGTTTACTCCTTGTGCAGGTGCTGGGGTGTAGTTTACAGCACATCATCCCCTCCTGTGTCAAGGTTGTTATGTTCCAGCCACATGGTGGCTGCCGCCGGGGTTTCCAGGAACACAGCCCACCCTTTGTAAATCACTTTGAGGCTAGACTGGTACATCACATATACTCGAGGTTCAGTGCTCGCAGTTTCGCCTTTATTGGGATAAAAGAGTTCCTCACCCTCTGCACGGTTTGTGTGTATTCCGGATATATGCTGATTTTGGCAGTGTCCCTTTTATCACCCCTCCTTCCCTTGAGTGTCGTAAGATAATCTTCCTGTCCTTGAAATTCAGGATCCTGGCTATCATTGGGCGTGGGTGCGATACCGGTGGTGGTTTTTTCTGTATGCTCTGTGGGCTCTCTCAACTGCAAAGCCTTGTGTGAGTCGGCCAGCTCCAATTTCCTGCTGCAGTAATGTCTGCACGAAGTTCATGGGGTTGGATCCTTCCATTCCCTCCGGGATTCCAAACAAGCGCACGTTGTTGTGTCTTGTGCGGCCTTTGCATCTTCAGCCCTTGTTTTTAGGGCAGTATTTCTTTTCTCCAGTACCTGTACCCTGGTTTGTAGATCCTTAAGTATTTCCGTTGTTTCCTTCTGTTCAGCTTCAGTGGTTGTCACCCGGTCCGCCAGGTTTCTCACACCTTGCCGCAGTAGTTGCACATCCTCTTTGACCTCCCCTATCTTAGTGTCTATGAACAAGCGTAATGCTGCTATTGCGTCCAACACCTGCTTGTCCTTGTTATCTTCTTTTGGTGCTTCTTACGCGGCGTGGTTCCCTTGCTGTTCTGGAGAAGATCTCTCGCCTTGGCCGTGACAAACGAGTCCATTGTTGTGGACTTATTCTTCTCTTTCGTCGAGGGCATATTTACTAGGCGACTCAGGTCTGGTTGTGAGTCACCTCTTCTGTGTTGTAACCTGCCAGTTACCGTTTGTCAGTGTGTTCCTGTCGTGCCCAGTCACGATATGCTTGCAGCGTATTGGTGACTGCTACGCAGCTTATCCTGTTTTGTGCTTGGCTTTGCTTTCCCTTTTTTGTTATCCCTGATCGGTGTGTAGCACCTGTGTGTACCCCAGCTCGTGGGTGGAATAGTTTATAGGTGGTTTGTGCAGAGCTTTCAACCCCACAGTCTGCCTTTTTGCAGCTTCCAATGCTTTGCGCTGCGAGCTACAGTACCCTTCTGCTGTGCGCTATTTTCAGTTCACAGTGCTCTGCGTCCTGTTTTGCTGTAGTACTGTATGCTCAGGCAGTCTGGGATTCCAACCTAGGCGATGTGTTATATGCAGCGTTTCTATAGGTGTAGCTTACTGAATGGGGTGGGTGGTTACTTATGCAGACCACATTCAGGTGGCCTCCGTCTTATCGGGGGTACAGCAGATGGTGGCCCAATCTCAGTTCATAGGCCACCTTATCGGTGAGCTGTTAGATTCAGGCAAATTGCCTCATGTCCAGGGCTCTTGGTGGCATGTGGGAATGCCAGTTCTCTGGCTGCGGGCTGTTAAGTACCCTATTGCTGACAGGCAGTTATTTCGCATATTCAAGCACCTATCAGTTCAAGGGGTACTCACAGTGCTCTGCTGCCACCGCCTCTGCAAGGTCTGCCTTGCGTAGAGCCTCAAGATGGGGTGGAGCCGTCTGCTTTCGCAAGGGTGTCTCCTGCATTTCCACACTGCACCCCCAGAAGTGTCTGTGGGGCCAAAAGGGGTGTACAGTGGACCAGTGGTTAGGTGTGTTACCCCGTGTATTTTCCACCTTTATTGGCGTCCTGTGCAGTCCTCGGAGGAAATGCTGTGATTTGACCCAGGCTGCAGTTCTATGCCAGCCGGAATAATTATTTTTATTATTATAATTTTTTTAATAATTTTTTAATAATAATATTATTGGGCCGCTCTTTGTCTGCTGTCCGTTGGTGGGCCTAAGTTTAAGCCCTTGGTGGTGCCAGCCCCACACTGCAATCGGCTACTCTCGTCCGTGTAACACTGCCTCAGGGTGTTTTCCGACTCTGCGTTCTGAGTATGGCACGTTCCGTGCGCGTTGGCCCCAGGTGTTCCCAGCCTTGGGTTATGTCAGCCGTGAACAGATCTGGGGCTGTAGTGAGCTCCGCACAGGAGAAGCCGGTGGTTTCCTTCTCTGTCACGGATGCGCTGTGCGTTTCGCCTGCGCTCCCCCTGCCTCACCATTGTGTCGCGGCTCTGTCCGCCATCTTGCCGGGCGGAGGGGCGGTTGTTCAAAGACCTCATAACAGGGTCTACAGGCTCCGATTTTCTCCGGATTTGTTGCGGTTGGGGTCGGGGTCACTTTTTCTTTACTGGAATGGTTTTGGATCAACTTTACACCGCGGTTGCCTAATTGTTCAAGGATCTTATGTAGGATCTAGACGGGAGCTCTGGGCAGTCACGTCCTCACTCCATGAGCTCTTGGCCACGCCCCCTTCACAATTCTATCTAAATGTGGTACTTGCTATCATTCACAATTCTGTCTGGGTCTGACGCAAGCTAATGTTCATAATTCTATCTAAATGTGGTACTTGCTAACATTCACAATGCTATCTAAGTGTAGCACTTGCTAACATTCACAATCCTATCTCGATGTGACGCAGGCTAATATTCACAATTCTATCTAAGTGTGACACTTGCTAACATTCACAATTCTATCTAAGTGTGGCACTTGCTAACATTCATAATGCTATCCAGATGCGATGCAGTCTAAGTTCACAATTCTATCTAAATGTGGTACTTGCTAACATTCATAATGCTATCTAGAAGTGATGCAGGCTAATGTCCACAATTCTATCCAAATGCTATCATTGACAATTCTGTCTGGGTCCGGCGCAGGCTAATGTTTACAATTCTATCTAAATGTGGTACTTGGTATCATTCACAATTCTGTCTGGGTCTGACGCAAGCTAATGTTCACAATTCTATCTAAATGTGGTACTTGCTAACATTCACAATGCTATCTAAGTGTAGCACTTGCTAACATTCACAATCCTATCTCGATGTGACGCAGGCTAATATTCACAATTCTATTTAAGTGTGACACTTGCTAACATTCACAATTCTATCTAAGTGTGGCACTTGCTAACATTCATAATGCTATCTATATGCGACGCAGGCTAATGTTCACAATTCTATCTAAATGTGGTACTTGCTAACATTCATAATGCTATCTAGATGTGATGCAGGCTAATGTTCACAATTCTATCCAAATGTGGTACTTGCTATCATTCACAATTCTGTCTGGGTCCGGTGCAGGCTAATGTTTACAATTCTATCTAAATGTGGTACTTGCTATCATTCACAATTCTGTCTGGGTTCAGCGCAGGCTAATGTTCATAATTGTATCTAAATGTTGTACTTGCTAACATTCATAATGCTACCTAGATGCGACGCAGGCTAATGTTCACAATTCTATCTAAATGTGGTACTTGCTGACATTCACAAATCAGTCTGGGTCCGGCGCAGGCTAATGTTCATAATTCTATCTAAATGTGGTACTTGCTAACATTTACAATCCTATCTAGATCTGACGCAGGCTAATGTTCATAATTCTATCTAAGTGTGGCACTTGCTAACATTAGCAATTCTATCTAGGTGTGGCACTTGCTATCTTTCACAATTCTGTCTGGGTCCAGTGCATGCTAATGTTCACAATTCTATCTAAATGTGGTACTTGCTATCATTCACAATTCTGTCTGGATCCAGCTGAAGCTAATGTTCACAATTCTATCTAAATATGGTATTTGCTATCATTCACAATTCTGTCTGGGTTTGCCGCAAGCTGATGTTCACAATTCTATCTATATGTGGTACTTGCTAACATTCGCAATTCTATCTAGGTGTGGCACTTGCTATCATTCACAATTCGGTCTGGGTCCGGTGCAGGCTAATGTTCACAATTCTATCTAAATGTGGTACTCGCTAACATTCACAATTCTATGTAAGTGTGGCACTTGCTAACATTCATAATGCTATCTCGATGCAACGCAGGCTAATGTTCACAATTCTATCTAATTGTTAAGCAGGTTAGTGTTAATATCCATGTCTGCTATGGTCTGAGGGCAGGTAGAGTGCCAGTGCCTCTGGAGTAGAGTAATTGCTCTACTCCCCACCCAGTCCCCACCTACCTTGATGGTTGCTGCTGGTCGACGGCTGGCGGCTGGCTTCCCCTGCTGACACCTGCAGACACAATCTCTGGGGGAGCCGCCCTTTGCCTTGGGGCTCTTAGCCGCAGGGGCTTTGTGGGCAGAGTGCTGCCCTGGGAAGGTTAGTTATGAACAGAGGTGGGCGGGTGGGACTGGGAAAAAGCCAGACACAAACAAAGGACTACACCCCAGGGACTGCACACTCTAGATGCAGGCAAGCCCAGAAAAACAGGATCAGAAGCCACAAAACCACTAGACAAACCCACCAGATTAGCACACACTGCTCACCAGAAACGTTTGAAAAAACACTCACACCACTCCAATAGAGTACATGAAAAAGGCCAAAAACGGATTACAATCAATGTGCAACTAGTCACTCAGCATCAACCAGCCCCTAAAGCTACTTCCAAAGTGGTTTCCCTACCAGATCCTTTCAGATTGCAGTCCACAAAGCAAGTGGAAAATGGCTGCTGGAAGCAAGGCACAGACACACCTGACTTTTCCAACCAATTGTGAGAGGGGAGGGTGAGACTGGGAAAAGGCCAGACACAAACAAAGGACTACATCCCAGGGTCTGCACAATCTAGATGCAGGCCAGCACAAAAAAACAGGGTCAGAAGCCACAAAACCACTAGACAAACCCACCAGATTAGCACACAGTGCTCACTAAAAACGATTGAAAAAACACTCACACCACTCCAATAGAGTACATGAAACAGACCAAAAACGGATTTCAATCAATGTGCAACTAGTCACTCAGCATCAACCAGCCCCTAAAGCTGCTTCCAAAGTGGTTTCCCTACCAGATCCGTCCAGATTGCAGTCCACAAAGCAAGTGGAAAATGGCTGCTGGAAGCAAGGTGCAGACACACCTGACGTTTCCAACCAATTGCAGGAGGGGAGTGCGGGACTGGGAAAACGCAAGACACAAACAAAGCACTACACCCCAGGGACTGCACACTCTAGATGCAGGCCAGCACAGAAAAACAGGGTCAAAAGCTTCAAAAACACTAGACAAACCCACTAGATTAGCACACAGTGCTCACCAAAAACGATTGGAAAAACACACCACTCCAATAGAGTACATGAAACAGGCCAAAAAGGGATTACAATCAATGTGCAACTACCCACTCAGCATCAACCAGCCCCTAAAGCTGCTTCCAAAGTGGTTTCCCTACCAGATCCATCCAGATTGCAGTCCACAAAGCAAGTGGAAAATGGCTGCTTGAAGCAACGCACAGACACCTGACTTTTCCAACCACTTGCAAGAGGGAAGGGCGGGACTGGGAAAAGGCCAGACACAAACAAAGTGCTACACCCAGGGACTGCACACTCTAGATGCAGGCCAGCACAGAAAAACAGGGTCAAAAGCTACAAATAAATTAGACAAATCCACCAGATTAGCATACAGTGCTCACCAAAAACGATTGGAAAAACACTCACACCACTCCAATAGAGTACATGAAACATTTGTTAGGTAGCACAGCACAGTCATTTTGAATGGACTTCTTTCTCATTGTGTCCTTGCAGTCCTCGAGCTGAATCGAGATATTTGCTATGTTGAGGGACAGCCTAGCTGCCAAGGTTTGAACTACTCATTCCTGCATGCCATGAAATTAGACCTCCCCTATGAGATGAGTTTTTAAAGAGTGGAAAACAGACTTCGTCCAAGGGTTCACCGCCTCAGACGACACTGCCTCTCTCAACGCAGGAAACACTCCTGCAGCACTCTGCGATGCTCTGCATTGGGAGATTAGTTTACAAAGTGTGGCTCCCACTTAGTAGCACCAAGACAGTAAAACAGACTTCTTCCAAGAGTTCACCACCTCAGAAACTGCCTCTCTCAACACAGGAAACACTCCTGCGACACCCCAAAGTTTCAGGATGTCAAATAACTTCTTGGAGTTATTTTTGGCCCCAGATATTTCTTCGTTGAAGAAATTCTTCTTGGCTTGAATGATTTAAGCTTGTAAGCCAATTCCAGGGATTTCCTATTGGCCTTGTTAGAAGCTGTTGGATGTTTTAACCAAATTTGTTTGGTACTTCTTTTCTGTTTTTTTTAAATGGGGTGACTTTATTCACTATTTTAGTCAAAGTGTTGTTGTATGTCTCAACCAGGGCACGTGGTGGACATGATATCAAGGAGACAGCTCTGGTGGTGGAAGTGTTTAATGTTCTTGAATTTACGTTTGTACGCTGTTTTAACAGGATTCAGAGATTTTTTTGGAACATCCTCTAGGAAAATTGAGAAGTCAATTATGAAGTGGTCGGACCAAATACATAGAGAGGTGTTTTTTTATTTCTAAATGCAGGTTTCAAAAGATCACCCAGTCCAAAATATTGCCTGATTTGGGTGTGGGTTCATTATTCTTGACCCTGAAGTCAAATTCCAGCAGTGCTTTTTCCCATCCCCTGGGTCATGAAGCCACCGGTTGAAGTCACCCACTACTAAGGCCGAGCAGTTTGGGCCACTTATGGTTTTTAATCGCTGTATTAGGTTCTCGTTAAAGTTTCCCATCTCACATGTCATGCGACAGACCACAATGAGATTAAAGCAGCTGCAAGGGGTTGGCATCAGTTTAAGATGCAGTATCTCACAGCCGTCACAGGAACTTTGGCTCTCAAAAATTTTAAAGCGATTTTTAGCAGTAAACGCAACTCCGCCCCCATGGCCTAGGAAGCGTTTTTTGCAGATAATAACGTTTCCTTGTGGAATTGCCATATCTATCATGTATTCACTTGGATCTGTTATCCATGATGTCTCCGTAAGGCATAAGATATCCACATCGTGAAGGATAAGGTGGTCATGGACATCCAAGTCGTGCTTACATAAACACCTTGTGTTCCGTAAAGCGACTTTGATGTCAGACAGTTCATCAGTGGCGTTACCGGAAGTGTGGGAGGGCTTCATCTACCTTTAATGTTAGATATTTATGAACAGTGTTGAGGCGTGTATCTTTGTGAGCGGCCGGAAGCAGGTTGATGTCGCCTGGGTAACCCATAATAATCTTAGAGTCAGTGCCCAGTCTAATGCAGACCAAGAGTGTCTAGGTCCCTTCCTGTGAGAACCTAGCAATGCGCTATTGGATTAGACCAGTAATCAGACTTGGTGCGCAGATGCAGAGAAACAATAGCACAACAGATTGGCAGTGCAGAGGTCGCACTCAAAGTATCCAATTCTGAAAGTGGACTTATGCAAAAACATTAAAAGACAGTCTTCCCAGGCGTTCCGTTGATACCAGACGAAGACCGGCTTGGCCCAGAAGTACGTTTGCTGAACCACCTGATGTTTCTTGAAAAAGCCCCAGAGGTATCTGGGAAATGTGGTCCAACACTCAGAGCGTTTTTCACTCCAGGTAGAATGAGAGTGCTTTTCTCTCTGCAGAGTAGTCGATACAAAAGGCAGTTTAAGCGAAAGACAAAAAACATATGCTCAGGTTTATCTAAAGGACTGAAATGCAGCAGCAACAAACACAAGCACACATATAACAAGTGCAATGTTACCTACGTCCTGAGCTCCAGTCATGACTCAAGGCTCTATAAAAGCCCTCAAAGGGAGGATGATCCCAAGATTCCATTACAAACAAATCATATTTTTTTTTAAGAATGATAAAACAGGTTAAAAAGGAAACCCTTAAGGTCATGTGTGACACCATGCTCAATTCCATTCAGGGTGGCTGAAGCCTCCATGGGTCCTGGGCAGGGTCAAGGTTGAGAATTTAATTCTCGCCCTTTTGCCATTCCAGATGAAGCGGAGAAGTCGGGATTGGAACACCTCGAAAAAAGACTCTGGGATGGGGGTCGGAAGGGTCAAAAAAAGATAAGGGAGCTGAGGCAGGATATTCATTTTGACTGTGGTCATGCGCCCAAACCACGAGAGGGTGAGGGGCGGCCAATGGTTAAGGTCGTTACTGATTTTTGTCAGCAGCGGGGGGAAGTTAAGTTCGAATACAAGGCCCAAATCCCTCAGAATTATAGTCCCGAAGTACGGGGTGGCTTCCCATTCAACTCTAATTCCCTGAACCTCGGTTCTACCCTTGATTTCAAAATCCCAGACACCCATCAGCATTATACAAGACTTGGCCACATTAACCTTTAGCCCCGAGAATGAGCCAAAGAGGCCAATGAGGCCGAGCAACCGGGGAAGCGACTCGTGGAGATCGGATAGGTAAGCTAGGATGTCGTCCGCGAACAATGATAGTTTAAATTCGCATTCACTGCACTGAACTCCAGTGATCCCACTACCCGCCCTGATCACAATAGCAAGATGCTCTAACGCCAGTGCATACAGAAGGAGGGACAGGGGACACCCCTGACGGGTGCCTCTGGAAAGATGGAAAGCTGACAATGTGCATCCATTAACCAAAACCCTGGCCATGGGACCATTGTATAAAGCCGTGACACCACCTACAGAACCTCTCGCCCAAGCCCACTTTTCAGAGCACCTTTCCCATATAAGGCCATTCGACATGGTCAAAGGCCGTTTCCGAGTCTAGTGAAAGAAGGTAACACTCTAGATTCTGCCTCCTGACCTTGTGCAAGAGGTCCAGCGTCTTCCTCACATTGTCTGAGCCCTGCTGACCGGGAATGAAGCCAACTTGGTCTCCATGGACCAAGGACAGAAGATGTTTCGCCAGCCTGTTGGCCAAGAGTTTGGCCAGGATCTTAATGTCCGTATTAAGCAGGGAGATAGGGTGGTATGACTGACATTGAGAGGGGTCTTTCCCCTCCTTAGGGAGGACCACGATAAGGGCGGACATTACGGACAGTGGTAGAGCTCCTGTTTCCAGGGCCGCGTTAAACATTTTGGACATGAATGGGCCAGAGTGGACCGGAAAGTCTTATAAAAACGCACCGTAAAACCATCATCTCCCGGAGCTGTACCACTCTTTAAAGAGGAGATTGTATCCACAACTTCTTGCGGGGTGATGGGGAGCTCCAAGAGGTCAGCCTTGTCTGGGGGAGACAGGGAATAGGCAAGGAGTCTTGAAACCGATCGACTATTGTGCTAACTCCAGAATACTCCAAGGAGTATAAGCATTCATGGTACTGCCTGAATTGCTCTGCTATAACGTCTTCTCTAAGAATATTCTCACCGAAGGGACCTGACTCGTCTGCGGATCTGGAGTTCCCTGAGCGTCTGGGCTAGTATCCTATCTGCCTTTTCTCCTTTCTCCATATATTTCTGTTTTAAGAAGGCTAACTTCCTTTCCGTCTGTCCTACAAGGGGGGCGGCTAGTTTCGATTTGAGTTGTTGTAGATCCTCCCACTTGCCCGGGAACATTTGTGTCTTTAATTTCCCCCCAGGTTGAATGGCAGCAATCTTCCCCCTCAATTTCTTTTCCTCCTGGCCCCTTTCCCTCTTTCTCCTCGAGCCCATCTCAATGAGAGAGCCTTTAATGGTGGCTTTGAAAGCATCCCAGACCCCCATAATGCCCACTTCCCCGTTATCCTTAAATGGCAAAATAGTCCTTCATGGCGGCCAGAAGCGACTGCCTCAACTTACTGTCCTGCAACAAGTTTTTGCTACACTGCCTTCGGGAGCCCGGGGGGAAGTGAGGGGTGACGCCCAGCCTGATCTTAACCAAATCGTGGTCAGACCACAGCACCGCTTCAACCCCAGAGTTAAAGACCTGTTCTTTGAGTGAGGTATCTAGCAGAATGTAGTCGATTCTGGATAGCGTTGTATGCGTCTTTGAAAAAAAAAGTGAAGCATGGATCACAGCCCTGTTTTGAAACGTGTGAATCTAATAAGCCCTTTTCCCCATTGACCCTATGAAATGCTGCGGCCAACCTTTTCTGGAGCTGTGAGTCTGAAGTCGGGTGGGAGATTTCCTATCCTTCTCTGGGCAAAGGACCATATTAAAGTCTCCTCCCATCAATAGGTTCCCTTCTGCAAAAGCTACGACTGTCTAAATGGAAAGCAGACACATTGGACCTTTTATACTCAGTGGAAAGCTGCGAAGAAGAGCTCGTAAATAATCCAGTAAAAGTGACAAAAAGATTTGCGAACTTGACTGGATCAAGACCTTAGAAAAGGCAAGTAGAAACAAAATCATCACCCATCTTCCTCCGTTCTACAAGAAATTAGACGTTCTTCAATCCTATCTTAACTTATTTCCAAGCAGGTTTGCACGTAACTTTTTCCTAAAAATGCGCCTGAATTTACTGGAAACAAATGAAATATTAGCAATCAGAGGCCTAGCCTCTATAAATTGTTGCCTTCTCTGCAAAACAGCAACAAAGGAAACTATTCGCCATCTTCTCTTGACCTGTCCGGCGATTCAAGAGATTCATTGCATATACTTGAAAGATACCATCTCAAACTGTACTATGCAGGACGAGGAGAATACCTGGAATAAATTAATCGGAGGAGATATACAGGGCTGGTTACTGGCAACAGTGAACATTATGAAACATATCTTTAAAGTGATGCTTTTGGCCCAAAACCTGAATTTGCAAAACGCATCAGAGAATCAACTCTAGATCTTAAGACTTTTTTTTTCTTCTTTGTGTGATTTTCGGGTTATCTTTTTTACTACAAATGAAACTTTAAGCGCAAGTTTGATTTTGTCCACCTTTTTGTTTAAAAATCTATAAGGATTAAATACAATTTTAAAAAAAGAAAAAAAACCCTATGACTTTCTCCTTCATCCCCTCCCAGAAGAGATCCTGTGCTTTGTTCGGGGCATATATGCACACTAGGATGAATATTTTGCCTCTTCTCACCTCTCCCTTGACATACCGCCCTTCAGGATCAGTTTTAAGAGAGCGGGGTGTGAAGTGGGCATCGGGCGAGACCAGAAGGGCAACCCCTCGTTTCTTTGCTATATAGGGGGAGGCAAACACATGCTGAATGTCTCTAGCCTTGAGCTTAGGCATTTTCTCTTTTACCTAGTGAGTTCCTGTAAAAACAAAAAATGGAGACGGAGCCTAGTGAATTCCCTCACCAGCAGAGACCTTTTAGTGAGGGTATTGAGGCCCCGCATATTTAGCGACCCCACAGTCAGCGAAAAAAGCGTGTCATTCATCAAGAAGAAACAGGCTGCACATTGGGCCACTTGAGGAGCCCATTATAGCCTTTCCTCCGCATTGCCTCTGTGCGCCACCTTTACTCCAAAAAGAACCCATACAGCCCATGCCCCCTTCGAGGCCTGATAAGCATAGAAAAACGCTCCCAGAACTAAACACTAGTGGACTTAGCCACCCCCGTCCCCTCCCCTGAACGCCTGGACACCATGCACCGACAACTTGCTACTGTGCCAGGCCACCAGTGTCCCCCTCCTCCGAGCACTCTGAGACCTCTGCAACAACAACCTGAGCTCCCACCCTCCAGGAACAGTATACCAACAATGTGCGAACGCAAATACAGTGCAACAAGAACTTGTGTAAACAGAGCCTCTCACATTTCGCACTCTAGCCCCACTTGGGCAGAAACAAATGGGTCAGGCCACCATCCGTCTCCAAAACAACATCCGATATCCCCTCTGAAAGCCTCAGTTTTTGGGAGAATTTGGTGATGCCGGGGCAGTCTTCCTAAATTTCCTGTGCCCTCGGACCTTATGCCTTTCCATGGTTGACACGGAGCTATGAGGGCCGGACGGGGCTCGCTCTCGACCTGTACCGGCGTGATCCTTGCTTGACTCACCCAGGAGTTCCTGAGAGACCCTTCGGATATCGTCTTCCGTGACCAGAGCATATTTGAAGCCCTCAAGTTCAAAGGACAAGGCAAAGGGATATCCCCACCTATACTGAACACCTTTTGCTTGAAGCTTTTTTGTCAGCGGGGAGCAAAGCTCTGGTGCGCCGCCCCCCTCTCGGATGTGCTGAATCTCAGCTGAATGGTGGGCTCTTTATGAGCAGAGCTGGCCCTAGGCGGGGGCGAGCCGGGCGACCGCCTGGGGCGCCACGCCCCGCAGGGCGCCTTTTGCCCCTGCCACTCCAGCTAGGGGGAGTCTTTTAAGGGCTCCCCCGAGCTGGTGTGGGAAAAGGCGCAGCAGGCGGCCTTTTACTGTAAAATGTCCCCACGGCGGCGGGTGCATTTAAATGCGCCCCACCGCCGTGGGCAAGGCGCCATTAGCCCCCCACCACACCAGCTCCGGGGAGTCTTTCAAGGGCGTGGTGGCAGAAGGCGTGACAGGCGCCTCATTGTCACTGAATGACCCGCAGCGTTGGGCTCATTCAATGGCAATGGGGTGCTAATGCGCCCTATTTAACCTCCTCACCTGAGAGAGGAGGTAAAAAGTGGCCCCTCCTGGCCCTGCCCCCTTCCACCCACCCCCTGTTAACCAGGGGGGCGCGGTGAGCGAGGGGGGGCGCCAATTCGCCCAGGGCACTGTTGCCCTTAAGGCTGGCCCTGTTTATGAGTATTGCCACTAATTACTGCACCGCAGGAGGGCTCAACTGCTCTCCTCCTGGGCCGCTCTGTCCTCCACACAGTGAGTCCTCTTGGGTCTACAGGGCCGCCCCTCGGGAGGTGAGGGAGGGAGCCCCACACCTGACACCATGCACGGCCAACAGGCCGCACACAAGTCGCGCTGGACAGCTGCACCAGCTCCGGCAGCCGCACCAGTTGGATGCGCTGGTGCTCCGCCTCCCTCCCGGATGAGCTGTATCTCCGCCGAACGGTGGGCTATGGAAGCCAGAACTGGACCTCTGAAAACACCGGAGGATAGGGTCAACCTCGGGGGGGGTCCAGCACTCGCTCCTGGGGGGGGGGGGTTTGTGGGGGCTCAGGTCCCATTTACTCGACCCAGAAGAGGAGCAAGACGGAGATGCATCAGTACATCTCGTCGCCCCCTAGTGGTCCAATCCACAGTGCAATTATTTTTTGAACACACCTATGTCTGAGAGTCTGCTATGTGGACAGGGGTATGCAGGGTAGCAATAGGGTCTGAGCGTGGTTGACAGCTGGCAGCTGGCTTCCTCTGCTGACACCTGCAGACACTGGGAGGCGGGAGGAGGGTGGGCAAGCGGGAAACCCAGAACCAATGGGTCGGGCACCAAGGGGGCCCGCAAGGGCAGGGGGGCTCAACCAGGCACCAGATATCAAAATAAAATAAATAAATATAATATATTAAAATAAAATGGACCCAGTCATTGGCCTCTGCAGCAAGTGGTGACTGCGAGGGCAGCCGAGGGCTAGGATGAGCCCGGACGTAATATTCAGCCAATTGAGGGGAGGAAGGGCAGGTCAGGGGGAGTGTGGGGAAGCGGAAAACCCAGAACCAAGGGGTCAGGGCAGCAATGGAGCCCACAAGGGCTGGTGGGCTCAACCAGGCACCAGATATTAAAATAAAGTAAATAAATATAATATATTAAAATAAAATGGACCCAGTCGTTGACCTCTGTAGCAAGTGGCGACTGCAAGGGCAGCTGAGGGCTAGGATGAGCCCGGACGTAATATTCAGCCACTTGGGGGGAGGAAGGGTGGGTCGGGAGGCGTGAGGAGGGTGGGGAAGCGGGAAACCCAGAACCAAGGGGTCGGGCAGCAAGGGGGCCCGTGAAGGCTGGGGGGGGGTTAACCAGGCACCAGATATTAAAATAAAATGGACCCAGGAGGGTCACAGCTCACCTCGTTGGCCTCTGCAGCAAGTGGCAACGGCGAGGGCAGCTGAGGGCTAGGATGAGCCTGGACATAATATTCAGCCAATCGGGGGGAGGAAGGGCGGGTCAGGAGGCAGGAGGAGGGTGGGAAGCGGGAACCCAGAACCAAGGGGTCGGGCAGCAAGGGGACCCGCAATGGTTGGGGGGTTCAACCAGGCACCAGATATTAAAATAAAATTGACCCAGGAGGGTCACAGCTCACCTCGTTGGCCTCTGCAGCAAGTGGCGACCGCGAGGGCAGCCGAGGGCTAGCATAAGCCCGGGCGTAATATTCAGCCAGTCGGAGTAAGGAAGGACAGGGCTGGTCGGGAGGCGGGAGAAGGGTGGGGAAGCGGAAACCCAGAACCAAGGGGTTGGGGCAGCAAGGGGGCCCGCGAGGGCTGGAGGGCTCAATCAGACACCAGATATTAAAATAAAATGGACCTAGGAGGGTCACAGCGCACCTCGTTGGCCTCTGCAGCAAGTGCCCCTTAGCTGTACCCCTTAGCTGTATATTGCATCGAGATAGATTGTAACCCTTAGCCTTATATTGTATCTAGATAGATCATACCCTTAGCCTTATATTGCATCTAGACAGATTGTCCCCCTTAGCCTCATTTTGCATCTTGATAGATTGGCCCTCTCAGCCTATAGCCATATATTAAATCTAGATTAATTGTACCCCTTAGCCTATAGCCATATATTGCATCTAGATAGATTGTACCCCTTAGCCTACAGCCATATATTGCATCCAGATAGAGTGTACCCCTTAGCCATATCCTGCATCTAGATATATTGTACCCCTTAGCCATATATTGCATCAAGATAAATTGTACCCCTTAGCCTTATGTTGTATCTAGATAGATTGCACCCTGTAGCCTTATATTGCATCTAGATAGATTGTACCCCTCAGCCTATAGTCATATATTGAATCTAGATTAATTGTACCCCTTAGCCTACAGCCATATATTGCATCTAGATAGATTGTACCCCTTAGCCTACAGCCATATATTACATCCAGATAGAGTGTACCCCTTAGCCCTATATTGCATCTAGATAGATCGTACCCCATAGCCTTGTATTGCATCTAGATAAATTGTACCCTTTAGCCTATAGCCATATATTGCATCTAGATAAATTATACACCTTAGCCTATAGCATATATTGCATCTCGATAGATTGTACCCCATAGCCATATATTGCATCGAGATGGATTGTACCCCTTAGCCTATAGCCATATATTGCATCTAGATAAATTGTACACCTTAGCTTATAGCATATATTGCATCCTGATAGATTGTACCCCTTAGCTATATTTCACTCAGATAGATTGCATCCCATAGCCATATATTGCATCTAGATAGATTGTCCCCCATAGCCATATATTGCATCGAGACAGATTCTACCCCTTAGCCATATATTGCATCGAGATAGATTTGACCTCTTAGCCTCATATTGCATCGAGAAAGATTGTACCCCTTAGACATAGAATAGATTGAGATAGATTGTACCCGTTGGCCATATATTGCATAGAGATATATTGTACCCCTTAGCCATATATTGTATCTGGATAGATTGTACCCCGTAGCCTTATATTGCATGTAGATAGATTGTACCCCTTAGCCTTTAGCCATACATTGCATCTAGCTAGTTTGTACCCCTTAGCCTATTGCCATACGTTGCATCTAGATAGATTGTACCCCTTAGCCTACAGCCGTATAGTGTGCCTAGATAGATTGTACACCTTAGCCATATATTGTATCTATATAGATTTTACCCCTTAGCCGTATATTGCATTGAGATAGATCGTACCCCTTAGCCATATATTGCATCAAAATAGATTATACCCCTTAGTCTTATATTGTATCTAGATAGATTGTACCCTTAGCCTTATATTACATCTAGATAGATTGTACCCTGTGGCCTTATATTGCATCTAGATAGATTGTATCCCTTAGCCTTATTTTGTATCTAGATAGATTGTACCCCTTAGCCTATAGCCATTTATTGCATCTAGACATATTGTACCCCTCAGCCTACAGCCATATATTGCATCTAGATTAATTGTACCTCTTAGCCTATAGCCATATATTGCATCTAGATAGTGTGTACCCCTTAGCCTATAGCCATACATTGCATCTAGATAGATTGTACCCCTTGGCCTGTAGCCTTATATTGTGTCTAGATAAATTGTAACCCTTAGGCGTATATTGCATTGAGATAGATTGTACCCCTTTGCCATATATTGCATCAAGATAGATTGTACCCCTTAGCCTTATATTGTATCTAGATAGATTGTACCCCTTAGCTGTATATTGGATTGAGATAGATTTGTACCCATTAGCCATATATTGCATCAAGATAGATTGTACCCCTCAGCCTTATATTGTATTTAGATAGATCGTACCCCTTAGCCTTATATTACATCTAGATAGATTGTACCCCTTAGCCTTATTTTGCATCTAGATAGATTTTACCCCTTAGCCTATAGCCATTTATTGCATCTAGATAGATTGCACCCCACAGCCTACAGCCATATATTGAATCTAGATTAATTGTACCCCTTGGCCTATAGCCATA
This sequence comes from Ambystoma mexicanum, assembly GCF_040938575.1. Classification (NCBI taxonomy): domain Eukaryota; kingdom Metazoa; phylum Chordata; class Amphibia; order Caudata; family Ambystomatidae; genus Ambystoma; species Ambystoma mexicanum. Next base: position 1,471,446,352 of record NC_090931.1, on the reverse strand, counting down.
TATCGCATCTACATAGATTGTACCCCTTATCCTACAGCCATATATTGCATCCAGATAGATTGTACCCCTTAGCCATATACTGCATCTAGATAGATTGTACCCCTTAGCTCTATATCGCATCTAGATAGATTGTACCCCATAGCCTTATATTGCATCTAGATAAATTGTACCCCTTAGCCTATAGCCATATATTGCATCTAGATAGATTGTACCCCTTAACTATATATTGTATCTAGACAGATTGTACCCCATAGCCTTATATTGTATCTAGATAGATTGTACCCCTTAGCCTTATATTGTATCTAGATAGATCATACCCTTAGCCTTATATTGCATCTAGATAGATTGCACCCCGTAGCCTTATATTGCATCTAGACAGATTGTTCCCCTTAGCCTCATTTTGCATCTTGATAGATTGGCCCTCTCAGCCTATAGCCATATATTGAATCTAGATTAATTGTACCCCTTAGCCTATAGCCATATATTGCATCTAGATAGTCTGTACCCCTTAGCCTACAGCCATATATTGTATCCAGATAGAGTGTACCCCTTAGCCATATCCTGCATCTAGATAGATTGTACCCCTTAGCCATATATTGCATCAAGATAAATTGTACCCCTTAGCCTTATATTGTATCTAGATAGATTACACCCTGTAGCCTTATATTGCATCTAGATAGATTGCACCCCTCAGCCTATAGCCATATATTGAATCTAGATTAATTGTACCGCTTAGCCTACAGCCATATATTGCATCTAGATAGATTGTACCCCTTAGCCTACAGCCATATATTACATCCAGATAGAGTATACCCCTTAGCCTTATATTACATCTAGATAGATTGTACCCCTTAGCCTTATTTTGCATCTAGATATATTTTACCCCTTAGCCTATATCCATTTATTGCATCTAGATAGATTGCACCCCACAGCCTACAGCCATATATTGCATCTAGATAGATTGTACAACCTAGCCTATAGCCATATATTGCATCTACATAGATTGTACCCCTTAACCATATATTGCATCTAGATAGATTGTACCCCATAGCCATATATTGCATCTAGATAGATTGTACTACTTAACATATAAATCAAAAAGATAATGAATCTCGGCAATTGAGACTGGAAACCAATTATCTAAAGACACTAAATTCTTCTTGTCAGTATCAAAAAATATAATTATTTATTTACATATAAAGTTCACAGTATTCTTTGCATACACCGTCACATTAGAAAACTCAAGCAATATGTTTTGAAAAACAAATATTTTTGCAAAACCGATATATTGACATCCACATATTCATCCCACCTTTCATTCCGTCATACACTCATTACCACATGTTCTTTTTTCTTTTTTTTCTTTTCATTTCATTTAGTTTATACAAACTTTTTGAAATATAAAAAAAAACTAATCGCATTTACTTATTCTTCTTCTGTCCTTAAACAGTTTTCTCTTTTTTTCACTTGTTTATCACTACATCAAAAAATGCTTTACTCGATGAGGACGCGATTTTTATCGCTTAAGTCTTGTACACTGTACATCAGATCTCCGTCCCTACAGCCAGAGAATCCTCTCTATTAATGTAGGCTGAAGTCGACTCCAGTTGAATTTGCAATTGATCCAGAAATCTCATCATTGCAATCATCAGCGTTTTGTTTTCACCAATGTGCATTTGTTTCCACCATTCTTCAGAATTGTAAGTCTGGAATTGTTTCATCACCCTCCCTAGGCAGTTCTCGCGTTGGTATCGTAATTCGGTGCAGCACAGAACAAGATGTTTTACATTTTCTTCTCCCTTTGCACAGAATCTACACATTACATTTTCTGATTGAATCAGCCGTCGATTTCTCAAAATTTCCTTTGTTTCAAAGATATTCAAGCGGAACTTTAGGTAAAGTCTTCTTAAGCGTTTACAGGGTGAAATAATCAAATATTTCAGAAGCGTATTGCGTTTTTTTGCTTCTGTGGGGAAGTTTTGCATGGATTTTTGGGAAGATCTCCAATTTCGATCCAGTCAAGATCTAGTAATTTTCTTTTCACTAACTCTGGGTTGTACCATAATGTTAGTTCGTCTGTCCCCTGTTGATTTAAGATCTCCTTGCATTGTTGTTTCCATTCACCTAAAGCAGATTTTCTTTGCAGCTTCCTTTCCATCAGGATTTTAAGGGGTGGCAGATTTGCCTGTTCATATGTCTTTCTGAACAGTGCTAGTTCTATGTGATTCTCGCGTTCAGAGTGGAAATCCCCACTTCGTATAGAACACAGGCAGTCAGTGTGCTTTGGGGGATCTGAAGAATTTTCTTCCAAAACAAACCTTCACAACGTGACCATATCTTGTGGTCACAACCGAACATATTCTCTGCTCCATAGGTTAGAATAGGAGTGACTTTTCTTTGGTAAAATTTTCTTACCGGCTCACATGAGAATTTCCTGTATTTTTTTTGCATTATGATACCTTGGGAGGTCAATTGTTTGCAGCTGTTAGGAGTTTTTTCATCATAGGGTCATCATTTATGCTGGAATTGATGATTGTACCTAAGTGTCTTGTATATGGCACTTTATTCAGTTTCTTCCTCCCAAGGGACCAACTTGATCTGAGCTTGTTTGACTTCCTTCCTCTTTTGCTTTCCAGAACTAGGATTTCCGATTTAGCCACATTAATCTCCAATCCGATGTCTTCTGTGTAGTTCCTTAATGCTGTCAGTTTTCGTTGTAGGCCGATAGGTATGCGATCTAAGGTAACCATATCATCTGCATACAAGATATGATGTAACTGAACTCCATTCACAAGCGGTGGAAATGACGTCACGTTTGCAAGAGCTGTTCCTACTTCCGATATATAGAAGTTGAACAGGGTGGCTCCTAATGGGCACCCCTGTTTCACACCTCTTTCAGTTGGTATTGGATTTGATAAATTACCGTCACTGTCTAGACATACTTGGATGTAGGTATCAGAGTAAAGTTCTTTAATGGCATGGATTAGACTCTCGTTGCACCCCTTTTCCTTGAGTTTTTACCAAAGCGTTTCTCTGTCAACTCCATCAAATGCATTTGCCATATCAATAAATGCTAAATAGATTTTTTGGCCTGCTCTGATGGCTTCAATTTTCAACAAAATCAAGATAAGGAGATTTTCGCTGCAACCTACTCCTTTGGCGAACCCGGACTGGCGTTCGTAGTAGATCTCCTCTTTCGGATCCATGCTGTGAGTTGTGCCAGTAGCTGGGTTGCAAACACTTTCCCCACTATGTCGAGTAAGGCTATTGGCCCATAATTTGCAGGATCAGTAAGGATTCCCTTCTTGAATATTGGCACAATAATCCCCGATTTCCAGGTCGAGGGGATCCGTCCTTCTTTTATTATTGATTGGAACAGGATGTCGCAGAATTCCGACCACTCTTCAATGTTCTCTTTTAGGTCAGCGTTGGAAAGGCCATCAGGCCCTGGTGCTCTGGAGGCCCTACTTTTTAAGATTGATGATCGAATATCCTCTTGATCTATTTTAATTTCCCATGGATGTCTTGGCTGAAGATTTGTGATACATGGGTTTTTTCTTTTTTTAAATAGTTTTGTGTAATGACTTTTCCAGTCATTTTCTGTTACCATATTTGATAATATAGCCTTTTCAGAGTTCATAGATTCATTTATTATGGCCCAGAATCCTCTAGTGTTTCTTTGATTTAAGGCCTTCAGCATTATCTCGGCATCTCTTTGTTCCATCATCGCTCTGTGCTGTTTACACCAATTATTATATTTGTTTTTCGCTTTTTTTGACAAACTTTTGCCATCCAACGCTTGGGACGCGCAAATTCCTCTTAGAGTCTTCCTTAACTCTCTCTTTCTTCTTGCCACCTCAGGGTCATACTGGTGCTTTTGGTAACTATGTCTCTTTAGATAATTCCTCTTTTTGATTTTGTAAATTTCTAGGAATTGCTGATATTCAATTGGATCCGTCCTACCCTTCTCGTGATTCAATTTCAATAGTTCTGATACTGCCATAATATCGGCGTTCCTTAGTCATAATCTATTCCGACCAGGTACCACCGAAATTTCTGGTCTCCACTGGTTACGCTGCGCAGGTTTGTCCTTGTTCCATTCTATAGACACAATGTTATGATCGCTTTGGTTGGACTTGGTAACTCTGAATGAGTCTATTTCTTGCGATAATCTATCCGAGATGAAGATATAATCCAGTATGAATTTTTGGCAACCTTTTTCCAACCAACATTCGCTTTTGTATCTCTCTTTGTGGTTTGTCGATGCTTTAGATTGTTCAAGTTGAATTAGTTTCATATTGAAATCTCCACACAGTATAATCAACGACTTCGGGTCATCTGTTAGTATATTGTCGATAGCCTCTAAGAGGTCATCCTCAAATTTTTGATAAGTTTTTGGTGTTGTGTTCCAGTACACGTTTAGTAAGTGGAGAATTTGAGCGTTCATCGCCGTTTGATTCACTGGTTCGAGACAACCATCCTGGAGAAAGGGGGATAAGTTCTGTACTGACTTGATTCTCAGGCCGCAATTTCTTTTAATGAGAATCAATTGGCCCGACATCGGGCGCCCTTTTATTTTGCTTATAGCTGGATTTATTGCAACTTCAAATTCCTCAACACATGGCATTCCTGTGAGCCATGTTTCTTGCATACATATCAGGTCCGCCTTTGCTAATATTTTTGGCGTTGCTCTCAAAAGATGGGAGAAGCCTCTCGTGTTCCAAGAGGCTATCACCAAATTTATCGTTTCATCATGGCGTTAGCTCTTCATTGGTGCATTTAGCGACTTCGCTAACCATGCCCAATTTTTACTCTCATCCTCATAGGATATCGGTTCCACATTCTTTGTACCCTTTGGATTCACATGCAGGAGATTCTCCACTGTTATTTTAATTTTCTTTTGTCTTATCTCGTTGGTTGAGCAAGATCTTTCCACATCACAGTCCTCTAGGTTTAATTTGTCATTTTTCATAGACTCTGATATTGGTCTCATTTTTGGTGACTCATTCAACAGGGATTCTTTACCCATTTTTGCTGGGTTTTTTTTGTCTTTTGACTTTTCATGTTCGTTTACCACCAAGGCATTGTCGACCTCATACACTTGATATCCAGCGTCCAGCAGGTGTCTCTCGCACATCATGACCAGTTCTACATCTTTCTTGTCATTGATGTGTAACAGCACAAATTTCTGATTCATGTTGGCTAATTTCGACCCGATCAATTCGAGGGCTCTTTATCGGTCTTAACACCGGGATTTTCTTAAATAGCTTTAGTATGGTGTATCTGTTTAGAGGGGCGTCGCTTTTTTTGTGTTCAATTTTTTCCACCAGTACTCTATAAGATTGTGGCCTTGCCAGTGTGTTGATATTAGTATTCGGGGGAATATGCTGCTGGTGGTCGGGCACTTTTAACTTTTGGCTGAGTGCCCCTTCTGTTTTTTTTTTAAGTGCACGGTTTCTCCTTCTGAGTTTCAACACCAGAATTACTTTTCGGCAATTCTTTCCTTGGTGTGTTCTGTAGTTCAGCACAGTTATTGAACTTAATTTTAGATTTCTGCATGCCAATCACACGTTTCTCTTCTAGAGTGTAGAAGGTTTGAGGTTCTTCCGCCGTTTCGTTTATGTTCTTATTTGAAGACTGGTCTTTTTTTGGTGTTTCAGGCCATAAAAACACTCTTTTACCTGTCGATTTCTCCTCTCTCCCTTTCTCGTGTTCTTGCGTAGGTAATCGCGCAAGATTTGTGACCACTTTGGGTTCACCCTGTTCAGTGTTCCCATCAATTTTCTGATTTACATCTGCCAAATTTCCTTCCCCAACTTCGTCATCGACGGGTGTACTGTAAATTGACATATTCAGTAACTCCTCTGACTCATCGTCCTTGACTTCGAACACCAAGGGAGCAATGTTATCCCTTGGCATTTTATTGGCCTCATTTTGAATTTCAGGTTGATCCTTTCCAACCAAGTCCGTAGGACCCTTGCTACCTTTTTTCTTTTTTGTTGCTGATTGCTCTGTATTGTTTACTGTGATGTTCAGCGCTTTAATGTTTCTAAAGAAATTCACTGAACTTTGAGGATTCTTATTCTTTTGAACTTGTTGGTTTTTCGATTTTCTTTTACATTTACTCAGTTTCAGTTCGTCAGTCTTCGCCTTGTTGGTTTTGCTAGCTCCTGCTTGCGATTTCGGGTTTTCAAATATATCAAACCACTCCCCATCATTTTTCTTTGTCGCAGGAGATACAGATTTGTTTTCCGTTGTCGCTATTCGAGCATCATTGATTTCCTGTGCAGGAATAGGGTCAGTTGGCAGATGTTCACTTCCTTCTTCTTTTTCTTCTTCGATTTGAGGATTATTTGGTAAAGCCACTTTTGCTGGGACCGTCTTTGTTGTGATGGATTTGGGCGTCCATGATTTCTTGGATGTATCCTCATCAGAGGTCTCTTTCACTGAACTATCAATGTCCTCTGGGGTAATTACCAGATCCTTTTCGTAGCAGCAATCCTGATGTAAGTTCTACTTATGAGCCTCTGCCCTTTTTGCAGGCTGTTGTTTGTTTCTTCTGGATCTTTCTGGGTTTTCAGCTGGATCTAAGTCAATCACTGTATCCATAGGAGGTCGTATTTTGAGAGAAGTACATTTTTGGTCCAAATCACACTTGCCCTCACGTTCAACAACATAAGAGCTTGTCTCGTGACTTCTGCTAGGTGTCTCTTATCTTCAGAATTATTTTTTAAGGACTCCTTCAAAGCTGTTAGCGAAATGTTGTTACCTCTTCTTGTCATTGAGACCTGTGATGTCATTTCCTTCAGGTCAACCTCAAATTTCACCATTTTAGAGTTGAGTAGGGCAATCAGAGTAGTTTGGTCTCGGAACTTCTTATTTAAGTTCTCGTATAACTTCATCAGAGGAGCCACGGCTATCGTAGTCGCTGACATCAAGATAGGACTTAACTTTGCGATTATCGACTCTAAGAGAGCCGAGATGTCTCCAGTGATGCTTAGCTCTCTCGGAATTGCAGATTGGGCCGTCTGTCGGCTCTCTTTTTTTGTAGTTGATGTGCGGTCATCGTCCTCTGACTCAGGGGATGACGATCGAAGTATACACTTAGGCATTAGTGTATCAACCCCTTTTTTTCTTCCCTTTTTGCTTCTTTTCACTCAGAACTTGCTGCTCATCTAATCCTCTTTTGTGACACCACGATCTCCTCGTTTCTAGTCTCAAAGACGGGGTGTTAGATTCCAGATTCATCACTTCGCAAATACTTCTATTCTTAGGGTATAACCACTCAGCTTGGGCCATTGTTCTTCCGCAAGCGCTTGATTGAGAGGCTCTTCGCGGTTGCATTAATTTAGAGTACATCTCTGCCAGGTCTTTTAGTACTTGATCGGCAATCCCTAGTGAGTCTCTTCGACGTGCTGTTTTGGTGGCATTTTGAGTGGCAATTCTTTCTTTCCATCCTTCAGAACGCGCCCCGACCTCCACTATTTCTTCCGTTGTATAGGTAGAACTGGATCTCTCATTCGCTGTCGGCTGGGAGGGGCTTACCTCCAGAGCCCGCGTCGCATTGGGGGTTTGGACAGCTGATTTTATGTTCCTATTCACCGTTTTCTTTTTTTGGCTCTGCCTTGTGCATCTCCGCAACTCTTAGCCATGCCAGTAATTTTAATGAAGGGCCGGACTGTATTCGCTTTCCCATATTCGATGCTTGGGGTAGGGGTTCACTGTTTGGATTCACGCTCCTTAGGAGTGGAACCTGTTCCATTTGCGGGTCCTCATCCTCTGTGTCACTTTCTGAGATGTTTTTTGTTGCCAATTGATGGTTACTCTCCCTTGCATCTCTAGTTGCATCATCATATCTACATTCTGCACCCCTTTCCTTGGTTTTGACATTGTTTCCTTCTGCTTCTCATTGTCTATTTGCCTCCTTTGGATTTTTGGAAGTGCATGGAGTTGTTCTGGTTCCAGCTTGTTATCCTCATGCTCCTTCGATGATTCTGTGGGGATTTTGGACATTTGTTTGTGCCAGGTGCGGGGCGTTAGAGAGGTCATGGAGGTCGGCGCGCTTTCAGCCTGGGCGCGATGAATCAGCGCTGAACACACTTCTTCAGCTAAATCGCTAGCCAGATCCCTAGCCCCACTAGCCCGGCCTGAGTTGTTCCTCACCACTGCCTCAGCTTCCTCAGCTTCCTTTTCAGGCGTGGGTGTATGTTCTGCTGAGGCTAGCTTTTTTCCACCTCCTACCCTCGCATCCTGCCCCTCCTCCTCTTCCTCCTCCTCCTCCTTCATTTCCTCGTCCTCTTCCTCTCGTTCACTCTCACTCATAATGTCTCGGGCCTCGCCTGCCTCACTGTCCACTATAGCTGTTCGCGCTGGTAGAACACACTCCCCCTGCGAGTTCCGAGTCCTGAAGGAAGCCAAGCGCTCAGAATGAAGGCGTGGTAAGATAGGAGGGGCGTCATGTAACGCTTCTGTTCTCACTTCATCTTGTGGCTTTTTTTTGGTGGCATTTAAAATGTGCTTATTGTGTGCCGCATTTACAGCGTTTGTAGCGCTCAGCCCTCGTTTCACTTGCGCGCGGGTGTTAGCTGTGGTACCAGTCCTCATGTTCTACCCGCGCTCAATGTTCAGAACTTAGCGCAAACTTAATGCGCGCAGATGACTCTTACCGTGCTCTCACGGAAGGAACCCAGGTTGTAGAGTGTAAGACAACGCAGGACTTGCAAAACTCCCCGGACAGGTCTCCAACAGGTCTCCTTGGGCCACGGACCACCCAGGGCCCCACAGGGAACACAGGAAACAGCAGGCCTCTGTCACTTATACTACAGATGGTTTGAGGATTGATTCCGCAGCTGACACCACCCCCTACATTGGTTTTTTGGTGATTCAAACCAGATGACATCCTCCACCATACTACATTGGGGAGAGCATTACCTACCCGCATCCTGAAGAAGGTCGCATGAAGTTGTTTTGGGATTAGTTTGTACCTTTTTACGATGACCGAAACATATGTTGATTGGGTCAAATGAGTAGATTGCCATTTGATTTGTATAAAAACATCGATTCAGAATGGAAATAGGTGTTAGGAATTGGTCAATAGTTTGAATATAATTGGGTTCTAGAATAACCCATCTATGTAGATACATGTGGTAATGAGTGTATGAATGAATGACGGAATGAAAGGTGGGATGAATACGTGGATGTCAATATATCAGTTTTGCAAAAATATTTGTTTTTCAAAATAGATTGCTTGAGTTTTCTAATGTGATGGTGTATGCAAAGAATACTGTGAACCTTATATGTAAATAAATAATTATATTTTTTGATACTGACTAGAAGAATTTTGTGTCTTTAGATAATTGGTTTCCAGTCTCAATTGCTGAGATCCATTATCTTTTTGATTTATGTGATTGGCCTGAAGGATCAGCGGCTTAACAGGCACCCTTATCTATATTACCCCTTAACATATATCCATATGTTGCATACAGATAGATTGTACCTCTTAGCATATAGCCATACATTTCTTCCAGATAGATTGTACCCCTTAGCATATAGCCATGTATTGCATCTAGATAGATTGTACCCCTTAGCCATATTGCATCTAGATAGATTTCACCCCTTAGCCATATTGCATCCAGATAGATTGTACCCCTCAGCCATATATTGCATCTTGATAGATTGTACCCCTTAGCCATTTAGTGCATCTAGGTAGCCCACCTGCATCTAGGTAGATTGATGCTCCCTAGCCATATATTGCATCTAGTTAACCGATTTTGCATTTGGCTTGACTACACCAGATAGCCTCATTTCACACTTGGCCTGAATGTGAAGATTAGTACTGCATTGCATCTAGAGAGAACTGTGAAGTTTAACTTGGCATGACATTTAGATAGAATTGTAAAGAATAGCTCACGTCACATCTGGAGAGAATTGTAATACTAGCCTGCGTCACATCTAGACCAAACTGTAAAGTCTAGCTTAGCATGACATAGAGACAGAATTGTGAAGGACAGCTTACATCACAACTAGATAGAATTGTAAAGATTAGCTTGCCTCACATCTAGACAGAATTTTGAAGATTAGCACTGAGTCACATCTGAACTGAATTGTAATACTTGTTTGCATCATACATAGATAGAATTGTGAAGTTTAGCTTGGTGTGACATCTAGACAGAATTTTGAGGGTCAGTCCCACCACCCACGGAAGGAAGAAAGCCAGGACAGTAATCCACTACCTGCCCTACCACCCAGAACCCTGAGCTAACTACCCACAGCATAAAACAACCCAAACCTGGAAATCCCCACAGCATCTGCAACTCATTCTTACGCAGACACCTCATCCAGCCCATATCAGCAGCCTAAATATTCACCACCACCTCTGGATCACAACCAACATATAAGACAGAAGCCCACAGAGGGCATCCCACTATCACAGCGCATAAGAGTATGAATAAACACCTTCCAAAGCGTACAAAGTCAATATTCACCACCACCTCTGGACCATAACCAACAAATAAGTGAGACGAGGATAAGAATCAACACCACCCAAAATGCAAACAAGGTTTACAGGCGGCTACAGCCCCTGTGACCCAAATTCAAAACTGTCAAAACACAAAGAAACCCAAGATGGCCCGACACAGAGCTGGACACCGCCAAAGAGAAACAGAACAAGAACAATCCAAATGGATAGACGCCCTCCACCAGCAGAAACTGCCACAAACACAGAACACACCCCAAAAAACAACCAAGCAAACAGAACAAACACCACGAGAAAAGAACAATCTCTATATCTGACACTGTACCTTCCAACTTCCTCACCACCTCAACACCAAGGACATGTCCAGGCACGCCAAGAACTCAGTTGAATACTGGAAAAAAAGAAGAGAAGACCAACGAAAAGAAAGGAATGAAACCAACGCCCTCACCACTTATATCACAAAAACACATGGAAAGCAGCAGCAACCGCATCAAAACCCTGAAGACGAAGAATCAGAATAATTATTTAACCCAACAATCAGTCTAACAGATCACTTCAGCAAGGAAGTGGACTACACAGACCACTGACCAATTTGTAACAACTTCACAGAAGAACTACTAACGAACAAACAATAAAGGAACCCAACTGCGTAACAAAGATCCATTGCAAACTAATGAATGCTAGATCAATGTCCAAACATGCCACAGAGATCTTCGACCTCCTGTCGACCGGGCTAGCGACATCTTTTTCATAATATCTTTTTCATAACCAAAACACAGCTAGATGACAACTACAAAATCACACTGCATAACTGCATTGCTGATAACTTCAAGTGGTCACAAGCAAACAGGAAAAACAAAAGAGGAGGAGGACTGGCGGTAGCCTACAATGAACACCTGAAAATCAGAACTAATGAACCACTAAACATCATAATCTTCTAATCCCTAATCCTTCACCTAACAGCAAACCCAAAAACAAATCTCAAATGTGTTCTGGTATACAGACCACCAACATACAATGCAACCTTTGTCGATGCCTTCACTGAAGCCATCACAATCCTAGCCATCGATCAAGAACACCTGATAATCCTAGGAGACTTCAGCATCTGGTTTGATTAAGAATCAGCTAACTCACAAAAATCACTAGCCAAACAACTAAGACAATGAAACTACATCAGTTAGTCAAAGGAGCAACCCACAAGCCAGGACATACGCTAGACGGAATCATCACCAGCAAAAACAGCATCACCACGACATCACCACTGCAGATCCTCATCATCATCCCCTTTGTAATCACGATACCCACGACGACAAACACACAACCCGACAAACTGCTGACTACCATGAAAAGAAACTGGAGGGCCATCAAAGCCAGCAAACTTAGCAGAACAACTAGAAATCAAAAAACCACCAACAACGACCCTGGACGAAGCTGACCTCAACAGCAAAATAAACTACTTCATAACTGGATCGCTGGAAATATCCACAAAATCGTTCATCCCATCGCACAAAAGCACTACAGCTAAATGGTTTGCCTCACTACTCAACACCATGAAAAGAAAGAACTGGAAACTTAAACTATAATAGAGTTAAAATAATAACCAGGCGAAGAAATTACAACTCCAACGACAAATGCGCTCAAACAAAAAGGAAATCCATAAGGCGAAAAAGAAATAATACGACAACAGAATCACCAAAGCCGCCAACACCCAAAAAGAGCTATTTAAAATCATACACGAAATGAGAAACCCACCTGGCTGCATAAACACACCAATACCCTCCACGGAACTATGCAATGACCTTGTAGACCACTTAAAAAACAAAAGCTACACCATACAACAGATCATACAAAGCAGACCGAGCAACTGCAACATGCAACCGAACCAGCCACCCGAGGGTCGACATATCAAATTCCGAAGATTTCCCCAAATATCAGTGTAGACATTCGTCAAGCTGGTAAGCAATAGTAACAAAACATGTTCCCCAATGTATCTGTTCCCTCTGAACATACACAAGTCAATCCTCACAAAAGGAATGCCCATGGAATACTACAGAAACCATTCCAACCAATCACTTTGTACAGGGAAAGTACCACGATGATTCAAATCAGCATACATCAAACCACTGCTCAAGGACCCAGCAGGAAACGTGGAGGACCTTGCCAACTACAGACCCATCTTCAACATCCCCTATCCAGTGAAAATTCTCGAAACATACATCTATAGAATAACGCAGGAATTCATAGAAGAACACCAACTGCTGGACAAAGCACAAGTAGGTTTCAGACCGATGAGAGGAACAGACACAGGGCTGCTTTCAATCTCAGATGATCTTAAGGCTAACGCAGAGGCTGACAAAAATGCAGGGCTAATACTCCTGGATTTCTCTGCAGCATCCAACACAGTCAACCATGACAGGTCAACCTGGCCAAACCTGGCGGTACTTCTCTGTGGAGACTTCAACATGGACTGTTTTGACAAAAAAGGCACTAAAATAGAAGTGTTATCAATTGGAGCAGCAGAGAATATAAGGAGGGGACTGGACTTGGAAAAGGAGCTAACATAGAGAAATATCTACATGGTCAACGGCAACCTGCAGGGTGATAAGCCAGCAGCCGCAACATGGAAGAGGGGGGCTCAATGAAGCACCATTGACTATTTCTTTGCTACAGAAGATCTACTAGCAAAACTGATCTCACTGCAAGTGTTACTTACAGAATTAAGTGACCACAATCTCCTTGAGCTTGAATGCACTGACTGGGCCACCGGAACCCCTCCAATGGGGTACCATCAAGAAGATCAGAATCTCGAAACAAAAGAAACCTGTCGCTCGTAACAACATCCTTGCTGGCCCTGAGCTCAGATCCACTCTGCACCAGAGGGGGCATACTACAATACCCAGCCATTTTACAGGTCTTTAGGGAAAAGCAGGCTGCTTCTAAGAGACCTGCTTTTGTACCTAAGCATGCCTTCGATAAGCAAATTGCAGAAAGAAAGAGATTGGTAAATAGACTGGGGAGACTAGTGAAAAAACACAAAACAACCCAAAACCTAATCTTTTTCAAAAAAGCCAAAAATAACTTTAAGAACTGGTTATTCCAACACAAACAACAAATCATACAGCAAGATGGCGAAAGAATGTTGCAGCTTGCCACTAAGAAAAACACAGCTAGCGTGTGGAAGCTAATAAATGACTTGAACACCCCGGAGGATTCACAAATCACAAATTCAGTATCTGCACAGGTGTGGGAGGCGCACTTTAAATGCTTATATGCATCCAAAGGGGGGTGGAGCAAATCAAGCCATCCATACACACAGAAGCCCTATGGGACTTCAAATTCCACTACCAAGAAATAATCAATCTTATACAAAACTCAAACGTGTCGAGGGCGGCCGGCCCAGATGGCCTGACCAATGAAATTCTAATGAAAGATCCAGTCAGATGGGCAACGTTTATGTTGAAACTATTTACCACTGTGGTAAGGGAGAAGGAAATTCCATCATCCTGGATCTGCTCTATAGTGGCTCACATCTTCCAGAGGGGTGATAGGGCAAATCCCCGAAACTACAGACCCATTACCCTTCTTGATATGGTGGTCAAGATATTTGCAGCAATCATTCTGAGGCATCTTAATGAATGGAGTGTGATGTCCCACCACCAGGACCAGTGGCATTCCGAAAGGGGATTGGTACTAATTTAAACATCTTCATAATAAACATACTCAAGTGCCTGGTCAATCAGAAAAGGATACGGGCAATCTACATCGTCGATCATTCTGGAACAGGCTTTTGATTCAGTAGATCGTAGAATCCTGTGGGACAAACTAAAGAAATGGGGCTGTCCCCAAGCCTTGAGAGAACCCATGGAAGCCTTACACAGGGACACCACTCTAAAAATTAGACTGGATAGAAAGGGCTCATTGTCTAACGAAATTCCTTCAGAAAATGGGCTAAAGCAGGGCTGTCATTTGGCCCCAGCAGTCTTTTGCCTTTTCATATCATATATGGCCAAAGCCTTCACGAAAACCAGATCCTTTCCACCGAAAATTGCAGGCCACTCTGTGGGACGCCTACTATTTGCTGATGACTTGTTACTGCTGATTGACCAGACAGAAATTGGACTGCAGAGACAACTGACAGATTTGTCTCTTTACATCTACAATAATGCCCTAAAGATAAATGCCAAAAAATCTAAAATTCTGATTCTGGGAGATAGTGGCAGGGCTAGGAAGTGGAAGAAATGGACTTGGACACTGAACGGAGAACAAATACCAGTTGTCGCATCAATGGTGTACCTGGGGACAACCTTAAATAACAGCTCGAGTGATGCTCCCGATATGGCCCATTTGAGAAGCAAAGCCAAAAACTTGGCATCTCAAGCTTCGCTTATCAAAAGGCACTACTGTACATTTTCTATGGTACCAATTCTGGATTTCTATAGACTGAAAGTTGCACCAATACTCACTTACGCTGTAGAAGCTAATCTCTTTATGGTTCTCAAAAACTGGAACCTTTTGGAAGGCCTTTTCTGGAAGAGAGTTCTGTTGTTGCCGAATGCAATACCTATTGAACGGGTTCGGAGGGAATTGGCTTTGACCTCCTTATATTCCCTGATGGAATGGAAATCTCTATCTTTCATGAGGAAATGCCTTCAACCACCAGGAGTGAGTGGGTTTTCTACCCTTAAGGGGGCTATGGAAGGGAATCAGGTTGAATTCCTAAATGCCTGGCACAAGTCTTGGTCTTCTATACTGTCCAACATCGCCCTCTCTGGAAAAACACTCATTGAAAATCCAATGATGGTGAAGTACAAACTATTGGACTTGGAATGGATTCGGACCGAGCAGAAAGTGAAATCTTATAAATTGTTCGTAGATGAACCCGAGGAACACTACAGAAGAGGAACAGTTTTGTCCTACTTTGCAAAATGTCCCTCACAGAGGGGCGCGGCAAAACTTTCTAAGACTCCGCTTGAACCTCTATCCCACACGAGAGGTCACAGAAAGGAGATCAAAGACCCAGGAAGCGAGAACTTTAAACTGCCGGATTTGCAGCAAAAGTATTGAGACTCTGCAGCATCTAGTATTGGTGTGCGAGCTCTTAAACCCTACAAGAGATAAATTCCTAGGGAGATTCCTTGATGAACTGACAACGAAATTGCAGGATGACTGGTGGGCTTGCATAAGATGGGGTGGTCGAATCTCTCTTTCATTTGCCATACTCCAGTTTGTGAGGATTATCTTTACCACCATGGAAGACATTAAAAACACAACTGTCGACTGAAACCAAATTCTCAAGACTGGGCCTTTAAGGAGGAAAAGGGTTTTATGTTTTTTCTCTTTTTTGGAACTAATTTATGTATGTATCTGTATATGTTTGCATCTAAGATTTCATAAAAAACAAGTGATGTGTTAAAAAAAAATACAAAAACATAATTGCATGAAAGAAGTTGCACCCAACCTTAATGTCCTGCTCCTCCCTCTCGAGCACTCTGTTACAATTCATCTCAGGGTCTCGCTTGGCCGACTCCCTGCTGACAGCCGCCCAGTGCAGTCTGCTGAAGGGCAGACTGCGAGGGAAATGGTTGCTGCGAGGCCAGTCGCTGCCTGCGCGAACCCTGATGTTTCAAAGAAAGGGGACAGCACGGAAAATTCACCCGCAGAAAGTCCTACCTTGGGTGAGACGCTCATCTCTCAAACGTCTGTGACGCCTGGCCTTGACAATCTTCCTTCGACGTGAAACGATATGGGAGCCGCGTTGCCATTTCTCCCCCAACAGCGGAAGAGAGTGTGAGGTGCGTGCGTGGAGCCAGCCACATCGTTAGAGCCTATTGCGGTTGTGGCTCTGGCCCATGCCACCTAGAACAAGGTTCTACTTTCGCTCTCACTAGGCTTCTGGCACCTTCAAGATGCATCGAGCGACTGCCCTGATGTTGGAAGTGCAGGAAACAAGCACTCATCAGTGGCGGTCGCCCCTGATGAACAATTGAGCATAATCCTCCAGTCTGAGCCAAACCCACGGGGAGCAAAGGCTCAACCAACACCAACAAAAAAAACAAAAGTAATAATTCGGGCAGCATTAAACATTCAACACGCCCAAAAAAGAAAAGACTGACCAAAGCTACAACCTGTCATCAAAAGAAAACGTCAGCAAATACCCTTTCAGAGCCACTTAAGAACAAGCAAGTGGCGCTTTTAAAGAAAAATAGAAATAATGCAGGGCAGCCAAAGAACTCCCTTTTAAAAACATCTTTATGCAATTCCTTAAAGGATTTTTTCTCCAGACAGGGAAACGAAAATACAACGTTCTAGAAGAACTAACAGATGCCGAGATTTTAGAGGCTTCAATGGAACCTCTACCAGTGCCTTGATTCTCCAGAGAAAACTTCAAGAAGAACTGATTCTACTGAATCCTCCTTCTGGGTCTTCCACAAGAGTCTGAAATCATGGCTCTTTTCACAAGAGTAACGTCACCCATTCTAAGCTTCATGTATCACTGACTCAACCATGCTCACACCTGCTAGTCCCTTTGGCCTACCTGTATAGATAGAAGTACCCATACTTCACACTTGCATGGTAACTACCATTGGAAAATGTCTCGACTATCGTTGATGCGTCAAATTAACGAGGCTATAATGTTTGAATAAGTGTTGTACCTTCAACTGCAAGATACATTGCCTCATGTTGACTACTAATGTACCGCCTATTGTAAGACATTATTGCTTTGTGACCTATTGATTTGTACTACGGTTTGAAATGATCACAAGAAATGTTGCTCCCAGATGCCCCAGAGTTGGGTGCACTCTACAAATGACAAAATAAATGAAATAAATAATGCTAACCCACAGAAAAACCTAGGTAGGTTGAATCCTTGCACAGGACCAGAGTCTTCTCACCTAAACATCTCCGACCCACAGTGAGGGAGCACAAATTACAAAGATATAGAAGTAAAAGAGGGAGAGAGAGGAGGAGAAGAATAAGGGAAAAAGAAAGGAAAAAAACATTTAACACAACTCTCGTTTCCACATACACCTGTCATACAGAAAACCAGACAACCACTTCTCTGCACAGCAATCCACACGCAATTCGCCACATTGCAACAACAGGCACATAACACAGCAGATGGGAGTTCTCACAGACATGTAAACCATGCTTAAGATCAGCGAACGGAGCAAACCGAACTGAGGCTGCCAACACAACATCACAATGTCTTTCTTTCCTATTCCCAACTATACCCTACTGACCCTACTTTTTCACAGTTACCTTTTCAGATTCACCAGAGCGCTTGGGGACTACTTCGGTGGTGACAGTGCGCAGTACAAATACCTATAACATTAACATAGATCTTTGAGGCTGCATAGATTAGGGAAATAGGTCTATCATTTTGGGGGTCATCTTTACTCCCTTTTTTAAAAACAGGGATTATATTAGCCCCATGCCATGACTCAGGTACTTAGTTGGGGCTCATGATATTTGAAAATACATGCTGTAGAACAGGGCCCCATACTGCTACTTCTGTGCTAAACAACTCTCCACGTATTGATATCTGGCCCTGGCGCTTTACCCCTCTTCAGTGAAACAAATGCTTCCTTCTCCTCCTCTAGGGAGATGTCCAAAGCATAATGTGACATCAGAGCCTCCCCTCCCCTGGGTTCTGTGAAAATCAAGGGCTGAGCACTGGAATCCTGATAGAGTTTGATAGAGTTTGCTAAAATGTGAATACCAAATACCCTCTGGGAGATTCGGCATATCCAGGTTGGAAGACCTCTTATTATGCGTGGAGACCAGCTTCCAAAATTTCTCCTCCTAATTGCTAGTTGGATTTCTTCCATTTCTTTTTATGAAATATCTCCCTTTTTTCACCCAATATAGTTTTATATTTACATCTGACAGATCTCCAATCATCAGCACTCCTTTGGTCCATCAATTTCACAGGTTACAATAATTCTAACTTTTTTTGGCGACACTCCTGATCATACTACCCGGATTGAGATGACATATTCCCATACCTCTTTTTACCTGGCTTAGTTAAAATGGGATTTGACAAACAGGCCAACTGCTGCCAGAAAACACTAGGGGATAAATCAGCCCCTACTACAAAAGATTCAAGGTGCAGTACCAATAAGGTGTAAACTCCACTAATTTGGTTATTTTCTACCAATGACCTCCAGGAGATTCTACTCCTGCCTTCCTGGACATTGAGCTTTCCGGGCACACCTGCAAGCCCATCCGTCATGACGTGTGCGGGGATCGGGGTAAAGCCAAAATATATGAAAAGGACATTGTGGTCGTTTTCAATGCCTTGGATAACTTGAAAGATAACCACTAACCGCCATCTCTCTACATGTAGTAAAATGTAGTCGATATGGGTCTGCCAGTTCCCTGAGATATATAAGTGGGCCTTGGGGGGATATTACGAGAGAGACTACCATTGCAGTCCCTATACCCTCTTGTCATAATTTCTCAAATTAGTTTCTCAAAGAAAGCCATCCTGGGAATACAGGGTCGCCTATGAGAGTGGGGAATCCCTCACAACTCATCGTAGTCCCTATATAGGAACTTATATCCTTCAACAATTTCAAGCTGAGTTTTGAAATCGCCTACTAGCACTATATGCACTTCATGTGCTCTACAGAGAAACATCATCTTTTTTAGATCTTCCAGACGAGTTAGTAGGGCGCCTATAGCTTCCTCCAAGGGTTGAGAGCCCTCAACACAAAAAAGTCAAGCGATTTCTGGGCACTTTCTAAAACAACGAACTCGAACACGGCTAAAGAAATTGCAAACTCAGTGTCAGAGGAAAAAGGGGGTCTCGTATTTAACGGCCCAATTTGACCTCCCGCAAGAGCGAGCACCGGAGGGTGAAGAAGATGCCACGACAGAGTGGGTAGACATATCGAACGTAGCTGAAATTGAAAGCGCCGTTCTTAAATTAAAAACCTCAAGAGCCCCCGGTGCGGAAGGATTGACCAACGTAGATTTGAAAAAATCACCAAGAGCGTGGGCGGGCGTGATCAGCAAAATTTTCACCCACTGCAGGAAAACTAATATGATCCCTGAAACTTGGCTGAAGGCGGTAATCGCCCCCATTTACAAGTAAGGTGGTAGAGATGACCCAGAAAGCTATAGGCATATAGCTTTGCTGGACATCGTGGGGAAGATATTCGCATCACAGCTACTAGACCACCTTCGAATCTGGGCCAAAACCGCTCGATGCAACAATACCTTCCAAACAGGTTTCCTGATCAGCATACTACAGGCCAAAGTGAGAGAAGGAGCCCCAAGGGTGTATCTTGCATTTGTAGATCTGTCAAAAGCCTTTGACAAAATAGATCGGGCAAAACTGTGGGCTAAGCTAAAATTCTGGGATAGTCCACCGGCAATTTTGAACACGATCAAAGCACTGCATGCTGACACGAAAATTAGGGTGAAATTGAATAAACAAGGAGTACTGTAAAAGGAGATCCTGGGAAAGCGAGGCGTCAAACAAGGATGCCCCTTAGCTCTGGTCTTGTTTATTGCTTTTCTAGGGGATTACCAAACTGATGAGGAACAAATCAGAGCCTTTCCCCCTAAAATTGGAAAAGCACAAATATCGCGACTACTGTTTGCAGACGATGAAATTATCATCGATCAAACTCAAATCGGACTCTGACGCAAATTTACAAACTTGGCGAAATACACGGAAATGAATCATTTGGAAATTAATACAGCAAAAACAAAAATGCCAGTTTTCGAAAAAACAACAAAGAAATCGGCGCGACCACCAAAATGCTATTTGAACAAAACAAAAATTGAGGTTGTGAATGAGTTCAAATACCTGGGGGTGATCCTCGACGGATCGGCCAGAGACAAAGCAATGCAAGAGCACCTATGGATCAAGGTGAGAACGTTAACAGCACAGACAAGAGCGGTGGACAGGACATTTGGTAAATTCTCCATGCTACCGGCCATCAATTTCTATAAAGGGAAGGTGGTCCCATCGATCATTTATGGCATGGAAGCGTCATTAAACATCCCAAGAACTGTGTGGCAGAAGCTGGAAGGTCACGTCTGGAATTCGGTACTGGGCCTACCAAAGTCAACTTCCATGCCCGCGATTAGACGAGAACTGGGCCTCGTTTCCTTAGCCTCACTGGTAGAGCAAAGTAAAATGAGATCATGGAGAAAAATGTTGATGACGGATACATTACCAATCTACAATATCATCGCAGAAGAACTCAAGATTGGTTCATGTAAGGCTTTCAAGAACTGGGCGGCAAGCCTGCAACTTATTTTGACCGAAATAGCCTGTACAGAAGAAGACCTGATATCCAACCCAGACCGGGTAAAACTGAAAATGGAATGGATGGACTGGATCAAAACAACTGAAAAAGCCAGTGCCAACAAACTATTGGCCCACCTTAAACCAACATTTAACAAAGTGAAAAAAACGCCAAATTATTGCCTGAAATTTCCAACAAAGGTATGCGAGGCACGATTTTGAAGGCTAGACTCAATTTACTGAGGACACATGAAATTTTAGCCATCTGTAACCGGGCAATGGACAACAGCTGTCGCCTATGTAAGAATATTGACCAAGTGGAAACCTTTAAACATTTGACGCTTCAGTGCCCGAAGACCAAACAAAGCAGAGACACATATCTTCAACCTCGTCTGCAAGGGACAACAATGCTAGACAAAGAGGTGCTGTG
Source organism: Ambystoma mexicanum (assembly GCF_040938575.1). Classification (NCBI taxonomy): domain Eukaryota; kingdom Metazoa; phylum Chordata; class Amphibia; order Caudata; family Ambystomatidae; genus Ambystoma; species Ambystoma mexicanum. The sequence goes on along the minus strand of NC_090931.1, from coordinate 1,471,425,187 downwards.
GTACAGGCTAATCTCAGGAGAGACAACACATTGATCCCTGACAATGGTGAAGCTAATAGAAGCAGCCTTTCGAATGATAAACCAGCTAGGCTCCACCGAGAGGGCTACTTAAAACCAGAGAAAAGCCTGATCTGAATCCGACTGCCGAAGAGGTAGACATCTGTAGCATGTAATACCAAACAAGAAAATAGACTGGGATGAAAGGACTCCAGACTCAAAAGCACACACCCTCACTTCGGGAATCTTTAAGTCGTGAAAAACCCTTGTAAAAATTGAAAATGTATTTTTTAATTAAAATTCAAGTAAAAATAAATATATATATATGTCTGCAGATCCAATAAGGCACTCTCAGTGCCGTGGAAACTACGAAACCCTGACTGTTTTTCATGAAAAATGCCATTTTCCAACACGTGTCTGTAATTGTAGCGTTGCTACCTTATCCACTAATTTTAAAAAGAAAAGAGTATTAGTAATCGGCCTAAGGTTGGCAGCATCATTAGGGTGCAGGACGACCTTTTTTAGCAGTGGAGTGACAGCTACATGTTTTACAGAAGAGGGAATATGACTTGTGCATAACGAGGAGTTTACAAACCGACAGAAAAAGGGGGCGAAAATGTCCTTATGTCAAGTATGATTTTTGACGGTATAAGGTCGCCCGGGCAACTTGTGGGATGCATGGCCTGCATGATGTTACACATTTCTGTCGTGGTGTGTTCTTTGAAACATTGAATTATTGAAGGCATTGCTAATGGCCTGTAGGAACCACACTCACTCGTAGGTTTCCCATGGTTTGGATATCGGGACCACTAGCGTTTTCCTCATACTCTTCGGCAGCACCTTTGTCTCATATGACTCCTTGAACACTTCATAGAGGGTTGGGGGGCCAGTTCTGTGTTATATGGCTTATAAAATTCAGGGGCAGCCCATCGCTCTCAGGGGTCTTGCTGGTGGTCAGCGTTTTGATTGCCTCACTTATATCCTAGAATGTTAGTTCCCTGTCTAGTAATTCCCGTTGAGCGTCGTCTAAGGAGGGTAGCCCTATCTCCTCTAAGGTATCTAATATGTCACACTGGGATATTAATGTTTCGTGACAATTGGGAGTAAACATTCTTAAATGTGTTGTTAATTGTTGCTTGCGATGTGTGCACCAAACCTGCTCCATCTTTGATTTCTGTGATCCGGTGTTTCGGATTTTCCCTTTTGCATAGCCACAAAAGTGTTCTGCCTGGTTTATCCCCCTTCCGAATGTGCCTCAATATAGTCAAACTTAGCTAGTCTATCCCAGGCGGTCCGGCAGTCATCCCTGACTGCTGACAATTCCATTTCCATCGCCCTGGTGTTCTGAGTGCCGGCCTCCATCTCCCTGATCCTCCCTTCACCCATTTCTAGGTCCTTCTTCAGTGTCTTCCTAATGCCCCCCACGCTGGCGATGAGCTCCCCTCTTACCACCACTTTCAGAGACTCCCAGATTGTGTCCCAGCCCTTCACACACCCCACATTATGGTCCATATACTCCATTATTCTACTCCTGAGTCCCTCCCTGAAGGCAGAGTCGGTCAGATCCTCTGCTGGCATGCACCACATACATATGGGCGGCCTACGGCCCAGCATCTTCCACTCAATGAGCAGTGGTGAGTGGCCTGATATTGTTCTACCCAGATATGTCACTGATTCTACATGGGGGAGGTGCATCTTGTCTATTAATAAATAGTCTATTCTGGTATAGAGCTCATGGAGGGACGAGAAATAAGAAAATTCTTTACTGTCCGGGTGCAATTCCCTCCGCACCTCCGCTAGGCTCAGGCTCCCAATTACTGCATTGAGTGACGAGTAGATCGGCTTCACCCCTTGCATCGGAGGGTTAGATCTGTCAAGGTCATGGGCGTGAACACAATTGAAATTCCCCCAAATAAAGAAGCACTCCCTATAGGGAGTTAATTTCGCACCCAACTTGGTCAGGTATGCTGAGGTCCCGCAATTGGTATACAGACTTCTTCCCTTGAGTATGTGGTATCTCCCCTCCGCATCCGCCTCGTTTGCTTGTAGTCGGAAAGGTACAGCATTGTCGATCTACGTAAATACCCCACGTGCGTATTTTGAGAATGTTCCCCCAATCCTTGCCCTCCCCAGTGTTCTTCCACTTTACCATTACCTTCGGCAGTCAGGTGGGTTTCCTGCAACAGGGCTATAGAGACCTTCTTTCTCCACAGGAAGGATCTAATCCTGTTCCTGCGCATGTAAGTGCCCATCCCTCTTACATTCCATGTCAACACCTTAACATTAGCCGCCATCTCTATTTGGTTGTACCCTGCTCTTACTGTCAAGTGCCCACTGATTCATTACCCCAATTGCTGTGAAGACTTCAAAACATTTCAAACAAGAACAAGTTAAACTTAACCAATTGCACCCAGCAGTTGCTTTAAACAGGCAATGCTCAGGTGCCCCCGCTCTGTCATAACCCATCCAGGACATCTTGCGCGGGTTGTCGTGCTTCGGCAACAGGCCAGCACCAGTCCTTTCACAGGGGGAGTGCCTTCAGTCCAGGCCAGATGTCTCAGCAGTTCCCCTGTCCTACATGTAAACTTTGGCTTGGCTGTCATTTGTTCCAGTGTCCTTCCATTTCTGTCAGCGTGCCAACCCTCCATGCCCCAGCAGCATGGACTATGTTACCGCTACTTCTCCCTCCGCCATGTTGTTATGTTCCATCCATATGTTAGCCGCCGCTGGTGTCTTCAGGAAAACTGCTCTCCCTTTGTATATCACTTTTAATCTTGACGGGTACATCAGCATGTACTTGAGGTTTATCTGGCACAGTCTGGCCTTAATCCGGACAACAGAGTTTCTCGCTCTCTGCACTGCCGGGGTATAGTCCGGATATATATCGCGATTTTAGCATTATCTCTTCTTATTTCTCTCCCTTCTCTTGAGTATCGCAGTATGATTTCCCTGACCTGGAAGTTCAGGATCCTTGTGTTAGGCAGAATCCTGTGCAGTGTCCTTAGGGACCACTACACACAATTAAGACTACAGGTGGTGATACAAGTTTTACCTTTGTTATAAGCCTGTACTACTATGTCATAGTGGTAGCAGTGGCAGAGCAGTCAGGCTTATCTCAGGAGTATATGAGCAGTAGCAGAGATTACACAAAGGGACCACAATTACTGTGACTCAAGCAAACAGTGACTCAAGGTTTCAGGTAGAAAAATATAAGTACATTTATTTTTAAACCATTCGTTATAAACACAACACTTCTATTAAACTTCAATAAAAACCACATGTTAAATATACTACAACTAACCAATTCACTTTGTACAGTGAGTATCAAGGCAAGTACCCTGTGTTGGAATGAACCGCTGTTAGGCTCAAAAACGCATTACCGCGGATATGATTGCGATTACTTTTTGACAGTTCGGTCTACTAAACAAACGCGTATCTGTGACATGAAATGCTACTGGGGCAAAAACACACTTAGCACCTGAGATACCCAGAGGGAGTTGGAGGCAAAAATCACAGACAATATTTTGGTTAGGCAGGCAGAATCAAGAAACACTCAGAGACAGGTGTTCAAACGTCAAAGGTCCAGAGCCAGGGTGGAAAGACACCGGGCCAGTTGCCGAAGATCACACGGTCTAACAGTTCATGATTCAACAGAGCCAAAAGTACTTCGGTATTGTCAATGTTCGAAGCAAAAGTTATAAGAAGACTACACCCCTCCCTCACATTCAGCCCACCTAGACACCCAGGCGCCTTGAGGAGGGCTTCTGGGCAGAAGCCCGCCAAAAGACAGTGAACAAAGAAGGCAAACCTAGTTTGCCGCGCAAAGTAAAACACAAGAAGGACTTTAACAATAAGAAATGGCGAATAAACCCAACCGGAGCCAAAAGAAAGACGATTTGGTCAAGCGGGTTTATGTTCGAGGCTAATATAATAGCCAAGAACAGTACCACGTTTATCTAATATAATCGCGGGAAAAAAGTTAGGGTAGATACCATTACCACCAGCCAAGTCTAAATGTTAAAAGAGCGAAACAATGCTCTAGGAGGTACAGATAAAAAGGGATACGAGTTAACCCTTTCCAGTACTGCATGGAAGATCGGGTGTACTGGAACTGTGGTAGATTGACTAGGTAAAGTTAATGGTAACTTTACCCTTTTCTGGGGGACACTATTCGCCTCAGAAATGGAGTCGTGGGAAGTCTCAAAGACAACCCTGTGCCACGGCAATGAAGGTGCTGTGTGACACACACAAAGAAGGGGGCTACTGAAGTGGTGTACTTCAGAGTCCACAATCACAAAAACAGATGGAAACACATAGCAAAACACAGGTAAGAGTGGGGGAAAAGCTCTCACTCTTACCAGGTGGAAAAAAATAAACTCCAGAAGTCCAGCAAAGCTGCTGGGGGACTCACTAGGTGAGGGAGATTAGCCATAAATGAGAATTCTCCCTAACACTTTGCTATTATCGGGCGTGGGTGGGATCCCGGGGGTGGCTTCTTTTGTAGGGTGCTGTGAGCTTTTTCCACTGCAAACCCTTGTTACAGTCGGCCAGAGCCTACCTCCTACTGCAGTAAGGATTCCTCGAAGTTTGTAGGGTTGGAGTCCTCCATCCCTTCTGGGATTCCCACTGGGCACACGTTGTTGCGTCTGGACCGTCCTTCAGCATCTTCTGCCCTCTCCTCCAGAACCTTGTTTCACCTCTCCAATTCCTGCACTCTATTCTGGATATCTTTCAGTGTTACCGTGGTTTCTCGCTGCTCAGACTCAGTAGTGGTTACGCGCTCTATGAGATTGTGCATGTCTTGACGCATCAGTTGCATGTCTGTTTTTACTCTTCTATTTTGGTGTCAATAAAAGAGCAGAGCCCGGCTATGGCCTCCAGTACCTGCCTGTCTTTGTCATTGCCACCCGCCGTCTCTTGATCTGTACCGGCCTCATTGGGGGCCTGCCTTTGTTCCTGTGGTTTAGCTGCAGCAAAGGACTCCATTATAGTGGCCTTGTTTTTCCCTTTGGGCGGGGAAATATCCTCCAGCTGTGGCCCAGTATAGTGTTGGTCCGCCAGTTGGTGTTGCGTCCTATGTGGCTCAGAGCTTTGTTTGATCAAATTCTAGGCACCGGTTCTCCTTGTTTAGTTTCCAACTTGCAGGCGTAATGTTTACCGGGTTCGGTTTTATATTGGGTGTTGTCTGCAGTGGTTCTTTACAGCAAGAGGGTCATGTCAGTGACGGTCGTTGCTCCCGCATGCTCTGCTCTCTCTGTTCCTTTGATCCGTATGGGCGGCTAAGTTACGTCACTATCCCCGGTTACATTTGGTGTGCGGGCTAGTATAGGCAGTCTGGGTACTGGCCCTTCCTTGCCCTAGCTGCAGTTGCTGATACCGATTTTGTCGGTCCCCTTTTCCTAGATTGGGTCGGGGGTTTGGTTCAGCTTGGGGAAGTATGCTACTCTTAATCATTTGCCTATGCATTCATCCCGTACATATTGTGGCTGTCTCATACCCGTCTTCCCGCCCAGCTTGGGTGCTGCAGCGTTATGGCCAGACTCATCCCCCTCGGGCACTCCAGCAACCCGCTCCAGCCGGCGCTTCCTCCCTTGATTTATATCTTCCCTACGCTCTGCTCCCGGTGGCTCGAGTTGCGTGTGCCTCTTTCGGCTTGGTTTCCCTATTCCTGGGTCAGCTTAGTTTGCCAATTCCCCCTGTGTTCTATTTTGGTGCTTCGAGGGGTGGTGGAAATGTCGCTCTGCCCGCCTGGCCTTCCTTCCACTCGGCCTCCTGGATATCCCTGTCTGATGTAGTGCCCAAAATGACTTCCTGTGGTGGGGGCCTTGGGTAGGCTCTGCGCTGTATACAGAGTTACCTCATTTGTCCCTTAAGACCGCTGCAGGGGCAGCACCAGCTCCAGTGGGGCCTATTTTCTGTTGCCTCCACCGTTGTCCTTCGTGCCCCTCCGACTCAGCGTTCACTGCCAGGTCTTGGTGTGCTATTCTATTGTCTGAGGGTGGGCCGACATGCCTGGAGATGATTAATGGGAGTTCCTGCTAAACCCTCAGCCCTTGTTCCATTTGCTACCTTAAGTGTTATTGTCCTCGGGGATATCCGAACAGGCCCCCATCTATGAGGGTCAGGGGCGCACTTTGTCCCGAACTGGGAGGATTGCGTGTGTTGCTTAGTGACACCGCAGCATAGGTAGCCGCTTCGTTAGCTATTCCCGCTCGCTGTTCCCATCAGTTCCCCATAGACTTTGCTGCAGAGACGCTTTTCTTGGTCTTGTGCTCAGCCTTACTCGGCACTCTCACAGTGCTGCAAGTCCTCCAGAGTCTCTCCTATGGTGGCCCGCAGGGTTTTCATCAAGGTTACCTTCTGTCCTCTCGGTGTTCTTCTGCGGGCTTCCCAATCTCCTGTGAGTGCTCCGCAGCCTCTTGCACCCTTTCAGCAGCTCCTCCAGTCCATGGTTACAGGTCCGCCACCTCCTGCTGCTGTCTGCTCGCACCGATTGGGCTGCAGATCGCCTCCCACAGCCTTTCGGGTGCGCTGGGATTCTGTGCCGTTCACCCGGCCAGATGTGGTGACAAGCTCCCAGCTGCGACCAGCTGGGCTCTACTGTTCGTCTGACTTTTCCTGGCTTTCTGCAGCTACTCCGCCCTCGGCTTGGCTTGAGTCATCAGCAGCTCTTGCCTACTCTGCTCCGGGTACGGCTTTGCAGAGCCCAGCCCAGCCACCCTCGCGCCTTCAGGCCGCAGTGCCGCCCGCATCTTGCCTGACCATGGGTGCGAGTTTGGGGTCTGTGTTCTTCAGGTTTCAGGCTCCGATTCTTGTGAGTGTTTGCTTTGCTGGGTGCAGGAATGCTTGTTATGTGGTGACATTCCTTTCTCTGCACTTTATGCAACCTTAGCTATGCATTTAAAGGATCTTTGCTGGGTGCAGGAACGCTTGTTATGTGCCGACATTCCTTTCACAGCACTTTATGCATCCTTAGCTATTCATTTAAAGGATCTTCCGCAGGGTCTGGACAGGAGCTCTAGCCAAGCACCCCTTCACTCCATGAGCTCAAGCCACACCCCCATTGAAGGTTTTGTGTTAAAGTGGTTCTGAGCCTGGCAGAGGGGGACCCAGGTGAACAGTGAATCACCAGAGAAGTTACGCATATAAGTATCCTGAGGAGAAAGGAACTTTTTAATGTTTGTTTATCGAATCAGGGGGCCCCCTGAAATAAGAGATTTTGAATGGCAAAGAGACTTTTGGCACAAAAGGTCCTGATTCTGAGATTTTGAACTGCATTCTTGTGCTAGAAAAGCCAGAGTGTGTGCCAAGCTCGAGTGTGCCGCCTTGTTCCGTGCTGAAAACATGGGGAAGGGAAGCCAACGGCTCAACTATCCGGTTATATCATTTCTTGAACACTTTTCTTTTGTATAACATTGTTTCCCACACCATTTGTATTTAGAAGTAAGGATTGGCAATAGGTTTATTAGTATAGGCCCTTTTATTTTGACAAGATACCACTCGACTGTGTTATTATTATTTGATGGTCGTAGCTTGCTCCCATCTTTAGATTTAGGATTAGATAGGCGTTTATCAAACCCAATTGAAGTTCAATAAACACCCTTGAACTGTGATCACTTGTGTCTGCCTTCACTGTTTGATACCATGCCTTCCGCACAGCGTAGAGAAATTAATGTGTTCCTTGAAAAGGACTGTGTTGAAAGTCTGAACAAACGAAAGACCAACATTTCAGATGTTCAGCTCCTGATCCGATTGATGTTTTTTAGATATATTTCCTAATAGATTTTCCCCTTCTTTTTTGATCTTAGGTTTCTTGTTTCCTCGTGTGGTCTTCTTTCTCCTAAAAAAGACCTACTGGGACCAGAAGTTGTTGGTACAGGGGGTATAGTTATAGGCGTTGCAGGAATTGCAGGAATATTTCTAGTATCAGGTTTACTCTGTGGTATCGGTCTTCTGTTTGGGATGCCTACTAGAAATATTATTTTAGGAGTTCTTTTTTGTTTGACCATACTTTTAGCCAAAGTTTAACAGTGTACAGTGCAAATCATCCTCATGGTGGGGAACTCCCAACTCCCTATGCACAGCAAAAGTAGACCAAGAAAGGTTATTAAAAAACTATTTTCTTCTACATGTAAACCTGCCAGGTTAGAAAGTACCCACGTACTAGCCCCATATTTTTCTATGGACTTTGGTTTGGCCACATAAATTCTTCAGGCCATTGAAGTCGATTATGCTTTAAAAGCCCTGGCAAATGTGGATATACCGCCTATTGATTGTGATATTTTTGTTTGTTGTTTTGGAATGGAATTCGCTGTGCACCATTCAACCTTGGGTTAAAGGTTGCTCTCAAGTAATCATAAGACATGCACGTTTTGATGATCTCGTCACCAGCTTTAAATTCCAATAATTTGCCTATTTGAAAAACCATTACAGCCAATTTAGAGTTGTTAAAAGACAAATCTAATTTCACCATGAAGTCAACATATGCAATAATCAGACACTTAATTGCTTTTGGAGTTCTGGCGAATATAACAGAGTCATCCACGTATGACAATACAGGGATGGGCACATTTCCAAACTACGGCACATCAGGAGTATTCAGCCAAATGCTGATATAAATCTTTGGTATAAAGGGAGAACAACAAAGGTGCAAGGACACACCCGTGCCATACTCCTGAATGCAATGGAATCCATAGAGTACAGTGACCATTTGGTCCTGAGCGTACTACACATGCCTTGTTTTCAGATACAGTGAACATAGGGTATGCAGGTTGCTTTGGACATTAATTGTCTATTCATATATATTTATCAGACTGATTAGTGCTGTATAATAATAAATGTCGGACAGATCACTCTGACCTAAAACAAGGTTTTATGTTTTCACCACAGACAAATACGCACATAGGATCCCAGTTGTTGGTTCGAGAGCAAGCACAGTTTTTGTCCTGATGAAGTCCGCCCATAGCTGGAGCATTACAATCGCTTGCATATCGGGCAAAGAACGTGTCGACCGTATATCTTATATAAGAAATACACACACTGTCAAATAGGTGCAGGTGTTGCAGAGAAATGTTATGAATTTTTCTTCCACCGAGTTAAGAGGGGTATCTACTTGTATATGTTGAATGTATGTCCTACCATATTTTATATTCACAAACGTTTTGTCTGTTTCCTGTGTCTTGAGATTTTTGCATATTCTAGTTTAATATCTTAAATTTGTTATGTGATTGTCAGGTGTCACTAAAGTAAAATTAGGTGTCACTATGTATTAGTCTTTCTATTATCTTCTGTTTCACTATTCGTTTTTTGTCTAGGGTTATGTGTATGTAATCACATGGAGTGTTCCAAATAGACACTTATATTAATTCTGTTTTTAACATTTTGATATAGAGAAATAAAATAATTTTTTGGGATAATTTGGTTGAGCAGCTGGCATGGTTTGGTCTGTCTGACATATAGGCCTTGATCATTCTTTGGAGTATAGTAGATGTGTTAGCCTGGGCAATCAAGTCTTTACTAGGCACCGTTTTGCTTTTTGACAATCAGTATTATCAGCAGCCTCACGTTTGGCATGGCGGAATCCTCATTCAGTGTGCAGAGCGCAAGCCACCCGTGCCACATACATATCCAGCTCCACATGCACGTCCCCTGGCCCTGGCTCTCGCAGAGCTTGATTTTAAAGTGCAGAGAGGAATTTAGTGAAATCCAACTCAGACCATCTACCATGGTTACTAATGATCAAAGTGCACAGCTGTTGTGCACACTGCGCTTGGAGACTCAAAGAGATATCGCCATCTTGATCAGGTTCCACAGTCTTCCCTGCCCAGAATGAACAAGGTTCTTGGTATTATTTTATTCCCTAATGGTTTACAACCATACTTGGAGTGGCCCTCGCATTTAAACCAGTGAAATGTAATTACAACACAGTATACACCTTTGAAATGCTTGAAGCACTACTCTTTTATGGGGCTTTGGAACAGGAAGAACACCTGATTGTTTCTGCCAGTTTGCCCACAAATTGGATGAAAGATGCCTTTTTTGTTATTTTGTCTTCAACAAATATATTAAGAAAAGCATTAGTGCCTATTTTAAGGATATCTAATTTGCATCTGTGTATACCTGCACTGTTATTCCTGCTGCAAGCAGTTACTTTTTTTATTTTTTATTAATATTGTAGTACAGTCAATTATTTGACTTTTCACAAGATCTTGTTTACAGCAAGGCAGATAGTTAATTCAGCATGAATACAAAAGAAACAGTACATTACACCAGATTTCATTAGGTTTAAACTTTCATCCTACCAATCCTCAAGGCAAATCTTAGTATCATTTTAAAGGCAGTTACTATGCTAAAGCACTTGGGCATATTTTCACTTTCTGCGCTCAACACTTTAACTTAGGAACGAGGCTTTATGGACTTTAGCTGTTAATAATACATTTTCTTTGCATGTTTGCAATTTATTGTTGCTTTGAGAATGTTATAAATATCTGTCATTGTTTTTATCTGTTTTGTTGTTCTTTTAAGGGGTTTGTGATCTCGAAATTAAGTTTTTACTGACTGAATGAATGAAGATGGTCACCGTAAACCAGTATTCATTGATCTCTCTGTACCGATTGTATTTCTGTTGAGTTTTGTTGCAATTAATTGGTTTTAGTACTTGTTTGATAGATACCATATGAACAGAGAATGGCACAAGCACAGCTACAGTCGCACTGTTAGGTTTGTTGCATTAATGTTGTTTGTGGACACTAGAGGCCTGACTCACAGAAGAATTTTATAATGACACAATCCCATTGGAAAACACTCTGTGAATCAGGCCCTAGATCCCATGTATGTGCTACCTATTTGACTGAATCCGAAGGCTTTGAAAATGTCCACCATTTACTGGGATCTACCCATTGGTTGAAGTCACCTATCGCTAAGATTAGCTAGGCTATGGTTGTTAGAAGTAATGCTCCTTTGAGTATCTTGACTTAGAATGCAGCATCAGAACATGTCGGATGATATACTACTGCCAGTACTAATAATGAGTTGTGTTTTATTCAAACTATTTGTTCCTCTGTCTCTGACATCGGTACATCATTGGTCTCTGATGCAGCAAAAGGTTCGAGCCCACATTTCTATACCTCCTACATTTTAACGATCTTATAATTACGTGGCACCAATATGTTAAGCATATTTTTCCTCAGTTTGGTTTTGAATATTGAGCTGAATGGAAGTTCATTAGGCCTTGTTTTGGAGCACATTATCCAACAAAACAACATTGATATACAATAGCATTAAAAAAATAGATGGTGACCTGATAAAGATTTACAAAAAACGATAATTATTTTATGGATAAAAAAAAGTCAATTTGAAATTTTGACAGGAAGAAAGGCATGCCTTTATGTAATATATTTATTTATTGACATTTTCACACAATTTTCATGGACTTCACAAACTTGTATTTCAAATTCTCTATCGCAAATGCCAATTGAATGCACTTATTTGAAGTTCTTAAAAAAAATTATAAAAAGAAGTTCTGGACCATGGCAAGGAATTTTTTTTAAATACAAGATCTAAAATTGAGCTAAACCCTATACGTGAATTTGCTTGGATTAGTGCTATTATTTTGTTCCAGGTGGTCAGCATTTTATAGACAATTCCTATATGCCGTCTTCTAATTTTTTAGATGGTTTTGACCAAGAAGATAGTATTATGATCATGAAGACTCTTAACAATTCTCGTGCTCCAGCCCTGACACTTTGGCTAATGCTGTTTTAAAAGGGAACCCTTTATTTTGGGCATTTTTATTGGAACAATTATTTAGCAAAATATTGAAAGATGGTTTAATGCCTCCTAGTAATGATTCTTTAAAAGGGCGATCGAACGAACCTCCAAAATGATCGATTGCTCGCGATGCTTGTTGTCAGTCAAAAAATTGTTGCCACCATATTGCTAAAGAAATTATCTAAGTGGGTGTTGGATGTAGGACTGATATCGCCATATCAAACCAGGTTTCGGAAAGGGCACAATACACTCAATAACATACGTACTCTTCAGTTTTTTGTATCAGCATTTAAAGGTAGGGTAAATGATTGGCTATACTTATGTTTTATAGATTTTACTAAATCATTCAATACAGTCTCAAGATCTTTGCTTTGGACAAAACTGAGAAACTGGGCTATCAACCCTTCTCTATTGTATTGTATTGCCACTCTGCATACTGAAATGACTGTGGTTGTACGCATGCGTCAAGAGGGGGAGATCACTTCTGAATAATCCTAAAAAAGTTGAAGTCAAATAGGGCTGTGTATTAGCCCCAGTGCTGTATAATCTATATGTCAGTGGTATGGATTTGGCCACAAAGTCAGCCAAAAATGGTCACCCTCAGATTGGAACTATACCTGTCCCTTGGGTAGGATATGCAGATGATACAGTATTGATGGACCGGACTCCTGTAGACTTAACGCGTTCGTTGACGGCATTGTCTATTTATGCTCGGGAAAGCAGTCTTAAAGTAAATTCCTCCAAAAATTCCTAATTATAGGTGGCAATACTAAGAAACTTACTGTTGCTTAGTGCCTCTCTGTGCATCTTGGAAGTATGTGATGTCATGTGGAATGTTGTGATGTGAATGGAAGAATGTTTGGTTGAGGGTTCCACACTCAGGCAGTTAGAGCTCCCCTGCCTGGGTGATGGGTGCCAGTGTTTTTCTATGTGCTATATACTTAAGTGTCACTGTAACTAAGAAGATGTCATTAAAGCTAAAGTGACCTATAAAGAAGTCTGGAGGTTACCTTATTACACTTAGCTTTTCATGGCTTATTGATAACACTCCCTTAGAAGTAGTAGACATATACATTTATCTTGCATTCTTGATTTGTGACTCCCCCCTCAAGATTTTTATGGCAACCCATTCGTCTGAAAATATTAAAGAAATGGTACTTGTTAAAACGTTTCATATGCAAACTGGGTGGGAACAGTATTGAGCGTCTTATCTACATAAATCGTAAAGGTATACTTCCAGGAATATTATATGGTCTTGCTGTCCTCCCAGAAAAAATTATGACTGGGATAGAAAAATTTGAGGGTAAAATGTTGCAGTGCGTCCTGTGTGTACCTCGATCAGTGCCTGTAGAGGCAGTTTGTGAACTTGGAGTCTCTTCTATACGCTCGTTATGTTGGTGCAACGATGCAATCTTTATTTTTCTTTTATTCTATCACCCATATTATCAAATCTTTTCAATACTTATTTGGCAGAACAATATGCACATGATAGTAAAAATGAGTTTTAGTGCAATTGCGTAGAACTGTATTGATGCACTTCACTCAACTTAATTTATCTAATGAAGATTTGATTCTAAATCTGAATAGGGCAATTATTCTAAAAATCAAAACCAGAGATTCTGACATGTGCTCTAATATTGACAGGCTGGCTAAACTGAAACTATATGATGACTATAGCAAGCAGGGTTTTCTACCCGAAACTTCCCTGCTCTTATTTAACCAAATGTTATTCAATTAAAATGCGAAGATTCATTATATATCTTCAATTGAATATTTTGCCTACGTTTGAGCATACGGGCCAGTGGCCAAAGTTACCTAGAAATGAGAGGGTATGTCGATTTTGTAAGTTGGATGTGGAGTCTGCCGCCATTTTCTTATGCAATGTGTGAAACTGCAATCTAATTATTTGAAAAGTTACTCCAAATGTGTCTCCTATATTGATCATATTGACGGTGAACAATGTTGGAATACTATTTATAGTGCAGAGTCGATGGTAATCACAGCTTCTGCATTTCACGTTTGGAGTGAAGTTTTTCTTTGACCGGAAGACTCCAATAAGGGTTATTATTCATTATTTATCAATGATTGATGTTTATTCACTCATTTTGTTGCTGCTGTGCCCTTATACTGATATTCTAACTTTATATCAGATTGATTTGTAATGGCTTTAAATGAATGTATTAATTCTACCCTCTTATTTAATAATGTATTTTTTTAGACCTTGTACATATACCAATTTACTACCAATACTTTTGCTTGATCTCTCTTCTGCCTTTGACATGGTCAACCATGCCATCCTGCTCAACCGTCTCCGTGATAACCTGGGTATCACTGGTCAGGCTCTGGCGTGGCTGACTTCTTTCCTCTCCGACCGACCCTCCCAGGTCCAACTGGGGTCCTTCCTCTTCGACATCTTTTTCTCTACCTGTGGTGTCCCCCAGGGATCTAACCTCTCTCCCTGGCTGTTCAATCAGTACCTGGCACTCCTTGCCCACCGCATCGCCACCCTCTGTCCCAACTTTCAGTGCTATGCGGATGATACCCAGATCATTTTCAGGCTACCCTCAACCTCCTCCTCTCCTTCCCTCATCTCTGACTGTCTGTCTGCCATTCAGGAATGGTGTGCCGCCAACTACCTCTGTCTTAATGCCAGTAAGAGTGAGATTCTACTCATCGGCTCACCTACTCCCTCCTTCCCTGCAGCTCTCTGGCTGGCCTCTCTTGGCCCTCCTCCCACTCCCACCTACAAGGCTAAAAACCTTGGGGTCATCTTCTCCCCTCACATCTCTGACGTCTCCAAGAAGTCACACTACCAGCTTCACCTCCTTAGAGGTATTCTTCCTTTCCTCTCCTTCCTCCAGAAGCTCACTGTCTCCAGAGCCCTGGTCCTCTCCAAGCTGGACTACTGTAACAGCCTCTATCTAAATCTGCCTGCCTCTACTCTCCGCCCTCTGCAACTTATCCAGAACAGGACTGCGAGACTTGTCCTTGGCCTCAAGTCCAGGGACCGTATCTCTCCAGGATTGAAATCTCTGCACTGGCTCCCAGTGGCTGCGAGGATTAAGTTCAAAACCCTCTGCATTGTACACAAGGCCTTCTGGGGTCTGGGACTGAAATACCTTCAACTCTCTCTACCTAAATATCTCCTTTCTCGAGCTCTTCGCTCATCTGCCTCCAACTCCCTTAGGGTCAGTCGGTTCTCCAAGCAATGAGTTGGTGGCAGATTACTCTCTTCAGCAGTGGCCTCTCTCTGGAGCAGCCTTCCTGCATCCCTGAAACTTGAGTAGAACCATCTCCGGTTCCGGAAACACCTCAAAACCTTCCTCTTTGCTTCTGCTTTCTCTCCTCCTCTCCCTTGCTGAATTCCTGACCGAAAGTGCACTGGCTACCTGGCCACCCTTTTGATCTCTGGCCCAGGCCCCGTCAATTACCCACCTGCACTGCCTCCCTGGCAACCCCTGCACTTGGGGACCTTTTTCTGTATCCCTTCAGTCCCCCCCTTCTAGCACTTACGTCTGCACTTCCTTGCACTTCCCACTAGCTTGCTATTTATGTGTCATATTTATTCCACTTCCCATGTACTGCAGTTCCCCTCTCCCTTCCCCCTTTGCACTTTTCCTTTTTCCCCCTTCCCTTGCACTTGCGCGATCTGAATGACACCTGGCCTAGTAGGATCGTTGTTTGTCCTCCCATTGTCCCCCCCCTTGCCTCGTCGCGCCTTGAACCACTTGTGTATAGGCCTGTTATAAACGCCATATCATATCATATCATATCATATCCATTTTATTATTTGTGTTGATCTCATATGATATGTGATTTGTATCTGTTTTAATGCACTGTAGGTCATTTGTATGTTATCTGTATGGATTTGTCTACCTTTTGTATTTAAAATATGTGTAAAGGTTTGTTCATAACAATAGTGCAATCAATAAAAAAATAAAACTATTACAATATTTTCACAAGTCAGACTAAACTATTTAAGATAATTTGAATGCAACTTTTGAAAAAAATAACTTTTTTGTGACTGGTTCAGGTGGCTTGTTTTACTGTATTTTTGTCCACAGGTTGGATTTGCTAAACTAGTGTGTTTCAATTGGTATTTTATGCATTTGTTTTCACAGTTATTTGTGTCTCAGTGTGGGATTGTGTAAAAGTGTTCATCCCATTTTACTGTACACTATATAGGCGGATGACCAGTGTTCTAGAGGGATTATTTTGAGCTCTAATAGTCCTCTGAGGTTGTTTGTGAATACTGCACCTGGAAAAAGAGAGAGAGAGAGAGAGAGAGAGAGAGAGAGAGAGAGAGAGAGAGAGAGAGAGAGAGAGAGAGAGAAGAAAGAGAGAGAGAGAGAGAGAAAGAGAGCGAGAGAGAGAGGAGAGAGAGAGAGAGAGGAGAGAGAGAGAGAGAGAGAGAGAGAGAGAAAGAGCAAGAGCCACCTCTTCCCCTGTTGCCTACCCCATTAGAGAATTCAATGACCACACATTGTCAGCAAGTTCCAAAACAACCACATCCCCAATATTTTCAGGAATAAAGTCATTAAGGGCCCGATTCACAGATCGTTTTCCTATGGAATTGTGCCATTATACAATGCTTCTGTGAATTAGACCCTAAGTAAATTCCTTGAGATTAAAAGGAATCTATATGGGAAGATGAGTTGTTTGGGGCTGATGGAAAAGTAAATAGTTTACCGGCAGAATTCAGACACCTCCAAGGATCTATCAAGTTTCTAGTTCCCAAATAAAATACATTTATTTTATAGGCCTACTTTCTGCATTCACTGTGTTGCTGAGGTTCTATTTAAGGTATCATCCTGAGCTGAGTTCCAATCCCCTCCAAATATTTTGCCACCTCCATCTAAGTCACTCCACGTCTCCCTTATAGTCTTGAAAAGTTAACTTGGTATGAATTCGGAGCATAACTATTGACAATAATTAAGGATTTCCCCACCAAAGTAATTTTGCATCTGCATACTTTACCTCTTCCTAGGAACAAATATTTGTTTTCCAAATGAGAAATATAAATAGCTTTGAAAAAGAATAGTCACTCCCATGCATTTAGGGATAAGCAGTTCAATGTTTGGTTAAGAATTTAATATATCTGTGTGTTAATATTTTTCTTGTAAAAATATCAGGGCTAACCTTTTCCACTTTATATCCAAAATTATATTTTACCTCTTAACCAGGCTATTGACACTCTTTACTCTCCACAAGAGTACCCCTCACATAACAGCTAGGTATTAGCGCCTGAAATGTTAAATCGGAATTGCCACAGAGAAAAAGTGTTAAAACCAAGACATATTTTGCTGAAATATTCATCATTAAAGAAGTATGGCATATACATGAGCTAGTTCTGAAATGCATGGAATACATACGAATCCATCAGCCGTATAGCAGTAAATAGGCTACTGCAGACGGGTGCAACCCAACATTTCCTAAATAACCTAACCATGGAATCTATGGCTGTGGCAATTCGTAGTGATGAAAACATTGTTGGTCTTAAACATAACTGTTATATAAGTGATCATGCACCTGGGCTGTTAGACTGTGCTGTGCTAGGTAGGCTCATTCTTGGAATGAGCCTATGAGGTAATTATTCTAGAATGAGGAGCTTTCCATGTTGCTGTTTCTTAAGCATTGTCAGTTGAGCCTGGGTTGTTGGAGAGGTTGGGGGTTTTTAGTTATGTTCTTAAGATATACCAAGTTGAGGGGGCGCTGTTGCGCACGGAGAAAATGGCCGCTTAAGCCCGTTACTCCCGCGTCACCTTTACATCCTGCGCTTATAGATCCGCACACAGGCTGGCTGGCTTGCTGTAATTCGATGTGCCTGGTGCAGTCGGGCTCATATGCGGATGGTGGAAATTTGAGCCCCCCACGGTGCTGCATTGCTGAGTTCTGCCCTTGAGAAGTTCTGCCGACAGGGGCGGCGCTCCGGGCTGACTCGCGGCTCCAGAGGAAATTACCTGGCTGGCGTGGATGCTGGTTGCTGAAGGCCGCTGCTGGGCGGAGCTATCTCCTTGGCGCCCGACTCTGATATCCTGCGGAGAAGACGTTGCGGGTGACTCGTCGCTGCGCTGGATGGTCTGACCGTGTCCCAGTCCCTGCCTCGACCCATCGCTGCTGGGCTGTCCCCCCTCCCTCGATCTGGTGGTACGCGACTCCTGCCGGTGCTGGATCCGGACAACGCCGGACCCGACGAACCAAGTAAGCTGCTGCCGGGAGTGGGAGGAGGAGACACAGTGCCCTGGCGGGGACGCGAGGGTCACTCCCTCGTGGTTCTGAGTTCCTACTGCGCCGCTTCCTTCCCTTTGAGCCCCTCTGCTTGGCTTGGTGGCAGGGGGCTGGCTATACCACACACATGGACCGATGAGCCCATGCTCTCACCTATTGAATTGGTGTGCTTCGGTTGAAATATGGTTGCCGTGTTGCTGAATGCCGGTAACCCTACGAACAGCCGTTGTCAACTGGGCTGTACAACTGAGGCGGCATCTGGTGCTGGGTTGCAGAGTACCACTCGAGACCCCCTGATCTGGGGCTGCGGACCCCCTGATTTCTACGTGCCACTTTAGACCCATAGTCGCTTTGTATACTGGTATGCAGTGCACCCTACGTTTTGCCGGTGTCAGATCCTGGCTGGTTGGGACGATTACTCACCCCCTCACTACATTTGCCAAGCGGCCATTCTGGTTCTGCCCTGACAGATGGGGAAGACCCCTGGGAGCCACTATACTGGTTGTTTTGCTAGACACCATATACGTGGAAGGACACAATCCATCCTGATCTTGCAATCCTGCGGTGGCGTACCGCCGCACTTAGTTGCGGTTCCCTTGCCCGCTCCCTGGAGTGGGGGTCTCGACCCTACAGAGTTCCTGCGATGGACCCAATATACGCACAGACTCGATATAAACATGGGGGAGCCGAGCAAGTCAAACAGAGCCTGTAAGACCCCGGGTGGCAAGAAGAAGGGCCTTATGGACACATTCACCAATACTGCTAGCCACGCTGGGACAATTCGCACACAGCCGGATGAGGGAGAGCAGGGCGAACGGGATGTGTTGGACAGGGAGGATAAACTGGCCACGCTAGTTCAGAACGGATTCCTGGCTGTGAATACCAAGCTGGATGAGATTGTTGCTACCATAGGCTCCTTGAAGGCCAGAATCGATAAGGAGAGTGCGCGTGTCCCTGAGGTTGAAGGCACGATAAGTGCTACCGAAGATACTATTGGGCACCACAGTCGAGATATATCCTACATCAAAGACACGATGAGCAAGCTTCAGGACAAGTGTGAGGACCTTGAATTCAGGTCCAGGCGGAACAATGTTCGCGTGGTTGGTGTGGCCGAATCCTTCGGCAAGGGCAAAATGGAGAAACACGTGGAAGAACTTTTCAAATCCTTATTTGGACCCGAGGCACTTCCTGGTTGAGAGAGCGCACCGCACCCTAGCACCGGCGCCCAAGCCGGGGGCACCGCCGCTAACAATAATTGCTCGTCTCCTGAACTACAGGGACAGAGACACAATCCTCCGTTTAGCCAGACAGACCGGCACATTGCACTATGAAGGCAACCGTATACATATCTACCCCGACTTCTCTGCCTCTGTCCAGGCTAGCAGACGCTCTTATGAACCAGTCAAGAAGCTCCTCAGAGAACAGCAGGTCACATACGCCTTGATGTTTCCGACCAAAATGAGAATTCAGCATGCTGGAAGATCGCACTTTTTTGAGAACCCATCTGAAGCCCTATCATATATTGAGTCCTCCATACCCCTCCCTCCAAGAGGGGAGCGACCTGCCCAGAACAATAGACCTCGGCCGGCAGACTAAGATTTACATACTTTAGGATTTTGGCATCCGGTGGTTGCTGGCCCCTTTGATCTGATATTACAGTCAGCCATCTTCCTTGAGTGGTGGCGCTGGAAGCCGGGGATGGCGGTCATGTGAGGCAACATGGCTATCCCGGGAGTACTCCACAAGTTTGGGGTCGGACACTGCCGAGTTGGGGGGAGACGGTGAGGGTGGTGGGCGGGATTGGGGGTGGAAAATGGGGGATTGTTTTTTTCAAACCCCATGGTTTGTAATGGGAAGGTTCCCCCACTGCATGGGTCTCTGTTCTGAGAAAGTTCTTGTGGGAAATGTTTATAAGTTACTGTTGAAACAAGTGGTCTGGAATGCACTGACACGGCCCATAACAGCTGATACTGCGTCTGAGAGGTTGTGTTACTATCCGTACATGTTTTTTTTGTAAAGCTCTGCTCACGCTCTGAGGGTTAAATTTGTCTCATGGAATGTAAGGGGACTGAATAATCGTTTGAAGGCCAAGAAGGTGGGAAATTACATTGTCAGGCACGGTGCCCAAATTGTTATGCTACAGGAAACTCATACTGTTGGCACCGATAACGAGTTTATGTTTCCTGGTTGGGGCAAGTCCAGGTTTTGTACCAACTACTCGTCCGAGTCCAGGGGTGTTGCTACGTTTATACACCCGAATCTTGGGCTCCGACTTGATGGCCATAAACTAGACCCTCAGGGTAGATATGTTCTTGTTTGGGGCTCGATTGCAGGTCACGGATTTTGCTGGTCAACACTTATGGTCCGAACATTGATGATTCCGCCTTTTATACAGATGTATACCAATTGATCGCTGCCATCGATATCCCTACTATAGTCTGGGGAGGAGATTTCAATATTGCTATGGACCAGGTACTTGATAGATCCCGCACGATTATTAGAGCACCGAGTAGGGCTCTTCACACTATGTGAAGTGTCCTTTCCCAGCTCTCCCTCGAAGATGCCTGGCGAGTTCTCCACCCGACTGCGAGGGGTTACATGTACTATTCATCGGTGCATGATTCCGAATCCAGAATCGATTACTTGTTTGTCTCCCCCTCTTTGATTACTGGAACAAAGTCTTGTGAGATACTGTCCCATAAACTGTCTGACCATGCCCCTATAACACTTGAGGTCACACTTCACAATTGCCCTAGACCCCCTAGGAGATGGAGGATGCCCGGGGGTTTGCTGAGGGACCCCAGGGTGGTGGAGGGGTTGCACGCTGAAATCTCGGAGTTCCTTGAAATTAACATCGACTCAGTTGATAGGTGTTCCACGGTGTGGGAATCCTTCAAGGTCTGGATCAGAAGCACACTACTGTCCAAATCTGTAGGTCTGCTTAAAGGAGTCAGGGCTGAACTGACCCAGACTGAAGGTGAACTGAAATTACTTGAGGACACTTATGCTCACGCCCATGATAAGGCCATACTAGCGGACATACAGCAACATCTTCAGGAATTTGGCAAACTAGCCTCTAGGGAAGTACAGTACATGGCAGCCCCGATCCGAGCCCGTAGGTATGGCGAGGGCAACAAGGCGGGTAGGACACTATGCAATCTACTCAAACAGATTAGACACCCTAATCGAATTACCAGCATACATACGCCCAACGGCGTGGTATTACTAAATGAGAATAAGATAAATGCTGAGTTTGCTGGGTTTTACGAACAACTGTATAGAAATAGAGACACTAAATCGGCTGCTGAGATAAGGACATATCTTGAGGCACTGACGATGCTGAAACTCCATGAGGAGACCCGTCTTGCACTGGACCAACCTCTCACTACAGATAAGATTACTGAGGCGATTAAAGATTTATCGTCCAATAAAGCTCCTGGATTAGACGGCCTGGGTGCAGAGTTCTACAAGGAGTACAGTGCTGAGCTTGTTCCATTGTTATTGCGGGTCTGGGAGGAATCCCTCAAATGTAACATATTGCCTCCATCCATGAGAGAGGCGTTAATAACTGTTCTCCCTAAACCTCGCCGCCCGCCTCAGGATATGTCGTCCTATAGGCCGCTATCTCTCATTAATACAGATGCCAAAATATTTGCCAAGGTACTGGCCAAAAGGCTTTTACCGGCGGTCCCTGCACTTGTTCACCCTGACCAGAATGGGTTCATCCCCGCAATATCTACGGCACTTAACCTGCGTAGGCTCTTTGGCATAATGGCCCAAATTGACCCGGGCAGGAACGCTGTGGCCGTATCATTAGATGCTGAGAAGGCCTTTGACTCTGTGTCCTGGACCTACTTACTAGCAGTACTGGAGTGATTTGGGATAGGCCCGAACTTCATTAGGTACGTGAAATTGCTCTATACGAAACCCGGTGCCAGGGTTCTGACCAATCAGTCGATCTCGGATATGTTCCTATTGGAGAGGGGCACTAGGCAGGGCTGCCCATTTTCGCCTATACTGTTTGCCTTAACAATAGAACCAATGGCAATAGCGGTCAGGCTCCGGCATTCCAACAGGGGCATTAACCTGAAAGGGGCCACCCAGCTAATATCCCTTTACGCGGATGACACGCTCTTATATATCCGTGAACCGGAAAACAACCTAGCGCCCATATTGGCGGAGATTCAATAATTTACTGCACACTCTGGCTACTCCATAAACAAGGATAAGTCAGAAGTTTTCCCTCTTACACCGGCAACTGGCTGCCCTGGGCGGGCTGAAATGGTCCAATGAGTCCATCAGATATATGGGAATACTTGTTTCGCACAGGAAAAATAGGTTATACACTGACAATCACGATATCACACTACAGACCTTGAAGACTAAACTACTATTATGGGACCGCCTTCCGATATCACTCCACGGCAGGATAGCAGTTCTTAAAATGATAGTTCTACCCAAATGATTGTAGTTGTTTGTGAACATACCGATTTGGCCGGGAAGACTCTTTTTCACTAAACTTAGGTCAATGGCTACAGACTTCCTTTGGCACGGGCAGGGTGGGGTAAGATAATTGAACCATAATCCTTGTGTGGCCTAGCGGCACCTGACTTTGAACTGTTTTATTATGTGTCCCAGGCCCAATTCTCTAAATATTGGTATTCTGGGGATGGGAGCCCCCCGCACGTGGAGGTAGTAGAGCGCACCCCCCCCCACGAACACACACTCTGTAATTTTTGATACTCATTATAGGGATACATGCAATTTCAACCCGGTAAATTGTACGATTGGTGCCTGGAGGGCAATATTAAAAAAACTGGGATTGTCGACCTTGTATAATCCGGAGGTCTCCCCCTGGAACTACCCAGATATCCCTTGAACACACAATGTCTGCCTACGCTCAGCCTGGGACCCCATTGACGAGATGCGCCTGGGAGATATGTTTATCGAGGGAAAGTTTGCTACCCTTCAGCAGGTAACTGGGGCGCTTGGCAGGAGCCCACTCAGGGTCCTGCAATACTATCGTATGAGATCGGCCTTCCAGAAACACTGGACGTCTTTCCCTGATGAACCCCCTACACATCCCTGCATGCAGATGATCACGGCCGGGGACCGCTTGAGGGTCTCCAGCCTATATGCCATAATACAAGCGCACACACCCACTTCTAATTTGAACAGGGATAAATGGGAAAAAGATCTCCAGTTCCCTATAGATGATAAGACTTGGGACAGGTACTGTTCTCTTACCAAGAAGGTTTCCCTGAATGCTGGACTACGGGTGATCCAGTTTAAAATTCTTAACAGATTGCACTATACCCCGGCCAAGATAGCCAGGTTTGTTTCAGATGGTCCAAGTCAATGCCCTAAATGCAAAGCGAATTACACTGGTTCGCTTCACATGTATTGGAGCTGCCCGGTGGTGGCTGGGTTCTGGAGTGATGTGGCGGATATACTTGAGGAAATCACACAAATCCCCCCGGTATTGACTCCACAGAAATATTTATTCGGAGATATAGGAAAGTGCTCTGAAAAGATCAGAAGACTGTTCAATGTCACATGTGCAGTGGCCAAAAATTGTATTCTGCAACAATGGAAAAATCCAGCGCCACCCACTGTTAAGCAGTTCCTCCTTCGGTATGCAGACCTACGGATATTTGGGGACCCCTCAGAATGTTTCTATGTGATATGATCTCTGATGATGACGGCGATGTGTAGACGCGCCACCTCGGGAAGATACATGATATACGTACTGTTTCTTTCTCTTACCTTACAATGTTGACTCCAATTTGCACGATGAAGATGTAACTGTGTTTTGTGTTTCCTGGACCACTAATAAAAAAGAGTTTTAAAAAAAAAAATATATACCAAGTTATAATAAAGCTTCAAGTAACATACCTGGTGCGGCCTCTTACATAACAATGGCGACGAGGATGGGATGTTGGAACAGGATTGGAAATCGTGCCGCGTCCTAAAGACCCCGAACGTTGATCTCTGGAGAAAGCTGCTGTCGACCCCTCCCAGTCTATGCCAGCTGATCGTGGAGCTGATTGGGAGAAGCGGTTGAGCCCTCGGTCCTGCGCGAAGCGACTGGGGAGAGCCATCCCTGTGCTACCAGCTGATCGTGGAGCAGATTGGGAGAAGTGGTTCGGCTTTGGGTCTTCTGCGAAGCGACGGCCCTCGAGAAGCCTGTGCACTGCGCTCTCCAGACCAGCTGCAGCTCCTCTGCAACGGACGGCTCTCCGGAGAGAATCTTCCTGCTCTCTCCCATTGAAGAGGGAGAGTCCGTTCCGGAAGCTCCTTACCTCTGTTTCGAAGTGCGGGGAGTGAGCTCTGCCGGTCCCACGGTGCTGCCACCGTCCAATTGGAAGGAGTGCCCATCGGAGCGCACAAGGGACACCCAGCCCCCCTACGCGTGTCCCGATCACATGGGGAGGCACACAGCCAGTACCAGGAAGTACTGTGTGTCTCGTCCGGAGAGACGAATCGCCTGACATTGCCTACCCGCCCATGGCCTGTTTGGGAAGGAGGTGTCAGCGCAAGGTGTGGGTTATGCAAGGAGCATATTCCTGCAGCGCCACCAATCCAGAAAGGATGGTATTTTGTTAATGACACAGGTGAGAGCGCGCATGATAAGAGAAAAAGAGATCTGGTGAAGTGCATAGTGAGGAGCATAGTGATAATTGTGCACTGCTACAGGCAATTGAACCAACTGTGACGTTTTTGGCAATTTGACTGTGTTCTGGGGAGTCAAGGAGAGCAGACCTTATCAACGGTGTATGCACAGCAACTGCGACGCCGTATTTAATTAAGTCGTGGTGAGAAAATCGATTTGTTTTTGACAAATTGAACTGCATTGTGGGAATTGAAGGAAGCAGAGATTATTTACCTGTAACTGTGACAGCATTTTAGTGCCTCATACTCACTTACTGCATCCAGTTTTCGTTGTGGAATTGTAACATGGCACTTTCTGGAGTTCCTGGTCCACAGGTGTTCCCTCCCCGGGTCCGCCCAGGATCAAGTGGGCTCCCTCGAAAAAGGGTTTCCTACACTATGTCTAGGCCACCTGTGGTAATGGGATGTCAGTGGAACGCAAGGTAGCAATGCTGATGCATTTTCTAGGATATGAGGGTCAGAGGGTATTTGACACTCTCCCAGAGATTCCTGAACTGGATGTGGAAGGGGGTTTTAATGATTTTGATGAAGCATTGGCTAAGTTGGACAAGCACTTTGAGTCCAAAACAAGCACGGTGCTATAACGGTACCATTTTGGCATGAGGTTCCAGCATGAAGGAGAATCCGTTGAAGATTACATTACTGCTTTAAGGCATTTGTCACTGAATTGCAAGTTTGGTGGGACTCTAGATGAACATATTAGGGATCAGTTTATGCTCCATTTGCGAAGAAATCTGGTTGAAAGATGATCCCAATTTAGAAGAGGTTATAAGTATTGCAAAAAGGATCGAGTACACATTACAGTGTGTGGCAAAATTGTCAGTTAAAGAGAGTAAACCTTCTCAAATTACTGAGGTATTAAAGGTGGGGGATAAGAGAAATGTTGTGCCAAAAGAAAAAAGAAACAGAAAGCTAGATCAAGTAAGCGTTATGAAAGTATTCAAAACAAGGGTGGAGGTAGTGATCAAGGTAATAGGCGCATTCAGAAAGATGGCACGCAGGTACATGTAAAAAGGGAAGATAGATTGTGCTATCGATGTGGGAGTGCACGCCACCTATCTACATCTCCCATATGTCCTGGAAGCGTGCAAATTGTAGCATTTGTAAGAAATGGGGCCATTTCGAAAATTGTTGGTGGGGAAGGAACCCTTCTTATTGAAGAATATTGTATTATCATTGTGCAGAGGTACATTGTACTATTGCCTGTGTAGGTTTGGTTTCCCTGTGCAGTATGGCACCTGCAGTCCTCTCTTAGTGGATTACTTACTTGATGGAGCAATATGCATTGCTGGCATCGTACTGCATTGTCATGCAGTCCTGTGGGTTAGGTAGCTGTAATATGTGGGGTTAGAGAGCAGGTCTTGCAAGGACAGGGCTTAGACAGGACATGCATTGATTAGTTATTGTAATTCCCCCCAGACATGCCAAGCGGTAGGCTCACAGTGTGCTGATAGGTGCCAGTGGCTAGGAAATACAGCACAGACACAATCTTAGGCAGCAGTATTAAGGCAGTTTGGATGTTGATTCTGCTCTGGATGTCATATTGGATCAGGGAGAGTAGCTCAGCAACGGTCTACCTATTGAGCCGGTACAGAGTTAGGAGCTGCCTATTTGTTAATGCACAGGGTGATGGCCTGGCACAGCGAATGGGCGCTTGGCTTGCATGGTGTGTCCTCCGCATCTCTGCTCCATGTGGTCTGTGGTGCTGTTCCTGCCGCTGCACCTCAATGTAAAGCAGGAGGTACTGGTTTTCCAGGTTAGCAACTGCTAGTGGCAGCATGGTGTTGGAAAGTGTGTTTGGAGAAGATGTGGGCCTTATATACCCTTTGTCCATTGGGTGCACCTGCGGCTTGATTTCCATCACCTGTATGCATTTACCTCCACCTTTTACTTGCCAGTAACTGCACTGTACTTTTCGTGGCATTACCGCCCATTTTCGGTGGTATTGTGGCAGTATTTCCACTTGAAATGCAGTGGAATTACCCTTTTTATTGAAAGTGCTAATTGCGCCGGCAGAATTACTGCTGAGACTAATTCCGCCAGATTTCAGTGGTAATATCATCAATGCTAATTTTTGCCAGCGAAATTAGCAGCCATTTTCTAGAACTCTTAATCTGGTGGAGTGGGAAAAGTGGCGTAATTTCATTACCGCCACTTTTTCCACTTACCACTGAACTCGTAATGAGGCCCATTTATTTATCCTAAGAATGAAATCCTGAAAGTGTTTTGATATCAATTAGAGAACCTTCCGGTGTAGAGTGAATAGAAAGTTTGACTTTGCTAGAGAAAGCTTTTCATACAAAGACTGCAGAGAGATATGGGAGACACCCTTCTATGACCTGTACTTGACATTCCTAGTTTCCTCATCCAATTCTCCTTTTCTGTACCAGGCCCATATGTGTCTGTTTCGTCTCCTCACAGTGTCTTGGTGCTGCGCACCCTCCCTGCACCCCTCACCCTGCTTCAGTGATCACAGTGGTTAAAAACAACGTTACCTGTACCCCTATCTCGCTTGTATAGTGGTTTGCTCAGCTTTGACTGTAACCTAATATTTATGGACTTTACTGTGTTTTTGGTGCACAAGTTGAAAGTGAGTTATGCATACGTTTTTATTCCAATCTGTCTCAACAATGATAAATATGTTATTGTGTGTATAACTGGGGCATCGGCCTACTTTCTGCCTTGTTTTGTTTGTATGCTCAATAAATGAAGAACGTATAACAATAGGAACAAAGAAAAATGAAAGCTAAGGTGTGATCAGTTCACAGGGTGTGCTCTCTTTAATCCAGAATGGAGTCATTAATAGAAACACGATTTAGTGGCTGTGGCGCCGCCCGATGACGTTGCACGCCGTCGCGTGCAGTACAAATAAACGGGGCGTTTCCCGGCCGCATTAGAGGGACCGGGAAGCCCGAACCAAGAAGGACGTGTGCGTCTCAGTCCTTGGTGGAGGGGCTTGCGGCGATGCGCGCGGGGGGCGCTAGTCACCCCCAACAGTGGCGACGAGTGGGGGAAACGATGCCCGCGCCCGGCGGTGATCATCGGAACAATTTTTCACCGAAACGAGGTCGGAAGACAGACTTTGTTTCACGCCGCGGGTAGTGCGTTGCCCACGCGGCTGGTGGCCATTTTGTGCAACGGGCCGTGGGACTTCAGGAGGCTCCGGTTTGGGCCCTGAAGCGACCCCAGGCCTAATTTTTGGATATTCTAGTAGCTGACAGCTACATCTACATGGAGTTATGCCCAAATAGTGCATCGACTCAATTTTGGGTTTTCTACGACGAGTGGAAGCTAGGAGAAGGCCTATTTTGGCTGGGCCTGCTGAATCCATTTGTCTTTTGCCACACATTTTTGGAACAGCCAAAGGCATAATGCTTTTTTCATCCCCTTCATCATCATCCTGGTGACTCCACCTATCTTCATCTTCTTCATCATCACAGAGGTGGTAGGAGTCACTGCATCCAGAGGTGGTCCATGCTAAGGGTCAATTTGGACTGGGTATTTGAGTTGCGGCCCCTGATCGACATTACGGGGGTGCCTGTGCGCTCTATCTCATGAGTGACACCGAGGATCAGGACGGAGCACACAGTGTGGCGGCGCAGATTCATCCTCGTGCACCAGTGGCCCCGCAGGATCGACAACCTCCAATGCAGCAACCGGCAGCTCCAGCAGATGGTCAGGCAGCGGTTCCCGCTCTCCAACCCCCAGTTCAACCAACTGCTGCACCTGGTGTCCAACAAGCGGCGCCTGCCATGGCCCAGGTACGTGCGCATGCTGGCCTGCAGCCCATCCCCGAATTCGATGTGTCGGGCCTGCCATCCAGCTTGGGGCCCAGATGGAGAAGGTGGGTGGACCGCCTAGACATGTATTTTAGGGCTGCACAAGTGGTCGATGACGACACCAGGCTGGCCACAATGTTATACTCGGCAGGGCCCTCTGTCCAGGAGACTTTTGAATCTCTCCCACAAGGGAATGGAACCTATGATCAAGCAAAGGCCGCCCTCCAAGCATATTTTCTGCCCCTTGCCAACGCGGACTATGAGCGATTCGTGATGCTCTCTGCCAAACAAAAAGATGACGAGACTTTGGACACGTTCTATGGGCGCATGAGGCGTCTGTCGCTCGCCTGTGCCTGGGGCGATGCAGAGGACATGATTAGGACCATGTTTATCCAGGCGTGCTCGTCAGGCAAGCTCAGGCGCCAAGTGCTGAGGGAGCCAGGGATAACGCTCCAGCGCATTCTTGAGCTAGGAAGGTGCCATGAGGTGTCAGAGGCAAGAGCTGCAAGAATGGAGGCCGGGTCGCGCCCTATCAAAACTGAAGAGATTTGCGCGATGTGGCGAGGGGGTAGAGGTGCCCGGAGATCTGGCGGCGGCACACGAGACAGAGCCGGGAGGGCAGGCGAAATTTGCCAGAAATGTGGATACGACCTGCCCCACCCAGCGGAGTGCCCTGCAGCTGGAAAGACCTGTGGACGGTGCGGGTTGCCAGAACACTTCTCAAGGGTGTGTAGGGCGACTTTGCCCGTATTGGTGCCAAGGGGCCAGGGCCGAACTGTTTCCACTCGGCAAGGTCGGCCGTCCAATGTCGCTCAAGTGGCCCAGAGCGAGGAGGAGGCCCAGGTGAAAGAAGCCGAAGAAGAAGACGAAGAGAACATATTCTTTGTCTCAAGTGTGGAGCTTCTAAGAAGCAGGAACTGACAACCAAGGTGCGTGGTCGAAGTGAACCAGTCTCCGGTCCCTGTCCTCGTGGGCACAGGGGCATCGGTGAACGTCATGGCCCGAGAACATTACATCGCCATGGATCAGCCGCCCAGGCTGGTCACACCAAGGGCCCGCATCTTTGCGTTCGGTGGTGTGGAACCCATCCCTCTGGACGGGGCCTTTGTAGCAAAAGTAGAACACGATGGCTCTCACATCACAGCCCGTTTCTACGTGACCCCAGTGAGTAAGAACACTTTGTTGAGTTGTGCAGCGGTGGAGGCTCTCGGCATCGTCAGCTTTGCGTACTCCTTCTACCTGGAAGACATTAATGACTTGCTGGAGAAGCATCGTGCCCTGTTCAAGGGGATTGGGCAGATGGCCGGGAAGCCGGTGCGGCTCCACATTGATGATTCGGTACAGCCGGTGGCCCTCAAACATCGGAGGGTACCTTTCCACCTCCGTGAGCAGGTCGACAAAGAACTGGACAGCCTCGTCGATCTAGACATCATAGAAAAGGTGCAGGGCCCGACTCCCTGGGTGTCCCCCATAGTGGTGGCAAAGAAACTCAAACAACCGGGCGCAGTCCGGATCTGCGTGGACATGAGGATCCCCAACAAAGCCATCAAGAGGGAGAGGCACCTCACAACGACACTGGATGACATCATTGCGGAGGTGCAGGGCGCTCGCTTCTTCTCGAAGCTCGACCTCCGGGCCGGCTATCACCAGATCGTCCTCCACCCTGAGTCAAGGTACATTACCACATTCACCACACACTGGGGACTATTTCGCTACAAGAGGCTGAGTTTTGGGGTGTCCTCGGCGGCGGAAGTATTTCAGAACATCAT
Organism: Ambystoma mexicanum; assembly: GCF_040938575.1. NCBI lineage: Eukaryota > Metazoa > Chordata > Amphibia > Caudata > Ambystomatidae > Ambystoma > Ambystoma mexicanum. The sequence goes on along the minus strand of NC_090931.1, from coordinate 1,471,394,973 downwards.
TCGGGGTGCCCTAGCTGACCTCGAGGGCGTCCTAAACATAAGCGACGATATTCTGGTGTTCGCAAGGACGGAGGTGGACCACCTGAGGCATCTGGCAAAAACATTCGAGAGGCTGCAGTCGTTGGGACTCACACTCCACAAGGAGAAGTGCGAATTTCTGCGCCCCTCCCTGGAGTTCTTCGGGTTCGTGTTCAAGGAGGGGGGGTGTCTCCTGACCCGAAAAAGGTACTGGACATACAGAAGGCACAACCACCGGAATCTGTGTCGGAAGTGCAAAGCTTTTTGGGCATGGTCACGTACTGTGGGCGGTTCATCAAGAACCTGGCATCCAGGTCTGAGCCTCTCCGGGCCCTGACAAGAAAGGACACCATCTGGAATTGGGGTCCACTGGAGCAGGCGGCTTTTGATGACATTAGAAGTGCCCTCACAGCCGAGGACACAATGTCGTTCTTTGATCCTGCATTACAATCTGAGATCATCATCGACGCCAGCCCATTTGGCCTGGGTGCTGTGTTGACACAGGTTGACCGTGACGGCGGCGTCAGGCCAGTCGCGTATGCCAGCAAAGCGCTGTCAGACGCCGAACAACGTTACTCGCAGATTGAGCGTGAGGCGCTGGCGGTGCTGTGGGGATGCCGCCACTTCCGGCTCTATGTACTCGGACGCCCGGTGACGGTGGTTACTGACCATAAACCACTGCTGCCCATCCTAGCAGGGTCGTCATCCAAGCCGCCGGCACGCATTGATAGGTGGATGCTGGCTCTTTTGGAGTATGGGGTGACCCTGGTTTACCGGCCAGGGGCAAATAACGCAGCTGACTACCTATCCAGACACCCCGGAGCGCCTGGAGAAGGAGACCGCGACACCTGTGAGCAAGAAACTGAGGAGCATGTCCAAGTCATGGTGGAAGCAGCCACGCCGAATGCCATGCCTCTCCAGGAGTTGGAGGCTGCGGCGGCACAGGATGAGTGCTTCAAGGTGCTGAGGCAGTCCATGCAGCAAGGCTCCTGGAAGTCAGCGCTCGATGGCCCTGGTGGGGCGCACTCAGGAGGCCCGGACTGGTTTAGAACAACTATGGAATGTTTGCGAAGAACTGTCTTTCTCTGCATCGGGCCTGCTACTTCGGGGTGATCGGATTGTAGTCCCCCAGTCAAAGGTGGGGGAGGTGATCGCACTGGCACACCGGGACCACCAGGGGGCCACCAAGACCAAGGCCCGCCTCCGGATGAAGGTCTGGTTCCCCGAGCTGGAACGCAAGGTGGACGACTTTGTGGCGGCTTGTGTCTGGTGCCAGGCAGCCTCGCCCTTACAGCGGGAGCCGGTCATCGAGGCGATGCCAAGGGGGACCCATCCGTGGGAGGTGGTTCATGCCGACTTTGGGTCCACCACCATGGGCACCCACTTCCTGGTCCTGGTGGACGAGTACTCCAGGTACCCCGAGGTGGAGTTCGTGGAGTCCGTGGCGTTTGAGCACGTGGTGGTCGCGGTGGAAAAGTTGTTCGCGGCTCACGGGTTTCCACACACGCTGTGCTCGTACAACGGTGCGCCATTCCAGGGTGAACGGTTTGGTGAACTGATGGTGAGCTGCGGGGTGGTGCACCGGAAGATCATGCCTCTTTGGCCTCGAGCGAATGGGGAGGTGGAACGTCTGATGAGGACCCTCAATAAGACATTTAGGATTGCCCAAGGACAGGGGCAGTCCCTACAGAGAGCCCTGTACCAATTCTTGAGGGTATACCGCACCACGCCACATGCGTCCACGGGGGTGGCCCCGGCGGAGGCGATGTTCAGAAGGTGTCCGCGAGGACTGTTGCCAGAGGTCGGTGAATGAGAGCCTACGGTGATCGACGACCAAAGAGTTGAAATGGACCGGCAAGTGAGAATTGAGCAAGAGAACTAGCGGAGGGGGCTTCGCCCACAACAGCTGGAGCCGGGCGATGAGGTTCTCATTCGCAATCGACATCCGCATGGGAAGCTCTCCCTGCCGTATGAGCCTGAGCCAGTGGATGTCGTGGCGGTCCGGGGCTCCATGGTGACTGCGTCAGATGGACGGTCGGAAGTAACTCGCAATGTAAGCTTCTTCAAAAAGCTCAGAGATCCTAGAACTGACCCACCTCCTGATCCGGACCTTGGAGGAGTCCTGGAGAACGAGGGAGACCCACCCTGCATGCCGGAGTCCCCAGCTCGGGGGCCGTCGGTGGACAGATCACCCGTGCCGGAGGCGAGCCTGAGGTACCCCCACAGGGCTGGGCGAGGGAAACCTGCTCGCCTCACCGATTACGTGCTGGGACAATTGGTTGACGATCCGGAGGGTGATAAATGCTAGCTAAAGGAACCCGGGTGGATGCCAATAAAGGGGTGTTCATGGCACTGGGGTTTGTGACTTGTTCTAGTTGCAGTGTTGTTTTCGTGACTTGTTCTAGTTGCAGTGTTGCTTGGTTTGCAGTGCATAGTTGAATGGTAATTGTTGGTTCTCCCCGAAAAAAAGGAGGAGTGTGGCGCCGCCCAATGACGGTCGCGCACGCGGCGGCGTGACGTTGCACGCCGTCGCGTGCAGTACAAATAAACGGGGCGTTTCCCGGCCGCATTAGAGCGACCGGGAAGCCCGAACCAAGAAGGACGTGTGCGTCTCAGTCCTTGGTGCCGGGGCTTGCGGCGATGCGCGCGGGGGGCGCTAGTCACCCCCAACAGTGGCTAAGGGTTAGAAAGTAACGGGCGCCATTCCCCATTTTAAGCTAGGAGTAGGGGATTCAGAATGTTTCTTCTGTAATTTCTTACATTTTACGTTATTACTGGTAACTTGTTGAATTGTGAAATTATGGTTCAAGCTGTGGGAGGAAGACGACTATAAGGTTAGGGATTTCTCATGTTTATTAACACTTGATGATAGTGATGAGTTGATGATAGTGAAGATATTTCCATATGTTTACTCAGTCAAAGTGGGAAATGATATATTACATACAATCCTACAATGTTCATCTTATTCTCCTAAAACATTAAACAAGCATTGGCAAGGCTAATAGTTGTGCCTTTTGAATAGGCACTGTATAAGTGTTGGTCACGTGTTCTCATCATATACTGAGGTACTTGCACCTTTTGGCAGTTATTGGCCAGATATGTCAAAGCACTTGCATCATCGCCAGGGACTGACTTCAGATATCCTGGTACAAAAACCATTGGCATGAATGTCCCTGGAATGCCCAGGTACACACAACATTACTGTGTGTGTGTGTGTGTGTATGTGTCTGCACGCACGCGCATGTGGGATTGGTTTATGTGTTAACATCGAACACCTAGCATCCAGCTAAACCGATCAACAGACAAAAAAGCCTCTTAACTGTCCACCAATGGCACAGGCATCTGACCTCCAGCCCAGACAATGCCTTGTAATAGCTGAGATTATTCTGAATCACATGTCACTGCCTACAGCATAACTGCATAAATCAAACCACACGCCTTGAAAAAGACCCAGCAGGGTCAGAACACGAATTGGCTGACTTCTCCCATTAAAAAAAACACTGTTAAGCTAAATCACGTGGCTTGAATCAGTTCTTTCTTCCACATCTCTTCCACATCCATATATTGAATGAATCATTGACCCAGCGCCTTGGTGAACAGGGCTAATTTCTGCTTTTGAACCATCCACTTGGAGATGGAAAGGTGCCATCTCATCAGAAGCCCATCACCGGCAACAAGTTCTCACAAATAGGTCAAAGATCAGCGCAGTGATCTACTTATTCTAGTGCCCTACCTCCACTTTCTTGTGTATGAACAGTTTATGTATCGGCAGTGTTATTGTGTTTGAGAGGGTGTATTTGTCTTTTTTTATATTTTATTTGGATGTATAGATCGCTTTACGCCACAGCGCTTGTGTGTGCTTTGTGTGAGTGTTCAGCTAATGTGTATGCGTGTGGTAGGACAGTGTAATTGGGGGCTAAGTGTGTAAGAGGGCAGTACATGTGTGGGGGCAGCATGTAGGGGGCAGTGTTTGTGGGTGGTGCATTGTGAGTGGGGGCGTGTCTTTGTGGAGTGATGTGGAGTGATGTGTCCGTGGGGGGACAATGTGCCTAGTGTGGGTGCAGTGTGTGTTTGAGTAGGGGAGTCAGAGTTTGGGGATATGTGTGTATGCCGGCGCCAGTGTGTGTAAGTGGGCAGTGTTTCTTGAGGCATTGTGTGGGGGTGGAGGACATAGTGGCAGTGGTAGTGTGTGCATGCAGTGAGTTTGTATGGAGAGTGTGGGCAGTGTATTTGCGGGAAGTGTGGGGCGTCAATGGATGTTAAGACAAGTTGTGTGGGGATAGGGAGTGTGTGTGTATAGGATGCCTTGATATGGGGGAGTGTGTGCTCATGTGTACGGGTAAGTGTATGTATGAGGGAATATGTGTGTGGGGCTGTGTTCTTGTGGGGTCAGTGTGTGTGCAGGTGTGTAGAGGCAATGTGTGTGTGTGTAGGTGTGTAGATGCAATGTGTGTGTTAGCATGTGTGTAGAGGCAGTTTTAGTGTATTGGAGGAGTGTCCCTGTTTCGGGAGTGCCTTTTCACAATGTGTGTGTGTATGTGACTCTGGGAGGCTAAGTGTGATGCTGGCCAATATCTGTGGAAGAAAATCTGTATGGGGGAATGTGTGTTGTGCAGTTTGTGTGGTGGGTGAGTGTGTGGTTGGTGTATGGGGGCTCTGTTTGGGGGGAGGGGTATTGTGTGTGTGGGTGGTGGGTAAGGGCATGAGGAGAGTTTAGGGGTAGCGTGTATGTGGAGACAATGTGTGGATGTTTGTGTGTTTGAGAGGAGAGAGTGTGCCTGTGTGTGTGTGTGTGTGTGTGTGTGTGTGGTGGGGGGTAGGGCCTGTGGGTGGGGCAGTGTGCTTGTTGGGCAGCGTGCATGGAGCAGGGTGGGTGTGTGATGGGGCAATGTGGGGGACAGTTTGTGAGGTCAGTCTGTTTGGGGCCGTGTATGGCAGAGAGCAGTGTGTGATGGAAATGTGTTTGGTATGGGTAGTTTTTGTGTTAGTGGGCAATAAGTACATGTTTTTGGGCAGTGGGGGTGGGTGTGTGAGGGATGTGTATGTGGTGTGGAGTGTGTTTTGCGGTGAGCAAATTGTGAGTGGGGGGGGGGTGTGTGTGTGTGTGTGTGTGTGTGTGTGTGTGTGTGTGTGTGTGTGTGTGTGTGTGTGTGTGTGTGTGTGTGTGTGTGTGTGTGTGTGTGTGTGTGTGTGTGTGTGGCAATGTATGCAGGGGCAGTGAGGGTGTACAAGATTGGTGGATGCCTCACCATCATTCACAAAGCATTATCGGCATGTACCCAACTGGTCATACTCCTACATCCCATCCCCTTTCCTCCATACTTTTGGGACATTCCGTCCAGTGGGACGGGAATGGAGCACTTTTGTAAAAAAAGCATCAAATTGAAAAATGTGTCCTTCTTCTCTTTTCTACAGCACATGGCCGTAACCGCGCTCTCCTGAGCTCTGCCCCTCGCAGCGCCCTTCTGTCCTTTTCTCCACGCGGTCGGGGCTGGATGAACTTGCATCACCGGAAAGACATTTTTCTTCTTTCCGTTGTCCTTCTCTCCTGCTCCGGTTCTGCGGTCACGTAGTCCTCTGTCTATGCCGGATAATTTGGGATTTGTATCTGCTTCCTCTTGCGAACGTCGTTTCGCTAGGGCAGATCCCCAGTCTCTCTGTTTGGAGTGTCTGGGACGGATCACTGTTGGGACTCATGTTGCTACTGCGACTCCCTTTCGGTCCGGGCACTGCAGCGTCATCTTCGTCGGTGGGAGGAAGTCTTCCAGGGTGTTCCTCCAACACATTTTCAGCTCTTCATCGATGGAAAGAAGAGACGCCTGGTAAGTTCCTTACTTTTCAGGGCATCCCGGCAGGGGGACTCCTTCACAGGATCCTCCAGGTCCAGTAGGGACTTCAAGAGTTCTGCTACCAGGGTTTACCCTGCGGTGCCTTGCAGGCCTAATAGGTGTACCAGGGTTTTTCTCCGAGGGTTCCCACAAGAGGCCTACCGACACCGGATTACAATCCAGGGTTCACCAATCAGGTGCTAATAGTTAGCCCAGTCCTTCTGAGGCGTTGGGTACTGGAGTTTTCTCCGAGGTCTCCTTGTCTGGAGCTTCCCAAACAGACACTGGGTTGCACCCTGAGGCCTCCGTTGAGGTTTTCTGTACCGAACCACGGTTCAAGGCCCCTCTCAGGGGAGCTGTTCAGACCGGACTCCGCGCCGAGGTTCCTCTTTTTGAGGTTAAGGTGTGTACCGATAGAACTGAGAGACCTATCAAGGTCTTGTCTATGAGGTGGATTCCTCATCATTCCCACGCTCGCGGTGATACCAGTTCTGTTGAGGGGGCATAAGGAGAGGTCGCTGACCGTAACTCCTCTGTTAACAGCTTTGCCAAGATTCCTCTCTTGGAGGCTAATTCAAGGGGCAGGATGTCCAGGAAACATCTGAGGCCCCATAGTACTGGCTCTGCCGAGGATTCTTGTGTCAAGGCTAAAGTTTCGATCAAGTCCTCTGACCAGTCTGTGGAGATGCCTGCCTCATCCACGCATGTGACGCAGTTCTCCTCAGATGTTAACAAAATTGCAGGCCTTCCTGCGTGCTGCACGGCAGCTGTTTTGGAATCTTCCCTTACACCCACGCTATCGACGGCGAATGCTAGGAACCTTCGTTTTGGTGAACAACCGTTTCCAAGGGTCAGTACAAACCCGTTCCGCCCTTCTTATAACTGACACGCTCGGATGACACTACCGCATGCAGTCTCGCTTCCTGGCAGCCTCTTCGTCAGAGGATGCCTTTTTCGGGAAGTTTCAGAGACTTGCACTTTGTCCCCATGTGGGAGTACTTTAAGGGCCTTTCTTGTAACTCTGTCAGCAGGGTTTCCCCTGAGATACCCCAAGGGCCTAACAGGCGTACCAGAGATTCCTCTGAGGGTTCTGACAGACTTGCCAGTACTGGACATTGTTCCGAGGTTCACCATCACGGTGCTAAAGTTAAGTCCTCATTCGGCTGGGTGATGGGATACCAGGGTTCACCTTCAGGTCTCTGTTTCTGGAGCTTTCCCTGCTGTAACCAGGTTGAAACCTGAGGTTCCTCTTGTGGAGGCTAAAGTCTATATTGACCGATCTGAGAGGCAAAGAGGGGGGTCATGGGCCGCATTCCCTCTGACCAGCTTGTCAGAGGCTCCTCCATTGGAGGCTAATTTTGAGACTGGGTCAAAGATGTCGACTAAACATCCGAGACCACCCAGTACCAGCTTTGCCGAGGATCCTTGTAAGGCTTAAGTGTTACTTAAGTCCCCTGACTCTCCTGAGGAGGCAATTGCCTCAGCTACGCATGTGATGCAGTTTTCTTCAGGTGGCGACAACATGGGGGCCCAACCTGCGTGGCCTACCGTGGCCATTTTGGATACCTCCCTTACACCTATGTTCTCAAAGTCTGGTGCTGGGTGCATTCCTTTCATTAATAGTAACCCGTTCCTCCCTTCTTTGACCGACGTGCGTGGGCTCCGCTGCCTCATACTGTCTCGCTCCCTCCTGCTTTTGCTCCACTGATCTACTTGGACACGGCCGGTGGTGGACCCTCCTGGCAACCATCCTCCTTGTGTTCGGGGGGGGGGGTAGGTCCCTTACAAGTGGTTTCTTCCTCCTCGACACCTAAGCCCTCGGCTGAGGGTGAGTTTTTTGGGAAGTTTCAGATGCTCATGCACTCCGACCCTATGAGGACGTATTTCAAGCGTCTTTGCACTCCTGTTCCACCCTGGCCCTGGCTGCTCCAATTCAGTTTTTTCTTTAAAACCTGAGGCTGTAGGCGTGGAGGACCAGTCCTTTTTTCTCGCCTCGTTGGGATGAGCCTTAAGCGGATGAGGCCGGTGATGAGCATCCCCGCTCGGTGAGTGCCTTCCATGACCAGGAGGGGCTTGTGTAGCTCTGTTACCAGGGATTCCCCTGAGATGCCTCAAGGGCCTAATAGGTGCACCAGAGTGTACTCTGATGCTCCCTCAGAGGACCTGCCATAACCAGACATGGTTCCGAGGTTCACCATTTTGGTGCTAAGGTTCAGCTCAGTTTGTCTTTGGCTCTGGATACCGGGGTTCGCCCTGAGGTCTCCATTTCTGGAGCTTTCCACACTGATACCGGGGTACGCTCTGAGGTCTCCTTTTCTGGTGCTTTTCACACCGAGCCACGGCTCGAGGCTCCTTTTGAGGGAGCTATATGTGCCGGGTTAAAACCCAAGGTTCCTCCAAATACAGTACCGACAGAGTCAAGGGATCCTCTAAGAGTCCTGTCGGTAGGGTACATTCCTCAACCATCCCACGCTCGGAGTTGTGGTGGTACCGATTCTGTTGAGGGGGCAAAGAAGGTGATCACCAACAGGCTTTCCAGTACCGGCTCTGCCGAGGTTCCTCGTTTGGAGGCTAATTCTGGGTCAGTTCCTAGGATGTCCACTAAACATCCTAGATCTGCCAGCACCGGCTTGGCTGGGTATCCTTGTTTCAAGGCTAAGTGCTTCTTAAGTCCCCTGACTCCCATGAGGGGACAGTTGCCTCATTTTCTCCTATGACGCAGTTATCTTCATGTGTTGACTAACTGGCGGCCCAACCTCCTTGGTCCACGGCAGCCATATTGGATACCTCCCTTACACCAACTTTCATGTCGACTGGTGCTGGGAGCATTCCTTTTGGGGCTCAGCAGCTTTTCCACGCTATGTGGACAACAAAGACCCATTTGTCGGTCCTGGCGACAGCTTCAGCTAAGGCCCCTTGTACACGAAGATCAGGGTCCCAGACTGGGTCCTTCTCTGGGATCAGGGGATTTCAGGGTTGCTGAGCGTGCCAATCTGAAACTCCTGTTGGTAACCTCGCCTTAAGCTGCAGCGGCAAGGTGATTGGTTTTTCTCTCGGCCATCAGCCTCCTCTACAGGGACAGGTAATCTCCCTGCCGACAAATCAACAAATGATATTTTTTGTCGGTCACACTACACTTCAGTGGGAGGACGAATCTTGTCTCATCTGGAGGCGTGGCAAACCATCACCGAAGACTGGTGAGTTTGTCCATCGTTTAGGTGGGTTTTTGCTTGCCCTTTCCTCCTACCCCACCCTTCACACCTCTCTACAGAAACTTCTATACCTCAGAGTGGTGGAAACTGTTGCCCTCATGGAGCATGGGAGAGGTTAGTACTGCTTTCCTTTCACAGTGCTCAACCAGGCTGGCCTGAGCACTATCGTTGATCTTTCTGAGAGAAATTCAAGTTGATCACGCCCTGCCAAATAAAGTCCTCTCTTCGGAAGGGCAATTGGCTCAGTGTGGTCGTCTTCCAGGATGCGTAAATGCACATTCTGACTTGGAGTCCACATATGAAATATCTGCGGTTCTCCGTGGGAGTGGAGCACTTCAGATGTGGGTACTCCTTTTGGTCTCGGCTCAGTGAGATGCACCTGAAACTCCTCTGAGGGGCCCCGCAGCTGTCTCCCAATACCGGATCTTCTTCCAAGGTTCCCCATTTGGGGCTAAGGCTGACCCCAGTTCTGCTGTGGTTTTGGATACCAGGGTTTGCCCTGAGGCTTCTCCATCTGGAGCTAACTGTACCGAGTCTTGGTTCGAGGCCCCTCTCAAGTTGGCTATAAAACCAGGGTTAAACCTGAGGTTCCCCTGTTTGGGGCTAAATAGGTCACCAACAAAATTGAGAGTCCCCCATCGAGGGTCCTGGCTGTAAGTGATATCCCTAAACCTTTCTGCACACGTGACTGTGGTGATACCAGTTCTGTTCAGGGGGTAAACGAAGGCGGTCACGTACCACAGACCTTCCAGTACCAGCTCTGCCGAGGATCCTCCACTAGATTCTATTTCTGGAGAAGCCCTTGATGTGTCAAGTAAACACCCTAGATCTGCCAGTACCAGATGGCATGCAGGGCCCCTGACTCCCCTGTGGAGACTATTGCTCCACTTGCTTCCGTGATGCAGTTCGCCCCTGGTGTGTGATAATGGTGTCCCAACCTCCGCAGGCCACGGTGGCCATTTTGAATACCTCCCTTAAAGCGAGGTTTTACATCACTAAGCAGGGCGACACAGACTATCCTCTCCTTGTGGATCTTGCCATACAAATTTGAGTTGGGCCATCCAGTATATTGTTTGGCTCCAGGCCCCACACATCCCGGGTCACCTCAATGTGACCGCAGATTAATTCAGTCACCAGTCAGCATCGGTTATGAGTATGAGATGAACAGCAATATCATCTCCAACTTTTTCCAGCAATGTGGCAAGCCAGAGGTGGTCCTCTTTGCAGCTTGTGGGTCAACATGAAAGCTTGTGCTTTCCCCTCATTGCCTCCTATCTATTGGTCACTCTGTAAGCACATTGAACCGTTGCCAAAGCAGCTACGTGGGCTTTCCCACCAGCTTTTGGTAAGCATTCCTGCTTAGACCTGGGCTCCAGAGCGGATGTTCAATTCAGCCAGGTTGTTCTTTAAAAACCTTTTCAGTAAGCAGGTTCCATCCACCTGTCTTTCCTGTGAGGAGTGCTTGGTAATCTCAAAAAAGTATGGAGGAAAGGGGACTATGGACTAGGAGTAAGATAGTCACTACGGTGAGTAACTTTGTTATACTCTTACGTCCCATCCCCTTTCCTAACAAAGTTACTCACCGTAGTGACTATCTTACTCCTAGTCCATAGTCCCCTTTCCTCCATACACCGCCCGCCCGCCGTTCCCTCTAATAAGTATCCTCTATTATTGCTTAAAGGTCTCAGACCTGGTGATAGAAAAGGACTGAAGGGCGATGCGCGGGGCGGAGCTCAGAAGGGCGGGGTTATGGGCATGTGCTGTACCCTGCTTAAAAAGAGAAGGACGATACATTTTTCAATTTGATGCTTTTTTACAGAAGTGCTCCGGTCCTGTCCCACTGGATGGAATGTCCCACAAGTATGGAGGAAATGGGACTATGGACTAGGAGTAAGATAGTCACTACAGTGAGTAACTTTGTTATTCGCCACCATTGGCTCTTTCAACAACCTATCCTGCCACTTCCCGCTCTCACCAACAGACACAGTCACTTTTCACTTCATCTACAGACCACACAAGTCCAACATGTCCTTCATCCATGATTCACAGACTTGGTCACCATCATGTCTCTCACACATGCCAACAGTATCTTTTTCGTCGACTTCAACATCCCTGGCTATTGAGCAACCAAGTCAATGAAGGAAGATCTCCATTGCCTACTCAACACTCTGAACCTCACACAGCACACAAAAAACCCACTCACAGAAAAGGTAATATCTACGATCTCCTCACCACCGCCCTGTCCTCCCTCCATCACAGATCACCTGTCTCGCTCAACTGGTCAGACAATCTGGCAATGCCTTTTAAGATTAGTCACACTTCACTTCTCAACCAAACCATCGGAAAACTAGCAAACAAGCGTTCAGATCATTCAAGAGCTTTCCACTGGAGGCATTCATGGAAGACCTCACCAAGCTCCACCTTAAATGGGCTGATCTACCTCTGACGAACCAGGACTGCTACTCACTTCTCCTAGAACTCAACACCACCCTCACAAACAACATGAATCTTCATGCCCCACTGCAACAATTTACCATGAAGCCTAAACCTTCCGCACCGTGGTATACTCAAGAGCTGAATTTCAACAAAAAAACCATCAGGAAACAAGAAAGGAATTGGCAAAAATCCTACAGTGTATCCAATCTCGCCCTGCCCAAGGCCACCTACTACACAAATACCATAGCTAAGGTAACAATGAAAGCAGAGCCCTCTTTAAATCCATCAGGCACTGCATCAACCCTCTAACAGACCCAAACGTACCGCACTCCATCAGGAAATCCACATCAATCAACTCTTTCTTCATCAAGAAGATCAGCATGATGCGCCAACACATAGATACCAAGGCCACAATTGACAGCACACTACACATTGCATCTCACAAAGGCACAACTACCTGGACAACTTTTAAGACAGTAACTATGGAAGACCTCACTGCTACCATAGCATCGCTCAAGGCAAGATTGTATGTCGGTGACATCCCCCTGCCTGTACTCAAGACCCTTCTTACTGAAGCAGTCCTCCCTTACCCGACATTCATCAACAGCTCCTTAACTCCAGGCATCTTCACCTTGACCCTCAAGACAGGACAAATCCTCCTGCTTCTCAAGAAACCAACATTGGACGCTGGCAACCACAGCAAATACCGCCCCATCATCCATCTTCCAAATCTTTGGTAAGATCCTTGAGAAGGCAGTAGCCCTGCAACTCCTCCAATACATCATAGCCAACATGCTCCTTCAGTTCCAACAAATCTGGCTTCAGACCCCTTTGCAGAACAGAAACGCTACCATCACAGTGATTGACAATGCCCTTAAAATCCTTGATGATAACCATCCTTGCCTCCTGATTCTCCTCCCCCTCTCATCAGCACCACTCCCCAACAATCTGCATCTTTGCATGTTGATCAGCAAGACCATCCTCAGCTGATTCAAATCCTACCTTTTTAATCGTCAACAGTTTAAACAGATCGATTCCTCCTGATCACCTTCTCTTCCAATTACCTCTGGAGTCCTGCAGTGACCTTCAGTCTTTATATGGAACTGCTCAGATCCCTCCTTGTTCCACACCACATCCACATCCACATCCATCAATACACAGGTAACACACAGATCTGCATCAAGATGTCCTCCATCGAAGACATCCAGAGGCTCAAGGCCTGCCTCACATTGAGCCAGTCGTGGATGTCCAGTTCTAACCTGAAGCTCAACCCATCCAAGACTGAATTCCTACTCCTGACTAATAGCACCGAACACCCTGACATCCAGACCTGGCTCTCTGTTATGAACCTTTGAGGGCTTCACATCCCAGCTGGCCACCTGCGCCAAGTCTCTTGGGTTCCACATCGACAGGCAACACACCTTTAAACAGCACATAGCAAACAAAACACACACAGCTTGTTACAAACTTTTTGTCCTGCAGAAAATCATTTTTTTTTTGTTTTCTTTTGTTTTGTTTTGTTTTATTGTGGATTGGTTTATTACAAATCTTTCATAAAATTGATACAACTGCCAGTCTCTGTCTAATTCATTACATACAGGAAGTATAAATTATCAAATCAAATCAAGCTGTTCATCCAAGCAAACAGCTTCAGATATGCTATCTTACCCTCGCTCCAGCAAACGCTTGGCCTTAGCCAAATGGCAATCCACGCCTAATGACTCCACTCTGAAAGAATTTAAAAAACTCTCCTCGCGATACAAAAAATCTATATTCAAAGCTAAATCTGAATTCTTCAACCTACGCATCTCAACAGCCAACTCGAAATCCAAGGAAATGTTCTCAATCTTCAACGATCTCATCATACCCTCCACAAGTCCTGACGAGATCATTAAAGATATAGCTTGGTACTCCAGCATTCAGGTAGCCCTCCTTAACAAAGTCAAACTTCTCCAAGACAGAATTCAAGCACAGCACAAAGCACTACCCAAACCAGACTACCAGCCCATGCCCATCCCCGCTCATAATCAGTCCACCTCTCTCTTCGCCTTCAGAGACTTCACAGAATCGGAAGTCTCAGATCTCCTCCAGCACCTCAAACCCTCCACGTGCAAAGAAGACATCTGCCCCCCTGGCATTGTTAAAGAATGCGCCGACAAACTAATACCGATCATCATGGCATTTATTAATGCAAGTTTCTCCACAGGAACGGTACCACTCAGCCTAAAAGAAGTGTGGATCCGCCCCCTTATAAAAAAAACCTCTCTAGATCCCTCATGCCCTAACTACCGACCCATCACCACTGTTCCTTTCCTCCTTAAGATCCTAGATTAAGCAGCCCATTGCCAGATCCAACATTACCTGGAATCCAACGCCATCTTAGGCAAAAGGCAAGCAGGTTTCTGCAAAGGCCATGGCACCGAAACCACCCTCTTAGAGCTACAAAAACAAATCACAAAGATAATGGACAAGGGCAAACTTGCCCTCTTACTACTCCTGGATGTACTCCTGGATCTCTCTGCTGCGTTTGACCTCATTGATCACAACATCCTTACCTCCCACCTCTCAAGCGCAGTCTGATTCTCCAGAAAGGCCTCATCCTGGATAATGTCCTTCCTAGAGGACCGAGCCCTCAAGGTTTATTCCGACCAAGCAAACCCAGCCCCCACTACCATCCACCACGGAATTCCCCAGGGATCTTGCACTGCACCCACCCTTTACAGCCTGTTTACTAAACCTCTTTTCGATAAACATGACTCACTCGGCATAGCTTACACTAACTATGCCGACGATACGCAAGTTCTCCTCCCTCTCACTAGTTCCAAGATCCAGACGCATCAAAGATGATGCCTATGGAGTTATCTAAAACTCCATAATCAAAGAACACAAGTGTAAAACACACATCAAAATACATGAAAGAGTGGGAAAAAAGACTCACACTCTTTCCAGGTTAAAAGAAATCAAGTCCTCAAAATCCAGCAAAGTGGCTGAGGGTCTCTAAGGTGAAGGGAATTAGCACATTCTTGAGAATTTTCCCTAACAACTTTCCTAATCATGGTACCCTTTGGAAACCTTATGCAAACCCTACAAAACCTTCCCAGCGGTTCAAATTTGCCCACGTTTCCACCCAAGATGTCGAAGACATTATAGCCTCGCATAAACCTTCTAGATGCCAGGGAAATATCTGCCCGGCCTCTATTATCAAAGAAGCTGCTAGGGATTTAGCCCCCTTCATCACCGTTCTAATCAACTCTTCATTTAAAACCTGCACTGTACCTACCAACCTCAAGGACGCCTACGTTCTACCGCTTTTAAAGAAACCTACATTGGACCCTAGTATCCCAACAAACTTTAGACCTATCACTAAAGTCCCTTTTCTTTTCAAAATAATTGACAAGGCAGCCTACCGCCAGATACAGTTCTACCTGGAGTCTAACAATTTACTAGGGCTCCGGCAGTCCGGCTTTAGACAGAAACATGGCACCGAAACGGCCTTGATTGATCTAAAGAACCAAGTTGATTAACTAAAGGACAATGGGAAATTGGCCCTTCTACTCTTACTAGACCTATAAGCTGCCTTCGATTTGGTGGATCATAAAGTGCTGCGCAAGCACCTGACTACTTCCCCCGGAAGCATTGGCTTGGATTCAATCATTCCTGAATAATAGGTCTATGAGAGTGTTCTTACCTTCTGCTTCAGCAGAACAACACTGATAACATGTGGAGTACCACAAGGTTCTTGCGTAACTCACACTATGTACAATATTTTCACTAAGCCGTTGTTCGACCTGGACAGCAGATGACACCCAGATCTCCCATACCGCTGACTGGTGACTATGATACCCACTTGGCATTGGTCAATAAAATCTATCCCATCATTCAGGCCTGGATGGCCTCTCATGGCCTCTGTCTGAATGATGAAAAGACTGAGCTCTTGCTCTTGGAAGCACCTGCAAATCTTAACAAACTGAGCAATCTATTTCAATCTTTCAATATAAATGGGATTGACATCAAAGTGGCGAAGGAGGTAAACATCCCTGGTTTCTACTTAGATTCAGCCATGAACATGCATACGCAAGTCAATGCCACAGCCTCTACAACAGCGTACACCTGCAAGCTGATCCGTACTTGTAAACCATTCTTATCTACAGCCAGCTGCATTACCCTAGCAAGAGCCTTAATTCTCTTGAAACTAGACTATTGCAACACACTCTACCTTGGCTCAAGTAAGTACATTGTGAGCAAACTTTAAATACTACAGAACAATGCACTAAGAAATGCGCTAAGAATTCCTAGAAGTCAACTCATTTTGGATGCCAGATGTAATAATAAATGGCTCTCCGTCAAGGATAGGATACATTTTAAAGCGTTTTCCCTTACACATAACTGCCTAACTAACTCAGCCCCAAAATACCTAATGGAGGAGGAATTTGTCGATAATACATCAACTTGACCCATAAGGACCTTGCATTCATTTTGCCTTAGGTCCCTACATACAAGCTAGAAAAAGTAGGGGGTAGCAGTTTTCATTTCATGGCAGCCCAGTTATGGAACTCTCTACCTACAACCTTAAGAGCACCCAGTCCTTCACCAGTTTTAGGAAAAGTACCAGGGGAAGAGAGTGTTCAGCTGTGGACACGGTGTGTTGGGATAGTGTGCATGGGTGTGTCTGTGTGTGGGTACAGTGTGAGTGGGGAACAGTGTGCATGGGGCAGGGTGTGTGTGTGGTGGGGCAATGTAGGTGAAATAAGTATGTTCAGGGCAGTATGTGGGCTAGCAGTGTGCATGTATGTTTATGTGTGGGACAATATGTTTTGTATAGGTAGTGTGTCTGTGTTAGTGGGCGGTGAGTGCATGTGTGTTTGGTTAGTGGATAAGAATGTATGAGCTTTGGGTGTCTAGGCAGCGTGCATGTGAACAGCAGTGTGCACAGGCCAGTGTGTGAGTGGGGGGTCAGCGTGTATGGGGCTGTGTGGTGAGTGTATGTGTATGGGAGAAGTATGTGTGGGGGAGGGGCAATGTGTGGGTGGAGTGCTAGTGTGTGTGGACAAATAATATGTGTCTATGTGCGGGGACAGTGTACATGGGATGGGCTGTGTGTGGGGACAGTGTGCATGGGAGATAGTATGCATGGGGAAGAGTGGGTATGGGCAGTGGGGCAATGTGGCAGGCAGTGTGTGAGTTCAGTATGTTTAGGGCAGTGTGTGGGGCTTGCAGTATGTGTGTGTGTGGGGAAATGTGTGTCGTATAGGCTGTTTGCTTTGTGTATTTGTGAAGTCAGTGTGTGCGTGTGGGCAATGTGTGTGAGTGGGCAACGTGCATATGGGGCAGTGTGTGCGCAGGTTAGTGTATGTGGGGGCAGCATGTATGTAGTTGTGTGGTCAGTATCTGGGGGGGGCAGTGTGCCATCGGTTAGTGTATGTGGGGGAAGTTTATGGGGAGTGGCAGTGTGTTTGGTGGAGTGGTAGTGTGTGTGTGGGGACAGATAGCCAGTGTGCGGAAAGGCAGAGTTTTTTGTTGGGGGAATTGTGTGTGTGTAGTGTCAGTTTGTAGGCAGTGTGTGCTGTGGAAGTGTATATTGTGTGTGGGGACAATATATGTAGAGCATTGTGTGTGGTGGGTCAGTGCAGGGGCTGTGAATGGGGGTTCTGTTTGGGGGTAAGGGTAGTGTGTGGGTGTTAGGCAGAATCCTGTGCAGTGCACTTAGGGACCACTACACACAATTAAGACTATAGGTGGTGATACAAGTTTTACCTTTGGTACAAGCCTGTACTACTATGTCAAAGTGGTAGCAGTGGCAGAGCAGTCAGGCTTATCTCAGGAGTATATGAGCAGTAGCAGAGATTACACAAAGGGACCACAATTACTGTGACTCAAGCAAACACTGACTCAAGGTTTCAGGTAGAAAAATATAAGTACATTTATTTTTAAACCATTCGTTATGAACACAACACTTCTATTAAACTTCAATAAAAACCACACATTAAATATACTACCACTAACCAATTCACTTTGTACAGTAAGTCTCAAGGTAAGTACCATGTGTTGGCATGAACCGGTGTTAGGCACAAAAACACGTTACCGCAGATACGATTGCGATCACTTTTTGACAGTTCGGTCTACTAAACAAACGTGTATCCGTGACATGAAATGCTACCGGGGCAAAAACACACTTAGCACCTGAGATACCCAGAGGGAGTTGGAGGCAAAAATCACAGGTAATATTTTGGTGAGTCAGGCAGAATCAAGAAACATTCAGAGACAGGTGTTCAAAAGTCAAAGGGCCGAAGCCAGGATTGAAAACACCGGGGCCAGTTGCCAAAGATCACACGGTCTAACAGTTCACGATTCAACTGAGCCAAAAGTACTTCGATATTGTCAATGTTCGGAAGCAAAATTTATAAGAAGGAGGGAAGGCAAGGTCAAGCCTTGGAAATGAAGAAAAAGGGATTCACCCAGTTTCCTCAATAGAACACAGTACCTTGTTCCAATGGTGCAGCTGGTGCCCTGGCAGTTGTTTCTGTTGATTTCCCGCAGACCCACAATTCCTGGAGCTTCGTCGAGAAGGAGGACGTCTGAAGGGGGTCTGCACCACACAGGGATGAGGCCGGCAGCAGCCACACGGAATAAAAGGTGCGCTCCTTAAAAACAGGAGAGGCTCTTCAGGTGGCTATACGGACCACTACAGCAGTGTGCAGCGATTTCGACCACGGAAGAGGATCCTCTGGCTGTAGAAGATGAACTGGTTATCCCCAACAACCTCCAGGGACAAAGACTCCGGACTGGATCTTCTCTAAGTCGTTGAAGGGCAGATAGCCCAGGACTGCAGCAGGGCTTCACCGGGACGGGCTAGTTGCAGCAGCCATCGTTCTCTCCGCTTCTCTTCGGTTCCTTGTACTTCCAGTGGAGACTCTCTGACCTCTAGCCGAAGAGACCTGCCTTTTATGCGAAAAACCCCCATTCACGCAGCCTGGCTGTCAATCACCCATCAGGGGGGTTGTCCAGCCAGGACAACTACCCTGGCCAATCATGACAAAGTGCGACTTGGGGTTCCTAGGATACCCTGTGTAGGGGGTGACTACACCCCTCCCTCACATTCAGCCCACCTAGACACCCAGGCACCTTGAGGAGGGCTTCTGAGCAGAAGCCCGCCAAATGACAGTGAACAAAGAAGGCGAACCTAGTTTGCCGCGCAAAGTAAAACACGAGAAGGACTTTGACAAAAAGAAATGGCGAATAAACCCAACCGGAGCCAAAAGAAAGACGGTTTGGTCAAACGGGTTTATGTTCGATGCTGATATAATAGCCAAGAACAGTACCACGTTTATCTAATATAAACGCGGTAAAAAAGTTAGGCTAGATACCACTGCCACCAGCAAAGTCTAAATGTTAAAAGAGCGAAACAATGCTCTAGAGGGTACAGATAAAAAGGGATATGAGTTAACCCTTTCCAGTACTCCATGGAAGATGGGGTGTACTGGATCTGTGGTAGATTTACTAAGTAAAGTTAATGGTAACTTTACCCTTTTCTGGGGGACAGTAGTCGCCTCAGAAATGGAGTCGAGGGAAGTCTCAAAGTCAACCCTGTGCCACGGCACTGAAGGTGCTGTGTGACACACACAAAGAAGGGGGCTACTGAAGTGGTGTACTTCAGAGTCCACACTCACAAAAACAGATGGAAACACATAGCAAAACACAGGTAAGAGTGGGGGAAAAGCTCTTACTCTTACCAGGTGGAAAAAATAAAGTCCAGAAGTCCAGCAAAGCTGCTGGGGGACTCACTAGGTGAGGGAAATTAGCCATAAATGAGAATTCTCCCTAACAGTGGCTGTGGTGAGTATGTTCAGGGAAGTATGTGGGCTAGCAGTGTGTGTGTGGGTGCAATATAAGTTGTATAGGTGGGGTTGATGTTAGTGGCTTTTGAGTGCATGTGTGTTTGGACAGTGTGTCAGTTTATGGGCACTGTGTGTCTCTGGGCAACCTGTGTGAGTGGCAGTGTGTACAGGTATGTGTATGTGGGGGTCAGTGTGTATGTGGCTGTGTGATTAGTATGTGTGTGTTAGCAGTGTATGTGGGAGAAATGTGTGTGGAGGAGTGGCAGTGTGTGGGTGCAGTGGCAGTGTGTGGGTGGGGCCACATAGTGCATGTGTGTATTATGTGTGGGAATAGTGTATGCTGGGACAATATGCATGGGGGTAGTGTGCATGTGGCAGAGTAGGTATGTGTGGTGGGGCAATGTTAGAGGCAGTATGTGAGTTCAGTAGGTTTGGGGCAGATTGTGGGGCTTGCAGTTCTTGTGTGTGTGTGTGTGTTTGGGGGGACAATGTGTGTTGTATGAGCTGTGTTTGTGTTGGTGGGCATTGAGTGCATGTTTATTTGTGAAGTGAGTGGGTGAGTTTATGTGGGTGTGCGTGGGCAACACTCATGTGGCTGGCAGTGTGTGGGGAGGGGTAATGTGTGTGGGCAATGGGTGTTCATAGGGAGTGCAGGGATTTCGTGCATGAGGGGTTAGACTGTTAAGCTGTTGATTGTGATGAATCCAGTGGAGTCATCACCGATTTCCTGCCAGGAACCTCTTCCCATGTGGCCAGGAGACGGCAGCCACTACCTGATCCTGACGAGGAGGTGGTTATATGAGGCAGGATCACATGGGAGGAGACAACTACAGGGGAGATGTTATGACTTGACTGGATGTGTCACGTTATTCCCCTCTTTCCCATGACAAAGACCCCAGAATACCCAGAACCTTAATGGCATATACCCAGTTAGGAGTTCCACTTGTAGAGGAAATCACATCATTCTAGGCAGGCCCCCACCTTTCACCCAAACACCCACAATTCACACATAACACCCTTTGTTTCTAATGCGCCTTTGAATAAAGTCTGTGAGAAAAACCATCCAGAAGTGAAAAGCCCAAGAAAGTTATGGACTTCATCTCCAATAACCACCCAGGTACTGAGACGAGGAAGAGGACAAGGGAGTTTGGGTAAAATGGCAGGAACTCAAAGTGTAACATGCAGACGAGTTGATTTTTCAAACCTTCAAAGGAGCGGGACATTTAAAAATAGCAACCACACTATGGAGAAGGGCAGTGCTGGAGGAGACATTGCTATCCACGCTAAAGCTCTGGAATTCGAGACACACCAGAAAAGGCTGCTCGGAAAGGAAGAGAGATGCTGCATGTGAGCAGGGAATGTTGTGGAGACACCAGGAGCAGGGCAGGAACTCCTGGAGGCGGGGCTGCTCGACAAGTCAGCAGTCTTCACCCCGCGCTTGCGAGGGAAAGCTGGCATGGGACCGCAGAGCCACGCTGGTTGTTGGAAAAGCATCTGCACACTCCAAACGGGAAAGTGGGTGAAGAAGCCACACCACAGAAACACGCACAGCATCGGAGACGATGCAAGACACCATTGAGTCTACCCCAAAGCAGCTGGGGACCCCAGGGCATTCCGAAGCACGCACCAACAAGTAATTGAATGGGACAAGATTGTTAATGCAGAAAATATACAAAGGCAAAGTTTGTTTGAAGGCAAGATTGTCAACTCTGGCGACTTGTATTCAATGATTGAGTTCACTAACCTGGGCAACTGCAGTTCACAATCGAGGCAACAGGCAGATATCGGAAAATCTCCCGTGGATGCACCGCTCCCTCTCTCCCTGCGGGTAATCTCAGTGAGGAGGGAAGCAGAACCCCCAGGCAAACCCTCCTGGGGAAGAAAACCCTGGGTAGCCGGAACTCTTCGGAAGGAAGTGTCGAGTCGGAAAGGATTCCTCTAATCGGTATGTAACGCAGGGAAGGTCGATGACCTTTCTATTAGAAAGAGAGAGACAGGTGAGCGTCAGTACAGGAAGCTACAGTGAGGAGCGAGGTTTGCAAGTAAGCGGGGAAATGTACCATGTATCAAGGCTTAAGTCCTTAGAGGAAAGAGTGTTCTGGTGTGCTTCCGGCAATCTGAAGAATCCGTTCGCTCTTATCAGAACAGAGGAACTAAGAGGACAAAGAAGGAGGAGAGCAGGATGGTTAAGCGAGTGAGTGGTAAAGGGCTAAAGAGTAGTCGGAGTATAGGATTACTCACTGCTGCTGGAAGAACCTCTCTATCTGAGAGATCGGTGGAGATGAATAATGAGCGAGGGAGGTGTCTGTGTGTTTTAGGAGGAAAGAACAGGGCAGAGTTAGAGAAACGAAGGAAAGGCAAAGCCACAAGCACTGTGGAAGGAACCCTAGTAATGAACTCACGGAGCGTCAGTAAAGGCAGTAGCGACGCGTCTGCTGGTGGCTCTTCCTTCCTTATCTGGGGTCATGTGAGCCGTCACGTGCGTTGTCACGTGATCCAATGTGAGTGAATCCATCGTACGCGAAACAACTAGACTGTTGCTTTCTGAAGTAGGGACTGTCGCTTTGGGAAGAGATAGAATAGCGCTACGTGCGGCTCTTCCTATCCTCCTGCTTTGCCACCACGACCAACGTTGATAGTGTGTAACAAAGATTTAATATGAAGAATCTTTGAATGCAGTCAAGGCAAAGTGCAAAGGCAAGATTTGATAGAAGAATGTTTGAATGCAGACAAAGCAAAGTTCAAAGGCAATTCTCAATCAAACACAGATGTATGAGATGCCAATGTGGGGGGGAAGTCTTGTGCAAATACGTGTGAGCCAATATTACCAAAGATAGACATACCAAGCACCACATGGTATATGGTATTGTGTTATGTAGGAACTGTTAAATTCATAATACCCCAGGCAACTTAAGTTGTATCAGGGAAGTGTGAAACATATAAGAAGTCCTGGCAGGCAAGTACACTAGGCAGCTGAACATTGTATAGAGATGTGTGGCAGGGGAGTATACCAGGGAATCTGCAAAGCTTCGTCTTCAGAGAGAAAACTGTTGCAGAACGTTTGCTTGAATAAACAGGAACTTTGTGAGTCCAAGGCTGTCACAAAGGAACTATTAGTTAAAGGAATATTATATTTATGAATCCATGGGAAGGAGACCAGCTCCTGGATCCAAGGCCTGTCTCCATTGAGAATATTTTCATTTGAGTCATTTTTTGTACTTTAGGTTTTTGAACACTTTTTCCTAACATCAAATTAAAGACATTTCCTTGCACCTTTTGTTGTTTGTTTATAAGTTTGAGAGTCAGAATAGGTTGTTTTGTACACAACGACAGCTTTTCAGTTACTGACTTCCTGACACAGACAGATCCTTAGTTTGAGTTTTCTAGGTAGGGAAGTTCCTCCTTAGAATAGGGCTGTGTGGGGGCAGTGTGCATGGGCGGGGACAGTGTAAGTGGGACAGGGTGTGTGTGGGGCGGGTCAGTGTGTGAGGTGACTACGTTTGGGGAGGTATGTGGGCTTGCAGTGTGTGGGGGATAATGTGTGTTGTATGGTTAGTGTTTGGGGTATTGAGTGTGTGTGTATTTGAACAGTGAGTGGATAGGTGGAAGTATATCGGCACTGGGCGTCTGTGGGCATAGTGCATGAGTATCAGTGTGCATATCAGTGTGTGTTTTTGGGGGGTCCGTGTGTATATGGTTGTTTGGGAGTGTGCTCCATGTTGTGTAGTAGTAGTGTGTGCTGACAGGCTGTTTGTGTGGACACTGTGCATGGGGCAATGGGTGTAGAGTGCATGTGTGGTGGGGCAATCTGTGCGAGTTCAGTATGTTTGAGGCAGTGTGTGGGGCTTGCAGTGTATGAGTGCAGAGAAATGTGTGTCGT
Organism: Ambystoma mexicanum; assembly: GCF_040938575.1. Taxonomy (NCBI): domain Eukaryota; kingdom Metazoa; phylum Chordata; class Amphibia; order Caudata; family Ambystomatidae; genus Ambystoma; species Ambystoma mexicanum. Next base: position 1,471,371,764 of record NC_090931.1, on the reverse strand, counting down.
ATGGGAAGTGTTTGTGTTATTGGACAGTGAGTGCGTGTGTGTGTGTTTGGCAAGTGGTTTGGGGTGTATGTGGGCAGTGGGGGTGCATGGGCAACATGCCTGTGGATGGCAGTGAGTGCAGGTTGGTGACTATGGTGGCCAGCATGTATATTATTGTGTGGTCAGTGTGTGTTGGGCAGTGTGTCATCAGTTAGTGCATGTGGGAGAAGTGTGTATGAGGGAGTGGCAGTGTGTTGGGAGAGTGGTAATGTGTGGGTAGACTGGCTGTGCTTGTTGGTCTAGTTGCAGTGTGTGGGGGCAGATAGCATGTGAGTAGAAAGGCAGATGTTTTTTGTGGGGAATTGTGTATGGTGGCAGTGTGTAGACAGTGTGTGCGCTGTGGAAGTGTATATATGGGGGCAGTATGTGGGGTGGCAGTGTGTGTGTGTGTACTTGGCAGTATGTGTGTGTAGGGGGCTGTGTGTGTGTGCATAGCATTATGTATGGTCTTGCTGTTTATTTACAGAGTGTGTGGCAGATATTCTGAGTGGGCAGTGTGTGGGTGGCTTTGTGAGTGGGTTTACTGTGCGGGAGGCAATAGTGCATGGGAGGCAGTGGGTGGGCAGTGTGTGGGTGCAGTGCATGTGTGGAATGAGTGGCGTGTAAGCCAGAGCAGTGTATTGGATCAGTGTGTGTTTGTGTGAAAAGGGTCAGTATTTGGTGGGCAGCGTGTATGTGTGTGATTGGCAGTGTGCACATGGAGGGCAGTGTGTGTGTGTTTTGGGTTTGTGTGTGTGGTGGGCAGTGTGTGAAGGGCTGTGTATGTGATGTGGCAGTGCATGTGTGGTAGCTGAGTGTGTGTGTGTTGTGAGAGCAGTTTGTATGCGGGGAGCAGTGTGAGTGGGGGTATTCATGTGTGTGTGTGTGTGTGTGTGTGTGTGTCAGCAGTGTATTGGAGCAGTCAGTGTGGGTGGGGTCAGTGTGTGGAGGGGGCAGTGTGTTTGTATGTGATAGAATTCCAATCAGCTCATGGCTCTCTATAGATCCTTGATCTTCTACACAGTCTCAACATGTGCTTAAAAAAGCTCTATCATTTTAGAAGAAAGAAGACCATGTCGGAAATTGCCTTACAAAATGTGCACAGACTTCCGGAACGTGTGAAGTGTTTCAATCCTTTTTGATTCTTGCAACAATTTACACTAAAAATGTTTCATATGTTCCAGTGAAATGATAGACCAGTTCTTCAATGTTGTGCCCGGGCTGTAAAAGGAGTTTGGGATGTGGCACTTGGGCCGTCCCGCTCTATAGCTTTCCTAGGCTTTCTACCTCCACCCACCAATACTAACTTCTCTTTAATCTTACTACCCTCTCCTACTCCCATCCTCCCTACTACTACTCGCCTCCCCTAACTACTACTCTCCTCTCTTCTCTGCACTACTGCTATTCTCCCAACTTCTTCCAACTTCTTGCCCAAACGTATGGATATAGTTCCTTCTCATCCTTACACTACATGCAGCCTCACTATTTTCTCCCACCTCTACCCTACACGCTTCTCCTCATACCCCACTCCTACACCTCTCACTACTAACCACAATCTCTCCTAATATTTGCTCTCCCACACTAAGTACTACACTCACTCACTCCCTACACCTATCTCCCGCTCTGTCTCTATGTTTCACACCTTCTATACGCCCCTCCCCACTTCCTACACCTCACTACTCTACACACAAATGGTACCACTGTCTCTCATAAATATCTCACCTGTACGAAGCTCTGCCACCAACTCTCCAACACTCCGCTCCTCCATCTGTCTTCCACCTGTTTTGTCGGTCTCCCTTTGCCTCCTCCTTTGACCTTACCCGCATAACCCCCACTCTGAATCAATCTCCTTCTGCTTCATTTTATATTGTGCTGCTGGTTGTTCTGTATCTCCTTGCCCCTTCGATTGGCTACAGTGCTCACTTGACAATCCGAACCAATCTGTGCCTGTCCTTTCCTCAGAACCCAAGTGATAGGCTTTAAAAAAAAAAACACTACGCCTCTCCCCCTTTTCCAGCACGGTTTTAGTAACAGACGCTGATGTTTTCCCTGCTGTTTTCCTGTTGTGTTATGGGTCTGAAAATGTGTTGTTCTGCTTTCGTGGGAGTTCTGGGCTTGTCTGCATTGCTCTATTCTGTTGGGTTCTGGTGAAGGATCATCTTGGTTGATGTTTACAGCCCTCCACACCCTGCCCTCCACCTCACATTGTTTGAATCCGGATCAGATTTTCTTAGTTGATCTATGTTGTGTATTACAGGAGATGGAGTGCTGCAACAGAAAATAATTAATGGGGGCTAGCAACTGTTTTGGGAGGCTTTGAGAGATATAGAGTGACACCAGGGATGACCTTTATGGCACATGGGGATTTTCAGAGACTAGGGGCCTCATTACGAGATTGGTGTTAGTCATGGTGCTATTTGCGTCATGACGGCCACCAATAACGGGTCCGGGACCGGTATTGTTCAATGGGGACTTAGCGGTGTAGTCCAACCCTGGCGGGGCCGGTAAATCCCCATTGAACATGCCATTCCCCATTCCCATTTGAGCCCCCATAGGGCTCAGTGGGAATGAGGAGGGTGCTAATAAGGGGCTCGCGACTTGCAAACCCGTTATTAGCGCTCCGGTCCCTTAGCGGGACCCGTAAGGGACGTGTGGTCAGACCACACGTTCCTTATGGTTCCCTCCAAGGGACCTCGGACTAGGGCGGTAGGGCATTACCGGCACCAGTCTCCTTACCGGTGCCCGGTATCCCTTACCGCCCTACTCGTAATGACCCCCTAGGAACCCCAATTCCCACTTCACGTATCTGGGGCAGCGCTGAAACTGACTTTAGTCTTAATGAGCCTCCTGCCACAGATCGAGGCGGTATGTGACCAATGTGGTATGTTTGGGAATGGCCCCACATGCAGATGTCTCTTTCTTGGTCCAGGATCACACATGCTTGTGATATGCGTAGTCTAGTAATTTAAAAAAGGGCCGCTGTTTCCAAAGGGTGAAAATGGGTCACTAGTCCACAATCCCTGTCTAATACCAAGTCATATTTCCTCATCTCATTTATTTGGTCTGTTGTCAGGCAGGGATTGCATGTGCCTGAACTAATGCCAGGTTGTGAATTCTATGTACCTTAATTGAGAACATCTTCTAGGTGATAGCTCAGTGGGTTAATGCAGTACTTGTAGGAAACTATCGCCATCCTGGAAGTTACAGGCGCAGGTCCCTGTGGAGCACTCAGACATTCTTCCAGTTAAGGTTGGTAATACGGATAGGTTTGGAAATACCAGATGTGAGCTTGGGCTGTTTTGTCATGATTCCGCTATTACTAGCCATGTCATAGTCCCCCCGATAAGACAGAGGAGAGAGAATTTCATGCCCCCACTTGATAGGAGACTCGTCTTGTGACCGTCATCAACTGAAAGTACACCCGACAGTAGTGTTGGGATACTGGGGTACTGGGTCAACTGGAGGACAGGAAGTCCAAACCATAGCAAACTGCAATGGTTCTTCTATGCCGAACTGTACTGGATAATATGGCTCTGGGGCATTGGTAGCCATAAACCTAGGAAGCAGAAGATTAGCTGAGGGTAATGTGTTGCATTCTCAACCACTGAAAAAGTCTGTCTGTTTCAAACTTTCTGACCTTAGTAATTTTTTTCCCTCTGCCTGGAAGGTTGCCTCCGAATACATAACGGCCTCTTTTTTTGTTGTTTATGGTTTATAAAACTTTACAAAACACAAGGTAAAAGTTTAACATTTCATCTCATTCCATATCTCATTAATAAAACAACATAGCCATTGTCATATGTCTTTGAAACATTAAGATAAACTCAAAACTGAGAATAATACAAAAGGAAACACAAAAATATAAAACAAGTATCAAATTATCACAAAGTGTTTTCGGCTTATAAATAAAAATATCTAAAATGTCCTAAATTAACAAACATGTAAAAAATTTAAAAAAAGGGTTAGGAGGTCATTGATTTCAACTGAATAGATTTTGAAAAGGCTGCTACCACTAGCATGTCGTGAACATTGTCACCATACAAACATCTCTGCCAAAGATATTCCTTTGTACACCAATGATTGGATTAAAAACAGATTTCTTAAATAGCACATCCTTATACCATTGAGTGCTGGATAATTAAAAATCAAGTGTCGAGTGGTTTCCTCTATCTATGTCCATATTCTTACAGAACCTACACCCAGAATCAGCTGCTGTAATCAAACCATTCCTCTGGCAGATTTCATTGGTAGGTAGACTATTCCAACAAAATCTAAGAAAAATTGTTTTATACAGAATATTAGGAAATCTTATCAGGTATGAAAACAATGTGCCTCTTTTCTTGTGTTCATTGTGGAAATGTCTCTACTGTGTTGATCCAATCTTTGTGATGTAGGCAGTTTTTGGCCTTTATCGGATTTGCAATCTGATCATCTCTATTTAAGGTTAGGCTTTGTAAAAAAATGTTCACTTGCCATACGAATCTTAGTAATAAAATTAACGGACTTTCCTATAAGATTAAGATGCATGCATATATTCAGGCCTACATATAAGGAACTAGAAACAGGTGCCAACAATTTTCTAAATAAAGACAGTACCTTCCACTCTACCCGTGCTATGATAGAGACAAGGCCTAGCTCAAATATAATGGCCGCAAGAGGAACATCATTTGGAACACCCAGTATCCTCCGCCAAATCTTGACTTCTGCTAAATCCAACCATTTTGGAACAACATGAAAATAAAGTTCCAGCCCGTATGTGAGTTTTGGAATTATTTTCCCTTGGTAAAATTTTTGTGCTGGAATAATAGAATAGGATCCACATTTTAGCCTGCAGTGGTAGATATAGGAAAGCCCAAATATATCATATTAGATGAAGGTTTAATTGTTGTTTTCTCCCAGGACCGTATTTGAGCCATTTGTTTCTTACATCTTGTAAGGGCAAGTATTTTCATTTTTTTTTTCAGGTTAATAAGTAGGCTGTTATTGGCTGCAAAAGATGAAAACGCTGAGGCGAGAGTTATCAAACAATAAAAATCATCTGCATAGGCTAACCACGGCACCTTCACGGCACCCACCTTCGGAGACATAAGCGTAGCCAGGCTCAGGTAATTATTTACATCAGAAACATATAGATTAAATAAATAGGCCGCAAGAATGCAGCCCTGCCTAAGGCCTGAGGGGTGGGAATACGATGGACATCACCCCCTCTCTATTTCGTCTGACCTGAATACTAGAATTCTCGTGGAGCCCAATGATTATTTTTAAAAGGCCAGGCGGCATTCCCCAACCTGCTAACTTTCCCCACAACCTGGATCGATAAACACGATCAAAAGCAGAGACCAGGTCAATAGAGGCCACATACGTACAGCTTACACCACAAAATAAGAGAAAGCACACCCATTTTTACTTAGTGTTGGTTAGAATCTTTTGTTAAGTGGAGCTCCTAAGGCTCTTTGAATCTCAATGAATGTAAAGGGTGTGGGGGAGAAAACAAATTACTCTGGTATCAAAAGTCAGCACAACAATGAACACAATAGAATTCCTATTGGTAATGGGAACTCCCGTCCCCTGCACACCTATCTGTTAATGGATAAAATGTTTTTCCAGTCAAATTTAATGTCAAAATACTAGAAAATCTCTTAATGATTCATTAATCCAGAATTTCATGAAAACAACAATTTATGCATATATAATTTCACCATATTTTCTAGACACACCATTTTAGTGATCCATGTACATTATTTATTTACTACATTCACATGTCAACAAGTTCCCAAATTAAATTACTCTTTGAGTTCAAAAGTAAAACAAGATTAGTCATAAATGACAGAAATTAAACAAATTAGTACAGGGCTCTCCATCACAGCATGCAGTCTGATGGTCACAATTCTGTACGTGCACTCTCAAGGTAACAAGGATTCCTGTCGTTCACTGGAACCACTTCCATATCGTGCTGTTGCTATTTGACGGTTCTAAAATTCTAAAACAAATTGTTGTTTTCATGAAATTCCGGATTAATGAATCATTAAGAGATTTTCTAGTATTTTGTCATTAAATTTCCATTAAAAGATAGGCGTGCAGGGGACGGGAGTTCCCATTACCAATGGGAATTCTATTGTGTTCCCATATGTACAGCTAGCAGGAGAGGACTAGGCTAATTCTTGTAAGGCTCATAGTATAAGGCCATTAAGATTTGTAGAGTGTGCCTTACGAAAGCCTGACTGAAATTTATATAACTTATTGGAGGAAGTAGCCCATGTTTCAAGGTGTAGAAGTAGAACAGACGCAAAGATTTTACTGTCAACATCTAACAGCGAGATCGGTCTATAGTTTTTCTGATCTGATCTTGCACCTTTTTTAAAAATAGGTACAACATGGACAGTCTGCTAACATTTAGGAAAAGTTTTAGAATCAATAACACTCTTAAAGAGAATAGTTAGGGCATTTACCCAGTTAGTAGGGTTCTTTTTAGGGTGCATTTGGTAAGGCAATTTGGTCCAGTGGCTCTAGATGTTTTAAATAAAGTTATCAATTCATATACTTTGTTCACATCAGCTATAATGTTTATTTCTGAGGACATGTCTTCATTGGACTGGAAAACAGTAGATAAAGGCCTGGCTTTGCCTGGGGCATATAAGTCAGAAAAAAAATGTTACCCAAGCAGATTCTTCCACGGCATTTAACTGTGAGGTGAAAACTTGACCTTCGTACCCATTACTTATGTACCAAAACAAAGCTAAATCTTTTTTAGTGAAGACCAGCTGCATCCTCTCTGCATTCCGTTGTAGTAACGTGGAGCATCTGAACTTAGAAAAGTTTCTATATTTTTGCTTCTCAGCTTTACATTTAGATAGCTTTGTTGTAGGGGGCATATTAGAGCTCATTATTAATCTGAGAGCCTGTCTCATGTCTACCTTCTTGGCTGCTAGATTTTCATCATATATATGGTTATGTTTCTTATTTATTTTCTGCTTGTTTAACTTTGAGTTATTTATGGTAGCTATCATTAGTTCTTCGAGGATTGAGACAAAATTGCCCACATTGAAGACTGCCAGTTTCCACTCTAAGGTCTTAATGTTTCGTGGAGTCCAACGAACAGCATTTTGGTTGGAGGTCACTCTCCGATTGATGGGCCCGATTATTGCCTGTTCTTTAATTTTAAGAGGAAGAGTGAATTTAGCTCTTAAAATACAATGATCACTCCATGTGTTTTCAATTATTGTAAAATCTGAGCAGAGCTCCACTGTTATCCTGTTTTTGATTTAGGTCAGGGACTGTTGGAGCCGAATCATAGTCTCACTGGTTACCTTCAAGGCTTGCTGGAATATAGTTGGAATTTAGTTCACCAGCCAAGAGAACAAATCTATAACCGGCTTTGGATTTCCAGGCAGACACTTGCACAGTGATGATAGATTGGAAGTCCTCTAAAAACCCTACACCCTTGTGCCAGTAAACATTAATTAGTAATGCATGAACATTGTCTCTATGTGTGCCAACACTCTTTAGCTACCATTCCATATGGGATTTTTTGCCCAGTTAAACAAAGATCATTACAAAGAGCAGACATAAGGCCACCTGAAGGTCTACCACCACAGCTCGGTTTTGCTGGCTGAAAAATATCTTAAAACCATCTAGAGAGGGAATGGAAGTTATCCAGGTTTCCTGGAGCATTAAACAGTTGATGCTTCGTAAAAGGGAAATTGTTTCAAGATTTGTCAACAAGTACAAATTGCCTCTAGAGTTCCAGGAAAGTAACTTCAATTCTTCTTTACCAATTTGGTATGCTGCAGGACTAGATACATAACTGTTGCGGCTTAAATCTAAGATTGTTATGCCTCTCTGGACCTTGAGCTCTAAAAATTAGGTGTTCTTATTTGGTTACGAGCCTCGTCAATATTGTATTGAACATTTCTTGCGTTAGTAGTGGATGAGATGACTCTCGACCAAAGGATGTGAGACATTTGGTGAAATTTCCGACCATCGAGCAATTGAGAAGCCCATGTTATTTAGAAGTACCCTTTCTGACAGAATCAGGTCAATGACCAATCTAGATTGAAAGTGGAGCAGTGATTGCATCGCATTCTGCCTGTTTTTGAAAACCACTCTTTCAATATCTGCCTGCAGAGGATAGGGCTCTCAGAGTGTGAATTTCTGAAAATATCACCAGTACATTGGTACAATTTAGTAAACAGGGGATCACCAGATTATTCCCAGCATAAAGTGTAAGCTCTTTGCAATAGGGAGTCACTTTCAGTATAGGTCTAAATACTTTCTAGGACAGAGTAGAGTGATTAGAGTTGGTCAAGTTTGTGTAACTAGAGTAGTTATTTCCTAGATCAAGGGCACTGTGCAGAGGATGACTGTCTTTCATAATGGTTTACAAGTTAGACATGTTAGTGCGGTCTCCCACAAGTGCATGAGTATTGCTAAACATGTCAGTGGGGAGAGGACAGAGATCTGTGGGAGTATTTATAGCAGGCAAGAGGTCAGAACGTCACCCTCTTGGAACATACAGTTTATCCAGAAATCCCCGCAAATTCAAGTTCTGGATTACTTCGTGGGGGACTGGCAGGGGAATCGGAGGTGGATAAGTCAGTGTGTTTCTCAATCTTCAATGCAACGGGGGCTGGCCAAATTGGCTCAACAGGCTTGCTACACACTCATGATCCCGAACTCCATCGGATTGTGCAGCAGCACCGCACTTTCAGATCATGTTTAGTACAGCATTCGTCTGCCCCTGTTCACAACTACATTGACCCTTTGTGGCAGCAGTGAATAAATGGGATACTTTCTGAGGGAGTGGTATATTTTTCATAATGGTAGGGGTAGGAGTGTTTCTCAAATTTAGGTGTGCGGGGGCTGGCCAAAATTGCCGGGACCACTTACCTCACACTCAGAATCCCAAACCCCATCAGTTGTACTTGATACAGCATGCGTTTGCCCATTATCACACTTACAATGGTTCTTCATCACACCAGTGAATAACTGGGATGCTTTCTGGGTGAGGAGTGTGGGTTTCGTAACCAGAGGTGGGCTACTCGAAAGATGGAACAATCCTCCATGTGGGGGAACAGCATCCCTGAAGGATACTGTTTTAGTCTTCATTTGTATAACAGCATCAACCTTCAAGGGTGTCGACGCATCACTATTCACCTGAGCTGATGCACCCAAGTGAGCCAGAACAAGGGTATTTTTTACATCACAAGAGTTTTTATCGTCAGATAAAGGTATTCCAAAACATTTAGTAGTGGGGTTCCACACGGGCCGGGATTGGGGTATATAGGTAATTGAGTGCCCAGCTGGCAAAGCCAGTTGTAACTCCATTCCACTGTCTTCTATGACTGGGGTCAGTTGACTTTGTAGACTTTTAGTCTGCTTATGTGATTTTTGTAAAGATTCCACAATTACATATCCATTTGCGGGAGGAGGTATTTCGGTGTTTTTTCAATTCCTGATTTTTGTTTTTTTTGCTTCTACTTCTGGGAATGTCAGGGGCTTCTGTGCCCTCTATGTGAACCATGGCTACTGTTTGTATAATCTTCTCTTTTTGGAGAACCTTTTGTGAGGTACTATCAGACTCTGGATGGGTGGCACTGAAGGCGAGACAATGTTAGATGTAGAGGTAACTTCAACAACAGAATCATCAATTGTTATAGGATCATTACCTGTAGCTCTCCTATTGTTTTACCATGACTCTCTGGAACTAAACTTTGTGATGCTATATGCCCTACACAAGCTTCCAAATCTTCAACCTTAATATGTATAGCACCCAGCAAAGTCGTGTGTACTTTAACCTCTTCCCAAATATTATCATATAATTTGACAAACAAGCTCAATACCATGTTAAGTGCTGAAAGGCTGAAGGAGGATAACAAAGTCATCAGCCTCTCGCAATGTATGGTGAAAAGCATTCTCACTACGTTGACTAGAGTAGTCAGGAGAGAAGATCGACTGTTCACCGCGGTGCACTTGAGATAAGTAGTCAGTTAATTCCGTCATTTGAGACCTCTCACGTCTGTTGGATGAAGTTTTCTGAAATCTCACAGGTGTTCGGAAGCAAAACCGAGTCTGCATAATCGATTATACTTAGGTCCATTATCACGTTCTTCTGTGTATGATCTAGAATGGCAGACTTTCTGGTAGGCTGAACATATTTAACTTCGGTGCTTGTTCCTGAAAGTTTGGGAAAGTAATCCATGATGCACTGGCCCACTATAGGAGACATCAGGATCAGTGTGCCTGCTTACTTGATGGCGGGTTTTGCTTTAGCTCCCCTTTTTTTTGTTCCATTTGTTTGTCACTCTGTCTGATCTTCCGAGGGGGTCATTTTTTGTAGGACATTTGTATTATCAACTCCTACATTATGCATTAAAGCAGCAACAATGTCTGCTTCATTACATGGTTCTTCCATGTCTTCAATATATGTTCTTGGGTGGACAGGGCAAACATCCATGGTTGCTAAGCCTGTAGGAATGACCAGGAAGTTAATTGTCTCTGCCTGTTAATTTGGCTTCTAAGACCAGTTCTGAGGGTCATAGTTTCAGAATATTGGGTTCAGGCGGTGCTGTTGAGCAGCCAAACAAAATGGTTGCCTGAACGAGGAGCTCCAGCCTCATAAAATCCACAATTTTAATCAATCCGGTTGTGTCTATCTGATTGAGAAACTATTAACATCTGAGCATTGTTAAAGCAGGTTTGTTTTCGTGGAGAATCGGAACGTACAAGAGGAATGGCAGCTGAAACTCGGATCGTGTCGGTGGCCAGGCAGCGTGGAACATAGTGAGGCGACGAGACACACTGCTGTGAGGATTGCCTGATGACTCTTTGCTGCAGAGGTGTTTGCCAAGACATCTGCCGACGATTATCCTGCTGATAAAGGCACACATGGTGCCTCTGGCTCGCTCCGGACTCCGCAAACCCTGGTTACAGCTACGAGCTGCTGGCTGGCCCAGTATCGCTCCTCCCCTGTGAGGGAGAGGCCCGCACCGCGTGTTGCTAATCACCTGCAATCAGAGCTTGAAAGTGCACACTGGACGGCTGCTGGTGGTCCTGGGGACTACAGGGTTGTGGCAAGAAGTCCCCTGATTTCGGGGGCATTGGGTGGCTCGTGCCCGGGGGTCGGGCTGCATTGCCCTGAATGAGCTTGAAGGGAACTCTCAATCCCCTACCAGGCACGAGGTGCGGAGCACTGAACTGTGAGACCCGTTGGCTTGGGCTGCTGGTTGCAGCTACAACAGGCACACCCCCATGCAACCGTGCCCAGAGGAACGGTGTATCACATCAAGGAACGGCTGAATGCAAGCTTACGGCCTCAGCCGTGCCCGGGCGCAAATCCGACAAGACACTTGTTATAGGGATGTCCCCGCGGGTGGCGGTAGCCTGGTGACGAACATCCGACTGCGTCCCTGCCTGGAAACCTGGGACTGTGGCTGCGGGGCAGGTGTGCATATAGCTGCTTGCGCACACACAGCCCTACAGCGCGCCACAAGAGACACAAACACAAGTAACAGCTTGTGCTGCGACTGCCTTAACCTGCACGGGGGGGCAGGGATACATGCTGAGTGGGCTTGTTGGTAAGGTTGCCCCCCTGTGAGTTGGCTGATGCAAGTGAGGCCAAAACACAGACGGCGACGATGGAACAGCATTGAACCACATTAAATTGATCCTGCGCTGGGTATACATTCTGCACTGTACGCCCCACCTGTCTAAGGATTGACCAGCTGGTCACGCCATTAGCACTGTGTACACACAGCACTGGGCTTAAAACTCTCCTATGGCTTAGCTGAGGGTGTGGATGAACTAATGAGCTTTGAGATAAAATACTAATACAAAAAGAGCAGGAAGACCCGAAACAAGCAATTCCACGGCGCCAGCCGGGGACACCGTGGAGGTGCGATGACACCCAGTGATACTCATTAATGATAAGCAGCGTCTTAGAGTTCTCCGGGACAACTGACTGGGGCCATTGCAGAGAGACGGCGCATGTGGTGCCTGCCAGCGACCCTGTCCTGTGGCATTAATTGGACTCCTAAGGCGCAGGCGATGAACTAAATACTGGACACGGGGCGCTGGTAAAGGCCTGAGCTGCCCTGACGCCACGGTCGTGGTGCTGCAGATTGCCCGCACATGAAAGAAACACCCTGGTCTGCTGTCTACCATCCAGGTTCATTGACAACTAATGGTTTTGAGAACATCCTTATAGCCTTCCCCAGTAGATGGCTGGACTGTCTCGAGAGCCCATGGGACACTGACTTGGTTTCGACGGCTCCTAAAACTTGATTAGGTTGACCTGTCACAGGTGTTCAACTGCCAAATACTTGATTAAGTGGGTGAGAATAACAATCCTTTACAAAGGGAAAATATGCTGCGGCACTAAAGGCGGCAGGTGGTGAGGAGTACCTAACTGGATACAGGGTAGATACAAAGATAATCAACATGACGAAGGGCTCTGGGTGCAAAAAGAAAGGGCCAAAACATACACTAGCACTCCGGCCAGGAACTCGAACCCGGCTGAAGCTCCACCGGTAGATGATCAGCCCTCTGTATCCCAAATCGACAGGGATGACCAACTTCTTGCTGCAATGCAGAATGGCTTCATGGCAGTGAACGTCAAACTAGATGATATTTTCTCCACCGTCGGAACCCTGAAAGCTTGAAAAGGAAGGGGCTCGTATCACGGAAGTTGAAACAGAGTGAGCGAAAAGGAAGATAAGGTCACAAAGCATGATCGCAACATCGCACACCTACAGCAAGAGTTCAGACCTTCAACAGAGTCAGAAATAAATGTGACGACCTAGAATCGTGGTCTCGGCAGCATAACATCCAGATAATTGGTGGAGAGAGTGCAGCGGGTTCTGGCTCCTATCCCCAAACCGGGCCCCCCCCCCCGTACTTCTCTTGCCAAACTGCTAAATTATCGAGACAGGGATTTAATCTTGCGTATGGCGAGAGAAAAAGGGGCGCTAAGATATGAATCTGCTGATATACATATATATACGGACTTCGCCACCAATGTACTGATGAAACACAAATCATTCAATCCAGTAAAATAATTGTTACGTACACAGCAAGTTCAATATGCGCTGCTATACCCTGTGAAACTGCGTATATAGTACGGTGGAATGGCTCACTTCTTTGAGGATCCTGATGAAGCAACAGCGTAAATTGAGTCCAGGATTTCTATACCGCTGCAGAGAAGAACTCACAATGGGGGAGGCTGCAAACAAAAACAAACCAGATAACATGGACAATGACTGACCCTCTGGGTTGTGCTCTAACTTCGTAATGACCAAGGACACAGGTAATTGATGTCACAGGGCTGATGGCAGGAAGGCGGCAACCTGAGTATATCCACGGACTGCACACAGTGCACCCCAAGGGATATCTCAGATGTTCTGTGGGTTCCAATCGTCAAGTTGGGGGTGATGACGAGGGAGGTGGGAAGGGATGTGGTTGGGTGTAATTGCGAATGGTTGGCTTTTGTAAGCTTGTTTTTTAGAGTTGATAAGATTGTGTTAGAAAAAGAGTGCTCACAACTCTGTGGTGGTGGTGTATCACAGACATATTCCGTGGCTAGCCCGGCAGCGACTGGGCCTTACATGATCACATTACGACCATGTCAGGGACTAACATAACTTTTCTATCATGGAACATCCGTGGGCACAACCACCCCATTAAGGCGCGCAAGGTCGCTGCGTACATGAGCAGGCAGGCTGCTAAAGTGGTAATGCTGCAGGAGACGCACGCACAGAGGGCCCTTAAAGACTCATTTGCTAAGACTTGGGGTCCGCAATGCGGCTAAACTAGTTACTCGTCACAGTCCCGGGGGGTGATGACACTAATACACCGATCCCTACCTTTCAAGGAAACCAAACGTGGCATTGAACCCCAGGGCAGATATGTTATCTTGCGGGGCGAACGGGTGGGAACTGTCACAACACTAGTAAACACATATGGCTGAATGTTGATGACCCTGAGTTCTACGGTCGGATCTTGGAAATTCTACTGGGGGACCCCCACACACATGTTGTCTGTGGGCGTGACTTGAATCTGATATTCGACTGTACCTTGGACAGGACCAGGACCACACAGCGGGAATTGACCAATGCTGGCCGAATGGTATTAAATATAATGAAACATCTGTGCTTAGTGGATGCATGGCGAGGGCGCAACCCAACTGCATGCGAGTACACATACTATTCAACAGTGCATGATGCACACGCAAGAATAGGTTACTGGCTGCTCCCTACCTCAATCGTGATACAAGTAGAGGAATGTAGGATCCTCCCCCGCACAATCAGACCACTCACCCATCCTTATGACACTGGAATGGAGCGGAGAGGCCACCCCACGCTCACTTTGGTGTATTCCCCCCTCTTGTCATGCAGACCCAGCTTTCCTCGACACGTTGCACAGTAGGACAGAGGGGTTTTTCCAAAGGAATGACAGAACTGTCCAGCAACATTACACAGTTTGGGAAGCATTCAAAGTGTGGGTTAGGGGGAAGGTCCTTTCCATGGTTTCTGGCGGACTAAAGGAAACTAGACGTGAAATGGGAAAGGTGGAAACAGATCTTAAAAAACTGGAAGTTGAATATGGTGTTACACAAGATCATGCCCGTCTTGGTTGTATCAAAGGGAATCTCTTGAAGTTCAGGGAACTTGCAGACACGGAGGTTCAAATGCTTTACTTTCCTGTTCGTGCAAGAAGATATGGCGAGGCTGACAGACCGGGGCGCCAACTGCCGAGCACTGTCAAAAGTGAGACTGGGTTCTGACAAATTACTGGGATTATGAGTTCAACTGAGATGACCCTAAATACCCCTGAGGCGGTCAATGACGAATTCCATAGTTTTTATGAAACGCTATTCTCTAAATCGGATAACTGCTCATCTGCAGAACTCGAGGCTTATTTAGATGAGACACTGCTTGCAGTGCTTTTGGGTGAGGTCCGACAGGCCATTAATCAGCTATTGACCGCTGAGGAGATAAATGAAGCCATAAAATCACTTCCGTCTGGCAAGGCACCTGGCTCAGACGGTCTAGGTATCGAATTATACAAGGAGCTATGCTCTAGACTATCACCCAATCTATTCCGAATATGGGAGGAGTCACTACAAACTGGCAAACTACCTCCATCTCTCTTGGAAGCAGTGATTACAGTACTGCTGAAACCTAATAAACCAGCTGCTGACATGGGCTCATATAGGCCATTATCCCTGATTAATTCAGATACAAAGATTTTCGCCAAGCTGCTAGCAGCCCGACTCCTCCCGCACATGACTAAGCTAGTGCACTCCTGTCAGTAGGGGTTTATTCCTGGGCGGTCGACGGCATTGAATCTACAGAGGCTATTTGAAATTATTGCACAACTCAACCCGAATGCACAAGTAGTGGTGGCCTCACTGGATGCCGAAAAAGCTTTTGACTCGGTTTTGTGGCAGTTCCTGTTCTCATGCTAAGACAAATGGGACTGGGAGAATTCTTCATTCAGTGTTTCTGCTTGCTGTCCGGCAACTAGGGTCGGTACCGGATCTACGTTATCCCTGATGTTTTTGCTTGGACGTGGCACGAGATAAGGGTGCCTGCTGTCTCTGTTGCTGTTCGCTCTCAACATAGAGCCTCTGGCGTGCATTATGCGCCTCACATCAGGCCTGCATATGACAGGGCCAACACAAATCATATCACTCTATGCTGACGATGCACTACTATACATAAGAAACCCTGCTGAGAACCTTGCCCCAATTCTGGACGAAGTCTGCAAATTCGCTATCCATTCTGTGGACCATATCAATGAAGCCAAGTCGGAACTGTTCCCTCTTAACGAAGCTGCCCTCCCCCACTGGACTTGGCAGGACTTTGATGGGTCCAGGATGAAATCAAGTATTTAGGCATTATGGTCACACACCAACACCGCTCACTACTACTTGAAAATCATGAAAAGTATATGCAAACACTGAGACATATTAAACCTGTGGATTAAGCTTCCAGTCTCACTATACAGTAGGCTGTCCCTTTTAAAAATGATCGTGGTCCCCAAACTATTATATTACTTTACTAACATCCTGGCCTGGCCGCAGATTTTTTGACAAGCTGTGGGATTTACCTGGGGCGCAGGTACACTACGTATGAAATGGGAGGCCATGACTAGTCCATACGGGCAGGAGGGGCTTCAGGCCCCTGACTTTGAGTTGTACTATGAGGTTGCACAGGCACAGTTTGCTGGGTGCTGGTACTCCTCACAAGACCGACCACTAGACACGAATTTAGATGAATATAACGTGTCCCTATTTAACCTTTGCACAATAGTACTGGCCAATAACTTGCACGTTTGATCCGGTCCGTGCGACTGTAAATGCATGGGCCAAAATATTCAAGAGGCTGGATGTCACTGTGCCCTACGTCGGGGCTATCCTGCTATGGCGCTGCCCAGGACTCCCCCCAAATTACGATAAGGCCATACAGGGGGGTTGGGACCCCGAGGACACAATGACACGCCACAACTTTCCCAGAGGGCTCTTTTGTCACGCATACAGATTTTTCTGAGAAATTGGGCACTAGCTTCATTAAATCGCTTCAGTATTATAGAATAAGAGGAGCGGTCAGGGGGCGCTGGCCATCATTCCCGTCTGGACCGGAGGAATGCGAGGTGCTGGGCGTGGTGGTGACAGGGGGGGTAATCCCAGGGGGCTGATTTCTAGATTGTACAACAAATGCCAAGAAGCGCAGAACCAACCCCAGAAAGCCAGGGGGAGATGGGAGGCAGACCTAGGAACTCCATTGGACGATACTCAATGGATCCGGTGGTGTTGCTTGACCAAAGAGGTATCCCTTAATGCCAGACACAGACTCATACATTTTAAGATATTGTATAAGGTAGTTGCACTTTTCCATTCTTTGACAAAGAAAAAACTCCACTCAATTGGAATATAGTGAATATGGTTCTATATTAGAGCGGGTGCCCTTTACGATGACACGTGTTTCAACGGACTGCGTCGTCTTTTTCAAATCAGGGCTAATTATTAATACACAATACAATCAAAATCAATGGTCAAATGCAAAAGAAAAAGCAAAATTACATCAAATGTAGCACAGACAATAAGGGAGGGGGAAAGGGGAGGATTGATTAGGATAGACAGTGAGCCATTGAGCATCAAACCAAATCAGAGAAAGTCCATAATAACATCAAATGCAGACATGAAAAATAAGAAATAACTAAAAACCACATACAAAAACAGGATGAGGGGCGGGGAGAGAGAGAAAAAGCAAAGAAAACCATTATAAATTTGTCTCTATACATATGAGTTTGCAAGTTAAGTGGCATTTGATAGGTAAACTTGAATGTTTAACGAAAAGTTGATTGTATCTTACCCAATGGTATTAGTTGCTAATTTGGAACGTAGCTTTTCAGCATGGCAAAAAAGATTCACGGGTTAAATCCCAGCCTGCTGGACAGATTGAGGATAATATATGCTTTATTAATACACCTCATTATTCCTAAATGCGTGGGCTGAGAGAGTGGTGTTTTTTTATGGATTGTGATTTAAACGTGCCCTTAAATATAGAGTTAACACAGATTAATAATTTTTTATGTTTATTCATATGCAATTAGTTAATTTTATGTCAGTGCACCTATTTAGTCAAAAAGATGAGTCGGAGTAAAGCGGCGTTTAAAGATACAATTTCTTTGTGCTCTTGGCGTAAAGGACGAGTCGAAGAGTGAAATAATCCAATCTTTAAATATGTGCCGTTCAGTTATTCACAGGGCTGCGCAATGAGTGCTCATCATTATCTAATAATCTCATGGCATGTCATAGTCAATGTTAAGCATAAGGCTGCCGTGCGGGCTACGGATTCAGGCATCCTAAGGTCCGTGTCTCACCTCTGCAGTTCAAAAAACAAGCTCTGTACAATTCTGCCCGTGTTCGCGGCAGAAGCCAAAATGGTGTCTCTTTGTAGTTGTTACTCTGGTTGCCTAGGCAACGCGAGTGGTCCTTTTTTAGTTGCTAATGTGGGCACCATCTTTTGGGCTCTAAGAGCAACAACAGTATTGACAATAGTTAAGTGAGCCCATATAGTAACGTGTGCGTGATACTAAAGTGAATTCACCGTCCTGTATGCCAATTTAGTCAATTGTGATTCGCTGCTATGTATGATTGTTTTTCGTGTTGTAGGTCAAAAAAATAAAAAGCGTGTTATGTCAATAATATGTGTGTCAATGTACACATTAAAAAGGCGACATGCAAAACACTGTGTCTTCTCGCTTTTATACGCGTGACCTATGGTCCAGAGGGTCTGAGCTGTTTACTTGATCTTGGGAACGGTGCCTAGTCAGATTGGATAGCTAGATGGATTTTATATTCAAATGAAAAATAGTGTCAATTGTACAATATAAAATCGAATATGATAGAGAAATACCAAATGATATGTTTGCTTTCTCATGTACTCGTGGTTTAGGGCTATGTTAGCCTATGGGATTAGATATCATTGAACATACTGAGGTTCAAGTCTTAATATTTATGAGCTGTTGAGTGAAATGCGGGGTAAGTCCATGATATGCTAAACTTGTAGTTGGTAACTAGCACATATTTCATAACTTATCCAAAGTTAAGTGTTTCATAGAAAGGAGGACATCTCATTGTCAGAGTTCAAACCTCTTTCTACTGTTCGAAAGCGGCATATTCATTTCGCCTCCTCTTGTCTCAATTTCTTCTCTCGATCTCCTCCTCTTGGTCCAAGTGTTACTTTCTTTCAACCCAAATATGTGATGTCTTTTTTGTTGCTTAGTTGATGTTTTCTTTGCCAGTGAGATGCCAGTGGTAAATTAACGTTCTGACTTCCAATGCTGGACATATGTTCTCGAATTCTGATTCTCATTTCTCTAATAGTGCTACCAATGTACATCTTCTTACATTGACATATTATTGCGTAAACCACAAATTTCGTTTTGCAATTGAGAAAGTCAGTAATTTTATACTTGGTAAGAGTCTTCAAAAACCTCTGTATTGCCCATTGCATATTGGCACATGGAACATGAGCTGCATTTCCGAAGGCCCATGGATAGTTGGGGTAGCCATGATGTTGTCTCTAAGCATTTTTCTCTGGTAGAAGCGAAGGGCTAAGGATATTTTTCAGCGTTCTTGCTCTTTTAAATGTTACTGAAGGACTTTCTTCAATGTAATTCTGATATGTGGATCCAATTTCAAGAGTTCCCAATTCTTTTTCAGGATCTTCCTTATTACAGAATTATTGGCACAATATGTTGTAATAAATCTGATTCGTTCTGGCTGACTCTGAGTTTGCTTTCTGGAAACCAATATGTTCTCTCTGTTGAGTTGCCTGGCTTGAGTACGTGCTTTGGAAATATTCTTCATGGCATATCCTCTGGCTAAAAAACGGGTTGAGAGCAGCTTACATTCTTCATCAAAGGCTGCTTTTGTCATACAGTTTCTTCGAGCTCTTATAAACTCCCCTTTCGGGATATTTTTGATTACAGGATTGAAATGACAGCTTGTCACAAACAAAGTGGAATTTGCCTCTGTTGGTTTTCTATAGGTTTTAGTCATTAGTTTGTTTTCTTGTATATAGATTGTTAAATCTAAGAAATTGACCTCAGATATGCTAGATGTTCCAGTAAAATGTATTCCTAAAGTATTTTGATTTGCTCGTTGTCTGAATGCTTGCACTTGGTCGTCATGCCCCTTCCAGATGAGAAAAACGTCATCTATGTATCGGTTCCATAAAACAACATTTTCTCCATAATTGGAGTCCGAATAGATGCATTGGTCTTCGTACATAGCCATTACAAGGTTGGCAA
Source organism: Ambystoma mexicanum (assembly GCF_040938575.1). Lineage (NCBI taxonomy): Eukaryota > Metazoa > Chordata > Amphibia > Caudata > Ambystomatidae > Ambystoma > Ambystoma mexicanum. Next base: position 1,471,351,931 of record NC_090931.1, on the reverse strand, counting down.
GAGCCAGGGCATATTTAACTCCCATAGCTACGCCACAGGTCTGTCTACAGTATTCTTTATTGAACAAGAAGACGTTATTTTTCAGAGTCAAAAGCAGCATTTCCTTAAGCATCTGGATTGATTGGTAGCTTGATGCTGTGCCTTGAGAGAAAGCGTGATCTATAGCATCCAATGCTGTGTTGTGCTCGATGGATGTGTAGACTGCTGTAACATCCCAAGTAGCTAGGATGTATCCAGGTTTCCAGTTCACTCTTGTCAATTTGTTAATAATTGCTGTTGTATCTTTAAGGAATGACTTGGTTATGTTTACTTTGGGCCTAATAATGTTGTCGATGTATTCAGCCATGTTGACAGTAGCCCAGCCTATTCCACTTAGAATAGGTCTCCCTTCTGGAATTCGCTCAAATGGTTTATGACCTTTAGGTAAAAAGTAGATGGTCTGTAATGTTGGATGTTTGATTTCTAGTGCTTTTTTTTCCACATCTGTTAAGAGTCCCTGACGGTGCCAGCACGTGATTGATTCTGTGAGTTCTTGATTGATGTCCGATTTAGGATTTGATGCCAGTGTTACATAACAGAGTGGTGTTGATAGGTGATTGAAGGCCATAGTAAAATAATCTTGACGGTTCATCACTACAATCTTTCCACCTTTGTCGGCTGGCTTGATCGTTAAGTTGTAATCTTGCTGCAATTCTTGGAGGGCTTTCCTTTCCATTCATGACAAGTTGTCAAATTTAAATTTAGTTTTAGACGTTCTGTTGGATTTTGTTGTATCAAATGCATCATTAAGATCCTTGGTCATTGTTTTATAAAACACATCTATTAAATTATCTGGTGTTAACTGAGGTGTAAATCTCAATTTATTTTGCATTTCTTTTGGCGCAAGGCTGGTTTGTTGTATACGTAATTCCTGTAGGGTTTCAAGTATATGCCGTTCTGTGTCCTCTTCCAAAGATCTGAGTAAATGGATGTAATTGAGATCTTCTATTGTAAATTCACTTTGTCTCATCGGTACTTCCCTCTGTTGGTAAGTATTGGTTACTTGAGTTGCAAACCATTTCTTAAGTTTAAGCTTTCTGACAAATTTAAACAAATCTATATGGACATCCGTAGTATTGTAATCCATCGTCGGGACAAAAGAAAAGCCTTTGTTCAGTAAAGAAATGTCTTCTCTTTGCAGGGTCCAATTAGATAAATTCAGAACAAATTATTTACTTCGTCTTTTTCGCTGCCTCTCTCGCTGCAGCCCTTGTAAGTCTTCTGAAATCTTCTAATGCGTTGGGATTCCCTGAATCTACCACTGACTTTGAGTTGTACTATGAGGTTGCACAGGCGCAGTTTGCTGGGCGCTGGTACTCCTCACAAGACCGACCACTACGCACGAATTTAGAGGAATATAACGTGTCCCCATCTAACCTTCGCACAATAGTACTGGCCAATAACTTGCACGTTTGATCTGGTCCGTGCGACTGTAAATGCATGGGCCAGAATATTCAAGAGGCTGGATGTCACTGTGCCCTACGTCGGGGCTATCCTGCTATGGCGCTGCCCAGGACTCCCCCCAATATACAGTAAGGCCATACAGGGGGGTTGGGACCCCGAGGACACAATGACACTCCACAACCGTTCCCGGAGGGCTCTTTTGTCACGCATACACATTTTTCGGAGAAATTGGGCCCTAGCTCCATTAAATCGCTTCAGTATTATAGAATAAGAGCAGCGGTCAGGGGGCGCTGGCCATCATTCCCGTATGAACCGGAGGAATGTGAGGTGCTGGGCGTGGTGGTGATGGGGACGGGGGGTAATCCCAGAGGGCTGGTTTCTAGATTGTACAACAAATGCCAAGAAGCGCAGAACCAACCCCAGAAAGCCAGGGGGAGATGGGAGGCAGACCTAGGAACTCCATTGGACGATACTCAATGGATCCGGTGGTGTTGCTTGACCAGAGAGATATCCCTCAATGCCAGACACAGACTCATACATTTTAAGATTCTTAATAGGTTACACTACACACCTGCAAAAATTGCTCGGTTTTCCCCCACGGCGCACAGTGGCTGCATCAAGTGTGGCGCTGAGGTGACCGATGCTCACCTTATGTACTGGAGATGACCCCATGTGGCCCTATTCTGGCAGGAGATTGCAAACAGTCTACAGGAATTTACGGGGGTCCCCCCTTCACTGTCACTCCCGAAGTACATGTTTGAGGATATTGGAAAGGTAACAGTTAAATCGCGACCCTCTTCAACCTTGGGTGCTTGGTTGCAAAAACATTTATATTGCTGAACTGGAAGTCAAAGACTGCACCGGACATTAAAATGTGGACCAGAGAAATAACGTATACTAATTAATGCGATAGGGCTTATGTTTCACTTGTAACACCGAACTGCAGGCCTAAAGACATATGGGAACCGTTTCGTGCCTACTTAAGTAAATGCAAAACTGAAGTGATTGAATATATCAGGATATGGCATTTGTATAACAGACAGAAACAAAGTCGCCCCAGGAATAGACTCTGTTTATGTAGAGATAGAGAAGGTGCTCGGTTTAAAGGGAACGGGTCCACGCAGTCACCGATAAGTATTGAAACAATGAAGCATTAAATGGAGGTTACTGCTGTTTGGCCAAGAGGAGGGATTGTTGTAAAAAAAAAAATAGAGGGTAACAGAGTTGTACTGTGTTGTGCAGTGGAGAAGATCATGCAGGCAGCTTGAGTCCGTTGCAACGTCGCAGTCAAAGACAAACGCCTCTGCGGACGCTCTGCATCGGAATTGAGTTTTTAAAGCATATCTCCTCCTTCTGTCAGCAAGCAGGGTAGACAGACTTCAGCACAGCACAGTCAAAGACAAACGCCTCTGCGGACGCCTCTTGGTTGAACTAATATGGATTAATCAGATGATATCAAATGCCCAAACTATTGGCATTGCCAATGGTTGTTTTGTCCGGTGGAGCAGATGACGCATGCAGAAATGAAGTGACATCCATGCCCATACTCATGTTAAAGCAGGCGGCAATGCCTGTCATTGGCATTTCTTGTAATCTTTTTAGTGCATACAAGATGTATTTTATCAAGACAGTGTGACCCTTTTATAAATAGGCACTGGATGCAGCCAATGTTAGCACTTACATTGCTGTTGGTTGGTTCCCCTCCAAGCAATTTTATTAATGCGCGAAACGGAGTGAAAAACCAAAGGAAAGGATGCAAAATCGTAATTTTGGAGTTTTTAGGCTCCGTTTGCTGAACAGAGTAAATGCCACCTGCTGTACTCTTAGCGGAAGGCATTTACAGAGGATTCTTATGAAATCCGCCTGCATTTTGCAGTTGCTAGGAACAGGCTGATTCCACGGGAATCCATTCATTTTACTGCAGCATGCAAATCTAATGGTGGCGTAAGACCAGGGGCATTTGAAGTTGGAGGAGGAATATATAGCGGAAACTTTCATTCTGTTTTGTGCCCCCACTCCACCACAAATTAAATCAAAATCTCTCAAAATGTAAAAGTAGGACATACACGGCTTTAAGTCTCACGTTTGCACTCCAGGACTTGTAAAATGACCACCAATTAGTTAATTACTGAAAAGCAGGACTACGTGTTTGAATGCCTACACCACATAGGCTTGCGTGTTCAAAACTTAAATCATTAATATTGATACAATGATTAAAAGTGCATATGTCATGACCACAATCGCAAGTGTGTGAATTCAGTCACAGTTTGTTCTAGCTGGCCTGTACTTTGCCCAGCGAGAGTTGCCTAAACCTCAAGCAAGTCAAATGGGAAATTGTTAGTCTATTGTTAATCCACAAAAATTCATTAATTAATTCTCAGGTCCCTTCTTTACCTTAAGTTGGATGTATGTTTTTACAGTCGGCCTAAGTGGTACAGATCATTACATCTCCCAGAAAAAACATAGTTGGGACCAACAATATTTTTGTCTCCTACTTATCAGCAATCTCAATATATTCTTGGACTGGTATTATATACACACAAGCTCCAGTCCTAGAATATGTGGAGAAAGTGCTGTATAGTGGGAGACAGAAAATTGTTTCCCCAACAATGTTATTTCCAGGAGATATAATCACTGGATACCATACAATACTTTCTTTTTTGTCCCTGCGTTATGTTGTATTTCCCATTCAGGAAGTTTCTCTCAGCAGGTGGAACAGAGTGTTGGTTATGTAACGTAGCAATGGTATTTTAATCTGCACTGTCTAATGTACTAACATTCATAATTGTGCTTTTGGAGAGCTCAGGCAAATCTTAACACCACAATGTGGTGTTTGTCCAAGCATTCTGTATCTGCTAATCCTGCTCCCACAAAGGCGATTCCAACTGTTTTTAACCAATAAATATCCAGCATTGATATCGATGGTGGCACCATAACTGTTTGAAAATAATTCCATTTATGGCCTGCGCAATACCAATTCTATGTTTCTCAGTATGGTCTTTACATGTCAGTTTGTTGTTACATTTCTCCCAACATATGTACATTCTTTATGCAAGTGGATACCTTCCTCCCAACAGATTTATCATCTTAGATATATATCTTTCAGCGTCAGCTGCCTTCAGAAAAGATTTCAGCCAACAGAGAGTGCAATGCGGTTCCACATTAGCTATGCTCAGCTCCGTTGCGCAACCCTGATGCTTGACAAGATGTCTTCAGCTGTATATATGGAGCCATTGGTGCTCCATGACCTCTATTCCTTTTGTCCGCACACTCAGTCTGCCACTAGGTTTTTCAGATTTTAACTGTGTCCTGCCTAATCCTCAAGTGGGATTCAAACCCTGCATGGTCTGTGTACAAACTGCTCAAGGCAGATGTGATCATTTATCCACATGATCAGTCTTTACTGCCTGGACAAGGAACACAATACGAAAGACTCCAGCTCATGACGGTCAATGCATGGACCGTAAGAGAGTGTGCCGTTAAACTGCATAACTTTCTTCACAAAGGTGGGAAAACACTCTTTCCTGTTACAAAGCCCTCTGACAAGAAGACCTAATTTTCAGAGTGGCATGAGTGGAACATCGTTTGAAGAAAGATGAATACTGGTAGGATTCTAGTACTCAAAAAGGTGACCGGAAACATAAGATGACAGGCCACAAGAGGACTTGTTCCATACGTGAAACTACTAGATATCACTATTACTCCTCATCCTCCTAAAAGTAGAGACGACACTCCCATTCCAAGGATGATGAAGATTCTTCTGGAGAATCAACACCTTGGAAGGTACCGTTATTCAGTCACTCTTCTAAACTGGATCAGTGGGAGGAATTCAGGCAACAGTTGCTACACTTCTTTGTCAAAGCCCCTGTGCTGGCGACTTGGCAAACGGCACTGGTGACAGAGCAAGGAGCCTCCACGCTTGGACAAGCTGACAGAGGCATTTCTTCCAACTGCCACAATATATCTGACATTAAAGACTGCTCCCCTACAATGGCAGACAGGTCTGCCTTTTGCATCATAGACCCGGCACCGGCTTTCTCAGCTTCAGCCGTGGCACTGGCTGGCAGTGATACTTCACTAGAGTTTACGGCTCAGGGCGACCAGTTATTTATTTATTTTATTTATGTGTTATTGTTTTTTTACAAAGAAAATCTTTTTCTCATAATTAAAACACAATACAAATCTTACATCAAACTTAGTACTTAAAACCTAAACTTAAAACATAAATAATGAAAAAGGACATTCCGGTTTACACACAACATGATTAACATTCCTATCCCCATAGGCCAGGACATCCTATTAAAATATTTCAAATTAGATTAGATTAGCCACTATAATGACACTAATCCTTAATGACAATTAATTTCAACTGAGCGTAGCATTGTTCAACAGTGACATAAGGTAAATACAAACTCGTTCCAGTTAGCACAATAACCAGGATTACAGTTCATCATGATACATAGATCTCCGTATGCAATTTCATCAGCTATGGCCTATACTTTCCACTGCCATCAATCAGACCCTGTAAGAGATAAGTGCAAACCCGCATTTAGCGTGTTTATACATTGGTACCAAAAGGATGAATCTTTGATAAAATCTAGGTGGTGCACAAATTCACCATAATATTTTATATAGATTTTCGCTATCATAGGGCATTCTGTATGAATATGTCTGGCCGTTTTACTGGTCTTTCTATTCCTACATATACGACAGTAACATTCATCCTTGGGGATCTGCTGCTGATGCCCAATTGAAGCTAGTACCGGGAGATGGTCGATTCTAAGCAGGAGTATAAATCTCCTGAGATTGGTCGAAGGGCAGATATTTAGATATTTCTGTGATCGCTTAAAGGTGTAAAGTATATGCTGGACAAATCTATATTTTTGGAGACTTTCGAGATATATGAAGTTTCGTTGCCAGTCCCATAGATCAACTCTCTTGCCCAGGGCATATTTCATGTCTTCAAGTTCCCCTCCCCAATTAGGAGTCCAACCTATCTCCTCAAAAATATTATCCATCTGTTTCTTAAATTGCGAGTTCTCCTTCTCTATACGGATTCCTTCTCCCTTTACCACCATCACCCATCATGACAGGGGGCAGGTGGCCTCTGGTAGGCAAAATTTACTCCTACGCCCAGTCCCCTTTCTTCCAGACTGTTACGCCCTGTCCCCTTTCCTCCATACTGTATGGGCATCCCCACAAGGGGAGAGCACCTGGGCCTTTTGCACCGTAAAATATGCATTTCCACTATACATTTCTAATTTAGGTGCTATTGAGTGCAGCATTGGGCGTGATTGTGCACGCTAACCCCTCCCATCAGTGCCACACCTGATTCCTTTTTCCACACAACAGGAACTAGCGTTTAGCAGGTTCGCCTGGCTTCAGTAGGTTAGCCTCTTCTGAGAGTCTGTACACTGCCTCGGTCATTCATGCACTCTGTTTGGAGTGTCTGGGGTCAACACCCAAATGCCAAGCTCTCTTAAGAATAGGATCTTGCGGTCAAGAGAGGTCTTTTCGGAGTAATCGCCAGACCATCTCAAGAGGTTTGTACAGAGAAAATCAAGAGCTGACAAGGTACGTTCATCTCTCTTTTCCAAGATAACTCGAAAGGGGCACTTCCAGGGAGTTCCCCACCTTGGAGGGGTCGTAAAGACACTGCCACTGGTGCCACTGGTGCTTAGACAGAGGGGTCCCTAGATTTTAACAGGGCTGGCAACGAGGGGCTGAGAAGCCCTGTTACCGGATGTCGTTCCAAGGGACCTTTGGGTCTTGTCACTGGGCCCCAGCCTGAGGGTACGACTTTATGGAGGACTACCAGCTCTACAACTGAAAGCAACAAGCCTCCCAGAGTTTGGGCCAAAGTTCAAAAGAGAACCTGGGAACCTCCTTTTCAGGACTCTACGCCAGACAACGCTTCCATGTACATCCCCAATTTATCTCAGCAATCTGACAGCCACAACATTGTGGACAGATGGAAAGAGTCAGCCTTCAGACCTACCACTTCTGACAGAGCACAATCTTCTGTGGATTCCTCACCACCTGAAAAAGCCACGTAGCCATCCTCTGAAAGGGCTCCTCTTAAAGCTACACACAACAGCATGTGGGGAGGTTAAGGGCAATTCAAGAACCTATGGTCAGTTTCAAATGGTCTGCTAGAGAAGTTCCTTGGTGCACCTCATACCCATCCACCTCCAGTAGGCTGAGATACTCAGAGCAGTGGAACAGCAAACCAGACGGCTCCTCTGGGTGCCTGGTATATCACCAAGGACCCTGACGGTAGCTGCGTCCCAGTACAGAGCACACCAGCATGTAAATATACATTTTTAGAGGGGTTCTTGATTCTCATGAAGTCCCCCAGATATCAGACATTCTAAAAGGCCCTATCAAGGAGGTCATGCCACAGCAACCTCAGAGTCAATATCTACCAACACCCCTGCTACCTCCTCCCAGCAGTGACACATCATGTGGAATTTCCACATATGGATGAGGGGGCCGAGAGGCGAATGTCAGTGGAGTACTGGAAAGGGTTAATACTTATCCCTTTTTGTCTGTTTCTCTTGGAGCCTTGCTCCCTTTCCATTAAGACTTGGCTGCTTGACCATATTGTTTTAATATTGTTCCGGCTGGGTTTAGTCGCCATTTCCTTTTGGAAAAGTCTTTCTCGTGTTGGTCTCTATGCGCCAACGAGGTTTGGTTCCTTTGTTCACCGTCTTTTTGCGGGCTTCGGCACAGAAGCTCTCCTTAGGCGCCTGAAAGTCTGGGTAGGCAGGATGTGAGGGAGGGGTCTTAAGACCCCTGCCATGGGTTCCCTTGGTAATCCAAGTCACACTCCTGTTTGATTGGCTAAGTGACTGTCCGGCAAGGACAGCCACCCTGCTGTGTGATTGACAGCCTGGCTGTGTGAATGGGGGAAAACTGCATAAAAAGCAGGTCTCTAGGTCTGGAAGAGCAGAGTCACCACTGGAACGAGAGAACCGAAGAGCAGCTGACAGAAGAGGACCCCTACAATGACTGAACTGCCCGGTGAAGCCCTGCTGCAGGTCCGAATCTTCAAACTCCAACGATAGAGAGGATCCTCCTGGAATCTTCTTCCCTTGAACTGGTGGGACCAACCAGTTTGCCCAAACTACAAGCCAGGACTCCCCCCTCTGGTCGAATTTGCTCTACAGAGCTACAGTGAACCGGATAGCCAGGAAGGTCAGACCCTGCTTGAGTTTTAAGGAGTGCACCTTTTATTCGTTGCTTTGCTCTGCTGCTGGTTTCTTCCCTGGGTAGTGCAGGACCCTCCAGCCTTCCTACTTCGTGTCAGTCCGACAGTTGCTTCAGGAACCGTGAACCTGCAAGAACTACCAGGAACGTCCGCCTCAACTACAGCTTCTTCTCCATTTAAGGTACTGTTCAACATCCGGTTGTTCGTTTCCTTCAGCCGCAGTGAAGGGGTGTGAAACCTTTCGCCAATCCGAGGGCTTGTCCTTCTCTATCCTTTAACCTAACTTTTCTGCCAACCAACTTCGTTTTGAACTTTTGGCAAAGACTTAACCATGAACTACCCTGAACTGTGTGATCTTGAGCAAAATACTTTTGTCCTTTGACCCTATGCCTATTTGATTTGATTCCATCACTGTAGTTCCTCTTTCTAGATTTCCCTGCTTACTTACCTGTTGGTGCTGGTCAAATTCTACCTAACTTTGTCTTTCCCTCCCTTTTTAATTAAAGAGTGCCAATTTGCTCCCACTTATTTTTGTGAGCTTAACTTGTCTGGTAACTATTGGGAGTGGTGTGGTGTATTAAGATTGTGATTTGTGACTTGCTTTACTTTAGTGAAATGTTATACAACTGACGTGTAAATAAATGTATATCATTTTACTCAGAAACCTTGAGTCAGTGTTTGTTTGAATCATAGTAATTGCTGTCCTTTGTGTAACTATTTGATACTGCTCACTTGCTCTTGAGATAAGTCTGGCTGCTCAGCCATTGCTACCACTTTACTGTGTAGTACAGGCTTGTACCAAAGGAGAATTTGTGCTGCCCCTTGTAGTCCTAATTGTGTGTAGTGTTCCCAAATGGTACTGCATATAATTCTGCCTAACACTGGTGTACAGCGGTGACGATCAAAGTATAGTAATTACACTTAGAGTGCTGCTATTACCTTAGATCAACTAAACACAAGGCTAACATCGCTAAAAAGCAATATTAATCATGACTGATATGGAAAGCTACAGTCAGGAGACCCTCCTGAGTTACACTGCAAATTATCTAAGAAATCTGTGTAAAGAAAGGAACCTCTCTGCCAGAGGCAAAAAGTCTGAATTTATTGAACAGTTTTTAAAGAACCAAAGTCTGGGGAGTGGGCCTGAAATACCTAACCCTCCAGCAAATGTGGAAAACAATGAGGATGATAATATGTCTATTAATGATGAGTTAGAGGAAGTAAATGTGTCTCCTAATGTAGGCCCCACTGTTCCCTTACCTGCTCAACAACCTCAACCTATGTCCACTGGGACCCCTTCAGTTCCTACACTCAGTCCTGAATTCATTGCTCTAGAAAGGATGAGGCTTGAATTGGAATTCAAATGTTTAAATGCTCAAACTGAACACAAAAACCAAGAACTTAAGCTCAGAGAAATGGGGTTGAATCATGAACTAGAAATGAAAAGGTTATCTCTTGAAAATGCTTCTATCCCACAGTCTTCTAGGTCTTCCAGCTCTAAGAGACCCTGTATGCCTAAAGAAATTGTGGGTATGTATGAGATTAAGCTTAATATTTTGTATTGGTTGGCAATGTTTGAATATAACCATGGGATTCAAGACCTTACAGGGAATCAGTTGCCTCTCTGGCTCTTCTCTAGGCTACCCACTGTTGCATCTGATGTTGTGATGGAGTTGGGGGAGGTGGATAGAATGGATTATGAGAGTGTGAAGCTAGCTTTAATTGCTTGTTTTGGGAGGACCCCTTCCCAGTGCCTTAAGAGGTTTAGGACCCTCAAAAAGCATGATGGTACCCCTTGGGCTACCTGGGTATGTGAATGTTTGAAATACTTAGATGGTTGGGTTAAAAGTTACAGAGTGAACACTTATGAAGGTATGAGAAATCTTGTTATGTTGGAGTCAATTTATGATGCCTGCTCTCCTGAGCTCAGATATCACTTGGCTGATTCTAAGGAGATAGATATAAATAAGTTAGCTAAGGCTGCTAACTTGTGGGTGGCCAACAGGTCTACTCACAAGGATTCTGGGGCAACTCAGAAGAAGGATGAGGGAAAGCAGCCAAAGAAAGAAAACAAGGAGAATTCTAATACCTCCAAATCAAAAGAGGGCCACAAACAGCAACACAAGGGTAAACCCCAAGGGAAACCAAATCAGGCTAGTGCACCATCTGGACCCAAACCAGATGGATGTCAGAACAACCCCCATTCATCAAACCATTTGGGAAATGTTATGCTTGTGAGTCAACTGACCATGTGAAAGGGGATCACAGATGTAAGGGTCAACCTTCAGGGGTCCACAATCTCTCCTTAGCCTTCTCCCCAGAGGAAGACGTACCTATGGCAAGTGGAAACTTTCACCTACTGGCTGATGAACCCATGAGAGTCTCAGCCAGTGTTTCTTTAGTGTACCTGAGCCTGTGGGAACAACAACATTTAGATGTCTATAATACCATCCCAGATAATACTAAAGAGTATTATAAAGATCCTGTTCTTGTGAATGTACAGGAAACCCCTGCCATCGGAGACACGGGAGGCAGCATAACTGTGGTGGATGAATCATTTTTCAAGGTGGAGGATGTTGCTAAGGCACCCAAATGCCTCACCAAGTTAGCTGGAGGCCCTGTGCAAATGCTTCCCCAGTTACCAGCTCTCATCCAGTGTAATGAATTACCAGCTCTCATCCAGTGTAATGAAATGACTGTCAAAATACCCATTAGTGTGCAGAGTGAAGTGCCTGGGAGAGTCCCGTTGGGTAATGACCTGAAAACTCTTAGAGTTGTGTAAAGCACCCCCAGGCCTCCCAGTAAGAGGAGACTATCACTCCCACTCCACAGGAGTTGCTCACTGCTATTTCTAAGAAAACAGAGGCAAAGGGGAAACCCAATACCTCCAGAAAAAAATCAGACCGCACCGCACCTCTGTGCTACCAACAAGGACATCCCCAAGACTGTCCAAAGTCACACCTGTGACTCCTCCACCTGCTGAGGCAGAGTGTGAGGTACAACCTTGTGTGGTTAAGCCAGCATCTGAAGAGTCAGATGTGGAAGAAGATACTATCTTAGTTGGAGATCTAGACCCTGTTGACCATCCTGAGCTGCAGTCTTTACTGGCAGAAGGTGGATCCAACAGGGAAGACTTCAGCAGAGGGAAGAGAGAGTGTCCTACTCTTGAAGGTTTTCGACAACAGGCTGCTAACCAACTTGATGGGCAAGAAGTTGGAAAGCACAGGTTAAGCTGGGAAGATGGCCTCTTCTACAGTGAACCAACCGAGTCTATCCCTGGGGACTGCAAAAGAATTGTAGTGCCCCTTACCAACAGACTCCAGTTCCTACAGTTGTCCCATGAGATACCCTTGCCTGGTCATTTGAGTTTCAAAAAGACCAAGGAAAGGCTCTCCTTATACTTCTACTGGCCTAAGATGGGTTCAGAAATTGACAAATTCTGTAGGAGCTGTCACACTTGCCAAACCTCTGGCAAGAGTGGAGCCAAGAATGTGGCACCCCTAGTGCCTATCCCAGTGGTGGGAGTTCCTTTTGAGAGGGTGGGCATCAACATTGTTGGTCCTCTTGACCCTCCCACATCTTCAGGGAACAGGTTTATCCTGGTTGTAGTAGACCATGCTGAAAAATACCCAGAAGCTATACCTATGAGAACTGTTACGGCTCAGGCTGTGGCAAAGGCTCTACTTGGTATTTTTACCAGAGTAGGGTTTCCTAAGGAAGTGCTATTTGACAGGGGATCCAATTTTATGTCCCACTACATGCAAACCATGTGTAGAAACTATGGTGTCACTTATAAGTTCTCTACAGCCTACCATCCACAGACAAATGGACTGGTAGAGAAGTTTAATCGTACTATGATAGGTGCATGATAGGTGCTTTAGAGGAATCCCTTAGAAGAAAATGGGACCTTCTACTGCCATGCCTTCTCTTTGCTTATAGAGAAGTCCCTCCGGAGGGAGTTGGTTACAGTCCCGTTGAGCTTCTCTATGGCCATCCAGTCAGAGGTCCATTGGCCCTGATTAAGGAGGGGTTGGTAAGTGCTCCTTCCCCCAAGCCAGTCAGAGTGACTGACTATGTGATAGGTCTCCGGAGGAGAATGTCACACATGATAACTTAAAAGTTGACTTCATAACAAAGGGAGATAATAAGAGCAGTGCTCTATCAATATGTATACTAAAACAGCACAGAAACCAAACAAACCTCAAACAGAACAAGAGGCATCCAGGTCAACATCCTCTGACACCTCAGAATCACTGAAAATGATGGAATATATGTGTGAGGGGTTCACTGCCCTTCACTCAAAGTTAGATGACATGAGTGGCACCATATGTTCGATCAAAGCCCACATGGAGAAGACAATACTCGGGTGACAGAGGTGTAAACTAGTGTGGGAACTGTTGAGGATGACATTGGAGCCCTTCGGTCCGAAGTGAATGCACTGTCTAGGCGAGTCCAAGAAATTATCAAGAAGAATTAGGACCTCGAGTCACGTGCCAGTCGTAATTATATCTGCATTATTGGTGTTCCAGATGATAACATAGAAGGCCCATGGAAGACTACGTAGAGCGGAAGCTACCATCTCTTTTGGACTACCTGAAACGCTCCCCACAGTTTCCCATCGAGAGAGCCCTTCTATTCTTAATAGCGAAGCCTAGACCGGGGCCCCTCCCTGCCACATCATAACGAGAGTACTGAACTATCGCGACATGGATGCTTTGCTTCACGCAGCAAGGGCCAAAGGTGACCTCTTCTTGGGCTCATCTAGGATCCACCTTTATCCAGATTTTTCCATGGCCACTCAGCAGAAATGGAAGACCTTCCTAGCTGTCAAGAGGAAACTACAAGACCTGGGAGTCAAATATTCTATGCTATACCCTGCTAAGGTCAGAATCGAACACTCAAACCAAGTCTTGTTCTTTACCATTCCTCAGGAGGCCTCCAAGTTCATCAAGTACCATTTCCCTGGCTGATCGGCCTGGATGATGCCCCTGTAGCAGCTTCGGTTCTGTTCTGTTCATTGTTGTATGTTAAGTACTCCTAGTATGGTTGGGATCCAGATGACCAACTCGACGACAGACCTCCGAACAGATGAGACCATCTGACATCCGCAAGTTTGACCTTCTTATTGCTATTTATGTATTGATATCACCCTATGCACCACATAAAGTCTAGTCAATACACCAACCCGGCAATGTCGCCACTGATTGTGAATGGCTTTGAGTTGTGATGGGGTACCACCTCTCTGATTGGGGGAGGGGAGTTATAGTTGGAAAAATGCTTGGCATGCAGCTGGGAACCCGAGTCCCTTTATTCAACCCGGCGGGTCTTGTGAAAATGTTACCCATGCTCTCGGGCTGGTGCCCTGTACTGTAGTCCCTGCTTGGGACCACTCTCTATTGCTGTTGGACTTCCGACACAATGACGGATAACAATGTTATATGCATGAGCTGGAATGTCAGGGAACTGGATAACCATGCTAAAATGCGGAAACTGCAGCTGTACTTTATCAAATTGATATATGTATATCACCATCTGGTACTTTGACTTACCATGCTACACTTAGGCGGGCAGGGACGTGGGAATTATTATTATCTTTTTCTCACTGAGCCCAGGGTTCAGCCTCAGTGAGCCCCGTAATCACTGGCAAGAGGTGGGGCATCGCATGGTCATAGACTGCGGTGGTGCCCTGCCTCCCGCTTTTGCACTCTCCATTAATAACCCCTACAGTCCTCACTTAATGTTATGATGATCTGAACATAATTTATCCACTTTAATAATTAAAGAGGGTCAGCCCTTTTACGTTTTTCTTTTTGATTCCTCTTCAGAATTTTATAATTCGAGAAATTGGCCCTTATTTTATGAACATTGCACTTTGTATACAGGTTGACTGTGATGGCCTGCGAAGCGCTGTGCCACAGGTGACAATTGAAAGCAACAACTCTTGGGGGAGCACTGGCGGGAGGCTGAGGAGTGGAGAGCAGTACGTGGACCCGCAACCCGCTGAAGCACCTTACATGCAGGCTGATTGCTGAGCCAGTTGCCGGGGTCAAGTAGCACCCTGTAGACCCCACGCTAGCCCCAGATGGCAACCGCACATGACCCCTGAGGGGTGGGGAGAACACCTTATACAGCTCACTCCCAATGCCACAGAACCTGCGAAGGCAGAGGAACCCAGCAGGGTGAAGGAGTGGCCTGGGGCAAGCACCATGCGCACTGCATATTAAGTACAATGAATGCAGGACACTCCATTGGGCACAACCTAATGACTATGTGGGGCACTCTGTGCAATATCTGTCATACAGCTGAAGCGACCCAGTAAGCCGCAATCATATGTAGACTGCATCCTACAGCCAACCTCATCTATGCTGCAGAGGAGTCTGAAAACGGTTGGGCCAGAGATGATACAGGAACTGTGACAGCTGCCACAGCTAGGCGCTCAGGCCCGTGACACCACAGACCAGTGACAGGACGACCAATGGGGCCCACACTCCCACCAATCACCAGACCTGAAGCTGTCACAATCCGCTCACCTGCTTCAGCCCCTAGTGGGAATGCTACAGCACACTGCTGCTCCTGCTAAACAGTCAACCCCTGGAGGGGATAGTGGAGTCACGACACTGCAGCAATCGGCACGAAAACTACCTGCAATGGAGACACAGATCCAAAAGCCAACCCCAGGCGATCCTGCAGGAGATGAAATCCATTGGCCAAATGACGCAGGAGACCAAATAAACTGTGCAGGACATCAAACAGGACATGCAAGATGTTCAAACTAGACTCAATGCACAAGCAGACCAGAAGACAGATAATGAACAGCGAATCAGCTCCCTGGAGGACAACACAGTATCCATGGCAACTGATGTCGACGATTAGGGAAGTGCAATGCCTGGAGCAAAGGTTGAGGACCAAGAGAATAGGTCCTGACACACAACAATTTTGCGCCTGGTCGGCCTGCCTGAAAATGCAGAGGGCCTTGACCTCGAGACCTTCACCTATGATCTTCTGCGGGACAAGCTAATACTGCCAGGAGCACGCTCCATGACGATTGAATGTGTGCACCGAGCTCCTATCCCCAAACCGGCACTGGGGGACCATCCACGGTCCATCACAATGCGCTTATTGAACTTCCAGCATAAAATGGCCATCCTGAAAGCATATCGAGTGACAGGCACCCTGCGTGTCGAGGGTGCAGAGATCAGGAACTCCAACGACTACTCCCTCAAGGTCTCTAGGTGCAGAAAGGGTTTCAACCCTGTATTCGAGGCCCTAAAGGGATCAGAACATCGGCACTTCCTCAAGTTCCTGGCAACGTGGTGCATTCAACTCGACAAGCAGTTGTACTCGTTCGAGGACCCTGAGGGAGCCTTTCCCTTTCCAACACAACGGGACCTGGTCTCAGGGGAGCTCCCCCCAGCAGAGGACTGGAAGCATAAATCTTCACGTGCATCCTCACCATCCGCGAGTCTACACCGCCCTCAGGGCCTGCATAGTCGCTGGAATAGAGTCGGGCGGTGCCCTACAGGCATGAAGAACAACACAGGAACACCGGACTGACAGATTCAGTGGCACAATATACTCCATAACCAGAGACAAGCACACCCCTGCGCCCATAATAGCAGGACACACCTGATATAGGGATTCTCTTCTACACCGCGGGGAGATCAAGATCCGCCAGAGGGACTGAGTTTCTCCCTGGACATCGAACAATGCGATCGACCATGGGCACCCCTGGCCGGCTGTTCACATGTAACAGTCACAAGTTGTCCCTACCGGTTGAGGACCTACGCTATGGATTCTGGATTAGAGGCCGCCATAGGTACCAAAGTCATACCCCCCCATGGCTTCACAGACATTCCCAATGTTTGCAATGTTTATGATAGTTCATCAGAGCCACGTTCCCGGTCGAGAGAGCAGTGGCATGCAGGAGGGTCAGAGTAGGCTGTGCGTCCCTCAAACATGAGCTTGGTTTGCCCAGTACTGGGTCCCAGTTCTGCTGACACATTGTTAGTTCGGTTACTCAGTTTGGGTGTTTTGTTTATTTTTGGGGTTAGGTATTTTTGCTCTTGGGGAATTGTCCTCCTCTAATCTCTATGGTGGAATGGGGGCCGAAGGGTCGACCAACTACGCACGATATAGTATGTGGGCTATGGGCGCCCCCAATGATATGATAACACCCCCTCTCACACTCATATCGCTGAATGTTCAAGGGTTGGGACACCCGATCAAAAGGAAGAGAACGCTCGATCTAATGCAGGACCTGGGTGGGTGGGGACCGATATCATGTTCCTTCAGGTAACTCATTTAAATGCTGTAAAGTCAAAAAGTTGGGTCGGTGCTGGGGCGGGGGTGGCAATTCACATTCTCCCACCTTCCCTCAGACCCTCCAAAGAAACTTGTCGCCCTACAAGCCATTATGGCTGAACTCAAACTCAAAGTTGCTTGGAGAATTACACACACACACAGACTACATATTCTACTCTGCAAGACATAACAGTTATTAGACTACTGGCTTCTTCCCTTCCATGCCCTTCACCTTATACGCTCATGCAACATTGCGGCCACCTTACTATCTGATCATGCCCCAGTGGTGTTACGTATCAACCTACCAACCGCTCCTCCCCCGCAGGAGCCAACACTGACGCCTGAACCTAACGGCGCTGCGTTACCCCGACTTCAGAGAGCACCTAGAAGGGGACACTAATATATATTGGCAAAAATCCTGACTGACAAACATAATGCGCCAACGTGCTGGGATGCGTATAAGGCGTACCTTCGGGGGCATTGCATTTGTAGGTGGTCATACAAATGAAAAAACTGGGGTAAGCAAGATGAGAGGCTGAGGGCCGACATCCTGGGAGCTGAAAGACTGCACACCCGGGACCCACATACGCTTGCCAAACTAAGTAAACTTAGGCTGAAACTGAAATGCATGACTATAGATAGAGCCCAGAAGTCCTTCTCTAGTTAGTCGCCAACCTACTACAACGAGGGGGATATAGGCCCCTGCACCTAATGGCATAGGCCCTGAGTGGCAGGCAGGTTGCTCAAACAATAGACCTCATCCGGGACTCAGATGGGAATGAACTGGTGGGTGAGGAAGCTATTAATAGTAGGTTTGCACTGTTTTACAGTTCACTGTATACACAGGCAACATCGACTGACCCACAGCACACAGCGGATTTTCTAGACAAGGTTCTACTCCCACTCCCCACACTTGACTTCGCGCAGGTCAACACCCTGACTGCTTCCATCACAGAAGAGGATATATCCCAAGCGATCAGATCCCTGAACAGGGGCAGATCGGCGGGGCCGGATGGTATCCCCATCGACCTCTACAAGGCCCTGGAAAACCGGATAGCGGCCATTCTAAAGGCTGTGTTCATGGACACTGCGACGCATGGCCACCTACAAAAATCCATGCTGGACACCAACATCATTGTGTTCCACAAAAAAGGGCGCGACCCAAAGGAGTGCGGCTCCTACCGCACCATATCACTGATCAACGCTGATGCAAAAATCCTAGCAGAGTGTCTGGCACACCAAATCGAAGCGCTCATTCCATCACTCATTCACAAAGATCAAACGGAATTCATCCAGGGCAGACATTCGGCAGACAATGTCAGACACCTTTTACATTTCATCGCCAGCAGGGCCGACGAGGATGAGGGGATCCTGGCACTGGTATCAAGACTTGATTGTCGTGAAGATTAGAGGGGCCTCTGTCCCTAAGTACCACACAGGGAGAGATAAAAGGACTCTCTATGCGATCCTTGAGGCCACAGGTGGGAGATGCTGGAATGCCGGAACCACAGAACATTGGAAACCCAAAGGCTGCTGTAAGGCAAACAATGATTAGTACAAACAATCGCAGTTACAGTATACAGAACGGACTAGTACTGTCAGGGAAGAAGCTTACGTACGTGTAGTAGTAAAGTCGCTGCTAAGCACACAGGGTCCTTAGATGTAGCCACGTGGGGATGCGTGGACAGCACCCTCAGTTGATGGTAATGGTGACTTAGGAATGGTAATCGGAGTGGTCACCAGTTACTGGGCACACCTGCAGTTGGTGAAGTGGTGCTTGACAAAATAACAACCAAAGACGTGGATTCAAGTAAGTTCGTGGGAGGTGCATATCAATCCAGGGAAGAGCCAAAAGAGACTAGGTAAGGTAGGAAAGTCCTGAGGTCCAAACAGCCAGATATCCACAAGAAAAAAGGCGCCAAATCCGAAGGGAAAACCAAAAGAAGTCCGTAGTTCGAGGTCCAAGTTTGAGTTATCCTGGAATCAAGATTGAATTGCGAACGCCAAACAGAGTCGTGAAGAATAGCTGTGAAGCAATGTGTGATCGTGGGAATTCTGCTTTTATCCTGTTTGTTTCCTTGTCACGTGACTCAAAACAGGACCACGTGATCGGGGTTTCCTTGTCACGTGATCCGGAAGCGAGCGTGACAGCCTGACTCTGCCAGACCCAATGCGCCACGGCAGTTGCCAATGCAGGAACGGTTACAAACGTGACCGAATGTGACCACCGCTGTGATGTAAGGTACCATACCATGATCGAGGACTACGGGCCCCAAGCTGCTCACGCTGCCCCCGTCCTGCATGTGTATCAGATGTCGGGATTGGGCGTGCTGCGGGGAATCTAGCGGGTGTGGGGACATGATGCATGACAACTGGGCGCCGAAAAAGGTGGTTGACCAAGTCCAGTGGAACTTTATGTTTTAAGTGCTAGGCAACTTTGGATTCCCCTAGGCATTCATCGAGATGGTCCGTTTGCTATATGAGCCCCACTGCCACTGTATCCATGAACGGTGTGAAATCCCCCCATTTTACCTACACTCAGGTACGCGCCAAAATGCCCATTATCACCCCTCGTGTACGCCGTTACTGTCGAACCCCTGGCAGTGAAACTGTGCTGTTAGGGAGAATTCTCTGTTTAGGCTGAATTTCCTAACCTAGTGAGTCCCCCAGCAGCTTTGCTGGATTTTTGGGGTTTATTTCTTTCTCCTGCCAAGAATGAGACTCTTTTACCCTCACTCTTGGGCATGATTTGAGTGTGTTTCTTTGAATGTAGATGTGTTTAATGGGCTACGGGGTCTTTTACCCCATAGGGCTTCATGTGTTTTTGTGATGTGTGTTACACAGCACCCTCAGTGCAGTAACACAGGGGTGTTATCGTGACCCCCCAGTATAGACTCCATACCCTGGGACTGACTACTGTCTCCCAGGGCATGTAAAGTCACCATTGACTTTACTAGCCTTAAATTCTGAACAGAACCAGTACAAACCATCATATTGTGGATGTACTGGCTGGGGCAATTCAATTGCCCCGGAGTCTGTTAGTCGAGGGGGCACGTCTCTGTCCCCCCTGATCGAGTTTTGGCTGGTGGCAGTGGATGCTACTTTTTATATTCAACAGCGAATATTTTCCTATGGGATTTCCCATTGTTTTAGGCTACTATCTTTATTTAATTATTTACGGTAGCCTCGTACATACCGCCGGTTTATTTAATTAATAATAATTCTCCGGTTGGTATTTTTTGCCAAAACTTGATTCTAAAATCGCGTTTGTGTTCTCTTCTGTGACTCCAACCCAAGTCGAGCCCTTTGTTCCACTTTTTGGCGGGCCTCTCCACAGAAGCCATCCAAAGTGGTGCCACTTTGTCTGGGGTATTTAGGAGGGGTGGAGGGGGATTTAGGCACCCTGGACTGAGTTGCCTTGGCAACTCAGGTCGCACTCCGTCCTGATTGGCCCAAGTGGTGAACCAGCCGGCTCACCACTTAGCATGTTTGAGTGACAGCTAGGCTGAGTGAATGGGGGTTTTCTACATAAAAGCAGGGCTTTGGGGACTGGAACTTCAGAAGTCGCCACAGGACCTAAGAATCCGACGAGGGAGAAGCTGAGCCGACCTGCCATGACGACACCACCAGTGTAGCCCTGCTGGACCGTCTCACCACTTTTCCCAACGACAGAGGAGATCTCCCGCCGGAGAGTCTTCTTCCTTTGACTGGTGGGGATAACCAGTTTCACCGTCTTTTCGCCTTCCCGACGTACCTCGTGGCCACCTTGCCTGTGCCAAGCACCCCGGCAACCGGGATACCACGTTTTACCACAACCGCGAATAAAAGGTACCACCTTTAACCGGAAAACTCCGCGTCTGGTTTCTTCCCTGGCAGTGCAACAACCTTCATCTTTCCTCCAAGTCGAGATCTTCTCTTCCCCTGGACGACGACGCGACTTGCACCCACTGCCAGGAACAACTGCCACCGCTGGAGGATCCTTCCCACTTAAGGTACCGTGTCCCGCCTGGCTTCCCTTGCTACTGACTGTACGGGGTAGATTTAGTCCCCGGCTTTCGAACCTGGGTTAGCCTGGGACACCCTGGCTAAACTTTCCTAAGCTTCTCTAAACGCTTTTTGAACTCTCTGCAAGACTTTCTAAGCCTAGTGTAACTGTGTGATCTTGGGCGCATTTGTGCTCTGCTCTCTCTAAGAGTGGGCCCAGCCTTTGGACTTTGGCTCACCAGTGACTTTTGCTCTTCTGCCGTGCTAACAGTGTTCCTGAATCTTAGAGTGGTGTACCTTTCCATATTCTGTCTTTTTCCCTCCCTTTTTCACAAACTTATTGGAGTGCCATCTAGTTAAGCGCTCACCTCTGTATGAAAATAAGTGGTGTTTTACTAAGACTGATCTGATAAGGAAAAAGGGGTGTATATATTACAATAGTAACTGTGTTTAGAATATTTTACAACAAGAGTGCTGGAGTGTTTCAAACAGTGTGTTTTTAAATAAATAATTATATACTTTGATACAAAAGCTCTGGTCAGTGTTTGCTTGTATTGGTGTGTCTGAGTGCCTATTGTGTATACTTTGCATATTGCCTCACTCTTCTTGAGAGAAGTCTGACTGCTCAGCCACAGCTACCAGGTAAATCTGGGTGGTACAGACTGCTACCAAGTGGGTTTACTGCTAACACCTGTAGTCCTAAATCTTTTGCAGTGTTCCCTAAGGGAACTGCACAGGTTTCTGCCTAACACTGGTGTACAGCGGTGGGATTTGTATTGAGTATACATTTTAGAGTGCTTTAGGATACCTTAGTACAACTAACCACAAAGCTTAGCACTGAAAAAGTAATCTTTCTAACATGTCAACTATGGAAAATTATAGTCAAGAGTGCCTTGCTACAAAAACTGCTGATTGTTTAAGAGTTCTCTGTAAGCATAAGAATCTCCTGACTAAAGGCAAGAAAATGGAATTGATAGAAAGGTTGTTAGCTAACCAAAGTCTGGATGATGGTTCAGAGGAACCTGCCATGCCAGAAACTGTAGATATCAGTATAGAGATTGATGTTGATCAAAATGTTGATAATCTTGAGGAAGAGTCAGAAGAGGAGGGTGAGGCTGCTGTGACTGTCCCCCCTAGGCCACTGTCTGCTCTACCTGCTGTACCTACTGGGCCTTTGCCAGGTCCAACACTTAGTCCTCAATATCTTGAATTAGAGAAAATGAAACTTGAACTAGAGTTCAGGAGACTGAATACTCAGGCTGAACAGAGACACCAGGAACTGAATCAAGAACTAAGGCTAAGGGAAATGGAGCTCAAGCATGAGCTAGAAATGAAGAAATTATCTGTTGAAAATGCTTCTCTCTCTGGCTCCTCTAGAAGTTCCAGTCCTAAAAGACCCCGGATGCCTAAAGAATTGGTTGGTATGTATGAGTCCAAGTTGGATGTGTTGGATTGGTTGTCTCTATTTGAATATAATCATGGGCTCCAGAACATCACAGGAAATGACTTACTCACCTGGTTGTTCTCTAGGCTTCCCCCTGTTGCAACTGATGTGGTAATGGAGTTGGGGGAGGAGGATAGGAAAGAGTATGAATGTGTGAAACTAGCTCTGATAGCTAGGTTTGGGAAGACCCCTTCCCAGTATCTTAAGAGGTTTAGGACCCTCAAAAAGCATGATGGTACCCCTTGGGCTACCTGGGTGAGTGAGTATTTGAAAAACTTAGAGGGATGGATTAAGGGTTACAAGGTGAACACTTATGAAGGTATGAAAAATCTTTTTATGTTGGAGTCAATTTATGATGCCTGCTCTCCTGAGCTCAGACAGCACTTGGCTGATTCTAAGGAATTAGATTCCAGAAGACTAGCTAAGGCTGCTGACTTGTGGGTTGCCAACAGGGCCACTCACAAGGATTCAGGGGTCACTCAGAAAAAGGATGAGGGAAAGCAGCCACCTAAAGTGAATCCAGAGAATTCTAATACCTCCCATACCAAAGAGGGCCACAAACAAAATAACCAGGGTAAGCCCCAGGGTAAACCGAATCAGGCCAGTGTACCTTCTGGTCAACAACCAGAAGGAGGTCAGAAAAAGCCACCCTTTCAGAGAGCATTTGGATAATGCTCTATCTGTAAGGCTACTGACCATATCAAAGGGGATCACAGATGCAAGGGTAAACCTGCAGGGATCAGCACAGTCTGCTTAGCCTTCACTCCTGAGGATTAAGTACAGATGGCTAGTGCCCACTTTGAACTCTTTGCTGAAGAACCCTTGGGTCTTCAAGCAACTGTAAACTTAGAGCCTAGGGGTCTGGTTAGTCCCCAGAATAGGGTTGTGTATAACTCCCTACCTATTAACTCAAAGGTGTATTATGTGGACAGTGTTCTTGTCAATGGCCAGGATACTCCTGCCAGGAGAGACACTGGGGCCAGCAGAACCGTAGTGGATGAAAGCTTCTTTCAACCTGAGGATGTGGCAAAAGCACCCAAAGGTCCCACTAAGATGTCTGGAGGCCCTGTCCAAATGGTTCTTATTCTACCAGCCCTCATTCAGTGTAACAACATGACAGTGAGGATCCCTGTCAGTGTTCAGACTGAGGTGCCTGCGAAGGTCCTGTTGGGGAATGACCTGAGAACTCTAGGAGTAGTGTCACATACCCCCAGGCCTCCCACTATGGAGACCCAGAACCTACCCAAATTGGCAAGAGAGGCCACCTTAAGGGACCACTCTGAGCCTGTGGGAACCTCTACTGAGACCCCCACTACAAACCCTGGTGTTAGTAAGTTGACCTCTAATCCAGGCACATTTCAGGCTAGTACATTAGGGAAATGGGAGCCCCAACCAAGCTCCATCATTGTTCCCCCAGTTTCAGAGTCTGTGACCCCCCCCTGCTTCTGAGGAAGAGGAGGATAGACCTACTGGACCCTTACCTAGGCCTGAGAGAACTGGTAATTCTCAATGCTGGTGGAAAACCAGGAAAGAAAAGCCTAAGGCCAAAAACCTTCAGACTGTTGGACCTTCTACTGAAGACCCCAACTCAAATCCTAATATTAGGGGGGAAACTCCTAAAGTAGGTAAGGTTAGATCTAAGAGGAAGGGGAAGCAGGTAAATTGCCTAACCTTAACCCCTCCAACCAAGAGGCCTAAGACCCAACCTGCTCCCACAAGAGAGGTGGTGAGGAACCTTGGAGGCCCCCCTAGATCTAAGGGAATCCTTTGTAAGGACCCCTTGAAAAAGCCTAACATAGGTTCAGAAGTTGTAACAACCTCTGAGGGACTGGTCAACCAGATCCCCTATAACTTTAAAAAGACTGATGTTCCTCAAAGGGTTTGTAGGTCATATAGCTTTGAAAGGAAAACCTTTGATTTGACCATAGGACATAGGTCAAGGTGTCACCATCAAAATGCTGATGGACTCTCTAGGATGTATGTCATCGACTAGAGGTATGAGGTTCATCCAGGAGTGGATTAAATCGTCCTGTCCCTTAGTCTGGGGGGGGGGGCGAGTGTTAGGGAGAATTCTCTGTTTAGGCTGAATTTCCTAACCTAGTGAGTCCCCCAGCAGCTTTGCTGGATTTTTGGGGTTTATTCTTTTCTCCTACCAAGAGTGAGACTCTTTTACCCTCACTCTTGGGCATGATTTGAGTGTGTTTCTTTGAATCTAGATGTGTTTAATGGGCTATGGGGTCTTTTACCCCATAGGGCTTCATGTGTTTTTGTGATGTGTGTTACACAGCACGCTCAGTGCAGTAACACAGGGGTGTTATCGTGACCCCCCAGTATAGACTCCATACCCTGGGACTGACTACTGTCTCCCAGGGCATGTAAAGTCACCATTGACTTTACTAGTCTTAAATTCTGAACAGAACCAGTACAAACCATCATATTGTGGACCTACTGGCTGGGGCAATTCAATTGCCCCGGGGTCTGTTAGTCGAGGGGGCACGTCTCCGTCCCCCCGATCGAGTTTTAGCTGGTGGCAGTGGATACTACTTTTTATATTCAACCGCAAATATTTTCCTATGGGATTTCCCATTGTTTTAGGCTACTATCTTTATTTAATTATTAACGGTAGCCTCGAACATACCGCCTGTTTATTTAATTAATAATAATTCTCTGGTTGGTATTTTTTGCCAAAACTTGATTCTAAAATGGCGATTGTGTTCTCTTCTGTGACTCCAACCCAAGTCGAGCCCTTTGTTCCACTTTTTGGTGGGCTTCTCCACAGAAGCCCTCCAAAGTGGTGCCACTCTGTCTGGGGTACTTAGTGGGGGTGGAGGGGGATTTAGGCACCCTGGACTGAGTTGCCTAGGCAACTCAAGTCGCACTCCGTCCTGATTGGCCCAAGTGGTGAGCCGGCCGGCTCACCACTTAGCATGTTTGAGTGACAGCTAGGCTGAGCGAATGGGGGTTTTCTGCATAAAAGCAGGGCTTTGGGGACTGGAACTTCAGAAGTCGCCACAGGACCTAAGAATCCGACGAGGGAGAAGCTGAGCCGACCTGCCACGACGACACCACCGGTGGAGCCCTGCTGGACCGTCTCACCACTTTTCCCAACGACAGAGGAGATCTCCCGCCGGAGAGTCTTCTTCCTTTGACTGGTGGGGATAACCAGTTTCACCGTCTTTTCGCCTTCCCAACGTACCTCGTGGCTGCCTTGCCTGTGCCAAGCACCACGGCAACCTGGATTACACATTTTACCACGACCGCGAATAAAAGGTACCACCTTTAACCGGAAAACTCTGTGGCAAGTTTCTTCCCTGGCAGTGCAACGACCTTCATCTTTCCTCCAAGTCGAGATCTTCTCTTCCCCTGGACGACGACGCGACTTGCACCCACTGCCAGGAACGACTGCCACCGCTGGAGGATCCTTCCCACTTAAGGTACCGTGTCCCGTCTGGCTTCCCTTGCTACCGACTGTACGGGGTAGATTTAGCCCCCGGCTTTCGAACCTGGGTTAGCCTGGGACACCCTGGCTAAACTTTCCTAAGCCTCTCTAAACTCTTTTTGAACTCTCTGCAAGACTTTCTAAGCCTAGTGTAACTGTGTGATCTTGGGCGGATTTGTGCTCTGCTCTCTCTAAGAGTGGGCCCAGCCTTTGGACTTTGGCTCACCAGTGACTTTTGCTCTTCTGCCGTGCTAACAGTGTTCCTGAATCTTAGAGTGGTGTACCTTTCCATATTCTGTCTTTTTCCCTCCCTTTTTCACAAACTTATTGGAGTGCCATCTAGTTAAGCGCTCACCTCTGTATGAAAATAAGTGGTGTTTTACTAAGACTGATCTGATAAGGAAAAAGGGGTGTATACATTACAATGGTAACTGTGTTTAGAATATTTTACAAGAGTGCTGGAGTGTTTCAAACAGTGTGTTTTTAAATAAATAATTATATAATTATATACTTTGATACCAAAGCTCTGGTCAGTGTTTGCTTGTATTGGTGTGTCTGAGTGCCTATTGTGTATACTTTGCATACTGCCTCACTCTTCTTGAGAGAAGTCTGACTGCTCAGCCACAGCTACCAGGTAAATCTGGGTGGTACAGACTGCTACCAAGTGGGTTTACTGCTAACACCTGTAGTCCTAAATCTTTTGCAGTGTTCCCTAAGGGAACTGCACAGGTTTCTGCCTAACATGTGCGAAGACCCTGAATGGACAGGTGCCATATGACCCACTGAAGAGCATAGAGTTTCTCTCTTCGCTGACGTTATGATATGTTAGTATACGTCAGCAACTACAGCGTCTCACTCCCTAGACTACGTCTCTTGCTCCAAACTTTGGGCCCAGTGGTAGGCTATGTCATTAATTGGGCAAAATCCGAATTAATGCCATGAAGACCGGACATTCCGTGCAGGGTTGCACCATTCAAGCTACAACTT
Source organism: Ambystoma mexicanum (assembly GCF_040938575.1). Classification (NCBI taxonomy): domain Eukaryota; kingdom Metazoa; phylum Chordata; class Amphibia; order Caudata; family Ambystomatidae; genus Ambystoma; species Ambystoma mexicanum. Next base: position 1,471,325,123 of record NC_090931.1, on the reverse strand, counting down.
AGGAGCATCACATACTTGGGTGGTCACATATGCGCCAGGTGGCAGGATATAATGGAATTGAACTACCCGCCGGTTATAAATAAAATACCGGCTGATCCTTATTCTGGTACCATTTAATGGGTGACCTCAAAGGACAATTTTCACAGAAGATTCCTCATAGTATATGGGGACTTCTGTCCTTAGGCGTGGGGTGTATGGGACTGCCGGCCATTTCGGAGTTAGTTGTGTTGTTTCAAAAGAACATGGAGCCACATTTCAGAGAGGAACTGTTTTTTCTTTTATTGACCTTCATAGGAAGTGTGTGGTCCTTAAGTTATAGATCACTCGATGGTTATTCGAAAATCAAATGAAATGTTCATAGAAGAAATTTTAAAAACAAGGAACTTCATCCATAGTACAAAGTTGTATGGTCTAGTTCACGGGGTATCCCTGGTTGTTTTCTGGGATATCCTTGGTTAAAAAGTGGTCGACCGGTTTCGATGAAAGCTAGTTATCATCTTCTTCAGGACCATGATTTTAGCTTTGTCTTAATGAGATCAAGCGTTGGGGAGGGTTGCAGACGCCATCATCCCATCTACCTAAGAGAAATAAAACCGAAATGGGTTTTAGGTCTTGAGGTCACTATAATTCCTTTTGGTTAATCTTAGTCTTATTCTAAAGTGATTTCTAATGATTTTAACCAATTTAATTGATGAACTAATATCTGAACAGTCATGTGGCTATTTTGGCGGCTTTATAGAGACATATATTGTCTACTGGTGATTACCTTATATAGGTTCTGGCGTGCAGGCTGTCAGCCAGATCTTTTGATGTATGCGGCTGTGGCCATGCGTATCTCAAGTCCTGTAAGACAGCAACAAGGCGTTTTGTTAGGAATTGCCCACAGGCGACCCAGTGGTGCTGTATTCACAAGTTAGTCGTAATGGGATCATTGTACGTGGTGCAAGGACATCCTTTTGTATTTAGCGCAATCTTTTTAAACGGGGGTGGCCGGCAGTCAGGACGCTGGTGTGTGCCCGACTATCTGTAAATAGTAACCATGGCCCTTGTTTAATTCGTGTATGCGGCTGTCAATGTGGCAACTCGCGGTCAAGCGCGAGGAATCTCCGTTCTATAGGGAAGGTGCCTTCTATTGAGAAGAGCATGAGTGTAATTAGAAGACGCGATCGTATGTGCGGAAGCTGTGGAGGCATTCCGCCGCTTGCGTTCGTGCACGGTGAGAAAATATACATATATAGAGAGCATTTTTGGCCCGCTGGGGTGCGCCCGAATGCTTTGGAATGGTGATGACAGTTCTTATTCCATTCGCGTGCGCAGCTGCCAAGTGGTAGCTTGCGGTCAGACACGAGGAATCTTGGTTCTATAAAGAAGTTCTTTTGGGAGGGACAGGAACAAAATTTACATTTGCCAAGGCATGCGCGAAAGCAGTGGTGGCATACTGCTGCAAATTGTTGTTCTGTTTTTGCAACCGTTGCCCAGCAACGAGGACACTTATAAGTGGTCCGTTGTTGCTGTTGATGATCCTCCTTCATGGCGGCCATTTTGGAGTGACTTTAGACCCATTCAGTGGATATGGGCTTTGCATAAAGTAGTCTTGTTATAGACTGCAGGATTACTAAGGCGGTAGCCTCATAATCTCTTAAGTTTGTGTAGTTCTAGTGGGAGTTCTTATATACAATACAGTGAACTCATTATCTTATTCTAAAAATAATGTAAAAATAATGTCCATGGCTGACTTGTGCCACATGCATATGTATTTGCCTTCTGCCTTCGTCAGTGATGCTGTGCTGATGGTGGTCCGAAGCCAAAGGAATGGTTATGGTTTTGATTGCTTTTAAAAAAAAATATAGATTTTAGAATTATTTGGGGTTATTGTGTTTTTGGAAGCACTGGCACCAGTTGACTGCGGAGAGTAGGTTCCACATATGTATGGGATATACATTATCATTCTGAAGATGTCACATCAGGCTGTGTCCCTGATAGACAGTGTCATATATGGTGTTTCTTGACATTCTTTTTTACACATTCATTTCATTAGCGCAAATTGTTCTGTGTTGCGTGTTCATCTCATTAGAGCCAAATTGTTACACTGGATTTCTTTGTTTAATGCATTTTTCTCTGTATTGAGTCTAAAGATCCAAAGTTGTTCTCGTTTGAGGAGCATTTTTCCAAAATCCCCGCCTCTTCTAGGCGGTGTTAGTTTTTCCAGGATGGTCCATGTGAAGTCTTATTGTGTGTGACCTTTTTTGACAAAGTGATTCACAAGGGGGGCTGTCAGTTTTTTTGTTCGAATGCATGATTTATGTTCAATAAGTCTTTTTTTCACTTCCCTCGTTGTCACGCCCACGTATCGAAGGGTGCATGGGCACGTGATGAGGTAGATTACCCCTTTGGATTTACAGTTGGTGAAGCTCCTTTGTTGCCATGGATTGTGCCATCCGATCTCGATGGATTTGCTTCTTGAAGTTTGGGCGCACATAGAGCACCCCCCACATGATGTATGTCCCATTGATTTATTTGATCCCCAAATTGTGTTCTCCGCCTCAATATCGCTCGGTTCTTTCATGGTGTGTACCAAGCCATCCCTTAGGTTTCTGCATCTCTTAATGGCAAAGGATGGTAAAGCCAAGGAGCTGGAGCTTGTGTTTAGGATGGGCCAAAGTTTTTTTATTTCTCTCTTGATGCAATTGAACATGGGGGAATAGCTCATTACTGCCGTTATTTCTTCTCTTTTTTCATCATTTTTGTTTTGTTGGAGGGTGATTTCTCTTGGTATATTCCTTGCCCTTTTGCATGTGTCATTGATGATTCTTTTCGGGGAACCTCTTTTTTTCAGATTGTTCTTTGAAGTCTTCCAATCTTGTACATGTCTTGCGATATCGGAGAAATCGTCCAAAGGGGAGGTTGTCCCTCAGGGCTCTTGGGTGGTAGCTGTTGTATTGTAGCAGTGAATTTCTATCGGTGTCTTTTTTGTAGACCCGTGCCAGCAGTTAATTTCCTTCGTTGGTGATTTGGAGGTCCAGGAAGTGTGTCTCTGTTATGTTGGCCTCGATGGTGAATTTCGGATGATCATTGCAGTTATTCAGCCACTGGTGAAATGCTGTTAGTTCTTGTTCTGTTCCTTCAAATATCATGAGGACATTGTCAATGTACCTTTTCCAGACCTTTATTTTATCCCGATATGGGTTTGTGTCTTCATACACGAATTCCTTTTCAAAATGTTCAACATAGAGATTTGCTAGACTGGGCGCAAAGGTTGCACCCATTGCTGTCCGGGAGATCTGCTGAAAGAATGTATTTTCAAGAATGAAGAAGTTTCTGGTTAGGGCTATTTTTTCAAGTTCAGTGATGAAGCCCACATGTCCTTGGGCTAAACTCTGGTCATTAATCAGAGTTCTTCTTACCATTTTGACTGTCTCCTGCTGGGGAATACTGGTATACAATGACTCGATGTCCATTGTTACTAGCCATTGGTTGGTTCCGTCAAAGGTAAGAGTGATAAGCAGATTTAGTATGGACGTTGAATCTTTTACATAAGATGTCATCTTGGGAATCCTGTCACGTAGAAATCTGTCTACATATTGGGACAGGGGTTCCAGAGTTGAATTTATACCTGATGCTATAGGTCTTCCAGGTATGGGTGTTATTCCTTTATGCACCTTTGCAAATGCATAGAACGCTGGTAAACCTGGATGTGTCGGTGTAAGCAAAGAGGCTTCTTTTTTGTTGATATACTCCTCATTTAGAGCCTCTTCCACAATAGGTGCAATCAGACTCCGTAAAGATGGGGTGTGGTCACAGGGAAGGATTCTGTAGCTGGTCAGATCTTGTTCCAGGGTGTTAACCATCTGCTGGTAATTGTGTAAGTCCATAAGAACCGTGGCTCCTCCCTTGTCTGCTGGCTTGATTATTATTGTGTCATCGTTTGCCAGTGTTTTTAAGGCCTGTGCTTCCGCTTTACTGTAGTTGTTGTGTATGAATTTGTGTTCTTTTTCCATTATTTCTAGTTTTTTAAGGAGTGCTTGTTCAAAAGTGTTGCACTCTGGGGTATTACTTTCAGTAGGTGGAAAAAATTCTGAGGCTGGATGGAGGTCTGTGAATTTTCCAGTTCCTTTTTCTATTTCTATGGTGTCTTGAAAGAATTGTTTTAATCTTATTTTCCTGATCAGTTGTCTTATTTCAATTTGTGTTTGGAATGGGTCATACCGGGCAGTTGGTACGAAAGAGAGTGCTTTTTCCAGGATATTTCTTTCTGCTTCTGTAAGTACATGTGATGACCGGTTCATGACTAGTGAAAGTTCGGTTGTTGGAATCCTTTTCTGCGGCTGCAGGTTGTTATTGGGGAGAACGGTTGCCACCGTGGTCTCCCTCGTTGGTTCCCTTGTTGGCCTAAAAAACGGATATTGTTAGTGCCTCGCCCTTGTCCCTGGTTGTTCCGAGAATGGCCTGTTGTGGCTGATTGATGTTGCTATCCCCTAGGATCGTCATCTGAGTTCATGCTGGTATTGTTGGAGGAGCCTGATCTATTGCCTCTAAACTGTCTTCCACCTGTTTGTTGGCTTTGCAGAAAGGCATTTTTTCTCGCTAGTTTCGCCTCTTCAGTGTAATAGTTCTCCGTGCTGTATGGGTAGATCTTTTCATGTGAGAAGGCTGATAGATCTTTTTTCAGTTTGTTGATCTTCCTTGTGAGGTTTAGTTCATGGAATTCCTTCAGGGATGTCTCTAGCGCTGCTAGTTTCGTATTGTAGATCTCTAGTATGATATTGGCTTTGCTGGTACCTAGTTTGGTTTGAATGTCCTTCATTAGTTTTTCTGAGACTGTCTTTGCTGTGTTAATGATGGGAATTAGCCAATCCTTTGTACATTTGTTGGCTATGAAAGACCAGTCTTTTCTGAACTGCAGGTCATCTAGGAAGATTCTTGGTTCTATGTGTATGATGAGTCCGCTAGGTGCTGCATGGGCTCTTAAGTATTCTACCATTAGTGCTCCGTGTAGTTCTGTTCGTATTAGTTTTTTTCTTAGGGCTTCAATTTCATTCCATTCATCATTGTTTGTCAGGGCTTGTATTGTTGCTTTTGTTCCGAGTAGGGAGGGGTTCGTTAGGATACCTTCCACAAGATCTTCTGCAAACGCCAGGTAGTTGTTTTCTGCCATTTTCTACCATATGATGGTTTTTGTAGGGTATGTCTTTTGTAGACAAAATTTCCAAACTGTTCCTTCTTGTTGTAAGTTTCTTTCAGACCGGAGTGGTACTCCAGACCAGTTGTTATTTTGATACTTCCCAGCAGTCAAACGGCTGCGCAGAAATATACTGGATCACATTCAGGGAGGCGATGAATTATACTTCAAAGTTTTTCCCGAAGTGTTATTTGAAACAATGTTTTTAACACACATGAACACTTATTGGGATCCACCGTTTCAGTGTGGAGGCTGATCATTATTCTGTTACCATTTAATGGGTGACCTCAAAGGACAATTTTCACAGGAGATTCCTCATAGTATATGGGGAATTCTGTCCTTAGGCATGGGGTGTATGGGAATGCCGCCCATTTCGGCATTTCGACTTCACGTGGACCATCCTGGAAAAACTAACACCACCTAGAAGAGGCAGGGATTTTGGAGAAATGCTCCTCAAACGAGAACAACTTTGGATCTTTAGACTCAATACAGAGAAAAATGGATTAAACGAAGAAATCCAGTGGAACAATTTGGCTCTAATGAGATGAACATTCAACACGGAACAATTTGCGCTAATGAGATGAATGTGTAAAAAGAATGTCAAGAAACACCATATATGACACTGTCTATCAGGGACACAGCCTGATGTGACATCTTCAGAATGATAATGTATATCCCATACATATGTGGAACCTACTCTCCGCAATCAACTGGTGCCAGTGCTTCCAAAAACACAATAACCCCAAAAAATTCTAAAATCTATATTTTTTTAAAAAGAAATCAAAACCATAACTATTCCTTTGGCTTCGGACCACCATCAGCACAGCATCACTGATGAAGGCAGAAGGCGAATACATATGTATGTGGCACAAGTCAGCCATGGACATTATTTTTACATTATTTGTAGAATAAAATAACAAGTTCACTGTATTGTATATAAGAGCTCCCACTAGAACTACACAAACTTAAGAATTATGAGGCTACCGCCTCAGCAATCCTGCAGTCTATAACAAGACTACTTTATTCAAAGCCCATACCCTCTGAATGGGTCTAAAGTCACTCCAAAATGGCTGCCATGAAGGAGGATCATCAACAGCAACAACGGACCACTTATAAGTGTCCTTGTTGCTGGGCAACGGTTGCAAAAACAGAGCAACAACTTTGGCGTCCCGCAGACACAAGCAGCCGCTCGTGACATACGGTAAGTGGTGCTAGCTTTCAAGACAAAAGAAATGGCTCCTATTCGAACGTAGGTAGCAGTATGCCACCACTTCTTTCGCGCACGCATTGGCAACTATAGATTTGGTTCATGTCCCTCCCAAAAGAACTTCTTTATAGAACCAAGATTCCTCGCGTCTGACCGCGAGCTGCCACTTGGTAGCCGCGCATGCGAATGGAATAAGAACTGTCATCACCATTCCAAAGCATTCGGGCGCACCCCAGCGGGCCAAAAATGCTCTCTGTATATGTATATTTTCTCACCGCGCACGAACGCAAGCAGCGATATGCCTCCACGGCCTCCGCGCATATGATTGCGCCTTATAATTACACTCATGCTCTTCTCAATAGAAGGCAGCTTGTAGCCATGGTAGCACTCTTGCATCAAGATACTACATATCGAATAAGATTAACTAAGGAGGACGCCATGACAGACAAAATAAAGACGGAAATAGGCCTGAAGCAGGGCTGCAATTTAGCGGCCGTGCTATTCAATCTATATTTAGCAGATGTTGAATCAGCATGGGCAAATGATGTGCTATTTCCGGTGAAGCTGGGTAGTCTGATAATTAATTGGTTGGCATTTGCCGACGACCTTCTGTTTATGGATCGAACTCCGTTTGGTCTCCAGGCCAAACTTATTGCTTTCCAGTCTTATGCTTACAAAAACAGCCTCCAAGTTAATCCAACGAAGACTTACATCATCGTAATAACAGATGGAAAGAAAAAAACTGCCAAATTTAATTGGTCTCTAAATGAGATCATAATTCCCAAAGTAAAGGTCATACGCTACTTGGGTTATCAGCTCGCAGACACATATTCTATAGGGATGTGGAAAGAGGTGATTAACAGTAAAGTGAAACCTCTTACATCACAAATGAAAATTGTCCACCAGAGGTATAGCAAATTTTCATTATTGCCAACGATCCAGTTCTACTTATTAAAAGTGGAACCGATACTTTTGTATATGCTTGACATCTGCATGTGCGAGATAGAAGACTTCCTTGACTGTGTTCAGGGGAGGTTCTGGAAACAAGTTCTGGGGTTGGCCCTGTCTATGCTGAATATGTTGATTTGCCATGAAATTGGCATTCTACTCTGTCTGTTAAATGGAATTGGCGCCGTATTAATGGTTATGTCAAAACATTAGTACCACCAAAAAAGTCTTTATATGAAGATCTTGCAAAACTATGTAAAGAAGGTCGGGTAACTTCAATAGCTAAATACAAAGAAAAAATGGACAGAATTTTGTCTGAGACCATGATAGACAAGGAGGAACTAATCTTGGGTGTTCAGCTTGTAAAAAGAAATTCCAATTGTATTTTTGGTGTATTTTGGTCGATCGTATTGTGAAAAGCAAAATGTATTATGAATATGCGAAATTCATCAGAAAGCTTGGTGATCGTGCATGCTATCTAGAAATATTTCCTTGTCACATTGTAAGAAAGGTCTATTTACGGTTCAGATGCAATCAATTAATTACGAATGAAAGGCTACATTTTAAGGGCCAGCTCGGGTCTGACACTGTGGGTGGTAGTTGCCGTTTCTGCATTCAGGGCAACGTTGTGGAAACTTTAAAACACCTAACTCTATTCTGCCCATTTTTCGATTACCAAAGAAAGTTGTCGTTTGGCCCCAACTTGGAAAGACTCGCTGTGGGAAAGGTGTATGTGGGGCTCAAGCCAACGGTTGATTTTCTGTTTAACTAACTTTTTAGTCCCTCTAGAGTGTGCTCTGTCCTTAAAATACAGATTATTGAAAGAGGAGTTTCCAATTGAGGTCAGGTTGAATGTCGAATGTAGCCGGACAGCTGACTTTTATGTTTGTCTTATAGTTACTTAGACCCCGGTATACCTTTGCTGGATGTTTTTTTTCTTGATTTTCTTAAAGGTATATGTGGTCGGCAGCAATATGTTGCCGCTGATCGTCAATGAACTTTTATATGGAATGAAATGTAGTTTGATTTTGTGTATGTACAGAGATGTTGAGGAAAATTCATAATGTTATGTCGGGTCTGATGATCTTTTTTTAAAGTTGATTGAAGCTGTTATATTTATAGAAACTGAAAATGTGTTTTGAATTGTGATGTTTTACTAGTCCTGTAAAAAATATTTTTTTTTGTAAAGGTTTTTTTTCTAAAACCATAAACAAATAAACAAAAAAAAGAAGGCAGCTTCCCTATAGAGCGGAGATCCCTCCGCTTCACCGCGAGTTGCCACATTGACAGCCGCGTACGTGAATGGAACAAGAGCCATGATTACTATTTACAGATAGTCGGGCACACACCAGCGTCCTGACTGCCGGCCACCTCCGTTTAAAAAGATTGTGCTGAATACAAAAGGATGTCCTTGCACCACGCGCAATGATCCCATTACGAATAACTTGTTAATACAGCACCACTGGGTCGCCTGTGGCAATTCCTAACAAAACGCCTTGTTGCTGTCTTACAGGACTTGAGATACGCATGGCCACAGCCGCATACATCAAAAGATCTGGCTGACAGCCTGCACGCCAGAACCTATATAAGGTAATCACCAGTAGCCAATATATGTCTCTATATAGCCAAAATAGCCACATGACTTTTCAGATATTAGTTCATCAATTAAATTGGTTAAAATCAATAGAAAGCACTTTAGAATAAGACTAAGATTAACCAAAAGGAATTATAGTGACCTCAAGACCTAAAACCCATTTCGGTTTTATTTCTCTTAGGTAGATGGGATGATGGCGTCTGCGTCCCTCCCCAACCCTTGATCTCATTGAGACACAGCTAAAATCACAGTCCTGAAGAAGATAATACCTAGCCTTCATCGAAACCGGTCGACCACTTTTTAACCAAGGATATCCCAGAAACCAACCAGGGATACCCTGTGAACTAGACCATACAACTTTGTACTATGGATGAAGTTCCTTGTTTTTAAAATTTCTTCTATGAACATTTCATTTGATTTTCGAATAACCATTGAGTGATCTATAACTCGGGGACCACACACTTCCTATGAAGGTCAATAAAAGAAAAAACAGTTCCTCTCTGAAATGTGGCCCCAAGTTCTTTTGAAACAACACAACTAACTCCGAAATGGGCGGCAGTCCCATACACCCCACGCCTAAGGACAGAATTCCCCATATACTATGAGGAATCTCCTGTGAAAATTGTCCTTTGAGGTCACCCATTAAATGGTACCAGAATAAGGATCAGCCTCCACACTGAAAAGGTGGATCCCAATAAGTGTTCATGTGTGTTAAAAACATTGTTTCAAATAACACTTCTGGAAAAACTTTGAAGTATAATTTATCGCCTCCCTGAATGTGATCCAGTATAAATAAAATACAACAGGATCTCCATAGATGGGCCACACTACCGCTCTCACTAGCAAGCAGAATTAATGCCTTCAAAATGAACTCTCTCCCTAAATTGTCATACCTGGCCATGCTACTGCCCTTTGTCCCCACAAAACAAATGTTTCGAGACTTAGACTCACATAGCTCCAAATTCGCCTGGCGGGGTAAAAAAGCGCACATCATGATTGAGGTCCTACATATTGCAGCACTGATCTGTTGGGCCAAACGTGACTGGACCATGTGGAACAAACCAGCTGGAGGACTTCTGAACTCTCACTACTATTACCTCTGACACCGCAAGAACTCCTAGTGATACCGCCTACTTGCCTCCCTGGCGAAGTGAGAGGACACCCCCTGCTGGGCCCTACCCTGGCCCAGTGGCATAGCATGAGAAACATACAAGGGACCCAACCGCATGCTGCATCATCGTGGATCAGCGGGAGGGCAACACCGGAAAATCCTTGGATTGCAAGACACAATCTGGCTGCTTGTCAGGGTTATGGACTTGCTCGAGGATGGGGTACCCCTTCCGTTTGCGGAAGCTCGACTGGTTCTGGGCATGAGCGAAGCAAATTGGCTCCAATACAGGACCATCCTAGCAGCCATTACCAAATACACCACTGTGAAGTCCAGACGGGTGACACCAATAGCGGGCGAACTAGAAATGGGCCAGAATCTAAATTCCTTCCCGAGGTTACGGGCTTTCTATTCAACCAGTATCTCAAATAAAGCTGGTTGCAATCATACCCTATCGTCTCTTTGGGCCTCGGATTTAGGCACTGACATCGACATGGGGGACATATGCGAGTTCTGCGAAGCCATACCCTCTGTAGATGTGCAATACAAAAGTGTGCAGCGGCTCTACTACACACCTAGCAAACTATTTAGGATTGGACTGGCGCAAACCCCCCATTGCTGGCGCGAATGTGGAGGGCTGGGCACCCTGGGTCATTTGCTGTGGTCCTGCCCTCTCATCAAGGGCTTCTGGCAAACAATATACCGCAGGATCAGGATCACTGACTTCGCTTTAACACCGGTCCAGATGCTAATCGGGATCCATTATGAGGACTGGCACAAGACATACTCAACACAGAGATTCTGTCATGATGCCTACCCCCGGGCATCCGTACCAAGCCCATCAGCCCCGGGAGCAGGCATCCAGATATTTATTAAAACCCCAGCAGCCCCGGCTAGGGGCTGTCTGAGTTCAGTCCTGGCACCTTAGGCACCAGGCTCATAATAGAAATCAGTCCTGGCGCCATAGGGGCCAGGCTCATAGACATTACTTATCTCATGCAGACCATGCTGCAACTGAATCCAAGCCAACGTGAGGCTTGGATGGGACTATTTTGTTACAGGGACTATTTTTTACTCGGGTGTGGTTCTGGGGAACTTCTTACTTGGAACTACTTTGGAGGCTATTTAAACCACGCCCGATCAGCAACACACGCTTCGCGTTATTCTGCATCCAGCAACGTAACGCTCACCGTGCCTGCAGTCAGCATCCAGTCTTCAGCCACGCCCGTCTCGAATCCAGAGCTCCTAGCAAAAGAGTAAAAAAAAGGAAAGGTTAGAACACCGACCTTATTTCAATTCTTACCTGATTCCGGATCCATCACGTCTTCGAACTTGAACAGGACATTATTTCTGCATGCGTCGCATCGCCAGCTGCAGCGCCTCGCCATACTCACCAGTCCTCACAGCATTTTTCGATCCGGCGCTGCCTCCATCATTTTCTTCGCGGAACTCCAGCACCTGGGGGAAAACAAAAGAAACAACAAGGTGAGCTAAGAGAGCCGACAAATACAATCTCTTACCACCATAGGCTTACCTGATTTACCACCAGAGGCATTACCCTTTAATACGCCTCATCTTCATTTGCCACACCTATAAAGGGAGAAAATAACAAGTTAAACCCATGCAACTTTTACCGGACAGAGTTGGGTAATACAGACTCTTACCTGTACGCCATCTTCTGCCTCCAAGCAACATTCTTTTGAACCAATTGCAATTGAACAAGGAAATGGAATAAGAGTGATCATCGGACATATTGAACTCTTTGAACTTTATAAACCCCGGAGTCAATATTCCTCCGGAACTCCTCCAGCACCTTCAAACCAGTGAAGTAACTGGTATCTACGTGCCCCTGCATGCCATGCAGGATGGAGAGCTCATCATTTAAAAACATAAGGTGAGGTTACTAAAAGGGGATATCGGAGGTGACAAGAGGGGAGAACGAGAAAACTGGGAGGGGGCCATCACTAAAATCCACGGGTGGCTAAATCCCTTTCTCCACCTGCAAGAGAATACTTCTACGGGATCAGGCAGACGAGATTAGGTGGGCCAGTCCAGACAGTCATCTCGGCACTACGCATCACGTTGGTGGAGACCGCAGCTCTTTGGGTCTGATCGACACCCCTGTGGGAACCAGGTGAGCGTAGCAGATTCTTACACACTGCGCTCTTCGGGGCTCGGAAATCCCCAGTTCTGGCCTGGAAAAACCCTCGCCCACCCATGCTCACCTCATGGGAAACCCTCTTAACCAGAACGGCCTACATGGAACACAGTGCCCTTAAGCGACAGGCCAATCCAACCCAGGCAGCTAACTTTCTAGAAATAGCTGAATCATTCCTGGCCATTACACTCACACCCGCACACAGTACCTGAACAGACCCTTGGGAGGATACGTGCACACCTGGGAATGCATGATGGGGGGGAGAGAATCTAGGGGCCAGCTCCATTTCTTGCAGCACGTGGTCCCGAATGGGATCGGGAAGGGGATCTTGAATATGATTATGAATGTGAATGATTCTGAACACACAGTCGGATCAATCATCTTCGAGCATGGTGGATGTTACATAGATTTGCATCCTCACAAAAGCGGGGAGGACAAAGGGAGGGGTGTAGGGCAGATAAGGGGAGGGAATATATTATTATTATTTTTTAATTGGTTTGTTACAAACCTTTAAAAAATGTATTTGTTTTAAAAAAATGTATCAAGCCAATCGATTCTAGCCTGAATCTATCATTACTGGACATTGACCCAAGGCGGCGGTCTATAAGTGATCCACAGGAAGAATGTACCAGATTGTCGTAAATGTATTGGCTTTTTGTTTTTTTTTCTCTTCATGCAACTGAAAACTAATAAAAAGAGTTGTAAAAAAAAGGTAACTCTATTTGTCTGTCGACGAGTGTTTCAAGCGGTGCATGTTGGCGTGTCATCTGTGCCGATTCTTGCAGAGTCCATCATCAGGACCGGGAATGACTAGTAGGTAACCAGCATTCCTGTTTGTTTGTCGGTATTCAAAAGGTGTCTATAACAGAAAAATGATGAAGCCTATGTTATTCATTCTGGGATTAAATTAATTCTTCTATCTCATATCGGGTTGCATACCTTATATTACTGGTTTGCGCTTCATTCAGGTGAGTAGCTTAATTCCTCTGCGCAAACTGGTGACAGGTCAAACATGGCAGGAGGAAAACAATTTGGAGGCAGCTGTCAGGACAAAAGGTGTTCTAACTTGCTACAAGCAGGCTGTTTTTCAAGCAAAAGTAAGATTTTCTTTGCAAAAAGATAAAAGCTGCAAGTAACTTGCCTAGAGAGCTCTTTTCTATTGTCTCCAAATTCTGCCAACCTAGCTGTAATGTCACCGCAATTGAATCTTCCCTTGTACAGGCTAATCTCTTCAACTCTTTTTTTTATTGATAAAATGGAATTGATGAAAGCTGATATTGCAGTTCAAATTCAGACATCAGCTTCCACTCTGTCTGAATTTGTGACTGTTCAACCTTTAGTGAAATGAACTGATTCTCGGATATTATGTTTACTGCCTTCTTTTGATTTCCATCAGGTATCTGAAAAGGTAGTACAGTCGCTGATGCAGGTATTGAAACCCACCAATGATTCCCTATTTCCCCTTCCTGCTTGTGTAGCAAAACGCCTGTCGCTGGAATTAACCTCCCTTGTGACCAGGTTTATCAACAAATCCCTGATGCATAGAATAGTCTCTCAACAACTAAAACACTCTATAATCACACCCATACTGAAAAAATCTACCTTGGATCCGGAGATCCTACAGAACTACTGACCCATTGCAGATCTCTCCTGGCCTGCAAAAATCCTGGAGAAGGTGGTCCCTGGCCAGCTGCAGGAATTTGGGGAGCAAGAACTACTATTGGATACTTTCCAATTGCGTTTCAGACCTAGGTTTGGAACCAAGACTGCCATCTTGGCTGTCCGAGACGACTTTTTAGAGGCTGTTGATCAAGATGAACTTTCCTTGCTGGTGATGCTGAACTGTTAGGCAGAATCCAGGGCAGTTCCCTTAGGGAGCACTACCCCAGATTAGGACTACAGGTGAGAGCAATAAATCCCCTTTGGTATCAGTCTGTACCACAAAGATTTAGTTGGTAGCTGTGGCTGAGCAGTCAGACATATCTCAAGAGGGAGATGAGCAGTATTCAGGGTTGACACAGTACGTATTACAGTAATATGGAGCAAGGAAACACTGACCAAAGTTTTGTATTTAAAAAGAGAATATATATTTATTTTATACACTTCTAAGTGAACACATAGATCACAGTTAATAAAGTAAGTTAAGTTTAGTCAAAAGAAAACAAGTTTGCGGTATAGTGAAACTGAGCAAAACGGCATAGTGAAAACGTACTACAAATGGCACTCTACCAATTCAACGAAAGGGAGGGAAAGTACAAGTTGAACCGAAATATCTTCAGACACCCTCTAGCAACACTTCCCTGAAGTTTTGTGAACAAGTAATGCACCGTAACACTTTAACCAAAAGACAAGTGAATGCAAACTGAGCAAAATGGCACTCTACAAGTTAAAACAGTAGGAAGGAAGAGGGGTTTGGAAGATTTAGGTGCATCAACACATTTCTCATTGAAAACTAATTTAGTGAGAGCAAATCTAACAAATCAGCCAGAGTCAATAGGCCTGAGCCAGAGTCAGTGGTACAGGACCAAGAGTTTAGGAGCAAAAATGTTCTTGTAGCTGCGGTCAAGTCTTTAGTGGAAAACTTTTGCAGAGGTAGATGCAAGGTGAAAGACAATGTTAAGAGAGGGGGCGGCTGACCCCACAAGTAGTTAAAGGATTTAAAACACCTTTAGGGCTACCACAGAGAAAGGGCAGCCTGGCAGAACAATGGGCCTCATTACGACCCAGGCGGTAATCTGCCGACATTACCGCCATGGCGTAATGAGCGTTTACGCCGTGGGCCGATGGCGTAAAGAGCGCCACATTACGACCCATCGCGCACGAGCATTACGCCATGGCGGTAATGTAAATAACGCCAAAGCGGAAAGGGCCCCAACCGGCATCGTAGGGTGAGCAAGGTGCACTTACGCCACCGTAAGTAGCGGCCACCGTTATTAGCGGTGGCCGCAATTAGCGGTCACCTTAAAAAGCAGAACCGGAAATAGCGTCATCGCGGCGGAACGGGAAACAGCACGTCGGCAATCTTTAAAAACACAATCCATTGCCATCCTTCCGAACAACACCAGATCCAACCCTGACACCTGTCCCAACCCATCACCCACCCATCCAACCACCCAAAAATGCCTAAAGTTGTTAAGAAGGCATGTGACCGCCAGCGCCAGGAAAGATTTACCCGGGAGGAACTCTGCATGCTTGCGGAGACCTTGCAAGACAATGCAGCTGTCGTTTTCTCGCCGGAAATGACCAGGCCAGCGATAGCAAAAAAGAAGGCCATATGGGCCCTGGTGGCCGAGCGCATCAGCGCGGTGGGGACCATACCCCGCACCCCACAGCAGTGCAGGAAGCGCTGGGATGACCTTCGCATACGGGTCAGAGCCGTCATCTCTGCGAACCGCAACCTTGCCCTGGGTACCAGTGGAGGTTCGGAATCCCCACTGAAACTCCAACCGTGGGAGGAGATATGTGCAACCACGATTGGCATGGAAGGCATTGAAGGCGTCGGTGGGATGGAAAGGGGAGTTCCGACATCAGGCGATGAAGGTAGGTGCCTCAAACAAGACATGCCATAGTCACTGCAGTCCATTCATATGTAGCACAATGTTGCCCTAGAGTGTAAATGCAACACATTAGCTCGACACTGCCCATAGCCACATGCAAGCTCCACCCTGTATACACTGCTGGCACCCACATACCTCCATCCACATTCCACACAAAAAGGAGACAACGTGCATGGCCCTGCCTGAAATCTACCTCATCCACTGACCAGATTCATGTCAATCATTGTCATTCCAAAGTCCGCAGACCCATCAATAACGCCCGCCCTCTTTTGCTCCACCACAGGCACAGAATCACACCCCGAGGACCAGGACACCCCTGCGACGAAGAGATCCAAGAAGGCCAATAATACCATCCCCGCACCCTCAACCTCAGCTGCAGTGAGGCAGACCCCACAACAAGCAGAATCCACTGCAAGCAAACCGGACGGCACACCGGCAAGCACCCCAGTAGGCAGCAGGCCGGCAGCAGCAGCTCCACCTGTACCAACATTGCCTGCCACAGAAGGCACCGGGTCTGCGGCCAGCAGCAACATGGGTGAAACAGCTGCAATTGATGCATGTTCAGACTCTGACATTGCGGAGCACGAAGTCAGAAGCCCCACTGACCTTCTACATTCCCCCTGTTTGTCAAATGCCAGCCCCCATGAGGATCACACACAGGGGCACACAGAGGAAGAGGAGTGGCCTTCTACCCCATGCCCAGTTCTCAGTCCACAGGAGGGGAGCAGCCCCTCCATCACACCACCAGCACTGGGCATGGCCCAGCAGGGGCAGCAGTCCCTCGAGGACATCATACAACGGCAGCAACATCTGTCCACGATGCTGACTGAGCATGCTGCGGAATGTGTGGGGGCTAGGGCAACCATTGAACAGGCCACGGAGACCCTAAGGGCCGAAATTGTGCAGAGCACTGCCACCCTGAGGGATGCCATGCAGGCCATGTCTAGGGACATTTGTGGTGAACTTGCCGGGTTGCGTCGTGCGCTCACTGAGCTCACCCACACCCTACAGGACGTGCATGCACGGGAGCAGGCAGGGACATCCTCCGCTGCCAGTTCTGCACAGAGCAGCCCCGTCCGACGTTCCGGACGGAACCTGCGCTCCACAGCCAGGGGTGCCCCGGGGGCCGGGAGAGGGGGCTTGTAACAGCCTGTGGCCATTGTCACAGGCATCTGTTGACACTTACATGGGGTGTGTTGGGGTGGGCAGGGGGGAGGGGGGAGGTGGGAGGGGGTGTGTTGGGGTGTGCAGGGGGGAGGGGGGAGGTGGAAGGGGGTGTGTTGGGGTGTGCAGGGGGGAGGTGGGAGGGGGTGTGTTGGGGTGTGCAGGGGGGGGCGGAGGTGGGAGGGGGTGTTTTGGGGTGTGCAGGGGGGAGGGGGGAGGTGGGAGGGGGTGTGTCATGACGTTTTATTATTGAAATACACTTTTTGCTTTTCCGAAATGAAATGTGTGGACATTTTCATTGCATATGTGTGCTTTATTGGTGTACAGTCCACAGTGTGCATGTCCCAGAGACACACAGTGCCCCAAGTGCAGTCTCCATGTGATACACACCAGCCGTGTGTGCTAGAAGCAGTGGTCGATGATATTTTGACGCATTTCACGCCCCTCCTGTGCATCGCCTCCTCCATGGGGTGCCGCCCCATCTGCACCCTCCTCATCCTCATCGTCAGGTGGTTGCAGTTCTGCGTCAGGGGGCAGGGGCACATTCCGTCTGACGCACATATTGATTAGCATGACACATGCCATGACGATCTTTGCCACCTTCTCATGGCGGTACAGGAGTACCCCACCAGACCTGCTGAGGCATCGGAACCGTGCCTTCAATAGGCCGAATGTCTGCTCTATGACCACACTGGTACGTGTATGTGCACGGTTGAAGGCCTCCTCGTGCTGGTTCTGCGGGTTCCGGACTGGTGTAAGGAGCCACCTCTTCAGGGGATAGCCTGCATCACCTGTATGTAGGCGAGAATGTATGTGTCAGTCATGACGTCTGCTCAAGTACATGATGTGCCACCATGGCTTGCATCCAACTGTTACTTTGGCTCACTTCTACATGCACTAATTGATTCACACAATGCAACCAGTATATGCTCATGGCTCCCATGGCCTGTTTTGCATGCCGTCACCCAATGTATGCAGAGGGGTGGAGTGCATCGTGAGTGCCCATCCACTGTGTCCGTTCATGCCGTTTGGTTAGTTGGCCTGGCACATGTCCTGTGATGGCAATGCGCACATCATTGCAACATTGCTGTGGGCCTCATCATGACCCCAGTGAGCAATGCTGATGTAGACAGGGACATTTTGGGGGCCCTGGTGTCTGTGTAATGGTGTGTTGATGTTTCTGTCCGTCATGTGCCTCCTTCGTGGGCAGTTATGGGGGACAGGCCTATCGGTTGATGGTGTTTGGTGACATGCATGTAGGTGCTTTTCATTGTTGACAATGTGGTTTGAATTGGTAGAATGCACTTGCAGATGGTTGTGTCATGGTTGGGACACAACCTCATTCACATGGTAGGGCTGCATACATTGGGTATTGGCTTTACTGGTGTTGGGTGGAATTTGGGTTGCTTTAGGGTCTCATCTGTCTCCGTTCTCTCTGCTACTCACAGCCAATTGGAGTATGCATCATTCCCCCCCCCCTTTCAGCCAGGTGGAGTATGCATCACACCCCCCCCCCTTTCAGCCAGGTGGAGTATGCATCATCCCCCCCCCCCTTTCAGCCAGGTGGAGTATGCATCATTCCCCCCCCTTTCAGCCAGGTGGAGTATGCATCATCCCCCCCCCTTTCAGCCAGGTGGAGTATGCATTGGTACGTCAATCACCTACCCACTTCACATTTCCATGGTCATGACATTGGACTCACCGAGTAGCCAGGATCTTGGGCCTGCATGTCGCTCCATGTAGCGTGGTATTGTGGAGTTCCTCAGGACCATAGAATCATGGGTTGATCCGGGGAATCGGGCACAACAATGTGTGATGATCTTGTTGGAGTCACAGACCATTTGCACGTTGATTGAGTGGAACTGTTTCCAGTTGCGGTACGGTACCTCCATGGCACGTGGAACCACCAATTCCACATGGGTGCAGTCGATGGCACCAATGCAACCAGGTATGCCGGCTAGTGCATGGAAACCCACTTTGGTGTTTGCAATCTCCTGGGCAGTCCGTGGTAATGAGATGTGGTCGTCTGTGTGCTTGAGGAGGGCATCGAGCACTTGGATGAGTGTTCGTGAGAATAATGGTTGTGAAATGCCATGCAAGTGCCCCACTGTGTGCTGGTAGGTGCCTGTGGCCAGGAAGTGGAGTACAGACACTACCTTCAGTCGGGGTGGGATGGCGGTTGGAGTTTCTATCATGCTGACGATGTCGTTGTGTGTCATGTCTACGATGGCGGTGATGGTGTCCCGGTCCAAACGGTACAGGGTGTGGATCTGCTCAGCAGTGAGGTTGAATGGATTGGCTCTGATGCGTGGGATTGGGGGCTGCCTGCGTGGTGGCACTGGCTGTGCTGGTGGGGCTTGCTGGGCCTGCCTTGCCCTCCTTCTCCTCCTGCGTCTCCTCTGTGCTGCCTGTTGTTGTTGTTGCTGTTGTAGCACTTGCATTGCTATCAGGTCCTCCAGCCTCAACATTGCTAGTCGTATTGGTATCATTGTGGAGTGTGACTGGGTGTGGGAAGGGGTGGGGTGTGCTCTTTTTGTGCTTCCGGAGTCTCTATTGCCTTCACCTGTGCTGTTTCTGTGCACCTGTGGCAGCTGCATTCACTTTACATGGCCATTTACGGTTGGTTCGCGATGGCGTAATTAGCACCATGGCGGTAAGGTACTTAACGGGCTGGGTGATGGCGTAAGGTGCATGTCCGCTTGGGTCGGCATTCGCGTACCTTTCCGCCATGGCGCTAAGTACAGTGTGGGAGGTCGCGTGCGCGCGCCCTTGGCGCAGTTAGCGGCAGTGTTAACTACGATGCCGCTAATGGCATCGTAGTTAACGGTCACGGGTCATGATCGGACCTAGCGGAAAACGATGGCGGTAACCATTTACCGCCATCGTTTTTCACTTAGCGCCAGGGTCGTAATGAGGCCCAATGTACCTTAAAGGTGGAGAGTTAGCTCCTGCGGTGGCGGTTGTTCCTGGTAGTTCCTGCAGGTCGAGGGGTCCAACAGAGGAAGAGAGGCTCTCATCGTGGAGGAAGGTTCGAGTCGCTGCACTACCCAGGGATGAAACCAGCCGCGGTGCTGCCAAACGAAGTTTAAAAGGTACGCTCCTTTTAATCGCGGTCCGGGTCGTTAGCTGCCTGGCTATCGGGTCTTCAAGTGCGGGGCACTGTCGAGTCGACCAAGGCAGGTCCGAGGATGCGATAGGTGAACTTGTTGACCCCACCAGCTCAAGGGAAGGAGGCTCCTCCGCTGAAGATCTCCTCTGGTCGTGTGGAAGAAAAAGTCTGGCAGGGCTTCACCAGTGGTGTAGATGCTCAAGATGTCTCTTGCTTCTCTTCCCTTCGGTTCCGTAGTTCCAGTGGCGACGTCTTGCTCTGGCAACTCTGCCTGGGGGTTCTACTCCCCCTCCCAAACAACAGACCCACCCCAGACTCAGTGGCGCCGAAAAAAGGGCTTCTTGGCAGAAGCCCGCCAAAAGGATGAACAAAGAATCCCCGACCTGGGTTAGGAAAAGGGAGTAAGACTCGAGAAAGATGTTTTATCAAAGTTCTGGCAAAGAAAACCTACCGGAATAAAGTTAATACAAAAATAGACCAGCGGTATGTTAGAGGCTGTCAGTAAAAATGGTAGCCTTGAACAATGGGGAAATCCCATAGAGAAATATTTGCGGTTGAATATAAAAGGTAATAACCACTGCCACCAGCCAGAAATGTTGTAGAGGGGGACTGTAAGGTATCCTCTCGAAAATGAACATAGGGGAAAAACTATTAACCCCTTCCAGTACTTCCATATTAAGATGGAGTGTACTGGTTAAGTTCATAAAAATTGACTAGTAAAGTCAATGGCGACTTTACATGCCCTGGGAGACAGTAGTCAGTCCCAGGGT
Source organism: Ambystoma mexicanum (assembly GCF_040938575.1). NCBI lineage: Eukaryota > Metazoa > Chordata > Amphibia > Caudata > Ambystomatidae > Ambystoma > Ambystoma mexicanum. The sequence goes on along the minus strand of NC_090931.1, from coordinate 1,471,304,329 downwards.
ATGGAGTCTATGTTTGGGGGTCGCTACGACACCCCTGTGTCACGGCACGGAGGGTGCTGTGTGACACATGTGCATAAAGATGGTTCCTATGGGTGAGAGAAAAGATCCCATAGGCATTAAACACAAAAATAGCCTGGAACACACATAGCGAAAATGCCTAAGAGTGGGAAAAAGAGTCTCACTCTTAGCAGGTAAAAAGAAAGAAACCCTTAAAATCCAGCAAAGCTGCTGGGGGACTCTATAGGTAAGGGAAATTAGCCATGAAATGAGAATTCTCCCTAACATTGACCTATCCACAGACTTTGACACAGTGCATTGATACTCTCTTGGAACGTCTGCGAGGGGTTGGAAGGGTTTCCGATCATGCCATTGGCTGGTTTAAATAGTTCTTGACAAATCTTCAACAGCGGGTGAGACTGGGTGACTTTCTGTCAGACTCCATTAAGATGAACTGTGGAGTCCCACAGGGTTCATCACTCTCACCTTTGCTGTTCAATCTGTATATGCAGCCACTGTTGGAGATTTCGAGACAACATGAGATGAGTTTTCATTCATATGCGGATGATACTCAAATCTTCATCAAAATCATCAAGTTTGATGAAGCATTTTCTAAGCTCAAACAATGTTTGGATGATGTCAGTCAGTGGATGTCTAATAATCAGCTTCTGTTGAATGCAGCTAAAACTGAACTTATTCTGTTTGGCCCAAGACACCTACTCAATGCGGCAAAAAACAGCCTATTCCGACCCTCCTAGGAACCAATCTTAGATTTGTTTCCAAGGTTAAGAACTTGGGTTGAGTTTGGCAGGATGATCTTGGCAGTGAAGGTCATGTTGGAGCCAAGGTTTAAGTGGTGCACTATGCCTTGAGACTCTTAAGGCAGGTACTCCCCTATATTCCCTATGAGGATCATGCCGCTGTGGTGGGTGCTCTGACTAATGCACATCTGGACTACTGCAACAGCCAGTTGATTGGCATTCCGTCCAAACAAATTAAGAAATTTCAAAAAGCCCAGAACGCGGCAATTAGATTGAGCTTCAGGTTGGGCAAAACCGCTGATGTTTCACTGTCTCGTTGTGCCTTACACTGGTTAGCAGTGGAAGAGCGCATTAGATTCAAGGTAGCTTGCTTATCTTTAAATGCCTGAATGGGCTTGCTCCAACTTATTTGAAGGACAAGATTCAATATTACCAACCTTCAAGATGCTTACGATCTAGAGACTGTCTCTTTCTGTCCATCGCCCCTTCAGCTTATATGACAAGGGGTGACAGAAGATTTGCAGTTTTTGGTCTAAAACTTTGGAACTCAATTCCCTTAAAAATCAGAACCCTTGAATCACTGTATCAGTTTCGTAAGGTCTTGAAGACATTTTTGTTCAGACCAGGCTATCCCTTTTTTTTGCATGTGCTTCTATCTTGTGCTCAGTTCTTCCTCATGTAAATTTACTGTTCTATCTGCGCTGCTATACGGTTAAATGTGTCATGTGCGATATATAAATGCAAAATACAAATAGCTGCTCTCATTACGTTTTTTCCTCTGTGTATTATCACAGGCTGTGGACAAAAGATACAGGGGGAGAAGAGTTGGAACTCTTGTGCATTAAGTGTTCATGGCCTCACTCAGAAGGCTCTCTCACCTGTCATCTACTGTTCAGGCGACTGTTTGCTTAAAGTCCACGGGGATGCCAAAGGATCATCTAACAGTTTTTCACAGAGTCTTAACTCTGGAGTAAGGGCAGTTATTATTTGTAAAATAGTATAATCAGAAGTTCTATATGAAAACCCAAATCCCCTGGGAGACTCACTTGCTTCATGTGGAGTAATCAAATATTTACTGATGAACACTGAATAGGCTTTGCTGTGTGGCTTCACATTTGGTAACAACCTGCAGCGTGAGGATATAGCTGTTTGTTTTAAAGGCTTAAATACCATCTCTTTTTTATATCACATTTGCCGGGAAAGGCTAACAGCACAAATTAAATTATAGTGCGTACAGTGTAACTTTTACGTGCACGGTGATGTTATAGCCGTTTGATGTAAGGCTTAAATACCATCTCTTTTTGATGTCACATTTGACGAAAAAGCTGAAGCCCTTTATAGTGTGCTTCATGTAACGTTTGCTTTGTGTGTAGATTTCGTAGAACACTGTTTACCAAGTAGGCAAATTGTACATGGCGTATCTCCGACCATCTGCTTACGTGTAATATACTGTCTGTTTAGTTACAAAAGTTAAAAAAGTTACCTGCAACAGCCATTTATTAGGTATTTAGATGCGAGTTTGCTAGTGCTGACAAGCAATCTGGGGTGTGTGTCCAGAGCTAGATTAACTAATTGGCACGAAATCTTCGGGAGTTCTTACTGTGCATAAATGTGGTGAATCATTGGCCCCCCAAGCAAGCATCAATCGCTGCGGGGGTAGGGTGGGCCCTACAATGACACCTCCATCCGGCTTCATGGACCTAGTACGAGGAAACAGGGCGCAGCACACTTGAAAAAGGCCAAGGAAACAGTGTACTCTTCCGGGGATACCAGGGCATCATTTAAGCCGACCCACACTTGCGGAGAGCAAGGACAGAACAAGAACGCAGCCCCTGGGATCACTAAGGAAACCGCATACAGCATTACGCCCACCCTGAGAGTTGGGAACATCCAGGAAACACCCAGCCAGCCTACAGGCACCAACTGAGAGGGAAGGGGACCAGCTTGATCCGCCAAAAGCACTCACCCATCCACTTAAGAGGGACACACAGCCAGGGAACATCCGGCCCTGGTACAACGGACAGAGCCTCCCTGACAGAGACATGGGGGTGAGTACGCCAGAGTCCAGAGCGCAGATAGGACTCCCCACGAACAACGCAAAGCACACAGCCAGAGTCAACCAGGCCCACCCTGAAGAACTTGGCATATAACTCATCTGCTAATAATGTCAAAAACCAGGGGAAAAGACTCCCCACCAATGGCTAAAAACTCCAAAAAGCTCCAGGAAGGCGCACTTGTCAAAATATGGCCCAAAGACTCAGATCCTCCTGGGGGACACCACATGGCAGACTGGCCCCCAGAATCAGGGGAGGACCCTGCGCAGGAGGAACAGTACCGACCCGTAACGCAGTCCATGCTCGAGGAGTTTCACAGAGATTTCAGGGACAAGATAACCTCAGAAGTGCTGAAACAAATGGACGTTTTGAGGGAGGATCTGGCCGAGGGGCTGCGGGAGATAAAGATAGACATTAATAAAATGGAAGAGCAGGTGGACACCAATGAAAGGGTGATACAGGAACTGACGGACGATGTGAGGAAATCTGACGCCCTGCTGGAAACCTTGGCAGCAGCCACCCGCAATCTTGAGCTATAGGCGGAGGACCTGGAAAATCAAATGCCTTTCAGAGGATACACAGGACCAAGAGCTTGCGGAAGTGGTTAAAAACATCTTTATGGGCATCCTGGAACCCGACACCGACATGGAGATAAAATTCAGTAGGATCCACAGAGTGGGCCCCAACAGACAAGAACCAGGGGCGAGAACAAGGGACGTGCTAGTGGCCATGAAGGGCTATACAATCAAAGAAAAAATACTCATCAAAGCCAGGGGTGTGAAACAGATCACACACAAAGGAGCAGAAATATTCGTGGACTAGGACCTGGCACAATCCACCCTCATCAAGAGGAGGAGAATGGCCCCAATCGTAGCCTTCCTGAGGGACCGAGAGATCCGTTACAGATGGACACACCCATTTGGCGTACTTTTGACTGGCAAGGGAAGTAACAAAGGATCACGACGTACGAACAAGGAGTCACTCTCCTGGGCATTGAAGAACACTGCCAGTTGCTACCCCACCCATCGGACCTGAAACAGAATACCCTCAGGCCCTGGGAATGGACCACTGTAAGGCCCAAAAGGCCCAAGGAGGGAGAACACCAACCACTCCTCAGGGGTCCTGCAGCGGGAAAGGATCAGGAAAAGAATAAACTCCCCAACAACTTCTGGTGGTTATCTATGGCACTGTCATGGTGCTGTGTGTGTGGTTGGCACTATCTTGCACTGGGCAAGCCTGATTTAAAGTATCAGAGGTGCCCTGCTCTCGGCTGATTAGTTCAAAGGTAAGGAATCTGCAGAGGAGAAATTGGGGTTCATTTAAAGTGCCCCGGTATCCTGCCGGTAATTCAGGTGGGATAGCGGGGGATTACCGTACCGTCTCTGCCGCCCAATATCCTGGTGTTACTGGGATATTAGGGCTGGCGAAGACACTGGTGACTCACCATTCCCATGAGTCCCATAGGACTCCATGGGAAAGGGTTTGCTGCAATCACAGGCACATGTAATACCGGTGCCTTTTATTGTGGAAATTATCTACCGGTAGGGGCTTGACTACAGGCAGGTCAGGCCTGCCGGTAGTTCACAGCCTCTACCAGCAGACTTGTCGTTTGCCGGTGCGGAAAAATGCCAGTACACATTGTTACCGCCACCTCATTTCTGGACCGGCAAACTTATAATGAGGGCCATTGTATCTGTTATTCACAAGGTACATAACTTGTTCATTTTTAGAATCCATACGAAAATTCACAGAACAATACATTTATAACAAGCAGGCTTTACACCTTAAAATAAAAACATGCAATTTCTAATTTAAGCAATAAAGTGGAAAGATGCTTTAAATTTATCACATAAAACAAATTGGATTAAAATTTCCACAAGAATATTCAGTATAAAGAGGAAATAATTTGGCTCACCAATCAAAAACAGTAATCACTTTGTTTCTGGTGATAGAAGCACTATTTCAATATGTCTCCGTTGTGAAGTAGGTTAGTGGGTCTGGCATTGGTAGCAGGAAGAATAAAGCAGGTATGGTTTACATTAGTGAAATAATCTGATTTAATAATGTTATCAGAGATAATCTTCTAAAAGGATTGTACAACAGGCAAAAGAATGAAAAGTACGTAATGCTTTCTTTATATACAGAATCACAGGTGCATGCCATATCACAGTCGTCGCTATTTGCTCTTTGCCATGTGACTGTGCTTGAAGGTAAACAGTCAAGTACTATGCGGCTATGCTGCTGAGGGGGGATCTCTGTCTATGATGATTGACCCAAAGTAGATTTTCAATTGGCCTCATGATGGTTAGAAACGAAGATATGTGTAAATGATTGCTCACAGCCTTCCTTTTAAATTTGAGTAGTTTTAGCGGCTTCTTTTTTGCAGCTGCTCCTTTAATTTTGCTTAGATGTGGAGAGTCAATTGACTGCCTGATTACGTAATCCGAGCCATTTGTGAACACATGGTAAAACCTTCTTTTGCCATTGTACGTGACAGAATTGAATACTTTGTGTGGAAATGAATGTACAGAAGATTTGACCTCCCTAGCACACTTGCACAGGATGAGTTCAAACATGCCCTGAAGAAGTCAAGCCTAAGTATGAAGGGTAGATGTTGTAAAAAATAGTTTGTTGCGAGAGAGGCCATGGTCTAAACTAGTTGGTATTATGAGGCATTGTTAGTAGTATTGTCTGTTAGCATTACACAGAAAGGATTTTCTGTCAAGGCTAAATTGCCTGAAATGGCAGAATCTCTGCAGTGGCATTAGCAGCCACATCAGATGTCAACCTATGTACAAAAAGAGTTGTGTCCCAAGTCACATTCGTGGTAACAAGCGGAAATTGTTCTGTGCTGGCTTTTTTTTCATGTTAAGTATGAATTCATTTTTTGGTGAAGTCTGTACATTTATTGTACACTTTTTCGATATGATGTATTTTTAAAGATGTTGTGTTTTTCATGGATTACTATGTTCAGTCATTATTTATCCATATGAATTGTGTCTCAGTAATATGGTGCCAAGAGCAGATTATTATGACATCTTAGTCTTAATTAAATGAAACGTTATGGTGTCTTCAATGTTTTTGAACAATGAAAATTGATTTGACTGCATGTGTTTTTTTTTTTTGCTTTGTTTGCTTGATGCCCTTACACCACAGGAGTTATTGGGACGTCCAAATTTGAATCGTAGCTCCTTTTCCTTTGGTCATAATTTCTGGAGTATCCTACGAGGTTCTCAATTTTAGGCATGTGAATAGGCTTTTCGAATGGATTGTGTCCTCCCACGTATTCCTCATCTTAGATATAACCTTACCTTCAGCTTGCTGGAGGTAAGGATATAGCTAAGATTAGGCATACGTTGGAGGAACATCCAGTCGAAAGAACGTTACAGTTGGTAAGTAACTTGTTCTTCACTGCCACCAGCCAGAGAATACTCTTACGTCCCGTCCCCTTTCCTCCATACCTATGGGAGTCTGTCCTATAGGAACAGGACTGGAAAATGTTTGTGCAGGACAAAGGTACATTTCCCCTTAAGAAATCTAGGTTGTAGGGTAAGCTCCAGAGTGGGGGCGTGGCTAGCCCCACTGACTCCACCTACCTGCAACACCCGTCAGTCCTTTTTTCTGCACAGATGGGACTGGACACTTACACGGCACAAACAATTTTTTATTGTGCAATTTATTCACTTGTCGATTTTTCCAATTGTTTATTTTGCTTTTCGCAACACAATCAAGTTTTTGTGTACGCATGTTACTTGGTGTGTTTAGGCCCCAACCATTGGTGGGTGGCCTGTTCCTCCTGCTACTCTCTTTCCTCCTGGACTCTTCATAGGAGACTTGCGCGGTAGAGAGAAGTATTCCGGGCTTCACCGCCCAGCCAGATTAAGGAGTTTGTTTCTTCCCACGCATTGAGACAGGTAAGTCTGGCACCCCAAGCAAGCGGGAGGGATGCAAGTCTCTTGTTGCGGTTAGTCACTGCATCACTGGCTATCGCTCCGAGGAAATCCCGGCTTCTACTGGTGCCAACACTGAGGTCCTTTCGAGGACCGTGACCGGAGCAATCACTGAGTGCATCCAGGCTTCTACCGGTGGTGACACCGAGGATCTCTCAGTGTCTATTATCGGTTTCTCCAGACCACCGAAGGTGACGCATCATAAGCTTACCGGGACCAAAGGTCTTGAGGGTCTTGGACCATCCAGAGGTTTCTCTGAGAGCTCATTTACTGGGGTACGTCCTGAGGGTCTACAGGGGTCTCAAGGAAAGAAGAGCTCTGCATTGATCACAGCTCCCTGCACCTCTAGATTGCCTCATATTGCAGTTTCCAAGAACATTACAACCTGTGAGACACTTTTACAAGCTTCTTGGGGTGTGACACAGTTTAAGGAACAACAGCAGTCCTCCTTCAAGATGGTGGCTAATGAGCAGCTTCGTACCCTGCACCCGCTTCAACAGCCATTTGGAAACCAACTGCCTCCACGCCCTCGTCTGAGGATAGATTCTTTGAAAAGTTCCAAAAAATCATGCACTCAGATCCTATGAAGGGTTATTTTAAGAATTGAATTAAGTAAGTCATGACCCAGGCTATTCCAACGCTGCAGGTTCCTCCTGCTCCTGTGCAGCACTCTGCTTCAGCCCCTACTGCTGACCATGGGACATCCAGCCACACAGTTCCTGTTGTATCGTACACATCTACTCTTACTAGCCCAGACATTGCTCAGGGCACTGTCCCGCTAGCTGTGGATTCTGCCTGCACACATTCAGGATGACACGACAACGATGACAACGATGAGAACGAGGAAGACATATCCTTGTCCACTAAGGCTTTTCATAACAGGATGGCTGGGGTTTAGGACTTCCTGAGTTTTCCCCTTCCAGAAAAATCGGATGGGGAGCCAGGTGTTTTATCAGGTGTTCTGTCAATTAATAAAATGGACAAAGCTAGAATTCCTTTGCAGAAGGACGTACTGCCTGAAGCCAAAAACCTTTGGCAAGATCTGCATTATGTGCCCCCCGTCAGCAAAATAGTCGAGGCTAGATACAGGGAGCTTTATTCGGACACTCAAATCCTGTCAGCAGTTCCACAACCACAGTCTTCAGTGGTGGCGTCGGCTACAATTTTTGCAAAAGCTCCTCAAACTAAATCTTTTGGTACGCATTGCTCTAATCCCTGTGGAGATGATAAGTTGCTGGAATCATACAGCAAAAAGTGTCCCTTTATTTAAGACAGGCAAACTCAGATGCTCTCCTGTCAGGCGCTAACCATCGGTTATGGCTAGAGGTTTCAGATTTTCAGCAATTCCTTCCTTAGGAGAGAATGCTGGTTTACAAGTCAGGTTTGGCTGAGCATGAGGCTGTGCCAAATGAATTGCTCAAGATTTGCAAGAATCTGTAGCTAACCACATTGATACAGCCGCAAGAGCTATCAGCATAGGAGTAGATTTGAGGCAGACGGCGTGAATGAGAACTACACACTTTCATCATAAGGGTGTACAGGACAAAACCTTCGCACTTCCCAGCGAAGATAATGACTTATTACATTCATACACGGATGATGAGCTAAACAAGAAAAAGCTTCCACCCTAACAGCGAAATTACTTACAATGCTCGTTAAAAAGGGCTACAGAAGGCTTTTCAAGCACCCTGACCGGGCCAGTCTGATTTCAAAGGCAAATGTTTTGGTGGGTTTCATGGCTACCTTGAAAGAAAGGGCAGACAGCCTAATATATCAACACAGTTCTCAGAGAAGAAGGCTCCAACACTGAATCATCAGAGGCCAAGAAACAATGAGAAATCCACCCATATCCACTCCTCTCCACTAGGAGGCAGAATCTCAGACTTCATCCAGACTTGCTGTACCATCTCACAGGATTCATGGACATCTGTAAACTCCAGGGGTACCGGTTACCCATCCTTTCCTTCCTCTTTCTTACCCTCCGCTCAATCAATTAGGTTCAGACACTGTTTTTCAAGAGATTTCCATCATTCTGGACATCTGAGCGATAGAGGAAGTCCCCATTCTCTCTCGCTCGCCTCACATTCACCTGTTCTGTTCACTGTTCATGCTTGCCTGCAAACCGTTTGTACGGCGGATCTGAAGGACGCTTATCTCCATGTTTCGATATATTTTGCGCACAAGAGGTTTCTGATATTCTCTCTCGGCCGGCATCATTATCAACACTGAGTTCTTCCACTTGGGCTCAACGCAGTTCCCAGAGTTTTCACAAAACGTATCAGCCCCGTAGCAGCGCACCTCAGAGCACAGAGATTCATATATACCCTGATTTGGATGACTGGCTAGTCTGAGCACAATTATATCAGCAGACTTCAGCAGCTCGGCAGCTATTGCTAATTTTGCTTTTCAGGCTGGGACCGTCAGTCAATCACAACAAGTCTTGCCTACATCCAACACAAGACATCACCTACATAGGATTTAGATGGCACTTCAGTGTGTGCAGTTTTTCTCATGCAGCAGAGAATTCAGGATATAAAGAATTTCATTGTTTACTATCTCAGTCACAATGTCGCCTCGTATGGTGGTTACAGTACCTATTAGGCCTGATGGCAGCATCCATCTTGGCTCTCCCATTGGTTCCTCTCAAAATGAGGAAAATCCAGCTTCATCTAGTGGAGTCATGGTCTAAAGAGAGGGATCCACAATTGAAAAAGATCTGGTTTCGACTCGATTTGAGGCAGGACATTCTTTGGTGAAAGGACGACATAAAACTCGAACGAGGGGTTCCATTTTAAGATGCTCCTCACATGCACACCATAACCTAAGATTTGTCACTGACGGGCTGTGGTCTCCTACAGAGAGCCAATGCCATATCAATGTACTGTAGTTAATAGCAATTTTCAAGGCACTGAAATCCTTCCTACCCCTGATTCAGAATTCAAGGGTTCTTCTGAAGACCGACAGTATGACAGCCATCTTTAATATGAACAAACAATGGGGACCAAGATCTACACCTCTGTATCGTCTAGCCATTCATATTTGGGAGTGGGCAGTGTAGCACCAGATTTCTCTTGATACCGTACATTTAGCTGGAGAATTCAACACAGCAGCAGACACATTGAGCCACCTATCCCACTGCAATCATGAATGGGAGTTGAATGAATCTGTTCTACTGAAGATTTTCATAGCCTGTGGTCTTCCTCAGTGGATCTTTATGCTACATCGCAGAAACACAAGTGTCCACAGTTTGCAGCTCTTCTGGGACAGTATCCAGAGTCAGTAGCGGACACACTGCAGCTCCCTTAGGACAGAGAATAGTGTTATGTGTTTCCCCCATTACTTCTGATTCCGAGGGTACTTTCAAAATTAAAAAGTGAAGCAAATTGCACTCTAATTTTGATAGCTGGAGGAACGAGTGTTTCATCCCTCGACAACATCTCTGAATTTATGTGCCTGGTACCTGAGCAGTAAATCTTTGCTGGATTCGACATTTCAGATCATAATCCTACCATCATGCAGGCTTCCAGAAAGCAATCTGTGAGGTCACAATATAAGAGTTAGTGGACTTGGCTCGTTTTCTGGGTGTTAGAGTGGTCATTTAATCCGGTTCATCCTTAATTGGATAATGTCCTCTTGTTTCTATCTCATCTGGCTTGAACAGTCATTAATATTCATTCTTGTTGCACCTAGTTAACTGCTTATGTCCGTTCTCCAGAGCTCAATACATCCACTTTAAACCCTGTTGTAAAGAGACATTTCAAGGGCTTGTTCCATATTTACCCACAAGTGGCTAAACCTCACCCGGTATGCGATCTCAATGTGGTATTGGCATCAATTTCACGTAAGTCATTCGAGCCCATGTCATTAGCAGATATACAGCTAATTTCATGCAAGGCAGCATTTTTAGTGCCCATTACCTCCGGTAGAAGAATTAGCGAGATTTCAAGCTTTGTCTGCGGCAGAGCGATTTACATCCTTTCACAGAATAAATTGGTGCTAAGAACTCACCATACATTTTTACCTAAGGAGGTGTCTTTTTTTCACTTGAATCAAGAGATTATTTTGCCTAAATGTTTTCCATCCCTGCAAACTGACAGGGAAAGAGTTTTGCATACACTTGACGTGTGGTGGGCACTAACATTTTATTTAGGCCGATCAAAGGCTTACAGAAAATCAGATAGCTTGTTTGTGTCCTTCGGCAGTCAGCAGGCCTTCAGGCATCAAAGGCTACAGTAACAAGATGGATTGTCTCCTGTATCGCAGAATCGTACAAAATACAGAAATAATCAGTACCCAAGGGCTTGCACGTCCATGCAGTCAGAGCTAAGGCTACAGCTGTTGCTTTCCAAAGGTACGTCCCATGGGGTGTCATCAATAAGGCAGCAACTTGGACTTCTCCGTCTGCTTTTTGCAAACACTACTGTATGGACACTTCAGCCAGAACTGATGCCAGGTTTTGGCAGATAGTTCTGCAGAACCCATTTTCCTAGATCATTGCCAGCCTCCCAAGGGGATTAGTACTTTGTAATCTTCCATAAGTATGGAGGAAAGGGAACGGGATGTAAGAGAAAGAAAAAGTTACTCACTGTACTGACTTCTGTGCTCTTAGTCCATAGTCCCCTTTCCTAGATATCCCCCGCCCGCCATCCCCCATAAATAAGCTGTTAGTCAGGTGTTCTGTCTATTGGATGCAAGGACTGACAGGTGTTGCTGGTAGGCGGAGTCAGCGGGGCTAGCCACGCTCTGGAGCCTACCGAGCAACCTACATTTCTTAAAGGAAAATGTACTTTTGTTTTGTGCAAAAGTTTTTCGCTCCCTATAGGATGGTCCTCCAATAAATTTGGAGGATTGGGGATTATGTATTAAGAGTACAGAAGTCACTATGGTGAGTAACTTTTTTCATCTACTTGTGATATTGTGCTACAATAGATCTCTTGTAATTAGGTGTGATAATGTCGAAGCATCTTTCGCCCCGATAATGATCCAAATGATGAGTCATTTTGTTACAATCTAATCAGATATGGATGCCTTGCCTAATTGATGGGTAAGAGCCCCGTGAGACAAAACTGCATTATAATTGTAATTGCAATTGTTTATTTGTAAAGCGCTTATACACAAGTGAATTGCTCCAAAGCGCTTGAAGGCGGTAAGGGAACAAGGGCATATCTTTGTCATTCTTAGGCCTTGAAGATTTCGAATGATCTAACAGCAATAACTAGCAGGCCTGGAGGCAAGTGCAGGACTGGCGGTGGAGCCAGGGACCTGTGAGGCTCTGGAGGTGCCCCAGGCGACCAATCATCAGGCTGAGCAGGTTGGGAAGAAAACGAAGGAGGGAAGCAGGAGAGAAGTGAAAAGAGGTTAGCGAGGGAGAGATAAAGAGAAAGAGAAGAGGATTCTGCGCATGCACAGTGAACGCAGCATGGTTTGTTGCCCCAGCAACACACGTTTCTGTGCCTACTCTTCATTGGCCGCACTGCCCCATTTAAACTCAGCAGCCACGGTGCTCGGTGAGGTGGAACCTTTCCTTTAGGTGAACCGCTCTGTTCCTTTTCTCCTTGTGCCTTACTTGTTGCTGTGGCCTGGCTTGCCCCTTTCCACAGTGCTGGCTAGCCTGCTTCTTAGTCACCTTTGATCTCCTTCCTCTGTATCCCTGGGCTTCCAGCTTGGCTGCTTGAAGTCTCTTTGCCTTACCTTGCCTTGGGCTCAATTCTTCCTTCCTTCTTCTATACTCAACTGAGTATCAAGGCCTCCCACCTACAGTGCTTGCACTGCCTGGTACCCCGTTTCTAGTGGGAAGGTCAATTACTGTGGTGCTGGGGAACCGCTCCCAGTTTCAGGCTGGTAATATATTTCCAGCCTGGCTCAGGGGGTGGGATTCCACACTGCTCTTCTGTCAGGGCTGGATGGGATACCCAGACTAGATTCTTCCACTGGATTGAATGGACATCGCTGGATTGAACATCATGGGTTCTCCATGTCATTCCACAGGTATTCAGGAATCACGGGGCACAGCTTGAAAAGACTACGACGCCTGACGGATACTTCCGACCTCGAGATGGAAGAACTAAAGGACATCAGAGACGAATTGAGACAACTGAGGGATGAGGTGGCCACCTTGCGTGTTGAGAACACCACCCTATGAGGTGCCCTATGTACCACCACGTCTGACTTGGAAAGGGTGATTGGTATCGGACATTCCAATGCCACGAAGTACGATGGAGAACCCCGGAAGCTGACAGATTTCTGCAATCTTTGCTCCATCCAGTTCATGCTCCGTCAGACCCACTTTGCAATGGATAAAACCAAGATCAGATATATAATCAGTCACCTTGCTGGGGATGCGTTGACTTGGGCAATGCCGTATGTCTCATTGAAGATTCCCTTGCTCAATGACTTGACTAGTTTTGAGAAAGCATTCCTTGATGTATTCAAATCTCTGAACGAGGCTGCTACCGCACAGAGCCTGCTGTTGGAACTCCGACAGGGATCGCAGGATATCATCTCCTTCTTCGTAAGATTCAAAGAGCTGGCTACCGAATCGAAAATTGTATAGAAAATTTGAAGGTAGAACCGGAAACTCAGTTCCTAGCAAGTCTTGACATAGTGTCATTGTATACATGTATTCCTCAGAAAGCCACACTGGAGGTTCTTGAAGAGGTTCTTCTAACGAAAAGGACCACGGCATTATACCAAATAGTTTCATTTTATGGTGTGCAGAAATGGCACTAACAGAAAATTATTTTTGTTTCAATAAAACCTTGTACCACCAAACCCATGGCACTGCTATGGGCTCACCTGTGGCTCCCACAGCCGCCAATTTATATGTAGAAGCATTTGAGATCAAACACATTTACCAGATTGCCAACCCTTTTTTTGATCAAATCGTTTTATGGCGTAGATTCATTGATGATATTTTGATCATTTGGGAGGGGACGGAGGAATGATTCATTGAATTTACCATCTGGATGAATCAACAAAACCAGTTCCTCAAATTTACATCCACCCACAGTAGGAACGAGATCAGTTTTTTAGATATTTCCATCTGGATAGACCTAGAAGAACGTATCCTGAAGGTTAGACCATATCACAAACCCACGAACCGGAATTCATTATTGAATTTCAACAGCTGCCATCCCAGACATACTCATGAAAATTTACCGTTTGGGCAGTTTCTACGCCTTAAACGCAACAGTACACTCAACCAGACCTTTTGTTCAGAAGCCATAGAATTTAGCTCCAAACTACAAGACAAAGGTCACCCTAGGAGAATTGTGAGGAGAGCATTGAAAAGAGCCAAAAATAATAACAGAGAAGCGCTACTCGAATATCGGAATAAGGATGATAAGAACATAGAAATCATGTTTGTAAGTACCTTCAACAGCCGGTCAAATGAAATTATTAAAATTATCAAACAACATTGGAACATATTGGAGAAAGGAGACGGCTCATTGACCAAACCTTTATGTGCATTTCGACGTGGTGTCAATTTGAAAGAAATATTGACACAAAATGACATTGCACTCAAAAGCAGTGTACAAACTAAAATCACAGAACAATGGAGTTTACCTAAACTGATTGGACATTCACCGTGTGGAGAATGTGTTAATTGCAGGTACACAAGTCGATCAACAGAAGTGGATTTGGGACTAGAGAAACCATGGCGACAAACTGGATTTACCAATTGTAACTCTACTCATATAGTATATGCCATCTGGTGCCCTTTTGCCAAGATTTATATTGGTATGACAGAGCAGAAGGTGAAGAAACGAATAAGTGAACATCGGAGTTGCATCAAAAAGAAGGTAGTTACAGCGCCATTGGTTCCTCATTTCTTGGGGATGGAACACGAAAGCGACACATTAAAATGGACGATTTTGTGGCAACAGAATAGAACCAATGGCAAAGCGGGTGATGCTAAGAAATTCTTTTTCAGGGAGCAATGGCTCATATTTCTTACTAAATCTTCGGAAATAGGCCTTAACGAAATGATTACCTGGAACAGTTTTCAATAAAACATCTAGTGAGCCGAGTGTCCATTCAGAATAGTCCCAAACAATGGACTAGGAGATCTCATCTACAACAGGATGAGAGGTCTTAGATGACCATACCTGTGGGAGGAATCACGACACTGCCCTTAGTAGCAGAGATATGCAAATTACAGCCTCCAGTGTTGGCAAGGTAGATTCCAGCCGCATATACCCTCTAGCTAGCTACTACATCTTAGCCAAAGAGAATAACTGACAATGGACATGAAGTTTCACACATTCATGCGTATAATTCTTTGCGCCCCAGTCTAACCTCTCCAGTGAAAGAGGCTTTGGGTTTAGTTTGCACAGATCGATCCCGGCTCCTACAGTGGAATTATGTGTACCCTGTGTAGAGGGGAGCACTGTGCTTCGCAGTGCTGGAGTGTCTGTTGAGTTGTCAAACAGAGCGAGTGGGGGATCTTAACCCACTGCGTTTGTGATGTGGTCGCTTTGTGGTCCACGGTGTCCCAGACTCACATTCTATCGGTGAGACGTCGATAGCCGGATGTACGCGCGTCTAACACCGACGAGGCTGCATCCACCGGCGTGTCCATGGAGACAAGGACGCGAGACGAGCTCTAGCATGGCCACGCCTTCCACTATGAATATACGTCATCACGCCGAATGGTGATCACGTGACACAGATGCAAGACGAGCTCTGACGAGACTACGCCTCCCGCTAGGAGCAAACGTCATCACGCCGAAAGGTGATCACGTGATTACCTTGAATCGGTATTTCACGGCTCACGCATTTGAGCCACAGCATCTGACGGCGAGTTCCTAGAGTCAGCTCGCCAGCCCTGATCAGACAACAACTAGAAGCACAGGTCCTTACCACGTAGCCCACTTAGTGCAGGTGAGCAAATTCGGGTCGACGGTATCGCGAGTATGGGATGACCTGAGTGCCTTAATGGCATAGCACCCTGTTGCTTACCTTACACTCTTGTGTTCTCCATAGAGCGGATGTACGTTGATGATAACAAGCAGTAGCGGATGGTAACACTCACAGCAGTTGCCAGTACTCACGACTTCTGGATGAAAGCGGATATACAGGTAACTGACTTCCTGTTCTCACATGCTGTGTGAAGCTTTTAGGTAGTTACAGGAACCTGAGCAACATCATGGCTCGGAGACTCTAATGGCCGCTTTCTACCTGGCCATACCTGATATTTTGAAATACGGTGTAGACCCCGGAGTATTGGTTGTGGAAGATAGCTTGGTACCTTCTTTGGTTAGCGAGTCCTTATACTCAGAGTTGAACCCATAGTCCTCCGAACAATTACACGATCAGCCACACCAGTTCATGCTTGATTTAGTGCAGAAGAGTAGGCGGAAATGATAGAATATATGCGACTGACTCGTTAATTGTGGATGTCTTGGTCTCTCTATTGACTCTATTTGATTTCCCTCCTCTTTTTTCTTTGTTTCTCTCTTTGTAGAGTAGTCGTTGTCTATTCAGAAGACTCAATACCAAACCGATGTTTGTGCCCAAAGGGAATATCTAGACCTTTGTTGACACGGTAAGCCCCTTTAGGGAAGATAACCATATATTCCTGGGGGATCAGGTAGCATTGAATTCAGTATCAATACTAATAACCTGTTTTTTGTTCTCTCTTGTCTCTGTTGTGTGTGTCCATCATTGATGGTAGTTTCCCCCCCCAAAAGGTTCTACGGAGGGACTCCTTGCTACCACACTTCATCTTGTTTGAAGATAAAGATTATCAACGTAGATTTGTATAGGCTGAGGTCTAAATTTGAGGTTGCTTATTGCATTGTGTTTTTAATTGAGTTGTTGTGTTGTTGGTACCCTTGAAGAAGTCTACAGAAAATTAACAGAATTTGTGGTTTTGAGACGAAACATGTTGGGTTTCATACACTGATAAATTATCAGTGGTTACAATTGGCATTAGGTTTAAATAAAGGTCCCCTTTAGGCAGAATTAGGGAGACCGAAAAAAACAGATTCTTCTGGCTAGGCACCCCCCAAAAAAAGAGGATAAGTCTAGCACTGCCAAAACCAACGTATGTTTGCACTTTATTAGCTAATTTGCACATTGTCCATTATATTGAAAAGTGACTTGTGGATAACACTACACTATTGGTTTTAGTTTTGTATAGGAAGGGTGTTGTTTTGTATATGTATGATTTTACTTTTAATCAATTTTAGGCTGATTTTTAGAATGTGTTATGAGCAAATACAGTAGAATTGTACCTCGCATAGTGGTGTGTTTCTAAATATTTGTATTTTCACAATATATGTGTATTTCTTGACAAAATAAAATTGGTGATGACTTAAAATCTACTGACTCAGGACCTATTTGGTACTTGGCCCCAGTCAGGCAGTTGATGGACCAAAAGAGATAAGAGAGGTAGACTGTGAGGTTCTTTAGGTTTTGATTGTCCATAGGCAGACAGAGGGCTGAACCCCACGGTCGTGAAATTAGCCCGACCCAGTCTCTTCATTGTTTGATATGAATATAAAGATGACATATACCTATGGTCACCACTCTGCAGGGTTTGATCGACCAGGTACTATGGATAGACCATCGATTGATGGAAAGAAGAATGGAATGTAGATGTTCCAATCGTTCATTTGCCCGCTAGGAACTGGATTGCCCCCAGCACCGTTCAAACTTCTCAAGGGGAATCGTCTGTAGAACCAATGAAGATAGGTTGTGTATGGGGTCCTCTGTCTGGTGTTGAGAGAAGACATCGGAGAAACAATCGCCTCTTCATGTTTTGTAGAAGATCTGTCCTTTTTCTGGACTTATGCCGGTACATCTAGTTAGGAATCTGGGAAACTAGCAGGCATGTCTCCTGATGGGAAGCCGAAGACGGGCCCAGCTGTTACTAACAAAACACTTCCTGATACAACCGGAGCAGTCATGCCACTGACCCCCTAGTTTGTTGTGCAGGTACTTCTTTCTAGGAGCTCCACCCCGTTGAAACAGTCCTGACCACAGTCCTCTTGGACTGTGGAGCTACCGGAAACTACATGGATCAGGAACTAGTCCGGTCTCTTTCCATACCACCCATCAAGAAAAACAGAACACTGAAGTACAGGTCATTGATGGAACGCCTTTGTCCTCCGGAATGGTTGATCATCAGACCTCACTGCTTCACCTAGAAATTAATCAGCTGTGGGAATTCAATATCATCCACTCTCCTGCTTATCCAGTGGTGTTGGGCCTTCCTTCGCTCAGGATACACAATCCTAGTATCAACTGGCCTACTTGTGTCTTCATTTTTTCATCGGACCATTGCACATTACGTTGTTTCACATCCCCTGGCGACTCTTCAGCATTGGTAACTCGATGCCCTTGTCCTGAGGTTGTGGGAAAACGGCCAATTCCATGCTTATCGCTTCCTGAAGCATACTCGCCCTTCCAGGATGTGTTCCGAGAACCTGAAACCATACCTTTGCCTCCTCACCGCATCTTTGACTGTGAAATAAACCTGGAGGCTGACCATACTTTGCCCAATGGAACCCTATATTCCTTGACCGAAACCGAGAAGGTGGAATTGAGAATGTATCTGGATGACTGTCTAGCACACGGGTATATAACACCTTCAAAGTCTCTGCTTGGAACACCACAGTTTTTTTACCCAAAAAAGAGGGCACCTTAAGGCCCTGCATTGACTATGGGCTATTGAACAACATTACCGTCAAGGAACGTTACCCATTATGACTCATCACGGATATCTTGGAATCTTTGCACGATGCACAATACTTTTCCAAACTGGATCTACGAGGGGCGTTTCATCTGGTCTGAAAGAAAGAAGGGCACGAAATGGAAGACAGCCTCCAAAACTCAATGCTTTCGCAATCTTCCAATGTTTTATGGACTCAGTATTTTCTGACCACATAGGACGATCGGTGTGGGTCTATCTGGATGATATCCTGATATTCTCTACATCCATGGGTGACCACATTATTCACGTTATGGAAGTGCTGGAACAGTTACTGTTTTACCATCTCTATGCAAAGCTTGAGAAGTGCCAATTTCATGTGAAGTCTATGGAATTCCTAGGGTATGTATTAAGTGCTGAGGGCATACACATGGACCCCAAGAAGGTCCAAGCCATCATCTGCTGGGCATCCTCTCCTGACCTCAAGGCATTACAACGGTTTCTCGGATTCGCTAATTTTTACAGGGGCTTCATTCCCAATTTTTCTTCGAAGGTGTCTGTATTAACTGATCTCACCAGTTCCAAACGTCCATTCATCTGGAACCAAAAAGCTGAAAAGGCATTCCAGGATCTTAGGTTGGCTTTCATCCGTGCCCCAATACTGCAACATCCTGATAATTCCCAGTCATATATTCTGGTAACCAATGTGTCTGAAGAGGCAGTGGGAACGGCCCTTCTTCAAGCCAATGCTGGAACTCAGGTCGAATTACCGGTGGCCTTCTATTTCAGAAACTTGAATCCCAGCGAGCAGAATTATTCCAACATTGAAAAGGAACTGTTGGCTACAAAAGCAGCTTTTGAGGAATGGCGACATCATCTGCTCAGAGGACGTTAAAAGGTGGAGGTTTGCACGGATCACCTTAACCTTCCAGTACCTATGTTTGCTACAATGCCGATGGTAGACAAGCCAAATGGGCGTTTTTCTTCATGCAATATGATTTCTTTGTGACTTATATTCCTGGTTCCCATAAGACACAGGCAGATGCATTATCCTGTTCCTTTGGCCCTCACCAGAAAACAACATCTCCTGGATATATCTTGTCCCCTGTTTCACATTTCTTGGCGGCTGTTCAGTCTCTCCTTAACCAGGTCCTAAAACAAACCACCAGCAACCCAGCTGTTCCTACACTCATGCTTGATCCCGCAAACACCCTTGCCAATGGACTCTTGATTCATGAACACTGCCTTTACATACCTTCCAAACCTCTCCGGAAACTAGTTCTTGAGCAATTCCAAGACTCCACCTTGGCTGGTCATAGAGGGATACGAGCTACCCCAGAACTCATTACCCAGCAATTCTGGTGGCCGAAACTTCGGGAGCATGAATGCTACTTTGGGCCTCCTTTCCTGTCTGTGCACAAACCAAAACCAAGCACAAGTGGCCAGTTGGTCTTCTCCAGCCTTTGGAGATACGTCCCCGTCCTTGGCGCACAATTGCCATGCACTTTATCACTGATTTGCAACCCTCTGACGGCTTCACCTGCATAATGGTTGTCGTGGACTGCTTTTCCAAAATGGCACACTTCATACCCTTGCCTGGACTGCCTACCGCTCCCCAGATGGCTAATGTGTTTTTCTCCAGTGTCTACCTGTCTCCATGGCCTGCCTGTCAAGATCAGTTCAGACAGGGGATCTGAGTATTCTTCCAGTTTTTGGACTTCCTTGTGCAAATGCATTGTAATGACCACCGCCTTTAGCTCTGGCTATCACCCTCAGACGAATGGACAGACAGAGCGTATGAATAAGATGCTGGAACAGTACCTGCGCTGTTACACTAGCAGAATGAAGTCCAACTATAGTGAGTATCTACTCATGGCGGGGGTAGCACATAATAATTCCATTCACTCAGCCACGGGTGACAGCCCATTTTGCTGTTGCTCTGGTTTTCATCCATTATTCCTGCCTACCGCGTCTGCCACCTCAGATCTAAGCACGACCAGTTCTGCGTTATTCTCTCATCTTCAGGAAGTCTAGTTGCAGGTTGCCACACATCTCTGTGTCGCCCAGGTTATGATGAAAGCGGCAGCTGATCTGCGCCAGTCTGTTGAACCCGTTTATCGTGTTGGCAATCGCGTCTGGCTTTCTACCCGGCATCTGCTGCTGCGGACCATATCCCGGAAAACTGCTCCTCGTTTTGCTGGGCCTTTCCGCATCTCTCATTGCCTATCCTCCGTGGCGTTCCATCTGCAGCTGCCTTCCTCCTGCAGGGTCCATCCGGTCTTTCATGTGTCTTTGATGAAGCCGTATCGTGCTGATACTTACCATCGGCCTCATCCGCAGCTAGGCCCCTTACTGGTGGCTGGCACTCCTGAATTTGAGGTGGCCTATATATGCGATGCCCGATTCCACCATGGACGGCTCTAATACCTGGTGTCTTGGAAGGGTTATGCTGCTTGTAACAACTCAAGGGAGCCTGCATCTGGTGTTCATGCCCCCCGCTTGATTCACTGTTTTTACCTCCGTTACCCTTGAATGCCTGGGTCTCCTTCTGGTCCCTGGGGAGGGAAGCATGTCACTGTGCGTGCCAGTGTCTTACGTAAGGTCCGGGACACTTTGCAGCCACGTCGCCATGCTAATTGACCATCGCGGCTGGGGGCCGCCATGTTGCATGTGCTGCGCTTACGCTGGGGACTTGCAGCCAGATTCAGCGCATGTGCAGTGAATGTGGCATGGTTTGTTGCCATGGCAACCAGCGTGTCTGTGCCTAATCTTCATTGGCTGCACTGCCCCATTGAAAGACAGGAGCCACGGCACTCGTGTGTTGCAACCTTCCCTTGAGGTGAAACGCTCTGTTCCTTTTTTCCTTGTGCCTCCTTGTTGCTGCGTCCTGGCATGCCCCTTTCCACCTTGCCGGCTAGCCTGCTTCTTGGTCTTCTTCAATCTCCTTCCTCTGTAGCCCTGGGATTCCTGCTTGGCTGCTTGCAGTCTCTTTACCTTACCTTGCCTTGGGCTCAATTCTTCCTTCCTTCTTCTATACTCACCTGAGTATCAATGCCTCCCATCTACAGTGCTTGCACTGCCTAATACGACGTTTCTAGTGGGAAGATCAATTACTGTGGTCCTGGGGAACCGCTCCCAGTTTCAGGCTGGTAGTATATTTCCAGCATGGCTCTGGGGGTAGGATTCCACACCACTCTCCCGTCAGGACCGGAGGGGTACCCAGGCTAGATTCCTCCGCTGGATTGAACAGACATCGCCGGATTGAACATCCGGGATTCTCCACGTCATCCACAGGTATTCAAGAATCATGGGGGGCACAACTTGACATTCATCCGCATAACACTGAAAGTTGAAGGTTAAGTCAGAGTTCATGTGGACCAAAGTGGCCATGTAGACATTGAAAACCCAGGGGATAGATTAGATCCCTGTGGACACCACAAGTAGAGAGAGTGATAGAGTAGAGAAAGGAACCAAGTTCTACCTGCGAACGACGATCAAAGAGAAAGAATGCTAGCCACGCCAGGGCCTGATCAGTGATGTCCAGGGTCTCATGGAGACAGGAGATCCGGATGTTGTGGTTTACAATATCAAAAGCACAGGAGAGGTCAAGAAGAATGAGGACAGAGGGAGGATTAGAGTCAGGGTTTGAGAGCAGGTCTTCACAGGTGTACAGAAGAGCAGTTTCCGTGCCTCTGGATGCTCTGAAGCCAGATTGATGGTCATGGAGACAACCAACAGATTCAGTATGGAGGGTAAACTGAGTGATAGCCAACTTCTCCAGGAGTTTGCCCAGGAAAGGAGTAATGGAGATCGGGCGATAAGTTGCTCGAATGGTGGGGTCGGCAGAGGGTTCTTTGAGCGGAGGGTGCACAAGATAATGCTTGAGAGAAATGGGGAAGACTAGTGGCAAAGGAGAGATTGCAGAGGTCTGCGAAGGTTGGAGCTAACGAGTCAATGTTGTCCTTGATGGTTTTGGAGGGGCAGTTATCCATCTGTTTGGAAGAAGCTTTCATAGACCAGACTTGTGTAGAGACCTCCTCAGGTGTGACAGGGTAGAGGGAGGAGAGAAGTAAGGGAGTGGGGGGGTGCAGCCGAGGGGGGCCCAGGAAATGATGGTGCACGAGTGGTTGCGGAGAAGAGAGAAGAAAAGATATCCTGTGTTTTGGTGGTGAAATGTGCAGCCAGGGCCGAGCAATGGGCCTGGGTGGGTGTGGTAGAGGAAGTGGCTGCAGTAGGATTGGCCAGTTCCTTACAGACTTTGAAATGTTTGGCCGTGTTGTTGGATGCTGTAGAGATGCAGGCTTGAATATGGACTCTTTTCTTGGACCGGATGCAGAGTCTATATTGCCTTTGCAGAAGATTGCAGGCCAGCTTGTCAGAGGGTGCGGCTGAAGATCCCCATTTCTGTTCTGCTGCCCTGCACTTGTGTTTAAAGACAGCCAGGTCAGAGTCGTACCAAGAGTTGCACTTTTTGGCAGGCTTCAGTCAGACCCTCATGACAGGGGCAAGGATGTTGAGGGTATTGGAGATAGAAAGGCAAAGGCAGCCACTGACACTTTTTTCAAGGGTCGGATGAACTTGAAGGTCGGAGGCAGTGCAGGGTGTGCCAGTGCTAAAGGAGATGAAAGCTTCAAGTGAGAAGAGAGAAGAGAGTGATCTGTCCATGAGAGTGGGGTGGTGAGAGGAATAGAGAGAGGGATGTCTGTGAAGATAAGAGCATCCAAGGTGTGGCCGGCAGTGTGCATCGGACCAGAGGTTAGAATGGAGAGAAAGAGCAAGTTGCATAGGTTGCGTAAAACTCCTGAAGGAGAGTTAAGAGAGTTCTATGGATGTTCAGATCCATAGAAGAAGGA
Source organism: Ambystoma mexicanum (assembly GCF_040938575.1). Taxonomy (NCBI): domain Eukaryota; kingdom Metazoa; phylum Chordata; class Amphibia; order Caudata; family Ambystomatidae; genus Ambystoma; species Ambystoma mexicanum. The sequence continues at coordinate 1,471,281,058 of NC_090931.1, read as the reverse complement.
GTTGGGAGGAGTAGGAAAGGAGAGAAGAGGCCAGGTAAGCCCATTCCGGGAGGAAGAGGGTGGACTGGCCTAGTGGCAGATAGAAGGTGGCCAGAGTAAGAGAGGAGACAGGAGAGAGAGAGAGCCTGCAGACCAGGCATTCAAAAGAGTAATAGGCGTGAGTGGGGATAATGGAAACAGGGATCCACTCTGGAAAGATTAGGGCAACACCCCCTCCTGGCCTGTTGGGCCTGGTTTCAGAGAGAATCTTGTAGTGTTCAGGGAGAAGCTTGTCAAAACTTGTGATAGAGCTGTCCTTAAGACAGGTCTCAGTGAGAGCAAGAACATCAAGGTCCAGGTGTTCCATGAGGTGGCAGATGTCGGACAAGTGCTTGATTGTGGAGCAAGAGTTAAGCGTGGCAACATAGAGCAGATTGCCATTTTTGAAAGACTTACTTGGTGGGCGATGCAAGGGACAGTGGTCCCCACCATATGCAGCACACGTTCCTGAGAGATAGAGGCAAGAGAAGGCAGCGGGGCCGAAGGGAGTGCAGGCAAGGGAGCCAGGACAGTGGTAGATGGCAAGGGAGTCAGTGAGGAGGAAGGTGAAAAGTTGATAAGGCAAGGGAGGAGCTTATCAAAAAGGAAGAGGTTGAATTGAGGCCCTTGTGCCAAGACGGTACGATTGCCATAGATATTTATAAGGACTCTGGAGGTCAAGGAGAAGGCAAGAAGGACTTCCCAACCGGTGCCACAATTGATGTGTGAGGAAGAGTAGGGAGAGAGCAGAGCGACCTATGTAGATTCCAAAGGGTGTGTGCAGGAACGACAAAGAGGATGTCTGTTAGAGTCTCTCTCGGGGATGCACTGAGGTAGGTGTCAGCGATCGGAAGACATGGGCTGGAGCCAAGTGTGTCCTTCTTAAGTTTCTTCCTGACAGACTTATTGAGCGGTGATGGATGGGAGATAGAGAAGCAGTTAGAGAAAATAGGAGAGATAGAAAGCGCCATTGTGAAGTGAGACAAAGTGTGATGCACTTAACCAGACTGAGCAGCTGGGGCACGTGGGATTGAGTTGACAGGAGGGCGCAGGTGCACAAGGAACACAATAGGATTGGGAAAAAGCAGTGGGAGCTAAAATAAAGGGGGGTACAAGGGAACAAGAATCAGAGACAACACAAGAGCAAGGAAGTAGATTGGATTTCTAACTAGCAGAACAAAATAATGCAGGATGAAAGCACACCTAAATTTAATTTTTAAACAACAGTCACAATCAATGCATGATAAAAGCACACCTAAATTCAATTTTTAAACAAACCGTCACAATCAATGCAGGATGAAAGCACACCTAAATTCGAGTTTTGGGACACAGGTATTATACCAATGCCAGTACAGAAGTGATGGCAGTGTGGAGGGAGCTCAGGAGATTCAAAGAGTCAATCTCGAAGGTAGATCATGGAGCACAAGGGGACATATGGCAACAGAGATAGGGTAATGAAAAATTCCTAGAAGGCAGAGGGTGAAAGTCACGGAGAGATGAGACAGGCAAGAGAACAACAGTGAGCACTCACGTGATGGCGGGAGGGATGCCACAGTTCAGGGGCGCACAGAAGAAGTACCAAGCATAAAGCATGTCCTTGCAAGCTGTAACAAGAGGAGGGGCTGCATGCCCAGCCAAGGCAAAGACAGGGCCTTAGATGTGGGCCTTCGGTGAAGGGCCGGCTGAAACCTGCCGGTTCCCCTGATTGGGTATAAGAAGGGAGCCCTAACCAATCCGGATGCAGGAAATGGATTACAAGGCACAGTGGGTGCTGACTGTTGTAGTCAGAAAGCGACCATGTTGGAAGGGCTGCAAGGTGCCCGTGAATCGCTGCAGCCAAATGCAAATTAGGCACTCAGCCTGTCCTGACCTGCTGCACACGGCACATTCAGGACACACAGGAGTCTATCTGGGCAATGGATGTCGTATGCCTTACTCAAACAAGCACAACACAATTTTCTTTTCGATTTTGCACTTTAGTTTTAAAATAAAACGGATTCTTTCTTTTTTTTTTTTAAATAAAAATTTTCTCCGGCACACGTATCATACCACATCTTGATGTTGCCTCTGAGCGGTCTGCAGCAAACAAAAAACAAAGCCTTGTGGATGGTGTGTAGGCTTCACAGCAGCAGTGGTGAAGAGAAGCCAATATAGTTTCAGTGTATTTGAACTTTTATACTCCAGCTTCAACCCATCTACCAGCACCATATAGACTTATCGCCATGACTCCTGCCCTTTATATTTCCAGAACAGTTCCATTGTCCTCTGGGAAGCTTCACTGCCGATGAAACCAGAAGGTGTGCCTGCTATCGACATCCCTGATTGGCTAGCTTGTAGCCGAACACCCGGGTTTACTCAAAGCCGGCAGGTGGAGCCAGCATTGTCCTCCGGGGAAGGCCACAGAGAAAGGCAGAGGCGTGCCTGGCAAGCGCCGCCCGACAGGCACCCCTCTTTTAAGGTTTGCATCCTTCCTTTCATCCTGGCATATGTTACTATACACTAACATCCACAACCTAAATCCTTCCTGTTCCCACATCGTAAATGGTGCGACTACCCCTCGCCCACCCAGCGGATGCCCCAAGCCCCAGTTTATTTACTTTGACTATCCTTCATTTGGCTATAATGGCAGTCCGTGCCTTCGCTAGCGCTAACGTATTGTCACTTCACTTTGACTCACTCAGTATATGGCACGCACAGCCGACATAGCCCCCGCCTCGTGGGGTGAGGCTTTCCCGGTTTGTGTCGGCCATCTTCATCGGACCACTGCTCACCATCTGCCAATTGGGTTCCCACCCACCCACTATATGTTCAATAGGATCCCAGTGCACCGCTTACACTGTTTAAACTCGTACTTGTTCATTTATATTTTAACACGTCATTGTAACCGCCTGCGACGACTTGGCAGGGTAGCCATTATTCAAACAAGGCACAGCACACCCTTTCATATTCCGTGTAACCATGCTTCTGTTTATCTTGCACGCCTGGTCTAAACCTGTACACACGACTCACTTAACTTTATCCCAGCTAGTAGGGCCATTGCATTGTCTGTTGAATGAGAGATTCCCTGTGTGAGTTCTAGTTGTAAGTGGCTAAACCTTCACTGTCTCACGCCTGCAACTCCTCATTTCACTGGTCCTTCTCTCCAGCCCTGTGCTGCTGATGTACTGCCTGCATCACCAAATCTCATCTAACCTTGATTCCGTAGTGTACACTACTGTTGTATTGCCCTTTAACGTCTAATCTATTGATTTTAGCACAAATTGTACGTAGCATTGACATCCCAGCCTATAGTTCTGCTGTATTGCTTGCAACACTATGATTACCTTCACATATGTTTACTATTTCTCCTACCGGCAAACCCGATGTAGCCCCCCCCCCCCCCGCCCGCACCATGATGTGAGGCTTTACCGGAATGTGCTATTACTATTTTGCCTACCTGTACACCCGATGTGGCACCATGAGGTGAGGCTCTACCGGAGTTTATTGACTATTTTGCCTAGCTGTCCTTCCGATGTAGCCCCCAGCACCATGAGGTGAGGCGCTACCGGAATGTGCATCACTTGCTTGACCTTTTTGCCTACCTGTACGTACGATGTAGCCCGCTGAACCATGAGGTGAGGCTCTACCGGAATGTGTATTCACCATCCACTGCTGTAATTTTGTGTGCTTTGTCCTGCACTACGTCAATTGTGCTACTGCACTTGTACTGTATCTATACATACTGGCACCTAGATGCCTCAGGGATTTGTGTGCGGCTATAAATCTGAAAATGACTGTGGGCATCATTATAGGTTTGCCGGTATCCCGACGATAATTCGGGTGGGATACTGGCAAACTGACCTACCGTTTTCGCCGCCCGATATACTGGAATTTCTGGGATATTACAGGTGGCGGAAAGGGTGGTAAAGCCCCATTCCATTGAGTCCTATCGGACTCCGTGGAGAGGATTGCTGGTATTTCAGCTCTTGGCTGGAGGTAAATACATGACCCCACTGGCAAACTTGTACTTTTGTGGTGCGGGAAAAGTGGCGATGATGGAATTACCGCCACTTTTAACAGCACTTTTCCTGCACTGCAAAATTGTAATGACTGCCTTTGTCTCTTGAGTCATGCAGATTACCTTAAGATTGATGTGCATTGTCCACAGAAATTTATCATAAAAACTGATCCCAGGTAGCCTCCGGTTTACATTCTGTTGATGGTATCCCGATGGCAGAGATATGTGGTGAAGTGCGATAGTGAGGCCAGGAATGGGGATGAGATGTTCCCAGGGGGGCATGGCCCAATTGCCCACTAAATGGAAGTTGTATACAGGGCCTCTCCTCCATTTCCGACCTCACTCCCAGGGCCACCCAGGTACCCCCTAAGAACAACTTCTGAATGGTCGGGAAGCTGGCAGTTTGTGGGTAGAGAATGTGATAGCGGCCCCGGAATTGGAAAGGAGAGAAGGACACAATTGTGGATCGTAATCTGCACCATGGCCACAAGCTTATCTATTTTTTTATAGTAAACAGGGAGTTTGCTAATGAAGAAGCGCATCAGTCCAGGGGTCACAAAGGGCACCTACGGAGGGAGGCAACTTGGCAGAATCAGGCATCCACCATGACAGAGCCACCTGGTTCACAAATGGTAGAACCAATTTTTTCTAATAACCATGCAGAAGGGAAGGGACATGCAACCCTCAGCCAAGGCCAGGAAAATAACCACGCTTAAAGTTCAAATTGCAGACAGGACAGATGCACAAAAGCAGGGTGAGGGAGTTTGAAGTCAAGGAGGTAGTGTGGAGTTGTACAAAGAGAGGATGGTGGAGATGGGAGGAAGGGGAAGGAGGAGAGTAAAGGGAAACTAACTTGTTGGAGGTGGGAAAGATCTAGAGAGTGGAGGAAGGAGGAACAAGAAGAATATGGAAGGTGCAGAAGAGAGACAGAGAAGGAGGAAGTCATTGGAGGAGTGTTAAAGAAGGAATGTGGTGGAGATGGACAGGGAAGTCCAGTGAAAGTAATTAACATTGGTCAAGTCCAGAGAGCCAATGATTGCAAATCAGTGTGTGCTCTGAAGAGGCCGGAATGCGAACGGGGCTCATGGAGACAACCCGCTCTCCTAGAAAGCAAAACTGAAGCTGCGTAGCCGCAAGAGGAGGAACACTGAGGACCGGTGAGTGGAAAGAGAGGTCACTCGAGACCGGGGGTGTTCCAAGGGGCTACCCATGAATGCCAAAGTGACACCAATTGAGTTCCAAAATGAATGAAAACCTGAAATTAGGCTAAAATATGCATATTGAATCCCAAACCGAATGAAAACTCGAAGAAGAGTTAAATAAGGCATAGTGAGCACTGAACTGAATGAAACTTTGAAGCAAAGCGAAACTGCCCATGTTGAATATTGAATTGAGTGAAACTTCATGGGAAAAGCCAATAGTTGATGAAAGCTAAAAGGGAAAGTCAGATTTTGAAAGCAACCTATGGAAAAGAGCTCAAGTGTGAGAGTGCGACAGAAAGGTGGGGAATACACAAGACCACCTCAAAGGGAATTATTATGAATGAATACAGTGCTGTGTGAGAAACCTGAAGGTGTCTCACCTGCTAGTCCCCGGGGATCTTTCATCCCGGTGGCCAGGACAAAGCCTTCGCTTTTTGATCCAGTTCCTGGAGGTGGACCAGTGCGAGAGGATCACCTGGGTGAGGGGTCTTTGGGGAGTGGAAATGGGACACCGGATGGTGAGACATAGTATCCCCTTCCCTGTAACACCTTTACTCCATCCAACCAAGTAGGAAACTTAGGAACTCAACCCCCCTCTCTTTTCCAACACAAACATTTCCTCACGGACAGCTCACTTCAAGAGAAAACAGACTAACACCACCGAGCCGTATACCTGACATGTCCCAATACAATGGACAGGCAGGGTCAGGCAATTAGTGCTGACCATTACATACACCTGACTTCCATTACACTTCCCCACACAGATAAAAGGCATAGTACAAAAGCACACTCTGAGCAAGGCAAAGCACACAAGGAAGTAGCAGTTCCAAGATGGAAGTTTAATACAAGGCAAAAGACGGCAAAATCGAAGAGGATTGCAAGGAATGAAGTGCCCTTGACCTTTTCAACGAAAGACCATTACTTTCATGAACCTTTGAGAACAGAAAACGTAAGACCAGGACTCAAGGCTGAAGAATACTGCATTGTGTGTTGGAGGTACCCGGGGCACTCCCGCGTCAATAGTCAAGGCTGGGAGAATCGTTTGCCGCTCTGGTACTCTCCTTGGCTCCTACAACAAAGCTACCACCAGTGAAGTCAGCAAAGCCAGTGATTTGGGAAGACTGAGTGTTAGGGAGAATTCTCTGTTTAGGCTGAATTTCCCTACCTAGTGAGTCCCCCAGCAGCTTTGCTGGATTTCTGGGGTTTCTTTTTTTCTCCTGCCAAGAGTGAGACTCTTTTACCCTCACTCTTGGACATGTTGAAGTGTGTTTTCTTGGTTAAACCTTGTGTTGAATGGGCTATGGGGTCTTTTACTCCATAGGGCCTCATGTATTTTTGTGATGTGGGTTACACAGCACCCTCTGTGCCGTGACCCAGGGGTGTCCTAGGGACTCCCCAACATAGACTCCATACCCTGGGACTGACTACTGTCTCCCAGGGCATGTAAAGTCACCAAAGACTTTGCTAGTCTTGAATCCTGAACAGAACCAGTACAAACCATCATATTGTGGACGTACTGGCTGGGGCAATTCGATTGCCCCAGGGTCTGTTAGTCGAGGGGGCACGTCTCCGTCCCCCCTGATCGAGTTTTGGCTGGTGGCAGTGGAAACTACGTTTTATATTCGACCGCGAATATTTTCCTATGGGATTTCCCATTGTTTTAGGCTAACACATTTAATTATTTATTTACGGTAGCCTTAAACATACCGCCGGTTTATATATTTATTATTATAACTCCGGTTGGGACTTTTTGCCAAAACTTGATTCTAAAATGGCGTTGGCGTTCGCCTCTGTAACTCTGACCCAAAGTGGAGCCCTTTGTTCCACTTTTGGCGGGCTTCTCCACAGAAGCCCTCCAAAGTGGTGCCACTCTGTCTGGGGTACTTAGGAGGGGTGGAGGGGGATTTAGGCACCCTGGACTGAGTTACCTTGGTAACTCAAGTCGCACTCCGTCCTGATTGGCCCAAGTGGTGAGCCGGCCGGCTCACCACTTAGCATGTTTGAGTGACAGCTAGGCTGGGTGAATGGGGGTTTGCTGCATAAAAGCAGGGCTTTGGGGACTGGAACTTCAGAAGTCGCCACAGGACCAAGAATCCGACGAGGGAAGAGCTGAGCCGACCTGCTTCGACGACACCACCCGGTGGAGCCCTGCTGAACCGTTGCACCACTTTTTCCCGACGACCGAGGAGAACTCTTAACGGAGTGGCTCCTTCCCTTGACTGGTGGGGACAACCAGTTTTCACCTTCTTTTCGCTTCTCGAGGTATCTCGTGGCCGCCTTGCCAGTGCCAAGCACCCCGGCAACCGGAACCCCACCACTTTTACCCCAACCGCGAAAGTCGGTACAACCCTTTAACCGGAGGACTCCGCGGCTGGTTTCTTCCCGGGCAGTGCTACGACCTTCTTCTTCTGCTCTTCAGCGAGAACTTCTTCTCCCCTGACCGACGTCGAGCCTTGCTGCCACTGCCTGGAACAACTGCCACCGCTGGAGGACCCTTTCCGCTTAAGGTACCGTGTTCCGCCTGGCTTCCCTTGCCACCGACTGTACGGGGTAGATTTAGCCCCCGGCTTTCGAACCTGGGAGTGCCTGGGACACCCTGGCTAAACTTTCTAAGCCACTCTAAACTCTTTCTAACTCTTTGCAAGACTCTGAATCCCTACTAACAGTGTGATCTTGGGCACATTTTCGCTCCGGCTACTCTAAGAGTGGGCCCTGCCTAGTGACTTTTGCTCACCTGTGACTTTGTACTTCTTTGAGCCTATTGCAAGTGTTCTGGACCTTAGAGTGGTGTGTTTAACCTATTTTTGTTCCTTTTTATCCCTTCCTTGAACCTACTAGAGTGTCATCTAACGTTAAGCACTCACCTCTGTTTTAATTATGTGGTGTTAACTTAGAGTTGGCTAGATAGGAGTAAGGGTGGAAACTGCTTTCATTATAACTGTGTTTGAAGTGTTTTTACTATACTTTGCTAGAGTGTCTTCAACTTATGTGTTCTTGAAAATAAATAACTATATACTTTTGAAACCCAGCTCTGGTCAGTGTTTGCTCGTGCTATTGTGTCTGAGTACATATTGTGTATACTTTGCATACTGCCTAACTCTTCTTGAGGGAAGTCTGACTGCTCAGCCACAGCTACCAGGTAAATCTGGGTGGTGCGGACTGCTACCAAGTGGGTTTACTGCTATACCTGTAGTCTTAAATCTTTTGCAGTGTTCCCCAAGGGAACTGCACAGGTTTCTGCCTAACACTGGTGTACAGCGGTGGGATTTGTATTGAGTATACATTTTATTGTGCTTTAGATACCTTAGTGCAACTAACCACAAAGCTTAGCACTGTAAAAGTAATCCTCTAACATGTCAGTTATAGAAAGCTATAGTCAAGAGTCCCTTGCAGCCAAAACTGCTGATTGTCTAAGAGTGCTCTGTAAACATAAGGATCTCCTGACTAAGGGCAAGAAAATGGAGCTGATTGAAAGATTGTTAGCTAACCAAAGTCTGGGTGATGATTCAGAGGAACCTACCACTCCAGCAACTGTAGATGACAGTATTGAAGTTAACATGGAGCAAAATGTTGATGATTCTGAGGAAGAGTCAGAAGAGGAGGGTGAGGCTGTTATGACTGTCCCCCCTAGGCCTCTGCCTGCTCTACCTGCTGTACCTACTGGACCTTTACCAGGTCCCACATTTAGTCCTCAGTACTTTGAACTGGAGAAAATGAAACTAGAATTGGAGTATAAGAAACTTAATGCTCAAACTGACAAAGAACTAAGGCTAAGGGAAATGGAGCTCAAGTATGACTTAGAAATGAAGAAATTATCTGTTGAGAATGCTTCTCTCTCTGGCTCCTCTAGAAGTTCCAGTCCTAAAAGACCCCGGATGCCTAAAGAATTGGTTGGTATGTATGAGCCTAAGTTGGATGTGTTGGATTGGTTGTCTCTGTTTGAATATAATCATGGGCTCCAGAACATCACAGGAAATGACTTACTCACCTGGTTGTTCTCTAGGCTTCCCCCTGTTGCAACTGATGTGGTAATGGAGATGGGGGAGGAGGATAGGAAGGACTATGAATGTGTGAAACTAGCTTTGATAGCTAGGTTTGGGAAGACCCCTTCCCAGTATCTTAAGAGGTTTAGGAGCCTCAAAAAGCATGATGGTACCCCTTGGGCTACCTGGGTGAATGAATGTTTGAAAAACTTAGAGGGGTGGATTAAGGGTTACAAGGTGAACACTTATGAAGGTATGAAGAATTTGTTTATGTTGGAGACTATTTATGATGCCTGCTCTCCTGAGCTCAGACAACACTTGGCTGATTCCAGGGAATTAGATTCCCGGAAACTAGCTAAGGCTGCTGACTTGTGGGTTGCCAACAGGGCCACTCACAAGGATTCTGGGGTCACTCAGAAGAAGGATGGGGAGAAACAGCCTAAAAAGGACTCCAAAGAGAATTCTAATACTACAAATTCCAAAGAGGGCCCCAAACAAAACTATAAGGGTAAGCCACAAGGGAAACCTAGTCAGGCTACTGTACCTTCTGGCCACAAGCCAGAAGGAGGTCAGAACAAGCCACCCTTCCAGAGAGCATTTGGACAATGCTATGTCTGTCAGGGTACTGACCATATCAAAGGAGATCCCAAGTGCAAGGGTAAACCTGCAGGGATCAGCACAGTCTCCTTAGCCTTCACTCCTGAGGATGAAGTGCCCACTTTGAACTCTTTGCTGAAGAACCCTTGGGTCTTCAAGCAACTGTAAACTTAGAGCCTATGGGTCTGGTTAGTCCCCAGAATAGGGTTGTGTATAACTCCCTACCTGTTAACTCTAAGGTGTATTATGTGGACAGTGTTCTTGTCAATGGCCAGGATACTCCTGCCAGGAGAGATACTGGGGCCAGCAGAACAGTAGTGGATGAAAGCTTCTTTCAACCTGAGGATGTGGCCAAAGCACCCAAAGGTCCCACTAAGATGTCTGGAGGCCCTGTCCAAATGGTTCCTATTCTACCAGCCCTCATTCAGTGTAACAACATGACAGTGAGGATCCCTGTCAGTGTTCAGACTGAGGTACCTGGGAAGGTCCTGTTGGGGAATGACCTAAGAACTCTAGGAGTAGTGTCACATACCCCCAGGCCTCCCAGTATGGAGAAGCAGAACTTAACCAAATTGGCTAGAAAGGCTACCTTGAAGGACCCTTCTAAGCCTGTGGGACCCTCTACTGAGAACCCCACTACAAGCCTTGGGTTTAGTAAGTTGACCTCTGACCCAGGCACCTTTCAGGATAGTATGCTAGGAACATGGGAGCCCCAACCAAGCTCCATCCTTGTTCCCCTAGTCTCAGAGTCTCTGACTCCCCCTACTTCTGAGGAAAAGGTGGATAGACCAACTAGGCCCCTATCTGGACCTGAGAGAACTGGTAATTCTCAGTGCTGGTGGAAAACCAGAAAAGAAAAGTCTAAGGCCAAAAACCTTCAGACTGTTGGACCTTCTACTGAAGACCCCAACTCAAATCCTAATATTAGGGGGGAAACTCCTAAAATAGGTAAGGGTAGATCTAAGAGGAAGGGGAAGCAGGTACATTGCCTAACCCCAACCCCTCCAACCAAGAGGCCTAAGACCCAACCTGCTCCCACAAGAGAGATGGTGAGGAACCTTGGAGGCCCCTCTAGATCTAAGGGAATCCTTTATAAGGACCCCTTGAAAAAGCCTAACATAGGTTCAGAAGTTGTACCAACTTCTGAGGGACTGGTCAACCAGATCCCCTATAACAAAAAGACTGATGTTCCTCAAAGGGTTTGTAGGTCCTTTAGCTTGCAAAAGAAAACCTTTGAGTTTTCCCTTAAGCATAGGTCAAGGTGTCACCATCAAAATGCTGATGGACTCTCTAGGATGTATATCATCGACTAGAGGTATGAGGTTCATCCAGGAGTGGATTAAATCCTCCTGTCCCTTAGTCTGGGGGGGGCGAGTGTTAGGGAGAATTCTCTGTTTAGGCTGAATTTCCCTACCTAGTGAGTCCCCCAGCAGCTTTGCTGGATTTCTGGGGTTTCTTTTTTTCTCCTGCCAAGAGTGAGACTCTTTTACCCTCACTCTTGGACATGTTGAAGTGTGTTTTCTTGGTTAAACCTTGTGTTGAATGGGCTATGGGGTCTTTTACTCCATAGGGCCTCATGTATTTTTGTGATGTGGGTTACACAGCACCCTCTGTGCCGTGACCCAGGGGTGTCCTAGGGACTCCCCAACATAGACTCCATACCCTGGGACTGACTACTGTCTCCCAGGGCATGTAAAGTCACCAAAGACTTTGCTAGTCTTGAATCCTGAACAGAACCAGTACAAACCATCATATTGTGGACGTACTGGCTGGGGCAATTCGATTGCCCCAGGGTCTGTTAGTCGAGGGGGCACGTCTCCGTCCCCCCTGATCGAGTTTTGGCTGGTGGCAGTGGAAACTACGTTTTATATTCGACCGCGAATATTTTCCTATGGGATTTCCCATTGTTTTAGGCTAACACATTTAATTATTTATTTACGGTAGCCTTAAACATACCGCCGGTTTATATATTTATTATTATAACTCCGGTTGGGACTTTTTGCCAAAACTTGATTCTAAAATGGCGTTGGCGTTCGCCTCTGTAACTCTGACCCAAAGTGGAGCCCTTTGTTCCACTTTTGGCGGGCTTCTCCACAGAAGCCCTCCAAAGTGGTGCCACTCTGTCTGGGGTACTTAGGAGGGGTGGAGGGGGATTTAGGCACCCTGGACTGAGTTACCTTGGTAACTCAAGTCGCACTCCGTCCTGATTGGCCCAAGTGGTGAGCCGGCCGGCTCACCACTTAGCATGTTTGAGTGACAGCTAGGCTGGGTGAATGGGGGTTTGCTGCATAAAAGCAGGGCTTTGGGGACTGGAACTTCAGAAGTCGCCACAGGACCAAGAATCCGACGAGGGAAGAGCTGAGCCGACCTGCTTCGACGACACCACCCGGTGGAGCCCTGCTGAACCGTTGCACCACTTTTTCCCGACGACCGAGGAGAACTCTTAACGGAGTGGCTCCTTCCCTTGACTGGTGGGGACAACCAGTTTTCGCCTTCTTTTCGCTTCTCGAGGTATCTCGTGGCCGCCTTGCCAGTGCCAAGCACCCCGGCAACCGGAACCCCACCACTTTTACCCCAACCGCGAAAGTCGGTACAACCCTTTAACCGGAGGACTCCGCGGCTGGTTTCTTCCCGGGCAGTGCTACGACCTTCTTCTTCTGCTCTTCAGCGAGAACTTCTTCTCCCCTGACCGACGTCGAGCCTTGCTGCCACTGCCTGGAACAACTGCCACCGCTGGAGGACCCTTTCCGCTTAAGGTACCGTGTTCCGCCTGGCTTCCCTTGCCACCGACTGTACGGGGTAGATTTAGCCCCCGGCTTTCGAACCTGGGAGTGCCTGGGACACCCTGGCTAAACTTTCTAAGCCACTCTAAACTCTTTCTAACTCTTTGCAAGACTCTGAATCCCTACTAACAGTGTGATCTTGGGCACATTTTCGCTCCGGCTACTCTAAGAGTGGGCCCTGCCTAGTGACTTTTGCTCACCTGTGACTTTGTACTTCTTTGAGCCTATTGCAAGTGTTCTGGACCTTAGAGTGGTGTGTTTAACCTATTTTTGTTCCTTTTTATCCCTTCCTTGAACCTACTAGAGTGTCATCTAACGTTAAGCACTCACCTCTGTTTTAATTATGTGGTGTTAACTTAGAGTTGGCTAGATAGGAGTAAGGGTGGAAACTGCTTTCATTATAACTGTGTTTGAAGTGTTTTTACTATACTTTGCTAGAGTGTCTTCAACTTATGTGTTCTTGAAAATAAATAACTATATACTTTTGAAACCCAGCTCTGGTCAGTGTTTGCTCGTGCTATTGTGTCTGAGTACATATTGTGTATACTTTGCATACTGCCTAACTCTTCTTGAGGGAAGTCTGACTGCTCAGCCACAGCTACCAGGTAAATCTGGGTGGTGCGGACTGCTACCAAGTGGGTTTACTGCTATACCTGTAGTCTTAAATCTTTTGCAGTGTTCCCCAAGGGAACTGCACAGGTTTCTGCCTAACACTGATGCAAGCGGCAACATTGTATAGTGAAAACTGAAGAGAACAGTATATGAAGCGCATGTGGCAAGCAACGCAAACACTATTAAACAGCAGATGAGTGAACTTTGAAGCCAAGATACGATACCGTAGACAGAGTGGTCCGGCACCACGTGGGTGCTCATTCAAAAGTATCTGTTGGGTATCCAGCTGAAAGGTGGCAAATGTGAAGAGTGATAAAGAATTGTGAAATCGAAGTAGTCCTGCAACGGATCAAGCATAACCCTGTGCACATTCGAAAGTCTTCGATCGTTGATGAAAATGTATATGAAGTTGGTCTGAACCCAGCAGAAGGAGATCAGCTAAAAGCTTTTGGTTAAAGCAGGTTTGTGTAAAGTTATATTGGAAATTGGAATTAGTATGAGCCTGGCGGAGGGAGACTAATTGGACATTGTGTTAAAAGAGATCTGAGCCAACTGATGGGGATCCTTGATCTGAGCCCAACTGAGAGGGATCCGAGATCTGAGCCCAACTGAGAGGGATCCGGGGTGAACCATGAGTCGACCCGAGAAAGAATATCCTACGAGAAATTGGATGCACAAATAATTTACGAACATTGTGTTGAGAGGATCTGAGCCCGGCTGAGGTGGATGCAAGGTGAATAGTGAATCGCCTAAGAAATTGAGTACTTGTGAAAATCTAAAAAGGACTTATCATTTGTTTGTCCCATTAGTCAATCTAAATCTAGAGACTTTGAATGGCAAAGACACTTGGGCACTGAAGTCCCTGATTCTAATGATTGAACTGTATGCTTGTGCTAGAGAAGCCAAAGATTGTGCTAAGCTCGAGGGTACCGCCTTGTCTCGTGCTGAAAACGTGGGGAATGGAGGCCAATGGCCTGAACGTACTGACATATCATTTTGTGAACACTTCTTTCTTTTTCATAACATTGTTTTCCACACTATTTGTATTTAGAGGTAAGGATTGGCAATAGGTTTATTAGTATAGGCCATTTTGTTTTGACAAGCCACCACTAGGACTGTGTTATTATTTGATGGTCGTGGCTTGCTCCCATCTGTAGATACAGAATTAGATAGCCATTTTGTTTTTCCAGCCCTTTTTTAAGTTCCTTAGACACGCTTGCACTGTGGTCACTTGTGTCTGTCTTACTGTTGATACCATGCCTTCCTTACAGCTGCAAGGCCAAAGACTTTCAGAGAGGTGTGTGACACATAATGGCAAACCCAAGAGGCCAACAAAGAGAAACCAAGTGAAGGTGAATTTGGACATAGGGTAAATACAGAAGAACCTAGGGTTCCTGGTTGTGTGACCTGTGATGGTTGGACCGTGTGATCGGACAACTGCCTAGACCAGGGAGCCCTGAATTGTAAAAACCAAAGACATTGTGAAATATACCAACAAAGAGCACAGCAAGTAAGCTGGTGATGTGTTAGGGAGAATTCTCTGTTTAGGCTGAATTTCCCTACCTAGTGAGTCCCCCAGCAGCTTTGCTGGATTTATGGGGTTTCTTTTTTTTCTCCTGCCAAGAGTGAGACTCTTTTACCCTCACTCTTGGACATGTTGAAGTGTGTTTTCTTGGTTAAACCTTGTGTTGAATGGGCTATGGGGTCTTTTACTCCATAGGGCCTCATGTATTTTTGTGATGTGGGTTACACAGCACCCTCTGTGCCGTGACCCAGGGGTGTCCTAGGGACTCCCCAACATAGACTCCATACCCTGGGACTGACTACTGTCTCCCAGGGCATGTAAAGTCACCAAAGACTTTGCTAGTCTTGAATCCTGAACAGAACCAGTACAAACCATCATATTGTGGACGTACTGGCTGGGGCAATTCGATTGCCCCAGGGTCTGTTAGTCGAGGGGGCACGTCTCCGTCCCCCCTGATCGAGTTTTGGCTGGTGGCAGTGGAAACTACTTTTTATATTCGACCGCGAATATTTTCCTATGGGATTTCCCATTGTTTTAGGCTAACACATTTAATTATTTATTTACGGTAGCCTTAAACATACCGCCGGTTTATATATTTATTATTATAACTCCGGTTGGGACTTTTTGCCAAAACTTGATCCTAAAATGGCGTTGGCGTTCGCCTCTGTAACTCTGACCCAAAGTGGAGCCCTTTGTTCCACTTTTGGCGGGCTTCTCCACAGAAGCCCTCCAAAGTGGTGCCACTCTGTCTGGGGTACTTAGGAGGGGTGGAGGGGGATTTAGGCACCCTGGACTGAGTTACCTTGGTAACTCAAGTCGCACTCCGTCCTGATTGGCCCAAGTGGTGAGCCGGCCGGCTCACCACTTAGCATGTTTGAGTGACAGCTAGGCTGGGTGAATGGGGGTTTGCTGCATAAAAGCAGGGCTTTGGGGACTGGAACTTCAGAAGTCGCCACAGGACCAAGAATCCGACGAGGGAAGAGCTGAGCCGACCTGCTTCGACGACACCACCCGGTGGAGCCCTGCTGAACCGTCTCACCACTTTTCCCGACGACCGAGGAGAACTCTTAACGGAGTGGCTCCTTCCCTTGACTGGTGGGGACAACCAGTTTTCGCCTTCTTTTCGCTTCTCGAGATATCCCGTGGCCGCCTTGCCCGTGCCAAGCACCCCGGCAACCGGAATACCACATTTTTACCCCTAACCGCGAAAGTCGGTACAACCCTTTAACCGGAGGACTCTGCGGTTGGTTTTTTCCCAGGCAGTGCTACGACCTTCTTCTTCTGCTCTTCAGCGAGAACTTCTTCTCCCCTGACCGACGTCGAGCCTTGCTGCCACTGCCTGGAACAACTGCCACCGCTGGAGGACCCTTTCCGCTTAAGGTACCGTGTTCCGCCTGGCTTCCCTTGCCACCGACTGTACGGGGTAGATTTAGCCCCCGGCTTTCGAACCTGGGAGTGCCTGGGACACCCTGGCTAAACTTTCTAAGCCACTCTAAACTCTTTCTAACTCTTTGCAAGACTTTGAATCCCTAATAACAGTGTGATCTTGGGCACATTTTTCGCTCCGGCTACTCTAAGAGTGGGCCCTGCCTAGTGACTTTTGCTCACCTGTGACTTGGTACTTCTTTGAGCCTATTGCAAGTGTACTGGACCTTAGAGTGGTGTGTTTAACCTAATTCTGCTCCTTCTCCCTTCTTTTTACCTACTAGAGTGTCATCTAACGTTAAGCGCTCACCTCTGTTTGAATTATGTGGTGTTAACCTAGAGTTGTCTAGATAGGAATAAGGATTGGGACTGCTTTCCATATAACTGTGTTTAGAGTGTTTTCAACTTATATGTTCTTGAAAAATAAATAACTATATACTTTTGAAACCAAGCTCTGGTCAGTGTTTGCTTGTGCTATTGTGTCTGAGTACATATTGTGTATACTTTGCATACTGCCTAACTCTTCTTGAGGGAAGTCTGACTGCTCAGCCACAGCTACCAGGTAAATCTGGGTGGTGCAGACTGCTACCAAGTGGGTTTACTGCTATACCTGTGGTCTTAAATCTTTTGCAGTGTTCCCCAAGGGAACTGCACAGGTTTCTGCCTAACACTGGTGGCAGCGGTGGGATTTGTATTGAGTATACATTTTATTGTGCTTTGAATACCTTAGTGCAACTAACCACAAAGCTTAGCACTGTAAAGGTAATCCTCTAACATGTCAGTTATAGAAAGCTATAATCAAGAGTCCCTTGCAGCCAAAACTGCTGACTGTTTAAGAGTGCTCTGTAAACATAAGGATCTCCTGACTAAGGGCAAGAAAATGGAGCTGATTGAAAGATTGTTAGCTAACCAAAGTCTGGGTGATGGTTCAGAGGAACCTACCACTCCAGCAACTGTAGATGACAGTATTGAAGTTAACATGGAGCAAAATGTTGATGATTCTGAGGAAGAGTCAGAAGAGGAGGGTGAGGCTGTTGTAACTGTCCCCCCTAGGCCTCTGCCTGCTCTACCTGATGTACCTATTGGACCTTTACCAGGTCCCACATTTAGTCCTCAGTACTTTGAACTGGAGAAAATGAAATTAGAATTGGAGTATAAGAAACTTAATGCTCAAACTGACAAAGAACTAAGGCTAAGGGAAATGGAGCTCAAGTATGACTTAGAAATGAAGAAATTATCTGTTGAGAATGTTTCTCTCTCTGGCTCCTCTAGAAGTTCCAGTCCTAAAAGACCCCGGATGCCTAAAGAATTGATTGGTATGTATAAGCCTAAGTTGGATGTGTTGGATTGGTTGTCTCTGTTTGAATATAATCATGGGCTCCAGAACATCACAGGAAATGACTTACTCACCTGGTTGTTCTCTAGGCTTCCCCCTGTTGCAACTGATGTGGTAATGGAGATGGGGGAGGAGGATAGGAAGGACTATGAATGTGTGAAACTAGCTTTGATAGCTAGGTTTGGGAAGACCCCTTCCCAGTATCTTAAGAGGTTTAGGAGCCTCAAAAAGCATGATGGTACCCCTTGGGCTACCTGGGTGAGTGAATGTTTGAAAAACTTAGAGGGATGGATTAAGGGTTACAAGGTGAACACTTATGAAGGTATGAAGAATTTGTTTATGTTGGAGACTATTTATGATGCCTGCTCTCCTGAGCTCAGACAACACTTGGCTGATTCCAGGGAATTAGATTCCCGGAAACTAGCTAAGGCTGCTGACTTGTGGGTTGCCAACAGGGCCACTCACAAGGATTCTGGGGTCACTCAGAAGAAGGATGGGGAGAAACAGCCTAAAAAGGACTCCAAGGAGAATTCTAATACTACAAATTCCAAAGAGGGCCCCAAACAAAACTATAAGGGTAAGCCACAAGGGAAACCAAATCAGGCTAGTGTACCTCCTGGTCCCAGACCAGAAGGAGGTCAGAACAAGCCCCCATTCCAGCGAGCCTTTGGCTCATGCTTTGTTTGTAAGGCTACTGACCATGTGAAAGGAGATCCCAGATGTAAGGGTAAACCTTCAGGGGTCCAGCTTGCCTCCTTAGCCTTCGCTCCAGAAGAGGAAGTACATATGGCAAGTGGAAACTTTCTATTACTAGCTGATGAACCCACTGGAGTCTCAGCTAGTGTTTCTTTAGTCTCTCTGGGGTTGTGGGAACAACAGAATTTAGATGTCTATAACTCTATCCCAGATAATACTAAAGAGTATTATAAGGACAGTGTCCAGGTGAATGGTCAGGAGACTCCTGCCATTAGGGACACTGGAGCCAGCATAACTGTGGTGGATGAATCATTTTTCAAGGCAGAGGATGTTGCTAAGGCACCCAAATGCCTCACCAAGTTAGCTGGTGGGCCTGTGCAGATGTGTCCCCAGTTACCAGTTCTCATCCAATGTAATGATATGGCTGTAAAAATACCTGTCAGTGTACAATGTGAAGTGCCAGGTAGGGTTCTGTTGGGTAATGACCTCAAAGCTCTTGGAGTTGTATCACATACCCCCAGACCCCCTAGCAAAAGGTTACAGGAGCTCACAAAACCTGCAAGAGAGAAAACCCTGAGAGGGTTATCTCAGGAGATGATGACAGAAATCACTCCTCTCCCACTGGAGCAACTTACTGCAGTAACAACCAGATCAGGAGCAAAGGGGCAACCCAAGACTCCTAGGAAAAAGCCAGCAGCAAGCACTCCAGTGCTTCCAACAAGGACTTCCCCTAGGTTGTCCAAAGTTACACCTGTAACTCCACCTCCAGCTGAGGCTGAGAGGGAGGTACAACCCTGTGTGGTTGAGCTAGACTCTGAGGAAGAGCTAGAAGGAGGCCCCAACCTTATTGGAGATTTGGACCCTGAGGACCATCCTGAGCTGCAGTCTTTACTGGCAGAAGGTGGGCCTAGCAGGGCAGCTTTTCGTAAGGGGCAAAGAGAATGTCCAACTCTGGAAGGTCTCCGCCACCAGGCAGCTTCTCAGGCTGATGGGCAAGAGCCTGGGAAGTATAGGTTACACTGGGAAGATGGCCTCTTCTACAGTGAACCGACTGAGTCTGAACCTGGAGACTACAAACGCCTTGTAGTCCCACAAGAGAACAGACAACAGTTCTTACAACTAGCCCATGAGATACCTTTGGCTGGTCACTTGAGTTTCAAGAAGACCAAGGAAAGGCTCTCACTCTACTTTTATTGGCCAAAGATGGGGGCTGAAGTAGATAGATATTGTAAGAGCTGCCATACCTGCCAGACTTCTGGTAAGGTTGGTTCCAAGAATGTGGCACCTTTAGTGCCTCTCCCAGTTGTGGGAGTCCCATTTGAGAGGGTAGGGATTGACATTGTTGGTCCCCTTGATCCTCCAACCTCCTCAGGCAACAGGTTTATCCTTGTTGTAGTAGACCATGCTACTAGGTACCCTGAGGCAATTCCGATGAGGACTGTTACAGCTCCGGCTGTGGCTAAGGCCCTCCTTGGTATTTTTACCAGGGTTGGGTTTCCTAAGGAGGTAATCTCTGACAGGGGGTCAAACTTTATGTCCCACTACATGAAAGCCATGTGGAAAACCTGTGGAGTTACTTACAAGTTCTCAACCGCCTACCACCCACAGACAAACGGGTTGGTTGAAAGGTTTAACAGAACCATGAAGAGCATGATAAGTGCTTTAGAAGAACCCCTTAAGAAAAAGTGGGACCTTCTACTGCCATGCCTTCTCTTTGCTTATAGAGAAGTCCCTCAGGAGGGAGTAGGTTATTCTCCCTTTGAGCTTCTCTATGGCCATCCAGTCAGAGGCCCTTTGGCCCTGATAAAGGAGGGATTGGAAGGTGCTCCTCCCCTCAAGCCAGTCAGAGTGACTGACTATGTGATAGGTCTCCGGAGGAGAATGTCACACATGATGGCAGAAGCAAGTGACAACTTGAAAGCTGGTCAAGCTCTGGTCAAACATTGGCACGACCAGAAGGCTAACATGGTTGAATTTACTCAAGACCAGCTAGTTCTAGTTATGCTCCCAACAAGGCAGAGGGCCTTGCAAGACAAATGGATGGGACCCTTCAAGATTGTGGGAAAACTTGGAGAGGTCAACTATCTGGTGGATCTGGGCAGACCCAGGGAAGCTCCTAGAGTCTTCCACACCAACCGACTAAAAGCATACATCTCCAGGCCTGATGTAGGAGCCTTGCTTCTAGCTTCAGCTGCAGAGGAAGAAGAGAGTGAATCTCTCCCTGATCTCCTCAGAGGTGTGCCTTTAGATGAAAAAGTTGAAGGAGTCAACCTCTCTTCAGACCTGACACCTGAGCAACAAGAGGAGTGCAAATCTATGTTAAATCAGTTTGCCTCCCTGTTCTCACTGTCACCAGGCTTGACCCCTTGGGGCCAGCATGAGATACTCACTGGTGACTGTCTGCCAGTCAAAAGCAGTGGATACAGAATGTCAGAACATATCAGAGCCCACATCAAAGGAGAGGTCAAGAAGATGCTTGATCTCGGGGTAATAGAGCCCTCTACTAGTCCATGGTCTAGCCCAGTGGTGTTAGTACCAAAGGCAGGATCCAAAGACTTGAGATTCTGCGTGGACTATAGAGCTCTAAATGCAGTCACCAAGACTGATGCCCACCCTTTGCCCAGGACAGATGAGTTGGTGGATAAACTTGGTGCAGCCAAGTACCTCAGCACATTTGACCTGACGTCAGGCTATTGGCAAATAGCCCTGACAGACCATGCCAAGGAGAAAACTGCATTTTCAACCCCAGTTGGCTTGTACCAGTTTAAGGTCATGCCTTTTGGACTAAAAAATGCACCTGCCACATTCCAAAGGATGGTGAACCAAGTTCTGGCTGGGATGGAAGATTTCTGCATGGCATACTTGGATGACATTGCAGTCTTCAGCCACTCCTGGGAAGAACATGTGAACCACCTAGGACATGTGTTGCAGGCTCTGGAAAAGGCCCATTTGACAATCAAAGCCAGTAAGTGCCAGATTGGTCAAAGTAAAGTGGTCTACCTTGGACATGAGGTAGGGGGTGGAGAAATAAGGCCTTTGCCCAGCAAGATTGAAGCTGTGCAAAATTGGACAACACCAACTACTCAAACCCAAGTGAGAGCTTTTCTAGGCCTCACTGGATATTACAGGAATTTCATTGAGAACTATGGGACCATAGCTTCTCCACTGAATGTAATCTCCTCTCCCAAATTCCCTAAAAAGGTAAAATGGAATGAGGAGTGCAATCAGGCCTTTGAAAAACTGAAGAGAGCTCTTTGCCAAGCTCCAGTACTGAGAGCTCCTGACTACCACCAACCTTTCATTGTACAAACTGATGCTTCCAATGTAGGTATAGGTGCAGTTCTAAGCCAACTGGATGAGAAGGGTAGGGAGCACCCCATTTGCTTCATCAGTAGGAAACTGAAGGATCCTGAGACAAGGTGGGCAACTATCGAAAGAGAATGCTTTGCTATTGTGTGGGCACTGAAGAAGTTTAGGCCATACTTGTATGGTTCTACTTTTGTTATTCAGACTGACCACCAACCCTTGAGATGGTTAATGCAAATGAAAGGGGAAAATCCAAAACTATTGAGATGGTCAATCTGCCTGCAAGGGTTTGATTTCACCATTGAGCACAGGTCAGGGTGTCACCATCAAAATGCTGATGGACTCTCTAGGATGTATATCATCGACTAGAGGTATGAGGTTCATCCAGGAGTGGATTAAATCCTCCTGTCCCTTAGTCTGGGGGGGGCGAGTGTTAGGGAGAATTCTCTGTTTAGGCTGAATTTCCCTACCTAGTGAGTCCCCCAGCAGCTTTGCTGGATTTCTGGGGTTTCTTTTTTTTCTCCTGCCAAGAGTGAGACTCTTTTACCCTCACTCTTGGACATGTTGAAGTGTGTTTTCTTGGTTAAACCTTGTGTTGAATGGGCTATGGGGTCTTTTACTCCATAGGGCCTCATGTATTTTTGTGATGTGGGTTACACAGCACCCTCTGTGCCGTGACCCAGGGGTGTCCTAGGGACTCCCCAACATAGACTCCATACCCTGGGACTGACTACTGTCTCCCAGGGCATGTAAAGTCACCAAAGACTTTGCTAGTCTTGAATCCTGAACAGAACCAGTACAAACCATCATATTGTGGACGTACTGGCTGGGGCAATTCGATTGCCCCAGGGTCTGTTAGTCGAGGGGGCACGTCTCCGTCCCCCCTGATCGAGTTTTGGCTGGTGGCAGTGGAAACTACTTTTTATATTCGACCGCGAATATTTTCCTATGGGATTTCCCATTGTTTTAGGCTAACACATTTAATTATTTATTTACGGTAGCCTTAAACATACCGCCGGTTTATATATTTATTATTATAACTCCGGTTGGGACTTTTTGCCAAAACTTGATCCTAAAATGGCGTTGGCGTTCGCCTCTGTAACTCTGACCCAAAGTGGAGCCCTTTGTTCCACTTTTGGCGGGCTTCTCCACAGAAGCCCTCCAAAGTGGTGCCACTCTGTCTGGGGTACTTAGGAGGGGTGGAGGGGGATTTAGGCACCCTGGACTGAGTTACCTTGGTAACTCAAGTCGCACTCCGTCCTGATTGGCCCAAGTGGTGAGCCGGCCGGCTCACCACTTAGCATGTTTGAGTGACAGCTAGGCTGGGTGAATGGGGGTTTGCTGCATAAAAGCAGGGCTTTGGGGACTGGAACTTCAGAAGTCGCCACAGGACCAAGAATCCGACGAGGGAAGAGCTGAGCCGACCTGCTTCGACGACACCACCCGGTGGAGCCCTGCTGAACCGTCTCACCACTTTTCCCGACGACCGAGGAGAACTCTTAACGGAGTGGCTCCTTCCCTTGACTGGTGGGGACAACCAGTTTTCGCCTTCTTTTCGCTTCTCGAGATATCCCGTGGCCGCCTTGCCCGTGCCAAGCACCCCGGCAACCGGAATACCACATTTTTACCCCTAACCGCGAAAGTCGGTACAACCCTTTAACCGGAGGACTCCGCGGTTGGTTTCTTCCCGGGCAGTGCAACGACCTTCTTCTTCTGCTCTTCAGCGAGAACTTCTTCTCCCCTGACCGACGTCGAGCCTTGCTGCCACTGCCTGGAACAACTGCCACCGCTGGAGGACCCTTTCCGCTTAAGGTACCGTGTTCCGCCTGGCTTCCCTTGCCACCGACTGTACGGGGTAGATTTAGCCCCCGGCTTTCGAACCTGGGAGTGCCTGGGACACCCTGGCTAAACTTTCTAAGCCACTCTAAACTCTTTCTAACTCTTTGCAAGACTTTGAATCCCTAATAACAGTGTGATCTTGGGCACATTTTTCGCTCCGGCTACTCTAAGAGTGGGCCCTGCCTAGTGACTTTTGCTCACCTGTGACTTGGTACTTCTTTGAGCCTATTGCAAGTGTACTGGACCTTAGAGTGGTGTGTTTAACCTAATTCTGCTCCTTCTCCCTTCTTTTTACCTACTAGAGTGTCATCTAACGTTAAGCGCTCACCTCTGTTTGAATTATGTGGTGTTAACCTAGAGTTGTCTAGATAGGAATAAGGATTGGGACTGCTTTCCATATAACTGTGTTTAGAGTGTTTTCAACTTATATGTTCTTGAAAAATAAATAACTATATACTTTTGAAACCAAGCTCTGGTCAGTGTTTGCTTGTGCTATTGTGTCTGAGTACATATTGTGTATACTTTGCATACTGCCTAACTCTTCTTGAGGGAAGTCTGACTGCTCAGCCACAGCTACCAGGTAAATCTGGGTGGTGCAGACTGCTACCAAGTGGGTTTACTGCTATACCTGTGGTCTTAAATCTTTTGCAGTGTTCCCCAAGGGAACTGCACAGGTTTCTGCCTAACATGATGCAAACCAGAAGGAGTGTCGAGTTGGCCTGAATTCATGTTGAACTTTGAACAAATATCGGTTTCATTGAAGTCTTGGGGAAGGGAACCCTGAGACCTGAGGAACTACAAACACTGTCTTGAGGGCAGACCCTCAAGACCCTTTTCTTTTGAACTATTTTGTTTGGAACTTGGGAAGGGACCCCGAGGATTGTGCAGAACTGTATTGCCTTGAACTCGAGAAAGGTAATCTTGAGACTTTTGTGGAGCTTTCTTGAACTTGTTGAACTTGTTGAAGGGAGCTGAAAAGGAGGTAAAACTTTGTATTGAACACCATTTCTTTGATCATTGCCATCCCTACACGTTGTTTAGCTTTAGTTGTGAGGGCAAAGATAGCTTTTGGACACAAACAGACTTTTAAGATGAACTCATTGACTTTCCTTAATTTCATTCAGGTAGGGAAATCTCACATTAGGATAGGGAAAGTTAGGCCTTCTACCATCCTGACACTTGATTTAATAAACCATTTTTTAGCTTTGAATCTGTTGGCTGTGTCTTGCTTCACAAAGGGTACTTTAACTCAACACACCCAAAAAACTAATCGTGGCATCACAACACAGCTGCAGCGTGAGAAATTACAGTCAGTACTTCTGTTTTACAGTCAGCCTCCTCAATGCCAGATTTCCCGATTGCACAAGACTTACCTTTAGATGCCCTAGGTCTGGCCTGAGCCACCATGGAACTTCTATCCAATAGTATAATCCTGTGGTATCCACAGGAGTAAATGGTAGAATATCCAAATATCATCACAGTAATAGTTTTTCTCTGAGTACCGGTTTCAGCACCGGCAGAATTATCCAAATAAAAAGATAGTTCCCAGACATCGAATCCAGCACCGGCAAGGTTCACCAATAATGAAGAATGCCTGGTTCCAGTCTCTCAAGTGGGGTAACATTGTAAGAAGAAACATAGCAGAGTGGGTGAAACTTGTGGAGTGATTCCATTGGCCCTGCACGCATGGATTGCATGAAAACTGTCCTCAGTGCCACTTGTGGCTTTACGCCTTTGGTTTTGGGGTCTGCCTCCCCACGCCAGCTCATTCTTTTGTGTGTGCTTCTGACAGGCAGAAAGAACTTCTTTGTGCAGTGGGTGCAGGTGGAGAGGTTGTGAATAACAGCTTCCCTTCCATTGTGTGTAGCATTTAGCCTAAGGATTGACCTGTACCTTCTGGTCCAATACGGCTGACCTAGTGGTCCTGGGAGTGGGGTGTTGACCCAGTAGCAGAAACTGTTTCTGGTAGATACCGACAGGGGTTGTATGAAGGTAGAGGACAGCCTAGTTTCCTAACTAACATCACCATATGCGGGTGAATGCCAAAAGGCGCTCTTGTAAACCCTACGTCTTTCAGAATTGTGAGTGACTATATAATACTTTCAAGAAAGGCTCATCCTAATCAGAACTGTGTGAGTGACTCTGTGTCATCTTGTCAGATAGAGCTCACCCTGACCTTGACCCAAAATAAAGTTGAGTTTTTTCAAAATGTCATGTTACGTTAGAACCTGGGACAGTGCTTTAAGACCATTCCTCTCATGTTTTAATTATCTTTGAACCCACACATTTGTTTACGGAGACCCATTCCTACTTAGTTACCCTTAGTCCAACCCTTCCTGTGTTTTAAGATGCATTTTACCTTCATCACAGCACCAACATACCTATTGCAAGGATGATCCTTTGTATTCCACCTTCTACGGCAGTTGATCTATGCTTTCCATATTGGATTGAAGAGTTGTGGAATTGCCCCATCATTCTTTCTGTTTCTGCCCCAAAATGCTAACCCCATACCCTAAACAGTCCCAACATGTCATTGAAACCCAGCTATGTGTGGGTGTGCAGACATCAATACCATCAGAACTACTTTGGAACTATCCTGGAACAGAAATTATCTGGCTCTTAGGGCCTCATTACGGGGTTGGCGGTTAAACCCACTGGTAGGCAGCGGGCTATCACCGACCCCTTAATACTGTTTCTGCCGCCTGACCTCTCCGTGCCACATTCTTCCGCCTCCTCTGCAGCTTGCAGAGGCCAAACAACAATATTTGCGCCTGGGTCCACTGCTCGCCGATAAGAGCAAAGATTACTGATTTCCATCTAAACTGGCATGCCATCAGTCAGGTACCATGGATTCTATCAGCAGTATCCTGGGGGTCCAATTTCCCCATTTCCCCATGCGGTCCCCCATCACCCTCACTCAACCAGTTAGGCTCATCGCCTGTTTCAAGAAGTTGCCGATCAAGGAAGTCCTGTTTCAGGAAAAAGGAGACTACTTTTTCTCTCACCTTTTCACTGTTCCCAAGAAAAAACAGGCAAGCCTTTGGACACTGCTGGATCTAACCTTTTTAAACCTCTCCCTCACATTAGATAAATTCAAGTGGTCACGTTAGCCCACATTTGGATTGCCCTGAACTAAGGAGATTGGTTGTGTGCTTGCTGTGGATCTCAATTATGCTTATCTTCATGTTCCAATCTTTGCTGCGCACAAGAAAGTCTTTGGATTTATGCTTGACCAGTACCTTTATTAAGTCCTTCCATTTGGACTATATACCAGAGTTTTCACAAAGCTTATGAGTCCTATAGCGGCTCATCTTAAGGTCACAGGGCATCCATGTGTATCCCTACTTAGACGATTGGCTGGTGAGGGCAGATTTGACACATCAGGCTTCGGCAGCTCTTCATCAGTTGTGTCTACTCTTAATGTTCAGACTTTCGGTTAATCACAGAAATCTTCTTGTCTCATCCCAACTCAGACCATTACCTTTCTAGGGTTCAGATGGGATTTAACTGTGGGCAGAGTACACCTAACGCAACAACAGATGCACGACATAAAGCTGTCGGTTACACACTTCCTCCTTTGTGTGGTGGTTTCAACACCTCTTTGTCCTAATGGCTGCTTCGATGCCAGAACTTCCAGTGGCTCTCCTAAAGATGAGGAAGATTCAGTTGCATCTAGCAGGCTCATGGGACCACGAAAGCGATCATCAATTGAAAAGGATTTCAATCCAGTCAGAGTTAAAACCAGACTTGCTCTGGTGGATGTTAGAGGGCAATCTTCAACCAGGAGTTCCGTTTTAAGATCCTTCTCGCCTTCATACCATAACAACAGATATGATATGATATTTAATTTGTATCGCGCTCATACACACGTGTTTCAGAGCGCAACAACACAAGCGAGGGGAACAAGGGAGGACAAAAACAACAATCTTACTAGGCCCAGTGACATTGAAAACATGCAAGTGCAGGGGAGAGGGTAGAGGTGGAAAGTGCTGAGCAAAGGATAAAACAACAACGACTGGTAGTGCAGCCAGCAAAGTGGCAAGTGCGAGGCTTTAGCACAAACAAGGTATGTCAGATAAGTGCAGGTAGGGGACCTGTAGGGTTACAGATACAGACCCAAGTGCAAGGGTTGCCAGGAGGCAGTGCGGGTGTGTGGCTGGGTGGGTAGGGACCTGGGGACCTGGGGCCGAAATCAGAGGGTAGCCAGGTGCACTGAGCCAAAGCAGACAGATCAGCAAAGACAGAAGTGAAGAGGTAAGTCTTGAGGTGCTTCCAGAACCAGAGTGGCAGGGAGGCTCTTCCAGAGGGATGCCTTGGACGATGAATGAGATCAACCCCCAACTTGTTGCTTGGAGAAGTGACTGACCCCGAGGGAGTTGGAGGTGGAGGTGGAGGAGTGAAGAGCTCGAGTGGGAAGGTATTTATGGATGGAGAGTTGAAGTTATTTTTGGCCCAGGCCCCAGTAAGCCTTATGGACAATGCAGAGGGTCTTGAATTTAACCCTTGAGGCCAGTGGGAGCTAATGAAGAGATTTCAGGGCTGGAGAGATACGAGGCAAGCACAAGTCTTGCAGTCCTGTTCTGGGTGAGCTGCAGAGGGTGGAGAGTAGAAGCAGGCAGATTTAGAAAGAGGCTGTTGCAGTAGTCCAGCCTCGAGAGAACCAGAGCTCTAGAGACAGTGAGCTTCTGGGGGAAGGAGAGCAAAGGAAGAATACATGTGAGGAGGTGCAGTTGGTAGCTTGACTTCTTAGAGACGTCAGAGATGTGAGGAGACCAGGAGAGTGTGGAGTTGAAGATGACCCCGAGGTTCTTAACCTCACAGGTGGGAGCAGGAAGAGGGGCAAGAGAGGCTAGCCAGAGACTGACATGAAAGGAGGGTGCTGGTGTGTCGATGAGGAGAATCTCTGTCTTACTGGCATTAAGGCAGAGATTATTGGCTACGCACCACTCCTGGATGGCGGACAGGCAGTCAGAGATGAGGGAGGGAGAAGAGGTGGCAGAGGGAAGCCTGAAAACGAGCTGAGTGTCATCTGCATAGCACTGAAAGTTGGAGCAGAGAGCGCCAATGCGGTGGGCAAGTTGTGGCAGGTATTGGTTGAAATGCCAGGGAGGGAGGTTCGACCACTGGGGAACACCACAAGAAGAGAGTGAGATGGAGGTAAGGAAGGACCCAAGTTGGACCTGGGAGGGTCTATCATGAGGAAAGAGGTCAGCCAGGCCAGGGCCTGATCAGTGATACCCAGGTTATCACGGAGACGGTTGAGAAGGATGGCATGGGTGACCGTATCAAAGGCAGAAGAGAGATTGAGTAGGATGAGGACAGAAGGGATGTTAGAGTCAAAGTTGGAGAGCAGGTCTTCACAGATGTTCAGGAGAGCAGTCTCCGTGCTCTGGCAGCTCTGAGGCCAGACTGATGGCCACGGAGAGAACCAACAGAGTAGGTGAAGATTAAGCTGGGAGATGGCCAGCTTTTCCACGACTTTGCCCAGGAAAGGAGTGATAGAAATCCACCCATAGTTAGCCGGGCAAGATGGTTTGGCTGTAGGTTTTTTGAGAAGAGGGTGCACAAGAGAGTGCTTCAGAGGGGGAGGGGAAGGCTCCAGAGGCGAGGGAATGGTTACAGAGGTCAGCCAGAGCAAGGGTGTCAATATGGTCATTGATGGTTTTGGACAAACAGGGAAGAACCTGTTTTGACAAGACTTTCATAGATTAGACTTGTCTGGAAATCTCGTCAGGGAGAACAGGGGAAAAGATGAGAAGGAGGGAGGAGAAGCGGCTGAGGGGGGGGCAAGAGGTATCAGAGAGAGAAGGGGCCAGGGGGACGAGAGGGTGGACAGGATGTCCTGGGGTTTTGAGATGAAATGAGAGGCCAAGGCCATGCAAGAGGCCTGGGAGGCGACAGGAGCAGAAGATACTGCTGCAGGGTTGGCCAGCTCCTTGTAGATTTTAAAGAGTTCGGCCGAGTTGTTAGATGCCACTGAGACGTAGGATTGGATATGGGCTCTCGTCTTAGTACAAGGAGCCGGTATTGCCTTTGGAGCAGGCGGCAGGCCAATTTGTCAGAGGATGCACAAGAAGCCTGTCATTTCCTCTCAGCCATCCTACCCTTGCGTTTGAGGGTAACTAGGTCAGAGTCGAATCAAGAGTTGCACTTGGCTTTGGGCTTCAGGCGGATCCTTATGACAGGGGCAAGAACATCAAGGGTATCGGAGATAGAGGAATAGAGATTGGAAAGGGCTGTGTCAGGATGTGAGTCAGCCCGAGGAGGGGGAGGGAAAGTGGTAGTAAAAGCCTCAACTGACACACGCTTGGGTCGGCTGACCGAGAAGGTAGGTGGAAATATTGGAGCTAGCGTGGCCTGAGGGTTTGCAAGGGTGAGATGGAAGGAAAGGAGAGAGTGATCGCTCCAGGAGAGAGGAGTGGTCAGAGGGAAAGAGAGGGAGAGGTCGAAGAGATCAGAGCATGAAGAGTGTGTCGGGCCAAAGGTGGGAGAGTCACAGAGGTCACGAAAGAGTCCAGATGAGGTACAGGAAGCATCCAGATGGATGTTGACATCTCCAAGAAGGAGTAGTTGAGTGGTGGAGCCAGGAGGGAGGAGGAGAGGTCCGCCCACTCAGAGAGGAAGGAGGAGATCTGACCAGGTGGCCGATAGGTAGTAGCCACAGTAAGAGAGTAGCCAGGAGAGAGAGAAAGCTTACAAACTAGGCATTCGAATGAGGAGTAGGCCTGCATAGGAATGACAGAGGCAGGAATCCACTCCGAAAGATCAAGGCTACACCACCACCGTAACTGTTGGGTCTGGGCATGGAGAGGATCTTGTAGCCATCAGGGAGGAGAGTGTCAAAGGCTGAGGACATTAAGGTCAAGTTCTTCTAGGAGACGGCAGATGTCAGAGGAGTGTTTGACTTCTGAGCGAGAGTTGAGAGTGGCAATATGGAGAAGGTTGCCATCCTTGAAGGACTTCCGGGAAGGGGTACAAATCAGAGGTACAGCCTGCGTAGGTGTAGAAGGAGCCTGAGGGAGGGCAGACGAGGAAGGAGGAGAGGGCAAGTTAGTCAAGGTGGAGGCAGAGAGGGGAGGCAAAGAAGCAGAAGAAGGGTGAGACGGAACAGCAGGAGAATAAAGGAAATTGATGGGCCATGGGATGCCTCTGTCAAATAGGAGACGGTTGGCCTTAGGATCTTGGACCATGGCGGTGCCATTAAGGTAGACATTAATGAGGACCTTAGAGGAGTGGAAGGGGTCCAGGAGTGCCTCCCAAGCGGTGCCACCCTTAATGGATGAGGAAGAGAAAGGAGATGGCACGGAACCATGTGAGGAGTCCAAATATCTGGTGAAGGAACGACAAGGAGGATGTCAGTGAGGATCTGTCTGGAGGAAGCGCTGGAAAAGGTGTCAGCGATGGGTAGACTGGGGTTAAAAGAACAAGATGTCCTTTTTGAACTTCTTCCTGCCAGACCTAGTAAGAAGGGAAGGATAGTCAATGGAGAAACAGAGAGTGCCTTGGTGTTGTGTCAGAGGGGGAAGAAAGGAGAGCGTAGCGGAGGGAGGGTGGGGGGCAGAAGGATGCAGGGAGAAAGCAGGGAATAAGGGATAGCACAGGGTAGTCACTGGGCACAGCTAAATTCAGGAAAAAGTAGCAGATTTGCAAAACAGCTAAGTTCAAAGCAGCAGCAAATGATTACTAACAGCGAAGTTCAAAGCAGCAGCAAGTGAATACTAACAGCTAGGCTCAAGATATCAGCAATGTTACAAACAGCTACGTTCAAAGCAGCAGTAAGTGAATACTAACATCTAGGTTCAGGATATCAGCAATGGTGCAAGCAGCTACGTCAAAGCAGCAGCAGGGTGACAATATGCAGTCCAGTACAGGCAATAAGCGAGGGGAAAAGGGTAAGATGGGGTGAAGGTGCAAAAAGTCAGGGGTGCGGAATGCAAGACAGGGGTGAATAACCCATAGTTGCCGAGGTGGTAGAGTCAAGGTAGCTCAGGTTCCAGGAAAAGTTAGAGCACCATCCTCAAGGTGCATAAAAAGGGGTCCATGGAGTCCTCACGCACCAAACCGGCAGCGGACTGGGAGCAGACAGGGGACTTCATTGTGGGCCTTCAGTGAATGGGCTGGCTCCTGCCTCCCGGTTGCAGCGATTGGTTTAGGAAGCCTAGGGCAACCAATTGCAGAGGGAGCACGGCCAGGCCAAGGTCGCTGGATAAGGTGGAAAGTGAGGTGGCCATCTTGGAAGGGCCCAATGGTGTAGAATGGTGTGCCATTGAAGAAAGGACCTGAGAGTCGGGCTGCAGCTGAAAAACAGCTGATTCTATGGGCTCAAATGTGCACGATTTAAAATGTACTTGAGAAACAAAATCCTCCACTTCTGTAATTCTGTAACTCATTAATAGGCTGGGTGGCCACTCTGGGTCAATTTCAGACTCATGCGATTTGGCCTCCTGCAGAAAGTCAATGAGTGTCATTACGACTTTGCCTGCACCCTGACTGAAAATCTGCCAGGATATTGGCATATGATAATCCCATTACCGGCACTCAGTCCGGCTTTATTACTGCTGGATTCTGGGTTCTTTGTTGATGGTGTAAATCCCTATTTAGGGAGTTCCATTGGACTCCATGTGGGGATTTGCCTGTATTACTGGCACCAGTGCCGGTAATAACAGCTATATTTGCCGGTAGGGTGTTGGAATTACCTCCAGTTCTCAGCTGGAGGTCATTCATCCACCCCACCGGCAAACCTGTATTTGGCCGGTGCGGAACCATGCCAGTATACATTAATAAGGCATGTTATTTCTGAACTAGCCAAGTTGTAATGCGGCCCAAATGTCACATAAACATAATGGAATTGCTATCCATTTTCTAGACACTCGAATCGTTTGTACTATTGGTTCGGAATTCAGGGGTGTTGATAAAACCTGACAGCACCACAGCCATTTTCTATATAAACAAGCATGGAAGAACAAGGTCTCCCCCTCTGTGTGGTCTGACCATACACATCTGGGAGTAGGCAATCTAACATCAGATATCTCTAGAACTGCTTCATCTACCGGGGATCTCAACATAAAAGCAGATACACTAAGCCGTCTGTCTCATTGCAAACACGAATGGGAGTGCAAAGACTCAGTTCTGCAGGACATCTTTGTCAGATGGGGTCTTCCTCAAGTGGATCTATTTGCAACGTCCCAAAACCACAAATACTGTCAGTTTGCAACCCTATTAGGGCAGGACCCACATTTCCCAGGGGACGCTCTTCAGATTCTATGTGACATCAGAAAGTGTTATGCCTTTCCCTCTCTGCCACTTGTTCACAGGGTTCTCTCGAAATTCCAAAAATAGAGTAATTATTCCTCTCTAATCCTAATAGTTCTGAACTTTCCAACTCATATATGGTATGCAGAACTACTTCTCCTCAGTTCTAACTCTGATTCCTATCTGTGATGAACCTGGTCCAGTCAACACTGATTGCCCGGCGACAACCCTTTCCCATGTGGCCAGGAAAAGGCAGCCATTTCCTGATCCTGATCCTGGGGGTGGTTATATGAGGGAGAATCACATGGGAGGAGACAACCTCCGGGGAGACGTCATGAGTTCACTGGGTAAGACATGGTAACCCCGATTTTCCCTTGAAAATACCTCTCCCATACCTAATACCCTCATGGTCCATTGTCATACATCTCTACATTCTCCTCTGAAGACTAGGGGAAACCTTTTCACCAAACAGGCCTATTGTCATACATCTACTCATTCTCCTCTGAAGAATAGGAAAACCCCTTTGCCCAAACCTATAGACTGACCTTCCACCTTTGGTCTATCTATTGAAACCTTTGAAAATACTCATTCAAGTTGTCGGAATCAATTTCAACAATGAACTTCATGTCTCCGAATTCTCAAACTACTGGGACGTAGAATATGAATCGAACAAAGCAGAACGAAGAAGGCCACAAGCCTGGCGAATGTTCTAGTGGTTGCTCGCATGGACCTGGGCCGAGGAAGTTAAAAGGCAGAGGCAGATAGCCTGTGATGTCTGCTGCTGCTGGCAGGAGAGAGCTGAACCTCTCAGAGAGAACCAAGAAGTAGAGTGGTTGGATCTGGCATGGTAGAGCCAGGAGGCTCGCCGTCAAAGAAGGACGCTTCTGCACCGGGACATGCTGAAGGAATGCCAAGAGCCAGTGAGGGACTCCTGGGCATTCGTAGGGGCCCAACGGCAGAGCTTCACTTACCAGAGCCAAGAAGGAAGTAGACCAGACCTGTGGAAGCAGCGAGAGATGGGAGAACGAAGCAGAGGCAGTCGTGAGAAGGAAACAAGCAGAAATCCTTCAACCAGCTCACCAAAGGAGAGTCCAGAAGCGCCAACAAGAACCGGTGAGTGCAAACAAAGCCAGAGGGGACACCGGGTCATATTGGCAACCATGCAAAATTCAGGTAATTTTGCACAACGTAATTGAGAGAGAGAAAGCGAAAGGACATATTATTAACAGAGGATTTGAACCACAAACCAAAGCCTTACAAATATATGAATGTGTGCAGTGCAAGAATGTGGGAACCCGAGCAGGATAATATGTCAACAGGATACATTATCTAACACAGTTGATATGCAATTCTGGGAAAGGGCAAAGGTCCATATGAACAGAAGTCCTGACAGTGGAGTACAACAGGCAATTACAAGTGTGTGAAAACAAGAAGCCCTGTCAGGAGAGTATGCCAGGCAATTACATGTGTGTGAGGGCAAGAAGCCTTTGAAGGAGAGTATACCAGGCAATTGGAAGTGTGTGAGAACAAGAAGTCCTGGCAGGAGAGTATACTGTGCAATTACAAGTGTGGGTAGGGGAGAAAGAAAACCCATAACGAGCAAAGAAATAGCAGGAATTAAACCAAAAGAGGGCCGGACTCCTAGACCTACCTCCATCATATGTTTTCCTTGTGGACAGTCAAGATACCTGGCCAGACAGTGCCCCTCAAACAAAAAGGAAGAACTGATGAAGCTTGGTTACATGACTGAACGGGATTGGGAAAAAGAAAACTTTCCAGAAGAAGAAAGTATTGAAACTACTAGCAATTTATTTTGTGGGGCTGTGCCTTTTAAAGCTCATGAGTCCACCATGGTAAACGGTGTACCGGTTAAAGATTTGATTGACTTGGGTAGCAAGCAGACAGCAATAAGGAGCGATATAATCTCAACTAGAGATTTCGGAAGAGGAACCCCAATAAAAATGACCCGTGTCCATGGGGACTAGGAGGTATACCATAAAACCCCAGTTACTATCCTAGTCCATGGGGAGTCGATCCAAAAAATGCTGCTGTCATTTCTGGGGTAGCAGAGGAAACTATAATTGGCACAGATTTCCCAGGTTTGGAAGCCCTACAGAAAAATACTAAAAAAAACTCTTCCCTATTCCGCTCTCGATTACTGCCAAGAAGATGGGTTTATCCCGGAAAGTCCTATCTGGAGGTGTGATACCAAAGTTAGAGAAGACAACCCTTATGTAGTGGGGACCACTAACGAATAACAAAATAATAGCCCTTGTGTGGGAAGCCGGTCTTAAGGGAAAGGGTATGTGATGAACCCAGTGGAGTCATCACTGATTCCCGGGCAATGACCACGTCCCATGTGGCCGGGGGATGGCAGCCGCTATCTGATCCTGACCCTGAGGGTGGATACATGAGGCAGCATCAATTGGGAGGAGACAACCTCCGTAGAGATGTCATGGCTTCATTGGGTGAGACATGGTATCCTCCATTTACCCTTGAAATTAAACCTCACATACCTAATACCCTCCTGACCTATTGACATACATCTACTCATTCTCCTCTGAAGACTAGGGGAAACCTTTTCACCAAACAGGCCTATTGTCATACATCTATTCATTCTCCTCTGAAGACTAGGTAAAACCTTTTCCCCAAACAGGCCTATTGTCATATGAAGAATAGGAATATCCCTTTGCCCAAACCTATAGACCAACCTTCCATCTTTGGTCTACCTTGTGAAACCTTTGAAAATACTTATTGAAGCTGTCAGAATCCATTTTTTACCAATGGACTTCATGTTCCAGAATTCTCAAAATGCTGGGACGAAGACGATGGATCGAACAAAGCAGAATGAAAAAAGCCACATGCCCACATGCTCTAGTGGTTGCTTGCATGCACCTGGGCCCAGGAAGTTTAAACGACAGAGAGTCTGTGATGTCTTCTGCTGCTGGCGTGAGAGAACTGAACCTCTCCACGAGAACCAAGAAGTAGAAAGGCTGGAACTGATGTGGTGGGGCAAGGACGCTCGCCGACTGTAGTGTGTGTGCGAAAATGATCTAAATAACATGGCGCCGGTGCGCTGCCATTTTGGACATTCACTCCCAAACCGCAATGAAAGTCTAAGTTTCTGCAAGCTATGTTAGGAGGCAGACATGATTTCTGCAGCGGTTGCAATATTTTAGCACAAAGTAGATGAGTTTACAGTGTAGAATAATTTGTGTATTGTTCACTCGAGGACGAGCCGAGAGGGGAGTCAGAGATGTGCAGGTGCAATGATAAGGGGTGCTGGGAACGAGAGTGCAGAGGACGAGCTGGTTTTTTCCACTGTCTGGATTTTTCCACTCTTGCCTCCCATGCTTGCTCTCTGTTCTTCGGCCGGGGGGAAGCCTGAAGGGGCGGGGATGATAATTGGAACCCCGGGTGTTGAGGTCTCGCTGATAGGGAGGACGCTCCGCTCCAGACCCTATTAGTTGATGCATGATCTCTCTGCCTACCTGCCTTGGAACTGGGTAGTGTTGTTGTGGCTGAGATGACGCTTTGTCCTATAACTTCCCTAAAGGTGATGTATATTTATTATGTTCGGTCGTGTTCATGTATTCATGTATAACCAGTTTAATTTATTCTATAGTTATATGTATGTTAGTGAAGTGTGAATAAAGGGCCTGTAAAGAGCCAATTAATTTCTAACTAATGGTCTAAGTGTATCTTATTGCCTTTCTGAGTCCAAGAACTTTTAGTCTGTGTAATAGGGTACGTAATTCTGAGGTCATTACAAGTGTTTGAAAAGCAAAACAAAGTGGCGCTGTGAGCAGGGTATTTGTGATGAAACTGGTTCCAAATACCAGACAAATCTGAGGCTTGGAGACAGAAAGGTAATTTATTCTTTAGGTTTTTGTGTTTGAGGTATTTTGATAGGGACTTGAGACATCCATTGAAATGACGAGTTCTTTATTTAGTAAAAAGAGAAGTTCAGCAGGCGGAGATTGTCTTGAAGTGATGATTCCAGGGTAGACAAAGAGTCCATATGACAAACTTGCACATACTTGGGCATGTGGTGCAGGTTTGAGTGAGACCTGGGATACGAGTATAGGAGAGGTGAGTCCGGCCGAGGTGACAGCTAGCTTGCAACAGGTACTTGTAGAGAAGGAAAAGGAGTGCTCAGCTTTGGGCAGAAGAGGTTGGATCTTGCTGCATGCGTTCAGAAAGATGCATCAGCAGAATGTAGAATTTGAGGCGAATATCCTGAGGTTGGAAAAAGAGATGGTTGCTGAGAAACAGATTGCACTAATGCAGCAACTTCAGATAAAATCGTATCAATAAATATCAGACAGTGGCCGAG
Organism: Ambystoma mexicanum; assembly: GCF_040938575.1. Lineage (NCBI taxonomy): Eukaryota > Metazoa > Chordata > Amphibia > Caudata > Ambystomatidae > Ambystoma > Ambystoma mexicanum. The sequence goes on along the minus strand of NC_090931.1, from coordinate 1,471,244,151 downwards.
AGAGCTGCTGTAAGAGTTGCCTGATACTAATATCAAAAGAAGAGGCAGAGTGAATACTTGCAAAGTGACAACAGTGATGGTCCCTGCAGGGGTTGATTGGGATCCCGACCAGTGGGACGGGATGTATTTGACAGCACTAGTTCAGAGAGTGGTTCAGAATTGGTGGATTTGACAACACTGGAGGATTATTCCCAACAGGAGTTTGGGGAAATCATCAATTGATTGAAACAGAGGGCTGCTGAGTCTTTGTTAACATGGATGGTCAGATTATTTGATGGAGGTGCGGCAGACCTTCTTGTAGATCCGCCCAATTACCCAAGGTTTCTGCCCTTGTCCCATGAGACTCATATTCAGAAAGAAAGTATTGCTTTCAGGGCCCCCTCCTGATGGACAGGGGAGAGATTTGCAAGTGTCGTTGTTACAGTTAGCTGCTCAATGGTGTAATTGCAAGTATCCGATTACGTCGGACTGGTCTAGCGACGAGAAGAAGTGGTACACACTGAGAGAGGCAATTCAAAGAATTAGGGAGCATTCTATGAAAGAAGCCATCCATATTCATGACCCAGAACATATGGGGGTAGTAGCATTATCGGTTTCAGCCTGAAATACATTTATTCGAACTGCTGCACCAGCTTATAAAAATGTAATCATGACTTTGCTGGTGGGGATGACAGGTAAATTAACAGATGAAGTGGTCGATGCTATCAGACAGTTAGCAGACCTGGGGGAATGGGACAAAACTGAAGCAAGACCTTGTGAGAGAGAAACAGAGAAAGGCGCATAGTGACTAGAAGACTCCTGGAAAGAGATTCGAAAGCAGGGATTCCCGTGTATCGAGAAAAGATGTGTTTTTGGCTCTACTGAAAGATGGGGTGCCACAAGAAGACATTGACGGGATTGAAACCTTGGAAATGTACCAGCTATGTAAAAAGCGAATGCTTGAAGGGAAATACCGGTAAAAACAGGTGAAAAGACGAGATGTTCATAAGCAAATTGGGGATAGGTTCCCCTTCTGCGCCACCTTAAGAGGAGGAGGAGTCCATGGGGACGGCTTTACCATATCAGCCAACTTATGCTTTCAGCCAGCCTTTCAGCCGACAGAATTAGATTGTGAGAAGGTTCAAACGGCCTTCCAAAACAAAATCATTAAGGCCAGAGAGAATATCCTTAATTGCCAGAGTTACAGCCGACCGACCCAAGACAAACTTAACGAAAGCAAGGCCGAAACTGAAACTACTAAATTTCAGTTTAGACCTATAACAATCGAAGAGATGAAGAAAACGCTCTCTAACATCAGAAGCACTACATGCTCAGAAAATGTACTGTCACCTAAACTAATATTAAACAACCCAGACATTTTTGCTTCCTTCCTTAGAAAAATGGTAAACGCATCTTTCCGGGATCAATCAGTACCTACTATAATTAAAACAGTCACGGTTACCCCATTGCCAAAGAAACCTGAACTAGACCAACAAGACCCTGCAAATCTAAGACCTATTACAAATTGCAACTTCCTTTTGAAAATATTAGATAAAGTAGCCACTGAACAGCTCGAGAACTATGTAGATGAGAACAACCTGCTGCATCCCCAACAGTCGGGCTTTAGGACAGGCCACAGCACCGAATCAGCCTTACTAGATCTGCAGACCGATATTGGACAAGGGCAAATCAGGTCTCCTGATATTACTGGACCTCTCGGCAGCCTTTGATCTGCTCAATCCCAAGAGGCTCCGAGAGGCCCTAGAACTCTCAGGAAACTGCTCACTAGAGGCAACAGAATGGATATCATCATTTCTACAAGACAGACAATCCAGGATTGTCTGGGGAAATAAGGCCTCTGGAACCAAACCAGTGGACTGTGGAGTCCCACAGGGAGCTAGTTTCTCTCCCCTACTGTTTAACCTGTATATGTAATGCCTATGTACCGTGCTAACTCAACTGGGAATATTCTTCACTAATTTCGCCGACGATACTCAATTGGTATTCGAGCTTAGTGGAGACTATAATCAAGACAGTGAAAAACGTACAACTATATACAACATCGTCGAGGGCTGGATGAAAGACAACTGGATGTGTTTGAATGGGACCAAAACGGAACTAATGATCTTTGGATCCACACACGCCAGGAAAAAACTAACTTTTCATACTCCGCATTCAGTTTAAAAAATGCCCTAATTCAAATATCCAAGAAAGTAAAGACACTGGGAGTCTACTTACAAGCCTCACTAGGAGCAGAGGCCCATACAGCATATTTAAAAAGGAACTGTCAATACCACCAAAAACTCCTGAAAAAAATTAGACCCTTGCTCAACCAAAAAAACAGCATTACCATAGCTAGAGCAACTATACTTTCAAGACTGGACTACGGCAACTCCTTGCTTCTGGGAGCTGATGTGAAATGCCTGATGCAATGCCAGGTAATTCAGAATAATGCCGTTAGGACAATCACGGGTAGGCCAAGGAGGGAACACATCACAGGCGATAGGAAAGATCTACACTGGCTGGCCATGGAGGAATTACTTTTAAATCCCTCACAATGGTCCACCGATGCTTGTATGGCAAAGCCCCAGCATACTTGAAAAAACACTTCAAGTGGCATGAACCATCTAGAAATTTAAGATCCTCCAACAAAGGTCTTCTCCAGACAACCCCAGCTAAAAAGCAAAATGGCCTGGGCAAGGCCTTTCCAAACGGAAGCATCCATAAATGGAATGAACTGCCCGTATCCGTGAAATTAGAAACCAACTACATACTCTTCAGAAAGAAGTTAAAGACCCTACTCTTTAAATAAACTGGACTAGCGACCTCTCTCAGCTCTGCATGATACGATCTTCTAAGTGTCTATTCTTGTCCTGCTTTTGTAATCACTGTCCTGTCTTTTTGGAATGCGCTCTGATGTCTGCGGGCTTTAGCGCTAAATAAATAAATAAATAAAAATAAATAAATGCTGACTTGCAAAAAGTGGTGCGTGCGATGTTGGAGACAGAGTCCAAATACACGCATTCAAAATATGAATAGGATTGTGGTCAAACTCCGGTAGCGTCTGCCCTGCATAAGGAAATCTTTGCTACTATCAAGGGAGATGTTGAGGCGGGCGTGTTACGTCCTGTAACTATGGCTTCGAACAACCCGATCTGGCCAGTAAAAAAGCCAGACGAAAGCTATAGAATTACTGTGGACTATCGCAAACTGAGTAAGTACAATCCTCCATTAGTACCCGTAGTCCCAGATGCCGTTACTCTGATAGAGCATGTGCAGCCATTTGAGGGAACTTGGTACGCAGTGATAGATTTGGCAAATGCCTTCCTCACCATGCCGATGGCCGAAGAGTGTCAAGAGCAATTAACATTTTCTTGGAATGGGAGGCAGTATAGGTTTCAACGTTTGCCCATGGGGTACATGCACAGTCCGACTATTTGTCACCGGCTGGTGGCAGAGCATTTGGCTAAAATACTGTGCAAACCCGATGTACAGATTTCACACTATATTGATGACATTCTGATTCAGAGAAAAGAACGCGGACGCACCTAGAAATAATCATTGAGGGACTGAGGAAAGAGGGATCGGAAATTAATGCAACTAAACCTCAGGGTCCCGCGGAGACTCTGATTTTTATGGGGATTCAGTGGCATAATGGGCCTTGTGAAATGGTGCCAAAGGCCAAAGAAAAGATTCTTGAGTTCACCACACCTGTGAATAAGAAAAACGCTCAACAATTCATAGGGTTGTCTGGATTCTGGGACAGCATATACCGCATTTGGGGCCAATTCTGGCGCCTCTTTACAAAGTGACACAAAAGAAATGTGACTTTGAATGAGGTGAGGAGCAGGGGAAATCATTAGAGCTAGCGAAACATACTGTCCAAAAAGTACTTGATTTGTTGCCGTTGAGAGCAGGTGAAGTTTAGTTAAATGTGTCTGTACATGACAATTATGCCAATTGAAGTTTGTGGCAAAAACAGGACAGGAAGCGTGTTCCTTTGGGATTTTGGAGTCATAAATTGCCCAAAGCTGGTGGTGACCGATATACTACATTTGAAAAGCAGTTTTTGGCATGCTATTGGGCTCTTGTGGATACAGAGCAAATGACAGTGGGCCATGATGTATTGATTCGACCAGAAATTCCAATTGTGCAATGGGTATTGATCTCTCCTAAAACACATTGAATAGGACATGCTCAAGAGGCCAGCATCATTAAATGGAAATGTACATTCAAGATTGTGCCAAAACAGGGCAGGGTGGAATTGCAAAGTTACATGAGCAAGTGGCTGGGGATTTGACAAATGAACAAACTGAACATGCTTGGTTCACTGACGGTTCAGCTAAATATGTGGGGACTGAGCGACAGTGGAAGGCAGTGTCGTACAATCCCAAAACAAAGAAAATATTGACCACATCAGGGAAAGGAAAGAGTTGAAGCAAGAGGTGCCTGGTCAATGCTATGTGTATACTGACTTGTGGTCTGTGGCTAATGGATTAGCTCTTTGGCTGCCGACATGGCAGAAGAATGGGTTGAAAATTCATGCCAAAGAATTATGTGGAAAAGAACTGCGGCAAGATATTTCAGAGATGTTGATGCATAGTAAAGTGAGTGTGTATCATGTGGATCCACATTGCATGACAGACTCTTTGGAACGTTGGTTCAATTTTGTTTCAGATGAACATGCCAAAATTTCAGCCATGGAGACGAGGTCTGAGGACGATGATCTTAAAGGGATTACTACGTGAGGTCACCAGAAAAGTGGGCATCTTGGAGAAAACGCTACTATCAGGTGGGCACAAGATCGAGGAATTAGCGTTCCTTTAGAAATAGTGAAAACAGTGATTTTGCAATGTCCAATGTGTCAGCATTAGAAACAGAGATCCATTTCAAATGTGATTCAAGGCATATTGAAGCAAGGTAAATTACCTGGACAAACTTGGCAGATCGATTATATCGGTCCGATGTCAGTCAGCAGAGGATGTCAATTTGCGTGTATAATTGTGGACACGTATTCAGGATACTTACTTCTTTTTTTTTCAAATTTTTTTTAATAGTTTTTCAACACAACTAACAATACAAACAAAACACGCAGTGCAATCCACAATCATTACATTAACATCAATTGGTCTTTGTTCACTGCACCCCTGTTCCCACCCCCCTTCACGAGCCTGTTTGTCCTTCACATCCAGTATCTACCGCACATATCTGGGCGTCATTTTCCTCAGATTCCTCTGAGTCTGTCATTGTCCCGAATAAGCCAGATATTAATGTTTTCCATGCCATCAGGGAACCCACTTCTTCCTCCCAGGACATGCAACTTGCCTCTTGCCACACCACCGTTTCAGCCTCCGCCCATTTCTGTAATTCTTTCCACCATACCTCCACCTGTGGTTTATGACACTTTTTCCAACCCATGGTTATCCTGCGTTTTGCAAGCACATACGCCAAGTCTTTCAATTTCCCCACATGCTTCAGCTTTCGTGGCCTAGGAAACCCTCCCAACAGGCAGGCCCAGGCCGTGTCAACGGCAAGCGTGACCCCTTTCACTACTAGCTTTTGTGCGACTTCTCTCCAGAAGCACTCGATCACTGGGCACGCCTAAAACATATGTGTCATATCAGCATTCTCCTCATCGCACTTAGGGCATGCCTGTCTCCCGGCATTCCGGAATTTAGATATCCTCAACGGGGTCATATACACCCTATGCGTTACGTACAGCTGTATCTGCTGCAATGTAGCATTCCTAGATACTTTCTTATGGTATCCCAAAGCCCGCTCTCACATCCCATCCTCCATGTGGGCTCCCACTTCTGTTTTCCAGTCTAATCTCCAATGTGTCAATTCTTTCCCAACCTTAGTCATTACCATCTCCTACAATCTAGAGATCTCATGTGCCCCCTCAGTTGTATCATATATCATCCCCACTACGGCGTCCGGTTCCTCCGCCAGCACCGTCTCAGGCCACATTATCCTAATCTTCCACACCAACCTATGGTACGTAACATATTGGCCCCCATGTAATCCCACCTCCTCTCCAAGTCCTTCAAACTCACTGATAGTCCCCTCCTGCCATATATCACCCAGCGTTACCAGTCCCACCAACTCCCAATAGGTTCTAATAATAGTTGCTCATCTCCTCCCGCCAAAGCAACCAGAGGTACCTGCGGGGAACACAGGAGCGGATCCCCCATTATTACACATGCTCGTCGCCACATTTTCCACCCAAGCCTCATCATCCCCGGGTACTCCTTTATTTCTGACTCAGGCAACCAAATAATTTCTTTCAAGTAATACGGGGCACAATCATGCCCAAACAATCTAAATTCTGGGGTTGCTTCATCAGCGAGCCATTTGGCCACAAACTGTAATTGACTTGCTATGTAGTAAGCCTCAAAATTAGGTAACTTGACCCCCCCTTTTTCATGAAAGTTCTGCAATTTCCAGAGCGCTATTCTATTCCGAGTGCCATGCCACAGAAAGTCCCTACACACACCATTCAATTGGACAAAAAACCTCTTAGGAATCATATACGGGATGTTACTAAAAAAAATGCAAGAGCCTAGGCAGGACTACCACCTTAAGCATCGCTCCCCGCCCCATCATTGCTAAGGGCAACTTCTCCCAAAATCTCATACATTTGCGTATTTTCTCAACTGCCCTCTCAGTATTACCCCTATGTTCCTCCTCCGCCGTATGACACACATCTATGCCAAGGTAGCGGAAAGAGACCACAGTCCACGGCACCTGCAACACCGGCAACCTTTCCACAGGGATCCCTTTATAACTGCCCAGTGAGAAAATGCTAGATTTTTGGGGATTCACCGCTATACCGGACAACCTCGCATACCTTTCCATCACCTCCAGAATATACTGAATGTTTTCTTCCGGGTATCTCAAATACAATAACAAATCATCTGCATACAGGGGTATCAGGTGCCGTTCCCCTCCGACCTCGATACCTATCTCATCGTATTGCTGCCTCAGGTATAGTTCCAGAGGCTCCAGAGCTAGAATGTATAACATCGGGGACCAGGGGCACCCCTGTCTGGTGCCCCTGCTAAGTTGCCATCTCTCAGATATTACTCTTCCTGTTCGTACCCTAGCTAATGGCGCACTATACAGCATATCTGCCCCCTTAATGTATCCCGGTCCCATTCCATACTCCCCCAGAGCCGTCAGCAGCCACGCCCATCTAACAGAGTCGAATGCTTTCACTGCGTCCAAGGACACGATAGTCATCTCTCCTTCATTGTCGCAGCCCCATTCAATCACCCGATGGAGACGTCTGTGGTTGTGAGTAATATTCCTGTCTGGAACATAGCCCGTTTGGTCTGGGTGTATCAGTTTGCCAATTACCTTCCACAGTCTGTTAGCCAGGACAGCCATTAATATCTTGCTGTCCTGGTTCAGCATCGACAACAGCCTATACGATCCGCAGCTATGCCCAGGTTTATTTGGTTTAGGGAGTGGTATTATGACCGCCTCTCTGAGCGACTCTGGCAACCGTCCCACCTCAAACGCCTCATTGAGCATTTCCAACATCGGGGGGAGCACTTCCACCCCATATGCTTTATAAAATTCACTAGGTAGTCCATCTGTTCCCGGGGTCTTACTAGTAGGTAGTTGTCTAACAACCTCCTCCAGCTCCTCCAACGTAATCGGTGCATCTAGTTCCTCTCTTTCCTCTATACTTATCTTGGGCAATTCAATGTCTTGCAAAGTTTCCAGCATTTCCTCCCGGCTGTCTCCCCCTCTATCTTCATATAATTTTCTATAGTAATCTGCAAATTCCCTGTTGACTCCCTCTTGGGTATCTGTCACCTCCCCATCTTCTCTGGTGATTGTCCTAATCAGGGGCTTTGGGGTCTCACTTTTATATAGCCACGCCAAGAGTCGGCCCGTTTTGTCTCCCCCCGCATGTTGTCTCTCAACGTACTTTCTGTAATTAAGGTTACAAAGCCTTTCCCAGAGTTCCATACACTGTTGCTGTAGCGAAAGCACCAGCTTGGTGTCTATACATTCACTTTTTAGTTCTCTCTCTAATTCTCCTTCCACTTTTTGTAGATCGGCCAGAACCCCATCCTGCAAGCCTTTAGATTTAGCAATGGCCACACTCCGCATCACCACCTTGAAGGCCTCCCACAATGTCCCTGCTGAGTCAACGCTGCCTGTATTCACCTCAAAATAACTGATGATTTCGTCTCTCACATCCTCCCGAAAAGCCGGGTCTTTAAGCGCCTCCGCACGGAGGCGCCACGTCGGGATCCGTGCCCTAGGGCTGCAGTATTGCCATCCCACGATCAGGGGCGAGTGATCCGACAGGGCCCTCGCCTTATATTCTACATTAGTGATCTCAATCACCACATCCGACGTGGCAAAAACATAATCAAGTCTGGTGTGCAACTGTTGTGGGGCCGAATAGTGTGAATACTGCCTCTCATTGGGGTGTTTAGTTCTCCACACATCTACCAATCCAAAGTCGTCTAACAACGATTGCAGTGCCCTAGCTGCTGGGGCCGGCCTGACCATCTTGTCATCCGACCTGTCTACTGCGGGGTTCAGCACACAATTAAAATCCCCTCCCCAGATCACCGCGCCACCCACGCACCAGCTCAAGCTGGTGCACATGGTCCGGAAGTACTCCGCTGTGTTTTGGTTAGGGGCGCACGTGTTTACTATGCACACCTCTTTATTCTCCACCACCCCTCTCACTATGACCAAACGCCCCTCAGTACCCACCTTTTCCTGTATCAGTTGGAACGGAACATGCGGCGCCCCCCAGACCAGCACACCCCTAGCATATGCTGAATACGGAGACCCCACTACGGTACCTTTCCACTTTCTCCTCACCAGTTCCAGTTTTTCCGGTGTCAAGTGCGTTTCTTGCAACAATGCAATATCTATCTTCTGTCTTTTCAAATACAGCATAACCTTGTTCCTCTTTAAGTAGCTGTTGAGTCCCCTGACATTCCACGTCACTATTTTAAGCTCTCCCATTGCTCATTGATACCCACCTCCCTCCTTCTTGGCCCGCCCCATCCGCCTGCGCAACACAGAAACAATACTATGACTTCCCCTTGTAGGCTTGCGTGTAAACTCAAATTCCCATAAACTATATACACCCCAGTTTTCAATTCAGCCACAACTAATTCGAGCTTGGCCTCCCAGGCCGCTTTCAAATCTGCTTTTAAGTCCGCTATTGCAGCCAGAACCTCCTGATTTGGACCCATAGCAGCCATGCCACCTGCAGGCGGCTTGTCTTTACTTCCGGCACTTTCCAGACCCATCGGAGTTCTGGCAAATTCGTCTAGCGTAGGTTGCTTCACCTTTTGTTGTGGCGGCTTATTAGACATGGCGAAATAGTTATGTGTTGTGGGTCCACCCACCTCTGTTATTCCGCAATGAGGGGGAGAAGGGCATACTCTCCGTTCCAACATCCAATGCCCTACCTCCGCATGAGGGGCCACAGAACCTCAAGAACACCACTAGCCTCCTCTGTGCCGCGCTCTCTCGGCCACCATATACACCAGTGTGCAATGTATCTGTAGTTTCCTTCCGCTAGAGTCGCTGACACGCCCGCTTTCACTTATACTCTACAATGTCTAGCATCCACCATCGCCTTTACCCTAAATGCAGCGAGGACTCACTGTTGTTTGCACCGTCCCAGATGGGTGGCCCGCTGCTATCTTCCGCACCTGAGGCGATCCCCACATCAGCGTCCCAAGCCTATTCCCAGCGTGCTGCAATGGATTGTACTCTCCCACGTAGGTAAACAAGTCCCTCACGGGGGTATCTTTCGACATTCATCCGGATCACGAACAAGACCCACGCATCATCGAGGCAATTGTACCCCCTGAGGTACCCCAGTTATGTTTAGGATTACCCCGGCACTATTTTGCGTGCCTTCCAATTGACCTGCACCAGTTCAATCACGCAGTTTCATACTGCCGTAGTCCGTGCCAGTAACTATGCGCAGCACTGCCCCTAATCATGGGACACTGTCCCAGATGTTATTATGGCGCAGCTCACAATAGCACACTGCCTGTGTACAGGTGATCCCTTACCCCCGTGGTCCAGGGAGCTCCTGTTGTGCGTGTTTGTCTACTTCATCAGCCAGCATTGGCTCGAACACTTCCTTTGTTCGTGTCGGGCTCCCATGCTCTCCTTATCCGCGATGGTATGGAGTCGGATCGTATGTCAGGGCTGTCTAATACAGTGCCCTCCTGTACGCTGTAAAGAATCCTTTGTCGGCTTCACTCTGCCAGGATCTTATCTGACGCACGCAACAATGTAACACTGCCTCGTCGCGTAATGCCAAGTCACTACAGTACACATGGCTCTAAAGGAAGCCGGAGTACAACTGTTCCCCACTGTGGATACAGTTGCTGTTTGCGACTTGGTTCGCCCGTCTCACTTGTGCAGCACCGCCTTCATTGCCCACTCGCAGCCCTTCTTTACAATGTCCGCCTTTGTCTGCGGGCGTCCACCATTTCTTTTCCACCGTCACAGGGCCGGTCCTGCCTCAAGCATTACACAACTCTTATTTCACTTGGCCCGTTCAGAACACAGAAAGTCTTGACAAGCCTCCCACGCTCCGACCGCCACCAGAGTGCATATGCATATTTTCGGGCATCTCTGATCGGCGTATGCAGTAGGAGTGCCGCAGGGCAGGCAGAAACATTCCGTCACGCTGCAAGTGTTCAAACCATGTCGAACACATGGGCTCTCATCAGGGGCACCGCCACAACCCTCCAGTTCGCTACAGCCTCTTCACACCGTAATCAGCCGATTCCTTTGTCCGCGATGTCGGGCGGCCATCTTGCTCCCTCCGTCCGTCCGACTCACGGTTCTTTCTTTCGTGATTATCTTCATCGCGGCTCCACTTCTATGTCAGCAAACTTCAGAGGGCACGGCCACACCATTCATAGACCCACCCATGGGATTTTAGGCAACACAAGCATTTATCTATGCACTTCTGCCACAGGATCAATGCCGGATTAGAGGAGCTCCCTCAGCACACGTCTCTTCACATGGCCCTCTTGGCCACGCCCCCCGTATTCAGGATACTTAATGGCATTGCCATGGAAAAGAGCTATACATTTGAATACCATCAAATCGTTGGATCAAGTGGCAGTATACTATGGTGTACCTTTATGATATGATATGATATGATATGGCATTTATAATGCGCTTATATACAAGTGTTTCAAGGCGCGATGAGGCAAGGGGGGGAACAAAGGGAGGACAGACAACGATCCTACTTGGCCAGGTGTCATTCAGATCGCGCAAGTGCAATGGACAGGCGGAAAGGAAAAGTGCGCGGGAGAAGGGAGAGGGGAAGTGCAGTACATGGCAAGTGGAATAAATATGACACATAAACAGCCAGCTAGTGGCAAGTGCAAGGAAGTGCAGACGTAAGTGCTGGTAGTGGGACTGAAGGGAAACAGAAAACGGTCCCCAAGTGCAGGTGTTGCCAGGGAGGCAGTGCAGGTGGGTAATTGACGTGGCTTGGGTGAGAGATCAGAAAGGGTGGCAAGGTAACCAGTGCAATTTGAGTCAGGAATTCAGCAAGGGAGGGGAGGAGAGAAAGCAGAAGCAAAGAGGAAGGTTTTGAGGTATTTCCAGAACCGGAGATGGTTCTCCTCGAGTTTCAGGGAGGCAGGAAGGCTGTTCCAGAGAGAGGCCCCTGCTGAAGAGAATGATCTGCCACCACTCGTTGCTTGGAGAAGCGACTGACCCTAAGGGAGTTGGAGACAGATGAGCGAAGAGCTCGAGAAGGGAGATATTTAGGAAGAGAGAGTTGAAGGTATTTCGGTCCCAGACCCCAGAAGGCTTTGTGTACAATGCAGAGGGTTTTGAACTTAATCCTCGCAGCCACTGGGAGCCAGTGCAGAGATTTCAGTCCTGGAGAGATACAATCCCTCGGCTTGAGGCCAAGGACAAGTCTTGCAGTCCTGTTCTGGATAAGTTGCAGAGGGCGGAGAGTGGAGGCAGGCAGATTTAGATAGAGGCTGTTACAGTAGTCCAGCTTGGAGAGGACCAGGGCTCTGGAGACAGTGAGCTTCTGGGGGAAGGAGAGGAAAGGAAGAATACCTCTAAGGAGGTGCAGCTGGTAGTGTGACTTCTTAGAGACGCCAGAGATGTGAGGGTAGAAGGAGAGTGCATAGTCGAAGATGACCCCGATGTTTTTAGCCTTGCAGGTGGGAGGAGGGCCGAGAGAGGCCGGCCAGAGAGCTGCAGGGAAGGAGGGAGTGGGTGTGCCGATGAGTAGAATCTCAGTCTTACTGGCATTAAGGCAGAGGTCGTTGGCGGCACACCATTCCTGGATGGAAAGACAGACAGTCAGAGATGAGGGAAGGAGAGGAGGAGGCCGAGGGTAGCCAGAAAATGAGCTGGGTATCATCCGCATAGCACTGAAAGTTGGGACAGAGAGCGGCAATGCAGTGGGCAAGGAGTGCCAGGTATTGGTTGAACAGCCAGGGAAAGATGTTAGATCCATGGGGGACACCACAGGTAGAGTAAAAGATGTCGGAGAGGAAGGACCCAAGTTGGACCTGGGAGGGTCGGTCAGAGAGGAAAGAAGTCAGCCACGCCAGAGCCTGACCAGTGATACCCAGGTTATCACGGAGACGGTTGAGCAGGATGGCATGGTTTAAAGTGTCAAAGGCAGAAGAGAGATCAAGCAAGATAAGAACGCAAGGGGTGTTAGAGTCGAGGTTGGTGAGCAGGTCTTCCCGGATGTTCAGGAGAGCAGTTTCTGTGCTTCTGGCAGCTCTGAAGCCAGACTGATGGTCATGAAGACAACCAACAGATTCTGTGTGGAGATTGAGCTGGGAGATGGCCAGTTTCTCCAGGAGCTTGCCCAGGAAGGGAGTGATGGAGATTAGGCGATAGTTAGCCGGGCAGGAGGGGTCAGCAGAGGGTTTCTTAAGAAGAGGGTGCACAAGGGAGTGCTTCAGGGGGGAAGGGAAGACTCCAGTGCGAAGGAGTGATTGCAGAAATCTGCCTGGGCAGGCGCCAGGGAGTCGATGTGATCCTTGATAGTTTTGGAGGAACAGGGGTGAACCTGTTTCGACAAGACTTTCATAGATCGGACTTGTCTAGAAACCTCGTCTGGAGAGAAAAGGGCAAAGGCAGAGAAGGAGGGAGGAGGGATGGCTGTTGCAGGGCCAGAGGAAGAACAGGGAATAGCGGGAGGGGGGTGAGAGAGGGAGAGTGAGGACAGGATGTCCGGAGTTTTTTAAATGAAGTGAGAAGCCAGTGCCGTGCAGAGCGCCTGGGAAGGGACAGAAGAGGGTGAGACTGCAGCAGGATTGGCCAGTTCCTTGCATATTTTAAAGAGTTCAGCCGAGTTGTTAGATGCTGCAGAGACGCAGGCTTGGATATGAGCTCTCTTCTTGGTGAGGACGGAGAGCCGGTATTGCCATTGCAGCAGGCGGCATGCCAGTTTGTCAGAGGATGAAGAACTTGAAGCACGCCATTTCCTCTCGGGAACCCTACACTTGCGTTTAAGGGTGACGAGGTCTGAGTCATACCAGGAGTTACACTTGGCTTTGGGCTTCAGGCGGATTCTCATGACAGGGGCAAGGATATCGAGAGTATCAGATATAGAAGAGTGGAGCGTGGAGAGGGCTGTGTCAGGGTGAGAGTCAGCCAGGGGGGAGGGGGTGAGAAGGTGGCAGCGAAAGCCTCAACTGACACATGCTTCAAGGGTCGGGTGACCGAGAAGGTGGGTGGCAGTGACGGAGCTGGCTTGGCCTGCGGGGTAGGGAGGGTGAGGTGGGAGGATAGGAGAAAGTGGTTACTCCAGGAGAGAGGAGTGGAGAGAGGGACAGAGAGGGGAAGGTCTGAAGAGATCAGAACATTGAGATTGTGCCCTGCAGAATGAGTCGGGCCAGAGGGGAGAATGGTGAGTGAGAGAGAGTCGCAGAGGTCACGAAAGAGTTCAGAGGGGGACAGGAGGCATCCAGGTGGATTTTGAAGTCTCCAAGAAGGAGGAGTTGAGTGGTTGAGGCCAGGAGTGAGGAGGAGAGGTCCGCCCACTCAGAGAGGAAGGAAGAAACCTGACCAGGTGGCCGATATATAGTAGCCACAGTGAGGGAGTGGCTAGGCGAGAGAGAGAGCCTGCAGACGAGGCATACAAAAGAGGAGTAGGCCTGCGTAGGGATGACAGAGGTAGGAATCCACTCAGGGAAGATAAGGGCTACGCCACCCCCAGAGCGATTGGGCCTGGGCCATCAGGTAGGAGCGTATCAAAGCTGGTGACAGAGCTGGCCATAAACCATGTCTCAGTGAGACCGAGGTCATCGAGGTCAAGTTCTTCAAGAAGACGGCAGATATCAGAGGAGTGTTTGACAGCGGAGTGGGAGTTAAGAGTGGCAATGTGGATAAGGTTGCCCACCTTGAAGGACTTTCGGGGAGGGTACAGATCAGAGGTACGCCCTGCGGAAGTGTAGAGAGTGCTCAAGAGGGGACAGAGAGGCAGGGGGAAGGCACGGTAGCCAAGGAAAGGGAGGAGGGCACAGCAGGAGAAGAAAGGAAGTTGATGAGGCGCGGAAAGCGTCTATCAAAGAGATGAAGATTGGCCTGAGGGCCTTGGACCAAGACGATCCCATTAGAGTAGACATTAATGATGGCCTTAGAGGATAGGAAGGAGGCCAGGAGGGCGTCCCAACGGGTACCGCCATTAATGGGAGAAGAGGGGAAAGGAGAGAGAACAGAGACCATATGAGGGGTCCATAGATCTGGTGAAGGAACAACAAATAGGATGTTGGTGAGAGTTTCCTTGTAGGAGGCACTGATGTAGGTGTCGGCGATAGGGAGGCCTGGGTTGGAGACCAAGATGTCCTTTTTAAACTTTTTCCTACCAGACTTAGTGAGGAGAGCAGGATAGTCGATAGAGAAGCAGTTTGAAAAGATAGGGGAGAGAGAGAGCACCATAGAGTAGGTGGAAGGGGAGGGGGGTCTATGGGGTAGACAGACAAGACAGCGAGAGGCAAGTGCGCAGGAGAGTGGGACAAGACGATGGCACTTAGGAGGTGAGCGTAAAAAAGGCACAGGACATTCAAGACAGGAAAGAAGACATACCTAAATTAGAGAATCCTAGAGAGGAAGAAAAGGCCTAGGTTTCAACAATGCAGTTACAGTGGTGGTACCAATACAATAATTTAGCGCCACCTAAATTTGAGAATCCTAGAGAGGGAGAAAAGACCTAGGTTTCAACAATGCAGTTACAGTCGTGGTACCAATACAATAATTTAGCGCCACCTACATTTGAGAATCCTAGAGAGGGAGAAAAGGCCTAGGTTTCAACAATGCAGTTACAGTGGTGGTACCAATACAATAATTTAGCGCCACCTAAATTTGAGAATCCTAGAGAGGGAGAAAAGGCTTAGGTTTCACAATGCGGTACTAAAGTCAGGCGGATTTGTGCATGAAGAACAACAGAGGTTAACGGCTAGTGAGCGGAAGGAGGGGTGAGCAGGAGGTCGAAGGGAGAGGGCTAGTGCCTGGTGTCCCCTGCGGACACCTGCAGACACAACAGGAGCCGCAGCTGTGTGAGCCACTTTTTGCCTAAGGGGCCCTTAGTCGAGGGGGGTGCAGGGCAGGGAGGCTGCTCAGGAGGGTCATTTAAAAATGGAAGACACCCGATAGGAAGGGAGGGGGGTGTGGGCGGGCAGGTAGGCGGGAGGGAGGACCAGGAAGTGGCTGCAGGGGCAGGGGGCAGGGGGTAGAACAAGCACTCGGAGCGCGGGACAATAAATACAATTTAAAAACAAAATCACCCAAAAACACTCACTGAAGGCCCACGGGGGCTGTGCAGGGGTTTAACCTGCAGGCTGGGCAGGGCTAACAGCGACTACAGATTCAAAGTGACAATGGGTCACTTTTTAAGGGAAAATTGATTCAAGGCTATTGTCAAGAGAAGGGCGTTGAATGGATTATCCCCGTCCCTTATCACCCTGAGGCTTTGGGATTGATTGAAAGAATAGTTTGTTGAAAGAACAGTTGCAAAAGACTGGTGATGGTAACCTGAAAGGGTGGCGGGAGCTCATTTTGGATGTTTATGTTTATGTGCTTATATCACGCCGAAAACCCGCCGGCATCAGGGAGCAAGAAACACAAAACAGAGACAGCCTATAGACAAAACATACAAACATTTCTGGAGGGACTAATTTGTACCAAACGCTAGGATAACTGTGACTTATTTAAAAAGGTGGGTTTTCAGATGACTCTTAAAAGTCTGGTAGTTCTTTGGAAGGATTTCCCCATGCCAGTTACTTGACTGAAACGTGGCATATTCAGCCAACCCTGATCTTAGAGACCTCGACGGAGTGTATCTAGAGAATTGTTTCTTCAAATACATAGGGACTGCGCCATATAGGCATCTCCTATCCTGCTCCTCCTTACTTTTTGGTCTACCTGCATCACATCTTGCCCCCTCAAATCTATCTATCACTCTTCCACCCGTACCCTCTGTCTCCTCTCCCCTCGTGACTCCATCTCTGCTTCCCTATCCTCCATTGGCTGGCTCCCATTTCACTCTCAACTGAAATTTCATTTTCTCTGCCTATTCTTTATATCACTCCTCGATCGTGCTCCCCCTTATCTCTCTTCCCTTCTCTCTTTCTATGCTCCCACTCGCTCCCTTCGTTCCACTGACCACTTACTTCTCACTGTTCCTCCCTCCCCTTGTGCCTCCTCCCGGTTCCGATCCTTCCCACTCCTGGCTTCCCTCCACTGGAACTCCTTACCTCTCGCAATCCGCTCTATACCTACCTTTTCCTCTTTCCGCACGTCTCTTAAGTTTCTCTTTCTCTATTCCCCGCCATGATCCCCCTCCCCCTTCCCTTCCTCCCCTTCTCCCACCCTTCCCTCTTCCCTCCTCATGCCTCTCCCTCCATTCCCCCCTTCCGATCCCCTCCCCTCCCTTTCCTCCTCCTCTCACCTCCCTCCCTCTTTCACATAGATCTACTCCACTTCTCTCCCCTTCCCTCCATCTAATTGTTCTACATACTGTTTTGTTGACTGATTCATGTTAGTAATGCTTCTATTGTTACTGTTATTATTACGTTAATTGTATCCTGTTGTTGTTATATGTGCAGCGCTTTGGTCTAAAGCGCTATATAAGCCTAATAAATACAATACAATCTATGAACAATTGTCATAGATTTGAAAGTGATTATTTCCTCTATTCTTAGCCAATGTAGTGATTTCCTTCCTTCCGTTATGGGCTCTCTATTCTTTATCCTTTGATGGTACGAACAGCATTATTTTCCATCACTTGGCATTTCTCAATTTCTTTCTTAGGGGCCCCTAGCAGCAATGCATTACCATAATCCAGTCACGATAGAATAATGGCCTTAGCAATCGTTGCCGTGTTTTCCTCATTTAAGAAAGGATGGATGGCTCTCAGAAGGCGCAGGTAATAGGCATTATTCTTATGAAGGTATTTAACCTGCACCTCAGACCCCACTAATCCCTCCACCATCATCCCCAGTGTTTTGACCTACATCATTACTGGGATGTTTTGCCTCCTTAATCAGAAAGTCTCTGTATTCTACACCTAATTTAGCTCTGGCCTGATGTGTTCCAACGATCAGTAATTCAGTCTTGGTATTATTTAGACACATCCAATTATGTTTCATCCACTTATCATAGATTTCTATTATTTTGGTACTGTCACTAAGATGATCACCTTCCAATTCAAAGACCAACTGGGTATCGTCGGCGTAGTTTGTGAAGAACACGCCGACGCTTTCCAAAAGTTCACAAAGGCATCTCATGTACAGGTTAGATAACAATGGAAATAGACTTGCTCCTTGGGGGACTCTGAATTCAATGTGGGTGGCCTCAGAAAACTTTTCCCCCAGTGCACTCTAGCTTTTTGGTCCGCTAGGAAGGATGTCAGCCATGCCAAGGCAGCTGGAGAGCATCCCGCTATTTTCTCCAATGCCATTTGCAGCAGTTGGTGATCCACCAAATCAAATGCTGCTCTAAGGTCTAACAACATCAGTATCCCCGCCTTTCCCTTGTCCAAGATAGCTAGCATACGTGTCTACAGGTCTAACATTGCAATTTCGGTGTTGTGAGCCTCTCGGAAACCTAATTGTTGCTCCTGTAGAATCCCATAGGTTTCTATGGGCCTCATTACGACTTTGGCGGTAGCCATGCCGCTATTGGCGGCATGGCTGCCGCCAAAATCGGGTCCGGGTCCAGGTTCCCTGAATGGGGAATTACCGGGCCATTCCGAGTTCGGAGGGCCCGATAATTCCTCCCTCCAGGAACCCGGGCCCGGACGTTCCCCATTCCCATTTGAGCCCCCATAGGGCTCAATGGGAATGGGAGAGGGAGCAAACAACGGGCCGATTACGAGCGGCCCGTTGTTTGCTCCCTCTTCCCCTCGCGGGACCCAGTAAGGACGCCTGGTTTGACCAGGCGTTACTTACCGGGTCCTGCGAGGGGAGCTTGTAATGAGGCGGAATGGGTTTAACGGGCAGCCTCCTTTAGCGGAACCCGTTAACCCATTCCGCCTCAGTCGTAATGAGGCCCTATATGTTTTTGGAATTGGTTTGTTGCCACCTTATCCACAATTTTTAAGATAAAATTAGAATTTTTGATGGGGCGTAAGTTAGTAGGATCTTTAGGGTCCAAGCCTGCCTTCTTGACTAGAGGCGTAATGGTTACCTCTTTAATACACTTTGGTACTAGGCCCTCCTGAAAGGATGCGTTCACAATTCTAGTGAGGACTGGCGAGAATAGATCTTTATTGTCCAGGATAATTTTAGCCTGCAGAATATTTTCCGCACATGACGTGGGTCTTATCTTGGTCAGTACTAAAGACAGCTCTTCCTCCGAGACCGGGAGGAAACTAAACTTGGCCGGTTCACACTGTCACGGGGAGATCATGGACTGCAACAGAGGGGTCTCTGAAGTGACCTTGTCTGCTAACCATTTTGATACAAAGCCCAACTGGGCGGCCATGTAGTATTTCTCTAAATTAGGCAGTTGGATCCCACCTGATTTGTATGGTAAGACTAATGTGGACAGGGCCACCCGGTGCCTGCACCTCCCCCATAGGAAATCCCGGATTATGTATCCAGCAAACGGAAGAAAGGTTTAGTAATATAGAAGTGCACATTTTGGAACACATACAGGAACCAGGGGAGGACAATCATTTTGACTATGGAGGCCCTGCCCATCATGGATAAAGGCAGCTTAGACCAGAACCCCATGGACTTACGTAGCGCTGGGATCTTCGCTCTAGTGTTATGATCGTGCATTAGTTCTGGGGTGTGTAGAATCTGAATCCCAAGGTATCGGAATGAAGTGGTCTGCCAGGTTATGCCCACCAGAGGAAGTTCCGTAATGGCCTTTCCCTTCAGTCCCGCGAGCGGGAACAAGCAGGACTTGGCTCTGCTGAATTTTAAGCCCGAGACCTTGGCATAATTGCCTAAAGCGTCCAGCATTGTTGGTACATTGAGAAGGGGATTATTGACATATATCAGCACGTCATCGGCATATAAGGAGATGATGTGGTCTACCCCTCCAACCGGAATGCCTGCATCGAAGAATTGCTGCCTAAAAAAGAGAGCAATGGGCTCCAGGCCCAGTATATACAGCATGGGTGAGAGTGGGAACCCCTGCCTGGTATCTCTGCGGATGTCCCACGACTCTGATACATATCTCCCAGATTTTACTCGTGCCCTCGGTCCATTGTACAGTATTCTGATCCATCTAATAAACCCTTGACCGAAACCAAACCGCTCCAGGACTACCACTAGCCACTCCCATAGAAAAGATTATGTTATCCCTAACCTTCTGTATTTTTGCTGAAAAGGCGTCTGCACTATTTGGCAGTCCTCCTCAGTTGGAATAAATGGAGGCTTGATAGCCTTAGGTTTGTCCATACTCTTAAGGATTTCAAAGATTTTCCTAGTAGCATTCGGGGATGCTGCTATTTCTTTATTATAGTAGTTCCTCTTTGCTTCTCTAATCCCTTTTCTGTATTCTGAGTTTATTTGTTTCCATCTCTCTTCATTATCTGGTGTAGGATTTTGTATCCATTTCCTTTCTATGTTACGATTTTCATGTTTAAGTTTATTCAGATCTCAGTGAAAACATTTGATTGTTATTGATTTTTCTAACTAATTTGTGTTTTAGCGGGGCAAACTGTTCCACCATTTCACAAATGTATGTAGTGAACTGCTGAAGTATATTTTCACATGAATTATTGTCTTGGATACTGTCGTGGATCCTTTTCAGACAAGGTTTGAATTGCTCAGGACCTATGTTTTGAAAATTACGACTACACGCCTTCACATGAGGGTTACATATAACTGTAGATGGGTTCTTTAGCAGAACTTCAAAGCAGACCGCAAAGTGGTCCGACCAAATACAGGGTTCTGTGATGACATTTTGAGTGCCCAAAATGTGGGTTATCACCCAATCCAATTGGTTACCCTTAGATATGGTAGGTTCCATATTTATCACTATGTGATCTAGGTTATTCAGGGTTTTTTCCAGTGGATCGCTTCTTTATCTAAATTATTCCCTTTCCATCTATTAAAGTCTCCCACCAGTAATGTTGCCATATTTGAAGACCTTAAGTTATTCAATTGGGGAGTTAACTCATTACAGAAATCCGACACAAGTGCTGGTGGTTTGTAAAGTACTATAATGATGGTGCAGTCATTTGGGGTGTGCATATTATTTTGTAATGACTGCCACACCTCGACCTACACAACAGACTCTATTTTGGTTGTATATTATATACTCTTTTGGCACTGCTATGTCACATACTGGACCCACTGGGTCCTTTAGCCACATTTCTGTAATACACATGATGTCCAGCTTTTTCTCCTGGATCATATGTATATTAAGAGCATGCTTGTTTAGGGATCGAGTATAGCTTAGGCAGACTTTCAAAGTTTTGGATGGTCTGATTAGTAGATTATACCCTTCTCTTTTTAAGTCCTGTACCATATCAGGCACAGGGAAAATCCCTCTGATATCTCTTTTACACTGGGTTTTATTTATACCTAGGATCGTATGCTGAAACCTTGGTTCCTCTGAGGGTGTATCATTGCTTTTCTTTACGTTCAGCACTTTGACCTGCACTTTGGCCTGAGGCATTGATAATGGTTTAACTAGCGTGGCTGACCGAATGAGCGACTCACCTCTAGCTTTAGCCATCACTTCCAGCACTTCCTTTAGTCCCATGAGGATGCAAAGGAGCGCTGGGTAGTTAAATAAGTCTAGCCGCGCTTCTGTGTCCTTTAAATGACTGCCACAGACTGCCCATCCACGCCTGCACGTTCGCGCAGGGTTTGTAGGGAAGTTGAATACTGAAACTCCAGTCTCGCAGGGATTTGTAGCCTTTTCGCGGGAAACCTAGTGCGTGCAGCTACTACCTAGCTGCTTTTACTTTCACTGGTTTGAAACAATGTGATATTTAAAGGTTTACCCTGAACAAAAGGTTTCCTGGCAACCCAGAAAAACATCCACAAAACAGTTTTACAATTTTCTTAAAATTTTAAAAGGTTAAAATATCAGAAGTAAAATGATTTAAAAATGCTGCTAAGCACCACAATTTGGAATAATTACAAATGTAGGTAGCAGGTTACTGCCTAACCGGTTGCGTTCTAGTTTCAACTTAAATTCAGTCACAGACTGCCTGTGCGTGCCTGCGTGTTCGCTCAGTGTTTGTAGGGAAATTGACTGCTGAAACTACAATCTTGCAGGGAATTGTAGTCTTTTTGCAGGAAACTTTGTTCATGTAGCTGCTACCTAGCGGTGCAAGTGTTGAATAACAGACCAATTGGAAATGGCGAAACTTCATTGATGCGTATGTTAACGTCAGATTTACAAATGAAACCAAATAGGGCATTTAAAACGTTGATATACTGAGAAATGTTACCTGGGGCTCTAGCTCCTTATCAAGTAACACCAGAATCTACAGAGGTGGACTTGCATGTTATGGAGGAGATCAGACTTGAGCCAAGAGGAATTAGTGTTATTGGCACAGGAATTAGAGTGCAAATTCCATCAGAACTTATGGGATTGATTGCCCCTAGATTTGGGTTAGCATTGAGAGGCATCCAGGTACTCAGAGGGATTGTTGGTGCAGATTATCAGGGAGAAACAAAAGTTATATTAATCAATAGTGGAGAGAAAATGTTGCCTATACTTAAAGAAGATTGAGTGGCTCAACTTATTATCATCCTTGTAAAATTATCCATGGTGAAAAAGGGAGAGCCGCTCACAGTGATGACCACACGTGGGGACAAGGGTTTTGGCTCATCAGACAGAATGGTTGCAGGAGCAAATGTTTGGGTTGAGAAACCTGGTGGTCCACCGGTTTCGGCAGATGTAATTGCAGCAGGAGAGGATCAAGGTGTTCAGGAAAGAGGAAATGGAGTCACAGTCCTGCTGACAAATGTTATTTACTTGAGTGATGTACTTCACTGATATCTTGTTTTTTCTGTAATTTTTTTTTTCCAATGCGCTTGTGGACTTGTGTGGAGAATGTTCGGGAGGACATGCGAGAAGATTTGGCGAATGTCTCCATTGTACAACCGACTTCGATGATCTGGATGACGACTGTATTGTCGAAGAAACGTTGTGAACATGGGCATGATGCTTTGCCCTCTTCTGCGACATCCATGGCTTTTGTGTGGCATGGCTATGCTGCGATGGTCAGGCAACCTGAAAATATGTGGTCTTTTCTAGCTCATCAAGTACTGAACATCTCACACTTTTGCTTGGCTGATGTTCATGATGCTTCTAACGTGATTTCAACTTGTCTTGTGCCCATACCAACGCTGGAACCTGTGCTAAGACATATTTTCGGAGCATTGAATAATGATTTTTTAGTGGAGGACTTCGATATAAGGGTTTCTTTTTCTGTTTATGAATACTGCAAGTTTTGTTCTGACGCTGATCGCAAATGGCGGAATATGACGCGTATTGTCAGCTACGACATTGCTCCAGCCGATGTGTGTTTTGTTATGTTTGTTAGTTTTATTACTTGTATTGCGCACCAGACCCGTAGGTATTAGGGTGCATTGCATAAGATCACTCACAGCTTAGTTACACAGAAGAAAGTACACTTACATAAAGCAATTTACATACATACAGGCACATTATATGCATACAGGATATATACATACGTGTGAATTAGACTATGGGCTAAGAGCAGGCATAGGAGGTCAAGGTAGACTGTCATTAATATGACCAGTAACTAGAGTATTTACAGGATGGTAGGCCTTTTAGTCTGGGGTGTCATAGGCCGACCTAGACATCAGCGTCTTTGAGCCAGTTTATTATGCTCCAACGTAAGTTATGGTATGAATGATCTAGTCTTAGTGAGGAGGGTAGCGTTATGTCTTGTGATCCTCAGCACGTTGGCAAATACCAGCATTGGACTTATAGAATGGAGTGACCAGAACTGACTTTGATGTGCGCATTTATGTGCGCGTCCTGATGCGCATGCATTGATGGTTCTAATTCTATGTTGTGTAATTTTACTGTTGTGGCCACCAGCCATCTTCGCCATGTGACACTTCTGACTGGTTGGCTATTTTCCTGTGGTAACTTTACCTACACCTACATTCCTGCAAATTTCTTGTGGGCCTTGTGCTTTGACTTGGCTTGGTTTGATGATGTTTCCTTTGCAGCCTGTGATTCATCAAGCCACACGTTCTGTTCATCATCTTGGCCTATCGCCAGATTGCGATTCTAATGTGCATTTGCTATCCAAGCCTGGGGTTTTGGCACTCGCCTTTTCCTTTTTGGGCGTATGGGCGTTGGCCACTGGCGGTTATAAATCCTTAATTAGATTAGCTTGTGTGGTAGTTAAAGGGCTTAATAAAAACCTCTCAAGCTTTGACTGAGCTACTTTTAGACAACAGTCATTTTAGAAAAGCTATTTTGCAGAGCAGAGCTGCTGTTAATTATTTATTTTTGAAGCATAATTTGGGTTGCAATGGTGTTGAAGGAATGTGCTGTTTTGATTTGAATGACCATTCCCATTCTATTTAGAAGCATATTAGCAAATTTGAATGACCTGATTTCCCGAATAATGCTTGCTGTCTGTCCTTCGGCCGGGGCAGGCTGCAACCTATGAGGGGCGGGGATTCAACTCCCTTAAAAGGAGAAGGTCCCAATGATGTGACAGAGAATTGGTTCCCCGGGTGTTGAAGTTTTTCTGAGAGGGAGGACGCTCCACTCCAGACCCTCTTAGTTGATGCATGATCTCTCTGCCTACCTGCCTTGCGGCTGGGTAGTGTTGTCGTGGCTGAGTGGATGCTTTGGCCTACAACTTCCCTAACTGTGATGTATATTTGTTATGTTTGTTCTTGTTCATGTATTCATGTATAACCAGTTGCAATTATTCTGTATTTATATGTTTATGAAGTGTGAAAAAAGGGCCTTTAAAGAGCCAATTATTTTCTAACTAATGGTCTAAGTGTATCTTATTGCCTTTCTGAGTCCAAGAACTTTTAGTCCATGTAATAGGGTACTTAATTCTGAGGTCATTACACGTGTCTGAATAGCAAAACACCTACGAAGACGGAAGCTGCTGCACCAGGACGTTCTCCGGGAACACCAAGAGCTGGTGAGGGACTCCTGGGTGTTTGCAGGTGCCCACCAGCAGTGCTTAACTTACTGGAGCCAAGAAGAAAGCAGACCAGCCCCTTTGAAGCCGCTCGAGAAGGGAGAATGAAGCAGACGCAATTGTGAGAAGGAAACAAGCAGAAATCCTTCCTCGCTGACCGTGGAAGAGTTCAGAAACGCCAACAAGAACATGTGAGTCACCCAAAGCTAGAGGGGGTTCTGGGACATCGGCGACCAAATGCAGGTAATTTTGCACAATGTAATTGAGAGAGAGAAAGCGAACTGACATATTATTAATAGGGGATTTGAACCATGAACCAAATCTTTACAAATATATGAATGTGTGCAGAGCAAGCAAGTGTGAAACCCAAGTAGGATAATATGTCAAGAGGATACATTATCTAACGTAGTTGATATGCAATTCTGGGAAAGGGCAAAGGTCCCTATGATCAGAAGCCCTGGCAGCTGAGTATACCAGGCAATTACAAGTGTTTTAGAACAAGAAGTCCTGGCAGGAGAGTACCAGGCAAATTAGAAGTGTGTGAAAAACAAGATGCATTGGCAGGAGACTATTCCAAGTCATTACAAGTATCTGAGAACCAAAAGCCCTGCTAGGAGAATATGCAGGTGCAAGAGTAGGGATAAAATGAGTCCTGAAAAGAAATATCAGGACTAAGAGACGGATTGTGCTATTTCAACATAAAAGGGTCCTGAGAAGAAAAACCATCAGGACCAGGGAACATTATTGGGAATGTATAAGATCCAAGTAAGTCTGAGAAGAAACATTAGGACTAGACAAAGGACTGGGTTAACCAGGAGAGGAGGAACAAGCCCCCTGTAGAAAGGTGTTCCAGGAATCTTGAAAGAGACAAAGCAAAAAAGTCAAGCAAGAAAGGCATAGCGAGCTGCTGTTTGTGAAACACTGAGGAACAAAGAGGAATCCAGGGGGAAGGGAACCACCCTTTGGATGAAGGACCGTTGTTCTTGAAGAACGCTTGAGTTGGAGCCATTTATTCTTTCTTTACAAACACTTTTACAAACCATCCAAGGTTAAAGACATTTCCCCTTTACCTCAGTGTTAAGTTTATAGTGTGAGGGTCAGAATAGTTGTGTTTGGACATTCTGACTGAGACAGATCCTTAGTTTTGGTTTAGGTAGGGAAATTACTCTTAGAGCAGGGTCAGAGAGGCATTTTCACAACCCTTTTTACTGTCAATAAAAGTCTTTAACCAAAATCAGGGCTAACTTGTGTCCAAATTTCGTTCCTGACTCCCCACATTTCACAGATGGCACCGCAAACTACCAGAATCCAAAGTGTGGTTTCAAGGATTTTTATTAAAAACAAAATTAAGGGGCTGATTCATGGAATTATTTGCGCCAAAAAACAGGGATTTGTGCGCCATTCTGCCCGCAAATCCCCATTTGTTAAACAGGAATTTGCGGACAGAATGGCGCACAAATCGCCGTTTTTCGGGTGAAAATAATTCCATGAATCAGCCCCTAAGTATTTAGACAATTGCTTAAGATGGGATTTTGGCACACTAGTGAGCATCATCATTATCAGTTAGCTTTATTTTGCCAGTGCCATCAAAGCATACAAAACCAATTAAAATACAGAAAAACATCCATTATTTACGCACATTTATAGAATTAAAATATGTTTCATGTATACATTTAAAATACATTTAAAATCACATTATTCACAAACATTATGCCCACTAGAACAAGAAAATCCATGCAAGTTTATGGAATAGTCTCTTTTTGCTTACACGTATACTAAATCAACTTGCAGGTAGATGACTTATTTAGAAATTCTGTCCTCCGATCAAATGCTTTAGTTAAAAATGCAGTAACCACATGAAACACACAAATAACGTCATTGGTCCTTAAATGTTTGGTGGTAAATCCAGCGGCATACCACCAAATGGTAATATCGTTACCGCCACTTGTTCTGCCGGAATTACTGACAGATTACAAGTGATCGTAAGTGACATTAATCCCCATTCCATGGAGTCCCATAGGACACCATGGACAGATTTGCCGGTATTAGGGCAACCTCATATGGCCTGTTACTGCCATCAAATTTACTGTTGGAAGCGGCTGGCTGCGATCAGTGTGGCTTGTCAGTTTGACGGCCTGACAGCTCTCAGCACGTCTCAGCATTCCTTGAGGTCCATTCCTCTAACACCTCCTTTTGCTCATTCGAACACAGATGGAGGATCTTGCTGATGGATGCTATGTGGGCCAGTGGCTGAGGGGCTGAGGTATACTGGTACCAATACCAGCACGGTGACCTTAGCAGCTGTCACTGTAAAGTGAGAAATTTGGCGGGGAATCGCTGGGAGGGCGTTAGACCTTTTACGGGGCTTGTGTCGCCCTGTTTGATACTGACTATGGACTAAGCTGGCTGGTATGAGTCCTTTTTTGCTTTGTCCACCCCCCCACCCTTCCCTCCTTATCCTTGACACTGGCCTGACGTGTGTCACTATCTTACGTTCACAATACGTATCCTTTGCCTCTGTGTCTACTTGGCTTAGCGACAGAGATTTTACCAGCATGGTCGGCTAAGTAGTGGTGTCTTGAGGTGGCCTCTCTGCTGGGCATCCATCGACCCTTTCTTTTGTTGTAGCTCCCACCTTGTGTTTGTCTGGATCCTATACATTTACATTCTATATTAAATTGTGGGAGTATATTACCTTCCTGGAAGCTTGATATTATCTCTTAATAAGCCTATCACTAGAGTCCTGGCCTCCGAAATGGCATTTATGCAGGTAGTTGAGCTCCACTCTTATCATTCCAAGATCCCGGACTCAGTGGCAGTAAAAGGGTTGCCATTGGAAGGTTTTATACCTGCATCTCCCATTCCCTGTAGGAATCGACTGTCCTTTCGGAGAGAGTGGAGACAGTCAGCCCGGATTCCTTTATTCAATGGCCTCAGGGACCCTCGGGGTTGTTGTATGAGGAAATCGGTCATTATGCACATATTAGTCCAGATCAGTGGCACTGTGTCCAGATGAACATCACACATATATCCTGACTGAACATGGCTTCACACAGAGAGTGAACTTACCCACGCACATTAAAGGGAGAACCCTCGACTGGGTAGCCGACCACAATTGCAACGTCTCCATCGCCTCCATCTCTCCACAAATTTGGACCGATCACCACCTTATATCCTTCAAACTAGATACTAAAAGACCCTTGGCACAAATACCATCGCCCGCCCCCCCCCTACACTAACCAGAAATAAGAAAAACATTACAGCAGACAACCTCCGGCCCCATATCTTACCCAAACTGAATTCTCTACTGGACAATTCTGATCCTAGTCTACTAGAATACAATAACGCTATGACCATTGCTCTTGATAGCATTGCCACTCTAAAACTTAGGAATAGCAAACCTAAAAATCCCCTCAACTCTTGGTTCACACCCCACCTAAAAAACTTAAGATTAGAGAAAAGAAGATATGAAACATCTTGGAAACTACATCCCACAGCAGAAAACAAAACTAACCTAATTAATATATCTTTTCAATATAAGAAGGATATCCTTGTGGCCAAACGAGAAACCTACAATGACAGAATCACACAAGCCAATTCTAGCATGAAGGAGCTCTTCACCATTCTAAAAGAATTAGAAACTCCTATCATAGCACAAGATGACTCTGTCAAAGATAAAACATGGTGCTCCGACATCCAGCATGCACTGGTTAACAAAGTCACAAACCTTCAAAATAAAATAGCTCATAAGAAAGCCCTACTAACTGCTCAGACTCCCTCCAATCAAATACCTCTGCCCAAGGCTAAAGACTGTACCCAATTTAACTTCTCGAAAGTCGCAATTATTGAGGTTGAGAAAGTTATCCTTGCTTTCAAACCTTCTAACTGCAAAGGTGACCAATGCCATTTCAACTAATTAAGGACGCTGCCAGAGACCTAGCTCCTTTTATCACTAAACTCATCAACGCATCTATCACCTCTGGCACCATCCCCAGCAATCTAAAAGGATCATGGGTACTCCCACTTCTGAAAAAACAAACATTAGACCCAAACATACCCACCAACTACAGGCCCATAACCACAGTGCCATTCCTATTAAAAATTTTAGATAAAGTAGCCTACATCCAAATTCAAAACTTCCTAGAGCTTATCCTGTTGCTAGGTTCACGCCAATCCGGCCACAACATGGCACATAACAGCACTTATTGACCTGAAAGCCCAAATAGACACTTTAAGAGATAAGGGAAAATTAGCACTCCTACTCCTTCTTGACCTCTCGGCTGCATTTGACTAGGTGGACCACAAAGTCCTATGTAGCCACCTGGACTCAGCAGCCCACTTCTCGAAAGAAGCTCTAGTATGGATCTATCACCTATGGAGTGCCCCAGGGATCATGTGTCTCTCCAACTCTATATAATATCTTCACCAAGCCCCTCTTTGATAATCTTGACTATCTGGACATCACCTTCACTAATTATGCAGATGATACCCATATCCTCTTACCACTCACTGGGGATAATGAGGAGGATCTGACTATGGTGAACAGAGTCTACAGCATAGGTCAGGCATGGATGGCCAATCACGGCCTATGTCTGAATGATGACAAAACACAGCTCATCATCCTGGGCACCACATTTCACATTACTAAACTTAGCTCTGACTACTCGTCTTTCATCATTGAGGGGAATATCAACAATGTTGCCAAAGAAGTAAAAACCCTAGGTTTTTACTTAGACTCAACCCTATCATTTACTAAACATGTAAACTCCCTGGCCTCTTCCACAGCATACACATGCAAATTAATTAGAGCTGGAAAACAATTTCTATCAGCTAACAGTTGCCTGATGTTATCTAGAGCCCTCATTTTTATCAAAACTTGATTATTGTAATGCCCTATACATTGGGGCGAATAAATACAGGTACTCCAAAATAATGCGCTTAGAGCAGCCCTAAGCATTCCAAGAAAAGATCACATATCCAAAATAAGAAGGAAACATAAATGGCCATCCACTCAAGAAAAAATTAACCTAAAAACTGCTTCCCTCATTCATAAATGCCTAAATAATAAAGCCCCTCGCTACCTAACTGAAAGATTTACCAGAAAGACCTCAAGAATAGTCAATTCCAATTGTTTTCTAGTGCCACGCTTTAAATTAGCTACCATCGGAGGCTTCAGTTTCCCAGTAAGGTCGGCACAACTGTGGAACTCTTTGCCACACACACTAAGATCAGACCAAACTTTCACCAAATTCAGGCAGAATATAATCAATGGGCTCATAGAGAAGGACAAGTAATATGCCCATCTTATACACCCTCATGTATAATATATTTCTGCACGCCTATATCTTTGTATCTTATATTACGTGCTAGACCACAGTCATGATAGTTACTGTTAGGGAGAATTCTCTCTTTAGGCTGAATTTCCTAACCTAGTGAGTCCCCCAGCAGCTTTGCTGGATTTCCGGAGTTTGTTTTTTTCTCCTGCCAAGAGTGAGACTCTTTTTTTCCCACTCTTGGACATGATTTATGGTGTTCCTTTGACTGTTTATGTGTTTTATGGGCTAGGGCAGTGATGGCAAACCTTTTTGAGCCCAAGTGCCCAAACTGCAAACCAAAACGACTTATTTTTTTCAAAGTGCCAACACTGCAATTAAACCTGAATAACGAGGTTTGAGTTTAGAAAAAAACAATTTGTACAGTTTTTCAAACTAATTTACAGCTTTTGTTTAAAAAGAAAAACACAATAACAGAGCTTTCCATTAAACAGTTGTTTTTCATTGAAAAAAACAAAAAAACAAACAACAACTACACGTGCATGTATTTTTTTTAAAGACACCTTTTGTGGGCACAATTAATGTGATTTTTGCTGTTGTATGCATGTTGATAACTTGTCGAACCTTGGCTCATACTCTGTTAGCTTAAGAGCAACACATACAGCACTAAGTTCATCTGTTAGTCTATTTCTGGCATCACATTTCATATAATTCAATGCTGAAAACAGCTGCTCATAAGCATAGGAGGACCCAAACAAAGAAAGAAACGCAATCCCAAGTGTTTTCAATGACTTAAAATTATTTGGCAGAGAATTCCAAACTTTACGGATTTCATTTTCCAAACTAGCAACTGTGCTGTCCTCTGTTATCCCTTCACACTCCATCTTCTCAAGTGTTGCACGCAGGTCATAGAATTTATTTGTCCAGATACAGCTTTCTTGAAATTCCAGTAGCTCCATTTCAAGATTTTCTAAATCTAACCAGTGTAAGCAGTAAAGATCAAGTTCTTCGCATTTGACTTTATCTAGAGACGTAAGAAAACACAAGGTTGTCTCCATTTTACGGAACTGTAAAAATCTGTTACTAAAATACTCCTTTGCAACTACTATAATGCTAGAAAATTCCTTGTAGATTTCATGATGGTTTGAATTGTCTGTAAATGTTGTAGAATTTTCCAAATGCATTTTTAGATTTGGAAAATATTTCAGCTGCCCACTTTCAAGGTCTCTTTCAAAAACCTGCAGTTTTCTCTCAAATGTTCTGTTATCAGAAAACATCCTTTCTGCTATTTTCCCTAAACCTTGCAGTTTTTTGTTCAGTATGTTGAAGTGTATTGTAAAATCAGTAAAAAAACATGAGGTTGGTGAGCCAGGTCATATCAGTGAGCTGTGGATATTCCTGCCCCTTTTCATTCATAAACAGCCTAATTTCATCCAAGCAGGCTACAAATCTCTCCAAGACCCTTCCTCTGCTTAGCCACCGTAAATTATTGTACATAAGTAAAGTATTAAACTGTGCCTGTACCTCATCAAGAAGTGCTTGAAACTGTCGACAATTAAGAGCACGAGCCATGATGTAATTCACCATTTTTGTGACATCCTTGAGAATATCGTCTAATTTTTTGCTGCTTTCCTTCGCACAAAGAGCTTCTTGATGTATAATACAATGAAATTGAATGACTGGATGCTTTACTTCTTTAACAAAAAACTGTATGAAACCAGATGTTACCCCCACCATGGAAGGTACCCCATCACTAGTAACTGAAACCACTTTTCTGGCCTTATGTCTTGTGACAAAAAAGCCTCCATCACAGCATTGTAGATATCTATCCCTTGTGTTCTTCCAGGCAAAGACACCAGTTTCATGAGCCCTTCTCTCATGGTGTTACCAACAGCATAACGCAAAATTACTGCTAGCCTTGCATGATTATTTATATCTGTGCTTTCATCCAAGCACATGGAGTAAGAGGCTGCCTTTTGTAAGTCAGCGGTGAGCTGCTGACTAACATCACTTGCCATACGCAGGACTCTATCTGTAACAGTATTTCTGCTAAGTGGCATTTCAGAGATTTGTTGCTTAATTTTGTCCTTGTTTGGGAAATCATGAAAAAGGGATTTACTCACAGCCAATTTGTTTTAGAAAGATAGTTGCAAAAACTACGATACTGGCAGTGATATTTCCTTAATTTCCCATCAAGAAACTCTTTTCTTTCAGCTTTACCAAGTTCCGCAACACTTTTATGGTTGGTATCAAAATGACGTCTGACACTTGATGTGCGAGATACAACACTTTCATTACACAGAACACATAACGCTTTCCCATTGCGTTCAATCACTCCAAATGACTGTGCCCAGTCCTCTTGGAATGATCTTCCACTATCTATTTTTAATTTTGCCTTCTTTGATGTACTCATTTTTGGGTGTTCGAGTCTATCCCTACATTTCACAAAAAAGGTACATAATAAACTGTGACAAATCCACACAGACCATGAAGAATCCCAACACAGAACTACATTCTCAACCCGAGAAGATGGAGTAATGAGGCTCAAGCCTCGGATCCAAAAATCACTGCTGATGGATAGAATCTATCAGCAAGAAGAAGACAGACAGAGCCACTGCAAAGTCACTTGCAGTGACATCCCTTCACATTGCAATACATATATAAATTAGGGTGTCTACATAGATTTTATAACAGGCTTTAGAGATCTTCAGACAACTCACGAAGAGAAATCTATATAGAAATAACACTATGGCCCTCATTACGACCCTGGCGGAAAGCGACTGACCGGAGCGCCACAGCGTAAATAGCGTTTCCGCCATTGCACGAAGGAGCAAAGTGCGGCCCATTCCGACCCATCGGGCACGAGCACCACGCCACGGCGGAAGTGCAAAGTCCGCGATGGCGGAAATGACCCCAAAACGGCCCACACCGCCGCCGTACGGCGCCCTAGGTGCAATACCGCCACCCCTCTTAGCGGTCACCGCAGTGTGCGCCTACCGGAAAGTACGGTGCCCGGAAATATACGGAAACGGAAGTTAAAACATGGGCCCGGAACGGGAAACATCCCGGCGTACACCTATAAAAACACTAAAACCACACAACCACTAAAATCACTACCCTGAAACACACCCCAACCCGTCAACCACCCTAGCGAAACCAAGAAAAATGGGAAAAGTAGCGAAGAAAGCGTGCGACCGCAAGCGGCAGGTCCACTTCTCCCGTGAGGAACTCACCGTGCTAACAGAGACCCTCCAGGAGAATGCTGCCGTCGTCTTCTCCACGCAAATGACCAGGACGGCACTTGCAAACAAGAAGGCCATATGGGCTCTGGTGGCACAGCGGGTAAGTGCGGTGGGGACCGCACCCCGCACCCCACAGCAATGCCGCAAGCGATGGGACGACCTGCGGATACGCGTCCGCAGCATACTCTCTGCCAACCGCAACATTGCCACAGCCACCGGGGGAGGTCCTGAATCACCCATCAAGTTGACCCCCTGGGAAGAAATCTGTGCCTCCACCATCGGAATGGAGAGCATAGAGGGAGTCGGAGGGATGGAGAAAGGAGTGCAGACATCCGAAGATTCAGGTAGGTGGGCCAGATAAAACAATGCCAAATCCACACAGTCCATCCATGTGAAGTACCATGCGTCCACATAGTGCAACAGAAACACATGTCCAGGAGAACGTCCACACACATCGGCCTGAAAGCGCACGTCAAAACCCACAATAAATACATAAATAATTAAAAACCCCTAATACACGCACTACACGTGCAGCAGGCACACCCTAACTGCAGGCTGCCAAACAACTGCACCCTCACTCCACACACAAATCAAAGCACCTCCAAGACCCCGACCCAAATCACCCTCAGGTACCACCCCAAAGCATGTGATACAATGCCATTCCAATTCCCACAGACCCATCAATAACCCTCGCCCTCCTTTACTCCACCACAGGGTCCGATCCAAACGACGAGCTACAGGACACCCCTACCAGCACACCTGCAAAGAGGGCCAAGACCAACGGCCAGAGACCCTCCACCTCAGCTGCACGCATCAAGACACGGCAGCAGCACAAATCAGGTGGCAGCACAGAGGAGGGAACATCAACAGGCACCCCAGCAGCCAGCATGCCCACAACACCACCACCACAGGTCCCCCCAATGGATGCCACAGAAGGCACTGCCTCTGGTGGCAGCAGCACCATAGGTGACACCCCATTGATGGCAGCATGCTCGGACACAGAAAACGGGGATGCCGAAGTCAGATCCATCCATGACCTGTCCCAATCCCCCTGTCTGTCCCATCCCGTACAACATGAGGATACCACGCAGGGGCACCCACAAGACGACGACTGGCCATCCCCCACAAGCCCTGTGGCAAGGCAACATGAGGACAACAGCCCCTCTGTGACACCCCCGCAAATGGCCATGGCCCAGCAGAGGCAACAGTCCCTCGACCAGTTGATCGAACAACAGCAGCAACTGGCCACACTCCTCAAGGACCATGCCGATGAATGTGGGGGCACTAAGGCAGACATAGAAACATCAACTGAGACACTTAGGGCAGAAATGGAGAGAGGTACAGAGACGCTAAGGGCACAAATTGAGAGAAGCACCGAGAGCCTGAGGGGGGAACTGCATGCGACGTCCAAAGACGTATGTGCCGAACTTGCCGCAGTGCGCCGTGTGCTCACTGAGCTCTCGCAAACCCTTAGGGACATGCATGGACGTGAGCAGGCAGACACATCATCCGTTGCAAGTTCCGTCCAGGGCAGCCCCCAACGTAGATCTGGAAGGAACCTGCGCTCCACAGGCAGGGGTGCCCCTGATACCCGCAGAGGGGGCATGCAATAGCGACAGCCCACTGACAATGAGCATCTTTGGACACTGGTGTTCGGGGGGGAGGTAGGAGGGTGGAGGGGGTGTGTTGGGCTCACTTGGGTGGCGGGTCGATAGGGTGTTCAACATGATATCACATATGCCATAAAAAGTGCACGATCAACCAATGAGAAGTGTGGACATTGATCTTTGTGTACTAGGCCATCATAGGCGTACAGTCCATATTGTGCATGTCCCAGACACACGCAGTGCCACGAGTCCCGTGTCCATGTATCAGCCA
This sequence comes from Ambystoma mexicanum, assembly GCF_040938575.1. NCBI lineage: Eukaryota > Metazoa > Chordata > Amphibia > Caudata > Ambystomatidae > Ambystoma > Ambystoma mexicanum. Next base: position 1,471,209,157 of record NC_090931.1, on the reverse strand, counting down.
CCAGGCGTGAGTGCTAGAAGCATACATCAATGAGATGCTGACGAATGTCACGGGCCTCCGGTGCCTCGCAGACTCCATGAGGTGCTGCCACATCCCCACCCTCATCATGACCATCATCAGGTGCTTGCAGTTCTGCGTCAGGGGGCATGGGCACATTTCTACGTACGCACATGTTGTGGAGCATGACACATGCCATCACCATCTTTGCAACCTTCTCATGGCGGTACAGGAGTGCCCCGCCAGACCTGCTGAGGCAGCGGAAACGGCCCTTCAGTAGGCCGAATGCCTGTTCTATGACTACACGGGTACGTGAGTGGGCATGGTTGTAGTCCTCCTCATGCTGGTCCCGTGGGTTCCGGACTGGTGTGAGGAGCCATCTCTTCAGTGGATATCCAGCATCACCTGTATGTGGACGAGAAACGTATGATGTGGAATGCCATTGATACGTACGCACATCCCCCCCCCCCTTCCTGGCAGGTCATTGCCAATTCACATACCCCACATCATCATGCATGTAATGAGACTCACCGAGTAGCCAGGATCTGTTCCCTGCGTGTCGCTCCATGTAGCGTGGTATTGTAGAGTTCCTCAAGACCATAGAATCATGGGTTGATCCAGGGAATCGGGCACAACAATGTGTAATGATCCTGTTGGAGTCACACACCATCTGTACATTCAGGGAATGAAATTGTTTTCGGTTGCGGTACTGGGCCTCCATGGCATGTGGGACGACCAATTCAACATGGGTGCAGTCGATGGCACCAATGCAACCCGGTATGCCGGCAAGTGCATGGAATCCCACTTTTGTGTTGGTTATTTCCTGCTCCGAGCGTGGTAGAGAGATGTAGTCGTCTGCGTGCTTCAGTAGGGCATCGAGCACTTGCAATAGTGTCCGTGAGAACAGTGGCTGAGAAATGCCATGCAACTGTCCGACTGTGTGCTGGTAGGTGCCTGTGGCCAGGAAGTGTAGTACAGACACCACCTTCAGTAGGGGTGGGATGGCGGTTGGGCTATCTATCATGCTGACAAGGTCAGCCTGTGTCATGTCCACAATGGCGGCTATGGTGTCCCGGTCCAGACGGTAGAGGGTGTGGATCTGCTCATCAGTGAGGTTGAACGGATGTGCTCGGAGGCGTGGGATTGCGGGCTGCCTGCGTGGTGGTAGTGGCTGTGCTGGTGGGCCTTGCTGGCCCTGCCTTAGCCTCCTCCTCCTCCTGCGTCTCCTCCGTGCGGCTGGTTGTAGTTGGTGTTCGTCTACTTCTTGGAGTCGGAGCACTTGCAGTGCTATCAGGTCCCCCAGGGCCAACATCGCGAGTCCTGCCGGTAGCATTTCGGTGTGGTTGTGGGAGGAGACTGGCTGTGCAATTTATGTGTTTTCAGGCTGTATGGCCTCCACCTGTGGTGATTGATTCCACCTGTGCAAACTGCTCTCCCCTTTGGCCGAGCACGTCCCGCGCACAACGCTGCAATTCGGGGAATTGTATCTTGCTATTGCAATCATGTATTTGTACCCGATGGCCGTGTAAGATTGGTTGATATGTTCATTCTGCTGTGGTCCCATTGTTTCACATACTATCTGTGCAGTCGCGAACAGACTTGTGAGGGGTCAGTGGAACGTAGTACTCGAGTAACGGTGGGCCCTCATGCATCACTGTACCGAGTTGCAACGACGGGCGGGGCGTCCCATTCGTGGGTGAAGGCAGTTGCCATTTTCACACACAGCCGCACTCGATGGAATAATTAGTGATTTCAAACGGCCACAGATGCCTTTTCGACGTGATGTTGCAAATGAGGAATTCGAAGGGCGGCGCTTTCGGTTTCCAGCTAGCGGCGAGGAGATGCCCACAGGTCTGACTGCAAATGTAACGTTCTATTGTTCTATGTCCTTGAGACAGGGCCCATGGCGAGGGAGCAATGATTGATATGAATAGTTTGGGATGCGCAATAGCTACGTGGGCGATGAGGCCGTCCGTTCCAAAATACATGTTACTTCACAACACTGGAATTACGGGCTGGGGCACTGTGGATTTAGCAGGCTGCATAACGCACAGACTCAATGGATGTTTCTAATGTTATGTGAGTAATTATTCAGGCATTTTGATCCCGGGATGAGGGAATGATGGATGGATGCATGGGCAGGTGATTTGATACAGAGTTTGCCATGTACAGGGCTTCTTGGGATCTATCCGCCTCCCCTACGCTATGTGATGCAGGGCTGCCATAGTGGGACCATCGTCCATCTGGCCTTGTTGAGCCCTCCCTGTCTCGAGGCGCCCTCAGACACTCGTTTGTGATGGTGTTTGCACCTCGATATAGATGGTTATGAGTCGCAAGTGGTTTTGGGGTGGTGATGATCCTTTGGAGTGGGCTAGCATGCATATGGCTGTGGATTTCGTGTGATCATTGAAGTGAGTTGTTGGAATGTAGTTCTGATGGCCATTCTGTTCTTTTTCTTTTCTTTTGGTTGACAGGTATCTCCTCCCCTTTTGCCACTGCCATCTGTATGCCACTCCTGCAGATGGATTTTACTCCCGACACCTGCTGCTTCGTGTTAATCAGTGGAGCAGCATTACGATCTTATGGGACGATCGCCAATGGGCCACATGCCCTTACGCAGTACTGGTGGCTCGGAGCAACATTTCGGCCTTTCAGCTGGACTAGTGCCTCCCCATTGGGACGGCCCTGCGGTTCTGTGCGCTTCCATGTTGCCTTTTCGTACGTGAATGTGGCTCTGTGTACCATGGGGGAACAGGGCGACACACAGGTAGTGGCTGGTCATTTCTTGCGGAAGCAGCCCACAATGGTGATTAGTGTTTTGGAGTTCATGGCCTGATGGCTGTATGGGCTTGGTGATTTTGATGTGCATTAAATTTCTATTCTGATTTGGCCCGTGTAGCGTTTTTCTTTGCAAGTGATGTGGCATATGCATATTTGGGGGGCGATGTATTGTGAGGAGATCTGCATTGGGTTCCAGCTTCGGGGTTTAGTTGCGTGGTACTGTGCTGTGCGCGTTTGCCTACGAAGCCCAGTGAGGTCAGGGATGGGGGCTGCCAATATGACAGTTTGAATGTTGTCATGCTCAGGGGCGGGGGATTGGGTTTTGTGTAACAGATGCCGGTCAGCCAGGTGGACTGGTAGAATGATGTGATTTTCGGAATATTGCTGGTCACAGGTGCCTGTGTTTGCGTGCGTTTCTTGGTGGGGGACTGTGGTCATGTCCATTGGGATGGCTTCTGTATTCGTGCCATCTGTGCCCTGCAGCTCCCATTGGCCCCTCTTGTGTTTCTTTTGTTCGTTGGCATGCATGGGTGACTTGTACATTTCAATGGTTGCATTGTGGCTTCATTGCACCTACGGGGAGTTGTACTTTGTGGGCAGGGAGCGGTGTACAGGCACTCAGTGGGGCCGTTTACGGTTGATTCGCGATGCCGTACTTCTCGCCATGGCGGAATGGTACATTACGCCATGCCTGATGGCGTTAGGTACATGTCCGCTAGGGTCGGAATTGGCGTACCGTTGCACCATGGTGGTGTTTGCGGTTTGGCATGGCGCGCGCGCGCGTGCTTGGTGCAGTTAGCGTTGGCGTTCACTACGGTGTCGCTAATGGCTTCGTACTTTGCGGTGACGGGTCATAGTCGCACCGAGCGCTATTCGATGGCGGTATTGCATTTCCGCCATCGTTTTTCGATTTCCGCCAGGGTCGTAATGAGGGCCTATGATGGGGCTGACAGGTTGGTAGTGTGGAGCTACCCACGTTGAGCTTGTCCTGGCCCATTTGCAAATGTTTCAGGTGGTAGGGTAGGCGGTAGGGCAAGTATATATTGAGTGTGTGGGTACATGCCCCCCAATAAAAAACTTCAAAAATGTGCATTAGATTTGTCAAGTCACGAAGCAGGCTGTGAAGAGACCATGCAATGCAGAAAGCCCAATGCGAGGCACGCTAGTTATTTAAACTGGGCGAAAACAGAATCCCAATATGGCACCTGGTTCACCTCTTAAAAATGGTGGTTATTTCAGACCACATCAAGTAATTTAGAACCTGTTCAATAAGGTTCCGGATGGTGCAGGAAAATCCAGTTGCCACCTAAACTGGCAATTAATAGATTGAACTGGACAGAATAGGAAAGTGCCGTATCCTTCATGGCAATTTGTGGCAGGTTATGAGGTCAGTTGTGTGCATTAGTGTTCCAAGAAGGTTAGTGGATAACTAAGATTTACTACAGAGATTCAGTCATAACCAGTTCTAAAACTATTCATTGCAATCCACCTGTGCAACAGCAGGCAAATGGTGTGACTTCCACATCCATGCAGACAAGGGAGGAGATTACCCGATAGTAGTCTTGAGACTGTGCGTAGGCTTGTAGCTGCAATAATGTCTCCATCTGTAGGTTAAATAATCTCAATTTACATGAAAGGCGCGTTACTGCAGCACTGAACCTTGCTTACTATATTAAAGACATATTGGACCTTTTCTGTAGTGTTAATAACGCACTTCATGCCAGACTACAAGCGCAGGACCAGTAAATGAACCCTGTGCCTCCTAGACATCTAATTCCCAAGACGAGTACGTTGCCCCAGAGTTTTTCTACCAGACCCAAATGCACCGGTCTGGTGAGGTTACTCCTAGTGTCCATGCTCAGGTGGACTTCATGCCGAATGCCTTTAATTTGGTTGAACATTAATCAGCAACCTGTCCTGCATTTGATTTTTTTTACACTTCCACTCCCATAACTCACCCACGGCTATACTGGCAAGGAGTGCAAAGCCCATTACAGCAATTCAGAGGGAGGAAACAAGAAAAAAGTACACCGTACAAGTTTAATCCTCCTGCACATTTTTGAAGTTTCTTGTTTTCTTAATCCTTCTGCCGAAATAGACAAAATGCTGGTACAGGACTCGGGTTAGGACTTGTAGGAGTATTTGGGAACAAAAACTATTTTCAACTAGTATTAGTCGACTAAAAGGATCTATGTTTCGCCTGATTTTGTAATCCGTACTTCGCAACAACTAATTCGCGCAAATAGCGGTCGTTAGCTACGAGACAGACAAATGGACACTAGTTCCCCCACATAAGTCGCCAATGGCTATTGCAAATATCCTTGTGCAGCTGGATGAACACCGTCCTAGATAACTTCACTCTAACTTTAAACAAAGCTACCAGCCCCAGCATGTAAAGGTGGGGCTACGATGCCAACACTACATAGTTGACTAAACATGCCAGTTCGCAACTACAAAATGTCAGTGCTCAAAACGCATACCAACTCTGAAGCGCAGCCTAACAGTCAAAATACTCTGCTTCTGTACTATGGATCCACCGCAAACCTACATGCCACGGGAGTCTGAGTGGGTGGATCCCGCCACCGACCAATAACATTTCAGCGCACTACTTGTCTGTGCCCTCAAATGGGTCCAAAATGTGCCCCAATTTATACCTTACAAATCATTTGTTTCCACGCCATGTTAGTTTCCCACATCACACGTTTCAATGGAAGATAAAGTTATAGAAGCAGGCTGCTATATGGAGGTCGTTTTAAGTGTTTAAATTAGCATGCACGGTTGGTGCAACATTACAATATTGTATGTGACCTGTTTGGGGATGGAAAATAGAAATAAGGGGACATGGACGATACCAGTGTAGCGTGTATGCACAACTCACGTTGTATGCGTACCAATCCATCCATATTAAAGGCATGGTCTAGTAAAAAATGTTATTTAAAAAATAGATAGGCAACATAAAAAAAATGCTAGCATTCTCTTTTTTAAAACTTCCTATGTAAAGTTTTGAACTATTCAATCTCAAAATTCGCAAAAGCAAGCACATGGGCGCATCCATTTTGTGAAATGGATGCCCTCCTGTGCTGGCTTTTGCGGCACTAATGAAGGAAAAGCCAGCCAGCTGTAGTAAACAAAAGCTACCGCTGGGTGGCTTTCCCTTCATTAGTGCTGTACGCGGAGGATGGGTACCGGAGACCGGAGCAGGAAAGCTGCAGCTGAATCTCGGTAAGTGCTATTTATTTTTTTTTTAAAATAAGCACTAGCTGCGTTTTTTTTTCTAAGTTTTCCGGGCTGTATGCATTTTTTCACTTGCGCCCTGATGCCCTCGGGTCTGGCGCGCACAATAAATAACTAAACAAACAAACAAACAAACACATGAACTCAATGCAATCATTTCGCTGACTTCTGTTCATGGCTGGAACTCATAGACAAGTGTGCATTACAATTTCCTCTGAATAAGGCAGATATTTGTCCCCAAACCACTCAAAATCTCAGCACAGATATTGCTTGCTAGTCAGAGATAAATGAGGTATCCTTTGTCCAACCACCAAAGGATACTGTGGCAAAATTAATGGATCCCACCTTTGATCCCTAAGCTGTGATTTCTATTTCGCCTACTGCAGTTGGAGAGCACAGAACTTGATACCATCACTGTCTGCTCAAGTTGGAGAGCTAGTACAAGAGACTTCCATCTTCTGTTCATCTCAGTAACTTTAAAATTGGTATCAGAAAGAAAGTGCTTGTTGATAAAACAAGGATGCCTGTGATGAAAGTTTAAGAGGATTTGTCATGGACTGCAGAAACGTAGTCATCACGGATTTGGAGAAGCCTAGAGGCTTTGAACCAAGGGGCAAAGATATCTTTCACCCTTTGACCCTGGAGCATTCAGTGTTCAATTGTAAACTAAACCAGTAAAAGGGAGCCTTGTTACCCATTTGATATACTGGTGCAGGAGATTTAGTAAACCCCTGGCCTGCACCAAAGCGGGAATTGCCAAATTTATAGTGTGAATTCACTGGCATTTCTGTGTTATTTTCTCTCATTTAATACAAAGAACTTCTGTATTTCAGTATATGTGTCGATGAAGTAATAATTGATGCTCGTATGTAACCTTGCACACAATGTAATGTTTTTTTTATTGAAAAATGCCTTTCTCTCTTTATTGATGTCACCATAAGTTGCTATTCCACATTTGTTTGTTCTGATATTCATTATGTCACATCTGTTCACCATATATTAGTTAATATCACATGCCCAAGAAAATACATTTTTGCTTTCTGACATTTGATATACAGATACGGTGAGTGGTTATTACCTCTAGATTCATCTCTTGGATCTCTAACTTAGGAGACCATATTTTGAACTTGTGGACAGACCTAAAACCCTGCATCTGCCCTGCTCATTATTTTAGTTTGTTTGAAATACTGTTAGTAAGGGTACGATTACTTGTTTATTTAAACCAAGGGACACCCTTAAAAATGAAAGATGGCTTAGTTATGTCTAAGGACTGGGTCTGGGGCGGTAAGATCCTCCGACCTGAGAGTTTTCCCCAGTATCAAACTAGACAATTCTTCCACCTATGTAATAATAGGGATTGTGTGTTGGTGGTGTGTGGGGACAGCAATCTTCCACTCTTTTTGAGTTTTTGTAAAAACCTGTCGTCAAAATTGAGATAAGTAGTGTATTTTCAATAGATCCTGCATTAAAAGTATGTAAATGCCTAGATCGTCGGATGTAAGTTTGTATCTGATTGATATGACCAGTTTCTGTTTTTCTCATGATTGATTAACTGTTTCTTCTGGCTTATGTTTGTTTGCTTTGGTTTTGTTTTATTTGGTGCTCTGAGACCTTTGGGTGTGTGGCGCATTAGAAAAATTAAAATAAATTCATAAATTACTGGCACTGGTAATACCAGCTTTTTTTGGTGGTGGGGTGTGGGAATTACCGGCAGCTCAGAGCGGAAGGTAAATCTGGCGACCCCACCATTAAACTTGGAGTATGTTGGTGCGGTAACTTTATGGTATGCAGTAATCAGTGTTCCAGATAAGATTTTGAGGTGGGAGTATTTTACTCCTTGTTTTTAAACTTTGAGAGTAAATGTGATTTTAAGAGAGTAAAAATGACTTTTCTCCTTTGCAAGAGAGTAAAATGTATGTGACATCCAGCGACGCATGCACAAACTGTATGGAAATCCTTACCGTATGGCAGCTTTCTGCATTGTGACAGAATACACCTTTTATTATTTCTCTAAGGTCTGGCCATTTGATCTCTTCTGTATATATTTAAATGTTGAAATCACAAAAACCTAGCCGCCTTCAGAGAAATACATTCTGTTTCAGAGGTGGCTTGCAATTACATCCATGTAGATAAAAATCAAAAGAAGCCTTCTGGTTTCTGTCAAGTAACCTGACCTTTGCAATGCCCTCTGCTCTAAACCTGTGTGTAAATGTACGCAGGAAAATAATAAAGATGTCGTATTTGCAAGATTTTCATGCGTAAAAAGTCCTAGTACGCACCTTATCTGGAGGCCTTGCGGTAATACCAGAAAGTTATTACCGCACCGGCACACTCATAATGATGCTCATTATTTGTAAAATGCAAATTGCCGTCACTCCTGTGCCTGATGCCCAATCAATGTATTTTCGCTTCAATCCATTTAGATCTTAAGTTATCATGTAACAGACAGCTAAATAACATATGGCATTCGTCCTCGTCCCACATTTTGCAATATGGGCATTTTGTTGATCGTTCTATACCCCTTTTGATTTGTAAACTTACCAAGTAGCAATATTCGCAATCACAGTTTCACAAAAAGTGTTTTCCAGTAGTTCTTGCAGGGATAACCAATATACTTTTCAAATCACATGAAGTGCTTCATTGTCAGATAATTCGATGCTAAGTGCTAGCAAGAGCAATTGTCCATTTCATCTTTAAAAACCCAGTCCTTGAAGGAATTAAATAAATAGCTTTAGAGTTGTTTTCCATATTTGTGGGGGTGGTTCCAAAAGGAAGAAATGACCACTGTAGTAAACATTTTTTTAACAAATTCCAGCCATAATAATTATTTACCGCCTTGGGTTTCTAGTGTATCACTGAGCCCCATACAGTAATGTTGTAAATTGTACTTCTACCACAAGCATACCCACATACAATAATGGTGTTATCATGACATTATCTTTAACTGTGATGCCCAATTCGAGGTTTATTGAGGTCAAAGGGGCACTATAAGGCAGTCCCATGCAACATTTCAATATCATGTTCTCTAAAGCCCCAGATTTCTGCTTCATACATAGCTGCTGGATGTCTTGAGAATCTTGTATATTTCAAGGACAAGGGGTATAGTTTTGTCTCCAAATCATGCTGAGCAGCTAACAACTGCCCCTCCACTCCTTGCTAGGGCAATGTCACTTTTTTCTACTAGGGGGAACCATTCCATTGTGTCCTGCGGGCGTAAAACCAGGTAATTAAATGTCTCCATATTTTGCAGTGTCGTATTATTTAGTGTGAACTTTGGTAAAGTAGTTTGTGATTGGTTGGATGTACAGTGGGCCATAGTTTTTGTTTTAGAAATAGTTCTTCTCCCTACATTTCCCTACAAGCAAATTAAGTTTCAGTTGCAAACCAGACAGACTCTTGGAGATAAGACCGGCATTGTCCGTAAATAGCAGTAGGCCCCATTTCTAATGGATTGTGTCCTCACATGGATTCCTCATCTTTCCTCATATCCATATCCTGTTTTACAGTCCCAGAAAAATTGTCGACAGCAGAGGGCAGGCTTCGAGTCGATGCCCCTCGACAGTTACCATTTTTGTGTCCGGACGTGACGTCGATGACAGTATAAATAGCAAGCAGTGCGCCCGTTGCCTCAGGTCAGTTTTTCTGCATTCACAGCATGCTCGGAACGGTTTGACTTGCCTCAGCAATTCTAACTTCATAATTCCTATTGAATATCTCTACAATATCTATGCCGAAAACAGGCCTTAAGAGATGTGCAGAATGTGACTTGAAGATGTCGATCACAGATCTGCACAGAATATGTCTCCGGTGCCTCGGCAAGGAGCATGTTTGTGTGGGCCCCTAATTACCTTAACCCAAGCAGGCCCACCACCTGAGTAACAAGTGCATGTTTTGTACATAAAGCAAGTTTATTATACAATCATCCGGGGAGCAGCTAGATGACTCTATCGAGCCAAACTAACCCAAGTCTCACTGAACCACATAAGTGGACACATTATATACAATTTTGCAACAGGTAAAACACTCCCAGATATTGTATTACAATCCACACATCACATGTGATTGGACAAACCCTCTTCAAAGAAATCCCATCTTTACCCAATTTCTACATTCTCATTGGTGGCCGTTATTTTATCTACCATCTTCAAATTTTATTCATAGCACACCTCTTCTTGGGATTCGTCTGTGGTAAGTCATGACATCATTAAACAGTTAAATATTTGTTTGTGTGCAGAATTCATTACTAGTAACAACTGGCCTGAGTCCATTAATATCAATTGTAATTACACATGGTTTGCATCGATACTTTATGTAATATGAGGAAAAGCTGAATAAACAGGTTTTCTTGAACTAACGATAGCTACCTCATCTGCCCCAACTTTACTGGCATCCCAGAACAGTCTAATTTAATTAACTGCCTTTTCATCACACACAGCAAATCTGAGAATACAATTGAAACTCCTGGTTTTCGATTACTTTGCCCTCGAGCATTGCTTCACCCCACTTTTATTGCTGTACAAAAACAAATAGCTGAAACCCTCTGTCAAGCTCCCATGCAATTAAGAGATTACATCTGCTTTCTGCAATACTATCAGGCCATAAAAACCATGGCTGGCTCCTTTAGCTGAGTTCACCATTGCTAAGGCCATAGTTACTTATTTACCCATTCTCTGGCCACTGAAATGCTGCAGAACCAGTTTCTCAAAGTCAAACCCTAACTGCTGTGTTTTAATCTGTTCATGAAAAAGCCCACTACATGTAGATTCATAAATCCCCTTTGTATGTTCCTCCACGTGTATGTATGTTTAATAATACTATCTCTTCTTGCAGTGGGTCCTTCAAGACAGGCACCGTCTTCGCAAGTGCATTAAAAACATCCCAGTCCCTCAGTTTCCACATACTTCGGAGCACCTCGTGCGAATCGTGTTCATGTTCCATTTGGCAGTTTTAGCATTTTAGCTTTCTGCGCATTTTTAAATCTAATATGCATCAATTCTAAACAAAAGTAACACTAAATTAACATAACCCATCCATAATTAACTACACTGGATACGTACGAAATTGCAACATCGTGCCCAATTCGCTGCACCCCTGTCCCCTGTCACCAATATGGCGGGCGCAACATGAACCCCTTGTGATCGTGGGGATCTTTCCTGACCACCCCAACAAGCAAAAAGCAAAAAGGCGCTTGTAAGTATAAATTAGACAAAGAGGGTCAAGGCTGTAGGTATCTGGGTAGTGTGGATATACTGCCAGTATAATTCCACTGAGTTAAGTACAATTGCAACACAAACAAGTCCCAGTTTCACTGCGCCAAGTATAGGAAAAGAAAAATCGGAAGTCCAAGTGATTTGTATGAAAGAACAGCCTTTAAAGTCCAAGGTTTAGTACAAGCAACAGCCTTGTGAAACGGGGACTTGTTTGTGTTGCAAACATTTGAAGTAGTCGAGATCTAGGAGCGGTTCCCATCAGTCTTTTTCTTCGTAGTCACAAAAGAAGTTGAAGATACAATGCCATTGTTCCTAATGTTCCGACCCCTCACCGACAAGCGTCAGGTACGTTTTCCCAATGGGACCACCCCTACGGGTGAAAAGGAAAGGTTCAGCCAAAAAATGATGGACATATTTTTGAAGGCAAGCCCTCCTGGTCCCTCCGCATCTTCCAAGACCAACAGGGAATCGTCAAAGGCTTTGACTCGCATGCCCAAAAGCCACTGCCTGAAGACGTCAGAGATGTCCTCTCAAGTAGCATCGACAGTGTCAACCACAGAGACTTCATCGAAGCTAAGGTTTCAGGGACTTCTTTGTCAAAGGAGTCGACAACCAAGCACCCTTTAACATCGTCATCAGATCCAATTACGAGTTTTAAACCACAGTCAAAAAAGAATTTTTTCAAGTCCTTTGTATCCAGCTTTCAGTAAGACGAAGAAGATGATAATGTTATTCCCCTTGGATATTAATGTTTTGGAACACCTAATGTTCCAGAGAAGTTAATCTCTGATCAATCTCCATTTGAGGGCCTAGCTGTTTGCCTTGACGATGCCAGTGGTCCAGATGTCTCCAACAAGGTGGAATTCGACATGCCTGATGTAAATGCTCACCCAAATGTTGCATATAGAATGGTATGAACAGGGTAGTAGAATATTTGGGTTGGGGGCCTCCTGGAAAGGACATTACTCAGGATGGCCTTCCAAACATCCTACTCCATAGAGTTTGGTGCTGCAGTGGCCACTTCCACCTCACAGGCCACAGCTTATCTGACCATGCCACCATATAGGGACCATAACAAATATGAAGCACTAGCCAAGAGGGTATTTTCTGAAGGAAATATGGCACTGAAAGCCATTAGTGCATCCTGTGCTGTGGCAAATAGACATATATTTTATGTAATGTCATTTCCTAGGTAGCAGAAAACATTCTGAGGGGGATATGAGGGATGATTTTATTAATATCATAATAATATCATCAGTGATGGCACAGAGGCTTCCTACCAGTCCCTCCAATCAGGGTTTGATTCTTCAGACAGTGTTGGTTGGTGTATGGGCTTGAGCGCAGCATGGTTACGCAAGTCTTGATTTGGTCCAGACGTCCAGTCAAGACTACTGGATATGCCCTTTGATGAGTCTAATCTTTTGGACCAAAAGCTGGCGATAGCTTATAAAAGCTTCTAGCTTCTAAGGCTGCTGCAAAATCTTACGGGGCACCCATTCATCAGCCACAACAAAAACACCCACCTACGGAGGTGTAGAGGGGGCGTTCTTTTCGCTAATACTTCTCTTTTGGACAAAGCGGAAGAGTTCAGGCTACCCAATGAGGACAAAGGAGGGTCCCACATGCCTCCAGAGGACGTGGAGGAAATACTGCTCAGGCATCCACGTCCTCTCTGCCCTCTATCACAACCACAGCCCCAAAACCTCTTTGAGCACTTTGCTCACAGGACACAACATCTGCAAGAATGACATTGCATTACTTTGAATGGATTGTGTTCTCCCACGTATTCCTCATCTTTTGATATCTCCAATATCCAGCTCCAGCTTCTTCGGAAAACATTTTCGGCAGAGGGCGCTGTGTGTCGATGCGGTTGACTCGATGTCCCTTGATGGCCTCCATCTCAAGGATGATGTCATCAAAGGTATATATAGAACGCGCAGCACCCGTTGGCTTCAGTTCCCTTTTTCCGAGTAAGCTTTTGCCCCGTGAACTGTGATGCACTTCAGGTATTTCTTTGAGAATTATCAAACAATGTCTTCAGCTCCTACAACCCTGAAGACCGGGTTTAAAAAATGCCAAGACTGTGACGCCAAGATGTTGTTGACAGACCCACATTGAGTATGCTTATGGTGTCTCGGTGTGGAGCACAAGACCTCAGCTTGTCAGAAGTTTCAGTCGATGACCAGAAAAGCTCTGAAGGAGTCTAAAGGGAAATTGGTAGTAGGTAGACTTCCCAAAAAATCCCCTTCGACTACCCCGTCGAAAAAACGGTTTTCTGACGAAGTGAGAGACGACTCTCCTCGACGGAAAAAGACTAAAAGGTCCAGGTTACGCAGTGGCTCCCACAACTCCTCATCGTCGTCGAGGAAATCGAAGAACAGGCATCACAAATCGCCCACTTTGTTATCCTTGTCTGACTCCTCCCCAGAGAGTACTAAATCTTGCCCCACTAAGACCTCTAGACCGGCTGAATGGGAATCATTCAGGCAGGAAATGCTCAAAATATTTGAGAGCCAGAAACCCTTTCAGCAAGTAGGCCATGCTCCTCACATGCCTTCTGAAGCCGGTAAGGAAAGTGCTTGAGTCAAATCCCACACGCCCTCAAACCTGGAACATAGGCCAGATTCCCACGAGAGCCGTTGAGGCCTCAACACGATGCAAAGTAAACGAGGAAAGTCTGTCATGGACAAAGTCCAAGGACAAGTCAACATCAAAGTCCTCGGTGCCATTGGCGCTGTCGACGCCACCTGTGCCATTGATGTCTAAGACGTCTTCATCAAAGACATCGACTTCTCCATCGACATCTGCCTCGAAACCTTAGAAGCCATCAACGTCTTTGCCATTAATTCAGAAAACATTCACTCCTTTGCCTAGGAAGGTTTTCTTTAAGTCCCTCACTTTCATTTGTGAGGACAATGAACCATCTGATGACAATGATTCACCCTTTGGATTGCAGTATGGCACTCCAAATGTACCTGATAGCTTCATAACAGAAAAATATACGTTACGGGACCTGCATGAAAATGTACAGATGGCCAGTGGAGTAGACACTTCACCAGAGTTAGATTTTAGTAAGCCAGAATCAGATGAGCATGGAGATGCCTCTTTCAGACAATTGAATGACCAAGGTATTTGATTATATGGGATGAAGCAGGCCTGCCCTCCCATTCAAGCAGGATCACCTCATGGATATCATGGACAAAGGGCCTATCCTACCCTTTCATGTCGCTTTATAAAAGAGAGTAAGTGCTGATTGGAAAGCAACGGAATGAAGTCTGGCAGTCAATAAACATTTGACAAAGAAATATCGACTGTCAAGTAGTGACCCCAGCTACTTGTCAAAGCATCCTACCCCAGAAAGTCTGTTAGTGCAAGCAACAACTAATACCTCCAAGCAGGCTGCCTATCCGACCATCCCACCAGATTGGGATGATAAACATATCGAAGCCTGGCTAAGGAAAGTCTTTTCTGCTGGGAGCATAGCTTTCTAATCAGCCAACTATATATGTGTCCTTCCAAAATTCACTTACACTCTATGGGACTATATATCTGTGGTTTTGATTGATTGATATTTTATTTCTATCGCGCTCGTTCACAAGGCTGAACATATTCCTGAAGGAGAGAAAAGAGATGGTTTCTTGGCTATTGTGAGTCTCTTAAGTCGGGTTTGGATTCTGCTGATATTATCAGCAGAGCCATAGCGGCAAGCACTGTGATACGCAGGTTTGCGTGGTTAAGGAAGTTTGGATATGCACCGGACGTGCTGTCTAGACTCCTCAATATGCCTTTTGATGGGTCTCATCTTTTTGGCAGAAAGGCTGACGAAAGCCTTTAGAATCTGCAGACTTAGAAGGTGGCAGCCAAGTCTTTAGATGCCACTATTGGGCAGCCTCAGACCTTTCACCCTAGTAGACCATCTTGGAGGGGTGAGATGCTTTCGCTACTACTCCTCAGTTTGAAAAGCGAGAGCAATGGCTGGTAAAAGAGGCCGAAGAAAATTCCCTCATGGTGGACGAGGGATAGGTGCATAGCCTGCCCAAGCAGCGGCATCTTTACCATCAGCCAATGCTTCGGCTGCCTCAAAACCTCTCTGAGGTCTTGTCTCACGACACCCCGGTGGAAGGCAGACTGTCTCAGGATCTGAAAGAATGGCAGGGTTTTAATTCAGATGATTGGGCACTAAAAACCATAGCCCAAGGTTAATGCCTCCTCTTTATTCAGAGACCTTAGAATCATCCACTGAGGAGCAATTTGTTAAAGGTTCCAGATCCATCCCTTGTACAGGAAATGTTGACCGTGCTAGAGAAAGGTACTATAGAGCCAGTACCTGTAACAGAAAGGAACAAAGGATGGTACTCTCCTTGTTTCCTGATCCCCAAGAAGGACGGAGGACTGAGGCCCATCTTGGACTTGAGATACTTGAACAAGTTCTTCAGGAAGGACAAATTCAAGATGGTCTCACTTTCTCAGATCCTTCAGGCCCTCTCACTCCAGGATTGGATTGGTGTCATTGGACCTTCAGGGTGCTTCTTTTCATTTGCCAATCCATCTCAGGCACAGAAAGTACCAATTGGTGGTTCTCATTATCAATTTTGAGTTCTGCCGTTCGGGCTGACCTCCACCCGAGGGTTTTCACCAAACTGATGGCAGTGGTCGCAGCAAGTCCCAGGAGAGGGTGGATTCATGTCTACCCCTACTTGGACGATTGTCTAATCAGGGTGCGTTCTCCTGAACAAATCCTGGATCCTCTCAGCGTGACCTCCCTCTCTATCCACAGACTGGGATTCTCCCTCAATTACAAGAAGTCCCACATGATACAATCTCAAAAGCTCCAGTTCATCAGGGCGGTAATGGATACATCCTTGGGAAAGACCTCGCCACCCAATATGAAGACTCAAATCATTCTGCAGGTGGTCACCAAATTCCAGAGTGCCCAGCGTCTCCCGGCCTTCGACTTCTTGAGGTTGCCCGGCATCATGGCATCCTGCATTTTCCTGGTGCTAGAGGCTCGTCTGAGAATGAGATCCCTTCAATGGGCTTTCAGGACACAATGGTCTCAATTCTCGGGCAACATGTTAGACCTACTTCAGATTCTGTGATGTGCCTGCAAGGACAATATTCTGAAGGGAGAACCTTTTTTGGCATCCATGGCCGGAGATAATAGTAGTTACGTACATGATCAGCAGTCGTTGGTCTCTATCGAAGTCCAAACTGCACATCAATCTTTTGGAGCTGAGAGCTGAGAGACTTGCGCTGAAGGCTTTTCTGCCCTCTGTAAGGGGAAAGAATGTCCTGATAATGATGTACAGCACATTGGCCATCTACTACCTCAACAAAAGAGGAGGTATAGGGTCACTACCACTGTTGCAGGGATGCAATACAGTGCTGGTTCTGGGCAATTCAAGAAGGAATCTTCCTATCTGCAGTTCACTGGGCTGGAGAGGAGAACAAGGTGGCAGACGCTCTGAGCAGGCAGAGCACAGTCTCCCACGAGTGGGAACTGGCTCGGAAAGTCCATCAAGAGATCTTCATCTTTTTGGGGAACCCCTCAAGGGTATCTTTTCTCGACCAGTGCCAACCGGAAGTGCAAACAGTTCTGCTACAGGGAATTTCCCCCAAGAGGAGTACTAGGGGACACGTTCATAGTGGACAGGGAGGTTTCACTCCTGTATGCATTTCCTCCAGTACCCATCATTCCTCACATGATCTGGAGGTTGACCACATTCGGGCGATCCATGATCCTAATTGCCCCGGATTGGGCCGCGATGATGTGCTACCCGGACCTTCTGGACATGCCCATCTGCCCTCCAATATGTCTTCCACAAAGAGAGGACCTTCCCGAGAGAGAGCGAGAGAAGAGGTCAAGACACTCATCCTTCATGCATGGTTTCTGAGAGGCTGAGGTATAAGGAAGGGGACCTCGTGGATGACTTAATGGAGATTTTGCTTTTTGCCATCAGGCCAGCAACAAAGTCTTTGGACTGCTGCTGTTGGAACACATTTTGCAGCTGGTGCAGGATAAGAATGTGGACCCTTTGCTATGCAAGACACCAGAGGTATTATCTTTTCTGCTGTACTTGGCCAATCCGGGGCTCCAGTTTGGGACCAATAAAGATTATTTGGCGACACTTTCCATCTTCAAGCACTCGTCTGAGGAAACATATTTTAAAATACCTTTGCTGATACCATTTTTAAAGGGATTCACTAATGTGTTCCGTCCATCTCTTTTCAGGTTCCAGTTTGGGACCTTAATCAATCTTGTTTTAAATTTTCTCATGTGTGCACAATTTGAACCGCTCCATTCATGTCCCTTAAGAATACTAACATTCAAAACCATCTTGTTGGTAGCGCTGACATCAACCCGTAAGGTGAGTGAGTTGAAGGCACTATCTTCTAAACCACCTTTTACGGTCTTTCATTAGGACAAGGTCGTCCTTAGGGTCAAACCATCATTCCTACCTAAGGTCATATTAGATATTCATTTGGGACAAAAGGAAGTATTACCTACTTTCTCCCCTCCAGCTCATCCTGGCAAGGAAGAGGAGAGGCTACACAGTCTCGACCCACAAAGGCTCTGAGTTTCTACATTTCAAGGATGTCAAGGTTTTGTCTGGATGGCCAACTGTTTATAGGATACACTGGTCATAGTTTGGGGCAGGCTGTAACCAAACAGACCTTGTCCAGATGGATTATTTTAGCTATTACCGAATGCTATAGGCTGGCCGGGAAAGCTTCCCCGAAGGCTTGAGAGCTCATTCCACTAGGGGCACAGCTCTTCTTTTGCTCTGCAAAGAGGTGTTCCTGTCAAAAATATTTGTGAGGGCGCCACTTGGTCTACAATTCACACTTTTACAAAGCATCACTGCCTTGATTCCACCTTAAGTCAGGATGGAAGCTTTGGGGAAAGATGTTCTTCATTCTGTTCATGACAACCCATGATTACAAAATTCTTACTCCTGCCTCTAAAACAAACACTGCTTTGGGAGTCTATGAAAAGATGAGGATGAGATATGATGTTAGTACAAAATCAGGAAGCTACTGCGAAGAAATGAAGCCACACCAGTCATGAGGAACAAATATATAAACAATAGTTTTTTCACACTCAAGCAGACTTGACTTTGACAATGCATGGCATACAGGCATAGGAAAAGTGAGCAAGAATGTGTGGGCATAGATGTGTTTTATGCACCTTCAGATTACCATGACGGATTCGGGCTAGCTCATCACGTGATAGTGACTTGTGACCTACAGACCCATGAATGTGGGCAATTTACCATGGCAACATGTGCTCGAACACTCCATGTCACCCTGCAGACTATTTACTGTCTGGGAAGCAAAAGCAGAGAGGGGTGTAAGAGGATATTGTGTTCTCCAGCACAAGGTAACATTCCTAGCGCAACGCTGCCTGTGTTATTGCTAGGCTAAAAGGTCAGTCTGTTTTTCTACTCAGTAGATTGATCATTCAGAAACAGAATATGCTGTGAATTGTGCTTCGATTTAATTGTCTGGATCGCACATTCACAATTAGCTACGGAAAACAAGACAGTCAAGGAAGACAGGATGGCACCTAATTTGCAGATTAGCTACGTTCATGCCAGTGCTTCAAGGCTCTCTGTTACAGAGTTCAGCGTGTTCAGCGATTTCACCATTCCTGTGTAGGGGCATGGTTTGGGGAAGCTATTGAGGTGGTGACTTTGTGTGTTTTCACCACGTTCAGAATGAAAATTCGGAAATGAGAGCAAAGCAGTCAAGATGGCATTTTCAGAAACCGCGATGACGCAGTTCAATGTGTACATGCTTATTGGTTCTCTTATATATGAAAATAGTCAAGGAAACACATAGTTAATACATACAAATTGAATGTAAAATGTACAAAGCACTTTAAACAAATATATATAGTGCAAATAGACAATTAACCGCACACAATTAGAACAGGTAGTCAAATATGGAAAAGCAAAGATTTTACATATCAAACAAAGCAAAACATGTATCTGCCACAAATTAGCACATATTAACGCAACCACCAGACTCGCAACCTCAGCCACTTCACATCACATATGCCTCAAACACACTTCATCCTAATAAATCAAGCGAGTGGATGGATTCACATCTTTCCCTACCTTGACGATTGGTTGATTAGAGCCCGCTCCCCTGGACAGGCTCTGGAACATCTCAACGGCATCTGCCACTCTCTCCACAAACTGGGCTTCTCCATCAACTTCACGAAGTCCCATATGGCACCTTCCTGAAAGCAGCAATTCAATGGAGCGGTCCTGGACTCTTCCTTGGGGAAAGCTTTGCCTCCCAGATTGCGGGCTCAACATATCTTGCAGATGGTTGTGAAATTTCAGAATGCCCAACATCTACCAGAATTCGACTTTCTGAGGTTGCTGGGCCTCATGGCATCCGGCATTTTTCTGGAGCCAGAATCCCGCCTAAGGAGGAGGTCCCTTCAGTTAGCCCTCAGATCCCAATGGTCACAATTCCCTGCAGTATGGCAGCCCTTCAGGTCCTGAGCAATGTTGCACAGGATCTCCTGTGGTGGGTCTGCGAGGATAATGTGATGATAGGGGAACATTTTTGGCAATCCTGACAGGAGATAGCAATAGCACAGATTCCTCCCTCACCATATTGGGAGTTCACATGAGCAATCTCAGTGGTCTTTTGGTCCCCATCCGAATCCAGACTACACATAAACCTTTTAGAGCTGAGTGCAATCAGACTGGCACTGATGGCCTTTTTGCCGTCCATACAGGGGAGGAATGACGGAAGACACAGTGGCCATGCATTACCTCAACTTGAGAGGAGGTGTAGAGTCTCTACCACTGTGCAGGGAGGCAAAGCAGCTTTGTTTTGGGCACTACAAAACGGGATCTCTATGTCAGCTGTTCACCTAGCCGGTTAAGAGATTACAAAGGCGGACGCTCTGAGCAGGCAGAGCACGGTTTCCCACAAGTAGGAGTTGGCTCAGGAAGTCCTTCTAGAGATCTTAGCCCTTTGGGGAACCCCTGCAGTAGATCTGTTCACATCAATTATCAACAGGAAATGCAACCTTTTCTGCTCCAGGAAATTTCCTCAGAGAGCTCCTCTAGGTGATGCATTCGAAGTAGACTGGGAATTCCCACTCCTGTATGCGTTCCTATCAGGCCCTATCATTCCTCATCTCATCAGCAGGTTGAGGAAGTTGTGGAAGTCCATGATCCCAATTGCTCCGTATTGGGCCAGGAGGACGTGGTATCCGGACCTTCTAGATATTTCCATCTGCCCTCCATTCCGTCTTCCCCACAGAGTGGACCTACTCTCACAAGACGTTTGCTGTCTTCTTCACCCAGAAATCAGAACTCTGAATCTTCACGCCTGGTTTCTGAGAGTTTAGGATACAAAGCTTGGGACCTCACGGAAGACATGATGGAAGTGTTGTTTTTGCCCAGAAGACCAGCAACAAAAGCACTATACTGCTGTTGTTGGAACACGTTTTGCAGATGGTTTTAGAGCTAATGATATTAATCCCTTTACTTGCAATACACCTGTAGTTCTTTCTTTTTTGCTGCACCTACCCCATCAGGGACTGCAGGTGGCTACCATCAAGAGTTACCTGGCAGCGTTATCCATTTTTCAACCCACGCCAGAGCAAGGCTATTACTATAAAATGCCAATTGTCATTCAATTCCTCAAGGGATTGACAAATACTTTACCACCAGTCCCCTTTCTAGTCCCGTCCTTGGATATGAACCTAGTATTAACCTCCTTACTGGGTGCTCCATTTGAAACTCTCCAATCTTGTCCACTCAAATTATTAACTTTGAAAACAATCTTTTTGCTAGCCATCACTTCTGCTCGCAGAGTGAGTGAGCTACAAGCCCTGTCATGCAAACCTCCTTTTACAATATTTAGCAAGCAAAAGGTAGTCTTGGGGGTTTGTTCCTCATTCCTTCACAAGGTTGTGTCTAAATTGAATCTGCCAGAGAAAATATCACTACCAGAATTGTAACCACCTCCACACCCTTCTAAGGATGAATATAGGTTACACAGACTAGAACTAAAAAGGCAGGATGACCAACTATTTATTGGTTATACAGTCCACAGACTAGGCCAAGCCGTGACCAATCAAAGTTTATTCTGTTGGACCATCCTAGTCATTTCAGAGTGCTACTACATTGCGGGAAATGGTGTTCCTGAAATCCTAAGAGCCCATTCCACCAGAGGAGTGGCTACCAGTTCGGCTATTCAAAGACGTGTTCCAGTGCAGGACATTTGTAATTCAGCTACCTGTTCGTCACTACACACTTGCTTGAAGGATTACTGCTTAGATACTATGTCAGGCCAGGAAACCTGGTTTGGATGAGCGGTTCAGCACAACATCAATCAGTATTGACAAAAATACACTTCTCCAGCATGGGGTCTGGCATGGATTCACATGCTCATGAATATTCCCCGTCGTCAGGCTGGGAATCCTCGGTAAAGAAAAAACCAGTATCAGTTTCGTTTCTGATCTGTCTTTCGTAGTAATAACCAATCACTGGTCTCTGCGTCATACTGACCACAGCCAATGACTGCCCTCTACCTAAGCCCCGCCTCTGGCAGCCATCTTCAGATTTTTACCGCACGTTCATGTGTTGGGATCCTCGTGCTATTGCTCTCGAGCGTTAGTGCTATTTATTTTCACGTTTTTTCTCAAAAACTTCGTTTTTTCGGTCAAAAGAGCCTCAAGCTCCACCGACTCTCCATCCGATCAACGGGGACCCGTGTCGGATTCGTCTGCGCCCCTCAAGGGTGAAGATTCGTCGAGCCACGCTTTTGGAGGACTCCAGAAGTTTCTCAGGCCCGTCCCGGACATGGCCCAGGAGAAGGGAAGCTCGACGCCCGGAAAGCTGTTCAGGGTCTGCCCTGGATGCCAGCTGCAGAACGTCTTTAAGGAGGACGAACACTCCTTTTGTCTTTACTGCTTACATGAGGACAAGACGCACGTGGAGTAGGACTGTGCGTTTTGCGGCAACATGTCAGAGCGGACCATGAAGGACCGCCATCAACGTCTCGCCAACTGGCTGGAAGGGAAGAGCCCGTCCGGCGAGAAGAAGAAGAAGAAATCCGAGCGGTCTTCTAAGACCTTTGAGGACTCCCCGGCGACGGGGGTCCAACACAAGGCCAAGCACCGCGAGTCCGCTGGCACCGGGAGCGCCAAACGGTCGGGCTCTACGGGCGCCAGGCAGGGCGCACCCTCCCCGGTACCATCAACCACGAGCCAACGCTCTGGGTCGGGTAAGAGGAAGGCCGAGCACCCGGCGAAGCTCCTGGAGAGGCCCCGGTCGAGCTCGAAGGCCCCATCGGAGGGGGAGCGAGGCAGTGTCCCCCCCCTCAAGGATAAGGCGGTGAGCGCACCTAAGGTGGTGAAGGCCTTAATCCATCCGGCCAAGGCCTGTATCGAGACTGTCGCGGCGGCCCTGGCTCAGACTGTGGAGGCTACGCCAGTGGTGGCGACATCGGGGCTCAGAGTCTCCCTGCCACCTCGGAGGGAGTCCTCTTTTATGCCCATCGATAGGACCCCCGTGAAATCTCCGGCGGAGAAGAAAAAGGGGGGGCAGGGTGTCGTCGTAGACTCGGCTTCAACCTCGGAGGAAGAGCTGATCGAGGTCTTAAGCCACGGCCTCGGCGTGGAAGAAGACCGGCCCGTCGGGATGGATCCCGACGCGGGTGACGACGACATCGTCGAGGGCGCCGACTGGGCCCCTGATCGCCCGTCGGATTCCCCTCTGCCAGCGCCGCAAGACAACTCGGCGGCCATTTTGTTGGCTATACAGTCCTTATGCTCGGAGATAAGGACGAGACTACCGTTGCCAGCGGAGGAACCACTCCCGTCGGGGGACCCAGAACCGGGACCTTCTGGCGTTCCTCCTCCCAAGAAAAGAAGGATTCACCCTCCACCTCCTTTTCAGCCGTCGCGCCCCGTCCAGCCCTCCTCCCCGTCCACGACTCGAGGGGATGATACGGGGACTGACACGGCCGCGACGGGTACGGACGACGAGGTCTACGACGAGGATCTTCCGTCGTCACCTCCCACCAGGGCTTCTCCGCCCGACGAGATTGGATCGTTCCACTCCATGATCGCCAGGGCATCCGAACTTTTCCAACTCTGCCCTGAGGAGAAGAAAAAGGAAGGATTCCTTTATCAACGGCGTGAGGCCAAGAGGAAGACGGTCCTCGCGGTGCCTCTACTGGACGACATTTGGGATGAGGGCCTCGCCCTCCTCAAGAACCCTTCCACTACGCCAGCTAGTAGAGACCGGTACGAAAAGAAGTACCGGGTCCCGGACGCGGCCCCCCTGTGCCTCCGGGCGCAGCCTACCCCAGACTCTGTCGTCTCCGCGGCGGCCAGGAAGAAAGCGGGGGGGGTGCGGCCTCCACATCGACTTCCCCGCCGGACGGCGAGGGAAAGAAATTGGACTCTATGGGACGCAGGGTCATCTCGTCTGCAGCGACGACGATTAAGGCGGCCAACGCCTTGGCTATCGTGGCCCGCTACGACAGGGAGCTATGGTACAACTGGCTCCCCTGCTGGACTTCCTACCGGACGACAAGAGGGCGGATGCCCTGGAGATCCTACAGGAAGGTGAGGTGGCGTCAGACCACGCCATCACTATTGCGACGGACATCGCCGATACGGGATTTCGCCAGTTGGGCAACGGCGTGTGCCTTAGGCGGCGTGGATGGCTCAAGGCTACGGACTTCCGTCAAGACGTACAGACCAGAGTCCTGGACATGCCGTTCGATGGGAACAACCTGTTTGGGAAAACAGTGGACGATTCCCTTCAGGCCATTAAAGCGGACACGGAGACGGCCTGGGCCCTTGGGGTTCTGCAACAACGACGGCCGCCCTTTCGGAGCAGCGGAGGCAAGGGCGCCTCCAAAGGTTCCGGCGGCGGTTTCTCCACCTACCGTCAAGCGGCCCGCTCGTCTTCTCAGGAGGCCTATAGGGGACGAGGCAAGTCGGGCGGACCCCGCCGTCGTCGCCAAGGAGGTCAAGGCGGCAAAGCCTCGTCGAAACAGGATTGAACCGACCGTGGGGTCGGGCCCCCACCGAAGCACCCCGGTGGGAGGCCGGCTGGCGAGCTTCGTCAGCGTGTGGGAGTCCATCTCCACCGACCGTTGGGTGTTGGACGCCTTAGCCCGGGGCCACGCGCTCGAGTTTCAAAGAAGGTGCCCGCGCGTCCCCCCCGTGGCCAGGAAAGAGCTTCACGTCCCGCAGCTTCTCCTGGAGGTAAAGGCGATGCTCAGGAAGGGCGCCATCGAACTCGTCCCAAGGAGGCTTCGGGGCTCCGGAGTTTACTCGAGATACTTCCTCGTGAAGAAGAAGACGGGAGGATGGCGCCCCATCCTCGACCTGCGACGTCTGAACAAGTTCATCAAGGCTCAGAAGTTCAGGATGGTCACCCTCCAGCACGTCCTGGGTCAGCTGGAGGAAGGAGACTTCCTGTCGTCGTTGGATTTGGAGGATGCCTACTTCCATATTCCCATCCTAAGGGGGCACCGAAAATTTCTCAGGTTTGTGGTCCAAGGGCACCACTACCAGTTCAAAGCCCTCCCCTTCGGACTACGGTCGGCACCCAGGGTTTTCACCAAGTGCCTTGCACCGGTGGCGGCGCAGCTGCGCCGAGAGGGGATCCACGTCTACCCCTACCTGGACGACTGGCTCATCCGAGCCAAGACGAGGGAGCTCGCCGTGGACCACACGGCAAGGACTGTCCAGCTTCTCACGGACCTGGGATTCTCCGTGAACTACGCCAAATCCCACCTGGAACCCGCGCAAGACGCACTGTTTCTGGGAGCGAGGCTCGACACAGTGTCCCTTCTGGCCTCCCCGTCGGAGGAGAGGACCAGGCCAATCCTGGGCAAGGTACAACGAGGTTGGTGGCCGACGCGGCCAAGGTGAGGTCCATCAAGTCCCTCCTCGGAATTATGTCTTCCTGCATCTACCTCATTCCCCTGTGCAGGCTCCGGATGCGCCCGTTGCAGGAGTTCCTGGACGTGCGCTGGATCCAAACGACGGGCAGCTTCGAGGAAAGGATCACACTCGACGAGAGTTTCCGACGAGCGATCCGGTGGTGGGGCACCCGCGCGCATCTGACGGCGGGCATGGACTTCCAGACCCCAGCCCACCAGGAGACAGTGACCACGGATGCCTCCCTGGAAGGGTGGGGAGCGCACACCGAAAATCTGCACGCAAGAGGCCTTTGGCTCCCGACGGAGAAATCACTACATATCAACGTCCTGGAGCTCCGTGCAGTGTTTTGGGCCCTCAGGTCCTTCCTTCCGTCCCTCAAGGGCAAGGTGGTGAGGATCTTCACCGACAACACCACCACCATGTTTTACATCAGGAAACAGGGCGGAACCAGGTCCCCAGCACTGTCCAAGGAGGCGCAGGACCTGTGGCATTGGGCCGTCGCCCAAAGGATATTTCTGGTGCCGTTTCATCTGGCAGGGATCAAAAACACCATCGCCGACTCACTCAGCAGGGAGCTGCGCTCGTGCCACGAGTGGGAACTACGGCAGGATCTAGTGGATCGCCTCTTCCGACGGTGGGGCACACCCCAGATCGACCTGTTCGCGACGGCGACAAACTCCAAGTGCTGGAGGTTCGCCAGCAGGTTTCCCCAGGCGAGGAGCATGGGCGATGCTTTCTCGTTCCCCTGGGAGGGCCTGTTCCTTTACGCGTTCCCTCCATTGCCACTGCTAATCCGGCTCATCAACCAGCTCAAGAGGTCACGGTGCAGGATGATCCTCGTTGCACCTGCGTGGCCGAGGCAGATATGGTTCCCGGACCTTCTGGACTTGTCAGCGTCCCCGTCAATCAAGCTGCCGGTGGGCGCGGATCTACTCTCCAGGGAAGGAGGCGCCATCCTCCACCACGACCCGAAATCGCTGAACTTGCAGGCCTAGCTCCTGCAGCGCTAGAGTTTGGAGGATACGACATACCGGCAGACTGCAGAGAGGTTCTTGCAAAGGCCAGGGCGGCCTCGACTCTTAAATGCTACGGACACAAATGGAAGAGGTTCTCTGTCTGGTGCCACGCACAGAAGATTAACCCTCTACGGATTACGGCTCCCCAAGTACGTCCTTGTGGTCTCATCGTCTGGTGAAAGAGTTCATGAAGGGACTGTTCAGATCGTTCCCGCCGGTGAAGGCTCCGGCCCCGGCGTGGGAGCTCAACGTGGTGCTGACCAAGCTCATGGGACCTCCGTTCGAGCCTCTGCACTCGGCCCCGTTGAAGTTTCTGTCGTGGAAAACAGCGTTCACCTCCGCACAACGAGTGGGAGAGATCCAGGCCCTTTCCTGCAAGGCCCCGTACTTGACTTTTCACGACACGAGGGTAGTGCTCAGGACGCACCCCTCCTTCATGCCCAAGGTGCCGTCGGACTTCCACCTCAACGAACCCTTGGTGTTGCCTGTGTTCTTCCCGTCGCCTTCGTCACCGGCTGAGAGGACTTTGCACTCGCTGGATGTGGCTAGAGCGCTGAAGTTCTACGTGGACCGCACGAAGTGTTTTCGGAAGACGTCACAACTCTTTGTGAATTTTGGACCTGTCAATCAGGGGAAGGCACTCTCGAAGGCTTCCATTTCCAGATGGCTCTCCGGCTGTATCATGTACTGTCATCGGTTGGCAAACCGACCGCTGCCTGGCCGTCCGAGAGCCCATTCCACCAGAGCGATCGCAGCTACCACGGCGTTCCTTTCTGGTGTGCCCCTGCTGGACATATGCAGGGCTGCTACGTGGAGGTCGACGCACACCTTCACGAAATTCTACTGCGTCGATCGGGATTCCAGGGAGGAGTCCAGGGTCGACCAAGCAGTGCTGCGCAACCTGTTCGCCTGAGGTGAGCCTGGTGAGGAGGTAAGATGCTTAATGTTGAGTTTGATGTAATGCTTAATGTTGAGCCTTTGCCACCTCCCGTGGTTGTGCATGTGTGTACTGCTATGTATTCTTTATTCATGAGCATGTGAATCCATGCCAGACCCCATGCTGGAGAAGCAACAAGTTACTTACCTGTAACTGTTGTTCTCCAGCATGGGTCTGGCATGGATTCACATGCGAACCCTCCCGCCTACCCCTCTGCGGCTCTTCACTTGGTCATACTGCCACTTCACGTGCTTCCAAATCTGAAGATGGCTGCCAGAGGCGGGGCTTAGGTAGAGGGCAGTCATTGGCTGTGGTCAGTATGACGCAGAGGCCAGTGATTGGTTATTACTACGAAAGACAGATCAGAAACTAAACTGATACTGGTTTTTTCTTTACCGAGGATTCCCAGCCTGACGACGGGGAATATTCATGAGCATGTGAATCCATGCCAGACCCATGCTGGAGAACAACAGTTACAGGTAAGTAACTTGTTCCTTTCACCACCTCCTTCTCCAAAACTGCTATGGGGGTCTATCAAAGTTGAGGAATCAGCAGAAACACAAAATCCATTAGAAGAACAAATTACTTACCCCTGGTAATGTTCTTTCTACTGGATATTCCTCACTCTTAGTAATGGGGCATGCAATTCTGATTGCTTAATAGCCACTGCCAAATAATTGTTATACAAGAGAAACAGCAGAGGCACAAGGACACAATCTGGTCTGACACCTTTACTGATGGAACTTGGAACAGTGCATTCACCTCTTGTTTTTGATCGTATCACAGCATATTTGTTTGAATATAAGACTCCTATATATGGCTTCTTCGAAGGGATTGTGTCCTCCGACGTATTCCTTATCTTTGATAATTCATCTCCAGCTTGCTGGCCTCAGAAATTGTTTCTCTTTAGAGGGCGCTGCGTGTCGACGTCTGCGGAGTCGATGTCCCTGGACAGCCACCGTATCGGCTCCGACATCACCATGCCCATAAATAGCCACGCGCGGCATCCGTTGCTCAGTTCCGTTTTTCCGCGCTTCGTGGGGCCTCAGAATATCATTGCTCAGTTCAGTCAGAATAAACCTCTTATATTTACTCGATAAAACCAACTCGGTCTCAATGGCTTCTTCATCCGAACCGCCGACTCTGCGGTCCAGCTTCAAAAAATGTCGAGACTACGGAAAGAAAATGTGGATAACGGATCCTCACAGGATCTGCTCGTGGTGCTTGTGTCACGTACTCACGGCTCCGTTCAAGTACGCCAGTCATACACCCCTCATCCTCACACAGCTCTCACACACGCTCTCACATCCGGGGGGTGTCACGTGAGCAGGCTCATCTCTGGGGTCGGAAGCACCAAACAACCAGGTACAATAGGAGCTTTCCATACCTCCACTGGCGGCTTCCATGGCGCTTACGGGACAGCAACTACAGACAAACGCCTCGGCATTTGTCAACACAGTTCCGGCGTGCACTTCCTGGTCCCGGGTCACGTGACACGCTCACCGATCCCGCTCGCGGATCAGCTGACACAGGGACACACAGGATTTAAACGCTGGACTCCCGCGAAACAGCGCTTCACAGCTGTTCACACCGGAGGACTCTGTTCAGCTATTCTGCTTCTTAGATTCACGGCTTTTGACACGGATTTTGACTCTGGACCTTGCTCTGCTCTTCTGCCCCTCCTGACTACTTGTTTGCTTTGGAACGTTATTCGGAATTGCCTTTGGATTGCCCCTTACGGATTTTGTGTCTCGGATCTGGCTTCTCGCCATTCCAGCTTGCGCATATATCTCTGCAGGTTGGTTGGGTGGACCCTCGCACGACATTGGTCTTGATACTACTGGGAGGCCAGCTCACTTGATCACCCCCCCTCTCCACGAAGTACCCCAGCATAGGTATACGGCATACCAACTCTCCACATAGGTAAGACTCTGCCTTCTGTTTTCATCAGTGTGTTTTATTGTGCTCGCTTGGAAACTAATCAGACCTTTTTCTATAGCTGTCTGGGGTCAGCAGTTTCGTGGTATCAGACCGGCGAGGGAAACCCACCTGTGGCCCCAATAACCGCAGAGGGAGTGCTTCTACTCTTCCTCTGTGGTGCTTGGGGACGGAGGTTCCATACTCTGCACGACAATCAAGAACAGAACAGACTGTGAAGCCTCTTGTCGTGCGGAGTATGGAGGGTTCCGCGAATGACCCCATGGCGGCCTTAGTGCAAGCGATCACAATACTCAGAGCTGACATGGCCGCAGCAACCACAGCCCTTCATCAGCGGCTAGACACCCTCCAAAGCACACGCCACCCTCTGCCCGTTGATACGGAGTTCGGAGAGACGGTACCACCATTGTCCACGCCCCGAGGCTCGACCTCGACTTCGCCCTCTCCCCTGGTTCTCCCTACTCCTTTCCCCCTGGCTGCACCCGAAAGGTTTCAAGGGGACCCTGACAAGTACCGCACGTTTATCAATCAGTGCAAGCTACACTTCCTTTGTCGTCCCACTTCCTTCCCCGATGCCACCTCAAAAGCTGCCTTTTTGTTATCACATCTGACTGGTACTGCGGCAGCCTGGGCTAACCCCCTACTCGAAAGCAATAGCCCTATGTTATACGACTTTGATCTTCTTGTAGTCGAAATGTCACGCATCTTTGATACTCGCCACAAGGTACAATCCCGGGATTTGGAACTCTTGGATCTCCACCAGGGCAAGGGAACACTCATTGAGTATCTTACGCGGTTTAACCAGTTGTCCGCAGAGACTTCCTGGCCAGAGGGTAAGAAAGCCGTCCTCTTTTATAAGGACTTGAACAATTCCATGAAAGACGCGCTTACCGCAGTGCCTTCCCTGCCCACTTTGTTCCCTGATCTAGTGGACCTGGCTCTTCAGATCGATGCCAGGCGTCTTGAACGCCGATCCGAAGCCCGGTTCTCTGGTCACGCCTCCACCACTGTCTCTCCTTCCTCCGAGACTACTGCGGAGCCCATGCAAATCGGAGGGCTCCGTAGTCCGTTAACTTCCTCCGAAAGGGAGCGCAGGAGACAGGACAACGCCTGTTATTACTGTGGGTTACTGGGACATTTCGTAAAAAACTGTCCTCGTCGTCCCAAGCCCAGGACGCAGGGTTTTCGGGAGGCTCGACCCTAGAATCGGGGGCAGGATCGAGCACTGTTTGTCCTTCCCCGAACCCCTCGCCTGCCTTTGGTACCATCCGACCCCTTGCGGTGCAGGCTTTGTTACAACCTAGTACAAACAACCAACACCCAGTCACCATCATCATAGACTCAGGTGCCACTGGCAACTATATGGACATTTCTTTGGCCCTCTCTTACAACTTGCCGCTTATCAACAAAACCCGACCAGAGCAGGTACACTCCATTGATGGCAGCACGTTGGTCTCTGGGCCTGTTAAACACCAGACAGCCCCCCTTATGTTGATCGTACAAAGCATTCACAAGGAAACCATTAGTTTTGATTTGATTACCATGCCACAATACGGGGTCATCTTGGGTATTCCATGGCTACGGCTACACAATCCACTGATTGATTGGAAAGCGGGTACGGTACACTTTGAGTCGGATATTTGTCAGGAGTTTTGCCTATCGACTCCCCCTGGTGAGGATTCCCCTGTCCAGGTCCTTAGCTCCATCGCGCATCTCTCCATGGAGGTACCTTCCACCTCTGGGCTCGATGCACACACAGTGGGTCTGGTTTCTGATGTAATTCCCGAGGCTTACCGTGACTATGGCGATGTTTTTGATAAAGGGTCCTCGGAACTACTCCCTCCTCATCGGGAGTACGATTGTCCCATCAATTTGCTACCTGGTTCTGTAGTCCCTACGGGTCGTATCTATTCCCTGTCCCCGGGGGAGGAGCGGACTCTCAAGACATACATTCAGGAGTCCTTACGTAAGGGTCACATACGTCCCTCCTCGTCTCCTGCTGCCAGCCCCATTTTCTTTGTGCCCAAAAAGGAGGGTGACCTCCGTCCGTGTGTTGACTATCGGCGCTTGAACGCCATTACCAGGAAGGATCGGTACCCTATACCACTGATCACACCCCTATTGGACCGCCTCACACACGCATCCATATACACCAAGCTCGATCTTAGGGGCGCGTACAATCTCGTACGTGTGAAGATGGGGGACGAGTGGAAAACGGCTTTCTGCACTCGTTATGGGCTTTATGAATATCTGGTTATGCCCTTTGGCCTCTGTAATGCCCCCGCCACTTTCCAGCGCTTCATGAATGAGGTGTTCAGTGACATTTTGGACGTTTTCATGGTCATCTATTTGGACGACATACTGGTATTTTCACGGTCACTGGAGGAACATGTGGTACATGTGCGGGAGGTATTGAAGCGCTTGCGCACCTTCTCCCTGTTTGCCAAAGCCGAGAAATGCCACTTCCACACTGACAACATCGAGTTCCTGGGTTTCCACATCTCCCCTCAGGGCCTCACTATGAACCATGCAAAAGTCAAGGCGGTTCTGGATTGGCCGGTCCCTACTTCACGGAAAGCTCTGCAATCGTTCCTTGGTTTCGCAAATTACTATAGGAGATTCATCTCTGGGTTTTCTTCCATAACAGCTCCACTTACACTTCTCACCAGTCCCCTCGTCCCATTCAAATGGTCCTCTGAGCAACAGTTTTCGTTCGACACTCTCAAATCCGCTTTTACCACGGCCCCTGTCCTTCAGCACCCCGATCCTGAATTGCCTTTCGTAGTGGAGGCAGATGCATCCTCTTTCGCCCTAGGGGCAATATTGTCCCAGGAGTGTCCCACTACTAAACGACTCCACCCAGTCGCGTTTCACTCACGCTAGTTTACGCCGTCGGAATGTCACTACACCGTGACAGAAAAAGAGCTCCTGGCGGTCAAGGAGGCTTTCCAGGTCTGGCGTCATCACTTGTTGGGTGCAAAGCACCGGGTCACGGTATTCTCGGACCATCAAAACCTACGTGACTTGGCGTCCATGAAGTGTCTGAACGGCAGGCAAGTCAGGTGGCACTTATTCTTCGCCGCCTATGATTTCACTATCACACACCGTCCTGGTTTATCCAATGGCAAGGCAGATGCATTGTCCCGTTCTCCTGGTGGTGTCTCATTGCCTGCCTATCCCGAAACCTTGCTTGACAAAAAAAACGTCATATGCCTCTGTACCCCTTCTTTGCCTCTATTAGACGGCATCCGTTCCTGGACTACCGCCCATCCTTCCCTGCTTCCTGACTGGGATTTGACGGTGCGGGACGGCCTGCCCTTTTTCCATGACAAACTGTTTCTGCCCACTTCTGATGCCCGGAACCTGTCCCTCGAATGGTCACATGACCTTCCTGTTCACGCACATCCTGGTCAGCGTCGGACTCTCTCCTTGTTACAGCGGTGGTGCTGGTGGCCCTCTATGAGGAGAGACGTGGAGTGCTACGTCAGCACCTGCTCTGTCTGTGCCCAATGCAAGCACCGGAGAGGCCGTCCGTTAGGCTTGCTTCAACCCCTGCCCGTCCCTCCTCGGCCTTGGCACACTTTGTCGATGGATTTCGTAACAGACCTCCCCAGGATCCAGGGTTACGATACTATGCGGGTAGTGGTTGACTCCTTCACCAAGATGGCACGGTTCATCCCGTGCACTGGTATCCCCTCGGCCCCGGCGTTGGCAGGGTTGTTTTTTCGTTCCGTCGTCTGTCTCTTCGGTTTGCCGTCTGTCTTGGTATCCGACAGGGGTTCCCAGTTCACCTCCCGCTTTTGGCGAGCCTTGACCAAGTTAGTTGGGATCGACTCCCGCTACTCTTCGGCATATCATCCTGAGACGGACGGCCAGACCGAAAGGGTCAACCAGACTATGGAACAATACTTACGCTGTCTGACCCTCCAACACCAACGGTCCTGGTTGCGCATCCTGCATTTAGCCGAATTTGCCTATAACAATGCAACTCATTCATCCACAGGGTTCACCCCATTCTACGCCTTGTATGGCCAGCACCCTAAGATCCTGCCTATTCCCGACTATTCGCTATCTGGCAATCCGGCCGCCTCTTCGTGCATCCGTGATCTCTCTGCTGTCCACTCGCAGACCCTGGTGCATCTCAGAGAGGCTCAGGTCTCGATGAAAGCCTCTGCGGATCTGAAGCGCTCTGACGCTCCTTCCTTTTCTGTTGGGGATCGAGTGTGGCTCTCGTCCCGTCACTTGCATTTGCGGGGTTGTCGCATGTTGTTACCTCGTTTTGTGGGCTCTTATCTGGTCTCTCGGGTCATCAATCCGGTGGCTTATCGCCTTCGGGTCCCTTCCTCTTGGCGGCTGCATCCTGTCTTTCACGTTTCTCTCCTCAGGCCATGTCCTAGCCCTACTGGTCTTCGCTTCCCCGCTGCCCCGGTTTCTCCGTCCTCTCCGGACATTTTTGAGGTGTCTGCCATTCTAGGTTCCCGTCTTTTTCGGGGGGTCTTCAGTACTTAGTGGACTGGGTCGGTTATGGTCCCGAGGAGCGGTCTTGGATCCCTGCTGGGGATGTCTCTGCCCCTCGTTTAGTCTCCCGTTTCCATAGGGATAATCCGTTGTGCCCACGGGGTCGTGGGCCTTTGGGGGGGGGGCTCTGTCACGCACTCACGGCTCCGTTCAAGTACGCCAGTCATACACCCCTCATCCTCACACAGCTCTCACACATGCTCTCATGTCCGGGGGGTGTCATGTGAGCAGGCTCATCTCTGGGGTCGGAAGCACCAAACAACCAGGTACAATAGGAGCTTTCCATACCTCCACTGGCGGCTTCCATGGCGCTTACGGGACAGCAACTACAGACAAACGCCTCGGCATTCGTCAACACAGTTCTGGCGTGCACTTCCTGGTCCCGGGTCACGTGACACGCTCACCGGTCCCGCTCGCGGATCAGCTGACACAGGGACACACAGGATTTAAACGCTGTACTCCCGCGAAACAGCGCTTCACAGCTGTTCGCACCGGAGGACTCTGTTCAGCTATTCTGCTTCTTGGATTCACGGCTTTTGACACGGATTTCGACTCTGGACCTTGCTCTGCTCTTCTGCCCCTCCTGACTACTTGTTTGCTTTGGAACGTTATTCGGAATTGCCTTTGGATTGCCCCTTACGGATTTTGTGTCTCGGATCTGGCTTCTCGCCATTCCAGCTTGCGCATATATCTCTGCAGGTTGGTTGGGTGGACCCTCGCACGACATTGGTCTTGATACTACTGGGAGGCCAGCTCACTTGATCACCCCCTCTCTCCACGAAGTACCCCAGCATAGGTATACGGCATACCAACTCTCCACATAGGTAAGACTCTGCCTTCTGTTTTCATCAGTGTGTTTTATTGTGCTCGCTTGGTAACTAATCAGACCTTTTTCTACAGCTGTCTGGGGTCAGCAGTTTCGTGGTATCAGACCGGCGAGGGAAACCCACCTGTGGCCCCAATAACCGCAGAGGGAGTGCTTCTACTCTTCCTCTGTGGTGCTTGGGGACGGAGGTTCCATACTCTGCACGACAATCAAGAACAGAACAGCTTGGGAGTCGAACACCATTGTTCGGAGTGTGAGGACTGCATGTCCATGACGGCGAAAGCCTTGAAGGAGCTCATGGGGAAGCTCGAGAGGTAAGTCAGTCAAAACATCCTCGAAAGTTTCTCCGGCCGAGTCGAGGCATTCGTCTCCTCGCCGGCGGAAACATTCCCATTCTAGGTCTCGAAGTAGCTCCCACCACTCGTCGAGATCTAGACACTCAAAGAAGAGATGTCATAGATCCCCTTCCTCGTCATCTTCTGCTTCCCCAGAAAGGGTCTCCTGCTCCACAAAACATAGCTCTCAGGCTGAGTAGGAGGAATTCAGGAAGAAAATGCTAAGCGTCTTCGAGAAAGTGGCCTCAACCCCCTCAAAGACAGCTGAGGGTGATAACCTGGGTGAAAAACCCAAAAAATCAAAACGCTGCGAGTCGTTGCACCCAGTGAAAGAGTCCACCCGAGAGTGCCACGGGCCAACGGGTAGGAAAGCACCATCTTCGACGCCGTTGTCGAAGATCCCTCCGGCGCATGGATCGGCGGCATCAACGCCGTTGTCGAAGGGTTCTTCGATGCATCGGTCGATCGAATCAATGCCATCGTCGATGCCGACAGCGACGCCGATAAAAGAGAAAACCACGGCTAATTCACAGCCAGCGGTCATACCAAGAGCCTCCGCCATGACGCCGAGAACATCATCGACATCCTCGAGTAGGATCCCGATCCTCTCGAGTTCTTCGAGGCCTCTTCCAGTTTTCTCGACACCTTTGTTGGCGCCTTCGAGGCCTTTTACATTGGCGTCGACGACATTGACGTTTTCTCACCCAATAATGACGAGTTTGGCTCCTTCTGCCTTAGAAATGGGTTTTACACCATTTCCGAGGTCAGAGTACCCCAGATTATCTTCAATCTATGAAGAAGGGGAGGATTCTGACCAGGAAAGACCCTTCGAGCTGCAGAGGACCACACCACCTGTTTCAGAGGATTTTACCTCTGAGGAAAGAAGGTTGAAAGACCTACAGGAATCATTACATGAGGCAAGTGGGGTGGACACTTCCACAGAAGTGGAATTTGCTAAACCAGACCCATGGGAACATGCCGAAACCCCCTATAGAACCCTAATGGCAAGGATTATTGAATTCATGGGTTGGTCTGCGCCTTCACCTGTTTTTCAACAGGATGACCTTACAGACATACTAGACAAAGGTCCACAGGAGGATCCTGTGGTCCCCTTCCATGCAGCCTTACAAAGGAAGATTACATCAAATTGGGAAACTCCTGAGGTTATCCCTGCAGTCAATAAAAGATTGTCAGCCAAGTATAGGGTAGCTGCGGCTGACCCTGAATATTTATCAAAACACCCGACTCCAGAGACCCTGGTGGTTCAAGCTGCAACTTCATCAAGCAGCAGATCTGCTTACCCTACTGTCCCACAGGATAGAGATGACAAAAGGTATGATTCTATGGCAAAAAAAGTATTTTCTGCTTGTAGTATGGCGTTGAACTCCATCAACGCCACTTGTACGCTCGCCAGGTTCAGTCACACACTGTGGGAGTGTGCTTCATCAGCGGCTGACTGCATACCGGAAGGAGAGGAAAGGGAAGCCTTCCTTAACATCATTAAAGATGGCAAAGATGCCATGTGCGAATCTCTCCAAACTGGCATCGATTCCGCTGACAGTATCAGCAGGGCCATGGAGGCAAGTACTACAATCCGCAGGCATGCGTGGTTACGAAAGTCTGTCTTTGCTCCAGATGTACAGGCCAGACTTTTGAATATGCCCTTTGACGGCTCTTCTTTATTTGGTTAAAAGGCTGATGACAGTCTGGAAAAGTTGCAAACATCTAAAGCAGCAGCAAAATCTTTAGGAGCTGCAATCCGCCAAACTCCTTTTCGCCCCTCAAGAACCCCTGGGAGAGGAAAGTCCTTTCGCTATTATTCCGCATTCGGGAAAGGCAGAGGACAGCTGGCTCAAAGAGGCCAAAGGAGATCCACCCGAGGTGGATGGGTCAAAAGTACTAAGGCCTCAGAAGCAGCAGGTGCCTCTTTACCCTCGGCATCTGCATCAGCCGCTCCCAAACCACTCTGAGGTCTTTCCACACAAAACACCTGTAGGGGGCAGGTTAACTCACCATCTGACGGAATGGCAGGCTATTACGTCAGATGCTTGGGCTACTGCCTACCCTTACTACACATCCCTTACTACACATCCCTCAGAGTCATCCACCGGGGCACAGCTCTCTAAAAGTTCCGGATCCGCTCCTCTTGCAGGAAATCGTAGACCTGCTAGAGAAAGGTCCCCTAGAACCGGTACCTGTAGCGGAGAGGAACAAGGGCTGGTACTCCCCCTACTTTCTCATACCGAAGAAGAACGGAGGACTGAGACCCATCTTGGACTTAAGAGAATTGAACAAGTTCCTCAGGAAGGACAAGTTCAAGATGGTAACTCTCTCTCAGATCCTTCAGGCCCTCCAGATCCAGGACTGGCTGGTATCTTTGGACCTCCAGGATGCTTCTTTCCATGTGCTAATCCATCTCAAACACAGGAGATACCTGAGGTTTGCAATTGGCGGCTTTCCATATCAATTTCGAGTTCTGCCATTTGGGCTGACCTCTGCCCCGAGGGTCTTCACCAAGCTAATGTTGGTAGTGGCTGCAAGTCTAAGGAGGGAAGGGATCCATGTCTACCCCTACCTGGACGATTGGCTGATCAGAGCTGTATCTTCGGAACAAGCTCAGATCCAGCTAGATTATGTCTGCCACTTCCTTCACAAACTGGGCTTCTCCCTCAATTTAAAGAAGCCACAGATGATACCATCACAGAGACTCCAGTTCATTGGAGCGGTCCTGGACACTTCCCTGGGAAAAGCCTCGCCACCAGAGGTGAGGGCTCAAGATATTCTGCAGATGGTCAACAAGTTTCAAAATGCCCAACATCCCCCAGCCTTCGACTTTTTGAGATTGATAGGCCTCATGGCATCCTGCATCTTCCTTGTGCCAGAGGCTCGCCTGAGAATGAGTTCTCTCCAGTGGGCACTAAGGACCCAGTGGTCACAATTCAGGAAGAATGACAGATCTCCTCTGGATTCTGGACAAGGTAGCCCACGACCTTCAATGGTGGGCTTATCCAGAGAACATCTTGAAAGGAGAACTGTTTTGGCAACCATGGCCGGAGATAACTGTAGTCACAGACGCCTCACTCATGGGGTGGGGAGCCCATGCCAACGACTTGACCATCAGTGGTCGTTGGTCTCCATCGGAGTCCAGACTACACATCAACCTAATGGAGCTGAGAGCAATCAGACTAGCGCTGAAAGCTTTCCTGCCATCAGTACAGGGGAGAAATGTCCTGATAATGACGGACAACACAGTGGCATGCACTACCTCAACAAAAGAGGAGGCGTAGGGTCACAGCCACTGTGCAGAGAGGCAATGCAGCTCTGGTTTTGGGCAATTCGGGAAGGAATCTCTCTATCGGCAGTCCACCTAGAGAAGAACTTGACAGCAGACACTCTGAGCAGGCAGAGAACAGTCTCCCACGAGTGGGAGCTAGCTCAGGAAGTCCTTCAAGAGATCTTCGCCCTTTGGGGAACCCCTCCGGTGGATCTGTTTGCCACCAGTGCCAACAGGAAATGCGATCTGTTCTGTTCAAGGGAATTTACCCCGAGAGGCGCTCTAGGGGACGCGTTCGTAGTGGACTGGGAGTTCCCACTCCTTTACGTGTTTCCACCAGTCCCTGTTATTCCTCAAATGATCAGGAGGTTGAGAAGATTCCGGAAAACCATGATCCTAATTGCCCTGGACTGGGCCAGGAAAATGTGGTCCATCTGCCCTCCAATCCGTCTTACACTCAAAGAGAATCTTCTCTCACAGAAGGGAGGTCAGGTTCTCCATCCAGACATCAGAACCCTCAACCTTCACGCTTGGCTTCTGAAAGGGTGAGGTACAAGGATTGGGACCTCCCTGATGACGCCATGGAGGTGTTGCTTTCGGCCATAAGGCCAGCAACAAAGTCTTTATACCGCTGCCGTTGGAACAAATTTTGCAGCTGGTGTAGAGAAGAGAATATTGACCCTTTTTCATGCGGTACACCAACAGTGTTATCGTTTCTACTCTACTTGGCAAACTCAGGCCTTCAAGTTGGCACTGTAAAAGGCTATCTCGCAGCGCTATCAATCTTCAAGCATACTGTGGAGAAACCATTGTATTTCAAACTACCCCTAGTAATACAATTTCTCAAGGGATTAACTAATGTTTATCCTCCAAGACCATTCCAAGTTCCCTTATGGGACTTATATTTAATCTTAAATTTCCTAATGGGTACTCCCTTCGAACCACTCCACTCTAAGTTCGCTGAGATTTCTCACTCTTAAAACTGTCCTATTGGTAGCACTAACATCTGCTAGGAGGGTGAGTGAATTACAAGCTCTTTCTTGTAAACCCCCTCATACAATTTTCCATAAGGACAAAGTTGTCCTACAGGTGAAGCATAATTTCCTCCCAAAGGTGGTTTCTGAATTTCACATCACTCAGAAAATTACCTTAACTTTGTTCTACCCTCCTCCCCATCCGGGGAAAGAGAAAGAAAGGCTACATAGGCTGGACCCAAGGCGAGCTGTAAGCTTTTACATCAGCAGATGGCTAGGATTAGGCAAGCAGACCAACTGTTTGTAGGATAATCA
Organism: Ambystoma mexicanum; assembly: GCF_040938575.1. Taxonomy (NCBI): domain Eukaryota; kingdom Metazoa; phylum Chordata; class Amphibia; order Caudata; family Ambystomatidae; genus Ambystoma; species Ambystoma mexicanum. The sequence continues at coordinate 1,471,169,863 of NC_090931.1, read as the reverse complement.
GGGCACAAGTTGGGACTACCCTTAAAAAAACAGGCCATTTCCAGGTGGATTATTTTGGCCATTCTGGAATGTTACAAACTGGCAGGGAAAGAGCCACCCCAAAATCTTAGGGCTCATTGAACCAGGGGTATCGCAGCCTCTTCGGCCCTCCAAAGAGGGGTACCGGTCTGAGACATATGTGCAGCTGCCACATGGTCGTCCGCACATACATTCACAAAATTTTACAACCTTTATTCCTCCACTAGTCAAGAGACCAGATTTGGCAAAGCTGTATTACATTCGGTTTATTCCTAAAAGGGATACATGACATTATTACTTCCACCTCCAATTACATGGCACTGCTATGGGAGTCTATCAAAGATAAGGAATACGTCGGAGGACACAATCCCTTCGAAGAACAAGTTACTTCTTACCTTGTAACGTTTTTTCGATGGAATGTTCCTCCGACGTATTCCTTATCGCCCCTCCCATCCATCCCCGCAGTAATGCTCCCCTTGTGGTTGCAGTTTACCATCCTTCAAGGTCAATAACCAATTCAGGCATGACTTATGCTACAAAATGGAAATGAGCAACGGACGCCACACGTGGCTATTTATGGGCATAGTGACGTCGGCGCCGATACGGTGGCTGTCGAGGGACATCGACTCACGGACATCGACGCGCAGCGCCCTCTACAGAGAAACAATTTCCGAGGCCAGCAAGCTGGAGACGAATTATCAAAGATAAGGAATACGTCGGAGGAACTTTCCATCGCAAGAACGTTACAAGGTACGAAGTAACTTGTTCTTCTAGGTTGTGGGGAATCTGAAGACTAATAAATCCTGCAGAGTCAGTGTGCCGATGCGGGCTGCCTAATCCCACCGTTCTGAGATCAAGATGAAAAGGGGTACTGAGCCCCCCTTGACTTCCCCTAAAGCATGTAATTGGAGTTATGTAGCACGAGATATCGGTAAGTGTAGACAGACTGGCAGTGAGCGAGGCTCAGACCCACCAAGGAGCTCCAGATCATTCCTTGAAAACAGTGTGGCTCAGAGGCCCTGCAAGGTGACACGAGAGGCATATACAATTTGGATGGCAGAGAGTCCCTGTTCCCAGCAAAGTGACGGAGTGAGAGGAGTTTCCCGCTGAGGCTCCTAAGGAGGGAAATGGAGCTATGTAGCTTTCGCCTAGCAGGGGTGCCTGAAGTTGGAGTGGGCCTCCACAGCCATTACTGCAAAGATGAGCGTACCCTGGGGAGGACTATTGAGAGTCCCAAGGAATGCCCTGAACGATACCCACGAGTCTGCTATGGTGATGGGGTAGGGCACAGAACATGGTGGCCCCGGGAGGTGGATATTCCCCTTATAGCTGTGGACCTGGCAGGCTGGAGTGAGGAGCTGCCTGGGAGCCTCAATGCCTGGCAGAGAGCCCCACCACCAGTCATCCAAACACTGGTGGCATGAGAGTAAATGGCAGAATGATCAATGCATTCACGCCCTAGGGCCTGATACCATGAAGCCATTACGGAGAACAGACATCTGGAACTTGGAGGCAACTCTGATAGTAATAGCTGTTAAGGTATTCCACAAGGACCAGTTCAGAGAAATCTAGTGTCTGCTCCTAGCTCCTGGCTCAGGTTAATAGTCAGTTGCAAAGCGATCTTGGTACATGATTCAGCAGTTTCTTGGCCACAACCAGTTTAATACTCTGCAAAGAGTCATATTAGATCCCCCCACGATATGGTTGTTCAGTAAGCTGAATGGAGGAGAGCTGAACCAAATCTTCTTACTTCTCGGTCCCCAAAAAGAAGGGGTCAGAAGATAATGTTGTAGTAGACAGCAGGGGGAGAACAACCTAGCTTGTCATATTGATGAAATTGGAAGGAGATACATTTGGCAGATGAGGTCTGGTGTCTGAGGCATGGAGATTTGTGGAGGAGCAAGCAGGTGCGGAGAGAATAGCCTTTTTGGTAAATGGACCTGGTCAATGAGTACACACTGATAGCTCAGTGGAGCAGTATATCTAATGTCAGCTTGGAGATGGGGGCAGCTAGCATAGCCCCATGTTAGCTGAGGCTCTTTCATGTTTAAACCAGCACCATTTGTAGATTCTGCAGTGCAATACTCTTAACTCCTGGTGTGTTTGGCATCTTGGCCCTTTGCACAGTCCTCTCTGCTGCAGGACTAGCGCAACACACTTTTTTTTATTTTTCATCGGCAACCTCTGTGATGTCATACACCTGATTCATCTGCACCTGTCTTGCTGGGCCCCCTGGTGAGTTCTTTGTGCATTGTGCAGTTTCTCCATCTCTCTCTCCGCCGTCTATCTCTCTGCCCTCTCCCTCCATAGTGCTCTCCATCTCCCCTAACTGCTACTCTATCACCTATCCTACCTTTCTTTCGAAGCCTGGAAAGAAAAGATCTCCTGGTTTCTAACCCAGGTCTGCCCATCGCTGACACCTACGTCAACGCTTCCTCCAGGCAGACTGTCACTGACATCCTATTTGTCGCTCCCTCTTCGGACTTATGCACTCCGCATATGGTCTCAGTCCTCTCCCCATTCTCTTCTTCGCCCATTAATAGTGGAACCAGATGGGAAGTACTCTTGGCACACTTCCTGTCCTCTAGGTGCATCATTAATGTCTAACAGAATGGCACTGTCATGGCCCAGGGATCTCCGCCCAACCTCCTCCTTCTTGATAGGTGTCTTCAATATCGCATTAACGTCCTCCCTTCTCCTGCCACTACTCGATCTGCCACCCCCTGGCCCCTTTGCCACCACCGACGGGTGTACCACATCCCTGTACCCCTCACCGGAAGACCTTCAAAGGTTGCAACCAGCTTCACTTAGCTACCCTCAACTCTCGCTTTGCCATTAAACACTCCTCTGACATTTGTCACCTCCTTGAAGACTTTTTTTCATTATTTGCATATGGTTTATACAAAAACCTTTACAAATGTTGTTTATCACACCTTATTAATGCACCAAAAGATGGTTGCAAAGTATAATTCGGTATCTGATTAGTTAGTTTTATTGGTGGCCCTTTGTGATAACAAGTGTTTCGGCATTTTAAATGCCTTTATAAAATCAGGGCATATCTTTATGTTTGAAAACATATTAAACAAAAATGTTGTATACACATTCAATTGGACAATAGACAAACAGCATCATGTTCAAAAGAATACAATCATGTCATCAAGAAAAAATTACAAAATGTCATAAAAAAATAAGAAGAAATAATATATCAATATATCAAAATTTGTCCAATTGCAGTTGGGAATAATATTCAGTTGCCAATTTCACCATGTGTAGTGTTATGTGTTGAAAAATACCAGTATATGCAATACGGTATGATGTAAGCACAGAGAGATCACATTTAGAACCCATGAAAGTCAAAATTTGGGTGAAACGTAAATAAATGTAAAAAATATAAAAGATAAAATAAAAAAGTGTTTAAATAAGGAGACAGAGATTCAGGGTGGGGGATAAGGGAGGGAAGTTGGGTAGAAAATGAAAAAAGAAAAGATGTACTTAAGAGAGTTAGTCAAATTGCGAAATTGATGCCATTGTTATTAAGCAAAATGCAAAGGGTATTGCTCTTACCCTGTGCCGTCAGTCATAACTGCTATTGTGGCTTGAAACTTTTGGAAGTTACAGGGTTAAATCCCATCTGGAACAGGGGAAGGAAGGAAAAGGACAGGGGGACAAGGGAAAATGAGCAAAAGAAGTGAGAGAGAAAATTTAACACCACAACAAAAAACATGCGCTTCACCTTTTGAGAACAAACAAAGATTATCTAGTCATCAAAGAAGCTGGTAAGGGTGGGAATATAATCGTGATGAATAGGCAAGACTATGTTAAAATGGCACAACATCATTTGGATACACCCAACTGTTATGAGGTATTATCCACCAACCCCACGACGGAAATCATCACAGATCTGAATAATTTAATAGAAGGATGGCATCACCAGGGACTCATCTCAGATGAGGAAAGAAGCTTCTTACACGTCTCCAAACCGATTCTACCAACAATCTATTTCCCCCCTAAGGTACACAAGCCATTTACCAATATTCCAGAAGGAAGACCGATTCTCAGCGGAATTGGCTGGGCCACTGAGCCATTAGCAGAATATATCGATAGCATATTGAGAACAAAAGCACAAGAAGTATATCTTGAAAAAGGATACAGGTATAACCATAAAGGATACAATTGGTAGGGCTCTTCCGGATCCTTGATGAAGCAAACGACTTGAGAGTAGTGAAGTCAAAATAGACCTTCCAAATGATACAACTCTCTGACTACTAAAACAGGCAGAGAGAGGGATCACTGGAAAGGGTGTGGGAACATCATTGGAAGTCAGCCTAGGATACAATAAAGTATAATGAGGAAGTGTCCCAACATTAACTCTCACTAATAGCACAGCAATAGCACCTAGTACAACACTAACCTGTATATTCTGAACTGGAGGCTCTACCAACAAGTCTCTGAAGAAATCCAAATAAGGAAACAACGACAAAGGAGGGAAGGTTAGTAAGGGATACTTATCCCGAACGGCACGAGGCTCACGCTTGATACAGGGTTGGTGCACCACAGGATAGCGTCCAAAGTACAGTGCACAATCACCCTCAAATGAACAGTTGTCAGCAGTACTTCCTTTCCCACATAGAACAGAAATAATGAGTTGAAATCCACCTGTTATCTCATCATAGGTGCCAGTGATTAAATCCAAAGCGTAGCACAGCTGCGTGTGGAATTCCATGTGCAATGGTAACCCAGCCAGGAAACAGCACATTAGAAACTGTGTGTGGCTTACACGTGAACAATCTACACGTAGCCGGGAAGCCGCACGTTTTAGAGTTCAGGAAACCGTGTGCGGTTTTACACACAACCAATTTCCACGCAGCCAGGAAGGCCGCACGTTAAGAATTCAAAAACCTGCGTGAGTTTTTGCACGCACCAAAAGTACATGCAGCCAGGACAGCTGCGTTTGAAGAGTTCAGGAAACTGCGTGGTGTTTTACACGTGACAAACGTACACATAGCCAGGAAAGCCGCACGTGAAGATTTCAGGAACCCGTGTGTGTTTTTACACGTGACAGAAGTAGACGCAGACGGGACTGCCAGAACTCGCGTGTGAAGGAAAAGCAGTCCGTTGGTCTTCCAGTAGATGGCTGCCGAAAGTAGCGTGTAGAAAGATACACGTGAAGAAGAAAAGCTGCCGTAACTTCTTGAATGCAGCTCCAGGAGTTCGCGTGTGGAAGTAACACGCAGGAGGAAAGCCAAAAGAAGTTGCTGAAGAGATATGAGGACGCAGATCAAAGTTTCAGCTACCAGACGCCATGTTGATTCAATCGGAAGCAGCAAGCGACTTCCCCACGCTTCTTATGAATGTAAAGCAGTAACACACGTGACAATCCCTAATCACGTGAATTCAATGACGTGAATAATGCAAACGTTTTCCAGGCAAGATAACAAAAACCTCCATTTAGAATAGAAAGGCTTAGCAGTTCTATGGGCATAACCAGTTCTGTGTGAAGACAGTGTTCCAGGTCCCGAGGTAATCTGCCTGCCATGCACGACAGTGCCACCCCCCAAAGGGGCAGCTACTCCCCTTTTCAAGTGAAATTTACGTAACAAAGCAGGAGCATGCATATTGGAAAGAGGTTCCCAGGATCTATCTTCGGGACCATACCCCTTCCAGTCCACCAGATAATATGGGTGACCAGAACGAAGTCTCATATCCAGTATTTCCTGTAACTCAAATTCATCTGAACCTTTTACTGACACAGCAACAGGCCGTATAGGCAATCTAGTAGTATCGGAGCATAGTTTGATGAGTGACACTTGAAATACTGGATGCACTCGCCATCGTTGTGGCAATGCCAGACGGACAGCAGCCGGATTAATAACGTTGAGTAGCTCATATGGCCCAATGTACTTAGGCAACAGTTTCTTTTTACCAGGTACCTGCAAGTTCTTAGTAGACAGCCATACTTTCATTCCTGGTCTGTAAACCGGTGCAGGCACTCTGCAAGCAACCACATAGATCTTATCTTGTCTTTTTGCCTGCTCCAATAGCTGTTTCACCTTTGCTTGTAAAGTTTTGAGATCTCTGATATTACGGCCTGCTGCAGGCATATCCATAGAAAAACCAGAATCCAAAGGAATGGAGCTGCGGTGTTGCCCATAGCGAGCATAGAAAGGAGAGGTACCTATGGCACTATGGTAGGAATTATCGTAAGCAAATTCTGCTGCCGGGAGGACAGTTACCCAGTCTGATTGGAACTGAAGACACAAACACAGCAGATATTGTTCCATAGTGCTATTGACCCTCTCAGTCTGCCCGTCCATTTGTGGGTGATAAGCACTGGACATCCTGTCATCAATAAGCAACGCAGAGTTCAGTGCTCTCCAAAAACGAGATGCAAATTGTGAACCCCTGTCAGTAATTACCAGTGAAGTTAAACCAAAAAACCAAAACACATGCCAGATGAATAAATCAGCCAAGACAGGAGCTGTTGGTAACCCAATACAGGGAACAACGAGAGCCAATTTAGTAAAGTAGTCTACCACAACCCATATGGTATTGTAACCATTATTCTACCACAAACTCCATTGATATCATATGCCATGGTTTGTGAGGAACAGGTAAACATTGTAACAAATCCATTGGTTCGCCAGGAGTGTTCTTGCTTTGGATGCACACTGAACATGTAGAAACATAATCAATTACTTCTCGTGTAATAGAAGGCCACCAACACCATCTCTTTAGCAGCTCTAGAGTTTTCTTTTGTTCCGGATGGGCTGCCACAATGGAGTCGTGTCCCCAACTGAGAGCTTTGTTCCGACTGGTATCTGTTGGTAGATTGTGTGAAAGGCAAAACGTTGTGTATGTCTAGGTTGCATTCCTGAACCAATCGTGGATTTCGTTGAACCCATTCCTGTAATTCCTGTTTTAGAGAAGGCTGTGCAGAACAGCTACATATCACATGGTCTGCCAACAACATATTTTGAACCGGAGGTCCTTCCTTCACCTCCTCACTGATTCGGGATAATACATCCGATTTGACATGTTGTCTGGAAGGGCGATAGGTAATTTGGAAATTGTATTGAGCAAGAAACACATGCCATCTAGCCTGTCGAGTTGTAAGACATTTCATAGTTTTGAACGCTTGAAGATTACGATGATCAGAGTACACCACCACCTGATGTTTGGCCCTAAGAAGATGATGTCGCCATTCCTGGAATGCATCCTTGATTGCAAGCAATTCCCTTTCAGTAACGGTATAGTTCTGTTCGTATGGGGTAAGCTTGCGAGAAAAGAAAGTGACTGGATGCTCCTCTTTGGTTTCTGCACAAACTTGCAAAAGTACAGCTCCTGTAGCGACACTGGATGCATCAGTTTCTACTATAAACTGACAATCAGGATGTTGTAGCACAGGTGCAGTGGTAAATGCTTCTTTTAACATCTCAAATGATACTTGTGCGTTCTGGTTCCAACAGAATGGTACCTTTGAACTAGTTGAGGCTGTCAATGGGGCCACTGTCTTAGAGAATGAATGGATAAACCTGCGATAGAAATTCGCAAAACCTAAGAATGATTGTAGAGACTTGACATTATGTTGAATGGGCCAGTTCAATATAGTCTTCACTTTGGAATGGCTCATTCGGAGTCCGTTGTTGGTAATATCATAACCCAAGAACTCAACTTCTTGCGTGTGAAAGACACATTTCTCTGCTTTAACAAAGAGTTTGTTCTCTCAGAGTCTTTGAAGGAGAGCTGATCATCCAAATACATCACCGCAAACTGGTCTGTCATGTCTCTGAAAATGTAATTCATGAAGAACTGAAATGTGGCGGGGGCGTTGCAAAGGCCAAAAGGCATCACCAGATATTCAAAAAGGCTGTACCGTGTCTTAAAAGCGGTTTTCCACTCATCACCCTCACAAATGCGAACCAGATTGTATGCTCCCCGTAAATCCAACATAGAAAAGTACATCGAAATACCTAGCTGATCTAACAACACTATTATCAATGGTAATGGATACTGGTTCTTTATGGTGATGTCATTAAGAACCCTGTAATCTATGCAGGGCCTTAGATCTCCTTCTTTTTCCGGAACAAAAAATAATGGAGAGGCAGCAGGCGATTGAGATGGCCATATGAACCCCATATCGAGAGCTTTATCTATGTACTCTTTCAAGACTACATCTTCTTTGGGAGCTAAAGAATAAACTCGACCAGTAGGGATTTTGGCCCAAGGAATCAGTTCAATCGGACAGTCATACTGTCTATGTGGAGGCAGCTGTTCTGCCTGATCTTTGTCAAAAACATCTGCATACTCTGTATGCTCACATGGTATATGTGTACCACTCTGATGTATCGCACTGATAATAGATGAAACTCCCTCCATAAAGGCCAATATATGTGATTTTATTGACACCATCTGACTTGTAAAACAATGTTTGTTACAATAAACGGATACTGAATCAGTCCTGTAACCCAGTCAATAGTCGGATTATGGAGAGTCAGCCAGGCAAGACCAAGCAATAGGTTGTAATGAGGAGCTGCAATTACATCAAAAAACATCTCCTCTGAATGACAATTTGGTAAAACCATTCCAATAGGTACAGTCTCTTTAGTTACCATACCCAAAGTCAATACTGACCCATCCACAGTGCTTACTGTTTCAGGTTTGTCCTTGGTTATCAGGGGTATAGAACATTTCTTAGCATAAGTGATGTCAATATAATTATTCGTGGCTCCGGAATCAACCATAGGCCTGGAAACTAATTCTTTGTCTGCAAAATGTAACATCACCTCCACCGGAATAGTATGGGAGTCCGATGTAGCACTCGACACTGGGACTCTTGCGACATGCAGCCAGTAAATGCTTGGATAAACTGCAATACATGCATAAATTGTTTTTTCTTCGGTTCTCTCTTTCTGCGTTAGATAATCGACCTCTCACAGCTTCAATCAGCATTGGTTCAGGCTCATCGGAGGGAGCTGCCGGTACCTACGTACGAACAGATGCTTGCAAGAAAGGTTTTTTCTCTCCTTTATGAGCATTTCGTCGAGCGTCGATTTACATAATTAGGTCGAGCAGTTCTGTGAATCCCATAGAGACCACAGGGACGGTAGACAAGGCGTCTTTTAATTCTTCCGAAAGACCTTTGTAGAAAACAGCCGTTTTCTTATCTTCAGGCCATTGGGTCTCGGCTGATAATTGATTAAATCTGGCTATATAGGCCAATAAGGTTTGACTACCCTGTTGTATACTAAGCAACTCCAAATCTGTGGCTTGAGTGGCATACCGCATGTCAAAGACCTTACTTATGACTGCCAGAAGGTTGTCGCAATTGTAAAGCAAGAGGCTATTTCTCCCCAATAAAGGATTAGCCCAAGCAGCAGCAGTACCCCAAATGAGAAAGCACAAATGCTGATTTTGTGGTTAAATCGGGAAACGGATTAGGCCGGCAAAGGAAATGGAGTCGGCACTGATTGACAAAGGTTCTATAGGTTTTAGGATCACTAGTGAACCTTTCCGGGGGAGCCAGAGGAAACTGTGTTGGCATAACCACTTGAATGGCTTCCCGTTGTAGTGCCGGTGTCCCGGATCCAGATGCCGTGGCTACTGGAGCCTGCACTCCCTGAGGAGAGGCATTCGCACAAACAATCTACACGTAGCCGGGAAGCTGCACATTTTAGAGTGCCGGAAACCACGTTTTACACGCAACCAATTCCCACGCAGCCAGGAAGGCCGCACATTAAGAGTTTCAAAACCTGCGTGAGTTTCTACGCGTGACAAAAGTACACGCAGCCAGGACAGCCACACTTGAAGAGTTCAGGAAACCGCGTGGTGTTTTACATGCAACAAACTTACATGTAGCCAGGAAAGCTGCACGTGAAGATTTCAGGAACCCGCGTGTGTTTTAACACGTGACAGAAGTACACGCAGACGGGACTGCCAGAACTCGCGTGTGAAGGAAAAGCCGTCTGTTGGTCTTCTAGTAGACGGCTGCCGAAAGTAGCGTGTAGAAAGATACACGTGAACAAGAAAAGCTGCCGTAACTTCTTGAATGCAGCTCCAGGGGTTCGGTGTGGAATTAACATGCAGGAGGAAAGCCAAAAGAAGTTGCTGAAGAGATGCGAGGACGCAGCTCAAAGTTTCAGCTAACAGACGCCATGTTGGTTCAATTAGAAGCAACGAACGACGTCCCCACGCTGCTTATGAACGTAAAGCAGTAAGACACGTGACAATCCCTAATCACGTGAATTCAACGAAGTGAATAATGCAAACATTGTTTCCAGGCAAGATATCAAGCAACCTCCATTTAGAATAGAAAGGCTTAGCAGTTCTATGGGCATAACCAGTTCTGTGTGAAGACAGTGTTCCAGGTCCCGAGGTAATATGCCTGCCATGCATGACAAAGTATAAGCATACTTGAAAGACACCACAGCAGCCATACACATTGTGGAAGGCATACAATGGCTCCCAACATACCATCTTGCAACTTGGGATGTCAAGGCCTTATACACATCCATCGGACATGACTTAGCCTTAGAATCAATAACCTACACATTCAAGAAAGAATCGGCATCTCATTTTCCCTATGTTTGTATGATAAAAGAAATGCTCATGGCAACTTTAGAAAACAGTATCTTCATATTTGAGAGCCAATTTTTCAAGCAAAAAAGAGGTGTCGCAATGGCCGTCAAATATACACCAGCATTGGCCAATCTGGTCATGGGGATGTTTGAGGACCTCCTGTTGTGTACAACTGACTCATACGAAAACAGCATTATAAAATGGACACGCCACATTGATGACATTTTTTTCATATGGAATGGCACACCACTGGAATTGGAAGACTTCAGACTTAAAATTAATGACAAGAGTTGGGGCATAGAATTCACAGGTACTAGCAGCAGAACATTTCTTAGATCTAACAATCTATGTATCAGGAAATAAACTCACAACCAAAACATATCGCAAAGAGACTGAAGTGAATTCCACACTGTTTGCCACCAGTTGGCACCATGAACTGGTGATCAGAAATATTCTGAAAGGAGAATTTATAAGAGCCAGAAGAAACTGTGCAGACCCAATACATTTAAAGGATGAATGCGATCTTCTGTCTACCAGATTTAAGGCCAGGGAGTATCCGAAATGTATTCAGACAACTCGGATGTAAGCACAGCAAACACCAAGACTACAAACTTTAACACAAAAGGACAAATGGAAACATGATAACAAAGTCCAATTTATCACCACATATTGCACCAACAACCGTGTAATTAAGCAGATCTTAAAAAGAAGTTGGTACTTGCTCAAGCTAGATCCTCACATAGGAGAATTTATTTATGACCATCCACCCATAATATACAGAAGAGCTAGGACACTTCGAACAAGTTTAAGTCCCTCCCTATTACCAGAAAGGACCAAAGAAAAAACAAGGACCCGGCTAGATGACTCGGAGCCAGGTTTCAGAAGATGTGGTACCTGCTCCATGTGCAAGTATGAGACAGCTAGCATAGCTACCTTCAAAGACTCAAATGGTGTCCAAATGAAAATACAGGAACAAATTAACCGTCGGACCAAATATGTGATATATGCAATCATATGTACACCTTTCAGCAATTGGCAGCCAAGACAAGAACCTACCTTTAGCTGACCATTGGCAGACCTCACATCAGCTTAATGACAAAAAAGAGATCAAATGTATTGGCCTAAAAAGGTAACTCTGGGAAGGAGGGGCGGAAATCAAGAACTACTTCTACGCCAAGAAGAGGCAAGACTCATTTGCCACTTCAGAAGTGTGGAAGCAGGTTTAAACACAGACAATGAAATGGCATACTTTCTATGAGACATCTCAAAATATTCTAGCCCCAAGAGGGCCTATAACCTACCAGACATCTGTTATGACATTGTAATAATGATTTATTGATAATCATGGTTTATGCGCAAAGAGCCAACAGTATTTATTGTCAAGTTTAATCAAGACATATCACCAACATGTTTTTTGGTTTTCACTGTATACTTAATAATGAGAAATCATTTGACCTTGGAAACATCACAACCGTAAGTCCCATATAGTCACACGGGCATTAGTAAACCCTTGGCGTTTTCAAATTGTTTACCGCAGTGGTTACAAGCTGCAAGCAACATCCAAATAAGGCTATCTCATAAGCAAGCAGCAGGAGCCAATTAGAGACTACAACTCCCTTAAGACACGAGCGCCAGGTAATTAGTCAGCTTTTACCTTATTTAGTCTTTGCAATGGCATCAAGTCAATAGAAGGTCACGTGTCACCACTTTGTAACACATTAAGTAAAACCACAGTCATTCGTACTTTTAGAATGCAAAATAAATTAACATATCAGACTTGATCACGGTCATTACGCCTATAAAAATCTGGCTAAAACCATTTTAAACGCAGCTGCTTGAAAACACGCAGCACAGCGATTATTATTTTGCATATCCTTCAACAATTAGTTAATTATCTGGCATATCATGTTAATCTGGTCCCGTACACACTTTCTCATATCATTTGCATCGGAGAAACCGAAAACATGGCCGTCAATTCCCAAAACAGCCGCCATGGAAACAAAGATAGGACCACCCGTTCCCATGGCGATGATAATATACAATAGAAGTCAGGGGACCGACGGCCATTTCCAAACTGACACGGGACGTGAGAGCATTATTCTTTGAAAGTAAGCCCTCAGAGGCTCAGGCAGCCACCTACCATCCTGTCTAATCCTAGTAGGATCCGTGTTCATACACGGGATCTCTATTGCAAATGAACACAACATTATGATTAAAAAACAAACACCCGAATATCAATTGCATGCAGATGAATGTTAGTGCAAGCCATTTTTTACCAACAATATGATGCCGTATTCTATTTACTCGCAATGTAAAGTAATTTCGCAAACCACTATTTCAACTCCGGTTTGATTGTAACTTTCCCTTACGGAACAGTACGAGCGAACAGGCGTAGGTAACGCCACTTTGCCCTTAATGTGGTTCTTAAAAGGATTAAAATGGGCTAAAACAATAATTACTTAACAACAACATAACAGTTTTCCGTACTAAAATGTAATGCGACCACAATGCTCAACTTTCACCCAATCAATTTAATGTACACCAGAAAATTACGCTAAGGAAATACCGAAACGAATAAATAAGCGCAAGCAACAAAACGCAGGGCTACACACATGACAACTACCCCCTGTCCTTTTCCTTCCTTCCAGATGGGATTTAACCCGGTAACTTCCAACAGTTTCTAGCCACCATAGAAGTTATGACTGACGGCACAGGGTAAGAAAGAGCATTTCCCTTTGCATTTTGCTTAACAGCAATGGCATCAATTTCGCAATTTGACTAACTCTCTTATGTACATCTTTTCTTTCTTCATTTTTTACCCAGCTTACCTCCCTTATCCCCCACCCTGAATCTCTGTCTCCTTATTTAAACACCTTTTTATTTTATCTTTAATATTTTTTACATTTATTTATGTTTCACCCAAATTTTGACTTTCATGCGTTCCATGGGATCTTTGTGTGCTTACATCATACCATATTGCATATACTGGTATTTTTCAGGATATTTTTATTAGCATTTTCTTTAAACAAAAACATTGGGATTTCAACATCACCCCCCCCGCCTCCTCCCCACTCACTGGTTGTATCGTCCTTCATTGTCTTCTACTTCCACTCTTCGTGTTCTGTCTCATCCCGTAAACATGATCAGAATGCAAATTTTGTGCGGGCACCATTGCAGCATGTAGTCGCTTTGTAGGTAGTCTATCACCTCTCCCCAGTCCGTGATAAATGTATGTCTGTCACCTTGAATGTTGTATGTGATTCTCTCCATCGCCACGAATTCCCATATTCTCTGTAGCCATTCTTGATTGGAAGGGGGTATCTTTTGTTTCCATTTTTGTGCTATTGTTTGCCAAGCCGCTGTGAGGAATCCCATAACGTTTCTCTTCTGTATCTTTGTTAATGTCCTGTCTCGTGGGTTCCACATGCCGCACATCCATACCTCTTCACCTAATGTTTCTGCACCTTTGAACATTCCTTGCATTTGGGTCTTTACCTCTGACTGGAATTTTCATAGTTTCGGGCAGTCCCACCAGATGTGCCTCCAATGGCGCACTGCGTCTCATCCCCTCCAGCATATGTCCGGTGTTGTGTTGAACATTCGATGGAGTCTTTCCGCAGTATAGTGCCATTGTATGATCATTTTTATCCATCCTTCTCTTGTCTGTATCGCCCTTGTCCACTTGGGAATTATTTGCCAGATGTATATCCATTGCTCCCTTGTAATGTTTTTCCGTGGTGTAGTTTCCCATTTCTTCATATATTGCCATTTTATTTCCTCTGTCTGGGTATTTATGAATTTGTACATTGTGGAGAGAAATTTTTTATCCCCCAATTGGGTCATTATGTATGTTTCAAATGGAGTCAGGTCTCTTGTTAATGCCTGTGTCATTCTCGGGGTAGGGAGCCAGTGATGCAGTTGCTCATATTGAAATCTTTCCTTTTCCATGAGGCCCAGTAGTTCCTGGCATACCGAGAATGTTCTGATCTGTAGGCCATCATAGATGTCTCCCGCTTTCGTGCAATCTGCTTCCCACCACTTCTGGAATGCTCCTTTCTCCTTGCCCGGGAGAAATTCTGGGTTGTCGAGTATCGGTATGAAGGGGTCTGGATATTTTGTCAGGGTTTGTATTTTGGTAGCTCTGTCCCATATTTCCAAGGTTGATCTCATGATCTCACTTATTCGGACATTCTGGTGTCTGTGTTCCGGTTTGATCCATAGGAGGTGTCGCATATTTGATCTTGCTACCGCTCTGTGCTGTGCGTCCCATATTTTTTCTGATGTGTTTGGGATCCATTCCTTCAAGACCCACATCTGGGCTGCCTCGTAGTACTTCCGGAAGTGGGGGAGAGCCATGCCGCCTTCTGATTTTTGTGCCGTTAGTGCTTGGTTTGACAGTCTCTGGGTTTTGTTCTGCCAGATGTATTTCGTTATTACTTTGGTGAGTGACTTGAAGAATGTCACCGGTATTCTTATTGAGAGTGCTTGAAAGTAGTATAGTAATCTGGGCAGTATTGTCATTTTTATGACTGTGATTCTGCCCCACTAAGATATCGAGAGAGGGTTCCATCTTACCAAGTCTCTTTTTACCTGCTCTATTAGTTTCGTGTAGTTCCCTGCATAGAGGTTTTTTATTGAGTTGGTCAGTGTGACTCCCAGGTAGCGTATCCCTTGTTCTGCCGTTTGCAGATGAGGTTCTTGGGTTTTTCTATTGCTTGTATGTCTCCGGCCAGAATCATTACCGATTACTTTTGTCTATTTGCAGACCTGATATTGTTCCTTATTCTTTCACTTCTCGTATAAGGTGAGGTAGTGAGTTTATTGGGCGCTTAGAGTCATCAGCATGTCATCAGCATATGGCGCTGTCTTATGCGTCTGCCCTCCCACTTCTGTGCCCTTGATGTTGCATGTTGCCCTTATCTTTGCCAGCAGTGGCTCGAGAAAGATTGCATATAGGAGGGGAGACAATGGGCATCACTGTTTGGTGGCTCTCCCTATGATGATCTTGTTTGAGAGTTCTCCTTTACAGCAATTCTTGCCGTGGGTGAGTTATAGTTGCCCCGTATCATGTTTATGTACGTGTTCCCCATGCCCATTTTCTCCAGTATCGCAAACAGCAAGGACCACTCCACCCGGTCGAATGCTTTTTCAACATCTACCGCTAGAATTGCTGCCAGGGTGTTGGTAATTCCCACTTTCTCTATCAAGTGTGCGATTCGTCTGATGTTGTCGTGCGTTTTCCTGTTTGGGATGAATCCTGATTTGTCTTGATGTATTAGTTTGGGGAGCAGGGGCGAAAGTCTGTTAGCGAGGACCTTTGTGTAGAATTTTGCATCTATATTTATAATGCTATTGGGCGGTATGAGCTCGGATTCTCTGGGTCTTTGCTTTTCTTATGGAAAACCAATATTTTTGCCTCGTTCATTGACGTAGCGATGTTTGCTGTGTCTTTAAAGGTTTTGAAGAGGTTCGTTAAGATCGGGGGAAGAATTTGCGTATACGTTTTGTAGAAAGCGGCCGTGTAGCCATCCGGGCCTGGGGATTTATTTTTGGAGAGCTCTCTAATCGCTTTCGTTACTTCCTTTATTGTTATAGATTCGTCCAGTATTGCTTTTTCTTCTGGGGTGATGGTTGGTAGTGTGATCCTCCTCAGGTATGCTTTGTTCCTGCTCCTTCGGTTTGTCCGACGTGTATAGGTTCTTGTAATAGTCTCTGAATACGGGCCTCATTATGAGTAGGCTGATAAAAACAGGCTCCTTACCGCCAAGCCCCCTGGATATCCCCCCACCCCATATGGGTCCGTACAGCAGTGATGATCCCAGCCTCCATGACTCCGACCTCAATGATTCGGACGTGTGTCCCTTTGAGAAGGACAGCACACAGGATGTAGGTCCTGTGCATGCACCATCCACCACTCCAGCTACCAACACTCCAGCTACCACCACCCCAGCTCCTACCGCTCCAGCTCCCACTAACACCTTTGAGGCACGCCTGTCGAGGGTGGAGGCACGACAGGAGTCAATGCTGGACCTCATGCAGCAGTATATTGCCGATGGGGAGGACACTAGGAGGGCCATTGCTATTGCCATTGCAGGGACCACAACTGCCATTGCGGAGACCACAGCGGCCATTGCTGCCAACACTGCTGCCGTGAATGCGTCGGCTGTCCTAATGAGGGACTGTCTGCCTAACCTCCATCCTGCTCCATATGCAGCGGCCACGCCTTGGAGAAGGCGTGGAACCTGTCTCGGACACATCCACTGCAACAACACCTGCATCCTCTGTCCCTGCCAGCCCTGTGCGGATGACCCGGAGGAGTTCACAGCACTTGGAGATGCCACCCCCGGACAACAAAAAGGCCAGGAAGTTGAGTGCCCAGACAATGGGAGTGGGACACATGGTTGTGGGTGTAGGGAACTATTTCTTGCAGCACATTTGGGGGCATTTGAGGTTTGTAGGGTGGGTTAGGGAGTTCACTGGGGGTTTTTGGCATTTGTAGGATGGGTTAGGGAGTTCACTGGAGGTTGGGGGGAAGTGTGCACATTTTTCTCTGTTTGGAAAAATACACCAGTTGTGTGCCAAAAAAATCAATGGCTGGAGATTGTTCATTTTGTGCATATCCATTTAATGTGTGATGGTGTTCAGTGGCCAACTCCCTACAAGCCAAGTGTGCATGTCCACATGGAGCCAGTGTGTCACTGACGCATGTCTATCATAGTCCCTGTGGTTCAGAAGTATTCGTGCATTAGTGCTTGGCGTACAGCATGGCCATCTCGTGCATCACGTACTGGCAGAGGGGCTACTTCACCTCCGTCTCCATCTTCAGCATCCTCACCCGGGGCATGAATGTCAATGTCAGGTGGCATTGGTACATTTCTCCGGACGCACATGTTGTGCAGCACGACACAGGCCATGGTGATCTTTGCCACCTTCTCAGGCCTATATAGGAATGCCCCACCAGACCTGCTTAGGCAGCGGAAACGCACCTTGAACAGGCCAAAGGTCTGCTCAATCACAACACGGGTGCGGGTGTGCACACGATTGTACTCCTTTTCATGGCTGTTCTGCGGGTTCCACACAGCGGTAAGTAGCCACAGCCTCAAGGGATATCCTCCATCACCTGCAAGCAAACACAAATAGGTGTGTGTCACTCTGAGCTGCCACCTTCAGGAAGCACAGTCATGGCGGCTGCTATTAGGTGTGGACATGCACATGTCCCTGTACGTATGCAAAATAGTCACCTAGATGCATTCTATTCTGTTATGAGGTGTGGTAGTCTGGATGGCGTTCAATAGATGATGCAGGGTGTAATCATGCATGCTGAGGCGGATGTACTGTGGTAGTATGACAATGTTTAGCCTCCCATTCAAGCAGTTTACTCTACACTATGCATGGTCACACTAGCCACATTGGCAGAGTTGGCATCCTGTACAGTCATGCATTGCTTGCCATCACCATGGTGGCCTGGTTGTGCCTCTTACTTGTTGTCATCAATATGCATTATTCGTTTAATTTGTGCCAGTGATGTGTCATGTTCCCAAAGCACTGCCATGCGCCAGTTGTGCAACTCACCAAGCAGCCAGGCACGTGGTCCAGCATGTCACTCCATGTGACGGGGTAGTGTGGAGTTGCGCAGTACCATGGCATCATGTGTTGATCCGGGAAATTGGGCGCAGCAATGTGTGATGATCTTGCTGGAGTCACATACCATCTGCACATTGATGGAGTGGCATTGCTTGCAATTGTGGTACACCGCCTCTATGGCATGGGGGACTACCAATTCCACATGGTTGCAGTCCAGGGCACCAACACAATTGGGCATGCCTGCCAGTGCATGGAAGCCTACTTTGGTGTCGGCTATCTCCTGGGCAGTCCGTGGTAGGGATATGTGGGTGCTTGCATGCTTCAGGAGGGCATCCAGCACTTGGGTCAGCATGCTTGAAAATAGTGGCTGTGAAATACCATGCAGCTGTCCCACTGTGTGTTGATAGGTGCCTGTGGTCAGGAAGTGGAGCACAGACACCACCTTTAGTAGCGGGGGAATGGCAGTGCGTATTTCTATGAGGCTGGCAATGTCGTTGTGTATCATGTCCACTATGCTGGTGATGGTGGCCCAGTCCAACCGGTACAGGGTGTGGATCTGCTCAGGGTTTAGGTTGAATGGGCTGGGTCTGGTGCAAGGGATTGGTGGCTGCCTACGAGGCACTGCTGGCTGCGCTGGTGGTAATTGCTGGGCCTGTCTCACCCTCCTTCTCCTCCTGCGTCTCCTCTGTGCTGCCTGTTGTTGCCGCTGTAGTTGTTGTTGTAGTTGGTGTTGTTGCTGTAGTTGCAGCAGTTTTGGCATGTCCTCCAGCGCCATGATTGCAACAGCTAGTGGTAGCATTTTGGTGTTGAAAGGGGTGTGGTGTGTGGGTGTGCTCATGTTATACTGGCCCAGCCTCCATTGACTCCACCTGTGGGGATTGTGTGCACCTGTGGCAGTTGGCTTGTTTCCTGATTGCTGTTTGCGGGCGGTCCGCGATGCCTGTATGGCCGGCATTGTGCAGCCCGTGAATACCGGCTTTGTGATGCCGGTATTCGCATGTCCGCGAGGTTTGGGATGCCCTCCTATTTAGGGTGCCGCTAATAGCGGATTGCTGGGTTATACTACGCCGGAGCGGTAAGCGATGCCGGTAACCTTTTACAGGCATCGTTTTCCACTTACCGGCAACCTCGTAATGAGGCCCTGTTTCTTTTATCTCTTGGGATTGTGTTACCCTTTGACCTTGTTCGTCTTTCAGTGCTTTTATCGTATGGTTTTGTTGTTTTCCTTTCAGCTGCCTCGCCAGTAATTTGTCCGCTTTGTTCGATTTCATCGCGTACTAGTGTTTTAATGTAGTAGTTGCATTTCGGCTCTTTTGTTTATGATAGCTTCTAGCTGGCTTTGGACATGTCGGTAGGCTTGCTTTATTTTTAAAGATCTATTATCTGCCATCTCTTCTCTTATCTCTTCCAGTTTGTTTTCTAATTCGTTTTCCCATTTTCTAGCTTGCTTGTCCTTTTGTGCTTTAAGGGTTATTACTTGTCCCCTTATCACCGCTTTGAAGGCTTCCCATAGTGTGGTGTTGGAGACTTCCTGAGTATCGTTTTGTTCAAAGTATTCTGCTATTTTTTCTCTGATTATTTCCCTCGTGACAGGATCCTGTAATGTTTCTCTTGGCATTGTCCAGCGCCATATCCCTGAGCATGTACGAATCTTGGGGAGTGACATCCACAATGGGGCGTGATCTGATAGGGAGACCTGGCCTTTTTCTATGTCCTGAATCTCTCCTGTTAGTCTCGAGGTGACCCATATGTAATCAATTCTGAAGCTCGTGCCATGCACATGAGAGTGGTATGTGTATCCTGGGGTTGTGCCTCTGATTCTCCGCCATACATCTTCTAGGGCCATCTTTTTCAACAGTTCGTTTAGGGATTGAGACAGTGTTCCTTTTTTTGATTGTTTGGGGTTTGAGCGGTCTTCCCTCGGATTCCATGCTATATTAAAGTCTCGTGTCAGGATTACTTCTCCTACTGCAAACTGTTCCAGTTTATTCAGTGTGTCTTTTAGGAATCCATCCTGACCTATGTTTGGAGCGTAAATGGTTGCTAACGTCAGTGGGCGGTTTTCAATCTGTACTTTTGCAAATAGCTAGCGACCTTTTTTGTCAGATATCGTTTCTCGTATTGTGCATTGAGTTGGTTGGCGAATGCTATTAGGACTCCTTTTTTTTCTCTTCATCGTTTTGCTTGGATTATTTGATTGTAGGTTCTTATGCGGAGTTGTCCTTTCCTTTTCTTCTGTATATGTGTCTCTTGTAGCATTATTATGTCAAATTTTTCCCTGTGTAAAAAGTGTTCCATTTTCTTTCTTTTTACGGCAGAGTTCAGCCCTCTAATATTGTACGTTAGTATTTTCAGCCCCATCCTGTCCTTTGCGTATCTAGGTTGCTCTGTCTCTTAGCATGTGGTTCGCAGGTATGTCCATTGGTACTGGTGATTGGATAATTTCCCCCTTATAACTCCCCCAAAACTCCCTCCTCCCTTCCCTCAATCCCCCCCAACTTTTTCCCTGAGGTGGGCAATGGGCCCTATGGGTGCTTGGGCAGGTGGCCTTCGCTCCATGTCCTCTAACACTCAGGTTAATGTCTTTCGCAGGGATTCCTAAACCCTGCTAGTTTGTTGTGGATTCCAAGGGTGTCTCTTGGCTCTGCCACAATCTCTGGCGACATTTGACCCTGTTCGTTTTTATCATTGCGTAAGAGTTGTCTCTCTTCTGAGGAGAGTTCTTCCTTCTATCTTGGGATGGTGTTATTTCTGGTCTCGATTCCGGGTTTGGCGTCACATTCTCTTATTATCTGTTTGCCAACCCCTTGGCGGTCGTCTTTCTCGGCGTGTTTCCATATCTATTTCTGCCTCATTCTCTTGTTCTTGCATGTTTATTATCTTGAGGCCCTCCTCACATGTGGTGATGCGATGTTGTTTCTCCTCCCACGTAAAGAGGAGACCAAATGGGAAGGTCCATTTGTAGCGCACTCGTTTTTCTGTCAAGTATTTTGTTATTTGGACCATCTCTCTTCGTTTCCTGAGTGTCAGATCTTGAAAGAGCTGTATTTCTTTGCCGTTCATCCTTATGTGGTCTATAGTCCTGGCCTTCCTTAGGATTTGGTCTTTTTGCGTATATTGGGTTAATGCAACCAACACATCTCTTGGACGGGCTCCTGGTTTTCCCGACCTGTGGGGGCCGACCCTGTGTATTGTGTCTATTTGGATTTCGTCGCTTGAGCTCTCCATTAGTATGTCTTGGAAGACATGTTGGACTGCCGTGCGGAGGTCCTTGTCCTCGACAGATTCAGCCATGTTCTTGATTCTTATGTTAGACCTACGTGAGCGGTTCTCTAAATCTTCACATTGGGTTTCTAGTTCTTGGGCCAGACTTGCCAGTCGTACTTGTGCCTCAGCATATTGCTGTGTTTCGTCATCTATGTTCTGGACCGTTCTTTCTAGTTGGTCCGTTCGCTCCTCCAGGTTTCCCAAGTCCTTCTTTAGTTTCTGAATTGCTTGTTTCATCTCACCTTTCATGTTTTCGAACTGTGTTTGCGTGGATGATATGAATTGGTCTTGGAATTCTTTGAACCACGTTTTCATGTCATCTTTCGTGGCCATATCTGTGGCTTCTGACGGCTCAGGGGAGTGTCTTCCCCTTACCTTTTTGAGTGTCTGTATTCGGTTTTGCTCCTTTGTCCCCAGAGTTGTATTAAGTCTAGATCTTGACTGTGTTTGCTGCTGGATGGCTGTGTCACCTGATGCCCTTGACGTCTTCTAGATCTTGACATGTGTGTTATGTTATGTTATGTTATTGTGACTTATAAAGCGCACGGTCGCCCTAGGGCATCATGGCGCTGGAAAAAGAGACTACTCGGGCGAGGAAAACTGATAACAGCTGGAGTTAGAACAGGTAGGTTTTGAGAGCTCTCCTAAAGCCAAGATGGTCAGCAGAGACGGAGGAAGGCCATTCCACAATTTGGGTGCGGCGATAGAGAATGCTCTGCCGCCGAGCCTTTCCCGCTTAGCTCTGGGAATGATCAACCGATTAGAGGTCATGGAACGAAGGTCCCGACCTGGGATATATCTCGTAAATTTGGATTGAAGAAATTCGGCACCCTGGGCATAAATAGCTCGATGGACAATGCACAGGGATTTGAAATGGATTTGTTTCCTCACCGGCAGCCAGTGAAGTTTGCACAACAGTGGTGTAATGTGAGCCCCATAGGGGGAACCGGTGGCTAGCCTGGCTGAAAGATTCTGCATACGTTGGAGGCGGTGGATAAGACCGCTTGGCTGTGCAAGGTACAACGAGTTGCAGTAGTCTAACCGTGAGATCACCAATGCAGCTACCACGGGAGGGCGAAGGGCTTCAGGGATCAGCGGCACAACCTTCTTGAGGACCCGGATCTGGTGGTGAGCGGATTGACAGACGGCTGCTACCTGGTTAGCCATAGACAAAGAAGCAGAGAGGATGACCCCTTATTTCTTTACTTTACTGACTGGGCTAGGTAGAGGGCCCAGGGAAAGGGGCCAGAAAGCAGGGGTCCACAAAAGGGGGTTCGGAGGGCATCCTACCAATAGTACCTCTGTCTTATCCCCATTTAGTTTTAGCGAGTTCTGGTCCATCCATATCCCGACTGCCCTTAAGCAGTCATGGAGGCAGGCTGAAACCTCAGATTGCTCCTGATCTAGGCGGATCAGGATTTGTGTATCATCTGCGTATGAGTAACAGTTGAGCCCATAGGAACGGATGAGACAGATCAGGTCCCAGATGTATATATTAAACAGAATTGGTGATAGGGAGGATCCCTGGGGCACCCCACAAGAGAGGGTGCATGGAGCAGAGAGGAAGGGAGGCATAGCGAGGGTCTGAGTACGATCAGAAAAAAGGAGGTAAACCAGGCCAGGACGTCACCAGAAATCCCAATCTGAGAGAGACGGGAGAGGTCGATGGAATGGTCCACCGTGTCGATTGCGGCGGAGAGATCTAAAAGGATCAAAGCCCCAGCTCTGCCAGTATCGACAAGTCTGGACATGTCATCTTGCACAGAGACAAGGACACTTTTGGTGCCTCTACCGGGCCTGAACCCAGCCTGAGCTTGGTTGAAGATATTTGAGGATTCCAGAAAGAAAGACAGTAAAGGAGTCACCTAAGCTTCCAAAAGTTTAGATAAAAAAGGGAGAAGAGAGATAGGACGGAAATTAGCTGCAATAGAAGGATCCAGGGAAGGCTTCTTCAGGAGTGGAATCACCCTAGCTGATTTCAATTTCGATGGCACCAGGCCCGTCTGGCAAGAATTATTTATCGCCAGTGTGATGTCAGTTAAGATGTCAGGGGCAATCGTCTTCATCACCACAGCCGGAATAGCATCCTCAGGAGAGGAGGATTTAATCTTGGAGATGGCTGCCAGAACTTCTGCTTCAGTAAACAGAGGAAAAGAGGACCAGTTGGCAGGCATGTCTGTGGGGAGAGAGGGGACAAAGCGGGGGGTGGGGGTATCAGGAGGCAATAACGCAAGAGATTTTGCGATGTTAGCTCGAATTACATTGATTTTTGTTATGAAAAAAGAGGCCAGGTCATCGCACAGTGTTTGAGATGGTTTTACCATAGAGGTAAGAGTCTCCGAAGAGGCTAACGAGTGCACGATGGAGAAGAGGGCTTTCGATTTACACAGTGAATGTTCAATTTTCTGGGCAAAGAAACTGGATTTCGCCAGTTTTACACTGGTCAAATAAGTAGTCAGGTTTGATTTATATATGTCTCTAAGTGCGGAACTATAGCATGCACGCCATTTACGTTCAACCTGTCTAAGTTAGAGGCGGGCCGCTCTGAGCTGGTCCGTGAACCAGGGTTGAGAGGGCAGCCTACGACCCTGAGTCAATATCAGTGGAGCAAAGAGATTGGCTGCGGTTGTCAGAGAGTGAGAGAGGGAAGTCAGAGATAAAGTCTTCTGAGAGGCACAGCTTGAGATAATGTGGGCACTGAGTGCCTTCGAATCCACTGAGCGCCACAAGTGTAGGAAGAGCTTAGGGGGGAAGATTTTACGAGGGGGGGCAGTAGGTAAAAGGGAGCAAGAGACCAGGTGGTGGTCGGACCATGTCACTGGTTTGATCTGACCAAGGCATAGCACAGAGTCTTTAGCAAATGCCATGTCAAGAGTGTTACATGGGTAGGAGCATGCACCAGTTGGTGTAAATGCAAGTCCGAGAGACTATCGAAAAAAGACTTAATTTCAGCAGAGTTGGGCATTTTAAGGTGCAAATTAAAATCACCTAAAATAACAAGATTAGAAAATTGGAGATTCAGATTTGCTGCTAGATCAGCTAGATCTTTCCCAAAGGATCCTATAGGGCCCGGAGGGCGATAGAGGAGTAATAGGTGAAAAGTCCAAGAAGGCGTGATAGCACACCGAATAAAGAGAGCTTCCATGTTGAGTGTATGAAGACATGGTAGTTCAGTAACGGTGTATTTTTTATTAAAAATTACAGCAACCCCTCCGCCTCGTTTCGGAGGTGGGCAGTCGTGATGAATGATAAGATAGGAGGGAGGGATTGCTTGAACTACAGCGGGTCCCGAAGTCTGCGTGAGCCGGGTTTCTGTTAGGCACAGAATATCTGGTTTTCTGCTGCTAAGCAGGTCCCAAACCCCCCCACCCCCGCATGGGCTGGGAGGGATCAGGTATTCAGTAAACAAAGGGTGGGGGACTCTTTTATAGGCTCTACGCCATCAACCATAAATGGGGTAGGATGCTTCAACATGGGACTGGGGTGGTTCCTGCCCGCTGGCCAGACGCTATCGTCAGGCGCCAAGGAAAGTAAAAATTAACGATCCAAGAGGCCCATCCGCCTCATCCCGGCACAGACGGGCACAGACGGGCTTGCCTTAAGCGCGCCCGCTGCGCCCCCCGCTGCGCGGGCGAGCGATCCTGCACATAAGTGCAAGGGTCGTGTGAAAGCGAGGCAGGGAGGATGAGGCCACGGGCATAGAAATAGGACTGTAGAAAAGTCCTAGCCCGCCTCTGGCTGCTGATAAAAATAAACAAAGTAAAAAGCCACCGAGCGCTAGGCACGGGAGGATGACACATCCATTCTGAAATTCTTCATTCACACAGAGCACAGAAATAATTAACAGGTACAAGGATGCCACAATACTTCTTCTAAAAGCAGTTCAGAGCAAACGTATTAAAATTAAGTAGCTTAGCAGATTGATCAGCTGTCCTCAACAGGGGCAGCCTACCTTAGTGTGTGAGTCTTTTTCGGTATTAGCCTTGTCCGTATGGTTATTCTTCCTATTATACTCGCTTCATTGGGGTTCCTTGCCCCTTTGGGGTCTGTTTGCCTAGTTGGGCTCATGGGTCGCCCCGTTTCAATTGCTTGGGGGCACTTACTTTGTTGTGATGGTGACTTTTCTCCCCGTGGCGCCGGGTATGTGTTTCCGCCCCACGTTGTGTCCCTTCAGGTTGTTTGGGCTTCTTTTGAGAGTGGGGTCTCTTTTTGGCTGTGCCCTTTGGCCAGAATTCTTCCTTGGCATTCGTTGAAGGATGGGTCCCTCTAGGTGGGGGATGTGGGCGCAGTATGTTTTGATGAACCCACTACCCCGGGTAGCTCTTATTGCTAGTTGTTTGCTTGTTTGCCCTCGGCTGTGTCTTATTTCTCCCTCTTGGGGTTTCCCGCCTTCTTGCGCGTCAGATTAATTGGATGGGAGTCTAGAGGGGGGCTTGCCTTACTGACTGGGGCCTGGCCAGTCGCCAATGAAGGGCCTGGCGGGGGAGTGGGAGCGGGGCAGAAAGATTGCCTGCTGTTGCTGTTGCTCAGGTACCCCCCGCCGTCCCTGTGGGCTTACCGTGTGTTTCTTTCTTCTCCTTTCCCCGGGGGAGGCCTCGTAGTCGCAGTTATCCTCACCCACGGGCGATAGGGTCTACGGCGCCGAAACTGCTTCTCAGCGCGGCTTTGTTTTCTCTCCAGTCACCGTGTGGAGAGGGATGGGAAGGGGAGCTTCTTCCCCTGTTGTTGGATCTTCGTCGCTGCTCGGGCTCGGCGGTCTGTTGTTGGGGAATCCTTTTGATGGGTCTGGGGATTCGCTGCAGCGTACCGAGTTCCAGTGTGGGGTGTTGCATCGACGCTGGAGCTGGGCCGCTTGCCTGGGGTCCTGGCGGTCGTTCTGGAGCTCCGGTTCTGGTATGTGGCGCCGGAATGCTCAAGGGTATAGTGCTGGTCTTGGTTCGCGTGTCACTTTCTCTGATCCGCGGTCCCGGTTCAATCTGCGCTTGCAGGATCTCTTTGGAGTGAGCCATGTCGGCACCCTTACTCCTGTCGCGGGCCGGAGGATCTTGCTTCTACCAGCGCGTTACTGAGTGTTCAGTGTCCGGTTTTGTGTCTTGCTGCCAGGCTTCTATGGAGACTAGCTCCGGAGGGTCAATTGTCAGCTTATTTGTAGTTTTTCTTTATTGCGGCCCGATCTGGGGGACAGAGCTACGTTCTCGCACGTCTGCCCGGCTAGGCCGCCATCTTGGAATCATACTGGTATTTTTCAACACATAACACTACACATGGTGAAATGGGCAACTGACTATTATTCCCCACTGCAATTGGACACATTTTGATATTGATAAATTATTTATTCTTTTTTATTTTTATTTTTTCTTGATGACATGATTGTAGTCTTTTGAACATGATGCTGTTTTTCTATTGTCCAATTGAATGTGTATACCACTTTTTTGTTTAATATGTTTTCAAACACAAAGATATGCCCTGATTTGAGAAAGGCATATAAAATGCCGAAACACGTGTTATCACAAAGGGCCACCAATAAAACTAACTAATCAGATACCAAATTATACTTTGCAATCATCTTTTGACGCAGTAATAAGGTGTGATCAAAGCACTTTCTTTTAACTTTGACAAACATAGTAGGGGAGCTCAAGGTCTCCGTTCTCTTTGACACACCAATGCAACATTGCAATTTGCAATAAAGAGGTCGCGGGGGTCACCAAGTGATATCACTGAAAAGTTCCCTGTGCATTCTCTAATCTGAATTAGTTGATTCTAACATTTAATATCCGAAAAATCTATATTTAAAAAAAATGCAGCTCACATTCTCTTCCAGTTCTATGTGCAAAATAACAGCTGTGCAAATAGAGAATATGAAACATAAAATAGTACTTTCAAGCAATGAGACCTATGAAAACATAATTAAAACAGAGGGTATCTAAGCTTTATGAGGCTCAGAGTCCTACAATTGTATTTGCAAAGAATGTAATATTACAAAAATACCAAGACCAGCTTATAACATATCAGTGATTACATTACAACACTGGTTGTCTAGTTTGAACATCTTAGTGTACAGATCATTTATACATACTACTAAACATTCTCCAGTAGCAAATGTTAATTGTTAATTACATTTAAGAGACGTGTAAGAGATAGAATCAGAGAGATGTTTCTCCCCACATACATCGGAGCCAGAGAGAATTCCTTGCAAACTGGTTTCGTCAATGATGTATTTCGCAAAGGCAAGCAATCTAGTAGATTTAAAGTGATGACATGCAGTGACAAGATGTTTCAAAGTTTCATGTTCATTGATGCAGAGATAAAATTTACAGGTGACTGAATATTTTACGACACCTTTCGTTCCCCAGTGTTTAATTCTTTCGTTAGTGTGAAATTGGTTGAGTTTAAATCTGATGTACAGTGCACAAGCCTTTTCACAAGGAAAGCAAAGAAGTGAGGAACATCGCAGACTTCTCTTTTTAATGAAACATGCATATGCCTTGTACAAACTGTATTTATTAAGGGCATCAATGGTGCAAACCCAATCAAAACGATAGAGTCTTCTTTTAACAAAGCCTTGCCGGGTAATGAGGTCTTGCTTATCCACGTCTAAATAATTTAATAAAGATTGCATTTTGTCACAAAACAATGATAGTGAGGCTGGACGAGCGTTAGTGAGCATCTCCAAAAGATCAACGTATAATGAGCTTGATGGTGGATTGATGTTTTTTGAATAATTGTTCAGCATTCTCCGTTTGTATTTCGAGGAGAGTAAGCTAAGCCCAAATTCATGTCTCAAAATGGGATTGGGAAGTGAATTGGCTAATCCCAATGTTTGCTTCCAGAAGCGACCCTGAAGAATGTCGTAAAATGAGCCTAAGTCTACCAGACACATGTCAAGACCAAACAGCAGGATTGGTTCTACCTTTAGAATATAGTAATCTATTGCTGGCATGACAGAAAATGTACAATATTTTCTGAAAACTATTTTCATCTGTGAGAGTAGAATTAAGTAGGTCTTAATTTTCGATTGAGAGAATTCCTCCACATGGTTATTGATGAAGTGTCACAGAGATTATAGCCTAGATATCGTAGTTGCAATGAGCGTTCAATTTTGGAACCTTCAATTGACCATTTAAGAGACTTGATCTTTTTCTTACCACTAAAAATCACAATCTGCCATCTTATTTGAGATTTTTAAACAGGTGGTGTCAACCCAGAGGATTCCGTCATCTTGGTGCAGTTCGGTAATTGTTCCAATATTCAAGAAGAGCGATAGGCATGATCCAGCTAATTATAGGCCTATTGCCCTTCTTGATGCTCCTGCAAAAATCTTTGCTTCCTTGATCTTGCGAGGTTTACATTTTTGGATTGACTCTGCGAATATGCAAGACAAGTTTCAGACTGGCTTTGTTGCCGGAAAGGGCACAGCTATTTATGTAGCTACTCCTACTTCAATTAAGGCCCTTTGCCGGCAGCAGGGACAATCGCGTTTTTATTGCTTTCGTTGACTTCAAGGAAGCCTTTGATTCTGTTGATCGATCTTTAATGTTGCCCAAATTAGTTACCGTGGGCTGTCCTTTCTCAATATCAATGCTTCATTTGAAATACTTCCATACGTATCAGGCTTTCTCTCGATGGCTCCTATCCCGACATTCTGTGGCCTTAAGCAAAGGTATATCCTTGCAGCTACCATTTTCAACCTTTTTATTTTTTATATAGGTGAGAGGTTTGTAGATATCATTTCTTAATCCCCAAAGTTGGGCCCACATCACATCCCATGGGCCCTATCGACTGATGACCTTATTCTTCTATCTAAAACTCAGGTGGGTCTGCAAAGACTGATTAACGGTTTAACATCCTATGCAGCTGAAAACACTGTGACTATTAATTTGGCCAAAACTCAGATTATGGAATGCTACAATTGTAAATTAAAGAAACAGAAACAATTTATTTGGACACTTGGGCAAGAACGTATTCTAACTACATCTGCATCCAGATATCTAGGAATTATGATTAATGACTCTGAGAGTGATATTATTCATGTGGCCAACATAAAATCAAAGCTCCGGGCCCTAATCTCTCAATCAAAAGCTATCCTTTATAAATTTGGTAAATTCTCGTGTAGCCATCTTCTTTCATTTTACTCCTTGAAAGTGATACTTATTCTCTCCTACAGTTCTGAATCATGTGCTCCAAAAGCATGTCTTTTTTGGGACCGATTGGACGGTAAGTTTTGGCGCTCGATTTTTTATTTACCCAATTGTGTACCTATTGCCCTAATCCGCTTTGAATTAGGCTTACTATCCTTGTATAGTATGATTGCATGGAAATCAATTGCATTATTTAGAAAGTGTCTACTCTCCTTACAATATGTGGACATTTCTGAGGTTTTGGAGCAATATTTGCTTCAATCAAATCATGGCTATCCGCTAAATTGGTGAAATGTGGTCACAAATATTCTTATTGATGTCGATATCACAATCAATGCTTTAGTTACCAATCCTAATCGCATTAAAACAAAACTTTACCAAAGAGATTGGATTTATACTAGATAATTGTGCTTAAGTTATAAAGATTGGAACCCTGTTCAATATGGATATAAAAAGTATAGAACTCCTGAGTCCTATCTAACTAAATATCCTTCACATAAATTTAGAGGAGATTACATGAGGTTCCGTCTTAATCTCTGCCCTACTAGGGATATTCAATGTAGACAAAAGATCTTTGCACCTAATGAGAATATATGTAGATTCTGTAAATGCATTAACCACCCAGAAAGTCTGAAGCATATTGTTGCATATTGCCCTGAATTACATGTTAAACGCTGCAAATATTTTTTGCAACATTTTGTACAACTGAGATCTATTGACCATGAAGAATTTTGGCTGCTAGTATTTGGTGCTAAACAAATGTCTATCAAATTAGCTACTATCGGCTATCTGAATGAATTGGATTGTTAGATTTTAAATTCTAAATATTAACTGGGTGTGGAAAGAGGTAACCTTTATGAGAAATCTTACTATATTAATTATGAATTATTTTTATCTTATGTTTATGTATAATCCTGTTTTTACACATTTTATCATAATTGTATTGATGGAATTGTACACTGGACCACTGTCAGATTTCTTTGTTGACTCAAGAATGTGATATAGAATTGTGGCATTAAGAGCCGTGCCCATTTATTTTGGAAAACCTATTTGGAATCTCGAAAGAGTGTCGTGGTCTTGAATATACCTCTCCAGATCATTGAGGATCAAAATGGAGAATACTTTTGAGGAAGCATCCATGAGGGCAATGGGGATGTAATTGGAGGGATTTGATGGATTTCCCTTTTTTATATATGGGTAAGATTATTGAAAGTAGCCAGGATTTATGAATCCTCTTGGATTTAAAGATGAATTCAAATTTAGCTTTGAGTATAGAGGCCCAAAAGTGAGGATCGGATTTGAGAACACAGTAAGGAATCCCATCGGGACCTGCGGCTTTCGAAAAATTAAATTTGGAAATTGCCAATCAACATCATTCAGAGACCATTGACAATGCCCCATTATTGTGATATCACAGTTCAAGTATGCAACATCAGAATAGGCTGGTGGTATTTGGTAGGTTTCTAAAAGATGTGCTTTCCACATTTCATTGTGGAAAGCACATCCAGTGGGTTGGTTGGTAACATTCCTTATGATTTCCAAAATCGATTTGGTATTATGCTTGCACGAGTGTTGGATAATTTTTTTGATTGTCAGCATTGTGCAACATGAGTTTAAACATTTTAATGTTGTTCTTATAACTCTGCGTAATCTGTTTCTTGGTATTTGTGTAATGAGAGGTATTCAGTACCCAACCTTTTAGATCCCTCAGATATTTATTTTTCTTCTATTTTAAGACTGCAACCTTTATGTTAAATTTATGTTTGTCACATAGACAGGTGGATGTTTGTTTTTTTGGCAAGTTTATTAAGCTTAGCTTTGGTAATGGTGTTGGTGTACTCCTCTGCCTGTGTGGGATCTACCCCTGCAGAGAGCACATCCATCTCTCGCACAATTATTTGCCAAACCATGTTAGTAAGCTGTCAACAAAGTTTTGGATCTCACCAAAGGGATATATATCGGAACGCTCAAATTCTATCTGCGTTAGTGCAGGTGCAATTTTATGTATTTTATGCTGTAGATCAAGTGATCACTAAGGCCAGGGTTATACATTATCAGAGAAGTTTAGTAAATTCGTAGCCACACAAAAGTAATCTATATAAGAATTAGAGGAGCCACATTGCCAGATACAGTTGGAGTATTTAGCACTGATCTCTGCAATTTGTATATCCCAGTCCAATGGATAAGACACAGACCTCTTCCCGCTAAGCATAGTGGTGGACTCTCCAATCATCACAGCTTTAGATTGGTTATCCCCAAGTGAATTAGTGCATCTGGAATTGAAATCGCCTCCTATAACTACTGAAGAGGAAGTGCCAAGCGCCATCCACACTCCAGACACCCCCTTCGTAGTACCAGGTACGTTCACGCCAAAATATGTGATGTATGAAGAACAGATAAACTAGCAGAGAGCAGCAGGTGGGCTCTGCCCAGTGCCTGTCAGAGTAACAGAACATATTGAAGTACCGACACCTAGGAAATCTGGACAGTAAGGTATTCATTGAGAAAGCCATATCTCCAGGCAAGACAAAATGACGTTGTCAGAGTGGAGCACCTGAAGAAATTAAGATTCACAAGATTTGACGTCATTTACGTTCAGACAAGTTCGTCTGAAAAGCACATGGTTACCGCAAGGGTATTGTGAGTCTCCTTCGATTTTCAATAGAGTCCTGAAAATGGACCTAAGCAATATTGCATTAGAGAGTGTTGTCTTGCAATACGTGGATGACATTCTAATTTGCAGCACAACAGAGGAAAAGTGCAGACACGATTCCATTCAGCTATTAACTATACTTGCTGAGAAAAGATATGAAGTCGACAAAGAGAAGTTGCAATATTGTCAACAAGAAGTGTTGTACATAGGCCAGCTGATCTCACATGAAGGGAAGAGGGTTACTCCTGAAAGAGCTGAAGCCATTTCAAAAACATCCAAGCCACACACAATAAAACAAATGCAGAGGTTTCTAGGATTATGCAACTATGTTAGAGCATGGGTCTTTGATTACAGTGTGTATACTAAACCCTTATTACAAACCTTAAAGAAAGCACAGGCAACGAAAGAAAAAATCATATGGACTAAGACCATGGAGGAAGGGTTTGATGAACTAAAAAAGGCCATTTGCACGGCAAAAGTCTTAGGTATTCCCAATAATGCAAAGGAATTCTACCTGGTTTCACAGTGTTATGACAGCAGTACTCACACAGAAAACCACGTTGGGGTACAAGCCCCTTGCATACTATAGTGGAAATTTAGACCCAGTGATGAGGGGTCACTTCCTGTGCGAACATAGTTTGGCTGCCGCAGCATTCGCCATAGAGAAGACTACAACCATTGTGATGGGGTGCCAAATGACGTTATTCGTCGAGCACGCATTATTTGCCATTTTAGAGAAACCGAAAGGCACATTGACATCTCAGAGAGCTTTGGCTTATGAAGTGGTCATATCAAATCCAGTGATTAAAATAGTTTGATGCAAAATAGTGAACCCAGCTATGTTTATAGCAGAGCCAGTCACTAAAGGAGAGCCACTACATGATTGCATGAACTATGAAGAATTTTATGATGAGATTCCCAGAGGGAAAGAAAATGCATTGGCTGAAGGAGAAATCGTCTTCATTGATGGTTCTTCAAGGATCGATCGAAATAATGGACAGAGATGTACAAGTGCCGCTGTGGCGAATTTCGAGTACTCATTAGTTCACGATTACCTCACATTATTCAGCACAGGCTGCAGAATTATTGGCGTTGATACTCGCACTTCAGAATTATGCAGGTCTGGAAGTGACGGTGTACAGTGACTCCGCCTATGTGACATCTACAGTGCACACAGGCCTAGCACGCTGGATAAGGAGGGGCTGCCTCCGAGTGGATGGTACGCCAGTGCAGCACGCAGCCTTATTGGACAGACTCATTAAGGCACTACAACTCCCAGTGGGCATAGCAGTTGTGAAATCCGCCACCCACATGAAAGGGACAGATTTTATCTCACATGGAAATCAAGCAGCAGACACTGAAGCCAAGCGTGCGGCAACCGAAGATGAAATAATAATGGATGTTGAAATGTCTGATGTGCATGAGAGAATGATTGTTGCACGAAGTGAGCCGGAAGGCTATAGCAATATGCCAAAAACTCAGTTAACGGAACTCCAAGGAGAAGCACCACAGGAAGAGAAGAACATATGGAAGTGAAGAGAGCTTGTGGCGACAAGACAGCACTGGTAAACCGGTGATGCCTATAGCCTTATTGAAAATAGCACTGGAACAGTTACACTATCCAGCACACATGACAATGGAGAATCTAGCAGCAACAATTGCTGAAGACTGGTTTATACTGAACTTGGCAGAACATGTTGCATTTTTTATGGTAAACTGCATAATCTGTCAGCAGTTCACAGGTGGGCATACACTACATGTAATTAGAGGAGTTATCCCAAGGCCTAATGGGCCCTTTCAGCACTTGCATATTGATTATGTCGATATGATTCAAGTATGTAACGGGTACAGGTATTTAATTGTTGTGGTGTGTCCATTCTCTAGATGGATAGAAGCAGGTCCATGTACACACCCAGACTCTACCTGTGCGGCCAAATTTCTGGTGAGGGAGGTGTTTCCCAGATGGGGAGTGTGTGAAGTGATGAGGTCAGACAATGGTCCTCATTTTGTTAATGCAGTATTTGAACAGATTAGCTTGTTGCTTGGTATAAAGCACAAGTTTTCTTTGGAGTATTATCCTCAAGGGAATGGGATATGCAAGAAGCTCAATGGCTTATTAAAGGAAAGAATAGCCAAGTTGAAGCTTACGCTGAAGAACGGATGGCTGCACTGTCTTCCGCTGGCACTGTATGCACTCAGAAACCAGCCTGGTTCTGACCACCATCTCACGCCGCACGAAATCGTGATGGGCAGAAGGATGTGAACGTCATTAATGCCTCGAAATAGAGCTAGATGTAATGCTCGGCCAACAGGAGAAGTGTTAGGATTAGAAATGCAAAACTACTTGAATTGCATGACATCTTGTTTTTATGTAATTTCAGGTCAGCTGCAGCGACAAAGAGAAGGGTGTACGGCAGTACAGAACACAGAAGGAGATGCTACAACAGATGCAGTGTCAGAATTATGTGTTCCCCCAATATTCCCTGGGGGCACGGTCTTGGTAAGAATTCACACCAAAAAAAAGTGGGTCGAGCCAAGGTTCCACGACCTATTCAGAGTGGAGGACATCACACCCTCTGCAATCAAGTTACTGTGAAAAAGAGCTTGGATCTTCTTGGATGACGTCAAGCCATACATCAGAGAAATCCCTCTGCCCACACCCCACCGTGAAGAGACTACAGACGACGTGGAAGAACCACAGCACATGCAGACAAGATCCATGACGAGGAAGAAGGACTCATGGACCAGTCAAGCAAAAGGCAAGGAACCTCTGTGCAAAGTTGTGGCTTAGTTCCCGACACTTCCTTTAAGCAAAATAAGTGAAGAAGGACATTAAAACACGGACACTCTGTGCATCCTAGCTGCAGGGTGAAGAAGAAGAATTGCACCTATAAGCCACAAAATAGCTTGTTGACTTTCAACTTTGGACTGAGGCACACTGAAGCCTTGATAAGAAAAGCTATGCCAAATTTTGATCGAGGATATGTAAACTGGAAGAGAATACAGTATCCCGGGTCGTTAGACACAGAAGCCTTGTTTGGACTCACTTATGGTGTCACGCAATAGTAACCTCACCAAAGACATCAAAGATATTCTGATCTATTTCAAGATAGTATTGAGGTCATACCCGTCGTTGGTGGGAAGGCTCTCGAACATTACAGAGTTTCTTCAAGATCCTGAAAACCAAAAGACAATAAAGAGGCTGCTTACAGTGATTGCAGAACAGTTTCTTTTACTTCCGGAGTACAGCGAGGAGAAGACAAATGTCCCTATCACAAGAAAATAGCAGTCTAGCCAGTATTGTATTTTGTCTCTTAATTGAAGACTTTCCAGACCTTGTGGGGAGACATGCCAATGTCAACGTCCTCACTTTCATCAGCGTCCCAGCGAACACTACATATCTGAGTACGCTCCTGCATAGTATAGTGGTGCAAGTCGAACTTTCTAGTCATCATCAGAATCACAGGAGAAGATTGTAAACTTTCCTTCAAGGGACAGATAGTGAAGGTGTTGCCAAAAGACTTCACTTTTGTTTATGCTAACAAAGAAACAACATGTTGTCTGGAGTGAAGCAGATTAGAGGCATAGATTGGGAATTGGTTTACATGGAACATGCAAATTAAGACTTACTGAACTTATTGCTTCATTTGAAACTTTCGTAGTGGAAAAATAACTGTTTCCAGAGACAAGAGACAGTCTATTATTCGGACCAAGAGGATAATCGGTCCAGCACTCATGACCTGCAAGCTGAGACAACAGAGTCCAGATATAGTGACAATGTTTAGCATGTATTAAATAATTAGTTTTGCTTCCTTAGATGATCGAGATGGGAAGCCAGAACAGCAGCATAGTGCTCCCCCATGAGGAGAGACATTCATATTGGCCCAGGAACAAATGCTGCAAATGAACCTATAAATGTATCATTTACACATGCATTGTGTTCATTATCATGTATCATTTACACATGCATTGTGTTCATTATCATGCTGTATGATAATTTATAATCACCATGCACACCTGTTTCACATTTGTATTTTTGAATATAGGAAAATACAACTCTGAGTAATTAGTTTGAAAGTAGTATACTATTTGAGGTGCAGGGGAGAAGTGCTCAGCCTTGGTATCTAGGCTGGGAAATATACATAGGGAAAATGATTTCCTGATTGAGGAAACCCGCGTCCCCTGCACACTATCAACAAGGGCCATGTGCAGGGTAGTAGTAACCTACTTGTACCCTAAAAAATAACATACGGGCCACTGCCCCTGTTGATAGTGTGCAGGGGATGCGGGTTTCCTCAATCAGGAAACCATTTTCCCCATTATCATACTGTTGTCATTGACAATTAGAACTGAGTTTTTTATAGGTGCACAAAGTGTTCAGATTCCCGTGCACCCACCTAATGATGTACACATGAAAACTACAAAGGTGCCCAGACCTTACATAGTCATTCCAGTTCCTAGAAGGAATGATAGAGTGACTGAACTTGAGATGGAGGTGATAAACAATGACACACAAACGACACTTGTGTTAACCAATGAATTGAAATGCCAGAGACAGGGTCGGCAAGGTAAACCCGAGAAGGGATTGATGAAAGATATACCTGCACAGATAATAAACACACACACCTGGTCTAGTGTCAATGATTTCAAAACATTTACGGAGACAAAAGACTTTAGAGAATGAACGAACAGAGCACATCGATGAGCACATTTGATCCAGTGATGAAAGACTCAAACACAAGTCCTGAAAAACTATCACGTGCAGAGATGATAGCAGAATCAATATGGCTGTTCATAGCCAGAGCCAGGAAGAGACACAGAGATGAGGAAGGACTAACAGAGCTTTCTACTACTCAGGGAACACGGATGGATGTTCCCATAAATCAAATAGTTAGAAGAAGCTATATGTGCAAGGATGTGGTTTTAGCAAACTACAAAAAGACTTTGAGAATCAGAATAAGCACACAAGAAGACAATAACAAATTGAACTATTACCTGGACAGCAAGGCACACATGGGAAACAACATTTGGTACCAACATATGAAGATAGTTGGAAGGTGAACTTAAGATGAAGAATGCTTTGTTTGTGCACTTCTACCATACAGCATGGGAAAGTCAAAAATCTTCGTAGCTGTTGAAATAGATGTCAAGACAGCACACTGTCCATCACATATAGCAATGTGCAGGACCAGAGGCCCGTTCATGTGAAGTGATGCTTCACTCAAATGGGCAACTGAGGCAACTGAGCCAAATGAAAATGATTATGTCCAAGACATAAAGACGAGAAATAATGGCAAAACAAAGAACATTGTGATCAGATATGAGAAACCTAGAGTGAAAGGAGCAGAAAACAGGAGAGAAAAAACCCCACAAAACTTAACGTCAAAGAAAAATCTACAGAAGAAGCTCGAAGTTGGAAGGACAGAGTTCAAATGCAAATTTGGGAACAGTGCTTTCTCCAGAAGGATGGGAGAAAGGAGTAGTGATCTGCAGAGCATGGATGATCATTGGATACCATAAAGAAACAATTGAAAACACACAATCAATATGCAAGCCATTATGGCCAAGACTTGCAAGACTGATGACATGGGTCGAAGACAGAGGAGGACCCTTTCAGATAGTGCCATTGGAGAATTCAAAGGTATGCTTCAGAAACAATGGTACAAGAAAAATGGGAGAGAATCAGTACTGTGGACGAATCTTTGATGCTACAGGAATGATGCATGGAACTGCAGTGATCATGGATCATTATTGGCCGTGTGGATCCAGAACATATATCAGATTGCCGAAGAATTGGGGAGGTATATGTACATTGGTGAATGTCCACGTTCCAGCATTGGTGATTCTAAGAAGTGATCTGAATATTGACAGTTTCCCGAAAGCAGATGCTTACCTGAGGAAGAAGAGATCTGTGGATCTGATGAGCCGAATGAAGAGAGAAAACGACTTCTCTGCCAAGTCGATGGAGGTTTTTAATGCAATCCTGTATGAACATAGGTTGTTCAGCTTAACCTCATAGTGTTCACGACAATCCTGATGCCAAGAATTCAGGTTGGAGCAAATACTAAGTTGTTGCAGATAACCAGATGGCAGTTACTGCAGACCATCAACACGACCATAAAAGGATTCAATGCAATCAAGGAAGAGTTAAGAGCAATCTGACTGATGACACTCCAGAATAGATATGTCCTAGACATGATCACAGCCACACATGGAGGTGTTTGTACAAAAATTGGAGAATCA
Source organism: Ambystoma mexicanum (assembly GCF_040938575.1). Lineage (NCBI taxonomy): Eukaryota > Metazoa > Chordata > Amphibia > Caudata > Ambystomatidae > Ambystoma > Ambystoma mexicanum. Next base: position 1,471,131,385 of record NC_090931.1, on the reverse strand, counting down.
TGTTGCACATTTATACCTTCACACGACGACGTAAATGGGACCTTAACAGAAGCCATAGGTATGCTGACAAAACTACAAAACCTGATGATAGATGAAGTTGACAAAGTCGATGATGACTGTTGGTTTGGATCACTGTTTTCATGGGTTCCACAATGGATTGCAGATGCATTCAAGTTCCTAGGAGCCCTGTTAGTGATGATATTGCTTGGAGTCTGTGTAATCAAGCTAATATCTCAGTGCCAGAAAACTGCAAAAAATGCCATATGGATGAAAATCATGATTGAGTCAGGATGGAAGCCCAGGGACCTGACTGATGAAGAAATAAGAGATTTTGTGAAAGCCAGCATTCATGCACCAGAAGGAACACAATTCCGGTATCCTAGAAAACATAGAAGATATGTGTGAAGATGGATCTATTGCAGTCCAAGTGGAGAATGTCAACTAATGACATGGAACAAAGATGAGCACGTGAAAACAGCAGGATGCTTGAAGGGAGTCATAAAGATATGGACCCCAAAGGAGCATTTCTTCAGACCCAGAGGATGAAATCAAAGTGGATGTAAAGAAGGAAGTGAGAGTGGTCAATGAATCGCCGAGAGGGGGGAGTGAAGAGGAAGTGCCAAGCGCCATCCACACTCGTAGTACCAGGTACATTCACAACAAAATATGTGACATAAGAAGAACAGATAAACCAGCAGAGAGCAGCAGGTGGGCTCTGCCCAGTGCCCATCAGAGTAACAGAACCTATTGAAGTACCGACACCTAAGAAAACCTGGACAGTAAGGTACCCATTGAGAAAGCCATATCTACAGGCAAGACAAAATGACGGTTGTCAGAGTGGAGTACCTGAAGAAACTAAGAAGATAATAAAAGAAGACGAATGGTGACATCATAAGACATCAGACGGACACACACATAGATGAGATGAGACCAGAGAATGCTGATAGAAGACAAAGTCAAAAGGAGATTCTATGGATACATGACATCTTGAGCCCAAGGTGAAGCAATGTATGCCATATGCACGATAAAGATATTCAGTTAGTTTAAACGTGTACAAATACAAGAAACCACAAGAAGTGCCAACATATACATATATATATTTCAAAAGCACTTTATATATGAGTGTAAATCCACTACGCGCATGAGTAGAATCGAACAGAGGTTACTAAAGGTCTCAAAAAGAGAGTGTTGCAGCAAACAAATCGAGAATTAAGATGGAGAGAAACCCTGCTGAAGGTAACCATGCCAAGTGTTAGGCAGAAACCTGTGCAGTTCCCTTAGGGACCACTGCAAAATATTTAAGACTACAGGTGTTAGCAGTAAACCCACTTGGTAGCAGTCTGTACCACCCAGATTTACCTGGTAGCTGTGGCTGAGCAGTCAGACTTCCCTCAAGAAGAGTTAGGCAGTATGCAAAGTATACTCAATAGGCACTCAGATACAATAATACAAGCAAACACTGACCAGAGCTTTGGTATCAAAGTATATAATTATTTATTTAAAAACACACAGTTGAAACACTCCAGCACTCTGATTGTAAAATATTCTAAACACAATTACTATTAGGAAATATATACCCCTTTTTCCCTATTAGAAAAATCACAGTAAAACACCACTTATTTTCATACAGAGGTGAGCGCTTGACTAGATTGCACTCTAATAAGTTTGTGAAAAAGGGAGGGAAAACGACAGAATAGGAAGGGTTACACCACTCTACGATTCAGGAACACTATTAGCAAGGCAGAGAGCAAAAAGTCACTGGTGAGCCAAAGTCCAAAGGCTGGGCCCACTCTTAGAGAGAGCAGAGCACAAATGCGCCCAAGATCACACAGTTACACTAGGCTTAGAAAGTCTTGCAGAGGGTTCAGAAAAGAGTTTAGAGAGGCTTAGAAAAGTTTAGCCAGGGTGTCCCAGGCTAACCCAGGTTTGAAAGCCGGGGGCTAAATCTACCCCGTACAGTCGGTTGCAAGGGAAGCCAGTCGGGACACGGTACCTTAAGTGGGAAGGATCCTCCAGCGGTGGCAGTTGTTCCTGGTAGTGGTTGCAAGTTGCGTCGTCGTCCAGGGGAAGAGAAGATCTCGACTTGGAGGAAAGATGAAGGTCGTTGCTCTACCAGGGCAGAAACCAGCCGCAGAGTTTTCCGGTTAAAGGTGGTACCTTTGTCTCGCGGTCGTGGTAAAACGTGGTATCCCGGTTGCCGGGGTGCCTAGCACGGGCAAGGCGGCCACGAGATATGTCGGGAAAGCGAAAAGACAGTGAAACTGGTTATCCCCACCAGTCAAAGGAAGAAGACTCTCTGGCGGGAGATCTCCTCTGTCGTCGGGAAAAAGTGGTGAGACGGTCCAGCAGGGCTCCAACGGTCGTGGTGTCGTGGCAGGTCGGCTCAGCTTCTCCCTCGTCGGATTCTTAGGTCCTGTGGTGACTTCTGAAGTTACCGTCCCCAAAGCCCTGCTTTTATGCAGCAAACCCCCATTCACTCAGCCTAGCTGTCACTCAAACATGCTAAGTGGTGAGCCGGCCGGCTCACCACTTGGGCCAATCAGGACGGAGTGCGACTTGAGTTGCCAAGGCAACTCAGTCCAGGGTGCCTAAATTCCCCTCCACCCCTCCTAAGTACCCCAGACATAGTGGCACCACTTTGGAGGGCTTCTGTGGAGAAGCCCGCCAAAAAGTGGAACAAAGGGCTCGACTTGGGTTGGAGTCACAGAAGAGAACACAAACGCCATTTTAGAATCAAGTTTTGGCAAAACATACCAACCGGAGAATTAATATTAATTAAATAAACCGGCGGTATGTTCGAGGCTACCGTGAATAATTAAATAAAGATAGTAGCCTAAAACAATGGGAAATCCCATAGGAAAATATTTGCGGTTGAATATAAAAAGTAGTATCCACTGCCACCAGCCAAAACTCGATCAGGGGGGATGGAGACGTGCCCCCTCGACTAACAGACCCTGGGGCAATCGAATTGCCCCAGCCAGTACGTCCACAATATGATGGTTTGTACTGGTTCTGTTCAGAATTTAAGACTAGTAAAGTCAATGGTGACTTTACATGCCCTGGGAGGCAGTAGTCAGTCCCAGGGTATGGAGTCTATACTGGGGGGTCACTATGACACCCCTGTTTTACTGCACGGAGGGTGCTGTGCAACACACATCACCAAAACACATGAAACCCTATGGAGTAAATGACCCCATAGCCCATTAAACACATCTAGATTCAAAGAAACTCACTCAAATCATGTCCAGGAGTGAGGGTAAAAAAGTCTCACTCTTGGCAGGAGAAAAAAATAAACCCCAACAATCCAGCAAAGCTGCTGGGGGACTCACTAGGTTAGGAAATTCAGCCTAAACAGAAAATTCTCCCTAACACCAAGAAGCCAAGGTCGTATCAGGCAGAAAAAGGCCAACAGTCGATGCAATTAAGGAGAAAAGAACAGAGTATCCTGTTTGGAAAGGTCAAGATAAGCCACAGATGGTAGAAGACAGGCATAATTAAATCGAATACACGAATATACATGAAGGAGAGGTCGGTTTCACAGTGTCCCAATCACGTGACAAGGCAGGCAAGAAGAGATGAGACTTTCGCACCTATGCCTGGGTCCCTGCCATACCCATGCTCCTTAAAAAATCTCAGACCAAGAAGCAAACTCAAGGCCAAACAACAAGGCAGTAATTGACACATGACCAATGAGGAGATGATTAATTGCAACATAATTGGAGGGATGCTGGGGTGCTGACAAACTCCCTGCAACTGGCTGGTTGTTCTGCATGCTGCTAGACGTGAGTGGAAAAGTAGGAGTGGGGTTGATGCCAACCAAATCATAGTGGACTGTGTAATCTAGGGTCCTATAGTGAGTAGAGCCACTGGGACGTCGTACTTTTAGTAACGTTCATAGTGGCCATCCTGAAGGAAGGGCTTAGTTACCCCACCTGACATTGATTGTCCAATCCTCTCCCCCTTTACCACATGCAGTTATAGTGCCTATGTTAAAGTTACCTTCCTATAACCAATCACGTTGCATGCTCGGTTTTTAAGATTGCACGTCAATGATGACGGGTTTTTGCTATAAATACTGTTTTTTTTCTGAAATTAAGCGGAGTTGAAGCGAGAAGAAAGATCGAGCGGTTGCTGATTGTACTCCCCGTTTTTTGTACTTGTCATTAAACGGACTCCCTTTGCCAAACTATTGAGTTGTCATAGTTATTTGATGCATGAATACGAATCTGCATCCCCATCTATCTCAGGGGTACTGCTACTCATCTTAAAGGCTGTTTGGAGATCCCCAGTTAAGAGGGCCGGCTGGGGATCATCCAGTTCACTACCACATAATGTGGGTTATAAAGTAGGGCGTCTTCTACAAGCATATCTAGTTGTTTAAAGATCACATCTAGCTATTAATTAGCTGGATTCCAGTATAAACATATTATCACAAAAGAAGTCTGCACATTGCCCTGTATAATCAATTCAATAACCAATAAATGTACAGAAGATGAAATCAGTTAGGAGAAGGCTTTCACGTTGTTATTGATAAGAATGGCTAAGCCTCCAGAAGGTCTGCATTATGTACCCATTTTGACAGGTGAGGTGTAGGTAGTGTAGCCATTCAAATATAACTGTTTCACCATCATAGTTTCCTGACTCAAGAATACTGTTGGTTTATCACCGGTGTGAGGAGAGCTGTGCCTAGAATACAAATTCTTGTAGCCACATGAGTTCCAGGATTTAAGGTTTATGCCTTTGAGGTTACGCTGGTGTGTAGGCGTGTTTAATGGACAAAAAGGTTTTCATTAGGGGTTCTACCCACGTCCGATCCTTGACCGCACCAGCCAGGGAGAGGAACGGAGTAATCGTCTCATCATTAGGAGATTTTGAGTTGCCACTGGTGAGAACGTCACTTTTGCTGACTTTGATTGGGTTGACATGAGTCTCTTCAAGGGCTTCTTCCTTGTTTTTGAATACATTCAAATGGAAATCCAATTGTGAGAGATCTGCTCTATGTTCCCAGATTAGTTTCAGAATAATTAACAAATGAACTTGGCTTATCATGAGATGATTATTTATGAGTGACATAGTAACCAAATCGATATCATCAGAGTTTCAAATTTTTAAAGATGGCATCTGACTCAATAAATTAAGAATGTAGGAACGATTAATTCTAGAATTGATATTAATTTTCGAGTCACTCTCCCATCCTAGAATGTTTGAGGTTTGGGGAGTGACCGTTTGCTTTGTTAGTTTCCAGACTACACTGATCATTACATGTGCCTTCCACTTTTGAATCCTTTGCATGTGAACTAGAACTTGCCTCATTAGCTGTGGAGGGGAGTGCAACAGACTGTGGAGGAGAATCCATCCAATTGGTGGACTTTATATCATTCGCATGTAAACTGAAACTTAGCTGAGCAGTCAGAGTATTAGCTGAAGAGGGGGGTACATTCTACTGAGATTGAGGATTCATCACAGTGGAAGGCTTTGTAATGCCCTTTGCTGGTAATTCTTGAGACAATGGCAAGCCATGACATTTTTTGTTGCCAGTGATTGGGGAAAAAATTGGACAACTGCGTTTGTTTGTTGCCATTGGTGTCACTTACTAAGCGAAGAGGAGCCTGCATTGAATCAATAGACTTGAAGGTCATCAAGTCCTCCAAGGCTGTACTGTATCAGCTGTAGAGATGTTTGTGGCAACTCTTTTCTTTTGATTGTTTTTGGAAGGAGGATCAGAGTCGTCAGACTTCAGGTGAGAGCTATGCCCATTGAGCTGCAAGTCGGATTTGCTTTCCTCATTTAGTTGTTGCAGGTCCAGTTCTAAGAGAGTTATGTCCATTTATTTTGGCCAATGGTAAGTTTTTAGATTTCTTGCCAGAATTATTATTTTCACTCTTTCTATCTGCTCTTCTTTTGGCAGCCCTAAGCTCTATTCACCTGGTTCTGCGAGAAAGAAAATGGGTTGAGGCTCCTGGTTCTATCGCAACTAGTGAAGGTGGAAACGATGAAGGCAAGTTATTGGCCAAGGGTTTGTCCTCTTAATCTATCAGGTCTTTTAGTTGAGAAGTACTGTTAGGATCCTCATTCACCTTTTCCATCACTGGTCCATTTGTGTTGGGAATCAAACAAAAATTCCTGTGTTTGTCGGTAACAATCTCTTGAAGAGCTTTTGTCAGATTCTTAAGTTTGGTATTTTTAGCTAGGTTAGAATTAACATTTTGTCATAACTGTAGGGGGTTAAATTTAGAGGTGTCATTCAAGGCAAGATGAAATTCTCCATTTGCAGCAGCACATGTTCTGTTGTTAGAAGCTGCTGAGCGGGAGGCCTCAAAGGTTTGCGTTGGCTTATTCAAGCTGCACATGTTCGAAGTTTGACTTGTGCAAGACTCGGAGCATACTCGTATATTTTCATAGCTCAGTGGGGGGTTTAGAGGACTTGAAGGTTTCTTGAGCAAGAATGAGACCCTCCAACATTATTTATATAGCGATTTAATCCAAGGTGCTTTTACAGAGCAAAATATCAAACAATACAATCAGACATGAGATTTCACAAAGTATGCACAGAATCAGTTTTGCTGGGACAGATGTAATTTCAATGCTTTACGGAATAGGGGATATAAAGTGATAGAGCGAATAGAAAGAGGAAGAAGGTTCCAGTGTAGAGGAGCAAGATGTGCAAATATACGGAAGCGTGATTGTGCACAAGGAGGAGGTGGAACTGTCAATCGGAACTGAGTATTAGAATGGAGAGAACGAGCAGGAGAGTAGAATTAGACTAATGAGGAAAGATAGTCAGGAATTAGACCATGGAGGGATTTGAAAGTTAAAGAAAGAAAATTGAACTTGAGTTTTGCGTGAAAAGGAAGCCAACTCAAGGTGTGAAGAGCGGGAGATATAGAGTTGCGTGGGGTCAAGTAAAAGAGTACCCTAATTGCAGTGTAAAAAATAGATTTTAGAGGAAAACGTCAAGAACGTTTGGGCATGAATCATTCCTAGAATGTTATGAGTGTTCCTTGTCAAGATATTGCTGATGCTCATTGTAATCAAGATCAAGCCCTCTCAAGTCTTGTAATGCATTGGTTGAGGAGGGAGACGTGGAACTAGCCATGGGCATGATGCAATCCTTTGTATTTGAAGCCGGAGGTGGAGGAGGATCGTCCCATGAATTTGTGTGAGAGTTTGTGTTCTTAAAGAGACAAATTTAATCTATGGAGCTTGGAAGAAAAGGAGATGGAATAGAAGGACCTAGTGACAATCTGATACGTTTTCCTAATTCAGCCATCACGGAAATGTCAGATACTGAGTAATTATGGTGTTCAACAGAATGTGACGTCAGAGGTATGGTAGATGGGTGTCCCAAGGTATTCAAGTGTCCCTGAAGTACAGATGTATCTAGGTTGTAAATCTTATGTAGAGAGTAATATAATAATTCATACTTGGCGGTAGAAGAATGTTGGACTTGGGCCCGAGCGTGGGTTAAGAAAAAGTCCTGACAAATTTGCGGTGGAATGCTATCTCCCATTTCATAAATATTGGGAAGTGTGAGTGATGGCTCTTTTTGGGGATGCTCTTGCACCCTGAGTGATACACTAAGTGGTCTCTGAGTAGATAGAGAGCTGTTCATAGCCTGAGGTTTCGGGCTGATGTTTCAGTGAGACATCGTCCACTTCTGAGCCCTCCAACCATCTTACAGGAGATGGCTTTTTTACTTTTTTTTTTCTTTTCTTTTGTGCATGAAATTAGAAGTGGTAACAAACGGATGAGTTCAACAATTAAGTGATACTGTAGTATCACAATGCAGCTCTTAAAACTGTGTGAAGACCAAAGTGAGAGAGCATCTGTGAGACTCGGGACAGCTCAACAATGCTTTGTTAACATTATGGAGACTCGCCAGGTGAGAACAATGCAGCAAACCTTACTCTGATGACTCTTACAATATCAAGGTACACTCCAAAGTCATGAACAGTAGCAGTATTGTTTTGTACTACCGTAGTCTGGGAATATCAGATAGAGATGGGCATCCTGGACGAGGCTTTGCAGAAACACCTAAAGTTCTTAATCGACTCATCAGAGGATGCAATACTTATTCTAATGCAGCTCAAGTTCGCTCTTGAAGTCTGTGCAGTTGCTAACGGAAGAAGGCAGATTCCACAGCCAACTACAGCTGCATAGACACAGTTTTCTATATTTACCAACGGCTAGATGAGTAACAGATTATACCACAAAGTAAAAAGTCATAATTTCGTCTGAGGCGCCTTTAACGTGCACTCTCTATGCACCGTGAATTAGAATTTCGAGCAACTTTAGAGAGAGGTAGAAGTTGCAAAATTCTTTGTGCTTGGCACTCTCTGCAATGCACGGGAAGTTATTGCAATCAGTATGTAGGTTGGCACAAACTCTCTCATTCCACCTCGCTCCTGGTCTGTCCATGCTCTCCTGTCCTCTCATCTGTATCTATTGATTCCCCCGGCTAAGCCTCTGCCCGGACTGCTGGCTTCCTTCTGCATCATTCCACCTATGAATCGAGTGTCAGTTTCTGCCGTTTCTGCCACTTTCATTCCACCTCCCACTCCATCTGCTGACTCTCACACTGACAAAGCCTTTGCTAACCTTCACCTCTCCATCTCCAACACCCTGGACATCCTTGCCTCTGTCATGAGGATCGACATAAAGACTACCTCCAAGTGCAACCTAGCGACCTAGCCTCTCTGAAACGCAAGTGCAGATTTGCTCAATGTAAGTGGCTGGCTTTAAGCACATCCACTGATGGACTGGCCTGATGCCTGCTCCAAAGGCAAAACAGACACTTCATCCACTCGAAGAAGAGGGCCCATATCCAGAGGGTCTGCATCTCCGGGGCCACCAACAACACGGCTGAACTTTTCAAAATCTGCAAGGAGCTCCCCAATCCTACTCCAATCTCTACTGCCATTCCAAACCCTCTGCACTGAACTGTCCTCCCACTTCACAACCAAAACCCAGGACATCCTGTCCTCAATCTCCTCTACTCTCCTCCATCCCGCTTCACCCACTCTCAGGCCTCTTTTGGCCCTCTCTCACCTTCCCTCCTTCTCTCCTTCTCACCCATAGCAACATTGTCTCCTTTGCTCCAGCCTTGGCTGATTTCTGCAATCACTCCTTTGCCACTGGTTCCTTCGCACTACCCCTCAAGCACTCCCTTGTCCACCCTCTCCCTAAAACGCCTTCTGCCTACCCTCCCTGCCCGGTTAGCTACCACCCTATCTCCATCACCCCGTTCCTGGGCAAACTCTTAGAGAAGTTGGTCATCTCCCAACATATACACCACTGAATCTGTTGGTTGTCTCCATGACCACCATTCTGGCTTCAGAGCAGCCGGACACATGGAAACTGCTCTCTTGAACACCTGTGAAGACTTGCTCTCAAATCTCCTCTTCTTCCTCTCTCATTCCTGAGTGTCTGCTATTCAGGCATGGTGTGCTGCTAGCTATCTCTGCCTTAATGCCAGTAAGACTGAGATCCTTCTCATTGGAACCTCTGCTCCCTCCTTCCCTCCTACTCTCTGGCTGCCCTCCATGGGTCCCCCCCCTCACCCTGTAGTAAGTGGTAGTAAGTGGGCTAGCGAGACACTCATACTACTAGAAGTATGGTCATCCTACACACATTTTCTATGATGGGCAGGAATGGTTTCAGGCCAATAAGTGCAGCTAATGCAAGGTGGGAGTATTTTTCATTTATTTATTTCTAAAGTGCCGAAAGCCCACGGGCATCGGGGCACTGACATAAACAGAAAGGGCAAACAAAATTATGGGACAATGGGCAATCTAGTGTGCCCTCGATGAAAGACAGTATAAGGTCAGTTGGGACAAGGCCCTAGTGATTAAGCTAAAGGGTATGTTTTCAAGGTGATAGTTAAAGGCAAGGCGTTCCAAAAGGAGTGTGCCAAAGCCCGGAGATTTGTTTTCATTAAGCACTTTTCAAACATATAATCAGTGGTCATAAACCATTACTGTGATAAAAAAAACTCCCCCTCTGCGCCCCCACCTAACTTTTAACACTGGAAGCAGTTGGCGAATTTCTGTCTATTGCGGCAGATGGTCTCAGCAGGCGGGGACCAGAAGTTCCCAAGTCAATCATTTGTAGATTTCAAGGAAGGGAGCCCATTCCATTTCTCTGTTCGGTAGGTGGTTGTGTAGAACGCTTGTTATGTTTTCCATTTCATACAGGTCCATGGCTTTTCTTGGCCAGGTGGCTTCCGTCGGGAGCGGCGGCAATTTCCAGATGATCGTGATGTACGCCCTTGCTGCCAGCAACAAAAAGTGAGCATGTGGGCACCTTCGTCCAGTGCTCCTCTTGCTGCTCCAGGCCAAATAGAACCAGTTTGGGGGTCTATGTCCCTGGGAATGCCTTCTATGTTTTTAATCCATGCTAGGACCTCCTTCCAGTATTCTTGCAATTTTTGGCAGGACCACCACATGTGCCAGTAGCTGCATGGGCACCACAACCTCTCCAGTACATGGGACTTGTTTGCGCAAACATTTTCGACAGCCTCTTAGGGTCAAACTGCCACCTGTGCAATACCTTTGTACCGTGGATTGATGTCTTGTGTGCCGTCTCGCACAACCTGGACCATAGGTTGTCTGTCATTGGGCCCATATCCTTCTCCCATCTTCTTCGGAGGCTCTGTGTTTTGGTTCCCTTTGCCTCATTAAAAGCCACATATAACTTTGAGATGAGACCCATGGTGTGCAATGTTTCACTCAGGATGCTTTCCAGAGGGGTGAGGTCTCTCATCAATTTGTCCTTCCATTTTATCGCAGTGAGCATCCCCTTTTATTTGAGGAATTTAAATACATCCCGCGGTCCCCACTGTAGGCCAGTCTCCAGGTCTTGGATAGATATACACCCCTTAGGTTTTATTAGTTGGCCCACCCTTTTGTGTCCTGCCTCCAGTGGTCGAAGTGGGTGGGAGCGGTTGGGAGTGGTGCTCCTCTACTTCTTTTAATTAACTTTTACCGTTCCTATACTTTTATTTTAAAAAGAAACTGCTCTGGAATGGTTTTGTTTTGAAATAAAAGTCTAGGAAGAAGTTGAAACTTGCACTTTCAGTGCACTGCACAGGACGTTTCCTTAAAGAGCAGGCACATGTGTTTTGGTGGTTTTATTGTGAATGGGAGGGGGCGCGGCGATGGTGTCTGTGTGGAGCATTTCAGGCCAACAACAGACTCCACTACTTCTTTTCGTACACTTCGACCACTGCCTGCCTCGTACCATTCCTGGAATCGTTGCGGTTCTGTGATCTCGTCCCGAATTGGAGGGGTCCATATGCAGCTCATGGGTGAGGACCATGTAGTGAGACCCTTCATTTCTCCTTTCCGCCACCACAGTTACAAGAGAGACCCCATCGCAAAGTGATCAATGACGCTGTTCGGGACGGTGTTCTTCAGGGCCCATAGCCACTCTCCCAACGTGACCGGTCTCATTCTGTGGTTTTCGATAGCTACCCATTGCTTCTGTTTGTCCCCTTGTAGATGTGGGACAACAACCCTGAATTGGGCCGGACGGTAGTAGGTGTACATATCTGGGAACCCCGTGCCTCCCCTTTCCTTCGGTTGGGTCTGAGCCACGTAAAATATTCTTTGCTTTTTCTCTTCTCGCAAGAATCAGAGGAGAATTCTCTTTAGGTTGTTGAAGTGGGAGTCCGGAATGGCAATGGGAAGCATTTGGTAGTGGTATAGTAGCTTGGGGAGCACTACCAATTTTATGGCGTTTAGCCATCCTGACCATGAAATTGTCAATTGAGCCCATCTCTCCAGGTCCTTGGATATTTCTGTCAACACGGGGGTAGGTTGGCGTCATAGAGTTTTTCCGTGGTTCTTACGATGTTGATTCCTAGGTATCTTAAGTTTTGACATGTTGTTGGGATACCCCCTATGGTTAAGGGGTTTCCGTCATGATGTTCTGAGGCCTTTTAGAAAAAAAGGGTTGACTTGTCGGGATTGACTTATAAGCAAGCCCATCTGCCAAAGTTCTTGATCGTTTTGAGGACTCTTGGGAGATTACTTTGTGGGTTTGCCAAGTAGAGAAGGATGTCATCTGCAAACATCGCTAGCTTGTATTCCCTCTCCCCAATAGTGACTCCACGTATTGTTTTCTCTCTTCGGATATTGTTTCCAAGCGGTTCCATGGATACGGCTTATGAAAGCGGTGAGAGGGGGCAGCCCTGTCTCGTCCCATGTGTGAGGGTGAATTCTCTCAATGTATTGTTGACCATGACTCTTCCCCTGGGGTCCCTGTATAGAGCTTGGATCCCTCTTATCAGTGTTTTCCCAAAACCCATGTTGTGCATCACAGCCCATAGGAAGTCCCATTCTACCCTATTAAAGGCTTTTTCTGAGTCCATGCTTAGGAGGGCGTGATTTCCTTCTATTGATTCTGTGTGCTCGATTATGTCAAGTGTTTTCAGCAGCGCATCCGCTCCTTGCTTGTCCCTTTTGAAGCCCACCTGGTCTGGGTGGATCAGCCGGGGCATGATGTCCTCCATGCATGTTGCTAGCACTCTGGTGTATATTTTAGCATCCACGTTCAGGAGCGATATAGGTCGGTATGACTTGCAGCATGCTGGGTCCCTCCGTGTCTTTAGAATCACAACTATGTGTGCTGTCGAGAATAAGGGCGGGGTCTGGCCCGACTGTCTTATGTGATTGAACAGTGTGGACATGTAGGGGGAGAATGTGTCCACAAACCGTTTATATAATCCCATCTTACCCCGGGGCCCCTCCCTGCGGGAGTCTTTTGATAGCTGCTGTGACTTCCTCTGGCGTAATAATGGATTCAAGATATATTTGTTTGTCTTATTTAAGCTGGGTCAGACCTGCTCCCTCTATCTACTCTCTCATTTCATTGTCTGCTGCAACCCCTTCTGAGGTGTACCGATTTTCATAAAAGCTGGCGAACTAGCCCGCAATTTCCTTTGGGGATCGCACTTGGGTCCCTTCATCTGTATTGATTGCTTCCACCCACCTGTCTGCCTTCTGGGCCCGTAGTCTGGGGGCTAATATTCTATCGGCCGTGTCCCCCTTTTCATAGTAAGTCTGCTTCAGAAACCTTAATTTCCTTACAACCTCATCCTTTCCTAGCGACCTTAGTTCCTCCCTTTTCTTTTTAATGGCTGACAGGTGTTCCTCCCGATACGTGCCCTGTGCATATTGTCTCTCCTCTAGTTCCACTATTTCACCCCTCAGCCTGTCTTCCAGGATTTTACACTCGCTTTTCCGTCTCGCCCCTTCCCTAAAAAGGTGCCCCCTCCACACTGCCTTCCCAACCTCCCACAGTGTTTGTATTCACCTCACTGTTACTGTTAAGTCAGAAGTATTCTTCTATCTCAATATAGCGCTCCTGCGCATAGATTTTGTCCTGCCACAGGGAGTCATTGCATCTCAATCTCTTGTATCAATGGCCCATTCCCTCCAGATCTAGGGATGTTATGCCCATGTCATAGTTTGACCAGGCTACTGGTCGTACCATGCTAACAAGAACCCTGGCTTGGTTTTCTTTGTCAATTAATAAGTAGTCTATCCTGGAAAAGGTGTCATGCACCTCCGACTTAAATGTGTAGCCCCCTTTCCCAAGGTTGCAGGACCTCCATACGTCTAACAACCCCCCCCTACCTCCAGCGTTGTTGCGAACCTGACTGAATCCGCCCTCGCACCGCAGTTGCTCGTTACCCTGGGCTGTTGTCTATCCATTTGGGAGTCTGTCCATGTGTTAAAATCCCCCTGCCACTATTACCAGGTCGTCCTCGCTCTCCTTCAAGGAGGTCAGTGCACCCTTATTGAATGGACCCTGTCCCTGATTGGGCGTGTACACCCCTACCAGCACAATCTGGGAGTCTTCTCATTTGCCTTGGACTATCAGGCGTCTGCCCTCGCGTGTGGGCTCCTCTTTTGGGTGGTCGAGCCTTAGCTACTTACTGAGGAGGATTCCCACTCTGCCCTTCTTGCTGTCTCCTGCTGCCCAGTATGTTTGTCCCGCCATTCTCCCCCTTAGTGCCCGTTCCTCCCCCCTCTTGAGTCTAGTCTCCTGTATGAATAGGACGTCGAGTTCCGCCCTTTCGAACTCTCTAACAAGCAGGGATCTCTTGGTAGGTGAATTGAGACCCTTTATGCTCAAGGTACCCACTCTTCAGGTCGCTCTCCCCAGATGTGCAATGACACCAACCCCTTCCGCCAGGCTGGATCCCATACCGCTGGGTGGTAAAGCTTGTAGTCGTCTAGGTACTGCTGCTCCCCTCCTGGCCATATCGTCTTCCTTTTGTTTTTGCTAGGTCGTCTGCTTCCCTCTAACCCCGCTCCTGCTACCATAACCGTAACTAATCCCAGCTCATAACCCCCCATCCTTTCAGTGAGCTCTGAGACCATCACTTGGTTCCCTGTTCCTGTCCCTCCCTGTCCCCTCCCCCCTTAACGTTGAAACTGAATAAACATGTCAACTGAGCCAAAACCATAAATAATGCCTCAGATCTTTGATTTGGAGACGCCCTCTTGGAACTGAGGGCCACCAAGGTTAGCCACTCTCACCTCAATGAGAGCAAGTTCTGACCCTTCTATATCTCTTTTATCTTGTTCACATGTGTGGCAAGATGTGGAGCTTTTTGTGGAAGTGCAGGTCTGTGTGCTGTGGTGTACTTGAGATCAACTGCACGTGGTTGTTCAAGGGGGCTTCGCTGGGTGAGATTCGGCTCGGTCTAAAGTACTTTCTCCCTCCCTTACCCCTTTTCTGTCTTTGTGGCATTTCCGCCCCATCACTTCTCTGTGTTGACTGTGAGCCTGAAGGGCCAACGGGCCCCCTTCCTCCCTTTTGGTTCTCCAGGCTGCTCAGGACTTGCATCGCCTCCTCTGGTGTCATGATACTGTAGTCTTCTCCGTTGTGCTCAAAGGTCAAGTCGAATGGGTACTCCCATCTATATCGGATCGATTGGTCCGTGAGCCATGTGGTCAGGGGCCTACATGCTCTCCTTCTCGTGTAAACCTAGATAGGTCCTGACATTTTTTTATTTGCAAGCCTTGGAAGATGTGTCTTGGTTCTGCTTCACCCTGACAAGGATCTACGTTTTTTCCTTGTTCCTCAGAAATGTAACTATGACTGAGCGGGGCCCTTTACCAAATGCTCTGCCTCCTCTGTGAGCTCTTTCAATGGAGACTTCTTTCCCACCCTCACCTTCAAACAGTTGCTTTATTATGTCTTGAACTGTCTTTTCAACTTGCTGCAGGGTCTCTCCATCATTTTCCTTCAGTCTAAGTATTATCAGGTTGAGTCTTTTTTCCCTGTTTTCCATATCATCGACCTTAAGTGCCAATTCCTCTTCCTTTAGCTCGATGTCTGTCATCCTGGCGTTTAGGTTCATCTCCATCAGATGTTGGTTTGATTATGTTTGAGATTTTCAACTTTGCCTTCTATAATGTCCACTTTTCCGCGTATATCTGAGATAGAGGTCTGTATTTCCGATCGCAGTGCTTTAATTTCCGCCATAATCCCTGTGATATCTTCTTTGGTTGCTGCTGCGGCCATTGTATCTGGTGTCTTTACTGGGACCCTCAGGTCACTCTTGGTCGGTCTCCTTTATTGCTGCAGCCTTTCAATGCTCTCTGTTGTCTTGGGGGCCTGTGCCTGGACATTTACCAAGTTGTTGTCATGAGCTCGCACTGCTTCTGGCCCAGGGTGCTGTCTTTTGTTTGCCCCACTTTCTTTTTCTCTGTTCTGCAAAATCCCTAGCATTCAGGCTGATTGGTATCTCCTTCGTGGGGTTCCTGTGACCCCCTTCTCTCCCTTTCTCATACAGAGCTTGGCATAACTTATCGTCGCTTGCCTTCTGCCAGATCCTTTCTCTCTGACTTTATCCCTGCAGGTCAGGCACTCCTGGGTCCTTTCCTTCGTGGGCCTGTTTTGGGGCTGCGGGTCTGCGCCCTGGTGGGGATGCCCCCCAATGTTCCACGTTTCTTCATTGTCTGGGGGCTCGTAGGGTTTAGGCTCTCAAACCACGCTGTCAAGCAATGCCTGGGGTCCCCCACAGCGTTTCACAACCCTTCTCTCTCTTTATGGGTCCGGCCCGGGGCAGGTTATGTGCTGTTTTCATTTGATTATCCCTGTCGGCTCACTTAACCTGGCTGCACTGGAGGGACTGACCGCTCTGTCCCCGTCACCCTACCGTGCCTGGGTTTAGGAACGGGACCTGTTGCTGGTGTTGTGCCTCGCCACCTTCCTTTCACTGCTGCAGTGCCCCAATTTCTCCTCTTCAGATCGGCCCCGTTGTTAGGGAGAATTCTCTGTTTAGGCTGAATTTCCCTACCCAGTGAGTCCCCCAGCAGCTTTGCTGGATTGCTGGGGTTTATTTTTTCTCCTGCCAAGAGTGAGACTCTTTTACCCTCACTCTTGGGCATGTTGAAGTGTGTTTTCTTGGTTAAACCTTGTGTTGAATGGGCTATGGGATCTTTTACTCCATAGGGCCTCATATATTTTTGTGATGTGGGTTACACAGCACCCTCTGTGCCGTAACCCAGGGGTGTCCTAGGGACTCCCCAACATAGACTCCATACCCGGGGACTGACTACTGTCTCCCAGGGCATGTAAAGTCACCAAAGACTTTACTAGTCTTAAATCCTGAACAGAACCAGTACAAACCATCATATTGTGGACGTACTGGCTGGGGCAATTCGATTGCCCCAGGGTCTGTTAGTCGAGGGGGCACGTCTCCGTCCCCCCTGATCGAGTTTTGGCTGGTGGCAGTGGAAACTACGTTTTATATTCGACCGCGAATATTTTCCTATGGGATTTCCCATTGTTTTAGGCTAACACATTTAATTATTTATTTACGGTAGCCTTAAACATACCGCCGGTTTATATATTTATTATTATAACTCCGGTTGGGATTTTTTGCCAAAACTTGATGCTAAAATGGCGTTGGCATTCGCCTCTGTAACTCTGACCCAAAGTGGAGCCCTTTGTCCCACTTTTGGCGGGCTTCTCCACAGAAGCCCTCCAAAGTGGTGCCACTCTGTCTGGGGTACTTAGGAGGGGTGGAGGGGGATTTAGGCACCCTGGACTGAGTTACCTAGGTAACTCAAGTCGCACTCCGTCCTGATTGGCCCAAGTGGTGAGCCGGCCGGCTCACCACTTAGCATGTTTGAGTGACAGCTAGGCTGGGTGAATGGGGGTTTGCTGCATAAAAGCAGGGCTTTGGGGACTGGAACTTCAGAAGTCGCCACAGGACCTAAGAATCCAACGAGGGACGAGCTGAGCTGATCTGCTACGACGACACCGCCGGTGGAGCCCTGCTGAACCATCTCACCACTTTTCCCGACGACCGAGGAGAACTCTTAACGGAGTGGCTCCTTCCCTTGACTGGTGGGGACAACCAGTTTCCACCTTCTTTCCGCTCTTCGAGGTATCTCGTGGCCGCCTTGCCAGTGCCAAGCACCCCGGCAACCGGAATACCCACCACTTTTACCCCAACCGCGAAAGTCGGTACAACCCTTTAACCGGAGGACTCCGCGGCTGGTTTCTTCCCGGGCAGTGCAACGACCTTCTTCTTCTGCTCTTCAGCGAGATCTTCTTCTCCCCTGACCGACGTCGAGCCTTGCTGCCACTGCCTGGAACAACTGCCCCCGCTGGAGGATCCTTTCCGTTAAGGTACCGTGTTCCGCCTGGCTTCCCTTGCCACCGACTGTACGGGGTAGTTTTAGCCCCCGGCTTTCGATCCTGGGATTGCCTGGGACACTTTGGCTAAACTTTCTAAGCCTCTCTAACTCTTTTCCGAACTCTTTTGCAAGACTCTGAATCCCTACCAACTGTGTGATCTTGGGCACGTTTTCGCTCTGTCTGCTCTAAGAGTGGGCCCTGCTTAGTGACTTTTGCTCACCTGTGACTTTGTGCTTCTTTGAGCTTACAAAAAGTGTTCTTAACCTTAGAGTGGTGTGTTTATCCTAATTCTGCTCCTTCTCCCTTCTTTTTACCTACTAGAGTGTCATCTAACGTTAAGCGCTCACCTCTGTTTGAATTATGTGGTGTTAACCTAGAGTTGTCTAGATAGGAATAAGGATTGGGACTGCTTTCCATATAACTGTGTTTAGAGTGTTTTACTATATTTTGCTAGAGTGTTTTCAACTTATGTGTTCTTGAAAATAAATAACTATATACTTTTGAAACCAAGCTCTGGTCAGTGTTTGCTTGTGCTATTGTGTCTGAGTACATATTGTGTATACTTTGCATACTGCCTAACTCTTCTTGAGGGAGGTCTGACTGCTCAGCCACAGCTACCAGGTAAATCTGGGTGGTGCAGACTGCTACCAAGTGGGTTTACTGCTATACCTGTAGTCTTAAATCTTTTGCAGTGTTCCCCAAGGGAACTGCACAGGTTTCTGCCTAACACCCGTGCCGGCTCTACCGGGGCCCCTGCAAGCAGTGTTGCCAACCTACCGACTTTCTCGCTATATTTAGCGAGAAAGTACGCCCCCCTAGTGACTTTTTCATCAAAAAGCGGCTAGCGAGAAATCTAGCTACTTTTTTCAATTGGTTTGGAGACTTGCTCATTTATGCAAGTTTCCAAACCAATTGAAAAAAGTGTGGTCATTCGCCCGTTTTCTAATGGGAGTAATGCAAAAACACACTGATAACTTAAAAGGGAGGTGTTAAAAGGGGAGGGGGTCACAGTAAAACACACTGATAACTTTAAAGGGAGGTGTTAAAAGGGGAGGGGGCCACAGTAAAAGCCATAAATCGCAGGGGGAAAGAGGAGGTAATTATGCAAATTAGGCAGTGACGTCATCTAGCTACTTCTGGCGACTTCTAGGGGAGCCAATAGCTACTTTCTTCACTGAGGAGTTGGCAACACTGCCTGCGAGCCCTCACCGCACTTAAAGAGGTTCTGCGTCGCACCGGCTCCTTTGGCCGGGCTGCCGCTCCGATGTTTGCCTTGGCTGCCCGCGCTCTACTAGGATCTCCTGCTGGTTGCTGCATATGCTCCTTCGTGTCTTTGGTGGGGGTCTCCGGAGCCCTCTTGTTTGCCAGTGTATCCCCTGATGCCATGGTGGACACCTTTGTGGGGAGCTTCGTTCCCTTTTACGGCGAGATTCCGGCGTCTCTGCAGCGCAGCCTACGAGCGCCTGCTGTTACTCACAGAGGCCCGGGGGAGGCTCCCTGGGCTTTTTCTTGGCTGTCGCCCCACTGTCCCGAGCAGACTCTCAGATGTTGTCGGAATGGCAGTGTCTCCCCGCGGCCCGCCTCTTATCGTTATCCGGTTCGTTATGAGCTGATCGGGCAATATTACGCACCCGCCATTTTTCAGGTCCTCACCGGCGGGGGATGGGCTGTCCTGGGAGTTCTCGCCTTTCAGCTCATTTCAGATTATTGTTGAGCTCTTATCTCTTTCGCTCGGACATCCCTTTTATGATATCGGTATTTCTAGAAGTTGTAATTGCTTGGGTCTGCTCTAAATCAACTCAGACATCTCATTGCCGTGGAGAGCTGAGCTTCAGGCAGCAATTGCTTTCCGCACCCCCTGGTGGTCTCTCGACCTCTTGCTCTTTTGATTCTGATTCCCAGAGCAGATGATCGTAGATCCCTAGCAGGTTTGTATGGCATGATCATTGCTTTGGGTAATCTGAGTAGTGTCTGTTGAGGGTGTACACAGCACTTGCATGGGCACCTTGCCTGTTGGCCTGCCATTTTGGCTTCTTGTTGTGGTGGTGCAGAGGGTTCACTTTTCAACATGGACTGTCACGGCACACATAGGTGTTTCTCCTGGTTCCATGGCTTCACCTGCACGTTGCCCTTATGGTGCATGTGCAGTGCTTAAAGTGGGCCAGGGCTGTCTCCAAAAAGTGGGACTGAGGCGGGGCCCTGTCCTACCGCAACATTGGCGGGAATCACGGGATGCATTATCCTGTCGCGGCCGCAGCCACGACGGGAGATGCGCCTGCAGTGAAGTCAGGCAAGCTGACAGAAGTGGCAGCCAGCCACAGCGACGCTGTGACTGGCTGCCACTTCCGTCAGGTGACCCCTCGCGCGAGAGGTCACCAGAGGCAGTTACTGTCCCTTTGTTTCCCCAGGTCGCCGAGGCGTCTTTAACCCTCGGCGAACCTGGGGATTCCTCGACATATTTCGAGGGTTATAAAAGATGGCTTTGAAAGTACACATTTCAAGCCATCTTTTATAAAGCTTTGCCGACGGACAATTTTGTCCGTAGTCAAAGCTTTATAAAAGATGGCTTGAATTGTGTACTTTCAAAGCCATCTTTTATAAACCCGAAATGTTTAAAAAAGATGGCCTGAAAACTAGGCAAACCGTAGGGTATGCACACAAATATATATAAATGTTATATATTTGTGTGCGTACCTTACTATGGTTTGTGTACTTTGCAAGCCATCTCGTATAAACGTAGAAATATGTTACCCCTACAACTAATTACCCCTCCCGGGTCCAACATTGCCTATGAAAGCAGTGGGGATGTGTTCATCCGACTCACCTAAAGAGAAGTGCCTCACCTGCAACTGCTATACGTCTTGCGTGTGCCTAATCACATGTTCATGAGGATGACTCAGTAGTGTCTGTGAGGCCCCCTCGAGGGTGTCCTCAGCAGTACCTGACCCGTGTGCGCATGTAATCATGACAATGACACGTTCATTATTGATGTATCTTTCTGTTATCTGCATGGGGTTGCCCTTGCTCCACTGATTGTTTGGGGTCCAGATGGCCTTCTGATGGCCTTTCCCTGTTGGGGTGTCCTTTAGCGTCAAGATGCCTCTGGGCATATGATGCGCTTAACAAATAAAGATAGCGTAACATAACATATCTCACCTGTAATAATCTCCCCCATAATCTCCTCAATGCCCTGCTCCACAGTCCCTCCTCGACCTGCTCTTTCTGTACACTGCCTCTCCTTCTGGTCCAGTCTGAAGGTCCCATCCATCTGAATAACCTTTACTCTTTCCTTGGCTGCTCGTTTACACTCCACCCTTCCTGTTTCTATGCTTCCCCCCACGACTCGATTGGTCCGATGCCTCACCTGACCATAGGGACAAATCTCTGCCTGCTCGTTCCCCCTGGGGTGGGTTTTCACACTGTAAGTTTTTATAACCTCTTTAATTCACGCTCCCTTTTCTTGCGGAACATTCAAATCTGGTGTTGGGCTTTGAGAACTTTGGCACTCGCATTACCTGCCTTCTTGAAATGCTACCGCGAGTATAGTTGATTTGGCCTGGCGTGCGACTCCTTAAACGCGGGTGCTTTTGAGGTGTTGTTTGGACAGCTGGTTTCTTACTTCAGGTCGCTGCAAACTCTGGTGGCTGCTGGACATGCGATATTGGTCATTTTTAAATTAAAGAACTTGGGCCAGCATCGGAACGGCAAGGTCTGGAGCGATTGACAGAGGCAGCATATGCGTTAAACACAGCACATAGAGATGGGCCATGGACTGGCGCCCTCCCAACTCCTTCATCTCACATCTAGGGCAGGACGGGATATACAAAAATCCCTGTTATGCATTCTGTCCCAGGTTGGGAGGTGTCCCTATTCCCCGCTGAAATCGTCCTGCCTTGGAACCTGCCACATTCCCCTAAACATTTTGCTGGCTTTCTTGGTTTGTATACGTTTTTCTTACTGTCAGGTATACTGACATCCCTTGCAGCTGTTACGCCTTTTTGGCGTGCTTCACCAAGTAGCCCATATGGCTACCATGATAGGGATGCTCCCTGAGCATCTCATTTTGTCCATGAATGAGTTCTCTCACCCAAAAGGTACATTTGGAAGTAGGTTGGGAGCAGCTCTAAGTTCTGTTTTCACTGTGCCGTCATGTAGCCTTTTTACTGTGTTCCTAGCCAAATGCCCATGTATGGTGCCTGTTTTTAAAATCCTACGTGTCCCTTTTGTTTTGTAGTCTCTCTTTGTTGGAATGGACCAGAAACAATGGCCAAAATGGCTGTTTTTCGAAAACACACATTATGTGAATGGATTACAGTTCACCCTGAATAAGGGTCTTCTAGACCCTTCAGTCAACATCTGTGTGGATGTGCCTAAGTGTGTAGAGTTTGGATGGCCATCAAAACTTGGAATGGTGCACTGTTGTGGATTGGTGGGGAGGGTTAGCCCTCCCTCTATTTGTATACCTAGTAAGTCCCCAGACCTTTCTCGAAATTCATGATGAAAGAAGCTGAACATGAGATGTCTCTGAGAACCCTTCTGCTGCCAAACAGGTCATACTCTTGGGCCTCCCCATGAACCTCTCTGTCTCGCTGTGCTGGGAACCTTTCAACACAAGCCTCTTGCTCATCTTCCTGCCTGCCTCATAGGCTAAAACCCTCTATGCCTGCATCCTCTGGTACTCTCCTGAAGCCTTCTTTTTCTCGTTTTGTTTAATGAACCCAGGATGAAGGCCCCATGATGCCTGGTTTGACGACTCAACTTCTGGGACACCTGTGGTTCAGGGATGAATATCGGTTTCTAAACCATCAATCAACCCCACACCTCTAGTACACCAGAAGGGATCTGAACAGATTGGAATACAAGTAAATTATAAGACTGTTACATATCGGCCCAGTCCTGCAGTGCCTCCCTTTTCTGGTGGCTACATACGGGGCAAGCGCGTTCCAGAACTTCGTTGTGGCTTCGGTATCGGTTGCCATGGTGCCTGGCCGTGCAGCAGAGGACGCTGCATCAGCTGAGACGTCCCGTGCGCAGAGAATGCATAAGGAGGCCCCGTCCCTTGCACCGTAAAAGCCAAAGCGACTCAGCGGATTGTTGCTGTTAATTGTGGCATTACGTTCCTTCGGTTCCATCCCGCTCCGGTGCTTATTCCCTTTTTCCTTTTGATTACTTGACCTCCTGGCGCTTTGACCCACCTTTGTCTACTTGGATTGTCTCTGCTTTTTCCTCCAGCCTGAATTTGAACTCTGTTGCCGACTTCGGATTGTCCTTTGATTGCATTTGCTTTTTACTTCAGCCTGATCTGCGAACCCTGCTGCCGACCTCGGACTGTCCTTGGATTTCTACTGTGCCTTCGCCCTGTCTGGTGAGATTACTCCTTATTGCCGCTCTATGCAATTTGAGCGACCTTTCCAACGCGGATTACCCCGCTGCACATTTCAAGAGTGCCCTGCCAACTTGGCCTGTGTTTGTGCGATTAAGGTAAAGCTCGTCCAATTCTCCTGTATTATCAATTACCTGAAACTCATCAGTCCTTCTCACACGTGCGGATTCCCGGAACAATCTCCTGCCTTCTCTACCCTAACCAAGTGCATAGAAGTGACGCTTTCCAGTGTATGCAGCAACCAGTCACTAGTGCGACCCTCGTGCCGACCGGGTATACTCTTCCTTACTAACCTTCCCATTTGTTGTTTTGTACCTGACGTTGTACTCCTTTCAACTGGTACCCATTTTTCCCTTAGGAATCCCACTTATCAGGTCTGCTGGGTGTTGTATCAGTCATAGTGAGGTTCTGGTTATCACATGTGCATACTCATAGTCTTGGGTTCTCTTGTAGGTTCATCATTTAATGTCCAACACCACCTCAACCATTGTCTAGGTACCTAGAGTAATTTCTGATTGTCTGGTTAATTCCATTTTGCCTGATTGCTTCTAATCATACTGTGTTTCCTTTGCAGCATTGGTTATTGGCGGTGTGTGTTCTCCCAGCTCTTTTAGGCGATAGACATCTCTGCTGGTTTTTACTCAAATGGCAGAGAGGTACATCGTAGAAAAGAGCCCCTCTTAGAGGAAGCCTGAATCACAGAATTCAGGGGAGCTGGAATACTGGAGGCTGAACCCAAATCTGTTAAATCCTACCTCCCGCCGCAAGGTCGTCTTACCTAGGCTCCAATCAGCATACGGAGCGGTAAGTAACAAAGACCTCCTTGTCCAATTTTGGTAACATGGACGTAACGGCAGGCTTATCTGTGCAAGGTCGTGCATCGTTGGTTAGTTGCAACACAGAGAACATACAATTATTACTCAATGATAAAAGGGACTGTTCAGTCAAGGTTGTAAAAAAATGTCTAGCACACTACAATTACAACTCACACTGCAAAGGAACACAGTGCACAGACAGTTTCACAAAGGAAAGGGATGCACTCTGGATCCTGACAGGAGAGTAGTTGGTGAAGCAATCAGTCTTACTGTTCAAGGATATTTGGTTTCAACACCAAAGGGGAAAAGGGTTGTATCTGTCTATAGGGGCCTTCAGAGGAGTACCAGGGGGGCAGAAACACAATATAACTGGTGCTGAAGAAGTTCCTGGTGCTTGACAGCGTTGAGGCAGTTCCAGGGTGGTTTGCAGCCCGTGAGGCAGAGTTAGTGGTGGGAGACATCTGCAGGTACCAAGCGGCAAGCAGTTCGGCAAACGAGACTGGTCGTACGTCTGCAGCCTGTCCGACGCAGCAGCTCGGGCCAAGAATCGTTGTCTCTGTGCTGGTTGGTGGATCTGGAATGCTGGTGAAGGCGTCCCGGACAGCTCTGGCGACTGCAGCTTGACAACAGTCAGCGGTGCAGCCGGATGTGGTTTGAGGACTCAACTGTCTCAAAATTGTCCTTAAACAGATGAACATTGGATGATGCTTGTGTGGCACTCCTCCTAGCTTCTTCACAAGGCTTGTGTCCTTTCAAGGTGGACGGCCCAAAGCTCAGCAGGGTGTTAGCAGGGAATGGCCTTGTCCTTTGTCCAAAGACTCTCTGGCACTTCCCACCTAGGAAGCTTGTTGTTAGAACCTAGCAGGGCACACTGTGTGCTGGCTGGGTACAGGTTCTGGAGCTGCTGGACGGGTCCTCTGAGTCTGATATCTCCCTCTGTTCCCTGGGAGATGTTTAGAGGAGGGATCTAGTTTCCCCCTTGGAACTCCTGGCCTTCCTTCACTGGCGGAAAATGTAAGGTAGACTGTACCTTCAGCTCGGATCCAAATGGGTCCTTCTTCTACTTCTTGCAAAGTCTTCAGATGATCTGATCAGTGGGGGGTTCAGCCCTCTTTTAAAGCCAAACAGGGCCGAGGGATTGGTGTTTGCCAAGGCTAACTTAAGTGAGCCAATGCTGGGTCTCCACCAACACTCTTCAGTGATGCTTTCGGTCAGAACCAGGGCGCTTGGCAACAGACAGGGGAAAGATGACAACATATACTTCTAAGTCCCACCCATCTTCCTGACTGCTTTACATCAAGTGTCTCCCTAGTTAACTGAGCCCTAAGCAGTGCTTGATCGCAACATGGACCTTGTTTGATGTAGGGGGTTGCAAGCAGACTTTCGTCTCCTACTATTGACATGTTTCTCTGATCTGAAAGGAGTGGTTCCAGACAGGACATTCACTGCCCTTTCATACCTAGGAGGGGTGTTAGTACCAAGTTGACACTTTGCATTACAAAGAGGTGTTGGCATCTGGTCTCCATTGTCACTTCCTGCACTCAGGCCTTCCCTGAGGCCTGCTAATTAATATTCTTCAGCATTCACCACCACCAGTAAAGTTTGACAATGGCGATACAAATCCATGGGGACTTGAAATTCTAATCAGGCTGCCCATGGCCAAAGGCTTTTGATGTACCCACGACTGTCAAGTGTCAGCTAAACATGACATGGGAGGGCAGTGCTGGTAAGCTGTGTCCTCCCAGGGTACATGAATATTTTGCTGAGCGGTGAGCAGGGAAAATCTACATGGGAATGACCCACTCGTTCATTCTTTTAAACAAAAAAAAGGCCCAGACAAGTGCACTCTTCCCGTGCAGATGGTCGAAGTCCTTACATGCCACCCAGCCTCAGCATATGAACCACCACCCTACTGAGAGTCTGGTTCGTCATCAAGGCGAAAGTACCGGCTAAGGCCTTCTGCATTTCCATGCTGGGATGTCCATATCTAATCCCTGTAGGGATATTGCCCGCCGCAAAAGCTTAGGTTTCTCCCCTTGCATGGCCATTAACTATCGCAGAGGCCTATGGTCGGTCTGGATCGTAAAGTGAGACCCAAAGATGTAGGGTTTCAGCTTCTTTACGACCCACATGACCGCATACACCTCTTTTTCTACAACAGCCCAGTTCCTTTCACTTTTTGTGAACAGCCTGCTAATGCAGGCAACAGGTTGCTCTACTCCTTCAGCGTTCAGCTGCGCTAACACTGCTCCAATCCCAAAATCATAGGCGCCTGTCTGGATAATGATTTCCTGACCATAGTCTAGTTTCAGAACTGGGGCCCTGCACAATCCATCCTTTAAATCCTGAAAGGAGGTTTGACAGGCGCAGGTCCAAGTTACCTTCTTTGGCATCTTTTTGGATGTTACATCATTCAGGAGCATAAAGTTGTCCCATACCCTCTGATGAACGACCGGTAGTACTCGGTGAGACCTAGAAAGGCTCTAACCTGCGTCTTTGTGGTTTGGATGTCCCAATCCTTCACAGCCTGTACCTTCGCTACAAGAGGTTGTTTCTTACCTCCACCGACCAGGTGGCCTAGGAAAGTCAGGGTACCCTACGCTATCTGGCACTTTGTGGCCTTGATAGTCAGGCCTGCATTCTGCAGCGCCTGAAGCACTTGTTTCAGGTGGGATAGATGATCTTCCCAGGTGTGGCTGAAAACAGCAATGTTGCCTAGATAGGCGACGCTGAGATTTTCCAGTCCGGACAAAACCTGGTTAACCATTGTATGAAAAGTGGCTGGGGCATTCTTCAATCCGAAGGGTTTCACAGTGAACTGATAATGTCTTTCCGGGGTTGAGAATGCCAACCTCTCTTTCTCTCAATCTGTCAAGCCGACCTGCCAATACCCTGATTTGAGATCAAAAGTACTCATGTACTTGGCAGCACCGAGCTTGTTAATTAGTTCATCTGTCCGAGGAATGGGGTGAGCATCTGTCTTCGTGACAGAATTAAGCCCTCTATAGTCCACACAAAGCGAACTTCAGTCTTCCCACTACTGGTCTTTAAAGGGACTAGTACCACTGGGCTAGCGCAGGGGCTGTGGGATGGCTCTATCAATGCTAGGGACAACATTTTGAAAACTCCCTCCTTGATGGTGTCCCTGACCTTATCTGATATCCGGTGAATTCTGCTCTTCACCGGCTTACTGTCTCCAGTGTCCACATCATGGGTGCACCAATCTGTGCGACCGGGAGTCTGCGAAAATAGACAGGCAAACTGTCCCAGTAAACGTCGACAGTCTATCAGTTGCCGTTCTGACAGGTCTGTTGCAAGGTTGACACCTACAACTAACCCATCTGTAGCTTCAGAGTTCAGGAGGTCTGGGAGTGGATCGGTCTCCTCCTCACTCTCTCCCTCAGTCACTAACAACATGACCAAGTCATCCGGGCTATAATGGGGTTTTAGCCAGTTGACATGAAAGACCCTGCACATCTGTACAGGTCCTGGTACATCAATGAGATAATTCACCTCACTGACCTTTTCCAGCACAGAGTAAGGCCCAGTTCACTTGTCCTGAAGGGCACTGGGTTTGACAGGCTCCATAATCCACACCCACTGGCCTGGAGAATAGACTGTCACTGTGGCCTTTGGTCATGCCAGTGCTTCATCAGCTCCTGACTGGCCTTTAGATTCTTTGTTGACTGTTCCATATACTTTGCCATTCTAGACCAAAGGCCGAGTATCTAGTCCACCACATCTCGTGACGGGGATGAGGGTTTGCTTTCCCATCCCCCTTCACTAGACTGAGGGGACCTTGTACAGGGTGACCAAACAGAAGCTCAAAGGGGCTAAACCCTACTCTGTTCTGTGGCACCACCCTATATGCGAACAGAAGGCATGGCAGGAGAATATCCCATTTTCTCCTCAGGTGCTCTTCCAAGCCACCTATCATGCCTTTCAGGGTCTTCTTGAACCGATCAACAAGCCCATTGGTTTGTGGATGAAAAGAGGTAGAGAACTAGTAGGTGACTCCACACTCTTCTTACATAGCCTTCATATATGATGATATGAAGTTTGATCCCCTGTCAGTACCGACTTCCTTGGGGAATCCAACAGGGTACAACATCCCAATCAGAGCCTTCACAAACACAGGGGCTTTGATGCTCCTCACAGGGACAGCCTTAGGGTATCTCGTGGCGTGGTCCACCACCACCAAGTCGGCTCCTCCATGAGTCCCAACATTCACTATTGCTTGGCTGGGTAAGCCCTTGCAAGCAGGAGCCCCCTTCCTATGGCACAGCTCCTTACACACAAAACAACCTTTGAGTGGTGAGAATGCAGGTGTCCCAGTGTTATGGGTACCCACGCTCTTCTTTTCGGTGTGCATGGCTGAACTAGAGTTTGGGGGATTCCCTTCTCTCTTTTGGGGACCTGACTTTGAAGAGGATTCGGTTGGACCTTTGTCCTTGTTTACTTTTTTGTCAGTCGATTTCTCTTCCGGTTTGGGGGTGCTCGTCTGAGCCTTTTTCTGGACTTGAGTACTCACAAACCTGCCGGCAGCCTTTGCAAGCTCCCTAGGATCTGTGATTGTCTTGTCCACTAGATGCTGGTGTAGGTCAACCTCACAATTCTTCAACACATGCTTACACGGTATCAAAGTGTACATCCCTTTAAATGTGTCAACTTTGTTACCAGTCACCCACCTGATCAGATATTTCAATAACAAGTGTGTGAACACTTCGAATGTCTGCCCACTTTTCTTCCCAAGCTCTCTGAAGCTCTTTAGATACTGTTCTGGGGTTTTACAGAACCTCTTTAGGAGGGCTGCATTCATGCTCTCATAAATGGGCCTCTCCTCAGGAGTTAACTGAAGAATTGCATCAGTCCCTAGTGTTGGTAAGTGACTCATCAGGCGGCAACCCACCGTACCTCATCCACCTCCTGCAGCTGGAATGCCAGCTCGAGCGCTTCAAGCCAGTCGAAAATATCCTTCCCCACTTCATAGGCATGCACTAAGTCTTTGGGGATGTGCCGTCGGGGCTTATCCCGGGCACTCTGGTTTGAGCCACTACTGCTGCCTTCGCTAGTGGCAGATATGTTCACCTCTTTCTTCTCTTCAAGCGCCAGCTTGCGCAGCTCTATGGTGGGCCTGTTCCGCTCAATGGCGACATTGTCCCTCTGTTTCTGTTCCTCTAGCGCTAGTCTCCTCTCCTCAAGCAGGAGCTTTCTAGCCGTTTCCTCATTAATAGTCGGAACAATTACTGGGTCCCTTAGATAGAGACTGTGCTGAGGTCTGGGACCTGTGGGATGCCGCACTAGCCCCTGTCTTCACTGACACTCTCGAGTGTTGAGAAACCACACTTGCCCCCCCCCCCCGGTGGGATGATTGGCGGGAAACACTGCTCATGCGGTCATCCTCGTCATTTACCCCCTCCGAAAAGTCTTGTCTGTTCTGATACATGGGGCCTCGCCCGTCCCATGGGGTCTTCTCTCCAACCACCCTTGCTTCTACCCAAGCTTGGAGGCTGGTCAACAACTCAGATTTATTAACCTTAGTGCTGTGGAGAAGTCCCCTCTCTTGACATAAGACAGGCAAGACATCCGTGGTCTTGGCTTTTATAGTCTCCATGTCAAGCTTCATGACTATTACAATGACCTAGCAGTGACTAAACGTTGCCTGCAACAGCACTTTTATCGTTGGGTGACTAAGCTGTGCACAAGGCTCCAATTGATCAGACCGCATGCCACCAATGTGACGAATCAACTTCTGGGCTACCAGAGGTCCAGGGATTAATATATCGGTTGCTAAAACATCAATCAACCCCACAGATTGGAATACAAGTATTCAATCCAATTCTAATTGGACCTCCTTGTCCAATTTTGGTAACGTCGATGGAACAGCAGGCTTATCTCCGCAAGGTCGTGGAGCTTGGTTAGTTGCAACACAAAGCGAAAATACAATTATTACCCAATGATAAAAGGGACTGTCCAGTGAAGGTTGTATACAAATATCTACTTTATTATTACTACAACAGACAGTTATAGCACACTACAATTACAACTTACACTGTAAAAGGATACAGATGACAGACAGAGTCACAAAGGAAAGGGATGCACTATGGATACTGACGGGAGGGTAGTTGGTAAAGCAATTAGTCTTACTGTTCAAGGTTATATGGTTTCAACAACAAAGGGGCAAAGGGATGTAATTGTCTCCAGGGGCCTTCAGAGAAGGACCAGGGAAGCAGAACCATAATGTACCTGGTGCTGAAGAAGTTCTTGGTGCTCGACAGCATTGAGGCAGTTCCAGGGCCCTTCGCAGCCCTTGAGACAGAGTTAGTGGCCGGAGACAGCTGTGGGTACGAGGTGGCAGGCAATTCGGCAAGCGAGGCTGGTCGGACTTCTGCAGGATGTCCAGCGTGGCGGCTCGGGCCAAGAATTGTTTTCTCTGTGCTGGTTGGCGGATCTGGTATGCTGGTCAAGGCCTCCAGACCAGCTCTGGCAACTGCGGCGTGACAACAGTCAGCGATGCAGCCGGATGCGGTTCAAGTCCTCGAAATTGTCCTTAAAAGATGGATGCTGGATGATGCTTGTGTGGCACTATGATGCTTATGGCACTCCTCCTAGCTTCTTCACAGAGCTTGTGTCCTTTCAAGGCAGACGTCCAAAAGCTCAGGAGGGTGTAAGCAGACAACGGCCTTGTCCTCTGTCCAGAGACTCTCTGGCACTTCCCACCTATGAAGCTTGCTGTCAGAACCTAGCAGGGAACGCTGTCCGCTGGCTGGGTACCGGTTCTAGAGCTGCTGGACAGGTCCTCTGAGTCCGGTATCTCCCTCTGTTCCCTGGGAGATGTTTAGGGGAGGAATCTTTCTTCCCTCTTGTAACTCCTGGCCTTCCTTCACTGGCAGAAGATGTAATGTTGACTGTACCTTCAGTTTGGGTCCAAATGAGTGCTTCTTCTTATTCCTTGCAAAGTCTTCAGATGATCTGATCAGTGGGGGGGGGCTCAGCCCTCTTTTAAAGCCAAACAGGGCCCGATGATTGGTGTAGGCCAAGCCTAACTTTAGTGAGCCAGTCTTGGGTCTCCACCAACAATCTTCAGTGATGCTTCAGGTCAGAACGAGGGTAATAGACAGGGGAAAGATGACAACATATACTTTTAAGTCCCACACATCTTCCTGTCTGCTGTACATCAAAGTGTCTCCCTAATTAACTGAGCCCTATGCAGCGCTTGATCACAACATGGACCTCCTTTGAAGTAGGGGGTTGCTTAAGACGTTTGTCTCCTACAATTCACATACTTCTCTGCTCTGAAAGGAGTGGTTCCAGATAGGACATTCACTGCCCTTTTATACCAACGAGGGATGTTAGTGCCAAGTTGACACATTACATTACAAAGAGGTGTTGGCGTCTGGTCTGGGCTCCATTGCCACTTCCTGCACCCAGGCCTTCCCTGAGGCCTGCTAATTAACATTCTTCAGTATTCGTCGCCACCAGCAAGGTTTGATAATGGAGATGAAAATCCATGGGGCCTGGAAATTCTAATCGGGTTGCCCATGGCCAAAGTCTTTTGATGTACCTACGGCTGTCAGGTGTCAGCTACACATGACAGGCGAGGGTGGCGCTGGTAAAATGCGTCCTCCCAGAGTACATGACTATTTTTCTGCTGTGAAGTGAGCATGGAAAATGTGCACGGGAATGGCCCCATCATTCATTCTTTTAAACCAACAAAAAAAGCCCAGGTGAGCGCACTCTTCCCGTGCAGATGGTCGAATTCCTCACACCTGGTTACACCCAAATATCTTACTACTGCTCCACCATTTTTCTGCTCCATTGTGGGAGACAGGGCCTTACACTCCTGCAGCTGTTCTTTATTGACAGACTGTTCCCACTGCCATATACTGAGCCTTTGTCTTCACTGGAGCTTCTTGTAACTGACTTTTTATGGTCGCCCCTGTGTTTCCCACAGCTGCTGCTGCTCCTTCCTTACCATGAAGCGCTTCTCCTTCCTCCTCGGTCCAGGCCCCTACTGGGACTCTACTTCTAGCCACAACCAGTTCTGACACCGAAGATGAGCTTTGCACCTATGCTCCGGGGGCCTTTCTCAAAGCAGTCCTCAACTGTGAGCTGTGAGCTAGGAACCCTGGTTTGTCAAAGGATTCTTAAGTGGGCACGTGGCCCCAGCATGCAGATTCAAGTAACGGGGAACAGGTTGGGTGGCTTCCTCTGTTCTCACGTCTTGGACATTTATATAAAGTGTACTTACATTTTAACTATAACCATGAGTGAACTATTGACTTTGTCCTATTGTGTTTTATTGACACATTTTCTTGAAACGTTCTTAATTCTTTATGTCCTTAAAAGTGCCATAGAAAATGACTTGCCTGTGAAACTTCAGTGTGTCTTTGTTTGCCATTTGGACCTTACTTTTTAGAATCCTTTACTGTATTTGGAATACATTACTGTGGTTTAATATATGTTTTTTTGATAAATCACAGCAACTCACTCTGTTTAAGCCTTATGCAGTAGGTAAAATTGTGATATTGAGTAACAGTCTTTGTCTACTTTTAGTTGTTTTTACCACCCTTCATTGACCCCTTTTCTGTCTTCCAACTAAAGTAGTTACCCACCCAAATGCATGCTTTCCATTTTATGGCTTTATAATGAATAGTATATATTGTTTAGTATATAATGTCTGGATAATCTTGTGTGCTTGTGGGAGACTAACTGTACCTTGGTACCAGCCCTCTCCCCTTCCAAAGATGTATCCAGACCACACTGCCACGTTTCCATTGAGAGTGTTTGGACAAATTTGGTTGACACCCTGTTTGGTCTTCTTGACTCCCTTATCAGAGAAAATCAGAAAAACCTTCCAAAATTGCTTACTACAAGATTTTAATGCGTAGCCTTCAGTCCACCCTGATTTTCTTGATGAAATTGAGCTGCCTGAAATTGCTAGGAAAGTCTGGCATGTCTTAATTCACACCTTGCCAAAGAGAATATAAAGGTGGAAATTGAATGTTTACAGAAAGGCAAGAATGCAGGTCTAGTTTGGGTAATTATAGATGTTTATCATCTAATCATTAAGGCTTTGTTATACAAGCTATGTGTTCTGTCAAAGGTTTGGTACTTGGAGTATTCCTCCCTGTATATATATACTATAACACAACAATTGCTTACCCCAGCTGTCATACTGAAAGGGGGTGACCTCCAAGGGCTTGATACAGACTTCTACCCAGATTAATCATCTTTCTTGAGAAAGCGCTATGAGGCGTAAAACACTTGTTGGCGTTTTATGATCACCAATAAATATGAAATTTGTGTTAAATCATGCACACATTTTATGACATGGCGAGTGGTTTCTGGCAGTGGCACATGAATACTGTCCTGGCTGCTCCTTTGATAATTCCAGGTATTTTAGATAGTTGTGCAAGAGCAGTGACAGGCAGAGACCCCTGTGCACACACACATCACACCAAGGAGCGCCAACTATGTGTATAGGAACACATTGCCAATTTCACAAGCGCCACATTTACTTTTTGTAGGTCTGAAGTAGGCAGTGCTCCCTAAGAACCCTAACTTTGCTTCTAGTAATTATTTTGTCAGGAGTCGGGCTAGTGATGTCTTCTAGTGGGTGCAGTTTTGTTTGCTATGACCTGCCTTTGAACTTCTGACTGACGCCATCTCTCAATTCAATCTTTGTCGGATGTTCTTACATCTCTCAGGCACAATATATTATTTATCTTCTGCTGGATTCGCCCTTGCATTGGACTTCAGCAGCTGTTGCTCATCTGTATTGCTAGACACCAACCCACTTCAGTTGAATGAAGTGTCCAGCAGATAGACTGGGGCCAAACCTGAGTATAATAGTCACCCTTCTGTTCTGCCCTTGGAGGTGGAGCTACTTGTTCTGGTTTATGTGATGTTATCCATCAGAGCCTGCTTGAAATGGGATTGCGGGAGTACGTGCAAAATGTGAGTTGTGATGCTGAGGACATACTCAAGTGCAATGTTGTAATCCCATGATTCCCCTAAGGGCGGAGTACTTGAACTCTTGACAAGCACATGCCTTTGGAGGAATATCACTTGGTTTTGGTGCTTCACTATATGTCATTGTTCATTGCGTGTACTGCTAAAGTGTGATACTGTATGTAACTCGTGAAAAATGGCACATTTATGAACAAAACCCTCATATTCATGACAACTGTAGCGATTGTTGTGAGCCACAACCATGATAGGTGTTGCAAGCGTGATCCGATATACTGGGCTAACAGGGTTATGCCTCCACAACAGCAGACAGCTCTGCAAATAAACGTGTTCAATTGTGTGTCCTGTGTGTTTGGCTGCACTGCTGTGTTGTACAAGGTCACATTTCTGATGTCTCACTGTCAATTTCATGGCCATACTTCTCATACAAGCTGTTTTCTGCATTCAGGAGGTATTACTGGATCGCCCAGCAGGGAGTCAAAAGATCCAAATATCAGCAACAGAAGACCAAGCCCATATGCGAAACCACTCGTCCTTGAAACCATACACAGTTTCACAAGGAATGGCAGGATAAAGCAAGACTCACACACTCTTTATAATGTGCGAACACTAGCAAGCTCCTCGTCGATAACTGCAACCGCAGACCACGCAGTGCCCCGAGGCGCAGATGTCTCAGACCAACACCCAACTCTTGTAGATGATGACTCGGACTCTGGAAGATCTACCTTAGACATTTCGGACATTGGTGGCTCAACACGATCTGGCCTTTCGCCTCCAGGTACTGAACACTTTCAAGTACACACCACAGCCAAGAGCGAATGTGAGTTAGGGAACATTATGGGAGAAACAGCTGTGCCAGCCCTGCTTGGCTTCAGAGTCACTGTGGAAGAAAGGTTTGTGGTCCATCCAGGACTGCGAGCGATCATTTCGTCCAGTGTGCAAACATGCATCTGTGAAATGTGTTGGCACAGGGATTGCAAGGGGACTACACCACATTTCTATAACCGTAGATGTATTTGTAGTATCAGGTTGTGAGCCTTCAACGAACCAGCAGTGAAAGCAAATCCCGTTCTTTACAGAAATGCAAGCCAAAGCTCTCTGCTGAAAGCGCTATATAGAAAAACAAGTTCATAGTATGAGTAGTAGTACCAGTTGAATGATACACTCCCAGTGTATGCAAAGAAGCCCTTCCCAAATGGTGGTTGTATAGAGGACAGCAAGCAGTCCCAACAACAAACCGTGGTATGCATGCACTGAGTATGGCTGGCTGGCTGGCCGGCTTCAGGTAATTGTCCAATGTAGGATGGAAGATCTTGAGTTCACCCTTCCAATGCCATGGTGCCCATGATAAGGGTGGCAGCACTTGTACCATAGACCGCAGCATGATGCAGGTTTTGCTTTGCAGGCATCCTCACATGGAATGAGCGGCTGTTTTGTAAACCTACGGTATGTGCATTGTGTCTACTGTCCTTGTGTGATGTGAGCCTCCTTTCTATTCTTATAGATATGGATGAAACCTGGATGTGCATGGAAACTAAAGTGGGGCATGGTGTGTACCATGTGCATGGACATCCCCCCAAACCCCGTTCCTCAATCATGATGAAGGTGGTCTGCAAACATTATTCTAGGATTAAGACTCTTAACAAATGTAATGCACACGTTGGTAGTAAGCATGTTCTGCTCTTCAGCCCCATTACGTTGTCACATAGGAATGATGGCAGACGCTGCATGTCATGGGCGTGTACTCATACAAGCTGTTTTCTACATCTAGGAGTCCTCCATAGGTCGCCCAGCAGCCAGTCTGAAGATTCGATCGTTCTAATACAGAATGCACATGAGAGCCCTCTTACCCTGCAGTCCACGTTGACTAGAGCACCCAGCAGTACTGAACATGAAGACACAGTAATTATTCATGATCAGGAAGAGATCACACTGTTAAGATCAACTGAGATGGCTACCACGACGGACAACAAAGTGTCCCAAGATGTGGATACCCCTGCAAGGGACAGCCCCTTACCAGGGTTAGATGATAGCCCAAGAAACCTGCAGATAAGTAATGCGCGCAGCACACAGAGCCCAGGAAACCATGGCAGTGGCACTCTGGTGTCAGGTTTGCAAACAGTACCTGCCACTTCATCTACAGGTATGAATTCCAGTTTGAAGATTAGCATGACCGCACGGTCACTATGGGAGTGAGAGGGTCAATGGCCTGGCCTCAGTCCTAGCCAAAAATGTCATCTACTGTAGGAATAGGCCTGTGTGGCCATGTGCCAGCTTGTAGTAGGGGCGCAGGTATGTTATTTACAGCAATACATGCCCAAAGTCTGTTCACAAAAGTGCTTATTAAAAAATACATTATTATATTAGTACTAGTATTTCCCGTCCCCTTTCCTCCATACTGTATGGGCATCCCTCGCGAGGGGTGGGAGCTGGAACCTTTTTCACCAGAAAAATCTTCTTCCCCTTTAAATTTCAAGGCGCGCGGGTGTGTGGTCGTGGGAGCATGCGCTCGCCTCACTCCGCTCACTGGTGCCACTCTTCAGTCCCCTTTTCCGCGTCGATGGAAACGGGCTGATTACACCAGCGGCCCTGGGTTTGGCTTCGGCCATGTAATACCATGCGCTTCACCGGATACTTTCTTCTATCTTTTTTTGTCTTTTTCAATCAGGTAATTGGTCCTCCGACGTCACGCTCCTCCCCGGCGCATGACAACTTAATCAGGCTTTAACAGATGTCCAGCCTGCAAGGGGCTCTTCCCTACATCCGTCCCCCATGCTCTTTGCCCTCGCTGCCTTGGCCCTGACCACGGCTGGGAAGGTTGTACTGCGTGCGACACCCTCACTCCACGCGCACTGAAGAACAGGCTAGCCAGGTGGTGGGGACTCTTCGAAAGATAGCCTCCGGAGGATTTAAAGGACTTCGTCAAACATCGTTCAAGGCCCAAGACAAGGCCGCTGTTTACCATCGCACCCCGCAAGGGCAACTCCTTTCCAAAGCAGCGCCCGAGCAGGAGAAACCTCTCGGGTTCTCGCACCAGCACACGTATCGACGCTAGTCCAGCTACCAGCCTCACGGCCGAGGGGTTTTCAGATCCTCACAGTGTCAGTGCTGAGGGATCGCAAGGTTCGTTCACCGGGTTACACCCAGGCAGAGTGTGCCCCGGCCCCAGCAGCCGCCAGCCACTCCGTCAATATCACCTGCCAACTCTTCAGCCTCCGAAGACAGGTTCTTCGAAAGGTTCATAGTGCTAATGCAAACTCCCCAGATGGGGGCCATACTTCGGGATACTATCAGGGACATGCTCCCTCCGGTCACTCCACTGGCACCCATAGTCATTCCTCCTATGACTCCGGCACCACAGGCCCCAGCGAAGCCCCCGCTGCCCCAGCCAGCTCCTCCAATTCTGGCTCCTCTGCCTCCCACAGTACAGGCAGTTCCACACCAGCCTCAACAGCAGCCACCGGCTCCGGTCTCCACGGTACTCCACCTCCCACTCCGGACAATCTGAGCGCCCTGGTGGACACAGACGAGGAGGAGGACCCCGACACGCCATCTTCGGCCAGGGCCTTCCACGAACGCCTTGCAGGTTTGCCATAATATTTGGGCCTTCCTCAGCCCAAGGTAGAGCAGCCCGAGGAGGGAGTCTTGGCAGAAGGC
The DNA here is from genome assembly GCF_040938575.1 of Ambystoma mexicanum. Lineage (NCBI taxonomy): Eukaryota > Metazoa > Chordata > Amphibia > Caudata > Ambystomatidae > Ambystoma > Ambystoma mexicanum. The sequence continues at coordinate 1,471,093,894 of NC_090931.1, read as the reverse complement.
CTCATCCTAAGACCCCCTACCAAGACGCAGAAGATGCAGAAAGATGCAGAAAGATGTCATTGCCCTGGCCAAGAAGGGGTGACTCAAGCCACACTTGGCCCAACCTGTCAATCGGCGCCTCGACACCAAGTATAGGCAAATGGAGGGGATACACTGTTGCTTTTGGTGCATCCTCAACCACACTCTTCCGTGATCGATGCTGCGTCACTCTACTCTAAATCTCAGTCATCTTCGGCCACCTCATCCTCGACGCTGCTAGGCAAGGAGGAGAAGTTCTTATAGGTGTACGGGAAAAAGCTGTACTCGAACGCCTCTTTGCACTTGCGGCAAGCCAGCGCAGATGCCATGCTGGTAGCCGTTAACCAAAGGCTCTGGCAGAAAATTGCAGACTTCCTTCTGGAACTTACAGCACAGAGCCAAGCGCGCTTCAAGGCGGGCATAGGAGAAGCCAGGCTGGTTGCCTAGGACATTATGGAATGGAGTGCACTGGGGTCCACATCGATACCTCTGGCCGGGTCATCTGCATTGCCACAGACATGAGAATGAAGGCCTATCTCCGGGCTACTAAGTTTAATCCCGATGTCCAGCAACGCATGTTGGGCCTTCCATTCGAGGGTAGTGACCTCTTCCACTCCACCACAGATGAGGAATTAGATAAAAAGAAAAACAGCTTGCAGACCGCAAAGTCTTTATTCTTACAAAGGCCACGCCCAAGGCATAAACCCTGTCACATCAACGCTCCGACAAGGGGCAGGTGTTTGGGGGGTTCCGGGGCTTCCAAGAATGGAGGTCGAGACAATCTGACCGTTCTCTGAGTCAGCACCGGAGGAAACCACAATGGGAGGGGCAAAGGCTTTTTCCAATCCCCCCTCCTCCGCAACAGCCCCAGAGGGAAAGAAGGCATGACACGCCTGTTCGGGTCCACGTGTCTCCGGTAGGGGCCAGGCTTGTCTTTCACTTGCAATTTTGGCACCAGAATTTTTCGGACCCATGGATCCTCTCCCTAGTCCCCGCGGGATACCGCCTACCGGTCCCTTCCTCTCCTCCCTTCTCCCCTCCTCTCCCACAGATTGTGACAACAACTCTGCTGGCAGAGATCCCGTCGCTTGTCCAGAGCAAGGCAGTGGAAGAAGTTCTTGCCTCCAAGTGAGGATTGGCCTCTCAGAGTGAACTGACCTCTTCTCTTCACTCCTGGCCTCAACCACTCAACTCCTCCTTCTTTGTGACTTCAACATCCACCTTGATGCCTCTTGTCCTCCCTCTGTACTGTTTCACAACCTCTTCAACTCTCTCTCCCTCTCTATTCTCCCCTCTGGCCCGACTCACTATGCAGGGCACACTCTGGATGTGTTGAGCTCCACTGACCTTCCTCTTTCTGTCCCTCTCAACACTCCTCTCTCCTGGAGTGATCACTTTATCCTTCCCTCCCATCTCATCCTCTCTACCCCCAGGCCAAGCCACCTCCATCCCTGCCACCCACCTTCTCGATCATCGAACCATGCAGCATGTGCCAGTCGAGGATTTCGCTGCCACTTTCTCTCCCTCCTCTCCCCCGTTGGCTGACTCTCACCCCGATACAGCCCTTTCCATGCTCCACTCTGCTATATCTGATACTCTTGATATTCTTGCCCCTGTCATGAGAATCCACTTGAAGCCCAAAGCCAAGTGCAACTCCTGGTACGACTCAGACCTTGTCACCCTTAATCGCACGTGCAGGGTGGCTGAGAGGAAATCTGGCCTGCCGCCTGCTCCAAAGGCAATACCGTCTCTCTGTCCTCACCAAGAAGAGAGCTCATATCCAAGCCCGCGTCTCTGCAGCATCTAACAACTCGGCTGACCTTTTTGAAATCTGCAAGTAACTGGCCAATCCTGACACAGTCTCTACCTCTCCTGTCCCCTCCCAGGCCCTCTGCATGGCACTGGCTTCCCACTTCATCTCTAAAACTCAGGGCATCCTGTCCTCTCTCTCCTCCTCTCCCCTTGCCCCCTTTACTCCCTGCTCTTCCTCTGGCCTTTCTGCAGCCACCGCTCCTCCCTTCTTCTCTGCCTTTCCCATGCTCTCCACTGACGAGGTCTCTACACTAGTCCGATCTATGAAAGTCTCATCCAAACAGGTTCACCCCTGCTCCTCCAAAACTAGTAGGGACCACATTAACTCCCTGGCTCCTGCCCAGGCCAACTTCTGCAACCACTCCTTCGCCACTGGAGTCTTCCCATACCCCGTTAAGCACTCCCTTGTGCACTCCCTCCTCAAGAAACCCTCTGCGACCCCTCCTGCCTGGCTAACTACCACCCAATCTCCATCACTCCCTTCCTAGGTGAACTCCTTGAAAAGCTGGCCATCTCCTAGCTCAATCTCCACACTGAATCTGTTGGCTGCCTTCATGCTCATCAGTCTGGCTTCAGAGCGACCAGAAGCACGGAAACTGCTCTCCTGAACATCTGTGAAGACCTACTCTCCAACCTTGATTCCAACACCCCCTGTGTCCTCATCTTGCTTGATCTCTCTTCCGCCTTTACACGGTCAACCATGCCATCCTGCTGAAATGCTTCCGTGATAACCTAGGTATCACTGGTCAGACCCTGGCATGGCAGACTTCTTTCCTTTCTGACCGACCCTCCCAGGTCCAACTTGGGGCCTTCCTGTACGCTATCTTTTTCTCTACCTGTGATGTCCCCCAGGGGTCTAACCTCTCTCCCTGGCTGTTCAACCAATACCTGGCACTTCTTGCCCACCGCATTGCTGTTTTATGCCCCAACTTTCAGTGCTATGCGGATGACACTCGGCTCGTTTTCAGGCTACCCTCGGCCACCTTTTCTCTGTCTCTCATCACTGACTGTCTGTCTGCCATCCAGGAGTGGTGTGCCGCCAATGACCTCTACCTTAATGCCAGTAAGACTGGGATTCTCCTCATTGGCACCCCCACTCCCTCCTTTCCCGTCTCTCTCTGGCCAGCCTCTCTTTGCCCACTTCCTGCTCCCACTTGCAAGGCTAAAAACCTTGGGGTCATCTTCAACTCCACACTCTCCTTCTCTCCTCACATCTCTGATGTCTCTAAGAAGTCACACTACCAGCTGCACCTCCTCAGCGGTATTCTTCCTTTCTCCACCTTCCTCCAGAAGCTCACTGTCTCCAGAGATCTGGTTCTCTCTAGGCTGGACTACTGCAATAGTGTCTTTCTAAATCTGCCTGCCTCTAGTCTCCGCCCTCTGCAACTCATCCAGAACAGGACTGCGAGACTTGTTCTTGGCACCAAACCCAGGAATCGTATCTCTCCAGGACTGAAATCTCTGCACTGGCTCCCAGTGGCTGCAAGAATTAAGTTCAAAACCCTCTGCTTTGTCCACAAGGCCTTCTGGGTCTTGGGGCCTCTATACCTTCAAATCTCTCTTCTTAAATATCTTCCTCCTCAAGCCCAGCACTCTTACGCCTCCAACTCCCCCAGGGTCAGTCGCTTATCCAAGCAACGAGTTGGTGGTAGATCTCTTTCTTCGGCTGGGGCCTCCCTCTGGAACAGCCTCCCTGCCTCCTTGAAACTTGGAGGAGAACCATCTCCGGTTGTCATGACCACTGTGAGGGGGCACAAGTTGTGCCACAAGCAGGCTCCCACCAGAAACCTGAGGGCCTTAAAACCACTGCAAAAGGGCTCCTGGAGCCAGTCCTGGCACCTTTGGCACCAGACTCATATGTAGGAAAGAAGGGCTGTTCAAACTAGGTCCCATTTATGTACATGGGCCTTTAAATCCAACATGGAAGCACCCACACAGTCTAGTTCTAAGAACCAAGCCATGCGGTCTAGTGTTTTGGGTGTGGCAGGCCTGGAACTACTTTCCCTGGTACTACTTTTCCTGGGCTATATAAACCACACCCTGACTGCAGAACACGCTTTGTGTTATTCTGCAACCAGCAGCGTGATGCTCACCGTGTCCAGCTCCTGGTCTTTAGCATCTTCTTGTAATCCTGCAAGAACAAGAACAAGATTATTCTGTTTTACCTGAGAAAGCACCATCCAGCACTCAGCATCTCAACTGGGCTGTAATCTGTGGAAAACGAGAGAAGAAGAAACATTACTCACTTGTGAGTGCTAGCTTAAGTACTTCCAGGTAACCGCTACCGCAGCTGCTGTTCAAACATTGCGACCTGCAAGAACGAGAAAGGGAAAAACAATATTAGAATGCGCGCTTCCAAAACATCGAAGTCCATCAGGCTTACCTGAATTCCATCGCGCTACGCCACCCTTCCATCCGGAGCACCACAGCAACATCTGCAAAGGAAAAGAGACATATTCAGGTTCGCTTTCAATATTAAACAACCGCACAGCGATGTACTTACCTTAACAGATTCCTGTTTTTCATCGCGCTCTCATCCACTCACAGCACCACAGCGGCCTGTGAGGAGAAGAAGAAGAAAACACAGGTTAGCTTTAAAAGACAATAAAGGCACTGCGCTCCGCGCTTTCTCTTACCTATAATACGTGCCTCTCCATCCGGCACGCCAGCATCAAGACCTTCGCACCTGAAAAGAAGGAGATAAAGACATTTACGAATTCCCACCATAAACAGAACAAAGACTTTCAATTAACAAACCTACCTGCCTACCAGCAGATTCGGGGCACAGCGGGCCTGGGCCCAAGGAAGGCGTACTGCACCAGTGAAGCAACTCGGGCAGCTCGCCAACAAATGTCAAGCGCCCTTGCACAAGAAACGCAGGGCGGATAGCTCATCCTACAAATAACTAAGGTGAGAAAAGAACCCAGTGGAAAGGGAATCGGTCAGAGGGAGGTGGGAGATTCACCCGTTAGAGACAGTTATCACAAATCCTCCCTTCTGTAATTGCAGATTCATTATTCAGCACTGCGCAACTACACATCCAGGGTTCCAGATCTCAGAGCCTTCCAGACGCCCAAGGGGATAGCAGGTGAGCATAACACCGGTTCCGGAAGCACCTCAAAACCTTCCTCTTCGCTTCTGCATTTTCTCTTCCTCTCCCCTGCTGACTTCTGACTGAAACTGCACTGGTTACCTGGCCACCTTCTGATCTCAGGCCCAGGTCCCCTCCCCACCAGTCGCACACCTGCACTGCCTTCCTGGCAAGCCCTGCACTTGGGGACTGTTTCTGTATCCCTACGATCCCATTACCAGCACTTGACACCTGTTATCTGCACTTCCCCTGCACTCGCCACCTGCTGGCCGTACTTTTGCTTACTGTTATTTATTCTACTTATGTACTGCACTGTCCCCTCCCCTTCCCCCCGCACGTTCCCCTTTTCCCTTCCCCTGCACTTGCGCGATCTGAATGATACCTTACCTAGTAGGATCGTTGTCTTTCTTTGCTCGGTTCCCCTTCCCTTGCCTCGTCACGCCTTGAAACACATAGGCATGTTATGAATGCCATATCATATCATAACCACAGCGTCCATGGAGTCTGTACGTGGCAGGAGCAGAAGTCCAACATCAATTGGCTAGAATTGAAGGCCACATGGCTGACTCTCAAGACCTTTCTCCCCCTTATTGAAGGCAAGACAGTTCTTGTGCAGGCAGACAACTCCACCAGCATGTACTTTGTCAACAGGCAGGGGGGGTACCAGATCCCCTCCACTGTGCAGCCTAGCAGTCAGAATGTGCGAATGGGCTCTGGAGAACATCTACCTCACGGCCGTCCACCTCCCGGGGGAATCCAACCTGGAAGCGGACAGGCTCAGCAGACTGGGGGCGGACAATTACGAGTGGCAATTGAACAACCTGCTACTGAAGATCTTCTTCAGGTGGGGGCATCCCCAAGTGGATCTGTTTGCCTCCCGGGACAACAGGAAATGCCAGCAGTTCACCTCCTGTTAGGGGCAGGGCTCCGGCTCCCTGGGCGACACCTTCAATATACAGCGGAACGACATGATGGCATACGCCTTCCCGCCCACATCCCTGGTCCACAGGGTGATCTGCAAGATAAAGGAATCTTGTCACCTCAGCATCATTCTGATAGCTACATGTTGGCCAGCGAGACCGTGGTTCTCCGAGCTGCTCAGCCTATCAGACAGGCCACCTATTCACCTACCGCTGGGCCCAGCTCCTCACCTGGCCAAGCAGGGGTGCAGGATACTCCACCCCGCTCCCAGCAAGCTAGACCTCGCAGCGTGCTTCCTGAGCAGGTCACGCTGAGACACTTGAGCCTATCTCAGGCTAACCTAGAGATCATCCAGGGCACTAGAAGCAAGGCTACTAGGAGCCAATATAAGAGTAAATGGTCTAGATTCTGTCTGTGGGCTGACTCTAGGAAGATCAACCCATTTAAGTGCACCTTGGACGACATGCTCTCCTTCTCAGCACACCTCGGACACATGCACACCTATCTGGCAGCCATAGGGGCTTACAGGAATTCAGAGGAGGGCCTCTGGTCAAGAGACATCTGGCGGGCCTCCACAGGCTCTACCCACCCATAAAGAAACCACACCCAGTGTGTGACCTAAATGTGGTGTTGGGTGCCTTGGCACATAAACCGTTCAAGCCAATGGCGTCCGCGGACATCAGGCTGGTCACCCTAAAGACAGCTCTGCTCATGGGCCTCACCTCCGCTTGCCGAGTAAGCAAGATCCAGGCTCTGGTGGCCTCAGATCCCTACACTACCTTTCACAAGGACAAGGTGGTCCTGGGAACACACCCTGCGTTCATACCCAAGGTGACCTCCTCTTTCCATCTTAACGAGGAGATAGTCTTACCCACTTTCTTCTCCGACCCCAAGGATGAGCCTCCAAGGGTCTTGCACTTTCTGGATGTCAGACGCGCTTTTGTCACTTTCGGTGGGTCAAGGCCCGGTTATTAAGCTTCCAAGGCCTCCATAGCAAAGTGGATAGTTTCGCCCATCAAGGAGGCCTTTGAGGGACAGCACAAGCCAGTGCCAGATAACTTGCATGCCCTTGCGGTCAGAGCCAAGGCCATCAGCAGGGAAGCTACCTGGGCCACCCCTTCGGTTTTCTGTAAGCACTACTCTTTGGATGCCGGATGTAGGTCAGACGTGGCTTTCCGGCAGGCGGTTCTAAGAAATCTGTTTTCTTAAGGAGGGTCTCCTCTTGGCCCTAGAGCTACATTCAGTTGTAATCGCCCACACAGTACGGAGGAAAGGGAACGGGACGTAACAGTAATTAATAGTTACTCACCGTAGTGACTAACGTCCTCTTAGTCCATAGTCCCTTTTCCTCCAAACGTCCCACCACACCCCCCCCCTAATAATACTGGTGTCATTAGGTAATGTTGAATATTGTCGACGCATCAATGGGGACGGAGGAGTGGTGCCGGTGGGCGGAGTCAGGCAAGTGCATGCTCCCAGGGCCACGCCCCTGTGTGACTCTAAATTTAAAGGAGAAGAAGATTTTTCTGGTGAAAAAAGGTTCCGTCTCCCGTCCCTCACGAGGGATACCCATACAGTATGGAGGAAAGAGGACTACGGACTAGAGTAATTTAGACACTACGGCGAGTAACTATTAATTATTCGCCCCACCTTATAGAACACTGCTTCCAAACATGATGGTACTGCAAAAAGGACTAATCAATCACCCAAGCAAACTTACTCTGTATGTGCAAACTAAGTGGATGCTGATCTTACAAGGTTGGGACGTAAATCCCATGCTGGTTGGGAATTGATGTTTTTCTCATGCGCACCCTTCTAAAGCCATGGTATCGCCATAATGGGTGGTAGCACTTGCACTATAGACCACAGAATATTGCATGTTTAGCTTTACAGGCATCGCCACATGCTACAGGGGCTGTACCATATGCCTACATTGTGTGTACTGCCTAGGTGCAATCTGGGCATCCTTCCAGCTGCTACATGTTTTTCAGGCATCATCACACAACTCCATAGTGTGTGTTGCCCAGGTTTGATATGAGCATCCTTACAGACATGGGTTAAACCTGCATGTGCGTGGACCTTATAGCGGGGCATGGTGTGTAGCATGTGTTTGGTGGTTCCAGCTACAAGTATGATGGAGGTGGATGTTAAGCATGTCCCCATATACTGGGCAAATTGGGATTAATGTTGCTCTAAAAGGTAGCACGCACAAGGGTGGCATGTGTGTTGGGCACTTCAGTCCCCTAACAGTGTAACATAGAAGTGATGGCAGACTGCATGTCATGGACATGTACTCATGCAAGCTATTTTCCACATCCAGGAGTCGTCATTGGGTCGCCCAGCAGCAAACCGGATGTTTCAACCAGCCAGGGACTTTTTGCGCATGACAGCCCTCTTGTCCTGCAGTCCACAATGGCGAGTGCCCGCAGCAGCAGCATTGACATAAAGGACACGGCCGCTCTTCGGGATCCGGAAGAGAACCCGCTATTAAGAGCCTTAGCGATACCAGAAAACACAGCGTCCCAAGATGTGGATACCTCTGCAAGGGACCTCCCCTTATCACCATTAGATGAGGGCGCAAATAACCTGCAGATAAGTAATGTGCCCAGCACACAGAGCCTAGGAAAACATGCCAGTGACGTGCAGGTGCCCGACGTGCTAACAGAACCTGCCACTTCATCTACAGGTATGCATTGAAGACTTTCATGTATATATAGAAGGCTTGTTGGAGCTAAAGGTAATCCATAGGGAGAGGTGGTCCTGAGCAGCTCTTCTAGAAGTGTGAAGTTTAGCATGATCTCAGGGTCACTATGGGGCGTTGGGGGGGTCAATGGCCTGGCCTCAGTCCTGAGCCAACAATGTCACCATGTGTGGACGTGTGCCAGCATGTGGTACGGGGGCGGGTACACATAGAGTGTTACTGCACTGGATTTATGTGTGGCATCATGGTGTGCCCTATCAACCTTCTGCAGTGATACTCACACCTGTTATTTACAGCAACACAATGGCACAATTAAGAGGACATTCATCCATCACCCAAGCAAACTTACTATGTATGTGCTAACGGTGCGGATGGCGAGCTTGTAAGGTTGGGGCATTTCTCCCGTGCCGGTTGGGCATTCAGGATGTTCTCATGTGCCCCCTTCTAAAGTCATGGTATCCCCATGATGAGTGGCAGCACATGTATAGACCACAGCATATTGCAGGTTTTGATTTGCAGGCATCATCACGTCACAGGGGCTGTACTTTATGCCTACATTGTGGGAACTTCCCAGGAGTGATTTGAGTATATTTAGCATTTTTACAAACATGGGTGAAGCTTACATGTGCATGGACCTTATAGCGGGGCATAGTGTGTACCATGTGTTTGGAAATACAAGTAGGATGTAGGTCGACCTCATTAATTACTCCATATGCTCATCAACTGGGATTATGTCTCTATAAAAAGATAGCAGGCACATGGGTGGCATGTGTGTTGGGCAACAGCCCCCCAACAGTGTAACATAGAAGTGATGGCAGACTGCATGTCATGGACATGTACTCATACAAGCTATTTTCCACATCCAGGAGTCGTCATTGGGTCGCCCAGCAGCAAACCTGATGTTTCAACCAGATGGGCACTTTTTGTGCATGACAGCCCTCTTGTCCTGCAGTCCACGATGGCGAGTGCCCGCAACAGCAGCATTGACATAAAGGACACGGCCGCTCTTCGGGATCAGGAAGAGAACCCGCTATTAAGATCCTCAGGGATGCCTGCGATACCAGAAAACACAGCGTCCCAAGATGTCGATACCTCTGCAAGGGACCTCCCCTTATCACCATTAGATGAGGGCGCAAATAACCTGCAGATAAGTAATGTACCCAGCATACAGAGCCCAGGAAAGCATGTCAGTGACACGCAGGTGCCTGATGCGCAAACAGAACCTGCCACTTCATCTACAGGTATGCATTGAAGACTTTCATGTATATATAGAAGGCTTATTAGGGCTAAAGGTAATCCATAGGGAGAGGTGGTCCAGGAACAGCTCTTCTAGAAGTGTGAAGCTTAGCATGATCTCAGGGTCACTATGGGGCGCTGGGCGCGGGGGGGGGTCAATGGCCTGCCCTCAGTCCTGAGCCAACAATGTCACCATGTATGGACGTGTGCCAGCATGTGGTACGGGGGCGGGTACACATAGAGTGTTACAGCACTGGATTTATGTGTGGCGTCATGGTGTGCCCTATCAGCCTTCTGCAGTGCTACTAACACCTGTTATTTATAGCAACACAAGCCCAAGGTCTGTTCACAAACTGTCATTATGTGTCTTTTAAAAAAGGGTCCCACGCACATTTGTGGCATGTGTGTTTGGCTCTTCAGCCCTACACTACATCTAGAGTAACGTAGAAGTGATGGCAGACTGCATGTCATGGACGCATTTACTCATGCAAGCTATTTTCTACATCCAGGTGTCAGCATTGGGTCTCTCAGGAGCAAAGCTGATGTTTCAACCAGCCAGGGACTTTTTGCGCATGACAGCCCTCTTGTCCTGCAGTCCACAATGGCGAGTGCCCGCAGCAGTATTGAGATAAAAGACACTGCAGCACTTCGGGATCAGGAAGAGAACCTGCTATTAAGATCCTCAGGTATGGCTGTCATACCAGAAAACACAGCGTCCCAAGATGTGGATACTCAGGCGTTTGGCTCGGTCTGGAAAAGATCTGTGGCTACGCTAAAGTCGGGACTGTCAGGACTCAGGGCTAGCTAGTCTTTTGGTTGTAGTCCCTGAGCTTCTATCCAGGCCTACAACCAAAAGACACCTGGGACTATAGCCTACCCATACACCTACCCCTCCCACATCCCTGTGACGCCTCTGTGGTTACCACTGAAAGGGACCTCCCCTTATCACCATTAGATGATGGCGCATACAACCTGCAGATAAGTAATGTACCCAGCACACAGAGCCCAGGAAAGCATGCCAGTGACGCGCAGGTGCCTGACGTGCTAACAGTGAATGCCACTTCATCTACATGTATGCATTGAAGACTTTCATGTATATATAGAAGGCTTATTAGGGCTAAAGGTAATCCATAGGGAGAGGTGGTCCAGGAACAGCTCTTCTAGAAGTGTGAAGCTTAGCATGATCTCAGGGCCACTATGGGGGACTTGGGGGGGGTCAATGGCCTGGCCTCAGTCCTGAGCCAACAATGTCACCATGTATGGACATGTGTCAGCATGTGGTACGGGGGCGGGTACACATAGAGTGTTACTGCACTGGATTTATGTGTGGCATCATGGTGTGCCCTATCAGCCTTCTGCAGTGATACTCACACCTGTTATTTATAGCAACACAAGCCCAAAGTCTGTTCACAAAAGTGATTCTTAATAATAATGTATTTCATTAGTTATTTTTTTAACAGGTGTAAACACTTGCTTTATGAAAAAAATAATATATTATCAGTTGTACTAGCATGTGTAAAAAGATATGCCATTATGACAGAAAACATTTTGTATGTTTAAACTGTGTGGATTCCCAACATATATGTTTCGTGCACAAGCCCCATGTGGATTTTGATGTCTGGGACATGTCTAAGTGCACTGTTTTAATGCCATGTGCCCAGATGTAGGCTGGGAACATATGCTACAGACCACATGTTGGAAATATGGCTTTCCGGGAATTGTCACTTGACACAAGTAATATACCTTATGCCTACATACTGTGTTCAGAGTATCTTTATTAGTCTCAGAGTTAGACCTTTTCCTTGATTTACAGTTTAGCAAGTGTGATTGTGCTATGTGCAATGTAATTACACACTTGTTGTGAGCCTTTATGCCTTATGCTGGGCAAACCTTTATTATGGCACTGCATCAAGAGAGTATTCTCTGAACCAATCTGGCACAATTGTGAGCTGTGTGTTTTGGCTACGGAGCGCTACATTAAAATGTAACATAATTGTTATGACAGTTTGTCCGTGTCGTGGATACATGCACTCACTCATGCTTTTTTGTACATCCAGACGGTATCACTCAGTCATCCAGCACTAAGCCTGAAACTACAACCACCACCAACAGGGGTCAAAATCTGCAGGTCAACTCTCTCATCCTGCAGACCATTTGGGCTCTTGCAAGCGAAACCAGTGAAATGCAAAACACAGCCAAGCTTGAGGCCCAGGAGAAGAAAACACTTTTAAGTTCTTCAGGAATTGCTGCTACCCCAGAAGGGTTAGCGCCCCAAAGCGTGGATGCCACTGCAGGGCATCGGCCCTCAGCACCATTACATGGACGTGAAAACAATCTGCTGGTTAACAATGTGGCCAGCGCCAGGAGTTCTGGAGGACATGGACATGACACAGTAGAGCCACAAGTGCAAACACTGCCTTCTTCTACAGGTACACCCTGAAGATCTTCAGATGTGAGTGAGCTATGCACAGTGGGGGCGGGCGGTTCAATAGAGACATCAGGGCCACATTGGCGTAGCGGGTCAATGGAATGGCTCGGGTTCTAAGTGAGCAACATCACCTAATTAGTGAATTGGTAGGTGTGGCCATCTGCCAGCATGGGGTGAGGTTCAGGGGGGTTTACTAGGCATGCACCACTAACCCTTTGCTACAGTGACACACTTTCACGTGCAACCAGCCCAAATGTTGGTTGCAGAAAATGCTAGAGTATATAGAGACAAGCATATTTTATTGTATGATTAGGAGCAGTAGTAGTATGAGTGGGGGGACTTAGGTGGAGCCCATTCGAGGAGGGAGGCATTTTAGGGTGCTCGCATTTATACAAGTTCTTTTCTACACGCAGGAAGCTTCACTGGGGCATCCCACACTGAGCCTAAAGCTGCAACCAGCACCTGCAAGAGGGAAATCTTGCCTGAGAGCCCCCGCGTCCTACAATCCATACTGAGTGTAATACTGGATGGAACTGACGAGGAATTGATAGCAGTTCTCCTGGACCCCGAGGAGAAAACCCTGTCAAGATTCTCAGGGGTACATACTATCCCAGACAACACAGTACTCCAAGGTCTGGATGTTTCCCCATGGGACCTCACCTCACCACCATTGCATGGAAGTCCATATAACCGTCAAATTAGGAATGCGACCAGCACCCAGAGTCCTGGAGGACACATCCATAACACAGTAGACCAGGAAGGGCCAACAGTGCCTGCTCCTAGAGGTACGCCTTAAGGGCTTTCAGGTTCACATGGATGGGTGTTAGGGCTGGGCTTAGCCCTTCGGAGCAGGTTTACCAATAGGAGGTCCGGATGCATACATTTCTCTATGACATCAGGAATGCCAGGGTGCAGTGGGTTCATGGGTCTGGTCAGGGCTCTGTGCCAACAACGCCACCTAGTCTATGAACAGTAAGCTGTGATCATCAGCCAATTTATGGAGAGGCAGGTTTTATTTTTACAAGGCATGATAAGTATTTGTGGAATAATGTTATGCCATATCAATCCTCCACTGCAGTGACACTAGAACCTTTGTGTGCCACTCTACAAGCCCAAATGTTGGTTTCATAAAGCGCTACAGTACACAAAGGCAGGGTATTTTACCATATGAATAGTAGTAGTAGTATGTGCGGCAGGACATGTAGTGACGCCTGTTAGGGCGTATGCACTCATTCACATTCTTTTCTACATTTAGGAAGCAACATTTGGACGTCCAGCAATGAGCCTGAAGCTGCAACCAGCACATGCAAGAGTGAAAATGAGCATGAGAGACCCCGCTTCCTTCAGTCCATATTGAGTGTAATATTGGATGGATCTGATGAAGAATTTATGGCGCTTCTCCTGGACTCGGAGGAGAAAACCCTATCAAGATTCTCAAAGTTGTCTACTATCCCCGACAACACAATGCTCCAAGGTCTGGATGACTCCCCACGGGACCGCCCCTCTCCACCATTGCATCCAAGTGCATCCACCCGGCAGAACGCCAATATAACCAGTATCCAGAGTCCTGGAGGACACATTTATGACACTAGTGACGACAGTGGGATAACCTTCACTGTCACTCCACCTACAGGTATGCCTCAATGACTTTCATGTACATTTGGATAGCTTAGCTGACTTATGGTCAGATCATGGGTATGGTTAGGATCAGATCATGGGAACAGAATGGATCGCAGCAAACAATCCCAACAGCAGATCTGTGTATGCATGCACTGAGTATGGCTGGCTGGCTGGCCGGCTTCAGGTAATTGTCCCATGTAGGATGGAATATCTTGCGTTCACCCTTCCAATGCCATGGTGCCCATGTGAAGGGTGGCAGCACTTGTACTATAGACCGCAGCATGATGGAGGTTTTGCTTTGCAGGCATCCTCTCATGGAAAGAGTGGCTGTGCTGTAAGCCTACGGTATGTGCATTGTGTCTACTGTTCTTGTGTGATGTGAGCCTCCTTTCTATTCTTATAAACATGGATGAAACCTGCATGGGCATGGAAACAATAATGGGGCATGCTGTGTACCATGTACATGGACATTCCCTCCACAAACATGATAGCAGTGGCCCCCGAAAATATGTTGCCATGGTGGGCAAACGAGATTATGACTGTTAACAAATGTAATACACACGTTGGTAGCAAGAATGTTCTGCTCTTCAGTCCCATTACAGTGTTACGTAGGAGTGATGGCAGGCTGTACATGTCATGGACATGTACTCATACAAGCTATTTTCTACATCCAGGAGTCGTCATTGGGTCGCCCAGCAGCAAACCGGATGTTTCAACCAGCCAGGGACTTTTTGCGCATGACAGCCCTCTTGTCCTGCAGTCCACAATGGCGAGTGCCCGCAGCAGCAGCATTGACATAAAGGACACGGCCGCTCTTCGGGATCCGGAAGAGAACCCGCTATTAAGAGCCTTAGCGATACCAGAAAACACAGCGTCCCAAGATGTGGATACCTCTGCAAGGGACCTCCCCTTATCACCATTAGATGAGGGCTCAAATAACCTACAGATAAGTAATGTGCCCAGCACACAGAGCCCAGGAAAGCATGCCAGTGACGCGCAGGTGCCTGACGCGCTAACAGAACCTGCCACTTTATCTACAGGTATGCATTGAAGACTTTCATGTATATATAGAAGGCTTGTTGGGGCTAAAGGTAATCCACAGGGAGAGGTGGTCCTGAGCAGCTCTTCTAGAAGTGTGAAGCTTAGCATGATCTCAGGGTCACTATGGGGCGCTGGGGGGGGGGGGATCTATGGCCTGGCCTCAGTCCTGAGCCAACAATGTCACCATGTATGGACGTGTGCCAGCATGTGGTACGGGGGCGGGTACACATAGAGTGTTACAGCACTGGATTTATGTGTGGCGTCATGGTGTGCCCTATCAGCCTTCTGCAGTGATAGTCACACCTGTTATTTACAGCAACACAATGGCACAATTAATAGGACATTAATCCATCACCCAAGCAAACTTACTTTGTATGTGCTAACTGTGTGGATGGCGAGCTTGTGAGGTTTTGCGTTGCAGGTTTCACCACATGTTTCAGGGTTTGTACCATATGCCTACATTGTGTGTGTACTGGCCAAGAGTGATCTGAGCTTCCTTGCAGATATGGGTGAAATGACATGTTCATGGACATTAGAGTGGTGGATGGTGTTTACAATGTGTTTGAACATTACCCGTACAAATATGATGTAGGTGGACCTCAAACTGTAGCCTCTAGGCTTCATAAACTGTGATTATATCTTTTTTTTAAAAAAATGTAGCACACACGTAGGTGGCATGTGTGTTGGGCAACAGCCCCCCAACAGTGTAACATAGAAGTGATGGCAGACTGCATGTCATGGACATGTACTCATGCAAGGCTATTTTCCACATCCAGGAGTCGTCATTGGGTCGCCCAGCAGCAAACCGGATGTTTCAACCAGATGGGCACTTTTTGCGCATGACAGCCCTCTTGTCCTGCAGTCCACAATGGCGAGTGCCCGCAACAGCAGCATTGACATAAAGGACACGGCCGCTCTTCGGGATCAGGAAGAGAACCCGCTATTAAGATCCTCAGGGATGCCTGCGATACCAGAAAACAAAGCGTCCCAAGATGTGGATACCTCTGCAAGGGACCTCCCCTTATCACCATTAGATGAGGGCGCAAATAACCTGCAGATAAGTAATGTACCCAGCATACAGAGCCCAGGAAAGCATGTCAGTGACACGCAGGTGCCTGATGCGCAAACAGAACCTGCCACTTCATCTACAGGTATGCATTGAAGACTTTCATGTATATATAGAAGGCTTATTAGGGCTAAAGGTAATCCACAGGGAGAGGTGGTCCATGAACAGCTCTTCTAGAAGTGTGAAGCTTAGCATGATCTCAGGGTCACTATGGGGCGCTGGGGTGAGGGGGGGGGTTCAATGGCCTGGCCTCAGTCCTGAGCCAACAATGTCACCATGTATGGACGTGTGCCAGCATGTGGTACGGGGGCGGGTACACATAGAGTGTTACTGCACTGGATTTATGTGTGGCATCATGGTGTGCCCTATCAGCCTTCTGCAGTGATACTCACACCTGTTATTTATAGCAACACAAGCCCAAAGTCTGTTCACAAAAGTGATTTCTATCAAATAAATCATTACGTTAGTTGTTCTATTAGCGTGTGTGAAATAGGACATGTTATCCTTATATAGCGATTCCTGCCAAACACACTGGCACAGTAAATAGGACATTCATCGATCACCCAAGCAAACTTACTATGTATGTGCTAACGGTGCGGATGGCGAGCTTGTAAGGTTGGGGCATTTCTCCCGTGCCGGTTGGGCATTCAGGATGTTCTCATGTGAACCCTTCTAAAGCCATGGTATCCCGTTGATGGTTGGCATCATTTGTTTAGGTTTTGCTTTGCAAGTTTCACCACATGTCTCAGGGTTTGTACCATATGCCTACATTGTGTGTACTGTCCAAGAGTGATCTGAGCTTCCTTGCAGACATGGGTGAAACATGTTTATGGACATTAGAGTGGGGGATGGTGTGTACCGTGTGCTTGAACATTACCCCTACAGATATGATGCAGGTGGGCCTCAAACTGTAGCCTCTATGCTTGCTGAACTGTGATTGTGTGTCTTTAAGAAAAAGGTACAAGGCGCATGGCTGGCATGTGTGTTTGGCTCTTCAGCCCTACACTACATCTAGAGTAACATATAAGTGATGACAGACTTCATGCCATGTACGCATTTACCCATGCAAGCTATTTTCTACATCCAGGTGTCAGCATTGGGTCGCTCAGGAGCAAACCTGATGTTTCAACCAGCCAGGCACTTTTTGCGCATGACAGCCCTCTTGTCCTGCAGTCCACAATGGCTAGTGCCAGCAGCAGCATTGAAATAAAAGACACTGCAGCACTTCGGGATCAGGAAGAGAACCCGCTATTAAGATCCTCAGGAATGCTTGCGATACCAGAAAACACAGCGTCCCAAGATGTGGATACCTCTGCAAGGGACCTCCCCTTATTACCATTAGATGAGGGCGCAAATAACCTGCAGATAAGTAATGTACCCAGCATACAGAGCCCAGGAAAGCATGCCAGTGACGTGCAGGTGCCCGACGTGCTAACAGAACCTGCCACTTCATCTACAGGTATGCATTGAAGACTTTCATGTATATAGAGAAGTCTTGTTGGGGCTAAAGGTAATCTATAGGAGGAGGTGATCCCGGAACAGCTCTTCTAGAAGTGTGAACCTTAGTATGATCTCAGGGTCATTATTGGGGTGAGGGGTCAATGGCCTGGCCTCAGTCCTGAGCCAGCAATGTCACCTTGTGTCAGAACAGTCATGTGTGGCCGTGTGCCAGCATGTACTAGGGGAGCAGGGCTAGCATTCTTGTCTGAATAGTGGAGCAGCACATGTGAGTGTTTGCAAGCATTGCAAAAGGCTAGCAGTAAATCCTTCCTCGCTTCGAGCTTACAGAATTGATGACATCACTCTTGGTACCATCATTTCCATTTATGTGCCAGATATCTTTATAGCTGATGAAAAAAAAGGTGACATAAATGAAATGTACAGATGAATTCATGGCCATAACCACACCCAGGTCCTACCCTATACTCCTTCTTGACGTTCCCCTTTGTGAGTGAGAAACCTGGCAGTATTCTCCCACCTACTCCTTGGGATCTTCCATTCATGTGGCCAGGGAAAGGCCATCACTTTTGGATCCCAACCCTGAGGGTGGACACGCGAGGGAGGAGCACCTGAGTGGAGGGATTGGGAGGAGGATACCCAAGGGTGAGACTTGCTATTCCCCATTCCCAATAATACCCCAACTCACTCTCCCTCAGCCTTCATGGGGTACTTTTAATCTCACCCCATCTCCTCCTCCCCATTTCCAGCAAATACTGAGATGAGGAGGATGCAACTAGGATCAATGAAGATTACCCATAGAAACAATATGGGGAAGGAAAGGGAAACCTACTATAGAAAGAGCACAAGTTGTCCTACCGATAGTCAGGTAAGATCAGGCATTTGATAATGACCATTCACACCTGACTTCACTTGACTGTTCAACTATAAAAGGTGTGGTTTTACACAGAGGAGAGAGCAAGCTGGGGATGTTGTCTGGACCAGAGAGGCCAAGGAGCAGAGAGAAGAAGGACCTAAAGCCTGGAGGCGAACAGTGTGCTGAGACGCTAGCCCAGTGTTTGTGAGGGGCTGCAGCCTGGCTAGGGAGCGTTCCTCCAAGGAGCGAGGCAGCCCACATCATGCTCTTGTTGTCTGGCAAAATACTTGTTCCCTTGTTACTGGTGCCTGTCCCAAGGGTGTCTGAGGGGCAGTTGGTGAGACCCTGACCTCAACCCTGTTCATCCACAGAGACTGCTCATCAACATGACACTGCCTGGTGAGTTTCATGTCAGTGAGAGAGAAACTCAGGAGCATGCATGCAGTTTATTGGAGCGGAGCAGGAGAAAGACACCATTTGTAAAGAGGCACGGCACTGAAATGCTAGAGAAAGTTTATAAATCGGCTTGGAGTGGAAATTGAGAGGAAGCTTAAGAGAGCCATGTAAGGAAATCAGAAAGAAAGAAAAGGCACAAGCAGTGCAGAAGGAAAATAGGTGCAGATCCTGCATCCATAACCAATGGCGATCCCCCTTTAAGACTACCTGCTAGTAAGACTCCACTCCTAACAATTGGCATCAATACGTGCAGCTCTGCGTTGCTGCTACCCTCCCTGCTACTGGCATTACTGTGGGATGAAAATGCTTTTCTCTGAAACATGGAATGGTAGAGTAATCGCCCAATCTGAGGAAGACATGTATTAGGAAGGGATGATACCAAGGTGTACTGACCATCCTCAAGCATATTCTTCCATGGGGAACTCTGACCTTTGGTTGGCCCATGTACGGCAGCCACTTTGGATTCATAGGACAACCCCCTGTACTCTTTTCACTGCTACAAATGAAGCACTTAATGCAAATCAAGCTTTTTTGTCTGGTTCATGGGCCTCATGTAATCTCTTTAGATGATGCGACTCTTGAAGAAAATTATCAAAGAAGTCATGCTTACACCACGTCTCATAGGGCCTGCCATGCCACCCTCTATGCCACTTTCTCCAATCCATCCAGTAGCAACTACAGTTGCGGTCGCTATGCTTGCTCCCATCATTACTCTATCCGCTCCACTTATGTTGCCTCTGCCATCTTTTACCTCTGTTGACATTGTGCCTACAACACTGATCCCTGGTGAGAGCGGGTTTGACAAAAGTTGATTTACATTTGGGCGCAAAAGACAATACAGATGAGGGAGAGGAAGATGTTCGCCCTTCTCCCTGAAGGTGTTTCAGCAACATAATGTCAGGACTTTTTTCTTTCTCCAGCATTGGATCTTTCATAGATGTACATGCTTGGATATTCCCTGTCATCAGACTGATGCTTGTATCTGCTTGGATTCACATGTGCCCGCCCTTTCTCCCCTCTTGGAGTTGAAGGTTCTTTGAAGAAAAACATAGATTTTTCACACCTCATGGTCTCTACCGACACTCCAACCTTACAATTTATATTCCCTCTCAGCAGAAACAAATAATCGGAGGGACCGCATCTCGTGAGGCATCATGGGTACAGGGTAGTATTACAGACCCGCCCTGTCGACGATCCTTTTCGAACTTCAGAAAACTTAATGTGCAATACTCTGTAGCTTCCACTAGATGTCGGCCTATGGATCATGGGTACAGGGTACGTCACACTAGGGATAGTATTTCAGATACATCCTGTTGGCGTCCCTTTTCGAACTTCGATAAACTTCTTGTGCAATACTCTGCACCTTCCACTTGATGTCAGCCTATGCAAAGCATGTGAATCTAAGCAGATACAAGCATGAGAACTATGATTATGGTGAGTAATGTATCCCATATACATTTTCCATAGGAAAAAGCAATACAGATTGCCTATTAGGCCTGTGAAGACATTCACTTGTGTAGTCCGTCCACCTCATTTTGGTCCTCATGGCCCAAACTAATGAGACGACTGGGCTTAAGCTCACCCCAGGTGGCCATCTTCAGCTTTTTCACTGAGTCAGTTAGACAGGGTAATCCTCATTAGCTCTTTATGATAATTCAGTTTTTTTATTATTCAGTTTTTATTAATTGCCAACTCGCCCATAGGCCTCAGATCAGTACAACAAATGCAACAAACAATATAACATAAAACATTGATAAAAACAGCCAAACAACACAGGATAAGAAAAATGCTAATTAGGTCAGTCAGTTACAATTATTAAACTCTGAGTAGATGTCAGCTTTCCCAGTTTGTTACAGAACCTCAGGAAGATTGGAAGATTACTACAGCCACAACCGATGACAATACAATCTATGTCATTCATCAAGGACCACTCCTTGACTTGGACCCTCCGCAAAAGTCATGGGTAATTAACATTCGCAAATACCATGTTTCTTTGATGCATGAAAGTCCATAACGTTCTCGCATTTGGCCAGATAGATCATTCTCTCTTTGACAATCTGCCAATTATTTGTAGCATTCGTTGTCTTTTTCCCCAAGTTAGAATTGGAGAAAGCTTCAATAATGATGGCATACATGATTTTCTCTGAGCTGTCTTCGAATCTTCCCTATGTATATAAAATCATAAGTGACGGTTTTTGTGGAACGATTTTCTGTAGTGCTTTAACTTGGGGCTATTCTATACCCTAAAGATATGGGTTTGGTGTCCTTCCTTTCTACGTTGATACAACTTTAATGGAATACTGTTCCAATTTCAAATTCCTATTGCATTTCAAAATAATAGAATAATGAAGTTTTGTTCCACCCACATATTAAACTGGATACAGGCAATACCAATGCAAGCAGGTTACAATTTGTGTTAGACAGGTGACAATTTCCTATAGTTTTAGCATTTGCTACTATTAATAACTCTCAAGGTCAGAGCTTTCACTGCGTTGGAATATACATCGATAGACCCTTCTTCAGCCATGGACAATTACATGTTGCATTGTCAAGGTGTTGCTCAAAAACAGGTATAAAAGTCCTGTAAATAAAGATGTTCCCAAGTAGATCCTGTGTTTACTTTTTTCCATGTTCTGTTACTTAACAAACCCAGTAAACAAGTAACCAAAGGGGGGGTACAAAGCCGCTGAGTTCAATGCACAGCAGATGCCGGAGGGGGGGTTGGGTGCCAAAGGCACCAGAATGTTAATTGCCCTCAATGTACCTCATGGCAGATTCAGCCATGCAGACTTCTAAGGAGAAGACCTCTCTTTTTAGAGATTGCAGTAAGTGTGGGAAAAAGGTGATCTAATAAGGGATCCTCTTAAGTACTGCATTTACTGCCTATACCCCCATGACATCCAGGCATGCACGATCTGTCGGTCTTTTATTCAAAAGACTGTACAGGACAGGCACAGGAGGCTTCTGCCGCACCTGGAAAGTAGGCAGATGTCTTCAGATGAAGAGTCCTTCAAAACAGTTCCCTCAACCTCACAGTAACATGCTGAGAAGCAAGCTTCTGAAAGGAGAGCTTCTTCTGTGGAGAGGGCAGACTCCCCACCTGATAAAACTAAGAAGAGGGGTCAAAGGAGTGCTCCCATGTCTCCAAAAGGGTCCAAATGTCAACACCAAGCAGAAAAGAACAGTCAGAAAGGTAAGGAAACTCTCCTTAAACCTAGGTCGCCGGAGTGGCCATCAACGGGGACACCTTCTACCCCTGAGTGGACAGCTGCTGCCAAAATCAGCCAGACCATCAACATCCAGTGTGTCGATGGAGAGCCGCTTGTCTACGATAGCAATCCAAACCGCTTCATCGATGACTAAAGCCTCGTCCACGAAGGACTCATCGACAACAAAGCAGTCATCATCCACAAAGCATTGCTCATCCACGAAGTCAACGCCAACAGGCACAATCAACAAAAACACCCAAGTACAGCTCGTCGATGATAACTTCACCATCCACAGGACAAAACACATCTAAAACAGGTCAAAATTCGCCATCAGTCATTGATGAGCATCTATTACTTCTGCAGCAGGTGGACAAGACAAAGCAGGTGGGCTACAAAAGAGCACACCAAATATAAGCCGCCTAGGGGCAGCTAGACACCTTCCATCAATAACAGAGATGGATGAGCTGCCAGATTTCATCCTCCAGGAGGATTTCTCCAGTATCAAGGAAGAAATACAACCACCTTTGCCCAAGGAGTAAAGCCCTTACTGGCGGCCTACCATGGAAGACACCTCGGATCTATTTGACCCGACCTTCATGCAGTCAATGCAGAGAATCATTGATGAATTTCAAAGGCGGCAAAGAGCTTGGTTGGCAGCTTCACTGATTTCAAGACAAGAAAGGGTTCTTCCTTGCAATGGGAGTAGATCAACTACAACAATAAGTGAACATTTTCCACAATGGCGAAGGTGGCCTCGGAGAACTCACTATGTCTCCCGCACCGATTTTCACAGAGCAGGTCACCTTCGATACTCCCACATAAATCACATTCTGGGAGTAGCCACCACAAGCAGCGGTCAACCCGCAATATATCCCCACCAAGGCCAAGACACACATCTCCAGCCACTAGACCTCTTAAGCAGAGATGTTCTCCTTCACCACCAAGATCCTCGATACCACTGAGGATTCAGGACTAAATAGCTCTGTCCACAGCGTTAGTATCAGACTGGCAGGAAGACCTGTATGATCCAAACACTGGCAACGACCCCTTCAGGGACTTCTCAGACCCAGCCACTCATAATAACGAGCCAGATGAACGGGAACTCCCTACCGAAATGCCAGATCAGGGCGCAGATGAGTGGGACACCCACATAATCGAAAACAAAGGAAGCATGACTCTATGGGGCTTGCATCACCACAGGCGACATGGTGTCCTTTCATACAATAATAGCCAAATCGGCAGTGCACTTTCAGATTCAGGCTGCTAGCAAAGAGAAGAAGTCTCTGCTCTATGAGCATAGGGACAAGCGAAGGCACACAGTAACTACCATCCCTATCCTCAATACAATATGGGATGCAGGAGAGAGGATCTTGGCAACGCCCCTATCCACTCACCCAGAAGAAAAGTATAAAGCACCGGATACTGCACCATTGTGTCTGAGACGGCATTCAAAACACAACTCTGTCATAACAGTGGCGCCACAAAAAAGCTGCCAAACCCAGCCACACCTTTAACAGCTCCCCCGGACAAGGAAGGGCAGAAGCTTGAGGCTATAGACAGGCAAGTGTCGTCCGCAGCATCACTCGCAGTTAGAGTGGGTAATGTTCTAGCTATGATAGCTAGGTTTGACAGAGAGCTATGATTCAAAATGTCTATGTTGACCAAACACCTACCTGCAGAGTTTCAAGAGGAGGCAAGGGCCATTGTTGCAGGTGGGGAAGCCACATCTGACCATACGATCAATACAGCGGTTGACGTTGCTCAATGCAACTTCAGACAAATGGCCCATGGTACAGTGCTTAGAAGGCAAGCATGGAAGAAGACCACTCATTTCAGGCCAGAGGTACAGGCATACATATTAGACATGCCATGGACAAGACCTGCTTGGTAAGAAAATAGATGACCAACTAAAGGGCATCAAATCAGATACCAGAACAAAAATAATTACCACGAGAGCGCTGCACCACCTATATCGCACACCTGTGTGGGGGGTGGATAAGCCAACAACTGCAGCGTTGAAAACAATTAACATCCAACAAGTGGGTGGTGCAAAAGAAACACCACCTTCCGTGTCGACATCCACAACCACGCAGGGCCCATTTCCTGGAGCAGCTGAAGTTAGAACTGTACAAGCTTCTACATAAAGCAACCATAGAACAGGTCCCAGACAATCAAAAGGGAAAAGGGTTTTATTATTACTTTTTCCTTGTCAAAAAGAAAAATGGTCAGAGGCACCCAATTTTAGATGTAAGGGCTCTGAACAAGTTCATCAGGCGCATAAAATTCAAGATGACGACCCTTCAACTGCTCGTCTTGTGGTTGAAAAAAGACAATTTCCTGCCTATTTTCACATTCCAATTCATCCAGCACAGAGGCGGTATCTCATGTTCTCCGTAGGAGCAGCGCACTTCCAATTCCGAGTGCTTAACTTCGGTCTCAAGTCTGCTTCAAGGGTTTTCACAAAGTGTATGGCTCCAGTAGCAGCACATCTCAGGAGGACCGGATAGAAGTATTCCCTTATTTAGATGACTGGCTCATAAAGAGAAACTCCAAGGGCCTCAGCCAAGGCGGTAGTGCAAACTAAGACTATGTTTCAAGACCTATGCTTCTCCATCAACAAGCCAAAATTGTCACCCATACCAGCTCAAACCACTATCCTCCTGGTAGCGGATTTAGACACACGCATCCCAAGAGTGCAACCATTATCAAAAAGGCTAACCGCAATGCATTGTCCGCAGTGCATCGATTGAAATCCCTTCTGCGCATGATGACCTCCTGTAGCTACCTAATTGCAGGTTATGGATGACGCCAAATCTTCCAAGTACAGACAGACAATACAACCTCCATGCACTACACCAACAAGCAGGGAGGCATGAGTGCACTGGAAGCGCAGAAGCTTTGGAGCAAGATTCATGTGAGGGCATAATACTTAGGGAAAGACAACGTCCTAGCGGAAAAGCTCAGCAGGGATTACTCATCATCCCACGAATGGGAGCTGGACGGCAAGGAGCTCAATAAACTAGTCCTCAAGTGGGGCAAACCCAGAATCAATCTATTCGCCACCTGAAACAACAAGAAGTGCTTCCACTTTGCCTCCAGGTACCCAGAGAACCTATCTCTAGGGGACGCATTCTCCCTGAATTGGACAGAGACATTCCTATATGAGTTTCCCCTGACCCCATTAATAGCACAAGTGCTGCGGAGCATGAAAGAACAACTGTGCCAGTAGATTCTTATAGCCCTGGCATGGCTCGACAGGTCTGGTGCACAACCCTCTTGCAGATGTCTGAAGATACTCCCATTCGTGTCTGACCACACCACCCTCTGTTGACCTATCACAAGGGCAAAGTGCTTTGCCACGATCCAGACTCTCACTCAAGGGCTAGTTCCTGAACAGCGAAAGTTACAGAACTTAGCTCTAAAAGCAGAATGCTGGGTCATTATCAAAGCATCCAGCGCGCAATCCACATGCTCCACCTATGCCAAAAAATGGACAGTGTGTAAAGCATGTGGTGCCACATTGCTCATAGATCGGCTAGCAATATCAGTTGAACAAATATTACCCTATCTTCTTGACCTAGCGAAGAGCGGACTAGGTCAGTCATCCATCAAAGTGCATCAATTCGCCATATCTGTGTACACCACAAAACTGCACCAAACCTCAATGATTTCCAACCCAGTGGTTAAGGTATTTCTCATGGGTCTGTTACGCACTTTCCCCAAGGTATAGAACCCAGTACCGTCTTGGAGCCTCAATACAGTGTTGTCTGCGTTAATGGTGTTACCATACGAGCCTATCCATAAGTGCGACTTACGCTTGTTGTCCTCGAAGCTTGCCTTTTTAGTAGCCATAACATCGGCAAGGTGAATTGGAGAGCTTCGAGCCCTTTCTACAGAATCACCTTTCACAGTCTTCTAAAAGGATTGTGTTATTCTAAGACCACATCCTAAGTTCATTTGTAAAGTAGTCTCTGAGATGACACTGTATGAATGCATGGTGCTACCCATGTTCTTCAGAAGTAATTCCTCAACAGCGGAATGCGCTCCCCGCCCAATATATATCTCACAGGCATTAAAGCTCTATATACAACAAAGAAAAGTTTTTGTTCTTCGACAAGACTTTTCATGGCATTTTCATGTCGCAAAAAAGGACAATGGATCTCAAAGCAGGACTTCTCACACTGGGTAGCAGATTGTATCAGCCACTGCCACCAATCAAGAGGTGACCCACTCCTTACTCCACTGACAGCACACTCTAATAGAGGAAGGACATCGTCAGTGGCATTTCAAGCGGGAGTGGCCATAAAGGACATATGTAGAGCGGCCACCTAGAGCATGCTCCATACTGTGGGATGTTTTAACCCACTCATCCAAGCCCTACAACAGAACTGTGCATTACTGGCAGCGGAAACATCATAATGGCCGCCGGAAAGCATGCTGCTGGCCAGAAATCACCAGAAAGTGCGCAGTGAAAACCTGACAGATAGGCCACTATCCACTTTTGCCTCTGTCAGTGTTAATACAGGAGACCATTGCCAGACCGCATCCTTTGGCTGCACACAGAGTAAAATCTGTGCAAAGGAATACAGAGCTGTTCCAAAATCCATTTTATTTGGTGTCAAAATTGCTAAAATCATGGCTCACAAAACCACCAAAAGGATAAAACTTCTTGTTGGGTGTTCTACATTACTCTACTGCAAGAATCCACATCAGTACAACGTCAGCAAGAATCATATGTTATTAGGACAAAATCCCATGTTAAAGACATTTGATTTAAAGACAGCTGTCAAAAATGGGTGCAGTACCGGTGCTCGCCACTGACAGGTGCTGGCGATTTCTAAATCCTGACAGGAGAGCTGTCTTGCAGAAGCTAAATATGCCAAAGCAGAGAAGTCTATCAAAATGCCATATAGAGTGCCACACATTGATTTAATGTGGAAAAATACTTTATTAAAGATATGTTGCTTATTTTCAGTTTATAATGTTATATTTTTTTTCACAAGGAACTAAGTTGCAATTGATTAGTAGGCAGTCTGATTTAATTAAAAGTTCAAGAGGCCTTCTGTCCCTGGGAAGCCTTCACACCTGGTCTTACCACCAACAGCACAGGATATCGCATTGACATGTAAATCAGGAGAGTAAGAGATGTTCTCTGCAGCCCGGAGGAAGGAACAATGGGGGCTTTGGGATGAATAGAATATGCTGATTTGAGGTGTAACTGTCAACACTGCTCTGGGAGAAGCAAGACATGTGACCATCTGACTCACCAAGCTTCTAGGGCGGACCAGACTGGGTTGTGGATTTAATATTGCACCGAATATATGTTAAAGGAAAATGCTTCTAAAATATTGTATCAAGCTGACAGAAATGTACAACTTTGGGATTCTTAATATGACAAATGCCCTCACAGTTTGAGACTAAGCTGAAATCTGTACGATGTTCTGAGACCAAACCTCAGGATTTATTAATATTGTGGGTGCGGTGTTTATGCTAGAAACATAACCACTTATAGTAATATGCTCAGAGAGGGTGTGTACGTCTGGGTAAGATTTGGTGCCAAACCAATATTGCGAAACATACCAAAATCGCGAATAAGTTGTCATTTCTGAACTAAAGCTCTTAGAAAGATCAGGGTTGAACAGAGACCTACCTTAATTAATTTGTGATGTACACATGTATTCTCAACAACTTGGGTATCTGGGAAGCATGTTTGGTTATAAAAAAATTGATTTCTAAGTAAAAGCAGAGGGGAGGGATTTCAGCTTCAGCCATAAACATGACACCTGATGACTCATTCTGACTCACCACTCCGTTCTCCAGTAAGGTCACAGAGAATCCTCTAACCTATCAGGATCCTTAGTGGGTTGGGCATAGAAAGTCAGCCTCTACACCCACTTAGAAAACACATAAAAAGGGACTGCTGAGACCCAGATAGAGACACTCATTTTTTCCACTACTCACTGATTCCTGCGCAGCTGTCTGCCCAACCAGATCCAGACAATATCCAGACAAAGATTTCAGACTCCAGAACCAAGCTCTAGAACCTTGTAGAAGCAGAGGCCTAATTCCAAAAGCTGAATTCTCTTCAGCAGGCCTCAAAACCTTTTGCAACCTGATTCTCAACAGCCGGGCCGTGCTGTTTGCGACTGGCTAGAACCCTGTGCCAGATCCAGACCCAGAAGCAGCACTGTATCCAGAACCCGCTTGATCCATTCCAAGAGGCCAGACCAGACCGACGTGCCGTGCTCTGAGCTGAACCAGTGTCTGAGACCGTCCTGTGGCAAGTGAAGTCCATACCTAACCAGATCGGTGACAAGGCCCATTTTCATTCCAAAACTAGGAGTGAGTATTTAGTCTAGAACTGTGCATAGTCATCTCTTAGTCTAAAGTAATCTTATCCCATCCATTTCAACCTGTCCAGAACTGCATTTAGAATTTTGTGTCCATCCTGTGATTTCAAGTCTGTAAAAGCGCCATCTGTCATTCTGAATCCTGACTTATTTGTGAAAATCTACCTTCACAAAAATGTCTGTATCTTTTGAACTGAACGTCCTAGACACAACAATTAATTGTCATTTTAAAGCTAAGAACCTAGGCTTTCCAACAAACCCAAATATAGTTTTTCTGTAATCGTGATTTACGCATGCGGAAAAAGTGCTGCGAATTGCAATTTAACTCCATTTCATTTTCTGTCAAAATAGCTGGCTCTTGCTTTCCACTGCTGAAATTCGTTTTCAATATGATAATCATTCATGAATCATTGCTAGCATTGACCTGAACTAATCCAAAGTAGTTATCACTTATCCTGAATATCCTTTAGTGAATTATATTCATTTTTTGCATATTTTCACTTAATTGCAATCACATTTGAAAGGATTTTGCCTGCTTTAAAATCATCTCTGTTTTCTCTAAGCTTGCTGGGGAACTGGAATTGAACTGTATAGTGATTGTATTCTTGAAACCTGTGTGCTCTCAATTCCATCTCTTCATATTGCATAGTGGGGGGAGTGAGTAATCACAGGGGAAAAAGTGACCATATTATCTTGTGATTGAAACCATATCAAGTTTATTTCTGTGCTGCAGTCTTTCATATCTTGTATTTCCTTGAAACCATAAAAAGAATTCTCTGCAACCTTATCCTTTCTATACCGACTCCTCATTGATTAAAGAGAGTGTGCTATTGTAATATTACCCATTATTGACCACTATCATATTCATAAGTGTGCTATTATAAATTATTTTGTTCATAAAAGTGTGATATAGATATATTGTTTAATTTTTCCAATAAACCTTTTAATTTGCAAAACAAACCTTCTTCTTGGCTCAGTGAGGTCAGGGGGATTCAAAGAGAGGGACGTTATATAAGGGTTCATCATCCAGATTCAAAGAATTTGACATAAAAACATATTAATAAGGGCTTCCATTGAGCATCCCAGACTAGGCATTGACTTAGTTGGATTGCTGGATTGGAGTCACATACAATACGTTTGCCAAGCATTACTGCTTAGCGGAAGACACCAGAAGGAAACCAGCAGTCAGACAGGTGGTCCTCTACCTCCTATTTGTGTAAGGTAGGAGTAGTCTTTGTATCCTTACTGCCCTTCCATTGTTTAGCTAGCATGCTTAAAGTCTAAATGCTCTTTTTATGTAGAGGTATAGCCTCAACTGTGTTACCATGGGCTTAGCATGCTTCACTGCTTGGTAGTG
Organism: Ambystoma mexicanum; assembly: GCF_040938575.1. Classification (NCBI taxonomy): domain Eukaryota; kingdom Metazoa; phylum Chordata; class Amphibia; order Caudata; family Ambystomatidae; genus Ambystoma; species Ambystoma mexicanum. Next base: position 1,471,064,274 of record NC_090931.1, on the reverse strand, counting down.
TATTCAAGCATATGAATCTATGAAAGATCCAATGCTGGAGAAGTCTTAGTTACTCACCTGTAACTGTATTTCTCCAACATTGGTAACTTTCATAGATTCACATGCGCCCGCCCTCCTCCCGTGCGGGATTGGGGGGTGGGTGGCTGCTCTATAACCAGTCAGCCATCATCCTACAGTCACTATGGCTCATAATCTGAAGATGGCTGCCTGGGGTGGCGGTTAAGCCCTGCCACCTCATTGGTTGGGGTCATAAGGACCAAAACAAGGTGGAGGGACAACACAAGTGAATGTCTTCGCAGGCATAATAGGTCATCTATATTGCTTTTTCCTATGGAAAAATGTATATATGTAATAATTTTAAAATTACTGAGGATTCCCAGTCTGACTAAGGGGAATATTCAAGCATGTGAATCAATGACAGATACCAATGCTGGAGAAATACAGTTGCAGGTAAGTAACTAAGACTTCTTCGGCATTCCACCCCCTTTTAAGTTTCAACAGGAGAGTGGGGTTCTGGCTAGGTGCAAGCCATGCAATCGGCTGGTTTATCTGGCATTCCACCTTCAAAGAGATGTTTTGTGACTATCTACCAAGATTTGGCAAAGCCTTTTTTCTTGCCAGCCCACCAATGGAGAATTAGAAGTGAGATATCGGCAAATAGCCTCAGATAGAGTATCTTCATCAACAAATCCTAAGCTCCACTATTCCTTGGTATGAACTGTGTCTCTGTACACCAATCCCTCATTAGCAGATACTTAATTATAAGCTTCATCTACACTGCTGACCAAAAAGGATGAGGTATATGCCAGTAATGCTCTCCATCTGAGACAACACATGCAGATGTGTTTTTGGCAGCTGCAAATCAGCGCCATGACCCTGAAATAGTTCCTTTTTAACCAAGTCTGCCTGCAGATAATCAGGAAACATTTAAATAAGGCTTTTGCAAAGCTAGGCAGGTGGCACACAATGTGTTGGACTGCCATGATGGAATCCACCATTCATCATATTGGTGCTGCTCCTAGTGGCAGATGCCAGAAAGGAAAGCAGGCTTCGTCTGACCAGCAAAGCTGAATCAGAACATACACGATAAGATCCTAGACGTGCCATTTGAAGGTCTAGAACTTTTTCATCTATCTATGGATGAAGAACTAAACAAGAAGCTAGATAGCCAAATATTTGGTCTCTTTGACAAAACAACCTCATAAGCTATTTCAATGGTCGTTCTAGACTGGCAGGTTTAAATCATTTGCTATTTGTTCTGGATTTCAAGACAGAAAGAAGAGAGCCTGAGCTAGATCATCAATCCCAAATGGAAAAAAGCAGCAACAAACACAGGCAAAAGGTTTTGTACGTCAATTCTCTGAAACAAACCATTCAAAACAGTGCTTTGAGAAGTAGAGAATACTGCTCACCTGTGGGAGGCTGTTTATCATTTCATGCCTTCGTTTGCAAACAACTGTGATGGTTGGAGACTTTCTGTAGACTTTCTGCAGTTTCCAGTGGTTTTCTCCTCCCAATTCCTCATGCCCAGCCAGTTCATCCACCTAATGCTGGAATTATACCAAAATAATGGATGTAAAAAATGTACAAGCCCAAAATACTGAATTTCGATAGCCTCATTTTACTCTATATATATGTGTATATGTATATATGACACAATGCTTCAATTAGTGGAGCGTACTCAAATGCCTAACACACCACCATCTTGCAGTTTACAGCAAAAGCACTCAGTCCCAAATATAGTGCTAAAAAGTAACTTTTATTTCATGTAAAACATTTTAAAATCATACAAGTCAGCATGGACTTACTGAAATGTTGGTAGGCTCCATAGCCGTAATGTTACTGTCATGCGTTCCGTACCAACTCGGGTACTACTTCAGGCTCTATTGACAGCCTAAGGCTTCCAAGCGGTTTATCCAGGAAATGACCAAACACTACTTCCAATCATGTGGCCAGTGAGGATTTTCCGTCCTTAATTTAAAAACAGGCGGACATGTTGTACTAGTTGTATCAGACCAATTTTTACTCATTTTCATTAGAATTTTAAAACATATGTTTAAGCATATTCTTTCTAATCATTAACTGGTCAAATTAATTTCTTGTTTGGAACTTTTAAAATTAATAATCATTTGTCTCATAGATTTAATATCAAGTATTACAATTAAAAACCAAATGCATTACATCATGCATGGCTACTGTCTGAAGACCGCAATTTAAGAGGCAGAAGAGACGAGCGGCAGCTCTGTTTGATTGTCTGGATCAATGCCTCTGATGTTTAGTATTTATCCTAAACTGCTCACAATCTGATTTAGTAATCTATTGTGAGAGTTTCCCCAAAATTCCAAGGATTCCAACCATACTATTGCAAAACTGCTAGTGCAAAATTTTAAACAATTTAATTGATTCCCATATATATCAGAGTCACTTCAACTAAAACGAGTTCAAGTCGGTACACTCAATGTCAACTTGACTTCTGATACAAGTACTACAATGTAATTTTTAATTTAAGTGCCAGTGCATATTCACATAATTGCATTTTAGTAAGGTGAAAAGAGGGATCTCATTCTGTTATAGCAATGGGCCTGTAGAAGAAGAGTAACATCTGTTCCATCTCTCCTCCTACTAAAGTGCTCACGCATGTTCAGGACAATGTAAGCGAGACCTGCAACTGCAATCCTACACAATATTAAGCCCAAGTGGGCTTTTTACAATATGATGTTATAATTATTCTTCTTTAAATGGACCTTATCACTGGCAAATAGTTGAACCAATATAGGGGAGATTGCATGGACAAATTATGGCATACACTACAAACTGTGTAAGGCAATTATTCTGTGTTTGATTCTCCACATTTCTTCCAATTTTTGTCCATACTGTAATATGCTGTATTTTTCTGCATATTGACACATTTTACAGCTATTGCATAATGGATGTTTAGATATAACAAGCCAATTTCCAAACATCTTCCCATCCTCTACCATACTGGGTGCTATCAGATCTTTGAGGACTTGGCTTTACCAAATGTCCTAAGAGGTCTTTCACCAATAGCTTCGCCAATTAGATTGTCTGTGCATAATATAGGCCATTGTCTAGTTAGTATGTTTCCTTTTGCTGTGGCCTGATTACTGAATCTATGTATAAATCTAATAGGTTCAGTATTGACATTTTTCTTGTGGTTTTATCATATGGAGAGACCATATGGTCTCTCCATATGGTATACTGCATTTCAATTTGTTTGGGTGATGACTTTTTCCATGGAGGATTGTACTGGATGCTACTTGCTTTCTATGTAGTCTACTTTCTATTCTGTCTTCTTTTATATAAAGTTCTACATCCAGAAAGACCAATTGTTCTTTACTACATATACATGTCAATTTCAGGTTCATGTTGTTATTATTAAGCTTGTCCACAAATTTCATAAGGCTAGCCTGACTGCCATTCCACGCCACAAATAAATTGTCGATAAATCTGTACCAGCAAATTATCTGACTGACACATTTATCATTCTGTGCTGCCCAGGCCATAGTCTGCTCCCACCACCCCATATACAAGTTTGCGTATGTAGGGGCTCTGCAAGAGCCCACGGCTGTAACATTCTTTTGTCTATATAATTTGTTATCAAACAGAAATACAATATGTTCCAAGCAGAAATGTAGCAGCACCATAATCATATCATTATGTTGCTTGAAACTAACAGACTTCATGTTCAGAAAGAATTGACATGCCTCAAGATGAAACTCATGCTGAATGATATGCTATGATATTTTATTTCTATTGCGCTCGTACACACAGTGTTTCAGAGCGCGACAAGGCAAGGGAGGGGAACAAGGGAGAACAAAACAACGTTCTTACTAGGCCCAGTGACATTGAGAATGCGCAAGTGCATGGGAGAGGGAGAGGGGAAATGTGCATGGAAGGGGGGAGAAGTGGAAAGTGCGGAACTAAGGAGAAACTGATAAATAATTAATTCATAAATAAATAAAGGCAACAAACAGTGGTAGTGCAGCCAACAAGTGCTGGGTTTAAGGCAGCAGACAGGGTAGGACTGATAAGTGCAGGAAGAAAAAAAGGGGGGCACTGTATGGGTACAGATACAGACCCCAGTGAACGGGGTGGCCCGGAGGCAGTGCGGGTGGCAGGTGTGAGCAGGTTCCTGGGCCCGGCGGACAGAGGGTCGCCAGGTGCACAGTGCCAGAAGAGAACAGATCAGCAGGGGAGAGGGTGGGCAAAGGAAGAAGCAAAGAGGAAAGTCCTGAGGTGTTTGCGGAACCAGAGATGGTTCTCCTCAAGTTTTAGAGTGGCAGGGAGACTGGTGCAAGGGGAGGCCCCAGCCGAAGACAGTTCTACCCCCAGCTCGTTTCTTTGAAAAATGACTGACCTTGAGGGAGTTTGAGGTAGAGGAGCGAAGAGCTCGGGAGGGGAGGTATTTGCAGAGGGATAGCTGAAGGTATTTTGGACACATGCCCCAGAAGGCCTTGTGTACAATGCAGAGGGTTTTGAATTTAATCCTTGCATCCACTGGCAGCCAATGGAGAGATTTCAGAGCTGGAGAGATACGATCCCAGGGCTTGAGACCAAGGACAAGTCTTGCAGTTCTGTTCTGGATTAGTTGCAGAGGGCGGAGGGTAGAGGCAGGTAGGTTTAGAAAGAGGCTGTTACAATAGCCCTACCTAGAGAAAACCAGAGCAGAGCTTGGCAGACAGTGAGTTTCTGGGGGGAAGGAGAGGAAGGGTAGAGTACCTCTGAGGAGGTGCAGTAGGAAGTTTGATTTTTTAGAGACATCAGAAATGTGGGCAGAGAAGGAAAGTGTGGAATCAAAGATGACCCCAAGATTCTTAGCCAAGCAGGTGGGTGTAAACGGAGGGCCAAGGGAGGCCGGCCAGAGATTGAGGGGAAAGGATGGAGAAGGTGTGCTGATGAGGAGGATCTCAGTCTTGCTGGCGTTCAGACAAAGATCATTGGTGGAACACCAATCTTGAATGGCAGTAAGACAGTCAGAGATGAGAGAGGGAGAGGAGATGGCTGAGGGCAGCCTGAAAATGAGTTGAGTGTCGTCAAAATGGAAATTTGAGCAGAAAATGGCAATGCAGCGGGTGAGAGTTGCCAGGTATTGGTTGAAAAGCCAGGGTGAGAGGTTAGACCCCTGTGGAACACCACGAGCAGGGAGGGAGATAGATTATAGGAAGGACCCCAATATGATCTGGGGTGGTCGATCAGAGAGGAAAGAGGTCAGGCAGGCCAGAGCCAGATTGGTGATACCCAGGTTATCACAGAGGCGGTTCAGCAGGATGGTATGGTTGACTGTGTCAAAGGCAGAAGAGAGATCGAGTAGGATGAGGACAGAGGGAATGCTAGAGTCAAGGTTGGAGAGAAGGTCTTCATGGATGTTCAGGAGAGCAGTTTCCATGCTTCTGGCAGCTCTGAAGCCAGACTGGTGGTCCTGGAGACAGCCAATAGAATCAGAATGAAGGTTAAGCTGGGAGATGGCCAGCTTCTCAAGGAGTTTGCCCAGAAAGGGAGTAATGGAAATTGGGCGATAATTGGCAGGTCAAGAAGGATCAGTTGTGGGTTTCTTGAAAAGAGGATGCACAAGGGAGTGCTTAAGAGGGGAGGGGAAGGACCCTGAGGCAAAGGAATGGTTGCAGAAATCGGCAAGGTCCAGAGCGAGGGTGTTAATGTGGTCCTTGATGGTTTTGAAGGAACAGGGATGAACCTGTTTTGACGAGGCTTTCATTGATCGGACTTCTCTAGCGACCTCATCTGTGAAGAAAAGAGGAAAGGATGAGAAGGAGGGTGGGGGGATGGCTGAGGGAGGGTCAACATGCAATAATGGAGAGGGGAGAGGAGGGGAAAGGGAGGAGAGGGTGGACAGGATGTCCTGGGTTTTTGAGATCAAGTGAGAGGCAAGGGCATTGCAAAGAGCCTGGGAGGCAACAGGAGGGGTCGAGACTGCAACAGGGTTGGCCAGCTCCTTGCAGATTTTAAAGAGTTTGGCCGAGTTGTTTGGTGCCGCTGAGACACGGGCTTGAATGTGGACTCTCTTCTTGGTGCGGACAGAGAGTCAGTATTGCCTTTGGAGCAGGAGACAGGCCAGTTTGAGGGTGAGCATGAAGTCCTCCATTTCCTCTCAGCCGCCCCACACTTACGTTTGAGTGTAGCTAGGTCGGTGTCAAAACAGGTTGTGCTTGGCTTTGGACTTCAAGCAGATCCTCATGACAAGGACAAGAGCATCAAGAGTATCAGTAATGGAAGAGTAGAGGATGGATAGGGCTGTGTCTGGGTGTGAGTCAGCCAGTGGAGGGGGGGAGAAGGTGGAAGCGAAAACCTCAACTGGCACACGCTTCATCGGCCGAACGTCCGAGAAGGTAGGTGGCAGTGTAGGGGTAGGTTTGGCTTGTGGGGAAGAGAGTGAGAGATGAGAGGAGAGGAGGCAGTGGTCACACTCCAGGAGAGGGGAATGGTCAAAGGGATTGAGAGGGGGAGGCCAGAGGAGATCAAGGCGTCAAGTGTGCGACAAGCAGAGTGAGTCGGGCCAGACAAGAGAATACAGAGAGAGAGGTAATCGTGGAGGTTGCGAAAGAGCAAAGAAGAGGGACAGGCAGAATCAAGGCAGATGTTAATGTCACCAAGGAAGAGGAGTCGAGTGGTTGAGACCAAGAGGGAGGAGGAGAGGTCCTCCCACTCAGAGAGAAAGGAGGTGATTTGACCAGGGGGCCGGTAGAGACTAGCCACAGCAAGAGAGTGAGTAGGAGAAATTGAGAGCCTACAGACAAGGCATTCGGAAGAGGAGTAGATCTGAGTGGGAATGATAGTGGCAGGAATCCACTCAGGAAAGATGAGGGCTACACCACCACCGAACCAGGTGGATCTGGGCATGGAGAGGATCTTGTAGCCGTCAGGCAGGAGAGTGTCAAAGCTTGTGACAGAGCTGCCGTGAACCATGTCTCAGTAAGACCGAGGACATCAAGGTCCAGTGCTTTGAGGAGGCGACAGATGTCAGAGGAGTGTTTGACAGCAGAGCAAGAGTTGAGAGTGGCAAGATGCTGAAGGTTGCCAGCCTTAAATACCTTCCGGGGAGGGGTACAAATCAGAGGTACGCCCTGCGGAGGAGTGGAGGTAGTCTGAAGTGAGGCAGAGGAGGAGGGAGGAGTGGGCAAGGTAGCCAAGTAATGAGAAGAAGGTACAACTGGAGAGGAAAGGAAGTTGATGAGGCGAGGGAAACACCTATCGAAGAGGATGAGATTGGCCTGAGGACTTTGGGCCATGACAGTGCCATTAAGATAGACATTAAGAATGACTCTGGAGGAGTCAAAGAAAGCCATGAGGACATCCCAGCGAGTTCCACCATTAATGGGAGAGGAGGAGACAGGACAGAGCACAGAGATCATATGTGGGGTCCATAGATCCTGCGAAGGAACGACAAAGAGGATGTTGGTGAGGGTCTGTCTGGAAGAGGCGCTGGAATAGGTATCAGCAATAGGGAGAGGCCAAGATATCCTTTTTAAACTTCTTCTTACCAGACCTAGTGAGAAGGGAAGGATAGTTGATAGAGAAGAAGTTGGAAAAGATGGGAGAACCAGAAAGCACCATGGTTGGGAGAGAGGCAGAGGGAGGAGGGTGCAAGTACAGCGTTATGGAACAGTCACTGGGCTAGCAGGTTACAATCAATGGGAAAAGTTAAATGCAAAATACAGCCAGATTTGATAATTAAATTACATAGAAAAGTACAGCCAGATTTGATAATCAAATTAAATGCAAAATACAAAGAATATAAAGAGACACAACATCTAATGACACTAGCCAGTATGATGTATCCCATTGTATGTCTTGTATCCTGGCTAGTAAGTCTGTTGTGTCTCTGATGTATGAATTCAGGTCTTTTACAAAAGGTTATAGATATACATCTAGTTATTTAGAGAAGTCTTCAAGAAGAGAATTCCTCGAAGAGACTATAGGCATGCAAAACGGATTGCTTACATCTTTATGTATTTTAGCTATAAAATACAAGATTGGTGTGGTAGGAACGTCTTTTTTAACAAACATTACTTCTTCAGGTTCCAGTAGATTTTTTTATTTGTAATGTAACAGTATAGCATCTAGCTCCTCTTTAATCTGTTTCAGATATTGAATTTCTTTGATCTCATAACATTGTTCATCCCTTAACTGTCTGTAGGCGTCTTGCATGTACTTCTGTTTGGCCCAGACCACAACTCCTCCCCCCTTATCTTCCTGCCTGATGACTAGCGTGTCATCAGTTTTGAGAGTTTCAACTGCAGCTTGTTTCAGAGGGGTAAGATTTGATTTCTTGGTCTTGGGTTTAGATGCTAAAGTCCTGAGATCCTTTAAGACACATTCTTCACATTCTTCAAAGATGTCTATATTGTTACATATCATTGTTGGATTAAACATAGATGTGGTCTTCAAACAACTTTCTGTTGTTAAATTTGTGCAAATTCCAAAGCTTTCTTCAATGTATTTGTCATCCATGGTGGTAGCTATATCTATTCTTTGTGTCTCAGCCAATGTAGATAGATTCTATGACAAGACCGGAGGCGAGCATTATGCTTAACTCTTTATTGCCACTTCAAATAGCAGCCACCTTTCAAAAACACAATCTGTTCTTTTCTTTTTTTCAATAACTCAGAAAAACATCATAGAACAAATCAGAAACTACTCTGACCTGGGACTACCACTACCCACAAGTCCCCAGCATCCTGGTAGTTTCCAACAAAGTCCTAGACACCAATCCCGTGTCAGCTCATTCGATGCCTCACTTCTTGTCTTTATCTCTTCCTCTTTCTTTGCTGCTTCATATGCAGAAAAGTCACCTTTTCCCCTATGCTCCATGTAGAGAGATTGTTGTATTGAGTTTTAGAGCTGCAGGAAGTTTTGCAGTGCTGGATGGATGTACGAGATGCTTGTATGTGATGTTATGCTTAGCGTACATAGTTGCGCGTGTTATTACATTTATAATTTTCTTGAGATTACCGTGAGTTGGTAAGCGTTCCGTCGTGGGAAGGAGCAGGCCTGCAGGCGCGCAGTTCACAAGCGGTTTTGACTGAAGCAGGTAGACAAGGGTGAGCTCCGGGACCACTAGTCATCTCGCTCGCGTCTGGCGACCGGAGCTCCCCTTTTATTGTGTGTAAAGTTTTATCCACAGCCGTATTTAAGCTGGAGGAAAGGTCCCACGATTTCTAGTGGTCACGTGGGATTGTGACGCGGCGCGCATGAGCAGTGTTTGTTTGGTATTCCGAAAAGCCTTGGTGAATGTCTGCGCTCTCGCAGAGCATTACTGTTAGTCCACTGTCCTCCAAAGGTGTTTCAGCACTCAGAGCCTCTCGATTTTGCCCTCTGCGTGGCATTGGCAATTCAAGGCACTAGACCTCCATATAAAAAAAAAAGAGCATATAATCAGTCATTTTACAAAGGCTGTGTGGCTGACAAAGTGACCATGGGGACCTCAAAATAACCTCCCTTATGAGTATGGAGGAGGAAAGCACCACTCCTGATTACAGTGAGGAGGAGTGCGAGGGCGACCGAGATCTGCCCCTAAGTTTTAAAAGAGTATTAGGAGACTCACTGACAGTGGCAGTGTCCCAAGGGGTCAGACCCATCGAAGAGCGGCTGGAGGCGCTGGAGTCCCTACTGGCAAGTAAAGCTTCACAGAAAAGATCGAGAGAGCTCAGCCCCGGGGAGAGCACTTCACAAGGCCCTCATAGGAAGCTAGGGCCAGCGCAGAAGGGGGTGGATAAGACCCGAAAGAACCCCCACTCTTCTACCCTCCCCGGGTCATACGTCAGGGGCCCAGACCAAGCCCCGAGAGGTTGTCGGCCCTTTCGATTAGCTGAAGGCAGCGTTTCTAGGAAGGGCGACAGTGCTGAACCTCGGACTGCCTACTCCAGGGGTAGTTAATACAGGGGACGCCCAAGAAGGCGAGGAATATTCACAGGAGGAAGCTGAGGTTGAGGGGAACCTCGTGGCGGAAGAGAGAGTGGACGAGGAAGGTAAAGACCCGATGGATGACCTGGACGATATGTTTGACCCAGATGGCATCAAGCACACATAATTTTGAGAGTGGGTGCCTTCCCCCAGAGTCGCCCATTACATGGCACAGAGAATTCGTAAGCCTCTGGAGAGGGAAGTGAGGTTTAGGATGAGGGCAGAGTGTCCCAGACCGGATCTTCCAGGGAAAGTAGTGGAGACCCCGGAGCTGGATGTTAAAATGGTCACGTTCGTTACCAAAGCCACGAAAGACGTCAAGGGGGAGTGGACAGAGCATGGGTGGACTGTCAAGATAAGGTTTTGGACATAGCAAGTCCCATTGCTAAAATAATGGATTTAGCGGAAAGGGCTAGAGACACCGGTGAGCCGGTGGATCCTCAGACGCTAGCCAATTGGGCACAGAGGGCTGTATGTTTCTTAGGAAACGCTAGCTGCACTCTTTTAGCGGAGAGACATTGCAGTTTGCTCTTGAAAATTGACAGTAAGTTAGGAGACCATGCAGCCTACAAGGCCGGAGAGGCAGCCGGGGGTATGCTGTTTGGAGAGGCTTTTGCCAAAGAAATGTCTCGCTTTGTTGGAACGTATACAGCTTTGGAAAAGGCGCAATCGTCTATTCGCAAAATATTTCCTGGACGGGTTTTTGCTGGGACCTCAAGGACCCAGAGCAGCATACTGGGAGAATCGCCATCAAGACTCCTTCTTCCCGGCCAGATCGAGAGAATTCTGTGGCAAGAGAGGTTGAGGAAAGTTTCTACAACATAGTGCACCAGCCAGTAAGTGCGCTGAACGAAGGTTACCCCAGGGTAGGGAGGAGGACTGCTTTGCATTTGGGTCAGAGTCAGGTTCTGGTGAGTCTGAGAATGTCAGCAGAGGAGGACTCCCTCCTCGAGAAGGAGTTCCGAGCGCTGGCAGAGAAAGGGGCGATAGAAGAGTGTCCCCGAGGGACCCCGGGTTTCTACAGCAATATGTTCCTGGTTCACAGGAAAGGGAAGTCAAGGCCAGTTATCAATCTAAAGGAACTGAACGGATGGTTAGTTTACAGGCACTTCAAGATGGAAGGTATCCATCCTCTGAGGGATCTATTACGAAGAGGAGATTGGCTGGCGAGGCTAGATCCGAAGGATGCTTACCTGACCATTCCAATGGCGCAGGAGTTCAGGAACTATCTCAGGTTTGTTTGTAAAGGTCAAAGTTGGCGTTTCACATGCCTGCCCTTTGGTCTGGCATCAGCACCTTGGGCGTTCACGAAAGTGATGAGACCAGTTGCAGAGGCAGAGGTAAAAGAATTATCATTTATCTTGACGATATTTTAGTCTTAAGCTCAAAGCAAGTCAGTCTTGCAGGATCAAGTGATTTGGGTAAGCGATCTAATTGCCTCCCTCTGTTTTTTTGATCATTCAAGAGAAATCGGAGCTCAGTCTGCAACAGCGGATAGAGTTACTGGGATTCATAGTGGATACCAGGAAGGCCACGCTGGAGTTACCGCATCAGAAGATAAAGAGTGTGAAGAAGGAGTTAAGAGTAGCGTTAGAGAAGTCTTATATTTCGCTTAGGAGTCTGGCGCGCATTGTAGGGCTGTTAGCTGCGTCAATTCAGGCGATCTTTCCCGACCCTCTGCATTACAGAGCGCTGCAGAGATTGAAAATCAAACATCTACAAGGTGGAGTGAGATATCACCAGTTGGTGCCGCTAGACGAGGAAGGGAGAGTCAAGCTGCAGTGCTGGCTTCAGAACATGGAAGCCTGGAACGGCAGGGCCATCTTCGGGGATGTGCCGGGATTAGTGATAGAATCAGACACCAGACTGGGCAGGGGAGCCAGGTGTGGTCAGCTTCAGACAGGAGGACGATGGTCAGAGGACGAGTTGAAGCATCATATAAATTGTCTGGAGCTTCTAGCAGGGTCCTTTGCGGTTCAGGCGTTTGCCAAAGATCGAGTGAATTGTTGTATTCTGCTGAGAATGGATAGCATTTCAACAGTGCGTTATATAAACGAATTGGGAGGAACAAGATCGAAGATGTTAGCAGAGATTGCGAAGGATTTTTGGCATTATTGCCTGCAGAGAAAGTTAATAATAGTGGCGGAGTATCTCCCAGGGAAGCAGAACGTGATTGCAGACTGGAACTCCAGGTTTCTGGGGGATTCCAGTGATTGGATGCTGCTCAGGCGAGTTTTTGCTCGCTTGCAGGAGATGTGGGCTCGGATAGAGATAGATCTGTTTGCATCCAGGTTGAATGCGCAAGTGCCGAAGTACTACAGTGTGAGGATAGACCCCGGAGCGTTGGGGATGGATGCGTTTCTGTACAGCTCGGCGGGAGCCCTTCAGTATGCTTTTCCCCCATACATTATGTTGATGAGGACGGTGGCAAAGGTACGTCGATAGCGAGCGGAATTGGTTTTGGTAGCGCCGGTCTGGAAATCGCAAGCATGGTTTCCGACTCTGATGGTACTTTCTTTGGTTTTTCCGAAACTGATTCCATGGTGGATGGCGGATTTACCGCCCCATTCCAAGGTGAGTGGGGCGGTAAATCCCCATTTTCCCATTTTCCCTTCCCCATTCCCATTTTTGCCCCATAGGGCATAATGGAGTGGGGAAGGCGCTAATTACGCCACCGTAAATTACGGTGGCGTAATTAGCATCATGGCAGGTTAGCGCCATGGATTTTAACGGCTGCTAAAAGCAGCCGTTAAAATCAGAATCAGGCGTTAAGGGTTAACGACGGCGTTAACCCTTAACGCCTGAGTTGTAATGAGGCCCTATGTCTTTTTGGTTTGAATTTTAGGAGACGAGGCTACGAACAGTTGAAGAAGTTAAAGTTTGAATCTGACAGAGCCGAAGGCTTGGAATCGATGAGGTGTTTGGTCGAGTTCAGAGAGAATTCAGTTTTGTTGAATGGCATTATCGTTTGTTTTTTCATCTTCTGAGCATCAAAGAAAGAGGAAGAGATAAAGACAGGAAGTGAGGCATGGACTGCGCTGACACAGGATTGGCGTCTGGGACTTTGTTGGAAACTACCAGGACGTTGGGGACTTGTGGGTAGTGGTAGTCCCAGGTCACAGTAATTTCTGATCTGTTTTTTGATGTTTTTCTGAGTTATTGAAAAAAAAATGAAGAGATTGTGTTTTTGAAAGGTGGCTGCTATTTGAAGTGGCAATAAAGAGTTAAGCATAATGCTTGTCTCCGAGTCTTTAATAGAATCAAGACTACTAGCGCCATTAGCCTGGGTAATCTTCATTGTCTATTGCTATTAAGTCTTTAACACTTATAATACTTGGCATGGGCACTGGTTCTGGATGATTTAATCATGTCTCTTGGACTTGGGTGTCAAAGAATTGTTTAAGTTTTACTTTTTGGAGAAACTTGAACAGGTTTATCCTGGTGTCTGTATAATCAAAGTCTGTCGTAGGACAGTAGGTCAACCCCAATTCCAATACTTCTTGTTCTGCTGTTGTTATTGTTCTCTCTGAAATATTGAACACTCATGAAGTCTGACCCTGTGTTCCTCTTCCTTTGCTCTTCTGTCCTCTTCCAGAACGTGTTGCCCGACTCATTAGACTCACATCTCCCACATTTCCTCCCCCTCCTTCTTTTCTTCTGTTTCCTCTTCTTCCTCCTGAAGGTCGACCTCTGGGTTTTTGTCATTCTTGCTTTCCAAGTGCTGTAGCTTGAACTCCTCTAAAAAATTCAACCTGGCACCTCGGAGTCTGACGATTCAATTACTGAAGATATAGATTCTGTTGTAGTCTCCGGATTAATCACCACTATTTTCTTATTGTTCTTGAGTTGCTCTCTTATAGATTCATCATATTTACGTGCAAATTTATAGATTCTGCCTTGTTGGTAGTCCTTTTTGTCCCTTAAGAAATTCTGTTGTTTCTTAAGCCTAATCTCTCCTTCAAATCTCTCTAGGTTCTCTTCCATACCGGCAATTTTTCTTTTGCATGTGTCTGCTTCTTTTGGAGTTGATGAGTATTTCTTCACATTTTTCAAATGCCACAATGAGTTTTTCTCGATCTTTCTTAGTATATATTATCAGAGATTGCATCATCCCAAAAGAGCAACTATTAGTGTGATTTGTCCATTCATCAATAAGTTCCGGATCCATATCTTCATATATGGGTATTGTGAGTATTCTGAGGCCTCTAGGAATACGTTTCTCTTCTAAGTACATTGTCAAAGTCATTGCTTCCCACCATTTTTTTTTTCTTTATTCTTTTATTTCTTTTATTTCTTTTATCTATTAGCCAAATGATTATTAATTTTAAAAGTTACAAACAGGAATTGAATTTGACCAGTTAATGATAAGAAAGAATATGCTTAAACCTATGTTTTAATATTCTAATGAAAACGAGTAAAAATCGTTCTGATACAGCTAGTACAACATGGTCGCCCGTTATTAAACTTAAGGAAGGAGAATGCTCACTGGTCACATGAGCAGAGGTAGTGTTTGGCCATTTCCTGGTAATCAATAAATAAACAGCTTGGAAGCCTTAGGCTGTTAAAAGAGCCTAAACAAGTACCCGAGTTGGTACGGAACCGTGTGGCAGCAACATTACAGCTATGGAGCCTAGCAACTTTTCAGTAAGTCCATGCTGACTTGTATGATTTTAAAATGTTTTACATTAAATAAATGTTACTTTTAGCACTATATATGGGACTGAGTGCTTTTGCTGTAAACTGCAAGATGGTGGTGTGTTAGGCATTTGAGTACTCTCCACTAATTATGGCATTGTGTGATTTAAATACTAGGTTGGCACCAGCTAAAAGCAGCTAAAAGAGGTTAAGAGTGCCATGGAACAAAGCTGTTTTGCGAAGAAAAAAAAGAAAAAAAAATATAGATATATATATATATATGAAACGTCCCGCTGTAGCGGCCGTGTAGTTATAGTTAAGTTGCTAAACTCATAGGAAGACCATTTTTTCAGAGGTTGGGTAGGAGTGCTGGTGCCAGTGGTGCCTATGTGCATAGTGGTAGTTGGCGACATGCTGACATGCATGGTTGCATTATGGTGCAGGGAATGTGTGCAAGGAGCACACCCACTGCAGCAATGCAGGTTTGACAGTGCATCAGGCACAGGGTGGTGATCTTTGGAGAATGGGTGTGGAGTTCATTGTAGACGAGCTACAGCAGCACAAGTGAGTTGAAAAGCGTGTCTTGTGCGTTCCATGGTTGTGGTGATAGCTGCAACATGCTACAGTATTTGGTGTATGGCAGGAGATGGTGCAGTGCGAAGTTGTGCAGTGTGGCCACAGGGTGCAGTGTTTATATAATGTGAGTATGGAAGAAGGTATGGTTGAAGTGAAGCTTATATGTGCTAGGTTACTCTGCTGTGTGCTTATTTATTGAAGTAGGCCCAATGTTGTGAAGATGTTGTTCTTAGGTTGTCAGTGACACAATACTTTGTGAATGGCAGTGGGTAGGGGTGGTGCAGGCTGTGGTATGTTTGTGGATTCTGCTAATTGTGACACATTTTCATGAATGGGTGTTTTATAGTGTGGGGGGAGTTGGGTAGAAGTGCCGCTATGTATGTTATGTTTGTGCATAATGTTAGCTGCCCACATGGTCGCATGCATGGATCCATACTGTTCTGGTGTGAGTGGGCAAGGCCTGCAATGTTGTGTGCATGGCCAAAGGTGTGCTGAGTGCGCCTCAGGATCTTTGTGGATGCTGCAATCGTGCATTCTTTAGCAGACGTTTATGGTGGGGGGGCTTTGGAATCAAATGGAGAGTGTTTAATGGTAAATACGGAGTCGTATACAGAAAATATAGTGCGCAATGCAGAGGTTTTGTATGTGATTGCTGCATGCGTGCTTGAAAAAATGCCAGTGCAAAGGGAAGAAGTATTGTGTCTGCTTTACTGGGCTGTGGCCCTCACTGTATATGGGAAAGCGCATGGCATGTCATCAATGAGATTTGTGATGGAATCTTTGATGTCATGGGTGTTAGTCCTTGCAGTGCACACTGGTGGCGCGAGTTTTGGTTGCTTAGCTTACCATAACTGGCGAATATATGGGGAGCTTGGGAGGGGTTAAGTTAATAAATAAGTGAAGTGGTATCAGGCAAGGGGAGGGGTCTGTGGGGTGTTCCCCCTATATATATATATATATATATGCAGTAAAATGGGGTAAAAACTAAATTAGGTATTTTGGGATTCGAAATTTTATTTTTGAAATAATCACATAGATCCCTCATGCCCAATTTGGAAGCACAGTTCCGGGATGCTTCCATACTTTCTGTAGTTTCCAGAGGTTTTCACCTCCTAGTTCCTCCCATCCTTTAGCACAAATGGTGAGCAAAGTACTCTGAAAGAAAGTTTACATCGTCATCTCAATGAGGGGTGTCAATGTAGTTCTGCCTTCCGAGAGTGACTTAGGATTTTTCGGCAGACTGTGCAGTACATAGGACACCAGGCAATCCTGAGAACATTTCTGGACATTTTCATCCACAACTCTCTTATTTCCTTACAACAATGCAAGATAATCACTCCAGCATATATAACATCTTATCTGACTCAAGGGGACTGAAAATGTGCTGTGGATCTAGAGGTCATGTAACTGCATAATTCCATTTGGCCTCCTCATCACGAATTTCTCTGTTTTTCCCTAGGGACCCATTAGTATCAGTAAAAAGTCATTCCCTTTGGGCTGAACGCTACACCAAGGATGTCCAACAAATTGATGATCGCTGTAGCCTCCATCCTCTAACTTCGTGGTGTTCATGTGAATCCCTATCTGGAAGACTGGCAGGTCTGATTCCTGAGCAGGCTATTTTCTTCAGTTCAGGTAATGATGGCTCTTTTGTTCAGCCTGGAATTCTCTATCAAAAGAAACTCAATTGATCCTTACTCGGAGACTGACGTATTTTGGACATGTCTTGGAAACTGATCATACAAAGGTGTTTCCCATTCAGCAGCGAATATACGAAATGAAACTGACAGCTCATCATTTTTTACAGAGACCTCAGACTTCGGCAACTGGATCTAATGGTTTCTTGTGTGATTGAGGTTGCTTGGGCGAGGTTGTACATGAGGCATATTCAGTTGTACCTACAAGGTGTTTGGGATCAAAACCTCCAATCGCAAACCTTTATGATTAACATCCCGCTGACAGTGAAGCAGGAAGTAGTGTTGTGGTCCATGGAACAGAATCTTATTCTGAAAGTCCTGTTGCACAGCCCTTTGTGTTATGACTGTGGACTCCTTCTCTTTTGGCCTCCTTGAACTGCCATTATATTTACAACCTGTGGAGTCTGGAGGGGCAGAATGTCATATAGATGTTCTATAATTACACTCTGGAACTATTGTAGAGCTTTGCAGCGGTGTCTTGGTGCGTCATGTTATGTTATCAGGCTGCTGTATGTCTAAATTCACCATTGTAGTCCTGCGCCTAAACTTCTCCTTATTGTGCCCTTGCCAGGGGTATCCAGACCTTAGTGTGCCGGAGGAAAAATAGGCAGAGAGAGAGGTGAGAAAAGGAGAAAGAAGAGATAGGTGGGAGTTAGGCAGAGAGTTCAGTCCCGTTTCAGAGAGCAAAGCAAGAAGAGAAATGTTGTCTGTTCACTGTTTGTGCGGCTTCTTTAACACAACAGACTTTTGCTTCAAAAGGGGGTTCCTGCCGCATGGCGCGGGAGTTCCTGCCGCATGGCGCGGGAGTTCGGCAGAGAGGTCAGTCCTGTTTCAGTCTGATTTCAGGAAGCTGCATCTGCAAAGTATTTCACATCTCACATCCTACACTCCCTGTATTCCTTGCGATTTATGGAGATGAACTGCCCTCTTAGCACCAGATGTCAATTATGCCTCCATGAAGCAGTGCCTGCCACGGTAGAGGCAGGGTTGGCAGCAGCAACAGAGTCTGGAACTATTGATAGTTGTGGACAGTTTAGTAATAAAAGGGCATACGAGTATTATGGGGAAAGTATTACTGCCTGAAGCTTCCTGTGAGCTAACCCGTCTCCCAGAGCCTCATGACAGCCTCCTTGCAAGTACTTTGCACCAAGAACAGTATGCCCTCGCCCCCTCGGTCAGCATTTGCCTTGCAGCTACCTCATTAAAAGATAGCACTGAGACGCTGAAGGAGGTGAATACTTCTATGGGCCTATTTTTTGGGGTTAGGGGAAATGACAGGGGGAATGCTGCTCAGGCTCTGCATTTTCAAATCCAGCAAGAAACTACCTGGATTTAATGGACACTGAGATGTTGGATGGTGAAGTAGCCCCAGACGCAGGCGAGTCCCCATGGGAGGGAGACGGATGAGCGGGAGCTTGGGAGTCCCTCCCAAGCCTTTCTGGACTGGTCGGGAATGAGCTTGCAACAAGTCAACAGCTATCTCCTACAATGTGCTGGGAAAACAATGCACAGGAGAAGGCGCAGGTCCCCCCTGAAGCTAATTGGGGAAAGGAGGTGAGCATGTCAGAATTAGCAGCATGTCTGTCCAGAGATATTGCTGACACAAGATCGGCTGGGTCGGCAAAATAAAGCAAGGACATCAGCTGTGGGAAGTGGTCAAATGGTTAACATGGATCTCGCACATGGTGACAGGGAGAAGGTTGTGATACTAACCCATACTTCAATTTAAAACATGGGAGCCTTGCGGGGTGGACGTTCATCAAACTCAGAAACCTTTAGTGGGTCTATGATGAATCATAACATGTCTCTGTCTACCTCTTCAACTTTAAGTGACTCCATATTTTCGCCAAACCTTAATTCAGAAGTAAATCCTGGAACCCTTAAGGTCCCGAACTCTGAGGCATTCCAAAGACTTTGTAACATGATGTCAGCGCTGATGATTTCATTAGCCCCATTCCTTAAACTTTATAAAACGATTAACAATAACTTTATGATTCATTCAAAAGTGATTTTTATTGAATCTTTCATAAGCTCAGCGCAAAATAGATGGGACAGAGAGGCGGACACAAACATACAACTCCAGAAAAAGTTAACTGACCACTTGGAAGGTGAGGTGTCTGAGAAGAAGATCATCAAGGAAGCCCTATTGGACTCTCTAAAACGCCTGTGAGATGCGCCCATGTGTGAAGGCCATCCGTCAATCAAACAGCCTTTTCTGAAAGAGTGCAAGTGATCTTTTGCGCATAACAAGGTGTGCAGATCGAGAGGGCCTGGGGCCAAGCAGATGCTACCAGAGGACGGAAGACATGTAGTTCTTAGTCCTATACTAATACACAACGAAGTCGGACACACAAAAAACTTAAAGGAACTAAAAGAACATAAACACCTCAAACTAGACCTCTGATTGAATTCGACGCGGATACTGACAAGTCATTTGTGATGCTGGACATAGTCCCCCTAAGTACGCAAGAGGTACTATATACAGAGATCAAGGAAAAGAGGCAGACGGCAGACCCAGACATTATTTTTAACGAAATTTAATCAGACCCTGAGGAACCTGTCCTGACATGGAATGCCTATCTGATTTTCAACAGCAACAAGACGAAAAGACAGTCAAGAAACAACTCGAAAGAGCAGCAGCAAACAAAGAAAGAGAAAAACATGCCACAGTATAAAAAGACAAAATCAAACAAAGCAAAGACTTTCTTAAGAATTCTATCTATACCACCCTCTGAGGAAACGCTGGTAGTGCCAAACAAGTCTAGAACTTCCAACAGAAAACTAAATTCAAAGAATTCTACTTCCAACGCCAACCCAGCGGCTGAAGAAATCAAGGGGGAAATAGATTAATCAGAGTTGGAAGTAGATGATTTATTGAATATGTCAACATACTCTGATGAAGAAGAGGGTGACTTGTTACTCGTACGAGTGCCCCCTAGAATAACGGACCAAATAGCTCTGCAGAGATCAGAGGGCAAGTTTAAAATCCAACCAACACACAATCAGTTGCAAAAGATGAGAGGTGAAAAGGTAGAGGAGAGTAGGCCTGATGCTGACACAGCTATTCCCTTTCGACTCTGGAAGGAAAACGGCTTGCAACGAATCATCAACCAAAAGGGATTAAAATGGCCCTGGATTTCTTGACATTTGGGAAGAGACACAGAGAAAAGCGAAGAACTTTTGAAGAAAATTAAAAAAAAGGATCAAGTGTGGGGGAACAAGTTGACTTTGGAAATAATGCTTCCAGCTGAAGATGGATTGATTTTGAATTGTTCAAATACTCTTAAGACTCTTTCATCACATCCCTCCTCTGTGTGCAATAGCTTCCAAAGACATAAAGATTGAAAGATTGTAGAATTCCCGAAGGATTCTGACAGCCAGGGTAGTGCCTCACCTAAATTCTGCATTGTTGAAAAACCTACTCCTGGAAACTTCTTCCATGTTTCTCCACTTGGGTGTTGATTTAAAGGTTCTGGCATGTGAAATAATAGAAAAGAGTGAATGGAAGCTGAAGACTAAAGAAACCAGCCCAATAAATGGGGGTATGGAGTCTTCGAGAAAGGATAATCAGAGCTGTATGAGAAGAAAAAAGCCTAGCCTACCTATGGGCGTAGAGGAGAAGGGAGAAGATAGAGAAGACCCTTTGTGCGTACTGTGTCATTGTGTTAATGAGGCTCGAGAACTGCCAGCAGATATTTAAAAGATAGCTCTAAAAAAGAGAAAGGGGATGACTGGTCTTGGTTGGTGAGGGCACTAACAGGGCAAAGCAAATCATAGCGAGAGAACAAGGGGAGGGAAATACTTGCAATTGGGACAATTCAGAGACGTGCAATTGCCTCAGAAGAAGAGCCAAGTCTCGAAACACGTGTCAGGCTGTTTGTGTTCAAAATTAAAATATGTACAAATGTGCATAAAAATTCCAATGTTTGGCACAGTTTGGTTGGTTAATTTCATTCAATGCTTTACTACAACTGTGGAGTGTAGGGCAATACACCCACATATTACCAATCACTTGCAGCCTTAACATGCATAAATATATATGCATGCAAGCGCTGGGGATCTCTGTTCTTTTTTGCCCCTTCTCCGTCCCAGCGTAGAAATTAACTTAGTCTCCTAGAAGACAACATTACTTGTGTTAGGAGAATAAGCGAGTTGCAGGCTCTGTCGAAAGGGAACCATATATGTTTTTTCACAGAAATAAGGTGGTTCTTTTTACATCAATGAAGAAATGTGCTCGTCCCACTTTCCTTCCAGATCCTCAGTCTTTTGCCGCATTGTCTTGATGTTCACATGGCACCTAAGATTTACTTACAGAGGACAGGTTGTGTAAGGTCTTCAAAGAGGGTTTTGTCCCTTAAGGCAGTCCACATTTAGGAAAAACGGCTTCTAAAGCTTTTATAGCCCGGTGTCTAGTATCATGCATCTTAGAGGCCCACAAATGGCAGCATTGATCACCTCTCACTTATGGTGAGGGCAAATGCCACCCCTGTAGCCTTTCAGAGGCATCTTCCGATTGAAATGATCTGCAAAGTAGTTACTTGGTCTTACTCTTCATCCCACTGTGGACATTACTCCCTGGATATCAGCTCCAGGTAAGATGCTTGCTTTGTATAGGCAATACTTTAGAATTTGTTCAGATACTAGGTTGCCAACCACATGTGTAGTTATGTGCTTTGTAAAGCACCTATTAGTATGGAGGAAAGGGGACGGAACGGAGGAAAGTGTAAAAGTTACTTTCCGAAGTGACTACTGTACTCCTAGTCCACAGTTCCCTCTCCTCCATTGGACTCACCCACCATCCCCTCTGATCTTGCACTTGTCCCGTCTTTGTTTTGAACGGTCTATATTGTTCCATCTGTGGTAAAGAAAGCCCACATGTAATGGGAAGAGGTTCAATTGGAGTAATAGCACTGACGTCACTGGCACAGAATAGCAGTAGAATTGAAGTCACAACGAGTATTCCAGATAAGGAGCAGATCAAGCTATCAAAAACACAGCACCCCAATGTGTGGAGGCCCCCGCAGGGAACTCCCAATAACCAGCATGACATGAAGTTGCACATGACATGCAGATCCATAATGGGAGCAGCACCCACAGCACTGGCGAGCAAGGGAATTCCAGAGTGGACCCTGGTGTGCCAGCCATGCCTGTAGCCCAAATCATCAGGTACATTTTCGAGGCTTAGATAAACCTATCAGGGGTTTAAGAAAAAATTAATCAGGGCTGCATGCATGAAGCCCCGTGTGACATTACCACTGCCAGGGGGAGGAGTGGTTTGGCCCAGACCTTGAGCCAGCAACATTGCTTAGTGGCTGAACAAGCAGACCTGAGCATGCACGGGGAGATGCATGCAGTATGCTTCTCATTAACGCCCTGTCTCTTCAACCCTCAGCAGTGACACTGGCATATGTTTTACAGGGCTACAGGACCAGACTCTGGGGCAGTATGTGCTGTATTAAAGCAAATAATAATTATTATTATTAATAGTAGTAGTTCTATGTTGAAAGCATGGGACCGGCGCAAAAGCCTGTTGCACACAGCAGAACGAAACAGGATGGGCATCTTTTCTTTTCATGACACATGCACTAATACAAGCTGTTTTCCACATCCAGGAGTTAGCATTGGGCCACCCAGCGGTGGCCCCCAAGCATCCACCGAAACCAGCAGCCGGCCAACTCTGCAAGGGAAACCCCAGAAACTACCGCCCAAAACAAGTTCTGCACAGGATAGCATTAACAAAGGAGACCCAACAGTTCGGCCACATAAGGTTTATTCAAAAGTGTCTGCCATTCCATATGACACTGAGGCCCAACGTGTGCGTGGCACTACCTGGAAGCACATTTCATCATCCCCATCACTTGAAGGTAACCTCCTGAACTCCAACGATCAGAGCAGCACCAACATTCCTGGAAGAACTGGCCAAGACATCTTTGATGTGTTGAACATACCCACCTCTGCACGTACAGGTATGCCTTTCAAATGTATACAAATATGTTAGGGCGTTGAGGGCTTGGTTCACAGCATGAGAGCAGAAAGTCAACTAACAGCCGGTCTGCATGCATGAGTGCTACAGAAGGGTCTGGCCAAGGTCTTCTTCAGCTAGAAACAAAACCACTTCTGGCCATGTGCAAGCATGAGAAGGCACAGGAACTGGTATGGTATTAGAGATACTTGTGGCATTATACTGTGAACCTTCAGCAGTGGCAGTTAAACATGTCATTTACAAGGCTATGGTATCCACGTTAAGGGACAGAAAGTGGTACATAATTAGTAAGGAATCAGTATGTGTTTAAGAGCATTGGACCTCTGTATGCATGTAAGCCTGCCACAAGTGGTGTCATTGTGACAGTAGGCCATCACCAGAGCAAACATATGGTATGTGTGACCTAAGTGGAGGCCCAACCAGTAGTGTTGCAGTATGGACCCCTCGTAGATTGAGTTGTTCAGGGTGTCCTCGCGTGCACTATTCTGAAGGCAGAGTGCTCCATAAAGAATAGGAGCACTTTTACTACAGACCATAACATGTTGCCCATTGGCTTCACACGGTTTATCAGCTGTGTTTGTATGCCTGTGCTCATCGAGGATGCTGTTCAAGTGTGGTGAGGGCACCATTTGCAGTAACAGGTAGAGAGCAAACATGTCTGTACCTGGAAACATTGGAAAGGATAGCGTGTTCTATGTGCACATATGACAGAGGTTCTCCTTAACCGGTATTCCCTAAACTGGACAAACAAGGGTTATGACTCCCCAACAGACGAGGGTCAACTCCCAAATGTTTTTCATATGTATATTGTGCCTGCATTTCGATTTAGCACGTTGTCAGTGTTAGACTGTCCGTGTCTTGTGTATATACATTCACAAAGCTGTTTTTCTATACCCAGGAGACATCACCGAGCCTAATGATCCATCCAGCGCAAGCACCAGAAAAACACAGTCCCCACAAGAAAACCCCATCATTCTGCAGTCCTTACCGAATGTAGCACAGAATAGCAGTGAAAAGGAGAAATCCAAATCATGGAGTTCAGGCAAGTCTTCCACCCCAGACGACAAAAAGCTGAAAAGTGTGGACACTATGGTACGGGACAAGCCTCCACCGCCATTACATGATGCGCCAGACCAACAAAGCAAGCAGCATCCACAGCCCTAGGGGAAATGTCCAAGTCACTGATAACCTCCATGTTGCAAATGTATCCATCTCTCCACCTGCAGGCATGCACATGCACCCAGAGGGTTGGTGGAGGTAGGGGTAACCCTCTGAATTGGAAGGCCCATCATAAGAAGTTACTTACAGGTACCACCTGCTTGACAGCATGGCTGATATGCGGGATGTGCGTGTGGGGGTCAATGGATTGTCCAGGCTACTGAGCCAGCAATATTGCTCACCAAGGGAACAGGAAGCTGTAGCTATTGCTCAGAAAGAGTGAAAGAGAAAGCTATATGCAGACTGCATTCCAATGTAATTAAAAGTATGTGTGACTCCATCAGTGTTTACCTGCCTCACAGCTACAGGAATTAATGTTATTAGCTGGACTTTGAGGTCTCATTCCATAACAAATGGTGCGATAAAATCATTATTTTGGTTTGTTTGTTAAATAGCATTCGGTCAGGTTATGTAAGTAACTCTCCCATTATGGTTGCAATATGCAGCTCCACAGCCATTACAACAGCATGCCAAATAGGTGTAAACTGAGTGAAGGGCAGGGTATTTGGCTTGAGGCAGTTGTCAGTGCTCTGGGTGGGACAGGTTCAGGGTAGACCAATGTCCCTGACATGGGCCAGGTCTTGAGGATCAGTTCCCATGCCTATCCAATTTGCTTCTAGTTTACAGAACAGGCGAATGTTGAGGGATTTCCTAGCAGCCCAGGGTGCTGTCAGATATCCTGCATCTGTATCTTGGACTGCACGTAGTCAACAACCGGGTGGTCCCTTTTTCCAACTGTCTCACAGGTAGCATCGCTAAACTGCTGGGTGGCCCTCTCAGTATACCCACTGTTCGTGGCAGTGCTGCATCTGACCAGAAGACCAATAGGGTCGATGCCGTGAATAGACCAGATAGTGTCCTTACAACACTGAAACACTGCTCACCAGGGTGACCTCTCTATGCTATTTGTCGGAACTGATTTTGCATCACAATTGTGTGAAACATAGTGGTTCCTTGGGAAACCTGCAATGGTCATATCTGCACTTCATAAGCGCTCCACCTAGTGTTTTACTTGAGTGTCCCTTGTGTGAAACTGGAGTTGGCCTTCAGAGATGGTTGGTTGCTGACCTGGTCTGTCCTTGACATTTCTTACAGACTGGCCATCATTTGTGCCCGTTTCTGAATCTTAAGCAAGGTAACAGCATTATTCATTGGCAGTAGTGGCCTATTGGAGCTTGCTTCAGACTTTCTTCTCTAGGAAGTGTGGCTATTGCCAAGCATCTCTGCTGCAAGACACCAGGATAGCTGCCGGAATCAGTAATGGAACGCATGGTTGGCTACCCCCACAAACCTGCATGCCTCCTGCAGCTGCTGACTGCAGGACAGCTTCCAGCTTGAAAAGTTGATTGCAAGGTCATGCCCTAAAATATAAAATGGTGCAATAACAGAAGCGACTTCCAAGCCGCACTTCTGAGTTTCCAAAAGTACACTTCCTCCACATAAGAACCTGAGAGAAACTTTGGGTGCACTGATTGGCTAAGGGGCATGAATGGATACTTAAGGGAGTAAAACACGCAGGCTCTGCAGCAGTGACGTCCCTTAAATGAGGTGCCGTGTTACCCTTAATAATGCCAAGGGTTACTGTGTCCTTTTGCATATCTTTCTGCTGCTAGGAAGTGTAAGACCCCGACACATTCCTTATGTTGCTGCCCAATCTGATTCATTGTGATGGGTAGCTTACTTGAGCCACTCAGTGAATACTTCCATAGATTCCATTAAAGAGCACTGACTTAATGAAAGCCCTGCATGCCGTGCAGTGTACCAAGAAGTGCAGTTTATGCTCAAGGGGAACACACTGCTAACTTGTTAAGACGGATTTCTGAACTCTGACCTGCTGGGCAGAGGTTCAGAAGGCCAGCCTAGTTTCTTGGAACAGGGTGACCTTCTGGACAAGCCAGACCAATCAAGGTAGCATTGGCGGTGGTCAAGACTAGGTCTCAGGAAGGGTGAGGGTGACTGAAAGACCTCAATGAGCACACAGAGTAAAGGACACTTAGAAATCAGGTGTAGATATATTAAAAATACAAATACATTTATTTCAAGGCCTTTGAGATTCAACACACAATAAAATCACAGTAATACTTCTAGGCCAACACAATCCTATCAATATACATATATACAAGACCAATGGGGTCTGAAGGATTAATGCATGAAACGGGTCCACAACCTAAAAAGAGAAGGAAGCAGGTAGTGCAAATAGTCTTTAAGACAATATATCTCAATAGGAGCACACCTGATAATTATTGTATCAAAATATCAATTCTGATCTAAATGTAACAAACACTTCAGGTGCTGGGGAGGAGTACAGTTCAAACAGTCTTTAGGCCCTTCTGCATCAAACACATTCCTAACTGAAAGGCAGTCCAATCCCTAAAATGAGGGGAGCCTAGTGCTCAAATGTACTTGTGATGCGGGCGCACGCGATAGTGCAGATGGGCGAAACAGGGTCTTTTGTAGGGGCTGTAGCAGCTCAGGAAGGCAGGTGAGGTGATGCAGAATAGGTTCCCACTATTCGAGCAGGGTCTCCCCTTGCAGACAGAGCAGGTTCCAAGAGTTGGGAATAGTTTGCTAGTTCGCACTAGCAGTGGAAAGGAGAGGGGTGCTCAGGGGCCACTCGTGCGTGAAAATAGATGGATTCACTAGGGGCAACCGGTTAGGGTTGTAATTACTCACCGACCCTCGGCGCACTCCGGACCAAAATTCGGCCGTCGAGTCCACTTCAGTTGCAGGTTCAAATGCGGCAATATCGCAGCTCTGTGGCTTTCAGCGACTAAGTTACAGCGTTGCGTCCCAAATGGGAGAGTGGCGATTTCTCTGCTCCTGGTGGATGGATCAAGCCAGTTCCGCGGGAGAATGCATGCCCAAATAAGGACTGACCGGGTTCAGCTCGACCTGGGGAAGGTGTAGGGGCAAGATGGCCAAAGGACAGGACAAAGAACCTTGTGGCATGGCCATTGTGGGACTAGGCCACCTATTCATGCCAAACGCGGTAACCACGGTTTACCTGGCAGGAAAGGGTTAAAAATACATGAAAAGATAAGCTGCCACCAGCCCTGTCTAAGGCACGCCTGCATTTCTACTAACAAATCCTTCGAGAGTATCTAGGGCCTTTAGAAATGACAGGAAGACCCAAGTGCACTGTACTGTAAGAAAAGTTGCAACATACACAAGGACTAAGGGAAATAAAGCCTCCTAGTACTGACTGTCTTTAAGGGCATGTCAGTTTCCCCGTAATAAAGTGAGCGAAAAGCCCAGGGGAGTGCAGCAGAAGTCTGTGCTCCTCTGGTAAAATAAGACTATTGTGTTTAAACAAAGCAAAAAGTTGGGGGGGAAACAACTGGAGGGAAAATTACACATGAAATGGACATGTTTCCTAACATTTGTGCATTTACAACTGATACTGTTTCCAGGTAACACAGTTCAATAAGCAATTGTTCATTACAAACCCTACCTCTTCAGTCCACTACTCTGTAATGAGTTGGAGCTCCCTCCAGGGTGGTCCGGCTACTTGCATTTTGTCCATGGTGCTATTTCATTTGTCTGCTGTGGCTTGAGGATTTTCTGCTAGATTGCACAGTTCTTCTCGGCCTGTTGTTTCGTCTTCTAATCGATTTGGGTTAACTTGCATTTTCACTATTCCACCTGAACCCTGTTTGTCATCTTCATCGTCCATATTGTTTCCTGAGATTGTTGTTAGCATGAGCATCCTAAGTACTTCAGGCAGATGTGCTAGGCAGAAAATTCATCTTTCTAACCCTGAGGTTAATTCCTGCTACTCTGGTGCATCTAAAGAGGCTGACTCTTGTTCTCGAAGCTTCCCTGTTCTGCAGTCAGAATTCGGCAGTAAGTGTCCCGTGTATGTTGGGTGATCCAGCATGGTCTAACATGCATTGCTGTAAGGATGAGCTGCCGCATTAAAGGGAGGAGCATGGGTTCTGTCATGAACATGGCTATTCAGATATTGCCACATGGGTGACACTGTATCTCTTTTCTTTGCCTGTGTCCATTGCATATCCTTTTCCAGTGCAATTTGAGAACGGTTAGCTATCCCATAATGATTAATGATACAGGCAGGTAACATTCATACCCATGCATGGCAACTGTGGAATGCGCAAAGTATGCAATGGTGTCCAGTCATAATGTCGAATACAATAATTTCGAAAGTCAAAATGTCGAAAATATTTAATCGAAAATAAAAATGTCGAATTACAAAAATGTCGAATTTATTTCGATTTTTTTTTTCGAATTAATGTTTAAATAAATAATTAATTAATTATGGTTTATAAAACATAATTTTTTAAAATGGTTAAAGGTATATCCATGGTGGGTGGGGGGGATGGGGAGGAGGGGGGGTTGGGGTAGGGGTTTGGGATGGGTTTTTTTAATAATTAATTATTTAATTAATGTTTAATTAAATATTTATTTTTAAAAATTAAAGGTATATCCATGGGGGATGTTGGGGGGGATGGGGAGGAGGGGGGGTTTGGGGGGGGACCCCCCCAATAAAAAACGTTAGTATGTGTGACATTTTACATAGTTATTTTAACATTGGTTTTTCGACATTTTATTTTCGACATTTTATTTTCGAAATAATTACTTTTTCTATTATATGTATGTGTTTTCGACATTTTTGCATTCGACATTTTTTTTTCGACATTTTTGTAATTCGAAATTATTTTTTCGATATTATGACTATAAACCGTATGCAATGTGTATGCATAGTGTCACCAGAAGCATGGAGGTGCTCCTCAACCATCGCCCCTTTTACTGGGCACACAGGGCTCTTAAATCTGCAGCATGAGTGGTCTTTCTAAACAAATGTGGTGCCTTATTGTGGACCTTGTGTGATTGGATGTTCCCTTCTGAATTGTGATGTAGCATATTATTGATGGTGGAATATCCCTGTTATGGACACATGCTCTCACGTAATCTGTTTTATACATCCAACAGGAGCCATTGTGTCCCCAGTAAGTGAGCCTAGAACTTCAAGCAGCAGACGCAGGGGGCAAATCCCGCATGAGAAGCCCCTAAGCTTGCAATCCATATTAAGTAGAACACAGAAAAATAGTAAAGAGGAAGAAGACACAGCTGTTCTTCATGATCAGGAGCCAGAAACACAACGAGAATCTTCAAGGATTGCCCAAAGTGTGGATGCCAATGAACGAGACCACCAGTTGCCACCAGTAAATGATGGCGCTCAGGGCCACAAGATCAACAAAGTGACCAGCAGCACCCAGAGCCCTGCAGGACTGTACACATTATCTACCCTTCGAACCAAAGGTACATATCAAAAACAGCCACACATACATAGGTTAGGCTGGTTAGAACTGGCGTATCCACTGGAAGCACAAAGTTGACCAGTACCAGATCCACATGCATGACATTCTGTGTGGCATCCGCAACATCATGGGAAGGTTCCAAGGGCTGTCCAGGGCTTGGAATCCGCAATCTCACCAACCTAATTATGAATATGCAGCTGTGGCAAAATGTCAGCAAAATCAGATTGTGATGTGTGCCCATTCCACTGCTATACTCAGAATGCTCTCCCTCTCCAGTGTATCCCTGCCACTGCATTACATTACATTAGCCGTGCATTTTAAAGGGTGGTGGCATCCTAAATGCGGTCACTCATATGAACCTCTGGGTCTTGTTTTATATATGCTGTCCCTTGGTGATCAAGTTGCAGAGCTTCCCATGGTGCATAACCACACTCCCCCATTGTAACCATACTCACACGTGCGTGTCCTTCCCACTGAGCTGGTATCCACATGCCACTTTACTGTACATGTGGGCCTGGATCTGTCTCATTGGACGCTCTAGAGAGGCTGCCAGTGACGTTCACAATAATGTACTTGGATGGATCAAAAACCACTTGCAGTCTATTGAATTCCAAACGCTTGATTTCAAGTAGATATACTGTTTGACCACCGGTGCCTTGTGCTTGCACTGTGGCTGATTACCAGTGGTCAAAGTGGGCTCGAGCAGTTGGGAGCGGTGCTCCTGTAGTTTCTTAAATTACGTTTTAGCGTTCCTATGCTTTAATTTAAAAAAAGAAACCGCCCAGTAACGGTTTTCATTCAAAATATAAGTGTTGAAAGAAGTTGAAACGTGTACTTCGCTGCACTGAACAGTCCCTTAAAAGTGCAAAGGACGAGTGTGCTCGTTACTTTTGCATAGACTTGCATAATAGCCTGGCAGTTAAGGGGTTAAACAGCGGGTGCATGTCTTTAAGGGTTTGTATGGTGGGTGGGAGGGGGTGCGCTGATGGGGTTGGTGGGGCGCGGGGGCAGGCCAGTAGGAAACATAGTTCCACTACTTCTTTTCGTACACTTCGACCAACTGCCGATTACATGACGAAATTGCGAGATCATTCCTGGGAGATGGTTTGTGGGCCATGTCATTTTTGTGGCATACCGATGTAGGCCTGCACACGTGAAATCGTCACTTTGAGCTTCTGGTACAATGCCCTACGTCAGCAGAGCAGGGCACCATCATTTTATGTTATGTAATGTTACGCTGAATTTAGAAAGGGCAACATCTGCCCTTTGCATGACCTTCAGCTGCTGAAACATGAATTGTTAGCAACGTGGCATGTATGAGTTGCTCATTTCTCTACAGTTGTGGACATGGATCAAGCAATCTTCTTCTGTGGCAGAGTTTAGTCTCCCCGTTTATGGACAGTGGTGTTTGAGTATTGCATCTTTTCACAAATTGAGAGTATGTAGTCGGCTGTCTACTCAGCAGATTTGTGCCTGCAAGTTGTGTGCTTCTCTTTGGTGGGAGCTCTGTGTTGTGTTGCAACCTTCCCTGACAATCCTGAATGTGTAACAAAAGGTATAAAGGGCACCCCAATAATTTTAAACTCCGGAACCAGAAGTTTGACAACAAAATACACAAACAATTATATTCCAGAGTTTTTGATTTGACATATTATTTAACCCAAAGTATTTACATTTTAATGAATCAATTGCAATCACATGCTGCTGAAGGATTAATGTGTAGACCGTGGTGTAAAGCATTGTGTGAGCATGTGTCCGGAAATGTATGCAGATATACAAACGTTGAGCCATTTAAGAGCCTGAGGTGGGATCCTGGCATAAGGTGTGTGTGTGTGTTGATGGAGAAGGAGGTCTGATGCTGTATGGAATATATTATATATTGTGATATGTAGTGTTTTTATATATAGGATATCTGGGGTTTAAAAGTGTGTGTTTGGGAGCAGGGTTTGGGTGTGGTATTGTATTAGTGGATTGCTTGTAAGTGTAGGAGGGGACTGACGTTTATGGCTTGATACATAGGTTTTTCAAGGGGTTTGTGCCCCAGGCTTTTCTGCTCCTCGTTATTATTTATGTAGCAGGGTGGAGAGTTTCCAGGGAGTTATGAGTAAACATGTAAATGCGTCTGTGTGTAGGTGGGTGAGATAGTGTACTTACAATACTCAACCATGGCCTTGTGTGTTGTAGATTGGTGGTTTTCCTGAGTATGGGCAAAGCCTTATACTACTCCTCTTGATTTTCATCTATATCACCACCTTGCAACCGCCCTAACATCCCTCAAGGCTACTGACTAGCAACATGAATGATATCATCCCCCCTCATCACCAATATGCTTCCCAGGGAAGCACCCACTCCTGCTTGGACCACAAGATTACCTATATTTACAACAAAGTTCGTCAAACAGTATTTATAAGATCAAGTTCTTCAATACAAACAGACATTACAACAAACACAAGAAAAGTACAACGAATGCTAAATGATGTAACTAATGCTGTGTGGTGACTTGTGGTCAAGTCAGTATGATAAGCCCTTTGAAAATGCATGTTATTAGACCTCACCGCGAAACACATGCTGGTTTACATGTTAAGTTAATTGGTTTCAATATATAAAACACATTTTTGAATATCACGTGTGAATTATAAATACTGTTATGAAAAATGTTTTTTGTGTACATTCAAACTGATGTTCATCAACTGGTTGACATAATGCAATATAGCAACACATAGATGCCTCATTTTTTGATAACACGCATCTCTTCCGCCTCAGTGTGTACATTTTTTGCCACTTGCAGAAGAAGCGCAGAGAATATATACAGAAGCGATATTACAACTAATATTTTAGTACTTAGCACATGCCATGCCATGCGGACCACCTGCAACTAAGTGTTGTTTACACTATACAGTCTTAACAATTGTTATTGATGTCTCCTCATCCTCTTCGGGAACATTCCTAAATGTGTTTCTCCCGACACTCCTAACCATCCTCATTTCACATGTGGCTAATGACTGGTTCACATCATTCATGGCCACTTACCGTCAATGTTTCCAGAATTTACCTTATCGGTTCCCCCAACTTCTCATCTTCTTTCGAGATCTGCAGGCTTCCAATGTTTTCCCAATAAGGACTTGTGTTGTGTTGTGTAGAGTGTTTTAGTGGCATTGTACGAGAGTGGGGTTGGGTAGTTTGTTGCATTGTGTCTTGTGCAAGTGGCTACTTTTGGGTGATGTCAAGTCGACTTTCCTCCCCCAACTTCTTAATCATGTATTGCCGCTCATTCTCAACATGGCTGTCCAATACAGCAATAAAGTAGTGATGTCCATCTTTAGAAAACTTTACACTTTAAGATCCTATGCTCAAAAACGGTGCTACTGTTTAGAATTGGAGCAGAATTTAGCTTTTATGACTCATCCCCTATTTAGTGGACTTGGCGTTATTGATCGGTGAATCAATCTCTCCAAAGTTTACTGTCCAGTTAGGGTAATCTTCGATCAAACCTTAATTTCTATTTCTTGAGCAATTATTTTATGTTTGGTTCATGCAACCCTTGACTAAGTACTGGTCGTCTTTACACACTTTTTTGAAGCTCTATTTTGAGAAACCTAAATCATTTAGAACCACAGATTATCTGTCTGTCACCTATGTCGTTGCACATGGCAAGAAAGCATCTAAGATGACCCTAGCTAGATGGATTGTTCCTGCATGCTTGTTCCTATGAAATGTAAAGTATTCCAGTGTCTCCAACAATGGCTCCGTATCACTGCAGAACTAAGGCAGCATCTCTGGCCTTTCAGAGACATGTGTGTATCTCAGTCACGTAGGCCACTCTATGGGGGTCATTACGACCCAGGCGCCATGGTTGCCGCCGGTATTTTACCGATTGCGCCATGGTGAATGGCGGAATTACCGCCCCATTCCAAGGTTGGCGGGGCGGTAATTCCCCATTCACCATTGGCCCTTCCCCATTCCCATTTTTGCCCCCATAGGGCTCAACGGAAATGGGGAAGGCGGTAGTTACGGTACCGTAAATACCTCCAAGGTCCCTTTGCGGGTCCAATCCTTAACGGCTGGTAAAAACCAGCCGTTAAGGTCGGGACCCACAAAGGGACCTCGTAATTAGGCGGTAAGGGGTTAATGGCGCCGCCACCTTTTACGGCGCTGTTAACCCCTTACCACCTGGGTCGTAATGAGGCCCTATATGCTTTCTGCAGCCATTACTATATGAATGCATCATTTATTTCTTGACCAGGTTTTATAATGTGTCACATGTAAGGCAGCTTCAGAGTGTGAGGGGTGCAAAGGGGAAGGCGGGGAAGAGGCGAAGAAGGGGGAGGAAGGGAGAAGAAGACATTTCAGAAATTGTACACAGCATGTGTAGTTGAACTTATCCACTATATTTTGTTAACCCTACCTACCAGGCCATTAAACGGTTTCATTGGACTGAGTAGGTAAGGGGCAGAATAAAACAACAAAGAAAAGAAAATGTACCTTCATGGTGATTCTGGCTCACTTATTCATTGGCCTCTCTTCTTCTCAATACCTCCCTTCTATGCCCTCAAGCATATGCACCCTACGTATACGTATATTGAAAAAACCTTATGAACACCATTTGGCAGTTGGTGACATCCTATTTATAGCCATTTGACGTTTTCGAGACAGCATATTTGTTTAGATTACATCGCAGCCTCCTTACTGTGCAGGCAATTCCCACCCCACCGTGAAGCAGGCAGAGCAACGACTAAGAAAATCTAAACATTACAAAGGCGATTTTGCTAACTCCACCACCATTCTTCTCATGGCATACCTAAATGCGCATCACTCTGCCTAATTAGCGACATTGCAAACATCTTAGTTCCCCTTTAATCTATTTCAGCATGGATAACACCCCCCACCCCCTTGCTCAATCATCAAAACACTAACCATGGAATCCCAGTTCAGCACTTCCTTGACCCAATGTCCCTACCCAACCCAACCCCACAGAAAAGCAGCAATGCCCTACACATCTGTAATAAATCATGACTTGATCAGAAAAACCCGTCAAATAGCGATCCATCATACATCTCCCCTTCGTTTTAATCATTCTTGCTAGAGGGCCAAGTTTATGAAGATTTGGGGCAAATGGGAGGAGAGAGGTGGGGGGGGTAAGATAATTTAATGGGCAGGTGGCGAAACCCAGATGTTGCAGCGGTTGATGATCACACTGGACTGCTGCAAAATGCATTGTCATCTTATTCTTTGGTTAACTGCTCAAGCTATTTTGTCTTGCAATGTGAATTATGTTTATTGGGTTTCACCTGTTATGAAAAATAATAAAATCATTCTTGCTAGGGAGTGGTTGACATAATACTCCATGCTGGATTCAGTCAATATTCAGACCCTGATTCAGCATCGAAACTGGTACCAGCCGAATGGTAAACTATCATATTGATGTCTTGACTGTGATGAGGCCTGCTTCCTCCTCATCCTCAGGAGCATCGCACTCTGTCCATCACACCAGATACTCCTCTCCTCCCTCATATCAGCCATGGGCACAGTGGACAAAGTCCTTCATGGCTTCACATCATGGATGCCCACTCACCACCTGTTTTTTCATATGGATCCTTTTGAGTTCACCCACCTACTTGTCCTCTTTAGAGATTTTCAAGATTTCAGTCTGGCCTGCATGATCTCCATTCTTTATATAGTATCTCTGGTGGACCTTTTAGTCAGAGCTAATGATATGCACATTGCCTTAAAGTATCATCTTCTGACGGCATTCATCAACAACTGCTTTTCCCCGCCCCAAACCTGGTTGTCAAGTGGCTATCTGTCTATCTTGTCAATATTCCTGATATTAACAAGAATCGACTACGCAAACAGTCTTTACCTAGGAATGCCTGCAAGGCTCACTAAAAAGCATCAAGGCGTTCAACCCACTGCAGCAAGGATACTCCTGAGATTAAACGGAATAGATCACATCACTCCAGCTCTGAGAAGCCTGCATTGGCTACCAGTAAAATAACACATTAAATTCAAGGCGCTCTACATTGCCCACAAATCTTTACAGAGACTAGGAGCCAAATTTCTCCAGGCCAAGATTAGCCTCTACCAACCAAGAAGAGACCTAAGATCAAGCAACAACCTCCAAATAGGGACGAAACTATATGAAAAAAGACAATTAAGAGGAAGTGCGTTCTCACGCTTAATTGCTAACCTTTGGAACACAATTCCTAAGGAAATTAGAATCACAGAAGACCACCTCACCTTCAGGAAACAACTGAAAACATGGTTTGTTTGTTTGTTTTTATTATTTATAATGCGCGAGTGTACCCGGGGGTATCAGGGCGCAGCATTTACAAGAAATTTCAA
This sequence comes from Ambystoma mexicanum, assembly GCF_040938575.1. Classification (NCBI taxonomy): domain Eukaryota; kingdom Metazoa; phylum Chordata; class Amphibia; order Caudata; family Ambystomatidae; genus Ambystoma; species Ambystoma mexicanum. Next base: position 1,471,028,605 of record NC_090931.1, on the reverse strand, counting down.
AGCTTGGTTACAATACACATAGAATATACATGATGCAATAATAAGGTACATAGTGTTATATACAAATCAGCAGTCATATTATAGGACCGTAATATACAAGTGAGCAAGAAGGCACATGTGGTTACAATGAGTGCGGGTAGTGCTGGGCATATCATTGTATTAATGGGACTCCAATTTCAGCCAGGAGACAACCTTGGATCGGAAGCTCTGATAGGGTAGGTCTGCTCTAAGGTTTGGGGGCAGCGAGTTCCAGAGCTTGGCAGCTTTTACCGGGAAACTATTACCCCCTATGGTGGCCCGTTTGTAGTGGGGAACAGATAAGCAGTCTTTGTATATAGTTCTGACGGGTCTTAAGGAGGATTGTCTGTGGAATCTGTTAATCAGGTAGATTGGGGCAGCATTGTTAAGGGATTTGTGTGTGAGTGATGCCGTTTTAAGAGAATTTTATCTCTAGTCGAGAGCCAATTGTTCTGTTGGCTGCGTTCTGTAATGTGCTCTCTTCTGGAAATGCCCAGAGCTGCTCTGAGAGCATTATTCTGGAGGGTTTGCAATTTACTGGTGGTGGCCTTGGTAGACCCCAAGTACATGGCATTGCAGTAGTCGAGAGGAGACAGTATGAGGGCTCTGGCAAGTGTCAGGCAGCTAGAGTTCGACAGGAAAGGTCTGGCTGCGTGGATTAATTTACACATATAGGCCGTGGAGGATGCAAGAGAACTCACTTGTCTTTTGAGGGAAAAAGTAGAGTCTAGGTGGAATCCCAATGTTTTGACCTCCTGTCCGACTTTGATGTTATTCCCGTCAATCATGAAGGAATTATAGGCAGGGCCAAGTTTCTTTATACTGAGAGTAGTACCTAAGATTATAAGCTCTGTTTTATCATCATTCAGGCATAGTCCATGAGTGGCCATCCATGCCTGGATGATGATGTACACCCTATTTAGCAAGGCCAAATCCTTTCCATAATCTCCTGAAAGGAGAAGGAGGATCTGAGTATCATCTGCATAGTTAGTGTAGGTGATACCAAGATGATCCAAATCATCGAAAAGGGGCTTGGTAAATATGTTGCATAGTGTGGGGGAGTCACAGGAGTCCTGAGGGACACCGCAGGTGATGGGTATAGGATCAGCTGCCGCTGTGGGAGAGAAGAGCCTCATGGTCCTGCCATTAAGGAAGGATGTGATCCAGGTGATGGCTTCAGTGGAGAGGTGAGCTGAGGTGTGGAGGTGTGAGCATAGGACAGAGTGATCGACCAAATCAAACGCCGCAGATAGGTCTAGGAGGAGGAGTAGGGCCGCTTGTCTGTTGTCTCTGAGCAGATCGATCTGTGCTTTCAGGTCAATGAGAGCAGTTTCAGTCCCATGTTGGGGACGGAATCCAGATTGTCTAGATCCAAGGAGGTTGTCCAGAATTTTTAGTAAAAAGGGAACAGTCGTTATAGGACGGTAATTTGTAGGTATGGCTGGGTCAAGAGTGGGTTGTTTCAGTAGTGGGAGTACCCAGGATTGTTTTAGGTTAGTAGGGATGGATCCAGTAGCGAAGGAGGCATTTATTAATTTCGTGATGAAAGGGGAGAGATCGCGGGCAGCATCTTTAATGAGCTGTGCAGGGCACAGATCTCCCTGGCAGTTAGACGGTTTCAGGGACAAGATGATTTTTTCAACTTCCAGTATGTTCACTTTGGAGAACTTGAAGCGGGTGGGGTCTGTGGGCATGGGTTTATCCGGAATTTTTGCGTAGAGGGTGTCATTCAGGGTGGCTGTTTTGCTGGAGATTTTGCTTTGAAGAGTCACGATCTTATTCGCTAAGGCACTTTGGATTTCTGAGCACCAGTTTTTATCTTTGATGCACGTGTCAAGGGGTGCTATGGGGGTTTCTATTTCTTTAAGGATGGAGAAAAGTTATTTTATGTTGGATTTAGCTTGGGATATGCGAGAGTCAAAGGGAGCTCGTTTGGCCAGGTAGATTTCTTTTTTGTAGAGTGCAGCTAGTTTGGAGAGTTTGATTTTGTTGGGGACTGAAGGGGATTTTTTCCAAATGGCCTCGCAGTTTCTTTTTTGCTGTCTCAGATTTTTGAGGAATGGTGTGTACCATTTGTTAAGGTGTGTTTTCGGTTTACTAGATCTAAGTTTGTGGGGGGCGATGCAGTCCAGTGAGGTGGCCATAATCTTGTTATATTCTTCGACCAGTGACTCGGGATCCAGGTTGTCAGGAAGTGTATTGAGTGAGGGAAGTAGGTTGGAGATGAGTCTTTCCACTGTCAGGTTCTTCTTGTTTCTGGTGAGAGTGGGTGGGGCCTTAGTGATGGGTGTGGGTGGAGGTCTGTCAGTGGAAAGCATGAATGATACCAGGTGGTGGTCAGTCCAGGCTAAAGGTGAAATATTTATGCTATTCACTAGGCAATTGTAGTCAGCCACCCAGTCGAGTGTTCTGCCTTTTGCGTGCGTAGGTGTCGTGCATCTTTGCACGAAGCCTAGTTCAGTGAGAGTGTTGGCTGTGGCGCTGGCGAGATGGTCATCCGGGTCATTGTAGCCCAGGTTGAAGTCCCCTAATGTGAGAACTTGAGTGGAACTTTTAAGGTTGTAGGATAGAATGGAGTTAAGGTCTTCCTCAAAGGTGCCAATGGGGCCTGCTGGGCGGTAGATCAAGTAGATGTTAAGAGTTTGAGTGTTGGTAAGTGGTAGTTTAACTGCTAGTGTTTCGCAGGAGAGGGCATTAGTAGAGGTAGCTAGTCTCATGGCGAGACTGCACTTATGGATGATGGCGACACCACCTCCTCTGGAGTTAGGGCGGTCTTGTCTTAAGATGGAGTAATTATCTGGGACTGCCAACATGAGCATGGGGCCCGCTGCTGGGTGTAACCAAGTTTCGGTGATTGCCAAGAAGTCGAGGTCTTCAGGGAGGATTAAGTCCGCAATTTCTTTAGCATGAGCTACTAGCGATCTTGCATTGATTAAGGCTCCCTTAATTTTAGGGCAAGCTGGGTTTTTGGGAGTAGTGGCTGAATTTTTCGGCGTGGAGGTATGGTGCTTGTCCTGTGTAGGTTCAGGAGTGCCCTGGATGAGGGAGTTATGGAGGGGTGTGAGGTGAGATTTTTGTGATGGGTTGCTGTTTTGTAAGGGGGGATTAGGTTGGAGTGGTGATGTTCTAGATTTTTGTGTGAAGGGCAAAGAGCGGGCCAGGGGCTCGTAGATTTTTGCTAGTCTGGCTCTGAGTCCTAGGTTCCTTTCTATAGTGGTGCGTGGGTGACTGGACAGTAGCAATGCCTGAGGGTCGTTTAGGTCTAGGTATGGTACTTGGTTGTTAGACCTAGATGAGGCTGGCAGGTTGGGTAAGAAAGGAGCCATCTTGGTTGGTAAAGTAAGATTGAGGCTAATCAGGAGGTAGGCAACCAAATTAGTGGTGAGAAGACACATACTAGAAGGTGAGGTCAACAAGCAATAAGTAGTGCTTAAAATTACGCAGAGCAGATTCGCCGCAGTACCTGGGTAAATAACTAACTTTGAGGTGTGGAGGTTTGGCTAAAATGCAGGGGGTGAACAGCTTAGTTCGAAATGCAGCATTTAGGCTGAAATACATGGATGAACCACAAAGTTCAATATGGGACAGTATGGCTAGGATACATGGGGAAGCCACTAAGTTCAGTATGTACGGCTAAAATGCAGAAGGTGAACAGCTAAGTTCGAAATGCAGCAATTTGCCTAAAATACATGGAGAAACCACTAAATTCAATATGAGGCAGTATGGCTAAAATGTAAAAGGGTAAACAGCTAATATCAGAATGCAGCAGTTTGGCTAACATGCATGTATAAGCAGTTGAGACTTGACCAGATTTCAGGCAGTCTAGGTGCCACTTTATCAGGTAAGGTTGAGTTCAGCATATTCACACAAGATGCCAAAGCATTAAATCAATGCAGTTCTATGCACAGCAAAATTACAGGCAGTCTAAGTGGTTTAAACAGGTGCGGTTAGAAGCAACATAGCGACATTTTTGACGGATGGAATTTGAGAGCCAACGTATTTGCACAGGCGGTATATCGCAGGTGGGTAGTGTGTAACAATGTGGCATCATAACATTAGTAAGGGCGAGTAGAGATGTGGTTGTGGTGAATATTGACCCATAACATGTGTGGCGACAGTGCAGAGAAAGGCTGCAGATGTTACCTTGCGGTGGGGCGAAGGGAAAGTGGCCAGGGGGACTGGCAGAAGGCAGACACGGCAGTAAACAGGCAGCAAAACAGGTGTTGTCCTTGTTCAAGTGGTCCTTGGTGCTGGTGGGCCAGCTTCGCCTGCCGGTGACCAATGGGTGCCCTAGGGGGAGCGGCGGCCAATCAGGGGGTCAAATGCTGGAGTATTTGCCTAGTTAGGCTCTGGTGGAAGGCATCATGGAACGGGCGGCCATATTGGAAAGTTTAAGATACCGCATGTATCTTAATGGCGTTTGCCTCCGTGAACCACCTGAAAACAGGTCGCATGGCAGTCTGCTTCTCCACCAGTGTTAACGGGATGGTGGGTAGAACGGCTGCAATATTTCGGAGGGATTTTCAGCGCTTACCTGAATTCCTGGGAAGGCACAGTGGCCTTTGTGCAGGATGCCCGCTGCTCCTGCAGGGGCCAATCCTGCTCGGGGGAGCTCCAGCTTATTCAACTGCCGATGACCACCATAAAGGGACAACAGCAGCGAAAGCAAAGAGGACCAAAAGAAAAGCACAAACGGACAATAGCACAGATAAAGGACAACAGCAGAGAAATGAAGGAGAATAAAAATCCTTCACCGCCCCCCCCTCTCAGCCATGCACCAGAGCTAGAGAGATCAGCAAAGTAAAGCCATGCCATTCATTAAACATGTCAGTGAAAGAAACCCATGCGCAACATCGAGACATTCTGGAAAGACAAGCCATGTAATGCATAACATTGAAGCATGTAGGACAACCATGCATCACTCCTGATAATAAGGGTATTTCAGTCACGGATCACTTCCTGAAGGTTTGTGAAAAACTGCCAATGCATAATTTTAGTGGCCAATCCTACAACAAGCCCGATCACGGTTATACTGAATAATTCTTGTTGAGTAACCGTGCAACCAATCTATCGCACTCATAGGAACCAGTGGGGGAGGTTAGCACCCTGAGCTTGGAGAGGTTGGCGGATAAGGCCAGATGATCACAGCTGGGAGTGTTGGAGGGTACCACTGAGCAGTAACGGGATGAGCGCTGAGGACATATTTTGGAGGCACTGTCAAGATTAACCAATTTACTAACTAATCTACCTCACTCCTGCTCCTCCAACACAATCCACAACCACTATACACGACTATGGGATAGCCAAACTACGCTTACACACACCAAGCATTCATACATTTTCGCACACAACAAACTTCAGAGACACTGGACCTAACCTCAGATGGAACATACCTGTGCACACAATCAATAACAACCCCAGCCTTACCACACAAACGCACACCAACACAACTCCCTCATACATGCAACAAACAACCATGACACTGGAACCCCCCCTTTTATGGATACAACAAATCAGTAGTACACAACCAAGGCACTTTAGCCTTACCCTTACAGTTACAACAAACCGGGCCGCACAACCAACCCACACGCAAATAAATGCATGCAGGTGCTAGTTTCTCCTTGGTCTTAATCTATCATATCATTCTATCCTCACTAACACAACCAGCCCTCTTTTCTTGCAGAGCCCTGTGAGCGCCTGAAGACTGCCTCTGGATGGTAGCGGTGCTTGGTATTAATCAACATAACATAGCATCTGAAATTTAATCCAGACAAAAATGAATTTGTTCTCATCATCCCAGGTTAACTCCACAGATTCAACCCTGAGCCTGTCATGAATTAAGACATCCCCCTTCACTAAATCTGTTGTGTCCAGATCAATAGTCACCTATCACTTAAAAGAATGGACTCTCCCAGCTCAACAGAATACAAATCAGCCTCCTGAAAATAAATGTCCAATCAACGTGCCAGCTCTAATTTTCTTCCTTCAAGATAGGGCTCAGTACTCGATTGACAGGTCTCATCTCTGTCCTGCCTTAAAGCTGTACTGCAGCCCACACCAAACCTAATAATTAGAATTGCAAGTAAATGGAGACCTGAAAACAAGCATTTTCAATCTGACAGAATATATCATGATATTTTAAGGTATATTTCTAGTATTACAAGGATTAGGCTGGACCACAACAGACTCTATGAGCCTTTACAAGAGAGAGTGATTATGGCAAGGAATCTAGGCACTGCAGAGGATGCAGGAGTTTAGGATTAGGATTACTTCTGCCAGTTTGGAGCCCAGCATGCTATGTTTCTGCCAGTTGCAACTCTGCCCAAGAGCTAAGTATTCTTGCACTGCTGCAAAAGGAGTATGACATCCCAGACAGGGGATGTTCAAATTGGATTTTAAAAGGGAGGCTTGAAATCTACAAATTGTCCCATTCCTTTTTTATACATTGAGGAACAAATCGTCACTCTATTGACCTGTTCGAGATCACCTGCATCCACAAGGGTAAGAGCTCCCTGAGCCATTTCAGCAATTGGTAGTGTTTATTTCCCTGTTAGTGTTTTTTGTTACATATTGCACGCTCAGTGCTTTCGCCTCGAGGCCGCTCTAGGGCCTCCCAAACTTCCTGGTTCTTGTGCCCACCTCTGAGTCCTCCCATCCTCCCTCCCTTCCCCATCCTCCCAGCCGCCCCACTCCCCTGATAGGTTGTGTTGCTACTCTTAACCAAGTTTCCCAGGGCATCCCTCTGCCCGGCAGCCCCTGCGGCTAAGGGCCCCAAGGCAAATGGCGGCTCTAGCTAGTGTCTGCAGGTGTCATTAGGGGAAGCCAGTGGCCAGCTGTCAACCAGCTGCGACTAGGAAGGTATGAGTGGCCCGGTTGAGGAATAGAGCCATCACTCTACCCTGACATCCCTGCCACATAGCAACCTTACCTGCACTATATTAATACTGTCATTGTTTGCTTGTGCCACACCGGAATAGCGCTGTGAAATTGTGAAAGTATTTAAATTGCATTGTGAAACCTAGGCCTTTTTCTCTCTTTACAGGACTCTCAGACCTAGGTGTTTTTTCCGCTGTATTTAAATTGCATTGTGAAAGTAGTGCTGTTCTTTGGTTGTGCCCTCTTAGCAAAGCATTTATCTAGCAAACTGTTTGACTATTGTCTGAGCTCCTTTTGTCTTGTTCAATTGTCTACTATTGTCCCGTCTCTCTTTGTCTCATCTGCTTGCGCCCCCCCTGTGTCCTTCCCTAGTGTCCTCCCCACCTACACCCCTCCCCCCTCACAGCCCCTTTCTTCTTCTCTCCTCTCCCTACCTACTCTATGGTGCTCTCTGTTTCTCCTATCTTTTCTAACTGCTTCTCCATCGACTATCCTGCTCTCCTCACTAAATCTGGTAAGAAGAAGTTTAAAAAGGACATCCTGGTCTCCAACCCAGGCCTCCCTATGTCATGAACCACCGATTTCGACCCTCCTGGACTTCGTGGTCCATGATGCACCATGGTATGAGGTCAGTGATTCTTCCAACATGGCCGACGGCCCAGAAACACTGCGCTCTAGTCTTTGCGCGCAACACTCTGCTTCCTAGAAAACAGGCACTCCCCCGTGGCTCTGCGCGTCTCAACGCAACTGCTAGGAGCTATTAGGTGTGTGTTTTGAGTCCGTAAACCGTACCATCTCCAGTTCCTTAACCCTTTTTTCTTCCTTCCTGGAACCCTCTCCTAATTCCTGCATTTTACCCACTAGCCCATTTCCCTTCATCCCGGATCCCGTTTTGTGCTTGGTGCCCCGGTCGCCCGGGCACTCTCAGAGCATAGGACACTTGCTCCTCCTCCTTCCTGGATCCATTACTAACATTCCTGGATACTGAATGCTATCCGGTTTAGGCAGCCGGCTACCTCACGCTGGAACCCGAAGACTCACGCTCCAACCTGTGCAAGTCTCGGACAGTGAGGAAGAAAGAAAGCGCTTCCAAGAAAACCACAAGCAAGGAAAAACAGGTGAGAAAGAAAGAAGCTTGTGACAGATTGAGACGCCAAAAACCTGATATAGAAGTAGACATGGAAGCCGCAGTTCAAGACCTCATGAGAGGTATGCAATAATTAACCACAGAGTTTCAAAACCTCAAGGCCGAAAATACAGCATTAAAACAGCCTGTCCTGTCCCGGGATTCTGCGGTCAAAGAGAGCGCCCTGGTAGGGGGTGTAGTGGACAAATATGATGGATCTGCTAAGTCCCTTTGTGCCTTCCTTGATTCCTGCCTAGTGCACTTCACTTTCAAACCCTACTATTTCTCCACGCCACGAGCAAAGGTTGGATTCATGATATCTCACCTCATGGGCAATGCCTTAACATGGGCAACTCCCTTAGTCAATTCGGGAGACACACTCTTGGATAATTACGATGGGTTTGTGGAAGCCATTAAGGCTATGTTTGATCGGCCAGAACTTGTCTACAGTGCACAAGAAACACTTCTTGAATTCCAGCAAGGGAGTCAGGATATGCTTACTTATGTGACTCGCTTCAAACAGCTAGCTAAAGAAGCCGATTGGTCTCAAGAAGCCAGTTTTACTCTATTCCGAAGGGGATTGAATGATGAAGTAAAGGACGAGCTAGCCAGAGTAGCCCATCCGAGTTCCTTCCAGGACCTGATGGACCTTTCCCTACAGATAGACTTCAGAATCCAGGAGAGAAAGGCAGAGAAAAGAAAGACGAAGACAACATCCCTAAGAACAACCGTAGATTATCCTTGTCCCAAAGAAGCATCCGCTCCACGTGCCTCAGATCCAGCTATGCAAGTTGGTGCCTTCCGTGAACCAATTTCTCTGCAAAAAAGGATCCGTAGGATCAATACCGGACTTTGTATGTACTGTGCCTCTGATAAACATCTTATGAGAGAATGCCCAATAACGCCACCCCGACGTTCGGGAAACGCCAGCTCCCGATCCTAAGCAGAGCACAGGTTCGGGAGAAAGATGCCTGCTCCGCATCCATTCCTTCCTTGAGTACTCCAGGACAGAACACCTTAGTTATTCTCCAGACATTCTTGTCATCTACCGAGAAATAATCTTTCCCGTCCTGGCTCTAGTGGACTGCGGTGCCATGGGTGTTTTCATATTCCACGACTGGGCTGTCAGTCACAACATCCCTCGAGAACCCAAAGAGGCAATACAACCAGTTGAAGGAATTGACGGCAGACCATTGTCTTCTGGACCCATTACTCACCAAACAAAGGAATTACTGCTCTTGATAAACAACCATCAGGAAAGGCTTTGATTTGATATCATAAAGGCTGCTCACTATCCCATGGTTCTAGGCATGCCCTGGCTTCAGAAACACAATCCTTACATCAACTGAACAGCCGGATCCTTATGTCTAGGTTCCGAATTTTGTATGTCCCATTGCTTGTCACAAGACACATTGCAAAACCCTCCGGTGAACTCCCAGAACCACAAACAATCATCCCTAAGTGTATCCAATATTGTCCAAGTGCCTGAGACCTAGCAAACATACTCAGATGTGTTTTCAACAGTCATTGCTCAGGCTCTTCCACCCCACAGACTTGAGGATTGTGCCTTTGACACAGATGCGTCAGCAGTGATTCAATTCGGGAGAATGTTCATATTATCCGAACTCGAAAAAAGGGCCCTACGAGAATACCTGGATACCAACCTGGCAAATGGGACCATCCGTCCTTCAAAATCTCCAGCCAGTGCTTCCCTATTCTTCCCTATTGTTCCAAAGAAAGACACTAAAGAACTTCGGCCCTGTTTGGGCTATCGTGGTCTCAACCAATGTACTCTCAAAGATCGCTATCGGCTACCACTCATTTCTGACATCCTGGAGGCAGTTTGAGGTGCTGTCATCTTCACTAAACTTGATCTTAGGGGTGCATATCATCTTATTCGAATAAAGGAAGGCGATGGATGGCAGACGGCCTTCAGAACTCCCATTGGCCACTTTGAATATCTGGTAATGCCCTTCGGTCTCGCCAACGCCCCCGCGGTCTTTCAACGGTTCATCGATAGTTTTCTCTGATATGCTGTTCCTTTTTGTCATTGTGTACCTCGATAATATACTGATTTACTGCAATGATCCCCAGATCCATCAAGAACATGTAAAAGCAGTCTTACAACATTACGTGAACACAAAATCCTGGCCAAACCAGAAAAATGTCTCTTCCATGTCCAAACCGTTCATTATCTTGGATTTGTGCTAAGCTCCAAGGGAATTGGAATGGATCCTGCCAAGGTCGACTCCATACTTTCTTGGCCAGCACCCACCACAGTAAAACAGATTCAATCCTTCCTGGGATTTGCAAATTTCTACAGAAAATTAATTCCCACATTTTCAGACATTGTGCATCCTATAGTAGCACTCCGAAAGAAGGGTACACCATTTAAATGGTCTACTGCTCAAGAGACGGCCTTTCAACAACTGAAACAAAAATTTACTCAAGGTCCAATCCTGGCCCAACTCGACATAGATCGGCCCTTTTTGGTGGAAACAGACCCATCTGACTACGCCATTGGTGCTGTCTTAAAACAAGAATTCGAAGACAAGATGGAACATCCTATTGCCTACCTATCCCGCACTTTGACACCCAGCGAGAGCCACTATTCCGTCCTGGAGAAGGAGTTATTGGCCATCCGACAAGCCTTTACCGACTGGCGCCATATGCTCTTGGGTGCCAAACATCCAGTGCAAGTACGAACAGCTCATCGAAACTTGCAAGTCCTACAGTCCCTGGAATGCAGAAACAGTCGCCAAGCCCGTTGGGCCTTTTTGTTTGCCCAGTACCAATTCCATACTCATCACTTTCCTGGAACTAATAACATTATCGCAGATGCCTTATCCAGGCGTCCTGACTACGAGCCAGTCGAAGCTCGGACCTTTGGGAAGATGTTCCCTAATACCGTGTTTGTTCCACAAGCAAATTCCCTCCTAGAAGACGTCCGAGCAACAACACCTTCTTCCGATCTCTGGAAGGAATACATCAGGAATAATCAATGGAATTTAGTAGCTAAAGATGATTATCTCTTCAAGGACAAACGGCTAGCAATACCCACACCAGAGCTGAGAGATAGAGTCATGAATCTCTGCCATGACACCTTCCATTCGGGACATCGAGGCATCACTAGTGCCTCATACAGAGGCAATTCTGGTGGCCGAAGATGACTGCTGACGTAAGAACCTACATCCAATCTTGCGCAGTGTTCAACCAGAACAAACATGATAACAGAAAACCTGCAGGTCTCTTACATCAACCCGCATTACCAGCACGTCTTTGGGAAATCTTTGCCACAGACTTCATCGTGGAATTACCCCCATCCAGAGGATATACAACCATAATGGTTACCATCGATCTGTTTGACCCATATGGCTCACTTCACACCTTTGTTCAAACTACAATCCTTGTTTGAATTGGCTGGAATCTTCCTAAAACACAGATCATCTCTGACAGAGGACCTCAGTATATATCCCAGTTCTGGAAACAACTATGCCAAATATTAGGCATCCAGCGTGCATTATCTTCGGGATATCATCCTCAGACTAATGGGGTAACAGAACGAGCAAATCAGACCCTAGAACAGTACCTCTGCTGTTTTGCAACCAAGATCCAGGATGATTGGTCGCTTTTGATTCCCGTAGCTGAATTCGCTTACAACGATTCTGACCATTCGGCCATCAAGACCATTCTTTTGCAGTCAAGGATTCGGTTCTACCATCTGTCCTACCACATCCTACACCTGTTCCTGCAGTTGATTCCTGGATTGAAACACTGGTAAACGTACATAGGGACGCGAAGGAACACTTAGAGAAGTTAAACGATATGCAGATACCAAGCAGAGACCTAGCCCTTCATATGCAGTCGGGGATAAGGTTTGGCTATCTTCAAAACTTCTTCCTAGACATCTACGGCCTAATAAACTGGCTCCCAAGTATTATGAACCTTTCTCCATTAAGGAAATCATTTATCCAGTGGCCTTCCTGCTCCACCTTCCAGAATCCTGGAAGAGGATACATCAGGTCTTCCACACTTCTTTATTGAAACCATTTGAACGGTCCACCAGAACCTAACCCTGTGCTTATCAATAACCAGATTGAGTTCGAGGTCTCCAGGATATGTGATTCTAGATACAGACGGGGTCAGCTCCAGTATTTGGTAGAATGGAAGGGATACCACCCCCAGCGAGCACACCTGGGAACCAGTCTCAAACATGAATGCTCCCCCTCTAATACAAAGGTTTCACAGAGTCCACCTGGGCAAACCCGGTGGTTCTGGGTTTAGGAGGACGCATACTGTCGTTTAGGAGGACGCATACTGTCATGAACCACCGATTTCAGCCCTTCTGGACTTCGTGATCCATGATGCACCGCGGCATGAGGTCAGTGATTCTTCCAACATGGCAGACGGTCCAGAAACGCTGTGCTCTAGTCTTTGAGCGCAACACTCTGCTTCCTAGAAAACAGACACGCCCTGCGGTTCTGCACGTCTCAATGCAACTGCTTGGAGTTGTTAGGCGTGTGTTTTGAGTCCGTATACCGTACCATCTCCAGTTCCCTACCCCTTTTTCTTCCTTCCTGGAACCCTCTCCTAATTCCTGCATTTTACCCGCTAGCCCATTTACCTCTATGCGGATACCGTTTTGTGCTCTGTGCCGCGGTCTGCCGGGCACTCTCAGAGCATAGGACACTTGCTCCTCCCTGCTGGATCCATCACTAACATTCCTGGACACTGAACGCTATCCGGTTTAGGCAGCCGGCTACCTCACGCTGGAACCCGAAGACTCGCGCTCCAACCTGTACAAGTCTCGGACAGTGAGGAAGAAGGAAAGCGCTTCCAAGAAAACCACAAGCAAGGAAAAACAGATGAGAAAGAAAGAAGTTTGTGACACCCTTTCGCTGACACCTATACCAGTGCTTCCTCCAGGCAAACCCTTACCGACATCCTCGTTGTCCTTCCCTCACCAGACCTATGGACTTTCCATATGGTTTCTGTGCTTTCTCCTTTCTCTTCTCCCATTAATGGTTGCACCCGGCTTGTGGCCCTCTTGGCCTCCTTCCACTCTTCTAAGGTCAACGTTAATATTTACCTGAATGGTACCTTCTTGGTCCAAGGCCCTCAGGCTAACCTTCTCCTCTTTGATGGACACTTCCAGCGCCGCTGTCATGATTCCTACCCCCGGGGAACCAGACCAGGTCCAGCAACCCCGGAAGCAGGCATCAAGTTATTTTGAGCAAGCCCAAAAAACCCTGCTAGGGGCTGTTTGGGTGCGGTCCTGGCGCCATAGGCGCCAGGCTCATAGAGTAGAACTTACCTGATGCAGACCATGCTGCAAGCTTACCTGATGCAGATCATGCTGCAGAGCTCCAAGCCAAATGAGGCTTGGAAGGGACTATTTTACCTAGGGACTATTTTTTACTCTGGTGGGGCTGGGAAGGAATACTTACCTGGGACTACTTTGGTGGCTATTTAAACCACTCCCGAAGAGCAGCACACGCTTCGCGTTATTCTGCATCCAGCAGCGTAACTCTCACTGTGTCTGCAAGCCTGCATCCAGTCTTCTGCCACGCCCGCTTCGAGTCTGCAGCTCCTAGAAAAAGGGAGGAACAGAAGGAGAAAAGGTTAGAATAAGAGCAAAACCTTCGATCCTTACTTGATTTCCGGATCCACCGCGCCTTCGAGCTGGAAGAAAGAAGCATTTTACGCGCACCGCCTCGCCTGCTGCAGCGCTGCACTGAACTCACCGGCCTTCGCAGCATCCTCACGATCCACCGCATCCTTCTGCACGTTCCCACTGCACTCTGGCACATAAGGGGAACACAAGAACAGCAAAGGTGAGCCAAGGGAATAAACAGAGGCAATAGTAACTACCCCCATAGACTTTCCTGATTACCGCCGGGGGTACTATTCGTCTTCTCGGGTCGGCACAGTCTCCATTGCATCCTCGCCGTACCCCGGCCCCTAAGGGGAACAAAAGGGCAACAAGGTGAGACAAAGGGACAAATAAGTGGAACTCTTCTCACTGCAATAGACTTACCTAATTTTACCGCCAGAGGCATTATTCCCCGAACTTCATATTTTCTCTCCACACCTGAATAAGGGAGCAAGCAACAGGTTACATTCTGGCCTTATTTTATTGAACTGTGTAGGATAGGCCAAATCCTTACCTGAGCTTCATCAGCTACCACGAGGAACTCTTCGCTGGGGTCAAGCTGCAAACTGCAAGGAATCAGACAAGAGTGAAAGTCAGACATGTGAACTCTTACGAACTACATACTTTTCAGAGTCAATATTGTTCTGGAACTCACCAATTCCTTTGAGCCAGTGAAGCAACTGGTTATCAACGCGCCCCTGCGCTCAATGCAGGATGGAGAGCTCATCTTTTCAAACCATCAGGCGAGACTACAAGAGGGGACATCAAAGGAGATCTGTGGGGAGAACAGCAGGGGTGGGGGGAATTTACGCTCAACTCCACGGGTGGTTAATTCCCTTTCTCCATTTGCAGAAGAATATTCCTACAGGCCAAGCAAACGAAGCTAGGTGGGCCAGTCCAGTCCGTCATCTCGGCCCTACGCGTCACATTGGTGGAGACCGCAGCTGTCCAGTTCAGATTGACGCCTCTGTGGGAGCCAGGTGAGCGTAACAGAACGCAAAGCCTACCCACAAATTCCCACCCGGGCGTTATGGATACCTCAGAGACTGACCAATTGGCCCAATTGCTAGGGGAACTGAGGGCTGAAGTGCATTCGCCCGTCAAGAAACCAATGCTCTTAGGAGAGAACTGATTTTGTCAAAGGAGCGAACTGATGACCTTGCTAGGCAACTATCGCAAAGCCAGGCTGGACAAGCACCCCTACCTGGTTCCGGGGGAAATCCAGCTCCTGTGTTATCGAGTAACCCTGTGCAAATAAACCTACCAGGAAATGTTCCTTTAGCTCCACCCAAACGCTTTGCCGGAGATCCCAAAAGGTTCGCCGTGTTTATGAACCAATGCCGCTTGCACTTTTTATGCAGACCTGGAGCCTTCCCAAACGATCAAGCCAAGGTAGTCTTTGTATTGTCATATCTCAGCGGCAGTGCAGCTGATTGGTCAATTCCACTAGTTACTCAGGATGACCCAATTCTTCGGGATTTTCAGGGCTTTCAAACTAGCATGGAAAGACTATTTGCCCGGCACTCCCAAGGACAGGCCCTGGATAACGAACTTTTGTCCCTACGACAGGGTAACCAGGACCTTCTTTCCTACATCGCGACCTTTAATTGGTTGATAGTGGAAACTGGATGGCCTGAGGTAAAACGAATCACGTTATTTCATCGAGGGCTTCGAGGAGAACTCAAGGATGTCTTGGCTCAAGTCGTGAACCCACCTCAAGACTGCGCTGGATATATAGACTTAGTGGTCCAGTTAGATCACAGACTTCAGAACAGAAAGGCTGATCGAGCCAAGTTTGAGAATCGGGTGTTGGTCAAAACCCACGCTAACCCCAAAGAAGCAGATGCTTCAGAACCCATGCAAATAGGAGGGGTTAAAGGACCCTTAACCCAGAAGGAAAGAGAAAGGAGACGGCAAATGCAATTGTGTCTATATTGTGGAACTTCTGGGCATTTTCTATGGGATTGCCCTGTAAAACCACCCAAGAAGGTGGTAGGAGCTGCTGATAAAAGCCATATGGAGTCAGACTCGGGAAACGACCACGCCCGACAAGCGTAGAGGTCCGCTTGCCGAGCTTGAAGGAGGATACTCAGACCTCGCATTTCATCATACCAATGGTCCTCGTAGATCCAGGGCAGCCATCGCGTATGCACGCAGTAAGGGGGCATACATTAATAGCGGGGCCTTAGGAAACTATGTGGACTATGAATTGACTTCCAGGATGAATCTACCTCTCTGCCGAAAAACCACCTCAGATGTCATCACCACAGTCGATGGAAGTGAAATTGCCTCTGGGCCTGTAACTCATTCCACCGCAGAGATGACACTATTGGGTCAGGATGGGCATCGAGAGACTATTGTGTTTGATCTAATCAAAGCCCCACAGTTCTAAATAATACTGGGGATACCTTGGTTGGAAACACATAATCCTTGTATTGATTGGCGAGGATTGTGCACAAACCTGTTACCCAAAGAAAAATCAGAACGCAGGCCTGGCCACAGTAACCACAGCAGTCATGCAACTACCTCCAGAATACCAAGAATTCCAGGATGTCTTCCATAAAGGAACAGGCAAACACCGTACCTCCTAACAGATTGTACGATTGTCAAATTGATCTCATACCCGGTGCACAACCCCCTTGTAGCAGGATCTATGCCCTTACGGAACCTGAGAACCTTCACCTATGACAATACTTAGACCAGTACCTTGCCAATGGCTTTATTCGCCCATCCAAGTCCCCTGCATTTTCAGCTTTGTTCTTCGTGCCCAAAAGGAAGGTGACCTCAGAACGTGCATAGACTACCGCGCATTGAACCAGATAACTGTTAAGAACCGATACCCATTGCCTCTGATCCCTGAACTACTAGACCAAGTGAAGGAAGCTGGTATATACACTAAATGAGATCTCTGGGGGGCATACCATCTGGTACGTGTAAAAGAGGGCGACGAATGAAGACTGCTTTCCGCACTAAGTATGGGTTATTCGAATACCAGGTGATGCCTTTCGGGTTGTGCAATGCACCAGCAGCCTTCCAATATTTCATGAACAATGTCCTCCGTGAACTCATTGACGTTTGTGTTGTCGTGTATATTGATGATATTCTAGTATACTCCTCTTCAGAATCTGACCATGAGAAGCACGTCCGAGCAGTCCTTGAGAAATTGCGCCAGCACAAACTACATGCAAAACTAGAAAAATGCATTTTTCATGCCACAGAAGTTGAATTCCTTGGGTTTATCCTGACCCCAAAGGGAGTCCGAAGGGACTCACGAAAGGTGGACGCAATCCTTAAGTGGCCATCACCAAGTTCAGTTAAAGGAGTACAAAGCAGGCTCAGCTTTGCCAATCTTTACCGCAGATTCATCCCAGATTTTTCACATGTCGTACATCCCATCACAGCACTCTTGCGAAAAAATAAACGCTTTATATGGACTGAAGAAGCTGAAAAAGCCTTCCAAGAGCTGAAAGCGAAATTCACGTCTGCACCTGTGCTAAAGCACCTGCGCACTGAACTTCCATACATAGTGGAAACTGATGCATCCAGTCTAGCCATGGGAGATGTCCTGTCTCAAAAGGACCCTAAAACTGGCCAGCTTCACCCAGTAGCATTTTGGTCCAGAAAGTTCTCGGCACCCGAGTTAAAGTATGCGGTTACCGACAAGGAGTTATTAGCCATTAAATCCGCCTTCAAGGCTTGGCGGCACTATCTTCTCGGTGCCAGGCATACCATTACTGTGATCACTGATCACCGGAACTTATAGTATCTAAAAACAGCCAAGGCCCAATCGCCTCGTCAACTCAGATGGGCTTTGTTCTTTGCCGAGTTCGATTTTGTGATAACCTATCGACTAGGTTGTAAGAATGGTAAAGCAGACGCCTTACCCCGAATAGGGATGGGAGAGGCAGAAGTGAACCCAGAACCAGTACCTATAATTTCCGAACAAAGGATTCTTGGCATGACTACTCTACAGACACTAGAGGACATTCAGGTAAAGATCCAGCAACTCTTTGATCCTACAGCCCTGCAGGACTGGGTAAAGAAAGGCCCGGACTACTCTGTCACCAATGATCTGCCTTATTACCAAGGGCGACTATTTCTTCCACACAAGGAACTTCAAGAGCTAGTCATTTCCCGTTATCATGATACCCTAATGGAGGGGCACCCAGGTATTGCAAAAACTGAAGCTAAAATTAAAAGACAATTCTGGTGGCCCACCTGGTGAAAGGATATTAAATCATTTATGATGTCTTGTGGCATTTGCGCCCAAAACAAAAGTCCAAAGAAAAAACCAGCTGGACTCTTACAACCTTTAGACATTCCACCTACACCATGGCACACCTTATCGTTAGACTTTATTACTGATCTACCTCCTTGTAATGGGTTTAACACCATTCTAATTACTGTGGATCTTTTTTCCAAGATGGCCCACTTTATTCCTTTAAAAGGACAACCTTCAGTCTCAATCCTGGCCAAAGAATTCCTCGAAAACATTGTTCGCATACATGGATTTACGTCCGTGTTGGTCTCTGACCGTGGCAGTCAATTCATTGCACATTTTTGGAAGAAATGTTGTCAATTGGCGCAAATCGACGTGAGATTATCGACCAGTCACCACCCCCAGACCGATGGTCAAACGGAGAGGACCAACCAGACTCTTGAACAATACCTGCGTTGTAAGTTACATCAAACTGAGAGTAATTGGAAGGACATTCTGTGGATCGCCGAATATGCATACAATAATTCAGTACATTCTGGAACTGGACAAAGTCCCTTTTATACCCTATATGGGCACCACCCTCGAACCTCAGACCTTGACTCACCCCAACACTTAGAAATGCCCGCAGTGGACCATCTACACGCTACGATTACACAAGCCTTTAAGGAGGCAACTGCACATTTAAAACAGGCGAAGGAGAAATATAAGAAAGATGCTGATCGGCATAGAAGTGATACTCCACAGTACCAGATAGGGGACCAAGTATGGTTGGCCACAAAACACATACCTCTCAAGGGAACGTGGACCTTTAACCCTGGATATTTGGGACCTTACTCTATTAAGGCCATTATCAACCCGGTGGCCGTCAAGTTGGACTTACCTGCTAAATGCAAATTCATCCCGTCTTTCATGTGTCACTTTTGAAGCCAGTGCAACCAGGGACAAGACTAACCAAGCCACCAGACCCCGTCCTTATAGACAGGGAACCCGAATTTGAAGTTAAGAACATCCTGGACTCCAAGATGGTGAAGTCAAAATGTTTTATTTAATCGAATGGAAAGGTTACGGACCACAGGAAAGGTCTTGGGAACCTAGTGACCACGTGCATGCACCTCGATTAGCGAAAAGATTCCACAGAAATTTCCCAGACAAACCAAAACCACGGGGAAGAACGACTTTAGGAGGGACCTTGGGGGGGAGTGCTGTCATGATACCTACCCCCGGGGAACCAGACCAGGTCCAGCAACGCCGGAAGCAGGCATCAAGTTATTTTGAGCAAGCCCAAAAACCCCTGCTAGAAGCTGTTTGGGTGCGGTCCTGGCGCCTATGGCGCCAGGCTCATATGGAGAGTCAGTCCTGGCGCCATAGGGTAGAACTTACCTGATGCAGACCATGCTGCAAGCTTACCTGATGCAGACCATGCTGCAGAGCTCCAAGCCAAATGAGGCTTGGAAGGGACTATTTTACCTAGGGACTATTTTTTACTCGGGTGGAGCTGGGGAGGAATACTTACCTAGGACTACTTTGGATGCTATTTAAACCACGCCCGAAGAGCAGCACACGCTTCGCGTTATTCTGCATCCAGCAGCGTAACGCTCACCGTGTCTGCAAGCCTGCATCCAGTCTTCTGCCATGTCCGCCTCGAGTCTGCAGCTCCTAGAAAAAGGGAGGAACAGAAGGAGAAAAGGTTAGAATTAGAGCAAAACCTTTGATCCTTACCTGAATTCCGGATCCACCGCGCCTTCGAGCTGGAAGAAAGAAGCATTTTACGCGCGCCGCCTCGCCTGCTGCAGCGCCACGCTGAACTCACCGGCCTTCGCAGCATCCTCACGATCCACTGCATCCTTCTGCACGTTCCTGCCGCACTCTGGCACCTAAGGGGAACACAAGAACAGCAAAGGTGAGCCAAGGGAATAAACAGAGGCAAGAGTAACTACCCCCATAGACTTACCTGATTACCGCCGGGGGTACTATTCGTCTTCACGGGTCGGCGCAGTCTCCATTGCATCCTCGCTGTACCCCGGCCCCTAAGGGGAACAAAAGGACAACAAGGTGATACAAAGGGACAAATAAGGGGAACTCTTCTCACCGCAATAGACTTACCTAATTTTACCACCGGAGGCATTATTCCCCGAACTTCATATTTTCTCTCCTCACCTGAATAAGGGAGCAAGCAACAGGTTACATTCTGGCCTTATTTTATTGAACTGTGTAGGATAAGCCAAATCCTTACCTGAACTTCGTCAGCTACCACGAGGAACTCTTCGCTGGGGTCAACTGCAAACTGCAAGGAATCGGACAAGAGTGAAAGTCAGACATGTGAACTCTTACGAACTACATACTTTTCGGAGTCAATATTGTTCTGGAACTCACCAATTCCTTCGAGTAAGTGAAGCAACTGGTTATCAACGCGCCCCTGCGCTCAATACAGGATGGAGAGCTCATCTTTTCAAACCATCAGGTGAGACTACAAGAGGGGACATCAAAGGTGATATGTGGGGAGAACAGCGGGGGTGGGGGAATTTACGCTCAACTCCACGGGTGGTTATTTCCCTTTCTCCATTTGCAGAAGAATATTCCTATGGGCCAAGCAAACGAAGCTAGGTGGGCCAGTCCAGTCCGTCATCTCGGCCCTACGCGTCACATTGGTGGAGACCGCAGCTGTCCAGTTCAGATCGACGCCTCTGTGGGAGCCAGGTGAGCGTAACAGCCTCATCAAATTTCCTTTCTTCTCCTGCTGTCCCCTCACTTCCCTCCACGGCTTCCTTGCCTCCCCCTGCTGTCTCCTCCCTGACTACCTTGCCCTCTCCTCCTTCCTCTTCTGCCCCCTTCGGGCTTCTGCTACACCTCAGCAGGGCGTACCTCTGATTTGTACCCCTCCCCAGAAGTCTTTCAAGGACAGCAACCTTCTCCATATTGCCACTCTCAACTCTCGCTCAGCTGTCAAACAATCCTCTGACATCTGCCGCCTCCTTGAAGAACTTGACCTCGATGTCCTCGGTCTCACTGAGACATTGTTCATGGCCAGCTCTGTTACGAGCTTTGACACTCTCTTCCCTGACAGCTACAAGAACCCCTCTGCAATCAGGTCCAATCATTCCAAAGGGGCTGTAGCCCTGATCTTCCCTGAGTGGGTTCCTGCCTCTGTCATTACTACGCAGGCCTGCTCCTCTTTCGATTGTCTCATCGGCAGGCTCTCTCTCTCTTCTAGCCATTCCCTCACTGTGGCTACTATCCATCAGCCACCTGGTCAGATCTCCTCCTTCCTCTCTGAGTGGGCGGACATCTCCTCTCGCCTCCTGGTCTCGACCACTCAACTCCTCCTTCTTGGAGACTTTAACATCCACCGGGATGGTTCCTGTCCTTCCTCAGACTCTTGTGCGACCTCTGTGACTCTCTTTCACTCTCTAAGCTCCCCTCTGGCCTAACTCACTCTGCAGGGCACACTCTGGATTTTCTGATCCCTACAGATCTTCCCCTTTCTATCCCTCTCACCACTCCTCTCCCCTGGAGTGAGCACGTTCTCCTTTCCTCCCAGCTCACACTCTCCACCCCTCAGGCCAAGCCAACTCCAGCACTACCATCTACCTTCTCGGTTATCTGACCCATTAAGCTCGTGTCAGTTGAGGCTTTCGCTGCCACTTTCTCATCCCCCCCCCTCCTCCTTCAGCTGACTCATACCCTAACACAACCCTTTCTATGCTCCACTTTGCTATATCTGATACTCTTGAAGTTCTTGCCCTGTCATGAGGATCTACTTGAAGCCCAAAGCCAAGTGCAACTCCTAGTACGACTCAGACCTCATCACCCTTAAACGCAAGTGCAGGGTGGCTGAGAGGCAACGGCGCGCTTCCTGTACATCCTCTGACAAACTGGCCTGCCGCCTCCTCCAAAGGCAATAACGGCTCTCTGTCCGCACCAAGAAGAGAGCCCTCATCCAAGCCTGCGTCTCTGCTGCATCCAACAGTTTCGGCCGAACTCTTTAAAATCTGCAAGGAGCTGGCCAATCCTGCTGCAGTCTCTACCTCTCCTGCCCCCCCCCCCAGGCCCTCTGCATGGCTGTGACTTCCCATTTCATCTCTAAAACCCTTGACATCCTGTCCTCTCTCTCTTGCTCTCTTCCTTCTCCCTCTACTCCCGTCTTTTCCTCTGGCCCTTCTATGGCCACCTCTCCTAGCCCCTTCTCTGCCTTTGACCTGTTCTCCTAGACGAGGTTTCTAGACAAGTCCAATTTATGAAAGCCTCGTCAAAACAGGTTCTCCCCTGTTCCTCTAAAACCATCAAGGCGCACATTGACACCCTGGCACCTGCTTTGACTGACTTCTGCAACCATTCCTTTGCCCCTGCCGTCTTCCCTTCCCTCGTGAAACACTCCTTGTGCACCCTTTTCTTAAGAAACCCCAGCTGACCCTCCTGCCCTGCTAACTACCACCCAATCTCCATCACTCCTTTCCTGGACAAACTCCTGGAAAAGCTGGCCATCTCCCAGCTTAATCTCCATACTGAATGGTTGGTTGTCTCCATGACCATCAGTCTGGCTTCAGAGCTGTCAGAAGCATGGAAACTGCTCTCCTGAACATCCGTGAAGACCTGTTCTCCAACCTTGACTCAAATACCCTTGTGTCCTCATCTTACTTGATCTCTCTTCTGCCTTTGACACGGTCAACCATGCCATCCTGCTCAACCGTCTATCCGACAACCTGGGTATCACTGATCAGGCCCTGGCTTGGCTGACCTCTTTGCTCTCTTATCGACCCTCCCAGGTCCAACTTGGGTCCTTCCTCTCCTCTCCTCTATCTCTATCTCTACCTGTGGTGTTCTCGAGGGGATTAGCCTCTCTCCCTGGCTGATCAACCAATACCTGACACTTCTTGCCCGCCTCATTGCCGTTCTCTGCCCCAACTTTCAGTGCTATGCGGATGACACTCAGCTCATTTTCAGGCTCATTTCCGCCCCTCATCTCTGACTGTCCGCTATCCAGAAGTGGTGTGCCACCAACGATCTCTGCCTTAATGCCAGTAAGACTGAGATTCTCCTCATCGGCACACCTGCTCCCTCATTTCCTTTCGCTCTCTTGCCGGCCTCTCTTGCCCCTCTTCATTCTCCAACCTGTGAGGCTAAAAACCTCGGGGTCATCTTCGACTCCACTCTGTCCTTCTCTCCTCACATCTCTGACATCCCTAAGAAGTCACACTACCAGCTGCACCTCCTCAGAGGTATTCTTCCTTTCCTCTCCTTCCCCCAGAAGCTCACTGTCTCCCGAGCTCTGGTTCTCTCTAGGCTGGACTACTGCAACAGCCTCTTTCTAAATCTGCCTCTTTCTACTCTCCGCCCTGTGCAACTCATCCAGAACAGGACTGCAAGACTTGTCCTTGGGATCGTATCTCTCCAGGACTGAAATCTCTGCACTGGCTCCCAGTGGCTGGGAGGAATAAGTTCAAAACCCTCTGCATTGTCCACAAGGCCTTCTGGGGCCTGGGGCCTCAATACCTCCAACTCCCTCTTCCTAAATATCTTCCTTCCCAAGCTCTTCGCTCACCCGCCTCCAACTCCCACCGGGTCAGTCGCTTCTCCAAGCAACAAGTTGGTGATAGATCTGTTTCTTCAGCTGGGGAGTCCCTCTGGAACAGCCTCTCTGCCTCCCTGAAACTTGAGGAGAACCATCTGCGGTTCCGGAAGCACGTCAAGACCATCCTCTTTGCTTCTGCTTTCTCTCCTCCCCTGCTGAACTCCTGACTGAAACTACACTTGTCACCAGGCTATCCTCTGATCTCAGGACCCCTCCCCCACCAGCTGCACACCTGCACTGCCTCCCTGGCAACCCCTGCACCTGGGGGCTGTTTCTGTATCCCTACAGTCTCCCAGCTCTTGACACTTGATGTCTGCACTTACCCCTGTACTTGCGAGAAGCTGGCCGCACTTTTTCTTTTTTATACTTTTTTATTGATTTTACAAAATACAAAGCATAACCAACACACCCGCCCGACATTTCCAGTTACTTGTTACTTCACAATCCTTTACATGTCAATTGTTACTGTCATCCCTGCCTCCCGCCCCTTTAACTCAAGCTTCCTCCTCAGTTCCACAGGTTTCTATTCTCGGGGGGCTTGTCTCCCTCGCTGTGCTCGGACATATCGCATTCACTGGATTCGACAAGGGAGGATCCCAACAGTGTGGCAACCATTTGTCTCCATGCCATAAGTGGTCCCACTTCTTCTTCTCCCCCCCCACTAGCTGCCTCATACCATGCTATGGTCTCGGCATCTGCCCATTTCAAAAGGTCATTCCACCATACCTCTAATCTGGGTCTGTGAGCTGCTTTCCATCCCATGGCCATTCTCCTTTTGGCCAGAATATAGGCCAGGTACTTAAGTTTACAGACATGTTCTAAGTAGCGTGGTCTGGTAAATCCCCCCATCATGTACGCCTGTACAGATTCCACATCCAGCTTAATTCCCTTCTCAGACAGTCGTAGCTTGACTTCCCCCCAGAATTTCCCCACCTCTGGGCAAGCCCAGAACATATGGATCATCTCGGCATTCACCTCCCCGCACTTGGGGCATTTTTGTACCTCTGTGCTCCCGAACCTGGCAATCCTTAGGGGGGTCATATATGCCCTGTGGGTGACATATAGCTGCATCTGCTGCAGCCTGGCATTCCTGGACACCTTTTTATGATATCTCTGGGCTCTTTCCCAATGTCCATCTTGCATGGGTTCTCCTGCTTCCTCCTCCCACTCTCTTCTCAATTGGAGCAACTTCTTACTCACTTTGGACATCACTAGTTCGTAGATCCGAGATATTTTGTACCCTCCCTCTGAAATATCATACATCGTCTCTATGGTAGCATCCGGTTGTTCTGCTAGTGCAGCCTCGGACCATGTCTCCTTTACCCATTTAAGTATTCTAGTGTGCGTAATGTATTGCCCACTATGTATCCCAGTATCCTCCACTAGCGTTTGAAAGTCCTGTGCCTTACCCTCTTGCCATATATCTCCTAGGGTCGCCAGGCCTACCGGTTCCCAGTATTTGTGGATCCCTTTACTTAGTTGCTCATCTCCCCGCATAGCGCCACGAGTGGCGCCTGCGGGGAGCTTGGAGCCGGGTTTCCCACCGCCAGGCACACTATGCGCCATGTCTTCCAGCCCAGTACCAGCAATCCCGAGCGCCCCCGCAGCTCTGATTTGGGTAGCCATATCAGTTCTTTTAGGAAATAGGGATCGCATTCACCCCTCAGTAATCTAGATTCTACTGTCTCATCTTCCGACAGCCACCTAGCAACATATTGTAGCAGCCCTGCTAGGTGGTATGTCTCAAAGTTCGGCAGATTAATGCCCCCTCTGTCATACGTATTCTGCAATTTCCATAAGGCTATTCTGTTTCTGGAGTTGTGCCATAGGAAACCCCTACATAGTCTCTGGAGTTTAGTAAAGAAGCGTTTGGGCAACATGTATGGGATGTTTTGCGAAAAAGTGTAGTAGCCTAGGCAGGACCACCATCTTGAGCAATGCCGCCCTCCCCACCATGGCTAGGGGGAGCCTTGCCCAGAACTCCATACTTCGCCTGATACCTTCCACCGCCCTCTCTGTGTTACATTTGTGCTCGTCCGCGATCAAGTGATATATATTGATTCCCAGGTTTCTGAATGTTCTGGTCTGCCAGGGTATCTGCAAGGTAGGTACATTTTCCTGTGGGACTCCTGTGTACCTCCCCAGGGGGAACATGCATGACTTTTTGGGGTTCACTGCTATGCCCGAGAGGGTTGTGTAGTGCTCCATCACCTCCAGGACATATTGCAAGTGTTCCTCTGGAAAACGCAGGTATAGCAGCATATCATCTGCATACAATGATATCAGGTGCGGTCCCCCTTTAGTATGTACCCCAATTTCTTCATACTGCTGTTTTAAACAGATCGCTAGTGGTTCTAGTGCCAGGATGTTGGGGACATTGGGGACCATCCCTGTCTCGTGCCTCTGCTGAGCTGCCATTTATGTGAAATTATTGCCCCCATTTTAACCCTGGCTATTGGGGAGCTGTACACCATTTTCAGCCATTGCAGGTACCCTCGTCCCATCCCATACTCTTTCAGGGCCGCCAGCATCCACGGCCACCTTACTGAGTCGGAGGCTTTCACTGCATCTAGCAAGACTATTGCTATTTCGCTCGAGTTGCCCTTTGCCTGTTCTATGATATGGTGTAGCCTTCTGTGGTTCTCGGTTATGCTTCTACCCGGGACATAACCGGTTTGATCGGGGTGTATGAGTTTGTTTATTACCCTTTTCAATCGGTTTGCTAACACTGTCGTGAGAATTTTACTATCCTGGTTTAACATGGATAGGGGTCTGTACGACCCACACTCCGGGCTTGGCTTATCAGGTTTGAGGAGTGGAAGATTACTGCCTCCCTTAGGGATTCCGGCAGTTTCCCTTTCTCAAAAGCCTTGTTTAGCATTGCTAGTAATGGGGGGAGCACTTCCTGTCTATATGTTTTATAAAATTCGCTGGGGAGTCTGTCTGTCTCCGGGGCCTTGCTCATAGGCAGGTGTTACACCACCGTCTCTAGTTCCTCTAAAGTGATGGGGGCATCTAGGTTCTCCCTTTCTTCCTCGCTCATTTTTGGTAAACCTATGTCTTCTAGAGTGTCCAGGGTCTACTGCTCGGCAGTCTCCCGTGCGTCTTCGTAGAGACGTTTGTAAATCTATAGAATCCCTCATTCACTCCCTCCTGGGTATTCCAGACCTGGCCTTCTTCTCCCACTATCTCCCTGATTGCTGGATTTGGTGTCTCGTTCTTGTATAGCCATGCGAGCAGCCTCTCCGGTTTGTCCCCCCCAGCATGTTGCCTTTCAATATATTTTTTATAGTTCAGATTGCAATGCCTCTCCCAGAACCCCTCACATGCCTGTTGTAGTTGGCACACCTGCTCAGCGTCCTCCTGTGGGGTACTCCCTCTTTTCATGATCCCTTCTACTTTTTTTTCTGTCTCCTGTAGCTCTCGCTCCATGCCCCCCTGGAGCCCTCTGGATTTAGATATGATCGCCCCCCTGACTACCACCTTAAAGGCCTCCCATAGGGTTCTCTCTGACTCCACGCTCCCTGTATTGTTGTCGAAATGCCCGATTATCTCCTCCCTTAAGTCCTCTCGAAATTCGTTATCCTTCAGTGCTTCGGCCCTCAGCCTCCGGCTCTGGGGGGCTGGGGTCGCCATGCCAGGACCAGAGGGGAATGGTCCGATAGTATTTGCGCCTTGTATTCTGAGCCCGTCATTTCCCCAACAAGTTCCGGGGTGGCGAACATGTAATCCAGTCTTGTGTACAGGTTGTGTGGGGCGACATAGTGTGAGTAGTGTTCGGGTGTTGCTGCCTCCATATATCTTCTAGACCAAAGTCTCGCAGCAGTGCCTGTAATGTTTTCGCTGCAGGGGTGGGTTTATCTAATTTAGCGTCTGACCTGTCCATTTTGGGGTGCAGTGTACAATTGAAGTCCCCCCCCATATGACCGCGCCTCCTATGTGGGGGCTGATTTTACCATATAGTGTCTTGAAATAGGACACTGTGTCTTGGTTGGGGGCATATGTATTTATAATGCACAGTTCTCTGTTCTCTAGCAGCCCCCGCGTCACTACCATTCTCCTGTCTGGTTCCACCATGGCCTGAAGCAGTTGGAAGGGCACATGTGGTGCCACCCAAGTGATTACCCCTCTGGCGTAGGCTGAATATGTCCCACCTATGGTGGTCCCTCCCCACTTTTTCTTTACCACCTCTGGTTTCTCTCTGGTGAAGTGGGTTTCTTGCAAGAGGGCTATGTCTACTTTTTGCCTCTCAGGTACATCATTACCTTATTCCTCTTCAGGTAGCTGTTGAGGCCTCTGACATTCCAGGTTACTATTCTAAGGTCTCCCATTGTCATCCATATCCCGTTCCTCCTTCCTCACTCCTTGTCCTCCTCTTCCAATTAGCGCTGGCCTGAGTGTAAGCTTGTTCTCTATTCATTTTCAACATAAACTCCCCAACTAACCCCCCACCCCCAAGTCTCCCCAACCAAATTCCCTACACACAACCCCATTCCCTCCCCACACCCCTCGCTTCCCCTTCCCAACTGTTGCCCAGCTCCATCCGTGGATCTCAGGCTATCCCGCATTTGGTTCTTTCCTCGGTGTACCGATCTCAAGAACCCAGCAGGGGGTTGCCGGTCTAACAGCAGCCTAACTAAGCCAGTTATGGGGGTGTGAGAACGAGCCCTTCGGGTCTCCTGAAATTTGCACTATTTCGCCCTACCTTAGCACTCATATGTGTGCCACCCATCACCTATCTATCGCAGCTGGCTTCGCCCTATCTTATATTCCAGTCCCAATGTCTAGTTTTGCGGCACCTCGTAGACTGTCGTCACTATTTTACTTATCTGCTCTGTCTTCTTTCTGGTTGTCTGATTCAGACGGGCAGTTCTGAGCATCCAGCCACTCAGTCGTTTCCTCAGGGGTGTCGAAAAACAGGGCTCTATTATTGTGGTACACCTTCAGTTTCACCGGGTACATCAACATGTTTTTGTATTCCGCCTCTTGCAGACTTTTCTTCACTGACCCATAGTTAATTTGTCGTCTCTGAGTGAGTGTGTAGTCCGGGTACGCTGTGATGTTTGCCGATGCCCTTTGTATCGTGCCTCCTTTCCGGAAATGTTCAAGGATCTTCTCCCTATCTCGAAAGTTCAGGATTTTGACGATTATTGGTCTTGGGGGAGCACCAGGTGGTGGCCTCCTAGTTAAGGCTCTGCGTGCTCGTTCCACTGCAAAGCCTTGGGTGAGCACCCCTCCATCTATTTCTTGCAGCAGCATCGTCTCGACATAGTCCGTCGAGTTTGATCCCTCTGCCCCTTCCGGTAATCCCAGGATGCGTATGTGTAACTCTCACCTGGCTCCCACAGGGGCGTCGATCTGAACTGGACAGCTGCAGTCTCCACCAATGTGACGCGTAGTGCCGAGATGACGGACTGGACTGGCCCACCTAGCTTCGTTTGCTTGGCCCGTAGGAATATTTTTCTGCAAATAGAGAAAGGGAATTAACCACCCGTGGAGTTGAGCGTTAACCCCCCCCCCCCCACTCCTGCTGTTCTCCCCACTGATCACCTTTGATGTCCCCTCTTATAGTCTCACCTGCTGGTTTGGAAGATGAGTTCTCCATCCTGCATAGAGCGCAGGGGAGCGTAGATAACCAGTTGCTTCACTGGCTCGAAGGAATTGGTGAGTTCCAGAACAATATTGACTCAGAGATTCCCGGCAAGACGCTGTAAGTATGTACTTCGTAAGAGTTCAAATGTCTGACTTTGACTCTTGTCCGATTCCTTGCAGGTTACAGCTTGACCCTAGCGAAGAGTTCCTCGTGGCAACCGGTAATATTCGGGTAAGGATTTGTATTATCCAACACAGTTCGATAAAATAATGTCAATATGTAACCTGTTGCTTTCTCCCTTATTTAGGCGCTAAGAGAAAGTATGAAGTCTCGGGGAATAATGCCTCCGGCGGTAAAATCAGGTAAGTCTATTGTGGTGAGGAGGTTTCTCCTTCTTTGTCTCTTTGTTTCACCTTGCTGTCCTTTTGTTTCCCCTTAGGGGCCGGGGTTCGGCGAAGATGCAGTGGAAGCTGTGCCGACCCGTGAAAAGGAATAGTACCCCCGGTGGTAAAATCAGGTAAGTCTATGGGGGGCTAACTAATATTGCCTCTGTGTATTCCCTTGGCTCACCTTGCTGTTCTTGTCTTCCCCTTAGGTGCCGGAGTGCGCCGGGAACATGCAGGTGGATGCGGTGGAATGTGAAGATGCTGCGAAGGCCGGTGAGTTCAGCGCAACGCTGCAGCAGGAGAGGCGACGCGCATAAAATAACTTCTTTCTTCCAGCTCGAAGGCGCGATGGATCGGGAATTCAGGTAAGGATCAAAGGTATTGCTCTTGTTCTAACCTTTCCTCCTCCTTTCTCCCTTTTCTAGGAGCTCTAGACTCGAGGCGGGCGTGGCAGAAGACTGGATGCAGACTTGCAGGCACGGTGAGCGTTACGCTGCTGGATGCAGAATAACGCGAAGCGTGTTCTGCTCTTTGGACGTGGTTTAAATAGCCTCCAAAGTAGTCCCAGGTAAGTATTCCTCCCCAGCCCCACCCGAGTAAAAAATAGTCCTTAGGTAAAGTAGTCCCTTCCAAGCCTCTTTTGGCTTGGAGCTCTTGCAGCATGGTCCGCATCAGGTAAGTTTGCAGCATGGTCTGCATCAGGTAAGTTTTAATCTATGAGCCTGGCACCTATGGCGCCAGGGCTGACTCTCCATATGAGCCTGGTGCGATAGATGCCAGGACTGCACCCAAATAGCCCCTAGCAGGGGTTGTTGGGCTTGCTTGGGATAACTTGATGCCTGCTTCCGGGGTTGCTGGATTTGGTCTGGGTCCCCAGGGGTAGGCATCATGACAGTATGTTATTCCTCCGGGCACGTCCTTCCGCTTCTTCTGCTCTATTTTCCAGGTTGCTCCCCCGTTGTCTCAGGATGTGGATCTCCGATGTGTGGGACGCGCATGCCACCGTGTTTGGGGCCACTTCTTTTTCCAGTTCGCCCGTGCGTTCCGCTAGCATTCTTACATCTTGCCTAAGTAGATTCACTTCCTCCTGGACTGCTCCAACTTTGAGTTCCAGTGCTTCTTTCAGTTCCAAGCTGGCCGCACCTTTACCAATTGTTTTATTTATTTTATTTATTCTTTACTGTTGATCCTATGTATTGCATTGCCCCTTCCCCACGCACTTTTCCCTCTCCCCCCCTGCACTTGTACAATCTCAATGTCACCTGCCTTAGTAAGATTGTTATCTTTGTCTTCCCTCTGTTCCCCCTCCCTTGCCTCGTCACGCCTTGAAACCCTTGTATAGGCACGTTACAAATGTCATATCATATCGTATCATAGACAGGGTCAAAGCCGGTTTTAATTGGAGTGAATACATGGAAAACCAACCATGGAAATAGATCACTCTCTTATATCTTTGAGAAATGCCACGGGTACCTGTTGGAAGAAGTGGTGCTTGACTGAAGCTGAGGTAAAGTACAGTGGGTCTGGGTTTGCTGCAGCAAGAAGAGCAGAAAGGGGCTGCAACTTCCAAGAATTTTTTGAAAACTGAGGGCTAGGTGCAAATCCGAGGCACATTAGATATCCTCCCACTTGGCCTGATCCTGGGCCATAGAAACAGTCTTTCTCCCAATACCTTGAACCAAAGCTGCAAGATTTAATAAAGTATGTCTTTGTTTTCCCATCTTTTTTAAAGATTCCTTTGCTTCACACTGCATTGCAATTTCTAGTAATCCAGTCTGCCTCTTCTGTGTCTTTCTTTCAGAGGGATGTGTTACTAATGTTTTTAGTCTTCATAGTTGTTTACATGGACTTGTTTGGGCATTCCTTTTATGTTGAATGTTCTGTCCTGTAAATGTTTGGACGCTTCCGCTGCTGACCCACCTCTCTGAAGAATATAATATACCTAAGGCCAATGCTACCTAATGCAAAAGAGGTAGTCTGTCTATGCTGGTCTGTTAAACGTCTGGGATTAGAACACCTGTGAGGCAACAAGTTTGGTAATGGCACAAAGAAGCCTTTCCTCACACTTGTGTTTTGTATGCATAAGAATTATTTCACACATACAATACTATGGAGGCTACATGGAGGTGAGCGCAAACAGCGAGGGGGAAAGTGAAGGAAAAGAGGAACAAAAGTATTGAAGCATATAGCTGGTATTGACAGCGGGTACTGTGAGACAGGCATGGTATCAAGAGAGACACAGATGATGGGCAATGCTGCAGCGCCTCCCAAAGCGAGGCAGGGTAACTGTTGGTACCATCCGGCAGGCCCGGGAGAGGGGCGGCTCCTTCCCCCAGCCTAGCCCTCTCCTCATCACGAACGAAGACACGCAGTCTCAGCCCTCACAAAGGAAAGGAAGGGTGAAGTGCGAGCATCACACCTTCCTACAAAGCAACAAGGTGCTAAGCAACCAGAGGAAACAACAACAACCAGGCAGGGGAAACAGAAAGCACTGCTCCTCCCCACAATTCAAAGACCGAGGGCTACACCTGGGTCTTATAAAAAGAGCGACACAGCTCTCACAAAATACAAGTTGTTTGTCGATCCTGAACGGCGACCCAAACTTGCTGGAAGTTCACTGTTCACTCAGTGTCTTCCACCTCTTTCTTCTTTTCCCAGAACACCCCCACCCTAAAAAAGAAGGGAGAAGAACAAAAGAAAGAGAAAATCAGGACACTGTACAGTGTCCACAACAAGTCGTGGGACAAAAAGCCGGCACGGGCCGGAGGGGGTTACCTCCGGAACCCGGTGCCCAAATGTATGATATTATATATGCTATGTGATTATTGTCATTGTTTC
Source organism: Ambystoma mexicanum (assembly GCF_040938575.1). Taxonomy (NCBI): domain Eukaryota; kingdom Metazoa; phylum Chordata; class Amphibia; order Caudata; family Ambystomatidae; genus Ambystoma; species Ambystoma mexicanum. The sequence goes on along the minus strand of NC_090931.1, from coordinate 1,470,996,327 downwards.
CATAACCATATCTGTAACAATAAAATCCTACGGCCTTTTATTGCCAACACTTGAACCAGTTTGGTCCCACTTTACTTCAGGGGAGGGTGGGTCGTACTTGGAACTTGCATGCATATGGGTCCAACAGTAATAACCTTTATTCAATGAATCAGGATGGGTGAAATGCCTTTCGAGTGGATTGTGTCCTCCAACGTATTCCTCATTTTAGATGTATTCCATCCAGCTTTGCTGCTCTTTGGAAATTTTTTCGACAGAGGGCGCCGTGCGTGGATGTCGTCGATGTCGTCGAGTCGATGGTCCCTCGAAGGCCTCCATCGAGGGTGACATCATCGGGTGTATAAGTAGCATGCGCGGTGCCGTTGGCCTCATTTCTGTTTTTCCGCAGTTTACGTTGCTTCGGACATTCGGTGCGCCTCGAGTTCTGTGAAGAAATATAATATACAAGAAGAAATATGTCCTTGTCATCGACGCCGACCACGACCCCGAGATCGGGTTTCAAAAAGTGCAAGTCGTGCGGCTCAAAAATGACGATCACGGACCGGCACCGTGCGTGTTTGTGGTGCCTCGGAGAAGGCCACGACATGGAGGCCTGTTCGAAGTGTCAGGCGATGACGGGGAAGGCCTTGCGAGAAAGGAGAGGAAAGCTACAGGTAGGTCGAAAAGATCAAAAAGCCTCTAGCGTCGAGTCGAGACCCCCTGAGGAGAAATCTCCTCGACGCGAAAGGCATCGATCTAGATTCCGAAGCGATTCTCATCGCTCGTCGTCTTCGTCAAAAAAACAGGTCTCCCTCCACCTCGTCGTCAGACGAGTCTCCAAAAAGGATGAAATGCCCCACGAAAACATTCATCTTCCGAAGAGTGGGAAGCATTCAGGGTCAAAATGATGGAGGTGTTTGAGAAGGTGAAGCCTCGGTCCGCGCCTTCTTCGGAAGCCGGCCAGTAGCGTCTTCGCTCCGACACTTGCGCGCCCTCGAGCCCGGGTGATTGTAAAAGGAAGGATAGGGAACCTTCCAAGACGCCGAGTGAGAAACGCTCGAGTCGAGTCGACCGCTCAAGGTTACCGACGCCGTCCGAAACCCATCACACCTAGAAAGGAAAATCGTCGAAGACCACCTCGACGCCCTCGAAGCAGACCCTGTTGACAACCACTGTGTCGTCGACGCCGTCGACACCTTTATCAACGTCGACGCCGAAAACCTCGGCGCCAAAGGCTCCAGCCAAGCCAAGGAAGCCAGAAAAAGAGAAGGAGAAGGTTACAAAACATGTAATTTCCTCAGAGTCTGGTACTACACCTCTTCCTCCTCCTCTCCCAGAGAATGTTTTCAAGCCTCTCCCTAGGAAGGAGTTTCTCAAATCCTTGACCTCAATTTTTGAGGAACAGGAGAGATCCGATGAGGAAAATGTACCTTTTGGATTGGAATATGGCACCCCAAATGTCCCAGAATGCTTGATCTCAGAGGAAAGCAGAATGAGGGATTTGGTGGAGTCTTTACACAATGCAAGTGGCATTGACACTTCTCCTGAGAATGACTTTGGTAGACCAGATCCAGGAGAGCATGGCAGTCCATCTTACTGTCAGGTAATGACCAAGGTGGTAGATTACTTGGGATGGGCTAGACCACCAGCCCAATTCCTCCAAGATGATTTAACAGACATATTGGACCATGGTCCCACTGAAGACCCAGTACTACCTTTTCATGTAGCCTTACAAAACAGGGTGGGCAAGAATTGGGAAACTCCGGATTCTATTCCTCTGGTAAATAAGTCCCTCGCATCAAAATACCGGCCAGTCAGTAGCGACCCTGGCTATCTGTCAAAACATCCAACTCCCGAGAGTCTGGTCATACAGGCAGCCACAGCTTCCAACAAACTTGCTTACCCGTCTATCCCTCCAGACAGGGACGAGAAGCGTGTGGATGGTTGGGCACGGAAGGTATTTTCAGCCGGGAGCATGGCATTAAAATCTGCCAACTCCACATGTGCCTTGGCAAAATTTTCATACACTCTGTGGGAGTGCATCGCAATGGTGGCGGAGCACATACCAGAAGGGGAAGAAAGGAAGGGTTCCTAGCCATCGTTAGAGATGGAAAGGAAGCCATGCAGGAATCCCTTCAATCTGGATTGGACACTGCGGATAGTGTAAGCAGGTCCATGGGCACTAGCACGGTAATGCGCAGGTTTGCGTGGTTACGGAAGTCGGGTTTTGCACCGGACGTACAGAACCGCCTTCTGAACATGCCTTTTGACGTGTCTCACCTTTTTGGCAACAAGGCTGATAGAGCCTTGAGAGGTTGCATACCTCAAAAGCAGCGGCCAAATCTTTAGGAGCTGCTATTAGGCAACCTCAGCCTTTTCGTGCGCAAGGGCAGTCATGGAGGGGACGATCCTATCGTTATTACACCTCATATGGAAAGGCGAGAGGAATGGCCAGTCAAAGGGGCCAGAAAAGGGCCACTCGCGGTGGACGAGGAAAATGTGCTAAGCCAGCTCCAGCTGCAGCCTCTCTACCCCAGCGCTGAACTCACCATCTTCTTTCACTTTCACAACTTGCTTTTCATATAGTTCCGGGCACTTCTGTGGCCCTATTAATGATTCAAGCTCTTCAGCCTTTTTACAGTCTTTATCGTTCCGTTTATTCCATCTCGGGGTCCCGCTCATCATACCCACATGTTGCTAGCCTTCTCGGCCTGTCTCTGACTTCCACAATCGTTCTTATATTCTTCGCTGGCTTTTGCTCCCACTTCGCTCGCTACCCCCGGCACTTTTTCACTCAGCGGTTTCGGGAGATTCAGCCCTGTTACACTTTTACGTTACTTTCCATTACTGGCCTGGCGCTCTCCTTCGATTACACACTTCTATAACTATGCGGTCACAATGTATCTTCAGATTAGATGCGTGCTGGGTTTCACTCAGCCTTTAAAACTCACTGGCGTTCGCGTCATGTCCTCTGGAGCTTTCGTTCTTATACATGAAAGGCAGCACTACTCCACCTGCCCCTCTGACAACCCTGGGTTAACACCCTCAGCCAATGTAATGAGCAGGTCTGGGTGTTCACATTTCTCAAATCCCCTCCCCACCTACCATAATCCAATGGGTTGCATCCCAAAATATTGCTTTCCCCATCTGCAGAGGGGTCTACATAGCACTCTAAGTTCTCTGGATCTCGGTGTAATGACCAAAGGGTGCTCTCTGGGCCTCTGAGGAGATCTATTGGGTTCATTTTTATTCCTCCTACCTTTGGTTGCAGGTCAGTTTGACAGCTTTCATCTTTTCAACGAGGAGTGGCACTACCTGTCATAACTGCAAGGAGGTTATGTTTATTTCCATGAGACAAACAACTATTTAACAACAAGTATTTATTATTTGGTAAATACACCAGGTTATTATCAAAACAATAAGGATAGGAAACAAACCTTGGCAGACCTTGGCAGAAGTTGATAAACCACTGGGGCATCCATGAGTTAAGGACTTCTAACAAATTGTCACCTTTAATGTTTTCCTCTGCAGCTTCCATGCGGGTATCAACTTGGCCATTTGTTTTATTGCAGGAGTCAGTGTGCCATTGTCAGCATTGTTAGGAGGCACGTAGGGGCAGAAAGTGCTGTTGATCTTTCTGCAGGCGCTGCCTTCCATTGCTGTTAGTAGGTCCAGCAACATTAGGTTCTGTATTGCTATAAGCTTGAGCGTACCAAGCTCCTCTGATTGCATTAAGACTATTTTCTGTGGCATTCGAAAGTTCCATCAGGTTCCAGCGGATGATTTGGATCCATTTTGATTTTGTTGCAGTTTGTATCCCAAGAGCTAACAGTGAGGTGAAGAACACTTCAGTTTTTTAAAAAGGCCCATATTGAGCTGGTATTGTTAGGAAAGCCCTGTCATCCTGGTCTTTGTGGCAGTGCTGGCTCAGAAGCTCTTCCTATGGGTTTCATACCTTCCCAAGATGGCGACGGCTAGGTCCTCAGTGCCTCATTGTACATCAACTTTCTAGTCATGCCACCAGAGGGCAGTATCAGCAGAAAACCCGAGCTTCACTGCCTGTCATTTAAGCTGTTCAGAAACTGGGATTGGTTCGTTGCTTTATGATCATTTTCCTAAACTGAAAGCTAGTTTTCCTGTACGCTGGGTAAGCTTTTCTCTGTGTGATCCTAGCTACTTTAATTTGCTCCTCTGAGCTAGTCTTCCGGGCGTTCCTCTCGGTTTTTCCTTCTAATCCATTCTGTGTGTTTGCCTCTGTTTTCCTCACAGTCATTATTCCGACTGCTTACTTTTACTGGCGGCTGCATTCCTCCTTCTCGCGGCTCGCTGGTTTTTCTTTTATTGCATTGTACTGCATTGTGTTCAGCAGCACAGTATTAATTTTCTTTTGGTTTCCGCGTCCCTCCGTGGCATACCCCATGCAAGTGGCTCCGACTTCCACATTGGCTACAGCTTGCTGCTTAATCTGCCAGCTCTTTCATGGCATTTATCACGGCGGGGAGGTTCCTACTCAGGAGCGCTAGGTTACAAGTGCATTTCCCAGTACTGTGGGAAATTCAGACATCGAGTGAGATCTATCTCCTATTCTTCCTTGATCCTCTGGTTACTCTGTCCTGGACTGTTTGCTTTGATACCCTTCCTGCCTACACCTGGATTAATACTCTCTGGCTACACCTGGATCATCTACTGCAGAATACTGACCTCCAGGAACGCTGTCTTCTACGCCAAGCCTCTTTGGCTACTGGAGTCACTAACAGACATCGTACTATGGCAGGAAGAAGAACAAGAACAGGGTTTTCCCCTACAGAGGTTTTTTCTTCAGGAATTTGGGCTTGGCCCTGGGACTTTCTGACTTCCTTTTTATTGGGGGACAGGAGAGGTTTTCTGGGCACAGTTCCATTTCATCAAAGCACCATACAGTCAGCAAGGAAGAATAGGTAAGTTCTTTTAATTCTACATTGCTGCACACAAATAGCATTACGTGTATAAAGGGTGCAAGGTCTAACAGGTATCTTCTCCAAGGCCTAGTCTTCCTTTGAAAAGTAGTTTGACCTTCTCCCTCTCACTTTCCGGAATCATCATTAAAGGGGCATGAAATGTTACTAATGATCAAAGTCCACTCCATGAGGGTGGTAGGTAGAAGTAAGCCTTCATACCACACTGCCACAGGAAGTCCATGGTGTTGATTGTTCCCTCGTTTAGTGCTGGCATCGCATATGTTTGATTGCAGTTGTTATTGCTTCAACTGGCACACTACCTTTGCCCCTAAAACAAAACAAAGATCGAGTGAGTTGCTGTACTTTTACAGGTTATTCATGTTGATGTAGACTGGTCAATTTTTTATTTTTTATTGTGTTTTGGTTTACAAAAAACCTTCCACAAAATACGAAACAGATAATAGGTACAAAAGGCATAAATACCAATCTTGATTTGTACAAAGAAATACAAAATTAAATACAGATGTCCAGCACAAAAATTCATTTTCGAAGTCGAAAAAAAGAAATAATTGCAGTTAGCAATTAAAATCGATTCTATTCAGAAAACAAACAAGTGCAATAATCAAAGAGATTTTAGTTACTCACATCAGTCTAACAGTTCTTTGGAATACTCAGAAGAATAACTCTCCCACACCTTAACAAAAGCAGTCTGTCTTATTGCACTGAGTGCGTCACAATCTAATATCCAGTGTTTAAGAGTTTCAGTGACCCTGTGAAATTCACAGAAACAGCAATTTAGGGGGGCCCCGAACCATGGATAGACGTAGACCAGTGGCTAGTTCGCTCTGTAGAGTGGAATGGATTGAGTCTGAAACACAGAAAACTTTTCCAGGTCTTTTGGCAAGGAAAACGCTTCAGGTATATAGGTAGGTCCCCCCTTTTTCTGGGGAATTTAGAATATTCGGTGAGAAGAGAGTATTTGGACAAAGCCTCAATAGTCAACATCCATTCGTCCCGGAATAGTTTTAATTTTACTTATTTTGGATTCAAACTAAATTCCATATCTGAGGAGCCATTTTCTTCCAGTAGTTACTCATACATATCTAAATTTACTCACAGAGGGAACTGTACCGTTTTCAGCCATACATTGAAAAGCCAAAAATAGAGAATGTACTGGCGGTCTCAAAAACTGTATATCAAGAGTTGTTTCCATTGATAGCGAGCATGGAGAGAAATGAGGTCTAGTTCATGGTGAATTACTGCATTAGGAACTGATGATGCTAGGCCCAATACATTCTTCCACATAAGTCCTTGCAGGCTATCAAGAACTGTTTGCATATCAACAGATTACATGTCAAGCCCATATAACAGGATTAGTTCTACCTTGCCCAGATAGAATTTGACTGCTGGTAAAAGTGAAAAGCCCCAAATTCTCCTAAACATGCATTTCATTTGGGACCACAATGGATTCATTTTGGCCATAAGTGATTCTTTTCACATCTTGACTGAGGATGTATAAGTCAAGTTATACCACAAGTAACGGATAGAGGCCACCCTCTCCACATGTCCAGTGCCCAGTACCCAGCGCTTGTACTACAGACTTTCTTTCACAAGAGAAAACAACCACCTTGGACTTGTCACCATTCACCACTAGATTGTAAGACTGGGCGTACTCGTAACAAATATTGAGCTTACGTTGAAGGCCTTGCGCTGTTCTGTCAAAGATGACAATGTCATCTGCAAAAGCCAACCAATGAATATCAAGATGGTCCAACCCAACAGGAACAGGCCTTGGACATGCCAAATCTCCTCAATATCACTAGAATATGCATTGAAGTGGGTTGGAGTCAAGGTACAGCCCTGCTTAAGCCCCACCTTAACCAATATATGACCAGTTACTGCACTGTCCTTACTTAAGCGTCCTTGAAGTTTTGAGTGACGATGGAGCGAGGCAATCAGCTGAACAATTTTTATATTTGAGTAATTTGGCCCACAGACATTCACGGACTAAGCAGTCAAAAGCTGATGACAAGTCCAGCAAGGCCAAATATATTTCCATACACTGGTTAGCTTTGGCTTTTTGCAATTGATGTTTTAGCAGTGTGGCCTTGATGGATGTGCCAATTTCTTGATGAAAGCCCATCTGAAAGCATGAAAGAGTAGTTTTTTGATTCAGGGAGATGTTAAGATCGCTTAAAAGTAGAATAGAAAACACTTTTCTGGTGGAGTCGGTAAGAGCAATGGGCCTATAATTCCCAGAGTCCATGACATTTCCTTTTTTGTATATGGGAATTACAATAGACTCATTCCAAGACAACGGAACCTTGTTGGTAGCGTGTATCTCATCAAAATAGAGCTTAAGGAATCCAGCCCAGAATTTCGTGTCGCATTTTAAAAGAAACAGTGGAAAGTCATCAGGACCAGGGGCCCTGGAAGGTTTAAGTTTATTTATGGCCCATACTATATATCCACCGTTGCCCAAGGGCGGGGCTCCTCACAAATGGTTTGTTTAAAGACACTGGGATAGCCAACAGCCATAAGTGGAAGGGTACCACATTTATTAGCATAATGTGAGTCCCATATGCTTTCTTGTATGGATTCCACTCTAGAGTCATAGGCGGAATCCTGAATTTTATTCATACAAGCCCAAAATTGTCTACTATTGTATTTAAGAAGTGTCTTCATCATGAACTGGTTATCTTGCTGATGAAGATCATATTTAAGTACTTTGACCAGATTCCTATGTCTAGTACCCTCCTTAGTTCTCTGTCTGTGATATTCACAATCAGATAGTCCCAAGCCCCTAAGATGCTTTATAGCTTGTCTCTTGGACTCCCTAACTCGTATGTGGATACAAAGATGGAAGGTTCCTGCCAGTGGAGTCCACATTAATGCCCTCAGCAATGCATTCATCAAGGGGTCTCTCGCCAATAGTCCATAGCGAGTAATAGCCCAGGGAGTTGTCAATCCCTAGTTTTACAGTCCTGCATCAAGTGGCATGTGAGTCGTTCATAGGTCCTCTTATCCCATCTACAGGAAAGACCGTTCCTAGTAGTTTCAACAGGAATCAATAAGGCCAACCTGACGCACCTATATGCAGATGTCAAGATGGAAAAATTAATGATTAGGTGGTCACTGCTCCCAGGATCCAGCAAACACATAGGATAGGAGTACACCTAGCCATCATGGAAGAAGACACAAAAAGAAATCAATTCATGAGGTACTAGAACCCCTATGCCAAGTATTAGACAGGGTGCCAGGTGAGCAAGAGGTCTCTAAAAGCTGGAAATCCCAAGAGGACATGAAGGAATCCCATTCCATGCCTAAGCTAAAGTTGAGGGAGCGAGCATTCACAAGGTGTGATAGATTTCCCATTTTGAAGCTGACCTCCCGCACAATAGGCATTAAAATTACCCCCAATCAATCATAGCATGCTGATATCCATCTGCCAACCAGCGGTCGAATAGACTAGTAAGTATCTCCTGAAAATCCTGCATAGTATGTTTAGTCGGATTACATTGATTAGCAATACATTTCCTATAACACCCAAGAAACAAACATGTACAGCCAAGATTCCTTCAGACACATACCATAAAGTAGAGGAGTCTGAGATATTAACATCAATGGCAATAGCCATACCCCCACAGGGACGCCCCAACCCACTAGTTGCAGCTGGAAAGTAGAAAGTGGAATAGCCGTCCAGCTCAAAACTCCCCATACACATGGATTTTTTAAAAAAGAGAATAACGTAATTAGACTGTTCAAGTACCAAACACCAAGCCCGCTTTAAATTAGTCATACCACAGATATTACAAGACAATAGCCTAAGATTGCTTATGCTAGGATTGTAAAGGTGTAAAACCCAGAGCTGGTCAATTTGTTTACATGCACTACCCATTCATTTCTATAGTTTTTATCGGTTTGTATTATTAATCCCATTAGTCCCTCTGCATTAAACACTGCGTGCCTCTTCACCCATTTATTTCTTGTTCGAAAATGTTGCTCTTCTATGACCATCTGTGGATTTGCAGGATACTGTGCTTCTTCGTATTTCCCCATCCCTTCTCATTCACCTTTGGATCTCTATTGTGTGTCCCTGAAACTACCCTTGCATTCTACAATTTATCAAATGTGCTAAGCGCTGTGCCTCTAAAGCCGGCACTTCCTTAGATAAGAAGAGTCTGGGGGTGCTAACTGCATGTGAGAAAAGCCCATATATGTAACATGACTCAATTACCTGGGCCCAACTAATTGCTTTCATTAAATTGTACCACACATCTGAACATCTGAATGATGCTCATCTAATACGTTATTCACTTATTTGTTCAATTGTTGTTTGTGTCTGGCACAAGGTTATCCCTAAGAGTAAGTATATTTTCTACCTTTGTTCATTATGCTTACTGCATCTAATACCTAATTTCATTAACTCCATTCGGGCAGAAGAGAGAAAAATAGACAACATATCGCTATCAACACATTCTTGAAATTTCTACGATTATTCACTTCGGCTTTTGGATATTGACTACTACACTTGCTCAGCTGTTCCCCCAAAGGATTCATTCTTCTATTGTACTTTTCTAAAGTCTTTTAAAAATACTCAACTTTGGTTGCTGAATCATCTTTGAGTCCCAATGTCTGTTGTTTTTCAGTTTTGTGGTGCTGTGCTTGTGTCTCTGCACAGATCAGTTAGATGCACCCAGTTGTAGCAATTCTTTAGCTTTGCTGCAGTTGGTGTTGCCTTTTCCACGTCATACGGTCCTGTGAACCTTTGTTGATTCCAACATTGTGTGTGCTGTCTGGTGCGGACGCTGGGCTGTAGCTGGAGAGGTTCTCTTGTTCCTATGTCATGTTGGTCTGTTGGGGCCCGATGGTGCACTTTGATCTCTGTGAAGAAATGAACTTTGCACAGGTTGACATATTCTTGAGATATACATTAAACACCTCCCCCAACAAACCTGCAGTTCTGTGTGCATCAGACGCTGTTTTTGTGGCCGCAGCCGGGGTATGTATTCTCCTTGCCGTCACCACTTCATGGGGTTGCAGATGATGGTCCTTACTTGGGTTGTTGCGCAGACTGACCAGGACTAAGGGTAGGCAGTAGAGCCAGCTCTTTTTGAGAGTATCGCACAGCTTGGCTAACTTTAATTTAAGCAGACAATTTAACCGCTTCACCATCCCATCTGCCTGCAGGTGGTATGCTGTACATAGCTTATGTCTGATGGTTAGCAGCCTAGTGATTTCATTAAAAAACTCATTTACAAAGTGGGGCCCGTTGTTGGGCCTTAGTACTTTGAAAATGCCCCATCTGGGGAAAACCTCCCTCACTAGGAACCTTGCAGCTGATTTAGCATCTGCATTCACATATGGTCCTGCCTCTATATGTCGGAAATGTGAGAACACTACTACTAGTACATACCTGTATGCGTTACATCTGTTCACCATTTCAGTATAATCAACATGGAGCTCTTTGAAGCGTCCTGTAAGGTGGGGCAGTGCTGCTTTTAGGGTCTTGGGTGTATGTCTGCATGGAAACCTATTAAATGTGGTGCACCTTGCCACAAATTTGTTGACTTGTTTGGCCAGATTAGGCACAAACCAGTCCTCACTAATGTCAGCAGTAATGTGCTGCTTAGGCGCATGTGTAGGAAAGTGGAGCTGTTCTAAGGCAATGTTTCATAATTATATGGGCATTGCTATTTTACCTGTGCTGTTTTGTCTCCATATGATGTCAGTGGGAGACAGGGTACATCCTCTTTTTACCCATAATGCTTTTTTCCTCGGGTGGGGCTCTTTCTTGAAACTCAATTATGTGTTCTTTTGATAACGATCTGTAAGCTTCTGGTAGCCTTCCTTGCTGTACTGCTGTGACAGGCGTTTGGCTTTCCTCTGGAAAGGGCAAATAAACTGCCTGTTTGGCAGCTGTGTCCTCAGCCACATTTCCACATGAAATCCTCTGGAAAGCCCTTCTGTAACGTCTTCTTTTCCACCTTGATAGTCATGAATGTACTGTAGATGTCATATAGGCTGCGTCAGTATAAATAGTAACGTCACTGTATGCTGATACTTCTAGTGCTTGTATGAGTGCTACACGTTCTGTTGCTTGCGCTGAATAGTGTGAGCGTAATCTCTGTTGCATCACTATTTGGAATTCTTCGTCTTGGTTCATCACATATATTATTACTGCTGCTCCTGGGTGTCTCTGGCCAATCTCTTGATCTATACTCAATGACCTAACTACATAGAGCACTTCTCCTGTGTCAAGGGGGTCCTCACTCACCCTGCTGTATTCGTCTGGCCCTCCTTCATATTTGCACAATCATGAACCCCATATTGTGGCCCTACTGGTGTGGCTATAAATGTTTTTGGGTTGACTGTGCAGCATCTCAATATGGTAATGGCTGGGTGGTCAGGATTATTTCATACCCACTTGCTCTCTGGGTGGTGAGTATTGATTTGTTTCTCTCTAGGATAGAAAAGACTGTGTGTTCGACGTGCAAAGTGAGTGTACATCCAATTACTATGAAGGTGGAGTTTTGTACAGCGAATGCTGCAGCAGCTAATGTGCAAAACAATGCATCAGAGCCGCTCTCAACATCCCCAAACACAGACACAGCTCCACTGCTAGACGTAAAATCCATTGGCTCCCAGTCTGGTATCGCATTAAATTCAAGAACCTCTCTCTGAATCATAAATGCCTACACGCAGTAGCGCCCCAGATTACCTGGCAAATTAAATCTCAAAAACACAGTCCATCAGACCCACCCGTTCAATCTATGAGGGCCAAGTCGCCATCCCCAGGTTAAGATGACAGAAAGCAGGCGGACCAAGCTTCCCAGTGATTGCGCCAAACAGTGGAATGCCTTGCCCGTGGACTTAAGGACTGACCACTCCATATGGTCCTTCCGCAAATACCTCAAAACCTGGCTGTTCGCCCAAGATAATAACTAACTTGAGGGTCACTGCAGTACACACAGCCATGAGCCGTTACCTACACATTCCTGTTGGAACTCCTTTTGAACTACAACCCATACAACTGCCTCATGTCTTCTCTGTAACTATCTTTGTGGTAACTGCCCTGTACACCTACGCTAAAGTATTTTGTCACCTTCACTGTTAATTTCATGATATAACTATATAACTGTATATACATGCAACAACTGTAAACTTTTCTGTGACTAGCAACTTCTGGAACAGTCTTCGTAAGGTAAAAGCACCTAGATGCTTCTGGGCTTTGTGTGTTATATAAATGACAAAATAATAAATAAATAGAGGATGAAGATCCTGAATAAATCTCCATGATGATCCCTTTGCTTTCTTCAATGGATATATGGCCGTGTTGCATTGTGAGTCTGAGGGTACTATGATGCCTTGGTCAATTAGTGCTTTGATTGTGTCATAATTTCCCTCATCTGCTTCTTTGGACAATGTATATTGTTTTACTCTCGGTAGGATGGCGCCTGGTTGAGTTTGATTTTAGCTCCCCCTATGCTAGTCAGTCGCCCTACGTCATGTGGGTTGCTTGTCCACAGACGACTATACACTTGTGCTAAGTCTTCTTGTAGCTGTGAGGGTGCTGCTGTGGTTGTCAGTATTGTCTGTGGTACTTCCCTGTGCTGCACTGCCATGTGGCAAGATATGCTGATTATGAATATTATTTCTCCATCCATGTTTGCAAATAACTGTTCGTCTGTGACTTCTCTTATTGGCAGTGTAGGGTCTATGCATAGTACTGTTGTCGCCTCCATCCCTTCCTCATCTGTGCCTGTTTGGATACCTCATCACGAGTCTGGTGGTAACCCTTAAATGCAGCGGTAGCGCTATTACCGCCGTATTTAAGGGTCCGCCAGATCATGGCCTTGGCAGATTTCCCCCCAGCTCTGAGCTGCCGATTTTCAGCGCTATTACCGCCGGCGGCAAATTTTCCCCATTGGGCCCAATTGGGAATAAAGAATTCCCGAATGTGCCCAATGGGGAATAAGCACTAACCGTTCCGCCAAACCTGTGATCCGGCGCTAATAACGCCCAACTCATGATGAGTCCTGTCATTTCTCATGATCACTGCCCCAATGTGTAATGTGAACATTGTTACTGGGGCTTCCTTTTGTGGAACTGCTGGCCTGAATAGAAACTCTGCTGGTAGGCAAAATATCACATCTTGTACACCTGGTACCCAACCAATACAAAATAGTCACTGCATATGTAAATGGAGTCTCATGAAATGGTAATGCTCGAATTGTGTTAATGCTGCACAGGGCTTGTTTTACTGTGGCTATTCTGTTCTAATGCATGCCTGGTGTGGAACACACTATTCTTTTGTCAGTATATGAAATGGTCATATTCAGTTTCTGAAGGAGATCCCTCCCCAGTAAACTTACTGGTGTCTCTGTGCTGTAAAGTAATGGTGTAACTATCCCTATAGTAATTCTTCTGTAAAATGATCCCTTGCAATTGCCCCAGAAACTCCCTGTGTGTCCATACTATTGTTTGTCAATGGACACCGCCCTTCCCTTATACAAGATCGGGTGGCTCAGGTGTCTACAATAAAGGTGAACATTATGTTCCCTATCCTCATTCCCACCTTAGGTTCCTTGTCTGTGTCTGAGTGAGTGAGAGAACTGGGAAAATCAGGGCTTGCTGTGGGCTGTACTATTGTGTATATGTGTTATATGCTGGAAGTGGGAAAGCATTGCTCCCTAAGGCACTAGCTCCAATGTAATGTGTCACTGTTCCTTGTGGAAGGGCATTCTGCTCCCATGGTACTACAGTTGCTTGTGCTGAAGCCTGTTGTGTGACAATCTGTATAACATTTGGGGTTGGGTACTGTATGGGCTGTCTCTGTGTGGGTGCTGTCATTTGTACTGGGCCTACATTCTGGGGTTGCGCAGACCATGGGTTATACATTGGTACCAGGGCTGTGGTTTGCTTTGGCACATAAAATCCTTGTGTTGGGCCTTTTGTGTAATATGGATTTGGGGTGCTCCTGTGAGTTAGTGCATGGGGGTCTGCTTCGACAATCCCTAGCCATGTGTCCCAAGTCACAGAATGTCTTGGCGCACAACCAAACAATATAAGCCTGCTTCGCTTTCTACTACATGGGGGAAAAAGCAAGACAAAACAAACCACATGACTCACACCATCACTCACTCTCCCCCCAACGGCCTACACGTGAGGTGTTGGACTGGGGCCTGAAGCGATCAGGCAAGACTTATGGATAACCCTGGCACTTGCTACCTTCTCGTGGTCTGCGCAGTCTTCTGCTATCTCTAGTTGGACCTCGCTTGCAAAGGAGTGCAGCGGAGAAGCCCACAGCTGTCCGGAAGAAACTTGGATCCCCATACTTGCCAACAAAATATGTAAGGCAAGTCCCAAGTGGATAATAAAAATCAATCCATAGAGCCAAAAAATAATGCACGAGATGTGAGAAAAACAAAAAAGTTTATTATAACACAGCCTAGGCCAGGAATTATCAAAAGACATTCAACCCTATGATAGAAAATTGCCGGTTTTATAGCAAATTACAAAAAAAGTAATGACAACAAATGTTACAGTTTATTTGTACTTCCCAGCATCTGATTGGACATCACCATTTGCACTATAGGTGAATCTATACAATGTTTATCCTTATTGGCTTAGTCTATCTATCCTTGTGACCGGAGCAAAATGTCAGTTTATTATTAACTAGCTGGGGTACCCGGCGTTGTCCGTGTCCTGATTGAGTGGTGTCTCATGTGCCCTGGAGGATGTTGCTCTTTTCCTCTTGTTGGTAAGTCTTGCTTTAGTTTGCTCTGGTGCCTCATGTGCCCTGAAGGATGTTGCTGTTGTCCTCATTCTGCAAGTCCTGCTTCAGTTTGCTCTTGCATCTCATTTGCCCTCGAGAAAGTTGCTCTTGTCCTCTGGTCGGCAAGTCGTGCTACTGTATGTTGTGTTTCAGAAGCTCTTGATAATGATTTTCATTTTGCATCGGATGAAGCTTTTCCAAGTGATGTTTGTTTTTTATGCGGCATGTTTCAGTCACTCAATGGCTTCAGCACATTTGAGAAAGTGTCCAAGAAAGTTTTATTGATTGTACTCTCTTCTTGTGAATGAATTTAAGTAAACTGTAACCTTGCCATTTTCCATTTTTGGAGTGGCGTGATAAAAAATGTTTTTTTTTAATTCCCTTTAAAAATGCTTTAATAAACACTTTCAAACTGTATACAGTAGTAATACATTTCAAAGGAATAACCAACACATCAAACATTTTGCTTTAGACACTTTTTAACATTTTGCCTCCTTCTACTACCTACTGTAGTGAATTGGGGTGAGCATCAGCGAATGAGGGTGTCTACGGAGTGCATTTTTTGCATCCAAACATAGACCACAATCTTGCCCCAGACAAATGAGGAATCCATGCAAAATTTTGTAGCATTGTGTTCAACAGTGTGGATTTGAATAGACGGACAAACACACATACATATATTCAGCTTTATATATAAAGATTAGCATTGAGATCATCGCCTTTGCCATGGTCCTGATTGGATGGTACTCTTAATTTTGTATCGGCTAAACTTGATATTGGATTGGCTGTTTCAGGAGGAGTATGAATGGAGTGAGTGACTAAGTAATTTTCAACCAATCCGTTTGTGAGATGTGACAGTGTGACAACAATGTTATAACCTTTACATACCCTTCCCATTGATCTCATCGGTTTGTACCTTCTTACAGCTCTCATCATTGTGAACTGTTCATCGCAAGTTCAACTTTTGCAATTCTTTGTTGGAAACATTACTTGCTTCTCCTTCCTTTATCATGATTCTGTTTGCCCTGCCTCTGACCTTATAAGCTGGGGGCTTAGTTACTTGAAAATTTCATTCTCCTACATTGACATGAATATATATACATACACATGTGTTTATGCAACTTGTTATGTTATGAATATGCTCTTTTCTAATACTATGTATATGATGTGAGGGTTGGTCACAAATTTCCATAAAGGCTACCGATACCTAATTAAATCTTTTCTATGTGTAATGGTGTTTTGTATGGCTCCTTCCTTGGTAATTGTAGCTCTTTCAGGGGGATGTTTTCCTACAGAGGGCAGTTTTGTTCCTTTACCATTCTGTATTGACAAGCATAATCTTCACTGCTTGCTGTTCAGTTCTTACCAGATTGTGACCTTCATTATGATATGTTTTGATGCACGGTCTAGGAACATAAATTGTTATATATCCTTTGTACACACATGTGGGAACTCAGATACGCTGATGTGTTTTAACCAATCCATGTGCAGTGTTTGTCTTTAGCTCTGGGGTCTGATATTTTTCTTTGTTGCTTTTCCATGACTATAGCACTTCAGGCCTGGGAACATGTTTGCCCTCCCTTGTCTTAACCAATCACTGCGAGGCATTCAGTCTTGCTGTGGGATGTTACAGCTTGGTATGTGAACGCCTCTCTGTACGGACCATGCTGATATTTTCTACTGAGGGGGAGAGGGTTTTCATGCTTCGGAAATCGCTAACTGGGTCTTGAGGCCACATGTGATATTTACTCAATTACTGTAAAGTGTCCCTGTCATTTACTATCATTAGGAATGCCCCTAAGGTTTCCAGAGCTACTGTTAGGTGTTGCTGTAATTATTAAGGTTATGTGGTTATATTTGAGTGCAAGATCTGTGCATTATGGCTCACTAAAGCATGGCTACTAATGTCTTGTTGGGCCCACATAAGGAAGTTTCTATGTGTGGGACTGCTCTCTTTGTACCGTGTGTCTTTTTCACAATGACCTTCGAAGCTTTTATTTTCATGCGCATTTGGGGCGTTGAATGCATTCCCCAATATTATCGTATTCCACAACACATTTACAATGTCCAAAGCTAAAGATAAAATCAGTTATAATCTCAGAAGAAGTGGTGTCAAAACAAGAAATCCTGGAAACTAGGATAGTAGATCTGATAGTGTCTAAAAGTAGGAAAGCCAACAATCTGATGGCTGTGATTAAGAAGTTTGGAAATACATTGGCAGGATTGAGTTTGAAAGGCATAGTCCAGGCCTATGAACAGAACTTCATGGCCATGGTAATGTATGGTTTAGAATCAAGCTATGGCAAACATGACAAATGGCTGCATAAACTAGAGGCATCATTATGGAGGCATTGTCTGGCACTATCACAAGGCCTCCCGGTTGAAGCTATAATATTAGAGCAAAGCTTAACATCCATACCTATCTGTGTTCTGATTAATAGACTTATATACTTCAAAGCCATGATTCTTCCAACAAAAGCCCTACTGAGTCTGTTGGTAATGGCTTTCAACAGTGGCAGTTTTTACTCAGCTGAGCTGTTTAGGAACTCTAATGAGTCATATTTTAGTGACGTAGGATGGGTACCAGAATGGAGTAAGGGATTCAATGCACTAAAAAAGCAACTCATAGTTAAAGCCAGGGAATATGACTGGATCAACGCACATCAGCACTTATTTGAACTAAAGAGTTATAAATGTGTTGTGTGCCTTGAGCACAAGTTCCTCAAACTGCAACCCTATTTGATCCAATTCCCTTCTCTGCAAGTGCTTCATGCTTCTACGAATGGGTAAACTCCCCACATTGGCAATGTTGGGAGCCTGGAAGGGTGTAGCCATGGAGAATAGGTATTGTAGGCTGTGTAATACTAAGGGTGAATTTGAAAGCATCCAACACATTTTAACATCATGCCACACCTTGCAGTCATGGTATTCTGTATTCTTGGGGAAATATGTGCAAACCATCAAGTACATTAGATCTGAAACATTCTAGCTTGGGTGTTTAGCAGGTTCCTGTACATCACTGACACTGGGTGCTATTAAACTCTGGCTGAGGATTGAGAGGAAACTTAATTACATTTAGGCAGATGGTGTCTTTGCTAGGTGAATGTGCTGCACAGAAACAATACTGTGATAACAATGTTGCTGCAATGCTTAGGGGGCTGTATTGAACCTTATACACTGACACTTTACGTACATTTGCAGTGGTGATTTTTGTCCATTAGAGTGATAATGTAGTATGTATACCGTCCTATTGCATTCTGTACTTTATACTGGCACATTTATGCTTCTTGCACTCTTTCACTTTACACTTTATTTTAGGATGCATATGTAGTTCTTAAGTGTTATGTTATGTTATGCTGATTTTTACCGCACCTCTATGTGGTCTGTGATGACATTTCTTTTAATTGTAATAATGGTGTTTTAATTGTATACATTTTAACTTCATTGTTCAATGGGATGATTTACTGTAGATATTGTATTGCTGTATTTTGCTTCTTTTTAATGTGGAAAGTTTCATCTAAACTATATCAAACAATAGAAATAAATATAAAATAAATAAATAAATAAAATATAACGGTGAGCAGCAAGATCCTAAATCATATAGGCCAATAGCCTACTGCATTCCATTTTTAAAATGTTTTGCTGTGATCTATTGGCAAACATAGAGGAGTGGATCATGAAGAATTGTATCCTCTGCAGTATGATATGATAGGTTATTTATAACGCGCTTAATACCCATTGGTTATTAAGCGTGGACCCGGGGATCAAACCTGTGTTGCTCCCTGTTTTTTTTTTTTTTTTTTTTTAGTGCGTACGCACTTTTACAAAAAGAAGAAAACTTTGTTTTTCATACAAATTAGTTACATATTATTAACATCAAAATACAATCACCTAAAAGAAAAGAGAAAACAGCCTGTTTAGAGTAAACTTAAAAATATCAAAACTATGTTTTGCTCCCTGTCTTCTTGATTCAAAGGCGAGCATGTTTCCTCTGAGCTATCCTCCCGAGACGAGGATAGCTCGTCCAGCTCAGATTTTGTCCTGGTGTTGGCATAAGCGAGCAGGCTTTAGATTTGTATTTCTTAATTACACATTCTCCCTATGTAAAAATGGAGCCCATTTACCTGGCCTTCATGGACTTGAGCACAGCATTTTACAAGGTTAATCGCCAGAGGTTGTAGGCTGTGCTCAGGTCATTAAATTACTTGTAGGACATCCTAAAAGTATTGTGTATGATACATCATGACACGCCAGCATGTGTAAGGAGTGGCAAAAAGGGACGATGTGCAGACTGTTTTGATGTAGGGGCAGGAGTCTGTCGGGGATGTGTATTGGCTCCTTTGCTGTGCTGCCTATACATTAATGGTCTAAATGATACTTTAATTGAAACAATGATACTTTAATTGAAACAGGGGAGGACGACCCTTAGCATGGTGTCACTGGGTTTCCTGTGTTGGCGTATGCAGATGACATGCCCTCCCAAATTAATAAAAGCTTACACTTTATACATGGCCAATTTAGATCTTAAAGTGGGTGCAGATAAATCAGCTGTGATGGTCTACCAGGTGGGTAAACGGCGAGTGGCATTCCCTCCTATGCTAAGTAATAATTCTATAATTCCTATATGCAAGGAATTTGATTACCTTGGAATTCGATTTGCAGCTCTGTTCTCTGGGGCTCCCCACATAATGAAACAGACACACAGGTTCAAAGAAGCCTTGGGTGGAATCTCTAGCTTTAAACCTATTGACCTGGTTAAGAATATCTACACTGCTAAGACTCGAGCAGTAGCTGAATATGGGTCTTTGTTGTCTGGTTTTGTGAAGGCACCTTCAAGTCGGTGAAAATTTAAAAAGTACTAGGTTTGCCTTGATCAGCGTCAAATTACAGCACTCATTCAGAGTTTTTGGAAGATGAATTAGTAATCCAGCCAACACTACATTGGCTACATGTTTGGAGCAACAAGAGAGCTTCTCTTACCCAAATGATCATAATATAAACAAATGCACTTGATATTCCTTGGTTTAATCATGTTCACAATCAACTAAGTGCCATTAACACACAGTCCTTCTTTAAAGAAGTTTCCATTGCGGAGGGGAGTATGGCTACTGTGTTAAAGAATGGGGTTAGGGCCCAACTGGAGGTGAATAGAGAATCCAGTGAATTTTCTAAATCTTTTAATCAGATTTGCGTATTTATCTCATCAGGAGGCACACCAAAATATCTGGTGTGGGCTACCGAGCCGAATCAAAGGAAACCAATAACTAGGGTGAGATTTAAATGCCTTCCAGTTAGGGTGAAGACCTTGCTCTGGTCATGCCATGCAGATTATGCTAATTGCCAATTATGCACAGCTCCAGCAGAAGATCTAACTCACTTTTTATAATTATATCCAGCTAACACCCTTATTAGTAGTCGCACATTAAAACCACTATTAAGACAGGCAAGTTCTACCCAATGTTGATTGGTTAGGTTAGCCAGGAGGCTACAGGACTTCATTAGTTTAGGGTTGGTTCTTTCACTTGGCCATATATCTTGGAATTTTCTATTTTAGATAAGGTTGTCACAGGGGAGACAAGGACTCAAAAGATTAGGCATTGAACCTATAATTTTGAAACTACATCTCTATGGTGCAAGGTGCCTGGGAGAAAGCCTGCCTTTGTGTTACGATCACTTGTGCTGTGTTATTTAGAGTAATCCCTTTTTGGTTGTAGCATTACCCCTAGGCCCTATAAGCATTGAATCAACATATCATTACTACAATTCGAACAATAAGGCGTGTTGTCACAACACCCATAGTTTGTGCCACTTGTATCATTACTCTACCTTACCACAAAACATAAATGTACGCTGCACACTTAGATTCTGAAAACCCCATAATTATCCTAATACTCACATGTCAGTAACATATGTGGTAAACAGGCCATAGAGTATGTTTGTCATAAAGTATCTCAGGATATTGAAATAACTCCACATATAAAGTGTCAGCTTTTATGTGACTCCAAGTGTAAGGATAACAGTGTCTCCCAGAGCCAGGAATATAAGATAAAGGAACTGCCAGTCTCTCAGCAAAAAAGGTTCTCTGTCTTGCTCCAAAGGCTTCATCAACCCAATTGATGGTCTTACCGAAATTCCAGCAATCAGTTTAAAGTAATCCAAACTGAGTGGAGCAAATAAAAGATTTACAAAAGTTCATCTCAGTCTCAGCAAAACGTTCTGTTCTCACAAAGGATGTTGTCGCGTTTCACAGGATCATATCCGTGTGGGTCGTCCTGTCCTTCAACCATTAATTCAACCATTAATTCCTACCCGGGGGACCATGATTCTTGAGTAGCCTGGTACTTGTGTGTTTCTCTGACTTGCTGCCTCCTGGATGGTGGTGTCTTTTGGGCACTCAGCTTGTATTCTGGTAATCATTTCCTGTTAGGCTGGGCCCCAGGTTGGTGCTTATTAGAGTATTTATTAAACCCTTCAGGCACTCTCTCCTTTCTCCCTCCTGCTCCTCTTAGATGTCACCTGATCATGCACAGTCTTTTACTGTACTGTCCTTCCTGTCCACTAGTGTTTTCCTGCCCTTTAATTTATTTATCCACCTTTCTACTTCTCCTGGCTCTGTGTGTTCTTCCAGGATATTCTGGTATTCACTTAGATGGTCTATTGCTTTCCAATGCTAGGTTTTCTCAGTCTTCTCTCTGAGGTTGTATATCTATGTTTCCACTGTTTTCTCCCTGAGGGTCTCTGTCGCTCGCCTTCTCTATGCCTTCAGTTCATCTGTCATCTATTTCCTTCGACTTACAATAATTCTCTCTCCTTCCAATATGAAACCATTTATTTCCCCAGAGTGTATTCTTGCCTCTGGTCTTTTCTGCATTCTCACTTTTTTATCTCTCGTTTCTAGTAACTTCTTCTAGTCTGTCTTCCTTAGGCTCTCTCTGTCGTATGTCACACACCAATAGGTACTTCCATGTTCTTTCTTAAATGTTCTTATGTGCTTTCCTCTGCTATCTCATTTATATCCCCCACCAACCAGTTGTCTTCTTGAAACTATATAATTCAGGTGAACTCCCGCTCGCCGACTCCCCTTAGGCCGCTGACCAGGCTCCTCCCATCCGCGATTTGGCATAACGTCCCTACACTTTACACTCTCTCTATAATTCCCCCATTCTCCCTTCCCTCCTCCACCCTCCTATTTTGTTGTCTACTCTTTAATGGGGTGTTTCCCCCCAATAAGCCCCTTTACCCGCTTCACAAAACCCATCTCCTCCTGCACCTTAGCCAACAACCATACTCCCCTCTACACCCCTTACATTCTCAATGGAGTTACCTCCTTCGGGCGATATCAGTTAATATTATCCCCATATATATGGTCGCCGTAAATAATCTCGCCGGGAAAAGGTTGCGCCGCTATTATATGGGTGACCATATATATGGGACAGGGTAAAAAAAAAATGTTAAAAAAAAAGTTTGGGGGTTGCGGGGTGTCCACCGCATGTTAAATTTTTCGGCGATATTTTAGCATGGCGAGATTTTTGTGGCGACATTATTACATGGAACCTTATGGGCGTGTTCCCTCCCAATTCACTGTCTCTGAGGGCCACAAAGAATTTTAGACATAGAAAGTGATTCATGCTTTTCATGTCTCTGTTCGCACTGCAGGTACCCAGTATGGTTGCCATGGCTGATAATTCCACAAAGGCGTAGTGAGGTAGGCTGTATAAGGTGTGCTCTGCTGTGCCAGATTCCATGCGGTTTACATTATGAATGACTCATGTGAGACTCATGTGAGACCACTGGCGGTAAGGCAAATAGAGAAGTATGTCCCTTGGAGGGGGTATGGCAGCCAGCTTGCCTGGGGATAAAGACACGGGGGACCACCCTTTCGCCTCATTCTGTTTCTGTTATGGCCTCTAAGCCATTGAGGAGCAGTCCTTGGCCCCAGAATTTTCCAGGCCAGAGGGCACCGTTTTCTTGGGGTCAACGATTTGGGACTTTGGGGATTGGCCCTGGCTCTCGTCCCCTAAGGCGGTTGCCTGGTACCAGACTCCAAAGATTCCTTGACCCCAAGGTCGGTCGCAACTCCAATAAGCCCCAAAGAGCCATCAGCCGGTAATAGGCTTCATAGAGCCCTCAACCCGTGGGTCGGAACTAGCCTTTACGCTCTCAGGAACGACCCTGGTAGTTTTAGTGGGGTCCAAATAACTCCTCCCACCCAAAACAGTCCCAGGGTAGGAGTTGCCTGGACAGGGTATCGCAAAGCAAATAGAATTTACCTGAGCGAGGCACTAAGAGCTTTCCCTTTGCGCACCTACAAAGTCCTTAATCCGGTGAGGAGGAGAGTCGCCATAGAGGTCTTGCCAATGACACAGGAGGCATTGTAATTCCCGGGAACTGAGCACCGTGCAGGCCGAACCGGAATCCTGCTGGTGCGAAGGGCCCAAACACCTTTGGCAGTGGCTATGGGCATCTGAAGAAAGGCACTTCCTCCTGCAATAGGCAAAAGAACAAAAATTAGTTATCACCATCATGCGCGGGTATGATTGTGAGGTAAGTTAGCGTGCAGCAAAAGTTAAATAATTATGGATATTAACGACAAAAGGAAGAAATCGCTGCAGCAGGTTCAAGGCGTCCAGTCTAGCGGTAAAAAAGACTGGAAAGCAAGGCATATGGGCGAAGTCAGCATGGTTAAGCACACCTGACATGCTCTGCGTGCATACATTTAAAGGGAATGTTTTATTACGGTGCAAGAAAAGGCTCTGGTCACGTACCAATGGGACAGCGTACCCCGTCAGTATGGAGGAAATGACACTATGGACTAGGAGTACAGTGAGTAACCTTTGCTATTATTCACATGCTTCTACTGTACCACTCACCAGTACCTGGTTCAGGGTGTCCTACACTCTTGCTAAAGAAGCCTTCTTGTTTGTGCTATGGCTGTAACTCCAGTCTCCCTGCTAGCAGCTCGTCCGATGGCTGACAACCTGGCATCTATGCTGGCCTAGTTCTTAAGGGGCGTATCCCCTCCTAACGGCATAAGAGGACTGCTGTATGTGTGTCTGTCTGTGCTGCTGGTGTGGTGGTTCTTATTTAGTATGCGCTTATATAAGTTCTAGAGGGACTTTAGTATATTTACTTGCGTTTTATGAATGTCTAGGGTGTCCTGCATGTCTGTAAGTTTGCAATAAATTCTCTGACTTTTCCAATGGGTCCACTGACCCAAAAAAGGCAAAGATTCTGACCTCTGGATCGGCAAACCCTGCCAACGCATGAAAAATTGTGCTGCCAGTGTTTAACGGCTTGGAGACCCCATAGTGGGTTCCTGGAGCGCACAATGTGGTATTCCCAGGACTGAGTGACTGAGAAAGCACCAGACATCACACCCCATTGACTATACTTTGACACTCCGGCAGGAGGCGGCCATGCTTTGGTAGGCCTGCGGGCTGTTAAAGCCCATGTATGCTTCTCTGCTGGATAGTTTTCTTTCCTTTTTTTGTCCGACGGGAGATCAGCTCTGCCTCCGTCATCAAAAAAGGAACCAAGTCCCTTTTCTATTTTGATGGCGGTGCGTGCTGTGATTACAGCATTGTGACCGGGAAAGAAAGATTGTCATTAGGCATTCTGTCTTTTCCGGGTGCGGATATAGATTAATAGGTAACATTTGTTTACTGAGACCAGCTGGGGTCAAAATCCCTCCTAGAGCCACAACATAGATTACACATAAAACAACACTAGTCCTAATAATCCACACCAAGAAAATGGCTTAACCAAGGGTGTGCATCATGAGTAACTGTCACATGCACCAACATGCTTTTTCAAGAGGACCCTCTTTTAACGTGTATTTGGCAAAATGTTAAAACTGCATTCACCCTCATCATATGCTAAAGTTTGCAAGCCACTGAAACAGAACATTTGTTAATACAGACCAAACAAAATGATTATGTGCAAAGTAATCAAGCAACATAAATACTAGCTTTGGAATTATGCTTACTGAAGACACAGAATAACATTACATATTTAATGGAGAAGCATGGCTCTCCACAATAATGTCATAAAGGAAAGCTGCAGGTTTTCTCTGATTTTGACTGGTGTTCAGGTGGATTACCTCAAATTAGCCCCTTTCACTTAACTATCTCAGCTAGATCGTGAGCAACTGGATCTCCCCATTACAAAAGTAGAAGCTGAGCAAACAATTCATTCTGTACTCAGTCAGAAAGCTCCAGGCCCCATCAGATCCACAACACTTTTCTATGAAACATTCTAAGCACAATTACCCATCCCAATAAATTCATTATCTAATTCCTTCCTTCATTCCAGTACAGTTACTGATTCAATGGGAACTCCTTGATGACACTACTCCTGAAGCCTTGCAAAGTAACAGTCATTGTCCCACACTACTCCTACACTGTCAGGGTCCCACATTACAGCTCATGTTTAAAACATTCTATCTGGAAGTTGAAGAGTGGCGAGTGGTCTAAGGTTTAGGTGGATAATTGGAAAGGGGTTTTTGTTTTGTTGGTGGTGACTTGGGAGTTTGAAATTATTCCTTAACATTTCTTTCAGGAAGCTTTTGTTTCCCCAGGGCAAGATGGAGGCAAAGCTCAACAGCATTGGTTGCCTTAGGCTAGAGGTTAGGTAGTTTGGAATTCATTTCAGAATTCTAAACTGCCTTTCAATAGGTTATGCTTTGAGCAGGTCGCACTTTTCTTAGTTAAAGCAATCCAAGTAATTTATCCTCCTTTGAATATAAATTTTATCCAGAACAAGTACCATAGTAAAACTTAGGATAACCCACAGTGAAAAAAGTTTCAGTAATCCAAGAAGTTAACTCAAGAGGAGAATGCAGGCTACAGTTACAGATGAAGAAAGCTAAGTGCAAAGCAATCTCATTTTGTTTATTAAGTAGTTTTCAGAAGCGTTTTGAAAGGAAAAAGTAAAGGTTTTAATGAACTCTTTGAAGTGCTGGTCTGTATGGATTTAAATGTAATTCCTTGTAAATAAGGACATGCTTTGAGTTTAAAAGGAGAAACAGTTATCAGTGTCACGCGCGCACTGTTACACAACTCGTTTCAACATTAAAGGCTTGTGGTGCAATTTACTAACTTATGCGAGCGGTGGGAGGTCGCTGTGAAATACTAATCCATTTACAACTGTTTAGATAACCAGCTATACGGTAAATTTCCTTTCGTTTGTGTTAACAATACGCAATCATCGGCAGGCCTTCGCTTTGAGGAAAGGACCTTTGGACGTCAGCGTACGTGCTGCTCATCTCTCTCAGCTTGGAGATTTGAATCAGAAAGTTTAACAGCTTTCGTTGCTGCAAACCGGCAGCAACGTTTGATGGTGTTTCATCATCAAGACTTTGTTTATACAGAAGTAAGGAAGTCATTTTAATTGACAGCACGGACTTGAACAACTCTTGAGAACAAATCTCTAAGTCAAATGTTAGATTGTGAAAACTCACGCAAAGTTAAGGAATGAACTTAATGAACTCTAACCAAGGCAAGAAGCAGTTAAAAGTACAAACGTGCACGTAATACCCTCAAGAGGAAAAACATATGTTTAAGCAGCGCGAACCATGCGCATCTTCATGAAATCTCATAGAAAGACAGTACAAAGTATTTTGCAAGGCAGGAGGCTAGAGAAAAAGACTCAATTTAATAAGTCTACGTTATAAATGTCACCAGTAGGAATCTGTTTAGTGGCTTTAGCAGAAACAGTTAGCAATCAGAAAATTAAAGAAAGACATTCTAGAGTTTCAAGATACAGCAGCAACATTCAACTAAGCAAGAGCCTATCAGCACAGAAAGCATAGGCTGCAGGTATTTAAGGGAAGTGGGTGATAATAGGAAATCTAAAGCATTTATGAAGGCAGTGCAATTGGTAACTTGTTGTGATTACCTTCTATGTCCTCTACCGTACCATCCAGTCCCAAGAAGGAAGCAGGAGACAAGGGTGCTAGAGGAGATCTGCAGTTGTTATTTTTTCTACTTCCCTTTTCCCCTTGGGTTTGCCAGCTTGATAGTTAATTTTTTTACAAAGATTGTTAGGCCTGCTGGCTTGAGGGGTCTGGTGGGCTATCATCACTCCTGCAGGAATTTTCAAGCTGGACCTGACAGTAACTAACCAATGTGATTCATACCACCCGATATCCTTACTTAATTTAGACACACAAATCTAGTCCAATGTTCTTGCCTATAGACTGGTGATGTGGTTCTCCCATCTCTTGTTGTATTAGACCAGACAGGTTTAATAAGTAACTGTAGCACTCATGGCAATATTAGACGTATAATCAACATTATTGAAGTTGTGGTCAAGGACTTTGGTTTCAAAACATCTGCTTCTTTACCTACTGAAGCCCAGATTGGTACTATCGGCCAATCTAGACACTTTGAACTGAAGGTGCTTCAGAAGATTCAGCCCTTTCTTCCTTCGCACCTACATGCACCTGTGATTACTTCTTTGGTCCTTAGCTCGATTGATTACTGCAATTCTCTATTTCTGGCTCAACCTATCTATTTGAATTGTTGTCTTCAAATACTCCAGAATCTTGCGGCTCGGGTCGCCTCGCAATCTCCCTTTGGAACCCACATTTCTCCTGTTCTTCATTCTTTGCACTGGCTCCCTGTATCTAAGCAGATTCCCTTTAAATCTTTGTGTAGAGTCAATTGTGCTTTCTGTGGGGCTGGTGCAGAATACCTTCAATCTAAGTTCTGCCCATATGTCCCCCGTTGCTCACTTCGATCGCAGGATGCCCACGTTATCCTTATACCCTCTTTAGACTCTCTCGGTCCACGGGTAGTGCTTCTCAATGGCTGCAGCTAAACTGTGGAACTCTCTTCCTCCCTCTTTGCAGGCCACTGAGAACCATTCGTTATTTCGGCACTCTTTAAAAACATATCTTTTCTAGGACTATATTGTGTGATGTGTGCTCTGGTTGCCTTGTGTGATGTGTGCTATGGTTGCCTTTCTGCTTAAAGTTGAATACCAAGATGCCTTTGGTCATACATTGCGCTCTACAAATGTTGATTAAAAAAAGAAACATGATTGAAGTTTGAAAACTGAATGAGATTCCTGTGACATTGTTGGCACTTGTTGCCAGTAAGACATTAGATGGGGAACATTGGTGCTTTATATACCTAACTCTTCAATCATTTGGATTCTGTCCTAAATGTATTGATTTTATAATGGAGAAATCCCTGGTTTGCGCTATTACAGTGTTGTGAACTCTGACCCGTTCACAAACAGCAGTTTGGACCCGATGGGATCCAACGTCGCACACAAGGTGAGTATGCGGGTCCCCTCCTTCAGATTGAGACTTGTTTTCACCTGAGAGCGCATCCTGAGGAGAGGATATAGTACTACCACCAGGCTATGGGCTCAGATGAAAAGGCTGGAGAAAGCACACAGCCAGCTGAAAATGAAACAAAACAACAATGATGACATCTTCTTATAGACCAACTCCCCTTAGCAACACCTTGTCACACATATGCTATCTATGTATGATGTGCAAAGTGCTTTGTACCTATGCTTGTGGCTTGTCTCCCGATGAGTAAGCAGGAAGTCCATAGATGAGCGTAACCGCCTAACGTCAGGTTACTGTAGACGCCAGATGCTTCAAGTCAGGGTGTAACCTGAACAACACAATGGTGCAATCTAGAGTCCAGGAAATCCAGAGACCTATCCCTGAATGGCACGAGGGCGCACCTAACAGAGTAGAATCCAGAAAGGAAGGCTCCTGGAGGCAGGCAAAGTTCTATGCACCAGGTAAACAGCAAGGGATAATCCAAAAGCAATCCAGTAGTCAGGCAAAAAGGTCCATACACCAGGTAAGCAGTAAACAGGGGACAATCCAAGAGGCAATCCAGTAGTCAGGAAAAAAGGTCCATGCACCAGCTAAGCAGCTAGCAGGTAACACAGCAGAACAAGGGCTAGGCGGTGCCAGTGTCGCAGAAGAAGCAGGTCGGCTGCAGGAAGTCAGAGAAAGGGGGGGAGGGGAAGGCAAGAAAGAGTACCCAGGACAATCATACTGAAAACAGTTTCGGAGCGCCAAACTCGCCATAAGCCGCTCCTTACGTAAACAGAAGGAGGCGGCAGTTCCTGTTGCTGGGAGGAACGGAACGTGACAACGTCATGCTTTGTAGTTTCCAACGATGTCTGTCATGGGAATTCTAGTCTTCCCGTGTGAGCGCTGGTCAAGACGCCAAGAAAGACGCCAAACCTGGTGCGGTAGGCGCTGTGCATGCCTGCACAGCAGGATCCTAACATACAGCAATGAAAGTGAACATTCTTTTTAGAAAACGCCATTCATATGCTTTACTAAGAAATGCTGCAGTTCATTTGGGCAGGTCGTAAACCAAGGGATAGCAGGATAGTTGTATGCATAAACAGACATGAGGGTCTGAGACTTCCCAATCTCCAAAAATATATTATTGCAGCTACTGTCTCGCTTATAATATATAGGAGGGAAGGAGTGTGAATTAAACAATTGGTCACCAACCTAGCTTTACAATGTTTCCCTTTTCTCAGTGTTTGGTGAATTTGTCCACTAGATATATGGGGGCCAGGTTAGCGAGGCATTTTTAGGTGAGGTTTAAGGCTTTCAATTTAATTCTGTCCTTGATGGCGAGCCATTTAGTAGTGCACCTGACGTAGGAGATATGTTGTGTTCTCGGGATGCTTAACGCCGTTCTAAGGGCATTATTTTGGAGTATTTGCAGTTTGCTGATATTGTGTTTGCTGGTACCAAGATAGAGAGCATTACAATAGTCTAGCTTAGACAGAATGAGGGCTCCAGCTTGTGTGATGCATCTGTCCATGGAAAGAAAAGGTTTACAGGTGTATATAAGTTTACATGGGTAACTGGTGGCAGAGGCTGTGGTGTTAACTTGTTTGTTAAAGTTCAAAGCAGAGTCCAAATAGAAACCTAAAGTCTTCACCTCCTTGGAGACTTTAATATTTAGACCGTCAATAGCAAATGCTTTGAATCGGTTACTAAGTTTGTTTAATCTGTTGCTTGAGCCAATGAGTAAGAGCTCAGTCTTGTTGTCATTAAGGCACCGGCCATGAGTGCCCATCCAAGCTTGTATTAAAAGGTAGATTTTGTTGATCAGTGCCACGTCTGTGTTGTAGTCTCCAGAGATTGTGTAGGAGACACCCAGATTGTCAGGTTTATCAAATAGAAGCTTAGTGAATATATTGTACATGGTAGGGGAAACACAGGAGCCCTCAGGGACTCCAAAAGTAATTGTTACTGGATCAGCTGCTGACGTGGGAAAGAACACTCGCATAGAGCGATTGTCTAGGAAAGAATGGATCCATGCGGTAGCTTCCTTTGAGAAGTGGGCCGCTGAGGTAAGATGATTGCATAGCACTTTATGGTCCACCAATTCGAAGGCGGTGGATAGGTCCAGAAGGAGAAGGATGGCTAATTCACCTTTATCCTTCAGCTCGTCTTTTTGGTTTTTTAAATCATTGAGGGCAGTCTCTGTCCCGTGTCGTGGTCTAATGCCAGATTGACGTGTACCAAGTAAGTTGTTAGTCTCAAGATAGGTTTGAATCTGGAGGTATGCTGGAGGTATGCTGCCTTGTCTAATATTTTTAGAAGGAACAGTACGGTTGTTATCAGTCTATAATTTGTAGGTATACTTGGGTCTAAATTCAGTTTCTTTAAGAGGGGAAGAACCCAAGCCTCTTTAAGATTTGTGGGAACAGTGCACAAGTTGAATGAATAATTAATGACTGAGGTAATTAAATGTGCTATATCCCTCTTTGATTATAGATGCAGGACAAGAGTCCCCTAGGCATCTAGATGGATTGAGTGACTTTATAATGTTCTCCACTTCTGTGATGCAGACCGGTGCAAATTTAAACTGGTTATTTGATTTGGATTGTTTAGGAAGGGTTTCCTGGGTCTGTGAGTCACTGAGGAGGAGGGATTTTTTTTTTTGCTGTGATTTTATCTTGGAGCATGGCAATTTTGTTACAAAGGGCGTCTTAGATATTAGTGCACCAAGTTTTGTGTTAGAGTTAGCATTTATAATTCTTTCATTGAAGGTATCTCTCTTTGTTTGGAGGATGTCCTGTTTATATCTCGTTGATATATTAGTGAGAGTTTCCTTATTCTTCTCCCAGGGGTTATTTTTCCAAAGGGATTTAAGGTGTCTTTTTTCGTTACGTGTAGCTTTGAGGCTAGGCGTAAACCAAGTGTTCAAATGAGCTCATGGTTTACCTTTGCGTCGTTTTAATGGCGCTATTGAAACAATAGCTTGGTTAAGAATTGATTTGTGTTTTGTAAAGTTCGACTAGCGCTGCTGGGTCTGTGCTAAAATCTGTGATGTTAGTGATGGGGTGGAGAAGAGGTATTAGGCTATTGACTGTTATATTTAGTTTATTTGTCGTTATGGCTGAAGGGGCCATCTGAGTAGGGGAGTTAGTTGGCAAGTTATCTTTGATGGTAAGGGAAATGAGGTGGTGGTCCGTCCATGCACAAGGTAAATGGCTGTTATAGAGGTTGTGCAGTTAATGTCTGTGAGCTAATCAAGAGTATGGCCTTTAGAATGAGTGGGCATCTTAATTCTAAGGGTAAGTAAGGCCTGCCTCAGAGATAGTGTTAGCAATGGTAGTAGCATTGACGTCATTGGGGTCGTTCAAGCCAAGGTTGAAGTCTCCAAGAATGATCATTTGCGAACCAGGTTTAGTGTTGGAATTGAGTAAGGCGGTAATGTCTTCCTCAAACGATGTGATGGGGCCGGGTGGCCTGTATAATAAGTGCATGGTGGTGGTGTGAGAGGCTGATAGTGGTAGTTTTACTGAAAGGATTTCTCCAGAGTGGAATGGAGAATGCTGAGTAACCTAGATTAGATTTGGCTATGAAGGCAATGCCTCTGCCTTTAGAGGTTTCTCTATCTAATCCAAAGATATAATAGTTCTCAGGAATTACTAAGGAGAGCAAGGGTCCTGCTGCTGGATGGAGCCAAGTCTCTATAATAGCAAGGAAGTCACACTGATTGACCGTGATGATATCCGCAATATCAATAGCGTGTGGGCAACCAATGATCTGGCATTGATAAGTGCACCTGAGATTACTGGTAATTTCTTGTCTTGACAGTCCTGCAGGTGAATGTGCTGTTGAGGTAATACGTGAGCAGAAGATTCTGTTTTAGGTTTAGGTTCAGTCTTTCATTGCATGGTTCAATGTCTTACATACTAGGGGAGTATGTGTAGGAATTTTGTTAAGCCTAGATCCTATGTTTTAATATAGGATTAATGCTTTTGATATATTTACTTTTAAGAGAAAAAGGTGGAACACAATTGAATGAAAAAACAAATAGGGAAAAAGGGAATTCAATGAATGAGGAGGGCTTTCATCATGGCACTGCAGGAGAGCCAGAATCATCAACTGGAAATGTTTGGTACGATGAGATTTTGCGTGTGGGGTGAGAGAGGGTGGATGGCACATGCTACACCTGTTCTCTCATCCCCCACGTGATAGGAATGCCTACACTTTTTCTACCCCAAGATGTGTTTTATGAGGAAGCAGGATGCCTGATGCACATGTCACTCTGCAAAACCAGAAGTTTATTCCAGTGAAATACGCTAACAGTTCAGTGTGTGGATAAAGGGGAAAACATTTCTGAAGTCAGTTTAGTGAAATTAACAAAATTCTTTAAAATGAGGAAACACGGCATAAGGTATACGAATATGTGATTGGAGGTCCTAAGCCAGGGCAGTTGCAAATAGGAGACTTCAAGAGAGTATGGTGCAAAAGTAAGGAAGGGCAAGGCATACCCTGGTGTCATACAAAGCCATTGATCAGGGTAGAGGGAGTAGTGTGGTATGGGAACCAATGGGAGGGGGGAAAAATGAAATGTTTTGCTGAAGGATTGGTAGTTTTTTAGCAAAACGTGGTTTCCGTGGTAAATAATAGCTGCAGGGCAATCTGTGGAAAATATGTACATGCCTTAACGTGGTTACATGAAAAGCATCAACTAGTTTACATCAAGAGCTTTATACGATTCACTTTGTGTTTCAGGTCTAGTGGATCTATATACATGGGCACTAACTCTGGATGCACTAAGGTGATACGGAATGCAGTGCTGACACAGGGGACTGCAGTGGTGATGGATTTCTGGTGGTTATGTGGATCGAAGGCTTATGCCCAGCTTCCGCCTGACTGGAGTGGTGTCTGTGCTCTTGTTACCTTGCACAGTCCTGCACTGGTGGTGCCTCAAAATAGCACTACCTTGAAGATCGTGTTGCAGCGAAAAATGACACAGCAAACGGAGGAACAAAAATCAATGAGGAGAAGGAACCGGGCAGACAATTACCTTTCAGAGAAAAGCGCAAAAAACTTGGTTGCTATCCCTGATGAGTTTAGACTCTTTTCCACAGATGCAACCTTTTTTACATTATTACTGTTCCCAGGTGTCCATGCAGCCGCTAATGCAAAGTGGCTGTAGCTCACTAGATATGAGCTGTAACAGTTGGCAAATTCAACAGCAAAAGGTTTGAATGCATTCAAGGAGGAGATAAGGGTGCTACGCTTGGTGGCCCTCCAAAACAGATATGTGTCGGACCTGTTAACGGCTATCGAGGATGGGTCTGTGCCAAGCTCGGTAGCAGATGTTGCACAATGATACCCGATGGAAAATCTTCAAATGGAACTTTGAAAGGAGCCATAACAGAGATACGGACACTCAATGAAAAAATGGCCAGTGAAGTTAATGGAGTGCAATCAAGCTGTTGATTGGACAATATTTTCGCATGGGTACTGTGAGAAACCTGAAGGTGTCTCCCTAGCTAGTCCCTGGGGATCTGTCATCCAGGCGGCCAGGACATGGCCATTGCTATTGGATCCAGTTCCTGGGGGTGGATCAGTGAGGGAGGATCACCTGGATGAGGGGTCCTTGGGGAGTGGGAGTGGAACACTGATGGGCGAGATGCAGTATCCCCTTTCTTTCAGCACCTTTTCCCCATCCGACCACGTAGGAAATTCTAAAACATTGCCCCCGCCCCCTTTCCAACATGAATACTTTCGCACAACACGAAAGACAACAGACTAACACCAGAGCCGTTTACCTGACATGGCCCAATACACGCGTCAGGCAAAGTCAGACAATTGACCGGAATCACACACACCTGACAGCCCTTTCCCTTCCTAACAGGGATAAATGTGTGCGAACAATAGCCAGCGTGTGTTGCAGCAGATATCTACGGTACATGAGACCCTCCTCTGCTGATAACCAAGCCGGGGAGAGATGCAGGTCTCTGTGGTTCCAACCTTGACTCGAAGGAGAAGAAAGCCAAGCAGTTCATCACAGCTGGTGAATCGAGGGGAGAGCTGATAAGAAACCGAACTGTGTTGAACGATAAATTACCAACGGCTTAAAATGATCTTAGAAAAGCTAAAGAGGGGAAAAACCAGCAACAGACGAGGCCGATTCCACGTTGATACATAAGCGAGAAAACTGAGCAATTACCCTATGGTAAAAAGACTAATGTAACCAGAAGCCCTTGGAAAGAGAAGCGAGCGGAGGTCAAAGTGGTCATACAGGGGTCTTATAAAATCCTCTGTACCGTCGATAGTCTTTGACCGACAGATGATTGCGAAGCTGAGGGAGAGGAGTCCCACTTGGTGAGATGAACGTATGAACAGTTTGTTGTAAAAGTTGTCGAGAGTGAACCCGGCAGTGGGAAGCCAACAAAAGGGGCCAAAGCCCAAAGAACTGTTTAAAAAGACATTGAGATTCGCGAAAGTAAGAAAAGCCACAGTGAAACCGAAGGAGGGAGGCCAACGTCTGAAAGGGGTCCGAGCCCAAAGTATAGGTCCTTTTATTTTGATACAGCGCCACTAGGACTGCCTTATTTTTCATTTGAAGGTCGACACTTACCCCCATCTTAGATTTAGGTTTAGGTTAGGCTTTTTTCCCTCCTGCAGTTATAATTCAATAAACACCCTTCAACTGTGATCACTTGTGTCTGTCTTTACTGTTGCCACCATGAGTTCCTTACAGTATCCACCTGGCTTTCTGGACTGTTTCCAGTGACTCGCATTGGTGCTCGTTCTTGTCACCTTCTGCATCATTACGAAAATGTTTAGATTATATTCTAACAAGGAAAAGGACAGTTGATTTAGCCCTTGGCTCCTGATAAAAAAAGCTACTGAAGAGAAGGGTCGTAATAAAGTAATTGGGGAAATTGAAGAAGGGGGTCCTGATGGACGGATCTTTACACAACCAGCAGGTTTAGAAAACTATTAACAATTTTGGATTTCACGCCTAAAGGATAGACCAGGGTGTATATGGGTGGGGGAACCGTTGGATGGTTGGGAGGAGATTGGGGGAGACATGACGAGGTTAGAGAAAATGTGTATTCACAAAGATAAAGTAGTAGAAAGGGAACAGGAGACACACAAAGAGTTAGTTATTGATAGATCATTAACGGGGGAATAATGTAATAAAAATGCAAGTTCTGCGTGGTGAAAAGGTGCACACTTATGAATTGCGAGAGTAGCACTGTAAAAGGGGAGGTGGCTCCTTTTAATCGTTATATAAGTAAAGCCCAAAATAAAATGAACTTGCATATATTAGAAATGCAGGGCACTGGTCAATATAACCAAATTTAGGGATAGGCTGAAAAGCAGCAAATAGGCCTTGCAGCATGCTTTTGCTGCAAACGTCTGTTTGCTTTTTATTAATTTGCAACAAAGCCGCAGCGGCTGGTAGCACATCGCATGTCCCACAATCCCAGGCTGGTATGGTACAAAGCAAACAATAGTTGCTATTCTTTCAAGGTCCCAGATTAGTACCCATTGGTCCCACTGACAGGCAAGGAGAGCATAACCATTTAATAATGCACAATGATTTGCAAAACATGATTTTTGGATGGAGTCAAAAGAACCACGGCGGTTTCAAATTGCACCTTAGTACATTTTCACCTGGGAAGAATGTCGGAGAGTTCTTAATATGCAACATTTTTATAGCAGTATGTCCGTGGTTCAAGGCTCTGGCAGTGCCATGGTAGAAAAAAGGTTTGCATGTGAAAGTAGATGAGATGACCGGGGCAGACGAATATAGATCCGCTGGTCATTTCCAATCTTTCAATGAATTGTCATTTTATGTAGGAAGTGGGGGTTGGATTGTGACATCATATATTGTAATTAAGGGCAGTGTGGTAAGGTTTATGGACCCAATTACAGAACAAAATGTATGTTTTTCTAAATGGGTACAATATGCAAGCACCAATCAGCTTGGTGTGGGGAGACTGTTTCATGTTACAAAGCCTTTACTGAAGATCAACTTAATTGTTAAAAAAGTCTTACATCTTGGGGCTTTTCTTTGACAGTGCCTTTTCATGCAGTTCTGTTCCACGATATGTGTGAATATTGCTGTCCCAGCTGCATCTGGGCCCTGAATAAACCTCTGTTGCTTCTGGTGTGCGTACACTCCCTTTTGATTAATTTTGTAATTTTTATTGGTGAGTTCTGAGGCGACCCCGGACACAGTACAATAACCTGACATACGTTTATGTTCTTGAATATTGCTGGAAAATATTCTCTCTGGTGCCTGTCCCATGAAAACAATAAAGTTATCCAAAACAAACATAAACATTGGATTAGTAAAATACCATCCACTCAACGCCATTACATTTCATATGATTTACTATTTCATGCTGAGTGTTATAACAATGGGATTCTAAAAAGCAATTATGTTATAGATGTATATGGCTTGGCCTGGGTTGGACATCTTGCTGGCACTCTTCAGATTGCAGCTCCATGTTGATTACCCAGGGGGCAAAGGATTATAGGCTGAATGAGAATATCACCCCAATACATATCCAGGTGCCCTCTTGAGTAAACACTGCCATTGTGAAACGTGCACACCATACATACAGACCACAATTACATGCTCCTGATCTCACACCATACACATCACAAAACACTGTTAAAACAATTGAAAGGTCAGTAAGTGCCAGTGGTCAGGACTAACTATATGCTGCTGTAGCAGTTGGATCAGTACTCTTGTAAAGATCTGCATGTCCCTTAGTAAGAGTGTCCTAGTAGTAGCTAAATTTGAACAGTATGTAACTTAACGTCGAAAAACATGGCCCTGCTAGAAGTGTGCTTGCCTCTTAATAAATTGGAATCTGGGTCGTACTTTGTAAGGTACGATTCAGAACACGAGATTGTGGGTTTTGTACCAGCACAACCATATTCTAATGGCCTCCATAGAGGGACACCTCTGCTAATGGCAGCAGTATTATTTGGATACCCACACACCCAAAATGCTATGGCCTCCAAATAAAGCCACGGTATTAGAATAGACTAGTCTCTAAACAGTAAGTTATATATACAAATAAGTGATTATGGGGAAACTGGACAGCTGGGGCAAGTGACATAGCTGCTGAGACAATAAGGAACAAACTGTTCCAACAATTACATTAAACAAATAAATCAACCATCTCCTTTGTGAATTGGCTTATAAATGTCCAAACAAGTTCACAAAAATTTCTCAAATATGTATTCATCTCAGGACTTAAAGATGGTCGCTGGCACAAAGTAGTTGTGCGGACAGTGCTCCCAAGCCTGAGAACAGCTTCCAGCGATCCCACCACCCACACAGGCTGCTGTGAACATCGGAGGAAAGGGGATAAGGAGCGCAGAGCCCTGGAGCAGCAGGGCTGGTCGGCAGGCGCCTGGCCGAGCCTGCAGTGGAGAGGAAGAATGGAGAAGCGGAGGCCAGTGAGGTTGCGTCGGAGGTGGCGGTGCCGTGAGCGCAGGAGATGGTGTTGTCACCCAAGCCTCCACAGGGGGACCCAAGGTGCTGCTTGCACTGACTGGCAACGTCCCTCAGCAGAGCCCGACCCCTGGCCAGGAAAAGATGGAGGAAGAAGCAGTCGAAGTTGTGTCCACGAGCCCCGGCGGTGTGGACCCCCCTGCAGGGAGTAGACCAGCAGCAGCAGGAGGAGACCGAGGCGCACCTAAACGAAGACGTGGAGATGGAGACCATCCCCAGCCCTGAAGCAGGACCACAGAGGAGGAAAAAGCAGCCACGAGGGACGCTGTGATGGCGGTGTGAGGAGGCGAGGGCCTTCCCATAGGGCAAAGGACATCCACACGCTACACCTGAGCACTGGGGACACCAGGAGGGCCTCCTCCTCCATGAACACCCTTGTCACCAACAGAGGGCAGCGAGGGACATAGGACATAGTGGACCTCGTCTCGGCGGGGAGATAATACCACCCTAGGGAGGGAGGCACTCTAAAACCAGGAGTAGACCTACAGGGCCAAAAAGAGCCCTCAAAAGACCAGATTTTAAAACTTCATATAAGGCAAGGGGGAAAGGGGAGGTGGGGAGACCCCCCTGGTTGGCCAGGCACACTCCAGGAGAGCACTCAGAAGGGGACACAGGAGCACCCATGCAACGGCCACACTTCACCAACTACTGCCCCCCCTCGAGCTCTATCCCCACACCAGTGGCAGTCATAGGATCATCCGCCCCCCTGGGGAGACTGCAGAAGAGCCCTCTAATACCGGGGGGAACCGAACAGCTTAACACATGAACCCAAGCCCCTCTAGTACATGGAGGGGCCCACACGCAGCAATCCCAAGCATCAGGGGGGATACGGACACATGGGCCGACACAAGTTGGAAAAGTGACTACACTGGAATAAAAGGTATCCTGCTACGAAGGATACAAGGGCGGCCCTACCTGGGCAATGTCCACCAAACCCAAAAGCAGAGCCTCCAAAGCAAATCCAAGTTTGGGTGGGGGCCCGGGCATGCTCACCAACATGTGGCTGGTGCTGGAGGCAAGAGAACCGTGCAAAAACTCCCAGGAGGGCCCTCAAGAGTGTGGACCTGTTGGGGAGACGGACCTGGCGGTCCTGATTACATGGCAGGATTTTCTTGGGGTAATTAGTACACTGCAAGACTCCTTAGCAAAGACATTCCAGGAGCAATTTCAACTGATGAGGTCAGGCCTCAATACAGCTCTGACGGAGATAAGACAGGAAGTGGACAGCTGGGCAAAAGAGCATATATATTGGAAAGGGGCCTACTAGAAATAGAAAAGGAGACCTCAGAAAACAGTGAGGCGATAGAAAGCCTAAATGTCGCGATCCAAAACCTGGAGATACATATGGAAGACATGGAGAACAGGTCTCGGAGGGTCAACATCAGGCTGAAACCCCTGCCAGAAACTGTTGCAGAAAGAGAACTGAAGGAGGAGGCCCAGAGAATTTTCTCAGAACTCTTGGGGGAAATGGGACCAGGAGCCGTTGAACTGGACTCGATCCACAGAATAGGGCAGCTTAACAAGGGCCCCAATGCCAGGCCCAGAGATGTCCTTGCAACCTTTGCAAGGTTTGCACAAAAAGAAGCGGTCTTCAGGGCAGCTCGGCAGCAGGAGCGGGTCCTGTAAAGGGCCAGCAGATCGCTCTCTTCCAAGACCTAGCTAATAGCACGCTTGTCAAGCGGCAGCAAATGAGTCTGATAACCAAAGCCCTGAATGACCGAGGCATAGGTACAGGTGGACCTTCCCGTTTGCCCTTTGTTTTGAGTGGGAGGGGGCACAGAAATGTATAGTCTCCCCCCATGAGGGTGTGGACATATTGCATCTGAACTCGGAACCGGAACACTCGAAAGGGCCCTCAGTAACGGATAACCGAATGAGGCCTAGGCCATGGGAGTGGTCCACAGTGGGAGAAAAGCGAAGAAGGAGAACAGCACTGAGAGGGCCACAGAGAAAGGAGGGAGAGGACTGTAAGAAATGGGGGGGGCACCAGGGGTGAGGAAGGGCAATAAAGAACCTGCGGGATAAACAGTGAAAAGGGTGGTGGGTAGGAAGGGACACACAGGGCACAGGGGGCTTAGGAAGAGCAAACATCATGGAGTCGGCAAAGGCGTACATGCTGGAGGGGGGAGGCAGACTCAAGGGGCAGGGGGGAAGTAGGGGGTTTCCCGCGGGTTTTAGGAAGCAGGGAAGGCAGGGGGAAGGAGGGGGCAGGAAGGGGATGACCAGGGTAGGGGGTGTGGAAGGGGGGGCCACAAGACGGGGGAGAGCTGAGGGCAACAAGGATGTGCAAATTCGGGTGGAGAGGTCACCCCTAGGGAATGGGAGTGGTTGGGGAAGAACACAGTGGAAGTAGGAGGAAAATGAATAGCCAAATTGAAATGGGTAGCGCATAATGTGAGGGGGCTTAATTCCCCCTTAAAAGAAAGAAATTACAGAAATATACTAAAGAATTGAGCCCGAATGACCTGGCACACCAGGAGATGCACATCCTGATGCGCAACCAGGCAAGAGTGAAACTGCAAGGATTTGATCAGTTATTCTTTGCTTCAGTCCCGACCAAAAGATGGGGGGTGGAGTTGGCACTTAAGAACACTTTAGATTTCAGGGTGGCAGAGATAAAAAGGGACAAGGGAGGACAATACATCATGGTGAGAGGGGACTCAGCGGGGGCCTCCTATATAATGGTGTCCATCTACACCCCCAATGCAGGACAGGAGCCCTTCCTGAGAAATGTTATGGACATTTTGGAAACCTTTACGAAGAGCCACATCATTCTGATGGGCGACTCCAATATAGCATGGAATGGGGGAAGAGATAGATCAGGCAAGGGAAGGGTAGGAGGAAGAATGATAGCGTCTCCCGACTACGAGAAAGGATTGAACAAGCGGGCTTGAGAGATGTGTGGACTGCCCTAAGGGGGAAGGAAGAGGGATATACCTTCCTA
Source organism: Ambystoma mexicanum (assembly GCF_040938575.1). NCBI lineage: Eukaryota > Metazoa > Chordata > Amphibia > Caudata > Ambystomatidae > Ambystoma > Ambystoma mexicanum. Next base: position 1,470,955,902 of record NC_090931.1, on the reverse strand, counting down.
TCCGGAGGACACTGGACGAAATCTAGGTTAGATTATATTTGGGTCTCAGCGACACTACTGGGGACGGTGGAAGAGGTGGAGGTGGGCCCCCTGGGTATAGCGGATCACAAGATCGTCTCCATGAGACTGCAGTTACAGCTCAGGGCAAGAGGAGTTGGAGGATGCCGGTGGGCCTGCTGAGGGACCCAGTGATTAGAGAAGCTGGAGGGAAAGATAAAGGGGTTCTTTGAACTCAATAATAGTGCAGATATGGGGGAAAGCACCAGGTGGGATGCCTTCAAAGCTACTTTAAGGGGGGCTCATTGCGGTTAGCGAGCAAAGAGAGGCATATGAGGGCACTGGAAGTCCAGCTTGAGGAAGAAGTAGAGGAGGAGAGGAGGCCAGGAAAAGGGTAGGGGAGACCCCCACGAGGCAATCCCTAAAAGCTTACAGGAGGCCAGTAGGGCAGTTAGGGTTTCTAAGAACAAAAAAAGCAGAAGGTGCACTCCTATTTGTGAGGCAGAGATACTACGCAAAAGCTAATGAAGCTGATGTGCTATTAGCAAGCTTGTTAAAGGGAGTGGGAGAACGGAACACAGTTACGGCTGTAAGGGATGAGAAGGGGGAGCACCTCACATGCACAGAGGACATCCAAGAATGCATGGCATGGTATTACGAAAGCCTCTATTCCTCGCAGGACCCTCCGGGCCAAAGTCATATGGTCTTCCTGGAGAAGATCCAACTGCCCAGAATAGGAAGGGAAACCTCAGAAACACTAGGGCAGAATATTATGGAAGAGGAAGTGAGAAGGGTGATCGCAAACTTACCTACAAACAAGGCGCCGGGCTTGGATAAGTACACAGCATCCTTTTACAAAGCATTCACTGTGACACTGGCACCACAATTGGCACACCTGTATAATACCTTCAAGACAATGGGACGCACCAACCCTACGATGGAAGAGGAACAAATAACCCTTATTTTAAAATCCAACCAAGACCTGGCAGAATGCACCTCCTATAGGCCAATAGTGCTCATTAACATGTACACAAAAATCTATACAAAAATATTGGCCAATAGATTGGAGGGGTGCTTACCCTCCCTGATCCATCAGGATCACTTAGGCTTCGCAATGGGTAGGCAAACAGCTGACAATATGAGGAGGGTGGCCAACCTGGTAGAGACATCTCAGAAAACTGACACTCCAGTGGTCCTTTTGTCACTATATGCGGAAAAAGCTTTCAACCGCATGGAGTGGACAGTCCTGTTCCGGGTAATGATACGATATGATTGGTTATTTATAATGTGCTTAATACCCAGAGGTTTCTAAGTGCGAACCCGGGGATTGAACCTCTGTTGCTCCGTGTCGTCTAGCTTTCAAGGCGAGCATGTTGCCCCATTCCTATGGTTGCGTCTCTCTTAGTACTGGGTGATGTGTCATTGTTAGAGGATGTTGACTTTAGAAAGAGAATGTGGTTCCTTGGGGCCTGTATGATTGTGTAAAAGATGATTCTTAGGGCTTGGAAGTCGTCCAGCTCTTTTTGCATCGATGAGTGGGTGGATGAGTTGCTTACGATCTCCACCTATGAAAAGGCAATTTGCAAATTGAAAGGAGAGACTGAAAAGTGTATGGACATATGGGGGATCTTTCTCAATGTGTATGGTTAAAGTCTCATGGTGACTCAATATGCTGGTGTGTTTTGTCCAAATTCACTATTACCCTGAAATGTATTCTGATTTGCTCCTTTGCTAGCCAAGATCATACCATGTTAGGTGGGGATGTGTTTATTGATTATTTATAAATTGTACTACCAAATGATACAGTTAGATATTCTTCTGTTTCATTCTCTTCTCCTCTTCTGGTCTCTTTTCAATTTTCTCGCTTCTACTTTTTTATTGAGCATGTTGTGTTATGCATTATGAGATGATTTTTTCTTCTTTTTCTTCTCTTTTGGACTCAATCCTGTGACCAGGTTTGTAATTTTATGAAGCTTGTTTATTTCTAATTGTATTGCAAACTTTATTGGTGAAAATAAAGCACGTTGCCCCTGTGCTATCCTCCTGAGACAATGGACAAGATGGGCATGGATGGGGACTTTCCGAGAATGGTCAAGGCAAACTATTGCGCTCCGGTGATGCGCCTTTCAATAAATGGCTCAATGTTATGTCCCATTAGATTGGAAAGGGGGATGAAAAAGGGATGCCTGCTCTCCCCCCTCCTTTACGCAATATACCTGGAGCCTTTACTACAGGCGATCAGGGAAGCAGACGAGATTCAGGGTATTCCCTTTGCAGGCACCCAACATAAAGTTGCGGCCTTTGCAGATGACATGCTCCTAGCAACAGTACAATAAGCAGGAAAGCTGTCTCTCTTTGATAACTTGGGAGGTTGGATAACATCCCTCCAGCCCAGGAAACTCTAGGCAGAGGATTGCTGGGAACCATGCTTCAAATAGGCACGCCCATAACAAAAGGGCCAGCCTCACACCAGGGTTTTGCATACCAAAATGCCTTTGAAACTACAAGCTTAGGAAGAAGGCAGAGTTAGAACAGCCAGAAAGAGGTACAGGAACTAGAGTAAGGGTTCTTAAATCTTGGTTTTCTGTGGGTGACTCTTTCCTTCCTGATTCCTCGACTTTTAGTATGAAACTAGAAGGCAAAAGGAAATCGTCAACTTGATAGGTCACAGAGGATTGGATAAAAGCAAGTCTGCTTTAAGAGGCCCAATTCCTATTACCTTCTTTGATTCCTTTGAACCTTTCAAAAAGAACAGAAGAATTTGTTTGGGCCCTGTTGAGAGAACAATCCTCGACTCGACGCTGACTAGCCGTCTGGACCAGCACGACTCACCATCTTTTGAACCTGGTTCAAACCTGCAAACACAGTATACGGAAGCCAGCTCAACATTGTCGACCCACCCACAAACAGGTTAAGGTACTGTTGAGAGGCTCATCCCCCTTGGTTCACTATTGGAAACATACAGACTAATAGAGCCACCCGTTTGCAACATTTTCCTCAAGACATATCCTTTTGCATGTAACATTGTTGCAATGTCTTGCTCTTATAATTTTATAATTTATAATTTCATAATCACTCCTGCTACATTATCCAGAGTGATTTTATCACCATGTTCTGCATTTTCGATGCTCTATCCACATGGGAGAGTTTTTGCTTGTTTTTTTTTATAGTCGGTTATCCTGCATATTGGCTCGTTTAATTGAAGTATGTATATAAAGAAATGTCCACTCAAACTTGATTGTACATTACATTCCTTTATTTTGGAGTCTTGTACTATTGCTGTTTGGGTTGATACTGTTATCATATGCAAACCCCTCTTAAAAGTATAGCCCGCCCTCGGCCTATGTTACCACAAAATGCAAAGGAGGTGGACCATCTCTTGAAGCTTTTTACACCTTTATGATTGGGATCACTGTTGGTTTGTAGTAGCGTGAGGGCAGTGTAAATAGTTTAGCCACTATTCATCCTTGTACTCCTGAAGGGGAGTAGTCATTTCATCATACTGGTGGGCAACGCTTGGGATTTGATACAGACTGTGCCTACCACTTAGTCTTCCAAAATGAGAAGGTGTGCAATTAAAGTTAGATACACTGACAGATATTTTGTAATTGCACAGGCATTTTGCAATTGCTACAGTAATGGAACCTGGAATGAGCAGGCTTGAAAGTGGTAGGGGTCTGCAGCCTTTAGTGGCCAAGAAATCTGAGCACACTTAGCAAATGGATTGGCATACCTGGCACAGGGGTAATAGCTCCTCTCTCCTTGATAATATCTATCTCGATCTTTTTCTGATGAACCATATTGTATTTTACGATGTACTGATGAGCACCTGGAGCAATCATTCCATCCTAACTGCTAAGTTTGACTGGACATTGTGTTCCAGAGAATTCCATCTTCAACCTAGAATCTCTGCCAATTTGGCTGGTAATGCAGTGAGATGGACGGATATTAATATCCGCAGATTGAAACTGAAGGTAAGGAATGCGCTCAATTTATCAACCTTTGAGTGGTATCTTACTAATTTTAATGCAAGCGAGTTCCAGACGTTTATTAAGTCATTATTATCTGGGTTCTCTCAAGGGAATGGTACCAGGGGAAGGGGACAGGCTAGACATACTCACTGTTAAAACTAGGATTTGGCTGATGCAAAAAAGAATCTGCAGCGGGAACTGCTACTTATTCAGCGCAATAATCCAGATCATGTAATCTACGCTGCATTAATTAAAAAGGCTAAACAGTCCTGTAAAAAGTGTTGTAAATCAATGTATCTGGGGTTTTTACAACGGGATGCAGAAATGATGTTGGGCATTCTGATTAATGCTGAGGTTGGTGCCTTCTGGCATTCAGTCAATGGACAGGACCCTAACCATGCTATCTCCATACTTAATACAATCTCTAAATTGGATTGGGTACAGGTTTGGGCCACCTATGATTGCGGGTGATATTGCCCCCGGACTCACGCGAGGAGCCAATCTTAATGCCATCTACTCCATGATTACCAAATGTAATCGATCTCGAATCCCAGGGCCCAATGGTCTTACGAACAATACTTTAAAGATGACCAAAACATTTGGGCTAATCTTTTATTCTTGCAGTTCAGGGCTATTCTCTCCACGAGCATAACACCTAGCTCCTTGAGTACGGCCCATGTAGTCCCAATCTTCAAGTGTGGAAGCAGGATGGATCTGGCCAATTACCGACCTATCTCACTTATTGATGCCGATTGTAAGATCATTTCTGCATTCCTGCTTTCACATCCTGAAGATTGGGCTCATACAACTCATCCAATGGACCAATTCCAGACGGGTTTTAGGAAGTGCCATTCCACTAATCTCAATGGCCTAGTCCTCAAGTGCATGCAGGAAGAAGCCTGGGTGTCATCTAAGGGTTGTACTTCTATGGCTTCAATCAATCCAACTGCCGCATTTGATTACATTGAACACGCAGATTATGGGCCAAATTGGCTTCAGACACTTTTCCAAATGTTGCCTCCTTCTCGTACCTACTGTAGTGTATCGGGGTGAGCATCAGTAAATGAGGGTGTCTACAGAGTGAATTTTTTGCATCCAAACATAGACTACAATCTTGCCCCAGACAAATGAGGAATCCATGCAAAATGTGTCAGCAGTGGTTTCAAGGGTGTGGATTTGTATAGCCAGACAAACATACAAACATACACACACACACATCCAAAACATTTTTTGTTTATACGATTTTTGCATCCAAACATAGACTATGATCTTGCCCTAGACAAAAGAGAAATCCATGCAAAATTTGGTAGACATGGGTTCAACGGTGTGGATTTGTATGGCAGGACAAACATACATGCATACATACATTCAGCTTTATATATAAAAATTAATCCTTTCCAATATGTGAGTTTATGTGACCAGATGTGATGGGATAAGATGTGTTTTGTTTCAAAATGGTACATGAACACATTTGCTAACACTGGGGCCATTGCAGAGTTCATGGCTGTCCCTGAAATGTGTAAATAGAAAGGTTGTCAAATCGAAAAAAATATTGTATAGTTCAAGTGGAGAATCTTTGTTAGACACACATATGTCTTGGTGGCGCAACAATATATATTCCGGGGCATCAAGGCCCTTATTATGTGAAATAGAGGTATACAAGCTTTGTTCACCCAGGGTGAATAGAATAGATCCATGTGTTTGGTCAGTCACTTGTTTTAAGGAATTCAAAAATTGTGTGGTGTCCCTGACATAGGTAGATGTCGTTTGTACTACTGGCTGGAGTAATGTACCTAGATATCTTGCATGCAGATCAAAGATGCTGTCAGTTCCAGCCGCAATAGGTCTAAACTGGGGATTATTTGCATTTTTATGGATTTTGGGAAAGGCGTAAAACACTGGAGTAATGGGGAAATCCTTATATAAAAAAGATTTAGTTTTATTCATGATCCAACCATTCTCCAATGTAGTAGGTAGTAGTAAAATAACTTTATTTCGGCGTCTGCCATAACAACACAAAATAACACACCAAATACAATGTAACATATATAATACAATAAAAACAGTAAAGGCAATAAAAACCAATTAATATATAACAGTTGAATGACAGTTGAATGACAAGGTACATTTCTTTCTTTCTTAAGTGCCATGTACTTTTTAAATAATATGATTGTATTTGAAGCATGGCACTAATTCAAGTGCTTAGGAAACATTTTAAAGTGTCTTTTGTGCCATTTAGATTGTACTTTTCATACGTGGGGAACAGGCCACTTAAGGCGCAGGCTCCTGTAAAAGGGACATAAAAACAGGAAATTAATAAGATCTTCAACACCACTCCCACAAATTGTACACATAGTCTAGTCAACTCTGCCCCAAGGGCTGTCAACCCACGCAAGAGGGAGAATCCCTAACCTTGCCTTTAAAAACAGGGTAGGAGCCTCCTTATCTTGGATGCAGTATAGGTTGTTTTGTTGGCCCAACGATTGTTTCAGCTCAAGATAATGTGCTTTAGCCCCTACCCATCAAACCTCCGAAAATGTTGTCCTGTAGTGTCAATCCTTATACCTTTGCTTAATGCAGTCTTTCGTTATCATATGGTCTTGAAGGTTAGAAGCACACATTGGTGGAAAACGATGTTTCCTGCTTAAACTGGAGACATAAAGAACCCACGGTAATGCTCTAGCCCCATCATGTGTAAGGACGTCCAAAAAGGATTCTTTGTTAGTGCCGAGGGCAGATGAGGTGCACAGTTCTCCCCTCCTCCTTCCCTTCCTCTCCCCTCCCCTTTCCCCTCACAGATTAATTGCTCTACTTACTGTTTATATTGGTTCAATTCATTGTAAATTGCTTCTTCTGTTATAATGTTCTTATGTTCTATGTATTCCGTTGTTATAATGTAAAGCGCTTTGGATGAAAGCGCTATATAAACATAATAAATAGAAACACAAATACAGTTTATGGTAATACAGGTTCAGCCGAAATCTGGCGTCAAAAGCCACACCGTCCACCCCAAGCTCTAGTTTTAAAGGGAGAGACTGGGCACATTTTGGTAGAGAAAGGAGCTCTTTCAGCATAATAATTTCCTTTTGCTCCAATCTCCCAAGATCAGAGTGACCCCAAATCTCTGCACCATACAGGGGAGACGAATTGACACAAGCTCTCAAGACCTCCAGTGCAGAGAGTACTGCATTTCCACCATAATAGTGCATAAAGCCTGGCACAGCCGTCCCATGCCTTGTATAATTAAGTGTGGATTTCCCAATGTTTCCCCCAGTGACCTCTTGCATCTAGTCACAAAATTCTACCCTCTCCAACAAGTTACCCCCCAAATTGGAGAAAAGGAGTGACCACCTCTCTTAGACAACAGCATAATCTTAGTTTTAAATAGATTAATTTCAAGCCCCAGCCTTACTGATGTTAAGTCAAACAAAGTAGGAGCTTTCTGAATGCTAGTTCTTGTTTTGCTAATCAGAACCGTGTTGTCAGTGTATAGAAGGATGCCCATTTTCCTCCCTCCCAGAATAGGGGCATCCATGTCACAACGTTAGGTCTCCATCTGGTTTATATATAAGCTAAAGATGGTAGGAGCAATAATACAACCCTGCTTACCGCCCTTAGATACAGGGAGAGAGTTGGTCAAACCTTCACCTACGGGGGCACGCATATGTGCATATGTACCAACGTGCAGACTGCGGATGGCCGCCAACAGGTTAACAGGAACCCCCAAATAATATAAATACTCCCATAGCCTTGAACTGGGAATTGAGACGAAGGCTGCTCGCAAATCAATAAAAACCAAAAAAAAGGTTTTGGTTTCTAAGTCTTATATATTTGTCACAGATTAGGGACAGTCTCAAAATGTGATTCACTGGACCAATACCTGGACGGAAATCTTACCTGCAGATCTGAGAGTGCCTTGTTTGATGACATAGAATATTCCAACTTTTTTTTTTTTCCAAATAAGGTTTATTACTGAATTGCATAAAACACAAACAGTACATGTATTCAATCGCATATTACAAGTTTCACCTTTCAAGTTTTTTATCATGTAATTTCCCCTCCCAACAGCAACTTATTACATTCTTCACCAACTACCCCCCTTACATCTACCCCCAGTGCCCCCCTCCATTCTAACTAGGCCCCTGGTTGGCCACTGCTACTGACCCATTGGAGCCTACTTTGACAGGTGCTTTCCATAGCTTGCCCCACTCTTAAGAACAAGTCTTTATTTTTTTTGCCCGCATTCGCCAGTAGCTTCTGCAACATGTCTCTGGGGCCGGAGTTGGGGTCCGCTAGCTTTATTGCTTTCCCTTTCCCCCTGTCTCTGATTCAAGTCGCCACTCCACTCCATTTCCCCCTCTCTTCTTACTAACCGCAACCATTCACACTCCCTCCACATGGTCCTCCCTGGGCTCTGGGCTCCCGTTTCTATCTTCCATGTTTGGCCTTTCTGGGTCGTACTTCTCCAGGAAGGCTGCCCACTCCATCTCCCTTGTAGGGGTCTGTTCTTGCAATTGTCTGGTCAGTTGTTCCATTCTGTACATATCTAGGGCCTTCGAGGCCCATTGTCTTTCCCCCGGGAGTTCCTCTCTCTTCCATCCTCCTGCCAGGCAAGCCTTGGCTGCTAACAGCAAGTAGTGAGGCATGTGCAGTAGCTTAACCCAATCCCCCTCCACCCCAAATAATACAAGTTATGGATCCAGATGCCTGTCTATCCCATCTAGGCTCCTTATCCAGCCCAGAATCTCCTTCCAGTACTTCTGCACCTTCTCGCAAGCCCACCACATATGCCAGTATTCTGCCACTTGCCCGCATTTCCTCCAACAACGGGGGTCTGCTCCCAGGTACATCTTTGATAACCTTACCAGGTCCCATTTCCACCAATACAGAATTTTGAGCACGTGTAACTTATATTTACAGGCCACTGAGGTACGGTGCGCGTTCACACTTAGCCTTCGCCACTGATCTGCTTCCATTTCCATTCCCATATCTCTTCCCCATCTCTTTTTAAATACTTCAATCTCCCCTCCCTGCACCTCTAGTAAAGCCTGTTACAATTTAGATATTAGCCCTCTCAACCCCTTCTCTGCGTCCAATATCTTCTCCGTATCTGTCAATTCCCTCTGCAGCTCTTTCTTCCACCCTTCAGACATCAACACTCCTTTAAGCTGCAGGTATTTTTGAACACACAGATTTTGCCTCCATCCAGGGCTTGTTCCAGCTCTCCCAATTCTATGAACACATCTTTCTTTAGAACCTGTCCCACTCTCTCCACCCATGCCTCAAACCAATCTTGGAAATTCTCGTGGTCTGGCATACGATCTCTTATCAGTGGAGCGCATATATGACTCAGGAGCGAGGGCCACCTCGTAGCTCCCGCCATTTCCCTTTTGACCCTCCAGAGGCTCCATAAAAGGTTCCAGTATCATGTGTGTCCGCACCCTTCTCGGAATTGCTTCCTGCGGCGCTCAGAGCCACTCTCTCAACGTGATTGGTCTAAATAGATGGTTTTTGATACCCACCCACTGCTTCTGTTGGTCCCCTCGCAAGTGAGGGATTAGGGCTCTGAATTTGGCTGCCCTGTTGTAGGTGCGCATATCCGGCAAACCCATTCCTCCCTTTTCTTTGGGCTGTATTAATACTCTGCACTCTTCTAGTGCTTTCGAGGAAGCAAGGGGGATGGAAGAGTCCCAGGGGGCCAGAAGTGATCTGGAGCCCCCAGCCCAGATACCCATTCCTCTGGTGGGTATAGACGTGGAAGGGGATAGCGAAAGCAATAGCGATTCCCACCATTCTTCACAGAGGGCAGGTTTTGTAGTTTCACAGAGATCCCAAGTGTCTTTGCAATTTTAGGCCTCAGTTCAGTTCAGTGCTTCAGTTAAGTCCAATCCTAGGAAGTTCCTCTCAGAGGCAAGATGTTTGGCTAGAAGAGCAGAAGCAGAGGGACGAGAGAGAGAATCAGAGTGATGCCGCAGCACTAGCAGAACAAAAACTCAAAGATTCAGTAATGCTGGAGCTGGGCAAGCTGACACTGAGGGAGAAAAGGGAGGCACACAAAGAGGCCTACAGGTGGGATACAAGCAGTATGTATGCTTTTTTACATGTATGTCAGAGTGTTTGGCTACTAGACTGCAAGCAGATTATTCTGTTGGAGGCAATTGGTCCTTGGAGGTGTATTTTAGCATTATTGATGATGTCACGCCCAATGGGAGATAGAGCAAAAGCATTGCATGTTCCTCCTTTGTTGGCTGTGTACTTACTATATAGGCTTCATGCCCTGCTGCCAATGTAAAATGTTAGGCGTTTGTAATCCGCCACGTAAGATGACCAGCCCTTCATCTTGCATGTTCTATGAGCTGGGTCTCCGGCACACATTTATGTCTATGATATACACAGCCATGAACCACTGTTAAAGCCAAAACTATTGCCGTTGCTAATTCCTGTCTGTGTTTAGTTTCTGATAGCGCAGTGTCCCTGTGTTAGGGCTCGTTTCCCCCCATTGGTTGAGGCTTCAGCTTCTGAGAAGGGATGGATGACAAAGAGTGTCCTTACCAGTTTTATTCTGCATGATCCTGAAGATGTAATGTTTTCATAGTCCTCTTTATTGACCTATCATTGCTTAAAAGAATACTCCAAACAGTTCATTGACAATTTGGCTAGGAGATCAAACAGGTGATCCGTAGACAGAATGAGTACAACGCTGGTACGCTACATCTATGTATCTGCTATCGTTTGGGCAGAGGAGCCTCATTAGTGGTAGAGACAGGCTGCGGGCTGTAACATTACTCGCAAGAGGGGGGACTAGTGTAATGAGTCGCATGAACACTGCTAAGAGAACATGCTTACAAAGGTGAGACACAGGGAAGATAAGACAGTACAAAAGGGAAATGAACACCCGCGGCCCCAGCCCATCAGGCACAAGGGATTTATTTCATCCCAACAAAATGTTCGCCTGAAAATAAATCCATTGGGAACTGAGTCACCAAAAAAGGGAACCCATGCTTGAGTGATAGGTGCAACTGTTTGTCTACTGGCATGTTAACATACTATCCCCTAACAGAGCATCTTCAAAAATATATTTGTAAAACTACTGATGGGCATATTGCCAGTTGCTAGGGTCGCGGATGTGCTTCAAAATGTCCTTATCATAAAAACTGGGACGAGGATGATTGTCATTTATTGTTTACTTGTCTCCTGTATCATGATATCAGATTGAAATGGATTACATCAATGGTGAGAGCAACAGACGAGAAAATAAGCATCTGTTTGAATTGCGGCTCTTATATCTTTAAGCAGTGGATGATGAAGCTGTGTTGATTAATGGAACTCCCTGTGTTACACACACACACACAGACACGCACACAACACACAAGCGCAATGCAATCTTCCAAGAAAACAAACTGAATCACCAAGTAAAGCCCCTTTTTTCCAACTGCTTAGTTTGTGCCCATAAGGTCTGCTTACTTGCCTGCTAGACATACATAAAGGTTTTGCTTTTTTATAGCACTGCAACTCTTTCATCACTACAACAAGCTGCAAAAAAGACTACCAACAGATTCCTGTGTCACGCCTCATGACGAGTTTAGCGTAGTTCGGAGGTAAATCCTCTGAATTTCCTCCAAACTCATCTATTGTTACCACCATTTGGTCCCATGGGTTTACCACAGTATTACAAGTTATAATAGAGGTGCTGTTAATAAGCAGTAATTCTGCTGCAGTAATTCCACTCAGATTTGGCATTAAAGTGGTGGATTTACCTCCACCATGATGCTGTAGAAAATCCTCCACTTCAAGGTCAAATTTCGGCGGTGCACTAAATATGTTGGTCATTACTGCCAAAACAAGGGGCAGTAACGGAATTACCATCACTTTTTACCCACACCGCTGAACCTGAACCTGTAACAAGGTCATGTGAGGCCCATTTCTTTCGTTGTGTGTTCTGAAAGTATAGCAGTAAAACACAGAGATTTCTTTTTTAGGTTTGCATCACTTTGTGTTCTGGTGCAACTAAGGTGGATTTTTAGTTGACTTGTTTACACTTTGTGTTGTTCCATAGGAACCTGCTAAAGAAAACACCCCAATACATTAATTTCCTTTGGTTCCAGCGCCTCTGCCCTAGGCCTGCATATACTGTGAAATTCTGGCTACATTACTGAGCCTCAGTTACTCCACAAGTCATACCACCTCCTCCATGGCCTACACGACATACCAGTGCCCTCCGTCACCACCTGAGGCCCACCTCCATGTTAACAGGGATTCTGCGTTTCAACGTAGCCGCAGGCAGCCTGTACTGCCTTGCAAATGATGGCACATTAGGCGTGGGGCTGTTATGGAAACTAATGCCTCATCTCCGTCCTGCATATTACCCCGCAACGCTCCTCTTCTTTGTGTCTTTCTCTGCTGCCCATCAAGCAACCAACTCTTCTTTTTTCGTTTATCCAGGCCAACTGTGCGCAAGCAAGCCAGGTCAAGAAAACAAAGAAGAAACCCTTTACAGCAAGCAGCAAAGCAAACTCGTCAGAACGGAGATTCCGAAAACCGGCCAGGACTCGGCAACTGTGGAAAGCAGGTACTGGGAGTGGAACTGCATTGCTGGGTTTCTGGGCGGCCTTTGCATGTTCTGGGGCCTCCCGGGTGGTAGGGTGTGAAGACTCCCTCTTGCGTGTGCAGCAGTTAGGCTTTTAACGCCTGCACGCTTTATAATAATGAAAGGAGGCCCACACGGTCACTGCCGGTCTCAACCCTGTCTTTATTTTAACTAACTTTACTTCCCCTTCCTTCCCACAGCCCCATCACATCCTTTCCCCTGAGTCCAGCCCCCACACTAACCACGCCTTCCAAATAACGATGTGGTCTGAAACATGAACATGACAACCTTCCTCCTTTTTAAATACTTAGGTATTAGCCCAGCTCTTCACTTAGTCTTCTGGGTTTAGTCTTTGCTCGCACTGGGTGGTTGTCCCTTGCCGGTTCAGGGCTGCGATGAGGGGACCTGCCTGATAGTCTCTCACCGTCGTCACCTGATGCCTCCCCATCTGAGGCTTCCTCATCCCCCCAGTAGGAGTCATCACAGTTTTCCCTGATCCATGTGTCCTCACAGTCCTCAGGGTCTTCCCCAGGATGTCAAATCACCACAGCATTCTTTGAAGTATGACACATTGATTGTGACTTCCCGTCCTTCCTCATCCGCTACCGTGATCATGGGCCTTTCACTTTTGTGACTGTGAGAGGACCAGGCGTGAAATGGGAGTCCTCCTTCCTTCTCTGGGTCTGGCATACTAGTACTCTGTCACCTTCCTCAAAACTGTACCCTCGAGCCCCTCTCCACTCATCCGCAACTATCATAATTTTCTGCTTTTCTTCATCATCTCTGGTTTGGACCTCCTCGTCCTCCGGTATGGTATTGTTCTCCGGGGGCCCTTGTAGCAGTCGTGTCCATAACCTGCGGCCAAATAAAAGATCAGCTGGGCATTTGCATGTGGTGCTGTGGGGAGTGTGGCAGTAATTTTGTAAGTGATGGAACAGTGTCTGTTCCAAAGGTTTGTGTGACAGCTAAGCCGCTTGTAGCGCCCTCTTGAGGTTCCCCATGAAGCGCTCAACCATGCCATTGGCTTTGGGCCAGAGAGGTGTAATTTTCTGGTGTTTGAACCCCATGTACTGGGCAAAGTTGGCAAAGTCTACGCTGGTGAAGGGTAGACTTTGCCAACTTTGAAAGAAAGAAGTCAACTGCCAGTTCTTTCCATACACCGCCAGGGAGCGGAGACATCAGCAGCGGGTTTGGGCATGGAGGCGGAGATATTGCGCTGCAGATGGCACAATTCTGGGAACTAGATCTTCTGCCGCAGTAACTTCTTTGTTGAGAATACCCCCCGGTACCCTTCGTGGGCCAGGTCGACTAATAATTCGGCATTCCCATTGCGTTACTTCTGTTCTTCATGCTGAAAGCTACTATGCCTGGGTTTTTTTTATTATTGTTCCATCATTTCTCCCACTCGACTGGATGACTGAGAAACGTGGGGAGGGTAGAATGGTCTCTAACCTATATCTACTCATTTCCAAGGACAACAAAATGGCCTGTGAAGAGGTTAGAGCTAAATGGGAGTGCTGTCTTGGTGCTCCGTTAGAGGCAGAAAAGGGGTTGTTTTATTTAGCCAGATCATGTGTTTCTGTAAATTCTAGCCATAATGAATGTGAAATTCAAAATAATAATTGTTAAGGCTCACAAGGCTGAACAATCACCCACATTTCGTATTAATTCTGCGGAACTTGAAGTAAGCTGAGCCCGACAGGGCAGACGGAGACCCCTCTCAGCCTAAGGGTTGGAGGACTACCAGTGTGGAGGCCAGAGCGAGTCTTACCCTAGAATTGAAAACCAGCAGTTGGGATTGTCTCAATCCATGTTCCTTCTTATAGTGCCAGTTTGCTTGCATACAGTGCCACGGTCAAGCACTCCATAGCCATCTCGCATGATGTTATCCAGTGTGTCTCTATTTTTTCCAGAACACTACATATCCAGGCATCGCAAGCGATAATGAGCCATGCAACCAGTCGAAACAAAGCTTCACCAAGAGGCTGGGAAATTGCAAGCACAACCCTGTAATATCCTGAAAGGAGTATGCTGTGCGATGAAAAGCCCCAGTCAGCAATTTAGGCCTGCGTTTGCACAGAACACTCCAAGGACATTACACATACCTATGTGAGAGCCACAGAAAGGCTCCCTAATCAAACGACTGAACTGCCAACTAGGAACTCACTCAAACTGGAACATGGATGCCCTGACTTACCACCATGGCCCGCCATTGCAAAGCCCCGGTGGACCCACAAATGAAAATGGGCAGGGCTTAGACTCCCTTTTTTGTCTTTTGATGATTGTACCACCTCCTAGGAGAAGAGAACAGGGAATGATTGGCTATGGGAAACAGTGGAAAAGTATTTCCAATGGGTAAAAAAGGTGCAAGGTAAAAGGAGGCAGAGGAAGCAGGAAGTTCTGGGTTGTTCAGGTGAGGACAGCGGAGGCTATTGATCAGGTGCGGGAAGGATGGTGCAGAGGAGTGTGGAGGATCATATTTCAGGCTGTGTGAAAAGGGAGATATTTGTTGGTGGGAAAAGTGGTACTAGATGTGAATGAGCGTGTCAGTGTGTAGAGTGGTAGGGAAGAGTAAGGAGTGAGTGAGAAGGTACTATGAGAGTGAATGGCGGATTGAGATAGGGTGTGGGAGGTCTTGTGTGGAGAGGGGAGGGCAGTAGCAGTGTGGGTAGGGAAGAGAGATAGAGCACAACCCTTTAGTCTTCCACTTGGGAAAATCATTGCGTAGGTACCCCTAGATTGTTCCCTGAGGACACCTATATAGATAAGGCCTTTGCTTTTAGGCCTTCAACAACAGGCAGATACATTGTAGCTAGTTGTGGTTGCTGATCTATAGTACCAGACTAGAGTAAAGGGGTGCCAGGGCTAGGGTGGGCCTGACCCCTTCCTAGGTTAGAGAGGGAGAGATAGCCATTAGGCCCTTTGCTTAATTGAAAAGTTTTTGTATTCTTAAGGCTATCTGTGACATGTGGTTTCATGTGTGATCTCACTGACTCTGATACATTGGTCGCCCACAGCCACAGAGAATGGTAAGATTAGTTAGACTGACTAGAAAGGCCTGAGTGACATCCGGAGCTGCGAGGTGTGACCTAAATGGGGAGTAGGAGGCGC
This sequence comes from Ambystoma mexicanum, assembly GCF_040938575.1. Classification (NCBI taxonomy): domain Eukaryota; kingdom Metazoa; phylum Chordata; class Amphibia; order Caudata; family Ambystomatidae; genus Ambystoma; species Ambystoma mexicanum. Next base: position 1,470,940,236 of record NC_090931.1, on the reverse strand, counting down.
TCATTCCACCCCGGGGTAAGGCCCTGGTCAAGAAAAGCTTGAAGGTGGAAACGTCAGAAGGAACATATGGGAGAATTGTCCCTAAATCTGGACTAGCCCATGCACACTCCATATATGTTGGAGCTTGGGATACTAGTCAAACGACAGACCAGTGACCACCCAATGTTATATAATACCCGCAAATATATGGAGAAGGTGAGGACTCCAGTCTAAGCTCCCCTTCAAGATGCCCAAGCTCACCAGGAGAAGGTGAATAATAAAGACCCCAAGGTGTGCACATTCCAGGTTTGTGATAAATTGATGACCTTGCTTCCGACAACCCAAAACAAACGGTTGGCTATATGGCATGGACCCAACGTCATTACTAGGTAGTAGCTTGCCTCATCTATAATGTGAAGCAAGCCAATAGGCGGAAGCCATCACAGCTACAACATGTGAACAAGCTAAATGCATGGAGGTAGAACAGCAATCACCAACTACTAGTTCTTTATACCAACAATACCCGGGAGACTCCTCTACTAATCCAAGTTCATCAGAGTTACCATACCACTAGGTGTCTTCACCTCCAGTCACTAAGCACAAGTCATATTGCTGGAATAATACCTGGATGTCTTCTGTGAGAAGCCAGGACGAGTAAGGGGTGGTGCTCAAAATTCATGCTCCCAAAACGCAGGAAGAGCCATACATTTGAAACCCGGCTACCGAAGGTTGGGAAGTAAATCATAAGAGAAGCATTAAAGGCAATGCTGGACCTTGGGGTAGTCAAGTGATCCAACAGCTAGTTGTCCTTGCCAATTGCCCTGGTCCCCAAGCCGGATAACACTTGGAGATTCAGTATTGACTTAAGGCGACTCAACAAAATATCCAAGTTCAATGCCTAACCGATGTCCAGGATCAATGAGTTGGTGGAAACTCTGGGCAGGGCCAAATACCTCTCCACCTTGTACCCGACCAATGGGTACTGGCAGGTAACCCTGGATGAAGGAATCAAATGCAAGACCGCATTCCCAACTTTGGAAGGCCTCTTCTAGTTCACTGTTCTCCCGTTTGGCCTCCATGGGACCCATGCTACCTTTCCGAGGCTAATGCATCATGGCAAGGCCCTGTATGAGGCTTTTTCCATAGCTTATCTTGACGACATTGCCCTATACAGTACCACCTGTGAAGACATCCTGAGGCACTTGACAGACATATGCAACCTGCTGCGAAAGGCCCATCTCACCACCATCTGGCCAAATGTCATCTAGCACAGTCATCAGTCAAGTACCTGGGTTTCCAGGTAGAACATGGGCAAATCCTACCCCAACAGGTCAATGTAGATGCAGTACAGAAGGTTCCAAGACCGATTACCAAGAGGGGTGGCTGAGCCTTTCTCCCAGCCATCTCTGAGAGAGCTGCGCCCCTAATTGATAAACTAACCAAGGCTCAGCCAAACATCCTCTGATGGGACCAGTGAGCCCAAGAAGCTTTTGAAAGTATAAAGAGCGCTCTTTGTAAAAGTCCAGTGTAGTCATGCGCAATTTCACAAAAGAGTTTGTACTACAAACAGACACCACATTCATCGGACTGGGCGCAGTGTTATCAGAAATACAAGACAGTGAAGAGCGACCAGTAACAGTCATTAGTTGGAAGCTCTTCCCAAAAGAATAAGAACAACCCCATGTCAGATCTCGAATGTCTTGCAAAAAATGGGCCATTTATAACCTGATATAGTACTTGAGAAGTTGACAGTTTAAGCTCACCACAGACCATGTCCCCTTAGTTTGGAAGGCCAGAAACAAGGACAATAAACCCTGTATTCTGAGGTGGTACCTGGTCCTACAGCCATAATCATCCCACGTAGAACATAGGAATGGATCCAAACAAGCAAATTCTGATATCCAATCCCAGTATCCGCAGATAGCTTGCTGTCTTGGGGGACGTGGATCACTTAGGAGAAAAGGTGGAGGTGTATGACAGAGTCAGTAACCTGACCCTGTCAAGGGGGGTGAGACCCCTTTTAGCCTGGGATAAGAAGCCTGTCAGGGTGGAAGCCAGTGCTAGTCCTACCCCAGAAGGGGAAGGTGGCAGTGGGAGGGCTCCAATCCCTATCCCTTCTTACAGTGCCAGTTTACTTGCATACAGTGCCACTGTCAGTCACCTGAATGATGCGGGCCAGTGTTAAACAACCTTTTCCAGAAACTATATATCCCAGCTTACCCACTGATGAAGAGCCATGCGGCCGCTGAAATAAAGCTCCACTCAGAGGTCGGGAACCTGCCAGCACAACCCAACAACATCCAAAATTCAGTCCGTGGCATGATGCAGAATCCCAGTCAGCAACATAGGCCTGCGCATATGCAGAACACTCCAAGGACATTCTGCTTAACCTGTGAAAGATCTGCGGAATTACTCCACAATCAAACAATTGAACTGACAAGCCAGCAAGGCCCTTCAAGAACCGTAACATGAACAGCAAAACTAACCCAAAGTCCAGCAGTCCCGCACATGAGAAATGGTTGGGACTCAGACCCCCTTTTATGTCTTTGCATGATAGTACCTCTTCCCTGGAGTGGAGAACAGGAAAAGCTTGGCCGGGAAGCCAGTGGAGAAGAATAGCCAATGGGAAGGGAAGGGGCAGGATAATAGGATGCAGAGGAAGCAAAATGCTGTGTGTTGTTCGGGTGAGGTCAGACCAAGAGAAGAGGCGAAGGAAGGGGAGTGCAAAGGAGCGTGGAGGAGGTTTATTCAGGCTGTGTGCAAGGTGAGGAAGCAGTTGGTGAGAGGAAGTGGTTCTGGATGTTTATGAGCCTGTCAGTGTTCAGAGCGGTAGGAGAGAGGAGGGATTGAGTGAGAAGGTGACTTAGTGTGAAAGGGGTGATTGAGAAAAGGTGTGAGTGGAGCAGTAGTGGTGAGAGAAGGGAGAGTAGTAGTGGTGTGAAGAGGGGGAGTATAGGTAGTGTGGGGAGCAGCAGAGAGTAAGATCGAAGAGTGGAGGTAGATCGTAGAGGGAGGACCATCCAAGAGATAGAATAGGATGTGTCAGAAGAGTGAGCAGAGACAAAAGTGGAGTATGGGAAAGGAATGTAGGCGGAGAGAATGGTGAGTGGCAGAGAGATTTAAGGAGAGAAATATCAGAGCACAGAAATACCAGCGAGAATGAATATACAAGTGTCTGGAAAGCACAACACTTAAGTCATTCCCTTCTGTAAATCATAGTGTAGGTACCCCTAAATTGTTACCTCTGGGAGCCTAGGTAGGTAAGGCATATGCCTTTAGGCCATCTCCAAAAGGCAGACAGATTGTAGATTATTTTTTTATTTGCATTTTTAAAGCGCTCACACAGTTTGCAGGGATCGAGGCGCTGTTACAGGAATTGCGTATTTATAACGCGCTGAAATACCCAGAGACCAGGGATCGAACCTGAGTTGCTTCATGTTGTCTTGCTTCCAAGGTAAACACGTTGCCGCTGAGCTATCCTCCTGGGACGATAGATAGTAGTAGTAGTAGTAGTAGTAGAATCTATAGTACAATTCAGGTGTTGAGGGAGAATGGCCTCCCCCTCCCCCATAAAAAAGCATCTACAAATGCTGCAGAAAGACCCACGTGTTCAGATTTTTCACCCACTCTTGGGCAGATCTTTCCTTAATCCTCATTTACTATCGAAATGGTTTTCCCCACCCTTAACACTCAGACTATACTAATAGATGTTCTTTTTATATTCTTGAAGGATAATGTCCTTGCCAAAACAATGAGAACAGGTCCAATCTGTGCTGTCCTGATCCCAGGAGGACTTTAGATTTTTTTTATACATATCTAGGTTAAGAATCATTGGTTAGTTTTTTTCCAGTGGTGATGCCAACAAGATCCTCTTAGCACAGTTAGAAAATAAGAATAGTTGTTAGGTTTAAACACTAAGGACAATTTACAAGTTTGGCAGAGCAGGAAAAAACTGGTGGTAATTCTGTTACCACAATTGTTTTTGGCAGTAATGGAATTACCTCTGTTTTTACCGGACCGCTGTACTCATTTGACCTTAAAGTGGAGGATTTTCCTCCTGCATTATACTGGAGATAAATCTGCCACCTAATGTCCACATTTTTGTGGAATTACTGCAGCAGAATTACTGCTCACTGTAATTCCTCCAAAATCCCCATAGAATCCTATGGGCTCCGAAAATGGGGATTAACAATGCGCTACCACCACTTGCAATCCTGAAGTAAACTCAGGAGAACAAGTGGCAGTAACAGAAAATTGAGTATTCAGGCCCTAAGTCTCTTTTCCTTTTCTAGTTTCTAGTGTCTTTTTACAGTATTGCAATTTTCCAAACTATTGTCTTCCAGTACTAAGCATTATTTTCCATAAGGATTGCACAGTAGTCTCAAAGTGTTCCAAATAGATTCAGTCTCAAGAATCCCTACTATTGGGGCACACGGATGAACAGAACTACGAAGAGCTCTCATACCTTCCACCGCAGATCTTTTCCCTGTTGACTCAATGCAATGCAGGGCACTTGCCTAGAGCTTTTATGATGCACGAAACGTGCTTGACGGATTTGGAATATGCGTGCACCATTTGCAATGGAATGTTACAACAGTTCTAATTGGTTCACGCAACAGCGCCTCAGAACAGGTAGGATTTTTTGCTTCCCATGCCTTAAAAATGAAAATAATTCTTCCTCATACACAGCATATCGGCAAATCCTTGTGAAATGCATATTATTGATGCAAACCCAATAAATTATAGTATTATCAAATTTATCTTTGCCGAACAAATTCTGGGTATTTACCCGCTTTATGTATGTTTTCACAATACCCCTAGGTGACTTGCAATTTACATACAATATTTTCTACTCTATTCGGTATACGTGTTCATGTTTATTGAGAGCCACTCTTGGTTTTTCTGCAATTTTTAGGACCAATTCCATGCAACAGGAACATAAGGTATTCATACCAATATATGGTTCAACTGACACACTTGACTGTGTACGCTCGATATGAATGGATGATAATAGCATCATGACTTAGGTTCTTTATTTTTGCCTTGTCGTTTCCCCTGTCTCTCTCTTTCCATGGACATAATCAACAAGGGGACATTATATTCTTTGACAATTTAATTCCATTCGCCAATGTGCACCATCATTTTGTTTTGTTTTTTATTTGGATTTTGGGTATAACCCTCTGCTATGTGTTTTGGTTTGGATTTGTTTTCTTGCAACTGTTATTTGTATATGTTGTAAACTGTACACATGACTGTTTATTTTGACCTTTGTAACACCCTGTATATACAATGTCCAGCCTTGAGAAACACGTGTCGGCTGGTCCAGAAGTTGTCTCACCCTGCATACTGCTTAATTAAATGCACTACAAAGGGCCCATTGGCGCAGTGTGGTTGTATCCGTGTAATTTAATTGTTTTGGGTCGTGTAACTGTAAGCGGAAGCTCCATATCCGACACAACTGCCAACCTTATTTCTAGTTACAAGTGCTGGGATTCCAGTTCTTTTCTCCTTCCTGATGTTTCCTACTCTGTATATCTAATGTATATTTTATATTAATAATAAAAATATTGTACAGTAATACATCTAATCTAATACATGTTTCAAATGTGCAGAGGCACAAGCTGAATGCAGCTGTACTTGTATGGCTAGATGCAATATGAACTGACCACGCATGCATCATCATTAAGTTACACAGTGTAACTAAATATAATGACCCATATTAGGCAATGAACTAACATTGCCAAATTACAGGTGGTCCAGAACAATGCCCTGAGGGCTGCAACTGGGATCTCCAGGAAGGACCACATATCTACAATAAGGAGGCCGGTGCACTGGCTCCCGGTCAAATAGAGGATTGTGTTCAAAACCCTCTCATTGGCGCATAAATGCCTCCATGAACTAGCACCCTCTTACCTCACTCTTTGAATTGAGAAGCTTTCTTCCTCCAGGCTTACTAGGAAGGCCTACACCAACCTGATCGCCACTCCCAAAACTAGGAGAGTGCGGGCAGGCGGTACAAGCTTCCCTACCATGGCTGCTGCATTCTGGAATGCCCTTCCAGCGCACCTCAGGATGATTGACTCCCACATGGCCTAACGCAAAGCCATCAAAACGAGGCTATTTGTTTGACTCTCCAACATGTACTTCTTGTAGTCTCTGTCAGTTAAGCTTGTTCTAAATTGACTTTGTTCCCTTGCATTATTTCTATAACCTGCTTTGTAACCACGAATGTATACGCCTTTCCATCAATTAAGCCTGCTTACTCTTTCTTGTAAAACGCGTAGATGCCTTTGGGCTGCAGTGCGCTCTATAAATTTAAATAAATATATAAATAAACTGTTTGCTTGTGTAGTGCAATGCTGGTCCAAACTGCTTCACAGCTTGTCGGCCATGCCAATGGCAGTTATTCGCATTACAGAGGCCAAGTAACATAAAATAACTTCTAATGGATTGTGTCCTCCAACGTATTCCTCATTTTAGATGTATTCCATCCAGCTTAGCTGCTTCGGAAATGTTTTCTCGGCAGAGGGCGCTGTGCGTCGATGTCGCTGAGTCGAAGTCCCTCGAAGGCCTCTGTTCAGGGTGTTGTCATCGGGTATACAAGTAGCACACGTGGTGCCCGTTGGCCTCAGTTCCGTTTTTCCGCAGTACATGTTGCTTCTGAGACTCGGCGCGCCTCGAGTAGTTCTGTGACACAGTTATTGTGAAGTGATATTCAAGATGTCCTCGTTGTCGACCCCGATTTACCGGCTTTCGGGGTTCAAAAAGTGTAAATCCTGCGGTTCCAAAAAGTCCATCACGGAACTGCACCAAGAATGTCTGTGGTGCCTCGGTGAAGGCCACAACATGGATGCCTGTATGAAGTGTCAGGCAATGACGCAGAAGGCCTTGTGAGAGAGGAAGGGAAAACTACAGGTAGGTCAAAAAACCGTCCGAAAAGCCCTCAAGCGTCGAGTCGAGGTCCCATGAGGAGAAATCTCCTCGACGCGAAAGGCAAAAGCATCGGTCTAGGTCCCGAAGTGGTTCACACCACTTTTAGTCTTCAACTAAAAAGTCCAAAAAAAGACGCCACCGGTCCCCTTCCACCTCGTCCTCGGTTGAATCCCCCAAGAGAATGAAATGCCCCACAAAACATTCTTCCTCCGAAGAATGGGAAGCATTTAGAATTAAAATGATGGAGGTTTTTGAAAAGGCTAAGCTCCGGTCCGTGCCTTACTTAGAAGCCGGCTGGGAGCATTACCGTTCAGACACTCGCGCGCCCTCGAGCCCAGGTGATCGAAGAAGAAAAGATCGGGGACCTCCATGACCCCGAGCAAAAAAATTGCTGAAGTCAAGTCGACCGCTCTAGGTCACCGACACCGGCCGGAACCCGACACACCTCAAAGGGCGAGCCTTTGAAGAGCACCTCAACGCCCTCGAAGCCAGCTCCATCGACGACTACTATTTCGTCTGTGCCATCAACGCCCTTATCGACATCAACCCCGAAACCCTCAGCGCCAAATGTTTCAAAGGCTCCAATTCAGCCAGTAACTGTCAAAATAGCAGAAAAAGAAAAGGTCTGAGGAGGGGGAGGTTCCTTTTGGCCTATAGTATGGCATCCTTAATATCCCAGAATGTCTGATTTCTGCGGCAAGCAGAATGAGAGATCTGGTGGAAACCTTGCATAATGCAAGTGGAATTGACACTTCACCTGAGACAGATTTTGGCAGGCCAGAACCAGGGGAACATGCCTGTCCCTCATATAGGCAGCTAATGACAAATGTGGTTGAATATTTAGGATGGGCCAGATCACCAACTCAGTTCATTCAGGATGATCTGATGGATATATTGGATCATGGCCCTACCGAAGATCCGATTTTACCTTTCCATGTAGCCTTACAAAATAAGGTGGCCAAAAATTGAGAGACCCCAGACTCAATTCCTCCTGTGAATAAGTCCCTCACTTCAAAATTCCACCCTTCCAGTAGCGACCCCGGCTATCTGTCCAAACACCCTACTCCTGAGAGTCTGGTGGTCCAGGCAGCCACAGCTTCAAATAAGGTGGCGTACCCTTCCATCCCTCCGGATAGGAATGACAAGCGTGTGGATGGTTGGGCACACAAGGTATTTTAAGCTGGGAGTATGGCGAAAAAATCGGCCAACTCCACATGTGCCTTGGCAAAATTTTCATACACTCTGTGGGAGTGCATTGCAATGGCGGCAGAGCACATACCAGAAGGGGAAGAAAGGTAAGGATTCCTAGCCATTGTTAGAGATGGAAAGGAGGCCATGCATGAATCCCTACAGTCTGGATTGGACACTGCAGATAGTGTGAGCAGGTCCATGGCCACTACCCCAGTGATGCGCAGATTTGCGTGGTTGCTAAAGTCGGGTTTCGCACCAGACATGCAAAACCGTATTTTTAACATGCCCTTTGACAGGTCTCACCTTTTTGGCAACAAGGATGGCGAGAGCCTTGAGAGGTTGCAGACCTCAAAAGCGGCTGCCAAATCTTTAGGAGCTGTTATTAGGCAACCTCAGCCTTTTTCTGCATCAGGATAATCTTGGAGGGGATGATCCTATCATTACTACTCCTCATATGGAAAGGCGCAAGGAATGGCCAGTCAAAGAGGCCAGAGAAAAGCCGTGGTGGATGAGGAAAACGTGCAAAGTCAGCCCCAGCTGCAGCCTCTTTACCATCAGCGGATGCAGCAACCACCACAAAACCACTTTGAGGACTTCCATCACAAGACACCTGTGGGAGGCAATCTGTCCCAGCATCTGCAAGAATGGCGAGCCATTACTTCAGATGTTTGGGCTCTAGAAACAATAGCCCAAGGTTACTGCCTCCCTTTTCTAATGCAACCTCGAAGCAATCCACCAGGGAGACACTCTTTGAAGTTTCCAGATCCGCTCCTACAGCAGGAAGTCTCAACCCTCCTGGAGAAATGTCCTATAGAACCAGTACATGTAGCGGAGAGGAACAAGGGATGGTACTCGGCATATTTTTTGATTCCCAAAAAGGACGGAGGACTGAGACCCATCTTGGACTTAAGAGGCTTGTACAAGCTCCTCAGGAAGGACAAGTTCAAGATGGTCACTCTTTCTCAGATCCTTCAGGCCCTTCAACTTCAGGATTGGTTGGTGTCATTGGACCTCCAGGATGCTTATTTTCATGTGCCAATCCATCTCAAGCACAGAAAATACCTGAGGTTCGTAGTTGGCGACTCGCACTATCAGTTTCGAGTCCTGCCATTCGGGTTGACCTCCGCCCCGAGGGTCATCACCAAGTTGATGGTAGTGGTGGCAGCGCACCTCAGGAGAGGGGGGATTCACGTCTACCCCTACCTGGACGATTGGTTGATCAGGGTGCGTTCTGCTGAACAAGCCCTAGATCATCTGAAAGTCACCTGCCACTTCCTCCACAGACTGGGCTTCTCTCTCAATGTCAAGAAGTCCCAAATGACACCTTCCCAACAGCTCCAGTATATAGGGGCTGTATTAAACACATCCTTGGGAAAGCACTCGCCTCCCAAGTCGAGGGCTCGAGACATTCTTCAGATGGTTTCCAAATTCCAAAATGCCAGAAATCTCCAGACCTACGACTTCTTGAGGTTGCTTGGCCTCATGGCATCCTGCATTTTCCTAGTGCCAGAAGCACACCTGAGGATGAGATCCCTTCAATGGGCTCTAAAGACTCAATGGTCCCAGTTCGCAGGTCAAATGACGGATCTCCTTCAGATTCCGAACAAGGTTCGGCAGGATACTCTGTGGTGGACTTGCACAGAGAACATCCTAAAAGAAGAACATGTTTGGCAACCATGGCCAGAGATTACAGTAGTGACGGACGCCTTAATCATGAGTTGGGGAGCTTATGCCAACGATCTGACAATCAGCTGTCGTTGGTCTCCATCGGAGTCCAAACTTCACATCAACCTTTTAGAGCTGAGAGCAATCAGACTAGCGCTGAAGGCTTTTCTGCTATCTGTCAGGGGAAAAAATGTCCTGATAATGATGGACAACACAGTGGCCATGCATTACCTAAACAAAAGAGGAGGTGTAGGGTCACTACCCCTGTGCAGGGAGGCAATGCGGCTCTGGTATTGAGCAATTCAAGAAGGAATCTCCTTAACAGCAGTTCATCTAGCCGGGGAGGAGAACATGAAGGCGGACGCTCTGAGCAGGCAATACCGTGTCCCACGAGTGGGAACTGGCTCAGGACATCCTTCAGGAGATCTTCTCCCTTTGGGGAACCCCTCAAGTAGACTTATTTGTGACTGGAATCAACCGGAAGTGTGAAAAGTATTGCTCAAGGGAATTTCCCCCGAGAGGATCCCTAGGGGACGTGTTTGTGGTGGAGTGGAACTTCCCACTGCTATACGCGTTTCCTCCGATTCCCGTCATTCCTCAAGTCATCAGGAGATTGAGACGGTTCGGAAACCTCATGATCCTAATTGCCCCAGATTGGGCCAGGAGAACTTGGTACCCGGACCTTCTAGACATGTCCATCTGCCCTCCATTATGTCTTCCTCAGATAGAGGACCTCCTCTCACACATGGAGGGCCAGGTTCTCCATCCAGAGGTCATGACTCTCCACCTTCATGCTTGGTATCTGAAAGGCTGAGATACAAGGATTGGGAACTTCCAGGTGACGTCATAGAGGTGTTGCTTTCGGCAAGAAGGCCAGCAACACAGTCTCTGTACCGTTGCCGCTGGAAGAAGTTTTGCAACTGGTGCAGGGAAAAGAATGTTGATCCTTTTCTGTGTTCTATCCCAGAAGTGTTGTCTTTCCTCTTGTCCCTGGCACATAGAGGCCTCAATGTTGGGACCATTAAAGGTTATCTTGCAGCGCTTTCCATTTTCTTTTTTTGTCAAAATCTTTTTTATTGAAATATCAGTTCACAATGTAATCTTTAACAGTATAAACAATGGCAAGGGTATTTGAGTGCAGTTCAACATTACATCATATTGTTATTCTTCTGCCTAGAGCTCAACGAGTAGCGCTGAGGCTAATTAATTTAACAGTGGGTTGACATTTCATTTTGAGCATTATTATTCGTTTGTAACATCGTAGTTACTCTCAGGGATGTATTGCTGCAATTGTGTATAAAAGAGGAAAAGAAGGGAGGGGAAGGGAGAGGGAGGAAGAAAAAAAAAAAAAAAAAACCCACCACATTCTTTTCCACCTGCTCCCCCCCCGTGGTCCGGGTGTTGTTCTTGGTACCCGATATTCTCACGTTCTGGTGCTAGATCAGCCATGTGCCTTGTTTTTAGCGAGATTCTCAGGGCTGGAGGAGACATTTGATTAGTTTTGGTTGGAAGAACATATGTTCCCTATCTTCCACATGGTCTAGAAATGGGCCCCAGGTTTGTCGAAATTTGTCCGTTCGATTCATTAATGTGGCTGTTAATTTCTCCATTCCCAAGATTTCCCAGACCTTGACCCACCATTGTGCAATACAGGGGCCCTCCGGCTCTTTCCAGAAGCGTGCGCGCGTAAGGCGGGCTGCCATCAGGAGTTGGGTAATGAGCTGCGCTCTAGGGCCGGACTGCGGGTATGATCCATCCTCAGGGGAATCTCCCAGGACCATCACCGTTGGGTCCAGAGGGAGGAGGGATCCGCAGATGTCTTTGATTTTGGAGCGAATCTCCAGCCAAAAAGATTGAATGGTCGGACAGTGCCACCACATGTGACCCAGATCCCCTTTTGCCCCGCACCCGTGCCAACAAGTCTCAGGGTATTCAATATTCATAGCATGCAATCTCTGCGGAGTGAAGTACCATCTGTAGCATATTTTGAGTGCACATTCCCTCACTGTCGTGCATCTGGAGGACTTGTGTGCTCTGGCCCAGATTCTCTGCCACGCCTCAGGAGAGATCTCTTTCCCCAGCTCGTTCCCCCATGATACCATGTACGGTAGTTCCTCCTCCTCTGGGGCTATTTCTGTAAAACGATAGCATGTGGCTACATTATGGGCACGTTGACCTTCGATCGCGGTTAGTTCGAGGCCTATGGGGGGTCTATTGGCGGCTTTCCTAACTAGTGGGTTGGTGATCCAGTGCCTAAGTTGAATGTATCTGAACCTTTCGGATTCTGGGAGGTTAAATTTCTCCTTGCACTGTATAAATGTTAAGGGGATCCCATCCACGTATGTCTCCTGCAGTCTCAAGATTTTGTTTCCCGACCATTCATGATAGGATCTAGGTTGAAGCCCCGGGGTAAAGATAGGGTTTTGTGTGATCGGAGTCATAGGGCCCAGACCCGGGGTCAGTCTTCTTAGGGTGAGCTGTCTGTCCCAGCATCTGAGTGAGGCGCACGTGGTTGGGAGGAGTGGAACTTGGGAAGCTCGGGCATCCCGCGGCAGAAAAGGGAGATGAGATAGGGGGGTCGTAGTGAGTGTCTGTTCTATATCTCGCCATTTAGGGGGGTCCTCTTGGAGCGCCCATATCAGGATAGGGGCTATCTGAGATGCACGATAGTATCTTACCATAGACGGGAGCCCTAGTCCGCCAAGCTGTCTACTTCTAATGAGGATCTTGCGCTGGATCCTAGGTGTTTTACCCTGCCAGATGAATTGGGATATGGCTTTCTGAAGGTCTTGTAGGTCTCGCTCTGGGATATAGACTGGAAGTGCCTGGAATACGTAGAGAAGGTGGGGTAATAGGGTCATTTTAACAGCTGACATTCGCCCCAGCCAGGAAATTTCCTGGGGGCCCCATTTTACTAGTGATTCCTTAGCTTCTTTAAATAGTGGGGGAATATTGGCCTTCACCAGACCAGAGTAACTCGCGGTCAAGTACACTCCCAGGTATGTTATTTTGGCGGTCTCCCAGCTGAGGGAGAATTTGTTCTGTAAGGCGTTTAACACCTCCGGGGTTTCGGACAGGTTCAGCCCCTTTGATTTGGCCGCGTTTATTGAGAAGCCCGAGGTCTGCTCAAATTTGTCCAGCAGGGCCATAAGTGGGGGGACTGAGTTCTGGGCCTCTCGCAGAAAGCAGAGCACGTCATCTGCGTATAAGGCCACTTTGTGCGTCTGATCCTTCAGTTTGAACCCTTGGATTTCGGGGTGTAGGCGGATATGTTGGGCTAGTGGTTCCATTGCGAGCGCAAACACCAGCGGGGATAGGGGGCAGCCCTGCCTGGTCCCTCTGCCGAGAGGTATCCGCGGCGTCCACAGGGCGTTGACTCGAACCTGGGTGGTGGGGATCTGGAAGTTGGCTAGTATCAGCTTAGAGAAATGCGGGCTAAACCCAAACCCCTTCAGGACCGAGTGTAGGTAATTCCATGACATGCTGTCAAAGGCACGATGGGCATCTAATGACAGTAGGGAGAGAGGAGCTGGAATGGAGGGGGCAAGGGCTATCAGATCAATTGCTCTTCTGATATTGTCATGGGCCGATCTACCCTGGATGAAGCCCGTCTGGTCTCGATCTATTAACTTAGGTAATACTTCCCCCAGACGGCGCGCTATGATTTTGCTGAAGATTTTACTGTCAGTATTAAGCAAGGCTATGGGCCGATAGGAGGTGCAATCAGCGGGGTCTTTTCCAGGTTTTAGTATTAGGGTGGTAAATGATTCAGCCATGGATGTGGTGACTGATCCCACTTCCCACAGGGTATTAAACAAAGTGGTTAAATGCGGTGTGTGTTCCTTCACGAAGGTTTTATAGAATTTATTTGTAAACCCATCTGGGCCCGGGGCCTTCCCATTGGGGAGAGATTTGATGACTGCTTCTATTTCTTCCCCTGTTATTGGAGCTTCTAGGGTGTCTTTCAAAGATCGGGGTATTTGTGGGAGCTCCGCTTTGTCTATGAACTCCTCAATGAGGGCCGGGTTCCCTATGTGCGGGGTAGCGAGTTCCGTGAAGTAGTCTTTTATGATGTGGCATTTACCCTCCTCTAAAAATGTGCCTCTACCTGTCTTATCTCTTAGGAAGTCTATTCTATTTTGTTTAGTCTGCTTCCCTATTTTGGCTGCTAATAACCTGTTTGCTTTGTTCCCTTTAGTGTAAACAAATTGTTTAGTGAGCATCATGCCATAGGCCGCCTTCCCCACATGGTGTGCCTCCAGCGCTTTTTTGGCCACCCTCAAGTCCCTTAATGTGCGCCGAGTGGGTTTCCTCTTATGTAGCCCTTCCAGTCTGAGAACTTCCTCCTCTAATTGCTCCCGCAGCAGTTTCCTGGATCTCCCCCGTTGTGCAGCCTGTTCTATTAGGTGGCCCCTGAGTACCGCCTTCCCTGCATCCCAGACAGTCCCCAAACTCACGTCTCCCGTGCTATTCTCGCTATAGTATAGCTCTATAGTTTCTTTGATGTGGGCCCGAATTATTGGGTCATCTAGTAGGAAGTCGTTTAGCCTCCAGGGAGGTTTCGTGGGGGGGGGGTGACTCGAGGGGGTGTGATAGATAATAGGACCGGGGAGTGATCCGCTAGTGCCTCTGGGAGGATTTCTGCTTCCAACACATTTGGGATCAATGAGTCGGCTATCATGAATATATCGAGTCTTGAGAACCCGCCATGTACTGTTGAGAAGTATGTGTAATTTCTTTCATCTTGGTGAAGATATCTCCATACCTCGATGAGGGAATGTTCTCTCAGTATAGAGGTGAGGGCCTTGAAGTTGTTTCCATCGTTTACTGTGGGGGGTAGTGTTTTGTCAGCCATGGGGTTGATTACTGCATTAAAGTCCCCGCCTATGATTACCTCCCCCTCAGCGTGGTCGAATAAGGCTTTGGACAACTTCGTGAAGAACTGACTTTGGTTAGAGTTTGGGCCATAGATGGAGACTAGAGTGACCTTGCGGCCATCTAGTGTAGCGTTAACCAGTAGGAACCTTCCCTCTTCATCCCAAAACTGTCCATTAGTTTTAAAAGAGATCCTATTGCGCACCAAGATGGCAACCCCACCCTTTTTCAGACCGCACGATGCAAAAAATCTAGTGGGGTAATTTCTGTCATTCAGGCGGAATTCGTCCGCTGGGCACAGGTGTGTCTCTTGAAGAAACAGGAAGGAGGCGTCTAGAGACTTCAATCTATGGAGAAGTGCTTTTCGCTTCAGGGGAGAGTTCAGACCCTGCACGTTAAGTGAGATAAATTTATAGCTAGGGGTTGCCATGACTCAGTCGCTCAGGTTCTATGGGTAATATGAAGCTTCCAGCCATCACCGGACGAATACATTTCCTTGGGTGGGGCACAGAGGTCCAACCGGGGTGAGGGCCGTGGTGGGTCAGAATATAGCCCTTCTCTGGTGGCAGCAGGTGGGGACAAAACATAAGAAACTCAATAAATAACTTATAAAGAGAGATTATGGTAGCAAATACATTAGTCATTTCCATCAAGAACTGCGACGATCGGAGTCCCCAAGGTACGTTGATTTGAGTAATATCTTTGTCGGGCGCCATCCGGTCTGGCGCCCAAGCCAGCTACAAATAGAGAACTTCAGAACCCAAACTACGTTTAAACTTAAGGCTCAGGGGTAACAAGTGACTGCCGTGGTTAAACTGGGGTTTAACATGGGAGAGTTGATCATTAATTGCAGGTAACAAACTGCTTGAGGGCCTTCAATGAGACCCGGCAGGGAGGGGTGAAGCAAGGGGAGAGTAACATACCAGTGCGTGGGGAGAACTTTGTTGGTAGTACCATCTCGAAGCATAGGGGAGAACTTTGTTGGGAGGTATGTACCACACTCTCACAGCTGGGCTCCCGCCTCGGGTTCCGGCGGGGGATGGATGGTGTCCTCGCAGGGAACCTTTCTTCTGGTGAGGTTAAAACAAAAGTCACTCTCTCACCTTCAGTCTGTACAGATCTCTGCCCAACACTTCTCCTCCGAGGATGCCGGCGAAGGGGCCTCGCCAGGGGTTTTCGATGTCTTCCTCAGATCTGATTCGCCATTAGGGGCTGTCGCATTCCCCGGCCTACGGCGGGATCTTCCCCTCCTAGACTTTGGAGCCGGGCGTGAGATGGGCTCGTCGTCCACCGGGGGCCGTGGGCCGCGGTCCACCCCGCCAGGAGGCTCTTCCATCAGGCTCTTTGCTTTCTCCTCTGTGGATATTATGTGGTGTAGATTGTTGAGTTCAAATATGAGTTTGCAGGGAAACCCCCAACGATACCGGATCCCCTGATCCCTCAACCAGGATGTCACTCTGTGCAGGCGCCGTCTGCGGGCCAGGGTGTATGGGGCAAGGTCCTGGAATAGATGTATCTCAGTGCTCTGGAATCGGATTGAGTCAGAGTTCCTGGCTGCCGCCATGATGTCCTCTTTCTGGCGGTAGAAGTGTACTCGGGTAAGTACATCTGGAGGCAGATTCTTCTTCAGCTGAGCCGAGGAATACACCCGGTGTGTTCTATCCAATTTTAGATCCTCATTCGGTGGCAGCTCCAAGAGGGATCTGAAGAGCGTCTCAACGTATTCCGCTAGGTCTCGGTCGGGAATCTTCCGAGGAACTCCACGCAGGCGAATGTTGTTTCGTCTCAATCTATTTTCAAGATCGGCTTGTTTTGCCCATATGTCCTCCAGATGTTCTTCGATAATCTTTACTCTTCCTGCCAGGGCCTGATTGTCATGGGATTGAACACAGGTGACATTTTCTAAATCATTGACCCTGGATTCCAGGCCTCCAAGATGAGAGGTCAGGTCTGCAAGTGATTGGGCCAAAGAGTCCTTGGAGGTTTTAATCTCCTTCTTTATTTCCTGGGTGATATCTTGCTTGAAGGACCTGAGCATATTCTCCATATCCTCCCTGGACGCAGCCATATTGGTGTTCAGCTCTGGGGTTAGAGCAGGGGTAGAGGATGGGTCTCTTGATTGAAGCGTTAAATAAGCTTGTATACTCTGTGTTTTCTGCTTAGTCCCAGATTTGGGCATCTCCGGGGTGCTGTAGATTGCGCTGATTGGCTTCGCATGGAATCCCCAGGCTCCTAAGGAGAGGGGCATGTAAGAGCACTCAGTCCGTACTTTGGTGTTGTTGTGAGTTTTATCTGTTGTGTCCCAGTGCGGTTATATTTCAAGCGGGCTATACCAGGGCGCTTGGACCCTCCCAAAGGGTTTCTTCTGAACAATGGCCCTTTCACCAGGCTTCACAGCTCCTGTTAGATTAATTCCAGGACCCCCTGGTGTGTTTTGTCCGTGACCCCTTTCCTTTCGGTACCTGATTAGCTTGGTGTCCGTGCTCTCTGTGCCTGTAGTCAAGCTGTAGGGGAGCAGGGTGGCCTCACAGTGCTTTAAATCCGTCGGGCCGGTGGGGCCAGCAGAGTCTCTTCCAAAGGGCCCTTCAGAGTCAGTCTTTGTGGTGCAGGCACCGCGGGTGCAACCCTGGCTCCAGTGCCGGAGGCCAGGGCTGGAATGGGCTGGGAAGAGCGGCTGCCCACAGCGGAGGCCCCCAGCAGACCCGTCTGCCCCGTGCTGCCCCGTGCTGCGCCGCCCCGAGCAGCGCTCCCAGGGGGGGGGGCAGGGCTGTGAACGCCGCGATCCCGGCGGGACTCACCCGCAGAGAAGGTCAGCTGGAGCCCGGTCTAGCTCCTCGTCGGGACCCGGAGCGCTGTTTTCAGGGGCTCGGTCGAGACCGCGCCCTGGCGAGGGAAGCCCGTCCGCTCTGACACTCGAGCGAGGGCAGCCGGGAGTCAGGTTGGCCGCAGCCTCCCCCAGGCGCCGCCGCTCTCCAGCCAGGGCGGGCCGTCCCGGGCGGGGCTCGCATGGGACTCAGGGTCGCTGCTGCAGGGATGGTCGGGTGGTTTGGTTAGAGAGAGCGGGAGCTCTCCAAACGTATTCCCCCCGCCGGGAGCTCCACCACCTCCGATGCTTCTCCGGTTCGCTCGCCTCGGACCTCGCTCTCTCACAGGGGACCCCCGCCGGGCCCAGCGCCGCCCGTGTGTCCGCTCCACCCTCGACGCCTTGGATTTATCGCCGCCGCAGCGGCCCTCCGTCAAGCCCCTGACTCCGGCGCAGCTCGGCTGAGAGAGTCAGGATGGTCGGAAAAGGCGCGCTCCCCCATCTTGGGTTTCACGGAGCCAGGATCAACGGCTCTCAAAAGTGCATTAATCCTGAGTCTACCCCCTCAGGAACTCAGCGGCAGGTCCCTCAGCATATCTTCTCAGTTCGGTTTTCTCATGGGGCTGAAATTCTTCATTTAAGTGGGTTAAAACGGCTGGCTTGGGCGCTTGAGACCGGAGCTCAGAGGAGGCACGTCCGCATGGTGTGCCGCCTGGCCACGCCCTCCAGCGCTTTCCATTTTCAAGCGCTCTTCGAAGAATGTTCCTACTTTAAAATTCCTTTGATAATACAATTCTTAAAGGGACTGACCAATGTGTTCCCTCCTTCTTTCCAAGTCCCAGTTTGGAACCTTAATGTGGTTCTAAAGTTTTTAATGTGTGCCCCTTTTGCACCCTTGCACACTTGTCCATTAAGATTACTAACGTTGAAAACGGTTTTCTTGGTTGCTTCAACATCCGCACGAAAAGTGAGCAATTTGCAGGCACTGTCTTCTGGGCCACCCTATACTGTGTTGCACAGGGACAGAGTTGTATTGAGGGTTAAACCTTCATTCTTACCTAATGTTTTGTCTGATTTCCATTTAAATCAGAAAATTATTCTGCCCGCGTTCTATCCTCTACCACCTCATCCCAGTAAGGAGGAGGAAAGATTGCACAGGCTGGACCCGAGAAGAGCTCTAAGCTTTTACATTTCTAGGCTCTCCAAGCTTAGAGTGGAAAATCAACTTTTAATTGGCTGCACCGGAAGGAAATTGTGTCAATGTGTGTCAAAACAAACCCTATCACGTTGGAGTGTGCTTTGCATTTCAGAATGCTACAGATTGTCAGCCACAGATCAACCAGAAGGCTTGAGGGCCCATTCTACCAGAGGCATAGCCTCTTCGACAGCCCTTCAAAGAGGTGTTCCTATAAAATCCATTTGTGAAGCAGCAACTTGGTCATTGTTGCACACTTTTCTAAATTCTTTAGTCTGGATGCTTCCCACTCTAAAGAGCTTGCCTTTGGTAAAGCAGTGTTATATTCAGCTATATAATATAAAAAATCTACTCCCTCCTCCAGAGTGCTTTCTACACTGCTTTGGGAGTCTATCTAAGATGAGGAATATGTTGGAGGACACAATCCATTTGAAGAACAAGTTACTTACCAACTGGTAACGTTCTTTCGACTGGTTGTTTATCCAACGTATTCCTTATCGCCCTCCCATCCTACCCCTCTGTAGATTTTCAGGTGTTATTACCACTTCAACTCTCGCAAGGCTGACACCTGGCTATCTACACTATCTATACAGCAGAGCAAAAGGAGAAAAACAGAACTGAGGCAAACGGGCGCCGCGCATGCTACTTGTATACCCGATGACGTTACCCTCGACGGAGGACTTAGAGGGACTTCGACTCAACGACATCAACGCACCGAGAAAACATTTCCGAAGCAGCTAAACTGGATGGAATACATCTAAGATGAGGAATACGTTGGAGGAACATCCAGTCGAAAGAACGTTACCAGTTGGTAAGTAACTTGTTCATCTCTCCTCATACTGTGAAAGGTGCCACGTTCAGGAATTAGTTTTAAAACAAATTCCTTGCATTTTTGCAGCTTTAAATGCAATTACCAGAGTGATTTAGAAAGGGTTTGTAAGTCTGATTACTTCCCGAATCTGCATTTCTACTTTCACAGGCACAGCAAATTAATGTGTTTTTTAACTAGTTTAAATGCAATCATGCCTACTTTAGTAAGAGTTTATTTAATAGGTTTTTCAAGTGTATCTACTTCCCAAATTCAAATTACTCCTTCTGTCAGCAAAGTGCCTAGCAAGTTCGAATTGGCTCAAATTCTTTTGCGATTTCACAGTTTATAATGCACATTTTTTGCTGTTTTCAAAGGGCTTCCAAAGGATTACCAGTTGTGTCCATTTCATGGAAGTGGGTGGTGTATATATGGAGAGTATTCGTAGGGTTGCCCCGCAATTATCTAAGAAGGACCTAGTCATCACAATGCCCCAGGAACCCCGTAAGTTTGCTGGCAGTGACCAATTACTGCTTGGGTAGCCGTCTCAGGGCAGTATTATCTGCAGAAAACCTACTCACTCAAGGCCTCCCTTACATGGATTTTCCTTAATAGTCTCTCCGTTATCCCTTGAATAAAAAAGAAAACTGCATACTTTACGGGTAGTGTTGGTTCTAATGGATACAGCATCTACTCTGCATATAGATTGGCTGACCTCCTTCCTAACTGACTGCTCTTCCCAAGTCATTTTCAGCACCTTCTCCTCACCTACTTCCTTCTCATCTGTGGTGTCCCCCAAGGATCTATCCTCTCCCCTTGGCTCTTTAACATCTACCTTACTCAGCTGGCATTCCTCATCTCCTCCTCCCCCAGCTTCCAATATAATGCAGATGACACACAACTCTTTTTCAAACTTCCGGCTGACCTTCTTGCACATTCCATCATCCCTGACTGCCTATCTGCCATCTAGGCCTGGTGCACTTCCGATAATCTCTGCCTCAATGCCAGCAAAAATGAGATCCTTTCCATTGGGACCCCTGCTCCCACCTTCTTCCCTTCACTCTGGCCTTCCTCCACTCGCTCTCCCTCTGCTCTGTCTTCTGATGCCAGAAACCTTAGAGTCATCTTCGGCTCCTCTCCCTCCTTCCTCCCACACACTCAGGACATTGCCAAGAAATCCCACTTTCAGCTCTTCCTTCTCAAAGGAATTCTACCTTTTCTCACCTTCCCCCAGAAGCTCACTCTTACCCAAGCCCTGGTTCTATCTAGGCTTGACTATTGCAATAGCCTCCTCCGGAATCTTCCTTCTTCCGTGCTGCAACCCCTCCAACTAATCCAGAATAGAGCAGCAAGACTTATCCTTGGCCTCAAGGCCAAGCACTGCATCTCTCCTGCACAAAAAAGTCCTCACTGGCTCCCGGTTACTTCCCGAGTTAAATTCAAATCCCTCTGTCTCATCCAAAAGGCTGTCTAGGGCATGGGACCACACTATCTGCAACTCTCTCTTACTAAATATTATCCCTCTAGATCTCTGCGCTCCTGTGGTACTAACTCTTTGTGTGCAAAGCGTTTCGCTAAAAAGAGGCCAAGAGGTTGATCACTTTCCTCTGCTGGCTCCTGTTAAGAGGGATTTCTGAACTCTGACCTGGAGGGGCAGAGGTTCAGAAGGCCAACCTAGTTTCTTGGAACAGGGTAACCTCTGGACAAGCCAGGCCAATCAGGGTAGCTATGGCAGGCAGTCAAGACTAAGTCTCAAGAGGGGTGAGGGTGACTGAAAGACCTCAATGAGCACACAAAGGAAGGACACTTACAAATTACTCCAGACAGGTGTTATATTAAAAATATAGACACATTTATTACAAGGCCTTTGTAACATAGACCACAGCAAAGAATTACAATAATATTAAACCAAGTAAACCAATACATCACAATCAACACAATATATATACAAGACCAGAGGGGCCTAATGGATTAAGAAGCAAGAAATAAGTAGACCACCTAGATGGGAGGGAAACAGGTAGTGCAAGTAATTTTTAGACCCAGTTCCACATCAAGAATACACCTAACTAGGAGGCAGTCCAAGCCCTACGAAGAGAGGAGCCTTATGCTCAATAGTACATGCACGTGTTTGTGCCAGTGGACAAAATAGGGTCTCTTCACGGGTCACTAGCAGCTCAGGATGGTGGAAAAGGTCAATGAAGATTAAGTCCCCACTATTCAAGCAGGACCTCCACTTGAGGGCAGAGGCAGGTTGAGAGTGCGGGATGGAGTCGCTATTTCGCAATAGCTGTGGAAAGGAAAGGGGACCCCAGGGGCCACTTTGTGCGTAGAAATGGGCCCCTGCGCTAGGGGCCACCGGTTGGGGTATGGATTACTCACTGATCCCCGACGCAGGCAGATCCAGACTTCGCCAGTACAGTCCATTTCGCTGGCAGGTTCGAATGCGACAATCAGTTTGTCTCGACACTGTGTAGTTTCTGAGGTACAGCGGGGATTCCCAAACAGGACAGGGGCGATTTCTCCGCCCCGGGTGGAGGAATCAGCCCAATTCCACTGCAGCAGGCTTCAGGGTCAAGGGGGTCACAAGTGCAGCGAACTTGCACAGGTCGTTTCCACAGCAGGGCAACACGGTAACCGGGCGCACTCGGCTAACTTCAGACCTGGGAATGCCAAGTGAATGGAATTCGGTGTGAGGGTGCCGTGGACACAGAGCAAGCAGGGCTTCCTCGAAACCGTGGCGGTAACAGAGTAAACGTCTAGCGTAAGCTGGTCAGCCCACTAGTTGGCCCAGGGACACTTCCGAAGAGGCTTACTTGCAGGGTTTGATGAAGGTGCCGAGAATAGGTAGTCCCACTATTCCAATGGGTCGAAGCATCTTCGCAGACCTTCTAGGACGATCAGATGCAGAGGGGTCTCGCCGGACGACAGCGGGCTCAAGGTGCCAATCCTTGCAGCGGTTCCTCGACTCGGCCTCTTGTTGCAGGATACTTGGCTCCTTATCCTTTGTTCGTGTGAACTCAGGAGATCGACATGGTAGTGGTGTTCTCGGCCTCCTCTTGTTCAAAGTTCCCTTCGCGCCAAAACGGAGAGGACCCAAAGGGAGATCTGCTCACAAACACTCACTCCATACGTGGACCAATCACAGACCACGGTGGTCCCAGGCATTCAGGACACTCCAGACTCTTTGGCACCCAGGAAGTGTATTGGGAACAGACATCCCAGCCCACATCCTGGAGGCACACACACAAGGCATGCAGAAGCCCGCGAAAGCTTTGGGTTTCACGGGAAATTGCATGACCAAATAAGGACTGACCCGGGTCGGCACGACCTGGGGAAGGTGAAAGGGCAAGATGGCCAAAGGACAGGACAAAGAACCTCGTGGCGTGGCCATTTTGGAGCCAGGCCACCTATTTGTGCCAAACGCGGTAAGCGCGGATAACATGGCAAGAAAGGGTTCAAAAAATAAGATAAACGATAGCTGCCACCAGTCCTGTCCGTGACACATCTGCACAGTTCATAAAAAGTCCAGCGAGAGTTTCTAGGGCCTTTGGAATGACTAGAGACCCAAGGGTGCGGTAAAGTAAGTTACATTGCACTCTTGTTACATGTTGCACAAAAGCTGCAACATGAGGAAAGGACTAAGGGAAACAAAGTCTCCCAGTACTGACTGTCTTAAGGGCATGTCAGTTTCCCCATAAAAAGTGAGCGAAAGCCCAGAGGAGTGCGGCTGAGGGCTGTGCTTCTCTGGCAAAGGTTAGATCAGGGTGTAAAACAGCAGCAAGAAGTTTGGGGGTTGACACATGGAGGGAAAATTACATTCAAATATGGGATCTTTCATAACAGCTCCCTTCTATGGAACAGCCTCCCCATCCCTGTGCAACTTGAGCAGGATTTCCTGAAATTCCGGAAACGCTCAACAAGACTTTCCTTTTTACCTCCTCCTTCCCCCCTTCTCTCCTCTGCTAATCTCACAGTTGCTTGATTCGTGTCCAGGGCCCTTATGCATCCTGGGACCCTGACCTCCCACACTGAATCGCCCCCAGCTTCTGCCTATCATCAGCATTTGCCTCAGTACACCCTCCGTCCTGGAGGCTCACACTTACCATACCTTGCACTTCATCTGTTGCTCTCCCATGAGCAGGGGCACCCCAGCACCAACCTCCACTGTGCCCTCCCTTCTGCACTTGCACATTCTGAAGACTCACAAGGCATAGTAGGTTTGTCCTTTTTTTCCCTCCACTGTATTTAATCTTTTTATGTGTTTTAATGTCTCATTCCCATGTCCCCTCCCTGTTGCCCTGTGGGCACTTTGAAACAGAATTTACTAGCTGTATAAGCGCCTAACAAGCGAACAATAAATAAATAAAAATATCTTATCTTTAAAATGTACATCCGCCAGACTGTGACCTCGGAAAGTATAAATCACATGTGCAGTGTCGGGCGTGTCAACCGTTCTCACAGTATAAAGTGGGCCCCTTGCATCCAGCAAAGAAAGTGACACTACCCTCCTGCCCCAAGCCCAACGGTTCCCCCTATATTTCATGCTACCAGTGTACTGGGAACATTACAAGGGGTCTGAGAGGAGACGGTCTGGCAATAGGGAACCTCCCGAGGAAACATATCCATGAGAATCATAGTTACCCATAAGGTATGTAATTCTGCTATTGAATAAGCATTTCGGGTCCATGAACCATGGCAGTAGACGCTATACAAACGCAAGATATATTTTATATACAGAGTCCTTGTATTTGAAAGATTCACCCAGAATTGCCTAATGATTTAGGAATTAAGTGCTTCAGATGCACCAGGACAATGAAAAAAATCTAAAGCAAAGATATACTGCTCCACCGATATTTCAAACAAAGCCTCAGTGTTTGAGTCTGGTCAGTAGTCATTACACGCGAAGCCAACCAAGTCTCCGCCTTCACAGATTTTCTGAATTGGTACCTTTCTCCGAGAAGTGGTTTTGGCAGCAGGAACACGGGTAGTATTTGCCGCGCCCCCGGAGTCCTCCTCTTAGGAATCTCTCTGGAGCAGAATTGGGAGCATTTATGATTGCCATAGGTAACAAGTAAATCTACCTGTGACTGTCCCCACTTCTCAAAAAACATCGTCTACCACAGTCTAGAGTCACCATCTTACACCGATTCAAATTCTGAACAGTCACTACAAACATTTTGGTTGAATCATCACATTTACAGACACTTTCTAGACAAAAAGTCACATTTATGGACACATTCCTGATGAAGGGCTTACACTAAACATACACTTAATCATACATGATCATGCAAAATCAGGCAAATTTGCATTGGACACATTAATTTACGTTAAGCTCATTAACATTTTACAACAGTAAAAAGTGTACAATTTGTGGTTCAAACTATCAAGAAAGCCAGTGTTGGCTGGTGAATCTAGGTGGCTGGGTGTAAATATTTCCAAGTATTGAGTGCAAGTGGTTGAGCGTAGTATATGTGACTAAGGGGGTATCTCACGTCGACAACATTTTTTTAAAATAATGTTGAAATGGTGAATTGTATACCACAGTTTTTGAGAGAAATGGGGTAAAAGGCCATGCAGTTTGTAATTGGTTCTCTAGGGTTAACACATGTACAAATCCAACAGTTGTTAAATCAACAACAATACACTTTTCCTTTTAGGGATATGAGCACCTGTTCCCTTTCCCGTCCAGTGGGCAGCTCCAGCAATCGTCATCAGCTCCCCACAAATCTTCATATTCACCTCATTACAACCCCGGCGCTAAACCATGGCGCTATTAGCACCATGGTTGGTGCCGGTGTTGTAACGAGTCCGCCATGGTGGAATGGGGAAATACCGCCCCATTCCAAGGTTGGCGGGGCGGTATTTCCCCATTTCACCATGGCCCTTCCTCATTCCCATTTTCGCCCCATAGGGCTCAATGGGACTGGGGAAGGCGCTAAGTACGGTACCGCAAGATGCGGTACCGTAATTAGCACCGAGGTCCCTTTGCGGCACCCTACTTTAACGGCTGGTAAAACCAGCCGTTAAGGTCGGGTCCCGCAAAGGGACCTCGTAATCGGGCGTTAAGGGTTTAACGCGCCGACACCTTTTACGGCGCCGTTAAACCCTTCTCCTTCGCACACCTGTTAAGGTCTTCTTGTTTTTGGTGTTAAGCTCACACATTAGGCCCTCTCAGGCTGCTATTTTCCAGTGTATCATAACGGCTGGGCACCTATTTATTCATTGTGGTCCTACTCAATAATAAGTGCTTTTTTGTTAGGTAGATATTTTTTCCTGTTAATATCAAACTAAAGTGTATCGAAAATCTTAGTAAATGATTACAATCGGAAGTGTGGAATCTTTAAGAGAAACAGAGAAAAAATACATTCTGGAGCTCATGTGCTCCAAATGGGTAACTTGACGATGGGGAGCCGTTACGTGTTGACATACTGGCCAAATATATTACCAAATATTTCTCATTTGCACGGCGAGTGCAAAAGTGCAGGACAAAAGGCAGCGTATACCTGTACAACCATGCGGAGTGAGTAAACACTGCATCAGGTTATCTGCATGAGCCGTAGTAAGGATAGGTGTGTCCTGTACTGAAGTTGAGCTAGTTCCTTAATAATTTGGGTGAGTTCTTTATTTTTTGTTTTCTGTTCCCAATGCACATCTGGAAATCTGACATTTTGCCCATTTGCAGGCTGGCTTTTAGCTTTCAGAGTCTATGCAGCATCCATTGCAATACGTGTGAAAAATATATTTGGAACCAGTCATTCAATGCCCTTGAATTTTAACTGCTGAAATTCAACTAGTTATTCCCTTTTCTGCTGCTTTCGTCAGGTGTACGTTTCACGGGTATTGCCCAAAAATATCGAGGGCAGAAAGACCGAATCCCAAAAGACCGAATATGGGATGCCCAATTTGACCGCATATATATATAAGTGGGGGAGAGGGGTAATGTTAATAAAAAATGTGGAGGGGTAAGGGGTCTCCCCTCGCATATATATGCGGTCAAAGAGGGAGAAAAAAAAATTAGGTCTTTTTGGGATTCATTTTTTTATTTTCAGACAAATCACCCAAATTCAGTTTCATGTGTTTGTCAAGTGCATTTTTAACTTTAAATTCAAAATGACCAAGGATGTCTCATGAAGTCACAAGATTCTTTCTTCTTTTACCTATAGTTCTTTAGTGACAATCGTATTCAGTTTCTAATATGAATGCCTAGTCCGTGTTTAAAATTGTTTTGGATAGGGCAGGGTTTATCTTTTATGATGATCCCCTCAAGTTATAGAGAGGCAGGGAGGCTGTTCCAGAGGGAGGCCCCAGCCGAATGAAAGTGATCTACCACCAACTCATTGCTTGGAGAAGCGACTGACCCTGAGGGAGTTGGAGGCAGATAAGCAAAGAGCTCAAGAAGGAAGATATTTAGGAAGAGAGAGTTGGAGGTGTTGAGGCACCAGGCCCGAGAAGGCATTGCGGACAATGCATAGGTTTTTTTATTTAATCCTCCAATGTAGAGATTTCAGTCCTGGAGCGATACGATCCCTGGGCTTGAGGCGAAGGACAAGTCTCGCAATCCTGTTCTGGATGAGTTGCAGAGGGCAGAGATTAGAAGCAGGCAGATTTAGAAAGAGGCTGTTGCAATAGTCCAGCCTAGAGAGAACCTAAGCTCTAGAGACAGTGAGCTTTTGAGGGAAGGAGAGGAAAGGAAGAATATCTCTGAGGAGGTGCACTGGTAGTGTGACCTCTTAGAGACGTCAGAGATGCTAGGAAAGAAGGAAAGGGTAGAGTCAAAGATGACCCCGAGGTTTTCAAACTCAAAGGTGGGAGAAGGAAGAGGGCCTAGAGAGACCGGTCAAAGAGCGACAGGAAAGGAGGGAGCAGGTGTGCCGATGAGGAGAATCTCAGTCTTACTGGCATTAAGGCAGAGATCATTGGCAGCACACCACCCCTGGATAGCGGACAGACAGTCAGAGATGAGAGAAGGAGAAGCGGTGGTGGAAGGAGCCTGAAAATGAGCTGAGTGTCGTCCACATAGCACTGAAAGTTGGAGCAGAGAGCGGCAATGCAGTGGGCAAGAAGTGTCAGGTATTGGATGAACAGTCAGGGAAAGAGGTTAGACCCCTGGCGAACATCACAAGTAGAGATAGAGGAGAGCAAAGGCCCAGGTTGGACCTGGGAGGGTTAACCAGAGAGGGAAGAGGTCAGCCAAGCCAGGGCCTGATCGGTTATACCCAGGTTATCACAGAGACGGTTGAGCAGGATGGCATGGTTGACCATGTCAAAGGCAGAAGAGAGATCAAGTAAGATGAGGACACATGCAGTATTGGAGTCAAGGTTGGAGAGCAGGTCTTCACAGATGTTCAGGAAAGCAGTTTCCGTGCTTCTGGTAGCTCTGAAGCCAGACTGATTGTCATGGAGACAATGGGGAAGAAGATGTAAAAGGACTTGCTTTTTTCCTTCTGTCAGGTGTAGACTGACACCATATTGTCAAGGTCTTAAAACTAAATATGGAAGGAGCTTTATTGTGTTCAAAAGGAAGATCCCAGTGGCTCCGGGAAGAGTTTCTGGTCTTTATGCAGGGCCTTTCTTTGACTTAACTACTGGAACATTCAATTGACATAGGGATGGCTCTGGCATCTTATCCTTGAATGCAGTTGAGAAAAACAATTAACATCGGTGACACCTTGATAGGCGCAAGAGTGGAGCATGTGATTGCCCTCAGCGTTTAAGGAGTTATCACCCAATATTAATTATTAATGGATCTGTAGATTATTATGGAAAGAAAACAAAGATTTATAGTTAAATGTCCCACATTCGTTTTTCTTGTGGAAGTCAGTTTTCCCATTTTGAACTAAATAATTAATACATTCCTACAAATAGGAATTTGTGACTTGAGCAAATGTCAGGTTAAAATGTTTTATCACTTAATTGACATGCATCTGAAGTGCTATATTGTGCACATTTACTGCCAGATCAGTCTCATCAGAGTAGGTGCTTGTGTTTAAACGCAGAATGTCTTTTTCTAATATCAAGCTGAGGCAGGAACCTTGAAAGGTGACTTAGCTTAATTATTCATTTCCTTTTCTTTTTCCAGGAGTGAGGTGGATTTCCTGACCCAAATGGATGAAATGCTGGATACGCAGAGGGAAAGACATTTCAAAGAGCCCAAGACCTGCTCATGTTTGTACATCCTAGACTCGGTTGTTTCAGCACTTGCACGCCATTGGTTGGGAGTTGGAGATGTGGCTAAAACTATCTATTACCTTTTGGAGTCTGCAGCAGCAGCATTGTACCTATCCAATAACTACAAGGTACGTTTGCACTTCCTCTTGGCAGCACCTGATTCCTTTATTCTCATTGGTTCTTGTAACCATAAACATCCTCCTGTGTGACATGTCCT
Source organism: Ambystoma mexicanum (assembly GCF_040938575.1). Classification (NCBI taxonomy): domain Eukaryota; kingdom Metazoa; phylum Chordata; class Amphibia; order Caudata; family Ambystomatidae; genus Ambystoma; species Ambystoma mexicanum. Next base: position 1,470,911,402 of record NC_090931.1, on the reverse strand, counting down.
CCCTCAATGTGTACTTCTCAACTTCTTACCCTTAGTCTTCCAATCTCCTCAATAATCACACTGTGTGCTTGCCCTTTTCCATTTCTATACACCCTCAATTCCTCTGTGGATTCTTACTTACTTAATCTAACCAATAACTGTATGGCGACCCAACACTGCTTCACTTCCATTCATCTGGTTCTCCAGGCCTGCGTTGAAACTTCCTCAATATGTTCCTGGGGGATTTTCTGCATGAAGAGCTGCCACTATGAAACTCTTCGATGTTTATTTTTATATCTTGTGTTGCTCCTCTTCTTCTGTCCTCCTCCTCCTCCTGTGGAGCCATGTGACCTGGAATCAGTTGTACATCCTCTAGCGCATCTTGCAAGACATCTTCTGTAGTCAGATACTTATGATGTTGCCTGGCATCAGTTGTACAGCCACTAGCACATCCGGCAAGACATCTTTTCTAGTAAGATACTTATGATGTTGCCTGAAATCAGTTGTATAGTCTCTAGCACATCAGGAAAGACATCTTCTCTAGTCAGATATTTATGATGTTGCCTGGCATCAGTTGTACAGCCTCTAGCACATCCGGCAAGACATCTTCTCTAGTCAGATACTTATGATGTTGTCGGAAATCAGTTGTATAGTCTCTAGCACATCCGGCAAGACATCTTCTCTAGTCAGATACTTATGATGTTGCCTGGCATCAGTTGTACAGCATCTAGCACATCCAGCAAGACATCGTCTCTAGTCAGATACTTATGATGTTGCCTGGCATCAGTTGGAGTATCTGCTTTTTTAGTTGTCTGAGAGATGGCTAAATAATGCTGTAGGTGTGGTGTTTGCATTGATGTGAGTATACATTGCTTTCAGTTGCTGCTTTCTTCCTGTTGTGGTCCCTCACAAGGCCAATCATAGAGTTGCCAGATGCAAGGCAGTTCTGGGCTGCCAGTACATTTGGTCGTGCACGGAGGCCAAATAAGAAATTGGAGCACATTTACAAAGCATTTATTCCACACCTCCTGTCTTCCACCCTCCACTTACATCAATCAGGTGCCTTTCTGTACAGCGTATTTCTGCTGCACGCCACTGTATCCGACATTCACATACATGTGTATAAAATCGTCTTCTTTGGCGCAAAAAGCTGATTTCTGCACCCTTGCTCACATGTCCATGGGGGTCATTATGAGGTTGGGGGTAATGGAAAAACGATGCTGGTAAAGGATTACCGGCATCGCATACCGCTCCCGGCTATTCTGACCTAAGACCACGCTATTAGAGTCATCGTTATTAACGGTGCCTCTAATAGCAGCATGGGCCTGGGCACGCATCCCATTATACCGGCAATGCCGGCATGCCACTAATGGGAGCAAATCACAAGTCAGGCGGACAAGCAAATACTGGCATCATGATGGCGCTAATAGGGGATACCGGCATGCCGGTAATACCGGCATCGTGAACCAACCGTAAAATGCTATGTGCAGTGTTCCCAACTGCCACAGGTGCACACAATCAGCACAGGTGGAGGCAATGGAGTCTGGGCCAGCACAAAAGGAACACACCCACACACCACCCCCCTTCCCACACCAAGAGGATTTCAATAGTAGTAGCAATACTGGGGATGGAGGACATGCTTGCATTGCTACACCAGCAACAACAACAACATCAACAGCAGGCACCACAGAGGAGATGCAGGAGGAGAAGGAGGGTGAGACAGGCCCAGCATGCCCCACCAGTGCAGCCAGCGGTATCACACAGGCAGCCCCCAATCCCTCGCATCAGATCCAGTCCATTCAACCTAACCCCTGAGCAGATCCACACCCTGTACCGTCTGGACCGGGACACCATCACCACCATCGTGGACATGATACACGACGACATTGTCAGCCTCATCAAAATACGCACCGCCATACCCCCTCTACTGAAGATAGTGTCGGTGCTCCTCTTCCTTGCCACAGGCACCTACCAGTACACAGTGTGGCACATGCATGGCATATCACAACCCTTATTTTCTCGCATTCTGAACCAAGTGCTGGATGCCCTCCACAAGCACACAAGGGACTACATATCCCTACCACGGACTCCCCAGGAGATTTTTGATACAAAAGTTGGCTTCCATGCACTGGCAGGCATGCCAAATTGTATAGATGCCCTCGACTGCACCCACGTGGAGTTGGTGGTCCCGCATGCCATGGAGGTGGTGTACCGCAACCGCAAGCAATACCACTCCATCAGTGTGCAGATGGTATGTGACGCCAGCAAGATCATCACACATTGTTATCCCCAGTGCTCCAGATAAGATTTTGAGGTGGGAGTATTTTATGCATAATTTTTCAAATTAGAGCGTAAATGCAATTTCAAGAGAGTAAAAATTAGTTTTCTCCTCTGCAAGAGAGTAAAACTTATCCAACGCATACGTTATGGGTATGAACACATTTTAAAAGGGTGCGCGCTTTATTGTGTTGCTCGCTTAGCTGTCACAGATTTGATCTTTCAGTTGGAAATTCACCATCATGCATAAGAAGGCTATGCTGCTGACAAAAGAAATGCTACATTGCCATGTAGTGGTGGAAAGTATGTTTTTTTAATGGTCCGTATTTGCCATATTTACATGCGTAAAAGGGCAAGATACGCACGTTAACTGGTAGGCTGGTTATCCCCGATATCCAGGATCAACCCATGACTCTATGGTCCTGCGGAACTCCACGCTACCACGCTACATGGAGCGACATGCTGGACGACGTGCCTGGCTGCTTGGTAAGTTGCATGACAGGCACATGGCACTGAAATGGAGGGAGAGATGCACACACCACCATGGTGTCAATGTTGATGTGACAGCACAATGTGCACATCACTAAACACTGTGCCCCAAAGCATCCCAAACAGAACACGACACCCAAATACCATAGGAATGAAGTAAGGTCGACACCTATCACAATATGACAAAGAGTAAACCACACCACATCCCACAACACGTGCACCACTCAGCAGCGGACCTCACCCTCCGTAACATCATCCAGCAACATGCAGTGAATATGCACTATGTTGCTGTCTCCAGCAAATCACCACGCAGGACAAGCATCCATGGGAGTGCATTGAACAAAACCATCAAGGGAATCCACTGTCTGTCGCAGGGCCGCCACAACCACAGGAATGCAGCATGTCACCATGGGAAAAATCTGCGCTGAATGCCTAACATTGCAGAGCCTTCTGCCAACGCTCCCAGTCACAAAATCATACAGAACACAACACATCACAAATTAGACACAAACACAGCTGTATGCGTACACAATGTATGAGCAACAAGACGGTAGTGCACACCGTGTATCATCTTGAAGATGCAACCCACACCATTATTCCATGGCACAGGACACATTGAGGGCCTAAAAATGGCGTGCATACATACAAGTACATGTGCATGTGACCAACGATAATCTGCAGGCATGTGTGACTAGTACAGCTGTCCATCATGAATCGACTGCTATATACCTTTTTTTGCCTCCCATGCAGGTGACAGTGGCTATCCCTTGAAGCCGTGGCTCCTCACCCTTGTGCAAAACCCACAGAACAGGCATGAGGAGGACTACAATCGTTCCCACACCCGTACCCGTGTGGGCATTGAGCAGACCTTTGGCCTGTTGAAGGCACAGTTTCGCTGCCTTAGCCGGTCGGGTGGGGCACTTCTCTACAGGCATGAGAAGGTGGCCAAGATCATCATGGCATGTGTCATGCTGCACAACATGTGTATCCGACGGAACGTGCCCCTGACATTGAACTGCTACCACCTGGTGATGAAGAAGGGGATGAAGAAGATGTGGCTGCACATCATCGCAGTGCCGATGCACAGAGGGACGTGCTGTGCGTCAGTCAGTGATTGCACAATATTTCTGACACACATGGCTGCAGAGGGTGACATGATAGTTGGACAGAGGGCACTGGGTGTGGGAGTACATGTATACTATGCACTGTATATGAATAAATGACACATGCGCAATGATGAATGTCCACTCAAGTTATTTTTCACACAACGGGGGTATTGAAATGTCCAATGAAGATGAAAGTGCACTAACCCTCACCCTCCCCCCACAACTCCCCCACACACCCTCACCCCCTTACCCTCCCCCCACAACTCCCCCACACACCCTAACTACCCTCTCCCTCCCCCCACAACTATTCCACACACCCTGACCCCCCTCCGACTCCCCCCACAACTCCCCAACACATGTCCAAACAAGTGTCTATTGCCTTCATCAGGCTGGCCAGTCTACTTCCTGCCACTCCCTGCACCTGGTGGTAGCATGTCCGGGCGGCGCAGGGTGCGCGCCGACCTGCGTAGTGGGCTAGTCTGTGTGGAGCTCGAGGACGATGGGGTGGCCGTCTGCTCCATTTGGGGGGGCCGGACGCTCTGCCTCCATTGCATCAGCAATGCGGCTGAGGACCTGCCGGAGGGCTGATACCTCCTTGCACAGTCTACTTGTGCTATCGGCAATGATCTTGCCCAGAGAGGTGGTGTTTTCGTGCCACTCCTGCCTTGCTTGGGCATTGTCAGTTACGAATTGTCGCACCAGGGCAGTTAGCTCCTCCTGCCGCTGCACCCCCGCCGGTACACCTGTGGAGGGTGCTTGGGTGTCATGCACAATTTCTATTGGGTCCCCTATGGGACTCATGGCCCCTTGGTTGTACTCCACCCCCACACCCCCCCAACTGCTCTGGGGTGGTGCCGTGGTCGGAGTCTACTGATGTGAGTTGTGGGTTCTGTGTCGACGTCCCTTGGCGGCACCAGTGCCGTGGCATCCGGAGGTGATTTCCTCTGCGGTGTATGGCGAGGCTTGTGTTGGGCTTTGGAGGTGGAAGGCCTCTTGCCCTCTTCCGGGGTGTGGTCGGCTGTGGAGGTGAGTCCCGGGCGTCGCTGTCATGATCTGAGCCTGTTGGGTCGAAGAGAGGGACGGCATGAGTAGTTTGAGAAGCATCATGCATACATTTGTATTATTGCTCATCTACACAATAGAGGGTAGTAGGCAGTAGAGTTTGGATGATCACGTTGCTTGCTATATGGGTGGGTTATGCAGGCATCCGTCGGGGTCACTCAGTTGGGGCAGAAGTATGCTATGTGACATGCATATTAGTTGTGGCCTGCATGCAGTGTGACTTATGCCATTAACATCTTAGTGTCGTTTGTTTAAGGTATGGCATTGTCTTGCTGCAGGCATCTGCATGTGGCTGTGCTGCGTACAGCAACTAGGCTGGGAATGTGTGTGTATTGGGCCATGCCTTGCCTCTTTAGACAGACATATTGGTGGACTATCATCAGACTCTGCATTACAGTGTTTTCTTAGGACGCTCACCTCCTTCCGTCGATGAGGTGGTGCCACACTACATGTCTCCCACGCCTTCAATGGCCTCCATGCTGATCAGGCTGGCACATATGTCCTCCCACCGGGACAGCTTTATCGGAGAGCTTGCTCCTCCGCCAGTTGCCATGGCCTGGCTCCTGTTTGCCGAGAGGCTGTTGCGGACTCGCTGGCGCAAGTCATCCCACCTCTTCCTGCAGTCCTTAGTTGTGCAGGGGATGTTGCCAACCGCTCTGACTTTTTGTGCCACTAGTGCCCAGATCTCCTTTCTGATGACAGCCTCCCTCTTGAGGCTCTGGAAAAACACGACATCAGCATTCTCTGCCAGGGTCTCCGCCAGCATGGTGAACTCGTCTTGTTGAAGCGCTCCTTACACTGGCATGAGGCACCCTTTTTCACAGCCTTTGGCATTGTATTGTTGTTGTGGATTGAATTTGGCACACAGCAATATACTACAGGTCCTGGCTGCTGAGGTTGGCAATGGATTGTGTTTTTAAAGATGGCCGCCGTGCTCTTTCCCAATTCTGTGCGATGACGCTTCTTACGTTTCTGCTTATTTACGGTGACCATTATTAGCGGTGACCGCTGATAGCGGTCACCCCTAATAGCGGTGACCGCTAATTCCGCCTTGATTCATGCAGGTAGTGCAATCTGCACTTTACATGATGCCGCTAAGGGCCATTTTCGGGACTTTTGCAGCATGCCGGCAATGTCGTTACCGGCATGGCGCAAAGCTTGTACCCGCGAAGTCGTAATAGCCCTCTATTAGCGGGCTCTTAGCTACACAGACACGGTATTTGCTCCATGCCGGTAAGGACAGTTACTTACCTCCAAACTTGTAATGACCCCCCCATGCCTTGTGAAAGAATGGATACGAATCAAGAGAAAAGAAATTGACTGCATGGTCACACAATTATTAGGGGGTCGTTTCGAAGAATAAACCGCTCATGTTTTACATTATTTATTTATTTATTTATAAAGCGCTGAAAGCCCGCAGGCATCAGAGTGATACACAAAACAATATTTTACAGACAAAAAAACAAGACATGCATCTTCCACCTAAAAACAAACAGAACAGATACCAACATCCTGTGCCGTCTAAACATTCTTCACAAGGAATTACAAATCAGAGTTTTAACCCACTAGAAGGTTCAATGTCGATGATCCTCTAGGTAAAAATGTACACTTGCTGAGGAAGGATGCTGAGGATGGCAATGGATTGTGTTTTTAAAGATGGCCGCCGTGCTCTTTCCCATTCCTGTGCGATGACGCTACTTCCGGTTCTGCTTATTTACGGTGACCATTATTAGCGGTCACCGCTGATAGCGGTCATCGCTAATAATGGTCACCGTTAATTTACTTGTCCCACAGCTGACCAGAACACAATCCCTGTTTTCCTGGATGCACTATTCATTAATCCCAAGCCTACGCAGTATCTTCAAATCCAAAGCTCGAATCACACCGCGCCAATTCTTTGACGCCAACATTTTATTCATTGGGCACGTTGCTCAGTTCTTTCCCACCTCGCTTCTGTACATTCGTAATGATGACATTTCTGTCATCCATGATGAGGGCTTTCAGAGTCTTGTCCCCAAGAACTGGCATAGTCAGTTTCCTTGCTCGCAGGTTTTTTTGAATGGATGGGGGAATACACACCTTTTCACAGGAGGACCCAAAGCAGGTTGGCCAGACATTAGCTTCCTTACATCTGTTGGAGAAACTGGAGTAGAGCCTCTCAGCCGCAAATCCATTTCAGGGAGAGAGATGAGATGCTCAACCACTGGCGTATAGAAAATGTTAACTCTGTGGTCTGTGACGCTCAATCTGTTTTCTCCACTATTGGGGTCAATTGGCTACAGTCATTATGTAAACTTGTGTGCTGAAATATCCTAGGGGGAGTTATTGGGTTAGGTTGGCATTCATTATCAACCTTAATTATGTGGTAGTTCCCCTCACAGTTATCAAGATAATCCATCCACTTACAAAGGTCATCAAAGTTATTACACAGATTCAATTCTTTGATGATGTTACCTTTTACCAACCCCCATTTATCAGGGGGAATCTGTGTCTGTGGATTTCCTTCCAAGCTAGACAGGGATCCCGTAAAAGCGTCATGATACTTGGGATTCAGTTCAGACCCTGTTTCGTTGGGCAGGAGCATTATAGGTAGGGAAGACATGTCAGAACTCACTTGAAGGTGGGTCTGCACCATTTATATTGTCAATTGTTGATCCTGTGCCCATATCTTTGGCTAGCTCCTTATTTCTTTTATTGCTTTTATTCAGAATTGTGACGTCCCCAAAATCAGAGGCGAGGTACACCTTCTCCGAATCCAACCCTTTTTTTCTGGGCTTGCTCAGTACATGGGGCTACATTACAAGGTTGGCGGTCCTGTAATAACGATACCGCTAAGGCAATACCGGCATTGTTTACCGGACCGGGCGATCACAACCTGCAATGCTGGTCTTATCGGCATCGACTGGGACCAGCTGCGACCGTGCACCACCGTACCGCACTGTGCCGCAAGGAAGAGGATATTACGAGTCACACGGACAAGCACTTACCGGCATCCAGATGCGGGTAAGAAGGTTCATCATGATGCTGTTAACACTGCCATCACGGGACAGGCGTTAATGGCAATCTGCTGTGCTCAGACCTGCCACAGGGGCACACAATCAGCACAGGTGTAGGCAATGGAGTCTGGCCCAGCACAAAAGGTGCACACCCACACACCACACCCCTTCCAAGAACAAAATGATTCCACTTGCTGTTGCTATACAGGTACTGGAGGACAGGCCTGCTCTTCTACTCTTTGAACAGGCAGTACACCGGGGACTACAGATGAGACGCAGCAGGAGGAGGAGGAGGAGGAGGTGGAGGAGCAGGGTGAGACAGGCCCAGCAAATACCACCAGTGCAGCCAGTGGTTCCCCGCAGGCAGCCACCAATCCCTCGCATAAGGGACAGTCGATTCGACTTAACCCCTGCACAGATCCACACCCTGTACTACCTGTACAGGGACACCATCACCACCATTGCGGATCTCCTTCATGATGACCTGGTCAGCCTGATCAGCATCCGCAACGCCATCCCCCCTCTGCTGAAGGTAGTGTGTGTGCTCTATTTCCTGGCGACAGGCACCTACCAGCACACAGTGGGGCAGCTGCATGACATCTCACAGCCATTTTCTTCCGGTGTGCTGAACCAGGTGCTGGATGCACTCCTAAAACACGCAAGAGCCTACATATCCCTACCACGGACTGCACAGGAGGTGAATGACACCAAAATTGCATTCCATGCATTGGCAGGCATGCCTAATGTCATTGGTGCCCTCGACTGCACCCAAGTGGAGTTGGTAGTCCAGCATGCCGTGGAGGTGGTGTACTGCAATCAGAAGCAATACCACTCAATCAATGTCCAGATGGTGTGTAATGCAAGCAAGATGATAACACATTGCTGTGCCAGATACCCACAATCCACACATGATTCAATGGTTCTGCGGAACTCCACGCTCCCCCGCTACATAGAACGACATGCTGCACGAAGTGCCTGGTTGTTGGGTAAGTCTGACCACAGCTCCATGGTGTTAATTTGGGGAATGGGTGTCACTCATTTGGGGAGGGGGTGTCACATGCATATGCAACCTGTCTGCTTCCTGGGCCATTGGGTTGATTCGGGGGGAGGGGGAGTACCAGCCTGCCGTTAACACCCTGCATCAGTAAAGGGACGTATCCCTACACTGGTGGAGAGGCGTCCTGCATGCACTATCAAATACACACTTGATACACAACCAAACAGCACATGGCACACAGTCCCTGAGCCATGGCTACAGCACGGAAGCCACGACACCCCTGTGGGCCACCCAACAGATACCATGGACATCATGGCAGCACCAGAAGGATGCCAATACAATTCCCTCCCAATCCTGCAAGCACCATGTGTGCCCCTCAAACATGCACACAACGATGCACATGTCCCAAATTGTACCAACATCGATGCATGCAGGATGTAAGTTCTCCCATGACTGATGCCCTGCCTCTCCATCGTGTGTGTGTGTGTGTGTGTGTGTTTGTGTCTGTGTCGGTGGGGCTGATGGGCCATGTATTTGCTCCCATCTACTTACCATTTGGGGCACAACTTTGTACTTGGGATATCAGATGTGTGTGGTGACTACTGTATTGCGCAAAGGGTCACTTGTCATGATGCCTACCCCCGGGCATCAGGACCAAGGCCCTCAGCTCCGGGAGCAGGCATCCAGACATTTGTTTAAACCTCAGCAGCCCCGGCTAGGGGCTGTCTGGGTTCAGTCCTGGCGCCTCAGGCGCCAGGCTCATCATAGAAATCAGTCCTGGCGTCATAGGCGCCAGGCTCATAGACTTTACTTACCTGATGCAGACCATGCTGCAAAAGAGTCCAAGCCTACATGAGGCCTGGATGGGACTATTTTGTTACAGGGACTATTTTTTACTCGGGCGTGGCTCTAGGGAACTTCTTACCTGGAACTACTTTGGAGGCTATTTAAACCACACCCGAACAGCAACACATGCTTCGCGTTATTCTGCATCCAGCAGCGTGACGCTCACTGTGCCTGCAGCCAGCATCCAGTCTTCTGCCACGCCTGCGTGCCTGCAGCCAGCATCCAGTCTTCTGCCACGCCAGCCTCGAATCCGGAGCTCCTAGAATAAAGAAGAGGAAAAGGACAAGGTTAGAAAACAAACTTATTTCAAATTCCTCACCTAATTCCGGAACAATTTCAACTCCGGACCTGGAAAGTACATCAGTCCTGCACGCGTTGCTTCGCCAGCTCCAGCACAGCGCCATACTCACCAGTTCTCACTGCATCTTTCGATCCGGCACTGTCCATCATTTCTTCGCCTTAATCCGGCACCTAGGGGACACAAGAAAAAACAAGGTGAGCCAGGGGAATCAACAAATACAACCTCTTACCACCATAGACTTACCTGATTTACCACCGGCGGTATTATTCCATAACTCTCCACATTTTCATATGCTTCATCTGTAAAGAGGGAGAAAAACAACACGTTAACGCATGCAATAGTTACCGGACAGCGTTGGGTAACACAGACTCTTACCTGAACGCCAGCAGCAGCTACGAGACCTTCTTCTCACGAACTCAGTTGCAACTTAAGGGAGGAAGGGGACAAAAGTGAACATCGGGCACATTGAACTCTTTGAACTTGATACTTACCAATCCCGCCAGGGACTTCAGAGTCAATACATACCGGAACTCTCCCAAAGCCTTCAAACCAGTGAAGTAACTGGTATCTACGCGCCCCTGCAAGACACGCAGGATGGAGAGCTCATCTTTTACGAACATTAGGTGAGGTTACTAAGGGGATATCAGAGGTGATTAGTGGGGGAGAGCGAGAACAGTTGGGAGGCCATCACTAAAACCCACAGGTGGTTAATCCCTGTCTCCACTTGCATGAAAATACTTCTTCGGGTCCAGCAGACAAGACTAGGCGGGCCAGTCCAGACAGTCATCTCTGCACTACGCATCACGTTGAAGGAGACCGCAGCTGTCCGGGTCCGATTGACACCCCTGTGGGGTCCAGGTGAATGTAACATCACTCACCGCCATCGTCCGATGATGGGACTCCCGTCTCTGCATGGCCAACCCTTTCAGTTGCCTGCATATCCATAACAGAGCTACACGTCTCCTCCCACCAAGCCAACTTCATGGGTGAGGCAGGTCCGCCACCTGTTGCCTGCCCCTATCTGCGGTTGACGGACAGGATTGTTCTCACTCGCAGCCGCAGGTCATCCTATCTCTTCCGACAGTCCTTCACACTGCTTGGGTTTGCCCCCACGGGAGAAACCTTCTTGGCCACCTCTCCCTTATTCTTTTCAATGTCTACATTAGACGACTTCTTCAATCTCATGGTTTCCGCTACTATTCCTACGCAGACGCCCCCAGCTATAAGGGAAGATCTTCCATACTTCCAATTCAGATCCAACCTCATCCAATGGTTAAAGGAACATGATGCCTAGCCCTACCCTACTCTACTGACATCTTGGATCTTGTGTATATTTTGTTGACTTTGCTCTGCCTCATTTATGTGCCCCTCATGCACTCTTGTAAATTACTGTATATACATTTGTACTGCTTTGACAGTACACGCATACAGCATTGTAACCACAGCTGTACCTTTCCATGAATTATCTGTAACTGTATCTTAAGTTTAACAACCATCTTGATGCCTTCGCGCCCGAATACCCCTGGGTCTGGGCCGCAATATAAATAATAAAAACAAACAAACAAACAAACGCAGATCTTTGTCCGGCTTGACCTGACTCAGACTGAAACTGCTGTCCGTCTGCGGAAATGCTTGGAGGATCTGGGCAGCTGGATGTCATCCAACTGGCTGAAGCTCAATGCTGGCAAGACTGAGGTACTAGTTGTCAGTACATCCTCACCCCAGGGCTTCTGGACCTCTGACGACTGGCCACTTTCCCTAGGCTCTCTTCCCCACGCCAGAATCATCAGTCAGAAATCTAGGGGTTAGACTCTCTGCCTCCCTGGCCATGGAAGAACAGGTGGCGGCAGTATGCAAGGCTGGCCATTTCAAACTTCGGATCTTACGGAAGGTACTCCCTTTTATCCCTACAGCCTGCCAAGCCCCTGTGGTGGCTGCCTTGACATTGAGTAGCTTGGACTACTGTAACACACTTTATCTGGGCCAACCTCTTTATTTAACTAAAAGTCTGCAGCTCCTTCAAAATGCAGCTGCCAGATCTATCCTCCGCCCGTCCTTCGGCACTCATATGTCCCTGCGACAACTGCACTGGCTCCCTGTAGAGGCCTCTGTCATGTTTAAATCTATGTGTATGCTCCACCAAGCTTACTACGGTATTGGAGCTGTGTATCTTCAAGCCAAATTTGTGCACTACATCCCTCCCCGCCCCCTATGTTCTCAATCAGCCCTTCTTCTTGTGGTTCCCCAGCACAGGCTGGCTCGTTCAGGTGGTTGTGCTTTTTCTACTGTAGCCGCTAATGCCTGGAACAGACTTCTGCATGCTCTACGGAGCACTGCTGATCATTTCTGCTTTCGACGTAAATTGAAAACAGTATTATTCTAATGGCTCTCCTCCCTGTTCTGTTTCTGCTAGCTGCCTCTAGCGCCATGATGCCTTCAGCGTGCGTGCGCTCAATAAATTCTTATAACATAACACCTCCTCCCATATGTTTTTTTCCAAATTTGCGCTGCACAGTGCAGGTCTTTGCAAAACACAACCTCGGCATGCTCGACGAGTGTATCAGCGAGCATGTTCAGTTCGTCATCGCTGAACCTGGGTTTTCGCAGGCGAGGGGCACCTTTTCTGGTTGCCTTTGACATGATCTGGCAGGCAAGGTAGTGTGTTTTCTGAAACAGGTCCTGTCTGCAGTGGATGGCAATGGATTGTGTTTTCCAAGATGGCCACTGGTGCATTTCCCGTTCCGGCGCAATGACGTTGCTTCCGGTGGCTGTAATACCGTTAGCGGTATCGGTGTCAATGTTGCCGTTCTTAGCGGATTCAGCAATGCCAGTGGTGGTCTCTGCGCATTCAATGGTGCCGCTATCGGGGACGGTAAGGGCCTTACAGGCATGGAGGTGCTACTGTTACCAGGATGCCGGTGCGCGCGTGCATGCAGTCTCTTAATCAACCGTTGTTTACGGGGGCAGTGCAACATGGACACGCTAGTACCGGCATGCCTGTAATTGCGATTTCTTCCCGCCAGGCTTGTAATGAGGCCGATGATCTTCCAAAAGGCTCACCGTCCGGAAAGTCGCCCAAGAGGTAACCAATGTAGCGACTGGTAATTGGGTCCTGTTTCCACATGGGCTAACTGTCGCAGAAGAACAAGCAGGGTTTACTAAGGCCAGTCCCGAGGGGCTCGGAAACATACTGATCTTTTATCACCCCAACCCCTGCTCGCTTTATTAAGGCACCTTTGTTAGTGTTTTTCTTTCCCCAGGCATAGTGCGTGGAGAGTAACCCCCCGCCCTCCCTGGAACAGATCAGTGGGGGGGGCAAAAGCAGTAGCCCCTTGCTGTGGGGTGATTGGGCGGATATCACGCAAAAGGCACTCAGGACCGTTCACTAATGACAGGCCAGAAGCCAGTGGAGACTAAAACAGCCACAGCCAGTCCCGTGTGTCTGGAAACCCCAGTACCTGGAGCTCAGCGTGCCAAAAAGAAGGCTCAAGAGAGCTAAACAATCTAGAACAGTCAGGAAACTCACTGTGCCGTTCCGGCAGGGAGGAAGCATGTTGTAGAAGCTAGTTAGAGGGGTATAAGATGCAGTAGCATTCCTTTCTCTCCTTCTTGACTCGCTCTGCTTACCTCTCCTCACTCGCACTTGCCATGTTTCAGGAATTAGTGGAAAGGACATAGAGACGTCCCAGAAGTGTCAAGCGGCACCACTAGTGACCGATTCCGATACGGGTACATCAACCATACCAGTATGCCCATGCAAACTACCACAGACTATTCTATCTGGTCTGCTTTACGAATTCATCATTCTCGGAAAGGGTGAAAATCCAAATATGAATGTGTGCTATTCACATAAAGATGTAATCTAGCAAGCATGAGGGAGGAGAGAGTGTTTACAAAGATTGGGCAGACATAAAACAAATCTCTTGATACCATGACAGTCGTATGTCAGAACTGCTCTTGTTCAATTTTCAAGTTCCTTCTTTCCCTTGGGTGCTTAGCAGCCCCTGATTAATGCCCTAAGCTGTGCAGGTATGCTGCTTTGGGCCCTGCCACTTGTATAGCCTCCAGTGCAAGATGTCTGTTCCCTGCGAGCTGTATCCTGCCTCTGAACTGTGCAGTTAATGTTATGTTAGTGAGAGATGTCCCTGGCTTTAAGGTGGGCAGTCACACTACACTAGCTTTGGTGGTGAAAGTAGTTTGTTAGTGTCAGGGAAGCCTCTTCTACAATAGGACAGTGTTGTGCATTATGCTCTGACCATGTGAAAGATTTTGCGGAGAGAAGCTCTTTAGCTGCTCTGTTGGGCCAGTTTCTAATGGATACTAGCATATGTCCTCTGCAAATTCTTCATATTTGAAATATACAGCCACAAGAATTGGGCCTAAGAAACCAACATGCTGCTGGAAGGTCTCAGTCACACCTGTGCTGCCACATTGGTGCCTTGAAATACCCACCGGAAGTGTTGGCGCCCTTCATATAAATGGTACTGCTCGAATGAAGCCCAGTAGTTCCTTTTACAACACAACGGGTTGTGAGACTACAGACTGTGCTGGGAAACGTTGGCTCCAACAGTGAGGCAAGTTCCTAATTTGCATGATAAAGAAAACAGGCATGGTCATTTAACTGTTGGGCTCTAGACAAAGAGGTCCGTAAAGGTAGTGCTCTCCACTTGCATATCTTATAAGATAAATGATAAATGAGAATGGTGCTGCTTGAAAACATTAATATTGCTTCCACAAAGTCTTATTTTTATTTTTATTTCATTCGCACTGCACAGTTGTTATTCATAATATCACAAAGGGTCTACTTACTCACTTAGAAGTGATAGATTCTACAACCAATGCGTTTTTGTTCTTTAAAAGTAAGCTAAAACCAATTACTTATAAACTACAACTTGCCCACAATTCTATTACCTATAAACTACAACTTGCCGCAATTCTCTTATGACTTAATAAAAGGCTTTGTTATCTTGTCCGATTGTAAATAATGTATCAGGGATAATTAATTGGGATATGATTCCTTGTATTCGTTATGTCTGCACAATGCTATGAGATGAGGACTTGGTGGTCTTACTAACAAGTTTGTAGATGTTACAGGGCTGAGTACTTAATAAAAGAAAAAGGTTATTGATGCTTTTCAAGTGACTTCAACATGAAACCATTTAATTTTTTTGTTTTCTCTACTAATACTCTACTAATACTGACTCATACCTGACAATACTGGTTTATATTCCTCATGGTAGTAAACTGATTTCAAAATTACTTTTCCACTACCTCCCTTGCCAGTGAACACAGACAAGGGGTAGTCATTGCAGGGAATTCATTGTCTATGCAATAATACATCAATTGAGTCCATTAACCACTTTTTGCTTGTGAGTGATTATGTGCCCTGCATATGACATTTTTGACCTTGCTGCTCAGGATACTTAACTATAAAGAGTGTTATGTGGTTGCTCTATATATATTATGCTAGCACATGAACAGAGGGTATGTTGGAGCCCAAAGCATTTTCTTCCAACTACACTTGAGGTCAACAAAAGTATTGCTGCCTGTTAGCACTTTACCATGATGAGTTTAATTGAACAATTGGAACTTTACGAGAATTCAGTGATTATCTAGATGTGAAGTCAATTAAAGATTAATTATGCATTTTATCTGAGTATTTTTTGTACTAGTTCATCTAACTCAAACTCTAACCCTGAGTAAGTCCCAAAGATCTTATTGAGATTATGATACAGGGAAATAAGGAACACTGTTGGCCCCTTTGAACACGTCTCCAAATAGCTGGGTGTTATAGCTCAACAGCCTTCTTTAGGCAGGTTTGGGGTCGAGGGGGCAGATTACCTTTTACTGTTAGCTACCATTTCTGTGAATCATTTGTAGTCTATGCTCAGTAGCGAAATTGGCCTATATTGGATTTCATCCCAACCAAGAAGGATAACAAATGTAGTGCTTTTGATTTGATGGAGCTATTAATCTTTTGAGCTGTTGAATACAAATAGAAGTTTGAGAGCTAGGATTCTGTTGAATTCTTTGTAAAAGGAAGCTGGGGTACCATCCTGGCCCAGAGCCTTTTTAGGTTTATACTCTTAAGACGTTGGTAATTTCCCTTATACTGATAAGGCAGTCTAGGACCTTTTAAAATATAGGAGTTCATTGTTGAGCCTTGAAGTCTCTCAAGAAATGTGTAAATTAGTATTTTTGATTCATCAGGTGGTGATGAGGATAGTTTGTTGTAAAAATCCTTGTTCTCTGGAGATGTTTGGGGTATCCGTAAAAAAGCCCCTCTTGAGTTTTTAATACTAGCAATCATGTTGCATTATTTTCTATGTTTACAAGAGATAATACCAGCAATAATGTTGCATGATCTATTTAGGTTTACAAGAGTGTGGGAACCCATCTACTGAGAACTAACATGGTTGAAATACCATGATTGAAATAACCATTTCATAGAATGTATTCCATTCTATAGACTGTATTCCACTCACGAGAGTCTTGTCACAACCGTTGACTGCTGGCGGTTGTGGAAGAGGTGGAGGTTGGGCCGCCATTAGACCGTGCCGCCACGTATTCGCTACGTGCTGGCAGCGGTCTAGTGTTTTTTCCAAGATGGCCGCCGCCAGATAGTATTACTAGACGACATTACGGCGGCTCGGCGCGTTGCAACGAATTGTGTTTCCTCACCGTTGCTTGCGCTCCATACTGTCTTTCTCTGGGTGTTTTGTTCGCCTGTTGTTTTGCTTGATTATTTCCTTCTTCCTGCCCTTCCTTTTTTGTCAGTTTATCATTCTGTTTGCTTCTCGCTTGCCCTTTCCTCTGATATATTTTTGGATCCTGTTTTTTCCAGCCCTCATTTTTCTCTCAACCCTGCTTCTTAATTTTTTTCCCCGTTTTTGTCCTGCCCGAGTTACCCCTTGCCTTCACTCTGCTGCTCTCGGAGTATCCTGCAGTCTTTCTACGCTATATTCTTCGGGTCCTGAGCAGCCTGCTTCCTATCATCGAGTCATCATTCTCCTGCAGAGTCTTCAGCGACCAACTCCATTCCAACCAGGGTTTTTTTCTGTCAAAAGCTTTTTCCCCTGCTGGCTGTCACGGAGGGAGGTCACGGTGATTCCCAGTCTCTGGGTCACGGTGGCTTCTTTCCGAGGCAGACCTTATCTGCATGAAAAGAAAAAGGCTCTCTCCCAAAAACTTCGAAGAAGGAAGTCGGATTTACCCACGTCACCAGGTGAGGAGGAGGAGTTGGAGGGAAAGTCGGGGGAATTGCTACATTCTAGCCTTGAAGACGTTAATACTGAAGGTCAGCCATCTAGCATTGATAAGTCTACAACCACGTTTTAGCTCTTTGCACCCTTCACAGGGGAGAAATATCCATTTGCATATCAGTACAATTGCACCTACAAGGGCAGTCCAGCACGAAATACTAGGTGCTTTTCCTCTAAACATGACTACCATCACAAACCCCAGACAAATGTTTCAGCCTAGTTGGGCCTCATCAGTGAGGTGAAGCAGAGCCTGTCTAAGGCACAGTGAGCAAGGGACCATGTCTGGATTACCCTTAATAATTTAGGGTAAAACCCCCATGTTTTATAAAATGTATAAGAGAATGGGAGCCCCGCTACTGAGAATGAACATGACTCTTAGCTGTTCTATGGAATGTATTGCACTCAGTACTCGCAACCAACAATAGAACAGGTTGTTTCGCCATGTTCATTCCCAGTAGAGTGGCTCCCACACCTTTTCTAATTATGTTTTATGTTGTAGATAATTGACTAGCATGATGACATTTTTATTGGTACCTTGATAAATCTTTTCTAAGTTAAGAGAGCCCAGTTACTAGGTCATTCGCTAAAACGAGTCTTAATTCTGTGTTTCATATTAGGTTACATATTTGTTGTCTGATGAACAAATATACTCTCACTCGAATCTTTTAACCCCATTCTCTAGTTTGTTAATTTTCTTACAGAGAACATCATTTTCATGGGACATTAATGATTAGCATCTAATCAATGTTTGCAAGTTTATGATATCCCTTTACAGTCATAAACAGTCATAATCAGAATGATTGTTGTGGACGAAAAAAATCCTCAATAGAAGATTTCATTTTGTATCTAGTGTTTGGAACCCTCAGTAGAACATTGCGAAATTTGCAATGTCTAAAGTTCAAAGATGTGTGATTAATACTTAAAGATACGGCTGCTGCAGCTGCATGATCAGAAATTGCAAAACACACCAGTTATAGCTTCTGAGGCTATGGGAGGACAACATTGCTTAAAATAAGGTAGTCAATTGTGGGTTATTATAGGTGAGGGATAGAATAAAATGTATATTGATTGTTGTAGGGGTGAGGTATCTTCATGGACTGACCGGATACATTTTCTCATAAAATTGTGCATCTTTCTGTGGACCCTCAAGAGATTTAGGCCTCTTAAGGCGTGAAAATCTAGACTATGGTAAATGGAAAGATTACAATCCCCATCAATTAACTGGCAATGTTCCTCATCACGAGTGGGCGGTATCCCGGTGGTAAATTCACAGGGATACCGCCTAACACAAATACCGTTACTACAACTTGGTCCCGCGCTATTAGCGCAGGATCCCAAGTTGCGGTGGGGCGGTATGTCCCCATTTATATTGGGTCCATTGGACCCAAGGGGGCATTTTCAGCACAATTACCACAGCGCTAATACCGCTGCGGTAATTGTGCCAAAATGGCCAGAAAGTTGGTAGATTTACCCCCAGCTCAGAGCTGGAAGTGAATCCCCAACTTTCCGACCAACTCATAGTAATGCGGCGGTGATAGCATCACTGGTACAGTTTAACCTCTCCACCCAACTTGTGATGAGGTCCAAAGTTGTGTAGGTAAAGGAAACCCTGCACATGTTGGACCAAACATTTGGAGTGTCTGTCGTTGGGGTGCCTATATTAACAAGTTGAAAATTCATTAATAGAGATTTCCTGCCATGAATGTGTTATTTAAACAATGACATTTTCAATTTACAATTGATGACTTTCAGTATCAGGACCCAGTTTGTCTCCAGTCCCATAGCTCTAGCCATGCCCAAACTAATAACGTTTAATCAAAGGGCCTCATTACACGGTAGGCGGTAAGGGTTTACCGGTACCGGTATTTTACCGGTACCGGTAAACCCTTACCGCCTTACTACGAGATCCCTTTGCGGGTTGGTACATTAACGCCTGCTTTTAGCAGGCGTTAAAAAACGAACCCGCAAAGGGACCGGGGTGCTAATTACAGTACCGCAATTTGCGGTACCGTAATTAGCACCTTCCCCATTCCCATTATGCCCTATGGTAATAGCGCCATGGTTTACCACCTACCGTGTAATGAGGCCCAAAGTCTTTTTTCGATATGTGAGAATCAGTCGGAAGGTGACATTCCTACATGGCACATGGGATAACAATTAATTGCCCCCGTTTTGGGGGATTCCTCTGTCGCTGCTATCCTTCTACTTTTAACTGTTAAAAAAAGCACCCTTCCAGCATCTTCAAAATACATATGTGTTTTATCTGGTTGGCATATAGTAAGGTCACAATTCATTTCCCCAAATATTCTATTATAATTCATCCCTTTAAAATTTAGTGCGCACATTTTGAGATCCTTCATATCTGCTATAACAGTGCCAACAACAAGATGTATTATACAAATGATATCGAGTGTAAGTGGCAGATAGGAATTATTAATTGAACATGTTGGTGCCATTTTCCCATTGCTTGCATATTTTGTGCCGAATGAAGAACCTCCTGAAATGTGTCTTAAGTCAAAATGCATGCTGGGGCAGCGCAATTATGCACACTGTGTATTCTTATACTGATTCAAACTTATAACCCTGTAGAAGAGTACCAGACGGCCCATCTTGGAATGATAACCTTCTATCTAAAATTAGTACACAGTGGTTGGAAGCCCCACTCTGAGACTCCTCAAAAGCGGGAGGCCGGCATCTTCCCTAATGGGACTTGGGTAAGTGGGCCCCTGTGCTCCCCCGCTACATCTACCCCTACCCCCGACCTCTGTTTTCACATATCCAATTCCTCCCCACCCCATACCTGGTGCTCCCTTGTCCCTCGCAGGCGCTAGGCTCACTAGTGTCCCCGGCGCATCCCTGTCGTGATAATGGCTGCCATGGAAAGGGAGAAGGGACTATGTGTAGTTCCGTTCTCCCTCTTCCATGGTGGCCATATTGGATTGTAGTTTTTTTCAAGTTGAGAAACGGCAAACGCTCAATTTCTCAACTTGAAAAGAAAATGATTAGTGGATACCAATAGCAATACACCCCTCGCTGGGGATGGGGAGTCATTATCGGTCAGGTAATTCCCCCAGCTCCCACCACACGTTACTCGGGATGTATTGCTTAAACATTGTATAGGTTTTGATAGTGTGCTTTCCTCAGTAAAACAAGGGTAAGGTTCTTAATATGTATGTGTGTGTGTGTGTGTATATATATACATATAAATATATATATATATCTAATATATGTGTGTGTATATATTTATATATATTTATATTTCTATATTATATATTTATTTATATATACTTAAAATGATCTTTAAAAATAAATATTGTAAGATTTTAGAAAGAGACAGTTTACATATTTTTTAATAGTTCTTTTGCAACCCTTCCCCCTTGACCTCAATATTTCTGTTTTTTTCCTCTGATCGTGCACATGTCAGAATTGGCTGGGGAGAAAGAAACCAAGAGAGAGAGAGAGCAAGACAGAAAGGGAATGACACAGAGAGGGTGTGATAGCTAGAGAGAAAGAGAGAGGAGGGAGAGTCGCTAGATCAGTGTATTAAATGCCGGGCACTGCTAGTATACATTTATTTTTCTCTCCAGGATTGGATCTTTCATAAATTGGCATGCTGTTAGAATTTTACCAGTCGCCAGGCTGGAAATCCTCAGTAACATTGAGCAATTTCACAGAAAACGAGAAACTGCACTCACTTTACTGTTCCGTCTGTGTTGTTTTGGGTCATTAGCCCTCTAGCTAATAGGTTGTGCCTCCCTTAGCTCCACCGCAGGAGGCCATCTTCAGATTATTTACTATATATTTACAGTTAGGAGTCCTTTCCAGAGTTCTCTCTTTATTTGACGTTTTCTGGAAGAATCTTCATCACTCAGTTTTACATTTACCATCATTTTAAAGCTGCAGATAAGTATTTTATTACTCTGTGGTTTAGTAGTTCCTGAACTCAGTTGATGTTCCACTACAGGGGATATTAGTTCAACTGTGTTCTTCTAGGGTTGAGCCCAGTGAAGCATCCCTTCTACCCCTCACCATGATTGTTTCCAAGGCCAAAAATAGCTTTTTCAAGACTTGTATTTCCTGCGGATAAATACATCTATGGGGAGGGCAGGCATAAGGAGTATCTTTATTGCCTGTACCAGATCATAATCTTGTTTCCTGATCCATCTGACATTCATTCTCTAATAAGACTCTCAAAGATAGTGTAAGGGAGGAAGGGTCTTTTTGCCCCTCTGTACATTATGCGTGGAATGGATCTATTGCTTATTCCATCGCGTGGACACGTCCCCTTGTCTGTCCTCAGATGACAGAGGGCAGAAGCCATTAGATGACACATAGAGACTCCATTTTATGCCACCCCAGGACTCCATATTTTACTAGGCCGCACAATGATTTATAAAAAGCCATCTCTCCCATTGTCCAGCACCACACACAACCAGCCCAGACACCCCTTCACCTCCTCCCCTGTCTGTGCAGCACAAGCTCTTTTCTCACAGAAGTACAGCCATGTAGTGTTGCAACTCACCTGTATCTTTCTCTTCCTCTGAGCTCATTGCCCTGTGTGTGACCGGGCCGAATCTTGACTTGTGGTACTCATCCATCTCCACAAACCTGCATGTGCCCTCTCAAACCCCACCTTCACACCCACCACTCATGAAACCCAGACCCCTCTGTCCCTTTGATGCTGACACACATCTATCCCCCCAAAGTGACAGGAGCACACACCCACCACGGCCCTAAATTCCCCTGTACCATATATCCAATGAAGAAATAACACCTATCAACTTGTATCATGAGGCACCAAGTAGATCAAACTCTTTTGTGGTGGGTGCTGGGATTAAGGCACTATGTTTTATTGTTCCTTTAGGGCAAAGTATAAGCTGGCTATATAGTTGTTAGTTGAGAACTTTATAGCACCTACACTAAATGTCAGAGTTTAATGTTGATTAGTTGTTTCTAGCCTTTTTTCTATGTTGTCAGACTAAAGAGATTAGTTAGCCGATCTGTGCCCGACACCTGACCTTCATCCCTCCCAGATGAGCCCAGCTGACCCACGTGCTGAGAAAAGCACCAGCCCAGCACCGACCAACTTTGTTCAACTTGTAATCTATCTCCTGGTCTCATTCCCTACTGGGGTGTGTCCAATTCTTCAGAGTTTGGGATCTGCGTTTTGGGAATGGGCGTCTTCATTTGGTGACCCCTTCGACATGATTGATCTGGGACGACCCCCGTTCTCTCCAGCGAGATCCGGGGCACCCCCCATCAAGACCACCGCCACCTAGGGCTGACCAGTATTTAAAAAGCGTACGTTCCCAAGCAGGTTCCACGGGTCCCGGCTTTTCGAATGCCCAACTGCTCACCAGAGCCAGCGACGGCTTGGTTGAGGGAGGCACCCCATTTGTGGATAGACCGCAAACGGAGGCTCTCGGAACACTACAGACACGTGAGTATCGATTGCAAGAAGAATTAAAGGAGGGAAAATTGAAAGGAGAAGGGTCAGATTAAATAGTAGGGGAACATGCTAAGAGTTGGATTGGATGTGAGCGAGATTGAGTGATTGTTGATTAAGATGTTCTTTCTTCTTCATATGGCCATTAGGTTTTTTATATAAGGTGAGGTGATGAAATAAGAGGAGATATTGGAACCTAGCTCCGAAAGGGGGTGGGAGGCGGTGCTGCAAAGTACTGTCTCGACCAGTGCAGAAATAAGGAAGTAAGGAAAAAAGGAATAAAGCAGAGTTGGATATATTAAGTAGATTCGGAAAATAGCAGCAGTTCTTTCTTTTTGTAGTGATAATTATGTTTTAGAGGTCAGCCCAGAAGGACCATGTTTCATGTTTTTTTTGTGGGTAAGGTGCGTCAGTTTGACAGGTCACTCCTCTTAATTGGTTTATGCTTCTATGTTTTTGTTCTTCCTATGAATTTTAATAGTTTTTTTTTTTAATAACATATTTTATTGGTTTTTCAACACAAAAACCGCTGGTCCTAGTCGGGCCAGCACATGACATTACAACAACATTAACATTCAATGGTATATGTGCTCATATAGGTTGCATACATTGCATATTATTTCACATGCTGAGATCTCCGCTACCTGTCTTCGTAGCTCCTGTTAACAGGTTGTATGGTTCAAGGGTTCATACATTGTCCTCCCAGCGTTGCCAGATCTTTTCTGCCTTTTCGGGACATCCCCTGGCTCTATATACTCTTTTTTCAATGGCTGTGCAGATTTGTACGTCTGTGATCCACTGGTTCACCTGTGGTGTCTGTGCTGCACCCAAGAGCTGGGCTTTATTTCTTTTGATTATTGCAGTTGTGGTCATAAAACATAGTTTCTCATATCTGGGCAGATCTATTTCGCTGTCTGCTCCTAGTAGCATCAGTTTAGGATCTCTGGGGATTGTTTGCCGCAGTACCCTCGTGAGGATATCGCAGCACTGTTGCCAGTAGTGACTAATATGCGGGCATTCCCACAGTATGTGAAAGAAAGTTCCTACTTCTTCACGACAGTGCAGGCAATTAGGTTCCGTTATTTTGCCCCAACTGTACAGGGCTACTCTTGGGTAATAGACTCTGTGGAGTATTTTAAGCTGTACCAATCTTAGCCTAGTTGAGATGGCGGTTTCACGGGGGTGCATGAGAATTTGGACCCAGTCTTCTGGCATGATTTCCCCAACGTCCTCTTCCCACCTTGTTTTCAGCCGTGTCAGTTCTGGTGTGGCAAAGGAGGTTATAACATTGTACATTACTGTTGTGACCTTTGCTTGGATTCGATCTTCAATTATGTTGCGTTCTAGTTGGGTACTCTCCGGCATGTTGGAAAGGGCAGGGAGATGTTGTTGTAGTGCATGGCGCAGCTGTGTATAGTGATATCGTTCTGACTCTGGGAGGCTGAAGGACAAAGCCAGGTCTTCATAAGGTCTAATGTTGTCGTTTTCTACGATGTCTCCCACTTTTCCTATATCACACCTCATCCATGTGGGCCATTCTGGCAGTTTGGTTATCTCGGGGAGGTTCCTATTGTGCCATAGGGGCTGTAACAGTGTGACCTTGTCGTCCCATCTCATAAAAGCGTGTGACTCCCTCCAGATGCGAGGTGCCTGCGTAGCCATGTCTCCGGGATCTACTCTGGGTGTTGCAGCATATAGCCTCAGGGGGGGGCGATGCTCTCACGTGTGGTAGCGTGGGTTCTGCATGCAGTGCGTCGTTAATCACCGACATTTGGCCGGGCCCAGTAGTAGGATTGCAGCCTCGGTAGTCCAATGCCACCCTCCCATATCGATCTCTGCAGTGTCTGGAGTGCTATTCTTGGTTGTCCACTTCCCTATAGAAGTGTTCTGAGTATACAATCTATTTTCTGGAACGTTTTCCCTGGTATGTAGAGTGGGGCGTTTTGGAGGATGTATAGGTATCAAGGGAGTGTTAGCATTTTAAATAGTGCTGCGCGACCTAACAGGGTCAGTGGCAGAGACTTCCAATGTTGCACATCCCCCTCAAACCGGTCTGTAATGGGTTGTAAATTATTGGACGTGTATTCCTTAAGGTTCCTTGTGATCTTGATACCCAGGTACTGAAAGTGATCCGGGGGCATTCTATATGGGCAAGGCTCTGGGGGTTCCATGCCTAGCTGGTTTAATGCAAATATTGTAGATTTGGACCAGTTCACCCTCAGGCCACTGAAGGCCCCATATTTCTGGAGTAGTTGCGTCACCACTGCGCATGATGACCTGGGATCATGCATATATATATCAACAGGTCGTCTCCGTATAATGACACCCTATCTTCCCAGTCTAGTCCGCCTGGGATCC
Source organism: Ambystoma mexicanum (assembly GCF_040938575.1). NCBI lineage: Eukaryota > Metazoa > Chordata > Amphibia > Caudata > Ambystomatidae > Ambystoma > Ambystoma mexicanum. Next base: position 1,470,886,283 of record NC_090931.1, on the reverse strand, counting down.
CTCTCCATGTGGGTGCGTCCCTCAGGAGTTGGGCAAGTGGTTCCATGGCCAGTGCAAAGAGGAGGGCCGATAGGGGACAGCCTTGTCGCGTCCCTGTTCCCAAGGGGAAGGAGCGAGATGTCCAACCATTCACTCGGACCTCCGCCATCGGTGCGTTGTATAGTAGTTGGATCCAGTATAGGAATTGTTCCCCGAACCCCATTTTTTGCGCATGATCTCCCAAAGTGACTCCGAGCGGACAGAGTCGAATGCTTTTTCGAAGTCAATTGCAAGAACTCCTAGGGGGATGTTCAGGGTCTGGGCGCGTTCAATGGCTAAGTGTAATCTTCGGATATTCATTCTTGTAGACCTGCCAGGCATAAAGCCACACTGGTCTGGGTGAATCAGAGATGTTATGACCCGTTGCAGGCGTGTAGCTAACAGTTTGGCCAGTATCTTCGCTTCAGTGTTTATAAGGGAGATTGGTCTGTATGAACTGCACTTATCTGGGGGCTTATTTGCTTTGGCTATTACAATTATGGTGGCCTTTCTGAGGTCTGCTGGTAGGCTGCCTGTGGTTCGGGCTTGCTGGTACATTTTGAGTAGATGAGGAGCCCGTTCATTAACTCCTATCTTCTTCCATGTTTCAATGGGAAAGCCATTCGGCCCGGGTGCTTTCCCGGATTGGAGTTGCATCATGGCAGTTATGATTTCATCTTCGGTAATTTCTGTTTCTAGGGCAGTAGTTTGTTCAGCATTTAAGGAGGTGAGAGATATCTGTTCCAACATGGAGGTCTCAGGGGCAGGCGCTGGTGCTTTATATAGGTCCTCGTAGTACCTTGCAAACTCTTCGGCTATCTTCGCATCTATTAGGCATGGTTCCACTTGTTGGGTTGTGATCATTCTCACTTGGCTGTGTCCTTCATCTCTCCGTTCGAGCCAGGCAAGCATCTTCCCTGCTTTGTCACCCGTTTCGTAGATTCTGGCTTTCATTGCATTATGTGCTTGTTTTGCATTGTCCAGTACAATGTTTTGGAGTTTTATCTGTGCCAGGGTTAGTGCCCTGTTCGTGTCAGCACAGTCTTGGCGTAGATGCTCTGCCTCTGCTTGCTCTACATTTGTTTCCGCCTCCTTTATTGATTCTAGATGTTGTTTCTTTTGTGCTGTAGTCCAGAAAATAATTTCTCCTCGTATCACTGGTTTATAGGCCTCCCATAGTGTGATAGGGCAGTCTACCGATCCTTCGTTTAGCTCAAAGTATGTTGTGCTAGCTTCTTGCAGGCGTTCTACCAATTCAGGAGAGCCAAGGTGATAATTGTTCAGTCTCCACACAGGCGGGGGTTTTGGTTTGCATGTTGTTATTGATATGAGTAGAGGGGAGTGGTCCGAAATCCCTCTTGGGAGGTATTCCGCTTGTGTTGCTGTGTGTATTATCGCTGCGGGTACAAAGAAATAGTCTAGGCGCGATAACGATGCGTGTACCCTGGAATGATAGGAGTACTGTCTCTCCCCAGGATGCAGATCGCGCCACACATCCCTGACGCCAAGTGCCTCCGCAAATGAAGCCAGGTTGGTTCGCCGGGTGGGGTCTCTGCTGCGAAGATGTGTGCGATCCTCTTGTGTTATTTATGACATTGTTAAAGTCCCCTCCAAGGATCAGGACATCGGAGGCGTCGTCGGACATCAGAGGCGTTATGTCCTCAAGCAGGATTGCCTGCAGTGCGGGCGGGGCATAGATCGCCAGTAGGGATAGCAATTTATTCCATAATGTGCCTGTGGCGTGTGCGAACCGGCCCCCGGTATCTTGCGTTATTTTTGTAAGGGTGAGTGGCAATCTTTTATGTACAAGTATCAGTACTCCTCTGACCCACATCGTGAAGCCTGCCTGTGCTGCTGTACGGTAGTTTGAGCGATCAAACAGTGCGTTGGAAGTGCCTGCTAGGAAGACTATGTCTGGGCCATGCCTGTTCAACAGCTGTCGCACCAGTCGCCTTTTTAGGCTGTTACCTAGCCCGTTCACATTCCAGGTAAGAAGTTTTAGAGTATGAATTTTGTCAACCTGCAGCGGTATTTCAGTGCTCGCGATCCTGGGTGCCATCACGTCTTCCTGGGATAATGGTGTCGCCTATATCCATTTTGCGGCAGAGAATCATCAGCCGATATTTGATTATTTTCTAATGTCTGTATGCTTTGGTATTCTGTTGAGCTTTCCCATCTTCTAAGTTTACATCCAACGCCCCCTCCCCACACTTCGTCCCCAACTGAAGTATCTGTCGCCCTTTCATAACTTAGTAACTTAGTCCAAACTGAACTGATTGAGTATTCTGCGGTTTCTTCTTTATTAGGGGGGTGGCTCTGTTGTGGCCGCCAGCCGTTGCGTGTTCATGGCTACTTATTTACCGTTTGTAGTATGAGCTTCTTTTCATCTCATTGTGCGGTGATAGGGCCAGCTCTGGTTGACAACAGATGATTATTGCGTGTTGCATTATGGCGGTATTTCTTCTGGCTGTTGCTGGGGTCTGTCCCCTGGTCGTCTCTCAGGATGCAGCCCATTCCTTTCGTCTCCCGTTTTCTTTTTAACGGACCAGTCGCCTGCTATGTGTCTCTCGGCCCAGTTCCACGCTTCTTTTGGATCTGTGAAATGGACCATGGTTCCATTGTGGAATATCTTAAGTTGGGCAGGAAAGATTAGACCATACTTTGTTCCCAATGCCTGCAGCTGTTTTTTGAGTGGCTCAAACGATTGGCGCGCTTTTTGCACTTCCCTGGTGAAGTCCGGGAAGAAAGCGATTTTCGATCCATTGTAGGTGATGGCCCCTTTCGACCTCGCCATCTGAAGCACAGCATCCCTGTCCCTATAGTTTAGGAATCATGCGATGATCGCTCGTGGGGGTGCCCCGGTGTTATCCTGCCAGTTGGGATACGGTGTGCACGTTCTATGGAGAAGAACTTGGAAAAGGATTTTGCATCGTAAATATCCGTGAGCCATTCCTCGAGGAACAGCTCCATTCTTTCCCCTTTGGCCTTTTCAGGGAGGCCGAGTATGCGAACATTGTTGCGCCTGGATCTCCCTTCATTGTCGTCGATTCTCGCTTCCAGGGTTTTTATTCGGTCCAACATTCCAGACATGCATCTATTAACCCCTCGAAGGCTGTCTTCTGTTTCCGAAAGGCGGGCCTCGGCCTCTCCAGTGCGGGAGGTCAGTTTCTGCAAGTCGTGTCTCAGCAGGGACACATCAGCCCCAATACTGTCCATCTTCTTCTCCATCCACGCTCTGGAGCTGGCGATCGCACTCATCACATCTCTAAAGGAAAGGTCATTCTCCATGTTGTCAGGATCCATTGATGCCGGACGTTCCGGTGAGCGGGACATTTTGTATTTTGGATTTGTTTTATTTGTAACGCACACCATCCGGCCTGGAGGCATCAGGGCGCAATTTAGACATGGTTACATAAGTATACAATTAAATATATTCAAAGCATTAAACAGTACATAGTATACAAGGCATACAGCAATATACATATTTACAGAAGGTAGATTAGAGCAGGAGTTTCCCAGGGCTGGTCCGGACATCATGGCTGGTTGGAGAGCAAGGATTTGGTTTTAGCTTTAAAGGCACTAAAGCGTTCTTCGGATCGGATGGTGAGAGGGAGGGCATTCCAAAGCTTAGAGGCTAGGACGGGGAAGCTAGATCCACCCGCCTTTTGTAGTTTGAACCTAGGGATGGTTAGGCAGTGGGTCTGAGCCGTTCTTTGCGGACGGGTGGGCGCGTGTCGGCATAGAGGGCTACAGAGGTATGGAGGGGCTTGGTTAGCTAGGCATTTGTGGGTGAGGCCTAAGGCTTTCAGTGAAATTCTCTGTTTGACCGGTAGCCAGTGTAAGTTAGATCTAGATTCCGAGATGTGGTGGTTTCGTGGGATGTTTAGGGCTGCTCCGATAGCATTATTCTGGGTAATTTGCAGTTTGTTCAGATTCTCTTGGCTCTTTCCAAGGTAGAGGGCGCTGGCATAGTCAATTTTAACCATGACAAGAGTTCTGGCCAGAGTGACCGCGTTGGGGGTGGTCAGGAATGGCCTGCAAGCTGCAATGAGTTTGCAGGTGTATGCTGAAGAGGATCTGACTGCATTTGTTTGTCTGGATAGGGATAGGGTGGCGTCAAGATAGACACCTAGGGTTTTGGTGTCTTTCGAGACTTGGATGGTGTTGCCATCGATGACAAATGATTGGTAGGATGGCTCAAGTTTACTAAGGCGTTGCGTAGTGCCCAAGATGAGGAGCTCAGTCTTGTCATCATTGAGGCATAACTGGTGTTGTGCCATCCAAGCTTGGATAACCAAGTAGACCTCGTTCAAGGCCTTAGTGTCAGCCAGGTAGTCACCAATGATGGGAATGAGTATCTGGGTGTCGTCAGCGTAGTTCGTATAGGAGACACCCAGATAGTCAAGTACATCAAAAAGTGGTTTTGCAAAGACGTTATAGAGCATTGGTGACACACAAGAGCCCTGGGGGACGCCGCAATGAATCAGGGAAGGATCTGCAGCTCCAGATTGAGAGAAGACCCGCATAGATCTATTACTCAAGAATGATTTGATCCAGGCCGTGGCTGATGGTGAGAAATGGGCGGCCGAGTGAAGATGCTTGCATAGGATTTGGTGACTGACCAAGTCGAAGGCCGCAGAGAGGTCAAGTAGGAGTAATAAGGCAAGTTTGCCGTTGTCCTTTAACACTTCGATTTGGGTTTTTAAGTCAAGTAGTGCTGTCTCTGTTCCGTGTTTGGGTCGGAAACCAGATTGTCTAAGGCCTAGAAGATTGTTGGCTTCCAAGTGCTCTTGGATTTGCAGGTATGCTGCACGGTCTAGGATTTTTAGCAGGAACGGGACAGTGGTGTTGGGTCGGTAGTTGGTGGGTATGCTAGGGTCGAGGGAAGGTTTTTTGTGCAAGGGGATCACCCAAGCATCCTTAAAGGCATGGTCTAGTAACAAATTTTATTGTCCCAACGGGTCGGCCATGTTTTTTTAAGCCTAAGTGGCTCGATTTTAGAAAACTTTCCTATGGACCTTACCCGAGTTTTCGTCCATTAAACGCACGCGAAAACAAGCACCAGGGAGCCGCCATTTTCTGATAATCCTATCTTTTCCCCGATCGCCCTGGCAGACCTGCTTTTGCGGCACTAAATCAATTCCCCCGCCCCTGAGCCTGACATTATCAAAACATTCATATTCCCCGCCTCTCCCCGTGACGTTACTGTGCTGCATAGGCAAACGCGCCCAGTCGTCTTCTGCGCGACTCCACACAGAACCCGGAAACCAACACAGATCAACTCACAACACAGCGCGCCACAATTCGGAATATGAAACTGTACTTTACAATGAAACAGCAACACGGTACATTTGGTAAAGTACATTTATTTGACATTAAATGTTTAGAGAATATTCAGCAATTGCCATATGAACGCCGTAAGCCATTTATTTTCTTTTATCTGTATCCGCAATAACTGTTCCGTTTCATCTTGAGTCACGTGGTGTTCCTTTATGGTACACAGGGTGTTCATTTTCGTAAAAAGAATCACTTTGGAAGCGCGGTGAACCGCAAGGCTGTTCCATCAACTAGGCACTAGTCCAGCCTAAAGGTTGTTATGTTGCTTCTAGCCACTAGTACAGCGTAAGGGCATGTGGGCCCTTGGCGATCGTCCCATAATATGGTGATCGTGCTCCAGTTGTTGACACGAAGCTGCAGGTGTCTGCTGAAGAATCCATCCGCCGGTGTCTCAAACAGATGGCAGTGGCAGTAAGGGATCAAATACCTGTTATGAAAACAAAAAAATGATAATTAGTCTCGCTAGCCGAACTTCATTAATATTACTCATTTTATTTATTACGGCCGATCAGAAACTATTTGCTTGCAAGGGTAGTTCAATGGAGTATGTTCGTCTCTAAGATCAATGCGAAAAGTAACGAGATAAATCGAGGCCAACACACAATGATAAACGACAGTCTACATGCGTGAGGAATGATATGATATATGATATGGCATTTGTAACGCGCCTATACTCAAGTGTTACTAGGCGTGACGAGGCAGGTGCGGAACAAGGGCAGACAGACAACAATCCTACTAGGCCAGGTGTCTTTCTGATCGCGCATGGGGATGGGCTGTACAAGGTTAGTTGAATACAAATTAAATAATAGGGCCAGCTGGTGGCAAGTGCAAGGTAAATGCCGGGAGAAGGGGCTGAAGGATACAGGGACAGTCCCGTAGTGCAGGGAAAAGTGGCTGGGCCATGGAGCGAGATCGGTGAGACCAGTGGACCTGCATGCCCATGTGCCCACTACGAACAGTTTTACTTGCTTTTCCTAGCTCTTCATTCATTCATTTATTCATGCATCCATTCATTAAATCTTCATTCCGGTATAAAAGCGTGTAAAGATTTACTTACATTATATTTGAAATTTCCATTGTGTCTCTTCGTAATGCAGTCTGTAAAACGGACCGTGCTCTTAACAATGATTTTTCGTATACTGACCTAAAACTGAAACTCGGTCTAGTTTCTGAATTTTCTGCCTTATCGTCTCTTACGTTATTGCGCACTCCCTTCAAATGTAGTTCTTTCGGCATGGTCCCTGTCTCAAGGTCAAAAAAACAATAGACCCTTATACTTCCAGTGCGACTTGTGGGCCTCATCTGGGCGCTGTCCTTCGCATTCTTTATTTGCAACATCATGTAGTATAGGCATCTATGAGAACTTGAAGTTTAGAATCCGTCTATGTAGTGCGCCTCAATGTGCAAATGCGAACTGGCTTCTCTCCCAAATGCCACGGCCCGCTTGGCTGGCGCGTTCTAAGTGCCCCAATTTTGTCCCCGTTGTCTGCGAGCTTTGCAGCCCAAATTGAGACATTTAATTTTTGGCGGAAGGTCAGGAAAAGTATAAAGTACCACAGGAGTTGAGTTAAAAGTGAGATTTATTGTTTGTTTGTTTGTTTTATTATTTGCAATACGCAAGCCTCCCCTCCGTTAACAGTGCGCAGCATTTACATTTACATGAGATGAGACATGAGAAAAATATATACATACACATATGTGAGGTGAATAGAGAGAATTCAAACATGACACCCAGCTTGTTCGCCACCCATGATGGTGAAGTTAGGGGTTAGGTTTACAGGTACACTGTACAATAACATTTATTTACAAAATGACAATCGTATTGCAATTATTTAAACCGGGATTTGTACTTCACAATCAGCTGTGCATCGGGTGGGCATGGCACAGTCGCAATGTTCGGTGGCAATGGATCACTGCTCTGTACAGAAACGTCCAAAATTCCATATCTGTGCTTCTCTAACACAGCAACAATAAGGCCTTTCACAAAGTCGAACTGCATTTCATCATAGACTGGTTTGATCACCCATTGCTTACTTCGTTTTGAAAAAACCTTAGTGTAGCGAGGCATCCTTACTTTACCCCTAGTCCTAGATTGTTCACGTCTGACATTGCTGTTATGGGCCAAGACCGCTAGTAGAGTGCGATGTTTCATGCCCCGAAAGCTAAAATACAAGCACTTTGGCCTGTACTTTAGGCACATATTATGGAACACCTCCAAATCTCCTGTGTGACAGAATTCTGTCAGTCCTCTCAAATCTCTTGATAGAGTTTTGTCAAAAACAATCTTCTCAATGGCTTTGTGTGTCGGTGAAGATGGAATCAACCACTTCTTCTTCCGTGCCTCCTCTGGGGACAAAGGGCCATGTTCACATTGGTGGAAATGTTCATTTGCTGTCCAGCAGTGAACATTGGTACAGTGGTGCATCAGTGACCGCCATTTTTCAAGTAGTATTTCCACTGACCCCTCACAAGTTTTTGAGCTCCACCAAAGATGGTTGGTGATAGAATGTGACCACTGCAAAATACTTTCAAAACCTTTTTTTTTTCCTGCAGCCGAGATTTTCTTATTGATTGATTTAGCAAGATGCCATACGTCAAATTGATGTTTAATATGTGGGAACTGCTCTCTCATTGTCTTGGCAATTGAAACGTGTCTATCCGTGGCTATGAGGTCGATGTGCATCCCCCTCGATTGTAGATATTCCACTGATTTTATAGATCCTAGTTTCTCCATGGCCACTGACGATGTACATTTTGTTACCTGCACGACCACCAAACTCACAATTTTCTTACTATCCATGTCCTGAAAGTGGTAGGTGCAGTACTTGGCAGAAAATCCAGGGCTATCGCACTGTCCATCGCCGGCTAGCCTGAATCTTTTGCCTTCGAATGTACTTGCTAGAGACAATTGTTCAATTTTCCAAGCATCACTAATGGCCGGAAACAGATAATCACGTTGGTATGTGTAGTACAGCGCTTTAGAAATGAAATGGAGTCCCACAAACTGAAAGAAAGCCTCTAACTTTCTAAAACTGGAGCCACTAAAAAGTGATGCAGCTGCACACAGTAGATTGCCTGCTGGCATTTTCCCCAGCATTGGTTGTGCAGACCATGAGAACCTATGATTTAATCTACAGGCGGCATTTATTTTGACATTACTGCCTTTTATTTGATGAGTCACATTAATCAATGGCTTCCCACATACATTCCCTCTAATGGAACGCACACATTTCAGCATACTTATAATTTCCATCAAACAACTGTCGAATACAATGTATTTGCTCTCTTTCTTCAGACTGTCATCCTGCGTCAACGTTATTTCGGCCTGTGACGTTACGGAGATTTCAACACATTGGAAAGTAATACCGCTGATATCAAGTTCTGATGCGTCTATGGATGCTGCGGCTGGTTCATTCACTGTCATTTCAACATCTATTACTTCAACATTGATGGGAGAACACAACAATGTCGACAGGTTTTTTGGTGGCAAATTTTTGGCGGGTGTAGATTGTGTAAATTGATCTGCAACTGCTTCAGAGCTATCTTCAATACATTCAATAACATCTTCTTGTGGTGGTGCGGTCGCACTGTAGCTATGGTCCACTGCAACTTTGCTGTAGTCTCCAAACACAGTTAATTCATGTTCTGGCCATTGGACATGAGCATCTCGAGCCTGAACACGCCTCGCCTCAATTAATAGTTCCTCCATAGTGTACACGGTCTGGCAAGCCACATCTCTCATTCGCTTCACTGTCTGTGTGTGTATAGTTATGACACCCACGGGTAACTGGAGGAGATATTGGAAAAGGGATGTTCAGTTTAAACACAAGATGGAGTGTAGTAGAATTGACTGGAAAAAAACATAAAATAGTCCCCACCACAAACATTTTTTTAAAGTTATGAACTGTTTGTAACTAACCTTTTTTTGTTTTTTTTTCTTTACAACTTTTTTGACTCGACCTTCAACATCTGCACGCTGTAGCTCCGATTCGTTTCCGCATGTCCTCCCTTCCTCTTGCGCTGCAAGGACTATATTTTCTGTATCCGCATAGACAGCACGGAATGAGGCTCCATCTTCTCCCTGAAACATAGTACTTTCATTACTATGTATCAAAATATTGTTAGCATAAAACACACGTGAGGACGAACACACAGGTACATCTCAATAGCCAAATACGATTTAAACATTATGTGCAACAATCAAAGGACAAGTATTCGACCAGTGATGATCTATTTGATGGAACTGTCAGTATCCATACCTCTGGCTCTGCATGGACTGCCATGAATGGTTGTATTGGAGAGGAGGCATCCGCATCTCCCTGAAACACAGTACTTGCATTAGTATGCTTTTCAATATTGGAAACACAACACACACTTGTGGTCGACGGCACAGGTACACATAAAGAGATAACCGCAAATGATGCATTGTCCAAAAGAATCAAGGAAAATCCAAATATGATCACATTTCATCGACTTATCTCAACGATTCCTTTACATCTGCATCATCTAAATGAGATGTTGTGATTGTGGTGGAAGCTCCGTCGTCTCCCTGAAACACAGCACTTGGATTAGTATGGTTTTCAATATTGGAAACATAACACACACTTGGGGTCGAACGCACAGGTACATATAAAGAGATAACCGCGAAAGATGCATTGTCCAAAAGAATCAAGGAAAATCCAAATATGATCACATTTCATCGACTTATTTCAACGATTCCTTTACATCTGCATCATCTAAATGAGATGTTGTGATTGTGGTGGAAGCTCCGTCGTCTCCCTGAAACACAGCACTTGCGTTAATAGGGAAGAAAGTATAGCAAATGGAATCACGTTATATGATCACGCATGATGGAGCTGTCATTATCCATACCTCGTGCTGCTGAAGAATATCTATGGATGTTGCAAATGTAGTGCACACTTCCGAAAGCTGTTGCGCCGATTCGTATACTTGAATGTCAGGCTCTCCATCAATCGCAGGGGTTGACGCTCCATCAACTGCCTGAAACATAGTACTTCCATTAGTGAGGATTACAATTGTGAAAACATAAAATACACCTGGGGTCGACAGCACAGGTACATATCAACGGCTAACCACGAATGAAACATTGTGTGGAACAATCAAACGACAAGAATTCCAGCTCTGATGATGACGCTCGATGGAGCTGTCAGTATCCATATCTCCTGCTGGTGAGGAACATCTGGAAACGTTGTAGATGTGGCGGACGCTTCAGCATCTCCCTGAAAGACAGTACTTGCATTAGTATGGATAACACTAATTATAACTGAAAACAAACACCAGTGGACGATAACTAAGGTGTATATTAATTGGAAAGCAGTAACCAAACATTCGGTAAAATAATTACACGATAGAATAAAACTATTACTTGACATGCATAAAACAAGTATGTAGCGGATTAGCCTAGTAAGATTACCTTATACGCGCTAGAAGTGGTTGATAACTGCGACCACGTCAAGGATGTAGAATGTTCTTGCTTCAGATTCAAGGGATAGTCAAGAAGTTGTAAAGGTCAATTAATGATTTATAATGAAATGCCAATATTAAAAATAGCCATGTAAGCCGACAGAATACTTGAAAAATGCTCAATACAGCACAGTTCCCTGTCCCAATATATATATACATTGCGTTTGTGGGTTATGAAATCGAAAAAGAATATATTGATAAATGTCAATATTCAAAAAAGTATACACTCATATCAATATCGAAATTATTACAAGGGATAGAACACCTACAATATCTATTAATCCATTCGGCTACACACTACCGCAAGGCCTAAAGCTAAATCCGGACACTTGACTCACCGGTGGCGGAATGTGGACGAATAGAGTGGGGATAGCGTTTTCGCGCAATTTCCGTGTCATTCGCCGTTTATTCTTCTTTGTTACCCAAGAAGTTGTGTACATGTCCAAGGAAAAGTGCCGGCTGCAGATGCAGTATCGATCACCCCTCTTGTCCTCTAAGACTTGTTGGACTCTACTTTCCAGCTCATACAGTGGATATCCGCAATGTCTGATCCATTCTCTTATCCGATCAACAGTTTTCAGGAATACATGCATTGTAGTTCCTTAAGATTTCGCATGGGTCTTCGAAGGGCAACCGCTAATCGAACAGGCAGGCATTGTTGATAAATCTGAAAAGTAAATATCGACATTATTATACAATCTTCAAGAGTAAAGATTTGATACAAAAGTAAATGAATCATACAATGATCAATGCAAGGTTTGTTTTGGTCTCAGGAACTATACCAGTTCATTATGTGCTGCTTAGTATTTGCATAAGTTGCAGAAATGTATAATTGAACATGTGACTCGTCCCTTGGATGTTCTGTCTTGCACGAGAAGGAAACATGCTAACATTATTGACTGGACCCCCGAAGGATGCAATTCAATCACAATAGTCACAGATGAAAATAAATAGATCTATTGATAGCATAGCAATGGAAACTCAAGTCAATACCAATGAGATCAATGAACATAGCACTATTGTGTACTCTACTCGAAAATAGATAGAAATTTAAAAATCTGCGAAATATAACCAGGATACATGGCCTTACATTGACCAACAAACAGTTGGGTTCAGCAAGCAGAGCAGTATGTTGCGGGAGAATAGGTGGATGGCCACAGGTAGCGCACTGATGGGTATGCTCGAAGTGGCCACAGAAGTTCACGGATAGCACGACGACGAGCAGATTAGCATAGATATCAGTGGTTCCCAGGTTGCACGTTCAAGAGTTGACTTGCAAAGCACAAAGATGTTCTCATGAGACATATCGAGTGGTTTTTAAAGTATTAGAAACTGGGGTGTGTTTGTGAATGAATGACGTATGCATGTCGTGGTATTAGGGGGGCGGCCTACCTCAGGGGAGGCCTGCCTGGAGACACGGGGTCTGAGGAAGCCATGTGACCGATGGCCCCTTGCCGTGGGACACCTTTTGAAGTGTACATGTAGTTTGGCACCTTGGCCTTTCGCGCCCCGGACAGCCCCCCATGCCAGCGCTCATCCCCGTGTGTGAACCGCCTTTGATAGAGGGGGGTGGGATGGATGGCCCTGGGGCGTGCAGATAAGGCACAGGAAGACTGCTGAATGGAGACACACTTATGTGGATTGCAGGGGGGCGGCCTGCCTCAGGGGAGGCCTGCCTGGAGACACGGGGTCTGAGGAGGCCATGTGACCGATGGCCCCTTGGCGTGGGACACCTTTTGAAGTGTACATGTAGCTTGGCACCTTGGCCTTTCGCGCCCCGGACAGCCCTCCATGCCAGCGCTCATCCCCGGGTGTGAACCGCCTTTGATAGAGGGGGTGAGATGGATGGCCCTGGGGCGTGCAGATAAGGCACAGGAAGACTGCTGAATGGAGACACACTTATGTGGATTGCAGGGGGGCGGCCTGCCTGGAGGCACGGGGTCTGAGGAGGCCATGTGACCGATGGCTCCTTGGCGTGGGACACCTTTTGAAGTGTACATGTAGTTTGGCACCTTGGCCGTTTGCGCCCGTTACAGCCCCCCATGCCAGCGCACATCCACCGGCGCGAACCGCCTTTATATCAATATACAGTATATCGCCTTTATATCAATGATAGTATATCGTTGCTTATCAATAACAAATGCCACATACCGGAGATTCTTGTGAGCACAGACCCACACTTCAACCGGTGTATTATAGTGGCCAAGACCCTAAGGCCTGTATAATCCAATGGCAATTGTTAGTATAGATATATGTGTGACTTTTATAGAGACATAACCTACTGAAAGACTTTGAACAAGTGTTATTTAGTGCATGCATTATCGAGAATATGTTATGTTAGCTTAGATAGTGACCACCCTGCTTCACAGCAACCAGACCTTCACCCATTCGGAGCACAGATGTCTGACGTCCATCCTTGAATGGAGACACACTTGATTCATTTAAAAAATCGAGACAAACGTTGTTAAAATATATGTGGTGTTTTATTTTATATCTTATTTTCATGAAACAAAAATACAAAACTTTACACATTGTACAGTTCAGGTTGCAGCACAGCGAGAGAAAATCCCCTGTACTGACCGCTGTCACTCGGGAACGTTTCTCTTATGGCACGAACGGCACAGGCAGGTATCACTCTTCGAACGCGGTGTCCAAGCCTCCCGTGAAGCCACCATGTAAAGGAACGATAGGCCACCAGCCTGTACCACCTGTGAAAAGGAATGAAACAAACTGTTTTTAAATGACCCAGATAAGTTTAATAAACGTTTGTTGTCAATGACAATTCTTGTAACTAATGGCATTTTACACGGACAAATGCTATCTAGACAATGCACACTATTGAATGACTTACATGCGTTACAATGATATGTAGATGTAATTTTGGATATAGTAGAAGAACATGAAATAGGAGTGGCATGACAAGCAGAGTATACTTACTCGTTACTCGGATTACGAGGACGAACAGTTGCTCGAAGTTCGTGCATAAGCACCATCATTATTCTCAACACGGCCCGTGTGAGGCAGGCTGCCCTGAAGTCTGGCAGCTCGGTGATGCATTGCGGTCGTGGCTCGCCTTCCGAAATGTAGGCCAGGCATCCAGAGTTTTCTCGGCAGCAGCAGTTCTCGTCCTCAGTTGGCATTAGCTTGCACCGATTGCATGTGCACCAGGTGGAGACGCCGTCCATTCGACTAGGCCCAGGCTCTTCATCTGTTGATTTGTCCTGCCAACTGCCGTCCGAATCCCCATCGTTTTCGCGTGCTTCCCTTTCCAGTAGTTCCTCCTCGGTATACTCGGGCTCGTACATGTAGGGCATTATTGTAGCCATTGTGTGTTAAACAAACTAAAATAATTTATAGCGGTGGTACTGGTATCTGTTCACACGGGCTACAAGCGGCGAAGGTAGCTGACCAGAGCACTGAAACGAGTCACAGAATACTCAAAGTAACAGAGAGAGAGGAATGGAATCGAAAATCTGCTGCTGTGTGTTGTGAAACGGTCTGTTTATACTTATTGAGGAGAGAGGCGTCCTGCCATTTCCATGGCGACACGTCATTAGCTGAAGCGCAGCGAATGTTGACACAAGACGTGCTTTGGCGTTGGGAAATGGGCGCTACGAGTCTGCTGATGACAGGCTCAGGGGCGGGGGAATTGATTTAGTGCCGCAAAAGCAGGTCCGCCAGGGCGATCGGGGAAAAGATAGGATTATCAGAAAATGGCGGCTCCCTGGTGCTTGTTTTCGCGTGCGTTTAATGGATGAAAACTCGGGTAAGGTCCATAGGAAAGTTTTCTAAAATCGAGCCACTTAGGCTTAAAAAAACATGGCCGACCCGTTGGGACAATAACATTTTTTACTAGACCATGCCTTTAAGGTTGTTGGGGACAGTTCCTGTTTTGAAGGATGCGTTGATGAAGGATATGATAAATGGGGCCAGGTCGTGGGCGGATTCCTTAATAATTGGGGAAGGGCAGGGGTCGCCCTGGCAGTCGGACGGTTTGATCGTCAGGATAATGTTTTCTACCTCTGCAATGGTGAGCGGTGAGAAGGCAAATCGTTTGCAGTTGGGGACGTCAGGAGGGAGGGCCCCTGCTGGGATGGGAGGGCGATTGTCCAGTTTCAGGCTAGCATGTTTGGCTGTGATTTTAGATTGAAGCATGGTGATTTTATTCAGTAACGCTGCCTGAATGTTGGCACACCATTTGCTGTCTTTAATGCAGATGTCAGGGGGAGTAACAGGGTTTTCAAGCTCTTTTAAAATCTTAAATAGTTCCTTGTAGTTGGAATCAGCATGCAGAATGCGATTATTGAGGGATTCTTTTTTTGCCTCTATAATGGCTGCTTTGTAAGTGAGCGAGGCCAGGATGAAGCCGTCTTTATGCATGTCAGAAGGGTGGCTTTTCCATCGGTTTTGGCGCAGCGTTTGGTTTTACGGAGTATTCTTAGCTGTGGGGTGAACCAAGAGTTCAGGTGAGCACGTGGTTTGGCCTTCCTCAGTTTGATGGAGGCCAAAGAATCTATAGCTGTCAGCATGCTGCAGTAATAGATGTCAGCTAAGGCAGTCGGGTCGTTACAGGAATCAGTAGCTGCTTTAAGTGAGGGGAGTAGTAGAGGGAGGAGTTTCTCTTTGGTTATGTCCTTTTTGTTTCTGGTCGGGAGAGTGGGCGCTATCACGGTTGGGATGCGGCGGGCGGCTTCAATATTAAAGGTGATAATGTGGTGGTCTGACCAGAGGCAAGGGGTAATGGCCAGGACATTGATATTACAATTAGAGCTGGCTAGCCAGTCAAGGGTCCTGCCTTTAGAATGTGTAGGCTCTTGGATGTGCGAGGTGAAGCCGGAGTTGGCGAGGGAGTTTTCCAGATCAAGTTCAATAGGATCTTTAGGGTCACCTAGTCCCAAGTTGAGGTCGCCCAGGATGATGATTTGTGAATTGGTTTTAGCGTTGTCAAGGAGGAGGGTGGATATGTCTCCGACAAAGGAGGGTGCAGGGCCTGGGGGCCGGTAAATTAGGTGGAGGGTGGCTGTTTGGTTGGGTGTTAACGTGAGTTTGACTGACAATAGCTCAGCTGATTCAGGTTTGGTATTGGTCATTGCTCTTAGGTCCAAAGTGATTTTATGAATGATGGCAAGGCCCCCACCTCTAGAGTGGGAGGCAGAGGTACCGTCACATCTCAATATGCTAAAGCCAGGTGGTATAGCAAGGGACAGTGAAGGACCTGAGGCAGCATGTAGCCAGGTGTCAGCTATGGCAATGAAATCAAGATCTGATGATGTTATAAGGTCTGCTATGTCTAAAGCGTGAGCTGGGAGGGATCTAGCGTTGATAAGGGCGCCTTTGATGACAGGCAGTTTCGCCTCTGTAGAGGGGGGTTTGCTGTTGTTGAGGGCCGAGTGTGGGCCCGGGAGTGTGTGTCGTGTTTGTTTGGAGAGGTTGCAGCGGGTAGGGCGTATGCGGAATCTGGTGCCTAATCTTTTATTTGTAAGAGATGAAGGACACGGTTGGTTCGGCGTAGGTTTGCTAGCAAAGTATTACAACCAAAGGGCTGGGTCATTGAGGTAGGGATTGAGGTCGGTAGTGAGGTGTTGGAGGCCTGAGGTGGGTGTCATAGTGGAGGTCGCCATGCGAAGGGTCTGTGGGCCAAGACTGAGGCGAGACATAGTGTCAGGTGGCTGAGGGTGAATCGGCCGTGTCGGGTACGTGCGTGGCTGAGTGAGGATTATTGTTTCAGATGGCAGAGAGTGGAACAGTAAAAGGAGGAGCGCTCTAAGGAGCATGGTAGATGAACACCAAACGGGTAAGCTTCTTAGCTATGGGCAAGTGCAATTGCCACTAGGGCGATGCAAAATCAACAATAGGCAGGATTGAATTTAGCTACGGCAATGCAAAATCAACAATAGGCAGGATCGATATTAGCTAGGGCAATGCAAAATCAACAATAGGCAGGATCGATATTAGCTAGGGCAATGTAAAATCAACATTACTAAATTTGACAGTCCCAGCGGCAACTAAAAGTGCGCATAGCAAGAGCACCTAGATTTGACAATCGCAGCAGCGACTAAGATGCATGCAGCAGAGTGCACCTAAATTGCGTATTGCTCTATCCTGGTCTGTGTGGATGTCTTTCTTGGTCTATCCTTTCCCATGCTGGATCAGTATCGTGACAAACCCGGGATGTCTTGCGCGCAAAGGGGTTTTTTAGAGAGGTGGCACGTAGGTGCGATGCGAGGATCTGTAAATTTGGGGATTGCAAATATGAAATGTTTCCAAGTCGTGGCGTTTAGGGCGGGATACGGCCGTTTTCTCCCCTTTCCCTTCTGTTTGTGTTGCGTGCACCCCGTTCCTCCCCCTCCTTACCGGCCTTTTCCTCTGCCGCGTCGGATGGAAATCTGCACCGTCACAGCCTACGGGTCTTCGGCAGGCGCTCTACATTAGACAGAGCGCCCGCGGTGGCTCGCTCCCGAGCAGAGGACCAGCAGTCTGGGTCCTCCCGCGCCCTCAGCAGCGATCCGGCTTCTCCCGAGTCGCTCCGCCTTTCGTTCCTTCTCCTTCTCGTTCCTTCTCCTGCGGGTGTGCGCTGGAATACACCCTTGTCTTGGGTCTCAGGGTCCTCGGGTCCACAGTCGGAGACCAACGCCTGTTTCCCACGCTGCTCGTCTCCGCAACGCCGGGTCGCTAGGCAGGGGTCCCCGTTCCAGCTTCGTGGCGGTCTCTCTCACAGGGGCAGAGTGGAGCGGCACAGGGAAGCCACGCCACACCCTCTCCACTCGGCCCTTCACCACGGGCTCCGTTTCAGTGCCGTCCGCCCACAGAGTCACTGGTGTGCGCGGCAGCCCCTCCGTTTCAGTGCCCGCCGGCCATCTTGGATCTGCTCTGGCGCCGGTCTCCTTACTTTCTCGTAGCAGATTTCTTCGTATTCCGGTCGCGGCTACGTCCCGAAAACACGCCTGGTTTTCGGCTGGGGTCATACACTTCGATTTAAGGCAGGTGTATGCTCATTTCATTGTGTTTCTCATCAGGATAATGTAGGATTTTGCTGGCGGCCCGGGAGCTCACAGAGATCACGTCTGCATGCCGAGCCCGCTGGCCACGCACCTCTTCTTCCTATGAATTGATCGAAGCAACATAAGGCGTGGGCAAAATGTTTTGAAATGCAATTTGAAAGATTGGTGTTAGAGATATCACGCGATTGACAGTAGTGGCTGACACACACAAACACACGCACCCAGACAGTGGGAAAAGGTTGAAAGAAACCATGGGAGCTACACCACTCCTGCACATCTGTCAACACCTCCCCTTGTATAGTGAAAAAAGAATAAAGTACCACGGGCAGTGGCTAAGAGAGATTAAGGGGGAAGGATAATCTCAAATATGGCCAGAAGGAGGGTCATTCGATAAGATGGTGTTGGACCTTGTGGCAACATTCTTAATGGCCAAATATAAAGGGAAGCAGCTCCAAAATAGAAGAGAAGTGCTGGATCTCTGGAGGATGTTCGAAGAAACACCTCCTACAAATAATAAGGAAAAGGAGTTACAATCTGTAGTGGCCACAAAACAGGAGGGAGGAGAGGGGAGTAAAGAAGGAGAGGAACCAAAAAACCTCTACCCATATCTGACAAAAACTGCTGAGGGATATTGTGATCCGTTATTTCTATCCCAACCAAGTGCACCCACTACGCCGGCAGTAGCCCCCCTTCCCTCTTATCACCCTAAGGGTTTATTTGGTCCAACAAGCACACCCCTAGCCTGCATAGGACGCATCACCCAAAATTTAGAAGACCAAATGACCAGCACCCAAGCAGAGTTGTCCCGATTAAGAGCACTATGTGAAAGTACACTACCGCAGCCAAGAGGAGGGCAAACACCACCACCACCACCACTGAAAAACTCCTCCATAATAGCAGGGGATGAATGGAAGTCTGAGGACTTCCTCTTACGCATCGCTAGTGCACCCGTTAAAATAGTGCAGGTAGAACAGGAAGGGTGACCTGGTAAGTGTGGGGCACGGTAGCGTGACATCTGATGGGGAAGAAGAAAAATGTTAGAGCGATATTCATGAGTATGAGGAAGGAGCAACATGAGGGGGTCTGCAAGTGCAGTGGCAAATACCACAGATGGGAGGGGAAGAGGAAGGGTGGCAAGGAAGGCTCAGGAACAGGATAGGGAGAATTACACTGGCAAAAAAGAAAGGAACAAAGGTAACTAAAGGCAGGGGGAGGACAAACCTACAGATGCCCCTCATCCATAAAGGGGCAGGAAGGCCTCACTATGTGCCTTGGGCGCTGATGGATAAAACCAATTTGTTGAAGGCACTACCCCCCCTTTCTGGGGGTGCAAGGAAATGGATATATGCCTTTGAAAAAGCACAGCAGGAGTTCCATTAGCCATAGGGGATATCAAGAGTCTGCTAGTATCTGTAGTGGGTGATCAAGCAGACAGTGTGTGGGTGAAGGCGGGGTTCCCAGGAGTAACAATGGGCTGTGACCGGCATGATGGAGCGTCATTTAACAATGTGAGAGCACAGGTGTGGGATGCTCTGCAGAGAACTTTCCCTGACACCCCCCGATTTACACTCTGTGATGCAATGCACAATGGGGGACGAGGAAGATGCTGCATAGTTAATTCTTTTGGTACAGGATATGGGGAGGGCGGAGACGGTCACGGCTTGGGACCAGTCAACGTCCTTCTTTTCCTTCATTATCAAGAGAGGTCTCCCGAAGGAAGTACAGAAGGCCCTTGATAAAATTGCTGGGATAGAAGCCAAAGGTTGGCCAGAAATACAAAGCATTATAGTACATCATTGTAGGAGGATCAGAGAAAGGGAGAAATTAATTGCACAGAAACGATTAGCAGTCGAAGCGAAACTTGTACAAAATAAGTTGGTGAAGGTCGCAGCAATAACAGCAGCACTACCCCCAGAAAGGTAGGGAAACGAGGAGGAGGGACTGACTGAGCTGCAGGCTAGGATGGCAGCCACATGGGCAGTAAACGGTCAGGAACAATGGGCTGGCGAAAAGCAGTATGGAGGGCACCAGTGGCAAGGAAGGCCTGGAAGAGGTGGGTACCGGGGACAAGAGGGGGGTACAGAGGGCCCAGAGGAGGAGGACAAAGAGCATGTTGGTCATATGGGAGGTGGGGCCATTTTGCAAGGGAATGTCGTACCCGTCCGTCGTAACCGTGGCGTATTATCACAACACACGCAATGATTTAATATTGAACAGCAATATGGCCAATCCCACCCAGGCAGTCCCTATGGGCTGCCCATGGGAGGTTATGGACAAGAGGAACAGACCGACATCCGGTTCACACAAGGGGCCAGATCACCACCTCAGGGGATATAACAGCGATTAACACGCCAAAACCAAATGGGGAACACGCACAATAATCCCTTTGACACAACTGCAGACGGTGTACAAGCGCCATTTCAGAGAACAGCTGTGGTTGGGGTCAATGTATTTTCTTTTCCAGGGACAAACACACCCCCAGATTAGGACAACCCACAGAGAGCACTTGCGTGTCCAGTCCTATCAACTACCCTACGTCCAGACGAGGAACCACTGGTGGGGGCGGAGATAGGAGACAGACAGTTCATCTTCATGGTGGAATCAGGAGCGGAAGAATCTTGCCTAATGGAAGGCGGATTTCCGCTGTCGCCGAGAATTTGGAAACACAGGGATTCTTTGTCACGGTTCCGTACACTAAAGATTTGGATGTAAAGATAGGGGGAAAAACAGTGCGAGCACCCCTATTGTATCACAAAGAATTGCCGGTAAACTTGCTGGGAAGAGACCTCCTTAGTAAGCTCAATATGACTATTTTCTTTACTAAAGGGGGTATAGTGTGCTCAACTCCGTGAATATGCCCCGCCGGGCAATGCTTTTGATTAACACAATAGCAAATGAAATAGCCGTCCGAGGGGTTCCCACTAATGCAGACATGTTTGTGTATGGGATACAGGTCCTGGCGAGAGTGGTGCCCAAAATAACACAAAAGGAATGGAGAGTACCCTCTGACTTTGTTTTCCGCCCTGTTGCTGCCCCTGAAATATTACCAGGTACTATCCTCTCATTAGATCTACAGGGAGTACAAGTATCAGCGGGACATATTGTGGCAATAGATCTGGACACGCACGGATGCGAGTGGCAAACAGTACTGTGCATAGACCCAAAAAATAGTGCTGCACGATCTGACAACCGAGGAGCTGTTCATGGAAATATGCATGTTATCCAAAACAGATGAGTAATGAACCCCCTCATGGCCATTGTCAGTGCACCACCATCATTTTTTGATGAGGACATGCAGCAGGTACCTAAAAAACTATGGATGACTATGGATGACTAACCCCCATGACGTGGGACTTTTGCAAGAAGTAACTCCAGTCAAAATCAAACTTAAGCCTGGTGCAATGCTGCCACGGGTGAGGCAATATCCCCCGTCACGAGAAGCAGAGGAGGGAATAAAAGAAACTATACATGCATGTGATGCTGGAAATGCATCGGAGGGACAGGGCCTCCATATCCTTGTCTTTTACTGCTTTTTATCATGTGTTCTGGCCTGTTTTCCACACAGGAGTTCATGTGGGACTCCTGGCGGTGCAGCTCTCTCTTTTGGTTTGGTGAACAGACCCATGGGATACCCTTATGGCACCCATGGGTGGGGGTACAACCCTGTGCCCCTAGTGTATGTTTTTGGGCACCTGTGTGTGGCCCACAGAGCAGGGTATGGGCTGGTGGCAACTCCATGCTGAATTTGAGAGGTGCTCTGAGTATCCTCATTTTTGGGATACCCAGGCCCTGCCATTGGAATCAGTTGATTCCTGATAGGAAACAAGATGGCCCCTGTTGTCTATTGTTTTCTTTTGCCTGTTACCTTGTTTTCCCAAAGTCCTGGGAAGCCCTGACTCTGTCCCTTCCCCCTGACCGGCTGTTAGGTGGAAGTTCCATATATGGTGTTGCTGTGAAGTCCAGGCCAGACTGGCTGGAGCCTTCCCAGTGACTGTATGTTGTGGGTACACACTGTGGGTGGGACCTGGGTGAATGGAGTGTGTGACGAATACTCATTCTGTGTTGTGGGTGTCTAGTATTTGGTGTTTGACACAATGCCTGAGACAGCCCTGCCCGAAACTGGTGTGAATGCACTGTGCAGTGTTGAATGGCTGAGTACTTGTCCCAATACACATAACGTGTTGTGAGTGTCTGGAGGGAAGTGAATGGCCTGAATGCAGTATGCACCTGATTGGCTGCCTGCCTGCATGAAGGCCCTTCTGACCGATTGGTTGCCTGAGTGTGACCCAGCAGAATGAATGGGAGACCAACTAGTGTATTTGGGGGCCTCTCACTGCTAGAATTTGTGTTCAGAAGCTGAAGTACACTACGACGAGTAACTGGATTAACTGAAGCTTGACCTTGAAGCCCTGCTGGAAGAGAAGAATTGCTGTTGCTCTCCTTCATCATTCTGAAAGTTGCTGTGCCTCCAAGTACTGACCCAGAGAGGACCTGGAAAGGGGCCCTCTTCCCGAGCTACGAGGGACCATCGTGCACCAGCTAATCTTTGCCAAAGCTCACTGGTAGACAGACCTTCGACAGGCTGCCAACGCGAGACGTGGACTGCCGCGGAATCCCAAGGAGAAGCGCCCAGACTGTTGCCCACCACCGTCGCCGACCGGAGCCGCATCGCTCCCGTTTGCCTAAGAACTTCATTTGATCCAAGGACGCTCTTGTCTGCATCGTCGCCCGTCTTATCCCTCTGGAGAAGGCCTGATCGTCAACGCGCCGAGGAGTATCCGCCGGTGGGTTTCCAGCCACCCAAAGACCACAGAGACGCCGACGACTCGACGCCCTTGCTGGGCCACAGTTCTTCAAACTCTTTGCGGTCCAGAACTACCGACACTGGGGTGCCCCGCACGCCTCTTCCTTGCAGGACGTTTTCGCTTCCCCGTCAACGAGCACCGCTAGGAACGAAGCTGCCACTTCACCGTCGTAGCTCACCCTGTTCTCCGTCGGACGTTTGAAGACCCGTGACTCCTACCTTAAAGGGAGGGCACTCAAGAAGGGCCGTCGATTCTTCGACGAGGAACGCTACAACGCCAGGTGCTTTGGGGTTGCAGAACTAATGGGAAGTCTATTGTGAACAATATATGGACTGGGCTTGTGATATATCTTTATTCTACAGGTTGCCTAGGTGGGGCGATCTCCACACACAACTGAGTCTTGGCTAGCAGAGCCAGTATTCTGCCAATTGTTCTCACCAACTGCTTTCCTCTTACCTCTATTGTTGGTTTCTGTTACGAACTGATTTCTGTGCCATTTATCGTCCAGTTGATGCACTTTAAAGAGATCTAATAGTAACTGTGGTACCACGTAGAACTGTATATTTGCCATTATAGATAACCGAGTACAAAGTGAGTTATCGTGATATTGTACATAACCTTGGATATTAATTATATAAAGACAATGTTTTAACTAATACATTGTGCGGACATTCCTTTTGGGTGCTTGGGGACTACACTGTACTTAAGAACCAGCCCACATCACTTCCTGAGAAGCTAGGTCTTGATTGCTCGACCACGTACCAATGATAGAGAATCTTGGTTGGGGTCCTCTGTGCCTCTCCTCTACCATATAGAGAGTAGAAGTACAGACCCCCCCCTACGGTCCTTTACAATGCACTATTACAACAAGGTATCATTGTACCCTCGAACTCCCCTTGTAATACAGAAATTTATCTGATTAAAAAAGCAAAGGGAGGGTGCAGCATTTACGCCCACTCAATGTCATCATACAGAAGGAGTTTCCCCTCATCCCAAATCCTGCATCAATTTTGTGCAGTATCCCAAAGAAGGCCACACATTTCACAGTGGTAGACTTGAAAAATGTTTTTTTCTCAGTGCCACTCAATCTAAGTTCATAATACCTTACTGCATTTACCCTGGGAGGGAAAAGATATGAACATTGCAGATTACCCCTGGTATACTGTGAAAGCCCAAGCATTTTTAACAGAATATTGCATGAGGATCTTGGCAATATTGATGTTAAAAGCACAGTAATACAATATGTGGGTGGCCTTTTGATTTGTAGTGACGGTGAGGAACAATGCAGAAAAGATTCAATAATATTGTTGAATTTGTTGGCACACAAGAGGTAGAAGGTGGACAAAGGAAAGTTTATGTACTGCTTAGCAGAGGTACTGTATCTGACAACTAATATTCAAAGATGGCAAGAGAATAATTCTAGACATAGCAGCAGTGGTACGTGCAGCAGCTAGAACCCACACAGTGAAGGACATGCAAAAGTTTATTGGCTTATGTAACTATTGCCGAGCATGGATACTTGACTATGCAGCATACACTCGGCCCCTACTACAAGCACTGAAGGAGGCACAAAAGGAGAGCACAGCTATCACATGGACACCAAACATGCACACAGCCTTTACAACACTGAACGATCTGATTTCTACAGCTCCCGTTCTGGCCACCCCAGATTATGGTGGGAACTGGTAGTTATTCATGTGCCATTTAATGGGTGGCTTCAGATTATCTTTTCTTCTGGAGTAGCCCTCATAACATATGTGGACTGCTATCCTTCGGAGTGGGGTGCGCGGATCTTCTGCCCATAAAGAAGTGGGGGCGGAAATTAGTGCCTGGGTAGGACTTGGGGCCACATTTCAAAGAGGAACTATTTCGTAGGTCATGGGACCTTTTTTCTTTTATTGACCTTTGTGCGAAGTGTGTGGACCCCAAGTGATAGATCACTCTTGTGATTGCTGAATAAAATAATACTAAAAATGGGGTTATTTCAGCCCAACCGTTATCACCTTCTCCTTTCAGGTGGTCTTGTTTTTGTTATATTTTTGTTTTTTCTGGCTTTTCTTAAGGTTGTTGTTCAGGGTTGCCTTTGTAATATATTCTACTTCGTCCTTTGCCACTTGGATCGTTTTTTTAGTACAGGAGTCCGTGGTATAACGGTAAAGACGTAAAAACTTAAGAGATAGCCTTGTCCACACATTAAAGGAACGAAACGACACCGAAAACACAATCTGGGGAGCAGAAAAACCTATGGGACATACACCCTGTGGGGGCTGCTCCATGTGTGCTCAAACCTCAAGGAGCAAGACCATCGAGATAGGATGGAACACACCCTGGCAACAAAGAAATTTAACCAATTGCAAATCAAAAGGGGTGGTCTATCTGATATGTGGGCATGACAACGAGGGAGATAAAAAAGAGACTCATTGAACACAAATCATATATCTGAACAAAAAAACTAACGGCCCCCCTGGTGAGTCATTTCATCCAAGAAAAACATAGTCAGGACGACTTTACATGGACGATCCTTGAAAAACTAACTCCCCCAAGAAGGGGTGGGGACTTTGGACAAATGCTTCTGAAAAGAGAACAACTCTGGATTTTCAGATTAGACACAGTAAAAAATGGGCTGAATGAGGAAATACAATGGAACAACCTTGCCTTGATGAAATGAACATCTCCAATGGATGAATGAAGAAGGAAGATAAGGAGCAAAATGAGGACTGTAGCACAGCACAGAGAACAACAAACACCCTAGAACAACGACCCTGTCAACGAAATATGAATATGAACAATGGTTCTGGTCAATGTTATGTACATACCTTCCTCCCCCCACCGAATAGTGTTTATAGAACATGGGCCAAAAACAATTTCGGCGCTCCCCCTAAATTAACACTCTGCCACCATATCCTAGATCATGACGAGGGGAGAAAGGCCACACTGTAATGTCGTAACGCTACAATGAATGAACATATGTTCTGTTACGGCCCTATAGCATGCATGATAAAAGGTGCCAAAATACTGTGACAAAATATCATGAATCTCCATGAGAAAAGACGTTCTGCATTAGTGGAAGCGTTATACCAAGTGGGAATAGCCAAATTACCATGCTATAAAATAATGAATGAAGATATGTCCCATTACAATCTCCCAACAACAAAAAACTGAATGAGATGCCAAATTTTGTTTCCAAATATTATGGTGATATATCGGGATTATGTATAAGAAACACATCTAGCATCAGCCCCAGGGGGCCTGGCACCACTATATGAGGCACCAAAAACATAGAGCGACCTAGAGGAGCAAACGCGCTTCAAGATGGCCGCCTTGTGCGACCCGGAAAACCGCAGCGAAGACAGACTTTTTAAAGCCGTCCCCGTTGCCGGACAACGTAGGTTTACACTCGGAGCGAGAGCCCCAGCGTTTCCACGGCCTGACGAGAAGCGGAGGCCATCCGAAGAATGCGGTAAGCGATTCATCCCTGCGGCGTACAAATCAAACTAAGATCTCTTTAGAAGACAAACCTTTCGATCGCGAGCCGCGAACAGCACAATGGGCTGTCGTACTCACGATCGAGAGTTTTGCAATTGCCGGGAATGACACGGGCAGCCCTGCTCGCTTCCAGCGTTTACCAGCGCCCCATGTGGATGCACTGTGTGTATGTGCAAGTGCTAACAATCGCGAGCCGAGGCAAGTCCAGAAAACTGCCTCGCTCGTGACCGGGAGCATTAAGTGATTTTGGCCTTCTGGTCGTAGCAGGCTCCCAAGAGACACCCAGTGTGTCAACCATACTGGCACAGGCCCCACGCTGTGCGGCCCATATGATATCTGGCCCTGATAATAAAAATGGACATATATGCGGACCACTGGCCATCCATTTTATGGCCACAGCCACGCATATTAAAAGAGACATCATACATAATGAACAGTAGTTTTATGTACATAGAAGTAGTGAAACATGTACAATGACACATCAACATATTGTGTCTTACAGGACAAAAACAATGTAACCTTCCAGCCGTCCACAACACCAACATGGCTCACAGCATTTGAACAGCAGAGCTACACGGAAGGTAACAATCTTTCTTGTGAATAACACCTGGTTTTAGTCAAAACAGATTGATGTCCCCGCCCACCAATGGAACAGACTGTCCAAAAATTAGAAAATAAATAAATTTATTATAAGTAACCCAACAATAATCAAACCTTGGAATGTTTTTGGAAAAAGAGCATGACCTCAAGAAATAAAAAACTATTCTGTTTTTCTTTTCTTTCCTCAGGTAGATGGGATGACGGCTCCTCTGACCTCATCCTTTTCCTGATCTTATCAAGACAGGCCAAAAACCACAGTCCTGAAGAAGATGAGAAATAATAATCATCGAAACCGGTCGACCTCTTTTTAAAACCAAGGATATCCCAGGAAACCAATCGGGATACCCCTCCGAAGAAAAAGACCAAACAACATATTGTGTTATGGAAGAAGTTTCTCCCCAAGAAAAACCGTTATACCACGGACTCCTGTACTAAAAAAACGATCCAAGTGGCAAAGGACGAAGTAGAATATATTACAAAGGCAACCCTGAACAACAACCTTAAGAAAAGCCAGAAAAAACAAAAATATAACAAAACAAGACCACCTGAAAGGAGAAGGTGATAACGGTTGGGCCGAAATAACCCAATTTTTAGTATTATTTTATTCAGCAATCACAAGAGTGATCCATTACTTGGGGTCCACACACTTCGCACGAAGGTCAATAAAAGAAAAAAGGTCCCATGACCTACGAAATAGTTCCTCTTTGAAATGTGGCCCCAAGTCCTACCCAGACACTAATCTCCGCCCCCACTTCTTTATGGGCATAAGATCCGCGCACCCCACTCCGAAGGATAGCAGTCCGCATATGTTCTGAGGGCTACTCCAGAAGAAAAGATAATCTGAGGCCACCCATTAAATGGCACATGAATAACTACCAGTTCCCATGCTAAAAAGTGGACCCCACGAAGTGTTCGTGTGTGTCAAAAACATATTAAAATAACAGTTCAGGAGAAACTATAAAGTATAATCAATTGTTTTCCCTGAGTGTGTTTCGGCACCCCAGATTATGAACAGGAATTCTACCTGTTTTCAGACTGCAATGGGACACTCATGACAGCTGTATTAACACAAAAGATATCCCTGGGGCATAAGCCATTGGCCTATTACAGCGGCAACCTTGGGCACTTTGCGTGCAAACAGGCTCTCGCAGCCGCCTTTGCGATTGAAAAAAGCGCCACCCTAGTAATGAGGTGATCGGTCACACTGTTTGTTGGATACTCCTTGTTAGCAATTCTTGAACGATCAAATCTACACTTACGACATAAAGAGCGACATCTTACAAAACAATACTTTCCAGCTTAATCATTCATATAGTATGCTGCAAAACTGTAATTCTCCAGAATTGGATCTTTCATGGATTCACATGCTTAGTATATTCCCCGTCGTGAGACCGGAAACCCTTGGTCTTTTTAAAATAGCGTTTTTCCCATGTACTTCCCAATAGGACGTAGGGTATAAATAGACCCGCCCCCGTAGCTTCTCCTCAGATTTCAACCATCTCCAAAGTGTCGGGATCACCTTGTGCTTTCTACACTTTTGTGGGTTGTAGTCTTCTTTTTCCCCTATGTCTGGGAAAGCGTTGTTTTGCCCGTGTGCTACATGCGGAATGAAAAGGTTTATGAAGGGGACGGGCACATGGACTGCCTCTATTGTCTCTACCCTCATCATTCCGCGGATACCTGTGACATTTGCAAGGGCTTCTCGCAAAAAACGTTGAAGGACCACAACCGGCGTCTGATATCGTGGCTGAACGAAGGGGCCTACCCTCCATCTGAGGTCGGATCGGTCCGCAGTCTAGCATCGGATAGGCATTCCCCCGCAGTTCCTTGACGGTCGGTGTCGGCTGAGCCACCGGCAAAAAAGTCACGGCCTACGGAAAAGAGTCGTCCCTTTTCTGAAAAACATCTGACGAAAGGGGCTCCTTCATTGTCGAAACATGGTCAATCTGGCCAGACCCAGAAGCCTGAAAAATCATCTTCTTCGAAAAAGGATAAAAAAGACTCTTCGAGATGCTCCTCCTCAGGAGACATCATAGGTCTTCCTCGAGTAGACAATCAAAGCACCTGTCCAGAGGCTCGAAAAAGGCAGGATCGCCTAACAAGTCTGCGCCACAACTTCCAGCGCCGTCAACGGGAGTCCTGTCGTCGACGGCTTCACTGCCGTTTGCAGTGTCGGTCTCTACAGTGGTGTTGTCGGCGCCAGTGGTGGCGACCGACAAGGGCCCCAGGTTTTCATCATCGACGGTCGATTTGCCAGGGTCTTGGCAACCTTCGGCGTATGACGCCATTCTACCGATCACCTTATTGCAGCAGGAGTCGGTTCTCTCTGTGTCGTCGATGGAGGAGGAGCAATAACCTGTAGTTAATCTGACAAATCTCGGCTTACAGTGTGTTGGCAATTTGACGACGGCAGGAATTCAGAATGTTCCACCCACATCTCCTCTGCTGAATCAGCAGTCAGAGCTGTCTCTACAGGTGTTAACTAGACTGCAGCCCTATTAGGTCATGCAAGACTTCCTCCCATGGGTACGCCTCCAGTGACACCTATCGTCGACGCGGCAGGTGCCCCTCTGCGTTCAGCGTCCACGGCTGAATTGCCGGCTTCCCGGCCGATAAGCACAGAACCTCCTCGATCCCACCCGGAGGAGGGTGAGCTACAGATCTCTGATTCAGATCAAGATCCTAGGGACTTCATCTCTGACATTTTATCATTGCCATCAAGAGACCCGACAAGGGAGTCTGACGGAGAAATAGAGGCTCCTAGGAGTCTGGCGCAACCATCTCCCAAAGATTACATTGGGGCTTTTCATGCCATGATGGCGAAAGCCTGTGTGGAGTTGGGTCTAACCCCAGAGGAAGAATGCTTCCTATTTGACCATATGGGAAAGAGAAGAAAGTCAGTTTTCTCTGTTCCGATCCTGGTCCACGGTTGGCAAGAAGGCTTACGTACCATGCGCCATCCATTTTCAGAGCCTGCTGTCAAGGGGAGGTTAGAGAAAAAAATTCAAGGCCCTAGACTCTACGCCAAAGTGTTTGGTTGCACAGCCTTCTCCTGAATCAGTGGCGTCAGCGGCGCCTAGCAGGAAAGCTAGAACACAACACAAGTGCACAACGCCTCCTGACAGTGAAGCTAGAAGGGAAGATGCCTTTGGTAAGAAGGTCTTAACAGTGGTAGCGACGACAGTCAAGGCCGCTAACTCGTTAGCGATTATGGCACGCTACGACCACGAAATGTGGAATCGCCTGGCCCCCATCTTAGAACATCTGCCCGAAGAACATCGAAAGGCAGCCATTCTACTGGTGCGTGAAGGTGAGAAGGCATGAAATCACAGCATTAACATTGCTGTAGATTTAGCAGAATTGGGGATTCAAGCAGATAAATAATGGGGTGGTACTAAGGAGGCAGGCCTGGCTAAAGTGTACAGACTTTAGGCCGGAGGTCCATTATAAGGTGCTGGACATGCCCTGTGAGGGTGAACAATTATTTGGGGAAAAAAATAGATGAAGCCCTCAAAGGCATGAAAGAGGACTCCGATACGGCAAGATCATTGGGAGCCTTGCAAAGTGGGCGAGCGTTTCGGCCCTTTCGTCCTTTCCGTGGAGCTTCGGAGAACACTCGATTTGCTTCATCCAGACACAGGAACTATAATCGGTCTGCATACTCCTTCATAAGGATACAGACGGGCAGTCCAAGCTACACGTTGAAGCTGTGATTTCCAAACTTCCAGAAGGAGAGGAGGACAGCCTTCTTCCACCAAGAGTAAGCAAACGAAATCACAGCAATGACAGTCTTCAAGATGTCCTGGGAGGCAGAGTGGCCCAACATGTTGGCGAATGGGATTAAATTGTATCGGACCACGGTGAGGCTGGGCCACTCTCTAGAATTCAAGTTCCCTCCACTTCCCATTCCCCCTGTGTATTCCGCGCAACCTCATCTTCACATCTTGCAGCAGGAGGTTGTACTTAAGCTGCAGAAAGGGGCTATAGAATTGGTTCCGGTGGCCGAGAGAGGTCAGGGGGTTTACTCCCGCTACTTCGTGGTCAAAAAACCCAATGGCAAGTGGTGACCCATTCTGGACCTTCGGGCCCTGAACAAGACTCTGCAGTGCCTGAAGTTCAAGATGTTTACACTTTGGGAAGTCATCCGGGCGGTACAGCCAGGAGATTTTCTGGCGTTGTTGGATTTGCAAGATGCATATTTCCACATACCTATGCGTCGACGACACAGAAAATTCCTACGGTTTGTGTTGGGTCAGAATCATTACCAATTCCGAGTGCTCCCGTTCGGTCTAAAAGCATCTCCCAGGATGTTTACAAAATGTTTAATGCCGGTGGCGGTGTGGCTCCGACGAGAAGGTCATCACGTCTATCCTTACCTGGAGGACTGGCTAATACGAGGCTTGCCTCCGGCGGTGATGCAGGCAAGTGTCAACGTTACCATGCAGCTGTTGCAACGGTTGGGCTTTGCAGTCCACTTCGAAAAGTCTTTTCTGTCTCCCTCCAGGAGTGGAGAGTCGGAACGAAAGTGTTGGTCAGAAGCTACATGTTGCTGCTGGGAGCCATGGCGTCATGTATTCCGTTGGTGAAGGACTGTCATCTCTTCATGAGGCCAGTGCAAGAATTTCTGGCAGACCGGTGGGCTCAAAGTTGCGGATTATGGTCCGACAAGGTGGTGATCAACAGCGACTTACAGGAAGCGCTTCGGTGGTGGCAACTCTCGGACAATCTGACCCAAGGAATGCCGTTGCTTGAGCCGGAATTTCAAGCTACAATTGTGACGGCTGCCTCTCAAACAGGATGGGGAGCTCATCTGGGGTCCTTCCAAATTCAAGCTCAGTGGTTTCCAGTCGAATCAAGTCTTCACATCAATGTGCTGGAACTGAGAGTGGTTCATTGGGCTGTAAAATCATTTTTGCCGTGCATACAAGGCTCTGCCGTGAGGGTGTTGACCGTCAATACAACCACAATGTTTTACCTCAGGAAGCAGGGGGGCGCTCATTCCAGAACGCTCTCGAGAGAGAGGCTCAGGAACTATGGCATTGGGCTCTCAAACAAGACATTAATATTGTGGTGTTTCATCTACCAGGGCTGATGAATGTACAGGTGGACTTTCTCAGCAGAGAAATGAACCAAATCCACGAGTGGCAGCTGAAGGATCAGCAGGTGTCGAGCATTTTCAAAAAATGGGGTCGTCCTTCGCTGGATCTCTTCGCCACACAAGAGAACAGAAAGTGCAAGCAGTTTGCCAGCAGATGGCCTCAGCCAGATTTGCCGGGGGATGCGTTCTCCTTCCTGTGGACGGACAGGTTCGCGTACGCATTCCCTCCATTTCCACTCATTCGGCAGACCCTACAGTGGATTCAGGGATACCCATGCTGTGTGATTCTGGTGGCCCCTTACTGGGCCAGGCAGCCGTGGTTCTCAGACCTGCTCCATCTAGCCGTAGCAGAACCAGTGCGGTTTCAAGTGACGCCGGACCTTCTGTTTCAAGACAAGGGGGCAGTTTGGCATCATGACCTGGGCTCTCTCAGCCTGACGGCTTGGCTCCTGACTTCTCCGAGTTTGGATTGCTAAATATTCCTAGGGACTGTTGACGCATTTTAGAGGCGGGTAGAGCTCCGTCCATGAACGTCTCCTATGCATGCAAATGGAAAAGGTTCTGTGTGTGGTGTAAGGATCAACCTGGAATAGACCCTTTAAGCATTTCATCTGAGCAAATTCTGCCTTATTCACTACACTTGGCAAAGAGAGGTTTGGCGTTCTCCTCCATAAAAGTTCACCTGGCGGCCATTTCTAGATTCATTCGGAAGAGGCACGCTACTCCGCTGTTCAGTGACTGTTTCGTTAAACATTTTCTAAGAGGTTTGTTCCGGACCTTTCCTACGGCAAAGTAGTTCCCTCCTGCTTGGAGTCTCAATCTAGTGCTGTCGGGTCTGATGAAAGCCCCGTTTGAACCTATGTCGTCGACGCCTCTGAAATCTTTGTCGTGGAAAATGGTGTTTTTAGTGGCCATTACATCAGCAAGAAGAATATCGGAGTTGCAAGCCCTAGTGATTGATCCTCCATACTTACGTTTCTTCAAAGACAACGTGGTGTTAGCTACTAACTAACCCTCACTTTATTGCAAAGGTTCCAACTACGTTTCATAAACACTCTTCTATTGTGCTACCATCATTCTTTGCTTCAGCTTCCTCATCGGCAGAAAAGCCGCTGCATACACTGGACGTTAAAAGAGCATTGAAATTTTATCTGAGTCGCACTCAGGAATTCAGATGTTCAAGACAACAACTTGTGGCTTATGGACCCTCAGTAAAGGGAAGAGCAATTTCCAAACAAGGACTGTTGTCCTGGGTCTCGTCGGCTATTTCCTTCTGTCATTCTAAGGCAGGAAAGCCTTTGAAGAGGTGCCCGAAGGCGCGCTCGACGAGATCCACTGCATCGTCAGCGGCATTATGGTCAGGGATTCCGCTGGTGGACATCTGTCAGGCGGCCTCCTGGTCGGTGCCGCATACACTTACTCAGCATTATTGCCTAGAACAGCAACATGGTGCAGACATACAAATGGGACGTGCAGTCTTGCAACGCCTCTTTCAGTAAGGTAAGCCCCCACAGCGTGGGGTACTTAGTTCAATGCTACCATGACTAATGTTTATTGCTGGTCAAATGTGTTGCGTTCCTAATGTATTGGTTTGCATTACACTCCACCATGTATGATGAATACTGCTATGTAATTTATTCTAAGCATGTGAATCCATGAAAGATCCAATTCTGGAGAAGGGAGTAGTTTCTTACCTGTAACTCCATTTCTCCAGAGTTGGTATCTTTCATGGATTCACATGTGCCCTCCGGCCTCCCCTGCATGCAAACCTAGTGCGTGCCTCTACTTTGGAGGTTAAAATCAGAGGAGAAGCCACAGGGCGGGTCTATTTATACTCTACGTCCTATTGGGTGGTAAGTAAGCGCCCCAAAAGGACATTGATAGGACACTAAAGTGTCAAAGTTTTCCAAGGGAAAACGCTATTTTGAAGACAGAGGGATCCTGGCCTGATGACGGGGACTATTCTAAGCATGTGAATCTATGACAGTAACCAACTCTGGAGAAATGGAGTTACAGGTAAGAAACTACTCCCATCCATCCACCTTCCTCACTGAGCCATACACAGTAAAGGACATGCAAAATCATGATTGTGCTACATATGAAGAGGAAGGAGAGGACATTCCCAAAGCAAACGAGAACGCCTTAGAGGAAGGTGAAGCATACTTTGTAGATGGGTCAGCATCCATTTGCCCAAAAACAGGAGAAAAGCATGTGGACACGGCAGTAGTGAGATTAGAAGAAGGGGAATATGAAATGATTGTGCAAAAACGAGCAGCAGAGCTGGTAGCCCTGATTGAAGCACTGCATACAGCAAAAGGATGTGCAGCGACCATTTATTCAGATTCAGCATATCTGTCACGACCCGTGACCCACAACCCCACTTGCATGGTCACATGCTACATGCCAGGTAGGGTTAAGACTCAAGGTTCAGTTGGGGCCCCAAGGGCCTTGCATTATCCTCATGGACTCTCCTGGAGTCAGTCCTGGCGCCTTTGCTGGGTTGTCCAGGTGAAGAAGGAGAGGTTTCAGGAGGACAGGAGGGCTTTTGAATGAGCTGAAAGAGGCTCTCGCAGAACCATCATTAGTGGCGTTGGTAAAATGCCAAGCCCATACGAACAACATTGATGTAATATCACTGGGAAATGCAGGAGCAGATGCTGCTGCAAAGCAGGCAGCATATTTCCAGCAGCCCCAAACAACAGAGTATCTGCTAAAGGGTAGCACAAATGAGGAAAAGGAGGGGGGAAATAATTCACTTCCCATCGCACAAATAATTGAGTTACAAAAAAAGGGCACCCATTGCGGACCAGGAATTATGGTTGAAAGGGGGGTGTACACAGTCACCCACTGATCTCCTTTGGTGACAAGAGACAACAGGAAAGGTAGTAATGCCTGTGTAATTATTACTGCTTGCATTCCAACAGCTACATTTTCCAGCGCATATAACAAAACAACACTTAGCTGCTGAAATCCAGGAAGACTGGTTTGTCCCAACCCTTCAAGAGCACCTTGCCAAAATGGCAATTGAATGCATAACTTGCCAAACATGCAGCTCTGGAATGC
This sequence comes from Ambystoma mexicanum, assembly GCF_040938575.1. Classification (NCBI taxonomy): domain Eukaryota; kingdom Metazoa; phylum Chordata; class Amphibia; order Caudata; family Ambystomatidae; genus Ambystoma; species Ambystoma mexicanum. The sequence goes on along the minus strand of NC_090931.1, from coordinate 1,470,851,391 downwards.
CCAGGACACTGCGAGGGACATTACCCCGCCCCATTCGACCTTTCTGTTAGCTGTACATTGACTACGCAGACATGGGAAAAAGGTTTAATTGAGTTAGATACCTGATAGTGGTGGGCTGCCCCTTTTCAAGCTGGGTGGAAGCAGGACCCTGTGCACACCCAGACGCAAAATATGCTGCAACATTTTTGGTGAGAGAAGTGTTCACACGTTGGGGCATCTGTGATGTCATACGCTCCGACAATGGAAGACACTTTGTTAACAACCTCTTTAAGGAAGTAACTTCAGTACTAGGAATAAACCACAAACTGTGTTCCATTTACCACCTGCAAGCGAACGGGGTGGTCGAGAAAATCAACTCCTCCTTAAAATCAGACTGTCAAAGTTGTGCCACACCCTCAAAAAGAACTGGGTATATTGCCTGCCCTTAGCATTATTCCAATTATGAGCACAACCAAGCAAGGAGCACCACTTGTCCACACACAAAATAGTGACAGCGAGGCGTATACAGACACATCTATCCGCCGGAAGAAGAGTTTCAGATGCTCATAAAACTGCAGCGATCTTAGGAGAGGAATATAAGGAATATTTGACACAGCTCACCTGGGCAGTACGGAGCGTAGCTAAACAAGTGGCCTGCCCCTCACTAGGGAAAGTGAGTGTGACACAAACATTGCAGCAGCGGACAGCCCCATGACACAGTTAATGCCCGGAGAGTTGGTATATGTGCAGAGCTTTGTAAGGCGATGGAATTCTCCAAGATTTCATGGCCCTTAAGAGGTGGTATATTGTACACCCTCTGCAGTGAAAGTGAAGGGCCTGAAATATTGGATACACCTCTCTGACGTTAGAAAAGCATATGGCAGCGTCATACCAGAAGGGGAACAGCCAAATGTACAGAAAGTCGCTGTACTCTAAAGAGAATGAATTGAGTAAAGTAGAACAATTGGAAATTACAATGAGATAGCAATGTAAATAAAAGTATGAATAGTTGACTAATATATATATATATATATATATATAAGCTTGAATAGTTATTATATGCTAGATATCTCTATCTCTCTCTCTCTCCCTCTCTCTCTCTCTCTCTTGCTCTAAATGGAATGTTATGTTGTCCTTCTTATAACTGAAAATGCACTTAACCCTTTGTATTCCACTCTATAGGTACAGACGTGGAGGGCCCTCAATGACGCCAGGACAGAGATAGATAACAGTAGGGGCAATGTTAGCGCCACTAGGGTATACTCATATGGCTGTGGCCTCTACTTCACGGCCATTGTATTTTCCACATTATTAATATGTTTAGGTTTATATTGGAGCGTTTCTTTTATTTTAGATGATATAAAAGAAGGGGGGTTGGGGGAAAACTCGTGTAAGTGGGAACGCAGTTAATATGGGATTGGGGTAAAATTGATGTGGTCCACAATACCACAAGAATCGCACATTGAAAGCCCCTCAGTATGAATCCTCAACAATGAATAATGATGAGAATGTATTGTATGTTTATAACGAGGACCAACCAACGTCTTATGTATTAGTGTTACCATGCACTTACCCACAGACAACCTTTGATCCTACCTCAAATGACGATTCTATGCACTTAAAGTCCCAAACACCCACCCTAAAGTACTCCTCTTTCCACACAGTACTGGCAACATAATTATGATCAGAATGAAAAGATTAATTTAGGCATTTTACCTATCCTCTGTCAAAGAATTACGAAGCTACATAATGGTCTGGGGGGAATAACAGAAGAAAAGGGAACCGGAACGAAAAAGATATCATGCATACCATGGCGTAGGGCTAGATGTAGTAGAGGACCCCCGGCACCCAGATCAGTCTAATAAATGGTACTCTGACATGAGCACCATGTGTAAACAAGCAACAAACGAAAGTTGCTATGTGTGTTCCCTGATACCTCACGCATCAGGAACACCCAAGGTTCTGTTACCACCGGAAACCCCCATAGCGGATGCCCAGTGTCTCGTTCATCTTGCACTTTGTAGAATTGGAAGTACCTTCCAAGCACACACAGTAATGTTACAACTGCCACAGAACGAAAAGCCTCAGGGAGTACTTTGCATCAAAGAACCTCATAAAATGAACATGTTCACAGAAAACAAATGGCAAGAGGAAACAGTGATGTGTAAGGCAGAAGCACTATGAGGATGATCAGAAGAAAAATGTCAATGGGTCGAAAGAACATGCACTCAGACATGGTCCCAGCACATTGCCAACCTGACATGGGTAACAGCTCTCGAAAAGCCAATCAAAATCCAACGCGAAGTGCAATACGAACTTGCCCCTGGAATCAAACAACCATTGTAACAAAATGATTGTCCTCCCCGACATGAGAAAAGGGACAGCTGCCTTGATGTACAATTTTTGGGTATGCGGCAAACAGGTGTACTTGCACCTCCCGCAGTCATGGAGAGGTGCGTGTGTCCTAGCTACGTTGCATTCGGCCCTGATTGTGATTCCGGTGAGCCACATACATGTCCCTGGCACCCCAGTCCACAACTGAAGAACCCCCCATAAGTGATGTACTGTCGGTGGACAAGCTACAAGACAGGGTGCCACGCAAAAGAAGAGCATCGAACTACATCTCTAAAGACTCTTCCAATCTTCTGGCACAGATACCAGACCAGTTTAAGTTGTTTAACTCAGCAGAGAATTTTTTTCCGTCACTCATACCAAGCATCCCGGCACGAGCAAATGCCAAATGGTTGCAGATTGTGAGGTAGGATCTGGTCCAACTAGCATACGATACTGAAGAATGGTTCAACGCCATCAAGATAGAACTCAGAGTTCTGCGGTTGATGACAATGCAAAACCGCTACATCTTGGACCTCCTCACAGCAATGGAAGGCAGTGTTTGCCAAAAAATCGGGAATGCATGTTGCACATTCGTGCCTTCTGCAGATGCTGACAACGGGACATTATCACATGTAATAGCTGCAGTACATGATCTCGGAGGAAGGATGAAGAAGGAAGGTGGCGTCCAGCCAAGTGACTAGTTTGATACAGTTTTTGATTCGGTACCATCCTGGTTCACGACTGCAATGAAGGTGCTGGTCTCCATCATAGTATTTTTGCAGCTGATTTTCTGTGTGCGTCAGGTAGGGGTTTGATGCTGTGCAGAATCTATTCCTAGTAGTGCAGTGATGATGGTGACAGTGAGCAGTCCAACAAAGGTGCCTCATGAAGTGAAGGATGCGCAGGTACAAACGGGATAACCATGAACCCAAATACAGCATTACTGCATTGTACAACACAGGAGATAGAGTGGACAACTTGTGGCACACAACCCTCAAAGAACCCCATGAATTAAAATGGTATAAGGAAGCGTGGGTGAACCTAGCTGGGGATGATGGGTGCATATATACGTGACCTGCACTCCTGATGAATATGCCAGAAGAGGTCAAAGTCTAAGATTTGTGTGTAGGGCTTGGATGACAATAAAGGGACCTCCAGCCTGGGATGAAGCAGTGATTGAGGCAGAAGAACATAGGCGCACTAATGGCCAGGGTTATTCATTACTTTAGGAGTAACGAATCTATTGCTCATTCCATCGCAGGGAGACATCCACTTGTCTGTCCTCTGGTGACAGAGGGCAGAAGCCATTGGATGATACATACAGACTCCATTCTGAGCTGAACCAAAATGAGAACCATGGTGGTTGGTACTAGTTTGCCTCTTCTTTTTTGGACCAGTGACTGCTGGCCTGCTTCCGTTGGTACTCTCCCGGTTCCTGTTCTATCGGAGAAGAATATGGTGGTTATCATCTCTTCTTCCCTTGCCATGGATGATCAGATTACAGCAGTATAGAAGAATGGTCATTTTAAACTCTGCATACTTAGGAAAGTCCTCCCATTTGTGCCCGAAAAATGCCAGGCTCCGGTGGTAGCCTTGCTTGTTATGAGTGGCCTGATTATTGTAATTCATTGTTACTAGCCCAGCCACGCTATCTGGTCAATCGCCTTCAGTTGTTGCAGAATACAGCTGTTAGAGCCATCTTTCTGCCCCCTTTTGGCACTCACATTACTCCATTATTGAGGCAGCTCCACTGGGTCCCGGTGGAAAAACAGATCTTGTTTAAGTACGTATGTATGGTGCACCACGCCTTTAAGGGCCTGGGACCTGAATACATCCAGCATAAATTCCCCCACTATGCCCCTAATTGGCGTCCCTGTTCTCAATCCGCATTTCTTGTTGTGGTCTCTCGTTTCAGACTGACTCGTACTGGCGGACGTGCCCTTTCGGTCGTTAGCGCAAAGGCATGGAACGCCCTTCCTATGGCGTTGTGCAAGACAGCTGATCATCTTGCCTTCCGCCGTCTGCTAAAAACATTTGTGTTCTAAAATGTAATGGTTAAGCTACTCTGTTTTCACATGCTAGCACTAGGGTGCCTTTGGGCATTTGTGCACTCTATAAATCTAACATAACATAAAGTACTGTGGGTCGCGAGGCTTAAAAAAAAACTACAGAACTAGAGATGACGAAACACAAGAAATATTGTGAATGGATTTGAAAAGTTGAGAAAACAAACAAGGACATTTTAGACAATGTATTTCTCTTCTTTTATTCCTTGTGTGTAAATAAAGTTTGTAATAAACTACAACACAATATAAAAATGCATTTTGTAAAAATGTTCTTGTATAAGAAAAGAAAACCCTTTTTCTTCTTTTTACTCTTAATGGAACAGGTTGTAACATGCTGATGTTTGCTTCTTTCTTGTTCTTTCTTTTTTTATATCTGTTTGAGAACTGTGTAAAAAGTCTATGCATGACTAAAGGCACAATTTAAAAAAAATGAAAAAATAAAGATTAGCATGGCCATGGGCTGTCATTGGGTGGGCAAACAACCAAACAACACCTACAAGCTTTGTGTTTCTCCTCATTCCTCAAATGCCATTTCTCCCCATCTGTACTCTGCAATACTTTTGGCTCATACGCGGTGCTAAAGTGCCACCTTATATGACCCTCTAAAAAGGGCATCTTCTGCTCTTTTGGTTTTGGTGATTTTTGGTGTCGTAACCCACACATTTGCCGAAACCATTGATACAAGAGAAAAGAGAATATCTGGTTGGCATAGCAACCGGCAATGCCACAATGACATGAAGGGGAGGTTTGCACTAACCTGGATCAGGTGGCAGCATCTGATGTATAGAAAACCCCCCTGAAGTCCCTGCTACCCTCTACCTATATTAGAAAGAACAGAGGAAAGCAGAAGCCCCAGGGAAACCCTCTGGGGTAGAAAACCCTGACGGCTGTAGTGGAGCGTGCAGAATCTTCAGGTCCTCAAGGCGTAGGAAGGTCCAATGGAAACCCTTCAAGAATGCGCTGCTGTCCGAGGTCTAACACATGAGAAAGAGGAGAGGTTTTAGGTTCTAGGATGTGATAGGACAATAGACAGAAAGAGACTGGACTGGAAGTTCATGTGACGATGTGCTGACCTGAGTGCTGGAGAGGATTTCTGTAGATTGGAGTAGTGGAGTTAACTTGATGTGCAGGTAAATGGGAGACTGTAAGGTAACAAATGAAAGATGAAAGTAACTGTTTACCTGTTAGGAACAAACATAAGCACAAATGCAAGGGTTGAGCTGCATTGGGAGTTTCTCCGTGACTGCAAGGCGGCAGGCTGCAATGACAGATTTGTTAAGTAAACTGCACCTGAAGAAGTTGGCGAATGAGGAGATAACAATGACCCTTTCCTACCATGTACGCAGTGAAGAGAGTTCTGAAGGAGCTCTGTTGTTCGAGTACCGTGAGACAGGTACGGTTGCCAATGTGATGTCTGGAAACCGGCTTTGGTTTTATCATGAGGGACGGGGAGCAGCAGGCTTCGGTAGGACCCGGAATAGTCCGGCAGCAAGACAAAGCAGGTGGACCTAAGTGTAGGTAGTGTTAAGAATTAATGTCAAGAAGAAAGGATAGCATAAGTAATTCCTGGGAAATAGGACTTACGGAGCACCAAGCAGGACTAGCGGCGCGCCGTACTGCATCCACGGTCTGCCGATATTCCGTTCCGGGTGCAGTGGGCGGAATCAGACGATCAGCTGGGACGCAGGCAAAGGATCGGGAGTAGTGGAAACCAAGAGAGGCCATCTTGGAGGGAACAATGAATGCCGCCAGATGGGAGTAACGCCGACGCAACCAGGACCAGCGCCGGTACAGGGTTATGACACACAGCATGAAATGGCCAACTCACTAACATTTATTTATTCAAACACCTCTGCTGTACTACCCAATGAGGAGCTTCCTAACAAGATTTCCTCCATTCAGAAGCTCTGTAAGAAGCAAGTCAGCTGGGCCTTCCATTTCCCAGCTGTGAAGTGATTTGCCTTATTGAGCTATTTTAGGCCATTTCACATCCAATTGGGATGTTTGTGGGCTACTTTCGGGGGCAATCTTTTTTATATTGCTCCCGAGGCTACATCTCTACTATCACCCACCCCATGCCCACACTCTCTAGCCCCACCCCCACTCTCTCTACCCTCACCCGCCCACTCCCACTCTCTCTACCCTCACCCACCCCACGCTCACTCGCTCAACCCCACCGACCACCCCTGCTTTAACATGTGCTGATTGGGTTATGTTTGGGCTACATTTGACAAGCCCCCCCCCCCGATGCTGCTTTGTTGTTTATGTTTACAGCCCCAAACCAAATACCACCACTCAGCCACCCCAACCCCCCACGTTCTCCACCCCCACCATCTCTAACCCTATTCTCTCTAGCCCCACCCACCGTAGCCCCACTCACCCACCCTACCCCCACTCTCTCTATGCCCACTATCTCTAGCCCCACCCACCCAACCTACCCCCACTCTCTACACCCACCAACACAACCTGCCCCACTCACTCTAGTATCACCCGACCTCCCCACTCACCCACCCTACATACCCCCTTCTCACCATACCCTGCTCTCTACCCCAACCAACCTACCCCACTCTTTCTACACCCACGAACGCAACCCACCCCCACTCACTCTACCACCACCCAACCTCCCCACTCACACACTCTACCATACCCCTTGACGCCCCATACCCTACTCTGCACCCCACCCAATCTACCCTCACTCTTTCTGCCCCCACCTACCCTACACTACCCTCTCTACCCCCACCCAACCCCCTCCCTCTCTACCCACACCTTACTCCCACTCTCTCTGCACCAACCCACCCTAGTCCCACTCTCTCTACCCCCACTCACCCACTCTAGCCCTACTTTTTCTGCTAATAACAAACCCCCACTCTCTCTACCCCACCCACCCTACCTCCCACTCTCTCTATCCCACCCAGACTATTCCCAGTCTTGCTACCCCCACCCACCCAACCCCACTCTCTCTACAAACACATCCTACCACACCCACTCTTAACCCACCCACCCAACCCCCACCATCGCTACCCACACCCACCCTACCCCCACTCTCTCTGCCCCACCCACCCTAGCCCCGCTCTCATAACCCCACCCGTCCACCCGAGCCTGACACTCTTCCCCAGTCAAACACTCTGTATCCCACCCTCTCTAACCCTACTTTTTCTACCCCCACCCACCCTAACCCCACTCTCTCCACCCCCACCCACCCAATCCCCACTCTCTCAACCCCAACCCACCCACCATACCTGCACTCTCTCTATCCCACACCCTACTCCTACTCTCTCTTCCTCACACACCTTGCCCCCACTCTCTGTACCCTCAACCCTACCCCATTCTCTCTACCCCAGCCACCCTATCCCTACTCTCTCTACCCCCACCAACCCCACCTCCACTCTCTCCCCAAAACCCACCCTCTCTACTGCCACTCTCTCTAGCACCACCCACCCAACTTCTTTCATAGAGCATCCTCTTCATAATGGGTGTCTTACAAATTGCCAATGAATAAATACATTTGTGAAATTATTATTTTAAAGAGACTGTTGAAAACCATTCTTGATTCTGAGGGAGATTTCTTGTTAGCCTCATATCCTACACAGAGCACCATCTGTTCCCTCGTGTGAAACCTTAGAATGATCAGGTGATGCTGTGTAGTAGAGCGTGGTTGGAGGTAGGGTCCAGTGGTGTGTTTTGTTGAATACTAGGCAAAAACTCTTTTACAAAAAGAATTTGGACAATGCAAAGAGACTTGAACATATTGGGTTTGTCACTAAAACAAATACAGGCTCTGACTTTAAAGTGGTGGAGTGCCAGTTAAAGGAAGACTGTGACCATTGATGGAGTGGCTTGTATGTTTTGTATATAGTGTAAGGTTATGGCTATAGTGACTATTAAGAATTGCAAGATCGGATGCATGAAGTCGCTCCTCTACAATCATTGACTGTTTTGAAAGTACGGTGTCTCAACAGCAGCATTGGTAGAAAGGTATCTTAAGAGTTACTGGTATGAATAATCCGTTGGGGTCATTATTAAACCTCAGCCTCCATCCACAACACCTATATTCACCCGCTCATTCTCTTCTCTATCCATCCAGGCAACCATACTTGCCCACTCTTTCATCCACCCACACAACCAAATGCACTCACACATTTATCCATCCACCTCATATTCGTCAACAGTGCAAATGTACTCCTGCCCAGGCATGATTTTGAAGCTTACTTTCTGATAGACAACCAGCAGTTCTGATCTGGCCGTTTACTTCAGCACCCACTTCGGTCACCTGTGGTGTCCCCAGGTCTCTTCTTTTTCACCGTTTGTGTTTAATGTCTGAATGTAGCCTCTTATGTCCATTATTTGCAAACATAAGATTTTCTTTCAGTCCTGTGCAGATGACACCCAGCTGCTATATAAAGGAATTGTGCGCTCAAAAATGTTATTGTCCCGAGCATTCGGGCATGTTGTTTAAAGTAATCTGTGATTGATGGTAAAAACATTTCCTATGCACCTTACCTTAATTTTCCTCACTTTCACACATGCAAAATCAGGCACCGGGGCGCAGCCATCTTGTGCTAATCTTAACCGCTGCTGCATCGCCCTAAGTTGAACTGTCCTCGCAGCACTAAATCATGTCCCCTGCCCCTGAAGCTGACATCACTATTCCTAGAAATATTCTCCACTTATTTTCATGACGTTAGTGTGTAGCGTAGCCAAACGCACCTAGTGATCACCTACGTCTTAACGCTAGTTGATGCAGAACCCGTAATATATACACACACATCCTAATCGGATTAGAAAATACTATTTTTAAAGGAAACAACAATACTCTTCAGTTTATAATGTGCTTTTATTTCACAATAAACGCTCCGAGAACATCTGCCAATTTCCATATTCAACCAAATTTTTAATTTCGTTGTTTTCGAACATCACATCTTTAGCATGAGGCACAGGGTGTTCCTTTTGGTAAAAGAAGAGCATTGGACGCACCTTGAATTGCAAGACTTCGGCATCAGCTTCTTGCTAGACCACCGTAAGTGATGTCAGGTTGCTCCTTGTAGCTGGTACCGCGAAAGGGCATATTGGTCCAGGGCAATCGTCCTACATCAGCGTAATTGTAAGCCAGCCATTTAGGTGTATCTGCCACTGCCTGCTGAAGAACCTGTCACATGGTATCTGGAAACGTTGACATTCGCAGAAAGGAACAATGTAGCTGTGTAGAAAACATAAACGAAATATATCTCAGTAGCCGTTCTTTATTCTAATTTATCCATTTACCCTTTAATTCTGCAACGGGTAAAACCTAATAATGAACACAAACCAGAAACAATGGAAACACAGAGAAAACATTGTGCAAAGTTGGAGTCTACGATGTGCTTGAGAGGTTAGTGCTGTGGAGTATGTTTAGCTCGCAATGGGATGCGGATGCGGAAGCTGATGAAAGAATTCAAACAATACATAGACAGCATTATAACGGAATATTAGCAACAAACTTGGCGTTGGTGGAACCTGGACCCCAGATGTGGACTCCATGCATTTCGGTGCTGGACTGCCCATGTGCCCAGGACAAAGACAAATACATACAGGTTGTGTTTGCGTGTCGTCACAATATGCCCCAACCAACAACCCATTCAAATGTAACTGGAAAAGTGGGTGGGCAAAACAAACCAAAAGTAGAACGATGCGCTTGCACCATAAATTAGGTAAACGGGGGGCTGCAGTGGATTGGATGTTGAGGATACCTTGCCCAGGTATACCACTGTGAAATACGAAACAAAGAAGGGGGGTTTTCCAGTCTTGCTGCACCGACACCAAAAGATACTACAAACTGCTACAATTGCAGGTTTATTGTGGTTTGAAAACAGCCTGACACGTGTTTCGAGCGATTCTTGCTCTTCATCTGAGGCTGATGGGTTTATACATAATACATTTAAGCAAAAATAAATTGAAACGTACAAACAATTATGTATCATTGCGAAATTAATTGAAAGAAACATAAAATACATGGAAGTGGGGTAGAAAACAAGAGGGGTTGGCATACCAACACAACCCCGTACCCAACATATACAATTAGACATTTTAAACACGAAAACACATGGAGGGGCAGGACGACAAAAAACAACCAATTTTTTTGGGAAATATCCATACAATAATACAAAAAGACAGGTAACAACCATAATCAAAAAAGTTCAATTAAACACGTAAAAATTGGGAGGGAGAGGGAAAAATTAAATGAAAATTCATTTGTACCATACCATTCAATTTTGATTACAATTGTTGTGGATACATACGTGATTATAATTGATGGGTCCCGGTTGGGATTAGAGAGATTTATAGGCGTTGAATAGAGAAAGAAAAAAGAGAGAGAGAGGGGAAAAGGAACAGAGCAAAGCTATTAGAGCATAGTTAACAAAGGCTTTTGAGGTCTGAAATGACCAATTGGCTAAGATAGACAGTGCTAAAAGATACCTTAAGGTTGTTTAGACGAAACCTTGGCTTGCAAGTGTTATTTCTGTTAGAATACAATGAGAAAAAGGAGGATTGGTATGTTTACATGCTTGCTATACTTAAAGTAAAAGTAGTATCCCAGTGTTAACTATCAATTCTAACATACCTTATTAGTTCTATAGCTTCGCTGTTGCGGAAATCTCTTCAGTGAAGAGTTTAGACTGCGCAATTTCAACGAAGGAACATCCATTGGGGAATCCCAGTAAGGAGTAGGTAGAAGGAGAGCAAAAAAGAAAGGGGATAAAAGAGTACGAATTACAAAGCTTTTCAAATGGCGCGTGCCTTCAACCATGCCTCTGGTGCTTGATTGACTAAGTGCGCTCATTCCAATATGACTGTAGACTTAGGGACTGTATGCAATTAACTCACCCTGGTGGTCTAAAATGACGGAACGGAACGAGCCCCTCTCGCGCGTCCGCTCCTGGTGATTCTTGATATTTTGTGCAAGCTCAATGGGAGGAGCCTAAGCGCCAGCAGCGTCCGCGGGCGAACTCGCCATCTTGAAGCGGTGTTATTGCCGTCGGCGCATGAAGGGAATGCCCCGGACATAAGACATTTCCCGGTTACTAATTAAACTGTGAGCATTGGGCGCAAGGTAAGGATGAATAAGAATACACAGTCCGATAATTGCAATTGTTGCGAAGATTTCTTAAGATTGTCGGCCTAATTATATATGTAGGAAGAATTACATATAATTGTGTGAAAAAAGATAATCGAACTATTTTAAGCGATCCGATTGAAAAGAAATGTATATATCTGACTAGCGGCAAGGTGTCGGGTCCACGCCAGAGTAGCTGAACAATAGAAATGAAAGTGATAAAAAGGGGACAGTTAGTCCAAGCAGTGCATCTCTGATTAAAAGTTTAAACTCTCAATGCTTTGTTCCATAAACGCCTGAAAAATATAGCAGGATAATCTGAATGTGCATTTCTTGGATTGCTATAGGTGTTAGCACAAATTGCATAGTGGATTACGGATATACATGTAAAAAAGACCAAGTATAAAAGTGCAGGAACAATGAAAATATTGCATGTTTTCCAGTTCTAAAGACCTCCAAAGGTAAATTGTAAATGTGGAACCAATTTAAAGAAAAGAGTTTATAAAAAAACTGCAAGCTCATGATCTGAGTTAAGACCAGAATAGACTGTCCTGTATTTACAAATGAGCCTCGCTTCAAGTCTACGCAGATTAAGGATCAAGTTGCCTCCTCTTGGGGGCTATTCTGCTTTAACAAGCCCTACGAATCTAATGTTTTGTTTCAGATCCAATTGATGTTCTTTTTGCCAATGGCTGGCAAGTGGAAATTTAGCATCCTGACTAGCTATAGTAGATAGATGTTCTCTTATCCGCGTTTTAAGTGGTCTGATGTGTTTTGAATGAACCTGTGTTATGAAGAAAACACGATACCGAGGATACGGTTGCGATCACTTTTTGACAGTTCGGTCTACTAAATAAAAGCGTATCCGTGACATGAAATGCTACCGGGGCACAAACACACTTAGCACCTGAGATACCCAGAGGGAGTTGGAGGCAAAAATCACAGGCAATATTTAGGTTAGGCAGACAGCATCGAGAAACCCTCGAAAACAGGAGTTTAAAAGTCAAAGGGCCGGAGCCAGGGCAAGTGACACCGGAGACCTGTTGCTGAAGATCACACCATTAGAGAGTAAGATTCAGCGTAGCCCAAAAGTACTTTGATATTGTCAATGTTCGGACGCAAAAGTTATAAGAAGGGAAGACAATGGCGAGCCTTGAGGATGAAGAAAAGAGATTCACCCAGTTTCCTCGAGCAGAACACAGTACCTTATTCCAATGGTGCAGCTGGTGCCCTGGCAGTTGTTCCTGTTGGTTTCGCGCAGACCCACGATTCCTGGAGCTTCGTTGTGAAGGGGGACGTCTGAAGGGGGTATGCACCACACAGGGATGAAGCCGGCAGCAGCGACAACGAATAAAAGGTGTGCTCCTTAAAAACAGGAGAGGCTCGGCAGGTGGCTATCCTGACCACTACACCAGTGTGCAGCAATTTCGACCACGACGGAGACCTCTGTCTGAAGAAGATGTGCTGGTTATCCCCACCAGGCTCAAGGGAAGAAGACTCCGGACTGGATCTTCTCTTAATAGTCGAAGGGTAGATAGCTCAGGACTGCAGCAGGGCTTTACTGGGACGGGGTAGTTGCAGCAGCCGTTGTTCTCTCCGATTCTCTTCGGTTCCTTGTAGTTCCAGAGGCGACTGACTTCTAGCCCAGGAGACCTGCCTTTTATGCGCAAAACCCCTATTCAAACAGCCTGGCTGTCAATCACGCAGCAGGGGGGTTGTCCAGCCGGGACAACCACCTCAGCCAATCATGGCAAAGTGCGACTTCGGTTTCTTTGGATACCCTGTGCAGGGGGTGACTACACCCCTTCCCCACATTCAGTCTACCTAGACACCCAGGTGCCAAGAGGAGAGCTTCTCTGCAGAAGCCTGCCAAAAGACGGTGAACAAAGAAGGCAAACCTAGTTTGCCACGCAAAGTAAAACACAAGAAGGACTTCAACAAAAAGAAATGGCGAATAAACCCAACCTGAGCCAAAAGAAAGACAATTTGGTCAAGCGGGTTTATGCTTAAGGCTGTTAAAATAGCCAAAAGTATTACCTCGTTTATCTAATATAATCGCGTTAGAAAAGTTAGGGTAGATACCACTGCCACCAGCCAAGTCTAAATGTTAAAAGAGCGAAACAATGCTCAGGGAGGTACAGACAGAAAAGGGGTACAGATTAGCCCTTTCCAGTACTCCATGTAAGATGGTGTACTGGGTCTGTGGTAAAATTGACTATGTAAAGTAAATAGCAACTTTACCTTTCTCTGGGGGACAGTAGTCAGCCCCAGCGAAATGGAGTCAGAGGCAGTCTTAAAGACAACCCAGGGTTACTACACTGAAGGTGCTGTGTAACCCATACAAGAACAGGGGCACCTGGAGTGGTGTGCTACAGTGCCCAAGATCACACAATGAGTAAAAACACATAGGCCAAAACCCATGTAAGAATGAAAAAAAGGAGGTACACTCTTACCAGATGGAAAAAATAAACTGCAGAAATCCAGCAAAGCTGCTGGGGGACTCACTAGGTGAGTGAAATTAGCCCTAGAAGGAGAATTCTCCCTAACACTCCATAAACCAGGGACAGATGTATATTAAAATGTGGTATAGTTAAAAAGTAATACAATCTGGTAAATATGCAATTCATCATCCGGGACTCACCTGAGGCAGCGTGTGCACGAATAGAGTTGGAATTGCATTTGGAAGCAATTTACGAGACGTTCTGAGTCAATGCTTTTTTGTGTACAGCGATTGGTCGTTCATATCCGGGGTAAAGTGCAGGCTGCAGATGCAGAATCAATTTGTCCACCAAGACTGCCCCGACTCTACTTTCAAGCTCGTCCACCGGAAATCCACAATGTCGAACCCATTCTCTCATTCAATATTCGTCGGGAATTTATGCATGAGAGCGCCCATACTTTTGACATCGCTCCTAGAACGGCAACCGTACACCATACAATTAGGCATTCTTGAAAAATCTGTATAAAAAATGTACACATAATTACAAAACAATTATAATGAATGCATGAGATTGATGGAATAATATCAAAGTTTTCTATGCAATTTTTCTTTTGGTCAAAGAAACAAAACCTGTGTAGCGAAGTCGAATATTCACCGGGATAACTTTCATACAGAATTGATTGATGCAACGTAAATCATTTTTTTTTTAAAATATCTTTATTGGTTTTTCAACAAATTGTGACCGACAAGGATCGTTGATAAATCAATGCAATATGCACAATATGCACAATCCAAAAAAAAAAAAAAACAACAACATAACATAACATTCCCAACTTTCCCGCCCCATCCCCCTCCCTCCGAGACCTCAGGTACATCAGTTTTATCCTTCTGGACCTCGCTTTGGGCCGGGACTGTCCGTACTGACCGATGTGCTATCTGGGGCCACAGGGTGGAGCAGTGGCACTGTCAACGCCACCCAAAGGAGTAGTTCATCACTGGAGCCCAGCCTCTGTACCTGAATCGCTGTCTCCCAAGCCGCGGTCTCAGCGGCAATCCATCTTTTGAGATCACCCCACCAAAGGGCCTCGCTTAGGCCTCCGGCGCTTTTCCATCCCATGGCTATGCGTCTTTTCGCTGTGATGTATATCAAGTATTTGAGTTTATTTAGGGGCTTATTCTTACTGTCTTGTTTATACCTTCCCAGAATACAGGCTGCTGGTTCGTGAATTTCCACTTCAATCTCCGCGTTTGCAACCCTCTCCTTCACCTGGGCCCAGAACCTCTGGACCGTCGGGCAGCCCCAGAACATGTGGGTCATTCCTGCCCTTGGCTCATTGCATTTGGGGCATATCTGGGTTGTGGCTCCTTTGAACCTTGATATGGCATCAGGTGTGAGGTAGGCCCTGTTGGTAATGTACAGTTGGATGAGTTGGAGACAGGCATTTCTAGAAATGTTCTTATGGTAGTGGGTTACTCTCTCCCATGCTTTGTCTTCAAATTCAAGGCCCAATTCCCTCTCCCACCTCTCTCTGCATTTAAGTTCTTTTTTGGTGGTGCCCTGCAGTAGGGCTTCGTATAGTCTGGAGGTTGCGTGGCCCCCCTCAGCAGTGTCAAACATCGACTCAATGATATCGTTCTCCATGATTTGGTCGGTGGCCTCCGGCCATCTGTCCTTCATGGCCTGTGTCACTGCTCTGTGGAGCAGAAACTGGCCTGTGGGCAGGCCTGTGGCCTCGCTGAGGTCACTAAATGTCATGAGCTCCTGTTCGTAAATGAGGTCTCCTAGTACTGCCACCCCATAGGGTTCCCACTGAGTGCGTATTTCTGTGTGTCCCCATGAGAGTTTAGCCAAGACTGCCGCAATGGGGATCTGTGGGGAATATGGGTCTGTCGCCCCCACTGATTTGCAGGCCCGCCTCCAGAGCTGGGATCCAAGTCTAACCAGGTATGGGTAATGTCTCCGGGCCCCCTTGTCAACCCATAATAAGTCTCGGAGCAACCGACGAGGCAGAGCTGTTTGGAGGAGTCGGGTGTCAGAAGTGGTTTCATCTGCCATCCAATGCGTCACATGCCTTAGTTGGCTAGCCAAGTAGTAAAGTTCGTAATTAGGGACCTTTAAACCCCCCTCTCATATGGTCTATGGAGAATGTCCAGCGCAGCCCTGTGCCTACCTCCCTGCCAAAGGAACCACCTGCAAAGTTTGTTTATGTCTCCGAAAAAGGAGCGAGGGATGTTGAAGGGGACGTTGGAAAAGCAATGCAGTAATCGGGGGAGTGCCACCATTTTGAGGAGACCCGCCCGCCCAGCCATCGAGAGAGGGAGCTTATCCCAGAATTCCATAGATAGATAACCGTATTGAGAATGTGTTCGGTGCTAGGGTTACGGTGTATGTTAACACCCAAGTATCTGAACGATGTCACCTGCCATTGAAGGTCTAAAGGGGGAAGGGATCTATGCTCCTCTCTGTACAGTGCGGCGAGGGGATAGAGACAGGACTTATCTTTATTGATCTGAATGCCCGTGTGTTTGTGGAAACCCTCTATAGTCTCTAAAATGTAGGGCAGGAGATGCTACAGGTTGTGCAGGTACAGCAGCATGTCGTCTGCGTACATAGAGACGAGGTATGTCTCCCCGTCGAGTTCGATGCCTCCGTCTCTGTACTCCTGCCGGAGACACGCAGCTACAGGCTCCGCGGCAATAATCTATAGCATAGGGGACAGTGGAAAACCCTGCCTTGTGCCTCTGTAGAGGGGCCATTTCTCCGAGTATGGCTTATTGGTGCGCACTCTGGCCATGGGATTGGTGTAGACTAATTGGGTCCATTTCAGGAAGGCGGGTCCGATCCCCATCCTGACCATGGTGGCATATAACCATTCCCATCTCACCGAATCGAAGGCCTTGGTGGCATCTAGTGATGCCACAGCATATTTCTGGGGCCCTTGCTCGGTGCTGTATATTATGTGGTGGATGCAACGTAAATCATAACGTGTTACTCGTCCGTTGAATGTACTTTCATGCATCAAAAGGAAACATGCTTATAGACATGGTTCGAGAAAGATGAAATTCTATCACAATTGACACTGATGAAATTTGCTATATATCGAGATCTGAACAGTAGACAAATGAAAGAGATGATTAGGTGACCTGTCCTTACCTTGAGTAACAGACAATTGGATTGAGCAAGCAGGGTAGTTAGTAGCAGGAGAAGTGCTCACAGAAGTTCTCAGGATAACTATCAAGGCATTTATAAAGAATTAGAAAAGTGGGTGTGTATGTGATGCTGAAAAGGGCCGGAACACTACTGAATAGAGACACACTTATGTTGATTGCAGGGGGCGCAGCCTGCTTCATGGAAGCCTGTCTGGAGACACTGGGTCTGGCTAGGCCATGTGAGCAATGGCCCCTGCGCGGAAGATACCTTTGAAGTGTACATGGTGTTTGGCATCTTGGCCGTTCCCACCCTGCCAGCCCTGCCAGGACAAGTGAGTGTGAATGAAAAATTGAAACAACTATTCATAAAAGATGATTTTTATTTTATTTTGTTGCTGATATTGATGGCACAAATGTACTACAAATTGTATACTTCGGGTTGCAGCACAGTGTGGGAAAATCCCCTGTACTGACCGCTGTCGCTGGGGAATTTGGCTCGAATGGGATCAACGACACAGGCGGGTATTACTCGTCGAACGCGGTATGCAAACCTCCCATGAAGCCACCATGTAAACAAACGATAGGTCACCAGCCTGTACCACCTGTGGAAGAGAAACTGTATTTAAATGAACATGATAAGTGTACAAACCTTAGTTGAAAATGCAATCTTGTATCCTATGGTATAGTTCCCAGTACAAATGTTACTTCATCATACTTCAACAAAAGTGAACACCCATGCGTAACGTTTGTGGACAGAGAAATATTGTTTCTTGATTGTACGTGAAAGACACATAAGATGACCACTATGATTTCCCCAAATCGCAAGAGATGCATTGAATTGCCAGACTATATTCATTTGGCAGTGATAGATCAAAGTTATGACAATATAAGAGACAAACATGAAATGTTAGTGGCCTAAGTTATATCACATCTAGAGCACACTTATTCATTACTTGGATTGCGACGGGGAACTGTTGCGTGAAATTCGTGCATAAGCACCAACATGATCCCTCAACACAGACCTTGTGAGGCAGGCTGCCCTGAAGTCATGCAGCTCTGTAACGCATTGAAGCCGTGTCTCGTCTTCAGATATGTAGGCCAAGCATCCAGAGTTTTCTCTGCAGCAGTTCTCCTCCTCGGTTGGCAAGACCTCGCACCGATTGCAGGTACACCAGGTGGAGACGTCTTCCATGCGACTAGGCACCGGCTCAGGATCCGGTGATTCGCCCTCCCAACTGTCGTCCGACGTTTCCGCATCTTTCTCTTTCAACTAATTCCACCACAGAATACTCTGGCTCATACTGGTAGGGCTGTATTGTTGCCATAATACTACAAAATTAAAATCGAGCAACGAAGATAGCTGAACAGAGCAGAAACGAGTCACAGGACATACAAAAAAAGACAGCAAAACGATTGAAAAAGCAACTCTGATGTTGTCTGATGAGAAGCGGTCTGGTTATACTTATTGAGGACCGAGGCACATCATTAGCTGGCTAACAGAGATCGTTGACACGAGACGTGCATTCGCATTGTGAAATGGGCCGTACGCGTCTACTGATGTCAGCTTCAGGGGCGGGGGATATGATTTAGTGCCGCAAGGGCAGTTCAACTTAGGGCGATGCAGCAACGGATAAGATTAGCACAAGATGGCAGCGCCCAATACTTGATTTTGCATGTTTAAAAGTGAGGAAATCTATGGTAAGGTGCATAGGAAATGTTTTTACGATCGATCACAGATTGCTTAAAACCATATGCCTGAATGCTTGGGACGATAACATTTTTGAGCACACTATTCCTTTAAAGGTCCAGGCGCATACGAAGGTTACCCCCAACTTCAATCCTGCCTCACTGAGCTTAAAATATGGCTGACAAATAATAATAAAATATAATACAATTATGCCTCAGACATCTTTTAATGGCTCAACATAGGTTTGCTCCCCTTTCACACTTGTTTGGGACTCCACTTACCTTCGATACCAGATATCTGAAGTTATTCAAGCTTTATTTTTCCACCTTAGGTTATTGCGTCAAAGTCTTCCTTTTCTTCTGGAGTCTGACGATCCAATGGTGGTGGGCGCCTCAGTTAACTTGCTACAGGACAGCATTAATGCCTTGTTTGTGGGCCTACTAACGTTTGCGCTCAGCGAAGATGGCTGCCTGATTCACAGCTCCGTCCCGTGTGGCACTTTCTACCCGAAAGTTCTCCTGTTTGCCCCGACACTGCGTATAGCCAACCCGCAGCGGGGGTTGCTGGCAGGACCGGGAGTCTACCACGCGAGTTCCGCCCGCTGAGCTGCGCCTGCTGCGGAGTTACAGCCCGCTGTGAGAGGTGCGGGGGCGGGCGCCTTCCGGCCCCGCTCTCGGCTCCAGGAGTTCCCGCCCGAGTCCCGCGGCTTGAGGCCTGCTGTGGGGGGAGTGGCGCTCCACTCGCCCTGCACGGCTCGCTCCGGAGTGGGCCGGCCTGCGCCGCAACCTCTTCCTCCTCACCACACTGGATCCCAGAGCGACCTGCTCCGCTGCCCCGTCCTGGGCGGTGTGCTGACAGGAGGTCGAGTGCGCATCGATCCGGCTCCGGGTGGTGAGTGGTCCCGGCCCGATCTCCTCTACGCCCGCCACACAACAGCGGACCCTGTCCTCCTCCTCCTTGATTTCGGAAGCCCTGGGGGAGGCTTGATCCCCCTTGTTACAGTAGGTCCTGAGGTGCCCCTCGCTCCACACTGGTCCCCTGCCCTTGCGGCTGACTGTGGGCGCTCCACGCGGGCCTGGTTGGTTGCGGCAACCCCTTTCCTTCTCCCCAGGAAACCCCTGGAGCTGGTGCGCCAGCTCGGAGTCACCCCCCAGTGGGTCTCTCCCCCAGCCACCAGCTCCATCTGGACCCCAACGGGGGACCCCCCTCCAGGACCTTGTGGCCAGTTCCTCCTTAAGCCTTCTGGCTGTGGCAGACGGTTTGACTACCTTCTATACTGACATGGAGACAACCTCAACTGTCTCCCACCGAACCACCCGGCTGTTGGGCCTATTGCCACGGTTGTTCCAGGGCCACGGGCCCCTCCACTTGCTCTCAACGACCTGCACCGAGTGCTACCCGTCTTACTGCCTCATACAGGGGTGTTCCCCTGCACTACATCAACACCCAAGACTCCGGCTCCTTCTGCCTCTCCTGCTGTTCATTGCTTCTTGGGCCCTGACCCCCTACAGAATTTCTTGAGAATTCCCTGGGACCGCTTGCTGTTCACTGGCACCTACGTAGCTTGACTGGCCCGGGAGGCCCCCCAGCGGAGACGCCATATTCCTTCCTTCCTGGTGCTCGGCTCGGCCTCCGCTCATACGCCGCCTGCTCGATCCTGGTGCCTCCCCTTGTGGCCCTATCCACTCTCCTGTTTGGTCTCCTGGACTTAAGTTTATCCCCCCACCGGCAACATGTCGACACGAACCGGCAAGAAGCAATCCTCTATCAATATTTTCACTAAACCCTCGGAAGGCCCCGGGACAGAGGCATCTACACAGGAACCTTCCCCCTCACTGGCGCTGGAACCATCCGACTCCCAGAAAATGATGGAGTTTATCCGCGAGGGGTTCACCACAATTCATAGCAAACTGGATGACATGAACGGCACGATATCCTCTATTAAAGCACATATGGAGAGAACTGATGGTCGTGTTGCCGAGATTGAGGCACGGGTGAGCACCGCCGAGGACGGCCTGGGTTCCCTCCGTGCGGAGGTCTCCACGCTATCCGCCCGCGTTACTGAGGTGGAGAAGAAGAACGAGGACCTTGAATCTCGCTCGAGGCGCAACAACCTCGGCATTGTCGGGGTGCCAGAGGATGGTATACAAGAACCCATGGAGGATTACGTGGAGGGCATGCTACTCCAACTCCTGGACTCCCCAAAACTCTCCCCACAGTTTGCGATCGAGAGGGCCCACCGTTCACTCACGGCGAAACCCAAACCTGGAGCACCTCCACGCCCGATCATAGCCAGGGTCTTAAATTTTCGCGACCGTGATGCCCTCCTCATGGCGGCGAGGGCCAAGGGGGACCTTCTCTTAGGCGCAGCCAGGATCCACCTATATCCGGATTTTTCGGTGGAGGTTCAGCGTGTACGCAAGACCTTCCTGGCGGTGAAGCGGAGACTACGCAACCTCCAGGTTAAATATGCCATGTTATATCCCGCCAAACTGCGTATCGAGCATGCAAACCGTGTGTACTTCTTCACGCTGCCTGAGGAGGCCTCCAGGTTCATAGATGAACACTTTCCTGGCTGAAATGTACTCGTAACAGGCACCGCCATTGGCTCGCCACAGCTTAGGCTAATTGTTAAATGGATGCCGTTTTATCCTGCCTCAGAACTTATCTGGACTTCTGACATTCTGACATTACCTGATGTGGTTCCCATGAGGCGACTTGGTCGCACCTGTAACAAATAATGTTATTATCTTTGCTGTTTCTCACTGTTGTTATTGCTCCCTGACTCATTGACCTATCACAATGTGGTCGGGCTGTTGGGCAGTCATTGGTGCGGTCTGATCCCCCTTTGATGTGCTCCAGGTACCCGCTACATGCATTTTTTGCTCTCTTGATTGCCCGGGAGGTCCTTTGAAGCCCCTTGGTCCCAGGGTTCACTGTCTTTTCGAACTACACTACGTTTAATGCTATTTATCCACTACCATTGTATCAATTGAGATAATGACGTTCCAGGCGATCACCTTTCATTGGGAGACCCTACTGGACGCCCATAGCCCACTAGCCGATTTGGCACCCTTGTGGCCCTCCCGGGCAGCTGCGGCGTACACTCGACAGTCCCCTGTTAGGCTGTCTGATCTCGCCCTGGGCTCCCCCGCTCGCTTCTGGGCGCTCCTTGGCTCAGTCTCCCCCTTCCCTGTGCTCCTATATCATTAGGGCACTCTCTCGGTTTCTGTAGCTGAGCCCATACACTATCTCGGTCCAGTTGATCGGGTATTTACTTCTTACAATCCCGTTATATTGGTTCATTATCTGTTGACCATGCCCGCCCCTTCCCCCATGGGACCTCCCCTGGGTGGGAATAGATATTATTGTCGGGCATTATGTTTATCCTAAAATTGCCTCATGGTTCGGAGTATCGCCGCCAGGCCGGTTCGTAGGCCCCCCAGGCGTCGATGCCATTGTGTTTGTTTTGGTTGTTGGGCTATGGGGTGATCATCCCTCTGTTTGGGGTGGGATGTGGGAGGGGGAGGAGGGAATGGGGTTATACGTTAAAAAAAGCTTGGTATTCGCAGAGAAGGTAGAGTCCGAAGCACCATGGTCCCGTCGGCGTTACAGATCTGACCGCACTGGGCACCGTCCATGGGGGGCACATTTCCATCCACCCGTATTCCTCTATGGCTACACCTGGAGGGTTGAGTGAGGAAACTTTGACATTTATGAGCTGGAATGTACGGGGGCTGGGTAATTACAAGAAAATGAGGCTACTACAACTTCAGGCCGAGCGACACGGGACTAAAATCCTGTTCCTTCAGGAGATGCATGCATGCACAGAGTATTGTGAAAAATGTGCTAAAACATGGGGTCCCCAAAGGTACTTTACCACCTACTCTACCCAGAGCCGCGGGGTTATGACCCTTATTCACAGGAGCCTTAGATTCATCCCCATTGCTACGATAATTGATCCCCTGGGCAGATACGTGCTACTCCATGGTACCCTACAGAATAGGGAAGTTGTCCTGCTAAATATATATGGTCCCAACATTGACGATCCCGAATTTTACACACACCTTATAACTCTCTTAGATGGCTTCCCTCTGATACCGATTCTTTGGGGAGGCGATTTCAACACGATATTCGACGTGGATCTTGACAGATCTGGTTCCAGACCCCGTCAACTCTCCAGAGCTGCATATACTACACTTTCCTCCCTTCCCCGCTTGGCCCTGTTTGACGCATGGAGGCTCCTCTACCCCGACTCCCGCTCTCATTCCTTTTATTCCTCGATTCACGATTCCTTTTCTCGGATTGACAGATGGTTGATATCCGATGGTCTGATAAGGAGCGTATCTGGTATGGCAATCCTCCCCAGGACCCTATCTGATCACTCCCCAGTGACTGTCACCCTATGTTGGGGCCCAGACCGGGACCGAACCAGACACTGGAAAATGAAGCCACTTTCTCTCCTCGATCCGGTCTTTAGCTCGGAGATGGAGTCGGCGATCGAGGAGTTCTTCGAGATCAACACCAACTCCGTGTCTTCACAGGCCACTCTCTGGGAGTCCTTTAAGGTCTGCATCAGAGGCATTGCCCTTTCCAAGGAAAATGGTATCCTCATAACTATTCGTAGGGAAATCGCCGAGAGCGAGGCCACATTATCTGTGCTGGAGGCCCAGTATACTCTAGACCCAACCCCTGAAATCCTTGCGTTAATTGGCACGGAATTGGACACCTTTCGTTCGCTCGCGGACCGCGAGCTAAGGTTTCTTGATAATCCCGGGCGGGCGAGGAGGTATGGTGAGGGTGAACGCCCTAGCCGTCTCCTAGCTAGACTTCTCCACCGTGAGTTTGGTGCCCCACCCATTCCCGGAATTGAGAGACCTGATGGATCCCTGGCCACCTCCCCTGGAGATGTCAATGCCGAATTCCTCTCCTTCTATCAATCCCTATATGCACACTCAGACAACGCCACTACGGCAGAAATCGATGCTTACCTTGATAAACTTCCCCTTTCGGTCCTTTCTCCCGATACCATCGGATCCCTCGAGAATCCATTCACCCCTGAGGAGTTCTCGGAGGCTATAGACTCCCTATCTTCAGGCAAATCCCCAGGATCGGATGGTATACCTGTCGAGTTTTATAAGCATTTCAAATCACTCCTTCTCCCCCGTCTGGCTGCTCTCTGGGATGGAGTCGGTGGAGGTAGGCCAGTTCCCCCCCTCACTCCGCGAAGCCACCATAACAGTCCTACTAAAACCCAATAAACCCCCCACTCAATGCGGCTCTTACCGCCCACTTTCATTGATCAATTGTGACATCAAGATTTATGCAAAATTACTCGCTCTACGTCTTGTCCCCTTCATGCCACATATCATCCACCCAGACCAGGCGGGGTTCATCCCGGGCCGCTCCACCTCCTTGAATTTGAGACGCCTTTTCAACATTATAAGTAGAGTGAGCCCGGGTGTGCACGCGGTGGCCGCGACTCTTGATATGCAAAAAGCTTTTGATTCGGTCTCGTGGAGCTATCTCTGGCGGGTACTCGACAAATGGAAATTTGGCCCCACCTTTGTCTCCTGGGTCAGGCTACTTTACTCCAACCCCGTTGCCAGAGTCTGTACTGAGGACCGTTGTTCCCCCCTCTTCCATATGGTTAGGGGCACTAGACAGGGTTGCCCCTTCTCACCCTTAATCTTCGCTGTGGCAATGGAGCCGTTCGCGGACATGCTTCGCCAAAACCATACGCATAGGGGTCTACGTACAGCCGATTCCTCAGATATAGTCTCTCTGTATGCTGATGATGCTCTCCTCTATATTCGCTCCCCCGAAATTAATCTGGCCCCAATACTGGAAGATATTGCTCTCTTTGGACGTATCTCTGGTCTCACGGTGAACTGCTCTAAATCAACCCTCTTTCCGCTCACTCCCAGGACAATCCCCCCTCCCGATACCATGGGATTCGCATGGGCCCAATCTAAATTTGCTTATTTGGGCGTAGTGGTGTCCCGTCACACTGAACGGGTCTTGGAAGATAATTATCAGGCATACCTTACAAACCTTATGATAAAAATACAGGGCTGGAACAAACTTCCGATTTCACTGGCGGGTAGGATAGGGGTACTGAAGATGGTGGTACTTCCCCAACTCCTGTATAGATTTGCTAATATCCCGCAGTGGCCGGGAGCTGACTTCTTTCGGACATTGACACGCCCCCTTAACACCTTCCTCTGGCACTCTGGTGCGGTCCGCCTTAAGCTCAAGACCCTTTCCGCCCCAATGGAGGCGGGCGGCTTTGGGGCACCAGACTTCCTCAAGTTCTGGCTGGCGGCACAACTCCAGCACACTGCGCACTGGTTCAATATATCGGACCCCCCTGCCCATGTCAGACTAGAAAGGCTATCAGTCAGTGACCGCGACATTCGATCTCTGATGATCACACCAATGCCAGTGGTATCGGACTCACTGGATCCAGCGACATGCACATCCTTGGCCTTATCCAAATCTTGGCAAATATTGGGCACCGCCCATCCCTTCCACGGTAACTTCCCAATTTGGAATTTCCTTCCGGAGGTCCCACAAGTCCCTCCCTCTGTGGTTCGTACATGGGCCGAGGCGGGTTATGAATTGCTGCGTGACATATTCGAACAGGGTAATTTCATAGAATGGCCTGACCTCCCGGCTCCCCTTAGACGGAGACCCTCCGTTTGGCTTCAATATTCATCCCTCCATAGAGTACTCAAGCACAAGTACACGTGTTTCCCAGCACTACCACCTGATAAACCTGCAATCACCGAACTGTCCTCACCTGTCCCTATGAGGGGCAACATTTCCAGACTATACACTTTGCTTCAAACCAGATCACCCCCCACATTCTCCAAACTACGGCGCTCCTGGGAGACAGATCTCGGCCTCGAGATGTCCGAGGAGCGTTGGACCCATATGTGTGCACGTATCCAGGGGGTCTCCTTCAACTCCCGATTCAAATTAATTCAATTAAAGGTGCTCCACAGGTACCACTACACCCCGACCAGGCTACATCGCATCTCGAGCGACTCCTCCCCTAGGTGCCCTAGATGTGGCTATGATGATGCTGATTATATCCACATGATCTGGTCTTGTCCCCGACTCACTCAATTCTGGACCTCAGTGTGTTCCACTATGTTGTCCATCCTTGAATCCCCCATCCCCAATGAAATGCCTATTTCACGATTTCCCCGAGCTCCACCGTGACTCCAGAAAACTGGCTGGCCTCTGTATGCTACTAGCTGTGCGTACAATTCTACTTCGCTGGCTTCGGCCTATCACCCCTACTCACGCACAGTGGCTCAGGGCAGTTACGTGGGCCTGCGACACCGAAGAGTCCTGGGCGATACAACAGCCCGCCCGTTCCAGACCTAGAGATATCTGGCTGAAGTTCCGCTCATTTATGTCCTCCACTGACACCGACTCAGATCCTGCATCCCCAGCTCCCTATCCTAGTTCATCCTTAGTTGGTCCTTGATTTATTTTCCATCTGCCTTTGTTCCGACCTTCTATGTGTCCCCCATGTGCATATGTTGATTCCTTTTCCTTTATGTACTTCGTTTATATGTACTGTATGAATTTGTGCCGATTGCACTGTTTTGATTCCATATGCTTTATTGTTACTCACCTGTATCTGTGTTGCCGAGCTGAATAAATAAAAGTTAAAAAAAAAAAGAAAAATTGCAAAAATGTCAAACATCGTGTCCACTGCGATAATTAAATATGGACTTTGATGGTTATCCTTTCCTCGAACTGTTACAATAGGTGACAGAAGATTTTCAGTGCCCGTACTGCTCCATATCTAGAATTTCAAATCCCTTATCTCATTTCATAAAGAATTAAAAGCTCTTCTGTTTAGAAAAAGACTCAAACCTTTTTCTCCTTCCACAGCATCTTTTTCTGCCTTTTATTGACATCTGCAGCCAGCTTCAGTAACCGCTATCCGGCAGTTAATCAAGCTATGTGTACATGTACAATAAATACACTCCAATGAAGTCAACAAAATTCACCCGCTGAACCATCAATCCATTTCCCGTAAGCCATATGCAGTCACTCATCCACCCGTATACAACCATATTCTCCCACTCATCCATCCATCCACTCATACAGTCAGAATCGGCAACTCTCCTAATAATTTGGTCTTTGCCAGTTCTTGTTTCCTATAGTTCTGTGCATATGGGGCATGCCTCCCTTTCTCCACACTGTGTCACCTTTCTAGGTTATTTAGGGGCTGTTTCAACAGAGCTTATTTTAATTGGAGTTTATGTTTACACTTTCCTGTATTTTCCTTTTGCTAGGCTCTTTCCTACTTAAATGAAGCTGCATACATCATCGACATGGTGAAGAACAAGAAGAGGAAAGCAGAATTGTTAGAAATCACAAAAAACAAAGTGGAAATTCCTGATTTTGAACTTGCCTGCATGTACAGTCTCAAAGGAGAGGTGAGATTGGGAAATGATACAGGAGGACTGAGGCAGTTAGAGAGCATGCGCAGTCAGGATTGAGAAATGGAGAGGGCACTAGACTAAGGAGTGAGGCAATACACAAGTATGCACGTCTAAAGGGAGAGTTGCAAGGGAGGAGACGGAAGGCCGTGATTTGCTTATGAGTGCATGCACAGCACAGAGAGTTCACAGAAAACCACAGAAGGCGCAGTCTGATGGCGAGGTGGGCCCTAAGGAGAGATGAGCCACTACACGGGAAGGAACACTGGCATGGCCCATGTCTTCCTTCCTGGTAAATCACCATGCGAAGGCAAGCGCTGTTGACGGTGACCATCGTTAGCATTGAAGGTTTTGTGTGATCACATGTGGTACGTTGTGTCGCTATTAGCAGTAGCCAGGAATAAGAACCTTTTATCCTTGGGGTCTCAATGGGGGACATGAATTATAAAATAAAAAACAATATGCCTAAGAATAATAGAAGCTATGGGAATGGCAAACATAGTCCATCAGTGCACATCGAATATGCTGGTTGTGCTTGTTCCATTCTGTAAAGGGGAGCCGCGGGAGTAGTAGGGCGCACTTTGCCAAATTGTTGTGACAGCATCAGCTAAGCGAATGAGCCTACTGAACTATTAAGTCGAGCTGGGGCATCGCAGACACCTGAGTGTTATCCCATAAGAAAAAAGGCATGGTTTACATAGGACATCGACAGTGGCACCTGCTGGGATGTCCTTCTTACCTCCTTCTCCTCCTCCAGGGTCATTAATGTCTTATCTAAATGGTACTATCCTGGTGCAGAGTCCTCAACCCAAACTCCTCCTTTTTGATAGAATACTTCCACACCTTATCAACTTTTCACCCTCCTCTTCAAGGGCACCCTTTCCTCCTTCTGCTCCCACCTCCACTTGCGCTACAGCCCAAGTATCACCCTTATCGCCTGTCTCTCCACCTTCTCCTATTTCCGTCTCTCAGGCACTCTCGCGCTTGCGGGGGGGACTGCTGTCCCATATACCCACCCTTAAGTCTCTCAAAAGTGGCAGTCTGCTCCATGTTGCCACTATTAACTCTCGCTCTGCTGTTAAGCACTCCTCTAACATCTGCCTCCTCCTTGAACTCTTGGACCTTGATGTTCTTGCACTCACTGAGAGTTGTTTTAAGGACAGCTCTGTCACAAGTTTTGGCACACTTCTCCCTGAAGTCTACAAGATCCCCTCTGAGCCCCGGACTAACAGACAAGGAGGTGGAGTAGCCCTGATATATCCAGGGTGAATCCTTGACTCCATCATTCCCACTCAGGCCTACTCTTCCTTTGAATGCCTGGTCTGAAGGCTCTCTTCTCTCCAAGCTCCTCTCTTACTTTGGCCACCTTTTATAGGCCGCCTGGCTAGTCCACCCACTTCCTCTCTAAATGGGCTTACCTGCCCGCCTCTCTCCTCTCCACCTCCTCACAACTCCTCCTACTCAGGGATCTAAACATCCATCTGCACTCCCCAGACTCTTCAGGACCTTTCCGCAAACTCTGCGACTCTCTCTCTCTATCCACTCTATTTTCTGGGCCGACTTACACAGCAGGCCACACCTTGGATGTGCTCATCTCCACTGACATCCCTCTCTCTACCCCTCTTACTACAGCACTCTCCTGGACTGATCACTCTCTTCTCTTCCCACATTAAGCTATCTTCTCCTCTAGCATCAGCACACCCCAAACAGCCTCCCGTCTTCAAGGCCACCCGACGCTTGAAAAGAGTGTCAGTGGCTGCCTTTGCCTCCTCCTACTCTCCGACTCCTACTCTTGCCGCTGACTCCCATCCTGACACAGCCCTCTCTAACTTTCATCTCTCCATTTCCAACACTCTTGACCTCCTTGTCCCTGCCATTAGGGTGCCTATGAAGGCTCCCAAAAAGTGCAATTTTTTGGTACGACTGTGATCTGGATGCCCTAAAACGCAAGTGTAGAGCATCAGAATGGAAATGGGTGGCATGAGGCGCACCCTCTACGAACTGGCCTGTCTCCTTCTTCAAAGGCAATATAGACTTTGTGTTCAGTCCAAGAAAAGAGTCCATATTCAAGCCTGCATCTTTGTGGCATCTAACAACATGGCCAAACGTTTCAAAGTCTGCAAGGAATTGCTAAGCCCTTCAGCAGCTTCATCTGCCACTCCAACCACCCAAGCCCTTTGCTAGTCATTGGCAGCACATTTCACTAACAAAACCTTGGACACCTTTTCCTCTCTCACTCCTTCACCTGCCAAGGCACCAACATCCTCCGAGCCCCCTTCGGCCGCCCACACTCTTCCCATTCTTCCCTTTCCTGCTTTTTCCCCTTTCACCTGAGGAGGTCACTAGGCAAGTACGTTCTATGAATGCCTCTACCAAACAGGTGGACCCATGCTCTTCCAACACTATCAAGCACAACATCGACACTCTAGCTCCAGCCTTGGCGGACCTCTGCAACCTCTCCTTCGCCACTGGAGTTTTCCCCTCCTCTCTCAAACACTCTCTAGTGCGCCCACTACTCAAAAAACCTTCTGCCGACCCTTCTATCCCGGCAAACGATTTCCTGATTTCTATCACTCCTTTCCTGGGCAAACTACTGGAGAAGTTGGCTATCTCTCAGCTTACTCCCCACACTCAATCTGTTGGTTGTCTCCATGATCATCAGTCTTGCTTCAGATCATCCAGAGTCAAAGAAACTGCTCTCCTGAACACCTGTGAAGACCTGCTCTCAAATCTTGATACAAACTCTCCTTCTATCATCATTCTCCTTGACCTCTCCTTCGCATTCGACATGGTAAATCATAACACCCTGATCGATCGTCTCCGTGATACCCTTGCCATCACTGATCAGGCCCTGGCGTGGCTCACTTCCTTCTTCTCTGACCAACCATCCCAGGTGAAACTCAGGCCCTTTCTCTCCGCTATCACTCTTTCTGCTTGTGTGGTGTCGCAGGGTTCTAATCTATCCCCCTAGTTTTTCAATATCTACATGTCCGCCATGGCACACAGGATCTCTTCCTTCACTTACAACTTTCAGTGTTATGCAGATGACACTCAGCTCTCCTTCAAGCTACCCCCAGCCTCTTCTTCATCCTCGCTCATTCATGTCTGTCTGTCTGCAATTCAGCTCTGGGGTTCAGCTAACGACCTCTGCCTTAATGCCATTAAGACAGAGATTGTTCTCATTGGGACCCCGGCACACTGGCCAGCCTCCCTTGGCCCTGCGCCCACACCCACCAGTGAGGCAAAATATCTGAGGGTCATCTTCAATTCCATTCTGTCCTTCTCCTCACACATCTCAGACATATCCAAACAATCTCACTACCAGCTGCACCTCCTCCGAGGTATCCTACCTTTTCTCACTTTCCCCCAGAGACTCACTTTCTCCAGAGCTCTGGTTCTCTCTAGACTCGACTACTGTAACAGTCTCTTTCTCAATCTCCCTAGTTCGACACTTCGGCCTTTACAACTCATCCAGAACAAAACTGCGAGACTTATCCCTGGCTTTAAGCCCAGGGACCGCATCTTTCCGGCACTGAAATCACTCTACTGGCTCCCTGTGGCTGCAAGGATCAAGTACAAGACTCTCTGCATTGTTCACAAGGCTTTCTGGGTCCCGGGCCCACACTACTTACAAAACATTCTTCCCCAATACACGCCCTCTAGAGCTCTCTGCTCGTCCTCCTCCAACTCTCTGAGAGTGAGCCATTTTCCAAAGCTGTTTCGAGACGGATCTCCTGAAATTCCAGAAAATCCTGAAGACCTTCCTCCTCTCCTCTGCCTTCTCTCTACCTCTCCCCTTCTAACCTCCGTTCCCTACCTGCTACCTGCTACTTCTGCTCAGCTATCTGACTGGTTTCCTCAAAACCTTACAGGTCCCAGGCACCCACACCATTCCCTGCACTTGCCTCTGGGCCCCCGCACTACTGGCTGCATTACGCACTTCTGTACTAACCCAGCCCACCTGGACTAGGTGCACTCAGTGGTATCAATTCACGAAAATGCCAGGGGTAGCAAAAGTGACATCACATGACCCTTGACCTCTGATGACATCACAGGGAGAGATGTTATTCGACCCCATCCTGAAGTGACATCATGGGAAGGGATGGAACATGACCGTTTACCCCTTAACAAAACAGGAAGTGCCATCACTTAGCTTTTTTTCTAAGTACACTATGAAAAATATGGTTACATATTACTGTAACGTGATATACATTTCATACAAGAATGGATCACCATATTTATTGGCAGAAAAAAAACATGCTATAACAGCAAAGCAAAATACTTAGTCCGAAATGGATGCTTATTCTACACTAAATGCTTTTTGGAGGATTTTGTCTGCATTGTACATTTGAGGTGTTTAAGAACAGACAATGGGCCTCATTACACGGTAGGCGGTAAACCATGGCGCTATTAGCGCCATGGTTCATGCCGGTAATTTACCAGTACCGCCTTGGAGGAAAGGGGAATTACCGCCCTATTCCAAGGATGGGAAGGCGGTAATTCCTCCTTCCTCCATTGCCCTTCCCCATTCCCTTTTTTGCCCCATAGGGCATAATGGGAATGGGGAAGGCGATAATTACGGTACCGCAAATTGCGGTACCGTAATTAGCTCCCTGGTCCCTTTGCGGGTTGGATTTTTAACGCCTGCAAAAAGCAGGCGTTAAATTCCCCAACCCGCAAAGGGACCTCGTAGTAAGGCGGTAAGGATTTACCCGTACCGTTGAAATACCGGTACCGGTAAACCCTTACCGCCTACCGTGTAATGAGGCCCAAAATCAGTGACTCACCCCCTGAAGTGTGCCTGAAATAAACCTTTGATAATTCTAGCAATTATTGTATGGAATTCCAGAAAGACAAATAGCTCAAATAGCCACATGGCATTGGCTACAGCCCAGGAGCTTCAATTTGTTTAAAACATTTTTTTTGTAAAAAGTGTTATTTTCTTTTTTTTCCTTTTCTTTTTAGGGGTACAAGGGAGACCACGGGGGTAGCAAGAGAGACCACAGGGGTCGCAAAGGAGACCCCTGGCGACACCCATATGACGTCCCTGGGTGCACTTAACCCTTCCAAACCCCTTGCACTTCCTGTCTGCGCACTTACACAAACTGAATGCACCCAACCCTGTAAGTTTGGTGTCTGCCCGCTCCTCTGTCTCCCCTTGTCTCCCCCTAGCATTGTACACCTGAAACACTTCTGTTAGTGGCACATTATAAAACGCTCAACCAACTTAACCATTCCCCTTCTCCTCCCCTGATTCACTCCTCTTATGTCAATGTCTACTGTGTTCATTCTATCAAGAAATGTTCTCTAGTATGGATGTTGAGTTGTTACGTGCCTCCACCTCTCTCCCCCTTCCCTCTTACACTCACTGCTTGTCACTCACTTGCATATTGTCAGTTTGTTTTGCATGTATCCCCCGTCTCCTCCCCCTCCCTGCTTTCCCCCACTATATGTTAACCCACTTGAATTAGCAGAAATGCTGTCAGGCCTAGTATGCTTATTATTATTGTATATCATTCAGAATTTTACAAGGCCTTATCAGAATTTTACAAGGCCTTATGAATGATTGTATTCCATGTTCCCCTTCAGTCTTGGAGCACTTTGAAGCACTCATTTTATGTCTATACACTTTACAAATAAACAATACCATACCAATCCATTCATGTATGCCTTTTCAGCGGCACAATTAGTTACATTAGCTCCTTATTCCAGATTTATCTTAATAATAATACATAAATAGGAACATTTAACCCAATTTTGTTTGCTGGCCATAGCCAATATGGGTGGCAATCTACCACTACAGCGACCTACACACAATACATTGGATATACTAATATTCAAGCAGAGATCACTGGCAACAATAATATCGACAAAGTCACAAACAAGCTTCTGTAACACTGTTGGTGTGCAAGCTAATAAAATGATGCCATTGTCGTGAGCCAATGTGCAGATGTTTCTTCTGGCTATTTTCAGCATGTTCATGTTACTTTACTTAACTCTCTAAATGAAATAATAATGTAGAGGTTAAACAGAAGAGGTGCTCACACACAGCCCCACGTGACCCCTTGGCACCACCAAAAGGCTACAGAAAACTTACCAGACTGATCAAGATAGAGCTTGGCAGTATGATTATCATTCAGGACCACCAACATAGTAAGAAACAGCTTAGGTAGCCCCAACAAAAACAATGATTGACATAATCGAAGGCTGAACTTTGTTACAGGAGACCTACGGCCAAGAAACACTGGAGGGAATCCCCTACATTAACAAGAAATTGGGAAGTATACAGATCACTTACACACCCTTGAGAGCATCAGAGTTAATGAATGAACTGGTATAGAATGAAAAACAAATCATAATGTTCTCCTGCGTTTAAGTTAAAAAATCTTTATCACAGTCACCTAATGGAAAAGGTCCAGGAGGTCACATGGTATTGATGTCAACACGTGCACTTAGTGGTGTTCTTTTTCTTGTACCTTATTCACTTTTCCTTTGGATGGATTTTGAATATATATGTTTAATCTGTATGTGTTGTACTTTGTAAATCATTTTTTTGTTTGTTATGATATATTTGTATAAATGAATCGGAACAGGGCCGGAAGTCCATGAGGATCACTTTTTCAATCCAAAGACAAGAGCAAAGAGTAGTGTATAAATGCCAGGGTGATCCCGCAAAGAAGAAACAGACGACAGATTGGGCATGGCTGCCGGGAGCTCTTACCACCGAGAACTGGGAATAGAGTGAGGACAGGATGTCCCCAGATAACATGCTCTTAGGATCCTGGAATACAAGGGCCTTTCGGCATCTCATCATAAGTAAAGATCTTTACTTGGAAATCTATGACATACTATGCTTTCAGGGATGTTGGTTACGTGTACCGGCTTGCTGTGATGTGTTCATATGCTTATTAAATCCTGCAGAAATGGGAGCCAAGGGGAGACCATATTCTGGTCTATTGATATTAATAAAGATGGGAAAAAGGATTCGTATGCTGCAACATCACAAACCTAACCCATCGGTGCAAATGCTTATTTTGGAATTAGAAGAAATCGGCTATGCCCATAAATACAACTACAATAAGGACCTGGTAGAAGCTAGAAAACAGTACAGGCGTGATATAAGTGAGCTAAATAGACTCCAGGGATCGTTGAGAGAGTCAAAACTAAAACAACGATCACAACAGTATTAAAACTGGAGATTGGAGTTCACCCAAAAAAAGAGGACAGTTTCAGGCTGAACTTATGCTGAAAACACTAAGCAAAAAACACACCTGATTAACTTCGTAATTAATTACCCCAAAATGCACTGCAACTGTCAGCAGTGACAGAAGAAAGCTGGGTGGATCACTTCTCTGAGTTATTTGCTCCCATACGGCGCCATGACAAAAAAAGAGAGATAGGGAAGAGGTTGAGCCATGGTCCTGGAAAATTGAGAAAGGGGACATCTTAAATCTCATCCTGAAGCTAAGAACATCTAGAGCTCCAGGTCCGGACGGTCTCACTAATAGTATTCTTAAACAATATCCTGAACAATGGGTAGACTTCGCCCATGGGCTATTCCAACAAATAAGGCGAACAACAAAGGTCCCTGTGTCAGGGAAAAAGGCTATCATTGTGCCCATATTCAAGAAGGGCGACAGATAGAATCCAAAAAAGTATCGCCCTTCTTGACATTTTGGGGAAACTATTTGCCTCATTAATCCTGGGCCATTTAACGCAAATGAAGCAGGAATTTTAGATCCCAGACAAATGGGATTCATTAAGGGGGTTGGAACCTCGGTCAATCGCTTCCTGATGAACATCCTGAAAATGCAGGCACATAAGAGCAAAACCATAATCTTTGTAGCCTTGGTGGATCTCGAACAAGCGTTCAATGGGATCAACAGGGAGAGATTGTAGAAACAATGAAAGACCTTTGGATGCCCCAACAAGCTATTATGAGCAACTAGGGAGCTCTACACCGGGACATCTATGCAAGTTCGTATGAACATGAGGGGAGGGCTGACTAGTGAAATAATGGCCCATCTTGTTACATTTATACACTTCAGACTTTGCTGCCCATCAAACTCAAATCGGGGCCTTTCCTACAAAAATCAATGGCGTTCCTATACCTTGGGTCCTATATGCTGACGATCTAATCCTAATAGACAAAACGCCTATAGGTCTCCAGAGAAGACTAACATCTCTGGAGTCCTATATTAGGATTAATGATCTGCGTATTAACACCGAAAAATCAAAGGTAATGATAATAAATGCAGGAAGAGGGGCCCAGAAATTCAAATGGAGTATAAGGAAAGAACCACTTGAAATAATAGAAAGTATTATATATTTATGGGTGTTTGTATAAACCAGAGCATGGTGGAAATGCTGTGGGTCCTAAACCTGAGGACAAAAGTGAAAAACTTGGCAGCACAGGGCCGAAGACTCCACAACAGATATGGAAGATTCTTGATGATCCCAGTTGTGTCCTTTTATAATATGAAGGTCATACCTATCTTATCATATGGTACGGAAGCTGGGTTAATCCTCCATTGGCAGTCTTGGGTTGTCCTAGAGGGAATATTCTGGAAAAAGATCCTGAGCTTGTTTAAGGGTCTTCCTAACGCAGTGATAAGATTTGAATTGGGATTCTATTCAATCTATGCAATGAGCCTTTGGAAAATTCAATCCCTGTTTTTGGAAAAGCTTAATCCCACACTCTGTCCCACCTTTAAAAATCTTGAGAACTATTCGGGGCAGAGAACCGGAGTGGCCCTTGACTTCTGGAAGCAGGAATGTACTGAATACCAGATAGACTTAAATGTAAAACAGAAGACCTAAGTGGTCATTACGAGTTTGGAGGTAGCCATGGTGCTATTAGCGCCATGGCTGCCTCCAAACCCGGGTCCGGGTAGGCGGAATGGGGACTTGCCGGGACATTCCGACCTATGCAGACCCGGTAAATCCCCATGCCAAATGCGATTCCCCATTCCCATTCGAGCCCCCATAGGGCTCAATGGGAATGGGGAAGGCGCTAATAACGAGCCCGCAAATTGCAGGCCCGTTATTAGCTCCAAGCTCCCTTAACGGGTCCCGCTAAGAATGGCTGGTCAGACCAGCCGTTCCTGCTGGGACCTGCTAAGGGACCTCGGAATAGGGTAGTAAGGGTTTACCGGCACCAGCATCCTTACTGGTGCCGGTAAACCCTTACCGCCCAACTCGTAATCACCCCCCTAGTCACTAATCCAGATAGAGCAAAGCGTAAAGAGTACGAAGCTGACTGGATATTTACCTAGAACAGGAGGAACTCATCTAAACTGATGAGAGACGATCACAGAGAAACCAGATCTGTAAGGTCTCTGCCAAAATATATGATTAAGTTCCCATGTAAAAAATCAAGGATTTAATTCATGCATATGTGCATGAATCTATTTGAAACCAATGAAGTCCTTGGAGCGCAAAGGCAAATTGAGAAATCTAAAATGTCGTGTAGATATTGTGTCTAAACAGATGTGGTGGAAACCTTGAAGCATATGATTGTTTACTGCGCAGATTTGACTGACTATAGAACGATGTTTATGGGGAAATTTGTAAATGAAGCAAGCACCCTCACCCCAGAGGAATGGTGGCTCATGTTGAGATTGGGGGGAAATCATTCACTTGTGTTTGGAGTGGTTAGATTTTTTAACAAAATATTTGAATCAAAATGAAGATTGAACTAAGGCTGACACACTTTTAAGTTGTAAACATGAACCAAATGTCGACTAAGAGAAAGACTATGTAGATGATTTGGTATTTTAAAGTGTCTCATACCGTAGCTGATGTATGGGAATCTTGGGATATTTTAAGACTAGGAGTAAGAAGATAGAAATTCAGTAAATGGAAAATGTTACTGTACATGTGGAAACTTGTTAAAATATTTTTTTTAAACCAATAAAACAGAAAAACAAAAACACAAAGATAAAAGAATCAAAATATTAAATATTTGGAACAATTAAACAGTATTAGGAAATTATATACTTTAGAAATAGCTTCAGCTTTGTTTGTTCTAACAACCTGTAGATGTGATCATGCAAAACTGATGTGATTAGCACTTATATGTGATTCTAGTAGTGAGCATTCATTTGCTAAAAATACTAGCTTAGCAAGTTAGTTTCTGTTGATCTGTATACTTCCCCATTTCTTGCTAATGTAGGGGTTTTCCTCCAGTGTTTCTTGCTTGTAGCAGCCTTTCGCTACTTTGGGAATCTTTTGATCAATTACTGTGCAATACTTTCTAATTGCGCAATTGTTTTATTTCTGACACTAGAATAGTTTTGTTCCCTTCTGCACACTGTTTCAAGTGTTTCTATCCCCTCACATGGCAGAGCACTCCTCATTAAGTTACAGCGAAGAACAGACACTTGAAACGATCAATGCCCCCTCTTTGTTTCACCCTGCAGGAAATAACTCTCGCATCTCATCCCAAACATCTAGTGAGGAAATTAACAGACTGAAAAAGAAGGTTTTTCACTCAGAACTTCATGGTCACTTTGTGCGGGAGTATTTAAAATCTAATATTATTCCCACAGCTTTAGTGGTAAGAAATGAGCCGTATGTTTTCCTTGAAGACATCGAGTGTAGAACCAATTTTAGTTACGTGGCACCAAAATGTAGTCGATACTTAATGGTCCTTGCCATCAAGAAAGCGCAAAGAATCAGTGCACAGCTACACCGTGAACATGACATTGAGGAAAGGAAGTTTCTAGAAAGTGCTATAATAACAAATGCAAAGGACGAACTAGCAGAAATAACAAAAGTAATAGATGAATTTAGAGCCACGACCTTGAATAAAAAAATGATGATGCTTGCAAGTGATTTAAACGACTTTAAGAATGAGATTATATACCCCCATCTAGCTCCTAATTATTTAAGAGACCTATAACAATAATAGAAGTGATAGATCATTTAATCAACAAGGTTTTGCCATACCGCGTAGGAGGTGGGTCACTTTTTCAGATGCAATAATTGAGTGATTTTTCAACTGAAGATTTTGAGCAAGGTGACTTTCTCACCTTTAAGGGCAGAAGGCCTTTATTAGCCAGAGGAAAAGGAAGGGGCATCACCGACCGTATTACCCTGCAGATTATTGTTACCTGCCTCCGACCACCCCCGCGCAGCCACAACAATTTCACAGGAGACGATACAGGAGGTAGGGATAGACAAAACAGGGATTTCTAACCTCACTGACATGGAGCTTCCTAATAAGCAGATTTTTTAATAGTTAAGTATCGATCATATGTTCCAAGGAATAACACTGATTACTATAACACTGAATGTGAAGTGAGGCAATATTTACGTAAAGTTCATCTTAAAACTTTCTTCAATGAAAACACTGATCAGGAACAAGATCAAGACGCATGATTTCGTCCACAATCTATTTTTACATCATTGGAGCATCAGATCCCGAAAGTGCTGATAACGTTTGAACCAACTCAAAAGACACAGATTTGACACAATGGGCCTTATTCCGACTCAGGCGTTAAGGGGTTTACGGCGCCGTAAACGGCGCCGACCCTTAACGCCTGATTACAAGCTTCCCTTTGCGGGATGGCTGTTTAACGGCTGCTTTTTAAAAACAATGAATCAGAACCACAACCTTCGAATTAAACCAGCATACAAGGGCGGTCGGATTGTCGTCATGACATCCCAAAAATATGAACTAATGGTGATGAGCTTACTCAATGATGCCCAGAACTACAAAGTGCTTATAAAAAAAACCATACCAAAGATATAAAACAGACTAATTGAAGGAACTACACGTTTTGTTTTGGAAAGAGACAGGCTGAGCAAAAGCAAGTTTGATTTCCTGAATACTTCTAGTGGTAGAGTTCTGCAGTTTATGCGCTGCCCAAAATTCACTAATCCAGAGTTAACCCTCCAGGTAGACCGATTGTTTCAGGTTGGGGTTCTATTCTGGAGCCTCTCTCCCAGTTTATTGATTAATACCTTAAACCAGTTAGTCAAACTACCACATCCTATTTGCAAGCCACAACAGTGATTTTGGCTTTTGAAGGCAAGTCTATGAGAAACTCTGTAGCTGTCCTGGTAACGATGAATGTCCAGGTGTTATACACGAGTATTCCACAAGAAGAAGCTGTTGAGTGTATAAGACACCATCTAGTTACTAGCCTTATTAATGACAGAGTCCCTATAGAATTCATTTTAGAACTTTTTCCAAGTGCACTGCAGAAGAACTATTTGTTCTTTAACAATCAATATTATCTTCAAATCTAGGTGACAGCAATGGGGGCTGTTTTTACCCCCAGCCTGGCAGTGCTTTATATGGCTTCCTTTGAAGGTCAGTTCATGTACACTGAAAATAATACTTTTTTCCATCAAATTTCAATGTGTAGACGATACATAGATGATATAGTTTTCATCTGGCATGGGGGATGTAGAGACTCCTCCGTTGTTTGATAAATGGCTATACACTTGCAATTCAAACATTAAGTTCAAACTTGAATTCAGTCTGACTGATGTGAATTTTCTCGATTCAGTGCAGTATTTGTAGACATCCGAATGACAGAAGCACTTCCCTACACTACACCAGCTTTAATCAAAGAAGTCCTAGGGATAATCTACCATTAGGACCGTATCTACGCATGAGCATAAATTGTACTGATTAATAAGATTTTAAATTTAACTCTGAGCTATTGAATGATCGTCTTTTGATCAGTGGGTACCCTAGGAAGCTCCTTAACAAATCTAAGAAGAGACCGAGATTCATCTCAGGGAAAGTCTCTTGAAAAACATGAGAGGGTTACAAATCCTAATTGCATGACACATTCACCCATGAAAAACATTATTTAAAAACTGGCCAATAGTTAAACTTAACCTGCAAGATGAGGAGGTGCCAATGTTTGCACTTAAATGTTCTAGGAATCTAAAAGACCAACTGGTGCCTGCAGATTTTGGCACTACCGCTCAAAAGAAAACTCTGTGGGTTTCAGGCCCCTAGTGGGCCATTACCCTTGCGGACAATTGGCCTCATTACGAGTCTGGTGATAGTTGTGCCGGTAAAACCAGCAAGCTGCTGCCGGAATGGTGCATTTTTCCGGCTTTCCAGAAACACTGGGGGATTACGATCGTGGTGTTTTTGGAAGTCGGGTGCTGCAAAATTGTAGATCCCCATTCCCATTTGAGTCTCATGGGACTAAATGGGAATGGGGATCACGGAAGCACCAGCACTGTTAATAACAGTGCTGGTGCTTCCCGGAAAGTTTGCAGGTGGCTGTCGTCCTGTCCGCCAGGTCAGGCCTGGCCGGCAGGATGGCAGCCGCCCGCAGACTCGGAGTGTGCTGGTCTGGTATCAACGATGCCGATATGCTTACCGGCACTGTTATTACCAGACCGGCACACTCGTAATGAGGCCCTATATTCCTTTTGTAAATTTACAACCTTTTTAAAAAAAATGTAACTGTATTGTAGTTAAAACAACTTAACTTTTTTTACAATTTCCTTGCATACAATTCATTAAAAAAAAAATCACCATCAATTCAATTCACCTATTTATCTACATGTCCATATTTATATTTTGTACCATTTACCCAAGCTCACAGTTAATTTGGCAGTCGTTTGACATGCCACTTTAACTGATTCTCTGTTTCTCTGTCGGCCAGTCCATTTCTAGGACTTTATCTAAGAAGTCAGTTCCTGCATGTAAGGCAAGCCATATTCCTTCCTTGTAGATACATCATCAACCATTCATCAACTGACAATAAGGGGACACTATTCACAAATGTGCCCAAATAATTTGTTCTAAGCCTTGTTAGTCCTTTACAGCTGGTCAATAGATGTTTAACTGATTCACACGTATCCACATCGTCACAAAACCTGCATATTTTGTCCACCAGACCGCACTGTTGTCTGGAAAATAACACCTCTTTTGTTTTATTGAGGTTCAATTTTAGTCGTAGAAATTGATTACGATGATAGGGACTCGACATTTCATCATATAGTCCTGTAATTTATTTAGCGATTTTGGTGACCATGGTAATAGCATCATCGATTTGTACCGATTCCTGATATTCTGGGTTTCAATCCAATCATTGTCTTCGACTCTAGATTTTACTGCATTTTGATTTAAAATCAACATCTGCTGTTACCTCGAGTTCTTTAAAGGTGTTCTAACATTGATCATACCATTCATCCAACGTTTTGTTTTTGTATATTTGTTTCCTTATACTGTAGTAGCTTATATGGTAGAGCTGCATTGGTCATCAATGTTTTTCTGAATAATGCAAGTCTTTTCCATAATAGCACTGAATGAAGTGATTGAAGTGCTAATTCACATTTTATTACAGCGTACCCCTTTAGGTAAATGCAGCAGTTTTTGCCAAAACATACCTTCAAGTACATTCCAAAGATTTTTTTTTTAATTCTCAGGCCTGCTTCACTACCATATGTCACTGTTGGTATTATCTTTTGTTTGTAGAAGTTAACTAATTGGATGAAGTTGAATTTCCCATAGCGGGCATGTATGAATGACGCTTGTGATGCTAGCACCTTCGTTTGTGCTATTAGTTTATGTATCCACAGTGTTTCATTATTTGAATTTGAGAATTGAATGCCCAGATATCTTATGGCTTCCACTTCTTCAAGTCGTTCATTTCCTAACGACCATCTAAACCTGATTTTTTGAGCTCTTCCATTATTTTGCGTTAGATTCATAATTTGGGATTTTTTAATGTTGATTTTAAGCTTGTTTTTATCTTTGTATTGCTGTAGCTTCTTCGATTTCCTTTGTAAGCCAATTTGCGCTTGATCTAGCAAAACTAGATCATCATCTGCATAGATAATCCATGCTACATTCTGTTTGTTTATTTTAGGCAGTAAATCTTTCACTTCCATCAGTGATGTTGGAATATCTGCCAAATACAGATTAAATAATGTTGCTCTGAGAGGCATCCTTGTTTTACTCCCTTATTCGTCATTATCTTAGATGATAAAGTTCCATGGTTATCAAGCTTTTGTATAGATGTATTTGAGTACAATGCTTTTATGGGCTCTAAGAGATTCTTCGAACAGTCCCAGCTTGTTAATTTTTTCTGTAGGATTTCTCTATCGACTGTGTCAAACGCTGCTTGTAGGTCAATGAATGCTAACTATAGATTTCCTTTAGTGGA
Source organism: Ambystoma mexicanum (assembly GCF_040938575.1). Taxonomy (NCBI): domain Eukaryota; kingdom Metazoa; phylum Chordata; class Amphibia; order Caudata; family Ambystomatidae; genus Ambystoma; species Ambystoma mexicanum. The sequence continues at coordinate 1,470,809,034 of NC_090931.1, read as the reverse complement.
CTGCCTTTGAATTTTCAAGATGTTTAAAATGAACAAATTTAATTCCGTCCCTACCCCTTTGGTGAATCCTGTTTGTATATGATCCATGATGTTACTTTCGTCTGACCATTTTACCAAACATTTTTGTAGTTGGCAAGCATATATTTTTCTTATGACATCTAATAATGTTATAGGTCTATAGTTCTTTGGATCTTCTTTTGCTCCTTGTTTGAAGATAGGCACTATTATCGCAGTGGACCATGATTCCAGGAGTTTTTTGTTTTTGATTATTTGATTGAATAATATCGCAATGAATTGCTCCATGAAATAGGATTTTTTTCAATAGATTGTTCGTCAGGCCATCTGGGCCTGCCGCATTTGATGTTTTTAATTTGTTAATTGTCTCCAAAACCTCTACTGGATCACTATTTATTTCCCAAAGGGTTTCAGGCGAATCGTCTGTTTCTTTTTTTTTGCAAGCTGTTATTGCAGAAGACTGTAGTAAAGTACTCTATCCATGTCTCTTCTGCCACTCCGCTACTCAACCATGCATCTTGGTTGATTATAGTTTTATTCATTCGTGCTCATATTTCAGTCATATTCTTTCCCTGATTGCTTTAAGCATTTGTTCTTGAATTCTTATTGCCCATTGCCCTTTTTGCCAATTACTATATCGCTGTCTCCTTTGTTTCATTGCAGTTTCTTTGTCGTCTATGTGACTTTTCGGAATTATTTTGAGATCTGCTTTCAGCAGCTTTTTAGCTTCGTCCATAATTGTGCTGTATGGAAATGTATACAGTGTATTTGGATGAGGTCTGCTTGATTCAACATCTTTATAGATAGCTAACAGGGGGGCATAGTTCAAGCTCTTCTCGTTTTTTTGGATCATATTTTGCAGATTATTCATCAATTACACCAAATGCTTTTTGTGTATTTTAAGCCGATTCTTGCCTTGGTTTATTTGCAATTCTCCCAAGGTGTGCACGTTCTTGGCAGGTCCCCGAATGGACCATGTAAGTTTTAATATCTTGTGGTTGCTCTCTCCTTTATCTAGGATTTCAAATCGATCAATAAGGTGTAAATAGTTTTGTGAACACCATATATAATCGATAGTTGCATGCTTGTTCCCACACACCCAGGTGGTTTTTCCAGGGATATCGTCAACTGTCTGCCTGTTTAACATACAGCAATTCAGGTTGTTCATGCTGCTCACCCAACTAGCATTACGTTCAGGTTTTCGTCAAAGTCAATTGGGACTCCTTCCGGATTCATGCAATGTATATTCAGGTCTCTGCAGATGATTATATGAGTATTTTCATCCTCAGAGTAACAATTGTCCACCACCATAGTAATTTCTGTTGTAAGCTCTCTTGTTCCGAGTGTTTTGGGGTTCCAATAAATATTTATGATTACCGTACTCTTAAGAAATCCCATTGTTGGTCGATTTTGTTGTAGTGCAGTAACTTGGATATATGAGTTCACGTTCCTAGCTTCTTTGATTGTACAACAAAAATGTTAGCATTCCTGATTAGTAACAGACCATGGCATTTGACTGATTTCATGATTTGTAAAACAAAAGCAGTTATATACTGCCTTGAATGCCCATGTAATTTAGGACAAACAAAGACATCTGTCAATACCAGTGTGTCTGAACATAGATCTTGCATTAGGTGCAAAGTTGCTAATGCTCCCATGGTACAACATGTCCTGCAATTTAGACATTCTCCCCTTGATTTAAAATGGTGGGTGGTCGAGACTGTAAAAGAAAATATGAATGCAGAACAATCCTTATTGAAAACAGAGTTGTGCTGGATAGATATCTTGGGTACACATTTGAGAGGTATTAAAGAGGAATTTCCTCTTGTGTCGCTGAAAATCTTTTTGAATGATTGTGCCACTGTTTACTATTTCTGTGCTTGTCTTTTCAACAAAAAATGTATTGAGTCTATTGCATAATATAGGGGGGTTCTTTCCTGTTTTTGAAATGCAACAATGTTCCTTCTTCGTGTGAAGTGGTGTAATTGACCTGCTGTGGATTTCAATGTGTCGAACACAATAAGTCAAATAAATATGAAAATAAGTGCACAATCCTGCACCTTTGTCCAAATATGATATATTGGATTGTGTTTGCATTGTTTTTGGTCAGTGTGTTTAAGCCGCGCGCACCGTCTGTCGTTGTCCCATATGGCACTGTGGGGATGTCATCCGTTGACCAGACATGGTCTCTAATTTGTTTAAAGTTCGTGGTAGCGGAGCTCGGCTACGTCTGGCCTGTGTTTTTGGCTCTGAAAGAAATCAGTAATCTCTTTTGCCAGTAAGGAACTAATTCTATATGCAGTGCTCTGGCCCTGTTTTTAAAATATGCATCATCTTATATCTCATGTGCTACATGGATGTCTCTATTTTTGTAGGACTTGAATAATACAAGGACCTAAATCATTACACCACTTTGAGCGGTTTGTTGACCAGCTGTTTTAAAATTGGACTCCTTGCAGTGATGCATTCGCCATTTTCCAACTAATTCTTTCCAAATTAAATTACCAGAGATACGTTTGAGTTGGACAAGGGCAGTAGAATCTGTTTTTCTTTATTTAAAAGGAATTTTGAGTGCTGGGTGTGACCAAGCTCCGCTGTTATCTTTTTAATTAACATTTTCAGAATTTGCTGCACATTACAGTGTGTATGTTGGCTGTAGCCTATTGAGGTTAGTGTTGCCTTTCAATAATTACGCATCATACTAGTTTTTAATATGGATTACTATTATTATTTTTGTTTCTCTCTACCAGGGAGTTTTGTCTTGTCCTGAAGAAGACGGTTGACATGTCGAAATGCTTGTGTTTACAGCGGTTGTTGTATCATTTTTTTTGTCTAGCTTTGACCCTGGAATATGTGTATAGGGATTTCTCTCTCTATGGTTATACCTATTGTGAGAAACCTGAGAGTGTTTTCACATGTTTTTCCCCACAGTCCTCCCTTCAGGTGGCCAGGGCGATGGTGAGATGCTGTATCCCTCCATTTTCAACAACTTTACCCCATCTTATTTTTTATGATATTTCTTGTTTTCCAACCCCCACCCTTTCCTGCACAAACACCGAGCCGATGAAGAGGAGGCCTGGGCGAAGAAAGACTAACACTCAAACATTACACCTGCCATGTCCCGTTTGTACGGTCAGGCAGAGTCAGGCAATTGATCACAATTACATACACCTGATACCTATTGCCTTCCACACACAGATAAAAGGAGGAGCACTCGGACACACTATGGGCAGGGCAAAGCACGAGAAGGAGCAGTTTTCCGGGGCAGCAGTGAAGCAGCCGGAGCAGGACAGCAGACCGAGAAGCAGAATCAAGGAGTGGAGAGATCTTTGGGGCATCCCATTGAATGATCATTACCTCCAAAGAATCTTAAAGGCTGCACAAGTGACCCTGACGAAAGACAACCATGAATCTGGCATTGTGTGCGAAAGATACCAGCAGCCCTCCCGGGTGAGTGACCAAGTTGGGGAGGTGAAGCAGCAGCTGTGGTATCAACCTTGGCTCCTAGATCAAAGACGCAAGCACAGAAACCAGCACAGCCGGTGAGTTAAAGAAAGCCGTGAAGGCCAGTCTGTATTGAAGATATAATGTTCAAGCGCCAATAGTGTATCACGAGAATGAAGGTTGTTCATATACTGAGAAGACGCGAGTGAAAGTAAAATGTGAATAAGCCACCAAAGTATGAATTGTGAATCGAACAAGTGAGACATGAAGAGATAACAGAGTGGTCCAGCATAGCGAAAGTGCCCAATCGAAGGTCTCTGTTTAAATGTGCATAGTAGTGCAGTTGGGATAGTGAAAAGCAGAGAAACCCATGAATGACAAATGTATCTGACATCAGGGGGAAAATGTATAAGAAAAGTGAATTGTAATCGAAGTAGCCATGCTGAGGTATTCATAAAACCCCTCGAAAATTCGAAAGTCTTCAATGAGAAAAGCGAACTGTGATTTGGAAGGTCCGAGCCCGACTGAGGGAGTCCTGTAGCCAACTGTGAAAAAGTGTGATCGGAAGGTCTGAGCCCAACAGAGGGAGACCTGTAGCGAACTGTAAGAAAGTGTGATCGCTGAGCCCGACAGATGGAGACCTGTAGCCAACTGTGGGAAAGTGTGATCGGAAGGTCTGAGCCCAACTGAGGGAGACCTACGTGAATTATAAGGCCTGAAGTTTGTGAACTATGAATACTGGAGGAAAGGATCCTTTGTTTTGTTGAATGAACCGAAGGCATCCTGCAAATAAGAAACTTTCGGGGTCATTACGAGTTTGGTGGTAACCCTTAAATGCAGCGGTTTTGCTATTACCGCTAAATTTAAGGGTCCACCAAATCAAGGGTTTGGCAGCATTTACCCCCAGCTCTGAGCTGGGGGGGAAGTCCGCCGGGAATTTGCTGATTTTCAGCACTATTTCCGTGCGCTAATACCACCGGCAGTAATATCGCTGAAAATTCCCCATTGGGTTCAATGGGGAATGTAGAATTCCCTATTGGGCCCAATGGGGAATGGGGAACTACCGTTCTGCCAAACCCATGATCCGGCGCTAATAGCGCTGGACCGGTTTGCAGTAACGCTATTAGCCTAGGCGGTATACCGCTGTGATACCACCCAACTCGTGATGAGGCCCTTTGTGCGAACAAGAAACTTTTTTTCATGGAAGGCCCTGGTCCTCTCCCTGAGCTGCATCGTTGTGTTTAAAACCAGAGTGTGCCACCTTATCCCGTGCTAAAAATGTGGGAAGGGAGTTTTGCTCAGTTACCTTGACATCTTGTTTTGAACACTGCTTTTTCCTTTACATATACATATTTCCCTATACACATTTATTGTAGTAGAGTAAGGGCAGGTAATAGTTTTTTTTCCGTATAGGCCATTTTGTTTTGATTGACGAATGCCAAGGACTTTCTTTACTTTGATGGTTAAGAGTACTCCCATCTTTAGCTATAGGGTTAGCTAGGAGTTTTTCAAGCCCCCCTTTCAAGTTACAATAAAGGTTTTTGAACTTTCCAATATTCTGTCTGTGTCTACTTGTGATACCATGCCACCCATACACTATCAACATCAACTGTGGATTGTATATATAGGGAGGCCGTCCTTTTCTGGTTACATCTATCAACACTTGCACTTTGTGGTTTTCTTTTTCTCGCACTTATTCACTCTTCCTTTTGGTTGATTTTGAATATACATTTTTTATCTGTATGTGATGTTGCACTTTGTAAATAACTTGGTTGTTTGTTATGATATATTTGTATGAATTAATCCAAATATTCAATACACAAATAAAACTTATTAGGAAATAACATCTTTAAAAACGGTTTCAGCTTTGTTTGTTCTGACAACCTGTAAATGTTGTGAGTAGACCTAATATGTGATTCTAGTACTGCACATTAATTCGCAAACAATACTAGCTCAGCATGTGCCTAGAGCCAAGAACATATTTTTCAAGTATAAGTCTGAGGGTAAGGAATTTCTTTACAGTTCCAACACATTGTCAGAATTCATAATGCTCTTCATCCAGAGTTTGATTTGATTTGACACATTCAAGGATCTTCCATTTGGCTAAAGAGTAGATCAAAGAAATTGGATGATACGTGCGAGGATCTGAACCATTTTTAAAGAAAGGTATGTTAATTGCCTTCCCATTGCCTTCCCCGCAGCTAGCCGAAAGTGAATATGCTTTAGCAATTACATTAGAAATGTGATTAAATACCGAGATTGTATTAAAAAATGTCCATCAATAACATGTGTCCCCCTGAACCTTTTCCATTAGGTGACTGTGATAAAGATATTTGAACTTAAACGCAGTAGAACTTAATGATTTGTCTTTCATTCTACACCAATTCATTAATTAACTGTGATGCTCTCAAGGGGGTGTGCTGGGAATTTTATAGCAGGCTGAAGTGTTTCAACCAAACTGATGGAGAAAGGTTGTTACTATTGTATATTTGCTCTGATATTGCTTGTACTTCCCCCTTTCCTCCATACAGTATGGGCATCCCCGTACGGGGACAGGACCAGAGTCTTTTGCACCGCAAAAATAGCACTTCCCCATTAAATGTATTTAATTTATGCACATGTCGACGGGAGAATAGATGGCCATGTGCTGGCACAATCGTAGGTGGTTTCTTTAAGGTTCTTAAAAGAAGTCTCTTCAGGGTCCTACACTCTTTTGTATACCAACTTGGAAGATACCTTGACTTATTACATGCGTGACACTTGGGTGTAAAAATGGTTCTAGCTGTCGACTTAAGTTTGACATAAGTATTAGCAATGTGGCTATCAGAGGAAAAAGTGGAAAGACAAACCTCAATATCGAGTAAAGCAGCAGAAATAGATCTTTGTCTAACAGCTCCCATTTTAACAGCAATAAAGTAGTACACACTAAACAATGTGAATTCCTCTGATTCCTCATTGATACTCCCGGAGAAGATTGGAAAAGCAAAATCAGTGGGCCGTGGACACTCAGATCGGTGCTAATCATAGACAGGAGCCACAAAATCATCAACGGTGGAAGCAAATCTACTATTCCAAACAGTAAACAGACCTGGCTGGGTTGATGGAAGCCTCCCATTAACAGAATGTAAGCCTTGCATTTAGAGCAACCTGCATTGTGACTGATCTCATTCTTATCTTACATTAGGCAGATTAGATAGTCCAACGGTACATAGGGGGTGCTGGCAATGCTCTTGGCAGACAGCTGCCTTAAACCTTCAAAGTTCCCTCAGCTCTGAGCATAGGACTAATGGTCCTTCATGGTGCTCTTCCACTTTGTGAATAGATACCAGATGCCCCCCATCTATTCCTTTTTCCACTTCCAGTAGGTTGCAACATGAACACTGCAATCTGAAGTACTAATTGCTGGGTTGAACTTTCTTTAAAGAGTTTCAGATCCTGGTTCTGGATTACAATGTGTATTGAAATGCAATTCCTTTTACAGGATTTGAAACTGGTAACCTCGAAGAACCTGGGTAGCCTTGTTAGCTTGACAACAACAGCTACCAGGAGCTACTTTCGGTTCTCCAGGCCAACTAATGCCACACAAACACACCTATGTGAATTTAATGTGCGTTTGGGAAAATCTATAAATGAACATTAGGACGCTTCTGTATGACATTTAAAGCATAAGGGGTCACAAATAATGGACAAAATTATAAGTTTGTGTTTTATGTGGAAGTAAGATTTTCCAGAAAGCTATATATTAGCTCCCCGTTCCTCAGGGACAGCTCCTTGTCACTGGTCAATATTGGGTATCCAGGAGCTACTTTTAGCTCCTGCTTATCCATTCTTAATTTCGATCCCTGTTATGTACATCTGACCCCATGTTGAATGATTTGTATAACTATTTTTTGGATTGAGGTAAATTAAGAGGTATTTCCAATGCGTGTTACTTGCTGTCATGCTGTATTTACACTTTGCAGACCTCGGCCCCACTGTTAGTAATAAAGATCCCTTTAGAGTCAAGAACTCAAATACTGTGTCTAGAAGCAGCACAACTCACTTTATTTGCCTTGTGTATTGCTTTCGGGATACTGTCCTTAAAGTTACTCAGTTTAGGAGCCTGGAAAGAGGAAAGCTGAAGTCAGATCCACCTAGATGTTTCATGCATATGTCTAGATCTAATGTCTTAATCCACAGAAATCGAACGAAGTGTGTTCCTGAGGCATCTCTGAATGAGTCTGGACCAAGAATTTGCATCTTTACATCCGTGCATTTACATCTTTATGCATTTGCACTGGTGCATTTCCATCTGTGTTTTTACATTGGTTTTGCTGAATTCTCATCAACAAGCCAAACAGATGCACCCGGTTTTTAAAAAAACAATGCAAATGCCCTGAAGTAAATGTACAGATGTAAAGACATGGGGCCTCATTAGGAGTTTGGAGGTAGCCATGCCGTTCTTACTGGCATGGCTACCCCCAAACCGTGTACCGGGTCCCAGAAATAGGGAATTACCGGGCCATGCCGACTTTAGCAGGCCCGGTAATTCCCATTCTCGGGACCCGGTACATCCCCATTCCCATTTTAGCCCCCATAGGGCTCAATGGGAATGGGGAGGATGCTAACAACGGGCCCGTTAATGACGGGCCCGTTGTTAGCAACCTGGTCTGCAAGTGGGTCCCACTCTGCACGTCTGGTCTGACCAGGCGTGAAGAGCGAGCCCCGCTGCAGACCTTGTAATGTGGCGGCCAGGAATGAACAGTGCCAGTCCCTTCCCGGCACCGTTCATTCTGCGGCCGCCTACGTTGTAATGAGGCCCATGGAGTATGTATGAGGCTACCAGGGTGCCATAACAGTCTGGGTTTGCAGTAGGTTGTGTTATATATTGTGCTTTGGAGAAGCGTCTAACCTCTCTAAAGTTCAGTTGAGTCTCAAACATCGGAGTCTTCCAGGTTGAGTGTAACTATTTAAGAGAGTGTACTCATCTGACAGAGGAATGTGTTGGAAAATATTCCAGACAACGTCAACATTTATTATCTGTTCACATAATCTGTGGTCTCTGTTTCAGGTGCTACATAACATGGGCAACCTTCCCGAGTCTAAGGACTTGCTGAAGAAGGCTCTTAGATTGCTGAATCGTAGCTTCCCTCAAAATCCTGTGTCGGTCTTATTCAAGATTTTAATTGAGAGGGCGATGTGTTCCATGTACCAGAGGCGCCACCTACGACCACAGCGAGAAGAATTCTTTGAGTGAGTATTAGGCTTTGGTGTTGCCCAGGAAGACAATTGGTATATTGAGGTTGGTTCCTGAAGGGAGAGTTAGTACCCACAAACAGTGAAGTGGTGTCTCAACTAGTACAGTCAACTGGCCTGCCACAATGCCTCTCTGTCTCTTGCCCTGTGGAAAGAGAGGGTTGTTATGCAGTCGTTTTGACCGTGCCATGGCTGCCTCTTAGCCCAGGGAAGGAGTGATGTTAGACAGAAGTGCTTACAATGTCATGGCTGCCTGAGACAGCAAGTAATGGTTCCAAAATCAGCCAGCATGTTTATTGTGTATGTACTTGCCTTTCCAGGGCTCACAACATGGTTGCGTAAATGTTACTGTCAGACCTGCAGGTCCCAACAAGCAGGTGTTACTTTGACAGAAGGTCTCCCTGGGAGAGGTGATCAGCATGTATCATTTGAACCCCATATCAGCATCATTTTATGAACATCATTGCATATTGTGCTGTTGTGATTTTGCACATGTAGCTTACAGATTCTTTCCTTCCTTACAGTGACTCCAAGCTCCCATACCTGTATGAACAGATCCACTGTCTAACCTTGTTGTGGAAAATTGAATGCATTAACACGAGAATGGAAGGAAAAATGCGTGCCTTGCTGGCTTCCTTGATGGAAGTAAACTCAGCTGAGCAGACTGGAATCGAAGCAAAGGTTGGTGAAAAGAAAAGGATATGCACCCAAATAGTCTCAAACTCAATTAACATTAATGCGCACTCAAGCTGCCTCAGGACCAATAGGGACTCTTAGCTGTCAGGGTACTCATAAAGGACATTATGTATGACACCTAAATAAGACTCCAGTGTACATGTATTACCTCTCATAAAGGGAACTTTTACAAGGTCCTCTGCTAATGCCTTCCGGAGTGACCTTAAAACTCTCTGGGTAACATCCAGGGAACCCCCAAACCCCTCATAGAGGACAGTCACATGGCTCACTGTATACTAACCGCTCCACGTAAGACAGACACATGCTCAGTTAGCCAGGCCAGTAGGAGAAAGGTAGGGAAAGACCATTAAAATTTCATAAATTCCCTAAATTTCGTAAAAGTCTGGAGCAGATCATGAAGGTGCGACTGGGGATTTGGGAGAGATACCACCACAGAAAACACCAAGTCAGGTCCCCAAAACCTAAGAAGGAACTATAGTGCCCGATGGGTGGACTACATTGCTCATAATCCCAGACTGGACCAGCAATCCATTTTGTTTATTACATGGACATGAGAACAGGGGGAAGATTTGGTCAACTCACTTATTTTCCAAATCATAGGGAAGAAACCACAGGGATACACACACACTGTGTCCATAAGTGGGGGGAAAGCCCCCTGACATCCTTAATAGCAAAGAGGAAAATATTTAATTTCTCCCCAAAGGAGCTTGTAATATTAGAACTGACCTGAGTAAAAGTGGGCAAAGTCAAAAGCAGCTCCAGGGAGAGAGAACCTTCCCAAAACAGACAGGGAGAGAGAGCTGTAAACAGCAGGTAGATAGAAAGAGGCAGGGTATACTTGTAAGAAATAGGATTTCTGCCCCACCTTATATCCTCTGCCTCTTTGAGCCCATCACCACTCTCAGAGAGTAAGACAGAACATGAGACTGGAGGACCATTGGAGGGAGTGCAGGTGGTAAGGAGGAAAAGGGGGAGAAGAGGTTAAGTGAGCAGGGCACTGTATCGCTGGAAAGTGAGCATGGCATGATATCCTAGGAAAGTGAGCAGGGCACTACATGCCTACTGCTGGTTAGACGAGAGGAATTATAGAAGGGCGTTGGAGGATGGAGAGTTCAAGGTGGAAGCTGGGAAGTCATCAGAGGAAGTTGTAGGAGGTTTGTTAGAGAGTTGGGAAGATGCAGGCAAGACGTGCAGGAGTTGTTGGAGGGAGTTGGATGTTTAAAGGAGAAAGGTGAAGGTCATTAGAGGAGGGAGCAAGGAGGAGAAGCTACAGGAGTTGTTGGTGGAGGTGAGGGACATTAAGAAGGGGTTTAAGACCACTTCATAGAGATATGTCGACACAGACATCGAAAATCTGGGCAGAGATACATGCCTTCCTTGGATGGGAAATGAAGCTCACACATGTTACAACCACTGTGGGGGAATAGCAATCCCCTGAGGTGAATAAACCGCCCCGATGGCCATCCTGGGTGGAGTGCGGTGTGCGAAAAGAGGGGGACGTAATAGCAAACGGGGCCCTCAAGCACTTCGGGGATCTAATGCTGACATTCGGCCTCCCAGCAACCGAAAGATATCACACAACTCTGACACGCATTACAACAACACCTACCTGCACTGGCCAATATGCCAGGAAGCACCCCAGTGGAAAGAAATATAGTCATAGAACGAATTTCCATGAAAGTTACCACGGTTATGTGCGCTGCCATCACCTCCTTTGCCACACCTGAACTACTGAGTCTGAAAAGCAAGTGGGAAAAGAATGTAGGAGATATTATGCCAGAAGACTGGATTAAGGCCCTAATATGCCCACGCAAAGTGGCATTTTCAGCCGGACTACGCCTGATACAATTAAAGATACTACATAGGGTGTACTATCCGAGAATGGCACTGTATCGCTGGGGCAAGGTAGTAGAACCCAACTGCCTGCATTGTCAAAACACAGAAGGTACCTTCTTCCACATACTATGGGACTGCCCACGCATACAAAACTATTGGCAACAATGCTGTGATAAACTGTCAAAGGTCCTGGGTCAAACGATCCCCAGAGATCCCAAGATGTTGCTGATGGGAATGCAGAGGGAGGAGGGCTTGTCCCGATATGAAAAACTGTGCTTGTCAACCGCTACTGCTGTAATTAAGAGGAATATTGCTAAACTATGGGGTGCTGCAGAAGTACCGACAGTTGAACAATGGACCGCAGATGTACATTTATGCGCTATCATTGAGCAGAGAGTATATAGAGCAAGGGGATGCCCGGAAAAAGCTGGCAAAATCTGGCAACCGTGGGAAGATGCAATGTAAGCCTCTATCCGAAACATGGTGTTAGATGTCATACAAGTGCGTAAAATAGAACTGTTATGTTGCATGGGGCAGCAGTTTGTTTGTTTGTTTGTTTATTTTATTTTTATAGCGCTCCAGACCCATAGGTAGAAGGGCACTTAAGAAAACGGTTACATATTCTAATTTATACAGTTACAATGTGCAGTTACAGAACATACAGTCATGGTTAAGCAAATGAGGGGTATGCCCTCATAACTTCGGGTACTATGCTTACAAATACAGCAACAGTTAGCAAGGTCACAGATAAGTTTAAGCAGAAGGAAGAGAATCACAAGTCTATGGGGTTACTCTTTGTTCAGGAGCCAGCCGATAACATGTTTCCTGAAGATAAAAAAGGATTCAATAGCTTTAATGTTGAGTGGAAGTGTGTTCCAGAGAAGGGAGGCATGTACTGTGAAGCTGGTCCCTCCAGCTCTTTTTAAGGAGAATCTGGGCACTGTCAGGCATAAGGTGTTGGAGGATCTGGTGGTTCTAATGGAAGGTTTCATGGTGAATTTGTTGGTGCGATAGGGTGGTGCTAGATGCTTTAGAGCCTTGTATGTGAGGCAAATGGTTTTCAGGTCGATTTTTTGTCGTATGGAGAGCCACTTGCAAGATTTTCTGGTCGTGGAAATGTACTCTCGCCTAGGGATGTTGAGTGCTGTTCGTAGAGCGTTGTTTGGAAGTACCTGTAGTTTGTTAATTATTGACTGGTTAGCACCTAGGTATAGGCTATTGCAATAGTCCAGTTTGGACTGTATGAGGGCTCTAGCAAGCGTGAGGCAGCTGTTAGGAGTTAGGAAGGGTCTACTGGCCCCAATGAGCTTGCCGGTGTAGGCGGCTGTTGAGGCGATCATGTTGGTTTGTTTGGAGAGGTTAGAGTTGGCATCAAGGTGAAAGCCAAGAGTTTTCACGCTTTTGGCGATAGGGATGGTGTGACCATCGATGGTGATGTTATTGTAATTAGGGTTGAGTTTAGACAGGTTACTATGAGAACCGACAGGGAGTAACTGACTTGAATCCAATGTCTCCCTCTTTTTGTGGTTTTGTTTTTCTGTTGACCCCGACAGGGTCAGTTGTTGTAAGTTTCAATACAAAAACCAATAAAACATGTAATTAAAAAAAAGAAGGGGTTTAAGAAGTCTTTAATTGGGAGGCAGGAGGAAACAGGATAAGAAATGGAGTTAAGAAGTTGGCGAAACAACATAAGGTATAAGGAGTGGACATCAGGAGCCAAAAAGCAGAAGAGGTATCTGGAGAGGAGGTGGCAATCAAGGTGGTGGTTGGACAGAGGAAGGAGGTTGAGAGAAGGTCATTGGAAGTGGTTTCTAAAGAGTATGAAGAGGAGGTATCCAGGACACAGTTTAGAAATTAGATGGTAGAAAGATTGTGGGAGTCAGGGAAGAAGTTGTAAGGAAGTTGAGACACAGAGCCGAACACCAGAGTGAGGAACAAGGCAGTAAGAAGGAGAGCAAGGTGGAGGTTGGCGGGACCAGGAAGATGAACAAGAGGGTGAGACGGTGGGTAGTAAGTATCAGAGAGGGAATTTGGCCAAGTATGAGCTTAGGAGGAGGACAGAGGAGGGGCACAAAGTGCTTGAGAGAGGGGGTACTTAAAGCCGCTGTGTGCCGTTAGTAAAGATGCCCCGATCTAAAGGGTTGGATCCCAAGGTGGAGGTATGAGAAAGAGAAGAGCAGACCCAATCTAGTTAAATGGGCAGAACTATCAAAAACTCCCTCTTTCCTGCTGAACCAGAAACCTCACTCCCTAAGAAGCACATCATCGCTGCCAACGGGACAAAGTGTAGCAACCCTCCCCACCACAAGAGACTTGTACTGCATATCTGGATCCTACCCTGGAGACGCGTAGTGACCCCACATATTGTGCACAGTAGGGAAGGATTTTATCATGGGATCCAGGACTTCTAGAACAAGAAGAAAAAAGAGGTAGCAAAGTTGATTGTGCTGACTGCTGACCTTATCGATTTGTGCATTCAGAATTCCAATGTCCAAAATCCTTACAATAATTACACAGATGGTTGTACACATTCAACATCTGTCTATCATGAGGTCCTCCGTGTCCTACATTAACATGAACCCCACCTTCCTCTGGTTCATCCTCCTTCCCAAAAGCTGGGTCCTTCTTTGCTGAAATTGCTGGAAATGTAATGCCATTGATATAGTCTCATTAGTTTATTTTGTCTGTCTGACTTTTCTTGAAAATGCTGCATAGCCGTCCATCTCTCAGTCAAGTTCTTTCCTTCCTAGCCAATGAGTACTCCCTTCATTCCCTCTGCAATCTTGGTCTGCAGCCAGATTTTGAATGTGGAAACCACAACATTTTGTGCAATCGTCCCTGCACTGAGGATTCCTGAAAACTGATCAAAACATTGCTTAAGCCTTTCTAGATAACCTACCAGGTTCTCCTCTCCTTTTCTCTCCACCTTACACTCTGTCACCTGGGCTTTCCTGTGTCTAGCTGCCTTTTTATGTCTCTACAACTCTCTCCTGATCCTATCCGCTTCTCTCTAGATGTCACTCTGCCACATTGTATCAGACTCTACTCTCCTCCGCCCTCCTGTCTCCCCTCTTTCCTCTCTCTATACATTTCTACTCCACTCTCCCCTCCTAGTCTGCCTTCTCCCTCCTATTTCTACTGCCCCCTCAACTATCCTGATCTAACCTCTCACCCACTCACTCACCCGCTCGCTGTCTCTCACTCACTCTGATTCACATAGAAACAGCTAAATTGGCACTACTCTCTGAGTCCCTTAACCTTATTGTTGCTTTCTTCAAACACTCCAAAAGTCTCCTCCTCCACCTGCTACACCCACCTTTGTGGTGTATTGATCTTCCTCCAACTCCTGCAACCTCACGCAAACGCCTCTTACTACCAGCTGACTGTGCTGTCCTTTTATAGCTCTCCCATTCCTGTCCCCACTCCTTCCCTTTTGGTCTTGGATTTCCCCTTAAAGTGTTCATAAGGGCCTTAGGCTCTGTCCCATTTTCACCCTTTATCTTTTCCATGCGGTCTCCTGCAACATTTGTCCTATGTCCGTCTCCCTTGGTAGGTTTGGGGTTTAACCAGGGTTTGGGGAGTGTTCTTTGATCTCCCCTATATCTGAATTATCCCTTGCCAGGTCTTGCTCCACTGCACGATTGTTCCCTTGTAGCCAAACAGGTGTTTTGGGGGTAGGTTTTGGGTCTCTCAAATGGGGAAGGCTAGTCCAGTTCCATTAGAGTAACTACTACTTTGCTCTTGTTCCAGGATGGGTCTTGCCCATTGAGCAATGTGCATTCTTGCACTATTCGTTTTTGATATGTGCTTCTAGACTGTGCTGCTTCCAGGGCTCCATGATCCATCTGATAGGTCTGATGGGTCTGGTGCTCAGTGTTAGTTGTAGGTCTTGGCACAGAGATACAGGTTATTCTGTCTACCAAGCCTCCTGGTAAGTACCTAAAGGATTACACAGAGAGACATGGCCAGGACAAATGCTGATAGACATATGGTCAGAGAAAGAGACACCAATGCACAAACATGAATCCAGGCATACCTGGGTAGCCCAAGGCATGGGTCCCCCTCAATGCTCCCACATCAACTCTGGGGTAGATCTGGTTCTGGCGTGGCCCTGGTAGGCCGCCTATCCAGGTAGAGAGAGGTCCTTGGCCCATCATGATAGGGACCCGTTACACAAGATTATACAGATCTAAAATAGATTTTTGGAGTTTCTTCTGGTGGTGGTACCCCTTGGAGTACTGGATAGTCTACTGTAGCCTTTTCTATTTTAAGGGACTGCCATGTTTGCGTGCTCTACTGCTCTTGGAGATTCCCTTGGGCAACCTTCAGAGGTCTGGTCTTAGATTCAGACTGCTCTTTAGTGACCTCCGTTTACAAGCTGAAGAAGGAATCCAACTGCTTTTGGTGAACCTTAAATCTCAGGAACTCTAGAGCTTCTATTAGATAAGCAATCCTATCAAAATCAAATGTACCTTCCTCTGGGAATTACTTTGTGATGCCACCTGCATACAATTGTGCCATTTATGCAGAAATGAACAAGTCTTGGGTGAATGATTTGTGTACATAAAGTAGGCTGAACTTCCCTTAGGCAGAAGTGCTACTTGATTTGACTGGCGTGTTCTCATTCTTGCAGAGTGTGACAAGGATTGGGTTATAAGGAAGTCCATGACGCACTTTGCAATGCCCTGCACAGTAGGACAGACACACTGCTAGAAAGACACAGCTCCTGATTGCCGCCATTCAGTTACCGTGCCCCATACTGTAGCGTTGGGACAAGGTCTATATACAGATAGCGGTTCAGATATAGGATTGGGAAGGAGATGAGGTTACACAAACATAAAGGCGAAGAGAGATAATCTTTGTCAGATCCAGTTGCTCGTATAGAAATAACAAACATGTAGAAATAGAAAAATTGAGTAGTCAAATATCTCTTCACTCACAGGTGTTGCTAGGGGGTGCTCATGGGGCTATAGCCCCAGATCTTTTGGTTGTAGCCCCGGATAGAAGCCTAGGGGCTACAACCAAAAGGCTAGCTAACCCCGAGTCCCGACAATCCTGACATTGGTGTTGCCCCGGATCTTTTCCAGACCTAGCAACACCCCTGCTGTGACTGGTGTCACCTTTACGATAGCTGTTGGAGTTGAGGTAACCCAAATATATGTACTGTCACTGGCACTTCCACCAGGGAACACAAGAACTGGAGCGACTTGAGAGAAAGAAAGAAAGTCTTCACCAAAGCACATATGCCAAGTGTAGAGAAACCTCTGAACGCTCACACCAGAAAAAAATACAACCCACTACGGAAAAAAAGGCCCAGCACACCTTTTTGTCACAAGTGGTACAAGCAACACTTTTTGTTTGTTTGTTTATTTATATAAAACCTAAGGGTATACGGGCACAAGTGTACATGATACATTAGTTTCATTAGGAGTACAATGTTAATAGGTTACATTACAGTTGACATTGGTCTACAACTTAGCATGTTTCAATTAGAACAAGCTCAGTTTTACAGGTTTGATCATATCACAGCTGAGTTTTACAAATTTGAGCATATCACAGTATATCACAGTACAGTTGTCAGGGTTGTAATTACAATACAGTGATAGTACAGATACAGTATGTGGGCCTGCTACTTAGCCGGTTGAACATACTCAGGGTTACATGCAGTACATTCCACATTTAGGCGGCTAGGACTGGGAAGCTATTGCCTGCAGATTTTTCCAGTTTGTATCTTGGGATAGTGAGTTGGTTGACTTGGGCAGATCTGGTGGGTCTGTCGGATGCTGTGTTGGAAAAGACTCTCATGTTCATGTTCATGTTAGAGAGAAAGGATGGAATCCAGGCGGTGGCTTTAGTCGGGAAATTAGCAGCAGAGGTCAGGTGCAGAGGACCTTGTGGCTGCCAAATCGAAGACCGCCGAAAGGTCTAGAAGAAGGAGGAGAGCTATGCTCCCTTTATCCCTTAACTCATTCATTTGGATTTTGAGGTAGATGAGCGCTTTTTCTGTGCCATGACCTGATCTAAGTCCTGACTGGCGAAGGCCCAGAAGGTTGTTGATTTCGAGGTACCCAATGCTCTCTGTAATGCTCGGGGTAGCGTGGGGGATCTCTAGTGGTGCCTGTGGGCTCAAGGCAGTGTTTTATGATGACCATACGTGGCTTGTTTGGATCATCAGTTGGTACTGTACTGTCTTTTGTACCACAAGGTGCCTCCTTTACCCCAATTGAGATCAACATCTTTCCGCTGCCAGGACTTCTTTGGCACAACATTGACGTTCCAGCTGGCAGCTGCAGAATATGAACAATGCTAACACAAGCAAAGGAACCAACATCTTCAAGATAGCCCCCAGCCAGGATGGTGCCCACGAAAAAAGATACGCAAACCAGTCAGTCTCTTTGTGCCTGCTTCTGTTTGCATGTTCATGCCGAGGGACCCATTTTCTGGGTCGTTAGGAGGTACGTAGGTGCAATGTTAATGTTAAAGAACATTTGTACCGAGCACTATCACCACCGGAGTGGTCCCCTGGCACTCTGGCGGCTTTGAAAGGGGGAGGGAGGGCGAGTTAGTGGGAGGAGGCTGGAAAAAGCAAGAGTCTAGTGATGTGCTGTTGGCGGCCTCAGCCTGGTGGGTCCGTTGGCTGGGCCTGGGGTGTTTGCGGCCGGTAGTCGTCGTGTACTGTTTTGCGAGTCTGTGTGGGGTTTTTTTGTTTTGTTGTTGCAGTGTAGTGAAGTTTGTGAGGTTTGTTGTGCTGTTGATTTGTGGTTGTGTCTGGTTTGGAGTTTGAGAGGTGTGAGCAGAGGAGGAAATTGTTAGTGGTTAGTTAGTTGGCATCTCTATCCTGATTTGACAAATTGAGCTTGCATAATCTCTCCTGATGGGCTGCAGGGCACTCTGTGCCTCTGGTTAGGTCTGGGTCTGTCCTGCATTCAAGGTCCCTTTCACGTCTCGCTGCCACCTCCACTAGCCTCCCTAACAAGCCCACATGCCCCCTCCACCTACATGGCAAGTGCTCCTGCCAGTGTCCACAACTCAGTTAGTGTGGTGATTGGTAGTATCTCGACAATTCCACAACACGGTAGTATCTAGTAGCAGCTGAGGGGCGGGTGAAGATGTTGGATGAGATTGGCTGGGTTTGTTGTCTCCATCTCCTTGGGTGTCGCCTGTGTTCAACTCTGCCCGATGTCACCCGTCCAAGTGCCGTGGGGGCTTCTCAGTCGGTTCTGAGAGCTTGTCAGTGTCCTTTTCTGGTTTAGTCAATTCTTTTTTATGTTTCGGTTTTCAGTTTGAGTCTGTGGTGTTGAAGAGCCAGGTTTTTAGTAATTTTCTAAATGTTAGGTGATCTTCAGTGTTTCTTATTTCTTTTGGGATGTTGTTCCAGGTTTTTGCGGCTAAGTGGTAGAAGGCAGTGCCTCCGAGTTTTTTCTTAATGTATGGTTTTAGTTCCAGGTGGATTTCGTTGCTTGACCTGAGGGGTCTCATTGGCTTGTAGATTGTTATTTTCTTTTGTAGGAATTCTGCTCCTTGTCCACATATTGCCCTGTGCGTTATACACATTGTTTTGAAGGTGATGCAATGTTTTACTGGGAGCCAGTGTAGTGTTTTTAGGGCAGGGGTGATGTGTTCTCTTCTGGATGGTTTGAGGAGTAGTCTGGCTGCTGAATCTTTGATCCTTTGTAATTTCTTCAGTAGGTATTCTGGTATTCCGAGGAAGAGGCTGTTTGAATAGTCGATTTTTGACAGGATGAGGGCGACGATAGTGAGTGTTTTGTGCGTGAAGGAGAGGAAAGGTAGGATTCTTCTTACCATGTGGAGGAGGAAGAAACATTTCTTGACTGTTGCATTTATTTGTGGTTCTAAGGTTAGGGTGTTGTCCATCAGGACTCCCAGATTTTTTACTACCTTAGATGGTGCGGTTCCGATTTCCATTGGACACGGGATGGCGGTCTCGTTCTCTTGGTCTTTGGATATGATCGTGATTCTCCAGCATGGGGTCTGGCATGGATTCACATGCTCATGAATATTCCCCGTCGTCAGGCTGGGAATCCTCGGTAAAGAAAAAATCAGTATCAGTTTCGTTTCTGATCTGTCTTTCTTAGTAGTAACCAATCACTGATCTCTGGGTCATACTGCCCCCAGCCAATGACTGCCCTCTCCCTAAGCCCGCCTCTGGCAGCCATCCTCAGATTTTTACCACACGCTCAAGTGTTGGGAGTCCTCGTGTTTAGCTCTCGAGTTTTTTACTGCGTTTTCACGCTTTTTCAGGAGTATTTCTCATTTTTTCGGTTTAATCGAGCCTCAAGCTCCACCGTTTCTACTTCCGATAATGGGGACCCGTTTCGGAATTCTTCTACGCCCCTCAAGGGTGAAGTTTTCATCGAGTTTACACTTCTTGGAGGATTCTGGAAGATCTGCGGCCTACCTCAACATGGCCCAGGACAAAGGGAGCTCGACGCCCGGATCCAAGCTGTTCAGGAACTGCCCTGGATGCGGATTATATAACATTTTCAAGGAGGACGAGCATGCGCGATGCCTCTACTGCCTCCATGGGGACAAGACGCATGTGGAGAAGGACTGTGCGTTCTACAAGAACCTTTCGGAACGGACCAAACAAGATTGTCATTCCCGCCTCGCCACCTGGCTGGAGAAGGGCACAGCAAGTGAGAAGGCGAAGAAGAAGTCTGAGCGGGCTTCTAAGTCCTTTGAGGGCGCCCCGGTGACGGGGGCCCAACAGAAGGCCAAGCACCGCGAGTCCGCGGGCTCCGGGAGCGCCAAAGATCGAGCTCTTCGGTTGCCAAGCAGGGCGCTACTTCCCCGGCACGTTTGACCACGAGCCAGCGCTCTGGTTCAGGGAAGAGGAAGTCCGAGAACCCGGGTAGGCCGCTGGAGCGGACCCGGTCGATCTCGAAGGGGGAGCGAGACGTTGACCCTCCCCCCAAGGCGAAAGCCCAGGACGCACCTAAGGTGGTGAGGGCCTTGATCCACCCGTCTAAGGCCTCTACCGAAGTGGTCTCTGCCACCCTGGCGGAACCGGCTGAGACTACGCCAATGGAAACCGCCTCTGGGCCCAGAGCATCCCTGCCGCCGCGGAGGGAATCCTCTTTCCAGCCCACCGCTAAGACCCCTGTGAAGCCCCTGGCTGAAAAAGAGGAGGGGGGGGCAGTGGCCGTTACAGACTCGGAATCAGCCTCTGAGGAGGAACTGGTGGAGACCGAGAAGGGCCTCAACGAAAGGTCCATAGGCCTCAACAAGAGGTTCAGAAACCTCAACGAGAGGTTCGAGAAGGTTTGATCCCAGGGGACGGTCCCTGCTGACGTGATCGAAGATAGCGACGACGAACAGGGCCCAAGGGAGCGGCCATCCCGTCCTTCGCAGCCATTGCCCGAGCCCCAGGATAGCTTGGCCGGCATTTTGTTGGCAATCCAATCCTTATGTACCGAGATAAGGACGAGATTACCATGCACCCCGACGGAGGAGCCAGAACCAGGCCTGTCGGGAAGCCCTCCGAATAAGCGGAGGAGAGTCCACCCCGCTCCGCCCATCGTGCCTGCGAGACCGGTGGACCACTCATCCCCCTCGCCGGGAGAGGATACGACGACGGATACGGCGACGGGGACGGACGAGGACAGCGGCGATGACACAGCAGACATCCCGTCGTCACCCCCCCCCCCACGGGTGTCCCCAGCAGACGAGGTTGGCTCTTTCCACGCCATGATAACCAGGGCATCCAAGCTCTTCCAGCTCTGCCCTGAAGAACAGAAAAAGGAGGGGTTTCTGTACCAACGACGAGAGGCTAAGAGGAAGACGGTCCTCGCGGTGCCTTTACTCAACGACATCTGGGACGAGGGGCTTGCTGTCCTCAAGGACCCTGCCACGAAAGCCACAAAGAGGGACAGGTACGATAAGAAGTCTCGGCAGCGGCTAAGAAGAAGGCAGCGGGCACGGCAGCTTCAACTTCCACTTCCCCGCCGGACAGCGAGGGCAAGAAGTTGGACTCTATGGGACGACGAGTCATCTCATCGGCGGCAACGACGATTAAGGTGGCCAATGCCTTAGCGATCATGGCTCGCTACGACAGGGAGCTCTGGTTCAAGATAGCTCCCCTGCTAGATTTCCTGCCTGATGACAAAAGGGCGGAGGCACTAGAAATTCTGCAGGAGGGCAAGGTGGCGTCGGATCACGCCATAACGGTGGCGACGGACATCACCGATACCGGATTTCGCCAACTGGGCAACAGAGTTTGCCTCCGACGACCGGGATGGCTCAAGGCGACAGACTTTCGCCAGGACGTCCAGACCAGAGTGTTGGACATGCCGTTCGATGGCAACAACCTCTTTGGTAAGGCGGTGGATGAGTCTCTACAGGCCATCAAGACCGACTCGGAGATGGCCCGGGCCCTTGGGGTGCTTCAGTTGTGATGGCCCTTTCGGAGCCCCAGAGGCAGACAGGGTGCCTCCAAAGGATCCAGCGGTGGCCCCTCCGCTTACCGCCAGGCGGCCCGCTCCTCTTCCCAGGAGGCCTACAGAGGTCGCGGCAAGCAAGGGGGATCCCGCCGTCATCGTCAAGGAGACCAAGGCGGGAAGGCCTCCTCCAAACAAGACTGACCCGGCCGTGTCGTCGGGCCCCCACCGAAGCACCCCGGTGGGAGGCCAGCTGACGAAGGTTCGTCAGCGTGTGGGAGTCCATCTCCACCGACCGTTGGGTGCTGAACACCCTGGCCAACGGGCACTCGCTGGAATTCCAAAAGAAGTGCCCTCGCAATCCTCCCGTGGCCAGGAAGTAGAATCACGTCCCTCAACTACTGTTGGAAGTAAAGGCGATGCTCAAAAAAGGTGCCATCGAGCTCGTCCCTAGGAGGCTCCGGGGCTCCGGAGTGTACTCAAGGTACTTCCTCGTCAGAAAGAAGACGGGCTGCTGGCGCCCCATCCTGGACCTGCGTCGGTTAAACAAATACATCAAGGTGCAGAAATTCAGGATAGTCACCCTCCAGCACGTGCTGGGACAGCTGGAGGAAGGCGACTTCCTATCGTCGTTGGACCTGGAGGATGCTTACTTCCACATCCCCATTCTAAAAAGGCACAGGAAGTTCCTCAGGTTCGTCGTTCAGGGATGCCACTACCAATTCAGAGCCCTACCGTTCGGATTAAAGTCGGCACCCATGGTTTTCACCAAGTGCCTGGCACCAGTGGTGTCGCGGCTGCGCTTGCAGGGGATCCACGTCTACCCCTACCTGGACGACTGGATAATCCGGGCAAGGTCAAGGGAACTCACCGTCGATCAAATGGCGAGGACCGTCCGGTTGCTCACGGAGCTGGGGTTCGCCATCAACTACCCCAAATCCCACCTGGTTCCATCGCAAGTAGCACTGTTTTTGGGGGCGAAGCTCGATACAGTGGAGCAATTGGCCTCCCCTTCAGAGGAGAGGACCAAGACCATCCTGGGCAAGGTGCGGCGCCTGTTAGCCACGGACGTGGTCAGGGTGAGGTCCATCAAGTCCCTTCTCGGGATGATGTCCTCATGCATCTACCTTGTGCCCCTTTGCAGACTTCGGATGCGTCCGCTACAGGAGTTCCTCGACACCCCCTGGTTTCAGGCGAGGGGCTGATTCGAGGACAGGATCCCCCTCGACGAGGAGTTCCGTCGGGTGATCCTATGGTGGGGCACCCGAGCTCACCTCACGACGGGCACAGACTTTCAAACCCCGGTGTTTCAAGAGACGGTGAATACGGACGCCTCTCTGGAGGCTTGGGGGGCACACACCGGAGATCTCCACGCAAGAGGCCTTTGGCTCCCGGAGGAGAGGTCCCTTCACATCAACATCTTGGAGCTCCGAGCAGTGTTCTGGGTGCTCAAGTCGTTACTCCCGTCCCTCAAGGACAAGGTAGAGGGAATCTTCACAGACACACCACCACGATGTTCTACATATGGAAGCAGGGGTGCACCAGATACCCAGCCCTATCCAAGGAGGCCCAGGATCTGTGGCACTGGGCCGTCAGCCAGGGGATGTTTCTGGTTCCCTTCCACCTGGCAGGAATAAAAAACACCATCGCCGACTCACTCAGCAGGGAGCTGCGCTCGTGCCACGAGTGGGAACTGTGGCAGGATCAAGTGGATCGACTCTTCCAACGATGGGGCAAACCCCAGGTCGACCTGTTCGCGACGGCAACAAACTCCATGTGCCAGAGGTTCGCCAGCAGGTTCCCACAGCCGAGGAGCATGGGCGATGCTTTCTCATTTCCTTGGGACGGCCTGTTTCTATACGCGTTCCCTCCATTGCCATTGCTGCTCCGCCTCATCAACCAACTCAAGAAGTCCAGGTGCAGGATGACCCTCATCGCACCGGTCGGGCCGAGGCAGGTCTGGTTCCTGGACCTTCTGGATTTGTCAACGTCCCCGCCAGTCAGGCTGCCGGCGGACGCGGATCTTCTCTCCAGAGAAGGAAGCGCCATTCTCCACCACGACCCACAGTCGCTGAACTTGCAGGCATGGCTCCTGCAGCACTAGAGTTTGGAGGGTACGATATCCCGGCTGATTGCAGAGAGGTTCTTGCAAAGGCCAGTGCGTCCTCAACTCTCAAGTGTTACGGTCATAAATGGAAGAGGTTCTCTGTCTGGTGCCGTGCACAGAAGATTGACCCTCTGCGAATTACGGCCCCTCAAGTGCTGCCGTACCTGCTGTCGCTGGCCAAGGCTGGACTGGCTCACGCCTCCATAAAGATACATCTGGCTGCCATCTCCCGATATACCAGGACGACGGGACGGGCATCCTTGTGGTCTCATCGCCTGGTGAAGGAATTTATGAAGGGACTGTTCCGATCATTCCCGCCGGTGAAGGCTCCTGCCCCGGCGTGGGAGCTTAATGTGGTGCTGACCAGGCTCATGGGGGCCCCATTCGAGCCTATGCATTCGGCGCCTTTGAAGTTCATGTCATGGAAGACAGCGTTACTCATGGCCATCACCTCTGCACGACGAGTGGGAGAGATTCAGGCCCTATCTTGCAAGCCTCCATACTTGACTTTTCATGACACGAGGGTGGTGCTGTTGGACTTCCACCTCAACGAGCCCTTGGTGTTACCAGTTTTCTTTCCGTCGCCTTCGACGCCGGCCGAGAGGACTTTGCACTCGCTGGATGTAGCTAGAGCGCTGAAGTTCTACGTGGACCGCACGAAGAGTTTTCAGAAGACGTCACAACTGTTTGTGAACTTTGGGTCTGTGAATCAAGGGAAGGCTCTCTCGAAGACTTCCATTTCCAGATGGCTCTCCGGCTGCATCATGCATTGTCACCGGTTGGCAAACCGACCGCTGCCCGGCCGTCCGAGAGCCCATTCGACCAGAGCGATCACTGCTACCACGGCGTTCCTGTCTGGTGTGCCCCTGCTGGACATCTGCAGGGCTGCTACGTGGAGGTCGACGCACACCTTCACAAGATTCTACTGCGTCGATCGGGACTCCAGGGAGGAGTCCAGGGTTGGCCAAGCAGTGCTGCACAACCTGTTCGCTTAAGGTGAGCCTGGTGACGAGATAAGAGATGCTTAATGTTGAGTTGTTGTATTGCTTAATGTTAAGCCTGTTGCCATCTCCCGTGGTTGTGCATGTGTATACTGCTATGTATTCTTTTATTCATGCCGGAGAAGGAACAAGTTACTTACCTGTAATTGTTGTTCTCCAGCATGGGTCTGGCATGGATTCACATGCGAACCCTCCCACCTACCCCTCTGCGGCTCTTCACTTGGTCATACTGCCACTTGGCGTGCTACCAAATCTGAGTATGGCTGCCAGAGGCGGGGCTTAGGGAGAGGGCAGTCATTGGCTGGAGGCAGTATGACCCAGAGATCAGTGGTTGGTTACTACTAAGAAAGACAGATCAGAAACAAAACTGATACTGATTTTTTCTTTACCGAGGATTCCCAGCCTGACAACGGGGAATATCATGAGCATGTGAATCCATGCCAGACCCATGCTGGAGAACAACAGTTACAGGTAAGTAACTTGTTCCTTTCTGTTTTTCCTGGATTGATTTTAAGGTTGTTGGCATTCATGCAGTTGAAGACTTCTTTTCGACAGTTGGTGAAGTTTGAATGATCGGCTTCGGTGTCTTTGATTTTATAGATGATTTGAGTGTCATCTGCATAGTTGTAGCATTTAATGTATTTCTTGAAGATTCTGATAACTGGGGTCTGGTAGATGTTGAAGTACAGTGGTGATAGTGAGGATCCTTGTGGCACTCCACAGTTGTTAACTTGTGGGGCGGATTTGAAGGGTGGAATCCATACGGTTTCTGTACTGTCTGCTTGGAATGATTTAGTCCAGAGTAGTGCTGCGTCTGTTATGCCTATGTCTTCTAGGCCCTCATTACAACCCTGGCGTTGGACCATGGTGCTAAAAGCACCATGGTCCATGCCGGTAACTTACCGACTCCGCCATGGTGGAATGGGGAATTACCGCCCCATTCCGAGGTTGGCGGGGCGGTAATTCCCCATGCCGCCATTGCCCTTCCCCATTCCCATTTTTGCCCCATAGGGCTCAATGGAAATGGGGAAGGCGCTAAGTACGGTGCCGCAAATTGCGGCACCGTACTTAGCACCAAGGTCCCTTTGTGGGTTGGATTTTAACGGCTGCAAAAAGCAGGCGTTAAAATCGCCAACCCGCAAAGGGACCTCGTAATCAGACGTTAAGGGGTTAACCGCGCTACCACCTTTTGCGGCGCCGTTAACCCCTTAACGCCAGGGTTGTAATGAGGGCCCTAGTCTTTTGATTAGGGTGTCATGGCTAACTGTGTTGAAGCGCAGAGGCTGAGCAGAATAAGGGCTGAGGTTGTTTGAGTCTGTGTTTGTTTTTAGGTCATCCCAGATGGATAGTAGTGCTGTTTCCGTTCCTCTTGTGGGTCTGAAGCCGACTTGAGCTTGGTCTAGCAGGTAGTGTTTTTCAACGTTTTCTTGGGTTATTTTGTGTATGTAGGTTTCAGGGAGTTTTGCCGGGTAGGGGATGGTAGAGATCAGTCTGTAGTTGGAGAGTTCATCTATGTTGCTGCTTATGTTTTTCAGAAGTTGTTTGATGTATGCTCATTTGAAGGATCTCTGTACAGTTCCTGGTGCTAGTGATAGATTTGGAAGGTTTCTGTAATATTGTGCTGGCGTTCCTTGTGCGAGGATTGATTTGTAGATGTCCGGGGGACATGGATCCATGGGTGAACCCGCTTTCTTGTTCTGTTTTACCAGCAACGCGGATGCCTCTGCTGATATTTCGGGAAAGTGTTTGAGTTTGTGCTGTGGTTGTGAGTTAGGTACGTTTGGTTGTGTTTTGTGGTTGGTTGGCCACAACACACAACACACAAATTGCAGCACCGTACTTAGCACCAAGGTCCCTTTGTGGGTTGGATTTTAACGGCTGCAAAAAGCAGGCGTTATAATCGCCAACACGCAAAGGGACCTCGTAATCAGGCGTTAAGGGGTTAACGGCGCTGCCACCTTTTGCGGCGCCGTTAACCCCTTAACGCCAGGGTTGTAATGAGGGCCCTAGTCTTTTGATTAGGGTGTCATGGCTAACTGTGTTGAAGGCTGCGCAGAGGCTGAGCAGAATAAGGGCTGAGGTTGTTTGAGTCTGTGTTTGTTTTTAGGTCATCCCAGATGGATAGCTCAAGTGCTGTTTCCGTTCCTCTTGTGGGTCTGAAGCCGACTTGAGCTTGGTCTAGCAGGTAGTGTTTTTCAAAGTTTTCTTGGGTTATTTTGTGTATGTAGGTTTCCGGGAGTTTTGCCGGGTAGGGGATGTTAGAGATCAGTCTGTAGTTGGAGAGTTCATCTATGTTGCCGCTTATGTTTTTCAGAAGTGGTTTGATGTATGCTCATTTGAAGGATCTCGGTACAGTTCCTGGTGCTAGTGATAGATTTGGAAGGTTTCTGTAATATTGTGCTGGCGTTCCTTGTGCGAGGATTGATTTGTAGATGTCCGGGGGACATGGATCCATGGGTGAACCCGCTTTCTTGTTCTGTTGTACCAGCAACGCGAATGCCTCTGCTGATATTTCGGGAAAGTGTTTGAGTTTGTGCTGTGGTTGTGAGTTAGGTACGTTTGGTTGTGTGTTGTGGTTGGTTGGCCTCTGTTGAATGGTTTGTTGGATGTCAATGATTTTTTTTTTAAGTGGTCTGCCAGGTCATTGCATAGTTTCTTCGAGGGGGTTGGGGTGTTGTCACAGCCTGGTGGGTTTCTCATTTCTTTAATGATGTTAAACATTTCTTTTTGTGTGCTGGTGGCATTTGTGATTCTGTCATCATAATGCTTTCTCTTCTCCTTTTGAATTTCCTTCTTGTATGCGTGGATTTGTTTCTGGAACAGTGTTTTTTTTGCCTGGGTTGTATTCTTTCCTCCATTCCTGTTCCATCCTTTTGTTTTCCTTTTTTATGGTGTTTAATAGTGGTGTGAATAATTTTGCCATTGCCCTTTTTTGGATGGTGTGAATGATTTTTCTGGGGGGGATCTTGTCAATTGTATCTGCAATCCATTTGTGTAATAGCGCCGCTTTCCCATCTACGTCAGCTAGCTCTAGTTCTGTAGTTGATGGTTTGGTTAACTCCAGTTGTTCGAATAGGTTGCTTTCTTTGACGCCTTTCCAGTTTCTTTTTATGGTAGTTGCGAGTCTAGGAGGTGGGATGCAACCTTGAGTAGGCAGACTGGTCACGAATGGGATGATGAGATGGTCGCTCCACAGTATTTGTATTGGTGGTGCCGTGGTGATGAGTTTTTCCTTGGCGAAAATTGTGTCCAGGGTTTGTCCTGCTGAGTATGTTGCCCCTTTTACTAGTTGTCGTAGTTTCATGGTGGCGTGTTGTTCAATCAGCGAGTTTTTGGAGTTGACGCGACTGTCTTAGAACCAGATGTTGAAGTCCCCCGGGATGATTAGGTGTTCGTGGTTGATGGCTATGTTGGTGATGGCTTCTATGAAGTTGTCGACAAAGGATGCATCATAAGTTGGTGGTCTGTACACCAAGACGAATGTGATGTTGGTTTTTGGGCTCGCTGTTAGATGTATAACCATGGTCTCGCAGTTGAGGATGTTCAGTGTTCGTCCGTTTTTATTTTTAGGTTTTCTTTGAATGCTATTGCAATGCCTCCTCATTTTTTTTTTCTTGTTTATTTTAAGGCGTTTGAAGTTTGCTGGAAGGCAGCTGTGGAGTGTGATTTTTTAGTTCTTGTCCAGTCATGTTTATCTGATGAATAGGATGTCGATGCCGTTGTCATCAAGTAGGTCAAAGATCTGTGTAGAGTGTTTTGACATGGATCTTGCATTTATTAGATTGCAGTGTAGTTTGGTTTGGCTTTTCTTGTTAGGGTTGTCTTCTGATCTTGTTGCGGTGTAGGTTTCGGGGTGCCAGCGTCCTCGAATAGTTCTTCTAAGTTTTGTCTTGGGTTTTTGTTTTCATCGGGTTCGTCTTCCAGGAGTTGTGGTTGTTGATTGGAAGTTCTTCTAGCTTTGGTGATGTAAGGTGTTATCACTTCGGTCGCCTGTTTGTTGTTTCTGGTGTTGTTCATTCTTCTTCTGGGTGATTTTGTTAGGTTGTTTGATGTTGCTGCTTCTAGTGTTGGGTTGGTTTGGTCTGGTGAGCAGTTGTCAGCGAGATATGGAGTTAAGTAGAGGTATTTTCCTCTTCTCTCAGTGTTGGTTTGATGTTTTTCCTGTCTGTGGGGGTGTGTTCTGTAGTTGTGGTTCTTTGTTGCAGTTCCGGGGTGTTTGCTCTTTCGTCTCCTTTTCTTTCCCTCGGGATGGGTAGTTTGCACGGCATTATAAGATTCAGAGTTGTTTAGTCTTTGTTTGTTTGCTGATGTCCAGTTGGTTCTGCTTTGGTCTGGTTGTCTTGTGGTGTAGTATGAGTGTGGGCGCTGTCCGCTACCGGTTTTAGTCTGTGTCTGTAGGTAGTATTTCCGGCTGATGTTGCCTATTCGTTCAGTCGCTGTCTCAGTGAGGGTATGGGAGGTGGTTAAGGCTTATATAGTTATAGTTGGGTTTGTAGGTGGCTTTCTTTAGTCTCTGTCTCCCTGAATGCGGTTCACTGCGGTGAGTTAGCCATGCAGGTTTAGGAACTCACTAGTTGAGGAGTGACTTTGAGAGGCACAGCTAGCCTTATGAGGCGTGACCTCCTAATCGGAGTATCACTTCACAGTAGTTCAGTGGTGGTTTCTGTCTTACTTTAGAGTTGGTAAGTGAATTGAGAGACCTGTATAGTGAGTGGGGGGCCTATCAATGCAATCTGAATATCACACAATGCAATTTGGGGACAGAAACCCTGCTACGCTTGAGAGACCTGTATAGTGGGAGAGAGGCCTATAAATGCATTCTGAATATCACTTAATGCAGTCTGGACACAGAGGCCCTGCTGGATTTGAGAGATAGGCCTATCAAAGCAATCTGAGTATCATACAATGCAATTTGGAGACAAAACCCCTGCTACGCTTGAGAGACCTGTATATTTGGAGAGGTCTATCAATGCAATCTGGCTATCATACAATGCAATCTGGACACAAAACCCTATTAGATTTGAGAGACCTGTATAGTGGGAGACGAGCCTATCAATGCAATCTGAATATCATACAATGCAATTTGGAGACAGGACCCCTGCTAAACTTGAGAGACCTGTATTGTGGGAGAGAGGCCTCAATGCAATCTGAGTATCATACAGTTCAATCTGGACCCAGAAACCCTGCTAGATTTGAAAGACCTTTGTAGGTCTATACAGAGGTGAGGGGGTCTGAGCCTAGCCGGTCAGATTGGTGGAGTATTAAATAATGATTGATTGCGTCTAAGTTGAGGGAGAGGGAGATGCAGTGGGGAGTAGTCACCTTGTTTACTATGGGTTTGGTAAGTAGCTAGGATTCTGGTGTATCGTAGTTACTCTACTCCTGGTCCGGGCCACTCCTACCTTACTGGTCCTTGTAGTTGATGGTTGATGGCTGGTCACTGGCTTCACCCGCTGACACTTCTTGGGGCCGCCCTTGGCCTTAGGGCCCTTAGCCGCAGGGCTGTACGGGCAGGGGGCTGCCCTGCGAGGAGTGGTAATGAGGGCAGAGAGGACCTATGGGAGTGGGGGGGCAGGACGGGAGGCGGGCGGGAAGGAGATGCAGGAAGAGGGCGCAGGGTAGGAGCGGGTCTTACTAGGGCCTCGGGCCTCCTCAATCCACACAGAAACACCACGAAACACCAGCAGCAGACGGGGCAAGACTCACCATGCTCCGATGGAAATGGGGCCGATGAGCCCTGCTCCGCTGCTACTATGCTACCAACAAAGTCCACGGACCAATGGGAGCCGGGGGGCGGGATGGGATGCAGGAGGGAAAGAGATGCAGGAACAGGGCGTGGGGTGGGAGTGAGTCTTACTAGGACCTCTGGGCCTCCTCAATCCACACAGAAACACCAAGAAACACCAGCGGCAGACAGGGGCAGGACTCACCGCGCTCCGATGGAAATGCAGCATGAATAACCAATCTTCTTTCAGACCCCCTCACTCCATGGCTGTGAGGAGGTCCAGCACGTAACAATTCTGCAATGTCATCAGTCGGATTGCACGCATTTCCATCTTGATTGCATTGAGGCCTTGTTCTGTGTCATTGGCCAGCGGAACCACTTCCCAGGGCACAATCTGCAACCACTTTGCATTCGCAGCTGCCTGCACTCATGGTAGCAATAGTGATGCAAAAAATGTCTCTTCCTTGCTGTAAAGTTTATACTCATCTGGTATTACTTTGAATAGTTCTGAGGAATATTGCAATAGGTCTTGGGCCTCATTACACGGAAGGCGGTAATGGTTAATGGCCACCGTTAATGGTAACGGTGACCGTTAACCATTACCGCCTTACTACGAGGTCCCTTAGCGGGTTGGTGCTTTAACGCCTGCTTTTTGCAGGCGTTAAAAACTAACCCGCTAAGGGACCTCGGAGCTAATTACGGCACCGCAAAATTGCAGTGCCGTAATTAGCGCCTTCCCCATTCCCGTAGAGCCCTATGGGGCATAAATGGGAATGGGGAAGGGCAATGGCGGAAGGGGGATTTACCGCCCCACCAACCTTTGAATGGGGTGGTAAATCCCCTTTCCGCCAAGGCGGTGCCGGTAATTTACTGGCGTGGTCCAGGGTGCTAGTAGCACCCTGGATCACCGCCTTCCGTGTAATGAGGCCCCTTCTCTTCCTCTGCAATTTGTCTTTCTTCCACTTCTCAAACAGGATGCAGAATATATTCTCTTTCGTTAGCACTGTGGTGAGGCTGTTGGGCCCTGGTGTAGTTGTTGGAGCTGACAAACCACCTCGTCCCACTATCAAATGTTCTTCAGGGACCACCAGGAGCACCGAGTGGAACAAAGCCAGCGAGCAGGTACCCCTCCATGATGGCGGGAGGTGTAGAAATGCCTGCTGGCCGCACACCCAGTAGTTATCCATCGTGGCAGCTATCTCGTTCTTGATATCCAGGATATATTAAGTCTTGTAGCGCCTACTATTGGCCCCCAAAAGGACACTTCCTTCATTGTAAAACCACAGTTCATATTGTTCCTGCTTTTGCACTTTCACTTTGTCCATCGCTTCGATCCATGTGAGTTTTGCTACTTGCTCATTCCAGTATCTGCTGCATACACTGTTCACTTTGTCTATTACTCCTCCAAATCCTACCAATCCTCCTGCTATCCAGCTCTTTGTGGTTTCTTGCCATCTGTTTGCCACATACTTCACACCTTCCAGCTGTAGATATGGTCTTTGCAGGCACTGCACACTCTTGAGGTTTTGGGCACATTGCAGTTGATCTGGGATTGCCACTTCTAGTCTCACGCTTCATGCCTGGAAAGTGCTTCATAGCCTACACAATGTCAGATGGAGTAAACATTGTGCCTCCACAATAGAGATTTCCTGTGGCATTAATACCTTGGGGGATCCCGATGCGTGTGCAATCAAGGAACAGACATAACAACTTCCATTAGCTTTCGTTTTCCCCACTGAGCTCCTGTCTGCGTATCATATGTTACTCAACTCTGGGTGGTGCATTTTCTACCATATCTAAACCAAGTCCTTTATACTTGTCATACCTAAATTTACCGCTTTATGTTTTAAAATGTGTTGACCCACCAAAATGTGAAATCACAGGAAAGAAGGTGTCATTTGCAGCAACGTTAGAAAACAAACTAGGAAATAATGAAAAGATAAGCATATTTGTAAACTTCCCCATATGTTTTTGTCTACGAAGGGTATATTTAACAGAAGCTTCGGCTGTGTATCAACAAGTGTATCATGTGTTGTGGCCGCAGCGCTTTTTTGTTATGTAAACAGTATGTCGCAGCTTTTTATTAGTTACTGAGGTCGTTTATTTTTTATGGTTTTCTTCTAATGGACAAAAATCAGGAGGGCAGTGAGTAAGTGCAGTATTTAACGTGCACAGGTAATATTTCACTGAGTTTGGGTGTTAGTTGTGGCCTGTGGTGCCTTGCGAACATCAGATAGATGCACCGAGTATCGTGATTCACGAACCTTCGCTGCAAGAGGAGTAGCATAGACAACCTCAAAGGGGCCATTGTATTGAGGCTCGTTCCACTAGGAAACAGCTGGAGAGGGGGTGACGTGAGCTGAGCATCATATGCAGCGCTGCTCGGTTCCTCAGTCCTTGGCGGTGCAATCTGCTGAGAGATACATTTTATTGATTTTGTCAAGGCATGCAAATAACTGCCAAATTCTTCCCCCAAAATAGACGCAGCCCTGTGGAGATTGGGTGATGGAAGGTAGGGGTGTGCGTAATTGCCGCCCAGTTACCACCTCGTGGGGTGATAAATGATGATCCTTACAGGGTAGCGTATGCATGCAGAACAGAGCAAGGGGCAAACAGTGCATCCAGTTCTTCAATGTGGTTTAAAGCTTGGACAATTTGCTTTTGAGGAGTCCATTGATCTTCTCCACAATCCTGTTGGGCCAGGGGTGATAAATTGTACACATCCAATGCCTAATGCCTAATAATGCAGTCAACTGTTTAAAGAGCTCATTAAAAAAGTGTGTGCCATTGTTGGACCATAAAAACCTCTCTGACTAGAAATTTGGATGCCTTGTTTGCATCAGGGTGCGCACAAGGAGCAGCCTCCACCTGTCAAAGGAGCTTCCGAGCAGAGACGTGCCCACAAAGCCCAAAGGAGAAAACTACACAAGAAGCAGGAGTAAAAGGAGTGTCACGCTCACCTGAATCTCCGCAGGAGCGATGGATTCCTTCGACCTCTGCTCTGCTCTCCCCTTACCCGGAAACCAGCTCTTTCTCTCTTCACCTGAGGTTCTATCTGTGAGACAAAGAATGGGTTTAGAATAGTGCCCAGACCCAGAGACCCTCCCTTGAGACTCCCCGTTGGTTCAAGCGCAGTGTCTAAAGGGGGGGCTCACCTCTTGTTTTAGGAAGGTGGGCTCCCCATCCTGGCTTGCAGGGGTGCTATGATGCGGGCCGGATGGTTGCCGTGCTGGCTAGAAGCTGTTCTCCTTGCTTGTTTTGGTGATGCTGCTGAGAAGAATGGCACAGCCGTTCCCCTTATTGGTGGTTGGAAAACGTTCAAAAGTCTCGAATAAAGTTCCAGGGCCAGTTACTTCACTGACCCTTTGTGCGTATAATGCCCAATGTCCTCGGATTTCCGAGTTGCTTCACTGGGTTCGAAAGGAAGAAGTGCAGGTTTGTATTGCCTTTGTGGATCTTGCTCACCGAGTGTCTATAAATACTAACCTGTCTTTCTCTTGTGTTTTCTTTTCCTTGCAGACTGCCAAAGGAAGGTCCAACGGGCGGTGAAGATCAGAAGACCCATAACTCGGACGGGCGGCGATGATCAGAAGGACCGCGAGTGAAGAATGAAGCTGCCGACGCTGTCGGAAAGCCGCGGAAAGGTGAGTAGAATCTGGCGCTGTACTAATGCTTCTGTTCTTTTCTCTTTCAGATGCGGAGCTCGTATTTGCGAAGATGGAGGCCCAGCTGGGTGCCGGAACTGCGAGTAAGCCGTAGAAGACTCCGGGGATTGGGATCAGGTAAGCGCATGCTCAATGCAACAGAGGAATACACAAAGTAAGTCTTGTTCTTTGGGCGTGGCTTTTATAGAGAGCCTCGCCCAAATACTAGAGCGTTGCATTAGTTCTGGATTGGCCAAAAAGGGGTCCATGCTAGTGGAACAGGAAATCTCATGTTATTCTATGGCCGCAGGGGTTTTCATTGACTGACATGGACATTAACCCTGTTTTTGCTCTCCATGCTTTCACCCACAATGCACCTGCCTGTCTTCCCTTCTGCCTACCATGAACTGGATATGAGGTGACTTGATAATGTCTCCAGTCAGTCTAGTGCCCATGACAGTCCTCCCCCTCAAGACCCCTCCTAAGTGTGTGTTTCCCGGGCCAAGCTCGGTGGGATTGTTCTTGTGGAATTTGAGTAACAACCGAGGGGCATGAATGTTCTCACTTGGCTCCCATGACCTATCTTGTGGGCCATATCCCTTCCAGTCCACCAGATACTACAAGGTTTTTCGCACCATTTTAGAATCTAATATCTGTTTGACCTCATATTCTGGTTCCTCCCCTTTTATTACTATGGGGGCTGGCGGAGCTAGTGTCCTAGTTCCAGGCTGTACAGGTTTCAATAAAGAAACATGAAAAACTGGATGTATGCGCATTTGTGGAGGTAGAGACAATCTCATGGCGACAGGAGTAACTACACTTTCTATGGTGAATGGGCCTAAATATTTAGGTTGAAATTTCCTGGCCCCTTTCAACGCTATATACTTTGTCGATAACCATACTGAGTCTCCTGCGTGATAGTTAGGGGCCTTTTGTTGATGGCGATCAGCATACCTTTTTTGTGTGTCCTTGGCTGCCTCAAGGTGCCTTACTGCATCTATGTTTGCTTGTGAGATTCTTTCATGTAAGGTCTCGATGGCAGGCATCTCAATTTCTTTAGGTGGGTCGTATGTTGAAGTTTTCGGGTTGCGGCCATAAAGGGTGTAAAATGGCGTCACGCCTGTGGAGGTTTGTATTGAATTATTGTATGCGTATTCAGCCATCCACAGGATTTCTTCCCAAGAGAGTTCTGTCTGGTGTAGTAGACAACGGAGGTATTGCTCCAGAGTTTGGTTGGTACGCTCTGTTTGACCGTCTGTTTGTGGGTGGTGACTGGTGGACAACCGGATTTCCATTCCGGCTAGCGAACAACAATGCTTCCAAAATCCTGACACAAATTGGCTCCCTCTATCAGAGATTAAAATAGATGGAAATCCATGGAGCTTCACAATGTTATGGAGGAAAACTTGAGCCAAGACCTGTGCTGACGGAATGCCCTTTAGGGCGATAAAGTGGGCCATCTTGGTGAATAGGTCCACTACCACAAGGATGGTGTTAAACCCGGAACTGGGAGGCAAGTCCGTGATAAAGTCCATCGATACTGTGTGCCAAGGTGTGGGTGGTATGGCCAGTGGTTGCAGTAAGCCAGCAGGTTTTTGTCGTGAGGCCTTATGTTGAGCACACTTCCGCATGAGTTGATGAAATCGTGAGTATCTTGTCACCAATTGGGCCACCAGTAAGATCTTTCAATCTTTTCAATGGTCTTTCCCACCCCTGGATGACCTTCCATTGGTGAATCATGGTAACTAACCAGCACTTCTTCTCGCAGGGTACGTGTTGGAAGGTAGAGGCGGTCTCGATAACATGATAAACCATCTTTGATGGTAAAGTTCACCCCCTTTCTTTTCCATGTCTGTAACTCCTCTATGGGTAGACTTTCCTTTATCCTCTTCTTGAATGCCTCCCACGAAGAATCGTCCCCACACAGACCTAGGATCTTGTTCCCCGGGATGATGTCCACCGGATCGGGAGTTCTGTAGCCTTGATCCCCTTTGCCAATGCGCGATAAGGCATCTGCCTTTCCGTTCTTTACTCCAGGCCGGTAAGTGATCCCAAAATCATAATCTGATAGGAATAGAGCCCAACGAAGTTGTCTAGAGGATTGTGCTTTAGCCGACCGCAGATACTGAAGATTCCGGTGATCCGTGATTATGGTAATAGTATGTTTGGCTCCGAGTAGATAATGCCTCCATTCCTTGTGGGCCTCCTTTATTGCAAGCAGTTCTTTATCCGTAACCGCATAATTTAATTCCGCTGGTGAGAACTTTTTTGACCAGAAAGCTACGGGGTGTAGATGACCGGTATCGGGGTTTCGTTGGGACAAGACCGCTTCCATGGCTACACTTGAAGCATCGGTCTCTACGATGTAAGGGAGGTCTGGTTGCAGATGTTGTAATACAGGGGCTGATGTGAACCTGCTCTTTAGAGCCCCAAAGGCTTCTTCGGCTGCGGGGGTCCATTCAAATTTCCGATGCTTGCATAAGAGGGTGGTGATAGGATGCACCAGATGTGAAAATCCTGGTATGAAGCCTCGGTAGAAGTTCGCAAAGCCTAGGAAGCTCTGCACTCCCTTTAGAGACGAAGGTGAGGGCCAAGTGAGAATTGCCTCCACTCATAGAGGCCGTACCTGGTGCGGAACACGGTCTTCCATTCATCACCCTCCTTAACACGCACCAGGTGGTAGGCCCCCCGAAGATCCAATTTCGTGAAAACTTGCACTTGTCGTACTTGATCGAGCAGTACAGGTATCAGAGATAATGGGTACCGGTTCTTCACCGTGACCTGGTTTAACGCGCGGTAATCAATGCATGTTCTAAGATCCCCCTCCTTCTTTGGGACGAAGAAGAGAGGAGAGGCCACGGGGGATTTGGAAGGGCAGATGAAACCATTTGCGAGTTATTGGTCCAAGTAGGCTTTGAGATGGGCGTTTTCCCCTTCCGTCAGGGCATGTATGCGGCTACATGGAACCTTTGCCCCTGGTACCAGGTCTATCTGGCAGTCATAAGAACGATGCAGGGGCAGAACATTGACCTGTTCTTTGGCGAATACATCCCAGTATTCCTGGTATTCGGGGGGTAAAACTCCCACCATCCCCAACACGGGGAGTGTTTTCTGAGATGCTGATATAGGATGCTCCGGCGACCGACCTGACTCGTAACAGTGTCTGCAGCCCCTGGGAAAGGTTAATGATCTCCCACGCCAGTCTATAAGCGGGTTGTGTTTCGCAAGCCAAAAATTGTGGAGCTGAAATCAGATCAAATGAGATTTCCTCCTTATGCCCGTCTTGACAGAGCATTAAGATCTTGGTGGTGGAACGAGTAACCGGTCCTGACAGCAGCTGAGTTGCGTCGACCGCAGTTACGTTGTCTATAATTTCCTTTGTACAACTTAGTAGCCCAATTCTGTCGGCTGTCTCTATATCCAGATAATTCCCAATGGCTCCACTATCCACAAAAGCTTCTAGTGCATGTAACCTGGAAGGCTGGCGCTGGTCCACTAAGGTCACCGGAATGGTAAAATGGGAGGTCGAGGGAGACTTAGTTGCGCTCGGTAAACAGACCTCTAAGTTTGCCGGGCGTTGGAGTTTTCCGCCTCAGTTGCTTCCTTTGCTCCATCCAAAGCCCCAACCATCTTTCGGGGCGGTTTAGCCGGACAGTTACGAAGAAAGTGGCCAGATTGCCCGCAGTACAGACATAATTGCTCTTTCTGCCTTCTACCACGTTCTGCTTTAATGAGGGGGCCTCGAACTCCCCCTAATTGCATAGGTTCAGGATGTGCTTCCATGGACTGGCGAGCTGACGTCTCCTTGGGCCGCATATAGAATGTTCTGCTCTCAGAGCATGAGCGGTCGGCTCTTCGTTTTGCAAACGGTGATCTAGCTGGAGTGCTAGGTCTATGTATTCAGCACACCCCTTCGGGTGGGTTAACTACTTGTGCCAGGACGTCTTTCAGCTCCCCCCTTAGGCCTCGGTAAAAGAGAGTTGTATGCTTTTCTTCTGGCCAACCTGTTTCGGCTACCAGGCGATTGAAAGTTGCTACGTAAGCCAAAAGGTTCTGATTCCCTTGTCGTAGGGATAATAACTCCTCATCCAAGGCCTGTCCTTGTGTACTGCGGGCAAAAAGCTTTTCCAACTCACTGTCATGATCACTGCTTCCAAGGAGCCAGGATCAGTCCAACGTCCTTGGAAGCAGGCCCCTAACCCTGATCCTAGGCACCAGCCGGTCCCCACAGGGACCTTTTGGACCTTGTCCTGGCGCTGGTGGCACCAGGCTCATCAGAAGCATTGGTCCCGGCACTGGAAGCGCCGGGCTCATCACAGGTGTGAAGATGCTTGGGTGGACTTACCTGCGGCAGACCATGCTGCTGACTTGCCAGACTCTTAAAAGTCCTCGGTGAACTGGGACTACTTTTCTTACCTGGGTGGGGCAGCTCCACTCCACTGGAACTCTTCTGGAAGCAGGAACTCTTTTCTTACCAAGGCGGGGCCGTGGAAGGAGACGCCTCATCACTCCCAGGCTATTTAAACCACACCCGATTGATGAAACGTGCTTCGCGTTATTCTGCATCTGCAGCAGAACGCTCACCGAGTCTGCTCCAGATTTTCTTCTTTGGATCCTGAACCTGCAAGAATTATACTCACCATTCCGGTACCCGAGCAACATCAGCACCTGCAAAAGATCAGAAACAACAGGTTAGCAGAACGAACTTTCACACGCAGTGTTTGCTTACCTGATCCATCGGCAGCGGCCGTGTCT
Source organism: Ambystoma mexicanum (assembly GCF_040938575.1). NCBI lineage: Eukaryota > Metazoa > Chordata > Amphibia > Caudata > Ambystomatidae > Ambystoma > Ambystoma mexicanum. The sequence continues at coordinate 1,470,770,179 of NC_090931.1, read as the reverse complement.
CACGCTGCACCTTCGCCTGCAAAGACAAACAGATTACTTTACTTACCGGCACGCCGTGCATTCCGGATTCTTCACGCTGCATCTGCACAAAGACAAACAGCATTATTTTACTTACCGGCACGCCGTGCATTCCAGATTCTTCACGCTGCATCTGCACAAAGATAAACAGCATTATTCAACTTACCGGCACGCTGTGCATTTCGGATTCTTCACGCTGCATCTTCACCTGCATAGACAACAGCAGTATTACACTCACCGGCACGTGGCGATTTCCGGATTTCTTCTTTCTGCATCGTCGCCTGCAAAGACAAAGAAAGAGACAGTAAGAGCGCTTGCCATACTTACAGACTAAAGGTGTCCAGAAACTTACCGGTCGTGCAGACAACGACGGTACTCATCCTCTGAAGTCAAGAGGCTAACGTTTCACCAGTGAAGGAACTGGCAACGGCACCCTGCACTAGACGCAGATGGAGAGCCCAGCATTCACCTATCTAAGGTGAGCAAGTTGACCTGGGAGGGGGGTTCAACAGACAAGCTGGGAGGAGAGAGATAGGGACATTCAACAACCCAGACCTTTAATCCCTATATTATTTAACCTGCAGAAACCTCACCCTTCGAGTTCGACACACAGTGCGGAGAGGTTCGACCCCAGAAGCCAACCAAATCCTGCACATCACGTTTCGTGTTACGGACACCTTCCTGCCAAGACCCGCGCCTCTGTGGGAATCAGGTGAGCGTTACAGAACGCAAAGCCCACCACTAAACTCCTACCCAGGCGCAATGGAAACTTCAGATACCGATCAACTAGCCCAGTTGCTTGGGGAATTAAGAGCAGAAGTACATGCAGCTCGCCAGGAAACAAGCTCCCTAAGAAGAGAACTGATAATTTCTAAGGAGCGAACAGAAGACCTTGCTAGGCAGTTGTTACAAACTCAGGCAGGACAGACACCTTTGCCCGTTCCAGGAGGGAGTTATCCTTCTGCATCAGCTTCAAACCCAGTGCAAATCAATCTGCCCGGTAATGTGCCCTTGGCTCCGCCCGAACGCTTTGCTGGTGATCCAAAGAAATTCGCAGTGTTCATCAACCAGTGCCGCCTGCATTTCTTGTGTCGACCAGCTGCATTCCCAACGGACCAGGCCAAGGTAGCTTTCGTACTTTCTTATCTCAGTGGCAGTGCTGCAGATTGGTCGATCCCTTTAGTCACCCAGGATGATCCGGTTTTACACGATTTTCAAGCCTTCCAGTCCACCATGGAGAAACTGTTCGCAAGACATGCACAAGGGCAGGCCTTGGACAATGAACTTCTCTCATTACGACAGGGTAACCAAGACCTCTTGGCTTATATAGCCTCTTTCAATAGACTCATAGTGGAAACACAATGGCCCGAGGACAAGAGAATAACGCTTTTTTACAGAGGCTTGCGTGGAGAGCTCAAGGATGTGCTAGCGCAGGTTGTGAATCCTCCACAAGAATGTTCAGACTATATTGACTTGGTTGTCCAACTAGACCATAGACTACAGAACAGGAAGGCAGATCGTTCCAGATTTGATACCCGAGTGTTTTCCAAACCACAGACCTCGAATAAGGGAGCTGACACTGTGGAACCCATGCAAATAGGGGGCATGAGAGGACCTTTAACCCAGAAAGAGCGGGAAAGAAGAAGGCAGCTGCAATTATGCCTCTATTGCGGTAATTCAGGACACTTTCTTCGGGACTGTCCCGTGAAACCAGCTAAGAAGACTGTAGGAGCCGCTGATACCTGTACCACAAGTTCTGAGCAGGGAAACGACCTTGCCCGACAAGAGTAGAGGTCCTCTTGCCGAGCGTTAAGATCTGTCCCGAGACCTCGCATTTCGTGATACCCATGGTCCTCATTAGTCCTGAACGTCCGGATCGTTTGCATGCAATTGAAGCTTACATTGACAGCGGAGCAATCGGTAACTATGTGGACCGTGAAATGGTATCAAGGATGAATCTACCCCTTATTCCTAAGGCAGTAAAAGACGTCATCACTACTGTGGATGGCACGGAGATAGCCTCCGGACCAGTAACGCATGCCACCCAAGAAGTGACGCTGTTGAGTCATAATGGACACCGGGAGAGAATAGTGTTCGATGTAATCAAGGCCCCTCAGTTCCAGATCATTCTGGGAATCCCTTGGTTAGAGAAGCACAACCCTCAGATTGATTGGCGAGCAAAGACGGTTCAGTTTCCAGAGTGTTCTACCACTTGTTATCCTCGACCTGATGTTTCACTGGCGACAATCTCTTCTGAGGAGATTCTCAAATTGCCTCCCGAATACCAGGAGTTCCAAGACGTCTTCCAGAAGGATCAAGCTAACACCCTACCTCCTCATAGGTCTTACGACTGTCAAATAGATCTGATACCTGGAACAACCCCTCCTTGCAGCAGAATCTATGCCCTCACCGAGCCAGAGAACATTCACCTCAGACAGTACCTGGACCAATACCTAGCTAACGGGTTTATCCGTCCTTCAAAATCTCCAGCTTCATCGGCTTTGTTCTTCGTTCCGAAAAAGGAAGGGGACCTTAGGACTTGCATAGATTACCGCTCCCTGAATCAGATCAATGTTAAAAACAGATACCCGTTACCTTTGATCCCTGAACTCCTGGACCAAGTCAAAGATGCCTGTATATACACAAAGCTGGATCTCAGAGGAGCCTACCACTTGGTACGGATCAAAGAGGGCGATGAATGGAAAACGGCCTTCCGCACCAAGTACGGGCTATTCGAATATCAAGTGATGCCCTTTGGACTGTGTAATGCTCCTGCTGCTTTCCAATATTTTATGAACGATGTCCTCAGAGAACTCATTGACGTATGTGTAGTTGTCTACATTGACGACATCCTCGTCTATTCATCATCTGAAGAAGAACATCAGAGACATGTTAAAAAGGTTCTCGAGAGATTGCGTCAACATAGTCTTTTTGCTAAGCTTGAGAAATGCGTCTTCAACGCAACGGAAGTCGAGTTCCTGGGATTCATACTGTCACCTAACGGAGTCCATATGGATTCAAAGAAAGTTGATGCAATTATCAAGTGGCCATCACCAACCTCTGTAAAAGGAGTTCAAAGCATGTTAGGATTCGCTAACTTTTACCGCAGATTCATTCCTGAATTTTCCCGGATAGTCCAGCCCATCACCGCTCTGTTGAAAAAGAACAAACGTTTTGAGTGGTCTTCTGAAGCGGAACAAGCTTTTCAAGACTTAAAAGCTAAATTCATTTCTGCACCTGTTTTAAAACACCCTCGCCCAGAACTACCTTACATCATGGAAACGGATGCTTCTAGTCTTGCTATGGGTGCAGTGTTATCACAAAGAGATTCGGTCACAAACCAACTACATCCGGTTGCCTTTTGGTCCCGCAAGTTTTCGCCTCCTGAGATCAACTATTCAATTACAGACAAGGAACTTTTGGCCATCAGATCGGCCTTTAAAGCCTGGCGGCATTATCTTCTAGGAGCCAGACACACCGTCACCGTAATGACTGACCACCGCAATTTACAATACCTAAAGACAGCCAAAGCTCAGTCTTCCAGACAACTTCGTTGGGCTCTGTTTCTAGCAGAATTTGACTTTATAATTACTTATCGACCAACGGAAAAGCGGATGCCCTCTCCCGGATGGGAGTAGATGAACATTTGATCAATCCAGATCCAATACCCATAATCCCAGAACAAAGGATTTTGGGTTTGGTCAGCACTCAATCTTTTGAAGACATCAAGACCACGGTGAAATCGCTCCTAACTCCGACCGATTTGCAGGACTGGCAATTAAAGGGAAAAGATTTCTCAGTAGATCAAGACCTACCATATTTCCGAGGACGATTGCACTTGCCCTGTGAGAAACTACAAAAACAAGTAATCTCCGGTTATCATGATTCTCTAATGGAGGGGCACCCTGGCATTACCAAAACCATGGAAAAGATTAAAAGACATTTCTGGTGGCCATCGTGGAAAAGGGATATTAGAGACTTTGTAATCTCCTGCGGTGTGTGTGCCCAGAATAAAAGTCAAAAGCAAAGACCAGCCGGCCTATTACAGCCACTTGACATCCCTCCATGTCCATGGCATACCCTGTCCATGGATTTTATCACGGATTTACCTCCATGTTTGGGATATACTACCATCTTAGTAGTCGTGGATCTATTCTCGAAAATGGCTCACTTCATACCCTTGAAGGGTCTGCCTTCAGCCTCAGTATTGGCCCGGGAATTCTTGGCAAACATCGTTCGCTTACACGGTTTTCCTTCGGTTTTAGTCTCCGATAGGGGAAGTGAATTCATCTCCCACTTCTGGCGCAGTTGCTGTCGTCTAGCCCAAGTTAATGTAAGACTTTCGACCAGTCACCATCCCCAAACTGACGGACAAACCGAAAGGACAAACCAGACACTAGAACAATATCTACGCTGCATGCTCCAACAAACAGAAAACCCCTGGAAGGACATTCTTTGGATCGCTGAATACGCGTATAACAATTCGACTCATTCTGGAACCGGGAAGACTCCTTTTTTCTTGTTATATGGACACCATCCTAGAACCTCCAACCTGGATCCTCCCCAAGAAATTGAAGCACCTGCTGTGGATCACTTGCATTCGGAGATCACCTGTGCTTTTAAGGAAGCCACTGCCCATCTGCAAAGAGCTAAAGCTCAATTAAAAAAGGCAGCCGATCGGCAACGTAAAGAGGCCCCTCACTACGCTGTAGGAGATCAAGTCTGGTTATCCACTAAGCACCTGCCTTTAAAAGGACCCCGCACTTTCATCCCGAGATACCTGGGGCCCTACTTCATATCTGCCATAATTAATCCGGTGGCTGCCAAATTGGAAGTACCTACGCATATGAAAATACATCCAGTATTCCATGTCTCCTTATTAAAACCAGTACAACCAGAAACCCGATTGACTGAACTCCCGGAACCCGTTTTGGTAGACGGAGAACTCGAATTTGAAGTGAAGAACATCCTAGACTCCAAAATTTCCAGGTCTAAATTATACTATCTGGTTGATTGGAAAGGATACGGTCCCCAGGAAAGGTCTTGGGAACCCTCAGAACACGTCCACGCACCTCGTCTGGTCAAGAGATTCCATCTGAATCACCCCGACAAGCCAAAGCCCCCGGAGAAGACACACTTAGGAGGGGCCTTGAGGGGGGATACTGTCATGATCACTGCTTCCAAGGAGCCAGGATCAGTCCAACGTCCTTGGAAGCAGGCCCCTAACCCTGATCCTAGGCACCAGCCGGTCCCCACAGGGACCTTTTGGACCTTGTCCTGGCGCCGGTGGCACCAGGCTCATCAGAAGCATTGGTCCCGGCGCTGGAAGCGCCGGGCTCATTATAGGTGTGAAGATGCTTGGGTGGACTTACCTGCGGCAGACCATGCTGCTGACTTGCCAGACTCTTAAAAGTCCTCGGTGAACTGGGACTACTTTTCTTACCTGGGTGGGGCAGCTCCACTCCACTGGAACTCTTCTGGAAGCAGGAACTCTTTTCTTACCAAGGCGGGGCCGTGGAAGGAGACGCCTCATCACTCCCAGGCTATTTAAACCACACCCGATTGATGAAACGTGCTTCGCGTTATTCTGCATCTGCAGCAGAACGCTCACCGAGTCTGCTCCAGCTTTTCTTCTTTGGATCCTGAACCTGCAAGAATTATACTCACCATTCCGGTACCCGAGCAACATCAGCACCTGCAAAAGATCAGAAACAACAGGTTAGCCGAACGAACTTTCACACGCAGTGTTTGCTTACCTGATCCATCGGCAGCGGCCGTGTCTCACGCTGCACCTTCGCCTGCAAAGACAAACAGCATTACTTTACTTACCGGCACGCCGTGCATTCCGGATTCTTCACGCTGCTTCTGCACAAAGACAAACAGCATTATTTTACTTACCGGCACGCCGTGCATTCCAGATTCTTCTCGCTGCATCTGCACAAAGATAAACAGCATTATTCAACTTACCGGCACGCTGTGCATTTCGGATTCTTCACGCTGCATCTTCACCTGCATAGACAACAGCAGTGTTACACTCACCGGCACGTGGCGATTTCCGGATTTCTTCTTTCTGCATCGTCGCCTGCAAAGACAAAGAAAGAGACAGTAAGAGCGCTTGCCATACTTACAGACTAAAGGTGTCCAGAAACTTACCGGTCGTGCAGACAACGACGGTACTCATCCTCTGAAGTCAAGAGGCTAACCTTTCACCAGTGAAGGAACTGGCAACGGCACCCTGCACTAGACGCAGATGGAGAGCCCAGCATTCACCTATCTAAGGTGAGCAAGTTGACCTGGGAGGGGGGTTCAACAGACAAGGTGGGAGGAGAGAGATAGGGACATTCAAAAACCCAGACCTTTAATCCCCATATTATTTCACCTGCAGAAACCTCACCCTTCGAGTTCGACACACAGTGCGGAGAGGTTCGACCCCAGAAGCCAACCGAATCCTGCACATCACGTTTCGTGTTACGGACACCTTCCTGCCAAGACCCGCGCCTCCGTGGGAATCAGGTGAGCGTTACACTCACGCTGGAAGCCGGCAAAATTTCGAAGTAATGGATCGTCCCTATTGACTAATGGTACGGACCAATCCGCTGCATGTCCCCCCAAGTATGACAACACAAAGGCCACTTTAGACTGATCAGTGGGAAACTGATCAGAAAGTGTAGATGACACTGATTCATAAAAGTGCTGAATTTTCTGGGCTCTCCTGAGAACCTCTCTACTACTTGTACTGAGGCTGCTACAGGTTGGGGTGGTGTAGAGGGCAGAGCCGTGGCTCCCCCCAGTAATGGAGCCATACCCGCTTGGGTCTGTAGTAATTGGCGAGCTATCCCACCCGTTTTATCCCTGTTCACTGCCAAATCTCGCCTTAAGGCGTTTGTCTCCGAACGAGCTACATGCACCTCAGTCCTCAGCTCCCCCAATAACTGTGATAGTTGATCTACCTCCGAGGTCGCCATCGCTCGGGCGGATGTGTTTAAGGTAGGCTTCGTGTTCTGTCACGCTCACCTGAATCTCCGCAGGAGCTATGGATTCCTTCGATCTCTGCTCTGCTCTCCCCTCACCCGGAAGCCAGCTCTTTCATCCTTCACCTGGGGTTCTATCTGTGAGACAAAGAATGGGTTTAGAATAGTGCCCAGAGACCCTCCCTTGAGACTCCCAGTTGGTTCAAGTGCAGTGTCTAAAGGGGGGGCTCATCTCTTATTTTAGGAAGGTGGGCTCTCCGTCCTGGCTCTGCAGAGGTATTGGTGCGGGCCGGATGGTTGCCGTGCTGGCTAGAAGCTGTTCTCCTTGCTTGTTTTGGTGATGCTGCTGAGAAGAATGGCACAGCCATTCCCTTTATTGGTGGTTGGAAAACATTCAAAAGTCTAGAATAAAGTTCCAGGGCCAGTTACTTCACTGACCTTTAGTGCGTATAATGCCCAATGTCCTCGGATTTCCCAGTTGCTTCACTGGGTTCGAAAGGAACAAGTGCAGGTTTGTATTGCCTTTGTGGATCTTGCTCACCTAGCGTCTATAAAGACTAACATGTCTTTCTCTTGTGTTTTCTTTTCCTTGCAGACTGCCAAAGGAAGGTCCAACAGGCAGTGAAGATCAGAAGACCGGTAAATCGGACGGGCGGCGATGATCAGAAGGACCGTGAGTGAAGAATGAAGCTGCTGACGCCGTCGGAAAGCCGCGGAAAGGTGAGTAGAGACTGGCGCTGTACTAATGCTTCTGTTCTTTTCTCTTTCAGATGCGGAGCTCGTATTAGCGAAGATGGAGGCCCAGCCGGGTGCCGGACCTGCAGGTAAGCCGTAGAAGACTCGGGGGATTGGGATCAGGTAAGCGCGTGCTCGATGCAACAGAGGAATACACGAAGCAAGTCTTGTTCTTTGGGCGTGGCTATTATAGAGAGCCTCGCCCAAAGACTAGAGCGTTGCATTCGTTCTGGATTGGCCAAAAAGGGGTCCATGCTAGTGGAACAGGAAGTCTCATGTTATTCTATGGCCGCAGGCGTTTTCATTGGCTGACATGGACATTAACCCTGTTTTGCTCTCCATGCTTTCACCCACAATGCACCTGCCTGTCTTCCCTTCTGCCTACCATGAACTGGATATGAAGGCGACTTGATGTCTCCTAGTCTAGTGCCCTTGACAGGAGTCCTTCAGACACGAAAGGATAGGCAACAAAGGTAGTGAACAGAAAAGGGCAGGTAGTATATGTAAAACAAACACATTAGGATCCCTCTTGGGATGTAGAGAGAACGGAGGAAGAGTTTCCCACAGAACCAGGGAAACTCCAGCCTTCTGAGCAGGTTACTATTACAGGGCCCCACTTTGAATGCTCATGGAAAGGAGCCGCAGCATTGGGTATCTGTGTCTGGACCCTAAGGCAGGAACAAAGAAACAGTACTCACAAGACTGAAGCCTGCAGGTGTCCAGCAGGAACTGAACAATGACTGCCTCCTGAAACAGGAATCAGCACACCATAAACAATGACACAAGGTACAATACTGAAACGTGACAAAGGAAAGGGAAAGAGATTGCCTGCTGGAAACCCAGTAGCCAAACTCTGAACAAAGGAATTACATATGGCACAAGTGAAGACAAGAACTGTAACAGAAATATCCAGGGAAAAAAGGAAGTCAAAGTGAACAAGATTCAGGACAGATAATCGGAAGAAAGAAGAAACGCAAGAATACTAGAATCTAAGTGCAGTGGTAAGGAGACTGGAAACTGCAGACTGTTAACAAAGAACAGTAACTCTGGACTGGAATAACAAGGGTAGGACTGCAGACAGAAAACAAGGACACTGTGGCTCTGAAGTGAGACAACAAGGGCATGAATGAAGACAGATAACAAGGAAACTGTAGATCTGAAGTGGGACATCAAGGGCTGGACTGAAGACTCAAGGAAGCTAAAGCCATGTAACACGGGCAATGGGAACAGAACAAGGAATTGCAGGCAGGGAACAAGAAGATTAGTGTTAGAGAGCAAGGGGCTGTAGTCAGGGAACAGAGGACCGCAAGCAGGGGAGCAGGGCTGCAGTGTAGGAAGCACAAGGGTGTAGGGCAAAAAGGCAGGGGAGTGAAGGCAGAGTAGCAGGGCTGCAAGGCAGGGAGCACAGGGCTGCAAGGTAGGGAGCACAGGGCTCTGGAACAGGAGCAGATACTGGAAACAACTGGACAAACCAACAATCCAAGGATCAAGGCAACAAAGGACTGGAAGCAAGCTCAATGCAAGAGACGTGTGCTCCTGCATGCAGCTGCTTAAATACTGACCCACCCTGTACTGAAGCAGTTTCATAAGCAGCACCTGGAGCAGCACCCCTGAATGTAATTGACCTCCTCCCTCTCTGGTCCTGGGAAAGTGAAAGCAGCACTGATCTCTAAGGCTTCGGGGGATTGGCAGACTGCTGCATAGGAATAGCCAGGGAATGGGGACTGCCACAAGGTCCATTATGGGACATTTAGTTTGCTAAATTATATAAAGAAGTTCCAAAATCTTGCAAACGGAAAGTAAAGACAAAAATATGAATAGGTATGGTCAAGGAAGGTTTATGATAATGATTGAGTACCATATAGTCCACAAAGGGTATCAATTGAAGCTCCAGTGGCACAGTTGTGACACCACCCACCGTGAGAAGGGACACACAACTATCAAGTATCGCAAACTGCTACCCCTTTTGCCCATGTCCGCATAGTCAATATGAAACTTGTGGAATGGCCCTGTAGGGTTGGGCAGTGTGCCCCGAATTGTTCTTAAAATGAGACCAGTACTTACTATAGATCTGACATGTGATGCCAGAAGTGCCTCGATGAGGGCTATAAATTATGCTGCTTCGGCCAAATAGTGCATGGGTACTCTTTTTTTGCACTAATACCTCATACACCCCGTCTACTAGGTAGACCACTGCCACCCCAGTATGCCAATGTGCTCTAGTCGATAGTTGATGACCCATCAACAAAAAGTTGTGTTGTCGAGAGTGCTGTCTTTAGCCTCTGGGATGTCATCTTCCTCACCCTCAAATGTTACACAACCGTGTGTTGCAAGGTCTTACTCGGTGCATTGTTCAGACAAGAAAGTGGCAGGAATTACAGTTTTACACCTTACAATATGGATGTTCGGACTGGACAGAATGATCTCATATGAGGACAGCTATTGTGTTGTCAGCGTTGATTTGGAACACTCTAAAATGGCGAACTCTGAGTGCTCTACGTAAAATGTTATGGAGCACCTTATGACAATTGTGGAGCATTTTAATCGCAAATGCAGCCGCAGCCAAGTGCTTGTTCTCAAGCGAACTGACCCTGCATCACAGAATCTATCAGTCCACTGTAGTAGGCCAATGGTTTGTGGCCCATCATGCTTTTTTGTGTTAGCACTGCGGTCATCAATTGGCCATTGGAATGAGAAAACAAATAAAAACTCTTGGGTATAGTCAGGTGTTGCTAACACTGGGGCAGTGGAAATGACTGCTTTCAAATCATTGAAGCTGTTGAGCATGTCATCCGTCCATGTGAGCTTGTGGTCTTTTTATCTCCTTGAGGCCTTGAAATAGGGGCCTTGTGCATGCATTGTGATCTAAAATCCACGCTCGACAGTAGTTACACAACCCTAGAAACCTCTGCATTACTTTGACATTTTTAGGCCGGGGAGTGCTGCGCACTAAGGCGACACGATCGGGTATAATTTTCTTCCCATGGACGGATATCAACTGGCCTAAATAGAGCACTTCTTGAAGGCAATATTGCAGTTTCGCCTTATTGACCTTGTACCCCTTGTACGCCAGTAGTTGCAGGAGAATGATGGAAACCTGCCTGCACTGCTGTTCACTGTCACTACACACTAGCAAATCATCAACATATTGAACAATGGTACTGGGCACTTGGATATTCCATAGGTCAGTATGTAAAATCCTGTTGAAGATGCTGGGGGACTCGCAGTACCCCTGAGACAATCTTGTGTGTTCGAAATGCATTCCCCCATGTGTAAACACAGTGAAGTACTGCAAATCGGGATGCAGGGGTATAGAGAAGAAGGCGTTTTTAAGGTCTACCACCATGAAGTGAGTTGCCTCCTTGGGGATGCTGCATAGTTTCGTTGTAGGATTTGGAACAACAGGAAATTCTGCCTCGACAATGTCATTTAGAGGACAACGGTCAGGATCATCCTCCAACTCCCCCCTTTTGCCTTTTTTTATTGTATAGATCCCTGTATTACATAGGAATGTGGAGGGAACTATTATTCCCAGATTCAAGAGGGCCACCATGGTGTCCCTTATGCCCTCCTCTGCCTCTTTGGACAATGGGTACCGTTTAGCTTGCGGTAACACTGGGCCTGGTTTGAGTATTATTTGGACTGGTGCCACTCCGAGAAGGTGTCCTACATCATGAGCATTAGTTGTCCATAATCTCTCTGGAACCTGTTCTAAGTCTGTTTCAGTGAAAGGGGGCTGGCCCACAAGGGCCATCAAAGAACATTACACTTTGCGGTATTGTACCATACTCTCACAGGGGATACAAATGGCTAACACAATCTCCCCATCATCAACCCGATCTACACTCCCTTGCAAAATATCCACACTTCCCGCAGCTCCAGCAGTGAGATGGTCCCTTACCACTCTGGGTCCTATTCCCCCGAGCCCACCCTGCCCCCCCTCAACCTGCCTCTTCCCCGCTGCTTACCTCCTTGGTGCCATTCAGTATATTGTTGAGGAGGTCCGCCAGCCCACTGCCCCTGTCCTCCTCCTGGCCAAAATGCAGTCGTCACATCTGCGTGCACGGCTGCTGCCTGCTCTACAAGCCTGCTCTCCAAGCTTGCTGTTACTGCCCCTTCAAGTTCTAGCTTTGCTGAATCCATTTCACTTCCTCATCTTGCAACCTCTGTGCTGTTTCCTTTTCTCGTTCTTTAATCCTTTTACAATGATTTAGAATGACAATCTGAATTTCAACCCACCCCTTCGCCTCCACTCCCACTCTTTTGTTGTGTGCTTTCTAAACTTCCTTAGGTAATCCACTTTTAATAACAAAATAGAAAAGAGGTAATGATCGGTCCCACTAGTCACCATTCTCCGCCCTCCACATCTCCTGAAATTTTGAAATGTATTGCTCAGGATCTTCATCGTACCCCATAGTGTACTGTATTATGGACTGCTAATCCGGTGTATCGGGGTACGCCCGTTGCAGTGTATCCCACACCTTTGTCCTAATATTGTAAAAATATTGTAAAAAGGTACCCCATCATGTGCATCATCATCTAACTTCACCCCTGGGTACCTGGCTTTACCCCACACGTCACCCGCCTGATCTCCTACAATTGCGACAAGTAAACTTTTCATGTCTCCTACCGCCAAAGGTATTCCAGCTATCTGTTTCTCAAATGCGCAGATCCACTTTCCAGCCCCGACAGTAAGGGGAGGGAGTGTTTTAATCAAATTATTTGTATCCATCTGTGCCCATGGCACATAATGCACCCTTCCGGGTCCCTTGTGCAACAACCCAGTTGTGTGCCCACTACCTGCCTCGTCTATCATTTCCCTTTTTCCTTGCTACTGCTACTCGCCCCACAAACGTTCTACCCGTGGCGTAATTTCTGGAATCCCCTGTGCCTCACCTTCTTCATCCTCAAATTATCTGTCCTGTACCACTTGGTGTCCATCCCTGTCTGACCCCACTGTCCCATACCCTGCACTTTTTGACCCCCATCTCCACTACCGTGCTTCTCAACCCGCACATCCTTAATGGCCATGCTCTCCAATTCAAACAAAATGTCCCTAGCCCTCCACTCGTCTAACGCACAACCTAGTTTGCTCTCCCCTTTTATTGCCCTCAAAAGGGCCAACTCTGCTTGTGTTGCCTTAATGCCTCCTCTAACTCTTTCTGTGATTTGATCTCCCGCTGTGTAATGCTGGATGGGCTTGGTCAATATGGGGAGGGGCGGTGGCTAGTGCGGGCACATAGGTCGGGTTGATGTATCCTGGCAGGCTGTGAGTGGGTAAATCCCCTCCCTAGGCACAGGCTGCGACGCTTCCTCTGGAGCTGTTGCATTAACTATATTTGAGGGGGCACTATTTTCGCGCATAGGCGGGCACCCGACAGTATCCTCTGCGCTGTCTATCATTTTGTACAAATCCAAAATCTCTTTTCGTTTCTGAAACTGTTTACCTTTATATTTAGCTGTTAGGAGTGTGCTCATGTGTTCTAATATCTCGTTGTTGTTCATGCCCTGTTCTGGCCATGGGCAGGGCATCCCCCCTTGAGCCTCAGCCACCCACTGCTTGTGATACTTCTTTATCTTCTCCTTAAACAATGATAACGCACTATACATATACTCCAGAGGGGTCATTACCCCATATTAACACTTGTTATTTTTCCACCCAAAAACCTTTCAATTATGCGTAGCACACAATGCTGTTATGCTCGTCACTACCAGTCCCCTGTACCATCCGCCCCATCGCCCCCTGTCCTCTCCCTTGCACACTCTATGCCTCCTCGAACTCACTCAGCCACACACCTCTCACATGCCCCTCTGGGCCTTTACTTATCACACAACAATAATAATTAACCACAATAAAACAAAAAGCTAAAACAACAAGCCAAAATAACAACCACTACTTTTCTGCCTTCCCCCACCCAAAATATATTGGCCACAGGAATCCGAGGTCTCTAATTATACAGAGATCCTACTTTTTGTGTTTCCTCCTTGTCACAATAACAAATGGCACGACCTTCTCCCTCACTCGGGGAGGTTCCCATGCTTATGTTTTCCTCCTTGTTATTTTCTTAATAATAAAAATAATAAAAACTACGAAATCCACCATGTGGCCTTTCACGCTCTCTTGTTGTACACATACACCCTGCTCCCCCACTCACTCTTAGCCCCTTTGTTGTTGCTCACAAGAGATGTACTTACATATGCTTGTTCACCCGAGCTCCTTCGTCACGGGGTCCCAACAACGACCTAGGGGCCGCGTCCCTCTTCAAGGAGCAGACAGGAATTCTGTAAAAATGGCTCCTGTACACCACTTCAGGTTGTATGCATGGGACTAGCCCTCTAGGTGGGCGCCACCCCTCCAACAGGGTGTGGTGTGGAAGCCTCCATCTTTTTGGGGGGGATCGCTGGGATCACAGTGGGGTTGTTGAGAATCCCCTGAACACTTGCACCAGAAAAAATACAACCCACTAGGGAAAAAAGGGCCAGCACACCTTTTACAAGGAGAACAAAGTTTTAATTCCACAAAAATAGATATGTGCCAGCAAAGAGCTCTGCTGCCATGGAATGTTCTGCCAAAATTGGTGCACGCAACACATTTTTTAAAGGCACATAGTGTCATTAGTGACAAAATGATATACAGTACATGGCGCGTCCCTATACATAGGCTAACTGCTCCATATGGGATGCCAGGCCATTGGTCACAGCCCCATCTGTCCATCTTCATCCACATGGCCTCCTCCTCGCATGTCAGCAGGCACGACGTTGCAATTAATTGCTCACTAGGCATAGAAAAACAATGCATTCTCTATCTCTAACGTAATGTGCACCTGGTACTGCAGACATGGGCTCAGAAGAGACTTTTAGGCCATTGCTTCTAACTATAGCTCGATTTCAGGCACATTGGCCCCCTCCCAAAGCTTCCCACCCTCGTTTTGGCTATGTTGTTTCATCCCTCCCGGCACCTTGCAGCACAAATTACATGACTAATGATGAAAGCAACTAATCCCTGCCTTCTGATCTACTTTTATCGATTGAGGGTCCAACCGTTTTATGGTCAGTTGTCTGGGGGCAGAATTGCACCTTGGAATGCAGCAGATCTTGGGATGAGGGTGCTTGGGCACTATTACTTAGTTGGGACAGGGCAGCTCCGATGCTCGTGCCCTCCTTCTTGTGGGATTGCTTTTTACTGAGAGCTCACAATCGCCTTATGGCCTTGTAATGCCTTGTAAGGCGCATTCCTTCTGGGATACGAAATGTTAGCAACATGAGACAATGGAGGGTCTATGAATCTCTGCAACTCTGGACTTTCTCGCTGGTGCCCGATCACAACCTATTTCTGCATGCACGTGCTTTGCTTATGTGTGTGACTCCAAATTGCAGCCCTGGCTTTAGCACAGAACTGGGCCTCAATTCCAATATGGGTGCTACTATCCAAGATGTTGTTGGGTTCCCCATGTACAACCTACACCCCACTCCCCACATAATGGCCCCTAGCAACGCCCCATTACCCCCTGCATCCTCCCTGAGCCCCTACTGCACACACCCAGGCCTCTGCCTCATCTGAAAGCACTGGGGGGCCTGGGTTGATCACCCCTCCTTCCCAACACAAGGCATCTGATCTATGGCTGCACAAATGAATCTGGCTTGAACAGATGGACAGAAAGACAACAATCTCTTTCACACAGTCACTTTTCACCACCCAAATCGTATTCTCTGTCACCAGCCCTATTTCCAGTGACATCTTCTGGGCCTTGCGTGCTAGATACAACTGTTTTACCGTGATTTTGAATGCTGCATAGAACTTTCTCTTTTTGTGTTTATTCACGAGCCATTCATACTATAATACCGACTCCCTACACTTAGAATACTTCCTTCTTAAATATAGTGGATAGATGCAAGTGCTTTTACTACTGGCAGCTAGCCGTCCCCAGACAGGATGGTATTTTTAAGAGAGCTATTTCTGACGGACCCAAATAACAGTTATGAGAGACAAACACAAATAAACAATACAATTAAAATCTTGAATATATACTGAACCATCCTCTGAATAAAATTGGCTTGTTCTCCAGTTGGGTTAAGGCTCCGAACACGACAGCTTCCCTCAGCAATATCCATATTATGACAAAGTACCTTTATCACAGGTTGGGTGCAGTGGTACCGCTATTACAGCTCTGCCTAACTATGAGCTGGATGGAAAGTTGGGGTTTCACCTCCAGCTCTGAGCTTGGGGTAAATCTGCTGACTTTCCGCCCATTTTTGGCACAATTTTTATTATTTTCTATTAGCCCTGTAGTAATTGCGCCAAAAATGCCCCATGGACCCAATATGAATGGGAACTTACCACCCACCCCAATTTGGGATCTGGCGTTAAAAGCGCCAGACCAAGTTGCGGTAACACTAACAGCATTGGGCGGTATCTCGGCAGATTTTCTGCCGGGATACTGCCCCTTGTGATGAGGCCCAAAGAGTCTTACCTTCTCAAGTGAGTCTTGGGCGTCACTGAGTGTCTCATTAGCAACTCCCCTGGGGAGTGTTTTGGTCAATGAACCAGAGTCACTCTCCCAAATTTGTAACGAAAAACAGGCACAGAGTTATGATCTCAAGTAAGGTTAGTTTGATTAATCTTTGCCAGGAGCACTGCAGAGGGAACATACAAACTAACAACATACCATCCACAAACAGTCCAAGTCTGCTACAACACCCCTTCATCCAAAACCTTTATAGGTTTTCAGTATATAGACTTCATTACAACAATTGGAAGATTCTGTGACTTCGCTAAGGAGGATTTCAGTAAACCCAATTAGCGCAATGGTTTTCTATGAGGAGCCAAGCAAACCTAGACTCTCAAAGTCACTTTCTCAGTCTTCAAGAGTTATTATTTCTTTGAAAAAACATTTGGGAGCTATGAGTATACTTTTAGCAGTGTAAACACATTTCTAAATAACTTTTCTAAGACCGCAGAATACAAAACATGTCAGTAAACAGAGTTCTAGTCACCAAGTTTCTGCTATCCGCTCTTTAAAGCTGAAAACTGTTTGTCACTTTTGTAGTCTATCACTTTGGGTCATACTGTCCAACCGAATGACATAGGCCCTCCTTAGCTCCAACCCTGGTCCTATTTTTAAACTTTTTACCGCACGTTCAAGTATTGGGAGTCCTCATTTATTCATCTTTGAAAACTCAACGATTGTCCTATTTTTGATAGAAAAATGTCATCAACTTCTTCAAGTTTACTACTTATGCACCTCCCAGCAACAGGGAGCCATTACTTGTGAAGTTTCAACCTTCGACAGAGTACCAATCTCATCTGAGGCCTTCTTCATTCATCGGAGCATGGCAGACACGAAAAAGCAAAGCTTCTTTTACGGCTTGATCCAAATGCCACCTCAAAAATGTGTACATTGAGGATCTTACTGAGAAGTGCTTGTACTGCATGTAGATCACGACGTGAATGGTTGTTCCATCTGCCAGTCCTGCTTGTCAAAACCTGCAAAGGCCGCCATAGCAAGCTGGTGACATAGTTGGATGAGCGGACCTCCGACTCGGCCACAGTTTGCAGTCATGCCTTTGCCAGGCATGCAGACCTGTTTAATGCTCTCCCTCTTCTAAGAGGTAGAGGTCCTTCGAAGAATCTTTCCCAGTGAAGAAAGTAAAAAAGGGACACGGGTTGCATACTAAGGTCCTGCTTCGACCTCTTCATCGACAATTACGTCTACACCTGCTCGATCCACCACTTTCCCTACGTGTTAGGCTGCCTCGTCGGCATTGGCTACACCAAAGCCTCCGTCATCAAAACATTCTTCTGAGAAGCGATGTTTGTCGAAGACTACATCCATGACTACTCCGTCGACTACTCATGGACCAAAGTTGTGGTCTATGGCTATCTTGTTGACGACCCACAAGCTGTCAAAACCGTCAGCGTCAACGACACCCTCATCGACGGCTACCCCGTTGATGACCGCCTCGTCAACATTGTCGGTGATTACGTCTACTCCATCCGCTGCGTCCATGAATACCATCACCGCAAGCAAGACCATTACTTCAACTAGTTCTGTGGCCAAAATATCTTGACCGTCATTCCCAAGAGGAGTCAGTGTCAACAGAGAGATGCCATCTGCTTTGGATTTTCTGCCAAGACCCGCAAGGGCTCAGCCGCTGCTCGCCCTGGCTCCATGTGTGCCGCCTACCACTACGGCCTGTCAGTCATCTGCTCCACCTGACCAACTGCTTCATCAGAGTGAATTCTCAGATCATGATGATGATGAGCTCCTGGAGGCCCTTTTCTCTGACCATGAGGAAGTGCATGAAGAGCCTGCTCCTCTACCTACCATGCCTCTACCATCCCCTCCTCATCCAGATGCCTAAGCGCCATTGGGCACGGCACCTGCAAGCAGGTATCTTTATCTTGATATATTGTCTATCTTGCAGAGGCTAGTCTCATAACTCCAGCATCATCTTCCTTCTCCTCATCCTTAAGGCAGACCTCAGGAGTTCCCTTCAAGAGAGAGTTTAACCCCTCCATGGCCACCTAAACCTACACCTCTGTTCCCTGTACCGCATGCGCCTCGGTTCCCTGTATCAGTTACCACGCTCACTGACACCGACACAGAGGCGGACTATGATCTCCAGGGTGTCCTGTGAAATGGTCGAAAATAAATGGTCGAATGACCATTTCATCGAATCAAAATGGTCGGAAAAAAAAGGTTGCATTTTTTTATTTATTTATTTATATATATTTTTAAAGTTTTGGTTGCTTAAAAAATATTTTTAATAAAGAAAAAGAGGGGCTCGGGGGGAACCCCCCCATAAAATAAAAACATTTAAAAAAAATTCGACCTTTTTTTTTTCGACCATTTTACTTCGATCAAATGGTCATTCGACCATTTGGTTTTTGACCAAATGACTGGTAACCGATCTCCAGACACTCATACCACAGATTGTGTGTTTCTTTATTCATTTGTAGTACCTGCCAGACCCAAGGGTATCAGGGCACAAGAATTACAAGGATATGCAAAGCTTAGGTTACAGGACATTACACAGGTTGAACAGAAATAGAACATAGTACAGAATGAATAGTACAGGCACAGAAACAAATATACATCGATACATACACGAAGGAGCATATATAAGTACGCAGGAAGAAGAAGTCACGTAAAGGTACAGTAAATAGGTGAAGTGGAGGTACAGTAAATAGGTATAGGTCAATAAATGCAATGAGGCAGGGGGGTGAGCGGGCCGAATGATCGGTGGACTTGAGCCAGTTGATGTAGTTAAGTCTGAAGTTGATGTAATGTTGGTCTTCTCTGATTGAGGTTGGCAAGGAGTTCCAATGTTGGGCCGCTTTGACAAGGAAACTGCAGCCGCCGACTTTCGAGAGCTTAAATCTGGGGATAGTAACGCAGTTGGTGTTAGCTCGTCTCATGGGTCTGGTGGAATTTATTCTGCGGAATCGGTGTGTGAGATAGATAGGGGCAGCGTTGTTTAGGGCTTTGTGGGCGAGGGACGCAGTTTTTAGCTAGATTTTATTGTAAGTTGATAGCCAGTTGTTTTGGCATTTAATCTCAGATATATGAGTTCTTCTAGCCACGCCGAGGGCTGCTCTAAGGGCATTATTTTGGATGATTGCTTTATTAGCTCCGATATAGAGGGCGTTGCAATAGTCTAGACTGGAGAGGATAAGGGCTCTGGCCAGGATAATGCAACTGTCATCGGACAGAAAGGCTTTGCTGGTTCTAATAAGCTTACAAGTGTAGGCAGTGGCAGAGGCCATGGAGTTCACTTGTTTGGTGAAGGAGAGCTTGGCGTCAAGGCAGAAGCCAATGGTCTTTACCTCCTTGCTGACTTTAATGAGGTTACCATCAATGGTGAAGGATGAGTAATCCTGACCGAGTTTGATGATGTTGGTGGGGGTACCCATGATGATGAGCTCAGTTTTGTCATCATTCAGGCATAGACCGTGGATCGCCATCCATGCCTGGATGATGAGGTACACTCTATTCAACAACGCAAAATCCTTAACGTAATCCCCAGAAAGTGGGAGGAGAATCTCAGTATCATCTGCATAGTTGGTGTAGGTGATACCAAGATGGTCCAGATCATCGAAAAGGGGCTTGGTGAAAATTTTGTACAGTGGGGGGAGACGCAAGAGCCCTGGGGCACCCCACAGTTGATAGGGATGGGGTCTGCCATTGCTGAGGGGGAGAAGACCCTCATGGTCCTGTCTCTTAAGAAGGACTCAATCCAGGCAATGGCTTCTTTGGAGAAATGGGCAGCTGAGTCTAGGTGGCTGCATAAGACCTTGTGGTCCACGAGGTCGAAGGCAGCCGAGAGGTCAAGGAGGAGAAGGAGGGCCGTTTTCCCATTTTCCGTTAGCTCATCAACTTGGGTTTTTAAGTCAGTAAGGGCTGTCTCCGTTCTGTGTTGAGGTCGGAAGCCTGATTGTCGAGCTCCGAGGAGTTGGTGAAGTTCCAGATACACAAATTCCAACAGGTCCAAAACAATGCGATCAGAACGATTAAACAAAAAACAAGAAAGGAACATATCAGTGTAGCCAGACGGGACCTCCACTGGCTGAAAATGGAGGACCATGTACAATTCAAGTCTTTATGCCTAACACACAAGTGTCTTTATGGCAAAGCACCAGCCTATCTGAAGTCCAAACTCACCTTCTACAATCCTACCAGGGCATTAAGATCAGAAGCCAAGGGCCTGATAATAACACTGAAACATAAAAAAGAACTCGGTTTGGGCAGAGCCTTTCCCAACCATGCGGCAGCCAGCTGGAACAAACTGCCAATTTGTCTCAGGTTGGAAACCAACCACTATTCCTTTCGTAAAAGACTTAAATCTGTGCTCTTCCAATAAGCCACACTGGCAAGATTCCAGACCTTAAAAATGTCCTAACTCTATCTGCACTTGATCTGTCCTGTCTCACATACTCTTACTTTCCGTTTGTCCATGTTTCCATGTATGCGCCCCGATGCCTGCGGGCAGTTGGCGCAATACAAATAAATAAATAAAATATTTGTCCAATGGGTCGTTGAAGCCTAGATTGAAATAACCTAATATTAATAGTTGAGAGGAAGTTTTGAGGTTCTTGGAAAGGATAGTATTGATGTCCTCCTCGAAGGTCCCGATAGATGAGTTTGACAAGCTGATTCCGGGTGACGGAAAGCAGCGTGAACAGTTCTAGCTATGAAGTCAAATGGGAGAGAATTCCAAAGGTCAGATGCAGCAACAGAAAAGGAACGTCCACCAATTTGGCTATTTCGGGCCAAGGGGATTGAGAGAAGACAAGCCTCAGCAGAGTGCAAGTCAAGACCAGGGACGTATGGTTGGTATTTGGCCACAGGGTATTCGGCCCCAAGCCGTAAAAAACCTGGTGGACCAGGCAAAGGGTTTTAAAATGAATGCGCTTGGCCACCGGGGGGCAAGGGAGCCTATGAAGATCTGGGCAGCAGTCTTGGCTTGTTAGACTGAGCCCCATACCCACCGAAAAACGGTGTGTTGCTGGGCAAGAGACTACGAGACCTTGATATCCTACAAAAAAAGGATCACAAAATGTTCAGTCCAGATTACTTCAAAAGCTGGAAAAACGGTGACCTCAGGGCCAGGTGAAAAGATGAGATCTAAGGTGTTACCATGCTCAGTGACATGCTGGACCCAGGTTAGCTCTTTCATAGACGAGACAAATCTTTAGACTTTGGCGTCTCCATCATCATTCACTTTAAGATTAAAATCACACAGAATAATAAGATGGGCATGTCGCAGCTGGATATCGGCTGCCAGTCAAGAAAGGTAACCACAAAAAGAGGCGCAATAGCCAGGGAGGTGGTAGACAACCAGGATATGGATACAAAAAGTCATTGAGATAGAAAAACACACCAACATGGCCTCCATTTTAATCTGGTGGCTAATGGCAAGCATAGCATCTGTGTAGCGGGAGCTGGAAACAATTGCAATGCGGACCCCAATACTAGGACGGGGGTGGTCAGTGTGCAGGATTTCAAAGTTAGGCAGTAAAATATGGGTCGGTATCGAGCTGGAAGCCTCACCCAGCCATGTCTCGGTGATGCAAGTAAGATCGCCAGAGAGATCATTCAGCACATCATAACAATGAGCAGCCTGTGCCACCAATGAGCGGACATTAAATAATAAAGACTTGAGAGAAGCGTGTGAAAGAGAAATTGAGCTAGTGGACTCGGCCCGTAGCAGGCAACACTGTAGTGGGGGGTGCAAGGAAAAGTAACTGGGTACGAGAATAGCAGGTCAGAGCAATCTGGTAACCATGGAAACGTGCCTCCGCTGCCGGAAGCGCCACAGATAGGCTTGACTTAGGCACAACTTTGGCGCACAAGATGCAAGCCTGCTGCACCCATCCACTGCGTATCCTAGCAGGGTAACCCCTATATTTGCACATCCTATCGCATTGGCCAATCCCTTATGATCAGAGTAGCAACCAATGAAAACAGACTGCAGCAGTGAGTGTGTGAAAGCAAGGAAAGATAGACTAACCGCAGGAACGAGCCCCGGGACATTGAGAAGGCCAGGCAACCTCCCACCGTGCGAGCGGCTTACAAGTAACAAAATTAATAAATTAAATAAATGTACAAAGCAGAATGGAAAATGACTCAACTAAATCAGAAAATGCAAGTAAATGTGAAAAGTATCTGGACTCTTCATCGAAATCCAAGGCATCTAAGACCTTTCCATCAAATTTTATTCAACGAAAATACTTTCATCGAAATGTATTTTCATTGAATAACATTCGATGGAAATTCGATGGATTTGTTTATGTAAAATTAGGGTTAAGGTATGGGGTAGGGCAAGGGTTAGATTTAGGGTAAAGGGTAGGGCAAGGGTTAGATTTAGTGTTAGGGTAAGGGGTTGGGCAAGGGTTACAATTAGGGTAAGGGGTGGGGCAAGGGTAGGGTAGGGCGTAGGGCAAGGGTTAGATTTAGGGTAAGGGGTAGGGCAAGGGTTAGGCTTAGGGTTTGAGTTTGGTTAGGGGGGTCTTTTGGGAGTTGGGGGTTGGGAGAACCCACCCCCTGCACAAAAAATAATGCAACGTTACATGAAGCTGGCCAGTGCCAAAATCCTTTGAAGATTTCAGCACTGGACAGCTCCATGTAACTTTTTAACATTACAAGAAAATGCATCGAAATGCTATTTTTTACATTTAATAGTCCATATCCATCTAAACTTGTCCATTTATATATTCGATGGACTTGTTTCGATGGAAATGTACTTTTACATGTAAAAAATAGCATTTCGATAGAATGGCATTCAATGAATTTCATTCGATGGATTTGCATTTTGATGCATTTCCATCGATGGAAAGACCATAAACCATGTGAAAATAAGTGCCCAGTCATGCGCTGCCCCCCAGAGGTCCGGGACTGTGAAAGGAAAATAAAACCATATGAAATTAACAGAATAAAAGTAAGTAGCAGGCTAGCTGTAACAACAATAGCCCAGCAGCAAAGATAGGCAGAGGCGAACAAACACTGTACCTGCAAGGTTAGAGGACATCTGGGAGGATGGTCACCTGGTAATGAAGAACCCTTTCTAGGCACCCCACAAAAAGGAAGGCCTAGAGAAAAGGTACCAGATTCATCTCCTAGGAGCCTCCACACGTAACCCTTCCCAGGCTCGGTACTCTCTACAGCGGCACAGAAACGGCCCGCCAACCCTTCCTCTCCCTGCATGGTGCCCCCTGACATTGGGGGTAAACAGCTCAACGCTTTGGGAGGAGAGGCTGCTTCAGACCATGCCATCGCCGTGGCTCTAGACATTGCAGATACTGGCTTGCGGCAGATGGGGACTGGTGCAGTTCTGAGGCGCCAAGGCTGGTTAAAGGCCACCAAATTCAGACCAGAAGTACAAACTAAGTTAGTTGATATGCATTTTTATGGGGTATTTGATGGGGTACATCTTTTTTGTAAAAATGTGAACGAAACCCTGCAGGCCATAAAATGGGACACAGACACGGCCCGTTCTCTGGGCACCCTCCTTTCGGTCCCGGAAGACGAGATTCTCCAGGACGTCAAGGTTTGATTTGATTTTGATTTTGATTTTTTACATTTGTAAAGCGCACCAAACGAAATAAACCGTATGTCGGCGCAGATGACACAGCTGAAGTTAGCAACAAAGTTGAAAAGGATCCCAGATGAAATAGGGACAACTATCTAAAAAGGAAAGTCTTCAGTGCCTGGTGAAATTGAAGAAGTGAGCTCATGGTTCTTAGGGATTGCGGCAACGAATTCCACAGCCTGGGACCAAAGACAGAGAATCTTCTGTCACCTCTGGTTCTAAAAGCCGAGTAAGGAATGGTTAAAAGATGTCTATCACAAGATCGCAGTTGTCTCATGGGTTGGTATGGCTGTATTAGCTCTTGTAAATACAGGGGAGCCAGGCCATTGACACATTTATAGACAATACAGGCTGTCTTAAATTTAATGCGATCTTCGACTGGTAGCCAATGCAACTTTTGGCGAAAAGGTGAGACATGATCAGTTTTCTTCAGTCTAAATATCAGTCTGATGGCCGCATTTTGCGCCCTCTGAAGCCGCTGAAGCTGTTTAGTAGGAATGCCCAACAATTGACTGTTACAATAGTCCAAGTGGGCACTGGTAAGAGCTCCTACCACAGAAGCATGATCTTTGGTTGGTATGTAGGGGAGTGCTTGACGTAGCATTCGAAGAATGAAATGTACTGCTTTTGTCTTAGCTCCCACCTGGGCTTCACAGCCCAGGTCTTCTTGCCACATACAACCCACATTTTTTACTTTTGATACAAATTTTAAACTCTTGCCCAGAAGTGATGGAATAGGCAACTTCTTAGCTGCCAACAACTGATTTTTTGGTCCAAATAGAATCAATTCAGTTTTAGCAGCATTAAGTTGCAAGTAATTCTTGGACATCCAGCTGCCTATTTCCTCCAGGCAACGCCCCAGTTTGTTAAAAGCTTCCTGAAAGTTGCCAATTCGTATGAAGATCTGGGTGTCATCAGCATATGAGTGAAAATTCAACCCATAGCGTCTCAGAATCTCAAGTAGTGGCCGAATATACAGATTAAACAACAGTGGCGACAGGGAGGATCCCTGCGGGACCCCACAGCTCAAGCAAATAAGGTCTGACAGGAACTCCCCCACTCTCACCCGCTGTTGACGGTTGGTCAAAAAAGACTTAAACCACCTCAGTGCTAAATCAGATACTCTTCCAACCTCCTGCAGGCGGTCCAGAAGAATTTGATGATTCACTGTATCAAAGGCTGCGGACAATTCCAGCATGACCAGGAGGGTAAGCTCCCCTTGGTCCGCAGCCTTTAACAGTTCGTCCTGTACTACCAACAAGGCAGTCTCAGTTCCATATTTTGGACGAAAACCAGACTGAAATTTGCCCAACAATAATTCGTGTTCGACAAATTTCTGAAGCTGGTTGGTAACAACTTTTTCAAGTACCTTAGCTGGCCATGGTAAGCCTGCAATAGGACGATAGTTTTGCAGCACCTCGACATCCAAAGATGGTTTCTTCAGTAGAGGTGAGACAATTGATAATTTCAAACTCTCTGGAACAATCCCTTCCTGTAATGACTTATTGACAAAGGTCGCAATGAATGGGGTAAGATCACGTGCCAACTTCTTTGCTACATAAGCTGGTAGAGGAGAGAGAGAATCAATTGTAGGTTTAAGGGCACTAATGATTGGGAAAATGTCTTCTTCGGTGACTGGGTGAAAATCAAAAACAGATGGTGAGATCTGATTTGATAAGATGTTTACTTCATCCACTTGTGGTTTAGCATGTGCTGATGAATTTGCAGGAGCTGTTAGCTTGATTTCTGACCTTATTCGCTCAATCTTATCTATAAAGAAAGAGTTAAAAAGATTAGCTCGTGCTGCAGAAGAATCAGACACAGCGTTTTTACAAATAGGATTACAAAAATTAAATATAATAGAAAATAGTTCTCTTGATTGGTTATTAGCAGATTGTAATTTTTTTTCCCAGGAAGTCTTTCTTGGCCAAAAAAATGGCCAGTTTATATTCTGACAAAGCATTTTTGGCCAGAATTTTATTCTCCGGGGTTGGCCTCTTGAGCCAGATCTGATTGGACCTGCCGGTTACTTTGCGTAAATGTTGTAGATCAGCTGAAAACCAAGGTTGAGAGATCTTCTTGGACTTTGGTTTTAGGGTAGCTATAGGTCCTCCTTTCGCCCACAGACATCCCGCATGGGCTATCAGGAAGGTTACAAAGGAAGGTCCTAGGCATACAGGGGAAACCAGTGTTGACGCAGAATTTCTTCAAGGGCCCTGGCTCCAAAACAGCCATGATCAGCCTCACACCCAACCCCCTGCTTCAAAAACCCGGCAGGGGGGGGCGATTATCCAACTTTGGCACGCAGTGGGAAAACATCACCACCGACAAGTAGGTGCTAAACATCATTTGGTTGGGTCATACCGTGGACTTCATTGGAAAATGCCCCTTCATCCCTACCGTACCGAAAAAGGAGCCACACCAATCCTTTCTTCTGAAAGAGGTTCAGTCCTTCCTAAAAAAGGGGCTATAGAAGTCGTTCCATCGCACCTCCAGGGCTCCGGAGTGTACTTAAGATACTTCCTCGTCAGAAAAAAGTCAGGATGGTGGAGACCTATACTAGACCTCAGGAAACTCAACAAGTTCCTCAAGTCAGAAGAAACTGGGTAGGTCAAAGGCCTGATGTATGCGCTCTGCACGTCCCAAACTCGAGAGTGTGGAGTTGGGCTGCGCCGCTGTGGTCAATACTGTGTGACCTACTAATACACAGTAAAAACAATACAGTAATATAGAGAATGACCCGCAGATCGCCTTTCTCCTAATTGTTAATTATACATAATTCATCAAGTATATGAGAGAAAAATGTTCATGAGTCCATAAATCGATGCACTTTATTAGCACCCTGTGTCAACCGACACGTGTTTCGACTAAAGCGTCGTTCTCAAGGCTGACAAAATCAAAATGAATACCAATCACATAAAATAGATACATTTCAGTAAAAGGATTATACACAAAACCAATTCATGTAAAAATTCATCAACAATTGTGAGTTAAAGAATAACAATCCATAAATAAATAGATAAATAATAGGATTCACATACCCATATTATGAAGATCAATATGTTCAATGTAGTAAAGGAGCAGGGAGAGATAGAATGGCAATATGTTACTATGTGCATTATCACTATTAATATGTCAGATGTCACATTAATCATACATTGTTCATGCTCGTGCAGCAACCCAAAAGACACCATTTATCCTCATCTGCCCTGATTAGATGTGTATAGTAAATGTGAATAACTATTTAATTTAATATACAATGAATATGGTATTGTATTGGTATAAAAGTGGATTCTCACCTATCTTCTGCTGATTGTGTTGTGGACAATATCCAAACAAATTTAACTTTCCAAAGTATATCCTGATGTGATTATATCCATGACGTGTGTATTACTGTAGTATGGCCTGTAGACATGACAGTAAAACCTTTATGTAACTCCATATCGATATTATGTTGAAACTCGTTTCATATAAATAGCCCATATTCATATATGCTTACCCTCCAGATGCCGGTATGGTTTAGGCTCACGAATAACATGTATGTTTAAAATTCATATGATTTGTTGTTCCAGTTATCTTTTATCCATTGCAGTTTACCTGTTTGTTTGATACGAAACTACCTATTAGTATATGGATATTTGTATTCTTCCTTATAAAGGTTTTATTAGAAAATATACCCTTACCTTATATGTGGATTCAATCCCATAGGCGATAAATGTAAAGAAGCCAAAGACGCGTCCTAAGGGCATGGCGACTTATATACTGTATGAGTAATGTGCGCGATCTAGTATCGTCGCGCATGCGTCAGTGGCCGTTCACTGTATTAATACACATGCTCCGTGAGGAGAATAGTGTTTTAAGGTTGCGCATGCGTTCATTGTGGTATAGGTAGTGTTTCTTATGCGCACATATGCGCATCTCATTTTCACAAGTGAGTGTATGTGAATACGTAGATCGTACTCTATTATATTCACTGATACGGATCTGTACAAAGGAAATATATGAAATATATTGATACGTGATGGTAGCCACAAAATTAAAAAAAGATCTTTTTAAATAAAAGTGTGTTCATGATGTGGGGTCATTGAATCTGCTGCCCGGACTGAACAATGCACCATACGTGAATATTAATTTGTACATAAGTGTACTTCACATTAATAAATATTGATAATGAGCTGCAAGTTGATACATCTGCCTTTAACCCCTAAAATGTATATGACTCTATAGTCAATCCGCTGAGATTGGAGTGTAAATTAAATATCTCTCATTAATTTGTACATAAGTGTGCTTCACATTAATAAATATTGATAATGAGTTGCCAGTTGATACATCTGCCTTCAACCCCTAAAATGTATATGACTCTATAGTCAATCCACTGAAATTGGAGTGTAAATTAAATATCTTTCAATAGACAAATTTCAATACCAATCTGATTAAAAAAATTGTAAAAAACTAACCATCTTGACATAGTGATCGTAATGATCAGATACATGGATAAACCACAATCTCCAAACCATAAAACATTTTGCAATTTAACTCAGGTAGAAAGAACATCTCTGACCAAACTAGCACAAGATCCAACGATAATTATAAAAGAAGCAGACAAAGGTGGTAACATAGTAATACTTAACACTAATGATTACTTGCAGATGGTTTATCAACATTTAGACACTCCTAATTGTTACCAACTCTTAAAAGCAAATCCAACTAAAGAAATAGTTAAAAACATATTGACCTTGATCAATGACTGGTACACATTGGGATATTTAACAGATGAGGAAAAGGTTCTTGAGTATCACTGAACCCACCATACACACTATTTATCTTTTATCCATTGCAACATATAATGTATATGCTTCGCATATGTATTTCACTGCATTGTTTGCAAGTTAGTGGTTAGTCTAGTTGTAATTCTAAGGTTAACTAAATAGTTCATTTGGCAAATGAAATGTCCAACATGTGTATCCTCTTGTAACAAGTGTGTAGCGTATGTACCTACGGATTCATTTTGTTGGTGTTGTATGTATGTCTGCTTCTTGTATGTGATTTGAATGTTGATGTGACTGGGTTTCTGTTTTTATTTTTGCCTGTCCAGCGGGAGTTTTCTGTGTGGAATTGAGGTCTGCTTATTTGTATGCAGCGGCAGTGCTGCTGGATCAGATATATGTGTTCATGCTTATAGATATATATATATATGATGGTTGTTTCTGGTGGTCAGGAACAACAGGCCAATCATTTTGGGGCTGGGTTCTCTGTGTTGACACCCATTTATGACTGTGTGCCTGACTGTTCCCCTTTGGATGGTTGTGTACACATCCTTTCTGGAACTCTTCTCTTTCGTGGCTGCACAGATCTTTCACCTGTCCTCCACATGTTCCTCTTGGTCGAGGTACACAGCCTGTCCATCTCGTGTTTTACGTACACACTTCCATTAAATGCATAAGCTGTTCATGGCGGTCCATGTTTGCTGTTCATCAAGGGAACCTCCTGTTTTGGTGTGTTTGCTGTTCTGCACCTAGGAGATGCGTGTTAGCACAGTCCTTTTTGGGGTGTGCTGCGTGCATTATTGTGCATAGTGCTGGCTTCGGGTGTTTTGGCCCGGCGTGAATGAAAGTTAGGTCTTGTGTTTTGATAAGTAGAGCAATATGTTGCGATGTTCCATGGTTGACTGTCCTTTGAAATTGGTCCTGTTGGCACACCGTGCATGCTATTAGAGTGAGAGAGTGCTCTGGGAATGTTGGAAGAGGGTTGATGCATGAATGTTACATGAATATCAGTTGGGGTCTGAGGTGTGTTGATTGAGGATGGACCAGTGGATGTGCTCCAGTCTTATGTAACCTGAGATTAAGTTGAATCTGTTACATATGTTATGTTATGTTGATTTATACTGTGCACCACTA
Source organism: Ambystoma mexicanum (assembly GCF_040938575.1). NCBI lineage: Eukaryota > Metazoa > Chordata > Amphibia > Caudata > Ambystomatidae > Ambystoma > Ambystoma mexicanum. The sequence continues at coordinate 1,470,740,466 of NC_090931.1, read as the reverse complement.
ACATTTGCATGGTCGCCAGGCGCTCCCATGGTTCTGTAAGGCAAAGTGGGAGTGGGTTGGTTGGTTAGGGTGGAAAGAGGTATAAAACAGGTGTTGTGCTCAGTTGTTGGTGTGTGTAACACCAGCAGTAACTGGCATCTGTGCTGGTGTGCTTTCTTGGTGTATTTTGCTTTGATCTCTGGGGCATATTATTTCCGGATAGGAGACCTCCAGTCAAGATCGTCGTGTGTTTGTAGTGTAGTAGGGTTTTATGAGTTGGTTGTAAGGATGTGCAGTTTAGGGGTGTTCAGTGTATTTTTTCTAGTCATCTGTGGTGTGTGTATGGTAAGTGTGTAGTGAGGTGAGGGTGAATGAGAGAAGAGATGGTTAATAGGTTTAGGGTACCAGAGTTGTGGGTTGTCCATGGGTGCAGATGTTGTGCAATTTGTTCTTCTTTCGAATCCTTCTTCCCTTCTTTTACTTTGGGCTACTCACCTTTATGTGGCTGTATGGATGTCTTGTTTCAGAAATGTATGCAGCAGAGTTGGGTTTATTCCCGGTGTGAAGGACAAGAAACTAGTGGAGAACTGGTATTGTGGTGATTTTTGTTTTGGGGCTGTAACTTGAGTCAGATGGTAGTGTTTCTTTTGTATCGGATGGGGTCTGAGGTATGTCTTATTGGGTTGCCTGGTTCCCTTAGTCCACTAAAACTTGTGCAGACAGGTTTGGGAAGGTCATTTTGGAATGGCTTGGGTGTAGTCTGAAAAAGGTCTGCCGTGTCTTGATAGATTGGTGTTGGAAGTTTGATGTGTTAGGCTATCTGTATCTTCTCAATCCCCTTACTTGCTGATTTGTTATCAGATGATTTTGTGGCTAGGACTTGCATGGACAAGATGGGATGTCTTTGAGACTGTTGGTCGCTGTCTGGTGTACTAGTTGGTCTGTTTCTATCATGGCGAGTTGAATAACCAGGTTTTTAGCCTTTTCCTAAAAGTCAGGGGGTTCTCCATTGTCCAGACTTCCTTGGGGATCAAGTTCCATAGTTTAGCTATGAGAATGGAGAAAGCAGTTCCTCCAAATTTGATTTTCTCAAAGTGTCTTCTTTCTGTGTGGAGGCCAGTACTTGATCTCAGGATTCTTCTTGGTTGGCATTGGGTGATTTTTGATTGAAAGAATTCAGCTCCTTGTCTGTGTAGTCCTATATGGGCAATGCAGAGGGATTTCAAACTGATTTGTTTTTAATCATTCTTCTACGTCCCGTCCCCTTTTCTCCATGCTGCATTGGTGTCCCTTTACTGGGACAGTTCCGGACCCATTTTGCCCCACAAAAATGTGCTTTTCCTCTTTAAATTTAGAGTGCATGGAGGCGGGACCGACGGCGTGACCACGGCCAGTCGAATCCACCCACTTCACCTCAGACCTCTTTTTTGCACGGACAGGAACTGACCTGACCCACGCCTCTGCGCAAATATTTGCTACATAGCAGCCTTTTTCTCTGTGTTTTTCACACAGCCCCAGCAATTCAATTTCCATTGTATGTCGGTCGCAAGTGGATTTACTCAGTGCTCTGCTTGCGAGGATTCCTTCCCTGCATCAGATCCCCATTCTCTTTGTTTGCAGGGTCCTAGGCCCGACCACATGTAGGATGCTTGTGTGGCGTGCAGCACTCTTACTCTGAGGTCTTGGAAGAATCGGTTGTCCAGGTGAAGAGAGACCTTCTCTCGGTCGCTTCCAGAACATTGCAAGGCCTTCACACATCACAACTTGAAGAACATCAAGCCGGTAACTCCTAACTTTTTTTTCGGCACCTCAGTGGGGCGACTCCTTTCAAAGGTGTTCATCCGCTGAGAGGCAGCCTGGTACCGACTTGAGACCTGAGGCGTCTAACTTCTGAGTTCTCTTCTGTGTAATATGCAAAGGAGTCTTGCTGCTGTGTTTTGGATCTGTTGTCTTTTCCTGGTGAGGTAGTTGGCTATTCCTAGGTATAGGCTGTGTACATAGTCTATTTGTGATGCCAGAGAGATGATGGTGAGGGAAGTTAAGGTAAGGGTGATGCCTCTTATTAAGTGTAAATGGTAGAAGCATCTTCTTACTATTGCGTGAACATGTGGTTCAAAAGTGAAGGCACTGTCCATGAGTATTTCTTGTTTTTATGTTACAGTAGAGGTTTTCTGTAGAGTTCCCATACTTTGTGGCTTGGTGAGCGGTGTTAGTGTTTTTTTGCCATTTCGTGGGGTCATCATTATTTCTGTTTTATTTGGGGTAAGTTTTAGGTTGTTCTCCAGTATTGGATCTTTCATGAATTCACATGCTTTGAATATTCCCTGGCGACAGGCTGGGAATCCTCAGCAGCCTTAGTATTATACTATTTAATACAACCTTTAGGCTCATTTTAGTAGCCATTCACTGTCATTTTCGGTGTATTGTGCCCCAGCCAATGGGACGTCGAGTATATAGCTCCACCCGAGAGACCATCTTCAGATTCTAACTGCACGTCCTGCTAAGGAGTCCTCTGAAGTGATTTCTCCTGTGAGAAACTTCTTTTATAAAAATAACAATTTAGGAACATACTACAGAGTTTTATTCCTTCAAATTCAACTTCTCCTGACATATAAATAAGGTATCATAGCCATGGAAGAAAAGGCAAGCAAATCCTTGTTCAAAGCATGGCAGACGTGGCATTAAAAATGTCTATGAAGGAAGGGGCGATGCTGAGCAGCAACGAGTATGGCTGCCTAAGTCAGAAGCTTCGCGTCTGACAAAATCCTTTACAGACACAATCCTGCTGTTCTGGCACAGCAGTGTATGGCAACTGGATCGCCTGACTCCTGGGGTAGCAGCAGTGCGAGGACTGAGTTTTGGACTACTCCGACCCTCCTTGATGCGGCTTTGACAGCAGCAGAGGTGACCACCTATGATCCTGTGCTGGCCTGGGGGCCTACTCAGAGCAAGTGAGAGCGGACATGAAGCTGCGGGGAGAACTAGCGGCTGGAGAAAGCGGATGGCGGAGCAGCCTTTGGAGCCCATTTCTTGTGGAGCGCTCACCTGACGCAGCAGACCTGGCGGACCTTTGACACATTGCCTCAGGTCACGGCAGCCTGGGAACGCCACCATTTTCTTTTCTTTCCGGTGTTGACACAGGTACCTGGGGTTTCCATGGCTGTAGTGGAAGTGGGTGACTGTGGACTGGCCCTGCTCTTGCTTTCTTCTACGGTGGTGGCCTTATGCTCCTTGCCTGTTTAGACTGATATAGGGGGGTCACCAGCTTCTCCATAAGATTATATTGCCTCTACTGTGAACCTGCGCCTCTTTTGGTCTAGCTGGGGTTCGGCGGTTATACCACTTGTTCGGAGCCCATGACTTGTGCCAACAGCCTGCCTGATTGATCTACAAGTGGGAGAAGATGATTTTACTGACCCTATAGTGCTGGGCTTGCATCACCGCGGTCTGCGGGTAACATATTCGCATTGGGTCATCTTTGGATTTGGACCCCAGTGATGATCTTGATATGGACATACTGTGTTGGTGACTTTTTGGACTAGGATGCTTCTGTGTATTGTGGTGGCCCTCTATCTCTTCTTCAGATAATGGCAGCAATGACCCTGAGGCAGTGGGAAGGACAAGAAGGGCCTCATGGATTCCTTTACTACCACCCTGCACAGAGATGCTGAGAGGGGCCCATCTGGTACTCCAAAGACGGATCCTTACATATCGGCTATGCAGGCAGGCTTTGTGTCAGTGAACTCCAAGCTGGATGATATTGAGTCTAACATTAACTCCATGTGGAAAATGGTCAGATCACAGTGTTTGTGACACGAGTCAGCGATCTGGAGGACACGGTTGGGACGCTGGCCAAGATCTTCAAGCCTTCAATAATTATCTCCTGGTGGTACGCTTGAAATGTGAGGGTCTAGAGTCCCGCTCCCGTCGGAGAAACATCAAAATGATGGGGGTCCCTGAGAAGGCTGTCCGTTGCCCTAGTGAGCCGTTTGTTGAGGCTATCCTGCAATCTGTCTTTGGCGAGGTACAGTTCTCTGCACAGTTTTTGGTGGAGAGGGCACACTGTTCATTAGCCCCAATCCCGAAGCCTGGGATCCCTCCAAGTACAATTATTGCCAGACTTTTAAACAACATTATCGCAACTGAGATCTTATCCTTAAGATGGCAAGCATGAAGGCAACACTTCAATTTGAATATGCGGGAGTGTGCATTTATCCAGGTTTCTTTCCTGGAGTTCAGGTGGTGAGGAGAACCTTCAACCATGTAAAGCACCTCCTTCGAGATAGACAGGTCCACTATGCCATAATGTTCCCAACCCAATTGCGCATACAGCATGGGGGCAGAGCACACTTTTTTTAAACCCCTGTGGAAGCCACGGCCTATTTCGAAAGGTCCATACTTGTCTTGGTGGTCCGAGGTCCTGACGCTGGACCGAAGATTGGGCTTTCACGATGGCACAACCTGCATCGGGTGACTAACTTTGGCTTTGGCATTGCTAATGCTAACCCATATGGCTCCTTGTCATCATTCGCTGTTGTGCCGCTGTGGATGCTATTCAGACGTTTCTAATATTATAGGTTTCAGTTGATGTTCGCAGTGTGCTCCCTAATGGTGTATAGGAAGAGTTGCTCGAGGTACACTATCAGGTTGTGGTGGATGGTGAGGATGGGGGAGGGCCGTGTTGGGGCGGGAGATTCAAAAGTTAAAATGTCTGACGGTCATTGGAGGGACAGTCACATGGATGTCACTACTGTGGGTCTTGGGAGCTCTGGGGCCAGTATTCATATTTGGCAGTTGCCGGGATGGGCAGGGGTGGGCTCCAGCTTTAATTATTAAAATGGAAAATACGGGGGTTGAATAACCCTGTTAAGGCCTGGAAGGTCCTCTCCTACATTGAAAGACATGGGCCTAAAATGATCATGTTGCAAGAGACACATGTCCTACTGGTACATGAGACATTTGCGTACAGGTGTGGCCCCTTGATGTTCTATACTGATTATTCCTCACAGTCACAGGGTTCCCTTCCTTTATTACATCACTCTCTGGGACGTAATAATCTGGGGGTGCTTTTGCGGGCTATCTGTTTATCCTGGTCAATACATGTGGTCCAAATGTAGATGATCCTGGGTTTTACAAGCAGATCTCTAGTACGCTTCCTAATACTGATAGGGCCATGATAAACCGGAGTGGGGATTTCAGTACAATTCTTGACAATCACTTAGACAGAACTTCTTGCACCCCTCAAGTTCTGGCCAAGGTCCGCCCAGACACTGTTGTGCCTGCTTCCGGCTGATGTGTGGCAGGAATTACATCCACATGAGAGGGAGTACACCTACTACTCCTCTGTCCATGACTCCGGGTCTTGTATAGACTTTTGGTTACTAGCCCCTGAGTTACTGCTTATGGTTCAAGATTGCTGTATTTACCCTTGAACGCTGTCTGATCATTCCCCAGTGATCTTATCGTTGCTATTTGTTAATTGCCCCAGACCACACCCACTGTGGAGAATGGCACCGGCTATGTTGCAGGATTCTAATATCGTTGAGACATTACACATGGATATAGCCGAATTCTTCACTCTAAATGAGGGCTCTGTTCAGCTGCATTCCACACTGTGGGAAACATTTAAAGTGTGGATTAGAGGTAAACTTATGGCTACATCTGCGGGTGTTCTTAGAAGTATTAGACGGGAGCTGGGTGAAGTAGAGAGCAAAGCGCGGGAACTGGAGAATAGACACAGGGGTACACAGAAGAGGTCCACATTGAGGCAAATCCAAGATCTGCTGTTGCATTTCCATGCCATAGCCGATTGGGAGGTTTTACACAATGCCGTTCCAGCGAGAGCTAGGAGGTACGGGGAAGGTGACAAATTGGAGACGGATGAGCGAAGAGTTCGAGAAGGAAGATATTTAGGAAGAGAGAGTAGAAGGTATTGAGGCCCCAGAAGGCCTTGTGGACAATGCATAGGATTTTGAACTTAATCCTTGCTGCTACTAGGAGCCAGTGCAGAGATATCACTCCTGCAGAAATACGATCCCTGGGCTTGAGGCTAAGGACAAGTCTCGCAGTCCTGTTCTGGAGGAGTTGCAGAGGGTGGAGAGTAGAGGCAGGCAGATTTAGAAAGAGGCTGTTGCAGTAGTTGAGCCTAGAGAGAACCAGAGCTCTGGAGACAGTGAGCTTCTGGGGTATGGAGAGGAAAGGAAGAATACCTCTGAGGAGGTGCAGCTGGTAGTGTGACTTCTTAGAGATGTCAGAGATGTGAGGAGAGAAGGAAAGTTTGTAGTCGAAGATGACCCTGAGGTTTTTAGCCTCACAGGTGGGAACAGGAAGAGGGCCAAGAGAGGCCGGCCAGGGAGTGACAGTAAAGTAGGGAGCAGGTGTGCCGATGAAGAAAACCTCGATCTTGCTGGCATTAAGGCAGAGATCATTGGCGGCACACCATAGTCATATGTACAATTAAGCTATTTGTTTTCTACTACATTTTCCTTCATCTTCTGTGCCTGCACAACCTGCCTTCATAATCAGTGTTCATTTTTGGGGGTTCTAATGACCATTTTTAGGGTCCCCTAAACATTTTGCTTTTTCCATTTTTTTTCTTTTAATCTCTGCTCTGTTTTTGTAGTCTGAGGGACTCCTACTTATGTCGCCCTACCCCAGCAACCCTTTTGAGTATATGATCCAGTTGGCCAAAACCTCACATGCAAGGGATGCTCTATAACCACCCTATTTTGTGCCAAAGGGTAATTTTATCACTGTATGATGGTGTGCGAAATGAGGCTGGTGGCAGCTGTGATTTGGTCTGGGCTTCAAAATTTTGTTTGTTAGACTTCCTTTGTTCAGGGGATCCACGAGGCAGGCATGAAATAATCACTGTGCACACATGAGGTCATTGTGAACCCAGCAGTTCACTCTCTGATTGGATGCCCATCAAAAATCCTATGTTTTAAATCCCCTAGTATTTATAGGCGAGATCCTGTTTCTACCCTCGATTCTGTCTCAGCAGATTTATTTACCTGCCAGAGGATTTCTTACCATTTGAGCCGCTGCAGTGTTTCGAGGACCTGGTTTGGCCATACTGGCTGTACCTTTAGTCTTCTTCTAAGCTCTGGTCCAGGACTTTCATCTTGCAACCGTGTTCTAGTCCATTTTACTACCCATTATGCCTTGGTGCGGGAAGCTCCACCACCTGGAAGGGTGTTGGGACCCCAACGCACCGGCCGTCCTGTGTCACTTCCACCTTGGTCTCCTGGCTAGGACAGTTTCTCCACCAGAATCTATCTAGGTTGTTCCTCCTTTCTGGAGCCACCTCCATCACGTCTTTCACTTATGGATGGTGGGTCTCCCTCCTAGGAAGGACTATTGTTCTTCTTTTGATCTGAGTCTTCGTTGGCTCAGGGTTCAAGTCTCAGAGTGACCAGAACTTTAATCTTGTCCTGTAAAGAAGATTTGTACTTACTAGGTTTTCACCTTGCTGGAACTATATTTTCAGAGAAACAAATATGAGTACTTGCCTTTGGGCTCTGAGTTAGTGTGTTATTCCTCATACGTGCCATCAGAGGTCCCCGTAGGAGAAGATCTCTACAGGTATTCTCAAACTGTGTTATCCCATTGAGTTGCATTTGGGGTAAATACTACATGGCTCCATCTTGTCATAGGGCTGCTGGGTTTCCCATATGTCCCTGGATGTCATCAAGGAGGTCTTGTCTGGGGTCCTCTGTTGTTACTTGCCACCATCTCTGCACTTGTGGAGAGACTGGACTTACATGGCTTTTCACCACTACAGCAAAACTGCTTACTGACTTTGTCCTGTATTCTATCTTAAAATTCTTCTGGTATTACTTTAATGGGTACTTTCTGTGAGAAACCTCAGGGAATTCTCCTGAGTAGACCTCGAAAATCTCTTATTCAGGTGGCCTGGGAATGGCTGGCACTCTCAGATCGCAAACCTGGGAGTGGACGAGCGAGGGAGGATCACCTGAGTAGGGGAGCCCAAGGTTATGCTCGGGGAAATGCCCCAGGTGAGACACAGTATTTTACCGAAGAAAAAGGCGAGGAAGACGAAGTCCCTAAAGCCTTTATGGGCCATTCCAGATCTACCGCCCAAATAATCTCCCTTATTCAAATCCAACGACCCCTCCATAGCTGGTAAATTCCCTAGGAACCCAAACCCCGGTACACTCAGAAACTATCTCTACCAGAATGTCTGTTTTCCTGGTCCTTGCCTGAAAACTCTGAACCATTCTACTCCATGTCCCTAGAATTATTCTTTCCTGAACACCCAGTCTACCTTCTCAAAACACTACCGTTCCCACAATCCCTCCTCTTCAGGTCATGATAAAAACTCTGGTCATGTTCGTTTATTCCAAAACCCCTACCAATCTCACTCTTCCAAATTTACTGTAAGAAACCTGATGGTATTCTCCCAGGTCGACCTCGGGAAACCCTTTTTCAGGTGGCCAGGAGAGGGCTGGCGCTTTCAGATTCCAACCCTGGGGGCGGATGAGGAAGGGAGTATCGCATGGGTAACATAGCCTGGGGTTATGCTCAGGGGAATGCCCCAGGTGAGTTGCTGTCCTATGCCGAGGAAGGAGAGGCACATGATATCTCAGAGGCATTTATAGACTACAATACATCTGCCTCACCTCCTCCCATTAAATCTCTCCTTCCTAGATCCAGTGACCCCTTCATACAGAACCAATCTCCTAAGATTTCAAACCCACTTGCACATGAAAGATTATCTTTTCCAGAATCCCTGTTTTCCTGTTCCCTACCCAACTACTCCCGGTCATTGCCCTTCCCATTCTTCTTCATGTCCCTCTAATTATTCTTTCCCGAAACCCCAGTATACCGCACCGACAACACACTACCATTCCCACAATCCCCCCTTTCGAGGGAATTGGGTCCTCCAACGTATTCCATATCTATGACAGTAATCACCACAGCTGTGCTGCTTCGAAAAATCTTCGGCGTCTGCGACGGCCGACGTCACTGGATGTTATAAGTAGGACGCACGACGCCCATAGCCTCAGTTCCGTTTTTTCCGCGAACGTGTTCGCTTCGGGAATCTCGGCACGCCTCGACTCTTTGGAGTTTCTGTTGTTTCTCGGTTCTTCGAACCTGTTTGGTGTTTGTGAAGTATTTCTTCGTGAAGATGTCTACCTCGTCTTCCACACCGCGTCCGGGCTTTAAGAAGCGCGGGGACTGTGGGTCCAAGATGTCGGTTACTGACTCGCACGACGCCTGCCACTGGTGCCTCGGGGAGGCCCATGACACGGATGACTGTGTCGACTGCCAGTCGCTCACGTCGAAAGCCTTGCGGCAGCGCAAGAAGAAGTTATCGGTAGGTAAGGTGTCCAAGCCCCGGAAGTCAAGGTCTGCAGGGCTTTCGACAGACTCGAGGGGCGACTCTCCGCGTCGTCGTCGGAAGTCCAGTGGGTCTCGGTCCCGGAGTCAGTCTCGCCACTCCTCTGCCTCTTCGAGGAACTCCCAGAAGCGCCGTCATCGGTCGCCTTCCCCGTCCTCATCCGAGGACTCTGCCCGTCGGTGGGTCGCTTGCCCCACCAAACATGCAACGCCAGAGGAGTGGGCTTCCTTTGGGAAGAAAATGTTGGCGTTTCTCGAATCGCAGGGCACTGGTCCGTCCGCGCCTCTGAGTGGGGTTGGTCGTGATCCGCCAAGAGACACAGCTCGCACGCCTTCGGGCTTGGGTGGTCATCACGATTCACGGGAGAGGTCCCGCTCGGACAAGGGAAATCGTTCTGGGCATGCCCGGTCCAGGTCCCGGTCCTCGACACGCTCGAGACTGTGTGAACCTGTGGTGTCTTCACGAAACACGTCGACGCCGGTGGCGCCGAGGTCATCGACGGACTCTTTCGGGGGGCTTGCCTTCGAGGAAGTCGTCGACGACATCGCGTCCCGGCCGTCGAGGGACACGCTCGGGGCCCCGGCCTCGAGAACTGTGTCGGCATCGTCGACGCGGCGCTCAGCGTCGACGCCGATTCACTCGACGCCTTTCGAGGCTGTGTCGACGGGGGTATCCGTGGCTCGGGGGAACCACCTAGAAAGGCTCTGGCTAAGGTCAAGCAGAGCTTTGGAAAATATACCAGGAAGTAAGAGAAGATCTGCCTCCCAAGGAGTGGATGCTTATCCAGGGTAAGGAGGAAGGTGCAGAGCCCTCAGCTCCCCTTACCTTGCGTGAAGTGAAAGGTGTTAATATGGAGGAAGTAGAGTTGTATCCATTAAAGGAACTGAAAGCAGCGGCTGGGTATAGTAATCCGATATACGAACCGCCCGCTTATAGCAATGGCGATAGTCTAGAGGAGAATAAGAGAAAAGAGGAGATCTTAAAGATCATACAAGACAAAGAAGAAAAGAGTGAGTGATCAAATATATCGACAGAAAAAGAAAGCGATTAAGAGATGGAAAGGAGAAACGGATAAAGCTGACGAGGTAAAGCTTGTGCAGAATGAATGGATGGGAGGACAGATATCACTCAAGCTAGATGGGAAAAGCATTGAGGAAGTAAGGCAAAAAGAAGAAAAAGACGAACAGGATAGAAAAGACAAACAATGAGAAAAAAGATTGAAGGAAGACGAGCACAAAAGAAAGAGTAGAGAACAGCAAGAACAGATACGTCAGGAGGAGCAACAAAATAAAGAAGAAAGGGCAGAAGAGCAAAGCAAATATGGTAATAGACAGAGAACAATGGAAGATAGGGAAGAGAGAAGAGGAAGAAGCGCAGAAATTAAAGGACAAAAAAAATAAAGAAGAAGGGAAGGGGAGGAATGAAGGGAAGGAGTGAGAAGGGAAGAACAAAAGCAGGAGGAAGGTAGAATTAGATGGGAGGCGGGAAAACAAAGAGAACTGAATGAAGAATTAGAACAAAAAAGGAGACAGCGTGATTCTGAATCTAGCCTTACTAGACGGGAGCCAATAGGGCCAAGTCCAGCAATACGATGGGCCAGACTAGAAGAGTTCCTTCCGTTAAAGGACGCAGCGCCAGGGGCCTCTAGAGTAACATTAGAAGAGGAAAACTTTGATATAGGAGGCATTGGGGATAGAATTGATAAGGCCTATCAGGAATTAAAGGGAGGTAGCAGCTATGAAAGTCGAGGGAAAGAGGATGCATCCTCAGCATTTCAATCACAAAATGAAGAAGAAAATCTGTTTTATCTTGAGCATAGAGCCTTATCCTTAAGCAGACTGAACTTAGATAGGGGTGAAGGGGATGCGAGTCACACTAGTTGGGGAATCAACGAAGATAGAAGAAAGAGACTCTTTCCTTGGGCGAAAGGAAGGAAGCGCATGCACCCACGAAGGCAGCCTGCAGACAGACAAAGATGTAAGATGGTCAGATTTGGAGCAACCGAAGGATAAGATACCAAATCCCATACCATATCCAGAACGTCCCAGAGGACGATCGTATAGTAAAAAGGTAGAATCACAGCCATATGTGAGCAGATTAAGATCGCTACCCTCAAGGAGACAGTCAGGAATGATCATCCCTGCTATGGATACATTCACAATGGAAGCAGATTGAGGGTTAGGGTTTACACAGTTTCCCTTACTGGAAAAAGGGGGTGCAAGACCTCAATATATTCCATGGTCACAGATGGACAAGAATCATTTAAGGTGCAAGCTCCCGACTTTGACATCGGGTGCTGGGAAATGTATATACGAGTTAGAAAAGATGACAGAAGGAAACACATTGGCCATTGGGGACATTAAGGATCTCTTGGCAGCCATTATTGGAGAAAGAGCTGGTGACATATGGAGGAGAGCAGGTTATGCAGGTGTCACAGCACAAAACACAGCGCATGATGGAGCGCCATTTAATAATTGCAGAGCAGATGTTTGGAAGGCCCTCAGGGTGCAGTATCCTGATACATCGGACATGGGTGCAATTATGACACGTAAGATGAAGATAGGTGAAGATTTCTTGCTTACATTCAGGATATTCAACAGTGGTGGCAACTTGAAACGAAAGAGCCGTGAGAAAAAACTGTGGAATTATTTTACTACATTTTATGTCAGGGGTTGCCCGAGCCAGTACAGAGACAAATGAAAAAACAGGTGGGAATGGAAGCAAAACGAAATACAGTTGACATTAGTGCATCACTGTCGGCTATTACAGGAGAATATAATAATAAAGATGAGGCAAGGAAAACTGAGAACGCTAAATTAGTTCAGAAGAAATTTGCAAAATGCGTCATAGAAGGGGCGGTATTGACAAGGGGAGAAGGATTGGGGATGCAGCAGACAGTGGGTACATTGCAGGTGAATAATCAGTGCCCGATAGAACAAGGAGATAAAGGGTTCATGTCATGAGGCAGAGGTATGGGCTATAAAGGAAGGGGTGGATTCCAAAACAATCAAGGTGGGTTTCAGAATGCACAGAATGAGAATCGAAATGCAGAGGGAGGATTTAATCAAGGAGGACTTGTTAGATAAGCACCTCCTATAAGTTGGACTTGTGGGATGACATAACACATTGCGTGCGTATGTGAGAGCCAAGGTAATGTACAGAATGGGCAAGTCACAAGAGTGTGGACAGCTTATCCTCCACCATATAGCACACAAACTAGAGAAGGGTTTGCCCAAGATCAGACAGTGTATCAAACGCAAGCGCCGCAAATGCAACAGACAGCACAAGCAGAGCAAGTGCAAATTAATCCACTGCTAGGACAGTCTCAACACGCCCCCATTCAGACACAACAGTATGCAAACGCAGGACAAGTGTGGACACCCAGAATATGAGGTGCCACTGTAGTGGGAAGGATTCCTTTCACAGGTACCAGGGTATGCATTTATCCACAATAGGACAGCTCACAGGGTGACTTGATGTGTTCAGTTCTATCAGTGACACCAGACATATCCAATGTCGGGACTTGCCATGAATGCTCAAGGGTTCTCTGGAGCTACAAGGCGAGGTCCTTTTACTGATGAATTACCAGTCTCTATAGGAGAGTGTGACATGTCTGTTCCTTTGTTGTATTCACGGAAGACACCAGTTAACATTTTGAGAAGAGATTTGATGACAAAACCAAACATGGCGATTTCATTTACTGATGAATGAATAGTGTGTTCCATGCCAGGAATGCACTATTTAAATGTGGGCGAGTTTATGCTGGTGTTCACAGGGCAAGTGGCTCTGTGAGGAGTACCAGTAGAGCCAGAGGTTTTCTTGTATGGGGTGAACGTTCTATTGACATGGCTACCTGGCTTAATGGGAAAGACTGTAATGATACCCAACACATTTTTCTAGACCACAGATACCTATGAACGAAGAAGGGGGACAGACTATCCCTATAGAATTAGAAGCAGCCATTGTACGAAGGGAAATGGCAATGCTTGGAGGAACGGATGACAGTGATAGCTCTCAAAGAAGGGTACAGACTGACAGACATCACTGGTGATGACATGTGTAGAGAAGACCAAACAGATGACAAAGTGGTGTTCTTTATGAGCATCACATACTGGATAAGAATAGAGAAGAGGAAAGTCCCACAGTGAATGGTAATAACGCGATAGCTCCAGCATTTTTTGAAGAAGACTTTTTACAAGATGTCAAGCATCCTTTGGACTACAGGCTACAATGACGCAGGACTGTTAAATGGGGTAGTGGAAGTCAAAATAAAGTTGAATCCAGGGTCGATTTGACCTCGAGCAAGACAGTAGCTCATGTCTCGAGAGGCCGGTGAGGGTTTATTAAATAACATTTCAGCACTGATGAAACAAGGCATTCTGGTACCATCAGAATCATTGTGTAATACCGCTGTATATCTGATCAAAAAGTCAAAGGGATGGTCGTGGAGATTTATACAAGATATGAGCCTGATTAACCAGATTGTAGATGCAGAGTTTCCTTTAGTTCCTAACAAGTGACAATACTATGCAGTATCCCAGTGGGAACTCGATATTTCATGGTGATTGATTTGAAAAATGTGTTTTTCTCAATCCTGTTGCACAAGGACTCACAAGACTTGACTTAATTTACGTTCAGCCCAACTCGACTGTAACATACTCGTTTGCCTCAAGGGTACTGTGAGTCTCCATCGATCTTTAAAAGATCCCTACAGATGGATTTAGGCAATTGAAAAGTACAGTGATACAGTACGTAGATGACATTTTAATTTGTAGCAACACAGAAGATGAGTGCAGACATGACTCAGTTCAGCTGATGACTATCCTAGCAGACAATGGATACAAGGTAGACAAGGAGAACCTGCAGTATTGTCAGGAAGAGGTGTTATACATAGGACAGTTGATTTCACATAAAGGGAAAAAGGTGACGCCTGAAAGGGCGCAGGCAACTATGAAAACCGCAAAGCAGCATACAGGAAAACAGATGCAGCAGTTTTTTTGGGACTTTGTAATTGTGTTAGAGCCTGGGTGTTGGACTACAGTTTATACACAAGACCTATTTTGCAGGCTCCCTGCCACCCTCCCTCTTGAGCCTGATATTCTTAAGTTCCGGAAACTTCTCAAGACCTTCCTCTTCTCCTCTTCCTTCTCTCTCACCCTGCTAACCTAGCTCTCTGCTCTTCCCTCGCTCCCTCCTTCCATACAGCTCACTGGCTGGCTGCCTGCTGTACCCCAGAGTCTCACAGGTCCCAGCAACCCCTGCCAGTCCTTCTGCACTTGAATCAGGTCCTTGCACCCCACCCACTCACTGCACTTGCTATAAATCCTGAGAGATTCTCCCTCTCTGCGCTTCCCCAGTCCTTACTGACTGAGTGCAACTGGTCCCCTGCCCCTCTCTCGTCCTGCCTGCACTTGCAATACAGCTCTGCCTGTAGATCTTTCAGTCCTTACTTGTCTTACCCCTTAATGTGCACTTGAAAAAAACACAGAATCGCCATCAGGCCTATTTGTTGTATCTTGACTGTTAAATTTACCATATCCACTTAATCTGCCTGTGCAGACTGTTAGCGCTTCAGAACTTCAAGGGCTTTGAGCGACTGTTGTTTTTTCCCTGTGTTCCCACCCTCCTTGAGCGCTTTGAAACACTTGCCTATGTATAGACACTTTACAAATATACAATACCATACCAATGCCAAGTGTGCAGCTCATACTAAACTAACAGACTTTATTTCTTGGGGGAACGAAGCCGCAGATGCAGAAGCCAAGATGGTTGCATAATATTCAGATATTTCAATCTTTGATGCACCAAATTTAAAAGAAAAGTGGTCACAGCTATAATGACGCAAGAAGGGTTTAATACATTACTGATGACCCAATTCATGTAGATTCAAGGAATTGCACCACAGGAAAAGCAGGAATTATGGAGGCAAAGGGGGTGTTCCTTATCCCCCAATGAAGCATTATGGTGACAAGACAGCAGTGAAACGCTGGTGATGCCAGTAGCGTTATTAAAGGTTGCGCTTGAGCAGTTGCATTACCCTGCGCATGTAACTAGGGAAAGTGTTGCTACAACAATAGCGAAAGACTGGTTCATTACGAATTTGTTAGAACACGTTGCATTTTATGTAGTAAACTGCATAGTATGTCAAATGTTTGCAGCTGGATATACACTGAGAACGATTAGCGGAGTAATTCCTCGACCGAATGGTCCTTTTCAGCGTTTACATATTGATTATGTTGATATGCAACAGGTGTGTAGTGGATACAGGTATCTGATAGTGGTAGTCTGTACTTTCTTTAGGAGGATCGAGGCAGGTCCATGTACACACCTTGATGCGACGTGCATAGCAAAGTTTTTAGTAAGTCTTTCCGAGATGGGGAGTGTGGTAAGTGCTGAGATCCGATAATGGGCCACATTTTGTTAATGAAGTATTTGAACAGATAGGGCTATTATTGAATATTAAACATATGTTTTCTTCTTCTTATCACCGGCAAGTGAACAGAATATGTGAGAGACTCAACAGCCTCCTTAAAGAAAGGATAGCCAAGATAAAATAGACTCTGAAAAAGCAATCGCTATATTGCCTGCCCTTAGCTTTATATGCCCTACGAAATCAGCCTGGTTCGGACCACCACCTCACCCCTCACGAGAAACAGGGAGGTGAATGAGAACGCCTCTTACACCTCCATCTCAGAGTAAATGTGATGCCCAGAGCACAGAAAAATTTTAAGAAATTAGTTAAATGAATATTTGACATGAATGACGTCTAGCATCTTTCTCATTTCAGATCAACTCAAGCACCAAGGGGGTTGGCCTCAGAACACAGATGAAAACCATTAAGCAACCGGATCAAAAGAACTATTATCGACATCTAAACTGTTCATTGGCAACAGGATTCTGATCAAAAACTTCACCAGAAGGTGGCACGAGCCACAATTGCATGGCCCCTTTATCATCGAAAATATAATCAGCAGTAAAAGTTCAAGGCAGACAAGCTTAGCTTCATTTGAGTGATTCCAAACCCTACAAAAGTGAGACCGTACCTCCCACCATTGTCGATCCAGAAGCAAGACAAGAAGAAGAATTTCAGTGTGTGCAGACTCGATCGATGACAAGGAAGAAGTTTGATATATCAATCAGCTAATACTGCAGATTTTGCATTTGGACAAAGGTTCAGTTGAACACTCCTTATAGATATTATAGCAGGAGTACAATCCCTTGCTACGAGCCTTAGGAATCTTTTGAAAAATGAACTTTAGAATTTTGATGAAGTATTAAGGATATGCCTAAATGCCAATTTCTAATTTGCAACTGGAAACATGCACAATATCCAGACTTCTTTCTTGGTACATACCTGTTCTAAGTATTTGAAACCCATGGTGTTGTCCGATAGCGAAGTGCATCGACTTGTGCTTGCTGTTTTTATATTTATCCTTCAAGCTTATCCTGCTCTTGTTAGAAGAAACGTTGATATTCACACTTTTTTACAGGATCCTAAAAATGGGCCAGTGATTAGAAGATTGCTAACATTACAACTGCGTGAGTAAACATTTGGTAAAGTGTATTAATAATGAGAAATATAGATGGTGATGTGGTTCTAGAAGATGAACCAAAAGTGGCGAAATGTCACAAAAGGTTGTTACTCGTGTTTTGGTGTATCACCTACTCCTGCACAACCACACTCTTTATCTTTCTATTCCTCACGTTTCACAGTCACTATTACACTAGTACTTCTGTGGAGACAGAAACCTTTACAGTTCCCTCCACTACAGGAACTGCTGTTGGTTTGCCCATTACTGATGTGCCAAAACCCTTTGTGTTGTCTCCCCGTAGTAGAGCTGCTTTAGAGCTATTTCCATGGGCTGCAACCATTTTGTTAGGTAGACGAAGGAGAAGCCTAGAGGAAGATAATGAAGGGATAAATACATACTTGGACAATGCAGCACATTTGGGTCACAACATGTTCTATCAACACATGAAAAGTGTGGGGAAGAGAACCTCTAAGGAGAGTTGTTACGTTTGCGCTCTCATACCCTATGCAATGAATATCGCCCAAACTTTTATTTCCAGAGAAATTCCAGAACACGATGACAGATGTCTTATTCACCTTGCGGCATTCATGACTCGAGGACAGTTCCAAGGCGATTGAGCCACTCTGCAGTGGAGATCGAAATGGCCATTTCCATTCCAGGATGATTATACCGAGACTACACAGATGGAAAAAGAGCCTGCATGGAAGAGCAAGATGCTCACGTATCCTAGGGCAGGACAGGATGAAGTGGTCATAGAAGAAATGAAGAAAATAGACTGTCCTGATAGAACAGAAATAGCTGCTTGACATGGATGCTGGGAAAGAACTCAAGTTTTAGACTATGGACGAGTGAAGTCCAAGAAAGGATGGGAAGAAGGATTGATGTCCTGTGCAGTTCATCTATTGAAGCCAGCATACGTGTAACAAGTGCAAAGAGGAAATGATGGGTTTTTGAAGTCATGGTCCAAACATGCCAAGCTGCTGACATGGGTGGAAGATGAATCAGGTTCAATGGTTGTGATTCCACTAGCAAATGCAACACTGTGCTTTCGAACAGAAGGAAAGAAGCATGTGGGAGATAACAAAGGTTGCAAAACTACAGTTGATGTCTCCAGAATGGGAGCAGGGACAGCCGTTCTGATGAATCGATATTGGGCATGTGGGTCCGGAGCCTACATGAACATGCCCAAGGACTGGGGAGTGACATGTTCTTTGGTACTTATCCATGTTCCAGCATTAGCGATTCCTCAGAGCGACCTAAATATTGGAGAATTTCTGAAAGCAGATGCCCATTTGAGAAGGAGAAGATCCCTCAAATTTTTCAATTGAACCAAGAGAGAGAACTACTTCTCAGCAAAGTCAATAGATGCATATGAGGCTATCCCGTATGAGCATAGGCTGTTCAGCAAAACTGCTTCAATCTTCACGGCTATCTTCATGCCTGAGATCCAGACGATGGCGAATGTGAAGTGGTTACAAATCACTCTCTGGGAGCTTCTGCAGACAATCAACACTACCATAAAAGGATTCAATGCTATCAAGAAAGCCCTGTGGCAGAAGGGCTGTGTTGCATCTGTTTAGCTGTGGCGGCTTGACAGTTATTCTGCGTTCCTGTGGACCGATGTGGATAAGATGCTGAACTTCCTCCCACTGTCATCTCATCGAGCTACCAGCACGAGTGAAGTCTAAAGCGAACGGTGAAAAGGACGCTGTTGCTTTAAAATAACTCGAGGATTCCCTGCAGTGACGCGCAAGTCACATGACCATCGTTGGGCTACATTTGCATAACCAATCCGCCCTTGCGGCGTAAGCCCTGTGGCAGAAGGGCTGTGTTGCATCTGTTTAGCTGTTTGGCGGCTTTGGCGTGTGGCGGGTCTCATACCCGACGCAAGAAGCAGAATCTGCTGGACCCGCGAGAACTACAGGCATCCTGAGGAGTCCAGTAGTAGAGTTTCGCCTGTCCTCTTTCCTTTTACTTTTGTTATTATCTGAGGAGCTGCACGACGAGACATTACTCACCCCCTACCTCGTTAAGTTATTTTTGATCATACTTGCGGCGTCCGGAGCGCGGCAGTCGATTCCAGTTGATCCCAAATCGCTTTCAAGCATCCTTGTCTTTGCACTGTGGCCCATTTGCAGTAAGATTCATCGATGACGCTGACTGCCGAAACCACAGGTCCTCAGACACGGAAAAAAACTCTCCAACATCGGCGCACGCTTAATCCTTGGACGGCGATGAAAGCCTCAGCCTGTAAAAAGGTAAGCAAAACTGCAAGTCGAACCTTACTTGCTTCACTCACTCTCCCGACAGTTCTTTCACATGCCACATCGGTCTGTTCTCTAGGACTACAAACAACAAATTCTATACAAGATGTACAAAACACCTTAAGTTCAAGTGAAGAATTACTTCCCTGCATTGAAGGATGTACACCCCAACTAACAATTGACAATTTATATGTTGCCGACATGGCAGTTTGGGATCTCGTGCATCAGATCCATCAAGGGAAACACATAAATTCTCCTATAACGCCAACTCATGCTCAACAAGATGCAAACAAAGGCGATGGACATGAAAATGGGCATGTAAATTCTGTGCCTGTAATACTCTCTCATGGTCACCCCAGTAACTTGATGAGAGCACCTCCGGCCAGCGTCTCGGATGAAGACGCGGCTTTGCAACTTGAAAAGTTTCCACTCTCCTCAATTGCCACTCATTCAACTTCCAGCATGAGTACTACAACACAACTGAGTACAGATGTGACCCGTGTCTCGCAACAACAAGCACATCTAGTAGACCATGACATAGCTCAGGTCGAAATTGTAACGACTTTACATCCCTGCGAACTACTGGACTCTAACAAACATGTAATGTTGCCTTTCGTGGTGAGCGATGATGAACTACTAAACATCTCAAATGCGCTGCCTTCTCACCTTTTTCCGGCGAATGATAACCCTTCAAACCTTACATCTTTATTTTCACAGACGAAGTCTTCCAGGGCTGCAACTTCGACAAACTTAGGCTCTTGCACTTCTACTTTTGTACCTAGCAGCCAGTCCCATCTGCCTCAGTCAAATTCGCTTTCAACAGGTGCCGAGTCCGCAAATCGCCATGATTGGCCGATAGTGCCAAAGGAATCCTCCTTTGACCTAAACCACAAGACCTGCCATCCTCTGGTCAGACCGACTGTAACTTCCAAGGTGATTTATCCATTAACGAACCACAAGCCTGAGGCTCTTGCACTAGGCAATAATAGTGGATACGCATGTCAGGCGCCAGAGGCTTCAAGTGCGTCTCCTGGCGGTCTACATCAACGGCCCTCTGACTTGACCACTCAAACAGCAATAGCAAAAACATCTGATCTGGATTCAAGCTCTTTTGCAAGAGTGCGTCGCCTACAACGAATTGCAGAGTTGAAATCCAAAATGCACTTTCCGCAAAAACCTGATGACCAGCAAGTCAGTCAGGCAAGTACGCCTCACCGGCCGATTGAGTCTGTCTATGGTGATACTCATTTGCCTAATCTAACAAGAACACTTTCACCAATTAATGCAAAGTTCAACTTGAATTGCTCTAATGCGGCCTCAATCGAGGAACAATCTTTGGCAGGTAAAGTCAAATCTGTGAATATATCAATGGAAGCTTTAACACAAATTCATAATAATGTTTTAGCTGCATCAGCGGTGGCTTTAGCCCCGTTCACTAAATTATACGAAGCTTTACATAGACAATTAAGCGATCAAGGTGCGTTCATTCAAAACTTGACGCAAAAAATAGAAAAAATTGATCACTTTACAAATTTTCTTCAAACAGAAATGGAAAAAAATGCTGATATATCCACAAGATGGCAAGAGTGGTTAGGTGATTTGGCAGCTAGACACCACTGTCAAAATGACACTTTATCAGAAGGTCTTCTAGAAGCAGTGAAATGGATGAGGAAAAATGCCACTCAATATACTCAAACTCTCGCCCCTTTAGTCTCGGCTCCAAGTCCTCCAGCAACTCAAAATGTGGATGTAAGACTACCAAATGAAACAACTCCGGACTTCAATGTTGCAGCATTAAATTCTAATGAGGTCCCGCCCCCTTCACCTCACACCCACTTCTTGCAACCTACATCTGAGCATTTTAGCTCAGTTGAATGTATTAGTGGACATGACGAGCAACTAGAAAATGCTCATCCTCACACAAAAGACACAATTGAGAATCTAGAAGTACCCTCTGGTTCAGCAATCTTTAAACCCACCTCATTTAACATCTTTACTGGCCCTGCTAAAACTCTAGATTTAACCAAAAAAACTCATAAGAATGGTCCAAAACCCAATGGAAAACTTCTAACTAAATCTGGTCCAAAAGATGTATCACAAAAAAATAAACGAACAAATGTCAAAAAATTCATAAGAACTCTGACGACTCCGAAAAAAAAGCAGTCTTTTCGTACGTGACAACGTAAAACTACACGATGATCTTACACAATCTCATGGGTTAGTACATGCAATTGACCAAAAAAAAGTCATGTCCAAATTACCAACCAAATGCTGTCGCCTGAACACGGATTTTGATATCTCAAATATGTCCGGCGAAAACGGCTCTGTTGACCTATGTGATCTATCTACGTACTCAATCAGAAGTGAAATTAACATTGACTCTTCTCCTGCAGTTCTGGCACCAAACGACTAAGGAAACCAGGCAAGGAAGACATTTCCCTTGAAAGAAAACGTGACTAGATGTCACGTTAGTGAATCTACAAGGACGGTTCGGCCCACTTCTTTAAAGATCCAGTCATCACCTGTTAGTTCAAAACTAAACCCGAAACTAACAATAAATCAAAGAAAAAATGATTCACACTTTCACTCGCGAGTACCTGATAGCTTAAGTGCCAAACCTGTACCAAGTTCATGGAAGCTTCGTCTCTAGAATATCGACTCTTATGGAAAAGAAGTAAACTTGAACAGAGTGAATGTCCTAAAACTATTCGCCTGTGTTCCCCAACTCAGAACAATAACCACAGATGACATCAAGATTGTAGAATATGTAACGGAAAAAACAACTGATCAAGTACTATTACAAATAATATTGTCTGCAGTAAAAAAAATCTTACTGCAAGCAGTCGACGAACTGCTAGTATATGGATTCGATATAACCCTCTAACCTGACTTGATAATTCAAAAAGAAGTTTCAACTAATCTACCAAATTTAGGAAAATTTGAAAGACCAATCTGTCGTACATCCTTACGGAAGTCATTATCCTTCTCTCACAGACTACAAAATGATATGGATTACAAACCCAGCAACAGAGGATTCAGACAGAAGACTCAGTCTACTAACAACAACATTCAATAACCATGAGCGACACGGATGAAGCTAAGGTTACTCTCCTGGAATACCCGCAGATTCTCTCATCTGTTTGGTAACTTTTACAGAACCGCTTGATGAGGTCTTCGCAATTTGCCTTCAGGAAACATGGCTGTGCGATGCTCCGAATCGTGATGGCTTCACTACTCATCTGAATCCTGCCAAAAGAAACACTAAGGGTTGTCCATACTCAGGCTTAATCACCTTACTGAAAATTCAAAATTGGATGACTCCCAAGGAAGCGGTTAACCCAAACCCGTTTGTTCAGGGTACTATTATTCAAATTGGGAAGAAAAACTCAGGAACTTTCAGCTATTTACTCATAATCAATTGTTACTGGAACCCAGCAATGATTACCACCACAGAATTTATCGACTCAATAACAACTTTGATTGACGATGCTTTTCTTAAATACTTTGATCTATCGTTGTTAATATGTGGTGACTTGAACTGCAGCTGGTATCGATTCAATCATCAAACGTTGGAAAACAACGCTATACCTAAAGACAAAGTTACATTACGAGGTAAACTATGGTCACAAGCACTTTCGTCACGAAACTGCCAGATGGTTAATGGCAACGCAAAAGGAGACCAACCCTGCAAGACAACCTGGAAGCGACTTCTACTTATTAACACTCTTGACTATATTTGGGTCTCTTGTAATCTATTTGAAAGAGTTGTTTCATTAGAAGTAGTTCAAAATCATTAGAAGTAGTTCAAAAAGATGCAAGTGACCACGACTTGCTTCGACTATGTATGGACTTCGAAATTTTTGCTCAACCAAAGACCTACAAATTCCCACTGACAACAAACGCAGCCGGAAATCGGCTAAAAACTACTGGCTCGTCAATAGAGAAATTAACCTTCCATCTTGAAGACTCAAATGACGTGGACTATGTTCCTTTGCTGTTTGCATGTTCACAACATTATGCCAACTCAAACACCTACGGTCTCACATTGAAAAATCTATATAGCTCAGAAATAGCAGTGGCTAAAAAATTGTTGAGGAAAGACCTTCGAATGTTAAGAAAAACACATGATGATCCAAATGACATACAAAGAAGCTTAAAGGAACGACGTCAGGAATATAGAAATTGGCTTAAATCCCATTCTGTCATAATTGATCAAAATAGAGCTGAAATTATACTAAAAGTAATTATTACAAAGAACTCATGAGAAATTTGGGCTATCCTAAATAAAGGAAATACAAGAACCAACCCATTCATCTCGAATGCAATCTCAAGCTCTTCATGGGTGGATTACTTTACAAAGGTTAATGAACAACCTTACCAAATCCCCCAAGTTCACCGTCTTCCTTCTACTAAAGAATGGGATATAACTCCATCATATGCTGACCTCGAATCAGCAATTCAAAAATTAAAAAACTCAAGAGCAGCAGGTCCCGACCAAATAACTAACATCATGCTAAAAAAACACAAGCATCATTGGGCCAAATTTATGGAATCTCGATTCCGTCAAATTTCAACCCTGAGAAAAACACCTGAGTCTTGGGCTAAGGCAATTGTGGTACCCATTTACAAGAAGGGTAACAGAGATGATCCGTCGAACTATCGTCCAATTGGCCTGCTCGACATCATGGGCAAAATATTTGGTTCATTTCTCCGAATGAAGTTGACTGCTTGGGCATCAAAGGCGAATCAAGTAGATTGTCGACAAACAGGTTTCACGAAAAATGTAGGCGTTGATGCCAACTTGACCATACTAACCATCTTAAAACTTGAAGCCCTGAAAGCTAAAACAAAAATCTTCTTTGCTTTTGTCGACTTAAAACAAGCTTTCGACGCAGTTCATCGTGAAAAACTGTGAGCTAAATTAAGCGAGTGGAACTGTCCATCTCAATTTCTTGACCCTCTAATAGCGCTTCATTCCAATACTTCTGTTCAAGTAAGAGTAAATTCTCAAGGTTAGTTGACTGACCCAATTCCAACGTACAAAGGGGTCAAGCAAGGATGCCCATTGGCGGCTGACTTGTTTAAAATATTTATCTCTGATCTACCGAAATGGATGGAAGCCACACACTGTTTTCCCCCAAAGATCAACGCAAAACCTGTTAATTGTCTTGTTTACGCTGACGATATTGTGCTGATTGATCGCACTCAGATAGGCTTGCAAAACCTGTTGTTGAAGTTGAATGAATATTTAAAAATAAACGATCTGCAACTGAATACAGGGAAAACTAAGATCATGTGTATTGGTAAAATTGTTTCACGGAAGGACAAAAATTTTCGATGGGCAATTGAGAATATTCCGCTTACTATTGTGACATCTATACGATACTTAGGAATAATGGTTAACAACTCCATTTGCGAATCAGCCTGGACGAATGACCTTCTTGCAAGAGCTACTATACTTGGTATTCAAGGTGCGAAAATTAATAAAGAGTATGGTAAATTTTCAATCGAACCACTAATAACATTCTATCTGCAGAAGTTCATTCCCACTATATCTTTTGGTGGAGAGTCAGGATGGAACCTCGATCATCGGCTATGGCAAAAACTCGAAGGAAGGTTTTGGAAACGTGCATTGGGGCTCTCAAAAGACATCTCAATGGTGGCTCTGAGATATGAATTGGCTTTGACCTCACTTCAGATGACAATAATTTGGAAATCTCTATCCACTTTGAGGAAAATGAAGCTTGGTCGACAAATTCCAGCATATGAAATCTTTACCAATGATATTGTATGTATAGACTCGGGCCTACTTCAATCATGGCATTCCGCTTTGACAAATATCATGGAAGCTGCTAACATCAGCATCGAAGAATTAATTGATCGTCCACAACATGCGAAAAAAAAACTTGAACTATGGGACTGGATTCTAACCTACGAACATCGTACATCTCTTAAATCCACTCTACCAGGTTCTAAGAGCATGATCAAATTACACTCCCTTCCAAAATACTTATCTTCTTGTCCCTCTCGCCACCATCGGAAACAATTCCTGAAATTCAGACTGAACGCTCTCGCAACAAGAGAAACACTCTGGTGACGACGAGACACCACAATCAATTCCGACAAATGCAGGTTCTGCAAGACAGGAGAAATTGAGTCATTAAACCATCTTATAACTGAATGTACTGAGCTCAATATCGCTCGTGAACTACACCTTGGTTCCTATAAACCAATCTTTTATGATGCCGATGATTGGTGGGAAACCGTCTCGATTGGGAGAAATATCATGCTCATATGTAGCATAATCAACTTTTTAGACATGATCTTGCCCATCGACCGAAAACAAAGTATTTAAACTGAGGTGTAAGGAATTTTTTGTTTTTCTTTTTGAACACCTCAATGAACTCTAATGTCATACTATGGGTGTGATTCAAATATGCACTCTTAATGGGAACCTAACAGTTGAATCTCAGGATACCGTAATGTAACAAAAGTTTGATCTTGTATTGAACTGAAGTTTTACAATAAAAAAAAAAAGAAAGAATTGAGGACCATACTGTCATGATCTCTGCTTCCAAAAGGTCAGGGTTTTCCCAACTCCCTAGGAAGCAGATCCATAACCCAGGTTCCGAGTGCCAACCAGTCCCAATTGGGACCTTTTGGACCCAGTCCTGGCGCCAGTGGCACCAGGCTCATAAATATGCCCAGTCCCAGCGCTGGAAGCGCCGGGCTCATAATGCTTGGGTGGACTTACCTGCAGCAGACCATGCTGCTTACTTGCCTGCCAGTTGAGCCTCTGATCCTCTTCTGTTTGGAACTACTTTTCCTGTTGGGTGGGGCTGGAGCCACTCCCTAGATTTAGAACACTGGAACTCTTCTGGAAGGCAGGAACTCTTTTCTTACCAGGAACTCTTTTCTTAGTTAGGCGTGGCTGTGGAAGGAGACACCTAAGCACTACAGGAGGCTATTTAAACCACACCCGGTGGATGAATCTTGCTTTGCGTTATTCTGCACCCTCTGCAGCAGGACGCTCATCGTGTCTTCTGCATCCAGTCCTGGGCCTAAGGAAAAAGGCTTACCATCCTGAATCCAGTCTTCAGCAACACCTATAAAGACAAGAAAGAACAGGTTAGCATTCCGGCATCTGAAAGGCAAAGGCTTACCATCCTGAATCCAGTCTTCAGCAACACCTATAAAGACAAGAAAGAACAGGTTAGCATTCCGGCATCGGAAAGGCAAAGGCTTACCTACTCTTCGTGCGCTCCGGAGTTCTTCATACTGCATTCCGGCATCTGAAAGACAAAAGCTTACCAACTCTTTGCACGCTCCGGAGGCCTTCGGCGCTGCATCAGCATCTGAAAGACAAAACAAGGTGCGTTTAAAGACATTGGGGAACTTTAATACTCACGTGCCATTACTCCTTTCCACATCTAATCCAGTGGGTATTCCGGCACCCTGCAGCCGCTCCGAACTCGTACCTGCAAAATAAAAAGACAGTTAGAGCGCATCGTGAAGCAGGCAACAAGCGCTTACTCACGTGCTTCCAGGCGCTTCTATTCATCACACGGGCTCCATCTTCAACTCACTTCAGCCCGTCATCCGCCATCGCCGGAACCCTGCAAAACAAGAGACATCATTACTAAAGACTTTAAAAAGACATTTGAATGACTCGAAACTTACCGTTCGTGCAGTAAACGACGGACAGCAGTCCTCTGAAGTCAAGAGGCCTGCGCTACCTATCCAGTGAAGAAACTGGCTACAGCACCCTGCCCCGAGGCAGATGGAGAGCTCGGCATTCACTTACCTAAGGTGAGAGCGTTAACCTTTGGGGTCTACAGGAGAGGAGAAGAGGAAAGAGATAGGGACACCCCAATAACCCCAGTTCATTAACCCCATATTTTCTATCTGCAGACATCTTACTCTACACGTCAGGCATACAGTGCACAGAGGTCCAGCCCAAAGAGCCAACCGGGTGCTACACATCACCTTTGAAGATACGGTAGTCGCCCAGTCAAGACCGGCGCCTCTGCGAGAATCAGGTGAGCGTTACACATACGTCTAATGACCCTGCAGAACAGATTTTTCCTTGATATGATCACAGATATGGAAGGAGGAGTTTGTGCCAAAACCGGGTTATCATGTTGCACATTGAAACCTTATCACGATGATGAAAATGGGACCTTGGCAGAGGCTATAATGTTGCTGACGAACCTGCATAACAAGATGGAAGACGAGACAGAGGATGTTGCAGACGATAGTTGGTTTTCATATATATTATCATGGGTTCCGCAATGGATGGCAAACATTTTCCAGTTTCTTGGAGCAGTGTTACTGATGGTGATGTTTGGATTCTGTGTGATCAGGATAATAATTGCACAGTGCAAGAAAACAGCCAAGAAGGCAGTGGGAATGACGATCATGATTGACGTTGAATCAGGGTTCAGACACAAAGAATTGACTGATGAAGAAGTCAGAGAATACATAAAGGCCAGCATCGTAGCACCTGAGGAAACGAAGTTCCTGTATCCAAAGAATCACAAGAAGTGGGTCTATTGCAATTCGAATGGACAGTGCAGTTACATGACCTGGAGTGTGGATGAACATATCAAATCAGCCTGGTCCTTGAAGGGAGTGATGAAGATCTGGATCCCAAAGCAGCATTTCTTCAAGGGAAAATGTCAAGATGTGGAGGCCTGTGAAGGAGTGGTTGATGAATCAACCAGAGGGGGGAGTGTAGCGGAGCAGCCAAATGCCTTTGCAGGAAGTGCCGCCCCCCTGCGGCCTGTATGTTGGAAGCCTGAAATTGTGCCCTGCTTGACACCAGCGGTTGTGACTGTTCCGCTGAGAATTTTCGAGAAAAGGTGTCAGTTGATAAAGCTATACCAGATTTATGCCCAAAGAGATGACAAGCTCTTGGAAGAGGTCCCTGAAGGAATATGACACATGAGGGAAAGAGAAGCTGGTGTTGTCACAAGAAGCGAGAATGACACACTAAGAAGATAAGAAGATGATGTATGGACCTTACAGAAACCTATGACGAAATAAGGAACCAAGTGAACGTTTATATGCGGAAAGAAGATTGCATGTGTGTGTGATGCACTGCAGAAAATGCAAGCCTTTCAATTAATGTACAGATGGGGCGCTGTTGCGCGGCTTGCAAAATGGCCGCAGCCTGAGATGCTCTGGCAATGGCACCATAATTCTGCTGAATATCCTCTGCTCTATGGACCCGCTCACCCTCCGGAGCCCGCAGGTGTAGGAGTAAAGCACTGGGGCATTGTTTGAACCAAAAATCATCCATGGCTGCGGACGAGAAGTGCGGTGGCCTCATTGGGAGCGGAATGGGGGAGGAGCTGCATTTCCCGCTGAGAGCAAACAGTGCCCTGTGGCCGCACCCCAAGGCGGCAAACATCCGTACCCATAGATGTTGGCACCCCGGTGGGAGGAACGCGGGACGGGAAGACTCCTTGAATCGATTCCACGTCCATCGCTTGCTCACAAATACCTGAACAATGATTTCATAAATCCTGTGGGTAAGCAGGGCCTCCTGGGATCCAGCCCGGAGTGGAAGCCACCGGTGCTGCCCTCGCGGGCCTCCCAGTGCACTGAGTGGGGACTCGATTGGAATTGCCCAGCAGAGGGGGAAGCCCAGGATTTCTTCTGTGAAATAAGCCACTCCACAAACAGGGCCCCGTGACTGCGGCATTCTTCCACCTGGTGGCCGATCATACTGCACCTTGAAGCGCTTCCGGGTGCCGTACCCCTCCGCCTGACCTTGGCCGCAGTGGACTGCAGTGTCACCCTTTGACCCCGGTGGTGGACTTTCTGAAATGGCCCGTGTGAGGCAGGTGATGCCATAAGAGGTACATCGGGTGCCCTCTGGTCCTCTGACCCAGGGGAGCTTGGAGGCACGTCCCACTGCGTCTGTTGTGTGGCCGGCACCTGCGTCCCGCGTTGGTGCTGGCAGAGGCCGTGGCTGCAGAGGGCGGCCTCTCATGGCAGAGAACATGGGGTGAGAGAATCAGGCACGTCCCAGCATAATACTCCCCTGGGCCTGGTCCCTGCAATCTGCCCCGGCGGAGCACCCTACAGAGGGAACAAGACTGAACTCCAAGTAGTGCCTGGTCGACACCACAAGAGATCCAGTGCACATCACAAGCTATATCACATGACACCAGGAACGGGTCACACACTGGGATCCTGACAGCAGCACTGATCGGAAGGTTTACTGTGATATAGCGGATTCTGCCTGCAAGGGATTACAAACACTATCCCTCCTTTGTGTCCCCACTGAGAGGTCCCCATATACTGCACCTTGTGCCTGGATGCACTGGCTCTCGACCCTACATGGTGACCGTCTAGTGTAACCGGAACAACCCACCATACATCCTGAACTGCTGATCTCTGGATCGGACTCATACGCTGCCTTATATCCCTGGAGTGGCACCACGGCTGAACATCAAACCTGAAGATGACAGCGATTGCGAGGAGCTCCTAAGCACAATTACGCACAGTAATCAGGAGGTTCCCTCGGGCTGAGAGGGTAACTCTATCCTCTACCCACCGTTCTCCCGGGGCACACTGCTTTGGGCCTCCCCAGAGGGCATCTTGCAAACCCTTCAAGCAGGGCACAATAAGTAAGTGGGGAGATACACCTGATGACGCACGAACTTTGGGGGCTCCCTGACTGATCCACCACACCCCCCCTCGGGTGCGCTAGGGCCTGCTGCTGGATTGAGAGCTCCGCATTCCCAGGCTTTGTCTCTACACAACACGGCAAAGCGGCAGTAGGAAAAACAAACACAACAGAAGTGAAATTACACATAGCTTAAACTGAATTGGTTTTAGATCTGTCCTGAGATCAATATCATTGAAATGCTCCCGTTTCACTGAACAACCACTGGTGGCCAGTTGACTCAGATCCATGATACAGGTACTAAGAAAGTTTGCAACCCAGAAAACGAGACGCTCTGGACAACTGTACAGCCTCATTCAGACCACAGATCCGGGACACTGAACTGTTGGGTCCACCCAGGAGAACTCTCACTTCATAATGTGCCACATTGCCACCCACTCTAACTGCTGTGCCGATCCCCCAGGGCTTGATCGGCGACGCCAACGTGACGGACTACTTCGTGGAAGACAGTACCATGGTTAACCCCAAGAAACAAGCCAGATGGTCCAATTCACCTGCCCTGATCAGCCCCATTTACTGCCATCATCCTCTCCGAGCCAACCGCTGCACTAGATAGATGTTGCAGCCGTGAATCAAACTTTACTAGCCCTAAAGAGCAGCAGTGACAATTTGGGGGCTAATATAGATGCTTTGACATGCAAAGTGGACTTCTCTGCTATACAGATTGTCAAATTGTGCAGAAGCATGTCAGAAGCTGAACAGCGAATAGGGGAAGGCGAAGATAAGGTAATCACTCTACAACGTGAAATGGCGGATCTGCAACCAATTGTTAAGAAGGTACTAGCCAAAAACGAGGACCTGGAAGGTCGATCCAGATGAACTAACGTACGGATCCTTGGCATATCCGAATCGACCGCAATCGATAACATGGAGAAGTTTATAGAGACTCTACTGGTGGAGGTCCTAGGTAACCCCACACTCACACCGATGTTTATGGTAGAAAGGGCCCATCGATCCCTAGCCACAAGGCCCCCCCAGGTGCCCTGGAACGCCCAATCACAGCCAAGATTTTGAGCTACAGAGACCGAGACATCATCCTTCATTCCGCCAGAGAAAAGGGGGAGTTATGTTGAGGCTCCTTCACTGTCCGGTTGTTCTCAGACTTCAGCCCAGGGGTGCAGGACCAGTGCAAAACGTTCCAAACAGCCAAAAACACCCCCTGCAAAAAAGGTATTAAGTACGCAGTCCTATACCCTGCCAAACTTTGAGTACAACATAATGGGTCCACTGTTTTCTTCACCTCTCCGGAGGCTTGCGGAGCGCTTCGCTTCCAACCTTCCCGACCCTGGGGGCTCCTCTGGTCACTCGCTGCATCATCCTTGATCAACCGCAGTGCCAGGATGCTCTCCATTTCGCGATCCTGACTAAGGTACGATAGCGGCTCCGGAGACCTTTGAGCGGGGCCCAGAGGTGACACAAAATGGCCTCTGCCTGTTTGAGCGCCCTAGCCGCCTCTAGCACACGAATACCTGCAGCCACTGCGGGACTATTCTGTTAATTGGATGGGACTAGTTATGAATAGGGCGGGTGTGGGAGCCGGTAGGTTACTGTTTCTGGCATGGGTGGGACTGGGGAGGTGGGACTCCACAGTATGGGCTGATTTGTTTAATGTTAATGGTTATCAAGGCAATTAGAAAGTTTTCGGTGACTTACGCAGCTGACAAGAGTACAATATACTCCATCAGACCAGATATCACAACACATGCTTACACTGATCGAACAACGACATCATGTGTCAAGGCTGTGCATGTAACATGGGTGCGCAGACAATAGGGGGCAAGCCAGGGGTGACACTATCGATTCGGACTGGGAATGTAAAGGGGGTTACCAATCAAAAGAAACTGCGACTGATTGCAAACTATATTAGAAACCATGGGGCAAACATATTGTGTCTACAAGAGACGCACCCTATGCTAACGGGATGGGGAATTCATAGATATGATTCATCCTATAACTCGCACTCTAGAGGGGTAGCTACCTATATCCATGGGGCACTACAATATACATTACACAAACAGATTTAAGACACAGAGGGTCATTACATAATACTTGCAGGGGAACTATACAGTACAAAACTCCTTCTTATAAATGTATATGCACACAACACAGACTACCCAGAGTTCTTTCACCCATGTGCCAAACATATTCATAAGTTCCCAGGCTACGAGATTATGTGGGTTGGCGATTTTGATCTTGCCCTTACCCTAGAGTTTGATAGGTCTGCAACGTCACAGTTGACCCTCCCACACGCTGTGAAAGCATGGTCCTCTATTTCCCAATATCATGACCTGCACGACGTATGGCGCAACAAACACCCAGATGACAGAGAGTATACATTCTTCTCCGGGGTGCATGGCAGCTCATCCAGGATCGATTATATAATGGTAACCACCCCTGTTCTTAGAGAGACGTTACCGAGACAACCGTTCTCCCCCGAACCCTCTCTGATCACTCGCCGGTGTTAGTCGCCTTTGCAGCTACCACAAGCCCCCCTAGCCTACTCCATTGGCGATACAGGGCTAGCGCTCTAGATGATGTGGCATTCACATCTGAGATAGGTCAGGACATTCAGACCTATTTCTAGGCCAATGAAGGGTTGATACTTTTTTTTTTTTTTGAAAAAATGTTTATTTTGAAAATAAAACAATACAAACCAAACTTGCAGCATTATATACAATAAGACCGTGGACATCAGATAACACATGTTACTGCACTCCAACCCCCCCCCACAAGAGCTTATCAACCTTACAGTTCTGTGTCAACCTGGTGTGGCTGGGTGTCGTTTCCTTCCGAAGCTGCAGGGTCCACTTCCGTGCCAAACAGTCCTGTAATTAACATCCTCCAAGCCGCCAGGTTACCCACATCTTCCTCCCCGCAATTGCTACATGCTTCCTGCCATACCGCCGTTTCAGCCTCCGCCCATTTCTGCAAGTCCCGCCACCATATCTCTATCCTTGGTTTATGGCATTGCTTCCAACTCATGGCTATCCTCCTCTTAGCAAGTACATACGCCAGGTCTCTCAGTTTCCCGAGATGTTTGGTGTTCTGTGGTCTGGGGAACCCCCCCAGGAGGCAGGCCCAGGCCGTGTCTATGCGTATCAGGACCCCCTTATCTGCCAGTTTCCGTGCCACTTCTCCCCAAAAGACTTCAATCACTGGGCAGGACCACAACATATGTGTCATGTCTGCGTCTTCCTCATCGCATTTCGGACATGCTTGTCTTCCTGCGCTCGCAAACTTGGCTATTCTCTTGGGGGTCATATATGCTCTATGCGTAATGTATAGCTGTATTTGCTGTAATCTAGCATTCCTGGACACTTTCTTATGGTATCCCATGGCCCGTTCCCACATCCCATCAGTCAGCTGCGCCCCCACCTCCGTTTCCCAGTCCAGCCTCAAATCCATCAAATCCTTCCCCACCCGGGTCATCACCACCTCATACAATCTAGAGATCTCATGTCCGCCCTCTGATATGTCATATATCGTTCCAATCAGGGCGTCTGGATCTTCCGCCAGCACCGTCTCCGGCCAGGTCTTACGGATAGTCTGCACTAACCTAACGTACGTAACATATTGGCCCCCGTGCAACCCTGTTTCCTCTCCCAGGTCTTCGAAATCCCTAATGGCCCCCTCCTGCCATATGTCCCCCAATGTGGCTAGCCCAACCGATTCCCAGTATGTCCTGATTATTTTCCTAAGCTGGCTGTCTCCCATAGTTAAGGCAACCAGCGGCACCTGTGGGGAACACGGGCACGGGCTCTCTATCAATTGGCACGCTCTACGCCACATTCTCCACCCAAGCAGCAGCATACTTGGGCGATCATTCAAGTCCGGTCTAGGGACCCAGATGATCTCTTTCAGGTAAAACGGGGCACAGTCCCGCCCAACCAGCCTAGACTCAGGAGTTTCCTTATCAGAAAGCCATTTAGTCACATATTGCAATTGGCTGGCCACGTAGTAGGCCTCAAAGTTCGGCAGCTTGATGCCTCCTCTATCATGGAAGTTTTGCAGCTTCCACAGGGCCACCCTGTTGCGGGTGCTGTGCCACAGGAAGTCCCTACACACACTGTTAAGTTTGACAAAGAACTTCCTGGGTATCAGGTATGGTATGTTACTGAAAAAGTGCAGCAGCCTAGGCAGGACTACCATTTTGAGCATCACCCCCCACCCCATCATTGCCAGCGGCAGTTTCTCCCAAAACTGCATAGTCATACGGATTTTCTTCACAGCCACCTCGGTATTGTGCAAGTGTTCTTCCTCCACAGTATGGTATATATCAATTCCGAGGTAGCGGAAAGACTCAGCTGCCCAAGGCACGGGTAACACCGGTAATCGTTCCGGAGGGACTCCTGCGTAGCTCCCCAATGGAAACATGCACGATTTTCCGGGATTATGCCAGACAATTCCGCATACTTTTCCATGACCTCTAAAATGTACTGGAGGTTTTCCTCTGGATACTTTTGGTACAATAACAGGTCATCAGCATATAAGGATATTAAATGGTTCTCTCCTCCCACCTCGATGCCAACCAGGTCATATTGTTGTCTAAGGTACACCGCTAAGGGCTCTAGGGCCAGTATGTATAACATCGGGGACCAGGGGCATCCCTGTCTGGTGCCTCTACTGAGTCGCCACCTCTTAGATATCACTGATCCCGTGCGCACTCTGGCCAGTGGTTCGCTGTACAGCAGTTTCGCCCACCCAACATAGCCTGGCCCAAACCCGTACCCCTCCAGGGCCGCCAGCAACCACGGCCACCTCACTGAGTCAAATGCCTTAACTGCATCTAGGGACACTACTACCATCTCTTCATCACTTCTGTTCCCCTCTTCAATCACCCGGTGGAGTCGCCTGTGATTATGAGTTATATTTCTATTGGGGACGTAGCCTGTCTGATCCGGGTGTATCAGTTTACTGATGACCCTTCGTAGCCTATTAGCCAGGACCGCCGTCAGGATCTTGCTGTCCTGGTTCAGCATCGACAGCGGCCTATACGAACCACAGCATTGTCCCGGTTTATTAGGCTTGGGGAGCGGCACGATTAGCGCTTCTCTGAGCGTATCCGGTAGCCGACCCTTCTCGAAAGATTTGTTGAACATCTCTAGCATAGGAGGGAGTATCTCTGCCCTATATGCTTTATAAAACTCACTCGGGAGTCCGTCCGTGCCCGGGGTCTTGCAGGTGGGCAACCGTTTCACTACCTCCTCTAGTTCATCCAGTGTAATAGGTTCATCTAGCTCCTCCCTCTATTCGTCACTAATCCTGGGTAGTTCCATGTCTTCCAATGTGTCTCTGATCTCTTCCTGATTTTCTCCCCCTTTGTCCTCATACAGTGCTCTATAATAATCAAAGAAGGCTTTGTTAACTCCCTCTTGGGTGTCAACCTCCTCCCCGTTCTCTCTAGCTATCATCCTGATCGGAGGCTTGGGGGTTTCTCTCTTATATAGCCATGCCAGTAGGCGGGCAGTTTTGTCTCCACCCGCATGCTGCCTCTCAACATATTTTCTGTAGTTAAGGTTACAGAGCCGCTCCCAAAGCTCCGAACACCGCTGCTGCAGCTCAAGTACTAAATCCGCGTCCCCTCCTGCCCTGCTGCATTCGCTCTCCAGTTCTCTAGTTCTGCCAGGACCCCACCCTGCAGGCCCTTCGACATGGAAATGGCGTCACCCCTCAACACAACCTTGAAGGCCTCCCAAAGTGTGCCAGCCGAATCTACACTGCCCGTGTTCACCTCAAAGTACCGCGTGATCGCATCCCTGATGTCCTCCCTGAAGACCGAGTCTCTAAGCGCCTCCGCGCGAAGGCGCCATGTAGGTATCCGCGCCTTGGGGCGGCTATACTGCCAGGTCAACACCAAGGGCGAGTGGTCCGACAGGACCTTCGCTCTATATTCAATTTGAGTGGTCACTGTCACCACCTCTGACGTGGCAAAGAAATAATCTAATCTCGTGTGTAAGTGCTGTGGGGCAGAGTAGTGAGAATACTGCGAGGCATCAGGGTGTTTCAATCTCCAAACATCCGCCAGCCCAAAGTCGTCCAGTAATACCTGTAATACTCTGGCCGCCGGGGTGGGCCGATCAATCTTGCTGTCGGACCTGTCCACCCTTGGGTCGAGAACACAGTTAAAGTCCCCTCCCCAAATAATCGCTCCCCCCACGCACGTGCCCAGGCGAGCGCATATGGTCCTGAAGTATGCGGCAGTATTCTGGTTGGGGGCATATGTGTTGATAATGCACACCTCTCTATTCTCTATCAGAGCCCTAAGCATGACCAGCCTGCCCTCCGTGTCCACCACCTCCCGTGTAACTCTGAGCGGGACTTGCGGTGCCACCCAGATCAGCACTCCCCTGGCATAGGCAGAGTACAGGGAGCCCACCACCGTGCCACTCCACTTTTTCCCCACAAGTTCCAATTTATGTTGGGTCAGATGTGTTTCTTGCAGCAGTGCGATGTCAATCCTCTGTCTTTTAAGGTACAACATGACTTTGTTCCTTTTTAAATAACTATTAAGTCCCCTGACATTCCAGGTGACAATCTTAAGGTCTCCCATGGCAAGTATGTGTCTTCCTACCCCGCTTGTAGCGGCTCCCAACTGCCCACGTGACACAGAAGGCGTCCCTTTCCAGTAGCTCCTCGTATAAGCTCGAGCCCGCTTTAACTATGTACAAAACAAAACCCCAACTTCCCTTCCCTCCCCCCCATCCCTTCCCCAACATCACACACCCCAACTGCTGCCCAGCTTCAACCTCAGAGCTCAGGCACCCCCACATCTCCGGGCTCGTCCTTCCGCCTCCTCCGCTCTGCTTTCCAGGTTGCCCACCCTTTGTATTAGGGCGTGCAGGTCGGCTTTATGGGTGGCACAATCCGAGGTATTCGGGCCAACTTCTTTTTCGAGGGACTCTGTGCGCTCCGCCAGGGCCCTGACATCCTGTCTTAGCAAATTAACGTCCTCTTGGACCTCTCCAACCTTGAGGTCCAGCGCCGTTTTTAGTTCAGTGACGGCCAGTTCCAGCTTTGATTCCCAGGCCGCCCTCAGATCCGCAATCGCCGCCAGGATTTCTTGGTTGGTGCACGAAGGCGTTGCGCTGCTCGCGGCCAGCGCATCTTTGTTTTTGGTGGTGTCTTGGCTCGGGGACGTCCTGGTGAATTCGTCCAAGGTGGGCTGTTTCACCTTTGGTCGCACTGTCCTGCTCGACATGATTCAGGGAATCAACAGGCTGCTCGAGTGACAAGTGTGCGCACAGTGCGCCTACTCCGCTGGGTCACCGTGCGGCTCGCTTCTATCCTTGTTCCGGGCCCTGGTCGGCCATTTTGAGTCGCCCTTTGTCCCCGGCGTCTTTTAACTCATCCTCACCGATCTCCGTCGTCGTTACTCCTGTGCCTTCCAGAAGTTCACAGTGCGTAGCCCTCACCTTCACACATCAGCATGCGTATCGTCGGTGGTCAGTGGTCCATCGTACCGCACATATTTGCCCGGATCATTGTAGGATCTCGGGAGCTCCTCCAGAACGCGTCCTCCTACATGGCTCTCGTAGCCATGCCCCTCGAAGGGTTGATACTTGACCATGGCATAATATGGGAAGCCTTTAAAGTTTATATAAGGGGATGTTGAATTTCAAAAGAGGGTGGAGTATTGAAAACCATACAGAGGTCAATTCAAGGATTGGAGGACACCATTCAAGAGGAAGAGAACACGCAGGGTACCTTAGATACACCTTAGCTCCGTCGTGAGCTACAATCACAAAGAGAAGAGCTCCTACACTGGCAATTAGCAAAGAGCAGTTCCTAGAGGACCCGAGTTTGGTGGCTAGATACAGTGAGGGGGATCGTCCAAGTAAAACTCTGGTCTGGGCCATTAGGAGGGAACAACAGTCCTCAAGCATAGCAGAGGTCAAAAGCCAAAACGGGGGTTCTTATTAAAGACTTACAGGGTATCAATAACGCATTTAGGGAATACTGTAATCATCTATATACATCACACCCTAACCAGGTATATGACGAAACTAACTCGATAACTAGACGAGGTAGTGTTAGGATGGTTAGACCAAGACCAAGGAAGCTCTCTCAATAACCATATTATTGAAGACGAGATTCGCAATGCAATAAAGTCACTTCCCAGTGGTAAAGTTCCCGGACTAGACGGGTTAACAGCACAATTTTATAAGGCGAATGCAGATCAGATGATGCCCTACCTGATGGGCATGTATGAAAGCGCAGTGTCCAGTGGTACCCTCCCAGAATCCACCAGATCTGCCTTAGTGACAGTGCTTCTAAAACCTGGAGAAAAAAAATCACAGGCGGCTATCTTCATACAGGCCGTTATCATTAATCAACACGGACAATAAGATTCTAGCAAAGATATTTATAGACTGTATACTACCACACATGGCGGTTTTAGTTCTCCCAGACCAAGCAGGATTAATCCCTGGTCGATCTACCCAAAATAATCTACGACACCTGTTCGCCCTTATGCATAATGTTAACACGGGGGTTCCGATGGTTTTTTCCGCCCTCGATGCCGAAAAAAGGCCTTCGACTCCGTTGAATGACCTTTCCTCTTTGAGGTACTCCAATGCTCCGGCTTCGGATTAACATTTAGCCGTTGGGTTAAGTTATTAGGCCCCCAGAGCAACCATATACACAAACGGAACAACCTTAAAGCACATCTTACTCTCGCGTGGCACCCACCAGTGTTGTCTGTTCTGCCCGCTATTCGCCCTCGCAATGGAACCCCTAGCCTGCCATATCCGGGAAATGCATACACATATCTGTCCACCATCTCTAGAACCTAAACCCAATAATACAACAAGTGGTTAGATTTGGAGAATTGTCTGGGCTCAGGATTAACTGGGATAAGTCTGAAGTCCTCTCCCTGATCTATGCAGTGCAGCGGGCAGACATGGGTGATAATTTATGTTGGTTTCCCCAGGGTATTCGGTACCTATGTATTATAGTTTCCACAAAATTGGACGACCTGTACACAGACAACTATATAAAACCATTGGAGATCTTAGAACAGAAAGTAGAAGCATGGATATTACTCCTTATCTCGCTGGTGGCCCACATAGCACTAGCAAAGATGGTAATACTCCTTAAACTGCTGTACATCTTTAATACTGTACCAATATGGCCCCACGTCTGCTACTGGACTCACATTAGGAAGCTGATGACAAAACTGGTATGAGCTGGCAGACAACCCAGGATAGCCTATGATACACTTACATGCCCATATGAACACGGGGGCCTGGAATACCCTGATATACACTTATATTATTTGGCAGCCCAAGTTCAGTATATAGCCAGATTGAACTCCCCCTAGCCCCGAATCTCCACACTCCCAGTTAGCGAAAGCAGTTACCAACCCAAACACTCTAATGGGAATGATCTGGGGCAATTGAGACACAACCCCGAAATAGGAGGTTCAACCTATAGCAGTAACCTGCAGAGCCTGGGACCGGAAAAACCAGCTACTAGGGACTACCCCCTACTACCTACCAGATCTACCAATATACAACATAGTAGGGATCCCACTTACACATGAAAGATCCTTTAGAGAACATTTTCAAACATTGGGCGTACAGACCCTGAGTGACCTGGTACAAGATGGCAAATTTGTGGCAAGAGCTAAGGTCTAGGGGGGAACGTAACACTGTGATCTTACTTCACTATTACAGACTGCGGGGGATCCTGAGGAACAAATGGCCCAAATGTCCACAGGCCCCACACCCGGCCCAAAGCTATGTAATCAAGCCTTTATCCACCAGAAAACTAGTTTCTACCATTTATAGATTGATTAGAAGCGGGAGAAGGGTGCAGAAACAAACATATAAAACCACATGGGAAGCATCACTAGGGGAACCACTGAACGAAGATCAATGGAATCTTGTCTGTATGCAAACTCGATTTATATCTCTAAATTGTCAGTACAGATTGATCCATTACAAATTCGTCCATCAGGTTTATTATTCCTTTCTCAACCTGAGTAGGTACTTTCCTGAGAGGCCCTCCACCTGTAAGAGATGTGGTACAGAACTAGCAGACTTTTTACCATATTGCTTGGCACTGTCTCCGCAATGACCGAAATGCTATCCCAGTCAAGGGAATACTCACTGAAACTCTGGCTATTGGCTCTGATTGAAGGAGGCACTTGCACCGAAAAGAAACTGTTAGGCATGGTCTCAGCGATAGCCAGGTATCTAGTGTCAAGAACCTGGGGGAAGGCCAACCCCCCCACGTTTACAAAGTGGTTGGAGAGCATGAACTTAAGTGAACAAAGGGAAACAAGGTACGCCTCAACTCTTCCAGCCACCAGCCGCCCAGTCGACTATTGGCCACCCTTCAGACCAATCTGATGCCGCCCGGCTGGCACATTCCCCAGAATCTACCCCAGGCCGATGATACAGAATAGAACGAATGGTGGCCTCAGCGCGAGCCAAAAGGCGTGATTAAACACTGCATTGAGACATTCAAATGAATTCTCAGAGTGATATTTACAAACTTAAAAAGGCGAAGATGCATACTTGGCGGTACCTTTATGAGTTGGGAAGGAGGGTGGAGGGGCTGTTGGGGACACTGTGGGAACTGTTGGTATCTTGTTAACTGTAAAACAATAAAGAAAGTTTAAAAAAAAGAATGTACAGATGCAGTAACGCAAGTAGAGTAAGTGATCATGGAAGCTATATGTAGTAAATAGACTGCAGGCGAAGCTACCATTATATAGAAGCTGGACATCGGTGTCACAAACTTTAGTAAGTTCTTACCCACAGAGAAAGAAGGATGAAGAGCTGTGTGTTGCAGCAAAGAATAAGCTGAAGATCGCAGACGCAAATACTGAAGCTGTTTGGCCTGGTATCAAAGTAGGAGTAAGCCAAGGCCGGTTATCTATTCTCAAAGGCAGCAAACGTGAGAAGCTGAATTGTTCCTTGCCAAGGTGCAAAGAAAGGAAGAACGAACACCATGAGTGCCAGGTTTTATTCATTAAAGACTATTGCTGCAAACCAGAATGAAGTAAGGTCTCCTGTCACGTGAGCTGAGGATGAAAATAGCATTGGGTATGAAGTTCCAGAAATATGATAAGAGTGTGCACTTAATCCCTTATATTCCCAGAGACAAGAGTGCACTGCCAGGCCAAGTTCAAAGATGTTGGGCTAATTGGGTGGGGAGGCACAGTCAAGTCCACCTTCAGGAACCTGGGTATGAGCTTACGGGCTGCTAGAGAGCTGAATGCTCCAGACATGGAACGAACATGCCAATTAATTATAGAAAGCCATATAACTAAGGGCCTTATAGTTTAAGAGCCAATAGTATTCTGTGTACTTATTTGCGGATGACTTGCACTAGAGGCATTCTTAAATTGTCCACCTCACAGTAGATGTCCTATCACAACCCGACCCTGTATAAAAAGTATACTTAGATGTTCCCCTTGAGCCAACCACAATCCTCCATAGGTGTTTCTTATTTGCCACGTAGTATGCTATAAAATAATGTTTTTTGTGATTTGCGTTGAGAGAAATTGCTGTGCGACATCCGTTGTAACTTCCTGTTTTAGACAATTGATATTAAAACAGTTAAACTGACTTTGCCAACTTCCTGAATCGGTCTGATTATTTGGTGTAAGAGTTACTCTGTGTTAGGGAGAATTCTCACAAATGGCTAATTTCCCTTAATTACTGAGTCCCTCAGCAGCTTTTCTGGATTTCTAGGATTTATTTCTTCACCTGGTAAGAGTGTGAGCCTTTTTTCCCACTCTTACATGTGTTTTGCTGTGTGTGTTTAACATTTTTGTGTTCATAGACTGTGGAGCTTCACCTACTCCATAGGCATCATCTTTTTACTGTGTGTTACACAGCACCCTCAGTGCAGTGACACAGGGTTGTCTTTTTCAGACTTCCCACTTTAAACTCCATATCCTGGGACTGACTTCTGTCTCCCAGAACATGTAAAGTTGCCATTGACTTTATTAGTCTTTCAAAAACCACAGACCCAGTACAACCTCTAAGGCCTGTTGAGAGCCTGTTCACCCCCATTCACTTTTCTTCACCGTGGGGCGAGGGCAGGAGCCCCCCCAGCACCCCAGCAGAGGAACCACGAGCGAGACCACGAGGATCAACACGGACAGGGCCTGCCTGACCCTGTCCCCACACGCCGCCTGACCCACGCATGCCGGGCGCAGCGCGGGATGAAACCGAGGCTGAGCCTCGTTGAAATCAGCTGTATCCGCCGGCAGGCGGATCACGCCGGCGGCCAGCTACAAGGCCACTCTAAGGCCTGTTGAGAGCCTGTTCACCCCCATTCACTTTTCTTCACCGTGGGGCGAGGGCAGGAGCCCCCCCAGCACCCCAGCAGAGGAACCACGAGCGAGACCACGAGGATCAACACGGACAGGGCCTGCCTGACCCTGTCCCCACACGCCGCCTGACCCACGCATGCCGGGCGCAGCGCGGGATGAAACCGAGGCTGAGCCTCGTTGAAATCAGCTGTATCCGCCGGCAGGCGGATCACGCCGGCGGCCAGCTACAAGGCCACTCTAAGGCCTGTTGAGAGCCTGTCAGGAGCCAGCGGCCACAAACTCTGCCCGTGCTGCTCCAGGTGGAGTGCACCATCGAGCCTAGAGCCAGGACCCCTTGCAATCCACCTACAGGGTAAGCATACTGCCCCCTCCTCCACTATCCACTCCCGACCCTCGAGCTAGAGCCCTGACCTAGCACCTTCTAACATTGCTACGCCCAAGGTCCCACATGCACCGTTGTGCTTCTGAACTGCAACAAAATATTTAATGCACAATCCATAGCCAACCAACCATGCTCTTGCCTTACTCTGTAATATGCTGCCATATGACAATAGTACCGTTACCACGGTCGCCCAGAGACCACTGTGATACTGTGTAGTGCCTTATGGTCGCCCAGCGGCCACTGTGATACTGTGTTGTGCCTTATGGTCGTATCTAGACCTCACTACTGTGTTGTGCCCTACGGTCGCATAGTGACCACGCTACTGTGTTGTGCCTTATGGTCGCATAGTGACCACACTACTGTGTTGTGCCCTATGGTCGCATAGTGACCACGCTATTGTGTTGTGCCTTATGGTCGCATAGTGACCACACTACTGTGTTGTGCCTTATGGTCGCATAGTGACCACACTACTGTGTTGTGCCTTATGGTCGCATAGTGACCACGCTATTGTGTTGTGCCTTATGGTCGCATAGTGACCACACTACTGTGTTGTGCCTTATGGTCGCATAGTGACCACACTACTGTGTTGTGCCTTATGGTCGCACAGTGACCACGCTATTGTGTTGTGCCTTATGGTCGTATCTAGACCACACTATTGTGTTGTGCCCTATGGTCGTATCTAGACCACACTACTGTGTTGTGCCCTATGGTCGCATACTGTGCCCTAATTTTGCTGCCCACATTGCATTCTGATTCTAGTTGTGCCATGTTGAACGATACCATCGCCATGCCTCAACAATC
This sequence comes from Ambystoma mexicanum, assembly GCF_040938575.1. Classification (NCBI taxonomy): domain Eukaryota; kingdom Metazoa; phylum Chordata; class Amphibia; order Caudata; family Ambystomatidae; genus Ambystoma; species Ambystoma mexicanum. The sequence goes on along the minus strand of NC_090931.1, from coordinate 1,470,697,159 downwards.
CACCAGCTCACCAGCTGCCCCACTGGCATTCCTCTCCAACATTCCTCCCACCTACTTCCTACCATCATTCTTCACTGAAAGCATCCCCACAGCACGTCATCCTCCACCCAGCATAACTTCCTACACTAGACCCACCCACACCAGGAACCAACTCCTAGGTCTCCGTTCTAGATACCCTAGACTCACCCACCAAGCACCTCCCACCACTCTTAACACGACTAACACACCACCCCCTACAGTCAAAACACCCTTACCTAAACCCACCATGCCGCACCCCATCCCGGCAACACCACTCAACACCACCCCTACCTCGGCCCAACGCACACACAACCTACAGTGTGCCCTCATAAACGCCAGATCCATCCCTGCCCATGCCATTGAAATTCACGAACTCCTAACTAGCTTGGACCTCGACATCCTAGCCATCACCGAGACATGGCTGCACAGCGCTGCAGGGCCAGCCCTCAACCTTACTATCCCACAGGGGTACGCCATTATCCGGCAAGACCGCCTCTCCTCAGTAGGTGGTGGGGTAGCATTCATCCTGAAAGATCACCTCGAGGCCAGACAAATCACCTCCAATCTAGGTGACAACATAGACTCTCTAGCTATAAAAATTGCCCTCTCCCCTAACTCCACCATCACTTTCAACCTAGTCTACCGCCCGCCCGGCCCACTAACAGAGTTCCATGAGAACCTTGTACACCGCCTAACAGAAAACCTAAAACCCACCTCCAAAAGCATCTTTCTAGGTGACCTTAACCTGGGGTATAACGACAAAAAGGACAAGCCTGCTAAATCTCTTGCACTAGCCCTAAAAGAACTAGGCTTCGACCAAAAAATAACCTCACCCACACACAACAAAGGCCGTATCCTGGACTGGATAGCTGACCACAACTGTCACGTCGACATTAGCTCCATCACCCCGACTCCTTGGTCAGATCACCACCTCATTCACTTCTTTATTCCCGCTGTATCTAACACAAACAAACCTAACCCCATTCCCCCAGCACTGGCAAGATGTGTAAAAAATCTCACTAAAGATAAAATTACTCCCCACCTTCACATCCTCTCCACAGACCTCAAGTCATCTGACCCGTCAGAATTAGCAGATATCTACAAGAGCACCATAAGCACCGCCATTGACGCCATTGCCCCCTTGCAGACCAAAAAAGCCAAAGCTATCAAACACTCAAACACCTGGTTCTCCACTGAACTCAAAGAACTCCGCTCACAGAAAAGAAAAGCTCTAAACTCCTGGCAGAAATCGCCTTCCCCAGCCACCCTATCCTCCTACAAAAAAATCACTGCCCAATACAAAAAAGCCATAATCACAGCTAAATCAGTCTCTTATAATGATAGAATTGCTAATGCAAGCTCCGAATCCAAAGAACTCTTCGCCATTTTCAACGAACTCACCACACCGGCCACCAAATCACAAGACATTGTTAAAGACCAAATCTGGTGCAATTCCATACAATCTGCCTTGTTAAATAAAATTGAACTCCTACAAACAAAAATTAAGGAGCACCACAAAAACCTATCACTGCACCTCAAATCTCACACCACCACGAGCCACATGCCCACCCCTAGCTCGGGAACCACATCCACCAAAGCCCCCACTACCCCGTTCAAATTCAGGGAAGTCACAGAACACGAAGTTATTGAGATAATGAACAAGATCAAACCATCCAATTGTAAAGGAGACCCCTGCCCCGCCAGCCTGATCAAAGACTGCACTGAAACACTCGCCCCTTTCCTTAAAACATTCATCAATGCCTCTTTCAAAGCCAACACTGTCCCTGACAGTCTAAAAGAAGCCTGGGTGCGCCCGCTTCTAAAAAAAACCACCCTCGACCCTGAAGTAGCTACCAACTACAGGCCCATCACCACTGTGCCTTTCCTGCTCAAGATTCTGGATAAAATGGCCTACACACAAATCCAGGATTATCTCGAAACCAACCATATCCTAGGAAAAAGACAGTCAGGCTTCCGACCAGGTCACGGAACAGAGTCAGCCCTACTTGATCTGAAAATACAGCTTGCAGACACTATGGATAAAGGCAAACCGGCACTCCTTCTCCTACTGGATCTATCTGCCGCCTTTGACCTTGTCAACCACGATATCCTAGGCATGCACCTAAAAAATGAAGCACACTTCTCCCCGGAAGCCATTGCATGGGTTGCCTCATTCCTAAATGGCAGACTCATGAAAGTCTTCTCAGACACTGCCTCGGCAACCCCTACCACCATCCACTGCGGCGTCCCACAAGGCTCCTGCACCGCCCCCACTCTCTACAATATATTCACCCTTCCTCTCTTCAAGGACCTCGACTGTCGTAACATAGCGTACACCAACTACGCAGACGATACGCAGGTACTACTCCCTCTAACTGGGACCTACGAAGAAGATGCTACTGCATTAACCAAAATCTACACAGCCATCCAAACCTGGATGGCGGCCAACGGCCTCTGCCTAAACGGGGACAAAACCGAAATCCTCATAGTAGGGACCAATGAAATTCTCAACAAACTCCCCCCCCAATACAAATCCTTCAACATTGACAACTCCACCATCTCAGTCTCCAAGTCTGTTAAAACCTTAGGCGTTCACCTAGATGCCTCACTATCTATGTCTCGCCAAGTCAACGCCATTGCCTCTTCCTCAGCACTTACCACCAAGATGATAAATGCTGTCAAGCCGTTTCTCTCCGCCAAAAACTGCCTGTCCATCGCCAGAGCCACTATAGGTACAAAACTAGACTACTGCAATGCACTGTTCCTAGGCACCTCCGCCCACAACCTAAAAAAACTCCAAATCACGCAAAACAATGCGCTCCGGGCAGCACTGTCCATTCCAAAAAGAGAACACATCTCGCAAGCAAGGAGAGATGCCCACTGGCTACCTGTGAAGGAACGCATACTGTTCAAAGCCATGACCATCACACACAGATGCCTATCCCTGGATGCCCCACCCTATCTCGCAGAAAGAATCACACCGAAAGCCTCCATCAGACCCACCAGAGCTCACCGCACCAACATGATTGATGTCCCCACGTTTCAAAGATCCAGGGCGGGAGGAACCAGCTTCCAACACCTCGCACCAAAAAACTGGAACTCCCTACCTACCTCACTAAGGAACGAAAAATCATACCATACCTTCCGTAAAAACCTCAAAACCCTCCTATTCCGCTAAAGTCTGCCACATTCACTCTCATGCTTGCATTGTATCCACAGCATAGCATAACCTTTAAGCTCAATGTTTATTACCAATGTGAAATGTACTATGTAACTCGGTTACATCTGTAAACACATTCCTATGCTTGTGTTCATGACTAAGTCTGCTGTAACAGCGCCACGATGCCCCAGGGCAGTTCTGTGCGCTTTATAAATGCAAATAAATAAATAAAACCTATCTTACAGAGAGTACTGGAAAGGATTAATACTTATCCCTTTTTGTCTGTCTCTCATGGAACATTATTTTGTTCCCTTTTCATTAAGACTTGGCTGGTGGCAGTGGTATCTACCCGATATTTCCTACCACGGTTGATTAAATAGCCTTAGTATTGTTTTAGGCTATCTTAGTAGCCTCAAACTCAAACCCGCTGGACCATATTTGTTGTAATTTGGTTCCGGCTGGGTTTATTCGGCATTTCTTTTTGTAAAGGTCTTTCTCGTGTTTTACTCTGCGGGCCAAACCAGGTTTTGTCCCTTTGTTCGCCAACCTTTGGCAGGCTTCTGCACAGAAGCCCTCCTTAGGCACCTAAAAGTCTGGGTAGGCAGGATGTGAGGGTGGGTTTTTAGGACCCCTGCCATGGGTTCCCTTGGTAACCCAAGTCACACTCCTGTTTGATTGGCTAGGTGACTGTCCCGCCAGGACAGCCACCCTGCTGTGTGATTGAGAGCCAGGCTGTGCGAATGGGGGAAAACTGCATAAAAAGCAGCTCTCGGGGACTGAGAAGGCAGAGTTGCCACTGGATCGAGAGAACCGAAGAGAAGCTGACAGAAGAGGACCTCTACCACAACTAAACCTCCCGGTGAAGCCCTGCTGCGGGTCCGAATGACAGGGAAGATCTGCAAGGAATCTTCTCCCCTTGAGCTGGTGGGACCAACCAGTTCACCAAACTGCAAGCCAGGCCTCCCTCCTCCGGTCGAATTTGCTGTCCACAGCTACAGTGAACCGGATGGCCAGAAGGACCGGACCCTGCTTGGGTTTTAAGGAACGCACCTGTTATTCATTGCCTTGCTCTGCTGCTGGTTTCTTCCCTGGGCAGTGCAGGACCCTCCAGTCTTCCTACTTCATGTCAGTCTGACAGTCGCTTCAGGAACCGTGAGCCTGCAGGACCTGCCAGGAACGTCTGCCTCAGCTACAGGCTTCTTCTTCATTTAAGGTACTGTTCAAACCCGGTTGTACGTTCCGTCCAACCGCGGTGAAAGTGTTTGAATTCTTTCGCCAGTCCGAGTACTTGTCCTTCCCTATTCTTTAAAATAACTTTTCTTCCGACTAACTTTGTTGCGAACTCTTGGCAAAGACTTAACTGCAAACTACCCTGGACTGTGTGATCATCTGCAAAGACTTTTGGTCCATTGACTTTGGCCCAGGGCCCTTGATTTGATTTCCTCTCTGTAGTTACTTTTTCTAGATTGCCCTGCTTACTTACTTTTTGCTGCTTCTCAACTTTTGCCTAAACTTTGTCTTTCCCTCTCTTTTAAATTGCTGGAGTGCCATTTTGCTCACACTCATTTTGAGCTTAACTTATCCAGAATCTATTTGGTGGTGTGTAGTATATTTGTATGGTGATTTTTCAACTGCTTTACTTTAGTGAATTGTTTCACAACTGATGTGTAAATAAATGTATATTCTTTTACTCAGAAACCTTGAGTCAGTGTTTCTTTGAACCATAGTCATTGCTGTCCTTTGTGTAACTATTGGTGCTGCTCACTTTACTCTTGAGATAAGTCTGGCTCCTCAGCCATTGCTACCACTTTACTGTGTAGTACAGGCTTGTACCAAAGGTGAATTTGTACTGTCACTTGTAGTCTTAATTGTGTGTGGTGTTCCCAAAGGGTACTGCAAATGATTCTGCCTAACACTCTGCATCCCATCCGCTGCATGACATGTTGCCTATTAAGGACCATATGTTCACGTGATAGCAATGTCGGAGGGTTCGGCCCCATCGACCTGTTAGCTCACGATTTTCAGACGATCGGACAATTTCCGCCATTTAGCCGGAAGATCGCAGTGTTTCCTGTGGAGACCAGCCAAATAGAAATTTTGCAAGAAAATCGAGACAGTGGCAGGGTCCCTCTTTGACAAAATCCCTACCTAGTTTCCACAGGCGCTTTGCAGACAAAAGGTGAAAGTAGTCGGTTGGAGGAGGAGACGATACCGAGGGCCTTGAGTCAAATGACCGAATATTGAGTAGATTAAGGGGAATGGCAAATTAAGGGGACGGGATTGTGGTAATTTAAATGTAACAGGAAAAGCCTGAGCAAGATAGAGACCTTTCATCAGCATTTTGTCTCACCACATATTGCCATTTCTTTAAAGCAGTCACTAATTATTTGCCATTCAACACACACTGAAAAGTCTTTCTACCTGCTTGGTTGTGTCCATCAGGGGTGTTGCTAGGTCTGGAAATGACGTGGGGCTACGCTAATGTCGGAACTGTTGGGACTGGGGGCTAGCTAGCCTTTTGGTTGTAGCTCCTGAGATTCTATCTCGGGCTACAACCAAAAGACATGGGGCTATAGCCCCCTTCGCCCCCCCTAGCAACGCCTCTGGTGTCCATTATGGTAGTTACAGGATTCTGCGATGAACCAGGAACATTCACAGAAACTTCTGTTCTTTCTTGCTGGGATGTGGTAAAGTTGTCTAAATCAATGTCTGCTGCTGTTAAGCTACACCGAACTTCAGTGTTTCGTCTGGCTGTTCATTCACTACATAATGTTCTACACTTTTAATCTCTCGTCATAGACATCACCACATAGATCAGTCAATGAGGCTTCCACACATTCATCTTGAGGAATGTGGAATCTACATGATCATTTTGAAGGAGGCAGGGCATTCAGTCAGCTTGGTTGTTCTTCCAGCCCGCATATATGTGTACTCTGGTAATTTGGGAGATAATCGAGCTAGTCTGGGTGTAGAGGATTGAGTTCCTCCTAGGTTCAGTATATGTACTAACGGTTTGTAAATAAGTGGTCATTATTGCCCCACATGTAAATTATAAAATATATTATGGTCAAAGGCACTTAGTTTTATCTTTTATTTTTTATTATTAGGGTATTTATTGAGCTCAGACCTAACTTCGGGGAGTAATAGAGTGCTTTAAAATGCATACGGGGAAGGTCACATTGAGGGAAGCAGAGATACAAAGGAAGGGGGAGCTAACAATGGGGGGTCTGCAACTTGGAAGCAAGGGGATCTACAAGCAACCAGGTGGGAGAAAGTGGGAGCATATCACCCAGTCTCAGCTTTGGTAGGGAGAGGAGGGTATGTGGACCTAGGTGTTGGGGAGGAGCCATTTGTTAAAGAGGAGGGTTTGAGCTCCTTCCAAAAACGTAGAAGCGAGGGTGTGAGTCTGGCGTTGATGGGGAGAGGATACCAGAGTCTGGGGGCGTAGACAGTGACGCCCTCTCTTCTGGTTCTTTCCTTCCTGCACCGGCGGAGGTCTGCACATCTCCTTATTTCTGGTGAATCATAGGCCTCCAGACATGCCACGTTTCTCAGTGAGGTAGAGTGGGGATTTCACAGTGACAGCCTGGTAGATGATGCTACGGGATTTGAAGATTTGTGCTTGCAGCGGGACTCAGTGTAGTTCGATGAGGGTCGGGGAGCTGTGTTCAAATTTGCAGAGTCCTTTCATGAGTTGTGCTGCAACATGGATTTCTAGAAGGGCATTGTCACTGCAGGATTCCACAGGTGATTGGTAGAAATGGTGATAAGGAGAAATACATTCGGACAAATTGATGGTAGTTTGCAAGGTAGAATTTGAACCAACTGAGGATAGTCTTGCTGGTCCCCATGCCACAATGTAGAAAATCTGTGAGTGTCAGGTGGTCTACTGTATCGAATGCTGCTGAGAGGTCAAGGAGAAGCAGGAGAAAAGGATGGCTATCATCGGGGAAGTAACGGGCATCTTGTGTCTCCTTGATGGTGGACATTTCCATGCTGCGACTGGGTCTAAAGCCAGATTGGTAGGACCAAGGGAGCTTGTTGGCATCAATGTGTTTGAGGAGTTGCATGGCTACTGCGTTCTGATGTATCTTACCTAGGAAGGGAGGATTTGTAATTGGGGGGTACTTGCTGAGGTCGTCAGGGTCCAGTGTTTGTTGAGTGAGAAGCAGTGTTTGTGAGAAGTGGGAGGATTTGTCCGGTCTTGAAGGGCGAGGGAAGGTGCTTTGAGTGAGGGAGCTGTTGACGATTGTCATGCAAGGGTGGATTGCTTCACTTGAAAGGGTCTTTAGTATGTAAATAGAGAGGATGTCATCCACATATGATGTGGCCTTGATGGATGCTAGGGTGGCAGTGAGGTATTTTCTTGTGAATGTCTTGAAAGTTGTACAGGTAGTGGTGGTTTTGAGAGATGAGATGTGTAGTGTGCAGTCAATTTTAGCATTGGTGTTTATGTGTTGGCGGATCATGCTGATCTTTTTGATGAAGAAAGAGTTGATGGCCATGGATTTTTCAATTGAGTGCAGCACGGGTGGGTCGGGCAGAGGGTTGATGCAAAGCTTGAGGGCTTTGAGGAGGGCTCTGCTTTCATTATTGGCCTTGGCGATTGTGTTTTGTTTTGGTAGTAGTTGGCCTTGGCAGAATGTTCACCAAGTATTTTCTTATTGGTTTTTTGCTGAAGTTGAGTTCTTGATGTACTAGGGTGGGGAAGGTTTATGCTTGAGGGTGCGTTTTTTCACTGGTGCATGGTAGTGGATGTTAGTTGTGAGAGCGGTGTGGAGGTCTTGGAGAAGGGAGTCACAGTCCTGGTTCTTCTGTACATGTGAGGTGGAGGTTGGTGAGGTATTCCATGAGAGCCTCCACTGGGAAGTTCTTTAATGATCTAAATGCTTGTTTCCTGGGTTTCAGAGGGGATATCCAGATAGTCCGACCAGTTGAGTAGGATTGGAGGGGTGTGATGGAGGGTGGGCAGGGAAGTGATGATGAGGTTGAGAATAGTACCTTTCCTGTGAATTGGGTCTTTCGTGTGCTATGTAAGTCCTGGGTTGCCAGGCACGTTAAAGTAGCTGAGGAAGCAGTTGTTGGTGTGTTTGAGAGACATGTTGGTGACCAGGTCTGTGATGTCCCTGATGAAGGTGGTGTTGGGCTTCGGTGGTCTGTAGATGAGATAAAAAGTGACTGTATCTGTTTGGAAGAACATAAAGTGGCTGTAAATGCTTTCAAAAGAGGAGATGGTGGCGATGTCCAGTTAGGCTCATTACCATGATGCCTTGTGAATGATGGCGAGGCCTCCGCCAGTCTTGTAGAGTTCTGTAGCATTGGGGATGAGGCCATCTTGGATGTGGGAGGAGGTGGAGGTCATCCAGGTCTCAGTAATGAAGAATGCGCCATGTGTGGTGATGAGGTCAGCAATGTCTGCTGGGTATTTGATTGCTGAGCCGACATTGGCGAGCATCCGTTTTTGTGTAGTGGTGTATAATGGAGTGCTGATGGAGTCTATGGTGATGCAGGTGAGATTTCTGCGATACAGTGTACATGATGTTGCTTGCGAGCTACATTGTTGGACAATGAGCGGTAATGGTGGGTGCGTGCTGTTGGGAGAGAGGGGTAAAACACATATTGAAGGGGGTTTACCTGTTGTTCGAGGAGCAGGGATTCTGGTCCTGTGTAATCTAGTTTGAAGAGGTCCAAACAGGAATTGTCCTTTTCTTCATCTGCCCTTTACTTTGGATGTAAGAGTGAGAGACGCTCTTTTATATAACAGTTAAGAGAGGAAAGTAAGGAATAGGGCTAAGTAGTTAGATGGGGTTCAGGCCACGTCATCTAGATCCACTTGCACCAGCTCACTGACTACAAAAGAAACAATTATGGACTGCTGCTTAAGTAGGGTAAAAGATTGGCAAAACAGGAAGGCACCAAAAGATTAGAAGTGTTTGACAAGTGGTGGGGTTCAGGCCACAGGTCTACTTGCACCCGCTCACCAAATGCAAAAGAAAAAAGCCCAGAGGGCTGCTTGTGTAGGGGAAATAGCAGCAACGGTATGGCAGGAACATGAGTATTAGAAAAAGACAGATTAACAGCCATAGTGACTAGAGATGCAATCGCAGGGATGATGGTTTTAAGAATGCTAAGCGGAATAGGGTCTGCAGGGGAGGCCGATTTCATGTTAAGGGTTGCTAGAATAACAGTGTCATCAAACACCAGGAATGAGGACCAGGCATGGAGAGACTCTCTAGGAACCTTAACATCTGCTGCCAAAACCGGCGAGAACAACTGGCCGGCGATTTACTGCCTAATAATAGCTGTCAACAAAGTCAGAGTCTTGCGAAGGAATTACCTGGTTAGTGGAGGCGACGGAAGCGTGGGACTGGACTAATTTGAAAAGTTCCATAGTGGAATTAAATGCAACTTCCACATGAGAAGCAAAATTAGAACAAAATTTAGCTTGTACCATAGCTTGTTGATACAAAGCTGTAGCTTTACGCAGTGCAAGACGTGCTATGTGACAGTAGAATATGTGCCACTTGCGTTCTGCCTGCCTCTGATCCAGGTGATGACTACCAAGATTGACTGAGAACCAATGCTCAGAGGGCCGACCACAGGGTCTAGAAGCTTGTTGTGGCAGGATGCATCCGAGAAGTAGGAGATGCATTGACCGAGAAGGAAATTACCACATGTTCGGACCAAGTAGCAGGCAGGAAAAAAGCGTGACCAAAGGATATGGGGCAAATATAAGGTCAAGGGTATACCTGGCGATAAGCCGGTTTCCCTGCACATTACTGTGGTTGTTGGGATGGAGATTAAAGTCCCTGACTCTACCACACCCATTCTACGACTACCTCCCCACTCTAGCCCACCTACTCTACACAAAATCACTTCATTCCATGCCTGCCCCACTCTAACCACCCCCAATGTAGCCCACTCAGCCACATTTGGTCATATCCCACTCTTCTTCTATTCAATCTATCTCTACTTCCAATCCCACTCTACCCCCACTGCACTACTCTACCCCATCTATTCTATGGCCACCTCACAGTACTCTACCCCACTCGACCCGACTCTATCCCACTCTACCCCACCCTTTCTAAGCCACCTTGCCCCATTCTACCCATACCTCACTACTACCCATACTTCTCTTCTCTACTCCACCCCAATGCTTTTCTCAGCCTACATACTCTACCCTAAACCACTTCTATCCCCACCCCACTACTCTACTTTACTGCCTTATCTCCTCTAACTCCACCCACTTTATTACATATAAGTCCATCCCCATGCAATCAGTATTTGCCCTCCCCACTACATTACCCCCACCTCCTTTACCCCACCATCTCTACCCCATATCACCTCATTCTAGCCCAAATCACCATATTCTACACCCACCTCACCTCCCATTCTACCCACACCCACACACTACCACCACCATACTCCCCCACCACACTGGTCTACCCCACCACACCCAACTATACCACTATACCACTCTAGTCCATGCAACTCTACCCATCACCCCACTCTAGTTTTGCCTAAACCTACTGCACCCTACTCAGCCCACTTCTCTATCCTCCCATTTGTACCCCACCCTACTAATCTACCCCTACCATTCTACCTGACCACTCTACACCAACCCACCCATTCTTCCCCACCAGTCTACGCCCAACTTCACCCCACTGTATCCTACCCTACTGTACCTGACCTAACCCTACTCTACCTGACTTCTCTTCCCTAATTCTGTACACCAACCTACTACCCCATCCCACCCTCTATATCTACCTCACTACTCTACTCCACTACTCTACCTCCTCTCCCCCACTCACTCTACTTCAATTTCACTTTACCCTCATGCCAACACTCTTCCCCACCCTACTACGTTACACCCACCTCCTCTGTACCTCACATCACCTCACCCTATCTCAAATCACCCCATTATATCCCCAGCTTGCTCCCTGCTCTACCCACACCTGCTCTACCCACACCACACTAGTCTACCCCACCCCACTACTCTATCCCACCCCAGATTTCAACCCTGTCATACTATACCCAACTCTACCCACTCACTCCACACTACCCCCACACATACTACACCAGCCCACTCTGCTTTTGCCCAATGCTACTTCGCCCCACTCAGCCCACTGCTCTACCCTCTGCCCACTACTCTACCCCACCCTACTACTCTATCCCCTACCATTCTACCTAACCACTGTACAGCACACAACCACTCTTCTCCACTCCACTACTCTGCCCCTAACCCATCTCATAGTACATTACCTCATCCTACCCTACTCACTCTACCCCACCTCACCCCATTATATCCCACCCCATCTCACTTCTCTTTACTCCATCCCAAGACTATTCCCCACTCAATCCACCACCCACTCTATCCCCACCCCTCTACTATACCCCATCCCACTGCTTTACCTCCTGAATCACCAGCCCTCTATCCCACTATTTTTTTAATGTATTTGTATTAATTAATTACAACTTTTGCAAAAGATTAGAACAACTGTTCAGATGACCTCCAGACAGTATCATTTAAAAGAAAAGTAAAAGAGCAAGTGTGTGAGAGTGAAATTGTAGCCGGCAAACATCCTTGTTGACTTTAATGAGAGGAGGCCGAGATCCCAGTGCAAAATCTGGATGGGGATGGACATTGGAACTCTCAAGAACTTCTTCAAGAAAAGGCCTTCTAACAGTGGCCAGAGATTGTTGGGGACTTTCAAGATTGCCTCTGCACCGTAAATCAGAGAAGGGCTGGCTTTTGATCTATAGTAGCCCAGAACAGGGACCAAGGAGAATCGTCCAAATATCCTGTTCACTCTTTAAAACTTTTGGCCCACGGCACACTCAGGTTTTTCTTTGAAATTTTTGGATTTTTCAAACACCAAGATCTTTGTCTTGCCTGTGTTTATCTGCAGGTTGTTCCCCTCCATGTAATTCCTCAGTTTGTCCAACTGGTGCTGCAGACCAACCAGCGTTTGGTCTATTAAGACCAAATCGTCAGCGTAGAGAAGGCAGCTTAGATGAACCACACCTATACGTGGGGGAAAACTCCTTGCTTGGTCCAGTGGTAAATTGATTTAAGCCAGGAATAGGTTAAAAAGGTCCGGTGCCAGTGGACAACCTTGTTTTAAGTCTCTGGAGATTTTGATCTTTGATGACAAGAGACCCGATCTAATCAATCTTACTCTCATGCTGGTGTTTGAGTGCAATGAGATCAGAGGGTCCAAAATTGTCTTTAAGCAGTTCCAATTCAACAGTTTTTTCCACAGACATATTCGACCCACCTGGTTGAAGGTCTGGACGAGGTCAACAAAGGCCAGGTAGATCCTCGGTTTGCCTTCCCATACCATTCCTTTCAGCATACTCAGGAGCAAGATGTTGACCCCTGTGTCAATCCCACTCAACCAGTCTGGAAGGGGTTGTTACATTCTTCACTCCTGGACCATTTAGTTAGCCTTGTCAGTAGCCTGGAACCAAAGATCACGTCAAGAAGGGCGATTAGGCGATAGTTCTTAGGATCTTCCCTTTCGCCCTTCTTGAATATTAGTACCACTATTGCTCTCCTCCAAGAATTGAGAATGGAGCAGTTCCGGGTAATTTGTTTAAACAGCAGATGGATGAAGGCAGCCCACGCCTCTGGGTTCTGTTTTAACATTGTGTTAGTTAGGCCGTCAGGGCCTGGGGCAGGAGAGCAGTTCAGCTTCATTAGTTTCTTCATCATGTCTTCTAAATCATGGGGATGTCCCATGGTGTCAACTATTGACTCAAAGCGAAGGTGCCTGAGTCTTTCTTCTCTTTGTAAATCCCACTGAAGTGAGATATCCATGCTTCCTCCTGGACACTTGTTCAGCTGAGGTGAGGTGACTTTCCCTGAGCAGGAGTTTACCAAAGACCAGAATTCGCTCACTTTTCTTCCACAGATTGCTTTCAGCATGGTTTCGGAGTTGTGCTGAAACATTTTTAACCTTTGAGACCCCAGCCACTTTTTGTATTACTTGGAGTGCATCGTAGGAGTGTAATGTAGATGTTAGTCCTCAATGCATTCCCCAATATTATGAATGAAAACATTCAAGTAGGGGTGTATAATCCACTGTGCCACCTTTCTCCTTTAACCCTGTAATCAGGGAGTTTTTCACAAATTGGGCTGTTAGAAGTTCGATTGAGTTTTCGACATTCTTAGTCTTGTCCCTCTGTTGCACTCAATTACAGGGGCCTCCATTCCTTTTCTATCACAACCGGGAGGAACTACCCAGGAGATTGTCAACAGGTAATGATCACTGTGAGTTGTGCCCACTACTTTGAAGGATGTGACAAACGGTAGGCAGTTCCTGGAGACGAAAACATAATCTATGACAGCCTCTTTTCCTTCGCTCGACCAGATTACATGCTGAGGGACGTCATCCAGCGTTTTACCATTCAACATGTGCATATCCCTTGATGCCATTAGGGATTGCCACAGGACTTCTCTTGACACCAAGGTATTTTCCTGTGCACACCTTTTTGCGGTGGGGTCCCCCGACAGACATCTGGATTTTAGATCACCACATAGAATGATGTTGGCAACGTCATGATTGATGTATGTGTCATCTATCAGGGATGCTGCAAAGTCCTGGCAGACTTCGTTCAAAAGGGCTCTCGGGTTCCAGTATACATTTTTGATTGCCAGGCGAAGAAGCTTAACCATAACCTAGCTTTGCTCGTCCTTAGGTGGCAATGACCCCATATAATTTCTTGGGCAAACAAGTTGGAAAATGCTACCTTGATTACGTTGAGACCATTTCCTGAGCTGATTGCCGTTAGAAGGCCTGATGTTGGTCTTCCTTTGGGGCCTTTTGTGGCGGGGCTGATTGGTATATCGTATCCATCCGAACTTCTGGTGCAGCCAAGTCTCGTGGAGACACAAAACATTGTAATCCCCCAAGTTCTTGTCACTCTTTGTCGTGAGATGTCTCAAGCCATCCTCAATTGATGCAGAGGGGCCTCCTTGGAAGGCTATGAGCTTCCTTGCTGGCCAGTGGGCCCCACAGCCATGTCCTGGAAAAACTGTCCAAGTTAATTAGTTTGTTCATGGGGACTGTGCTGATCTTTCTTCCCGGTCCAGTTATGCTATCCACTATTCTATTCCTCCTCTTTTACCCTATCCACTGTACTCCACAACAGCCTATTCTACACTCTCCTCGCCCCCACTTCACACTCAACCACTCTACCCTCACCTCTCTGCCTTACCCCACACCACTATTAAGCTCCAGTCACTTTACCCCACATCACCCTACCCCACTATTCTACCTCTTGCCTCCTCCCACTCTTCGCTCCCCACACTGTTCACCTCCCACCACAACTCACCCCACTCTACCCCACCCTCTACCTCACCCCTCTCTACCTCACTCTTCTAACCCTACCAACCACCCCACCTCACCCCACATCCACACAACCACACCCCAACTCATACCCCCACTGAACCCCACATTACCGCCACTCTACCTCTACCGTGCCAACCTTATCCCTGCTCATCCACCCTATACCTGCCATACAATACCAATCCTACACCCAGCCACCCTACCTCACCCCTGCCAATGTACACCCACCCACTCTAACCCAGCCGTGCCTACCCCACACTCCCCCAGTGCACCCATCTATGCCTACAATGCTCAACCCTGCCTGCTGCCTCCCTTCTTAACTTACTACTTCTCCCTTTCACCTTACCTCACCCCTACTCCATGCCAGTTTAGCTCATCCCTAAAATCACAACACTTACTTTAAAATGTCCAGACAGGTCTGCAAGTTGTTTGCGAACACGTAACATTAATAATACACATAGTAAAAAGACTTCTATACCCCACAGTGAAGAGAAGTCTTTCTACAATCAGTAATGTTATGTATCTGCAAACACTAGTTTGCAGTAGTGTTTGGATTTACTGGGTAGCATCCAGATGTTTACTGCATTCTTACCTATAAATGTAACATGCAGCAAACAACTGCAAACGCCCAAACTATTGGCTTTGCCAATGATTATTACCTGTACTCCTAAACTCTGTGTAGTATTTCTGTCTGACCTTAATTCTCACTGGTATTCATTATACCTACATTGTTCCATCTGCATTTTAACTTGGTAGTGACAGGTATATCTTTCATCCACAAATAATCCAAACAAGAAGGTTGATAAACGTCTTTAATGGAAATCAGCAAAGCAAACATCAACAGAACTGGACACCACGAACACATCCCAGACAAATCTCTCTTCCCCAAAACAAATCAGTTTGTATACCTTTTTCTTACATGAATTCCTATTAGAGCGGCGTGCTTAGCAAGCTATTTTAAGGGTTAACTCGCAGTTTCCTGCCTATCTTCATAAACTTCATAGATGAAATCATAAATCTATCAATACTCCAACTTGTTGGCGAGGAGGACCCACCCAGAGACACAATTGCCTGAAGCTATAATTGGAGCAGGTCAGGCTTATCTAGTTTCACCTCAGTAGAGAAGCAGCCCGGTTGTGATTGGGCCTTTATAATGTTACAATTTCATATAAATTAGCTTACTGATCAGAGCATGAGTCATACGATAAGAGAATCTTCACTTGTGCATACCACACGGAAATACGTATGAGGGGGATCAAGCATCTTGCAGAATACATTGAATAACATTTCTCCATAGGCCAGAGCACAGATCATTCACCAGACCTTTCTTATTCATAGCAACAATATATTGGTTTGCTTTGAACTGCAGCAGTACATTCCTACAGTAATCAGATATATATATATATACCAAGGCTAAACATGCATTGCTCTACAGGTCATTCTATATAGTCTGGAGGTTGCGTGGCCCCCCTCAGAAGTAGTAGTGGGCCCTAGGTAAGACATTTCTCAAGAGATACCTCTCCCTCTCTCCCTGTCTGCTACTCCCACTGACCCAAGGAGAAGAACAATCCTGCTTTTTTGCTTTGGAAAAACTTCAATTTCTACTTTAAGTTGGCCCTTTTCTAATCATGTTCTTGATAAATGTTTTCTTTTAAACATCTTTTTATTGAATTTATATCTAAAGAACAAAATAACAAGCCAGGGCACAGCACAGTGAATACAACCGCCCCCACCCCTTTTCATCTCCTTCTGAGCTCCCACCCACCAATTGCACCAGTGCACTGAAACAACCCCCCTATCCCGGCAGGTCACTTGTAACCCAAGACCTCTCCACTAATAAGGCACATATACAGAGCAATTATCATACTTGGCATGTATATTCACACATATTAAAGAACCTCATTCCCCAATTTGCTCTGCTTGTGTAGGTCTCCCTCGCCTCCTCAACCCCGCACATTCTAGTGTACACACCTTAAGGATCAAACCTAGGCAAGCTTATTTCATAGGGGATTTGGCAGCTTTCCAATGCATAATTAATAGTTTGCGTGCCAAGAACAGTAGTATATGTGCTAAACGTCTCACGTTGGGGTCTGTATGCCAGTCTTTATCATTGGTATCAAACAGCATGGGCCTAGGGGCATAGCAAATGGAAGTATCAAGGATACGAGAGACCATTTAGTGTATGTGCTTCCAATCATCTAGCATAACCGGGCACAACCACATAATATGGCCCAGCGTGCCAATCCCACGGCATTGGTGCCAGCACGTGGGGGAGCGTATCAGGCCCATGTAGTGTAATTTGCTGGGGGTGTAGTATAGTCCCTGGGTTAACTTGTATTGAATTTCCCTGTGGTGTATGTTGCATGTCATGGCAGAGATGTTCTCAAAATAGTCGCAGATGTCACCTGCGTCGACTGGGACGTTTAGGTCACTGGACCACTGTGTCGATAGGGTAATATTCTGTTTGATATTAGTAGGGGTGCAGATGGTGTAGAATGAGCACAATTTTCGATATTCAGAGGGGTTTTGCACAATTTCCTGTTCAACTGTTGAGGGAGTATCTTCTAGTGTCTGTTTGGTAGTGTTCACTCCTCGTATGGTGTGGTAGTGTAGCCACTCAGTACACTGGAGCTAGAGTATTATGCTGGCTCCTGAAAAAACCCCAGTGGTTCCTCCCCATCATACAGGTCAGCAACTCTGAATTCCGGCCACAGGGAGTTTTGGTGCTTGTGCAGGACATGGTCCAGACCTATTGAAAGGATTGCGCGCACACTGATCCAAGCAGGGGCAGCCCGGGTATCAGCCCCCATTAATCCCCTCATTCTATGCCATTGGGTAAGCATTGGGCCTAGCAAGGGGTGTAATCTTATGTTTACAGGCAGTTTTTTTCGGGGGGATAGCCAGGACTTCCGCTGGCGTATATGGCAACACCAGGGAGAGTTCAATTTGACTCCAGCTGGATGAGTCAGTTATGTCTAGCCATTATTTGGCCCAGCATATTTGGGGAGCTTGATAGTAGGTTCGCTAGACCGGTACGGCTAGGCCACCATAGCTTTTCGAGGCTTGTAGGATTTCAAGCCGAGCCCTGTCATTTTTGCCCTTGGAGAGGATTTTGGACAACAGCTTGTCCATATCCGTATATATTTTCTGCGAAGGAGTGCATGGGAGCATTAGTGCAAGATAAATGAGTTTTGCAAGCGAGTTCATCTTGAAAGTGTTAATGCGCCCCATTGAAGATTGTGTTCCAACAAGTAAGATCAGCCTTTATCTTTGCCAGGGTGGGTGTGTAGTTTAGGTTTCCAAGTTCCTGAATGGAAGGGGTGATATGAATTCCCAGGTATTTGATGCAGTGTTGCTGAAAACGGAAAGGAGCAGCCTCTCATGGGTATCACAGTATATCTGGTCTAATGGGGAGGCCCTCTGATTTAGACCTATTCACCCTGTAAGCCGGTCATGGGCCCAAAGTCATGTAAAAGGTGACACGGGTGAGGAAGTGATACCGAGGGGTTCCGTATGTAAAGAAATAGATCATCAGTGTATAGAGATATACAGTGCTCCTCCGTCCCCTGACCACGCTGTTCCAGAATGGGTCATTGCAGTGTTTCACCACTAGCGGATCTATGGAGAGTGCATACAGGAGGGGAGGTGGGGGCAGCCCTGTATGCTGCCTGAGTATAAATGAAATGTTTTGGAGATATTTCCTCTTCATGGTTACCGAGGCTTGGGGGTCGGTGTATAGTAAGTGTATGAGCCCCAATAGTGCTCATGGGAACCCATTGGTCGTGAGTGCACTGAACATGAAGTCCCACCTTACTTTATTGAATGCTTTCTCAGCTTTTTTTTATTTTTTTATTTGTTTTTGGTTTATGAGAAAACCTTTACAAAGAAAGAATATTAAAAGTTCCAATTTCATACAAAAAGCAGTTGTTTCCTGCGTATTTAAGAGTACAGAAAGCGAAGGAGTAAAGTAACAAAATAAAATAACAAGGCAAAATACAGGCTCAGAAACCAGGGATTTGACTAGACAGACTGATCCCCTTGAATGGAGAGTTCAAGAACATGACTAGTCTGTTGATAGTTCCTTAAGATAGTAAGCTTCTCCAAAATGTTTACTATCTCAGCAGTTAGCATGACTTCTTGGCCAGAGATCAGTCTATCCCAAAATGCGTCCTGAACTAGGCTCTCCTCTCCAGTTACAAATCTCCCCAGTGATGATACCCTGATCGCCCATGTGCCTTCGCACTCCAGCAGCAGGTGTTTGAGGGATTGTAAATTCGGAGAGGCACAGATCTTGCAAAAGCTTATTGCCTTCTCACCCTGGTTTCTTTGGTCCAGTATTTCACCCGTGTGGGCTATATTCAGTCTGAGTCTGAGGAAATTGTTTCTGATTCTTTGGTCCGGGAATTTTTCCAGGTAGCGCGGGATGGTGCCGAGCTTTCTGTCCGCTGTCAGGAATAGGTTTGGGGGGTTAAGCCTTCTGATTCCCTCGATCGTTTTAATCCAGTCCTCCGTTTCTAATATTTTTTTGACTTTCTTAGGATTTTGTGTGAGAGTTTCTGTTGTTAATTCCAGCCTATGTAAAATGCAGGCAATCTTTTCTTCCAAGCCGAGGAGTTTTTTTGATTTTGACTATTTTAGATGTTGATTTACGTCGAAGAAAAGGGTGGATACATTGGCTGTAATTATGTTACGATAGAGGGACAGTAGCTTCCACTCTGCTCGGCAATTCAGAGAGGTCAGACCCAACTCAAATCTCAGACTAGCGAGATGAGTGCACGATGGGAGATGAAGAGAAGATTTCAACAAAGAGCCCTCAACTTTGCTCCAATCATAGTTCCACAAAAGAGGCTTTGCCTCAAGGCCATAGAGAAGGACCGGGACAACTTTGCCTATGTAGAAGTTCTTGAGCGGAATTATAGAAAATTTGCAGAATCTTCCATTCAGATTTTTCATTTGTGCAATAATTTTTGATGTCTTCCCCAGAATGGAGTGTATCACCTTGTTTAAGGTAGGGTGGGCAAGAATTTCATATCCCAGGTACGTTAACTCGTCCACCCGTGGGATTGCTTTGCTGTCCAAAACCCAGTTTCTTGAGGTCACCCTTTTTTTGCATGTTTAAAAATGAGGACCTTAGATTTAGATGGATTAATTATGAGACCGTTCAGTTTGGCATACTCGTTAAGTTTGGATAGGAGTTGTTGTAACCCTATCGCTGAACCATCCAGTAGCACCAAGTCATCTGCGTAGGCTAACCAATGGAGTTTTCTTCCATTAATTCTCGGGTAGATTAATGATGTAGATGCTAGGAAGTCTCCAATGTCTGAAAGAAACAAATTAAAGAATAATGGTGCACCCAAGCACCCTTGTCGTACTCCCTTCAGGACTTTGATTGTTTCAGATAGATTGCCTGGTTCGTCCAATCTCACTCTGATGGTAATGTTCTTGTGGAGTTCTATAAGCATTGCAAGAAGGGGTGCCGGAATCCCCCAATTATTTAGTTTCTGCCAGAGGAGGGATCTGTCTACAAGGTCGAACGCTTTTGATAAGTCGACCCACGCCCCGTATAGTGGAGAACCTTCTTTCTCATTTGAGCTTTCGCTCAACAGGTTCAGGATTAGTCCATTAAGACTGGTAGAAAGGCCTTTCCTGAAACCTGTCTGCTGAGGGGGAAGGATGTGTCTAGAGTCTACCCATAGAGTAAGTTCTTTCAGTATTAGTCTCATAAAGATTTTGCTGTCTATGTCCAAAAGGGCGATGGGTCGATAACACGCTGGGTTTTGCCTGTCACCCCCCTTAAAAAATGGAATAATAAGTGCGCTCTTCCATGATGGTGGGAAGACTTTATTCTTTAGAATTTCTTGAAATAAATGGAAGAGTAATTTTGCCGACAACTTTGGTCGGTTTGTAAGCACCTGATAAGTGAGGCCATTCGGACCTGCTGCCTTAGAGACAGAGGAGGATGTAATAAGGTCCTCAATTTCTTCCTCAGAGAATGTCAGCGACCAGGTTACGTTTGGGTGAGGATGATCTCTGAGTTCAGTTGCTTCAAAGGTTTTGGACAAATATTCCACCCACTTGTGCTCGGGGACTAAATTGCAGAGTGAGCTATTTTGGCCGGTTTCCAGTTGGTTTAATGCCGCCCAAAAGTTCCTGCAATTATTTGCATTGAGGAGGAAAAGCATTCTCTCCCCGTCTTCTTGACGTTTTTGATGCTTGTGGTTCTTTGACCAATTCCGATACGTTTGTTTAGCCTTTTTGAGCTTTTGTATACAGCTGGGCTGGTCTTCTGTTTTATTTTGTCTTATATGGCGTAATGTTTGGCGAAGTATTCTCTTCTTGTTGAATGTTTCCTCATCGAAATTATGAAGGTGCATCTGCTTCCCTGCAGTCTTTCCTTCACTTGGCTGGCAGGTGGACCACACAAATTTCCCAAATTTTTCTGGGTGCATTTCATTTGCCCATATAACAGGAGGAACTGCCTCCAGAAGTTTGTTTAACTTATTTCCCCCATTTCTGTATTTAACCACTTTCAATCTACCTTTGTGACCCTCCAATTCCTGTGTGATATATGGGTTGGGGGCTCTCTGAATTTTGGGGAAGAGGAGTTCCAGCCTGCGTGGTCACTCCCCCCTTCCCAATCCAGAGTAAGACTGGGACAAAGTAGGGTAAGAGATGATGAAATGAAGATGTAGTCTAAGGTTGATTGCAGAGCCCCTTGACGCCAGGTTGGTCCAGCCACTTCCACAGACCTACTTTTTTCATTCATCATGTCCAGGTCCTATGACTGGAAAAAATCCCACCATTGCTTCCCTTTCCGTATAGTACTTTGTTTAGTTTGGCCAAACCTCACATTCCCTGAATTAATACAGTCAGTATTCAGGTCCCCTGCAATGATGATCTGTGCTCCCTCATATTTGCTCTTAGCCGTTGACAGTAGGAGGTGTAGGGATTCTATGAAGTCTTGGAGTTTTGACCAAGCAGGGTTCCAGTAGACATTAACCAGGATTAGGGTAAGCCGAGAATCCTTCGGTCCTATCTCTGCTTTGCAGGCTTGAATGCCCACCATGTTGTTGCATAGTGGAACGATTTCTTGGACAGTAGAATTTTTGGTTGCTATTAAGAGGCCTCCTGCTGGTCTCCCTTTCAGTTTTTGTGCGGCCTTAAGATTTTGTATTGTGAAGCCTTCTATTTCAATGGGGTTAACAAGCCATGTTTCCTGAAACAGCATGATGTCATTCTGTTGTAAAAGATTATTTTTTAGCTGCTTTTTCCTCAGGAAACTCGGCCCTCTGGTGTTCCAGGAAATTAATCCGAGACCCCTTTGTCTAAAGACTGTTCTGCTCCTCGCCTAGTTTCAGAAAGATTTGTGTGACAATTTCTGGGATTTTTGCTAACAGGTTCTCATTTAATTTGGGCCCAGGTGAAACTTTGCTTTGGGGCTCTCTTGTTGCTCTGGTGGTGCCCATAGATGAGGATGCGTCCTCCACTCCTGTTTGTTTAGGACCTGAGCGATTGCCATACCTTCCTTCCTCCTCTGATTCAAATACCCGAAGACCTTCTTTAGCTAGATCGTGTTTGTTAGTGATGAGGGCCTGTTGCGCCTTTCTAGATCTGAGGGCTATTTCCACAAAGAATTTATCTTCTCTGATCGGAAATGAAAGGTACTCAATGTCTTCTGAGGCAAAGAGAAACAAAGTAGAACTGATCTGCTAAGTGATTTTTCCTTATTTTGTTTTTCTAATCTCAGCCACACTTTTGGAATGGTAAAATTAGGCTTCACGGTTTCTTCTTTTGTTATGGGGGAGCAGTACTGTTTTCTTTCCAGTTTCTCTCTGTTGTCATCCTGAGGAGGAATTGCAAGATTTATGAATTTTCCTAATCCATTCCGACAATTATCTTCAATAATTGTGGCTCTTGGTGGAGATGCTTCTTGGGCAGCTGTTAAGGGAGCAGCACTAGTGAGAGCGGAGGTGAAGCCTGTTTTCCCCATCGGTTTTAAGAAAATTGGCGCTAATTTTATAGCAACTTGTTTTCCCTCCAATTTACCCACATTTGTTTTTCCCCTATTCAATTGTTGTTTCAAAAATATTGGGGCAATTTTGATGTTTGATTTGTGTTATTAAGGGCTGCAGATGGAGATGTTATAGGGTCTGTTTGCATACCAAAGTTTGAAGTTTGAATTTTGCTAACACTGGGACCTTCCTTGCAATTTGGGCCTGCCTTTTTCTTCCCTTTTTCCCCCGGTGCGCATTTATTGGCTTGTGAAGTAAGTGAATTTGTGGTCTGAGAGGGATTGGAAAGAGGCAGAGCAGCTGTACTGGTTTCCGCTGTCGTTTTACCAGATGGAGTGGTCAGATTTTTCAGAAATGTGTTCTTTCCTGTTTTTTTAGGAACATTATTTCTCTGGTTCTTTGATTTCTTCATATTTTTGTCATGTAAAGTAAAGGGAGTGGTTTCTTTGGACCTGCCCCCTTTTTTCCTTTTTTGCCACTTTTTGCTTTTGGTTTTCAAAGGTTCTTCTGGGCTCTGGCTCCCACTGCCGGTCAGTTGATCTTGTGTATTATCTCCGTCAGTTTTTTGGGCGCTATCGCCAGTGTCTTCAATGATGTCAATGTCGACATTTGCCAGTCTTCGAAATTCTTCGAAATTCTTCCAGAATAGAGTCTGAAAGCGGGGTGTCGTCAAAGCAATCTTTTTCACCCTCCCCTGTTGGAATCTCATTCTGGTTTTGGGAGTTTTGTATTTCCGAAGGGAGCTTCTTTAAGAGTTCTTGAGTTGTAACACTGCTGTTTGCTCCCTCTTTCAGTAGATTATGGATTTGGGCAATGTCTAACCCTTGTTTGACACCCTCAATTTGGGTTTCTTTCAGAATTGGAATCAAAATTGCATTCATGATGTTGTTAGTGGCAACCAGTGCTGATTCATTCTCCGAGATTTCATGTGACATCTCCAAGAGGAGACCCGCTTGTGTCTGTACCTCAGTTTTAAGAAGGTCAAATACCGAGACCAAGGAATTTAGAACAAAGCTCAAAGCTGCCAAGGGACTTTCTCCTGGTGGAGGGGATCTTTTGGGAAAGATTGCTGTTGGATCTTCCAATTGGTCTTGGTTGATTGGCGAGCTCGCCCTATTATCTTGATTGGTATTTTCGGGCGTTTGATTATTTTCTTCACTCTCTATTGATGGAGTATTTTCCAAATTCGTATTATCGTGGGAGGGTGGCTGCCAGATGGAATCAATAATGTCAACCAGGTCGTTGGCACTCTTGTTTCTTTTTCTGCAGAAGTGGTCATTAATTCTGCTCTGACTCTTTCGTGTCGTCAGGGTATACTCCAGCCCTCGTTTCCAACCTTTCTGGATATGGAGGTTTGGGAACGACCCCTCAGGGGTTTGCTGACTCTCTGTATTACTGAGGGTGTAGTTCGTAGCACATACCGGCTGAGCTATAGCAGGGTCGAGAGTGGTAGATGCCCCCTGCCCAGCCTCGCTCCCAGCCTCCAGATATGACCCATCCTGTCCAGCCATATCTTCCTCAAGAGGTGAACTCCGTAATCTCATTATGGGCCTTAAACAAGGACAGATGCTTATACCAATTAATGGAGTAGCTTTTGAATTTGTTTACCTTTTTGGTGCAGCCCCAGTGCGCCAAACAGTCGCTTAACAGTCCCTGGGCTTTACTCCTACCGGGCTTAACGCCGCAAGGGTGGTAGCCTTCTTCCTTTGAAGCGGCCCGTAGTCACGTGACAGGGTCACGTGTCCCTCTCTCCCCGCCTCCTCCAGGAAGCGCGATGTAGCGACGCCGGCAAGAGCCCAATGATGCTCGCAGTGCCAGGCACACAGAAGTCAGCCTCTGCACAGAAAGAGTTCACCTTGCAGAGCACGTAGCACGGTGCGGGCGGCAGCCTTCCTCCTTTGAAGCGGCCCATAGTCACGTGACCGGGTCACGTGTCCCTCTCGCCCCGCCTCCTCCAGGAAGCGCGATGTAGCGACGCCGGCAAGAGCCCAATGATGCTCGCAGTGCCAGGCACACAGAAGTCAGCCTCTGCACAGAAAGAGTTCACCTCTCAGCATCAATTGTTAAAAGTAGTTGGTCAGAGCTGTTTCCGTCCAGAAAGCATGTGTAGGAGTCTCCTGACGTTATCCTCCAAGTGGTGACCCTTAATAAATCCGGTCTGGTCTTTGTGGATAAGTTGGGGGAGTAGCTTATCGATTCTACTTGCTAAGCACTTAGCCAAGATTTTGGCGTCTGCATTGATAAGAGAGATTGGCCAATAGGAACCACAGTCTTCAGGGTCACGCCCCGGCTTGTGGAAGATGATTATATTGGCCACCATCATTGATTTCAGTAGGTGACACCTAGCTGATGCTTCGGTAAAGACAGATTCGAGCAGTGGGACAATACTATCCATCATTAGTTTATTGGTATACCATCGGGACCAGATGCCTTCCACCCAGACAATGCGGCAATGGCACGGATGATTTCCTCCTTAGTTACCGACCTCTCTAGTTCTACCTTTTGTGAGTCATTGATTGTATTTAAGTGGAGTGTGGTGAGAAACGTCTCAATATTTTCAGGGGTGATTGGGCTCGGCTCAGCATGAAGATTGCGGTAAAATTCCTCAAATTGTCTATTAATGTCTTTTTCATTAGTTAGTAGCCTCCCCTCCCTATCCCTGATGCAGAGCATTTGTTGGGAGGCTTGTCTGGTGCGGAGGGCGAGCGCCATTAATTGGAGGTGTCTGTCAGCGTCTTAGTAATAGGTTTGTGACCAACTAGTGAATGATTTGTGCACTCGATATGTTGTAAGCTGTTTAAGTTCCCCTCTGAGCCTATTGAGCCATGCTTATGTGGTAGGGTTGCAGGTCATTTATGTTGAGCTTTTGCAAGTGCAATGTCTGCCCCCATCTGGTTTTCTCGCTCCCTCAACCCCCTTAGTTTATGGGCCCAACACGATATGCACTGCCCTCTAAGGAAAGCTTTGAAATCGTCCCAGCAGGAGGCGGGGGAAGTATCCGGGGACCAGGTTTCTGCAGCAGAATAGTGTTCATGTCCTCACCCAGTTTCAAAGTGAAGTATGGGTATGTCAGCTCTCTCAGATTCAAGCGCCAGGGTGGTCTGAACAGGGGTTTGTCTGCTATCCTAATAAGGAGGAGTACTGATGCGTGGTTTGATACTTTCATAGGGAGGATTGTGCATTGGCGAACGTGGGAGAGAATATTTCTTGGGGGCCATCTAGTAATCCAGTCTGGAGTACAATTTATGGCAGTTTGAGAAGAATGTGAAGTCTTGGAGTAGGGGGTGGTAGTGCCGCCACAAATCTGTACGTTTCAGACTAGTCATGAGTGTGAGTAGGGTAGCATGTTTGCGTGGGGTGGGGGGATTGCTAATACTGTGCCTTGACGATCCATTGATATATCTAGGATTGTGTTCCAGTCCCCACCAATGAGTGTGTACTTCCCCATACACAGTGGACACTTCGCGGTTATATGTGGGAAAAACGTGGGTGTGTCTCCGGTCGGGTGTAGATGTTTAACAGGGTAATAGGTTGTTGTGGAATCAGGCCTTGGATCAAAACATATCTTCTAATTGATGGTGTGCAATGTGTGGACTGGTACACGTTTGTGTATCAAAATAGAGACACCCCTATTAACCCAGTGGGGTGAGTGGGCTGATGCCCCAACCTAGCCCCTGTTATGTTTCCCAGATTCGTGGGCATCAAGGTGAGTTTCTTGGAGGAATGTGATATCGCACTGTGTGTCTCGTAGGTAATTAAGGACGCGCCATTGCTTGATTGGATGCCCCAGACCTTGCACATTAAGAGTTACTTGGCATAGGTCAGCCATAGCCACAGGGCGGGGTCAAACAGCAACTTAGACTGTTGTAAGCAGGGTGTAGCCATGTCGTGAAAGGTTGTAACGGGTCAAGGCATGGTGTGTGTACATGTGTTACAATAACTAACATAACCATGGCCGTAAACCCATACGCCATAACAAACAGTATCCCAATACTACCTTGCAGTAGCCCATGCACTGAGGTGGGTAGAGGAGAAAAAACAGATCTCCCGGCATGATGGTGGACTCCATCAGTGGCCGCAGTGGACCTGGGGGGCACTAATGGGAGGGAGAAGGAGGGGCTAGATCCGACAAGAAGGCAGGACAGTGCGATAACTGAAATTCAGATTCACTCGCTCGTGGCGGGGAGTTTAGGGCTCTTGATTAAATAAATTCACCCAGGGTAAAGCAGCTTCCAAGCGAAACTAACTGCAGTGACCACTCCTGGGCACCTTAGGTTGGAGGAAAGCGGTAAATGAGGGATCCCATCAGGTTGGCGGCAGGGAGTCTTTGCAGTCGGGTACATTAGGCCGTCTATCTGTGCATTTTCTCTTGCTCCGTGGTCGCCGTTGTTGATGGAGTCGCCATTATGGGGCGTCCGGTTGATGAATTGCCCTTTCTTCCTCAGCATCGACAGGAAAGTCTGTGGAGACGAGGCCTCATTGTCTCAGCATACGCCATGCGTTTTCAGGTTCGTCAAACAAGTGCCATGTCTTGTCAAGGAGGATACACCAGACTGTCAGAAATTCCAGGTACAATTTGTGAGCTGTTCCTCTTAGTGCAGTAAACAGAGGGGCAAACCTTTTCCTCCGGCAGGATACTTCTACAGAGTAGTCATTGAAGATGCAAATTTCGGACCCTTCTGCACGAATCGTACCCACCGCTCTCTAACCACGAAGTATGGCAACTTTGTGTTGAAAATTAAGATGTCACATTGTAATAGGCCTTGAATGGTCTCTAGCTGCTGGCTTCGGGATTGGCACTCTGTGGATTTGTTCAATTGTGTAGGAGTGTGGGTCCTGGATATGAAAGTGGTCTACGAGCAAACGGTATGCAAACGCCTCGAGGCCTGGGCCCTCTGTCTGATCGGGGTGGCAGATGATTCAAAGGTTATTACGTCGGAAGCGATTTTCCTGATCCTCGACTTTAGCCCTCTAACCTGCTTTTGGTGCACTTTTTAGGCCCATACACCCTTCTGACGTTACCCTAAACTTCACCTAATTAATGTCTTCCATGTTAGGTGTTCACTATTAAGTCCTGGCCCTGTTGTAATTCCAATAAAATGAGACCCCTACATTTTTCTATTATTTATGTTTTATTGAAATTTGTAACTATCACGAGTAATATCAAGTCCCAGAGTATATAGTGTTAGCACCTGGTAGGGGGGTGTCATGGGGCTTCTAGGCCAGTCAGGAAGCTCGGAAGGTGGGACTTACCTCATGGTTTACTTGCATACTGAGCCTCCTCAGTAGATGAAGTTCACCATCTTTCCTCTTGGCAACTAAGGCCTTATTGCCCCGTGCCAGCTTCTCTCTTTCCCTTACCATTTCCACCTCCACCACCTACTCCCCTCTCCACCCAACCCTGGCCCACTTACTTGCAGCTGCCTCATCCCTCGCCGGTTCCGGGAACAATTGTTGTTGTGGTACATACCCTCAGCAGCATTGGCCGCCATGGAAAGGGAGAAGGGACTACATGTCCTTTTCCCTGTAACCAAGGCTGCCAATTTGTTTTGTGGTCTTTTGTTTTTGTTGACAAACAGCAACCGCACCATTACCAATTTTTTTTAAAAAGCTGTTAGCACCCAGTAAGCATGCTGGGGTTCTAATAGCAATAGACCCCTCGACCGGCGAGCCTTTACCTGACCTGGTAATGCCCGCCCATCTCAGAGTTTATTGCTTAAATGGAAGAAGCATAGAATACGGTTGTCATCAGATAATTTCCAACAAACTTAATTTCTGATTACCAAAAATATTATCAGATAACTACATAAGCATTAGACATCTGTCAAACAGATAATTTCATAGTCTTCTAACATGCACTTTCGTTAGAACAAGGCCGTTTCCATTTCTGACAGGTGGATGGGCTCTTGTATCCAGCTTTCAACGCTTGGTTTGATATTTGCCATCCATACTGTAAGGATCTCCTTTTTTCGCAACAACTAGGGCTCTACACAGCCACTTCTTCATATGCAAAGGCAAACCAGGCAGCATAAAACCCAAAACACAGTTATGGAATTATTTCAAACAGGGGATATCAACCCAGTTCTTTGCATCAATCATTCCAGAAGCTATGAATGTTCTCAGATGTCCAAACCATGTGTAACAATGTCTCTCCCAATTACTTGCATGACCAACACTTATCCTCGGGAAGCTGTGTATGCTGCCACATCCCATGAGTCAACCAGTACAAACGTTGTGTTATTCATTTTTGCATATATCTTAAGTTCAGTTTCATCTTGAGGGGCATAGTCACATATTTGTGTCCACTGTTGATCCATTAGGCCATCGTCCAACAGAGCCTCCTGCTTGCTTTTTCTCAGAGTAAAAGCCAGCCTGACCTCAAGTCTTCCCAGAAGATGATACATTGTATGGATCGAAAGTGTCGCAGACTTGAAAAGTTGAAGCAGAGGCAAAGAGTTGTGGATCAGAGAGAGGAGCGTGTTAGTTAGGTGGCTGATCCACTTAGTGAGAGTCTAAATCTGCACCTTTCGAACTCAGTTATATTGTATTTAGATTTTAAGTATTCAAAGTCAACCATGGTGTTGTTCAGCACCAAATTCTTGAATGTCCAGATTCCAGATTTCTGCCATGTTTCCTATTTATATTCACAGCTGAGTTCTACAGTAATGAGGCAGCCGGTGGACAGTCATAATGTCGAAAAAAAATGTCGACAGACAAAAATGTCGACAAAAAAATGTCGAAAAAAAAAATGTCGACTTTCTCTTTTTTTAATTATATATTTATTTTAGGGGTTTGGGAGCTAAAAAAAAAGGGAAAAATTAAAAAAAAATTAAAAAAGGGTGGTTGGGGGGGAACCCCCCCATATAAAAAAAAAATGCATTGAAAAAAAAAGTCGACATTTTATTTTTCGACATTTTTTTTTCGACATTTTGACTGTCGACATTTTGACTGTCGACATTATGACTATAAACCGATGCAGCCATCATTAGTGGACAGTTTTAGCTCAGGAGCAGACTACTATTTTCCAGCATTTCAAAACCAAGTCTTTTATCAGCATGGCTAAGAGGGGGTGGGAGTCCATTGATAGTAGGCAGGTCAGTGGTGTTGGTAAGACAGAGGTTCCTTCAATAGGTGCTTAGTTCAGGGCTGAATCCTCATCTGCAATGACACAATGATGGAGTGTCCAGAATACAAAAGCTGTGATTATGCTCAATATCAGGGAAGTGAAACCCATTGCTTGGTATGGGGCTTTGCTGAATTCATTTTGGCATTCTAGCATTTCCTCGCCTCCCCCATGAAAAGCTGCAAACACTCTGTGGGTTTTATTGATAATTTTGGTAGGAAGGGGGGTGGAGGCATGCTGAATAAGTACAGCAATTTGGATAGGAAGGTCATTTTAATGCCATCAATTATTTCCGAAAGTGCAATGTTTTATCTTTCAATAACTTCCCTACCTGACACAGCGCCAATTTCTTCCTCTAATTCAATAGAGAAGGGCCCTTCTTTCTCTGTCTCTCGTTTTTTAGATTTCTGAGAGTTCAGGAGCTGTCCCTGTACTGCACTGTGTGCCTCTCCTTCCTTAGAATTGCAAGGATCCACAAGCTGGCCCTATTTTAGAGGTGCCTTTCCAGACGCAGGTCAGGCTTTCCCAAAAATATCAATAACACATTGTGTTAGCCAGGAAGCCTGTGTCTTTCCTAACAAGGCTTTCTTAGACTTATGAGGGCCCACAAGCTATCCTTATTTTGGTGGTACCTTACCCAAGAATCACCTTAGTGGATGGCTGTCAGCGTTTATGGCTCCGACACACAGCACAATGCAGCTGCACAATACACAAAATAAGAACAAAGTAACGTTTTTTTTGTTTTTGGCTGGTGATTCTGTGTTACAGCACCAAGTGTTGGCATCAATCTAGGACGCCCTGGCATGGAGCTGCCAATAACCTGGAATAACCCAGGATGCCCTCTCTACTTGGAAAAAAGACACAGCCACTGCTTAAGAGTAATAGGTTTAATTGAGCTGAACGTTTTGAGTGCAGGTATACAGGGTAGTGGTAGGAAGCTCTGGTTTCCTTCCCCGCTTTACACTCTAATTTGCCTGCTTCTTCCCTAAACTCATCTCTCTTCCCATGCAACAAGGGTTCTTCTCTCATAAATCCATCCCAAATATCATTGCCCCTTCCAGTTCAAGTTCCAGAAAGTCAGTATAATATCGATATTTTTTATTTTTTTTTATTACTTGATTTAATTGTTTAAAACAATTTTTACAAGATTTGGATCCTTAGAGTCAGAAGGAAAAAAAACCATGATGATAAAGGGATAGCAAAGTCAAAGAAGAGACAAGGAGCAGCAGAAGAAGAAGAGGAGGATAAAGGCGGAGAGGAGGAAGAAAATCCTGCTTATTTCTCCTTACCTCCCGCAAGAGTAGTAGAGAGAAAATTTCAAGCCGTGGTTTACATTTACTTTCCCCTCCTTATTGAGTTATTAGACCAATATCACGAAAAAAGCCCACCACTGCTATAACTCAAGACGTCTTTTCTCCGCTGATTAAACAACACCACCATTCCTCTTCATCATAGAACTGCAAATTTCTGAAAAGAGGACCGAGATGTAGTGCACGTGCAGCCAGCACAGCCGGGCAATTCATTAGCAGATGTTTGATAGTTTCTACCTCATTCCCGATTTCGCAGAATCTACACCCTTTTTCTTCTGACTTATTCCTTCTTGACAGAACTTCCTTAGTGTGAATAATGTTCAGCCGAATTCTCAGGAAGGACTCTCGTACTATCTTGTCAGGACATTTCGACAGGTACTGTTTTGTAGAGTTGACTTTCTGCCAGATCAAAGGCAGGTCGGATATCAATTTCGAAGTCGATGCCTTCTCCAATGTGTCAATCCAATCTTTTTCCATAATGCACGCTTTCACCTTTAACGGATTGTTAATGAGTTGACTGGAACTACTCGCCCACTCTAGGAGAGTTATCATTCTTAGTGACCAATCCGACAGCATTTTGCACGACCCTGATATTATTTCCTGGTGTATTTCCTTTAGTATCAGCGGCGGAGAGGGTAGCAACGTTTTTCGGTATAGCATGATTTCATTTCGAGCCACAATGGAGCTCAACGATTGAAGCGACAGCTCTCTCCTTATTAATACAATTGGAAGCGACTGTGGCAAATTGAGCAGTTTTTTCCAAAAGAGTCCCTCCACTTTTTCCCAGAAGTTCGATGGTAAATTAGGTAAGGCTTCAACTCCATAAGTCAGGGTAGGCACTACCTTCGCTCTGTAAAAGGTCAGGACTGGCACTAATGTGAAACGGCCAAATTTGGTCGCTACTGCTCTTGCCTGGGCTGTGAGTAGGCGAGTTTTAGTCATTATGTTGTCTTGCATTGGGACTTCTTTTATGCTTTTATTCAAGATAATCCCAAGGTACTTGAAGTTGGTCACAATTTCCAGCTGTTTGTTGTCCACTGCCCAGCCGAATTTCTCCGCATCACGGGGCGACTTTCCAAACGTCATTATTTTGGTTTTATTGAAATTCATCTGGAGATGGTTTTCTTTAAGATAGGCGTTAAGATTGTTAATCTGTCTCTGCAGGCCTATAGGTGTGAGGTCCATGAGGATAATGTCATCTGCGTATAGCAGGCGTGATATTTTGCTTGTTCCCAATGTCGGGGGGAAACTACGGACTCTCTCCTCGTATTCCTTGTAATCCGCTATATAGGCGTTGTACAAGGCCGGGGCCAGTGGGCAACCTTGTTTGACGCCTCTCTCAGTCTTGATCCCGGAAGAGAGGCGACCCAGATTATTTAACCGTACACACATTGAGGTTTCTGAGTACAGGGCTTTTATTGGATCCAGAATCTCTAAGGGGCAAGCGTGATGATGTAGTTTCTCCCATAGTAGCCCTCGATCGACACGGTCGAAGGCCTGGACCAAATCAATAAAAGCCATGTATATTTTGGGCCGTCCCTCTGATACCTTAGCTTTCAGTGTACTCAAAGCCAATATGTTTGCCGTCGTGCCGATGTTTTTCACAAAGCCTCCCTGCAGAGGATCAAACAGGGCTGATGTTGGTATCCAGGATTGAAAATTGTCTAACAATAGGGCTCCAAAAAGTTTGCCTATGGAGTCTAGCAGCGCTATTGGGCGATAGTTTGAGGGAATGTCTTTTGAGCCCTTTTTGAAAATAGGCACCACTAAAGCCTTTTTCCATGACAGTGGAATCTCTGAGATCTTAACACACGTCATGAAAACCTCTTTGATGAAAATTGACCACGCTTTCAGATTTTTTTTCAGATTTATATTCACAGCTGAGTTCAACAGTAATGAGGCAGCCATCATTAGTGGACAGTTTTAGCTCAGGAGCAGACTACTATTTTCCAGCATTTCAAAACCAAGTCTTTTATCAGCATGGCTAAGAGGGGGTGGGAGTCCATTGATAGTAGGCAGGTCAGTGGTGTTGGTAAGACAGAGGTTCCTTCAATAGGTGCTTAGTTCAGGGCTGAATCCTCATCTGCAATGACACAATGATGTAGTGTCCAGAATACAAAAGCTGTGATTATGCTCAATATCAGGGAAGTGAAACCCATTGCTTGGTATGGGGCTTTGCTGAATTCATTTTGGCATTCTAGCATTTCCTCGCCTCCCCCACGAAAAGATGCAAACACTCTGTGGGTTTTATTGATAATTTTGGTAGGAAGGGGTGTGGAGGCATGCTGAATAAGTACAGCAATTTGGATAGGAAGGTCATTTTAATGCCATCAATTATTTCCGAAAGTGCAATGTTTTATCTTTCAATAACTTCCCTACCTGACACAGCGCCAATTTCTTCCTCTAATTCAATAGAGAAGGGCCCTTCTTTCTCTGTCTCTCATTTTTTAGATTTCTGAGAGTTCAGAAGCTGTCCCTGTACTGCACTGTGTGCCTCTCCTTCCTTAGAATTGCAAGGGTCCACAAGCTGGCCCTATCTTAGAGGTGCCTTTCCAGACGCAGGTCAGGCTTTCCCAAAAATATCAATAACACATTGTGTTAGCCAGGAAGCCTGTGTCTTTCCTAACAAGGATTTCTTAGACTTATGAGGGCCCACAAGCTATCCTTATTTTGGTGGTACCTTACCCAAGTATCACCTTAGTGGATGGCTGTCAGCGTTTATGGCTCCGACACACAGCACAATGCAGCTGCACAATACACAAAATAAGAACAAAGTAACGTTTTTTTTTTTGGCTGGTGATTCTGTGTTACAGCACCAAGTGTTGGCATCAATCTAGGACGCCCTGGTATGGAGCTGCCAATAACCTGGAATAACCCAGGATGCCCTCTCTACTTGGAAAAAAGACACAGCCACTGCTTAAGAGTAATAGGTTTAATTGAGCTGAACGTTTTGAGTGCAGGTATACAGGGTAGTGGTAGGAAGCTCTGGTTTCCTTCCCCGCTTTACACTCTAATTTGCCTGGTTCTTCCCTAAACTCATCTCTCTTCCCATGCAACAAGGGTTCTTCTCTCATAAATCCATCCCAAATATCATTGCCCCTTCCACTTCAAGTTCCAGAAAGTCAGTATAATATCGATATTCAAAAGGGACGGCAGGCAGACCCACATCTAATGACCCCAATGACTGCACTTTATGGACAAGTGTCTAAGCAGGATGGGTCAGCCAATGCTTTTGCTGCTCTTTTCAGAATAAGTGAGTGCTGCTTTCACAAGCAGTTCGGACTTCATTTCCCCCTTTAGCTCCAAAGTGAGCATCAGTGATAGTGCTTCATCATCATCCAACTGCTTGAAGATGTCCTCGGAGGGTATCGTCTGAACAATTTGTGAACGGTGATTTGTGGTGTAGCATCTATTCGTATGGTGACTTGGAGTCTCAGACTGATAACGCGAGAACTCAGCCGGGCTCCTCCACCCACTACCTCATCTTGCTATGTTTTGGCTTCGGCGGCATGTGAATATTGCTATACTAGGAATGAGGCTTCCAACCAGTGTTGGTAAAGGTGTGTCAGCAAGATGCACTTCTCATCTTTGTGGGTTTCACCATGCACAGAGAGGCGCATCGTACTGCCACTTCTCACCCTTCTCTGGAGTTGTCCAATCTCTTTTGAAAGCAAATTAAGACAGATGAGAAGCGTATTATCAGTAAGGAGTGCCTCTAAGAGTGCTGTCAATTTTTTCTCTTTTTTTGTATGAACAGTGTATGTGTTATATATAAAATGTGGGAAATATTTGAAAGGTTGTTTTTCAATCAACCAAATTAAAAAAAAAAGAAGAAAAAAGAGTGCTGTCAGCTGTTCGGACCCCCTTCTCCTTTGCTGCTTCCACTGACTGTTGCTACAATGTGTACCTCGCGGCCACACAGGAGGGAAAGAAGGCAGAATCAGCTGTTGTGTTACTACAGAGGAACGTTATTGCATCAATTTCATTGGCTAATGGTTGCAAGCCCCGCCCCGCTAACTGAAAGCAGATATTAGCAGCGAACCGCACACACTCAACGCCCAGGCGCTCAAGGAGTGCCTCTAAGAGTGCTGTCAGCTGTCTGGATCTCCAGCACTTTTGCTGCTTCCACTGACTGTTTGATACAAGGTGCACCCTTGCGGCCACACATGAGGGAAAGAAGGCAAAATCAGCTGTTGTGTTACTACGGAGGAGCGGAGGAATGTTATTGCATCAATTTCATTGGCTGACAGTCGCAAGCCCCGCCCGTTCGCTAACTGGAAACGATATTAGCAGCGGGCCGCATGCACTCAAGGAGGGCCTCTAAGAGTGCTGTCAGCTGTCTGTGCATCAGTGCATCAAAGTGAGTAAGCGCCTTCTGTTTTTTGCCACCCTGTATCCATCCTCTCAACTACAACTTGCTGGCACTGGCACCTCCCTATTAAGGAGCCTTTTGTAACACGCTACCCCTCGGTCATGTATCATATAATGGGGAAGGGTAGAATACAATTGAAAAAAGCAGACATTTTGACTAGAACTGGACTGTGCAGCAGCACTCTTAGGGGGGGGGAGCGGCCACAGACCCCTGTTGATACAGCAAGAGGGAGAAAGTGAATACCCTTCTTGAAAAAGAACAAGAAAGACACGGCTGTAACGGAAAATGTCCAGGGCTCCACCCAGGTGCCAATCACAGGCTATTTCACGGCTATCTCTAAGTCCAAATTGCCTACCAGTCTCGAGCCGCCAGCCGCAGTGGAGGGAGATATTCTAAGCAATGCCACTTTGTTGGAAATATAGACGCAGCCTAATAACAGTAATATTATTGGCAGACCAGACGAGTTTGAAAAAGGTGATCTGAGTTCCCCAGTGTCAATAGGCAATAACGGTTCTCTACTCAAAATGTGCCATAACATACAAAGGAATTCCGTGGGGCAAGGCACAGAGTATGGCAGCAACCTCATTGGAGGAACTCTGCCTGCAAGCTCAGAACTTACTGCACTGGCAGTTTGCATGCAGTGTTCAGGTGATGAAAGTACAGCAATGAATAGGAGAGCTCACATAGTAAGGTTCTGGGCCTAAAGAAGCCACCCTAAAATTGATAGGTACAGTACTAGCAAACATTCAGTCACTATTTCTGCTGTGCTCCGCTATATAGCAGCAGCAAATCAACAGGAATTAAAAGTACTGATTACTAAAGTGGTGGAACATATAACGCAAAGTCGACCTGTGGCGATTGAGAAAGATATAACAGAAGGTACAGATATAACAACAGGAAACCAACTGGAGAGAAATTTATTAGATTGCCCAAGGTCAAGGCTCAGGGAATGATCGGGGCTTCTGAGACTGATACTTCATCAATTTGGTTAGATGATTCATTGACTATTGCCGCATGTAACGAAGACGATGCCATGAGGCGCTCTGTGCCGAAATCTCAATGATGAAACACTAGAAAGCAACAAGATTTGTGAGCAAAGTCCAACAAGGCAAAAATTACCATGTGCTTGATACACAAAAAGTAGTGAAAGCTGTAACATTACCCACTAGACCAGAGAAAGGTAAAATGATTAGAATTGCAGAGGGTGTAGCCAAGTCAGGACAGGCTCAGGAGGATGTCACTAAGCGGAGGATCCATGGACAAATGGACCACAGCGAGAAACTTTTCCTTGATGCGTAAAACATCGAACCAGCTGAAGAAGGATGAACAAAATGCTGCCAGCACCGGCTGTCTTGGCTTTGAAAAGCCTTTTGCCAGCCACGGGCTGCACATACCTTTGCAAAATGACAAGATAAGGCAAGTGTTTACACCTAAAACTGTGCACAAGGAAATGAAGGCAGCTGGAGGTGGTCAGTATGCACAGTTGTT
The DNA here is from genome assembly GCF_040938575.1 of Ambystoma mexicanum. Lineage (NCBI taxonomy): Eukaryota > Metazoa > Chordata > Amphibia > Caudata > Ambystomatidae > Ambystoma > Ambystoma mexicanum. The sequence goes on along the minus strand of NC_090931.1, from coordinate 1,470,660,325 downwards.
GCTCACCTTAGTGAAAATGAGAAATATCGCCAACCTGGAACAGCCCTTTTCTGAATAGAGTAAAACTGCTGGAGATGCTGGCAAATATTCAGGAGTTTTCTAGGATCAGTACTAGAAACGGGCAAGTTATTCTCGTCTTTTGTTCTGAGCACACTGCAAAGCTGTCTAGATGAGAGGAACATTTTGCAATTTGTCCAGATGGGGTTCCTACCGGGTAGCTCGACCACCCATAATCTCAGGATCCTGGATGCGCTTATAACTAGGGCAGCAGACCAAGGTGGGGCTCCACTATATATAGTATTTGTAGATTTTAGGGCTGCTTTTGACGGTATCAATCGATCCAAACTTTGGAGTAATATGGAAGCGAGGGGATGCCCTACCTGGTTGGTTTCGACATTAAAGGGATTGCACTATGATAGATGGCTAGAGTTAGATTGGATGATACAGGCAATTTATCAGCAAGGGTCACGATTAGTAGAGGGGTCAAGCAGGGTTGTATAACCTGCATATGGCGGATCTCCCCCAAAAACTCTTAACAACTGTTGGATGCTGCCCTAGGATAGGGGAGGTCCCAATACCCTGCATTCTATATGCTGGCGATCTGGCGCTATTCAAACATACATAGAGTGGAGTGAAGAAGATGTTTGAGAATCTTGTGAAATACGCGACTGCAAATGATTTGGTCATCAACATGGATAAAACAAAGGTCATGGCTATAACACCAAACAATTTAAACAATTTAAACAAACTGACCTTCCCTACAAGCTTTGCCAACCTGGACTATGTGGACACATATCCCTACTTAGGGTTATTGTTGAGTGCAAAACAAGATTACGCACATATCATTGAAGCTAAGCAATATAAGGCATATTGCCAAATGCACCTATTAGCCAAATGTGCGAACCAGTCTGCTGGATATACCATTGAGGGTATACTTATGCTTTACAAACAAAGCTATTGCCCTGCTATCCTATATGGTCTGAAAGCCCCAGCCTGGAGAGATATGAGTTTGTTAGACAAGCTGGAGGGGCTTTTTGGAGAAAGGTTCTAAGATGCTCTCCCTCTACCCCTGTAGAATACTTTAGAATCAAGCTGAGGTTAATATCATTGAATGCACAGTTATGGAAGAGTGTCTTGCACTTAAAAGCAAATTCAAACCCAAAATTTGCATTATTGAAGATTGGTGCTGGAGACGGATGTCGAGGTATCGATACCCACAGCAAGAGATTACACCAGGAACTTGTTAAATTATATGACAATATAAATTGACATCTGGACTTTGAGCGGGGTACAAATTTCGCTTTTGTAAAAGCCATATTTATTAGAAAACGTGAATGGTGGTATTGGGCCAATAATTACACACAGTTATTGTCTCTGAAAACATATGGATACACAGCAAAAGTGACACAGGTTACTGGATACACAGGCCTATTTAAAACAGTGTCCCAACCCGGCTGTCCGAAGTCTAAGATTTAGGCTAGTCACAAACCAGCTTCCTCTGATGGTTTTTAAGGGGGCATGTTCTAAAATTCCCCTTGAACAAAGGACATGCCTTGTGTGTGGGTCAACCGGGAAAATTGAGACTCCAAGACACGTTTTAACAGAATGTAAAATGTGGTGCCCAACCTACATGACTGTATTTGGGAAATATGTACACGAATATGATGCAATTAAGAGTGATTATTTTTGATCATATTGCCTTAATAGTGACTTGCTTTATACTGGGTTTGGCAGCATTTTATGAAAACCTTAAAGCAACTACTTTGTGATTTAAAACAAACTGATATGTGAAAGCATTGCTACATTAGCCCCTCCCACGTGCCCTTCGCTACTGTTTGTCAAATAAGCCTAAATGTTAGTGTGCCTCTTGAGTGATAACAATGAATAGGTACATATTTTGAGTTAATTACGTTTAATTCTTTTATATAAGAAAGACTTACAGTGTTCTTAACAGCGTTTTGATAATGGTTTTAACAGGTTTGTGGACCTTTTGATTGAAAGTATGAAATTATGAAACTAGGAAATTATGTTATAATGAAACTGTGATTGATTTTAAATATGTGCTGGAAATAGAAATGTATTGTATGTCCCAGTATTTTATTGTATTGTATTTTAGATTGGATGAGATTGCTTTAAGCTGTAAATTAAAAAATTATACATTTAAAATGTTTAAAGATTCTTTAAGAATCAAACAATAAAATTAAAATAAAAAAATGTTATCAACATGTTTAAACAATTTTGTACAATTGTATCTTAAACAAAAAGCAATGGGCGAATATATTCAATGTATTTTGTGTAATATCTGCACCTACTAGTTTATTCTCAACATTCTCTCTGAAGTATTTCTCTCATTCTTACCTTTCTTTTACTGCGGTTACAGATCATAGTGTCGTACATGGAGTGTTTCCAGTGCTGCCAGATCCTGGGCTTTAAAGAGCGCTGTAAGAAGTATGAAGCAATGGCGATGCAGCGTAGCATGTACTTGCCGTCCACCAATGATGGATTGCTGGTTATGGGCCAGGTGGCTCGGGCCATGGCCACCACTAAGCTGTGTATTGGACAACTGAGCCAGGCTGTGGAGTTTGGTAAGCCTCCCATACGCCCCTGCATGCTGCTCTATGTTGGCCAACTGCATGTTTACATCTCCTTTCTACATTGCAGGTTACCGCTCACACAACATGGCCGCCCTGCTCAACCACACACCACTTGAGATTGCAGTGCTCCCGATTACATTTGAGGCGCTTTTCCTGCAAGAAAGGTGAGCGTCTGTCTCCTGTCCTCAACTCTCATCCCCTGCAGAGAGGGACATAACAAAGTGAACGAATGTGATGTAGAAAGAAGGATGTGAAGGGCATGCAGTGAGTGGTTATGGATGGTCACCAAGTTATGCTGCTCTTTAGGTTATATGAGATACACACAATATATCTGAGGGTCTAAAAGGGCAGGCAGGTTCTGGTATAATCAATAATATGAAAGGCCCAGAATTTTGGTGGACACTTAATAACAAAGATACTTCCAATCTCATGCCCAATCCTCAGGAGTAACTAAGGATGTTTGGGTAGAGTATTTCAATGATAAATATTAGACAAATTGTAACATTCAGAATACTGTGAGCACGAGTGAGTCTGGATCGCAACCCTGGTTCTAGCCTTTCGATCAATTAGACATCGAGCTTATTATTAATAAACTAAACAACGCAAGAGCATCAGGCCCGGACCAGGTGATGAACGGCATTTTTAAGAATAACCCTGTACTCTGGTCTGACATCCTGTACCATCTATTTACTCATATTGTTAAAGATTCCATGTCTCCACCTTCCTGGTGCACCTCAGTATTGGTTCCAATTTTCAAAAAAGGTAAGCGGAAGATCCTGCCAGCTATCAGCCCATCTCACTGACTGATACCACTTCAAAAATATTTACCACACTACTTTTAAGGGAATTGACCATGTGGGCAGAAGAGATCATCCTCCTCAGCCCGCTGCAAACGGGGTTCAGGAAGGGTGTGGGCTTTGACTCATGTTTATCTGACATTGGGTCTGCCTCTGATCGGTCAGTCTATGTTGCGACAATAGACCTATCCTCACCTTTTGATAATATTGATAGCTCCATTTTATGGTCCAAATTGTGTAGCTGGGGAATTAATCGAGGTCTGTTACGTCTGACCCAAATGCTACATTCTAACAACTCCACAATGGTCAGAATAAACACATTAGGCGAACTATCAGGAAGTATCAGTCTGAAAAAGGGAGTGCGCCAAGGGGTCGTTTCTCGCTCCTACCCTATTTAATCTATATCTTGCCGACTTATGGGCAAAGCTTGGTGAGTGGGGGGGTTACGCGCCCTTTGGCTGGGTCTGAGTGTGAGTTTTATTGCATTTGCGGATGATTTAACTCACATGGACTGTACTCCGGCAGGGTCATAACGTCAATCTATGGGTGTAGAAAAGTATCTGAATGCAAATCATCTCCAGATTAATTCCAAGAAATCCTATGCTATGGTCAGCACTGTTCTAAGGAAATCCTGTAAATTTTGTTGGAAGCTAACTAACAATCGGATTCAGAGAGTTGAACCAATTTGTTACCTTGGGTTTATAATACCTGTTAAAAAAAGCCGCTAATATCTCAAATGAAGTTTAGATCAGAAGATTTGTTCTTGTACCCCACTGTTGAAGGTTATTAAATGGAAATTATGTGCTTATTTATTAATTCCATTTATTAAGTTCTATAGAGCTAAGATGACTCCTATTATTCTCCATGGATGTGAATTGTGTAACATCAGTGACAGGACATTTTTCGATGCCATAGAGTCCAAAATTCAAAAATGTGCTCTAGGACTCCCGATCTCAGTCCCTATCAGTGCCATCAGATTGGAGCTGGGTCTGACCTCTTGGTGGTCACAGTTTATTAGACGAGGTATCTCCTTACATACCACCTTAGAACACTCCAGTACATCTTCACTGGGGTTCTACATAGCTGCACTACTTGCAAAGGATTCAAATGCGTACCTAAAAATAATTCAAGAGGCGATGCAAAAATTTACTAGTGATGGTAGATTTGAATGGACTGGAATCGGATAATATATAGAAGAATAAGCTGAAAAATTGGGATGGGTCAATGGTTCTACAAGATCTAGGCAGGTTAAAATTTTACTCCGGGAAGGAATGTTTTTATTTACCACTAACTTGCTTAAGACCTTATTTAGTCAGATTTCCATCCCCAACTTTTCAGCCGTGGTATATGAAATTCAGATTAAGATGCCTTCCCACCTTAGAGTTTATTGGCCTAAAGCTTAGTATTCCCAGAGAAATGTGAATATGTACAGTATGTGGCCAGGGTCCTGAGACTGTATTTCATTCTGTGATGTGCTGCCCCACTTTTCTGGATCTGAGAATTCAAACCTTGGTGCGTTTTGTTCATTCAACTCCCAGATCCTAACTGAGGATCTATGGAGCAGACTCATGACTGGGTTGCTTGTGTCTCTTACTTAGGCCCTTGTTAGGATGCTGATAGTGATATTTGCCAAGCTAACTAAGATATCAGAGCAGGTTGCCATTGACCTTGATGATGTTCTGATGTGTGAGTCTTCTGTTGTATTGTAGGTAGCACATTATCATACTCGTTAGTTGAATTAATATTAGTGTTGTGTTAGGATAAGCCCTGCTTGAGATGTATGTTACTGCATTTTGTCTTCCTCCTCTTCTCCTGTTTTTTTAGTACCCTTGCTCCTGTATGGAGTGATTTTAATTGGGATTGTGTATAGGATATATTTTATGTTTCCTTTTTTTCCTTTTGTATAAAAAGCTCTCTTTTGTGTAAATGTACTTTATGTACTGAAAAACACAGATTTAAAAAAAAAGAAAGGCGCAGCATTACTCGGTACAGTGTCTCTGACATGAGAGAAAGGCTGTGCTGGAACCAGTAACATGTCAGGAATGTACATCTGACAGGCCAGTAGATTTAAGGAGTTAGTTAATCTCAAAGCAAGAAAGGCTAGGGAAGTATCAGTTACACTCCATGCTACAGCATAGGAAAGGCCAGCAAGGCTGGGACAGGTTGAATAACATTTGGTAGGAGAAGAACAGAGCTAGCCACATGCAAAGCCAGCATTTATTTATTCAAAGGTAGGTTTAAAGCGTGTGAGTGCAGCCATTTTCAAAAGTCAGAAAGGCTAGTACAGAATCAGTCACACTCCCAGCTGCAGCTTAAATAGGCCAGTAAGGCTGGGACAGATTGAATAATATCTGGTAGGAGAAGAACAGATCTAGCCACATGTAAAGCCATTATTATGTATTTAAATGTAGGTTAAAGCATCTTCAACAGGCCCATGAAAGGCAGAAAGATACATTTAGCTTCCTTTTTTTAAAACAAAATGTTTTTAAAATATTTGCATTGGTTTATGGATTCACTCCTGAACTAACTCAACATGCGAAAATCCACAGATTCTTATAGACTCCAAACTCTCCTTCACAACCCATGTCATTAAGAAGAAACAAATAGCCTGGTTGGTACCAGTCTACTGCAGACGGTTCCATGTAATAATGTCGCCACAAAAATCTCGCCATGCAAAAATATTGCCGAAAAATGGCTGTTTTTTGTGGCAATATTATTGCATGGAACATGTGGGGGACACCCCCGCAACCCCAAACTTTTTTTTTAAATGTTTTTTTTTTGCCCCTGTCCCCATATATATGGTGACCCATATAATATCGCCGCAACCTTTTCCCGGCAATATTATTTACGGCGACCATATATATGGGGATAATATTACCTGATACCCTGCAGCCTTGAAAACTGCTGTTCATACTCTGGTTCTCTCTCAACTTGGTGACGGCAGTGCATCCCCGCCTCTAGCCAGCGACCCCCTGAAGCCCGTCAATCATGCCACAGCATGCCTCACCAATGGTACAATCAGCCATATCACTTGTGTGATCCTTACATACATGCATCACTACCAGTAAAGTGCTTGCTTTTCACATGGGGGCAGCCTGCACTTCGCAAGTTCAAATCCCTTAGCAGGGCTAATTTAGCCTCTCATCCTTCCGAAGATGAGAGACTAAATCCTTCAGTACCATTTAAGAGGGTAATTATAACACCTGCTATTGCAGTACTTAAAACTGGGTGGGATCTGGCGAAGGCCGCTATTAAAACACAAATTGTTATTGTTATTAAAATGATATCCTTCAAAAGAACCTGCTAAACCTTTCAAGTTATAAAGATGTAGGTAGATTTTAGAAGAAGAGAACAACATTTTGCATGCCAAAATGATGTCCATGTGTTTGTACTTGGACAAGAAAGATATATTAATTGTAACACTAGTTTTAGTTTAAAATTCATTTATTAAAGTATATTGGCAATAAAAAGTGTCAGACTTTTTTTTTGTAGTGAATAGTCCTAAATTGCATGATCTTCTTCACGTGTTTCTCCAGCAGTGTTAATGCTGGTTCGTCAGGAGGGGTTTAAAGGACAGTTTGTATATTTTAGCTGCAGTATCAATTGTACTTAATTACGAGTTTGGTTTTGACTCTGAGTGTTCTAAATTAAGTCTAAAAGTTGGTTGGAGAAAGGGCAAAAGAAAGAAAAACAAGTGAAACTTAGTAAAGAGAAAAAGTATAGATATTTGAGAAAAACATGTAAGATGGAATCATGATAGTGATACAAGGAATGGTCTGCAAATGATGACATTTGTGCATGTATCGGCATGTGTGCACAAAGTCATTATTGAAACATACAGTACTAGTAAAGGGTACTTGATAAGAGTGCATACAATGATCTTGAATTTGAAGACATTGAGGCTTCGTGCAGTTTGTGTATGCGATGCGTTTTATTTAGACCAAAATGTAGAGTATGGTTAGATTTACCCTTTGTAAGGGTGAGTTTGTAGTCAAAGCGAGGATACCTATATATGGGTTTATCTTTAAATAGTGGGGGTGGATCCTAAGGTAAAAAAAAGTATCATTTCATTTTTTTAAATGTATATGCTGAGCAATTTCTCTGATGTTGTTAACAGCAAAATGGAGAACGGTACGTTAACCCCTACAGTTGGTGGGACGCTAAACAGTGTCATGTTTAGCCGAAAATTAAAAAAGACACACAGGCGAAAATGGCACTGGTTTTATGAGCCGCTTACCAAACAAGGATCTGTACAGTTGGCAGCTTCCTTGGTGTATCCTCGCCGAAGTCACTGGATAGGTTTTTGTCGTGTCAGTCACTGATTGAAACTGACGAGTGGAAGAATAAAGTGAAAGTGATAGCAGTGCAGATGGTCGTGTCCGAGAATCAACGTGATTGGGTTGTGGATTCTAAAAATGCTATGCTATGGAAACAAAATATAACAAGAGATCACAGAGACACAGGAATAGGATATTTCAAAGCAAAATGCATCTTTATTCCATGCATGACAAATCATCACTAATCACTAGCAAGCAGAGCACTCTCTGGAAATGAGTGCATTTAGCAAACCCAAACCTTTCAGCATCCCACAAAATCCCCCACACAGCCAGCCTCCAAGACTAAGACTGTGAGACTGTATCCTTTCTCTCTCAACCAGCTGTGAGACAGCCTCCCTTTAGCTTGCTGAACCTAACCTACTGAACAAAACAGCAATCTACTGCTATACAGAGCAATGACGCGTTCATTGTGCATTTGTGTGCGTAGAAAGCATTCCATGTCGAACTACGAGCATACTATGGCTACGTGCATACTATGACTAAGTGCATGCATACATCATTTCATCCAACATAGCACAATCATATACTATACTAGAACACAGTGACCTGTCCTTTATGTTAAGAACAGAACAGCAAGCATATCGCTAACATTCTTACTCTCTCGCATCGTGGCAGTCTCATGCAGAAACCAAAACATTTCTCTGCAGCCAGCCAAGGCTGTATCTCTGTACTAAAGGATCTGACATACAGCAAAGAGTGTCTTTTGTATGATAACATCTACACACTGCGTTCAGTTGCTCGTTCCGTGCTATGCAAAAGCTGAATTCATAATGGGCAAGAACAGAGCACATCTTAGCGCCTAGAAACAAGAATGTGCTATACAAAATAACTAAATATATGTATCTGCATAGATTTCAGCAAATATCAATCTATGATCAAAACAAGCTATAATGCTTAAACATGGTCTATGCTAATTGGATGCATGAATGAATGAATGAATAAATGGATTAGCTCATGCTAAACTATCATAGATAAATGCAGACTAACAGGGTGATACGTGCAATACAGTAAACAGGGCCAGAAAGAATGAATGAAAGTCACTGTAAAGATGTAGGCATCATCCTGTCTAGCTGAAAAACGGCAGATCGCTGGCAGTCAATACGACATCAACAGCCTAGAAACAAAGCATTGCAAGCAGGATAAAAAAAGCAGCAAAGCTGCCTTCTGCTATGCCCCTGAGCTCTGGAGCAGCCTACCAGGGGCCATCATATTGACCCAATCTCTCATTTACTTCAAGATGGAATCAGAAACTGCTCTTCAAAGAACACCTCATAGAAATCTACCCTTTTCAAATGTGCCCTCCCTTTTCTGTTATCTAATTCCTAACCCCTTCACTCACATATTTGCAATTGTTTCTGACCCCCTCATTTAGTCAGAGCTCTCTTTCTAGCTAGCTAGGTTTGTGTTATTTACATTAATGCCCTGCCCCCTGTCCTCCCTCTTTATAGGGCTTCCACTTAATAGATGCGTCGTAAGGTCAGTTCCTTGAGGGTGTTGTGGTTAACGGTGCGGTTTAATGCTGAGAGGTGTTGGACTCTGTCCAGTTACGCAATAACGAGACGGAGCCAGTGCTTCTGTGAACCTTCTTCATTCACTCCTACACTCTTTCCGCTTCCCGCCCCTCCAGCCCCTCCCCTTCCTCCTTCTTCCCGCACTTTCCTTCTCGTCTTTCTTAAAGGGGCTGTGTCCCTTTTGTGCAATGTACAACACCTCCCCCATACTTAACATGGGAGCCCAGTTACATCTGTTCGATGAGCCTCATTGGTCTCTTTCCTGTTCGAGGGGGTCTCCCCGGGGATTCTCGGCTTTCGCCGGTTGACTCCACTGGAGGTTCTGCTTCTACTTCTTCACTGAGGTTCTCGTCGGGTGCCTCTTGTGTTTCGGGCTCCTCCAGATATAGCTTTTTGAAGAAGGAGGAGTTGCGAGTGATGTCTCCCAGTTCTCCTGTCGCTGTAATCATGGGCCATTTGATGGCTGTGATGATTCGCGGCTCGGGACTGTATCGGGTGTCCGTCTTCTTGCGTTGAGTTTGTTGCACCAGGACCATTTGCCCCATCTCCATTTGTTGTTCTTTCGCTCTCCGTTTGGTGTTTGGTGTCGGCCCATTGCTTGGCCTTTCTCTTCTTTTCGGCATCTCGTTCTCTGATGACGAGGTCTTCCTCAGGGGTGTAGTCCTCCCATCGGGGAATGCGTGTCCTGGGTTGGTATCTCACCATGAGCTCAGCTGGTGGCTTTCCCGTGGCATCGTGTGGGGTATTTCGGTAGCTCCGAAGCATGCTGCAGATGGCTTTCGGGCGAGGCGTCTGCTCCGCTGCTGCTTTTTGTCTGGTTAGCTTGATTGTGGCCATAAACCTTTCCACCATCCCATTGGCTTTAGGCCAGAGAGGTGTAATCTTTTGGTGGTGAAAACCTAGGTGACTTGCGAAGTTTGCAAATTCTCTTCCTTGAAATGGAGAACCGTTGTCAGTCTTGACGACGTTGGGGATGCCCCACTCGCTGAATAGTTCGTCCACTATGGGTGCGGTTTCCATGAAGGATGTTGACGGCGTCTGCTTAACAAAGGGGAATCTCGAATATTCATCCATTACTACTAATAGATAGCCTCCTTCTTCTAAAGGTCCATAGAAGTCCATTGCGACCTTTTGCCAGGGTCTTGTCGGGAGCGTGGTTAGTTGCAGAGGGTTTGGGTTTGGTCCTCTCGCAGCCAGTTGACATGGCCTGCAGTGTCTGAGCATGTCCTCTACTATTACATCCATGTAAGGGAACCAGACATAGTTCCTGAGAAATCTTTTTGTGTTGTCTATTCCCCTGTGGCCCTCATGTGCCAGCGTTGCTAGGGTCTTCCTTAGGTCCCTTGGTGCGACTAGCCTTCTCCCCCGTAGTAAGAGTCCTTGATCAGTGGCTATGAGTTCGTCGTGTATCTTGGCCAGCCGGTCCAGTTCCTTCTGGTCTACATCCTCCCCTCCGGTCTCCTGTGTGTGACGTTCCCGCCATTTGTTGGACCGAGTGAGAAAAACAGCAGCTCTGAGTGTTGGGTCGGCTTTGCTCCTTTCTTCGAACGTTGCGGTCGAGATGGTCGGTGGCATGGCATTTGATGACAGGTATGAGATGTATTCTGTGGCTTCCTGGGCTAGGGTGCCGTCTTTGTCCAGTAGGGGTTGTCTGGATAGATAGTCTGCTGGGTTGGCGTCTCCTCCTGGTTTGTGGACGATGCAATAATCGTACTCTTGCAGTCTTATCCCCCACCGTTCTATGCGAGGTGGCATTTTCGTTTTGGGGTTCCCGAAAATTGATATTAAAGCTTGGTGGTCCGTTACTAGGGTGAACCTCCGGCCAATGATAAAGTGGTGGTACTTTTCGCATGCCCATACTGCAGCCAGGCTTTCCCTTTCTGCCTGGGAGTAGGCCTTTTCCGTGTGTGACAGGGCTCGGCTGGCATATGCAACTATCGCGTGGTGAGTGTTGTCTGCGGTGTCGGTCTGGGCCAGGATGGCTCCTAGCCCCACTGGACTTGCATCGACCGTAATGATGGTGTGCCAGTCCGGACGAAAGTAGGCCAGTTGTCGGTTGTTGGTGAGACCTTCTTTTATCGTCATGAATGCTTCCTGACAGGGTGCATCCCATACGAATGGTGTATTCTTCTTTAGGAGGTTGCGGAGTGGGTCAGTTGTTGTGGCGTAGTTCGGGAGGTAGCGTGCACAGTATCCTGCCATGCCTAGTAGGGAGCGCAGGTCTGCCGTGGTAGTAGGTGCTTGGAGATCGGTAATGGCCTTGATCTTGTCCGGGTCGGCTGTTATCCCTTTGCTCGAGAATATGTGGCCGAAGAATTTAAGGCTTGTCTTGTTGATGTCACACTTGTCTTCGTTGAGAGTCAGTCCCGCGTCATGTAGGATGGAGCAGATGGTTCTCAGGGCTCTGTCGTGTTGTTCCTGATCTCTTCCAAATACTAAGATGTCGTCACTATAATTTAGTGCGTTCATCTCCGATGCTATGAGGCGTCTGATGGTCTCTTGAAAGATTTCGGCGGCAGATGATATCCCGAAGTTGAGCCTTTTGTATCGAAAAAGGCCGTCGTGCGTTGCAAACGTTGTGATGGGCCGTGATTCCAGGACCAGTTGGTGGTAGCCCTGGTTGAGGTCAGGTTTTGAAAAGAACCTCGCTTGGTTTAACCTAATCAACATGTCCTCCAGGCTCGGGCCTGGGTGTCTTTCTCTCTGGATGGCCGTATTCGAGATGCGCATGTCAACGCATATGCGGAGACGACCATTGTCCTTGGGAACAATTACTATTGGCGATACCCATGGTGTTGGCCCTTCTGCTTTCTCTATGATGTTGTTGAGAAGGAGAAGTTGGATTTCTTTTGATACTTGTTCTTGGAGGTGGAAACCCACTTTGCGCGGGTGTTGTGGTACTGGCCTGATGGTATTGTCGATGTGTAGTTTGATGCATGATCCTTTTAGCATACCAACTCCTTCAATTAACCCTGGGAATTGGCTCTTGAGGTCTCCCTTCGCCAAGGGCTTGTCGATCATTGCTCTGACGCATTTGTGTGATACTGGCAGTCCCTCTATTACTTCTGACTGGTTGTAGTGTAGGTCAATTAAGGCGAGGGCGCTGGCCGTGCGGTAGCTGAGGAGGCAGCGGCCGATGGATGGGCTCTTTATAACGTGTATCGTGGCAGTTACCGTGATGTCTCTGTGCCGTAGATCACATTGAAATTTCCCTTTGGAGGTCATTGGCTGCGCCGCTCCCCATTGAAAAATGTGAGTCCTGGATTCTTGTAGTGGGTATGAGGAGGCTATTTCCCTGTAGATATCTTCATTCATGACGTTTACCGTCGCTCCTGTGTCGACGATAAATCTGTTTCTGGTATTTCCCAACTGTATTGTTACTCTGGGAGCTGCGGTGTCTTCAGTTTCAGCACTGAGGAGGCATACGTACTCTCTGTCGTATTCCATCTTGTAGGTATCGGGCTGGTTCATTCCCTTCTAGCTGATGTTGTGGTGGGGGGTCGAGATATGGGTCTCTTCCTTGTTGGAAAGGGCTTGGGGTTTCTGCCTTGTAGGTCGTCCCGTGTTCCAGGTTTTGCATGAAGTCACTCTGGTGTATGTCATATAGTTCATGGTCTTTTCTATCTGGTTCAATCTGAAGTCCCTCGAGGGCTCTTACGGTGTTTGGACGTTGATAATCATTCGCGGGCAATGTCGTACTTCTGTCTGCCTGGCAGGGTTGTTCCGTGTGTGTCTCCGTCATGCGAGTGGTGGGTCGCGGCCGTGTCGAGCTCCCTTCTGGTAATAGCTCTTTGCACATCACCTGGAAATGGTTTTCCATACCGCACCTCATGCAGCGTTGGCCGATGGCAGGGCACGGACCTCTGTGCGGATACTCGAACCCACAGCGATAACATTGGCGGTCGCTTGGTGTTCGTTGTGTCGGATATCTTGGGCTTATCCTTGTCTGTGGAGCTAGGTGTCGGGTGTATGGGTGCATTGCTGCTATAACTTCTCCTTTCTTGGGGTTCTCAATGGCTGCTGCCTGGATGTCCACTCTCTCATACACTCTTGCCAGGTCCAAAACTTCTTTTAGGGATAGGGGTTTCTTTAGGAGGTGTTTCCGGAACATAGAGGATACACACCCTTCTATGATGCGTAGCCTTATGGCTTCTTCGTCATTAAAGTTGGCGAAATCGCACTTCGATATTTTTCTTTGAAGGCGAATGACGAATTCTCCTATTGATTCATGAGGCAGTTGGCCACATTGGTTGAAAGTGTATCTCTCATAGTCACGGTTGGGTGAGATAACAATCTTTTCATTGATGGCTTGTCGGAGTTTCGCATATGTGGTGCGGTCCTGTAGGGGAATCGTACAGATGATATTTTTGATTTCTCTCCCTGCGACATTTGCAAAGATGCTTAGTATGTTGGGAGGTTCTTGTGTGCCAATTGCACCCACAAAGTCCTCGAATTCCTCCATCCACTCTTCCCATCGTTGGCCCTGGTCGTGGTGTGGGTTCAGTGTGAACGGGGCGGGTCTTCTCATTAGGCTTGCATAGGAGGAGGGTGCTCCTGGTGATGTTGGTTGGGCATTGGGATCTGCTGCATCCTGGGTTGACATGATGGCGCAGCTTGGTATACTGTAGTTCAGTGGTGCGTGGGCGTAGGTTACTATTCACTCTTGTTGCTGTGTCCTCCTGTGCACATGCGCCCAGGTTGGTCTTGTTGTCTGGGTGTGGTGTAGTGATCTGCGGTGGAATTTTTTTTTTTTCACTTGTGGGAGACACGGGATTTCTTCCTTTGGCGCGGCCTTCGTGGCGTGACGTCACGTGGGGTGGACACAGGGTTTCCCTCTGTTATTTGGCTTCCTTGGTATGTGATAAATGTCACGTGGGGGGACGCGGGGTTCTCTTTTGCTGTCACTCCGTTCACTTGTTATGTTTTTATGGTACTGTCACGTGCGGGAGACACGGGGTTCTCCTCATTGTAGTTATCCCACCCGGCACCTTACTTGTAGTTGGCGCCGCGGGCCTGCGGGTCTTCCCCGGTCTTCCGCGACGACGGACGGGCCTCTTCCGGCTCCTCAGGCTGCGGGTCTTCTCCGGTCTTCCGCGACGGCGGACGGGCCTCTCCGGATCCTCAGGCTGCAGGTCTTCTCCGGTCTTCTGCGTCGCTGGCTCTGCAGGCTTCAGAGGGCACCCGGGCTGCGGCTCGCTGATGTGCTGGCCTTCGAGCATTGATGCTGGACGCACGGGCCCTCCCGATCTTCTCCGGGCACACGGGCCCTCCAGCAGGGCGCACGGGCCGCTGCTGCCACCTCTGGGCGCACGGGCCCTCACAATCACTTCTGGGCACTCGGGCTCTCCAGCAGGGCGCACGGGCCGCTGTTCTCTCTTCTGGGCGCTCGGGCCCTCCAGCAGAGCGCTCGGGCCGCTGCTGTCTCCCCTGGGCATGCGGGCCCTTCTGATCACTTTCTGGATGCACGGGCCCTCCAGCAGGGCGCTCGGGCCGCTGCTCTCTCTTCTGGGCACTCGGGCCCTCTCGATCACTTCGGGGCACACGGGCCCTTCAACGGGGGCACACGGGTCCCTACCAACTGCTGGGCTTGCCGCCCTCCTACCACTGCGGCCGGCACGCTAAGGGTCGCATCGGCTTCGTCGCCAGTGTTGGACTCTGTCCAGTTACGCAAAACGAGACGGAGCCAGTGCTGCTGTGAACCTTCTTTATTCACTCCTACACTCTTTCCGCTTCCCGCCCCTCCAGCCCCTCCCCTTCCTCCTTCTTCCCGCACTTTCCTTCTCGTCTTTCTTAAAGGGGCTGTGTCCCTTTTGTGCAATTTACAACTTTCTCTTGGTGGTTGGAGGTTTCTGGCTTAAGTACTCACTGCCAATGCGGAGAACAGCATAAGCATAAGCAGCGATAAGCGGCTGAGGTGGCTAGCGGTTTGCTGGGTGTTCGTAAGGCCAGCTGTGCACCCTGCTCTTGAGGCTGAATGTGCTGTGGATGCCAGCAGCTGGTGGTGAGACACACCTTAACCATTTCCCAGCTTTGCTGGTGCGACTACACTTGTAGTGCATTAGTGCATTGGTCTATGCTTGCACGCTCGCATGGGAGATCTTGGATTATTACCCTTTTGTGAGGAAGTGATGGGGAAGTGGTTTTGCGTGGTCTGTCGGGGCGGGAGTGACGGAGGGAAGATATGCTGCCTGTTTTTTGCTACCAAACTTGGGCTGAAGTTGAAGTTGGTAAGAAACTTAAACATAAAAAAAAATTCTTTTGAAGTTAGCGGCTGTGATCACATGCCTGATTGCTAAAGAGTTAACGCCTAGAAACACTTTGAGCCTCCGGCCCTTCTCTCTTACTGTGGTAATGGCTAAATGACGTGCGCCTGGAATGATTACAACACGCACAGCCAAGCAAGCCGCAACTGTGAAGCAAGGAGTTATGGTCTCGCAGCACCAGACCTCATTGCCCCTCCTCATGGATGCGGTGGACTTGGAACAGGAGGAGGAGGCGGTGGAGGGAGGGCGGAGGAGGCAAACACATTGTTGACTAGTCTAGTTTGTGTTAGGCAGAAACCTGTGCAGTTCCCTTAGGGACCACTGCAAAAAGTTTAGGACTACAAGAGTTAGCAGTAAACCCAATTGGTAGCAGTCTGCACCACCCTGATTTACCTGGTAGCTGTGGCTGAGCAGTCAGACTTCTCTCAAGAAGAGTTAGGCAGTATACAGAGCATACACAATAGGGCAGGTAAACACAGTAGAACAAGCAAACACTGGCCAGCGCTTTGGTGTAAAAGATATATAATTATTTATTTAAAAACACATCTAAGAAAACACACTGGCACTAAGCTCAAGCAAGTTCAAAAAACACAGTCACTAAAGTATATACACTCCCTTAAAAGAATATTAGACACGTCTTTAGTAAAGCCCCACTTATTTTCAGACAGCGGTGAGCGCTTAACGCAGATGGCACTCTAATAATTCGGTTTAAAAGGGAGAGAAAGGCAGAGCATAAATTGAAACATATCCCAACACTTTCAGAAGAACACAGCAAGAGAGGAAGGCAGAATCAAACCGTGAAGTTAGAGTTCAGAAAGCCGGATCCACTTTAAGAGGATCAGAATGAAATGTGTCCAAGGTCACACGGTTGAAAAGTGCACAAAAGTCTCGAAAAGGTTCAGAAAGAAGTTGGACCAAAAGAAAGGGACCAGTTAGATGGTCAAGAGGCCAGCCCAGTCTAGAAGGTTAAGGATTTACTGCCACCTTGTAGCAATCTATAGAAAGGGAGGCCAGGCGGACACAGTACCTTGAAATGGTGAGAACACTCCAGCTGGGGCAGTTGTTCCTGGCAGCAGTTGCGAGTCAGTGCTTCGTCCGGCAGAAGAGAAGATCTCGGCGGGGAGGAAAGCAGGAGGTCGTTGTGCTGCCAGGGAAGAAACCAGCCGCAGAGTTTCTCGATTCAAAGGAATGGTCCTTTCTTTTGCGGTTCAGTGGTAAGTGGCTATCCGGTTGCTGGGGTGCTTGGCACGGGCAATTCGACCACTAGACGTTCTGGTAGGCGAAAAGGAAAGCGAACTGGTTGTCCCCACCAGCTCAAGGGGAAGAGACTCTCCGGCAAGAAGATCTCCTCTGTCGTCGGGAAGTGGTGAGACGGTTCAGCAGGGCTCCACCAGTGGTGTCCGTCGTTGCAGGTCAGCTCAGCTTCTCCCTCTTTGGAATCTCAGGTCCTGTGGCTACTTCTGAAGTTCCAGTCCCAAAAGCCCTGCTTTTATGCAAGAAACCCCCATTCATTCAGCCTAGCTGTCAATCAAACATGCTAAGTAGTGAGCCGGGCGGCACACCATTTGGGCCAATCACACAAGAGTGCGACTTGAGTTGCCAAGGCAACTCAGTCCAAGGTGCCTAAACCCCTTCCCGCACCCCCTGTGGTACCCAGACATATTCGCGGTCGAATATAAAAAGTAGTATCCACTGCCACCAGCCAAAACTCGATCAGGGGGGACGGAGACGTGCCCACTCGAATAACAGACCCCGGGGCAATCGAATTGCCCCGACCACTACGTCCACAATATGATGGTTTGTACTGGTTTCTGTTCATAATTTGGGACTAGTAAAGCCAATGGTGACTTTACATTCCCTGGGAGACAGTAGTCAGTCCCAGGGTATGGAGTTTATGTTTGGGGGTCACTATGACACCCCCGTGTTACTGCACGGTGGGTGCTGTGTAACACACATACCAAAAACACATGAAGCCCTATGGGGTAAAAGACCCCATAGCCCATAAAACACATAAACAGTCAAGGAACCCCTCAAATCATGTCCAAGAATGTGAGGAAAAGAGACTCACTCTTGGCAGGAGAAAAAAACAAACTCCAGAAATCCAGCAAAGCTGCTGGGGGACTCACTAGGTTAGGAAATTCAGCCTAAACAGAGAATTCTCCCTAACAGTTTGTACTGGCCATACGGACAGGGCTGAGTCTACCACGGGTAGTGGGCTATCCCTTCCTGGACGGGAAAAGAAAAATCATCACCATAGACGCTCATCCAAAGTTTGCCCTCAGCGCACTGTTGTATTGGGAGACACTGCAGGGGGAGGCAAATCTAGCAATAAAATCACAGACTTTTACTCAGTTTGCAAAGTTACTCAATCTCAACTATATAACACCGGCATTGCTGCTGAACTATGTACTGATCTAACCGAGGAGCTTACTGCCTCACTCCCCTGTTTGGGCTCTAAGACCATTGGGACCATTGTCAGGGCATTGATTACCCCTGCTGTGGAGCAATGTCAGGACTATTCGGCGGCATCTGCCAGCTCTCCACTGGAGAGTGCAGCGCCTATCGGTTTCTTATTTAGTCAGGTAGGAACTGGACCTAAAGTAGGTCAAGTAGGTGAAGTAGCTGTGCAAATGCAAATGTTATGCCTGGATGAGGCGACCAGGGCAGAGTGTCATTCTAATACCTCACTAGTAAATAAAATCACAACTAAATAGCCTCTGCAAGCACCATTGCTAAACAATACATGGCCTAAGAATATGCTGCCTTTGGATGGGGAGGTGTTAGGCAGAATCCTGCGTTACAAATGAGTGATGCTAGTAATGTGAGTAGCTCCTTCGCAGCAATGCTCAGCATGAGTCCCTACTTATTCAGTTTAACTCCAAGTGTGCTAGATTGGATATTTCTGTCTTTGTCTCTGAATATAAATATATAGGATACATTACTCACTGTAATCGTATTTCTGAAGTTTGTATCTGCTTAGATTCACATGCTATGCATAGGCCGACATCTAGTGGAAGCTGCAGAGTATTACAGTTGATGTTTTCGAAACTCCAAAAGGGATATTGACAGGGCGTGCCAGTAATACTATCCCTAATGTGACGTCCACTGTACCCATGGTCCTTCATGCTTTGAGATTCCTCAGACTGTTTTGTTTCTGACATGAAGTTGAATGAAGTGTGTGTGAGTACAGGTGTATTAAAGCAGATATGCATCAGATAAGCTCACATAAAACATTTATGCACCTTTACTCCTGAGGGGAGGAAGGGTCGGCGCATGTGAATCTAAGCAGATACAAGCATCACAAATACGATTACGGTGAGTAATGTATCCCTTCTAAGGCTTGTGGAATCTGCTTAGATGACATGCTATGCATAGATTAGTGAGTAGTGTTAGTTGAAGGTGGTGGGTTGTGAGAAGGTCCAGCGGCGAATAGATGTTTTAGAACCTCTTGTCCCACTTGAGTATCTGCTTTAGAATGTGTGTCAATGCAGTAGTGCTCAGTGAAAGTGTGTACTGAGCTCCATGTAGCTGCTTTGCAAATGGTGTTCAGTGGGGCATTTGCTATAAAGGCCAGAGTAGCTTCTGTACCCCTTGTGGAGTGAGCTCTGGGCGTGAAAGGCAGTGTTTTGCTTGATGAGGAGTAGCAGATTTGTATGCATCTGACTATCCCTCTGAAGATGGCATTCTTTATTTTTTTTCAACACATCTTTTTATTAGTATTTTCAACAGTGTACAAACAAAACATAACATAACCAGGATTAGGGAGTAAACAATATAGGGTGCGGGAGGTCTCGGGGAGGAAACAAGCAGTACTGCATGACAGTATGAGTGCTCGTAATGACGGGGGTCGAAGTCCACAGATTCTGCTGAGGTACCGATGGTGCAGGGGGACTATTAGAGTAGCGGTGCAATAGCGTAAGTCCTTTCTATCGACTAGTTACTTCAGGGCTTCCAGAGGTGCCCAGTAAAACCAGTTCCTTAGATGTCGCTTAGTTGAATTTTGCCAGCCAGCGGAGGAAAGGAGGTTGCTGGGCCACGCCCAGAAATTGCTCTGTGTAATCAAGGAAGGGCGCCCAGATTTTGTAGAATTTGCTCCTGTTTCCATTGCGGAGAGCTGTGATTTTCTCCGCAACTGCCATGTCCCAGCATTTAACCCACCATATGGGAATCGCCGGGCCTTCAGGGTGTTTCCACAGTCTGGCTAAGGAGATTTTTGCCGTAGTGAGCATAGCGGTGTCAGACCCCATCGACCTTCCCCACTCCTCTGTCGTGGGTGGGGGGGTAACAGTCACTGGAACATAAGAACATAACCTTACTAATCACTAATACACAGACACTAGTTTTACATTTTGGAAACAACAGGTCACAATTTATTGGAGCATACAACACAGGGGATAGCCCCAGCCATAAAGCATCATGGTTCACAACCATACTTTCAAAGTGGCCCAAAAGCAGTTATAGTTCTGGATGTTCTCGGTGTCCCTTTTGCCGCACACGGCTTTCGCAAGGCACCAGACATATACTCCAGATTTGTACTGCACAGAGTACTTCCTCCTTGGGCCACGGAATCTTGCAGGTGAGGAATCCCAAGTGTCCCTAAGGGACTCAGTGCCCATCGTCCGAGTTTGGCTCGAGTGCGGCCACCGGGAAACCTGCCCAGGGTTCAAGCCACAGTGTTACTCTCCTCCCCGGCTAGGACTGCCCTGAACTCAACCACGCTTTGGGGTTGGACTCCCCGCTACCCCCCCCCAATGCCCCCATGCTCCAGGCAACTTACCATTGTTCTAGCTGCACCGGCCTACAAGAGTGCCCCCGGGACGGCTGTGAGGAACAGGTTGTTCCCTTAATCCAACAGGAATACCCCATCTGTCATACAGTGGGAAGGAAGAAAATGTAGGCAAGTGTGCCTCACACTTCGATCCCCCTGTTGAGCCTGCACCTGGACTTCTCCATGCCCCTGTGCAAGTACTGCCCGCTCCATTGCAGCCTGGGCACAACCTCCAACCAGATGATGTCGGCGCCCGGCAATTGTTGTGCCAGTGCGTGCAGGTCCACCTGGATCTGAGCCCATATTCGCCCCCTTCCCATGATGGCAAGGTCATTGGCAAGGTCATTGCCAACCAAATGCACCACCAGCACCCTGGGCGCAGGCCTCCACTGCATCCATCTGTACACCGCTGGTAACAATGAGTGCCACCTCATCCCTGACGCCCCCAACCAGACAACCTTGTTCTTATCCATTCCTTGTTTGGGGCCCATATGCCATCGACGGGCCATGACCTCTGCCCGCGTTATAAAGGTATGGCCTGCCATCCATATGGCCTGATCTGTAGGTACAAAAATTATTGGGTTTAAGAAAAGCGTTTTGGAAAAAACAACAAGTCCGACAACATCAAATCGTTCCGACACTGGATGCAGACAAAATTCCTCCTAGTTCCCACCTGCCACGGACTCTATAGTCTCCTGTGGCCTTACATAAAGCTGAAAGACTGCCATCTCCCTATCCTTTGAATGGCGGGTGCTGGCATGCTCTGCAAAACAGCAGCTGAGGCTGCCCCTATGCGACAACTGTGGGAGGACCATCGCCTCCCACTAAAGCCCCTACTGCCCCCAAAGTGGTAGACAGAAACTTCCTAAACTGGTAGCTGTTGAGTGGTGTCCCGTTTAGATGCCCCACGAGGGGGCCTGGCTTCTGGGATCTCAAAGCCAGATACCATTTTAACAAAGTGACCGGGCAGCTGCTGCTGTGGCTGGATTGGTGGAGCACCACCAATTTACCTTTTCCCCCTCGGTCGGTCTTACAGAAGCGTAATTTTATTGTCAAAACCACCCTGTCTGCTTCCGGACAGAACTGTACATCTCCCAAAGCTAGAGCACTACCAGAGAGATCCCCTTTGGCAGCTGCCACCAGTTCAATGATCCTAAAGGCCCCAGAAAACGCCAATGAAAATGCCGCCCTGAGAAGTGCCACCTCGAAGCCTTCAAAGCATTTCCCAGGCAGAGCCCCCAGCAATTTGTCCATTAATTCAAAGTCAGTGGGTTTCCGGGTGTCCCGCTTGGGCTCCCTCTCCCGACCCCATCCCTTCAACGCTGTGTGTTCCAAAAACCCTTTGGTACGGTCCCCCAAACCCTTCAATTTGCAATGGAATGTAATGGCAGCCAGGTGACCCGTCGGCCAACACCTGCTATTACCGTTACCATGAGCCGAGACAACAAATTCCCGCACTTGTTCCTCCAATGAAACTCCAGATATTTCCTGTGTCTGAATCATGCGGACAACTTACGGTAGCCTTGCCAGTACCGGGATCTAACGCCTGGTGTGAGCGATCACTTCCCCAAGTTCCAGAGCGCCTGGTCCACATCACCAGCTGCCACCATTCGCTCCTGAATGCCGTCCCTTCCTTCCTTCCTTGCATTCGGGTGTGCCGCCCGGAATTTGCACCATTGAAAACGAGAAAGAGCATCAGTCGCCACATTTACCGCACCTTGTACATGCCATGCCCTGTACTCAATATTCCCTGTTAAGCACACCTCCACCAACCTTCTGAGTAGGCTCAAAACTGCTGGGCAGGAGGCTGACTGTAAGTTAATGGCCTGAACCACGGCTTTGTTGTCGCACCAGAAACGCACCCTCCTGTTGCCCAATTCCCTGGGCCACAGTGTGAGTGCCAGGACAATGGGAAATAGCTCTAACACCATTACATTCTTAGTCCTACCCTTCTTGTGTCACAGCCATGGCCATTTCTGGGCGCACCACTCCTGCCCCAGTATGACCCCAAAACCTACACTTCGAATGGATTGTGTCCTCCCACGTATTCCTCATCTTAGATATATATCCTTACCTTCAGTTTCGATCAGAATTTCTTTTTTCCCCCACAGACATATTTCAAGAGTTTAATTTGCAGCTTCTGTAGATCCTTCTTGGGGATGTCTATGGGGAGTGCCAGGCAGTGATAGAGTAGTCTTGGGACCAGGTTCATCTTTACGTCTGTGATTCTCCCCAGCCATGACACCTCCTGTGCCTGCCAGTGTTCCAGGTCGCTGCGCAGTTCTTCAAATAGAGTGGGGAAGTTTATACGGTATGTGATTTTGCTTGGGATCCGGACTCCCAGGTAGTTGAAGTGAGTTTTAGCTCATGGAACAGGGTGCTTGAATGCTGAAGCCTCTCTAAGTTTTCATGATATGATATGGTATTTATAACGCGCCTATACACAAGTGTTTGAATTGCGTGGAATATTGATGCCTAATGCTGTTGATTTTGTGTAATTGACTTTGAACTCAGATGCTTCCCCGAATGCTTATATCTCTAGCCATAAAGCTTTCATGGATTCTTCGGTTTGGATTACGGTCAGCAGGACATTATCTGCGTAAAAGGCTGCTTTGTAGGAGGTCCTTTTTACTTCCACCCCATGTATTAGGGGGTTGCTCCGGATTCTGCTGGTAAATGGCTCCATGGAAAGTGCAAAGATGAGGGGCGATAGGGGGCAACCCTGTCACGTGCCTCTGGTGATGAGGATCCTGGGGGATCTGATTCCGTTTATTCTAAGGGTTGTGGTGGGATGTTGGTAGTTGGCTAACGACCATTTTATGAATTTTGGGCCACGGTTTCTTAAATGTAACCCCAATCTAGCAGGTCAAATGCTTTGTGTGCATCTAGTGAGAGAATCACTAATCCTGCCAAGTCCTATTTGCGTGATCGACTATGTGTAGGGTACGTCTGGTATTATCATGGTTGCTACGGGCAGGGATGAACCCTGTTTGGTCTGGGTGACTCAGATCTGGGAGAACCAGAGCTAGGCTATGTGGGAGAACCTTTGAGAAAATCTTGGCATCGTTGTTCATTAGCGTAATGTGTCTGTATGATGCCCATTGCTCGGGATCTTTTCCGGGTTTTGAGATGAGCACTGTTTGGGACTCTTCAGTAGAGGGTGTTATGGAACCTGTGGCAAGGAAGGAGTTGAAAAGGGAAGCAAGGTGGGGGGCCAGGAAGTGGGCAAATTTCTTATAGAACAGGGTTGAGAATCCGTCAGGGCCCAGCAGAATTTCTTAGGGTTTTTATTGTTTCGACAATTTCAATTGCAGTTATTGGGAGCTCGAGTTGAGGGTGAGGGATTGGCTTTCGGGCCGATTGTAGATACCTGGCCTGTGTTACTTTGAGATTGATCACTATGATCCTGCTTCATGGGTCCAGAGTTGCTTGCCTTCCGTTTGAACTTGTATGAATGGTTACTTTTGGTGATTGCCTTTGAGTCTCCCCCGCTGAGCCACTGTTCAGTGTTGCCTCTCCACTCCAATCCCCCTTATAACTCTCCCCGCCCCAACTCCCCACTCCCTCCCCCCATACAAAACAGGTTGTTGAGACCAGCCCTTGACCAACGGGGTAACTAGCCCGAGCCCTCACAACAGAGCTTCCAAGAGGCCAGTGGGCTCCTGTTAATACAGGTTAACTCAATTTTAGCGTTCTGCTTAAGGTCTTGGTCCGCCTCGAGTTTGGTACAGGCCTTGCTCATGGGCTACTCCAGATCAAGAGGAAGCTTGTTGGTGGGGAAATGGCATTCTTTGAAATGCAGCCTCCTTCTCTCCCTGGTGCTACAGAGACAAACAGTTGGTCTGTTTTCCTGAGCGATCTGGTCATGTTTACATGGTAAAGGACCATGCTCCCTATATCTACTGTATGGAGTTTTTTCTCATCTGAGCTAGTTGGGTACTGGAAGAAAGCTGGTAGCTCGATTGATTGGTTTACATGGAATTTAGAAATGAACTTAGCTGAAAACCTAGGGTGTGTTCTTAAAACCAATTTATCCTTGTGGATAGTAAAGAATGGGTCCTGCACTGAGAATGCTTGAAGTTCGCTGACTCTCCTTATGGAGGTGATTGCCACCAAGAAAGCCGTCTCATATCTGAGGTGTTTAAGGCTTGACTTATGCATAGCCTCAAAGGGGGCTCCCATGAGTTTTGCAAGTACTACATTGAGGTCCCAGCCTGGCGGCTGGTTTGATATAGGAGGGTGGAGTCTCTTTACTCCCTCCCTCCATGAATGCCTTAATGACAGGTACCTTCCACCATGATACTTTACTCTGAGAGGTGGTATATGCGGATAATGCTGCCAGGTGAACTTTGATTGAGTTAAAACCCAATCCTGAGTCTAACAAGTGTAGCATGTTGTGAAGAATGTGAGTTGGAGTACAGTCTATGGGGTTTATTTGTATTGACTGGCACCAAATTACAAATCGCCTCCACCTGTCAAAATAACAGTGTCTGGTGTTTGATTTACGTGCCTCCTTGAGGATATCCATACACCTTTGTGGCAAATTGGGATGTCCAAACTCTAGGACCTCAGGAGCCATGCTGGCAAGTTCAGAGAGTGAGGTTGAGGGTGCGTAATGTTGTTCTCCCGTGTTGTGAAAGCAAGTAGGGCTGGAACAGGAGTTTTATTGGATCGCACAATGCCAGTTTGAGCAGATGTGGATACCATAGTTGTCTCGCCCACATGGGAGCAACTAGGATAAGCGTCACTTGTTCCCTGTGAATCTTGTTCACCACTTTGTTCATTAGTGGAGTTCATGGAAAAGCGTGGAGCAAATTTTCCAACTCATCCATAGGGCATTCCCCTTGGAGCCTGGTTGGAGAAACCTGGACGCGAAGTCTGGGCATTGCTTGTATTCTCTTGTAGCGAACAAGTCTAGTGTGGGGTAACCCCACTGTGAGAAGATGTGATCTATGACATGTATATGTCGAGTTGCCATTCGTGATCTTCTGGAAGCGGATCTCTGCTTAGTAAGTCCGCTAGGGTGTTGAGTTCCCCTGGTACATGTTGTGAAGTTAGGAACAGCCCCCATTTCAGTGGCCATTTCCATATTTTCTGTGCCAAATTCGGAGAATGTGTGCCCCCCTGCTTGTTGATATAGAACATTGCATGTGGGAATTCGAAGTTTCCCTTTCGCCTTCGTCGTCACTGAAGAAGCCGATGATGCCGTCGCTCGAAGCACCTTCTACATCTATGGCGGCCTCAGCCTGCATGGCGTGGTGGGCCTAGTGCTTTGTCTTTTGGTCCTTTAATGTTTTAGGCTTGCAAAGCTTGCAAGCTTTACAGTGGCCCTCGTCGTGGTCCTTTCAGGGACATTTTTTAAAGGGTGTATTTTCCATGTATAAATGGAAGGGCAGCCTGGTGATTAGAAAGGTGAGTAAGAGAAATATGCGTTCTCTTAGAAAATATGATATCCTTCAACCCCCCGCTCTCCCTACTGTTTGGCCCGAAGTGCCCGTCCGAGGCCGTGGAGGATCGTCGAAACAAGTTGTGCAGTTGACGAGTTTTGTCCCTGAAACCATTGTCGAAGTTGTTTGTCAAAGAATCGGCTATAAAAAGACAGAGAAGAGTGACTAACTATAATTTTTCATAATAAAATGGCCTTAGCCGGAAAGGAACTCCGCTTTCGTGTCAGACGATGATGGCAGAAAAAAACAATCTGAGGGACCTCGATGTGTGAAGGACAGTGGACGTCATACTATGGATAGTATTACTGGCACGCCCTGTTGACGTCCCTTTTTGAGTTTCGAAAACAACAACTGTAATACTCGGCAGCTTTCACTAGATGTCAGCCTATGCATAGCATGTGATCTAAGCAGATTCCACAAGCCTCAGAAATATATATTCAGAGAACGTATCATTTGTTCCAGATAAAATAAATGAGAACATGCTGGTATTGACAACAGCGTCTTTGTATCCAGTAAATAACATAGGAGCACCGCCGAGTTTGAAATCTCCCAGGGCACTAATAGACCCAGCCTCTTGGTACCAATGTAAGAAGCGCAAAAGTGGTTAGACATTCATTTATGTATGAAGACATACCTGCCAAAAGAAAGAGAAAGACGCAGGTGACAACAAACATTTCTGGAGCTACCAACTCTGGTGCCCTTCTTCCTATTAGTAGACAAGGATCTAATCCACAAGGTTTGTGCAACAATGCTGTAGGTCTGTCAAACTGTGCTATAATCGATTCACAGGCGATCTCAGTTGTGAGTGATACTGCCCCCATGGGTGGTAATCAACCATCTGTGCCCCTTGGTCCTATTAATCGACGAGGCTGTTGACAGCCCAGATTTCTGCAAGCAAATAATTTTGTTTTTTTGTTTTTTTTAGTTTTATTGGTTAAACAAAGTTAAACCTTTAACATTCCTTCCTTTAAGAAGTCCAGCCCCCCCAAATTAGGTTCAATTCGAGGTCAAGTTCTGTAGATAAAGCCCCCCGTACCAGGTCCACCAGACAATTCAACCTAGTTTTGGATGACTTCCACTTCGGGATCCTCCTCCTCCTGATCCAATTTCAAGGATGCAACAAATTTTAGTGCATCCAAAGTTCGGCCCACTTTCTCAGCTGTAATAAGTCTTTCCCAATAGTCTTCTTCAGTCTCCTCCGAGATCTTGCTCGTGTAGTTTCCCATGTGCATCTGCCGTTTCGAAGTCAGATTCGGGCAGGCTAACATCACATGCCTTATAGATTCCACTTGTTCCTTATTTCTGCAGAATCTGCAGTAGGCTATTGATTTATCAATAAGCCTTCTTCGCCATTTGATTTCTCTGGAGTGCCATATGTTAAATCTACAACGCATGAGCAGATCTCAATAGTGTTGTGAAGGAAATTTCATCAAGTACGGTGGGAGCATGTTTAGAGCTTTGCGTTCCCAGATGACATTATGACATATGTTCCGCGACAATTTCTTCTCCTGGGTTTCCTCCCAATCTTTTCCCCGGTTTGTTCTTTTGGCCTTATCTGGATTGTTCTTCAGAGTATCTTCAGAAATCTCCAGATGTTTCAAGGTTACTTCACATCTCGTTTTCCAATCTTGTAGAATTGTATCGTCATTGGATGACCTTGGTCTTGCTAGGATTCTGAATGGCTGGGATGAATTGTCCAGAATACACTTTCTAAATAGGGATAGTGATTTCCACGTCACGATTGAGACAATGGATTGCAGTCTTAATTCCTATCTTATAAGTTCCGATGGTATCGAATTTGGAAGACGCAGGATTTTTCGCCAGAAATAGGATTCACATAGGTTCCAAGCTTCCCACTTTAGGGCTAGAAGTGCCTCTGCTCCATATGTAATGACGGCCACTACCTTTTGCTTATAAAAGGTTATTATCGGCATCAGAGAAAATTTTCCATATCTACGATGTAGGAGTATGCCTTGGTTGGTCAAAGCTGTAAGTTTTTCTCGAATCAGGGTATAGTGTGCCTGTTCGTTGCAATTTTTGTTGATTCTTATCCCGAGGTATATCATGGTATCCACTTCCGCCAATTTTTCTTTTTCCAATGACCACGTCTGAATTTTCCCTGCTGTTTTCCTCCCACGACTTGATTTCATAGTCAGGATCATGGATTTTTTTACATTTATTTTCATGTCGTTGTCTTTTAGATCTTTATTGAAAGCCTCTATCCTTCGCTGGAGACCTATAGGCGTCTGATCTATAAACACACCATCATCCGCGTATAACATCCATGGTAACTCAGTTCCATTAACCTTCGGGGGAAAGGCATGTATCCGCTCTTGCGATGTCTTCATGTCAGCCATGTATAGTACAAAGAGAAAAGGGGCAAGTGCGCATCCCTGCTTGATTCCCTGGGCTGTTGTAATCTGCCTAGATAGTCCTCCCTTTGCAGTTGTTTGCACCTGTATCGAGGTATCCGTATAGAGGGCCTGAATAGCCTCCAGTAGGTCCGCTGGACATCCCAAGTTTCTCAATTTAGCCCACAAGCGCTCTCTATTTATTCCATTGAACGCCTGTTCGAGATCAATAAAGGCCAAGTAGATTGGTGTTTTCCTTTTTAGGGCCTTTGCTTTTAGTATGTTGATCAGAAACAAGTTGAGGCAGGTGCCAACACCACTCACAAAAGCAGTTTGTCTCTCATCCAAGATTTCAGTTTGAGCGCCCCATACCTTTAAGTCCCTTAGCAGGATAGATGCAAAAAGCTTGCCGATGGAATCTAATAGCGCAATCGGCCTGTAGTTTCTTGGATTCCCACGGTCTCCTTTTTAAAAAATAGGTACGAAGTAGGCCTCCGTCCACGAAGTTGGAATTTGTCTGACTTTCGCTACTTGTTTGAAGAGAGCATATATTAGGTCAGACCATCCTTCCTCATTATCTTTCAGCATCTTGTTAGAAACGACGTCCGGGCCGGCTGCCCTGAAAGAGCTTAGTTTTTTGATAAGCATTAGGATGTCTTCTCTGTCAAAGTCCAACGCCCATGTAGCGTTCTCCATTCTTTTCTCTACTACTTTTTCATTAGTTTTCCCTTTGAACAGGGCAGTATAATGGTCGAACCAGTTTTTCTCAGAGACTTGGTTAACACCTATAGCCGCTTGATTTAGATCTCTGTTGTTAATTAGATCCCATGTACTTCTCGTATTATTTGTTGTTAGTGCCGCCAGCATTTGTTCTGCATCTCTTTGAGTTCTTAGATAACGAGTTGAGCGCAACCAATTCTTATATGTTTGTCGGCATTTCCTCACCAGCTCACGTTTCTTTAGGCTATTTGTCTTTTTTATACGCTTGAGGTCTGCTCTATATAACTTTCGTCTGGAGACTATGAGTTCATCAAAGGCATGCTGCTTTTTTATCTGCTTCACTTTGGTTGAATCATACTTGATCACAAAGGCTTTCAACAGCCATTTATAATCAACCACGTCCTCCTCTTTTTTTACGGCTTCCTTGAATTCTTGCGCCAGTTTTGGTATCTTTAAGTCTCAAACGGTTTCTTCCCCACGATACCTCTGTTTCCATCGCTCTTTCACTCCTTAGAGTTTCTCTTGAATTCCATGCAAGCTCTGTTTCTAATAGACAATGATCGCTATTCGCTTGTTTAATTATTAGAAATGATTTTATCCAGGCAAGCGTGTTTCCTCCTACAAAGCAATAATCTAGGCATGCTCCCGGTTTTTCACTGTGCCAAGTGTTAGCCCCCATTAAGTCGCCTTTTGTTTGGCTATTTAACATCCTCATATCACTGATGCCCATTTCCTTCGTCCGTTGACTTTCTTTTCCTAGTAGGTTTTCTGTTTCTTTGATTTTACCCCCTTTATCTAGGAGCTTGATGTTTAAATCTCCATTCAACAGGATAAACTGGTCTTTTTCCTCCGTCATGGATTTGTCAATGGCATTCATGATGGATTTTAGATATGTCCCTTGATTAGGCATATTTTCCCTCCAGTATGTATTAATCAATAGCATTTTGGCCATCTCCTCGTGGTTCTCTGTTTTGGATGCTATTTTCAGTATTTGTACATAGGGGTTTGGGGTTTCATGTTCAAGTACTTGCAAGGGGCTGTCCATTTTTTTTAAATACTACGAGCCCTGCAAATGGTCGGCCTTTCAGTCCCTTTTTTGCCGGGTTGAAATAGACTTCATAGCCTTCACACACTGGGGAGTCACACAGCCAAGATTCTTGAATGGAAATGAGATCGTATTTGGCCAGAAAAGAACTATCCTTCGAGAATAGATGGTGAAATCCTCTGGTGTTCCATGAGGCACATAGAATAGATCTATTTCCATCCTCCTTACTCTATTGTTCTTTTTTTTAATTGCAACTGTTTGCCATAGATGACCAGTCACTTGTTTTATTTCCTACTTTGTTCTCATTAGCTTTACCCTTCCTTGGGTTTTGTGAATTGTCCACCGTAAACCTCAAAGTTTTCAATTTCTCAATATTTTCTTTGTTGATGTAAGGGTAATTTTCGGGGTTTTTTTCCCCCTCTTTTTCATTATCTTTTGAGACCTTTCTCCTCTTGTCTTCCGTTTCTAGTCCATTTTTTTCCAACTTTTTTTCAGTAGCTTTTTCTTTTTTGCTGGACGAGAACTCATCCTTAGCTTTTCTTCCATCCTTTGTTGTTATTTTTGTATTATTTTGCTTGATGTCGGCGTCTAATTCCGCCAATCAAAAGCCCTTTTTTTTCAAGCTATCAGTAGTCTCCAAGAATTTCTGCTTAATATCATTTGAATTAAGATGCAGTATGACTTGATCCATCCTCTGTTCTCTTGGGAATTCCACTACTTTTATGTCCTCAGTTGATATCATGCGTAGGGCTGAGGTTTGATTGCAAAGCGACATTACATAGCTCCTGTTAAGCAGCGCCCTTCTTGGCCCATTGGATGCAGTCTCTAACTTCAGGTAGCATCCTTTAGATGAAACGTTCCTCGGGGGAGATGCGGGCAAATTTTGCCTTTCCTTGGCTTCTTTGAATTCTTTGTCTCTATTTTTACCATCATGTTTTGGTCGGGTGTTATCAAGTTGACCTCGTGCATTCCTTTCTTTGTTAGCTAGCTCCTTTCTTTTTTGTTCCAGAGTTCTGAAGTTTATGGGATTTTCATCGGCCTCATTAGCCTCTTCTTTTTCCAGTGGATCGGACCTTCTCCCTGACTCCTTTACGATCTTAGGCAGGGCATCTTGCGGTCAGTGGGATTTGAGCCCATCTCTGCAGTCTCCCAATTGTCCATAGTTTTCCATTCTGACGGGCTGATACTTTCCCACTCTTTATCATGCTTATTTTTATCCATGAGCTCCATCAGGTCAATTAGATCTACTTGTTGCTCCTTCTCTTCATCTTTATCATCAGCTAGAGGAGCAGAGTTGTTTTCTTTCTCTCACTTCATTTACATCCTCATCCTCTAAGTCGTTCATTTCTCCCATTACCAGTTCTCTCCTGGGCTTCTTTGCCTGTTGAATATTTTCTCTTCTTGGCAGTGTTCTTAAATTCCTCAGGAATGCTCTAGAACCATTTATTTTCTGATTTAGAACTTCATTTTTTGGTTTTTTCCCATTTTCACTTGTTTTTTCCCCACCTCTTTCCCCTTTTCTTGGGACTGGTCCTTGGAAGCACCACCCAGAAAAATAGTGAAGTTAGATTTATCTGATTGAATTGTTGGATCACGTCCCCCCCCCCCTTACATCCGGGAGAAATCAGAGTAACTTCTTCAAGCATAGGTTCTTTTTGCTTGGGGAGGGTCACTTTGCCTTGATTCAATTTCATGGGACCTTTTCCTCGACAGGGATTTTCTCCCAAGTGGACCTCATCTTTGGTCTGTTTGTGCAGGCTTCCCATCCACTTACAATCCTCCAGGACCACCTCCATCAATAGAGACTTGTCATTGGCATCTCTTCTTGCTAATTCGGTGGGTCTGTTCAGCTTCTTTGTCCATTCTTATATTCAGATTCCGCAAAGACAAGTCCGTTTGTACATTTGCCTCTTTTATTTGTAGTAGTCACCTCTTGAACGGAATCTTTTATCGCCTCGTACAATTTTAGGAAAGGTGCCAGTGTGATATTCAGTGAAGTCATGACCACTTGCTGGATATGTTCCATGTCATTTTCTCTTCCAAGTTTGTAGGCGTTGTTGATTAAATATGTAATTTGATCTTTCCAAAAGATCTCTGAACACTGATTTCAATCTTCTGACAGTGATGTCTGAGTCATTTTCGTTATCATTTGAGTTTCCGACGGTTGTCTTTGGATTTTTGAGCTTTTCGGTCTGTCTTCAAGACATAGGTTTGCCCTCTCACGTGGTGATCTTTGAGGCGGTTTTATTAGCCTATAGTCTCTTTGGGATTCTGTTGCAAATGTCCCAGAGCCTTCAGCCTCAAACTCAAAGGAGCTCCCTTTAGTTTGTTCCTTGTCCATTACTGCCATCCTCTCACTTATTAGCGAGAAACTCCTCCTTTTTTCTCTTTCAATTTTCCCCGTCAGTATAGTAATATCTTGCAAGATTTTGTTAGCTAAGCTTGAGTTACTCAGGCTGACTGGCGGCAACATTATATTTTCGTTGGTATCTGGGGTACTTGGTGGGGTGGCTCTTTCGGAGTCTATCAGGGCTTTCTTTTCTAGCCGTGCCTTAGGGGGCAGCATCCCCTTAGTATAAGCGTCTCAGATATAGCCTTATATAGACTCAAAGACGGGATCCCTTATACTATAGAGTCGTTTGAAGGCAGGTCCCTTTCACCCATCTGGGTGTTTTTTTGAATACTTTTATCCATGGGAACCTGCTTTCTTTAATCGTCCCTGTATGGCTGGAAGATATCGATTGTTATTGGGGTTTTCTCCATGGATCCTGAATGTAGACATATTTCTCCCATTTCGCTGGCAGAGTCCTGCAGGGCTTTATCCCATTTTCCCATCTCAATTATGTCCCACTGGTCTCCATTTTCCCATACCGTCTCTGGCAGTAGGGGTCCCTTTGTTGTTCCGTTTCTAGTCTGAGTAGGGGAAGTCATTGCCTCTACCGGACTAATATAGTGACCCATCATGCTCTTACATATGTCAACTCCAGATGGGATTGTACCGCTGACTAATTCATTGACCGGCATATTTAAGGAGTGATTTTCATTTCTTGGGGGGATTAAAGATGGAATCGAGCTGAGCGAGTCATTCCTAACATCAAGTTTGCTTATTGGATCTAACATCTCCATCGTCTTTTCGAGCACCTGATTAGCAGGGATGACTGAGGCTTTCTCGAGTATATCCCCTGCAGGTTGGTTTAGCTTACCCGAGCTTTTGGATTGATCTTTTAGGGGGGCGGTACAGTCCGTTTGGCTAATCTCTTCTGATTCCCCAATAGTTAGATTGGCCACCTTCTCCTGGTCAATACCATCCTCATGCAATCTCGCACTTGTGAGGGGGATAGAAAATTGACTCATGGTCACTCCTGTAGTGGGGACTGTGCAAGCCATGGGTAGAACAGGTGACTTTGGTGCCAATCACAAAGAATCTTCCTTTACCACATCAGACAATTGAGGTTCGTCGCTAGCCGTATCGGCCGTGGTTGCCCTCACATATAAGCTTTTACGCTTTTTAGTGCAGAAGGGTAAGCAGGATTGTTTAAGCACTGGCATTGTTAATGCATGCTCAGGACTTCCATTCACTTCAGGGAGAGATGCAATTCTTTGCCTTACCTGAAGGCTAGTTCTCAAACCAGTTCCTGATGCATCCAAGTGAGCAGCGGCGGGCTTCATATTGTCATGCAGCTCCTCTGTGCAAGGCTTCTTGTCGTAATCCGGCCTCACGTGACTGCTGCCTACAAAGAGTAGTGCAGCCGCAGCGAGCAGCCCAGCAGCCAAACAGCACAACAGCAGGTAATCACCCAGACGATGCCCTTTGCACGCTCGGGCTTAGCGCTGCAAGGGTGTCTGGGTGAACAATAAATGGGACTTCCTTCCTGTGGGTGGAGCAGGGGACGGGCGAGGGGGCAGGGCCAGGCAGCGCTCCGGTGCAATGAGGATCTTTCCCTTTTCTGCCTTTCCGCCTTCCACACGCCGCTTTCCAACACCTCTGCGACATCCTCAGCAACGACGTCCTCAGCAACAACGAAAGTGTAGCAGCCACAGCACAACAGCAGGTAATCACCCAGACGATGCCCTTTGCGCACTCGGGCTTAGCGCCGCAAGGGTGTCTGGGTGAACAATAAATGGGACGTCCTTCCTGTGGGTGGAGCAGGGGGCGGGCGAGGTGGCGGGCCAGGCAGTGCTACGGCGCAATGAGGATCATTCCCTTTTCTGCCTTTTCGCCTTCGACACGCCTCTTTCCAACACCTCCTCGACGTCCTCAGCAACGACGCCCTCAGCAACGACGTTCTCAGCAACGACGAAGTGTGGCAGCCACAGCACAACAGCAGGTAATCACCCAGACGATGCCCTTTGCGCGCTCGGGCTTAGCGCCGCAAGGGTGTCTGGGTGAACAATAAATGGGACTTCCTTCCTGTGGGTGGAGCAGGGGGCGGGTGAAGGGGCGGGGCCAGGCAGCGCTACAGCACAATGAGGATCTTTCCCTTTTCTGCCTTTCCGCCTTCCACACACCGCTTTCCAACACCTCTGCGACATCCTCAGCAACGACGTCCTCAGCAACGACGTTCTCAGCAACGAGGAAAGTAGCAGCCACAGCACAACAGCAGGTAATCACCCAGACGATGCCCTTTGCACGCTCTGGCTTATAAATGCAAAAGTATGAAGGAGCAATCCTTTAGAAAGGTCAGCAAATTGACGAAATAAGAACTGCTGAGGCTGCGGATGATTCGATATATATTATCTTGAGGAGGTTTGTGGACCAGATTTTCACTAAGACTGGAATAGCAGGGTGTACCATGATTAATGCTACGGTCCAGACAGATGTGGGAATTCTTGTGCATAACGCCATACCTCAGCACGAGGCCCCCCACGCGTGGTGCTAGGATCAAGGCCCGGAAAATACAAAGTGGACACCAGGTATTCTACATCCGTTGTATTTTTCCATGACAATGATACTCTAGCATATATAATGGAACACTGTTAATGTATCCACAGAATGGGTTATGAATATTCACTCATAGAAGTGGATGATCTGCGGGGGAGTACATTTCATGATCGTGTTGGGGCCTCCATAGGAGTCAGTGGAAGGAGTTTGCACTGCTGAAGAGCCTGCAAAACCATGCACAGCATAACCTAAGCAAAGAACGCAAGCCTGGGGATTGTACTAACCTGTGATCCTTTGTCTAATGAAAATGTGGCGAAGGGGGGGATGAGTTTCACTGGGCATGGTTAGTTATAGAGACATGGGTTAATACGCACATAGCAGTGATTTTAGTTCCTTTTTTATTTTTAAGTTGGAACACACATGGCCACTGCCAGTTGTTTGAACAGGATGGATTGCTGGACCACATTGATAGATTCAGTATGAACGCGCTCCAGGACACTTGGTTCACAAACTGCCTCGTGATCGATGGATGGGAACATGAATAATTGTATATCCACACAGGGGCCCAGGGGACGCCCTAAGGGAGGTTTAGCTTTGGGCATTGAGCAACCTTTGGGGTTGGTGGAAATTCTTTGTGCAACTGAGTATGTTCTTATTGACAGACTATCCTTGCCTCAGAAGACACACACGTGCACAGGATGGGTATCATTATTATGAACATATATAACCACCCTACAAGAAATATTATGCCTCAATAATTAATACAATAGAAACCATCTTAAACAATCAGGAAGGAGTTACTCCTGTTCATTTGTGGGGGAATTTTAATGCAAGGATACCCCAACACTCTCCAACTGGGGTAGGGGATCTAGATTTCTCTCTTTCTCCTCGCTCTCGGGCTGTAAGTTTTGATAGCGTCTGAAAACGGGGAAACAAACGGGCTAACGCTGTATTCTGCTGGTTTTTCCATGACAAACAGTGTTTATCCTTCTGATATGAATCCTAAATTCACACGGATTGGGAATAAAAGTAGCAGCATACTTGATTACTGTGTGTGTGTGTGTCATTTCCATGAAAATGATCATTACCCACTGATGGCCTATTTAAGCCTGAAACCAGTGCTTCCTGTCCACATCTCCACAGGGTGTCTGAATATTAATGTACAGTTGAACAGGATCTCCTGGAGTGATATTAACATAGGAGAGGGCTAGCTCTTCATTTGCAGCAATGTTTTCCAACCAAACTGTCGATCCAGCGTTCGCTCTTTATGAATCCTGTATGGAAAAGATCAAATGTTGCTCCTCTGTTCAGTCCAATTCATACTGCCAGTCTGGTATAGGTATAAGCCTAATCGTCACATGTATGATAATGTTATTAAAGAGAGAAAATGTGTCTTACGCCGACAATTGAGAGTACTGGCTATATTGAACCCTGACCGAATACAACATGCTACTGAGGTAAAGGCCATTAAAAGTAATTATTACAAATGGCTCAAACGACAAAGGTTTTCCATTGAATGCTCCCATTGGTGGGCATTGGTACATACATCGGGCACTAAAAATTCAATCATGTTTTGGATGCTTACAGACGGGAATGCAGCTAAGAATAGAGACATGAATGGTGTCTTAGAGAGGCCGCTCGTATGCCATGTGGAGCAGATCTTTGACATGGGAGAAGTGGTACTTTCACCCGTGGCTGCGTCAGTCACTAGATGGGAATTCTCAAACAGCCCCTAAGACATTTACAACATCATAAGAACCAGTAAGTCGTCCAGGGCCCACGGTCCAGACGGGATTTGTAGTGCACTAAGACCAATTCCTTAGCATGGGCAACTGCTTTGCACTGGCTTTTTCATTGGATCAGCGTGACTCACTTGATCCCTCCCTCATGGCGGGACATTATTATTGTCCCGGTCGTGAAAAAAGGTAATCACGCGGACCCTAGTCTTCTTGCAATTTTAGACGTGCCAGCAAAAATGTTTGCTCGGGTTCTCTTAGCAGAGCTTGAGGAATGGGCAGAAACATCTAATACCATCCTATTTAATCAAACCAGATTCCATAAGGGCTCAAGCACCTGTGTTAACAGTCTCACACTGATTACCAGCTGGCGTGGCTGAAGCGTAAAATTCCAGTATTTGCAGCCTTTATTGATTTTAGTGCCGCATTTGACACTGTTGATAGAAGTTGGCTCTGGAGGAAACTAAGCAGCTAGAATATCCCTGATGGGAAGGGTGGATTGGCCCCTCAGCCTTTCGCCCTGGGGAGTTGGGGCCAGTTTCTGGCCATGCCTGGGCCGGTTTGGACCAAAAGAAAACATTTGAAAAAAGAACATTTGAAATATATATATATATATATATTTTTTGAGAAAAAAATACCTGCAATGGCATAATTAATCAAAGCAAGGTAACACGTTACCTTGCTTTGATGATTTATTTGCATGCATGATGTGTGCCTCATACATTTTAATGCATGCATCATTCACATGCTGCTGCAGCATGCAAAGTAGAGGGGCCGGGGCTGCCGCCGGGCTGGCAGCTGTCACCGTGCCGCCACTCCAGGGGGCACGGTGCCGCCTGGAGTTGCTGTGCTGTTGTATTAGTGACAAATATGTATTAGTGATATTAGTGATAAACAACCAATTTTAGAGTAGAATAAGCATCCATTTCGGACTATGTATTTTGCCTTTCGCAAGTTGCAGTAATAGCTTGTTTTTTTCCTGTTGTTGTCTCGGTGTCCCCGGTCACTTGACAAAATCCTTGTGCCTAAAAGCTTCTGTACAGTGTAGAAATATTTGATCATAGCACATCAAGTGGTCATTGACTTCATTGTGCCACAATGAGTGCTTTGTTGTAATGTGTCTATCTTTCCCATCTCCCTGGTATGCTGTTCAGAATGTTTGTTTGTATGGATGAGGTAACGAGTGCTCAGAGTATGAGATGTTCTGTGAGTGTGCTGCTTTCCCTATTTTGCCAACCTCTGAAGCCTGAAAGTAGATGCATGCAGGCTTGACATGCGCCCAACTTTACACCAGACCTGCAGGTTAACTTGACAAGTCTGCTGTTAAATCTCAGCTACCAGTTTAATGGTATCCACTACAGAACAATTGCTCATTTTAGTATAGCCGATATGATAGCTCAGTGGGTTGAGCGCTCTCTGCTGCGATGTGTGTGTGATCTACAGGTACGAATCCCAGCAAGACCATCTCAGTCTTTCATCCTTCTTAGGTCGATAAATGAGTACCAACACAGGCTGGGTGATATTGTATGCATATTTGTTCTATAAAAAAAAGAACTTAAGCGTAAGTGCTATGCAATAACATTATCATTTGGCCTTGGACGTCTGCTTGCATTCACAGTAATTTGACAATATGGATCTATACACACGGATATTAATGATACATCTGGTGATCCATTCTTGTATGAAATGTATATCACATTAGTGAAATCATAACCATATTTTTCGTAGTGTACTTAGGAACAATGCTATTTGATGACACTTCCTGTTTTGTCAAGGGGTGAAATGTCATGTTTCTTCGCTTCCCGGGATGTCACTTTGGGGTGGGGTCAAATGACATCACTTCCGGTGATGTCATCAGAGGTCAAGGGTCATGAGGTGAGGGGCGAGCCACTTTTTTGCGGCGAGGGGTGGGCCACCTTTTGTTGGGTGTCTGGGCCTATTTCTTGTCCCAGTCTGACCATGTGGACCTGTGCTATTATTATTATTATTCTTATGGTATTTTCTGAGCACAGACCTAGCTTCGAGAAGCAACAGAGCACTTTGCAGAGGTATACAACAATACAGATGCATAACATAGCGTTTTTCAGAGGTAACAACTGAAGAGATATATTGCGGGGGTAGGATGCAAAGGGGCACAGAGGACAAGAGGATGGATATAGCTGTACTTGGTGGCCAAGAGGGGACGGGCGGGCGGCATCTAGTGAGTCAGGTGGTGCAATGGGCGACGTGATGGCCTAGGTGTTGAGCTGGTGCTACCAAGATCTGAAAAAATATATAGGTTTTATTAATGAAAAAAATATTAAAAATCTACAAGTTCTTCATTATATAGTCAAAAAGTAAGAAGTTTATATTGAAATAGCTTATCTTTTACAAAAATGTCAAGCTTCTTTAATTTGAGTTTACTTTGTATTGAAATCCTCTCGAAGTTACTCCTACTTTTTTGTTATTGACCCTTTGTCCAATGTCCAAAAGTTTGATCAGATTTTCTTTTTGAAATGATATGTTGGTGGTTCTTATCAATATAATAGTCAATTTCCTAATATATATTATGTTAATTTGATTTGTAATCTTCAAATTGTCTATTTTTCTTTCTTATGTATCAGTTTTATCCTTCATTGATATAATCAGCTTATTGTCATAAAGTCGATTACAGTATTCTTATCTCATCTTCTTCATCCTATACACATATTTTGCTGCTTAATGTAGCTCATCAAAATAATACTAATTCAATATTAGCATATATCTATTGCCCATTTATTAACTAAACTTACTCAGAAAACTCTCTGATGGTAGCTTGGATATTGCTCACCTATTTGTGACGTACCTTAAAATTGAGGTATGTTGTTTTTCTTTTTGTAAAATTGTATTCTTATATTTAATGATGTTTATGTACTTTTATATATTGCTTATGTATTTAATTATGATGTTGACGAATAAAGTTTCTTCGACTGATTGACTGACTAACGTTATGCATTAAGTTGGCCAATGAAATAAAAACTCTGGGAGTATACATTGATTCTTCTCTTACCCTAAACAGATAGGTCAGCGCCATTGTGGCCTCAGCAGCCTACACCACCAAACTGATAAGAGCTAGCAGACCATTCCTCTCCAATACTAACCTTATCACCTTGGTCAGAGCACTGATACTTTGTAGAATAGATTATTGCAACTCTCTATTTGCTGGAACTAGTCTAAGAAACATAAAAAAACTACAGATTGTACAAAATAACGCCATCAGAGCTGCATTAAACATCCCCAAACAAAACCACATCTCCACCACTAGGAGGAACATCCACTGGCTACCAGTCCAAGACAGAATCAATTTTAAAATACTAAAGCTTACCCACAAGTGCTTCTCCAACAAAGCACCTCTATACCTCAGCACCCTCATTCGCAAAGTTTATTCTAACAGACCCACACGCTCCAAGTATACTAACCTCTTAATCATCCCTAAATTCAGAAAACAGAAAGCAGGTGGAGCAAGCTTCCCTAACATAGCCCCTAAACTTTGGAATGCCCTCCCGACCAAGCTCAGAAATGACACATCATTTCGGTCCTTCAGAAAAAGCCTGAAAACTTTCATGTTTAACAATGACCCTATGCAGTAACTACCATCTCCCAAGACTGTCTATGACTACCAACTGCATGATCTACATCTACTAACTGCACAAATGCTATATACTTGCATGTATCTATTCTGTATTTACTCTGCAAAATGTGCAAACTGTAACCACAAAGTGGACTAAGTACTTGTAACCAAATTCTAAGATTTCCTGTAACAGCACCCAGTTGCATCTGGGCTTGGAGTGGTTTATAAATGCACAAATAAATAAATAAAGTTACTGGTGATTCCGAACTTCGAATCCTGATTTATTATTGCCCTGAATATAAAATATAACTTAGTTTGGATGATGTGAATTATTTAAAATGAGGAAGAAGATGATATGAT
Organism: Ambystoma mexicanum; assembly: GCF_040938575.1. Classification (NCBI taxonomy): domain Eukaryota; kingdom Metazoa; phylum Chordata; class Amphibia; order Caudata; family Ambystomatidae; genus Ambystoma; species Ambystoma mexicanum. Next base: position 1,470,619,925 of record NC_090931.1, on the reverse strand, counting down.
TAGGATACTGTAATCAACTTTGGGACAATAAGCTGAATAGTTCCAAAATGTTACAGATCGGCAAGCAAAAGCCGTGTTTCCCTGTCTCACGGCATCCCTGCGGAGGAGACCGCATTTTCAGGCTCCCTTGTGGAGCAGATACAGGTTGCCATGGCGACTGGGTACACTCCGGAGGAACCCGTGTCAGCTGACACGTTCCATGCGTAGAAGACGTGTAGTGAAGCCACGCCCCCCTGTGCTTTAAGTTTCCGGCTTTCTTTGCGGCCCATCGCTGCTAATTGTGGCGTTATTCACGTCCTTACGGTTTCGCTCCGTACTCTTGTGAACTCAATTTCGAACTTCCTTTTGATTACTTGGTACCGACCCACGCCTGCATTCCTGAACTGTCTTTCGTCTCCTCCATCTGTTTTGGTCTACCCCGCTACGTTTCTGACCCGGTCTCCCTCGGACTGCCTGTGCTCCGCCCTTTGTATTCCCGGTTCTGATTATATCCCAATTCGGAATGCTAATTGGAGTGTCTCTGCCCGCGCCCACTGCCTTATTCCGTCAACCATTTTCTGGACGTCTCAAAGGCTCTTCAGTCTGCCCGCGCTCACTATCTCCTTACAGTCTTTTCACATTAATCATCCCTGGACGTCCCTGCGGCTCATCAGTCTGCCCAAGACTTCCTGCTGTACTCATCACAAGATAAATAAAGCATTGCATATTCAATTGGGGATTCCTCCCACCGCCTACTTCACTTCTGATCTCTGCCTGCTTCACACGGGTACTGCTCCTGGACGACATACTCTTTGGAAAAGAACTCTCTACGTGCAATAGTGACGCTTTCCTGTGCCTGCACCAACTAGTCACTAGTGCGACCCTCGTGCCGTGTAGCTACCTGTACTAACCAACCCTTTTGTTATTTTACCCTGCCGTTGTTGCCTGCGAACTGGACATCTTTGACTCGTAAGAACCTATCCATTCAGGTCTGTTTTTTGGGTTATTTGTCCTTAGGTAAAGTCACTGAGGTTACGTTTAGACTTTTTGGTAATGGGTTAAATTCTTCTGTAGGTTCGTCCACAGTAGTGTTCACCTCTCCAAGCCTTGCCTAGGTATTTACGGCAGTTGTTGTTGAATTGGTTTTTCCTTCCTCATCCTGACACTTCTAATCCTCTTGTGTCCTTTGCAGCATTGGTTTTGGCGGTGCGTGTTCCCCCCGCTCTTTTATATGCTTGGTCACATCAAATCAGCAGATAGGTACATCGTAGAGAAGAGCCCCTCTTCGGAGGAAGCCTGAATCTTAGTATTCAGGGGAGCTGGAATCCTGGAGGCTGCACAGTGAATCCTGTTTACATCTCTGTCTCCAAGGTCGTCCGGTCCCGACATTACTGACCTACATACGGAGCGGTGAGTAACAGAATTAGCAGCCTTACGATGTCCACAGAGGCCAGTGATGCCTTGACACAGATCGTGCAAATGGTCACCGATCTAAGAACAGACTTGACCAATGCACAAGAGGCATTGCATCAACATATGGACGCCAACCAGACCTTGGTCACTACTCCGGCCTCACAGGCAATGGGCGCTGGAGCTACGGCTTCAGGGTCCGGTTCCCCAGCTCCTATTATGCTTACAACCCAGTTTCCACTGGCTCCTCCCGAATGTTTCCTGGGTGATCCCAAACAGTATAGGACCTTTGTCAACCAATGCAAACTGCCCTTCTTGTGTCGCCCTGCTTCTTTTCCCACTTCCACTACTAAGGCTGCGTTTGTTCTATCTCATTTGGGTGGCACCGTGGCCGCCTGGGCTAATCCGCTGTTAGAATCCAACAGTCATGTTCTCTACAATTGTGATGCCCTTCTCACTATGATGAGTAAAGTGTTTGACACACGGTATGCCACTCAAGCTACTGACTTGGAATTACTTATCACGCTCACCTTAGCTCTGCGGAAGTATCAGGAACCCCGAGTGGAACTTCTCTTCTGCTGATCTGCTCTTGGGGGTCTGCATCTGTAATTGGTTGACAGAACAAGGTGATCGTGAGCTCTGGAGTTTAATAAGGTGTTGCTCCCACTTCTGTCCCTTCTGCCCATCCCACTATGTGTGTGCGAATGTGTGTGTGCTCACTTTAAGTAAGTTAAAGGTAGGCTCTCCGTCCTGCTTTCCATCTGCAACAGGGGCGCTTTTAGTCCTGTTTCATCAGTTATGTCACTGATGCTTCTTGCAGCCCAGTCCTGCTGTGCCTGGAGTGTTGTGGATATGCTGAGGTGCCTTTACAGTATTGTCTTTAGTGGAAGGCTGTTAACTGTGCCTTTCATGCAGGCCTTATTCTTTGTACTTGCTTGTCCTTATGCGTGTTCGTGCCTCTGCTGTTAGTGCCTTAGATTCCCCTGACGTACACCCCTTTTGGTTCTTTTCTCTCCTTTTAGGACGGCGCGGAACTTGGAGGGGCCTAAAAGCTGTGAAGAGATGAGCCGCGGATGTCAGAGCGGACTCGGAGGACCCAGGAACTGTGAAGGGATGAGCCACGGATGCCGGAGTGGACTCGAAGGACCCAGGAGCTGTGAAGAGATGAGCCGCGGATGCCAGAGGCTGAGTCGAAGCAAGTGGAAAGGAAAGAAACAGGCTTCCGCGTGTCGGAGACTCTCGAGAGCAGCTGCCGGAGGGGCTCCGTTGATGTCCCAAGAATGTGGCAGCCTCGAGAGTCAGATTACCAGTCGTGGACAGGTGAGTTCGCTGCCATAGAGACTCCGGTGATGTCCTTGGGATACTGTGACCTTGGGAATCGGGTTACTGAAGCCTAACGAGGTGGAGGCCGCCTAGGAACAACAGTGAGCGTATTGCTGCTTAGAGCAGTCCAACGCGAAGCGTGGAAGCATGCCTGGGTGTGGCTTAAATAGCCAGCCAAACCCAGAGCCTTGGTGATGCCTAGCCTGCTGCTCTTGATCTATACTGGACTGCTTCTTCCTCCATGTTGGATGACAACCAGTGTTGGTTCCGGGAGCGCCATCCCTAGTCCAACTGGGTTCCTTCCTATGATAATGCTGTGAAGCCCAATGAGGCAATGAGGCTCGTGTAAGTGGTTGGGTCACTAGTTTGACAGGTGCAGGGGCACGCATTTGTGAGGTTGTGACAGTACTCCCTCCCAAGGACCCCCTTTGGGTGGAACCCCCGGCCCTGGTTTGGTTGGATGTGTCTGATTGCACCTGTTTACCAGCCTAGGGGCGTGGACATGTTCACTGGGTTCCCAGGATGTGTCTTGTGGACCATACCCTTTCCATTCGACCAAATAATACAGTTTGGATCTAACTATTTTAGAGTCTAGTATACTTCTGACCTCATATTTCAACTGCCCGTCCACGATAGTAGGTGGCGGGGGTGCTTGTAACCGAGTACTAGGTTGGACAGGTTTCAAGAGAGAAACATGAAACACCGGATGGATTCTGATGTTTGCTGGCAGGGTTAACTTCACTGCTACCGGGTTGATGAGTGATTCGATAACATATGGGCCCAAATTCCGGGGACGGAATGTTCTAGGTCCTTTCATTGGAATGTGTTTTGAGGCTAACCATACAGAGTCCCCTACTCGATAGGTTGGTGCCGCCTTTCAGTATTGATCTGCACATTTTTTCTGTCTTTTTTTTGTCCTTAATCATTTGTTCTGTAGCTTTCTTAAAATCTTGTTTGATGGTTGTATGCAATGTTCTTACTGCAGGCATTTCTAATTCTTCTGGTGGATCATAGGTGGAGGTGCGTGGGTGTCGTCCGTACAGGGTGTAAAATGGACTTTGTCCGATAGTAGGGTGTTGCGAGTTATTGTAGGCATATTCCGCGATCCAGACTTCTTTCCAGGTTTTTTCTGATTGATGAAGTAAGCACCCAAGGTATTGCTCGAGTGTCTGGTTGGTGCGTTCCGTTTGGCCATCGGTTTGTGGATGGTTACTGGTGGATAAGCGCACCTCAACTTGGGCCAATTCGCAACATTTTCACGAGAATTTGGAAATGAATTGACTACCTCGGTCTGATACCAAAATAGATGGGAAGCTGTGTAATCGGACTATCTGTTACAAGAAAGATTTTGCCAGAGTGAGCGCGGTAGGTAATCCTTTTAGGGGAATGAAGTGAGCCATCTTCGAGAATAAGTCCACAACCACCAATATCGTATTGTAGCCATCACAGGGGGGCAAGTCGGTAATAAAATCGAGGGACAAGGTATGCCATGCCGTCGGTGGAACATCAAATGGGTGCAAAAGTCCTGCCGGCTTTTGTTTTGGGGTTTTATTCAGTGCACAGACGCCACATGTAAGCACAATTCGAACAATATCTTTTCGCCAAGTAGGCCACCAATAAGTTCTTTTGATCTTGGCCAAGGTCTTGGTTATTCCGGGATGCTCTTCGAGTAGGGTGTCATGATAAGTACTGATGACCTTTTCTCGTTGCGCCTCAGTCGGGAGGTATATTCATTCTCGATAACGTGGCAAGCCATTGCGTACTGTGTGCTGAGCACTTTTAGTAATCCACGCTTGGAGCTCTTCCGTGCTCATGTGGTTTTGTATGTCGTTGTTTAGATCATCGGGTGAAATAGTAGTTGTAACTCCTAGAAGTTTTTCTTCAGGTATTATGGCTATTAGCTCTTCTTTTTCGTAAACCTTGTCTTCCGAACCCAACCGTGACAACGCGTCGGCTTGGCCGTTGCGCACTCCTGGGTGATACGTAATGATGTAATCGTACTCCGCAAAAAACAATGCCCATCGAAGTTGGCGGGATGACTGTGCTTTTGCTGTCTTAAGGTATTGCAGGTTGCGATGGTCAGTGACAACGCTGACCGTGTGTCGGGCTCCCAGAAGATAATGCCTCCATTCTTTGAAAGCATCTTTGATCGCACGGAGTTCCTTATCTGTAATAGCGTAGTTCTTTTCGGCTGGGGTGAACTTTTTAGACCAAAACGCGACCGGGTGTAGTTCGCCAGTTTCCGGATCTCTTTGTGAAAGGACCGCGCCCATGGCGGTGCTTGAGGCATCGGTTTCAACAATGTAGGGAAGGTCTGGATTCGGGTGACGTAGTATCGGAGCTGAAGTGAACTTCAGTTTGAGGACTTGAAAGGCGTTTTCTGCTTCCACGGGCCAATCAAAACGTTTGTTCTTCCGTAGCAAGGAAGTGATTGGGTGGACAGTATGGGAGAAGTCTGGTATGAAGCGGCGGTAGAAGTTTGCAAAACCAAGAAAGCTCTGGATTCCCTTGATGGATGTGGGAGAAGGCCAGTTTGCGATTGTATCTACCTTCCGGTTATCCATTCTGATTTCCTGAGGGGTGAGGATTAACCCTAAAAACTCAACGTCTGCCACATGAAAGGAACACTTTTCTAGTTTGGCGTAGAGTCAATGGTGTCTAAGTCTGTCAAGGACGGCCCGTACATGAGAGATGTGCTGCTGTTCGGTGTTGGAGTATACCAGGATATCATCAATATACACCATGGCACAGACATCTAACAAATCTCTTAGCATGTTGTTCATAAAATTCTGAAAGGCAACCGGGGCGTTGCAAAGTCCGAAGGGCATTACTTGGTACTCGTAAAGCCCATATTTCGTCCGGAATGCTGTCTTCCATTTGTCCCCACTTTTGACCTGTACCAGATGGTACGCTCCATGCAAGTCCAACTTCGTATAGATCCGAGCGTTCTTCACCTGGTCCAACAGTTCCGGAATGAGTGGCAACGGGTAACGGTTCTTTACCGTTATTTGATTCAGTAGCCGGTAATCGATGCAGGCCCTAAGATCCCCCTCCTTCTTCGGGACGAAGAATAAAGGCGAGGCTGCCGGGGACTTGGAAGGTCGGATAAAGCCATTCGCCAGATATTGCAACAAGTACGCCCACAGGTGAGTGTTCTCTTGTTCTGTCAGTGCGTAAATACGGCTACAAGGAACCTGCGCTCCAGGGAGGAGATCTATCTGGCAGTCATATGCCCGATGCGGCCTGTTCCTTCTGGAAAACATCTTGGTAATCAGCATATACCGGAGGAAGAACACCCAATAACACAAGTACGTCTTTCCGTTTTGCAGTGCCCTGAATTGGTACCTCTTGAGTAACTGTGTTCTTGTAACAGGAACGGATGCACTCCTCGGAAAAGGTTAGCCTCCTTGCTCGCCAATCGATTGCGGATTCTGGGCCTCTAACCATGGAATCCCCAGGATCAACCGAAACTGAGGAGCACTTATCAGGTCGAAGGCAATGTCTTCTCTATGCCCATCCTGGCAAAGGAGTACTACAACTTCTGTGCGGTGGGTGACCGGTCCAGAGGATAATCGGGTCCCATCTACTGTTTTAACGTTTTCTGATGTTGCCTTTAGATGTGTGAGGAGACCAATTTGACCCACCAGTCCCTGGTCAATATAATTACCTGCTACCCCACTGTCTATATATGCCTCAAGGGCATGTAACCGGGTGGGCTGCTGTCAGCTGACCAGGATCACTGGGACGACGAGGTGAGAGGTCTGTGAATTCTTCTCCTTGCTCGACAAACAGACCTCTACATTTGCCGGGCACTGGAGTTTTCCGAGTCGAGCCTAGGTTCTTCCTGTTCCAGTGCTCCTACGGTCTTTCTGGCTGGTTTCACTGGACAGTCCCACATGCAGTGTCCTGCTTTGCCACAATACAGACACAACTGTTGTTGTCGTCTTCTTTCCCGCTTGGCCTTAGTTAGGGGGCCTCGTACCCCACCGATTTACATAGGTTCTGGTGGCTTCTCTGGCGGACAGGACTGTGGTTCCTTGGACCGTACAAACATCACTCTCCCTTCGGATCGTGCCTGGTCCATCATGCAGTCCTGGAGTCTATGGTCAAGCCGTACCACGAGATTGATAAATTCTGCACAGTCATCGGGGGGATTCACGACCTGGGCAAGAACGTCTTTTAACTCCCCCCGAAACCCCCATGAAAAAGAGTGGTCCTCTTTTCTTCCGGCCAGTTGGTCTCAGCCACCAACCTGTTAAACATGGCTATATAAGTTAGCAGGTCTTGATTTCCTTGGCGTAATGACAGGAGTTCATTGTCAAGGGTTTGACCCCTGGTGTTTCGGGCAAATAGCTTTTCCAGTTCCCGTTGGAAGCCTGCGAAGTTACGTAATAGGGGGTCGTCCCGGTTCACCAGAGGGATGGACCAATCTGCTGCGCTTTCCCCCCAAATAGGACAAAAGGAAGGCAACCCGTGATTGTTCATTTGGAAAAGCCCCCGGTCTGCACAGAAAGTGCAAGCGGCACTGGTTCAAAAAAACTCCGAATTTGTTAGGGTCCCCGGTGAATCTCTCGGGTGGGGCTAATGGTACCGTACCTGGGAGAACTACCTGCACCGGGGATGACTGAGAAGTGACAGATGGCTGTCTACTCAGAAGGGGGGCCTGCCCAGCTTGGTGCTGTAATACTTGTCGCGCCAGTTCTTCGGTACGGTCCCTGTTAACGAGTTCCCTCCGCAAGGCATTTGTTTCCTGTCGAGCGGTGTGGACCTCAGCTCTCAATTCCCCTAACAGTAATGCTAACTGGTCGGTATCGGAGGTCTCCATGATACTCAGGCAGAAGTTTCAGAGATGGCTTCGCGTTCTTTCACGCTCATCTTACCTCTGCGGGAGTATCAGGAACCCCAGGTGGAACCTCTCTTCTACTAATCTGCTCTTGGGGGTCTGCACCTGTAATGGGTTGACAGAACAAGGTGATCGTGCGCTCTGGAGTTTCATAAGGTGTTGCTCCCACTTCTGTCCCTTCTGCCCCTCCCACTATATGTGTGCGAGTGTGTGTGTGCTCACCTTAAGTAAGTTAAAGGTAGGCTCTCCATCCTGCTTTCCATCTTCAGCAGGGGCGCTTTTAGTCCTGTTTCATCAGTTACGTCACTGATGCTTCTTCCGGCCCAGTCCTGCTGTGGCTGGAGTGTTGTGGATATGCTGAGGTGCCTTTACGGTATTGTCTTTACTGGAAAGCTGTTAACTGTGCCTTTCATGCAGGCCTTAGACTTTGTACTTGCTTGTCCTTATGTGTTTTTGTGCCTTTGCTGTTAGTGCCTTAGATTCCCCTGACGTGCACCCCTTTTGGTTCTTTTCTCTCCTTTTAGGGCGGCGCTGAACTCGGAGGGGGCCCAGAAGCTGTGAAGAGATGATCCGCGGATGTCAGAGCGGACTCGGAGGACCCACGAACTGTGAAGGGATGAGCCGCGGATGCCGGAGCGGACTCAAAGGACCCAGGAGCTGTGAAGAGATGAGCCGCGGATGCCGGAGGCTGAGTCGAAGCGAGCAGAAAGGAAAGAAACCGGCTGCTGCGTGTCGGAGACTCGAGAGAGCAGCTGTCGGAGGGGCTCCATTGATGTCCCAAGAATGTGGCAGCCTCGAGAGTCAGATTACCAGTCGTGGACAGGTGAGTTCGCTGCCAGAGAGACTCCGGTGATGTCCTTGGGATACTGCGACCTCGGGAATCAGGTTACTGAAGCCTAACGAGGTGGAGGCCGCCTAGGAACAACAGTGAGCGTATTGCTGCTTAGAGCAGTTCAACGCGAAGCATGGAAGCATGCCTGGGTGTGGCTTTAATAGCCAGCCAAACCCAGAGCCTTGGTGATGCCTAGTCTGCTGCTCTTGATCTGTACTGGACTGCTTCTTCCTCCATGTTGGATGACAACCAGTGTTGGTTCTGGGAGTGCCATGCCCTAGTCCAACTGGGTTCCTTCCTATGACAATGTTGTGAAGCCCAATGAGGCAATGAGGCTCATGTAAGTGGATGGGTCACTAGTTTGACAGGTGCAGAGGCACGCATGTGTGAGGTTGTGACATTACTGAAACACATACAAGGGAATAATAACCTACTGGTTTATTTAGCCCGCTTTAATCAGTTGGCAGCTGAGACTGACTGGCCTGAAGAGAAGAAAACAGCATTTTTTTTTATCAGGGTCTCTCTGACGAACTAAAGGACATACTCTCCACTGTCCCGGTTTTTCCCACTGCATTCGGAGAGTTGCTTGATTTAGTTCTTCAAATCGATGTCTACAAAGCTGAAAGGCGTGGTGAAAAGAAACCTGCTCTGTTCGCTTCATCATCCGCTGAAACCACATCCACTACACTGCCTGCTCCTGAACACATGCAGCTAGGTGTTGTTAGGAGTCCGCTCATGCCTGCTCAACGAGAATATCGCAGGTCGCACAACTTGTGCATGCATTGTGGGGCCTCTGATCATTTATTGCCCGAATGCCCCAAGAAGCCCAAACAGAAGGCGGGAAACGCCAAATCCCGACAGTAGATGGAAACCCTACGTCGGGAGAATCACCTGGCGACTCTCCCTTACAGAATCCTACCCAGTTGTTCCGTCTTCCTGTCTCTTTTTCTCTGAAGCATCAGGGAACATTCAAGGCACTGGCGGTGAAAGAATCACGAGCAACAGGTAATTAAGTTGACCAAAGCTTTGCTTCTATGTCGGGGACTCCACTAATTCACAAACATTTCCCTGAAACCGTTAATGCAGTGGACAGCTTGGTTCTTGTCTCTGGGATGGTAACACATTAGACGGTTCCACTGTGTTAGGGAGAATTCTCTGTTTAGGCTGATTTTCCTAACCTAGTGAGTCCCCCAGCAGCTTTGCTGGATTTTTGGGGTTTATTTTTTTCTCCTGCCAAGAGTGAGACTCTTTTACCCTCACTCTTGGGCATGATTTGAGTGTGTTTCTTTGAATCTAGATGTGTTTAATGGGCTATGGGGTCTTTTACTCCATAGGGCTTCATGTGTTTTTGTGATGTGTGTTACACAGCACCCTCAGTGCAGTGACACAGGGGTGTCATAGTGACCCCCCAGTATAGACTCCATACCCTGGGACTGACTACTGTCTCCCAGAGCATGTAAAGTCACCATTGACTTTACTAGTCTTAAATTCTGAACAGAACCAGTACAAACCATCATATTGTGGACGTACTGGCTGGGGCAATTCAATTGCCCCAGGGTCTGTTAGTCGAGGGGGCACGTCTCCGTCCCCCCTGATCGAGTTTTGGCTGGTGGCAGTGGATACTACTTTTTATATTCAACCGCGAATATTTTCCTATGGGATTTCCCATTGTTTTAGGCTACTATCTTTATTTAATTATTTACGGTAGCCTCGAACATACCGCCGGTTTATTTAATTAATATTAATTCTCCGGTTGGTATTTTTTGCCAAAACTTGATTCTAAAATGGCGTTTGTGTTCTCTTCTGTGACTCCAACCCAAGTCGAGCCCTTTGTTCCACTTTTTGGCGGGCTTCTCCACAGAAGCCCTTCAAAGTGGTGCCACTCTGTCTGGGGTACTTAGGAGGGGTGGAGGGGAATTTAGGCCCCCCTGGACTGAGTTGCCTAGGCAACTCAAGTCACACTCCGTCCTGATTGGCCCAAGTGGTGAGCCGGCCGGCTCACCACTTAGCATGTTTGAGTGACAGCTAGGCTGAGTGAATGGGGGTTTTCTGCATAAAAGCAGGGCTTTGGGGACTGGAACTTCAGAAGTCGCTACAGGGCCTAAGAATCTGACGAGGGAGAAGCTGAGCCGACCTGCCACGACACCACCACCGGTGGAGCCCTGCTGGACCGCCTCACCACTTTTCCCAACGACAGAGGAGATCTCCCGCCAGAGAGTCTTCTTCCTTTGACTGGTGGGGATAACCAGTTTCACCGTCTTTTCGCCTTCCCGACGTACCTTGTGGCCGCCTTGCCTGTGCCAAGCACCCCGGCAACCGGGATACCACGTTTTACCACGACCACTAAACAAAGGTACCACCTTTAACCGGAAAACTCTGCGGCTGGTTTCTTCCCTGGTAGTGCAACGACCTTCATCTTTCCTCCAAGTCAAGATCTTCTCTTCCCCTGGACGACGACGTAACTTGCACCCACTACCAGGAACAACTGCCACCGCTGGAGGATCCTTCCCACTTAAGGTACCGTGTCCCGCCTGGCTTCCCTTGCTACCGACTGTACGGGGTAGATTTAGTCCCCGGCTTTCTAACCTGGGTTAGGCTGGGACACCCCGGCTAAACTTTCCTAAGCCTCTCTAAACTCTTTTTGAACTCTCTGCAAGACTTTCCAAGCCTAGAGTAACTGTGTGATCTTGGGCACATTTGTGCTCTGCTCTCTCTAAGAGTGGGCCCAGCCTTTGGACTTTGGCGCACCAGTGACATTTGCTCTTCTGCCTTGCTAACAGTGTTCCTGAATCTTAGAGTGGTGTACCTTTCCATATTCTGTCTTTTTCCCTCCCTTTCTCACAAACTTATTGGAGTGCCATCTAGTTAAGCGCTCACCTCTGTATGAAAATAAGTGGTGTTTACTGTGACTTATCTGATAAGGAAAAAGGGGTGTACGTATTACAATAGTAACTGTGTTTAGAATATTTTACAACAAGAGTGCTGGAGTGTTTCAAACCGTGTGTTTTTAAATAAATAATTATATACTTTGATACCAAAGCTCTGGTCAGTGTTTGCTTGTATTATTGTATCTGGGTGCCTATTGTGTATACTTTGCATACTGTCTAACTCTTCTTGAGGGAAGTCTGACTGCTCAGCCACAGCTACCAGGTAAATCTGGGTGGTACAGACTGCTACCAAGTGGGTTTACTGCCAACACCTGTAGTCTTAAATCTTTTGCAGTGTTCCCTAAGGGAACTGCACAGGTTTCTGCCTAACACACTGCTGATGAGCACCGATGACGGTCACACTGAAGAGAAAACCTTTGAAGTTATCAAAGTCCCTACATACAAAGTCATCCTTGGTATTCCGTGGTTGCAATTCTGCAACCCTACCATAGATTGGTCAACCCATCAGATCCAGTTCCCTTCCAGCGTCTTCAATACACAATGCACGTCATTGCTTGGGATCAGCCAGAATAACCCCACCAGGGCACTGGTGTCTTCTCCTATGCATATCGGAGCCGTTTCCAACACAACTATGTCCGTGGTCCCTTCTCAATATGCGGAATATGCAGACGTCTTTGACAAAGGAATAGCAGAAACCCTACCTCCGCATCTGGTCTATGACTGTCCAATCGACCTAGTGCCAGGAATAAGAATACCAGCCGGAAGAGTATACTCCCTCACTCTCAAGGAAGACGCCGTGCTCAAAGAGTACATAGACAAGGCTCTTGCAATCGGGTTTATTCGCCCTTTGAAATCTCCAGTCGCGTCTCCACACTTTTTTGTCCCCCAGAAAGAGGGGAACCTACATCCCTGCATCGATTATCGCGCAGTAAACGTAGCTACCATAAAAAAACAGCATCCCCTTCCTCTGATTTCGGTTCTCCTCGACCAATTGGGATCCTCAAAGATCTTCATTAAACTAGATCTCAGAGGGCCCTACAATTTGGTACGTATGATACGAGGGGATGAGTGGAATACTGCTTTCAAGACTTGTTATGGTTTATTTGAATACCTGCTGATGCCCTTTGGGCTCTGTAATGCCCCGGCTACTTTCAAGGCATTTATGAATGACCTATTTCACGACATCCTAGCTCAATATGTTGTAGTTTACCTGGATGACATCTTGATCTATTCAGAACCAAGCAGATCACATCCAACATGTCAAAACCGTACTTCAACGTCTAAGAGATCATAAATTGTTTGTAAAGGCCGAAAAGTGCATTTTCCACATCTCAGAGGTGGAATTCCTGGGATATGATCTTACCAACCGGGGGTACGCATGAGTCAATCTAAGGTTGAGGCTATTTTGGATTGCCCAGTGCCCAAATCCATCAAGTCATTACAATAATTTCTGGGATTCGCCAACTTTTATAGGCGTTTATTAATGGGTTCTCGGAGATATCTGCGCCTCTTACCTTTCTGACCAGTGCCAAAGTGTCATACGAATGGTCCCCAGAGGCCCAAAAGGCATTTGACCAGTTGAAATCTGCATTCACTTCCGCTCCTGTTCTCAAGCTCCCTGATCCAGATCTCCCGTTCTTTGTGGAAGCTAATGCCTCTGGATATGCAGTTGGTGCCGTCCTATCACAACAGTGCCCCCACTCGTTCGAAGTCCATACCGTTGCCTACTTTCTCGTAACTTGACGCCCTATGAGAAAAACGACACTATTACGGAGCGCAAACTCCTAGCCATCAAGGATGCCTTCCTGAAATGGAGACACCACCTCCTGTGGGCCAGACACTCTGTAACGGTATATTCGGATCATAGGAGTCTGTTAGCCTTTAAATCGATGAAGTGTCTCACTGCCAGACAGGCACGTTGGCATTTGTTTTTCTCACAATACTGGTTTGTCATCACCTACCGTCCTGCTAAGGCTCAGGTTTCTGCTGACACCCTCTCTCGCCTACATGCGGAGCCTTGCATACCGGTTGAACCATTAGTCTGTTACCGGACAAAGTTCGGCTCAACCATCTTTACGTTCCATCATTACTGACTGGGTCTCTACCCAGCCATTGGATATTGCTGAACTCAATCTGAAACTGGTTCATGTATTACCCTTCATCCAAGGACGTATCTTTATACCACCTGGTCAGGCACGGACCTCGGCACTTCAGTGGTCCCATGACTCCCTGGTTGCAGCACATCCGGGTATTCAGAAAACTCTAGAGGCATTACGACGTTGGGCTTGGTGGTCTACCATGGCACGCGACGTAAAGGACTACATCGCAACCTGTGCTGTATGTACCCAATGTAAATACTCTAGAGCCACGCCAGTGGGTTTGTTACATCCTTTGCCAGTCCCATACAAACCTTGGCAGATGGTGTCAATGGATTTCATCGTGGAATTACCCGAAATACAGGGACACAACACCATCTGGGTGGTTGTAGATTATTTCACAAAGTATGCCCTCTTCATACCTTGTTCTGGACTGCCATCAGCTCCTGCCTTGGCTAGGTTGTTTATGGCGAATGTCTTTCAGTATTTTGGGTTGCCGTCTGTCATTGTCTCCGACCGGGGTTCGCAATTTACCTCACGATTCTGGAAGGCTCTCACGGCTTCCCTTGGAATCGAGGCTAGGTATTCCTCGGCGTACCATCCTCAGACGGATGGGCAGACTGAAAGAACCAACGCTACCATAGAACAATATTTACATTGTCTATGTCTTCAGTTCCAACAGTCCTGGTTCTCGTCCTTGCCGTAAGCCGAATTTGCATATAATAACTCTATGCACACATCCACGGGGGTCTCTCCGTTTTTTGCTTTGTATGGTTGTCATCCTAGAGCACTACCGCTTCACCAGACCTTGCCGGACTCTACTCCGGCTGCACGTGACTGTGTTCGTGATCTGGACCAGATACATCGGGATGTACGGTGTCATTTGCTCCGAGTTCAAGAAAGCGCAAAGAAATCTGCTGATGCACATTGTTCTCCAGCACCATCCTATCAGGTAGGCATGAAGCTGTGGTTATCATCCCGCAATTTACGTTACGCAAAGAAATCCGCTGCTGCCCCGATATGTGGGTCCTTTTCGCGTCCCTGCAGTGATTATCCCCGTGGCGTTCAGGTTATCTCTGCCCTGTTCCTGGTGCATTCACCCTGTCTTTCATGTCTCCCTGATCAAACCTTTTATCGAGTCCACTCGTCTACCAACACACCCTTCTCCTGTTCTGGTGGACGGTGTGGATGAATATGAGGTTTCCGGCATTCTTGACTGCCAGGTTTCTAGGGGTACGGCTTATTATCTGGTTGATTGGAAGGGTTTTGGGCCTGAGGACCGCACTTGGGAACCTTTGGCCAACTTGCATTGTCCCGAACCTTTGATGGCATTCCATTCCGCCAGGGGGTTGCCGGTGTCTTTGGGGGAGGATGCTGTTACATATCAGCAAGCAAAAGCCGTGTTTCCCTGTCTCACAGCATCCCTGCGGAGGAGACAGCATTTGCAGGCTCCCTTGTGGAGCAGATACAGGTTGCCATGGTGACTGGGTACACTCCGGAGGAACCCGTGTCAGCTGACACATTCCATGCGTAGAAGACGCGTAGTGAAGCCACGCTCCCCTGTGCTTTAGGTTTCCAGCTTTCCTGGCGGCCCATCGCTGCTAATTGTGGCGTTATTCACGTCCTTACGGTTTCACTCCGTACTCTTATGAACTAAATTTTTTCCTATTGATTACTTGGTACCGACCCAAGCCTGCATTCCTGGACTGTCTTTCGTCTCCTCCATCTGTTTTGGTCTACCCCGCTACGTTGCTGACCCGGTCTGCCTTTGGACTGCCTGTGCTCTGCCCTTTGTCTTCCCGGTTCTGATTCTATCCCAATTCGGAATGCTAATTGGAGTGTCTCTGCCCGCGCCCACTGCCTTATTCCGTCAACCATTTTCTGGACGTCTCAAAGGCTCTTCAGTCTGCCCGCGCCCACTATCTGCTTACAGTCTTTTCACATTAATCATCCCTGGACGTCCCCGTGGCTCATCAGTCAGCCCAAGACTTCCTGCTGTACTCATCGCAAGGTAAACAAAGCATTGCATATTCAATTGGGGATTCCTGCCACCGCCTACTTCACTTCTGATCTCTGCCTGCTTCCCACGGGTCCTACTCCTAGATGACATACTCTTTGGAAAAGAACTCTCTACGTGCAATAGTGATGCTTTCCCGTGCCTACACCAATCTGTCACTAGTGCGACCCTTGTGACGCCCGGGTTTAGCTACCTGTACTAACCAACCCTTTTGTTATTTTACCCTGCCGTTGTTGCCCACAAACTGGACATCTTTGACTCCTAAGAACCTATCTATTCAGGTCTGTTTTTTGGGTTATTTGTCCTTAGGGAAAGTCATTGAGGTTACGTTTAGACTTTTTGGTTTTTGGTAATGGGTTTAATTCTCTTGCAGGTTCATCCACGGTAGTGTTCACCTCTCCAAGCCTTGCCTAGGTATTTGCGGCAGTTGTTGTTGAATTGGTCTTTGCTTCCTCATCCTGGCACTTCTAATCCTCTTGTATTCCTTTGCAGCATTGGTTTTGGCGGTGCGTGTTCTCCCCGCTCTTTCATACGATTGACACCTCTGCTAGGTCACATCAAATCAGCAGATAGGTACATCGTAGAGAAGAGCCCCTCTTTGGATGAAGCCTGAATCTTAGTATTCAGGGGAGCTGGAATCCTGGAGGCTGCACAGTGAATCCTGTTTATATCTCTGTTTCCAAGGTCGTCCAGTCCCAAGATTACTGACCTACATACGGAGCGGTGACTAACGCAAAAATAGAAAGACATTCGACTAAGAGAGGGCCACCATCAGACCAGACAGGTCAGACTGGTTCTTCTTTGGGATTGTAAAGAGTCTAAAATAGAAGTCCAGACCTATCTCCTGAGGAAGAACCTGCTCTAAGGTTCTCAATTGCAGAAGATTCTCCACCTATTTCAGAAGAGAATATAAACCCGCTTGGGAAAGAGGAGGCAGCCGGAAACGGTGGTCTTTCCGGTAAAGGGGAAAGGAAAACATGCACCTACTGGGTTCAAGAAATTGATGCCCGCCTACTATAATTTCGGACACTCTGCCTATGATAGTGGAATTGTGGACCTGGACGCTGATGTCACTCATATTTCTCATCATGTCCGGAAGTTGGCAGAAGACACCCTGGGGAAGGCCCTTTGCTTTTTTTCTGATATGCTGGGGGGACCAGTCAGGCTATCTTTACCCTATAACAAGAAGCCACAGACCTCACCCTAGACACTATATCTGATGTCCTGCCTCGAGCCTGAAGAAAATTGAAAAGGCTTCTTCATCAGCTTAGCTAGCTTCACCAAGGACTCAGCACTCTGTGTTTATGTTTGTTCTTAGTGTGTCATCGGTGCAGCTATGAAAGAACTCTGAAACTTTGAAGGGAATGTTCAGGATCAACTCTTGGGTAAACTTAGTTGTCTGAGCCAGACAATGCAATACATGTACACATATTATTCTGGCAGACATGCCAATACGGTGATTGGAAACCTACAACAAGTCCTTAGCAATCAAGCAAGAGTTGGCCAGGTCTGAGCAGAGATCTGCTTTGTGCTTGTGCGGTATAGCTCCTGGAAATCCAATATCACCTTCACAGGCATTGATTTGCAGCTGCCAACATAGTATCTGCATTAGTCTGACCTTGAGGTGAGCATGCAGCACCTGGCGTGTCTCTCTAGGTTCATCTGCGTTTATCTGAAATAGTCTGACATAAGTACAATGTCACATTGCCATAGACTTTCAAGCACCAGACTATCTAACAGTTTCTTCTCTTTACTCAGTGGGGCAGAAGAAATGTTAGAAAAATAAGATGAAGAGTCAACTAATGGCTTGGACAAAAGGTAGGCCGCTGCCATCACTGAAGAGGCCAGCTAAGGGGGCCCAGAAAAACAAATTACTTCTCTTCAGTAATGTTCTTTCTGGTGGATAATTCCTCCCATGGATCCCTCATTTTTGAAATATTCCAGTCGATGCAGTCTGCACTGGAAACCTTTTCTTAGCCAGTAGGTTACGCCGTATGGCACCATCATCGACCATCTCCTCTTGCTGATTGTGTCTCGTGCAGAGCATAGTCTTACTTTCTCACAACTGCATCATCTTCATCTTTAAAGAGTGTGTTCAACAGGTAATGTTTTGAAAAAAAGTAAATGGATGTCCAGATAGCTGCACAACTTATGGCTGTAACTGGAATACCCCTTTGAAGAGCCAATGTCACTCCTACGCCCCGAATGGAGTGTGCTATTATGCTCTGCGATATTTGCTTCTCAGCAAAGCCATAGCAAGAAGTAATACAATGAATCAACCAGGGTGAAATTGTGCCTTTGGAGACCGCCTGTCCTTTTTTGGGTATGGCAGAGCTAATGAACTGTTGGTCATCTTTCCTGAATTCCTTAGTTCTGTTTAAATAGAACTTTAATGCTCTCCTCGGTTCTAGTCTATTTAGTCTCTTCTCTGTTTTTGGTGGATGAGGAGGAAGAAAAAAGGTTGGGCTAGGTGGACCTCTGATACAACCTTTGGCAAGAATTAAGGTTTTATTCTTAGCTAGACCTTGTCTTTAGAATTTAATACATTCTGGTGAGCTTGATAAGGCTTGGAGTTTTGAAAGCCTTCTTAAAGAGGTTAAAGCAACCTGGAATGCAACCGTAAACATAAAAGTCTTAAAAAACATAAATGCAGAAGTTCAAAGGAAGCTGCAATTAAGAAATTCAGCACCAGGTTCAAATCCATGTGGGGACTTCAAATGGTGTAGCTGGAAACATGTTTAATAGCCTCTTAAAAAAAGGAATAACCCAGGGTATGCTAAAATAGGAACCCTGCCCTGGCATGCGTTGAAATATGGCGAGAGAAGCCAAGTACCCTTTTATTTTATTTACATTAAGGCCTTACTTGGCAAGGGAGAACAAAATTCCAGAGCTGTGGAGGTGGGAAATAATAATGGGTCCACCTGTTTTTCCTAGCACCAGATTTCACATTTTTCCAACGACAAGCATACATAGATTTTGTCGAAGGGCATCTTTCTGAGTGGATTGCTCCCAGAAGCTCCACTGAGAGATCCTAATCCTTGTACCTCAACCACTCAACATCCAGGCCTGAAGGCTGAGGCTCCTTGTGTTGAAGTGAAGCTCCCTATCGTCCGATAGAGTGCTTCACCTCAAGCATTTAGTCAGTATATCCTCCGGCAAGGGGATCTTCCAAGAAAGGCATAGCAGCATGTACTGCATAACTGGGTACTAGGTCCTCTGTGCCCACACAAGTGTGATCAAGATCATTGTCCTCCCACTCTGCTTCAATTCCTTCAGTACTAGGGGAATCAGTAGAAAGGGAGCAAATGCGTGAACCAGCTCAAACCTCCAGGGTATTACCAGTGAATCCCCCTGAGAGCACCCCTGAGGAAATTTCCTGGAGCAAATGGTTTTGCACTTTCTGGTCGAACAGGTTGCGAATAGGTAGATTTGGGGTCTTCCCCACATTGAGAAGATCCTCTTCATAGTCTCGCCATTCAGTTTCCACTGTCAGGTCCTGTGGCTGGGTAGGTAGAGCTCACAAGTTGGGCAGGGAATTGCAGGTTTTCCGAAGCCAAGGTGGTGGAGGGACTTCTCGCAGCTGATTGGTTAGAGAGGCATAAAGAAACATTCTGAACCACCTTTCATCATTGCTCTCAGGCAGTCAGGTCCTGCTTCAGTTTTTTTCCTCTTTATTAGGCCTTAAATCCCTTTTTGCAAGTTTGATGAGAAGAGCAGTTTTGATGAGAGGTTAAACAGTTTTGGAGTGATGATGTGGGACCTAAGAAGAGTAACAGTGAGGTGCTCCGCTCTGATTCTTGTGATCTGTGAAAATGTACTTTTTTTTCAAATATAGCTCATTGGTGAATATTCACAGTTACAACATGCTTAGTAAATGTCTCACAGTTAAACATACGTTCACCATATAGATTTTCTGTCCCCCCCACAACAACTTTAAACTCCCCTTTTCTACCCCCAGTATCCCCTCCCTCGTCCTCTACCCCTTTCGCATATAAGTCTTGTGTGGCTCCAGAATTGCCACATCAGGGATTCCTTTGTATCCTATGTTCCAGCTCTTCCATTAGCTCATTTAATCCTTTGCTGAGGTCCTTCCCACCATGTTCACCCATGGGGTCTACATCTCCTCCTCAGGGTCCTAATTGGGGCACACCTACATTGTTCAGTCCCTCTTCCCCTGATGTCGAGTGCGGGTAGCACCTCTCCATCTTTGCTTCCCCTGTTTACGAACAGGGTGCTTTAGTCACTCCTTCCCCGCTAGGTTCTCCCCTTCCCCTGTGTCCTTCCTTCCACCTTCCATCTGTGGCCTCTTCGGGTCGTATTTTTCGAGAAAGGCCGCCCGTTCTATTGCCCTTGTTGGACTCTGGTCGTGTATTTGTCTAGTTAGTTGCTCCATTCTGTATAGGTCCAATGCTTTCAAGGCCCATTCTCTTTCGTTCGGGATCTCCTCTCTCTTCCATCCCCCTGCCAAACATGCCCTGGCCGCCAGTAAAAGGTCGTGAGGCATATGTGGGCGTTTCACCCAGTCCCCTTCAACCATCTCCATTCCAAACAACACCAGTAGAGGGTCCAAACACCTGTCTGCTCCCTCCAGACCCTTTATCCACCCCAGTATCTCCTTCCGGTACTTCTGCACCTTTTCGCACCCGCACCACATGTGCCAGTAGTCTGCCATTTGCCCACACTTCCTCCAGCAGTGAGAATCTGCCCCAGGGAACATCTTCAATATCCTCACTGGGTCCCACTGCCACCTATATAAAAGTTTGAGCCTGTGCAGTTTATATTGGCAAGCCACTAATGTACGGTGTGCACTCACACATAACCTCCTACACTGTTCTGTCTCCATTTCCAGTCCCATGTCTCATTCTCATTTCTCCTTAAATGTGTTTTCTCTCCCCAGCGCCTCCAATAGTGCCTGATACATTTTGGATATGAGACCCCTCGTCCCATTCTCCGTGTCCAGTATCCTCTCCGTACTCGTCAATTCTCTCTGCAGCTCAACCTTCCAATCTTCCGACATTAGTACCCCTTTAAGCTGTAAGTATTTAAATACCAAGACTTTCCCTATCCCCAGGGTCTCCTCAAGTTCCCCTAAGTCTATGAATCTATCCTTCTTATTCTCTCCAACCCTGCGTCGAACCAGTCCTGGAACTTCTTGCCCTGGTATGTGATCTCTTATCAGGGGGGCCCATATGTGACTTAGTGGTGATGGCCACCTATCTCCCTTTTCCCCCTCCACAATCGCCAAAGCGGGCCCAGAATCTTATGTGAGTGAACCCTTCCTGGGGCTGCCTTCAACGGTGCCCAAAGCTATTCTCCCAGCCTAACCAGTCTAAATCGTAAGTTCTCTATGCCTACCCGTTGCTTATCTCTGTCCATGCGCAGGTGAGGAATCAGGTCTCTGAATTGAGCTGCTCTTTAGTAGGTGCACTTCTCGGGTAGCCCCAACCCCCTTTCTCTTTGGTTTGCACCAGTAACCTGTAGACCACCCTTTGTTTCTTCCCTTACCACAGGAACCTTACTATTCCCTTTTTCAGTTCCGTAAAGTGAGATTCAGGCAGCTCTATTGGCAACACCTGGTATAGGTATAACACTCTGGAGAGAAGCATCATTTTTAAAGCACTTAACCTTCCTAGCCAGGAGATTGTTAATTTTGACCAAATTTCTGGCTCACTGAAAGAGTCTAGCAATAATGGGGGGAAGTTGGGCTCATATAAATTATCCAGGTCTTTGGGTATTCTCACCCCTAGGTACTTTATGCTGTCCCTTTTCACTGGTATCCCCAATCCTGCCCACTCCCTGCTCTGCTTGTCAGTGTGCTCCTGTAGGGGGAGGAGAATTGATTTACTGACGTTTATCTTAAATCTCAATACCTCCACATAGTCTTCGAGTATCCTGAGCACCCTCTGAACTGATCCCATTACCTCTGGAAGGTATATCAATATATTGTAAGCATATATGCTCACCTTATGGCTATGTGCCCCCACCCTAATGCCCTTTATCTGGTCATCCTCTCGTATTTATTTCCGCAGTGGTTCCATTGTCAATGCAAATAGTAAGGGCGATAAGGGGCATCCCTGCCTAGTACCTCTACTTAACTCGAATTCCTGTGACTTTGTCCTGTTTACAACC
Organism: Ambystoma mexicanum; assembly: GCF_040938575.1. Lineage (NCBI taxonomy): Eukaryota > Metazoa > Chordata > Amphibia > Caudata > Ambystomatidae > Ambystoma > Ambystoma mexicanum. The sequence goes on along the minus strand of NC_090931.1, from coordinate 1,470,598,408 downwards.
ACCCTTGCTGTAGGTCCTGAATAGATTGCCCCAATTGCCCGACACATTCTATCTCCCACCCCTACCTTTCATAATATAGCGAAGAGGAAGCCCCACTCAACTCTATCGAAGGACTTTTCCGCGTCCAAACTTAGTAGCGCCTGGCCCCCCAAATTTCCCTTAATATGTTCCATGAAATCCAGTGTTTTCCGAATCGCGTCGGGCCTTGTCTGCCTGCTATAAACCCCATTTAGTCTGGGTGCACTATGCAGGGTAATTTCCCTCCAAAACGTGTCACTAAGATTCTCGTGAATATTTTTTCATCCACATTTAAAAGTGAGATGGGGCGGTATGGCGAGCATTGGGCCGGCTCCCTCTCCTTCGGGATTACCGATATCAGAGCATTACTGAATGTTGAGGGCGCCTCTCCTGTGTCTAAAATATGGTTGTATAACTTTACCATGTGTTGTGTTAGGAGCCCTGCATATTTTTTTATAGAATCCTATGGCATATCCGTTCTCTTCTGGTGCCTTTCCATTAGGGAGACGCGATATTGCGTCCTGCACCTCTTCGGCAGTAATTGGACTCTCTGAGTGCTCCACCTCTGGGCATGTGAGTTTGGTCATGTTTACTCCCCTCAAATATTCCCCCACTGCATATTCCTTACCAAGGGCTTTGGACTTGTATAGCGTCTTGTAGTATTGAGCAAAGCCCTCAGCAATTTCTTTAGGCGAGACGGGGTCGCCCTCTTCGGTGCCTCCCAATTTGGGAACCCATCTCTCCTCTCTCTGCGCCCGGAGCCTTGTTGCCAGTAGAGCATCTGCCTTGTCCCCCTTTTCATAGTAATTCTGTTTCAGGTATCTCAATTTCCATAGGGTTTCCCCCATCCCCAGTGCTTATAGCTCTGCCCTCTTTCTCAGCAACTATTCCCTTATCCCATCATCAAGTCATTACAATAATTTCTGGGATTCGCCAACTTTTATAGGCGTTTATTAATGGGTTCTCGGAGATATCTGCGCCTCTTACCTTTCTGACCAGTGCCAAAGTGTCATACGAATGGTCCCCAGAGGCCCAAAACGCATTTGACCAGTTGAAATCTGCATTCACTTCCGCTCCTGTTCTCAAGCTCCCTGATCCAGATCTCCCGTTCTTTGTGGAAGCTAATGCCTCTGGATATGCAGTTGGTGCTGTCCTATCACAACAGTGCCCCCACTCGTTCGAAGTCCATACCGTTGCCTACTTTCTCGTAACTTGACGCCCTATGAGAAAAACGACACTATTACGGAGCGCAAACTCCTAGCCATCAAGGATGCCTTCCTGAAATGGAGACACCACCTCCTGTGGGCCAGACACTCTGTAACGGTATATTCGGATCACAGGAGTCTGTTAGCCTTTAAATCGATGAAGTGTCTCACTGCCAGACAGGCACGTTGGCATTTGTTTTTCTCACAATACTGGTTTGTCATCACCTACCGTACTGCTAAGGCTCAGGTTTCTGCTGACACCCTCTCTCGCCTACATGCGGAGGCTTGCATACCGGTTGAACCATTAGTCTGTTACCGGACAAAGTTCGGCTCAACCATCTTTACGTTCCATCATTACTGACTGGGTCTCTACCCAGCCATTGGATATTGCTGAACTCAATCTGAAACTGGTTCATGTATTACCCTTCATCCAAGGACGTATCTTTATACCACCTGGTCAGGCACGGACCTCGGCACTTCAGTGGTCCCATGACTCTCTGGTTGCAGCACATCCGGGTATTCAGAAAACTCTAGAGGCATTACGACGTTGGGCTTGGTGGTCTACCATGGCATGCGATGTAAAGGACTACATCGCAACCTGTGCTGTATGTACCCAATGTAAATACTCTAGAGCCACGCCAGTGGGTTTGTTACATCCTTTGCCAGTCCCATACAAACCTTGGCAGATGGTGTCAATGGATTTCATCGTGGAATTACCCGAAATACAGGGACACAACACCATCTGGGTGGTTGTAGATTATTTCACAAAGTATGCCCTCTTCATACCTTGTTCTGGACTGCCATCAGCTCCTGCCTTGGCTAGGTTGTTTATGGCGAATGTCTTTCAGTATTTTGGGTTGCCGTCTGTCATTGTCTCCGACCGGGGTTCGCAATTTACCTCACGATTCTGGAAGGCTCTCACGGCTTCCCTTGGAATCGAGGCTAGGTATTCCTCGGCGTACCATCCTCAGACGGATGGGCAGTCTGAAAGAACCAACGCTACCATAGAACAATATTTACATTGTCTATGTCTTCAGTTCCAACAGTCCTGGTTCTCGTCCTTGCCGCAAGCCGAATTTGCATATAATAACTCTATGCACACATCCACGGGGGTCTCTCCGTTTTTTGCTTTGTATGGTTGTCATCCTAGAGGACTACCGCTTCACCAGACCTTGCCGGACTCTACTCCGGCTGCACGTGACTGTGTTCGTGATCTGGACCAGATACATCGGGATGTACGGTGTCATTTGCTCCGAGTTCAAGAAAGCGCAAAGAAATCTGCTGATGCACATTGTTCTCCAGCACCATCCTATCAGGTAGGCATGAACCTGTGGTTATCATCCCGCAATTTACGTTACGCAAAGAAATCCGCTGCTGCCCCGATATGTGGGTCCTTTTCGCGTCCCTGCAGTGATTATCCCCGTGGCGTTCAGGTTATCTCTGCCCTGTTCCTGGTGCATTCACCCTGTCTTTCATGTCTCCCTGATCAAACCTTTTATCGAGTCCACTCGTCTACCAACATACCCTTCTCCTGTTCTGGTGGACGGTGTGGATGAATATGAGGTTTCCGGCATTCTTGACTGCCAGGTTTCTAGGGGTACGGCTTATTATCTGGTTGATTGGAAGGGTTTTGGGCCTGAGGACCGCACTTGGGAACTTTTGGCCAACTTGCATTGTCCCGAACCTTTGATGGCATTCCATTCCGCCAGGGGGTTGCCGGTGTCTTTGGGGGAGGATGCTGTTACATATCAGCAAGCAAAAGCCGTGTTTCCCTGTCTCACAGCATCCCTGCGGAGGAGACAGCATTTGCAGGCTCCCTTGTGGAGCAGATACAGGTTGCCATGGTGACTGGGTACACTCCGGAGGAACCCGTGTCAGCTGACACATTCCATGCGTAGAAGACGCGTAGTGAAGCCACGCTCCCCTGTGCTTTAGGTTTCCAGCTTTCCTGGCGGCCCATCGCTGCTAATTGTGGCGTTATTCACGCCCTTACGGTTTCACTCCGTACTCTTATGAACTCAATTTTTTCCTATTGATTACTTGGTACCGACCCAAGCCTGCATTCCTGGACTGTCTTTCGTCTCCTCCATCTGTTTTGGTCTACCCCGCTACGTTGCTGACCCGGTCTGCCTTTGGACTGCCTGTGCTCTGCCCTTTGTCTTCCCGGTTCTGATTCTATCCCAATTCGGAATGCTAATTGGAGTGTCTCTGCCCGCGCCCACTGCCTTATTCCGTCAACCATTTTCTGGACGTCTCAAAGGCTCTTCAGTCTGCCCGCGCCCACTATCTGCTTACAGTCTTTTCACATTAATCATCCCTGGACGTCCCCGTGGCTCATCAGTCAGCCCAAGACTTCCTGCTGTACTCATCGCAAGGTAAACAAAGCATTGCATATTCAATTGGGGATTCCTGCCACCGCCTACTTCACTTCTGATCTCTGCCTGCTTCCCACGGGTCCTACTCCTAGATGACATACTCTTTGGAAAAGAACTCTCTACGTGCAATAGTGATGCTTTCCCGTGCCTACACCAATCTGTCACTAGTGCGACCCTTGTGACGCCCGGGTTTAGCTACCTGTACTAACCAACCCTTTTGTTATTTTACCCTGCCGTTGTTGCCCACAAACTGGACATCTTTGACTCCTAAGAACCTATCTATTCAGGTCTGTTTTTTGGGTTATTTGTCCTTAGGGAAAGTCATTGAGGTTACGTTTAGACTTTTTGGTTTTTGGTAATGGGTTTAATTCTCTTGCAGGTTCATCCACGGTAGTGTTCACCTCTCCAAGCCTTGCCTAGGTATTTGCGGCAGTTGTTGTTGAATTGGTCTTTGCTTCCTCATCCTGGCACTTCTAATCCTCTTGTATTCCTTTGCAGCATTGGTTTTGGCGGTGCGTGTTCTCCCCGCTCTTTCATACGATTGACACCTCTGCTAGGTCACATCAAATCAGCAGATAGGTACATCGTAGAGAAGAGCCCCTCTTTGGATGAAGCCTGAATCTTAGTATTCAGGGGAGCTGGAATCCTGGAGGCTGCACAGTGAATCCTGTTTATATCTCTGTTTCCAAGGTCGTCCAGTCCCAAGATTACTGACCTACATACGGAGCGGTGACTAACGCAAAAATAGAAAGACATTCGACTAAGAGAGGGCCACCATCAGACCAGACAGGTCAGACTGGTTCTTCTTTGGGATTGTAAAGAGTCTAAAATAGAAGTCCAGACCTATCTCCTGAGGAAGAACCTGCTCTAAGGTTCTCAATTGCAGAAGATTCTCCACCTATTTCAGAAGAGAATATAAACCCGCTTGGGAAAGAGGAGGCAGCCGGAAACGGTGGTCTTTCCGGTAAAGGGGAAAGGAAAACATGCACCTACTGGGTTCAAGAAATTGATGCCCGCCTACTATAATTTCGGACACTCTGCCTATGATAGTGGAATTGTGGACCTGGACGCTGATGTCACTCATATTTCTCATCATGTCCGGAAGTTGGCAGAAGACACCCTGGGGAAGGCCCTTTGCTTTTTTTCTGATATGCTGGGGGGACCAGTCAGGCTATCTTTACCCTATAACAAGAAGCCACAGACCTCACCCTAGACACTATATCTGATGTCCTGCCTCGAGCCTGAAGAAAATTGAAAAGGCTTCTTCATCAGCTTAGCTAGCTTCACCAAGGACTCAGCACTCTGTGTTTATGTTTGTTCTTAGTGTGTCATCGGTGCAGCTATGAAAGAACTCTGAAACTTTGAAGGGAATGTTCAGGATCAACTCTTGGGTAAACTTAGTTGTCTGAGCCAGACAATGCAATACATGTACACATATTATTCTGGCAGACATGCCAATACGGTGATTGGAAACCTACAACAAGTCCTTAGCAATCAAGCAAGAGTTGGCCAGGTCTGAGCAGAGATCTGCTTTGTGCTTGTGCGGTATAGCTCCTGGAAATCCAATATCACCTTCACAGGCATTGATTTGCAGCTGCCAACATAGTATCTGCATTAGTCTGACCTTGAGGTGAGCATGCAGCACCTGGCGTGTCTCTCTAGGTTCATCTGCGTTTATCTGAAATAGTCTGACATAAGTACAATGTCACATTGCCATAGACTTTCAAGCACCAGACTATCTAACAGTTTCTTCTCTTTACTCAGTGGGGCAGAAGAAATGTTAGAAAAATAAGATGAAGAGTCAACTAATGGCTTGGACAAAAGGTAGGCCGCTGCCATCACTGAAGAGGCCAGCCAAGGGGGCCCTGAAAAACAAATTACTTCTCTTCAGTAATGTTCTTTCTGGTGGATAATTCCTCCGATGGATCCCTCATCTTTGAAATATTCCAGTCGATGCAGTCTGCACTGGAAACCATTTCTTAGCCAGTAGGTTACGCCGTATGGCACCATCATCGACCATCTCCTCTTGCTGATTGTGTCTCGTGCAGAGCATAGTCTTACTTTCTCACAACTGCATCATCTTCATCTTTAAAGAGTGTGTTCAACAGGTAATGTTTTGAAAAAAAGTAAATGGATGTCCAGATAGCTGCACAACTTATGGCTGTAACTGGAATACCCCTTTGAAGAGCCAATGTCACTCCTACGCCCCGAATGGAGTGTGCTATTATGTTCTGCGATATTTGCTTCTCAGCAAAGCCATAGCAAGAAGTAATACAATGAATCAACCAGGGTGAAATTGTGCCTTTGGAGACCGCATGTCCTTTTTTGGGTATGGCAGAGCTAATGAACTGTTGGTCATCTTTCCTGAATTCCTTAGTTCTGTTTAAATAGAACTTTAATGCTCTCCTCGGTTTTAGTCTATTTAGTCTCTTCTCTGTTTTTGGTGGATGAGGAGGAAGAAAAAAGGTTGGGCTAGATGGACCTCTGATACAACCTTTGGCAAGAATTAAGGTTTTATTCTTAGCTAGACCTTGTCTTTAGAATTTAATACATTCTGGTGAGCTTGATAAGGCTTGGAGTTTTGAAAGCCTTCTTAAAGAGGTTAAAGCAACCTGGAATGCAACCGTAAACATAAAAGTCTTAAAAAACATAAATGCAGAAGTTCAAAGGAAGCTGCAATTAAGAAATTCAGCACCAGGTTCAAATCCATGTGGGGACTTCAAATGGTGTAGCTGGAAACATGTTTAATAGCCTCTTAAAAAAAGGAATAACCCAGGGTATGCTAAAATAGGAACCCTGCCCTGGCATGCGTTGAAATATGGCGAGAGAAGCCAAGTACCCTTTTATTCTATTTACATTAAGGCCTTACTTGGCAAGGGAGAACAAAATTCCAGAGCTGTGGAGGTGGGAAATAATAATGGGTCCACCTGTTTTTCCTAGCACCAGATTTCACATTTTTCCAACGACAAGCATACATAGATTTTGTCGAAGGGCATCTTTCTGAGTGGATTGCTCCCAGAAGCTCCACTGAGAGATCCTAATCCTTGTACCTCAACCACTCAACATCCAGGCCTGAAGGCTGAGGCTCCTTGTGTTGAAGTGAAGCTCCCTATCGTCCGATAGAGTGCTTCACCTCAAGCATTTAGTCAGTATATCCTCCGGCAAGGGGATCTTCCAAGAAAGGCATAGCAGCATGTACTGCATAACTGGGTACTAGGTCCTCTGTGCCCACACGAGTGTGATCAAGATCATTGTCCTCCCACTCTGCTTCAATTCCTTCAGTACTAGGGGAATCAGTAGAAAGGGAGCAAATGCGTGAACCAGCTCAAACCTCCAGTGTATTACCAGTGAATCCCCCTGAGAGCACCCCTGAGGAAATTTCCTGGAGCAAATGGTTTTGCACTTTCTGGTCGCACAGGTTGCGAATAGGTAGATTTGGGGTCTTCCCCACATTGAGAAGATCCTCTTCATAGTCTCGCCATTCAGTTTCCACTGTCAGGTCCTGTGGCTGGGTAGGTAGAGCTCACAAGTTGGGCAGGGAATTGCAGGTTTTCCGAAGCCAAGGTGGTGGAGGGACTTCTCGCAGCTGATTGGTTAGAGAGGCATAAAGAAACATTCTGAACCACCTTTCATCATTGCTCTCAGGCAGTCAGGTCCTGCTTCAGTTTTTTTCCTCTTTATTAGGCCTTAAATCCCTTTTTACAAGTTTGATGAGAAGAGCAGTTTTGATGAGAGGTTAAACAGTTTTGCAGTGATGATGTGGGACCTAAGAAGAGTAACAGTGAGGTGCTCCGCTCTGATTCTTGTGATCTGTGAAAATGTACTTTTTTTTCAAATATAGCTCATTGGTGAATATTCACAGTTACAACATGCTTAGTAAATGTCTCACAGTTAAACATACGTTCACCATATAGATTTTCTGTCCCCCCCACAACAACTTTAAACTCCCCTTTTCTACCCCCAGTATCCCCTCCCTCGTCCTCTACCCCTTTCGCATATAAGTCTTGTGTGGCTCCAGAATTGCCACATCAGGGATTCCTTTGTATCCTATGTTCCAGCTCTTCCATTAGCTCATTTAATCCTTTGCTGAGGTCCTTCCCACCATGTTCACCCATGGGGTCTACATCTCCTCCTCAGGGTCCTAATTGGGGCACACCTACATTGTTCAGTCCCTCTTCCCCTGATGTCGAGTGCGGGTAGCACCTCTCCATCTTTGCTTCCCCTGTTTACGAACAGGGTGCTTTAGTCACTCCTTCCCCGCTAGGTTCTCCCCTTCCCCTGTGTCCTTCCTTCCACCTTCCATCTGTGGCCTCTTCGGGTCGTATTTTTCGAGAAAGGCCGCCCGTTCTATTGCCCTTGTTGGACTCTGGTCGTGTATTTGTCTAGTTAGTTGCTCCATTCTGTATAGGTCCAATGCTTTCAAGGCCCATTCTCTTTCGTTCAGGATCTCCTCTCTCTTCCATCCCCCTGCCAAACATGCCCTGGCCGCCAGTAAAAGGTCGTGAGGCATATGTGGGCGTTTCACCCAGTCCCCTTCAACCATCTCCATTCCAAACAACACCAGTAGAGGGTCCAAACACCTGTCTGCTCCCTCCAGACCCTTTATCCACCCCAGTATCTCCTTCCGGTACTTCTGCACCTTTTCGCACCCACACCACATGTGCCAGTAGTCTGCCATTTGCCCACACTTCCTCCAGCAGTGAGAATCTGCCCCAGGGAACATCTTCAATATCCTCACTGGGTCCCACTGCCACCTATATAAAAGTTTGAGCTTGTGCAGTTTATATTGGCAAGCCACTAATGTACGGTGTGCACTCACACATAACCTCCTCCACTGTTCTGTCTCCATTTCCAGTCCCATGTCTCATTCTCATTTCTCCTTAAATGTGTTTTCTCCCCCCAGCGCCTCCAATAGTGCCTGATACATTTTGGATATGAGACCCCTCGTCCCATTCTCCGTGTCCAGTATCCTCTCCGTACTCGTCAATTCTCTCTGCAGCTCAACCTTCCAATCTTCCGACATTAGTACCCCTTTAAGCTGTAAGTATTTAAATACCAAGACTTTCCCTATCCCCAGGGTCTCCTCACGTTCCCCTAAGTCTATGAATCTATCCTTCTTATTCTCTCCAACCCTGCGTCGAACCAGTCCTGGAACTTCTTGCCCTGGTATGTGATCTCTTATCAGGGGGGCCCATATGTGACTTAGTGGTGATGGCCACCTATCTCCCTTTTCCCCCTCCACAATCGCCAAAGCGGGCCCAGAATCTTATGTGAGTGAACCCTTCCTGGGGCTGCCTTCAACGGTGCCCAAAGCTATTCTCCCAGCCTAACCAGTCTAAATCGTAAGTTCTCTATGCCTACCCGTTGCTTATCTCTGTCCATGCGCAGGTGAGGAATCAGGTCTCTGAATTGAGCTGCTCTTTAGTAGGTGCACTTCTCGGGTAGCCCCAACCCCCTTTCTCTTTGGTTTGCACCAGTAACCTGTAGACCACCCTTTGTTTCTTCCCTTACCACAGGAACCTTACTATTCCCTTTTTCAGTTCCGTAAAGTGAGATTCAGGCAGCTCTATTGGCAACACCTGGTATAGGTGTAACACTCTGGAGAGAAGCATCATTTTTAAAGCACTTAACCTTCCTAGCCAGGAGATTGTTAATTTTGACCAAATTTCCAGCTCACTGAAAGAGTCTAGCAATAATGGGGGGAAGTTGGGCTCATATAAATTATCCAGGTCTTTGGGTATTCTCACCCCTAGGTACTTTATGCTGTCCCTTTTCACTGGTATCCCCAATCCCGCCCACTCCCTGCTCTGCTTGTCAGTGTGCTCCTGTAGGGGGAGGAGAATTGATTTACTGACGTTTATCTTAAATCTCAATACCTCCACATAGTCTTCGAGTATCCTGAGCACCCTCTGAACTGATCCCATTACCTCTGGAAGGTATATCAATATATTGTAAGCATATATGCTCACCTTATGGCTATGTACCCCCACCCTAATGCCCTTTATCTGGTCATCCTCTCGTATTTATTTCCCCAGTGGTTCCATTGTCAATGCAAATAGTAAGGGCGATAAGGGGCATCCCTGCCAAGTACCTCTACTTAACTCGAATTCCTGTGACTTTGTCCTGTTTACAACCACCCTTGCTGTAGGTCCTGAATAGATTGCCCCAATTGCCCGACACATTCTATCTCCCACCCCTACCTTTCATAATATAGCGAAGAGGAAGCCCCACTCAACTCTATCGAAGGACTTTTCCGCGTCCAAACTTAGTAGCGCCTGGCCCCCCAAATTTCCCTTAATATGTTCCATGAAATCCAGTGTTTTCCGAATCGCGTTGGGCCTTGTCTGCCTGCTATAAACCCCATTTGGTCTGGGTGCACTATGCAGGGTAATTTCCCTTCAAAACGTGTCACTAAGATTCTCGTGAATATTTTTTCATCCACATTTAAAAGTGAGATGGGGCGGTATGGCGAGCATTGGGCCGGCTCCCTCTCCTTCGGGATTACCGATATCAGAGCATTACTGAATGTTGAGGGCGCCTCTCCTGTGTCTAAAATATGGTTGTATAACTTTACCATGTGTTGTGTTAGGAGCCCTGCATATTTTTTTATAGAATCCTATGGCATATCCGTTCTCTTCTGGTGCCTTTCCATTAGGGAGACGCGATATTGCGTCCTGCACCTCTTCGGCAGTAATTGGTCTCTCTGAGTGCTCCACCTCTGGGCATGTGAGTTTGGTCATGTTTACTCCCCTCAAATATTCCCCCACTGCATATTCCTTACCAAGGGCTTTGGACTTGTATAGCGTCTTGTAGTATTGAGCAAACCCCTCAGCAATTTCTTTAGGCGAGACGGGGTCGCCCTCTTCGGTGCCTCCCAATTTGGGCACCCATCTCTCCTCTCTCTGCGCCCGGAGCCTTGTTGCCAGTAGAGCATCTGCCTTGTCCCCCTTTTCATAGTAATTCTGTTTCAGGTATCTCAATTTCCATAGGGTTTCCCCCATCCCCAGTGCTTATAGCTCTGCCCTCTTTCTCAGCAACTATTCCCTAATCCCATCTGTGTTCCCATCTGCAGAATGCATCCTTTCCTCCCCCTCTGATATCTCCTTTCTCAGTATTTCTTCCCTCAGTCCCCTCTTCCCTTTCTTCCTAGCCCCCTCTCTGATCAGAAGACCCCTCCAAGTTGCTTTCCCCGCATCCCAGATCACCCCTGTGCGTACTTCCCTGGTATCATTTAGCCGGTCCGATAGCACAGCGAGGAGAGCGCTCGCTTTGACATCTGTGCAGAGCCTGCTGATGCAGGTTTGAATCCTAGCAGCGCCAAACTCAGCCTTTCTTCCTTCTGTGGTCGATAAATGAGCACCACACACCGTGGGTAATAATAAGCAGCGCTCAGATGCCTGAGGGTTCGTAGCGCTATATAAATGCTAAATTATTATTATTTATTATCATTTAATTCAAAATATTCCGTTATTGCCTTAGCTAACTGGTCCGCAAAGAGAAGATCACCCCAGAGTGATTCGTTACAGCGCCACATACCTATGGCCTGTGCAGCCCTCCCACTTCCAGGGTCATAATCACCATGTCATGGTCGGTCCAACACACTACCCTGATATTGCTACTCATCACCCTGATCCTTGTTTATGAGTAAGTAGTCAATACTAGTGTATGTTTTATGCGGTGCGGAGAAGAAGGTAAAGCCCTCCTTCCGTGGGTGCTGACTTCTCCATACATCCACCAGGCTGTGGGTCTCCATAACCTGCCCAGGTGCCCCAATTTAATTACCCCTTTTTCTGCCCTCTCGCCCTTCGCCTTCCTGGCCCAGGTTTCATTTTCCCAAGAATTAAAGTTCCCCCCTACGATATACAGGTCCGCATCGAGTCCTTGTATTTTATCAAGCGCCTTACGTAAGAATTCCTCTTGTGCCTGGTTGGGAGCGTAGACTGTCGCCAGTAATATTCTCGCTCCCTCCATGTTACCCTGCAATATCAGCAGTCTTCCTTCTAGCTGGTTCGTAGCTGCACACTCCCGCAGCCTGCATTGTTTATGTAGGGCTATACCGACACCCCCCCCTTTTGGTGCTCCCTGATGCCCAGTGAACCTGTCCTATTCCCCCTCCTTTCAGCACTCGCTCTTCCCCCTGTATTAGGCGTACTTCCTCCAAAAAAAGCACATCTAGCGAGGCTTTGGGGAACTCCCTCAAAACTAGGGACCTCTTTGTCAGGGAGTTAAGACCTTTCACGTTTAGTGTGCCCACAACTAGACCCTTCTTAGCTTCACCTTTGCCCATTGTGGTTATTCCCCCCTGCCCTCCTTTTACACTTTTGCATGGTTAAGGGCTCTCCTCTGTTTTCATCTTCCTTTGTTTGGAATCTATTTTCCTCATGGCAGATGCTTGCTTCCCTGGAGCCAACGCCCTCATCAAAACCCCAACTTATCTTTGTAACTGATTGTAACCCTAACTTGTTGTATTGAGTAAGAGTCTCTGAGATGCCCTCTCTCTCACAGAGGACCACTTTGGAGCTGAGTCTTTGACCTCCCTCCAGCCATTCTTCTACATTTCTTTATTTGTCTACCCGGTTATGATGTTTTCTCTTCGGCTTTCACACATTCTGTTCCCTGGAGTCTTGTTCCGGCCGCTGTTCCAATGTCGTGGCCGTCTTGTGCGGTGAAGGTCCATTTAGTTGCATGTATTTCCTCTTCTCCATTGTGGGCTCGGTGCAGGTCTCGGCCGTTCTCCACTTGTGGGTGGGCCCTGTGGGCTCCTTGGTGTAGCCTCGATGTCTGCTGTGAGGTGACACAGGGCCTGATCCGCTTCTTCTGCTGACATTATTCGGTAGTCCACCCCTTCTTCCTCGAATTGCAGTGAGAAAGGGTATCCCCACCTATACCTTATTTCTTTTTCTCATAGCCACTTCGTGAGGGGTCTGCAGTCTCTGCGCCTGGTGAGTGTGAGGTTTGAGAGATCTTGGTATATCGTAACTTTTGTGCCTTCAATGTCCACTTCCCGTAGTTGTTTAGCCCTGTTCAGAGCATCTATTCTATCCTCATAGCTCAGGAATTTGGCCACTATAGGGTGGGGGCCATTCCCATAGGGTTTACCTCCTCTGTGCGCTCTTTCAAGTTGCACAGTCTTTCCCCCTTCTGCTTCCAAAAGTTGATGCAATAGGGCTTAGACCTTCTCTTCAACTTGCCTCAGGTTTTCTCTGGCCGTTTCTTTCAGCCCTAATATCCTTATGTTTTTGCATCTTTCTCCTTTTTCTAAACTGTCCATTTTGAGCATCACTTCCTCTTCCCGAAGCTCCAGCTCTGTCATCCTTGTGACCAGCCTCATTTCGACCATATCTGCGTCCAGTTGGTTGTGTTCAAGCCCTTTGACTTTACTTTCCACTGTGGTCATTCTGCCTGATAGGTCGGCTAGTGAGGCTTGTATGCCCCCTCTGAGGGCCTTGATTTCGCCAGGATGTGCCCCGAATCTTCTTTTGTTGAGAACATGGACATGTCAATCTCCGTCGTCATTTTAACCTCCGGGGCTCTCTTTGTCGTCCCACCTTGCTTCCCTGATTGTACCATTGTGCCTTCCAGAGTGCCTCATTTATCTTCTTTGTGATTCGCGACCACTCCTGTCCTTCCTCTGAGTTATTTTGCTGTTCCCCTTCCTGCTCTGCCAGTCTTCTCAGTAGGTTAATTATCTGGCTTCCCCCTCCACTTGCTTACAAATTCGTACTCTACCACTCTTTTCCAGCCTCGGCCGCTCCCCTCTCTCTCTTATATGGCAATGCTTTCACACACTGCTCCTCTAATGTGTGGCTTCCACCTCTTTCCACCACTTAATTTAGCTGTGCCTCCTTCTGCCCCCTCAGATTGCACAGAGGTTACTTCCTGTACTCTAGTTCCCAGCCTGTATACTCTGTCGGCCAGGCCTCTGTCCCTCTTACGTGTTGCACTGCGGGTGTCTGGTGGCTGTCTGTCCAAGCCCCCAGCCTTTTCCACTGCTTTTGCGTCTTGTGTGTTCAGCAGGGTTTGGCACTTCCAGGGCTCCCCTCTTGGTCACCTGCCACAGTGCTCTTTATCACTTCACTTCCCAGCTTCAGGTTCTGCTCTGCACCCCTTTCCAGGCCTCTGTTTATTTGGGCCAAGTGGTTCTCTTTCGCTATGGTTCTCCTGGTCACCTATTTGGGCATTCCAGGTCTCCCTCCACTTGTTCAGTTGATTGGCAGTCTTCCCAAGGTCGAGGGGCCCAGGTGGTGGGGTTGCCCCGCCCTTCTGCTCCTTTGTGCCTGTCTTTCGCTGTTTCTGCCTGGGGCTGGTTTGGCCACTGGATTTGCTCTCCCGACCTGCTCTACCGGCAGTGACACTTTCTTCCTGCAGTGTCTCCACACTCTTTCGTTGTGGTGGTCCGTGTCTGTGGGCCCGCAATATTCGTAGTGGCCGTAACTCACATGTGCTGTTCACTGAGGCCCAGCCGGCCCGTTGATAGCGTGTGTCCCCTTGCTGTGCACAGTCTTCCTCTCCGGGGGTGTTGCCCTTATTTTATGAGGCAGAGGAGTCTATAGTAGTCAGAACGACCTCCGTGCACATGTGCTGTGCCACTCACAAGATTGCTCCCCAGAGAGCGTGTGTCCCTTTGCCTCCACACTTCTTCCCCACTTGGGTACTGTCTGCACTCTCATAGGGTCAGGGTGCCCTCTTGATAGCTTTTGTTTTCCTCTGCATCCTATTCTCCCCAAGATCTCATCCAGCAGCCAGGCCTCTGTCTCTGGCGTGGTTATCAGGGCTTTGGGGAGGTGCCGATCGTACCTTAAGCTTCCATCGGCTTCTCCGTCCTTGCTCCGGGCTCCTCCCTCGGTGCACGCTTCGCACTCTCCACTGCAGGGTCTCCCCTTAACCACAAGAGTTGCGTGTTCCTTCCCTGGCGGTCGGCCGCTCCATCCACGTGGCCGTTACTTCATTGCAACTGCTCCTGGTCGGGACGCCGCACCTTGCCGTCTTCCTCCCGGCGGGGTGCTCCTTCAGTTCTCTGTGTGAAAGCCTTTGTTGTGTGTCGGCTCATGAGGGGCATGCCTCTCTGGCTCGTCCTGTTCTCCCGGGGCGGGGCCCCAAGTGTACGAAAATAAGTAGTGGAGCGAAGTTCCCTGCTGGCCTGCACCTACTCCCCACAAACCCCATTGCCACAACCTCTCCCACACACCCCCAAACACGTGCACCTGCTGTTTAAGGGAACGTTCAGTACAGTGCACTGAAAGCGAAGGTTTCAACTTCTTCCTACACTTTTATTTTACAACGAAACCATTCCTGAACGGTTTCTTTTTAAAATAAAAGTATAGGAGCTGTAAAAGGTAATTTAAAAAAGTAGAGGAGCACCGCTCCCAACAGCTCCCGCTCTCTTCGACCATTGCTTTTTATGCAGTTGTCCCCGATTCATATAGCCTGGCTGTCAATCACAAAGCAGGGTGGCTGTCCTGGCAAGGACAGTTCCCTTAGCCAATCAAACAGGAGTGTGACTTGGGTTACCAAGGGAACCCATGGCAGGGGTCTGAAGATCCCTCCCTCACATCCTGCCAACCTAGACCATCAGGCACCTTAAGGAGGGCTTCTGTGCAGAAGCCAGCGAAAAGACAGCGAACAAAGGAATCATCCCCGGTTTGGCGCGCAGAGAAAAACATGAGAAGGGCTTTAACAAAAAGAAATGGCAAATAAACCCAACCGGAACCAAAATAAAATGTATTTGGTCAAGCGGATTTATGTCGAGGCTACTTTGACCACCATCTGGTATCGTTCCTGCTTTCCACTATCCGACCACCACCCCTGCCAGTCACCAGGGATCCGCCCACACTTACGAGAAATAAAAAGAGTATCACTGTGGAGAGACTTATCCCGAACTTACTCCCCACACTCAACACACTCCCTGACAATTCCGATCTGAGACTTTGGTCGAAGAATACAATAAAATCATATCCACTTCGCTGGACCTAATCGCCCCCCTCAGACTCAGATCAAGCAAGCCCAAAACGCACTTGAATAAAGGGTTTACACCATTTCTTAAAAATCTAAGGCAGCAAAAAAGAAACTGTGAGGCCACCTGGAAAAAACTCCCTTCAGCAGCCAATAAACTCAAATTTACCAAACTCTCAGCCCCCTACAAAAAAGAAATCTGCCTAGCAACACCAAATTCCTTCGACTCCCGCATATCCCAAGCTAAATCTAGTATGAAGGAATTATTTTCCATCCTCAAAGAACTAGAGACCCCTTTAACACCACCTGATATGTCTATTAAAGTTAAAAACTGGTGTTCAGAGATCCAAAATGCTCTAGCAAACAAGATTGCTACCCTTCAAAACAAAATTTCCTGTAAAAAAGCCTCCTTGAATGACCCCCTCCTTTCCAAACCCTCTGAGAACCCCACTATCATTGAATCCACCCGCTTTAACTTCTCCAAAGTTACCATACTTGAAGTAGAAAGAATCATTCTGTCACTGAAACCTTCCAACCGCCAGAGTGATCTGAGGGTCTTCTCACCCACAGCAGCAGCAGACCCCATACCCATCACTTGCGGTGTGCCACAGGGCTCTTGTGTCACTGTACAATATATTTACCAACCCCCTTTTCGATGATCTGGATCATCTCGGTATCACCTACACCAACTACGCAGATGATACCAAGATCCTCCTCCCGCTTTCTGGGGATTATGGAAAGGATTTGGCGTTGGTGAATAGAGTGTCCAGGCATGGATGGCCACACATGGACTATGCCTGAATGGTGATAAAACTGAACTTATCATCCTGGGCACAACCTCTAGCCTAAAGAAATTAGGGCTGCCTATTCATCTTTCATAATTGATGGCAATAGTATCAAAGAGGACAAGAGGTCAAAACGCTGGGCTTCTACCCAGACTCAAACTTCTCTTTTAACAGACAGGTGAACTCCTTAGCATCCTCCACGGCCTACACGTGCAAACTGATCTGTTCAGCCAAACCCTTTCTCTCTGATACTAGCTGCATGACCCTTGCCAGAGCCCTTATATTGTCCCGCCTGGACTATTGTAATGCTCTTTATCTTGGGTCCTCTAAAGCCACCACCAGTAAATACAAACTCTTCAAAATAACACTCTTAGAGCGGCATTAGGCATCTCCAGAAGAGACCACATCACTTCACATAGCCAACAGAACAACTGGCTCTCTCTCAAAGATAAAATTCTCCTAAAAACTGTGTCACTTACTCATAAATCTCTCAACAACGCTGCTCCTACTTATTTGGTCGATAGATTCCACAGACAGACCTCCCTGAGACCCATAAGAACAGCTTACAAAGACTGCCATTCCGTCCCTAACTTTAAACGTTCCACCTTAGGGGGCAACAGCTTCCCAGTGAAAGCAGCTAAAATGTGGAATTCCCTACCTCCAACTCTGAGAATGGACTTGCCTTATCAAAACTTCCGATTTAAGGTTGTATTATGGTTGAAAACGTAGGCTTTCATACGCAATTTGGTGTCAAGTCTTTCGTACTCCATCCCTCTACATATAGTGTACCCACATGTGCATATTTGTATATCTGTATATAAGCTTGCTATTATTGTGTGTATGTATATATTCTTGTTGTTGTAATTAAGCTTTGCATATACTTGTAACTACTGCGCCCTGTTACCTGAGGGTATGATCGCGCATTATAAATAATAAAACAAACAAACAAACAAACATATGATAGCCTGGAACAATACCAAGTTTATATAATATAATCGCGGTAGGAAAGTTAGGGTAGATACCACCGCCACCAGCCAAGTCTTAGTTTAAGGGAACGAAACAAGGCTCCAAGAGGCACAGACAAAAAGGGATCAGAATTAACCCTTTCCAGTACTCCATGTAAGATAGGGTGTACTGGATCAGCAGTTTAAAGTACATATATAAAGTTAATGGCAACTTTACCTGTTTCTGGGGGACAGTAGTCAGCCCCAGGAAAATTGAGTCATTGGGAAGTCTCAAAGACAACCCTGTGTCACTGTACTGAAGGTGCTGTGTAACACACACAAAAAGTGGTGCACATGGAGTATGTGAGGCTCCAGTGCCCAAGATCACACAAAGAGTGAAAATACACACAGAAAAACACATTTAACAGTGGGAAAAAGGCTCACACTCTTACCAGGTGGAAAAAATAAATCCTAGAAATCCAGCAAAGCTGCTGGAGGACTCTTTAGGTAAGGGAAATCTGCCATTTATGAGAATTCTCCCTAACAGTGAGAAGACGCCACTTGAGCTGCGTGTTCGCCTGCTGCCTCGGAGGAAGTTCGGCGGAAAGAGTTTTCCCTAATGCAAGGGAAAAGGAAGAGCGGGTGAGAGCTTGCAGGCTCCCCGCCGACAGGCCACAGAGGAGCATTCCGGGTGGTAAGAGCGTTGTCTCCTGCCAACGGCGGCAACTCACGCAACGGGTAGGAGCGCAAAGGTTCCCCGTTCTCAGCAAACATCCGGCTGGTCGGAGATCTTTTCTCCCGCCATTGACTATTCATCATGCCAGTGGGTAGGAGCGCTATGGCGTCCTGCTGCAACGAAACATCCTGCCGGTCGGAGATCTTTTCTCCCGCCAACAGCAACAAATCCCATCAGCGGGTAGGTGCGCAAAGGCTCCCCGCTGCAGCAAACATCCGGCCGGTCGTAGAAAGTTTCTCCCGCCAACGACAACGACTCACTCTGCACACATAGCACAGACCTGAGGGGGGGAGGGCCCTCACTGCTGACACAAGGCCACGCTGCAGCTGCAGCAGAACCACTTCCTTGCCATCGCAGCCCTCCACCAGCCGCCCAATACGCTCACAATAGGAGGGGCACAAGAAGAATCAAGGTGCAGCTTGGCCTGCACAAGGACTGACTCAAGGCACCAATGTTTTTTTCATGCAGCACAAAAGCCGCTTGAGAACTGAATTATCAGGCATCTTCCTGAAGCAGAACCTGTCTCAAGTCACCACGCACAAGGTCAGTCCAGGCGAAAAAGACAAGCAGATAACACCCACATCAACCCAGCAAAATGTCGGAAAATGAATCATTTACTGAGCCAATAACACCTGCTCACACACTTCCACCAAGAATGTCTGACAGCCTATTAACCCAATTACCCACTAATGACTGCGCATGCGCGAGCCGTGCATGAACAACTAACTGCATCGGCTCCCGGCGGCCGTGGCAATCATCCTAGAATATCCTGCCTCCCAGACACCAAACTCGCCCTAAAACGCAGTGACACCGAGGCGGACCCACCAGGGCAGCACGCGCTGCATTCCTGGGAAAAATCAGACCCGGATACAGCAGATCCGAGCCAGCGACCGCAAGCGGGTTGCCGGCTGCCATTTTCTGGCGGACAAGAGTAATCGGCCCGCGTCCCCCCCCAAGCTACCAGCTCCTAGGGAGAAGGTGGAGGCGGAGGATGGACTGCGGCGGTGGGCTCGGCAGAAGAGGGCAGTGGTGTCCCATCAACGCTACCGGGACCGCCGTGGGGGGCGCCTAAGACCCCTCCCACATGCCTGACTCCAACACCAGCTACGAGCTCCGACGAGAGCACATCCCAGCGGAGCAAGGTGAGAGGCGCATCTGGCATACGCGCAGCAGCCCCCCTGCGGAAAACATGCACGCTGTACGTGGGGCAGGGCGACCATAACTAGAGTGGCCCCCCCAGCCAACATAACCACCTGCAGTACTTCGTCCCTACAGCAAGGCCATAGACTGCCTTCTTCTGCCACGTTGCTGACAAGTGGCAAAAGAGACTGGCAGTGTGGCACCACCTGTGGGGGCTTCACCTGCGGGGTACTGCTACCAAGGGAACCCAGACCTCGTAGGTACAAACCACAGTCCCTGTGGAATAAATAGCCTTGGATGAAGGACCCACATGCAACTTACACAAAGAAATAGACACTGAGGATACAGCAAGCACCCAAAGGCCCAAAAGCTCGATCCTGGGAAAGGTGCAATCCTTCCCACAAGGCAAAAGACAACCACTCCATACGGGAGAATCTTCTGGTGATACTACACACCAGCGACAGTGGGCGAACAGCAGCAGGGTGACAGCCGGATAAACCCCAAAACTCACTGGGCTAACCCAGGCAATGTGGCCTAGGAACTAATGACCACAGGGGAACCCACCCAATACGGCCCAAGCAACAACCTTTCTGGAGACTCCGTTCACAGTGTGGCGACCACCATCTACATAGGGAAGAACCAGAAGCCAACCTTCGCGGCTGCAGTCTCATACACTCTCCACCCAAGAGGAACACAGCCTACAGCCGCGGCTATCACCCTCGTATAGACACAGCAGTGGACACCCTTCACTGAGTGCGCAACGGCTAACCAGACACAACAGGCAAGCCACAATACGGGATCTACTCTTAAGGGATTTGAGGCAACCTCACTGGCTTGCTGGAACAGAGGTCGGAAGCACAGAAGCTAGACACACGCAGAATCCCCCAGCTCTAACACCAATCCTCCCTGTGACGCTAACACAACCTACCTTGACCCAACACCTCACCTGGTTCACCGACGGCACTATGGGAAAAGACAAGGCCAAAAGACAAACCCTCCAAAGTAAAATGGACCTCTTCACAGTAGGGGCCCCTCCCCACTTGGAGACACAGAACCCAGAGGAGGAAGACACCAGGGTAGAGGCTCATGACCCTCCTATCTCACTGACCGACCTAATGAAAGCGATTGGGAACTCAAAATTGGAGGGCTATCCACAGAAGTGTCCCTCATTCGCCAAGACCTACGCAACCTATCGTCTAGAGTTAGCGAAGCGGAACAAAGAGTATCAGACACAGAGGACACTGTCCGCCTATTGGAACAGCAGCTAACTGTAATCACCCAAAAAGTTAACCAACTTGAATACCGCACTGAGGACAGAGAAAGAAGGGCGCGACGCAACAATCTCAGGATTCTTGGGATCCCGGAAAAAGAAGAGGGCCCCAGTGCCGAACTTTTCCTGGAAGATTGGCTGGCTCATATCTTCACTCCCAAAAAACTATCCAAGTTCTTTTCTATCGAAAGAGCACATAGGGTGCCTACCGGGCGACCCACCCCTGGAGCCCTGCCAAGAACGATAATTGCACGCCTTTTAAATTTTCGTGACCGTACCCTCTAGATGGCACGAGCCTCGGGCCCAATCACATACAATGGATACAGAGTAGGGTTTTACCCAGACTACACTAAGGAGGTCCAGAAGGCCTGCCAGTCGTTCGACTCTGTCAAGAAGAAACTCCAATCTCTGTCAATCAAGTATGCTCTTTTCTTCCCGGCAATGCTCAAAGTCCACCATGAGGGCACCACCCACCTGTTCTACAACCCCAAAGAAGCATGGGAATGGCTTGAAACGCGAATCCTCAATGGGCCCGGAGCCAGACGCTCGCCTTCTAGACCGTCCGCACAGAAACCCAAGCCCGGACAGCTCTCGCCCCCCCTAAACCCGGTGGGCCAAGAGGCCGAAATGCCACAGCATCCTGTCAAAAGCACTGCAGAGAATGGATGAGGCCTCTACACCAAAGGGACCGACCTGCAACGCAACACTATGGGAACTCTAATTTAGCGGCCGCCGCCCGCTAAGCAGTGCGGTTACTACCCCAGTCCGGGTTATCCCGAAGAAGTTTTACAGTTAATAGTTCAATGTTTGGGCGACAGGTGCTCCCAGTTGGAAGGGAAGTACAGGGTGGGGGGAGTTCTACGGGTGTAGGCAATCGGAATCACAGGACAAGAAGGCATGACACCCATTCCTAGTGGCACAGGAAACACAAACCGCACACATACCGGGCCCATGATACCCACATTATCCAGCCACCAGTTACACAGCTACACGGCAACCTCTGGACGACTCCCTCCAGGAGATACACCTGGGTACTCCAGGGCTACACTAAGCTCCCATTAACACCGATGGACCCAGGCGCGGGACACACTGGACAGAGCACGACATACGACCCACAAGGCTATCAAGACACCAGATCCTTCTTGACGCCTCACAACGAGACCCACGCAGTTAGAGCAAACACTGACAAACTATCCTTATTGACCTGGAATGTCAACAGCCTCGGCTCCAGCATGAAACAAAGACTGGGCTCCAGTATCTCAATCGATATTCACCAGATATAGCTCTCCTTACCGAAACACATCTGATCTGACTTGGTAACCGCTTCTTTAGAAGATCCAATTACCCGCATACCTACCAAGCTGGGTTCACAAAAGGCGCCAGGGGTACAATGATACTCATCCACAAACGAGTCCCCCTACAGGTCAGGAAAGTACGGACCGACCCTCGGGTCGATTCGTGATACTGCTCGCTGACATCTAGGGAGAGAAATGGGGTCTTGCCGCGGTCTACGCTCCCCCCACACTTACAAATGAACTACTTGGC
The DNA here is from genome assembly GCF_040938575.1 of Ambystoma mexicanum. Lineage (NCBI taxonomy): Eukaryota > Metazoa > Chordata > Amphibia > Caudata > Ambystomatidae > Ambystoma > Ambystoma mexicanum. The sequence continues at coordinate 1,470,576,438 of NC_090931.1, read as the reverse complement.
GAACTGCAGAACATACTCCTGGAGGAGGATGCTGACTTATGGGCCATAGGAGGGGACTTTAACGAAGTTATGGATGTCCCAGCTGACATGTCCCGCACGAGGGCTGGAGCTGAACTCGCCCCGATAGCTCTGTACACGTTCGCTGAGACATTGGGCCTGTGGGACACCTGGCGATCACTGCACGACAGCGAGGTCGGTTTCTCCTTTTTCTCCAACGTGCACAAAACTTTCTCGAGAATCGACTATGCCTTCATCCTCCGCAAAACATCCCACAGGCTTGTATCCGCTGAGTTCCTGGCAAGAGGAATTTCGGACCACTCCACGCTCCTTATAACTATGAAAAATGCTCGCCAGCTCTCAGCCACCACCTGGCGCCTGAATACATACCACCTGCGGCTTCCCGGAATCGCTGAAGAGCTCGAGAAAAAGACTACGGAATACTTCGAAATAAACAAAGGTTCAGTGGAATGTCCGATCTCGATATGGGAAGCATATAAAACTGTCCTCCGCGGAGAGGCCATCTCCGCGGTATCAGCATACCAGAAACGACACGCCCAAAAGATCACATAGGCCGAAACGCAAGAACTAGAGTGTGAAGAACAACTCCTTGCACATGGTACCCAAAGCACAAAGGAAGCCCTGGTAATAGCGCAAGAAGCCCTCAGTAATATAGGCCTGGATAATGCACAGACGACCCACTGGCTAGTCCGGAGTCAAATTTCCGAGAAAGGGGACAAGGCAAATAAAAACCTGGCCTGGTTGGAGAAACGTGAACAAACTAAATGGCACGTACGAACCATCAGATCTCCGGAGGGGGCGCTGATGACTGAAGACTCTGACATAGAAACATTTGCTGCCTACTACGAGAAACACTCCACCAATCGGAAACCCTACACCCGCTCCCTCTAGATTCCTCGACCGGATTGAGGCCCCGAAACTGTCAACGCAACAAACAGACCTCCTAGACACTGAAGTCACCGAAAACAAAATTCAAGAGGCGCTTGCACAACTCCAACCTGGAAAAACTCCAAGCCCCAACAGTTTCCCAACGGAGACCTGGAAATGCCTTGGCAGCACACTAACGGGACACATGCACCGCATGTTCCTACGCAGTAAAGAACAAGGCGCACTTCCTCCGGATCTCAGAAGGGCGTGCACAGTGGTCATGCATAAAACCGGAAAGCCCCCGGAAGGAATGTGCATCCTACCGTCCAATCTCGCTGATCAATGGAGAAGCCAAAGTCCTTGCCAGGGCACTAGCTAACAGACTGCTCAAGGTAATAGAGACACTTGTCCACCCATCTCAATGTGGATTCATGCCCAACAAATCTACCCGCATGAACTTACGCAGGATCCCACTTGCCCTAGGCAGAGCTTTAGAGGTACCGTCACCACTGGCCCTCCTGGCGGTGGACTTCGAGAAGGCGTTTGACTCTATGGGGTGGGAGGCCCTATGGGAAATCATGACCCGAATGAACTTCGGGCGAAGCTTCATCTCGTGGGTTAAACTCCTGTACGCATTCCCAGAGGCTACCGTGAGGGTGAATGGCAAGTCCACCAGACCATTTCCTCTCGGCCGAGGAACCAGACAGGGATGCCCCCTCTCCCCACTCCTCTTCTTTCCCGCTATCAAGCCACTAACAATCGAACTTAGATCGAATAAAAACTGGTCCGGATTCCCCTGGCCAGGGGGAGGAGAAGATCAGCTCTCATTATATGCAGATGACCTCCTTATATATCTCAGTGATCCGGTCACCTAATGCCCGATTGTATCCCTCATCCTGAAGGAATACCAAACCTTCGCTGGCCTGAAAGTGAACGAGTCCAAAACTATCTACTTCCCGATCCAGGGCGGTGAAACTGCGATTCCCGAGGCTTGCCCCTACAACATCTGTATCAGGGAGTTTAAATACCTGGGCATATGCATTGGCCCGACCCTGGACGGATTCCTCCAACTCAACCTACAACCCGTACTAGATAGGTTTAACAGAGATGTCTCCCACTGGCAATCGCTCCCCCTATCATTAATGGACAGGGCAGCCCTGTTTTAAATGATGACACTCCCAAGACTCCTGTATATTCTCCAAAATGTTTCGCTCCCCATCCCCCATGAAACGTATAGATAGGAACCTCCGTACGCTGCTATGGGTGAGAAACAACCCAGAATCGCCCTCACCACGCTCCAACGATCAGTGTGGGAGGGAGGCATTGGACTACCATGCATACACACACCATGCATACGCACATACTACCTAGCAGCACAGATAGGGGTGGTAAATGATTGGCTACATGCAGACCCCATACTACTGCACATCCGCATTGAACTAGAGACTATGCTCCCAGTGCCACCCCTACAGGTCTTGCATGCCACCAACAACCAATTCCCGACAATTCCAAAAATGACACGCCATATCTGTCATGCCTGGAGGGACGCACATAAACTCGTTGGACACTAGCCCAACCCATATGGCACAACACATATCTCCCAGAAATAAGGAAAATGGGCTCTTTTGAGAGCTTGGGAACAAGGGGGATAACCACACTAGCACATGTGATCCAAGAGGGACGCCTCCTAAGCTTTGATACTCTGCAAGACAAATTTGGTTTGGCACCTATAGACTGGTTTCAACACACACAGCTTGCTCACGCCATATACACCCAGTTCCCAGACATAACAACTATACCCCCCTGCTCTCCCATAGAGACCAACGTTTTCCCACAACGTATCACCTCCACGCTCTACCAGGCCCTTAACTCCTTCGGTGCTAAAGAACTTGATAAGCTGAAAGAAAGGTGGGAAAGGGATCTCAGCGATCTGGAACCAGAGGACTGGGTAGAAGCACTAATGTCCCCCCGAGAGATAGGTTTCGAGGCCAAACTCAGATTGATACAACTCAGAATACTCCACCGCTCATACTACTCTTGTACAGCCCTGGCCAGATGGGAAGGAACCGAAGATGAGACATGCATCCGATGCAAACGGGAGATGACCACCTTCTTTCACATGATCTGGGACTGTCAAGTGTTACAAGTCTTCTGGGGGAGTGCACTAATACAATCTCCAATGCCGATTCCTAAAGACCCCAAAATGACACTTCTGGGAATTTGGGGGCAGGTTGACCTTACCAAATATGAAAAAATGTTCCTGGCGGTGGCACTGGGTGCAGGGAAAAGACTCATAGCCGCAAACTGGGGCTCCGCGGACCCAATAAGCTTGAACCATTGGAGCAACTAACTGAGTAGGTGCGTATCTCTGGAACGCCGTATCTACAATGCAAGGAGCTGCCCCCGAAAATTTGAAAAGATATGGGGGAAATGGCTGGACGCTCACTGAGGCACATCCCCTCCCTACCTCCCTGTTTCCCCTCCCCCCCAACTCAAAGACATGAGAAGTAACCAGAACTGCCATCTATTAGCTGCTTTGCGGTTGTATCACTGTTATCTTTATCCCGTGTCACCTTTGTCACTGACAATACTGCTGTGATTTTCTGTTGAATGCCTATCTTTATTCTTATGTTGTTCTTTGCTGTTTAAATTTAAATAAACAGAGTTATAAAAAAAAAAATTATTACCCATTAACTTTGACCTCAGTGGCACTAGCACTTTGAGTCCACGGTGGAAAAGGTGGCTGAGAGATTTCGAGGTGTGTCTCAAAGAGGTCGGCGCAATTGATGATGAAAAGAAACACAGCCAACTAACTTTTGCAATAGTCTCAAACGTAAGAGACATTGTGGACGAGCTCCCTGAAAGTAACACTGACACATACATCAACCTGAAGACAACACTCACAGACTACTTTACAACACACACAAATGTGGACTATGAGAGACACATTTTTCATACCACTAAACAAACCAAAGGCGAGACCATGGATGCGTTTGTAATGCTTTTGAGATTAAAAATGAAGCACTGTGACTTCAACAATTATTCCAATGAAGAGGCGATACGCTCGAAGATCATAGTCAGGTGTGAGAGCGCAGACTTTAGAAAATGACTATTGCAGAAACCATGAAGTCGGGAAGACATCCTACGCCTGGCTCGCTCAGACACAATATTAGCATCACAGGTAAAATGACTCGAAGACATCAATATCACTCATGGAAAGCAGGAATGCGTAAACAAGCTGGAAGGAGCCTCAAAAAGCAACACCAACACATTCTGCTACAGATGTGGTCACGAATACCCGCATGATGAACAATGCCCAGCCATGGGCCAACAGTGTTCCGCCTGCGGGGGGGAAAATCACTACAGGTGGTTTGTCTCATATACCACAGCAAAAATGCGAGGCGTAGGAAGAAGCGGACAACCAACACTGGAAAGGGATCAAAGAAAGCAAAGTCCACCCCGTACGACAAGCCAATCGTACGACACTGCCCACCGCAGAAACTGGGATGACCAGCTAGACAAAAGAAGGGAGAGATCTTCGAGTGACTGGAGAGACAGCAAACCCACAACATCCAGACCAAGTAGGAGACCCCGAATATATGTTAGCTATCTAGTGGGGTATCCGGTCATATTTTGAAAACTTATTTTCGAAACACCATTTTGTCGAAAACATTTTGCTGATTTTTTTTTCAAATGTATTATTTTTTATTTTATATGTGATATTTTTGTTTTGTAAGTAAAAAAAAGTGTTAAAAAAACAGCAGTTTGGGGGGATCCCCCATTTAAAAAATTAAATAAAAAAACATTCAAAATTTATTTTTTTGCCAATTTTGTGCCGACAAAATGGCATTTTGGAAATATGGCATTCGAAAAAATCACTATAAACCATCTAGTGGATCACAGTCAGACAGCGCCCCAGGCGAACCCTCGGAGGCCAACGCCAGAAAAAGCCACGGAAAAAGGGATATCTGTATGATCTAGGCAACCCGACAGCAAAAGATCACAGTCCGACTCTGATCATACAAGTCAATGAGACGATGGCAGAATTCCTGGTGTACACTGGAGCCACCGTAAATGTAATAAGTGAAGAGGTATACAATAACATACCACACGCCCCCAGTCTGCAACCTGCCAAAGCATTCATATTCCCCTACGGCTCAAAGACACCCCTAGCCTGCAAGGGTTTTTTCACTGTGTCGGGCAGCTACAAAGGACAAGCCAAATACATCCCCATGCACGTCCTGGAAGCTGCTACCGACAGCGGATCCCTTCTGAGCTACAAGGAGGCAATTGAAATGCGCCTCATCCATGTCCTTTACAGACTCATGGTGCACAAATACCTGGACCCCACTGCGAACATTGAACAGGTGTTTCCAGCACTCTTCAAGGGCTTGGGAAATTTAAAAGGCCATCAAATTGAACTACACATTGATACCAGAGTCACTCCAGTGGCGCAACACTATAGGAGAATCCCTATAAATATACAGAAACAAGTAGAGAACTAACTGAATAAATGACTCGATGCCGACATCATTGAGCCAGCAGAAGGTCCCACATCATGGGTATCCCCCATAGTACCCATACCCAAAAGAGACTCGTCAGACATTCACATATGCGTAGACATGCGACAGCCTAATGAGACCATCATGAGAGAACATCATCAGGCTCCACGCATCACTGATATGGAGCACCTCCTCAATGGAGCCACTATCTTCTCCAAGCTGGACCTCAACAAGAGGTGCCATCAACTGGAGTTCAACAAAGTGTCTAGATACATTACCACATTTGCCACGCATCTGGGCCTATATAGGTATAAGCACCTCAACTTTGGATTCTCGTCTGCAGCGGAAATCTTTCAGTCAGAGATCCACAATGTGATCAAGCATGTACCCAACTGTCTGAACTACAGTGACGATACCCTAGTCTTCGGTCAGACCCAAGTACAGCATGACAACACACTCATGCGAGGAGGCCCAACTCACCCTAAACAAGGACAAATGTGAATTTAGGAAACGGACACTTTGTTTCTTGGGCCACATTTTCTCTGCCAAAGGAATGACACTGGACCCAGAGAAGGTCAGTGCCCTCACAGACGCGGAACCACCCTGCTCCATGACCGCCCTCAGATCCTTCCTAGGACTAGCGAGCTACTGTACACGATACATAAAGGATTTTGCATCCGTCAGTGAACCCCTCAGGGCACTCACCAAACTCACCTCAGATTTCAAGTGTTCTGAGAAATGCCAACAAGCGTTCCAACTCATAAAGGACCACATAGCTGACGCCGACAACATGGCCTTCTTTGAACTCAGAAAGACCACCAAGCTGATTGTGGATGCAAGCCCAGTCAGCCTTGGAGCCATCCTGACCCAACTGGACGATAGAGATGGCCACTCCAAACACATCGTATCATAATCAAGCAGGAGTTTATCAAAGACTGAACAAGCCTACTCACAGGCTGAGAAGGAAGTTCTAGCCGTGGTCTAGGCCTGTGAGCATTTCCATTTATTCCTGTATGGAAAACCTTTTACGATCGTCACGATCACCAGGATTTGCTGTTCATCTATGGCATTCTGCAGGCCAAGATGCCACCACGAATAGCAAGGTGAGCTCTGAGGCTACAAGACTATCATTTCAACTTAATTCACAGGCCAGGGAAGGATCACAACCCAGCAGACTTCCTCTCACGACACACAAACACGGAGTGTGTGGCAAACCTATCCATAGCGGATCAGTACATCAGGTACGTGATTCAAGGAAACACACCCAAAGGTCTCGATACACACCGGATAGCTCAAGAATCCAATGCAGATCAAGGATTACAGATCATTCTGAGGTGCCTGGTGACCAGACACTGGAAGCAAGCGCGACAATTGAAAGAAAACATGGGGGAAGATGCCAAACAAGACATCACATGCCTCCTGGCTGTCAAACATAAACTCGCCAAGTCGGAGGAAGAGCTACTTCTAAAAGGCACAAAACTCTGAATTCCCCGCAGCCTAAGATAGAAGATCCTAGAACTGGCACACGAGGAGCACACAGGCATAGTGTCCACAAAAAGGATGCTGTGGCAAAAACTGTGGTTCCCTCATCTCGACACCCAGGTGGAGGAACTGCTCATAAACTACCCCACATGCACAGTAATTAACCCCCACACCAGACCGGAGCTACTATGCATGACCACACTACCAGAGGGAGCGTGGGAAGAAATCGCCAGACTATTTTGGGCCGCTAGAAGGGGGTGAACACATATTAGTAGTGGTCGATGTATATTCGTGATCTGCAGACATTCAGATCGTGCCGCCCACATCGGCGTACCATGCCATTCCTACCCTGGACAGAATGTTCGCCATCAATGGTATCCCTAAAGTTGTGAAGATAGACAATGGACCCCCATTCACTGTGCATGTCATAAAAACCCAGCATACCAAGCAAAAAAAGGGGACAAATTGTGGCCAGCACTATCATGGGGGCATATTTATCCAGTAGATGCCAACACTGTCCCTTCTGTAGGATTATCAGGTGGGGAAGCTGGCATCTGCTGGGAAAAGACCTGTAAACAGGCAACAGGAGACCAGAAACTACACTACCCAGCGTCCTGGGAGCCTCCAGCAGCCTCAATGCTCCCAAAACAAGAAGAACAGGCACACAGGGCCTGTAAACTTGCTCAGGAATGCCCAGGCCAACGCCCCAGTGTGCACATGCGCGAACACGGGAACACGGGACAGTTGTTCGCGCTCAGATTTTGCTCCGGGCGGACGCATTTCCAGAGGCTCCGGTTTGGGCTGAAACCTACGCGGGGCCGCTTTTTGCCTGAAACCAACACATCAGGCCCTGCGCTCTAAAACATAAGTGCATGTTTGTGTGAAAGCAGAATCTGGCGCAAGGGAAGTGTGTTAATACTAACAACATGTTCTCAGCTTGGCAATGAGATATGGGAGGGGGCATTGTTTATGAAAGCGCTCCGGAACGCTAACTCATGTGGGAAGGATCAGCGCAGAAGCACACCGGAGCATTAACCATGTGTGGAGACTAATAACATGACAGCGGAGATTCACTGCATGCAAGATTGACTAATCCTAGCCTGTTAACCCCCAAAACGCGTTACGCTTTGAATGCGTACTAATAATTTCTTCTCCTGACAGACGCGGCTTGCCGTTCCCTCCAGGGCACCGCTGAAACAGAATTGAGCACCGCACTTCAAACCAGCAACCAGAGCTAAGTGTTGCTTGTTTTATTAGTGTGCATGTACATTTTATACGGTGGGAATCTCTTGAGGATTCTGTTGAGGGGGCAAAAGTGTGTGCACAATAGCTGGAGTACCAGCCCTGTTTTCCAATCTTGAGTGCAATTATTTGTCCTTTATTTGTATACCATTATTTGATGTGATTTAGCTGGAGAACTAGTCCATGTTTATTGCACCCACCTGGCACAATGGTAAGGTGCCCGCTCTGATATGCGCTCTGGCTCCTGAATCAGTGTCAGTGGGCCTGTTCAAGCCAATCCTTTTCTGGGAAGTAACTCAGTGCTTGTCAACTGAGTGCAGAGATCTCGCAGGTGGTCTGTCCATGGTGCATTAGTGTAACAAGTGTAATTCAGTGATTTTTTTTTTAAGTATATCTGGTTTATTACAAACCTTTCACATATTTTTACAAAAGATCATACATAGAAAAAGAAATAACAAAACAACACCATAAACATAAATTTAGCATAAAAGAAGCCTCCAAATTTCAACAAACATTGCTTAATATATATTAAAACAGATAAAAAAATTATTAAATCTTGAATTAAAACATTATATCTTTTTATGCCAGTTTAGATTTTTACTTTGCACCATCTTCGCTGTACTGATTTAGCATTTTAAACGTTTGTTCTAAGAATTTGACGGTTACAAAGTTTATTCTTGGTGTTCGACAGTCATATATTATACTCCACCATTTCTCAGAGTCTAGACCACATAGATCTTCAATGTTGCTTTTTAAGTACAGATTTCGGGTTTCTCTTAGTTTTGTGCAAAATAGCACCAAATGGCTAAGAGACTCTTCATTTTGTTTGCATATCTGCACTTTGTGCATATCTTTTCTTTGGTGTATCTTGCCTTCATTGTTTTGTTTTATAGAACGTTCAATCTAAAACGTAGTAATAGATCTCTTTGCTTGCAATTTGGACATTTTCTCAAATAATCTGAGATAATAGACATCACACCGCAATTTGTTTTTTGGAGTGTGTGGGTTTTTGATAATGCTCTTTTTCAGTATTGGACAAGTCCTCTGCCCATAGCATTCTTTTAACTAGTTTTGGGTTTTCTCCTAAAGTGTTTTTCTTTAGGCCCGCATCTTCCAAGATTCGGTCGTTTTTTCTTTTCCATTCTTCTACTGCCTTTTCTGTAAAGTAGTTTTTTTTCGCAGAATATTTCAAATTGAGGAGGCATCAAATTGCTCATTGTTTTTCTATATAACATCAGCTTGTTATAGGTAATGTATACATGTAGAGCAGTCAAGCCCAATTCATGGCGAATTACTGTCATTGGTGTAGCTTTCGGTATCGGTAGGATATTTTTCCAGAATAGCCCTTCCAAAGCATTCCAGAAATCTTCTGGAATATTCATGCAAGTTTCACCTCCATATGTAAGAGTTGGCATTACTTTAAGTCTGTAGAATATTATTACAGGTCAGAGAGAACATTTCCCATATCTTTTATTAATGATATTTGCTTGAGCAATTAGTTGTGTTGTTTTCATCTTTAGCATTCTTTTCCAGGGCTCTTCATTTTATGTCCCACTAGTATGAGATACTAGTACCCAAGTATCTCATTTCATTACATGGCTTTATTTGCATCTTATTCACATACCATTTCTCATTCTTTCCTTTTTTCCATCTCTTGTCGCCAAATATCAATATTTCAGTTTTTTCTGCGTTTATTTCTAACTCCTTTTTTTCTATGTATTTTTCGACCTGATTTAAAGCTCTTTGCAGACCAACTTGTGTGTGGTCTAAGATAATCAGGTCATCTGCATATAGTAAATGCTTAACTGGTCTGCCATTTAATCTTGGTGGAAATGTTCCACAAATTATCCAAGGACTATTGCAGATCTTCAATATAAAAGCAGAAGAGAGTAGCGGCTAGCGGGCAGCCTTGCTTTAGGCCTTTCGTTGTTTTGATTTCTTTTGATAGGTTGCCACCTTGATCTAATTTAACTCTTCTAAGTGTTGACGTACAGTTCCTTTATTGCTTTCAGGAGATCAGTAGGGCATCCCTTTGTGGCGAGTTTTACCCAAAGATGTTTTCTGTTTACGCTATCAAAAGCTTGGCGCAAGTCAATACTGGCTATGTACAATTTTTGTTTGTTTGTAAATGCTCTTTTTACATCAAACCTAATATTAGGAGATTTAAGCTGCACCCTACATTTTCAACGAAGCCCGACTGGCGTTTATCATATATGTTTGTTTCTTTGATTCATTTTTTGAATTGTATTAGCAGGAGTGTAGCAAAAATCTTTCCGACACAGTCTAGCAGTATGATCGGTCGGTAGTTTTTTGGCTCCATCCGGTTTCCTTTTTTAAAAATAGGAACAACGATGGCCGACTTCCAGGATTTTGGAATTTGTCCCAACTTGATGATTCTGTTAAACAGCCTTTCACAAAAGAGAGCCCATTTTTCTAGATCTTCTTTTAGCACTGCATTCGATAAGCCGTCTGGCCCCGGAGCTCTAGATGAACTTGCTTTTAAGATTAGTAATTTTATATCTTCATTATCAAAGCAGATGTTCCAGGATCCGGCTTCTTTTTCTTTTAGTTCACTTTGAGAATATGGTTTTTTTGTGTCAGTGAACAATTTTGTGAAATGCTCGACCCATTTAGTTTCTGAGATAGGATTCATCAGGGCTTGCGCTGATTGTTTCTCATTTAGCAAGTCACGCAAAGTTCTGCTGTTTGTGTTATTTATCGCTTTTTGCATGGCTTCAGCATCATGTTGCAGCAATTGCATTTTGTGGGACTTCGGCCAATTTTTGTATTTTTCTTTTCTTTTCCGAATCAGATATTACAACTGAATAGAAAGCCTTCAAACCCAGAAGGTCGTGGGTATCGGTATGAATGCAAAGGGGTGTTAAGAAGCTCCCAAAAAAATAAAATAAACGCAGCAAGAGCCAAGGAGCATGTTTTTTCTAATTCCCCCTTACCTGCCCACATCCTCTTCCTAACCCTCTTTCCGTTGTTCCTGCAACCCTCTACCCATCCAATCCGTGGACCCTAACCCTCTTTCCCCATCAGCCATCATGGAGGAGATAGCACAGGTTCTGCAGGAACTCAAGTCCGAGTTAGCTGCTACTCGGCAAGATTACGCAACCCTAGCCACCTGAGTACAGGTGCTTACAGCACAGGGGGCCCCACTCCCCGATAGGAGTTCAGCCAGTCCAGGTACAGGTCAGTACTGAATCAACAGTGCCCCTAGCTGCTCCAGAGAGATATGGGGGGACCCACAAAAATACACAACTTTCATCACGCAATGCCAGTTGCACTTTTTAACCAAGGGAAACGTCTTCCAGTCTGACGAGGCACGGACTGCATTCGTCATCTCTTATCTTACTGGAGACGCAGCGGCCTTGGCCACCCCATTAGTCCAAAATGATGATGCAGTATTATACAGTTGGCGAGAATTCCAAGATGAATTTGGTAAGATCTTCAACCGAAAGGCAGACTCCCTCATTAAGGATCGTGAATTATTAATGTTGCGGCGAGGCAGTAAAGATCTAATAACATATGTGACCTCTTTTAATCGTTTGGTGGTAGAAGCGGATTGGCCCCACGAGAAAAGGTTATCCCTGTTCTATCAGGGTCTTAGGAATGAACTCCAAAGATCTCATTGTGCAGGTGGACCCACAGCCAGAATCCTGTACAGACATGATCAATCTAGCCCTACGCCTAGACCATTGTCAGGGTGAAAGACACCAGGACAAGGGAAGGTGGGAAGGGAAACAAGTTCCAGCCAGACTCGACTACCAAAAAGCCACTGTGGGGAGGAGCGAGAGGACTTCAGAGGTTGAGCCTATGCAGATAGATACAGTTCGTGGCCCCATCTCAAAAGAAGAACAGGAGAAAAGGAGGCGAGACAAACTATGTATGTACTGTGGTAAATCAGGACATTTTGTGAAGGAATGTGGAGCAAAACCAACAAAGAACCCATCGTTGTGAAACGCCAGTGCTCGCCAGTAAGTGGGGTGGGCCTGCCGAGCCATTGCCCTATAGACCCCCCAGTTATCCTAGCCAACGTAACCCACACTTATCGGTCTTATGTCGCGGTCACAGGTGTGTTGCGAACACGTCAGAAAAATATGTCAGTCACCCTCATGGTAGATTCCTGGGCTACCGGAAACTTTGTGGATGTCCAGCACGCTCAGTCCCTGGGACTTTCTGTTTTGTCCAAAGGAAGCAAAGAAGCGGTCTGTGCAGTAGATGGAACCCCGTTGAAATCTGGCCCAGTAACTCAGCACACAGAGGAAGTGGTGTTAGATGTTCAAGGGCATAAAGAAACCATTCGATTTGACGTAATAGCAGCCCCACAGTTCGGGTTAATATTGGGACTACCATGGCTCGCGCTTCACAACCTAGCGATAGTTTTGGACTCGAGGCACAGTACGGTTTTCTTCAGAGTTCTGTAACACTCACTGTTCCAGAGAAGGCAGACGGGTAATCCAAGTGCTTAGTGCTACTCAAGTGGGATGGACAGAAATGGAAATTGTAAAGCTACCACCCGAATTCAAAGAATACCAGGACGTGTTTAGCAAAGTAGTGGCAGAGACATTACTACCACATCGCTCGTTCGATTGCAGGATAGACCTGGAACCAGGTGCGACGCTAACATGTAGTAGAAAATACGCCCTAACTGAGAGTGAGAATAGACACCTCAAGGAGTATATTGATGCAAATCTACAGAATGGGTTTATACGTCACTCAACCTCACCTGTCTCCTCACCACTATTCTTTCTACCCAAGAAGACGGAGGATCTCAGAACCTGTATAGAATACCGGGCAGTAAACCACATTACGGTTAAGAACCGCTATCCCCTACCTCTCATCCCAGTTCTTCTAGATCAAGTGCGGGGAGCAAACATCTTTACCAAATTGGATCTTAGGGGGGCATACCATCTGGTGCGGGTACGTGAAGGAGACAAATAGAAGACTGCTTTTAGAATGAAATTTTGGACTATATGAGTATCAGATCATTCGGTCTCTTCAACACACCCGCTGCCTTCCAATATTTTCTAGACGAGATCCTCTACGATCTTTTAGATGTCTTCGCAGTCATGTATATCGACGACATCTTGATATACTCACAGACCTATGAAGAACATGTGGAACATGTTAAGGCGATTCTACAACGTTTGAGGGCGCATCATTTATATGCAAAGCTTGAGAAGTGCAGCTTCCACTGCACTACGGTGGAGTTCTTGGCTTTATATTGTCTCCTTATGGAGTGAGGATGGACGAATGAAAGGTACAAGCTAATTCTAAACTGGCCATCTCCCAAGAATGTCAAAGAAGTGCAATCGGTCTTAGGCTTCGCAAATTTCTACCGGCGCTTCATCCAGGACTTTGCCAAGAAAGTTCTCGCTATTACCTGTTTGTTGAAAAAAGGAACGCCGTTCGTCTAGGATGCAGACGCGGATCGGAGTTTCAATCACTTAAAGGAAGCCTTCACTTCCGCTCCAGTTTTATAGCATCCCGACCCAACAAAACCATTTATGGTGGAGACGGACGCCTCTAGTTATGCGGTAGGCACTATTCTTTCGCTACGAGACCAGTCAGGCCGTTTACATCCCGTGGCCTACTATTCAAGAAAACTGAACCCGGCGGAACAAAATTATACAATAGCTGACCGGGAACTCCTAGCCATTAAGGTAGCATTGGCTGAATGGAGACACTACTTTATGGGAGCAAGGCATACCATAACAGTACTCACGGACCATTGTAATCTTCAGTTTTTGAAGTCTGCACGCGCCCTCACCCCACGCCAACTGAGATGGGCCAATTATTTTGCAGGCTATAATTTTGTAGTTACTTATCGACCGAGATTGGAGAATAAAAAGGCTGACATCCTATCCAGATACCCAGAGTCTCCAGCACCTACGATGCCGGAAGAGGCGGCTAAACCCATAATCTCACCAACAAAATTCATAGTGGGAACCACTAGACCTTTCGTCCAAGATATCTAGGACCCTATACCATCGAATCAGTGATAAATCCGGTGGCCGTGAAGTTAGCCTTACCACCAAGCATGCAAATTCATCCGGTGTTCCATGCGTCACTTGTAAAACCTGTACAACCAGGAACCTGAGTCTTAACACCACCAAAACCTGTGCTAGTTGATGGAGAGCCTGAATTTGAAGTTAAAAACATCCTGGATTTGAAACGTCCCACATCTAAGCTATACTATTTAGTGGACTGGGAAGGGTACGGGCCTCAAGACAGAACTTGGGAACCAAGTGAACATATTGTCATGATTCCTGCCCCTCATGTCCCCAGCCCTCCTAGATGTCAGGCTGGATCCAGGCCACAATCACCTACATGGCCCTCAAGGGCCTCTCCATCCCTCCAAAGACCCACTTGGAGACAGACTTGGCGCTAGTGGCACCAGACTCACTCACTCCCGTAGGATAACATTGAGGATTGGAATTGTAGTGCATTGATGTGGACAAGATGGTTGCCCCCACTTTTTTCGGTTCCCAGAACTGCATGTGCAGTCTAGTCGTTTGGGTGTGGTTCGGCCCAGAGACACCTGGGATAACCAGAGACTATTTAAGGTACGCCCAGGCTGAGAAACATGTTTTGTGTTTTCTGCACCTGCAGCCTGACACTCACCGTGTTCGGATCAGTCTCCAGTAGGCCTGCACCTTTCTTCTGCGCTCAGTTCCTGCAAGAACAAGAACACTGTTAGGAAGAGCCTTACCTTGTGGCGCTTCTGCCCATCATTTATCGCTTCTTCTGTTCTGCGGGCATCTTCGGTGGTGTCATTCCCATCCCGGCACGCCGCTTCCTAAGGAAAAGGGAAAAGAACAGAAAAAAGGCATTAGTAAGCAATCAGCAAATCTTCGCTTATTTTTAAAGACTGTACGAGCTTCAAACGCTTACCTGAATCCCAGCCGCTCTGAGGGAACTCTGTCTCCAGAACTTCTCATCCATCTGCAAGAGGGAAAAAACACTTCAGGTTAGCGTGGAAACATCTAGAGGGGCCGCATACCGCGCTTACTCACCGCATTTCTTCTTCATAACTGGCATCCACGCTGAAAACGTTGCGGCACCTAAAAGACACAGAAAAAGAACTCAGTTCAATACAAATACGAAAGAGTTGCATCGCGCATCACGCTCTCACTCACCTTCAGCGCTACTCATCTCAGCAGCACGTCGCCATCCCCGGATGCCGGCCATCAACTAAGGAAGAAAAGGAATAAAGTTAGAGAACTGTTCAAAAGACTCATTATACTTACCTGTCGGACTCTTGCCAGTGAAGTAACTAGGCAGCAAAGAGCCCGCATCAATCAATGCGCCCCTGCGCTGAAAGCAGGACGGAGAGCACACTTTCCAAGAAAACAAGGTGAGCTGTGGATCAAAGGGAAGGGTTGGACCCCGGGGAAGAAGGGGTTCAAGCACACAGATGCAATAGGGAGTTAAACTCTACCAATCCTGTGTTTCAGGCCCAGTCTCCAGTCGAGTAGACTCCAGGGAAGGGTTTGAGGTCGTAAGAGGTCAGAACAGGCTGAGTGACGTCCCTGTGGATACCAGGTGAGCGTTACACATATTCACGCACCAGGTCTCATTAAGAGGTTTCACCTGGATAACCCCACCAAACCCGGACCGGACAGGAATTATACCATCAGAAGGGGCTGGGGGGGGGAAGTGCTGTCATGACCACTGTGAGGGGGCACAAGTTGTGCCACAAGCAGGCTCCCACAAGAACCCTGAGGGCCTTAAAACCACTGCAAAAGGGATCCTGGAGCCAGTCCTGGCACCTTTGGCACCAGGCTCATATGTAGGAAGGAAGGGCTGTTCAAACTAGGTCCCATTTATGTACATGGGCCTTTAAATCCAACATAGAAGCACCCACACAGTCTAGTTCTAACAACCAAGCCATGTGGTCTAGAGTTTTGGGTGTGGCAGGCCTGGAACTACTTTCCCTGGTACTACTTTACCTGGGCTATATAAACCACACCCTGACTGCAGAACACGCTTCGTGGTATTCTGCAACCAGCAGCGTGGCGCTCACCGTGTCCAGCTCCTGGTCTTCAGCATCTTCCTGTAATCCTGCAAGAACAAGAACACGATTATTTTGTCTTACCTGAGAAAACACCATCCAGCACTCAGCATCTCAACTGGGCTGCATTCTGTGGAAACCAAGAGAAGAAGAAACATCACTCACCTGTGAGTACTAGCTTAAGGACTTCTGGCGAACCGCTACCACAGCTGCTGTTCGAACATTGCGACCTGCAATAACGAGAAAGGGAAAAACAATATTAGAACACGTGCTTCCAAAACATCGAATTCCATCAGTCTTACCTGAATTCCATCGTGCTAAGCCACGCTTCCATCCGGAGAACAACAGCAACATCTGCAAAGGAAAAGAGACATATTCAGGTTCGCTTTCAATATTTAAAAAAACGCACAGCACTGTACTTAACTTAACGGATTCCGGGAGCCTCTTTTTCATTGCGCTCTCATCCACTCGCAGCACCACAGCAGCCTGTGAGGAGAAGAAGAAGAAAACACAGGTTAGCTTTAAAAGACAATAAAGGTGCTGCGATTCACGCTTTCTCTTACCTAGAAACGTGCCCCTCCATCCGGCACGCGAGCATCAAGACCTTCGCACCTGAAAAGAAGGAGATAAAGACATTAACAAATTTCCACCATAAACAGAACAAAGACTTACAATTAACAAACCTACCTGCCTACCAGCAGATTCCGGGTCAAAGCAGGCCTGGGCCCAAGGACGGCGTACTGCACCAGTGAAGTAACTCGGGCAGCTCGCCAACAAACCTCAAGAGCCCCTGCACAAGAAACACAGGACGGATAGCTCACCCTACAAATAACTAAGATTCATTATTCAGCACTGGGCAACTACAGTGTTAGGGAGGATTCTCCTTCTAGGGCTAATTTCCCTCACCTAGTGAGTCCCTGTGATGCTGGAAATGTATCAGAGGGACAGGGCCTCTGAATCCTTGTCCTCTTCTGCCTTTTATCGTGTGTTCTGTTATGTTTTCTGCCCAGGAATCCATTTGGGACTCCTGGCAGTGCAGCTCTCTCTTTTGGTTTGGTGAACAGACCCCTGGGATACCCTTATGGCACCCATGGGTGGGGGGGTACAACCCTGTGCCCCTAGTGTATGTTTTTGGGCACCTGTGGGTGGCCCACAGAGCAGGGTATGGGCTGGTGGCAGCTCCATGCTGAATTGGACAGGTGCTCTGGGTGTCCTCCATTTTGGGATACCCAGGCCCTGCCATTGGGATCAGTTGATTCCTGATAGAAACAAGATGGCCCCTGTGGCCTCTTGCTTTCTATTGCCTGTTGTCTTGTTTTCCCAAAGTCCTGGGATGCCCTGACTCTGTCCCTTCCCCCTGACTGGCTGTTGGGTGGAAGTTCCATATATGGTGTTGTTGTGAAGGCCCAGCTAGACTGACTGGAGCCTTCCCAGTGACTGTATGTTGTGGGTACCTCCTGTGGGTGGGACCTGGGTGAATGGAGTGTGTGACCAATATACACTCCTTGTTGTGGTTGTCTGGTTTCTGGCATGAGAGACAAAGACTGAGACAGCCCTGCCCGAAACTGGCCTGAATGCAGTGTGTAGTGTTGAATGGCTGGGTACTTGTCCCAATCCACATTCCTTGTTGTGAGTGTCTGAAAGGGAGGAGTGTGGCCTGAATGCACTGTGTGCCTGATTGGCTGACTGACTGCATGAATGCCCTTCTGTGTGATTGGCTGCTGTGTGTGTGCCAGCAGTGTGGATGAGAGACAGAATAGTATATCTGGGGACCTCTCACCACTGGAAATTGTTCAGAAGCATTCAGAAGCTGAGTCTCCACTCAAGAGTAACTGGATTTGCTGATCCTCGACGTCCAGCTGGAAGAAGAAGACTTGCTGTGGCATTTGCTTCGACGGAACTGAAGGTTGTCGAAATCGTCGAGGACTGACCCGAGAGAGGACCTGGTAAGGCGCCCTCTTCCCGTGCTCCGAGGGACCATCGAGCACCGCTGAATCTTCGCCGAAGCGCCCTGGAAGTCAGACCCTCGAAAGGCTGCCGACCCGAGACGGGACCGCCGAGGAGATCGAAGTGAAGCACCCGGACATCGACGCTGTCGAAGTCCATTGCCGTCGACCAGGGTTCGCAGGTCTGTGTAACCGCTGGAGGCCCGTCGAAGTTGTGTTGCCCAGCCGTGGGAACCACTTGACGCCGTGCCGCCGACGATCGGAGCCGTCCGCTCCATTGCCTAAGAACATTCAATCGAAGGACTCTCTCGACCGCATCGTCGACCGCTTATCCTGCCGGAGAAAGTCGAGGACGACCAACGCGCCGAGGAGAAACCTGCCGGTGGGTTTCCCGCCACCCGACGACCCCAAAGACTCGGACGACTCGACGCCCTTGCTGGGCTCCCGTCTCTACAATCTTTGCGGTCCAGAACTATTGTCATCGAGGTGCCCCGCACACCTCCGCCTTGCAGGACGCCGACGCCCCGACGCCGACGAGCACCGCTCGGACGGAGCTGCCGCCTCTTCGACAACGTTCGGCCTCGTTCGTCGACGGACGTTCGACGCCCCGTGCCTCCCGCCTGAAAAGGAAGGCATTCAAGAAGGGCCGTCGATTCCCCGTCGCCGAACAGCGAGTCCCTCGACGCTTGTCGACGCCTTTTCGAGGAACTCGACTCCACCAGGTACATTGGGGGGGTAAAAACATTATAGGAGAAAAATAGACTATTGAACAATATCTGGACTGGGCTGGGGTTATATCTCTTTATTTTGCAGGTTGCCCAGGTGGGGGGATCTCCACACAGAACTGTGTCCAGTAGCAAGGGCCAGTATTCTGCCTATTGTTTCAACCCTCTGTTATCTCTCCTCTCTCTATTGCTGGTTTCCTTCTTATTGATCTGTGTGCCATTTCTACAGTATTGTGAATGCACTTTAATGAGGTCTAATATTAGTGGTACCACTTTAGAATTGTAGATATTTACCATTGCTGATTTTCCTGAGCACAAAGTGCGTTATTGTGATAAGTGTACATAACCCTTGAATATTAATTATATAAAGACTGTGTTTTCAGTAATACAGTGTGTGGACATTCCTTTGTGGGGGCTTGGGGATACACTGTACTTAAGAACCAGCCTGCATCACCTCCTGAGAAGCTAGGCCTTGATTGCTCGTCCATCGCTACCGTATTAGAGAATCTTGGCTGGGGTCCTCTGTGCCTCCCCTCTACCATATAGAGAGCAGAAGTACAGACCCCCCCACCGGTCTTCTTTACAAAGCTGGTGGCAGCGGTGGGATGCTTATGGTTTTAAGACTCAGTGTATAACCGTGCCACTTACAAAATATCCGCACTTTTATTAGATTAAGGTTTGGGTGTGTACCAAATAACTGCATTACAAGCAATGGAGGCCATTGCAAATGGTAAATTGACTCGGATGAGCTTAGAGGCTCTCCAGAGTGCTTGTGAAGCCAGGGAGTTAGACTTTGTGGATAAGTCTAGGGCTGAGCTGATAGCTGCCCTGGTGGATTACCAGACTGATGGTGAAACTCTTGAGGAAGGGGGGGATGCAACCAGTGAGGACTCTGCCCCTGGGGTTGTCGCTGAATCTGTTTCTGGGAATGCCACCATTCCTGCTGCCTCTGTTCCAAACCCCAGCAATTCCATGGAACTTGAGTTATTGAGGATGAAGTTAGCCTTTGAATATCGCAAGTTGGAAATAGAAGCTGAGCTTAAGAAAGAGGAGCTGGCACAGCAAGTGGAACTCAAGAATAGGGATCTTGAACTCAGAAATAAGGACCTTGAACTCAAAAGCCAGGACACTGAATGTCAGAGAATCCAGCTAGAGAAAGCCAGAGTGGAGACTTCAGCTAGATCCAGTGAGAGTGTCAGGTCCCCAGCCACCAAGTTTATGAAAGATTTGGTTGGTGTGTTTGTGGAGGGTTCAGATATCCTCCAATGGATTGAAGCGTTTGAAATGGCTTGTGCAATTCATGATGTAGATAAAAGAGATTGGGCTAAGTGTTTGTTAAGCAGAGTGCCTCAAACTGGATATGACTGTATTCTGAAGCTGAGTGTGGAAGAAAGGGGTCAGTATGAGTGTATGAAGTCTGCTTTGATTGCCAAGTTTGGCAAGACACCTGCCCAATACCTTAAAAGGTTCAGGGAATTTAAGAAAAGAGAGAATGTGTCTTGGGTTGACTGGGTGAGTACTGCGCACATGAACATGATGGGGTGGATTGATGGATACAAGGTGAAAACTTTTGTTGAGTTGTCCCACCTCTTGTTTTTTGAGCATTTTTCTGAAGCCTGTTCACCAGAGCTGCGTCAGTATGTGGCTGACCAGAACATTTTGGACCCCTTTAAGCTGGCTAGGTTGGCTGACAAGTGGGTCTCCCACCGGGTGTCCCCTAAGGACTCCAGTGGGAAGGACAAGGACAAAGAAAAGGGGGCCTCTCAGAAAGCTGAGGAGTCCCAAAAGCAGTCACAGTCGGGTAAACCAAAACCTTCCTCTCCTAAGACCCAAAAATCTAGTGGGGATAAGTCCTCTGTGGGTGGGAATAAGAGTAGTGGTCCACCTGCTGCAAAGCAGGCTCCCAGTGGTTCCAGTACCGTACCCCGCACTCCTGGCACTTGTTGGGATTGTGGGGCTCTGGATCACAAAAGGGGTGACCCCAAGTGTAAAGGTAAGGCACTTGGAGTACAGGCTGTCAGCCTGACCTACCCTTACCCCGTGTCTGAGGTGGAGGCCACTGTCCTCCCCTCCTCTACAGGAATCACATTTGGTGCTCCAGTAGAGATTTCCTTAGTGTCCCTTGGGGCCTGGGACCAGTACGCAGAAGTACTGGCGACTATCCCGCAGAACACCCGTAGGTTTTTGAGAAGTGTCCTCTTGAATGGCCAGCCTTCTACTGGTTTGAGAGACACTGGGGCAAGCATGACAGTGGTGGACAGGACCCTGCTCAAGCCAGAGGACTATGTAGGTGCTCCTCTGAGAACCACCAGGTTAGCTGGTGGGCCTCCCAAATTATCGCCTGTAACCCTAGTCACACTCATGATTGGAGACAAGACAGCAAAGCTTCCTGTCCTGGTTCAGGACAATGTCCCTGCTAACATTCTGTTAGGAAACGATCTAGTAGAGTTGGGGTTGATCTCGGATGGTCTTCCCATGACTGCTGCTGCAGTCACTAGGTCACAGGTGACACCGGGTCTGGCTGTGAGTCAGGTATCCGAGCCAAAGGCGAGGCCTAAGGCAAGAAGAAGGAAGACCAAGAAGGCCACCTCTGTGGAGGGAACACCTTCTCTTCCTGCTGTTCCGACAGCACCCAATGGGATCCATGCTCCGGACGGGCTGGGTCCAGCGGAAAACCCAAACTCAACTCCTGTGGGAGAAGAGACAGAAGACTCTCCTGTGGGAGAGGTTCTCAACCCGGAGGATCATCCCGACCTTCAATGCTTGTTAGCTGAAGGGGGACCCTCCCGGGCAGACTTCTGTAAGGGACAGAGAGAGTGCCACTCTCTCGAGGGCCTGAGGAAACAGGCCCTGTCCCAGGCACAAGGTGAAGTGCCTAGGACATTCAAGATTTATTGGGAGGGTGAGCTCCTTGTTAGTGAGCCCACTAAGCCCGAACCTGGTGCCCGCAAGAGGTTGGTGGTACCCCAGGTTTACAGGCCCTTCCTACTGCAGTTGGCGCATGAGGTGCCCCTGGCTGGTCATCTTGGGACCAAGAAGACTAAGCAGAGGCTCTCTGCCCATTTCTACTGGCCACGGATGGGAGTAGAGGTGGAGTCCCACTGCAGGACCTGCCCAACTTGTCAGTTGTCTGGCAAGACTGGAGGCAGGGTCATTGCCCCACTGCAGCCATTACCAGTGGTTGGCACCCCATTTGAGAGGGTGGGCATCGACATCGTCGGTCCCCTTGACCCTCCCACTTCAGGTGGACATCGGTTCATCCTGGTCTTGGTAGATCATGCCACCAGGTACCCTGAGGCAATACCCCTTCGGACTGTTACTGCCAAGGTGGTTGCCAGGGCTCTCCTGGGCATTTTCACCCGTGTTGGATTCCCCAAGGAGGTTGTCTCTGACCGAGGATCCAACTTCATGTCTAGTTACATGAAAACCATGTGGAAAGAGTGCGGGGTAACCTACAAGTTCTCCACCTCTTACCACCCCCAGACCAATGGTCTGGTTGAGAGATTTAACAAAACTCTCAAGGGCATGCTAGGTGCTTTGGAAGAGCCCCTAAGGAGGAAATGGGATCTCCTCCTGCCATGCCTGCTGTTTGCTTACAGAGAGGTACCTCAAGAGGGTGTTGGTTTCAGCCCCTTTGAGTTACTCTTTGGACATCCCGTGAGGGGGCCCCTCGCCTTGATCCGAGAAGGCTTGGAAGCCACCCCTCCAGGTCCCGCCAAGCAAGTGGGGGACTATGTGTTAGGCCTCAGGCGGAGGATGACACAAATGATGGGTCAGGCAACAGCAAATCTCAAGGCCAGCCAGGAATTGAATAAGTACTGGCATGACCTGAAAGCTTCGCAAGTGGATTGGACTCCGGGACAGGAAATCCTTGTGATGGAGCCTACCAAGCCTAGAGCTTTGGCAGACAAGTGGACTGGACCCTTCAGGATCATCTCCAAGATGGGCGAAGTCAATTATCTGGTGGACATGGGAGCCTCTGGGGTAGCCCCCCAGGTATTCCATGTCAACAGGCTCAAGCCTTTCCACAGGCGAGCAGAAGTCTCATGTCTCTTGCTAGCTTCAGGGCAAGAAGAGGATGAGAGTGAGCCCCTTCCTGATTTGCTGCATAGCAACCCTCAGGATGGCTCAGTGGAGGGAGTACAACTCTCTCCCGATTTGACAACAGAGCAGCAGAGGGCCTGCCGGGCTTTGCTCCAGCAGTATGCCCCTCTGTTTTCACTGACACCGGGCCTTACACCGTGGTGTAAGCACGAAATTGACACTGGTGACAGTGTGCCTGTCAAAAGCAGGAGCTATCGTATGTCAGATACCGTCAAAAACCACATCCAGGCTGAGGTCGCCAAGATGTTGGATCTGGGTGTTATTGAACCCTCCACCAGTCCCTGGTCCAGTCCAGTGGTCCTTGTCCCCAAGGCAAGTTCCCCGGCGGGTACCAAGGATTGGAGGTTCTGTGTGGACTACCGAGGAGTCAATGCCGTCACCAAAACTGACGCGCACCCATTGCCCAGGGCTGATGAGCTCGTGGACACTATAGGTGCTGCCAAATTTGTGAGCACCTTTGACCTTACCTCAGGCTATTGGCAAATAGCTCTGACGGACCATGCCAAGGAAAAGACGGCATTCTCCACACCTGAGGGACTCTACCAGTTTAGGGTCATGCCCTTTGGGTTGAAGAATGCCCCTGCCACCTTCCAGAGATTGGTCAACCATGCGCTCAGTGGGCTGGAAGCCTTTTGTGTGGCTTACTTAGACGACATTGCCGTCTACAGTTCCACCTGGGAAGAGCATTTGACACATCTGGATAAGGTGTTGCAGGCCTTGAAAAGGGCTAACCTCACTATCAAGGCCACCAAGTGCCAGATAGCTCAGGGGAAAGTTACCTATCTTGGTCATGAGGTAGGAGGGGGTCAAATCCAACCTCTCTCCAGTAAAGTACAGGACGTACAGAACTGGGAGACTCCCACTACTCAAACCCAGGTGAGAGCCTTTTTGGGCCTCACTGGGTACTATCGCAATTTCATGGCAGACTATGGAACCATAGCTGCACCCCTGACAGCTCTAACTTCACCCAAACAGCCTAGGAAGGTTAATTGGACTGAAGACTGTCAGAGGGCCTTTGATGGCTTGAAAGAAAGTCTGTGTAGGGCACCTGTGTTGAGTGCGCCTGACTACAGCCGACCCTTTATCGTCCAGACGGATGCCTGCGACACCGGAATTGGAGCTGTCTTGTCCCAGTTAGATGACAAAGGGAGAGAACATCCTATCATATTCATCAGTAGACAACTCAAGGGTAGAGAACTTAGGTGGGCTACTGTTGAAAAGGAATGTTTTAGTATAGTTTGGAGCCTTAGGCGTTTTAGGCCCTACCTTACGGGGTCCACCTTCAAGGTCCAAACAGATCATAAGCCCCTGAAGTGGCTTATGCAGATGAAGGGTGAGAATCCGAAATTGCTCAGGTGGTCGATTAGCCTACAAGGGCTAGACTTCACCATAGAGCACAGACCAGGGAAGAGTCACGATAATGCAGATGGCCTTTCCAGAAGGTATGTTGACCGTCTGGATGAGGGTGTCTATCCCGTGGGAGATTAGGCACCCTCCACCTCAGTCTGGGGGGGGCGACTGTGATGCTGGAAATGTATCAGAGGGACAGGGCCTCTGAATCCTTGTCCTCTTCTGCCTTTTATCGTGTGTTCTGTTATGTTTTCTGCCCAGGAATCCATTTGGGACTCCTGGCAGTGCAGCTCTCTCTTTTGGTTTGGTGAACAGACCCCTGGGATACCCTTATGGCACCCATGGGTGGGGGGGTACAACCCTGTGCCCCTAGTGTATGTTTTTGGGCACCTGTGGGTGGCCCACAGAGCAGGGTATGGGCTGGTGGCAGCTCCATGCTGAATTGGACAGGTGCTCTGGGTGTCCTCCATTTTGGGATACCCAGGCCCTGCCATTGGGATCAGTTGATTCCTGATAGAAACAAGATGGCCCCTGTGGCCTCTTGCTTTCTATTGCCTGTTGTCTTGTTTTCCCAAAGTCCTGGGATGCCCTGACTCTGTCCCTTCCCCCTGACTGGCTGTTGGGTGGAAGTTCCATATATGGTGTTGTTGTGAAGGCCCAGCTAGACTGACTGGAGCCTTCCCAGTGACTGTATGTTGTGGGTACCTCCTGTGGGTGGGACCTGGGTGAATGGAGTGTGTGACCAATATACACTCCTTGTTGTGGTTGTCTGGTTTCTGGCATGAGAGACAAAGACTGAGACAGCCCTGCCCGAAACTGGCCTGAATGCAGTGTGTAGTGTTGAATGGCTGGGTACTTGTCCCAATCCACATTCCTTGTTGTGAGTGTCTGAAAGGGAGGAGTGTGGCCTGAATGCACTGTGTGCCTGATTGGCTGACTGACTGCATGAATGCCCTTCTGTGTGATTGGCTGCTGTGTGTGTGCCAGCAGTGTGGATGAGAGACAGAATAGTATATCTGGGGACCTCTCACCACTGGAAATTGTTCAGAAGCATTCAGAAGCTGAGTCTCCACTCAAGAGTAACTGGATTTGCTGATCCTCGACGTCCAGCTGGAAGAAGAAGACTTGCTGTGGCATTTGCTTCGACGGAACTGAAGGTTGTCGAAATCGTCGAGGACTGACCCGAGAGAGGACCTGGTAAGGCGCCCTCTTCCCGTGCTCCGAGGGACCATCGAGCACCGCTGAATCTTCGCCGAAGCGCCCTGGAAGTCAGACCCTCGAAAGGCTGCCGACCCGAGACGGGACCGCCGAGGAGATCGAAGTGAAGCACCCGGACATCGACGCTGTCGAAGTCCATTGCCGTCGACCAGGGTTCGCAGGTCTGTGTAACCGCTGGAGGCCCGTCGAAGTTGTGTTGCCCAGCCGTGGGAACCACTTGACGCCGTGCCGCCGACGATCGGAGCCGTCCGCTCCATTGCCTAAGAACATTCAATCGAAGGACTCTCTCGACCGCATCGTCGACCGCTTATCCTGCCGGA
This sequence comes from Ambystoma mexicanum, assembly GCF_040938575.1. Lineage (NCBI taxonomy): Eukaryota > Metazoa > Chordata > Amphibia > Caudata > Ambystomatidae > Ambystoma > Ambystoma mexicanum. The sequence continues at coordinate 1,470,550,641 of NC_090931.1, read as the reverse complement.
GAAAGTCGAGGACGACCAACGCGCCGAGGAGAAACCTGCCGGTGGGTTTCCCGCCACCCGACGACCCCAAAGACTCGGACGACTCGACGCCCTTGCTGGGCTCCCGTCTCTACAATCTTTGCGGTCCAGAACTATTGTCATCGAGGTGCCCCGCACACCTCCGCCTTGCAGGACGCCGACGCCCCGACGCCGACGAGCACCGCTCGGACGGAGCTGCCGCCTCTTCGACAACGTTCGGCCTCGTTCGTCGACGGACGTTCGACGCCCCGTGCCTCCCGCCTGAAAAGGAAGGCATTCAAGAAGGGCCGTCGATTCCCCGTCGCCGAACAGCGAGTCCCTCGACGCTTGTCGACGCCTTTTCGAGGAACTCGACTCCACCAGGTACATTGGGGGGGTAAAAACATTATAGGAGAAAAATAGACTATTGAACAATATCTGGACTGGGCTGGGGTTATATCTCTTTATTTTGCAGGTTGCCCAGGTGGGGGGATCTCCACACAGAACTGTGTCCAGTAGCAAGGGCCAGTATTCTGCCTATTGTTTCAACCCTCTGTTATCTCTCCTCTCTCTATTGCTGGTTTCCTTCTTATTGATCTGTGTGCCATTTCTACAGTATTGTGAATGCACTTTAATGAGGTCTAATATTAGTGGTACCACTTTAGAATTGTAGATATTTACCATTGCTGATTTTCCTGAGCACAAAGTGCGTTATTGTGATAAGTGTACATAACCCTTGAATATTAATTATATAAAGACTGTGTTTTCAGTAATACAGTGTGTGGACATTCCTTTGTGGGGGCTTGGGGATACACTGTACTTAAGAACCAGCCTGCATCACCTCCTGAGAAGCTAGGCCTTGATTGCTCGTCCATCGCTACCGTATTAGAGAATCTTGGCTGGGGTCCTCTGTGCCTCCCCTCTACCATATAGAGAGCAGAAGTACAGACCCCCCCACCGGTCTTCTTTACAGTCCCCCAGCAGCTTTTCTGGATTTCTGGAGCTTATTTTTTCCACCTGGTAAGAGTGTGCATCTTTTTCCACTCTTACATGTGTTTTGGCCTATGTGTTTTTACTCATTGTGTGATCTTGGGCACTGGAGCACACCACTCCAGGTGCCCCTGTTCTTGTATGGGTTTCACCGCACCTTTAGTGCAGTAACCCAGGGTTGTCTTTGAGACTTCCCCCTGACTCCATTTCACTGGGGCTGACTACTGTCCCTCAGAGAAAGGTAAAGTTGCCATTTACTTTACCTAGTCATTTTTACCACAGACCCAGTACACCCCATTTTACATGGAGTACTGGAAAGGGCTAATCTGTACCCCTTTTCTGTCTGTACCTCCCTGAGCATTGTTTTGCTCTTTTAACATTTAGACTTGGCTGGTGGCAGTGGTATCTACCCTAACTTTTCTACCGCGATTATATTAGATAAACGTGGTACTGTTCTTGGCTATTATATTAGCCTCGAACATAAACCCTCTTGACCAAATCGTCTTTCTTTTGGCTCCGGTTGGGTTTATTCACCATTTCCTTTTGTTAAAGTCCTTCTTGTGTTTTACTTTGCGCGGCAAACTAGGTTCACCTTCTTTGTTCACCGTCTTTTTGGCGGGACTCTGCAGATAAGCCCTCCTCAAGGCGCCTGGGTGTCTAGGTGGGCTGAATGTGAGGGAGGGGTGTAGTCACCCCCTGCACAGGGTATCCTAGGAAACCCAAGTTGCACTTTGCCATGATTGGCTGAGGTGGTTTTCCCGGCCGGACAACCCCCCTGATGCGTGATTGACAGCCAGGCTGTGTGAATGGGGGTTTTGCGCATTAAAAGGCAGGTCTCTTGGGCTAGAAGAAGAGAAGCAGAGAGAACGACGGCTTCTGCAACTACCCTGTCCCGGTAAAGCCCTGCTGCAGTCCTGAGCTATCTACCCTTCGATGACTAAGAGAAGATCCAGTCCGCAGTCTTCTTCCCTTGAGCCTGGTGGGGATAACCAGCTCATCTTCTTCAGCCAGAGAGCTCTGCAGTGGTCGAAATCGCTGCACACTGCTGTAGTGGTCCGGATAGCCACCTAGTGAGCCTCTCCTGTTTTTAAGGAGCACACCTTTCCGTTGCCGTTGCTGCCGGCTTCATCCCTGTGTGGTGGAGACCCCCTTCAGACGTCCTCCTTCACAACGAAGCTCCAGGCATCGTGGGTCTGCGGGAAACCAACAGGAACAACTGCCAGGGCACCAGCTGCATCGTGGAAATAAGGTACTGTGTTCTACTCGAGGAAACTGGGTGAACCCCTTTTCTTCATCCTCAAGGCTCGTCCTTGTCTTCCCTCCTTCTTATAACTTTTGCTTCCGAACATTGACAATATTTAAGTACTCTTGGGCTATACGGAATCGTGAACTGTCTAACGGTGTGATCTTCGGCACAGGCCTCCGGTGTCATCTAAACCTGGCTCCGACCCTTTGACTTTTGAACTCCTGTTTCTGAGTGTTTCTCGATACTGTCTGCCTAACCTAAATATTGCCTGTGATTTTTGCCTCCAACTCCCTCTGGGTATCTCAGGTGCTAAGTGTGTTTTTGCCCTGGTAGCATTTCATGTCACGGATACGCGTTTATTTAGTAGACCGAACTGTCAAGAAGTGATCACAACCGCATCCGCGGTATCGTGTTTTGTTCATAACACTGGTTCATTCAAACACAGGGTACTTACCTTGAGACTTACTGTACAAAGTGAATTGGTTAGTTGTAGTATATTTAACATGTGGTTTTGTTTAAAGTTTAACAGAGGTGTTGTGTTTATAACTGATGGTTTAAAAATAAATGTACTTATATTTTTTACCTGAAACCTTGAGTCAGTGTTTGCTTGAGTCACAGTAATTGTGGTCCCTTTGTGTAATCTCTGCTACTGCTCATATACTCTTGAGATAAGCCTGGCTGCTCTGCTACTGCTACCACTATAACTTAGTAGTACAGGCTTGTACCAAAGGTAAAAACTTGTATTGCCACCTGTGGTCTTAATTGTGTGTAGTGGTCCCTAAGGGCACTGCACAGGATTCTGCCTAACATACGCAACTGCTAATGGACTGGTGCATCTCTTTCTACAATACATAGTTCGCTTACATGGAATACCACAACACATTTTTTGCGACCGTGGTACACAGTTTACTTCTAGGTTTTGGCGATTATTCTGTGAAAAGTTGAGAATCAAGCTACAGATGTCCAGCAGCTATCACCCATAAGCCGATGGGCAAACGGAACGTTTGAATCAGACGTTACAACAATTCCTGAGGTGCTACACATAGTACAGAAGGGGTTTGGGTGGACACCCTCTGGCTAGCAGAATTAGCCTATAATAATTCCCGGCATGCCTGTACCGGATATTCTCCATTCTACACCACATATGGTTACAATCCTCATATGCAACCTTCAATCGCTCAAGCGCAAGACTCCCTACCTTCAGTGCAGGCAGAGATGACTGTTTTATCGCAAACATGGGCCAAGGCACATCAGAATCTAGTTGCAGCTAAAGACTCAAACAAGCGTTATGCAGATACAAAACGTCGGGAAAGGCCGCAATATAAGGTGGGGGACAAAGTGTGGCTATCAACATGACACCTGAAGCTACCAGGATCATCGAAGTTCAAGCCCTGCTTTCTTGGTCCATTTCGTGTAGCCCGAGTTGACAATCCAGTGGCCAGGCGATTGCAACTACCAATCCATATGAAAGTGCACCCTGTGTTTCATGTTGCCTTGTTTGAAACCTGCAGCCCCACATGCACGCATGGAAAAACCTCCTCCAGTTTTAATAGAAGGGTATCCCAAGTATGAGGTTCAGGCCATTCTTAATTCCCGAAAAAGAGCAGGGGTGTTATATTATTTGGTTGATTGGGTAAGTTACGGCCCCGAAGAACGCTCCTGGGAACCTGCCAGTAATATACATGCTCCTCTGTTCTTACGTTTATTCCACCGTAACTATCCAGCTAAGCCTGGCCCTTCTGCGAAGAGTGATGCCACCTATGTCCCTCCTGTAGGATCATCAGGTGGGGGAAGCTGGCATCTGCTGGGAAAAGACCTGTAAACAGGCAACAGGAGACCAGAAACTACACTACCCAGTGTCCTGGGCGCCTCCAGCAGCCTCAACGCTCCCAAAACAAGAAGGACAGGCACACGGGGCCTTTCTCGGGAACGCCCAAGCCAACGCCCCAGCGTGTGCGCATGCGCGAACACGGTACAGTTGTTCGCGCTCAGATTTTCCTCCGGGCGGATGCATTCCCAGAGGCTCCGGTTTGGGCTGCAACTTACGCGGGGCCGCTTCTCACCTGAAACCAACACATCAGGCCCTGTGCTCTAAAAGATAAGTGCATGTTTGTGTGAAAGCAGAATCTGGCGCAAGGGAAGCGTGTTAATACTAACAAGATGTTCTCAGCTTGGCAGTGAGATATGGGATCGGGCATTGTTTATGAAAGCGCCCCGGAACCCTAACTCATGTGGGAAGTATCAGCGCAGAAGCGCACCTGAGCATTAACCATGTGTGGAGACTAATAACGCATGACAGCGTAGATTCACTGCATGCAAGATTGACTAATCCTAGCCTGTTAACCCCAAAAAATGCGTTACACTTTGAATGCGTACTAATTATTTCTTCTCCTGACAGACGCGGCTTGCCGTTGTCTCCAGGACACCGCTGAAACGGAATTGAGCACCGGACTTCAAACCAGCAACCAGAGCTAAGTGTTGCTTGTTTTATTAGCGCGCATGTACATTTTAAAGGGTGGGAATCTCTTGAGGGTTCTGTTGAGGGGGCAAAAGTGTGTGCACAATAGCTGGAGTACCAGCCCTGTTTTCCAATCTTGAGTGCAATTATTTTCCCTTTATTTGTATACCATTATTTGATGTGATTTAGCTGGAGAACCAGCCCATGTTTATTGCACCCACCTGGCACAATGGTAAGGTGCCTGCTCTGATATGCGCTCTGGCTCCTGAATCAGTGTCAGTGGGCCTGTTCAAGCCAATCCTTTTCTGGGAAGTAACTCAGTGCTTGTCAACTGAGTGCAGAGATCTCGCAGGTGGTCTGTCCATGGTGCATTAGTGTAACAAGTGTAATTCACTTGTATTACAACTGAATAGAAAGCCTTCAAACCCAGAAGGTCGTGGGTATCGGTATGAATGCAAAGGCGTGTTAAGAAGCTCCAAAGAAAACCCCCCAAAAAAACGCAGCAAGAGCCAAGGAGCATGTTTTTCCAAATTCCCCCTTACCTGCCCACAACCTCTTCCTAACCCTCTTTCCGGTGTTCCTGCAACCCTCTAGCCATCCAATTTGTGGACCCTATACCCCTCTTTCCCAGTGTTCGAAGTGTACGAAAAGAAGTAGTGGAACTATGTTCCCTGCCGGTCTGCGCCCACTCGCCACAAACCCCATCACCGTGTCCCCTCCAAACACAATGCACACTCCCAAACACTTGCACCTGCTGCTTAAGGGAATGTTCAGTGCAGTGCACTGAAAGTGCAAGTTTCTACTTCTTCCTACAGTTCTATTTTAAAACGAAACCATTCCGCAACGGTTTCTTTTTAAAATAAAAGTATCGGATCTGTAAAAGTTCAATTAAAAAAGTAGAGGAGCACCGCTCCCATCCGCTCCCGCTCACTTTGACCACTGCTCTTTCCCTGTGGTGGTTGCGGAGGTCTGTGTACATTTGGTTTCAGACACCAAAACCATTTAGGGGAGGTAGGAGTTTGTGCTGCTTCTGCGCTGGACCAGAGATCGACACGACAGTGCAGGACTTCAAGACGTTCTCAGAATACATGGGATTTCACCACAGAAAAATAACACCTTTATGGCCCCAGGCGAATGGCACCGTAGAACGATTCATGAACAACATCAAGTGCATGACCCAAATTTGCTCGGCTCACTGGTGAGCCTGTGGAGAAGATGCTGTATCAATTAATGCGAGACTATAGAAACACTCCACACTGCACCACAGGGAAGACTCCTTCAGAAGTGATGTTTGGTGAAACATAAGAACCCGGCTTCCACACATCACGCAAGAAGACAAAAGGTACAGTAGTGATCAGGAAATGCGAGAGCAAGACTCTCGAAGGAAAGCCGACCTGAAGAGAGAAACCTATGAGAAAAGGAGAGCCAAGGAAAATGACCTCCAAGCAGGGGATGTGGTCATCGTGAGACAACCCCAAAGTCGCAAGAGCATGGCCGTTTTTAGCGAGGAAAAACTGTCGTTCAAGTCGTTCACTTGAACTGTCGTTCAAGTGAAGCGATCCCTCATCACAGCTGAGGGTGACAGGAAAACCAAGACGAGGAACTCCTCACACTTCAGGTGAATGCCTGGGATTGTGCCTCTCACCAACCCCGCCTTGCCAGTTCCCCTACACGATTGGGATGCACCCTATGAAGGAGACAGAGAAGGCTCCAGTGCCGAAGTGACACCCTGGCTGCCGCAAGGATGCATTGAACAGACGGACTAGCGACCCCAAATAACTTGTAAGAAACCTCACGGGCTCATCGAAGAAATGAACTGACATGGGACTTCATATTTAGTATTGGGGGGTGTGGTGTTGTCACCGCCTCATGTCACGTGGGGAAGAACACAGGGACACGGGAAGGGGAGGGGCGGGCAAGGTAGGGAAACGTCAGTTCCAGTTTGGTTGTAATAGGTGTGGAGTGTTCCTGCCTCCGCCACTTGGGTGCATGAATGAGAGCGTAGCAGGCCCTTCTGAGGGATAAGGTGGTCCACAGATATTCTACAGAGGCCTATATCCTTCTTTGGAATTATGGAGTACTGGGCGAGCAGTCTGCTCAGATTCCTTAAAGATGTGCAGGCTTTCTTCAGCCTTAGTGCCAAAGAGCTCTGATCCGTCAAAGGGCATATCAAGGAGATTGGATTGCACATCTTGGGCAAAGTTAACTATGCGCAACCAAGAATAAGTGTGAACTATAGCTGCTGTGCTCATTGAGCACCCACTGTAATCAGCGGTATCTAGCCCCACTGCCAGCATATTCCTGGCAGTGTTGACCCCATCTTGCAACAGCTGCTTAAATGAGTCTTGCATGCCTGGTGGAATGTGATTTGTGGCTGTTTCTGCCTGTCAGCAGTTAATGAGCGCTGTTTCTGCATACCTTTGGTCTGGGGTGAAGTGAAGGGTCCGGCGTGAAGTTGAAGCAATGGGGTGATCCACGATGTTCCGGGTACAGGTCAGATAGTCGGTGCGTGACACAGAAATTCAGAGCAAGATCACTACCACTAAAGCACCACAGGACAGTACCCCAGTGATTATTGTGGCCAGGAACAGTGCAAAGCACTGAACCCAGGTACTGAGAAGGATACGACGATAGAGGTTGAAAGCAGGACGGTAAACCAAATGGCAAATACAAGAAAGGAAGCAAAAGCATACACGTGTAGAGGCAAGAACGATGGAGGAAAGACTGAAAATAGACTAACAGAACAAGGAGCAAGGAGAAAGGAAAAACTAGAAGATACTGAGGAACCCTAAGAGTGGAGGACAGAGAGCATACCTCAGAGTGACCACAAGTGAGACCCACCAAATGCAGTGCATAAACTGCTTACATGAGGTCAGGTCGAGGATGAGACGTCTGGGCTTTAGTCACCCCGGGGAGATGGGTATGCCAAAACAAGGCAAAAACATTCCTGGGAATGCTTGTAGTCTCGTGCAGAAGGGATGTGACCTAGCAGTTTGAGCTGGTCTGCCCCTTTTGGGGTGGGATCAATTCTGATTTGCATATGTCTTTCCCCTTTTGTAATGGCTTGGCAGGTGAAGAACAATGGTCTGGAGGGTTGCCCAGAGCAAAGCAGAGGTTGAAATTAATTCTAAACCTTGCAGCCATTACCTCTTTTGTTTTGCTGTAGTCATCCGCATGGGACAGGTATTCCCAGAAATGGGTCCGGTGCCTGCTGGACCTAAAGTCCCAAGCTACTCCTCACTGATGATGCTCAACAAGGCTGAAACATGTTTGGGGAAGCTTGTGGTCTCATGGAGAAAGGATGTGACCAAACAGTTTGAACTGCATTGCCCCTTTTGGGGTGGGACCAAGCCTGATTTGAATATAGTCTTTCCTCTTTTGCAATGGCTTGGCAGGCAAAGAAAGATGGTCTGGAGGGTTGGCCAGAACAATGTCAAAGGTTAAGATTAATTCTAAACCTTCCGGCCATGACCTCTTTTGTTTTGCTCAAGATGGCATCGCACATTGATGCCAGGGATGCTGTTGGAAGAAGTAGATGTGTTGTCACGGAAACCCCTCAGGGAGAGGGTTGGATTGCACATGTGCACCGACCGGACCAGTGCCACCGATGGAACAGGAACAGCTGCCAGTCACCAGGTAAGTGATAGGGGAGATTCCAGGGGGGTCAGCGCAGCGGGAGCCGTTGCGGGATGTGAAATTGCCATTTCCAACAAGGAATGTGAGTATCTTGCTAGTGTGCATGAGGCGTTGACTGTTCTCAACCTCTGACTACCTTCAGAAAAACTTTTCTTACCCAAGGGTCTTATTTTTTGGATTACCTATCTGGAGGTCCAGATGTGAATGCCGTAGATTTGAAGCATGCTGTCGAGGCATGGATCACAAGGCTGTCTGCAGAGGGCTGGATTGTTAAAAATTGAGGGTCATTTGGACCTGCCCTATGTTTTCAGACAATATCTTTTCCTACATTGGAAGCTGAGGCTGGTTTACCCAGACTGGCTAAATTACTTCCATGTTAGCACCAACAAAAGATAGAACTGGCACCTTTACCTGCTTTGGTTTTATAATGTCCATTATCCCATGGTAGACTACCTCTTCAGAAGCAGAGATTAGAGTAAGGGTGACAATTCATGTGGCAACCACTTCTCTGAAGGAGCCAGAATTGCACCCCTTGCCCAAATGACATCTATTCCTATCTGTGAATCTGGTGAGGTGTCCTGTCTGCTTGTTGCTTGTAATTCCGTCTGTAATTGTAAAAGGTAGTCTAGATTTGTGTATCTAGCAACTCCTCAGGCCAGGATTATCTTGGAACGTCAGTTGATAATTGAAAGCTAGGAGGAACATCTTCATCTTCACCTTCCTCCCCTTTGAAAATGCTTTGAGCTGTTTTAATATGAGCAATTCTTCTCTTGGGTTTATAAAGAGGAATCATCTGGCTCTGATGGCTCAGAAAAAGATTCTTCTATGAGTCTATTTTTGATTTTCTTGACGGATGCCGGCGTCAACAGTCTTTCAAATACTGACTGTCAGAGTAAGCGCTGAAGATTTTAGCATCAACAACATAGACTGCATTTGTGCTTTCAATGTCTTTTTTAATGGTAGTTTTTCCTTTGCCCTTTTCACCAGTGAGCTAGGAGTTGTGTGGGAACGGTGTCTGCTCTTCTTTCTTTTTCCCTGGAGAAAGGGGTGTTTTAACGGTTCTGTGAAAAGACCTCTTTTTAAAGGTCTCAAGAGAAAAAGACCGATTTACATTGACCGATTTTCTATTGATCAGAAAACCGGCACCGCAAAGTTTTTTTTCTCTTGAGACCTTTAAAATGCGGTTTTCCTTTTTTAAAATATTCGGGGGGGGGGTTTATCCCCCAAGACCCTCATTGCTCCTCCCTGCCCCCAAACCAAAACACATATATACACACAACGCACACACCAACACACACGCACCCATGAAACCATCTCTCAGCCCCAACCCGCAAACCACACCCCCAAAACTCCCACCCCTTAATCCCTCAAACCAAAACACATACATACACACACCAACACAATCGCACCCACACACTTACCCATTGTCCTGGTCCTGTGCTGCCGGGCACTTGTGTGCGGAAGGGGCATGACAGTTCTATTTAGAAAGACTGCACCATGCGGTCACAGAGTGGTCTTTCTAAATCGGTCTTTTAGTGAAAAGATCTTTTTAAAAAGATATTTTCACTTAGGACTGTTTTAACACCCTCTACTGCCTGTTGGAAAACATTTTCCAAAGAGGTCCTAAATGCCTCCTAGTCCTCTTTCCAGGATGAGGCTGTAGGGAACTCAGGCTGACCTCGATCAGTGCCTTTTACTTTTCATCGGAAGGAGGAAGAATGCGTTCTCTAAGGTAAGGTATGGCTTCTCGAATGGTGGTCTCAATTCTTCTTTCTTTTCTTTTCTCTGATCTCGAATGGTGGTCTGACAACCCTGATCTTTTTCTAGGGGATGTTTTTTCAAACCTTGATTTTAACAGCATCGATTTTGACGAGGCCATATGTAGCCATGCCACTTTTTCTCTAAGCGCCTTTGGCCTCATCGTCTGACATGAGCCACTCACCTCGATTTCATGGTCCTTTCTTAAGCAGAAAAAACACGTGGTGTGGGGGTCCGTCATGGCCATCGACCAATGGCACGATGTACAGGTTTAATCAGCTCCTTAAGGTAGCTGGTCATTGCTGTGGAGGACATTGAAGATTGTGAAGACTTTGAGGCTGGAGGAAGGAGAACAGGTGGAGGTGACCTCTGTGTACCACATGGGCTGTCTATGAAGTTGCACCCAGCGATCAGAAAACCTCATGGGGCCTGCTGGAGGAGGCTATAAGGTTTGCCAAGATACCAAGGTCATCAGAGACTAGTCCATCCAGACCACCTGCTGACTTTTGGAGGAACCGTGATGGAGGGAGACCTCTTAGGGTGACGGTTTGGCTGATTCTTGTTGTGAGGACGAATACTTAGTTACTGTTAAAGATATTACCAGAGCACTCCCTAAGGTGACATGCCATTTAGTTTTGGCAGGACTGAGTGAGGACAATTCTTTCCCTTCTCCTTTCACACCACCTCAGGCCAATGGAAACACTTGGGCCGGGACCAAGTAACACCCTAAAAGTGGACTTTGCGATAGTGGCCACCAGGGGGTGCAGAGATTCGGATGTCTCTGTGAAGTCTCCTCTACAGAGGGCCATTTTGCGGGCTGTGGCCCCCCAGATAAGCCCCCATCTGGATTGAGAAAGCCCCAGTGGTGCATATGAAGACTGGGTGCACCCCCCCAGTCCAATCCACTGGACGGAGGGTGCACGAAAACGGAAGGAAAGCCTGCATGGTGAGGAGGCGAGGCGTGGTGTGGAGTATCCCAGACCCGACGTAGGGCACCGAAAGTGAAGGACTCCATGGCGGGGGTGGAGTGTGGCCAAGCCCCGTTGGACAATAAGAGTGGCTCCACGAATCGTGGGGAGCCACAGGAGGTGCAGCAGCCGGCCTCGTGTTTGGTGGTGGGCATAGCTCTCAACTCACCCGCTTTTGGCGGGTGTCACCCGCCTTGCAAAGGGCTGACTCACCCGCCAAGCCTCCTGCACTCCCATTCATTCCAATGGGCGTCTCACCCGCCAAAAACAAAATCGGGTGATTTTACCCGCCTTTGCGAGGCAAATGGTTGAGAGCTATGGGTGGGGGGGCCGATGTGCACCCATTGGCGTGTGGAGGCGCAGACCCCAGAGGGCACAGGCAGTGCGCGTGACCCCAGACTGGGGCCACAGTGGAGCGGGACACCTGGCCTCGCCCGGCGCGGTCCGCCATCGGGGCTGGGAGGCCCCTGCTTCACAGGTGTGGAGGATCAGAGAGGTTAACATCCCCCACGTCCACGCAACGAGGTTTGTGTCGCATAACACGGAAGACCCGAGGAGCGAGATGGCAGCAGGTGTGTGGTATTCGGAGCTGGGGGACACAAAGAGCACGGTCCCTTTTTACTAAAGAATAACATCAGAGCTGAGCCCTCCTTCATGATCTTTAGGAACAAAGTCAAGTCAGGCTTCTGGAACCAAATTCACACCTAGCCTTCGTCCTTGTGGCGTCTGTTTTCACACCTATATATATGCAAATGTTCTACGTTTTAACTGCCGCCAGTCTGGACAGACAATACTGTAAAATGTAAATTGTAAATATCATTATGTACAATATCAATGTATGCATAACATGTATGCAAGATATGCGCTCAGCTGCCCCAGGGCCCCGATGCGCAATACAAATAAAATACAAATAGAGCGCTCGTGGGGGGCTGGGACAGCGGTTACCCCCGCTAGCTGGGTCCTGGTGGCGGCCCGGGCTGGGCCCCCCCCAGCCCGCTCCCATAGAGGAAAAGAAGTGCCACAGACTGAGGAGGCAGCAGGGGAAGCAACAGGAACCCATTGTCGTGGGGGTTAGACTAGCCCCCATCCTGTAGGTGCGAGGTGAGGAGGCCCAGGGAGGAGTAGAAGAGAAGCCATGCCCCCCAGGGGGGGCCGAGGAGGTCACAGCAAAGGCGGACTGCCCCTGGCAAGAGGAGTGTGTTGTACTGGGGGTTCAGTTGGCAGTGAAGGAGGGGGAAGAAGCGACCACTCATCAGCACCACAGGACGGGAGGAGCAGGACGTGTGTTCGGGGACGGAGGTGTGGGCCCCCTGGAACTGCACAGGGGCATGGGCCCGCCACCCCCCATGACCATAGTCAATCAGGACACCTGTGGCACAGCCGGGGGGGGCTTCCCACAAGAGTACAGGTGTAACACAGAGGGACGCCTGGGGCCCCTAGAATCAGGGGCCCCCATTTGGAACAGGACATACACTTGACCAACTGAAGAGGGTAGTGGCGTGAGGGCCCCTGGGTCATTCACGGTGGTGTGTGCCCACCCCACTACGGTGGACATCGTCTGCCGAGGGCTGGTCCCGGAGGAGTCAAGGGGGTGACACAGAGGTCTTGTCATGATCACTGCTTCCAAGGAGCCAGGACCAGCCCAACGTCCTTGGAAGCAGGCCCCTAACCCTAATCCTAAGCACCAGCCGGTCCCCACTGGGACCTGTTGGACCTTGTCCTGGCGCCGGTGGCACCAGGCTCATCAAAACCATTGGTCCCGGCACTGGAAGAGCCGGGCTCATAATAGGTGTGAAGATGCTTGGGTGGACTTACCTGCAGCAGACCATGCTGCTTACTTACCAGCCACTTAGAAGCCATCTGAGAACAGGAACTACTTTCTTACCTGGGTGGGGCAGCTCCACTCCCTGGAAACAGCACTGGAACTCTTCTGGAAACTGGAACTCTTTTCTTACCTAGGCGGGGCCGTGGAAGAAGATGCCTCATCACTCTAAGGCTATTTAAACCACACCCGATAGAAGAAGCGTGCTTCGCGTTATTCTGCATCTGCAGCAGAACGCTCACCGAGTCTGCTCCGACCCTTCTTCTTCCGACCCTGGACCTGCAAGAATCCTACTTACCATTTCGGTATCCAGACATCATCAGCACCTGCAAAGAACAGAAACAACAGGTTAGCAAGGCGAACTTTACACGCAGTGCTTACTTACCTGATCCATCGGCTGCGGCCGTTTCTTCACGCCACATCTCCACCTGCAAGTACAAAAGCATTGCCATACTTACCGGCACGCTGTGAATTCCGGATTTCTTCATTCAGCATCGCCGCCTGTGAAGGCAAAGAATCGTTAACAACTTACTGGCATTCCGCGGACTCCGGCCCTGCAACCCAACATCTGAAAGGCAAAAGAAAAGACATTAAGCAGGTATTTACTTACGTCCATCACGCTCGTCGCAATAAAACGCCTGTGAATACTCCGGCGTCTCTTTAACACAAACTTAGCTGCAAGGAAAGAGACAGTTAGAGCGCTTGCCATACTTACGAACTTCCAGGCGCTTCAATTCATCTTTCATCTCAAGAGCCCTGCAATACATAAGGGAAAGGCATTATACAGAATCTGCATATAAACGTGCCACGCATGTAAAGACTATAAAGACAAAAGGTGTCCAGAAACTCACCGCTCGTGCAGATAACGACGGTAACCATCCTCTGAATTCAAGAGGCCTGTGTTTCACCAGTGAAGGAACTGGCAACGGCACCCTGCACCAGACGCAGATGGGGAGCCCAGCATTCACCTATATAAGGTGAGCACGTTGACCTGGGGGCTCTACGAAAAAGCTGGGAAGAGAGAGAGAGAGGGACATTCAACAACCCAGACCATTAACCCCCATATTCTTTCACCTGCAGAAACCTCACTCTTCGAGTCCGACACACAGTGCGAAAAGGTTCGACCCCAGAAGCCAATCGAGTCCTGCACATCACTTTTCGAGTCACAGACAGCTTCCTGCCAAGACCCGCGCCTCCGTGGGAATCAGGTGAGCGTTACAGGTCTTCTCCAGATTGGGGTGAGGAGCCTGGTGGGCTCCGGGGAGCAAGACACAAATGAGCTGGGTCAAGATAAAGGACACTCACCTGGGTGCCTTGGGGGCCTCCTATCACAGATGTAATTAGAGCTCCCAAGGAGTCATCTGCGTAGGATCGTGTGGTCCTGGCCCCATGACCTCACCCTCTCTCTGGACAGTCTCCATCAGAGCGGGGAGTCGGGTAACATCGGTTCGCAGTCAGACAGGCAGTTATGCGGAATTTACAGCACGGGCGAGGAGAGGGTTGCGGTGCATGGACATAAGTAAGAAAATGGCCCCTTTCCAGTACACCCTACGAGTCCAAGAGAGGAGAATGCCCAACCACGGCCATGGGTCAATGATGGGGGAAGATGCCAGCACCACCAAAAAGGATGCAGCTGCCCTCCGAGAAGAGATCAGAACCATGCGGGCAGACATTGGGGGGAGAGTCGACAAGATCACCCACAGAACTGATAAGATGGAGGAAAGACTGGAGGAGGTGGAACATAACCAAACCTCCCTGGACATGTTGTAGACCCAAATGGACGTGCGCCTCACAGGGGTAGAAAGAAGGGAGGAAGAGATCCTCCTGAAGATGGATGACCTGGAAAATCAGGAGAGGTGTAATAACCTTCCATTATTTCGGGTCTCTGAGAAAGAGGGGGAGACCAAGAAAGACTTGCGTAGTGCCCTCTTCGCCATCACCAAACTCATCTTTCATAACAACGCCATCGATGAGATCAAGATAGAGCGGATACACAGGGCAGCGGGAGCAGCGGGGGGCCCCAGATCCGTGTTGGTTTGCTTCCACGACTATAGCGACAGACTGCATATTCTGGAACAGATGAGAAAGAAGGGCTCCGTGATGAACGGCTCGGCGAAGGTGATGGTTTTCCAGGACCTGTCCCCCCTTACCCACTAGAAGAGAAGGCTTTGCACTCCCCTCACCAGGGCGATGAATGAGAAGGGGAATCAGATACAGGTGGGGGTTCCCATTTTCCATATCGTTTGAGGCAGTGGGGAGCAAATACAGACTCACTTCGGAACAGGAGATTAAGAGAGCCACGAGCAAACTGATAGTAAAAGGAGAGACCCCTCACACCTCAAGGGAACAGAAGTCGGACGCAGGACAGTGGACAAGGATCAAGGAGAAGGCATATATAGGAGGCGGGAGACACCGGGCTCTGGTCACCGTGAGTTTCATGACTCATTGGGGGAGTGGTGGCTAAGGAACATATGGTGCCACTTCCATCCGGGGATGAGGGATTACACATTCTACTCCCCCACCCACGGGACCTATACGAAGATTATCTGTACCTCTCACAATAAATATGGGAGGAGGCACATGGCCTGGAGATTGTCCCGATCTCATGGTCCGAGCATGACATGGTGACGGTGGACCTAGAATGAGTGGGTATTACTCCCAAAGGGTCAAAATCGTAATTATTTGCTTTGAAAGGACCCAATATTCTCCTCAGATATGAACAGGGAAATATCAGAGTACTTTATGGATAATGGTGACGGGGTGGTGGATATACAGAGCGTGTGGGAGGCGGGGAAGGCTACGTGGAGAGGGATCCTAATTGGGGAAGGTGTCTGTAAAACGAGGGAAAGGGCAGTAATCGAGAGGAGAATGAGGGAGGAGATAAGACACCTGGATGCAAAGGCCCATGACTCTTCCGGGAATCAGGAGGAGAACATACAGGAATCACAGGGAAAGAGGGAGGAATTGAGACTTTTGGAAGAAGGGAAAGCCACCCGTAGCCTGCTATTCCTGAAACAAAAGTTCTATGAAAAAGGGGATAAAGCAGACTCTCTACTGGCCATGTGGTTCAGTGGTCAGCGGGTAGATCGGTGGGTGGCCGCGATAGGGGGAAATGACGGGGCAGCGGATCTAACGGGTGAGGGAATCCCAGAGGCTTTTGCAGTCTTCTATGAGAAATTGTAGGCCTCCGAAGTTTCTCCGGAAGCACAGGATATTGACGCCTATCTGGAGGCCATTATCCTTCCCAAATTCTCTGAGGTGGAGTCCTCAGCGCTAGAAACCCCCATAACGGAGGAGGAAGTTAAAAAGGCGGTGGCAAGGTTGCCGGGGGGGGGAAGGCGCCAGGAATGCGCCAGGCGATGATGACTTCACTGCAGGGTTCTATAAAGCTTTTCTCCCCGCTCTGCTCGCTTTTCTAACCAAGTTGTTTAGTTATATACTAGATACAGGCAGGGCGCCGGAATCCTTCTCCCACGCCTTGATCACAGTGATTCCTAAGGAGGGTAGAGATCACCGTAACTGTGGGGCATATCAACCAATATCTCTCCTCAACACGGATGCCAAGTTGTGTACTAGAGTAATGGCCACCAGACTGGAAGGGTATATGCCGAGCCTGGTTCACTCGGACCAAGTGGGGTTCATTGTGGGGCGACAGGGGGTGGACACAATGAGGAATACACTACATCTCATACATGCATCCCAGGGGGTGGAGACCTGTCCCTCCTTTCAGTAGACGCAGAGAAAGCCTTTGATCGGGTGAAGTGGAGTTTTCTCAGGGCCGTTTTAGTGATGTTTGGTGAAGGGGAACAGCTCCTTTGCAGGGTCCTAGCGGTGTACACAGCCCCTAAGGCCTCATTAATGGTGAATTGGGGGTTCTCGAGGTGGTTCACGCTTTGGAGGGGAACCAGGCAGGGGTGTCCCCTTTCCCCGACATTGTATGCCCTGTCAATGGAACCTCTCACCCAGAGGATTAGGGAAGACCCAGGGGTGCGGGGCATCAAGATGGGAGAGGGGGAATATAAGTTAGCCTTATATGCAGACGACATGTTGCTTCACGTGAGCGAACCGCTGGCATCCGTACCGATGGCTCTCCGGCTGATTGAGCAGTATGGTACAATGGCCGGGCTGAAAATCAATAGGGAAAAGTCTGTTCTCCTTCCTCTGGACAGGGGTAGGGACGGGGATATTGGAAGGTTCGCACCGCTTGGGCTGGATGGTAATGTTGGCATGATGAGGTACCTAGGTGTTAATCTCACTAGAGACTTTGAGGGCTTATTTGATGCTAATTTTCCCCCACTGAAGAAGAAAATTGATGCAGATATGGAAAAATGGAAAAAGCTAACAATATCTTGGTTGAGTCGAATGAATGCACTAAAAATGGTGGTCATCCCAAGAGTTCTATACTTATTCCAAATGCTCCCAATACACATACCGGAGGGGTTCTTCAGGAGGTACAGGGGTTACTTCATAGGGTCCTCTGGCAGGGGAAGAAGGCCAGAATCCCAAGGACTACCCTAACGTTACGGACGGATAGGGGAGGTGGTTGACCTCCCAGATTTGTGGCTCTACTATAAGGCAGCCTAGCTCAGAATTTTGATTCCCCACCTGAGGTCCCAGACTGATCAACAATGGGTGGCAATGGATAATTTCCACCTGAACCCGGCCACGGTGGGGCAATGCTTGTGGGTGCCTAGGAATAGATTGCCAAGGAGAATACAGGATCACCCCATCCTGGGAACTATATGGGAAATCTGGAGACAGGGGGTGGACATGAAGGGGGTCACCACTTGGCCATTGCCTCTGGGAAACCTCTGGGTACCGGTAAATAGAGATACTATACCCAGCCCAGGAAGGTTTCAGGGCTGGTTTGAGGCGGGCCTAGAGAGGATAGGGCAGCTCTTCAGGGAGTGGGGGGATTTTCATTTATATTGCAGGACTAGAGGAGGCCCTGGGCATAGGAAATCTCTCTGTGTTCCTGTACTTGCAGCTAAAAGGAGCCCTCACAGGTGCGAAAGTAAGGGACAAGACCAGCAGAGAGCCCACCCCTTTTGAGAAGTTTCTGGATAGGAGCACTAAAATGACAGGGTTAATCTCAGCCATGTATGGGGCTCTGGTGGGGGCAGGAGGGGGGACCATGGAGCATTTGAGAGGGCAATGGGAAAGGGACTTGGGGTAGAAGTAGATGAGAATCTTTGGAACAGGCTGTGCATTGGTCTACATAAAACATCGCTATCGTGCCAGTATCGACAGCATGCGATCAAGCTCCACCATAGATGGCAGTATGACCCGTCACACTGTCGAAGATGTTCCCCGATGTGAGTCCCAAGTGCTGGAGGGGTTATGAAGGTAGGGCAGAACAGTGGGCTTGTCCTAGGATACAGGTTTTCTGGGACGAGGTTGTGGGATGCATCAGAGACTTGGAAGGGATATCCAGAGATAAAAATCCCCTGTTGGTCTTGTTTGGGATGGAGGAGGTGGAGGGGAATACTTCAGGCTTCCAAAAATGGCAGCAGCATTACTGCTAGCCACCAAGGCATGCATTGCCACTAAATGGAAAAATTAAAACATACCCAGTAAAAGAGAATGGGCTAATGTAGCCAAGAGCATTTACACGATGGAACGAATTACAGCGGGGCTCCATGGAAGACTGGTCCCGACAGAGATATGATGATATATGATATGATATGGCATTTGAAATGCGCCTATACACAAGTGTTTCAAGGCGCGACGAGGCAGGGGGGGGAACAAGGGGAAGACAGACAACGATCCTACTAGGCCAGGTATCATTCAGACCGCGCAAGTGCAGGGGTAGGGGGATGGGAAAAGTGCAAGGGGAAGGGGAAGTGCAGTACAAGTAAGTAGAATAAAAATAAATAAATAAATAAATAGGGCCAGCTGGCGGCAAGTGCAAGGTAAGTGCAGGCAAGTGCTGGGAAGGGGGGGCTGTAGGGATACAGAGACAGTCCCGCAGTGCAGGGGATGCGATGCCAGGGAAGCAGTGCAAGTGGAGAGTGGCTGGGCCCAGGACCGAGGTCGGTGAGAGTGGCCCAGTTGCAGATTCAGTGCAATTTCAGTGTAGAATTTAGCAGGGGAGAGGGACAGAGAAAGCAGAAGCAAAGAGGAAGGTTTTGAGGTGCTTCTGGAACCGGAGATGGTTCTCCTCAAGTTTCAGGGAGGCAGGAAGGCTGTTCCAGAGGGAGGCCCCTGCCGCGGAGAGAGATCTACCCCCAGCTCGTTGCTTTGAGAAGCGGCTGACCCTGAGGGAGTTGGAGACGGATGAGCGAAGGGCTCGGGAAGGAAGATATTTAGGGAGAGAGAGTTGAAGGTATTTTGGCCCCAGGCCCCAGAAGGCCTTGTGGATAATGCAGAAGGTTTTGAACTTAATCCTCGCAGCCACTGGGAGCCAGTGTAGATATTTCAGTCCTGGAGAGATACGGTCCCTGGACTTGAGGCCAAGGACAAGTCTCGCAGTTCTGTTCTGGAGGAGTTGCAGAGGGCGGAGAGTGGAGGCAGGCAGATTAAGATAGAGGCTGTTACAGTAGTCCAGCTTCGAGAGAAACAGGGCTCGGGAGACAGTGAGCTTCTGGGGGAAGGAGAGGAAGGGAAGAATACCTCTGAGGAGGTGCAGCTGGTAGTGTGACTTCTTAGAGACGTCAGATATGTGAGGAGAGAAGGAGAGTGTAGAGTTGAAGCTGACCCCGAGGTTTTTAGCCTTGCAGGTAGGAGCAGGAAGAGGGCTAAGAGAGGCCGGCCAGAGAGCTGCAGGGAAGGAGGGAGTGGGTGTGCCAATGAGTACAATCTCAGACTTACTGGCATTAAGGCAGAGGTCATTGGCGGCACACCATTCCTGGATAGCAGACAGACAGTTAGAGATGAGGGAAGGAGAGGAGGAGGCCGAGGGTAGCCTGAAAATGAGCTGGGTATCGTCCGCATAGCACTGAAAGTTGGGGCAGAGGGCGGCGATGCAGTGGGCAAGGAGTGACAGGTACTGGTTGAAAAGCCAGGGAGAGAGATTATATGCCTGGGGAACACCACAGGTGGAGAAGAAGACGTCAGAGAGGAAGGACCCAAGTTGGACCTGGGAGGGTCGATTGGAAAGGAAAGAAGTCAGCCACGGCAGAGCCTGACCAGTGATACCCAGGTTATCACGGAGACGGTTGAGCAGGATGGCATGGTTGACAGTATCAAAGGCAGAAGAGAGATCGAGCAAAATGAGAACACAAGGAGTGTTAGAATCAAGGTTGGAGAGCAAGTCTTCAAGGATGTTCAGGAGAACAGTTTCCGTGCTTCTGGCAGCTCTGAAGCCAGACTGATGGTCATGAAGGCTACCAACAGATTCAGCATGGAGGTTAAGCTGGGAGATGGCCAGTTTCTCCAGGAGCTTGCCCAGGAAGGGAGTGATGGAGATTGGGCGATAGTTAGCCGGGCAGGAGGGGTCGGAAGAGGGTTTCTTAAGAAGAGGGTGCACAAGGGAGTGCTTGAGGGGGGATGGGAAGACTCCAGAGGCGAAGGAGTGGTTGCAAAAGTCAGTCAGGGCGGGAGCCAGGAAGTCGATGCGGTCCTTGATAGTTTTGGAGGAACAGGGGTGAACCTGTTTAGACGAGACTTTCATAGATCGGACTTGTCTGGAGACCTTGTCAGCAGAAAAAATGGGAAAGGCAGAGAAGAAGGGAAGAGGGGTGGCTGCAGAAGGGCCAGAGGAAGAGCAGGGAAGAGAGGGAGGGAGGTGATAGGAGGAGAGTGAGGACAGGATGTCCTGAGTTTTAGAGATGAAGTGAGAGGCCAGTGCCGTGCAGAGGGCCTGGGAGGGGACAGGAGAGGTAGAGACTGCAGCAGGGTTGGCAAGCTCCTTGCAGATTTTAAAGAGTTCAGCCGAGTTGTTAGATGCCGCAGAGATGTGGGCTTGGATAAGGGCTCTCTTCTTGATGAGAACGGAGAGACGGTATTGCCTTTGGAGCAGGCGGCAGGCCAGTTTGTCAGAGGATGAACACGAAGCACGCCATTTCCTCTCTGCCACCCTGCGCTTGCGTTTAAGGGTGACGAGATCCGAGTCATACCAGGAGTTACATTTGGCTTTGGGCTTCAGGCGGATTCTCATGACAGGGGCCAGGATATCAAGAGTATCAGATATAGCAGAGTGGAGCATGGAGAGGGCTGTGTCAGGGTGGGAGTCAGTCGAAGGGGGAGGGGGGGCGAGAAGGTGGCAGCGAAAGCCTCAACTGACACGCGCTTCATGGGTCGGATGGCCGAGAAGGTGGGTGGCGATGATGAGGGTGGCTTTGCCTGAGGGGTAGGGAGGGTGAGGTGGGAGGATAGGAGAAAGTGATCACTCCAGGAGAGAGGAATGGAGAGAGGGACGGAGAGGGGAAGGTCAGAAGAGATCAGAGAATCAAGAGTGTGCCCTGCAAAATGAGTAGGCCCAGACGGGAGAATAGAGAGTGAGAGAGAGTCGCAGAGGTCACGAAAGAGTCCAGTGGGGGGACAGGAGGCATCCAGGTGGATGTTGAAGTCACCAAGAAAGAGGAGTTGAGTGGTAGCGGACAGGAGTGAGGAGGAGAGGTCGGCCCCCTCAGAGAGGAAGGAGGAAATTTGACCAGGTGGCCGAGGTAGCCACGGTAAGAGAATGGCTGGGAGAGAGAGAGACTCTCTCTCTCTCCCAGTTTCTCCAGGAGCTTGCCCAGGAAGGGAGTGATGGAGATTGGGCGATAGTTAGCCGGGCAGGAGGGGTCGGAAGAGGGTTTCTTAAGAAGAGGGTGCACAAGGGAGTGCTTGAGGGGGGATGGGAAGACTCCAGAGGCGAAGGAGTGGTTGCAAAAGTCAGTCAGGGCGGGAGCCAGGAAGTCGATGCGGTCCTTGATAGTTTTGGAGGAACAGGGGTGAACCTGTTTAGACGAGACTTTCATAGATCGGACTTGTCTGGAGACCTTGTCAGCAGAAAAAATGGGAAAGGCAGAGAAGAAGGGAAGAGGGGTGGCTGCAGAAGGGCCAGAGGAAGAGCAGGGAAGAGAGGGAGGGAGGTGATAGGAGGAGAGTGAGGACAGGATGTCCTGAGTTTTAGAGATGAAGTGAGAGGCCAGTGCCGTGCAGAGGGCCTGGGAGGGGACAGGAGAGGTAGAGACTGCAGCAGGGTTGGCAAGCTCCTTGCAGATTTTAAAGAGTTCAGCCGAGTTGTTAGATGCCGCAGAGATGTGGGCTTGGATAAGGGCTCTCTTCTTGATGAGAACGGAGAGACGGTATTGCCTTTGGAGCAGGCGGCAGGCCAGTTTGTCAGAGGATGAACACGAAGCACGCCATTTCCTCTCTGCCACCCTGCGCTTGCGTTTAAGGGTGACGAGATCCGAGTCATACCAGGAGTTACATTTGGCTTTGGGCTTCAGGCGGATTCTCATGACAGGGGCCAGGATATCAAGAGTATCAGATATAGCAGAGTGGAGCATGGAGAGGGCTGTGTCAGGGTGGGAGTCAGTCGAAGGGGGAGGGGGGGCGAGAAGGTGGCAGCGAAAGCCTCAACTGACACGCGCTTCATGGGTCGGATGGCCGAGAAGGTGGGTGGCGATGATGAGGGTGGCTTTGCCTGAGGGGTAGGGAGGGTGAGGTGGGAGGATAGGAGAAAGTGATCACTCCAGGAGAGAGGAATGGAGAGAGGGACGGAGAGGGGAAGGTCAGAAGAGATCAGAGAATCAAGAGTGTGCGCTGCAAAATGAGTAGGCCCAGACGGGAGAATAGAGAGTGAGAGAGAGTCGCAGAGGTCACGAAAGAGTCCAGTGGGGGGACAGGAGGCATCCAGGTGGATGTTGAAGTCACCAAGAAAGAGGAGTTGAGTGGTAGCGGACAGGAGTGAGGAGGAGAGGTCGGCCCCCTCAGAGAGGAAGGAGGAAATTTGACCAGGTGGCCGAGGTAGCCACGGTAAGAGAATGGCTGGGAGAGAGAGAGAGTCGGCAGACAAGACATTCAAAAGAGGAGTAGGTCTGCGTAGGAATGACAGTGGCAGGAATCCACTCAGGGAAGATAAGGGAAACACCCCCCCCCCAGCACGGTTAGGCCTGGGAACGGAGAGGATCATGTAACCATCAGGTAGGAGTGTGTCAAAGCTAGTGACAGAGCTGGCTGTGAACCATGTCTCAGTGAGACCGAGGACGTCAAGGTCCCGTTCCTCGAGAAGGCGACAGATATCAGAGGAATGCTTGATGGCAGAGCGAGAGTTAAGAGTGGCAATGTGGAGGCGGTTGCCAACCTTGAAGGACTTCCGGGGAGGGGTACAGATCAGAGGTACGCCCTGCGGAGGTGTAGAAGAAGGAGGTGAAGAAGGAGCATGAGAAGGGGCAGGGAGGGAGGGTAGAGGCAAGGTAGACGAGGACAGAGGAGGGGGGACAGCAGGAGAGGAAAGGAAGTTGATGAGGCGTGGGAAGCGTCTATCAAAGAGGTGAAGGTTGGCCTGGGGGCCTTGGACCAAGACGGTCCCATTAGCGTAGACATTAATGATGGCCTTAGAGGAGTGGAAGGAGGCCAAGAGTACATCCCAACGGGTGCCACCATTAATGGGAGAAGGGGAAAAAGGAGAAAGCACGGAGACCATATGAAGGGTCCATAGGTCAGGCGAAGGCACGAAAAAGAGGATGTCCGTGAGAGTTTCCTTAGAGCAGGCACTAGTGTAGGTGTCAGCAATAGGGAGGCCTGGGTTGGAGACCAGGATGTCCTTTTTAAACTTTTTCCTACCAGATTTAGTGAGGATAGCAGGATAGTCAATAGAGAAGCAGTTAGAGAAGATGGGCGAGATAGAGAGCACCATGGAGTAGGAGGGGGTGGGCAGACGATGCGAGAGCACGCAGACAGGAAGAGAGCGGCAAGCACAGGTTACCACATTTCAGAACAAACAACGGTATGCGAATTAGGTACACAGTGGTGGGGCCACCTAAGTTTGAGAGTCCTGCGGGGGGGAGAAAACCCTAGTTTACCACATTTTCAGAACAGACAACGGTATGCGAATTAGGTACACAGTGGTGGGGCCACCTAAGTTTGAGAGTCCTGCGGGGGGAGAAAACCCTAGTTTACCACATTTTCAGAACAGACAACGGTATGCGAATTAGGTACACAGTGGTGGGGCCACCTAAGTTTGAGAGTCCTGCGGGGGGAGAAAAACCCTAGTTTACCACAACTGTGAGACAGCGAGGTGAGGACAACAAGCAAGTGCAATGGCCAGGTGTAGGTGGGGTGGGCTGGGCGAGGACGGGGATAGCAAGTACTGGCGCCAAGCGTCCCCTGCGGACACCTGCAGACACACAGGGAGCCGCAACTGTAGGAGTCGCCCTTGGCCTAGGGGCCCTTAGCCGCAGGGGGCTGCCGGGCAGAGGGCTGCCCAGGAGGGGGTGGTAATAGGAAGAGGGAGGAGAGGAAGGGGAGGGGGGGTGTGGGTGGGCAGGGAGGCGGGAGCACGAGGAGGACCAGGAAGTGGGAGGGGGGGAGCAGGAACAGACAACGCGCTCAGAGTGCGGATGCAAAACAAAAGGTGCCGATTCAACTCACGGGGGCCCGATGGGCCAGGAAGGGCATCCAAGGCCTGCAGTTCCCTCAAGGGCTACCGGCGACTGCTCTCCCACGCTCAGCTGGACAAAGAAGCGAGCAGGGGGAGCGGGCGTTGAGTAGCCCAGAGGGAAGGCAGCCACACAGCCAATCAGAGCGGGGGGTGGGCGATCAGGGAGGCGGGGGCACGAGGAGGACCAGGAAGTGGGAGGGGGGAGCAGGAACAGACAACGCGCTCAGATCGCGGATGCAAAACAAAAGGTGCCGATTCAACTCACGGGGGCCCGATGGTCCAGGAAGGGCATCCAAGGCCTGCAGTTCCCTCAAGGGCTACCGGCGACCGCTCTCCCATGCTCAGATGGAGTGGTATCCCTTCATTAGCAGATATATGACCGCAGACATGCAGTTGGGGGTCGGGAGGTGGATCTTGCAGGGATTAGAGTCGAGACAGGGAGGAGCAGAAATTAAGTGGAGTAATAAGGTGGAGTATAGGAGTCTCTCAGAGGGTGATCGTGGAGTAATGAGGGGGGGACAGAGGGGCTGCCTCCGTTGAGCTGCCTTAACGTAGGCAGCTCAACGGACAAGGTCTGGAACCTGAACAGTGAAGGAACAAACAGTAATAGGGGGATTGGGGGGGTGGGAGTAGGGGAGACAGAGGTGGAGTTGATGGGGTTTTTCTAGTGGTTCATGTGTAGATTTCTTTTTCTGTATTTCAAAACTCTAAAGTTGTAATGTTGGAAAGTTATGTTCTCCTGCAAAACAAACTAAAACCAAATGTGCAAAACAAAGTGGACTTGGCACAAGGGGCTAGGTATGAAGCCCTGTTCACAGTCTATGGATCTTGGAGTGAGAACTAGTAAAAGCTCTAGAAGGGCTCTTTGTGTTACCACCTGTAAAAAAAAACCTAAAGGGCCTTTAGTGTGGCCACCTGTACAAGGTCTCCTGTTATCCACTGTTTCTCCACCTTTAAGAGATCTGTGAGTATAAGGGGCCCCCCCAGTAGTGTAGTGGCTTACCGATCAAGGACTGCTAAATAACTCTCGGATGTGGCTTAAACTGAAAAGACATTGCTATGCTTCCATTGAGAAAAGAGAGGACTGCTAACCTTTTTCTGGTATCCAGTGAATAATCGCTGTGAAAAAAACATTGAGGATGACTTTATATTTTTTTAAGGCACTATCCAACATTTTCTCCAAATATTCTAAAACTGGAGCTTGTTTATATAATTGCACCAGTCATTAAATATATTGGGAACAGTGTTTGGTGCATACTCCGTCACCCTCTATGTTTTTTCCATCAATGATATCACATAAAACCCCATTTCTCTTCCAACTTGACAAACCGCTGCAAGCGATCTGGAGGAGGTGCCTTGGAGATCTCATCCCACCTTCACAATCGCTTCTTTGGGGCCCCGTGTGGGAGGGAGTAACAGGCCACACACACACATCCCAATGGTGATTGGGTCCCTGGCACTCCAGACAGAGCAAATGGAGCTCATGCGCGGAGAACAGGTGAACGTGTAATCTGCAGGAGGAAAAACTGGTTTGCCCCAGCATAGGAACCACTGGCAGGCAGCATGAAGAAAAAGAAAAATAGAATTTAAAGGCAAGAACAACGCAAAGAAAAAAAGAAAATACAGTCAATCGGCACTGCTGTCCAGATGTATGATCCCATGTCAGAAAAAGAGACTCATGGGAGTTGCATGTGCATGCGTACGCTGGTTCTGTGTTTAAATCCAAATGTGAAGGTCTTTGCTGTGCAAAAGGCTCTGGTCCCATCTCTTTTTTATTTTATTACCGTATTATACAGTTCACAAAAAACTGCTTTTAATACAACTCAACAAGTCATTAAATAAAAGCCAATATCAATTAAAATCCACCTTTAGAGTTCCTAAAATAAAGGCTCAAAAGAAAAAAAGTCATAACACTGCCTCCTCATGCCATAAAATGGTGAAAAATACGACACAGGCTTCATGATTTCCCTGCATGAATAGAGGCCACATAGAGTCTGCTGATACCAATCCTGTGAGACCTGCATGGATAGAGAGCGCATAGCGTCTGCTGATACCAATCCTGTGAGACCTGCATGAATAGAGAGCGCATAGCGTCTGCTGATACCAATCCTGTGAGACCTGCATGAATAGAGAGCGCATAGCGTCTGCTGATACCAATCCTGTGAGACCTGCATGAATAGAGAGCGCATAGCGTCTGCTGATACCAATCCTGTGAGACCTTCATGAACAGAAAGCGCATAGCGTCTGCTGATACCAATCCTGTGAGACCTGCATGAACAGAGACCACATAGCGTCTGCTGATACTAATCCTGTGAGACCCGCATGAATAGAGAGCACATAGCATCTGCTGATACTAATCCTGTGAGACCTGCATGAATAGAGAGCACATAGAGTCTGCTGATACCATTCCTGTGAGACCTGCATGAATAGAGCACATAGCTCTGCTGATAACAATCCTGAGAGACCTGCATGAATAGAGACCGCATAGCATCTGCTGATACCAATCTTGAGAGACCTGCATGAATAGAGACCGCATAGCGTCTGCTGATACTAATCCTGTGAGACCTGCATGAATAGAGAGCGCATAGCGTCTGCTGATACCAATCCTGTGAGACCTGCATGAATAGAGACCACATAGCGTCTGCTGATACTAATCCTGTGAGACCTGCATGAATAGAGAGCACATAGAGTCTGCTGATACCAATCCTGTGAGACCTGCATGAATAGAGAGCACATAGCTCTGCTGATAACAATCCTGAGAGACCTGCATGAATAGAGAGCACATAGCGTCTGCTGATAACAATCCTGAGAGACCTGCATGAACAGAGACCGCATAGCATCTACTGATACCAATCCTGTGAGACCTGCATGAACAGAGAGTGCATAGCGTCTGCTGATACCAATCCTGTGAGACCTGCATGAATAGAGAGCACATAGCTCTGCTGATACCAATCCTGTGAGACCCGCATGAATAGAGAGCGCATAGCGTCTGCTGATACCAATCCTTTGAGACCCGCATGAATAGAGAGAGCATAGAGTCTGCTGATACCAATCCTGTGAGACCAGCATGAATAGAGAGCGCATAGCGTCTGCTGATAACAATCCTGAGAGACCTGCATGAATAGAGAGCGCATAGCGTCTGCTGATAACAATCCTGTGAGACCTGCATGAATAGAGACCGCATAGCGTCTGCTGATACCAATCCTGTGAGACCTGCATGAACAGAGAGCGCATAGCGTCTGCTGATACCAATCCTGTGAGACCTGCATGAATAGAGAGCACATAGCGTCTGCTGATAACAATCCTGTGAGACCTGCATGAATAGAGAGCACATAGCGTCTGCTGATACCAATCCTGTGAGACCTGCATGAATAGAGAGCACATAGCTCTGCTGACACCAATCCTGTGAGACCTGCATGAACAGAGAGCGCATAGCGTCTGCTGATAACAATCCTGAGAGACCTGCATGAACAGAGAGCACATAGCGTCTGCTGATAACAATCCTGAGACCTGCATGAACAGAGACCACATAGCGTCTGCTGATACCAATCCTGTGAGACCTGCATGAACAGAGCGCGCATAGCGTCTGCTGATACCAATTCTGTGAGACCTGCATGAATAGAGAGCACATAGCGTCTGCTGATAACAATCCTGTGAGACCTGCATGAATAGAGAGCACATAGCGTCTGCTGATACCAATCCTGTGAGACCTGCATGAATAGAGAGCACATAGCTCTGCTGATAACAATCCTGTGAGACCTGCATGAATAGAGAGCACATAGCTCTGCTGATAACAATCCTGTGAAACCTGCATGAATAGAGAGTGCATAGCGTCTGCTGATAACAATCCTGTGAGACCTGCATGAATAGAGACCGCATAGCGTCTGCTGATACCAATCCTGTGAGACCTGCATGAACAGAGAGCGCATAGTGTCTGCTGATACCAATCCTGTGAGACCTGCATGAATAGAGAGCGCATAGCGTCTGCTGATAACAATCCTGAGAGACCCCCATGAATAGAGGCCACATAGCGTCTGCTGATACCAATCCTGTGAGACTTGCTGCATTCAAAGCATTCACCCGAAGATCAAGAAGAGAAGAGCAACCGGTCAGCAGATGTCTAACAGACTCCAGACACTCTTCCCCACACAATCTACACTGTCTGCTCCCTCTTGGTATGTTGGACCATGAAGCACCCACTGTCTCTCTGGTCTTTACGTTGTTGCATTTTAGTTTTGGATAATCCCAGGCTAGACTATCACCCACGAAGATTTGAACGTATTGTGGTTTCGCTTCTCGAGCCTGTATGTGCTACACAAATTGTGCTGCAACATTGTTTTGCAGCCAAATCCACGATCAATTGTTCCTGACTGTGCTCAATTCATGTTTTCATATATTTTTCATATTTCTTACATGGCCAACCCAAGATCTGCTCTGGGGCCTTTGATAGCCATTTAATTGCAATCGACCACATTTTCGTTAAATTGCTCGATAAAATGGTCTTTATTCTGGACAAGATTTCTCTGTGTCGTAGGCCCATCAAAGTATCACCAGGTGCATTAGAGAATTTCTAGAACAAAGTCAAGCAACCAAGATGTAACTTCACATAAACAGGCACAACGTCGAATGCCAGGTATATCATTTCAATCGCAGTTCGAGGGGGCAGTCTCAGTAGCGTCAGGCAAGCTAGCAAAAGCCCAGATTTCAGCCCCATGTAGGATAATGGGCAGAATCTTATCACGGTACAGCTGGATCAGTGCCCCAAGGAAATAACCCCCCACCCCCTCTCCCCCCTTACCTGCAAGGGGACCTATGGAGCCCGTTATTGTGGCAGTTTTTATTTTTATCTGTTCCAGGTGCTTTATTCTACATAATTTATTATCCAGAATAATCCCTAAATATTTGTACTCATGGACTACCTCGACTGCAACCCCGTCCAGAGCCCACCGCACAATTATTATTATTTTTTGTGCTAGTCTAAAAAACATTATTTTCGTTTTCGCGATATTCACTATTAGTGAATTAATTTTTCAGACGATGCAAGGACGACTGTAGATCTCCAGGTGTTAGGTCCAGTAAAACAAAGATGCCCACCCATCCATTGCAAAGGAGTGCTGCATAATTTCAGAAAGACGGATAGAGAGTTGTGGATAGCGTCTCCCAAGTCAGACAAATATAAAATCAAACAACATGGGCACTAAAATGCAGCCTTGCTTAAGGCCTTTTTTGCTTGCAATCCAGTTGGTCGTCCTGCCCTTTTGATCTAGACGTACCTTCCCCCTGGTACTGTCATGCAGTTAACCCATCAGCAGGGTCGCATTGGGACAAGAAATAGGCCCGGACACCCAAAAAAAAGTGGCCCACCCCTCGCCTCAAAAAAGTGGACCACCCCTCGCCTCACGACCCTTGACCTCTGATGACATCACCGGAAGTGATGCCATTTGACCCCACCCCAAAGTGACATCCTGGGAAGCGATGGAACATGACCTTTCACCCCTTGATAAAACAGGAAGTGGCATCAAATAGCATTGTTCCTAAGTACACTACAAAAATATGGTTATGATTTCACTAATATGATATACATTTCATACAAGAATGGATCACCATATGCATCATTAACATCTGTGTGCATAGATCCATATTGTCAAATTACTGTAATTGCAAGCAGACGTCCAAGGCCAAATTATAATGTTATTGTATAGCACTTACGCTTAAGCTCTTTTTTGATAGAACAAATATGCATACAATATCACCCAGCTGTGTTGGTACTCATTTATCGACCTAAGGAGGATGAAAGGCTGAGGTGGTCTTGTTGGGATTTGAACCTGCAGATCAAACACACACCCACCCAGCAGCGAGCGCTCAACCCACTGAGCTATCATATCAGCTATAGTAAGATGAGGAATTATTCAGTAGTGGATACCATTAAACTGGTAGCTGAGATTTAACAGCAGACCAGTTAAGTTCATCGGCAGGTCTGGTGTAAAGTTGGGCGCATGTCAAGCCTGCATGCATCTACTTTCAGCCTTCAGAGGTTGGCAAAATAGGGAAAGCAGCACACTCACAGGACATCCCATACTCTGAGCACTCATTACCTCATACATGCAAACAAACATCCTGAACAGCATACCTGTGAGATGGGAAAGGTAGACACATTACAACAAAGCATTCATTGTGGCACAATGAAGTCAATGGCCACTTGATGTGCTATGATCAAATATTTCTACACTGTACAGAAGCTTTTAGGCACAAGGATTTTGTCAAGTGACCGGGGACACCGAGACAACAACAGGAAAAAACAAGCTATTACTGCAACTTGCGAAAGGCAAAATACATAGTCCGAAATGGATGCTTATTCTACTCTAAAATTGGTTGTTTATCACTAATATCACTAATACATATGTATCACTAATACAACAGCACAGCAACTCCAGGGGGCACCGTGCCCCCTGGAGTGGCGGCACGGTGACAGCTGCCAGCCCGGCGGCAGCCCCGGCCCCTCTACTTTGCACGCTGCAGCAGCATGTGAATGATGCATGCATTAAAATGTATGATGCACACATCATGCATGCAAATAAATCATCAAAGCAATGTTTTTTGTCCAACATTTTTTTTTGTTGGTCCAAACCAGGCCAGGCATGGCCAGAAACCGGCACCCATTCCCCACGGACGATTTCGGCCCGGCCACAGGCCAAAAGGCCAATCCAACCCTGCAAATAATGGGGGAGGGTTGAATTTTGCCTGCAGCTACCACATGTGCTATTTATGCCTTAGTGTGGGTGTGGTGGAAACTATGCCCTGAAACCTAGCAGGGCTTTAGTGTGTTTAAGGGCTCACATTTTTGAAAACCTAGACTTGCTTATACTGGATAGTATGGTGGATGAATTTTGGATGGCTTGCCACCAAGTAGCTGGTCCCAAACTGTGCCTTGATGTCGTGAATTCTTAGAACACAATTAAAAGGCTTTCACCAGGGTCTTATTGATGGCACTTCTGTCTCATTCAAACATCACTATACACGTGTGCCCATTCCATTTTTGAAGAAAAGGGAGGGTTTTGCTGAATATATTGTATTGTATTTGTGATTATGATTTTATATTTATGCAAGGAATTCATTTTTTAACATGCATCAGTTTTAATTCCTGATTATACATTTGAAAATGAATTGTATTTGTAAGGAACTTGATGTCCTGTTTGTATAACTGGATTACTCCTGCATCCTGTCCCCTTTCCTCCATGCTGTGTGGGTGTCCCCCTATGGGGACGGAATCAGAGTCTTTTGCAATGCAAAATATGCACTTTCCCTTAACATTTTTTTAATTTATTCGTGAGGGTAGGCGTGACCGTATATGCTGACTCTGCCCTCTGACACCACACCCCAGTGTCTTTTTCTGTGTGACGGGAACGGACGCCTGCACCGCACCGCATCAGCGTAATTCATACCGTAGTTATTTAAGAAGTGTTTCAAGTTGCTTGTGTGGTTTCTACAGTACCCCGGGCAGATGAACAAGAAATGTTGAACAGATTCAAAGGCACCTTCACAGAAGGGGCAGCACACCTTCTTGGTTGTATACAACAAGTTAAAGGGAGTATGTTCAATCTCAGTTTCATGTAGAGTTAACATGCAAATTGCGATTTTATATCCATCAACTAACTAGCACACCCCCATGATACTTTGTTCGCCATATAGAACCAACCAGTGGCTAGAGATAAACAATTAGCAACCTTGTTGTTACATGTCCTTTCTCTATAAGTGTCTTTAATGATGATGTTACAATTTTCCTGAATTGACCTTGGATCAGACCAAAAGCGTTCTAAATTGAAAAGATGCATTATTGACCATATGGTAGCAAACCATGGAAGGCCGCTGGCCACGTCAAAGCTCATCAAATCAATGAGCGCCTCTTGATAACTACCCAACTTTGGTTAGACCACAACTTCACTCAGTAGATCAGTGGTTTTAAGGCAATCAGATTGCTAATAGCAATCCAACCTAGTTCAAAGTGCACAATCAGGTTTGGTACACTTTTTGGGAGCATGACCAGTTTTTTATGAAAGATGCTTTCTTTAGGGTTCTGTATCCTCCACTACCTGTTATGCACCCAGCCCTTCCACCTCCACCAACATCACCAAATGTGGCTCCCAGGGTGGTTCAGCATATTAACAGCTTGCAGGCAAGCCTGATAAGGTTCCGACAGAAGGTCCTAAGAACCAGAAAGATGAGGACAAGTCTGCTTTAAGTCTGGTGAGCAAGAGCCAGAATTAGGATGAGGAGGATGCTGATTTTCCTTGGCTAGAAGGATTAGCAGAGTTTTTAAGGGTTCCCATAGCACAACAATAGCGGCCAGAATCAGGGGTTTTAACTGAGGTTTTAGCACTCTAGACATCACCACCATCAGTCATTCCAATGCAGAAGGACATATTGGCGTTTGCAAAAAAGATATGGGCAAAGCCGAACTCTTGTCAGTCAGTCATCAAGAAGTTGGATGCACGTTACAGACAAGTTGAGTTGGAAGAACCTTTACCTGCCTCTCATCCGCAACAACTGCAGGCGCCTCGGGACTATCAGCAACTTTGTCGGTCATCCTTGACAGAGAGGAAAAACTTTTGAAGTTGTTTGGAAGAAAGGTATATTCAAATTAATCTCTGCATTTATGCCAGGCAAATGCGGATGCATTATTGACTGCTGTTAGGAAGGGAAATTGGTGACTTTACTCAGGATCACCCGGTTTAACGGCAAGCAGCATTTAGATCTGGTCTGCTTGTGGCAAAGATGGTCTCACAAGATTAGCTAGAGTCATATTTACTTCACATAGACCCTTCCAGCAGGGGCACGCTTTTAAGGGTTGATATGAGGAGCTCAGCCCGGATGCACGCCATTACTTTCACTAATGATATACAGAACAAGATCTTGGACCTATATTTTGAAGGCAACCATCTGTTTCATTTGTTTACTGATGAATTGACGAAGAAAAAGACCTGCACTCAAACAGCAAACAGCTAAATCTTTGGCTATTCTTAAAAAGCCGACATCAAGGACATTTTTCATAGACTCAACCCAGGTCAGATGTTTGATCAAGATCATTTGGTGTTTTTAGAGGCTTCCAAGAAAGGAGGGCTAGGCAACTAGATATATCATCTAGTACCCACAGGTGGAAGCAGCAGTGGACTAACCCTAAAGGTTTCTACTTGCCACCTCCTCTGCATCAGCCTCAAATCCAAAAAACAATGATGTCATCATCTGGATCCACATATGTCCTGTCTGGGGCAGACTAGCTCTGTACAAGGAGCTGTGGTTGTAAGCATTTTGCAGACCGCTGGTTAGTTTCAGTGGTTTCCAATGATTTTTGCTAACCCATGTCTTATCCTCCCCCAGGATATTAACCACTGATACAGATAAGATCTCCAACACTTCTCAAGGAAGTGGAGTGCTTGATGGAATCCCATGTGGTAAAGACTAGGCTGCCCTGAGAGTGTTGTTAGACCTATCTTATCTCAGCATATTTTTACCCCCAGAAAGAGTGAAGATGATGACACCTGCTCAGATTACAGTCTCTCTGCGCAGTAGACTGGTTTTGGGCCCGGGACCTGAAGGACACCTATCTGCACATACCACTATGGCATCCTTACCATCAATTCCTCAGATTTTCAGTCGTGGTGAAACACGTCCAATACAGGGTCCTTCTGTTTGATCTAAAATTGGTTATGTTAATGGCATTAACAGCAGTAAGAAGAGTTAGTGAAATTCAAACTATGGCAACATCTGAGCCATACAACATTTCACACAGAGAACGTAATTGTATGCACACATCTGTCCTGTTTACCAAAGGTGTGTCTCAATTCCACATAAACCAAGAGATTGTATTACCCACATTCTTTCCACTTGCACTGTCTGTACGTCAGACGAGCTGCAAAGTTCTATTTAAGCAGGGCCAAGCCATTCAGAAGTTCCCATACTCTTTTTGTAACATTCAGCAGAGATTCACCAGGCAAGCAAGCATCCAAGGCATCTTTTGCTAAATGGATGGTGTCTTGTAAAGTCGAAGGATACAAAATGCAGGGCAAAACAGCTCCGGAGGGTATTCACGCACATTTAGTAAGAGCAAAAGAAATTACAGTTGCATTTCAGTATCACTTATCATAGGACATCAAAAGCAAAGCAGCCACTTGGGCAACACCACTGGCTTTCTGTCGCCATTACTGTCTGGATGTCAGCTCGTGAGAAGATGCTGCATTTGTCCAGGCAGTGCTCAGAAATGTATTCACTTAAAACTAGATAGATCATCACCTCTCTTAAGTATCTGTTACGTTGGAATCACCCATACAGTATGGAGGAAAGGGGTGAGGGTGTTGGAGTAAGGAAAAGATACTCACCATTGTGACTATTGTACTTCTAGTCCATAGTCCACTTTGTTCCATAAGCCACACCCACCAGCCCCCTCATAAAATATGCGTAGTTAGGGCAGTCATTCCTGATGTGCGTATAAGGGGACTACTGAGTTGTGGCGCCGGATGATGGGGTCAGCGGGTCAGTCACGCCTAACCTAAAATAAAAAAATGTAAAGGTGAAGTGCATATTTTGCAGTGCAAAATGCTCCCGTCCCCTCCCCTATGCGTAGTTAGGGCAGTTGTTATCGATGCGGACTGAGGAGTGGTCCGGGAGGGTGAGGTCAGTGGGCACAGTAACGCCTAACCTCACACCTAGGCATGCCTAAATTAAAAAGTAGAGGGGAAGTGCATATTTTTCAGTGCAAAATGCTCCTGTCCGTCCCTATGTGGGATGCCCATACAGTATGGAGGAAAGGGGACTATTTATTATTTTTATTTTACATTCTTAAAGCATTCACACAGCCCATGGGCATCAAGGCACTGTCACAGGAACCCATGGGCATCAAGGCACTGTTACAGGAATGTTTTATTTTTTAGTTGCTGCGTATTTGTAACGCGATATGACCTAGAAGAATAGTAGTCACTATGATTATGATTAGCTTTTTCTATTTAGTTGAAAAACTTTTATCATGAAGTGTTCTTTATAATTATATTTTAGATGGCATAGTGAAAATTGTATAAACCATATAATATTCATAATGAAGAATGAAAAAAGTATAGAATGTGTGATGAGGAATAAACTCTAGGTTTATTGTATCTAAATTATGGATTGCCTGGTATTACTGTTGCCCAGTACTTCGTTTAAGCTATTTTAGGACCGTTTAAGTTCAGAAAAGTCTACAATAGATGCATGAACTACACCGTGTTTAACATATGATTTGCAGTTGTAGAGTCCCAGAACTATTCTTAAACATGCTAATGGTATTTGTAATTGTCCTTGAACGTTTGTCTTCGGCTTGTTCCTGTGCATAGAAACACAGAATACAGGAGACTTGAATACTGAGCACCACCTTTTGTCATTAGAGTCATTTACTCGCAAGTTCTGGCCATGGAAGTAGTTGGATGAGGCTTGGAATGATCTGACTTTCTCTCTACAAAAGTTAACTGACCCTCTGATATTATCTTCTTTTAGATATGAGGAAAGTATTGTGATTGTCCGTTTGCTGGAACAAGTCATAACAAGCAGCCCATCCGTCATTGCACAGGCATGGTTCTATACCCTATGTTTGCAGATCCTACTTCAGGGAGGTGAGTGAGTGCCACCCTCATTTGTCAGAGTATTAAGAGACCTCATATCATGTGCTGACAGTCTCGTGAAGCAGGGAATGGGGTTTATTTCTAGTCAATCGTAGGTGGGAACCATCTAAGTGGCTGTGATTAGCACTCTTTGTGAGGAACATGAAATATATGCAGGAAGATTAAGTCATTGGTACCTTTAGGAGAATGCTGTACTATCACAAACCTTTTTTCAGATGGGCATGTGGAGAAAACACCATCAACTGCTCATAGATATGGAACTTTTGGCTGATGGGTCTGAAACTTATGAACATTTTAAAACGCCTACACCCTACTAGATTGCATATTTCATCATCAATTTCCATGGCATGGTAAACACCAGGGGCCTCATTACGACCCAGGCGGTAAGTTACCGCCTGGGCCGTGACTTTACCACCATGGCGTAAACTACGTTTACGCCATGGTGGTTGGCGGACTTACCGCCCCATTCCGAGGTCGGCGGGGCGGTAAGTCCCCAATCCCCATTTACCCTTCCCCATTCCCATTTTTGCCCCATAGGGCATAATGGGAGTGGGGAAGGCGTTAATTACGCCACCGTAAATTACGGTGGCGTAATTAACTCCATGGTCCCTTAGCGCCATGGATTTTAACACCTGCTAAAAGCAGGTGTTAAAAGCGCCATGGCGCTAAGGGACCTCGTAATTGGCGGTAAGGGGTCGGCGCAGCTAACGCTGGCGTAAACCCCTTACCGCCAGGGTCGTAATGAGGCCCCATGTGTCTGATGGTTTCAGAGTCAACCCACATTGGTTAAGGTACATTTTGCTGCTTTGACTGTAGGCTGTACCAGTTCATTTGAGATTATGTTTTCATATCTTTTAGGAATCTGGTTTGCACTCTTGCATTTTTGGGAAGAGCCATACATCGTATGTCTCAAAATGTAATGCAGAGGTTTTGTGATGCTGACAGATTGGTGATATATGAGCCCTTGCCCCACAGGAAATGGTATTCTGGAAGCATTATTTTTGTTTCAATTCTGTTGGTATGATTAATGTGTATTTCTTTCTTACATTTGCTTTCTTACAATAAGTAATCAGATGTTAGGGTTTAAATATTTTAGCAAACATGGCCAAGTCATGTTTAAAATAGACTGCATGGCCTCTGTACAGTGTCCTCCTGATCTTGCTCCATCCAAACTAGTTTGTAAATACCTGCACCGTTGGCAAGCCATAAAAAAGCATCTCAAATAGATTGCAGTCTCTTAAAGACTTTCAGAATGGAGCAGTGCACATGGTGTGTAGTTTGCATGCCAGGACCACTCCTCTAAAAAGGATATGACCAGCCTAATGGCAGATCAGGAATTGCATCCTGGCTGTCATTTTTTCCTGTTTGTCCCTCATGTGAACTTGTTAACTTCCATTTTACTCATAGGGAGTGTTTGTTCTTGCTTCCATTTTTACTACTGAATATGCTGAAACATATGTGGGTTCGCCACCCCCCTCCACCTCATGCCATACTGTTTTAGAAGATGTACATGACATGGGCAATGATGCTCTCTGGCAAACGCTCCTACTTGGCTAACCTGCACAGAACCTATGTGATGTGCCTCAGAAATGTATTCTGAATACCTGTGTCTTCTTTGATGGATTTGCATCAAGGTCAGTGGGGATGCCTCTTCAGTGGATTTCCCGGAAGGGACAGGTATGGTAAGCAACAGTCAGCCTTGTTGTAGGTGCAAGCTGTCAGGTTTGGTTGAGGTTGGTTTTGGACTGTGCTATGTAACACATTTGGCAGTGCTTTTCAGTGCCAGTGTAGAGCCTGTCACCATGGTTCAGGGGCTTTCAACCACCGGATTAGAGGAGACTCATTCCAGGCACCTGCACAGGCAAGTACATGGGAGGGAAGTTACAAGTCTATGGTCCAAAACCCTTGCAGACCTGGATGACCGATCCACACCTGAAATGCTCACCAATGTAATGCAGTGAGATGCCCCAGTTTTATCACCACGCCAGATCACCCTAGATTCAATCAAGCATATTCGGGTGCCAAATACTAAATCTGTGCATTCTATTCTAGCAGCAGGATCTTTGGGAACTTGGGGGTCGGGTTAACTCCTCCCCAGTTTCTCCGTACCAAACTGTCTGTACTGGAAGTGCATCAGACTCTTCATGAGCCCTAAAAATAGCAAACCACGGCATAGAGAAGGATAAGAAATGTTTAAATCAATGGCATGGGTAATAGACTAGAAATAAGAAGTTTCTGTTGCTGTATCCTTTATGGAAAAGACATAAGAATCACCAAAAGAAAGAGAAACAGCAGGAGAGAAAATACAGTCATTCTTCTAAAGACCAAGAAAAAAGAGCAATTGTCACTTGGTACTGAGCAGACCTGGTTTTTCGAAGTCATTCTCTGTACA
Organism: Ambystoma mexicanum; assembly: GCF_040938575.1. Classification (NCBI taxonomy): domain Eukaryota; kingdom Metazoa; phylum Chordata; class Amphibia; order Caudata; family Ambystomatidae; genus Ambystoma; species Ambystoma mexicanum. Next base: position 1,470,512,196 of record NC_090931.1, on the reverse strand, counting down.
GAGTGGTGAACCTATCCCCTAATCTGAGTCAGAGGAGCCAATGGGTGATGCTTCAAAGTACTTCATTGTACTGCAGAGTTAGCTGTTCAATACTCTGGTAAAAGAGAGCCCAACTCAGTAACTATGGTTCTTCCCATCAGACCTTAGATAGATATATCTTGAGGGTAAGCCCTTTTCCGGACCTGCTCCTTCTCCACCTCTGCCACAGCAACCTCTGTTTTTTAGAAATGAAAAGGCTCTTGGGTCTGTTGTTTTTAATGTGTACAGCACTCGCATATGTGGGGGGGGCACTGGTGTGCAGCACAGGTAGCAGTAGAACTCGGGCTCTACGTGCGGCTGAAATTCTCCTGTCAAAAATCCTGATGGAAGTTTTGTAAAAGTAGGCGCAAGCTGCATATTTGCGCAGCGGAAGGTGCCGGTGACCACCAGTTGTACTCCCGGTTTAGATTGAGGCCAGGAAGGGGGAGATCAAGGTGACGACAGTTGCAGGCAGCAGTGGCCTTGGAGCTGTGGCAGCCATATTGCCCACATACCCGGGGCACTGCAAGCCCGGCAGGAGATTGTCAGTGGAGCAGAAGGCGGGGAACCAAACACTAGCAGGCAGGCTGGTGGGTGTCATAGACTGCCCGAGGACATAAACGGAGAGTCATTGTGGGGAGACTGGAGTGTGCTCAGAGCGCAGCAGCGCATGTCTGTGGCGCGTCCTGCAGCAACACTGGGAGCACACCGGCGGTGGCGGGCCCTGAAGACACGGGTGAGCGGTATATCAGCTGGGCAAAAGTGGAGCGCAACACCGCAGGAATCCTCACACTTCTAAGAGGGTGGACAGTAATCCCCGGTGGCACAGAGGTGGAGCGAGATTGCGCCCGAGGCCCTGAGCCTTGTGAAGTCCACGAAAGTGCTGGCTAAAGCAGAACGTGGCACATCCAGGCAGCAATGGGCTCCAGAGACAACGGGTGTGTGGAGGAGCATCCTGTGGGGCTGGGGTCACCACATGTGGTAGGTCCACCTTGACTGCACGAGCACACATCCATGGAAGAGGAGTGTGGCGCTGCCCAATGACGGGATGCGCACGCGGCGGCGTGATGTTGCACGCCGCCGAGTGCAGCATAAATAAACAGGGCATTCCCGGCCGCGTCAGAGCAACCAGGAAGCCCGAGCCAGAAGGACGTGTAGCGAGTGAGTCCTTTGTGTGCCGGGGGCTTACGGGCAACACTGGGGGTTCTGACCCACCCGCAACAGTGGCGACGAGTGGGGAGATGATGCCTGGGCCCGGCGGTGAATATATCTGTAATTTTTTTTCTCCCTGAAACGGAATCGTGCTGGCATTTCCTTTCGAGCCATAGGCCGTGAACCACCCACGCAGCTGGTGGCCATTTTACATTTCAGGCCGTGGAACTTCACTGAGCTCAGGTTTGGGCAGTGAACGGCATCCAGGCCTCATTTTTGGACATCCTACTAGCAGGCAGTTATACCTCCATGCCAATGACCGATTTTTGATTTTTTTTCAAATCTTAGGTCTCCTACGTCGAGTGCAAGCGAGAAGGAGGGCTACAATGGCTGAGCCTGCATAGCCCACAGATCCTTCTTCACTCAATTTTTGGAACAGCTGAAGGCTGAAGTCTTCTTCATCCTCTTCATCATCAGGCTGCTGACCCTGCTGTTCTTCATCCTCTTCATCATCAGGGAGGAGTGCTGCAGCTATACTTCTTCATCCCCGGCATCCTGGCAGTCACCAGATCTGGTGGCTGTGACTGTGCTGCATGTGATTGCCTGTGAAGGGGGACACCGTGTCATCACCATCGCTCATCCCAGGTTGGACATTTTTGTTTTGCTGTGTGGTGGTGGTGGAGGTTTGAGTTGCGGCCCCCAAACTTCACGCTGGGGGTGCCTGTGCGCTCAAGCTCATAAGTGACTCCGAGAATCAGGACCGCGGACAACCAGCAGCGGTGCAACAGCCTCCTCTGGCTCAAGCAGGGGCCCAGGCCCCATTGCCCCATAGCCTCCAGCGCAGCCAGTGGTGGTACCGATTGCTCAGCCAGAACCTCCTGCCATGACACAGGCGCATGCGGCCCTGCAGCCCATCCCGGAGTTCGATGTATCGGGCCCGCCTTCCAGCTTGGGGCCCAGATAGAAGAGGTGGGTTGACCGCCTGGATGAACTTTCGGGCCGCACAAGTGACAGATGATGACAGCAGGCTGGCAACCATGTTGTACTCGGCAGGGCCTTCGGTCCAGGAATACTTTGAGTCGCTTGCACCAGGGGATGGCTCCTATGATCAGGTGAAGACCGCACTTCTGGCACATTTTTTGCCCCTTGCCAACGCGGACTACAAATGTTTCATAATGTTGTCTGCAAAACAAAAAGAGGACGAGACTTTGGACACCTTCTACGGACGCCTAAGGCGCCTGTCACTGGCCTGTGCATGGGGCGATGCAGACGACATGATTAGAACTATGCTCATCCAGGCATGCTCCTCGGGCAAGCTCAGAAGACAGGTCCTACGGGAGCCCGGCATCACGCTCCAGCGCATCCTAGAACTGGGGCGGTGCCATGAGGTGTCTGAGGCGCGGGCCGCCTGAATGGAGGCTGGGTCACGCTCCGTCAAGACCGAGGAAGTGTGTGCCTTGTGGCAGGATGGCAGAGGCGTCAGAAGATCTGGTGTTGGGCCCCGGGATAGAGCCGGAAGATCGGGAGAGTCCTGCAAAAAGTGTGGATATGACCTTCCCCACCCGACGGAATGCCCAGCGGCTGAAAAGACATGTGGAAGGTGTGGGCTGCCCAATCACTTCTCGAGGGTGTGTAAGGCGGCCATGCCTGTAATGGTGCCTAGAGGCCCGGCCCGGTCCGGGTTTCTCCGCCAGGGTCACCTGCCAAATGTTGCCCAGGTGGAACAGGGTGAAGAGGATGCCCAGGTGGAGGAGGCAGACAAAGAGGAGGAAGAGAACATCTTTTTCGTCTCCAGTGTGGGGTCCTAAAAGGCAAGAATAGGTGGCAGCCGAGGTGTGTGGTGGAGGTCAATCGATCGCCTGTCCCAGTCCTGGTGGACACGGGTGCGTCAGTCAACGTGATGGCCTGTGGGCAATACGACGCTATGGACGCGCCTCCCAAACTTGCCTTGCCTAAGGCCCGCATCTTTGCCTTTGGGGGTCTGGAACCCATCCCACTGGACAGTGTTTTTGTGGCAAAGGTGGAGCACGATGGCTCGCAGATCAAGGCACGCTTCTACGTCACGCCGATAAGCACAAACACCTTGCTAAGCTGTGCAGCGACGGAGGCCCTCAGCATCGTCAGTTTTGCGTACTCCGTTTACCTGGAGGACATTAATGATCTGCTTGATAAGTATGCCGCCTTATTCAAGGGGAGTGGACAAGGAGCTGGACAATCTAGTCAATCTTGACATCATTGAGAAGGTGGAGGGTCCGACTCCCTGGGTGTCCCCGATAGTAGTGGCACGGAAACCCAAACAACCAGACGCTGTCCGAATCTGTGTTGATATGAGGCTGCCGAAGAAAGAGAACAAGAGGGAGAGGCACCTCACACCGACAATTGGTGACATCATTGCCGAGGTGCAGGGCGCTCATTTCTTCTCTAAGTTGGACCTCCGAGCGGGTTACCATCAGGTGGTTCTTCACCCCGAATCGAGGTACATCACCACGTTCACCAACCACCAAGGGTTATACCGCAACAAACGACTGAGTTTTGGGGTGTCCTCGGCGGTGGAAGTCTTTCAAAATATCATCCGAGGCACCCTAGCAAATCTAGAGGGCATCTTGAATATCAGTGATGATATCCTGGTGTTCGCCAAGACGGAGGTGGACCACCTGCGGAGGCTGGGGAAAACGTTTGAGAGGCTGCAATCACTGGGCCTCACCCTCCACAAAGAAAAGTGCGAGTTCCTGCGACCATCGATCGAATTCTTTGGCTTTGTGTTCAAAGAGGGAGGGGTGTCACCAGACCCCAAGAAAGTCCAGGACATTAAAAAGGCACAGCCGCTCTAATCAGTGTCTGATGTGAGGAGTTCCCTTGGCATGGTCATGTACTGTGGACGGTTTATTTAGAATCTTGCCTCCAGGTCGGAACCGCTCAGGACACTGACGAAGAAAGACACCACCTGGCACTGGGGCCCACTTGAGCAGGCGGCATTTGAGGACATTAAGGGTGCGCTGGCAGCGGAAGACACCATGGCATTTTTTGACCCGGCGTTACAATCGGAGATCATTGTGGATGCCAGCCCGTTTGGCCTGGGCGCAGTGCTGACCCAGATTGATCATACTGGGGGCATCCGCCCTGTGGCCTACGCCAGCAAAGCACTGTCGGAAACCGAACAGCGATATTCGCAAATTGAGCGCGAGGCGCTGGCGGTGCTCTGGGGTTGCCGACACTTCAGGCTAAACGTCCTGGGGCACCCAGTGACGGTCGCGACGGACCACAAGCCGTTGATTCCCATCCTGGCTGTGTCGTCATCCAAGCCCCCGGCGAGGAATGAGCGGTGGATGCTCGCTCTCCTGGAGTACGGGGTCACCCTGGTGTATCGGCCGGGGGCAAACAATGCGGCTGATTATCTCTCTCAACACCCGGGTGCACCTGGAGGGGAAGACCGGGATACATGTGCTGAAGAGGTCGATGAACATGTCCGTGTGGTGGTAGAGGCGGCCACGCCAAATGCGATGCCCCTGGAGGAGCTCGAGGCAGCCGCAGCGGGAGATGAGTGTTTCAAAATCCTGAGGCACTCCATGCAGCAGAGCTCCTGGAAGTTGGTGCTGGAGGCCCTGGCGGGGCGCACTCAGGATGCCAGGACCGGACTGGAGCAGCTGTGGAAGGTCAGGGAGGAGCTGTCGTTCTCAGCGTCCGGCCTACTACTCAGAGGCGACTGCATTGTCGTGCCTCAATCCAAGGTGAAGGACGTCATCACCCTTGCCCACCATGGTCACCAGGGCGCCGCCAAGACCAAGGTCCGGTTGAGACTGAAAGTATGGTTCCCAGAATTGGAACGGAAAGTGGATGACTTTTTGGCAGCCTGTGTCTGGTGTCAGGCGGCGTCTCCTCTGCAGCGGGAGCCGGCCATAGATGCGATGCCTTGAGGGACACATCCCTGGGAGGTAGTCCATGCGGACTTCGGCTCCACCACGATGGGCACCCACTTTCTGGTGATTGTGGACGAATACTCCAGGTACCCCGAAGTAGAATTTGTCGAGTCGGTGGCTTTTGAGCATGTGGTGGTGGCCGTAGAAAAGGTGTTTGCGGCCCATGGCTTGCCACACACACTGTGCTCAGACAACGGGGCGCCGTTCCAGAGCGAGCGGTTCGCGGAGCTGATGGAGAGCTGCGGAGTACTGCACCGGAAGATCACTCCCCTCTGGCCGCCGGCAAATGGCGAGGCCGAACGGCTGATGAGGACACTGAACAAGACCTTCAGAATTGCCCTGGGCCAGGGGCAATCCCTCCAGAGAGCCATCTATCAGTTCCTGAGGGTGTATCGCACCACCCCGCATGCCTCCACGGGAGTGGCCCAGGCTGAGGCGTTATTCAAGCGGTGCCCTGATGGTTTGCTGCCCGAGGTGGGGGAGAAAGAGCCGGGGGTAATCGACAACCAACAGGTCGAGGCGGACCGGCGAGTGAGGACTGAGCAGGAGAACATTAGGCGAGGGCTTCGCCCGCAGCGGCTGGAGCCAGGTGATGAGGTCCTCATTCGAAATAGACACCCCCATGGAAAGCTCTCCCTTCCTTACGAGCCAGAGCTGTTGGATGTCGTGGCAGTCAAGGGATCCATGGTCACTGCCTCGGACGGAAGGTCTGCCGTCACTCGCAATGTGAGCTTCTTTAAGAAGCTAGGGGACCCAAGGACTGACCCCCCCCCGGATCCGGACTTGATGGCGGTCCCTGAAGACGGAGGAGGGACGCTCTGCACGCCGGAGTCCCCGGCTCGGGGCACACCTGTGGACAGATCACCTGTGTCGGAGGTAAGCGGGAGGTACCCCCAGAGGGTTGGGCTAGGGAAACCCGCTCACCTCAGCGACTACGTATTGGGACACTTGTCTGATCTGCATGAGGCCGGGGACTGCTAAGTAAGGGGACCCGGGTGGGTGCTAATAAAGGGGAGTGTGGGGATCTGTTATTAGATGTTTGCATTAGTAGTGTTATTTGGTTTGCAGTGTGTAGCATTAAGTCATTTGTTCTTGTCCTCCCGAAAAAGGAGGAGTGTGGCGCTGCCAGATGACGGGACACGCACGCGGCGGTGTGACGTTGCATGCCGCCGCGTGCAGCATAAATAAACAGGGCGTTCCCGGCTGCGTCAGAGCGACCGGGAACACCGAGCCAGGAGGATGTGTGGCGAGTGAGTCCTTTGTGTGCCGGGGGCTTACGGGAAACGCTGGGGGTTCTGACCCACCCCCAACAAGGAGTAGGCATCTCAGACTATAGACATCCGGGAAGTGACCAGTGTGGAGCGGTAAGGAGGAGTTGGCAGTTGGCTCTAGTGCAGAAGACCGGAGCAGTTATAGCCACCACGTGAGCAGTGGAAGGAACCTGCGGAGAGTGCCGAGTCTGCCTGGCGGGGGAGAGCGAGGGGCTGGTGAAACGACTGCTGCTCCCTGTTGGTGGCAAAGACTCCACATGTGGGTTGAGTGATGCAGGGGGCCCACACAGGCAAATGTGCATCGGGAGGCCCAATACCGGAGTGCAGTGTGGGGGACTGGGGAGCATCCTGCCGAGGAGGCCCCTTCCCGCTACAACATGGCAAAAGAGAAAAGCAAGAAGGCCTCTCAGCAGTGCAAGATCGACCAAATTGCGGTTAACAGCCCCGCCGGAGTGCAGCCCATCACAAAGAGCACCCCAGTATGGAGAATCCGGCACAGGACCCAGCCATTGCACTTTGTGACATTGGTCCTCTGTGGAAGAAAAGATAGATGGGCTGGCATTGGAGATGCAGAGCAGCAGATATCAGACACAGAAGATGCTGTGAAGAAAATTTAGAAACAGTTGACAGTGGTATGCCAGAAGCTCAAGTTGGGGCAGAGGATAGTAAAGGGAGGTCAAGGTGAAATAACCTCCGTAACCTGGGGCTGCCGGAGAAAGCGGAGGGACCCAGAACAGAACTTTTTCTAGGCCAGTGGCTTGCAGATGACATGGCGCCGAATAAAGTCTCCAATTTCTTTTCAGTAGAAAGGGCTCATAGGGTTCCCACAAGCAGGCCCGTGCCGGGAGCTCACCCACACACTGTCATTGCAAAGCTTTTGAATTAACAGAACTCCCTTCTGCAGATGGCAAGGGCGAATGGCCCGATCACATATAACACATCGGACTGTTCCCTGACTGTACAAGGGAGGTGCAGTGGGCACGACAGTGTTTTGATTCCATCAAACGAAAGCTACTCTCCAGTGGCATCAAGGATGCCCTTTTTTTCTGTTCGCAACTGAAAGTGTACCACAGTGCTCCTCTTTTGCATGCCATGGGAGCCGTGATGGTGGTTTGAAACCAACATTCAGCCTGCAACGGCCTGCATGCCACAGAAGGAGATGCAGCGACCAGTATCAGAACCATTGCCGTCGTCGCTCCCACTGTACTCGCAGGAACCGACGTCCCCGGAAGATATTTGCTGCACCCCGGACTGGGGGAAGGATGGATGAACTTGGGACGAGAGGTGGTGCAGGACACCAACTCAGCTGAAAATGCGTAATTTGTATGGTGAAGTAACTTCAATGAATTGGCTTCTGAATCACGGGCGGCTAGAGGACTGTCCCAGTTTGGGTTTTGGCTGTATTAGCTGACGCTCCTGTCACGGTTGAGTTTATTGGTTTATGTAGGTTTCGCGCAAGTCCTGGCCGACAGATGCTTCAGTTGGGGGGAAAGTGCATGGTGGGGGGAGTTGGGGATATTTCTACTGTTGTTGCTTCCACATTGCTTGGCTAGGCAGGATGATACTTGAGCAGTGGGTCTTCGCTTTGCCTCACACTGGGACACTGTGGGGTGGGGGTCAGCCTCCCAAGGGAAGGGTCCCTGTTTATTGCCCCTAGGAGAGGATGACACAAGATAAGGGAGTCAAGTTGTTAACATGGAATGTAAATGGGATGTGCTCAGGCATTAAACGCAGGCTAATACTGCTGTTCCTCAATAGACATTAACCAGACTTTGCCCTTCTCACCAAAACCCACTTGGTGGGGTCGCATTGTAAGTTTTTCATGAGAACAAATTACAAAACAGTCTTTCATGAAGGCTTTGCTAGAAGGGCGAGAGGCAGCATGATCCTTATACACAAAAGGGTGCCATTCTCGGTCATCGAGGTGCAAGAGGACCCCAGGGGGAGATTTGTGTTGATCCATGGGGAACTTTGGGGAGCCACATGGGGTATTGTGGCTGTTTATGCCCCTCCCTTACATTGGACTTGCTCAACGACTTAAAGAAGCTTATAGTGTAGGGCCCGGCGCGCCTTGGCGGAAAGGTGGATCCTGGGTGGGGCTTTCAATGATGTAATGGACACTAGGCTAGATAGGTCTAACATAAGTACCAGAAATCCAGAGCTACCCACCAAACTGTGCTCCTTCACTAAGGCAATGGGCTGGTTAGACACCTGGAGAAGCTTACACGCTGGGCAAACTGGATACTTGTTCTTTTCTGGGGCTCACTCTTCCTTGTCCAGACTGGACTACTTCTTTATCCCGCTGGGTGATAGCCATAGGCTTCTCTCAGCAAGATTTCTAGACAGGGGGATTTCGGACCACTCTTCGTTACTCAAGACACCTGCACCCACATGGAGGTTGAATTCGTACTATCTGGGTTTCCCTGAGTTTACTGAGGCACAAGCGCACACCATGCAGGAATATTTCTTGGTTAATGAAGGATCAGTGAATAGCCCGGTCACGGTTTGGGATGGATTGAAAACGGTTCTCAGGGGGTAGGCGATCTCACTGGTAACGACACAGCGGAAGCAACTTGCATTAGTGGTGGGGGAAGTGGAGGCAGCTTCAGAAAAGGTAGCGTTAGACTTGGTCACCTCGGGTCCTTAGAGGCGCAGCTTGTAGTTGCGGACCGCCCAGGAAACACTCCGAAATGTTGCATTAGATAATGCAAAACAGGCACACTGGCTCAATGGAAGCTAGATTCACGAAGCCAGGGACAAACCGGGTCAGATGCTGGAGTGGCTAGAGAGGTGGGATTGGGGAAACGGATATGTGAGGGTGCTGCAGGACATTATTTGTGGTGCTTTGACAGGAGAAGCGGACATTGCACCGGCGTTTGCAGGGTTTTATGAGTCCCTATAAAGTGCTCCGCCAGGCCGACCTTGGGACAAAGGGCTGAGGGTAATAGATCCGGTCGTTCTCCTAAAGGTGACAGCAGGGCAACGGGAGGGTTTGGAGGCTGATATATCTGATGAAGAGATAGCTAAAGCTTTCTCTCAATTGCAGTCAGGGAAGTCCCTGGGCCTGAACGGCTTCCGAATGGAAGTTTGGAAGAGATTGGGAGAAGCAGTGGTTGGACCACACACCGGTTATTTCTGCAGAGCACGTGTGATGGTATACTGCCCGAACATTTGAGAAAAGCGCATATAGTGGTTCTTCCCAAACCAGGCAAGCCACCGGAATGTTGTGCTTTCTACAGAACAATATTGTTAATAAATGGAGATGCAAAAATCCTAGCAAGGGTCTTGGCAAATCACTTACTGGCGTTATCGATTCCCAGTCTCCAGGAGGGTATTTGGAAGGATTGAGGGGTCCTTATGGAGCTTCTATGAGGAGGGGGATAAACAAGCTTGCATTGCCCTTAAAACCTTTCAACGTTCAGTCTGGGAGGGAGGGATCGGCCTACCCTGCTTGCAACAATATTACGGGGCGGCACGGTTGGGAGCGGTGAACGACTAGCTGCACAAAGACTCTGTGCTGCCCCATATTGCATCTGAAAGGGGCCGGATGGGCTGGAAGACCCCAGTGAAGGTATTATATGGAAGAAAGGCGAGAGGGTTAGTGCTCCCGCACGTGATGAGGCATGTACAACAGGTATGGGCCGAGGCACATGGGCACATTGGTTGGAGTGGGAGGCCAACTTTAAGTCAACCCCTATGGGTTAACTCACATCTCCAGAGCTCGTCAAGATGGGTCACTTCAGACACTGGGAGAGTCATGTGATTCGAAACCTGGCGGATGTGGTACAGGGGGATGACATCCTTCCCTTTGCATTTCTGCGGGAGAGGTTCACTCCCAGTGGCGGTGAGCACTTTAGGTACATGCATCTGACACATGCAATGAGATCACAGTTCCCCGTCTTGAGTGAAGTCCCACAGTGTTCCCCGCTAGAGGCTAACCTACTTACAGTGCGAATTGAGACGGAGGTCACGTCCACTCTGTAGCAAGTAATATCTTCCTATGGGGGTCAGGAAATGTTCTGTCTCAAGGACAGGTGGGAGGGGGATGTGGGCCCTATGGATCCTGAGGAATGGGTGGAGGTGTTGATGTTTCCTTGGGAGATCGGCATATCTGCTAGGCTCCGCCTTATACAGTGCAACATTCTGCAACATTCTGCACCAAGCTGTGGGTGGGGACGGGCTGATACAGTGCGGTAGGCCTGGGAGCATGTTCTATCACACCCTATGGGAATGTTCTCAGGCTCAACTACTGTTGGCAAAATGTATGCGCAAGTTGCCAAATATATTGAATCAGGATCTCCCCAGAGACCCGAATAGTGTGTACTAATTGGGGCTCAATAAATAAGAGAAGATATTTCTGTCCATCGCTCTGGGACAAATAAAGAACGTTATTGCTTTGTTGTGGAGGTCACCGGATCGCCCTTGGATTGCACGATGGGCAGCCGAGGAGGACATGTGTATGGCCCTGGAAAGAAGGGTGTTTAATACAAGGGGGTGTCCTGCAAAGTTTATGAAGGTTTGGGGTAAATGGGAAATGTTGGGTGGGGGTGTTAGTGGGTTAGTGTGATGATGGATATTGTATGGATTGATATTCTTGACCACAAAAGTGATGGGTGGAAGGTTTCGAATGAATCTAAACCACTGGCAATTGCTCTGGGCAACCTTCCACACCACCGTTTTTTAGCCCATCTGCGCCATTACTTTTGTGGTCAGGTTGTATGGATTGATATTCTTGCCAAACCTTCCCCCGTACGCCCAGCAATTTTATTTTCTGTCAGTTCTGCTGTGCTGCTATGTCAAGCAATGATGGTTATGTTTATTGCACTTTTTATTTTTTTTCGCTAAAAACAATAAAAGATGTTTCATAAAAAAATAAAAGATGTTTCATAAAAAAAACTTGCATATACTCAAGGGGCGTGGGCACTGGGCTGTGTCCTCTTGACCCTGTTGGACTTTGGGTTCAGGAGGATTTCTTTCTGCTTTCTCTCTGCCCCCCTTAGTGTAGATGGTCCTAAGGAAGTTCATTTTACCAGGGAAACAATGATTTTGGCTTTTAGATCCCCCCCAGGGTCTGGTATGCAGACCTACAAAACATGAGCCATGGTTCATGCTGGAGGATTCTGGTCTTTCCAGACCTGCTATGCAGACATCTAGCAGAGTGTACCATCTAGACATGAGCAGGCTTTAGCTTCATGCCTAGTTTCTGAAGAATTAAGGTGTCCTGGCCATTACCTGTTTGGGGAGGTTCTGGACCTTATGGCTGGTGCGAGGTGGCAGAGCACAAGGAAACTACTCATGCAGGTGCTTCACTTTTTGCAGTTGATTGATCCATTTTCATTGTTGGTGACCAGGATGCTGGACTTTGCACTCTCACGGGTGAAGGGCTTGCAGGTGCCCACCGTGAGTGGATATCTGGCAGTGCTATCTGTATGCAGAGACCCAAGCAAGGTTCTTTTTTTTTAGTATTGTCGTACAATTTGTGAAGGGACTGGTCATCCAATATCCGTCATACATCCAGGTGCAGTGGAACCTGGTCCTGGTACAATTGATGGCTCCAATGTTTGAGCCAGTGCACATCTACTACTTAATCTTTCTGACTCTGAAAATTGCCTTTTTGGTAGCCATAGCAGTCGCTTGATGGGTAGGTGAGTTACAGCTTCTTTCTGGTGACAGGCATAGGCCTGTATTTACAAAAGACAAAGTGGCGCTTTGAGTTAAGCCATATGGAGGTAATTACCAAATTCCATATCAACCAGTTGATGCAATTGATTACTTTCTTTCCCCTGCTCATCCAGGCAGAGGTCAGGAAGCACAACCCGGATCCCAAGAGGATTCTCAGCCATTAAATCACGAGGTCAAATGAATTTAGAATGGATAGGCAAATGATCGTGCCTTTGGCCAAACTTCCCGTCTCCAGATGGATTGTGACATGTATTTGAATTTGGAATGTGGTGGTGCGCAATACCTCCCAGAGGGGATTGTGTCGCGTTATGGTTCCTGCATATCAGGGGTTGTTTCTGCACATTTTAAAGTGAATCCCATATTCAAAAAACCGTGATGCCCGTAAAGGCAAATAATTCACCCTTTGCTTGTTTGGACCTGTCATGAATTGTTCTTAAGTGGTATGAGCCACTGCTGTCCAATATCCATTTCTTTTTTCATTTTTTCACAGTTAGAGGACCTCTCGGCATATCACTGTGAAATGCCCTATGGACACCGACGTCTGTGCTGGTGCCTGTAATACATTATTCCCTACATTAATGTATGCAAGGCGACTATACAGCGCATCGTGTCTGTCTAGCCCCACTTAACTGCGCAGGTCACCAAGGTGACATACACATTTTATCATGTGCACTTTTTTTTACTAAGGGTACCTTCTGAGAATCTGCCCTGTCGTATCTAAACATTCCATAAGAGCTGGTCACAATGTGTTAAACATGCTTCTTCAAAAAATGACTTTTTGGTAAAGCCCTCGGTTCACAATTCAGTCCTCATTGTTAGGGAGAATTCTCATTTTATGGCTAATTTCCCTTACCTATAGAGTCCCCCAGCAGCTTTGCTGGATTTGAAGGGTTTGACTCTTTTTCCCACTCTTAGGCATTTTTGCTATGTGTGTTCTGGGCTATTTTTGTGTTTAATGTCTATGGGGTTTCTCTCACCTCCATAGGAACCATCTTTATTCACATGTGTTGCACAGCACCCTCCGTGAAGTGACACTCAAACATAGACTCCGAACCCTTGGACTGACTACTGTCTCCGAGGGCATGTAAAGTCCCCATTGACTTTACTAGTCAATTTTTGTGAACTAAACCAGTACAACCCAACTTACTATGGAAGTACTGGGAAGGGTTAATAGTTTTTCCCCTTATGTTCATTTTCGAGAGGGTAACGTACAGTCCCTCTCTCAAAAGTTTCTGGCTGGTGGCAGCGGTTATTTCTGTAAATATTCAACCGCAAATATTTTCCTATGGGATTTTCCGATTGTTTGAGGCTACCACATTTTCTGACAGCCTCTAACATACCGCTGGTGTATTTTAATATTAAGTTTTTAATATTAAGTTTACTCCGGTAGGCTTTATTTGACAGAACTTTAATATAACTTCTTTCTCGTGTCTTTCTCTAAACTCCTAACCCAGGTCGGGATCCTTTGTTTGTCCTTTTGGCAGGCTTCTGCCGAGAAGCCCTCCTTTCGGTGCCACTGAGTCTGGGGTGGGTCCATTGTGTGGGAGGGGGAGTAGGACCCCTGGACAGGGTTGCCTCAGCATCCCATGTTGCACTCTATCCTGATAGGCTGGAGGGTCTCCCGCCAAGATGACCACTCCACAGTGTGAGTGACAGCTAGGCTGTATGAATGGTGATCTTTTTGCATAAAAGCAGGGTCCTGAGGACTGGAAGAGCAAGACGTCGCCACTGGAACTAAGAAGCCGAAGAGGAGAGAAGCCAAAGACATCTGCAACGACTGAACCACCGGTGAAGCCCTGCTGCAGCGTCTCACCACTTTTCTCCACACGACGAGAGAAGATCTTCACCTGCAAGAGCCTTCTTCCCTTGAGCTGGTGGGGCCAACCAGTTTGCCAATCACCTTCTCGGACCTGCCTTGGTCGAACCTCCCGTACCCTGTACTCGGAGGCCGAATAGCCAGGCACCAGTCCACCCGGACCACAATTTAAAGGAGCGTACCTTTTATTCGTCGGGCAGCACCGCGGCTGGTTTCATCCGTGGGTAGTGCAGTAACTCAAACCTTCCCCCACGACTAGAGCCTCTTCCTCTGCTGGATCACCCAAACTGCAGGAACTACCAGGAACAACCACCACCGCAGGAGCCACTACTTCATTTTAAGGTACATTGTTCCGCCAGGCTGCCCTTTCTTCGCGGTTGCTCTAAATGTGTTTTAAATCCTTTAGCTACCTGTTGGGTCGGCCGCCCCTCTCTTTTAACATTGTCTTTCACCATCTGCATCCACCTTTTCAAAATCGTTAACCAAAGACTTGACTGCAGCTACAAGAACATTTTGCTCCTGGGCCTTTGCCCTGTACCACTGACTCTGGCATAGGCCTACTGACTCTCGCTAAATTTGTTAGAACTGCATTATCTAGATTGCTTCTCAATTAGAAATGTGTTGGTGCACCTACTTCTTATAAGCACCCTTTCCTTCCCACTTTTAAACCTTGTGAAATGCCATTTTGCTCAGTTTTCATTTAAGTATTTTCTGATATACTGCCTTGCTTAATCTGGTTCACAAACTTAGTGAAAGTGTTGCTATGGTGTGTAAGAAGATATTTCTGTATAACCTGTGCTTTCCCTCCCTTGTGAGAAATTGCTAGAGTGCCATTTGTGTTTGGTTTACACTGTGCCGTTTTGCTCAGTTTTCACTATTGCTCAAACTTGTCTACAATTTACCTAGGGAGTGTGTATACTTTCTTGGACCGAATTTAACTTGCTTTAAGAACTGTGATAGATGTGTTTAACTAGAAGTGTATAAAATAAATATATATTCTTTTACTACAAAGCTTTGGTCAGTGTTTCCTTGTTCCATAGTACTGAAGGCCTATTGTGTAAACCCTGAATACTGCTCATCTCCCTCTTGAGATAAGTCTGACTGCTCAGCCACAGCTACCAACTAAATCTTTGTGGTACAGACTGATACCAAAGGGGATTTATTGCTTGAGGCAGTGGAATGGCTGCTGCTGAACTCAGAGAATTGTCAATGTGACCGTGTATTTGTATTGACCCTACTTAAGCTTGTTCAAATGAACAATTTCTTTTAAGTTTGATGAGAGATACTTTTTGCAAATTTCAGGAACAAGCATGGGAGCAGCCATGGCTCCTTGCTACGCAAATATATATATATGTATTTTCTCGAGCATAAACACGTGATCTCCTCGCCAAGATGGTCGAGACACCTGACCCTGTACACTCGCTATATCTATGATATTTTCAGGATCTGGAGCGGACCAGAAGACGAATTACGGGATTTCTTCAGTATGATGAACCAGATGCACCCAAGAATTCAATTTACAACTCTAACGAGCAGGTCCAATATTCATTTTTTGGGTGTTGAGGTCTATGTGCAAGCACAGAAATTGGAGACTTTTATTTTCACTAAAGCCACAGACAGGAACAGTTTGCTTTTGGCTACTAGTTTCCACCCACAGAGAACATTGGACAGTGTCCCCCGAGCCAATTTCTACGATATAGGTGAAATATCTCAGAACCTTCCGAATACACATGGCAATCTGCTATGCTAGAAAAGAAATTTCAGGAAAGGGGCTATGATCGCACCCTTATAGAGAGTGTCAAAGACAGAGTTAGCAAAGCTCAAAGAGACACCTTACTCACACAGAAAGCTCAGAAGACCAGTGAGACACTTGTATATGTGACGACACATTCAACGCAAAGTAGAAGAATCAAGAAGATAATACAGAAACATTGGGCCATGGTACAAATGAACCCGAAGCTACACAACTTTTTCCACAAACACCGACATTTGCATATAAGAACAATAAGGCGCTGCGTAGTAGCCTTATTAAAACAGAACTACAAAGTCCGAGATCTGACGGTACATTCAGGGGCACGACCCCCTGCCTGAATTGCCAACATTGTGCAAATGTCATTAAGGGTAATAGTGTTAGACATCCACATTCAGGTAAACCAATTTGGCTCAAACATTCATGCACATGTGATGCAGTGAATGTTATCTATGACCTTAAATGTCCTTGTGGCTTCTACTATGAGGGGATGACCACTAGGAAGGCCAAAATGCCTTATGTCCGCTGGACGGAACATAAATCAAACATCCGCACCAAGAGCCAGAAACCACTGTTAGCGGTACACTTTGCAGAAGCCAGACACACAGTGGCACAACTTAAATGTGTCATACTAGAACAAGTGAAATTGGGGTCAAGGGGCGGTGATATTTTAAGGTTGCTCCAACAGAGAGGAATCTTGTAGATTCAGTTGCTGGATTGCCTCAGTCCAAGGGGTATGAATCTTTAATTTGATCTGATGTGTGTCGGTTTAACAAGCCCTAGCCCTGTGTTATGAGCCTCTTGAATAAATTGGCCTCAGTCTGACAACCAAACTTGACCCCGCGTAGACTATAAGTGGTAAATGTGTAGACTAGAAGTGGAATTGTCCTTGATAATTGTCTCCTACTTCGTCAAGTAACATGCTTCATAAAGTAACATGCTGCCAAATGACCCTAAGATTGTGAACGGCTTGGATGCTCAGTTAGGGTGTTCCCAGTGCGGCAGAATGAAGAGACAGATAGCTGCCTCTCGATGTCTACCATTTACACTTCTTTCGTCTGTTGTTGTAAGTGACATATCTTGCAAGTTTGGCCAATACATTGATCGAGTAGTGTTCTACCTCTTTGCTGTCCTAAAAGATTATATAAGTTCTCTGAGAATGTTGTGATATTAAAACACATTGGTACTAATGTATGAACTCGGTGGCCATGGGGGCCCCAGCAGACTTTGATCTGCACTCCCCTATGCCCACCTCCAGGAAGTTCTTGTTGTGTACTTGATGGACCCTTTGGGTTAACTACATGTGTCAATTGTTTCTTATGTATTTAATGCTTTAGTGCTTTTCCGACATTCACATGACATTGAGACCTTAACATTACCTGGTTAATGTTTAGCGCCTTCAGGCTCCCGCGACCCAGAGTTTTACCGACATCTGCCTCGTTGACGTACCGTACGTACGTCATCGCCCACACCAAGATGGCGGCCGTTGGCACTTGCGCGCATGCGCAAAACTGCCATGGCAACCAATATATACAAGAGAAAGGCAGCCCTGCGCTTATGCGTCGGACGGCTGGTTCCCTACTTTTGCTGCAAGGTGAGTGTTCGCCCTGCTGATCTCTCTGTTACCTACCCGCCGCTGTGCGGGTGCCCCTCAAGTCTAGTACTCGTGCCGATTTTGAGAAAGATAACACAGACGTGATGGTCAGACGCTCTGGTGTCCCTTCACAGTTACTCAACCATATGTTGTTATGGGAAGTTTTGGAATATTTGGTTAATAGCGGCACAACGCCATAGATTGAAACGCGGAGAAGACCGTGTGCTTGGGGTGCCTGGATATCTGGGTTGGAAGCCCCTCGAAATGTCCTCATGAGTCACGTTGTTTGTACCTCATATTCCCCCCAATAGATGAACAAGTTACTTCTTACCTTGTAACATTCTTTCGATGGGATGTTCCTTCGACGTATTCCTTATCTTTGATAATTCGTCTCCAGCTTGCTGGCCTCGGAAATTTCTCTGTAGAGGGCGCTGCATGTCGACGTCCGCCGAGTCGAAGTCCCTCGACGGCCACCGTATCAGCGCCGATGTCACCATGCCCATAAATAGCCACGCGCGGCGTCCGTTGCTCAGTTCCGTTTTGTAGCATAAGAAAAGTCATGCCTGAATTGGTTATTGACCTTGAAGGAGCGTAAACTGCAACCACAAGGGAAGTATTACTGCGGGGATGGTTGGGAGGGGCGATAAGGAATACGTGGGAGGAACATCCCATCGAAAGAACGTTACAAAGTAAGAAGTAACTTGTTCTTCGAAGGGATTGTGTCCTCCGACGTATTCCTTATCTTTGATAAACTCCCATAGCAGTGGCATGTAATTGGAGGTGGGAGTAAGAATGTCATGTATCCCTTTAGCGATGAACCGAATGTAATACGGCTTTGCCAAATCTGGTCTCTTTACTAGTGGAGGAATCCAGGTTGTAAAATTTTGTGAATGTATGTGCGGACGACCATGTGGCAGCCGCACATATGTCTCGGACTGGTACCCCTCTTTGGAGGGCCGAAGAGGCTGCGATACCCCTGGTTGAATGAGCCCTAAGATTTTGGGGTGGCTCTTTCCCTGCCAGTTTGTAACATTACAGAATGGCCAAAATAATCCACCTGGAAATGGTTTGTTTTGTTATGGGTAATCCCAACTTGTGACCTGAGTATCCTACAAACAGTTGGTTTGCTTGCCTGATCCTAGCCATTCTGCTGATGTAAAAGCTTAGAGCTCGCCTTGGGTCCAGCCTATGTAGCCTTTCTTCCTCTTTCCCCGGATGGGGAGGAGGGTAGAACGAAGGTAAGGTCATTTTCTGAGTAATATGAAATTCAGAAACCACCTTTGGGAGGTAATTAGGCTTCACCTGTAGGACAACTTTGTCCTTGTGGAAAATTGTATGTGGGGGTTTACAGGAGAGAGCTTGTAGCTCGCTCACCCTCCTAGCAGATGTTAGTGCTACCAATAGGACAGTTTTAAGCGTGAGAAATCTCAGCGAACAAGAGTTAAGTGGTTCGAATGGAGTGCCCATTAGGAAGTTTAAGACTAAATTTAAGTCCCATAAGGGAACTTGGAGTGGTTTTGGAGGATAAACATTAGTTAATCCCTTGAGAAATTGTATTACTAGAGGTAGTTTGAAATATGATGGTTCCTCCGCAGTGCGCTTGAAGATTGAAAGCACTGCGAGATAGCCTTTTACAGTGCCAACTTGAAGGCCTGAGTTTGTCAAGTAGAGTAGAAACGATAACACTGTTGGTGTACCACATGAAAAAGGGTCTATCTTCCCTTCTCTAACCAGCTGCAAAATTTGTTCCAACGGCAGCGGTTTAAAGACTTTGTTGCTGGCCTTCTGGCCAAAAGCAACACCTTCATGACGTCATCAGGGAGGTCCCAATCCTTGTACCTCACCCTTTCAGGAGCCAAGCGTGAAGGTTGAGGGTTCTGATGTCTGGATGGAGAACCTGACCTCCCTTCTGCGAGAGAAGATTCTCTTTGATTGGAAGACAGATTGGAGGGCAGATGGACATATCTAGAAGGTCCGGGTACCACGTTCTCCTGGCCCAGTCCGGGGCAATTAGGATCATGGTTTTCCAGAATCTTCTCAACCTCCTGATCATTTGAGGAATAACAGGGACTGGTCGAAATGCGTAAAGGAGTGGAAACTCCCAGTCCACTACGAACGCGTCTCCTAGAGCTCCTCTCGGGGGAAATTCCCTTGAACAGAACAGATCGCACTTCCTGTTGGTGCTTGTGGCGAACAGATCCACCTGAGGGGTTCCCCAAAGGGCGAAGATCTCTTGAAGGACTTCCTGAGCTAGCTCCCACTCGTGGGAGACTGTGCTCTGCCTGCTCAGAGCGTCCGCTGTCAAGTTCGTCTCTCCTGCTAGGTGCACTGCCGATAGAGAGATTCCTTCCTGAATTGCCCAAAACCAGAGCTGCATTGCCTCTCTGCATTGCCTTTGTTGAGGTAGTGCATGGCCACCGTGTTGTCCGTCATTATCAGGACATTTCTCCCCTGTACTGATGGCAGGAAAGCGTTCAGCGCTAGTCTGATCGCTCTCAGCTCCAATGGGTTGATGTCTAGTCTGGACTCCGATGGAGACCAATGACCGCTGATGGTCAAGTCGTTGGCATGGGCTCCCCACACTGTGAGTGAGGCGTCTGTGACTACTGTTATCTCCGGCCATGGTTGCCAAAACAGTTCTCCTTTCAAGATGTTCTCTGGATAGGCCCACCATTGAAGGTCGTGGGCTACCTTGTCCAGAATCCGGAGGAGATCTGTCATTCTCCCTGAGAATTGCGACCACTGAGTTCTCAGTGCCCACTGAAGAGATCTCATTCTCAGGCGAGCCTCTGGCACAAGGAAGATGCAGGACGCCATGAGGCCTAGCAACCTCAAAAAGTCGAAGGCTGGGAGACTTTGGGCATTTTGGAACTTGTTGACCATCTGCAGAATATCTTGAGCCCTCACCTCTGGTGGCGAGGCTTTTCCCAGGGAAGTGTCCAGGACCGCTCCAATGAACTGGAGTCTCTGTGATGGTATCATCTGTGACTTCTTTAAAATGAGGGAGAAGCCCAGTTTGTGAAGGAAGTGGCAGACATAATCTAGCTGGATCTGAGCTTGTTCCGAAGATACAGCCCTGATCAGCCAATCGTCCAGGTAGGGGTAGACGTGGATCCCTTCCCTCCTTAGACTCGCAGCCACTACCGACATTAGCTTGGTGAAGACCCTCGGGGCGGAGGTCAGCCCAAATGGCAGAACTCGAAATTGATAATGAGAGTCGCCAATTGCGAACTTCAGGTATTTCCAATGTTTGAGATGGATTGGCACATGGAAATAAGCATCCTGAAGGTACAGAGATACCAGCCAGTTCTGGACCTGGAGGGCCTGAAGGATCTGAGAGAGAGTTACCATCTTGAACTGGTTCTTCCTGAGGAACTTGTTCAATTCTCGTAAGTCCAGGATGGGTCTCAGTCCTCCGTCCTTCTTTGGTATGAGAAAGTAGGGGGAGTACCAGCCCTTGTTCCTGTCCGTTACAGGTACTGGTTCTATGGCACCTTTCTCTAGCAGGTCTATAATTTCCTGCAAGAGGAGCGGATCTGGAACTTTTAGAGAGCTGTGCCCCGGTGGATGACTCTGAGGGATGTGTAGAAAGGGTAGGCAGTAACCCTGGGCAACTGTCTCCAATGCCCAAGCATCTGACGTTATAGCCTGCCATTCCGTCAGATGGTGAGTTAACCTGCCCCCTACAGGTGTTTTGTGTGGAAAGACCTCAGAGTGGTTTGGGGGCGGCTGATGCAGATGCCGAGGGTAAAGAGGCACCTGCTGCTGCTGTGGCTTTAGTACTTTTCACCGTCCACCTTGGGTGGATCTCCTTTGGCCTCTTTGAGCAGGCTGTCCTCTGCCTTTCCCGAATGCGGAATAATAGCGAAAGGACTTTCCTCTTCCAGAGGTTCCTGAGCGTCGAAAAGGAGTTTGGCGGATTGCAGCTCCTAACGATTTTGCCGCTGCTTTAGATGTCTGCAACTTTTCCAGACTGTCATCAGCCTTTTTACCGAATAAAGGAGAGCCGTCAAAGGGCATATTCAAAAGTCTGGCCTGTACATCTGGAGCAAAGCCAGACTTTTGCAACCACGCATGCCTGCGGATTGTTGTACTTGCCGCCATGGCCCTGCTGATACTATCAGCGGAATTGATGCCAGTTTGAAGTGACTCGCACATAGCATCTTTGCCATCTTTAATAATGTTAAGGAAGGCTTCCCTTTCCTCTCCTTCAGGTATGCCGTTAGCCGCTGATGAAGCACACTCCCACAGTGTGTGACTGAACCTGGCAAGCGTACAGGTGCCGTTGATGGATTTCAACGCCATACTACAAGCAGAAAATACTTTTTTTGCCATAGAATCGTACCTCTTGTCATCTCTATCCTGTGGGACAGTAGGGTAAGCGGTCCTGCTGCTTGATGAAGTTGCCGCTTGGACCACCAGGCTCTCTGGAGTCGGGTGTTTTGATAAGTATTCAGAGTCAGCCGCAGCTACCCTATACTTGGCTGACAATCTTTTATTGACAGCAGGGATAACTTTAGGAGTTTCCCATTTAGATGAAATCTTTCTTTGTAAGGCTGCATGGAAGGGGACCACAGAATCCTCCTGTGGACCTTTGTCTAATATGTCTGTCATGTCATCCTGTTGAAAAATAGACGAAGGCGCAGACCAACCCATACATTCAATAATCCTTGCCATCAGGGTTCTTCTATAGGGTGTTTTGGCATGTTCCCCTGGGTCTGGCTTAACAAATTCCACTTCTGGGGAAGTGTCCAGCCCACTTTCCTCATGTAATGACTCCTGTAGGTCTTTCAACCTTCTTTCCTCAGAGGTGAAATCCTCTGAAACAGGTAGTGTGGTCCTCTGCAACCCGAAGGTTTCCTGGTCAGAATCTTCCCCTTCTTCATAAATTGAAGATAATCCATGGTACTCTGACCTCTGAAATGGTGTAAAACCCATTTCTAAGGCAGAAGGAGCCAAACTCGTAATTATTGGGCGAGAAAACATCGATGTCGTCAACGCCGATGTGACAGGCTTCGAAGGCGCCGAGAACGGCGTCGAGAAAACTGGAAGAGGCCTCGAAGAACTCGAGAGGATCGGGATCCTAATCGAGGATGTCGACGACATTCTCGGCGTCGTGCCGGAGGCTCTTGGTATCACCGTTGGCTGTGAAGTAGCCGTGGTTTTCTCTTTCATCAGCGTCGATGTCGGCGTCGACGATGACGTCGAGTCGATCGACCGATGCGTCGAAGAACCCTTCGACAACGGCATTGATGGTGCCGATCCATGCGTCGAAGGGATCTTCGACTACGGCGTCGAAGACGGTGCCTTCTTACCCGATGGCCCGTGGCGCTCTCGGGTGGAATGTTTCGCCGGGTGCAGCGACTGGCAGCGTTTCGATTTTTTGGGTTTTTCACCCAGGGTATCACCCTCAGCTGTCGAGGGGCTCGAGGCCACTTTCTCGAAGACGCTTAACATTTTCTTCCTGAATTCCTCCCACTCAGCCTGAGAGCTTTGTTTTGTGGGGCAGGAGACCCTTTCTGGGGAAATAGAAGATGACGAGGAAGGGGATCTTCGACGTCTCTTCTTTGAGTGTCTTGATCTCGACGAATGGTGGGAGCTACTTCGAGATCTAGAATGGGAATGTTTTCGATGGCGAGGAGATGAATGCCTCGACTCAGCCGAAGAAACTTTCGAGGAGGTTTTAACTGACTTACCTCTCTTGAGCTTCCCCTTGCGCTCCTTCAAGGCTTTCGCCGGCATGGACATGCAGTCCTCACACTCCGAACAATGGTGCTCGGCTCCCAAGCACCACAAGCAGATCCTGTGTGGACCCGTTATCGACATTTTTTTACCGCAGTCTCAACATTTTTTGAAGCCGGATCATGGCGTTGTCAGTTCCGATGAAGATGCCATCGAGAACGAGTTGGTATATTCGAGTAGATGTAGAAGGTTTATCTGACTGAACTGAGCAACGATGTTCCGAGGCCCCACGAAGTGCGGAAAAACGGAACTGAGCAACGGACGCTGCGCGTGGCTATTTATGGGCATGGTGATGTCGAGGGACATCGACTCGGCGGACGTCGACGCGCAGCGCCCTCTACAGAGAAAACATTTCCGAGGCCAGCAAGCTGGAGACGAATTATCAAAGATAAGGAATACGTCGGAGGACACAATCCCTTCGAAGGTTAGTTTGGAGCTTTTCAGCAGCCCCGAATGCCGTACGCAATACGCATTGTACCTGTTACATTATCCTTAGAGTAACACAAAGTGACTTGGCCTTCTTTTAAGTGACCTCAGCGGCATGCAGCTATGAATATCTGCCGCTCTATTCTCCTTTTATATAGGCGGTGTTGTTACATAGGAACACTCTTGTTATTTGGAGAGCCTGGTGACTCCCTAATGTGTATGTGTTACTTGAGGTTAAAATGGTGTGCTATATGCACATGAGACTGGTTTAGAGGACATAGTGGCCGGATGTTAATTGACAGTGAGGTTTTTCTAAATTTGATTCTTACTGTCATGATCTCTGCTTCCAAAAGGTCAGGGTTTTCCCAACTCCCTTGGAAGCAGATCCTTAACCCAGGTTTGAGTGCCAACCAGTCCCAATTGGGACCTTTTGGACCCAGTCCTGGCGCCAGTGGCACCAGGCTCATAAATATGCCCAGTCCCAGCGCTGGAAGCGCCGGGCTCATAATGCTTGGGTGGACTTACCTGCAGCAGACCATGCTGCTTACTTGCCTGCCAGTTGAGCCTCTGATCCTCTTCTGTTTGGAACTACTTTTCCTGTTGGGTGGGGCAGGAGCCACTCCCTAGATTCAGAACACTGGAACTCTTCTGGAAAGCAGGAACTCTTTTCTTACCTAGGCGTGGCTGTGGAAGGAGACACCTAAGCACTACAGGAGGCTATTTAAACCACACCCGATGGATGAATCTTGCTTTGCGTTATTCTGCATCCTCTGCAGCAGAACGCTCATCGTGTCTTCTGCATCTGATCCTGGGCCTAAGGAAAAAGGCTTACCATCCTGAATCCAGTCTTCAGCAACACCTATAAAGACAAGAAAGAACAGGTTAGCATTACGGTCTTCAGTGACAGCTCTTCACTTACCTGGTTCATCGGCTGTCACCAACGCCTCGCGCTGCATTCCGGCATCTGAAAGACAAAGGCTTACCTACTCTTCGTGCGCTCCGGAGGTCTTCACACTGCATTCCGGCATCTGAAAGACAAAAGCTTACCAACTCTTCGCACGCTCCGGAGGCCTTCGGCGCTGCATCCCGCATCTGAAAGACAAAACAAGGTGCGTTTAAAGACATTGGGGAACTTTAATACTCACGTGCCATTACTCCTTTCCACATCTAACCCAGTGGGTATTCCGGCACCCTGCAGCCGCTCCGAACTTGTACCTGCAAAATAAAAATACAATTAGAGCGCATCGTGAAGCAGGCAACAAGCGCTTACTTACGTGCTTCCAGGCGCTTCTATTCATCACACGGGCTCCATCTTCAACTCACTTCAGCCCGTCATCCGCCATCGCCGGAACCCTGCAAAACAAGAAACATCATTACTAAAGACTTTAAAGACATTAGAATTACTCGAAACTTACCGTTCGTGCAGTAAACGACGGACAGCAGTCCTCTGAAGTCAAGAGGCCTGCTCCCCTTATCCAGTGAAGAAACTGGTTACAGCACCCTGCCCCGAGGCAGATGGAGAGCACGGCGTTCACTTACCTAAGGTGAGAGCGTTAACCTTTGGGGTTCTACAGGAGAAGAGAAAGGGAAGAAGAGAGAGACATTCAATAACCCAGTTCCTTAATCCCATATTTTCTATCTGCAGACATCTTACCCTTCGAGTCAGCCATACAGTGCACAGAGGTCCAGCCCAAAGAGCCAGCCGTGTGTTACACATCACCTTTGAAGATACGGTATACGCCCAGTCAAGACCGGCGCCTCTACGGGAATCAGGTGAGCGTTACAGAACGCAAAGCCTACCACAAAACTCCCGTCCAGGCGCTATGGAAACCTCGGATACCGACCAGCTAGCCCAGTTACTTGGGGAACTAAGGGCAGAAGTGCATGCAGCCCGTCAGGAAACAAACGCTCTAAGAAGGGAACTGATTATTTCCAAGGAGCGAACAGATGATCTCGCTAGACAATTGCTACAGTCACAAGCCGGACAGACCCCGTTACCCGCATCTGGGGGAAATCTTCCTTCTACATCCTCTATGAATCCAGTGCAGATCAACCTACCTGGGAATGTACCTCTGGCTCCGCCCGAACGATTTTCTGGTGACCCAAAGAGGTTTGCAGTATTTATCAATCAGTGCCGGTTGCATTTCTTATGCCGGCCAGCAGCCTTTCCAACTGATCAAGCTAAAGTAGCTTTCGTGCTTTCGTACCTTAGTGGCAATGCGGCAGACTGGTCGATCCCTCTAGTAAATCAAGATGATCCGGTCCTCCATGATTTTCAAGCTTTTCAGCTCAGTATGGAAAAACTGTTCGCAAGACATTCACAGGGGCAGGCCTTGGACAATGAGCTTCTTTCGTTGCGACAAGGTAATCAAGACCTTTTGGCTTATATTGCGTCTTTCAACAGACTGATAGTGGAAAACTCAATGGCCTGAGGACAAAAGGATTACGCTGTTTTATAGAGGTCTATGTGGAGAGCTCAAAGATGTGTTAGCCCAAGTAGTGAATCCCCCACAAGATTGTTCGGACTATATAGACTTAGTCGTTCAAATAGATCACAGACTGCAGAACAGGAAGGCCGATCGTTCCAAGTTTGATGCTCGAGTATTTTCCAAACCGCCAACTCCTTCCAAAGGAGTAGACTCCGGGGAACCCATGCAAATAGGGGGTCTGAAAGGTCCTCTAACACAAAAGGAGCGGGAAAGGAGAAAACAGTTGCAATTATGCCTCTATTGCGGAAACTCAGGGCACTTCGAGACTGTCCGGTGAAACCTGCCAAGAAGGCAGTAGGAGCTGCAGTTACCAAAGTTACAAACTCTGAGCAGGGAAACAACCTCGCCCGACAAGAATAGAGGTCCTCTTGCCGAGCGTGAAAACCAGTTCCGTGACCTCGCATTTCGTGATACCTATGGTCCTCATTAGCCCTGATAATCCGGATCGATTACATGCAATTGAAGCTTACGTCGACAGCGGTGCCATCGGCAATTATGTGGATCATGAAATGGTTTTGAGGATGAATCTAACTCTTTGTCCCAAGGCTGTAAAGGACGTCATTACTACGGTGGATGGTACGGAGATAGCCTCCGGGCCAGTAACGCATACCACTCAAGAGGTGACGCTAGTAAGTCAAGATGGACACCATGAGAAGATCGTGTTCGATGTGATCAAGGCCCCTCAGTTTCAGATTATTCTAGGAATACCTTGGTTAGAGAAACACAATCCTCTGATCGATTGGCGAGCAAGAACGGTCCAGTTTCCAGAATGTGTCTCTACTTGTCACCCTCCACCTGGTGTTGCACTGGCAGCAATTTCTTCAGAGACTCCCCAGTTACCTCCCGAATACCTAGAATACCAAGATGTTTTCCGGAAGGATCAGGCTAACTCTCTACCTCCTCATAGGTCTTATGACTGCCAGATAGACCTGATACCTGGATCTACTCCTCCTTGTAGTAGAATTTATGCCCTCACCGAGCCTGAGAACCTTCACCTTCGACAATACCTGGATCAATACCTGGCAAATGGGTTTATTCGTCCTTCCAAGTCCCCTGCTTCTTCAGCTTTGTTCTTCGTTCCAAAAAAGGAAGGAGACCTTAGAACTTGTATAGATTATCGCTCCCTGAACCAGATCACCGTTAAGAATAGATATCCGTTACCTTTGATCCCTGAACTCCTGGACCAAGTCAGAAAAGCATGCATATATACAAAGCTGGATCTTAGAGGAGCTTACCACTTGGTACGAGTAAAAGAGGGCGATGAATGGAAGACGGCCTTCCGCACCAAGTATGGGCTATTTGAATATCAGGTCATGCCCTTCGGACTTTGCAATGCCCCGGCTGCCTTTCAATATTTTATGAACGATGTCCTCAGAGAGCTCATAGATGTGTGTGTTGTTGTTTACATTGACGACATCCTCGTTTATTCTTCATCGGAATCTGAACATCGGAAACACGTGAAAATGGTCCTCGAAAGATTGCGTCAACACAAACCTTTCGCTAAGTTGGAAAAATGTGTTTTCAACGTGACTGAAGTTGAATTCTTGGGATTCATATTATCACCTGGCGGAGTGCGTATGGATTCAAAGAAGGTCGATGCAGTTCTCAAATGGCCATCACCATCCTCCGTAAAAGGTGTGCAAAGCATGTTAGGCTTCGCTAACTTTTACCGCAGGTTTATCCCCGAATTCTCTCGAATAGTCCAGCCCATCACTGCCTTGTTAAAGAAAAACAAGCGTTTTGAATGGTCTACCGAGGCGGAACAAGCTTTCCGGGATTTGAAGACTAAATTTATCTCTGCACCAATCTTAAAACACCCTCGCCCCGAACTCCCCTACATCGTGGAAACTGATGCTTCAAGCCTTGCCATGGGGGCAGTTCTATCACAAAAGGACCCGGTAACCAATCAGTTGCATCCCGTGGCATTTTGGTCCCGCAAATTCTCGCCTCCTGAAATCAATTACACGATTACTGACAAGGAACTTCTGGCTATCAAGTCTGCCTTTAAGGCTTGGCGGCATTATCTGCTGGGGGCCCGACGCACCATTACTGTGATTACGGATCACCGAAACCTGCAATATTTGAAAACCGCAAAAGCCCAATCCTCTAGACAACTCCGTTGGGCATTATTCTTTGCCGAGTTTGACTTCATAATTACCTATCGACCTGGTACAAAGAACGGTAAAGCTGATGCCCTTTCGCGGATGGGAGTGGAAGAACACTTGATCAACCCTAAACCTGTACCAATCATTCCCGAACAAAGAATTCTGGGTGTAATCGCCACAGAATCCATAGAGGAAGTTAAGGATAAAGCCAGGCAACTTGTAACTCCAGCAGACATACAGAATTGGCATCTACAGGGAAAGGACTTTGCAGTAAAGGACAACTTATTGTATTTCCAAGAACGATTATACCTACCCAGCACAGATTTACAGAAAAAAGTAATCTCTTGTTATCACGATTCTTTAATGGAAGGACATCCCGGTATGGCCAAGACCTCAGAAAAGATCAAGCGCTACTTCTGGTGGCCGTCTTGGAAAAAAGATATCAGAGACTTTATAATGTCCTGTGGAGTATGCGCCCAAAACAA
Source organism: Ambystoma mexicanum (assembly GCF_040938575.1). Taxonomy (NCBI): domain Eukaryota; kingdom Metazoa; phylum Chordata; class Amphibia; order Caudata; family Ambystomatidae; genus Ambystoma; species Ambystoma mexicanum. The sequence goes on along the minus strand of NC_090931.1, from coordinate 1,470,483,749 downwards.
GAGTCAAAAGGAAAGACCAGCAGGCCTCTTACGCCCTATTGACATCCCACCTCGCCCTTGGCATACGCTTTCTATGGACTTCATCACCGATCTACCTCCATGCTCCGGATACAATACGATTCTAGTAATCGTGGACTTATTCTCCAAGATGGCACATTTCATTCCGCTCAAAGGCTTGCCAACAGCAGCAACTCTGGCCCGAGAATTTCTCGAAAACATCGTCCGACTGCACGGTTTTCCTTCGGTTCTAATTTCGGATCGAGGTAGTCAATTTATTTCTCATTTTTGGCAAAGTTGCTGTCGGTCGGCTCAAATTGATGTGAGACTATCGACCAGTCACCACCCTCAGACCGACGGACAAACCGAGAGGACCAATCAAACTCTGGAACAGTATTTACGCTGCATGCTGCAACAAACTGAAAAAACTTGGAAAGACATCCTTTGGCTAGCCGAATATGCCTACAATAACTCTGTCCATTCGGGAACTGGGAAAACCCCGTTTTTTCTTTTGTACGGCAGTCACCCTCGAACCTCGGAGTTGGATCCCCTCCAAGATCTTGAAACACCAGCAGTAGACTACCTGCATTCTACAATCACCCAAGCCTTTAAGGAAGCTGTTTCTCACCTTCAAAGGGCTAAAGAACAATACAAGAAAGGAGCAGATCAACATCGGAAGGAAGCCCCTCAATATCAAGTAGGGGATCAAGTCTGGTTATCCACCAAATATCTACCTCTAAAAGGGCCACGCACATTCAACCCAAGATACCTTGGTCCCTATTCCATCACTACCATAGTAAACCCAGTAGCGGTCAAGTTGGACTTGCACATGAAGATACATCCGGTCTTCCACGTCTCTCTATTAAAACCCGTGCAACCTCAAACCCGACTAACTAAATCTCCAAAACCTATCCTAGTTGATGGAGAACTCGAGTTTGAAGTCAAAAGCATTCTGGACTCCAAGATCTCCAAATCTAAACTATTTTACCTAATTGACTGGAAAGGCTATGGCCCCCAAGAGAGATCCTGGGAACCTGCTGAATATGTCCACGCTCCTCGCCTAATCAAAAGATTTCACCGAACATTTCCTGACAAGCCAAAACCCCCGGAGAAGCCCGGTTTGGGAGGGGCCTTGAGGGGGGGTACTGTCATGATCTCTGCTTCCAAAAGGTCAGGGTTTTCCCAACTCCCTTGGAAGCAGATCCATAACCCAGGTTCCGAGTGCCAACCAGTCCCAATTGGGACCTTTTGGACCCAGTCCTGGCGCCAGTGGCACCAGGCTCATAAATATGCCCAGTCCCAGCGCTGGAAGCGCCGGGCTCATAATGCTTGGGTGGACTTACCTGCAGCAGACCATGCTGCTTACTTGCCTGCCAGTTGAGCCTCTGATCCTCTTCTGTTTGGAACTACTTTTCCTGTTGGGTGGGGCAGGAGCCACTCCCTAGATTCAGAACACTGGAACTCTTCTGGAAAGCAGGAACTCTTTTCTTACCTAGGCGTGGCTGTGGAAGGAGACACCTAAGCACTACAGGAGGCTATTTAAACCACACCCGATGGATGAATCTTGCTTTGCGTTATTCTGCATCCTCTGCAGCAGAACGCTCATCGTGTCTTCTGCATCTGATCCTGGGCCTAAGGAAAAAGGCTTACCATCCTGAATCCAGTCTTCAGCAAAACCTATAAAGACAAGAAAGAACAGGTTAGCATTACGGTCTTCAGTGACAGCTCTTCACTTACCTGGTTCATCGGCTGTCACCAACGCCTCGCGCTGCATTCCGGCATCTGAAAGACAAAGGCTTACCTACTCTTCGTGCGCTCCGGAGGTCTTCACACTGCATTCCGGCATCTGAAAGACAAAAGCTTACCAACTCTTCGCACGCTCCGGAGGCCTTCGGCGCTGCATCCCGCATCTGAAAGACAAAACAAGGTGCGTTTAAAGACATTGGGGAACTTTAATACTCACGTGCCATTACTCCTTTCCACATCTAACCCAGTGGGTATTTCGGCACCCTGCAGCCGCTCCGAACTTGTACCTGCAAAATAAAAAGACAGTTAGAGCGCATCGTGAAGCAAGCAACAAGCGCTTACTTACGTGCTTCCAGGCGCTTCTATTCATCACACGGGCTCCATCTTCAACTCACTTCAGCCCGTCATCTGCCATCGCCGGAACACTGCAAAACAAGAAACATCATTACTAAAGACTTTAAAGACATTAGAATTACTCGAAACTTACCGTTCGTGCAGTAAACGACGGACAGCAGTCCTCTGAAGTCAAGAGGCCTGCTCCCCTTATCCAGTGAAGAAACTGGTTACAGCACCCTGCCCCGAGGCAGATGGAGAGCACGGCGTTCACTTACCTAAGGTGAGAGCGTTAACCTTTGGGGTTCTACAGGAGAAGAGAAAGGGAAGAAGAGAGAGACATTCAATAACCCAGTTCCTTAATCCCATATTTTCTATCTGCAGACATCTTACCCTTCGAGTCAGCCATACAGTGCACAGAGGTCCAGCCCAAAGAGCCAGCCGTGTGTTACACATCACCTTTGAAGATACGGTATACGCCCAGTCAAGACCGGCGCCTCTACGGGAATCAGGTGAGCGTTACACTTACACCCCATCCTTTCCTCCACATTGGGTACCGGGTATCCTCAAGTTTGACATAAATCTGTTGCCGGACTCAGTGAAGCACTGCGGTCCTGTGAGCCTGATCCTACTACCCGACAACTATTTGTTGAAGGGCCACGAGGTTGGTGGTTCTCCCAATATTCATAAGTGATTTAGTTATGTTTCATTTTCAAACCCTTAGTGATTGTGTTTTCGGTTACTTTTTAGAAACCAGAATTGTGGTAAACTCTAAAGAGTTGGAACGAATAGCAACCATAGCCCTGAGGATGGATTCTGTAGTAATCTGAAACGAGTTGGCAACTGTTTGAACTCAATGGTGCTGTTTGGAATTGTCTAAATGGACTTTGATGATTCACCAAAAAATGGTCTAGTTTGAATGTTGTAAACACTAGTCTTTGAAAATTGTTTTGAAGATGTCCTTTCTTTCTTTTTGAAAAATTTGCAATTAGCGATCCTTTGTTTTAAGTTACTTTGGAAAATGGAATATAGAGATTCCTGTAACAAGCGTGGAGTACCTTTTGGTCAACTCATGTTTTACTTTTCTGTATTAAAAATCCCTTTGTTGCATATTTACACCCTTCTTTGAAAGATATTACAGTCAAAACACTGGCCTAAATGCCAGCTTCCCAATTGTACCATTGAAATATACCAACCCTGTTTAACCCCTTTTTTCATTTGTATTTCTTCAGTTAACTCTCCTTGTGCATTTAAGCGTACTCAAATGGAGGTGTTTGAATATAACGCCATTAGTGGTTGCAGCAAATTATCTGGGCATCCCCAAGTTTTCAGTTTGTTCCATAGGGCTTGTCTGTTGGTGCTGTCGAATGCCTATTTCAGGTCAATAAACGCAAGGAACAATTTTTTCCCACGTTTCAAGGCATCTAGTTTTACCATGCTGAGCAGCATCAAATTTAGTTCGACTCCAACACCCCTTGTAAACCCAGTTTGCCGCTCATCCACCACTGCTGCACCTTCGGCCCAATTTGCAATTTTTTCTTGCAGAAAGGTTGCAAATTCCTTTCCCATGGTGTCAAGAAGGGCAATGGGAGGATAGTTTGTGGGATCATCTTGATTGCCCTTCTTGAACTACGGTACCACCACTGCCCCTCTCCAAGAATCTGGGAGAGCCTGTGTCACCGCAATTCGCTCAAACAGTACCTTAATTAAGGTTGGCCACTGGGATTTATTTTGCTTAAGCCTCACATTCGATATTCCAAGGGGACCGGCTGCCCGTGAGTTTTTTAGTTTTTGAATTGCCATTTCGATGTTTTCTTGTGATTCAATAACCTTCCAACCTGAAGTTAATTTCATGTTAGATGATTTTGTTTTACTGTTGGCGTCAATGACTGATGAGAAATGTTTAACCCAGCTGGATGCGTTCACTCCATTTGCCAATGCAGATGCTTGATTTAACTGTCCGGTGTTTATTATTTCCCAGATGTGCCTGCTGTCTTTTTGCATAATCAATCGTAGCATTTTTTCAGCCTGTTCCTGATCACGAATAGAGTTCAAGTATTTCAGCCAGTTTCGATAACGCTGATGCTGTTTTTTTATCAACTCTGTACATTTTTCACTTTTGGTTTTCTTTATGCACCTTAGATCCTTTAGTAACAGCTTCTTCTCTTTTTCAACTGACATGCCATAGGGATGTTTTCTGCCTATTATTTCAGTTTTGTAACCGTTTTGTCTGGTCTTGAATTGCATCAGCAGCGGAGCATAGTTGACCTGGTCATCAAAATCCTCAGCATTGATGAAATTGGATGTTACTTTGCTTATTTCATTAGCATTTATCCGTAGTCTGTTTTTTCCACTGTTAATAGACAGGCGTGTGTTGTAATTTACATGCACAGCTTCTTCAGCCCAGAACCAGGACAGCATCAAAGCATCATGGTCACTCTTTGTCGTCATCAAGGCTGTTATTTCAGAGATTTTACTTAGCATGTTTCTTGAGGCCCAGATGTAGTCCAGTGTCTTCTTACATGAGCCTCAGTGCCAGGTGAATGTTGATGGGATGTCACCTTTAGTGCAACCATTTAACATTTCGCATTGTCTTAGAGCCATCTCATTTGCCCATCGAGAGCCACGATCTGACCGATGGACAGAATTATTTTGTTCCTTTGGATTGATATGATCTTTTGAGTCATTGAACCAAGAATAATTTAGATCCCCACATATTAAAAAAAATGGGTCATCAAAGGCTAACAGGCAGTCGTCAATTTGTGCAGTTACTGAAGACATCAATTTTATTTGGGAGATCATTGCAGGGTTCCAATAAGTATTTATGATCATTAACTGTTTCTGTTTCGACCCAATGATGGGACTGTGTTGTAAAATGGTAACTTGTACAAACAGATTTGGATTTGACGCGCTAATTACCTTCCAACTACAGTTGTGTTTGATCATTGTGATTAGTCCTGCAAACGGCCGTCCAAATAGATTCTTTCTAGCAGCATTTAAATAAATTTAATAGCCATCCCGTATTGGAATTTCTTGAAGCCAGGTTTCCTGAAGACAGATTATAAAGTTCTTGTTATTGAAGTGGCAGTCATCTTGGAATAGATGGACAAAGCCTCGAGTGTTCCATGAGGTCAACAGGTGGGTGGCTTCAATATCTTCATTTCATTGCTAACTTTGATTTTTTCGCTGGTTCAGTGCTGGCCTAGCAGTGTGCGAATTTGGTCCTTTTTGGTGATTAGCCGTGACTGATTTTGAATTTACTTAAAATTTCTACCATAGTTCCGCTCTTCTTTGTTCATTTGCAGTTTGTTCTATTTGCAAGTCTTGTGAGTCTTCTGATGACTCTTGTGATGTAGACACCTCATCATGTGGAGCCAAATCAAAACCAAAAAATATCAGATGTTCTGTTGCCTCAAGTAAAGACTTGGCAATAAACTTGGATTTCATGTGCAAAATCACCCAGTCTTTCCAACTTGTAGTCCACAATTGCGATGTCGTCTGATCTAATTGTACGTAGAGGCGGAATGCTATGCAGCAGCTTCATTATGTTGTTCCTGTGTAGATTTACTTCATTTTTTTCCTCTAGAATGTTTTCTAGTTCCAGCTTCCACAGCCGATTTTTTGACTGTTCTTTCTTCCAAAATTCATATGTTGAATGTTCTTGTTGTAAAGATTGGGCTTTAGTCTGTTTAGGGTTTAGCTTTGATATTATGTGTGTTGTCTTATGGTTTTCATCTTTCTTGGGTATGTTAACTTGATTTTCTCTATTACCCTAGAACAGACTTTCTGGTACTTTTGAATTGGTTTCCTTTTTTGGCCTCATTCCAATTTGTTCATTATTAGCAGTTGGCTTCTGCTTGACTGAGTGACTCGATCGCCGCCAGAAATGTCTACAATAGCGTCTACTGATTCCGAGTCCTCATCTATTGAATAGGTTGAGAATTCACAGAGATCAATAGATGAATTAGAATTTGAATCATCTAATACTTCAGCCTCCACTCTTGATCTTTTATGAGGTTTAGAGGCTGCTTGAATTTCAGTGACTTAATTCTGTACGGTTGGCTGCTGAGTTAATTTTTTTGACTCCTTGCTGCTACGCTCAAATATCCCAATTCGAGGTGGTGTAGTAAGGTTTCTGATTAATTTCATTGCTTCGTTAGTACAAGCTCTTTTAGCAACTGGTCTTATATTGGGCTTTTTCAAAAGACCATTGCATTTGTCTTTTACTTTAGCATTTGAATCAGTTGCCTTTTGTAGTGTTTTTGCTGCTCCTGTAAAAATTCCAAATATATCCAAATGATAGCTTGTTTGTTAAATCTTGGAACAATTTCTTTTCAGAATAAATGTATAGGAACTTAGTGCGTGGAGTGGCGGTACAGGGGTGGAGCTTTAATTTTCTAATTCATGACATGTATCGACTATAAGGTCATGTCACGCTGTTTAATTCGATGCCAGGCATTAATGCCTTAAGAATCGGACATAGGCAGCCCAGCCTTTAGAATCAGTGACAGGGAACCTTTCTTACCTTCTGGTGCTGTAGCGCAACCTCTGTGCACCGTCGAACCTTAGCATATTCGGAATTGTGTTGATGTTTTCTTCAGTTGTAGCCTTCACCAACATCTGGGCCCCCTAATCAGCTCCAGGGATTGGAGAACCTTTTGCTGCGTTTGACATGGCTGGCATCCCTGAGCCCTGCTCTGTCTTCACAGCTTCAAAGCCAGCACCTCATTGGGAGCCCTTCTGTAGCATCCTGCAGGAAGCAGACACGTATGTCAAATTGTAAAAGTCAACTGTGTTTTTTTGCATTTTATAATGCATGCTGTTTCAAAGTTGTGCGGCATTGCACTTGTAAACACAGCTAGCCAAAGAAACTGACAGCTAATTATTGAACTACACAACAGGAGAGGAATGCCAATGTACAAAGGGTAAGTTGATCTCTGCCCACCATGGTGTTTTGTGCGCAGAGGGCTGCCTCTGTTTCTGAGTTTATCTGATTCTGAGACCCTAAAGGCAACCCCTCAGTGTAGATGAGATGCCGCTGTTTGACAGAAACAAAGGCACAAGCCCGAAGCATAACGGTGAGCGACAATGACTTCCCAGTGCGACATGTGACCTCGGTCCACCACCACTATCCCGCATCTGTGGCAAAGTCAAAAGTTTGGAAGTAGGCGAAGAACGATGGTCTGGAGGGTTGCCCAGAGCAATGCCAGTGGGACGTGTATGCCCAGCCCAGACGTGGGTCCCGTGCCTGATCGGCCTAGAGACCCAAGCTAGTCCGCACTGATGAGGCCCAACAAGGCCGAAACATGTTTGGGGATGCTTGTGGTCTCGTGGAGAAGGGATGTGACCTAGCAGTTTGGGCTGGACTGCCCCTTTTGGGCTGGGACTAAGCCTGATTTGCATATGGTCTTTCCCCTTCTGTAATGGCTTGGCAGGCAAAGAACAATGGTCTGGAGGGTTGCCCAGAGCAATGCCAGTGGTTAAGATTCAGTCTAAACCTTCCAGCCATCACCTCTTTGTTTTTGCTTAGTTTCCCTGTCAAAAGCATGGGTAACAGAATGTCAGACCATTTAAGATCCCATATAAAGGAAGAGGTCAAGAACATGCTTGATCTTGGGGTTATAGAGCCATCTACAAGTCCATGGGCTAGTCCAGTTGTACTAGTGCCAAAAGCAGGAACCAAGGAATTGAGATTCTGCGTGGACTAAAGAGCTCTTAATGCAGTCACCACAACTGATGCCCATCCTTTACCCAGGACAGATGAACTGGTGGACACACTTGGTTCAGTCAAGTTCCTCAGTACATTTGACCTGACCTCAGGCTATTGGAAAATAGCTCTGACAGACCATGCCAAGGAGAAAACTGCATTTTCTACCCCAAGAGGCCTCTACCCATTTAAGGTTATGCCTTTTGGACTCTAAAACGGACCTGCTGCATTTCCTTTTCCAGTGCACACCTCCACTTTATGCCCTAGCTCTATCCTGGCCAGCGAGTGGTGTCGGCTAACGGCAGGATTTTTCATTGGGATACAGTTGGGAGAGGGAGAATTGGGGATGGGGTTTGGGGTGGCAGGGGAGGGCAAGTAAACACTGTGAATGGAGAAATTAGCTCATAAGCAGGTAGCTCACAAAAATCTCATTGATGTAATAATGTGCTCTTGTATAGATATGAAGAGACCTAATCTTAAAATGAAAAATTCAAGGTAGCTTCAATAAACACACAAGGGCTTAAGTGGTTCATCACAAGGTGGGTGGCGTGGTAAATGCGGCAGTAACCCTATTACTGCTGTAATTAACGCTCCGCCCAATCTCGAGTTGGGCGGAAAGTGGGAGTTTTACCTCCATATTTTTGCTAGATGTCAAAATCTCCTCTTTCTGCCCGTTTTCGGCGCTATTAGCGTCAATACAGCCCCATTGGGTTCAATGGACCCAATATGAATGGGGATTTTCCTCCCCAATGCAATTCGGGATCCGGCGCAAATTGCGCTGAACAGGGTTGCGGTAACTCTAATAGCATTGGATGGTATCCCGGCGCAATTACAGCCTGGATACAGCCCAACTTATGATAGAGCCCCTAAATCTCTACATAAGAGGATACAATTAGTCAAACTTCTTAGGGATCAAGTACAGCTCGCTGACAACGCCATTAGAACTGCCTTAAACAGTCCCAAACAGGATCACATATCTACTACTAGGAGGAACATTTACTGGCTCTCTGTCCAAGACAGTATCAACTTCAAAATACTGACCCTTAACCACAAATGTATCACAAACAAAGCACCTTTATACCTCACTAATCTCATTCGCAAAGCCCATTCCAACAGACCTATCCGTTCCCAGTACACCAATATCCTCGTAACCCCCAAATACAGAAGACAGAAAGCAGGAGGAGCAAGCTTCCCGATCATAGCTCCCAAATTATGGCATGCCCTCCCTACTTACCTCAGAAATGACACCTCTTTCTGGTCCTTCAGAAAGAGCCTAAAAACCCTACTTTTCAAGACCAACCTCATGCACTAACCACCTAGACATTAGTGTAGCACCTGCAAGAGTCATGTTCTCTAATTGTATTTATTTGTACATAAATTCCTAATGTATCCCATGTAAATTGTGTAACCTGTAACTTTGAAGCTTTGTGTAATAACTTGTAACCAGATCCTTAAATTGTGTAACAGCGCCTAACTGCCTTTGGGCTTTCAGCGCTTTATAAATGCACAAATAAATAAATACAAGGGGCTCACTTATTGTCAACAGATAACTACAGGCTCCCCACAAAACTATTCTCCTTGCAATACTTTGCATCAGACAGAAGGTAAAAGTCAGGGGTTACAAATCATATTTTTCTTTCACTTTAAAAACAAAGATTGGCAGGGGTGTGGCCTGGCTGAAGGCCGATGGCATCGTAGAACCTATGAGCTCTGCAGCCCTAGCATCATTAACGTAGCTTTATGGGGCTTCTTTTAAATGTTAATATCTTCAGAGTCCTAGTACCAGTGCTGGAATCTTCAGAGATGGTACGGACGAAGTTTGGCTTATGACAGCCCAGCAGAAGCTGACTGAGAATGCAGTAACATCTGCATGGCGGGCCTGACACCCCAACATGGTGGTTCACGGAAGGTGGAGCAGAGGCGGTTGCAGTCTCTGAGTCGGCTGCTACCGAGGTGTTTTCCTGAGGCGAACTGCCCACTCGCTTTCCCAGAGGCCTTGCAAATTGAGCTTCCCCTTGCCGAGTGATGCACTAAGGCGGCCCAGGAGTTTAGCGGGCAACCTGCCCAGTGGAATTGGCAGCTGTCTCGCTGATGACGCGGCCCTGAGAGCCTTGGTGGAGCTTCTCGTCTTTTTGCATGGCGGTGCATGGTGTGTCTGAGGAGACGCTGGCTTTGATTGGGAACTGCCTGCTCCCGGAGAGAAGATGTAGATCTGTTGCATTTTGTTTGGGACCAGTCACAAGGCCTCCCATAGCTTGTGTGTGGTCCCAGGAGCCACTGTTATGCATACACCGGAATAAAGAAGTGTGGAGACAGCGGAGCGCTCTTTCGAGCTCAGGTATTACCTCGTCTAGCTACACTGGTCATTTATATATGCTCTGTTTGCTTGGGACATTGTTTCATCACCATTCCACATGAGATGAATAACCCTCGCAACTGCCTCTGGAGGTAGGTATAAGCAGCGTGACAGACCAATACAATGGTTGATAGTATTGACGCTGCTCTCCTATTGCTGATTTCATTGTCTGACTTCAGGGCCTGCTAGCGCTAAGCTTTGGAGTGAAGAGGGGCTTGTACTTTGCACCTTAGAGGCGGTCGGTTTTAAGCAGTGATATTTGGTGATCCTCACACTATTTTCGCATGGGAAATAGACCATATTGTGCAACGCTATTGATATTGGGAAAGCATATCCGGATTGATCTTGAAAGGCAGTAAAGCTAAGGAAAAGCAACAATCTCCATCAAGGATATGCTTCAACAAAGTAAACTGTCCTCGAGCAGCCATTTAGGCCTGGATGCTGCCTCACATCTGGATTCAGATACGCATCTGCTCACAAAGGGGTATATAACTCGTTTGCTCCGGTCCATTCAATAGGAGGTGGCAACCACTCTGCAAGAATTGAAGAGCTTCTTCCATGAGCTAGCCCACAATGTTCAGCAAACCGAACACAGACTGGAGGATCTAGAGACTGCCTTTTGTGACCAGTCCAATGCGTATGAGCAGTTTGAACAGAGGATGACTGAGCTTGAAATGCATCGGGCCTCCTCAGAGTGACAAACAGGAAGATGCTGAGAATCATTCGCGAAGGAATAATGTTTGCATCAGAGGGATCCCTCAAGACGACACAGATCAAGATCTGGAAACCTATGTCTGAGAATTATTTCTTGAAATATTGGGAGAAATGGAAGGATATATCATGTTGGATTCAACGCACAGGGTTTATTCCAATTTCCAGCAGCGTGAAAATCTCCTCCGTGATGCTCTGACGAGGGTTCATTTCTTTAAAACCAAGGAACTCATCTTCCAGAAAACCAGAGATCAGCGTGGAGTATTGTTCAGAGGTAACACCCTTTCATTATTCCAGGATCTGGCACGAGGGACTATACTAAAGTGCAGAAAGGTGAAACCACTGATGCAATGGTTGTCCGGTAAAGGTGTTCAGTATAGGTGGGGATACCCATTTTGTATTCTATTCAAGCTTGATGTCTTACAACATCAACTTGTCTCCTTCCAAGCAGCAATTAAAGGCTTGAAGATTCCACGGGATAAATTGCACCTGCCTGAAGACTCAGGGTGAGATGCCCCTTCCAACGATTGAACTAAAGCATGTTAGAGGAGCAGCAGAAGGAAAGATCGTAGGGGACCCTCGATGGACAAGAGTGAAAGAAGCAGACATTCCGAGGGGCCTACTTGATGGGACTAGATTGTTGCTTTTGTTGTAGCAAAGTCTGGTATGGACTTGGTATGGACCCTCTGCTGCAAAGCCCTTGCATGACAAGGCTGCCCCGTTGAGCGACGCAGGTGCGCAGGAGATGCTGCCCGATGATACGTAGCATGCTTCGCTACTTCCACGCATCCGTGCCTATAAGAATTGAGGTATGGACCCTCAGGGGGAGAGCCCTCACAGGACAAAGCTGCTGTGTTGAGCGACGCAGATGTTTGGAGGCGATGGGTTTGCGGTGTAGACAGTGAGTGCGGACGTCTCCCCCTCCTATCTTCATTCCACGTAACCCCCTGACCTAGTGCCCCTTCTCACTCTGCACTTGCATTGTTTTCCCTCCTGAGACATGCCCCTCTGCCCCCCCACCCTGCCCACTCCTTACTGCACTCCCTCGCACCGTAGGTTGCATGCGCGTCATCCCATTTTAGGCCACATACGCTCTCTCGCTATTAGTGATCACGTGCGCTCCCTTGCACCATAGGTCGCGTGCACTTCCTCCCATTTTAGGCCGTGTACGCTTCCTTGCTAATCCTGATTGCATGCACTCACTTGCACCCTAGGCCGTGTGTGCACCATCACACCATAAGCTGTGTGCGTTCCCTCGCAATCCTAGATTGCTTGCATTCCCTTGCGCTCACACATGTCTTAGGCTGCATGCACTCCCTCGGCATCCCAGGCTGCGTGCATTCCCTCGCAGTCCTAGATTGCATGTGCTCACTCGCATCTTAGGCTGTGTGTGCTCCGTCGCAACTCTAGGCCAGTCTTCTCCACTCGGCTAGCCGTGCATTCCCAGTGGGCCCTCTCCTTCCCCCTTTCCTTTCCCTCTTCACCTTCCTTGCCCCCTTCCCTTGACCTATTGTGTACTGTTCTGTGGTCTTGTTCTCTATGGTTGTTGGCTATCTTTCATTGCCTGCATCCCTGCTGTGTTCATTCTTTTCTTCTAGGTTCCCTGGTCGATTGTTCTGCTTTTGGCGTCTTTGTTATCCATGTTGTATGCTTACATTGTACTGCTTGCATCCCTACTGTCTTTCTTCCTTACCTCTAGGTTCCCCAAGTGATCGTTCGGTTCTTTTCATTTTTGTTTCTCCAAGGTTGTTTGCTTAAACTTTACTGCCTGCATCCCTGATGAGTCCATTCTTTACTTCTAGGTTCCGTTGGCACTTGACTTTGTCTATGTATTGCATTTGATTTTCTGTCCTTGTTCTGTCTTCTTTGTGCCCCTCCTCCTTCGTGCCCACCGCCGCCCTAGGGTTTCCCCCTGCCTGCCTGCTCCCTAGTGCTACCCCCTCTCCACTCTCCCTTCTTCCCCCCACTCTTACCTCTGCACCCTCTATGGTGCTCTCTGTCTCACCTATGTTCTCTAACTGCTTTTCTATCGACCATCCTATCCTTCTCATTAAGTCTGGCAGGAAGAAGTTAAAAAGGGATATCGTGGTCCCCAACCTAGGCCTCCCTATAGCTGATACCTACACCAGTGCTTCTCCCAAACAGACCCTTACCGACATCCTCTTTAATGTTCCCTCTCGAGGCCTATGGACGCCCCATATGGTCTTTGTTCTCTCTCCTTTTTCCTCTTCACCCATTAGTGGTGGCACCCGATGGGAGGCCCTCCAGACCCCCTTCCACTCCTCCAAGACCATCATTAATGTTTACCTAAACTGCACTGTCTTGGTCCAAGGCCCCCAGGTCAACCTCCTCCTTTTTGATAGACGCTTCCTGCACCTTATCATCTTCGTTTCTTCTCCTGCTGTCCCTTCTTTCCACTCTCTGGCTCTCTGCCTCCTCCATTCTCTGCCACCTCTACAGCTGCCTCTGCTGCTTCTCTGGCCATCCTATTGCCTCCTTCCTCCACCACCTCTCTGGCACCCACCTCCTCCTCCTTGTCTACCTTGCCCTCTCCTCCTTCCTCCTCTGCCCATACTGGGGCACTTCAACGCTTCTGCAGGGCATACCTCTGACCTGTACCCCTCTAAAGAAGTCCTTCAAAGGGGGCAACCTGCTCCACATTGCTACTCTCAGCACTCGCTCAGCTGTCAAACACTCCTGTGACATCTGCCGTCTCCTGGAAGAACGCGATCTGGATGTTCTCGGTGTCACCGAGACGTGGTTCACAGCCAGCTCTGTCACAAGCTTTGACACTCTCCTTCCTGATGGCTATAAGATCCTCTGTGTGCCCAGAACCAAACGTTCCAGTGGGGGTGTAGGCTTGATCTTCCAGGAGTGGGTCCCTACTTCTATCATTCCTATGCAGGATTACTCAACCTTTGAATGCCTGGTCTGCAGACTCTCTTTCTCTCCTGACCTTTCTCTCACTGTGCTACTATCTACTAGCTGCTCTGCCAGGTAGTCTTCTGCCTTTCTGAGTGGGTGGACCTCTCCTCCTCCCTGCTCGCCTCTACCTCCCAACCTCTCCTCCTCAGAGACCTTAACATCTACCTGGATGTTTCTTGTCCTTCTCTCTCTCTCTCTCTCTCTCTCTCTCTCTCTCCCTATTCTTCCCTCTTGCCCGACACACTCTGCAGGGCACACCCTGGATGTTCTAATGTTCTGATCCCCTCAGACCTCCCCCTCTCCAACCCTCTCACCACTCCTCTCTCGTGGAGTGTTCACTTCTCATTTCCTCTCATCTCTCTCTCTACCCCTCAGGCCGAGCCGACTCCAGCAGTGCCACCTACCTTCTCGGCCATTGACCCATGAAGCGTGTGTCAGTTGAGGCTTTCACCGCCACTTTCTCTCCTCCTTCTGCACCTTTGGCTGACAGACATCCTGACACAGCCCTTTCTAACCTTCATCTTTCTGTCTCTGACACTCTTGATGTACTTGCCACTGTCATGAGGATCCGCTTGAAGCCCAAATCCAAGTGCAACTCTTGGTATGACTCCAACCTCATCACCCTTAAACGCAAGTGCATGGTGGCTGAGAGGAAGTAGAGGGCAACAGATGCACCCTCTGACAAACTGGCCTGCCACCTTCTCCAAAGGCAGTACAGACTCTCTGTCCTCGTCAATAAGAGAGCACACATCCAAGCCCACTTCTCTGCGGCATCAAACAACTCGGCCAAACTCTTCAAAATCAGCAGGGCGCTGGCCAATCCTGCTGCAGTCTCTACCTCTCCTGTTCCCCCCAGGCCCTCTGTACGGCCTCGGCTTATCATTTCATCACTTTAACTCAGGACATCCTGTCCACCCTCTCTTCTTCTTTTTCCTCCTCCACTCCTGGCCTTCCTGTGACTGTCTCCCTTCTCTTCATTTCCCTTGCTCAGCCTTGACGACGTTTCTAGACAAGTCTGATCTATGAATGTCTCGTCAAAACAGGTTCTTCCCTGTTCATACAGAACCATCTAGGACCACATTGACACCCTTGCTCCAGCCTTGGCCGATTTCTGCAATCTCTCTTTTGCCACTGAAACCTTCCTCTCCCCTTGAAGCACTCCCTTGTGCACCCCCTCCTAAAGAAGCCCTCTGACAATCCTTCCTCTCCGGCTAACTATCAGTCTATTTCCATCACTCCTTTCCTAGGCAAATTCTTGAAAAAGCTGGCCATCTCATAGCTTAACTTTCACACTGAATCTGTTGGTTGTCTCCATGACCATCAGTCTAGCTTCAGAGCGGCCAGAAGCATGGAAACTGCTCTTCTGAACATCTGTGAAGACATGGTCTCTGACCATGATTCTAACCTTCCTTATGTTTTCATTCTACTTGATCTTTCTTCTGCTTTTGATACTGTCAACCATGCCATCCTGCTCAATCACCTCTGTGATAACCTGGGTATCACTGATCAGGCACTGGCGTGGCTGACCTCCTTCCTCACTGATCGATCCTCTCAAGTTCAACTTGGGTCCTTCCTCTCTTCTATCTCTATCTCTACCTGTGGTGTTCCCCAGGGGTCTAACCTTTCTCCCTGGCTGTTCAACCAACATTTGGCACCTCTTGACCACCGCATCGCTGCACTCTGCTCCAACTTTCAGTCTTATGCGAATGACACTGAGCCCTCTTTCAGGCTCCCCTCGGCTGCCTCTACTCCTTCTCTCATTTCAGACTGTCTGTCCGCAATTCAGGAGTCGTGTGCCGCCAATGATCTCTGCCTTAAAGCCAGTAGACAGAAATCCTCTTCATTAGAACACCAGCGCCCTCTTTTACTCTCTCTCTGGCCGCCCACTCTGGGCCACCTTCCTGTCCTACCTGTGGGGCTAAGACCCTTGGGGCCCTCTTCAACTCAACCCTCTCCTTCTCTCTTCACATCTCCGACGTCTCTAAAAAGTCAAACTATCAACTGCACCTTCTCAGAGGTAGTCTTCCTTTCCTCACTTTCCCTCAGAAGCTCACTGTCTCCAGAGCTCTGGTGTTCTCTAGGCTGGACTACTGCAACATCCTCTTTCTAAATCTTCCTGCCTCTACTCTCCGTCCTCTACAACTTTTCCAGAGCAAAACCACAGGATTTGTCCTTCGCCTCAAGCCCAGGGATTGTATCTCTCCAGCTCTGAAATCTCTTCATTGGCTCTCAGTGGCGGCAAGGATCAAGTTCAAGACCCTCTGCACTGTCTACAATGCTTTCTGGGGCCTGGGGCTGCACTACCTCCAACGCTCTCGTCCTAAACATCTGGCTTCATGCTCTCCACTCATCCACCTCCAACTCTCTGAGGGTCAGTCGCTTTTCCAAGCAGATGGGGGCAGATTTCTTTCTTCGCCTGGTCCCTCCCTCTGGAACAGCCTCCCTGCCTCTCTCACACTTGAGCAGAACCACCTCCAGTTCCGGAAGCAACTGAAGGCCATCTCTCTTCCTCTCCCCTGCTGATGACCTGTCTGATCCATGCACTAGTCAACTGGCCACCCTTTGAATTTGGGCCCAGGTCCCTGCCTGTCAGGTTGCACCTCGCACTGCATCTTGGCTCCCACAGCACTTGTGGTCTGTATCTGTAACCCTACAGTCCCCTCTCTCTGCACTTATGAGCCGTCGGTTGGCTACACTTTCTGATTACCTGCACTGTGCCACCCGCAGGCTAGACTTCTTATGACCTGCACGTCTCCTTCTCCCCTCCCACTTGGCACTTCTCCCTTTCCCCTTCCCTGCACTTGCACAATCTGAATGACACAAGGCCTAGTAAGATTGTTGTTTTGTACTACCTCTGTTTCCCCCTCCCTGTCTTGTCGCACCTGGAAACACTTGTATACAGGCACGTTATAAATGCCTTATCACTCATATCGTATCATATGCTTTAATGAGAAGATGATTGTTTTCATAGTCAGCATGGTTGTAACTGTTCAATTTTTTTATCAAGTTCCATGAAGTTGTAACTTTAGATTTATCTGCGAGTTGATATTAGGAGCACTTGCCCTCATTCAGGTGGTTGACCTGATGTATACCCCGAACGTGGAAGATTCTTTTTTTGTTTATGTTTATTTTTGAAGGACTGGTTTCTTAATAGAATAGGTTGAATTGGGATGACTTCGGTGTGAGGAGCGATCATACTGTGCAGAGCATTGTTGAATGATCATGGAACACATTATTTCTTAAATATTCCTCGAAAGGACTGGATAACAATGTGGAGTGTAGGGTGATGTCATTTTTGGGATGGGTGACCTGAAAATACTTTTGATGAATGTTCAAGGGCGTGTGATGCTGGAAATGCATCGGAGGGACAGGGCCTCTGTATCCTTGTCCTTTACTGCTTTTTATTGTGTGTTCTGTCGTGTTTTCCGTGCAGGAGTTCATGGGGGACTCCTGGCGGTGCAGCTCTCTTTCTTTCGGTTTGGTGAACGGACCCGTGGGATACCCTTATGGCACCCATGGGTGGAGGTACAACCCTGTGTCCCTAGTATATGTTTTTGGGCACCTGTGGGTGGCCCACAGAGCAGGGTATGGGCTGGTGGCAGCTCCATGCTGAAATTGACAGGTGCGCGGACTATCCTCCATTTTGGGATACCCCGGCCCTGCCATTGGGATCCGTTGATTCCTGATGGAAAACAAGATGGCCCCTGTGGCCTCTTGCTTTCTATTCCCCATTACCTTGTTTTCCCAAAGTCCTGGGAAGCCCTGACTCTGTCCCTTCCCCCTGACTGACTGTTGGGTGGAAGTGCCATATATGGTGTTATTGTGAAGGCCCGGCCAGACTGGCTGGAGCCTTCCCGGTGATGTATGTTGTAGGTACCTCCTGTGGGTGGGACCTGGGTGAATAGAGTGTGTGACGAATATGCATTCTGTGTTGTGGGTGTCTAGTATCTGGTGGTTGACACAATGACTGAGACAACCATGCCCGAAACTGGTATGAATGCAGCTTGGAGTGTTGAATGGCTCGGTACTTGTCCCAATACACATAACATGTTGTGAGTGTCTGGAGAGAAGTGAATGGCCTGAATACCTCGTGTGCCTGATTGGCTGCCTTCCTGCATGAATGCCCTTAGTCGTGATTGGATGCTTGAGTGTGACCCAGCGGAATGAATGGGAGATCAACAGTATATCTGGGGACCTCTCACTGCTAGGAATCGTGTTCAGAAGCTGAAGTCCACTACGACGAGTAACTGGAGTAACTGACGCTTGACCTTGAAACCCTGCTGGACGAGAAAAATTGCTGTTGCTCTCCTTCACAATCTGAAAGCTGCTGTGTTCTCAAAGACTGACCCAGAGAGGACCTGGTAAGGCGCCCTCTTCCCAAGCTACGAGGGACCATCGTGCACAGCTGACCTTTGCCAACGCTCCCTGGTAGACAGACCTTCGACAGGCTGCCGACCCAATACGGGGACTGCTGCGGAACCCCAAGGAGAAGCACTTGGACTGTTGTTCGCCACTGTCGACGACCGCCGTCGCCGACCGGAGCCGCCGTGCTCCCGTTTGCCTAAGAACTTCCATTGATCATCGGACGCTCTCGTCTGCATCGTCACCCGCTTGTCTCCCGCTGGAGAAGGCCTGACTGTCGACACGCCGAGGAGCATCCACCGGTGGGTTTCCCGCCACCTAAAGACCACAGAGACGCAGACGACTCGACGCCCTTGCTGGGCCACAGTTCTTCATCATCTCTTTGCGGTCCAGAACTATCATCACCGAGGTGCCCCGCACGGCTCTTCCTTGCAGGACGCCAACGCTCTGTCGTCGACGAGCACCGCTAGGAACAAAGCTGCCACTTCCCTGCCGTAGTTCACCCTGTTCACCATCGGACGTTCGACGACCCGTGACTCCTGCCTTAAAGGGAGGGCACTCAAGAAGGGCCGTCGATTCCCCGACACCGAACGCCAAGTTCCCCGACACCTCTCGACGATCCGTGGCTCCCGCCTGAAAGGTAGGCACTCAAGAAGGATCGGTTGACGCATCGTCGGAGAACTCTACTCCACCAGGTACATTGGGGGGTAAAACCTTAATAGGAAGAAGTAAGACTATCGAACATTATATGGACTGGGCCTGTGCTATATATCTTTATTTACAGGTTGCCCAGGTGGGGGGATCTCCACACAGAACTGTGCCTAGCGGTAGGGGTCAGCATTCTGCCTATTGTTTCAACCATCTTACGTTCCTGCCTATCTCTATTGCTGTTTTCCTCGTTATTAATCTGTGTGACATTTTAACCGTACAGTTGATGCACTTTAATGAGATTCGATAACATTAGTGGTACCACTTTAGAATTGTATATATTTATCATTATTGACTTCCGAGTACAAAGTGCGTTATTGTGATCGTGTACATACCTTTGAATATTAATTATATAAAGACTGTGTTTTCAGTAATACAGTGTGTGGACCTTCCTTTGTGGGGGTTCGTGGACTACACTGTACTTAAGAACCAGCCCGCATCATCTCCGGAGAAGCTAGGCCTTGATTGCTTGTCCATTGCTACCTTATAGAGAATCTTGGCTGCGGTCTTCTCTGCCTCTCCTCTACCATATAGAGAGCAGAAGTGCAGACACCCCCTACCAGTCTTTACACTGAGGAAGTGGAAATGTGTGCTCTCCAAATTGATTGAATTAAAGGGTAATATAGTGTTCTTAGAGAAAACTCACCCGTTAAAGAAGAACTGACCTAGGCTCCGCTCTAAATGGTTTCTCCAATTTTATTTTGCCTCGTCTTCACAGAAGAAGGCCGGAGTTGCGCTCTTGATCAATGGTCCTCTCCGTTTTGAAAAAGTGAGGGTAATCAAAAATGATCAAGGGAGATACTTAGGTCTTTATATTCGGGTTGGGGCAAATAACTGACCCTGGTTTCACTTTATGGGCCGAATCATTGTCATGATAGGTTTTATGCTCAAGTATTTCCACATATTGCTCATTTTAAAAAGGGAGACCTTATTGTTGGTGGTGATTTTTATGTGGCGCTGGATGGAGAGTTGGCTAGATCAGGCCTAGCCACTGAGGCCGAGGTAGCGAAATCGGTATCCCTTAAGAAGGCAATGGAGAGATTTATGTCAGAAACATCGCAGCGACCTGCCGGCCAAAGGACATATGGGCCCCCCTGCGGAACTACTTGCGTCCAGCCTCAGGCACATCAGATGATGACACATCCGACTCACAGTCCGGCC
The DNA here is from genome assembly GCF_040938575.1 of Ambystoma mexicanum. NCBI lineage: Eukaryota > Metazoa > Chordata > Amphibia > Caudata > Ambystomatidae > Ambystoma > Ambystoma mexicanum. The sequence continues at coordinate 1,470,463,743 of NC_090931.1, read as the reverse complement.
TGAATGACACATCCCCGGAATGAACTGTAATACCAACCGCACAGCAAAAAAGAGAGGAATATATTGTACCCTGATACCTACATTATCTTTCACAGTCAATCTTACCCCCACAATGTCTCAAAAATAATGTATGTCCCTCACTGTATGTAGTATTCATTTATTTCGTTTGCCAGTCAAAATAAAGTTGTTAAAAAAGAAGAAGGCAATGGAGGATCTGCAGTTAGTTAACATGTGGAAACATTTCACCCTCATACTCAGGATTTCACTAATTTTTCAAATGTCCATTGTAGTTATTCAAGGATTGGTTATTTTTTAATCTCGTGTTCCCTTCTTCCAGGGATCAGCCCCTCTGCTATTGAATTGGCGTAACCATCAGACCAAACCCCTATTGCACTCCTGGTTGATACGTGCACTGTTAGTATCAGGAAAGTTACTGTATGAAAACTGAATGACTCTCTATTGGCAGATGTGGCTTATTGCACCACTATTTGTGAAATAATTACCCAATATTTGCAGGACAATTCTACAGAGGTTGTCTCCATGTCAACTATCTGGGATGCCTTTAAACCCACTTTACGAGGTGAACTCATTAGCTTAGCTACAGCACAGAAGCATGTGTTGGTAACTCAAAGATTGGAAGCTGAAAGGAGAGTTCAGGATTGTGAGTACCAGAATAAAACTGATGGCTCTAGGAAGACATATAGGCACTAACCGGTATCAAGGGCGGACTTCAAAGCGTTTTGGGTGGACTATATTTCTCATAAAATGCTCTTTACTAAACATTATTATTTTAGTACCTCTAATAAGGCATCGCTGATATTAGCATACAAACTGAAAACTCAGAGAAGTAGTAATACGATTGTCCACCTCCAGGATGATTCAGGCCCTGTGCATGACAACGAACCCACTAAGATGCAAATTCTGTCGCAATATCACACAAAATTATTCAAAGCGGATACATTGAATGGAGCACACCAGAGGAATTTTATTCCAGATGCTCACCTCCTCCTAATCTCAGAAAACAATAGACAGGGGTTGGAAAATCCCATAAAGGTTGAGGAAGTCTCCCTGGCTATTTGTTCTCTTTCTGCTAGCAAGTCCGCTGGCCCAGGTGGCTTTTCAGTCCTATTTTATGAAAAATTCTCAGAGGTGTGATCTCCTCATTTAGTGAAATAGTTTAATACTTTTGTGGACATAGTGGTAATCACACATACTGTGGGACAATCATTATTGACATTGATAGGCAAACCAGGAAAAGATCTTATCCAAAGCTTTTCCTACAGACATATAGCCGTTCTTAATTATGACGCCCGTCTTTATTCTAAAATCTTAGCGCCTCGCTTGAATGCTGTGCTCTGTGGGAGTGGTGGGTGAAGAACAAACGGGGTCCACCCCCAGGCGCCAAACACATGATAATATTCAAAGAACCATTGATATTGTTGAATGGGCAAGACAGAGCAAACAGGAATTTCTGAAGACACTGAAAAGGCATTTGACAGGATAGGCTGGGTATGGCTCTTGGAGGTGCTTCATGGGCTTGGATTTGGCCCTGTTTTTATTAAAAGAGTATTGGTCAATTTCATACAGCCGTCTACAAAGATTAAATTGAACGGTATGTTATCAGACCCTGTGAACTTACAAAGGGGGACCCCCCCAAGGATGTCCGTTATCCCCATTATTATTTGCGTTGTTAATGGAGCCCTAAGCGAGACTGGTTTGTTCCTCTGCAGATTTTCATGGGGTGGAAATTATAAGTTACCATCATAAAGTGGCATTATACGCGGATGACTCTTTTACATGCACAATTCACGCACTTCATTACTACATATGGGCCTCATCACGGGTTGGGTGGAGCGGTAAAAATGCAGTGGAAAGGATATTACTGCCGCTTTACCGTTACACCATATCCCGAGTTTGGGTGGAAAGTTGAAGATTTACCTGCAGCTTTGAACTGGAGGTAAATCTGGACACTTTCCGCCCACTTATGGCGCTATTACTGCAGCGTTATTAGCGCTGTGGTAATAGCGCTCAAAATGCCCCATTGGGTCAAAAGGACCCAATGGGAATGGGGACTTACCGCCCCCCCCCCCACAAGTCGGGACCGGGTTGCGGTATGGGCGGAAACCTAGCGGATTTACCACTGGAATACCACCCAACTTGTAATGAGGCCCTAGTCTCCCGATTAGAAGCATTCCAAAGGGTTTCAGGGTTCAAAATTATTTATTTTTTTCAAAAAATTATTTTTATTGGTTTTACGTAAACAAGCTTTTGACCTGACTTCATATAGCAAGCGTTATCCACCGTTTATGAAGATGGTAACATAGACTTAACAGAAAAACAAAAACAAGAATAATTAACAACCATAATAGTTCATGGTAGGGAAGAGGAAGATGGTCCTTTGCTCGTCCGTACTTGGCCCTGTCGGGGGGGGATGCAACCAGTAGCTCGGAATGCTCTTCTAATGTATTATGAATGCGGCTCCATAGGTTCAGGGTCATGCTTTCCCCCTCTGGGGAGACCTTTAGTCTTGCTTCTCCTCCAGCGGCGGGTGGGAGGTTGTCTGGCCAGCCCTGGGTATTGCTGCGTGTAGTCCATGAAGGGAGCCCATGTTTGGTAGAACTTGTCTCTGTTCCCGAACCGGAGGGCTGTAATTGTCTCTGTTGCAATTTTGTCCCAGCATTTGGACCACCACATCGGTGTGAGAACAGGTCTGCCCTCCTGCCCATCAGGGGGAATTGACCCTCGCCTGTAGCTCCCAGCAAGACGATTCCTGGATCCCATGGGATTGTGAGGCCCGTGATTTCTGTGATTTGTTCCGGGATGCTTTTCCAGAATTGGGTAGCTTTGGGGCAAGTCCAAGGGGGTGATATAGTGTGCCCTTGTCGGGGCATCCTCTCCAGCAGTGCAGGGGAATGGCAGGGTTGCATTTGTTGAGAGTCTCTGGGGTCCGGTACCGTCTGAAGCATACTATGAACAAACCTTTGCTGATTATGCACTTGGAGCTCTTGTTCACTCTGGTCCAGATGTGTCTCCGTTCCTCTGGATCAATGTTCCTTCCTATGTCTTTTTCCCATTTTAACATGTAGGCCTCTTTGTTGCTTGTGTCTGTTCGGTCAAGCAGTTTGTACAGGGTGGATATTTTCCCTTTAGGGGGTTTGCTCTGAGTGTTCGCGCCAGTGCGGTGAGCTCCCTGCTTCCATGTTTCTTCATGGGTTTGCTTGACAGCCAGTGCCTAAGATGCGCATATCTGAACCTCTCTGTCTCTGGTATCTTGAATTTCACTTTGCAAGCTTTAAAGTCCAGTAGATTACCATTCTCGAAGAAGTCTTTGACCTTTTCCAGTCCTCCTTCTTTCCATTTGCAAAAGTTATTTGGGGTGGTGCCTGGAGTAAAGTTCGGATTGTTCCAGATAGGGGTGAGCGGACCTAAGGTGTTTCCACATTTCCATTGGTGGGCTGCCCTGTTCCAGTTCGCCACCATATTTTCAGTCGCTGGGAGGGGGCTTATGCTTGGTGTGTCGCCGGACCTCTTCATGTGCAGTAGTTATTCTATTGGGCATGGGCACCAGGCTTCTTCCAGCTCCAACCTTCGGGGTTTCTGAATGCTTATCCTCCAGGCGAAGGCCTGCGAGAGTTGTGCCGCTAGGATATATCTGGCTGCGTCTGGGAATCCTTAGGCCGCCCACCGCCGCACTCCGGAGCAAGATGCGCTTCGGTCTTCGTGGTTTATTCCCTTCCCAGATGTATTTCATGATGTTCCTTTGCAGTTTCTGTACGGCACCTTTCTGAATGGTTACTGGTAGGGCTAGACAGTGGTAGAGCAGTCTGGGTATGAGGTTCATTTTCAGAGCTGTTATCCTTCCGAACCATGAAATCTCTTGCTTCTGCCAGCATGTCAGATCATTCTTGAATTCCTTGAACAAGGGTGGGAAATGTGCTCTGTATATTCTTTCTGGTTTACTCGGCAGCTGGACCCCCAAATAGCTGAGTTTTGATTTTGCCCAAGGGATCGGATAGATGGTTTCAAGTGCCCCTATGAGCTTTTTCGGGAGGTTGACGCTCATCGCCGTTGACTTGGATAGATTTACTTGGAATCCTATTGCGTCCCCGAAAGCTTCCAGTTCCCTCCATAGTGCTTCCATGGACTCTTCCGGTCGGGTAACCGTCAGCAGAATATCGTCAGTGTACAAGGCAGCTTTATAAAACTTCCCTTTGATTTCGAGACCGTGTATTGCTGGGTTATGGCGAATTCTGCTGGTGAATGACTCCATCGAGAGTGCAAATATGAGGGGGTACAGGGGGCATCATTGTCTGGTGCCTCTCATTATATTGATTCTGTCCGATCTAGCCCTGTTCATGTGGAGCCTAGCGGAGGGATGTTTGTAATTAGCTAGTGTCCATTTTGTAAAGTTTGGGCCGAACCCGTAATGCTGTAGTGTTTCGTTGATGTATCCCCAGTCTAGCATGTCGAAGGCTTTGTGTGCGTTGAGGGACAGATCAGCAGCTTCCCCCCCAACCTGTTGGCGGATTCAATTATGTTTATGGTTCTTCTGATGTTGTCATGGGTACCCCGAACCAGGATGAAGCCGGTTTGATCCGGGTGGATTATATCTGGGAGAAGGCTCGCCAGACTACTCTATAGTATTTTCGCGAACACCTTGGCGTTGTCGTTCAATAGAGTGATGGGTCTGTAAAATGAGCAGTGCTTGCGGTCTCTCCCGAGTTTCAGTATAAGGACAGTCAGTGACTCTTCCATGGAAGGGGTGGTGGATCCGGACATCAAAATTAATTTTACAAAATCTGTTGTATGTAATATTTCAGAGACGGTTAACAGATTAAAGAGCGCTTTTGCATTTCAATGTCCCTTGCGCTCTCTAAAATATTTGTGAGTTCACTTTACGGCGCTATATGACCAATTATATACCTGCTTGAGCTGCTTCATAATACATCTCAAAGTCGGGTAACAGCAGCCCTCCCCTGTCCAGTGGTGCCACCAACTTCTCTCAGGACACCCACGCCTGCTTGCCTGCCCAAACAAACCGCAGTAGCCCTGTCTGTATCTGCGGAAATATGACTTTGGTAACGCCAATGGCACGTTGAGAAACACATACAGGAATCGCGGCAGCAGAGCCATTTTAACTAGCGATAGTCTCCCATAAAGGGAAAGAGACAGCACCATCCACCTGCCCATCACCAATTGAGCACGCTCTAACACCTGCTCATAATCGTGCTTGTATAGCTCCCCCAGGGACTGTACAATATCAATCCCCAAATACTGAGTGTAGGACGCATGCCACTGAAAACCAAATCCATCAGTGAATTGACTTGTACCGTCTGTGAGCAGGAAAAGTACTGATTTTGTTACATTAATCCTCAACCCAGAGAATCCCCCAAAGGTCAGCATAACATCCAAAATCGGGGCTAGATTCACCAGCAGCTCCTTCACATATATCACTATGTCGTCTGCGTAAAGGGAGTCAAACACCCTGTGCTTATACAATTGCACCCCTCGATGGGCATGCCATTCCCTGTGTACTTCAACCAAAGGTTCTATCACCAAGGCAAACATCAATGGCGAAAAAAGAACACCCCTGCCGCATGCCCCTTTCCACCCGTATACTTGTCGTAAGTAGGCCAATCACTCTGGCTTTCTCAACAGCAGAGGCATAGAGCAGTGAAACCATGGAGACAAACCCCTCCCCATCCCCATCCTCTGTAATACCGTGAAAAGAAAGGGCCCTTCTACTGAAACAAATGCTTTAGCTGCATCCAATAATGCTGCCACTATCAAGTCCTGCTGTCGGACCGCCGACAATACCCAGAACATTCGTTGCAACCCATAGGAGTTGGAGCGCGTAGGAATAAATCCTCACTGGTCCGACCTCACACATCAATGCATCAGGGGTGCCAACCTAGTCGACAACATTTTAGCTAGAATTTGGTCATCCAAGTTAATAAGTGAGATGGTGCGGTAGGAGGAGCAATTGTCCGCCTCCTTCCCCGGCTTCAGCAGTACCACAACCACTGCCTCCCTCATTGACTCCGGCAACTGCCTAATTCTCAACCCCTGCTGGAACACTTCCAACAGATGTGGAGCCAGTTTTAATGCAAAAGGTTTGTAAAACTCAGCTGTGAAGTCATCAGGCCCGGGGGCTCTACCTGATGATAGTGACTTAATTGCCGACAGAATTTCTTGAATTGTTATGGGGTGGCCTAGCCATTCTCACTCTTCATCCGTACACCAATACAGTGCCACCTGATCTAAGTACCTATGTATGTCACACTGCAAAATCAGAGTGTGTGAGGAATACAACTGAGTATGAAATGCACAGAATTCCCAGACAATATCCTCATACCAAACTTCAATTCCCCATGCTAATTTTTAATTTATATGACGTGATAAGACATGTTCCTTCGGCACATGATTCCTTTGTGGCTCTCGCCAATAACCTGCCAGGGTGCTATCCCTCCCCATACCGACATAGAGCCACCTTCCTGAGCAAGCATTTCACCTCTCTCTGCGCCAGGTCCCAGAACACATCCAATTGTTCCTTAATCTCCACCTGCCTCAGGTGCATTCATTAAACCTGTATCCGCCTGTATACATCTTATCCCGCCCTCACATTCTGCCAGTTTCTTCCAAATGTGCCTCAATATCCGGACTCCCTTGAGATGCACTCCCCTTGAATCACACATTTAAAACTATCCCACAACACTGCCTCTGACTCAACCGATCCCACATTCTCCTCAAAGAACTGGTCAATAGCTTGGGTAATCCCTTCCCGAAATACCTCATCTGTCAACCCCTCACTTTTAAACACCCAAGATGGTCTCCCACCCATGTGCCCCTGTATCTCCAGGGCCAGCACCACTTGTGCATGTTCAGACAATGTACATGCTAATATCACATTCTCTGCCACCCAACCCACAATTGTGTTCGATATTAAGAAATAATCAAATCAGGAAGCCCATCGATGGACAGAGGAGTGGAATGTGTACCCCAACTCCTCCTCATGTCTGACCCTCCAAATATCAACTAAATCCCAAGCCCAACTCAGATACCGCAACTTACAGGTTGCCTTCAGAAGCAGTCTGTGAACTCTCCCCAATCCTATCGAGATCAGATTCTAGCACTGCGTTAAAGTCTTCTGCCCATAGAATTGCTCCATTCGAGTTCTTATCCAAGTATTGCACAATCCACTCGAGAGAGTCCTGATTGGGACCGTAATAGTTAATGAAACTAACCACCTATCCCTGTATAGTCCCAAACACCAGCAATGCCCATCCCTCCTTGTCTTTAATCACTGAGGTCAGGCGTAACCCAACTGAGCCCCGCAGCAGTATACAGAGAGAATAAGAGAAGAAATAACAATGACAGCCCCAACTCTGCCCAATCTTTGCCTCCCCTGTTAGGGTCAAGTGCATCTCCTGGAGAAACACAATTTCTATCTGATGGCGTTGCATATACAATAATATTTTCTGACACTTAGAAGGGCAGTTCAAGCCCCTGACATTCCATGTCATACATTTCAGTATCTTAGCCATACCCCTGTGGCATCGTCACAGTAAGCATCAGGCTCTCCGGCATACATCCAGTGGTGTTGCACCCCCACATCCAATAGTAAGAACAAATCAAAGATTGGCAGAGAGCAACCCCTAGAACCACTGTCTCCTTCCTACCTCTGTTAACCCCCAAAGCCCTCCACCAGCAACTCCAGCTTGCCAGTTACCAGCACCCCTCTCCAACCCACAAACCAACAAATGCTTTCACATTAGGTCACACTATCACTCAGCTGTCTCAGTACCCCTACAATAATTGTGTTCCACACCTTCCACTTGAAATAGAAACTTCAGCATAGTCCCCACCAACCTCCATACCCTGCCTCCATTTGACAGGGAATTCTCCCCTTGCTCGTTATTCCCCCTCCATTGCAGAACCCTCTGGAGTGACTCAAGGAATGTGTTAGCCTCCTACGGTGTGAAAAAACATCACCTGCCCCTCATGTTCCACCCTAGGTTTGGCGGGGAAGAGCATGGCATACTTCATGCTTCTCTCCCGAAGTCTCTTCTTGATATCAGCATAAGTCTTCTGGATGCTTGCACTTTATCTGAAGAATCAGGGGAGAGACGGATTGTTGCCCCCTAATACAGCAAAAATCTCTTTTCTCTTGCTTTCCGTAGAGCCAGGTCTCTAGCTCAATAGTTCAGCATCCAAGCTATTATTAACCTGGCTGGTGCCCCAGGGATTGGCCTCCTCCCACTGGGAACTCAGTGGGCCCTCTCCATAATATACACCACCGAGAAATCCTCATTCCCAAGGACCACCCTCAACCATGAGTTCCATGTTGTGCTGTTCTGGCTTGAGCGAGATTCGAGGTCTTCCTTCTTGTCAGCCAATTCTTTGAGAGCCCGTTGGACCAGGACTAATTCCTGCGTAGCAGTGGAGGATTCATCTTCAATTGTTGAGACTCTCCCCTCAACCTCGTCAAGCCTTTCCCCATGCTTATCTAATTGCACCTACATGTTGTCCACCTTGCATGTTACGGTATCCATTTTCCCAACCAGTGACTGTATACCTGCTTGCCGCTGGCTAAACATAGCTTTAATGTCTCTAAATACTCCACTAGGATCTAAGGTGGGGGACTGAGAGGTGCCCCCAGGGGACTCCTTCACCACCGCTTGCTGCCTAGGCTGGGAGGATGTCTCAAAGAACAGCTTCAATTGCTGTTTAAAGCCTTCTATGATTTAGACATGACACCGTCTGTCCACCTACTATTCTGCACTGCACTACTGTGTTACATTAAGTATGCTGTCAGAGTGAGTTGCACAAGGAAGAGCAGCGCCTCCTGAAGTCTCCTCCGAAGTACCTCCGTCAACTTAAGCCGGCGCTCTACCACAACAGCTGCCCCCTCCAATGTAGCCAGTATCTTTTGGTAGATAGCGTCACTCACTGCAACTACCACAGTCAATGACCACCAGCACACACAGGGGATTGTATCAAGGGCGTGTGTTACTCCATCACAATGTACTGAAAGAAAGGGGGGGAATAGTCCAGGTGCACACAGCTGGCCTCTACAAGCACCCTCAGATCTGGCCGATCAATCTCCACTCAATGTCTCTTCCAGCAGGAGTTGAGCCGCAAGCGTTGTTCCCATTCAGATCAGCCACAAAATGGAAATCCGGAGTGACACTCCACAGTCAGTTGTCAATCAGAGAACACCAATCATCCGCACCCGCAATATGTTCCTGCCCACCGGGGGATGTGCCTGCATAAATGTGCCCTCTCCCTGCGTTCCATGGATTGCAGGTCAGTGAGCCCACCCCCGATGAGTGTCGCAGTAAGGTCCCCCACCAAGGGCTGTCTCAACCGTGTTTATCAACCACAGATCCTCCCCAGTGCAGCCCTATGACTGGGCTGCTATATTACCCGCACAGGCCACAATCCGACTAGAGCTGAAATCCACTACGTGGGTCCTGAAGTGCTGTGCTGTAATAGTCACCATATCAAAGGCGCCACTGCTCCACAACGAAAACAGTGCCCACAGGCCCTCGCCATCCACCAGGCAGACCCAGCAAGACTCTCCACACCCCTGAGCCTCGCTTTCTTCCCCCCGACCATGCACGGCGTGAGTGAATTGTTGCGGGTACAAGTACTGATAGCTCCACAGTCCGTCGCAAAAGCTCCTTTCCACTGAAGACCAAATGCCCAGGATTGCCAAGGCACCACTCTGCAAGGGTTCACTCCCACACCCAGTGTTAACGCGGCATCAGGGATCACTGGCAGGTATCCACAGGGTGTCCAAAGGCTGCTCAGTTGCGGCAAGTTCACAGTCGCCCTACATGCACTGCACCCACTGGGTGTAATCGCTACTGCCTTCACGGCTAGCAGCAACTTCCATTAGCTCGCCCAGCCCTCCAATTAACACTTGTGTATAGGCGCCTTACAAATGCCATATCATATTAATCCACTGGGTGACTTTGCTGCAGGCATTCACGTTGTCGGCGGGGGCTTCTGCAACACCCAGTCCGAGCTGTGCTCAGGTCGCAGCGACCAAGGCTCGTACCCCACCACCAACAGCATCACGTCTCACTCGGCTGTTAGCCCATGCAGACCCTTCAAACTTCACCAAGTATAGCCCAGTAGCAACATAAAGCAGATGAGGCCAGGATTATGCAATGGTCTAGTCAGGAGACATCTGGATAATGTCTAGATCTGCTGGGGTACTCAAGAGATGACAGATCTGTAGCCATGTTAGCTGGGCTCGCTAGCGCCCCTCCGATCCCCCAATGCCAGCAGATTTAAGCCTCCTTAGGCGTATATGACTAAATGGGAGGAAGACATAGGTAGACAACTAGATGATTTATTTAACCTGGTTTAATATTTGGTATGGGGGGAAATCATCCAAATCTATACAATTAAAGGAGAATGGTTTTAAATTGATGTTCAGATGTTACCTTATGCCCGAGCGGTTGAATAAGATGAACCCAACAATCCCTCCACTTGCTGGAGGTGCTCAGGTACCACAGAAATGTTTTTTTATATGTGGTGTACCTGTCCATTTTTTTATGTGCTGTGGAAAGATGTTTTAGAACCAATTAAAAGGATCAGTGTATTGAATTTGGTCGCTGAACCCTAAGTGGTGTTGTTGGGTGACGACGATTCTCAGGGCCATTATAAATTATTGCCAAATCCTCCAAGCTGGCAACTCATTTCCAAGTGGCAGCAAGGATATTTGGGTCCAGAAATTTGAAATCCCCAACCATGCCTGGTATAAAAGAGTGGTGAGCTAAGATATGGTTTGTTGCAGCGATGTGCAAGATTTAGGCTGCTCTTAAGGGGGAGATGTGACAATTCTTGGAAGAACAGGGACCCTTTATCACTTTTGTGAGCCAAAATGATAACCCTCAAATATATCACAACCCTCATGAGATGTCATCCTTTTCTTTGTTATAATAGTGATAATGTTTGATTATGGGGTTTGCAGATACTTGCACTGTTCCCTCTCTTGCTTGGTTTATTTTTAATTTTCGTTTTGTTTTTCATATTTGACACAATTAGTATTATGTGTTTAATGAAGAATATGCAGCTTTCTGCGGACTGCAACTGCAATGTACACTCTTATTCAAGAGTTGCACGCTTTTGTCTACATATGTGTCATTATTTGATATGCTTTAATAAAATTTCAATGGTAAAAAAACAAAACAAAGATTACAAACAAGGAGGACTGATACTTTATTGTGAAAAGCACACACCAAGGCAAGGCAAAGAACCTACTATATGATATCATAGGATATGATATGGCATTTGTAACGCACCTATACACAAGTGTTTCAAGTGAAACAGTAAACTGCCCTGATAAATGCACAAATGACTAACTGAGATCATTCCTTCCTACCATTCAAGATGCAGCAGAGGGTCCTATATTACCGCGCTGAGTCAGAGCGTGAGTCCCAGTCTGCCCCAGTCCTTCAAGCACAGAGGAGCTGCAGCAACGAGACCTGAGAACCCTGTACTCTTTCTTTGTGTTTGGCTGTTTAATTCGGAACTCCTACTTAAAAAGGGTTAGCGGGCACGGAGTGCCGCCCGGAGTCCGAGCGTGAGTCCCAGTCTGCCCCAGTCCGCTTCATCTGCCGAGGCGCATGAGGAAAACGATGGCGGCGAGTGGGCCGCAGACGCAGCAACAGAATTTACATGTACACTGCACTAAACCAACAAGTAATATGGAGGTCGCTGTGCTTGCCGCGCCAGTCGTTACATTCGATTTCACACCAACCGTGGCGTCAGCGCCGGCTGCTGAAGAGGTAAGCACTTTGAATACAGCATCAGCAAAAACGTTTTCATCATTACTAAAACCCACGATGTCCATCATGCTTCACCACGGGCGAGTGTCTTCCCTGTCAGCGCTAGCGAGAACTAATCTGTGAGATGAAGATAAACACTATCTAGCCACTAAATCGTCACCATTAATGATTAAGGAAAGCGCGGCGGCTTTGGCTAACAAAACACTTGACTTCTGCTGTGATCTCAACAATGCCGCATTATATTGTAATAAATCAGTTGGGCCAGTGAACACAAACACTGCTTCATTTCAGTCTCCTTTTGATGTAACAGACATCGAATTATTAGCACTACAAATACCTTCTGGTGCAGCAGAACAAAGTGATTTCATATTCGTTCGACATAATTCGAAAGAAAGTAACTGTGAGTTCTGTCCTGTCCTGTCGCCCGTTCATCATCCCATTGGGCATCAAAGGACAAAAGTCACAGGTAAGCAACCAAGCACGGTTGCCTCAAGAGGAGTTGATTTAGCCGGTCATGAAGCGTGACTAACGGAACGCTTAACGCCTGATTTTCAGGTGGTGAAAGACAAACTCATTAACTGTTTTGTCTCAGCTCAAGCCGAGAAAACAGCAATTCAGGCGACAAACTGACCTATTTGCAATAGATCCACAACTGCATTGTGGCGACCAGAACAAGCACTACATTTAGAATGGACAAGTACACCACAACGGAAAAGTTTCTGTTCAAATAGTAATTCAAAGACTCCTGTTTCTTCAACAACGAAGAACAAGGCCCCGCAAATCACAGGCCTCAATTTGGAAAACAAGGCTGTAAATGATAAAACAGGAGTCCAGAGACAGGCCGATCATCAACTTCAAATAGTGCAAAAATCCATGATATTACCCAAGGCAATATCGACAAATCAAACCTATCTGTCACAGTAGGTATCCAGATACACAATAACGTATTGGCAATGACATCCTTAGTTCTCATTCCCTTTGTGAAACACTACGAGACACTAAGTGAGATTATGGAGGATCAAAGTACACAGCTGATAAATCTAACCTCGAAATTAACATCAATTGAGCAGACAAATGTTCTATTGCAACAAAAATTAGATCGAGAGTCAGATATCTCATTCCAAAGGCAACATCGTTTGGGAGATGTAGCCATGAAAGACCATGTGGACAAAGCAGTCTTAATGGACGCTATCTTAGAGTGTGTGAAATGGCTACGTCATTCCGAAAGAACAAGATCGAATCCATTTAAGTCTGGGTCAAACTTGCTGGAAAAGGTCCATGATGCTCAATTAACAGCATTCAAAATGTAGCCAAAGAAGTGAAGACTAATGATAAGCGAGAGAGAGCTGTTGATTCTGCTGCAGTTGAAATTCTGGATTCCATTTCGGCAGGTTACTCATAGTTGCTACCCCCTGCCAACGTTCAAACTGATCAAAATATGCCAACCTTGCATCAAATAAGCCCTGAGTTAAACACGGACAAACATGATCCACAACTTGCAAGGGCTGGCTGCAAAAGCGGGGCTAAACACTTACGGATTTTTTTCCAGACCGGCAAAAACTCTAACGAGCAAACTGTCTTCTTCGAGTGTTCAAAACTTGTCGAATAAATCTCAAGATGAATTTAAGGTAAAGAAAAATAAGATAAAAAATAAAACAATGAAGACGAAACAATCTGTAAGAAATGTATCAACACCACAGAAGTTAGGTCTCTTTACCAGAAATCCAAATGTTCAAACTTCAGAAGAATCAAAAAGATTACCTCCAGGTGATTCGAGAACTAAAGTGAGAGAAAAAATATTACCGTCACTTCAAAAAAATCCATATAAACAGAGAAGGATAGTGTCTGACGAGTGCTCAGTTGTCTCGTCATATAGTTCAATCGATCTATGTGATCTATCAACTTACTCTATTGAGTCAAATGAAGAACCAAATGCAACAACTCATTTAGGAAATTTGATGTTTCCTGTACGTTCAGTTCCGCAGAAGAAGAGCAGTCAAATCTAAAATTCTGAGTCTAATCAGTAGCTGTCTAAAGATACTTGGATTAAAAACATAGGTTCAAAAAGTGTTGGCACTGGGAATAAAATTGACAACCCAAAAACTTTGAACAATGCAAATGCACCAATGAAAACACATACTACTAACTTAAATCCGAAAATGACAGCTGCGCAAAGGCACAAACAAAATAAGCTTAAGCCTACGGTTTGCCCTGCTCACAATACAGATCAGATAATTAAAACTTGGAAAATTTGAGTCAAAAACATTGTTCCAGATGAGCATGAAGTAAACCTAAATCGATGTAATATTATGCGCCTACTTCATAACTTTCCTTCGTTAAGAACGATCAAAACAGATGACATCGCAAAACTTAAATATATAATAGAAGACTGCTCTACCAAAGTGTACTTACACATTAGCTCTCAAGCAGTCGTTAACACCTTGATGGCAGCAAAGGAAGAGCTTCTCAGCTATGGCTTTGATTTGATTGCGGAGAAACAACAGCATCAATTCATGCACGTGGAGTCAAAGGCAAGTCCTGAGACAAGGACATCAAATGAAATAAGATGAGACATGTTGAGAAACCAGTTCCGAATAAAAGATAGAGTCAATAATAAGACTCCCAGAATGATTGGAGACATTTAGCCAAAAAGTCAGTGTCTAATGGGAAACCTCGTTCAGCCCAACCATCAGTATGCAACAGAGAGTGCCCGAGTGTCTTGATATCTTGGAACACAAGAGGATTTGCACATTTGTTCCAGAATTTCCAACCTGCTCTAGATAACAACTTCGCAATTTGTCTTCAAGAGACCTGGCTCCGGGAGGCACCCTTGAGAGATGGCTATTCTGTTCTATTAAATCCTGCAGGCAAAAACTAACTCGGCAGGCCTTACTCTGTGCTGCTCACAATGGTGAACAACGCCAATGGATGGAATATAGTGCAAACATGTAATCCTAACCTCTTAGTTCAGGGCACAGTGCTCGAGTTAGAAGCCACTGTCTCAGCACATACCAAACAACTCTTACTAATTATCACATAGTGGAATCCTACAATGATCTCGACTCCTCAGTACATACATTCCATTACTACCTTGATTGATTCCTGCATGATAAAATACAATGAGGTGTCTATAATTTTATGTGGTGACTTGAACTTTTCCTGGTTTGATAAAGATAAAAATTCTATCTACGCAAAAACCAACACCTTATCTCATCACTCATGTAGAGGACAATCTTTAAAAGCAGAATTAACAGCGAGGAATTGTGAAATGTTGACCGGCAGGGTAAAAGGCGATGTTCCGTCGAATTACACCTGGCAGCGCGACTCGATCTGGAGAATTATAGATTACATTTGGATTTCAAATACAATGTGGTCAAAAGAATCAAAAATCTTCTTGAGTCAATGGCAGGCTTAACAAGCTATTGTTTTCTGGGTGAGTTACCTCAACTAAAGAATCCCCTAAGGATGGCTCAGAATGTACAACTTTGGGAAAGAGAGATTCCTTATTCTCAAAAAGAAGAGGGGTTCCCTGGGATAGAAGATATCTGGGACTCTGCTCTCTTCCTCTTTGTGTTTGGACTTAGGCAGATGGTAACTAGAGTTATGTTTGTTTCTGTCTTCTGTGCTGAATTATGGGGCAACATTTCTGGGCTTTCCTTCTCTTCTTTCCAGGGACTTAGTTGGGTCCCTGTTTCCATGGGAGTCTCATATACCAATAGCCCCACCATCTCACCCCTCTCAATCCATATCGGATGGTAAGATTTGGGAGGGCAATATTTATGTCTTCCTCAGTGGCCAATAGGGTGACATCCTTAACCTCCCTTCTCGCCTCACTTCATCTTGTGGCATCAAATATAGAACTGAGTGACCTGGTATTTCTGCACTGAGCTCTAGAGATATAATTATTTTGTCCCTGCTAGGGATTTGGTAAGAGTGAGGAAAGAAGAGGTTATATTTGTTACTTTCTACCCTTTTCCTGGTAGAAAGGATAGCATAAGTAAAAAGGGGAATAAACCAGTCTCCTACTCTTTGTCCTGGAAAAGGAGAAGGTTCTTGGGATCTTTTTACAGAATTCACCCTGTTGATGGAGAAAGGGACCGGGTTATATTCCCATGGTGTTGTCAGGTGGATTACTTTTGAGGAAGGATCTTGTCTAATCTGATGGGGTCCCAAACCTGTGTCAATTAAGTTGCATCCCATCCTGACACCATATCTAAGGAAGGCATGGTATCAACAGTAAGACAGACAGAAGTGACCACAGTTCAAGGGTGTTTCTTGAACTTTCGCAGCAGTGTGATAAATGCCTATATAAACCTACATCTACAGATGGGAGCAAGCTACGACTATCAAATGATAATAATGCAGACCTAGCGGAGTCTCGCCTATACTAAAAAAAACTGTTGCCGATCATTACCACTACTTTACAAATAATGTGGGGTAATGTTCATGAAACAGAAAGAGGTGTTCTTAAAATGATATGCCAGGATGCTCTTTTCCCCCACGTATTCAGCACAGGTCAAGACGGGTCCCTCGAGCAAAGCACATACTCTGGCTTCTGCGGTACGAGGATACAGTTCCATTTTAACAGATCAGGACCTTCTGTGTCCAAACGTTTTTGCTTCCTGCACATCGCTTGACTCAGAGGGCCTGGTGTACAAAACTACTTGCAAACGTTCTTTTCCTTTTACCAGTATTCAATTTGGGTGTCCTCCAAGGATCCCCTCAGCCGGGCTCAGAACCCTTTTAAAACAGAAGTTCAAAGTCGCAACGCCCCCCGCTCCCCTCCTTTCTGGGCTCAGATGCCCTAGATTCCCCTCAGCTAGGCTCAGATCCCCTTTCTTTCACTCAATTAGTCTCTCAGCCAGGCTCGGCCCAATTGTGATGTACATTAAACTATCGAAGACTTTTGAATGTGCACAGGGTTTGGCTTGACCCGTTGCATGACCACTTCGATCTCAATATTCCTTTTTCTCACACTCAGCATCAGTTGGATACTTAACAGAGACTTTTGAATGAGCACCCATGTGGCACCTGACCACTCTGTCTAGGGTTTCTTTTCTTGGCCTCCCAAAGTTCAATTATAAAGTTCAACTACTCCTTTGCTTTCCAATTATATTGGTGTCCCTCATCACAAACACCTCATACACTGTTGTCTTTATACAATGTTGCTGCTTGCAACCTTGGTTCAGAACACAAGCTGTCTTGGTATCAGTCTTCCTCACTCATCGCCTGTGCTGTCTTTACTGATGCCACTTTGTTCATAGAAGCCTCGGACAGTACCACAGCGGCAATCACTCCTCCCCGCCTTGGTTATTGATGCAGGAGAGCACCGGGTACCTCTGACACACTGTGCAGGTTTAATCAGCCTTAGTTCCTGGTCTTCGCTTTCTTACTTTTCAAGGCTCATGGAAGTAATAGTTTTTAAAGGTCAAGGGTACTTCTCTCCTTGCAACCATCTCTGGTCTGTCTTTCTCCTCATATTAAACTGCCATCTTGGTACTGCTGTTTCCTTGTCTGCTCTGCCTCGCTCTGCATGTGCTTCCATGTTCTGACCTTTAGCCCTATGGGGATGAGAAATGGAGGTCACGTGTCTGTTGTAAAGGTGTGGTATCTGACTCTGCCTGATCTTTTTTGCGGGAAAGGCTCTGAGGAGAAAGCCAGAGGTATTTCTTTTAGTTTTGTCTCCAGTTGTGTATATGGGTCATGGATTGAATAGGGGGGTTTATGGGAACTTTAGTGTTTTAAAAAAGCAGAATGGGAGCTCAGAAAATAATCATCAGATGAATGAGGAGAAGGATTGGGATGGTAGGTGTTATATTTCAAAGAAGGACATGGTTGGGATGAGAATGTCAGCATCCTACAGAAGCTGAGAGGACATTGGGAGAGGAAATTAGAATAGAGCTGGGGGAGCACCATCTCTCACCTAATGGTGTTCTCCTCTTTTGGCATTCTTCCCCAAGCTTTCCACTCAGCTTGGCAGAAAGAGGTAAAAGACCCTTGAGTTTTTCACAGGGCCAACATCAAATTAAAGCCTATGGACTCCCCATGAATCGCATTAATATTCTGGAGCTGTGAGCGGTCCATTAGGCCCTAAAATCCTTCCTTCCTATAATTCAGAACTCAGCAGTACGTATCCTCACAGACAAAACCACCACAATGCTTTACTTCCGCAAACAGGGAGGAACCAGGTAAAGCTCCCTGACTCAGGAAGCTCAAACCATCTGGCACTGGGCCACTCACAACAACATCACTCTACAAGCGCTCCACCTGCCAGGGATACACAACCTGTGTTCAGACAGCCTCAGCAGGGACACAACGTAATCCCATGAATGGCAGCTTCACAGCAGCCAAAATTAACAGAATCTTTGCAGCATGTGGTCAGCCTCAGCTGGACCTCTTCGCCACAATATCCAACAAACAGTGCCAAAAATTTGCAAGCAGGGACCCGCACCCAAGCTCACGGAGGAAGGTCTTGCTATCTCCTCCATAAAAGTACACCTGGCAGCAATTTTCAGGTTCACCAAGAAAATAAGGGAGTCCACCCCTCTACAGCGACAGACTACTCAAACCTTTTCTAAGGGGACTTTTCCATTCCTTTCCCCCAAAGAAAAGGATACCACCGGTATGGAACCTATACTTGGTCCTGGCCAGCCTCATGACACCCCCAACTTGAGCCTCTCTCTTAAGTGCACATCAAGTTTGTGACTTGGAAGTTGACTTTCCTGGTCACTATTACATCCTCCAGGCGGTTCTCAGAGCTACAAACATTGGTGGTGGACCCCCCATACCTATGATTTGCAAGGTACAAAGTGATCCTCTCCACCAATCCACACTTTATTCCAAAAGTGCTGTCTGAGTTCCACAAAAACGCAACTAGCACGTTGCCTACCTTGTTACAAAACGCCAGCACCACAGCAGAGAGAGCATTGCACTCCCTGGACGTCAAAAGGGCGTTGAAATATTACCTGGACCGCAAGAAATCCTTCAGAACAGCAAGACAGCTCTTTATTGCTTCTGGACCCTCAAACCAAGGGAGAGCGATCACTAAGCAGCGTATCGCAAGGTGGATATCCTCTATTATCACCTTCTGACATGCAAAGGCCATTAGGCAGCAGCACCCAGAGGACACACAAATGGGAAGGGCAGTCCTTCAACGGCTGCTTCAGTAAGGTAGGCCCTGCAGCTTCCAGGGTTATCGTTACGTATGTATACTTCTTGCACAGTCATAAAATTCAGGGGTTCTAATCTCTGTTTGCCTGTTTTTTTCCTCCTGTCATGTATACTGCTATATAAACTATTCACAACATGTGAATCTATGAAAGATCCAATGCTGGAGAAGGGAGTAGTTTCTTACCTGCAACTCCATTCCTCCAGCGTTGGTATCTTTCATAGATTCACATGTGCCCTCCAGCCTTCCCCTCCAGACACACACCCTCTGTATGTGTTATTCCACCAACAAGAGTGGGTAAAATCTGAGGGGAAGCTGCTGGGGGCAGAGCTAAGCACTCTACGTCCTATCGGTAGGGACCAAAAGCACCCACAAAGATGTGGGTAGGACACTCTGTTAGGTAAGATTTCCACAGAGCTGGTAAATCTTCCTTTCCTGGTTCAACTCCAGAACTTTTTGTTTTTCTAGTGGGATATTTTTCATTAATACCTCAGTGAGTGGGGACCTTTTTCCATACTCACCTAATCTTTAACTCTTTTTATGGGTGTCATTTTTAAGACTCTCCATAGTGTCTTTTTAAAGTTATCATATTTAACAACTTATTATTAATAAGTGCCTGTTGTTGCAGGGTTGCCCTAGGAGCTTCCCGTTTAACTTTCTTATGCTAACCTTGAGTGAACTACGTTTCCCAAGGGTAGAAAGGATCTTTGGATCCCTTTTGCATTTTGTTAGGTGAAACCAGCACACCTCACCTTATTTGGAGTGCTGGGGAGATACAATGTATACCCTTTCACATTAAAACTGTAACCATTATGTTTCAGTGACAAGCTTGCCTTTAATGGCTGGTGGCAGTGATACCTTTTACTAATTTGGTGCACCTTTACCGTGGGCTGTGATCACAGCTGCAGTATAGGCACCTATGGGTGCTCATTTTACCAAAATGGCCTCTGTCTTCTTTTTCTGCCATTTGAGTGTTTCTTGTCGTTTCTTGTCCCTTCCCCTGACATCCAGGGCAGGAAATTCCTTTCTGTGAGTTTTGTCTTCGGCGGGAGTCCCCTGGACACCCCGCCCAGGCCCCAGTCAGTCTGTAAGCACAGGAAGTGGGGTAGGAGTCCAAAACTTCCCTCTCCTTTGTCTTACGCCTTGCTTCAACTGGGACAAATCCCAGTGGGGGGCTGGCTGTCCTGATTGGACAACCAGACGCCCCTTTCTTGTAAAATGCGGAGAGAGAACGCAGAGGTTGTGCTGTAGTAGATAAATACTGTAAACCTGGAAGCTGAAGTCATGTCGACCACTGGAACTTAAACCGAAGAGGATGATGAAGGAAAAGCGGCGGAGATTATTTCCAGCGAACGGAAAGCCTGCTGTGTAACCTGAACCTGCTGCATCCCTTCCTTCCAATCGACCTGGGTAGCCTGGTGAGACCCACTGGACTCAAGAAGACCTGCATTTTGAGCCATCCCACGGGTTGCTGCGACCTTGTGTTCTTGCAATACCCCAACACCCTGGGACCTCCTGCCACTGTGCGGTGCATGGTCTTCCGAATTCCAAATCTCGATGAAACTTCGTGGGCATCTTGGTGTATCTCCAGAGACACGAATCGAGTCCAGAAAGTCGCCTCACAACAGTACTGGACCTTTAAAACGACGAGAATTCAACTGCGATTTTCTGTCTTCTTCTGTGCTCCTTGAAAAGGCGCCAAATCTGCAGAACCACATTCAGCCATGAGAGAAATGTTGCCTAGAGCCTTCTTTATCGATCCCTGCTGCAAAGTCCCTTCTGAAGTCTTGTGTTCAGTCTCCAGAACAAGGAATCCACTGACCGGATATTTGGCTGCAGTCCCTGAAGTTCTCCTGCTGCAATCTCATCTTCATTGCTGAGGTACTGTGTTGGCTTGGGTATATACTTACCTTAAGCCTTTTGGGATTTCTGTGTAGTCCTGGGGTGTTTTCTGTGATTGGGAGGTCCCTCGTCCAGTTCACCCAGTCCCACTGCTAGAATCCTGCTCGGGTGTCTTCTGTGAAGCCCCTGGACCCTCTTCTAACTCTAAAGTAAAGTACTCACCTGTTTGCCAGTTTTCCTAAGGAAACTCTGACTTTTGCTACTAAAGAACTTCTTCTAACGCTGCCTGTTGTTCACTAGTCCTATTGACTCCCCCTTCTGCCACTAGAACACTCATGCTCCAAGAATAAGGGAAAGGCTTTGAAGGGATTGCTACTTCTGCCTACAAAAGAAATCAAGTATTTAACTTACTTGTAAAGAGTTGATTGGTAACTGTAATTCTAAGAGTGAACATTTACAAAAGTTCTTACTGATCTTGAATGTGTGATGCACTATTCTTAAAAGTATGGTTAACATATTTTCTTCCTTAGCCACTGTTTTTCCAGTCTAATAGAAAGTAGATGTGAACCCACCCAGCCTAGGAGCAGGAGCTCCAGGTCACGGATCCGCCTCTGCTGGAGCAGCGGGCCCCCCAGCACGAAGTCCATGCCACCCCTGAAGCATTTAGGTAAGCGCTGACATCGGATGCGCTCCCTACGAAAATCGTTCGTTTTTTTCACATCTTTACTATCAGCTGTTGGATCATTGCAACGGAATGCGGAACAGCCTGCCCCACCGTCTCTTATGCTGAGAATTTCTGCCACAGCACCTTAAGGCCAGTGTGGTACACGAGGTACCAAGGTGCTCCAAGATGGCCGTCTGCACTCCCCTGTGTGCCTCCAGTGCCTAACCAGAACCAGGCACTGTATCCTGATAGGCTGCCGAGCTCCTTTTCCCTCTGATTGGGCACCGGCAGGCGAAGCCGGCCCACCTCTTCCAAGGCCCACAGAAACAAGGCTAGTGCCTGTTTCATGCCTGTTACGTGTCTGCCGTCTGCCAGACCCCCTGCACGTCTTGATCTGCCTCCATATAAGGTAACCTGCAAACTGCTCCACTATCATCAACAAGCGTGCGCATGCAGCTACTTATAGAGACTATACGCCCATTCATAATCTGGACACACTCTGCTAACACTCGGACTGATGACTTTCAACCAAAAACGCTCAGCATTATACTGTCTGTTAACCGAATGCCACTAAATGCTCACTCATTGTGCACACCCCTACTCAAATGCTTCATCTCATTTGCAAATAGGCGCCTACATGTTGTAAGCAGCACATGTGCTTTTACAGCACTGGATTAGTATGCAAGTAGGAAGCCCCACCTCGCCCACGAGAGCTGGAGCTTCTCTTCACTACATCACCGTACAGCCCACTTACAGTACTTCATACCTGTTGATAATAGCCTAGTTTCATTATCTACTACCCAAGCATTATGTCTGCCCACAACATACATTAGATATGCCCTGTGTATCGCATCTAGCCTATGTGCGTTACTGTATTAACTAGCCTAACTAGTTACTGTATTAACTAGCCTAAAGCGCCCCGCGCCCTAAAGCACCCCGCGCCACAATTGCATTCAGCCTATGTGTGTTTTTACACTTCACTAGCCCAGTTGGGCCTTACGCCACAACTGCATTTAGCCTATGTGTGTTTTTACACTTTTCTAGCCTAGTTGGCCCTTACGCCACAACTGCATTTAGCCTATGTGTGTTTTTACACTTTACTAGCCTAGTTGGCCCTTACGCCACAACTGCATTTAGCCTATGTGTGTTTTTACACTTTACTAGCCTAGTTGGGCCTACGCCACAACTGCATTTAGCCTATGTGTGTTTTCACATTTGACCAGTCTAGTTGGGCCTCGCGCCACAATTGCACTTGTGTTCTTCTTGCACTGCTTAGCTTAAATCAGAAGGGCTCCAACCACAACTAGCATTTACTAGGCATAGCATTGAAACTCCCTCTACACACATTAAACCTGCCACTTAGATGTCAGCATGACCTCTAGTATAGTCTTACAATGACTTGAAGTACTAAATTAAGCTGCTAAGCTGCAACTATGCTGATTCCAACCTCATTTGCTGAAATTGCATTCAGACTGCCTGCAAATCTGTTCTGCACAGAACTGTACTTGAATTACTGTATTGTCATTTTGTGTGAATATGCTGATCCTAATGTCACCTGCTAAGTGGTACCAGATTGCCTGATTGACTTCCAATTGTATAGCCATGCACTCCAGCCAATTTACCTCATCTTGAATCCAGCAGCCTATACATGCCCTCTAGACAAACTGCCATACCTCGAAGCTAGTACTCGGGTATTGTGGCCAATCTATGCGGCCTTAATCTAGGCGTCACTCATATTCTAGCCAACTTACCTCTACCTAGTTGCCGACCCTGGCACTGCAGCTATCCTGCCATATCTGTCCTACCTCCCAGGTGTTACTCAACGTATCATCAGTAACTCGGCCTTACACCTTTAACCCAGGCTGCCCCCGGCATCACAGCCTTATCAACTACCCTTATCTAGGGGCTACATAGACCATCCCAACCACGTGCGGCTACCTTAATTCAGGTATTATTTAGCGTTCCATAACACTCTCGACCCCACCATTTAGCATGTGTCTACTCACCTCCATCTTGCTTGCCTACTTCCTGATCAGCCTCAATACCACATTTCCGACAAAGATGGCTCCACACCTACACAACATGCCAGCCTTACCCAGGCGTAACAACCAAGTACCATACCCAGATTTAAACGACTCTCAGATACTGCTACCTTCCAGTCACCCTCGCACCACTACAGAAAGGAACTTAGGACTGAGAGCTAGACTAGCCAAAATCCATGAACCACTTGCCCGCTCACTGCCCACTACACAAAACTCTAGATCGTTGCCACCGCGACCAAATACCTCCACACAATCCAGTAACCCACTACAAACCCTTCAGAATTCCCGCAACCAGGGTACCCCTAAACCTACACAAGACAAGCGCCATACTACTACTTCAAAAAACATAGCCACTATCTCTAAAAACAAAGCTAGCCCCAATATCAAGGGAGCCTTGATCAATGCCAGGTCGCTAGTAGCTCATGCTACAGAAATTGCAGACTTAATCCTCACCGAAGACCTTGACTTCCTCGCCATCACTGAGACCTGGCTACACCCAGCAGCAGGCCCTATGCTTATGTTGGCAGTCCCAGATAACTATTCTATCCTGAGACAAGACCGCCCTAATTCTAGAGGAGGTGGTGTCGCCTTTATCCATAAGTGCAGTCTTACCATGCGACTAGCTACCTCGACCGATGCCCTCTCCTGCGAATCACTAGCAGTCAAAATACCACTCACTAACTCCCAAACTCTTAACATCTACTTGATCTATCGTCCGCCAGGCCCCATTGGCACCTTCGATGAAGACCTTAACTCCATCCTATCTAGCAACCTCAAAAGCTCCACTCAAGCTCTCACCTTAGGAGACTTTAACCTGGGCTACAATGACCTAGAAGACCATCCCGCTAGTACCATAGCTAATACTCTTACTGATTTAGGCTTTGTGCAAAGATGTATGACACCCACGCATACGAAAGGTAGAACACTTGACTGGGTGGCCGACCACAACTGCCTAGTGAACATCACAAATATCTCACCCCAAGCCTGGACTGACCACCATTTGGTATCATTCATGCTCTCCACCGACAGACCCCCACCCCCGCCTAACATTAAGGCCCCACCCACTCTCACTAGAAACAAGAAGAACATGACAGTAGAAAGACTTATCCCTGACCTACTCCCCACTCTCAACTCACTTCCTGATAACCTGGACCCTGAGTCCTTGGTTGAAGAATATAACAAGATTATGGCCACCTCACTGGACCGCATCGCCCCCCTTAAACTGAGATCCAGTAAACCGAAAACGCACCTTAACAAATGGTACACACCATTCCTCAAAAAACTAAGACAGCAAAAAAGAAACTGCGAGGCCATCTGGAAAAAATCCCCTTCAGTCTCTAACAAACTAAAACTTTCCAAACTAGCTGCACTCTACAAAAAAGAAATATACCTGGCCAAACGAGCCTCCTTTGACTCTCGTATATCACAAGCTAAATCTAACATGAAAGAACTTTTTTCCATCCTTAAAGAAATAGAAACCCCCATAGCACCCCTTGACACGTGCACCAAAGATAAAAACTGGTGCTCAGAAATTCAAAGTGCACTAGCAAACAAGATTGCGACTCTTCAAAGTAAAATCACCAGCAAAAGAGCATCCCTGAATGACACCCTCAACTCAAAAATTCCGGACAAGCCCATGCCCACTGACCTAGCCCGCTTCCAATTCGCCAAAGTCAACACACTGGAAGTTGAAAAAATTATCCTGTCCCTGAAACCGTCTAATTGCCAGGGAGATCTATGCCCTGCACAGCTCATTAAAGATGCTGCACGCGACCTCTCCCCTTTCATTACAAAATTGATCAATGCTTCCTTTGCCACTGGCTCCATCCCTACTAACCTAAAACAATCCTGGGTACTACCTCTGCTGAAAAAACCCACACTTGACCCAGCCATACCCACAAACTACCGACCCATAACTACTGTTCCCTTTCTACTAAAAATTCTGGACAATGTTGCCTATGTACAAATACAGAAGCACCTGGAAGAACACAACCTCTTAGGCTCTAGACAATCTGGATTCCGTCCCCAACATGGGACTGAAACTGCCCTTATTGACTTGAAAGCGCAGATCGATTCGCTCAGAGACAACGGGCAAGCCGCCCTACTCCTCCTCCTCGACCTATCTGCAGCCTTCGATCTGGTCGATCACTCTGTCCTTTGCCCACACCTCCACACTTCGGCTCACTTCTCCAGCGAGGCCATCACCTGGATCACATCCTTCCTTAACGGCAGGACTATGAGGGTCTTCTCTCCCACGGCGGCAGCAGACCCTATACCCATCACATGTGGTGTTCCTCAGGGCTCCTGTGTCTCCCCCACATTATACAACATATTTACCAAGCCCCTTTTCGATGATTTGGATCATCTCGGTATCACCTACACTAACTATGCAGATGATACTCAGATCCTCCTTCCGCTTTCAGGAGATTATGGAAAGGATTTGGCCTTGCTAAATAGGGTGTACATCATCATCCAGGCATGGATGGCCACTCATGGACTATGCCTGAATGATGATAAAACAGAACTCATCTTCTTAGGCACTACATCAGTATAAAGAAACTTGGCCCGGTTTATAACTCCTTCATGATTGACGGGAACAACATCAAAGTCGGACAGGAGGTCAAAACATTGGGATTCTATCTAGACTCCAATTTTTCCCTCAAAAGACAAGTGAGCTCCCTTGCATCCTCCACGGCCTACACGTGCAAATTAATCCGTGCAGCCAAACCTTTCCTGTCTGATACTAGCTGTCTGACACTCGCCAGAGCCCTCATACTGTCTCGCCTCGACTATTGTAACGCCCTCTACCTAGGATCCACCAAGGCCACCACCAATAAACTGCAAATCCTTCAGAACAACGCTCTCAGAGCAGCTTTGGGCATTTCCAGAAGAGAACACATCACAGGACTCAGCCAACAGAACAATTGGCTCCCCACCAGAGATAAAATTCTCTTAAAAACGGCATCTCTCACCCACAAGTCTCTTAACAACGCAGCCCCAACCTACCTGATCAACAGGTTCCACAAACAATCCTCCTCAAGACCCGTCAGAACCGCATACAAAGATTGCCTATCTGTCCCCCACTACAAACGGGCCACCATAGGAGGCAACAGCTTCCCGGTAAAAGCTGCCAAACTTTGGAACTCCCTGCCTCCAAACCTTAGAGTAGACTTGCCTTATCAGAACTTCCGTTCCAAGTTAATCTCCTGGCTGAAACTGGAGACCCACTAAGACCAGTTAGTGTCCAGCGCTACACGCACACCTCGTAACTACGTGTGCCTCTTGCTTACCTGTATATTACTGATTTGTATATATTGTATATAACATTTGTGCACCTACTTTTGTATTATGTATATTCCTCGTGTACTGTAACCAAGCTTCGAAAATTCTTGTAAAAGCTGCGCCCTGATACCCCCGGGTACGTTCGCGCATTATAAATAAACAAACAAACAAACAAACAAACAAACAAACAAGGTATTTTACTCTCCTGTGATTAGGTTGTGCCTCTTTACAAAAGTAATGTGTTGGTTTCACCAGATTATTCCTGTAGGGTAATTGTATGAGTGTCCTCCAACTGTTGGTATCACCAGGTTAGTCCTGTTATCATAACTGTATGAGTGTCCCCCAACTGGGTCTTGCTTCCCCTGGCTTAGGTTGTTGCCTACCTAGAATAACTATTTAGTAAAGTGTGACATTGGGTTTTACTTTCCCCTTCATTGTGAAGTTAAAGTATGTGGGTTTTACTTACCTTGTGTTAGCTGTATGCCATCCAAAATAAGTTACCAGAGTTATTGCTTACCTCAATCTGGGGTCCCCTGTTTTCAAAAGCATCTGTAATGGTATATTCCATCCTTAGGTTTTACTCACCTGGTATAACTGTGTGTTATGACGAAAGTAGTTATAGGTTTTTATTTCACCTAGGATAAGTGTTTCACTATTCACCAAAGGTATATTGTCCAGTTGACTGTTTATGTGATTTCTTCCAAGAGTCACTGTGCAAATTGAAGGGCCTACTGCCCTTCTATTACTGAATGTAATCTGAAAGTAACCATTGGTCTTTTACTCCCAAAGAATAGGCTTGACATATACTAAATGTGTATAACAAGGTTTTGACTTCCCTAGAACTACTGTTAGGTGTTCCAAATAAGGTCTATACTTGGGTCTGTAGATTTCAAGTATAGTGTTGTGTTTTATATTGTGATTTTATATAATGTGTTAGTACTTACTTAACCCCTAGATTTATCTGGGCCTACCTGTATTTAAATAAATCCTTTTTTTTACAATACATAGTGTTTCCGTGTTTCTTTGGATCCTTTGTATTACAATTGCACATGTACTGTATCTACTGCTCTCTCTCCCTCCTAAGATAAGCCTGGCTGCTCTGCCTACTCTGCCATGTACTCAGGTGGTACAGTCTTATACTAAGAGTGGAGTCTTGTACTGCCTAAGTTGAATGGTTTTTAAGAAGTGGGTAGCACTTCAGAAAAACTTTCCTAACACTGTTGACATGCTCTGGGATAAAGATGGATTGCATTACATTGATTATTGATATACTTTGTGTCCAAAGGAAACCATCCAGTAGGTTTGGTTTAGCCACGGTAAAGTATACTTATTGTATTTAACACAAGAAGCAACACCATGGCCTGCTTTAGGCCTGAGGACTTCTCTTATACTGCACTGGAAAATGTGGAAGGAAGTAAGCTGACTTACTACAAAGGTTATGGGACCATATGCATGGTTTTAGTGAACCCGTGTCCACTTCTAACAATATTGCTGGGAGTGAGGATGATGAGGGTTCTGACAGCTGTCCATACTCCTCAGAGGAGGAATATGAGGGTTCTGATGAGGAGGATGTTAGTTCACCCCCTCTCCTTCTCTTGCCTATAGCTTACTGCCTACCATTTGCTCTGAGATATCTAAGGAACTGGATATAAGAAAATACCTGTGGAAAAACAATTTGGAAATGTGGGAATATGGGAAAGAGTCTAACAGGTCTGTAGAAGACAGTTTTCTGTACCCCTCTTCTTTTTCCAGGGCTTTTGTGTCTACAGCTTCCAGGTTCCCAGAATTGGTGAGTCAGTATGATATGAAGTATGACATTGTTGTATGGC
This sequence comes from Ambystoma mexicanum, assembly GCF_040938575.1. NCBI lineage: Eukaryota > Metazoa > Chordata > Amphibia > Caudata > Ambystomatidae > Ambystoma > Ambystoma mexicanum. Next base: position 1,470,435,115 of record NC_090931.1, on the reverse strand, counting down.
TGAAAACCTTTGACCTCACTTGTAAAAGGTTTGGTCTGTGTGAGAGTGATAGAATACCCTGGGTTCTTTTTAGACTTCCCATGATAGACTACCAAGTGCTCTTGGATTTACATGAAGTAGAAAGAGGTAACTGGGATAGGGTAACAACACCTCTCATAGTTAGATATATGAAGAAAGCTTCTCCATATATAAACTCTTTAAGGGACTCTATAATAGAGGTAGGTCAAGAAGTGCTGTATCCTCATCCCTTAAAAAATCTGTCAATACTAAGTATAGCAGAAAAGCTGTGGTCACAGACTCAGCTGAGCCCCCTTGTAAAAAGACTGTGGCTCTTAACCTTGAAGTAAGAGTGGTCCCCTTAGGAGACCCCTCCTTAGAGATAAAAGGCATTAACTGCCACTCTGAAGGGCACTTGGGCGTAGCACCCATAACTTCAAATAGGGACAAAGCCCCTAGGCCCGCAAAGCTAGTGGTCACTCCTGTGACCCCACCTTTAGCTGCTGCTAAGGTGATAGAGCCTCTTGAAAAACCACATGTAGCGGAAGTGATTCAACTAGTTCCCAGAAACTTAAAAACTTCTGTCCTAGTACCAATATGGTTTAATACCATTAACCAGGTCACTGTTGTGACCCCACCTTCAGTTAACACTAAGTTAAACAAACCCTTTGAAAACCCATGTATAGTGGAAGTGGTTCACCCTGTGGATAGAAACTTATATATTCCTGTCCAATCTATAACACTGTATAAAAACTTTTTTGAAACTGAGAAGAACCTTAGTGTTCATGTCACACACCCTGTGTAGTGTATGTCCTTTAGAATAAAGGGCCCTTCAGTTAAAACGGTAGTGGCTGAAACATTTGAAAATGCACAACCCTAAGAGGGCAAGGAGTTTTCTTGACCCCAAGGTAGGAATTGAGTTTTCTCCTTTAAATCGGAGTGCCCAGAATGAAACTTCTAGGCCTGAAAAACTGAAAACCAAAAAGAGTTATAAGAAACCCAAGAATAGCTTTCTTACTAGGCCTTCTAATAAAAAGCATTTGACTCCAACTACTCCTACAGGAGAGATAGATAGATGTTCTGACAAGGCTAGGGTCTCTGTTTCAAGAGATCTCTCTAAACCTGTCGGATCCTCTAGAGAGAATCCTACTGAAAGTCCTAATGTTAGAAGGGAAACCTCTAACAAAGGCAAATCAAAATCTAGAATATTAGGGAAATGGGAGCCCAAACCATTCTCTACCTTTTCTGTTCCAATTCCAAAGTCATTGACCCACACTGCTTCTGAGGGAGGGGTGGATAGACAAGTTGGAAACCTAACTAGGCCTTTGAGGACTGGTAAACCTCAAAGCTGGTGGAAATCCAGAAAAGATATGTCTAAGGCTAAACCCCTTGAAATTGTGGGCTCTTCTGATGAAGACCCCCTTGTAAATCCTAGTGTTAGAAGGGAAGACCCTAACCAAGGTAAAAACGGATCTAAGAGGAAGTGGAAGGATGTACAATGCTTTGCCACAACCCCTCCAACTAGGATACCTGAGACCCAACCTGCTCATGTGAGAGAGGTGGTGAGGAATCATGGAGACCCCTCTAGGTCTAAGGGATTTCTTTATAAGAACCCTTTTAAAAAGCATATTGTGGGTTCAGAGGTTGTCACAACTTCTGAGGGACTGTTTAATCAGATCCCCTATACCTTAGACAAGAGTAAAGTGTTACGCTCACCTGATATCCCTGGGGCGTCTGGAAGGCTCTGAGATCTGGAACCCTGGATGCGTAGTTGCCCAGTGCTGAATAATTAATGTGCAATTACAGAAGGGAGGATTGGTGATAACTGTCTCTAATGGGTGAATCTCCCACCTCCCTCTAACTGATTCCCTTCCCACTGGGTTCTTTCCTCACCTTAGTTATTTGTAGGGCGAGCTATCCGTCCTGCGTTTCTTGTGCAGGGGCGCTTGACGTTTGTTGGTGAGCTGCCCGAGTTGCTTCACTGGTGCAGCACGCCTTTCTTGGGCCCAGGCCTACTGTGACCCCGAATCTGCTGGTAGGCAGGTAGGTTTGTTAATTGTAAGTCTTTGTTCTATTTATGGTGGGAATTCGATAATGTCTTTATCTCCTTCTTTTCAGGTGCGAAGGTCTTGATGCTGACGTGCCGGATGGAGAGGCACGTTTTCTAGGTAAGAGAAAGCGCAAAGCGCCTTTATTGTCTTTTAAAGCTAACCTGTGTTTTCTTCGTCTTTTCCTCACAGGCCGCTGTGGTGCTGCCAGTGGATGAAAGCGCGATGAAAACAGGCCCCCGGAATCCGTTAAGGCAAGTGCAGCGCTCTGCGATTGTTTAATATTGAAAGCGAACCTAAATATGTCTCTTTTCCTTTGCAGGTGTTGCTCCGGATAGAAGCGTGGCGTAGCACGATGGAATTCAGGTAAGACTGAAAGGAATTCGATGTTCTAATATTGTTTTTCCCTTTCTCGTTATTGCAGGTCGCAATGTTCGAACAGCAGCTGTGGTAGCAGTTCGCCGGAAGTTCTTAAGCTAGTACTCACAGGTGAGTGATGTTTCTTCTTCTCTCGGTTTCCACAGATTGCAGCCCAGTTGAGATGCTGAGTGCTGGATGGTGTTTTCTCAGGTAAAACAGAATAATCTTGTTCTTGTTCTTGCAGGATTACAGGAAGATGCTGAAGACTAGGAGCGGGACACAGTGAGCGTCACGCTGCGGGTTGCAGAATAACACGAAGCGTGTTCTGCAGTCAGGGTGTGGTTTATATAGCCCAGGTAAAGTAGTACCAGGGAAAGTAGTTCCAGGCCTGCCACACCCAAAACACTAGACCGCATGGCTTGGTTCTTAGAATAGACTGTGTGGGTGCTTCCATGTTGGATTTAAAGGCCCATGTACATTAATGGGACCTAGCTTGAATAGCCCTTCCTTCCTACATATGAGCCTGGTACCAAAGGCGCCAGGACTGCACCAGGATGCCTTTTGCAGTGGTTTTAAGGCCCTCAGGGTTCTGTTGGGAGCCTGCTTTTGGCACAACTTGTGCCCCCTCACAGTGGTCATGACAGCACTCCCCCGACCAAGGCCCCTCTCATGGTATCCCTCCTGTCAGGTCCAGGTTTGGTGGGGTTATCCAGGTGAACCCTCTTAATCAGACATGGTGCATGAATATCTCCACTTGGTTCCCAAGTTCTGTCTTGAGGCCCGTACCCTTTCCAGTCCACTAAATAGTATAGCTTAGATCTGGTACGTTTCGAATCCAGGATGTTTTTAACTTCAAATTCAGGGTCTCCATCAACTAGCACAGGTTTTGGTGGTGTTAAGACTCGGGTTCCTGGTTGTACAGGTTTTACAAGTGACACATGGAACACTGGATGAATTTGCTTGCTTGGTGGTAAGGCTAACTTGACAGCCACCGGATTTATCACCGATTTGATGGTATAGGGTCCTAGATATCTTGGACGAAAGGTCCGGGTACCTTTTATGGGCACATGTTTTGATGCCAACCAGACTTTGTCTCCAACTTGGTAATCGGGAACTTTCTTTCGATGCCGGTCCGAGAATTTTTTTGTCTGTCTTTGGCTTGCAGTAAATGTTCATTTGCCCTTTTGAAGGCTTGGGTTATGCTTGTGTGTAGAGTCTTTATCGCTGGCATTTCCAAGGTCGTGGGGGAGTCTAGGTCAGAGGTACGTGGATGTCTTCCGTATATTGTATAGAAAGGGCTTTGTCCCGTGCTGGTGTGTATGGAGTTATTGTATGCGTATTCCACTATCCATAACAAGTCTTTCCAATTCTCTTCCACTTGAAGCAGCATGTAACGTAGATACTGTTCTAATGTCTGGTTTGTTCTTTCTGTTTGTCCATCTGTTTGGGGGTAATGGCTAGGGGATAATCGAACATCGATTTGTGCCATGGTACAACATGTCCTCCAGAAGCTGGATACAAATTGGTTTCAGCGATTGGTAGCGTTAGGAAGTCCTTTGAATGGAATGAAATGTGCCATTTTAGAGAACAAGTCTACAACCACCAGAATGGTATTAAAACCTTGACAGGGAGGTAAGTTTCTAATAAAATCAAGAGAAAGAGTATGCCAGGGAGCCGGTGGACTGTCCAGTGGTTGTAGGAGGCTAGCTGGTTTCTGTTTTTGTGATTTATTCTGTGCACATATCCCACAGGATAGAACAAATTGAGCAATGTCCTTACACCAGGTTGGCCACCAATAATTCCGTTTAACCTTGGCTAGAGTCTTAACAATTCCGGGATGGCTTTCAATCAGGGAATCGTGATAACCAGACATGACCAATTCTTGCAGATCTTTACTTGGTAGATATATTCGTTCCCTGAAGTAAGGTAATCCATCCAGAACCGTGTGATGTTCATTTTGGGAATCCCATTTCTGCAAGATCTCGGGGTTCATTAAGGTTCGAATATTATCTTGAAGTTCACTCAGAGTCAATGTGGTGATGGGTCCCAGTAGTTTATCACTTGGGATGATGGCAACAGGGTCCAGGGTACTGTTCGATTTCTCTTCAACAACCATACGAGACAAGGCATCGGACTTCCCATTCTGAACTCCTGGTCGGTATGTTATTACGTAATCATATTCTGCGAAGAATAGATCCCACCGCAATTGTCGTGACGATTGGGCTTTTGCTGACTTTAGGTATTGAAGGTTTCGGTAATCCGTGATTACTGTGATGGTATGTCTGGCACCTAATAGATACTGCAGCCAGGCTTTGAAGGCTGATTTTATTGCCAACAATTCTTTTTCTGTAATTGCATAGTGAAGTTCTGGTGGTGAGAATTTACGTGACCAAAAGGCCATGGGGTGTAATTGGCCTGTCTCTGGAGCTCTTTGAGAGAGAACTGCTTCCATAGCTACGCTTGAAGTATCAGTTTCCACTACATAGGGGAGATCAGGGCGAGGATGTCATAAAATTGGCGCAGAGGTGAATCTTTTCTTGAGTTCTTGAAAGGCCTGTTCCGTCTCTTCAGTCCATTGGAATTTTTTGTTGTTTTTTCTCAGTAACAATGTGATTGGGTGGACTATCCGTGAGAAATCGGGAATAAATCGGCGATAGAAATTTGCAAAGCCGAGCATGCTTTGGGTTCCTTTAAGTGAAGAAGGTGACAGCCAATTAAGGATGGCATCTACTTTGTGTAAATCCATCTTGACTCCCTTTGGCGAGAGAACAAAACCGAGGAACTCAACTTCGGTGACATGGAAGGAGCATTTCTCGAGTTTAGCGTACAGTTTGTGCTGGCGAAGTTTTGCAAGGACTGAACAAACATGTTCCATATGATCTCTTTCAGAGGGGGAATACACCAGGATGTCATCGATATAGACCGGGTCACAGACATCGATTAATTCCCGTAATACATAATTCATGAAGTATTGGAACGCTGCAGGAGCGTTGCACAGCCCGAAAGGCATTACCTGATATTCGTACAGGCCATACTTGGTGCGAAACACGGTTTTCCGTTCATCCCCTTTCTTAACACGTACAAGGTGGTATGCTCCTCTGAGGTCAAGTTTGGTGTAGATTTGGGCATCCTGGACTTGGTCCAACAGTTCCAGGATAAGGGGCAAAGGGTAGCGTTTTTTTACTGTGATTTGATTAAGTGCGCGTTAATCGATGCAAGTCCTCAAATCTCCTTCCTTCTTGGGTACGAAGAATAAGGGAGAGGCTGCCAGTGACTTTGACGGGCAGATAAATCCATTAGCCAGGTATTGATCCAGATAAGACTTCAAGTGGAGATTTTCGGTTTCCATAAGTGCATAAATTCGAACACAACGAACCTGTGCGCCAGGTATCAGGTTGATCTGACAGTCATAGGGCCTATTTGGCGGTAATGTGTTAGCCTGTTCCTTCTGAAAAACATCTTGATAATCCTGATATTCTTTTGGTAAGGTTTCCATTGGTTCCGCGAACCTCGATGCTATTCCTTGAACAGATTTCGGGTTTGGCTGTGGTATAGATTTCGCGCAGCAAGCGTGGGGGCATTCATCGGAAAAGGTCAGTTTCTTTGCACGCCAGTCTATGTGGGGATTGTGAGTTACTAACCATGGCATCCCTAATATCAACCGGAACTGAGGAGCTTTGACGAGGTCAAACGTAATTGCTTCTTGATGTCCATCCTGACACAGAAGGGTTAATTCTGTTGTGCATTGGGTTACTGGTCCCGAAGCAATTTCTCTACCGTCAACAGTATTTACCTTTTCAGTTGTTGGTTTTGTGCATAAGGGAAGTCCCATTTCTGTTGCCAGATCTCGATCTATGTAATTACCAACTGCTCCACTGTCTATATATGCCTCTAAGGCATACATCCGTGACGGTCGTTGGTGATTGATCAATGTTACTGGTAGGGCGAAATGTGAGGTCTGTGACTCATCCTTCTCGCTCAACAAGCAGACCTCTACACTTGCCGGGCCTGGTAGTTCTCCGATTCCTTTCCATCATCTTCTTTCTCTGTAGCGCATACCACCTTCCTTGGAGGTTTCACTGGGCATTCTTTGAGGTAGTGACCCGATTTACCGCAGTATAGGCGGAGTTTGAGATGAGTTCAGTCTGCAGCAGTCTGTGGTGGAGAGAGGAGCTGCAGCTACACTGCTTGGTCTCTGCTTTCCTGTGGATGGTGGTGTTGCTTTAAGAAAAATAAGCCCAACTACCTTTAAAAACCCGGAAGAGCGCGGAGCGCGCGCGGAGCTCGAGACGAGTTCAGTCTGCAGCAGTCCGCAGCAGACTGCAGTAACTGAGTTAAGAACAACTAATGGCCGACAATAGGCCCTTGACTCGGCTCAAATCCAAACAAGCCCAGAACTCTCTGCTCTCCCAGTCTTGTCACATGGCTGATATTGCAATGCACACAGACACTGACATTGATAATGACTGTGAGATTGTAACAAAAAATGTCAATGAAACTGACCTTGTTACTGGAAACGAAATAGAGCAAGATGTAAGGATCTTCCACGAATTAAGTGAAATAAGGGGGTCTGAGCCATTGAGCATTTCCAACGAGAAACAGTTATGCCCTAAAGCTTTAGCTTTAGAAATCGACATATGTGTAGACGCCATTCCCCTACCAGTACCAGTATCAGTATCACAAACAACTCAATGTAGTCCGGCGCCGACGCCATTATATGCTAAGCCCCCCGTTGCCATTGATCTTGTCTTAGCTGCGACCCTGGCACCAACTGCTGCATTGAGTCCAACAGACAAACAGTCGCCGGAGCGGCTTCTCCCTGCACAGCAATTGCTGCCGACACCAGTGAACCTTATTTACAATCAAGTGGGGCTCACGAGCTCAACAGTAAATGCGGCAGCAACGGCAGCAATGTGGCCAGCAAAATAAACGATCCTCGACATAAACTACAAAATACTCTTCCAATCATTGAAGCGTTAAGATCTGATGAAAGTGCAACAACAAGCACGGGAAATAGTGTGGATATACCCAAGTTGATCAAAAATGGCTCCATCTTACACGCTACCGTTCCAGCGGTAGTCGAGATAAATGCCGAAGCATTCCAATCACCATTTGATGTGACCGATTTGGAATTGCTCACAGTAGAGGTCCCTCGCGTACACTTGGATACAAACTCGCTGCATTTCACCTTTCCTCAAGAACATGCCACACAGCTAACACCAGAAAATGAGAGCACTAGAAAGCTAGAAAATGAGAGCACTCCAATACAAAAAATAACAAATTGTAACATTGAAGAACATTGCTGCAAGTCAAAACACAACGACGGCAGATGGAGAGAGGAAAATGTAACAAGCTCGCTAAATAGCTTGGATTCAAGACACAACGAAGTTACCCGAGAAAATGCCGGTGACTCACTTTTTGGACACGATACAGGCATGGCCAAAAAAGGGATCGACCTTGCTGGGCGAGAGGCACGCCTGACGATGAGGCTTCAGGCAGACTTTGAGCAAATGAAGGCAAGACAAATGGAAAAGCAGGTAATAGCAGCTCTCCTAGACTAACGTCTAGACACACGAGTACTACCCTGAATAACCCCTCCATAATTGAAGGAGCTGGCGAATCGGCGACTAAATCGCTAACTAGCTCGCCAGCGGTGTCTGTAAAGGCTGGTAGGACAAACAATGCCAGAGGTAAACGTGCTACGTCCTCGACCTTTGAGAATTACACAGTGCCAATAACACATCGACATGACAATCAAAGTCAAACAATTGCAGAAAAGAGATCTTCATATGGTCCAATGGGGGTGAGAGGCTCAGAACCGCACTATCAACAAAGGCAAAAAAGCCCTCCCTCACACGAAAGGTGTGTACAGGACCACATGAACAATGAAAGCACACGGAGCCCCGTTGACAAAGACCCAGAACAAAAATCCAACTTGTCAACAGCGGCCGCAATCCAGATTCATAATAATGTGTTAGCTGCCACCTCATTGGCACTAATCCCATTTATAAAATTATATGAGAGCTTGCATGAAACAATTCAAAATAATTAAGTAATACTGGGTCACCTCAACGAAAAATAATCAAAATGGAAACTCACCTTCTAGCACATCAACCACGACAAAAACCAGAAGAAGGTCAGTGAAGTGACCATTCAAATAGGCAATTTGAGCTGATTCTGAAAGACAGTGAAGAAAAAAATATTCGATTGGAGAAAATGGCCGGTCTCCTGAAACAGATAGCTGCGCAGACATCCCTGGCCGCAGCTTTAGCTGTGAAGATGGTGCAAAGTGGTTCACATGCACACACACAATGCCCTCTGGAAACAGACAAGACGAATAAGATAAATGAAAAAGTGAGCCCGACATAGTAACTAACGTCAATGGCCTTTCTGCTCAATTGGATAATAGTGAGAAAATGACGACCGTCATGATGGATAATCACAACTCGCTCTCTGTAGACGAGAGCTCCAAACGCAGATCACAAATGGTTGTGTTAGATAACACAGTGAAAAACCCTGAACAAAAAATCAGGGGAACAGGGGCTGAGTCCCCAAACGAGAAGAGCACAGAAATCCCTGCTTGCTCCTTCGCAAAAGGAACAGGGGTGATGATCACAAATGAGAAGAGCATAGAAATGTCTTCTTCCTCCTCATCAAAAGCATCGTATGGGATATTTAGTGGATCAGCAAAAAATCTCTCCTCTGATGCGAGCAAAGAGAATTTGCAAACAGCTCCTAACAAACAAGGAAAGAAAAGACTGGCTGAAAAGAAGAATATTCAGGCGCCATCAAATCAAACCAGTAACACAAGGAAATTCATAAGAAACTTGACAACGCCAGTAAAACCCAAGATATTTGAAAGAGAAAAATCAAAGAAAAACGATACTGAAGGACAAGCTGGTAAAGAAGTGAGTAAAGCTAGCAAAGGACTTGCAAACCCTAAAAAAAGAATGAGAATTGACTTGTACCTGAGTGTAACATCTTCAGTTGAACAACTTGAGGAGCTATGCAATCTCTCTACCTACCCCGATGAGGACAAAGATGATTGTACCATAGTGTTTGAAGATGCGCGGCTGGACAAGAACTCACACAGCCCAGGAACCTCAACACAAAGCTCTGGCGAGAAACAGTCAACGATGAAATCACGCAATAATAAGAGTACAAAAGGCGCACAGTCAAGGGCAGAGAGCGACCAAGTGGCTCAGCCAAAAGAATTGGATAAAAGGCAAGTAACATCCAGCCGCGAGCATAAAAACAAAATACGAGTGGCTCTAAATCCAACCAATACATCAGCTCAAAATCAGAAATCCTCTAAACCAGTGGCAAAAGAGCATCGAGGAGAGCTGAATGCGTCCACACGAAAGATAAGGATTGAAAATGTCTTTAATGACGATCTTGATGTCAACTTGAATCGTGGCAATATAATGCGATTGTTGCACTCTGTTCCAGTGGTACGTACCATTAGATCTGATGATATTCGAATTGTAGAATACACTTCGGAGGAGCGTGTTGATTGTGTTTTACTACACATCATCTCACAAGCAGTCCGCAAGATATTGATGGCCGCAAAAGAAGAGCTCTTGTGCTTAGGGTTTGAGATTTCAGAACTGGAGATGACTGATAACCAGACCGCAGAAGAGAGAAAAGAAAATCGGAGCGATACTACAATGCTGGAACAACTACGAGTGGAATTTAGGAGACAGTTGAACACCGACTCACGGCCACATCAGCGGAACGGGAATTCAATGTTTGAGACAAAAAAACATTAGCTAGCGAAAACTGACCCAGATGTCATAGTATCTGTGATTTCCTGGAACACCAGAGGATTCAGTCACCTGTATAATGACTTCCCAGTAGACCTGACTGATAACTTTGCTATTTGTCTGCAGGAAACTTGGATGCGTTCCACACCAGAAAAGGATGGCTACCAAACACTGATAAACACGGCTGAAATTTCTTTTAGAGGAAGACCATTCTCCGGGTTAATAACTATGGTGAAGTCAGGAACAAACTGGGAAGTAATTGAGGAAAACAACCCTAATAGTTATGTTCAAGGGACTCTACTTAAACACTCTAACGGAAGTGAAAATAAAGCACAAACACTGCTTTTGTTGAACGTCTACTGGAATCCAGTAAAGATCTCAGTTAGAACATTTGTTTCCGCTGTGATGAAGATAATAGACAAAAACCAGAGAAGTCATACAGACTTATCAATCATAGTGTGTGGAGACTTGAATATTTCATGGTTCGACAAGAATAAGGAGCGGATAGTGGCTAAAGACACTGATGGATGCCTCGAAAGCACTAGAAGAACACTATGGAATGACGAAATGGAAGCAAGTGATTGCCTGATGGCAAATGGAAGTGTGAATGGCGATAGACCTCCAAACTATACCTGGCATGGAAGCAAGTGATTGCCTGATGGCAAATGGAAGTGTGAATGGCAATAGACCTCCAAACTATACCTGGCATAACTTGGGACACAATAAGATACTTGATTACATCTGGACGTCGAAAAAACGTGTTCGTAAACACCAACAAGCTGTGTATTATACCAACTGCAAACAGCGATCACTACGTACTTGTTATGTCATGGCCATTAAAATGCAAAGGTGAGGTTGAAATCGAAGGCCAAGCGCTAGAGGTGAATCCCGTACGAAACAGACTCCGAATAAAAGAAAAACAAATTTGTGAATTAAACACTGCAATACAGGTGCCAAATAAAGACGTTGCCAACCCAACTCATTATGTAGCGCTCCTGCCATGTTTAACAGTGGGATTCGCCCAAAACCAAAATACTGATATAGTTCACAAACACAATTGGATCATGACTTTAAGGAAATAAAAGAAACAGCTGAAGAAAGATCTAGTTGAACTAAAATCATGCTTTGGTACAAACGCTCGCAGCCCGATAAAACGGAGGAAACAAAAATATCGTAACTGGCTCAAAACCTTCTCCCATCAGAGAGACCAAGAGCGTGGGGAAGAGATGTTGGGTTTAATTAACACACATAACACAAGAGAAATATGGAACATTGCGAATAGAGGCTCTGTTAACCAAGTTGCCGCTCTGGCAAATGGTGTCGCTGAAAACGACTGGCTGTTACATTTTCATAAAGTGTTTTCAGGGTCTGAGAGGATATCGAACAGGAAATGTGAAAAACCTGAAACTGAGTGGGACATAAAGGAGACCAGTGAAGACGCATGTACGGCAATCATGAAGCTGAAGAATTCTAGAGCAGCAGGCCCAGACGGCATCACTAACGTGATGCTAAAGAAACATAAGTATGCGCGGTCCATATTCATCGAACACTTGTTCTTGGTAATAGCGGAAAGACGAAAAGTGCCGGTATCCTGGACTACGGCAATAATTGTACCAGTCTTCAAGAAGGGCAGTCGGGAGGATCCTGCCGACTATCGCCCGATTGCCCTCCTGCACACAATCGGCAAGGTATTTGCAACGTTTCTTCAAAAAAAACTTTCAGTTTGGGCCCTGAAGAATGACAAATTGGACGGAAGGCAAACAGGATTTACCAAGGGCGTAGGTACTGAGATCAACCTAGCCTTGGTGAACCTATTAAAGTTAGAAGCACTACAGAAGAAGGATAACTTATTTGTAGCCTTTATCGACATGCAGCAGGCTTTTGACACTATAAATCGAGATAAACTATGGCAGAAATTGAAAAAATGGAAATGTCCTGAGGCTTTGCTGTAACCCATTATAGCCCTGCACGAAAATACAACTATTAGAATTAGACTAAACAAAAGAGGCACCCTGTCAAAAGCAATTGATACCTGCAAAGGGGTCAAACAAGGATGTCCCTTGGCTGCAGCCTTGTTCAAGTTATACATTGCCGACGTCCGATTTGCCTTAGCAACTGTGAAATGTTTTCCACCAAAAGTCAATGGGCAACACATAAGCTATGCAATTTACGCAGACAACCTGGTATTGTTTGATCGGACCCAGATAGGACTACAGCGGATACTTGCGAAAGTAGATAGCTACATGGCTGAAAACGATTTGTCAATAAACGTGAAAAAAACTAAAATTATGAAGTTTGGGCCTACAATAGGCCCCATAAACAAAAACTTCAAGTGGCAAGTATACAAAGATCAGATTGAGGAAGTCACTGAAATCCGTTATTTGGGAATAATAGTGAATACCTCAATACGTGAATGGTGTTGGGTAGAAGACATATACCGCAGAACTCACACTCTTTCTCTACAAGGAGCAAGAATCCAGACACTCTATGGAAAATTCTCTTTAACACCAATACGAACGTTTTACGTGTAGAAAGTTATTCCTGCAATTGCATTCGAGGTAGAAGCTGGATGGAACATTGACCAAAAGATATGGTCACAATTGGAAGGTCTTTTCCGGCGGCGAGTACTGAGACTGCCTAAACATTTATCTATGACAATATTACGTCATGAGTTAGCCTTGGAGAGCTTATATGGAACAGTGATATGGAAGTCTATGTCTCTATTAAGAAAGATGGTGATCTCCAACCCTGAACCTGCGTATCTAATATTAGCATCCAGAGGAGATCATCCACATAAAGTTTTACTATTGGAATGGTCAGAAAAGGTGAAAGCAACCATGCAATCTGCCAACATTCCGATGGATTGCAAGAAAGAAACTAAAAGAGTGGCTTTGGATTGAAAATCTTGACAACTACGGCAATCTCCCGACAGCTTTAGACTTGGGGACAACGATGAACAAAGTTGACAATATGCCAAAATACCTTTTACAATTTCCCTCAAGATACGACAGAGACAGTTTTCTTCGTCTGAGAACCAATGGGTATAAATAAAAGAAAATTATGGCGATGCGTCACTTGGGTAATGTAACGGAAGACACTTGCAGACACTGTTCAGTATACCCAGAGACAACAAAACATCTAGTAACCGAATGTTTAGCACTTATGGACACAAGAATTGTACATCTGAGCAAGTTACAGGCCAAAACCGACACGTTGGAGGACTTTTGGACCTGCATTCTGGGCGGAAGCTCGGTTCACTTAACTTGCTCGGTCATAAACTTCCTAGACAAAGTCACAAATTGAAGAAACAAAGATACACCAAAGGCAGCAGAAGACGACGTTAGTGGAAGTAATGATAAAAAGTTGTAATAAAAGTTTGAAATAAACTAGATGTTACAATAATAAAAAAATAAAAAAAATAGGCATAACTGTAGCTGTCTTCTCTTGTCTCTTTCACCCTTGGTTAAAGGGGGTCGTACTCCTCCAATCTGCATAGGTTCTGTGGTATTTTCTGATGGACGTTGAACATTATCTTTTGAACGTACGTACATGACACGATTTTTGAGTCTACTTCGGTCTGTTCTTCGATCCTGTAATCTGTGGTCCAACTGAACTAACAGGTTGATAAACTCTGCACAGTCTTTAGGTGGGTCTACCACTTGAGCAAGGACATCCTTCAGTTCTCCTCGTAGGCCCCGATGAAACAACATGGTTCTTTTATCTTCTGGCCACCCTGCTTCTACAACCAGTCTATTAAAGGTGGCAATATAAGTCAGCAATTCCTGATTCCCTTGGCGGAGGGACAGGAGTTCATTATCAAGAGCTTGTCCATGCAAGTGTCGAGCAAATAACTTTTCCATCGCCTGTTGAAAACCCCTCAAGTTCTGCAGTAATGGGTTATCCTGGCTCACTAAAGGTACCGACAAGTCTGCGGCACTTCCACTCAAATATGATAACACAAAGGCCACCCTCGTCTGGTCGTTTGGGAAAGCCCCAGGCCTACAAAGAAAATGGAGGTGGCACTGGTTCATGAATGTTGCGCACCGTCTGGGGTCTCCATTAAACCGTTCTGGTGGTGCCAGGGGTACCGCTCCCGGCAGCGTTATCTGTACTGGATTGACTGATGTTGGTGTTGCGACGGATGGGGCGAATCCGGGCAATGGAGCCTGCCCCGCCTGTGTTTGTAGTAGCTGTTTGCTTAGTTCATCAGTACGGTCTTTTGTGACTATTAACACTCGTTTTAAGGTATTGGTTTCCTGCCGGGCTGCGTGTACCTCGGCGCGTAATTGTCCCAAAAGCTGGGCTAACTGATCAGTTTCAGATGTCTCCATGACGCCCGGGTGGATAAGGTTTAAAGGCTTTGTGTTCTGTTACACTCACCTGATATCCCCGGGGGCGTCTGGAAGGCTCTGAGATCTGAAACCCTGGATGCATAGTTGCCCAGTGCTGAATAATTAATCTGCAATTACAGAAGGGAGGATTTGTGATAACTGTCTCTAATGGGTGAATCTCCCACCTCCCTCTAACCGATTCCCTTCCCACTGGGTTCTTTCCTCACCTTAGTTATTTGTAGGGTGAGCTATCCGTCCTGCGTTTCTTGTGCAGGGGCGCTTGACGTTTTTTGGCGAGCTGCCCGAGTTGCTTCACTGCTGCAGTACGCCTTCCTTGGGCCCATGCCTGCTGTGACCCCGAATCTGCTGGTAGGCAGGTAGGTTTGTTAATTGTAAGTCTTTTTTCTGTTTATGGTGGGAATTCGATGTCTTTATCTCCTTCTATTCAGGTGTGAAGGTCTTGATGCTGGTGTGCCGGATGGAGAGGCACGTTTTCTAGGTAAGAGAAAGCGCGAAGCGCAGCGCCTTTATTGTCTTTTAAAGGTAACCTGTGTTTTCTTCTTCTTTTCCTCACAGGCCACTTTGGTGCTGCGAGTGGATGAAAGCGCGATGAAAAACAGGCCCCCGGAATCCGTAAAGGCAAGTACAGTGCTGTGCGGTTTTTTAATATTGAAAGCGACCTAAATATGTCTCTTTTCCTTTGCAGATGTTGCTGTGGTGCTCCGGATTGAAGCGTGACGTAGTGCGATGGAATTCAGGTAAGAATGATGGAATTCGATGTTTTGGAAGCGCGCGTTCTAATATTGTTTTTCCCTTTCTCGTTATTGCAGGTCGCAATGTTCGAACAGCAGCTGTGGTAGCGGTACGCCGGGAGTCCTTAAGGTAGTACTCACAGGTGAGTGATGTTTCTTCTTCTCTCGGTTTCCACAGATTGCAGCCCAGTTGAGATGCTGAGTGCTGGATGGTATTTTCTCAGGTAAAACAGAATAATCTTGTTCTTGTTCTTGCAGGATTACAAGAAGATGCTGAAGACCAGGAGCTGGACACAGTGAGTGTCACGCTGCGGGTTGCAGAATAACACGAAGTGTGTTCTGCAGTCAGGGTGTGGTTTTTATAGCCCAGGTAAAGTAGTACCAGGGAAAGTAGTTCCAGGTCTGCCACACCCAAAACACTAGACCGCATGGCTTGGTTCTTAGAATAGACTGTGTGGGTGCTTCCATGTTGGATTTAAAGGCCCATATATATTAATGGGACCTAGTTTGAACAGCCCTTCCTTCCTATACATGTGCCTGGTGCCAAAGGCGCCAGGACTGGCTCCAGGAGCCCTTTTGCAGTGGTTTTAAGGCCCTCAGGGTTCTGGTGGGAGCCTACTTGTGGCACAACTTGTGCCCCCTCACAGTGGTGATGACATAAAGTGCCCAACACTACTTGTAGGTCATATAGTTTGCAAATGATAACTAATATAAGAAAAAGTATCACAGCAAGGGTTACAAAATGATTGCTATTTGACTCAGCGTTTAACCGACTTGAAACAAGAGATCCATCCAGGTGAGGATTAGCTTCTCCTGTTCCTTAGTCTGGGGGGGACGAGTCTTAGGTAAGATTTCCACGAGCTGGTACATCTTGCTTTCCTGGTTCAACTCCAGAACTTTTTGCTTTTCTAGTGGTATATTTTTCATTAATACCTCAGTGAGTGGGGACCTTTTTCCACACTCACCTAATCTTTAACTCTTTTTATGGGTGTCATTTTTAAGACTCTCCATAGTGTCTTTTTAAAGTTATCATGTTTAACAACTTATTGCCAATAAGTGCCTGTTTTTGCTGGGTTGCCCTAGGGGCTCCCCATTTAACTTTCTTATGCTATCCTTCAGTGAACTACGGTTCCCTAGGGTAGAAAGGATCTTTGGATCCGTTTTGCATTTTGTTAGGTGAAACCAGCACATCCCACCTTATGTGGAGTGCTGGGGAGATACAATGTATCCCCTTTCACATTAAAACAGTTCTGTTACATTGACAAATTTACCTTTAATGGCTGGTGGCAGTGATACCTTTTATTAATTTGGTGCACCTTTTCCGCGGGCTGTGATCACAGCTGCAGTAAAGGCACCTATGGGTGCTCATTTTACCAAAATGGCCCTGTCTTCTTTTTCTGCCATTTTAGTGTTTCTTGTTGTTTCTTGTTCCTTCCCCTGACATTCAGGGCGGGAAATACCTTTGTGTGAGTTTTGCCTTCGGCGGGAGTCCCCTGGACACCCCGCCCAGGCTGCAGTCAGTCTATAAGCACAGGAAGTGGGGGAGGAGTCCAAAACTCCCCCCCCTTTGTCTTACGCTTTGCTTCAACTGGGACAAATCCCAGTGGGGGACTGGCTGTCCTGATTGGACAACCAGATGCCCCTTTCTTGTAAAATGCGGGGAGAGAATGCAGAGGTTGTGCTGTAGTTCCTGATAAATACTGGAAACCTGGAAGCTGAAATCATGTCGACCACTGGAACTTAAACCGATGAGGATGATGAAGGGAAAGCGGTGGAGACGATTTCCAGCGACCGGAGAGTGTGCTGTGTAACCCGTGCCTGCTGCAGCCCTTCCTTCCAATCGAGCTGGGGACTCTGGAAATGATGACCCAAACCCAGAGCCTGGTGAGACCCACTGGACTCAAGAAGACATGCATTTTGAGCCATCCCACAGGTTGCTGCAACCTTGCGTTCTTGCAATACCCCAACACCCTGGGACCTCCTGCCACTGTGCGGTGCACAGTCTTCCAAATTCCGAATCTCGCTGAAACTTTGTGGGCATCTTGGTGTATCTCCAGAGTAAACGAATCGAGTGCAAAAAGTCCCCTCACAACAGTGCTGGACCTTTAAAACAACTAGAATTCAACCGCGATTTTCTGTCTTCTTCTGTGCTCCTTGAAAAGGCGCCAAATCCTCAGGACCGCATTCAGCCACGAGAGAAATCTTGCCTAGAGCCTTCTTCATCGATCCCTGCTGCAAAGTCCCTTCTGAAGTCTTGTGTTCAGTCTCCAGAACTAGGAATCCACTGACCGGGTATTTGGCTGCAGTCCCTGAAGTTCTCCTGCTGCAATCTCTTCTTCATTGCTGAGGTACTGTGTTGGCTTGGGTATATACTTACCTTAAGCCTTTTGGGATTTCTGTGTAGTCCTCGGGTGTTTTCTGTGATTGGGAGGTCCCTCGTCCAGTTCACCCAGTCCCACTGCTAGAATCCTGCTCGGGTGTCTTCTGTGAAGCCCCTGGACCCTCTTCTAACTCTAAAGTAAAGTACTCGCCTGTTTGCCAGTTTTCCTAAGAAAATTCTGACTTTTGCTACTAAAGAACTTCTTCTAACACTGCCTGTTGGTCACTAGTCCTAGTGACCCCCCTTCTGCCACTGAGAACACTCATGCTCCAAGAATAAGGGAAAGACTTTGAAGGGATTGGGACTTCTGCCTAGAAAAGAAATCAAGTGTTTTACTTACTTGTAAAGAGTTGGTTGGTAACTGTAATTCTAAGAGTGAACAGTTACAAAAGTTCTTACTGATCTTGAATGCGTGATGCACTATTCTTAAAAGTATGGTTAACATCTTTTCTTCCTCAGCCGCTGTTTTGCCAGTCTAATAGAAAGTAGATGTGAAGGTATTTTACTCTCCTGTGATTAGGTTGTGCCTCTTTACAAAAGTAATGTGTTGGTTTCACCAGATTATCCCTGTAGGGTAAATTGTATGAGTGTCCTCCAACTGTTGGTATCACCAGGTTAGTTCTGTTATGATAACTGTATAAGTGTCCCCCAAATGGGTCTTGCTTCCTCTGACTTGCTGCTAGCCTTTCCTTAATAAGTCTACATTAGGTTGTTGCCTACCTAGAATAACTATTCAGTAAAGTGTGACATTGGGTTTTACTTTCCCCTTCATTGTGAAGCTAAAGTATGTGGGTTTTACTTACCTTGTGTTAGCTGTGTGCCATCCAAAATAAGTTACCAGAGTTATTGCTTACCTCAATCTGGGGTCCCCTGATTCCAAAAGCATCTGTAATGGTATATTACATCCTTAGGTTTTACTCACCTGGTATAACTGTGTGTTATGACGAAAGTAGTTATAGGTTTTTATTTCACCTAGGATAAGTGTTTCACTATTCACCAAAGGTATATTGTCCAGTTGACTGTTTATGTGATTTCTTCCAAGAGTCACTGTGCAAATTGAAGGGCCTACTGCCCTTCTATTACTGAATGTAATCTGAAAGTAACCATTGGTCTTTTACTCCCAAAGAATAGGCTTGACCTATACTACATGTGTATAACAAGGTTTTGACTTCCCTAGAACTACTTCCAAATAAGGTCTATAGTTGGGTCTGTGGATTTCAAGTATAGTGTTGTGTTTTATATTGTGATTTTATATAATGTGTTAGTACTTACTTTACCCCTATATGTATCTGGGCCTACCTGTATTTAAATAAATCCTTTATTTTTACAATACATAGTGTTTCAGTGTTTCTTTGGATCCTTTGTATTACAATTTCACTTGTACTGTATCTACTGCTCTCTCTTCCTCCTAAAATAAGCCTGGCTGCTCTGCCTACGCTGCCATGTACTCAGGTGGTACAGTCTTATACTAAGAGTGGATTCTTGTACTGCCTCAGTTGAATGGTTTTGAAGAAGTGAGTAGCACTTCAGAAAAACTGTCCTAACACACTCAAGGTGTCAAAAGTTTTTCCTTAGGAAATGTATTAAAAAATAAGTAACCGGGGATTCCCAGCCTGAAGACAGGGAATATTCACAGCATGTGAATCTATGAAAGCCAACGCTGGTGTTCTTGGTGTTCACATTTGTCCCCCTTAAGGTATACTAATGTTCCCTTTGCCAAACACTGGGTAGAGACACATTAGCTGTTTGACAAGTGCATTGATATCAGACTTAGGTGGTACAAATTCTAAGGAGCTATGGCACAGAACACCCTCCCTTTTTTGGAAACCTTACAACAAAAAACACCCAAACCAAAGGAGGAGAAAACGCATCTGTGTTGATGACTTTCTGTTTGACTAAGTTTCATGGTTGAGAGCATCCATAGAATCATTGCTATCCGATGTGGGCTGCGAGAACCAATATACCTGGTATTGGAAGTCAATGTGCCTATTTTCATGTGTTGCAGACAATGTATTACTCAAGCAACATTTACTAAGCAACTCATACATTCTTTATCAAAAAAAGGGTTTTCAGAAAATTGTCAATTTGAACACTTCATCAAGATGTCCAATTCAACATTATGGCATACATTTGCCTTATGATACAGCAGGGCCCTTCCAACCGTTAAGGTCACTTGCTCCCCTGCTAGATGTGATATTTCCTGTACCCATTTGATATATCCTGCTCACCTTCATGAGTTCATTACAAGTGTTGACAAGATTCTAATAATTAGCTTCACAGACAGTGTTTTGTAGGCAGACCTAAAAAACTTGACCAAGAGGTACCTGCCACCTCTACTGGAGAACCTCTGTTACAGGTAAAGTATTATTTCCTTCTCCTTTAGAAAACAAGATTAAGAGAGGATGTGACATAACATTTATGATGTGAGGGTTAAACATGTTATTTATCTTTTGAAAGGGTTTGCCTACAAATCGTTTGAAGACTGCTTGGACTTTGTGGACAAAAACCATACAAACTCGGTCCTGGTGGCAGAAAATCGTCTTATGTTGAGTCTTGTGTCTTCACTGGCTCTATGGTAAGATACGGTTCAGTATTTTCCATCAACATTTTTAATATATGTTGAGATGCAACGCATGTGTCTTTGTGGTTCGCCTCCCACACGTATATTTATTTTTACCAATTGCAAATATGCCTAAAAATAAATAACTGCACCTTCAGGCTATGAACAGTAAGGATGTCAAATTAACTATCGTACTCGGCCTGATGATATTTCAGATAGTGCAAGAGCTAGGACATAGATAAGGAAGGGAGGGGGGAGTGGGAAGGAAATGGAAACAGGCAGGCGACTACCGTACTAGGCCTGACGACATTTCTGGTAGAGCTGGAGAAAAACAAAAGGTGAGGGAGTGGGGTGCAGAAAGGGAGGGGAGGAACAAAACAAGCGACTATCGTACTATGCCTGACGACATTTCAGATAGTGCTGGGGGGTGGTGGCAGAGGAAAAAAACAAGTAAGGTGAGGGGGGAGGAGACAGACGAGGTTGCTATCATACGAGGTGCAGGGACAATTGTGATAGAGTAAATGCACAGAAGAAAATAAGGGGAGGAGTGGAGTTGATAGGAAAAGGGATAAGGGGAGAGGAGGAGAGAACAGAGAGTAAGCAGTCAAAAAGAGTGGAGAAACAAGAGGGGAGAGCGAATACAATTGCAGAAGTCAGTAGTAACACACAATGTTGCAAGCCAGGATATAAGATGAAGATGGGAACAGCATGATTAAGGGCCATCAGGAGTACAAGATGCAAAGGAAGTCCAGCATGAGAGTTCAGAAAGGGTGACGCACCGTGAATCAATGAAGTCCATAAAAATCAAATCCAGCATTGGCCACAAGACAATGATGGTGAAACCAGAATGTATCAGGGCAAACTCCTGCAGAAGTAGGCTGGAGGGGGGTGTGCGAGAAGCGGAGGGCACACAGGAACATAAAAGGGAGACCAGAGGGGGCGTGGATGGCCTGTGGGGACAGAGGGAGTAAACACATGTTGGTGAATGCTTACCTGCTGTCTGAGCAGGGTTTCGGCCCCTGGGTCCTTCTGGTCCAAACAGGTCCAAACAGGAATTGGCCTTTTCTTCATCTGCCCTTCATTTTGGACGCCCAGGCAAGTATCGCCTTTGATCTAAGAGTTAAGAGCAGGTAGGAAGAGGCAGGGCTAAGAAGTTGGGTGGTGCTTAGGCCAGGTGACCAGGATCCACTTGCACCTGCTCCCCATCTGCAAAGGAAAAGAGGCTGGGCGGCTCCTTAAGTGGAGAAAAAGAGCGGTAACCAGGAAGGCACCAGGTGGACGGGGCTTGCTAAGTGGGGAAAAAGAGCGGCAGCCAGGAAGGCACCAGGTGGGCGGGGCTTAGTCCAGGTGACCAGGATCCACTTGCACCTGGTCCCATCTGCATATCATATGCACAGCATTGGTAGTGTAGAGGATTAGACAAGTGACTTAGAACAATGAGAGCAGCTTTGGGTGATGGGTTAGAAATTCATCCATTTTTTTGTGAGCTGTTATGGCCTACAATTGAAACAATTTAATAAATAATATGAATAGTTATACAAAATATCAGATGACCAAGGAACGAAGACAGACTATGAAGATAAAGGGAGGTGCCATGAGTGCTGAATTTGAATCTTTGAGCGCTGCTCTGTTTCTTTCTATCGGTTTTTATATGCAAAGTAACCACCTATCAAGTTATGTCAATTGACTGTGAAAAGGCCTCTAGTGTAAGGAAGGAGGGGAGCTCAACGGGAGCAGTGGCATTTGCTGAGGGTGATGTAAAGCAATGATTATCCAATATGAACATGCAACAACAGCATACTGCCGTAGAGTCCCCTTGAGGGTATGGATTAACACCTTGTAGGCCTGAGTTTGCCCAATCCCCTACAAACTTTTGTCGCGGAGGAGTAATCAGACTGGATATTCATTAAATATCGAGTTAGGCCTCAGCCAGCTCCCCAAGATGACTGAAGCCCTGTCTAGTTTTTATACGCAGAAATAAACAGCATTCACTGTAATGGAGAACGATTTGTATATCTGGTAAAATACTGAAAACTGGTGGTGATGATCAAACCCACAGCTCGTTGGCTTCTCGCTTCCCAGTCAAGGGTCTACAAGAGTACTGGTAATGATGCATGGCTGAATGCTCAAGTGCCTGAGTCTTACTCATGTTAGTGTATTTTACTGAGGCCACCAACGCTGCTGTTGAACACTTGCCCGATTTGAAATGTAAATGCATGTGGCAGAGGGAGTCAGGGGGAATGGGTAGGGCAGTAGGTGCAGAGAGAGAGGAAAGTTCCAGGAGTTACATGGACCATAAAATCAAGTCACCATCTTCTGAAAGAGTAAGTGCAGAAAATAAAATGTGTGTACGGTGCACTGGCTTAACCGACTACTGTGAAATTGTGCTTTCAGATCTCTTCCTAAAAATCAACATTGGATAAGCGAGCACAGGTTGATCAAAAGGTATAAAAAAAAAAAGAAAATATATATGAATTTCAAATAATGATGATTCTCTTCTCCAGTACATGTCACCTACAGTGGTGTACCGAGCAGGGAGGGCAACTTGCCCCCACAGTCGATGACTGGGACAATTGGCAGTAGAACCTGCTGGCAGGAATGAGAATGCTGAGCACGGCGTTCCTGCTAGGCACCCTCATTGTACCAGCACAGAGC
The DNA here is from genome assembly GCF_040938575.1 of Ambystoma mexicanum. Lineage (NCBI taxonomy): Eukaryota > Metazoa > Chordata > Amphibia > Caudata > Ambystomatidae > Ambystoma > Ambystoma mexicanum. Next base: position 1,470,412,269 of record NC_090931.1, on the reverse strand, counting down.
ATTACAATGGGAGTCATTGGACATTGATGGGAATGAGGGAGGACTATTAGCAGGGACTTTTGTTCCTTAATACATGTGAATGGAGATGATCAGAAGTGAGAAGGGTGCATAATGCTGCATGCTTTATTAAATAATGACTATGGCTTTAAAACCTGTGGGGGGTGTTAGGCTCACATTAATCTGCATGATGCTACTGTGAGTTTGCATGCAGGATGGGGAGAATACAACTAAAGCCATACTCTTATTGCTCAACATATTTCTATGATGATGTATATAGTGTATAGTTAGTTTATTATGAAAGGCTAATTCATTATGAAATGTGGCTTGCTTTCAAGGCATTGCTATAAATAAAGTATTATTTAAGCACATGAAATTCAAATCAAAATCTTAATAAATATCTATATCAGCTTAACCTGGGCAGATGTGTTCAGTTGCTTATATTGTCCACATCCCGGTTTAACCAAAGTATGTGATCCTGGAAAAATCATTTAACACACTGTGGCCCTCATTACGACCCAGGGGGTAAGTTACCGCCTGGGTCGTCCCCTTACCACCATGGCGTAAACTATGTTTACGCCATGGTGGTTGGCGGATTTACCGCCCCATTCCAAGGTGAGTGGGGCGGTAAATCCCCATTTCCCATTTTACCCTTCCCCATTCCCATTTTCGCCCCATAGGGCATAATGGGAATGGGGAAAGGCGATAATTATGGCACCGTAAATTACGGTGCCGTAATTATAGCCAAGGTCCCTTTGCGGCATGGATTTTAACGGCTGCAAAAAAGCTGCCGTTAAAAGCCATCCCGCAAAGGGAACCTTGTAATCAGGCGTTAAGGGTCGGCGCCGTTTACGGCGCCGTAAACCCCTTAACGGCTGAGTCAGAATGAGGGCCTGTGTCTCATATTCAGCTCTCTAATTGATTCACTTCATAGCTTATGTTAATATAACATGATGTTATAACCAAAAAATGCTAATGACTATAGAGTTGGTCCATATATAATAATAGTGCAATTTAGGTATGTTGCACCCTAAATTATTTGTCACTTGACTTACTTATGACACCTTATTCTAAAGTCACTTCCATGGTGTCTCCAAGTATCAAAGACTGACAATGCTCCTTGCAATGTCCCTTTCTGTGAAATCATTTCTGTTGGTGCAATCCAAATGCAAAATAGGAGATTTGCATATATTTTGCCTCACAGAACAGGGACAGAGCTCTAATAGATGAGTTTTCTGCATCTGTAATGGTCTTGCATTTTTCTTTCTTCTTATGTTGTAACGGTTTATTGAAAGGCCACCCTCAACACAGGGAGTTCCTTCCCTCCCCACTCAAGGCGTCACGCAACAAACTGTTTAATTGATTCTTTTCCTCAGCCCTACTTCAGACACCATGCCCTTTGGATCCCTCCCTCTGAGCTACCAAGGAGGTATGAACCAGGCTGGTTGGATTTATTTAAATTGAAAGTAATAGAAATCACATTGAACTACACACGCCACCTTCTTTGTGGCTCACCATTACCTTATTGTTACTCAAATCAATTACACAAACTAGTTAAAAAAACACAAATCACAATTCTTTATTTTCTACAAATCTAACTTCAAGATATAATTAAACTGATTAATAACCAAAACAATTATAAATGTAGTGCTGTGCAATTTTGATTTTCCTGCAGGCTTAAAAGGCTAGCAGTAGGGTTTCAAGATTGGCACAAATGCATATAGCAATTATGATTTCACCCACACCTTTCATTTAAAATAAACACCGGGTGATTTAGCAGTTTGTGGGGGAAGTCGGACAAAACAATTGGAATGATTTGCGGAATTTGAGATTTCAGAACCCCTCAGAACCCCTCTGCTCAAAGGCCTGCATTGGGGAAGCTGGATGGTAAAAATTGGGATGATTTGAGAATTTGGATTTTCAGCTCCCCTTCTCCCACTTAAAGGGGAAGTTGCACAAAAAGATTGGACTGATTTAAGAACAGAGACACCCCTCTTCCTTAAAGAAGTTGGGGTCAAGAGGACAAAGAGGATTGCCCCATATAGGCTATAGTTTTTCAGTGCACACTGGGAAGTGAGCTTTGTTCATTTTCGAATTTTAACAAAAATCACCCTGTAGTGTTCCACCATATGGAGAATGAATTAAATTAACCTTTTTAGTCAAGTAGGGTAAGGATCTACACGGTTTTGCCCCCACCCCCTATAAATGGAAAGGATTTAAGGCAAGCAGACTCCCCCACCTTTTGGTTTCCCTGGGCTCAGTTCTACTTACATAGAAAGCCTCTGTTTAAAGTTCAGGAAAGCCAGCTTCATTTCAAGACACTCTGGAAAGATAGGACATGGGTCTGGTCACTCCACTCTCAACGATGGCCTCCCACTCTCCACCATAGTCAGATACTAGGCCTTCCTAGAAATAACCAGCTTGACCCAGATGCACTCTCCACAATCTTTTCTGGTGTTTCCTTGCAGCTGTCAGATGGTAAGTTGCAGCAGCACTCTTTTGGTGGTAAATTTCAGCAGCTCTCTGCCTTCCTCCTAGTGCAGTCCCCTTTATATAGCAGTGATGACACCACCAATTTTACAATCTTGGGGGAGTAGTACCCTGCAAGAGGTCACACAAATAGGATTGGACAGTTACCCATCTCTCTCGTCCCTATCCCGTCCTCCCAGTAAGGATGGGTTTAGGGGTCTGGAGCAGACATATGGTAGCTTAATTTATAAGCCCCATTTGTTCTCAAGTCAAATGTTTGCAAACATCCCGTTATATGGCAAAATTTCTTAATTTTACTAATAACTGTCATAATATATATTTTCCTTTTCAGTTATTCACAGGGAATGTGACGTCAGCCAGGTCCGCACCACGTTGCACGGCCGTTTGTCAATTTTCAGCCCTTTCACAGAAAGCCTAACAGTTATGAACATGTAATTTCCTACCCATATTTCTAATTTTATTCTTCATCAGTTTGCCGACTGTTACATTCGGGACATTTTCAGATAAGCCAGGAACCTAGTTTAACTGGCCATTACAGTTCAGGAATTTTCTATCGCCAAATCGCCTGGAAACTACTTAAAAAATGTTATATAAATGAAGAAAATCCACCTTATGTTTTCTTGGAAAAAGGCCTAATTTACAATAGTCTTTTTAAAGTAATTGTAAATCTTTATGTTCAGCAAATGGGTGATCTGCTTCATCAGCCATCTGTCTCCCTGGGCCAGCCTGTGACCAGATGTTTTTTTAATGAGTCTCTTTGAAGTTGTAGCTCCCTGTCTTCACACCTTTTAGTCATGCTCCAGCCAAGGGGAACTGTCCTGCTATCACTGCCTTCAGAGCCAGCAAGACTGGGCATTACTGGGTTTTACAAACCATTAGCAGGACACACCTTATTGCAGTTGTAATTTAATTAGATGGTGAATGCAACATCTAGACTTGCAGTTGTGGGATTTCTTTGCGAAGTTTGCCCACCCACAAGCCAAAAGGGTTTGCCTTGGGGCGACAGGAACTTTTTCATGGAAACACAGTGGGCTTTTCTTTTCGAATGTTAGTAGGGGTACATTTTTCACATTTAAACAGCAAACACCCATGGCAAGCCGTTTTTGTGTCAGTGTTTAAACATCCTGCTTTACATGTGAAAGGGACATTTGAATCCTTCTTCTTTGTGGATTAAAATGCTGCTTTTCATTTGGTAATGACAGGTAGGCCTTTTCCACATGGCTCTTATATTTTACTGGAAAAACACACATGAAAAGCCTTTTTTGTGTCAGTGTTGAAAAATCCTGCTTTTCAGGTGAAAGGGACATTCATTTTTCATTTTCGACCACAGGCAACGTCGTCTTTGGTGTCAATGTTGAAAAATCCTGCTTTTCAGGTGAAAGGGCCCTTCAGTTTGGGGACTTTGAATGCAGCCCACAATGTGTATGCGTTAAAATGCCATCTGCCACTAATGGTACCAAAATTGTTGAGGGGGTGGGGCGAATTAGGGAAACGTAGCAGTACTTTGTATGTGGCGCACTCCTCCCCCAATCTTGCTATGCTGGATACTCCCCTCGTCACCTACCAGCATTGGTAATCTAGGACAGATTCAACTGAGGACATAATTGAAATATTTTAATCTAGAGGTAGGATGACATTTTCCAGACTCAAACAGTTCCCCCAGACCAACCGTGCCCTTGCCTCAATACGTGTGCTGAATCTTAAATGCTACTGTTTAGTATGTGTTTATTGCTGATAACATGACTTTATGCGGACTGAACCAGTTGACTGCCCAGACTGATAAATGTATTAAAGAAGTGAATCTGTCATGTAGAAGGCAATCTTTTGAAAGACATTTAAAATCTTACGCTCTTACAATTTAATATTAAAAAGTAGTGTGCGGAATCCAAAAATATCTGATGGATGAAATAAACACAATAAAAGGGGAGATGGGTCTTGAATTTACACTCTTGGTTGTTCTCCCTCGCCTTGGGCACACTTTCTAACCTTAATTGCAACAATGCTCTGGGTATGAAAGCCACTGAAATGCATAGATCCATCTTGTGACCTGGATATCAATGTGCAGGCACATCTGTCCATGTTTAGTGACAAAGAGACTCTTATATCAGCAGCGTATCATGGATATTGTTATGTTTTATGCATAAGAACAGTAAAGCATGAGAGGCCCCCATCAAATGAAGGCACAGAGTCATGAAGTGGTGCTTCTACATTCTTTATTAGTCAGGCTGCAACTGCCGGACATTAGGCGGTAACTCTGCCTTCCCATGTCGAGCCGAAGCGCTTGTCATGGACAGAGGCCTGTGTCCACCCTACAGTAAAGGATATAGACAGAGGACACTACATCTCCCCTCCACTTTAAGAATAAACTTCTAACTTTAACCCATTTCTTCTATCCATCTTGTGGGTCTTCGTATTGTTCTTGTGGATGTACTGCGAGTCTCTGGGAAGTGGTCGTCACTCTCACTGTCGCTGCTGTCTGTGTCCACATCGGCGTCCATCAAGTCAGAGCAGCTGTCAGATTCAGCATCAGATGGACCGCTCCCTTCATTTTGCAGTGTTGTTTCACTTTCTAACCGTTTGCAAAACGAGGAATTTCTGGTGACAGTGCCTTGCGGGCTTGCTGCGGTCACCATGGATCCTTTGATGTGGGTGACTGTCATGGGTTGTGTGCTGAAAGCTGGTATCTCTTTTGATCCTTGTTCTTGACGCTTGAGTACTTGGTCTCTGATGCATACTTCTGGCGCTTTTACTCTTTTCCTTGCATCAGCGTATGTTTTAATTTTTTCTTTGCTTTCTTTGTCCTTTTCGCTTGCTTTTAGCTCTTTGTCGGCAGTTGTTTTGTTTGTGCTGGAGTGTGGGATGTTGGTACTAACGATTTTTCTGAAACATGAGTTCTGGCGGACACACTCCCGTGGAGCTATGAGGTGTGTTTTGATTGTCCCGTAATAGATTGCAGACTGCTTGCATGAACAATCCTCTGGTGATGTGACACATTTGCAGGACGTGTTTTAGATTCGCCATGAGGCGTTTTACAGTGCCATTTGCCTGTAGCCATAGCGGGGTGATCTTCCTGTGTTGGAATCCCGAGTGTTCGGTGAGCATTCTGAAATCTTTTCCACTGAACGGTGGACCATTGTCGTACTTTAATACTGTTGGCATGCCATAGTCAGTAAAAGTTTTGTCCAGAGCAGGATTGACAGCATGTAATGCCGTGGAGTGTATCAAATGCACCTCTGGAAACCGTGACATCTCGTCCACGATTACTAACTCTTTTGCCATTGGGAAGGGGTCCAAACATGTCAACAGCCACTTCACTCCATACTTGAGTCGGCATGGCTGTCATTTTTAGAGGTTCTGGGAATGTGTGGGGAGCAATTGCGTTGCATATGGTAAACTTCCCCAAGGTTTCTTCCACTCTATTTATTTATTTTGTCATTTATAGAGCGCACAGAGGCGCTATTTGCTTAAGAATTTGGTTACAGTACGTGCTTATGAATCCACAAGTTATAGTCATTGCATAGAAAGGTAGGAAACCATTTGAGGAAACCACCCTTTTGTTCGCAGTAGTCGTTTGTGAAGACTATTCCCCTGTGTCCGGTGTGAGCAATGTCAATAATTCTGTCCTGTTGAGTGTGTGGAATGGAATCACTATCCGGTCTTCCTTTAATAGCAAGTCTTCTAGGGACAGCGACAGGCACTGCTTCAGAAGATTGAATGTGCGTAGGTGTTTATGTTCCTGTTCTGACAGGGTCAACCCTGTCTGCTTTGCATCGTGCCATCTGCCAGAAGTCACTCTTTCCTTTATCAAGGAGAGGATCCAGTCTTTGTGTAGATTGTGGAGCAGTTCAGGAATGGTGAGTGACTTGGGCAATGCGTTCCCAATGATATAATTCACATATTGATCTGCCTTGCGAGATTGCGATTCATCTTTTGCGCGCAGAGGGTATCTGGACAGGAAATCGGCTGGGTTGTTTTCTTTCCCAGGATGGTTCAGAATTGTGAATAAATATTCTTGAAGGCAGAGTCCCGTGCATTTTTGCCTTTGGTTTTCCATATATGGTCGTGAGGGCCTGGTGGTCTGTGATGATTGTAAAGTTTTGTCCATACAGAAATAAGTGGTAGTGCTCACAGGCCCATACTACTGCTAGACTCTCTTTTTCAGGCTGTGAGTATGCACACTCTGCAGGCGATAGGCTGCGACTGGAGTAGGCTACGTTGCGGCAGGATTCTGGTGAGGGAGAGGCAGGCTTCACTTGTGCTTCACTTGTGCCAAGATTGCCCCAAGGCCAACTGGACTCGCATCAACAGTCACTTCCGTTTCCAGGTTTGGATCGTAGTAGGCCATGCACCAGGCCTATGCAATTCGATGTTTTATTTCCTGAAATGCGTCCTCGAAGTCATTCGATCACACAAATTCTTGTCCCTTTCCTGTAAGTTGTTTTAGAGGAGTGCTGATGGATGCGAAGTCCTGTATGTATCGGGTACAGTAGCTACCCATAACTAGGAAATGACGGATGGCTGAAACAGATTGTGGCGTGGGCGCTTCTACGAGTGTTTGAACTTTTTCCGGGTCAGGTTGGAGTCCTTTTTGCGAGAAAATGTGCCCAAAGAATTTCAGTGTTGACTTGTTCAGTTTGCATTTGTCGATGCCTCTTCCAGTGCCATGCGCATGCACCGTAATGCGTCATCGTGGGATTCCTGAGTGGCACCAAACACTAAAATGTCATCACTATAATTGAGACTCTGTGGCATGCGTTTTATTGCCTGGTGCATATCATTCTGAAAGATGTCTGTGGCCGAGGACACCCTGAAGCTGAGTCGCTTGTTGCGAAATAAACCCACATGGGTGGAGTAAGTGGTTATGTATCGAGATTCGGGATGTAACTCAAGATGATGATAGCCTTTGTTGAGGTCACATTTTGAGAAGACGTTAGCTCCATGAAGCAGGTGCATCATTTGTATTTGTATTTGTATTTGTTTATTTATAACGCGCATCATGTCTGTCATGTCTGTCATTCTCAGTGGCGTATGCCTCTCTCTCTCGATGGCCATGTTGGGTGCCCTCATGTCCACACACACACAGATGCGGATGCTTTTCCTGTTTTCCTTCTTCGGGACTGTGACGATAGGGGATACCCAGGGTGTGGGTCCAGTTGCATGTTCTATGATGTCCTGATCCAGAAGAGCTTGTATTTCATCCTCAACTTGTTTCTGGATGTTCATGGGTGTAATGTTGGGCTACAGGCTTGATGTCACAATTGATGTGCAATTTGACTTGTTTTCCTCTGAGGCGGCCAAGTCCTTTGAATAAGGCTGGGAAGAGTTTTTGCATCATATCTTTTTGGCTCGTGGTGTATGCTGTCATTATTTGGTACATGATGTGTACAAGGCCCATGTATATAGCACACTTGATGCTGAGGATGCTGCCACATGGTCTCTCTCTGTATTCTACGATTTTACTGACTTTAAAAGTCCGACCCCACCAAAAGATCTAAAACAAACACCACGAAAAGTTCGGACTACCAAAAGTCCGAAATTTTTGTGGTGTGTGTTTAGGTGTTTCGGTGGGGTCGGACTTGGGGCTGGGGGTTGTCCCCCACAACACCGCGCTCACTACAGTGAGCGGGGGTTGCGGGAGACAAACTCCCAACCCCCCGCCAAATGAAGAAAAAAACCCTAAAAATAAAAATGCTATATAGTATAGTGAGCGGGGTGTGGCGGGAGACAGCCCCGCAGCACACTCGAGAAAGAAAAATGAAAAAAAAATAAACGGGGACTGTGGGGGTGTCCCCCGCAACACCCCGCTCACTATACTTTTTTTCTTTTTAAACAATTTTATTAGTTTTACAAACAAACAATGCAAACCAAACATGCAGTGCATATATCAACAGATCAATTGCACATTACTTAGTTCTGAGCACTGCTTCCCTTATCCCACCCACCCCATTCCGAGCCTATTACTGCCCCCTTTCTGTTCTTGCATCTTGTGGTGGGATCTCCCCTTCCATGGGTTCTGTCGGGGTCTTGTATTGACCCAAACAACTCCGCTATTAATGCTTTCCAGGCCATCAGAGTCTCTGTCTCCTCCTCCCCCTGCACTGCTCGCTTCTTGCCATACCATGGTTTCCCCGCTCACTATACTTTACAGTATAGTGAGCGGGGGTTGCGGGGGAAACCCCTGCAGCTTCCAAAAAAAAGAAAAAGAAAAGGACCCTGCGGTGCCGGTTCCCGATCACGGAAGTGAAAGGTAACTGGCGCTGAAGGGACACAGCGTGAGGGAAAGGTAAGTAGGGTGTGTGTATGTTCGGGGTGTGTTAAGGGTGTGGGTGGGAGTGTGTCGTGGGTGGGTTTGTAGGGGTTGTAAATGCATGTTCTCATGGGAAATGTGAGAACCTTTTGTGGTTCGCACATTTCTCATGCAAACATTTCCATCACGAACTTTACCGCGACGGAAAAATCACACAGGCCTGTCTCTCTCCTTCTATTATGCATATTAATATTTTGGCTGTTTTTTCCTTGTACGCACAGGTGGCCTTGAACATGCCATTACATTTTAAAGACATGTCTGCTCCATATGGATATGGATAAATGTCAATATCAGCTGGTTGGAGCGTTTTCTTATATTTGAGTACTTGGTATGTAACTTTGTTGACTACATTTACGGTTGCCCCGGTGTCAATCAGAAATTCTCAGGGGCTGCCGTTAAGTTGTAGTAATGATGTCGGGCTATATTCTGTCGCTGTACATGTACACAGCCTCGATTGCTGTCGCCGCTGGATGACGAAGAGCCTGATGCATTTCTGTGTCTTGGTAAGACCTCAATGTACCGCACTTTGTGTCTGGTGGATCTCTTTTCTATGGCTTCAGGGGAGCGTCTTCTTCTCGATTCATCTCTCCTGTCCCTTGTCTTTCTGGACCTGCGTAGTGATTCCCTCCTCCTGCTCGGAGATCGTTGATTCCTTCTTGTCGACGATGGTGGTTGTCTGAAGCGGGGGCTGTCCCGTCTTCTGCTTGGGACACCGTAATTTGTAGCTGTCTGGTAGTGTCTGATGATTCGTCGCACGTGTGGCCAACTGCTAGGCATGGCCCTACATGAGGGAAATTGTAGCCACACCTGTAGCATTTCTTTTGTTCTCTGTTGGCATCTCTTTCGGATGCTCGGATCTGACATAATGGCACAGCGGATGCTGTTTGCATGATCTTGATATTTCCTAATGATTCAGTTTGCATGGAGAGAGCCATGTCCGCTCTGTCCAGTTGTAATATTTCCTCAAGTGATCTACTTGTTTGTAGAAGTTTTTTTACAAAATTCTGCCAATTCGCACCCAGCAATTGTTTGTGACTTTAGAGCTTCTTCCGTCTAGTAATGTTCAAAGTCGCAATATTTGACCCTTTTCCTGAGTCTCATGACAAAGTTGTCAAGGGTTTCCCCTCTGTCTTGCGTGTTCGTGTGAAAGATGTGACATTCATAATCCACATTGCGTAGTGGGGCGAAGTAGTTGTTGAGGGCGTCAGTAATGCCTTGAAATGTCGTAGTGGTGCTTTGTGGCATTTCAAGGACGATGCCGCAGACTACTGTGAGTGTAGTAGTATTCCTTTACCCCTGTTGCATTGATGTAAATTTGGAGTTCTTGTAGCCACCGGTTCCACCGTGGTACTTAGCTGCTGGTGTCTGTGATGTCAAAATGTGGAAGCGCCTGTAACAGCAGCGATTTACTCCCCCTTTTCCGTTCTGTCATAAGGCGGGGACACATGGGGTGGAGGTGCTTGTAAGGAGGAGCTGCCGACTGCCTCATCCTCCGACATGTTACACTTTGTTATGCACTATGTGCACTGGGCTGCCGTGATGACAGGAGAAAATTTGAGGTCTTGGAGGCACGTGGAGCAAGTGCCAGAGCAGCTATGGCGGGGGTTGCAGGCATGTGAGAGCTTAGGCCTGTTAACACATGGAAGCATGTGCCTGCGTGGCTGCAGCAGGTGCAAGTAGCCAGTTTTTGTATTGTACGTTCCTAGGTGGGAGCAAGCACATTGGCTGTCCCTCGGGCGCAAGGAATATGCTGCACAGTAAACGTAGTGATGCTAATTTTCATAACGAGAATGCTGACAGAGTGGCTATGTATTTATTTAGTTTTACATTTGTACAGCGCACAAACAGCCCTTGGGCTTCGAGGCACTGTTAATAGTGAAGAGGTTAGTTATGGGGTAATGAAGGTACATGTTAGACATATACATTTATACATTTTGGACAGATAGGATAAATATCTTGCCGGCATTGGTCATAGATTTGCAGGGATGTGGTAGATGGTGTTGACTAGGTGAAGAGTAGCGTTTTAACCGCTTTGCGGAATGCTATATGTGAGTTTTCTGATTGTAGGGTTGGAGGCAGGGCATTCCATTGTAGGGCTGCTAGGTAGGGGAAGCTTGGGCCTCCTGCTCTGACTCTCTTAATTTTAGGCACTGTGAGCATGTTCGTGTAGGATGTTCTGGTCGGTCTTGTGGATGCGGTCAGGTGTATTCTTTGAGAAAGGTAGTGGGGGGCAGTTTGGTGGATACCCTTGTGGGTCAGAGGAAGGGATTTGAAGAGTACTCGCTCTTTAATTGAAAGCCAGTGCGCCTGTCTTCTGGCGGCAGTGATATGTTCCCTTTTGGGAATTTCAATAGCTGCACGAAGTGCAGTGTTTTGGATGACTTGCAGCTTTTTCATGTTCTTAGCTGATGTACCCAGGAACAGAGTATTACAATAGTCGAGTCTTGACCCTGTTGTTAGCTCTTGCTATGGTAATGCAGTTATCCTTAGAGAGGAAGGGTGTGGCTGCGTTTTAGAGCTTGGCGTATTATGCCGTGGCAGAAGCGATGGCCTTGACTTGCCTAGTCATGGATAAGTTAGAGTCCAGGTAGACTCCCAGAGTTTTCACTGAGTCTGAGACTGGGATTATGATGGAGTCAATGGTGAAGTGGCTAAATTGAGAGTCGAGATTCTTAAGTGTTTCGGTAGATCCTATCAGGAGGAGTTCCGTCTTGTCAGAGTTCAAGCAGAGTCTGTTCGCCAGCCATCCATGTCTGAATGGTGATGTAGATGTCATTGAGGGTTCTGGCTATGTGCTCACCGTTGGCCCCAGACGTTTGGGCTGGTAACTGCAGGCACAGGATTTGCTTCATGCACAGTGTGGGTCTTCTGACATGATGGCGGAGCTTTTCCATGTTCTTAGCTGAAGTACCCAGAAAGAGGGTATTACAATAGTAGAGTGTTGACCCTGTTATAGCTCTTGCTATGGTAATGGAGTTATCCTTAGAGAGGAAGGGTCTGGCTGGGTTTAAGAGCTTGGCGTAATGTGCCACGGTGGGGCTGGCGGTGCTTCGGTGTTCGGCGGCGGGACACTGTGGGAGCTCCATTGAAAACACATGTCCTGCAATCCAGCACGCGTTTGTTCTTTTGCGGAAACCTCGTTGTCAGTGTTATGTTTTATGCAGCAGTACAATAAAGCATGATAGGCCCCATCAAATGAAGACACAGAGTCGTGAAGTGGTGCTTCTACCTACTTTATTCGTCAGGCGGCAACTTCCGAACATTAGGCGGTAACCCCGCCTTCCCATGTGGAGCCCAAGCGCTCGTCATGGACAGAGGACTGTGTCCTCCCTGCAGTAAAGGATATAGACAGGACACTACAGTTATTTTGGTGGCAAACTAGTGCTGATATATGCCGTTGAAATTTAAATTTTGGGCAGAAAAGAAGAATCGCTCCATATGTTGTTCTGAGGTACAGTATGTGTAGAGTAAACTGGAAATGCAACTGGACATTTCCTTGCATAAAGGCATAAAGACCCATTGTTCGTAGAATGAGACCCTCCACACCATGTGTTGCTGCTCATGCACTTCTCTCAACCACAGCGCCCCTTGCTATTTTAGTACCCCATTTACAACTCTACCAATGCACCTCAATTCATGCATGCAATACACTGTGGACTTCCAGTAATAAAACCCACAAACAAGCTCTATCACGCCACCTGAATCCTTGCCTGAAGCCTTACTGTATCATAACTCATACATCCTTCACACGGTCCCTAATATTCAAAGAATTGGCCCTATGCATGCACCAGTGGGTACACCTCAATCCTCATCCACAGCACTCCTAACTCTTCGGTACTGGGATACTCACACATCTTGATCAGTGAATCCTTGCCAGACCTGCAAAACCCACGACTGTTCTCTTGGCACTCTAGATTCTGCACACAGCTTCAATGCTCCACAAAATGTTCTATTCCTATCAGCTGCTACATAAACATGCACAACTGTCAGGATGGCAGGGAGGATAGCTCAGGGGCAATGCACTCGCCTTGGAAGCAAAATGACGCGAAGCAATACAGGTCCGATCCCCTGGTTCGTTCTTAGAAACCTCTGGGTATTAAACGTGTTATAAATAACCAATTATAATCAGGGGTGAAATCCTAAAAACAAAAATCGGGGGACTTATTAACATACCAATTGAATGTGGTGTCACCAGAAATTGACATATCGAGGTGCCCTCTGAGAAAAGGGTTCCATGTGTTAATATCGCTGCAAAAATGACGCCATATAAGAATGCTGCCGTTGTTTTGCGGCAATATTACACCATGGAACCTGAGGAGGACACCCCAGCAACCCCCATATATTTTTAAAGGCAGCAGGGAAGACCCCTGCAACTTCCGCTCCCATTTAAACCTAATATTAACCTCATCAATAATATCGCCTGTGCCATTTTCCGACGACTATATATATGGCGATATTATTGGTGGGGATAATATTACGTGATACCGAAAAAAAAGGAGGGGCTCCTGAAAAACATGGGGGGACTCTGTCCACCTGTATGTACCCTCGACTGGGTTGAGCCTTGATTAAAATTATAATTAGGCTGTCTAGTGTATACGGTAAAGGGGATGACAAATCTTATCTACTCTCTACCTTGTTCTTCTGCAGGTTCGCCCGACTTGAGGAATGGGATCTCTTCCGACCAGCATACAAGAAAGCCAAGAAGTTGGTGGGCCACACCAATGCCTCCTACTTTGCAATATTTGGATATGCCAAATTTCTTGAATGCCAAGTCCTACTGCTACGGAAAGTGGTCATAGATAAAATGGGAGACATAGATGACATCAAAGAGACAACAATGCAGGTATGAGAACATTAAATCTTTCATCACACAGAACATAACAGGATCTGTGCGGCCCAGGTCAGCTCTGGTAGAATAGTGTGACTAGATGCTCATAAACAAACAAGTACTGCTTTTACAGTGGCACTTTCTCCCAAGAGCAGGTGGGAGTGGTGCTGACTGTTCACAGCCATATTTGGGAAGGGACAAGTTCTGCTTTTAGAATGGCATCTGATGGCAGGGCTTAGGGCTAGTGTCAAAGTAACAAAGATGTAAAAAGAGAGGAGAGTGGGCACCACAAAGTGTTCGAACTATTCAAAATGTTCAAGTAGGTATAAAGTCAGAAGTAAATGTTCAAAATAATTCATCCAGTTAAATAGGAGCTGGCTGTGACAAGTCTGGAGACACCCGGACTTAAGGTTACAACACAAGCTAGAGACCTAGTAATAGTACTGGGTCACACAACCACTCTCATTTGGGCCCACCTTGGGCATGTAATTATTTCTGGTTCAGGACAATGTATTCAGGTATCCATAGTGTACCATACTTCTTAAAAATAGAGAGATGAGTCTGTTTGGTTTATATCAAAATGATGATTTATCCAAAGTAATTCAAATGTAAAGCTATCACTAATAATTCTTAGTGAGGAAGCTGTTGCCACAATCCATATTTAATAGACTAAATAAGCCAATGCATTTCGGAAAACATTTCCTTCATCAGGGCAAGTCTAGTTATACAAGTAATAAATGTACACATGTATCATAATGCGTACACATCATGGTCAAAATAAAATCAAACACACATTAATGAAAAGAATAATAGAAAAGAAGAACATACCAATCAGTAGATGTTTCATAATGGATAAATATGGAAGACAAAAAAGAAAAGCACAATGAATGGTTTGTAATGTAAGCGAGTGAAACCAAGACGAATCAGGCGTGGTTTTACCTCATAGGTGTGGCCAATGGTGAAAAACAGAACGTCCAACGTTCATGCCCACTTAGCAGTGGGTCGTAGATAACGTTATATGTGTAGGAATGGAGTGAATCCACTCGTTCACAAGGGAACAGATCTGCAGGTCATAAAAAATCTAGTTAGATGCCGTGTCTTTAGAAGCATTAATGTGTAGCAAGGGGAAAGCGTTGTGGTCAGATTCTCACCTAGCAGTACACAGAGCGAACAGATCCTCCTTCGTGCAGCTGCAGGGCAGTGTCTCAGACTGCCGTGTGGAGCCGTTGCCTAGACGACGGCTCTTTAGTTAGGCACGTGATCGCCTCGCATCTGTAAGATGCAGGTGGTCACAAACAACGATGTAAAACCGGCCATGGACCGCATAAATCAACAAAATAGACATTTATGGGACATAACATGTTAATGTCCGATATTGTAATACCAAAATCTAAATAAAATAAAAAAAAACAAAATAATGGACATAGAAGAAATACTGTCACGGGTCGAGTGGCTAACAGGGCGGCCAGAAGTGGTGATATTATGCGCAGACAATAATTAGCAAAAATCAACATAAAACGCAATATACATCAGACAGTTAAGAACAATGAAAGTGGGAAGTACACCAAAATGGACCACATAAGGTGTGGCTATTCAAACATCAATGAACAGTTAAGGTAGAATGGTGTCAATGGTGTCGAAGTCGAGTCTATCGATGCCGAAACAGGCAGGTTTAAAGCCCTGGAGGCCTTTTGAATGTCTGTCAAAGGTTTTTATACCTCAGGGAAAAAGAGACTTTATTAAGTCCATGGCCTCTATTTATGAGGAAGAGGTGGAAGAAGAAAGCCCTATTTATAGTTTTGATAGGGAATACGGCACTCCTGGTGTTCCAGAGGAGCTGATAGCCCCAGAACCTAAAAGGAGAGACCTTGTGGACACCGTGCAGGATGGCAATGATCTAGACACCTCTCCAGAGGTTGATTTTGGCACTCCTGAAGGTTAAGGTCATACTGATGCATCTTAAAGATAAGTAATGGCAAATATTATTGGATACCTTGGATGGGGCAGATCCTCTGTTGAATATGAACAGGATGACCTTAGAGTTATCCTAAGGACCCAGTCCTTCCCGTCCATGCAGCAGTGAAAAATAGAGTTCTAGAGAACTTGCAAAAATCCAGATACCATTGCTGCGGTTCACAAAGATTTCACACAAAAATACAGACCCTCATCAGTGGATCCAGAGTTTCTTTCGAAACATTTGAGTCCACAAAGCCTTGTTGTGTAAGCAGCTACTGCTTCATCTAAGGGGGCAACCTATCCCACAGTCCCTCCGGACAGGGAGGATAAAAGCCTCAATGCCAACTGAAAGAAAGCTTTCTCCGCAGGCAATATGGCTTGAAAGCAACAAATCCAACTTGTGCTATAGCAAAATTCACCTGCACTTAGTGGAAGGTGAAATCCATGGCACCTGAACACATCCCAGAGGGTGAAGAAAGGGATGGTTTTATAAGCATTATTCAGGACAGTGAAACTGCTATGTGGCAATCATTGCAGTCAGGGCTAGACACTTCAGATTGTATTAGCCGTTCTATGGCTGCTGGTACAGTGATTAGACGATTTGCCTGGCTTTGTACATCAGGGTTTGCTTCTGATGTGCAATCCAGATTATTGAATATGCCATTCAAAGGGTCTTACTTGTTTGGATCTAAAGCAGATGAAAGTCTTGAAAAGTTGCAGTCATCTAAGGCAGCAGCAAAATCTTTGAGTCAGGCCATTAGGCAGCCCCAACAAGGTCAAACATCTCCATCTTCTGCACAGGGATGGATACATCATTTGTTTAGTTACTATTCCTCAGTTAGCAGAGGAAGAGGTCAATTTAACCAGAGGGGACAGAGAAGGCAACCTCGTGGCGGTCGAGGATGTACAGACAGAGGAGCTGGTGCAGTATCCGCTGCCTTGCATTCTGCACCAACCAGTGCCACAAAACCACTTTGAAAACTTGAAACATTCGACAGTGGTGGGAGGCAGATTATCCCAGCATCTGCAAAAAATGGCATAGTGTTACAACAGATGCTTGGGCACTCCAAACTGTTGCCCATGGTTACTGCCTCCCTTTTCTAAAGAGACCACCATACTGTCCCCCCCAAGACCAGTCCTTGAAAGTAACAGATCTGCTCCTTCTTCAGGAAATTTAGAAACTGTTGGAGAATGGTGCAGTTGAACAGGTATCTGCAGCGGAAAGAAATCAAGGCTTGTACTCTCCTTATTTTCTGATCCTGAAAAAGGATGGAGGGTTGCGACCTATCTTGGACTTGAGATGCTTGAACAAGTTCCTCAGAATGGACAAGTTCAATATGGTCACTCTCTTGCAGATCTGCCAGGCGCCCTTCAGCTCCAGGATTGGATGGTGTCATTGGATATTCAGGATGCTTATGTTCATGTGCCATTTCATCTCAAGCACAGGAAATACCTGAGATTCGCCATTGCAGTTCTCATGATCAGTTTCGAGTTCTGCCATTCGGGCTGTCCTATGCCCTGAAGGGGATTCGCATCTACCCCTACCTGGACGACTGGCTGATCACAGCCTGTTCACCCGAGCTGGCTCTGGAACATATAGACAGCACCTGTCATTCTCTCCACAAGCTGGGCTTCTCCCTCAACTTCAAAAAGTCCTGCATGACACCTTCCAGAAGCTGCAATTCTTTGGAGCAGTCCTGGACTCTTCCTCAGGAAAAGCTTCGACCACCTGAGGTGAGGGCTATCCACATAGTGCAGATGGTAAACAAATTTCAAAGTGCCTCAAATCTTCCGCCTTTGATTATCTGAGGTTGCTCGGTCTCATGGCATCCTGCATTTCTCTGGTGCCAGAGGCGCGTCTGAGAATTAGGTCTCTTCAGTGGGCCCAAAGGACTCAGGGGACACAGTTCTCCAGCATGACGGGTCTGTACAGATCCTGAACAGGGTCGCACAGGATCTCCTGTGGTGTTCCGTCAAGGAGAATCTGTTGAAGGGAGAACCCTTTTGGCAACCATGGCCAAGGATTGCAGTTGTTACAGATGCCTCCCTATCAAGTTGGGGAGGTCACACCAACGTTCTAACAGTCAGCGGACACTGGTCTCCATCAGAGTCCAAACTGCATATCAACCTTTTGGAGCTAAGGGCAATCAGACTAGCGCTGATGGCCTTCCTGCCCTCTGCACGAGGACAGAGTATCTTGATAATGATGGACAACACAGTGGCCATGCATTACCTCAACAAGAGAGAGGGTGTAGGGTTACTGCTTCTGTGCAGAGGCAATGCAGCTCTGGTTTTAGGCACTTCCAGAAGGAATCTCACTGTCGGCAGTTCATCTGGCCGGAGAAGAAAACATGGCGGCGGATGCTCTGAGCAGGCAGAGCAGAGGCTGAGTGGAAGTTAGCTCAGGAAGTACTTCAAGAGATCTTCACCCTTTGGAGAACCCCACAAGTGGATCTGTTCATGACCAGTGTCAACTGGAAGTGCAAACAGTTCTGCTCCAGGGAGTTTCCTCTGAGAGGAGCTTTAGGGGACGCATTTGTAGTGGACCGGGAATTTCCACTTCTGTACACATTTCCATCGATCCCCGTCATTCCTCATGCTCTCAGAAGGCTACGAAAATTCTGAAAATCCATGATCCTGATTGCCCCGGATTGGGCCAGGAAGATATGGTACCCAGAACTTCGGGAAATATCCATCTGCCCCCGAATTCATCTTCCACAATGAGAGGACCTTCTCTCACAAGGGGGGGTCGCATTCTTCATCCAGAGATCAGGACCCTCAACCTCCATGCATGGTTTGTGAGCGGTTGAGGTACAAAGATTGGGACCTTCCAGAAGATGACATGAAGGGGTTGCTTTCGGCCAGAAGGCCAGCAACAAAATGTTTATACCGCTGCCATTGGAACACATTTTGCAGCTGTAGTAGAGGTAAGGGAATTGATCCATTTACTTGTGACACACCATTAGTTTTGTCTTTTCCACTACATTCAACCCATCAGGGGCTACAGGTTTCTACAGACTGGGCCTATCTTGCTGCGCTGTCCATTTTTAAGTGCCCTCCAGACCAAGGTTCCTATTTCAAGGTTCCTATAGTCATCCAATTTCTGAAAGGGTTGACCAACATCTTCCCATCAGTTCCTTTTATTGTTTCAGTCTGGGATCTCACCCTAGTTTTTTTTTTAAATATATTTTTATTATGATTTACAGATTCAGCTGCCGAAATGCTTCCGACAGTTAACAGTGCATGCTTTAACAATCACAGTAATACATTTTGAAATAGAAGAGTATCAAGTAGAAAAAGAGAAGAACAGCCCCTCTCCACTTAAAAGATCAGGAGAAGATGGCGGGAGGGAGTCTAGAAGAGCCGAGATAGAAGAAAGAAACAGAAAAGACAGAGCCCCATTCCCCCCCCCTCCCTCCTCCCTTAGGGTCTGATCGCAAAATGCGGCTTGTAACATATGGGTTGCAGTGGTTTGTGTCGTGTGTTGGAGACTCAGGGTTAGCTGAATAGGCAGTTTTCAGCTGTTCGGGTGTGGGGTCGTTGCCGGGTGGGTTCATGTTTCATCTTTGGGGTATCAGGTAAGTGCTCACTCTGCAGTTTTCAGCGTTTCTCAGAGATACTGCAAAAACGGGAGCTACTGCTGGTCAATGTGGGTATGTGTCTTCTATAGGAGTGCGGTTAGGCTTTCCATGGCATACATTTATTTTGCTTTCCTCAACCATTCCTCTTTTGTGTGTGGCAACGAGGCCTTCCATATAATGGTAACACAAACACAAGCTGCCATTAGCAAGTTTCTGGGCATGTGGGGGAAGAGTAGGTACCTGTCCTCAATCAATTCCACTCCAAAAAGTACCATGAGAGGGGAGAGCTCTCTATGGATGCCTTCTATGTCATGGATCCACCCCAGGATTTCCTTCGCTGTATTTGTGTGCAGCTCCACCATTGGTGCCAATATGTGCCAATTTGCCCACACCCTCTCCAGCAGTAGGGGGAGATACCTTCGTACATTTTTGCTAACCGTTGTGGAGTCATGTGCCATTGTATAAGGATTTTGCAGTTGTGCATTTTGTATTGCATTGCGATGGAAGATTTCCATACTGCTCTATATAAGGCATCCCAGCCTTCTTGGTTGTCATCCTAGCTCAGTTCCGTGTTCAATCGTATCTTACTGCTTGGTGGTGGTAGATGACCCCTGACCATTAGAGCGCTGTACATGCTTGATATAAGACCTTTAGTGCTCGTGCTGTGTCTACTATTTTTTCAAATGGGGCGAGGGGGCACAGTAGCTGACTGTTCCATTTACGGTCCGTAAGGACTCCTTTTAGCTGTAAATATGACAAGGGTTTAATGCTTAGGCGCTGCTGTGCGTCCTTGAGTTCGTCTTTTGTTAGAAACATCCCTCCACAACTCTCCTGCTCTAACCAAACTCTGTTCGTACTGTGGTTGGAATCGGAGGGGTTCTGAAATGGAATCCCTTATTGGGGGGCCCGTATACAGCTGAGCGGGGATGGCCATGTCGTCACTCCATTCATGCCTGGGTTTCTTTTGTTCCATATCGCCCAGAACGCTTTCAGTACCGGGTGTTCCCTTGCTCTGCGCGGGATGGCATTCTGGGGAGCCCATAACCATTTGCCCATGGTTACTGGGGCAAAGAGGCCGTTTTCCAGGGCTGCCCACTGTTTGCATTTGGATTCTCAAATGTTATCCACTAGAATGCGCAGTTGGGTGGCAGCATAGTACTCGTGGGTATCTGGGTATGCGAGGCCATCCTTCTCCTTAGCCAAGATCAGAGTTTTGTAGGCTATGCACGGTTTTCCATTGTCCCAGAGGAAAGCTAGCAGGGTTTTCTTTGCTATGTTTAGGAAAGTGCTCGGGAGCTGGACTGAAGGGATTGAAAAAGGAAGAGGAGTCGAGGGAGAATATTCATCTTGATTGCGGTAAGGCTGCCCGCACAGGAGAGTTTGAGCTTGCTCCACCTGCCGAGGTCATGTTGGATTGCGGACCAAAGAGGTGTATAATTGACTTGGTATATTGTTGTGATGGTGACCCCAATTACCTTACGCCTGATTGTGTGAGTTGAAGGCCCCAAGACAGTGCCGGTGTGACAGGGGGAGTTACAGGCCCCTTGAGTGGGAGGACTGTTGTTTTGCTTTTATTTATACAGAACCCTGATTGTACACCATATTCCTCTATTTCTTGCAAGAGAGCAAGGATTTATTGCTCGGGTTGCATGACTGTTAGGCAGAATCCAGTGCAGTTCCCTTAGGGAGCACTACACCAGATTAGGACTACAGGTGAGAGCAATAAATCCCCTTTGGTATCAGTCTGTACAACAAAGATTTAGTTGGTAGCTGTGGCTGAGCATTCAGACTTATCTCAAGAGGGAGATGAGAAGTATTCAGGGTTTACACAATAGGCAGTACAGTACTATGGAGCAAGGAAACACTGACCAAAGCTTTGTATCAAAAAGAGAATGGGGGTCATTCCGAGGTTGGAGGTAAGGGATTACCGGCACAGGTAATGGTGCCTATGCCGGTAATTCCTTACCTCCGTATTCCGAGGTCCCTTTGTGGGTCCTTCTTTACCTCCTGCTTTTAGCAGGAGTAAAGTACGGGACCCGCAAAGGGACCTTGGAGGTAATTACGGCACCGTAATTTACGGTGCCGTAATTTACTCCTTCCCCATTCCCATTGAGCCCTATGCGGTTGAAATGATAATGGGGAAGGGCAAAAGGTGAATGGGGAATTACCGGTCCCTCCAACCCTGGAATGGACCGGAAATTACTCCATTCACCATGGAGGAGTCTGAGCGGTATTGGAGGCAACCATGGAGTAATTTACTCCATGGTTACCTACAACCTCGTAATGACCCCCAATATATTTATTCTATACACATCTAGTTTCAAAACATAGATCACAGTTGATAAAGTAAGTTAAATTTTAGTCAAGGAAAAGCATATACAACTCCCTATTCAATTGTAGACAAGTTTGCGGTAGTGTGAAAACTGAGCAAAACGGCACAGTGAAAACCAACGACAAATGGTACTCTAGCAATTCAACGAAAGGGAGGGAAAGCACAAGTTAAACGGAAATATCTTCAGACACCCCCTAGCAACGCTTCATGGCACTCCACAAGTTAAAACAGTAGGAAGGAAGAGGGGTTTAGAAGATTTAGGTGCATCAACACATTTCTCATTGAAAACCAATCTAGTGAGAGCAGATCTAACAAATCAGCCAGAGTCAATAGGCCTGAGCCAGAGTTAGTGGTACAGGACCAAGAGTTTAGGAGCAAAAATGTTCTTGTAGCTGCAGTCAAGTCTTTAGTAGAAAAATATTGAAGAGGTAGATGCAAGGCGAAAGACAAGGTTAAGAGAGAGGGCGGCCGACCTCACAAGTAGTTGAAGGATTTAAAACACCTTTGGGGCTACTATGGAGAAAGGGCGGTCTGGTAGAACAATGTACCTTAAACGTGAAGAAGTGGCTCCTGCGGTGGCGGTTGTTCCTGGTAGTTCCTGCAGGTCGAGGGGTCCAACAGAGGAAGAGAGGCTCTCGTCGTGGAGGAAGGTTCGAGTCGCTGCACTACCCATGGATGGAACCAGCCGCGGTGCTGCCAAACGAAGTTTAAAAGGTACGCTCCTTTTAATCGCGGTCCGGGTCAATAGCTGCCTGGCCATCCGGTCTCCAAGTGCTGGGCACTGTCATTTCGACCAAGGAAGGTCCGAGGAAGCGATAGGTGAACTGGTTGACCCCACCAGCTCAAGGGAATGAGGCTTTTTCGCTGAAGATCTCCTCTCGTCGTGAAAAGTGGTAACACGATCCGGCAGGGCTTCACCGGTGGTGTAGATGCTGAAGATGTCTGTGGCTTCTCTCCCCTTCGGTCCCGTAGTTCCAGTGGCGACGTCTTGCTCTTCCAGTCCTCAGGACCCTGCTTTTATGCAGAAAGAGACACATTCATACAGCCTAGCTGTCACTCACACAGTGGAGTGGTCTTCTTGGCAGGAGACCCTCCAGCCTATCAGGTTAGAGTGCGACCTGAGTTGCTGCAGCAACTCTGTCCAGGGGTTCCACTTCTGCCCCCAAATAACAGACCCACCACGGACTCAGAGCCGCCGAAAGGAGGGCTTCTTGGAAGAAGCCCGCCAAAAGGGCGAACAAAGGACCCCCGACCTGGGTTAGTAGTTTAGAGTAAGACACGAGAAAGAAATTATATCAAAGTTCTGGCAAATAAAACCTACCGGAGTAAAGTTAATAATAAAATAAACCGGCAGTATGTTAGAGGCTGTCAGTAAATGTGTTAGCCTCGAACAATGAGAAAATCCCATAGGGAAATATTTGTGGTCGAATATAAAAGGTAGTAACCACTGCCACCAGCCAGAAACTTTGTAGAGGGGGACTTTAAGGTACCCTCTCGAAAATGAACATAGGGGAAAAACTATTAACCCCTTCCAGTACTTCCATATTAAGATGGGGTGTACTGGTTTAGTTCGTAGAGATCAACTAGTAAAGTCAATGGGGATCCTACATGCCCTGGGAGACAGTAGTCAGTCCCAGGGTATGGAGTCTATGTTTGGGGATCGCTACGACACGCCTGCGTCACTGCACGGAGGGTGCTGTGTAACACATGTGCATGAAGATGGTTCCTATGGGTGAGAGAAAAGATCCCATAGGCATTAAACACAAACATAGCCTAGAACACACATATCAAAGATGCCTAAGAGTGGGAAAAAAAGAGTCTCACTCTTAGCAGGTAAAAAGAAATAAACCCTTCAAATCCAGCAAAGCTGCTGGGGGACTCTATAGGTAAGGGAAATTAGCCATGAAATGAGAATTCTCCCTAACACTTGCCCCCAGACTAAGGGACAGGAGGATCTAATCCACTCCTGGATGAGTCTCATACCTCTAGTCGGTTATAAACATCCTAGAGAGACCATCAGCATTTTGGTGGTGACATCCTGACCTGTGCTCAATTGTAAAATCAAACCCTTGGAGGCATATTGACCTTCTTAGCAGTTTTGGGTTTTCCCCTTTCATTTGCATCAACCATCTCAAGGGTTGGTGGTCTGTTTGAATGATGAAAGTAGATCCATACAAGTATGGTCTAAACTTCTTCAAAGCCCACACAATGGCAAAACATTCTCTCTCAATAATTGCCCACCTTGTCTCAGGTTCCTTCAGTTTCCTACTGATGAAGCAAATGGGGTGTTCCCTACCTTTCTCATCAAGTTGACTGATTAAAGGGTTGGTGGTAGTCAGGAGCTCTAAGAACTGGAGCTTGACAAAGGGCTTTCTTCAGGCTTTCAAAGGCCTGATTGCACTCCTCATTCCATTTGATCTTTTTAGGGAACTTAGGAGAGGAGATTATATTCAGTGGAGAAGCTATGGACCCATAGTTCTCAATGAAATTCCTGTAATACCCAGTGATGCCTAGGAAGGCTCTCACCTGGGTTTGAGTAGAAGGGGTTGTCCAATTTTGCACAGCTTCAATCTTGCTGAGCAAAGGCCTTATTTCACCACCTCCCACCTCATGCCCAAGGTAGACCACTTTACTCTGACCAATTTGACATTTGCTTGCCTTTATGGTCAGATGGGCCTGTTCCAGAGCCTGCAAAACATATCCTAGGTGGTCAACATGTTCTTTCCAAGTAGGGCTGAACACTGCAATGTCATCCAAGTATGCCATGCAGAGGTCCTCCATCCCATTCAGAACCTGATTAACCATCCGTTGAAATGTAGCAGGTGCATTCTTTAGCCCAAAAGGCATAACCTTAAACTGGTATAAGCCAACTGGGGTGGAAAATGCAGTTTTCTCCCTGGCATGGTCAGTCAGGGCTATTTGCCAATAGTCTGACGTGAGATCAAATGTGCTGAGGAACTTGGCTGTCCCAAGCTTATCCACCAGCTCATCTGTCCTTGGCAAAGGATGGGCATCAGTCTTAGTGACTGCATTTAGAGCTCTATAGTCCACACAGAATCTCAACTCTTTGGATCCTGCCTTTGGTACTAACACAACTGGGCTAGACCATGGACTAGTAGAGGGCTCTATTACCCCGAGATCAAGCATCTTGTTGACCTCTGCTTTGATGTGGGTCCTTACATTTTCTGACATCCTGTAGCCCCTGCTTTTGACAGGTAAACAGTCACCAGTTTGGATATCATGTTGGCCCGAAGGGGTCAAACCTGGTGTCAGAGAGAACAGGGGGGCAAATTGATTTAACAAAAGTTCGCACTCCTCCTGTTGCTCAGGTGTCGGATTAGAAGAGAGATTGACTCCTTCTATTTTTCATCTAAAGGTTTGCCTCTGAGGAGGTCAGGCAGAGGTTCACTCTCCTCCTCCTCTTGAGCTGAAGGTAGAAGCAAGGCTCCCAGCTCTGGTCTCGAGACATAAGCTTTTAGACGGTTGATGTGAAAGACTCTAGGAGCCTCCTTAGGATTGCCTAAATCCACCAGATAGTTTACCTCTCCAAGTTTTTCCACAACCTTGAAGGGTCCCATCCATTTGTCCTGCAAGGCCCTCTGCCTTGTGGGGACCATAACAAGAACTAGCTGGTCTTGAGCAAACTCAACCATGTTGGCCTTCTGGTCATGCCACTGTTTGACCAGAGCCTGACCTACTTACAAGTTATCACTTGCTTCAGCCATCATGTGTGACATTCTCCTCCGGAGTCCTATCACATAGTCAGTGACTCTGACTGGTGTGGGCGAAGGAGCACTCTCCAACCCCTCCTTGATCAGGCCCAATGGACCTCTAATCGGATGGCCATAGAGAAGTTCAAAGGGACTGTAACCCACTCCCTCCAGGGGGACTTCTCTATATGCAAAGAGAAGGCATGGCAGTAGAAGATCCCATTTTTTCTTAAGGGGGTCTTCAAAAGCTCCGATCATGCTTTTCATGGTTCTGTTAAACCTTTCTACTAGTTCGTTTGTCTGAGGGTGGTATGCGGTTGAGAATTTGTAGGTAACTCCACAGTTTTTCCACATGGCCTTCATGTAGTGGGACATAAAATTTGACCCCCTGTCGGATATTACCTCCTTAGGAAACCCAACCTTGGTAAAAAATACTAAGGAGGGCCTTAGCTACAGATGGAGCTGTAACAGTCCTCATAAGAATTGCTTCAGGGAACCTAGTAGCATGGTCTACTACAACAAGTATAAACCTGTTGCCTGAACAAGTTGGAGGATCAAGGGGACCAACAATGTTGATTCCTACCCTCTCAAATGGTACTCCCACCACACAGAGAGGCACTAGAGGTGCCACGTTCTTGGATCCACTTTTACCAGAGGTTTGGCAAGTGTGGCAACTCTTGCAATATTCATCTACCTCAGCCCCCATTTTAGGCCAATAAAAGTAGAGCGAGAGCCTTTCCTTGGTCTTCTTGAAGCTCAAGTGACCAGCCAAAGGTATCTCATGGGCTAGTTGCAAGAATTGGTGTCGGTTTGCTTGGGGCACTACAAGTTTTTTGTAGTCCCCAGGGAGTGACTTGGTTGGTTCACTATAGAAGAGGTCATCTTCCCAGTGTAACCTATACTTCCCAGGCTCTTGCCCTTCAAGCTGAGAAGCTGCCTGGTGACGAAGACCTTCCAGAGTTGGACATTCTCTTTTTCCCTTACTGAAGTCTGCCCTTTGGGGTCCTCCTTCTGCCAGTAACGACTGCATCTCAGGATGGTCCACAGCGTCAAGATCTCCAATGAGTTCCTGGCCTCCTACTAGATCTGAGTCCTCAGGCTCTAGTTCAACCACAAAGGGTTGTACCTCTCTCTCAGCATCAGCTGGAGAAGGAATCACACGTGTGATTTTTGCTAACCTAGGAGAGGAGATTCCCTGGTTGGCAGTACTGGAGTGCTTCCTGCTGTCTTTTTCTTTGAAGTCTTAGGTTTCCCCTTTGCTTCTTATAATAATTCTTTAATGTGATATAGATTGAAAATAAATTCAAACTTTACACATAAAACAGATTACATACATTAATAACAGATCAGGAAACACAAATCATCAACAGATGTTACATACAATGAAAAAAGGAAAATGTGAATTAAAAGTACTTACGTGCGCAAATAACAATAAAAATACATCATGTTAAAATACATATATTACTATCTTTTCCAAGATTCTATCCTGGCTGACGTCATACCGTAATAACAAAAACATCTTTACAAAAGACTACTTGTATCGGGGTCATATAGAAACAAAAATTAGCGAGATGCCTACGCCCAACCACAGTGTGTCATGTCTAATTTAGACATCACTATTGACAGATACCTCAGATCAACAAGCCCAGACTCACTTCCATCTGTTGCCAGACATTATATAGTGCAATAAACAAATGCATGTTGCAGGTGTTCGTGCAATACAGCCAAAATGATGTTTCACAGATGGTTTGAGGATTGTGAGCAAATTCACCAAGATATAATAATATTGTGTGATTTAATGTCTGACATTCTGTTAAGAGATATTTGGCTGTCTCTAAGCATTCTAAAGATTTGCACAGGCGACAGACTCGCTCTTTGGCAGGGATATTTTCCCTGGCTCTCAGATTGCTCAAGGTTGGCAGTTGTTCCAGTCTGAACAGGATAATAAAACATCTGAGCCTTTTAGTGGGGCAGAGATACAGGTATGCTTGGGGTTTCATAAAGGTGTATAGTCTATATTTTATGAATTGGTAAGTTTTTAGGGTGCTCAGATGTGAGAAATTCTCGAGCCAATCCCACAAATCCACCTTTTTCCCAAGTGCATTTAAAGCTTCCTTGGTGATGGTAGCTCCTCTATGTGTCCAGCCTATATCTGCGAGAAATTTAGTTATGGCTTTTAATAAGGGTCAACTGGTGTCCTTTTTGGCCACTTCCTGGTGAATCACGGACAATAAGGGATTGGTTGGGCAACTAGTCATTTTAAGATAGAACCCTGCCCTCCTTTTAAGTACCTAGGCTTTCAATGAAGGAAGGCCCAAATCAAGTCTAATCAGGGCCATCGGGACCCCCTGGGACAACCCCAGTACACAACGCCAAAATTTGCCCTCCATCACTTGTAGCCATGCCAGATCGAATGAAAGGAGGGACTCAAGGCCATAAGTGATCATGGGGGCAAACACTTGTATGTAGCGATGTCGGGTCCCCCAGAGAGTAAAGCCACCCTGCTTATTAGTGAATGCAGATATCAGTGCGGTGACTTGCGTCGTACTGATAATACGTCCCTGTCTACAATGAAGGTAATCTCCCAGAGGCTCAATATCCACTCCCAGATACCGCTAGGAGGGAGCATATAGTATGTTATTTTGATGCACCATCAGGTTAACTCGGGTTCTTCAGCATGGGGTCTGGCATGGATTCACATGCTCATGAATATTCCCCGTTGTCAGGCTGGGAATCCTCAGTAAAGAAAAAATCAGTATCAGTTTTGTTTCTGATCTGTCTTTCTTAGTAGTAACCAATCACTGATCTCTGGGTCATACTGCACCCAGCCAATGACTGCCCTCTCCCTAAATCCCGCCTCTGGCAGCCATCCTCAGATTTTTACCGCACGCTCAAGTGTTGGGAGTCCTCGTGCTTTAGCGCTCGAGTTTTTTTCACGCTTTTTCAGGAGATTTTCTCATTTTTTCGGCTTAATCGAGTCTCAAGCTCCACCGTTTCTACTTCCGACAACGTGGACCCGTTTCGGAATTCTTCTGCGCCCCTCAAGGGTGAAGTTTTCGTCGAGTTTACACTTCTTGGAGGATTCCGGAAGATCTGCGGCCTACATCAACGGACATGGCCCAGGACAAAGGAAGCTCGATGCCCGGATCCAAGCTGTTCAGGTGCTGCCCTGGATGCGGATTGCAAAACGTTTTCAAGGAGGACGAGCATTCGAGATGTCTCTACTGCCTTCATGAGGACAAGGCGCATGTGGAGAAGGACTGTGCGTTCTGCAAGAACCTTTCGGAACGGACCAAACAAGATCGTCGTTCCCGCCTCGCCGCCTGGCTGGAGAAGGGCACAGAAGGTGAGAAGGCAAAGAAAAAGACTGAGCGGGCTTCTAAGTCCTGTGAGAGCGCCCCGGCGACGGGGGCCCAACAGAAGGCCAAGCACCGCGAGTCCGCGGGCACCGGGAGCGCCGACAGGTCAGGCTCTTCGGCTGCCAGGCAGGGTGCTACTTCCCCGGCACTTTCGACCATGAGCCAGCACTCTGGTTCGGGGAAGACGAAGTCCGACAACCCGGGTAAGCCGCTGGAGCGGACCCGGTCGATCTCGAAGGGGGAGCGAGGCGCTGACCCTCCCCCCAAGGCAAAGGCCCAGGATGCACCTAAGGTGGTGAGGGCTTTGATCCAGCCGGCAAAGGCCTCTATCGAAGTGGTTGCTGCGACCCTGGCGAAGCCGGCTGAGACTACGCCAGTGGAAACGGCCTCTGGGCCCACAGTATCCCTGCCACCGCAGAGGGAATCCTCTTTCCAGCCCATCGTTAAGACCCCTGTGAAATCCCCGGCGGAAAAAGAGGTGGGGGGCCGGTGGCCATTACAGACTCGGAATCAGCCTCTGAGGAGGAGCGGTTGGAAACCGAGAAGGGCCTCAACGAGAGGACCATAGGCCTCAACGAGAGGTTCATAGGCCTCAACGAGAGGTTCGAGAAGGTGCGATCCCAGGGGGCGGTCCCTGCTGATGTGATCGAAGATAGCGACGATGACGACCAAGAGGGCCCAGTGGAGCGGCCATCCCGTCCGTCGTAGCCATTACCTGAGCCCCAGGATAGCTCGGTGGCCATTTTGTTGGCAATCCAGTCCTTATGTGCCGAGATAAGGATGAGATTACCACGGACCCCGACGGAGGATCCAGAACCAGGCCCATCGGGAAGCCCTCCGAACAAGCGGAGGAGAGTCCACCCCGCTCCGCCCTTCGTGCCTGCGAGACCTGTGGACCCCGCATCCCCCTCGCCGGACCCTAGAGAGGATACGGCGACGGATACAGCGACGGGGACGGACGATGACGGCGGCGATGACACAGCGGACATCCCCCCGCCCTCCGCGGGCTTCTCCAGCCGGCGAAATTGGCTCTTTCCACGCCATAATAACCAGGGCATCCGATCTCTTCCAGCTCTGCCCTGAAGAACAAAAAAAGGAAGGGTTTCTGTTCCAACGACGAGAGGCCAAGAGGAAGACGGTCCTCGCAGTGCCTTTGCTCGACGACATCTGGGATGAGGGGCTTGCTGTCCTCAAGAACCCTTCCACGACACCCGTAGGTACGAGAAGAAGTACCGAGTCCCTGATGCCGCCCCCTTGTGCCTAAGGGCCCAGCCCATGCCAGACTCTGTCGTCTCGGCAGCGGCTAAGAAGAAGGCAGCGGGTACGGCGGCTTCAACTTCCACTTCCCCGCCGGACAGCGAGGGCAAGAAGTTGGACTCCATGGGACGACGAGTCATCTCGTCGGCGGTGACGACGATTAAGAGGGCCAATGCATTAGCGATCGTGGCCCGCTACGACAGGGAGCTCTGGTTCAAGATAGCTCCCCTGCCTGACTTCCTGTCTGACGACAAGAGGGCGGAGGCCCTAGAAATTCTGCAGGAAGGCGAGGTGGCGTCACGCCATAACGGTGGCAACGGACATTGCCGATACCGGATTTCGCCAACTGGGCAACAGAGTTTGCCTCCGACAACGAGGATGACTCAAGGCGACTGACTTTCGCCAGGACGTCCAGACCAGAGTGTTGGACATGCCGTTCGACGGCAACAACCTTTTTGGTAAGGCGGTGGACGAGTCCCTACAGGCCATCAAGACCGACTCGGAGACGGCCCGGGCCCTAGGGTTGCTTCAACAGCGACGGCCATTTCGGAGCTCCGGAGGCAGACAGGGTGCCTCCAAAGGATCCAGCGGTGGTTCCTCCACTTACCGCCAGGCGGCCCGTTCCTCTTCCCAGGAGGCCTACAGAGGTCGCGGCAAGCAAGGGGGATCCCGCCGTCGTCGCCAAGGAGGCCAAGGCGGCAAGACCGCCTCCAAGTAAGACTGACCCGGCCGTGTTGTCGGGCCCCCACCGAAGTTCGTCAGCGTGTGGGAGTCCATCTCCACCGATCGTTGGGTGTTGGACACCCTGGCCAACGGGCACTCGCTGCAATTCCAAAAGGAGTGCCCTCGCATTCCTCCCGTGGCCAGGAAGGAAAATCACGTCCCTCAACTGCTGTTGGAGTTAAGGGCGATGCTCAAGAAAGGTGCCATCGAGCTCGTCCCCAAGAGGCTCCGGAGTGTACTCAAGGTACTTCATCGTCAGAAAGAAGACAGGCGGTTGGCGCCCCATCCTGGACCTGTGTCGGTTAAACAAATACATCAAGGTGCAGAAATTCAGGATGGTCACCCTCCAGCACGTGCTGGGACAGCTGGAGGAAGGCGACTTCCTATCGCTGTTGGACCTGGAGGATGCTTACTTCCACATCCCCATTCTGAAAAGGCACAGGAAGTTCCTCAGGTTCGTGGTTCAGGGACGCCACTACCAATTCAGAGCCCTACCGTTCGGATTAAAGTCGGCACCCAGGGTTTTCACCTGCAGGGGATCCACGTCTACCCCTACCTGGACAACTGGCTAATCCGGGCAAGGACAAGGGAACTCGCCGTCGAACACACGGCGAGGACCGTCCGGTTGCTCACGGAGCTGGGGTTCGCCATCAACTACCCCAAATCCCACCTGGTTCCATCGCAAGTAGCACTGTTTCTGGGAGCGAAGCTCGATACGGTGGGGCAATTGGCCTCCCCTTCAGAGGAGAGGACCAAGACCATCCTGGGCAAGGTGCAGCGCCTGTTAGCCACGGACGTGGCCAGGGTGAGGTTCATCAAGTCCCTTCTCGGGATGATGTCCTCATGCATCTATCTTGTACCCCTTTGCAGACTTCGGATGCGTCCGCTACAGGAGTTCCTCGACGCCCGCTGGTTTCAGGCGACGGGCTGCTTCGAGGACAGGATCCCTCTCGACGAGGAGTTCCGTCGGGCGATCCTATGGTGGGGCACCCGTGCTCACTACGGGCACAGACTTTCAAACCCCGGCGTTTCAGGAGACGGTGACGACGGACGCCTCTCTGGAGGGTTGGGGGGCCCACACCGGAGATCTCCACGCAAGAGGCCTTTGGCTCCCGGAGGAGAGGTCTCTCCACATCAACATTCTGGAGCTCCGAGCAGTGTTGTGGGCTCTCAAGTCGTTCCTTCTGTCCCTTAAGGACAAGGTGGTGAGGATCTTAACCGACAACACCACCACAATGTTCTACATACGGAAGCAAGGGGGCACCAGATCCCCAGCCCTATCCAAGGAGGCCCAGGATCTGTGGCACTGGGCCGTCGCCCACGGGATGTTTCTGGTTCCCTTCCACTTGGCAGGAATAAAAAACACCATCGCCGACTCACTCAGCAGGGAGCTGCGCTCATGTCACGAGTGGGAACTGCGCCAGGATCAAGTGGATCGGCTTTTCCAACGATGGGGCAAACCCCAGATCGACCTGTTCACGATGGCGACGAACTCCAAGTGCCAGAGGTTCGCCAGCAGGTTCCCACAGCCGAGGAGCATGGGCGATGCTTTCTCATTGCCCAGGGACGGCCTGTTTCTATACGCGTTCCCTCCGTTGCCGTTGCTGTTCCGCCTCATCAACCAGTTTAAGAAGTCCAGGTGCAGGATGATCCTCGTCGCACCGGCGTGGCCGAGGCAGATCTGGTTCCCGGACCTTCTGGACTTGTCAACGTCACCACCAGTCAAGCTGCCGGCGGACACGGATCTTCTCTCCAGAGAAGGAGGCACCATCCTCCATCACGACCCACAGTCGCTGAACTTGGAGGCTTGGCTCCTGCAGCACTAGAGTTTGGAGGGTACGATATACCGGCTGATTGCAGAGAGGTTCTTGCAAAGGCCAGGGCGTCCTCAACTCTCAAGTGTTACGGTCATAAATGGAAGAGGTTCCCTATCTGGTGCCGTGCACAGAAGATTAACCCTCTGCGGATTACGGCCCCTCGAGTACTGCCGTACCTACTGTCGCTGGCCAAAGCTGGACTGGCTCACGCCTCCATCAAAATACATCTGGCTGCCATCTCCCGATAAACCAGGACTACGGGACGGGTGTCCTTGTGGTCTCATCGCCTGGTGAAGGAATTTATGAAGGGTCTATTCCATCATTCCCGCCGGTGAAGGCTCCTGCCACGGCGTGGGAGCTTAATGTGATGCTGACAAAGGCTCATGGGGGCCCCATTCAATGTCAGCAAAGTTGGTAGTATTTAAAGAAATGCAGCCACTAAGGCCGGGGGCTGCAATTTCCTCAAGGATGGTAGAATTTATTTCCAGGGGAGGATTCACAGGAAAAAACTCAGTGATGGCACCTTGCACCACCGGCTTAGAGTATTTAGTGTTCTTCTTGGGTTTAACGCCCTTCATATTGGTCTCCTTATACTCCTTAGTAGGTTGGGACTTGGATTTCCGAAGATTATAGATTGAATGGGCGGCCCTTTTACCTCGCTGCATATCAGCGTGGCCACCAACTAACCAACGACAGTTCACTTGTCCGGAATAGGTGAGGCTTCAATGTAGGATATGCTGGTAGTTGCTGGAGTCCAAGAGAGAGAATAGTTATTAGAATAGGCCCCACAGAGTGAGAGGGTAATGTCCCACCGTCCTCCGGGGGTATCCAGATAGTTCTTCTTACCAGGCACCCCTGAGCTTAATCACACGGTGCCTATATTCAACTGCCCCGGGTCAAAGGCAAAAGGCCCACAGTCTCCGGGGCGTACGCACTAAGTCCTGTTCTCCTCAGAAATCGGCCCTACAAAAAATCGGCCCGGAACAAATAATGTATATAACGGGCACTGAGCTGCAAGGGAGGAAGAGCCAGGGATAAGTAGTCACCTTAATGACTAAACACTGTACATATATTTATATTGTACTAGTGGAATATATGTGACCGAAGCCTCTCAGTCAAGTTCTGCGTGCCAATAGAGTGGAGAGCAGTCCCACTTCGCTAATTTAAGGGTCTCCCCTTTCCTCACCCTCAGGCTCACAGCTTAGAATGCAATATGCCTAGTGTGTTACAACCAGTGTATTGCATCTGAGATGCTCACCCCTTCCTCCAGCAGTCCACAGCACCAGCACTACTGGTAGCCAAGCAATAACCAAGTCAAGCATCCGGCTTACCCCACAGAATCTGCCATTTCTGAGAGGTCCTGCAGACTCCTCTAGGTTGGTCCCCCAGCTGCTTCGGCCACCTTGAGCCCCTCAGCCTCGCCTCACCTTCCCCTACTGCCTCTGTGAACACGCCAGACAAAATTCCTTTGCAAAAAACCTTTTGCAAACTCACCGCCTCAGAGGCTCGCTGGTATGCAGGTAAGGCAGGCAGGGCAGGGCAGTGTGCAGAGTGCAGGGTACAGGGCAGAGTGCAGGATACAAAGCACCACTGTTCGCAGCTCTCCGTCGCGTCTCACCCGCGGATTGCGACTCGCGGCTCGCGGCTCACTCGTCTCTGATGAGTTAGAGGAATGGACCTCAGGACGTGGCAATGCGTGGCACGGCATTCTACAACGTGTCAAGCCGCACCTTGATTGCCGTTCAATGGCAGTATCTCACTAACACACTCAGAGGCCGCTTCTGACACGATTCTGATAAAACCCCTTTGCTTCTGGTTACTTGGAAATAGCAGTTAGTAACTCCAGTGGGGTAGGAGTGATTTCCATCATCTCCTCAGGAGAGCCTCTTAAGGTCCTCTCCCTTGCAGGTCTGGTAAGCTCCTGTAATCTCTTACTAGGAGGTCCGGGGGTACTTGACACTACACCCAGATCTTTCAGATCATTGCCCAACAGCACCCTTCCTGGTACTTCAGACTGTACACTCACAGGTATCCTGACAGTCATTTCATTGCACTGGATGAGAGCTGGTAATTGGGGAAGCATCTGCACAGGCCCTCCAGCTAACTTGGTGAGGTGTTTGGGTGCCTTAGCAACATCCTCCACCTTGAAAAAAGATTTGTCCACCACAGTTATGCTGGCCCCAGTGTCTCTAATGGCAGGAGTATCCTGACCATTGACTAGGACACTGTCTTTATAATACTCTTTAGTATTAGGAGGGATAGAATTATACACATCTAAATTCTGTTGTTCCCACAACCCAAGAGATACTAAAGATACACTAGCTGAGACTCCAATGAGGTCATCAGCCAGCAGTTGAAAGTTTCCACTGGCCATATGTACTTCCTCCTCTGGAGCGAAGGCTAAGGAAAATTTATATTTTCCAAATGTCTTTATGAATGGTGGCTTGTTCTGACCGCCTTCTGGTCTGAGACCAGAAAGTACACTAGCCTGATTAGGTTTCCCTTGTGGCGTACCCTTAGAATTTTGTTTGTGGCCCTCTTTGGAATTGGAATTATTTGAATTCTCTTTGGTGTCTTTCTTAGGCTGCTTTCCCTCATCCCTTGTTCTGAGTTACCCCTGAATCCTTGTGAGTAGCCCTGCTGGCAACCCACAAGTCAGCAGCCTTAGCTAGTTTCTTGGAATCTAATTCCTTTGAATCAGCCAAGTGCTGTCTGAGCCCAGGAGAGCAGGTATCATAGATAGACTCCATCATAACAAGATTTTTCATTCTTTCATAAGTGTTAACTCTATAACCCTTAATCCATCCCCTCTAAGTTCTTCAAACATTCATTCACCCAAGTAGCCCAAGGGGTACTATCATGCTTTTTGAGGGTCCTAAACCTCTTAAGGTACTGGGAAGGAGTCTTCCCAAATCTAGCTATTAAGGCTAGCTTTACACATTCATAATCCATCCTATCCACCTCCCCCAATTCCATTACCACATCAGATGCAACAGGAGGGAGCCTAGAGAATAACCAGGGGATCAACTGATTCCCTGTGATATCCTGGAGCCCATGATTGTATTCAAACATAGCAAGCCAATCTAATACATCCAATTTAGGTTCATACTGTTATGCATCGACGGCGGACTTGGTCGGTTTGGCACCGTTGGCGTCACATCTCGTCAACATATCGCTTTAAACCCAAGTTGACGTATAGTTCTTCCAAAATGGCGCATCGAACTGAGAGTAACAGTCTAGTCCTGCAGAATGGCGGACAAGAGGCTCCTCCCTCTTTCCTGGAGACGGTACATCTGAAGCAGAAGCCAGGAGGAGGGTGCGTTGCTTCTGCTTACTGTAGCTACGTTACGTGAGTAATCGAATAGTTCCGAACTTTCCTCCTGCTTCCCTACCTTTCCGTAACTCCTCTGCTTCTTACCTTTCAACTCCTTTATATTTCCAGGTATTCTTTTCCTCCGCACCCACCGAGCGCAGAGAGTACTCCCACGGTCCCGAGCTTATCGCAGGAACCCTTTCAAGCAGCGTTCCCCGTTGTTAAGGAAGATTCTTTCCAAGTAGGTCGCGTACCTCGTCAGATACTTGACTCCCATCAGGCTACTTTTTACTGTTAGTAATTCTCGACCCTTTCAGGTTGTGTTCCTTTCTGCTAACGAGGATTCGTGGTATCAGACTACATTTCCCATAACCCCTTCTCCACAAGTCACGAACCTTGTCCTCGTCATCTTAGGTAAACTAAACTCCTCAATAGGTATTCTGAGTAGACTTCCTACTCCCTTCTTTCTAACCTCTCTTTTTCCTTACTCTTTTACCCAAAGGAGTCAAGCGTGTTTCAAACAGCAGGACTTCCCATCCGTCTATTCTCCCGTTCTAACAGAAATACAGTCCGGAAAGGTATCCTCATTTCCTATATCCTTTGACATACCTTTCCGTCAAGAACATCTTAGTAATTCTCTCCTTATATTATAGTTACCTCCACGTGAAGTAGAATACACCTGCTAGACATTGGGGATCAAACTATGCTCTCTAGCCACGCACCCCAATTTCTATTGACCAGCGCTCTCAAGCAGCCCAGGGTTTTTTCCCTTTCGAGGGTTTCCCTGCCGTGGTCTCCAAGAGCTTTAATTACAAGCGCGAGGAGAGTGCGGCAGGTGAACTTTCATCACTTCCTGCAGCTCCGAAGACAAGGTAGGCTGTACTTTGATTGTGTTGCCCATCGGCCAACATCAAGAGTGAGAAATAGATCATTTGATTGGTATCCTATAATTTATTAACAGATAGCAACGCCTGAATATCACCTAGTGTTGGCGGTTGGAGAACGCAACCGAGTGTAGCCCTACTATGGAGCAACAAGTGCAACAGTTGGTTTCTGCCATGCAAGCACTATTGGCGGAAATGCAACAACTTAAACAAGAAAATCTCAGTTTACGTCAGACTATAGGGCAGTCAGGACAGAGTTCAGGGGTTCCCCCGGGTCCCTTGCCTTGTGGCAGATTTGATGGAAACCCTCATATGGTGAGGGAATTCTTAGAATCCTGCACAGTCCAATTTACTTTCAAAGCAGCGTTTTTTCCTACCGACAGGGATAAGGTAGGTCACATGATCGCCCAGATGACGGGAGCCGCTTTGGCATGGGCCACTCCTCTTGTGACCAACAACAATCCCATTCTCGACTCTTATCCCGCCTTTTGTAATAGTCTTAAAAGTATGTTCGGGAGACAAGAAGTTACCATTGTATCCCAAGAGAAGCTATTGGATTTAAAACAGGGAAATCAAGATATTCTAACATACATAACCAAATTTAAACAAATGGCTGCAGACACCTCTTGGGCAGACGATGCTCAGATCACCATATTTAGGCGAGGTCTTTCTGAGGAACTTAAAGACGAGGTATCCAGAGTAGCGAGACCACACAACATGGCCGAATTCATTTCCTTAGTAATGCAACTAGATTTTCGTCTACAAGAACGGAATAAGGAAAGAAGGAAGGGACGTACTTTTAGACAGCTGACAGAAGGTGGTACTTCCTCAAACAAAGGCACTTCATCTGAAGAACCTATGCAGTTGGGGACTACCAGAGGCCCCCTTTCGGCAGAAGAACGAGTTAGGCGAAAGACACAGGGACTTTGTATGTACTGTGGTTCCAACACCCATACTGTGAAAGAATGTACTGTGGCTCCACAAAGGAAACCGGGAAACGCCAAAGCCCGACCGTAAAGGGAACGACGGGGCAGGGCTTTCTTTCAGTTACCGGTTCCCTACTTAAGAAGGAGTCTCATCCTCCCAACTTCATCAATAATTCCATGGTGGTTCTTGAAGTATCCTTGTCTTGGAAGAACATTAGATTAGAGAGAGTATCCGCATTGATAGACAGTGGCGCTGCAGGTAACTTTATAGATGACTCTTGGTCTAGAAATCATGGGATACCCAGAGAAACCAAATACGTGGAAATCCCAGTTGAAAGTGTAGATGGTAGTCCATTAACATCTGGCCCTATTAAGGAACAGACTTGTTCCCTTGGTCTTCACATATCTGCCCACCAGGAAATAGTGGTCCTTGATATAATTCGCACTGCACATTATCCGATCATACTCGGACTACCTTGGTTGAGGAGACACAACCCATACATCAACTGGTCAGCGGGTACGCTTTTTTTGGGTTCAGAACATTGTGTTCATCACTGTCAAGAAACGAAAAGATCTCCAGATGACTGCATTTCCAGCAAGATACTTAATCAGGTTTCTTCAATAGCCCCAGAATACCAGATGTACCAGTCAGTATTTTCTCAGTCAGAATATTCATCTCTCCCACCACATCGAAGGGACGACTGTGCTATCGAATTGCTTCCCGACTGTCCCTTGCCCTTCGGTCGCATGTATATCCTATCAGCCAAAGAGAAGGAAGCCTTAAAAGAGTACCTTCATACCCATCTACAAAACGGTTTGATCACGGAATCAACCTCCCCAGCGGCCGCGTCTTTGTTTTTCATTCCAAAGAAGAACACAACGGAACTTCGTCCGTGTATCGATTATAGACGACTAAACAAAATCACAGTACCTGATAAGTACCCCATGCCGCTTATACCAGACATCTTGGAGGCGATCAGAGGAGCCCAAATCTACACTAAACTCGATCTACGGGGTGCGTATCATCTGATTCGCATACGTACTGGAGATGAATGGAAGACAGCGTTTCGAACGCCCTTTGGACATTTTCAATATCGTGTAATGCCCTTTGGCTTGGCAAATGTCCCCGCAGTCTTCCAAAGGTTTATGGATCATGTTTTTTCAGACATTTCTCTTCATTATGTTATCGTCTACTTAGACGATATACTGGTGTTTTCTCCTTCCTTGTCCGAACATATACGACATGTGCGTGAAGTCCTACATCGATTACAACAAAATCACCTATTATGTAAACTGGAGAAATGTGAGTTCCATCAAACAACTGTCGCCTACTTGGGTTATATTCTATCCCCTCAGGGTATCGCTATGGATCCAACAAAAGTGTCAGCCATCATTGAATGGCCCTCACCAAGATCGGTAAAGGATATCCAGAGATTCCTAGGTTTCGCAAATTTTTACAGGCGCTTTATACCCCATTTTTCTAAGCTTACCATGCCTTTAACTCATTTTTTGAAAAAAGGAGTTGCCTTCAATTGGTCTTCTAAAACACAAAGGTCTTTTCAAGACCTGAAAGGATTGTTTACTGCTGCACCTATCTTATCGGTCCCTGATCAAAGGAGACGTTTCATTGTGGAATACGATGCTTCTCATCACGCCATCGGCGCTATTCTTTTACAACCGGACCATAGAAACAATGAGAAACCCATCGCCTATCTTTCCAAGACTCTGACCCCTGCGGAATTGAACTATACAGTCCTCGAGAAAGAACTCTTGGCCATCAAACGTGCCTTTGAGGAATGGCGCCATCTCTTATTAGGAGCACAACATCCTGTTGAGGTGAGAACGGACCATCAAAACCTCCGCACCTTACAATACGCGCAAACCTGCAACAGCAGACAAGCGAGATGGGCACATTTCTTTTCTCCTTTTCGCATCGTTTTCACCTTCATTCCAGGAAGAAACAACCAAAGGGCGGACGCACTATCTCGACGGGATCCCTGGGAGAAGACTGCTTTTCAACCTGAACCTTTGTTTCCCAAGACGCTTTTCATTTAAGTCCTCCATAACTTCTTGCAAAGGATGAAAGACCGAAGCAAGATTTGGGTCCCTTCTAACCCCGAGATTATCGCACGACATGGTCTTACACTTAGCAAGGGATTGCTGTTCAAAGATGAAAAGATGTTTGTTCCGGAGGAAATCCTGCAAAAAGAAGTCTTAAGACTCTGTCATGATTCTCGTGTTGCTGGACATCGGGGTTTTGTAAACACTACGGAATTGATCCAGAGACATTTCTGGTGGCCTTCTCTGCAACAGGACGTACGACTGTACATCAGTTCCTGCCCGGTCTGTCTTCAAACCAAGTCATCACGTCAACCCCCCATTGGTGAATTGACTCAAATGCCACTCGCCAATAAGCCATGGCAAATAATCTCCACTGACTTTATAGTGGATCTCCCTTTGTCAGAGGGTTGTAACACGATTATGGTCACGGTTGACTCTCTGACCAAGATGGCTCATTTTATTCCTCTCTCTTCCGTACCTTCAGCAAGTACGATGGCTCGAATTTTTCAGGACCGTATTTTTTCATTGCATGGACTCCCTGATACTATCATATCAGACCGTGGTCCGCAATATACCTCCAACTATTGGCGCCACCTGTGTAACGCCTTAGGGATCTCACGAGCTCTGAGTTCGGGCTACCACCCACAAACCAATGGGCAAACTGAGCGTCTCAATCAGACCCTAGAGGGTTACCTCAGATGTTACATATCGTCGGCCCAAGACAATTGGAAGTAACTTCTACCGTTAGCAGAATTTGCGTATAACAACGCACAACATTCCGCAACCCGTTCCAGCCCCTTCTATTGTACATATGGATTTCATCCGTCAGTATTTCCTGCTTCTCTACCTCAATCCCTGCCTATTCCGAATTTGGAGAAACTCGCTGACGGAATCCGACAGGGACACGTCAAAGCGGTTACGGCCCTACAAGCTGCCCAAGAAGCAAGCAAGAGGCAAGCGGACAGACACTGGACTCCAGCACCGCTTATAAATATCGGAGACAAAGTATGGTTGGCAAGCAAGTTCCTGCCCAGAAGACTGGTCCCTTCCAAATTGTCACCTAAATTTTATGGCCCATTCACTGTATTGGAAAAGAAGGGAGCAGCGGCTTATCGTTTACAGTTACCATTGTCATGGAGTCGCATTCACCCTACCTTTCATGTGTCTCAATTGAAACTGGATGTGAGGAGTCAATTTCATCCTAAACACTCTGGTATGCCTCCCCCTGTTTTGCTAGACTCTGCCCTTGAATACGAGGTGTCGGGAATTTGTGACGCCCGCTACTATCGCGGGGTTCTTCAATTCCTGGTGGACTGGAAGGGATATTCCGTGGCTGAGCGCTCTTGGGAACCCGCTTCAGCGGTTAATGCCCCGCGCCTGGTTCGCTTGTTTTACAGAAATCATCCGGGCAAACTGGGGGGTTCTTCCCTTGGAAGGGGGCATACTGTTATGCATCGACGGCGGACTTGGTCGGTTTGGCACCGTTGGCGTCACATCTCGTCAACATATCGCTTTAAACCCAAGTTGACGTATAGTTCTTCCAAAATGGCGCATCGAACTGAGAGTAACAGTCTAGTCCTGCAGAATGGCGGACAAGAGGCTCCTCCCTCTTTCCTGGAGACGGTACATCTGAAGCAGAAGCCAGGAGGAGGGTGCGTTGCTTCTGCTTACTGTAGCTACGTTACGTGAGTAATCGAATAGTTCCGAACTTTCCTCCTGCTTCCCTACCTTTCCGTAACTCCTCTGCTTCTTACCTTTCAACTCCTTTATATTTCGAGGTATTCTTTTCCTCCGCGCCCACCGAGCGCAGAGAGTACTCCCACGGTCCCGAGCTTATCGCAGGAACCCTTTCAAGCAGCGTTCCCCGTTGTTAAGGAAGATTCTTTCCAAGTAGGTCGCGTACCTCGTCAGATACTTGACTCCCATCAGGCTACTTTTTACTGTTAGTAATTCTCGACCCTTTCAGGTTGTGTTCCTTTCTGCTAACAAGGATTCGTGGTATCAGACTACATTTCCCATAACCCCTTCTCCACAAGTCACGAACCTTGTCCTCGTCATCTTAGGTAAACTAAACTCCTCAATAGGTATTCTGAGTAGACTTCCTACTCCCTTCTTTCTAACCTCTCTTTTTCCTTACTCTTTTACCCAAAGGAGTCAAGCGTGTTTCAAACAGCAGGACTTCCCATCCGTCTATTCTCCCGTTCTAACAGAAATACAGTCCGGCAAGGTATCCTCATTTCCTATATCCTTTGACATACCTTTCCGTCAAGAACATCTTAGTAATTCTCTCCTTATATTATAGTTACCTCCACGTGAAGTAGAATACACCTGCTAGACATTGGGGATCAAACTACGCTCTCTAGCCACGCACCCCAATTTCTATTGACCAGCGCTCTCAAGCAGCCCAGGGTTTTTTCCCTTTCGAGGGTTTCCCTGCTGTGGTCTCCAAGAGCTTTAATTACAAGCGCGAGGAGAGTGCGGCAGGTGAACTTTCATCACTTCCTGCAGCTCCGAAGACAAGGTAGGCTGTACTTTGATTGTGTTGCCCATCGGCCAACATCAAGAGTGAGAAATAGATCATTTGATTGGTATCCTATAATTTATTAACACATACATACCCACAATCTCTTTAGGCATCCGAGGTCTTTTTGGACTGGAAGATCTAGAGGATTCGGGGAGAGAAGCATTTTCCAATGACAATTTCTTAATCTCAAACTCATGGTTGAGCTCCATTCCTTTGAGCCTTAGTTCTTGATGTCTCTGTTCAGTTTGGGCACTAATTCTTTTGAATTCAAGTTCAAGTCTCATTTTTTCAAGGGATATAAATTCAGGACTTAATGTGGGACCTGGTAAGGGTCCAGTAGCTACAGGTTGAGGTCCTTGAGCAGGCAGAGGACCAGAGGGGATGACATTGTTATCCTCCTCTTCCTCATCTGACTCAACAATAACATTTTCAACATTATCCTCATTACTGTTTGTCACATTTGCTGGAGTAGTAGGGCCTACAGCACCACTATCCAGACTTTGTTTCTCTAACAGTCTATCAATCATTTCTGTTTTCTTGCCTTTGACAGGAAGACCTTTCTGTCTACACACATCTTTAAGATAATCAGCGGTTTTTGCAAGGAGGGTCTCCTGACTATAACTTTCCATACTTGACTTTGTTAAAATAACTTTTTGTGATTGTTAACCTTGTGGTTAGTTGCACCAAGGTACTAGTAGCACACTAAAATGTAAATCTAATACTTTGATCCTCACCGCTGTACACCAGTGTTAGGCAGAATCCAGTGCAGTTTCCTTAGGGAGCACTACACCAGATTAGGACTACAGGTGAGAGCAATAAATCCCCTTTGGTATCAGTCTGTACCACAAAGATTTAGTTGGTAGCTGTGGCTGAGCAGTCAGGCTTATCTCAAGAGGGAGATGAGCAGTATTCAGGGTTTACATAATAGGCAGTGCAGTACTATGGAGCAAGGAAACACTGACCAAAGCTTTGTATGAAAAAGAGAATATATTTCTTCTGAACACATCTAGTTTCAACACATAGATCACAGTTGATAAAGTAAGTTAAGTTTTAGTCAAGGAAAAGCATATACAACTCCCTATTCAATTGTAGACAAGTTTGCGGTAGTGTGAAAACTGAGCAAAACGGCACAGTGAAAACCAACGACAAATGGCACTCTAGCAATTCAACGAAAGGGAGGGAAAGCACAAGTTAAACCGAAATATCTTCAGACACCCCCTAGCAACACTTCCTTGAAGTTTTGTGAACAAGTAATGCACAGAGACACTTTAGCCAAAAGATAAGTGAATGAAAACTGAGCAAAATGGCACTCCACAAGTTAAAACAGTAGGAAGGAAGAGGGGTTTAGAAGATTTAGGTGCATCAACACATTTCTCATTGAAAACCAATCTAGTGAGAGCAGATCTAACAAATCAGCCAGAGTCAATAAGCCTGAGCCAGAGTTAGTGGTACAGGATCAAGAGCTTAGGAGCAAAAATGTTCTTGTAGCTGCAGTCAAGTCTTTAGTAGAAAAATATTGAAGAGGTAGATGCGAGGCGAAAGACAATGTTAAGAGAGAGGGCGGCCGACCTCACAAGTAGTTAAAGGATTTAAAACACCTTTAGGGCTACTATGGAGAAAGGGCGGCTCCTTTTAATCGCGTTCCGGGTCGATAGCTGCCTGGCTATCCGGCCTCCAAGTGGTGGGCAATGTCGATTCGACCAAGGCAGGTCCGAGGAAGCGATAGGTGAACTGGTTGACCCCACCAGCTCAAGGGAAGGAGGCTCTTTCGCTGAAGATCTCCTCTCGTTGTGTGGAAGAAAAGTGGTGAGACGATCCGGCAGGGCTTCACCGGTGGTGTAGATGCTGAAGATGTCTGTGGCTTCTCTCCCCTTCGGTTCCGTAGTTTCAGTGGCGACGTCTTGCTCTTCTAGTCCTCAGGACCCTGCGTTTATGCAGAAGGAGAACCATTCATACAGCCTAGCTGTCACTCACACAGTGGAGTGGTCTTCTTGGCGGGAGACCCTCCAGCCTATCAGGTTAGAGTGCGACCT
The DNA here is from genome assembly GCF_040938575.1 of Ambystoma mexicanum. Classification (NCBI taxonomy): domain Eukaryota; kingdom Metazoa; phylum Chordata; class Amphibia; order Caudata; family Ambystomatidae; genus Ambystoma; species Ambystoma mexicanum. Next base: position 1,470,368,171 of record NC_090931.1, on the reverse strand, counting down.
GAGTTGCTGCGGCAACTCTGTCCAGGGGTTCCACTCCTCCCCCCAAACAACAGACCCACCCCAGACTCAGAGGCGCCGAAAGGAGGGCTTCTTGGAAGAAGCCCGCCAAAAGGGCGAACAAAGGATCCCCGACCTGGGTTAGGAGTTTAGAGTAAGCCACAAGAAAGAAATTATATCAAAGTTCTGGCAAATAAAACCTACCAGTACTTCCATATTAAGATGGGGTGTACTGGTTTAGTTCGTAGAGATCGACTAGTACAGTCAATGGGGACTTTACATACCCTGGGAGACAGTAGTCAGTCCCAGGGTATGGAGTCTATGTTTGGGGGTCGCTACGACACCTCTGCGTTACTGCACGGAGGGTGCTGCGTAACACATGTGCATAAAGATGGTTCCTATGGGTGAGAGAAAAGATCCCATAGGCATTAAACACAAAAATAGCCTAGAACACACATAGCAAAGATGCCTAAGAGTGGGAAAAAGAGTCTCACTCTTAGCAGGTAAAAATAAATAAACCCTTCAAATCCAGCAAAGCTGCTGGGGGACTCTATAGGTAAGGGAAATTAGCCATGAAATGAGAATTCTCCCTAACAGTGACGTATGCTAAAATGTCATCTGCGAACAGAGCAAGTTTGTATTCTGTGCCATATCTGTTAAGCCCTTTAATCCTGGTGTTCTGTCTGATGTTTTGGGCTAGTGGTTCCATGACCAGAACACAGACCAATGGGGAGAGGGAGCACCTTGCCTAGTCCCTCTTTTAAGCTGAAACTGTTTAGAAGCGACTCTGTTAACGACCACTTTAGCTTGGGTGTTCTGGTATAACGCCTGATCTCCCCATATCCAGTTGGATCCTAAACCTGCTTTGTGCAGTACCTCGGACATGAACCTCCATTCTACTCAGTCAAAAGCTTTTTCAGCATCGACCGAGATCAGCGTGGGTTCAGGCTCTGACGGTGGGATGGACGCCATAAGGGCCAGTGTCTTGCGTTCATTGCCTGCCCCCTGCCTTTCTGTGACATATCTAGCTTGATCGCTGTGTATCAGCTGGGGGAGAACTCTACCCAGACGCTTGGCTAGAATGATTGCATAGATTTTGGCGTCGACGTTCAGCAAAGAAATCAGTCTATATGACCCGCAATCTAGTCTGTTTTTCCCTTCTCCATGTTTCACTATGATCCTTGCCTCTTTAAAGGACGCAGGGGCTGCGCTGGTCTCTATCATATTGTTGAAGAGGAGAGCAAGAAATTGCACCAAAGCGCCCTTGAATCGCTTGTAGTAGGCAGGGGTGAACCCATTTGAGCCTGGTGCCGAACCCGCCTTAGGGTGCGAAATGGCTTGATCAACCTCTTCTGTGGTCACTGGGTCATTAAGCTCGTATTGGTCTGCTTCTGGCAGTGACGGGAATGTGACTTTGGACATGAATGCTGCTACGCTTTCTGTGGAGGGAGGCGTGTCTGAGGTGTAGAGCTGTTCATAATATTGTGCAAATCGGACCGTAATTTCTGTTGGGTTAACCAGGATTGAGTCTAGGGGGGAACGGATCTTTAGAACCGCTCTATTGGCTCTCTCCCTTCGAAGCCTGGCTGCTAAGAGTGTGTGCGCCCCCCTTTGAGTCTCTGCGAGCACATGATATCTGGAGTCCCAAAGATGAACGATACAAAATGCCCACTCCCCCTTGCTTTTCGGGTCCCAAGGCCCATATAGAACCTTCCAGGTTGCTGCCTTTTATTTCAAACTCCCCTGTCTGTTTAAATTTAGTTTCCTGGAGGAAAAGAACATCGAGATTGGCTTGTTTGAAAGTTTGTTGCAACATGGACCTTTTCTGTGGTGAATTTAACCCCTTAACATTGAGGGACCCAATCCTAACAGCATCAACCCCCATCATCACTTGTTTTTATGCCTCCACCCAATGCATCGGTTGGTGTGTTGCGGTCAGACCTATGTGTTCCCTTCCCCCACCCCCCCACTGTAGGACAGATAGATGGAAAGTGAATAAAAAGAATTAGAAAAGGAGAAAACAAACTCCCAGTAACTGTGAAGATGCCCCGGGTGTAAACATAGGGCCACACAACGGGTGCCACCCCCTCAAACCTCCAAGCTTCTGCTCTTTTTCAACTGCCAATCATGCGCAAAATCTTAATGTCTACATTTTCTGGTGCCCAGCCTGGCTATGGTTTCTTTATATCATCCTGCCGTGTTTCCTTCTGCTTGTATTTTCCGGTCATTGAGTGTTCAGCCTTTGGAACTTTTTGGCTCCCCGAGATTTGCTTTTCTGCTGCCCGGGGACTGATGATGGTCACGTGGGTTCTGATGAAGACGGTACTTCCTCACCTTTGGTTGTGTTTATTCCTGATTGCAAGTGTGTAAGCACCCTCTTGGCTTCTTCTCCAGAAGTTACTCTGTATTCCTCGTCTTCGTGACTAAAGACCAGGGCAAACGGGTGATTCCACCTATATTTTACATCTTTCTCTCTCAGCCACAGGGTGAGGGGGCGGCATGCTTTCCTCTGGGCCAGGGTGACGGCTGAAAAGTCTTGGAAAATTCTAACCTTTGAGTTATCAAAGTCTATTGAGTCTAGTTCTCTCGCTCTTCGGAGGATGTCCACTTTATGTTTGTAATGATGGCATCTTGCTAAAATTGATCTAGGACCACCTGGGAGGCCGCCCGCCCGATGAACCCTTTCATATTCCAGTGATGGTGTAATTGGGAGGGGAGAATGCAGACTATCAGGTCTTTAACTCTCATCTCCAGTGATGCAGGCGTTTCGTTGGAAATTTCCTTACGGCCTTGGATCCTTATGTTCGCCCTCCTCTCCCTATTTTCAAGGTTGTCTATTTTTGCTTCCACGTCACGGTTTCTCTGTTCAAGTTCTTGGAATCGACCCTCCGTTCTCATCTCTGTTATATCAGCAGACTGCTGGTAGTTTTCTAGGGCCTGTGTTCTGTCCTCCACTTTATGTATTTTGTCTTGAAGCACGTTAACTGTGGCTGTCATGCTGGTTCTGAATGCTCGAATTTTGCCGAATAGGAGACGGATGTCTGCTTTAGTTGGGACCTCTTGATCTCCCCCTGGGATTGTGGGGTCTTCCTGGGACATGGGAGAGGCCATGATTGTATTGTCTCTGTGGTACTTTTACAGTTTTTGTATAATTGCCGGGGCGACTTCGACTTGCATGCAGCGGGTGTTCCCTTTGGTATCTCTGGGGTGCGATGGCTGTGTTGCCTATGTGCTGGGCATGTGATCTTGTTTGTTTCCCACTTCACGTGATCTGAGACCGGGCTTATATTGACAGGTTACCAAGGCAGCTTCGTGGGGTTGCTGTTGTGGACCTCTCGGTGTGACTCCTGGGGAAGATGAGGTTCGCTTTCCACCTCTGAGGCTGTTAGATTACAACTGGCTTTTTCTCCAGGGTGATTGGTGAGGGTCTGGGGAGCAGTCAAACTACCACTTTTCCTGTGTGCCTGGGGCACTGCAGTGCTTGGTATTTCGTGTGGGCCACTTATTGGGGGCACACGTGCTGAATGCTGGCCCGCTGTGCAATCTCTTAATATGTCTCAGTCTGGGTTTTCACCCCTCGGCTCTGGCCCACGGGGGGGGGGGCAGTGACTTAATTCTGTGGAGTGCATGTAGGTTTCGCCCCTCTTCTTTTAGTGCGGGTGAGGGTGGGTTTTTCAATAGCTGATTCCTCCTCCGATGCACCTGGCGTATTTGACTTCCCGTGGTGACTTTGCCGTCTCTGGAGCTCAAATGTGGAGACCCCTGTTAGTAGCTATGTGACTAAAATTTTACTTAGGGGGGGACGCTGGGGAGATGGCTAGTGAGTGGAGTGAGTGGAGGGTTTGGTCCTTGCCCGCCGAGTTATGTGACGGCAAAAGAACGTTGTTGGCGAGGAGGAGGTTCTTATGGGTGGATGTATGGTTAGCGGAAATCTCTGTTAGGCCCAGGCTCCTCCCTCTCTCCTTACCTTATGTCGCTTCTGTGGGACACCGGAGCAGGCAGGGTGGTTGGGAGGCCCTTTGGGTGCTTCTCGTTGCTCCGGGGCTCACTTCCAGGCCCTTATATTGTGTGGCACCTGGCACCCCCGCGGCGGCATCCCGTACTATATTGATGTTAGAGGCTTTGGGGCTTGCCTCCTTGTACCCTCAGTCAGTGCGTGGGCCGGGGGGCTTTCCTCTCTTTGGTATAGTGTGCCCGCGCGGAGCTCTGGGTGCCGGAAGGTGGGGGAGGTGTGCTGAGATGTTGGGGCCGTTGATTTGCTACTGCTTTGGCAGCTGCTGCGGTGGGTGTTTCATGCCGTGAGCAAACACTTTTACTGATGCCAGGTCCTCCTGGTTTGGGCTCGGGAAGCGCTCTGTCCCTCTCTCTGTTGGATCCGCCCAGACTCACGTCGGCAAAGGAAGGAGTCTCTACAGCAGGTTCTGCCCGGGTTTGCGAACAGGGAAGGAAGCGGCAGTGATTGCAGGGGTCCGCTCTGGGGGTGGGCAACGTTGTCGGGTGTTATTAGATGTTCGTCATGGGCCATGGCTCTACGAGCTCAATGCTTGGGCTTTCTGTGCACTCTTTGCTCGAAGCAAGGCGCCCTCTACCGTTTCGCGGCGGACACCACGCTCCTGCGTCGGAGTCCCATTTGCCCACAGCATGGGGGACCACTGCTGAGTCAGTTTTTTGTGTTGAGGGTCCGCTTGGTTCTGGACCAAACTTTGGTTCAGTGGTCTGGACCCTTTCTTCTTGGTTTGTGGCGAGTTGCAGTGGCGTGCGGGCTGGGCAAGCGTCGGAAATTCATCTTTGGCGGAGGTTCACGGGGAGCTGGGTCTTCAGGCTTCCATGCTGCCTGCGCCCCCTGGTGGTCTCCTCACCCTAGTTTTAAGCTTCCTGATGGGTTATCCATTTGACCCATTACATTCTTGTCCAATTGGGATGTTGTCTTTGAAAACTTTATTCTTAACGCCCATTACTTCTGCTCGCAGAGTGAGCGAGCTTCAGGCCTTGTGTTCAAAACCACCATTCACGTTATTTCATAAGGACAAGGTAGTTTTGAGGGTTTGTCCCTCTTTTCTGCCAAAAATAGTGTCAGAATTGTCTTACCGGCTTTCTACCCTCCTCCTCATCCATCTAAAGAGGAGGAGAGATTGCACAAACTTGACCCTAGAAGAGCCTTCAGCTTTTATATAAACAGGGTTTCTAAGACAAGAGTGGACAACCAACTATTTGTTGGCTATGCGGGCCACGGAATGGGACAAGCAATCATTAAACAAACTCTGTCTCTGTGGATCATACTATGTAAATCCAAATGTTACAACCTGGCGGAGAAGGAGGTTCCCAAAGGTCTAAGGACCCACTCAAACAGAGTTGTAGTCACTTCTTCAGCCCTCCAGGGACGGGTACCTCTGCAAGACATCTGCAATGCTGCCACCTGGTCTTCTATGCATAGATTTGCAAAATATTACTGTTTAGAATCCCTTTGGGGCCAGGAATCCAGATTTGGAAAGTCTACACAGGATAACCGAAATTAAATAAAAATCAAACTCTCGTCTACGACTCCTGCAACACACTGCTATGGGAGAATATCAAAGATGAGGAATACGTGGGAGGACACAATCCATTCAAAGAACAAATTACTTAATCCTGGTAATGTTCTTTCAACTGGATGTTCCTCCCAAGTATTCCTCATCGCCCTCCCATCCTTTCCTTCTGTCAAGTAGGAGTTTCCATGGTTCACACCTTCCTCTCTGTTAACGCTCAAGTATTCTCATCTTCGAGACTGCTGTGCTGGTGAGAGGACAAACACGAACTGAAGCTGTTACATATACCAGAGTCGACGTCATACTGGGGGAGGACAGAGGCTCTCGAGGGACACGAGGTCGACGACAACGCACAGTGCCCTCTGCTGAGAAACATTTCCAACGATGCACGCAGGATATCAAAGCATAGCAAAGATGAGGAATACGTGGGAGGAACATACATTCGAAAAGAACATTACCTGGGGTAAGTAATTTGTTATTTTCTAGCTTTAAAAACCAAACCCTGGTTATTTTTATTTATTTGAAAAACAGAGATGTCAATTACAACCAGAAATGACTTACAATAACTGATTTACAGATGGCAGAGGCATTCCCACAAAGAGTGCCTGTACAATAGCACAAAATATATATTCATATGAGATAACAGGTGACTTAAAAAGCTAACATTAACCTAAGTGGGCAAATGCTTCAAACTAAAGTGTACTATATACATGTACAAAATTAAATTTTTAAGAGTCACTGGAGGCAGAGTTGAGTTCTAACCAAGCTTTGAAGAGATCCACAGTTGGGCTGGCTTTGATTGCTAGAGGTAGTGGGTTCCAGTGGAGTGGGGCAAGTAGGGACAAAGAACAGAAGCGAGAGGAGGTACATGGAGGGTATGGGACAGAGAAGCTGAGTGCAGAGGAGGGTCGGAGGGAACGAGATGGTGAGTAAACTGAGATACACTCAGACTGGTACTGAGGAGCAAGACCATTGACAGCTTTTAAGACTGGGAGAAGGAACTTGAAAAGAGAGTGGTTGTGCACGTTGAGCCAACCATCATGTTGTCGCTAGGTAGAAGTGGGGGAGGATCTGGGTAGGATATAGAGTGTGTGGGTAACCATGTAGAGGAATTTGTCTAAAGGGAGGAAGGAGAAGAGAGGAAGGCCAAGGAGTAGGCTTGAGCAGTGTCAAGTTTGCTAAGCATTAGAGTGGCAATTAGAGAGGCAATTACCACTGCCTCTGCTGCTCATATTACACTCCTCAAAATTTGGAAAATGTGTCCTTTTTTATTAGAGGCAGTGGTAGTGATTAATTGTTGCAGTCGTAGGTCTCCATCAAAGAGGACACAAAGATTGCGAGCCTTGGGTGATGGAACAAGAAGGTCAGGCTGGAAGGAGCTAGGCGATGGGAGGGGTATTGCAAGTCGAGAGAAAGAGTTCAGCATTAGGCATCATAGACACACCCAGTGACAAATTTCAGTGCGACAGTTAATAATCCATCGGAAGTACTGTTTGCTGTCACACTGCCGGATCGGTGATCAGCGTTGTGATTTTCAAGACTTAACACGGATTGAATATCCCAGCCGGAAGAACATTTTCGAAGTGACACCAGGAGGTGGATGTCCCTTTAAATTTGGCCTGCTGAGTGGTCACGTGGGTGTGGTCCCGCCCACGGAGCTCAGGAGGAAAGCTACATTTACCCAGGTCCCAGTGCACCCTGTGCGCGCACCGCGGAGTACTCGGAAGTACTGTTTGCTGTCACACTGCCGGATCAGTGATCAGCGTTGTGATTTTCAGGACTTAACACGGATTGAATATCCCAGCCGGAGGAACATTTTCGCAGTGACACCAGGAGGTGGATGTCCCTTTAAATGTAAATATACACGTGCTCTATAGGAAGTTTTATTTTATCCGAGTGGATTTGAAATATGACAGAGCTCAGTGGGGTGGATTGAGGAGCCCGCCTGATTGTGGATTTTGGTTCGTGTCCACTTAGTAAGAGAACTTAAGTCCTCCTTTTGTTTCTCCCCTATTTTTTGTCTCTGCCATAGTTGGCCTGCTGAGTGGTCACGTGGGTGTGGACCCAGCCACGGAGCCCAGAAGGAAAGCTACATTTACCCAGGTCCCAGTGCACCCTGTGCGCGCACCGCCAAGTATTCGGAAGTACTGTTTGCTGTTCGCGGTGCGCAGGTCGGGGAGCGCTGAGACCTGTTTACAGCCTAAAAGGGCGGACAGATCCTCACAGAAGGTGAGGAAGGCAAAATTCGAAGGATTTCAGGCTACGGCCTGGAATATAGCCTGTTTGTTAGAGCAGTACTGGGGTGAATGATACAGTGAGCTGGCTCACCATAGCGTGTTGTACGACCAGATTGTGTTAAGGTGTCAAAGGCTATAGAACTAAGGTCAAATAATTGTAAAGGCAACATAGAGAAGAGGATGTTTGAGGGAACGCATAGGCCTAATAGATCTTGTAAACGCAAGATCATATGTAAACAAGGTCTATTACCAGAGTCTAAGTTAGCCAAAATGACGACATTGTTTGACAAAATTGATACGCTAAAGTCGAGCAAGGCAACACTGTCAGATAGCTTAACAAAAGAAATTAGATCTGAATTGGTAAAAGATCTTACAATGAGATTACCGTGTATTGATGCTAAACTGCTCACCACAATGTTTGCTGTCCCAAGTAGTGTTCATATGAGAAATGAGTCAAAGATGACCAGTACCAAAGACTCATATAATGAGTGCACTGATATTGCTATCTGGGGAGGAAAAGAGTCCATCCAGCCATATATAGTAGCTAACAGCAATAGGATAAATAAAAGGTGCAAATTCACAAAGTAGGAAGGCAAAATGATAAACTGGCACGAGACATAGTCTACAGAGCCTCAAATAGCAAGTGAAATCACGTATAATGAAGGTGTGGATGCATATGTTTATAGCCCCAGCATAGAACAGCAGAGTAAAACAGATAATGCAACTAATGAAAGGGTCATAGTTGATCTGGTCTCTGGGTTAATAATCTATACAGATGAGGCCAGCACGGAGAATACACAAGAGTCTGTGCTAAACCCAAGATTGAACATTAGCAATATCACAATCAACAGTGCACAGTCGTTGGAAAATGAGAGCTTTGCCCCCCTAAAAAATGAAGATCTATGGGAAGCATTGGAGAGAGCGCTAACTGAGTTAGTGGACAGATGTGAAACCATAGAACGAAAGTTGGATGTTCATTCTGTCCTGCTACATAAGAGCATAAATAAAGGAAGTAGGAACTAATACTGAAGTGACACAATGGGCCTCATTACAAGTACTCCGGTCCGGAATTAACACTGTCGGTAAAACCATACCGGCACCGTTTCCATGTCCGCCCAATCATGACCCGCGGCCCCGGTAATAGCACCACCCTCAACCGCCACCGCGGAAATAGGGGTCCCGTTAAGTACGTCTGCACGGAAACCCCTCCGTTACCGTCAACACGAAACACCGTGAGCATCACAACTAGCGTGGACACGGAAATACCGGGAAAAAAATGGCGTAAATACCGTGATCACGGTTGCGGAACCGCCGCCACCGCGAACATGGCGTTATACACTGCCTGCTGAACTGAATCAGGGCACAGGTGCATCAAATCAGCCCAGCTGGACCTATCAGGCCACTGGGAGCCTACAAAAGGGCCACACCCAGCCCAACACAACACAGAACCATGCAGGCAGCAGGTCTAGTAGCACTGGGACTGGGCCTACTCAACCAACAGGCAGCACTGCACATGGTGGCAGTAATGGCGCAGAGGAGAAGGCGTAGGCGGAGGAGGCGCAGGCGGCAACCAGCCAACCCTGCAGCTATGGCAAACCCCATTGCCCAGCCAGCCCGACCCCGCCGCCAGCCAGCAATACCAAGCATCAGGGCCTCACCCTGGAACCTCACCCCAGGACAGATCCACACACTATACCGGCTGGACCGTGCAACAATCCTGCACATCACCGCCATGATTGAGGACAACTACAGCAGCCAAATTAACACCCCCACCGCCACCCCCCCTCTTGAAGGTTGTCTCAGTACTGCATTTCCTTGGCACTGGCACCTATCAACACACGGTTGGTGAGCTGCACGGCATATCACAACCCTGTTTCTCAAAAATCCTGGTACAGGTACTGGATGCCCTGTTGCGCCATGTGTCGGAACACATAGCCCTACCCCGCACCCTCCCCGAGGTCATTGCCAACAAGTTGGCCTTCCATGCCATAGCAGGCATGCCAAATTGCATAGGCGCAGTTGACTGCACCCACGTTGAGCTGACAGTACCACGTGCAATTGAAGCGGTGTTCCGCAATAGGAAACAGTATCACTCTTTGAATGTCCAGATGGTTTGTGATGCCATGCAACTGATTACACACTGCTGCGCACGTTTCCCAGGCTCATCACATGACTCAATGGTACTGCAGAATTCCACGTTGCCACGGTACATGGAACGCTATGCCAGACAAAGCACATGGCTATTGGGTGAGTACAGCTGACAATGCTACAACCCTGTCGAAGTGGTGTGTGTGTGTCCAGGCCAATGAGCATTGTGAGTGTGCCGCTGTGACCGCACATGCATCACCCCCCTTCCATCTACCAAATACACAGCGGATGCCAAACATCATGAAGGAAGACATGACAGAGCACCACAATGTGCCCGTGCACACGCTGGCACAGCCAATCCCGTCACTGTCCCATGAACCTTGTGCCACTGCAGACACCCACCCTCAATTGAAACACTGCCTCAAAAGGCACGAGAAGCGTGTAAATGAGACGACGTGTATTTACTACTTCCGTACAGTGGAGTCACTCTGCCATGTGTGGACAGCACTGCACCGTGACATGCACACAATCAAATGTCACCCGCAGGGCACAGTAAACATGCAAGTTAATGTGTAGGCCCATATCCAGTTAGCAACATACATCGTGATGCCCAAAACATACCTCCATACACTGCATGGTACATATGCATGAATGAATGATGATACAAGAATGCACAGCAGCAGATGAGGACATGATGCCACAAACACTGACATGTTCCCCCATCTACATCCCATGTAGGTGATGCGGGATGTGCACTCACGCCATGGATGATGACACCTGTACGGAGACCAAGGAACAGGCATGAAGAGGCATACAATAGGGCACATATCAGCACACGTGGAATGATAGTGAGGACATTTGGACTGCTGAAGGCCCGTTTCCGCTGTCTGAGCAGATCTGGCGGATCACTGCTGTACAGCCCAGTGAAGACGGGTAAAATCACGCTCGTATGTGCCATGCTGCACAATATATGCCTGCGCAGGAACATCCCAATGCCACCAGACGCAGATGAGGAAGATGGGGATGGGGATGGGGATGGAGATGGGGATGGGGATGGAGATGGGGATGGGATGGCACCGCCTCCCCCTGGGGGTCCGCATGATGGCCAGAGAGCACGGGATGCCCTGATTCGCATTTACTTTTGAGTCACAGCACATTCACAGAAATGCACGAACATGGTGACGACAATGAATTAATAGTTGCACTGCAAAATAAATGATCAATGTCCACACATGTATGTCTTGATTTGAAATGGTGATGTATTGATGTAATAACAACAGGGAAGGAGGTGCATTGGTTAGGGAAGCTGTACACCCGGGGCCACCCACCACCCAAACGTGCCCACCCCCACCCAGGCCCCATTGTCAATCCCCCAAAACTACCTACCTCACCACCCAAACGTGCCCACCCCCACCCAGGCCCCATTGTTCAAACCCCCAAAACTACCTACCCCACCACCCAAACGTGCCCACCCCCACCTAGGCCCCATTGTTCAAACCCCCAAAACTACCTACTCCACCACCCAAACGTGCCCACCCCTCTCACACTCTTGTAGTCCACATGTGTCCTGCACTGCCCCACACACATGCCATTACTTCCGTGTGCGCTTCTGTGCCTGTGCAACCTTGCCCGAGGGACCCGTTAGCCTACTCGAGCGCCTCCTTGGACTGGCAGTAGTGGAGCTGGATGGGGTGGTTGTGTTTGATTGCGCAGAATCTGGGATTGAGGGCATCCGTGCCAGATTTGCCTGTTGGCCAGTCTCTACAAGCCTGGAGGTGTGGTCGTTGCCCTCCCGCACATGGCGTGCAAGGGTTACTATAGTGCTTGCAAAGCGTCCGATGGACCTCAACAGGCGACGCACTGAGGCGCTGTAGCTCTCCCTCTGCAGCCTGGATTCCTCTAGCTGCCTCTCCACCAGCTGGGTGAGGGTAGCCTGCTGCTCCTCCATCCGCTGCATGCGGGCATTCAGTTCGGCCATGGATGGGGTGGGCGACCTCATGGGACTCCTCAGTGATGTGGGGCTGAACTCCAGCTCATGGAAGGAGCCCAGGTCTTCCAATGTGGGCATCTCCCCCTGTGGCCCCGTTTCCGAGTGCTCTTGCGGGGCACTGTAATCACTGCAGGCCGCCCCCTCTGCAGTGCTGCTGCCTTCGGTGTTGTGTTGGGTGGCCATGATAGGTTCCCGTGGCACCTGTCTAGACTCAGGCAGTGTGGAGACAGTGGGGATGTCGGTGGTGGTGGTAGGCGGCACATCTGTAGTGGCTGGTAATGTGGCCAGAGGTGCAGAACTGCCAGCAGCATCCTCCTGTGTGGTGGCGGTGGCTTGTGTACTTGCCGGTGCAGATTGGCTGGCCTGTTGTGCAGTATCACTGTCACTTGAAACGGCTGTGGGGACACAAAGGGCATGCAATTAGTGTTGTTGTGGTGGCAGATGGGTGCATCACATGCGTCATTAAGATTGTACATTGAATAGTGTTAGTCACATGCATCTGATTGCTGGTGTATGCATTCTGTGATATTGGTTGCCATACGGATCATGATGGGTCCTTTGGCCCACACATGCACTGCCTGGGGGGGGGGTTGTTAATGGGTCCTTTGGCCCACACATGCACTGCCTGGGGGGGTTGTTAATGGGTCCTTTGGCCCACACATGCACTGCCTGGGGGGGTTGTTAATGGGTCCTTTGGCCCACACATGCACTGCCTGGGGGGGGGGGGGTTGTTAATGGGTCCTTTGGCCCACACATGCACTGCCTGGGGGGGGGGTTGTTAATGGGTCCTTTGGCCCACACATGCACTGCCTGGGGGGGGTTGTTAATGGGTCCTTTGGCCCACACATGCACTGCCTGGGGGGGTTGTTAATGGGTCCTTTGGCCCACACATGCACTGCCTGGGGGGGGTTGTTAATGGGTCCTTTGGTCCACACATGCACTGCCTGGGGCGGGGGGTTGTTAATGGGTCCTTTGGCCCACACATGCACTGCCTGGGGGGGTTGTTAATGGGTCCTTTGGCCCACACATGCACTGCCTGGGGGGAGGGGGTTGATAATGGGTCCTTTGGCCCACACATGCACTGCCTGTGGGGTGGGGGGGTTGTTAATGGGTCCTTTGGCCCACACATGCACTGCCTGGGGGGGGGTTGTTAATGGGTCCTTTGGCCCACACATGCACTGCCTGGGGGGGGTTGTTAATGTGTCCTTTGGCCCACACATGCACTGCCTGGGAGGGGGGTTGTTAATGGGTCCTTTGGCCCACACATGCACTGCCTGGGGGGGGGGGGGGTGTTAATGGGTCCTTTGGCCCAGTACTCACAACTGCATATTTTCATGTGGCATTCATGTTTGGGCACTTACCGGCATCTGCAGGTGGGCTCACTCCTGCCTCAGCCTCCCCGATCCCATGGATTCCCTCAAGGTGGAGGACGCTGCTGCAACGGTCCTCCCATGCTTGCAGCCTCAGTGGGGAAGGGGGTCCTCCGCCTGTCCCACTGCTGCGTTGGCGGTGCGTGGAAATGAGGTTGCATACCCTCAGCCTCAGGTCGTCCCACCGCTTGTGGCAGTCCTTCACTCTCCTCACTGTCACGCCCACAGCGGTGCACTTGCGTGCAGCTTCGGCCCACACCTCCTTCCTCCGCTGCTGTGTGGCATGCCGTTGGTCGGCGCTGAACAGCATCTCCGCATTGTCCACAATGTGCTCCACCAAGACGGTTAGCTCCGCCTCGCTGAAGCGCTGTTTGCGCTGCCTCTGAGCAGGAATCCTGGCAGACATGCTGGTGGTCCCTTTTGGCTTCTCAGAGTTAGGATTGTGCTTGTGCTGACTCTGGATGGCAATGGATTGTGCTTTTATATGATGGCCGCCTCTCTGTTTCCTGTTTTGGCGATCATGGTATTTCCGGTTCCGTGTCCGTGGCGGCGGAGGCGGACACGGGTTTTGCGCCACTTGTGGCTGCGTTATTTCCATTTCCGTGGGGTTTTCCGTGACGGCGGTAACAACGTTTCTGAGTCTGTGTGGTGCGCGCGACCGACAGCGTGTAATCGGACGGTTTTTCCGCAAACTTGCGGATACGGAAACGTTTTTACCGCCGTCACGGATTTTGCACGGTCCCGGACTGGCAGGTTGTAATGAGGCCCAATATGTGGTTGACTCCGTGGATTTAGAATCAGAGTCTCCAACGGTTAATATGGACTACACCCAAAATGATAAGGCAGTAGGGTACACAATTGAAAGTGAAGCTGAAGTATATAGACATAGGAAAATGCAGAGAAAGGGGAAAAAGACTAGGAAACTGGGAAACAAAAAAGTGTTTCAAAGAGTATTACTTAAAGAGATAATTGGGGGAGAGAGTACAAATGGGTGTATAATAAGAGAAGAAGCTGCGACTAACATACTAGAAGAATCTGTACCCATGCGAGTAACAGAAGCAAGATCAGAAACTGTTAGATCTAAATCATTCCACATGACTAAAGAACCTAATTACTCAGGAACACATACAGTGGCAATCCACACCCCAGTAGAAAAGTTGACAACTAAAATTCAGCCAAAGAAGTTGACAAAAGTGCCAAAGGAGACGAAGACAATTGACCTACCACATAAATCAGCAGTCCCAACCCTCGATGAGTGGGTAGTACCTATTGAGAAAAAGGGAAAGAATGAAAATAGGATGAACAAAGGACAAGGGATTACGACTAAGGTGTTAAAAGCCATAAAGACCCTATATAATGAAGAGAGCTCTGTGAATGAAAACGAGCAAGTTTCCCTGATTGAGCCGGGAGTGCCCCTGGGTGGCGAGAAGCAGGGGCCACTTGATATAAAAGCAGTGCGATTTAGAGAAAACTGTGGAGAAGAGGATAATGAGCCCACCTATAAGAAAGACTCGCTAAACTTTGTTAGAGCACTTCAGTTTCAAGCGATGAATAAATCAGATACAATTGAAGTCCTAAATAGAAAGACAGTTGAGTTATGTGTGAATCTGGTCCCGTTGCGGATGGTGAGATCGAGTGATTTTTAAGATTGTTGATCAATAAGTGACCCCTAAACTGGTGACCACTAATGTGTAGTGCATGGACGACACATTCTTCAGTTTATATTAAGTCACCATGATCTCTTTAACAAATTAGGATACACATGCACAGAAACCTCCATGCGAAAGGTGAAGAATCAGAGGTTAGCAATAGGGCTCAATAGAAATGATAATCAAAGAACAGTAAGCACAGGCGGAAAGCCAACAGAAATTGAGTTTCCATCACAGAGAAGTGGCAAAAGAGAGATCACGGGGCAGTCTTCCGCTAACAATAGAATGAAAACTCTGAGGAACTCTAATACTGGGCAGCAAGCTGAGATAAATAGTGAACCTAAGTAGGTAGGCTGCTGGCAGTGGCTACCAATAGAATTTAAATCAAGACTAGAACAATGTTCCTGATGATGTAAATATGATGATATCATGGAATACCCGTGGTAATCTGCATTATGAAAAAGAAGAGGGGTTGCTAGCGAATGTTGATAGTTTTTGCATGGTCACATTGCAGGAGACCTGGTTATATGAATCATGTGATATATATGGACGGTGCTGTATACAAAGCTTGGCGTCTAAAGGACCAAGAGGACGCCCTAAAGGTGGCCTATTAACAGCTATTAAATATCCATGGACTCGTGTTAAATCTAGCTGGTCCAGTGAGATTATGCTAGTGGTGACGATAAAAACCACCATACTCTGATTCCCGAGTCTAATGTTAATGAATATATATAATCCCCCTAATGGAATTCAGAACAAAGTAAATGTAGAGAATAGCTAAAATATTGGAAGAATGTAATGTAGAGCTTCCTATTATAATAGCTGGAGACTTCAATGCGAAGATAGTTCTCCCAGATGGCAACATGATCGAGGAGAGAGGCTCTGGACCAATTGAAAAGGGATTTTCTAACAAATATGGCAAACCTTGGAGTAAGCTGATTTTGAGTCACCAACTGACGATGCTAAATGGCTATACCAAAGGTGATGCTAAGCGTGGTGCAACACGAGTGGGAGGGGGTTGTTTTACAATGATAGACTACATCATTGTAAATGAAAAGGCCAATAGTTTGATTATTGACATGGCGATAGGCTGTCGTGAGGAAAGTAACCATCTACCACTACATGTGATGCTGGAATACCCGCAAGTGGAGGCCGTATATCACATGGTAACATAAAGGTAAATAATGCCGCAAATCGGATTACTTGGAATCCTACTAAATTGGAAAAAGTAAATGCAATCACGATAAAAGATCTAAAAATGTTCAGGTCCCTGATTGATAATAGACAAGATATAACCTATAGTGACATCATTGGGAATTAAGAAAATGTAGTGAATAAGATCAAAGAAGCCTCCACTCAGAAACGGAAGTATTGCAACAATGGTGAAAGATGGAATCTTTCGCCAGGCAAGCACAATTCCTATGACGCAGAAATTAATAAAGCCAAAAGCAAAGTATTTAAACAAATAGTACATTCCTAGAAAAATGATGCCACGAAACAGATTATATGGTTAAAAAAACAACATAGGATGTGGCTACGAACTCACAAAAAAATAAAGCGAGGGAAACATGGTTAAATATTGCCGCAAAGGCCAGGAGCAATAACCATCAGGACATATGGAAGGCAATAAAAGAGGTCAAAAAAAGAACTCTACCGATTAATAGTGTCGCTGAAAAGGATTGGATTTCACATGTAAAAACACCCTGGGGTCAGAGGCAGTCAAAAAGGAAGGACTGAAAGTCTGTCAGGCCCAATGGCTAGGGAACTTTTCCGAGACCTCCTTAGAAATCATGATTGAGAAACTACACAGCTCCTGGACCACTGGCCCTGATGGGACATGCAATGCTCTGCTACGTCTGGCACCTGAAGCATGGGCAAAAGCCCTCAATATCTTATTCGCATGGATAGGGAAAAAAGGGATGATCCCAGAAATGTGGCGCGACAGCATCATTTTGCCGATTCATATAAAGGGCGAATGGAAAGATCCCACAAATGACAGAATGCTGGCAATGCTGGACATTCTGGCAAAAATATTTGCGAAAGTCTTATTGGAAGACCTGAATGTATGGTTAGAGGAGAATTAGATCTTGCCAATTTACCAAGTTGGTTTTTGTGCAAAATCATCAACCATTCATAATATAATAAATTTAGTGTCAGCTGTGGAGTATACCTGGGAGGTTCAACATTTACCAGTGTGTGCAGTGTTTATTGATTACTCAGCAGCGTTTGACACTGTGGTAAGAGAGAAACTATGGTGCAAACTAATGAATTGGGGGATACCGCTGTTGTGTCTGAATGAAAGGGACGCAGTCCCTTTTGAACACACACACACCAAGGCGGGAGGAGGGCGGAAGGGGTGGGACAAAAGGAAGGGAAAGGCAGTTTGAGGTTGTACACGAATAAAGAAGGTTAAACTCAGCCCTGGCTCCGAGCAATCTTGGGGAGGATGCGGATGACTGCCTGAGGGAGGGACCCCCAACAACCGCCAGGGTTACTACACATGATTCAATTGTTGTATACAGATACTTTTCTCAGAGTTCGTTTGGATGGAGAAGGACGACTATCGGAGGCAATTCCCACAGTATGTGGGGTGAAACAAGGCTGTAGTCTAGCAGCCACGTTATTTAATCAGTATTTGGCCGACTGCATGAATGAGATGGATAAGAGTGTGGCTGATGCAGTGAAGATGGGCAAGATATATCTCCCATGGCTAGGATATGCAGAGGATTTGGTCCTGTTGGATCATACGCCAGCAGGGCTACAAAACAGGCTAAATTGTCTGACCCAATTCTCTGAAAAGAATGGGCTAGTAATAAATATAGCAAAAACAAAGGTGATGGCCTTTTTAGGCACCACGAAACAATCCCGGTCTAACAAATTTAAATAGATGGTGAACACAGAGGTGATTGAAAAGGTCGAATGCTATAGATAGCTGGGAGTTATAATCGATCCGAAGCTGTCGTGGAAACTGCAATGGAGTTTGATTAAACTTAAGTGTTTAAAAAACGCAGGTGCTATTAGTCAATTTTTTGGCAGACAAGGTGGATTTTCTGTGAACACAATCCTGTTGCTATATTCCAGTAAAATAATTTCAAGTCCACTTTATGGAGCAGAGATATGGGTGACTAAGTTTGTAAATTAATCGACCTGACTGCGTGCAAGGAGGAGAGGGCTGGAGCCTTCTCCCCCCACCCACAGGCCCCCAGGAGAAAAGTCGAGACCCCAGCTGCCCCCACGCTCTGAAAGAGTAAGGCGGGATTGTTTTCAGCCTTTGCCTGCATTTGCCCCCGACCTGCCTAAATTGCCTGATCTTGAATTTGGTGGCCAGAACACCATGGAATCGAGCAGCTACACCACTGGCCGCCATTGATCAGAACGTGGTCAATGGCCGCATCCCCAGACGACTTCCAGCATTCAGGAAGGAGCCCAGCAGCGCCCGCAGCCTATGATTGGCTGATCCAGCATTCAGCCGCCCTCGAGCTCACCGATAGGCGGTAGCCGAACGGCAAACCAAAGGGCCTGTCTGCCACTGCATCCAGAATCGACCCTATGCTGTGCAAGGAGGCGAGGGCTGGAGCCTTCTCCCCCCACCCACAGACCCCAGGAGAAAAGTTGAGACCCCAACTGCCCCCACGCTCTGAACGAGTAAGATTGGATTGTTTTCAGCCTTTGCCTGTTTTTGGCATTATAATTATGAGCATTTGCCCCCGACCTGCCTAAATTGCCCGTTCTCGAATTTGGTGGCCAGAACACCACGGAATCGAGCAGCTACACCACTGGACGCCATTGATCATAACGTGGTCAATGGGCACATCCCCAGACGATTTCCATCATTCAGGAAGCAGCCCAGCAGCGCCACAGCCAATGATTCAGCATTCACCCCACCCTCGAGCTCACCAATAGGCGGTAGCCGAAGGGCAAGCCAAAGGGCCTGTCTGCGCCCGTCTGCGGCGGACCGCAGAGAGCTGTGGAGCCTTGGTCTTCTACCGCCCAGTAAGTTCATCTTGCACGAAATTCCAGTGCTACAAAATCTGGAGTCACCCATTCCGGACTAGTCGGTGCACTCCCCTTAACTCTTACCATCGCATTATGCTGTGCACATCATAAAATCCAGGCTTACATATGTCAATCCGCATTATTATGCCATCTCTGCCTAATGCCTGTACTGCTGCCCGCACATCTGCCTAATGCCTGTACTGCTCCCCGCACATCCGCTCTCATTGATTGAAGTGTACTCCGAACTAAATTTATGAGAAAGTGCTCCTCCGTTTTAATCTGATGCTGGTCAGAACGCTGCTCAAGGCCACTATCACTAAGTAATGCCCAGCGTCTGCTTACATATCAACAACACTGTTCCAAGACTTTATGGTTAATCCCCTATTCATGGACGCAGTATCTCATCTGCATCACTGCTGCACTACCAGTGTCTAATGTGATAACACTCTAAACACTGTGTAGTACACCAGCACGGTGTGCACCACCCACAGCCAAAAACTGTTACTCAGTCCTGCGGCATCCAGCTTTGCAATTAGCCCACTGGTAATATAAATCTAGTTTGCTGCCATTCATGCTTGTAACTAGACTATTGGTAAAATTGGCGTAGTTTGCTGCCATTCATGCTTGTAACTAGACTATTGGTAAAATTGGCCTAGTTTGCTGCCATTCATATTTGCAATCAGCCTTAGGTTAAAATCAATTTAGTCTGCTGTCATTCATGTTTGCAATTAGCCATTGGTAATATCGATCTATTTTGCTGCCATTCATGCTTGTAATTAGACTATTGGTAAAATGGACCTAGTTTGCTGCCATTCATGTTTGCAATCAGCCTTTGGTTAAAATCAATCTAGTCTGTTATCTTTCATGTTTGCAATTAGCCATTGGTAATATCGACCTAGTTTGCTGCCTTTCTTGCTTGCAATTAGCCTATTGGTAAAATGGATTTAGCCTTATCACCACTACCTATCCATTTGCCAAAACCCATAATGCTAACTTTTCTAACCACAATAATGTTCCCTTTTTGCATAAAGCCCCATTTTGTGCCATGTACAAGAGGACACTTCATCAAGATCAATGATGGCCTAGCCAGGCTAGGATGCCTACGCCATCACCCAGTACCCTGCCCAACCCCATTCCTTCCATCCCTCCCCCCATTCCCCGCTACAACCACTCATAACAACAATGATAGGACTACCGCCTCCACTCTAGCTGACTTTACCCCTCTCAGCCTCTCCTACCACCTCACCACACCTCCCTCTGACACCAATACCAAAAACAAAACAATACTCTCATTGGGTATCACCAGACTTAACAGACTTAGAGCAAGAACCAGCTCCAACTATCAGGTGCCCAGGCCCATTACAACTGTAATCTCCCCTACCTTAACAATAACCACGCCAAATAACCTCCAAATTAAAATATCCTCTAAAAAATTTAGTAAACATATCACAAAGATACAAAAATCCTCACATTTGTCCAACCCAAACACCTTACCACCCCATGTCACCAGTCCTCAGATGAAAGGCCCACTTATCAATGCACGATCACTAGGAGTACACGCCACTGAAATCCATGACCTCATCGTAGAGCAACAACTTGATATGCTAGTAATAACAGAAACCTGGCTGTACCCGGCCGCAGGTCTACTATTAACCATTGCCATCCCACAAGGGTATAGTATCCTTAGAACAGACAGGAATAACCTCCAAGGAGGTGGAGTGGCCATAATAGCTAGAGCCACACTACAATTCAGAGCCTGCCCGTTAGAACAAGTAGAGTACTAGTTAAATTCATGCCTAACACAAAAACTACCACAAACTTCCTAGTGGTCTACAGATCACCCAATAAAAATTCCCACCTCAACTTAGATATCCCATTACTGCTTACGCCCATCATCAAGCCTAAAACCAAATGTATTGTGCTAGGGGATATCAACCTAGGGTTCAGTGACCCCTTTGACACAGACGCTTCTACCTTCCATGTCAGACATGAACTTTGTCCAAATGATCAATGAACCCACTCACTCCAAAGGCAGAACACTGGACTGGATCCTCACCCTGAACTCCCAAATTACCATCGACTCCATCCTCCTGGTGGCGTAGTCCAACCACTTTGTCATTAGTTTCACCCTAGAATATAGCAATACCGATATCACTAGCCCCAAACCACTTGACACCTTCAAAACTAGGAACATTAAAAAGCTCTTGGTAGACAATCTATCCCCAGTCCTGAGTTCATCACTAGCCAACATCATACCCAACACAAACAATCCTGACTATCTAGCTGGATACTACCAACAAAGTCTTACCCAAACTATTGATTCTCTCGCCCCTGTTACCACTAAAACGAGGAAACCTGACAAACGCTCTAGCTTCTGGTTTGATGAAGAACTAGTCTCCTTCAGACGAACAAAAAGATTGCTTGAACACATACACAGCAAAACTAACAGCCAAGACTCAGCAAAGGTCTTCGAAGCAGCTAACAAAAAATACAAACTTGCGATCATCTCACACAAAGCCAACGCCTTTAACCAGCGCATAGCCAGCGCCGACTTGGACAGCAAAGAGTTATTGTCTATCCTCTGAGAACTTGAGAACCCCGGCCAAGTAACAGCACCACACAATACAAGTAAAGCCTGGTGCACTACAATCCAAGACACAATAGCCTCTAGAATAATGCTCTTACAAAAGAAAATCGACAGCAAAAAGACACTCCTCGCTGGTAAAACACCTCTGTCTATTGCCACCATCCCTACTCACACCCCTTCATGCACCCCTTTTCATTTCACCCCAGTCACTAACAAAGAAGTACAAAATACTATAGTCAAACTCAAAGCCTCCAACTGCAAAGAAGACGAA
Source organism: Ambystoma mexicanum (assembly GCF_040938575.1). NCBI lineage: Eukaryota > Metazoa > Chordata > Amphibia > Caudata > Ambystomatidae > Ambystoma > Ambystoma mexicanum. The sequence goes on along the minus strand of NC_090931.1, from coordinate 1,470,346,461 downwards.
TTCCCATCCCATTCAGTTAAACTGTGTGCCCATACCCTCTCACCCATCATCATTGAATTTGTCAGCACCTCTTTCAGTTCAAATATAGTCCCTGCCAGCATCAAAAAAGCGTTGGTAACACCCCTTCTAAAAAAAAACAATCCTGGACCCATCTATCCCCACCAACTACTGACCCATAACCACTGTCCCTTTTCTCCTGAAAATGATCGACAAAATAGCCTATTCTCAGATCCAAAACCATTTAGAACACAACCAACTACTGGGGGACCGACAGTCAGGATTCCGCCCTAATCACAGTACAGAATAGCCCTACTCGATCTGAAGATCCAAATGGATGCTTCCAGAGAATCAGGCAAACTTTGTCTACTTATGCTATTAGACCTATCAGCGGCCTTTGATTTGGTCGACCATGACAAACTCTGTGCCACCCTAGCCAATAACTTTAACCTGTCAAACAATGCCACAAACTGGATCAAATCCTTCCTCGCAGATAGGACCTCAAGAGTGGCCATTGGCAAAGAATCAGCTGATCCCTTACCAGTCCCTTTAGGCGTCCCGCAAGGGTCCTGCCTATCCCCCACACTTTATAACGCATACACCAAGCTGCTTTTTGCAGCATTGGATGCTATGGGTGTCATCTACACCAATTTCGCAGGTGACACCCAGATCCCTATCCCCCTAACAGGGAATCACAAGCATGACACACTCCTTATTCATGAAATCTATTCACTAATCCAAAATTGGATGGCCAATAATAGCCTTTGTCTCAACAGTGACAAAACAGAGTTACTCATACTAGGATCAGCATCTAAACTTGCTTCCCTACAGCATGCCTACTCATCTTTCATCATTGATAGCACCACAATCCCAGTACTTAAACAAATGAAGACACTCAGTGTTTACCTAGGCGCCACCCTAACCATGACCAAACAAATTAACACCCTAGCCTCCTCCACCTCCTATACATCCAAACTTATCTCCCTTAGCCGTAAATTCCTCTCAGTCAATAACTGTATTACACTAGCAAGAGCTCTCATACTCTTGAAACTTGACTACTGTAACATCCTCTTCCTAGGCACATCCAATACCAGTCTAGCCAAACTCCAACTGATGCAAAATAAAGCCCTTCGAGCGGTACTAGGAAAAACAAAAATCCGACCACATCTCTAACATCAGGAGAACTAACCCCTGGCTCCCCATCAAAGCCAGAATACTATTTAAAACCCTCAGCATCACCCATAAATCTCTCAATAACAAAGCACCAAAATATCTCCTCAGTGCAGTTACCAAGGAAAACCACACCAAGAGTCAGATCGAACAACAGCGAAAATCTCGTTATCCCACGATACATAAGAGAAAAAGCAGGCGGGAGCAGCTTCAAAGTACTCGCTCCTAGGCACTGGAATGCCCTTCCCAGTAATATCAAGACTGAAAATTCCTACCCACTATTTAAAAAATCGCTAAAAACCTGGTTATTTAATCAATTCTAATATGAATATAGACCTGGACCAGCTTAGACCTAACCCATCTGCCCTCTGTATATATTTGTTTATAATAGTGTTCCTGTATTATGTCTTGTATTGCTGTGTTCTTCCCTAAGCTTGTATTTCGCCATTGTCTCTAACTGCGCTTTGATACCTCAGGGTCTTGGCATATAACAAATGTAATAAATAAAATAAAATAAATAAAAATGTAAATTGGAAGGAAACATTTTAAAATGGCTATTTAGATTACCAACAGTAGTTTCTGGTGAATACATTTTATTGGAATCCGATTTTATATATGCTAAAGATATATTAGAGTATAAATCTGCAATGTTATATGTGAAGTTGAGCACGCTGACTACCAACACATTTGTGATGGAATTGATGAAAAATTTTAATATTGGAGAACATACGTACTTTAAAACATTGAATGCGCTGTACACGGTATATGTAAATTGGGCCAAGGGTAATGCCAAGAGTTGGTTACTTTTTACACAAGCAAATTAAAAAGCTATCACAAGGTTTCATATACAGCTGTGCTAAGGAACGTGGCATGATTTCTCTGGCCCCAAAATCTACAAGTGGCTTATTTTTAGAATATTGGACCCCGGAAACTGTGAAACCTAAATACCAGTATGACTTTCCAAATCAGTCCATAGTAAGATTGTACCTGATGTTCAAGTTTAATAGATGTGATACTATGGAGATTTTAGGTGCAATAATGGGCATAGAGAAAAGCTTAAGGCTATGCAGACTATGTGGCATGGAACAAATTGAGACTGCCAAACATTTGATATGTCACTGTGAAAGTCTTTGGAAACTGCGTGCTAAATACTGCCCAAGATATATGAATTCATGTCTATCTGAGGAGATAGAAAATATATGGCAACGATTGATGGAAGGGAATGATATGAATTTGATTTTCCATATGATGAAATTTTATGAGAACATTTTAATAATTTTAAGGAGTTATCTGATGGTATAGTTATAATAAAATTTTAAATTGATGAGGGAAGAGTGTAAAATGAAGTTTTTTGTAAAAGTATGTCTGTATATGTAAAGCCAGCGATGGCTGTGAATATATTATTAATAAATACATAATCCATTTTGAGATGGCTGGGGTGAAGGCGGGAAGGAGATAAATATTTGAGTGTCATCCGCAAAAAAGTGACAGTGAAAGCCAAATCATGAGATAAGTCTTCGTAGGACAGAGGTCCTCACATCATCAAGGTAAGGGCAAGAAAGTCTTGCCTGAACTCACATCATCAAGGTAAGGGGTAAGAAAGTGTTGCCTGAATTTCCTCTTAGTCTTTGAAGAGGGGAGATGTGGTGTGTTAGGGAGGATTCTCATTCTATGGCTAATTTCCCTTCCCTATAGAGTCCCCCAGCAGCTTTGCTGGATTTGAAGGGTTTGTTTCTTTTTCCTGCTAAGAGTGAGGCTCTTTTTCCCACTCTTAGGCACTTTTTGCTATGTGTGTTCTAGGCTATTTTTATGTTTAATGTCTATGGGATTTTCTCACCCCCATAGAAACCATCTTTACTCACATGTGTTACCCTCAGTGCAGTGACACAGGGGTGTCGTAGCGACCCCCAAACATAGACTCCATACCCTGGGACTGACTACTGTCTCCCAGGGCATGTAAAGTCCCATTTGACTTTACTAGTCAATTATTATGAACTAAACCAGTACAAACCATCTTACTATGGAGGCACTGGAAAGGGTTAATAGTTTTTCCCTTATGTTCATTTTTGAGAGGGTACCATACAGTCCCTCTCTCAAATGTTTCTGGTTGGTGGCAGTGGTTACTACCGTAAATATTCGACTGCAAATATTTCCCTAAGATATTTTCCCATTGTTCGAGGCTCCCACTTTTCCTGACAGCCTCTAACATACCGCTGGTGTATTTTAATATTATTTTTACTCCTGTAGGTTTTTTATTGCCAGAACTTTAATATAACTTCTTTCTCGTGTCTTTCTCTAAACTCCTAACCCAGGTCGGGGATCTTTTGTTCGTCCTTTTGGCAGGCTTCTACCGAGAAGCCCTCCTTTCGGCGCCATTGAGTCTGGGGTGGGTCCATTGTGTGAGAGGGGGAGTAGGACCCCTGGACAGGGTTGCCTCAGCAACCCATGTCACACTCTATCCTGATAGGCTGGAGGGTCTCCCTCCAAGATGACCACTCCACTCTGTGGGTGACAGCTAGGCTGCATGAATGGGGATCTTTTTGCATAAAAGCAGGGTCCTGCGGACTGGAAGAGCAAGACGTCGCCACTGGAACTAAGAAGCTGAAGAGGAGAGAAGCCAAAGACATCTGCAACAACTGAACCACCGGTGAAGCCCTGCTGCAGCGTCTCACCACTTTTCTCCACCCCACAAGAGAAGATCTTTCTCTGTAAGATCCTTCTTCCCTTGAGCTGGTGGGGCCAACCAGCTTGCCAATCGCCTTCTTGGACCTGCCTTGGTCGATACTCCTGTACTCGGAGACTGGATAGCCAGGCACCAGTCCACCCAGACCGCAATTTAAAGGAGCGTACCTTTTATTCGTCGGGCAGCACCGCGGCTGGTTTCATCCGTGGGTAGTGCAGTAACTCGAACCTTCCTCCACGACGAGAGCCTCTCTTCCTCTTCTGGATCACCTGAACTGCATGAACTACCAGGAACAACCACCACCGCAGGAGCCACTTCTTCATTTAAAGGTACATTGTTCCGCCAGGCCGCCCTTTCTTCGCGGTAGCACTAAAGGTGTTTTAAATCCTTTACCTACCTGTTGGGTTGGCCGCCCCTCTCTCTTAACATTGTCTTTTCAACTTCTGCATCCACCTTTTCAAAAATGTTAACCAAAGACTTGACTGCAGCTAAGAGAACATTTTGCTCCTGGACCCTTGCCCTGTACCAACTGACTGGCACAGGCCTACTGACTCTGCTTACATTTGTTAGACCTGCCTTCTTTAGAATGATTTTCATCTAGAACTGTGTGGTGCACCTAATTCTTACAACTACCCATTCCTTCCCATTTTAAACCTTGTGTAATGCCATTTTGCTAAGTTTTCAGTTAAGTATTGCCTATACTGATGCCCTGTCTTGCTTGAACTGGTCCACAAACTTATGGGAAGTGTTGCTAGGGTGTGTAGGAAACTATTTCTAAATACCTTGTGCTTTCCCTCCCTTGTAAGGAATTGTTAGAGTATCCCTTGTGTGTAGTTTTCACTATGCCATTCTGCTCAGTTTTCACTCTGGTTCACTTGGTCTACAATTTAACTTGGGATTGTGTATATTTTTCCTTTGACTTAATTTAACTTGCTTGATGACTGTGATACATGTGTTTTATTAGAAGTGTATAAAATAAATATCTACTTTTTAATACAAAGCTTTGGTCAGTGTTTACTTGTGCCATAGTATTGTATGAGATAAGTCTGACTGCTCAGCCACAGCTACCAACTAAATCTTTGTGGTACAGACTGATACCAAAGGGGATTTATTGCTCTCACCTGTAGTCCTAATCTTGTGTAGTGCTCCCTAAGGGAACTGCCCAGGTTTCTGCCTAACACTGGTGTACAGCGGTGAGGATAAAAGTATTGGATTTACATTTTAGAGTTATGGAAAGTTACAGCCTCCTTTCTAATACTGCTGATTATTTAAGGGATCTGTGTAGACAGAAAGGTCTTCCTGTCAAAAGCAAGAAACTAGAAATGATTGATAGACTGTTAGAGAAACAAAGTCTGGATAGTGGTGCTGTAGTGCCCGCTACTCCAGCAAATGTAGCAAATCTTGAAGAAAATAATGTTGAAGATGTTATTGTTGAAACAGATGAGGAAGAGGAGGATAACAATGTCACCCCCTCTGCCCCTCTACCTGCTCAAAGGCCTCAACCTATGGCTACTGGACCCTTACTAGGTCCCACATTAAGTCCTGAATGTATCCCACTAGAAACAAATGAGACTTGAACTAGAATTCAAAAGAATTAGTGCCCAAACTGAACAGAGACATCAAGAACTAAGGCTCAAAGAAATGGAACTCAACCATGAGCTTGAGATGAAGAAATTGTCTTTGGAATATTCTTCTCTCCCCGATCTTCCAGTCCAAAAAGACCGTGGATGCCTAAAGAGATTGTGGGTATGTATGAACCTAAGTTGGATGTATTAGATTGGCCTGCTATGTTTGAATACAATCATGGGCTCCAGGATATCACAGGGAATCAGTTGATCCCCTGGTTATTCTCTAGGCTCCCCCCTGTTGCATCTGATGTGGTAATGGAGTTGGGGTAGGTGGATAGGATGGATTATGAATGTGTAAAGCTAGCTTTGATAGCTAGAATTGGGAAGACTCCTTCCCAGTACCTTAAGAGGTTTTGGACCCTCAAAAAGCATGATGGTACCCATTGGGCTACTTGGGTGAATGAGTTTTTGAAGAATTTAGAGGGGTGGATTAAGGGTTATAGAGTTAACACTTATGAAGGAATGAGAAATCTTGAATCTTGTAATGATGGAGTCTATCTATGATGCCTGCTCTCCTGAGCTCAGACAGCACTTGGCTGATTCTAAAGAACTGGATTCTAAGAAACTAGCTAAGGCTGCTGACTTGTGGGTTGCCAACAGATCTACTCACAAGGATTCAGGGGTAACTCAGAAAAAGGATGAGGGAAAGCAGCCAAAGAAGGACAACAAAGAGAATTCAAATAATTCCAAAGAGGGCCCCAAACAAAATTCTAAGGGTAAGCCACAAGGGAAACCTAATCAGGCTAGTGCACCTTCTGGTCCCAGACCAGAAGGAGGTCAGCACAAGCCACCATTCATAAAGACATTTGGAAACTGTTATGTTTGTGGCTCTACTGATCATGTGAAAGGGGATCCCAGATGTAAGGGTAAACCTTCAGGGGTCCACACTGTCTCCTTAGCCTTCGCTCCAGAGGAGGGAGTACCTATGGCCAGTGGAAACTTTCAACTACTAGCTGAAGATCCCATTGGAGTCTCAGCTAGTGTATCTTTAGTCTCTCTAGGGTTGTGGGAACAACAGAATTTAGATGTGTATAATTCTATCCCTCCTAATACTAAAGAGTATTATAAAGACAGTGTCCTAGTCAATGGTCAGGAGACCCCTGCCATTAGAGACACTGGGGCCAGCATAACTGTGGTGGATGAATCTTTTTTCAAGGTGGAGGATGTTGCTAAGGCACCCAAACGCCTCACCAAGTTAGCTGGAGGGCCTGTGCAGATGCTTCCCCAATTACCAGCTCTCATCCAGTGCAATGAAATGACTGTCAGGATACCTGTGAGTGTACAATCTGAAGTACCAGGAAGGGTGCTGTTGGGCAATGATCCGAAAGACCTGGGAGTAGTGTCAAGTACTCCAAGACCTCCTAGTAAGAGGTTACAGGAGCTTACCAGACCTACAAGGGAGAGAACCTTGAGGGGTTCTCCTGAGGAGATGATAGAAAAATAAATCACTCCTACTCCTCTGGAGTTACTAACTGCTATTTCAAAGCAACCAAAAGCTAAGGGGAAACCCAAGACTTCAAAGAAGAAACCATCAGAAAGCACTCCAGTACTGCCAACCAGGAGATCGCCTAACTGTCATGATGCCTACCTCCAAGGAGCCAGGTCCGACCCAGCAACCCCAGAGGCAGGCATCATTTCCCCCAGGGGAGTGCCAGCGGGCCCAAGCTGGGGCCCTTTGGACGCAGTCCTGGCGCCTTAGGCGCCAGGCTCATGTTGGACCCCTGTCCTGGCGCCTTAGGCGCCAGGCTCATAAAGCTAGACATGTGTTCAAGTGTTTTTATGTGCACTTACCTGATGCAGACCATGCTGCCACATCCAGGCCCTCTTGAGGCCTGAATGGAACTACTTTACCTGTGGGACTACTTTCCACCCGGGTGTGGTCGGGGAAGGATACATACCTGATCGGAGGAAGGATACACACTTGGAACTTCTTCCAAAGCTATTTAAACCACACCCGATCAGCAACTCACGCTTCGCGTTGTTCTGCTCCTCGCAGCTGGACGCTCACCGTGTCAGCTCCTGCATCTGGACTTCAGCCACGCCTGTCAGCATCCTGGGTCACCTGCAAAGGGAGACAAGAGACCTTACCAGCTAAATCTGCTCCACGGAGACATCACCGACGATCCTTAAAGGGAAGACATTATTTTTAAAAGCATTTCGTTACGATCGCTGCAGTGCTGCATTTCACTCACCTTTCCTGGGTTCCTCCATCTTCAGCAGCGATCATCCGGATACACAGCCATTTCCTAGAGCCTAGAGAAAAAGACAAGAATAAGAGGTGAGAGAAGGAAGGGAATAAGACTTACCTGTTGGGTCATTCCCATTTCATTTCAGGTCTTGCCGCTTCCAGGCATTTTCCGGACCCCGGCCCCTATGGGGAAAAAAGACAAAGACATTGAATGAGCGTATGCAAAGACAGTTCCCGAGCGCTCATCCAGAACTAACCTGCCATTTACTGGAACTGGAACTGCACGTTTCACTTCGGGTCGGCGCCATATCTTCGGCATTCCGAACCCCGGCCCCTAAGGGGAAAAAAGACATAAGCATTAGCGCTCGCTGCAAAAAGACAATGAACATTATTATTAAGCTTGGACTTTTGAACTTGCAACAGAACTTTTACAGAGCCTTACCTGAATAGTCAAGCTTACCTGAACTCCCATCAATCCTCAATCCAGTGAAGTAACTGGGTGTCAACGCGCCCCTGCATCAGAAGCAGGATGGAGAGCTCATCCTTCCTGACCCTAAGGTGAGACTTCACGGGGAATCGTGGAAGGGTATCGTGGAGGGTTGGAAGAGAGTGGGAGGCTTGAGCATAACTCAGTCAGTAGGTAATACTCCCTTTTCACGCACAGGGGAATATTCCTGCGAGCCGGAGAAGCCAGAGTAGAGGGCCCTTCCTGTCCATCTACAGAGTCCTGCGCTTCACCATTGAAGAAGCATCAGCACTCGAAGCCAGACCTGCGCCTCCGTGGGAATCAGGTGAGCGTTACACCTAGGTTGTCAAACATCACACCTGTGATTCCTCCTCCAGCTGAGGCTGAGAGTGAGGTACAACCCTGTGTGGTTGAATTAGAGCCTGAGGACTCAGATCTAGTAGGAGGCCAAGAACTACTTGGAGATCTTGATCTTGTGGACCATCCTGTGCTGCAGTTGTTACTGGCAGAAGGTGGCAAGGGTGGCAAGTTCCTTAGACTTCAGTAAGGGACAAAGAAAATGTCCAACTCTGGAAGGTCTTCACCACCAGGCAGCTTCTCAGCTTGAAGGGCAAGAGCCTGGGAAGTATAGGTTACACTGGGAAGATGGCCTCTTCTATAGTTAACCAACAGAGTCAACCTGGGGACTACAAAAGACTTGTAGTGCCTCAAGTAAACCAACTCCAATTCTTGCAACTAGCCCATGAGATACCTTTGGCTGGTCACTTGAGTTTCAAGAAGACCAATGAAAGGCTCTCTCTCTACTTTTATTGGCCTAAAATGGGGGCTGAGGTAGATAAGTATTGCAAGAGTTGCCACACTTGCCAAACCTCTGGTAAAAGTGGCTCCAAGAACGTGGCGCCTCTAGTGCCTCTCCCTGTGGTAGGAGTACCATTTGAGAGGGTAGGAATCAACATTGTTGTTCCCCTTGATCCTCCAACTTCTTCAGGCAACAGGTTTATACGTGTAGTAGTAGACCATGCTACTAGGTTCCCTGAAGCAATTCCTATGAGGACTGTTACAGCTCCAGCTGTAGCTAAGGCCCTCCTTAGTATTTTTTACCAGGGTTGGGTTTCCTAAGGAGGTAATATCCGACAGGGGGTCAAATTTTATGTCCCACTACATGAAGGCCATGTGGAAAAACTGTGGAGTTACCTACAAGTTCTCAACAGCATACCACCCTCAGACAAATGGGTTGGTAGAAAGGTTTAACAGAACCATGAAGAGCATGATAGGAGCTTTAGAAGACCCCCTTAAGAAAAAGTGGGATCTTCTACTGCCATGCCTTCTCTTTGCATATAGAGAAGTCCCTCAGGAGGGAGTGGGTTACAGTCCCTTTGAACTTCTCTATGGCCATCCGGTCAGAGTTCCATTGGCACTGATCAAGGAGGGTTTCGAGAGTGCTCCTTCCCCCACGCCAGTCAGAGTCACTGACTATGTGATAGGACTCCGGAGGAGAATGTCACACATGATGGCTGAGGCAAGTGATAACTTGAAAGCACGTCAGGCTCTGGTCAAGCATTGGCATGACCAGAAGGCCAACATGGTTGAGTTCGCTCAAGACCAGCTAGTTCTTGTTATGGTCCCAACAAGGCCTTGCAGGACAAATGGATGGGACCCTTCAAGGTTGTGGGAAAACTTGGAGAGGTGAACTATCTGGTGGACTTAGGCAATCCTAAGGAGGCTCCTAGAGTCTTTCACATCAACCGTCTAAAAGCTTATGTCTCGAGACCAGAACTGGGAGCTCTGCTTCTAGCTTCAGCTCAAGAGGAGGAGGAGAGTGAACCTCTACCTGACCTCCTCAGAGGCAAATCTTTAGATGAAAAAATCAAAGGAGTTAATCTGTTAATCTCTCTTCTAATCTGACACCTGAGCAACCGGAGGAGTGCAAAGTTTTGTTGAATCAATTTTCCTCCCTGTTTTCTCTAGCACCAGGCTTGACCCCTTGGTGTCAACATGATATCCAAACTGGTGACTCTTTATCTGTCGAAAGCAGGAGCTACAGGATGTCAGAAAATGTAATAACCCACATCAAAGGAGAGGTCAACAAGAGGCTTGATCTTGGGGTAATAGAGCCCTCTACTAGTCCATGGTCTAGCCCAGTTGTGTTAGTACCAAAGGCAGGATCCAAGGAGTTGAGATTATGTGTGGACTATAGATCTCTAAATGCAGTCACTAAGACTGATGCCCATCCTTTGCCAAGGACAGATGAGCTGGTGGATAGACTTGGCTCAGCCAAGTTCCTCAGCACATTTGATCTCACGTCAGGCTATTGGCAAATAGCCCTGACTGACCATGCCAAGGAGAAAACTGCATTCTCCACCCCAGTTGGATTATCCAGTTTAAGGTTATGCCTTTTGGATTAAAGCATGCACCTGCTACATTCCAAAGGATGGTTAATCAAGTTCTGAATGGGATGGAGGACTTCTGGATGGCATACTTGGATGACATTGCAGTGTTCAGCCATACTTGGAAAGAACATGTTGACCACCTAGGATATGTTTTGCAGGCTCTTGAACAGGCCCATCTGACCATAAAGGCAAGTAAATGCCAAATTGGTCAGAGTAAAGTGGTCTACCTTGGGCATGAGGTAGGAGGTGATGAAATAAGGCATTTGCTCAGCAAGATTGAAGCTGTGCAAAATTGGACAACCCCTTCTACTCAAAGCCAGGTGAGAGCCTTCCTAGGCCTCACTGGGTATTACAGGAATTTCATTGAGAACTATGGATCCATAGCTTCTCCACTGAATGTAATCTCTTCTCCTAAGTTCCCTAAAAAGATCAAATGGAATGAGGAGTGCAATTAGGCCTTTGAAAGCCTGAAGAAAGCCCTTTGTCAAGCTCCAGTTCTCCGAGCTCCTGACTACCACCTACCCTTCATTGTGCAGTATTCAGTCAACTGGATGAGAAAGGTAGGGAACACCCCATTTGCTTCATCAGTAGGAAACTGAAGGAACCTGAGACAAGGTGGGCAACTATTGAGAGAGAATGCTTTGCCATTGTGTGGGCTTTGAAGAAGTTTAGACCATACTCGTATGGATCTACTTTGATCATTCAAACAGACCACCAACCCTTGAGATGGTTGATGCAAATGAAAGGGGAGAACCCAAAATTGCTAAAATGGTCAATCTGCCTCCAAGGGTTTGATTTTACCATTGAGCACAGGTCAGGATGTCACCGCCAAAATGCTGATGGTCTCTCTAGGATGTTTATAACCGACTAGAGGTAAGAGACTCATCCAGGAGTGGATTAGATCCTCCTGTCCCTTAGTTTGGAGGGGGCGAGTGTTAGGGAGAATTCTCATTCTATGGCTAATTTCCCATACCTATAGAGTCCCCCAGCAGCTTTGCTGGATTTGAAGGGTTTGTTTCTTTTTCCTGCTAAGAGTGAGGCTCTTTTTCCCACTCAGGCACTTTTTGCTATGTGTGTTCTAGGCTATTTTTGTGTTTAACCTCTTTAGTGCCAAGGACGAGGTATCTCGTCCTAGGAATTGCATGTGCAGTGCCAAGGACGAGATAGCTCGTCCTTTTTGGCACCTTGTTTTGAGCGATCCCTGCAAAGCAGGGATCGCTCGGGCGTGGCTTGAAGCCGCCACGAGTGGAATGGCTTCGTAGGAGCTCCTGCTGGCCCATCGCACCATTACTGACACCGCCGCTCTCAGACCCCGGTATGGCGAGAAAATAGAACGAATACCGGATGAATTCATGCTGCAGCTGTCTGCCGAGTCGGGCCCCGTTCCATAGCCGATTGACAAAGTTTCGGCAGATTCCTCTTCACGGGGCCCTGCTCGTAAGCAAGATGGCGGACATGGATCATCAGCAGAGGGGGAAGGGCAGGCGCGCCAAAACAACCGAAGCCGCCTAGCACCTCCAGCTCTCCGCCCCGCACAGAATCGCGAGCACTACGACAAGAGCCGAGTACAGATTCAAGCCCGAGCGACTGCCTGAGCATGCCCTGGAATCCTGCGCAGCACCCTCGGCGTACCAACACAGAATTACGCCTCCTCTGACGGAGCCCGCGGCAGGTGCACCTCCGAGCCCACACCCTGCCAATAGTACTAATTGCACGCTGCCCCCCCTGAAAGCAGCCTGACGGAGGCGGGGAGTAACACGTTCCGGGGCACCTGGTTTGGAGCTGTCGGTCGCTCGCACCTGGCGGCCGCTCCAACGGCAGGATCCAGGAACCCTTCTGCCCGACCAAAACAATCCCTGAAAAAGGAGCCCGATACCGTGCTGTTGCAGCACCGATCTGTAGCTGCATCCGGCATCCAGTCGGATCCACAGCCCAGCGGGTCCCAGAGCTCGGAGTACTTCCACCAGCACACCCAACCCTAGCCCGTGGAACCCGCGGACTGGTATATGCGGAGCAGGAGATCCTGAGGGCTTGCAGAGAATAACGGAGCCCCCGTGTCTCCGGGGAAAACACGCATTGAACCTGCAGCAACATTGCTGAGGTGAGGAGCGGGGAAAGGTGGGGGGACTCCTGCATAATTCTAACGTTGATTAGTCCTTATTGGTCTCCGGACTGACTCGAAGCAGCACCAACCATTGGGGGCGCACTCCTCTGGGCTCCGGTCATATCCCCAAGCCTTACCCCCTCTGACATTACTCCGCATTGCCTCACTACCACAAGGATCTTCCCTCCAGCCTGCCGAGGCCCTCCGCAAATTACCAATTGCAACTGCATAGACGCCACATCCCCCCATTAACACTAGTGCTTCCTGTACCACATCAAACGGGGCAGATATCTAAAGTAGACTCTGGAACTTTCCCCCTAGGGATAGTGGCAAATTTCCCACAAAGTAAATCCAGCCACAGAGACTTGCACCGAAAATGTCAAAAAGCGGCAAAGCTCCCAGACAGGCTGACATTGGAACACCACTACTGAGAGGTCTAGGAAGGGGGACCTGCCTGAAGACTCAGCCAACAATCCCACGGCCACAGCGTTGGCACCAGCCCACTGCCCATCCCAAGCAGTCACCAAAGCCGACCTGCAAGACCTGCTGTCCGCTCTGACCAAAGAGATTCAAAAAAGCACAGAGGAGGTCATAAAGAAAATCAATTCACTGGATGGGCGAGTAGAAGAAGTAGAACGCCGCACTGCCGAGCTTGAAACCGAAACATGCGACCAAAGATTTGAAGTTGAACAGGACAGGGAGAGGATTGCAGCCTTAAAATCAAGATGCACCCTCCTAGAGGCAAAACAGGAGGACGCCGAAAACCGCTCTCGTAGAAATAACATCCGCCTGCGAGGGATCCCATCCTCCATTCCAGACGCAGAACTGCGAGATTACGTCTCACAACTACTCATATTCATAATCACACTCCCAGACGACACGCCCTTGGAGATGGACAGAGTACACAGAACATCCCCGAGACAGGAGTCGTCATTCCCCCCGGACGTCCTAGTCAGAATCCATTTCTTTCAACTAGAGGAGGAAATTATGCGCGAGGCGAGACAAATGCAGCAGGTTACCTTCCAAGGATCCAAAATCTCTCTTTATCAAGACCTTGCTGCCACTACCCTTCAAAAGCGAAAAAACATGCAACCTCTAACGGAATAGTTACGAGAAAGGAAGATCCCGTATCAATGGGGACCTCAGTCAAATTCAAGTGGGAAGGTACCCTGAGACAAATTCACACACTAAAAGAGGCGGACAAATTTATGGGCCTCAGAAAATCCGACGGGGAATCGGAACCAGAAGAACCTACCCAGCCCCCTCGTGAAAAGCATCCCTCAGGAGCATGGTCAAAAGCAGGAAGGCGATGCAGACTGCGGGTTCCCCCTAAGAAAGACAACTTCCCGGGCTGACTAACTTAGCAATAACTCAGCTACACCCCGGTTCTCCAATTTCGGGATGTCATCCGGCTCACGCAGCCGGTCTGCAGACAAGGCACAACTCGTGGCTCACAACGACTAAAGTACGTGAAACTAAGGAAAGAAGTCTGCAGAAACTTTTATTCTCACTCATTCCAACAGTGCGGGAGCAAGGATGAGCTCCAACACTCATCGGATCAGCGGCCCAGTTGGCCAATGCTAGACGCCTTGGTGCCACCAGTTCCCCAGTGGCAGCAGGACAATGGTTCTACTTCTAGTTCAAGTTGGGGGGGGAGGGAGTGAGGGGGAAATAACTTTACTAGGCAATCAGTACAGAGATGGACACACCGAACCCCATGTGTTCTGGCCTCAGAGTTAAATCCGCAGCATATTATATCAGCAACCCAGTTCTCAACAGATCAACACAGCAAGCGATCTCTTCTAACAAACTCTCTGCCCTGGAATGGGGACACGGACATCGACACATCTAAAGCTAAAATGGACACGAATGGCCAGCACAAATAATATAGTGATACTCACATGGAACGTCCAGGGCCACGAAAGCGCAAGTCAGTGGAACACAGACTGGGCCAATTATCAGGGGACATTGTACTTCTCCAAGAAACCCACTTACTGCAAGAAGATGAAATACGAGTGAGATTCAATAGGTATAAACACAGAGCGTACTTCGCCTCATCTGGAAAGAAGAAAAGAGGAGTAGCAATTCTACTAAGTGACAGAGTCCCACTATCAAAAATTACCATAAAAAGAGACCCCAAAGGCCGCTTCTTCCTTCTGAAAGGACTGTTTGAAGAACTTCCTATCACCATCGTCTCAGTTTACGGCCCCAACTCATCTCAAGCCAACTTCATCACAAATGTAATCCCTACCATCCTAGCTTTCCGTGAAGGACACCTAATCATGAGTGGAGATTTCAACTGCATGCCAGACCCTCAAGTAGATAAAACCTTGCCACCCACGAACTCGGATTTCGCTCAAGCACTGGCAATAGCCAAATTACTAAGAGAAACTGAATCCGTTGACGCATGGAGACTATTCAAAGGAACCCTAAGGGATTACACTCACTACTCCTGCGTGCATAAAGGCTTCTCTAGAATATACCTCATTCTACTATCTGGTGCCCTGTTCCCATGCCTAAACAACGCGGAAATCCACACCTGTATGATATCGGATCATGCCCCAGTATCCGCTAATCTAGCCATCTCAGAGCAAAAACAACCAGTCCAAAGGCATTGGAAACTCAACGACTCATTACTACTTGATGAATGCATCCAAAGAAACTATCTCCAACTATTTTAATGAAAACACGACAGAGCACTCTCCCATCAACATCATCTGGGACGCCATGAAATCGGTTGTCAGAGGCACACTGATTAGTGCCGGAGCAGAACAGAGAAGAGTCTCAAATATCATGGCTGCCAAGCTGGAAGAAAAGGTAATGCAACTGGAGGTCGAACTAAAATCACACAACTCCAGAAAAAGGGAGAGAGCTCTAAGGAGGGCTAAAACAGCGCTGGAAATCCACTGCGCAGATCGCACAGCGAAAGCTTTAGCATTCACAAAGCAATTTTATTACAGCAAAGGGAATAAAGCAAACAGGATATTAGCACAAAAATTGAGAAAAATCCGCAGCCGAAACAACATTCTGAAACTGAGAAAGGACGATGGGAAAATGCTCTTCACCGAAACAGAAAAAATCGAAGAACTAGTAAATCACCATAAATCAATCATGTCAGGGAACCCTACTGTACTAGACAAGCTACCAGAATATCTAAGATCCATACCCCTTCGAGACCCATCCAAGCTAGAATCCCTAGAACTACCCATTTCTACTCTGAAGAAATTACCGAAGCTATTAAATCCCTCAAAACCGCCGCTCCAGGCCCTGATGGTTTTTCCACGAATTTCTATAAAAAATACGCCTTGATCCTAGCCCCTCAGATGGAGTCCCTATTGAACTCCTTCCTCAACTCAAAATCAACAACTGGATCAATGGCGGAATCACTCACAGGACTTTTACACAAACCGAGCAAAGATCCCGAACTAGCGGCCTCCTACCGACCGATCTCACTCCTAAATTGCGACGGGAAGATCTTCGCCAAAGTACTGGCTAACAGACTGGGACCAGCCTCACCGACCCTAATTGATGCAGACCAAACAGGATTCATACCCGGGAGAAGGACCCAGGACAACATCAGAAGGACGATCGACATCATTGAAAGTGCAAACAAACTAAAGGTTGGAATGGCCGTCATATCTTTGGATGCACACAAAGCCTTTGATTTAGTCGACTGGGGGTACATCCGAGCAGTCTTGGCACACTTGGGCTTTGGCCCCAACTTCATCACATGGGTCATGGTCAATTATCAGTCTCCCACCACACAACTGCGAGTCAATGGCACAAGATCCAGCAAAATACATATATCCAGAGGTACCAAGCACGGTTGCCCACTCTCACCCATAATCTTTGCCCTATCTATGGAACCCTTTGCGGCAAGAATTAGGCAAAATCGTAATATCAGTGGGTTAGCCGGGGGAGACCACGCATAAAAGATAGCGCTATACGCGGATGATGTCCTAATAACTGCAACAAACCTAACAACATCACTGAGGGCCATCTGGGAGGAGATTTCGGAATTTGGGTCCCTGTCGGGGTTCAGAGTAAACCTATCTAAATCCTCAGCCCTGCCGATCAACCTCTCTAAGCAGGAAAAAGCGAATCTCAGCCCTCTAATGCCGATCCCACGGTCAAAAGGCCCAATCGACTATCTCGGAGTTCACATCCCCAATGACCCATCACGCTTGTACTCAAGCAACTTCCCACAACTCATCAGAGAGCTGCAAAATGATCTAAAAAGATGGAAACCCCAGGAAATCTCCTGGTTTGGCAGGATCACAGCCATCAAGATGAACCTGATCCCTATATGGTTGAACAACTACACAGCACTCCCAATCCAAATAACGGGTCCTGCCCTGGCAGCCCTGCAGAAGCAGATTCAAGCATTTATACGGGGGGGGACCTCGAATTGCCAAACGAATAATGATGAGGGGGATACCACAGGGTGGTCTGGGAGTACCGGATCTTGCCAGATACACCCTGGCAGCGCAACTGTCTCATGCCTTCACATGGTCCCAAGAGTCAGACAAACCAAAGTGGGCACAACTCGAAGAAGCTTGGTGCCCGGTGGTACCATCAGCCCTCCCACACCTCCCACCTATAAAGCCACAAGCAAACAGCGGACCCTTATCGGCAATAACAACAACAGCCCGCTGCTGGAAGGAAGCAGCCTGGAAATGGAACATCTGCGGATCGCTAGGCCCCCTAACCCCCATCTGGAATAACCCCGAATTCTCCCCAGACTTCTCAGCACACAGCTTCCAAGCATGGATGGAGGGTGGTCTACAGAAGACCGGCGATTTCCTGGAAGCAGGAGCACCCATCACCTTCGAAAGATGCAAAGAAAAATTTGGGATTAATGAACGGGAAAGATTCCACTACGCCCAAATCCACCATTGGATGTCCCACAGAATAACTAAAGAGAAATGCTCCAGAGAATTAACAGCAATGGAATTATCCTTACCGACACCTACATGCAAAGGCAGAATCTCGACCCTTTACCGATTCCTAGACAGATCAGACCCTGCGAAGAAGGAGAGATACATGCTCGAATGGGAAAAGGACCTAGGAAAAGAAATGGAACCCGAAGAATGGGGAAAGATTAGGTCCAGGTTGCACAAAAGCTCACAATGCATTACAAATAGAGAAGTGGGCTACAAACTCTGCTACAGATACTACACAACTCCGGCTCAAATCAATAAGGCTAATCCAAACATCCCGGAACCTGCTGGCGTGGATGCCAGACCGCCAGCACACTATTCCACATGGTATGGACATGTCCGAAGGCGGAAACATACTCGAAGGAAGTAATCAAGCACATCAAGGAAATCTCTGGCCTCACCATCCCATGGGACCCCGGAATCATTCTTCTAGGCAGCACAGGTGACGGAGCATTCCCTATATCGGGACAAATCCCCAAGCTATGCACACATCTACTTTTAGCTGCAAAAATAGCAATTGCCCAAGTGTGGAAAAATAAAGATGGCCCGGCCGTGGCACTCTGGTGGGCGAAATGTTGGGACATACTGGTCGCCGAAAAAATCACTGCAATCCGAACAGACTCCTGGAATAGAGCCCTAAACATATGGGACCCATTTATGGACTACGCCGCCAAATTCCCGGCCCTCACCAGGAGACCCCCATTAACCAGATGGCTCCAAAGCAGCCCGCTTTATTAAACCTTAGCCATACATCATAACTACTCATAACTCCGCACCCCTGCTGGCGAACAAGGACAGGACAAACCACGGTCAATAATGTCCAATACGAAGATCTGATCCCCCTCACCCCGGCCTTACCGAGAGACCCTATCATCTGATCACACCTATTGCACATTTTTCTGCTATTGCTGTTATAATCTATGTATTGCTTATTTGTAAAACCAAATAAAGTGTTGTTATGAAAAAAAAAGCAAGGATCACTCAAAACTGTAATCCAACCCCCGGGCTATGTGAGGGGGAGGTCCCCCCTCACTGCCAGAGGGCTGGATTACTTTCAGTTTCAAGACGACGTGCGTAAAGCACGTCGCCGTGAAACTGAAAATAAAATCACTGCAGCAGCCATTTTCGGCTGCTGCAGTGAAGAAAGAAGGTGAGTGCCCTTCTTTCTCCGCCTCGATCTCCGGTTGTATATCAAGCCGGAGATCGAGGCGGGTATCGTTGGAAAGGGGAGATTCTCCCCTTTCCAACAATACCCATTGTGTGGCATTTCTGCTCACGGATCGGGCTCAGGGCGCGCAGTCCGTGGGCAGCAATGTCACAGAATCAATAGAGATCCGTTTGTGACGTGGGGGAAGGGGGGTTGCTTACTAGATAAGCGGCCCCCTTCCCACGTGGCCCCAAAGCATGGGGCCACAGCGCTGGAGACCCCTGGGGGCAGATGATCACTGCCCCAGGGGTGAAAAAGAAGAAAAAAAAAAGGTGAGGGAAGGGGGGATGTGGGGGGGGGGGGGTTTGGGGCCCTGGGGCCCACTAGCCACCAGGGATATTGGCGAATGTGGTGTCGTTGGAAAGGGGAGATACTCCCCTTTCCAACGACACCATGTACATGAGGCATTGCTGGTCACAGATCTGCGCAGAGCGCTCGATCGTGACCAGCAACCCACTGGACCACCAGGGATACGTTTGTGATGTGGTGGGGGAAGGGGGGCTGCTTACAGTAAGCAGCCCTCTCCCCCCCGGCCCCCAAAGCATGGGGACACATATGTGCACAACCCTGGGGGCAGATGGCTGATCATCTGCCCCCAGGGAAGGGGGCAAAAAAAAAATACTAAGAAAAAAAAACGTGATGGGAAGGTGGGAGGGGGCTTGGGGGCCCTAGCCACCAGGGATTATTTCGGAAAGGGTGTCCTTTGAAAGGGGAGATTCTCCCCTTTCCAAGGACACCCTGTGTGACAGCATTGCTGCCCGCGGATTGGGCGCAGGGCACTCGATGCGCGGGCAGCAATGCACACTAGACACCAGGGATGTCTTTGAATGCGGGGTTGGGGGTGAGGGCTGCTTACGGTAAGCAGCCCTCGCCCCCCCGACCCACAAAGCATGGGGGCACAAATGTGTACAACCCTGGGGGCAGATGGCTGATCATCTGCCCCCAGAGAAGGGGGCAAAAAAAAGTGATGGGAAGGGGGGAGGGGGCTTGGGGGCCCTACCCACCAGGGATTCTTTTGGAAATGGTGTCCTTGGAAAGGAGAGATTCTCCCCTTTTCAAGGACACCCTGTGTGACAGCATTGCTGCCCGCGGATCGGGCTCAGGGTGCTCAATGCGCGGGCAGCAATGCACACTAGACACCAGGGACGTCTTGTAATGCGGGGGGAGGTGGGAGCTGCTTACAGTAAGCAGCCCTCACCCCCTGGCCCCCAAAGCATGGAGGCACATATGTGTACAACGCTGGGATCAGATGGCTGATCATCTGCCCCCAGGGAAGGGGGCAAAAAAAAAAGAAAAAAAATTTGATTGGAAGGGGGAGGGGCTTTGGGGGCCCTAGCCACTAGGGATTTTTTCGGAAATGGTGTCCTTGGAAAGGGGAGATTCTCCCCTTTCCAAGGACACCCTCTGTGACAGCATTGCTGCCTGCGGATCGGGCGCAGGGCGCTCGATGCGTGGGCAGCAATGCACACTAGACACCAGGGATGTCCTTGAATGCGAGGGGGAGGTGGGGGCTGCTTACAGTAAACAGCCTTCGCCCCCCCAGCCGCCAAAGCATGTGGGCACATATGTGTACAATCCTGGGGGCAGATGTCTGATCATCTGCCCCCAGGGAAGGAGGGAAAATAAAAAACGAAAAGCACAAAAACAAAAGGGAATTTTGGGTGGGAGTGGGGGGGGGGGGGCACTAGCCACCAGGGATATATTTTACAGAAAAGGCGGGCCCTCACCCCAAGGGGAAATGGGGGCACCCCTTGTAGCCCTCTCTGGGGGCAGATATCTACTCCTAGGAAGGGGCATCTGACCCCAGGGAGGGCTGCATGAGATGGCCGCCTCTTATGTGCCCCCAGGGAGGGCTGAATGAGATTTCCCCCCTGCATTTGGTGTGGGGGGGTAGAGGGTCACCCCCATTACATTAGAAAATTACCTGGCAGTTTAGGGTGCCCCCCAGCCCGCCCTAAAGTGTAGAGTACCTTTTCCATTTTTTTCTTTGTTTACGAAACTTGCCTTGGCGCAGAGGGGCACATTGGTGTGCCAATCTGGCGCCGGGGTGCCCAAACCTTACTTCCCCACCAAATGGGGGCCTGTCCCACCATTTTCTGGGCCCCCCCCACCCCAAATGGATGGGGGTGTACCTCATGCAGTCGTTTGTAGAAGGCCCAGGGAGGCCTGCATGAGGTGCCCCCGCCACCCATTTGGGCTGGGGGTGAGAGGGCCCCCAGAAATGGTGGGACAGGCCCCCCAGTGGGTGGGGCAGTAAGGTTTGGGCATCCCGGCGCCAGATTGACACATCAATGTGCCTCTCTGCACCAAGGGGAGTTGGGTTACCAAAGGATAAAAGTGAAAATGGTGGTACACTTTTTAGGGGGGCTGTGGGGCACCCCAAAGGGTCAGGGAATGTTCTAATGGGATGGGGCGTTCCCCCGCTTCCCCCCACCCGCAATGGAGTGGGTGCCATGTCATGCAGCCCTCCTTGGGACCAGATATGTTGTAGGAATGGACGACTGAGCCCAGGGAGGAGTGCAGGACAGCCCCCCCCTTCATCTGCCCCTGCGGAGGGCTACATGAGATGGGCTGCCCCTCCAATTGGGATGGGGGTGGAGAGGTGCACCTCCCTTCACATTAGAAAATTCCACAGCGGTGTAGGAGGCCCCTGCGCCCTCTCTAAAGTGCAGCCTGCCATTTTGAATTATTTTCTTTGTTTACTAAACGTGCCTTGGCGCAGAGGGGCACATTGGTGTCCCAATCTGACCGCAGGGTGCCCAAACCTTACTGCCCCACTCACTGGGGGGCCTGTCCCACCATTTTTGGGAGCCCTCTCTCCCCCATCCCAAATGGAGGGGGGTGTACCTCACACAGCCGTTTGTAGGAGGCCCAGGGAGGCCTGCATGAGGTGCCCCGCCACCCATTTGGGGTGAGGGGGGAGAGGGCCCCCAAAAATTGTGGGAAAGGCCCCCCAGTAGGTGGGGCGGTAAGGTTTGGGCATCCCGGGCCCTGATTGGCACACCAATGTGCCCCTCTGCGCCAAGAGGAGTTGGGTTACCAAAGGAAAAAAGGGAAAATGGTGGAACACATTTTAGGGGGGCTGTGGGGCACCCCAAAGGGACAGGGAATTTTCTAATGGGATGGGGCGTTGACCTCCCCACCCCCCAACCGCAATGGAGTGGGTGCCATGTCATGCAGCCCTCCCTGGGACCAGAAATCTGCTCCTAGGAAGGGACACCTGAGGCCAGGGAGGAGTGCAGGACAGCCACCCCCCTTATCTGCCCCCAGGGAGTGCTATATTTTGCTGATGTGACCGTAGGTAACACATGTTTTTTTTTTACAGCTTTTTCTACCCGAGCAGCTGCAACATTATGTGAGTACTGTTTTTTTATTATTCTATGGTTAGGGCCCGCTGTCAGAGGGGTGGTTGAGACTGGGGCTGGATTGTTGGTAGTGTGGGTGGTACTGGCCCGTCTGGGCAGATCACCTCCAACTGTCCTAGAGTTGCGGCTGTGCTGCATTACAGCTTTTCCCTTCGGGGAGGTATTGGCACACTGCCGAGACTCCTTGGTGGGGAAAAGCTGTAATGCCGGGCAGCCAGGGCTCCAGCAAAGTCGGCGGTAATATCCCTGGCCTTGGGCACCCTTCACCCATGTGGGTCTTTGCTGGGGCTTCTGGGTAATAAATTCTGGGCCGATTTGCGTAAATCCCTCTTTTGGGAAATGCATGGCGTTCCCTGTTTTCCTTGCTGGCTTCGACACCCTAGGCCCAAATCTGTAGGTTGCCCACATGAACAAAATGGGCAGTGGCGAAAGGCTTGGGGTTACCAGTGGGTTACCCTTTTCCTTTTGCGCCACTGGTAGGTGCACCTGTGAGGTACCGTTTTCATCGGGACATGTGTAGGGACGAGGGAAAGTAGGCCATGTGTTGTTGGCGGTGTGTTTAGGTGGGTGGCCAGAGCGAAATGTCTGAGAATTGTCTTCAGCCAATTTCAGAGACATTTCCCTGTGTCCACTCACCGAAACACGTCGCCAACAACAGATGTCATACCTTCTTGCGTTCCCACATGTGTCCCAACGAAAACGGTACCTCACATGTGTGGGTTCACTGTGATGCTGGAAATGCATTGGAGGGGCAGGGCCTCCGTATCCTTGTCCTTTACTGCTTTCTATCGTGTGTTCTGTCGTGTTTTCCATGCAGGAGTTCATGAGGGACTCCTGGCGGTGCAGCTCTCTCTCTTTTGGTTTGGTGAACGGACCCGTGGGATACCCTTATGGCACCCGTGGGTAAGGGTACAACCCTGTGCCCCTAGTGTATGTTTCTGGGCACCTGTGTATGACCCACAGAGCGGAATACAAGCTGGTGGCAGCTCCGTGCTGAAATGACTGGTACCCTGAGCGTCCTCCATTTTGGGATGCCCAGGCCCTGTCATTGGAATCGGTAGATTCCTGATGGAGACAAAATGGCCCCAATGGCCTCTTGCCTTCCATCACCTGTTACCCTGATCTTCCCGAAGTCCCGGGAAGCCCTGCCTCTGTCCCTTCCCCCTGACTGGCTGTTGGGTGAAGTTCCGTATATGGTAGTGTGGGGAAGTGCCGACCAGACTGGCTGGAGCCTTCTCAATGACTGTATGTTGTGGGTACGCCTGTGGGTGGCACCTGAGTGAATGGAGTGTGTGGCGAATATACATTCTATGTTGTGGCTGTCTAATATCTGGTGTTTGACACAATGGTTGAGACAGCCCTGCCCGAAAGCAGTATGAATGCAGCTTGGAGTGTTGAATGGCTCGGTACTTGTCCCAATACACATAACTTGTTGTGAGTGTCTGGAGAGAAGTGAATGGCCCGAATACCTCATGTGCCTGAATTGGCTGCCTGCCTGCATGAATGACCGTAGTAGAGATTGGATGCTTTAGTATGACCCATCAGAATGAATGGGAGATCAACAGTATATCTGGGGACCTCTCACTGCTAGGAATTGTTTTCAGAAGCTGAAGTCCACTACGACGAGTAACTGGAGTGAAGCTTAACCTTGAGCCCTGCTGGACGAGAAGAATTGCTGTTGCTCTCCTTCGCAATCGGAAAGCTGCTGTGCTTCAAGGACTGACCCAGAGAGGACCTGGTAAGGCGCCCTCTTCCCGAGCTACGAGGAACCATCGTGCACAGCTGATCTTTGCCTAAGCTCCCTGGTAGACAGACCTTCGACAGGCTGCCGACCCGATACAGGGACTGCTGCGGAACTCCAAGGAGAAGCGCCCAGACTGTTGTCCGCCACTGTCTCCGACCACCGTCGCAGACTGGAGCTGCCGTGCTCCCATTGCCTAAGAACTTAATTGATCCAAGGACGCTCTCGTCCGCATCGTCACCGCTGTATCCTACTGGAGAAGGCCTGACCGTCGACGCGTCGAGGAGCATCCACCGGTGTGCTTCCCGCCACCCAAAGACCACAGAGACGCCGACGACTCGACGCCCTTGCTTGGCCACAGTTCTTCAACTCTTTGCGGTCCAGAACTATCGATACCGAGGTGCCCCGCACGCCTCTTCCTTGCAGGACGTTTACGCTTCCCCGTGAACGAGCACCGCTAGGAAAGACGCGGCCACTTCACCATCGTAGCTCGACCTGTTCTCTGTTGGATGTTCGACGACCCGTGACTCCTGCCTGAAAGGGTGGACACTCAAGAAGGGTTGTCGATTTCCCCGACGCGGAACTCTACAACACCAAGGTACTTTGGGGTTGTAGAACCATTGGGAAGTCTAAGGGTGAACAATATGGACTGGGCTTGTATCTTTCTTCTACAGGTTGACCAGGTGGGGGGATCTCCACACACAGCTGTGTTTAATGGTAGTTACCAGTATTCTGCCTATTGCTCAACCATCCTGTTTTCCTTCCTCTCTCTACTGCTGGTTTCCTCTTTATTTGGATCTGTGTGTCATTCTGACCGTATGCACTTTAATAAGATCGAGTAACGTTAGTGGTACCACTTTAGAATTGTACATATTTACCATTGTTGATTTTCAGAGTACAAAGTGAGTTATCGTGATCGTGTATATACAAAACCATTATATTAAAAAAAGACAGTCACAAGGGGGCACGGATGGGGTGGTGTTTAATTATATAAAACAGTGTTTTAACCTATACAGTGTGTGGACATTCCTTCGTGGGTGCTCGGGGACTACACTGTACTTAAGAACCAGCTCGCATCACCTCCCGAGAAGCTAGGCCTTGATTGCTCGTCCATTGCTACCGTAATAGAGAATCTTGGCAGGGGTCTCTGTGCCTCCCCTCTACCATATAGAGAGCGGAAGTGCAGACCCCCCCCCCCTCTCCGGTCTTTACAGCTGGTGGCAGCGGTGGGATGCTTATGGTTTTAAGACTCAGTGTATAACCATGCCACTTATGAAGGATATCTGCACTTTGTTAAATTAAGGTTTAGTCGTGTACAAGATAACTGCATTACAAGCAATGGAATCTATTGCGAATGGTAAATTGACTCGGATGAGCTTAGAGGCTCTCCAGAGTGCTTGTGAAGCCAGGGAATTAGACTTTGTGGATAAGTCTAGGGCTGAGCTAATAGCTGCCCTGGTGGACTACCAGATTGATTGTGAAACTCTTGAAGGGGGGGGATACAACCAAAGAGGGCTCTACCCCGGGGGTTGTCGCCTAAACTGATTCTGGGAACGCCACCATTCCTGCTGCCTCTGTTCCGAACCCCAGCAATTCTTTAGAGCTTGAGTTATTGAGGATGAAGTTAGCCTTTGAATATTGCAAGTTGAAACTAGATGCTGAATTTAAGAAAGAGGAGTTGGCACAGCAAGTGGAGCTCAAGAACCGGTATCTTAAGCTAAAAGATAGGGATCTTGAACTCAAAGATAAAGACCTTGAACTCAAGTACCGGGACACTGAATGTCAGCGAATCCAGCTAGAGAAAGCTCGAGTGGAGACTTCAGCTAAACCAGTTGAGAGTGTCAGGTCCCCAGCAACCAAGTTTATGAAAGATTTGGTTGGTGTGTATGCGGAGGGTTCTGATATCCTCCAATGGATTGAAGCGTTTGAAATGGCTTGTGCAATTCATGATGTTGATAAGAGAGATTGGGCTAAGTGTTTGTTAAGCAGAGTGCCTCAAACTGGATATGACTGTATTCTTAAACTGAGTGTGGAAGAAAGGGGTCAGTATGAGTGCATGAAGTCTGCTTTAATCGCCAAATTTGGCAAAACGCCTACCCAATATCTTAAACGGTTCAGGGATTTTAAGAAACGAGAGAATGTGTCTTGGGTTGACTGGGTGAGTGCTGCGCACATGAACATGATGGGGTGGATTGATGGTTACAAAGTGAAAACGTTTGTTGATTTATCTCACCTCTTGTTTTTTGAGCATTTTTCAGAAGCCTGTTCACCAGAGCTGCGTCAGTATGTTGCTGACCAGAACATTTTGGACCCCTTTAAACTGGCTAGGTTGGCTGACAAGTGGGTCTCTCACCGGGTGTCCCCTAAGGACCCCAGTGGGAAGGACAAGGACAAAGAAAATGGGGCCTCTCGGAGAGCTGAGGAGTCCCAAAAGCAATCACAGTCGGGTAAACCAAAACCTTCCTCTCCGAAGACCCAAAAACCTAGTGGGGATAAGTCTGTTCTGGGTGGGAGTAAGAGTAGTGGTCCGCCTGCTGCAATGCAGGGTCACAGTGGTCCAGTACCGTACCCCGCACGCCCGGCACATGCTGGGATTGTCGGGCTCTGGATCACAGAAGGGGTGACACCAAGGGTAAGGCACTTGGAGTCCAGGCTGTCAGCCTAACCTATCCCTACTCCGTACCTGAGGTGGAGGCCACTGTCCTCCCCTCCTCTACTGGGATCACCTTCTGTGCTCCCGTAGAGATTTCCTTAGTGTCCCTTGGGATCTGGGACCAGTACGCAGAAGTACTGGCGACTATCCCGCAAAACACTTGTAGGTTTTTGAGAAGTGTCCTCCAGAATGGCCAGCTTTCTACTGGTTTGAGAGACACTGGGGCAAGCATGACAGTGGTGGACAGGACCCTGCTCAAGCCAGAGGACTATGTAGGTGCTCCTCTGAAAACCACCAGGTTAGCTGGTGGGCCTCCCAAATTATCGCCTGTAGCCTTAGTCAACATTACGATTGGAGACAAGGCAGGAAAGCTTCCGGTCCTGGCTCAGGACAACGTGCCTGCAAATATTTTATTGGGAAACAATTTGGTCGAATTGGGGATGATCACGGATGGTCTACCCATGGCTGCTGAGGCAGTCACCTGATCGCAGGTCACACAGGGTCCGGCTGCGAGCCCAGTACCCTTGCCAACGGGGAAACCCAAGGCACTAAGGAAACGGAGGAGTAAGAAGGCTGCCTCTGTGGAGGGAGCCCCTACTCCTCCCGCTGTTCCGACAGCACCCATTGGGATCCATGCTCCGGACGGGCTGGGTCCAGTGGTAAATCACGTCTCAATTCCCGAGGGAGATGAGCCAGAAGACTTTCCTGTGGGAGAGGCTCTTAACCCAGAGGATCATCCCGACCTCCAATGCTTGTTGGCTGAGGGGGGACCCTCCCGGACGGACTTCTGTAAGGGACAGAGAGAGTGCCACTCTCTCGAGGGTCTGAGGACACAGGCCCTGTCCCAGGCACAGGGAGAAATGCCTAGGACATTTCGGATTTATTGGGAGGGTGAGCTCCTTGTTAGTGAGCCCACTAAGCCTGAACCTGGCGCCCTCAAAAGGTTGGTGGTACCCCAGGTTTACCGGCCCTTCCTGCTGCAGTTGGTGCATGAGGTGCCCTTAGCTGGTCATCTTGGGACCAAGAAGACTAAGCAGAGGCTCTCTGCCCATTTCTACTGGCCACGGATGGGAGTAGAAGTGGAGTCCCACTGTAGGACCTGCCCAACTTGTCAGTTGTCTGGCAAGACTGGAGGCAGAGTCATCGCCCCACTGCAACCGTTGCCAGTGGTGGGCACACTGTTTGAGAGGGTTGGCATCGACATCATCGGTCCCCTTGACCCTCCCACGTCGGGTGGACATCGGTTCATCCTAGTTTTGGTAGATCATGCCACCAGGTACCATGAGGCTATACCCCTTCGGAAGGTTACGGCCAAGGTGGTGGGACGGGCTCTCCTGGGCATTTTCACCCGTGTCGGATTCCCTAAGGAGGTTGTCTCTGATAGAGGATCCAACTTCATGTCGAGTTACATGAAAACCATGTGTAAAGAATGCGGAGTAACTTACACATTCTCCACCTCTTACCACCCTCAGACCAACGGTTTGGTGGAGAGATTTAACAAAACTCTCAAAGGCATGTTAGGCGCTTTGGAAGAGCCCCTCAGGAAGAAGTGGGATCTTCTCCTGCCATGCCTGCTGTTTGCTTATAGAGAGGTACCTCAAGAGGGTGTTGGTTTCAGCCCCTTTGAGTTACACTTTGGACATCCCGTGAGGGGGCCCCTAGCCTTGATCCGAGAAGGTTGGGAGTCCACCCCTCCAGGTCCCGCCAAGCAAGTGGGGGACTATGTGTTAGGCCTCAGGCGGAGGATGACACAGATGATGGGTCAGGCAACAGCGAATGTTAAGGGCAGCCAGTAATTGAATAAGTACTGGCATGACCTTAAAGCATCGCAAGTGGATTGGACTCCGGGACAGGAGGTCCTCGTGATGGAGCCTACCAAGCCTCGGGCGTTGGCGGATAAATGGACTGGACCCTTCAGGATAATCTCCAAGATGGGCGAGGTCAATTATCTGGTTGACATTGGAGCCTCTGGGGTAGCCCCTCAGATATTCCATGTTAACAGGCTCAAGCCTTTCCGCAGGTGGGCCGAAGTCTCATGCCTCTTGCTAGCTTCAGGGCAAGAAGAGGATGAGAGTGAGCCCCTTCCTGATTTACTGCATAGCAACCCTCAGGATGGCTCTGTGGAGGGAGTGCATCTCTCTCCCGATCTGACGACAGAGCAGCAGAAGGTCTGCCGGGCTTTGCTCCGAGAGTACACCTCTCTGTTCTCACTGACGCCAGGCCTTACATTGTGGTGTAGGCACGAGATTGACACTGGTGACAGTGTGCCTGTCAAAAGCAGGTGCTACCGTATGTCAGATACTGTCAAGAACCACATCCAGGCTGAGGTCGCCAAGACGTTGGATCTGGGTGTTATTGAACCCTCAACGAGTCCCTGGTCCAGTCCCGTGGTCCTTGCCCCCAAGGCAAGTTACCAGGCAGGTACCAAGGATTGGAGGTTCGGTGTGGACTACCAAGGAATCAATGCCGTCACCAAGACTGACGCGCACCCTTTGCCCTGGGCTGATGAGCTTCTGGATACTATAGGTGCTGCCAAATTTGTGAGCACCTTCGACCTTACCTCAGGCTATTGGCAAGTAGCTCTGACGGCCCATGCCAAGGAAAAGACAGTGTTCTCAACACCAGAGGGACTCTACCAGTTTAGAGTCATGCCTTTCGGGCTGAAGAACGCCCGTGCCACTTTCCACTGAATAGTCAACCATGCGCTCAGTGGGCTGGAAGCCTTTTGTGTGGCTTACTTAGACGACATTGCCGTCTACAGTTCCACCTGGGAAGAGCATTTGACTCATCTGGATAAAGTGTTGCAGGCGTTAAAAAGGGCTAACCTCACTATCAAGGCCACCAAGTGCCAGATAGCGCAGGGGAAAGTCACCTATCTTGGTCATGAGGTAGGAGGGGGTCAAATCCAACCTCTCCCCAGTAAAGTACAGGATGTACGGGACTGGGAGACTCCCACTACTCAAAGCCAGATGAGAACCTTTTGGGGCCTCACTGGGTACTATCGCAATTTCATGCAGACTATGGAACCATAGCTGCAGCCCTGACAGCGTTGACTTCGGCCAAGCAAGCGAGGAAGGTTAATTGGACTGAAGACTGTCAGAGGGCTTGATGGCTTGAAAAGAAGTCTGTGTCGGGCACCCGTGCTGTGTGCGCCCGATTATAGCAAGCCCTTTATCGTTCAAACTGACGCCTGCGACACCGGAATTGGAGCTGTCTTGTCCCAGTTAGATGACAAAGGAAGAGAACATCCGATCATATTCATCAGTAGACAACTTAAGGGTAGGGAATTTAGGTGGGCTACTGTTGAAAAGGAATGTTTTAGTATTGTTTGGAGCCTTAGGCGTTTTAGAGCCTTCCTTACCGGGTCTACCTTCAAGGTCCAAACCAATCATAAGCCCCTGAAGTGGCTTATGCAGATGAAGGGTGAAAACCCGAAACTGCTCAGGTGGTCCATTAGTCTACAAGGACTAGACTTTACCATTGAGCACAGGCCAGGGAAGAGTCACGATAATGCAGATGGCCTTTCCAGAAGGTATGTTGACCGTCTGGATGAGGGTGTCTATCCCGTGGGAGATTAGGCACCCTCCACCTCAGTCTGGGGGGGGGTGACTGTGATGCTGGAAATTCATCGGAGGGACAGGGCCTCTGTATCCTTGTCCTTTACTGCTTTTTATCATGTGTTCTGTCATGTTTTCCGCGCAGGAGTTCATGAGGGACTCCTGGCGGTGCAGCTCTCTCTCTTTTGGTTTGGTGAACGGACCCGTGGGATACCCTTATGGCACCCATGGGTAGGGGTCTAACCCTGTGCCCCTAGTGTATGTTTTTGGGCACCTGTGTGTGGCCCACAGAGCGGGGTACGGGCAGGTGACAGCTCCGTGCTGAAATGACTGGTGCCCTGAGCATCCTCTATTTTGGGATGCCCAGGCCCTGTCATTGGAATCGGTAGATTACTGATGGAGACAAAATGGCCCCCATTGCCTCTTGCCTTCCATCACCTGTTACCCTGATCTTCCCGAAGTACCGGGAAGCCCTGCCTCTGTCCCTTCCCCCTGACTGGCTGTTGGGTGGAAGTTCCGTATATGGTAGTGTAGGGAAGTGCCGACCAGACTGGCTGAAGCCTTCTCAACGACGTATGATGTGGGTACGCCTGTGGGTGGGACCTGGGTGAATGGAGTATGTGAAGAATATACATTCTATGTTGTGGCTGTCTAGTATGTGGTGTTTGACACAATGGTTGAGACAGCCCTGCCCGAAACCAGTATGAATGCAGCTTGGAGTGTTGAATGGCTCGGTACTTGTCCCAATACACATAACTTGTTGTGAGTGTCTGGAGAGAAGTGAACGGCCTGAATACCTCATGTGCCTGATTGGCTGCCTGCCTGCATGAATGCCCGT
Organism: Ambystoma mexicanum; assembly: GCF_040938575.1. Classification (NCBI taxonomy): domain Eukaryota; kingdom Metazoa; phylum Chordata; class Amphibia; order Caudata; family Ambystomatidae; genus Ambystoma; species Ambystoma mexicanum. The sequence goes on along the minus strand of NC_090931.1, from coordinate 1,470,315,534 downwards.
AGTCGTGATTGGATGCTTGAGTATGACCCAGCGTAATGAATGGGAGATCAACAGTATATCTGGGGACCTCTCACTGCTAAGAATCGGGTTCAGAAGCTGAAGTCCACTACGACGAGTAACTGGAGTGAAGCTTAACCTTAAGCCCTGCTGGACGAGAAGAATTGCTGTTGCTCTCCTTCACAATCGGAAAGCTGCTGTGCTTCAAGGACTGACCCAGAGAGGACCTGGTAAGGCGCCCTCTTCCCGAGCTACGAGGGACCATCGTGCACAACCGATCTTTGCCTTAGCTCCCTGGTAGACAGACCTTCGACAGGCTGCCAACCCGATATGGGGACTGCTGCGGAACTCCAAGGAGAAGCGCCCGAACTGTTGTCCGCCACTGTCACCGACCACCGTCGCTGACTGGAGCTGCCATGCTCCCGTTGCCTAAGAACTTCATTGATCCAAGGACGCTCTCGTCCACATCGTCGCCGCTGTATCCTACTTGAGAAGGCCTGATCGTCGACGCGCCGAGGAGCATCCACCGGTGGGCTTCCCGCCACCCAAAGACCACAGAGACGCCGACGACTCGACGCCCTTGCTGGGCCACAGTTCTTCAACTCTTTGCGGCCCAGAACTATCGACACCGAGGTGCCCCGCACACCTCTTCCTTGCAGGACGGTTAGGCTTCCCCATCAACGAGCACCACTAGAAATGACGCGGCCACTTCACCGTCGTAGCTCGAGTTGTTCTCATCAGACGTTCGACGACCCGTGACTCTTGCCTGAAAGGGAGGACACTCAAGAAGGGTTGTCGTTCTCCCCGACATGGAACACTACAACACCAAGGTACTTTGGGGTTGCAGAACCATTGGGAAGTCTAAGGGTGTACAATATGTGGACTGGGCTTGTATCTTTCTTCTACAGGTTGCCCAGGTGGGGGGATCACCACACAGAGCTGTGTTTAACGGTAGTTACCAGTATTCTGCCTATTGCTCAACCATCCTGCTTTCCTTCCTCTCTCTACTGCTGGTTTCCTCTTTATTTGGATCTGTGTGTCATTCTGACCGTATGCACTTTATTAAGATCGAGTAACGTTATTGGTACCACTTTAGAATTGTACATATTTCCCATTGTTGTTTTTCGGAGTACAAAGTGAGTTATCGTGTATGACTTTGAATATTAATTATATAAAGACTGTGTTTTAACCGATACAGTGTATGGACATTCCTTCGTGGGTGCTCGGGGACTACACTGTACTTAAGAACCAGCTCGCATCACCTCCCGAGAAGCTAGGCCTTGATTGCTCGTCCATTGCTACCGTAACAGATCATCTTGGCAGGGGTCTCTGTGCCTCCCCTATACCATATAGAGAGCGGAAGTGCAGACCCCCCCTCCGGTCTTTACATTCACCAATCTAGCCGCAAAGGGAAAAGGCTAACTCACGGATAACCACAAAAGGGTTTGGGGAGATAACCTACAGATTTGGGCATAGGGTGTCCAAGCCACCAAGGAAAACTGGGAACCACACGCATTTCTGAAAAGAGGGCACCAGTAGGAATCCACAGAGGTCAAACTTGCGCGAAGCGGACCAGAATGTTTTATCCAGAACCCCCAACAAAGTGAAAATGTGGGTTTTTCAGCACATTTCAGAATTTGCCAGGGCTTCTGCGTAATACATTCTGGGCCGATTTGCGCACATAATACCTCTGCGGATTCCCACAGGTGTCCTCTTTGCGGAAATGCATGGGGTTCCCTGTTTTCCTTGGTGGCTTGGACACCCGAGGCCCATATATGTATGTTGTGCTTGTCTCGAGAAAGTGTGAAATTCAGGTGTCAAAACAGACTTGGGGTTACCTGTGTTTTAGGCTTTCCCCTTGGTGCCCAGGTAAGTGCACCCAAACATGTGAGGTACCGTTTTCATCGAGACACCTGTGGGAACGCGGGACGGTAGGCCATGTGTTGTTGGCGGTGTGTTTCGATGGGTGAGCCGAGTGAAATGTGCGGAAAATGCGTTTTTTTCCCACATTTCGGACTTTGAGGGGGTGTCTGGGTAACACATTCTGGGCCGATTTGCACAAATCATACCCCTGCTTATTCCCACGAGTGTCCTCTTTTCGGAAATGCATGGGGTTCCCTGTTTTCCTTGATGGCTTGGACACTCGAGGCCCATATCTGTATGTTGTGCTTGTCTGGAGAAAGTGTGAAATTCAGGTGTCAAAACAGACTTGGGGTTACCTGTATTTTAGGCTTTCTCCTTGGCGCCCAGGTAGGTGCACCCACACATGTGACGTATCGTTTTCATCGGGACACCTGTGGGAATGCGGGACGGTAGGCTATGTGTTGTTGGCGGCGTGTTTCGATGGGTGAGCCGAGTGAAATGTGCGGAAAATGCTTTTTTCCCCACATTTCGGACTTTGCGGGGGTGTATGGGTAATAAATTCTGGGCCGATTTTCGCAAATCATACCTCTGCGGATTCCCACGGGTGTCCTCTTTTTGGAAATGCATGGGGTTCCCTGTTTTCCTTGGTGGCTTGGACACCCGAGGCCCATTTCTGTATGTTGTGCTTGTCTGGAGAAAGTGTGAAATTCAGGTGTCAAAACAGACTTGAGGTTACCTGTGTTTTAGGCTTTCCCCTTGGCGCCCAGGTAGGTGCACCCACACATGTGAGGTACCGTTTTCATCGGGACACCTGTGGGAATGCGGGACTGTATGCCATGTATTGTTGGCGGCGTGTTTCGATGGGTGAGCCGAGTGAAATGTGCGGAAAATGCATTTTTTTCCCTACATTTCGGAATTTGCGGGGGTGTCTGGGTAATAAATTCTGGGCCGATTTGCGCAAATCATACCTCTGCGGATTCCCACAAGTGTCCTCTTTTCGGAAATGCATGGGGTTCCCTGTTTTCCTTCGTGGCTTGGACACTCGAGGCCCATATCTGTATGTTGTACTTGTCTGGAGAAAGTGTGAAATTCAGGTGTCAAAACAGACTTGGGGTTACCTGTGTTTTAGGCTTTCCCTTTGGCGCCCAGGTAGGTGCACCCACACATGTGATGTACCGTTTTCATTGGGACACCTGTGGGAACGCGGGACGGTAGGCCATGTGTTGTTGGCGGCGTGTTTCGATGGGTGAGCCGAGTGAAATGTGCGGAAAAGGCTTTTTTTGCCGCACTTTTCAGACTTTGCGGGGGTGTCTGGGTAATAAATTCTGGGCCGATTTGCACAAATCATACCTCTGAGGATGCCCACGCGTGTCCTCTTATCAGAAATGCATGGGGTTCCCTGTTTTCCTTGGTGGCTTGGACACCCGAGGCCCATATCTGTATGTTGTGCTTGTCTGGAGAAAGTTTGAAATTCCGGTGTCAAAACAGACTTGGGGTTACCTGTGTTTTAGGCTTTCCCCTTGGCGCCCAGATAGGTGCACCCAAACATGTGAGGTACCGTTTTCATCGAGACACCTGTGGGAACGCGGGACGGTAGGCCATGTGTTCTTGGCGGTGTTGTTTCGATGGGTGAGCCGAGTGAAATGTACGGAAAATGCTTTTTTCACCCCACTTTTCGGACTTTGCGTGGGTGTCTGGTTAATACATTCTGGGCCGATTTGCGCAAATCATACCTCTGCGGATTCCCACGAGTGTCCTCTTTTCGGAAATGCATGGGGTTCCCTGTTTTCCTTGGTGGCCTGGACACTCAAGGCCCATTTCTGTATGTTGTGCTTGTCTGACGAAAGTGTGAAATTCATGTGTCAAAACAGACTTGGGGTTACCTGTGTTTTAGGCTTTCCCCTTGGCACCCAGGTAGGTGCACCCACACATGGTAGGTACCGTTTTCATCAGGACACCTGTGGGAACACGGGACGGTAGGCCATGTGTTGTTGGCGGCGTGTTTCGATGCGTGAGCCAAGTGAAATGTGCGGAAAATGCGTTTTTTTCCCACATTTCAGACTTTGCGGGGGTGTCTGGGTAATAAATTCGGGACCGATTAGCGCAAATCATACCTCTGCGGATTCCCACGGGTGTCCTCTTTTCGGAAATGCATGAGGTTCCCTGTTTTCCTTAGTGGCTTGGACACCCGAGACCCATATCTGTATGTTGTGCTTGTCTGGAGAAAGTGTGAAATTCAGGTGTCCAAACAGACTTGGGGTTACCTGTGTTTTAGGCTTTCCCCTTTGCGCCCAGGTAGGTGCACCCACACATGTGAGGTACTGTTTTCATCAGAACACCTGTGGGATCGCGGGACGGTAGGCCATGTGTTGTTGGCGGCGTGTTTCGATGCGTGCACCGAGTGAAATGTGCGGAAAATGTGTTTTTTCCCACATTTCGGACTTTGAGGGGGTGTCTGGGTAATAAATTCTGGGCCGATTTGCGCAAATCATACCTCTGCGGATTCCCACGGTTGTCCTCTTTTCAGAAATGCATGGGGTTCCCTGTTTTCCTTGGTGGCTTGGACAGCCGAGGCCCATATCTGTATGTTGTGCTTGTCTGGAGAAAGTGTGAAATTCAGGTGTCAAAACAGACTTGGGGTTACCTGTATTTTAGGCTTTCTCCTTGGCGCCCAGGTAGGTGCACCCACACATGTGACGTATCGTTTTCATCGGGACACCTGTGGGAATGCGGGACGGTAGGCTATGTGTTGTTGGCGGCGTGTTTCGATGGGTGAGCCGAGTGAAATGTGCGGAAAATGCTTTTTTTCCCCACATTTCGGACTTTGCGGGGGTGTATGGGTAATAAATTCTGGGCCGATTTTCGCAAATCATACCTCTGCGGATTCCCACGGGTGTCCTCTTTTTGGAAATGCATGGGGTTCCCTGTTTTCCTTGGTGGCTTGGACACCCGAGGCCCATTTCTGTATGTTGTGCTTGTCTGGAGAAAGTGTGAAATTCAGGTGTCAAAACAGACTTGAGGTTACCTGTGTTTTAGGCTTTCCCCTTGGCGCCCAGGTAGGTGCACCCACACATGTGAGGTACCGTTTTCATCGGGACACCTGTGGGAATGCGGGACTGTATGCCATGTATTGTTGGCGGCGTGTTTCGATGGGTGAGCTGAGTGAAATGTGCGGAAAATGCATTTTTTTCCCTACATTTCGGAATTTGCGGGGGTGTCTGGGTAATAAATTCTGGGCCGATTTGCGCAAATCATACCTCTGCGGATTCCCACAAGTGTCCTCTTTTCGGAAATGCATGGGGTTCCCTGTTTTCCTTCGTGGCTTGGACACTCGAGGCCCATATCTGTATGTTGTGCTTGTCTGGAGAAAGTGTGAAATTCAGGTGTCAAAACAGACTTGGGGTTACCTGTGTTTTAGGCTTTCCCTTTGGCGCCCAGGTAGGTGCACCCACACATGTGATGTACCGTTTTCATTGGGACACCTGTGGGAACGCGGGACGGTAGGCCATGTGTTGTTGGCGACGTGTTTCGATGGGTGAGCCGAGTGAAATGTGCGGAAAATGCTTTTTTTGCCGCACTTTTCAGACTTTGCGGGGGTGTCTGGGTAATACATTCTGGGCCGATTTGCGCAAATCATACCTCTGCGGATTCCCACGAGTGTCCTCTTTTCGGAAATGCATGGGGTTCCCTGTTTTCCTTGGTGGCCTGGACACTCGAGGCCCATTTCTGTATGTTGTGCTTGTCTGACGAAAGTGTGAAATTCATGTGTCAAAACAGACTTGGGGTTACCTGTGTTTTAGGCTTTCCCCTTGGCACCCAGGTAGGTGCACCCACACATGGTAGGTACCGTTTTCATCAGGACACCTGTGGGAACACGGGACGGTAGGCCATGTGTTGTTGGCGGCGTGTTTCGATGCGTGACCCAAGTGAAATATGCGGAAAATGCGTTTTTTTCCCACATTTCAGACTTTGCGGGAGTGTCTGGGTAATAAATTCGGGACCGATTAGCGCAAATCATACCTCTGCGGATTCCCACGGGTGTCCTCTTTTCGGAAATGCATGAGGTTCCCTGTTTTCCTTAGTGGCTTGGACACCCGACACCCATATCTGTATGTTGTGCTTGTCTGGAGAAAGTGTGAAATTCAGGTGTCCAAACAGACTTGGGGTTACCTGTGTTTTAGGCTTTCCCCTTTGCGCCCAGGTAGGTGCACCCACACATGTGAGGTACTGTTTTCATCAGAACACCTGTGGGATCGCGGGACGGTAGGCCATGTGTTGTTGGCGGCGTGTTTCGATGCGTGCACCGAGTGAAATGTGCGGAAAATGTGTTTTTTCCCACATTTCGGACTTTGAGGGGGTGTCTGGGTAATAAATTCTGGGCCGATTTGCGCAAATCATACCTCTGCGGATTCCCACGGTTGTCCTCTTTTCAGAAATGCATGGGGTTCCCTGTTTTCCTTGGTGGCTTGGACAGCCGAGGCCCATATCTGTATGTTGTGCTTGTCTGGAGAAAGTGTGAAATTCAGGTGTCAAAACAGACTTGGGGTTACCTGTATTTTAGGCTTTCTCCTTGGCGCCCAGGTAGGTGCACCCACACATGTGATGTATCGTTTTCATCGGGACACCTGTGGGAATGCGGGACGGTAGGCTATGTGTTGTTGGCGGCGTGTTTCGATGGGTGAGCCGAGTGAAATGTGCGGAAAATGCTTTTTTTCCCCACATTTCGGACTTTGCGGGGGTGTCTGGGTAATAAATTCTGGGCCGATTTGCGCAAATCATACCTCTGCGGATTCCCACGAGTGTCCTCTTTTCGGAAATGCATGGGGTTCCCTGTTTTCCTTGGTGGCCTGGACACTCGAGGCCCATTTCTGTATGTTGTGCTTGTCTGACGAAAGTGTGAAATTCATGTGTCAAAACAGACTTGGGGTTACCTGTGTTTTAGGCTTTCCCCTTGGCACCCAGGTAGGTGCACCCACACATGGTAGGTACCGTTTTCATCAGGACACCTGTGGGAACACGGGACGGTAGGCCATGTGTTGTTGGCGGCGTGTTTCGATGCGTGAGCCAAGTGAAATGTGCGGAAAATGCGTTTTTTTCCCACATTTCAGACTTTGCGGGGGTGTCTGGGTAATAAATTCGGGACCGATTAGCGCAAATCATACCTCTGCGGATTCCCACGGTTGTCCCCTTTTCAGAAATGCATGGGGTTCCCTGTTTTCCTTGGTGGCTTGGACAGCCGAGGCCCATATGGTTTTGTCGTCCTTGTCTGGAGAAAGTGTGAAATTCAGGTGTCAAAACAGACTTGGGGTTACCTGTGGTTTAGGCTTTCCACTTGGCGCCCAGGTAGGTGCACCCACACATGTGAGGTACCGTTTTCATTGGGACACCTGTGGGTACGCGGGACGGTAGGCCATGTGTTGTTGGCGGCGTGTTTCGATGGGTGAGCCGAGTGAAATGTGCAGAAAAGGCGCTTTTTTCCCACATTTCGGACTTTGCGGGAGTGTCTGTGTAATAAATTCAGGGCCGATTTGCGCAAATGATACCTCTGCGGATTCCCACGAGTGTCCCCTTTTCGGAAATGCATGGGGTTCCCTGTTTTCCTTGGTGGCTTGGACACTCGAGGCCCATATCTGTATGTTGTGCTTTTCTGGAGAAAGTGTGAAATTCAGGTGTCAAAACAGACTTGGGGTTACCTGTGTTTTAGGCTTTCCCCTTGGTGCCCAGGTAGGTGCACCCACACATGTGAGGAACAATATTTATCGGGACACCTGTAGGAATGCGGGACGGTAGGCCATGTGTTGTTGGCAGCGTGTTTCGATGGGTGAGGTGAGTGAAATGTGCGGAAAATGCATTTTTTCCTACATTTTGGACGTTGCGGGGGTGTCTGAGTAATTAATTCTGGGCCGATTTGCGCAAATAATACCTCTGCGGATTCCCACGGGTGTCCTTTTTTCGGAAATGCATGGGGTTCCCTGTTTTGCTTGGTGGCTTGGACACCCGAGGCCCATATCTGTATGTTGTGCTTATCTGGAGAAAGTGTGAAATTCAGGTGTCAAAACAGACTTGGGGTTACCTGTGTTTTAGGCTTTCCCCTTGGCGCCCAGGTAGGTGCACCCACACATGTGAGGTACCATTTTTATCGGGACACCTGTAGGAATGCGGGACGGTAGGCCATGTGTTGTTGGCAGCGTGTTTCGATGGGTGAGGTGAGTGAAATATGCGGAAAATGCGATTTTTCCCACATTTCGGACTTTGCGGGGGTGTCTGGGTAATACATTCTGCGCCGATTTGCGCAAATCATAACTATGCGGATTCCCACGGGTGTCCTCTTTTCGGAAATGCATGGGTTTCCCTGTTTTCCTTGGTGGCTTCGACACCCGACACCCATATCTGTATGTTGTCCTTGTCTGGAGAAAGTGTGAAATTCAGGTGTCAAAACAGACTTGGGGTTACCTGTGTTTTAGGCTTTCCCATTGGCGCCCAGGTAGGTGCACCCAAACATGTGATGTACCGTTTTCATCGAGACACCTGTGGGAACGCGGGACGGTAGGCCATGTTTGTTGGTGGCGTGTTTCAATGGGTGAGCTCAGTGAAATGTGTGGAAAATGCGTTTTTTTTCCCACATTTCGGACTTTGCGTGGGTGTCTGGGTAATACATTCGGGGCCGATTTGCGCAAATCATAACTATGCGGATTCCCACGAGTGTCCTCTTTTCGGAAATGCATGGGGTTCCCTGTTTTCCTTGGTGGCCTGGACACTCGAGGCCCATTTCTGTATGTTGTGCTTGTCTGGAGAAATTGTGAAATTCAGGTGTCAAAACAGACTTGGGGTTACCTGTGTTTTAGGCTTTCCCTTTGGCGCCCAAGTACGTGCACCCACACATGTGAGGTACCGTTTTCATCGGGGCACGCGTGGGAACGTGGGACGGTAAGCCATATGGTGTTGGCGGCATGTTTCGATGGGTGAGCCGAGTGAAATGTGCGGAAAATGCATTTTTTTCCTACATTTCAGACGTTGCGGGGGTGTCTGAGTAATACATTCTGGGCCGATTTGCGCAAATCATACCTCTGCGGATTCCCACAGGTGTCCCCTTTTCGGAAATGCATGGGGTTCCCTGTTTTCCTTGGTGGCTTGGACACTCGAGGCCCATATCTGTATGTTGTGCTTTTCTGGAGAAAGTGTGAAATTCAGGTGTCAAAACAGACTTGGGGTTACCTGTGTTTTAGGCTTTCCACTTGGCGCCCAGGTAGGTGCACCCACACATGTGATGTACCGTTTTCATCGGGACACCTGTGGGAACGCGGGACGGTAGGCCATGTGTTGTTGGAGGCGTGTTTCGATGGGTGAGCCGAGTGAAATGTGCGAAAAATGCATTTTTTCCTACATTTTGGACGTTGCGGGGGTGTCTGAGTAATTAATTCTGGGCCGATTTGCGCAAATAATACCTCTGCGGATTCCCACGGGTGTCCTTTTTCGGAAATGCATGGGGTTCCCTGTTTTGCTTGGTGGCTTGGACACCCGAGGCCCATATCTGTATGTTGTGCTTATCTGGAGAAAGTGTGAAATTCAGGTGTCAAAACAGACTTGGGGTTACCTGTGTTTTAGGCTTTCCCCTTGGCGCCCAGGTAGGTGCACCCACACATGTGAGGTACCATTTTTATCGGGACTCCTGTAGGAATGCGGGACGGTAGGCCATGTGTTGTTGGCAGCGTGTTTCGATGGGTGAGGTGAGTGAAATATGCGGAAAATGCATTTTCTTTCCTACATTTCGGACTTTGCGGGGGTGTCTGGGTAATAAATTCTGGGCCGATTTGCGCAAATCCTACCTCTGTGGATGCCCACGGGTGTCCTCGTTTTGGAAATGCATGGGGTTCCCTGTTTTCCTTGGTGGCTTGGACACCCGAGGCCCATATTTGTATGTTGTGCTTGTCTGGAAAAAGTGTGAAATTCCGGTGTCAATACAGACTTGGGGTTACCTGCGTTTTAGGCTTTCCCTTTGGCGCCCAGGTAGGTGCACCCACACATGTCAGATACTGTTTTCAACAGGACACCTGTAGGAATGCGGGACGGTAGCCCATGTGTTGTTGGCAGCGTGTTTCGATGGGTGAGGTGAGTGAAATGTGCGGAAAATGCTTTTTTTCCCCACATTTCGGACTTTGCGGGGGTGTATGGGTAATAAATTCTGGGCCGATTTTCGCAAATCATACCTCTGCAGATTCCCACAGGTGTCCTCTTTTTGGAAATGCATGGGGTTCCCTGTTTTCCTTGGTGGCTTGGACACCCGAGGCCCATTTCTGTATGTTGTGCTTGTCTGGAGAAAGTGTGAAATTCAGGTGTCAAAACAGACTTGAGGTTACCTGTGTTTTAGGCTTTCCCCTTGACGCCCAGGTAGGTGCACCCACACATGTGAGGTACCGTTTTCATCGGGACACCTGTGGGAATGCGGGACTGTATGCCATGTATTGTTGGCGGCGTGTTTCGATGGGTGAGCCGAGTGAAATGTGCGCAAAATGCATTTTTTTCCCTACATTTCGGAATTTGCGGGGGTGTCTGGGTAATAAATTCTGGGCCGATTTGCGCAAATCATACCTCTGCGGATTCCCACAAGTGTCCTCTTTTCGGAAATGCATGGGGTTCCCTGTTTTCCTTCGTGGCTTGGACACTCGAGGCCCATATCTGTATGTTGTGCTTGTCTGGAGAAAGTGTGAAATTCAGGTGTCAAAACAGACTTGGGGTTACCTATGTTTTAGGCTTTCCCTTTGGCGCCCAGGTAGGTGCACCCACACATGTGATGTACCGTTTTCATTGGGACACCTGTGGGAACGCGGGACGGTAGGCCATGTGTTCTTGGCGGCGTGTTTCGATGGGTGAGCCGAGTGAAATGTGCGGAAAATGCTTTTTTTGCCGCACTTTTCAGACTTTGCGGGGTGTCTGGGTAATAAATTCTGGGCCGATTTGCACAAATCATACCTCTGAGGATGCCCACGCGTGTCCTCTTATCAGAAATGCATGGGGTTCCCTGTTTTCCTTGGTGGCTTGGACACCCGAGGCCCATATCTGTATGTTGTGCTTGTCTGGATAAAGTTTGAAATTCCGGTGTCAAAACAGACTTGGGGTTACCTGTGTTTTAGGCTTTCCCCTTGGCGCCCAGGTAGGTGCACCCAAACATGTGAGGTACCGTTTTCATCGAGACACCTGTGGGAACGCGGGACGGTAGGCCATGTGTTCTTGGCGGTGTTGTTTCGATGGGTGAGCCGAGTGAAATGTACGGAAAATGCTTTTTTCACCCCACTTTTCGGACTTTGCGTGGGTGTCTGGGTAATAAATTCGGGACCGATTAGCGCAAATCATACCTCTGCGGATTCCCACGGGTGTCCTCTTTTCGGAAATGCATGAGGTTCCCTGTGTTCCTTAGTGGCTTGGACACCCGAGACCCATATCTGTATGTTGTGCTTGTCTGGAGAAAGTGTGAAATTCAGGTGTCCAAACAGACTTGGGGTTACCTGTGTTTTAGGCTTTCCCCTTTGCGCCCAGGTAGGTGCACCCACACATGTGAGGTACTGTTTTCATCAGAACACCTGTGGGATTGCGGGACGGTAGGCCATGTGTTGTTGGCGGCGTGTTTCGATGCGTGCACCGAGTGAAATGTGCGGAAAATGTGTTTTTTCCCACATTTCGGACTTTGAGGGGGTGTCTGGGTAATAAATTCTGGGCCGATTTGCGCAAATCATACCTCTGCGGATTCCCACGGTTGTCCTCTTTTCAGAAATGCATGGGGTTCCCTGTTTTCCTTGGTGGCTTGGACAGCCGAGGCCCATATCTGTATGTTGTGCTTGTCTGGAGAAAGTGTGAAATTCAGGTGTCAAAACAGACTTGGGGTTACCTGTATTTTAGGCTTTCTCCTTGGCGCCCAGGTAGGTGCACCCACACATGTGACGTATCGTTTTCATCGGGACACCTGTGGGAATGCGGGACGGTAGGCTATGTGTTGTTGGCGGCGTGTTTCGATGGGTGAGCCGAGTGAAATGTGCGGAAAATGCTTTTTTTCCCCACATTTCGGACTTTGCGGCGGTGTATGGGTAAAAAATTCTGGGACGATTTTCGCAAATCATACCTCTGCGGATTCCCACGGGTGTCCTCTTTTTGGAAATGCATGGGGTTCCCTGTTTTCCTTGGTGGCTTGGACACCCGAGGCCCATTTCTGTATGTTGTGCTTGTCTGGAGAAAGTGTGAAATTCAGGTGTCAAAACAGACTTGAGGTTACCTGTGTTTTAGGCTTTCCCCTTGGCGCCCAGGTAGGTGCACCCACACATGTGAGGTACCGTTTTCATCGGGACACCTGTGGGAATGCGGGACTGTATGCCATGTATTGTTGGCGGCGTGTTTCGACGGGTGAGCTGAGTGAAATGTGCGGAAAATGCATTTTTTTCCCTACATTTCGGAATTTGCGGGGGTGTCTGGGTAATAAATTCTGGGCCGATTTGCGCAAATCATACCTCTGCGGATTCCCACAAGTGTCCTCTTTTCGGAAATGCATGGGGTTCCCTCTTTTCCTTCGTGGCTTGGACACTCGAGGCCCATATCTGTATGTTGTGCTTGTCTGGAGAAAGTGTGAAATTCAGGTGTCAAAACAGACTTGGGGTTACCTGTGTTTTAGGCTTTCCCTTTGGCGCCCAGGTAGGTGCACCCACACATGTGATGTACCGTTTTCATTGGGACACCTGTGGGAACGCGGGACGGTAGGCCATGTGTTGTTGGCGGCGTGTTTCGATGGGTGAGCCGAGTGAAATGTGCGGAAAATGCTTTTTTTGCCGCACTTTTCAGACTTTGCGGGGGTGTCTGGGTAATACATTCTGGGCCGATTTGCGCAAATCATACCTCTGCGGATTCCCACGAGTGTCCTCTTTTCGGAAATGCATGGGGTTCCCTGTTTTCCTTGGTGGCCTGGACACTCGAGGCCCATTTCTGTATGTTGTGCTTGTCTGACGAAAGTGTGAAATTCATGTGTCAAAACAGACTTGGGGTTACCTGTGTTTTAGGCTTTCCCCTTGGCACCCAGGTAGGTGCACCCACACATGGTAGGTACCGTTTTCATCAGGACACCTGTGGGAACACGGGACGGTAGGCCATGTGTTGTTGGCGGCGTGTTTCGATGCGTGAGCCAAGTGAAATGTGCGGAAAATGCGTTTTTTTCCCACATTTCAGACTTTGCGGGGGTGTCTGGGTAATAAATTCGGGACCGATTAGCGCAAATCATACCTCTGCGGATTCCCACGGGTGTCCTCTTTTTGGAAATGCATGAGGTTCCCTGTTTTCCTTAGTGGCTTGGACACCCGAGACCCATATCTGTATGTTGTGCTTGTCTGGAGAAAGTGTGAAATTCAGGTGTCCAAACAGACTTGGGGTTACCTGTGTTTTAGGCTTTCCCCTTGGCGCCCAGGTAGGTGCACCCACACATGTGAGGTACCATTTTTATCGGGACACCTGTAGGAATGCGGGACGGTAGGCCATGTGTTGTTGGCAGCGTGTTTCGATGGGTGAGGTGAGTGAAATGTGCGGAAAATGCATTTTTTCCTACATTTTGGACGTTGCGGGGGTGTCTGAGTAATTAATTCTGGGCCGATTTGCGCAAATAATACCTCTGCGGATTCCCACGGGTGTCCTTTTTTCGGAAATGCATGGGGTTCCCTGTTTTGCTTGGTGGCTTGGACACCCGAGGCCCATATCTGTATGTTGTGCTTATCTGGAGAAAGTGTGAAATTCAGGTGTCAAAACAGACTTGGGGTTACCTGTGTTTTAGGCTTTCCCCTTGGCGCCCAGGTAGGTGCACCCACACATGTGAGGTACCATTTTTATCGGGACACCTGTAGGAATGCGGGACGGTAGGCCATGTGTTGTTGGCAGCGTGTTTCGATGGGTGAGGTGAGTGAAATATGCGGAAAATGCGATTTTTCCCACATTTCGGACTTTGCGGGGGTGTCTGGGTAATACATTCTGCGCCGATTTGCGCAAATCATAACTATGCGGATTCCCACGGGTGTCCTCTTTTCGGAAATGCATGGGTTTCCCTGTTTTCCTTGGTGGCTTCGACACCCGAGACCCATATCTGTATGTTGTCCTTGTCTGGAGAAAGTGTGAAATTCAGGTGTCAAAACAGACTTGGGGTTACCTGTGTTTTAGGCTTTCCCCTTGGCGCCCAGGTAGGTGCACCCAAACATGTGATGTACCGTTTTCATCGAGACACCTGTGGGAACGCGGGACGGTAGGCCATGTTTGTTGGTGGCGTGTTTCAATGGGTGAGCTCAGTGAAATGTGTGGAAAATGCGTTTTTTTTCCCACATTTCGGACTTTGCGTGGGTGTCTGGGTAATAAATTCTGGGCCGATTTGCGCAAATCATACCTCTGCGGATTCCCACGAGTGTCCTCTTTTCGGAAATGCATGGGGTTCCCTGTTTTCCTTGGTGGCCTGGACACTCGAGGCCCATTTCTGTATGTTGTGCTTGTCTGACGAAAGTGTGAAATTCATGTGTCAAAACAGACTTGGGGTTACCTGTGTTTTAGGCTTTCCCCTTGGCACCCAGGTAGGTGCACCCACACATGGTAGGTACCGTTTTCATCAGGACACCTGTGGGAACACGGGACGGTAGGCCATGTGTTGTTGGCGGCGTGTTTCGATGCGTGAGCCAAGTGAAATGTGCGGAAAATGCGTTTTTTTCCCACATTTCAGACTTTGCGGGGGTGTCTGGGTAATAAATTCGGGACCGATTAGCGCAAATCATACCTCTGCGGATTCCCACGGGTGTCCTCTTTTCGGAAATGCATGAGGTTCCATGTTTTCCTCAGTGGCTTGGACACCCGAGACCCATATCTGTATGTTGTGCTTGTCTGGAGAAAATGTGAAATTCAGGTGTCCAAACAGACTTTGGGTTTCCTGTGTTTTAGGCTTTCCCCTTGGCGCCCAGGTAGGTGCACCCACACATGTGAGGTACTGTTTTCATCAGAACACCTGTGGGAACGCGGGACGGTAGGCCATGTGTTGTTGGCGGCGTGTTTCGATGCGTGCACAGAGTGAAATGTGCGGAAAATGCATTTTTTCCCACATTTCGGACTTTGAGGGGGTGTCTGGGTAATAAATTCTGGGCCGATTTGCGCAAATCATACCTCTGCGGATTCCCACGGTTGTCCCCTTTTCAGAAATGCATGGGGTTCCCTGTTTTCCTTGGTGGCTTGGACAGCCGAGGCCCATATGGTTTTGTCGTCCTTGTCTGGAGAAAGTGTGAAATTCAGGTGTCAAAACAGACTTGGGGTTACCTGTGGTTTAGGCTTTCCACTTGGCGCCCAGGTAGGTGCACCCACACATGTGAGGTACCGTTTTCATTGGGACACCTGTGGGTACGCGGGACGGTAGGCCATGTGTTGTTGGCGGCGTGTTTCGATGGGTGAGCCGAGTGAAATGTGCAGAAAAGGTGCTTTTTTCCCACATTTCGGACTTTGCGGGAGTGTCTGTGTAATAAATTCAGGGCCGATTTGCGCAAATGATACCTCTGCGGATTCCCACGAGTGTCCCCTTTTCGGAAATGCATGGGGTTCCCTGTTTTCCTTGGTGGCTTGGACACTCGAGGCCCATATCTGTATGTTGTGCTTTTCTGGAGAAAGTGTGAAATTCAGGTGTCAAAACAGACTTGGGGTTACCTGTGTTTTAGGCTTTCCCCTTGGCGCCCAGGTAGGTGCACCCACACATGTGAGGAACAATATTTATCGGGACACCTGTAGGAATGCGGGACGGTAGGCCATGTGTTGTTGGCAGCGTGTTTCGATGGGTGAGGTGAGTGAAATGTGCGGAATATGCATTTTTTCCTACATTTTGGACGTTGCGGGGGTGTCTGAGTAATTAATTCTGGGCCGATTTGCGCAAATAATACCTCTGCGGATTCCCACGGGTGTCCTTTTTTCGGAAATGCATGGGGTTCCCTGTTTTGCTTGGTGGCTTGGACACCCGAGGCCCATATCTGTATGTTGTGCTTATCTGGAGAAAGTGTGAAATTCAGGTGTCAAAACAGACTTGGGGTTACCTGTGTTTTAGGCTTTCCCCTTGGCGCCCAGGTAGGTGCACCCACACATGTGAGGTACCATTTTTATCGGGACACCTGTAGGAATGCGGGACGGTAGGCCATGTGTTGTTGGCAGCGTGTTTCGATGGGTGAGGTGAGTGAAATATGCGGAAAATGCGATTTTTCCCACATTTCGGACTTTGCGGGGGTGTCTGGGTAATACATTCTGCGCCGATTTGCGCAAATCATAACTATGCGGATTCCCACGGGTGTCCTCTTTTCGGAAATGCATGGGTTTCCCTGTTTTCCTTGGTGGCTTCGACACCCGAGACCCATATCTGTATGTTGTCCTTGTCTGGAGAAAGTGTGAAATTCAGGTGTCAAAACAGACTTGGGGTTACCTGTGTTTTAGGCTTTCCCCTTGGCGCCCAGGTAGGTGCACCCAAACATGTGATGTACCGTTTTCATCGAGACACCTGTGGGAACGCGGGACGGTAGGCCATGTTTGTTGGTGGCGTGTTTCAATGGGTGAGCTCAGTGAAATGTGTGGAAAATGCGTTTTTTTTCCCACATTTCGGACTTTGCGTGGGTGTCTGGGTAATACATTCGGGGCCGATTTGCGCAAATCATAACTATGCGGATTCCCACGAGTGTCCTCTTTTCGGAAATGCATGGGGTTCCCTGTTTTCCTTGGTGGCCTGGACACTCGAGGCCCATTTCTGTATGTTGTGCTTGTCTGGAGAAAGTGTGAAATTCAGGTGTCAAAACAGACTTGGGGTTACCTGTGTTTTAGGCTTTCCCATTGGCGCCCAGGTAGGTGCACCCAAACATGTGATGTACCGTTTTCATCGAGACACCTGTGGGAACGCGGGACGGTAGGCCATGTTTGTTGGTGGCGTGTTTCAATGGGTGAGCTCAGTGAAATGTGTGGAAAATGCGTTTTTTTTCCCACATTTCGGACTTTGCGTGGGTGTCTGGGTAATACATTCGGGGCCGATTTGCGCAAATCATAACTATGCGGATTCCCACGAGTGTCCTCTTTTCGGAAATGCATGGGGTTCCCTGTTTTCCTTGGTGGCCTGGACACTCGAGGCCCATTTCTGTATGTTGTGCTTGTCTGGAGAAATTGTGAAATTCAGGTGTCAAAACAGACTTGGGGTTACCTGTGTTTTAGGCTTTCCCTTTGGCGCCCAAGTACGTGCACCCACACATGTGAGGTACCGTTTTCATCGGGGCACGCGTGGGAACGTGGGACGGTAAGCCATATGGTGTTGGCGGCATGTTTCGATGGGTGAGCCGAGTGAAATGTGCGGAAAATGCATTTTTTTCCTACATTTCAGACGTTGCGGGGGTGTCTGAGTAATACATTCTGGGCCGATTTGCGCAAATCATACCTCTGCGGATTCCCACAGGTGTCCCCTTTTCGGAAATGCATGGGGTTCCCTGTTTTCCTTGGTGGCTTGGACACTCGAGGCCCATATCTGTATGTTGTGCTTTTCTGGAGAAAGTGTGAAATTCAGGTGTCAAAACAGACTTGGGGTTACCTGTGTTTTAGGCTTTCCACTTGGCGCCCAGGTAGGTGCACCCACACATGTGATGTACCGTTTTCATCGGGACACCTGTGGGAACGCGGGACGGTAGGCCATGTGTTGTTGGAGGCGTGTTTCGATGGGTGAGCCGAGTGAAATGTGCGAAAAATGCATTTTTTCCTACATTTTGGACGTTGCGGGGGTGTCTGAGTAATTAATTCTGGGCCGATTTGCGCAAATAATACCTCTGCGGATTCCCACGGGTGTCCTTTTTCGGAAATGCATGGGGTTCCCTGTTTTGCTTGGTGGCTTGGACACCCGAGGCCCATATCTGTATGTTGTGCTTATCTGGAGAAAGTGTGAAATTCAGGTGTCAAAACAGACTTGGGGTTACCTGTGTTTTAGGCTTTCCCCTTGGCGCCCAGGTAGGTGCACCCACACATGTGAGGTACCATTTTTATCGGGACTCCTGTAGGAATGCGGGACGGTAGGCCATGTGTTGTTGGCAGCGTGTTTCGATGGGTGAGGTGAGTGAAATATGCGGAAAATGCATTTTCTTTCCTACATTTCGGACTTTGCGGGGGTGTCTGGGTAATAAATTCTGGGCCGATTTGCGCAAATCCTACCTCTGTGGATGCCCACGGGTGTCCTCGTTTTGGAAATGCATGGGGTTCCCTGTTTTCCTTGGTGGCTTGGACACCCGAGGCCCATATTTGTATGTTGTGCTTGTCTGGAAAAAGTGTGAAATTCCGGTGTCAATACAGACTTGGGGTTACCTGCGTTTTAGGCTTTCCCTTTGGCGCCCAGGTAGGTGCACCCACACATGTCAGATACTGTTTTCAACAGGACACCTGTAGGAATGCGGGACGGTAGCCCATGTGTTGTTGGCAGCGTGTTTCGATGGGTGAGGTGAGTGAAATGTGCGGAAAATGCTTTTTTTCCCCACATTTCGGACTTTGCGGGGGTGTATGGGTAATAAATTCTGGGCCGATTTTCGCAAATCATACCTCTGCAGATTCCCACAGGTGTCCTCTTTTTGGAAATGCATGGGGTTCCCTGTTTTCCTTGGTGGCTTGGACACCCGAGGCCCATTTCTGTATGTTGTGCTTGTCTGGAGAAAGTGTGAAATTCAGGTGTCAAAACAGACTTGAGGTTACCTGTGTTTTAGGCTTTCCCCTTGACGCCCAGGTAGGTGCACCCACACATGTGAGGTACCGTTTTCATCGGGACACCTGTGGGAATGCGGGACTGTATGCCATGTATTGTTGGCGGCGTGTTTCGATGGGTGAGCCGAGTGAAATGTGCGCAAAATGCATTTTTTTCCCTACATTTCGGAATTTGCGGGGGTGTCTGGGTAATAAATTCTGGGCCGATTTGCGCAAATCATACCTCTGCGGATTCCCACAAGTGTCCTCTTTTCGGAAATGCATGGGGTTCCCTGTTTTCCTTCGTGGCTTGGACACTCGAGGCCCATATCTGTATGTTGTGCTTGTCTGGAGAAAGTGTGAAATTCAGGTGTCAAAACAGACTTGGGGTTACCTATGTTTTAGGCTTTCCCTTTGGCGCCCAGGTAGGTGCACCCACACATGTGATGTACCGTTTTCATTGGGACACCTGTGGGAACGCGGGACGGTAGGCCATGTGTTCTTGGCGGCGTGTTTCGATGGGTGAGCCGAGTGAAATGTGCGGAAAATGCTTTTTTTGCCGCACTTTTCAGACTTTGCGGGGTGTCTGGGTAATAAATTCTGGGCCGATTTGCACAAATCATACCTCTGAGGATGCCCACGCGTGTCCTCTTATCAGAAATGCATGGGGTTCCCTGTTTTCCTTGGTGGCTTGGACACCCGAGGCCCATATCTGTATGTTGTGCTTGTCTGGATAAAGTTTGAAATTCCGGTGTCAAAACAGACTTGGGGTTACCTGTGTTTTAGGCTTTCCCCTTGGCGCCCAGGTAGGTGCACCCAAACATGTGAGGTACCGTTTTCATCGAGACACCTGTGGGAACGCGGGACGGTAGGCCATGTGTTCTTGGCGGTGTTGTTTCGATGGGTGAGCCGAGTGAAATGTACGGAAAATGCTTTTTTCACCCCACTTTTCGGACTTTGCGTGGGTGTCTGGGTAATAAATTCGGGACCGATTAGCGCAAATCATACCTCTGCGGATTCCCACGGGTGTCCTCTTTTCGGAAATGCATGAGGTTCCCTGTGTTCCTTAGTGGCTTGGACACCCGAGACCCATATCTGTATGTTGTGCTTGTCTGGAGAAAGTGTGAAATTCAGGTGTCCAAACAGACTTGGGGTTACCTGTGTTTTAGGCTTTCCCCTTTGCGCCCAGGTAGGTGCACCCACACATGTGAGGTACTGTTTTCATCAGAACACCTGTGGGATTGCGGGACGGTAGGCCATGTGTTGTTGGCGGCGTGTTTCGATGCGTGCACCGAGTGAAATGTGCGGAAAATGTGTTTTTTCCCACATTTCGGACTTTGAGGGGGTGTCTGGGTAATAAATTCTGGGCCGATTTGCGCAAATCATACCTCTGCGGATTCCCACGGTTGTCCTCTTTTCAGAAATGCATGGGGTTCCCTGTTTTCCTTGGTGGCTTGGACAGCCGAGGCCCATATCTGTATGTTGTGCTTGTCTGGAGAAAGTGTGAAATTCAGGTGTCAAAACAGACTTGGGGTTACCTGTATTTTAGGCTTTCTCCTTGGCGCCCAGGTAGGTGCACCCACACATGTGACGTATCGTTTTCATCGGGACACCTGTGGGAATGCGGGACGGTAGGCTATGTGTTGTTGGCGGCGTGTTTCGATGGGTGAGCCGAGTGAAATGTGCGGAAAATGCTTTTTTTCCCCACATTTCGGACTTTGCGGCGGTGTATGGGTAAAAAATTCTGGGACGATTTTCGCAAATCATACCTCTGCGGATTCCCACGGGTGTCCTCTTTTTGGAAATGCATGGGGTTCCCTGTTTTCCTTGGTGGCTTGGACACCCGAGGCCCATTTCTGTATGTTGTGCTTGTCTGGAGAAAGTGTGAAATTCAGGTGTCAAAACAGACTTGAGGTTACCTGTGTTTTAGGCTTTCCCCTTGGCGCCCAGGTAGGTGCACCCACACATGTGAGGTACCGTTTTCATCGGGACACCTGTGGGAATGCGGGACTGTATGCCATGTATTGTTGGCGGCGTGTTTCGACGGGTGAGCTGAGTGAAATGTGCGGAAAATGCATTTTTTTCCCTACATTTCGGAATTTGCGGGGGTGTCTGGGTAATAAATTCTGGGCCGATTTGCGCAAATCATACCTCTGCGGATTCCCACAAGTGTCCTCTTTTCGGAAATGCATGGGGTTCCCTCTTTTCCTTCGTGGCTTGGACACTCGAGGCCCATATCTGTATGTTGTGCTTGTCTGGAGAAAGTGTGAAATTCAGGTGTCAAAACAGACTTGGGGTTACCTGTGTTTTAGGCTTTCCCTTTGGCGCCCAGGTAGGTGCACCCACACATGTGATGTACCGTTTTCATTGGGACACCTGTGGGAACGCGGGACGGTAGGCCATGTGTTGTTGGCGGCGTGTTTCGATGGGTGAGCCGAGTGAAATGTGCGGAAAATGCTTTTTTTGCCGCACTTTTCAGACTTTGCGGGGGTGTCTGGGTAATACATTCTGGGCCGATTTGCGCAAATCATACCTCTGCGGATTCCCACGAGTGTCCTCTTTTCGGAAATGCATGGGGTTCCCTGTTTTCCTTGGTGGCCTGGACACTCGAGGCCCATTTCTGTATGTTGTGCTTGTCTGACGAAAGTGTGAAATTCATGTGTCAAAACAGACTTGGGGTTACCTGTGTTTTAGGCTTTCCCCTTGGCACCCAGGTAGGTGCACCCACACATGGTAGGTACCGTTTTCATCAGGACACCTGTGGGAACACGGGACGGTAGGCCATGTGTTGTTGGCGGCGTGTTTCGATGCGTGAGCCAAGTGAAATGTGCGGAAAATGCGTTTTTTTCCCACATTTCAGACTTTGCGGGGGTGTCTGGGTAATAAATTCGGGACCGATTAGCGCAAATCATACCTCTGCGGATTCCCACGGGTGTCCTCTTTTTGGAAATGCATGAGGTTCCCTGTTTTCCTTAGTGGCTTGGACACCCGAGACCCATATCTGTATGTTGTGCTTGTCTGGAGAAAGTGTGAAATTCAGGTGTCCAAACAGACTTGGGGTTACCTGTGTTTTAGGCTTTCCCCTTGGCGCCCAGGTAGGTGCACCCACACATGTGAGGTACCATTTTTATCGGGACACCTGTAGGAATGCGGGACGGTAGGCCATGTGTTGTTGGCAGCGTGTTTCGATGGGTGAGGTGAGTGAAATGTGCGGAAAATGCATTTTTTCCTACATTTTGGACGTTGCGGGGGTGTCTGAGTAATTAATTCTGGGCCGATTTGCGCAAATAATACCTCTGCGGATTCCCACGGGTGTCCTTTTTTCGGAAATGCATGGGGTTCCCTGTTTTGCTTGGTGGCTTGGACACCCGAGGCCCATATCTGTATGTTGTGCTTATCTGGAGAAAGTGTGAAATTCAGGTGTCAAAACAGACTTGGGGTTACCTGTGTTTTAGGCTTTCCCCTTGGCGCCCAGGTAGGTGCACCCACACATGTGAGGTACCATTTTTATCGGGACACCTGTAGGAATGCGGGACGGTAGGCCATGTGTTGTTGGCAGCGTGTTTCGATGGGTGAGGTGAGTGAAATATGCGGAAAATGCGATTTTTCCCACATTTCGGACTTTGCGGGGGTGTCTGGGTAATACATTCTGCGCCGATTTGCGCAAATCATAACTATGCGGATTCCCACGGGTGTCCTCTTTTCGGAAATGCATGGGTTTCCCTGTTTTCCTTGGTGGCTTCGACACCCGAGACCCATATCTGTATGTTGTCCTTGTCTGGAGAAAGTGTGAAATTCAGGTGTCAAAACAGACTTGGGGTTACCTGTGTTTTAGGCTTTCCCCTTGGCGCCCAGGTAGGTGCACCCAAACATGTGATGTACCGTTTTCATCGAGACACCTGTGGGAACGCGGGACGGTAGGCCATGTTTGTTGGTGGCGTGTTTCAATGGGTGAGCTCAGTGAAATGTGTGGAAAATGCGTTTTTTTTCCCACATTTCGGACTTTGCGTGGGTGTCTGGGTAATAAATTCTGGGCCGATTTGCGCAAATCATACCTCTGCGGATTCCCACGAGTGTCCTCTTTTCGGAAATGCATGGGGTTCCCTGTTTTCCTTGGTGGCCTGGACACTCGAGGCCCATTTCTGTATGTTGTGCTTGTCTGACGAAAGTGTGAAATTCATGTGTCAAAACAGACTTGGGGTTACCTGTGTTTTAGGCTTTCCCCTTGGCACCCAGGTAGGTGCACCCACACATGGTAGGTACCGTTTTCATCAGGACACCTGTGGGAACACGGGACGGTAGGCCATGTGTTGTTGGCGGCGTGTTTCGATGCGTGAGCCAAGTGAAATGTGCGGAAAATGCGTTTTTTTCCCACATTTCAGACTTTGCGGGGGTGTCTGGGTAATAAATTCGGGACCGATTAGCGCAAATCATACCTCTGCGGATTCCCACGGGTGTCCTCTTTTCGGAAATGCATGAGGTTCCATGTTTTCCTCAGTGGCTTGGACACCCGAGACCCATATCTGTATGTTGTGCTTGTCTGGAGAAAATGTGAAATTCAGGTGTCCAAACAGACTTTGGGTTTCCTGTGTTTTAGGCTTTCCCCTTGGCGCCCAGGTAGGTGCACCCACACATGTGAGGTACTGTTTTCATCAGAACACCTGTGGGAACGCGGGACGGTAGGCCATGTGTTGTTGGCGGCGTGTTTCGATGCGTGCACAGAGTGAAATGTGCGGAAAATGCATTTTTTCCCACATTTCGGACTTTGAGGGGGTGTCTGGGTAATAAATTCTGGGCCGATTTGCGCAAATCATACCTCTGCGGATTCCCACGGTTGTCCCCTTTTCAGAAATGCATGGGGTTCCCTGTTTTCCTTGGTGGCTTGGACAGCCGAGGCCCATATGGTTTTGTCGTCCTTGTCTGGAGAAAGTGTGAAATTCAGGTGTCAAAACAGACTTGGGGTTACCTGTGGTTTAGGCTTTCCACTTGGCGCCCAGGTAGGTGCACCCACACATGTGAGGTACCGTTTTCATTGGGACACCTGTGGGTACGCGGGACGGTAGGCCATGTGTTGTTGGCGGCGTGTTTCGATGGGTGAGCCGAGTGAAATGTGCAGAAAAGGTGCTTTTTTCCCACATTTCGGACTTTGCGGGAGTGTCTGTGTAATAAATTCAGGGCCGATTTGCGCAAATGATACCTCTGCGGATTCCCACGAGTGTCCCCTTTTCGGAAATGCATGGGGTTCCCTGTTTTCCTTGGTGGCTTGGACACTCGAGGCCCATATCTGTATGTTGTGCTTTTCTGGAGAAAGTGTGAAATTCAGGTGTCAAAACAGACTTGGGGTTACCTGTGTTTTAGGCTTTCCCCTTGGCGCCCAGGTAGGTGCACCCACACATGTGAGGAACAATATTTATCGGGACACCTGTAGGAATGCGGGACGGTAGGCCATGTGTTGTTGGCAGCGTGTTTCGATGGGTGAGGTGAGTGAAATGTGCGGAATATGCATTTTTTCCTACATTTTGGACGTTGCGGGGGTGTCTGAGTAATTAATTCTGGGCCGATTTGCGCAAATAATACCTCTGCGGATTCCCACGGGTGTCCTTTTTTCGGAAATGCATGGGGTTCCCTGTTTTGCTTGGTGGCTTGGACACCCGAGGCCCATATCTGTATGTTGTGCTTATCTGGAGAAAGTGTGAAATTCAGGTGTCAAAACAGACTTGGGGTTACCTGTGTTTTAGGCTTTCCCCTTGGCGCCCAGGTAGGTGCACCCACACATGTGAGGTACCATTTTTATCGGGACACCTGTAGGAATGCGGGACGGTAGGCCATGTGTTGTTGGCAGCGTGTTTCGATGGGTGAGGTGAGTGAAATATGCGGAAAATGCGATTTTTCCCACATTTCGGACTTTGCGGGGGTGTCTGGGTAATACATTCTGCGCCGATTTGCGCAAATCATAACTATGCGGATTCCCACGGGTGTCCTCTTTTCGGAAATGCATGGGTTTCCCTGTTTTCCTTGGTGGCTTCGACACCCGAGACCCATATCTGTATGTTGTCCTTGTCTGGAGAAAGTGTGAAATTCAGGTGTCAAAACAGACTTGGGGTTACCTGTGTTTTAGGCTTTCCCCTTGGCGCCCAGGTAGGTGCACCCAAACATGTGATGTACCGTTTTCATCGAGACACCTGTGGGAACGCGGGACGGTAGGCCATGTTTGTTGGTGGCGTGTTTCAATGGGTGAGCTCAGTGAAATGTGTGGAAAATGCGTTTTTTTTCCCACATTTCGGACTTTGCGTGGGTGTCTGGGTAATACATTCGGGGCCGATTTGCGCAAATCATAACTATGCGGATTCCCACGAGTGTCCTCTTTTCGGAAATGCATGGGGTTCCCTGTTTTCCTTGGTGGCCTGGACACTCGAGGCCCATTTCTGTATGTTGTGCTTGTCTGGAGAAATTGTGAAATTCAGGTGTCAAAACAGACTTGGGGTTACCTGTGTTTTAGGCTTTCCCTTTGGTGCCCAAGTACGTGCACCCACACATGTGAGGTACCGTTTTCATCGGGGCACGCGTGGGAACGTGGGACGGTAAGCCATATGGTGTTGGCGGCATGTTTCGATGGGTGAGCCGAGTGAAATGTGCGGAAAATGCATTTTTTTCCTACATTTCAGACGTTGCGGGGGTGTCTGAGTAATACATTCTGGGCCGATTTGCGCAAATCATACCTCTGCGGATTCCCACAGGTGTCCCCTTTTCGGAAATGCATGGGGTTCCCTGTTTTCCTTGGTGGCTTGGACACTCGAGGCCCATATCTGTATGTTGTGCTTTTCTGGAGAAAGTGTGAAATTCAGGTGTCAAAACAGACTTGGGGTTACCTGTGTTTTAGGCTTTCCACTTGGCGCCCAGGTAGGTGCACCCACACATGTGATGTACCGTTTTCATCGGGACACCTGTGGGAACGCGGGACGGTAGGCCATGTGTTGTTGGAGGCGTGTTTCGATGGGTGAGCCGAGTGAAATGTGCGAAAAATGCATTTTTTCCTACATTTTGGACGTTGCGGGGGTGTCTGAGTAATTAATTCTGGGCCGATTTGCGCAAATAATACCTCTGCGGATTCCCACGGGTGTCCTTTTTCGGAAATGCATGGGGTTCCCTGTTTTGCTTGGTGGCTTGGACACCCGAGGCCCATATCTGTATGTTGTGCTTATCTGGAGAAAGTGTGAAATTCAGGTGTCAAAACAGACTTGGGGTTACCTGTGTTTTAGGCTTTCCCCTTGGCGCCCAGGTAGGTGCACCCACACATGTGAGGTACCATTTTTATCGGGACTCCTGTAGGAATGCGGGACGGTAGGCCATGTGTTGTTGGCAGCGTGTTTCGATGGGTGAGGTGAGTGAAATATGCGGAAAATGCATTTTCTTTCCTACATTTCGGACTTTGCGGGGGTGTCTGGGTAATAAATTCTGGGCCGATTTGCGCAAATCCTACCTCTGTGGATGCCCACGGGTGTCCTCGTTTTGGAAATGCATGGGGTTCCCTGTTTTCCTTGGTGGCTTGGACACCCGAGGCCCATATTTGTATGTTGTGCTTGTCTGGAAAAAGTGAAATTCCGGTGTCAATACAGACTTGGGGTTACCTGCGTTTTAGGCTTTCCCCTTGGCGCCCAGGTAGGTGCACCCACACATGTCAGATACTGTTTTCAACAGGACACCTGTAGGAATGCGGGACGGTAGCCCATGTGTTGTTGGCAGCGTGTTTCGATGGGTGAGGTGAGTGAAATGTGCGGAAAATGCTTTTTTTCCCCACATTTCGGACTTTGCGGGGGTGTATGGGTAATAAATTCTGGGCCGATTTTCGCAAATCATACCTCTGCAGATTCCCACAGGTGTCCTCTTTTTGGAAATGCATGGGGTTCCCTGTTTTCCTTGGTGGCTTGGACACCCGAGGCCCATTTCTGTATGTTGTGCTTGTCTGGAGAAAGTGTGAAATTCAGGTGTCAAAACAGACTTGAGGTTACCTGTGTTTTAGGCTTTCCCCTTGGCGCCCAGGTAGGTGCACCCACACATGTGAGGTACCGTTTTCATCGGGACACCTGTGGGAATGCGGGACTGTATGCCATGTATTGTTGGCGGCGTGTTTCGATGGGTGAGCCGAGTGAAATGTGCGGAAAATGCATTTCTTTCCCTACATTTCGGAATTTGCGGGGGTGTCTGGGTAATAAATTCTGGGCCGATTTGCGCAAATCATACCTCTGCGGATTCCCACAAGTGTCCTCTTTTCGGAAATGCATGGGGTTCCCTGTTTTCCTTCGTGGCTTGGACACTCGAGGCCCATATCTGTATGTTGTGCTTGTCTGGAGAAAGTGTGAAATTCAGGTGTCAAAACAGACTTGGGGTTACCTATGTTTTAGGCTTTCCCTTTGGCGCCCAGGTAGGTGCACCCACACATGTGATGTACCGTTTTCATTGGGACACCTGTGGGAACGCGGGACGGTAGGCCATGTGTTGTTGGCGGCGTGTTTCGATGGGTGAGCCGAGTGAAATGTGCGGAAAATGCTTTTTTTGCCGCACTTTTCAGACTTTGCGGCGGTGTCTGGGTAATAAATTCTGGGCCGATTTGCACAAATCATACCTCTGAGGATGCCCACGCGTGTCCTCTTATCAGAAATGCATGGGGTTCCCTGTTTTCCTTGGTGGCTTGGACACCCGAGGCCCATATCTGTATGTTGTGCTTGTCTGGAGAAAGTTTGAAATTCCGGTGTCAAAACAGACTTGGGGTTACCTGTGTTTTAGGCTTTCCCCTTGGCGCCCAGGTAGGTGCACCCAAACATGTGAGGTACCGTTTTCATCGAGACACCTGTGGGAACGCGGGACGGTAGGCCATGTGTTCTTGGCGGTGTTGTTTCGATGGGTGAGCCGAGTGAAATGTACGGAAAATGCTTTTTTCACCCCACTTTTCGGACTTTGCGTGGGTGTCTGGGTAATACATTCTGGGCCGATTTGCGCAAATCATACCTCTGCGGATTCCCACGAGTGTCCTCTTTTTGGAAATGCATGGGGTTCCCTGTTTTCCTTGGTGGCCTGGACACTCGAGGCCCATTTCTGTATGTTGTGCTTGTCTGACGAAAGTGTGAAATTCATGTGTCAAAACAGACTTGGGGTTACCTGTGTTTTAGGCTTTCCCCTTGGCACCCAGGTAGGTGCACCCACACATGGTAGGTACCGTTTTCATCGGGACACCTGTGGGAATGCGGGACTGTATGCCATGTATTGTTGGCGGCGTGTTTCGATGGGTGAGCCGAGTGAAATGTGCTGAAAATGCATTTTTTTCCCTACATTTCGGAATTTGCGGGGGTGTCTGGGTAATAAATTCTGGGCCGATTTGCGCAAATCATACCTCTGCGGATTCCCACAAGTGTCCTCTTTTCGGAAATGCATGGGGTTCCCTCTTTTCCTTCGTGGCTTGGACACTCGAGGCCCATATCTGTATGTTGTGCTTGTCTGGAGAAAGTGTGAAATTCAGGTGTCAAAACAGACTTGGGGTTACCTGTATTTTAGGCTTTCTCCTTGGCGCCCAGGTAGGTGCACCCACACATGTGACGTATCGTTTTCATCGGGACACCTGTGGGAATGCGGGACGGTAGGCTATGTGTTGTTGGCGGCGTGTTTCGATGGGTGAGCCGAGTGAAATGTGCGGAAAATGCTTTTTTTCCCCACATTTCGGACTTTGCGGGGGTGTATGGGTAAAAAATTCTGGGACGATTTTCGCAAATCATACCTCTGCGGATTCCCACGGGTGTCCTCTTTTTGGAAATGCATGGGGTTCCCTGTTTTCCTTGGTGGCTTGGACACCCGAGGCCCATTTCTGTATGTTGTGCTTGTCTGGAGAAAGTGTGAAATTCAGGTGTCAAAACAGACTTGAGGTTACCTGTGTTTTAGGCTTTCCCCTTGGCGCCCAGGTAGGTGCACCCACACATGTGAGGTACCGTTTTCATCGGGACACCTGTGGGAATGCGGGACTGTATGCCATGTATTGTTGGCGGCGTGTTTCGATGGGTGAGCTGAGTGAAATGTGCGGAAAATGCATTTTTTTTCCCTACATTTCGGAATTTGCGGGGGTGTCTGGGTAATAAATTCTGGGCCGATTTGCGCAAATCATACCTCTGCGGATTCCCACAAGTGTCCTCTTTTCGGAAATGCATGGGGTTCCCTGTTTTCCTTCGTGGCTTGGACACTCGAGGCCCATATCTGTATGTTGTGCTTGTCTGGAGAAAGTGTGAAATTCAGGTGTCAAAACAGACTTGGGGTTACCTGTGTTTTAGGCTTTCCCTTTGGCGCCCAGGTAGGTGCACCCACACATGTGATGTACCGTTTTCATTGGGACACCTGTGGGAACGCGGGACGGTAGGCCATGTGTTGTTGGCGACGTGTTTCGATGGGTGAGCCGAGTGAAATGTGCGGAAAATGCTTTTTTTGCCGCACTTTTCAGACTTTGCGGGGGTGTCTGGGTAATACATTCTGGGCCGATTTGCGCAAATCATACCTCTGCGGATTCCCACGAGTGTCCTCTTTTCGGAAATGCATGGGGTTCCCTGTTTTCCTTGGTGGCCTGGACACTCGAGGCCCATTTCTGTATGTTGTGCTTGTCTGACGAAAGTGTGAAATTCATGTGTCAAAACAGACTTGGGGTTACCTGTGTTTTAGGCTTTCCCCTTGGCACCCAGGTAGGTGCACCCACACATGGTAGGTACCGTTTTCATCAGGACACCTGTGGGAACACCGGACGGTAGGCCATGTGTTGTTGGCGGCGTGTTTCGATGCGTGAGCCAAGTGAAATATGCGGAAAATGCGTTTTTTTCCCACATTTCAGACTTTGCGGGAGTGTCTGGGTAATAAATTCGGGACCGATTAGCGCAAATCATACCTCTGCGGATTCCCACGGGTGTCCTCTTTTCGGAAATGCATGAGGTTCCCTGTTTTCCTTAGTGGCTTGGACACCCGACACCCATATCTGTATGTTGTGCTTGTCTGGAGAAAGTGTGAAATTCAGGTGTCCAAACAGACTTGGGGTTACCTGTGTTTTAGGCTTTCCCCTTTGCGCCCAGGTAGGTGCACCCACACATGTGAGGTACTGTTTTCATCAGAACACCTGTGGGATCGCGGGACGGTAGGCCATGTGTTGTTGGCGGCGTGTTTCGATGCGTGCACCGAGTGAAATGTGCGGAAAATGTGTTTTTTCCCACATTTCGGACTTTGAGGGGGTGTCTGGGTAATAAATTCTGGGCCGATTTGCGCAAATCATACCTCTGCGGATTCCCACGGTTGTCCTCTTTTCAGAAATGCATGGGGTTCCCTGTTTTCCTTGGTGGCTTGGACAGCCGAGGCCCATATCTGTATGTTGTGCTTGTCTGGAGAAAGTGTGAAATTCAGGTGTCAAAACAGACTTGGGGTTACCTGTATTTTAGGCTTTCTCCTTGGCGCCCAGGTAGGTGCACCCACACATGTGATGTATCGTTTTCATCGGGACACCTGTGGGAATGCGGGACGGTAGGCCATGTGTTGTTGGCGACGTGTTTCGATGGGTGAGCCGAGTGAAATGTGCGGAAAATGCTTTTTTTGCCGCACTTTTCAGACTTTGCGGGGGTGTCTGGGTAATACATTCTGGGCCGATTTGCGCAAATCATACCTCTGCGGATTCCCACGAGTGTCCTCTTTTCGGAAATGCATGGGGTTCCCTGTTTTCCTTGGTGGCCTGGACACTCGAGGCCCATTTCTGTATGTTGTGCTTGTCTGACGAAAGTGTGAAATTCATGTGTCAAAACAGACTTGGGGTTACCTGTGTTTTAGGCTTTCCCCTTGGCACCCAGGTAGGTGCACCCACACATGGTAGGTACCGTTTTCATCAGGACACCTGTGGGAACACGGGACGGTAGGCCATGTGTTGTTGGCGGCGTGTTTCGATGCGTGAGCCAAGTGAAATATGCGGAAAATGCGTTTTTTTCCCACATTTCAGACTTTGCGGGAGTGTCTGGGTAATAAATTCGGGACCGATTAGCGCAAATCATACCTCTGCGGATTCCCACGGGTGTCCTCTTTTCGGAAATGCATGAGGTTCCCTGTTTTCCTTAGTGGCTTGGACACCCGACACCCATATCTGTATGTTGTGCTTGTCTGGAGAAAGTGTGAAATTCAGGTGTCCAAACAGACTTGGGGTTACCTGTGTTTTAGGCTTTCCCCTTTGCGCCCAGGTAGGTGCACCCACACATGTGAGGTACTGTTTTCATCAGAACACCTGTGGGATCGCGGGACGGTAGGCCATGTGTTGTTGGCGGCGTGTTTCGATGCGTGCACCGAGTGAAATGTGCGGAAAATGTGTTTTTTCCCACATTTCGGACTTTGAGGGGGTGTCTGGGTAATAAATTCTGGGCCGATTTGCGCAAATCATACCTCTGCGGATTCCCACGGTTGTCCTCTTTTCAGAAATGCATGGGGTTCCCTGTTTTCCTTGGTGGCTTGGACAGCCGAGGCCCATATCTGTATGTTGTGCTTGTCTGGAGAAAGTGTGAAATTCAGGTGTCAAAACAGACTTGGGGTTACCTGTATTTTAGGCTTTCTCCTTGGCGCCCAGGTAGGTGCACCCACACATGTGATGTATCGTTTTCATCGGGACACCTGTGGGAATGCGGGACGGTAGGCTATGTGTTGTTGGCGGCGTGTTTCGATGGGTGAGCCGAGTGAAATGTGCGGAAAATGCTTTTTTTCCCCACATTTCGGACTTTGCGGGGGTGTCTGGGTAATAAATTCTGGGCCGATTTGCGCAAATCATACCTCTGCGGATTCCCACGAGTGTCCTCTTTTCGGAAATGCATGGGGTTCCCTGTTTTCCTTGGTGGCCTGGACACTCGAGGCCCATTTCTGTATGTTGTGCTTGTCTGACGAAAGTGTGAAATTCATGTGTCAAAACAGACTTGGGGTTACCTGTGTTTTAGGCTTTCCCCTTGGCACCCAGGTAGGTGCACCCACACATGGTAGGTACCGTTTTCATCAGGACACCTGTGGGAACACGGGACGGTAGGCCATGTGTTGTTGGCGGCGTGTTTCGATGCGTGAGCCAAGTGAAATGTGCGGAAAATGCGTTTTTTTCCCACATTTCAGACTTTGCGGGGGTGTCTGGGTAATAAATTCGGGACCGATTAGCGCAAATCATACCTCTGCGGATTCCCACGGTTGTCCCCTTTTCAGAAATGCATGGGGTTCCCTGTTTTCCTTGGTGGCTTGGACAGCCGAGGCCCATATGGTTTTGTCGTCCTTGTCTGGAGAAAGTGTGAAATTCAGGTGTCAAAACAGACTTGGGGTTACCTGTGGTTTAGGCTTTCCACTTGGCGCCCAGGTAGGTGCACCCACACATGTGAGGTACCGTTTTCATTGGGACACCTGTGGGTACGCGGGACGGTAGGCCATGTGTTGTTGGCGGCGTGTTTCGATGGGTGAGCCGAGTGAAATGTGCAGAAAAGGCGCTTTTTTCCCACATTTCGGACTTTGCGGGAGTGTCTGTGTAATAAATTCAGGGCCGATTTGCGCAAATGATACCTCTGCGGATTCCCACGAGTGTCCCCTTTTCGGAAATGCATGGGGTTCCCTGTTTTCCTTGGTGGCTTGGACACTCGAGGCCCATATCTGTATGTTGTGCTTTTCTGGAGAAAGTGTGAAATTCAGGTGTCAAAACAGACTTGGGGTTACCTGTGTTTTAGGCTTTCCCCTTGGCGCCCAGGTAGGTGCACCCACACATGTGAGGAACAATATTTATCGGGACACCTGTAGGAATGCGGGACGGTAGGCCATGTGTTGTTGGCAGCGTGTTTCGATGGGTGAGGTGAGTGAAATGTGCGGAAAATGCATTTTTTCCTACATTTTGGACGTTGCGGGGGTGTCTGAGTAATTAATTCTGGGCCGATTTGCGCAAATAATACCTCTGCGGATTCCCACGGGTGTCCTTTTTTCGGAAATGCATGGGGTTCCCTGTTTTGCTTGGTGGCTTGGACACCCGAGGCCCATATCTGTATGTTGTGCTTATCTGGAGAAAGTGTGAAATTCAGGTGTCAAAACAGACTTGGGGTTACCTGTGTTTTAGGCTTTCCCCTTGGCGCCCAGGTAGGTGCACCCACACATGTGAGGTACCATTTTTATCGGGACACCTGTAGGAATGCGGGACGGTAGGCCATGTGTTGTTGGCAGCGTGTTTCGATGGGTGAGGTGAGTGAAATATGCGGAAAATGCGATTTTTCCCACATTTCGGACTTTGCGGGGGTGTCTGGGTAATACATTCTGCGCCGATTTGCGCAAATCATAACTATGCGGATTCCCACGGGTGTCCTCTTTTCGGAAATGCATGGGTTTCCCTGTTTTCCTTGGTGGCTTCGACACCCGACACCCATATATGTATGTTGTCCTTGTCTGGAGAAAGTGTGAAATTCAGGTGTCAAAACAGACTTGGGGTTACCTGTGTTTTAGGCTTTCCCCTTGGCGCCCAGGTAGGTGCACCCAAACATGTGATGTACCGTTTTCATCGAGACACCTGTGGGAACGCGGGACGGTAGGCCATGTTTGTTGGTGGCGTGTTTCAATGGGTGAGCTCAGTGAAATGTGTGGAAAATGCGTTTTTTTTCCCACATTTCGGACTTTGCGTGGGTGTCTGGGTAATACATTCGGGGCCGATTTGCGCAAATCATAACTATGCGGATTCCCACGAGTGTCCTCTTTTCGGAAATGCATGGGGTTCCCTGTTTTCCTTGGTGGCCTGGACACTCGAGGCCCATTTCTGTATGTTGTGCTTGTCTGGAGAAATTGTGAAATTCAGGTGTCAAAACAGACTTGGGGTTACCTGTGTTTTAGGCTTTCCCTTTGGCGCCCAAGTACGTGCACCCACACATGTGAGGTACCGTTTTCATCGGGGCACGCGTGGGAACGTGGGACGGTAAGCCATATGGTGTTGGCGGCATGTTTCGATGGGTGAGCCGAGTGAAATGTGCGGAAAATGCATTTTTTTCCTACATTTCAGACGTTGCGGGGGTGTCTGAGTAATACATTCTGGGCCGATTTGCGCAAATCATACCTCTGCGGATTCCCACAGGTGTCCCCTTTTCGGAAATGCATGGGGTTCCCTGTTTTCCTTGGTGGCTTGGACACTCGAGGCCCATATCTGTATGTTGTGCTTTTCTGGAGAAAGTGTGAAATTCAGGTGTCAAAACAGACTTGGGGTTACCTGTGTTTTAGGCTTTCCACTTGGCGCCCAGGTAGGTGCACCCACACATGTGATGTACCGTTTTCATCGGGACACCTGTGGGAACGCGGGACGGTAGGCCATGTGTTGTTGGAGGCGTGTTTCGATGGGTGAGCCGAGTGAAATGTGCGAAAAATGCATTTTTTCCTACATTTTGGACGTTGCGGGGGTGTCTGAGTAATTAATTCTGGGCCGATTTGCGCAAATAATACCTCTGCGGATTCCCACGGGTGTCCTTTTTCGGAAATGCATGGGGTTCCCTGTTTTGCTTGGTGGCTTGGACACCCGAGGCCCATATCTGTATGTTGTGCTTATCTGGAGAAAGTGTGAAATTCAGGTGTCAAAACAGACTTGGGGTTACCTGTGTTTTAGGCTTTCCCCTTGGCGCCCAGGTAGGTGCACCCACACATGTGAGGTACCATTTTTATCGGGACTCCTGTAGGAATGCGGGACGGTAGGCCATGTGTTGTTGGCAGCGTGTTTCGATGGGTGAGGTGAGTGAAATATGCGGAAAATGCATTTTCTTTCCTACATTTCGGACTTTGCGGGGGTGTCTGGGTAATAAATTCTGGGCCGATTTGCGCAAATCCTACCTCTGTGGATGCCCACGGGTGTCCTCGTTTTGGAAATGCATGGGGTTCCCTGTTTTCCTTGGTGGCTTGGACACCCGAGGCCCATATTTGTATGTTGTGCTTGTCTGGAAAAAGTGTGAAATTCCGGTGTCAATACAGACTTGGGGTTACCTGCGTTTTAGGCTTTCCCTTTGGCGCCCAGGTAGGTGCACCCACACATGTCAGATACTGTTTTCAACAGGACACCTGTAGGAATGCGGGACGGTAGCCCATGTGTTGTTGGCAGCGTGTTTCGATGGGTGAGGTGAGTGAAATGTGCGGAAAATGCTTTTTTTCCCCACATTTCGGACTTTGCGGGGGTGTATGGGTAATAAATTCTGGGCCGATTTTCGCAAATCATACCTCTGCAGATTCCCACAGGTGTCCTCTTTTTGGAAATGCATGGGGTTCCCTGTTTTCCTTGGTGGCTTGGACACCCGAGGCCCATTTCTGTATGTTGTGCTTGTCTGGAGAAAGTGTGAAATTCAGGTGTCAAAACAGACTTGAGGTTACCTGTGTTTTAGGCTTTCCCCTTGACGCCCAGGTAGGTGCACCCACACATGTGAGGTACCGTTTTCATCGGGACACCTGTGGGAATGCGGGACTGTATGCCATGTATTGTTGGCGGCGTGTTTCGATGGGTGAGCCGAGTGAAATGTGCGCAAAATGCATTTTTTTCCCTACATTTCGGAATTTGCGGGGGTGTCTGGGTAATAAATTCTGGGCCGATTTGCGCAAATCATACCTCTGCGGATTCCCACAAGTGTCCTCTTTTCGGAAATGCATGGGGTTCCCTGTTTTCCTTCGTGGCTTGGACACTCGAGGCCCATATCTGTATGTTGTGCTTGTCTGGAGAAAGTGTGAAATTCAGGTGTCAAAACAGACTTGGGGTTACCTATGTTTTAGGCTTTCCCTTTGGCGCCCAGGTAGGTGCACCCACACATGTGATGTACCGTTTTCATTGGGACACCTGTGGGAACGCGGGACGGTAGGCCATGTGTTCTTGGCGGCGTGTTTCGATGGGTGAGCCGAGTGAAATGTGCGGAAAATGCTTTTTTTGCCGCACTTTTCAGACTTTGCGGGGTGTCTGGGTAATAAATTCTGGGCCGATTTGCACAAATCATACCTCTGAGGATGCCCACGCGTGTCCTCTTATCAGAAATGCATGGGGTTCCCTGTTTTCCTTGGTGGCTTGGACACCCGAGGCCCATATCTGTATGTTGTGCTTGTCTGGAGAAAGTTTGAAATTCCGGTGTCAAAACAGACTTGGGGTTACCTGTGTTTTAGGCTTTCCCCTTGGCGCCCAGGTAGGTGCACCCAAACATGTGAGGTACCGTTTTCATCGAGACACCTGTGGGAACGCGGGACGGTAGGCCATGTGTTCTTGGCGGTGTTGTTTCGATGGGTGAGCCGAGTGAAATGTACGGAAAATGCTTTTTTCACCCCACTTTTCGGACTTTGCGTGGGTGTCTGGGTAATACATTCTGGGCCGATTTGCGCAAATCATACCTCTGCGGATTCCCACGGGTGTCCTCTTTTCGGAAATGCATGAGGTTCCCTGTGTTCCTTAGTGGCTTGGACACCCGAGACCCATATCTGTATGTTGTGCTTGTCTGGAGAAAGTGTGAAATTCAGGTGTCCAAACAGACTTGGGGTTACCTGTGTTTTAGGCTTTCCCCTTTGCGCCCAGGTAGGTGCACCCACACATGTGAGGTACTGTTTTCATCAGAACACCTGTGGGATTGCGGGACGGTAGGCCATGTGTTGTTGGCGGCGTGTTTCGATGCGTGCACCGAGTGAAATGTGCGGAAAATGTGTTTTTTCCCACATTTCGGACTTTGAGGGGGTGTCTGGGTAATAAATTCTGGGCCGATTTGCGCAAATCATACCTCTGCGGATTCCCACGGTTGTCCTCTTTTCAGAAATGCATGGGGTTCCCTGTTTTCCTTGGTGGCTTGGACAGCCGAGGCCCATATCTGTATGTTGTGCTTGTCTGGAGAAAGTGTGAAATTCAGGTGTCAAAACAGACTTGGGGTTACCTGTATTTTAGGCTTTCTCCTTGGCGCCCAGGTAGGTGCACCCACACATGTGACGTATCGTTTTCATCGGGACACCTGTGGGAATGCGGGACGGTAGGCTATGTGTTGTTGGCGGCGTGTTTCGATGGGTGAGCCGAGTGAAATGTGCGGAAAATGCTTTTTTTCCCCACATTTCGGACTTTGCGGGGGTGTATGGGTAAAAAATTCTGGGACGATTTTCGCAAATCATACCTCTGCGGATTCCCACGGGTGTCCTCTTTTTGGAAATGCATGGGGTTCCCTGTTTTCCTTGGTGGCTTGGACAGCCGAGGCCCATTTCTGTATGTTGTGCTTGTCTGGAGAAAGTGTGAAATTCAGGTGTCAAAACAGACTTGAGGTTACCTGTGGTTTAGGCTTTCCACTTGGCGCCCAGGTAGGTGCACCCACACATGTGAGGTACCGTTTTCATTGGGACACCTGTGGGTACGCGGGACGGTAGGCCATGTGTTGTTGGCGGCGTGTTTCGATGGGTGAGCCGAGTGAAATGTGCAGAAAAAGCGCTTTTTTCCCACATTTCGGACTTTGCGGGAGTGTCTGTGTAATAAATTCAGGGCCGATTTGCGCAAATGATACCTCTGCGGATTCCCACGAGTGTCCCCTTTTCGGAAATGCATGGGGTTCCCTGTTTTCCTTGGTGGCTTGGACACTCGAGGCCCATATCTGTATGTTGTGCTTTTCTGGAGAAAGTGTGAAATTCAGGTGTCAAAACAGACTTGGGGTTACCTGTGTTTTAGGCTTTCCCCTTGGCGCCCAGGTAGGTGCACCCACACATGTGAGGTACCATTTTTATCGGGACACCTGTAGGAATGCGGGACGGTAGGCCATGTGTTGTTGGCAGCGTGTTTCGATGGGTGAGGTGAGTGAAATATGCGGAAAATGCGATTTTTCCCACATTTCGGACTTTGCGGGGGTGTCTGGGTAATACATTCTGCGCCGATTTGCGCAAATCATAACTATGCGGATTCCCATGGGTGTCCTCTTTTCGGAAATGCATGGGTTTCCCTGTTTCCTTGGTGGCTTCGACACCCGAGACCCATATCTGTATGTTGTCCTTGTCTGGAGAAAGTGTGAAATTCATGTGTCAAAACAGACTTGGGGTTACCTGTGTTTTAGGCTTTCCCCTTGGCACCCAGGTAGGTGCACCCACACATGGTAGGTATCGTTTTCATCAGGACACCTGTGGGAACACGGGACGGTAGGCCATGTGTTGTTGGCGGCGTGTTTCGATGCGTGAGCCAAGTGAAATGTGCGGAAAATGCGTTTTTCTTCCACATTTCAGACTTTGTGGGGGTGTCCGGGTAATAAATTCGGGACCGATTAGCGCAAATCATACCTCTGCGGATTCCCACGGGTGTCCTCTTTTCGGAAATGCATGAGGTTCCCTGTTTTCCTTAGTGGCTTGGACACCCGAGACCCATATCTGTATGTTGTGCTTGTCTGGAGAAAGTGTGAAATTCAGGTGTCCAAACAGACTTGGGGTTACCTGTGTTTTAGGCTTTCCCCTTGGCGCCCAGGTAGGTGCACCCACACATGTGAGGTACTGTTTTCCTCAGAACACCTGTGGGAACGCGGGACGGTAGGCCATGTGTTGTTGGCGGCGTGTTTCGATGCGTGCACCGAGTGAAATGTGCGGAAAATGCGTTTTTTCCCACATTTCGGACTTTGAGGGGGTGTCTGGGTAATAAATTCTGGGCCGATTTGCGCAAATCATACCTCTGCGGATTCCCACGGTTGTCCCCTTTTCAGAAATGCATGGGGTTCCCTGTTTTCCTTGGTGGCTTGGACAGCCGAGGCCCATATGGTTTTGTCGTCCTTGTCTGGAGAAAGTGTGAAATTCAGGTGTCAAAACAGACTTGGGGTTACCTGTGGTTTAGGCTTTCCACTTGGCGCCCAGGTAGGTGCACCCACACATGTGAGGTACCGTTTTCATTGGGACACCTGTGGGTACGCGGGACGGTAGGCCATGTGTTGTTGGCGGCGTGTTTCGATGGGTGAGCCGAGTGAAATGTGCAGAAAAGGCGCTTTTTTCCCACATTTCGGACTTTGCGGGAGTGTCTGTGTAATAAATTCAGGGCCGATTTGCGCAAATGATACCTCTGCGGATTCCCACGAGTGTCCCCTTTTCGGAAATGCATGGGGTTCCCTGTTTTCCTTGGTGGATTGGACACTCGAGGCCCATATCTGTATGTTGTGCTTTTCTGGAGAAAGTGTGAAATTCAGGTGTCAAAACAGACTTGGGGTTACCTGTGTTTTAGGCTTTCCCCTTGGCGCCCAGGTAGGTGCACCCACACATGTGAGGAACAATATTTATCGGGACACCTGTAGGAATTCGGGACGGTAGGCCATGTGTTGTTGGCAGCGTGTTTCGATGGGTGAGGTGAGTGAAATGTGCGGAAAATGCATTTTTTCCTACATTTTGGACGTTGCGGGGGTGTCTGAGTAATTAATTCTGGGCCGATTTGCGCAAATAATACCTCTGCGGATTCCCACGGGTGTCCTTTTTTCGGAAATGCATGGGGTTCCCTGTTTTGCTTGGTGGCTTGGACACCCGAGGCCCATATCTGTATGTTGTGCTTATCTGGAGAAAGTGTGAAATTCAGGTGTCAAAACAGACTTGGGGTTACCTGTGTTTTAGGCTTTCCCCTTGGCGCCCAGGTAGGTGCACCCACACATGTGAGGTACCATTTTTATCGGGACACCTGTAGGAATGCGGGACGGTAGGCCATGTGTTGTTGGCAGCGTGTTTCGATGGGTGAGGTGAATGAAATATGCGGAAAATGCGATTTTTCCCACATTTCGGACTTTGCGGGGGTGTCTGGGTAATACATTCTGCGCCGATTTGCGCAAATCATAACTATGCGGATTCCTACGGGTGTCCTCTTTTCGGAAATGCATGGGTTTCCCTGTTTTCCTTGGT
The DNA here is from genome assembly GCF_040938575.1 of Ambystoma mexicanum. Classification (NCBI taxonomy): domain Eukaryota; kingdom Metazoa; phylum Chordata; class Amphibia; order Caudata; family Ambystomatidae; genus Ambystoma; species Ambystoma mexicanum. The sequence continues at coordinate 1,470,276,072 of NC_090931.1, read as the reverse complement.
GGCTTCGACACCCGAGACCCATATCTGTATGTTGTCCTTGTCTGGAGAAAGTGTGAAATTCAGGTGTCAAAACAGACTTGGGGTTACCTGTGTTTTAGGCTTTCCCCTTGGCGCCCAGGTAGGTGCACCCAAACATGTGATGTACCGTTTTCATCGAGACACCTGTGGGAACGCGGGACGGTAGGCCATGTTTGTTGGTGGCGTGTTTCAATGGGTGAGCTCAGTGAAATGTGTGGAAAATGCGTTTTTTTTCCCACATTTCGGACTTTGCGTGGGTGTCTGGGTAATAAATTCTGGGCCGATTTGCGCAAATCATACCTCTGCGGATTCCCACGAGTGTCCTCTTTTCGGAAATGCATGGGGTTCCCTGTTTTCCTTGGTGGCCTGGACACTCGAGGCCCATTTCTGTATGTTGTGCTTGTCTGACGAAAGTGTGAAATTCATGTGTCAAAACAGACTTGGGGTTACCTGTGTTTTAGGCTTTCCCCTTGGCACCCAGGTAGGTGCACCCACACATGGTAGGTACCGTTTTCATCAGGACACCTGTGGGAACACGGGACGGTAGGCCATGTGTTGTTGGCGGCGTGTTTCGATGCGTGAGCCAAGTGAAATGTGCGGAAAATGCGTTTTTTTCCCACATTTCAGACTTTGCGGGGGTGTCTGGGTAATAAATTCGGGACCGATTAGCGCAAATCATACCTCTGCGGATTCCCACGGGTGTCCTCTTTTCGGAAATGCATGAGGTTCCATGTTTTCCTCAGTGGCTTGGACACCCGAGACCCATATCTGTATGTTGTGCTTGTCTGGAGAAAATGTGAAATTCAGGTGTCCAAACAGACTTTGGGTTTCCTGTGTTTTAGGCTTTCCCCTTGGCGCCCAGGTAGGTGCACCCACACATGTGAGGTACTGTTTTCATCAGAACACCTGTGGGAACGCGGGACGGTAGGCCATGTGTTGTTGGCGGCGTGTTTCGATGCGTGCACAGAGTGAAATGTGCGGAAAATGCGTTTTTTCCCACATTTCGGACTTTGAGGGGGTGTCTGGGTAATAAATTCTGGGCCGATTTGCGCAAATCATACCTCTGCGGATTCCCACGGTTGTCCCCTTTTCAGAAATGCATGGGGTTCCCTGTTTTCCTTGGTGGCTTGGACAGCCGAGGCCCATATGGTTTTGTCGTCCTTGTCTGGAGAAAGTGTGAAATTCAGGTGTCAAAACAGACTTGGGGTTACCTGTGGTTTAGGCTTTCCACTTGGCGCCCAGGTAGGTGCACCCACACATGTGAGGTACCGTTTTCATTGGGACACCTGTGGGTACGCGGGACGGTAGGCCATGTGTTGTTGGCGGCGTGTTTCGATGGGTGAGCCGAGTGAAATGTGCAGAAAAGGTGCTTTTTTCCCACATTTCGGACTTTGCGGGAGTGTCTGTGTAATAAATTCAGGGCCGATTTGCGCAAATGATACCTCTGCGGATTCCCACGAGTGTCCCCTTTTCGGAAATGCATGGGGTTCCCTGTTTTCCTTGGTGGCTTGGACACTCGAGGCCCATATCTGTATGTTGTGCTTTTCTGGAGAAAGTGTGAAATTCAGGTGTCAAAACAGACTTGGGGTTACCTGTGTTTTAGGCTTTCCCCTTGGCGCCCAGGTAGGTGCACCCACACATGTGAGGAACAATATTTATCGGGACACCTGTAGGAATGCGGGACGGTAGGCCATGTGTTGTTGGCAGCGTGTTTCGATGGGTGAGGTGAGTGAAATGTGCGGAATATGCATTTTTTCCTACATTTTGGACGTTGCGGGGGTGTCTGAGTAATTAATTCTGGGCCGATTTGCGCAAATAATACCTCTGCGGATTCCCACGGGTGTCCTTTTTTCGGAAATGCATGGGGTTCCCTGTTTTGCTTGGTGGCTTGGACACCCGAGGCCCATATCTGTATGTTGTGCTTATCTGGAGAAAGTGTGAAATTCAGGTGTCAAAACAGACTTGGGGTTACCTGTGTTTTAGGCTTTCCCCTTGGCGCCCAGGTAGGTGCACCCACACATGTGAGGTACCATTTTTATCGGGACACCTGTAGGAATGCGGGACGGTAGGCCATGTGTTGTTGGCAGCGTGTTTCGATGGGTGAGGTGAGTGAAATATGCGGAAAATGCGATTTTTCCCACATTTCGGACTTTGCGGGGGTGTCTGGGTAATACATTCTGCGCCGATTTGCGCAAATCATAACTATGCGGATTCCCACGGGTGTCCTCTTTTCGGAAATGCATGGGTTTCCCTGTTTTCCTTGGTGGCTTCGACACCCGAGACCCATATCTGTATGTTGTCCTTGTCTGGAGAAAGTGTGAAATTCAGGTGTCAAAACAGACTTGGGGTTACCTGTGTTTTAGGCTTTCCCCTTGGCGCCCAGGTAGGTGCACCCAAACATGTGATGTACCGTTTTCATCGAGACACCTGTGGGAACGCGGGACGGTAGGCCATGTTTGTTGGTGGCGTGTTTCAATGGGTGAGCTCAGTGAAATGTGTGGAAAATGCGTTTTTTTTCCCACATTTCGGACTTTGCGTGGGTGTCTGGGTAATACATTCGGGGCCGATTTGCGCAAATCATAACTATGCGGATTCCCACGAGTGTCCTCTTTTCGGAAATGCATGGGGTTCCCTGTTTTCCTTGGTGGCCTGGACACTCGAGGCCCATTTCTGTATGTTGTGCTTGTCTGGAGAAATTGTGAAATTCAGGTGTCAAAACAGACTTGGGGTTACCTGTGTTTTAGGCTTTCCCTTTGGTGCCCAAGTACGTGCACCCACACATGTGAGGTACCGTTTTCATCGGGGCACGCGTGGGAACGTGGGACGGTAAGCCATATGGTGTTGGCGGCATGTTTCGATGGGTGAGCCGAGTGAAATGTGCGGAAAATGCATTTTTTTCCTACATTTCAGACGTTGCGGGGGTGTCTGAGTAATACATTCTGGGCCGATTTGCGCAAATCATACCTCTGCGGATTCCCACAGGTGTCCCCTTTTCGGAAATGCATGGGGTTCCCTGTTTTCCTTGGTGGCTTGGACACTCGAGGCCCATATCTGTATGTTGTGCTTTTCTGGAGAAAGTGTGAAATTCAGGTGTCAAAACAGACTTGGGGTTACCTGTGTTTTAGGCTTTCCACTTGGCGCCCAGGTAGGTGCACCCACACATGTGATGTACCGTTTTCATCGGGACACCTGTGGGAACGCGGGACGGTAGGCCATGTGTTGTTGGAGGCGTGTTTCGATGGGTGAGCCGAGTGAAATGTGCGAAAAATGCATTTTTTCCTACATTTTGGACGTTGCGGGGGTGTCTGAGTAATTAATTCTGGGCCGATTTGCGCAAATAATACCTCTGCGGATTCCCACGGGTGTCCTTTTTCGGAAATGCATGGGGTTCCCTGTTTTGCTTGGTGGCTTGGACACCCGAGGCCCATATCTGTATGTTGTGCTTATCTGGAGAAAGTGTGAAATTCAGGTGTCAAAACAGACTTGGGGTTACCTGTGTTTTAGGCTTTCCCCTTGGCGCCCAGGTAGGTGCACCCACACATGTGAGGTACCATTTTTATCGGGACTCCTGTAGGAATGCGGGACGGTAGGCCATGTGTTGTTGGCAGCGTGTTTCGATGGGTGAGGTGAGTGAAATATGCGGAAAATGCATTTTCTTTCCTACATTTCGGACTTTGCGGGGGTGTCTGGGTAATAAATTCTGGGCCGATTTGCGCAAATCCTACCTCTGTGGATGCCCACGGGTGTCCTCGTTTTGGAAATGCATGGGGTTCCCTGTTTTCCTTGGTGGCTTGGACACCCGAGGCCCATATTTGTATGTTGTGCTTGTCTGGAAAAAGTGTGAAATTCCGGTGTCAATACAGACTTGGGGTTACCTGCGTTTTAGGCTTTCCCCTTGGCGCCCAGGTAGGTGCACCCACACATGTCAGATACTGTTTTCAACAGGACACCTGTAGGAATGCGGGACGGTAGCCCATGTGTTGTTGGCAGCGTGTTTCGATGGGTGAGGTGAGTGAAATGTGCGGAAAATGCTTTTTTTCCCCACATTTCGGACTTTGCGGGGGTGTATGGGTAATAAATTCTGGGCCGATTTTCGCAAATCATACCTCTGCAGATTCCCACAGGTGTCCTCTTTTTGGAAATGCATGGGGTTCCCTGTTTTCCTTGGTGGCTTGGACACCCGAGGCCCATTTCTGTATGTTGTGCTTGTCTGGAGAAAGTGTGAAATTCAGGTGTCAAAACAGACTTGAGGTTACCTGTGTTTTAGGCTTTCCCCTTGGCGCCCAGGTAGGTGCACCCACACATGTGAGGTACCGTTTTCATCGGGACACCTGTGGGAATGCGGGACTGTATGCCATGTATTGTTGGCGGCGTGTTTCGATGGGTGAGCCGAGTGAAATGTGCGGAAAATGCATTTCTTTCCCTACATTTCGGAATTTGCGGGGGTGTCTGGGTAATAAATTCTGGGCCGATTTGCGCAAATCATACCTCTGCGGATTCCCACAAGTGTCCTCTTTTCGGAAATGCATGGGGTTCCCTGTTTTCCTTCGTGGCTTGGACACTCGAGGCCCATATCTGTATGTTGTGCTTGTCTGGAGAAAGTGTGAAATTCAGGTGTCAAAACAGACTTGGGGTTACCTATGTTTTAGGCTTTCCCTTTGGCGCCCAGGTAGGTGCACCCACACATGTGATGTACCGTTTTCATTGGGACACCTGTGGGAACGCGGGACGGTAGGCCATGTGTTGTTGGCGGCGTGTTTCGATGGGTGAGCCGAGTGAAATGTGCGGAAAATGCTTTTTTTGCCGCACTTTTCAGACTTTGCGGCGGTGTCTGGGTAATAAATTCTGGGCCGATTTGCACAAATCATACCTCTGAGGATGCCCACGCGTGTCCTCTTATCAGAAATGCATGGGGTTCCCTGTTTTCCTTGGTGGCTTGGACACCCGAGGCCCATATCTGTATGTTGTGCTTGTCTGGAGAAAGTTTGAAATTCCGGTGTCAAAACAGACTTGGGGTTACCTGTGTTTTAGGCTTTCCCCTTGGCGCCCAGGTAGGTGCACCCAAACATGTGAGGTACCGTTTTCATCGAGACACCTGTGGGAACGCGGGACGGTAGGCCATGTGTTCTTGGCGGTGTTGTTTCGATGGGTGAGCCGAGTGAAATGTACGGAAAATGCTTTTTTCACCCCACTTTTCGGACTTTGCGTGGGTGTCTGGGTAATACATTCTGGGCCGATTTGCGCAAATCATACCTCTGCGGATTCCCACGAGTGTCCTCTTTTCGGAAATGCATGGGGTTCCCTGTTTTCCTTGGTGGCCTGGACACTCGAGGCCCATTTCTGTATGTTGTGCTTGTCTGACGAAAGTGTGAAATTCATGTGTCAAAACAGACTTGGGGTTACCTGTGTTTTAGGCTTTCCCCTTGGCACCCAGGTAGGTGCACCCACACATGGTAGGTACCGTTTTCATCGGGACACCTGTGGGAATGCGGGACTGTATGCCATGTATTGTTGGCGGCGTGTTTCGATGGGTGAGCCGAGTGAAATGTGCTGAAAATGCATTTTTTTCCCTACATTTCGGAATTTGCGGGGGTGTCTGGGTAATAAATTCTGGGCCGATTTGCGCAAATCATACCTCTGCGGATTCCCACAAGTGTCCTCTTTTCGGAAATGCATGGGGTTCCCTCTTTTCCTTCGTGGCTTGGACACTCGAGGCCCATATCTGTATGTTGTGCTTGTCTGGAGAAAGTGTGAAATTCAGGTGTCAAAACAGACTTGGGGTTACCTGTATTTTAGGCTTTCTCCTTGGCGCCCAGGTAGGTGCACCCACACATGTGACGTATCGTTTTCATCGGGACACCTGTGGGAATGCGGGACGGTAGGCTATGTGTTGTTGGCGGCGTGTTTCGATGGGTGAGCCGAGTGAAATGTGCGGAAAATGCTTTTTTTCCCCACATTTCGGACTTTGCGGGGGTGTATGGGTAAAAAATTCTGGGACGATTTTCGCAAATCATACCTCTGCGGATTCCCACGGGTGTCCTCTTTTTGGAAATGCATGGGGTTCCCTGTTTTCCTTGGTGGCTTGGACACCCGAGGCCCATTTCTGTATGTTGTGCTTGTCTGGAGAAAGTGTGAAATTCAGGTGTCAAAACAGACTTGAGGTTACCTGTGTTTTAGGCTTTCCCCTTGGCGCCCAGGTAGGTGCACCCACACATGTGAGGTACCGTTTTCATCGGGACACCTGTGGGAATGCGGGACTGTATGCCATGTATTGTTGGCGGCGTGTTTCGATGGGTGAGCTGAGTGAAATGTGCGGAAAATGCATTTTTTTTCCCTACATTTCGGAATTTGCGGGGGTGTCTGGGTAATAAATTCTGGGCCGATTTGCGCAAATCATACCTCTGCGGATTCCCACAAGTGTCCTCTTTTCGGAAATGCATGGGGTTCCCTGTTTTCCTTCGTGGCTTGGACACTCGAGGCCCATATCTGTATGTTGTGCTTGTCTGGAGAAAGTGTGAAATTCAGGTGTCAAAACAGACTTGGGGTTACCTGTGTTTTAGGCTTTCCCTTTGGCGCCCAGGTAGGTGCACCCACACATGTGATGTACCGTTTTCATTGGGACACCTGTGGGAACGCGGGACGGTAGGCCATGTGTTGTTGGCGACGTGTTTCGATGGGTGAGCCGAGTGAAATGTGCGGAAAATGCTTTTTTTGCCGCACTTTTCAGACTTTGCGGGGGTGTCTGGGTAATACATTCTGGGCCGATTTGCGCAAATCATACCTCTGCGGATTCCCACGAGTGTCCTCTTTTCGGAAATGCATGGGGTTCCCTGTTTTCCTTGGCGGCCTGGACACTCGAGGCCCATTTCTGTATGTTGTGCTTGTCTGACGAAAGTGTGAAATTCATGTGTCAAAACAGACTTGGGGTTACCTGTGTTTTAGGCTTTCCCCTTGGCACCCAGGTAGGTGCACCCACACATGGTAGGTACCGTTTTCATCAGGACTCCTGTGGGAACACCGGACGGTAGGCCATGTGTTGTTGGCGGCGTGTTTCGATGCGTGAGCCAAGTGAAATATGCGGAAAATGCGTTTTTTTCCCACATTTCAGACTTTGCGGGAGTGTCTGGGTAATAAATTCGGGACCGATTAGCGCAAATCATACCTCTGCGGATTCCCACGGGTGTCCTCTTTTCGGAAATGCATGAGGTTCCCTGTTTTCCTTAGTGGCTTGGACACCCGACACCCATATCTGTATGTTGTGCTTGTCTGGAGAAAGTGTGAAATTCAGGTGTCCAAACAGACTTGGGGTTACCTGTGTTTTAGGCTTTCCCCTTTGCGCCCAGGTAGGTGCACCCACACATGTGAGGTACTGTTTTCATCAGAACACCTGTGGGATCGCGGGACGGTAGGCCATGTGTTGTTGGCGGCGTGTTTCGATGCGTGCACCGAGTGAAATGTGCGGAAAATGTGTTTTTTCCCACATTTCGGACTTTGAGGGGGTGTCTGGGTAATAAATTCTGGGCCGATTTGCGCAAATCATACCTCTGCGGATTCCCACGGTTGTCCTCTTTTCAGAAATGCATGGGGTTCCCTGTTTTCCTTGGTGGCTTGGACAGCCGAGGCCCATATCTGTATGTTGTGCTTGTCTGGAGAAAGTGTGAAATTCAGGTGTCAAAACAGACTTGGGGTTACCTGTATTTTAGGCTTTCTCCTTGGCGCCCAGGTAGGTGCACCCACACATGTGATGTATCGTTTTCATCGGGACACCTGTGGGAATGCGGGACGGTAGGCCATGTGTTGTTGGCGACGTGTTTCGATGGGTGAGCCGAGTGAAATGTGCGGAAAATGCTTTTTTTGCCGCACTTTTCAGACTTTGCGGGGGTGTCTGGGTAATACATTCTGGGCCGATTTGCGCAAATCATACCTCTGCGGATTCCCACGAGTGTCCTCTTTTCGGAAATGCATGGGGTTCCCTGTTTTCCTTGGTGGCCTGGACACTCGAGGCCCATTTCTGTATGTTGTGCTTGTCTGACGAAAGTGTGAAATTCATGTGTCAAAACAGACTTGGGGTTACCTGTGTTTTAGGCTTTCCCCTTGGCACCCAGGTAGGTGCACCCACACATGGTAGGTACCGTTTTCATCAGGACACCTGTGGGAACACGGGACGGTAGGCCATGTGTTGTTGGCGGCGTGTTTCGATGCGTGAGCCAAGTGAAATATGCGGAAAATGCGTTTTTTTCCCACATTTCAGACTTTGCGGGAGTGTCTGGGTAATAAATTCGGGACCGATTAGCGCAAATCATACCTCTGCGGATTCCCACGGGTGTCCTCTTTTCGGAAATGCATGAGGTTCCCTGTTTTCCTTAGTGGCTTGGACACCCGACACCCATATCTGTATGTTGTGCTTGTCTGGAGAAAGTGTGAAATTCAGGTGTCCAAACAGACTTGGGGTTACCTGTGTTTTAGGCTTTCCCCTTTGCGCCCAGGTAGGTGCACCCACACATGTGAGGTACTGTTTTCATCAGAACACCTGTGGGATCGCGGGACGGTAGGCCATGTGTTGTTGGCGGCGTGTTTCGATGCGTGCACCGAGTGAAATGTGCGGAAAATGTGTTTTTTCCCACATTTCGGACTTTGAGGGGGTGTCTGGGTAATAAATTCTGGGCCGATTTGCGCAAATCATACCTCTGCGGATTCCCACGGTTGTCCTCTTTTCAGAAATGCATGGGGTTCCCTGTTTTCCTTGGTGGCTTGGACAGCCGAGGCCCATATCTGTATGTTGTGCTTGTCTGGAGAAAGTGTGAAATTCAGGTGTCAAAACAGACTTGGGGTTACCTGTATTTTAGGCTTTCTCCTTGGCGCCCAGGTAGGTGCACCCACACATGTGATGTATCGTTTTCATCGGGACACCTGTGGGAATGCGGGACGGTAGGCTATGTGTTGTTGGCGGCGTGTTTCGATGGGTGAGCCGAGTGAAATGTGCGGAAAATGCTTTTTTTCCCCACATTTCGGACTTTGCGGGGGTGTCTGGGTAATAAATTCTGGGCCGATTTGCGCAAATCATACCTCTGCGGATTCCCACGAGTGTCCTCTTTTCGGAAATGCATGGGGTTCCCTGTTTTCCTTGGTGGCCTGGACACTCGAGGCCCATTTCTGTATGTTGTGCTTGTCTGACGAAAGTGTGAAATTCATGTGTCAAAACAGACTTGGGGTTACCTGTGTTTTAGGCTTTCCCCTTGGCACCCAGGTAGGTGCACCCACACATGGTAGGTACCGTTTTCATCAGGACACCTGTGGGAACACGGGACGGTAGGCCATGTGTTGTTGGCGGCGTGTTTCGATGCGTGAGCCAAGTGAAATGTGCGGAAAATGCGTTTTTTTCCCACATTTCAGACTTTGCGGGGGTGTCTGGGTAATAAATTCGGGACCGATTAGCGCAAATCATACCTCTGCGGATTCCCACGGTTGTCCCCTTTTCAGAAATGCATGGGGTTCCCTGTTTTCCTTGGTGGCTTGGACAGCCGAGGCCCATATGGTTTTGTCGTCCTTGTCTGGAGAAAGTGTGAAATTCAGGTGTCAAAACAGACTTGGGGTTACCTGTGGTTTAGGCTTTCCACTTGGCGCCCAGGTAGGTGCACCCACACATGTGAGGTACCGTTTTCATTGGGACACCTGTGGGTACGCGGGACGGTAGGCCATGTGTTGTTGGCGGCGTGTTTCGATGGGTGAGCCGAGTGAAATGTGCAGAAAAGGCGCTTTTTTCCCACATTTCGGACTTTGCGGGAGTGTCTGTGTAATAAATTCAGGGCCGATTTGCGCAAATGATACCTCTGCGGATTCCCACGAGTGTCCCCTTTTCGGAAATGCATGGGGTTCCCTGTTTTCCTTGGTGGCTTGGACACTCGAGGCCCATATCTGTATGTTGTGCTTTTCTGGAGAAAGTGTGAAATTCAGGTGTCAAAACAGACTTGGGGTTACCTGTGTTTTAGGCTTTCCCCTTGGCGCCCAGGTAGGTGCACCCACACATGTGAGGAACAATATTTATCGGGACACCTGTAGGAATGCGGGACGGTAGGCCATGTGTTGTTGGCAGCGTGTTTCGATGGGTGAGGTGAGTGAAATGTGCGGAAAATGCATTTTTTCCTACATTTTGGACGTTGCGGGGGTGTCTGAGTAATTAATTCTGGGCCGATTTGCGCAAATAATACCTCTGCGGATTCCCACGGGTGTCCTTTTTTCGGAAATGCATGGGGTTCCCTGTTTTGCTTGGTGGCTTGGACACCCGAGGCCCATATCTGTATGTTGTGCTTATCTGGAGAAAGTGTGAAATTCAGGTGTCAAAACAGACTTGGGGTTACCTGTGTTTTAGGCTTTCCCCTTGGCGCCCAGGTAGGTGCACCCACACATGTGAGGTACCATTTTTATCGGGACACCTGTAGGAATGCGGGACGGTAGGCCATGTGTTGTTGGCAGCGTGTTTCGATGGGTGAGGTGAGTGAAATATGCGGAAAATGCGATTTTTCCCACATTTCGGACTTTGCGGGGGTGTCTGGGTAATACATTCTGCGCCGATTTGCGCAAATCATAACTATGCGGATTCCCACGGGTGTCCTCTTTTCGGAAATGCATGGGTTTCCCTGTTTTCCTTGGTGGCTTCGACACCCGACACCCATATATGTATGTTGTCCTTGTCTGGAGAAAGTGTGAAATTCAGGTGTCAAAACAGACTTGGGGTTACCTGTGTTTTAGGCTTTCCCCTTGGCGCCCAGGTAGGTGCACCCAAACATGTGATGTACCGTTTTCATCGAGACACCTGTGGGAACGCGGGACGGTAGGCCATGTTTGTTGGTGGCGTGTTTCAATGGGTGAGCTCAGTGAAATGTGTGGAAAATGCGTTTTTTTTCCCACATTTCGGACTTTGCGTGGGTGTCTGGGTAATACATTCGGGGCCGATTTGCGCAAATCATAACTATGCGGATTCCCACGAGTGTCCTCTTTTCGGAAATGCATGGGGTTCCCTGTTTTCCTTGGTGGCCTGGACACTCGAGGCCCATTTCTGTATGTTGTGCTTGTCTGGAGAAATTGTGAAATTCAGGTGTCAAAACAGACTTGGGGTTACCTGTGTTTTAGGCTTTCCCATTGGCGCCCAAGTACGTGCACCCACACATGTGAGGTACCGTTTTCATCGGGGCACGCGTGGGAACGTGGGACGGTAAGCCATATGGTGTTGGCGGCATGTTTCGATGGGTGAGCCGAGTGAAATGTGCGGAAAATGCATTTTTTTCCTACATTTCAGACGTTGCGGGGGTGTCTGAGTAATACATTCTGGGCCGATTTGCGCAAATCACACCTCTGCGGATTCCCACAGGTGTCCCCTTTTCGGAAATGCATGGGGTTCCCTGTTTTCCTTGGTGGCTTGGACACTCGAGGCCCATATCTGTATGTTGTGCTTTTCTGGAGAAAGTGTGAAATTCAGGTGTCAAAACAGACTTGGGGTTACCTGTGTTTTAGGCTTTCCACTTGGCGCCCAGGTAGGTGCACCCACACATGTGATGTACCGTTTTCATCGGGACACCTGTGGGAACGCGGGACGGTAGGCCATGTGTTGTTGGAGGCGTGTTTCGATGGGTGAGCCGAGTGAAATGTGCGAAAAATGCATTTTTTCCTACATTTTGGACGTTGCGGGGGTGTCTGAGTAATTAATTCTGGGCCGATTTGCGCAAATAATACCTCTGCGGATTCCCACGGGTGTCCTTTTTCGGAAATGCATGGGGTTCCCTGTTTTGCTTGGTGGCTTGGACACCCGAGGCCCATATCTGTATGTTGTGCTTATCTGGAGAAAGTGTGAAATTCAGGTGTCAAAACAGACTTGGGGTTACCTGTGTTTTAGGCTTTCCCCTTGGCGCCCAGGTAGGTGCACCCACACATGTGAGGTACCATTTTTATCGGGACTCCTGTAGGAATGCGGGACGGTAGGCCATGTGTTGTTGGCAGCGTGTTTCGATGGGTGAGGTGAGTGAAATATGCGGAAAATGCATTTTCTTTCCTACATTTCGGACTTTGCGGGGGTGTCTGGGTAATAAATTCTGGGCCGATTTGCGCAAATCCTACCTCTGTGGATGCCCACGGGTGTCCTCGTTTTGGAAATGCATGGGGTTCCCTGTTTTCCTTGGTGGCTTGGACACCCGAGGCCCATATTTGTATGTTGTGCTTGTCTGGAAAAAGTGTGAAATTCCGGTGTCAATACAGACTTGGGGTTACCTGCGTTTTAGGCTTTCCCTTTGGCGCCCAGGTAGGTGCACCCACACATGTCAGATACTGTTTTCAACAGGACACCTGTAGGAATGCGGGACGGTAGCCCATGTGTTGTTGGCAGCGTGTTTCGATGGGTGAGGTGAGTGAAATGTGCGGAAAATGCTTTTTTTCCCCACATTTCGGACTTTGCGGGGGTGTATGGGTAATAAATTCTGGGCCGATTTTCGCAAATCATACCTCTGCAGATTCCCACAGGTGTCCTCTTTTTGGAAATGCATGGGGTTCCCTGTTTTCCTTGGTGGCTTGGACACCCGAGGCCCATTTCTGTATGTTGTGCTTGTCTGGAGAAAGTGTGAAATTCAGGTGTCAAAACAGACTTGAGGTTACCTGTGTTTTAGGCTTTCCCCTTGACGCCCAGGTAGGTGCACCCACACATGTGAGGTACCGTTTTCATCGGGACACCTGTGGGAATGCGGGACTGTATGCCATGTATTGTTGGCGGCGTGTTTCGATGGGTGAGCCGAGTGAAATGTGCGCAAAATGCATTTTTTTCCCTACATTTCGGAATTTGCGGGGGTGTCTGGGTAATAAATTCTGGGCCGATTTGCGCAAATCATACCTCTGCGGATTCCCACAAGTGTCCTCTTTTCGGAAATGCATGGGGTTCCCTGTTTTCCTTCGTGGCTTGGACACTCGAGGCCCATATCTGTATGTTGTGCTTGTCTGGAGAAAGTGTGAAATTCAGGTGTCAAAACAGACTTGGGGTTACCTATGTTTTAGGCTTTCCCTTTGGCGCCCAGGTAGGTGCACCCACACATGTGATGTACCGTTTTCATTGGGACACCTGTGGGAACGCGGGACGGTAGGCCATGTGTTCTTGGCGGCGTGTTTCGATGGGTGAGCCGAGTGAAATGTGCGGAAAATGCTTTTTTTGCCGCACTTTTCAGACTTTGCGGGGTGTCTGGGTAATAAATTCTGGGCCGATTTGCACAAATCATACCTCTGAGGATGCCCACGCGTGTCCTCTTATCAGAAATGCATGGGGTTCCCTGTTTTCCTTGGTGGCTTGGACACCCGAGGCCCATATCTGTATGTTGTGCTTGTCTGGAGAAAGTTTGAAATTCCGGTGTCAAAACAGACTTGGGGTTACCTGTGTTTTAGGCTTTCCCCTTGGCGCCCAGGTAGGTGCACCCAAACATGTGAGGTACCGTTTTCATCGAGACACCTGTGGGAACGCGGGACGGTAGGCCATGTGTTCTTGGCGGTGTTGTTTCGATGGGTGAGCCGAGTGAAATGTACGGAAAATGCTTTTTTCACCCCACTTTTCGGACTTTGCGTGGGTGTCTGGGTAATACATTCTGGGCCGATTTGCGCAAATCATACCTCTGCGGATTCCCACGAGTGTCCTCTTTTCGGAAATGCATGGGGTTCCCTGTTTTCCTTGGTGGCCTGGACACTCGAGGCCCATTTCTGTATGTTGTGCTTGTCTGACGAAAGTGTGAAATTCATGTGTCAAAACAGACTTGGGGTTACCTGTGTTTTAGGCTTTCCCCTTGGCACCCAGGTAGGTGCACCCACACATGGTAGGTACCGTTTTCATCGGGACACCTGTGGGAATGCGGGACTGTATGCCATGTATTGTTGGCGGCGTGTTTCGATGGGTGAGCCGAGTGAAATGTGCTGAAAATGCATTTTTTTCCCTACATTTCGGAATTTGCGGGGGTGTCTGGGTAATAAATTCTGGGCCGATTTGCGCAAATCATACCTCTGCGGATTCCCACAAGTGTCCTCTTTTCGGAAATGCATGGGGTTCCCTGTTTTCCTTCGTGGCTTGGACACTCGAGGCCCATATCTGTATGTTGTGCTTGTCTGGAGAAAGTGTGAAATTCAGGTGTCAAAACAGACTTGGGGTTACCTGTGTTTTAGGCTTTCCCTTTGGCGCCCAGGTAGGTGCACCCACACATGTGATGTACCGTTTTCATTGGGACACCTGTGGGAACGCGGGACGGTAGGCCATGTGTTGTTGGCGGCGTGTTTCGATGGGTGAGCCGAGTGAAATGTGCGGAAAATGCTTTTTTTGCCGCACTTTTCAGACTTTGCGGGGGTGTCTGGGTAATAAATTCTGGGCCGATTTGCACAAATCATACCTCTGAGGATGCCCACGCGTGTCCTCTTATCAGAAATGCATGGGGTTCCCTGTTTTCCTTGGTGGCCTGGACACTCGAGGCCCATTTCTGTATGTTGTGCTTGTCTGACGAAAGTGTGAAATTCATGTGTCAAAACAGACTTGGGGTTACCTGTGTTTTAGGCTTTCCCCTTGGCACCCAGGTAGGTGCACCCACACATGGTAGGTACCGTTTTCATCAGGACACCTGTGGGAACACGGGACGGTAGGCCATGTGTTGTTGGCGGCGTGTTTCGATGCGTGAGCCAAGTGAAATGTGCAGAAAATGCGTTTTTTTCCCACATTTCAGACTTTGCGGGGGTGTCTGGGTAATAAATTCGGGACCGATTAGCGCAAATCATACCTCTGCGGATTCCCACGGGTGTCCTCTTTTCGGAAATGCATGAGGTTCCCTGTGTTCCTTAGTGGCTTGGACACCCGAGACCCATATCTGTATGTTGTGCTTGTCTGGAGAAAGTGTGAAATTCAGGTGTCCAAACAGACTTGGGGTTACCTGTGTTTTAGGCTTTCCCCTTTGCGCCCAGGTAGGTGCACCCACACATGTGAGGTACTGTTTTCATCAGAACACCTGTGGGATTGCGGGACGGTAGGCCATGTGTTGTTGGCGGCGTGTTTCGATGCGTGCACCGAGTGAAATGTGCGGAAAATGTGTTTTTTCCCACATTTCGGACTTTGAGGGGGTGTCTGGGTAATAAATTCTGGGCCGATTTGCGCAAATCATACCTCTGCGGATTCCCACGGTTGTCCTCTTTTCAGAAATGCATGGGGTTCCCTGTTTTCCTTGGTGGCTTGGACAGCCGAGGCCCATATCTGTATGTTGTGCTTGTCTGGAGAAAGTGTGAAATTCAGGTGTCAAAACAGACTTGGGGTTACCTGTATTTTAGGCTTTCTCCTTGGCGCCCAGGTAGGTGCACCCACACATGTGACGTATCGTTTTCATCGGGACACCTGTGGGAATGCGGGACGGTAGGCTATGTGTTGTTGGCGGCGTGTTTCGATGGGTGAGCCGAGTGAAATGTGCGGAAAATGCTTTTTTTCCCCACATTTCGGACTTTGCGGGGGTGTATGGGTAAAAAATTCTGGGACGATTTTCGCAAATCATACCTCTGCGGATTCCCACGGGTGTCCTCTTTTTGGAAATGCATGGGGTTCCCTGTTTTCCTTGGTGGCTTGGACAGCCGAGGCCCATTTCTGTATGTTGTGCTTGTCTGGAGAAAGTGTGAAATTCAGGTGTCAAAACAGACTTGAGGTTACCTGTGGTTTAGGCTTTCCACTTGGCGCCCAGGTAGGTGCACCCACACATGTGAGGTACCGTTTTCATTGGGACACCTGTGGGTACGCGGGACGGTAGGCCATGTGTTGTTGGCGGCGTGTTTCGATGGGTGAGCCGAGTGAAATGTGCAGAAAAAGCGCTTTTTTCCCACATTTCGGACTTTGCGGGAGTGTCTGTGTAATAAATTCAGGGCCGATTTGCGCAAATGATACCTCTGCGGATTCCCACGAGTGTCCCCTTTTCGGAAATGCATGGGGTTCCCTGTTTTCCTTGGTGGCTTGGACACTCGAGGCCCATATCTGTATGTTGTGCTTTTCTGGAGAAAGTGTGAAATTCAGGTGTCAAAACAGACTTGGGGTTACCTGTGTTTTAGGCTTTCCCCTTGGCGCCCAGGTAGGTGCACCCACACATGTGAGGTACCATTTTTATCGGGACACCTGTAGGAATGCGGGACGGTAGGCCATGTGTTGTTGGCAGCGTGTTTCGATGGGTGAGGTGAGTGAAATATGCGGAAAATGCGATTTTTCCCACATTTCGGACTTTGCGGGGGTGTCTGGGTAATACATTCTGCGCCGATTTGCGCAAATCATAACTATGCGGATTCCCATGGGTGTCCTCTTTTCGGAAATGCATGGGTTTCCCTGTTTCCTTGGTGGCTTCGACACCCGAGACCCATATCTGTATGTTGTCCTTGTCTGGAGAAAGTGTGAAATTCATGTGTCAAAACAGACTTGGGGTTACCTGTGTTTTAGGCTTTCCCCTTGGCACCCAGGTAGGTGCACCCACACATGGTAGGTATCGTTTTCATCAGGACACCTGTGGGAACACGGGACGGTAGGCCATGTGTTGTTGGCGGCGTGTTTCGATGCGTGAGCCAAGTGAAATGTGCGGAAAATGCGTTTTTCTTCCACATTTCAGACTTTGTGGGGGTGTCCGGGTAATAAATTCGGGACCGATTAGCGCAAATCATACCTCTGCGGATTCCCACGGGTGTCCTCTTTTCGGAAATGCATGAGGTTCCCTGTTTTCCTTAGTGGCTTGGACACCCGAGACCCATATCTGTATGTTGTGCTTGTCTGGAGAAAGTGTGAAATTCAGGTGTCCAAACAGACTTGGGGTTACCTGTGTTTTAGGCTTTCCCCTTGGCGCCCAGGTAGGTGCACCCACACATGTGAGGTACTGTTTTCCTCAGAACACCTGTGGGAACGCGGGACGGTAGGCCATGTGTTGTTGGCGGCGTGTTTCGATGCGTGCACCGAGTGAAATGTGCGGAAAATGCGTTTTTTCCCACATTTCGGACTTTGAGGGGGTGTCTGGGTAATAAATTCTGGGCCGATTTGCGCAAATCATACCTCTGCGGATTCCCACGGTTGTCCCCTTTTCAGAAATGCATGGGGTTCCCTGTTTTCCTTGGTGGCTTGGACAGCCGAGGCCCATATGGTTTTGTCGTCCTTGTCTGGAGAAAGTGTGAAATTCAGGTGTCAAAACAGACTTGGGGTTACCTGTGGTTTAGGCTTTCCACTTGGCGCCCAGGTAGGTGCACCCACACATGTGAGGTACCGTTTTCATTGGGACACCTGTGGGTACGCGGGACGGTAGGCCATGTGTTGTTGGCGGCGTGTTTCGATGGGTGAGCCGAGTGAAATGTGCAGAAAAGGCGCTTTTTTCCCACATTTCGGACTTTGCGGGAGTGTCTGTGTAATAAATTCAGGGCCGATTTGCGCAAATGATACCTCTGCGGATTCCCACGAGTGTCCCCTTTTCGGAAATGCATGGGGTTCCCTGTTTTCCTTGGTGGATTGGACACTCGAGGCCCATATCTGTATGTTGTGCTTTTCTGGAGAAAGTGTGAAATTCAGGTGTCAAAACAGACTTGGGGTTACCTGTGTTTTAGGCTTTCCCCTTGGCGCCCAGGTAGGTGCACCCACACATGTGAGGAACAATATTTATCGGGACACCTGTAGGAATTCGGGACGGTAGGCCATGTGTTGTTGGCAGCGTGTTTCGATGGGTGAGGTGAGTGAAATGTGCGGAAAATGCATTTTTTCCTACATTTTGGACGTTGCGGGGGTGTCTGAGTAATTAATTCTGGGCCGATTTGCGCAAATAATACCTCTGCGGATTCCCACGGGTGTCCTTTTTTCGGAAATGCATGGGGTTCCCTGTTTTGCTTGGTGGCTTGGACACCCGAGGCCCATATCTGTATGTTGTGCTTATCTGGAGAAAGTGTGAAATTCAGGTGTCAAAACAGACTTGGGGTTACCTGTGTTTTAGGCTTTCCCCTTGGCGCCCAGGTAGGTGCACCCACACATGTGAGGTACCATTTTTATCGGGACACCTGTAGGAATGCGGGACGGTAGGCCATGTGTTGTTGGCAGCGTGTTTCGATGGGTGAGGTGAATGAAATATGCGGAAAATGCGATTTTTCCCACATTTCGGACTTTGCGGGGGTGTCTGGGTAATACATTCTGCGCCGATTTGCGCAAATCATAACTATGCGGATTCCCACGGGTGTCCTCTTTTCGGAAATGCATGGGTTTCCCTGTTTTCCTTGGTGGCTTCGACACCCGAGACCCATATCTGTATGTTGTCCTTGTCTGGAGAAAGTGTGAAATTCAGGTGTCAAAACAGACTTGGGGTTACCTGTGTTTTAGGCTTTCCCCTTGGCGCCCAGGTAGGTGCACCCAAACATGTGATGTACCGTTTTCATCGAGACACCTGTGGGAACGCGGGACGGTAGGCCATGTTTGTTGGTGGCGTGTTTCAATGGGTGAGCTCAGTGAAATGTGTGGAAAATGCGTTTTTTTTCCCACATTTCGGACTTTGCGTGGGTGTCTGGGTAATAAATTCTGGGCCGATTTGCGCAAATCATACCTCTGCGGATTCCCACGAGTGTCCTCTTTTCGGAAATGCATGGGGTTCCCTGTTTTCCTTGGTGGCCTGGACACTCGAGGCCCATTTCTGTATGTTGTGCTTGTCTGACGAAAGTGTGAAATTCATGTGTCAAAACAGACTTGGGGTTACCTGTGTTTTAGGCTTTCCCCTTGGCACCCAGGTAGGTGCACCCACACATGGTAGGTACCGTTTTCATCAGGACACCTGTGGGAACACGGGACGGTAGGCCATGTGTTGTTGGCGGCGTGTTTCGATGCGTGAGCCAAGTGAAATGTGCGGAAAATGCGTTTTTTTCCCACATTTCAGACTTTGCGGGGGTGTCTGGGTAATAAATTCGGGACCGATTAGCGCAAATCATACCTCTGCGGATTCCCACGGGTGTCCTCTTTTCGGAAATGCATGAGGTTCCATGTTTTCCTCAGTGGCTTGGACACCCGAGACCCATATCTGTATGTTGTGCTTGTCTGGAGAAAATGTGAAATTCAGGTGTCCAAACAGACTTTGGGTTTCCTGTGTTTTAGGCTTTCCCCTTGGCGCCCAGGTAGGTGCACCCACACATGTGAGGTACTGTTTTCATCAGAACACCTGTGGGAACGCGGGACGGTAGGCCATGTGTTGTTGGCGGCGTGTTTCGATGCGTGCACAGAGTGAAATGTGCGGAAAATGCGTTTTTTCCCACATTTCGGACTTTGAGGGGGTGTCTGGGTAATAAATTCTGGGCCGATTTGCGCAAATCATACCTCTGCGGATTCCCACGGTTGTCCCCTTTTCAGAAATGCATGGGGTTCCCTGTTTTCCTTGGTGGCTTGGACAGCCGAGGCCCATATGGTTTTGTCGTCCTTGTCTGGAGAAAGTGTGAAATTCAGGTGTCAAAACAGACTTGGGGTTACCTGTGGTTTAGGCTTTCCACTTGGCGCCCAGGTAGGTGCACCCACACATGTGAGGTACCGTTTTCATTGGGACACCTGTGGGTACGCGGGACGGTAGGCCATGTGTTGTTGGCGGCGTGTTTCGATGGGTGAGCCGAGTGAAATGTGCAGAAAAGGTGCTTTTTTCCCACATTTCGGACTTTGCGGGAGTGTCTGTGTAATAAATTCAGGGCCGATTTGCGCAAATGATACCTCTGCGGATTCCCACGAGTGTCCCCTTTTCGGAAATGCATGGGGTTCCCTGTTTTCCTTGGTGGCTTGGACACTCGAGGCCCATATCTGTATGTTGTGCTTTTCTGGAGAAAGTGTGAAATTCAGGTGTCAAAACAGACTTGGGGTTACCTGTGTTTTAGGCTTTCCCCTTGGCGCCCAGGTAGGTGCACCCACACATGTGAGGAACAATATTTATCGGGACACCTGTAGGAATGCGGGACGGTAGGCCATGTGTTGTTGGCAGCGTGTTTCGATGGGTGAGGTGAGTGAAATGTGCGGAATATGCATTTTTTCCTACATTTTGGACGTTGCGGGGGTGTCTGAGTAATTAATTCTGGGCCGATTTGCGCAAATAATACCTCTGCGGATTCCCACGGGTGTCCTTTTTTCGGAAATGCATGGGGTTCCCTGTTTTGCTTGGTGGCTTGGACACCCGAGGCCCATATCTGTATGTTGTGCTTATCTGGAGAAAGTGTGAAATTCAGGTGTCAAAACAGACTTGGGGTTACCTGTGTTTTAGGCTTTCCCCTTGGCGCCCAGGTAGGTGCACCCACACATGTGAGGTACCATTTTTATCGGGACACCTGTAGGAATGCGGGACGGTAGGCCATGTGTTGTTGGCAGCGTGTTTCGATGGGTGAGGTGAGTGAAATATGCGGAAAATGCGATTTTTCCCACATTTCGGACTTTGCGGGGGTGTCTGGGTAATACATTCTGCGCCGATTTGCGCAAATCATAACTATGCGGATTCCCACGGGTGTCCTCTTTTCGGAAATGCATGGGTTTCCCTGTTTTCCTTGGTGGCTTCGACACCCGAGACCCATATCTGTATGTTGTCCTTGTCTGGAGAAAGTGTGAAATTCAGGTGTCAAAACAGACTTGGGGTTACCTGTGTTTTAGGCTTTCCCCTTGGCGCCCAGGTAGGTGCACCCAAACATGTGATGTACCGTTTTCATCGAGACACCTGTGGGAACGCGGGACGGTAGGCCATGTTTGTTGGTGGCGTGTTTCAATGGGTGAGCTCAGTGAAATGTGTGGAAAATGCGTTTTTTTTCCCACATTTCGGACTTTGCGTGGGTGTCTGGGTAATACATTCGGGGCCGATTTGCGCAAATCATAACTATGCGGATTCCCACGAGTGTCCTCTTTTCGGAAATGCATGGGGTTCCCTGTTTTCCTTGGTGGCCTGGACACTCGAGGCCCATTTCTGTATGTTGTGCTTGTCTGGAGAAATTGTGAAATTCAGGTGTCAAAACAGACTTGGGGTTACCTGTGTTTTAGGCTTTCCCTTTGGTGCCCAAGTACGTGCACCCACACATGTGAGGTACCGTTTTCATCGGGGCACGCGTGGGAACGTGGGACGGTAAGCCATATGGTGTTGGCGGCATGTTTCGATGGGTGAGCCGAGTGAAATGTGCGGAAAATGCATTTTTTTCCTACATTTCAGACGTTGCGGGGGTGTCTGAGTAATACATTCTGGGCCGATTTGCGCAAATCATACCTCTGCGGATTCCCACAGGTGTCCCCTTTTCGGAAATGCATGGGGTTCCCTGTTTTCCTTGGTGGCTTGGACACTCGAGGCCCATATCTGTATGTTGTGCTTTTCTGGAGAAAGTGTGAAATTCAGGTGTCAAAACAGACTTGGGGTTACCTGTGTTTTAGGCTTTCCACTTGGCGCCCAGGTAGGTGCACCCACACATGTGATGTACCGTTTTCATCGGGACACCTGTGGGAACGCGGGACGGTAGGCCATGTGTTGTTGGAGGCGTGTTTCGATGGGTGAGCCGAGTGAAATGTGCGAAAAATGCATTTTTTCCTACATTTTGGACGTTGCGGGGGTGTCTGAGTAATTAATTCTGGGCCGATTTGCGCAAATAATACCTCTGCGGATTCCCACGGGTGTCCTTTTTCGGAAATGCATGGGGTTCCCTGTTTTGCTTGGTGGCTTGGACACCCGAGGCCCATATCTGTATGTTGTGCTTATCTGGAGAAAGTGTGAAATTCAGGTGTCAAAACAGACTTGGGGTTACCTGTGTTTTAGGCTTTCCCCTTGGCGCCCAGGTAGGTGCACCCACACATGTGAGGTACCATTTTTATCGGGACTCCTGTAGGAATGCGGGACGGTAGGCCATGTGTTGTTGGCAGCGTGTTTCGATGGGTGAGGTGAGTGAAATATGCGGAAAATGCATTTTCTTTCCTACATTTCGGACTTTGCGGGGGTGTCTGGGTAATAAATTCTGGGCCGATTTGCGCAAATCCTACCTCTGTGGATGCCCACGGGTGTCCTCGTTTTGGAAATGCATGGGGTTCCCTGTTTTCCTTGGTGGCTTGGACACCCGAGGCCCATATTTGTATGTTGTGCTTGTCTGGAAAAAGTGTGAAATTCCGGTGTCAATACAGACTTGGGGTTACCTGCGTTTTAGGCTTTCCCCTTGGCGCCCAGGTAGGTGCACCCACACATGTCAGATACTGTTTTCAACAGGACACCTGTAGGAATGCGGGACGGTAGCCCATGTGTTGTTGGCAGCGTGTTTCGATGGGTGAGGTGAGTGAAATGTGCGGAAAATGCTTTTTTTCCCCACATTTCGGACTTTGCGGGGGTGTATGGGTAATAAATTCTGGGCCGATTTTCGCAAATCATACCTCTGCAGATTCCCACAGGTGTCCTCTTTTTGGAAATGCATGGGGTTCCCTGTTTTCCTTGGTGGCTTGGACACCCGAGGCCCATTTCTGTATGTTGTGCTTGTCTGGAGAAAGTGTGAAATTCAGGTGTCAAAACAGACTTGAGGTTACCTGTGTTTTAGGCTTTCCCCTTGGCGCCCAGGTAGGTGCACCCACACATGTGAGGTACCGTTTTCATCGGGACACCTGTGGGAATGCGGGACTGTATGCCATGTATTGTTGGCGGCGTGTTTCGATGGGTGAGCCGAGTGAAATGTGCGGAAAATGCATTTCTTTCCCTACATTTCGGAATTTGCGGGGGTGTCTGGGTAATAAATTCTGGGCCGATTTGCGCAAATCATACCTCTGCGGATTCCCACAAGTGTCCTCTTTTCGGAAATGCATGGGGTTCCCTGTTTTCCTTCGTGGCTTGGACACTCGAGGCCCATATCTGTATGTTGTGCTTGTCTGGAGAAAGTGTGAAATTCAGGTGTCAAAACAGACTTGGGGTTACCTATGTTTTAGGCTTTCCCTTTGGCGCCCAGGTAGGTGCACCCACACATGTGATGTACCGTTTTCATTGGGACACCTGTGGGAACGCGGGACGGTAGGCCATGTGTTGTTGGCGGCGTGTTTCGATGGGTGAGCCGAGTGAAATGTGCGGAAAATGCTTTTTTTGCCGCACTTTTCAGACTTTGCGGCGGTGTCTGGGTAATAAATTCTGGGCCGATTTGCACAAATCATACCTCTGAGGATGCCCACGCGTGTCCTCTTATCAGAAATGCATGGGGTTCCCTGTTTTCCTTGGTGGCTTGGACACCCGAGGCCCATATCTGTATGTTGTGCTTGTCTGGAGAAAGTTTGAAATTCCGGTGTCAAAACAGACTTGGGGTTACCTGTGTTTTAGGCTTTCCCCTTGGCGCCCAGGTAGGTGCACCCAAACATGTGAGGTACCGTTTTCATCGAGACACCTGTGGGAACGCGGGACGGTAGGCCATGTGTTCTTGGCCGTGTTGTTTCGATGGGTGAGCCGAGTGAAATGTACGGAAAATGCTTTTTTCACCCCACTTTTCGGACTTTGCGTGGGTGTCTGGGTAATACATTCTGGGCCGATTTGCGCAAATCATACCTCTGCGGATTCCCACGAGTGTCCTCTTTTCGGAAATGCATGGGGTTCCCTGTTTTCCTTGGTGGCCTGGACACTCGAGGCCCATTTCTGTATGTTGTGCTTGTCTGACGAAAGTGTGAAATTCATGTGTCAAAACAGACTTGGGGTTACCTGTGTTTTAGGCTTTCCCCTTGGCACCCAGGTAGGTGCACCCACACATGGTAGGTACCGTTTTCATCGGGACACCTGTGGGAATGCGGGACTGTATGCCATGTATTGTTGGCGGCGTGTTTCGATGGGTGAGCCGAGTGAAATGTGCTGAAAATGCATTTTTTTCCCTACATTTCGGAATTTGCGGGGGTGTCTGGGTAATAAATTCTGGGCCGATTTGCGCAAATCATACCTCTGCGGATTCCCACAAGTGTCCTCTTTTCGGAAATGCATGGGGTTCCCTCTTTTCCTTCGTGGCTTGGACACTCGAGGCCCATATCTGTATGTTGTGCTTGTCTGGAGAAAGTGTGAAATTCAGGTGTCAAAACAGACTTGGGGTTACCTGTGTTTTAGGCTTTCCCTTTGGCGCCCAGGTAGGTGCACCCACACATGTGATGTACCGTTTTCATTGGGACACCTGTGGGAACGCGGGACGGTAGGCCATGTGTTGTTGGCGGCGTGTTTCGATGGGTGAGCCGAGTGAAATGTGCGGAAAATGCTTTTTTGCCGCACTTTTCAGACTTTGCGGGGGTGTCTGGGTAATACATTCTGGGCCGATTTGCGCAAATCATACCTCTGCGGATTCCCACGAGTGTCCTCTTTTCGGAAATGCATGGGGTTCCCTGTTTTCCTTGGTGGCCTGGACACTCGAGGCCCATTTCTGTATGTTGTGCTTGTCTGACGAAAGTGTGAAATTCATGTGTCAAAACATACTTGGGGTTACCTGTGTTTTAGGCTTTCCCCTTGGCACCCAGGTAGGTGCACCCACACATGGTAGGTACCGTTTTCATCAGGACACCTGTGGGAACACGGGACGGTAGGCCATGTGTTGTTGGCGGCGTGTTTCGATGCGTGAGCCAAGTGAAATGTGCGGAAAATGCGTTTTTTTCCCACATTTCAGACTTTGCGGGGGTGTCTGGGTAATAAATTCGGGACCGATTAGCGCAAATCATACCTCTGCGGATTCCCACGGGTGTCCTCTTTTTGGAAATGCATGAGGTTCCCTGTTTTCCTTAGTGGCTTGGACACCCGAGACCCATATCTGTATGTTGTGCTTGTCTGGAGAAAGTGTGAAATTCAGGTGTCCAAACAGACTTGGGGTTACCTGTGTTTTAGGCTTTCCCCTTTGCGCCCAGGTAGGTGCACCCACACATGTGAGGTACTGTTTTCATCAGAACACCTGTGGGATCGCGGGACGGTAGGCCATGTGTTGTTGGCGGCGTGTTTCGATGCGTGCACCGAGTGAAATGTGCGGAAAATGTGTTTTTTCCCACATTTCGGACTTTGAGGGGGTGTCTGGGTAATAAATTCTGGGCCGATTTGCGCAAATCATACCTCTGCGGATTCCCACAGTTGTCCTCTTTTCAGAAATGCATGGGGTTCCCTGTTTTCCTTGGTGGCTTGGACAGCCGAGGCCCATATGGTTTTGTCGTCCTTGTCTGGAGAAAGTGTGAAATTCAGGTGTCAAAACAGACTTGGGGTTACCTGTGGTTTAGGCTTTCCACTTGGCGCCCAGGTAGGTGCACCCACACATGTGAGGTACCGTTTTCATTGGGACACCTGTGGGTACGCGGGACGGTAGGCCATGTGTTGTTGGCGGCGTGTTTCGATGGGTGAGCCGAGTGAAATGTGCAGAAAAAGCGCTTTTTTCCCACATTTCGGACTTTGCGGGAGTGTCTGTGTAATAAATTCAGGGCCAATTTGCGCAAATGATACCTCTGCGGATTCCCACGAGTGTCCCCTTTTCGGAAATGCATGGGGTTCCCTGTTTTCCTTGGTGGCTTGGACACTCGAGGCCCATATCTGTATGTTGTGCTTTTCTGGAGAAAGTGTGAAATTCAGGTGTCAAAACAGACTTGGGGTTACCTGTGTTTTAGGCTTTCCCCTTGGCGCCCAGGTAGGTGCACCCACACATGTGAGGTACCATTTTTATCGGGACACTTGTAGGAATGCGGGACGGTAGGCCATGTGTTGTTGGCAGCGTGTTTCGATGGGTGAGGTGAGTGAAATATGCGGAAAATGCGATTTTTCCCACATTTCGGACTTTGCGGGGGTGTCTGGGTAATACATTCTGCGCCGATTTGCGCAAATCATAACTATGCGGATTCCCATGGGTGTCCTCTTTTCGGAAATGCATGGGTTTCCCTGTTTCCTTGGTGGCTTCGACACCCGAGACCCATATCTGTATGTTGTCCTTGTCTGGAGAAAGTGTGAAATTCATGTGTCAAAACAGACTTGGGGTTACCTGTGTTTTAGGCTTTCCCCTTGGCACCCAGGTAGGTGCACCCACACATGGTAGGTATCGTTTTCATCAGGACACCTGTGGGAACACGGGACGGTAGGCCATGTGTTGTTGGCGGCGTGTTTCGATGCGTGAGCCAAGTGAAATGTGCGGAAAATGCGTTTTTTTTCCACATTTCAGACTTTGCGGGGGTGTCCGGGTAATAAATTCGGGACCGATTAGCGCAAATCATACCTCTGCGGATTCCCACGGGTGTCCTCTTTTCGGAAATGCATGAGGTTCCCTGTTTTCCTTAGTGGCTTGGACACCCGAGACCCATATCTGTATGTTGTGCTTGTCTGGAGAAAGTGTGAAATTCAGGTGCCCAAACAGACTTGGGGTTACCTGTGTTTTAGGCTTTCCCCTTGGCGCCCAGGTAGGTGCACCCACACATGTGAGGTACTGTTTTCATCAGAACACCTGTGGGAACGCGGGACGGTAGGCCATGTGTTGTTGGCGGCGTGTTTCGATGCGTGCACCGAGTGAAATGTGCGGAAAATGCGTTTTTTCCCACATTTCGGACTTTGAGGGGGTGTCTGGGTAATAAATTCTGGGCCGATTTGCGCAAATCATACCTCTGCGGATTCCCACGGTTGTCCCCTTTTCAGAAATGCATGGGGTTCCCTGTTTTCCTTGGTGGCTTGGACAGCCGAGGCCCATATGGTTTTGTCGTCCTTGTCTGGAGAAAGTGTGAAATTCAGGTGTCAAAACAGACTTGGGGTTACCTGTGGTTTAGGCTTTCCACTTGGCGCCCAGGTAGGTGCACCCACACATGTGAGGTACCGTTTTCATTGGGACACCTGTGGGTACGCGGGAGGGTAGGCCATGTGTTGTTGGCGGCGTGTTTCGATGGGTGAGCCGAGTGAAATGTGCAGAAAAGGCGCTTTTTTCCCACATTTCGGACTTTGCGGGAGTGTCTGTGTAATAAATTCAGGGCCGATTTGCGCAAATGATACCTCTGCGGATTCCCACGAGTGTCCCCTTTTCGGAAATGCATGGGGTTCCCTGTTTTCCTTGGTGGATTGGACACTCGAGGCCCATATCTGTATGTTGTGCTTTTCTGGAGAAAGTGTGAAATTCAGGTGTCAAAACAGACTTGGGGTTACCTGTGTTTTAGGCTTTCCCCTTGGCGCCCAGGTAGGTGCACCCACACATGTGAGGAACAATATTTATCGGGACACCTGTAGGAATTCGGGACGGTAGGCCATGTGTTGTTGGCAGCGTGTTTCGATGGGTGAGGTGAGTGAAATATGCGGAAAATGCGATTTTTCCCACATTTCGGACTTTGCGGGGGTGTCTGGGTAATACATTCTGCGCCGATTTGCGCAAATCATAACTATGCGGATTCCCACGGGTGTCCTCTTTTCGGAAATGCATGGGTTTCCCTGTTTTCCTTGGTGGCTTCGACACCCGAGACCCATATCTGTATGTTGTCCTTGTCTGGAGAAAGTGTGAAATTCAGGTGTCAAAACAGACTTGGGGTTACCTGTGTTTTAGGCTTTCCCCTTGGCGCCCAGGTAGGTGCACCCAAACATGTGATGTACCGTTTTCATCGAGACACCTGTGGGAACGCGGGACGGTAGGCCATGTTTGTTGGTGGCGTGTTTCAATGGGTGAGCTCAGTGAAATGTGTGGAAAATGCGTTTTTTTTCCCACATTTCGGACTTTGCGTGGGTGTCTGGGTAATACATTCGGGGCCGATTTGCGCAAATCATAACTATGCGGATTCCCACGAGTGTCCTCTTTTCGGAAATGCATGGGGTTCCCTGTTTTCCTTGGTGGCCTGGACACTCGAGGCCCATTTCTGTATGTTGTGCTTGTCTGGAGAAATTGTGAAATTCAGGTGTCAAAACAGACTTGGGGTTACCTGTGTTTTAGGCTTTCCCTTTGGCGCCCAAGTATGTGCACCCACACATGTGAGGTACCGTTTTCATCGGGGCACGTGTGGGAACGTGGGACGGTAAGCCATATGGTGTTGGCGGCATGTTTCGATGGGTGAGGCGAGTGAAATGTGCGGAAAATGCATTTTTTTCCTACATTTCAGACGTTGCGGGGGTGTCTGAGTAATACATTCTGGGCCGATTTGCGCAAATCATACCTCTGCGGATTCCCACAGGTGTCCCCTTTTCGGAAATGCATGGGGTTCCCTGTTTTCCTTGGTGGCTTGGACACTCGAGGCCCATATCTGTATGTTGTGCTTTTCTGGAGAAAGTGTGAAATTCAGGTGTCAAAACAGACTTGGGGTTACCTGTGTTTTAGGCTTTCCACTTGGCGCCCAGGTAGGTGCACCCACACATGTGATGTACCGTTTTCATCGGGACACCTGTGGGAACGCGGGACGGTAGGCCATGTGTTGTTGGAGGCGTGTTTCGATGGGTGAGCCGAGTGAAATGTGCGAAAAATGCATTTTTTCCTACATTTTGGACGTTGCGGGGGTGTCTGAGTAATTAATTCTGGGCCGATTTGCGCAAATAATACCTCTGCGGATTCCCACGGGTGTCCTTTTTTCAGAAATGCATGGGGTTCCCTGTTTTGCTTGGTGGCTTGGACACCCGAGGCCCATATCTGTATGTTGTGCTTATCTGGAGAAAGTGTGAAATTCAGGTGTCAAAACAGACTTGGGGTTACCTGTGTTTTAGGCTTTCCCCTTGGCGCCCAGGTAGGTGCACCCACACATGTGAGGTACCATTTTTAAAGGGACTCCTGTAGGAATGCGGGACGGTACGCCATGTGTTGTTGGCAGCGTGTTTCGATGGGTGAGGTGAGTGAAATATGCGGAAAATGCATTTTCTTTCCTACATTTCGGACTTTGCGGGGGTGTCTGGGTAATAAATTCTGGGCCGATTTGCGCAAATCCTACCTCTGTGGATGCCCACGGGTGTCCTCGTTTTGGAAATGCATGGGGTTCCCTGTTTTCCTTGGTGGCTTGGACACCCGAGGCCCATATCTGTATGTTGTGCTTGTCTGGAAAAAGTGTGAAATTCCGGTGTCAATACAGACTTGGGGTTACCTGCGTTTTAGGCTTTCCCCTTGGCGCCCAGGTAGGGGCACCCACACATGGTAGGTACCGTTTTCATCAGGACACCTGTGGGAACACGGGACGGTAGGCCATGTGTTGTTGGCGGCGTGTTTCGATGCGTGAGCCAAGTGAAATGTGCGGAAAATGCGTTTTTTTCCCACATTTCAGACTTTGCGGGGGTGTCTGGGTAATAAATTCGGGACCGATTAGCGCAAATCATACCTCTGCGGATTCCCACGGGTGTCCTCTTTTCGGAAATGCATGCGGTTCCCTGTTTTCCTCAGTGGCTTGGACACCCGAGACCCATATCTGTATGTTGTGCTTGTCTGGAGAAAGTGTGAAATTCAGGTGTCAAAACAGACTTGAGGTTACCTGTGGTTTAGGCTTTCCACTTGGCGCCCAGGTAGGTGCACCCACACATGTGATGTACCGTTTTCATCGAGACACCTGTGGGAACGCGGGACGGTAGGCCATGTTTGTTGGTGGCGTGTTTCAATAGGTGAGCTCAGTGAAATGTGTGGAAAATGCGTTTTTTTTCCCACATTTCGGACTTTGCGTGGGTGTCTGGGTAATACATTCGGGGCTGATTTGCGCAAATCATAACTATGCGGATTCCCACGAGTGTCCTCTTTTCGGAAATGCATGGGGTTCCCTGTTTTCCTTGGTGGCCTGGACACTCGAGGCCCATTTCTGTATGTTGTGCTTGTCTGGAGAAATTGTGAAATTCAGTTGTCAAAACAGACTTGGGGTTACCTGTGTTTTAGGCTTTCCCTTTGGCGCCCAAGTACGTGCACCCACACATGTGAGGTACCGTTTTCATCGGGGCACGTGTGGGAACGTGGGACTGTAAGCCATATGGTGTTGGCGGCATGTTTCGATGGGTGAGCCGAGTGAAATGTGCAGAAAATGCATTTTTTTCCTACATTTCAGACGTTGCGGGGGTGTCTGAGTAATACATTCTGGGCCGATTTGCGCAAATCATACCTCTGCGGATTCCCACAGGTGTCCCCTTTTCGGAAATGCATGGGGTTCCCTGTTTTCCTTGGTGGCTTGGACACTAGAAGCCCATATCTGTATGTTGTGCTTTTCTGGAGAAAGTGTGAAATTCAGGTGTCAAAACAGACTTGGGGTTACCTGTGTTTTAGGCTTTCCACTTGGCGCCCAGGTAGGTGCACCCACACATGTGATGTACCGTTTTCATCGGGACACCTGTGGGAACGCGGGACGGTAGGCCATGTGTTGTTGGAGGCGTGTTTCGATGGGTGAGCCGAGTGAAATGTGCGAAAAATGCATTTTTTCCTACATTTTGGACGTTGCGGGGGTGTCTGAGTAATTAATTCTGGGCCGATTTGCGCAAATAATACCTCTGCGGATTCCCACGGGTGTCCTTTTTTCAGAAATGCATGGGGTTCCCTGTTTTGCTTGGTGGCTTGGACACCCGAGGCCCATATCTGTATGTTATGCTTATCTGGAGAAAGTGTGAAATTCAGGTGTCAAAACAGACTTGGGGTTACCTGTGTTTTAGGCTTTCCCCTTGGCGCCCAGGTAGGTGCACCCACACATGTGAGGTACCATTTTTAAAGGGACTCCTGTAGGAATGCGGGACGGTACGCCATGTGTTGTTGGCAGCGTGTTTCGATGGGTGAGGTGAGTGAAATATGCGGAAAATGCATTTTCTTTCCTACATTTCGGACTTTGCGGGGGTGTCTGGGTAATAAATTCTGGGCCGATTTGCGCAAATCCTACCTCTGTGGATGCCCACGGGTGTCCTCGTTTTGGAAATGCATGGGGTTCCCTGTTTTCCTTGGTGGCTTGGACACCCGAGGCCCATATCTGTATGTTGTGCTTGTCTGGAAAAAGTGTGAAATTCCGGTGTCAATACAGACTTGGGGTTACCTGCGTTTTAGGCTTTCCCCTTGGCGCCCAGGTAGGTGCACCCACACATGGTAGGTACCGTTTTCATCAGGACACCTGTGGGAACACGGGACGGTAGGCCATGTGTTGTTGGCGGCGTGTTTCGATGCGTGAGCCAAGTGAAATGTGCGGAAAATGCGTTTTTTTCCCACATTTCAGACTTTGCGGGGGTGTCTGGGTAATAAATTCGGGACCGATTAGCGCAAATCATACCTCTGCGGATTCCCACGGGTGTCCTCTTTTCGGAAATGCATGAGGTTCTCTGTTTTCCTTAGTGGCTTGGACACCCGAGACCCATATCTGTATGTTGTGCTTGTCTGGAGAAAGTGTGAAATTCAGGTGTCAAAACAGACTTGAGGTTACCTGTGGTTTAGGCTTTCCACTTGGCGCCCAGGTAGGTGCACCCACACATGTGAGGTACCGTTTTCATTGGGACACCTGTGGGTACGCGGGACGGTAGGCCATGTGTTGTTGGCGGCGTGTTTCGATGGGTGAGCCGAGTGAAATGTGCAGAAAAAGCGCTTTTTTCCCACATTTCGGACTTTGCGGGAGTGTCTGTGTAATAAATTCAGGGCCGATTTGCGCAAATGATACCTCTGCGGATTCCCACGAGTGTCCCCTTTTCGGAAATGCATGCGGTTCCCTGTTTTCCTTGGTGGCTTGGACACTCGAGGCCCATATCTGTATGTTGTGCTTTTCTGGAGAAAGTGTGAAATTCAGGTGTCAAAACAGACTTGGGGTTACCTGTGTTTTAGGCTTTCCCCTTGGCGCCCAGGTAGGTGCACCCACACATGTGAGGTACCATTTTTATCGGGACACCTGTAGGAATGCGGGACGGTAGGCCATGTGTTGTTGGCAGCGTGTTTCGATGGGTGAGGTGAGTGAAATGTGCGGAAAATGCATTTTTTCCTACATTTTGGACGTTGCGGGGGTGTCTGAGTAATTAATTCTGGGCCGATTTGCGCAAATAATACCTCTGCGGATTCCCACGGGTGTCCTTTTTTCGGAAATGCATGGGGTTCCCTGTTTTGCTTGGTGGCTTGGACACCCGAGGCCCATATCTGTATGTTGTGCTTATCTGGAGAAAGTGTGAAATTCAGGTGTCAAAACAGACTTGGGGTTACCTGTGTTTTAGGCTTTCCCCTTGGCGCCCAGGTAGGTGCACCCACACATGTGAGGTACCATTTTTATCGGGACACCTGTAGGAATGCGGGACGGTAGGCCATGTGTTGTTGGCAGCGTGTTTCGATGGGTGAGGTGAGTGAAATATGCGGAAAATGCGATTTTTCCCACATTTCGGACTTTGCGTGGGTGTCTGGGTAATACATTCGGGGCTGATTTGCGCAAATCATAACTATGCGGATTCCCACGAGTGTCCTCTTTTCGGAAATGCATGGGGTTCCCTGTTTTCCTTGGTGGCCTGGACACTCGAGGCCCATTTCTGTATGTTGTGCTTGTCTGGAGAAATTGTGAAATTCAGTTGTCAAAACAGACTTGGGGTTACCTGTGTTTTAGGCTTTCCCTTTGGCGCCCAAGTACGTGCACCCACACATGTGAGGTA
Organism: Ambystoma mexicanum; assembly: GCF_040938575.1. Taxonomy (NCBI): domain Eukaryota; kingdom Metazoa; phylum Chordata; class Amphibia; order Caudata; family Ambystomatidae; genus Ambystoma; species Ambystoma mexicanum. The sequence goes on along the minus strand of NC_090931.1, from coordinate 1,470,243,550 downwards.
CCGTTTTCATCGGGGCACGTGTGGGAACGTGGGACGGTAAGCCATATGGTGTTGGCGGCATGTTTCGATGGGTGAGCTGAGTGAAATGTGCAGAAAATGCATTTTTTTCCTACATTTCAGAAGTTGCGGGGGTGTCTGAGTAATACATTCTGGGCCGATTTGCGCAAATCATACCTCTGCGGATTCCCACAGGTGTCCCCTTTTCGGAAATGCATGGGGTTCCCTGTTTTCCTTGGTGGCTTGGACACTCGAAGCCCATATCTGTATGTTGTGCTTTTCTGGAGAAAGTGTGAAATTCAGGTGTCAAAACAGACTTGGGGTTACCTGTGTTTTAGGCTTTCCACTTGGCGCCCAGGTAGGTGCACCCACACATGTGATGTACCGTTTTCATCGGGACACCTGTGGGAACGCGGGACGGTAGGCCATGTGTTCTTGGCAGCGTGTTTCGATGGGTGAGGTGAGTGAAATATGCGGAAAATGCATTTTCTTTCCTACATTTCGGACTTTGCGGGGGTGTCTGGGTAATAAATTTTGGGCCGATTTGCGCAAATCCTACCTCTGTGGATGCCCAAGGGTGTCCTCGTTTTGGAAATGCATATGGTTCCCTGTTTTCCTTGGTGGCTTGGACACCCGAGGTCCATATCTGTATGTTGTGCTTGTCTGGAAAAAGTGTGAAATTCCGGTGTCAATACAGACTTGGGGTTACCTGCATTTTAGGCTTTCCCCTTGGCACCCAGGTAGGTGCACCCACACATGTCAGATACTGTTTTCAACAGGACACCTGTAGGAATGCGGGACGGTAGGCCATGTGTTGTTGGCAGCGTGTTTCGATGGGTGAGGTGAGTGAAATGTGCGGAAAATGCTTTTTTTCCCCACATTTCGGACTTTGCGGGGGTGTATGGGTAATAAATTCTGGGCCCATTTTCGCAAATCATACCTCTGCGGATTCCCACGGGTGTCCTCTTTTTGGAAATGCATGGGGTTCCCTGTTTTCCTTGGTGGCTTGGACACCCGAGGCCCATTTCTGTATGTTGTGCTTGTCTGGAGAAAGTGTGAAATTCAGGTGTCAAAACAGACTTGAGGTTACCTGTGTTTTAGGCTTTCCCCTTGGCGCCCAGGTAGGTGCACCCACACATGTGAGGTACCGTTTTCATCGGGACACCTGTGGGAATGCGGGACTGTATGCCATGTATTGTTGGCAGCGTGTTTCGATGGGTGAGCCGAGTGAAATGTGCGGAAAATGCATTTTTTTCCCTACATTTCAGAATTTGCGGGGGTGTCTGGGTAATAAATTCTGGGCCGATTTGCGCAAATCATACCTCTGCGGATTCCCACAAGTGTCCTCTTTTCGGAAATGCATGGGGTTCCCTGTTTTCCTTCGTGGCTTGGACACTCGAGGCCCATATCTGTATGTTGTGCTTGTCTGGAGAAAGTGTGAAATTCAGGTGTCAAAACAGACTTGGGGTTACCTGTGTTTTAGGCTTTCCCTTTGGCGCCCAGGTAGGTGCACCCACACATGTGATGTACCGTTTTCATTGGGACACCTTTGGGAACGCAGGACGGTAGGCCATGTGTTGTTGGCGGCGTGTTTCGATGGGTGAGCCGAGTGAAATGTGCCGAAAATGCTTTTTTTGCCGCACTTTTCAGACTTTGCGGGGGTGTCTGGGTAATAAATTCTGGGCCGATTTGCACAAATCATACCTCTGAGGATGCCCACGCGTGTCCTCTTATCAGAAATGCATGGGGTTCCCTGTTTTCCTTGGTGGCTTGGACACCCGAGGCCCATATCTGTATGTTGTGCTTGTCTGGAGAAAGTTTGAAATTCAGGTGTCAAAACAGACTTGGGGTTACCTGTGTTTTAGGCTTTCCCTTTGGCGCCCAGGTAGGTGCACCCACACATGTGATGTACCGTTTTCATTGGGACACCTTTGGGAACGCAGGACGGTAGGCCATGTGTTGTTGGCGGCGTGTTTCGATGGGTGAGCCGAGTGAAATGTGCCGAAAATGCTTTTTTTGCCGCACTTTTCAGACTTTGCGGGGGTGTCTGGGTAATAAATTCTGGGCCGATTTGCACAAATCATACCTCTGAGGATGCCCACGCGTGTCCTCTTATCAGAAATGCATGGGGTTCCCTGTTTTCCTTGGTGGCTTGGACACCCGAGGCCCATATCTGTATGTTGTGCTTGTCTGGAGAAAGTTTGAAATTCCGGTGTCAAAACAGACTTGGGGTTACCTGTGTTTTAGGCTTTCCCCTTGGCGCCCAGGTAGGTGCACCCAAACATGTGAGGTACCGTTTTCATCGAGACACCTGTGGGAACGCGGGACGGTAGGCCATGTGTTCTTGGCGGTGTTGTTTCGATGGGTGAGCCGAGTGAAATGTACGGAAAATGCTTTTTTCACCCCACTTTTCGGACTTTGCGTGGGTGTCTGGGTAATACATTCTGGGCCGATTTGCGCAAATCATACCTCTGCGGATTCCCACGAGTGGCCTCTTTTCGGAAATGCATGGGGTTCCCTGTTTTCCTTGGTGGCCTGGACACTCGAGGCCCATTTCTGTATGTTGTGCTTGTCTGACGAAAGTGTGAAATTCATGTGTCAAAACAGATTTGGGGTTACCTGTGTTTTAGGCTTTCCCCTTGGCACCCAGGTAGGTGCACCCACACATGGTAGGTACCGTTTTCATCAGGACACCTGTGGGAACACGGGACGGTAGGCCATGTGTTGTTGGCGGCGTGTTTCGATGCGTGAGCCAAGTGAAATGTGCGGAAAATGCGTTTTTTTCCCACATTTCAGACTTTGCGGGGGTGTCTGGGTAATAAATTCGGGACCGATTAGCGCAAATCATACCTCTGCGGATTCCCACGGGTGTCCTCTTTTCGGAAATGCATGAGGTTCCCTGTTTTCCTTAGTGGCTTGGACACCCGAGACCCATATCTGTATGTTGTGCTTGTCTGGAGAAAGTGTGAAATTCAGGTGTCCAAACAGACTTGGGGTTACCTGTGTTTTAGGCTTTCCCCTTTGCGCCCAGGTAGGTGCACCCACACATGTGAGGTACTGTTTTCATCAGAACACCTGTGGGATCGCGGGACGGTAGGCCATGTGTTGTTGGCGGCGTGTTTCGATGCGTGCACCGAGTGAAATGTGCGGAAAATGCGTTTTTTCCCACATTTCGGACTTTGAGGGGGTGTCTGGGTAATAAATTCTGGGCCGATTTGCGCAAATCATACCTCCGCGGATTCCCACGGTTGTCCTCTTTTCAGAAATGCATGGGGTTCCCTGTTTTCCTTGGTGGCTTGGACAGCCGAGGCCCATATGGTTTTGTCGTCCTTGTCTGGAGAAAGTGTGAAATTCAGGTGTCAAAACAGACTTGGGGTTACCTGTGGTTTAGGCTTTCCACTTGGCGCCCAGGTAGGTGCACCCACACATGTGAGGTACCGTTTTCTTTGGGACACCTGTGGGTACGCGGGACGGTAGGCCATGTGTTGTTGGCGGCGTGTTTCGATGGGTGAGCCGAGTGAAATGTGCAGAAAAAGCGCTTTTTTCCCACATTTCGGACTTTGCGGCAGTGTCTGTGTAATAAATTCAGGGCCAATTTGCGCAAATGATACCTCTGCGGATTCCCACGAGTGTCCCCTTTTCGGAAATGCATGGGGTTCCCTGTTTTCCTTGGTGGCTTGGACACTCGAGGCCCATATCTGTATGTTGTGCTTTTCTGGAGAAAGTGTGAAATTCAGGTGTCAAAACAGACTTGGGGTTACCTGTGTTTTAGGCTTTCCCCTTGGCGCCCAGGTAGGTGCACCCACACATGTGAGGTACCATTTTTATCGGGACACCTGTAGGAATGCGGGACGGTAGGCCATGTGTTGTTGGCAGCGTGTTTCGATGGGTAAGGTGAGTGAAATGTGCGGAAAATGCATTTTTCCTACATTTTGGACGTTGCGGGGGTGTCTGAGTAATTAATTCTGGGCCGATTTGCGCAAATAATACCTCTGCGGATTCCCACGGGTGTCCTTTTTTCGGAAATGCATGGGGTTCCCTGTTTTGCTTGGTGGCTTGGACACCCGAGGCCCATATCTGTATGTTGTGCTTATCTGGAGAAAGTGTGAAATTCAGGTGTCAAAACAGACTTGGGGTTACCTGTGTTTTAGGCTTTCCCCTTGGCGTCCAGGTAGGTGCACCCACACATGTGAGGTACCATTTTTATCGGGACACCTGTAGGAATGCGGGACGGTAGGCCATGTGCTGTTGGCATCGTGTTTCGATGGGTGAGCCAAGTGAAATGTGCGGAAAATGCGTTTTTTTTCCACATTTCAGACTTTGCGGGGGTGTCTGGGTAATAAATTCGGGACCGATTAGCGCAAATCATACCTCTGCGGATTCCCACGGGTGTCCTCTTTTCGGAAATGCATGAGGTTCCCTGTTTTCCTTAGTGGCTTGGACACCTGAGACCCATATCTGTATGTTGTGCTTGTCTGGAGAAAGTGTGAAATTCAGGTGTCCAAACAGACTTGGGGTTACCTGTGTTTTAGGCTTTCCCCTTGGCGCCCAGGTAGGTGCACCCACACATGTGAGGTACCGTTTTCATCGGGGCACGTGTGGGAACGTGGGACGGTAAGCCATATGGTGTTGGCGGCGTGTTTCGATGCGTGCACCGAGTGAAATGTGCGGAAAATGTGTTTTTTCCCACATTTCGGACTTTGAGGGGGTGTCTGGGTAATAAATTCTGGGCGGATTTGCGCAAATCATACCTCTGCGGATTCCCACGGTTGTCCCCTTTTCAGAAATGCATGGGGTTTCCTGTTTTCCTTGGTGGCTTGGACAGCCGAGGCCCATATGGTTTTGTCGTCCTTGTCTGGAGAAAGTGTGAAATTCAGGTGTCAAAACAGACTTGGGGTTACCTGTGTTTTAGGCTTTCCCTTTGGCGCCCAAGTACGTGCACCCACACATGTGAGGTACCGTTTTCATCGGGGCACGTGTGGGAACGTGGGACGGTAAGCCATATGGTGTTGGCGGCATGTTTCGATGGGTGAGCCGAGTGAAATGTGCGGAAAATGCATTTTTTTCCTACATTTCAGACGTTGCGGGGGTGTCTGAGTAATACATTCTGGGCCGATTTGCGCAAATCATACCTCTGCGGATTCCCACAGGTGTCCCCTTTTCGGAAATGCATGGGGTTCCCTGTTTTCCTTGGTGGCTTGGACACTCGAGGCCCATATCTGTATGTTGTGCTTTTCTGGAGAAAGTGTGAAATTCAGGTGTCAAAACAGACTTGGGGTTACCTGTGTTTTAGGCTTTCCACTTGGCGCCCAGGTAGGTGCACCCACACATGTGATGTACTGTTTTCAACAGGACACCCGTAGGAATGCGGGACGGTAGGCCATGTGTTGTTGGCAGCGTGTTTCGATGGGTGAGCCGAGTGAAATGTGCGGAAAATGCGTTTTTTTTCCCACATTTCGGACTTTGCGTGGGTGTCTGCGTAATACATTCTGGGCCGATTTGCGCAAATCATACCTCTGCGGATTCCCGCAGGTATCCACTTTTCGGAAATGCATGGGGTTCCCTGTTTTCCTTGGTGGCTTGGACACTCGAGGCCCATATCTGTATGTTGTGCTTTTCTGGAGAAAGTGTGAAATTCAGGGGCCAAAACAGACTTGGGGTTACCTGTGTTTTAGGCTTTCCCCTTGGCGCCCAGGTAGGTGCACCCACACATGTGAGGTACTGTTTTCATCGGGACACCTGTGGGAATGCGGGACTGTATGCCATGTGTTGTTGGCGGCGTGTTTCGATGGGTGAGCCGAGTGAAATGTGCGGAAAATGCATTGTTTTCCTACATTTCGGAATTTGCGGGGGTGTCTGGGTAATAAACTCTGGGCCGATTTGCGCAAATCATACCTCTGCGGATTCCCACGGGTGTCCTCTTTTCTGAAATGCATGGGATTCCCTGTTTTCCTTGGTGGCTTGGACACCCGAGGCCCATATCTGTATGTTGTGCTTGTCTGGAGAAAGTGTGAAATTCAGGTGTCAAAACAGACTTGGGGTTACCTGTGTTTTAGGCTTTCTCCTTGGCGCCCAGGTAGGTGCACCCAAACATGTGATGTACCGATTTCATCAGGACACCTCTGGGAATGCGTAACGGTAGGCCATGTGTTGTTGCAGCGTGTTTCAATGGGTGAGCCGAGTGAAATGTGCGGAAAATGCTTTTTTTCCCCACATTTCGGACTTTGCGGGGGTGTATGGGTAATACATTCTGGGCCTAATTTGCGCAAATCATACCTCTGCGGATTCCCACAAGTGTCCTCTTTTCGGAAATGCATGGGGTTCCCTGTTTTCCTTCGTGGCTTGGACACTCGAGGCCCATATCTGTATGTTGTGCTTGTCTGGAGAAAGTGTGAAATTCAGGTGTCAAAACAGACTTGGGGTTACCTGTGTTTTAGGCTTTCCCCTTGGTGCCCAGGTAGGTGCACCCACACATGTGATGTACCGTTTTCATTGGGACACCTGTGGGAACGCGGGACCGTAGGCCATGTGTTGTTGGCGGCGTGTTTCGATGGGTGAGCCGAGTGAAATGTGCGGAAAATGCTTTTTTTCCGCACTTTTCAGACTTTGCGGGGGTGTCTGGGTAATACATTCTGGGCCGATTTGCACAAATCATACCTCTGAGGATGCCCACGCGTGTCCTCTTATCAGAAATGCATGGGGTTCCCTGTTTTCCTTGGTGGCTTGGACACCCGAGGCCCATATCTGTATGTTGTGCTTGTCTGGAGAAAGTTTGAAATTCAGGTGTCAAAACAGACTTGGGGTTACCTGTGTTTTAGGCTTTTCCCTTGGCGCCCAGGTAGGTGCACCCAAACATGTGAGGTACCGTTTTCATCGAGACACCTGTGGGAACGCGGGGCGGTAGGCCATGTGTTCTTGGCGGTGTTGTTTCGATGGGTGAGCCGAGTGAAATGTACAGAAAATGCTTTTTTCACCCCACTTTTCGGACTTTGCGTGGGTGTCTGGGTAATACATTCTGGGCCGATTTGCGCATATCATACCTCTGCTGATTCCCATAGGTGTCCCCTTTTCGGAAATGCATGGGGTTCCCTGTTTTCCTTCGTGGCTTGGACACTCGAGGCCCATATCTGTATGTTGTGCTTGTCTGGAGAAAGTGTGAAATTCAGGTGTCAAAACAGACTTGGGGTTACCTGTGTTTTAGGCTTTCTCCTTGGCGCCCAGGTAGGTGCACCCAAACATGTGACGTACCGATTTCATCAGGACACCTCTGGGAATGCGTAACGGTAGGCCATGTGTTGTTGGCGGCGTGTTTCAATGGGTGAGCCGAGTGAAATGTGCGGAAAATGCTTTTTTTCCCCACATTTCGGACTTTGCGGGGGTGTATGGGTAATAAATTCTGGGCCGATTTGCGCAAATCATACCTCTGCGGATTCCCACAAGTGTCCTCTTTTCGGAAATGCATGGGGTTCCCTGTTTTCCTTCGTGGCTTGGACACTCGAGGCCCATATCTGTATGTTGTGCTTGTCTGGAGAAAGTGTGAAATTCAGGTGTCAAAACAGACTTGGGGTTACCTGTGTTTTAGGCTTTCCCCTTGGTGCCCAGGTAGGTGCACCCACACATGTGATGTACCGTTTTCATCGGGACACCTGTGGGAACTCGGGACGGTAGGCCATGTGTTGTTGGCGGCGTGTTTCGATGGGTGAGCCGAGTGAAATGTGCGAAAAATGCTTTTTTTCCCGCACTTTTCAGACTTTGTGGAGGTGTCTGGGTAATACATTCTGGGCCGATTTGCACAAATCATACCTCTGAGGATGCCCACGCGTGTCCTCTTATCAGAAATGCATGGGGTTCCCTGTTTTCCTTGGTGGCTTGGACACCCGAGGCCCATATCTGTATGTTGTGCTTGTCTGGAGAAAGTTTGAAATTCAGGTGTCCAAACAGACTTGGGGTTACCTGTGTTTTAGGCTTTCCCCTTGGCGCCCAGGTAGGTGCACCCACATATGTGAGGTACTGTTTTCATCGGGACACCTGTGGGAATGCGGGACTGTATGCCATGTGTTGTTGGCAGCCTGTTGCAATGGGTGAGCCGAGTGAAATGTGCGGAAAATGCTTTTTTTCCCCACATTTCGGACTTTGCGGGGGTGTATGGGTAATAAATTCTGGACCGATTTGCGCAAATCATACCTCTGCGGATTCCCACAAGTGTCATCTTTTCGGAAATGCATGGGGTTCCCTGTTTTCCTTCGTGGCTTGGACACTCGAGGCCCATATCTGTATGTTGTGCTTGTCTGGAGAAAGTGTGAAATTCAGGTGTCAAAACAGACTTGGGGTTACCTGTGTTTTAGGCTTTCCCCTTGGTGCCCAGGTAGGTGCACCCACACATGTGATGTATCGTTTTCATCGGGACACCTGTGGGAACGCGGGACGGTAGGCTATGTGTTGTTGGCAGCGTGTTTCGATGGGTGAGCCGAGTGAAATATGCGGAAAATGCTTTTTTTCCGCACTTTTCAGACTTTGCGGGGGTGTCTGGGTAATAAATTCTGGGCCGATTTGCACAAATCATACCTCTGAGGATGCCCACGCGTGTCCTCTTAGCGGAAATGCATGGGGTTCCCTGTTTTCCTTGGTGGCTTGGACACCCGAGGCCCATATCTGTATGTTGTGCTTGTCTGGAGAAAGTTTGAAATTCAGGTGTCAAAACAGACTTGGGGTTACCTGTGTTTTAGGCTTTCCCCTTGGCACCCAGGTAGGTGCACCCAAACATGTGAGGTACCGTTTTCATCGAGACACCTGTGGGAACGCGGGGCGGTAGGCCATGTGTTCTTGGCCATGTTGTTTCGATGGGTGAGCCGAGTGAAATGTACGGTAAATGCTTTTTTCACCCCACTTTTCGGACTTTGCGTGGGTGTCTGGGTAATACATTCTGGGCAGATTTGCGCATATCATACCTCTGCTGATTCCCATGGGTGTCCCCTTTTCGGAAATGCATGGGGTTCCCTGTTTTCCTTGGTGGATTGGACACCCGAGGCCCATTGTATGTTGTGCTTGTCTGACGAAAGTGTGAAATTCAGGTGTCCAAACAGACTTGGGGTTACCTGTGTTTTAGGCTTTCCCCTTGGCGCCCAGGTAGGTGCACCCACACATGTGAGGTACTGTTTTCATCGGGACACCTGTGGGAATGCGGGACTGTATGCCATGTGTTGTTGGCAGCGTGTTTCGATGGGTGAGCCGAGTGAAATGTGTGGAAAATGCATTTTTTTTCCTACATTTCGGAATTTGCGGGGGTGTCTGGGTAATAAACTCTGGGCCGATTTGCGCAAATCATACCTCTGCGGATTCCCACGGGTGTCCTCTTTTCTGAAATGCATGGGGTTCCCTGTTTTCCTTGGTGGCTTGGACACCCGAGGCCCATATCTATGTTGTGCTTGTCTGGAGAAAGTGTGAAATTCAGGTGTCAAAACAGACTTGGGGTTACCTGTGTTTTAGGCTTTCTCCTTGGCGCCCAGGTAGGTGCACCCAAACATGTGACGTACCGATTTCATCAGGACACCTCTGGGAATGCGTAACGGTAGGCCATGTGTTGTTGGCGGCGTGTTTCAATGGGTGAGCCGAATGAAATGTGCGGAAAATGCTTTTTTTCCCCACATTTCGGACTTTGCGGGGGTGTATGGGTAATAAATTCTGGGCCGATTTGCGCAAATCATACCTCTACGGATTCCCACAAGTGTCCTCTTTTCGGAAATGCATGGGGTTCCCTGTTTTCCTTCGTGGCTTGGACACTCGAGGCCCATATCTGTATGTTGTGCTTGCCTGGAGAAAGTGTGAAATTCAGGTGTCAAAACAGACTTGGGGTTACCTGTGTTTTAGGCTTTCCCCTTGGTGCCCAGGTAGGTGCACCCACACATGTGATGTACCTTTTTCATCGGGACACCTGTGGAAACGCGGGACGGTAGGCCATGTGTTGTTGGCGGCGTGTTTCGATGGGTGAGCTGAGTGAAATGTGCGAAAAATGCTTTTTTTCCCTCGCTTTTCAGACTTTGCGGAGGTGTCTGGGTAATACATTCTGGGCCGATTTGCACAAATCATACCTCTGAGGATGCCCATGCGTGTCCTCTTATCAGAAATGCATGGGGTTCCCTGTTTTCCTTGGTGGCTTGGACACCCGAGGCCCATATCTGTATGTTGTGCTTGTCTGGAGAAAGTTTGAAATTCAGGTGTCAAAACAGACTTGAGGTTACCTGTGTTTTAGGCTTTCCCCTTGGCGCCCAGGTAGGTGCACCCACATATGGTAGGTACCGTTTTCATCAGGACACCTGTGGGAACACAGGAGGGTAGGCCATGTGTTGTTGGCGGCGTGTTTCGATGCGTGAGCCGAGTGAAATGTGCGCAAAATGCGTTTTTTTCCCACATTTCGGACTTTGCGGGGGTGTCTGGGTAATAAATTCGGGACCGATTAGCCCAAATCATACCTCTGTGGATTCCCACGGGTGTCCTCTTTTCGGAAATGCATGTGGTTCCCTGTTTTCCTTGGTGGCTTGGACACCCGAGGCCCATTTCTATATGTTGTGCTTGTCTGGAGAAAGTGTGAAATTCAGGTGTCAAAACAGACTTGGGGTTACCTGTGTTTTAGGCTTTCCCCTTGGCGCCCAGGTAGGTGCACCCACACATGTGAAGTACTTTTTTCATCAAGACACCTGTGGGAACGCGGGACGGTAGGCCATGTGTTTTTGGCGGCGTGTTTCGATGGGTGAGCCGAGTGAAATGTGCGGAAAAAGCGCTTTTTCCCCACATTTCGGACTTTGCGGGAGTGTCTGTGTAATAAATTCTGGGCCGATTTGCGCAAATGATACCTCTGCGGATTCCCACGAGTGTTCCCTTTTCGGAAATGCATGGGGTTCCCTGTTTTCCTTGGTGGCTTGGACACTCGAGGCCCATATCTGTATGTTGTGCTTTTCTGGGGTAAGTGTGAAATTCTGGTGTCAAAACAGACTTGGGGTTACCTGTGTTTTAGGCCTTCCACTTGGCGCCCAGGTAGGTGCATCCACACATGTGATGTACCGTTTTCATCGGGACACCTGTGGGAACGCGGGACGGTAGGCCATGTGTTGTTGGAGGCGTGTTTCGATGGGTGAGCCGAGTGAAATGTGCGGAAAATGCATTTTTTCCTACATTTCGGACTTTGCAGGGGTGTCTGGGTAATACATTCTGGTCCGATTTGCGCAAATCATACCTCTGCGGATTCCCACGGGTGTCCTTTTTTCGGAAATGCATGGGGTTTCCTGTTTTGCTTGGTGGCTTGGGCACCCGAGGCACATATCTGTATGTTGTGCTTGTCTGGAGAAAGTGTGAAATTCAGGTGTCAAAACAGACTTGGGGTTACCTGTGTTTTAGGCTTTCCCCTTGGCGCCCAGGTAGGTGCACCCACACATGTGAGGTACCGTTTTCATTGGGCACCTGTGGGAATGCGGGACGGTAGGCCATGTGTTGTTGGCAGCGTGTTTCGATGGGTGAGCCGAGTGAAATGTGCGGAAAATGCATTTTTTCCTACATTTCGGACTTTGCAGAGCTATGTGAGTAATAAATCCTGGGCCGATTAGCGCAAATCATACCTCTGCGGATTCGCACGGGTGTCCTCTTTTCGGAAATGCATGGGGTTCCCTGTTTTCCTTGGTGGCTTGGACACCCGAGGCCCATTTCTGTATGTTGTGCTTGTCTGGAGAAAGTGTGAAATTCAGGTGTCAAAACAGACTTGGGGTTACCTGTGTTTAAGGCTTTCCCCTTGGCGCCCAGGTAGGTGCACCCACACTTGTGAGGTACCGTTTTCATCGGGACACCTTTGGGAATGCGGGACGGTAGGCCATATGGTTGTTGGCGGCGTGTTTCGATGGGTGAGCCGAGTCAAATGTGCGGAAAATGCATTTGTTTCCTACATTTCGGATGTTGCGGGGGTGTCTGAGTAATAAATTCTGGGCCGATTTGCGCAAATCATACCGCTGTGGATTCCCACGGGTGTCCCCTTTTCGGAAATGCATGGGGTTCCCTGTTTTCCTTGGTGGCTTGGACACCCGAGGCCCATTTATGTATGTTGTGCTTTTCTGGGGTAAGTGTGAAATTCTGGTGTCAAAACAGACTTGGGGTTACCTGTGTTTTAGGCCTTCCACTTGGCGCCCAGGTAGGTGCACCCACACATGTGATGTACCGTTTTCATCGGGACACCTGTGGGAACGCGGGACGGTAGGCCATGTGTTGTTGGAGGCGTGTTTCGATGGGTGAGCCGAGTGAAATGTGCGGAAAATGCATTTTTTTCCTACATTTCGGACTTTGCAGGGGTGTCTGGGTAATACATTCTGGTCCGATTTGCGCAAATCATACCTCTGCGGATTCCCACGGGTGTCCTTTTTTCGGAAATGCATGGGGTTTCCTGTTTTGCTTGGTGGCTTGGGCACCCGAGGCCCATATCTGTATGTTGTGCTTGTCTGGAGAAAGTGTGAAATTCAGGTGTCAAAACAGACTTGGGGTTACCTGTGTTTTAGGCTTTCCCCTTGGCGCCCAGGTAGGTGCACCCACACATGTGAGGTACCATTTTTATCGGGACACCTGTAGGAATGCGGGACGGTAGGCCATGTGTTGTTGGCAGCGTGTTTCGATGGGTGAGCTGAGTGAAATATGCGGAAAATGCATTTTCATTCCTACATTTCGGACTTTGCAGGGGTGTCTGGGTAATAAATTCTGGGCCGATTTGCGCAAATCCTACCTCTGTAGATGCCCATGGGTGTCCTCTGATTTTTTGGAAATGCATGGGGTTCCCTGTTTTCCTTGTTGGCTTGGACACCCGAGGCCCATATCTGTATGTTGTGCTTGTCTGGAAAAAGTGTGAAATTCCGGTGTCAATACAGACTTGGGGTTACCTGTGTTTTAGGCTTTCCCCTTGGTGCCCAGGTAGGTGCACCCACACATGTGAGGTACTGTTTTCATCAGGACACCTGTGGGAACGCGGGATGGTAGGCCATGTGTTGTTGGGGGCGTGTTTCGATGCGTGCACCGAGTGAAATGTGCGGAAAAAGCGCTTTTTTCCCCACATTTCGGACTTTGCGGGAGTGTCTGTGTAATAAATTCTGGGCCGATTTGCGCAAATAATACCTCTGCGGATTCCCACGGGTGTCCTCTTTTCGGAAATGCATGGGGTTCCCTGTTTTCCTTGGTGGCTTGGACACCCGAGGCCCATTTCTTTATGTTGTGCTTGTCTGGAGAAAGTGTGAAGTTCAGGTGTCAAAACAGACTTGGGGTTACCTGTGTTTTAGGCTTTCCCCTTGGCGCCCAGGTAGGTGCACCCACAAATGTGAGGTACCGTTTTTATCAGTGTTAAGCATAAACCTGTGTAGTTCCCTTGGGGAACACTGCAAAAGATTTAAGACTACAGGTATAGCAGTAAACCCACTTGGTAGCAGTCTGCACCACCCAGATTTACCTGGTAGCTGTGGCTGAGCAGTCAGACTTCCCTCAAGAAGAGTTAGGCAGTATGTAAAGTATACACAATATGTACCCAGACACAATAGCACAAGCAAACACTGACCAGAGCTTGGTTTCAAAAGTATATAGTTATTTATTTTTAAGAACACATAAGTTGAAAACACTCTAGCAAAGTATAGTAAAAAAAGAACACTACAAACACAGTTATAATGAAAGCAGTTCCGACCCTTACTCCTATCTAGACAACTCTAAGTTAACACCACATAATTAAAACAGAGGTGAGCGCTTAACGTTAGATGACACTCTAGTAGGTTCAAGAAAGGGATAAAAAAGAACAGAAATGGGTTAAACACACCACTCTAAGGTCCAGAACACTTGCAATAGGCTCAAAGAAGCACAAAGTCACAAGTGAGCAAGGGTCACTAGGCAGGGCCCACTCTTAGAGTAGCCGGAGCGAAAATGTGCCCAAGATCACACTGTTATTAGGGATTCAAAGTCTTGCAAAGAGTTAGAAAGAGTTTAGAGTGGCTTAGAAAGTTTAGCCAGGGTGTCCCAGGCACTCCCAGGGTCGAAAGCCGGGGGCTAAATCTACCCCGTACAGTCGGTAGCAAGGGAAGCCAGGCGGAACACGGTACCTTAAGCGGAAAGGATCCTCCAGCGGTGGCAGTTGTTCCAGGCAGTGGCAGCAAGGCTCGACGTCGGTCAGGGGAGAAGAAGTTCTCGCTGAAGAGCAGAAGAAGAAGGTCGTTGCACTGCCCGGGAAGAAACCAGCCGCGGAGTCCTCCGGTTAAAGGGTTGTACCGACTTTCGTGGTTGGGGTAAAAGTGGTGGGGTTCCGGTTGCCGGGGTGCTTGGCACTGGCAAGGCGGCCACGAGATACCTCGAGAAGCGAAAAGAAGGCGAAAACTGGTTGTCCCCACCAGTCAAGGGAAGGAGCCACTCCGTTAAGAGTTCTCCTCGGTCGTCGGGAAAAGTGGTGAGACGGTTCAGCAGGGCTCCACCGGGTGGTGTCGTCGAAGCAGGTCGGCTCAGCTCTTCCCTCGTCGGATTCTTGGTCCTGTGGCGACTTCTGCCGTTCCAGTCCCCAAAGCCCTGCTTTTATGCAGCAAACCCCCATTCACCCAGCCTAGCTGTCACTCAAACATGCTAAGTGGTGAGCCGGCCGGCTCACCACTTGGGCCAATCAGGACGGAGTGCGACTTGAGTTACCAAGGTAACTCAGTCCAGGGTGCCTAAATCCCCCTCCACCCCTCCTAAGTACCCCAGACAGAGTGGCACCACTTTGGAGGGCTTCTGTGGAGAAGCCCGCCAAAAGTGGAACAAAGGGCTCCACTTTGGGTCAGAGTTACAGAGGCGAACGCCAACGCCATTTTAGAATCAAGTTTTGGCAAAAAGTCCCAACCGGAGTTATAATAATAAATATATAAACCGGCGGTATGTTTAAGGCTACCGTAAATAAATAATTAAATGTGTTAGCCTAAAACAATGGGAAATCCCATAGGGAAATATTCGCGGTCGAATATAAAAAGTAGTTTCCACTGCCACCAGCCAAAACTCGATCAGGGGGGACGGAGACGTGCCCCCTCGACTAACAGACCCTGGGGCAATCGAATTGCCCCAGCCAGTACGTCCACAATATGATGGTTTGTACTGGTTCTGTTCAGGATCCAAGACTAGCAAAGTCTTTGGTGACTTTACATGCCCTGGGAGACAGTAGTCAGTCCCAGGGTATGGAGTCTATGTTGGGGAGTCCCTAGGACACCCCTGGGTCACGGCACAGAGGGTGCTGTGTAACCCACATCACAAAAATACATGAGGCCCTATGGAGTAAAAGACCCCATTGCCCATTCAACACAAGGTTTAACCAAGAAAACACACTTCAACATGTCCAAGAGTGAGGGTAAAAGAGTCTCACTCTTGGCAGGAGAAAAAAAGAAACCCCAGAAATCCAGCAAAGCTGCTGGGGGACTCACTAGGTAGGGAAATTCAGCCTAAACAGAGAATTCTCCCTAACACTCGCCCCCCCCAGACTAAGGGACAGGAGGATTTAATCCACTCCTGGATGAACCTCATACCTCTAGTCGATGATATACATCCTAGAGAGTCCATCAGCATTTTGATGGTGACACCCTGACCTGTGCTCAATGGTGAAATCAAACCCTTGCAGGCAGATTGACCATCTCAATAGTTTTGGATTTTCCCCTTTCATTTGCATTAACCATCTCAAGGGTTGGTGGTCAGTCTGAATAACAAAAGTAGAACCATACAAGTATGGCCTAAACTTCTTCAGTGCCCACACAATAGCAAAGCATTCTCTTTCGATAGTTGCCCACCTTGTCTCAGGATCCTTCAGTTTCCTACTGATGAAGCAAATGGGGCGCTCCCTACCCTTCTCATCCAGTTGGCTTAGAACTGCACCTATACCTACATTGGAAGCATCAGTTTGTACAATGAAAGGTTGGTGGTAGTCAGGAGCTCTCAATACTGGAGCTTGGCAAAGAGCTCTCTTCAGTTTTTCAAAGGCCTGATTGCACTCCTCATTCCATTTTACCTTTTTAGGGAATTTGGGAGAGGAGATTACATTCAGTGGAGAAGCTATGGTCCCATAGTTCTCAATGAAATTCCTGTAATATCCAGTGAGGCCTAGAAAAGCTCTCACTTGGGTTTGAGTAGTTGGTGTTGTCCAATTTTGCACAGCTTCAATCTTGCTGGGCAAAGGCCTTATTTCTCCACCTCCTACCTCATGTCCAAGGTAGACCACTTTACTTTGACCAATCTGGCACTTACTGGCTTTGATTGTCAAATGGGCCTGTTCCAGAGCCTGCAACACATATCCTAGGTGGTTCACATGTTCTTCCCAGGAGTGGCTGAAGACTGCAATGTCATCCAAGTATGCCATGCAGAAATCTTCCATCCCAGCCAGAACCTGGTTCACCATCCTTTGTAATGTGGCAGGTGCATTTTTTAGTCCAAAAGGCATGACCTTAAACTGGTACAAGCCAACTGGGGTTGAAAATGCAGTTTTCTCCTTGGCATGGTCTGTCAGGGCTATTTGCCAATAGCCTGACGTCAGGTCAAATGTGCTGAGGTACTTGGCTGCACCAAGTTTATCCACCAACTCATCTGTCCTGGGCAAAGGGTGGGCATCAGTCTTGGTGACTGCATTTAGAGCTCTATAGTCCACACAGAATCTCAAATCTTTGGATCCTGCCTTTGGTACTAACACAACTGGGCTAGACCATGGACTAGTAGAGGGCTCTATTACCGCGAGATCAAGCATCTTCTTGACCTCTCCTTTGATGTGGGCTCTGATATGTTCTGACATTCTGTATCCTCTGCTTTTGACTGGCAGACAGTCACCAGTGAGTATCTCATGCTGGCCCCAAGGGGTCAAGCCTGGTGACAGTGAGAACAGGGAGGCAAACTGATTTAACATAGATTTGCACTCCTCTTGTTGCTCAGGTGTCAGGTCTGAAGAGAGGTTGACTCCTTCAACTTTTTCATCTAAAGGCACACCTCTGAGAAGATCAGGGAGAGATTCACTCTCTTCTTCCTCTGCAGCTGAAGCTAGAAGCAAGGCTCCTACATCAGGTCGGGAGATGTATGCTTTTAGTCGGTTGGTGTGGAAGACTCTAGGAGCTTCCCTGGGTCTGCCCAGATCCACCAGATAGTTGACCTCTCCAAGTTTTCCCACAACCTTGAAGGGTCCCATCCATTTGTCTTGCAAGGCCCTCTGCCTTGTTGGGAGCATAACTAGAACTAGCTGGTCTTGAGTAAACTCAACCATGTTAGCCTTCTGGTCGTGCCAATGTTTGACCAGGGCTTGACCAGCTTTCAAGTTGTCACTTGCTTCTGCCATCATGTGTGACATTCTCCTCCGGAGACCTATCACATAGTCAGTCACTCTGACTGGCTTGAGGGGAGGAGCACCTTCCAATCCCTCCTTAATCAGGGCCAATGGACCTCTGACTGGATGGCCATAGAGAAGCTCAAAGGGAGAATAACCTACTCCCTCCTGAGGGACTTCTCTATAAGCAAAGAGAAGGCATGGCAGTAGAAGGTCCCACTTTTTCTTAAGGGGTTCTTCTAAAGCACCTATCATGCTCTTCATGGTTCTGTTAAACCTTTCAACCAACCCGTTTGTCTGAGGGTGGTATGCGGTTGAGAACTTGTAGGTAACTCCACAGGTTTTCCACATGGCTTTCATGTAATGGGACATAAAGTTTGACCCCCTGTCAGAGATTACCTCCTTAGGAAACCCCACCCTGGTAAAAATACCAAGGAGGGCCTTAGCCACAGCCGGAGCTGTAACAGTCCTCATAGGAATTGCCTCAGGGTACCTAGTAGCATGGTCTACTACAAGTATAAACCTGTTGCCTGAGGAGGTTGGAGGATCAAGGGGACCAACAATGTCAATCCCTACCCTCTCAAATGGGACTCCCACAACTGGGAGAGGCACTAAAGGTGCCACATTCTTGGAACCAACCTTACCAGAAGTCTGGCAGGTATGGCAGCTCTTACAATATCTATCTACTTCAGCCCCCATCTTTGGCCAATAAAAGTAGAGTGAGAGCCTTTCCTTGGTCTTCTTGAAACTCAAGTGACCAGCCAAAGGTATCTCATGGGCTAGTTGTAAGAACTGTTGTCTGTTCTCTTGTGGGACTACAAGGCGTTTGTAGTCCCCAGGTTCAGACTCAGTGGGTTCACTGTAGAAGAGGCCATCTTCCCAGTGCAACCTATACTTCCCAGGCTCTTGCCCATCAGCTTGAGAAGCTGCCTGGTGGCGGAGACCTTCCAGAGTTGGACATTCTCTTTGCCCTTTTCGAAAAGCTGCCCTGCTAGGCCCACCTTCTGCCAGTAAAGACTGCAGCTCAGGATGGTCCTCAGGGTCCAAATCTCCAATAAGGTTGGGGCCTCCTTCTAGCTCTTCCTCAGAGTCTAGCTCAACCACACAGGGTTGTACCTCCCTCTCAGCCTCAGCTGGAGGTGGAGTTACAGGTGTAACTTTGGACAACCTAGGGGAAGTCCTTGTTGGAAGCACTGGAGTGCTTGCTGCTGGCTTTTTCCTAGGAGTCTTGGGTTGCCCCTTTGCTCCTGATCTGGTAGTTACTGCAGTAAGTTGCTCCAGTGGGAGAGGAGTGATTTCTGTCATCATCTCCTGAGATAACCCTCTCAGGGTTTTCTCTCTTGCAGGTTTTGTGAGTTCCTGTAACCTTTTGCTAGGAGGTCTGGGGGTATGAGATACAACTCCAAGAGCTTTGAGGTCATTACCCAACAGAACCCTACCTGGCACTTCACATTGTACACTGACAGGTATTTTTACAGCCATGTCATTACATTGGATGAGAACTGGTAACTGGGGACACATCTGCACAGGCCCACCAGCTAACTTGGTGAGGCATTTGGGTGCCTTAGCAACATCCTCTGCCTTGAAAAATGATTCATCCACCACAGTTATGCTGGCTCCAGTGTCCCTAATGGCAGGAGTCTCCTGACCATTCACCTGGACACTGTCCTTATAATACTCTTTAGTATTATCTGGGATAGAGTTATAGACATCTAAATTCTGTTGTTCCCACAACCCCAGAGAGACTAAAGAAACACTAGCTGAGACTCCAGTGGGTTCATCAGCTAGTAATAGAAAGTTTCCACTTGCCATATGTACTTCCTCTTCTGGAGCGAAGGCTAAGGAGGCAAGCTGGACCCCTGAAGGTTTGCCCTTACATCTGGGATCTCCTTTCACATGGTCAGTAGCCTTACAAACAAAGCATGAGCCAAAGGCTCGCTGGAATGGAGGCTTGTTCTGACCTCCTTCTGGTCTGGGACCAGAAGGTACACTAGCCTGATTTGGTTTCCCTTATGGCTTACCCTTATAGTTTTGTTTGGGGCCCTCTTTGGAATTTGTAGTATTAGAATTCTCTTTGGAGTCCTTTTTAGACTGTTTCTCCCCATCCTTCTTCTGAGTTACCCCAGAATCCTTGTGAGTGGCCCTGTTGGCAACCCACAAGTCAGCAGCCTTAGCTAGTTTCCGGGAATCCAAGTCCCTGTAATCAGCCAAGTGTTGTCTGAGCTCAGGAGAGCAGGCATCATAAATAGTCTCCAACATAAACAAATTCTTCATACCTTCATAAGTGTTCACCTTGTAACCCTTAATCCATCCCTCTAAGTTTTTCAAACATTCACTCACCCAGGTAGCCCAAGGGGTACCATCATGCTTTTTGAGGTTCCTAAACCTCTTAAGATACTGGGAAGGGGTCTTCCCAAACCTAGCTATCAAAGCTAGTTTCACACATTCATAGTCCTTCCTATCCTCCTCCCCCATCTCCATTACCACATCAGTTGCAACAGGGGGAAGCCTAGAGAACAACCAGGTGAGTAAGTCATTTCCTGTGATGTTCTGGAGCCCATGATTATATTCAAACAGAGACAACCAATTCAACACATCCAACTTAGGCTCATACATACCAATCAATTCTTTAGGCATCCGGGGTCTTTTAGGACTGGAACTTCTAGAGGAGCCAGAGAGAGAAACATTCTCAACAGATAATTTCTTCATTTCTAAGTCATACTTGAGCTCCATTTCCCTTAGCCTTAGTTCTTTGTCAGTTTGAGCATTAAGTTTCTTATACTCCAATTCTAGCTTCATTTTCTCCAGTTCAAAGTACTGAGGACTAAATGTGGGACCTGGTAAAGGTCCAGTAGGTACAGCAGGTAGAGCAGGCAGAGGCCTAGGGGGGACAGTTACAACAGCCTCACCCTCCTCTTCTGACTCTTCCTCAGAATCATCAACATTTTGCTCCATGTTAACTTCAATACTGTCATCTACAGTTGCTGGAGTGGTAGGTTCCTCTGAACCATCACCCAGGCTTTGGTTAGCTAACAATCTTTCAATCAGCTCCATTTTCTTGCCCTTAGTCAGGAGATCCTTATGTTTACAGAGCACTCTTAAACAATCAGCAGTTTTGGCTGCAAGGGACTCTTGACTATAGCTTTCCATAACTGACATGTTAGAGGATTACTTTTACAGTGCTAAGCTTTGTGGTTAGTTGCACTAAGGTATCTAGAGTACAATAAAATGTATACTCAATACAAATCCCACCGCTGTACACCAGTGTTAAGCATAAACCTGTGCAGTTCCCTTGGGGAACACTGCAAAAGATTTAAGACTACAGGTATAGCAGTAAACCCACTTGGTAGCAGTCTGCACCACCCAGATTTACCTGGTAGCTGTGGCTGAGCAGTCAGACTTCCCTCAAGAAGAGTTAGGCAGTATGTAAAGTATACACAATATGTACCCAGACACAATAGCACAAGCAAACACTGACCAGAGCTTGGTTTCAAAAGTATATAGTTATTTATTTTTAAGAACACATAAGTTGAAAACACTCTAGCAAAGTATAGTAAAAAAAGAACACTACAAACACAGTTATAATGAAAGCAGTTCCGACCCTTACTCCTATCTAGACAACTCTAAGTTAACACCACATAATTAAAACAGAGGTGAGCGCTTAACGTTAGATGACACTCTAGTAGGTTCAAGAAAGGGATAAAAAAGAACAGAAATGGGTTAAACACACCACTCTAAGGTCCAGAACACTTGCAATAGGCTCAAAGAAGCACAAAGTCACAAGTGAGCAAGGGTCACTAGGCAGGGCCCACTCTTAGAGTAGCCGGAGCGAAAATGTGCCCAAGATCACACTGTTATTAGGGATTCAAAGTCTTGCAAAGAGTTAGAAAGAGTTTAGAGTGGCTTAGAAAGTTTAGCCAGGGTGTCCCAGGCACTCCCAGGGTCGAAAGCCGGGGGCTAAATCTACCCCGTACAGTCGGTAGCAAGGGAAGCCAGGCGGAACACGGTACCTTAAGCGGAAAGGATCCTCCAGCGGTGGCAGTTGTTCCAGGCAGTGGCAGCAAGGCTCGACGTCGGTCAGGGGAGAAGAAGTTCTCGCTGAAGAGCAGAAGAAGAAGGTCGTTGCACTGCCCGGGAAGAAACCAGCCGCGGAGTCCTCCGGTTAAAGGGTTGTACCGACTTTCGTGGTTGGGGTAAAAGTGGTGGGGTTCCGGTTGCCGGGGTGCTTGGCACTGGCAAGGCGGCCACGAGATACCTCGAGAAGCGAAAAGAAGGCGAAAACTGGTTGTCCCCACCAGTCAAGGGAAGGAGCCACTCCGTTAAGAGTTCTCCTCGGTCGTCGGGAAAAGTGGTGAGACGGTTCAGCAGGGCTCCACCGGGTGGTGTCGTCGAAGCAGGTCGGCTCAGCTCTTCCCTCGTCGGATTCTTGGTCCTGTGGCGACTTCTGCCGTTCCAGTCCCCAAAGCCCTGCTTTTATGCAGCAAACCCCCATTCACCCAGCCTAGCTGTCACTCAAACATGCTAAGTGGTGAGCCGGCCGGCTCACCACTTGGGCCAATCAGGACGGAGTGCGACTTGAGTTACCAAGGTAACTCAGTCCAGGGTGCCTAAATCCCCCTCCACCCCTCCTAAGTACCCCAGACAGAGTGGCACCACTTTGGAGGGCTTCTGTGGAGAAGCCCGCCAAAAGTGGAACAAAGGGCTCCACTTTGGGTCAGAGTTACAGAGGCGAACGCCAACGCCATTTTAGAATCAAGTTTTGGCAAAAAGTCCCAACCGGAGTTATAATAATAAATATATAAACCGGCGGTATGTTTAAGGCTACCGTAAATAAATAATTAAATGTGTTAGCCTAAAACAATGGGAAATCCCATAGGGAAATATTCGCGGTCGAATATAAAAAGTAGTTTCCACTGCCACCAGCCAAAACTCGATCAGGGGGGACGGAGACGTGCCCCCTCGACTAACAGACCCTGGGGCAATCGAATTGCCCCAGCCAGTACGTCCACAATATGATGGTTTGTACTGGTTCTGTTCAGGATCCAAGACTAGCAAAGTCTTTGGTGACTTTACATGCCCTGGGAGACAGTAGTCAGTCCCAGGGTATGGAGTCTATGTTGGGGAGTCCCTAGGACACCCCTGGGTCACGGCACAGAGGGTGCTGTGTAACCCACATCACAAAAATACATGAGGCCCTATGGAGTAAAAGACCCCATAGCCCATTCAACACAAGGTTTAACCAAGAAAACACACTTCAACATGTCCAAGAGTGAGGGTAAAAGAGTCTCACTCTTGGCAGGAGAAAAAAAGAAACCCCAGAAATCCAGCAAAGCTGCTGGGGGACTCACTAGGTAGGGAAATTCAGCCTAAACAGAGAATTCTCCCTAACAATCAGGACACCTGTGGGAACGTGGGACGGTAGGCCATGTGTTGTTGGTGGCCTGTTTCGATGGGTGAGCTGAATGAAATGTGCGGAAAATGCATTTTTTTTCCTACATTTCGGACTTTGCGGGGGTGTCTGGGTAATACATTCTGGGCCGATTTGCGCAAATCATACCTCTGCGGATTCCCACGGGTGTCCTCTTTTCGGAAATGCATGGGTTTCCCTGTTTTCCTTAGTGGCTTGGACACCTGAGACCCATATCTGTATGTTGTGCTTGTCTGGAGAAAGTGTGAAATTCAGGTGTCCAAACAGACTTGGGGTTACCTGTGTTTTAGGCTTTCCCCTTGGCGCCCAGGTAGGTGCACTCACACATGTGAAGTACTGTTTTCATCAGGACACCTGTGGGAACGCGGGACGGTAGGCCATGTGTTGTTGGCGGCGTGTTTCGATGGGTGAGCGGAGTGAAATGTGCGGAAAAAACGCTTTTTTCCCACATTTCGGACTTTGCGGGAGTTTCTGTGTAATAAATTATGGGCCGATTTGCGCAAATGATACCTCTGCGGATTCCCACGAGTGCCCCCTTTTCGGAAATGCATGGGGTTCCCTGTTTTCCTTCGTGGCTTGGACACTCGAGGCCCATATCTGTATGTTGTGCTTGTCTGGAGAAAGTGTGAAATTCAGGTGTCAAAACAGACTTGGGGTTACCTGTGTTTTAGGCTTTCCCCTTGGTGCCCAGGTAGGTGCACCCACACATGTGATGTACCGTTTTCATCGGGACACCTGTGGGAACGCGGGACGGTAGGCTATGTGTTGTTGGCAGCGTGTTTCGATGGGTGAGCCGAGTGAAATATGCGGAAAATGCTTTTTTTCCGCACTTTTCAGACTTTGCGGGGGTGTCTGGGTAATAAATTCTGGGCCGATTTGCACAAATCATACCTCTGAGGATGCCCACGCGTGTCCTCTTAGCGGAAATGCATGGGGTTCCCTGTTTTCCTTGGTGGCTTGGACACCCGAGGCCCATATCTGTATGTTGTGCTTGTCTGGAGAAAGTTTGAAATTCAGGTGTCAAAACAGACTTGGGGTTACCTGTGTTTTAGGCTTTCCCCTTGGCACCCAGGTAGGTGCACCCAAACATGTGAGGTACCGTTTTCATCGAGACACCTGTGGGAACGCGGGGCGGTAGGCCATGTGTTCTTGGCGGTGTTGTTTCGATGGGTGAGCCAAGTGAAATGTACGGAAAATGCTTTTTTCACCCCACTTTTCGGACTTTGCGTGGGTGTCTGGGTAATACATTCTGGGCCGATTTGCGCATATCATACCTCTGCTGATTCCCATGGGTGTCCCCTTTTCGGAAATGCATGGGGTTCCCTGTTTTCCTTGGTGGATTGGACACCCGAGGCCCATTGTATGTTGTGCTTGTCTGACGAAAGTGTGAAATTCAGGTGTCCAAACAGACTTGGGGTTACCTGTGTTTTAGGCTTTCCCCTTGGCGCCCAGGTAGGTGCACCAACACATGTGAGGTACTGTTTTCATCGGGACACCTGTGGGAATGCGGGACTGTATGCCATGTGTTGTTGGCAGCGTGTTTCGATGGGTGAGCCGAGTGAAATGTGTGGAAAATGCATTTTTTTTCCTACATTTCGGAATTTGCGGGGGTGTCTGGGTAATAAACTCTGGGCCGATTTGCGCAAATCATACCTCTGCGGATTCCCACGGGTGTCCTCTTTTCTGAAATGCATGGGGTTCCCTGTTTTCCTTGGTGGCTTGGACACCCGAGGCCCATATCTGTATGTTGTGCTTGTCTGGAGAAAGTGTGAAATTCAGGTGTCAAAACAGACTTGGGGTTACCTGTGTTTTAGGCTTTCTCCTTGGCGCCCAGGAAGGTGCACCCAAACATGTGACGTACCGATTTCATCAGGACACCTCTGGGAATGCGTAACGGTAGGCCATGTGTTGTTGGCGGCGTGTTTCAATGGGTGAGCCGAGTGAAATGTGCGGAAAATGCTTTTTTTCCCCACATTTCGGACTTTGCGGGGGTGTATGGGTAATAAATTCTGGGCCGATTTGCGCAAATCATACCTCTGCGGATTCCCACAAGTGTCCTCTTTTCGGAAATGCATGGGGTTCCCTGTTTTCCTTGGTGGCTTGGACACCCGAGGCCCATATCTGTATGTTGTGCTTGTCTGGAGAAAGTTTGCAATTCAGGTGTCAAAACAGACTTGGGGTTACCTGTGTTTTAGGCTTTCCCCTTGGCGCCCAGGTAGGTGCACCCACATATGGTAGGTACCGTTTTCATCAGGACACCTGTGGGAACACAGGAGGGTAGGCCATGTGTTGTTGGCGGCGTGTTTCGATGCGTGAGCCGAGTGAAATGTGCGCAAAATGCGTTTTTTTCCCACATTTCGGACTTTGCGGGGGTGTCTGGGTAATAAATTCGGGACCGATTAGCCCAAATCATACCTCTGTGGATTCCCACGGGTGTCCTCTTTTCGGAAATGCATGTGGTTCCCTGTTTTCCTTGGTGGCTTGGACACCCGAGGCCCATTTCTGTATGTTGTGCTTGTCTGGAGAAAGTGTGAAATTCAGGTGTCAAAACAGACTTGGGGTTAGCTGTGTTTTAGGCTTTCCCCTTGGCGCCCAGGTAGGTGCACCCACACATGTGAAGTACTTTTTTCATCAAGACACCTGTGGGAACGCGGGACGGTAGGCCATGTGTTTTTGGCGGCGTGTTTCGATGGGTGAGCCGAGTGAAATGTGCGGAAAAAGCGCTTTTTCCCCACATTTCGGACTTTGCGGGAGTGTCTGTGCAATAAATTCTGGGCCGATTTGCGCAAATGATACCTCTGCGGATTCCCACGAGTGTTCCCTTTTCGGAAATGCATGGGGTTCCCTGTTTTCCTTGGTGGCTTGGACACTCGAGGCACATATCTGTATGTTGGGGTTTTTCTGGGGTAAGTGTGAAATTCTGGTGTCAAAACAGACTTGGGGTTACCTGTGTTTTAGGCCTTCCACTTGGCGCCCAGGTAGGTGCACCCACACATGTGATGTACCGTTTTCATCGGGACACCTGTGGGAACGCGGGACGGTAGGCCATGTGTTGTTGGAGTCGTGTTTCGATGGGTGAGCCGAGTGAAATGTGCGGAAAATGCATTTTTTTCCTACATTTCGGACTTTGCAGGGGTGTCTGGGTAATACATTCTGGTCCGATTTGCGCAAATCATACCTCTGCGGAGTCCCACGGGTGTCCTTTTTTCGGAAATGCATGGGGTTTCCTGTTTTGCTTGGTGGCTTGGGCACCCGAGGCCCATATCTGTATGTTGTGCTTGTCTGGAGAAAGTGTGAAATTCAGGTGTCAAAACAGACTTGGGGTTACCTGTGTTTTAGGCTTTCCCCTTGGCGCCCAGGTAGGTGCACCCACACATGTGAGGTACCGTTTTCATTGGGCACCTGTGGGAATGCGGGACGGTAGGCCATGTGTTGTTGGCAGCGTGTTTCGATGGGTGAGCCGAGTGAAATGTGCGGAAAATGCATTTTTTCCTACATTTCGGACTTTGCAGAGCTATGTGAGTAATAAATCCTGGGCCGATTAGCGCAAATCATACCTCTGTGGATTCGCATGGGTGTCCTCTTTTCGGAAATGCATGGGGTTCCCTGTTTTCCTTATTGGCTTGGACACCCGAGGCCCATTTCTGTATGTTGTGCTTGTCTGGAGAAAGTGTGAAATTCAGGTGTCAAAACAGACTTGGGGTTACCTGTGTTTAAGGCTTTCCCCTTGGCGCCCAGGTAGGTGCACCCACACTTGTGAGGTACCGTTTTCATCGGGACACCTTTGGGAATGCGGGACGGTAGGCCATATGGTTGTTGGCGGCGTGTTTCGATGGGTGAGCCGAGTCAAATGTGCGGAAAATGCATTTGTTTCCTACATTTTGGATGTTGCGGGGGTGTCTGAGTAATAAATTCTGGGCCGATTTGCGCAAATCATACCGCTGTGGATTCCCACGGGTGTCCACTTTTCGGAAATGCATGGGGTTCCCTGTTTTCCTTGGTGGCTTGGACACCCGAGGCCCATTTCTGTATGTTGTGCTTTTCTGGGGTAAGTGTGAAATTCTGGTGTCAAAACAGACTTGGGGTTACCTGTGTTTTAGGCTTTCCACTTGGCGCCCAGGTAGGTGCACCCACACATGTGATGTACCGTTTTCATCGGGACACCTGTGGGAACGCAGGACGGTAGGCCATGTGTTGTT
Source organism: Ambystoma mexicanum (assembly GCF_040938575.1). Lineage (NCBI taxonomy): Eukaryota > Metazoa > Chordata > Amphibia > Caudata > Ambystomatidae > Ambystoma > Ambystoma mexicanum. The sequence goes on along the minus strand of NC_090931.1, from coordinate 1,470,216,609 downwards.
GGAGGCGTGTTTCGATGGGTGAGCCGAGTGAAATGTGCGGAAAATGCATTTTTTTCCTACATTTCGGACTTTGCAGGGGTGTCTGGGTAATACATTCTGGTCCGATTTGCGCAAATCATACCTCTGCGGATTCCCACGGGTGTCCTTTTTTCGGAAATGCATGGGGTTTCCTGTTTTGCTTGGTGGCTTGGGCACCCGAGGCCCATATCTGTATGTTGTGCTTGTCTGGAGAAAGTGTGAAATTCAGGTGTCAAAACAGACTTGGGGTTACCTGTGTTTTAGGCTTTCCCCTTGGCGCCCAGGTAGGTGCACCCACACATGTGAGGTACCATTTTTATCGGGACACCTGTAGGAATGCGGGACGGTAGGCCATGTGTTGTTGGCAGCGTGTTTCGATGGGTGAGCTGAGTGAAATATGCGGAAAATGCATTTTCTTTCCTACATTTCGGACTTTGCAGGGGTGTCTGGGTAATAAATTCTGGGCCGATTTGCGCAAATCCTACCTCTGTGGATGCCCATGGGTGTCCTCTGATTTTTTGGAAATGCATGGGGTTCCCTGTTTTCCTTGTTGGCTTGGACACCCGAGGCCCATATCTGTATGTTGTGCTTGTCTGGAAAAAGTGTGAAATTCCGGTGTCAATACAGACTTGGGGTTACCTGTGTTTTAGGCTTTCCCCTTGGTGCCCAGGTAGGTGCACCCACACATGTGAGGTACTGTTTTCATCAGGACACCTGTGGGAACGCGGGATGGTAGGCCATTTGTTGTTGGGGGCGTGTTTCGATGCGTGCACCGAGTGAAATGTGCGGAAAAAGCGCTTTTTTCCCCACATTTCGGACTTTGCGGGAGTGTCTGTGTAATAAATTCTGGGCCGATTTGCGCAAATAATACCTCTGCGGATTCCCACGGGTGTCCTCTTTTCGGAAATGCATGGGGTTCCCTGTTTTCCTTGGTGGCTTGGACACCCGAGGCCCATTTCTTTATGTTGTGCTTGTCTGGAGAAAGTGTGAAGTTCAGGTGTCAAAACAGACTTGGGGTTACCTGTGTTTTAGGCTTTCCCCTTGGCGCCCAGGTAGGTGCACCCACAAATGTGAGGTACCGTTTTTATCAGGACACCTGTGGGAACGTGGGACGGTAGGCCATGTGTTGTTGGTGGCCTGTTTCGATGGGTGAGCTGAATGAAATGTGCGGAAAATGCATTTTTTTTCCTACATTTCGGACTTTGCGGGGGTGTCTGGGTAATACATTCTGGGCCGATTTGCGCAAATCATACCTCTGCGGATTCCCACGGGTGTCCTCTTTTCGGAAATGCATGGGTTTCCCTGTTTTCCTTAGTGGCTTGGACACCTGAGACCCATATCTGTATGTTGTGCTTGTCTGGAGAAAGTGTGAAATTCAGGTGTCCAAACAGACTTGGGGTTACCTGTGTTTTAGGCTTTCCCCTTGGCGCCCAGGTAGGTGCACTCACACATGTGAAGTACTGTTTTCATCAGGACACCTGTGGGAACGCGGGACGGTAGGCCATGTGTTGTTGGCGGCGTGTTTCGATGGGTGAGCGGAGTGAAATGTGCGGAAAAAGCGCTTTTTTCCCACATTTCGGATTTTGCGGGAGTTTCTGTGTAATAAATTATGGGCCGATTTGCGCAAATGATACCTCTGTGGATTCCCACGAGTGCCCCCTTTTTGGAAATGCATGGGGTTCCCTGTTTTCCTTGGTGGCTTGGACGCTCGAGGCCCATATCTGTATGTTTTGCTTTTCTGGAGAAAGTGTGAAATTCAGGTGTCAAAACAGACTTGGGGTTACCTGTGTTTTAGGCTTTCCACTTGGCGCCCAGGTAGGTGCACCCACACATGTGATGTACCGTTTTCATCGGGACACCTGTGGGAACGTGGGACGGTAGGCCATGTGTTGTTGGAGGCGTGTTTCGATGGGTGAGCCGAGTGAAATGTGCGGAAAATGCATTTTTTTCCTACATGTCGGACTTTGCGGGGGTGTTTGGGTAATACATTCTGGGCCGATTTGCGCAAATCATACCTCTGCGGATTCCCACGGGTGTCCTCTTTTCGGAAATGCATGGGTTTCCCTGTTTTCCTTAGTGGCTTGGACACCTGAGACCCATATCTGTATGTTGTGCTTGTCTGGAGAAAGTGTGAAATTCAGGTGTCCAAACAGACTTGGGGTTACCTGTGTTTTAGGCTTTCCCCTTGGCGCCCAGGTAGGTGCACTCACACATGTGAAGTACTGTTTTCATCAGGACACCTGTGGGAACGCGGGACGGTAGGCCATGTGTTGTTGGCGGCGTGTTTCGATGGGTGAGCGGAGTGAAATGTGCGGAAAAAGCGCTTTTTTCCCACATTTCGGATTTTGCGGGAGTTTCTGTGTAATAAATTATGGGCCGATTTGCGCAAATGATACCTCTGTGGATTCCCACGAGTGCCCCCTTTTTGGAAATGCATGGGGTTCCCTGTTTTCCTTGGTGGCTTGGACGCTCGAGGCCCATATCTGTATGTTTTGCTTTTCTGGAGAAAGTGTGAAATTCAGGTGTCAAAACAGACTTGGGGTTACCTGTGTTTTAGGCTTTCCACTTGGCGCCCAGGTAGGTGCACCCACACATGTGATGTACCGTTTTCATCGGGACACCTGTGGGAACGTGGGACGGTAGGCCATGTGTTGTTGGAGGCGTGTTTCGATGGGTGAGCCGAGTGAAATGTGCGGAAAATGCATTTTTTTCCTACATGTCGGACTTTGCGGGGGTGTTTGGGTAATACATTCTGGTCCGATTTGCGCAAATCATACCTCTGCGGATTCCCACGGGTGTCCTTTTTTCGGAAATGCATGGGGTTCCCTGTTTTGCTTGGTGGCTTGGACACCCGAGGCCCATATCTGTATGTTGTGCTTATCTGGAGAAAGTGTGAAATTCAGGTGTCAAAACAGACTTGGGGTTACCTGTGTTTTAGGCTTTCCCCTTGGCGCCCAGGTAGGTGCACCCACACATGTGTGGTACCATTTTTATCGGGACACCTGTAGGAATGCGGGACGGTAGGCCATGTGTTGTTGGCAGCGTGTTTCGATGGGTGAACAGAGTGAAATATGCGGAAAATGCATTTTCTTTCCTACATTTCGGACTTTGCAGGGGTGTCTGGGTAATAAATTCTAGGCTGATTTGCGCAAATCCTACCTCTGTGTATGCCCACGGGTGTCCTCTTTTTGGAAACGCATGGGGTTCCCTGTTTTCCTTGGTGGCTTGGACACCCGAGGCCCATATCTGTATGTTGTGCTTGTCTGGAAAAAGTCTGAAATTCCGGTGTCAATACACACTTGGGGTTACCTGTGTTTTAGGCTTTCCCCTTGGTGCCCAGGTAGGTGCACCCACACATGTGAGGTACTGTTTTCATCAGGACACCTGTGGGAACGCGGGACGGTAGGCCATGTGTTGTTGGCGGCGTGTTTCGATGCGTGCACCGAGTGAAATGTGCGGAAAAGGGCATTTTTTCCCACATTTCAGACTTTGCGGGAGTGTCTGTGTAATAAATTCTGGGCCGATTTGCCCAAATGATACCTCTGCGGATTCCCACGAGTGTCCCCTTTTCGGAAATGCATGGGGTTCCCTGTTTTCCTTGGTGGCTTGGACACTCAAGGCCCATATCTGTATGTTGTGCTTTTCTGGAGAAAGTGTGAAATTCAGGTGTCAAAACAGACTTGGGGTTACCTGTGTTTTAGGCTTTCCACTTGGCGCCCAGGTAGGTGCACCCACACATGTGATGTACCGTTTTCATCGGGACACCTGTGTTAACGCGGGACCTTAGGCCATGTGTTGTTGGAGGCGTGTTTCGATGGGTGAGCCGAGTGAAATGTGCGGAAAATGCATTTTTTCCTACATTTTGGACGTTGCGGGGGTGTCTGAGTAATAAATTCTGGGCCAATTTGCGCAAATAATACCTCTGCGGATTCCCACGGGTATCCTCTTTTCGGAAATGCATGGGGTTCCCTGTTTTCCTTGGTGGCTTGGACACCCGAGGCCCATTTCTTTATGTTGTGCTTGTCTGGAGAAAGTGTGAAGTTCAGGTGTCAAAACAGACTTGGGGTTACCTGTGTTTTAGGCTTTCCCCTTGGCGCCCAGGTAGGTGCACCCACAAATGTGAGGTACCGTTTTTATCAGGACACCTGTGGGAACGTGGGACGGTAGGCCATGTGTTGTTGGTGGCCTGTTTCGATGGGTGAGCTGAATGAAATGTGCGGAAAATGCATTTTTTTTCCTACATTTCGGACTTTGCGGGGGGTGTCTGGGTAATACATTCTGGGCCGATTTGCGCAAATCCTACCTCTGTGGATGTTAGGCAGAAACCTGTGCAGTTCCCTTGGGGACCACTGCAAAAGATTTAAGACTACAGGTATAGCAGTAAACCCACTTGGTAGCAGTCTGCACCACCCAGACTTACCTGGTAGCTGTGGCTGAGCAGTCAGACTTCCCTCAAGAAGAGTTAGGCAGTATGTAAAGTATACACAATAGGTACTCAAATACAATAGCACAAGCAAACACTGACCAGAGCTTGGTTTCAAAAGTATATAGTTATTTATTTATTAAACACACATAAGTTGAAATCACTCTAGCAAAATATAGTAAAAACACTTCAAACACAGTTATAATGAAAGCAGTTTCAACCCTTACTCCTATCTAGACAACTCTAGGTTAACACCACATAATTAAAACAGAGGTGAGCGCTTAACGTTAGATGACACTCTAGTAGGTTCAAGAAAGGGATAAAAAGAAACAGAAATGGGTTAACACACCACTCTAAGGTCCAGAACACTTGCAATAGGCTCAAAGAAGCACAAAGTCACAGGTGAGCAAAAGTCACTAGGCAGGGCCCACTCTTAGAGTAGCCGGAGCGAAAATGTGCCCAAGATCACACTGTTATTAGGGATTCAAAGTCTTGCAAAGAGTTAGAAAGAGTTTAGGGTGGCTTAGAAAGTTTAGCCAGGGTGTTCCAGGCACTCCCAGGTTCGAAAGCCGGGGGCTAAATCTACCCCGTACAGTCGGTGGCAAGGGAAGCCAGGCGGAACACGGTACCTTAAGCGGAAAGGATCCTCCAGCGGTGGCAGTTGTTCCAGGCAGTGGCAGCAAGGCTCGACGTCGGTCAGGGGAGAAGAAGTTCTCGCTGAAGAGCAGAAGAAGAGGGTCGTTGCACTGCCCGGGAAGAAACCAGCCGCGGAGTCCTCCGGTTAAAGGGTTGTACCGACTTTCGTGGTTGGGGTAAAAGTGGTGGGGTTCCGGTTGCCGGGGTGCTTGGCACTGGCAAGGCGGCCACGAGATACCTCCAGAAGCGGAAAGAAGGTGAAAACTGGTTGTCCCCACCAGTCAAAGGAAGGAGCCACTCCGTTAAGAGTTCTCCTCGGTCGTCGGGAAAAGTGGTGAGACGGTTCAGCAGGGCTCCACCGGGTGGTGTCGTCGAAGCAGGTCGGCTCAGCTCTTCCCTCGTTGGATTCTTGGTCCTGTGGCGACTTCTAAAGTTCCAGTCCCCAAAGCCCTGCTTTTATGCAGCAAACCCCCATTCACCCAGCCTAGCTGTCACTCAAACATGCTAAGTGGTGAGCCGGCCGGCTCACCACTTGGGCCAATCAGGACGGAGTGCGACTTGAGTTACCAAGGTAACTCAGTCCAGGGTGCCTAAATCCCCCTCCACCCCTCCTAAGTACCCCAGACAGAGTGGCACCACTTTGGAGGGCTTCTGTGGAGAAGCCCGCCAAAAGTGGAACAAAGGGCTCCACTTTGGGTCAGAGTTACAGAGGCGAACGCCAACGCCATTTTAGAATCAAGTTTTGGCAAAAAGTCCCAACCGGAGTTATAATAATAAATATATAAACCGGCGGTATGTTTAAGGCTACCGTAAATAAATAATTAAATGTGTTAGCCTAAAACAATGGGAAATCCCATAGGGAAATATTCGCGGTCGAATATAAAAAGTAGTTTCCACTGCCACCAGCCAAAACTCGATCAGGGGGGACGGAGACGTGCCCCCTCGACTAACAGACCCTGGGGCAATCGAATTGCCCCAGCCAGTACGTCCACAATATGATGGTTTGTACTGGTTCTGTTCAGGATTCAAGACTAGCAAAGTCTTTGGTGACTTTACATGCCCTGGGAGACAGTAGTCAGTCCCAGGGTATGGAGTCTATGTTGGGGAGTCCCTAGGACACCCCTGGGTCACGGCACAGAGGGTGCTGTGTAACCCACATCACAAAAATACATGAGGCCCTATGGAGTAAAAGACCCCATAGCCCATTCAACACAAGGTTTAACCAAGAAAACACACTTCAACATGTCCAAGAGTGAGGGTAAAATAGTCTCACTCTTGGCAGGAGAAAAAAAGAAACCCCAGAAATCCAGCAAAGCTGCTGGGGGACTCACTAGGTAGGGAAATTCAGCCTAAACAGAGAATTCTCCCTAACACTCGCCCCCGCAGACTAAGGCACAGGAGGATTTAATCCACTCCTGGATGAACCTCATACCTCTAGTCGATGATATACATCCTAGAGAGTCCATCAGCATTTTGATGGTGACACCCTGACCTGTGCTCAATGGTGAAATCAAACCCTTGCAGGCAGATTGACCATCTCAATAGTTTTGGATTTTCCCCTTTCATTTGCATTAACCATCTCAAGGGTTGGTGGTCAGTCTGAATAACAAAAGTAGAACCATACAAGTATGGCCTAAACTTCTTCAGTGCCCACACAATAGCAAAGCATTCTCTTTCGATTGTTGCCCACCTTGTCTCAGGATCCTTCAGTTTTCTACTGATGAAGCAAATGGGGTGCTCCCTACCCTTCTCATCCAGTTGGCTTAGAACTGCACCTATACCTACATTGGAAGCATCAGTTTGTACAATGAAAGTTTGGTGGTAGTCAGGAGCTCTCAATACTGGAGCTTGGCAAAGAGCTCTCTTCAGTTTTTCAAAAGCCTGATTGCACTCCTCATTCCATTTTACCTTTTTAGGAAATTTAGGAGAGGAGATTACATTCAGTGGAGAAGCTATGGTCCCATAGTTCTCAATGAAATTCCTGTAATACCCAGTGAGGCCTAGGAAGGCTCTCACTTGGGTTTGAGTAGTTGGTGTTGTCCAACTTTGCACAGCTTCAATCTTGCTGAGCAAAGGCCTTATTTCTCCACCTCCTACCTCATGCCCAAGGTAGACCACTTTACTTTGACCAATCTGGCACTTACTGGCTTTGATTGTCAAATGGGCCTGTTCCAGAGCCTGCAACACATGTCCTAGGTGGTTCACATGTTCTTCCCAGGAGTGGCTGAAGACTGCAATGTCATCCAAGTATGCCATGCAGAAATCTTCCATCCCAGCCAGAACTTGGTTCACCATCCTTTGGAATGTGGCAGGTGCATTTTTTAATCCAAAAGGCATGACCTTAAACTGGTACAAGCCAACTGGGGTTGAAAATGCATTCTTCTCCTTGGCATGGTCCGTCAGGGCTATTTGCCAATAGCCTGACGTAAGGTCAAATGTGCTGAGGTACTTGGCTGCACCAAGTTTATCCACCAACTCATCTGTCCTGGGCAAAGGGTGGGCATCAGTCTTGGTGACTGCATTTAGAGCTCTATAGTCCACACAGAATCTCAAATCTTTGGATCCTGCCTTTGGTACTAACACAACTGGGCTAGACCATGGACTAGTAGAGGGTTCTATTACCCCGAGATCAAGCATCTTCTTGACCTCTCCTTTGATGTGGGTTCTGATATGTTCTGACATTCTGTACCCTCTGCTTTTGACTGGCAGACAGTCACCAGTGAGTATCTCATGCTGGCCCCAAGGGGTCAAGCCTGGTGACAGTGAGAACAGGGAGGCAAACTGATTTAACATAGATTTGCACTCCTCTTGTTGCTCAGGTGTCAGGTCTGAAGAGAGATTAACTCCTTCGACTTTTTCATCTAAAGGCACCCCTCTGAGGAGATCAGGGAGAGATTCACTCTCTTCCTCCTCTGCAGCTGAAGCTAGAAGCAAGGCTCCTACGTCAGGTCTGGAGATGTATGCTTTTAGTCTGTTGGTGTGGAAGACTCTAGGAGCTTCCCTGGGTCTGCCCAGATCCACCAGATCGTTGACCTCTCCAAGCTTTCCCACAATGTTGAAGGGTCCCATCCACTTGTCTTGCAAGGCCCTCTGCCTTGTTGGGAGCATAACTAGAACTAGCTGGTCTTGAGTAAACTCAACCATGTTAGCCTTCTGGTCATGCCAATGTTTGACCAGAGCTTGACCAGCTTTCAAGTTGTCACTTGCTTCTGCCATCATGTGTGACATTCTCCTCCGGAGACCTATCACATAGTCAGTCACTCTGACTGGCTTGAGGGGAGGAGCACCTTCCAACCCCTCCTTAATCAAGGCCAATGGACCTCTGACCGGATGGCCATAGAGAAGCTCAAAGGGAGAATAACCTACTCCCTCCTGAGGGACTTATCTATAAGCAAAGAGCAGGCATGGCAGTAGAAGGTCCCATTTTTTCTTAAGGGGTTCCTCTAAAGCACCTATCATGCTCTTCATGGTTCTGTTAAACCTTTCAACCAACCCGTTTGTCTGAGGGTGGTATGCTGTTGAGAACTTGTAAGTAACTCCACAGGTTTTCCACATGGCTTTCATGTAGTGGGACATAAAGTTTGACCCCCTGTCAGAGATTACTTCCTTAGGAAACCCAACCCTGGTGAAAATACCAAGGAGGGCCTTAGCCACAGCCGGAGCTGTAACAGTCCTCATAGGAATTGCCTCAGGGTACCTAGTAGCATGGTCTACTACAACAAGTATAAACCTGTTGCCTGAGGAGGTTGGGGGATCAAGGGGACCAACAATGTCAATCCCTACCCTCTCAAATGGGACTCCCACAACTGGGAGAGGCACTAAAGGTGCCACATTCTTGGAACCAACCTTACCAGAAACCTGGCAGGTATGGCAGCTCTTACAATATCTATCTACTTCAGCCCCCATCTTTGGCCAATAAAAGTAGAGTGAGAGCCTTTCCTTGGTCTTCTTGAAACTCAAGTGACCAGCCAAAGGTATCTCATGGGCTAGTTGTAAGAACTGTTGTCTGTTCTCTTGTGGGACTACAAGGCGTTTGTAGTCTCCAGGTTCAGACTCAGTGGGTTCACTGTAGAAGAGGCCATCTTCCCAGTGCAACCTATACTTCCCAGGCTCTTGCCCATCAGCTTGAGAAGCTGCCTGGTGGCGGAGACCTTCCAGAGTTGGACATTCTCTTTGCCCCTTACGGAAAGCAGCCCTGCTAGGCCCACCTTCTGCCAGTAAAGACTGCAGCTCAGGATGGTCCTCAGGGTCCAAATCTCCAATAAGGTTTGGGCCTCCCTCTAGCTCTTCCTCAGAGTCTAGCTCAACCACACAGGGTTGTACCTCCCTCTCAGCCTCAGCTGGAGGTGGAGTTACAGATGTAACTTTGGACAACCTAGGGGAAGTCCTTGTTGGAAGCACTGGAGTGCTTGCTGCTGGCTTTTTCCTAGGAGTCTTGGGTTGCCCCTTTGCTCCTGATCTGGTTGTTACTGCAGTAAGTTGTTCCAGTGGGAGAGGAGTGATTTCTGTCATTATCTCCTGAGATAACCCTCTCAGGGTTTTCTCTCTTGCAGGTTTTGTGAGCTCCTGTAACCTTTTGCTAGGGGGTCTGGGGGTATGAGATACAACTCCAAGAGCTTTGAGGTCATTCCCCAACAGAACCCTACCTGGCACTTCACATTGTACACTGACAGGTATTTTTACAGCCATATCATTACATTGGATGAGAACTGGTAACTGGGGACACATCTGCACAGGCCCACCAGCTAACTTGGTGAGGCATTTGGGTGCCTTAGCAACATCCTCTGCCTTGAAAAATGATTCATCCACCACAGTTATGCTGGCCCCAGTGTCCCTAATGGCAGGAGTCTCCTGGCCATTCACTTGGACACTGTCTTTATAATACTCTTTAGTATTATCTGGGATAGAGTTATATACATCTAAATTCTGTTGTTCCCACAACCCCAGAGAGACTAAAGAAACACTAGCTGAGACTCCAGTGGGTTCATCAGCCAGTAATAGAAAGTTTCCACTTGCCATATGTACTTCCTCTTCTGGAGCGAAGGCTAAGGAGGCAAGTTGGACCCCTGAAGGTTTACCCTTACATCTGGGATCTCCTTTCACATGGTCAGTAACCTTACAAACAAAGCATGAGCCAAAGGCTCGCTGGAATGGAGGCTTGTTCTGACCTCCTTCTGGTCTGGGACCAGAAGGTAAACTAGCCTGATTCGGTTTCCCTTGTGGCTTACCCTTATAGTTTTGTTTGGGGCCCTCTTTGGAATTTGTAGTATTTGAATTCTCTTTGGAGTCCTTTTTAGGCTGTCTCTCCCCATCCTTTTTCTGAGTTACCCCAGAATCCTTGTGAGTGGCCCTGTTGGCAACCCACAAGTCAGCAGCCTTAGCTAGTTTCCGGGAATCTAATTCCTTGGAATCAGCCAAGTGTTGTCTGAGCTCAGGAGAGCAGGCATCATAAATAGTCTCCAACATAAACAAATTCTTCATACCTTCATAAGTGTTCACCTTGTAACCCTTAATCCATCCCTCTAAGTTTTTCAACCCTTCACTCACCCAGGTAGCCCAAGGGGTACCATCATGCTTTTTGAGGCTCCTAAACCTCTTAAGATACTGGGAAGGGGTCTTCCCAAACCTAGCTATCAAAGCTAGTTTCACACATTCATAGTCCTTCTTATCCTCCTCCCCCATCTCCATTACCACATCAGTTGCAACAGGGGGAAGCCTAGAGAACAACCAGGTGAGTAAGTCATTTCCTGTGATGTTCTGGAGCCCATGATTATATTCAAACAGAGACAACCAATCCAACACATCCAACTTAGGCTCATACATACCAACCAATTCTTTAGGCATCCGGGGTCTTTTAGGACTGGAACTTCTAGAGGAGCCGGAGAGAGAAGCATTCTCAACAGATAATTTCTTCATTTCTAGCTCATACTTGAGCTCCATTTCCCTTAGCCTTAGTTCTTTGTCAGTTTGAGCATTCAGTTTCTTATACTCCAATTCTAGTTTCATTTTCTCCAGTTCAAAGTACTGAGGACTAAATGTGGGACCTGGTAAAGGCCCAGTAGGTACAGCAGGTAGAGCAGGTAGAGGCCTAGGGGGGACAGTCACAACAGCCTCACCCTCCTCTTCTGACTCTTCCTCAGAATCATCAACATTTTGCTCCATGTTAATTTCAATACTGTCATCTACAGTTGCTGGAGTGGTAGGTTCCTCTGAACCCTCACCCAGACTTTGGTTAGCTAACAATCTTTCAATCAGCTCCATTTTCTTGCCCTTAGTCAGGAGGTCTTTATGTTTACAGAGCACTCTTAAACAATCAGCAGTTTTGGCTGCAAGGGACTCTTGACTATAGCTTTCTATAACTGACATGTTAGAGGTTTACTTTTATAGTGCTAAGCTTTGTGGTTAGTTGCACTAAGGTATCTAAAGCACACTAAAATGTATACTTAATACAAATCCCACCGCTGTACACCAGTGTTAGGCAGAAACCTGTGCAGTTCCCTTGGGGACCACTGCAAAAGATTTAAGACTACAGGTATAGCAGTAAACCCACTTGGTAGCAGTCTGCACCACCCAGATTTACCTGGTAGCTGTGGCTGAGCAGTCAGACTTCCCTCAAGAAGAGTTAGGCAGTATGTAAAGTATACACAATAGGTACTCAAATACAATAGCACAAGCAAACACTGACCAGAGCTTGGTTTCAAAAGTATATAGTTATTTATTTATTAAACACACATAAGTTGAAATCACTCTAGCAAAATATAGTAAAAACACTTCAAACACAGTTATAATGAAAGCAGTTTCAACCCTTACTCCTATCTAGACAACTGTAGGTTAACACCACATAATTAAAACAGAGGTGAGCGCTTAACGTTAGATGACACTCTAGTAGGTTCAAGAAAGGGATAAAAAGAAACAGAAATGGGTTAACACACCACTCTAAGGTCCAGAACACTTGCAATAGGCTCAAAGAAGCACAAAGTCACAGGTGAGCAAAAGTCACGAGGCAGGGCCCACTCTTAGAGTAGCCGGAGCGAAAATGTGCCCAAGATCACACTGTTATTAGGGATTCAAAGTCTTGCAAAGAGTTAGAAAGAGTTTAGGGTGGCTTAGAAAGTTTAGCCAGGGTGTTCCAGGCACTCCCAGGTTCGAAAGCCGGGGGCTAAATCTACCCCGTACAGTCGGTGGCAAGGGAAGCCAGGCGGAACACGGTACCTTAAGCGGAAAGGATCCTCCAGCGGTGGCAGTTGTTCCAGGCAGTGGCAGCAAGGCTCGACGTCGGTCAGGGGAGAAGAAGTTCTCGCTGAAGAGCAGAAGAAGAGGGTCGTTGCACTGCCCGGGAAGAACCCAGCCGCGGAGTCCTCCGGTTAAAGGGTTGTAGCGACTTTCGTGGTTGGGGTAAAAGTGGTGGGGTTCCGGTTGCCGGGGTGCTTGGCACTGGCAAGGCGGCCACGAGATACCTCCAGAAGCGGAAAGAAGGTGAAAACTGGTTGTCCCCACCAGTCAAAGGAAGGAGCCACTCCGTTAAGAGTTCTCCTCGGTCGTCGGGAAAAGTGGTGAGACGGTTCAGCAGGGCTCCACCGGGTGGTGTCGTCGAAGCAGGTCGGCTCAGCTCTTCCCTCGTCGGATTCTTGGTCCTGTGGCGACTTCTAAAGTTCCAGTCCCCAAAGCCCTGCTTTTATGCAGCAAACCCCCATTCACCCAGCCTAGCTGTCACTCAAACATGCTAAGTGGTGAGCCGGCCGGCTCACCACTTGGGCCAATCAGGACGGAGTGCGACTTGAGTTACCAAGGTAACTCAGTCCAGGGTGCCTAAATCCCCCTCCACCCCTCCTAAGTACCCCAGACAGAGTGGCACCACTTTGGAGGGCTTCTGTGGAGAAGCCCGCCAAAAGTGGAACAAAGGGCTCCACTTTGGGTCAGAGTTACAGAGGCGAACGCCAACGCCATTTTAGAATCAAGTTTTGGCAAAAAGTCCCAACCGGAGTTATAATAATAAATATATAAACCGGCGGTATGTTTAAGGCTACCGTAAATAAATAATTAAATGTGTTGGCCTAAAACAATGGGAAATCCCATAGGGAAATATTCGCGGTCGAATATAAAAAGTAGTTTCCACTGCCACCAGCCAAAACTCGATCAGGGGGGACGGAGACGTGCCCCCTCGACTAACAGACCCTGGGGCAATCGAATTGCCCCAGCCAGTACGTCCACAATATGATGGTTTGTACTGGTTCTGTTCAGGATTCAAGACTAGCAAAGTCTTTGGTGACTTTACATGCCCTGGGAGACAGTAGTCAGTCCCAGGGTATGGAGTCTATGTTGGGGAGTCCCTAGGACACCCCTGGGTCACGGCACAGAGGGTGCTGTGTAACCCACATCACAAAAATACATGAGGCCCTATGGAGTAAAAGACCCCATAGCCCATTCAACACAAGGTTTAACCAAGAAAACACACTTCAACATGTCCAAGAGTGAGGGTAAAAGAGTCTCACTCTTGGCAGGAGAAAAAAAGAAACCCCAGAAATCCAGCAAAGCTGCTGGGGGACTCACTAGGTAGGGAAATTCAGCCTAAACAGAGAATTCTCCCTAACAGTGGATGCCCACGGGTGTCCTCTTTTTGGAAATGCATGGGGTTCCCTGTTTTCCTTGGTGGCTTGGACACCCGAGGCCCATATCTGTATGTTGTGCTTGTCTGGAAAAAGTGTGAAATTGCGGTGTCAATACAGACTTGCAGTTACCTGTGTTTTAGGCTTTCCCCTTGGCGCCCAGGTAGGTGCACCCAAACATGTGAGGTACCGTTTTCATCGAGACACCTGTGGGAACGTGGGACGGTAGGCCATGTGTTGTTGGCGGCGTGTTTCGATGGGTGAGCCGAGTGAAATGTGCGGAAAATGTGTTTTTTTCCCACATTTCAGACTTTGCGGGGGTGTCTGGGTAATAAATTCTGCGCCGATTTGCGCAAATCATAACTATGCGGATTCCCAAGGGTGTCCTCTTTTCGGAAATGCATGGGGTTCCCTGTTTTCCTTGGTGGCTTGGACACCCGAGGCCCATATCTGTATGTTGTGCTTATCTGGAGAAAGTGTGAAATTCAGGTGTCAAAACAGACTTGGGGTTACCTGTGTTTTAGGCTTTCCCCTTGGCGCCCAGGTAGGTGCACCCACACATGTGAGGTACCATTTTTATCGGGACACCTGTAGGAATGCGGGACGGTACGCCATGTGTTCTTGGCGGTGTGTTTCGATGGGTGAGCCGAGTGAAATGTGCGGAAAATGTGTTTTTTCCCACATTTCGGACTTTGCGGTGGTGTCTGGGTAATAAATTCTGGGCCGATTTGCGCAAATCATACCTCTGCGGATTCCCACGGGTGTACTCTTTTCGGAAATGCATGAGGTTCCCTGTTTTCCTTGGTGGCTTGGACACTCGAGGCCCATTTCTGTATGTTGTGCTTGTCTGGAGAAATTGTGAAATTCAGGTGTCAAAACAGACTTGGGGTTACCTGTGTTTTAGGCTTTCCCTTTGGCGCCCAAGTAGCTGCACCCACACATGTGAGGTACCGTTTTCATCGGGACACGTGTGGGAACGTGGGACGGTAAGCCATATGGTGTTGGCGGCATGTTTTGATGGGTGAGCCGAGTGAAATGTGCGGAAAATGCATTTTTTTCCTACATTTCGGGTGTTGCGGGGGTGTCTGAGTAATACATTCTGGGCCGATTTGCGCAAATCATACCTCTGCGGATTCCCACAGGTATCCACTTTTTGGAAATGCATGGGGTTCCCTGTTTTCCTTGGTGGCTTGGACACCCGAGGCCCATTTCTGTGTGTTGTTCTTGTCTGGAAAAAAGTATGAAATGCAGGTGTCAAAACAGACTTGGGGTTACCCGTGTTTTAGGTTTTCCCCTGGCGCCCAGGTAGGTGCACCCACACATGTGAGGTACAGTTTTTATCAGGACACCTGTGGGAACGCAGGACAGTAGGCCATGCGGTGTTGGCGGCGTGTTTTGATGGGTGAGCCTAGTGAAATATGCGGAAAATGCATTTTTTTTCCTACATTTCGGACTTTGCGGGGGTGTCTGGGTAATACATTCTGGGCCGATTTGCGCAAATCATACCTCTGCGGATTCCAACCGGCGTCCTCCTTTCGGAAATGCATGGGGTTTCCTGTTTTGCTTGGTGGCTTGGACACCCGAGGTCCATATCTGTATG
Source organism: Ambystoma mexicanum (assembly GCF_040938575.1). Classification (NCBI taxonomy): domain Eukaryota; kingdom Metazoa; phylum Chordata; class Amphibia; order Caudata; family Ambystomatidae; genus Ambystoma; species Ambystoma mexicanum. Next base: position 1,470,201,326 of record NC_090931.1, on the reverse strand, counting down.
TTGTGCTTATCTGGAGAATGTGTGAAATTCAGGTGTCAAAACAGACTTGGGGTTACCTGTGTTTTAGGCTTTCCCCTTGGCGCCCAGGTAGGTGCACCCACACATGTGAGATACCGTTTTCATCGAGACAACTGTGGTAACATGGGACGGTAGGCCATGTGTTGTTGGTGGAGTGTTTCAATGGGTGAGCTCAGTAAAATGTGCGGAAAATGCGTTTTTTTTCCCACATTTCGGACTTTGCGGGGGTGTCTGGGTAATACATTCTGGGCCGATTCACGCAAATCATACCTCTGCGGATTCCCACGAGTGTGCTCTTTTCAGAAATGCATGGGGTTCCCTGTTTTCCTGGGTGGCCTGGACACTCGAGGCCCATTTCTGTATGTTGTGCTTGTCTGGAGAAATTGTGAAATTCAGGTGTCAAAACAGACTTGGGGTTACCTGTGTTTTAGGCTTTCCCTTTGGCGCCCAAGTAGGTGCACCCACACATGTGAGGTGCCGTTTTCATCGGGACACGTGTGGGAACGTGGGACGGTAAGCCATATGGTGTTGGCGGCATGTTTCGATGGGTGAGCCGAGTGAAATGTGCGGAAAATGCATTTTTTTCCTACATTTCGGACGTTGCGTGGGTGTCTGAGTAATACATTCTGGGCCGATTTGCGCAAATCATACCTCTACGGATTCCCACAGTTATCCACTTTTCGGAAATGCAAGGGGTTCCCTGTTTTCCTTGGTGTCTTGGACACCCGAGGCCCATTTCTGTGTGTTGTGCTTGTCTGGAAAAAAGTATGAAATGCAGGTGTCAAAACAGACTTGGGGTTACCCGTGTTTTAGGTTTTCCCCTGGCGCCCAGGTAGGTGCACCCACACATGTGAGGTACAGTTTTTATCAGGACACATTTGGGAATGCGGGACGGTAGGCCATATGGTTGTTGGCGGCGTGTTTCGATGGGTGAGCCGAGTCAAATGTGCGGAAAATGCATTTGTTTCCTACATTTCGGATGTTGCGGGGGTGTCTGAGTAATAAATTCTGGGCCGATTTGCGCAAATCATACCTCTGTGGATTCCCACGGGTGTCCACTTTTCGGAAATGCATGGGGTTCCCTGTTTTCCTTGGTGGCTTGGACACCCGAGGCCCATTTCTGTATGTTGTGCTTGTCTGGAGAAAGTGTGAAATTCAGCTGTCAAAACAGACTTGGGGTTACCTGTGTTTTAGGCTTTCCCCTTGGCGCCCAGGTAGGTGCACCCACACATGTGAGGTACCGTTTTCATGGGGCACCTGTGGGAATGCGGGACGGTAGGCCATGTGTTGTTGGCGGCGTGTTTCGATGGGTGAGCTGAGTGAAATGTGCGGAAAATGCATTTTTTTTCCTACATTTCGGATTTTGCAGCGGTGTCTGTGTAATAAACTCTGGGCCGATTTGCGCAAATCATACCTCTGCGGATTCCCACGGGTGTCCTCTTTTCGGAAATGCATGGGGTTTTCTGTTTTGCTTGGTGGCTTGGACACCCAAGGTCCATATCTGTATGTTGTGCTTGTCTGGAGAAATTGTGAAATTCAGGTGTCAAAACAGACTTGGGGTTACCTGTGTTTTAGGCTTTCCCCTTGGCGCCCAGGTAGGTGCAACCACACATGTGAGGTACCGTTTTCATTGGGACACCTGTGGGAACGCGGGACGGTAGGCCATGTGTTGTTGGCGGCGTGTTTCGATGGGTGAGCCCAGTGAAATGTGCGGAAAATGCATTTTTTTCCTACATTTCGGACTTTGCGGGGTGTCTGGGTAATACATTCTGGGCCGATTTGCGCAAATCATACCTCTGCGGATTCCCACGAGTGTCCTCTTTTCGGAAATGCATGGGGTTCCCTGTTTTCCTTGGTGGCTTGGACAGTCGAGGCCCATATCTGTATGCTGTGCTTGTCTGGAGAAAGTGTTAAATTCAGGTGTCAAAACAGACTTGGGGTTACCTGTGTTTTAGGCTTTCCCCTTGGCGCCCAGGTAGGTGCACCCACACATGTGATGTACCATTTTCATCGGGACACCTGTGGGCATGCGGGCCGGTAGGCCATGTGTTGTTGGCGGCGTGTTTCGATGGGTGAGCCGAGTGAAATGTGCAGAAAATGCATTTTTTTCCTACATTTCGGACTTTGCGGGGGTGTCTGAGTAATAAATTCTGGGCCGATTTGCCCAAATCATACCTGTGCGGATTCCCACGGGTGTCCTCTTTTCCGAAATGCATGGGGTTCCTGTTTTCCTTGGTGGCTTGGACAACCGAGGCCCATTTCTGTATGTTGTGCTTGTCTGGAGAAAGTGTGAAATTCAGGTGTCAAAACAGACTTGGGGTTACCTGTGTTTTAGGCTTTCCCCTTAGCGCCCAGGTAGGTGCACCCACACATGTGAGGTACCGTTTTCATCGGGACACCTGTGGGAACGCGGGACGGTAGGCCATATGTTGTTGGCAGCGTGTTTCGATGGGTGAGCCGAGTGAAATGTGCAGAAAATGTGTTTTTTTCCTACATTTCGGACTTTGCAGGGGTGTCTGAGTAATACATCTTGGGCCGATTTGCGCAACTCATACCTCTGCCCATTCCCACAGGTGTCCTCTTTTCGGAAATGCATGGGGTTCCCTGTTTTCCTTGGTGGCTTGGACACCCGAGGCCCATTTCTGTATGTTGTGCTTGTCTGGAGAAAGTGTGAAATTCAAGTGTCAAAACAGACTTGGGGTTACCTGTGTTTTAGGCTTTCCCCTTGGCGCCCAGGTAGGTGCACCCACAAATGTGAGGTACCGTTTTTATCAGGACACCTGTGGGAACGTGGGACGGTAGGCCATGAGTTGTTGGTGGCCTGTTTCGATGGGTGAGCTGAATGAAATGTGCGGAAAATGCATTTTTTTTCCTACATTTCGGACTTTGCGGGGGTGTCTGGGTAATACATTCTGGGCCGATTTGCGCAAATCATACCTCTGCCCATTCCCACAGGTGTCCTCTTTTTGGAAATGCATGGGGTTCCCTGTTTTCCTTGGTGGCTTGGACACCCGAGGCCCATTTCTGTGTGTTGTTCTTGTCTGGAAAAAAGTATGAAATGCAGGTGTCAAAACAGACTTGGGGTTACCCGTGTTTTAGGTTTTCCCCTGGCGCCCAGGTAGGTGCACCCACACATGTGAGGTACAGTTTTTATCAGGACACCTGTGGGAACGCAGGACAGTAGGCCATGTGGTGTTGGCGGCGTGTTTTGATGGGTGAGCCTAGTGAAATGTGCGGAAAATGCATTTTTTTTCCTACATTTCGGACTTTGCGGGGGTGTCTGGGTAATACATTCTGGGCCGATTTGCGCAAATCATACCTCTGCGGATTCCAACCGGCGTCCTCCTTTCGGAAATGCATGGGGTTTCCTGTTTTGCTTGGTGGCTTGGACACCCGAGGTCCATATCTGTATGTTGTGCTTATCTGGAGAAAGTGTGAAATTCAGGTGTCAAAACAGACTTGGGGTTACCTGTGTTTTAGGCTTTCCCCTTGGCGCCCAGGTAGGTGCACCCACACATGTGAGATACCGTTTTTTCATCGAGACAACTGTGGTAACATGGGACGGTAGGCCATGTGTTGTTGGTGGAGTGTTTCAATGGGTGAGCTCAGTAAAATGTGCGGAAAATGCGTTTTTTTTCCCACATTTCGGACTTTGGGGGGGTGTCTGGGTAATACATTCTGGGCCGATTCACGCAAATCATACCTCTGCGGATTCCCACGAGTGTGCTCTTTTCAGAAATGCATGGGGTTCCCTGTTTTCCTGGGTGGCCTGGACACTCGAGGCCCATTTCTGTATGTTGTGCTTGTCTGGAGAAATTGTGAAATTCAGGTGTCAAAACAGACTTGGGGTTACCTGTGTTTTAGGCTTTCCCTTTGGCGCCCAAGTAGGTGCACCCACACATGTGAGGTGCCGTTTTCATCGGGACACGTGTGGGAACGTGGGACGGTAAGCCATATGGTGTTGGCGGCATGTTTCGATGGGTGAGCCGAGTGAAATGTGCGGAAAATGCATTTTTTTCCTACATTTCGGACGTTGCGTGGGTGTCTGAGTAATACATTCTGGGCCGATTTGCGCAAATCATACCTCTACGGATTCCCACAGTTATCCACTTTTCGGAAATGCAAGGGGTTCCCTGTTTTCCTTGGTGTCTTGGACACCCGAGGCCCATTTCTGTGTGTTGTGCTTGTCTGGAAAAAAGTATGAAATGCAGGTGTCAAAACAGACTTGGGGTTACCTGTGTTTTAGGTTTTCCCCTGGCGCCCAGGTAGGTGCACCCACACATGTGAGGTACCATTTTCATCAGGACACCTGTGGGAACGCGGTACAGTAGGCCATGTGGTGTTGGCGGCGTGTTTTGATGGGTGAGCTGAGTGAAATGTGCAGAAAATGCTTTTTTTCCCCCACTTTTCAGACTTTGCGGGGGTGTCTGGGTAATAAATTCTGCGCCGATTTGCGCAAATCATTCCTCTGCGGATTCCCACGGGTGTCCTCTTTTCGGAAATGCATGGGGTTCCCTGTTTTCCTTGGTGGCTTGGACACCCGAGGCCCATTTCTGTATGTTGTGCTTGTCTGGAGAAAGTGTGAAATTCAGGTGTCAAAACAGACTTGGGGTTACCTGTGTTTTAGGCTTTCCCCTTGGCGCCCAGGTAGGTGCACCCACACTTGTGAGGTACCGTTTTCATCGGGACACATTTGGGAATGCGGGACGGTAGGCCATATGGTTGTTGGCGGCGTGTTTCGATGGGTGAGCCGAGTCAAATGTGCGGAAAATGCATTTGTTTCCTACATTTCGGATGTTGCAGGGGTGTCTGAGTAATAAATTCTGGGCCGATTTGCGCAAATCATACCTCTGTGGATTCCCACAGGTGTCCACTTTTCGGAAATGCATGGGGTTCCCTGTTTTCCTTGGTGGCTTGGACACCCGAGGCCCATTTCTGTATGTTGTGCTTGTCTGGAGAAAGTGTGAAATTCAGCTGTCAAAACAGACTTGGGGTTACCTGTGTTTTAGGCTTTCCCCTTGGCGCCCAGGTAGGTGCACCCACACATGTGAGGTACCGTTTTCATGGGGCACCTGTGGGAATGCGGGACGGTAGGCCATGTGTTGTTGGCGGCGTGTTTCGATGGGTGAGCCGAGTGAAATGTGCGGAAAATGCTTTTTTTTTCCCCCACTTTTCGGACTTTGCGGGGGTGTCTGGGTAATACATTCTGGGCTGATTTGCGCAAATCATACCTCTGCGGATTCCCACGGGTGTCCTCTTTTCGGACATCCCTGGGGTTCCCTGTTTTCCTTGGTGGCTTGGACACTCAAGGCCCATATCTGTATGTTGTGCTTGTCTGGAGAAAGTGTGAAATTCAGCTGTCAAAACAGACTTGGGGTTACCTGTGTTTTAGGCTTTCCCCTTGGCGCCCAGGTAGGTGCACCCACACATGTGAGGTACCGTTTTCATGGGGCACCTGTGGGAATGCGGGACGGTAGGCCATGTGTTGTTGGCGGCATGTTTCGATGGGTGAGCTGAGTGAAATGTGCGGAAAATGCATTTTTTTTCCTACATTTCGGATTTTGCAGCGGTGTCTGTGTAATAAACTCTGGGCCGATTTGCGCAAATCATACCTCTGCGGATTCCCACGGGTGTCCTCTTTTCGGAAATGCATGGGGTTTTCTGTTTTGCTTGGTGGCTTGGACACCCAAGGTCCATATCTGTATGTTGTGCTTGTCTGGAGAAATTGTGAAATTCAGGTGTCAAAACAGACTTGGGGTTACCTGTGTTTTAGGCTTTCCCCTTGGCGCCCAGGTAGGTGTAACCACACATGTGAGGTACCGTTTTCATTGGGACACCTGTGGGAACGCGGGACGGTAGGCCATGTGTTGTTGGCGGCGTGTTTCGATGGGTGAGCCCAGTGAAATGTGCGGAAAATGCATTTTTTTCCTACATTTCGGACTTTGCGGGGTGTCTGGGTAATACATTCTGGGCCGATTTGCGCAAATCATACCTCTGCGGATTCCCACGAGTGTCCTCTTTTCGGAAATGCATGGGGTTCCCTGTTTTCCTTGGTGGCTTGGACAGTCGAGGCCCATATCTGTATGCTGTGCTTGTCTGGAGAAAGTGTTAAATTCAGGTGTCAAAACAGACTTGGGGTTACCTGTGTTTTAGGCTTTCCCCTTGGCGCCCAGGTAGGTGCACCCACACATGTGATGTACCATTTTCATCGGGACACCTGTGGGCATGCGGGCCGGTAGGCCATGTGTTGTTGGCGGCGTGTTTCGATGGGTGAGCCGAGTGAAATGTGCAGAAAATGCATTTTTTTCCTACATTTCGGACTTTGCGGGGGTGTCTGAGTAATAAATTCTGGGCCGATTTGCCCAAATCATACCTGTGCGGATTCCCACGGGTGTCCTCTTTTCCGAAATGCATGGGGTTCCTGTTTTCCTTGGTGGCTTGGACAACCGAGGCCCATTTCTGTATGTTGTGCTTGTCTGGAGAAAGTGTGAAATTCAGGTGTCAAAACAGACTTGGGGTTACCTGTGTTTTAGGCTTTCCCCTTAGCACCCAGGTAGGTGCACCCACACATGTGAGGTACCGTTTTCATCGGGACACCTGTGGGAACGCGGGACGGTAGGCCATATGTTGTTGGAGGTGTGTTCCGATGGGTGTGCCGACTGAAATATGCGGAAAATGCATTTTTTTCCTACATTTTGGACTTTTCAGGGGTGTCTGAGTAATAAATTCTGGGCCGATTTGTGCAAATCATACTTCTGCGGATTTCCACGGGTGTCTTCTTTTCGGAAATGCATGGGGTTCCCTGTTTTCCCTGGTGGCTTGGACACTCGAGGCCCATATCTGTATGTTGTGCTTGTCTGGAGAAAGTGTGAAATTCAGGTGTCAACACAGACTTGGGGTTACCTGTATTTTAGGCTTTCCCCTTGGCGCCCAGGTAGGTACGGCCACACATGTGATGTACCGTTTTCATCGAGACACCTGTCGGAACGCGGGACGGTAGGCCATGTGTTGTTGGAGGCGTGTTTCGATGGGTGAGCCGAGTGAAATGTGCAGAAAATGCTTTTTTTTCCCCCACTTTTCGGACTTTGCGGGGGTGTCTGGGTAATACATTCTGGGCTGATTTGCGCAAATCATACCTCTGCGGATTCCCACGGGTGTCCTCTTTTCGGACATGCCTGGGGTTCCCTGTTTTCCTTGGTGGCTTGGACACTCAAGGCCCATATCTGTATGTTGTGCTTGTCTGGAGAAAGTGTGAAATTCAGGCGTCAACACAGACTTGGGGTTACCTGTGTTTTAGGCTTTCCCCTTGGCGCCCAGGTAGGTGCACCCACACATGTGAGGTACCGTTTTCATTGGGACACCTGTGGTAACACGGGACGGTAGGCCATCTGTTGTTGGCAGCGTGTTTCGATGGGTGAGCCGAGTGAAATGTGCAGAAAATGTGTTTTTTTCCTACATTTCGGACTTTGCAGGGGTGTCTGAGTAATACATCTTGGGCCGATTTGCGCAACTCATACCTCTGCCCATTCCCACAGGTGTCCTCTTTTCGGAAATGCATGGGGTTCCCTGTTTTCCTTGGTGGCTTGGACACCCGAGGCCCATTTCTGTATGTTGTGCTTGTCTGGAGAAAGTGTGAAATTCAAGTGTCAAAACAGACTTGGGGTTACCTGTGTTTTAGGCTTTCCCCTTGGCGCCCAGGTAGGTGCACCCACAAATGTGAGGTACCGTTTTTATCAGGACACCTGTGAGAACGTGGGACGGTAGGCCATGAGTTGTTGGTGGCCTGTTTCGATGGGTGAGCTGAATGAAATGTGCGGAAAATGCATTTTTTTTCCTACATTTCGGACTTTGCGGGGGTGTCTGGGTAATACATTCTGGGCCGATTTGCGCAAATCATACCTCTGCCCATTCCCACAGGTGTCCTCTTTTTGGAAATGCATGGGGTTCCCTGTTTTCCTTGGTGGCTTGGACACCCGAGGCCCATTTCTGTGTGTTGTTCTTGTCTGGAAAAAAGTATGAAATGCAGGTGTCAAAACAGACTTGGGGTTACCCGTGTTTTAGGTTTTCCCCTGGCGCCCAGGTAGGTGCACCCACACATGTGAGGTACAGTTTTTATCAGGACACCTGTGGGAACGCAGGACAGTAGGCCATGTGGTGTTGGCAGCGTGTTTTGATGGGTGAGCCTAGTGAAATGTGCGGAAAATGCATTTTTTTTCCTACATTTCGGACTTTGCGGGGTTGTCTGGGTAATACATTCTGGGCCGATTTGCGCAAATCATACCTCTGCGGATTCCAACCGGCGTCCTCCTTTCGGAAATGCATGGGGTTTCCTGTTTTGCTTGGTGGCTTGGACACCCGAGGTCCATATCTGTATGTTGTGCTTATCTGGAGAAAGTGTGAAATTCAGGTGTCAAAACAGACTTGGGGTTACCTGTGTTTTAGGCTTTCCCCTTGGCGCCCAGGTAGGTGCACCCACACATGTGAGATACCGTTTTCATCGAGACAACTGTGGTAACATGGGACGGTAGGCCATGTGTTGTTGGTGGAGTGTTTCAATGGGTGAGCTCAGTAAAATGTGCGGAAAATGCGTTTTTTTTCCCACATTTCGGACTTTGCGGGGGTGTCTGAGTAATACATTCTGGGCCGATTCACGCAAATCATACCTCTGCGGATTCCCACGAGTGTGCTCTTTTCAGAAATGCATGGGGTTCCCTGTTTTCCTGGGTGGCCTGGACACTCGAGGCCCATTTCTGTATGTTGTGCTTGTCTGGAGAAATTGTGAAATTCAGGTGTCAAAACAGACTTGGGGTTACCTGTGTTTTAGGCTTTCCCTTTGGCGCCCAAGTAGGTGCACCCACACATGTGAGGTGCCGTTTTCATCGGGACACGTGTGGGAACGTGGGACGGTAAGCCATATGGTGTTGGCGGCATGTTTCGATGGGTGAGCCGAGTGAAATGTGCAGAAAATGCTTTTTTTCCCCCACTTTTCAGACTTTGCGGGGGTGTCTGGGTAATAAATTCTGCGCCGATTTGCGCAAATCATTCCTCTGCGGATTCCCACGGGTGTCCTCTTTTCGGAAATGCATGGGGTTCCCTGTTTTCCTTGGTGGCTTGGACACCCGAGGCCCATTTCTGTATGTTGTGCTTGTCTGGAGAAAGTGTGAAATTCAGGTGTCAAAACAGACTTGGGGTTACCTGTGTTTTAGGCTTTCCCCTTGGCGCCCAGGTAGGTGCACCCACACTTGTGAGGTACCGTTTTCATCGGGACACATTTGGGAATGCGGGACGGTAGGCCATATGGTTGTTGGCGGCGTGTTTCGATGGGTGAGCCGAGTCAAATGTGCGGAAAATGCATTTGTTTCCTACATTTCGGATGTTGCGGGGGTGTCTGAGTAATAAATTCTGGGCCGATTTGCGCAAATCATACCTCTGTGGATTCCCACAGGTGTCCACTTTTCGGAAATGCATGGGGTTCCCTGTTTTCCTTGGTGGCTTGGACACCCGAGGCCCATTTCTGTATGTTGTGCTTGTCTGGAGAAAGTGTGAAATTCAGCTGTCAAAACAGACTTGGGGTTACCTGTGTTTTAGGCTTTCCCCTTGGCGCCCAGGTAGGTGCACCCACACATGTGAGGTACCGTTTTCATGGGGCACCTGTGGGAATGCGGGACGGTAGGCCATGTGTTGTTGGCGGCGTGTTTCGATGGGTGAGCTGAGTGAAATGTGCGGAAAATGCATTTTTTTTCCTACATTTCGGATTTTGCAGCGGTGTCTGTGTAATAAACTCTGGGCCGATTTGCGCAAATCATACCTCTGCGGATTCCCACGGGTGTCCTCTTTTCGGAAATGCATGGGGTTTTCTGTTTTGCTTGGTGGCTTGGACACCCAAGGTCCATATCTGTATGTTGTGCTTGTCTGGAGAAATTGTGAAATTCAGGTGTCAAAACAGACTTGGGGTTACCTGTGTTTTAGGCTTTCCCCTTGGCGCCCAGGTAGGTGCAACCACACATGTGAGGTACCGTTTTCATTGGGACACCTGTGGGAACGCGGGAAGGTAGGCCATGTGTTGTTGGCGGCGTGTTTCGATGGGTGAGCCGAGTGAAATGTGCGGAAAATGCATTTTTTTCCTACATTTCGGACTTTGCGGGGTGTCTGGGTAATACATTCTGGGCCGATTTGCGCAAATCATACCTCTGCGGATTCCCACGAGTGTCCTCTTTTCGGAAATGCATGGGGTTCCCTGTTTTCCTTGGTGGCTTGGACAGTCGAGGCCCATATCTGTATGCTGTGCTTGTCTGGAGAAAGTGTTAAATTCAGGTGTCAAAACAGACTTGGGGTTACCTGTGTTTTAGGCTTTCCCCTTGGCGCCCAGGTAGGTGCACCCACACATGTGATGTACCATTTTCATCGGGACACCTGTGGGCATGCGGGCCGGTAGGCCATGTGTTGTTGGCGGCGTGTTTCGATGGGTGAGCCGAGTGAAATGTGCAGAAAATGCATTTTTTTCCTACATTTCGGACTTTGCGGGGGTGTCTGAGTAATAAATTCTGGGCCGATTTGCCCAAATCATACCTGTGCGGATTCCCACGGGTGTCCTCTTTTCCGAAATGCATGGGGTTCCTGTTTTCCTTGGTGGCTTGGACAACCGAGGCCCATTTCTGTATGTTGTGCTTGTCTGGAGAAAGTGTGAAATTCAGGTGTCAAAACAGACTTGGGGTTACCTGTGTTTTAGGCTTTCCCCTTAGCGCCCAGGTAGGTGCACCCACACATGTGAGGTACCGTTTTCATCGGGACACCTGTGGGAACGCGGGACGGTAGGCCATATGTTGTTGGCGGTGTGTTCCGATGGGTGTGCCGACTGAAATATGCGGAAAATGCATTTTTTTCCTACATTTTGGACTTTTCAGGGGTGTCTGAGTAATAAATTCTGGGCCGATTTGTGCAAATCATACTTCTGCGGATTTCCACGGGTATCTTCTTTTCGGAAATGCATGGGGTTCCCTGTTTTCCTTGGTGGCTTGGACACTCGAGGCCCATATCTGTATGTTGTGCTTGTCTGGAGAAAGTGTGAAATTCAGGTGTCAACACAGACTTGGGGTTACCTGTATTTTAGGCTTTCCCCTTGGCGCCCAGGTAGGTACGGCCACACATGTGATGTACCGTTTTCATCGAGACACCTGTCGGAACGCGGGACGGTAGGCCATGTGTTGTTGGAGGCGTGTTTCGATGGGTGAGCCGAGTGAAATGTGCAGAAAATGCTTTTTTTTTCCCCCACTTTTCGGACTTTGCGGGGGTGTCTGGGTAATACATTCTGGGCTGATTTGCGCAAATCATACCTCTGCGGATTCCCACGGGTGTCCTCTTTTCGGACATGCCTGGGGTTCCCTGTTTTCCTTGGTGGCTTGGACACTCAAGGCCCATATCTGTATGTTGTGCTTGTCTGGAGAAAGTGTGAAATTCAGGCGTCAACACAGACTTGGGGTTACCTGTGTTTTAGGCTTTCCCCTTGGCGCCCAGGTAGGTGCACCCACACATGTGAGGTACCGTTTTCATTGGGACACCTGTGGTAACACGGGACGGTAGGCCATCTGTTGTTGGCAGCGTGTTTCGATGGGTGAGCCGAGTGGAATGTGCAGAAAATGTGTTTTTTTCCTACATTTCGGACTTTGCAGGGGTGTCTGAGTAATACATCTTGGGCCGATTTGCGCAACTCATACCTCTGCCCATTCCCACAGGTGTCCTCTTTTCGGAAATGCATGGGGTTCCCTGTTTTCCTTGGTGGCTTGGACACCCGAGGCCCATTTCTGTATGTTGTGCTTGTCCCGAGAAAGTGTGAAATTCAAGTGTCAAAACAGACTTGGGGTTACCTGTGTTTTAGGCTTTCCCCTTGGCGCCCAGGTAGGTGCACCCACAAATGTGAGGTACCGTTTTTATCAGGACACCTGTGGGAACGTGGGACGGTAGGCCATGAGTTGTTGGTGGCCTGTTTCGATGGGTGAGCTGAATGAAATGTGCGGAAAATGCATTTTTTTTCCTACATTTCGGACTTTGCGGGGGTGTCTGGGTAATACATTCTGGGCCGATTTGCGCAAATCATACCTCTGCGGATTCCCACGGGTGTCCTTTTTTAGGAAATCCATGGGGTTCCCTGTTTTGCTTGGTGGCTTGGACACCCGAGGCCCATATCTGTATGTTGTGCTTGTCTGGAAAAAGTGTGAAATTCAGGTGTCAAAACAGACTTGGGGTTACCTGTGTTTTAGGCTTTCCCCTTGGCGCCCAGGTAGGTGCACCCAAACATGTGAGGTACCGTTTTCATCGAGACACCTGTGGGAACGTGGGACAGTAGGCCATGTGTTGTTGGCGGCCTGTTTCGATGGGTAAGCCGAGTGAAATGTGCGGAAAATGTGTTTTTTTCCCACATTTCAGACTTTGCGGTGGTGTCTGGGTAATAAATTCTGCGCCGATTTGCGCAAATCATAACTATGCGGATTCCCACGGGTGTCCTCTTTTCGGAAATGCATGGGGTTCCCTGTTTTCCTTGGTGGCTTGGACACCCGAGGCCCATATCTGTATGTTGTGCTTATCTGGAGAAAGTGTGAAATTCAGGTGTCAAAACAGACTTGGGGTTACCTGTGTTTTAGGCTTTCCCCTTGGCGCCCAGGTAGGTGCACCCACACATGTGAGGTACCATTTTTATCGGGACACCTGTAGGAATGCGGGACGGTACGCCATGTGTTCTTGGCGGTGTGTTTCGATGGGTGAGCCGAGTGAAATGTGCGGAAAATGCATTTTTTTCCTACATTTCGGATGTTGCGGGGGTGTCTGAGTAATACATTCTGGGCCGATTTGCGCAAATCATACCTCTGCGGATTCCCACAGGTATCCACTTTTTGGAAATGCATGGGTTTCCCTGTTTTCCTTGGTGGCTTGGACACCCGAGGCCCATTTCTGTGTGTTGTTCTTGTCTGGGAAAAAAGTATGAAATGCAGGTGTCAAAACAGACTTGGGGTTACCCGTGTTTTAGGTTTTCCCCTGGCGCCCAGGTAGGTGCACCCACACATGTGAGGTACAGTTTTTATCAGGACACCTGTGGGAACGCAGGACAGTAGGCCATGTGGTGTTGGCGGCGTGTTTTGATGGGTGAGCCTAGTGAAATGTGCGGAAAATGCATTTTTTTTCCTACATTTCGGACTTTGCGGGGGTGTCTGGGTAATACATTATGGGCCGATTTGCGCAAATCATACCTCTGCGGATTCCAACCGGCGTCCTCCTTTCGGAAATGCATGGGGTTTCCTGTTTTGCTTGGTGGCTTGGACACCCGAGGTCCATATCTGTATGTTGTGCTTATCTGGAGAAAGTGTGAAATTCAGGTGTCAAAACAGACTTGGGGTTACCTGTGTTTTAGGCTTTCCCCTTGGCGCCCAGGTAGGTGCACCCACACATGTGAGATACCGTTTTCATCGAGACAACTGTGGTAACATGGGACGGTAGGCCATGTGTTGTTGGTGGAGTGTTTCAATGGGTGAGCTCAGTAAAATGTGCGGAAAATGCGTTTTTTTTCCCACATTTCGGACTTTGCGGGGGTGTCTGGGTAATACATTCTGGGCCGATTCACGCAAATCATACCTCTGCGGATTCCCACGAGTGTCCTCTTTTCAGAAATGCATGGGGTTCCCTGTTTTCCTGGGTGGCCTGGACACTCGAGGCCCATTTCTGTATGTTGTGCTTGTCTGGAGAAATTGTGAAATTCAGGTGTCAAAACAGACTTGGGGTTACCTGTGTTTTAGGCTTTCCCTTTGGCGCCCAAGTAGGTGCACCCACACATGTGAGGTGCCGTTTTCATCGGGACACGTGTGGGAACGTGGGACGGTAAGCCATATGGTGTTGGCGGCATGTTTCGATGGGTGAGCCGAGTGAAATGTGCGGAAAATGCATTTTTTTCCTACATTTCGGACGTTGCGTGGGTGTCTGAGTAATACATTCTGGGCCGATTTGCGCAAATCATACCTCTACGGATTCCCACAGTTATCCACTGTTAGGCAGAAACCTGTGCAGTTCCCTTGGGGAACACTGCAAAAGATTTAAGACTACAGGTATAGCAGTAAACCCACTTGGTAGCAGTCCGCACCACCCAGATTTACCTGGTAGCTGTGGCTGAGCAGTCAGATCCCCCTCAAGAAGAGTTAGGCAGTATGCAAAGTATACACAATATGTACTCAGACACAATAGCACAAGCAAACACTGACCAGAGCTTGGTTTCAAAAGTATATAGTTATTTATTTTCAAGAACACATAAGTTGAAAACACTCTAGCAAAATATAGTAAAACACTCTAAACACAGTTATATGGAAAGCAGTCCCAATCCTTATTCCTATCTAGACAACTCTAGGTTAACACCACATAATTCAAACAGAGGTGAGCGCTTAACGTTAGATGACACTCTAGTAGGTAAAAAGAAGGGAGAAGGAGCAGAATTAGGATAAACACACCACTCTAAGGTTAAGAACACTTTTTGTAAGCTCAAAGAAGCACAAAGTCACAGGTGAGCAAAAGTCACTAAGCAGGGCCCACTCTTAGAGCAGACAGAGCGAAAACGTGCCCAAGATCACACAGTTGGTAGGGATTCAGAGTCTTGCAAAAAGAGTTCGGAAAAGAGTTAGAGAGGCTTAGAAAGTTTAGCCAAAGTGTCCCAGGCAATCCCAGGATCGAAAGCCGGGGGCTAAAACTACCCCGTACAGTCGGTGGCAAGGGAAGCCAGGCGGAACACGGTACCTTAACGGAAAGGATCCTCCAGCGGGGGCAGTTGTTCCAGGCAGTGGCAGCAAGGCTCGACGTCGGTCAGGGAAGAAGAAGATCTCGCTGAAGAGCAGAAGAAGAAGGTTGTTGCACTGCCCGGGAAGAAACCAGCCGCGGAGTCCTCCGATTAAAGGTTTGTACCGACTTTTGCGGTTGGAGTAAAAGTGGTGGGTATTCCGGTTGCCGGGGTGCTTGGCACTGGCAAGGCGGCCACGAGATACCTCGAAGAGCGGAAAGAAGGTGAAAACTGGTTGTCCCCACCAGTCAAGGGAAGGAGCCACTCCGTTAAGAGTTCTCCTCGGTCGTCGGGAAAAGTGGTGAGATGGTTCAGCAGGGCTCCACCGGCGGTGTCGTCGTAGCAGATCAGCTCAGCACGTCCCTCGTTGGATTCTTAGGTCCTGTGGCGACTTCTGAAGTTCCAGTCCCCAAAGCCCTGCTTTTATGCAGCAAAACCCCCATTCACCCAGCCTAGCTGTCACTCAAACATGCTAAGTGGTGAGCCGGACGGCTCACCACTTGGGCCAATCAGGACGGAGTGCGACTTGAGTTACCTAGGTAACTCAGTCCAGGGTGCCTAAATCCCCCTCCACCCCTCCTAAGTACCCCAGACAGAGTGGCACCACTTTGGAGGGCTTCTGTGGAGAAGCCCGCCAAAAGTGGGACAAAGGGCTCCACTTTGGGTCAGAGTTACAGAGGCGAATGCCAACGCCATTTTAGCATCAAGTTTTGGCAAAAAATCCCAACCGGAGTTATAATAATAAATATATAAACCGGCGGTATGTTTAAGGCTACCGTAAATAAATAATTAAATGTGTTAGCCTAAAACAATGGGAAATCCCATAGGAAAATATTCGCGGTCGAATATAAAACGTAGTTTCCACTGCCACCAGCCAAAACTCGATCAGGGGGGACGGAGACGTGCCCCCTCGACTAACAGACCCTGGGGCAATCGAATTGCCCCAGCCAGTACGTCCACAATATGATGGTTTGTACTGGTTCTGTTCAGGATTTAAGACTAGTAAAGTCTTTGGTGACTTTACATGCCCTGGGAGACAGTAGTCAGTCCCCGGGTATGGAGTCTATGTTGGGGAGTCCCTAGGGCACCCCTGGGTTACGGCACAGAGGGTGCTGTGTAACCCATATCACAAAAATATATGAGGCCCTATGGAGTAAAAGACCCCATAGCCCATTCAACACAAGGTTTAACCAAGAAAACACACTTCAACATGCCCAAGAGTGAGGGTAAAAGAGTCTCACTCTTGGCAGGAGAAAAAAATAAACCCCAGCAATCCAGCAAAGCTGCTGGGGGACTCACTAGGTAGGGAAATTCAGCCTAAACAGAGAATTCTCCCTAACATCCACTTTTCGGAAATGCAAGGGGTTCCCTGTTTTCCTTGGTGTCTTGGACACCCGAGGCCCATTTCTGTGTGTTGTGCTTGTCTGGAAAAAAGTATGAAATGCAGGTGTCAAAACAGACTTGGGGTTACCTGTGTTTTAGGTTTTCCCCTGGCGCCCAGGTAGGTGCACCCACACATGTGAGGTACCATTTTCATCAGGACACCTGTGGGAACGCGGTACAGTAGGCCATGGGGTGTTGGCGGCGTGTTTTGATGGGTGAGCTGAGTGAAATGTGCAGAAAATGCTTTTTTTCCCCCACTTTTCAGACTTTGCGGGGTTGTCTGGGTAATAAATTCTGCGCCGATTTGCGCAAATCATTCCTCTGCGGATTCCCACGAGTGTCCTCTTTTCGGAAATGCATGGGGTTCCCTGTTTTCCTTGGTGGCTTGGACACCCGAGGCCCATTTCTGTATGTTGTGCTTGTCTGGAGAAAGTGTGAAATTCAGGTGTCAAAACAGACTTGGGGTTACCTGTGTTTTAGGCTTTCCCCTTGGCGCCCAGGTAGGTGCACCCACACTTGTGAGGTACCGTTTTCACCGGGACACCTTTGGGAATGCGGGACGGTAGGCCATATGGTTGTTGGCGGCGTGTTTCGATGGGTGAGCCGAGTCAAATGTGCGGAAAATGCATTTGTTTCCTACATTTCGGATGTTGCGGGGGTGTCTGAGTAATAAATGCTGGGCCGATTTGCGCAAATCATACCTCTGTGGATTCCCACGGGTGTCCACTTTTCGGAAATGTTGGGGTTCCCTGTTTTCCTTGGTGGCTTGGACACCCGAGGCCCATTTCTGTATGTTGTGCTTGTCTGGAGAAAGTGTGAAATTCAGCTGTCAAAACAGACTTGGGGTTACCTGTGTTTTAGGCTTTCCCCTTGGCGCCCAGGTAGGTGCACCCACACATGTGAGGTACCGTTTTCATGGGGCACCTGTGGGAATGCGGGACGGTAGGCCATGTGTTGTTGGCGGCGTGTTTCGATGGGTGAGCTGAGTGAAATGTGCGGAAAATGCATTTTTTTTCCTACATTTCGGATTTTGCAGCGGTGTCTGTGTAATAAACTCTGGGCCGATTTGCGCAAATCATACCTCTGCGGATTCCCACGGGTGTCCTCTTTTCGGAAATGCAT
Source organism: Ambystoma mexicanum (assembly GCF_040938575.1). Classification (NCBI taxonomy): domain Eukaryota; kingdom Metazoa; phylum Chordata; class Amphibia; order Caudata; family Ambystomatidae; genus Ambystoma; species Ambystoma mexicanum. Next base: position 1,470,183,994 of record NC_090931.1, on the reverse strand, counting down.
GGGGTTTTCTGTTTTGCTTGGTGGCTTGGACACCCAAGGTCCATATCTGTATGTTGTGCTTGTCTGGAGAAAGTGTGAAATTCAGGTGTCAAAACAGACTTGGGGTTACCTGTGTTTTAGGCTTTCCCCTTGGCGCCCAGGTAGGTGCAACCACACATGTAAGGTACCGTTTTCATTGGGACACCTGTGGGAACGCGGGACGGTAGGCCATGTGTTGTTGGCGGCGTGTTTCGATGGGTGAGCTGAGTGAAATGTGCGGAAAATGCATTTTTTCCTACATTTCGGACTTTGCGGGGTGTCTGGGTAATACATTCTGGGCCGATTTGCGCAAATCATACCTCTGCGGATTCCCACGAGTGTCCTCTTTTCGGAAATGCATGGGGTTCCCTGTTTTCCTTGGTGGCTTGGACAGTCGAGGCCCATATCTGTATGCTGTGCTTGTCTGGAGAAAGTGTTAAATTCAGGTGTCAAAACAGACTTGGGGTTACCTGTGTTTTAGGCTTTCCCCTTGGCGCCCAGGTAGGTGCACCCACACATGTGATGTACCATTTTCATCGGGACACCTGTGGGCATGCGGGCCGGTAGGCCATGTGTTGTTGGCGGCGTGTTTCGATGGGTGAGCCGAGTGAAATGTGCAGAAAATGCATTTTTTTCCTACATTTCGGACTTTGCGGGGGTGTCTGAGTAATAAATTCTGGGCCGATTTGCCCAAATCATACCTGTGCGGATTCCCACGGGTGTCCTCTTTTCCGAAATGCATGGGGTTCCCTGTTTTCCTTGGTGGCTTGGACACTCGAGGCCCATATCTGTATGTTGTGCTTGTCTGGAGAAAGTGTGAAATTCAGGTGTCAACACAGACTTGGGGTTACCTGTATTTTAGGCTTTCCCCTTGGCGCCCAGGTAGGTACGGCCACACATGTGATGTACCGTTTTCATCGAGACACCTGTCGGAACGCGGGACGGTAGGCCATGTGTTGTTGGAGGCGTGTTTCGATGGGTGAGCCGAGTGAAATGTGCAGAAAATGCTTTTTTTTCCCCCCACTTTTCGGACTTTGCGGGGGTGTCTGGGTAATACATTCTGGGCTGATTTGCGCAAATCATACCTCTGCGGATTCCCACGGGTGTCCTCTTTTCGGACATGCCTGGGGTTCCCTGTTTTCCTTGGTGGCTTGGACACTCAAGGCCCATATCTGTATGTTGTGCTTGTCTGGAGAAAGTGTGAAATTCAGGCGTCAACACAGACTTGGGGTTACCTGTGTTTTAGGCTTTCCCCTTGGCGCCCAGGTAGGTGCACCCACACATGTGAGGTACCGTTTTCATTGGGAGACCTGTGGTAACACGGGACGGTAGGCCATCTGTTGTTGGCAGCGTGTTTCGATGGGTGAGCCGAGTGAAATGTGCAGAAAATGTGTTTTTTTCCTACATTTCGGACTTTGCAGGGGTGTCTGAGTAATACATCTTGGGCCGATTTGCGCAACTCATACCTCTGCCCATTCCCACAGGTGTCCTCTTTTCGGAAATGCATGGGGTTCCCTGTTTTCCTTGGTGGCTTGGACACCCGAGGCCCATTTCTGTATGTTGTGCTTGTCTGGAGAAAGTGTGAAATTCAAGTGTCAAAACAGACTTGGGGTTACCTGTGTTTTAGGCTTACCCCTTGGCGCCCAGGTAGGTGCACCCATACATGTGAGGTACCGTTTTCATCAGGACACCTGTGGGAACATGGGACGGTAGGCCATGTGTTGTTGGCAGCGTGTTTCGATGGTTGAGCCGTGTGAAATGTGCAGAAAATGTTTTTTTTTCCCACTTTTCGGACTTTGCGGGGGTGTCTGGGTAATAAATTCGGGGCCGATTTGCGCAAATCATACCTCTGCGGATTGCCACGGGTGTCCTCTTTTCCGAAATGCATAGGGTTCCCTGTTTTCATTGGTGGCTTGGACACCCGAGGCCCATTTCTGTATGTTGTGCTTGTCTGGAGAAAGTGTGAAATTCAGTTGTCAAAACAGACTTGGGGTTACCTGTGTTTTAGGCTTTCCCCTTGGCGCCCTGGTACGTGCACCCACACATGTGAGGTACCGTTTTCTTTGGGACACATGTGGGAATGTGGGGCGGTAGGCCATGTGTTGTTGGCAGCGTGTTTCGATGGTTCGGACTTTGTGGGGGTGTCTGTGTTAGGGAGAATTCTCTGTTTAGGCTGAATTTCCCTACCTAGTGAGTCCCCCAGCAGCTTTGCTGGATTTCTAGGGTTTCCTTTTTTTCTCCTGCCAAGAGTGAGACTCTTTTACCCTCACTCTTGGGCATGTTGAAGTGTGTTTTCTTGGTTAAACCTTGTGTTGAATGGGCTATGGGGTCTTTTACTCCATAGGGCCTCATATATTTTTGTGATGTGGGTTACACAGCACCCTCTGTGCCGTAACCCAGGGGTGTCCTAGGGACTCCCCAACATAGACTCCATACCCTGGGACTGACTACTGTCTCCCAGGACATGTAAAGTCACCAAAGACTTTACTAGTCTTAAATCCTGAACAGAACCAGTACAAACCATCATATTGTGGACGTACTGGCTGGGGCAATTCGATTGCCCCAGGGTCTGTTAGTCGAGGGGGCACGTCTCCGTCCCCCCTGATCGAGTTTTGGCTGGTGGCAGTGGAAACTACGTTTTATATTCGACCGCGAATATTTTCCTATGGGATTTCCCATTGTTTTAGGCTAACACATTTAATTATTTATTTACGGTAGCCTTAAACATACCGCCGGTTTATATATTTATTATTATAACTCCGGTTGGGATTTTTTGCCAAAACTTGATGCTAAAATGGCGTTGGCATTCGCCTCTGTAACTCTGACCCAAAGTGGAGCCCTTTGTCCCACTTTTGGCGGGCTTCTCCACAGAAGCCCTCCAAAGTGGTGCCACTCTGTCTGGGGTACTTAGGAGGGGTGGAGGGGGATTTAGGCACCCTGGACTGAGTTACCTAGGTAACTCAAGTCGCACTCCGTCCTGATTGGCCCAAGTGGTGAGCCGGCCGGCTCACCACTTAGCATGTTTGAGTGACAGCTAGGCTGGGTGAATGGGGGTTTGCTGCATAAAAGCAGGGCTTTGGGGACTGGAACTTCAGAAGTCGCCACAGGACCTAAGAATCCAACGAGGGACGAGCTGAGCTGATCTGCTACGACGACACCGCCGGTGGAGCCCTGCTGAACCATCTCACCACTTTTCCCGACGACCGAGGAGAACTCTTAACGGAGTGGCTCCTTCCCTTGACTGGTGGGGACAACCAGTTTTCACCTTCTTTCCGCTCTTCGAGGTATCTCGTGGCCGCCTTGCCAGTGCCAAGCACCCCGGCAACCGGAATACCCACCACTTTTTACCCCAACCGCGAAAGTCGGTACAACCCTTTAACCGGAGGACTCCGCGGCTGGTTTCTTCCCGGGCAGTGCAACGACCTTCTTCTTCTGCTCTTCAGCGAGATCTTCTTCTCCCCTGACCGACGTCGAGCCTTGCTGCCACTGCCTGGAACAACTGCCCCCGCTGGAGGATCCTTTCCGTTAAGGTACCGTGTTCCGCCTGGCTTCCCTTGCCACCGACTGTACGGGGTAGTTTTAGCCCCCGGCTTTCGATCCTGGGATTGCCTGGGACACTTTGGCTAAACTTTCTAAGCCTCTCTAACTCTTTTCCGAACTCTTTTGCAAGACTCTGAATCCCTACCAACTGTGTGATCTTGGGCACGTTTTCGCTCTGTCTGCTCTAAGAGTGGGCCCTGCTTAGTGACTTTTGCTCACCTGTGACTTTGTGCTTCTTTGAGCTTACAAAAAGTGTTCTTAACCTTAGAGTGGTGTGTTTATCCTAATTCTGCTTCTTCTCCCTCCCTTCTCTTTACCTACTAGAGTGTCATCTAACGTTAAGCGCTCACCTCTGTTTGAATTATGTGGTGTTAACCTAGAGTTGTCTGGATAGGAATAAGGATTGGGACTGCTTTCCATATAACTGTGTTTGGAGTGTTTTTACTATATTTTGCTAGAGTGTTTTCAACTTATGTGTTCTTGAAAATAAATAACTATATACTTTTGAAACCAAGCTCTGGTCAGTGTTTGCTTGTGCTATTGTGTCTGAGTACATATTGTGTATACTTTGCATACTGCCTAACTCTTCTTGAGGGAAGTCTGACTGCTCAGCCACAGCTACCAGGTAAATCTGGGTGGTGCAGACTGCTACCAAGTGGGTTTACTGCTATACCTGTAGTCTTAAATCTTTTGCAGTGTTCCCTAAGGGAACTGCACAGGTTTCTGCCTAACAGTCTGGGTAATAAATTCTAGGCCGATTTGTGCAAATCATACCTCTGCAGATTCCCACGAGTGTCCTCTTTTCGGACATGCATGGGGTTCCCTGTTTTCCTTGGTGGCTTGGACACTCGAGGCCCATATCTGTATGTTGTGCTTGTCTGGAGAAAGTGTGAAATTCAGGTTTCAACACAGACTTGGGGTTACCTGTGTTTTAGGCTTTCCCCTTAGCGCCCAGGTGGGTACACCCACACATGTGATGTACCGTTTTCCTCGGGACACCTGTGGGAATGCGGGACGGTAGGCCATGTGTTGTTGGCGGCGTGTCTCGATGGGTGAGCCGAGTGAAATGTGCAGAAAATGCTTTTTTTGCCCCCACTTTTCGGACTTTGCGGGGGTGTCTGGGTAATATATTTGGGGCCGATTTGCGCAAATCATACCTCTGCGGATTGCCACGGGTGTCCTCTTTTCCGAAATGCATAGGGTTCCCTGTTTTCCTTGGTGGCTTGGACACCCGAGGCCCATTTTTGTATGTTGTGCTTGTCTGGAGAAAGTGTGAAATTCAGGTGTCAAAACAGAATAGGGGTTACCTCTGTTTTAGGCTTTCCCCTTGGCGCCCAGGTACGTGCACCCACATATGTGACGTACCATTTTCATTGGGACACATGTGGGAATGTGGGACAGTAGGCCATGTGTTGTTGGCAGCATGTTTCGATGGGTGAGCCGAGTGAAATGTGCAGAAAATGCGTTTTTTTCCCACATTTCGGACTTTGCGGGAGTGTCTGGGTAATAAATTCCAGGCCGATTTGCGCAAATCATACCTCTGCAGATTCCCACGAGTGTCCTCTTTTCGGAAATGCATGGGGTTCTCTGTTTTCCTTGGTGGCTTGGACACTCGAGGCCCATATCTGTATGTTGTGCTTGTCTGGAGAAAGTGTGAAATTCAGGTGTCAACACAGACTTGGGGTTACCTGTGTTTTAGGCTTTCCCCTTAGCGCCCAGGTGGGTACACCCACACATGTGATGTACCGTTTTCCTCGGCACACCTGTGGGAATGCGGGACGGTAGGCCATGTGTTGTTGGCGGCGTGTCTCGATGGGTGAGCCGAGTGAAATGTGCAGAAAATGCTTTTTTTGCCCCCACTTTTCGGACTTTGCGGGGGTGTCTGGGTAATAAATTTGGGGCCGATTTGCACAAATCATACCTCTGCGGATTGGCACGGGTGTCCTCTTTTCCGAAATGCATAGGGTTTCCTGTTTTCCTTGGTGGCTTGGACACACGAGGCCCATTTTTGTATGTTGTGCTTGTCTGGAGAAAGTGTGAAATTCAGGTGTCAAAACAGACTTGGGGTTACCTCTGTTTTAGGCTTTCCCCTTGGCGCCCAGGTACGTGCACCCACATATGTGATGTACCGTTTTCATCAGGACACCTGTGGGAACATGGGATGGTAGGCCATGTGTTGTTGGCAGCGTGTTTCTATGGTTGAGCCGTGTGAAATGTGCAGAAATTTTTTTTCCCACTTTTCTGACTTTTCAGGGGTGTCTGGGTAATAAATTCGGGGCCGATTTGCGCAAATCATACCTCTGCGGATTCCCACGAGTGTCCTCTTTTCGGAAATGCATGGGGTTCTCTGTTTTCCTAGGTGGCTTGAACACCCGAGGCCCATTTCTGTATGTTGTGCTTGTCTGGAGAAAGTGTGAAATTCAAGTGTCAAAACAGACTTGGGGTTACCTGTGTTTTAGGCTTTCCCCTTGGCGCCCAGGTAGGTGCACCCACACATGTGAGGTACCATTTTTATCGGGACACCTGTAGGAATGCGGGACGGTACGCCATGTGTTCTTGGCGGTGTGTTTCGATGGGTGAGCCGAGTGAAATGTGCGGAAAATGTGTTTTTTTCCCACATTTCGGACTTTGCGGTGGTGTCTGGGTAATAAATTCTAGGCCGATTTGTGCAAATCATACCTCTGCAGATTCCCACGAGTGTCCTCTTTTCGGACATGCATGGGGTTCCCTGTTTTCCTTGGTGGCTTGGACACTCGAGGCCCATATCTGTATGTTGTGCTTGTCTGGAGAAAGTGTGAAATTCAGGTGTCAACACAGACTTGGGGTTACCTGTGTTTTAGGCTTTCCCCTTAGCGCCCAGGTGGGTACACCCACACATGTGATGTACCGTTTTCCTCGGGACACCTGTGGGAATGCGGGACGGTAGGCCATGTGTTGTTGGCGGCGTGTCTCGATGGGTGAGCCGAGTGAAATGTGCAGAAAATGCTTTTTTTGCCCCCACTTTTCGGACTTTGCGGGGGTGTCTGGGTAATAAATTTGGGGCCGATTTGCACAAATCATACCTCTGCGGATTGGCACGGGTGTCCTCTTTTCCGAAATGCATAGGGTTTCCTGTTTTCCTTGGTGGCTTGGACACACGAGGCCCATTTTTGTATGTTGTGCTTGTCTGGAGAAAGTGTGAAATTCAGGTGTCAAAACAGACTTGGGGTTACCTCTGTTTTAGGCTTTCCCCTTGGCGCCCAGGTACGTGCACCCACATATGTGACGTACCGTTTTAATTGGGACACATGTGGGAATGTGGGACAGTAGGCCATGTGTTGTTGGCAGCATGTTTCGATGGGTGAGCCGAGTGAAATGTGCAGAAAATGCGTTTTTTTCCCACATTTCGGACTTTGCGGGGGTGTCTGGGTAATAAATTCCAGGCCGATTTGCGCAAATCATACCTTTGCAGATTCCCACGAGTGTCCTCTTTTCGGAAATGCATGGGGTTCCCTGTTTTCCTTGGTGGCTTGGACACCCGAGGCCCATTTCTGTATGTTGTGCTTGTCTGGAGAAAGTGTGAAATTAAAGTGTCAAAACAGACTTGGGGTTACCTGTGTTTTAGGCTTACCCCTTGGCGCCCAGGTAGGTGCACCCATACATGTGAGGTACCGTTTTCATCAGGACACCTGTGGAAACATGGGATGGTAGGCCATGTGTTGTTGGCAGCGTGTTTCTATGGTTGAGCCGTGTGAAATGTGCAGAAATTTTTTTTTTCCCACTTTTCTGACTTTGCAGGGGTGTCTGGGTAATAAATTCGGGGCCGATTTGCGCAAATCATACCTCTGCGGATTCCCACGAGTGTCCTCTTTTCGGAAATGCATGGGGTTCTCTGTTTTCCTAGGTGGCTTGAACACCCGAGGCCCATTTCTGTATGTTGTGCTTGTCTGGAGAAAGTGTGAAATTCAAGTGTCAAAACAGACTTGGGGTTACCTGTGTTTTAGGCTTACCCCTTGGCGCCCAGGTAGGTGCATCCATACATGTGAGGTACCGTTTTCATCAGGGCACCTGTGGGAACATGGGACGTTAGGCCATGTGTTGTTGGCAGCGTGTTTCGATGGTTGAGCCGTGTGAAATGTGCAGAAAATGTTTTTTTTCACACTTTTCAGACTTTGCGGGGGTGTCTGGGTAATACATTCGGGGCCGATTTGCGCAAATCATACCTCTGCGGATTGCCACGGGTGTCCTCTTTTCCGAAATGCATAGGGTTCCCTGTTTTCCTTGGTGGCTTGGACACCCGAGGCCCATTTCTGTATGTTGTGCTTGTCTGGAGAAATGTGAAATTCCGGTGTCAAAACAGACTTGGGGTTACCTGTGTTTTAGGCTTTCCCCTTGGCGCCCTGGTACGTGGACCCACACATGTGATGTACCGATTTCATTGGGACACATGTGGGAATGTGTGACGGCAGGCCATGTGTTGTTGGCGGCGTGTTTCGATGGGTGAGCTGAGTGAAATGTGCGGAAAATGCATTTTTTTCCTACATTTCGGACTTTGCGGGGGTGTCTGGGTAATACATTCTGGTCCGATTTGCGCAAATCATACCTCTGCGGATTCCCACGGGTGTCCTTTTTTCGGAAATGCATGGGGTTCCCTGTTTTGCTTGGTGGCTTGGACACCCGAGGCCCATATCTGTATGTTGTGCTTATCTGGAGAAAGTGTGAAATTCAGGTGTCAAAACAGACTTGGGGTTACCTGTGTTTTAGGCTTTCCCCTTGGCGCCCAGGTAGGTGCAACCACACATGTGAGGTACCGTTTTCATTGGGACACCTGTGGGAATGCGGGACGGTAGGCCATGTGTTGTTGGCGGCGTTTTTCGATGGGTGAGCCGAGTGAAATGTGCGGAAAATGCATTTTTTTCCTACATTTCGGACTTTGCGGGGTGTCTGGGTAATACATTCCGGGCCGATTTGCGCAAATCATACCTCTGCGGATTCCCACGAGTGTCCTCTTTTCGGAAATGCATGGGGTTCCCTGTTTTCCTTGGTGGCTTGGACAGTCGAGGCCCATATCTGTATGTTGTGCTTATCTGGAGAAAGTGTGAAATTCAGGTGTCAAAACAGACTTGGGGTTACCTGTGTTTTAGGCTTTCCCCTTGGCGCCCAGGTAGGTGCAACCACACATGTGAGGTACCGTTTTCATTGGGACACCTGTGGGCATGCGGGCCGGTAGGCCATGTGTTGTTGGCGGCGTGTTTCGATGGGTGAGCCGAGTGAAATGTGCAGAAAATGCATTTTTTTCCTACATTTCGGACTTTGCGGGGGTGTCTGAGTAATAAATTCTGGGCCGATTTGCCCAAATCATACCTGTGCGGATTCCCACGGGTGTCCTCTTTTCCGAAATGCATGGGGTTCCTGTTTTCCTTGGTGGCTTGGACAACCGAGGCCCATTTCTGTATGTTGTGCTTGTCTGGAGAAAGTGTGAAAATCAGGTGTCAAAACAGACTTGGGGTTACCTGTGTTTTAGGCTTTCCCCTTAGCGCCCAGGTAGGTGCACCCACACATGTGAGGTACCGTTTTCATCGGGACACCTGTGGGAACGCGGGACGGTAGGCCATATGTTGTTGGCGGTGTGTTCCGATGGGTGAGCCGACTGAAATATGCGGAAAATGCATTTTTTTCCTACATTTTGGACTTTTCAGGGGTGTCTGAGTAATAAATTCTGGGCCGATTTGTGCAAATCATACTTCTGCGGATTTCCACGGGTGTCTTCTTTTCGGAAATGCATGGGGTTCCCTGTTTTCCTTGGTGGCTTGGACACTCGAGGCCCATATCTGTATGTTGTGCTTGTCTGGAGAAAGTGTGAAATTCAGGTGTCAACACAGACTTGGGGTTACCTGTATTTTAGGCTTTCCCCTTGGCGCCCAGGTAGGTACGGCCACACATGTGATGTACCGTTTTCATCGAGACACCTGTCGGAATGTGGGACGGTAGGCCATGTGTTGTTGGAGGCGTGTTTCGATGGGTGAGCCGAGTGAAATGTGCAGAAAATGCTTTTTTTTCCCCCCACTTTTCGGACTTTGCGGGGGTGTTTGGGTAATACATTCTGGGCTGATTTGCGCTAATCATACCTCTGCGGATTCCCACGGGTGTCCTCTTTTCGGACATGCCTGGGGTTCCCTGTTTTCCTTGGATGCTTGGACACTCAAGGCCCATATCTGTATGTTGTGCTTGTCTGGAGAAAGTGTGAAATTCAGGCGTCAACACAGACTTGGGGTTACCTGTGTTTTAGGCTTACCCCTTGGCGCCCAGGTAGGTGCACCCACACATGTGAGGTACCGTTTTCATTGGGACACCTGTGGTAACACGGGACGGTAGGCCATCTGTTGTTGGCAGCGTGTTTCGATGGGTGAGCCGAGTGAAATGTGCAGAAAATGTGTTTTTTTCCTACATTTCGGACTTTGCAGGGGTGTCTGAGTAATACATCTTGGGCCGATTTGCGCAACTCATACCTCTGCCCATTCCCACAGGTGTCCTCTTTTCGGAAATGCATGGGGTTCCCTGTTTTCCTTGGTGGCTTGGACACCCGAGGCCCATTTCTGTATGTTGTGCTTGTCTGGAGAAAGTGTGAAATTCAAGTGTCAAAACAGACTTGGGGTTACCTGTGTTTTAGGCTTACCCCTTGGCGCCCAGGTAGGTGCACCCATACATGTGAGGTACCGTTTTCTTTGGGACACATGTGGGAATGTGGGGCGGTAGGCCATGTGTTGTTGGCAGCGTGTTTCGATGGTTCGGACTTTGTGGGGGTGTCTGGGTAATAAATTCTAGGCCGATTTGTGCAAATCATACCTCTGCAGATTCCCACGAGTGTCCTCTTTTCGGACATGCATGGGGTTCCCTGTTTTCCTTGCTGGCTTGGACACTCGAGGCCCATATCTGTATGTTGTGCTTGTCTGGAGAAAGTGTGAAATTCAGGTTTCAACACAGACTTGGGGTTACCTGTGTTTTAGGCTTTCCCCTTAGCGCCCAGGTGGGTACACCCACACATGTGATGTACCGTTTTCCTCGGGACACCTGTGGGAATGCGGGACGGTAGGCCATGTGTTGTTGGCGGCGTGTCTCGATGGGTGAGCCGAGTGAAATGTGCAGAAAATGCTTTTTTTTCCCCCACTTTTCGGACTTTGCGGGGGTGTCTGGGTAAAAAATTTGGGGCCGATTTGCGCAAATCATACCTCTGCGGATTGCCACGGGTGTCCTCTTTTCCGAAATGCATAGGGTTCCCTGTTTTCCTTGGTGGCTTGGACACCCGAGGCCCATTTTTGTATGTTGTGCTTGTCTGGAGAAAGTGTGAAATTCAGGTGTCAAAACAGACTTGGGGTTACCTCTGTTTTAGGCTTTCCCCTTGGCGCCCAGGTACGTGCACCCACATATGTGACGTACCATTTTCATTGGGACACATGTGGGAATGTGGGACAGTAGGCCATGTGTTGTTGGCAGCATGTTTCGATGGGTGAGCCGAGTGAAATGTGCAGAAAATGCGTTTTTTTCCCACATTTCGGACTTTGCGGGGGTGTCTGGGTAATAAATTCCAGGCCGAATTGCGCAAATCATACCTCTGCAGATTCCCACGAGTGTCCTCTTTTCGGAAATGCATGGGGTTCCCTGTTTTCCTTGGTGGCTTGGACACCCGAGGCCCATTTCCGTATGTTGTGCTTGTCTGGAGAAAGTGTGAAATTAAAGTGTCAAAACAGACTTGGGGTTACCTGTGTTTTAGGCTTTCCCCTTGGCGCCCTGGTACGTGCACCCACACATGTGAGGTACCGTTTTCTTTGGGACACATGTGGGAATGTGGGGCGGTAGGCCATGTGTTGTTGGCAGCGTGTTTCGATGGTTGAGCCGAGTGAAATGTGCAGAAAAGGCTTTTTTTCCCCACTTTTCGGACTTTGTGGGGGTGTCTGGGTAATAAATTCTAGGCCGATTTGTGCAAATCATACCTCTGCAGATTCCCACGAGTGTCCTCTGTTCGGACATGCATGGGGTTCCCTGTTTTCCTTGGTGGCTTGGACACTCGAGGCCCATATCTGTATGTTGTGCTTGTCTGGAGAAAGTGTGAAATTCAGGTGTCAACACAGACTTGGGGTTACCTGTGTTTTAGGCTTTCCCCTTAGCGCCCAGGTGGGTACACCCACACATGTGATGTACCGTTTTCCTCGGGACACCTGTGGGAATGCGGGACGGTAGGCCATGTGTTGTTGGCGGCGTGTCTCGATGGGTGAGCCGAGTGAAATGTGCAGAAAATGCTTTTTTTGCCCCCACTTTTCGGACTTTGCGGGGGTGTCTGGGTAATAAATTTGGGGCCGATTTGCGCAAATCATACCTCTGCGGATTGGCACGGGTGTCCTCTTTTCCGAAATGCATAGGGTTTCCTGTTTTCCTTGGTGGCTTGGACACACGAGGCCCATTTTTGTATGTTGTGCTTGTCTGGAGAAAGTGTGAAATTCAGGTGTCAAAACAGACTTGGGGTTACCTCTGTTTTAGGCTTTCCCCTTGGCGCCCAGGTACGTGCACCCACATATGTGACGTACCGTTTTCATTGGGACACATGTGGGAATGTGGGACAGTAGGCCATGTGTTGTTGGCAGCATGTTTCGATGGGTGAGCCGAGTGAAATGTGCAGAAAATGCGTTTTTTTCCCACATTTCGGACTTTGCGGGGGTGTCTGGGTAATAAATTCCAGGCCGATTTGCGCAAATCATACCTCTGCAGATTCCCACGAGTGTCCTCTTTTCAGAAATGCATGGGGTTCCCTGTTTTCCTTGGTGGCTTGGACACCCGAGGCCCATTTCTGTATGTTGTGCTTGTCTGGAGAAAGTGTGAAATTCAAGTGTCAAAACAGACTTGGGGTTACCTGTGTTTTAGGCTTACCCCTTGGCGCCCAGGTAGGTGCATCCATACATGTGAGGTACCGTTTTCATCAGGGCACCTGTGGGAACATGGGACGTAGGCCATGTGTTGTTGGCAGCGTGTTTCGATGGTTGAGCCGTGTGAAATGTGCAGAAAATGTTTTTTTTCACACTTTTCGGACTTTGCGGGGGTGTCTGGGTAATACATTCGGGGCCGATTTGCGCAAATCATACCTCTGCGGATTGCCACGGGTGTCCTCTTTTCCGAAATGCGTAGGGTTCCCTGTTTTCCTTGGTGGCTTGGACACCCGAGGCCCATTTCTGTATGTTGTACTTGTCTGGAGAAAGTGTGAAATTCAAGTGTCAAAACAGACTTGGGGTTACCTGTGTTTTAGGCTTACCCCTTGGCACCCAGGTAGGTGCACCCATACATGTGAGGTACCGTTTTCATCAGGACACCTGTGGGAACATGGGATGGTAGGCCATGTGTTGTTGGCAGCGTGTTTCTATGGTTGAGCCGTGTGAAATGTGCAGAAAATGTTTTTTTTTCCCACTTTTCTGACTTTGCAGGGGTGTCTGGGTAATAAATTCGGGGCCGATTTGCGCAAATCATACCTCTGCGGATTCCCACGAGTGTCCTCTTTTCGGAAATGCATGGGGTTCTCTGTTTTCCTTGGTGGCTTGAACACCCGAGGCCCATTTCTGTATGTTGTACTTGTCTGGAGAAAGTGTGAAATTCAAGTGTCAAAACAGACTTGGGGTTACCTGTGTTTTAGGCTTACCCCTTGGCGCCCAGGTAGGTGCACCCATACATGTGAGGTACCGTTTTCATCAGGGCACCTGTGGGAACATGGGACGGTAGGCCATGTGTTGTTGGCAGCGTGTCTCGATGGTTGAGCCGTGTGAAATGTGCAGAAAATGTTTTTTTTCACACTTTTTGGACTTTGCAGGGGTGTCTGGGTAATACATTCGGGGCCGATTTGCGCAAATCATACCTCTGCGGATTGCCACGGGTGTCCTCTTTTCCGAAATGCATAGGGTTCCCTGTTTTCCCTGGTGGCTTGGACACCCGAGGCCCATTTCTGTATGTTGTGCTTGTCTGGAGAAAGTGTGAAATTCCGGTGTCAAAACAGACTTGGGGTTACGTGTGTTTTAGGCTTTCCCCTTGGCGCCCTGGTACGTGCACCCACACATGAGGTACCGTTTTCATTGGGACACATGTGGGAATGTGGGACGGTAGGCCATGTGTTGTTGGCGGCGTGTTTCGATGGATGAGCCGAGTGAAATGTGCGGAAAAAGCGCTTTTTTCCTACATTTTGGACGTTGCGGGAGTGTCTGTGTAATAAATTCTGGGCCGATTTGCGCAAATGATACCTCTGCGGATTCCCACGAGTGTCCCCTTTTCGTAAATGCATGGGGTTCCCTGTTTTCCTTGGTGGCTTGGACACTCGAGGCCCATATCTGTATGTTGTGCTTTTCTGGAGAAAGTGTGAAATTCAGGTGTCAAAACAGACTTGGGGTTACCTGTGTTTTAGGCTTTCCACTTGGCGCCCAGGTAGGTGCACCCACACATGTGATGTACCGTTTTCATCGGGACACCTGTGGGAACGCGGGACGGTAGGCCATGTGTTGTTGGAGGCGTGTTTCGATGGGTGAGCCGAGTGAAATGTGCGGAAAATGCATTTTTTTCCTACATTTCGGACTTTGCGGGGGTGTCTGGGTAATACATTCTGGTCCGATTTGCGCAAATCATACCTCTGCGGATTCCCACGGGTGTCCTTTTTTCGGAAATGCATGGGGTTCCCTGTTTTGCTTGGTGGCTTGGACACCCGAGGCCCATATCTGTATGTTGTGCTTATCTGGAGAAAGTGTGAAATTCAGGTGTCAAAACAGACTTGGGGTTACCTGTGTTTTAGGCTTTCCCCTTGGCGCCCAGGTAGGTGCACCCACACATGTGAGGTACCATTTTTATCGGGACACCTGTAGGAATGCGGGACGGTAGGCCATGTGTTGTTGGCAGCGTGTTTCGATGGGTGAGCTGAGTGAAATATGCGGAAAATGCATTTTCTTTCCTACATTTCGGACTTTGCAGGGGTGTCTGGGTAATAAATTCTGGGCCGATTTGCGCAAATCCTACCTCTGTGTATGGCCACGGGTGTCCTCTTTTTGGAAACGCATGGGGTTCCCTGTTTTCCTTGGTGGCTTGGACACCCGAGGGCCATATCTGTATGTTGTGCTTGTCTGGAAAAAGTCTGAAATTCCTGTGTCAATACAGACTTGGGGTTACCTGTGTTTTAGGCTTTCCCCTTGGTGCCCAGGTAGGTGCACCCACACATGTGAGGTACTGTTTTCATCAGGACACCTGTGGGAACGCGGGACGGTAGGCCATGTGTTGTTGGCGGCGTGTTTCGATGCGTGCACCGAGTGAAATGTGTGGAAAAGTGCATTTTTTCCCACATTTCGGACTTTGCGGGAGTGTCTGTGTAATAAATTCTGGGCCGATTTGCCCAAATGATACCTCTGCGGATTCCCACGAGTGTCCCCTTTTCGGAAATGCATGGGGTTCCCTGTTTTCCTTGGTGGCTTGGACACTCAAGGCCCATATCTGTATGTTGTGCTTTTCTGGAGAAAGTGTGAAATTCAGGTGTCAAAACAGACTTGGGGTTAACTGTGTTTTAGGCTTTCCACTTGGCGCCCAGGTAGGTGCACCCACACATGTGATGTACCGTTTTCATCGGGACACCTGTGGGAATGGGGGACGGTAGGCCATGTGTTGTTGGAGGCGTGTTTCGATGGGTGAGCCGAGTGAAATGTGCGGAAAAGTGCATTTTTTCCCACATTTCGGATTTTGCGGGAGTGTCTGTGTAATAAATTCTGGGCCGATTTGCCCAAATCATACCTCTGCGGATTGCCACGGGTGTCCTCTTTTCCGAAATGCATAGGGTTCCCTGTTTTCCTTGGTGGCTTGGACACCCGAGGCCCATTTCTGTATGTTGTGCTTCTCTGGAGAAAGTGTGAAATTCCGGTGTCAAAACAGACTTGGGGTTACCTGTGTTTTAGGCTTTCCCCTTGGCGCCCTGGTACGTGCACCCACACATGTGAGGTACCGTTTTCATTGGGCACATGTGGGAATGTGGGACGGTAGGCCATGTGTTGTTGGCGGCGTGTTTCGATGGGTGAGCCGAGTGAAATGTGCGGAAAAAGCGCTTTTTTCCCACATTTCGGACTTTGCGGGAGTGTCTGTGTAATAAATTCTGGGCCGATTTGCGCAAATGATACCTCTGCGGATTCCCACGAGTGTCCCCTTTTCGGAAATGCATGGGGTTCCCTGTTTTCCTTGGTGGCTTGGACACTCGAGGCCCATATCTGTATGGTGTGCTTTTCTGGAGAAAGTGTGAAATTCAGGTCTCAAAACAGACTTGGGGTTACCTGTGTTTTAGGCTTTCCACTTGGCGCCCAGGTAGGTGCACCCACACATGTGATGTACCGTTTTCATCGGGACACCTGTGGGAACGCGGGACGGTAGGCCATGTGCTGTTGGAGGCGTGTTTCGATGGGTGAGCCGAGTGAAATGTGCGGAAAATGCATTTTTTTCCTACATTTCGGACTTTGCGGGGGTGTCTGGGTCCGATTTGCGCAAATCATACCTCTGCGGATTCCCACGGGTGTCCTTTTTTCGGAAATGCATGGGGTTCCCTGTTTTGCTTGGTGGCTTGGACACCCGAGGCCCATATCTGTATGTTGTGCTTATCTGGAGAAAGTAAGAAATTCAGGTGTCAAAACAGACTTGGGGTTACCTGTGTTTTAGGCTTTCCCCTTGGCGCCCAGGTAGGTGCACCCACACATGTGAGGTACCATTTTTATCGGGACACCTGTAGGAATGCGGGACGGTAGGCCATGTGTTGTTGGCAGCGTGTTTCGATGGGTGATCTGAGTGAAATATGCGGAAAATGCATTTTCTTTCCTACATTTCGGACTTTGCAGGGGTGTCTGGGTAATAAATTCTGGGCCGATTTGCACAAATCCTACCTCTGTGTATGCCCACGGGTGTCCTCTTTTTGGAAACGCATGGGGTTCCCTGTTTTCCTTGGTGGCTTGGACACCCGAGGCCCATATCTGTATGTTGTGCTTGTCTGGAAAAAGTCTGAAATTCCGGTGTCAGTACAGACTTGGGGTTACCTGTGTTTTAGGCTTTCCCCTTGGTGCCCAGGTAGGTGCACCCACACATGTGAGGTACTGTTTTCATCAGGACACCTGTGGGAACGCGGGACGGTAGGCCATGTGTTGTTGGCGGCGTGTTTCGATGCGTGCAACGAGTGAAATGTGCGGAAAAGTGCATTTTTTCCCACATTTCGGACTTTGCGGGAGTGTCTGTGTAATAAATTCTGGGCCGTTTTGCCCGAATGATACCTCTGTGGATTCCCACGAGTGTCCCCTTTTTGGAAATGCATGGGGTTCCCTGTTTTCCTTGGTGGCTTGGACACTCAAGGCCCATATCTGTATGTTGTGCTTTTCTCGAAAAAGTGTGAAATTCAGGTGTCAAAACAGACTTGGGGTTACCTGTGTTTTAGGCTTTCCACTTGGCGCCCAGGTAGGTGCATCCACACATGTGATGTACCGTTTTCATCGGGACACCTGTGGGAACGCGGGACGGTAGGCCATGTGTTGTTGGAGGTGTGTTTCGATGGGTGAGCCGAGTGAAATGTGCGGAAAATGCATTTTTTCCTACATTTTGGACGTTGCGGGGGTGTCTGAGTAATCAATTCTGGGCCGATTTGCGCAAATAATACCTATGCGGATTCCCACGGGTGTCCTCTTTTCGGAAATGCATGGGGTTGCCTGTTTTCCTTGGTGGCTTGGACACCCGAGGCCCATTTATTTATGTTGTGCTTGTCTGGCGAAAGTGTGAAGTTCAGGTGTCAAAACAGACTTGGGGTTACCTGTGTTTTAGGCTTTCCCCTTGGCGCCCAGGTAGGTGCACCCACAAATGTGAGGTACCGTTTTTATCAGGACACCTGTGGGAACGTGGGACGGTAGGCCATGTGTTGTTGGTGGCCTGTTTCGATGGGTGAGCTGAATGAAATGTGCGGAAAATGCATTTTTTTTCCTACATTTCGGACTTTGCAGGGGTGTCTGGGTAATACATTCTGGGCCGATTTGCGCAAATCATACCTCTGCGGATTCCCACGAGTGTCCCCTTTTCGGAAATGCATGGGGTTCCCTGTTTTCCTTGGTGGCTTGGACACTCGAGGCCCATATCTGTATGTTGTGCTTTTCTGGAGAAAGTGTGAAATTCAGGTGTCAAAACAGACTTGGGGTTACCTATGTTTTAGGCTTTCCACTTGGCGCCCAGGTAGGTGCACCCACACATGTGATGTACCGTTTTCATCGGGACACCTGTGGGAACGCGGGACGGTAGGCCATGTTTTGTTGGAGGCGTGTTTCGATGGGTGAGCCGAGTGAAATGTGCGGAAAATGCATTTTTTTCCTACATTTCGGACTTTGCAGGGGTGTCTGGGTAATACATTCTGGTCCGATTTGCGCAAATCATACCTCTGCGGATTCCCACGGGTGTCCTTTTTTGGAAATGCATGGGGTTCCCTGTTTTGCTTGGTGGCTTTGTGATAAAAGACCGGTGGGGGGTGTCTGTACTTCTGCTCTCTATATGGTAGAGGAGAGGCACAGAAGACCCCAGCCAAGATTCTCTATTACGGTAGCAATGGTCGAGCAATCAAGGCCTAGCTTCTCAGGAGGTGATGCAGGCTGGTTCTTAAGTACAGTGTAGTCCCCAAGCCCCCACAAAGGAATGTCCACACACTGTATTGGTTAGAACACAGTCTTTATATAATCAATATTCCAGGTTATGTACACTTATCATAATAACTCACTTTGTACTCAGGAAAATCAACAATGGCAAATATATACAATTCTAAAGTGGTACCACCCTTTGTATTAGATCTCATTAAAGTGCATGAACAATACTGTAACAATGTCACACAGATCAATAGAGTGAAACCAGCAATAGAGAGAGGAGAGAAAATAAGATGGTTGAGCAATAGGCAGAATACTGGCCCCTACCACTAGACACAGTTCTGTGTGGAGATCCCCCCACCTGGGCAACCTGTAAAATAAAGATATAGCACAAGCCCAGTCCATATATTGTTCTGCAAGTCTTATTCCCTCCTATAATGTTTTTACCCCCCCCAATGTACCTGGTGGAGTCGAGTTCTTTGAAGAGGCGTCGACAGATCCTTCTAGAGCGACCCCCTTTCAAGCGGGAGTCACGGATCGTCGAGAAACGTCGAGAAACTCGGCGTTCGGCGACGGGGAATCGACGGCCCTTCTTGAATGCCTTCCCTTTCAAGCGGGAGGCACGGGGCGTCGAACGTCCGTCGACAAACAGGGTAGAACGGCGTCGATGAGGCGGCAGCTTCGTCCGAGCGGTGCTCGTCGGCGTCTGAGCGTCGGCGTCCTGCAAGGCAGAGGCGTGCGGGGCACCTCGGTGACAATAGTTCTGGACCGCAAAGATTGTGGAGACGGAGGCCCAGCAAGGGCGTCGAGTCGTTTGAGTCTTTGTGATCTTCGGGTGGCGGGAAACCCACCGGCAGGTTTCTCCTCGGCGCGTTGGTCGTCCTCGACTTTCTCCGGCAGGATAAAGCGGTCGACGGTGCGGACGAGGGAGTCCTTTGATTCGAATGTTCTTAGGCAAAGGAGCGGACGGCTCCGGTCGTCGGCGGCACGGCGTCAAGTGGTTCCCACGGCTGGGCAACACAACTTCGACGGGCCTCCAGCGGTTACACAAACCTGCGAACCCTGGTCGACGGCAATGGACTTCGACGGCGGCGATGTCCGGGTGCTTCACTTCGATCTCCTCGGCGGTCCCGTCTCGGGTCGACAGCCTTTCGAGGGTCTGTCTTCCAGGGCGCTTCGGCGAAGATGGAGCGGCGCTCGATGGTCCCTCGGAGCACGGGAAGAGGGCGCCTTACCAGGTCCTCTCTCGGGTCAGCCTTCGACGATTTCGGCAGCCTTCGGATCGGTCGAAGCAAATGCCACAGCAAGTCTTCTTCTTCCAGCTGGACGTCGAGGATCAGCAGTTCCAGTTACTCTTAGAGTGGAGACTCAGCTCCAGGATGCTTCTGAACGTTCCTGAACGTTCCTGACCCCTTACCAGTGGTGAAAGGTCCCCAGATATACTATTCTGCCTCCCATCCACACTGCTGGCACACACTCAGCAGCCAATCATACAGAAGGGCATTCATGCAGTCAGTCAGCCAATCAGGTACACAGTGCATTCAGGCCACACTCCTCCCTTTCAGACACTCACAACAAGGAATGTGGATTGGGACAAGTACCCAGCCATTCAACACTACACACTGCATTCAGGCCAGTTTCGGGCAGGGCTGTCTCAGTATTTGTCTCTCATGCCAGAAACCAGACAACCACAACAAGGAGTGTATATTGGTCACACACTCCATTCACCCAGGTCCCACCCACAGGAGGTACCCACATCATACAGTCACTGGGAAGGCTCCAGTCAGTCTAGCTGGGCCTTCACAACAACACCATATATGGAACTTCCACCCAACAGCCAGTCAGGGGGAAGGGACAGAGTCAGGGCTTCCCAGGACTTTGGGAAAACAAGATAACAGGCAATAGAAAGCAAGAGGCCACAGGGGCGATCTTGTTTTCCATCAGGAATCAACTGATCCCAATGGCAGGGCCTGGGTACCCCAAAATGGAGAACACCCAGAGCACCTGTCAAATTCAGCATGGAGCTGCCACCAGCCCATACCCTGCTCTGGGGCCACCCACAGGTGCCCAAAAACATACACTAGGGGCACAGGGTTGCACCCCTACCCATGGGTGCCATAAGGGTATCCCATGGGTCTGTTCACCAAACCAAAAGAGAGAGCTGCACTGCCAGGAGTCCCACATGGACTCCTGGGCAGAAAACATGACAGAACACACGATAAAAAGCAGTAAAGGACAAGGATTCAGGGGCCCTGTCCCTCTGATGCATTTCCAGCATCACAGTCGCCCCCCCCAGACTGAGGTGGAGGGTGCCTAATCTCCCACAGGATAGACACCCTCATCCAGACGGTCAACATACCTTCTGGAAAGGCCATCTGCATTATCGTGACTCTTCCCTGGTCTGTGCTCTATGGTGAAGTCTAGCCCTTGCAGGCTAATGGACCACCTGAGCAATTTCGGATTCTCACCCTTCATCTGCATAAGCCACTTCAGGGGCTTATGATCTGTTTGGACCTTGAAGGTAGACCCCGTAAGGTAGGGCCTAAAATGCCCAAGGCTCCAAACTATGCTAAAACACTCCTTTTCAACAGTAGCCCACCTAAGTTCTCTACCCTTGAGTTGTCTACTGATGAATATGATAGGATGTTCTCTCCCTTTGTCATCTAACTGGGACAAGACAGCTCCAATTCCGGTGTCGCAGGCATCCGTCTGGACGATAAAGGGTCGGCTGTAGTCAGGCGCACTCAACACAGGTGCCCTACACAGACTTTCTTTCAAGCCATCAAAGGCCCTCTGACAGTCTTCGGTCCAATTAACCTTCCTAGGCTGCTTGGGTGAGGTTAGAGCTGTCAGGGGTGCAGCTATGGTCCCATAGTCTGCCATGAAATTGCGATAGTACCCAGTCAGGCCCAAAAAGGCCCTCACCTGGGTTTGAGTAGTGGGAGTCTCCCAGTTCTGTACATCCTGTACTTTACTGGAGAGAGGTTGGATTTGACCCCCTCCTACCTCATGACCAAGATAGGTAACTTTCCCCTGAGCTATCTGGCACTTGGTGGCCTTGATAGTGAGGTTAGCCCTTTTCAAGGCCTGCAACACCTTATCCAGATGTGTCAAATGCTCTTCCCAGGTGGAACTGTAGACGGCAATGTCGTCTAAGTAAGCCACACAAAAGGCTTCCAGCCCACTGAGTGCATGGTTGACCAATCTCTGGAAGGTGGCAGGGGCATTCTTCAACCCAAAAGGCATGACCCTAAACTGGTAGAGTCCCTCAGGTGTTGAGAAGGCCGTCTTTTCCTTGGCATGGTCCGTCAGAGCTATTTGCCAATAGCCTGAGGTAAGGTCAAAGGTGCTCACAAATTTGGCAGCACCTATGGTGTCCACGAGCTCATCAGCCCTGGGCAATGGGTGCGCGTCAGTTTTGGTGACGGCATTGACTCCTCGGTAGTCCACACAGAACCTCCAATCCTTGGTACCCGCCTGGGAACTTGCCTTGGGGACAAGGACCACTGGACTGGACCAGGGGCTGGTTGAGGGCTCAATAACACCCAGATCCAACATCTTGGCGACCTCAGCCTGGATGTAGTTCTTGACGGTATCTGACATACGTAGCACCTGCTTTTGACAGGCACACTGTCACCAGTGTCAATTTCATGCCTACACCATGGTGTAAGGCCTGGCGTCAGTGAAAACAGAGAGGCATACTGTTGGAGCAAAGCCCTGCAGGCCCTCTGTTGCTCTGTTGTCAAATCTGGAGAGAGATGTACTCCCTCCACTGAGCCATCCTGAGGGTTGCTATGCAGCAAATCAGGAAGGGGCTCACTCTCATCCTCTTCTTGCCCGGAAGCTAGCAAGAGACATGAGACTTCTGCTCGCCGGTGGAAAGGCTTGAGCCTGTTGACATGGAATACCTGAGGGGCTACCCCAGAGGCTCCCATGTCAACCAGATAATTGACTTCGCCCATCTTGGAGATGATCCTGAAGGGTCCAGTCCACTTGTCTGCCAAAGCTCTAGGCTTGGTAGGCTCCATCACAAGGATTTCCTGTCCCGGAGTCCAATCCACTTGCGAGGCTTTAAGGTCATGCCAGTACTTATTCAATTCCTGGCTGGCCTTGAGATTTGCTGTTGCCTGACCCATCATCTGTGTCATCCTCCGTCTGAGGCCCAACACATAGTCCCCCACTTGCTTGGCGGGACCTGGAGGGGTGGCTTCCAAGCCTTCTCTGATCAAGGCGAGGGGCCCCCTCACGGGATGTTCAAAGAGTAACTCAAAGGGGCTGAAACCAACACCCTCTTGAGGTACCTCCCTGTAAGCAAACAGCAGGCATGGCAGGAGGAGATCCCATTTCCTCCTTAGGGGTTCTTCCAAAGCCCCTAGCATGCCCTTGAGAGTTTTATTAAATCTCTCAACCAGACCATTGGTCTGGGGGTGGTAAGAGGTGGAGAACTTGTAGGTTACCCCGCACTCTTTCCACATGGTTTTCATGTAACTAGACATGAAGTTGGATCCTCTGTCAGAGACAACCTCCTTGGGGAATCCAACACGGGTGAAAATGCCCAGGAGAGCCCTGGCAACTACCTTGGCAGTAACAGTCCGAAGGGGTATCGCCTCAGGGTACCTGGTGGCATGATCTACCACGACCAGGATGAACCGATGTCCACCTGAAGTGGGAGGGTCAAGGGGACCGACGATGTCGATGCCCACCCTCTCAAATGGTGTGCCAACCACTGGCAATGGCTGCAGTGGGGCAATGATACTGCCTCCAGTCTTGCCAGACAACTCACAAGTTGGGCAGGTCCTGCAATGGGACTCCACTTCTACACCCATCCGTGGCCAGTAGAAATGGGCAGAGAGCCTCTGCTTAGTCTTGGTCCCAAGATGACCAGCCAAGGGCACCTCATGCGCCAACTGCAGTAGGAAGGGCCTGTAAACCTGGGGTACGACTGTTAGGCAGAAACCTGTGCAGTTCCCTTGGGGAACACTGCAAAAGATTTAAGACTACAGGTAGAGCAGTAAACCCCTTTGGTAGCAGTCTGTACCACCCAGATTTACCTGGTAGCTGTGGCTGAGCAGTCAGACTTCTCTCAAGAAGAGTTAGGCAGTATGCAAAGTATACACAATATGTACCAACACACAATAGCACAAGCAAACACTGACCAGAGCTTGGTTTCAAAAGTATATAGTTATTTATTTAAAATACACATAAGTAAAAAAAAAAAAACTCTAGCAAAATATAGTAAACACTTCAAACACAGTTATAACGAAAGTAGATTCAATCCTTTCTCCTATCTAGACAACTCTAGGTTAACACCACTTAATTAAAACAGAGGTGAGTGCTTAACGTTAGATGGCACTCTAGTAGTTTCCAAGAAAGGGAGAGAAAAAGCAGAAATGGGTTAAACACACCACTCTAAGGTCCAGAACACTTGCAATAGGCTCAAAGAAGCACAAAGTCACAGGTGAGCAAAAGCCACTAGGCAGGGCCCACTCTTAGAGTAGCCGGAGCGAAAATGTGCCCAAGATCACACTGTTATTAGGGATTCAAAGTCTTGCAAAGAGTTAGACAAGAGTGTAGAGTGGTTTAGAAAGTTTAGCCAGGGTGTCCCAGGCACTCCCAGGTTCGAAAGCCGGGGGCTAAATCTACCCCGTACAGTCGGTAGCAAGGGAAGCCAGGCGGAACACGGTACCTTAAGCGGAAAGGATCCTCCAGCGGTGGCAGTTGTTCCAGGCAGTGGCAGCAGGGCTCGACGTCGGTCAGGGGAGAAGAAGTTCTCGCTGAAGAGCAGAAGAAGAGGGTCGTTGCACTGCCCGGGAAGAAACCAGCCGCGGAGTCCTCCGGTTAAAGGGTCGTACCGACTTTCGTGGTTGGGGTAAAAGTGGAGGGGTTCCGGTTGCCGGGGTGCTTGGCACTGGCAAGGCGGCCACGAGATACCTCGAGAAGCGAAAAGAAGGCGAAAACTGGTTGTCCCCACCAGTCAAGGGAAGGAGCCACTCCGTTAAGAGTTCTCCTCGGTCGTCGGGAAAAGTGGTGAGACGGTTCAGCAGGGCTCCACCGGGTGGTGTCGTCGAAGCAGGTCGGCTCAGCCCTTCCCTCGTCGGATTCTTGGTCCTGTGGCGACTTCTGAAGTCCCAGTCCCCAAAGCCCTGCTTTTATGCAGCAAACCCCCATTCACCCAGCCTAGCTGTCACTCAAACATGCTAAGTGGTGAGCCGGGCGGCTCACCACTTGGGCCAATCAGGACGGAGTGCGACTTGAGTTACCAAGGTAACTCAGTCCAGGGTGCCTAAATCCCCCTCCACCCCTCCTAAGTACCCCAGACAGAGTGGCACCACTTTGGAGGGCTTCTGTGGAGAAGCCCGCCAAAAGTGGAACAAAGGGCTCCACTTTGGGTCAGAGTTACAGAGGCGAACACCAACGCCATTTTAGAATCAAGTTTTGGCAAAAAGTCCCAACCGGAGTTATAAAAATAAATATATAAACCGGCGGTATGTTTAAGGCTACCGTAAATAAATAATTAAATGTGTTAGCCTAAAACAATGGGAAATCCCATAGGAAAATATTCGCGGTCGAATATAAAACGTAGTTTCCACTGCCACCAGCCAAAACTTGATCAGGGGGGACGGAGACGTGCCCCCTCGACTAACAGACCCTGGGGCAATCGAATTGCCCCAGCCAGTACGTCCACAATATGATGGTTTGTACTGGTTCTGTTCAGGATTCAAGACTAGCAAAGTCTTTGGTGACTTTACATGCCCTGGGAGACAGTAGTCAGTCCCAGGGTATGGAGTCTATGTTGGGGAGTCCCTAGGACACCCCTGGGTCACGGCACAGAGGGTGCTGTGTAACCCACATCACAAAAATACATGAGGCCCTATGGAGTAAAAGACCCCATAGCCCATTCAACACAAGGTTTGTCCAAGATAACACAGTTCAACATGTCCAGGAGTGAGGGTAAAAGAGTCTCACTCTTGGCAGGAGAAAAAAATTAAACCCCAGAAATCCAGCAAAGCTGCTGGGGGACTCACTAGGGAGGGAAATTCAGCCTAAACAGAGAATTCTCCCTAACACTCGCCCCCCCCAGACTAAGGGACAGGAGGATTTAATCCACTCCTGGATGAACCTCATACCTCTAGTCGATGATATACATCCTAGAGAGTCCATCAGCATTTTGATGGTGACACCCTGACCTGTGCTCAATGGTGAAATCAAACCCTTGCAGGCAGATTGACCATCTCAATAGTTTTGGATTTTCCCCTTTCATTTGCATTAACCATCTCAAGGGTTGGTGGTCAGTCTGAATAACAAAAGTAGAACCATACAAGTATGGCCTAAACTTCTTCAGTGCCCACACAATAGCAAAGCATTCTCTTTCGATAGTTGCCCACCTTGTCTCAGGATCCTTCAGTTTCCTACTGATGAAGCAAATGGGGTGCTCCCTACCCTTCTCATCCAGTTGGCTTAGAACTGCACCTATACCTACATTGGAAGCATCAGTTTGTACAATGAAAGGTTGGTGGTAGTCAGGAGCTCTCAACACTGGAGCTTGGCAAAGAGCTCTCTTCAGTTTTTCAAAGGCCTGATTGCACTCCTCATTCCATTTTACCTTTTTAGGGAATTTGGGAGAGGAGATTACATTCAGTGGAGAAGCTATGGTCCCATAGTTCTCAATGAAATTCCTGTAATATCCAGTGAGGCCTAGAAAAGCTCTCACTTGGGTTTGAGTAGTTGGTGTTGTCCAATTTTGCACAGCTTCAATCTTGCTGGGCAAAGGCCTTATTTCTCCACCTCCTACCTCATGTCCAAGGTAGACCACTTTACTTTGACCAATCTGGCACTTACTGGCTTTGATTGTCAACTGGGCCTGTTCCAGAGCCTGCAACACATGTCCTAGGTGGTTCACATGTTCTTCCCAGGAGTGGCTGAAGACTGCAATGTCATCCAAGTATGCCATGCAGAAATCTTCCATCCCAGCCAGAACTTGGTTCACCATCCTTTGGAATGTGGCAGGTGCATTTTTTAGTCCAAAAGGCATGACCTTAAACTGGTACAAGCCAACTGGGGTCGAAAATGCAGTTTTCTCCTTGGCATGGTCTGTCAGGGCTATTTGCCAATAGCCTGACGTCAGGTCAAATGTGCTGAGGTACTTGGCTGCACCAAGTTTATCCACCAACTCATCTGTCCTGGGCAAAGGGTGGGCATCAGTCTTGGTGACTGCATTTAGAGCTCTATAGTCCACACAGAATCTCAAGTCTTTGGATCCTGCCTTTGGTACTAACACCACTGGGCTAGACCATGGACTAGTAGAGGGCTCTATTACCCCGAGATCAAGCATCTTCTTGACCTCTCCTTTGATGTGGGCTCTGATATGTTCTGACATTCTGTATCCTCTGCTTTTGACTGGCAGACAGTCACCAGTGAGTATCTCATGCTGGCCCCAAGGGGTCAAGCCTGGTGACAGTGAGAACAGGGAGGCAAACTGATTTAACATAGATTTGCACTCCTCTTGTTGCTCAGGTGTCAGGTCTGAAGAGAGATTAACTCCTTCAACTTTTTCATCTAAAGGTACACCTCTGAGGAGATCAGGGAGAGATTCACTCTCTTCCTCCTCGGCAGCTGAAGCTAGAAGCAAGGCTCCTACATCAGGTCTGGAGATGTAGGCTTTTAGTCGGTTGGTGTGGAAGACTCTAGGAGCTTCCCTGGGTCTGCCCAGATCCACCAGATAGTTGACCTCTCCAAGTTTTCCCACAACCTTGAAGGGTCCCATCCATTTGTCTTGCAAGGCCCTCTGCCTTGTTGGGAGCATAACTAGAACTAGCTGGTCTTGAGTAAACTCAACCATGTTAGCCTTCTGGTCGTGCCAATGTTTGACCAGGGCTTGACCAGCTTTCAAGTTGTCACTTGCTTCTGCCATCATGTGTGACATTCTCCTCCGGAGACCTATCACATAGTCAGTCACTCTGACTGGCTTGAGGGGAGGAGCACCTTCCAACCCCTCCTTAATCAGGGCCAATGGACCTCTGACGGGATGGCCATAGAGAAGCTCAAAGGGAGAATAACCTACTCCCTCCTGAGGGACTTCTCTATAAGCAAAGAGAAGGCATGGCAGTAGAAGGTCCCACTTTTTCTTAAGGGGTTCTTCCAAAGCACCTATCATGCTCTTCATGGTTCTGTTAAACCTTTCAACCAACCCGTTTGTCTGAGGGTGGTAGGCGGTTGAGAACTTGTAGGTAACTCCACAGGTTTTCCACATGGCCTTCATGTAGTGGGACATAAAGTTTGACCCCCTGTCAGAGATTACCTCCTTAGGAAACCCAACCCTGGTAAAAATACCAAGGAGGGCCTTAGCCACAGCCGGAGCTGTAACAGTCCTCATAGGAATGGCCTCAGGGTACCTAGTAGCATGGTCTACTACAACAAGGATAAACCTGTTGCCTGAGGAGGTTGGAGGATCAAGGGGACCAACAATGTCAATCCCTACCCTCTCAAATGGGACTCCCACAACTGGGAGAGGCACTAAAGGTGCCACATTCTTGGAACCAACCTTACCAGAAGTCTGGCAGGTATGGCAGCTCTTACAATATCTATCTACTTCGGCCCCCATCTTTGGCCAATAAAAGTAGAGTGAGAGCCTTTCCTTGGTCTTCTTGAAACTCAAGTGGCCAGCCAAAGGTATCTCATGGGCTAGTTGTAAGAACTGTTGTCTGTTTTCTTGTGGGACTACAAGGCGTTTGTAGTCTCCAGGTTCAGACTCAGTGGGTTCACTGTAGAAGAGGCCATCTTCCCAGTGCAACCTATACTTCCCAGGCTCTTGCCCATCAGCTTGAGAAGCTGCCTGGTGGCGGAGACCTTCCAGAGTTGGACATTCTCTTTGCCCCTTACGAAAAGCTGCCCTGCTAGGCCCACCTTCTGCCAGTAACGACTGCAGCTCAGGATGGTCCTCAGGGTCCAAATCTCCAATAAGGTTGGGGCCTCCTTCTAGCTCTTCCTCAGAGTCTAGCTCAACCACACAGGGTTGTACCTCCCTCTCAGCCTCAGCTGGAGGTGGAGTTACAGGTGTAACTTTGGACAACCTAGGGGAAGTCCTTGTTGGAAGCACTGGAGTGCTTGCTGCTGGCTTTTTCCTAGGAGTCTTGGGTTGCCCCTTTGCTCCTGATCTGGTAGTTACTGCAGTAAGTTGCTCCAGTGGTAGAGGAGTGATTTCTGTCATCATCTCCTGAGATAACCCTCTCAGGGTTTTCTCCCTTGCAGGTTTTGTGAGTTCCTGGAACCTTTTGCTAGGAGGTCTGGGGGTATGAGATACAACTCCAAGAGCTTTGAGGTCATTACCCAACAGAACCCTACCTGGCACTTCACATTGTACACTGACAGGTATTTTTACAGCCATATCATTACATTGGATGAGAACTGGTAACTGGGGACACATCTGCACAGGCCCACCAGCTAACTTGGTGAGGCATTTGGGTGCCTTAGCAACATCCTCTGCCTTGAAAAATGATTCATCCACCACAGTTATGCTGGCTCCAGTGTCCCTAATGGCAGGAGTCTCCTGACCATTCACCTGGACACTGTCCTTATAATACTCTTTAGTATTATCTGGGATAGAGTTATAGACATCTAGATTCTGTTGCTCCCACAACCCCAGAGAGACTAAAGAAACACTAGCTGAGACTCCAGTGGGTTCATCAGCTAGTAATAGAAAGTTTCCACTTGCCATATGTACTTCCTCTTCTGGAGCGAAGGCTAAGGAGGCAAGCTGGACCCCTGAAGGTTTACCCTTACATCTGGGATCTCCTTTCACATGGTCAGTAGCCTTACAAACAAAGCATGAGCCAAAGGCTCGCTGGAATGGAGGCTTGTTCTGACCCCCTTCTGGTCTGGGACCAGAAGGTACACTAGCCTGATTTGGTTTCCCTTGTGGCTTACCCTTATAGTTTTGTTTGGGGCCCTCTTTGGAATTTGTAGTATTAGAATTCTCTTTGGAGTCCTTCTTAGACTGTTTTTCCCCATCCTTCTTCTGAGTTACCCCAGAATCCTTGTGAGTGGCCCTGTTGGCAACCCACAAGTCAGCAGCCTTAGCTAGTTTCCGGGAATCCAATTCCCTGGAATCAGCCAAGTGTTGTCTGAGCTCAGGAGAGCAGGCATCATAAATAGTCTCCAACATAAACAAATTCTTCATACCTTCATAAGTGTTCACCTTGTAACCCTTAATCCATCCCTCTAAGTTTTTCAAACATTCACTCACCCAGGTAGCCCAAGGGGTACCATCATGCTTTTTGAGGTTCCTAAACCTCTTAAGATACTGGGAAGGGGTCTTCCCAAACCTAGCTATCAAAGCTAGTTTCACACATTCATAGTCCTTCCTATCCTCCTCCCCCATCTCCATTACCACATCAGTTGCAACAGGGGGAAGCCTAGAGAACAACCAGGTGAGTAAGTCATTTCCTGTGATGTTCTGGAGCCCATGATTATATTCAAACAGAGACAACCAATCCAACACATCCAACTTAGGCTCATACATACCAACCAATTCTTTAGGCATCCGGGGTCTTTTAGGACTGGAACTTCTAGAGGAGCCAGAGAGAGAAACATTCTCAACAGATAATTTCTTCATTTCTAAGTCATACTTGAGCTCCATTTCCCTTAGCCTTAGTTCTTTGTCAGTTTGAGCATTAAGTTTCTTATACTCCAATTCTAGCTTCATTTTCTCCAGTTCAAAGTACTGAGGACTAAATGTGGGACCTGGTAAAGGTCCAGTAGGCACAGCAGGTAGAGCAGGCAGAGGCCTAGGGGGGACAGTTACAACAGCCTCACCCTCCTCTTCTGACTCTTCCTCAGAATCATCAACATTTTGCTCCATGTTAATTTCAACACTGTCATCTACAGTTGCTGGAGTGGTAGGTTCCTCTGAACCATCACCCAGACTTTGGTTAGCTAACAATCTTTCAATCAGCTCCATTTTCTTGCCCTTAGTCAGGAGATCCTTATGTTTACAGAGCACTCTTAAACAATCAGCAGTTTTGGCTGCAAGGGACTCTTGACTATAGCTTTCTATAACTGACATGTTAGAGGTTTTACTTTTTCAGTGCTAAGCTTTGTGGTTAGTTGCACTAAGGTATCTAAAGCACAATAAAATGTATACTCAATACAAATCCCACCGCTGTACACCAGTGTTAGGCAGAAACCTGTGCAGTTCCCTTGGGGAACACTGCAAAAGATTTAAGACTACAGGTAGAGCAGTAAACCCCTTTGGTAGCAGTCTGTACCACCCAGATTTACCTGGTAGCTGTGGCTGAGCAGTCAGACTTCTCTCAAGAAGAGTTAGGCAGTATGCAAAGTATACACAATATGTACCAACACACAATAGCACAAGCAAACACTGACCAGAGCTTGGTTTCAAAAGTATATAGTTATTTATTTAAAATACACATAAGTAAAAAAAAAAAAAACTCTAGCAAAATATAGTAAACACTTCAAACACAGTTATAACGAAAGTAGATTCAATCCTTTCTCCTATCTAGACAACTCTAGGTTAACACCACTTAATTAAAACAGAGGTGAGTGCTTAACGTTAGATGGCACTCTAGTAGTTTCCAAGAAAGGGAGAGAAAAAGCAGAAATGGGTTAAACACACCACTCTAAGGTCCAGAACACTTGCAATAGGCTCAAAGAAGCACAAAGTCACAGGTGAGCAAAAGCCACTAGGCAGGGCCCACTCTTAGAGTAGCCGGAGCGAAAATGTGCCCAAGATCACACTGTTATTAGGGATTCAAAGTCTTGCAAAGAGTTAGACAAGAGTGTAGAGTGGTTTAGAAAGTTTAGCCAGGGTGTCCCAGGCACTCCCAGGTTCGAAAGCCGGGGGCTAAATCTACCCCGTACAGTCGGTAGCAAGGGAAGCCAGGCGGAACACGGTACCTTAAGCGGAAAGGATCCTCCAGCGGTGGCAGTTGTTCCAGGCAGTGGCAGCAGGGCTCGACGTCGGTCAGGGGAGAAGAAGTTCTCGCTGAAGAGCAGAAGAAGAGGGTCGTTGCACTGCCCGGGAAGAAACCAGCCGCGGAGTCCTCCGGTTAAAGGGTCGTACCGACTTTCGTGGTTGGGGTAAAAGTGGAGGGGTTCCGGTTGCCGGGGTGCTTGGCACTGGCAAGGCGGCCACGAGATACCTCGAGAAGCGAAAAGAAGGCGAAAACTGGTTGTCCCCACCAGTCAAGGGAAGGAGCCACTCCGTTAAGAGTTCTCCTCGGTCGTCGGGAAAAGTGGTGAGACGGTTCAGCAGGGCTCCACCGGGTGGTGTCGTCGAAGCAGGTCGGCTCAGCCCTTCCCTCGTCGGATTCTTGGTCCTGTGGCGACTTCTGAAGTCCCAGTCCCCAAAGCCCTGCTTTTATGCAGCAAACCCCCATTCACCCAGCCTAGCTGTCACTCAAACATGCTAAGTGGTGAGCCGGGCGGCTCACCACTTGGGCCAATCAGGACGGAGTGCGACTTGAGTTACCAAGGTAACTCAGTCCAGGGTGCCTAAATCCCCCTCCACCCCTCCTAAGTACCCCAGACAGAGTGGCACCACTTTGGAGGGCTTCTGTGGAGAAGCCCGCCAAAAGTGGAACAAAGGGCTCCACTTTGGGTCAGAGTTACAGAGGCGAACACCAACGCCATTTTAGAATCAAGTTTTGGCAAAAAGTCCCAACCGGAGTTATAAAAATAAATATATAAACCGGCGGTATGTTTAAGGCTACCGTAAATAAATAATTAAATGTGTTAGCCTAAAACAATGGGAAATCCCATAGGAAAATATTCGCGGTCGAATATAAAACGTAGTTTCCACTGCCACCAGCCAAAACTTGATCAGGGGGGACGGAGACGTGCCCCCTCGACTAACAGACCCTGGGGCAATCGAATTGCCCCAGCCAGTACGTCCACAATATGATGGTTTGTACTGGTTCTGTTCAGGATTCAAGACTAGCAAAGTCTTTGGTGACTTTACATGCCCTGGGAGACAGTAGTCAGTCCCAGGGTATGGAGTCTATGTTGGGGAGTCCCTAGGACACCCCTGGGTCACGGCACAGAGGGTGCTGTGTAACCCACATCACAAAAATACATGAGGCCCTATGGAGTAAAAGACCCCATAGCCCATTCAACACAAGGTGTGTCCAAGATAACACAGTTCAACATGTCCAGGAGTGAGGGTAAAAGAGTCTCACTCTTGGCAGGAGAAAAAAATTAAACCCCAGAAATCCAGCAAAGCTGCTGGGGGACTCACTAGGGAGGGAAATTCAGCCTAAACAGAGAATTCTCCCTAACAACGACCAACCTCTTGAGGGCACCAGTTTCAGGCTTAGTGGGCTCACTAACAAGGAGCTCACCCTCCCAATAAATCTGGAATGTCCTAGGCACTTCTCCTTGTGCCTGGGCCAGGGCCTGTTTCCTCAGTCCCTCGAGAGAGTGGCACTCTCTCTGTCCCTTACAGAAGTCTGCCCGGGAGGGTCCCCCTTCAGCTAACAAGCATTGAAGGTCAAGATGATCCTCCGGGTTGAGAACCTCTCCCACAGGAGAGTCTTCTGTCTCTTCTCCCACAGGAGTTGAGTTTGGGTTTTCCACTGGACCCAGCCCGTCCGGAGCATGGATCCCAATGGGTGCTGTCGGAACAGCAGGAAGAGAAGGTGTTCCCTCCACAGAGGTGGCCTTCTTGGTCTTCCTTCTTCTTGCCTTAGGCCTCGCCTTTGGCTCGGGTACCTGACCCACAGCCAGACCCGGTGTCACCTGTGACCTAGTGACTGCAGCAGCAGTCATGGGAAGACCATCCGAGATCAACCCCAACTCTACTAGATCATTTCCTAACAAAATGTTAGCAGGGACATTGTCCTGAACCAGGACAGGAAGCTTTGCTGTCTTGTCTCCAATCATGAGTGTGACTAAGGCTACAGGTGATAATTTGGGAGGCCCACCAGCTAACCTGGTGGTTTGCAGAGGAGCACCTTCATAGTCCTCTGGCTTGAGCAGGGTCCTGTCCACCACTGTCATGCTTGCCCCAGTGTCTCTCAAACCAGTAGAAGGCTGGCCATTCAAGAGGACACTTCTCAAAAACCTACGGGTGTTCTGTGGGATAGTCGCCAGTACTTCTGCATACTGGTCCCAGGCCCCAAGGGACACTAAGGAAATCTCTACCGGAGCACCAAATGTGATCCCGGCAGAGGAGGGGAGGACAGTGGCCTCCACCTCAGACACGGGGTAAGGGTAGGTCAGGCTGACAGCCTGTACTCCAAGTGCCTTACCTTTACACTTGGGGTCACCCCTTTTGTGATCCTGAGCCCCACAGTCCCAACAAGCGCCAGGAGTGCGGGGTACGGTACTGGAACCACTGGGAGCCTGCTTTGCAGCAGGTGGACCACTACTCTTATTCCCACCCCCAGATGACTTATCCACACTAGATTTTTGGGTCTTAGGAGAGGAAGGTTTTGGTTTACCCGACTGTGACTGCTTGGGGGACTCCTCAGCTTTCTGAGAGGCCCCCTTTTCTTTGTCCTTGTCCTTCCCACTGGAGTCCTTAGGGGACACCCGGTGGGAGACCCACTTGTCAGCCAACCTAGCCAGCTTAAAGGGGTCCAAAATGTTCTGGTCAGCCACATACTGACGCAGCTCTGGTGAACAGGCTTCAGAAAAATGCTCAAAAAACAAGAGGTGGGACAATTCAACAAAAGTCTTAACCTTGCATCCATCGATCCACCCCATCATGTTCATGTGCGCAGCACTCACCCAGTCAACCCAAGACACATCCTCTCTTTTCTTAAAATCCCTGAACCTTCTAAGGTATTGGGTAGGTGTCTTGCCAAACTTGGCAATCAAAGCAGACTTCATACACTCATACTGACCCCTTTCTTCCACACTCAGCTTCAGAATACAGTCATATCCGGTTTGAGGCACTCTGCTTAACAAACACTTAGCCCAATCTCTTTTATCAACATCATGAATCGCACAAGCCATTTCAAACGCTTCGATCCATTGGAGGATATCTGAACCCTCCACGAATACACCAACCAAATCTTTCATAAACTTGGTGGCTGGGGACCTGACACTCTCACTGGTTTTAGCTGAAGTCTCCACTCTAGCTTTCTCTAGCTGGATTCTCTGACATTCAGTGTCCTGGCTCTTGAGTTCAAGGTCCTTATTTCTGAGTTCAAGATCCCTATTCTTGAGCTCCACTTGTTGAGCCAACTCCTCTTTCTTAAGATCAGCATCTATTTCCAACTTGCGGTATTCAAAGGCCAATTTCATCCTTAATAACTCAAGCTCCAAGGAATTGCTGGGGTTTGGAACAGAGGCAGCAGGAATGGCGGCATTCCCAGAAACAGATTCAGCAGAAACCCCAGGGGCAGAGTCCTCATTGGTTGCATTCCCCCCCTCATCAAGAGTTTCACCATCAGTCTGGTAGTCCACCAGGGCAGCTATCAGCTCAGCCCTAGACTTATCCACAAAGTCTAACTCCCTGGCTTCACAAGCACTCTGGAGAGCCTCCAAGCTCATCCGAGTCAATTTGCCATTTGCAATAGACTCCATTGTTTGTAATGCAGTTATCTTGTACACAACTAAACCTTAATTTAATAAAGGGCAGATATCCTTTGTAAGTGGCACGGTTATACACTGACTCTTAAAACCATAAGCATCCCACCGCTGCCACCAGTGTGATAAAAGACCGGTGGGGGGTGTCTGTACTTCTGCTCTCTATATGGTAGAGGAGAGGCACAGAAAACCCCAGCCAAGATTCTCTATTACGGTAGCAATGGTCGAGCAATCAAGGCCTAGCTTCTCAGGAGGTGATGCAGGCTGGTTCTTAAGTACAGTGTAGTCCCCACGCCCCCACAAAGGAATGTCCACACACTGTATTGGTTAGAACACAGTCTTTATATAATCAATATTCCAGGTTATGTACACTTATCATAATAACTCACTTTGTACTCAGGAAAATCAACAATGGCAAATATATACAATTCTAAAGTGGTACCACCCTTTGTATTAGATCTCATTAAAATGCATGAACAATACTGTAACACTGTCACACAGATCAATAGAGTGAAACCAGCAATAGAGAGAGGAGAGAAAATAAGATGGTTGAGCAATAGGCAGAATACTGGCCCCTACCACTAGACACAGTTCTGT
Organism: Ambystoma mexicanum; assembly: GCF_040938575.1. Lineage (NCBI taxonomy): Eukaryota > Metazoa > Chordata > Amphibia > Caudata > Ambystomatidae > Ambystoma > Ambystoma mexicanum. The sequence goes on along the minus strand of NC_090931.1, from coordinate 1,470,148,661 downwards.
GTGGAGATCCCCCCACCTGGGCAACCTGTAAAATAAAGATATAGCACAAGCCCAGTCCATATATTGTTCTGCAAGTCTTATTCCCTCCTATAATGTTTTTACCCCCCCAATGTACCTGGTGGAGTCGAGTTCTTCGAAGAGGCGTCGACAGATCCTTCTAGAGCGACCCCCTTTCAAGCGGGAGTCACGGATCGTCGAGAAACGTCGAGAAACTCGGCGTTCGGCGACGGGGAATGGACGGCCCTTCTTGAATGCCTTCCCTTTCAAGCGGGAGGCACGGGGCGTCGAACGTCCGTCGACAAACAGGATAGAACGGTGTCGATGAGGCGGCAGCTTCGTCCGAGCGGTGCTCGTCGGCATCGGAGCGTCGGCGTCCTGCAAGGCAGAGGCGTGCGGGGCACCTCAGTGACAATAGTTCTGGACCGCAAAGATTGTGGAGACGGAGGCCCAGCAAGGGCGTCGAGTCGTTTGAGTCTTTGTGATCTTCGGGTGGCGGGAAACCCACCGGCAGGTTTCTCCTCGGCGCGTTGGTCGTCCTCGACTTTCTCCGGCAGGATAAAGCGGTCGACGGTGCGGACGAGGGAGTCCTTCGATTCGAATGTTCTTAGGCAAAGGAGCGGACGTCTCCGGTCGTCGGCGGCACGGCGTCAAGTGGTTCCCACGGCTGGGCAACACAACTTCGACGGGCCTCCAGCGGTTACACAAACCTGCGAACCCTGGTCGACGGCAATGGACTTCGACGGCGGCGATGTCCGGGTGCTTCACTTCGATCTCCTCGGCGGTCCCGTCTCGGGTCGACAGCCTTTCGAGGGTCTGTCTTCCAGGGCGCTTCGGCGAAGATGGAGCGGTGCTCGATGGTCCCTCGGAGCACGGGAAGAGGGCGCCTTACCAGGTCCTCTCTCGGGTCAGCCTTCGATGATTTCGGCAGCCTTCGGATCGGTCGAAGCAAATGCCACAGCAAGTCTTCTTCTTCCAGCTGGACGTCGAGGATCAGCAGTTCCAGTTACTCTTAGAGTGGAGACTCAGCTCCAGGATGCTTCTGAACGTTCCTGAACGTTCCTGACCCCTTACCAGTGGTGAGAGGTCCCCAGATATAATATTCTGCCTCCCATCCACACTGCTGGCACACACTCAGCAGCCAATCATACAGAAGGGCATTCATGCAGTCAGTCAGCCAATCAGGTACACAGTGCATTCAGGCCACACTCCTCCCTTTCAGACACTCACAACAAGGAATGTGGATTGGGACAAGTACCCAGCCATTCAACACTACACACTGCATTCAGGCCAGTTTCGGGCAGGGCTGTCTCAGTCATTGTCTCTCATGCCAGAAACCAGACAACCACTACAAGGAGTGTATATTGGTCACACACTCCATTCACCCAGGTCCCACCCACAGGAGGTACCCACATCATACAGTCACTGGGAAGGCTCCAGTCAGTCTAGCTGGGCCTTCACAACAACACCATATATGGAACTTCCACCCAACAGCCAGTCAGGGGGAAGGGACAGAGTCAGGGCTTCCCAGGACTTTGGGAAAACAAGATAACAGGCAATAGAAAGCAAGAGGCCACAGGGGCCATCTTGTTTTCTATCAGGAATCAACTGATCCCAATGGCAGGGCCTGGGTACCCCAAAATGGAGGACACCCAGAGCACCTGTCAAATTCAGCATGGAGCTGCCACCAGCCCATACCCTGCTCTGGGGCCACCCACAGGTGCCCAAAAACATACACTAGGGGCACAGGGTTGTTCACCAAACCAAAAGAGAGAGCTGCACTGCCAGGAGTCCCACATGGACTCCTGGGCAGAAAACATGACAGAACACACGATAAAAAGCAGTAAAGGACAAGGATTCAGGGGCCCTGTCTCTCTGATGCATTTCCAGCATCACAGGCTTGGACACCCGAGGCCCATATCTGTATGTTGTGCTTATCTGGAGAAAGTGTGAAATTCAGGTGTCAAAACAGACTTGGGGTTACCTGTGTTTTAGGCTTTCCCCTTGGCGCCCAGGTAGGTGCACCCACACATGTGAGGTACCATTTTTATCGGGACACCTGTAGGAATGCGGGACGGTACGCCATGTGTTCTTGGCGGTGTGTTTCGATGGGTGAGCCGAGTGAAATATGCGGAAAATGCATTTTCTTTCCTACATTTCGGACTTTGCAGGGGTGTCTGGGTAATAAATTCTGGGCCGATTTGCGCAAATCCTACCTCTGTGTATGCCCACAGTTGTCCTCTTTTTGGAAACGCATGGGGTTCCCTGTTTTCCTTGGTGGCTTGGACACCCGAGGCCCATATCTGTATGTTGTGCTTGTCTGGAAAAAGTCTGAAATTCCGGTGTCAATACAGACTTGGGGTTACCTGTGTTTTAGGCTTTCCCCTTGGTGCCCAGGTAGGTGCACCCACACATGTGAGGTACTGTTTTCATCAGGACACCTGTGGGAACGCGGGACGGTAGGCCATGTGTTGTTGGCGGCGTGTTTCGATGCGTGCACCGAGTGAAATGTGCGGAAAAGCGCATTTTTTCCCACATTTCGGACTTTGCGGGAGTGTCTGTGTAATAAATTCTGGGCCGATTTGCCCAAATGATACCTCTGCGGATTCCCACGAGTGTCCCCTTTTCGGAAATGCATGGGGTTCCCTGTTTTCCTTGGTGGCTTGGACACTCAAGGCCCATATCTGTATGTTGTGCTTTTCTGGAGAAAGTGTGAAATTCAGGTGTCAAAACAGACTTGGGGTTACCTGTGTTTTAGGCTTTCCACTTGGCGCCCAGGTAGGTGCATCCACACATGTGATGTACCGTTTTCATCGGGACACCTGTGGGAACGTGGGACGGTAGGCCATGTGTTGTTGGAGGCGTGTTTCGATGGGTGAGCCGAGTGAAATGTGCAGAAAATGCATTTTTTCCTACATTTTGGACGTTGCGGGGGTGTCTGAGTAATACATTCTGGGCCGATTTGCGCAAATAATACCTCTGCGGATTCCCACGGGTGTCCTCTTTTCGGAAATGCATGGGGTTCCCTGTTTTCCTTGGTGGCTTGGACACCCGAGGCCCATTTCTGTATGTTGTGCTTGTCTGGACAAAGTGTGAAATTAAAGTGTCAAAACAGACTTCGGGTTACCTGTGTTTTAGGCTTACCCCTTGGCGCCCAGGTAGGTGCACCCATACATGTGAGGTACCATTTTCATCAGGACACCTGTGGGAACATGGGATGGTAGGCCATGTGTTGTTGGCAGCGTGTTTCTATGGTTGAGCCGTGTGAAATGTGCAGAAAATGTTTTTTTTCCCACTTTTCTGACTTTGCAGGGGTGTCTGGGTAATAAATTCGGGGCCGATTTGCGCAAATCATACCTCTGTGGATTCCCACGAGTGTCCTCTTTTCGGAAATGCATGGGGTTCTCTGTTTTCCTTGGTGGCTTGAACACCCGAGCCCCATTTCTGTATGTTGTGCTTGTCTGGAGAAAGTGTGAAATTCAAGTGTCAAAACAGACTTGGGGTTACCTGTGTTTTAGGCTTACCCCTTGGCGCCCAGGTAGGTGCACCCATACATGTGAGGTACCGTTTTCATCAGACACCTGTGGGAACATGGGATGGTAGGCCATGTGTTGTTGGCAGCGTGTTTCGATGGTTGAGCCGTGTGAAATGTGCAGAAAATGTTTTTTTTCACACTTTTCGGACTTTGCGGGGGTGTCTGGGTAATAAATTCGGGGCCGATTTGCGCAAATCATACCTCTGCGGATTGCCACGGGTGTCCTCTTTTCCGAAATGCATAGTGTCCTGTTTTCCTTGGTGGCTTGGACACCCGAGGCCCATTTCTGTATGTTGTGATTGTCTGGAGAAAGTGTGAAATTCCGGTGTCAAAACAGACTTGGGGTTACCTGTGTTTTAGGCTTTCCCCTTGGCGCCCTGGTACGTGCACCCACACATGTGAGGTACCGTTTTCATTGGGACACATGTGGGAATGTGGGACGGTAGGCCATGTGTTGTTGGCGGCGTTTTTCGATGGGTGAGCCGAGTGAAATGTGCGGAAAAAGCGCTTTTTTCCCACATTTCGGACTTTGCGGGAGTGTCTGTGTAATAAATTCTGGGCCGATTTGCGCAAATGATACCTCTGCGGATTCCCACGAGTGTCCCCTTTTCGTAAATGCATGGGGTTCCCTGTTTTCCTTGGTGGCTTGGACACTCGAGGCCCATATCTGTATGTTGTGCTTTTCTGGAGAAAGTGTGAAATTCAGGTGTCAAAACAGACTTGGGGTTACCTGTGTTTTAGGCTTTCCACTTGGCGCCCAGGTAGGTGCACCCACACATGTGATGTACCGTTTTCATCGGGACACCTGTGGGAACGCGGGACGGTAGGCCATGTGTTGTTGGAGGCGTGTTTCGATGGGTGAGCCGAGTGAAATGTGCGGAAAATGCATTTTTTTCCTACATTTCGGACTTTGCGGGGGTGTCTGGGTAATACATTCTGGTCCGATTTGCGCAAATCATACCTCTGCGGATTCCCACGGGTGTCCTTTTTTCGGAAATGCATGGGGTTCCCTGTTTTGCTTGGTGGCTTGGACACCCGAGGCCCATATCTGTATGTTGTGCTTATCTGGAGAAAGTGTGAAATTCAGGTGTCAAAACAGACTTGGGGTTACCTGTGTTTTAGGCTTTCCCCTTGGCGCCCAGGTAGGTGCACCCACACATGTGAGGTACCATTTTTATCGGGACACCTGTAGGAATGCGGGACGGTAGGCCATGTGTTGTTGGCAGCGTGTTTCGATGGGTGAGCTGAGTGAAATATGCGGAAAATGCATTTTCTTTCCTACATTTCGGACTTTGCAGGGGTGTCTGGGTAATAAATTCTGGGCCGATTTGCGCAAATCCTACCTCTGTGTATGGCCACGGGTGTCCTCTTTTTGGAAACGCATGGGGTTCCCTGTTTTCCTTGGTGGCTTGGACACCCGAGGGCCATATCTGTATGTTGTGCTTGTCTGGAAAAAGTCTGAAATTCCTGTGTCAATACAGACTTGGGGTTACCTGTGTTTTAGGCTTTCCCCTTGGTGCCCAGGTAGGTGCACCCACACATGTGAGGTACTGTTTTCATCAGGACACCTGTGGGAACGCGGGACGGTAGGCCATGTGTTGTTGGCGGCGTGTTTCGATGCGTGCACCGAGTGAAATGTGTGGAAAAGTGCATTTTTTCCCACATTTCGGACTTTGCGGGAGTGTCTGTGTAATAAATTCTGGGCCGATTTGCCCAAATGATACCTCTGCGGATTCCCACGAGTGTCCCCTTTTCGGAAATGCATGGGGTTCCCTGTTTTCCTTGGTGGCTTGGACACTCAAGGCCCATATCTGTATGTTGTGCTTTTCTGGAGAAAGTGTGAAATTCAGGTGTCAAAACAGACTTGGGGTTAACTGTGTTTTAGGCTTTCCACTTGGCGCCCAGGTAGGTGCACCCACACATGTGATGTACCGTTTTCATCGGGACACCTGTGGGAATGGGGGACGGTAGGCCATGTGTTGTTGGAGGCGTGTTTCGATGGGTGAGCCGAGTGAAATGTGCGGAAAAGTGCATTTTTTCCCACATTTCGGATTTTGCGGGAGTGTCTGTGTAATAAATTCTGGGCCGATTTGCCCAAATCATACCTCTGCGGATTGCCACGGGTGTCCTCTTTTCCGAAATGCATAGGGTTCCCTGTTTTCCTTGGTGGCTTGGACACCCGAGGCCCATTTCTGTATGTTGTGCTTCTCTGGAGAAAGTGTGAAATTCCGGTGTCAAAACAGACTTGGGGTTACCTGTGTTTTAGGCTTTCCCCTTGGCGCCCTGGTACGTGCACCCACACATGTGAGGTACCGTTTTCATTGGGCACATGTGGGAATGTGGGACGGTAGGCCATGTGTTGTTGGCGGCGTGTTTCGATGGGTGAGCCGAGTGAAATGTGCAGAAAAAGCGCTTTTTTCCCACATTTCGGACTTTGCGGGAGTGTCTGTGTAATAAATTCTGGGCCGATTTGCGCAAATGATACCTCTGCGGATTCCCACGAGTGTCCCCTTTTCGGAAATGCATGGGGTTCCCTGTTTTTCTTGGTGGCTTGGACACTCGAGGCCCATATCTGTATGGTGTGCTTTTCTGGAGAAAGTGTGAAATTCAGGTCTCAAAACAGACTTGGGGTTACCTGTGTTTTAGGCTTTCCACTTGGCGCCCAGGTAGGTGCACCCACACATGTGATGTACCGTTTTCATCGGGACACCTGTGGGAACGCGGGACGGTAGGCCATGTGCTGTTGGAGGCGTGTTTCGATGGGTGAGCCGAGTGAAATGTGCGGAAAATGCATTTTTTTCCTACATTTCGGACTTTGCGGGGGTGTCTGGGTCCGATTTGCGCAAATCATACCTCTGCGGATTCCCACGGGTGTCCTTTTTTCGGAAATGCATGGGGTTCCCTGTTTTGCTTGGTGGCTTGGACACCCGAGGCCCATATCTGTATGTTGTGCTTATCTGGAGAAAGTAAGAAATTCAGGTGTCAAAACAGACTTGGGGTTACCTGTGTTTTAGGCTTTCCCCTTGGCGCCCAGGTAGGTGCACCCACACATGTGAGGTACCATTTTTATCGGGACACCTGTAGGAATGCGGGACGGTAGGCCATGTGTTGTTGGCAGCGTGTTTCGATGGGTGATCTGAGTGAAATATGCGGAAAATGCATTTTCTTTCCTACATTTCGGACTTTGCAGGGGTGTCTGGGTAATAAATTCTGGGCCGATTTGCGCAAATCCTACCTCTGTGTATGCCCACGGGTGTCCTCTTTTTGGAAACGCATGGGGTTCCCTGTTTTCCTTGGTGGCTTGGACACCCGAGGCCCATATCTGTATGTTGTGCTTGTCTGGAAAAAGTCTGAAATTCCGGTGTCAGTACAGACTTGGGGTTACCTGTGTTTTAGGCTTTCCCCTTGGTGCCCAGGTAGGTGCACCCACACATGTGAGGTACTGTTTTCCTCAGGACACCTGTGGGAACGCGGGACGGTAGGCCATGTGTTGTTGGCGGCGTGTTTCGATGCGTGCAACGAGTGAAATGTGCAGAAAAGTGCATTTTTTCCCACATTTCGGACTTTGCGGGAGTGTCTGTGTAATAAATTCTGGGCCGTTTTGCCCGAATGATACCTCTGTGGATTCCCACGAGTGTCCCCTTTTCGGAAATGCATGGGGTTCCCTGTTTTCCTTGGTGGCTTGGACACTCAAGGCCCATATCTGTATGTTGTGCTTTTCTCGAAAAAGTGTGAAATTCAGGTGTCAAAACAGACTTGGGGTTACATGTGTTTTAGGCTTTCCACTTGGCGCCCAGGTAGGTGCATCCACACATGTGATGTACCGTTTTCATCGGGACACCTGTGGGAACGCGGGACGGTAGGCCATGTGTTGTTGGAGGTGTGTTTCGATGGGTGAGCCGAGTGAAATGTGCGGAAAATGCATTTTTTCCTACATTTTGGACGTTGCGGGGGTGTCTGAGTAATAAATTCTGGGCCGATTTGCGCAAATCATACCTCTGCGGATTCCCACGGGTGTCCTTTTTTCGGAAATCCATGGGGTTCCCTGTTTTGCTTGGTGGCTTGGACACCCGAGGCCCATATCTGTATGTTGTGCTTATCTGGAGAAAGTGTGAAATTCAGGTGTCAAAACAGACTTAGGGTTACCTGTGTTTTAGGCTTTCCCCTTGGCGCCCAGGTAGGTGCACCCACACATGTGAGGTACCATTTTTATCGGGACACCTGTAGGAATGCGGGACGGTAGGCCATGTGTTGTTGGCAGCGTGTTTCGATGGGTGAGCTGAGTGAAATATGCGGAAAATGCATTTTCTTTCCTACATTTCGGACTTTGCGGGGGGTGTCTGGATAATAAATTCTGGGTCGATTTGCGCAAATCCTACCTCTGTGGATGCCCACGGGTGTCCTCTTTTTGGAAATGCATGGAGTTCCCTGTTTTCCTTGGTGGCTTGGACACCCGAGGCCCATATCTGTATGTTGTGCTTGTCTGGAAAAAGTGTGAAATTGCGGTGTCAATACAGACTTGGGGTTACCTGTGTTTTAGGCTTTCCCCTTGGCGCCCAGGTAGGTGCACCCAAACACGTGAGGTACCGTTTTCATCGAGACACCTGTGGGAACGTGGGACGGTAGGCCATGTGTTGTTGGCGGCGTGTTTCGATGGGTGAGCCGAGTGAAATGTGCGGAAAATGTGTTTTTTTCCCACATTTCAGACTTTGCGGGGGTGTCTGGGTAATAAATTCCGCGCCGATTTGCGCAAATCATAACTATGCGGATTCCCACGGGTGTCCTCTTTTCGGAAATGCATGGGGTTCCCTGTTTTCCTTGGTGGCTTGGACACCCGAGACCCATATCTGTATGTTGTGCTTGTCTGGAGAAAGTGTGAAATTCTGGTGTCAAAACAGACTTGGGGTTACCTGTGTTTTAGGCTTTCCCATTGGCGCCCAGGTAGGTGCACCCACACATGTCAGGTACCATTTTTATCGGGACACCTGTAGGAATGCGGGACGGTAGGCCATGTTTTCTTGGCGGTGTGTTTCGATGGGTGAGCCGAGTGAAATGTGCGGAAAATGAATTTTTGTTCCTACATTTCGGACGTTGCGGGGGTTTCTGAGTAATACATTCTGGGCCGATTTGCGCAAATCAAACCTCTGCGGATTCCCACAGGTATCCACTTTTTGGAAATGCATGGGGTTCCCTGTTTTCCTTGGTGGCCTGGACACTCGAGGCCCATTTCTGTATGTTGTGCTTGTCTGGAGAAATTGTGAAATTCAGGTGTCAAAACAGACTTGGGGTTACCTGTGTTTTAGGCTTTCCCTTTGGCGCCCAAGTAGGTGCACTCACACATGTGAGGTACCGTTTTCATCGGGACACGTGTGGGAACGTGGGACGGTAAGCCATATGGTGTTGGCGGCATGTTTCGATGGGTGAGCCGAGTGAAATGTGCGGAAAATGAATTTTTTTACTACATTCCGGACGTTGCGGGGGTTTCTGAGTAATACATTCTGGGCCGATTTGCGCAAATCATACCTCTGCGGATTCCCACAGGTATCCACTTTTTGGAAATGCATGGGGTTCCCTGTTTTCCTTGGTGGCTTGGACACCCGAGGCCCCTTTCTGTGTGTTGTTCTTGTCTGGAAAAAAGTATGAAATGCAGGTGTCAAAACAGACTTGGGGTTACCTGTGTTTTAGGTTTTCCCCTGGCGCCCAGGTATGTGCACACACACATGTGAGGTACAGTTTTTATCAGGACACCTGTGGGAACGCAGGACAGTAGGCCATGTGGTGTTGGCGGCGTGTTTTGATGGGTGAGCTGAGTGAAATGTGTGGAAAATGCATTTTTTTTCCTACATTTCGGACTTTGCGGGGGTGTCTGGGTAATACATTCTGGGCCGATTTGCGCAAATCATACCTCTGCGGATTCCAACCGGCGTCCTCCTTTCGGAAATGCATGGGGTTTCCTGTTTTGCTTGGTGGCTTGGACACCCGAGGTCCATATCTGTATGTTGTGCTTATCTGGAGAAAGTGTGAAATTCAGGTGTCAAAACAGACTTGGGGTTACCTGTGTTTTAGGCTTTCCCCTTGGCGCCCAGGTAGGTGCACCCACACATGTGAGATACCGTTTTCATTGAGACAACTGTGGGAACATGGGACGGTAGGCCATGTGTTGTTGGTGGAGTGTTTCAATGGGTGAGCTCAGTGAAATGTGTGGAAAATGCGTTTTTTTTCCCACATTTCGGACTTTGCAGGGGTGTCTGGGTAATACATTCTGGGCCGATTCACGCAAATCATACCTCTGCGGATTCCCACGAGTGTCCTCTTTTCGGAAATGCATGGGGTTCCCTGTTTTCCTTGGTGGCCTGGACACTCGAGGCCCATTTCTGTATGTTGTGCTTGTCTGGAGAAATTGTGAAATTCAGGTGTCAAAACAGACTTGGGGTTACCTGTGTTTTAGGCTTTCCCCTTGGCGCCCAGGTAGGTGCACCCACACATGTGAGATACCGTTTTCATCGAGACAACTGTGGGAACATGGGACGGTAGGCCATATGGTGTTGGCGGCATGTTTCGATGGGTGAGCCGAGTGAAATGTGCGGAAAATGCATTTCTTTCGTACATTTCGGACGTTGCGTGGGTGTCTGAGTAATACATTCTGGGCCGATTTGCACAAATCATACCTCTGCGGATTCCCACAGTTATCCACTTTTCGGAAATGCATGGGGTTCCCTGTTTTCCTTGGTGGCTTGGACACCCGAGGCCCATTTCTGTGTGTTGTGCTTGTCTGGAAAAAAGTATGAAATGCAGGTGTCAAAACAGACTTGGGGTTACCTGTGTTTTAGGTTTTCCCCTGGCGCCCAGGTAGGTGCACCCCCACATGTGAGGTACCGTTTTCATCAGGACACCTGTGGGAACGCGGTACAGTAGGCCATGTGGTGTTGGCGGCGTGTTTTGATGGGTGAGCTGAGTGAAATGTGCAGAAAATGCTTTTTTTCCCCCACTTTTCAGACTTTGCGGGGGTGTCTGGGTAATAAATTCTGCGCCGATTTGCGCAAGTCATTCCTGTGCGGATTCCCACGGGTGTCCTCTTTTCGGAAATGCATGGGGTTCCCTGTTTTCCTTGGTGGCTTGGACACCCGAGGCCCATTTCTGTATGTTGTGCTTGTCTGGAGAAAGTGTGAAATTCAGGTGTCAAAACAGACTTGGGGTTACCTGTGTTTTAGGCTTTCCCCTTGGCGCCCAGGTAGGTGCACCCACACATGTGAGGTACCGTTTTCATTGGGCACCTGTGGGAATGCGGGACGGTAGGCCATGTGTTGTTGGCGGCGTGTTTCGATGGGTGAGCCGAGTGAAATGTGCGGAAAATGCATTTTTTTCCTACATTTCAGACTTTGCCGGGGTGTCTGGGTCCGATTTGCGCAAATCATACCTCTGCGGATTCCCACGGGTGTCCTTTTTTCGGAAATGCATGGGGTTCCCTGTTTTGCTTGGTGGCTTGGACACCCGAGGCCCATATCTGTATGTTGTGCTTATCTGGAGAAAGTAAGAAATTCAGGTGTCAAAACAGACTTGGGGTTACCTGTGTTTTAGGCTTTCCCCTTGGCGCCCACGTATGTGCACCCACATATGTGAGGTACCGTTTTCATTGGAACACATGTGGGAATTTGGGACGGCAGACCATGTGTTGTTGGCAGCGTGTTTCGATGGGTGAGCTGAGTGAAATATGCGGAAAATGCATTTTCTTTCCTACATTTCGGACTTTGCAGGGGTGTCTGGGTAATAAATTCTGGGCCGATTTGCGCAAATCCTACCTCTGTGTATGCCCACGGGTGTCCTCTTTTTGGAAACGCATGGGGTTCCCTGTTTTCCTCGGTGGCTTGGACACCCGAGGCCCATATCTGTATGTTGTGCTTGTCTGGAAAAAGTCTGAAATTCCGGTGTCAATACAGACTTGGGGTTACCTGTGTTTTAGGCTTTCCCCTTGGTGCCCAGGTAGGTGCACCCACACATGTGAGGTACTGTTTTCATCGGGACACCTGTGGGAACGCGGGACGGTAGGCCATGTGTTGTTGGTGGCGTGTTTCGATGCATGCAACGAGTGAAATGTGCGGAAAAGTGCATTTTTTCCCACATTTCGGACTTTGCGGGAGTGTCTGTGTAATAAATTCTGGGCTGATTTACCCAAATGATACCTCTGCGGATTCCCACGAGTGTCCCCTTTTCGGAAATGCATGGGGTTCCCTGTTTTCCTTGGTGGCTTGGACACTCAAGGCCCATATCTGTATGTTGTGCTTTTCTGGAGAAAGTGTGAAATTCAGGTGTCAAAACAGACTTGGGGTTACCTGTGTTTTAGGCTTTCCACTTGGCGCCCAGGTAGGTGCACCCACACATGTGATGTACCATTTTCATCGGGACACCTGTGGGAACGCGGAACGGTAGGCCATGTGTTGTTGGAGGCGTGTTTCGATGGGTGAGCCGAGTGAAATGTGCGGAAAATGCATTTTTTCCTACATTTTGGACGTTGCGGGGGTGTCTGAGTAATAAATTCTGGGCCAATTTGCGCAAATAATACCTCTGCGGATTCCCACGGGTGTCCTCTTTTCCGAAATGCATGGGGTTGCCTGTTTTCCTTGGTGGCTTGGACACCCGAGGCCCATTTCTTTATGTTGTGCTTGTCTGGAGAAAGTGTGAAGTTCAGGTGTCAAAACAGACTTGGGGTTACCTGTGTTTTAGGCTTTCCCCTTGGCGCCCAGGTAGGTGCACCCACAAATGTGAGGTACCGTTTTTATCAGGACACCTGTGGGAACGTGGGACGGTAGGCCATGTGTTGTTGGTGGCCTGTTTCGATGGATGAGCTGAATGAAATGTGCGGAAAATGCATTTTTTTTCCTACATTTCGGACTTTGCGGGGGTGTCTGGGTAATACATTCTGGGCCGATTTGCGCAAATCATACCTCTGCGGATTCCCACGGGTGTCCTTTTTTCGGAAATCCATGGGGTTCCCTGTTTTGCTTGGTGGCTTGGACACCCGAGGCCCATATCTGTATGTTGTGCTTATCTGGAGAAAGTGTGAAATTCAGGTGTCAAAACAGACATGGGGTTACCTGTGTTTTAGGCTTTCCCCTTGGCGCCCAGGTAGGTGCACCCACACATGTGAGGTACCATTTTTATCGGGACACCTGTAGGAATGCGGGACGGTAGGCCATGTGTTGTTGGCAGCGTGTTTCGATGGGTGAGCTGAGTGAAATATGCGGAAAATGCATTTTCTTTCCTACATTTCGGACTTTGCAGGGGTGTCTGGGTAATAAATTCTGGGCCGATTTGCGCAAATCCTACCTCTGTGGATGCCCATGGGTGTCCTCTGATTTTTTGGAAATGCATGGGGTTCCCTGTTTTCCTTGTTGGCTTGGACACCCGAGGCCCATATCTGTATGTTGTGCTTGTCTGGAAAAAATGTGAAATTCCGGTGTCAATACAGACTTGGGGTTACCTGTGTTTTAGGCTTTCCCCTTGGTGCCCAGGTAGGTGCACCCACACATGTGAGGTACCGTTTTCATCAGGACACCTGTGGGAACGCGGTACAGTAGGTCATGTGGTGTTGGCGGCGTGTTTTGATGGGTGAGCTGAGTGAAATGTGCAGAAAATGCTTTTTTCCCCCCACTTTTCAGACTTTGCGGGGGTGTCTGGGTAATAAATTCTGCGCCGATTTGCGCAAGTCATTCCTCTGCGGATTCCCACGGGTGTCCTCTTTTCGGAAATGCATGGGGTTCCCTGTTTTCCTTGTTGGCTTGGACACCCGAGGCCCATTTCTGTATGTTGTGCTTGTCTGGAGAAAGTGTGAAATTCAGGTGTCAAAACAGACTTGGGGTTACCTGTGTTTTAGGCTTTCCCCTTGGCGCCCAGGTAGGTGCACCCACACATGTGAGGTACCGTTTTCATTGGGCACCTGTGGGAATGCGGGAAGGTAGGCCATGTGTTGTTGGCGGCGTGTTTCGATGGGTGAGCCGAGTGAAATGTGCGGAAAATGCATTTTTTTCCTACATTTCGGACTTTGCGGGGGAGTCTGGGTCCGATTTGCGCAAATCATACCTCTGCGGATTCCCACGGGTGTCCTTTTTTCGGAAATGCATGGGGTTCCCTGTTTTGCTTGGTGGCTTGGACACCCGAGGCCCATATCTGTATGTTGTGCTTATCTGGAGAAAGTAAGAAATTCAGGTGTCAAAACATACTTGGGGTTACCTGTGTTTTAGGCTTTCCCCTTGGCGCCCACGTATGTGCACCCACATATGTGAGGTACCGTTTTCATTGGAACACATGTGGGAATTTGGGACGGCAGACCATGTGTTGTTGGCAGCGTGTTTCGATGGGTGAGCTGAGTGAAATATGCGGAAAATGCATTTTCTTTCCTACGTTTCGGACTTTGCAGGGGTGTCTGGGTAATACATTCTGGGCCGATTTGCGCAAATCCTACCTCTGTGTATGCCCACGGGTGTCCTCTTTTTGGAAACGCATGGGGTTCCCTGTTTACCTCGGTGGCTTGGACACCCGAGGCCCATATCTGTATGTTGTGCTTGTCTGGAAAAAGTCTGAAATTCGGTGTCAATGCAGACTTGGGGTTACCTGTGTTTTAGGCTTTCCCCTTGGTGCCCAGGTAGGTGCACCCACACATGTGAGGTACTGTTTTCATCGGGACACCTGTGGGAACGCGGGACGGTAGGCCATGTGTTGTTGGCGGCGTGTTTCGATGCGTGCAACGAGTGAAATGTGCGGAAAAGTGCATTTTTTCCCACATTTCGGACTTTGCGGGAGTGTCTGTGTAATAAATTCTGGGCTGATTTACCCAAATGATAGCTCTGCGGATTCCCACGAGTGTCCCCTTTTCGGAAATGCATGGGGTTCCCTGTTTTCCTTGGTGGCTTGGACACTCAAGGCCCATATCTGTATGTTGTGCTTTTCTGGAGAAAGTGTGAAATTCAGGTGTCAAAACAGACTTGGGGTTACCTGTGTTTTAGGCTTTCCACTTGGCGCCCAGGTAGGTGCACCCACACATGTGATGTACCGTTTTCATCGGGACACCTGTGGGAACGCGGGACGGTAGGCCATGTGTTGTTGGAGGCGTGTTTCGATGGGTGAGCCGAGTGAAATGTGCGGAAAATGCATTTTTTCCTACATTTTGGACATTGCGGGGGTGTCTGAGTAATAAATTCTGGGCCGATTTGCGCAAATAATACCTCTGCGGATTCCCACGGGTGTCCTCTTTTCGGAAATGCATGGGGTTGCCTGTTTTCCTTGGTGGCTTGGACACCCGAGGCCCATTTCTTTATGTTGTGCTTGTCTGGAGAAAGTGTGAAGTTCAGGTGTCAAAACAGACTTGGGGTTACCTATGTTTTAGGCTTTCCCCTTGGCACCCAGGTAGGTGCACCCACAAATGTGAGGTACCGTTTTTATCAGGACACCTGTGGGAACGTGGGACGGTACGCCATGTGTTGTTGGTGGCCTGTTTCGATGGGTGAGCTGAATGAAATATGCGGAAAATGCATTTTTTTTCCTACATTTCGGACTTTGCAGGGGTGTCTGGGTAATACATTCTGGGCCGATTTGCGCAAATCATACCTCTGCGGATTCCCACGGGTGTCCTTTTTTCGGAAATCCATGGGGTTCCCTGTTTTGCTTGGTGGCTTGGACACCCGAGGCCCATATCTGTATGTTGTGCTTATCTGGAGAAAGTGTGAAATTGCGGTGTCAATACAGACTTGGGGTTACCTGTGTTTTAGGCTTTCCCCTTGGCGCCCAGGTAGGTGCACCCACACATGTGAGGTACCATTTTTATCGGGACACCTGTAGGAATGCGGGACGGTAGGCCATGTGTTGTTGGCAGCGTGTTTCGATGGGTGAGCTGAATGAAATATGCGGAAAATGCATTTTCTTTCCTACATTTCGGACTTTGCAGGGGTGTCTGGGTAATAAATTCTGGGCCGATTTGCGCAAATCCTACCTCTGTGTATGCCCACGGGTGTCCTCTTTTTGGAAACACATGGGGTTCCCTGTTTTCCTTGGTGGCTTGGACACCCGAGGCCCATATCTGTATGTTGTGCTTGTCTGGAAAAAGTCTGAAATTCTGGTGTCAGTACAGACTTGGGGTTACCTGTGTTTTAGGCTTTCCCCTTGGTGCCCAGGTAGGTGCACCCACACATGTGAGGTACTGTTTTCATCAGGACACCTGTGGGAACGCGGGACGGTAGGCCATGTGTTGTTGGCGGCGTGTTTCGATGCGTGCAACGAGTGAAATGTGCGGAAAAGTGCATTTTTTCCCACATTTCGGACTTTGCGGGAGTGTCTGTGTAATAAATTCTAGGCCGTTTTGCCCGAATGATACCTCTGTGGATTCCCACGAGTGTCTCCTTTTAGGAAATGCATGGGTTTCCCTGTTTTCCTTGGTGGCTTGGACACTCAAGGCCCATATCTGTATGTTGTGCTTTTCTCGAAAAAGTGTGAAATTCAGGTGTCAAAACAGACTTGGGGTTACCTGTGTTTTAGGCTTTCCACTTGGCGCCCAGGTAGGTGCACCCACACATGTGATGTACCGTTTTCATCGGGACACCTGTGGGAACGCGGGACGGTAGGCCATGTGTTGTTGGCGGCGTGTTTCGATGGGTGAGCCGAGTGAAATGTGCGGAAAATGTGTTTTTTTCCCACATTTCAGACTTTGCGGGGGTGTCTGGGTAATAAATTCCGCGCCGATTTGCGCAAATCATAACTATGCGGATTCCCACGGGTGTCCTCTTTTCGGAAATGCATGGGGTTCCCTGTTTTCCTTGGTGGCTTGGACACCCGAGACCCATATCTGTATGTTGTGCTTGTCTGGAGAAAGTGTGAAATTCAGGTGTCAAAACAGACTTGGGGTTACCTGTGTTTTAGGCTTTCCCATTGGCGTCCAGGTAGGTGCACCCACACATGTCAGGTACCATTTTTATCAGGACACCTGTAGGAATGCGGGACGGTAGGCCATGTTTTCTTGGCGGTGTGTTTCGATGGGTGAGCCGAGTGAAATGTGCGGAAAATGTGTTTTTTTTCCCACATTTCGGAATTTGCGGTGGTGTCTGGGTAATAAATTCTGGGCCGATTTGCGCAAATCATACCTCTGCGGATTCCCACGGGTGTACTCTTGTCAGAAATGCGTGGGGTTCCCTGTTTTCCTTGGTGGCTTGGACACCCGAGGCCCATATCTGTATGTTGTGCTTGTCTGGAGAAAGTGTGAAATTCAGGTGTCAACACAGACTTGGGGTTACCTGTGTTTTAGGATTTCCCCTTGGCGCCCAGGTAGGTACACCCACACATGTGATGTACCATTTTTATCGGGACACCTGTAGGAATGCGGGACGGTAGGCCATGTTTTCTTGGCGGTGTGTTTCGATGGGTGAGCCGAGTGAAATGTGCGGAAAATGTGTTTTTTTCCCACATTTCGGACTTTGCGGTGGTGTCTGGGTAATAAATTCTGGGCCGATTTGCGCAAATCATACCTCTGCGGATTCCCACGGGTGTACTCTTTTCGGAAATGCATGGGGTTCCCTGTTTTCCTTGGTGGCTTGGACACCCGAGGCCCATATCTGTATGTTGTGCTTGTCTGGAGAAAGTGTGAAATTCAGGTGTCAACACAGACTTGGGGTTACCTGTGTTTTAGGATTTCCCCTTGGCGCCCAGGTAGGTACACCCACACATGTGATGTACCGTTTTCATCGGGACACCTGTGGGCACGCGGGACGGTAGGCCATGTGTTGTTGGCGGCGTGTTTCGATGCGTGCAACGAGTGAAATGTGCGGAAAAGTGCATTTTTTCCCACATTTCGGACTTTGCGGGAGTGTCTGTGTAATAAATTCTGGGCCGTTTTGCCCGAATGATACCTCTGTGGATTCCCACGAGTGTCCCCTTTTCGGAAATGCATGGGTTTCCCTGTTTTCCTTGGTGGCTTGGACACTCAAGGCCCATATCTGTATGTTGTGCTTTTCTCGAAAAAGTGTGAAATTCAGGTGTCAAAACAGACTTGGGGTTACCTGTGTTTTAGGCTTTCCACTTGGCACCCAGGTAGGTGCACCCACACATGTGATGTACCGTTTTCATCGGGACACCTGTGGGAACGCGGGACGGTAGGCCATGTGTTGTTGGCGGCGTGTTTCGATGGGTGAGCCGAGTGAAATGTGCGGAAAATGTGTTTTTTTCCCACATTTCAGACTTTGCGGGGGTGTCTGGGTAATAAATTCCGCGCCGATTTGCGCAAATCATAACTATGCGGATTCCCACGGGTGTCCTCTTTTCGGAAATGCATGGGGTTCCCTGTTTTCCTTGGTGGCTTGGACACCCGAGACCCATATCTGTATGTTGTGCTTGTCTGGAGAAAGTGTGAAATTCAGGTGTCAAAACAGACTTGGGGTTACCTGTGTTTTAGGCTTTCCCATTGGCGCCCAGGTAGGTGCACCCACACATGTCAGGTACCATTTTTATCAGGACACCTGTAGGAATGCGGGACGGTAGGCCATGTTTTCTTGGCGGTGTGTTTCGATGGGTGAGCCGAGTGAAATGTGCGGAAAATGTGTTTTTTTCCCCACATTTCGGAATTTGCGGTGGTGTCTGGGTAATAAATTCTGGGCCGATTTGCGCAAATCATACCTCTGCGGATTCCCACGGGTGTACTCTTGTCAGAAATGCGTGGGGTTCCCTGTTTTCCTTGGTGGCTTGGACACCCGAGGCCCATATCTGTATGTTGTGCTTGTCTGGAGAAAGTGTGAAATTCAGGTGTCAACACAGACTTGGGGTTACCTGTGTTTTAGGATTTCCCCTTGGCGCCCAGGTAGGTACACCCACACATGTGATGTACCATTTTTATCGGGACACCTGTAGGAATGCGGGACGGTAGGCCATGTTTTCTTGGCGGTGTGTTTCGATGGGTGAGCCGAGTGAAATGTGCGGAAAATGTGTTTTTTTCCCCACATTTCGGACTTTGCGGTGGTGTCTGGGTAATAAATTCTGGGCCGATTTGCGCAAATCATACCTCTGCGGATTCCCACGGGTGTACTCTTTTCAGAAATGCATGGGGTTCCCTGTTTTCCTTGGTGGCTTGGACACCCGAGGCCCATATCTGTATGTTGTGCTTGTCTGGAGAAAGTGTGAAATTCAGGTGTCAACACAGACTTGGGGTTACCTGTGTTTTAGGATTTCCCCTTGGCGCCCAGGTAGGTACACCCACACATGTGATGTACCGTTTTCATCGGGACACCTGTGGGCACGCGGGACGGTAGGCCATGTGTTGTTGGCAGCATGTTTCGATGGTCGAGCCGAGTGAAATGTGCGCAAAATGCATTTTTGTTCCTACATTTCGGACGTTGCGGGGGTTTCTGAGTAATACATTCTGGGCCGATTTGCACAAATCATACCTCTGCGGATTCCCACAGGTATCCACTTTTTGGAAATGCATGGGGTTCCCTGTTTTCCTTGGTGGCCTGGACACTCGAGGCCCATTTCTGTATGTTGTGCTTGTCTGGAGAAATTGTGAAATTCAGGTGTCAAAACAGACTTGGGGTTACCTGTGTTTTAGGCTTTCCCTTTGGCGCCCAAGTAGGTGCACCCACACATGTGAGGTACCGTTTTCATATGGACACGTGTGGGAACGTGGGACGGTAAGCCATATGGTGTTGGCGGCATGTTTCGATGGGTGAGCCGAGTGAAATGTGCGGAAAATGCATTTTTTTCCTACATTCCGGACGTTGCGGGGGTTTCTGAGTAATACATTCTGGGCCGATTTGCGCAAATCATACCTCTGCGGATTCCCACAGGTATCCACTTTTTGGAAATGCATGGGGTTCCCTGTTTTCCTTGGTGGCTTGGACACCCGAGGCCCCTTTCTGTGTGTTGTTCTTGTCTGGAAAAAAGTATGAAATGCAGGTGTCAAAACAGACTTGGGGTTACCTGTGTTTTAGGTTTTCCCCTGGCTCCCAGGTATGTGCACACACACATGTGAGGTACAGTTTTTATCAGGACACCTGTGGGAACGCAGGACAGTAGGCCATGTGGTGTTGGCGGCGTGTTTTGATGGGTGAGCTGAGTGAAATGTGTGGAAAATGCATTTTTTTTCCTACATTTCGGACTTTGCGGGGGTGTCTGGGTAATACATTCTGGGCCGATTTGCGCAAATCATACCTCTGCGGATTCCAACCGGCGTCCTCCTTTCGGAAATGCATGGGGTTTCCTGTTTTGCTTGGTGGCTTGGACACCCGAGGTCCATATCTGTATGTTGTGCTTATCTGGAGAAAGTGTGAAATTCAGGTGTCAAAACAGACTTGGGGTTACCTGTGTTTTAGGCTTTCCCCTTGGCGCCCAGGTAGGTGCACCCACACATGTGAGATACCGTTTTCATTGAGACAACTGTGGGAACATGGGACGGTAGGCCATGTGTTGTTGGTGGAGTGTTTCAATGGGTGAGCTCAGTGAAATGTGTGGAAAATGTGTTTTTTTTCCCACATTTCGGACTTTGCGGGGGTGTCTGGGTAATACATTCTGGGCCGATTCACGCAAATCATACCTCTGCGGATTCCCACGAGTGTCCTCTTTTCGGAAATGCGTGGGGTTCCCTGTTTTCCTTGGTGGCCTGGACACTCGAGGCCCATTTCTGTATGTTGTGCTTGTCTGGAGAAATTGTGAAATTCAGGTGTCAAAACAGACTTGGGGTTACCTGTGTTTTAGGCTTTCCCCTTGGCGCCCAGGTAGGTGCATGTTAGGGAGAATTCTCTGTTTAGGCTGAATTTCCCTACCTAGTGAGTCCCCCAGCAGCTTTGCTGGATTTCTGGGGTTTCTTTTTTTCTCCTGCCAAGAGTGGGACTCTTTTACCCTCACTCTTGGACATGTTGAAGTGTGTTTTCTTGGTTAAACCTTGTGTTGAATGGGCTATGGGGTCTTTTACTCCATAGGGCCTCATGTATTTTTGTGATGTGGGTTACACAGCACCCTCTGTGCCGTGACCCAGGGGTGTCCTAGGGACTCCCCAACATAGACTCCATACCCTGGGACTGACTACTGTCTCCCAGGGCATGTAAAGTCACCAAAGACTTTGCTAGTCTTGAATCCTGAACAGAACCAGTACAAACCATCATATTGTGGATGTACTGGCTGGGGCAATTCGATTGCCCCAGGGTCTGTTAGTCGAGGGGGCACGTCTCCGTCCCCCCTGATCGAGTTTTGGCTGGTGGCAGTGGAAACTACGTTTTATATTCAACCGCGAATATTTTCCTATGGGATTTCCCATTGTTTTAGGCTAACACATTTAATTATTTATTTACGGTAGCCTTAAACATACCGCCGGTTTATATATTTATTATTATGACTCCGGTTGGGACTTTTTGCCAAAACTTGATTCTAAAATGGCGTTGGCGTTCGCCTCTGTAACTCTGACCCAAAGTGGAGCCCTTTGTCCCACTTTTGGCGGGCTTCTCCACAGAAGCCCTCCAAAGTGGTGCCACTCTGTCTGGGGTACTTAGGAGGGGTGGAGGGGGATTTAGGCACCCTGGACTGAGTTACCTTGGTAACTCAAGTCGCACTCCGTCCTGATTGGCCCAAGTGGTGAGCCGGCCGGCTCACCACTTAGCATGTTTGAGTGACAGCTAGGCTGGGTGAATGGGGGTTTGCTGCATAAAAGCAGGGCTTTGGGGACTGGAACTTTAGAAGTCGCCACAGGACCAAGAATCCGACGAGGGAAGAGCTGAGCCGACCTGCTTCGACGACACCACCCGGTGGAGCCCTGCTGAACCGTCTCACCACTTTTCCCGACGACCGAGGAGAACTCTTAACGGAGTGGCTCCTTCCCTTGACTGGTGGGGACAACCAGTTTTCGCCTTCTTTTCGCTTCTCGAGGTATCTCGTGGCCGCCTTGCCAGTGCCAAGCACCCCGGCAACCGGAACCCCACCACTTTTTACCCCAACCACGAAAGTCGGTACAACCCCTTGACCGGAGGACTCCGCGGCTGGTTTCTTCCCGGGCAGTGCAACGACCTTCTTCTTCTGCTCTTCTGCGAGAACTTCTTCTCCCCTGACCGACGTCGAGCCTTGCTGCCACTGCCTGGAACAACTGCCACCGCTGGAGGATCCTTTCCGCTTAAGGTACCGTGTTCCGCCTGGCTTCCCTTGCCACCGACTGTACGGGGTAGATTTAGCCCCCGGCTTTCGAACCTGGGAGTGCCTGGAATACCCTGGCTAAACTTCTAAGCCACTCTAAACTCTTTCTAACTCTTTGCAAGACTTTGAATCCCTAATAACAGTGTGATCTTGGGCACATTTTCGCTCCGGCTACTCTAAGAGTGGGCCCTGCCTAGTGACTTTTGCTCACCTGTGACTTTGTGCTTCTTTGAGCCTATTGCAAGTGTTCTGAACCTTAGAGTGGTGTGTTTAACCCATTTCTGTTTCTTTTTATCCCTTCCTTAAACCTACTAGAGTGTCATCTAACGTTAAGCGCTCACCTCTGTTTTAATTATGTGGAGTTAACTTAGAGTTGTCTAGATAGGAGTAAGGGTTGAAACTGCTTTCATTATAACTGTGTTTTAAGTGTTTTTACTATACTTTGCTAGAGTGTTTTCAACTTATGTGTTCTTAAAAAAATAAATAACTATATACTTTTGAAACCAAGCTCTGGTCAGTGTTTGCTTGTGCTATTGTGTCTGAGTACATACTGTGTATACTTTGCATACTGCCTAACTCTTCTTGAGGGGAGTCTGACTGCTCAGCCACAGCTACCAGGTAAATCTGGGTGGTGCGGACTGCTACCAAGTGGGTTTACTGCTATACCTGTAGTCTTAAATCTTTTGCAGTGTTCCCCAAGGGAACTGCACAGGTTTCTGCCTAACACTGATGTACAGCGGTGGGATTTGTATTGAGTATACA
Organism: Ambystoma mexicanum; assembly: GCF_040938575.1. Classification (NCBI taxonomy): domain Eukaryota; kingdom Metazoa; phylum Chordata; class Amphibia; order Caudata; family Ambystomatidae; genus Ambystoma; species Ambystoma mexicanum. Next base: position 1,470,126,220 of record NC_090931.1, on the reverse strand, counting down.
TTTTATTGTGCTTTAGATACCTTAGTGCAACTAACCACAAAGCTTAGCACTGTAAAAGTAATCCTCTAACATGTCAGTTATAGAAAGCTATAGTCAAGAGTCCCTTGCAGCCAAAACTGCTGATTGTTTAAGAGTGCTCTGTAAACATAAGGATCTCCTGACTAAGGGCAAGAAAATGGAGCTGATTGAAAGATTGTTAGCTAACCAAAGCCTGGGTGATGGTTCAGAGGAACCTACCACTCCAGTAACTGTAGATGACAGTATTGAAATTAACATGGAGCAAAATGTTGATGATTCTGAGGAAGAGTCAGAAGAGGAGGGTGAGGCTGTTGTGACTATCCCCCCTAGGCCTCTGCCTGCTCTACCTGCTGTACCTACTGGACCTTTACCAGGTCCCACATTTAGTCCTCAATACTTTGAACTGGAGAAAATGAAACTAGAATTGGAGTATAAGAAACTTAATGCTCAAACTGACAAAGAACTAAGGCTAAGGGAAATGGAGCTCAAGTATGACTTAGAAATGAAGAAATTATCTGTTGAGAATGCTTCTCTCTCTGGCTCCTCTAGAAGTTCCAGTCCTAAAAGACCCCGGATGCCTAAAGAATTGGTTGGTATGTATGAGCCTAAGTTGGATGTGTTGGATTGGTTGTCTCTGTTTGAATATAATCATGGGCTCCAGAACATCACAGGAAATGACTTACTCACCTGGTTGTTCTCTAGGCTTCCCCCTGTTGCAACTGATGTGGTAATGGAGATGGGGGAGGAGGATAGGAAGGACTATGAATGTGTGAAACTAGCTTTGATAGCTAGGTTTGGGAAGACCCCTTCCCAGTATCTTAAGAGGTTTAGGAGCCTCAAAAAGCATGATGGTACCCCTTGGGCTACCTGGGTGAATGAATGTTTGAAAAACTTAGAGGGATGGATTAAGGGTTACAAGGTGAACACTTATGAAGGTATGAAGAATTTGTTTATGTTGGAGACTATTTATGATGCCTGCTCTCCTGAGCTCAGACAACACTTGGCTGATTCCAGGGAATTGGATTCCCGGAAACTAGCTAAGGCTGCTGACTTGTGGGTTGCCAACAGGGCCACTCACAAGGATTCTGGGGCCACTCAGAAGAAGGATGGGGAGAAATAGTCTAAAAAGGACTCCAAAGAGAATTCTAATACTACAAATTCCAAAGAGGGCCCCAAACAAAACTATTCCAGCGAGCCTTTGGCTCATGCTTTGTTTGTAAGGCTACTGACCATGTGAAAGGAGATCCCAGATGTAAGGGTAAACCTTCAGGGGTCCAGCTTGCCTCCTTAGCCTTCGCTCCAGAAGAGGAAGTACATATGGCAAGTGGAAACTTTCTATTACTAGCTGATGAACCCACTGGAGTCTCAGCTAGTGTTTCTTTAGTCTCTCTGGGGTTGTGGGAACAACAGAATTTAGATGTCTATAACTCTATCCCAGATAATACTAAAGAGTATTATAAGGACAGTGTCCAGGTGAATGGTCAGGAGACTCCTGCCATTAGGGACACTGGAGCCAGCATAACTGTGGTGGATGAATCATTTTTCAAGGCAGAGGATGTTGCTAAGGCACCCAAATGCCTCACCAAGTTAGCTGGTGGGCCTGTGCAGATGTGTCCCCAGTTACCAGTTCTCATCCAATGTAATGATATGGCTGTAAAAATACCTGTCAGTGTACAATGTGAAGTGCCAGGTAGGGTTCTGTTGGGTAATGACCTCAAAGCTCTTGGAGTTGTATCTCATACCCCCAGACCCCCTAGCAAAAGGTTACAGGAACTCACAAAACCTGCAAGAGAGAAAACCCTGAGAGGGTTATCTCAGGAGATGATGACAGAAATCACTCCTCTCCCACTGGAGCAACTTACTGCAGTAACTACCAGAGCAGGAGCAAAGGGGCAACCCAAGACTCCTAGGAAAAAGCCAGCAGCAAGCACCCCAGTGCTTCCAACAAGGACTTCCCCTAGGTTGTCCAAAGTTACACCTGTAACTCCACCTCCAGCTGAGGCTGAGAGGGAGGTACCACCCTGTGTGGTTGAGCTAGACTCGGAGGAAGAGCTAGAAGGAGGCCCCAACCTTATTGGAGATTTGGACCCTGAGGACCATCCTGAGCTGCAGTCTTTACTGGCAGAAGGTGGGCCTAGCAGGGCAGCTTTTCGTAAGGGGCAAAGAGAATGTCCAACTCTGGAGGGTCTCCGCCACCAGGCAGCTTCTCAAGCTGATGGGCAAGAGCCTGGGAAGTATAGGTTACACTGGGAAGATGGCCTCTTCTACAGTGAACCCACTGAGTCTGAACCTGGAGACTACAAACGCCTTGTAGTCCCACAAGAGAACAGACAACAGTTCTTACAACTAGCACATGAGATACCTTTGGCTGGTCACTTGAGTTTCAAGAAGACCAAGGAAAGGCTCTCACTCTACTTTTATTGGCCAAAGATGGGGGCTGAAGTAGATAGATATTGTAAGAGCTGCCATACCTGCCAGACTTCTGGTAAGGTTGGTTCCAAGAATGTGGCACCTTTAGTGCCTCTCCCAGTTGTGGGAGTCCCATTTGAGAGGGTAGGGATTGATATTGTTGGTCCCCTTGATCCTCCAACCTCCTCAGGCAACAGGTTTATCCTTGTTGTAGTAGACCATGCTACTAGGTACCCTGAGGCAATTCCTATGAGGACTGTTACAGCTCCGGCTGTGGCTAAGGCCCTCCTCGGTATTTTTACCAGGGTTGGGTTTCCTAAGGAGGTAATCTCTGACAGAGGGTCAAACTTTATGTCCCACTACATGAAAGCCATGTGGAAAACCTGTGGAGTTACCTACAAGTTCTCAACCGCTTACCACCCTCAGACAAACGGGTTGGTTGAAAGGTTTAACAGAACCATGAAGAGCATGATAGGTGCTTTAGAAGAACCCCTTAAGAAAAAGTGGGACCTTCTACTGCCATGCCTTCTCTTTGCTTATAGAGAAGTCCCTCAGGAGGGAGTAGGTTATTCTCCCTTTGAGCTTCTCTATGGCCATCCAGTCAGAGGTCCATTGGCCCTGATTAAGGAGGGATTGGAAGGTGCTCCTCCCCTCAAGCCAGTCAGAGTGACTGACTATGTGATAGGTCTCCGGAGGAGAATGTCACACATGATGGCAGAAGCAAGTGACAACTTGAAAGCTGGTCAAGCTCTGGTCAAACATTGGCACGACCAGAAGGCTAACATGGTTGAGTTTACTCAAGACCAGCTAGTTCTAGTTATGCTCCCAACAAGGCAGAGGGCCTTGCAAGACAAATGGATGGGACCCTTCAAGATTGTGGGAAAACTTGGAGAGGTCAACTATCTGGTGGATCTGGGCAGATCCAGGGAAGCTCCTAGAGTCTTCCACACCAACCGACTAAAAGCATACATCTCCAGACCTGATGTAGGAGCCTTGCTTCTAGCTTCAGCTGCAGAGGAAGAAGAGAGTGAATCTCTCCCTGATCTCCTCAGAGGTGTGCCTTTAGACGAAAAAGTTGAAGGAGTCAATCTCTCTTCAGACCTGACACCTGAGCAACAAGAGGAGTGCAAATCTATGTTAAATCAGTTTGCCTCCCTGTTCTCACTGTCACCAGGCTTGACCCCTTGGGGTCAGCATGAGATACTCACTGGTGACTCTCTGCCAGTCAAAAGCAGAGGATACAGAATGTCAGAACATGTCAGAACCCACATCAAAGGAGAGGTCAAGAAGATGCTTGATCTCGGGGTAATAGAGTCCTCTACTAGTCCATGGTCTAGCCCAGTTGTGTTAGTACCAAAGGCAGGATCCAAAGACTTGAGATTCTGTGTGGACTATAGAGCTCTAAATGCAGTCACCAAGACTGATGCCCACCCTTTGCCCAGGACATATGAGTTGGTGGATAAACTTGGTGCAGCCAAGTACCTCAGCACATTTGACCTGACGTCAGGCTATTGGCAAATAGCCCTGACAGACCATGCCAAGGAGAAAACTGCATTTTCAACCCCAGTTGGCTTGTACCAGTTTAAGGTCATGCCTTTTGGACTAAAAAATGCACCTGCCACATTCCAAAGGATGGTGAACCAGGTTCTGGCTGGGATGGAAGACTTCTGCATGGCATACTTGGATGACATTGCAGTCTTCAGCCACTCCTGGGAAGAACATGTGACCCACCTAGGACATGTGTTGCAGGCTCTGGAACAGGCCATTTTTGACAATCAAAGCCAGTAAGTGCCAGATTGGTCAAAGTAAAGTGGTCTACCTTGGACATGAGGTAGGAGGTGGAGAAATAAGGCCTTTGCCCAGCAAGATTGAAGCTTTGCAAAATTGGACAACACCAACTACTCAAACCCAAGTGAGAGCTTTTCTAGGCCTCACTGGATATTACAGGAATTTCATTGAGAACTATGGGACCATAGCTTCTCCACTGAATGTAATCTCCTCTCCCAAATTCCCTAAAAAGGTAAAATGGAATGAGGAGTGCAATCAGGCCTTTGAAAAACTGAAGAGAGCTCTTTGCCAAGCTCCAGTCTTGAGAGCTCCTGACTACCACCAACCTTTCATTGTACAAACTGATGCTTCCAATGTAGGTATAGGTGCAGTTCTAAGCCAACTGGATGAGAAGGGTAGGGAGCACCCCATTTGCTTCATCAGTAGAAAACTGAAGGATCCTGAGACAAGGTGGGCAACTATCGAAAGAGAATGCTTTGCTATTGTGTGGGCACTGAAGAAGTTTAGGCCATACTTGTATGGTTCTACTTTTGTTATTCAGACTGACCACCAACCCTTGAGATGGTTAATGCAAATGAAAGGGGAAAATCCAAAACTATTGAGATGGTCAATCTGCCTGCAAGGGTTTGATTTCACCATTGAGCACAGGTCAGGGTGTCACCATCAAAATGCTGATGGACTCTCTAGGATGTATATCATCGACTAGAGGTATGAGGTTCATCCAGGAGTGGATTAAATCCTCCTGTCCCTTAGTCTGGGGGGGGCGAGTGTTAGGGAGAATTCTCTGTTTAGGCTGAATTTCCCTACCTAGTGAGTCCCCCAGCAGCTTTGCTGGATTTCTGGGGTTTCTTTTTTTCTCCTGCCAAGAGTGGGACTCTTTTACCCTCACTCTTGGACATGTTGAAGTGTGTTTTCTTGGTTAAACCTTGTGTTGAATGGGCTATGGGGTCTTTTACTCCATAGGGCCTCATGTATTTTTGTGATGTGGGTTACACAGCACCCTCTGTGCCGTGACCCAGGGGTGTCCTAGGGACTCCCCAACATAGACTCCATACCCTGGGACTGACTACTGTCTCCCAGGGCATGTAAAGTCACCAAAGACTTTGCTAGTCTTGAATCCTGAACAGAACCAGTACAAACCATCATATTGTGGATGTACTGGCTGGGGCAATTCGATTGCCCCAGGGTCTGTTAGTCGAGGGGGCACGTCTCTGTCCCCCCTGATCGAGTTTTGGCTGGTGGCAGTGGAAACTACGTTTTATATTCAACCGCGAATATTTTCCTATGGGATTTCCCATTGTTTTAGGCTAACACATTTAATTATTTATTTACGGTAGCCTTAAACATACCGCCGGTTTATATATTTATTATTATGACTCCGGTTGGGACTTTTGGCCAAAACTTGATTCTAAAATGGCGTTGGCGTTCGCCTCTGTAACTCTGACCCAAAGTGGAGCCCTTTGTCCCACTTTTGGCGGGCTTCTCCACAGAAGCCCTCCAAAGTGGTGCCACTCTGTCTGGGGTACTTAGGAGGGGTGGAGGGGGATTTAGGCACCCTGGACTGAGTTACCTTGGTAACTCAAGTCGCACTCCGTCCTGATTGGCCCAAGTGGTGAGCCGGCCGGCTCACCACTTAGCATGTTTGAGTGACAGCTAGGCTGGGTGAATGGGGGTTTGCTGCATAAAAGCAGGGCTTTGGGGACTGGAACTTTAGAAGTCGCCACAGGACCAAGAATCCGACGAGGGAAGAGCTGAGCCGACCTGCTTCGACGACACCACCCGGTGGAGCCCTGCTGAACCGTCTCACCACTTTTCCCGACGACCGAGGAGAACTCTTAACGGAGTGGCTCCTTCCCTTGACTGGTGGGGACAACCAGTTTTCGCCTTCTTTTCGCTTCTCGAGGTATCTCGTGGCCGCCTTGCCAGTGCCAAGCACCCCGGCAACCGGAACCCCACCACTTTTTACCCCAACCACGAAAGTCGGTACAACCCCTTGACCGGAGGACTCCGCGGCTGGTTTCTTCCCGGGCAGTGCAACGACCTTCTTCTTCTGCTCTTCTGCGAGAACTTCTTCTCCCCTGACCGACGTCGAGCCTTGCTGCCACTGCCTGGAACAACTGCCACCGCTGGAGGATCCTTTCCGCTTAAGGTACCGTGTTCCGCCTGGCTTCCCTTGCCACCGACTGTACGGGGTAGATTTAGCCCCCGGCTTTCGAACCTGGGAGTGCCTGGAATACCCTGGCTAAACTTCTAAGCCACTCTAAACTCTTTCTAACTCTTTGCAAGACTTTGAATCCCTAATAACAGTGTGATCTTGGGCACATTTTCGCTCCGGCTACTCTAAGAGTGGGCCCTGCCTAGTGACTTTTGCTCACCTGTGACTTTGTGCTTCTTTGAGCCTATTGCAAGTGTTCTGAACCTTAGAGTGGTGTGTTTAACCCATTTCTGTTTCTTTTTATCCCTTCCTTAAACCTACTAGAGTGTCATCTAACGTTAAGCGCTCACCTCTGTTTTAATTATGTGGAGTTAACTTAGAGTTGTCTAGATAGGAGTAAGGGTTGAAACTGCTTTCATTATAACTGTGTTTTAAGTGTTTTTACTATACTTTGCTAGAGTGTTTTCAACTTATGTGTTCTTAAAAAAATAAATAACTATATACTTTTGAAACCAAGCTCTGGTCAGTGTTTGCTTGTGCTATTGTGTCTGAGTACATACTGTGTATACTTTGCATACTGCCTAACTCTTCTTGAGGGGAGTCTGACTGCTCAGCCACAGCTACCAGGTAAATCTGGGTGGTGCGGACTGCTACCAAGTGGGTTTACTGCTATACCTGTAGTCTTAAATCTTTTGCAGTGTTCCCCAAGGGAACTGCACAGGTTTCTGCCTAACAGTGCACCCACACATGTGAGATACCGTTTTCATCGAGACAACTGTGGGAACATGGGACGGTAGGCCATATGGTGTTGGCGGCATGTTTCGATGGGTGAGCCGAGTGAAATGTGCAGAAAATGCATTTTTTTCCTACATTTCGGACGTTGCATGGGTGTCTGAGTAATACATTCTGGGCCGATTTGCGCAAATCATACCTCTGCGGATTCCCACAGTTATCCACTTTTCGGAAATGCATGGGGTTCCCTGTTTTCCTTGGTGGCTTGGACACCCGAGGCCCATTTCTGTGTGTTGTGCTTGTCTGGAAAAAAGTATGAAATGCAGGTGTCAAAACAGACTTGGGGTTACCTGTGTTTTAGGTTTTCCCCTGGCGCCCAGGTAGGTGCACCCCCACATGTGAGGTACCGTTTTCATCAGGACACCTGTGGGAACGCGGTACAGTAGGCCATGTGGTGTTGGCGGCGTGTTTTGATGGGTGAGCTGAGTGAAATGTGCAGAAAATGCTTTTTTTCCCCCACTTTTCAGACTTTGTGGGGGTGTCTGGGTAATAAATTCTGCGCCGATTTGCGCAAGTCATTCCTCTGCGGATTCCCACGGGTGTCCTCTTTTCGGAAATGCATGGGGTTCCCTGTTTTCCTTGGTGGCTTGGACACCCGAGGCCCATTTCTGTATGTTGTGCTTGTCTGGAGAAAGTGTGAAATTCAGGTGTCAAAACAGACTTGGGGTTACCTGTGTTTTAGGCTTTCCCCTTGGCGCCCAGGTAGGTGCACCCACACATGTGAGGTACCGTTTTCATTGGGCACCTGTGGGAATGCGGGACGGTAGGCCATGTGTTGTTGGCGGCGTGTTTCGATGGGTGAGCCGAGTGAAATGTGCGGAAAATGCATTTTTTTCCTACATTTCGGACTTTGCGGGGGTGTCTGGGTCCGATTTGCGCAAATCATACCTCTGCGGATTCCCACGGGTGTCCTTTTTTCGGAAATGCATGGGGTTCCCTGTTTTGCTTGGTGGCTTGGACACCCGAGGCCCATATCTGTATGTTGTGCTTATCTGGAGAAAGTAAGAAATTCAGGTGTCAAAACAGACTTGGGGTTACCTGTGTTTTAGGCTTTCCCCTTGGCGCCCACGTATGTGCACCCACATATGTGAGGTACCGTTTTCATTGGAACACATGTGGGAACGTGGGACGGTAGGCCATGTGTTGTTGGTGGCCTGTTTCGATGGGTGAGCTGAATGAAATGTGCGGAAAATGCATTTTTTTTCCTACATTTCGGACTTTGCGGGGGTGTCTGGGTAATACATTCTGGGCCGATTTGCGCAAATCATACCTCTGCGGATTCCCACGGGTGTCCTTTTTTCGGAAATCCATGGGGTTCCCTGTTTTGCTTGGTGGCTTGGACACCCGAGGCCCATATCTGTATGTTGTGCTTATCTGGAGAAAGTGTGAAATTCAGGTGTCAAAACAGACTTGGGGTTACCTGTGTTTTAGGCTTTCCCCTTGGCGCCCAGGTAGGTGCACCCACACATGTGAGGTACCATTTTTATCGGGACACCTGTAGGAATGCGGGACGGTAGGCCATGTGTTGTTGGCAGCGTGTTTCGATGGGTGAGCTGAGTGAAATATGCGGAAAATGCATTTTCTTTCCTACATTTCGGACTTTGCAGGGGTGTCTGGGTAATAAATTCTGGGCCGATTTGCGCAAATCCTACCTCTGTGGATGCCCATGGGTGTCCTCTGATTTTTTGGAAATGCATGGGGTTCCCTGTTTTCCTTGTTGGCTTGGACACCCGAGGCCCATATCTGTATGTTGTGCTTGTCTGGAAAAAGTGTGAAATTCCGGTGTCAATACAGACTTGGGGTTACCTGTGTTTTAGGCTTTCCCCTTGGTGCCCAGGTAGGTGCACCCACACATGTGAGGTACCGTTTTCATCAGGACACCTGTGGGAACATGGTACAGTAGGCCATGTGGTGTTGGCGGCGTGTTTTGATGGGTGAGCTGAGTGAAATGTGCAGAAAATGCTTTTTTTCCCCCACTTTTCAGACTTTGCGGGGGTGTCTGGGTAATAAATTCTGCGCCGATTTGCGCAAGTCATTCCTGTGCGGATTCCCACGGGTGTCCTCTTTTCGGAAATGCATGGGGTTCCCTGTTTTCCTTGGTGGCTTGGACACCCGAGGCCCATTTCTGTATGTTGTGCTTGTCTGGAGAAAGTGTGAAATTCAGGTGTCAAAACAGACTTGGGGTTACCTGTGTTTTAGGCTTTCCCCTTGGCGCCCAGGTAGGTGCACCCACACATGTGAGGTACCGTTTTCATTGGGCACCTGTGGGAATGCGGGACGGTAGGCCATGTGTTGTTGGCGGCGTGTTTCGATGGGTGAGCCGAGTGAAATGTGCGGAAAATGCATTTTTTTCCTACATTTCGGACTTTGCGGGGGTGTCTGGGTCCGATTTGCGCAAATCATACCTCTGCGGATTCCCACGGGTGTCCTTTTTTCGGAAATGCATGGGTTCCCTGTTTTGCTTGGTGGCTTGGACACCCGAGGCCCATATCTGTATGTTGTGCTTATCTGGAGAAAGTAAGAAATTCAGGTGTCAAAACAGATTTGGGGTTACCTGTGTTTTAGGCTTTCCCCTTGGCGCCCACGTATGTGCACCCACATATGTGAGGTACCGTTTTCATTGGAACACATGTGGGAATTTGGGACGGCAGACCATGTGTTGTTGGCAGCGTGTTTCGATGGGTGAGCTGAGTGAAATATGCGGAAAATGCATTTTCTTTCCTACATTTCGGACTTTGCAGGGGTGTCTGGGTAATAAATTCTGGGCCGATTTGCCCAAATCCTACCTCTGTGTATGCCCACGGGTGTCCTCTTTTTGGAAACGCATGGGGTTCCCTGTTTTCCTCGGTGGCTTGGACACCCGAGGCCCATATCTGTATGTTGTGCTTATCTGGAAAAAGTCTGAAATTCCGGTGTCAATACAGACTTGGGGTTACCTGTGTTTTAGGCTTTCCCCTTGGTGCCCAGGTAGGTGCACCCACACATGTGAGGTACTGTTTTCATCGGGACACCTGTGGGAACGTGGGACGGTAGGCCATGTGTTGTTGGCGGCGTGTTTCGATGCGTGCAACGAGTGAAATGTGCGGAAAAGTGCATTTTTTCCCACATTTCGGACTTTGCGGGAGTGTCTGTGTAATAAATTCTGGGCTGATTTACCCAAATGATACCTCTGCGGATTCCCACGAGTGTCCCCTTTTCGGAAATGCATGGGGTTCCCTGTTTTCCTTGGTGGCTTGGACACTCAAGGCCCATATCTGTATGTTGTGCTTTTCAGGAGAAAGTGTGAAATTCAGGTGTCAAAACAGACTTGGGGTTACCTGTGTTTTAGGCTTTCCACTTGGCGCCCAGGTAGGTGCACCCACACATGTGATGTACCGTTTTCATCGGGACACCTGTGGGAACGCGGGACAGTAGGCCATGTGTTGTTGGAGGCGTGTTTCGATGGGTGAGCCGAGTGAAATGTGCGGAAAATGCATTTTTTCCTTCATTTTGGACGTTGCGGGGGTGTCTGAGTAATAAATTCTGGGCCGATTTGCGCAAATAATACCTCTGCGGATTCCCACGGGTGTCCTCTTTTTGGAAATGCATGGGGTTGCCTGTTTTCCTTGGTGGCTTGGACACCCGAGGCCCATTTCTTTATGTTGTGCTTGTCTGGAGAAAGTGTGAAGTTCAGGTGTCAAAACAGACTTGGGGTTACCTGTGTTTTAGGCTTTCCCCTTGGCGCCCAGGTAGGTGCACCCACAAATGTGAGGTACCGTTTTTATCAGGACACCTGTGGGAACGTGGGACGGTAGGCCATGTGTTGTTGGTGGCCTGTTTCGATGGGTGAGCTGAATGAAATGTGCGGAAAATGCATTTTTTTTCCTACATTTCGGACTTTGCGGGGGTGTCTGGGTAATACATTCTGGGCCGATTTGCGCACATCATACCTCTGCGGATTGCCACAGGTGTCCTTTTTTCGGAAATCCATGGGGTTCCCTGTTTTGCTTGGTGGCTTGGACACCCGAGGCCCATATCTGTATGTTGTGCTTATCTGGAGAAAGTGTGAAATTGCGGTGTCAATACAGACTTGGGGTTACCTGTGTTTTAGGCTTTCCCCTTGGCGCCCAGGTAGGTGCACCCACACATGTGAGGTACCATTTTTATCGGGACACCTGTAGGAATGCGGGACGGTAGGCCATGTGTTGTTGGCAGCGTGTTTCGATGGGTGAGCTGAGTGAAATATGCGGAAAATGCATTTTCTTTCCTACATTTCGGACTTTGCAGGGGTGTCTGGGTAATAAATTCTGGGCCGATTTGCGCAAATCCTACCTCTGTGTATGCCCACGGGTGTCCTCTTTTTGGAAACGCATGGGGTTCCCTGTTTTCCTTGGTGGCTTGGACACCCGAGGCCCATATCTGTATGTTGTGCTTGTCTGGAAAAAGTCTGAAATTCCGGTGTCAGTACAGACTTCGGGTTACCTGTGTTTTAGGCTTTCCCCTTGGTGCCCAGGTAGGTGCACCCACACATGTGAGGTACTGTTTTCATCAGGACACTTGTGGGAACGCGGGACGGTAGGCCATGTGTTGTTGGCGGCGTGTTTCGATGCGTGCAACGAGTGAAATGTGCGGAAAAGTGCATTTTTTCCCACATTTCGGACTTTGCGGGAGTGTCTGTGTAATAAATTCTGGGCCGTTTTGCCCGAATGATACCTCTGTGGATTCCCACGAGTGTCCCCTTTTCGGAAATGCATGGGGTTCCCTGTTTTCCTTGGTGGCTTGGACACTCAAGGCCCATATCTGTATGTTGTGCTTTTCTCGAAAAAGTGTGAAATTCAGGTGTCAAAACAGACTTGGGGTTACCTGTGTTTTAGGCTTTCCACTTGGCGCCCAGGTAGGTGCACCCACACATGTGATGTACCGTTTTCATCGGGACACCTGTGGGAACGCGGGACGGTAGGCCATGTGTTGTTGGCGGCGTGTTTCGATGGGTGAGCCGAGTGAAATGTGCGGAAAATGTGTTTTTTTCCCACATTTCAGACTTTGCGGGGTGTCTGGGTAATAAATTCCGCGCCGATTTGCGCAAATCATAACTATGCGGATTCCCACGGGTGTCCTCTTTTCGGAAATGCATGGGGTTCCCTGTTTTCCTTGGTGGCTTGGACACCCGAGACCCATATCTGTATGTTGTGCTTGTCTGGAGAAAGTGTGAAATTCAGGTGTCAAAACAGACTTGGGGTTACCTGTGTTTTAGGCTTTCCCATTGGCGCCCAGGTGGGTGCACCCACACATGTCAGGTACCATTTTTATCAGGACACCAGTAGGAATGCGGGACGGTAGGCCATGTTTTCTTGGCGGTGTGTTTCGATGGGTGAGCCGAGTGAAATGTGCGGAAAATGTGTTTTTTTTCCCACATTTCGGACTTTGCGGGAGTGTCTGTGTAATAAATTCTGGGCTGATTTACCCAAATGATACCTCTGCGGATTCCCACGAGTGTCCCCTTTTCGGAAATGCATGGGGTTCCCTGTTTTCCTTGGTGGCTTGGACACTCAAGGCCCATATCTGTATGTTGTGCTTTTCAGGAGAAAGTGTGAAATTCAGGTGTCAAAACAGACTTGGGGTTACCTGTGTTTTAGGCTTTCCACTTGGCGCCCAGGTAGGTGCACCCACACATGTGATGTACCGTTTTCATCGGGACACCTGTGGGAACGCGGGACAGTAGGCCATGTGTTGTTGGAGGCGTGTTTCGATGGGTGAGCCGAGTGAAATGTGCGGAAAATGCATTTTTTCCTTCATTTTGGACGTTGCGGGGGTGTCTGAGTAATAAATTCTGGGCCGATTTGCGCAAATAATACCTCTGCGGATTCCCACGGGTGTCCTCTTTTTGGAAATGCATGGGGTTGCCTGTTTTCCTTGGTGGCTTGGACACCCGAGGCCCATTTCTTTATGTTGTGCTTGTCTGGAGAAAGTGTGAAGTTCAGGTGTCAAAACAGACTTGGGGTTACCTGTGTTTTAGGCTTTCCCCTTGGCGCCCAGGTAGGTGCACCCACAAATGTGAGGTACCGTTTTTATCAGGACACCTGTGGGAACGTGGGACGGTAGGCCATGTGTTGTTGGTGGCCTGTTTCGATGGGTGAGCTGAATGAAATGTGCGGAAAATGCATTTTTTTTCCTACATTTCGGACTTTGCGGGGGTGTCTGGGTAATACATTCTGGGCCGATTTGCGCACATCATACCTCTGCGGATTGCCACAGGTGTCCTTTTTTCGGAAATCCATGGGGTTCCCTGTTTTGCTTGGTGGCTTGGACACCCGAGGCCCATATCTGTATGTTGTGCTTATCTGGAGAAAGTGTGAAATTGCGGTGTCAATACAGACTTGGGGTTACCTGTGTTTTAGGCTTTCCCCTTGGCGCCCAGGTAGGTGCACCCACACATGTGAGGTACCATTTTTATCGGGACACCTGTAGGAATGCGGGACGGTAGGCCATGTGTTGTTGGCAGCGTGTTTCGATGGGTGAGCTGAGTGAAATATGCGGAAAATGCATTTTCTTTCCTACATTTCGGACTTTGCAGGGGTGTCTGGGTAATAAATTCTGGGCCGATTTGCGCAAATCCTACCTCTGTGTATGCCCACGGGTGTCCTCTTTTTGGAAACGCATGGGGTTCCCTGTTTTCCTTGGTGGCTTGGACACCCGAGGCCCATATCTGTATGTTGTGCTTGTCTGGAAAAAGTCTGAAATTCCGGTGTCAGTACAGACTTCGGGTTACCTGTGTTTTAGGCTTTCCCCTTGGTGCCCAGGTAGGTGCACCCACACATGTGAGGTACTGTTTTCATCAGGACACTTGTGGGAACGCGGGACGGTAGGCCATGTGTTGTTGGCGGCGTGTTTCGATGCGTGCAACGAGTGAAATGTGCGGAAAAGTGCATTTTTTCCCACATTTCGGACTTTGCGGGAGTGTCTGTGTAATAAATTCTGGGCCGTTTTGCCCGAATGATACCTCTGTGGATTCCCACGAGTGTCCCCTTTTCGGAAATGCATGGGGTTCCCTGTTTTCCTTGGTGGCTTGGACACTCAAGGCCCATATCTGTATGTTGTGCTTTTCTCGAAAAAGTGTGAAATTCAGGTGTCAAAACAGACTTGGGGTTACCTGTGTTTTAGGCTTTCCACTTGGCGCCCAGGTAGGTGCACCCACACATGTGATGTACCGTTTTCATCGGGACACCTGTGGGAACGCGGGACGGTAGGCCATGTGTTGTTGGCGGCGTGTTTCGATGGGTGAGCCGAGTGAAATGTGCGGAAAATGTGTTTTTTTCCCACATTTCAGACTTTGCGGGGTGTCTGGGTAATAAATTCCGCGCCGATTTGCGCAAATCATAACTATGCGGATTCCCACGGGTGTCCTCTTTTCGGAAATGCATGGGGTTCCCTGTTTTCCTTGGTGGCTTGGACACCCGAGACCCATATCTGTATGTTGTGCTTGTCTGGAGAAAGTGTGAAATTCAGGTGTCAAAACAGACTTGGGGTTACCTGTGTTTTAGGCTTTCCCATTGGCGCCCAGGTGGGTGCACCCACACATGTCAGGTACCATTTTTATCAGGACACCAGTAGGAATGCGGGACGGTAGGCCATGTTTTCTTGGCGGTGTGTTTCGATGGGTGAGCCGAGTGAAATGTGCGGAAAATGTGTTTTTTTTCCCACATTTCGGAATTTGCGGTGGTGTCTGGGTAATAAATTCTGGGCCGATTTGCGCAAATCATACCTCTGCGGATTCCCACGGGTGTACTCTTTTCGGAAATGCATGGGGTTCCCTGTTTTCCTTGGTGGCTTGGACACCCGAGGCCCATATCTGTATGTTGTGCTTGTCTGGAGAAAGTGTGAAATTCAGGTGTCAACACAGACTTGGGGTTACCTGTGTTTTAGGATTTCCCCTTGGCGCCCAGGTAGGTACACCCACACATGTGATGTACCGTTTTCATCGGGACACCTGTGGGCACGCGGGACGGTAGGCCATGTGTTGTTGGCAGCATGTTTCGATGGTCGAGCCGAGTGAAATGTGCGCAAAATGCATTTTTGTTCCTACATTTCGGACGTTGCGGGGGTTTCTGAGTAATACATTCTGGGCCGATTTGCGCAAATCATACCTCTGCGGATTCCCACAGGTATCCACTTTTTGGAAATGCATGGGGTTCCCTGTTTTCCTTGGTGGCTTGGACACCCGAGGCCCCTTTCTGTGTGTTGTTCTTGTCTGGAAAAAAGTATGAAATGCAGGTGTCAAAACAGACTTGGGGTTACCTGTGTTTTAGGTTTTCCCCTGGCTCCCAGGTATGTGCACACACACATGTGAGGTACAGTTTTTATCAGGACACCTGTGGGAACGCAGGACAGTAGGCCATGTGGTGTTGGCGGCGTGTTTTGATGGGTGAGCTGAGTGAAATGTGTGGAAAATGCATTTTTTTTCCTACATTTCGGACTTTGCGGGGGTGTCTGGGTAATACATTCTGGGCCGATTTGCGCAAATCATACCTCTGCGGATTCCAACCGGCGTCCTCCTTTCGGAAATGCATGGGGTTTCCTGTTTTGCTTGGTGGCTTGGACACCCGAGGTCCATATCTGTATGTTGTGCTTATCTGGAGAAAGTGTGAAATTCAGGTGTCAAAACAGACTTGGGGTTACCTGTGTTTTAGGCTTTCCCCTTGGCGCCCAGGTAGGTGCACCCACACATGTGAGATACCGTTTTCATTGAGACAACTGTGGGAACATGGGACGGTAGGCCATGTGTTGTTGGTGGAGTGTTTCAATGGGTGAGCTCAGTGAAATGTGTGGAAAATGTGTTTTTTTTCCCACATTTCGGACTTTGCGGGGGTGTCTGGGTAAAACATTCTGGGCCGATTCACGCAAATCATACCTCTGCGGATTCCCACGAGTGTCCTCTTTTCGGAAATGCATGGGGTTCCCTGTTTTCCTTGGTGGCCTGGACACTCGAGGCCCATTTCTGTATGTTGTGCTTGTCTGGAGAAATTGTGAAATTCAAGTGTCAAAACAGACTTGGGGTTACCTGTGTTTTAGGCTTTCCCCTTGGCGCCCAGGTAGGTGCACCCACACATGTGAGATACCGTTTTCATCGAGACAACTGTGGGAACATGGGACGGTAGGCCATATGGTGTTGGCGGCATGTTTCGATGGGTGAGCCGAGTGAAATGTGCGGAAAATGCATTTTTTTCCTACATTTCGGACGTTGCATGGGTGTCTGAGTAATACATTCTGGGCCGATTTGCGCAAATCATACCTCTGCGGATTCCCACAGTTATCCACTTTTCGGAAATGCATGGGGTTCCCTGTTTTCCTCGGTGGCTTGGACACCCGAGGCCCATTTCTGTATGTTGTGCTTGTCTGGAAAAAGTCTGAAATTCCGGTGTCAATACAGACTTGGGGTTACCTGTGTTTTAGGCTTTCCCCTTGGTGCCCAGGTAGGTGCACCCACACATGTGAGGTACTGTTTTCATCGGGACACCTGTGGGAACGCGGGACGGTAGGCCATGTGTTGTTGGCGGTGTGTTTCGATGCGTGCAACGAGTGAAATGTGCGGAAAAGTGCATTTTTTCCCACATTTCGGACTTTGCGGTAGTGTCTGTGTAATAAATTCTGGGCTGATTTACCCAAATGATACCTCTGCGGATTCCCACGAGTGTCCCCTTTTCGGAAATGCATGGGGTTCCCTGTTTTCCTTGGTGGCTTGGACACTCAAGGCCCATATCTGTATGTTGTGCTTTTCTGGAGAAAGTGTGAAATTCAGGTGTCAAAACAGACTTGGGGTTACCTGTGTTTTAGGCTTTCCACTTGGCGCCCAGGTAGGTGCACCCACACATGTGATGTACCGTTTTCATCGGGACACCTGTGGGAACGCGGGACGGTAGGCCATGTGTTGTTGGAGGCGTGTTTCGATGGGTGAGCCGAGTGAAATGTGCGGAAAATGCATTTTTTCCTACATTTTGGACGTTGCGGGGTTGTCTGAGTAATAAATTCTGGGCCGATTTGCGCAAATAATACCTCTGCGGATTCCCACGGGTGTCCTCTTTTCGGAAATGCATGGGGTTGCCTGTTTTCCTTGGTGGCTTGGACACCCGAGGCCCATTTCTTTATGTTGTGCTTGTCTGGAGAAAGTGTGAAGTTCAGGTGTCAAAACAGACTTGGGGTTACCTGTGTTTTAGGCTTTCCCCTTGGCGCCCAGGTAGGTGCACCCACAAATGTGAGGTACCGTTTTTATCAGGACACCTGTGGGAACGTGGGACGGTAGGCCATGTGTTGTTGGTGGCCTGTTTCGATGGGTGAGCTGAATGAAATGTGCGGAAAATGCATTTTTTCCCTACATTTCGGACTTTGCGGGGGTGTCTGGGTAATACATTCTGGGCCGATTTGCGCAAATCATACCTCTGCGGATTCCCACGGGTGTCCTTTTTTCGGAAATCCATGGGGTTCCCTGTTTTGCTTGGTGGCTTGGACACCCGAGGCCCATATCTGTATGTTGTGCTTATCTGGAGAAAGTGTGAAATTCAGGTGTCAAAACAGACTTGGGGTTACCTGTGTTTTAGGCTTTCCTCTTGGCGCCCAGGTAGGTGCACCCACACATGTGAGGTACCATTTTTATCGGGACACCTGTAGGAATGCGGGACGGTAGGCCATGTGTTGTTGGCAGCGTGTTTCGATGGGTGAGCTGAGTGAAATATGCGGAAAATGCATTTTCTTTCCTACATTTCGGACTTTGCAGGGGTGTCTGGGTAATAAATTCTGGGCCGATTTGCGCAAATCCTACCTCTGTGTATGCCCACGGGTGTCCTCTTTTTGGAAACGCATGGGGTTCCCTGTTTTCCTTGGTGGCTTGGACACCCGAGGCCCATATCTGTATGTTGTGCTTGTCTGGAAAAAGTCTGAAATTCCGGTGTCAGTACAGACTTGGGGTTACCTGTGTTTTAGGCTTTCCCCTTGGTGCCCAGGTAGGTGCACCCACACATGTGAGGTACTGTTTTCATCAGGACACCTGTGGGAACGCGGGACGGTAGGCCATGTGTTGTTGGCGGCGTGTTTCGATGCGTGCAACGAGTGAAATGTGCGGAAAAGTGCATTTTTTCCAACATTTCGGACTTTGCGGGAGTGTCTGTGTAATAAATTCTGGGCCGTTTTGCCCGAATGATACCTCTGTGGATTCCCAGGAGTGTCCCCTTTTCGGAAATGCATGGGGTTCCCTGTTTTCCTTGGTGGCTTGGACACTCAAGGCCCATATCTGTATGTTGTGCTTGTCTGGAGAAAGTGTGAAATTCAGGTGTCAACACAGACTTGGGGTTACCTGTGTTTTAGGATTTCCCCTTGGCGCCCAGGTAGGTACACCCACACATGTGATGTACCATTTTTATCGGGACACCTGTAGGAATGCGGCACGGTAGGCCATATTTTCTTGGCGGTGTGTTTCGATGGGTGAGCCGAGTGAAATGTGCGGAAAATGTGTTTTTTTCCCACATTTCGGACTTTGCGGTGGTGTCTGGGTAATAAATTCTGGGCCGATTTGCGCAAATCATACCTCTGCGGATTCCCACGGGTGTACTCTTTTCGGAAATGCATGGGGTTCCCTGTTTTCCTTGGTGGCTTGGACACCCGAGGCCCATATCTGTATGTTGTGCTTGTCTGGAGAAAGTGTGAAATTCAGGTGTCAACACAGACTTGGGGTTACCTGTGTTTTAGGATTTCCCCTTGGCGCCCAGGTAGGTACACCCACACATGTGATGTACCGTTTTCATCGGGACACCTGTGGGCACGCGGGACGGTAGGCCATGTGTTGTTGGCAGCATGTTTCGATGGTCGAGCCGAGTGAAATGTGCGCAAAATGCATTTTTGTTCCTACATTTCGGACATTGCGGGGGTTTCTGAGTAATACATTCAGGGCCGATTTGCGCAAATCATACTTCTGCGGATTCCCACAGGTATCCACTTTTTGGAAATGTATGGGGTTCCCTGTTTTCCTTGGTGGCCTGGACACTCGAGGCCCATTTCTGTATGTTGTGCTTGTCTGGAGAAATTGTGAAATTCAGGTGTCAAAACAGACTTGGGGTTACCTGTGTTTTAGGCTTTCCCTTTGGCGCCCAAGTAGGTGCACCCACACATGTGAGGTACCGTTTTCATCGGGACACGTGTGGGAACGTGGGACGGTAAGCCATATGGTGTTGGCGGCATGTTTCGATGGGTGAGCCGAGTGAAATGTGCGGAAAATGCATTTTTTTCCTACATTCCGGACGTTGCGGGGGTTTCTGAGTAATACATTCTGGGCCGATTTGCGCAAATCATACCTCTGCGGATTCCCACAGGTATCCACTTTTTGGAAATGCATGGGGTTCCCTGTTTTCCTTGGTGGCTTGGACACCCGAGGCCCCTTTCTGTGTGTTGTTCTTGTCTGGAAAAAAGTATGAAATGCAGGTGTCAAAACAGACTTGGGGTTACCTGTGTTTTAGGTTTTCCCCTGGCGCCCAGGTATGTGCACACACACATGTGAGGTACAGTTTTTATCAGGACACCTGTGGGAACGCAGGACAGTAGGCCATGTGGTGTTGGCGGCGTGTTTTGATGGGTGAGCTGAGTGAAATGTGCGGAAAATGCATTTTTTTTCCTACATTTCGGACTTTGCGGGGGTGTCTGGGTAATACATTCTGGGCCGATTTGCGCAAATCATACCTCTGCGGATTCCAACCGGCGTCCTCCTTTCGGAAATGCATGGGGTTTCCTGTTTTGCTTGGTGGCTTGGACACCCGAGGTCCATATCTGTATGTTGTGCTTATCTGGAGAAAGTGTGAAATTCAGGTGTCAAAACAGACTTGGGGTTACCTGTGTTTTAGGCTTTCCCCTTGGCGCCCAGGTAGGTGCACCCACACATGTGAGATACCGTTTTCATTGAGACAACTGTGGGAACATGGGACGGTAGGCCATGTGTTGTTGGTGGAGTGTTTCAATGGGTGAGCTCAGTGAAATGTGTGGAAAATGCGTTTTTTTTTCCACATTTCGGACTTTGCGGGGGTGTCTGGGTAATACATTCTGGGCCGATTCACGCAAATCATACCTCTGCGGATTCCCACGAGTGTCCTCTTTTCGGAAATGCGTGGGGTTCCCTGTTTTCCTTGGTGGCCTGGACACTCGAGGCCCATTTCTGTATGTTGTGCTTGTCTGGAGAAATTGTGAAATTCAGGTGTCAAAACAGACTTGGGGTTACCTGTGTTTTAGGCTTTCCCCTTGGCGCCCAGGTAGGTGCATGTTAGGGAGAATTCTCTGTTTAGGCTGAATTTCCCTACCTAGTGAGTCCCCCAGCAGCTTTGCTGGATTTCTGGGGTTTCTTTTTTTCTCCTGCCAAGAGTGGGACTCTTTTACCCTCACTCTTGGACATGTTGAAGTGTGTTTTCTTGGTTAAACCTTGTGTTGAATGGGCTATGGGGTCTTTTACTCCATAGGGCCTCATGTATTTTTGTGATGTGGGTTACACAGCACCCTCTGTGCCGTGACCCAGGGGTGTCCTAGGGACTCCCCAACATAGACTCCATACCCTGGGACTGACTACTGTCTCCCAGGGCATGTAAAGTCACCAAAGACTTTGCTAGTCTTGAATCCTGAACAGAACCAGTACAAACCATCATATTGTGGATGTACTGGCTGGGGCAATTCGATTGCCCCAGGGTCTGTTAGTCGAGGGGGCACGTCTC
The DNA here is from genome assembly GCF_040938575.1 of Ambystoma mexicanum. NCBI lineage: Eukaryota > Metazoa > Chordata > Amphibia > Caudata > Ambystomatidae > Ambystoma > Ambystoma mexicanum. Next base: position 1,470,105,343 of record NC_090931.1, on the reverse strand, counting down.
CGTCCCCCCTGATCGAGTTTTGGCTGGTGGCAGTGGAAACTACGTTTTATATTCAACCGCGAATATTTTCCTATGGGATTTCCCATTGTTTTAGGCTAACACATTTAATTATTTATTTACGGTAGCCTTAAACATACCGCCGGTTTATATATTTATTATTATGACTCCGGTTGGGACTTTTTGCCAAAACTTGATTCTAAAATGGCGTTGGCGTTCGCCTCTGTAACTCTGACCCAAAGTGGAGCCCTTTGTCCCACTTTTGGCGGGCTTCTCCACAGAAGCCCTCCAAAGTGGTGCCACTCTGTCTGGGGTACTTAGGAGGGGTGGAGGGGGATTTAGGCACCCTGGACTGAGTTACCTTGGTAACTCAAGTCGCACTCCGTCCTGATTGGCCCAAGTGGTGAGCCGGCCGGCTCACCACTTAGCATGTTTGAGTGACAGCTAGGCTGGGTGAATGGGGGTTTGCTGCATAAAAGCAGGGCTTTGGGGACTGGAACTTTAGAAGTCGCCACAGGACCAAGAATCCGACGAGGGAAGAGCTGAGCCGACCTGCTTCGACGACACCACCCGGTGGAGCCCTGCTGAACCGTCTCACCACTTTTCCCGACGACCGAGGAGAACTCGTAACGGAGTGGCTCCTTCCCTTGACTGGTGGGGACAACCAGTTTTCGCCTTCTTTTCGCTTCTCGAGGTATCTCGTGGCCGCCTTGCCAGTGCCAAGCACCCCGGCAACCGGAACCCCACCACTTTTTACCCCAACCACGAAAGTCGGTACAACCCCTTGACCGGAGGACTCCGCGGCTGGTTTCTTCCCGGGCAGTGCAACGACCTTCTTCTTCTGCTCTTCTGCGAGAACTTCTTCTCCCCTGACCGACGTCGAGCCTTGCTGCCACTGCCTGGAACAACTGCCACCGCTGGAGGATCCTTTCCGCTTAAGGTACCGTGTTCCGCCTGGCTTCCCTTGCCACCGACTGTACGGGGTAGATTTAGCCCCCGGCTTTCGAACCTGGGAGTGCCTGGAATACCCTGGCTAAACTTCTAAGCCACTCTAAACTCTTTCTAACTCTTTGCAAGACTTTGAATCCCTAATAACAGTGTGATCTTGGGCACATTTTCGCTCCGGCTACTCTAAGAGTGGGCCCTGCCTAGTGACTTTTGCTCACCTGTGACTTTGTGCTTCTTTGAGCCTATTGCAAGTGTTCTGAACCTTAGAGTGGTGTGTTTAACCCATTTCTGTTTCTTTTTATCCCTTCCTTAAACCTACTAGAGTGTCATCTAACGTTAAGCGCTCACCTCTGTTTTAATTATGTGGAGTTAACTTAGAGTTGTCTAGATAGGAGTAAGGGTTGAAACTGCTTTCATTATAACTGTGTTTTAAGTGTTTTTACTATACTTTGCTAGAGTGTTTTCAACTTATGTGTTCTTAAAAAAATAAATAACTATATACTTTTGAAACCAAGCTCTGGTCAGTGTTTGCTTGTGCTATTGTGTCTGAGTACATACTGTGTATACTTTGCATACTGCCTAACTCTTCTTGAGGGGAGTCTGACTGCTCAGCCACAGCTACCAGGTAAATCTGGGTGGTGCGGACTGCTACCAAGTGGGTTTACTGCTATACCTGTAGTCTTAAATCTTTTGCAGTGTTCCCCAAGGGAACTGCACAGGTTTCTGCCTAACACTGATGTACAGCGGTGGGATTTGTATTGAGTATACATTTTATTGTGCTTTAGATACCTTAGTGCAACTAACCACAAAGCTTAGCACTGTAAAAGTAATCCTCTAACATGTCAGTTATAGAAAGCTATAGTCAAGAGTCCCTTGCAGCCAAAACTGCTGATTGTTTAAGAGTGCTCTGTAAACATAAGGATCTCCTGACTAAGGGCAAGAAAATGGAGCTGATTGAAAGATTGTTAGCTAACCAAAGCCTGGGTGATGGTTCAGAGGAACCTACCACTCCAGTAACTGTAGATGACAGTATTGAAATTAACATGGAGCAAAATGTTGATGATTCTGAGGAAGAGTCAGAAGAGGAGGGTGAGGCTGTTGTGACTATCCCCCCTAGGCCTCTGCCTGCTCTACCTGCTGTACCTACTGGACCTTTACCAGGTCCCACATTTAGTCCTCAATACTTTGAACTGGAGAAAATGAAACTAGAATTGGAGTATAAGAAACTTAATGCTCAAACTGACAAAGAACTAAGGCTAAGGGAAATGGAGCTCAAGTATGACTTAGAAATGAAGAAATTATCTGTTGAGAATGCTTCTCTCTCTGGCTCCTCTAGAAGTTCCAGTCCTAAAAGACCCCGGATGCCTAAAGAATTGGTTGGTATGTATGAGCCTAAGTTGGATGTGTTGGATTGGTTGTCTCTGTTTGAATATAATCATGGGCTCCAGAACATCACAGGAAATGACTTACTCACCTGGTTGTTCTCTAGGCTTCCCCCTGTTGCAACTGATGTGGTAATGGAGATGGGGGAGGAGGATAGGAAGGACTATGAATGTGTGAAACTAGCTTTGATAGCTAGGTTTGGGAAGACCCCTTCCCAGTATCTTAAGAGGTTTAGGAGCCTCAAAAAGCATGATGGTACCCCTTGGGCTACCTGGGTGAATGAATGTTTGAAAAACTTAGAGGGATGGATTAAGGGTTACAAGGTGAACACTTATGAAGGTATGAAGAATTTGTTTATGTTGGAGACTATTTATGATGCCTGCTCTCCTGAGCTCAGACAACACTTGGCTGATTCCAGGGAATTGGATTCCCGGAAACTAGCTAAGGCTGCTGACTTGTGGGTTGCCAACAGGGCCACTCACAAGGATTCTGGGGCCACTCAGAAGAAGGATGGGGAGAAATAGTCTAAAAAGGACTCCAAAGAGAATTCTAATACTACAAATTCCAAAGAGGGCCCCAAACAAAACTATTCCAGCGAGCCTTTGGCTCATGCTTTGTTTGTAAGGCTACTGACCATGTGAAAGGAGATCCCAGATGTAAGGGTAAACCTTCAGGGGTCCAGCTTGCCTCCTTAGCCTTCGCTCCAGAAGAGGAAGTACATATGGCAAGTGGAAACTTTCTATTACTAGCTGATGAACCCACTGGAGTCTCAGCTAGTGTTTCTTTAGTCTCTCTGGGGTTGTGGGAACAACAGAATTTAGATGTCTATAACTCTATCCCAGATAATACTAAAGAGTATTATAAGGACAGTGTCCAGGTGAATGGTCAGGAGACTCCTGCCATTAGGGACACTGGAGCCAGCATAACTGTGGTGGATGAATCATTTTTCAAGGCAGAGGATGTTGCTAAGGCACCCAAATGCCTCACCAAGTTAGCTGGTGGGCCTGTGCAGATGTGTCCCCAGTTACCAGTTCTCATCCAATGTAATGATATGGCTGTAAAAATACCTGTCAGTGTACAATGTGAAGTGCCAGGTAGGGTTCTGTTGGGTAATGACCTCAAAGCTCTTGGAGTTGTATCTCATACCCCCAGACCCCCTAGCAAAAGGTTACAGGAACTCACAAAACCTGCAAGAGAGAAAACCCTGAGAGGGTTATCTCAGGAGATGATGACAGAAATCACTCCTCTCCCACTGGAGCAACTTACTGCAGTAACTACCAGAGCAGGAGCAAAGGGGCAACCCAAGACTCCTAGGAAAAAGCCAGCAGCAAGCACCCCAGTGCTTCCAACAAGGACTTCCCCTAGGTTGTCCAAAGTTACACCTGTAACTCCACCTCCAGCTGAGGCTGAGAGGGAGGTACCACCCTGTGTGGTTGAGCTAGACTCGGAGGAAGAGCTAGAAGGAGGCCCCAACCTTATTGGAGATTTGGACCCTGAGGACCATCCTGAGCTGCAGTCTTTACTGGCAGAAGGTGGGCCTAGCAGGGCAGCTTTTCGTAAGGGGCAAAGAGAATGTCCAACTCTGGAGGGTCTCCGCCACCAGGCAGCTTCTCAAGCTGATGGGCAAGAGCCTGGGAAGTATAGGTTACACTGGGAAGATGGCCTCTTCTACAGTGAACCCACTGAGTCTGAACCTGGAGACTACAAACGCCTTGTAGTCCCACAAGAGAACAGACAACAGTTCTTACAACTAGCACATGAGATACCTTTGGCTGGTCACTTGAGTTTCAAGAAGACCAAGGAAAGGCTCTCACTCTACTTTTATTGGCCAAAGATGGGGGCTGAAGTAGATAGATATTGTAAGAGCTGCCATACCTGCCAGACTTCTGGTAAGGTTGGTTCCAAGAATGTGGCACCTTTAGTGCCTCTCCCAGTTGTGGGAGTCCCATTTGAGAGGGTAGGGATTGATATTGTTGGTCCCCTTGATCCTCCAACCTCCTCAGGCAACAGGTTTATCCTTGTTGTAGTAGACCATGCTACTAGGTACCCTGAGGCAATTCCTATGAGGACTGTTACAGCTCCGGCTGTGGCTAAGGCCCTCCTCGGTATTTTTACCAGGGTTGGGTTTCCTAAGGAGGTAATCTCTGACAGAGGGTCAAACTTTATGTCCCACTACATGAAAGCCATGTGGAAAACCTGTGGAGTTACCTACAAGTTCTCAACCGCTTACCACCCTCAGACAAACGGGTTGGTTGAAAGGTTTAACAGAACCATGAAGAGCATGATAGGTGCTTTAGAAGAACCCCTTAAGAAAAAGTGGGACCTTCTACTGCCATGCCTTCTCTTTGCTTATAGAGAAGTCCCTCAGGAGGGAGTAGGTTATTCTCCCTTTGAGCTTCTCTATGGCCATCCAGTCAGAGGTCCATTGGCCCTGATTAAGGAGGGATTGGAAGGTGCTCCTCCCCTCAAGCCAGTCAGAGTGACTGACTATGTGATAGGTCTCCGGAGGAGAATGTCACACATGATGGCAGAAGCAAGTGACAACTTGAAAGCTGGTCAAGCTCTGGTCAAACATTGGCACGACCAGAAGGCTAACATGGTTGAGTTTACTCAAGACCAGCTAGTTCTAGTTATGCTCCCAACAAGGCAGAGGGCCTTGCAAGACAAATGGATGGGACCCTTCAAGATTGTGGGAAAACTTGGAGAGGTCAACTATCTGGTGGATCTGGGCAGATCCAGGGAAGCTCCTAGAGTCTTCCACACCAACCGACTAAAAGCATACATCTCCAGACCTGATGTAGGAGCCTTGCTTCTAGCTTCAGCTGCAGAGGAAGAAGAGAGTGAATCTCTCCCTGATCTCCTCAGAGGTGTGCCTTTAGACGAAAAAGTTGAAGGAGTCAATCTCTCTTCAGACCTGACACCTGAGCAACAAGAGGAGTGCAAATCTATGTTAAATCAGTTTGCCTCCCTGTTCTCACTGTCACCAGGCTTGACCCCTTGGGGTCAGCATGAGATACTCACTGGTGACTCTCTGCCAGTCAAAAGCAGAGGATACAGAATGTCAGAACATGTCAGAACCCACATCAAAGGAGAGGTCAAGAAGATGCTTGATCTCGGGGTAATAGAGCCCTCTACTAGTCCATGGTCTAGCCCAGTTGTGTTAGTACCAAAGGCAGGATCCAAAGACTTGAGATTCTGTGTGGACTATAGAGCTCTAAATGCAGTCACCAAGACTGATGCCCACCCTTTGCCCAGGACATATGAGTTGGTGGATAAACTTGGTGCAGCCAAGTACCTCAGCACATTTGACCTGACGTCAGGCTATTGGCAAATAGCCCTGACAGACCATGCCAAGGAGAAAACTGCATTTTCAACCCCAGTTGGCTTGTACCAGTTTAAGGTCATGCCTTTTGGACTAAAAAATGCACCTGCCACATTCCAAAGGATGGTGAACCAGGTTCTGGCTGGGATGGAAGACTTCTGCATGGCATACTTGGATGACATTGCAGTCTTCAGCCACTCCTGGGAAGAACATGTGACCCACCTAGGACATGTGTTGCAGGCTCTGGAACAGGCCATTTTTGACAATCAAAGCCAGTAAGTGCCAGATTGGTCAAAGTAAAGTGGTCTACCTTGGACATGAGGTAGGAGGTGGAGAAATAAGGCCTTTGCCCAGCAAGATTGAAGCTGTGCAAAATTGGACAACACCAACTACTCAAACCCAAGTGAGAGCTTTTCTAGGCCTCACTGGATATTACAGGAATTTCATTGAGAACTATGGGACCATAGCTTCTCCACTGAATGTAATCTCCTCTCCCAAATTCCCTAAAAAGGTAAAATGGAATGAGGAGTGCAATCAGGCCTTTGAAAAACTGAAGAGAGCTCTTTGCCAAGCTCCAGTCTTGAGAGCTCCTGACTACCACCAACCTTTCATTGTACAAACTGATGCTTCCAATGTAGGTATAGGTGCAGTTCTAAGCCAACTGGATGAGAAGGGTAGGGAGCACCCCATTTGCTTCATCAGTAGAAAACTGAAGGATCCTGAGACAAGGTGGGCAACTATCGAAAGAGAATGCTTTGCTATTGTGTGGGCACTGAAGAAGTTTAGGCCATACTTGTATGGTTCTACTTTTGTTATTCAGACTGACCACCAACCCTTGAGATGGTTAATGCAAATGAAAGGGGAAAATCCAAAACTATTGAGATGGTCAATCTGCCTGCAAGGGTTTGATTTCACCATTGAGCACAGGTCAGGGTGTCACCATCAAAATGCTGATGGACTCTCTAGGATGTATATCATCGACTAGAGGTATGAGGTTCATCCAGGAGTGGATTAAATCCTCCTGTCCCTTAGTCTGGGGGGGCGAGTGTTAGGGAGAATTCTCTGTTTAGGCTGAATTTCCCTACCTAGTGAGTCCCCCAGCAGCTTTGCTGGATTTCTGGGGTTTCTTTTTTTCTCCTGCCAAGAGTGGGACTCTTTTACCCTCACTCTTGGACATGTTGAAGTGTGTTTTCTTGGTTAAACCTTGTGTTGAATGGGCTATGGGGTCTTTTACTCCATAGGGCCTCATGTATTTTTGTGATGTGGGTTACACAGCACCCTCTGTGCCGTGACCCAGGGGTGTCCTAGGGACTCCCCAACATAGACTCCATACCCTGGGACTGACTACTGTCTCCCAGGGCATGTAAAGTCACCAAAGACTTTGCTAGTCTTGAATCCTGAACAGAACCAGTACAAACCATCATATTGTGGATGTACTGGCTGGGGCAATTCGATTGCCCCAGGGTCTGTTAGTCGAGGGGGCACGTCTCTGTCCCCCCGATCGAGTTTTGGCTGGTGGCAGTGGAAACTACGTTTTATATTCAACCGCGAATATTTTCCTATGGGATTTCCCATTGTTTTAGGCTAACACATTTAATTATTTATTTACGGTAGCCTTAAACATACCGCCGGTTTATATATTTATTATTATGACTCCGGTTGGGACTTTTTGCCAAAACTTGATTCTAAAATGGCGTTGGCGTTCGCCTCTGTAACTCTGACCCAAAGTGGAGCCCTTTGTCCCACTTTTGGCGGGCTTCTCCACAGAAGCCCTCCAAAGTGGTGCCACTCTGTCTGGGGTACTTAGGAGGGGTGGAGGGGGATTTAGGCACCCTGGACTGAGTTACCTTGGTAACTCAAGTCGCACTCCGTCCTGATTGGCCCAAGTGGTGAGCCGGCCGGCTCACCACTTAGCATGTTTGAGTGACAGCTAGGCTGGGTGAATGGGGGGTTGCTGCATAAAAGCAGGGCTTTGGGGACTGGAACTTTAGAAGTCGCCACAGGACCAAGAATCCGACGAGGGAAGAGCTGAGCCGACCTGCTTCGACGACACCACCCGGTGGAGCCCTGCTGAACCGTCTCACCACTTTTCCCGACGACCGAGGAGAACTCTTAACGGAGTGGCTCCTTCCCTTGACTGGTGGGGACAACCAGTTTTCGCCTTCTTTTCGCTTCTCGAGGTATCTCGTGGCCGCCTTGCCAGTGCCAAGCACCCCGGCAACCGGAACCCCACCACTTTTTACCCCAACCACGAAAGTCGGTACAACCCCTTGACCGGAGGACTCCGCGGCTGGTTTCTTCCCGGGCAGTGCAACGACCTTCTTCTTCTGCTCTTCTGCGAGAACTTCTTCTCCCCTGACCGACGTCGAGCCTTGCTGCCACTGCCTGGAACAACTGCCACCGCTGGAGGATCCTTTCCGCTTAAGGTACCGTGTTCCGCCTGGCTTCCCTTGCCACCGACTGTACGGGGTAGATTTAGCCCCCGGCTTTCGAACCTGGGAGTGCCTGGAATACCCTGGCTAAACTTCTAAGCCACTCTAAACTCTTTCTAACTCTTTGCAAGACTTTGAATCCCTAATAACAGTGTGATCTTGGGCACATTTTCGCTCCGGCTACTCTAAGAGTGGGCCCTGCCTAGTGACTTTTGCTCACCTGTGACTTTGTGCTTCTTTGAGCCTATTGCAAGTGTTCTGAACCTTAGAGTGGTGTGTTTAACCCATTTCTGTTTCTTTTTATCCCTTCCTTAAACCTACTAGAGTGTCATCTAACGTTAAGCGCTCACCTCTGTTTTAATTATGTGGAGTTAACTTAGAGTTGTCTAGATAGGAGTAAGGGTTGAAACTGCTTTCATTATAACTGTGTTTTAAGTGTTTTTACTATACTTTGCTAGAGTGTTTTCAACTTATGTGTTCTTAAAAAAATAAATAACTATATACTTTTGAAACCAAGCTCTGGTCAGTGTTTGCTTGTGCTATTGTGTCTGAGTACATACTGTGTATACTTTGCATACTGCCTAACTCTTCTTGAGGGGAGTCTGACTGCTCAGCCACAGCTACCAGGTAAATCTGGGTGGTGCGGACTGCTACCAAGTGGGTTTACTGCTATACCTGTAGTCTTAAATCTTTTGCAGTGTTCCCCAAGGGAACTGCACAGGTTTCTGCCTAACAGTGCACCCACACATGTGAGATACCGTTTTCATCGAGACAACTGTGGGAACATGGGACGGTAGGCCATATGGTGTTGGCGGCATGTTTCGATGGGTGAGCCGAGTGAAATGTGCAGAAAATGCATTTTTTTCCTACATTTCGGACGTTGCATGGGTGTCTGAGTAATACATTCTGGGCCGATTTGCGCAAATCATACCTCTGCGGATTCCCACAGTTATCCACTTTTCGGAAATGCATGGGGTTCCCTGTTTTCCTTGGTGGCTTGGACACCCGAGGCCCATTTCTGTGTGTTGTGCTTGTCTGGAAAAAAGTATGAAATGCAGGTGTCAAAACAGACTTGGGGTTACCTGTGTTTTAGGTTTTCCCCTGGCGCCCAGGTAGGTGCACCCCCACATGTGAGGTACCGTTTTCATCAGGACACCTGTGGGAACGCGGTACAGTAGGCCATGTGGTGTTGGCGGCGTGTTTTGATGGGTGAGCTGAGTGAAATGTGCAGAAAATGCTTTTTTTCCCCCACTTTTCAGACTTTGTGGGGGTGTCTGGGTAATAAATTCTGCGCCGATTTGCGCAAGTCATTCCTCTGCGGATTCCCACGGGTGTCCTCTTTTCGGAAATGCATGGGGTTCCCTGTTTTCCTTGGTGGCTTGGACACCCGAGGCCCATTTCTGTATGTTGTGCTTGTCTGGAGAAAGTGTGAAATTCAGGTGTCAAAACAGACTTGGGGTTACCTGTGTTTTAGGCTTTCCCCTTGGCGCCCAGGTAGGTGCACCCACACATGTGAGGTACCGTTTTCATTGGGCACCTGTGGGAATGCGGGACGGTAGGCCATGTGTTGTTGGCGGCGTGTTTCGATGGGTGAGCCGAGTGAAATGTGCGGAAAATGCATTTTTTTCCTACATTTCGGACTTTGCGGGGGTGTCTGGGTCCGATTTGCGCAAATCATACCTCTGCGGATTCCCACGGGTGTCCTTTTTTCGGAAATGCATGGGGTTCCCTGTTTTGCTTGGTGGCTTGGACACCCGAGGCCCATATCTGTATGTTGTGCTTATCTGGAGAAAGTAAGAAATTCAGGTGTCAAAACAGACTTGGGGTTACCTGTGTTTTAGGCTTTCCCCTTGGCGCCCACGTATGTGCACCCACATATGTGAGGTACCGTTTTCATTGGAACACATGTGGGAACGTGGGACGGTAGGCCATGTGTTGTTGGTGGCCTGTTTCGATGGGTGAGCTGAATGAAATGTGCGGAAAATGCATTTTTTTTCCTACATTTCGGACTTTGCGGGGGTGTCTGGGTAATACATTCTGGGCCGATTTGCGCAAATCATACCTCTGCGGATTCCCACGGGTGTCCTTTTTTCGGAAATCCATGGGGTTCCCTGTTTTGCTTGGTGGCTTGGACACCCGAGGCCCATATCTGTATGTTGTGCTTATCTGGAGAAAGTGTGAAATTCAGGTGTCAAAACAGACTTGGGGTTACCTGTGTTTTAGGCTTTCCCCTTGGCGCCCAGGTAGGTGCACCCACACATGTGAGGTACCATTTTTATCGGGACACCTGTAGGAATGCGGGACGGTAGGCCATGTGTTGTTGGCAGCGTGTTTCGATGGGTGAGCTGAGTGAAATATGCGGAAAATGCATTTTCTTTCCTACATTTCGGACTTTGCAGGGGTGTCTGGGTAATAAATTCTGGGCCGATTTGCGCAAATCCTACCTCTGTGGATGCCCATGGGTGTCCTCTGATTTTTTGGAAATGCATGGGGTTCCCTGTTTTCCTTGTTGGCTTGGACACCCGAGGCCCATATCTGTATGTTGTGCTTGTCTGGAAAAAGTGTGAAATTCCGGTGTCAATACAGACTTGGGGTTACCTGTGTTTTAGGCTTTCCCCTTGGTGCCCAGGTAGGTGCACCCACACATGTGAGGTACCGTTTTCATCAGGACACCTGTGGGAACATGGTACAGTAGGCCATGTGGTGTTGGCGGCGTGTTTTGATGGGTGAGCTGAGTGAAATGTGCAGAAAATGCTTTTTTTCCCCCACTTTTCAGACTTTGCGGGGGTGTCTGGGTAATAAATTCTGCGCCGATTTGCGCAAGTCATTCCTGTGCGGATTCCCACGGGTGTCCTCTTTTCGGAAATGCATGGGGTTCCCTGTTTTCCTTGGTGGCTTGGACACCCGAGGCCCATTTCTGTATGTTGTGCTTGTCTGGAGAAAGTGTGAAATTCAGGTGTCAAAACAGACTTGGGGTTACCTGTGTTTTAGGCTTTCCCCTTGGCGCCCAGGTAGGTGCACCCACACATGTGAGGTACCGTTTTCATTGGGCACCTGTGGGAATGCGGGACGGTAGGCCATGTGTTGTTGGCGGCGTGTTTCGATGGGTGAGCCGAGTGAAATGTGCGGAAAATGCATTTTTTTCCTACATTTCGGACTTTGCGGGGGTGTCTGGGTCCGATTTGCGCAAATCATACCTCTGCGGATTCCCACGGGTGTCCTTTTTTCGGAAATGCATGGGTTCCCTGTTTTGCTTGGTGGCTTGGACACCCGAGGCCCATATCTGTATGTTGTGCTTATCTGGAGAAAGTAAGAAATTCAGGTGTCAAAACAGATTTGGGGTTACCTGTGTTTTAGGCTTTCCCCTTGGCGCCCACGTATGTGCACCCACATATGTGAGGTACCGTTTTCATTGGAACACATGTGGGAATTTGGGACGGCAGACCATGTGTTGTTGGCAGCGTGTTTCGATGGGTGAGCTGAGTGAAATATGCGGAAAATGCATTTTCTTTCCTACATTTCGGACTTTGCAGGGGTGTCTGGGTAATAAATTCTGGGCCGATTTGCCCAAATCCTACCTCTGTGTATGCCCACGGGTGTCCTCTTTTTGGAAACGCATGGGGTTCCCTGTTTTCCTCGGTGGCTTGGACACCCGAGGCCCATATCTGTATGTTGTGCTTATCTGGAAAAAGTCTGAAATTCCGGTGTCAATACAGACTTGGGGTTACCTGTGTTTTAGGCTTTCCCCTTGGTGCCCAGGTAGGTGCACCCACACATGTGAGGTACTGTTTTCATCGGGACACCTGTGGGAACGTGGGACGGTAGGCCATGTGTTGTTGGCGGCGTGTTTCGATGCGTGCAACGAGTGAAATGTGCGGAAAAGTGCATTTTTTCCCACATTTCGGACTTTGCGGGAGTGTCTGTGTAATAAATTCTGGGCTGATTTACCCAAATGATACCTCTGCGGATTCCCACGAGTGTCCCCTTTTCGGAAATGCATGGGGTTCCCTGTTTTCCTTGGTGGCTTGGACACTCAAGGCCCATATCTGTATGTTGTGCTTTTCAGGAGAAAGTGTGAAATTCAGGTGTCAAAACAGACTTGGGGTTACCTGTGTTTTAGGCTTTCCACTTGGCGCCCAGGTAGGTGCACCCACACATGTGATGTACCGTTTTCATCGGGACACCTGTGGGAACGCGGGACAGTAGGCCATGTGTTGTTGGAGGCGTGTTTCGATGGGTGAGCCGAGTGAAATGTGCGGAAAATGCATTTTTTCCTTCATTTTGGACGTTGCGGGGGTGTCTGAGTAATAAATTCTGGGCCGATTTGCGCAAATAATACCTCTGCGGATTCCCACGGGTGTCCTCTTTTTGGAAATGCATGGGGTTGCCTGTTTTCCTTGGTGGCTTGGACACCCGAGGCCCATTTCTTTATGTTGTGCTTGTCTGGAGAAAGTGTGAAGTTCAGGTGTCAAAACAGACTTGGGGTTACCTGTGTTTTAGGCTTTCCCCTTGGCGCCCAGGTAGGTGCACCCACAAATGTGAGGTACCGTTTTTATCAGGACACCTGTGGGAACGTGGGACGGTAGGCCATGTGTTGTTGGTGGCCTGTTTCGATGGGTGAGCTGAATGAAATGTGCGGAAAATGCATTTTTTTTCCTACATTTCGGACTTTGCGGGGGTGTCTGGGTAATACATTCTGGGCCGATTTGCGCACATCATACCTCTGCGGATTGCCACAGGTGTCCTTTTTTCGGAAATCCATGGGGTTCCCTGTTTTGCTTGGTGGCTTGGACACCCGAGGCCCATATCTGTATGTTGTGCTTATCTGGAGAAAGTGTGAAATTGCGGTGTCAATACAGACTTGGGGTTACCTGTGTTTTAGGCTTTCCCCTTGGCGCCCAGGTAGGTGCACCCACACATGTGAGGTACCATTTTTATCGGGACACCTGTAGGAATGCGGGACGGTAGGCCATGTGTTGTTGGCAGCGTGTTTCGATGGGTGAGCTGAGTGAAATATGCGGAAAATGCATTTTCTTTCCTACATTTCGGACTTTGCAGGGGTGTCTGGGTAATAAATTCTGGGCCGATTTGCGCAAATCCTACCTCTGTGTATGCCCACGGGTGTCCTCTTTTTGGAAACGCATGGGGTTCCCTGTTTTCCTTGGTGGCTTGGACACCCGAGGCCCATATCTGTATGTTGTGCTTGTCTGGAAAAAGTCTGAAATTCCGGTGTCAGTACAGACTTCGGGTTACCTGTGTTTTAGGCTTTCCCCTTGGTGCCCAGGTAGGTGCACCCACACATGTGAGGTACTGTTTTCATCAGGACACTTGTGGGAACGCGGGACGGTAGGCCATGTGTTGTTGGCGGCGTGTTTCGATGCGTGCAACGAGTGAAATGTGCGGAAAAGTGCATTTTTTCCCACATTTCGGACTTTGCGGGAGTGTCTGTGTAATAAATTCTGGGCCGTTTTGCCCGAATGATACCTCTGTGGATTCCCACGAGTGTCCCCTTTTCGGAAATGCATGGGGTTCCCTGTTTTCCTTGGTGGCTTGGACACTCAAGGCCCATATCTGTATGTTGTGCTTTTCTCGAAAAAGTGTGAAATTCAGGTGTCAAAACAGACTTGGGGTTACCTGTGTTTTAGGCTTTCCACTTGGCGCCCAGGTAGGTGCACCCACACATGTGATGTACCGTTTTCATCGGGACACCTGTGGGAACGCGGGACGGTAGGCCATGTGTTGTTGGCGGCGTGTTTCGATGGGTGAGCCGAGTGAAATGTGCGGAAAATGTGTTTTTTTCCCACATTTCAGACTTTGCGGGGTGTCTGGGTAATAAATTCCGCGCCGATTTGCGCAAATCATAACTATGCGGATTCCCACGGGTGTCCTCTTTTCGGAAATGCATGGGGTTCCCTGTTTTCCTTGGTGGCTTGGACACCCGAGACCCATATCTGTATGTTGTGCTTGTCTGGAGAAAGTGTGAAATTCAGGTGTCAAAACAGACTTGGGGTTACCTGTGTTTTAGGCTTTCCCATTGGCGCCCAGGTGGGTGCACCCACACATGTCAGGTACCATTTTTATCAGGACACCAGTAGGAATGCGGGACGGTAGGCCATGTTTTCTTGGCGGTGTGTTTCGATGGGTGAGCCGAGTGAAATGTGCGGAAAATGTGTTTTTTTTCCCACATTTCGGAATTTGCGGTGGTGTCTGGGTAATAAATTCTGGGCCGATTTGCGCAAATCATACCTCTGCGGATTCCCACGGGTGTACTCTTTTCGGAAATGCATGGGGTTCCCTGTTTTCCTTGGTGGCTTGGACACCCGAGGCCCATATCTGTATGTTGTGCTTGTCTGGAGAAAGTGTGAAATTCAGGTGTCAACACAGACTTGGGGTTACCTGTGTTTTAGGATTTCCCCTTGGCGCCCAGGTAGGTACACCCACACATGTGATGTACCGTTTTCATCGGGACACCTGTGGGCACGCGGGACGGTAGGCCATGTGTTGTTGGCAGCATGTTTCGATGGTCGAGCCGAGTGAAATGTGCGCAAAATGCATTTTTGTTCCTACATTTCGGACGTTGCGGGGGTTTCTGAGTAATACATTCTGGGCCGATTTGCGCAAATCATACCTCTGCGGATTCCCACAGGTATCCACTTTTTGGAAATGCATGGGGTTCCCTGTTTTCCTTGGTGGCTTGGACACCCGAGGCCCCTTTCTGTGTGTTGTTCTTGTCTGGAAAAAAGTATGAAATGCAGGTGTCAAAACAGACTTGGGGTTACCTGTGTTTTAGGTTTTCCCCTGGCTCCCAGGTATGTGCACACACACATGTGAGGTACAGTTTTTATCAGGACACCTGTGGGAACGCAGGACAGTAGGCCATGTGGTGTTGGCGGCGTGTTTTGATGGGTGAGCTGAGTGAAATGTGTGGAAAATGCATTTTTTTTCCTACATTTCGGACTTTGCGGGGGTGTCTGGGTAATACATTCTGGGCCGATTTGCGCAAATCATACCTCTGCGGATTCCAACCGGCGTCCTCCTTTCGGAAATGCATGGGGTTTCCTGTTTTGCTTGGTGGCTTGGACACCCGAGGTCCATATCTGTATGTTGTGCTTATCTGGAGAAAGTGTGAAATTCAGGTGTCAAAACAGACTTGGGGTTACCTGTGTTTTAGGCTTTCCCCTTGGCGCCCAGGTAGGTGCACCCACACATGTGAGATACCGTTTTCATTGAGACAACTGTGGGAACATGGGACGGTAGGCCATGTGTTGTTGGTGGAGTGTTTCAATGGGTGAGCTCAGTGAAATGTGTGGAAAATGTGTTTTTTTTCCCACATTTCGGACTTTGCGGGGGTGTCTGGGTAAAACATTCTGGGCCGATTCACGCAAATCATACCTCTGCGGATTCCCACGAGTGTCCTCTTTTCGGAAATGCATGGGGTTCCCTGTTTTCCTTGGTGGCCTGGACACTCGAGGCCCATTTCTGTATGTTGTGCTTGTCTGGAGAAATTGTGAAATTCAGGTGTCAAAACAGACTTGGGGTTACCTGTGTTTTAGGCTTTCCCCTTGGCGCCCAGGTAGGTGCACCCACACATGTGAGATACCGTTTTCATCGAGACAACTGTGGGAACATGGGACGGTAGGCCATATGGTGTTGGCGGCATGTTTCGATGGGTGAGCCGAGTGAAATGTGCGGAAAATGCATTTTTTTCCTACATTTCGGACGTTGCATGGGTGTCTGAGTAATACATTCTGGGCCGATTTGCGCAAATCATACCTCTGCGGATTCCCACAGTTATCCACTTTTCGGAAATGCATGGGGTTCCCTGTTTTCCTCGGTGGCTTGGACACCCGAGGCCCATTTCTGTATGTTGTGCTTGTCTGGAAAAAGTCTGAAATTCCGGTGTCAATACAGACTTGGGGTTACCTGTGTTTTAGGCTTTCCCCTTGGTGCCCAGGTAGGTGCACCCACACATGTGAGGTACTGTTTTCATCGGGACACCTGTGGGAACGCGGGACGGTAGGCCATGTGTTGTTGGCGGTGTGTTTCGATGCGTGCAACGAGTGAAATGTGCGGAAAAGTGCATTTTTTCCCACATTTCGGACTTTGCGGTAGTGTCTGTGTAATAAATTCTGGGCTGATTTACCCAAATGATACCTCTGCGGATTCCCACGAGTGTCCCCTTTTCGGAAATGCATGGGGTTCCCTGTTTTCCTTGGTGGCTTGGACACTCAAGGCCCATATCTGTATGTTGTGCTTTTCTGGAGAAAGTGTGAAATTCAGGTGTCAAAACAGACTTGGGGTTACCTGTGTTTTAGGCTTTCCACTTGGCGCCCAGGTAGGTGCACCCACACATGTGATGTACCGTTTTCATCGGGACACCTGTGGGAACGCGGGACGGTAGGCCATGTGTTGTTGGAGGCGTGTTTCGATGGGTGAGCCGAGTGAAATGTGCGGAAAATGCATTTTTTCCTACATTTTGGACGTTGCGGGGTTGTCTGAGTAATAAATTCTGGGCCGATTTGCGCAAATAATACCTCTGCGGATTCCCACGGGTGTCCTCTTTTCGGAAATGCATGGGGTTGCCTGTTTTCCTTGGTGGCTTGGACACCCGAGGCCCATTTCTTTATGTTGTGCTTGTCTGGAGAAAGTGTGAAGTTCAGGTGTCAAAACAGACTTGGGGTTACCTGTGTTTTAGGCTTTCCCCTTGGCGCCCAGGTAGGTGCACCCACAAATGTGAGGTACCGTTTTTATCAGGACACCTGTGGGAACGTGGGACGGTAGGCCATGTGTTGTTGGTGGCCTGTTTCGATGGGTGAGCTGAATGAAATGTGCGGAAAATGCATTTTTTCCCTACATTTCGGACTTTGCGGGGGTGTCTGGGTAATACATTCTGGGCCGATTTGCGCAAATCATACCTCTGCGGATTCCCACGGGTGTCCTTTTTTCGGAAATCCATGGGGTTCCCTGTTTTGCTTGGTGGCTTGGACACCCGAGGCCCATATCTGTATGTTGTGCTTATCTGGAGAAAGTGTGAAATTCAGGTGTCAAAACAGACTTGGGGTTACCTGTGTTTTAGGCTTTCCCCTTGGCGCCCAGGTAGGTGCACCCACACATGTGAGGTACCATTTTTATCGGGACACCTGTAGGAATGCGGGACGGTAGGCCATGTGTTGTTGGCAGCGTGTTTCGATGGGTGAGCTGAGTGAAATATGCGGAAAATGCATTTTCTTTCCTACATTTCGGACTTTGCAGGGGTGTCTGGGTAATAAATTCTGGGCCGATTTGCCCAAATCCTACCTCTGTGTATGCCCACGGGTGTCCTCTGATTTTTTGGAAATGCATGGGGTTCCCTGTTTTCCTTGTTGGCTTGGACACCCGAGGCCCATATCTGTATGTTGTGCTTGTCTGGAGAAAGTGTGAAATTCAGGTGTCAAAACAGACTTGGGGTTACCTGTGTTTTAGGCTTTCCCCTTGGCGCCCAGGTAGGTGCACCCACACATGTGAGGTACCGTTTTCATTGGGCACCTGTGGGAATGCGGGACGGTAGGCCATGTGTTGTTGGCGGCGTGTTTCGATGGGTGAGCCGAGTGAAATGTGCGGAAAATGCATTTTTTTCCTACATTTCGGACTTTGCGGGGGTGTCTGGGTCCGATTTGCGCAAATCATACCTCTGCGGATTCCCACGGGTGTCCTTTTTTCGGAAATGCATGGGTTCCCTGTTTTGCTTGGTGGCTTGGACACCCGAGGCCCATATCTGTATGTTGTGCTTATCTGGAGAAAGTAAGAAATTCAGGTGTCAAAACAGATTTGGGGTTACCTGTGTTTTAGGCTTTCCCCTTGGCGCCCACGTATGTGCACCCACATATGTGAGGTACCGTTTTCATTGGAACACATGTGGGAATTTGGGACGGCAGACCATGTGTTGTTGGCAGCGTGTTTCTATGGGTGAGCTGAGTGAAATATGCGGAAAATGCATTTTCTTTCCTACATTTCGGACTTTGCAGGGGTGTCTGGGTAATAAATTCTGGGCCGATTTGCCCAAATCCTACCTCTGTGTATGCCCACGGGTGTCCTCTTTTTGGAAACGCATGGGGTTCCCTGTTTTCCTCGGTGGCTTGGACACCCGAGGCCCATATCTGTATGTTGTGCTTGTCTGGAAAAAGTCTGAAATTCCGGTGTCAATACAGACTTAGGGTTACCTGTGTTTTAGGCTTTCCCCTTGGTGCCCAGGTAGGTGCACCCACACATGTGAGGTACTGTTTTCATCGGGACACCTGTGGGAACGCGGGACGGTAGGCCATGTGTTGTTGGCGGCGTGTTTCGATGCGTGCAACGAGTGAAATGTGCGGAAAAGTGCATTTTTTCCCACATTTCGGACTTTGCGGGAGTGTCTGTGTAATAAATTCTGGGCTGATTTACCCAAATGATACCTCTGCGGATTCCCACGAGTGTCCCCTTTTCGGGAATGCATGGGGTTCCCTGTTTTCCTTGGTGGCTTGGACACTCAAGGCCCATATCTGTATGTTGTGCTTTTCTGGAGAAAGTGTGAAATTCAGGTGTCAAAACAGACTTGGGGTTACCTGTGTTTTAGGCTTTCCACTTGGCGCCCAGGTAGGTGCACCCACACATGTGATGTACCGTTTTCATCGGGACACCTGTGGGAACGCGGGACGGTAGGCCATGTGTTGCTGGAGGCGTGTTTCGATGGGTGAGCCGAGTGAAATGTGCGGAAAATGCATTTTTTCCTACATTTTGGACGTTGCGGGGGTGTCTGAGTAATAAATTCTGGGCCGATTTGCGCAAATAATACCTCTGCGGATTCCTACGGGTGTCCTCTTTTTGGAAATGCATGGGGTTGCCTGTTTTCCTTGGTGGCTTGGACACCCGAGGCCCATTTCTTTATGTTGTGCTTGTCTGGAGAAAGTGTGAAGTTCAGGTGTCAAAACAGACTTGGGGTTACCTGTGTTTTAGGCTTTCCCCTTGGCGCCCAGGTAGGTGCACCCACAAATGTGAGGTACCGTTTTTATCAGGACACCTATGGGAACGTGGGACGGTAGGCCATGTGTTGTTGGTGGCCTGTTTCGATGGGTGAGCTGAATGAAATGTGCGGAAAATGCATTTTTTTTCCTACATTTCGGACTTTGCGGGGGTGTCTGGGTAATACATTCTGGGCCGATTTGCGCACATCATACCTCTGCGGATTGCCACGGGTGTCCTTTTTTCGGAAATCCATGGGGTTCCCTGTTTTGCTTGGTGGCTTGGACACCCGAGGCCCATATCTGTATGTTGTGCTTATCTGGAGAAAGTGTGAAATTGCGGTGTCAATACAGACTTGGGGTTACCTGTGTTTTAGGCTTTCCCCTTGGCGCCCAGGTAGGTGCACCCACACATGTGAGGTACCATTTTTATCGGGACACCTGTAGGAATGCGGGACGGTAGGCCATGTGTTGTTGGCAGCGTGTTTCGATGGGTGAGCTGAGTGAAATATGCGGAAAATGCATTTTCTTTCCTACATTTCGGACTTTGCAGGGGTGTCTGGGTAATAAATTCTGGGCCGATTTGCGCAAATCCTACCTCTGTGTATGCCCACGGGTGTCCTCTTTTTGGAAACGCATGGGGTTCCCTGTTTTCCTTGGTGGCTTGGACACCCGAGGCCCATATCTGTATGTTGTGCTTGTCTGGAAAAAGTCTGAAATTCCGGTGTCAGTACAGACTTGGGGTTACCTGTGTTTTAGGCTTTCCCCTTGGTGCCCAGGTAGGTGCACCCACACATGTGAGGTACTGTTTTCATCAGGACACCTGTGGGAACGCGGGACGGTAGGCCATGTGTTGTTGGCGGCGTGTTTCGATGCGTGCAACGAGTGAAATGTGCGGAAAAGTGCATTTTTTCCAACATTTCGGACTTTGCGGGAGTGTCTGTGTAATAAATTCTGGGCCGTTTTGCCCGAATGATACCTCTGTGGATTCCCAGGAGTGTCCCCTTTTCGGAAATGCATGGGGTTCCCTGTTTTCCTTGGTGGCTTGGACACTCAAGGCCCATATCTGTATGTTGTGCTTGTCTGGAGAAAGTGTGAAATTCAGGTGTCAACACAGACTTGGGGTTACCTGTGTTTTAGGATTTCCCCTTGGCGCCCAGGTAGGTACACCCACACATGTGATGTACCATTTTTATCGGGACACCTGTAGGAATGCGGCACGGTAGGCCATATTTTCTTGGCGGTGTGTTTCGATGGGTGAGCCGAGTGAAATGTGCGGAAAATGTGTTTTTTTCCCACATTTCGGACTTTGCGGTGGTGTCTGGGTAATAAATTCTGGGCCGATTTGCGCAAATCATACCTCTGCGGATTCCCACGGGTGTACTCTTTTCGGAAATGCATGGGGTTCCCTGTTTTCCTTGGTGGCTTGGACACCCGAGGCCCATATCTGTATGTTGTGCTTGTCTGGAGAAAGTGTGAAATTCAGGTGTCAACACAGACTTGGGGTTACCTGTGTTTTAGGATTTCCCCTTGGCGCCCAGGTAGGTACACCCACACATGTGATGTACCGTTTTCATCGGGACACCTGTGGGCACGCGGGACGGTAGGCCATGTGTTGTTGGCAGCATGTTTCGATGGTCGAGCCGAGTGAAATGTGCGCAAAATGCATTTTTGTTCCTACATTTCGGACATTGCGGGGGTTTCTGAGTAATACATTCAGGGCCGATTTGCGCAAATCATACTTCTGCGGATTCCCACAGGTATCCACTTTTTGGAAATGTATGGGGTTCCCTGTTTTCCTTGGTGGCCTGGACACTCGAGGCCCATTTCTGTATGTTGTGCTTGTCTGGAGAAATTGTGAAATTCAGGTGTCAAAACAGACTTGGGGTTACCTGTGTTTTAGGCTTTCCCTTTGGCGCCCAAGTAGGTGCACCCACACATGTGAGGTACCGTTTTCATCGGGACACGTGTGGGAACGTGGGACGGTAAGCCATATGGTGTTGGCGGCATGTTTCGATGGGTGAGCCGAGTGAAATGTGCGGAAAATGCATTTTTTTCCTACATTCCGGACGTTGCGGGGGTTTCTGAGTAATACATTCTGGGCCGATTTGCGCAAATCATACCTCTGCGGATTCCCACAGGTATCCACTTTTTGGAAATGCATGGGGTTCCCTGTTTTCCTTGGTGGCTTGGACACCCGAGGCCCCTTTCTGTGTGTTGTTCTTGTCTGGAAAAAAGTATGAAATGCAGGTGTCAAAACAGACTTGGGGTTACCTGTGTTTTAGGTTTTCCCCTGGCGCCCAGGTATGTGCACACACACATGTGAGGTACAGTTTTTATCAGGACACCTGTGGGAACGCAGGACAGTAGGCCATGTGGTGTTGGCGGCGTGTTTTGATGGGTGAGCTGAGTGAAATGTGCGGAAAATGCATTTTTTTTCCTACATTTCGGACTTTGCGGGGGTGTCTGGGTAATACATTCTGGGCCGATTTGCGCAAATCATACCTCTGCGGATTCCAACCGGCGTCCTCCTTTCGGAAATGCATGGGGTTTCCTGTTTTGCTTGGTGGCTTGGACACCCGAGGTCCATATCTGTATGTTGTGCTTATCTGGAGAAAGTGTGAAATTCAGGTGTCAAAACAGACTTGGGGTTACCTGTGTTTTAGGCTTTCCCCTTGGCGCCCAGGTAGGTGCACCCACACATGTGAGATACCGTTTTCATTGAGACAACTGTGGGAACATGGGACGGTAGGCCATGTGTTGTTGGTGGAGTGTTTCAATGGGTGAGCTCAGTGAAATGTGTGGAAAATGCGTTTTTTTTTCCACATTTCGGACTTTGCGGGGGTGTCTGGGTAATACATTCTGGGCCGATTCACGCAAATCATACCTCTGCGGATTCCCACGAGTGTCCTCTTTTCGGAAATGCATGGGGTTCCCTGTTTTCCTTGGTGGCCTGGACACTCGAGGCCCATTTCTGTATGTTGTGCTTGTCTGGAGAAATTGTGAAATTCAGGTGTCAAAACAGACTTGGGGTTACCTGTGTTTTAGGCTTTCCCCTTGGCGCCCAGGTAGGTGCACCCACACATGTGAGATACCGTTTTCATCGAGACAACTGTGGGAACATGGGACGGTAGGCCATATGGTGTTGGCGGCATGTTTCGATGGGTGAGCCGAGTGAAATGTGCGGAAAATGCATTTTTTTCCTACATTCCGGACGTTGCGGGGGTTTCTGAGTAATACATTCTGGGCCGATTTGCGCAAATCATACCTCTGCCGATTCCCACAGGTATCCACTTTTTGGAAATGCATGGGGTTCCCTGTTTTCCTTGGTGGCTTGGACACCCGAGGCCCCTTTCTGTGTGTTGTTCTTGTCTGGAAAAAAGTATGAAATGCAGGTGTCAAAACAGACTTGGGGTTACCTGTGTTTTAGGTTTTCCCCTGGCGCCCAGGTATGTGCACACACACATGTGAGGTACAGTTTTTATCAGGACACCTGTGGGAACGCAGGACAGTAGGCCATGTGGTGTTGGCGGCGTGTTTTGATGGGTGAGCTGAGTGAAATGTGTGGAAAATGCATTTTTTTTCCTACATTTCGGACTTTGCGGGGGTGTCTGGGTAATACATTCTGGGCCGATATGCGCAAATCATACCTCTGCGGATTCCAACCGGTGTCCTCCTTTCGGAAATGCATGGGGTTTCCTGTTTTGCTTGGTGGCTTGGACACCCGAGGTCCATATCTGTATGTTGTGCTTATCTGGAGAAAGTGTGAAATTCAGGTGTCAAAACAGACTTGGGGTTACCTGTGTTTTAGGCTTTCCCCTTGGCGCCCAGGTAGGTGCACCCACACATGTGAGATACCGTTTTCATTGAGACAACTGTGGGAACATGGGACGGTAGGCCATGTGTTGTTGGTGGAGTGTTTCAATGGGTGAGCTCAGTGAAATGTGTGGAAAATGCGTTTTTTTTCACACATTTCGGACTTTGCGGGGGTGTCTGGGTAATACATTCTGGGCCGATTCACGCAAATCATACCTCTGCGGATTCCCACGAGTGTCCTCTTTTCGGAAATGCATGGGGTTCCCTGTTTTCCTTGGTGGCCTGGACACTCGAGGCCCATTTCTGTATGTTGTGCTTGTCTGGAGAAATTGTGAAATTCAGGTGTCAAAACAGACTTGGGGTTACCTGTGTTTTAGGCTTTCCCCTTGGCGCCCAGGTAGGTGCACCCACAAATGTGAGGTACCGTTTTTATCAGGACACCTGTGGGAACGTGGGACGGTAGGCCATGTGTTGTTGGTGGCCTGTTTCGATGGGTGAGCTGAATGAAATGTGCGGAAAATGCATTTTTTTTCCTACATTTCGGACTTTGCGGGGGTGTCTGGGTAATACATTCTGGGCCGATTTGCGCAAATCATACCTCTGCGGATTCCCACGGGTGTCCTTTTTTCGGAAATCCATGGGGTTCCCTGTTTTGCTTGGTGGCTTGGACACCCGAGGCCCATATCTGTATGTTGTGCTTATCTGGAGAAAGTGTGAAATTCAGGTGTCAAAACAGACTTGGGGTTACCTGTGTTTTAGGCTTTCCCCTTGGCGCCCAGGTAGGTGCACCCACACATGTGAGGTACCATTTTTATCGAGACACCTGTAGGAATGCGGGACGGTAGGCCATGTGTTGTTGGCAGCGTGTTTCGATGGGTGAGCTGAGTGAAATATGCGGAAAATGCATTTTCTTTCCTACATTTCGGACTTTGCAGGGGTGTCTGGGTAATAAATTCTGGGCCGATTTGCGCAAATCCTACCTCTGTGGATGCCCATGGGTGTCCTCTGATTTTTTGGAAATGCATGGGGTTCCCTGTTTTCCTTGTTGGCTTGGACACCCGAGGCCCATATCTGTATGTTGTGCTTGTCTGGAAAAAGTGTGAAATTCCGGTGTCAATACAGACTTGGGGTTACCTGTGTTTTAGGCTTTCCCCTTGGTGCCCAGGTAGGTGCACCCACACATGTGAGGTACCGTTTTCATCAGGACACCTGTGGGAACGCGGTACAGTAGGCCATGTGGTGTTGGCGGCGTGTTTTGATGGGTGAGCTGAGTGAAATGTGCAGAAAATGCTTTTTTTCCCCCACTTTTCAGACTTTGCCGGGGTGTCTGGGTAATAAATTCTGCGCCGATTTGCGCAAGTCATTCCTCTGCGGATTCCCACGGGTGTCCTCTTTTCGGAAATGCATGGGGTTCCCTGTTTTCCTTGGTGGCTTGGACACCCGAGGCCCATTTCTGTATGTTGTGCTTGTCTGGAGAAAGTGTGAAATTCAGGTGTCAAAACAGACTTGGGGTTACCTGTGTTTTAGGCTTTCCCCTTGGCGCCCAGGTAGGTGCACCCACACATGTGAGGTACCGTTTTCATTGGGCACCTGTGGGAATGCGGGACGGTAGGCCATGTGTTGTTGGCAGCGTGTTTCGATGGGTGAGCCGAGTGAAATGTGCGGAAAATGCATTTTTTTCCTACATTTCGGACTTTGCGGGGGTGTCTGGGTCCGATTTGCGCAAATCATACCTCTGCGGATTCCCACGGGTGTCCTTTTTTCGGAAATGCATGGGGTCCCCTGTTTTGCTTGGTGGCTTGGACACCCGAGGCCCATATCTGTAGGTTGTGCTTATCTGGAGAAAGTAAGAAATTCAGGTGTCAAAACAGACTTGGGGTTACCTGTGTTTTAGGCTTTCCCCTTGGCGCCCACGTATGTGCACCCACATATGTGAGGTACCGTTTTCATTGGAACACATGTGGGAATTTGGGACGGCAGACCATGTGTTGTTGGCAGCGTGTTTCGATGGGTGAGCTGAGTGAAATATGCGGAAAATGCATTTTCTTTCCTACATTTCGGACTTTGCAGGGGTGTCTGGGTAATAAATTCTGGGCCGATTTGCCCAAATCCTACCTCTGTGTATGCCCACGGGTGTCCTCTTTTTGGAAACGCATGGGGTTCCCTGTTTTCCTCGGTGGCTTGGACACCCGAGGCCCACATCTGTATGTTGTGCTTGTCTGGAAAAAGTCTGAAATTCCGGTGTCAATACAGACTTGGGGTTACCTGTGTTTTAGGCTTTCCCCTTGGTGCCCAGGTAGGTGCACCCACACATGTGAGGTACTGTTTTCATCAGGACACCTGTGGGAACGCGGGACGGTAGGCCATGTGTTGTTGGCGGCGTGTTTCGATGCGTGCAACGAGTGAAATGTGCGGAAAAGTGCATTTTTTCCCACATTTCGGACTTTGCGGGAGTGTCTGTAATAAATTCTGGGCTGATTTACCCAAATGATACCTCTGCGGATTCCCACGAGTGTCCCCTTTTCGGAAATGCATGGGGTTCCCTGTTTTCCTTGGTGGCTTGGACACTCAAGGTCCATATCTGTATGTTGTGCTTTTCTGGAGAAAGTGTGAAATTCAGGTGTCAAAACAGACTTGGGGTTACCTGTGTTTTAGGCTTTCCACTTGGCGCCCAGGTAGGTGCACCCACACATGTGATGTACCGTTTTCATCGGGACACCTGTGGGAACGCGGGACGGTAGGCCATGTGTTATTGGAGGCGTGTTTCGATGGGTGAGCCGAGTGAAATGTGCGGAAAATGCATTTTTTCCTACATTTTGGACGTTGCGGGGGTGTCTGAGTAATAAATTCTGGGCCGATTTGCGCAAATAATACCTCTGCGGATTCCCACGGGTGTCCTCTTTTCGGAAATGCATGGGGTTGCCTGTTTTCCTTGGTGGCTTGGACACCCGAGGCCCATTTCTTTATGTTGTGCTTGTCTGGAGAAAGTGTGAAGTTCAGGTGTCAAAACAGACTTGGGGTTACCTGTGTTTTAGGCTTTCCCCTTGGCGCCCAGGTAGGTGCACCCACAAATGTGAGGTACCGTTTTTATCAGGACACCTGTGGAACCGTGGGACGGTAGGCCATGTGTTGTTGGTGGCCTGTTTCGATGGGTGAGCTGAATGAAATGTGCGGAAAATGCATTTTTTTTCCTACATTTCGGACTTTGCGGGGGTGTCTGGGTAATACATTCTGGGCCGATTTGCGCAAATCATACCTCTGCGGATTCCCACGGGTGTCCTTTTTTCGGAAATCCATGGGGTTCCCTGTTTTGCTTGGTGGCTTGGACACCCGAGGCCCATATCTGTATGTTGTGCTTATCTGGAGAAAGTGTGAAATTGCGGTGTCAATACAGACTTGGGGTTACCTGTGTTTTAGGCTTTCCCCTTGGCGCCCAGGTAGGTGCACCCACACATGTGAGGTAACATTTTTATCGGGACACCTGTAGGAATGCGGGACGGTAGGCCATGTGTTGTTGGCAGCGTGTTTCGATGGGTGAGCTGAGTGAAATATGCGGAAAATGCATTTTCTTTCCTACATTTCGGACTTTGCAGGGGTGTCTGGGTAATAAATTCTGGGCCGATTTGCGCAAATCCTACCTCTGTGTATGCCCACGGGTGTCCTCTTTTTGGAAACGCATGGGGTTCCCTGTTTTCCTTGGTGGCTTGGACACCCGAGGCCCATATCTGTATGTTGTGCTTGTCTGGAAAAAGTCTGAAATTCCGGTGTCAGTACAGACTTGGGGTTACCTGTGTTTTAGGCTTTCCCCTTGGTGCCCAGGTAGGTGCACCCACACATGTGAGGTACTGTTTTCATCAGGACACCTGTGGGAACGCGGGACGGTAGGCCATGTGTTGTTGGCGGCGTGTTTCGATGCGTGCAACGAGTGAAATGTGCGGAAAAGTGCATTTTTTCCCACATTTCAGACTTTGCGGGGGTGTCTGGGTAATAAATTCTGCGCCAATTTGCGCAAATCATAACTATGCGGATTCCCACGGGTGTCCTCTTTTCGGAAATGCATGGGGTTCCCTGTTTTCCTTGGTGGCTTGGACACCCGAGACCCATATCTGTATGTTGTGCTTGTCTGGAGAAAGTGTGAAATTCAGGTGTCAAAACAGACTTGGGGTTACCTGTGTTTTAGGCTTTCCCATTGGCGCCCAGGTAGGTGCACCCACACATGTCAGGTACCATTTTTATCAGGACACCTGTAGGAATGCGGGACGGTAGGCCATGTTTTCTTGGCGGTGTGTTTCGATGGGTGAGCCGAGTGAAATGTGCGGAAAATGTGTTTTTTTTCCCACATTTCGGACTTTGCGGTGGTGTCTGGGTAATAAATTCTGGGCCGATTTGCGCAAATCATACCTCTGCGGATTCCCACGGGTGTACTCTTTTCGGAAATGCATGGGGTTCCCTGTTTTCCTTGGTGGCTTGGACACCCGAGGCCCATATCTGTATGTTGTGCTTGTCTGGAGAAAGTGTGAAATTCAGGTGTCAACACAGACTTGGGGTTACCTGTGTTTTAGGCTTTCCCCTTGGTGCCCAGGTAGGTGCACCCACACATGTGAGGTACCGTTTTCATCAGGACAACTGTGGGAACGCGGTACAGTAGGCCATGTGGTGTTGGCGGCGTGTTTTGATGGCTGAGCTGAGTGAAATGTGCAGAAAATGCTTTTTTTCCCCCACTTTTCAGACTTTGCGGGGGTGTCTGGGTAATAAATTCTGCGCCGATTTGCGCAAGTCATTCCTCTGCGGATTCCCACGGGTGTCCTCTTTTCGGAAATGCATGGGGTTCCCTGTTTTCCTTGGTGGCTTGGACACCCGAGGCCCATTTCTGTATGTTGTGCTTGTCTGGAGAAAGTGTGAAATTCAGGTGTCAAAACAGACTTGGGGTTACCTGTGTTTTAGGCTTTCCCCTTGGCGCCCAGGTAGGTGCACCCACACATGTGAGGTACCGTTTTCATTGGGCACCTGTGGGAATGCGGGACGGTAGGCCATGTGTTGTTGGCGGCGTGTTTCGATGGGTGAGCCGAGTGAAATGTGCGGAAAATGCATTTTTTTCCTACATTTCGGACTTTGCGGGGGTGTCTGGGTCCGATTTGCGCAAATCATACCTCTGCGGATTCCCACGGGTGTCCTTTTTTCGGAAATGCATGGGGTTCCCTGTTTTGCTTGGTGGCTTGGACACCCGAGGCCCATATCTGTATGTTGTGCTTATCTGGAGAAAGTAAGAAATTCAGGTGTCAAAACAGACTTGGGGTTACCTGTGTTTTAGGCTTTCCCCTTGGCGCCCACGTATGTGCACCCACATATGTGAGGTACCGTTTTCATTGGAACACATGTGGGAATTTGGGACGGCAGACCATGTGTTGTTGGCAGCGTGTTTCGATGGGTGAGCTGAGTGAAATATGCGGAAAATGCATTTTCTTTCCTACATTTCGGACTTTGCAGGGGTGTCTGGGTAATAAATTCTGGGCCGATTTGCGCAAATCCTACCTCTGTGTATGCCCACGGGTGTCCTCTTTTTGGAAACGCATGGGGTTCCCTGTTTTCCTCGGTGGCTTGGACACCCGAGGCCCATATCTGTATGTTGTGCTTGTCTGGAAAAAGTCTGAAATTCCGGTGTCAATACAGACTTGTGGTTACCTGTGTTTTAGGCTTTCCCCTTGGTGCCCAGGTATGTGCACCCACACATGTGAGGTACTGTTTTCATCGGGACACCTGTGGGAACGCGGGACGGTAGGCCATGTGTTGTTGGCGGCGTGTTTCGATGCGTGCAATGAGTGAAATGTGCGGAAAAGTGCATTTTTTCCCACATTTCGGACTTTGCGGGAGTGTCTGTGTAATAAATTCTGGGCTGATTTACCCAAATGATACCTCTGCGGATTCCCACGAGTGTCCCCTTTTCGGAAATGCATGGGGTTCCCTGTTTTCCTTGGTGGCTTGGACACTCAAGGCCCATATCTGTATGTTGTGCTTTTCTGGAGAAAGTGTGAAATTCAGGTGTCAAAACAGACTTGGGGTTACCTGTGTTTTAGGCTTTCCACTTGGCGCCCAGGTAGGTGCACCCACACATGTGATGTACCGTTTTCATCGGGACACCTGTGGGAACGCGGGACGGTAGGCCATGTGTTGTTGGAGGCGTGTTTCGATGGGTGAGCCGAGTGAAATGTGCGGAAAATGCATTTTTTCCTACATTTTGGACGTTGCGGGGGTGTCTGAGTAATAAATTCTGGGCCGATTTGCGCAAATAATACCTCTGCGGATTCCCACGGGTGTCCTCTTTTCGGAAATGCATGGGGTTGCCTGTTTTCCTTGGTGGCTTCGACACCCGAGGCCCATTTCTTTATGTTGTGCTTGTCTGGAGAAAGTGTGAAGTTCAGGTGTCAAAACAGACTTGGGGTTACCTGTGTTTTAGGCTTTCCCCTTGGCGCCCAGGTAGGTGCACCCACAAATGTGAGGTACCGTTTTTATCAGGACACCTGTGGGAACTTGGGACGGTAGGCCATGTGTTGTTGGTGGCCTGTTTCGATGGGTGAGCTGAATGAAATGTGCGGAAAATGCATTTTTTTTCCTACATTTCGGACTTTGCGGGGGTGTCTGGGTAATACATTCTGGGCCGATTTGCGCAAATCATACCTCTGCGGATTCCCACGGGTGTCCTTTTTTCGGAAATCCATGGGGTTCCCTGTTTTGCTTGGTGGCTTGGACACCCGAGGCCCATATCTGTATGTTGTGCTTATCTGGAGAAAGTGTGAAATTCAGGTGTCAAAACAGACTTGGGGTTACCTGTGTTTTAGGCTTTCCCCTTGGCGCCCAGGTAGGTGCACCCACACATGTGAGGTACCATTTTTATCGGGACACCTGTAGGAATGCGGGACGGTAGGCCATGTGTTGTTGGCAGCGTGTTTCGATGGGTGAGCTGAGTGAAATATGCGGAAAATGCATTTTCTTTCCTACATTTCGGACTTTGCGGGGGTGTCTGAGTAATTAATTCTGGGCTGATTTGCGCAAATCCTACCTCTGTGGATGCCCACGGGTGTCCTCTTTTTGGAAATGCATGGAGTTCCCTGTTTTCCTTGGTGGCTTGGACACCCGAGGCCCATATCTGTATGTTGTGCTTGTCTGGAAAAAGTGTGAAATTGTGGTGTCAATACAGACTTGGGGTTACCTGTGTTTTAGGCTTTCCCCTTGGCGCCCAGGTAGGTGCACCCACACATGTGAGGTACCATTTTTATCGGGACACCTGTAGGAATGCGGGACGGTAGGCCATGTGTTGTTGGCAGCGTGTTTCGATGGGTGAGCTGAGTGAAATATGCGGAAAATGCATTTTCTTTCCTACATTTCGGACTTTGCAGGGGTGTCTGGGTAATAAATTCTGGGCCGATTTGCGCAAATCCTACCTCTGTGTATGCCCACGGGTGTCCTCTTTTTGGAAACGCATGGGGTTCCCTGTTTTCCTTGGTGGCTTGGACACCCGAGGCCCATATCTGTATGTTGTGCTTGTCTGGAAAAAGTCTGAAATTCCGGTGTCAGTACAGACTTGGGGTTACCTGTGTTTTAGGCTTTCCCCTTGGTGCCCAGGTAGGTGCACCCACACATGTGAGGTACTGTTTTCATCAGGACACCTGTGGGAACGCGGGACGGTAGGCCATGTGTTGTTGGCGGCGTGTTTCGATGCGTGCAACGAGTGAAATGTGCGGAAAAGTGCATTTTTTCCCACATTTCGGACTTTGCGGGAGTGTCTGTGTAATAAATCCTGGGCCGTTTTGCCCGAATGATACCTCTGTGGATTCCCACAAGTGTCCCCTTTTCGGAAATGCATGGGGTTCCCTGTTTTCCTTGGTGGCTTGGACACTCAAGGCCCATATCTGTATGTTGTGCTTTTCTCGAAAAAGTGTGAAATTCAGGTGTCAAAACAGACTTGGGGTTACCTGTGTTTTAGGCTTTCCACTTGGCGCCCAGGTAGGTGCACCCACACAT
The DNA here is from genome assembly GCF_040938575.1 of Ambystoma mexicanum. Lineage (NCBI taxonomy): Eukaryota > Metazoa > Chordata > Amphibia > Caudata > Ambystomatidae > Ambystoma > Ambystoma mexicanum. The sequence continues at coordinate 1,470,074,450 of NC_090931.1, read as the reverse complement.
GTGATGTACCGTTTTCATCGGGACACCTGTGGGAACGCGGGACGGTAGGCCATGTGTTGTTGGAGGCGTGTTTCGATGGGTGAGCCGAGTGAAATGTGCGGAAAATGCATATTTTCCTACATTTTGGACGTTGCGGGGGTGTCTGAGTAATAAATTCTGGGCCGATTTGCGCAAATAATACCTATGCGGATTCCCACGGGTGTCCTCTTTTCGGAAATGGATGGGGTTGCCTGTTTTCCTTGGTGGCTTGGACACCCGAGGCCCATTTCTTTATGTTGTGCTTGTCTGGAGAAAGTGTGAAGTTCAGGTGTCAAAACAGACTTGGGGTTACCTGTGTTTTAGGCTTTCCCCTTGGCGCCCAGGTAGGTGCACCCACAAATGTGAGGTACCGTTTTTATCAGGACACCTGTGGGAATGTGGGACGGTAGGCCATGTGTTGTTGGTGGCCTGTTTCGATGGGTGAGCTGAATGAAATGTGCGGAAAATGCATTTTTTTTCCTACATTTCGGACTTTGCAGGGGTGTCTGGGTAATACATTCTGGGCCGATTTGCGCAAATCATACCTCTGCGGATTCCCACGGGTGTCCTTTTTTCGGAAATCCATGGGGTTCCCTGTTTTGCTTGGTGGCTTGGACACCCGAGGCCCATATCTGTATGTTGTGCTTATCTGGAGAAAGTGTGAAATTCAGGTGTCAAAACAGACTTAGGGTTACCTGTGTTTTAGGCTTTCCCCTTGGCGCCCAGGTAGGTGCACCCACACATGTGAGGTACCATTTTTATCGGGACACCTGTAGGAATGCGGGACGGTAGGCCATGTGTTGTTGGCAGCGTGTTTCGATGGGTGAGCTGAGTGAAATATGCGGAAAATGCATTTTCTTTCCTACATTTCGGACTTTGCGGGGGGTGTCTGGATAATAAATTCTGGGTCGATTTGCGCAAATCCTACCTCTGTGGATGCCCACGGGTGTCCTCTTTTTGGAAAATGCATGGAGTTCCCTGTTTTCCTTGGTGGCTTGGACACCCGAGGCCCATATCTGTATGTTGTGCTTGTCTGGAAAAAGTGTGAAATTGCGGTGTCAATACAGACTTGGGGTTACCTGTGTTTTAGGCTTTCCCCTTGGCGCCCAGGTAGGTGCACCCAAACACGTGAGGTACCGTTTTCATCGAGACACCTGTGGGAACGTGGGACGGTAGGCCATGTGTTGTTGGCGGCGTGTTTCGATGGGTGAGCCGAGTGAAATGTGCGGAAAATGTGTTTTTTTCCCACATTTCAGACTTTGCGGGGGTGTCTGGGTAATAAATTCCGCGCCGATTTGCGCAAATCATAATTATGCGGATTCCCACGGGTGTCCTCTTTTCGGAAATGCATGGGGTTCCCTGTTTTCCTTGGTGGCTTGGACACCCGAGACCCATATCTGTATGTTGTGCTTGTCTGGAGAAAGTGTGAAATTCAGGTGTCAAAACAGACTTGGGGTTACCTGTGTTTTAGGCTTTCCCATTGGCGCCCAGGTAGGTGCACCCACACATGTCAGGTACCATTTTTATCAGGACACCTGTAGGAATGCGGGACGGTAGGCCATGTTTTCTTGGCGGTGTGTTTCGATGGGTGAGCCGAGTGAAATGTGCGGAAAATGTGTTTTTTTCCCACATTTCGGACTTTGCGGTGGTGTCTGGGTAATAAATTCTGGGCCGATTTGCGCAAATCATACCTCTGCGGATTCCCACGGGTGTACTCTTTTCGGAAATGCATGGGGTTCCCTGTTTTCCTTGGTGGCTTGGACACCCGAGGCCCATATCTGTATGTTGTGCTTGTCTGGAGAAAGTGTGAAATTCAGGTGTCAACACAGACTTGGGGTTACCTGTGTTTTAGGATTTCCCCTTGGCGCCCAGGTAGGTACACCCACACATGTGATGTACCACTTTTATCGGGACACCTGTAGGAATGCGGGACGGTAGGCCATGTTTTCTTGGCGGTGTGTTTCGATGGGTGAGCCGAGTGAAATGTGCGGAAAATGTGTTTTTTTCCCACATTTCGGACTTTGCGGTGGTGTCTGGGTAATAAATTCTGGGCCGATTTGCGCAAACCATACCTCTGCGGATTCCCACGGGTGTACTCTTTTCGGAAATGCATGGGGTTCCCTGTTTTCCTTGGTGGCTTGGACACCCGAGGCCCATATCTGTATGTTGTGCTTGTCTGGAGAAAGTGTGAAATTCAGGTGTCAACACAGACTTGGGGTTACCTGTGTTTTAGGCTTTCCCCTTGGCGCCCAGGTAGGTGCACCCACACATGTGAGGTACCGTTTTCATTGGGCACCTGTGGGAATGCGGGACGGTAGGCCATGTGTTGTTGGCGGCGTGTTTCGATGGGTGAGCCGAGTGAAATGTGCGGAAAATGCATTTTTTTCCTACATTTCGGACTTTGCGGGGGTGTCTGGGTCCGATTTGCGCAAATCATACCTCTGCGGATTCCCACGGGTGTCCTTTTTTCGGAAATGCATGGGGTTCCCTGTTTTGCTTGGTGGCTTGGACACCCGAGGCCCATATCTGTATGTTGTGCTTATCTGGAGAAAGTAAGAAATTCAGGTGTCAAAACAGACTTGGGGTTACCTGTGTTTTAGGCTTTCCCCTTGGCGCCCACGTATGTGCACCCACATATGTGAGGTACCGTTTTCATTGGAACACATGTGGGAATTTGGGACGGCAGACCATGTGTTGTTGGCAGCGTGTTTCGATGGGTGAGCTGAGTGAAATATGCGGAAAATGCATTTTCTTTCCTACATTTCGGACTTTGCAGGGGTGTCTGGGTAATAAATTCTGGGCCGATTTGCGCAAATCCTACCTCTGTGTATGCCCACGGGTGTCCTCTTTTTGGAAACGCATGGGGTTCCCTGTTTTCCTCGGTGGCTTGGACACCCGAGGCCCATATCTGTATGTTGTGCTTGTCTGGAAAAAGTCTGAAATTCCGGTGTCAGTACAGACTTGGGGTTACCTGTGTTTTAGGCTTTCCCCTTGGTGCCCAGGTAGGTGCACCCACACATGTGAGGTACTGTTTTCATCGGGACACCTGTGGGAACGCGGGACGGTAGGCCATGTGTTGTTGGCGGCGTGTTTCGATGCGTGCAACGAGTGAAATGTGCGGAAAAGTGCATTTTTTCCCACATTTCGGACTTTGCGGGAGTGTCTGTGTAATAAATTCTGGGCCGTTTTGCCCGAATGATACCTCTGTGGATTCCCACAAGTGTCCCCTTTTCGGAAATGCATGGGGTTCCCTGTTTTCCTTGGTGGCTTGGACACTCAAGGCCCATATCTGTATGTTGTGCTTTTCTCGAAAAAGTGTGAAATTCAGGTGTCAAAACAGACTTGGGGTTACCTGTGTTTTAGGCTTTCCACTTGGCGCCCAGGTAGGTGCACCCACACATGTGATGTACCGTTTTCATCGGGACACCTGTGGGAACGCGGGACGGTAGGCCATGTGTTGTTGGAGGCGTGTTTCGATGGGTGAGCCGAGTGAAATGTGCGGAAAATGCATATTTTCCTACATTTTGGACGTTGCGGGGGTGTCTGAGTAATAAATTCTGGGCCGATTTGCGCAAATAATACCTATGCGGATTCCCACGGGTGTCCTCTTTTCGGAAATGCATGGGGTTGCCTGTTTTCCTTGGTGGCTTGGACACCCGAGGCCCATTTCTTTATGTTGTGCTTGTCTGGAGAAAGTGTGAAGTTCAGGTGTCAAAACAGACTTGGGGTTACCTGTGTTTTAGGCTTTCCCCTTGGCGCCCAGGTAGGTGCACCCACAAATGTGAGGTACCGTTTTTATCAGGACACCTGTGGGAACGTGGGACGGTAGGCCATGTGTTGTTGGTGGCCTGTTTCGATGGGTGAGCTGAATGAAATGTGCGGAAAATGCATTTTTTTTCCTACATTTCGGACTTTGCAGGGGTGTCTGGGTAATACATTCTGGGCCGATTTGCGCAAATCATACCTCTGCGGATTCCCACGGGTGTCCTTTTTTCGGAAATCCATGGGGTTCCCTGTTTTGCTTGGTGGCTTGGACACCCGAGGCCCATATCTGTATGTTGTGCTTATCTGGAGAAAGTGTGAAATTCAGGTGTCAAAACAGACTTGGGGTTACCTGTGTTTTAGGATTTCCCCTTGGCGCCCAGGTAGGTACACCCACACATGTGATGTACCGTTTTCATCGGGTCACCTGTAGGAATGCGGGACGGTAGGCCATGTGTTGTTGGCAGCATGTTTCGATGGTCGAGCCGAGTGAAATGTGCGCAAAATGCATTTTTGTTCCTACATTTCAGACGTTGCGGGGGTTTCTGAGTAATACATTATGGGCCGATTTGCGCAAATCATACCTCTGCGGATTCCCACAGGTATCCACTTTTTGGAAATGCATGGGGTTCCCTGTTTTCCTTGGTGGCCTGGACACTCGAGGCCCATTTCTGTATGTTGTGCTTGTCTGGAGAAATTGTGAAATTCAGGTGTCAAAACAGACTTGGGGTTACCTGTGTTTTAGGCTTTCCCTTTGGCGCCCAAGTAGGTGCACCCACACATGTGAGGTACCGTTTTCATCGGGACACGTGTGGGAACGTGGGACGGTAAGCCATATGGTGTTTGCGGCATGTTTCGATGGGTGAGCCGAGTGAAATGTGCGGAAAATGCATTTTTTTCCTACATTCCGGACGTTGCGGGGGTTTCTGAGTAATACATTCTGGGCCGATTTGCGCAAATCATACCTCTGCGGATTCCCACAGGTATCCACTTTTTGGAAATTAATGGGGTTCCCTGTTTTCCTTGGTGGCTTGGACACCCGAGGCCCCTTTCTGTGTGTTGTTCTTGTCTGGAAAAAAGTATGAAATGCAGGTGTCAAAACAGACTTGGGGTTACCTGTGTTTTAGGTTTTCCCCTGGCGCCCAGGTATGTGCACCCCCACATGTGAGGTACAGTTTTTATCAGGACACCTGTGGGAACGCAGGACAGTAGGCCATGTGGTGTTGGCGGCGTGTTTTGATGGGTGAGCTGAGTGAAATGTGCGGAAAATGCATTTTTTTCCTACATTTCGGACTTTGCGGGGGTGTCTGGGTAATACATTCTGGGCCGATTTGCGCAAATCATACGTCTGCGGATTCCAACCGGCGTCCTCCTTTCGGAAATGCATGGGGTTTCCTGTTTTGCTTGGTGGCCTGGACACTCGAGGCCCATTTCTGTATGTTGTGCTTGTCTGGAGAAATTGTGAAATTCAGGTGTCAAAACAGACTTGGGGTTACCTGTGTTTTAGGCTTTCCCCTTGGCGCCCAGGTAGGTGCACCCACACATGTGAGATACCGTTTTCATCGAGACAACTGTGGGAACATGGGACGGTAGGCCATATGGTGTTGGCGGCATGTTTCGATGGGTGAGCCGAGTGAAATGTGCGGAAAATGCATTTTTTTCCTACATTTCGGACGTTGCATGGGTGTCTGAGTAATACATTCTGGGCCGATTTCCGCAAATCATACCTCTGCGGATTCCCACGGGTGTACTCTTTTCGGAAATGCATGGGGTTCCCTGTTTTCCTTGGTGGCTTGGACACCCGAGGCCCATATCTGTATGTTGTGCTTGTCTGGAGAAAGTGTGAAATTCAGGTGTCAACACAGACTTGGGGTTACCTGTGTTTTAGGCTTTCCCCTTGGTGCCCAGGTAGGTGCACCCACACATGTGAGGTACCGTTTTCATCAGGACAACTGTGGGAACGCAGTACAGTAGGCCATGTGGTGTTGGCGGCGTGTTTTGATGGCTGAGCTGAGTGAAATGTGCAGAAAATGCTTTTTTTCCCCCACTTTTCAGACTTTGCGGGGGTGTCTGGGTAATAAATTCTGCGCCGATTTGCGCAAGTCATTCCTCTGCGGATTCCCACGGGTGTCCTCTTTTCGGAAATGCATGGGGTTCCCTGTTTTCCTTGGTGGCTTGGACACCCGAGGCCCATTTCTGTATGTTGTGCTTGTCTGGAGAAAGTGTGAAATTCAGGTGTCAAAACAGACTTGGGGTTACCTGTGTTTTAGGCTTTCCCCTTGGCGCCCAGGTAGGTGCACCCACACATGTGAGGTACCGTTTTCATTGGGCACCTGTGGGAATGCGGGACGGTAGGCCATGTGTTGTTGGCGGCGTGTTTCGATGGGTGAGCCGAGTGAAATGTGCGGAAAATGCATTTTTTTTCCTACATTTCGGACTTTGCGGGGGGTGTCTGGATAATAAATTCTGGGTCGATTTGCGCAAATCCTACCTCTGTGGATGCCCACGGGTGTCCTCTTTTTGGAAAATGCATGGAGTTCCCTGTTTTCCTTGGTGGCTTGGACACCCGAGGCCCATATCTGTATGTTGTGCTTGTTAGGAAAGATTTCGTTATTGTAGGGAACTTTCCTTCCATGTGGCAACCCCTAAACTTTTTGCTATTGTTTTCAACCTGTTTTCTTGACTTTGCCAGAGAAGTGCAGCCTTCTGCCGTACTCCTCTGTGCTTTCGCTCCTTTCTTACGGGGAAACTGACATGCCCTTAAGACAGTCATTACCGGGGAACGCTGTTTCCCGTAGTTTCTTTTATCGTGTCGCCATTTTAGTGCAACACGACACAAGAGGGCACTGTAAGCTAAGTTACAGCTCTCTTGGGTCTCTAGCCTTCTACAGACCCTAGACACTCTTGTAGGATGGTTTTTGGATCGGTGCAAGTCATTCAGGGACTGGGCTGGTGGCAGCGATCATTTGGTTTATTTTGAGCTCCTTTCGCCGTTCTGAGCACCTTTTTGCCGCGAACACAAAAGGGTGGCCCGGCTACCCAAAATGGCCGGACCACGAGGCTCCTTTGTCTCGTCCACTGTCCGTCTTGCTCCCTTTACCTTCCCCCGGGTCAGGCGACCCGGGGCCTTCCTTATTTGGGCATGTAGTTTCCCGCGAAACACGGTTGCTTTCGCGGGCTTCTACATGTCGTTTGAGTGCCCCCAGGATATGGGCTGGGCTGTCTGGTCCCAATACACATCCTGGGTGCCAGAGAGTCTAGGGTGGTGTGAATGCCTGGGACCACTGTGGTCCGTGATTGGTCCACGTATGGTATGTGTGTTGATGAGCGGATCTCCCATTGGCTCCCCTCCGTTTTGGCGCGAAGGGAACCGTGGATAAGAGGGAGCTGGAAACACCACTACCATGTCGATCTCCTGAGTTCTTACGAACCCAGGGATACAGGAGCCAAGTATCCTGCGAACACGAGGCTGGACCGAGGAATCGCTGGTGACCCCCTGAAGAACTTCTGCTCCTCATTGCTGTCGTCCGGTGAAGCCCTTTCCACCTAAGATCGAACAAGAAGGCCTGTACTGGCGCTTTGACCTATTGGAATAGCAGGACCAGCTATTCCCGGCACCTTCATCAACTCCTGCCGTAAGCCTTCGGAAGTGTCTCTGGGCCATCCAGTTGACTGACCAGCTTACTAAGGAGTCCTGCTCTGTAATCGCCGACAGGTTGGGTGGTATTCTGAGTCCGGGGCACGCTCACACGCTTCGTTTGCTTAGCAACCCTAAGCTAGAGGTGAACGGTGCTCGTTTGGCTTGAATACACCCGGCCGTTCCGTTGCCCTGCTGTGGCGACAAAACTGTGCAGGATTCTTCGATCGGGACGTCTTTTTACTCTGCACGACGACGAGACGTTCCCTGCTCTTCAGAACCTGCCAGAAGCTGCATCTATCGAGGAGAAGCTCGGGCCTGCTTGCTTCGGGGACCGGTGAGTAGATTAGCTAGGATCTGGTCGCCCTCCTGCAGTGCCCCTTGCTTTTCCCCGCTGTAAATACAGCTCCCCTTGTCCGTACTCGCGCCCTACTTCTGCCTCACAGTGGAGGCTGCGCTAGAGTCGCGGACCGTGTTCTCCTTCATTAGGGCACCCTACAGAGCTGTCCAACGTCCTCCGAAGAGCTTCACCTTCTGCCCATTGGCACCGGCGTGTGCAGGTACTTTTGAGCGCTAGGCTCCACTCTTCGTAGGGATTGGACTACCATCTAGTTAGGGGCCTCAGAAGGCGGACATATCACACGCATTGGTTCGCACTGCCTGTTTTCCTTCCCCTGCAGGTGGATAACATATTTCGTGCTGCTAATGCTGTGAAACTGTGTATTCTGTATATATATTGGGTGGATAGTGTATGTGTTGGTTTAATATCGTTGTATATTGCTGCTTTTGCTACGGTCATTGTTTTAAAGGCCTTAAAATAAATGTGTTTATATTTTTGATATAACACCTGTTTGGAGTAGTTTGTAAGCGCTCTTGCTTTGTGTGCTCATTGCGGGCTTTCAGTCACCCTCACCCCTCTTGAGACCTAGTCTTGACCGCCGCGATCGCTACCTTGATTGGTCTGGCTTGTCCAGAGGTTACCCTGTTCCAAGTAATTAGGTTGGCCTTCTGAACTTCTGCGCCACCAGGACAGAGTTCAGAAATCCGTCTTAACAAATTGGTGTACAGCGGTGGGATACGACTGAAGGTATCCAGTGTTGCGCACGAGCTAAGGCGTTTTCAGGTTATTCCAACCAGGACACGCAGTAAAGTATTGAATATAACGTTAAAAAGGCCATAGTCCTATCAACAGTATGGAAACGAATACTTTATTAACCTTAAATGCTTCGAAATCTGAAACATTGAAGAAGATGTGTGCAGAGAGAGGGGTTTCCTCTCGAGGCACTAAATTGGAAATGATCCAGAGAATCGTGGCGTGGCAAGAAGCGCAGCTTGACGCTATAACTTCCGAGGACAGTGCAGAAGGTGGTGGGGCTGCTCTCACTGGCAGAACCGACGGTTCTGCCGCTGCACTGATCCATCACGACCACGAGGACAGGGAGGATGTAATGTCTAACGTTTCCTCTGCCAGTGTTGATGGGGAGGCTATGCTTGAATTCAAGAAGCAAGAGCTGCGGTTTAGGCAGCAGGAGCTTGAATTCAGCATAGCCAAACTGAAAATCGACCAGGCAGAAAAACAAAAAGACAGGGATCACCAGTTGGAACTGGCCAAGCTTCAGTTCGCAAATGGGTCCAAGGGTCCTGGACATGGTTCTGGGGCTTCCTCTCATCCACGGTTTCCAAAAGATCTGCTCAGTGTGTATGAGGAACGAAATGACATTATGGACTGGTTAAATGCGTTTGAGTATGCATGCGAGGTTCAAGAGGTTGATAATGCGGATAAGATTGCATGGTTACTCAGCAGACTGCCCCATTCTGGTTGCAGTGCCATTATGGAAATGTCGAAGGCTGAGCGCGCTGATTTTGCAATGTTGAAGCAGACTCTCATTTTAAAGTTTGGGAAGACTCCGACCCAATATTTGAAAAGGTTTAGAGAGTATAAGAAAAAGGAAGGTGGTACTTGGGTGTCGTATGTAGCTGAGTCCCTGAAAAACTTGACTGGCTGGGTTGAAGGTTATAAGGTTTCTACCTTCGAAGGCATGATCAATCTGGTCATGCTGGAACACATTTTTGCTTCTTCTTCCCCGGAGCTTAAGCAGCATTTGGCCGATTCGAAGGAGATAGATCCTAAGAAGCTGGCCATTGCAGCAGACTTATGGGTGTCACATCGAGTGTCCCATAAGGACAAAACTCATCCTGGTAAGCAGGAGGAAGGGAAAAAGTCCAAAGATATGGAGGGTGGGGAATCTGCTAAATCTTCTTCCCATAAGGGCCACAAAAAGAAAAATAAGGGTAAGCCATACGAGAACTCACAGGGTAGCGGAGGTTCGCCTCCGAAACAGAACTCTGGTTATAATAAGCCTCCCTACGTAAACAGACCCAATGGGGCTTGTTTTTCTTGTGGAGCAACTGACCATGTGAAGGGGGATCCCCGGTGTAAGGTTAAACCTTTGGGGGTCCACTCCGCTAATCTGGCCTTCTCCTCCTACGAGGAAGAAGAGATTACAGGAGCATCCTTCTCCTCAGACTCGTTTCCCAGCGGGATCGAGGCTGAGGTAGTTTTAGTGTCCCTGGGTTCCTGGGAGCCTAAAGTCGCAGAGGCTTATGCTAGGATTCCGGATAATACCAAGCACTACTTTAAAGACAGTGTGCTGATCAATGGAGTGGATACTCCAGCTCTTAGGGATAGTGGGTGCAGTCGAACTGTAGTGGATTCTACCTTGGTAGACTCAGAGGAAGTTGCCAGAGCTCCTCTGATGCCCACTAAGTTGGCTGACGGCCCCCTCCGTATGTTTCCCGTGATCCCTGTTAATCTAACTTTAAATGGTACAGCAGTTAGGATTCCAGTGAGCATTCAGAGAAACGTCCCGGGAAAGGTCTTGTTGGGCAATGATCTCAGAGCTCTAGGGCTCGTAGGAGACACTGCCGAAAGACCCTACACACGGTCTCAAGCACGGGCAGCATTGGCCAAGTCCAATACGCCGCCCCAGCCGAAGGGGAAACCCAAGGCGAAAGGAGTCAACAAGTCCCGACGGGGGAAAGAGAATATTCCCCCGAGCTCGCCTACCACTGCGGTGGAGGGAGTTGGTCAATCGCCCGAGCCTGACGAGGAGGTGGCGATGCCTGAAGTGTTCGACCCCAACGACCATCCTGAACTAAAAGACTTGTTAGTTGAAGGAGGTCCTGATAGGGACGACTTCAGTAAGGGCCAACGTGAGTGCCCATCTCTGGAAGGCCTAAGGAGACAGGCCTGCTCCCAGCTTGAGGGTGAACCTCCTGGGTTGCAAAGGATTTACCAGGAAGGTGGACTCCTTTATAGTGAGCCCACAGAGTCTACAGAAGGAGACCATAGGAGGTTGGTGGTTTCCCTTGCTGTTAGGCCCTTCCTCCTGCAGTTGGCGCATGTCGTTCCCCTTGCTGGTCACCTTGGTATGAGGAGGACCAAGCAAAGGTTATCCATGCACTTCTACTGGCCCAAGATGGGGGAGCAAGTAGAAAGTCACTGCAGGAGTTGTGCCGCCTGCCAGTTGTCTGGTAAGGTTGGTGCGACAATCCAAGCTCCGTTGGTACCGCTCCCAGTTGTGGGGGTACCATTTGAAAGGGTAGGGATCGACATGGTTGGTCCCCTTGACCCGCAAACATCCTCAGGCAATAGGTTTATCCTGGTGCTGGTCGACCATGCAACCAGGTATCCTGAGGCCATCCCATTAAAGACTGTAACTGCCAAGTCAGTTGCAAAAGCTTTACTCGGCATGTTTACTAGGGTTGGCTTCCCTAAAGAAGTTGTGCCGGATGATGGCAGCAACTTTATGTCGAAGTATAGGCAGGCTATGTGGAAAGAATGTGGGGTCACCTACAGGTTCTCTTCTGCATACCGCCCCCAGACCGATGGTCTGGGGGGGCGTCTTAACAGGACGTTAAAAAGCATGATTGGGGCTCTGGAGGAGCCTCAGAGAAGAAAATGGGATCTTCTTGTTTCATGCTTGCTGTTTGCCTACCGAGAGGTACCACAGGAGGGTGTTGGCTTCAGCCCCTTCGAACTTCTGTTCGGTCATCCCGTACGGGGACCCTTAGCCATCGTCAAAGAGGGATGGGAGATGCCCACTCCCCCTGTTGCTACCAATGTAGTTGATTATGTGCTAGGGCTCAGAAAACGGATGGTACTTCTGATGGGCTTGGCTAGTGCTAAATTGAAGGCAGGGCAAGCGCTGGTGAAACATTGGTACGACCAGAAAGCTTCCCTCATCAACTTTACACATGGCCAGCAAGTCCTGATCGTGAATCCCATAAGGCCTCGAGCTTTACAGGACAAATGGTCAGGCCCTTACCCAGTGGTGGAGCCCCTGGGTGAGGTTAGCTATTCAGTGGACCTTGGAAGGCCTGGACAGGCTCTAAAAGTGTTTCACGTGAATAGGCTGAAGGCTTTCGTCCCAAGCGGCGAAATCGCAGCACTGCTATTGGCTTCAGACGTTGAGGAAGAGGAGTCTGAACCTCTCCCTGACCTGTTCCAAAGCAGTCCTTCAGAAAGCTCTTTTGAGGGTGTCCGAGTGGCCCCTCACCAAAATGGACAAGGCTCAGTGGTTTGCCTTGGACATGAAGTAGGTGGAGGGAGGAGACAGCCTCTATCCAGTAAGGTACCAGCGGTACAAGACTGGCCTACCCCCACTACACAAACCCAAGTGAGAGCCTTCTTAGGACTCACGGGTTATTACCGCAATTTTATGGCAGACTATGGCACCATAGCTGCTCCGCTGACTGCCCTCACAACTCCGAAGAAACCCAAGAAGGTAACTTGGACTGACGAGTGTGAGAAGGCCTTCAATGGCTTGAAAGACTCCTTGTGCCAGGCCCCTGTGCTCAGGGCCCCTGATTATCAAAGACCTTTTATCGTGCAGACGGATGCCTCTGACACTGGGATAGGAGCTGTACTATCACAAGTAGATGAGAAGGGTAAGGAACACCCTATCGGTTTTATTAGTCGCCAGCTTAAGGACAGAGAGCTCAGATGGTCCACAGTAGAGAAAGAATGTTTCTCTGTTGTGTGGGCCCTAAGGAAGCTGCGGCCCTACCTCTATGGGACCCACTTCACTGTGCAGACTGACCATAAGCCGTTAAAGTGGCTAATGAACATGAAGGGGGAGAATCCAAAGTTGCTTAGGTGGTCCATAAGTCTACAAGGCTTCGACTTCACTATTGAGCATAGGCCAGGTGTCCAACATAGCAATGCTGATGGGTTGTCCAGAATGTTTTACCGACCTGAACAAGAGACTCATCCAGGGGTGGATTAGTTCCCCCTGTCCATAGTCTGGGAGGGGCGAGTGTTAGGAAAGATTTCGTTATTGTAGGGAACTTTCCTTCCATGTGGCAACCCCTAAACTTTTTGCTATTGTTTTCAACCTGTTTTCTTGACTTTGCCAGAGAAGTGCAGCCTTCTGCCGTACTCCTCTGGGCTTTCGCTCCTTTCTTACGGGGAAACTGACATGCCCTTAAGACAGTCAGTACCGGGGAACGCTGTTTCCCGTAGTTTCTTTTATCGTGTCGCCATTTTAGTGCAACACGACACAAGAGGGCACTGTAAGCTAAGTTACAGCTCTCTTGGGTCTCTAGCCTTCTACAGACCCTAGACACTCTTGTAGGATGGTTTTTGGATCGGTGCAAGTCATTCAGGGACTGGGCTGGTGGCAGCGATCATTTGGTTTATTTTGAGCTCCTTTTGCCGTTCTGAGCACCTTTTTGCCGCGAACACAAAAGGGTGGCCCGGCTACCCAAAATGGCCGGACCACGAGGCTCCTTTGTCTCGTCCACTGTCCGTCTTGCTCCCTTTACCTTCCCCCGGGTCAGGCGACCCGGGGCCTTCCTTATTTGGGCATGTAGTTTCCCGCGAAACACGGTTGCTTTCGCGGGCTTCTACATGTCGTTTGAGTGCCCCCAGGATATGGGCTGGGCTGTCTGGTCCCAATACACATCCTGGGTGCCAGAGAGTCTAGGGTGGTGTGAATGCCTGGGACCACTGTGGTCCGTGATTGGTCCACGTATGGTATGTGTGTTGATGAGCGGATCTCCCATTGGCTCCCCTCCGTTTTGGCGCGAAGGGAACCGTGGATAAGAGGGAGCTGGAAACACCACTACCATGTCGATCTCCTGAGTTCTTACGAACCCAGGGATACAGGAGCCAAGTATCCTGCGAACACGAGGCTGGACCGAGGAATCGCTGGTGACCCCCTGAAGAACTTCTGCTCCTCATTGCTGTCGTCCGGTGAAGCCCTTTCCACCTAAGATCGAACAAGAAGGCCTGTACTGGCGCTTCGACCTATTGGAATAGCAGGACCAGCTATTCCCGGCACCTTCATCAACTCCTGCCGTAAGCCTTCGGAAGTGTCTCTGGGCCATCCAGTTGACTGACCAGCTTACTAAGGAGTCCTGCTCTGTAATCGCCGACAGGTTGGGTGGTATTCTGAGTCCGGGGCACGCTCACACGCTTCGTTTGCTTAGCAACCCTAAGCTAGAGGTGAACGGTGCTCGTTTGGCTTGAATACACCCGGCCGTTCCGTTGCCCTGCCGTGGCGACAAAACTGTGCAGGATTCTTCGATCGGGACGTCTTTTTACTCTGCACGACGACGAGACGTTCCCTGCTCTTCAGAACCTGCCAGAAGCTGCATCTATCGAGGAGAAGCTCGGGCCTGCTTGCTTCGGGGACCGGTGAGTAGATTAGCTAGGATCTGGTCGCCCTCCTGCAGTGCCCCTTGCTTTTCCCCGCTGTAAATACAGCTCCCCTTGTCCGTACTCGCGCCCTACTTCTGCCTCACAGTGGAGGCTGCGCTAGAGTCGCGGACCGTGTTCTCCTTCATTAGGGCACCCTACAGAGCTGTCCAACGTCCTCCGAAGAGCTTCACCTTCTGCCCATTGGCACCGGCGTGTGCAGGTACTTTTGAGCGCTAGGCTCCACTCTTCGTAGGGATTGGACTACCATCTAGTTAGGGGCCTCAGAAGGCGGACATATCACACGCATTGGTTCGCACTGCCTGTTTTCCTTCCCCTGCAGGTGGATAACATATTTCGTGCTGCTAATGCTGTGAAACTGTGTATTCTGTATATATATTGGGTGGATAGTGTATGTGTTGGTTTAATATCGTTGTATATTGCTGCTTTTGCTACGGTCATTGTTTTAAAGGCCTTAAAATAAATGTGTTTATATTTTTGATATAACACCTGTTTGGAGTAGTTTGTAAGCGCTCTTGCTTTGTGTGCTCATTGCGGGCTTTCAGTCACCCTCACCCCTCTTGAGACCTAGTCTTGACCGCCGCGATCGCTACCTTGATTGGTCTGGCTTGTCCAGAGGTTACCCTGTTCCAAGTAATTAGGTTGGCCTTCTGAACTTCTGCGCCACCAGGACAGAGTTCAGAAATCCGTCTTAACAGTGCTTGTCTGGAAAAAGTGTGAAATTGCGGTGTCAATACAGACTTGGGGTTACCTGTGTTTTAGGCTTTCCCCTTGGCGCCCAGGTAGGTGCACCCAAACACGTGAGGTACCGTTTTCATCGAGACACCTGTGGGAACGTGGGACGGTAGGCCATGTGTTGTTGGCGGCGTGTTTCGATGGGTGAGCCGAGTGAAATGTGCGGAAAATGTGTTTTTTTCCCACATTTCAGACTTTGCGGGGGTGTCTGGGTAATAAATTCCGCGCCGATTTGCGCAAATCATAATTATGCGGATTCCCACGGGTGTCCTCTTTTCGGAAATGCATGGGGTTCCCTGTTTTCCTTGGTGGCTTGGACACCCGAGACCCATATCTGTATGTTGTGCTTGTCTGGAGAAAGTGTGAAATTCAGGTGTCAAAACAGACTTGGGGTTACCTGTGTTTTAGGCTTTTCCATTGGCGCCCAGGTAGGTGCACCCACACATGTCAGGTACCATTTTTATCAGGACACCTGTAGGAATGCGGGACGGTAGGCCATGTTTTCTTGGCGGTGTGTTTCGATGGGTGAGCCGAGTGAAATGTGCGGAAAATGTGTTTTTTTCCCACATTTCGGACTTTGCGGTGGTGTCTGGGTAATAAATTCTGGGCCGATTTGCGCAAATCATACCTCTGCGGATTCCCACGGGTGTACTCTTTTCGGAAATGCATGGGGTTCCCTGTTTTCCTTGGTGGCTTGGACACCCGAGGCCCATATCTGTATGTTGTGCTTGTCTGGAGAAAGTGTGAAATTCAGGTGTCAACACAGACTTGGGGTTACCTGTGTTTTAGGATTTCCCCTTGGCGCCCAGGTAGGTACACCCACACATGTGATGTACCATTTTTATCGGGACACCTGTAGGAATGCGGGACGGTAGGCCATGTTTTCTTGGCGGTGTGTTTCGATGGGTGAGCCGAGTGAAATGTGCGGAAAATGTGTTTTTTTCCCACATTTCGGACTTTGCGGTGGTGTCTGGGTAATAAATTCTGGGCCGATTTGCGCAAATCATACCTCTGCGGATTCCCACGGGTGTACTCTTTTCGGAAATGCATGGGGTTCCCTGTTTTCCTTGGTGGCTTGGACACCCGAGGCCCATATCTGTATGTTGTGCTTGTCTGGAGAAAGTGTGAAATTCAGGTGTCAACACAGACTTGGGGTTACCTGTGTTTTAGGATTTCCCCTTGGCGCCCAGGTAGGTACACCCACACATGTGATGTACCGTTTTCATCGGGACACCTGTGGGCACGCGGGACGGTAGGCCATGTGTTGTTGGCAGCATGTTTCGATGGTCGAGCCGAGTGAAATGTGCGCAAAATGCATTTTTGTTCCTACATTTCGGACGTTGCGGGGGTTTCTGAGTAATACATTATGGGCCGATTTGCGCAAATCATACCTCTGCGGATTCCCACAGGTATCCACTTTTTGGAAATGCATGGGGTTCCCTGTTTTCCTTGGTGGCCTGGACACTCGAGGCCCATTTCTGTATGTTGTGCTTGTCTGGAGAAATTGTGAAATTCAGGTGTCAAAACAGACTTGGGGTTACCTGTGTTTTAGGCTTTCCCTTTGGCGCCCAAGTAGGTGCACCCACACATGTGAGGTACCGTTTTCATCGGGACACGTGTGGGAACGTGGGACGGTAAGCCATATGGTGTTTGCGGCATGTTTCGATGGGTGAGCCGAGTGAAATGTGCGGAAAATGCATTTTTTTCCTACATTCCGGACGTTGCGGGGGTTTCTGAGTAATACATTCTGGGCCGATTTGCGCAAATCATACCTCTGCGGATTCCCACAGGTATCCACTTTTTGGAAATTAATGGGGTTCCCTGTTTTCCTTGGTGGCTTGGACACCCGAGGCCCCTTTCTGTGTGTTGTTCTTGTCTGGAAAAAAGTATGAAATGCAGGTGTCAAAACAGACTTGGGGTTACCTGTGTTTTAGGTTTTCCCCTGGCGCCCAGGTATGTGCACCCCCACATGTGAGGTACAGTTTTTATCAGGACACCTGTGGGAACGCAGGACAGTAGGCCATGTGGTGTTGGCGGCGTGTTTTGATGGGTGAGCTGAGTGAAATGTGCGGAAAATGCATTTTTTTTCCTACATTTCGGACTTTGCGGGGGTGTCTGGGTAATACATTCTGGGCCGATTTGCGCAAATCATACGTCTGAGGATTCCAACCGGCGTCCTCCTTTCGGAAATGCATGGGGTTTCCTGTTTTGCTTGGTGGCTTGGACACCCGAGGTCCATATCTGTATGTTGTGCTTATCTGGAGAAAGTGTGAAATTCAGGTGTCAAAACAGACTTGGGGTTACCTGTGTTTTAGGCTTTCCCCTTGGCGCCCAGGTAGGTGCACCCACACATGTGAGATACCGTTTTCATTGAGACAACTGTGGGAACATGGGACGGTAGGCCATGTGTTGTTGGTGGAGTGTTTCAATGGGTGAGCTCAGTGAAATGTGTAGAAAATGCGTTTTTTTTCACACATTTCGGACTTTGCGGGGGTGTCTGGGTAATACATTCTGGGCCGATTCACGCAAATCATACCTCTGCGGATTCCCACGAGTGTCCTCTTTTCGGAAATGCATGGGGTTCCCTGTTTTCCTTGGTGGCCTGGACACTCGAGGCCCATTTCTGTATGTTGTGCTTGTCTGGAGAAATTGTGAAATTCAGGTGTCAAAACAGACTTGGGGTTACCTGTGTTTTAGGCTTTCCCCTTGGCGCCCAGGTAGGTGCACCCACACATGTGAGATACCGTTTTCATCGAGACAACTGTGGGAACATGGGACGGTAGGCCATATGGTGTTGGCGGCATGTTTCGATGGGTGAGCCGAGTGAAATGTGCGGAAAATGCATTTTTTTCCTACATTTCGGACGTTGCGTGGGTGTCTGAGTAATACATTCTGGGCCGATTTCCGCAAATCATACCTCTGCGGATTCCCACAGTTATCCACTTTTCGGAAATGCATGGGGTTCCCTGTTTTCCTTGGTGGCTTGGACACCCGAGGCCCATTTCTGTGTGTTGTGCTTGTCTGGAAAAAAGTATGAAATGCAGGTGTCAAAACAGACTTGGGGTTACCTGTGTTTTAGGTTTTCCCCTGGCGCCCAGGTAGGTGCACCCCCACATGTGAGGTACCGTTTTCATCAGGACACCTGTGGGAACGCGGTACAGTAGGCCATGTGGTGTTGGCGGCGTGTTTTGATGGGTGAGCTGAGTGAAATGTGCAGAAAATGCTTTTTTTCCCCCACTTTTCAGACTTTGCGGGGGTGTCTGGGTAATAAATTCTGCGCCGATTTGCGCAAGTCATTCCTCTGCGGATTCCCACGGGTGTCCTCTTTTCGGAAATGCATGGGGTTCCCTGTTTTCCTTGGTGGCTTGGACACCCGAGGCCCATTTCTGTATGTTGTGCTTGTCTGGAGAAAGTGTGAAATTCAGGTGTCAAAACAGACTTGTGCTTACCTGTGTTTTAGGCTTTCCCCTTGGCGCCCAGGTAGGTGCACCCACACATGTGAGGTGCCGTTTTCATTGGGCACCTGTGGGAATGCGGGACGGTAGGCCATGTGTTGTTGGCGGCGTGTTTCGATGGGTGAGCCGAGTGAAATGTGCGGAAAATGCATTTTTTTCCTACATTTCGGACTTTGCGGGGGTGTCTGAGTAATAAATTCTGGGCCGATTTGCGCAAATAATACCTCTGCGGATTCCCACGGGTGTCCTCTTTTCGGAAATGCATGGGGTTGCCTGTTTTCCTTGGTGGCTTGGACACCCGAGGCCCATATCTGTATGTTGTGCTTATCTGGAGAAAGTGTGAAATTCAGGTGTCAAAACAGACTTGGGGTTACCTGTGTTTTAGGCTTTCCCATTGGCGCCCAGGTAGGTGCACCCACACATGTCAGGTACCATTTTTATCAGGACACCTGTAGGAATGCGGGACGGTAGGCCATGTTTTCTTGGCGGTGTGTTTCGATGGGTGAGCCGAGTGAAATGTGCGGAAAATGTGTTTTTTTTCCCACATTTCGGACTTTGCGGTGGTGTCTGGGTAATAAATTCTGGGCCGATTTGCACAAATCATACCTCTGCGGATTCCCACGGGTGTACTCTTTTCGGAAATGCATGGGGTTCCCTGTTTTCCTTGGTGGCTTGGACACCCGAGGCCCATATCTGTATGTTGTGCTTGTCTGGAGAAAGTGTGAAATTCAGGTGTCAACACAGACTTGGGGTTACCTGTGTTTTAGGATTTCCCCTTGGCGCCCAGGTAGGTACACCCACACATGTGATGTACCATTTTTATCCGGACACCTGTAGGAATGCGGGACGGTAGGCCATGTTTTCTTGGCGGTGTGTTTCGATGGGTGAGCCGAGTGAAATGTGCGGAAAATGTGTTTTTTTCCCACATTTCGGACTTTGCGGTGGTGTCTGGGTAATAAATTCTGGGCCGATTTGCGCAAATCATACCTCTGCGGATTCCCACGGGTGTCCTCTTTTCGGAAATGCATGGGGTTGCCTGTTTTCCTTGGTGGCTTCGACACCCGAGGCCCATTTCTTTATGTTGTGCTTGTCTGGAGAAAGTGTGAAGTTCAGGTGTCAAAACAGACTTGGGGTTACCTGTGTTTTAGGCTTTCCCCTTGGCGCCCAGGTAGGTGCACCCACAAATGTGAGGTACCGTTTTTATCAGGACACCTGTGGGAACGTGGGACGGTAGGCCATGTGTTGTTGGTGGCCTGTTTCGATGGGTGAGCTGAATGAAATGTGCGGAAAATGCATTTTTTTTCCTACATTTCGGACTTTGCGGGGGTATCTGGGTAATACATTCTGGGCCGATTTGCGCAAATCATACCTCTGCGGATTCCCACCGGTGTCCTTTTTTCGGAAATCCATGGGGTTCCCTGTTTTGCTTGGTGGCTTGGACACCCGAGGCCCATATCTGTATGTTGTGCTTATCTGGAGAAAGTGTGAAATTCAGGTGTCAAAACAGACTTGGGGTTACCTGTGTTTTAGGCTTTCCCATTGGCGCCCAGGTAGGTGCACCCACACATGTGAGGTACCGTTTTCATCGGGACACGTGTGGGAACGTGGGACGGTAAGCCATATGGTGTTGGCGGCATGTTTCGATGGGTGAGCCGAGTGAAATGTGCGGAAAATGCATTTTTTTCCTACATTCCGGACATTGTGGGGGTTTCTGAGTAATACATTCTGGGCCGATTTGCGCAAATCATACCTCTGCGGATTCCCACAGGTATCCACTTTTTGGAAATGCATGGGGTTCCCTGTTTTCCTTGGTGGCTTGGACACCCGAGGCCCCTTTCTGTTTGTTGTTCTTGTCTGGAAAAAAGTATGAAATGCAGGTGTCAAAACAGACTTGGGGTTACCTGTGTTTTAGGTTTTCCCCTGGCGCCCAGGTATGTGCACACACACATGTGAGGTACAGTTTTTATCAGGACACCTGTGGAAACGCAGGACAGTAGGCCATGTGGGGTTGGCGGCGTGTTTTGATGGGTGAGCTGAGTGAAATGTGCGGAAAATGCATTTTTTTTCCTACATTTCGGACTTTGCGGGGGTGTCTGGGTAATACATTCTGGGCCGATTTGCGCAAATCATACCTCTGCGGATTCCCACAGGTATCCACTTTTTGGAAATGCATGGGGTTCCCTGTTTTGCTTGGTGGCTTGGACACCCGAGGTCCATATCTGTATGCTGTGCTTATCTGGAGAAAGTGTGAAATTCAGGTGTCAAAACAGACTTGGGGTTACCTGTGTTTTAGGCTTTCCCCTTGGCGCCCAGGTAGGTGCACCCACACATGTGAGATACCGTTTTCATTGAGACAACTGTGGGAACATGGGACGGTAGGCCATGTGTTGTTGGTGGAGTGTTTCAATGGGTGAGCTCAGTGAAATGTGTGGAAAATGCGTTTTTTTTCACACATTTCGGACTTTGCGGGGGTGTCAGGGTAATACATTCTGGGCCGATTCACGCAAATCATACCTCTGCGGATTCCCACGAGTGTCCTCTTTTCGGAAATGCATGGGGTTCCCTGTTTTCCTTGGTGGCCTGGACACTCGAGGCCCATTTCTGTATGCTGTGCTTGTCTGGAGAAATTGTGAAATTCAGGTGTCAAAACAGACTTGGGGTTACCTGTGTTTTAGGCTTTCCCCTTGGCGCCCAGGTAGGTGCACCCACACATGTGAGATACCGTTTTCATCGAGACAACTGTGGGAACATGGGACGGTAGGCCATATGGTGTTGGCGGCATGTTTCGATGGGTGAGCCGAGTGAAATGTGCGGAAAATGCATTTTTTTCCTACATTTCGGACGTTGCGTGGGTGTCTGAGTAATACATTCTGGGCCGATTTCCGCAAATCATACCTCTGCGGATTCCCACAGTTATCCACTTTTCGGAAATGCATGGGGTTCCCTGTTTTCCTTGGTGGCTTGGACACCCGAGGCCCATTTCTGTGTGTTGTGCTTGTCTGGAAAAAAGTATGAAATGCAGGTGTCAAAACAGACTTGGGGTTACCTGTGTTTTAGGTTTTCCCCTGGCGCCCAGGTAGGTGCACCCCCACATGTGAGGTACCGTTTTCATCAGGACACCTGTGGGAACGCGGTACAGTAGGCCATGTGGTGTTGGCGGCGTGTTTTGATGGGTGAGCTGAGTGAAATGTGCAGAAAATGCTTTTTTTCCCCCACTTTTCAGACTTTGCGGGGGTGTCTGGGTAATAAATTCTGCGCCGATTTGCGCAAGTCATTCCTCTGCGGATTCCCACGGGTGTCCTCTTTTCGGAAATGCATGGGGTTCCCTGTTTTCCTTGGTGGCTTGGACACCCGAGGCCCATTTCTGTATGTTGTGCTTGTCTGGAGAAAGTGTGAAATTCAGGTGTCAAAACAGACTTGTGCTTACCTGTGTTTTAGGCTTTCCCCTTGGCGCCCAGGTAGGTGCACCCACACATGTGAGGTGCCGTTTTCATTGGGCACCTGTGGGAATGCGGGACGGTAGGCCATGTGTTGTTGGCGGCGTGTTTCGATGGGTGAGCCGAGTGAAATGTGCGGAAAATGCATTTTTTTCCTACATTTCGGACTTTGCGGGGGTGTCTGGGTCCGATTTGCGCAAATCATACCTCTGCGGATTCCCACGGGTGTCCTTTTTTCGGAAATGCATGGGGTTCCCTGTTTTGCTTGGTGGCTTGGACACCCGAGGCCCATATCTGTATGTTGTGCTTATCTGGAGAAAGTAAGAAATTCAGGTGTCAAAACAGACTTGGGGTTACCTGTGTTTTAGGCTTTCCCCTTGGCGCCCACGTATGTGCACCCACATATGTGAGGTACCGTTTTCATTGGAACACATGTGGGAATTTGGGACGGCAGACCATGTGTTGTTGGCAGCGTGTTTCGATGGGTGAGCTGAGTGAAATATGCGGAAAATGCATTTTCTTTCCTACATTTCGGGCTTTGCAGTGGTGTCTGGGTAATAAATTCTGGGCCGATTTGCGCAAATCCTACCTCTGTGTATGCCCACGGGTGTCCTCTTTTTGGAAACGCATGGGGTTCCCTGTTTTCCTCGGTGGCTTGGACACCCGAGGCCCATATCTGTATGTTGTGCTTGTCTGGAAAAAGTCTGAAATTCCGGTGTCAATACAGACTTGGGGTTACCTGTGTTTTAGGCTTTCCCCTTGGTGCCCAGGTAGGTGCACCCACACATGTGAGGTACTGTTTTCATCGGGACACCTGTGGGAACGCGGGACGGTAGGCCATGTGTTGTTGGCGGCGTGTTTCGATGCGTGCAACGAGTGAAATGTGCGGAAAAGTGCATTTTTTCCCACATTTCGGACTTTGCGGGAGTGTCTGTGTAATAAATTCTGGGCTGATTTACCCAAATGATACCTCTGCGGATTCCCACGAGTGTCCCCTTTTCGGAAATGCATGGGGTTCCCTGTTTTCCTTGGTGGCTTGGACACTCAAGACCCATATCTGTATGTTGTGGTTTTCTGGAGAAAGTGTGAAATTCAGGTGTCAATACAGACTTGGGGTTACCTGTGTTTTAGGCTTTCCACTTGGCGCCCAGGTAGGTGCACCCACACATGTGATGTACCGTTTTCATCGGGACACCTGTGGGAACGCGGGACGGTAGGCCATGTGTTGTTGGAGGCGTGTTTCGATGGGTGAGCCGAGTGAAATGTGCGGAAAATGCATTTTTTCCTACATTTTGGACGTTGCGGGGGTGTCCGAGTAATAAATTCTTTTCCGATTTGCGCAAATAATACCTCTGCGGATTCCCACGGGTGTCCTCTTTTCGGAAATGCATGGGGTTGCCTGTTTTCCTTGGTGGCTTGGACACCCGAGGCCCATTTCTTTATGTTGTGCTTGTCTGGAGAAAGTGTGAAGTTCAGGTGTCAAAACAGACTTGGGGTTACCTGTGTTTTAGGCTTTCCCCTTGGCGCCCAGGTAGGTGCACCCACAAATGTGACATACCGTTTTTATCAGGACACCTGTGGGAACGTGGGACGGTAGGCCATGTGTTGTTGGTGGCCTGTTTCAATGGGTGAGCTGAATGAAATGTGCGGAAAATGCATTTTTTTTCCTACATTTCGGACTTTGCGGGGGTGTCTGGGTAATACATTCTGGGCCGATTTGCGCAAATCATACCTCTGCGGATTCCCACGGGTGTCCTTTTTTTGGAAATCCATGGGGTTCCCTGTTTTGCTTGGTGGCTTGGACACCCGAGGCCCATATCTGTATGTTGTGCTTATCTGGAGAAAGTGTGAAATTCAGGTGTCAAAACAGACTTGGGGTTACCTGTGTTTTAGGCTTTCCCCTTGGCGCCCAGGTAGGTGCACCCACACATGTGAGGTACCATTTTTATCGGGACACCTGTAGGAATGCGGGACGGTAGGCCATGTGTTGTTGGCAGCGTGTTTCGATGGGTGAGCTGAGTGAAATATGCGGAAAATGCATTTTCTTTCCTACATTTCGGACTTTGCGGGGGTGTCTGAGTAATTAATTCTGGGCCGATTTGCGCAAATCCTACCTCTGTGGATGCCCACGGGTGTCCTCTTTTTGGAAATGCATGGAGTTCCCTGTTTTCCTTGGTGGCTTGGACACCCGAGGCCCATATCTGTATGTTGTGCTTGTCTGGAAAAAGTGTGAAATTGCGGTGTCAATACAGACTTGGGGTTACCTGTGTTTTAGGCTTTCCCCTTGGCGCCCAGGTAGGTGCACCCAAACACGTGAGGTACCGTTTTCATCGAGACACCTGTGGGAACGTGGGACGGTAGGCCATGTGTTGTTGGCGGCGTGTTTCGATGGGTGAGCCGAGTGAAATGTGCGGAAAATGCATTTTTTTTCCTACATTTCGGACTTTGCGGGGGTGTCTGGGTAATACATTCTGGGCCGATTTGCGCAAATCATACCTCTGCGGATTCCCACGGGTGTCCTTTTTTCGGAAATCCATGGGGTTCCCTGTTTTGCTTGGTGGCTTGGACACCCGAGGCCCATATCTGTATGTTGTGCTTATCTGGAGAAAGTGTGAAATTCAGGTGTCAAAACAGACTTGGGGTTACCTGTGTTTTAGGCTTTCCCCTTGGTGCCCAGGTAGGTGCACCCACACATGTGAGGTACCATTTTTATCGGGACACCTGTAGGAATGCGGGACGGTAGGCCATGTGTTGTTGGCAGCGTGTTTCGATGGGTGAGCTGAGTGAAATATGCGGAAAATGCATTTTCTTTCCTACATTTCGGACTTTGCGGGGGTGTCTGAGTAATTAATTCTGGGCTGATTTGCGCAAATCCTACCTCTGTGGATGCCCACGGGTGTCCTCTTTTTGGAAATGCATGGAGTTCCCTGTTTTCCTTG
This sequence comes from Ambystoma mexicanum, assembly GCF_040938575.1. Lineage (NCBI taxonomy): Eukaryota > Metazoa > Chordata > Amphibia > Caudata > Ambystomatidae > Ambystoma > Ambystoma mexicanum. The sequence goes on along the minus strand of NC_090931.1, from coordinate 1,470,049,746 downwards.
GTGGCTTGGACACCCGAGGCCCATATCTGTATGTTGTGCTTGTCTGGAAAAAGTGTGAAATTGCGGTGTCAATACAGACTTGGGGTTACCTGTGTTTTAGGCTTTCCCCTTGGCGCCCAGGTAGGTGCACCCAAACACGTGAGGTACCGTTTTCATCGAGACACCTGTGGGAACGTGGGACGGTAGGCCATGTGTTGTTGGCGGCGTGTTTCGATGGGTGAGCCGAGTGAAATGTGCGGAAAATGTGTTTTTTTCCCACATTTCAGACTTTGCGGGGGTGTCTGGGTAATAAATTCTGCGCCAATTTGCGCAAATCATAACTATGCGGATTCCCACGGGTGTCCTCTTTTCGGAAATGCATGGGGTTCCCTGTTTTCCTTGGTGGCTTGGACACCCGAGACCCATATCTGTATGTTGTGCTTGTCTGGAGAAAGTGTGAAATTCAGGTGTCAAAACAGACTTGGGGTTACCTGTGTTTTAGGCTTTCCCATTGGCGCCCAGGTAGGTGCACCCACACATGTCAGGTACCATTTTTATCAGGACACCTGTAGGAATGCGGGACGGTAGGCCATGTTTTCTTGGCGGTGTGTTTCGATGGGTGAGCCGAGTGAAATGTGCGGAAAATGTGTTTTTTTTCCCACATTTCGGACTTTGCGGTGGTGTCTGGGTAATAAATTCTGGGCCGATTTGCGCAAATCATACCTCTGCGGATTCCCACGGGTGTACTCTTTTCGGAAATGCATGGGGTTCCCTGTTTTCCTTGGTGGCTTGGACACCCGAGGCCCATATCTGTATGTTGTGCTTGTCTGGAGAAAGTGTGAAATTCAGGTGTCAACACAGACTTGGGGTTACCTGTGTTTTAGGATTTCCCCTTGGCGCCCAGGTAGGTACACCCACACATGTGATGTACCATTTTTATCGGGACACCTGTAGGAATGCGGGACGGTAGGCCATGTTTTCTTGGCGGTGTGTTTCGATGGGTGAGCCGAGTGAAATGTGCGGAAAATGTGTTTTTTTTCCCACATTTCGGACTTTGCGGTAGTGTCTGGGTAATAAATTCTGGGCCGATTTGCGCAAATCATACCTCTGCGGATTCCCACGGGTGTACTCTTTTCGGAAATGCATGGGGTTCCCTGTTTTCCTTGGTGGCTTGGACACCCGAGGCCCATATCTGTATGTTGTGCTTGTCTGGAGAAAGTGTGAAATTCAGGTGTCAACACAGACTTGGGGTTACCTGTGTTTTAGGCTTTCCCCTTGGCGCCCACGTATGTGCACCCACATATGTGAGGTACCGTTTTCATTGGAACACATGTGGGAATTTGGGACGGCAGACCATGTGTTGTTGGCAGCGTGTTTCGATGGGTGAGCTGAGTGAAATATGCGGAAAATGCATTTTCTTTCCTACATTTCGGACTTTGCAGGGGTGTCTGGGTAATAAATTCTGGGCCGATTTGCGCAAATCCTACCTCTGTGTATGCCCACGGGTGTCCTCTTTTTGGAAACGCATGGGGTTCCCTGTTTTTCTCGGTGGCTTGGACACCCGAGGCCCATATCTGTATGTTGTGCTTGTCTGGAAAAAGTCTGAAATTCCGGTGTCAATACAGACTTGGGGTTACCTGTGTTTTAGGCTATCCCCTTGGTGCCCAGGTAGGTGCACCCACACATGTGAGGTACTGTTTTCATCGGGACACCTGTGGGAACGCGGGACGGTAGGCCATGTGTTGTTGGCGGCGTGTTTCGATGCGTGCAACGAGTGAAATGTGCGGAAAAGTGCATTTTTTCCCACATTTCGGACTTTGCGGGAGTGTCTGTGTAATAAATTCTGGGCTGATTTACCCAAATGATACCTCTGCGGATTCCCACGAGTGTCCCCTTTTCGGAAATGCATGGGGTTCCCTGTTTTCCTTGGTGGCTTGGACACTCAAGGCCCATATCTGTATGTTGTGCTTTTCTGGAGAAAGTGTTAAATTCAGGTGTCAAAACAGACTTGGATTTACCTGTGTTTTAGGCTTTCCACTTGGCGCCCAGGTAGGTGCACCCACACATGTGATGTACCGTTTTCATCGGGACACCTGTGGGAACGCGGGACGGTAGGCCATGTGTTGTTGGAGGCGTGTTTCGATGGGTGAGCCGAGTGAAATGTGCGGAAAATGCATTTTTTCCTACATTTTGGACGTTGCAGGGGTGTCTGAGTAATAAATTCTGGGCCGATTTGCGCAAATAATACCTCTGCGGATTCCCACGGGTGTCCTCTTTTCGGAAATGCATGGGGTTGCCTGTTTTCCTTGGTGGCTTGGACACCCGAGGCCCATTTCTTTATGTTGTGCTTGTCTGGAGAAAGTGTGAAGTTCAGGTGTCAAAACAGACTTGGGGTTACCTGTGTTTTAGGCTTTCCCCTTGGCGCCCAGGTAGGTGCACCCACAAATGTGAGGTACCGTTTTTATCAGGACACCTGTGGGAACGTGGGACGGTAGGCCATGTGTTGTTGGTGGCCTGTTTCGATGGGTGAGCTGAATGAAATGTGCGGAAAATGCATTTTTTTTCCTACATTTCGGACTTTGCGGGGGTGTCTGGGTAATACATTCTGGGCCGATTTGCGCAAATCATACCTCTGCGGATTCCCACGGGTGTCCTTTTTTCGGAAATCCATGGGGTTCCCTGTTTTGCTTGGTGGCTTTGTCAAGACCGGTGGGGGGGTCTGTACTTCCGCTCTCTATATGGTAGAGGAGAGGCACAGAAGACCCCAGCCAAGATTCTCGATTACGGTAGCTATGGACGAGCAATCAAGGCCTAGCTTCTCAGGAGGTGATGCAGGCTGGTTCTTAAGTACAGTGTATCCCCAAGCCCCCACAAAGGAATGTCCACACACTGTATTACTGAAAACACAGTCTTTATATAATTAATATTCAAGGGTTATGTACACTTATCACAACAACGCACTTTGTGCTCAGGAAAACCAATAATGATAAATATCTACAATTCTAAAGTGGTACCACTAATTTTAGACCTCATAACAGTGCATTCACAATACTGTAGCAATGGCACGCAGATCAATAAGCAGGAAACCAGCAAATAGAGAGAGGAGAGATAACAGAGGGTTGAAACAATAGGCAGAATACTGGCCCCTACCACTGGACACAGTTCTGTGTGGAGATCCCCCCACCTGGGCAACCTGTAAAGTAAAGAGATATAACACAAGCCCAGTCCATATATTGTTCAACAGTCTTATTCTCTCCTACAATGTTTTTACCCCCCCAATGTACCTGGTGGAGTCGAGTTCTTCGAAGAGGCGTCGACAGATCCTTCTTGAATGACCCCCTTTAAAGCAGGAGTCACGGATCGTCGAGAGGCGTCGAGAAACGTCGAAGACCTCGGGGTTCGGCGACGGGGAATCGACGGCCCTTCTTGAATGCCTTCCCTTTCAAGCGGGAGGCACGGGGCGTCGAACGTCCGTCGACAAACGAGGTAGAACGATGTCGAAGAGGCGGCAGCTTCGTCCGAGCGGTGCTCGTCGGCGTCGGGGCGTCGGCGTCCTGCAAGGCGGAGGTGTGCGGGGCACCTCGATGACAATAGTTCTGGACCGCAAAGATTGTAGAGACGGGAGCCCAGCAAGGGCGTCGAGTCGCTCGAGTCTTTGGGGTCGTGAGGTGGCGGGAAACCCACCGGCGGATTCTCCTCGGCGCGTTGGTCGTCCTCGACTTTCTCCGGCAGGACAAAAGCGGTCGACGGTGCGGACGAGGGAGTCCTTCGAGTCAAATGTTCTTAGGCAAGGAGCGGACGGCTCCGGTCGTCGGCGGCTCGGCGTCAAGTGGTTCCCACGGCTGGGCAACACAACTTCGACGGGCCTCCAGCGGTTGCACAGACCTGCGAACCCTGGTCGACGGCAATGGACTTCGACAGCGTCGATGTCCAGGTGCTTTACTTCGGTCTCCTCGGCAGTCCCCTTCTCCGGTCGGCAGCCTTTCGATGGTCTGGCGTCCAGGGAGCTTCGGCGAAGATTCAGCGGTGCTCGATGGTCCCTCGGAGCACGGGAAGAGGGCGCCTTACCAGGTCCTCTCTCGGGTCAATCCTCGACGATTTCGACAACCTTCAGTTCCGTCGAAGCAAATGCCACAGCAAGTCTTCTTCTTCCAGCTGGACGTCGAGGATCAGCAAATCCAGTTACTCTTGAGTGGAGACTCAGCTTCTGAATGCTTCTGAACAATTTCCAGTGGTGAGAGGTCCCCAGATATACTATTCTGTCTCTCATCCACACTGCTGGCACACACACAGCAGCCAATCACACAGAAGGGCATTCATGCAGTCAGTCAGCCAATCAGGCACACAGTGCATTCAGGCCACACTCCTCCCTTTCAGACACTCACAACAAGGAATGTGGATTGGGACAAGTACCCAGCCATTCAACACTACACACTGCATTCAGGCCAGTTTCGGGCAGGGCTGTCTCAGTCTTTGTCTCTCATGCCAGAAACCAGACAACCACAACAAGGAGTGTATATTGGTCACACACTCCATTCACCCAGGTCCCACCCACAGGAGGTACCCACAACATACAGTCACTGGGAAGGCTCCAGTCAGTCTAGCTGGGCCTTCACAACAACACCATATATGGAACTTCCACCCAACAGCCAGTCAGGGGGAAGGGACAGAGTCAGGGCTTCCCAGGACTTTGGGAAAAACAAGATAACAGGCAATAGAAAGCAAGAGGCCACAGGGGCCATCTTGTTTCCTATCAGGAATCAGCAATCAACTGATTCCAATGGCAGGGCCTGGGTATCCCAAAATGGAGGACACCCAGAGCACCTGTCAAATTCAGCATGGAGCTGCCACCAGCCCATACCCTGCTCTGTGGGCCACCCACAGGTGCCCAAAAACATACACTAGGGGCACAGGGTTGTACCCCTACCCATGGGTGCCATAAGGGTATCCCATGGGTCTGTTCACCAAACCAAAAGAGAGCTGCACTGCCAGGAGTCCCTCATGGACTCCTGGGCAGAAAACATAACAGAACACACGATAAAAGGCAGAAAAGGACAAGGATTCAGAGGCCCTGTCCCTCAGATGCATTTCCGGCATCACAGTCGCCCCCCCCCAGACTGAGGTGGAGGGTGCCTAATCTCCCACGGGATAGACACCCTCATCCAGACGGTCAACATACCTTCTGGAAAGGCCCTCTGCATTATCGTGACTCTTCCCTGGTCTGTGCTAATCGACCACCTGAGCAATTTCGGATTCTCACCCTTCATCTGCATAAGCCACTTCAGGGGCTTATGATCTGTTTGGACCTTGAAGGTGGACCCCGTAAGGTAGGGCCTAAAACGCCTAAGGCTCCAAACTATACTAAAACATTCCTTTTCAACAGTAGCCCACCTAAGTTCTCTACCCTTGAGTTGTCTACTGATGAATATGATAGGATGTTCTCTCCCTTTGTCATCTAACTGGGACAAGACAGCTCCAATTCCGGTGTCGCAGGCATCCGTCTGGACGATAAAGGGTCGGCTGTAGTCAGGCGCACTCAACACAGGTGCCCTACACAGACTTTCTTTCAAGCCATCAAAGGCCCTCTGACAGTCTTCAGTCCAATTAACCTTCCTAGGCTGTTTGGGTGAAGTTAGAGCTGTCAGGGGTGCAGCTATGGTTCCATAGTCTGCCATGAAATTGCGATAGTACCCAGTGAGGCCCAAAAAGGCTCTCACCTGGGTTTGAGTAGTGGGAGTCTCCCAGTTCTGTACGTCCTGTACTTTACTGGAGAGAGGTTGGATTTGACCCCCTCCTACCTCATGACCAAGATAGGTAACTTTCCCCTGAGCTATCTGGCACTTGGTGGCCTTGATAGTGAGGTTAGCCCTTTTCAAGGCCTGCAACACCTTATCCAGATGTGTCAAATGCTCTTCCCAGGTGGAACTGTAGACGGCAATGTCGTCTAAGTAAGCCACACAAAAGGCTTCCAGCCCACTGAGCGCATGGTTGACCAATCTCTGGAAGGTGGCAGGGGCATTCTTCAACCCAAAGGGCATGACCCTAAACTGGTAGAGTCCCTCAGGTGTGGAGAATGCCGTCTTTTCCTTGGCATGGTCCGTCAGAGCTATTTGCCAATAGCCTGAGGTAAGGTCAAAGGTGCTCACAAATTTGGCAGCACCTATAGTGTCCACGAGCTCATCAGCCCTGGGCAATGGGTGCGCGTCAGTTTTGGTGACGGCATTGACTCCTCGGTAGTCCACACAGAACCTCCAATCCTTGGTACCCGCCGGGGAACTTGCCTTGGGGACAAGGACCACTGGACTGGACCAGGGACTGGTGGAGGGTTCAATAACACCCAGATCCAACATCTTGGCGACCTCAGCCTGGATGTGGTTTTTGACGGTATCTGACATGCGATAGCTCCTGCTTTTGACAGGCACACTGTCACCAGTGTCAATTTCGTGCTTACACCACGGTGTAAGGCCCGGTGTCAGTGAAAACAGAGGGGCATACTGCTGGAGCAAAGCCCGGCAGGCCCTCTGCTGCTCTGTTGTCAAATCGGGAGAGAGTTGTACTCCCTCCACTGAGCCATCCTGAGGGTTGCTATGCAGCAAATCAGGAAGGGGCTCACTCTCATCCTCTTCTTGCCCTGAAGCTAGCAAGAGACATGAGACCTCTGCTCGCCTGTGGAAAGGCTTGAGCCTGTTGACATGGAATACCTGGGGGGCTACCCCAGAGGCTCCATCACAAGGATTTCCTGTCCCGGAGTCCAATCCACTTGCGAAGCTTTCAGGTCATGCCAGTACTTATTCAATTCCTGGCTGGCCTTGAGATTTGCTGTTGCCTGACCCATCATTTGTGTCATCCTCCGCCTGAGGCCTAACACATAGTCCCCCACTTGCTTGGCGGGACCTGGAGGGGTGGCTTCCAAGCCTTCTCGGATCAAGGCGAGGGGCCCCCTCACGGGATGTCCAAAGAGTAACTCAAAGGGGCTGAAACCAACACCCTCTTGAGGTACCTCTCTGTAAGCAAACAGCAGGCATGGCAGGAGGAGATCCCATTTCCTCCTTAGGGGCTCTTCCAAAGCACCTAGCATGCCCTTGGGAGTTTTGTTAAATCTCTCAACCAGACCATTGGTCTGGGGGTGGTAAGAGGTGGAGAACTTGTAGGTTACCCCGCACTCTTTCCACATGGTTTTCATGTAACTAGACATGAAGTTGGATCCTCGGTCAGAGACAACCTCCTTGGGGAATCCAACACGGGTGAAAATGCCCAGGAGAGCCCTGGCAACCACCTTGGCAGTAACAGTCCGAAGGGGTATTGCCTCAGGGTACCTGGTGGCATGATCTACCAAGACCAGGATGAACCGATGTCCACCTGAAGTGGGAGGGTCAAGGGGACCGACGATGTCGATGCCCACCCTCTCAAATGGTGTGCCAACCACTGGTAATGGCTGCAGTGGGGCAATGACCCTGCCTCCAGTCTTGCCAGACAACTGACAAGTTGGGCAGGTCCTGCAGTGGGACTCCACCTCTACTCCCATCCGTGGCCAGTAGAAATGGGCAGAGAGTCTCTGCTTAGTCTTCTTGGTCCCAAGATGACCAGCCAAGGGCACCTCATGCGCCAACTGCAGTAGGAAGGGCCTGTAAACCTGGGGTACCACCAACCTCTTGCGGGCACCAGGTTCGGGCTTAGTGGGCTCACTAACAAGGAGCTCACCCTCCCAATAAATCTTGAATGTCCTAGGCACTTCACCTTGTGCCTGGGACAGGGCCTGTTTCCTCAGGCCCTCGAGAGAGTGGCACTCTCTCTGTCCCTTACAGAAGTCTGCCCGGGAGGGTCCCCCTTCAGCTAACAAGCATTGAAGGTCGGGATGATCCTCCGGGTTGAGAACCTCTCCCACAGGAGAGTCTTCTGTCTCTTCTCCCACAGGAGTTGAGTTTGGGTTTTCCGCTGGACCCAGCCCGTCCGGAGCATGGATCCCAATGGGTGCTGTCGGAACAGCAGGAAGAGAAGGTGTTCCTTCCACAGAGGTGGCCTTCTTGGTCTTCCTTCTTCTTGCCTTAGGCCTCGCCTTTGGCTCGGATACCTGACTCACAGCCAGGCCCGGTGTTAGGCAGAAACCTGTGCAGTTCCCTTGGGGAACACTGCAAAAGATTTAAGACTACAGGTATAGCAGTAAACCCACTTGGTAGCAGTCTGCACCACCCAGATTTACCTGGTAGCTGTGGCTGAGCAGTCAGACTTCCCTCAAGAAGAGTTAGGCAGTATGCAAAGTATACACAATATGTACTCAGACACAATAGCACAAGCAAACACTGACCAGAGCTTGGTTTCAAAAGTATATAGTTATTTATTTTTTTAAGAACACATAAGTTGAAAACACTCTAGCAAAGTATAGTAAAAACACTTAAAACACAGTTATAAGGAAAGCAGTTTCAACCCTTACTCCTATCTAGACAACTCTAAGTTAACCCCACATAATTAAAACAGAGGTGAGCGCTTAACGTTAGATGACACTCTAGTAGGTTTAAGGAAGGGATAAAAAGAAACAGAAATGGGTTAAACACACCACTCTAAGGTCCAGAACACTTGCAATAGGCTCAAAGAAGCACAAAGTCACAGGTGAGCAAAAGTCACTAGGCAGGGCCCACTCTTAGAGTAGCCGGAGCGAAAATGTGCCCAAGATCACACTGTTATTAGGGATTCAAAGTCTTGCAAAGAGTTAGAAAGAGTTTAGAGTGGCTTAGAAGTTTAGCCAGGGTATTCCAGGCACTCCCAGGTTCGAAAGCCGGGGGCTAAATCTACCCCGTACAGTCGGTGGCAAGGGAAGCCAGGCGGAACACGGTACCTTAAGCGGAAAGGATCCTCCAGCGGTGGCAGTTGTTCCAGGCAGTGGCAGCAAGGCTCGACGTCGGTCAGGGGAGAAGATTTTCTCGCAGAAGAGCAGAAGAAGAAGGTCGTTGCACTGCCCGGGAAGAAACCAGCCGCGGAGTCCTCCGGTCAAAGGGTTGTACCGACTTTCGTGGTTGGGGTAAAAGTGGTGGGGTTCCGGTTGCCGGGGTGCTTGGCACTGGCAAGGCGGCCACGAGATACCTCGAGAAGCGAAAAGAAGGCGAAAACTGGTTGTCCCCACCAGTCAAGGGAAGGAGCCACTCCGTTAAGAGTTCTCCTCGGTCGTCGGGAAAAGTGGTGAGACGGTTCAGCAGGGCTCCACCGGGTGGTGTCGTCGAAGCAGGTCGGCTCAGCTCTTCCCTCGTCGGATTCTTGGTCCTGTGGCGACTTCTAAAGTTCCAGTCCCCAAAGCCCTGCTTTTATGCAGCAAACCCCCATTCACCCAGCCTAGCTGTCACTCAAACATGCTAAGTGGTGAGCCGGCCGGCTCACCACTTGGGCCAATCAGGACGGAGTGCGACTTGAGTTACCAAGGTAACTCAGTCCAGGGTGCCTAAACCCCCCTCCACCCCTCCTAAGTACCCCAGACAGAGTGGCACCACTTTGGAGGGCTTCTGTGGAGAAGCCCGCCAAAAGTGGAACAAAGGGCTCCACTTTGGGTCAGAGTTACAGAGGCGAACGCCAACGCCATTTTAGAATCAAGTTTTGGCAAAAAAGTCCCAACCGGAGTTATAATAATAAATATATAAACCGGCGGTATGTTTAAGGCTACCGTAAATAAATAATTAAATGTGTTAGCCTAAAACAATGGGAAATCCCATAGGAAAATATTCGCGGTTGAATATAAAACGTAGTTTCCACTGCCACCAGCCAAAACTCGATCAGGGGGGACGGAGACGTGCCCCCTCGACTAACAGACCCTGGGGCAATCGAATTGCCCCAGCCAGTACGTCCACAATATGATGGTTTGTACTGGTTCTGTTCAGGATTCAAGACTAGCAAAGTCTTTGGTGACTTTACATGCCCTGGGAGACAGTAGTCAGTCCCAGGGTATGGAGTCTATGTTGGGGAGTCCCTAGGACACTCCTGGGTCACGGCACAGAGGGTGCTGTGTAACCCACATCACAAAAATACATGAGGCCCTATGGAGTAAAAGACCCCATAGCCCATTCAACACAAGGTTTAACCAAGAAAACACACTTCAACATGTCCAAGAGTGAGGGTAAAAGAGTCTCACTCTTGGCAGGAGAAAAAAAGAAACCCCAGAAATCCAGCAAAGCTGCTGGGGGACTCACTAGGTAGGGAAATTCAGCCTAAACAGAGAATTCTCCCTAACACCCGGTGTCACCTGTGACCTAGTGACTGCAGCAGCAGTCATGGGAAGACCATCCGAGATCAACCCCAACTCTACTAGATCATTTCCTAACAGAATGTTAGCAGGGACATTGTCCTGAACCAGGACAGGAAGCTTTGCTGTCTTGTCTCCAATCATGAGTGTGACTAGGGCTACAGGCGATAATTTGGGAGGCCCACCAGCTAACCTGGTGGTTTGCAGAGGAGCACCTTCATAGTCCTCTGGCTTGAGGAGGGTCCTGTCCACCACTGTCATGCTTGCCCCAGTGTCTCTCAAACCAGTAGAAGGCTGGCCATTCAAGAGGACACTTCTCAAAAACCTACGGGTGTTCTGCGGGATAGTTGCCAGTACTTCTGCGTACTGGTCCCAGGCCCCAAGGGACACTAAGGAAATCTCTACCGGAGCACCAAATGTGATTCCTGTAGAGGTTGGGAGGACAGTGGCCTCCACCTCAGCCACGGGGTAAGGGTAGGTCAGGCTGACAGCCTGTACTCCAAGTGCCTTACCTTTACACTTGGGGTCACCCCTTTTGTGATCCAGAGCCCCACAATCCCAACAAGTGCCAGGAGTGCGGGGTACGGTACTGGAACCACTGGGAACCTGCTTTGCAGCAGGTGGACCACTACTCTTATTCCCACCCACAGAGGACTTATCCCCACTAGATTTTTGGGTCTTAGGAGAGGAAGGTTTTGGTTTACCCGACTGTGATTGCTTTTGGGACTCCTCAGCTTTCTGAGAGGTCCCCTTTTCTTTGTCCTTGTCCTTCCCACTGGAGTCCTTAGGGGACACCCGGTGGGAGACCCACTTGTCAGCCAACCTAGCCAGCTTAAAGGGGTCCAAAATGTTCTGGTCAGCCACATACTGACGCAGCTCTGGTGAACAGGCTTCAGAAAAATGCTCAAAAAACAAGAGGTGGGACAACTCAACAAAAGTTTTCCCCTTGTAACCGTCAATCCACCCCATCATGTTCATGTGCGCAGTACTCACCCAGTCAACCCAAGACACATTCTCTCTTTTCTTAAAATCCCTGAACCTTTTAAGGTATTGGGTAGGTGTCTTGCCAAACTTGGCAATCAAAGCAGACTTCATACACTCATACTGACCCCTTTCCTCCACACTCAGCTTCAGAATACAGTCATATCCAGTTTGAGGCACTCTGCTTAACAAACACTTAGCCCAATCTCTTTTATCTACATCATGAATTGCACAAGCCATTTCAAACGCTTCAATCCATTGGAGGATATCTGAACCCTCCACAAACACACCAACCAAATCTTTCATAAACTTGGTGGCTGGGGACCTGCCACTCTCAATTGGTCTAGCTGAAGTCTCCACTCTAGCTCTCTCTAGCTGGATTCTCTGACATTCAGTGTCCTTGTCTTTGAGCGCAAGATCCCTATTCTTGAGTTCCACTTGCTGTGCCAGCTCCTCTTTCTTAAGCTCAGCTTCTATTTCCAACTTGCGATATTCAAAGGCCAATTTCATCCTTAATAACTCAAGTTCCATGGAATTGCTGGGGTTTGGAACAGAGGCAGCAGGAATGGTGGCATTCCCAGAAACAGATTCAGCGACAACCCCAGGGGCAGAGTCCTCACTGGTTGCATCCCCCCCTTCATCAAGGGTTTCACCATCAGTCTGGTAGTCCACCAGGGCAGCTATCAGCTCAGCCCTAGACTTATCCACAAAGTCCAACTTCCTGGCTTCACAAGCACTCTGGAGAGCCTCTAAGCTCATCCGAGTCAATTTACCATTTGCAATGGGCTCCATTGCCTGTAATGCAGTTATTTGGTACACACCCAAACCTTAATCTAATAAAGTGCGGATATTTTGTAAGTGGCACGGTTATACACTGAGTCTTAAAACCATAAGCATCCCACCGCTGCCACCAGCTTGTCAAGACCGGTGGGGGGGTCTGTACTTCCGCTCTCTATATGGTAGAGGAGAGGCACAGAAGACCCCAGCCAAGATTCTCGATTACGGTAGCTATGGACGAGCAATCAAGGCCTAGCTTCTCAGGAGGTGATGCAGGCTGGTTCTTAAGTACAGTGTATCCCCAAGCCCCCACAAAGGAATGTCCACACACTGTATTACTGAAAACACAGTCTTTATATAATTAATATTCAAGGGTTATGTACACTTATCACAACAACGCACTTTGTGCTCAGGAAAACCAATAATGATAAATATCTACAATTCTAAAGTGGTACCACTAATTTTAGACCTCATAACAGTGCATTCACAATACTGTAGCAATGGCACGCAGATCAATAAGCAGGAAACCAGCAAATAGAGAGAGGAGAGATAACAGAGGGTTGAAACAATAGGCAGAATACTGGCCCCTACCACTGGACACAGTTCTGTGTGGAGATCCCCCCACCTGGGCAACCTGTAAAGTAAAGAGATATAACACAAGCCCAGTCCATATATTGTTCAACAGTCTTATTCTCTCCTACAATGTTTTTACCCCCCCAATGTACCTGGTGGAGTCGAGTTCTTCGAAGAGGCGTCGACAGATCCTTCTTGAATGACCCCCTTTAAAGCAGGAGTCACGGATCGTCGAGAGGCGTCGAGAAACGTCGAAGACCTCGGGGTTCGGCGACGGGGAATCGACGGCCCTTCTTGAATGCCTTCCCTTTCAAGCGGGAGGCACGGGGCGTCGAACGTCCGTCGACAAACGAGGTAGAACGATGTCGAAGAGGCGGCAGCTTCGTCCGAGCGGTGCTCGTCGGCGTCGGGGCGTCGGCGTCCTGCAAGGCGGAGGTGTGCGGGGCACCTCGATGACAATAGTTCTGGACCGCAAAGATTGTAGAGACGGGAGCCCAGCAAGGGCGTCGAGTCGCTCGAGTCTTTGGGGTCGTGAGGTGGCGGGAAACCCACCGGCGGATTCTCCTCGGCGCGTTGGTCGTCCTCGACTTTCTCCAGCAGGACAAAAGCGGTCGACGGTGCGGACGAGGGAGTCCTTCGAGTCAAATGTTCTTAGGCAAGGAGCGGACGGCTCCGGTCGTCGGCGGCTCGGCGTCAAGTGGTTCCCACGGCTGGGCAACACAACTTCGACGGGCCTCCAGCGGTTGCACAGACCTGCGAACCCTGGTCGACGGCAATGGACTTCGACAGCGTCGATGTCCGGGTGCTTTACTTCGGTCTCCTCGGCAGTCCCCTTCTCCGGTCGGCAGCCTTTCGATGGTCTGGCGTCCAGGGAGCTTCGGCGAAGATTCAGCGGTGCTCGATGGTCCCTCGGAGCACGGGAAGAGGGCGCCTTACCAGGTCCTCTCTCGGGTCAATCCTCGACGATTTCGACAACCTTCAGTTCCGTCGAAGCAAATGCCACAGCAAGTCTTCTTCTTCCAGCTGGACGTCGAGGATCAGCAAATCCAGTTACTCTTGAGTGGAGACTCAGCTTCTGAATGCTTCTGAACAATTTCCAGTGGTGAGAGGTCCCCAGATATACTATTCTATCTCTCATCCACACTGCTGGCACACACACAGCAGCCAATCACACAGAAGGGCATTCATGCAGTCAGTCAGCCAATCAGGCACACAGTGCATTCAGGCCACACTCCTCCCTTTCAGACACTCACAACAAGGAATGTGGATTGGGACAAGTACCCAGCCATTCAACACTACACACTGCATTCAGGCCAGTTTCGGGCAGGGCTGTCTCAGTCTTTGTCTCTCATGCCAGAAACCAGACAACCACAACAAGGAGTGTATATTGGTCACACACTCCATTCACCCAGGTCCCACCCACAGGAGGTACCCACAACATACAGTCACTGGGAAGGCTCCAGTCAGTCTAGCTGGGCCTTCACAACAACACCATATATGGAACTTCCACCCAACAGCCAGTCAGGGGGAAGGGACAGAGTCAGGGCTTCCCAGGACTTTGGGAAAAACAAGATAACAGGCAATAGAAAGCAAGAGGCCACAGGGGCCATCTTGTTTCCTATCAGGAATCAACTGATTCCAATGGCAGGGCCTGGGTATCCCAAAATGGAGGACACCCAGAGCACCTGTCAAATTCAGCATGGAGCTGCCACCAGCCCATACCCTGCTCTGTGGGCCACCCACAGGTGCCCAAAAACATACACTAGGGGCACAGGGTTGTACCCCTACCCATGGGTGCCATAAGGGTATCCCATGGGTCTGTTCACCAAACCAAAAGAGAGCTGCACTGCCAGGAGTCCCTCATGGACTCCTGGGCAGAAAACATAACAGAACACACGATAAAAGGCAGAAAAGGACAAGGATTCAGAGGCCCTGTCCCTCAGATGCATTTCCGGCATCACAGGCTTGGACACCCGAGGCCCATATCTGTATGTTGTGCTTATCTGGAGAAAGTGTGAAATTCAGGTGTCAAAACAGACTTGGGGTTACCTGTGTTTTAGGCTTTCCCCTTGGTGCCCAGGTAGGTGCACCCACACATGTGAGGTACCATTTTTATCGGGACACCTGTAGGAATGCGGGACGGTAGGCCATGTGTTGTTGGCAGCGTGTTTCGATGGGTGAGCTGAGTGAAATATGCGGAAAATGCATTTTCTTTCCTACATTTCGGACTTTGCGGGGGTTTCTGAGTAATTAATTCTGGGCCGATTTGCGCAAATCCTACCTCTGTGGATGCCCACGGGTGTCCTCTTTTTGGAAATGCATGGAGTTCCCTGTTTTCCTTGGTGGCTTGGACACCCGAGGCCCATATCTGTATGTTGTGCTTGTCTGGAAAAAGTGTGAAATTGCGGTGTCAATACAGACTTGGGGTTACCTGTGTTTTAGGCTTTCCCCTTGGCGCCCAGGTAGGTGCACCCAAACACGTGAGGTACCGTTTTCATCGAGACACCTGTAGGAACGTGGGACGGTAGGCCATGTGTTGTTGGCGGCGTGTTTCGATGGGTGAGCCGAGTGAAATGTGCGGAAAATGTGTTTTTTTCCCACATTTCAGACTTTGCGGGGGTGTCTGGGTAATAAATTCTGCGCCGATTTGCGCAAATCATAACTATGCGGATTCCCACGGGTGTCCTCTTTTCGGAAATGCATGGGGTTCCCTGTTTTCCTTGGTGGCTTGGACACCCGAGACCCATATCTGTATGTTGTGCTTGTCTGGAGAAAGTGTGAAATTCAGGTGTCAAAACAGACTTGGGGTTACCTGTGTTTTAGGCTTTCCCATTGGCGCCCAGGTAGGTGCACCCACACATGTCAGGTACCATTTTTATCAGGACACCTGTAGGAATGCGGGACGGTAGGCCATGTTTTCTTGGCGGTGTGTTTCGATGGGTGAGCCGAGTGAAATGTGCGGAAAATGTGTTTTTTTTCCCACATTTCGGACTTTGCGGTGGTGTCTGGGTAATAAATTCTGGGCCGATTTGCGCAAATCATACCTCTGCGGATTCCCACGGGTGTACTCTTTTCGGAAATGCATGGGGTTCCCTGTTTTCCTTGGTGGCTTGGACACCCGAGGCCCATATCTGTATGTTGTGCTTGTCTGGAGAAAGTGTGAAATTCAGGTGTCAACACAGACTTGGGGTTACCTGTGTTTTAGGATTTCCCCTTGGCGCCCAGGTAGGTACACCCACACATGTGATGTACCATTTTTATCGGGACACCTGTAGGAATGCGGGACGGTAGGCCATGTTTTCTTGGCGGTGTGTTTCGATGGGTGAGCCGAGTGAAATGTGCGGAAAATGTGTTTTTTTCCCACATTTCGGACTTTGCGGTGGTGTCTGGGTAATAAATTCTGGGCCGATTTGCGCAAATCATACCTCTGCGGATTCCCACGGGTGTACTCTTTTCGGAAATGCATGGGGTTCCCTGTTTTCCTTGGTGGCTTGGACACCCGAGGCCCATATCTGTATGTTGTGCTTGTCTGGAGAAAGTGTGAAATTCAGGTGTCAACACAGACTTGGGGTTACCTGTGTTTTAGGATTTCCCCTTGGCGCCCAGGTAGGTACACCCACACATGTGATGTAGCGTTTTCATCGGGACACCTGTGGGCACGCGGGACGGTAGGCCATGTGTTGTTGGCGGCATGTTTCGATGGGCGAGCCGAGTGAAATGTGCGCAAAATGCATTTTTGTTCCTACATTTCGGACGTTGCTGGGGTTTCTGAGTAATACATTCTGGGCCGATTTGTGCAAATCATACCTCTGCGGATTCCCACAGGTATCCACTTTATGGAAATGCATGGGGTTCCCTGTTTTCCTTGGTGGCCTGGACACTCGAGGCCCATTTCTGTATGTTGTGCTTGTCTGGAGAAATTGTGAAATTCAGTTGTCAAAACAGACTTGGGGTTATCTGTGTTTTAGGCTTTCCCTTTGGCGCCCAAGTAGGTGCACCCACACATGTGAGGTACCGTTTTCATCGGGACACGTCTGGGAACGTGGGACGGTAAGCCATATGGTGTTGGCGGCATGTTTCGATGGGTGAGCTGAGTGAAATGTGCGGAAAATGCATTTTTTTTCCTACATTTCAGACTTTGCGGGGGTGTCTGGGTAATACATTCTGGGCCGATTTGCGCAAATCATACCTCTGAGGATTCCAACCGGCGTCCTCCTTTCGGAAATGCATGGGGTTTCCTGTTTTGCTTGGTGGCTTGCACACCCGAGGTCCATATCTGTATGTTGTGCTTATCTGGGGAAAGTGTGAAATTCAGGTGTCAAAACAGACTTGGGGTTACCTGTGTTTTAGGCTTTCCCCTTGGCGCCCAGGTAGGTGCACCCACACATGTGAGATACCGTTTTCATTGAGACAACTGTGGGAACATGGGACGGTAGGCCATGTGTTGTTGGTGGAGTGTTTCAATGGGTGAGCTCAGTGAAATGTGCGGAAAATGCGTTTTTTTTCCCACATTTCGGACTTTGCGGGGGTGTCTGGGTAATACATTCTGGGCCGATTCACGCAAATCATACCTCTGCGGATTCCCACGAGTGTCCTCTTTTCGGAAATGCATGGGGTTCCCTGTTTTCCTTGGTGGCCTGGACACTCGAGGCCCATTTCTGTATGTTGTGCTTGTCTGGAGAAATTGTGAAATTCAGGTGTCAAAACAGACTTGGGGTTACCTGTGTTTTAGGCTTTCCCTTTGGCGCCCAAGTAGGTGCACCCACACATGTGAGGTGCCGTTTTCATCGGGACACGTGTGGGAACGTGGGACGGTAAGCCATATGGTGTTGGCGGCATGTTTCGATGGGTGAGCCGAGTGAAATGTGCGGAAAATGCATTTTTTTCCTACAATTCGGACGTTGCGTGGGTGTCTGAGTAATACATTCTGGGCCGATTTGCGCAAATCATACCTCTGCGGATTCCCACAGTTATCCACTTTTCGGAAATGCTTGGGGTTCCCTGTTTTCCTTGGTGGCTTGGACACCCGAGGCCCATTTCTGTGTGTTGTGCTTGTCTGGAAAAAAGTATGAAATGCAGGTGTCAAAACAGACTTGGGGTTACCTGTGTTTTAGGTTTTCCCCTGGCGCCCAGGTAGGTGCACCCACACATGTGACATACCGTTTTCATCAGGACACCTGTGGGAACGCGGTACAGTAGGCCATGTGGTGTTGGCGGCGTGTTTTGATGGGTGAGCTGAGTGAAATGTGCAGAAAATGCTTTTTTTCCCCCACTTTTCAGACTTTGCGGGGGTGTCTGGGTAATAAATTCTGCGCCGATTTGCGCAAATCATTCCTCTGCGGATTCCCACGGGTGTCCTCTTTTCGGAAATGCATGGGGTTCCCTGTTTTCCTTGGTGGCTTGGACACCCGAGGCCCATTTCTGTATGTTGTGCTTGTCTGGAGAAAGTGTGAAATTCAGGTGTCAAAACAGACTTGGGGTTACCTGTTTTTTAGGCTTTCCCCTTGGCGCCCAGGTAGGTGCACCCACACATGTGAGGTACCGTTTTCATTGGGCACCTGTGGGAATGCGGGACAGTAGGCCATGTGTTGTTGGCGGCGTGTTTCGATGGGTGAGCCGAGTGAAATGTGCGGAAAATGCATTTTCTTCCTACATTTCGGACTTTGCAGAGCTATGTGAGTAATAAATCCTGGGCCGATTAGCGCAAATCATACCTCTGCGGATTCGCACGGGTGTCCTCTTTTCAGAAATGCATGGGGTTCCCTATTTTCCATGGTGGCTTGGACACTCGAGGCCCATATCTGTATGTTGTGCTTGTCTGGAGAAAGTGTGAAATTCAGGTGTCAACACAGACTTGGTGTTACCTGTATTTTAGGCTTTCCCCTTGGCGCACAGGTAGGTACGGCCACACATGTGATGTACCGTTTTCATCGCGACACCTGTCGGAACGCGATACGGTAGGCCATGTGTTGTTGGAGGCGTGTTTCGATGGGTGAGCCGAGTGAAATGTGCACAAAATGCTTTTTTCCCCCACTTTTCGGACTTTGTGGGGGTGTCTGAGTAATACATCTTGGGCCGATTTGCGCAACTCATACCTCTGCCCATTCCCACAGGTGTCCTCTTTTCGGAAATGCATGGGGTTCCCTGTTTTCCTTGGTGGCTTGGACACCCGAGGCCCATTTCTGTATGTTGTGCCTGTCTGGAGAAAGTGTGAAATTCAGTGTCAAAACAGACTTGGGGTTACCTGTGTTTTAGGCTTACCCCTTGGCGCCCAGGTAGGTGCACCCATACATGTGAGGTACCGATTTCATCAGGACACCTGTGGGAACATGGGACGGTAGGCCATGTGTTGTTGGCAGCGTGTTTCGATGGTTGAGCCGTGTGAAATGTGCAGAAAATGTTTTTTTTCCCACTTATCGGACTTTGCGGGGGTGTCTGGGTAATAAATTCTAGGCCGATTTGCGCAAATCATACCTCTGCGGATTGCCACGGGTGTCCTCTTTTCCGAAATGCATAGGGTTCCCTGTTTTCCTTGGTGGCTTGGACACCCGAGGCCCATTTCTGTATGTTGTGCTTGTCTGGAGAAAGTGTGAAATTCAGGTGTCAAAACAGACTTGGGGGTACCTGTGTTTTAGGCTTTCCCCTTGGCGCCCTGGTATATGCACCCACACATGTGAGGTACCGTTTTCATTGGAACACATGTGGGAATGTGGGGCGGTAGGCCATGTTTTGTTGGCAGCGTGTTTCGATGGTTGAGCCGAGTGAAATGTGCAGAAAAGGCTTTTTTTCCCCACTTTTCGGACTTTGTGGGGGTGTCTGGGTAATAAATTCTAGGCCGATTTGCGCATATCATACCTCTGCGGATTCCCACGGGTGTACTCTTTTCGGAAATGCATGGGGTTCCCTGTTTTCCTTGGTGGCTTGGAGACCCGAGGCCCATATCTGTATGTTGTGCTTGTCTGGAGAAAGTGTGAAATTCAGGTGTCAACACAGACTTGGGGTTACCTGTGTTTTAGGATTTCCCCTTGGCGCCCAGGTAGGTACACCCACACATGTGATGTACCATTTTTATCGGGACACCTGTAGGAATGCGGGACGGTAGGCCATGTTTTCTTGGCGGTGTGTTTCGATGGGTGAGCCGAGTGAAATGTGCGGAAAATGTGTTTTTTTCCCACATTTCGGACTTTGCGGTGGTGTCTGGGTAATAAATTCTGGGCCGATTTGCGCAAATCATACCTCTGCGGATTCCCACGGGTGTACTCTTTTCGGAAATGCATGGGGTTCCCTGTTTTCCTTGGTGGCTTGGACACCCGAGGCCCATATCTGTATGTTGTGCTTGTCTGGAAAAAGTGTGAAATTGCGGTGTCAATACAGACTTGGGGTTACCTGTGTTTTAGGCTTTCCCCTTGGCGCCCAGGTAGGTGCACCCAAACACGTGAGGTACCGTTTTCATCGAGACACCTGTGGGAACGTGGGACGGTAGGCCATGTGTTGTTGGCGGCGTGTTTCGATGGGTGAGCCGAGTGAAATGTGCGGAAAATGTGTTTTTTTTCCACATTTCAGACTTTGCGGGGGTGTCTGGGTAATAAATTCCGCGCCGATTTGCGCAAATCATAACTATGCGGATTCCCACGGGTGTCCTCTTTTCGGAAATGCATGGGGTTCCCTGTTTTCCTTGATGGCTTGGACACCCGAGACCCATATCTGTATGTTGTGCTTGTCTGGAGAAAGTGTGAAATTCAGGTGTCAAAACAGACTTGGGGTTACCTGTGTTTTAGGCTTTCCCATTGGCGCCCAGGTAGGTGCACCCACACATGTCAGGTACCATTTTTATCAGGACACCTGTAGGAATGCGGGACGGTAGGCCATGTTTTCTTGGCGGTGTGTTTCGATGGGTGAGCCGAGTGAAATGTGCGGAAAATGTGTTTTTTTTCCCACATTTCGGACTTTGCGGTGGTGTCTGGGTAATAAATTCTGGGCCGATTTGCGCAAATCATACCTCTGCGGATTCCCACGGGTGTACTCTTTTCGGAAATGCATGGGGTTCCCTGTTTTCCTTGGTGGCTTGGACACCCGAGGCCCATATCTGTATGTTGTGCTTGTCTGGAGAAAGTGTGAAATTCAGGTGTCAACACAGACTTGGGGTTACCTGTGTTTTAGGATTTCCCCTTGGCGCCCAGGTAGGTACACCCACACATGTGATGTACCATTTTTATCGGGACACCTGTAGGAATGCGGGACGGTAGGCCATGTTTTCTTGGCGGTGTGTTTCGATGGGTGAGCCGAGTGAAATGTGCGGAAAATGTGTTTTTTTCCCACATTTCGGACTTTGCGGTGGTGTCTGGGTAATAAATTCTGGGCCGATTTGCGCAAAACATACCTCTGCGGATTCCCACGGGTGTACTCTTTTCGGAAATGCATGGGGTTCCCTGTTTTCCTTGGTGGCTTGGACACCCGAGGCCCATATCTGTATGTTGTGCTTGTCTGGAGAAAGTGTGAAATTCAGGTGTCAAAACAGACTTGGGGTTACCTGTGTTTTAGGATTTCCCCTTGGCGCCCTGGTAGGTACACCCACACATGTGATGTACCGTTTTCATCGGGACACCTGTGGGCACGCGGGAAGGTAGGCCATGTGTTGTTGGCAGCATGTTTCGATGGTCGAGCCGAGTGAAATGTGCGCAAAATGCATTTTTGTTCCTACATTTCGGACGTTGCGGGGGTTTCTGAGTAATACATTCTGGGCCGATTTGCGCAAATCATACCTCTGCGGATTCCCACAGGTATCCACTTTTTGAAAATGCATGGGGTTCCCTGTTTTCCTTGGTGGCCTGGACACTCGAGGCCCATTTCTGTATGTTGTGCTTGTCTGGAGAAATTGTGAAATTCAGGTGTCAAAACAGACTTGGGGTTACCTGTGTTTTAGGCTTTCCCTTTGGCGCCCAAGTAGGTGCACCCACACATGTGAGGTACCGTTTTCATCGGGACACGTGTGGGAACGTGGGACGGTAAGCCATATGGTGTTGGTGGCATGTTTCGATGGGTGAGCCGAGTGAAATGTGCGGAAAATGCATTTTTTTCCTACATTCCGGACGTTGCGGGGGTTTCTGAGTAATACATTCTGGGCCGATTTGCGCAAATCATACCTCTGCGGATTCCCACAGGTATCCACTTTTTGGAAATGCATGGGGTTCCCTGTTTTCCTTGGTGGCTTGGACACCCGAGGCCCCTTTGTGTGTGTTGTTCTTGTCTGGAAAAAAGTATGAAATGCAGGTGTCAAAACAGACTTGGGGTTACCTGTGTTTTAGGTTTTCCCCTGGCGCCCAGGTATGTGCACACACACATGTGAGGTACAGTTTTTATCAGGACACCTGTGGGAACGCAGGACAGTAGGTCATGTGGTGTTGGCGGCGTGTTTTGATGGGTGAGCTGAGTGAAATGTGCGGAAAATGCATTTTTTTTCCTACATTTCGGACTTTGCGGGGGTGTCTGGGTAATACATTCTGGGCCGATTTGCGCAAATCATACCTCTGCGGATTCCAACCGGCGTCCTCCTTTCGGAAATGCATGGGGTTTCCTGTTTTGCTTGGTGGCTTGGACACCCGAGGTCCATATCTGTATGTTGTGCTTATCTGGAGAAATTGTGAAATTCAGGTGTCAAAACAGACTTGGGGTTACCTGTGTTTTAGGCTTTCCCCTTGGCGCCCAGGTAGGTGCACCCACACATGTGAGATACCGTTTTCATTGAGACAACTGTGGGAACATGGGACGGTAGGCCATGTTTTCTTGGCGGTGTGTTTCGATGGGTGAGCCGAGTGAAATGTGCGGAAAATGTGTTTTTTTTCCCACATTTCGGACTTTGCGGTGGTGTCTGGGTAATAAATTCTGGGCCGATTTGCGCAAATCATACCTCTGCGGATTCCCACGGGTGTACTCTTTTCGGAAATGCATGGGGTTCCCTGTTTTCCTTGGTGGCTT
This sequence comes from Ambystoma mexicanum, assembly GCF_040938575.1. Taxonomy (NCBI): domain Eukaryota; kingdom Metazoa; phylum Chordata; class Amphibia; order Caudata; family Ambystomatidae; genus Ambystoma; species Ambystoma mexicanum. The sequence continues at coordinate 1,470,027,236 of NC_090931.1, read as the reverse complement.
GGACACCCGAGGCCCATATCTGTATGTTGTGCTTGTCTGGAGAAAGTGTGAAATTCAGGTGTCAACACAGACTTGGGGTTACCTGTGTTTTAGGATTTCCCCTTGGCGCCCAGGTAGGTACACCCACACATGTGATGTACCATTTTTATCGGGACACCTGTAGGAATGCGGGACGGTAGGCCATGTTTTCTTGGCGATGTGTTTCGATGGGTGAGCCGAGTGAAATGTGCGGAAAATGTGTTTTTTTCCCACATTTCGGACTTTGCGGTGGTGTCTGGGTAATAAATTCTGGGCCGAATTGCGCAAATCATACCTCTGCGGATTCCCACGGGTGTACTCTTTTCGGAAATGCATGGGGTTCCCTGTTTTCCTTGGTGGCTTGGACACCCGAGGCCCATATCTGTATGTTGTGCTTGTCTGGAGAAAGTGTGAAATTCAGGTGTCAACACAGACTTGGGGTTACCTGTGTTTTAGGATTTCCCCTTGGCGCCCAGGTAGGTACACCCACACATGTGATGTACCGTTTTCATCGGGACACCTGTGGGCACGCGGGACGGTAGGCCATGTGTTGTTGGCGGCATGTTTCGATGGGTGAGCCGAGTGAAATGTGCGGAAAATGCATTTTTTTCCTACATTTCGGACGTTGCGGGGGTGTCTGAGTAATACATTCTGGGCCGATTTGCGCAAATCATACCTCTGCGGATTCCCACAGGTATCCACTTTTTGGAAATGCATGGGGTTCCCTGTTTTGCTTGGTGGCTTGGACACCCGAGGCCCATTTCTGTGTGTTGTTCTTGTCTGGAAAAAAGTATGAAATGCAGGTGTCAAAACAGACTTGGGGTTACCTGTGTTTTAGGCTTTCCCCTTGGCGCCCAGGTAGGTGCACCCACACATGTGAGGTACCATTTTTATCGGGACACCTGTAGGAATGCGGGACGGTAGGCCATGTGTTGTTGGCAGCGTGTTTCGATGGGTGAGCTGAGTGAAATATGCGGAAAATGCATTTTCTTTCCTACATTTCGGACTTTGCGGGGGTGTCTGAGTAATTAATTCTGGGCCGATTTGCGCAAATCCTACCTCTGTGGATGCCCACGGGTGTCCTCTTTTTGGAAATGCATGGAGTTCCCTGTTTTCCTTGGTGGCTTGGACACCCGAGGCCCATATCTGTATGTTGTGCTTGTCTGGAAAAAGTGTGAAATTGCGGTGTCAATACAGACTTGGGGTTACCTGTGTTTTAGGCTTTCCCCTTGGCGCCCAGGTAGGTGCACCCAAACACGTGAGGCACCGTTTTCATCGAGACACCTGTGGGAACGTGGGACGGTAGGCCATGTGTTGTTGGCGGCGTGTTTCGATGGGTGAGCCGAGTGAAATGTGCGGAAAATGTGTTTTTTTCCCACATTTCAGACTTTGCGGGGGTGTCTGGGTAATAAATTCTGCGCCGATTTGCGCAAATCATAACTATGCGGATTCCCACGGGTGTCCTCTTTTCGGAAATGCATGGGGTTCCCTGTTTTCCTTGGTGGCTTGGACACCCGAGACCCATATCTGTATGTTGTGCTTGTCTGGAGAAAGTGTGAAATTCAGGTGTCAAAACAGACTTGGGGTTACCTGTGTTTTAGGCTTTCCCATTGGCGCCCAGGTAGGTGCACCCACACATGTCAGGTACCATTTTTATCAGGACACCTGTAGGAATGCGGGACGGTAGGCCATGTTTTCTTGGCGGTGTGTTTCGATGGGTGAGCCGAGTGAAATGTGCGGAAAATGTGTTTTTTTTCCCACATTTCGGACTTTGCGGTGGTGTCTGGGTAATAAATTCTGGGCCGATTTGCGGAAATCATACCTCTGCGGATTCCCACGGGTGTACTCTTTACGGAAATGCATGGGGTTCCCTGTTTTCCTTGGTGGCTTGGACACCCGAGGCCCATATCTGTATGTTGTGCTTGTCTGGAGAAAGTGTGAAATTCAGGTGTCAACACAGACTTGGGGTTACCTGTGTTTTAGGATTTCCCCTTGGCGCCCAGGTAGGTACACCCACACATGTGATGTACCATTTTTATCGGGACACCTGTAGGAATGCGGGACGGTAGGCCATGTTTTCTTGGCGGTGTGTTTCGATGGGTGAGCCGAGTGAAATGTGCGGAAAATGTGTTTTTTTCCCACATTTCGGACTTTGCGGTGGTGTCTGGGTAATAAATTCTGGGCCGATTTGCGCAAATCATACCTCTGCGGATTCCCACGGGTGTACTCTTTTCGGAAATGCATGGGGTTCCCTGTTTTCCTTGGTGGCTTGGACACCCGAGGCCCATATCTGTATGTTGTGCTTGTCTGGAGAAAGTGTGAAATTCAGGTGTCAACACAGACTTGGGGTTACCTGTGTTTTAGGATTTCCCCTTGGCGCCCAGGTAGGTACACCCACACATGTGATGTACCGTTTTCATCGGGACACCTGTGGGCACGCGGGACGGTAGGCCATGTGTTGTTGGCGGCATGTTTCGATGGGTGAGCCGAGTGAAATGTGCGCAAAATGCATTTTTGTTCCTACATTTCGGACGTTGCTGGGGTTTCTGAGTAATAAATTCTGGGCCGATTTGCGCAAATCATACCTCTGCGGATTCCCACAGGTATCCACTTTATGGAAATGCATGGGGTTCCCTGTTTTCCTTGGTGGCCTGGACACTCGAGGCCCATTTCTGTATGTTGTGCTTGTCTGGAGAAATTGTGAAATTCAGGTGTCAAAACAGACTTGGGGTTATCTGTGTTTTAGGCTTTCCCTTTGGCGCCCAAGTAGGTGCACCCACACATGTGAGGTACCGTTTTCATCGGGACACGTGTGGGAACGTGGGACGGTAAGCCATATGGTGTTGGCGGCATGTTTCGATGGGTGAACCGAGTGAAATGTGCGGAAAATGCATTTTTTTCCTACATTTCGGACGTTGCGTGTGTGTCTGAGTAATACATTCTGGGCCGATTTGCGCAAATCATACCTCTGCGGATTCCCACAGTTATCCACTTTTCGGAAATGCATGGGGTTCCCTGTTTTCCTTGGTGGCTTGGACACCCGAGGCCCATTTCTGTGTGTTGTGCTTGTCTGGAAAAAAGTATGAAATGCAGGTGTCAAAACAGACTTGGGGTTACCTGTGTTTTAGGTTTTCCCCTGGCGCCCAGGTAGGTGCACCCACACATGTGACGTACCGTTTTCATCAGGACACATGTGGGAACGCGGTACAGTAGGCCATGTGGTGTTGGCGGCGTGTTTTGATGGGTGAGCTGAGTGAAATGTGCAGAAAATGCTTTTTTTCCCCCCACTTTTCAGACTTTGCGGGGGTGTCTGGGTAATAAATTCTGCGCCGATTTGCGCAAATCATTCCTCTGCGGATTCCCATGGGTGTCCTCTTTTCGGAAATGAATGGGGTTCCCTGTTTTCCTTGGTGGCTTGGACACCCGAGGCCCATTTCTGTATGTTGTGCTTGTCTGGAGAAAGTGTGAAATTCAGGTGTCAAAACAGACTTGGGGTTACCTGTGTTTTAGGCTTTCCCCTTGGCGCCCAGGTAGGTGCACCCACACATGTGAGGTACCGTTTTCATTGGGCACCTGTGGGAATGCGGGTCAGTAGGCCATGTGTTGTTGGCGGCGTGTTTCGATGGGTGAGCCGAGTGAAATGTGCGGAATATGCATTTTTTTCCTACATTTCGGACTTTGCAGAGCTATGTGAGTAATAAATCCTGGGCCGATTAGCGCAAATCATACCTCTGCGGATTCGCACGGGTGTCCTCTTTTCGGAAATGCATGGGGTTCCCTGTTTTCCTTGGTGGCTTGGACACTCGAGGCCCATATCTGTATGTTGTGCTTGTCTGGAGAAAGTGTGAAATTCAGGTGTCAACACAGACTTGGTGTTACCTGTATTTTAGGCTTTCCCCTTGGCGCACAGGTAGGTACGGCCACACATGTGATGTACCGTTTTCATCGCGACACCTGTCGGAACGCGATACGGTAGTCCATGTGTTGTTGGAGGCGTGTTTCGATGGGTGAGCCGAGTGAAATGTGCACAAAATGCTTTTTTCCCCCACTTTTCGGACTTTGCGGGGGTGTCTGGGTAATACATTCTGGGCTGATTTGCGCAAATCATACCTCTGCAGATTCCCACGGGTGTCCTCTTTTCGGACATGCATGGGGTTCCCTGTTTTCCTTAGTGGCTTGGACACTCGAGGCCCATATCTGTATGTTGTGCTTGTCTGGAGAAAGTGTGAAATTCAGGCGTCAACACAGACTTGGGGTTACCTGTGTTTTAGGCTTTCCCCTTGGCGCCCAGGTAGGTGCATGTTAGGCAGAAACCTGTGCAGTTCCCTTGGGGAACACTGCAAAAGATTTAAGACTACAGGTATAGCAGTAAACCCACTTGGTAGCAGTCCGCACCACCCAGATTTACCTGGTAGCTGTGGCTGAGCAGTCAGACTTCCCTCAAGAAGAGTTAGGCAGTATGCAAAGTATACACAATATGTACCCAGACACAATAGTACAAGCAAACACTGACCAGAGCTTGGTTTCAAAAGTATATAGTTATTTATTTATAAAACACACATAAGTTGAAATCACTCTAGCAAAATATAGTAAAAACACTTCAAACACAGTTATAATGAAAGCAGTTCCAACCCTTACTCCTATCTAGACAACTCTAAGTTAACACCACATAATTAAAACAGAGGTGAGCGCTTAACGTTAGATGACACTCTAGTAGGTTCAAGAAAGGGGTAAAAAGAAACAGGAATGGGTTAAACACACCACTCTAAGGTCCAGAAAACTTGCAATAGACTCAAAGAAGCACAAAGTCCCAGGTGAGCAAAAGTCACTAGGCAGGGCCCACTCTTAGAGTAGCCGGAGCGAAAATGTGCCCAAGATCACACTGTTGTTAAGGATTCAAAGTCTTGCAAAGAGTTAGAAAGAGTTTAGAGTGGCTTAAAAAGTTTAGCCAGGGTGTCCCAGGCACTCCCAGGTTCGAAAGCCGGGGGCTAAATCTACCCCGTACAGTCGGTAGCAAGGGAAGCCAGGCGGAACACGGTACCTTAAGCGGAAAGGATCCTCCAGCGGTGGCAGTTGTTCCAGGCAGTGGCAGCAAGGCTCGACGTCGGTCAAGGGAGAAGAAGTTCTCGCAGAAGAGCAGAAGAAGAAGGTCGTTGCACTGCCCGGGAAGAAACCAGCCGCGGAGTCCTCCGGTCAAAGGGTTGTACCGACTTTCGTGGTTGGGGTAAAAGTGGTGGGGTTCCGGTTGCCGGGGTGCTTGGCACTGGCAAGGCGGCCACGAGATACCTCGAGAAGCGAAAAGAAGGCGAAAACTGGTTGTCCCCACCAGTCAAGGGAAGGAGCCACTCCGTTAAGAGTTCTCCTCGGTCGTCGGGAAAAGTGGTGAGACGGTTCAGCAGGGCTCCACCGGGTGGTGTCGTCGAAGCAGGTCGGCTCAGCTCTTCCCTCGTCGGATTCTTGGTCCTGTGGCGACTTCTGAAGTTCCAGTCCCCAAAGCCCTGCTTTTATGCAGCAAACCCCCATTCACCCAGCCTAGCTGTCACTCAAACATGCTAAGTGGTGAGCCGACCGGCTCACCACTTGGGCCAATCAGGACGGAGTGCGACTTGAGTTACCAAGGTAACTCAGTCCAGGGTGCCTAAATCCCCCTCCACCCCTCCTAAGTACCCCAGACAGAGTGGCACCACTTTGGAGGGCTTCTGTGGGGAAGCCCGCCAAAAGTGGGACAAAGGGCTCCACTTTGGGTCAGAGTTACAGAGGCGAACACCAACGCCATTTTAGCATCAAGTTTTGGCAAAAAGTCCCAACCGGAGTTATAAAAATAAATATATAAACCGGCGGTATGTTTAAGGCTACCGTAAATAAATAATTAAATGTGTTAGCCTAAAACAATGGGAAATCCCATAGGAAAATATTCGCGGTCGAATATAAAACGTAGTTTCCACTGCCACCAGCCAAAACTCGATCAGGGGGGACGGAGACGTGCCCCCTCGACTAACAGACCCTGGGGCAATCGAATTGCCCCAGCCAGTACGTCCACAATATGATGGTTTGTACTGGTTCTGTTCAGGATCCAAGACTAGCAAAGTCTTTTGGTGACTTTACATGCCCTGGGAGACAGTAGTCAGTCCCAGGGTATGGAGTCTATGTTGGGGAGTCCCTAGGACACCCCTGGGTCACGGCACAGAGGGTGCTGTGTAACCCACATCACAAAAATACATGAGGCCCTATGGGGTAAAAGACCCCATAGCCCATTCAACACAAGGTTTAACCAAGAAAACACACTTCAACATGTCCAAGAGTGAGGGTAAAAGAGTCTCACTCTTGGCAGGAGAAAAAAAGAAACCCCAGAAATCCAGCAAAGCTGCTGGGGGACTCACTAGGTAGGGAAATTCAGCCTAAACAGAGAATTCTCCCTAACACTCGCCCCCCCCAGACTAAGGGACAGGAGGATTTAATCCACTCCTGGATGAACCTCATACCTCTAGTCGATGATATACATCCTAGAGAGTCCATCAGCATTTTGATGGTGACACCCTGACCTGTGCTCAATGGTGAAATCAAACCCTTGCAGGCAGATTGACCATCTCAATAGTTTTGGATTTTCCCCTTTCATTTGCATTAACCATCTCAAGGGTTGGTGGTCAGTCTGGATAACAAAAGTAGAACCATACAAGTATGGCCTAAACTTCTTCAGTGCCCACACAATAGCAAAGCATTCTCTTTCGATAGTTGCCCACCTTGTCTCAGGATCCTTCAGTTTCCTACTGATGAAGCAAATGGGGTGCTCCCTACCCTTCTCATCCAGTTGGCTTAGAACTGCACCTATACCTACATTGGAAGCATCAGTTTGTACAATGAAAGGTTGGTGGTAGTCAGGAGCTCTCAATACTGGAGCTTGGCAAAGAGCTCTCTTCAGTTTTTCAAAGGCCTGATTGCACTCCTCATTCCATTTTACCTTTTTAGGGAATTTGGGAGAGGAGATTACATTCAGTGGAGAAGCTATGGTCCCATAGTTCTCAATGAAATTCCTGTAATATCCAGTGAGGCCTAGAAAAGCTCTCACTTGGGTTTGAGTAGTTGGTGTTGTCCAATTTTGCACAGCTTCAATCTTGCTGGGCAAAGGCCTTATTTCTCCACCTCCTACCTCATGTCCAAGGTAGACCACTTTACTTTGACCAATCTGGCACTTACTGGCTTTGATTGTCAAATGGGCCTGTTCCAGAGCCTGCAACACATGTCCTAGGTGGTTCACATGTTCTTCCCAGGAGTGGCTGAAGACTGCAATGTCATCCAAGTATGCCATGCAGAAATCTTCCATCCCAGCCAGAACTTGGTTCACCATCCTTTGGAATGTGGCAGGTGCATTTTTTAGTCCAAAAGGCATGACCTTAAACTGGTACAAGCCAACTGGGGTTGAAAATGCAGTTTTCTCCTTGGCATGGTCTGTCAGGGCTATTTGCCAATAGCCTGACGTCAGGTCAAATGTGCTGAGGTACTTGGCTGCACCAAGTTTATCCACCAACTCATCTGTCCTGGGCAAAGGGTGGGCATCAGTCTTGGTGACTGCATTTAGAGCTCTATATTCCACACAGAATCTCAAGTCTTTGGATCCTGCCTTTGGTACTAACACAACTGGGCTAGACCAGGGACTAGTAGAGGGCTCTATTACCCCGAGATCAAGCATCTTCTTGACCTCTCCTTTGATGTGGGCTCTGATATGTTCTGACATTCTGTATCCTCTGCTTTTGACTGGCAGACAGTCACCAGTGAGTATCTCATGCTGGCCCCAAGGGGTCAAGCCTGGTGACAGTGAGAACAGGGAGGCAAACTGATTTAACATAGATTTGCACTCCTCTTGTTGCTCAGGTGTCAGGTCTGAAGAGAGATTGACTCCTTCAACTTTTTCATCTAAAGGCACACCTCTGAGGAGATCAGGGAGAGATTCACTCTCTTCCTCCTCTGCAGCTGAAGCTAGAAGCAAGGCTCCTACATCAGGTCTGGAGATGTATGCTTTTAGTCGGTTGGTGTGGAAGACTCTAGGAGCTTCCCTGGGTCTGCCCAGATCCACCAGATAGTTGACCTCTCCAAGTTTTCCCACAACCTTGAAGGGTCCCATCCATTTGTCTTGCAAGGCCCTCTGCCTTGTTGGGAGCATAACTAGAACTAGCTGGTCTTGAGTAACTTCAACCATGTTAGCCTTCTGGTCGTGCCAATGTTTGACCAGGGCTTGACCAGCTTTCAAGTTGTCACTTGCTTCTGCCATCATGTGTGACATTCTCCTCCGGAGACCTATCACATAGTCAGTCACTCTGACTGGCTTGAGGGGAGGAGCACCTTCCAATCCCTCCTTAATCAGGGCCAATGGACCTCTGACGGGATGGCCATAGAGAAGCTCAAAGGGAGAATAACCTACTCCCTCCTGAGGGACTTCTCTATAAGCAAAGAGAAGGCATGGCAGTAGAAGGTCCCACTTTTTCTTAAGGGGTTCTTCTAAAGCACCTATCATGCTCTTCATGGTTCTGTTAAACCTTTCAACCAACCCGTTTGTCTGAGGGTGGTATGCGGTTGAGAACTTGTAGGTAACTCCACAGGTTTTCCACATGGCTTTCATGTAGTGGGACATAAAGTTTGACCCCCTGTCAGAGATTACCTCCTTAGGAAACCCAACCCTGGTAAAAATACCAAGGAGGGCCTTAGCCACAGCCGGAGCTGTAACAGTCCTCATAGGAATTGCCTCAGGGTACCTAGTAGCATGGTCTACTACAACAAGTATAAACCTGTTGCCTGAGGAGGTTGGAGGATCAAGGGGACCAACAATGTCAATCCCTACCCTCTCAAATGGGACTTCCACAACTGGGAGAGGCACTAAAGGTGCCACATTCTTGGAACCAACCTTACCAGAAGTCTGGCAGGTATGGCAGCTCTTACAATATCTATCTACTTCAGCCCCCATCTTTGGCCAATAAAAGTAGAGTGAGAGCCTTTCCTTGGTCTTCTTGAAACTCAAGTGACCAGCCAAAGGTATCTCATGGGCTAGTTGTAAGAACTGTTGTCTGTTCTCTTGTGGGACTACAAGGCGTTTGTAGTCTCCAGGTTCAGACTCAGTGGGCTCACTGTAGAAGAGGCCATCTTCCCAGTGCAACCTATACTTCCCAGGCTCTTGCCCATCAGCTTGAGAAGCTGCCTGGTGGCGGAGACCTTCCAGAGTTGGACATTCTCTTTGCCCCTTACGAAAAGCTGCCCTGCTAGGCCCACCTTCTGCCAGTAAAGACTGCAGCTCAGGATGGTCCTCAGGGTCCAAATCTCCAATAAGGTTGGGGCCTCCTTCTAGCTCTTCCTCAGAGTCTAGCTCAACCACACAGGGTTGTACCTCCCTCTCAGCCTCAGCTGGAGGTGGAGTTACAGGTGTAACTTTGGACAACCTAGGGGAAGTCCTTGTTGGAAGCACTGGAGTGCTTGCTGCTGGCTTTTTCCTAGGAGTCTTGGGTTGCCCCTTTGCTCCTGATCTGGTAGTTACTGCAGTAAGTTGCTCCAGTGGGAGAGGAGTGATTTCTGTCATCATCTCCTGAGATAACCCTCTCAGGGTTTTCTCTCTTGCAGGTTTTGTGAGTTCCTGGAACCTTTTGCTAGGAGGTCTGGGGGTATGAGATACAACTCCAAGAGCTTTGAGGTCATTACCCAACAGAACCCTACCTGGCACTTCACATTGTACACTGACAGGTATTTTTACAGCCATATCATTACATTGGATGAGAACTGGTAACTGGGGACACATCTGCACAGGCCCACCAGCTAACTTGGTGAGGCATTTGGGTGCCTTAGCAACATCCTCTGCCTTGAAAAATGATTCATCCACCACAGTTATGCTGGCTCCAGTGTCCCTAATGGCAGGAGTCTCCTGACCATTCACCTGGACACTGTCCTTATAATACTCTTTAGTATTATCTGGGATAGAGTTATAGACATCTAAATTCTGTTGTTCCCACAACCCCAGAGAGACTAAAGAAACACTAGCTGAGACTCCAGTGGGTTCATCAGCTAGTAATAGAAAGTTTCCACTTGCCATATGTACTTCCTCTTCTGGAGCGAAGGCTAAGGAGGCAAGCTGGACCCCGGAAGGTTTACCCTTACATCTGGGATCTCCTTTCACATGGTCAGTAGCCTTACAAACAAAGCATGAGCCAAAGGCTCGCTGGAATGGAGGCTTGTTCTGACCTCCTTCTGGTCTGGGACCAGGAGGTACACTAGCCTGATTTGGTTTCCCCTGTGGCTTACCCTTATAGTTTTGTTTGGGGCCCTCTTTGGAATTTGTAGTATTAGAATTCTCTTTGGAGTCCTTTTTAGACTGTTTCTCCCCATCCTTCTTCTGAGTTACCCCAGAATCCCTGTGAGTGGCCCTGTTGGCCACCCACAAGTCAGCAGCCTTAGCTAGTTTCCGGGAATCCAATTCCCTGGAATCAGCCAAGTGTTGTCTGAGCTCAGGAGAGCAGGCATCATAAATAGTCTCCAACATAAACAAATTCTTCATACCTTCATAAGTGTTCACCTTGTAACCCTTAATCCATCCCTCTAAGTTTTTCAAACATTCATTCACCCAGGTAGCCCAAGGGGTACCATCATGCTTTTTGAGGCTCCTAAACCTCTTAAGATACTGGGAAGGGGTTTTCCCAAACCTAGCTATCAAAGCTAGTTTCACACATTCATAGTCCTTCCTATCCTCCTCCCCCATCTCCATTACCACATCAGTTGCAACAGGGGGAAGCCTAGAGAACAACCAGGTGAGCAAGTCATTTCCTGTGATGTTCTGGAGCCCATGATTATATTCAAACAGAGACAACCAATCCAACACATCCAACTTAGGCTCATACATACCAACCAATTCTTTAGGCATCCGGGGTCTTTTAGGACTGGAACTTCTAGAGGAGCCAGAGAGAGAAGCATTCTCAACAGATAATTTCTTCATTTCTAAGTCATACTTGAGCTCCATTTCCCTTAGCCTTAGTTCTTTGTCAGTTTGAGCATTAAGTTTCTTATACTCCAATTCTAGCTTCGTTTTCTCCAGTTCAAAGTACTGAGGACTAAATGTGGGACCTGGTAAAGGTCCAGTAGGTACAGCAGGTAGAGCAGGCAGAGGCCTAGGGGGGACAGTTACAACAGCCTCACCCTCCTCTTCTGACTCTTCCTCAGAATCATCAACATTTTGCTCCATGTTAACTTCAATACTGTCATCTACAGTTGCTGGAGTGGTAGGTTCCTCTGAACCATCACCCAGACTTTGGTTAGCCAACAATCTTTCAATCAGCTCCATTTTCTTGCCCTTAGTCAGGAGATCCTTATGTTTACAGAGCACTCTTAAACAATCAGCAGTTTTGGCTGCAAGGGACTCTTGACTATAGCTTTCTATAACTGACATGTTAGAGGATTACTTTTTACAGTGCTAAGCTTTGTGGTTAGTTGCACTAAGGTATCTAAAGCACAATAAAATGTATACTCAATACAAATCCCACCGCTGTACACCAGTGTTAGGCAGAAACCTGTGCAGTTCCCTTGGGGAACACTGCAAAAGATTTAAGACTACAGGTATAGCAGTAAACCCAATTGGTAGCAGCCTGCACCACCCAGATTTACCTGGTAGCTGTGGCTGAGCAGTCAGACTTCCCTCAAGAAGAGTTAGGCAGTATGCAAAGTATACACAATATGTACCCAGACACAATAGTACAAGCAAACACTGACCAGAGCTTGGTTTCAAAAGTATATAGTTATTTATTTATAAAACACACATAAGTTGAAATCACTCTAGCAAAATATAGTAAAAACACTTCAAACACAGTTATAATGAGAGCAGTTCCAACCCTTACTCCTATCTAGACAACTCTAAGTTAACACCACATAATTAAAACAGAGGTGAGCGCTTAACGTTAGATGACACTCTAGTAGGTTCAAGAAAGGGGTAAAAAGAAACAGGAATGGGTTAAACACACCACTCTAAGGTCCAGAACACTTGCAATAGACTCAAAGGAGCACAAAGTCCCAGGTGAGCAAAAGTCACTAGGCAGGGCCCACTCTTAGAGTAGCCGGAGCGAAAATGTGCCCAAGATCACACTGTTGTTAAGGATTCAAAGTCTTGCAAAGAGTTAGAAAGAGTTTAGAGTGGCTTAAAAAGTTTAGCCAGGGTGTCCCAGGCACTCCCAGGTTCGAAAGCCGGGGGCTAAATCTACCCCGTACAGTCGGTAGCAAGGGAAGCCAGGCGGAACACGGTACCTTAAGCGGAAAGGATCCTCCAGCGGTGGCAGTTGTTCCAGGCAGTGGCAGCAAGGCTCGACGTCGGTCAAGGGAGAAGAAGTTCTCGCAGAAGAAGAAGGTCGTTGCACTGCCCGGGAAGAAACCAGCCGCGGAGTCCTCCGGTCAAAGGGTTGTACCGACTTTCGTGGTTGGGGTAAAAGTGGTGGGGTTCCGGTTGCCGGGGTGCTTGGCACTGGCAAGGCGGCCACGAGATACCTCGAGAAGCGAAAAGAAGGCGAAAACTGGTTGTCCCCACCAGTCAAGGGAAGGAGCCACTCCGTTAAGAGTTCTCCTCGGTCGTCGGGAAAAGTGGTGAGACGGTTCAGCAGGGCTCCACCGGGTGGTGTCGTCGAAGCAGGTCGGCTCAGCTCTTCCCTCGTCGGATTCTTGGTCCTGTGGCGACTTCTGAAGTTCCAGTCCCCAAAGCCCTGCTTTTATGCAGCAAACCCCCATTCACCCAGCCTAGCTGTCACTCAAACATGCTAAGTGGTGAGCCGACCGGCTCACCACTTGGGCCAATCAGGACGGAGTGCGACTTGAGTTACCAAGGTAACTCAGTCCAGGGTGCCTAAATCCCCCTCCACCCCTCCTAAGTACCCCAGACAGAGTGGCACCACTTTGGAGGGCTTCTGTGGGGAAGCCCGCCAAAAGTGGGACAAAGGGCTCCACTTTGGGTCAGAGTTACAGAGGCGAACACCAACGCCATTTTAGCATCAAGTTTTGGCAAAAAGTCCCAACCGGAGTTATAAAAATAAATATATAAACCGGCGGTATGTTTAAGGCTACCGTAAATAAATAATTAAATGTGTTAGCCTAAAACAATGGGAAATCCCATAGGAAAATATTCGCGGTCGAATATAAAACGTAGTTTCCACTGCCACCAGCCAAAACTCGATCAGGGGGGACGGAGACGTGCCCCCTCGACTAACAGACCCTGGGGCAATCGAATTGCCCCAGCCAGTACGTCCACAATATGATGGTTTGTACTGGTTCTGTTCAGGATCCAAGACTAGCAAAGTCTTTTGGTGACTTTACATGCCCTGGGAGACAGTAGTCAGTCCCAGGGTATGGAGTCTATGTTGGGGAGTCCCTAGGACACCCCTGGGTCACGGCACAGAGGGTGCTGTGTAACCCACATCACAAAAATACATGAGGCCCTATGGGGTAAAAGATCCCATAGCCCATTCAACACAAGGTTTAACCAAGAAAACACACTTCAACATGTCCAAGAGTGAGGGTAAAAGAGTCTCACTCTTGGCAGGAGAAAAAAAGAAACCCCAGAAATCCAGCAAAGCTGCTGGGGGACTCACTAGGTAGGGAAATTCAGCCTAAACAGAGAATTCTCCCTAACAGTGCACCCACACATGTGAGGTACCGTTTTCATTGGGACACCTGTGGTAACACGGGACGGTAGGCCATCTGTTGTTGGCAGCGTGTTTCGATGGGTGAGCCGAGTGAAATGTGCAGAAAATGTGTTTTTTTCCTACATTTCGGACTTTGCAGGGGTGTCTGAGTAATACATCTTGGGCCGATTTGAGCAACTCATACCTCTGCCCATTCCCACAGGTGTCCTCTTTTCGGAAATGCATGGGGTTCCCTGTTTTCCTTGGTGGCTTGGACACCCGAGGCCCATTTCTGTATGTTGTGCCTGTCTGGAGAAAGTGTGAAATTCAGTGTCAAAACAGACTTGGGGTTACCTGTGTTTTAGGCTTACCCCTTGGCGCCCAGGTAGGTGCACCCATACATGTGTGGTACCGATTTCATCAGGACACCCGTGGGAACAGGGGACGGTAGGCCATGTGTTGTTGGCAGCGTGTTTCGATGGGTGAGCCGAGTGAAATGTGCAGAAAATGCTTTTTTTTCCCCACTTTTCGGTCTTTGCGGGGGTGTCTGGGTAATACATTCTGGGCTGATTTGCGCAAATCATACCTCTGCGGATTCCCACGGGTGTCCTCTTTTCGGACATGCATGGAGTTCCCTGTTTTCCTTGGTGGCTTGGACACTCGAGGCCCATTTCTGTATGTTGTGCTTGTCTGGAGAAAGTGTGAAATTCAAGTGTCAATACAGACTTTGGGTTTACCTGTGTTTTAGGCTTACCCCTTGGCACCCAGGTAGGTGCACCCATACATGTGAGGTACCTTTTTCATCAGGGCACCTGTGGGAACATGGGACGGTAGGCCATGTGTTGTTGGCAGCGTGTTTCGATGGTTGAGCCGTGTGAAATGTGCAGAAAATGTTTTTTTTCACACTTTTTGGACTTTGCGGGGGTGTCTGGGTAATACATTCGGGGCCGATTTGCGCAAATCATACCTCTGCGGATTGCCACGGGTGTCCTCTTTTCCAAAATGCATAGGGTTCCCTGTTTTCCTTGGTGGCTTGGACACCCGAGGCCCATTTCTGTATGTTGTGCTTGTCTGGAGAAAGTGTGAAATTCCGGTGTCAAAACAGACTTGGGGTTACCTGTGTTTTAGGCTTTCCCCTTGGCGCCCACGTATGTGCACCCACATATGTGAGGTACCGTTTTCATTGGAACACATGTGGGAATTTGGGACGGCAGACCATGTGTTATTGGCAGCGTGTTTCGATGGTTGAGCCGTGTGAAATGTGCAGAAAATGTTTTTTTTCCCACTTATCTGACTTTGCGGGGGTGTCTGGGTAATAAATTTGGGGCCGATTTGCGCAAATCATACCTCTGCGGATTGCCACGGGTGTCCTCTTTTCCGAAATGCATAGGGATCCCTGTTTTCCTTGGTGGCTTGGACACCCGAGGCCCATTTCTGTATGTTGTGCTTGTCTGGAGAAAGTGTGAAATTCAGGTGTCAAAACAGACTTGGGGGTACCTGTGTTTTAGGCTTTCCCCTTGGCGCCCTGGTATATGCACCCACACATGTGAGGTACCGTTTTCATTGGGACACATGTGGGAATGTGGGGCGGTAGGCCATGTGTTGTTGGCGGGGTGTTTCGATGGGTGAGCCGAGTGAAATGTGCAGAAAAGGCTTTTTTTCCCCCACTTTTCGGACTTTGCGGGGGTGTCTGGGTAATAAATTTGGGGCCGATTTGCGCAAATCATACCTCTGCGGATTGCCACGGGTGTCCTCTTTTCCGAAATGCATAGGGTTCCCTGTTTTCCTTGGTGGCTTGGACACCCGAGGCCCATTTTTGTATGTTGTGCTTGTCTGGAGAAAGTGTGAAATTCAGGTGTCAAAACAGACTTGGGGTTACCTCTGTTTTAGGCTTTCCGCTTGGCGCCCAGGTACGTGCACCCACATATGTGAAGTACCGTTTTCATTGGGACACATGTGGGAATGTGGGACAGTAGGCCATGTGTTGTTGGCAGCATGTTTCGATGGGTGAGCCGAGTGAAATGTGCAGAAAATGCGTTTTTTTCCCACATTTCGGACTTTGCGGGGGTGTCTGGGTAATAAATTCTAGGCCGATTTGCGCAAATCATACCTCTGCAGATTCCCACAAGTGTCCTCTTTTCGGAAATGCATGGGGTTCCCTGTTTTCCTTGGTGGCTTGGACACCCGAGGCCCATTTCTGTATGTTGTGCTTGTCTGGAGAAAGGGTGAAATTAGTGTCAAAACAGACTTGGGGTTACCTGTGTTTTAGGCTTACCCCTTGGCGCCCAGGTAGCTGCACCCATACATGTGAGGTACCGTTTTCATCAGGGCACCTGTGGGAACATGGGACGGTAGGCCATGTGTTGTTGGCAGCGTGTTTCGATGGTTGAGCCGTGTGAAATGTGCAGAAAATGTTTTTTTTCACACTTTTCGGACTTTGCTGGGGTGTCTGGGTAATAGATTCAGGTCCGATTTGCGCAAATCATACCTCTGCGGATTGCCACGGGTGTCCTCTTTTCCGAAATGCATAGGGTTCCCTGTTTTCCTTGGTGGCTTGGACACCCGAGGCCCATTTCTGTATGTTGTGCTTGTCTGGAGAAAGTGTGAAATTCCGGTGTCAAAACAGACTTGGGGTTACCTGTGTTTTAGGCTTTCCCCTTGGTGCCCTGGTACGTGCACCCACACATGTGAGGTACCGTTTTCATTGGGACACATGTGGGAATGTGGGACGGTAGGCCATGTGTTGTTGGCAGCGTGTTTCGATGGGTGAGCCGAGTGAAATGTGCAGAAAATGCTTTTTTTTCCCCACTTTTCGGTCTTTGCGGGGGTGTCTGGGTAATACATTCTGGGCTGATTTGCGCAAATCATACCTCTGCGGATTCCCACGGGTGTCCTCTTTTCGGACATGCATGGAGTTCCCTGTTTTCCTTGGTGGCTTGGACACTCGAGGCCCATTTCTGTATGTTGTGCTTGTCTGGAGAAAGTGTGAAATTCAAGTGTCAATACAGACTTTGGGTTTACCTGTGTTTTAGGCTTACCCCTTGGCACCCAGGTAGGTGCACCCATACATGTGAGGTACCTTTTTCATCAGGGCACCTGTGGGAACATGGGACGGTAGGCCATGTGTTGTTGGCAGCGTGTTTCGATGGTTGAGCCGTGTGAAATGTGCAGAAAATGTTTTTTTTCACACTTTTTGGACTTTGCGGGGGTGTCTGGGTAATACATTCGGGGCCGATTTGCGCAAATCATACCTCTGCGGATTGCCACGGGTGTCCTCTTTTCCAAAATGCATAGGGTTCCCTGTTTTCCTTGGTGGCTTGGACACCCGAGGCCCATTTCTGTATGTTGTGCTTGTCTGGAGAAAGTGTGAAATTCCGGTGTCAAAACAGACTTGGGGTTACCTGTGTTTTAGGCTTTCCCCTTGGCGCCCACGTATGTGCACCCACATATGTGAGGTACCGTTTTCATTGGAACACATGTGGGAATTTGGGACGGCAGACCATGTGTTATTGGCAGCGTGTTTCGATGGGTGAGCCGAGTGAAATGTGCAGAAAATGCTTTTTTTCCCCACATTTCGGACTTTGCGGGGGTTTCTGGGTAATAAATTCTGGGCCGATTTGCGCAAATCATACCTCTGCAGATTCCCACGAGTGTCCTCTTTTCGGAAATGCATGGGGTTCCCTGTTTTCCTTGGTGGCTTGGACACCCGAGGCCCATTTCTGTATGTTGTGCTTGTCTGTAGAAACTGTGAAATTCAGGTGTCAAAACAGACTTGGGGTTACCTGTGTTTTAGGCTTTCCCCTTGGCGCCCAGGTGGGTACACCCACACATGTGATGAACCGTTTTCCTCGGGACACCTCTGGGAATGCGGGACGGTAGGCCATGTGTTGTTGGCGGTGTGTTTCGATGGGTGAGCCGAGTGAAATGTGCAGAAAATGCTTTTTTCCCCCCACTTTTCGGACTTTGCGGGGATGTCTGGGTA
Organism: Ambystoma mexicanum; assembly: GCF_040938575.1. Lineage (NCBI taxonomy): Eukaryota > Metazoa > Chordata > Amphibia > Caudata > Ambystomatidae > Ambystoma > Ambystoma mexicanum. Next base: position 1,470,009,608 of record NC_090931.1, on the reverse strand, counting down.
ATAAATTTGGGGCTGATTTGCGCAAATCATACCTCTGCGGATTGCCACAGGTGTCCTCTTTTCCGAAATGCATAGGGTTCCCTGTTTTCCTTGGTGGCTTGGACACCCGAGGCCCATTTTTGTATGTTGTGCTTGTCTGGAGAAAGTGTGAAATTCAGGTGTCAAAACAGACTTGGGGTTACCTGTGTTTTAGGCTTTCCCCTTGGCGCCCACGTATGTGCACCCACATATGTGAGGTACCGTTTTCATTGGAACACATGTGGGAATTTGGGACGGCAGACCATGTGTTGTTGGCAGCGTGTTTCGATGGGTGAGCCGAGTGAAATGTGCAGAAAATGCTTTTTTTCCCACATTTCGGACTTTGCGGGGGTTTCTGGGTAATAAATCCTGGGCCGATTTGCGCAAATCATACCTCTGCAGATTCCCACGAGTATCCTCTTTTTGGAAATGCATGGGCTTCCCTGTTTTCCTTGGTGGCTTGGACACCCGAGGCCCATTTCTGTATGTTGTGCTTGTCTGGAAAAAAGTATGAAATGCAGGTGTCAAAACAGACTTGGGGTTACCTGTGTTTTAGGTTTTCCCCTGGCGCCCAAGTAGGTGCACCCACACATGTGAGGTACAGTTTTTATCAGGACACCTGTGGGAACGCAGGACAGTAGGCCATGTGGTGTTGGCGGCGTGTTTTGATGGGTGAGCCGAGTGAAATGTGCGGAAAATGAATTTTTTTTCCCACATTTCGGACTTTGCGGGGGTGTCTGGGTAATACATTCTGGGCCGATTCACGCAAATCATACCTCTGCGGATTCCCACGAGTGTCCTCTTTTCGGAAATGCATGGGGTTCCCTGTTTTCCTTGGTGGCCTGGACACTCGAGGCCCATTTCTGTATGTTGTGCTTGTCTGGAGAAATTGTGAAATTCAGGTGGCAAAACAGACTTGGGGTTACCTGTGTTTTAGGTTTTCCCCTGGCGCCCAGGTAGGTGCACCCACACATGTGAGGTACCGTTTTCATCAGGACACCTGTGGGAACGCGGGACAGTAGGCCATGTGGTGTTGGCGGCGTGTTTTGATGGGTGAGCTGAGTGGAATGTGCAGAAAATGCTTTTTTTTCCCCCCCACTTTTCGGACTTTGCGGGGGTGTCTGGGTAATACATTCTGGGCTGATTTGCGCAAATCATACCTCTGCAGATTCCCACGGGTGTCCTCTTTTCGGACATGCATGGGGTTCCCTGTTTTCCTTGGTGGCTTGGACACTCGAGGCCCATATCTGTATGTTGTGCTTGTCTGGAGAAAGTGTGAAATTCAGGCGTCAAAACAGACTTGGGGTTACCTGTGTTTTAGGCTTTCCCCTTGGTTCCCAGGTAGGTGCACCCACACATGTGAGGTACCGTTTTCATTGGGACACCTGTGGTAACACGGGACGGTAGGCCATCTGTTGTTGGCAGCGTGTTTCAATGGGTGAGCCGAGTGAAATGTGCAGAAAATGTGTTTTTTTCCTACATTTCGGACTTTGCAGGGGTGTCTGAGTAATACATCTTGGGCCGATTTGCGCAACTCATACCTCTGCCGATTCCCACAGGTGTCCTCTTTTCAGAAATGCATGGGGTTCCCTGTTTTCCTTGGTGGCTTGGACACCCGAGGCCCATTTCTGTATGTTGTGCTTGTCTGGAGAAAGTGTGAAATTCAAGTGTCAAAACAGACTTGGGGTTACCTGTGTTTTAGGCTTACCCCTTGGCGCCCAGGTAGGTGCACCCATACATGTGAGGTACCGTTTTCATCAGGACACCTGTGGGAACATGGGACGGTAGGCCATGTGTTGTTGGCAGCATGTTTCGATGGTTGAGCCATGTGAAATGTGCAGAAAATGTTTTTTTTTCCCACTTTTCGGACTTTGCGGGGGTGTCTGGGTAATAAATTCGGGGCCGATTTGCGCAAATCATACCTCTGCGGATTGCCACGAGTGTCCTCTTTTCCGAAATGCATGGGGTTCCCTGTTTTCCTTGGTGGCTTGGACACCCGAGGCCCATTTCTGTATGTTGTGCTTGTCTGGAGAACGTGTGAAATTCAGGTGTCAAAACAGACTTGGGGTTACCTGTGTTTTAGGCTTTCCCCTTTTCGCCCTGGTACGTGCACCCACACATGTGAGGTACCGTTTTCATTGGGACACATGTGGGAATGTGGGACGGTAGGCCATGTGTTGTTGGCAGCGTGTTTCGATGGTTGAGCCGAGTGAAATGTGCAGAAAAGGCTTTTTTTCCCCACTTTTCGGACTTTGTGGGGGTGTCTGGGTAATAAATTCTAGGCCGATTTGCGCAAATACTACCTCTGCAGATTCCCACGAGTGTCCTCTTTTCGGACATGCATGGGGTTCCCTGTTTTCCTTAGTGGCTTGGACACTCGAGGCCCATATCTGTATGTTGTGCTTGTCTGGAGAAAGTGTGAAATTCAGGTGTCAACACAGACTTGGGGTTACCTGTGTTTTAGGCTTTCCCCTTAGCGCCCAGGTGGGTACACCCACACATGTGATGTACCGTTTTCCTCGGGACACCTGTGGGAATGCGGGACGGTAGGCCATGTGTTGTTGGCGGCGTGTTTCGATGGGTGAGCCGAGTGAAATGTGCAGAAAATGCTTTTTTTTCCCCCACTTTTCGGACTTTGCGGGGGTGTCTGGGTAATACATTTGGGGCCGATTTGTGCAAATCATACCTCTGCGGATTGCCACGGGTGCCCTCTTTTCCGAAATGCATAGGGTTCCCTGTTTTCCTTGGTGGCTTGGACACCCGAGGCCCATTTTTGTATGTTGTGCTTGTCTGGAGAAAGTGTGAAATTCAGGTGTCAAAACAGACTTGGGGTTACCTCTGTTTTAGGCTTTCCCCTTGGCGCCCAGGTACGTGCACCCACATATGTGAGGTACCGTTTTCATTGGGACACATGTGGGAATGTGGGACAGTAGGCCATGTGTTGTTGGCAGCATGTTTCGATGGGTGAGCCGAGTGAAATGTGCAGAAAATGCGTTTTTTTCCCACATTTCGGACTTTGCAGGGGTGTCTGGGTAATAAATTCTAGGCCGATTTGCGTAAATCATACCTCTGCAGATTCCCACGAGTGTCCTCTTTTTGGAAATGCATGGGGTTCCCTGTTTTGCTTGGTGGCTTGGACACCCGAGGCCCATTTCTGTATGTTGTGCTTGTCTGGAGAAAGTGTGAAATTCAAGTGTCAAAACAGACTTGGGGTTACCTGTGTTTTAGGCTTACCCCAGGTAGGTGCACCCATACATGTGAGGTACCGTTTTCATCAGGACACCTGTGGGAACATGGGACGGTAGGCCATGTGTTGTTGGCAGCGTGTTTCGATGGGTGAGCCGAGTGAAATGTGCAGAAAATGCTTTTTTTTCCCCACTTTTCGGACTTTGCGGGGGTGTCTGAGTAATACATTCTGGGCTGATTTGCGCAAATCATACCTCTGCGGATTGCCATGGGTGTCCTCTTTTCGGACATGCATGGGGTTCCCTGTTTTCCTTGGTGGCTTGGACACTCGACGCCCATATCTGTATGTTGTGCTTGTCTGGAGAAAGTGTGAAATTCAGGTGTCAAAACAGACTTGGGGTTAACTGTGTTTTAGGCTTTCCCCTTGGTGCCCAGGTGGGTACACCCACACATGTGATGTACCGTTTTCCTCGGGACACCTGTGGGAATGCGGGACGGTAGGCCATATGGTGTTGGCGGCATGTTTCGATGGGTGAGCCGAGTGAAATGTGCGGAAAATGCATTTTTTTCCTACATTTCGGACGTTGCGTGGGTGTCTGAGTAATACATTCTGGGCCGATTTGCGCAAATCATACCTCTGCGGATTCCCACAGTTATCCTCTTTTTGGAAATGCATGGGCTTCCCTGTTTTCCTTGGTGGCTTGGACACCCGAGGCCCATTTCTGTATGTTGTGCTTGTCTGGAAAAAAGTATGAAATGCAGGTGTCAAAACAGACTTGGGGTTACCTGTGTTTTAGGTTTTCCCCTGGCGCCAAAGTAGGTGCACCCACACATGTGAGGTACAGTTTTTATCAGGACACCTGTGGGAACGCAGGACAGTAGGCCATGTGGTGTTGGCGGCGTGTTTTGATGGGTGAGCCGAGTGAAATGTGCGGAAAATGAATTTTTTTTCCCACATTTCGGACTTTGCGGGGGTGTCTGGGTAATACATTCTGGGCCGATTCACGCAAATCATACCTCTGCGGATTCCCACGAGTGTCCTCTTTTCGGAAATGCATGGGGTTCCCTGTTTTCCTTGGTGGCCTGGACACTCGAGGCCCATTTCTGTATGTTGTGCTTGTCTGGAGAAATTGTGAAATTCAGGTGGCAAAACAGACTTGGGGTTACCTGTGTTTTAGGTTTTCCCCTGGCGCCCAGGTAGGTGCACCCACACATGTGAGGTACCGTTTTCATCAGGACACCTGTGGGAACGCGGGACAGTAGGCCATGTGGTGTTGGCGGCGTGTTTTGATGGGTGAGCTGAGTGGAATGTGCAGAAAATGCTTTTTTTTCCTCCACTTTTCAGACTTTGCGGGGGTGTCTGGGTAATAAATTCTGCACCAATTTGCGCAAATCATTCCTCTGCAGATTCCCACGGGTGTCCTCTTTTCGGAAATGCATGGGGTTCCCTGTTTTCCTTAGTGGCTTGGACACCCGAGGCCCATTTCTGTATGTTGTGCTTGTCTGGAGAAAGTATGAAATTCAGGTGTCAAAACAGACTTGGGGTTACCTGTGTTTTAGGCTTTCCCCTTGGTGCCCAGGTAGGTGCACCCACACATGTGAGGTACCGTTTTCATTGGGCACCTGTGGGAATGCGGGACGGTAGGCCATGTGTTGTTGGCGGCGTGTTTCGATGGGTGAGCTGAGTGAAATGTGCGGAAAATGCATTTTTTTTCCTACATTTCGGATTTTGCGGCGGTGTCTGTGTAATAAACTCTGGGCCGATTTGCGCAAATCATATCTCTGCGGATTCCCACGGGTGTCCTCTTTTCGGAAATGCATGGGGTTTCCTGTTTTGCTTGGTGGCTTGGACACCCGAGGTCCATATCTGTATGTTGTGCTTGTCTGGAGAAAGTGTGAAATTCAGGTGTCAAAACAGACTTGGGGTTACCTGTGTTTTAGGCTTTCCCCTTGGCGCCCAGGTAGGTGCACCCACACATGTGAGGTACCGTTTTCATTGGGACACCTGTGGGAACGCGGGACGGTAGACCATGTGTTGTTGGCGGCGTGTTTCGATGGGTGAGCCGAGTGAAATGTGCGGAAAATGCATTTTTTTCCTACATTTCGGACTTTGCGGGGGTGTCTGGGTAATACATTCTGGGCCGATTTGCACAAATCATACCTCTGCGGATTCCCACGAGTGTCCTCTTTTCGGAAATGCATGGGGTTCCCTGTTTTCCTTGGTGGCTTGGACACTCGAGGCCCATATCTGTATGTTATGCTAGTCTGGAGAAAGTGTGAAATTCAGGTGTCAAAACAGACTTGGGGTTACCTGTGTTTTAGGCTTTCCCCTTGGCGCCCAGGTAGGTGCACCCACACATGTGATGTACCATTTTCATCGGGACACCTGTGGGCATGCGGGCCGGTAGGCCATGTGTTGTTGGCGGCGTGTTTCGATGGGGGAGCCGAGTGAAATGTGCGGAAAATGCATTTTTTTTCCTACATTTCGGACTTTGCGGGGGTGTCTGAGTAATAAATTCTGGGCCGATTTGCCCAAATCATACCTGTGCGGATTCCCACGGGTGTCCTCTTTTCCGAAATGCATGGGATTCCTGTTTTCCTTGGTGGCTTGGACAACCGAGGCCCATTTCTGTATGTTGTGCTTGTCTGGAGAAAGTGTGAAATTCAGGTGTCAAAACAGACTTGGGGTTACCTGTGTTTTAGGCTTTCCCCTTAGCGCCCAGGTAGGTGCACCCACACATGTGAGGTACCGTTTTCATCGGGACACCTGTGGGAAAGCGGGACAGTAGGCCATATGTTGTTGGCGGTGTGTTTCGATGGGTGAGCCGAGTGAAATATGCGGAAAATGCATTTTTTTCCTACATTTTGGACTTTTCAGGGGTGTCTGAGTAATAAATTCTGGGCCGATTTGTGCAAATCATACTTCTGCGGATTTCCACGGGTGTCCTCTTTTTGGAAATGCATGGGGTTCCCTGTTTTCCTTGGTGGCTTGGACACTCGAGGCCCATATCTGTATGTTGTGCTTGTCTGGAGAAAGTGTGAAATTCAGGTGTCAACACAGACTTGGGGTTACCTGTATTTTAGGCTTTCCCCTTGGCGCCCAGGTAGGTACGGCCACACATGTGATGTACCGTTTTCATCGAGACACCTGTCGGAACGCGGGACAGTAGGCCATGTGTTGTTGGAGGCGTGTTTCGATGGGTGAGCCAAGTGAAATGTGCAGAAAATGCTTTTTTTTCCCCCCACTTTTCGGACTTTGCGGGGGTGTCTGGGTAATACATTCTGGGCTGATTTGCGCAAATCATACCTCTGCGGATTCCCACGGGTGTCCTCTTTTCGGACATGCATGGGGTTCCCTGTTTTCCTTGGTGGCTTGGACACTCGAGGCCCATATCTGTATGTTGTGCTTGTCTGGAGAAAGTGTGAAATTCAGGCGTCAAAACAGACTTGGGGTTACCTGTGTTTTAGGCTTTCCCCTTGGTGCCCAGGTAGGTGCACCCACACATGTGAGGTACCGTTTTCATTGGGACACCTGTGGTAACACGGGACGGTAGGCCATCTGTTGTTGGCAGCGTGTTTCGATGGGTGAGCCGAGTGAAATGTGCAGAAAATGTGTTTTTTTCCTACATTTCGGACTTTGCAGGGGTGTCTGAGTAATACATCTTGGGCCGATTTGCGCAACTCATACCTCTGCCGATTCCCACAGGTGTCCTCTTTTCAGAAATGCATGGGGTTCCCTGTTTTCCTTGGTGGCTTGGACACCCGAGGCCCATTTCTGTATGTTGTGCTTGTCTGGAGAAAGTGTGAAATTCAAGTGTCAAAACAGACTTGGGGTTACCTGTGTTTTAGGCTTACCCCTTGGCGCCCTGGTAGGTGCACCCATACATGTAAGGTACCGTTTTCATCAGGACACCTGTGGGAACATGGGACGGTAGGCCATGTGTTGTTGGCAGCATGTTTCGATGGTTGAGCCATGTGAAATGTGCAGAAAATGTTTTTTTTTCCCACTTTTCGGACTTTGCGGGGGTGTCTGGGTAATAAATTCTGGGCCGATTTGCGCAAATCATACCTCTGCGGATTGCCACGAGTGTCCTCTTTTCCGAAATGCATGGGGTTCCCTGTTTTCCTTGGTGGCTTGGACACCCGAGGCCCATTTCTGTATGTTGTGCTTGTCTGGAGAAAGTGTGAAATTCAGGTGTCAAAACAGACTTGGGGTTACCTGTGTTTTAGGCTTTCCCCTTTTCGCCCTGGTACGTGCACCCACACATGTGAGGTACCGTTTTCATTGGGACACATGTGGGAATGTGGGACGGTAGGCCATGTGTTGTTGGCAGCGTGTTTCGATGGTTGAGCCGAGTGAAATGTGCAGAAAAGGCTTTTTTTCCCCACTTTTCGGACTTTGTGGGGGTGTCTGGGTAATAAATTCTAGGCCGATTTGCGCAAATCATACCTCTGCAGATTCCCACGAGTGTCCTCTTTTCGGACATGCATGGGGTTCCCTGTTTTCCTTAGTGGCTTGGACACTCGAGGCCCATATCTGTATGTTGTGCTTGTCTGGAGAAAGTGTGAAATTCAGGTGTCAACACAGACTTGGGGTTACCTGTGTTTTAGGCTTTCCCCTTAGCGCCCAGGTGGGTACACCCACACATGTGATGTACCGTTTTCATTGGGACACATGTGGGAATGTGGGACGGTAGGCCATGTGTTGTTGGCAGCGTGTTTCGATGGTTGAGCCGAGTGAAATGTGCAGAAAATGCTTTTTTCCCCCCACTTTTCGGACTTTGCGGGGGTGTCTGGGTAATACATTTGGGGCCGATTTGTGCAAATCATACCTCTACGGATTGCCACGGGTGCCCTCTTTTCTGAAATGCATAGGGTTCCCTGTTTTCCTTGGTGGCTTGGACACCCGAGGCCCATTTTTGTATGTTGTGCTTGTCTGGAGAAAGTGTGAAATTCAGGTGTCAAAACAGACTTGGGGTTACCTCTGTTTTAGGCTTTCCCCTTGGCGCCCAGGTACGTGCACCCACATATGTGAGGTACCGTTTTCATTGGGACACATGTGGGAATGTGGGACAGTAGGCCATGTGTTGTTGGCAGCATGTTTCGATGGGTGAGCCGAGTGAAATGTGCAGAAAATGCGTTTTTTTCCCACATTTCAGACTTTGCAGGGGTGTCTGGGTAATAAATTCTAGGCCGATTTGCGTAAATCATACCTCTGCAGATTCCCACGAGTGTCCTCTTTTCGGAAATGCATGGGGTTCCCTGTTTTGCTTGGTGGCTTGGACACCCGAGGCCCATTTCTGTAGGTTGTGCTTGTCTGGAGAAAGTGTGAAATTCAAGTGTCAAAACAGACTTGGGGTTACCTGTGTTTTAGGCTTACCCCAGGTAGGTGCACCCATACATGTGAGGTACCGTTTTCATCAGGACACCTGTGGGAACATGGGACGGTAGGCCATGTGTTGTTGGCAGCGTGTTTCGATGGGTGAGCCGAGTGAAATGTGCAGAAAATGCTTTTTTTTCCCCACTTTTTGGACTTTGCGGGGGTGTCTGTGTAATACATTCTGGGCTGATTTGCGCAAATCATACCTCTGCGGATTGCCATGGGTGTCCTCTTTTCGGACATGCATGGGGTTCCCTGTTTTCCTTGGTGGCTTGGACACTCGAGGCCCATATCTGTATGTTGTGCTTGTCTGGAGAAAGTGTGAAATTCAGGTGTCAAAACAGACTTGGGGTTAACTGTGTTTTAGGCTTTCCCCTTGGTGCCCAGGTGGGTACACCCACACATGTGATGTACCGTTTTCCTCGGGACACCTGTGGGAATGCGGGACGGTAGGCCATGTGTTGTTGGCGGCGTGTTTCGATGGGTGAGCCGAGTGAAATGTGCAGAAAATGCTTTTTTCCCCCCACTTTTCGGACTTTGCGGGGGTGTTTGGGTAATAAATGTGGGGCTGATTTGCGCAAATCATACCTCTGCGGATTGCCACGGGTGTCCTCTTTTCCGAAATGCATAGGGTTCCCTGTTTTCCTTGGTGGTTTGGACACCCGAGGCCCATTTTTGTATGTTGTGCTTGTCTGGAGAAAGTGTGAAATTCAGGTGTCAAAACAGACTTGGGGTTACCTGTGTTTTAGGCTTTCCCCTTGGCGCCCACGTATGTGCACCCACATATGTGAGGTACCGTTTTCATTGGAACAAATGTGGGAATTTGGGACGGCAGACCATGTGTTGTTGGCAGCGTGTTTCGATGGGTGAGCCGAGTGAAATGTGCAGAAAATGCTTTTTTTCCCACATTTCGGACTTTGCGGGGGTGTCTGAGTAATAAATTCTGGGCCGATGTGCGCAAATCATACCTCTGCCGATTCCCACGGGTGTCCTCTTTTCGGAAATGCATGGGGTTCCCTGTTTTCCTTGGTGACTTGGACACCCGAGGCCCATTTCTGTATGTTGTGCTTGTCTGGAGAAAGTGTGAAATTCAAGTGTCAAAACAGACTTGGGGTTACCTGTGTTTTAGGCTTACCCCTTGGCGCCCAGGTAGGTGCACACATACATGTGAGGTACCGTTTTCATCAGGACACCTGTGGGAACATGGGACGGTAGGCCGTGTGTTGTTGGCAGCGTGTTTCGATGGTTGAGCCGTGTGAAATGTGCAGAAAATGTTTTTTTTTCCCACTTTTCGGACTTTGCAGGGGTGTCTGGGTAATACATTCTGGGCTGATTTGCGCAAATCATACCTCTGCGGATTCCCACGGGTGTCATCTTTTCGGACATGCATGGGGTTCCCTGTTTTCCTTGGTGGCTTGGACACTCGAGGCCCATATCTGTATGTTGTGCTTGTCTGGAGAAAGTGTGAAATTCAGGTGTCAACACAGACTTGGGGTTACCTGTGTTTTAGGCTTTCCCCTTAGCGCCCAGGTGGGTACACCCACACATGTGATGTACCGTTTTCCTCGGGACACCTGTGGGAATGCGGGACGGTAGGCCATGTGTTGTTGGCGGCGTGTTTCGAATTGTGAGCCGAGTGAAATGTGCAGAAAATGCTTTTTTTCCCCCACTTTTCGGACTTTGCGGGGGTGTCTGGGTAATAAATTTGGGGGCGATTTGCGCAAATCATACCTCTGCGGATTGCCACGGGTGTCTTCTTTTCTGAAATGCATAGGGTTCCCTGTTTTCCTTGGTGGCTTGGACACCCGAGGCCCATTTTTGTATGTTGTGCTTGTCTGGAGAAAGTGTGAAATTCAGGTGTCAAAACAGACTTGGGTTTACCTCTGTTTTAGGCTTTCCCCTTGGCGCCCAGGTACGTGCACCCACATATGTGAGGTACCGTTTTCATTGGGACACATGTGGGAATGTGGGACAGTAGGCCATGTGTTGTTGGCAGCATGTTTCGATGGGTGAGCCGAGTGAAATGTGCAGAAAATGCGTTTTTTTCCCACATTTCGGACTTTGCGGGGGTGTCTGGGTAATAAATTCTAGGCCAATTTGCGCAAATCATACCTCTGCAGATTCCCACGAGTGTCCTCTTTTCGGAAATGCATGGGGTTCCCTGTTTTCCTTGGTGGCTTGGACACCCGAGGCCCATTTCTGTATGTTGTGCTTGTCTGAAGAAAGTGTGAAATTCAGGTGTCAAAACAGACTTGGGGTTACCTGTGTTTTAGGCTTTCCCCTTGGCGCCCAGGTAGGTGCACCCACACATGTGAGGTACTGTTTTCATTGGGACACCTGTGGAAACATGGGACGGTAGGCCATCTGTTGTTGGCAGCATGTTTCGATGGGTGAGCCGAGTGAAATGTGCAGAAAATGTGTTTTTTTCCTACATTTTGGACTTTGCAGGGGTGTCTGAGTAATAAATTCTGGGCCGATTTGCGCAAGTCATACCTCTGCCGATTCCCACGGGTGTCCTCTTTTCGGAAATGCATGGGGTTCCCTGTTTTCCTTGGTGGCTTGGACACCCGAGGCCCATTTCTGTATGTTGTGCTTGTCTGGAGAAAGTGTGAAATTCAAGTGTCAAAACAGACTTGGGGTTACCTGTGTTTTAGGCTTACCCCTTGGCGCCCAGGTAGGTGCACCCATACATGTGAGGTACCGTTTTCATCAGGATACCTGTGGGAACATGGGACGGTAGGCCATGTGTTGTTGGCAGCGTGTTTCGATGGTTGAGCCGTGTCAAATGTGCAGAAAATGTTTTTTTTCCCACTTTTCGGACTTTGCGGGGGTGTCTGGGTAATAAATTCTGGGACCATTTACGCAAATCATACCTCTGCAGATTCCCAGGGGTGTCCTCTTTTCGGCAATGCATGGGGTTCCCTGTTTTCCTTGGTGGCTTGGACACCCGAGGCCCATATCTGTATGATGTGCCCGTCTGCAGAGAGTGTGAAATTCAGGTGTGAAAACAGACTTAGGGTTACTTGTGTTTTAGGCTTTCCTCTTGGCGCCCAGGTAGGTGCACCCACACATGTGAGGTACCCTTTATATCGCGACACCTGTGGCAATGCAGCAAGGTATAACATTTGTTGTGTTTGTGTGGTTTTCATAACGTTTTGACCCATTTGCTGGTGCCCTTTGTCACACAACACTTTCATTTCCCAAACGTGACATACATTTAGTCGCTGCTTTAGGCACCATACACTTTTGTAGCCTGCACAAGTCACCTAACCTTGAAAAGGTCTGCCTGTGCTCTTTCAAAAAACGTATGCTTGCCAATCCTCACCACATTGGTTTTCCCGATTTACACATGCTAAGTGCGTCTGTTGGGGCCGTGAGCATAAACCTTCTGTGTACCATGGCTCAGTGTTTGGCGTGTGGTATTGCTTGTTTTGTAAAACACTACACAAAATGTGTGCTTACCTAACTGCAAGAGTCGGGGGAATGTAGAAGAGCATTGTTTTTCTCAAAATTCATAGAAGCCATTGCCGTGCCAAGCCAACCATGTCCAACACATACCTTTTTTTTCAGTCATTTTCCCGCTTTTCCCCCAATCTATGGTATTTTCCCCTACCTAGTTGTTGCCCGACCTACGCAAAAAAACCCTTTCCAAACTTGGCATTTTGTCTACTTTTCAGAAATATATGCCTCTTTGTCCTCCAATTCGTCTTTCCTACCCTTTTCTTCCATTCCGTCCATGCATGTCCAATTGGCAAATATGGCCAAAATTGCCTACATCTCACAAAACGGTTGATAACCACATCAAAAAAATGTTTTTTCGTTTCCACTCAACGTGTTCTTGAAAGCCAGGAAGTTGGGGAATTCAGCACAGCAAACCATTTGTTCCTAGCTCTTACAAGGAAAAAACCACAGGCTTCTTTGTTCATCTTTTTATTGGCATTCTTTGAAAAAAAACCAAGTTTTCACCCTTTTTGCTTATTTTCTCTCACCCCCCCCTACAGCAACCTATGATTCCTGGGTGGCGTTACGACCGCCTACATGTGGCAAGAAAAGGAGCCAAATTTGGCCGAGATATCTCATGTAACAAAAATGTTACAAGGCATTGAATGGCCACATACCGAAATCACCAAAAAAGGCCTTGGCACTGATTCCCGTAGAGGCGCCGGTCTTGACTGGGCGTATACCGTATCTTCAAAGGCGATGTGTAACACACGGCTGGCTCTTTGGGCTTGACCTCTGTGCACTGTATGTCTGGCTCGAAGGGTAAGATGTCTGCAGATAGAAAATGTGGGATTAATGAACTGGGTTATTGAATGTCTCTCTCTTCTTCCCTTTCTCTTCTCCTGTAGAACCCCAAAGGTTAACGCTCTCACCTTAGGTAAGTGAACGCCCTGCTCTCCATCTGCCTCGAGGCAGGGTGCTGTAACCAGTTTCTTCACTGGACTTCAGAGGACTGCTGTCCGTCGTTTACTGCACGAACGGTAAGTTTCGAGTAATTCTAATGTCTTTAAAGTCTTTAGTAATGATGTCTCTTGTTTTGCAGGGTTCCGGCGATGGCGGATGGCGGGCTGAAGTGAGTTGAAGATGGAGCCCGTGTGATGAATAGAAGCGCCTGGAAGCACGTAAGTAAGCGCTTGTTGCCTGCTTCACGATGCGCTTTAACTGTCTTTTTATTTTGCAGGTACAAGTTCGGGGCGGCTGCAGGGTGCCGGAATACCCACTGGGTTAGATGTGGAAAGGAGTAATGGCACGTGAGTATTAAAGTTCCCCAATGTCTTTAAACGCACCTTGTTTTGTCTTTCAGATGCGGGATGCAGCGCCGAAGGCCTCCGGAGCGTGCAAAGAGTTGGTAAGCTTTTGTCTTTCAGATGCCGGAATGCAGTGTGAAGACCTCCGGAGCGCACGAAGAGTAGGTAAGCCTTTGTCTTTCAGATGCCGGAATGCAGCACGAGGCGTTGGTGACAGCCGATGGACCAGGTAAGTGAAGAGCTGTCACTGAAGACCGTAATGCTAACCTGTTCTTTCTTGTCTTTATAGGTGTTGCTGAAGACTGGATTCAGGATGGTAAGCCTTTTTCCTTAGGCCCAGGATCAGATGCAGAAGACACGATGAGCGTTCTGCTGCTGAGGATGCAGAATAACGCAAAGCAAGATTCATCCATCGGGTGTGGTTTAAATAGCCTCCTGTAGTGCTTAGGTGTCTCCTTCCACAGCCACGCCTAGGTAAGAAAAGAGTTCCTGCTTTCCAGAAGAGTTCCAGTGTTCTGAATCTAGGGAGTGGCTCCTGCCCCACCCAACAGGAAAAGTAGTTCCAAACAGAAGAGGATCAGAGACTCAACTGGCAGGCAAGTAAGCAGCATGGTCTGCTGCAGGTAAGTCCACCCAAGCATTATGAGCCCGGCGCTTCCAGCGCTGGGACTGGGCATATTTATGAGCCTGGTGCCACTGGCGCCAGGACTGGGTCCAAAAGGTCCCAATTGGGACTGGTTGGCACTCGGAACCTGGGTTATGGATCTGCTTCCAAGGGAGTTGGGAAAACCCTGACCTTTTGGAAGCAGAGATCATGACAGTACCCCCCCCTCAAGGCCCCTCCCAAACCGGGCTTCTCCGGGGGTTTTGGCTTGTCAGGAAATGTTCGGTGAAATCTTTTGATTAGGCGAGGAGCGTGGACATATTCAGCAGGTTCCCAGGATCTCTCTTGGGGGCCGTAGCCTTTCCAGTCAATTAGGTAGAATAGTTTAGATCTGGAGATCTTGGAGTCCAGAATGCTTTTGACTTCAAACTCGAGTTCTCCATCAACTAGGATAGGTTTTGGAGATTTGGTTAGTCGGGTTTGAGGTTGCACGGGTTTTAATAGAGAGACGTGGAAGACCGGATGTATCTTCATGTGCGGGGGCAAGTCCAACTTGACCGCTACTGGGTTTACTATGGTAGTGATGGAATAGGGACCAAGGTATCTTGGGTTGAATGTGCGTGGCCCTTTTAGAGGTAGATATTTGGTGGATAACCAGACTTGATCCCCTTCTTGATATTGGGGGGCTTCCTTCCGATGTTGGTCTGCTCCTTTCTTGTATTGTTCTTTAGCCCTTTGAAGGTGAGAAACAGCTTCCTTAAAGGCTTGGGTGATTGTAGAATGCAGGTAGTCTACTGCTGGTGTTTCAAGATCTTGGAGGGGATCCAACTCCGAGGTTCGAGGGTGACTGCCGTACAAAAGAAAAAACGGGGTTTTCCCAGTTCCCGAATGGACAGAGTTATTGTAGGCATATTCGGCTATCCAAAGGATGCCTTTCCAAGTTTTTTCAGTTTGTTGCAGCATGCAGCGTAAATACTGTTCCAGAGTTTGATTGGTCCTCTCGGTTTGTCCGTCGGTCTGAGGGTGGTGACTGGTCGATAGTCTCACATCAATTTGAGCCGACCGACAGCAACTTCGCCAAAAATGAGAAATAAATTGACTACCTCGATCCGAAATTAGAACCGAAGGAAAACCGTGCAGTCGGACGATGTTTTCGAGAAATTCTCGGGCCAGAGTTGCTGCTGTTGGCAAGCCTTTGAGCGGAATGAAATGCGCCATCTTGGAGAATAAGTCCACGATTACTAGAATCGTATTGTATCCGGAGCATGGAGGTAGATCGGTGATGAAGTTCATAGAAAGCGTATGCCAAGGGTGAGGTGGGATGTCAATAGGGCGTAAGAGGCCTGCTGGTCTTTCCTTTTGACTCTTGTTTTGGGCGCATACTCCACAGGACATTATAAAGTCTCTGATATCTTTTTTCCAAGACGGCCACCAGAAGTAGCGCTTGATCTTTTCTGAGGTCTTGGCCATACCGGGATGTCCTTCCATTAAAGAATCGTGATAACAAGAGATTACTTTTTTCTGTAAATCTGTGCTGGGTAGGTATAATCATTCTTGGAAATACAATAAGTTGTCCTTTACTGCAAAGTCCTTTCCCTGCAGATGCCAATTCTGTATGTCTGCTGGAGTTACAAGTTGCCTGGCTTTATCCTTAACTTCCTCTATGGATTCTGTGGCGATTACACCCAGAATTCTTTGTTCGGGAATGATTGGTACAGATTTAGGGTTGATCAAGTGTTCTTCCACTCCCATCCGAGAAAGGGCATCAGCTTTACCGTTTTTTGTACCAGGTCGATAGGTAATTATGAAGTCAAACTCGGCAAAGAATAATGCCCAACGGAGTTGTCTAGAGGATTGGGCTTTTGCGGTTTTCAAATATTGCAGGTTTCGGTGATCCGTAATCACAGTAACGGTGTGTCGGGCCCCCAGCAGATAATGCCGCCAAGCCTTAAAGGCAGACTTGATAGCCAGAAGTTCCTTGTCAGTAATCGTGTAATTGATTTCAGGAGGCGAGAATTTGCGGGACCAAAATGCCACGGGATGCAACTGATTGGTTACCGGGTCCTTTTGTGATAGAACTGCCCCCATGGCAAGGCTTGAAGCATCAGTTTCCACGATGTAGGGGAGTTCGGGGCGAGGGTGTTTTAAGATTGGTGCAGAGATAAATTTAGTCTTCAAATCCTGGAAAGCTTGTTCCGCCTCGGTAGACCATTCAAAACGTTTGTTTTTCTTTAACAAGGCAGTGATGGGCTGGACTAATCGAGAGAATTCGGGGATAAACCTGCGGTAAAAGTTAGCGAAGCCTAACATGCTTTGCACACCTTTTACGGAGGATGGTGATGGCCATTTGAGAACTGCATCGACCTTCTTTGAATCCATACGCACTCCGCCAGGTGATAATATGAATCCCAAGAATTCAACTTCAGTCACGTTGAAAACACATTTTTCCAACTTAGCGAAAAGTTTGTGTTGACGCAATCTTTCGAGGACCATTTTCACGTGTTTCCGATGTTCAGATTCCGATGAAGAATAAACGAGGATGTCGTCAATGTAAAGAACAACACACACATCTATGAGCTCTCTGAGGACATCGTTCATAAAATATTGAAAGGCGGCCGGGGCATTACAAAGTCCGAAGGGAATGACCTTATATTCAAATAGCCCATACTTGGTGCGGAAGGCCGTCTTCCATTCATCGCCCTCTTTTACTCGTACCAAGTGGTAAGCTCCTCTAAGATCCAGCTTTGTATATATGCATGCTTTTCTGACTTGGTCCAGGAGTTCAGGGATCAAAGGTAACGGATATCTATTCTTAATGGTGATCTGGTTCAAGGAGCGATAATCTATACAAGTTCTAAGGTCTCCTTCCTTTTTTGGAACGAAGAACAAAGCTGAAGAAGCAGGAGACTTGGAAGGACGAATAAACCCATTTGCCAGGTATTGATCCAGGTATTGTCGAAGGTGAAGGTTCTCAGGCTCGGTGAGGGCATAAATTCTACTACAAGGAGGAGTAGATCCAGGTATCAGGTCGATCTGGCAGTCATAAGACCTATGAGGAGGTAGAGAGTTAGCCTGATCCTTCCGGAAAACATCTTGGTATTCTAGGTATTCGGGAGGTAACTGGGGAGTCTCTGAAGAAATTGCTGCCAGTGCAACACCAGGTGGAGAGTGACAAGTAGAGACACATTCTGGAAACTGGACCGTTCTTGCTCGCCAATCGATCAGAGGATTGTGTTTCTCTAACCAAGGTATTCCTAGAATAATCTGAAACTGAGGGGCCTTGATCACATCGAACACGATCTTCTCATGGTGTCCATCTTGACTTACTAGCGTCACTTCTTGAGTGGTATGCATTACTGGCCCGGAGGCTATCTCCGTACCATCCACCGTAGTAATGACATCCTTTACAGCCTTGGGACAAAGAGTTAGATTCATCCTCAAAACCATTTCATGATCCACATAATTGCCGATGGCACCGCTGTCGACGTAAGCTTCAATTGCATGTAATCGATCCGGATTATCAGGGCTAATGAGGACCATAGGTATCACGAAATGCGAGGTCACGGAACTGGTTTTCACGCTCGGCAAGAGGACCTCTATTCTTGTCGGGCGAGGTCGTTTCCCTGCTCAGAGTTTGTAACTTTGGTAACTGCAGCTCCTACTGCCTTCTTGGCAGGTTTCACCGGACAGTCTCGAAGAAAGTGCCCTGAGTTTCCGCAATAGAGGCATAATTGCAACTGTTTTCTCCTTTCCCGCTCCTTTTGTGTTAGAGGACCTTTCAGACCCCCTATTTGCATGGGTTCCCCGGAGTCTACTCCTTTGGAAGGAGTTGGCGGTTTGGAAAATACTCGAGCATCAAACCTGGAACGATCGGCCTTCCTGTTCTGCAGTCTGTGATCTATTTGAACGACTAAGTGTAGCAATTGTCTAGCGAGATCATCTGTTCGCTCCTTGGAAATAATCAGTTCCCTTCTTAGAGCGTTCGTTTCCTGACGGGCTGCATGCACTTTTGCCCTTACTTCCCCAAGTAACTGGGCTAGCTGGTCGGTATCCGAGGTTTCCATAGCGCCTGGACGGGAGTTTTGTGGTAGGCTTTGCGTTCTGTAACGCTCACCTGATTCCCGTAGAGGCGCCGGTCTTGACTGGGCGTATACCGTATCTTCAAAGGCGATGTGTAACACACGGCTGGCTCTTTGGGCTGGACCTCTGTGCACTGTATGTCTGGCTCGAAGGGTAAGATGTCTGCAGATAGAAAATGTGGGATTAATGAACTGGGTTATTGAATGTCTCTCTCTTCTTCCCTTTCTCTTCTCCTGTAGAACCCCAAAGGTTAACGCTCTCACCTTAGGTAAGTGAACGCCGTGCTCTCCATCTGCCTCGAGGCAGGGTGCTGTAACCAGTTTCTTCACTGGATAAGGGGAGCAGGCCTCTTGACTTCAGAGGACTGCTGTCCGTCGTTTACTGCACGAACTGTAAGTTTCGAGTAATTCTAATGTCTTTAAAGTCTTTAGTAATGATGTCTCTTGTTTTGCAGGGTTCCGGCGATGGCGGATGGCGGGCTGAAGTGAGTTGAAGATGGAGCCCGTGTGATGAATAGAAGCGCCTGGAAGCACGTAAGTAAGCGCTTGTTGCCTGCTTCACGATGCGCTCTAACTGTCTTTTTATTTTGCCGGTACAAGTTCGGGGCGGCTGCAGGGTGCCGGAATACCCACTGGGTTAGATGTGGAAAGGAGTAATGGCACGTGAGTATTAAAGTTCCCCAATGTCTTTAAACGCACCTTGTTTTGTCTTTCAGATGCGGGATGCAGCGCCGAAGGCTTCCGGAGCGTGCGAAGAGTTGGTAAGCTTTTGTCTTTCAGATGCCGGAATGCAGTGTGAAGACCTCCGGAGCGCACGAAGAGTAGGTAAGCCTTTGTCTTTCAGATGCCGGAATGCAGCGCGAGGCGTTGGTGACAGCCGATGGACCAGGTAAGTGAAGAGCTGTCACTGAAGACCGTAATGCTAACCTGTTCTTTCTTGTCTTTATAGGTGTTGCTGAAGACTGGATTCAGGATGGTAAGCCTTTTTCCTTAGGCCCAGGATCAGATGCAGAAGACACGATGAGCGTTCTGCTGCTGAGGATGCAGAATAACGCAAAGCAAGATTCATCCATCGGGTGTGGTTTAAATAGCCTCCTGTAGTGCTTAGGTGTCTCCTTCCACAGCCACGCCTAGGAAAGAAAAGAGTTGCTGCTTTCCAGAAGAGTTCCAGTGTTCTGAATCTAGGGAGTGGCTCCTGCCCCACCCAACAGGAAAAGTAGTTCCAAACAGAAGAGGATTAGAGACTCAACTGGCAGGCAAGTAAGCAGCATGGTCTGCTGCAGGTAAGTCCACCCAAGCATTATGAGCCCGGCGCTTCCAGCGCTGGGACTGGGCATATTTATGAGCCTGGTGCCACTGGCGCCAGGACTGGGTCCAAAAGGTCCCAATTGGGACTGGTTGGCACTCGGAACCTGGGTTATGGATCTGCTTCCAAGGGAGTTGGGAAAACCCTGACCTTTTGGAAGCAGAGATCATGACAGAAATACCCATGGCAGTTAAAGAGTTAATCACAAGAAAATCCCAAAGGGGAAAAAGGAGTTCACATGGAAGAGTACTATATTAGTTTGAGTACTCAATTGTGGAGAATAGAGGCGAAAAAGAGAAGGAAGCCCAGTCATAAATATTCACGTTTTCATCTTTAATTTATTACCATTATAAAATAGCATAATATACAAACATCACAACAAGAAATAAAATGGGTGAATTAATTTATAGTATAAAATACTTATCAAATCTAATGCTTTACACCATTCAATCGCAATTTGATTGCCACAGTTCATAACCTCGTATTACTCAAGGTAAAATACCACTGTCTCATTTTTAAATTTCATTCAAATAGTGGAAATGCTGGGGAAAAAGCGAATAGTTAACAATTGGATAAAGTGCTGAATGTAACCAAGTGCTAAGTACCAAATTGTTAATAAGGAATAAAGTACTGAATGCAAAAAAGTGCAAGGTGCCGAATGCAAAAAAGTGCTGGGTGCCTACTGTGCATACATGATCTTCAAATATCATAACAGTTTCGGCGAAATCAACCTATCTGGCTCAATAAAACGAGCCAGTAGTCGCCTTCTTCAGGGCGCACTGAATGTTGCAAATGTGAACCTGGAACATACTAATGCTTGAATTTTTGTCTATCATTCAGTAGTTCTCACAGGTAAAACTTTGTACAATTCATGAGAGCTTGATTGTAGATCTGGAAGTCTGTTTAGAGACGTTAACCTTTAAAAACACATAAAACAAACAAAATAGAAAAAAACATAAAAACTTTATGTTAAAGTACAGAATATAATGAATGAGCCTCCTAATATTCGATGCCTCTAGCCATACAAATGAAACCTGGGGATATATATATTCACCTAAGTTGGTCCAAAAGTGGTGCCGAAAAATGTATTAGTTTCGATCCGCCACTCAAACAGGACTGATGATGCAAGTAAATTTACATCTAAAAAGACAAAAATAAGAAGCTAAAAGAGATGTCACAAGATTATCTCAAACTTCAATTGCTAAAACACAGTGTCCCCCATCTCCACAGGGAGCAGATCAGTATGTTGTCCCCTCTATTACCAACCTTAAAATGTTGAATATTTCCAACACTGATCATAACGGCAATGGACTCTATTATGGATACCGATAAAGAATAATCCAAATCCATGAATCTTGGACGGTGTGAGGTCCAGTCGGAAGAAGCCAACAACTACAGGGCCATAGATCCCTAAGTGAAAGATATAGAACAAGTTTGCATTTTAATATTTGCAAATCATTGAGTGCAGCGATTACAAAAGCATTTTAAGATGGAAACAAGCTGCATCAAAATTAGATAGATTCAGACAGATAGATAGGTGGCCTCCGAGCCTCTACAAAACTAAAATAGGTGGAATTGAAATATTGAAATAGATTGCAATTTCATCGGACGCAATGGACAGATGCTTGAGTCAGGTAAATACCACTTACACAAGCCTGTCCTTATTTGTCATGCTACAACCGACAATTCGTGACCTCTTCATGAGCCCATTTTCAACCAATATAGTGATATCACAATTCTAATCTAGGAAAATCTTCTCTCTGGGTTTCTAAACGGCCGGCGTAGATTTGCGCCGGCCGATATGCTCTCCTCGACTGAATATATAAATACGCGGGACTCGAGACATAACTATAACCCCATGTGTGCCCTGTGTCCCGTTGATACTGTAAGAGAGACTACGTTCGCCTCGCGAAGGGGAGAACCTATAGGTGTATATAAAAAAAAGATTTTACCAACGTTCTCACCCGGAACGAGCCTTCTCTCTCGTCTATGAAAGCAACCGCCTGAGATGTACGCCGTCCGATGTAACGTCCACGGCTGTGTGTTGTATAAACACTCGCGGTGCTAGAAACGGAAATAGGACTGCATGTATGCCCTTGGTCCCATGAAAACTAAAAAAGGACTAGGTGCGGCCTCGCAGCGAAAAGAAAAGAGACAACGAGTGAATGCTAACAATAGTAGCATACTAAGAATAAGCCAGCTATATTTAAAAGACTGGCGTAAAAAGACGCCATAGAGTGTTATACCCGCGGCTATATTCATCAATACACGTGAAAGACCCCCTAATCAAAGTAAGAATACCTGCATCAGATTTAAGTTATTTTAATACTCGAAAGGGACTTAATCTCTAAAATGCAGGGGCAAAGGCAAGATTTGCTGGTATAGATATATTGAATCATCATAAGCAAAACCGAGTAAGAAGACACCTGCAGGGCACTAATAAAGAGATATTTTATTTATGTTACATGTTAAGGTATACAATGGAGCCATTCTTCTTGGCGATTTAGTCCTATCGCATAGCTATTGGTGTTGTACATCCACCATTGTTCCCTTTGCGCCAAACGGGCTGCTGTATTGTAAACATCAGTGCCATAGACTTTTTCCAAAACACACCATTTCAAACTATTCAGATCATGATTATTTTCAACAAAATGAGACACTAAAGGGGCAGATACAATTTTGTTTCGAATTTTGGATTTATGTTCACCAATTCTAGTTTTAATAGGCCTAGATGTTCTGCCAATGTACGTTAGGGCGCAGGGACAGATAATTACATAAATCACATTTTTAGTGTTACACGTGGTATGATGCTTAAGGTTCCAATTTTTACCATTAATCACTACAAAGGTTCCAGTGATTGTGGAAGCACATTGATTGCAAAAACCGCATGAAAAATGACCTTGGATGGGTTTACCACCCCACAGTCCTGTCACCGTATTCGATTTAGGTCCAGCACTCGACCTGTCAGCTTTAGTGAGCCAACTTTTAAGGTTCTTGCCTTTCTTGAATGCAAAAATAGGTTTTTCAAGTCCTGGATTATTTAATTGGAGCAAATGCCAATGTTTCATAATGCTTTGTTTGATCTTGTGGTGAAAGGTGTTGAAAGTTATGGCACAAACTAGCCGCTCCATAGTAACGTCTTCCTGAGAATGTTTCTCAAGGAGGATATCTCGATGTTGAGATCTGGCTCTTTTACGAGCCTGACGAAGTAAATATTTTGGATAGCCTCGCTGATGCAATCTATCTTCAATAATGTTCGCCTGTATCTTATAGTCTTCAACTTTGGTACAGTTTCGTCTAAATCGCCAAGAAGAATGGCTCCATTGTATACCTTAACATGTAACATAAATAAAATATCTCTTTATTAGTGCCCTGCAGGTGTCTTCTTACTCGGTTTTGCTTATGATGATTCAATATATCTATACCAGCAAATCTTGCCTTTGCCCCTGCATTTTAGAGATTAAGTCCCTTTCGAGTATTAAAATAACTTAAATCTGATGCAGGTATTCTTACTTTGATTAGGGGGTCTTTCACGTGTATTGATGAATATAGCCGCGGGTATAACACTCTATGGCGTCTTTTTACGCCAGTCTTTTAAATATAGCTGGCTTATTCTTAGTTTGCTACTATTGTTAGCATTCACTCGTTGTCTCTTTTCTTTTCGCTGCGAGGCCGCACCTAGTCCTTTTTTAGTTTTCATGGGACCAAGGGCATACATGCAGTCCTATTTCCGTTTCTAGCACCGCGAGTGTTTATACAACACACAGCCGTGGACGTTACATCGGACGGCGTACATCTCAGGCGGTTGCTTTCATAGACGAGAGAGAAGGCTCGTTCCGGGTGAGAACGTTGGTAAAATCTTTTTTTTATATACACCTATAGGTTCTCCCCTTCGCGAGGCGAACGTAGTCTCTCTTACAGTATCAACGGGACACAGGGCACACATGGGGTTATAGTTATGTCTCGAGTCCCGCGTATTTATATATTCAGTCGAGGAGAGCATATCGGCCGGCGCGAATCTACGCCGGCCGTTTAGAAACCCAGAGAGAAGATTTTCCTAGATTAGAATTGTGATATCACTATATTGGTTGAAAATGGGCTTATGAAGAGGTCAAGAATTGTCGGTTGTAGCATGACAAATAAGGACAGGCTTGTGTAAGTGGTATTTACCTGACTCAAGCATCTGTCCATTGCGTCCGATGAAATTGCAATCTATTTCAATATTTCAATTCCACTTATTTTAGTTTTGTAGAGGCTCGGAGGCCACCTATCTATCTGTCTGAATCTATCTAATTTTGATGCAGCTTGTTTCCATCTTAAAATGCTTTTGTAATCGCTGCACTCAATGATTTGCAAATATTAAAATGCAAACTTGTTCTATATCTTTCACTTAGGGATCTATGGCCCTGTAGTTGTTGGCTTCTTCCGACTGGACCTCACACCGTCCAAGATTCATGGATTTGGATTATTCTTTATCGGTATCCATAATAGAGTCCATTGCCGTTATGATCAGTGTTGGAAATATTCAACATTTTAAGGTTGGTAATAGAGGGGACAACATACTGATCTGCTCCCTGAGGAGATGGGGGACACTGTGTTTTAGCAATTGAAGTTTGAGATAATCTTGTGACATCTCTTTTAGCTTCTTATTTTTGTCTTTTTAGATGTAAATTTACTTGCATCATCAGTCCTGTTTGAGTGGCGGATCGAAACTAATACATTTTTCGGCACCACTTTTGGACCAACTTAGGTGAATATATATATATATCCCCAGGTTTCATTTGTATGGCTAGAGGCATCGAATATTAGGAGGCTCATTCATTATATTCTGTACTTTAACATAAAGTTTTTATGTTTTTTTCTATTTTGTTTGTTTTATGTGTTTTTAAAGGTTAACGTCTCTAAACAGACTTCCAGATCTACAATCAAGCTCTCATGAATTGTACAAAGTTTTACCTGTGAGAACTACTGAATGATAGACAAAAATTCAAGCATTAGTATGTTCCAGGTTCACATTTGCAACATTCAGTGCGCCCTGAAGAAGGCGACTACTGGCTCGTTTTATTGAGCCAGATAGGTTGATTTCGCCAAAACTGTTATGATATTTGAAGATCATGTATGCACAGTAGGCACCCAGCACTTTTTTGCATTCGGCACCTTGCACTTTTTTGCATTCAGTACTTTATTCCTTATTAACAATTTGGTACTTAGCACTTGGTTACATTCAGCACTTTATCCAATTGTTAACTATTCGCTTTTTCCACAGCATTTCCACTATTTGAATGAAATTTAAAAATGAGACAGTGGTATTTTACCTTGAGTAATACGAGGTTATGAACTGTGGCAATCAAATTGCGATTGAATGGTGTAAAGCATTAGATTTGATAAGTATTTTATACTATAAATTAATTCACCCATTTTATTTCTTGTTGTGATGTTTGTATATTATGCTATTTTATAATGGTAATAAATTAAAGATGAAAACGTGAATATTTATGACTGGGCTTCCTTCTCTTTTTCGCCTCTATTCTCCACAATTGAGTACTCAAACTAATATAGTACTCTTCCATGTGAACTCCTTTTTCCCCTTTGGGATTTTCTTGTGATATATTGTTGTTCCCCAGTTCCATGGTTTAGGGGTTACCCATCCGCTGTGACGAGTTAAAGAGTTAATGTCTATGGGATTTTCTCACCCCCATAGAAACCATCTTTACTCACATGTGTTACACAGCACCCTCAGTGCAGTGACACAGGGGTGTCGTAGCGACCCCCAAACATAGACTCCATTCCCTGGGACTGACTACTGTCTCCCAGGGCATGTAAAGTCCCAATTGACTTTACTTGTCAATCGTTATGAACTAAACCAGTACAAACCATCTTACTATGGAGGTACTGGAAAGGGTTAATAGTTTTTCCCTTATGTTCATTTTCGAGAGGGTACCGTACAGTCCCTCTCTCAAAAGTTTCTGGCTGGTGGCAGTGGTTACTACCATAAATATTCGACCGCAAATATTTCCCTATGGGAATTTCCCATTGTTCGAGGCTACCACTTTTCCTGACAGCCTCTAACATACTGCTGGTGTATTTTAATATTAACTTTAATCCGGCAGGTTTTTATTACCAGAACTTTAATATAACTTCTTTCTCGTGTCTTTCTGTAAACTCCTAACCCAGGTCGGGGATCCTTTGTTCGTCCTTTTGGCAGGCTTCTACCGAGAAGCCCTCCTTTCGGTGCCACTGAGTCTGGGGTCGGTCCA
The DNA here is from genome assembly GCF_040938575.1 of Ambystoma mexicanum. NCBI lineage: Eukaryota > Metazoa > Chordata > Amphibia > Caudata > Ambystomatidae > Ambystoma > Ambystoma mexicanum. Next base: position 1,469,984,030 of record NC_090931.1, on the reverse strand, counting down.
TTGTGTGGGAGGGGGAGTAGGACCCCTGGACAGGGTTGCCTCAGCAACCCATGTCGCACTCTATCCTAATAGGCTGGAGGGTCTCCCGCCAAGAAGACCACTCCACTGTGTGAGTGACAGCTAGGCTGTATGAATGGGGATCTTTTTGTTTAAAAGCAGGGTCCTGAGAACTGGAAGAGCAAGACGTTGCCACTGGAACTAAGAAGCCAAAGAGGAGAGAATCCAAAGACATCTGCAACGACTGAACCACCGGTGAAGCCCTGCTGCAGCGTCTCACCACTTTTCTCCACCCGACAAGAGAAGATCTTCCTCTGTAAGAGCCTTCTCCCCTTGAGCTGGTGGGGCCAACCAGCTTGCCAATCGCCTTCCCGGACCTGCCTTGGTCGAATCTCCCGTACCCTGTACTCGGAGACCGGATAGCCAGGCACCAGACCACCCGGACCGCGATTTGAAGGAGCCTACCTTTTGTTCGTCGGGGGCACCGCGGCTGGTTTCATCCCTGGGTAGTGCAGTAACTCGAACCTTCCTGCACGACGAGAGCCTCTCTTCCTCTCCTGGATCACCCGAACTGCAGAACTACCAGGAACAACCGCCACCGCAGGAGCCACTTCTTCATTTAAAGGTACATTGTTCCGCCAGGCCGCCCTTTCTTCGCGGTAGCACTAAAGGTGTTTTAAATCCTTTACCTACCTGTTGGGTTGGCCGCCCCTCTCTCTTAACATTGTCTTTTCAACTTCTGCATCCACCTTTTCAAAATCGTTAACCAAAGACTTGACTGCAGCTAAGAGAACATTTGTATCCTGGGCCCTTGCCCTGTACCAACTTACTTTGGCACAGGCCTACTGACTCGGGTTACATTTGTTAGATCTGCCTTCTTTAGATTGATTTTCATCTAGAACTGTGTGGTGCACCTAATTCTTACAACTACCCTTTCCTTCCCATTTTTAAACCTTGTGTAATGCCATTGTGCTCAGTTTTCAGTTAAGTATTGCCTATACTGATGCCCTGTCTTGCTTGAACTGGTCCACAAACTTATGTGAATTGTTGCTAGGGTGTGTAGGAAACTATTTCTAAATAACTTGTGCTTTCCCTCCCTTGTAAGGAATTGTTAGAGTATCCCTAGTGTGTAGTTTTCACTGTGCCATTTTGCTCAGTTTTCAATCTGGTTCACTTGGTCTACAATTTAACTTGGGAGTGTGTATATTTTTCCTTTGACTTAATTTAACTTGCTTGATGACTGTGATTCATGTGTTTTATTAGAAGTGTATCAAATAAATATCTAACTACTTTTTAATACAAAGCTTTGGTCAGTGTTTCCTTGTGCCATAGTATTGTAGACCTATTGTGTAAACCCTGAATACTGCTCATCTCCCTCTTGAGATAAGTCTGACTGCTCAGTCACAGCTACCAACTAAATCTTTGTGGTACAGACTGATACCAAATGGGATTTATTGCTCTCACCTGTAGTCTTAATCTTGTGTAGTGCTCCCTAAGGATTCTGCCTAACATGGTGTAGAAGGTGGAGTGACTGACCTGTTAAAGTTAACAATAGAGTAATCTGAGGGGTCAAAGGAGAGGTCAGAGAAAGTCAAGAAGAGAGAAAGACAAGATCAGGAGAGATCCCACCTGAGTGGCTGGTCATTGAGGAAGTAAAGACAGTGGTAAGATAGGTGGGAGTTAAGTAAGATAGGCAGCCCCAGCAGACATGCAAGTAAAGTCCATTAGCACTTCGGTTTCACCAACAAAAATTACGTGCCCTAGGTAACATATTAGCTAACCTCATTAGGGGAAGTTGCCACCTGTGTAAATGCGTTATCCCATGTCTCCTCACAGTTAGATCAAGGAGCCCTTACATAATTGAGTAAAGTGTACATGTTTGATGTGATGCCCTTTTTGCCTATATGCCGGTCCAACATTAGCTCAAAATCTGTTTTCATGGAAGTTATTCTTGGCACTTGTCCTGAGAGAGCATGATCTTTAACTTTAAAAATAGAAACACCCCAAAGGGACGTCACGAGGGAAGGCCAGGAGGACAGCAGCTTATTATCCTTGTCTGGTTTCCACAGCGCCCACAGGCCGGCCAGTGTTGGGTGGGTTTTGAGATGTGTTGGGAGGGAATTGGGAGGGGCCCATAAGAGATCCCTAACTTTCTTCGGATGGGAGTGAATCTCCTAAACATAGGTGCAATAAGTTCCTATGTTGACCCTCATGTACTCTAACATCACTTGCAGCTGGGCTACCTTGTAATATCTCGGGGAGACCAAAACCTCCACACGTTTTTGGTAATGTTAAGGTTGAAAGTTTCATTCTTGCCCTCTTGCCATTCCAAATAAAACGATGAACTCGGGCCTGTAATAACTTGAAGAAAGCTTCAGGGATAACAATAGTAAGGGACGAAAAGAGGTAGAGAAGTCAAGGCAAAACATTCATTTTAACCGTGACCATGCGCCCAAAGTACAAGAAGGTGAGGGGTACCCAGCTTACAAGATAGTTACTTATCTTCATCAAAATCGGGGGGAAATTGGATTCAAATAGGTTACCAAGGTCCCTAGGGATGGAGATGCCTAAATAAGAGGTGGCCCCCCCCTTTCTATTCTCATTCCCTGCAACTCAGATTTACCATTGGTTTTGAGATCCCTAGCGCCCATAGGCATTATACACGACTTAGATATATTGAACTTGAGCCCCGAGAAGGACCAAAACACACCAATAAGGTCAAGGAGGTGAGGAAGAGAGTCATGGGTGTTAGTCAAATAGGCCAAGATATCGTCAGCGAATAAGGAAAGCTTGCATTTGAAATCGCCAGTGGTTAAGATTCATTCTAAACCTTCCAGCCATCACCTCTTTGTTTTTGCTTTGTCACCCCGAGTGGGACGTTTATGCCCAGACGTATATCCCGTGCCTGCTGGGCCTAGAGACCCAAGATACTCCTCACTGATGAGGCCCAACAAGGCCGAAACATGTTTGGGGATGCTTGTGGTCTCGTACAGAAGGGATGTGACTGCCCCCTTTGGGGTGGGGCCACGCCTGATTTGCATATGGTCATTTCCCCTTCTGTAATGGCTTGTCAGGCGAAGAACGATGGTCTGGAGGGTTGCCCAGAGCAATGCCAGTGGTTAAGATTCATTGTAAACCTTGCAGCAATCACCTCTTTGTTTTTGCTAGGGCATGTATAGGTCTTCCAAACATAGGCACTCACAGGAAGAGTCTGTCTTTCTATTTTTCTGCAAGAAGCCCACAGTTAGGTCAGTTGTAGCAGCCTTTAAGACACCGCTGGATGTTGACACGGCAGCAATGGCACTGGGGGGAATTGTTATCCTTCTGGCAGGATGCTAGACATGTTTGTTAAGATGTTTGCAACTTCTGGTGCCTCACACCATGCCTGCAGAGAGCCGGCTTAGGGGTTTCTGAAGCCAAGGCCTTTGAGTGGTAAACCCTGGTTGTCGATCTTTTCAGCAAGGTACACCTCACTGTTCCTGTGGAGTTCAGGGCGACTGAAGCAGCTGAGGACCACATGAGGGGGGTATGATTCCGGTTAAGATGCCAGAGGTGTCCTGTGGCTGGTTGGCTTACTGGTTGAGATGTTGTGCTTGGAGTCATGCAGGAGGGTCAATGCCATGCCTAGGGGAGATCAGTAATATGACTTAGGAGACAGAAATTTCCCAAGTAGGATCAACCTTTCCCTCCTTTTGGGTAGTGTTATGAGGACCTAGGGACTGACACCTGGGAAAAGCCTTTATCTGCCTTGAATAGGAACGTTGTGGAAAATAAGACCTGTTGGGAGTTCCCCTATATGTTTCTTCGGCCACCAAGAAGTGGATTCTTAGGTGATTCATGCTGCCAACACAAGAGGGTGCTCTAATGTGCTGCCTACCATGCCTCCTGATAGGGCGTTCCAACACAATACCATGGGCAGGAAAGTGTTTGTTTGGCTCTCTGGCCATGTGATCAGTGAGTGCTGCGACCACCCTCGGGAGGTATCGGAACTCCTTATGGCAAGTTGTAGAAAAGCCAGTGAGCTATCTCCTGGCAGAGTAGTGAGGACATGAGTGAGGTAGTGCCTGAAGGGTTAGAATCGTCCCAGCACATCATTCACGCCCAATTATACATTGATGATTTTCTGGCTATGTTGCTGGTAATGTCAGTAGCCTTGAGGTGCCATGTAGGTGTGGCAGTTCTGTTTTTTCCCAAATTCCAATCAAAAAGTATGGAAATGGAAATGCCCGTCAGGGGCTTTTTGGTGACAACATGAACCACACATTAGAAACATGTAACTTGGCAGAGGAGACAAGATATCCATTTGAACCATACGTAACTTGTTCTTCTCTACCAGATTAACAGGTTTGCTGGCATAAAGACCTATGTTGTCATTGTAGGTAGGCAATTTCACTTCAATGTTTCCCACCACTATGCCAGTGATGTCACCACAAGTACAAAAGAATTTAGCAGGGGTTCCAATGAGAGGATCAAAAGCAAGCTGGACAACTGACAGCCCTGCCTGCGGCCTCTTAATAGTAAAAAAGGGGCAAGAGACACCACAGACAGAAACAGCCATGGTCTGGGAGTATAATACCTTACTCTTACGTCTCTTCCCCTTTCCACCATACTGCATGGGCGTCCCTTCCAAGGGACAGGTGACAGAACCTTTTTCACCAGAAAAACCTTCTTCCCCTTTAAATTTAGAGGCGCGCGGGGGTGCGGCCCTGGGAGCATGCACTATCCTGACTCTGCTCTCCAGCGCCACACCTCTGTCCCCTTTTCCGCGTCAACGGGAATGGGCCGAATTCACCAGCGCTCCTGTGTTTGGCTTCGGCCATGTAATTCCACGCGCGGATACTTATTCTCTTTGTCTTTTTTTGTCTTTTTATCATTCAGGTACTCGGTCCTCAGGCGTCACGCTCCTCCCCGGCGCATGTCGATTTCCCCAGGGTTCAGCAGGTGTCCATCCTGCGATGAGCTCTTCCCAACGTCAGACCCCCCACCCTCTGCCTTTGTTGCCTTGGCCCAGACCACAGTTGGCAAGCTTGTACTGCGTGCAACGCCCTGTCATCTAGATCTCTGAAGAACAGGCTAGCCAGGTGGAGGGAGCTTTTCCAAAAATCGCCTCCAGAGGACCTGAAGGACTTTGTCAAACATTGATCCAGGGCCAAGGTAAGGCCTTTGTTCTCCATCGCAGCTCACAAGGGAGACTCCTTCCCAAGGACTCACGTGCGCGGTAGGGACCGCCCAGGTTCTACTACCAGCACGTGCACTGAGGCCTCCCCCGCTTCCGGCCTGCGGGTCGAGGGATCCTCGGATCCTCCCAGTGACAGTGTGGAGGAACCAGAAGGTTCTTGTAACGGGTCATCACCCGAGGGGCTAAGCCCTAATACCGGCAATACATCCGAGGGGGTGCCTAAACGCGGCTGTACCGGGCCAAGGGCGTTCCACCTACCAGGCCTCGGCCTGAGGAGCAGGGCAGGCCTCATGATCGACACTCAATTGTCCTGGAGGAGGCTGGACCCAGCGAGCCAAGCAACACGACGCAGGAACGTGGAGGGCAGCTCAACAAGATGGCCGCCATGTTTGTTATGTTATGTTATTGCAATTTATAAAGCGCACGGTCGCCCAAAGGCATCATGGCGCTCGAGAAGGAGGCTGCTCGGACGAGAAAACCGATGAAGACCAGAAATTAAAACAAGTAGGTTTTCAGGGCTCTTCTAAAACCAAGATGGTCGGCCGTGGCTTTTAGTAGCGGGGGGAGGCTGTTCCATAATTTGGGAGCGGCAATAGAGAACGCTCTGCCGCCAAGCCCTTCTCGATTAGCTCTAGGAACGGTCAGACGGTTAGAGGTTGCGGAACGGAGGTTCCGACCCGGTATATATCTAATAAATTTAGACTGTAAATATTTGGCACCCTGGGCGTGAATAGCCCGGTGGACGATGCACAGAGATTTGAAATGAATTCGCTGCTTCACCGGCAACCAGTGAAGTTGGCGTAGAACTGGCATGATGTGAGCCCCATAGGGGGAGCCAGTGGCTAACCTGGCCGCAAAGTTCTGCATACGCTGGAGACGATGGATAAGACAAGACCAATCGGTTGTGCCAGGTACAGCGAATTACAATAGTCCAGCCGTGAAAGCACTAACGCAGCCACCACGGGAGGATGAAGGGCTTCCGGGATCATAGGCATAACCCTCTTAAGGACCCAAATTTGATGGTGGGTGGACTGACAAACGGCCGTGACCTGCTTAGCCATAGACAGAGAAGCGGAGAGGATGACCCCTAGGTTCTTTACTTTATTAACTGGGCCAGGTAAAGGGCCCAGGGAGGGAGGCCAGAAAGCAGGGGTCCACAATAGGGGATTGGGAGGGCGTCCTACCAATAATACCTCCGTCTTGTCCCCATTTAGCTTTAACCAATTTTGATCCATCCATATCCCTACTACGCTTAGACAGTCATGGAGGCAGGCTGAAACCTCAGATTGATCCTGATCCAAGTGGATCAGGATTTATGTGTCATCCGCATTTGAGTAACAATGAAGCCCATAAGAACGGATGAGACAGATCAGGGCCCAGATATATATATTGAACAAAATGCCATGCCAGACATCACACGTCCGACGCCGCACCAGGATCGGGAATTCGGCGAATAACGAGTGTCAAGGTGGGACTGGTGTCAACCACGTACGTGGCCTACAGCCAATCCTTCATTTGCGCAGGGCACGTTTCCGCTACGTCCATATGGGCATGGTATACAGCGCCTCCAGCAGCCGCCAGCTACTCTGTCTATATCCCCTATCACCACTCCAGCCTGTGAGGACAGGTTTTTTGAGAGGTTCCTGGGACTCATGAAGTCCCCCTGGATGGGGGTGATCCTCAGAGATGCCATCAGGGAGGTGTTCCCGCCAATGATTCCAGCACTTCAGGCTCCTCCCCCGGTGCCCCCGGTCCCGGTGCAGCCTTTGCCACCTGCTTTGGCTCCCCAACCGATTCCTCAGGTAGTTCCATACTGGCCCCCGCCACAGCCTCTGGCTCCGGTCCCAGTACACCAGCCTCAGGCTCCCGCTACTCCTCCACCGGTGCAGGATCCTCCGGACCACCAGGTGAACACAGACAAGGAGGAGGACCCTGACACGCCATAGTCAGCCAAGGCCTTCCATGAACGGCTTGCAGGGCTGGCTGAGTACCTGGGCCTTCCTCAACCCGAGGTCGAGCAGCCAGCGGAGGGGGTCCTCACAGAGGTCCTCACGCTATGCCCCTCTGCTAAAATGGGTATTCCACTGCAGAGCAATGTAGTCCCCCTGGCCAAGAAGGGTTGGCTCAAGCCCCACTCTGTCCAACCACTCAATCGACGACTGGACACCAAGTACAGGCAGATGGAGAGGGATACACTCTTGCTATCTCTTCAGTGATCGCTGCGGCGTCGCTATACTCCAAGCCTCAGTTGTCCTTAGCCTCCTCCTCTGCGGTACTGCTAGGCAAGAAGGAGAAGATCTTGGAGGCGTACGGAAAGAAGCTGTATTCCAACGTGGCCTTGCATCTTCGTCAGGCCAACGCCGATGCCACGCTGGCAGCCGCTAACCAGAGGTTGTGGCAGGAAATTGCTGATTTCCTTATCTAACTTCCTGCGCAGAGCCAATCACGTTTCAGGGCGGGACTGGCAGAGGCCAAGTTGATGGCGCAGGACATCATGGAGTTCGCCGTGGCCCACATTGACACATGTGGATGGGCCATCTGCATTACCACAGACATGAGAAGAACAGCCTGGCTAAATTCAACCCGGATATCCAGGAATGCATATTAAAACTGCTGTTTGAGGGGGGACCTCTTCCACTCCACCACAGACGAGGAGCTGGACAAAAAGGCCAAGTCTTTATTCATCCTGACAAAGAGCATGCCCAAATCGTACACCCAGTCACAGCAGCGCTCCGACAAGGGGCATACATACATAGGGTTCCGCGGCTTCTAAGAGAGGAGGTCCAGGCAGCCGGAACACTCGCCTACTCCACATCGGCGCAAGCAACAAAAAGGGGGGGAGTACGGGCTTTTTCCAGTCCCCCTCCTCCGCAACAGCCTCTGAGGGAAAGAAGGCATGACACGACCCTCCGGGTCCACGTGTCTCTAGTGGGGGGCAGGCTTGCTCTCCATGCACATTTCTGGTGCCAGAATTTCGTGGACCCATGGATCTTCTCTGTATTATCCATGGGTACCGCTTACTTGTCGCAGCCTCTCCTCCCTCCTCCCCTCCACTCCCTCAAGTTGGGACAGCAACTCTTCTGGCGGAGATCCGATCGCTCGTAGAGAGCCAGGCCGTGGAGGAAGTCCCAGCCTCCCAGCGAGGATTGGGATTTTACTCCAGGATTTTCACCATTCAGAAAAAGAACCAGGCGGACCTGAGAGTTGTGCTGGACCTTTGCACCCTCAACCTCTCCTTATCTCTACAAAAATTCAAGATGGTAACGCCAACTTTTATAGCGGAGACATTGTGCAGGGGAGACTGGATGTGCTCCCTGGATCTGAAGGACGCGTACCTAAATGTCCCGATATGTCGGCCCCATCGTCTTTTCCTACGTTTCAGGAACATGGGCTTCCATTTCCAATACAAGGTCCTTCCTTTTGTCCTCAACTCGGCCCCCAGGGTCTTTACCAGGCTCATGAATACAGTGGCTGCCCTCCTCAGGGCGCAGGGCCTCCACATCTACCCATACCTCTCCGACTGGCTTGTCAGGGCTACATCGCCGGAAGCAGTCCACCACGCTATCCAGGCTCTTATGAACACTCTGCACGATCTGGGCTTCTCGTTCAATCTCAAGAAATTGCAGTTGCAACCCACGTAGACCTGGACATTCTTGGGACTCATCTGGGACACGTGCTCCAAGAGGGTGTTTCCTTCGGAGGATAAGATCACAGCCATCAAGAGGACCACCACCCACTTCCTCAGCAGAGAGGTGACCTAGGCCTGGTGGTACCAGCACCTCCTGGGTCTCCTGGCAGCGGTCCTATTAGTCGTCCTCCACACGAGACACAGGATGAGGAGGATATAGCTGCCCTTTGCGGCATCATGGAACCAGGAGCGGGGCTCTCAGTCTGGGAGGATCATCGTTCCTCCTTCTCTCCACCCGGACCTCATATGGTGGTCCAGGGACTGCAACCTATGGACAGGCAAGCCCTTCCGGCCTCCCACCCCGCAGGTCATCATCACCATGTAATCCTCTCTAGAGAGATGGGGAGCCACCCTGGACAATATCTCAGTCCTCGGCACCTGGACCCGACAAGAGCAGGAATACCACATCAGTTGGTTGGAGCTGAACGCCATCTGGTTAGTGCTCAAGGCATTCCTCCCGCTTATCAGGGGACAAGTGGTCCTCATCCAGACAGACAACTCGACCAGAATGTATTACGTCAACAAGCAGGGAGACACCAGATCCCCCCCACTGTGCAGACTAGCTATCAGCATGTGGGAATGGTCCCTGGAAAACGACATCTACCTCACGGCAGTCCTTCTTCCAGGGGAATCCAACCTGGAGGCGAACAGGCTCAGCAGGTTGGGAGCGGACAACTACGAGTGGCAGCTAAACAACCTCGTTATTCAGGAGATCTTCAGCAGATGAGGTTTCCCACAGGTGGATCTCTTTGTCACCTGGCACAACAGGAAGTTCCTTCAGTTTGCATTCTGGCTGGGACAGGACCCTGACTCCCTAGGCGATGCATTTCGGATTCAGTGGAACAGCATGACAGCGTACGCCTTCCCGCCCACTCTGCTGATTCACAGAGTGATTTGCAAGATCAAGGAGTCGTGCCAGCTCAAAATCATTCTAATAGCTCCATGGTGGCCAGCAAGACCATGGTTTTCGGAGCTGCTCAGCCTCTCAGAGATGCCTCCGATTCACCTCCCGACGGGCCCAGCACATCTTCTGGTGCAGCAGGGGGGCAGGGTCATCCACCCTGCTCCACAGAAGCTGGCCCTCACAGCATGGTTCCTGAGCAGATAATGCCAAGGCACCTCAGCCTCTCCCAGGCTAATCTGGAGATCATACAGGGGGCAAAGAGCAAGGCTACCAGGGCCCAGTATAAAAGTAAATGGAGCAGGTTCTGCCACTAGGCAGACTCTAAGGACATTGTACTGTACTTTGGATGACGTGCTCTCCTTCTCAGCGCATTTAGCCCACTCAGGGGTGCATGTGGACACCTGCCGCACTTACCTCGCAGCCATCGGGGCGTACAGGAATTTAGAGGAGGAGGGGGTCTTCTCCTCCTCCAATCCGATTATTAAGAGACATTTGACATGACTCGCAAGGCTCTACCCGCCCATCAAGAGGCCACACCTCATGTGGGAGCTGAACATAGTCTTGGGCGCCCTGGCGTACAAACCATTTGAACCAATGGCGTTGGCAGACATCAGGCTGGTCACCATTAAGACGGTCTTACTAGTTGGCTTCACCACGGCGCGCAGAGTCAGCGAAATCCAGGTGCTGTTTGCCTCTGAACCATATACTACCTTTCACAGGGACAAAGTAGTCCTGCGGACACACCCAGCATTTCTGCCTAAGGTGCCGTCTACTTTTCATTTAAACAAGGAAATAGTGCTTCCTACATTTTTTGCAGATCCTAGGACGAGGCACGGAGAGTGCTGCGCTGCCTAGATGTTAGGCGTGCCCTGAAATTCTACCTTGACAGAACCAAGGGCTTCCGCAAGTCAGGTGCCCTATTTGTCACTTTTGGAGGTGCAATACCAGGCTATCAGGCCTCCAATGCCTCCATTTCCCGCTGGATGGTCTCGGCCATCAAAGAAGCATACAAAGGGCAGCACAAGCCTCTTCCGGCAAACATGCATGCCCACGCAGTCAGGGCCAAGGAAATGGCCATCCCATATCATCGCCATGTCCCTTGGCAAGTCAGAAGCAGGGCTGCCACATGGGCCACTCCCTCGGCTTTCTGCAAGCATTACTGTTTGGATTTCTCAGGAACCTATTCGCTTAGGGAGGCTCTCCTCTCCACTCTGGGGCTACATTCAGTTTTAATCGCCCATGCAGTATGAAGGAAAGGGGATGGGACGTAAGAGTAATTATAGGTAACTCACCGTAGTGACTAACGTACTCTTAGTCCTTAGTCCCCTTTCCTCCATACGTCCCACCATCCTCCCCCCTAATAATACTGGTGTCATTAGGCAATGTTAATCTATCGTCGACGCATCTAAGGGGACTGAGGTGTGGCGTCAGAGGGCGAAGTCACGGTAGCGCATGCTCCCAGGGCCACAACCCCCACGTGCCTCTAAATTTAAAGGGGAATAAGGTTTTTCTGGTGAAAAAGGTTCTGTATCCCGTCCCTTGGAAGGGTTGCCCATGCAGTATGGAGGAAAGGGTCACTACGGTGAGTAACCTATAATTAACCATAGTCCTGAACCCAGGAGCCAGCACATGCCAAGATAGAGATTCCATAATAGGCCTTCTCCACATTCCAGGGTCTGTGGTGCACATCCACTGGATGCGGAATAGGGCACTGCCAAGATTTCACAATCTAACTTAGTATCTTTCCTTAACAAATCCCTTCTGTTCCGGTTCAATTGGGACTAACATGAAGAGATCCATTCTTACGGCTAGCACCTTCACGAAAGTGTTTGCATCGGTGCTAATCAGAGATATACAGTAATAATTGTACACCTCCAGGGGTCTTTCCCAGATCTGGGAATAGGGGGGTAAACACTGTCTCCGTAAATGTACCTGATTAGGAACTAAAGCAACAGAGTCACTAGAAAATTGTCATAATGTTTCGAAGAATCATGGAAACATGGATTTAGGTCTGTGGAACTGCCACCTGACCAAGTGGTTTTGGCCCTCTTCATAACAGTTATTGCCTGTCTGACTGTTGCTGGTAGAATTGATTTAACCACAGATGCTAGATCTACCTTGCCCAGCCTCCAATGCTCAACCTTAGACACAAATGAGAGAATGCCAACAATAGCCACCAGGCAGCTCTGGAGTGTAAAGGTCTTTATAAAGGTTTGAGAATGCTGCAACAATATCACCTTATTTAGTAACCCTTCAGTCTTTGGAGTCAAGCAAAGCTGAGATCCTTGACATGCCAGTATTATTATTACCCCCATAATATTTATATACCTACATCCTGTTCCCTTTCCTCCATACTTATGGAATTTCCTACAGTACAGGGATGTTACCGGAGCCTAAGCACAGCAACACACACTCCAAGCCCTCAAATCTTTCCCGCACGCTCCTAGTGCTCAGTCCCTTTCTGAAATGTTCTTTTCCTCAGTTAAATGCTTCTCTGGACATGTTTTTATTTCAATATTTGTCCCTGCCCAGTCCACGATTCCTTCTTGGTGTATACCGGGTAAATCAGGTTTTTTCTTGCGCATGGGGTGTCACAGATCGCTCTCAGTTGTGGACCCTAACATTCTGCTTTTAGTGTGTGTGGGGCCTCTTCCCCACTGGGTGCCCTGTGACGTGCATTATTGAAAGTAGATCAAGGACCGTCTTACTCACTGGGAGATCTTCAAAGCTAGTCCCCCCCGATCACAGCAGCAACTTTGTGGCTTTGAGAAAAGTAGATAAGCTTCTTGTTTTTCTTCGACACTCCAACCAGGCGGGAGTAGAGTTTGTCACGAGGGCCCATTGTTGGCATGTCCTGGTTTGCCACTGGTGTCTACACTGAGGATCCTTTGGGACCTGTTACTAGACCACGGTCAGAAGGGGACTTTGGTCTCTGTGAAGGCTCATGCTGGGGATACTGTTCCTTAGGGCAGTTTGTCTCACATGAGAGCACATCCCAAAGCCCAATCCACTCTGGCTACCTAGTCTTTGCACGAGGGCCCACAAGGGTATTTGGCTGCAGCAGGTTCTACGGACACCAATTCTCAGATGGTGGCAGTTGGGGAACACAATGACACACTGGAGGTCGTTACGACCTTGGAGGTAGCCATGCCGCTATTTGCGGCATGGCTACCCCATTCCGGGTACCGGGTCCGGGTTCCCTGAATGGCAATTGCCGGGCCATTCCGACCTTGGAGGGCTCGGTATTTCCCCATTCAGGGAACCCAACCCCTGTACCTCCCCATTTGTCAGCGAATATACAATGTTAGATATAAATATCAATTGCTCCAGGTGAATAGAGAAGGAAAACAGAAAATCACCTACCTGGGCTGGATGAACGAAGGGAAATGTCCTGTGGCCCGGTGAGTGCCTGGAATGGATTTCTCTGACTCTCCCTGTAGAAATTAGGAATTCCCCTCAAAACCCCTCCGGAGTCCTGCTCAAAGGCTTGATCCCCGGGAGGTTCCCAGGGAAACCCTCACGGGGGAAAAAACCCTGCGGAGAGCTGCTAGAGAGCGTTGTCTCCCCGAGATGTTCCAGCGCGGGATGCAATTCCGCCTTCTGAGTTTGGGAGCTTCTTAGCAATTGAGACTAAGTTCTGGTGAAGAAGATAAGGTTAGATTAGAATATAATTTCCTTGTCTATCAGTTTGCCAGACCCCCTTTGTATCTTCTTCTTCAATATCTTACCCCCAGTTAGTAGGAAGAGAGGCGTCCTGAGAAATCGATGTGAAGGAAGGGAGAGGTAACCTGGAGTTCCCAGAAGTACTGAATCGATGGGCAGTTTGTAAACAAAGGAAGCCTCCCGGAGACTACTCACGGGGGGTTGGCAGTAGGCCTGGGATGTAGAGGTAGGTAACCGCGCTCGTGGAGGGCGAGGATCAGTATTCCGAACTAAAGAGAGACTGGGCTGGGACCGCGCTCCAAAGGGGCGTGGTTTAACTCGTCCAAAGTCTGGTAATGTCTTTTCCCGTACTGCTGTCGCGGTGTAGCGCTTGTATACTCCTAAGAGAGTAGCAACGCACTGGACTCTTGGAGGATCCTGTTGATAAGCTGCTTGGGAGGATGTGACGTCAGTGAGCTGCAATGTGTTCTGGGAAATAACATCTAGACTGTTGTGTGTGCTATAATCGCCAGATACGGCGGCCATGTTGAAGTACCTTCTAGGATAAGGATCTGCCGTACAGAACATGACAGTATGTCCCTTCTGAGAACCGCTCCCTCCTGGCTTGTCCGGATGCAATAGATGAAACTTTTTTACTAGTTTGGGCGCGTGTACAGCTGATTCAGGTTCCCAACTCCGATCCGCGGGTGTGTAGCCTTTCCAGTCAATAAGATATTGTAAATGGCCCCGGTGATACCGTGAGTCACATATCTCTTTGACCTCGAATTCAGGTCCGGATGCGACCATAACTGGTGGAGGACGAGTTTGTCTGAGGTTTTTGGGTGAAAGGAACTCCGATTGTCTGGTTTTAATTGAGATACGTGAAACACCGGATGGATGCGAGCCCATGTGCTTGGTAGACGGAGTTTGAAGGAAACTGATCCTATCGCGGCGATCACCTGGAATGGTCCAAAATATCGGGGAGAAAGTTTGGACGGCACTAGATGCCGAGGGAGAAAACGCGATGACAGCCAAACCCAATCTCCTGGTTTGATTATCGGGGCTGGAGACCGGTGATGGTCCGCAAATTGCTTTGTTCTTTCCTGGCACTGTCGAAGTGCAGTGATAGCTGTGCGATGACCCTGCCGGATTTGGTCCATCAGGCAATCTACATCTGGAAATTTGGACTCAGACTTCTTCAAGGTGGGAAAGGATGATGGGTTGAACCCATAGGAGCAATGGAATGGAGAAGTACAGATTGCCGAGTGAAAAGAGTTGTTATAAGCGAACTCGGCTAAGGGTAATAGATCCTTCCAATCATCCTGATCCACGGAGACATAGCTCCTGAGGTATCCTTCTAAGGAGTCTTTCTGTCTGGCCGTTGGATTGGGGGTGATAGCCTGAACTGAGAGCCCGTGAGATTCCAAGATGACGGCAGACAAGTTTCCAATACTGTGAAGTATATTGTGAACCTCTGTCCGAAATGATTGTCTCTGGTAAGCCATGTAAGGTGAAAATGTGGTTGATGAAGATGCGAGCCATTAAGGCAGCAGACATCACTCCGGCAAGTGGAATGAAATGTGCCATCTTAGTAAAAGTATCTATTGTTACCATTATGGCCGAGCATCCTCGTGATGGTGGTAGGTCCACTATGAAGTCTGTGGATATTATTGCCACGGTCGTGAGGGCAAGGGCATCTTGACCAAAAGTCCTAAAGGGGCTTGCCGAGACGTTTTAGTTTGGAGACATATGGGGCATGATTTAACATATTATTTTATGTCCTTTCTTAATGATGGCCACCAAAAGAAACGAGAAACCAATTCTTGGGTGGAGGCAAAGCCCCTATGTCCAGCTGATTTTTAACTGTGGCACATATTGAGAACTTCTTCCTGAAGTGTTCGTGTCGGAATATACGCCCTGTGTCCAAAGAAATAGCAACCGTCTTCCAAAGTTAACGCCAGTTGTGTAGACGGTGGTAGTTCTTTCTTGACAGTAGGACAGGATTGTGATTTCAGACGTGAGAGAAAATCGGGCACAGTGTGCAGTTCCAGAGCCATACAAGGGAAGATGGGTTCAGACCTGAAAGGGTTGTTCGGAAGCTGTTCCTTACGGGATAGAGCATCAGCCTTTAGATTTTCCTTTCCTGGGATGAATGTGAACGTGATTCGAAATGGAGAAAAGAAATGGGCCCATCTGACTTGACGGCTGTTACATGTTTGGGCATATTGTAGGATCCTGAGGTTATGATGATCTGTCCGGACTTCTACCGGAAATTTGGCTCCCAGTAGTAGATGGCGCCATTCTTCGAATGCTCGTTTGATTGCCAGTAACTCTTTCTCCAGTACCGTATAGTTTAGCTCTGCCGGAGCAAGGGTTTTGGAAAGGTACGCTACAGGTCGTTCAAGATCTGAGTTGTCTATTTGAAGCAAGACAGCCCCTAGAGCATATTGTGAGGCGTTGGTTTCCACAATGAACCGACGGTTCTGATCAGGGGTTAACAACACTGGAGCTGAGGTAAAAAGCTTCTTAAGCCTCTTAAAGGCTTTATCTTTTGTTTCAGTCCAAAGAAAAGGGACTCCTTTCTTCAGAAGATTCGTCAAAGGCTGTGTTAGTCTGGAGAATTCAGGTATAAATCGTCGGTAGAAGTTCGAAAACCCCACAAAACGTTGAATGTCTTTGCAGGAGGCAGGCGTAGGCCAGTCCTGAACAGCGGACACCTTCTCCGGGTCCATAGCTATTCCCTTTGCGGATAGAACATACCCCAAATAAGTAACCTGGGGCTGGTGGAAAGAGCACTTTTCCAGCTTGCAGTATAAATGATTCTGCTGGAGTCGCCGTAGAAACTCTTCAACATGTTTCTCATGTTCCTGTGCTGTGTTGGAATAGACTAAAATGTCATCTAAATAGACAGCGACGTTGTGAAGGAGGAGGTCGGCGAATAGATGGTCCATAAATCGGAAGATAGCAGGAGCATTAGAAAGACCAAAAGGCATCACTCTATATTGGAAGTGGCCAAAAGGGGTTTGAAATGCAGTTTTCCATTCGTCCCCTGATTTTATTCGGATAAGGTGGTAAGCTCCTTTTAAGTCTAATTTTGAATAGATGGTGGCCCCTTTAACGGCCTCTAAGATGTCAGGAATTAAGGGCATCGGATACTTATCGGGAACTGTGATCTTATTCAGTCCCCGAAAGTCTATGCAAGGACGGAGTTCAGCAGTGTTTTTCTTTGCAACAAAGAACAGGGAAGCGGCTGCTGGTGAGGTTGACTCTGTGATCAATCCATTCATTAAATTGGTTCTAAGGTAGTCTCGTAAAACCTCTTTTTCGTTATTAGATAGGATGTACATCCGACCAAAAGGTAAAGGTTGATTTGGAATCAGCTCAATGGTACAATCATCTCTTCTGTGAGGAGGTAATTGATTGTATTCAGTAGCGGCAAATACCTCTCGGTATTGTTGGTATGCTTCTGGAAGACCGGCAATCTGGTTTAGAGTTGTAACCCCTGGTGACCCCTGGGGAGAGGACATTGAGTCTACCAGTACTTTTTGTTGATCCTCTATGCAATGTGTCAGACAATATTCTGACCCTAAGAAAAAAGAGCCCGCGGTCCAGTTTATGAATGGATTGTGCTTTTTGAGCCAAGGTATACCCAAGATGATGGGATGATGAGCCGCTCGGATGATATCCAGGGTGAGATTCTCCCGATGATATGCAATGGACATCAACAGAGGGCTGGTCTGGTCTTTGATAGGTCCTGAAATTAATGGACTTCCATCAACGCTTTCCACCGGTATTGATTCTGCCTTTGAGGAGCGTGGGATACCATGTGAAGCAGCCCAGTGGTCATCAATGAAGTTCCCTGCGGCTCCGCTGTCGATAAGTGCTGGAATATACCGTAAAATTCTATTTCCAAAGGAAAATGAAATCCTTAACACTACCATGTTGGTATCAGGATGACTGGTACACATTGAAGAATGAAAAGACTGTGAAGAACCCGGTTGAAGAGTGGGATCCCGGATCGTGGTTCCTCTTACGACCGGGCGCTGGCATTTCCCGAGCGCCTAGGCGGTGTAATCGGGCAGTCTTGTACAGTATGAGTATTGGCACCACAATACATACACAAGCCTAAGGTCTTTCTGCGATTCCATTCTTCTGGCGTTAAGGGCCCTCTTGTAGTTGATCCTAACTGCATAGGTTCTTCTGTAGCCTGAGTCCTGGGCGAGTGAGGAAAGTTAGATGCAAATTGAGGAGTCCGGCCTTTTCTCCTTTCTACCAGTCTCTCCTTCATACGGTAATCTAACTGTAGAACTAGAGCTATGAATTCCGTTAGATTGGTGGGCCGTGATACTCTGGACACTTCGTCCTTAAGTTCTTCTGATAGCCCTCTCCTAAAGATCGTAACCTGGGCATCGTCGGACCAGGTGGTCTCACTTGCCATCTGCTTAAATTTAGTAATATAGGTCAGTATATCAAGATTTCCTTGTTTGAAATCAAGGAGGTGTTCTTGGGAGGCCACCGGGATTTCTTGTCGGCCGAACATGGTGCGAATGCTGTTACAAAAGGCCGTATGAGAGTCCAGGATGGGATTATTACTAGTAATCAAAGGGGTTGCCCAGGCTAAGGCTGGTCCTGTCATTTGTGAGACCATGTAACCCACTCGGTCTCGATCGGTATGAGAAAATGCCCCCTTGAACGTAAACTGTACGGCACAAGAGTCTAGGAATTCTTTGACCTTATGGGGGTTCCCATCAAACTGGCCGACTGGTAACGGGCCAGGTGGAACCTCTGAACAATGAGGTACGCGAGAGGCTAAGGCCTGCTGGGCTACCTGCTGAGCTGCCTGTTGTTGGTGCTGTCAGAGGGTATTATTTTCCTGCTTAGATTGTTGCACCTCAGTAGTTAATGACTGTACCGCAGCTATTAGCTGCTGGATCTGCTGTTGTTGAGGATCCATTTTAGGGGGTTCTCTGGAACCGACTCTAATCACTTGGAGCTAGTCAGCAACTGCTGACTACTTTTTTTAGGCGTTGCTAACTGTCAGCGAATATAAAATGTTAGATGTAAATATCAATTGCTCCAGGTGAATAGAGAAGGAAAACAGAAAATCACCTGCCTGGGCTGGATGAACGAAGGGAAATGTCCTGTGGCCCGGTGAGTGCCTGGAATGGATTTCTCTGACTCTCCCTGTAGAAATTAGGAATTCCCCTGAAAACCCCTCCGGAGTCCTGCTCAAAGGCTTGATCCCCGGGAGGTTCCCAGGGAAACCCTCACGGGGGACAAAAACCCTGCGGAGAGCTGCTAGAGAGCGTTGTCTCCCCGAGATGTTCCAGCGCGGGATGCAATTCCGCCTTCTGAGTTTGGGGGCTTCTTAGCAATTGAGACTAAGTTCTGGTGAAGAAGATAAGGTTAGATTAGAATATAATTTCCTTGTCTATCAGTTTGACAGACCTCCTTTGTATCTTCTGTTCTATATCTTACCCCCAGTTAGTAGGAAGAGAGGCATCCTGAGAAATCAATGTGAAGGAAGGGAGAGGTAACCTGGAGTTCCCAGAAGTACTGAATCGATGGGCAGTTTGTAAACAAAGGAAGCCTCCCGGAGACTACTCACGGGGGGTTGGCAGTAGGCCTGGGATGTAGAGGTAGGTAACCGCGCTCGTGGAGGGCGAGGATCAGTATTGCGAACTAAAGAGAGACTGGGTTGGGACCGCGCTCCAAATGGGCGTGGTTTAACTCGTCTGAAGTCTGGTAATGTCTTTTCCCGTACTGCTGTCGCGGTGTAGCGCTTGTATACTCCTAAGAGAGTAGCAACGCACTGGACTCTTGGAGGATCCTGTTGATAAGCTGCTTGGGAGGATGTGACATCAGTGAGCTGCAATGTGTTCTGGGAAATAACATCTAGACTGTTGTGTGTGCTATAATCGCCAGATACGGCGGCCATGTTGAAGTACCTCCCAGGATAAGGATCTGCCGTACAGAACATTACACCATTCCAATTCGAGCCCCCATAGGGCTCAATGGGAATGGGGAGCATGCTAACAACGGGCTTGTTAATGACGGGCCCGTTGTTAGCATGCTGGCCCGCTCGCGGGACCTACTAAGGCATCCTTACCGGGTCCCGTGAGCAGACCTCGTAGTGAGGCGGTAGGGGTTTAACGGGGCCGGCAGCTCTACCGGCCCCGTTCAACCCCTACTGCCAAGGTCGTAATTACTTCCACTGTCTGTCGGTGGTAATGTTATCGGGCTCAAACTCTGGCAAATCACCAGGTGAGTCCTCTTTGGCAGTGTCACACACCAGAGGTCCAGGAGTTTTCTACCTCCGACCCACCAAGGTCGCTGAGATTCCTCCTTTTTAACCGAGGGTGGACTGTGTCAAAGGCTACTGGGCTCTGTCGTTTATGGTACCTCAAAGTACGTGGGCCACAGGGATCCTCGGGGCCTTTTACAAGTTGCACAACCACACATCAAGGGAAAATCACTTCTTTGAGAGGTTTCAAGGCCTGGTGCACTCCCATCCCATGAGGCAATATTTCGACAGCCTTATTCGAGAAGTAATTTTGCCAGTTACACCCGTGGCTATTATGGCTATTATAGGCCCCTTCAGCGAGCTTCACGCAACTCAGGCATCAGGAGCAGCCCCGGTCTTGGGTTCCACCACTTGATCAGATTCTGTGGTACCTCTACCACTGACCCCTCCAGTGTAAACCCCCTTTCAACTCTTTTTCCCCACAAATTCTCTGCCAATGCCTCTTCCGCCTCCCTTGCCAAGGACCCTCCTCCAACTTTACCTTTACCCCACTTAACCTGGACTGTCAGATGACCAGGAGACATGGATGTCTCCATAAATAAGGCTTTTCATGACCGGATTCAAGGCCTGATGCAGTATATGGAAACTCAGGCACCAGAGATACCCCAAACAGATCAGGGGGTCCTTTCCTCTGTATTATCATTAAAACGGGCAGAAAACTCTGGAATATGCTTTCAGCTGGATGTGGCAGGTTAGGCAAAAAGCGTAGGTTCTGACATTCGCAAAGAAGTTGCACATTCGCAACTGCTCCCCGACAGGCAAAATGTTTTACTTAATGGGTCAGCCTCTGTTTTATTCACCATTGTTGCTTCAGCTACCCTAGTTTGGAAGGCCGAAGCTTCTGCGCCATCTTCCTCCTCCCCCTCGCAAAACATACAAGCCCAGGACGATCGAGTTCTGGATGCTGCTGGAAAACAATTCTATCTAAGTGCATCACCCTGATCCCTGTTTTGAGACCAGTCATGGGTAAAGTCTCCTCACCTTGGCTTAGAGGAGAGACTGTACAACTCCATCTGTAAGCATCCCTTGAAATCCAAAATGTTGCAAGACTGGATTCCTCTGTCATTACAAACCTGCGTATCAATCGTGATTAGGATATTAGCAAAACCTATTACCCGGTAGCCCGAATAAAAGAAACAAGTAAAACTTACCAAAGTGGTATGACTATAGAAAGTCTTTTGAAAAAGCTGGTGGATAACACGTTCTTTGGTTGTCCATGGCATCATGAATATCTCATCTATGTCTCTTTTCTTGTTTTGATTTGTATTTTTGCCAACGGTCATTATTTGATTTGGTATTTTTGCCATGGTCTGTCCATGAATCACAGTGATTATGTCTATGATCTGTCTCTGTAATAAGGATTTACATGGGCAGGCAACCTTCGGTTAATTATGGAGTCATAGATAAATAAAACCCAACACAAATCAATGACTGTCACATGGATCTAGTATCAATTCAAAGAGATAGATTATGAGTTACTCATACGCAAAATAAAATCTTCCTGGGCAGTAGGGCCCGACGGCATGAGTAACATGGTCATCAAGGATGACCCTGTTCTCTGGGCCAATTTACTCCATCGCCTCTTCACACATGTCTTTGAAACCGGGACCATACCAGAGACGAGGACTCATTCTGTTCTGGTTCCGGTCAATAAAACAGGCCCGCGAGACATTCCAATGAACTATCGCAAGCTTCCCATGTTGGACAGTTCATCAAAAATCTTTGCGAGTGTATTGCTAGAGCTGCTGACTACCTGCGCTGAAGGGAGGGGTCTCCATCATTTTACCGAAACTGGTTTCAGAAAGAATTACAATATTATGCATCCTATCTGGGATATACAGACCCTCATCTCAGAAACATGGCGTTACCCTGATTCCCAACTGTATGTATGTTTTGTGGACTACTCAGGCGCCTTCGACAGTGTCATCCGAAGCAGACTCTGGTTGAAGTTAAGCAGCAGGGGCATTGATTCCTCACTGCTTTACTTCCTTAAGCTATTATATACTGACACCAAAATCAGAATTTGTTTATCACAGGAGGGTGACCTATCAGAATCATACTCAACTAACAAAGGGTTAAAACAGGGCTGCCCCTTAGCAACCCTGCTATACAATTTATATGTCTCTTACTTCCCCAAACATCTTGAATCGGTCGGAAACAATCACCCCCCCCTAGTTATGGGCACAGAAACCTACACCGTCTTACATACGCAGATGACACCGCAATGTTTTGCCAGAACTCCGATTGGTTTACAACATTCATTAACCATATTACAACAGTACGCCAAAATAAATGGACTGCTGATCAATGCTCATAAAACTAAGATCCTTATTTTTGGGAAGAATGTCCCAAAAAATAACATCATTAACTGGTGGACCAGGGACTCTCAAATCACCCGAACCACTGAATATAAATATCTAAGTATATATCTGTAAAATAATTGAGCCTCCTTGCATTTGGCTAGCAGTATTTCATCCAGGGCCTGATAGAAGTGATTGGTCCTGAGGATGATCATCTGCAAGATTGGGGTGGTCTCCATTGAGGCCAAGGTTCGGGCTTATAGAATTTCAATTGTTTGTTTGTTTGTTTATTTGATAATGCGCACCAAGCCCTTGGGCAGCTGGGCGCAGCAGTACAAAAAGTCTTGAAACTTGGTTACAGTGCCTGTCACAGGCTGGTACATACATGTGAATACAGTGTACAATACAGCATATAATACAGTACAGAAAATTGTCAATCGAGAGACATGGAAGGTACAGCTGATCCGATACATGACAGGGATCAGGCTTAACATTGCGTATATTTAGGGAGTGCCTACAGCTATGGACAAGCAGGTTTAGTACATGAGTTGAAGTAGTGATGTTAAGTGCAGTGGTGGTCGGGAGAGTGTCAAGAGGGTAGAGTGGTAGTGGGGTGACGAGGAAGGTTATGGGTCGTTATTGCGAAGCCATTTGAGAGCGTTGCTTCTAAATCTGGCATAGGGTAGTGGGCGTCTGAGGTCAATTGGGAGTGTGTTCCAAGATTGCGCAGCTTTGACTGGGAAGCTAGTTCCTCCAGCCGTGGTCAGTTTAAATCTAGGGATTTCAAGCATAAATGTATTAGCAGATCTCGTGGGTCGGGTTGTGGATCTCCTGGAGATTTTTTCCGATAAGTAAGGAGATGCCAACTATTCTATATGCTCTGCAGGTTTACCCTGAATGTTCAACAAAATGGCTTATGTCGCTGTTGTGCTTTCACCTGGCCATGTAGTGGAATACCTTATGCATACCTGTCCCCGGCCCCTCCTGCACAATAAACGGTTGGACTCAGACAGGCAAAAAACAAGACAAATAACAGCTAATAAATGGTGATTATAAAAGGCTTGTTATAGGCCGTTAATTTACTCAACACAAGTATAGATATATATATATGTATGAATATAAAACACCAAATAAACATATAGATAGTTATATAAAGGTATGGAAAGAAAACAACACTGTTATGGCTGCTGCATAAGGCACCGTCATCTTGGCCACTATGGCACTGCTTAGTCCCAGAGCCGGTAGACAAAGAGATCACGCGCAATATCAGGGTCTGGTGCGGAGCGTCCTCCCATCCAGCGAGACCACATTACCCGGGGATCTGAGTTCTGACTGCCTCTTCTCTTTTATGGGGGCATCTCCCCGCCTCTTTCAGTTATGGCTGTTCTCAGCCGAAGAGCCGATCACAAGTGAAAAAGGAGCAGGGAGTGGAAAAACACAGCCAGAAGTGGAAAAACCCAGCTTCCCTCTCCTCGCCTTCATTCCCAGGACCCCTTGTCACTGCACATGCATTGCGCTCCGAGTCCCTTTTCAGTTCGTCCTTCAGCGGACAATTCCGTAACTATTCTCCACAGTAAGTCCATTAGGCAACAATATTTATGTGACCTTACTTTGCCTACGCTACCGAGATGCATGTTTATTCTGCTGTGCTTGCTGAGCTTACGTAAAACATAAGCTTTATTACAGTGATGGGAGATGAATGTCCAAGATGGCTGCACTCCGGCGCCATGTTATTTTCTCAGATCTTCGCACAAGCATTACAGTCACTTAAGGCAAAAATATTACACTCTCTCTTAGGAGTTCCTTGTGTAACACCAGTTGAGGTGATCAGACTAGAGTTGGGTCTGCCATCAATAATATCTTGTTGGAAAATAGCGGTGTGTAGACTATGGGCCAATATCACATTCACGGCTGAGGCTTGCAACCCACTGATAAGCTTAGTCATGGCCCATTAGATTTTTTTTTAACAATATTTTTATTGATTTCGCACAACATAGGATTGCATCTTTAACCAAACATAAACATTCCCTTCCCACCTTCCCTTCCTACCACCCACCCACACCGGAAGTGCACCCTCTGTATCCCTGCTTGTTGCAATGTCTCCTTCCCTTCCTCAATTGAATAAGTTTAGTATTCTTATTTTATTGGGCACCATTGTTCCATGTAGTCACTTTGAAGGAATTCAAGGACTATGCCCCAGCCCGCTCTGAATTTTTGATGATCCCATTGGACATTATATGTTATGCGTTCCATGGTTATGGGTGACCAAACTCTTCGTGTCCAGTCCATCGCCATTGGTGGGTGTTTCTGTTTCCATTTTTGAGCTATTTCCAGCCATGCCCCTATCAGTAGTCCCATGAAGTTGCGTTTCTGTGTCACATTCAGTTGTTTATCCTGGGGATCCCAGAGCCCGCATAATTAAACTTCTTTCCCTAGACTTCCGATGCCTGGGAACATTGTCTGCATTTGAGTCTTTACGTCTGCCCAATATTACCGAAGAGCCGGGCAGTCCCACCAGATGTGCCACCAGTCTCCCAACCTTCTACTTTCCCTTCAGCAATTATTTGGGGTGCTACTGTACATCGTGTGGAGTTTTTCTGGTGTGTAGTGCCATTGTAAGAGTATTTCCCTCCACATTTTTCTCATCTGGATGGCTCTCGTGAGTTTGGGTATCGCCCCCAAAATGAATTCCCAGCATTCCTTTGGGAGCATGCTTTTAAGTGTCATCTCGCACATTTTTATATATTGCCATTTGACGTCTTCAACTTGGACATTTATAAACATATAGGTGTTCAAGACAAACTTTTTGGCACCTGTGTGTGTCATGATGTATTTTTCGAATGGGGTCAGCTCCCTTGTCGCTGCGTGTTTGGTGCGTGAGGTGCTCAGCCAGTGGTGCAGTTGTTCATATCTGTATCTGTCATTGGCGTTCAAGTGAAGCTGTGTTGTGCATTCTGCAAATCATTTTATATGTTGCGCCTGATACATGTCCCCGATCATTTTACATCTCCCACTTCTGGAATACCCCTTTCTCCATGCCAGGCAGGAATTCTGGATTTTGAATAAGGTCATAAAGGGGGCTGGGTCTCTAGTAAGTGTTCCCTTCTGTGTAGCTGTATCCCATATACTCAAAGATCCTTTCATAATCTCACTTATTTTTACATTGGGATGTCTGTATTGTTGCCCTACCTAGAGGATGTGTCGGGTGGATGTTGTCGGTACCGCTCTGTCTTGTGATGCCCAGATTTTTGGGTCTTATCCGGTATCCATTCTTTCAGCACCCATAATTGGGCAGCTTCATAGTACTTCCTAAAGTGTGGGAGGGCACAGCCTCTGTCTTTCCTCTGTGCTGTCATAACTGCACTTGATACTTGGTGGTCTGTTTTTGCCATATATATGCCGTAATCTTCATAAGTGATTTAAAAAAGGCGGATTGGATTCTGATCAGCAGGATTTGGAACAGATACATGAGTCTAGTCAATATGGTCATTTTTACTGCCGTTATCCGGCCCCACCACGATATTGATAATGGGTTCCATCTCATTACGTCCTGTTTGATTTTCTCCAGGAGTTGTGGGTAGTTTTGGGCATAAAGATCATCTATCTTTAATGTCAGGTTGATTCCCAGGTACTTGACCCCATTTTTCGCTACCTTCAATTGTAGAGCCGATGCTAGTGCTTGGATATGCGCTCTATTCCCTGCTAGTATCAGGATTTCTGACTTTTGTCTGTTGGTTTTTAACCCCGAGAGGGATATCTGTATGTCTCTGTCTCCTGCATGAGGTTCGGGAGAGATCTCTCGGAAGTCTCCCAGGGCCACCAGCATGTCATCTGCGTAAGCAGCGATTTTATGGGCCTGCCCTGCCATGTCTATGCCTTTTCCAGCATGTCTCTAATTCGTGCCAATATGGGTTCCAAAGATATCGCGTATAGGAGTGGTGATAGCGGGCATCCTTGTTTGGTCCCTCTCTCAATCTGTACTTTCTTGGACAGCCCACCATTCACCTCTACACGAATTGTGGGGGAATTATAGTTGGCCCGGATCATATCTATGATTGATTCCCCCAATCCGATTTGTCACAGTATATGAAAGAGGAGCGTCCACTCGACACAGTGAAACTCTTTCTCTGCGTCGAGTGCCAGTAGAATGGATGGGGATTGTGTGATCCCTATTCTTTCCACCAGGTGAATTACCCTCCTGATGTTGTCGTGGGTTTGTCTATTAGGGACGAACCCCGATTGGTCCTGGTGGATCAGCTTCAGGAGGATTTGCATGAGTCTAGTAGCTAAAACTTTGGCATAAAGCTTTGCATCTAGGTTGATTAGAGCTATTGGGCGGTATGCGCTTGGAAGTTGTGGATCCTTTCCCTGCTTGTGGAAGACCAACACTTTTGCCTCATTCATAGATTGGGTGATATTCCCTTTCCCTTTGAATGTGTTAAATAATTCTGTAAGCACAGGGACTAGTATGTCCTTATATGTCTTGTAAAATTGTGCCGTGTAGCCAACCAGGCTCGAGGTTTTGTAACTAGGGAGGTCTCGTATTGCCCTATTCACCTCTTCCACCGTGATTTCCCTGTCCAGCTGTTGCTTTTCCTCTTCCGATATTACTGGGAGGTTGATCCCCTTCAGGTAGGACGTTTGCTGTTCCTCGTTGGGGTGATCCGAGGAATAGAGGTTCTGATAAAATGTATTAATTATGTCCCCAATGTCTGACGTTAGTGTCTTTGTTTGCCCTTTGTCATCTTTTAGTGCCTTTACTGCCTGGGTCTGCTTTTTTCCTTTCAGCTGCCTGGCCAGGAGTTTGTCAGCTTTATTCGCCTTCACATAGTACCAATCCTTAACATATAGAAGGCCCCTCCCCACCTTTTTGGTGCAAAGAGATTCCACCTGGAAGATTGGAATGTTTTAGCAGAATTTCGGCATGGATCGCGCTTATGTTTGCCTCTAGCTCTTTTTCCCTTTGGTGGTTCTGCTTCTCCCTTTGTGTCTTAAGGGCAATGAGGTGTCCCCTTGTCACCGCCTTTAAGGCTTCCCATAGCGTTTCCCTGGATGTCTCTGGGAGGTTATTGCAAGCGAGGTATTCTATGACGTGTTCCCTGAGAGCCTTCCCCATGACTGGGTCCTTAATGATTTCCACTGGGATACGCCATCGCCATAGCCCTGAGTGGCCGTGTGCCAATGACAGGTCTGCCCACAACGAGGCATGATCTGAAAGTGAAATGGGGCCTATATCCGAAGGTTGAATTTTCTCCGGAAGCCCTGAAAGACTCAGAGATAATCTATCGTTGACATGGTATTGTGTTAGTGTGAGAAATATGTGAAGCCTTTTTGTCTGCCATTCATGTTTCACCAGACATCTTCCAATGCCAGTTCATTCATTTTCTGTCAGAGGCTTTCGATGGGGTGCCCTGGTCCTGTAGCCTAGGTCCCGATCTGTCTAAGCTGGGGTTCCAGGCCATGTTAAAATCCCCTCCCATCACAATCTCCCCCGTGGCAAAATGTTCTAGCTTATCTAGAGTATCCTTAAGGAAGCCCTCCTGTCCCAAGTTAGGGGCATATATTGCCACCAGTGTTAGGGGGTGCCCTTCTATTTTTGTGTTCACTAAAAGATATCTCCCCAGATATCTCCCCTGTTTGTCTGCTTCTGTGTTCAGTATCCGTTTAGGGAGTCACAAAATGCTATCATGACCCCCACTATTTTCTCTTGTGTGTTTGCCTGTAATATTTGGTTATATCCTTTCAATCTGACCTTTTCTTTATCCTGGCCTTTGATGTGGGTTTCCTGGAGCATTAAAATGTCATATTTCTCCTGTCGTAGGAAGTGCTCCTCTTTCTTCCTTTTAACCGGGGAGTTCAGCCCCCGGACATTGTATGTTATAATTCTTAACCCCATTCTGACATATAAGTTTGACTGCTTTTGTGCCTCTCGTTTCGCTGTTGAGTAAGTGCGACCCTTCCCGGTTCCCTCCCCTCCCCTATTCACTCCCCCCTGGACTATGCAACCCCCAACTGGTGTCCCCCTAGCCCTCCTGTAACTGCCCTGAGGAGGGCTCTGGGTGCTATGATCGCTCAGGCGTGGTGCCTTGTATGCCATACAATCTAAATACTCAGCGATAACCTTGAGGGGAGTCCTAAACCCCTCTCTGGAACTTCAGTGGCACCCAGGTCGGTTCCCCTTCCCCTCCCAGCACCTGTTTGATGGTATCTCGATTTTGACATTATTGCCGCTCTCGTGTGGTCCGTCTTTACGAGCGTGTTTCACTTGGCCCCTTTCCTTTGTGGGGTTTGGATGGCTGTGGATGTTTCCCCCCTTCTATATCTTCCTGACCACCACTTGTCTGTGTGGTCGCGTCCTGTGGCCTGTGCTGGTCTGTTTGCGCTGTTCTGGGTTTGGATCCCCAGAGTGGCCCGTGGAACCGTCTCTCCCTCACCACTGGTTCCTTTGCTTGATATGTTACCTCTTTTGGGGGCAACTGTGGGTGAGCCAGACCCTCCCGTTGGTTGCCCTTGCCCGCCTTGAGGTCCTCCGTTGCCCTGGGGGGGCTCTGCTTGACCTTTCCTCTCTAATGGACCTCTTCCTTCCTGTTAGCCTTTTGGCTTCAGGCTTTAAGTAGTAGATGGCTGGCCCCACTGCCCTGGAATGTATCCGTCTGAGTCGTACTGTCTCTTGTTGCAGGAGCCCTTGGTGTTAACTTTGGGCGTTCTTATGTACCGAGGGGGGGGGACAAGGTCAGTCTGCTGCTTGAGTCCCTTACCATATATCACGGTGTGCTTCCTTACTGTTGTAGGGGGCCGTTCCGGTGGAATTGCCTTGCTTTTCCCTCTGCCTTTGTTGTTCTCTCTTAGTGCGTCATGACTCCAGGAGTGAGACACCTTTGTGGTCCATTGCTCCCCCTTTCCTTTCTGATGTTTCTTACACCCGTTGTGTTGCAGGTTGGGGCCCGGGTGGTTGCCAGTGGGTATTCTCTTTCCGTTTGTTTGTCTTTCTGGATTTTCTCCCTGTGGTTGGTCCAGTCTTTTCCTCTGCCCTGTAGTGTGTTGTGCAGTCCCTCCCCCGCCTGCGCCTTGCTTCCTATTGGTCATCTGGGGGGGTGGCGGTTCGGAGCAGTGTTTACTCGCCGAGGCCCCCGCCACGGGTTGTGGCTTGTCAGGGCCACCGCGGGGAATACCTTGGTACGCCGCTTGGCAGCTGAGTTCTTGGTCTCTCCTCTCTTGCCGCCGCTCTACATGCGGTCCCCGGCCTCCGCCTAACTGTGCGGCGAGTCCACTCCGGGATATGGCAGACCGATTCCAAAGCTGCGTGTTCCCAGGTCTTCCTACTCTGTACTGCGTCGCAGCCTGCGCTTGCTGCAGAGTTTTGGAGTCTGCTTCAGATTGAGGCTATCCGGTCTCGTGGGTGGGGGTTATCCAGTCCTCTTACTCCTCTGCACCACATCCCCTCCCACTGGGCTCACACCGATGTTTTGTTTGGTGATCGGCGGGCTCCCTGCCGCTCAGAGTATGTGGTACATCCGCTGGGATTTTGGAGCCTCGGACAAGTGGCGGCGGCCTGCCCGGATCTCCCTCTCCTTAGCCTGCGTCTTTACGAGGCTCTTGCGTCAAAGCTTCTTTTGGGATCGGTGATCCGATCCTCTCCCTTGCGCTCTGCTTTGTCTCCACCGATTTTCTGACTGTCCTAAGTCGTCTGGGGAGCGAGATACCCGCTGTTTGATGTGCTTAATTGTTCCTGCTCGGAGGGAAGACAGAGCTGTGCTCACGCACATCTTCCCCCCGCAGCCGCCATCTTGAAGTTCATGGCCCATTAGATAAGCTCTCTCGAACACCTGCTTTGCAGACTTGGACTGTATTGTCAGAAACCACCTTCTTGAAATTGGGGTGGTTAAACTCCCTGAGACCCTCATTGAGTTCTACCTGCCTTGCCATGTGAAAAAGACAATTGTATGGGAACGACTTCAGTCCCTAACATCTCTTACAGGAAAATCTAAATACAAAAGATATGCCCATCAAGGCCTTTTTTTCAGACAAACCTCACTGTTACCTAACTAAGTGTTACTCTCCCCCTCTAATTAGATTCCTCCTATATCTGAGATATGACATGGGTGACTAGCAGGGTCTTGGCCACCCTCTCATATCTTTAATGGTCGAAATGCACTCACACCCCTCTTCTTAGAAAGAGTCTTAGTCTCAATGATGGACGATTTGGCCCAGTTGGTTCATCAGGGGGGAGCGGGAGCACTGACTTTATTAGATCTAGCTGCTGCTTTCAGCACCGTCAACCACTCTCTCCTGTTGCACCTCCTGGCCACACTTTCGGGTCTGGTATTATCTTGGTTTGCCTTGTCGCTGGATGGCAGGGGTCAATCTCTTTCTATGCTCCTTTTCACTCATCTTCTCGTTCTTTGTCTTGTGGGGCCCTCCAGTGCTCCACCTTTCTCTAATGCTATTCAATATCTATATGAAGCCGCCTGTCTACCTCATCCACTCCCATGTCCTTTGTTGTGGTGGTCAGTCATAATGTAGAAAGCAATAATGTAGAAAGTCAAAATGTCTAAATTCTTTTTTAGAAAACAATAATGTCGAAAAACAATAATGTCGAATTTTTTCTACATTTTTTCGAATTTTTCAAAAAATAAATAAATAAATATATAATTAAAATGTGTTGAGTATGAGGGGTGAGAGGGTGGTGGAGGGGTGGGGAGGGTGGCCGGGGGGTGTTGGGTGAGCGGGATTGGGGGGACCCCCCCAGTAAATGATACTCTTATTGTTTATTTATTTATTGATAGTGCTAATTGACATTATTGTTTTCTACATTTTTTTTTCTACATTATGACTATAAACCCTTTGTTGTTACTCCTATGTTGACACCGCTTAGATTATTGTTCGATTTGATCTTTCTCAACCTGAGATGTCGTCGCGCTTTAGGGAGTGCTTGATGGCAGCGGGTTGTTAGATGGGTATCAATTGGCTCAGGCTTAATGGAGGCAAGACAGCGGTCTTGGTGGTTGGCCCCCTTCTGTCTCTCTGTCCTCTTTCTGGACTAACTCTTTTTGGCCATCTGCGTTAGGGGTCTTTCCAATATCGGTGGCAGTTGTTAAGAATTTTGGCTTCAAGATTACTGCTTCACTTAACATAGACGCTCAAGTCAGCAGCATTCGTCGGGCTGGCCATTTCCATCTTGTTTTTTTTGTTTTAAACTCTTTTTTTATTAGTTTACTTAGTCTTAACAAAAACAACAAAGGACAGCAATTCTGTTCAAAACATGCAAAATAAGGTAGTGACATTGACAATGATACCAGTATAAACGATGAAGAAAATCATCAGCATGAGTCGCTGGTGTTACCGGGGGAGCGACAAGCATCAGACATTAAGTATACCACAAATGGACACCAAATGTTCCTTGGCTGTGCGGACTGATGGCACAATATTCAGTTTCTACATCAGTACAGTACATCAGGTTTCCACTGTACATGCTTAGGGGGCGACCCCTACCCCACACCAGGCTACCCTTCTTCACACCAGGACCAACAGTAGGCCCACAAGGTACCTCACATAACTTGCCACTTCTTTCGTATATCACAACAGGGCTAATATAGGGCAGGGGGTAACACTCTCTCCCACAATTGCACTTAAAGTAGCAAAGATCTCGACACAAAAATGGTAGACCCGAGGACATTGCCATGACAAATGTATAAATGTGGCCGGTGACAAACCACATCTCTGACAAGCATCTGATGCCTGAGGGAACAACCTATGGAAATCAGCGAGAGTGTAGTAAAACTGGTGCAAGAATTTAGAGTGGATTGTTTTAACTCTACAGTTGAATGCCACTCCTTTCGTCTGGGTACAGCAATATTGCCAAACAGCATCTGTGGTAGAGACTCAGAGAGAGTTTTCCCAACTTCATCAAGAATCATTCACCCAGCCCCCTGCAGTGTCATTCAGGTTTGCATATAACCCTGATACCAGCTACCCACCACCCTCAGCGCTAATCACACCATGCAGAACTGGAATAGTAGGAGGGACCATAGGGAAGACTGGAAACCATTCCATCTACACATTCCGCAATCTAAAATATAAAAAGGTATCTAGCACTGAGGTGCCACCCTTACCTCTACACTCAATAGTCAAGAATTGTCCCCTGGGAAAAACGTCTTGCCAGCAAGTGATACCCACTCTAGCCAACCTTTTCACTCAGCAGTATTTCTGGGACATGTGTAACAGGTAATAGACGAGTGAATAAAACGTCCTGCCTTGACTTCCCCTCGATACATCACCAAACCTTACAGGTGATCTCAACTATGTTTGTGGCCCTGGCTATGCGCCGCTGCGCAGGGGTCATTATCACTGCCCTCAAGAGGGATTGCGCCGCCAGTACCCTTTCAATCTGAACATGCGATCTATCTGGCAACAGGTCATAACAGTAGGTAACAAATGATGCTTGCGCTGCAATCCAATAGGTTTCTAGATCCGGTAGCACCAATCCACCTCTGTGTAGCAGGGCAATCAGTTTGTTCCAGCTTAGGTGGGCCTGCTTTCACTGTCAAATAAACTCAACTTCACTTTCTTGTAAAAGGACGGGGGAATCTCTATAGGCACATTCAAGAACGTGTACAAAAATCTGGGAAGTATGACCATTTTAATGAAGGATATCTGCCCATATAAAGACAACGGTAGATGCTTCCACCTCTCCAGTGTGGATTCAGCTTGAGTATGTTTTGCTACATATTCTGCCTGTATAACACCTCATGAGACCGTGCAAACACCACTCCCAAATACCGAGTGCAATCCTCATGCCATTGAAAGTCCAGCCCCTTACTCATACCACGCCACACCATCCATCAGACGGAACAGCACCGACTTTGTGGTATTAACGGTAAGCCCAGAATATTGCCCAAACTCAAGCACATCTGCCATAACATGCATTCTCCCTACATTGCCTGCTCTGGAAGGATGTCCCCATACCATCGTAGGAGAGAGCCTGCAGCTTTTTCATTCATCCAAAGCAGACTCCTGACATCAGAAAGATTGCCGCCGCCTTCTCGCCCTCTTCTGGGCTTCTCGCAGTGCCTAAAGAGGCGCCTATCAAGATCCAGCAGTCTGATTGGACCCTGTCTCCAGCAAATAATGAGGTCTGGCTGAGCCGTGAGGCGAAGCCAGGCCCTGTATTAAAGGCCTGTGTTTAAGGCCCCCTGTGTTCTACGTGCATTTCCTGCTCTGGAAGGATGTTCCCCTACCATCGTGGGACAGAGCCTGCAGCTTTTTAATTCATCCAAAGCTGACTCCTATATCAGTAAGATGGCCGCCACCTCCTCACCCTCTTCTCGCAGTGCTTGGAGAGGCACCTATCAAGATCCAGTGGCCTGATTGGACCCTATCTGCAGCAAATACCGAGGAAGCCCGGCCCGGTATTAAAGGCCCGGGTTTAAGGCCACCTGTGTTCTCCCTGCATTGCCTGCTCTGGTAGGATGTCCCCATACCATCGTGGGACAGAGCCCATAGCTTTTTCATTCATCCAAAGCTGACTCCTTACATCAGTAAGATGGCCGCCTCCTTCTCGCCCTCTTCTGTGTTTCTTGCAGTGCCTGCAGAGGCACCTATCAAGATCCAGTGGCCTGATTGGACCCTGCCTCCAGCAAATACTGAGGCCCGGCTGAGCCCTGAGTAGAAGCCAGGCCCGGTATTAAAGGCCCAGGTTTAAGGCCGCCTGTCTTCTCCCTTCATTGCCTGCTCTGGAAGGATGTCCCCATACTATCGTGGGATAGAGCCTGCAGCTTTTTCATTCATCCAAAGCTGACTCCTGACATCAGTAAGATTGCTGCCGCCTTCTCACCCTCTTCCGGGCGTCTCGCAGTGTCTGGAGAGGCACCTATCAAGATCCAGCGGCCTGATTGGACCCTGCCTCCAGCAAATACTGAGCCGTGAGTCGAAGCCAGGCTCGGTATTAAAGGCCTGTGTTTAAGGCCTCCTCTCTTCTCCCTGCATTGTCTGCTCTTGAAGGATGTCCCCATACCATCGTGGGACAGAGTCTGTAGCTTTTTCATTCATCCAAAGCTGACTCCTTACATTAGTAATATGGCCGCCTCCTTCTCGCCCTCTTCTGTGTTTCTCGCTGTGCCTGCAGAGGCACCTATCAAGATCCAGCGGCCTGATTGGACCCTGCCTCCAGCAAATACCAAGGCACGGCTGAACCGTGAGGCGAAGCCAGGCCCGGTATTAAAGGCCTGGGTTTAAGGCCCCCTGTCTTCTCCCTGCATTGCCTGCTCTGGAAGGATGTCTCCATGCCATTGTGGGACAGAGCCTGCAGCTTTTTCATTCATCCAAAGCTGACTCCTTACATCAGTAAGATTGCTGCTGCCTTCTCACCCTCTTCCGGGCTTCTTGCTGTGCTTGGAGAGGCACCTATCAAGATCCAGCGGCCTGATTGGACCCTATCTGCAGCAAATACCGAGTGCTGGCTGAGCCATGAGGCGAAGCCGGGCCCGGTATTAAAGGCCCGGGTTTAAGGCCCCCTGTGTTCTCACTGCCTTGCCTGCTATAGAAGGATGTCCCCATACCTTCGTGGGACAGAGCCTGTAGCTTTTTCATTCATCCAAAGCTGACTCCTTACATCAGTAATATGGCCGCTGCCTTGTCGCCCTCTTCTGTGTTTCTCGCTGTGCCTGCAGAGGCACCTATCAAGATCCAACGGCCTGATTGGACCCTGCCTCCAGCAAATACCAAGGCACGGCTGAACTGTGAGGTGAAGCCAGGCCCGGTATTAAAGGCCCGGGTTTAAGGCCTCCTGTCTTCTCCCTGCATTGCCTGCTCTGGAAGGATATCTCCATGCCATCGTGGGACAGAGCCTGCAGCTTTTTCATTCATCCAAAGCTGACTCCTTACATCAGTAATATTGCCGCCGCCTTCTCACCCTCTTCCGGGCTTCTTGCTGTGCCTGGAGAGGCACCTATTAAGATCCAGCGGCCTGATTGGACCCTATCTGCAGCAAATACCGAGTGCTGGCTGAGCCATGAGGCGAAGCCGGGCCCGGTATTAAAGGCCCGGGTTTAAGGGCCCCTGTGTTCTCCCTGCCTTGCCTGCTCTGGAAGGATGTCCCCATACCATCGTGGGACAGAGCCTGTAGCTTTTTCATTCATCCAAAGCTGACTCCTTACATCAGTAAGATTGCCGCCGCCTTCTCACCCTCTTCCGGGCTTCTCGCTGTGCCTGGAGAGGCACCTATCAAGATCCAGCGGCCTGATTGGACCCTATCTGCAGCAAATGCCGAGTGCTGGCTGAGCCATGAGGCTAAGCTGGGCCCCGTATTAAAGGCCTGGGTTTCAGGCCCCCTGTGTTCTCCGTGCATTTCCTGCTCTGGAAGGATGTTCCCATACCATCGTGGGACAGAGCATGCAGTCTTTTAATTCATCCAAAGCTGACTCCTATATCAGTAAAATGGCCGCCACCTCCTCACCCTCTTCTCGCAGTGCTTGGAGAGGCACCTATCAAGATCCAGTGGCCTGATTGGACCCTATCTGCAGCAAATACCGAGGAAGCCCGGCCCGGTATTAAAGGCCCGGGTTTAAGGCCACCTGTGTTCTCCCTGCATTGCCTGCTCTGGTAGGATGTCCCCATACCATCGTGGGACAGAGCCCGTAGCTTTTTCATTCATCCAAAGCTGACTCCTTACATCAGTAAGATGGCCGCCTCCTTCTCGCCCTCTTCTGTGTTTCTTGCAGTGCCTGCAGAGGCACCTATCAAGATCCAGTGGCCTGATTGGACCCTGCCTCCAGCAAATACTGAGGCCCGGCTGAGCCCTGAGTAGAAGCCAGGCCCGGTATTAAAGGCCCAGGTTTAAGGCCGCCTGTCTTCTCCCTTCATTGCCTGCTCTGGAAGGATGTCCCCATACTATCGTGGGATAGAGCCTGCAGCTTTTTCATTCATCCAAAGCTGACTCCTTACATTAGTAATATGGCCGCCTCCTTCTCGCCCTCTTCTGTGTTTCTCGCTGTGCCTGCAGAGGCACCTATCAAGATCCAGCGGCCTGATTGGACCCTGCCTCCTGCAAATACTGAGCCGTGAGTCGAAGCCAGGCTCGGTATTAAAGGCCCGTGTTTAAGGCCTCCTCTCTTCTCCCTGCATTGTCTGCTCTTGAAGGATGTCCCCATACCATTGTGGGACAGAGTCTGTAGCTTTTTCATTCATCCAAAGCTGACTCCTTACATTAGTAATATGGCCGCCTCCTTCTCGCCCTCTTCTGTGTTTCTCGCTGTGCCTGCAGAGGCACCTATCAAGATCCAGCGGCCTGATTGGACCCTGCCTCCAGCAAATACCAAGGCACGGCTGAACCGTGAGGCGAAGCCAGGCCCGGTATTAAAGGCCTGGGTTTAAGGCCCCCTGTCTTCTCCCTGCATTGCCTGCTCTGGAAGGATGTCTCCATGCCATTGTGGGACAGAGCCTGCAGCTTTTTCATTCATCCAAAGCTGACTCCTTACATCAGTAAGATTGCCGCTGCCTTCTCACCCTCTTCCGGGCTTCTTGCTGTGCTTGGAGAGGCACCTATCACGATCCAGCGGCCTGATTGGACCCTATCTGCAGCAAATACCGAGTGCTGGCTGAGCCATGAGGCGAAGCCGGGCCCGGTATTAAAGGCCCGGGTTTAAGGCCCCCTGTGTTCTCACTGCCTTGCCTGCTATGGAAGGATGTCCCCATACCTTCGTGGGACAGAGCCTGTAGCTTTTTCATTCATCCAAAGCTGACTCCTTACATCAGTAATATGGCCGCTGCCTTGTCGCCCTCTTCTGTGTTTCTCGCTGTGCCTGCAGAGGCACCTATCAAGATCCAGCGGCCTGATTGGACCCTGCCTCCAGCAAATACCAAGGCACGGCTGAACCGTGAGGCGAAGCCAGGCCCGGTATTAAAGGCCTGGGTTTAAGGCCCCCTGTCTTCTCCCTGCATTGCCTGCTCTGGAAGGATATCTCCATGCCATCGTGGGACAGAGCCTGCAGCTTTTTCATTCATCCAAAGCTGACTCCTTACATCAGTAATATTGCCGCCGCCTTCTCACCCTCTTCCGGGCTTCTTGCTGTGCCTGGAGAGGCACCTATTAAGATCCAGCGGCCTGATTGGACCCTATCTGCAGCAAATACCGAGTGCTGGCTGAGCCATGAGGCGAAGCCGGGCCCGGTATTAAAGGCCCGGGTTTAAGGCC
Organism: Ambystoma mexicanum; assembly: GCF_040938575.1. Lineage (NCBI taxonomy): Eukaryota > Metazoa > Chordata > Amphibia > Caudata > Ambystomatidae > Ambystoma > Ambystoma mexicanum. The sequence continues at coordinate 1,469,946,826 of NC_090931.1, read as the reverse complement.
CCCTGTGTTTTCCCTGCCTTGCCTGCTCTGGAAGGATGTCCCCATACCATCGTGGGACAGAGCCTGTAGCTTTTTCATTCATCCAAAGCTGACTCCTTACATCAGTAATATGGCCGCCGCCTTCTCGCCCTCTTCCGTGTTTCTCGCTGTGCCTGCAGAGGCACCTATCAAGATCCAACGGCCTGATTGGACCCTGCCTCCAGCAAATACCAAGGCATGGCTGAACCGTGAGGCGAAGCCAGGCCCAGTATTAAAGGCCCGGGTTTAAGGCCTCCTGCCTTCTCGCTGCATTGCCTGCTCTGGAAGGATGTTCCCATACCATCGTGGGACAGAGCATGCAGTCTTTTAATTCATCCAAAGCTGACTCCTATATCAGTAAGATGGCCGCCCCCTCCTCACCCTCTTCTCGCAGTGCTTGGAGAGGCACCTATCAAGATCCAGTGGCCTGATTGGACCCTGCCTCCAGCAAATACTGAGGCCCGGCTGAGCCCTGAGTAGAAGCCAGGCCCGGTATTAAAGGCCCAGGTTTAAGGCCGCCTGTCTTCTCCCTTCATTGCCTGCTCTGGAACGATGTCCCCATACCATCGTGGGATAGAGCCTGCAGCTTTTTCATTCATCCAAAGCTGACTCCTGACATCAGTAAGATTGCTGCCGCCTTCTCACCCTCTTCCGGGCTTCTCGCAGTGCCTGGAGAGGCACCTATCAAGATCCAGCGGCCTGATTGGACCCTGCCTCCAGCAAATACTGAGCCGTGAGTCGAAGCCAGGCTCGGTATTAAAGGCCCGTGTTTAAGGCCTCCTCTCTTCTCCCTGCATTGTCTGCTCTTGAAGGATGTCCCCATACCATCGTGGGACAGAGCCTGTAGCTTTTTCATTCATCCAAAGCTGACTCCTTACATCAGTAATATGGCCGCCTCCTTCTCGCCCTCTTCTGTGTTTCTCGCTGTGCCTGCAGAGGCACCTATCAAGATCCAGCGGGCCTGATTGGACCCTGCCTCCAGCAAATACCAAGGCACGGCTGAACCATGAGGCGAAGCCGGGCCCGGTATTAAAGGCCCGGGTTTAAGGCCCCCTGTGTTCTCCCTGCCTTGCCTGCTCTGGAAGGATGTCTCCATACCATCGTGGGACAGAGCCTGTAGCTTTTTCATTCATCCAAAGCTGACTCCTTACATCAGTAAGATTGCCGCCGCCTTCTCACCCTCTTCCGGGCATCTCGCTGTGCCTGGAGAGGCACCTATCAAGATCCAGCGGCCTGATTGGACCCTATCTGCAGCAAATGCTGAGTGCTGGCTGAGCCATGAGGCTAAGCTGGGCCCCGTATTAAAGGCCTGGGTTTAAGGCCCCCTGTGTTCTCCCTGCCTTGCCGGCTCTGGAAGGATGTCCCCATACCATCGTGGGACAGAGCCTGTAGCTTTTTCATTCATCCAAAGCTGACTCCTTACATCAGTAAGATTGCCGCCGCCTTCTCACCCTCTTCCGGGCTTCTCGCTGTGCCTGGAGAGGCACCTATCAAGATCCAGCAGCCTGATTGGACCCTGCCTCCAGCAAATACTGAGGCCCGGCTGAGCCGTGAGGCGAAGCCCGGTCCAGTATTAAAGGCCTGGGTTTAAGGCCACCTGTGTTCTCCCTGCATTGCCTGCTCTGGTAGGATGTCCCCATACCATCGTGGGACAGAGTCTGTAGCTTTTTCATTCATCCAAACCTGACTACTTACATCAGTAAGATGGCCGCCTCCTTCTCGCCCTCTCCTGTGTTTCTCGCAGTGCCTGCAGAGGCACCCATCAAGATCCAGTGGCCTAATTGGACCCTGCCTCCAGCAAATACTGAGGCCCGGCTGAGCCGTGAGGCGAAGCCCGGTCCAGTATTAAAGGCCTGGGTTTAAGGCCCCCTGTGTTCTCCCTGCATTGCCTGCTCTGGTAGGATGTCCCCATACCATCGTGTGACAGAGTCTGTAGCTTTTTCATTCATCCAAAGCTGACTACTTACATCAGTAAGATGGCCGCCTCCTTCTCGCCCTCTCCTGTGTTTCTCGCAGTGGCTGCAGAGGCACCTATCAAGATCCAGTGGCCTGATTGGACCCTGCCTCCAGCAAATACTGAGGCCCGGCTGAGCCGTGAGGCGAAGCCAGGCCCGGTATTAAAGGCCCAGGTTTAAGGCCTCCTGTCTTCTCCCTGTATTGCCTGCTCTGGAAGGATGTCTCCATGCCTTTGTGGGACAGAGCCTGCAGCTTTTTCATTCATCCAAAACTGACTCCTTACATCAGTAAGATTGCCGCCGCTTTCTCACCCTCTTCCGGGCTTCTCGTTGTGCCTGGAGAGGCACCTATCAAGATCCAGCGGTCTGATTGGACCCTATCTGCAGCAAATACCGAGTGCTGGCTGAGCCATGAGGCAAAGCCGGGCCCCGTATTAAAGGCCCGGTTTAAGGCCCCTTGTGTTCTCCCTGCCTTGCCTGCTCTGGAAGGATGTCCCCATACCATCGTGGGACAGAGCCTGTAGCTTTTTCATTCATCCAAAGCTGACTCCTTACATCAGTAATATGGCGCCTCCTTCTCGCCCTCTTCCGTGTTTCTCGCTGTGCCTGCAGAGGCACCTATCAAGATCCAGCGGCCTGATTGGACCCTGCCTCCAGCAAATACTGAGGCCCGGCTGAGCCGTGAGGCGAAGCTAGGCCCGGTATTAAAGGCCCGGCTTTAAGGCCTCCTGTCTTCTCCCTGCATTGCCTGCTCTGGAAAGATGTCCCCATACCATCGTGGGACAGAGCCTGCAGCTTTTCCATTAATCCAAAGCTGACTCCTTACATCAGTAAAATGGCTTCCAACTTCTTGCCCTCCTTGGGGCTCCTCGCAGTGCCTGGAGAGGCACCTATCAAGATCCAGCAGCCTGATTGGACCCGCCTTCAGCAAATTCTGAGGCCTGGCTGAGCCGTGAGGCGAAGCCGGGCCCAGTATTAAAAGCCCGGGTTTAAGGCACCCTGTCTTCTCCCTGTCTAATCCATGGTGCTCCATCGTTGCCCTATAGCAAACCCAGGACTTCCTACACCACTCCAGAACTCTCCTCTATGCTTGCCAGGTAAGCAGCACTATTCCTGTGAACCTTGACCCTACCTCTGCTGTACCTCAGCCACTGTGTGCACATGACCTTGCTCTTGCGCTCCCATGCGCCATCAAACACGTTACCCCCGCCCCCACAATCGGTCTACACCTTATCTACCCTTTGTCTCGTCACAAACTAAGACCTCATAGATCCGATCCTCGCCTGCTTTCCTTCTTCACTGCAGGATCAATCAAAAAAAGTCACTTACCATTGTTAATCTTTTGCCTAATACTGACACAGAGTCCGGCCTCAATACCTTGTTTTACTGTCATTCTCTGTCTGCTGTCGTTATATGATAACATGCCCTGTACGCATGTCGCAAAGTGTGCAGCTCCCTTATTACACACCTGTATCATTCATGTCTGTGCCATCCCTGCAAGCACGCTACTTGATGTGTGCCGCTGCTGGCTTACATACTGTCACTCACGCTGCTACCTGTATTCCTACTGTTACCTCTTCAGCAGGAGTTGTGTCTCGGCTAAATGTGCATATCTTGTTTCTCTTACTACCCTCACATCTGTGGTGTGATTAGGCTTCCCTAGCATGCACCCTTGTCTGTATGCCTGATGCATCCCCTGCTACTAGTGATTAGTAATATATCCAAGCCATGTTATCGTGCGGGCTGTGACCTAACTGCCTACCTATCTTGTGCGACTGAAACATCTTCCTGTAACAGCGCATTGATGCCCCCGGGCTGTGTGCGTGCTTTATAAAGGCAAATCAATAAAATAAATAGCGGGTTCCAGGTTCGATTCTGGGTCTTTGAAAAACTGGATCTTATCATGGCGTACAGTGAGATCTCCACCCGATGTGTAAACAGGCCGATCCCCCTATGAATGTGGCTTGACCTAAGCAACTCCGCCAAAGGCTCTGTCGCCGAGGCAAACAGAAGTGAGGAGAGGGGACACCCCTGACTCGTTCCGTGACCCATCCTAATGGGGTCGGACAATCGCCCGTTCACCCTCAGCAAGATGACCCATTCTCAGCATCAAAAAGGGCAGCTACAACTGGGCTCTGGCACTGACCAAAGGCCAAACACTCTGCGCAACCCATACCAGGTGGATCTCCCTGAAATTAATCCCTCTTGGCCCCCCCTTTGCGCACTTTGACATCAGAGAGGCCAGCCTAGCTGCAAGAATCTTCGGCAATATTTTATGATCCGCATTTTTAAGAGAAATCTGTCTATAAGATGAGCATTCCACAGCATTCTTCCCGGGCTTTAAAAGCAGTGTCACCATGGCCTCACGCATCGATGCCGGAAGACAGCCAACAGCCAACAGCTGCTGGCACATATTCAACAAGTGAGGAACCAATATTGCTGCGTACGCTTAAGAAAATTGGCTGAGAGCCCATCCGGGCCTGGTGTCTTCCCCGAGGGCAACGCCTTAATGGCTGCACGAATCACCTGCGCTGTAATCGGGCTCCCAGCCAGTCTTGTTCCCCATGATTGAGCCAATACAACCCAACCTGATTCAAATAGTCATCCACCCCTGCCTGACCTACCATGGCTTTAGGCAAATACAGCACGCTGTAATAGCCTGCAAGAGCACCTGCAATGGCCTAATCTGTGTTTAGGAGGGTCCCTTCTGATGACTTTATGGCCAAAATGTGGGAATCTTGAGCCTCCACCCTCACAGCGTGGGCAACAGCCTGCCAGGCTTCTGTCCCTCCACATACTGATACACCTCCACACGCTGATGTAGAAACTTGACCCCCGTCTCTGATAACTCTCTGGACCACCCAAGCTCTGTACGAAATCGTGCTTGTAACTCTGGGTCCTTAAGGAACCCAGTCAGAGATTCCAAGCCCTGCAAAATCGACTCACTATCGGCCAGCTCGGCCCGTATGGACTTAAGGATCCAATACAGACTCAGCGAATTGCAATTCTAAAGGCTTCCGACAGCACAGAGTATGATGTAACCAACCACACATTTGGCCTTTAAAAGCACACCCTCCCTGACCGTTTCGCGAAAGGCTACATCAGCACCCTCAGTGTCCTTCACCAGGTCCAAATGGCGGAACCCTAGTCTGCCCTGTATAGCTATGCACACCACCGTTGAGTAATATGAGAAAGAAGAAAAATATCTATGACACCCCAAGGACTTAGCAATGTTTTGCTTCATCTGAGAGTGAGAGGTGTGTCTCCTGCAGGAAAGCCACATCCACGTAATGCCTCTGCATATAGAATAATCTTTTCCTCGATTTGGAGGGGCAGTTAAGACCATGCATATTCTATGTCATGAATTTAACTATAGCACTGGTCATGCGAAACCCAAAAATCCACCCTTAAAGCAAAAGTGCCCCCACTGGGACAGAATTGAAGCTCAATTTTGGAAAAAAACCCTTAATCTACCGAGTTCGACACCAAATGCTCTTCTGCGGTTTGAATTGGGCACTCTCTCGATGCATATTCACGCAGCCTGGAAAAGATGCAATCTTTTACGAAAATGTCTTTTAGGACTAACTACGAACAGTGTGCTAGCAGTACTGGCAGACTATTTGTTACGTTCTCAACATCCATTCCCAAGAAATTGGAGAACTACTGTGTTCGATAATTTGAGTGAAGCAAATATATCACTGGAATTGTTATTGCAGACTCCAAACAGGGCAAAATTGAAATTGTATATATTTGACTGGCAATGTACACAACAAAAATGTTTAGCATTAAAAGATTTTGATAGAGCACTATTCGGTCATAAGAAATTCCGACAGGCGGCTGACTATCTATTGAAATGCCCATCAGCCATACTGAGAAATCAGATCTTAAGGTTTGGGTTAAATTTGTGGCCAACAAATCAAATACTGTTGAGAAGAGGTCTAATTAAAGCAGAAGTTGCACATTGCCGATTTTGTAAACTTGTTGAGATGGAAGAGACTCTTAAACACTTACTGATTGTATGTGCTGGTCTAAAAACACAAAGAGAAATGATTATCCATAAACTCACTCAATCACATTATATATCTCGTTCTGCTGATGAGTTATGGTATGAATTGTTTGCTACATCTAAAATCTCAATAAGAATAGCTACTATGCAGTTTTTAAAATCAATACTGCACCCAGCTGAATATATAATTAGTCCTTAATGCTGAAACATCGTGTTATAGTAATGCGAACTCGGCTAAAACTGAATTTTACGGTGTGTGGCTTTTGAATTATGAACTGATTAATTACTACTATTGTGAATGTAACTATTGATGAGCATATCTTAGAATTTTTTCTTACCTCTTCTTTCCTTTAGTTGTAAATAATTGAAATTGATGTGCATTTAAGTATTTTGGAAATTTGTGATGGGAATGTACATCATGATGATTGAAAATGGAAACTATGTATTTTAATGAACCAATTTTCTAGAAAGGTTTTTGTTTTGAAAGGTTAAATTATTTTGACCAACCAAAATAAATAAATTAAAAAAAAAAAAGTGCCCCCACTAGGCACCCTTGCAATGAATTTTGAGACAGACAAGCGCAACCTCTGCTGCCAGCTCAAAGAGGCTGCCTCATCAAGTTCAACAGCAAATCTTCCCTGAAGCCTCAACCCCCCCCATCCTGTACCGACAGTCACGACTCCAGGATACTCTCCCCACCACCCGCTTCTGAACCCATCAGTACCCCACTCCTCTGCAGATACATCAAACTTATTACAGCCATAGTACATTGCAACGTCACCTCGAAAATAAAGACAGCATGCCACCCGTAACAATAACATAACAACGAACCCCCCGAACCATCAACAATTTCTGAAAGTCCCCTCCTATCCCTGCCCACACTGGAAACCCCAATCTGCCAGTTAGAACGGCCCACCCCAAATCTGGAATTTCACCCAAAGCAGGAGGACCTCTTGAGGCCCAGCCATTCCGACTCACCCACAAGGCTAATATATGAATCATCGTGGAGCTACTAAAAAAGGATGAAAAAGTGAAAAACAAAATGGTGTGTATGAGTCATCCACGGTGTTAGGCAGAAACCTGTGCAGTTCCCTCTGGGACCACTGCAAAAGATTTAAGACTACAGGTGTTTGGCAGTAAACCCACTTGGTAGCAGTCTGTACCACCCAGATTTACCTGGTAGTTGTGGCTGAGCAGTCAGACTTCCCTCAAGAAGAGTTAGGCAGTATATAGAGCATACATAATAGGTACAGAGGCACAGTAGTAAAAGCAAACACTGACCAGAGCTAGGTGTAAAAGTATATAATTATTTATTTAAAAGACACACTCATAAATTACACTAGCACAGAAAAGGTAAGTAAGTCAAAACACAGTCACTATTACTTATATGTACATCCCTAGTTATTTGTTGGACAAGTCTAAGTTAACACCACTTATTTCCAAACAGAGGTGAGCGCTTAACGTTAGATGGCACTCCAACAAGTTAGTTAAAAAGGGAGGGAAAAGGCAGAAGTAATGAAAACAGCAAGGTAAAACACTTTTCAGAGATTCACAGTAAGTTTAGAAAGGCAGTCTATTGCGGAGCAAGGAAGTTCGGTTGCCAGGCCCACTCTAGGGGAAGCCAGGCGAAAAGATGTCCAAGATCACACAATGTCACAAGTCTTTACAGGTGAGTAGGAAAGGTTTTACCAAGTTTAGAAAAGTTTAGTTAGGGTGTCCCAGGCTTACCCAGGTTTGAGAGCCGAAGGCTAAATCTACCCCGTACAATCGGTGGCAAGGGAAGCCGGGCGGAACACGGTACCTTTAAAATGGAAAGGATCCTCCAGCGGTGGCAGTTGTTCCTGGTAGTGGGTGCAAGTCGCGGCGTCGTCCAGAGGAAGAGAAGATCTCGACGTGGAGGAAAGCTGAAGGTCGTTGCACTACCAGGGAAGAAACCAGCCGTGGATTTTTCCGGTTAAAAGGATGTTACCCCTCTTTCGCGGTTGAGGTAAAAAGTGGTGTCCCGTTTGCCGGGGTGCTTGGCACAGGCAAGACGGCCTCGAGATGCTTCAGGGAGGCGAAAAGAAGGCAGAAACTGGTTGTCCCCACCAGTCAAGGGAAGTAGACTCTCCCGGCTGGAGATCTCCTCTGTCGTTGGGAAAAGTGGTGAGACGGTTCCGCAGGGCTCCACCGGTGGTGTCGTCTTGGCAGGTTGGCTCGGCTTCTCCCTCTTCGGCTTCTTAGGTCCTGTGGCGACTTCTGAAGAACCAGTCCCAAAAACCCTGCTTTTATGCAGCAAACCCCCATTCATACAGCCTAGCTGTCACTCAAACATGCTAAGTGGTGAGCGGGGCGGCTCACCACTTGGGCCAATCACACCAGAGTGCGACATGAGTTGGCAAGGCAACTCAGTCCAGGGTGCCTAAACCCCCTCCCACACCCCCTGTGGTACCCAGACAGAATGGCACCACTTTGGGGGGCTTCTGTGCAGAAGCCCGCCAAAAGTGGAACAAAGGCTCGACTCGGGTTCAGGGTTACTGAAGTGAACCTAGACGCCATTTTGGCGGCGAGTTCTGGCAAAAAATCCCAACCGGTGAATTTATATTAAATAAATAAACCGGCGGTATCTTTAACATTGCACCAAAAAGTGGTGCATTAAAATCAATGGGAAATCCCATTGGGAAATATTCCGGTGGAATATTTCCGTGGTATCCACTGCCACCAGCCAGAAACTCGGCGAGGGGGGACGGGACAGTACCCCCTCGACAACAGACCCAGGGGCAATCTAATTGCCCCTACCAGTACTTCCACAGTATGATGGTTTGTACTGGTTAAGTTCCTAAGTTCAGACTAGTAAAGTCAATGGTGACTTTACAGACCCAGGGAGACAGTAGTCAGTCCCAGGGGGTGGAGTCTATGTTTGGGGGTCACTATGACACCCCTGTGTTAATGCACTGAGGGTGCTGTGTAACACACATTCAAAAACCAATGATAGCCTATGGGGAAAACATACCCCATAGCCCATAAGCACATAGCAAGTCACAGAAACACTCTCAAGTCATGTCTAAGAGTGAGGGTAAAAGAGTCTCACTCTTGGCAGGAGAAAAAATAAACCCCAAAAATCCAGCAAAGCTGCTGGGGGACTCACTAGGTTAGGAAATTCAGCCTAAACAGAGAATTCTCCCTAACACACGGTCTCGGTCCTGAGGGTTGCCAGGCTTATTGCTGGCCTTGAATGTTCCAGGACCACCCGTCGATGCCTCCAGAAAGTCACAAGCCTCTTCACGGGTCTGAAAGAACCATGCTCTCCACCAGGAACAGCATGGGATATTTAAAGCCTTGCAGTTTGAGTTTCTTTTTAACCTTAATGAAGCCCCTTCTGGATGCCTGAAGCCTGTTAGAGAAATCAGGAAAGTTCCGCTCTTGGGTTCCTTTGTATGCAAGGCTGCCCAGTTCTCTGAAGTGGCAGAGGTCGAAGCCTCAGACTCTGTAATTTAGGAGCCGAGCCGAGGCTCGGTCTTGGCAGCGCACCAGGGAATGGGGGCCTTCGCCCGGGTATGCAATGAGCCCCTTCTACTACAAACACTGATGAAAAGCTGTCATGACCCAAGATATCATGTAGGATAGCCTCCACTTGCAACTCTATGGAGCCCTTATCCGTCACCTCTGGGACCCCCACGATCCTGAGTTTTTTTCGGTGTGATCTCTATTCCAGGTTGTCTTGCTTCTCAGTCAGCTCCTTGGCCACTTTTATAAACTGCACCATGTCCCTGGCAATCAACAAGGCTTCATCCTTGATGGTAGAGAGACGAGTCTCGGCTTCATGAAGCCTATCGCCATGCTTATGTAACCTGACCTGCATATGGTCCACCTTACAAGTGAGCATATCCATCTTGCCATCTAAAAATGGATACCCGCCTGGAGTTGTGTTAGCATGCTTTTGATTTCCTGTAGTGCATTTGTGGAAGCATTGGCCTGTGGTTCTTCCTCTGGTTCTGTGTCCATTGCACTTCTGATAGAGTGCTAAGGTTAGGAGGGAGGCGCATAAGGGAGTTTGATCTGTTTTTACCATGTTGACCCTGATTGAGTGAGTCCTAAATTGCAAGTTAATCCTCCCCTCAACAATACAGTCCAGCACCCTTCTCCATTTGCAACATTCAACATTATGTTGTACAAATCAGCACTCCTCAAGTGCAGCCCAGAGAGGCTCCTTTATGACTGACTGCACCTTTTTTTATCAACCCAGCACGGGGGCAATATTGGCCACCCTGCGCCTGGCTCCTGGCCTCTGACATATTTTGCCAGCCTGCTGACATCCACCACGCACTCCACTATGGAGCTCCTCAGCACTACTCCCTTTGGGGCACCATTGCGCTGCTCCCTGCCCCACCTATCCAATGTCCCCCACGGGGGTCTCAGTGCAGCTCTTGATATGCGTCCCCAGCATTCCAGCAAACAGGCCGCCTCCCCACTCGCCTGCTTGTAGTCTGACAGCCACGTTGCTAGTCAGGCGCCCAGTGGTACTCCAGCCCTCTCCTTACTGCGATGCACACTGCTACTCCTGCAGCGCTTGCAGGGGATCTCCACGCTCACCTCTGCATCCTACAATGCAGCGGTCTTGGGTCACAAAGCAAGCCTCTCTGCTAGTCTCGGCTCCTTCAGACTCCCACCGCCAACCCAGACCATGAGGTGCACACCACCGCGTCAAGCCACCTGGCGGAAGCAATATGCACGGATCACAATGTCGGCACAGTTTACTTTTGGATTTACGGTCAATAGCTGCTCTGGGCCACAAGTGTGCAGTCACACCCTTTCTGCCAGGACTCCAGAGTCGATGATTTCGATTATTGTCCGGATATGTAGTGGGGAGCTCACTCTAAGGCGCCATCTAAGCGGGGCTCTCAAGCACCCTCTGGCCTTTCCATCTTAAAGTTCTTCGCAGAGTGCTTCCTTATCTCCCAGTACATCTTCGGGTCCTGGTTGTCACTTCTCTTATTCTAAGTCGGATCGACTACTGCAATTCGCTCTTCTTGGCTCAAACATTTTTCGTATGTGTCGGTTACAGCTCCTTCAAAACTCGGCAGCGCGAGTTGCAACTGGGTCTTCCTGTGGTTTTTATATCTCCCCGATGTTCCCTTCATTGGCTCCTGTTAGGGAGAATTCTCTCTTTAGGCTGAATTTCCTAACCTAGTGAGTCCCCCAGCAGCTTTGCTGGATTTCTGGAGTTTGTTTTTTTCCTCCTGCCAAGAGTGAAACTCTTTTTCTCCCACTCTTGGACATGATTAATGGTATTCCTTTGATTTGTAATGTGTTTTATGGGCTATGGGGTCCTTTACTCCATAGGGTCTCATGTGTTTTTCCTATGTGTGTTACACAGCACCCTCCGTGCAGTAACACAGGGGTGTCATAGTGACACCCCACCATAGACTCCATACCCTGGGACTGACTACTGTCTCCCAGGGCATGTAAAGTCACCATTGGCTTTACTAGTCCCAAATTATTAACAGAAACCAGTACAAACCATCATATTGTGGACGTACTGGTCGGGGCAATTCGATTGCCCCGGGGTCTGTTAGTCGAGGGGGTACGTCTCCGTCCCCCCTGATCGAGTTTTGGCTGGTGGCAGTGGAAACTACTTTTTATATTCGACCGGGAATATTTCCCTATGGGATTTTCCCATTGTTCGAGGCTACCAACTTTAATTATTTAATTCTTATAGCCTCGAACATACCGCCGGTTTATTTAATTAATATTAATTCTCCGGTTGGTATTTTTTGCCAAGACTCGATTCTAAAATGGCGTTTGTGTTCTCTTCTGTGACTCCAACCCAAGTCGAGCCCTTTGTTCCACTTTTTGGCGGGCTTCTCCACAGAAGCCTCCAAAAGTGGTGCCACTCTGTCTGGGTACCACAGGGGGTGTGGGAGGGGGTTTAGGCACCCTGGACTGAGTTACCTTGGTAACTCAAGTCGCACTCTTGTGTGATTGGCCCAAGTGGTGAGCCGGCCGGCTCACCACTTAGCATGTTTGAGTGACAGCTAGACTGAGTGAATGGGGGTATGCTGCATAAAAGCAGGGCTTTGGGGACTGGAACTTCAGAAGTCGCCACAGGACCTGAGAATCCGACGAGGGAGAAGCTGAGCCGACCTACCACGACGACACCACCGGTGGAGCCCTGCGGAACCGACTCACCACTTCCCGATGACAGAGAAGATCTCCCGGCTGGAGAGGCTTCTTCCCCTGACTGGTGGGCACAACCAGTTTACCTTTCTTTCCTTCGCACCACAGCCCGGTTTGTGGTCGAACTGCCAGTGCCAAGCACCCTGGCAGCCGGATAGCCACTCACCACTGAACCGCGAATCACCGGACCGCTCCTTGTACCTGAGAAACTCCGCGGCTGGTTTCTTCCCTGGCAGTGCAACGGACTCCTGTCTTCCTCCATGACGAGATCCTCTCTTCCCCCGGACGAAGCACCGACTTGCATCCGCTGCCAGGAACAACTGCCCCCGCTGGAGCGTTCTCACCACTTTAAGGTACCGTGTCCGCCAGGCCTCCCTTTCTAAAGATTGCAACAAGGTAATAATAACTCCTTAACCTTCTGGACTGGGCTGGCCGCCTTGACCCTCTAACTGGTCCCTTTCTTTGGTCCAACTCCTTTTTGAATCATTACAAGACTTTTGTGCACTGCAACCTTGTGACCTTGGACACATTTCGTTTCGATCCCCTTAAAGTGGATCTGGTCTCCTGACTCTGAATTCACGGTTTTACTTTGCCTTCCTCTCTTGTTATGTTCTTGTAAAAGTGTTGGGATCTGTTTCTCTGCTTTTCTCTCCCTTTTTAAAACGAACTATTAGAGTGACTTCTACGTTAAGCGCTCACCGCTGTCTGAAAATAAGTGGAGCTTTACTTAAGACTTGTCTAATATTCTTTTAAGGGAGTGTATATCTTTTAGTGACCGTGTTTTTGAATTGCTTACTATTAGTGCCTGTGTGTTTTTCTAGATGTGGTTTTAAATAAATAATTATATCTCTTTTACACCAAGCCCTGGTCAGTGTTTACTTGTTCTATTGTGTGCTCTTGACCTATTGTGAATACTCTGTATACTGCCTAACTCTTCTTGAGGGAAGTCTGACTGCTCAGCCATAGCTACCAAGTGAATCTGTGTGGTACAGACTGCTACCAAGTGGGTTTACTGCCAAACACCTGTAGTCCTAAATCTTTTGCAGTGGTCCCAGAGGGAACTGCACAGGTTTCTGCCTAACAGCTCCCAGTCACAAAGAGGGTTGGGTTTAAGTCCCTTTGTTTAGTGCATTGTGCGTTTTATGGCCAGGGGGCTGATTATCCATGGGAAAAGTGTGTTCCCTATATCCTTAGGTCCTCTCTTCGATCGCAGGATGCTTGCTTGACCGTTGTTTCTCGATTTTGCCTTTTTAGGATCGGAGGTCGAGCTTTTTCAATCGCTGCGGCTAGACTTTGGAATAACTTCCATTATCCTTCAAAGCTGCTAAGAACCACTATCAGTTTTGGCGTTTATTGAAAACACTCTTATTCTAGAGTGTGGGTATTGATGTCTCAGTGTTATCTGTTTTGGTTTCAGCTGCGAGATGCCCTTGGATGAACGTGCGCTTTGCAAGTGCATGTCAAATAACATAACACGCATAATGGCTCCTCCCAATGTTCCTATACTTTGGACCCTGCAAGGGCGTTCAACCACCATAATTGGGACCATAATTATGGTGAAAGGTCACTATATAAATGACGCGAATTAATGAATGGTAAACCCATAGACATCCATGATTGGTCCATGAACTTAAAAATTAGGTAGCTAGCCTAAGACGCGGAAGCCTCAATCTTACATCCTATAAGAGATAAAAGCCTCTGTCTTCAAAGCTCTTAGAAAACTCTGGCATCTCACACAGTCTTACAAAATGACATGCTCAGAGAAGACCCAAACCTTTTGTTATACATTTTGAACGTTTGGCGGAAACAGGCAAACGACCAAGAGAAAGGCTAAGCCGATATGTAGTTGTTAGGCAGAATCCTGTGCAGTGCCCTTAGGGACCACTACACACAATTAAGACTACAGGTGGTGATACAAGTTTTACCTTTGGTACAAGCCTGTACTACTATGTCATAGTGGTAGCAGTGGCGGAGCAGCCAGGCCTATCTCAAGAGTATATGAGCAGTAGCAGAGATTACTCAAAGGGACCACAATTACTGTGACTCAAGCAAACACTGACTCAAGGTTTCAGGTAGAAAAATATAAGTACATTTATTTTTAAAACATTTGTTATGCACACAACACTTCTATTAAACTTCAATAAAAACCACACGTTAAATATACTACAACTAACCAATTCACTTTGTACAGTAAGTCTCAGGGTAAGTACCCTGTGTTTGAATGAATCGGTGTTAGGCACAAAACACGCTACCGCGAATACGATCACTTTTTGACAGTTCGGTCTACTAAACAAACGCGTATCTGTGACATGAAATGCTACCAGGGTAAAAACACATTTAGCACCTGAGCTACCCAGAGGGAGTTTGAGGCAAAAATCACAGGCAATATTTTGGTTAGGCAGGCAGAATCAAGAAATGCTCAGAGACAGGAGTTCAAGAGTCAAAGGGCCGGAGCCAGGGTCGAAAGACACCGGGGCCAGTTGACGAAGATCACACGGTCTAACAGTTCACGATACAACAGAGCCAAAAGTACTTCGATTTTGTCAATGTTCGGAAGCAAAAGTTATAAGAAGGAGGGAAGACAAGGTCAAGCCTTGGAAATGAAGGAAAAGGGATTCACTCAGTTTCCTCAACAGAACACAGTACCTTGTTCCAATGGTGCAGCTGGTGCCCTGGCAGTTGTTCCTCTTGGTTTCCCGCAGACCCACGATTCCTGGAGCTTCGTCGAGAAGGAGGACGTCCGAAGGGGGTCTGCACCACACAGGGATGAGGCAGGCAGCAGCGACACGGAATAAAAGGTGCGCTCCTTAAAAACAGAAGAGGCTCTTCGGGTGGCTATCTGGACCACTACAGCAGTGTGCAGAGATTTCGACCACGGAAGAGGATCCTCTGGCTGTAGAAGATGAGCTGGTTATTCCCACCAAGCTCAAGGGAAGAAGACTCCAGACTGGATCTTCTCTGAGTCGTTGAAGGGCAGATGGCTCAGGACTGCAGCAGGGCTTCACCGGGACGAGGTAGTTGCAGCAGCCGTCGTTCTCTCCGCTTCTCTTCGGTTCCTTGTAGTTCCAGTGGTGACTTTCTGACTTCTAGCCGAAGAGACCTGCCTTTTATGCAAAAAAAACCCATTCACGCAGCCTGGCTGTCAATCACCCAGCAGGGGGGTTGTCCAGCCCGGACAACTACCCTGGGCAATCATGACAAAGTGCGACTTGGGTTTCCTAGGATACCCTGTGCAGGGGATGACTACACCCCTCCCTCACATTCAGCCCACCTAGACACCCAGGCACCTTGAGGAGGGCTTCTGGGCAGAAGCCCGCCAAAAGACAGTGAACAAAGAAGGCGAACCTAGTTTGCCGCGCAAAGTAAAACACAAGTAAAGTTAATGGTAACTTTACCCTTTTCTGGGGGACAGTAGTCCCCTCAGAAATGGAGTCGAGGGAAGTCTCGAAGACAACCCTGTGCCACGGCACTGAAGGTGCTGTGTGACACACACAAAGAAGGGGGCTACTGAAGTGGTGTACTTCAGAGTCCACAATCACAAAAACAGATGGAAACACATAGCAAAACACAGGTAAGAGTGGGGGAAAAGCACTCACTCTTACCAGGTGGAAAAAATAAACTCCAGAAGTCCAGCAAAGCTGCTGGGGGACTCACTAGGTGAGGGAAATTAGCCATAAATGAGAATTCTCCCTAACAGTAGTCTACCTTTGAACTGAAAACATCAGGATGCATACCAAATCCTAAATTCAAATGGGACCACTCCCTATAAAGACAAATAAAAGGGAATGTTGCAGGGGATGGAACAGGACATGAAGCATCATAGGCAAATGCTGAGAAACAGCCACTTTAAACCAAGTAAAACTACCAGTAAATTATACTATATTGATTATCTTATTAATAAATGATTAGGAAAATAAACTATAGTGGAAGTAAAAATCACTAGGTCCCTAGAGCAATGTATTATCTTGCTCCCACCTTATTTACAATGGGAAAGGCTGGAGTTGTATAATTGCAACTTGGAAGAGATCATACAGTTAGAGGTTATGAACGGACCTATGCCATAAGGCCCCAGGGAGGCAACTCCTGTGTTGAGGTACCCACATTGAATACTAGGGCTTTTAAAAGTGAACCACCCTTGCCTGGTCCTGGTTCTCAACACCAGCCAAGCCCAGAACCATGGTATAAACTTGAGACTGTAGGTAGTAATATAGTGTTTTTCTTGTTGGAAAATAGGGCACATTGACAAAGATTGTCCAGCATTCCAAAAGGAAGAGGAAATGGGCACCAGTTATATGGAGAGATGGGAGGCTAGTTATGAGAATAGGTGGTCAGAATATCAGGAGAGAGGTAGAGGAGGAACCCGTTATAGAAATGTTAGCAGAAGACTCCAACCAGATAGACTAAAATCGTGGTCAAAGCAGAAGACCAAGAAGGGGACATGCAACTGGACTCAGGTAGTCACTAAAATGCCCTTGCATCAAGTTTGATCTATCTGCACAAATCATCCCCAATTAAGCAGTTCAAATCACCTACGTCCACTGGGACCAGGAGTTCTTTCCAAAAGCTCATATCAACTTGGAGATCTGGGGTGAAAAAATACCTGTGTGAGCCACTAGAATACCTAGCCTCCCACAATCCATGGTACTGGGAATATAGACCTCTCAATTTTCTCTGCTAGTTAAACATAGACAAACCCTTAGATAAAACCACGGCTGGAAATCCTTCTTCATCTCTTGACCAAGGTAACAGCTTTCGAACCTGGCTTCAACACTCACAGTCACACGATGTGGAGAGCTAGTCCCCATGGCTACAAGGTCTAGGTCTACCATAGGTCTAGCACCTTGAAAACCTCTGTTCCTGGCACAAAGATCCATCAGCTCCCCCTTTACTCCCCAACTGAGGTGAACTTACTTGACAGATACAGGCCAGAACCTTACCCACCTGTCAAAGCGACAGAGCTTGAAAGTAAAACAGGCAAGAAGCCTTGAAGAGAACACTGTAAACATGCTAAAGGCGGTATTCCAGAGACTGGCGGGAATCAGGAGTCTAGCAAAAGAAGAGAAGGAGAAGAGACAGAGGCAGGGAATGACCCGTGGACAGAGAATAAACCATCAGGAATTCCTTGAGCGTGACCTCCCAGAGATCGAAAAACAGAAAATCCAGAAAAGGAAGGAACGTCAAAAGCCTAGAGATGGGCAGAGAACCGACCCACAGAGAACGGCATACGTTTGCAGTGTCTATGCCGTAACCATAGAAGGTGGAGAGAAAGTAACAATCCTGTAGTAGCCCTTCCCTTGGATTCTGGCAAGAGTCAGCTCCAGGGCATGGGAAGGAGTGAGCCAAGATCCTCCTGGGGCTCCATTTTACATCTGGGTGGAGAACAGGCCCAAGGATAGAGCATGGAAAAACGTAGTGCAAGAAGGCCACCTATGTCTGGTGAGTCATAAAAACACAGCTTAACAAAATTCCTAAACAAGGAAGAAGAAATACATACTGCTAGGAGAGTGTAAAAGGGTAACATTGTCATCAACATAATTGCCCCCAATCCTGGAGCATGACAGGCTGCTAGAGGGTATCGTTATGTTAGACAACCCGTAGGCAAGTAGGGTAGAAGTACCTATGGGCCAAGTAGCGAACTAGGTGGTAAGTTCCAGAGAATGTACAGCCAAAGAAGTGGCTGGGACGCTAAACCCTGACACTATGAGTAAAGCCTAAGTAGAAATGCTAAGGCTGTGAGTAAAGCTGTAGAAGCAGATAGGCCCTAAACCTTTAAACTGTGATTATATCCAAACAAGTGGCTGGGCGAAAATAAACGTTGAGTCTGAAAGTAAAGCTAAAGAAGCACCTGGGCAATAAACTCAGGGGGCCTCATTACGACCCCGGCGCTAAACCATGGTGCTATTAGCACCATGGTCCATGCCGGGGTCCACCATGGTGAATGGCGGAATTACCGCCCCATTCCAAGGTTGGCAGGGTGGTAATTTCCCATTCACCATGGGCCCTTCCCCATTCCCATTTTTGCCCCATAGGGCTCAATGGGAATGGGGAAGGCGCTAAGTACGGTGCCGCAAATTGCGGCACCGTACTTAGCACCAAGGTCCCTTTGCGGCACCCTACTTTAACGGCTGGTAAAACCAGCCGTTAAGGTCGGGTCCCGCAAAGGGACCTCGTAATTAGGCGCTAATAGGTTAACGGCGCCGCAGCCTTTTGCGGCGCCGTTAACCCATTAGCGCCTGGGTCGTAATGAGTCCCAGGGACTTTTTGTAAATCCTAGGAGTTTGTTAGGCAGAAACCTGTGCAGTTCCCTTGGGGAACACTGCAAAAGATTTAAGACTACAGGTATAGCAGTAAACCCACTTGGTAGCAGTCCGCACCACCCAGATTTACCTGGTAGCTGTGGCTGAGCAGTCAGACTTCCCTCAAGAAGAGTTAGGCAGTATGTAAAGTATACACAATAGGTACTCAAATACAATAGCACAAGCAAACACTGACCAGAGCTTGGTTTCAAAAGTATATAGTTATTTATTTATAAAACACACATAAGTTGAAATCACTCTAGCAAAATATAGTAAAAACACTTCAAACACAGTTATAATGAAAGCAGTTCCAACCCTTACTCCTATCTAGACAACTCTAAGTTAACACCACATAATTAAAACAGAGGTGAGCGCTTAACGTTAGATGACACTCTAGTAGGTTCAAGAAAGGGATAAAAAGAAACAGAAATGGGTTAAACACACCACTCTAAGGTCCAGAACACTTGCAATAGGCTCAAAGAAGCACAAAGTCACAGGTGAGCAAAAGTCACTAGGCAGGGCCCACTCTTAGAGTAGCCGGAGCGAAAAGGTGCCCAAGATCACACTGTTAGGAGGGATTCAGAGTCTTGCAAAGAGTTAGAAAGAGTTTAGAGTGGCTTAAAAAGTTTAGCCAGGGTGTCCCAGGCACTCCCAGGTTCGAAAGCCGGGGGCTAAATCTACCCCGTACAGTCGGTGGCAAGGGAAGCCAGGCGGAACACGGTACCTTAAGTGGAAAGGATCCTCCAGCGGTGGCAGTTGTTCCAGGCAGTGGCAGCAAGGCTCGACGTCGGTCAGGGGAGAAGAAGTTCTCGCTGAAGAGCAGAAGAAGAAGGTCGTTGCACTGCCCGGGAAGAAACCAGCCGCGGAGTCCTCCGGTTAAAGGGTTGTACCGACTTTCGTGGTTGGGGTAAAAAGTGGTGGGGTTCCGGTTGCCGGGGTGCTTGGCACTGGCAAGGCGGCCACGAGATACCTCGAGAAGCGAAAAGAAGGCGAAAACTGGTTGTCCCCACCAGTCAAGGGAAGGAGCCACTCCGTTAAGAGTTCTCCTCGGTCGTCGGGAAAAGTGGTGAGACGGTTCAGCAGGGCTCCACCGGGTGGTGTCGTCGAAGCAGGTCGGCTCAGCTCTTCCCTCGTCGGATTCTTGGTCCTGTGGCGACTTCTGAAGTTCCAGTCCCCAAAGCCCTGCTTTTATGCAGCAAACCCCCATTCACCCAGCCTAGCTGTCACTCAAACATGCTAAGTGGTGAGCCGGCCGGCTCACCACTTGGGCCAATCAGGACGGAGTGCGACTTGAGTTACCAAGGTAACTCAGTCCAGGGTGCCTAAATCCCCCTCCACCCCTCCTAAGTACCCCAGACAGAGTGGCACCACTTTGGAGGGCTTTTGTGGAGAAGCCCGCCAAAAGTGGAACAAAGGGCTCCACTTTGGGTCAGAGTTACAGAGGCGAACGCCAACGCCATTTTAGAATCAAGTTTTGGCAAAAAGTCCCAACCGGAGTTATAATAATAAATATATAAACCGGCGGTATGTTTAAGGCTACCGTAAATAAATAATTAAATGTGTTAGCCTAAAACAATGGGAAATCCCATAGGGAAATATTCGCGGTCGAATATAAAAAGTAGTTTCCACTGCCACCAGCCAAAACTCGATCAGGGGGGACGGAGACGTGCCCCCTCGACTAACAGACCCTGGGGCAATCGAATTGCCCCAGCCAGTACGTCCACAATATGATGGTTTGTACTGGTTCTGTTCAGGATTCAAGACTAGCAAAGTCTTTGGTGACTTTACATGCCCTGGGAGACAGTAGTCAGTCCCAGGGTATGGAGTCTATGTTGGGGAGTCCCTAGGACACCCCTGGGTCACGGCACAGAGGGTGCTGTGTAACCCACATCACAAAAACACATGAGGCCCTATGGAGTAAAAGACCCCATAGCCCATTCAACACAAGGTTTAACCAAGAAAACACACTTCAACAGGTCCAAGAGTGAGGGTAAAAGAGTCTCACTCTTGGCAGGAGAAAAAAAGAAACCCCAGAAATCCAGCAAAGCTGCTGGGGGACTCACTAGGTAGGGAAATTCAGCCTAAACAGAGAATTCTCCCTAACAGAGTTAAACCCTGAGACTGTGAACCCCCGAAGAGCATGGAACCTAAACCTTAACAATATATAGGAGGGACAGAATTACCTGCTTATCTCAGGGTTGGGGGTTGGAATTTCCACAGCCTTTCTAGTTGCCCCAGTGTTAGGGAGAATTCTCAAAAATGTGCTAATTCCTCTCTACCTTAGAGACCCCCAGCAACTTTGCTGGATTTTAGGATTTTTAATTTGTAACCTGAAAAGCGTGAGACCCTTTTTCCCACTCTCTCATGTATTTTTTAATGTGATTTGAACTCTGTGTTTCTTTGTTAAGTATGGAGTCTAACAAACTCAATAGGCATCATCTTTGCATTGTGTCACACAGCACCTTCAGTGCAGTGGCACAGGGTAGTGTTTCAGATTTCCCAAAGGTTTAAATACCTTCTCTTGGATAAACTACTGTTTTCAAGAGCAGTGAAGTGAAATTGACTTTACTTACATTTGTAACTTTCTAGACCCAGCACACATTATCTTACAATAGGGTGCTGGAGGGGTTACTTAGTATCCTGTTTGTCTAACTTCTCCTGTTTCATTTTTATGTTACCCTTCCCTCGATGAATGGCTGGTGGCAGTGGTTTACTTTAACTACCATGATGTGCTTTTACCGTGGGCTGCGTTCGCAGCTGCAGTAAAGCACCCAAGAGTGCTATTTTTGTCAAAATAGCCCTGATCTTCTTTTTTTTGCCATTTCTTTGTGGAAAGGTCCTTCTTGAGATTTACTCTGCGTGCCAAACCAGGTTTGGTCCCTTTGTTCGTTTTGTCTCTGGCGGGATTATGAGCGAAGCCCGCCTCTGGATCCAGGGTGTCTGGTGGGGCAGGAAGCGAGGGAGGTGCCTGAAACTCCCTGTGCTTAGTCTCCTAGGAGACAGGAATGCACTCCTAGGTGATTGGTCGACTGGCTGTCGGGTTGGAAGAGATGCCTGCTGCAGCTCCTGGACCGTTGGTTTGCCCGGAGAAGCCCTGCTGCTGTGCTGAAGCTCCGAATTCGTCTCGACTAGAGAAGCCCTGCTTCTCCACTTGAGTTGGTGGGACCATTCAACTCCAAAGTAAGCCACCTGGACACCCTCTCGAAGCTGATTGTATTTCAACTGCAGTTGCTTTTGGAACCGAAGAGCCAGGGAGAGGAAACCAGATCTTGTGCGTTGCTTTTAAGTTGGCCAAGAGCTCCAGACACTTGCTGATTTAGAGAAACTAAGAGTGTGTATTTGTGTTATTCTTATATTGCCCCTTCTGAAGAAGGCTTACTCAAACTGACTGTTAAATAAATTAATAATTGTTTAATCATGAGCTGTGAACCTCTGTGTAACTCCCCTACTGCTCACATTTACCCTTCTTGAGATAAGCCTGGCTGCTCAACATGCTACCAACCTGTGTATTACAGACTTATACCAAAGGTTGGGTTCCTATTGGCAGGAGGTCAGGGTTGTTGTAGTGCACCCAAAGGGTACTGCATACAATCTTGCCTAACACCCATCCTGACGGTCCAATGTGATTCTTTCGAATCTCAATGATTTTGCAATTCCCATTGTGCCGATACTGTTGCGGCAGCAGGAGTTGTGAAATCGCTACTTCCCTGCCCTTTGCTGCTCTTGCGCCCCCATTTTCCCTTGGCTTCATCTCTGAGGAACTTCCTCAGAACACCTGCCGTGACTCCTCCTACTAACTACTTCATCTACCCACCCACACCCCATATGACTAATAGGAGAGAGTCACCTCTAATACTTTACCACTTCCCCATTCTCTCACCTCCACTTCCCTGCTACTCTCCTCTCCTTCCGGCACACACCAACCCAATCACCATTGCCACTGGCCTGGTCCCTCAGGTCCTCTTTCGCTCTCCATATATTCCGGAGAGGACACTTCACACTGAATTGCATGTGAAATGTCTTCTTTGGAATACATGATGGAGGCTCATCATGAAAACATTGGTTCAACTTTATGTTGTTCCTTAAAGTCCCCCCTTTCTCATCGTTAGGGTTTATGCCATCTGTTAGGTTACCCCATCCTGACACCTTAGTACAAGTAGGCTGTATCCTTTTAGAAGGATCCCTTTAGCCCTTAAAAATGTAATCCTCACCCCACTTGCATTTAAGGAAAGTTATTTAAACATGAACACGCTTGTGGGTTTTGTGATTCCCTTCATCACACTGTTGAAAAGGTCTGCGCATAAGTAGAAGAGACAGAGCTACACATTTTTTCGAGGTGGCAACTCCTGGGCTGGCATATGCTGGGCTTAGCCTTTTTCTTCCTCTTAGCATTAATTTTCATTTCTTTTCATTCTAGCACCTGGATCGCTTCATGTCTCTCTGCATTTTGACACCGACTTTTTTTGATAGAGCTTTACATCTGAAAGCTTTCATTCTCATTCTCACTGGAAAGGATCTGGCAGCGGCAGCGGTTCTTCAGAGGGCACTGGAGTCTTCTAAGAAACATGAGAACAAGCAGGAACTAACCTGGATACAGCTGAGTAATGTGAGTGGTAGTGTCAGGAAAGTTGCAGTCTGAAGTGGGATGGGATTGTGCTTCTTTCAGAGAAGGGGGTTCTGACTTTCCTTACTTGGAAGAGGAAGACATAAAGTGGTAGCAATGTATGTAGATCCATATGTCCTGTGTATGATCCATATATCTTCCTCCAGTAGCTCACTGTCTGCAAAGCTCTGGTTCTCTCTAGGCTAGACTACTGCAACAGCCTCTTTCTAAATGTGCCTGCCCTCTGCAACTCATCCAAAACAGAACTGCAAGACTAGTCCTTGGCCTCAAGCCCAGGGATCATATCTCTCCAGCACTGAAATCTCTGCACTGGCTCTCAGTAGCGGTGAGGATTAAGTTCAAAACCCTCTGCATTGTCCACAAGGCCTTCTGGGGCATGGGGCCTCAATACCTTCAACTCTCTCTTCCTAAATATCTTCCTTCTCAAACTCTTCGCTCATCCGCCTCCAACTCCCTCAGGGTCAGTCGCTTCTCCAAGCAACGAGTTGGTGATAGATCTCTTCCTTTTGCTGGGGCCTCCCTCTGGAACAGCCTCCCTGCCTCTCTGAAACTGGAGGAGAACCATCTCGGGTTCCGGAAGCACCTCAAGACCTTTCTCTTTGCTTCTGCTTTCTCTCCTCCTCTCCCCTGCTGATCTCCTGGATGAAACTGCACCGGTTACCTGGCTCCCCTCTGATCTCGGGCCCAGGTCCCCTCCCCGCCAGTTGCACACCTGCACTGCCCTCTGGCAACCTTTGCACTCGGGGACTGTTTCTGTATCCCTACAGCCCCCTACCAGCACTTGACACCTTGATGTCTGACCTTACCCTTGCACTTGCCACCTGCTGGCGGCACCTTCATTTATTTTATTTTTGTCTTATTTATTCATTTTACTGTTATATTATGTATTGCACTGCCCCTTGCCCCTGCACTTTTCCCCTTCCCCTCTCCCCTGCGCGATCTCAATGTCACCTGGCTTAGTAAGATCGTTTTCTCTGTCTTCCCACCTTTCCCCCTCCCTTGCCTCGTCGCCTTGAAACAATTGTGCATAGGTGCATTATAAATGCCATATCATATGTACATAAGCATAAGTTTAATGTGTGTTTATTCCCAACTACACTTAGTCAGTTCTTAAACATTTCTTCAGTCCATTTATGATATGATATGATATGATAGGTCATTTATAACGCGCTTAATACCCAGAGGTTTCTAAGCGCGGACCCGGGGATCCAACCTATGTTGCTCCATGTGGTCTTGCTTCCAAGGCGAGCACGTTGCCGCTGAGCTATCCTCCCAAGACTTTAAATCTAACCATATCCAAAACCTATGTGCATACAATAGATGCAGATAAAGAGCTATAAGCACAAGAGGGTACCATGGATAGTGCATTCCAGAATACTTTGATACGTACATGGATGGAGCTCTGGCAGCAGAAAGGAGGGAACTCCAAAGAGGGAGAATTAGGGTTGAGTGGAGCGATCAGCGATTGGCGAGATTGCTGATCACTCCACTCTCTAATCTAGGCTAAGCACATTCTGGTGGTATCACCCATAGAAGCTTTTTTTTCCAAATCTTAGGCTGTCAAAGTGCATGCATACCCCATTAAGCAAATACTGTGGGCAAACGCCATTATTGGCACTGTGGTTCATATGAGTTGATTGCAATAGCAGCATACCTTAAATAATTAATTTCACCCATGTCCATTGTATGTCCTATTGTTGGTCCCGCTTCATATGCCAGATAGCTTAAATGTTTCTAACATGATTCCCACACTACAAAAGCCTCTTGTGTAAGGTTAAAAGGAACGGATGGAGAGGGACCTCCAGGGGGGAACACTGGGAGTATGGCTACTTTATATCTCGACTTTATTCTTCCCTCCACTTATAGGTGAATTTCCCCTGTTAAATTCAGACTTAACCCACCAGTAATGAACTGCTAGGTACCCGGGGTGGGGAGTATTTGGATGGCCCCCAGAGAAGCAAAGCCGTGACCTAAGCATTTGCCACCGTAGTTGCAGAGAGGTGAAGACTTGCCGTGGTCCTGAGTCAACTGTGAAACCAGGGGGTGAGCATGGCTCAGTCAGAGCAGCCGGAAGTTGGGAGGCGCCCGGCTAGTGATGCAGCAAATCAGTGGAGCTGAGGCAGAGGCTTCTGTATGGGGATTGAACCAACAACTACGCGAGACCTTCTCTGGTAGACCATGAGCAGTGGTGGTTGGTGGCACAGAGACAGAATGCCTAGTGGTATCAGGGGCCCAAGCAGTGACAAAGGAGATAGGGAGTAGCCACACAATGAATCCCCATCAAGAGGGGAGGTAAGGTAAAAACATCCCAAACAGATACATTGCTGCCTGCGTTGGATTGGAAAAGCTTATTAAGTGGAAGCCTGTAGGTAACTTCGACAGGAGAGTGAGGAAGCTGTGGGGACAGACCCAAAAGGGCCAATAACTGGATCCTGAACAGCGAGAGAGGGGACAGAAGGGAACATTGGAAGAATCTGGAAATAAAGCTGAGACTGAGCGGAACTCTCTCTTCAGGGCCGAGAAGGGGTCTCAGTGAATGCATTGTGAGGCACTGGCAACAGACTGGAGCGATAAGCTCAGGTTAGTTTGGCCAGTTGACTAAGGTCCAGTTGAGGCAAAGATGTCGGTGCACCAACAGAATAAGCTGGAAAGGGGAAGAGACAAGGAATCAGTCACAATGCAAGACATCAGCGATATATTGGAAGAACTTAGAGCAATTAGGCAGAGATCCAAATGTCATTATTAGAGCTGAGGTGCAGGATTTAGAGTTAGAGAACCATGTGGAAGCCCTGCAAAACAACCTATTACCTACTGATCCCCTTTAACTGAAATCTGAAAAGAGATTAGATGACACAGAGAAGCATAATACCTGAGTCTTCTTACTGAAGTAGGAGGATACGGAAAATTGAGAGAGGAAATGCTATTTTCTCATATTTGGAGTGCCAGAGAAGTAGAATGAGATGCTGATCACTGGTTTAAGATCTGATAAGTAGCGTTTTGAAGGAGAAGAAAAGTGGCAACTGAAAATTGAACAGGCCCATAGAGGCGGAAGGTCCAGGGAGGAAGCTCAAACGATTGAAGTAAGCTGCCACTGTGTTAAGGAGCAAGAGACAATCTTTAAAAAAGCCAGAGGCAAGAGCCATCTGAAATACGTTGGCAATAATATACTCTTCCTGTCAAATTTTGTCCTCCTTCATTTTGAACAGGAGATTGGGCCCAAACAGAAGACATACGGGCGAAAGCAAAATCTCACACTCTTTCAAAGAAATAACTCAATTTTCTGAAAACTCTACCAAACTATCTAAAAAAGAGTGAAAATTGGAAACACAGAGATACTCTATTGTGCTTTAGACTTAATATTTTAAGAACTCGTCAGATATTAAAGAAATATGGCTTAGTGGAAACCAGTACATACCATTTATGTAACGAAGAAGAGGAATCCCTTCAACACTTGACAATGTTTTGTAAACAACTGAAATCTGAAAGAGAAAGGACTCTCTTACTTGCTTTGCCAACAACATGTGGCTTGGATTCCGATGCATGGTGGGACGCCATGTATTAGTGCTAAATAAAAAAGCGGTCAGAGGCCTAGGCTTGTTTTTGAATGAAGCACTAGAACAGTTTGCCAAGAAAGTAAGCTGAGAAGGTCTGTGACTTAGTCGTTAACTTTTGTATTTTTTTATTTTTTTTAAACTTTCTTTATTGGCATTTCACTTAACACAAACAACCAACCAGATAACCGCCCCGGCCCCCCCCCCCCGCCTCATCCACCCCAGTACACACATGAAGGTGACACAAGTAAACCAGAAGCTGCATGAGCGACAAGACCAACGTCCCATAGATAACCCACCTAATCCAATCAAGTCTGAACACCGCGTCCACATAGTCCCAATTCTCCATGCTAACGAAGCCGTATAGCCCAAATTGCCATAAACCTTGAGAAGGGCCTCAGAGAGTGGGCAGAGATCCCACCATGAGGCAGGGCTAGGTGGGGGATTCCTGCGTAGCAGGGGACTCAGGCCCCTCCCTCCTCAACTGCTTGAGGAGGTGTAGCGTATATGCATCCCATATCTGACTGTCGCCCTGACAGTTCCCCCTCATTACACCCCATCTAGTCTCCATGTCATTGCAATGCAAAATGTCCTTTGACCATTTGGCAATTGTCGGACTCCGCTTCCCACCCCACCCCATAGCCACTCGACGTTTTGCCAGAAGTAGGAGAAGACCTATCAGTTTCCTAGTCCCCTTAGGTATCTGCTCAGTGTACCCCAATAAGGCCATCACGGGATCTGGTGTAAGCTGTTGCCCCGCAATATCTCCAACCACCACAAACACCTGCTGCCAGAATTGCACCAGCTCCTCACACTCCCAAGCCACCTGAAGCAATCCTGCCGCCCCCTGTCCACATCTGATACAGGCCCCCGACCTTTGAGGGAAGCAATCTTTTAGCTGAGCTGGGGTGTAATAACATTTGTGCAAAAACTTAAAGTGGATCAGCTTAAAGTTTGTGTTGACCGCCCCCTTCCTGGTCATCTCACAACAGTAATCCCATGCATCTGCAGGTATTTCCCTTCCCAGTGTCTTCTCCCACAGCTCCTTTGATGATGTCCCAATACCCGATCTGCCCTTCAGAGCCATCCCATACAACTCAGAGAGTACCAGCCGCCCTATGACCCCCCTATCACCTTATCAAGCATCCCAGCCACTGGGGGCGGTTCGGGAAAAGACGGGAACAGCCGCTGCAGCGTCACCCTCAGCCTATGGTACAGAAACACATCTAATGCCGAAAGGGCCACATTCTCCCTCAGCTGGTCGATGGAGATGAACTTCCCCATTTGGAAACAGGTCCCTAAGCTTAGTAACACCTAATCGTTTCATCGTAGCTACATAATCTGCCTCACTAGTCAGGGGAACACCGGGAATAACTATAGGCGGGAGTTCCGGTGAGAAGAGTACACTGCCCATGGGCGCACTTTCCAGGAGGGACCAAGCCCAACATGTAAGCTCCACCAAATTTCGAGGGATCCGCGAGTGGCTCAGGGCCGTTAAAATGACCGACTGTAGCAACGCAGGTGATGCGATGGACCTCTCTATCTCCGCGTGTCTATGCTCTGCCGCCATCCCATACCAGTACCTAGCTAGCTTGTGCCACCATATAGTATAGCTCAAAATCTGGCAATGCCAGACCCCCCCTCCCGAACCGTTGCTGTAAGCTTCCCCCAAGAGATCCGAGCTTTTTTACCAGCCCAGATGAAGTGCACTATCGATGACCGGAGATCCCAGAAGTATTTTTGAGGTACCTTTATAGGCACATTTAGAAACACTTACAGACATTTGGGGAGAATAGTCATCTTGACCACCGAGATCCTGCCATATAAGTTAAGTGGGAGTGAGGTCCATCCCGACATCGCCCGTTTGGCCGATTCAAATGCCTCCCTTTAATTCGCATTATACACCACCCCCTCCTCTCTCGCCACGGTGATCCCCAGGTATCGAGTGCTGAGTAGGTCCCACTGGAATCCCCAAGTATCCCTAAATTGAGATGCCCCACCCGTCAATGGGAAGATAACTGACTTACTGGTGTTTATCCTAAGCCTAGAAAGTTCTCCAAACTGCTGAAGATCTAGCACAATCGGGTCTAGGTTAACCTCAGGACAGCGAATGAACAGGACCATATCATCTGCATACAACGATATTACCACTTTATGAGTATGCAGCTGAACTCCCCGGTGCAGATGAAGCTCCCTAACCCTTTCGGCCCAAGGCTTTATCACCAGGGCAAATAGCAGGGGGGACAATGGACAGACCTGGCGTGTCCCCCGCTCATGCGGTAATAACTGAGTGGTCAGCCCATTCACCCTCACCCTAGCCACCAGATTGGCATATAGTAGTGACACCAAGGAGATAAAAAACCTGCCCAAGCCCATCCTACGCAAAACCGTAAATAAAATCGACTATTCGACGTAATCAAATGCCTTGGTAGCATCTAATAGAACCTCCACCACCGGGTCATCCACCGGAAACGCCGCCATCAGACCAAACATCCTCTGCAACCCAAACGAGGTTGACCGACCAGGAATGAACCCTGCCTGATCTGCCCTCACCATAATTGGCATCAGCGGTGCCAGCCTCATCGCTATGATTTTAGCCAAGATCTTATTATCAAGGTTAATAAGCGAAATCGGGCGATACGAGGAGCAGTCTCCCCCCCGGTTTCCCCGGTTTCAACAATACGACCACCACAGCTTCCCTAAGGGAGTCTGGTAGCCGGCCCTTAGACACTGCTTCCTGATACATTGGTAGTAAACATGGTGCCAGTTTTTCAGCATAGCACTTATAAAATTTGTCTCTAAAGCCGTCTGGACCCGGGGACTTCCCACCCGGCAGTGATTAAATGGTCTCAACCACCTCTTCCAGCATCACCGGCCTATTCAACCACTCTCTCTGCTCCTCTGAGCACCAATACAGCCCCACGTCATCAAGGAAAGCCTCTATATCCGCCTGTGCCGCGGACAATTGGGATGAGTACAACTGGCGCCTAAAATTCCTGGAATTCATGAACTATCCCCACATCCTCGAAGTGATCAACCCCCCTCTTAGCCGTAATCACCGTCACCCTGTTCTCTCGCCCACCCAGTCGAGTAGCTCTTGCGAGCGACCGTCCCGGGGCCTTCCCTTCTCCATACTTCCGGGGAGCTATCCTATCCCACATAAACTTAACCTACTGTTGGGCAAGGGTATGAAACTCCTGCAGTTTCCGCTTAATATTCCCCTGTTGGGCTTTAGTCGGGATGGGGGCCCTCTCTTGCAAGACCTGCAGTTCTTCCTCCGCACTAGCCAGGTCTTTCCGTATCTTCTTCAGAATCCCCAACTCGTTGGCTATACATTCTCCCCTTATCACACATTTAAATCCTTCCTATAGGACACCAGCGGACGACACCGACCCATCATTGGCCTCAAAATATACATCTATAGCTTTTGCCAGTTCCTCCCTGAAGACCACGTCTGTAAGCGCTTCACTCTTAAACCTCCAAGGAAGCCTCGCCCTATCTCGACCCTCTAATCGGATAGATAACAGAACAGGAGCATGATCCGAAAGAGTGCGGACCAAAATACCCACCCCCACAGACCGGCCCATAATTGCTCGAGACACCAGGAAATAGTCTAGGTGGGCGGCCGAGCCATGCGGCGCAGAATAGTGCGTAAATTGTTTCACCCCAGGATTTCTCACCCTCCAAATGTCCTCAATATCCCACACTGGGAACATGCCCCTTTTACTACCTAGACGGCACGTGCAGCCCACCCTACCCAGAGTAATGTCCAAAACTGTCACAATGCCTGCCCCCGGAAAGCCAGACCAGGCCCAGCAACCCCGGAAGCAGTCATCATGCCACTTGAAGCATGCCCAAAAACCCCAGTTAGGGGCTCTTTGGCTACAGTCCTGGCGCCTATGGCGCCAGGCTCATAAGAATAAAGTCAGTCCTGGCGCCATGGGCGCCAGGCTCATTACAGAAATCTTACCTGTTGCAGACCATGCTGCATACCTACCTGATGCAGACCATGCTGCACGAA
Organism: Ambystoma mexicanum; assembly: GCF_040938575.1. Classification (NCBI taxonomy): domain Eukaryota; kingdom Metazoa; phylum Chordata; class Amphibia; order Caudata; family Ambystomatidae; genus Ambystoma; species Ambystoma mexicanum. The sequence continues at coordinate 1,469,916,199 of NC_090931.1, read as the reverse complement.
GCCACAAGCCAAATGAGGCTTAAAGGGACTACTTTACCTCAGGGACTCCTTTCCTCTCGGGTGGGGCTGTGGAAGAATACTTACCTGCGACTTCTTCCAAGGCTATTTAAGCCACACCCGGACAGCCACACGTGCTTCGCGTTATTCTGCTTGCTGCAGCGTAACGCTCACCGTGTCTTCAGCAGCTCCAGTCTTCAGCCACGCCCGCTTCAGCCCTGGAACACCTGGAACAAGAAAAGGAGAAGGAGAAGAGGTCAGAACAAAACCCTTACCTGAATCCTTGATCCAGCACATCGTCGATCTGGAAGAGAGAAGCCTTCTCAGGTGCATTGCCACGCACCTCGCAGAGCTGCGCTGAACTCACCAACCGGGGCTGCATTCCTTTACTCCATCGCGAATCCAGCATCTCCAGGCCATTCTTCAACACCTGGGGGAGACAAGAACAGATAGGTGAGCAAGGGCAATACAAACCACCCCCAAAGACTTACCTGATTTACCACAGGGGGTACTCACCTCATCTCGGGTCGGCGTAGTCAATTCTGCATCACTGCCGCACCCCGGCCCCTAAGGGGAAAACAAGGACAATACAAATCACCCCCAAAGACTTACCTGATTACCACAGAAGGGGTACTCACCTCATCTCGAGTCGGCGCAGTCAATTCCGCATCACTGCCGCACCCCGGCCCCTAAGGGGAAAAAACAAGGACAATACAATCTACCCCCAAAGACTTACCTGATTTACCACAGGGGGGCACTCACCTCATTTCGGGTCGGCGCAGTTAATTCTGCATCATCGCTGTACCCCGGCCCCAAAGGGGAGAACCACAATAGATTTACCAGGATCTTACCAATTGCCACTTGGAACTCTTCTGGTGGTTTAAATCCGCAACCTGCAAGGAATCTGGCAGAGTGAAGATCAGACTTTTGAACTCTTACGAACAATTGGACTTAGAGTCAATACTGGAACTCACCAATTCCTCCACGCCAGTGAAGTAACTGGTCGTCTACGCGGCCCTGCGCTCGACGCAGGATGGAGAGCTCATCTTTCCAAATCTTCAGGTGAGATTAAGAGGGAACTTCAGGAGTGTTCTGTGGGCAGACAAGGGGAGTGAGAAGGCGGGTTAACGCTCAGATTACAGGAGGTTAATTCCCTTTCTCCATTGCAGAAAGATATTCGTACAAGTCCAACAAACGAAGCTAAGTGGGTCTGTCCAGTCTGTCATCTCGGCTCTACGTGTTACTCTGGTGGAAGCAACAGCGGGCCAGTCCAGATCGACGCCCCCGTGGGAATCAGGTGAGCGTAACAGAAACTGAATTGAAATCTCCTGCCCATATAATTTCCCCTTCGGGAAGTACCCCCAATTGCCATTTCTACCCGGTCAAGAGACTCTATCGTGTCCTGGTTGGGACCAGAGTAGCATATCAGTGTGTATAGCTTCCCCTGAATAACCCCCTGCACCACCAAGGCCCTGCCCTCTTGATCCTTCAGGATTTTGGTCAGTCGGAATCCCACGAGCTATGCACCAAAATGCACACACCCCTGGAATAAGAAGAATAGTAAGAAAAGTACCTATGGAACCCTAGCTCTTGCCAAGTTTAGATTCATTAGCCGCTGTCAAGTGGGTCTCCTGGAGAAAAGCCACCCCCACCCTATGCCGTTCCAGGTATTGCAGAACCTTCCGACATTTAGGCAGGCTATTAAGGCCCCTGACATTCCAGGTCATAAGATTCACTGTCGCCATTCGGAGGTGTCTTAACACATACCTTCCCGTCACCTCTTGCCACCACATGCATCGAAACCTTCTTTATGTACCACCGAGTCTCCCCACCTTCCCTCCCGCCCCCCCATTCTACCAACAACCCCCCAACATGTCTGTGCTTACCCCCCCTAACCCACCCCGCACCCCTACCAACCCCAACAAGAGCACCCCCCCACCCATACTGGAGACCCCAACATTCCAGCTCTCCAACTACCCTTAGCATGTATGGAAACTGCTTTCGCTCAAGGGGCGGCTAGGAGCCCAACCCTCCATTGCACCACTCCAGGATAATTATCTCTTCACATAGGTTCAACACCAACTACCAAGTAAAGCTGCATCGCCAAAATCTCTTCTATGCTTAAACAGCGTCAGACATCGTTCTTCCGTGGCCTGGGGGACCCAGGCCACATATCGAGAAAGGTGGAGGCTTCCTCCGGAGTCTGGAAAAACAGCGACTTTCCTTCATGTACGACCCGCAGCTTGGCCAGGAATAACAGTGCATATTTCAGGCATCTGTCTCTCAGTCTCTTCTTGACTTCCAGAAAAGTTCTCCTGGCAGCTTGCACCTTATCAGAAAAGTTCAGGAAAAATTTGATTACACCCCCTTTATAAGACACCATGCCCTTCTCTCTAGCTTTCCTGAGTGCCGTGTCCCTATCCCGATAATTCAATAACCGGGCGATCCGTGGACGGGGCGGGGCCCCGGGATAGGTCTCCGACCACTAGGGATCCTATGCGCTCTTTCAACAACGCATAACGGGGAGAAGCCCTCAGGTCCCAGTACTTCTCTCAGTATTTCTTCCACCAGAGTCTCCATGTTCCTCTGGCCCTCCGACTCGGACAAGCCAAAGACCTAATATTATTCCGACAGGACCGCGATTCAAGGTCCTCATGCTTCTCCCTAAGTTCTTTCATGGCCTTCCTGACCACAGACATTTCTCCCGAGACCGAGGTTGCCACATCTTCCACTCCAGATAGACGCCCCTCCGCCTTGTCCAATCTTTCCCCATGCTTGTCCAAACGGACCTGCATGTGGTCCACCTTGCAAGTCAGTGTGTCCAGTTTACCATCCAGAGATTGTATTCCTGACTGTAGCTGCACTAGCATAACCTTAATGTCCTGAAAAGCAGTTACAGGATCTGGCTCCGGCCCTGAGGTATGCGGCGCAGCTGAATTGCTCAGTGTTCCACAATTTTTGACTTGTGTGGGCATCTCAAAGTTTAACTTCGACTGCTACTTATCCCCCTTCCCTGACTTAGACATGGCACGTGAGATAAGCGGGTCGCCGAGATGATCTGCTGGATATGTTGGCCAGGGCCAACTGAGCCCCCGTAGCCCTCGCCCCCTCCCTTACCGGGGATCGAGCCCGAACCCTATGTCCAACACCAGGTTCCACTGCATTCGACTCAGGCACCAGGGATATAATCCACCAACCCACAATGGTTATTCACCGCACCCGCGGCGCGCCCGATGCGAGCAACTCCAGGTGTATGAGGCCCAGTATGTATCAAGCGTTGCCCAGGGTGCCATCCACTGGGGGCCCCTAAATCTTGCCGTCCCAGGGGCAAGCGGCCCTCAGCTGCATAGAACAGATCTCTGTGCTACGCCTGCACTGCCATCCACAAGCGCCGCCGCCACTCAATCCAGTACCACACCATCAGCAGTGAACAGCTTCCTAGCCGCCTAGAGCAGATTCAATGGGTGGAGGGCCGTTCCAAATCTCGACCTGTATCCCCTCCTGGGTCTAAGGGTGTACATGCGCCCCAGGCTAGAGTGTGGTGTCCAGTCAACTGGTCGACGACAAACTGGTCGACTGCAATTTGGTCGACACCATTTGGTTGAATGCCAAATGGTCGAATTTTTTTTTTTTTTTATATATATGTGTTTTGTGGGTTTTCGTGTGGGGAAAAAAAATAAAAAAGAAAAAAAAGGGGGTTGAGGGGGGACCCCCCAAAAAAAACCAAAAAATGGGTAAAAGTAAAAAAAAAAAAAAAATTCGACCATTTGGCATTCGACCAAATGGTGTCGACCAAATTGTCTGTCGACCAAATGTTTTCGACCATTTGACTGGTAACCCTAGAGTGTCAGTCCCCTTCCGACGGATTATAGGTTTGGCTCCCCGATGCCCACCACTGTTTGTACCGGCGAACTGAGACAAACAACGTCTTTAATTGCCCCAGGGGGGGTGTCCCATCCAGGTCGAGGCCAGCGGGGCTGCACACCCACCGCTCCCCGCTGAAATAGGGTTCCCGTCTCAGGACCACTCCAATGGCTTTTGGGTGTGTTTCCTCCCTTTCCACACCTCTGGGGTGTTCGCGTGTCCAGCTGCCGAGGAGCACAGCCCGCCTCCTCACTCACCGTCGGACAGCCCGGCCAGGAACCCCGGCCCAGCCGTGACGTCCGTCCACAGCTCAGAACGTCTCAGAGCAGGTGGCCATCACACCGCTCCAGCCCCAGAGGGCGTCCAAGCCGCCCAGCGCCGCAGCCGGCAAGGCGCACAACACACCAGCCGTCCAAGGCCGAGCCGCCGCACCCTTCCACAGTCCGCCTCCTCCCCACTTCCCATGGGCAGGGGGTGTCTCAACAGGCTCTGCCAAATGCCCCTCTGGCACTCCAGGCAGCAGTCGTCCGTTTCGGGGTATCCTGCTGTGCCGGCCATACTCGTGGAACTCGCCACAGGCAGCCAGCACCGAGCACCGGCACACCACGCTTCAAGCGGGGCTGCACCTCCCCCCACTCTTATCTGGAGTGAATCCCAGCCGCAACTTCGCTGTACTAGTTCTCCACCATTCTGACGCCGACCTCACCCAGGATAACTTCTATGAGGGCCAGATGCACTCCAGCTTCAGATTTCGCAGCTTGAACATGAATTCCGTCACAGAGACCGCCGGATAACATGCCGGATTTATGAGATGCTGGAGAGCTTCACAGGCCTGCGGCCATCTTGGTCAGGCTCACTAGCGCCCCCCCACCCCACTTAGTCGTTAACTTTAATCAGGACAGAATAGCCAAACATAGGACAATTAAGACAGTGACAACTTCAAAGGAACAATAAGCTGTAAAATGTTTGGCTTGGTGAAAACGAGAAATAGAAATGTCAAGTAAAAATGGTATTAATTTATGATAAATGCTTTAAATAAAAAAAATAAAGAAAATTGAACAGGAGAAGGGCAAGTCAAACCCTCACGACATGGCTTTGCTTGAATGAAGTAAAATGTCCATGGGCATATCTGATTGAGATTGCAGTTGATTAACATCCACTCTCACATTTGAAAGAAATCATGCAGGTTACTCGAGGCCCGGCTGAGTCAGGGAAGATACTGCACATAAATGTATGTAACCAAATGAGTGACAACTTCCAGGATTAATTCTCAAGTATGGGTGGAGGGTCATGATTCGGTAAGAAGACAGAATTGTGAGGGTGGTAGTTTATACTGTGTAGTTAGGGAAAGGGAGTGTAAAAATGGTTTGCATAATAGTTGAAGTGGGGGTTACAGGGCAAGCAGACCTCTGGTGTATGCTGCTTTAGCTAGCAGAAGAAGGTCATCGCTTCGCTATATTTTCCAGAAAGATTTGCTATGGGCACCAATATGAAGTAAATCTTAGAGGCCCCAGATGGAGAATTGGGGGCAGCATGCGGAAGGGGGCAATGTAACCGGAGAAGAGTGCTGGAGGAGAAAACTGGGTGCAAGGGCAGGGAGGAGAGATGGAAGTGGGCTGAAACAATGTAACCTTTGTTGTTGAGGGCAAGGAGCTGTATGCATATGGGTCATTTTGAAGGCTGGCAACATTGAGTCTGGAGGAATGATCATGGAAGGACAGAACAGTTCAGTATGATTTTGAATACGTATGGGTGGGTGGATTTGTGCAAGGTGGCTAGGGAGAGTGAGAGAGAATACACCTTTTTTCTCAAGCACATCAAAGCTATTCCCCAATAGGCTTAGTTGAATATTCTCATCAACACCATGTAGGCAGAGTAGAGGTTACCCTGATCACTTCATCGGACCATGAACTGATAGGAGTTCCAATGAATCTTCTGACAAACGACAGGTAAGGCGGTATGGCAATTACATGAGTTTGTAATGAGGAATTTGTTTCTCAAGCTTCTTTTGAAGGTGTGATAGAGGATTATTTTTTTTTTTTAAACTTTGGTTTTATTGGTGGTTTTTCGAAGAAAAATACAAACGGCAACGCTGAGAGCGTCGTAATCATCATTTTTTAACATTGTCATAAAACCCCCAGGATCCCTCTCCCCCCTCCCCCCCACCCCAACTCCTCCCCTCCCCCCAGATCAGAGTCACTTCAAAAGTCGAACAGCTGGAGCTGTCATCGTCGCTCGTTGTACGTTGCCACAGAGGTATGCTATACTCTTGCGTCCAAATTGGCTGAGTGAGATCCGGCGTCTCCCGGGTCCTGGGCTACTCCTACATCCCTGAGTAAGGCATTCCAAACCCACCCCCGCCATTCTGCCAGAGTGTACTCATATTGTCAGTGGGGGTCCCGGCCCCATGCCCCATAGACCCCATACCAGTTAGCCTGAAAGGAGCCCAATTCGTTATTTACCATGGCCGTCAATTTGTCCATTAAGAACATGTTTATGAGTTTCTTAAGCCAATCGTCCTTGGATGGGGTCTCTGGGCTCTTCCACCTTTGTGCCAGGGCCACTCTGCCCGCTCGCAACATCGTCTCCCACATTCTTGGGTACCTATACAGTTCAGTGTCCTCCGGGGGGAGGCCCAGTAACATCGTTAGGGGGTTGAGTGGGATTAGTTCCTCGGTGACCTCGGCCATCCACCCCCGTACCTTCTCCCAGAACTCCTGCACCTTGGGGCAGGACCACCACATATGCCCCCTCGATCCCACTTGGCCACAACCCCTTGGGCATCTGGGGGACACTCCCGAAAACATCCTGGACAGTTTCAACGGGTCCCTATGCCAGCCCTGTAGAATCTTAAAGTTGTGCTCCATGTCCGATGTAAATAGGTTCCCATGAAATGCTATCTTAAAGACTTTGGACCACGCCTCCTCCGTGAGTGGTTCTCCTGCCAGGTCGTCCCAAAACCCCCGAAACCCTCTTCTCCCCTCCAAGTTAACAGTGTTCAGTATTTGGTACATTTTGGAGACCGCCCCCTTCCTTGATGTGGCCGTGTCCAGGAACTTTTCGAAGGGGGTCAGCTGTCTCCGTAGGTTCTGGCCCCATGTTTGGTCACAAAGGATGCCCTTCAGGTGCAGATATTCAAAGATTGAAAGGGACTCCCGCCCCAGTGCATCTCGCAGGGCCTCGTATTCGAGGAACTCGCCCTCTTTGAACAGTTGTCCCGCCCATTCCAGACCCCCGTCCGACCATGACTGGGCATTCCTGAATCTCCTGCTACCTAATTTGAGCGGGTGGCCCCAAAGCGAAGACATTGGAGAGGGCCATGTCGTGAGGTATGAGGTTGTGGGTCCCTCTTTCCAGATTGTCCAAAGTATTCCCAGGGTTGGGTGGGCTTTCATTTTGCTAGGGATTAGTCTACGCGGCAGCCACAGGAGGTCGCGCACTTTCAGAGGGTGGGCGTCCATGTCCTCCAGGTATGACCAGTAGGTGCCCATCCCCTCCTTCATGTGCTCCAGCAAGACCCGCAACTGGGCGGCCCGGTAGTAAAGGAGAAAGTCCGGTAGTCCGAACCCGCCCTCCTCTCTGGGTAGTGTTAGGGTGGCCTTTCCTATTCTCGGGGCCCTCCCTTGCCATACAAACTCGCGGGTTGCTTTTTGTAGATCACGGAGCAACTGGGCGGGGACCTCCGTTGGGAGCGCGGTGAATAAATATAGTAATCTCGGCAGTACGTTCATCTTTATCGCTGTCATGCGCCCATACCAGGACCGAATCATACCATCCCATCTCCTCAGGTCAGACGTAACCCCCGCCAGGATAGGCCCATAGTTCTCCGGGGCCAATCTCGAGAGATCTCTAGTCAGGGTTACCCCCAAGTACCTGATGGAATCCCTCCCCACCGCAATCCCCGCACACCTGTCCCGGGGGTCCAACCACGGGTCCTGGGCCCTCATGGGTAGGAGCTTTGACTTAGCTGCATTTATTTTTAGTCCCGAGAACTGCCCGAAGGCTGTCATCAGACGCAGGAGGGGGGGGAGCGAGGAGCTGGGCTCTACCAAGTACGCTAGGATGTAGTCAGCGAACAGGGAGAGCTTGAACTCTACTTCTCCCCTTTTGATCCCTTTGATGTCGGGGTGGGCCCGGACCGCTATGGCCAGAGGTTCCATCGTCAGGACGTAGATTAACGGAGAGAGTGGGCACCCCTGTCGTGTTCCCCTCGTGAGGGGGAATGAGTCGGAGAGTTCCCCGTTCACCTGCACTCTCGCTGTTGGGGCTCTATAGAGGGCGGAGACCCAGGTCCTAACGTGAGGCCCAAAGCCCATTCGACGGAGGAGGTGTTGCATGTACCTCCACTCGACCCTGTCGAATGCCTTCTCGGAGTCCAAGGAAAGCAAACTCGCCTCCAGGTCCGATTCCTTGGCATAGTGGATTAGGTCTATGGTCTTCCTGATATTATCCGAGCCCTGCCTGCCCTTCACGAACCCCACTTGATCCCCGTGTACTAACTTGGGCATTATCCCCTCCAACCGTTTGCCCATCACCTTAGCTAGGATCTTAACATCTGTATTTAGGAGGGAGATCGGGCGGTAGGAGGAGCAGTCAGTGGGGTCTTTTCCTTCCTTGGGCAATACCACTATGATGGCTCTCATCATCGTTTGCGGCAGGATGCCCCCCTCCAGTACTGCATTGAATACCCTCGCCAGGTGTGTGGCCAAAATGGACCGGAACCTCTTGTAGAAGTATACTGAGAACCCATCTTCCCCCGGTGACGTTCCCGCCTTCATCCCACCGATTGCATTCTCCACCTCCTCCTCTGTGACCCCTCCCTCTAGACCCTCTGCCATCTCGCCTGTCAGGGATGGGATCTGGATGGAGTCCAGGAACTCCTCAATCTGAGTGTCATCCCCGGCATATTCTGACGAATATAGTTGTTCATAGTAGCGTCGAAAAGCCGCTCCTATGACTGGGGTGCTATGGTCTAGTGAGCCCCGTTCGTTCCTGATTGCCCTCACCATTCTGCTCCTCTGGACCTCTCTAAGTTTCCAGGCCAGGATTTTATCGGCTCTGTCCCCCTTCTCATAATATTTTTGTTTCACTAGCTGGAGGTTGCGCTCAGTTTTGTGCAACAAGAGATCTTTCAATTGAAGTTTGTAATTTTCTAGGGCTGTGATCTGATCCATAGCCAAGGGTGACTCCGGGGGGCCTCCCGGCTGGAGCTGTGCGATCTTCTCCCTAAGGGATTTTTCTTGGGCCTCCCTCTCCCTTTTTTTCTGAGCCCCCATTCTTATGAGAACCCCACGTAAGGTCGCCTTGAAGGCGTCCCACAGCACATGCGCACCCACCTCGCCATTGTCGTTCAGCTTGAAGTATTCCGTAATGGCGTCCTGCACTTCCTGCGCCAGGACATCGTCCTTCAGCAGGGAGTCATTGCACTTCCATCGCCCTTTTCTGCCACCTCGCCATTCCCCTATAATGGTGGTACGGACCAGGTCATGGTCGGACCAGGGGACCGGGTCAACCTCATAGCCGGAGACATATGGGCGCAGGGGTTCGTCTACCAGGATGTAGTCTATTCGGGAGTATGATGTGTGGATTGCGGAATATTATGTGAAGGAGGGGTGTTCTGCCCTAGGGGTCGGGATGGTGTCCACTAGGCCCAGCTCTGTGTTGATCCGTGAAAGCAAGCGTCCCCAAACAGCACGATCCTCCCCGCAATGAGAGACAATGAAGGACTCTCCCAAAATGGGAATAAGGCCAAGACAGAGTGCGGGTGAGCGTAAATGGGAGTTTATCAATCAGAATAGGGCATGCAAAGGACTCTGCAAACTCCGAGAGCGCTCTGTCTGACAATAGCAAAGACAGGCGTATATATTTACAAAAAACGTCATAAGAACCTACACACTATAGGGGGCACAAGTTCATGGGGATTGGGTGGCGACGACTAACTATAGGTGCTGCTGTGATGTGGTTGGCTTTGGCTGGAAGACGTCACTGGGCAGCCTTGTGGGTTGGGCTGGCCCTGGCAGGGTGGCGGAGTTCATCCAGGCGGTGTTGTGGGGCCATCGCGGCCAGTGGCAGAGATGAATGTCTTCTCCTGACTTATCAGCCCTAGGCCATGCACACCGCAGTCATTCAGGCATTTTTAGTATTATCTTCTTTAGTAAATCTTACAATAGGTTATACAACAGGTTAATGCAACACAGGAGGAATGCACCTTGTGAGGGGACTGGAGGCAATACGTCAGGGCATGGTTACCAGTGTCCTGTTGACCGGGGCCATAGGTCGAGGGGCTAAGCTTCAGGGCCTGGCACGGGCGGTACATGTCTTTCTGCCTTGTTAGAAGTTGTTATGGATGTTCCGCTGTGTGTTGTCAAAGTGTTGGGTGTCTTGATTGCACAGGGCCATAAGTCTGAGATGGTCCGGTGGGTTGTGAGGTTTACGAGGGGGCGCGTGTGTTCAGGCAGAGGTTTACTGCTGGGCTGTAAATAATGCATGTGGCAGGTGGTGGCCTTGGGTGCTACAGAGGGGGTTACAAATCTTTGAAGCGACTCCAGTCTGGTTGGGGGAGGTAACGCAGCGCGGCGCGGTCTCTGCTCTCATGCCTTGGCAGCCGTCGTAGGGTGGGAGGGGGAATGGCCTTGCATGTATTTCACAAAGGTATCTCCCTCGTGTGTTGCCGATTTAGGTAAAGACATCATAAACATTTGAACACTCTATAATACTTATTCGGAACATTACAAAACATGCATTTAAACTTTGCTGGATGTGTCTTGTTTATACCCAGTCTGAGTACCTTATTCATACATTATGTTTTAACAAGTACAGTATTTAGTTATATGCATATATATTTGCAGTAAGTGAGGTAGAGTTAGGATTGGTGGAGAACATAGAAAGTAACCCGCCACTTGTTCGTGACGGTGGTGGCGCATGTGGGGCCTAGACATGCACACATGACATGTGCCTTCTCGTGCATTCTTCACATGGGCCCTTTGTATGGTTACATTCGTTTTCTTGTGTCCTCTAGCAGCATTAGTTCAGTTATGGCGCGAGCCCATGGGGTGTAAGTTTTCCAGTCATACACGTAACAAACAGATTCCTGGTGCGTTCCGTTATTATTAGTACCCAACTGCAATGGTATAGGCTCACCATCGCTTATATCATGGGAGCATGATCTCTTGTAATTATACATCGTACAGGCTTTTGTAATATAAGGGATTTTATGGAAGAAAAGCATCCTTTGCAAGTAGTCTCAACATTAATATACAAAGATTGTCTGTCATCTAACAACCATTTTACTGTTCTTTTCATTTGCCTAGGCCTGTTGGCCGGGTCATGCTGGGAGCGATGATACACTGCGGGAGGTGAACTGTTACAATGTTAGTGTATTACACTAGCTCATGTCCGTCTTGTTCGTGGGAACGTGCTCGCAGCGGATCTGCCAGGGTGCTGCGGCAACAAGGATGACTGAAACCCTCCAAGGGTGGGGGCCGCGCTACAGTGCGCTGAGCTCACACCATCTTTACCAGACAAAATGGTTTCTTAGGCCTAGCTAAATTTTAATACATGTGGGCAATTAATACATGCGGGCAATGTCTCCAGTGGGTGAACCCTCCACCACCTGGGCCCGGGTGGCATGAGGGGACGCCCAAGAGAGCCATAGTCCTCACCTGGGGAGAAAGCGCAGGCGAGGGGGGTCTTCTTGGACCAGTCCTCCCCTACATTTCCCCCCTTTCGTTACTAAAGTAACGAATTCTTTAAATCTTCTATCCTCCTACATTCTGCCTCGTCCATCACCGCCTCATCCCATGCAGGAGTTCCTTTGATGGGCATCCATGCTCTGCACACCCCCCTTAAGCTCTCACCTCTCCGGGCGTATTCATCTGGGGTACACATTAGATATATGCACCCACCATCTCCTTCTAAATCTACCCAAACTTCCTCATACCATTCTAGTATACGGGGCTCTTTGATGGTTGTGTGCCACAACTTATCTACAATATCTCTATCATGGTATATAGGCACCAGTTGGTACCTGGGCGAGTTATCTATCCCTGCTTGTACTTGTGCTTCTTGCATCGTTTTTATTGTACCGTGTGAGTTGCCCATTGTCACCATCATCATTGCACCATTTGGTACTGCGTTAGCACAAACTCGAAGACCCACCTGGCACAGGCAAAAAAGTAGAAGGAGGAACACAACAGCTGGTATTAAAAATTTCACAGTTGTTCCAAGCCATGAGGGAACCCAGGAGAAGATGTTGTCGAACCATGTACTCGCTTCTGCTCCACCTTCCATTTTCATTTTTTCTCCTAGGTTGTGGACTGCTTCGATCACATGGGACAGGGAGCCATTCTCTGCGTCTTCAGAAGGTACGAAAGTGCAGCAGGCACTTCCTATTTTTCGGCAAACACCACTGTCCATCGCCGTCAACAGGTCCAGGACATACCTGTTTTGCATGGTCATTAGTCGTAAAGCTCTTAGTTCCACTTTGATTATATTGAATCCTTCTTCAGTGTCGTTTGCCAGCTGAATTAGTTCCCAGCGTGTTATCTGGAGCCACTTTGCGTTTGCCCTTGCTTGGACACTTGAGACGAGTGAGGCAAAAAATGTTTCTGCTGAGCTGAATAATCGATACTTGTCTGGGATCTGAGCCAACAGTTCCGATGATGCCTTTGATATGTAGTTTGATGCTCGTCTGTTACGGGTCAGCACTTCTCCCTTGCTTCCAGAAGACAGGACATATATTTGTGTCTCTGCAGTTGGTTGAGCCACACTCTGCATGCGTTCCTGTGTCCCATCGACGTGGCTTTCTGGTATCACCATTAGGGCTGAGTGCAGAGTGGCCATTGAACAGCTGCCACTCCATGACTGGGGGAGGTGTAGGTATGCCTGTTTGCCGCACACCCAGTACGTGTCCATCAGGGCCGCTGTCCCTTTCCTTAGGTCTGGGATGGTGAGGGTTTTGTTGCAGTTCTTGTTTGTTCCCATGGGGGTTCTCCCTTCTCCTTTAAAGCACAGTTTATAGTCCATTTCGCTCTGCAGTTTGAACGGCTTTTCAATGGCAGTTACCCAAGTTAGTTTTGAAATGTGTTCTCTCCAAACTGGTGTACATGTTTCCTCTATCCACTGCAATTTATCCGGTGCCACTCCTCTTAGTGCTTCCGCTTTGCACAGTACTTCTTCATCCTTCTGCTTGTTGTCAGAAAAAAGTGTCCCTTTTATCACGAAAAATGGTTCTTTCAAACATACCACTCCTGCCGTTTTTGGGTAACACGTTTTCTCGTTCTGCAGCATTTGAAAAGTCACTTCGTGTGCCTGGAAGGTGTTCTTAATCCTGCACAGCGTGAGATGAAGGAGACATTGGGCATCCACAATAGGCAACTCTTTAGGTAACAACACTTTGGGTGTACCTGATGCATGGGGGATGAGGGAACAGACATAACAGCTCTCGTTTGTTGTCTGTTTAGCTGTGGCACTCATGTCTGCGTACCACTTATTTGTTTGATGGGGGTGTCGTGGGTCTTCCATCTTATCTAGACCTAGCCCATAGTACTCATCATACTTCCTCCTCCCTGCTTCTCTCTTTCGTCTGTTATTCTTGTTACTCATGTACTTCCCAACCCCCAGGACAGTGGACAAACTAGACCCCCCTTTCTCATTCCCGCCCCCCTTGGCCCATTCATCATATAATATGTCGTGCATTGCTAGTAGCTTTTCGTCTTCTTTCCTGACGTTATCTGGCAGATTGTTTTTTGGGCTGGGGGCAAGCTGGCTGGTGGGGGTGTTATACAACCATGATATGGCAGACGGGTTTCGGTCATTGAGACTGTGGGCATTGTAATTGGATACCCCTGGTGGAGACACTGTGTTGCTCTGCATTCCAACACTGGATGGTGTGGTATGATACCCCCACACAAGTTTAGTTCCGTCCCATATCAAAAAATCACCTTCCCTGGTATTGACACCTGCAGTTGCATTGGGCCCGGTGGTACTGTTAATTGGTCCAGTAGTGTTGTTACTCCCTCCCCCCTCGTACATCTCGATAGAGATGAACGCTATAAACCAATACGTAACCAAGCCAAACATTATCATAAAAAACAATGTGATGCATACTGATAATCCACACTCATACTAATATCTACATCTCTCATATACTAATTCTCTCATTCTACTAATTCTATCTGTTGCAGGCTGCCCGTTAGATGCCATGGAAGCTCCTGTTTGAGATATAAAAGTGCATTAAGTGCATGCATGTAAACGTTTTGCTGGCACCATCTGTGCCAATAAATTTTCACGGGGAATGGAAGCGGGTGGGGATGCGGGGGAGGGGTATTCACAGACAAGGGTGTATACAAGCTATAATATTATTATTTCATTAATTACATACCACTCAACAAGATAAAAAAGAAAGCACACACACACATTTTTTTTTTTTTTTTTTTTTGGGATATCCTTGTCAGTCATTATTCCATTCAAGTCCAGTGCTGACACACACACACACGCAAGTCGATATGTAGACATCCTACTCATTTGCATCGTTTGCTGTTGTCTGTGCCTCCTCATCTATCTCCTCTTGTACATTGCTGTATGCTTTTCGTACGTCGGTCAAGTGTACCCAGTACCGCAAGCCCTTTACCTTCACTGCTGTGGGCGTGCAGAATATTACTTCGTATGGGCCATGGAATCGTGGTGCATTCCACCGACGCACAAAGCTTCTAACATAAATTGAGTCACCTGGCATCAGCTGTAGCTGTTGCTCTGGCTCCGTGACAGATCCTGTTACGTTTCCCTCTTCTCTAGTGAAGGGTGGGGAGAGTTGCTTTGATATTGCGCGCGCTGCCCTTGTTAATTTTCTTAGATAGTCTGTGAACTCATCTCCCAATATTGCGGCGCTTCTGTGGGCATCTGAGTGTTCGCGCAGTGGAGAGTGTGCTGTGTTCATTCGTCTCCCAGTCACGATCTCGTGCGGGGACAAATGGTGGTCTTTGCTTGGCTGGTTTCTCAATTCAAATAGCGCTAGGGGTAGACAGTAAATCCAATTTTTCTTCAATGAGAAGCATAGTTTTGATAACCTGCCCTTTAACAGGCCGTTCATCTTTTCCACTACGCCATTACTTTGGGGATGATAAATCGAACACAATTTATGTTTTATACCCAATAACGTGGTAACTTCCTTGAAAAGTTCATTCACAAAGTGAGAGCCGTTGTCTGAGCGAATCACGTCACAAATTCCCCAGCGCGGGAACACTTCCCTTACTAGGAACTTGGCGGCGCTTTTGGCATCAGGTCGCGCACATGGTCCCGCTTCCACCCACCTTGAAAATGGGCACACAACCACGATCATGTACCGCGCGCCATTACACCTTTCCCCCATGTCTGCATAATCTATATGCAGTTCTCTGAAGGGGCCAATGGGTTTTGGAATTGTTCCCCGGAGTGTGCATAATGTCATTCCTGAGTTGTATATTTGGCATGTTGTACATTCCATTGCCAATCGAGACACATGCTCCTGGAGACAGGGCACAAACCATTCTTCCTGTATTTCTGCTGCGATGTGCTGTTTAGTGTTATGTGCGGGGAAGTGTAGCTGTTGAAATGCAACTTCTAATAACTGCAGTGGCATTACCACTTTCCCTGAGTTATTTTGCCGCCATAGTAGGTCTGTTCCTGATTGGCTGCATCCCCGTTTTGTCCACGTTAGTTTTTCTTCTGCACTAGCTCCTTCCTGCAATTCTAGTATTTGTGATAAGGACATCATGTTGTACCCTTCTGACAGTTCTTCGGTTGTTGTGTTCTTGATCATGAACTCACCTGTGTCGTATTTCTGAAAATAGGAAGCCTCCTTGGCGGCAGCATCCGCTGCCGCATTCCCTAAAGACACAACGTCTGAGTTGGATGTATGGGCCTGGCACTTCACTATTGCTACAGCAGTAGGGTTTTGTAGGGCCTCAATTAATTCTTTTAACAATTCTGCATGCTGCACTGGTGTTCCATCTGCCCTTCTTAATCCCCTACGGCCCCATCTTGCTAGACCCCCATGTACTGTCGTCGTCATGTAAGCTGAGTCTGTGTATATTGTTACTGCACAGCCCTTTGCTGCGTGTAGTGCTTCTATGAGCGCAATCAGTTCTGCTGCCTGTGCAGAGTAATGCGACGGGAGGCGGTACTGTACTAGTGTTTCAAACTCACCTTCCTCTAATCTCACTACTGCCATGCCAACGTGTTTCTCTCCCGTGTCCATATCAATTGATGCGGACCCATCCACAAAGTACACTTCCCCCTCGCTGAGAGCGTTTTCACACACAACTGTGCCCTCCCCTCCTTCTCCTGTGTGGGTTGCGCAATCGTGATTTTGCATATCCTCTAATGTGCACGCTTCTGTAATGAATGTGGTGGGGTTCACTGTTTTACATCTCACTATGTGGATGTTGGCGCTGGACAATATAATCTCGTATGCTGTTGCCCGCTGTGTGGTCAGTGTGCTTTTTGATCTTTCAAGTATTGCAAATGATGAGTGTTCCACAAACAATGTCACAGGGCACCCCATCACTATTGCGGCACTTTTCTCAATCGCGAATGCGGCTGCTGCGAGCGATTGTTCGCACGCGAAATGACCCTGCATCACGGCATCCAAAGTACCACTATAGTAAGCCAGGGGCTTGTGTCCTAAGGATGTTTTTTGTGTCAGTACCGCTGTCATGAGTGTTCCTTTGCAATGGGAAAATAGGTAAAATTCGCGTCCATAATCAGGGTTTGCTAGTACTGGAGCGCTTGAAATTAGCTCTTTCAGTGATTGGAACGATATGCTCATTTCTTCTGACCATTTTATTTTTACATTCTCCTGTTGTGCTTCTTTGAGTGCTTGTAGGAGGGGTCTCGTGTATGCTGCATAGTCTAGTATCCATGCTCGGCAATAGTTGCACATCCCCAAGAATTTCTGCATATCTTTTACTGTTGTGGGTTCTCCTACTGATCTTATTGCCTCTACCCTGTCGGGAATTATTCTTTTTCCATCTTTTGATATGAGCTGTCCCAGGTATAGGACCTCAGTCAGGCAATACTGTAGCTTCTCCCTGTCTACCTTGTATCCTTTGTTGGCTAGTAAAGTCAGGAGCGTCGTTGAATCTTTTCTACATGTTGCTTCGTCTTGTGCACACACCAATAAATCGTCCACGTACTGAATAATCGTACTCTCTACTGATAGGTTTCCCAAGTCTTCATGCAATATGCGGTTGAATATGCTCGGGCTCTCACAGTATCCCTGTGGCAGTCTGCAGTGTTCATATCTTTTTCCCCCCAGTGTGAACGCTGTAAGGTATCTACTCTCTTCAGCCAGGGGTATTGAGAAAAATGCGTTTTTCAAGTCCACTACTGTAAAATGTGATGCTGCTTTTGGTATACTGCATAGTATTGATGCAGGGTTCGGGACTAGAGGGAACTCTTTCTGGATTACATCATTGAGGGGGCGTAAGTCCTGTATCATCCTCCAAGATCCCCCTTTCGCTTTTTTGATTGGATAAATACATGTGTTACATGGGGAGTTTGAGGGCACTATTATCCCTTGTATTAGTAGTGCCTTTATCGTTGCTTTTTTCCCTTCTTCAGCCTCACGGGACAATGGGTACTGTTTGACTCGGGGTAAGATAGCTCCTCGTTTTAGTTTTATTATCACAGGTTGTACTCCGTGCAACAGCCCTACATCATGGGGGCCTGTTGTCCATAAATTGTTTGGTACTAGCCTCATGTCGTCATCAAAAAATGACGGTGGTGTTCCTACCACTGCCATCAATTGGACGGGGATCTCTCTGGCTTGGATCAAAATGTCACAGGGCATCGCTATTTCCATTACTATCTCACCATCTGCTTCTGTGTCTGAAAAGAGATCCTCATCTGTTACCTCGCGTAGGGCAAGGTTGGCGTTTGTACACAGCACTGTGCGCCACTCACATCCTTCTCTGTCCATTCCAATCACAGCGATCCGTTTCGCTGATACCTGCACGGCGTGCAAATCCAACGACACCACTGATCCTGGTGCTGCGTTTGGACACACTATGGGGCGGAAGAGGAACTCTGCTGGAATCCTCCAATCCATGCTTTTTAGCTCTGGAACTATAAGGGCCAAAGTCTTTAGCCCTTCAATAAACATCTCTTCATTCTGTGGCAGCCCTCGTATTTCCTGTGTGGTTGTGTAGGCTTGCACTACCAACATTGCACGCAAGGGGCATATCCCGGGTGTCGAACACACTATTCCTCCTTCGGTAAATGATATGGTCATGTTAAGTTTACTCATAAGGTCCCTCCCCAGCAAATTTATCGGGGACTGTTCATAATACAGTAAGGGTGCCTTTACAGTCTTGCCCCCTACGGTTACATCCAAAACTTCTGTGTAAGGAACTTCAATTACAGCCCCAGAGAACCCCTGCGTCTCTAACTTCCTGTTAGATAACGGGAACCGGCCCTCCCTGACACATGATTTCTCCGCTCCCGAATCAACCATGAATACAAACTGCCTGTCTCCTATCTGCGCCCCTACCAATGGTTCCTCTGCTGCACTGTGGGTGGTAGATAGAACTGGACATGCAAGTGTTCTCTGTGGGCTGTCCTATGCGGGGTGTCTCATCGACCCCCCTTCATTGAATACGTTACCTGAGACCACTGACATACCGTTGTAAGGTGCTGGTGCGGGGGCCCCGTTTGCTGCTCTCGCGAAAGGGTTGCCTGGGGTATATTGCATGCTGTCGTTGTTTTGCATGTTTTGTGGGTGGTTCTGTGTTCTATACTGGGGTCCCTGTTGCTGGCCGGCATTACCTTGGCTTGGGTTTCTTAGTTGTTGTTGTCCCATTGGGAGGCCATATGGGCTTCCCGGGTGGGGATGGCCATATTGTTCTACCTCTTGGAACCCGTTATTGGGTCTACTTCTGCACTCTCTAGAATAGTGCCCCCATCGCCCGCAGTTCCAGCAACTTCCTTGTGCACCTCTAGGGCCCTGCCATCCATTTCCTCCCATTCCCCCATACCCCGTTCCACCTCCTCTTCGGCCCCTGTACCCACCTCGTCCCCCTCGAGGGGTCCACTCTTGCCACTGCGGACCTCCACCTTGCTCTTGCTCATTCCACTGCCGCTGTCCTGCTCCCGCCCAATTAGCTGCCATCCTTCCTTGTATTGCTATCAGCCCCTCCTCCTCATCGTCTCCCTCCCTGCTGTGTGGGAGTGCGGCTACTGCCGCTGCGACCTTCACCAATTTTGTCTGTACTAACTTTGCTTCGTCTGCCAATCTTTTCTGAGCTAACTCCCTCTCCCTTTCCTTTATTCGTTTACAATGGTGTACTATTATGCTCTGAATTTCTGGCCATCCCTTTGCTTCAATACCTGCTATTTTGTCGAGCGCTTTCTGCACTTCCTTTGGGAGCCCTCTTTTTATAATGAAGTAAATAAAGAGGTCGATTGATACCAAGGCGTGCCCGTTTCCGCTCTCCACATCTCTTGGACCCGAAAAATGTAATCCATAGCCTCCTCCCCGTCATTCATGGTACACTGCATCACGGACTGTAAGTCAGGTGTATCTGGAAATGTTTCGCGTAAGGCGTCCCACACTCTAGCCCGCACTGTGTTAAAGGAGGCCCCATCATGGCGGTCGCAATCTAACGTTACTCCCGGGAAGCCGGCTTTAACCCATACTCTTTCAGCCTGATCGCCCACCGCTGATACAAGCAGACTTTTCACATCCCCTACAGCAAGGGGTACCCCAGCAGTATGTTTTTCAAAGGCGTATATCCACTTACTTGCCCCTCCTGATAACGGGGGCAATAGCTTTAGTAAGTTGGCTTTGTCCATTTGTGCCCACGGGATATAGTTAGGTCTCCCTCCTCCTCTGTGTATCAGCGGGAGCTGTAGCTTTCCTTTCGTTATGGCACCTGGACCCGATGTGGGTGCTGATGCTTATAGTGATGCCATTTTCCCCACTCTGTTCCTTAGTCGTCCCGACCACTCATCGTCCAGTGTTCTCACTGAACATGTGCCATCCCCCCCTTCGCTTCCCCCTCCCATAGCCATGCTTAACCTGTCACTTTCTTCTAACTCGTCCCCTATATCGCATAGTAATTCCTCTCTATCCCCCATAGGCCTTTCATCATTGTCAGGATCTCCCTCACGTGTCTCTATTTCAATTATTCGGGTTGGTTCTTCCTCAATTCTGAACAGTATCTCACCTTTCTTCCACCCCTCTTCAGGTCTTCTTGTCTCGCCTGGCGCTCTAGACGTGCGCCCTGATCTAGTTGCATTAAGTGCTGTTTGTCCGCAAATGTCTTTTATCCTTGAGAGCTCATCTTTTGCTATTGACAGTCTTGACTGTAAATCATCTGTGAGTTTCTCTATGTCCACCCTTTGTGTACTCGCCTGGCCTCGCTCCCTTGTACTTTCATATGGTGGGGGTGCAGTGGGCCGGTGGGGTGTAGTAGTTGTCGGGGGAGGTACATACGTTGGATCACTGTATCCTTCTGCGGGTACAGGTTTTTTTAATATCGGATATAAACTTATTACCTCTACTGGTGGCGCTACACTTGGCACTTCTTTGATATCTTTATGTATCATCAGTGGATTGTCTGTAGTGGATGGGAGATCAGGATTTGATGCTGGCGCTTTAGGCGGTGGTACCTCTTCAAATAACCGCCAAAGATCTAATATTTCCCTCCTATTCTGCAGCTGCTTCCCTCGGTACTTCAGGAAAATGCATGTCATCACCATATCCAGAACGCTTTTGTCAAATGACCCTCCCTCTGGCCAAATCTGGGGTAGCCCCTCTCCCTTCAACTCAGTTACCCATTGGTCGTGATATTTCTTAATCCGCTCCGCGTACCCCGGTAGACTTTTACAAATATGTGATAAGGGTGTTTCAGCCCCCATCTCTGTGCCCTCCTAGTGCTTATGTGTCTCTGTGTGTCTTCAACTACAATGTGAATGTAGTATCAATATTATTTTTCGTATCCTACTTCACATTCAGTGTTATGCTCGGTTGGGCTCTCCCTCCCTTGACTGCACAATACAAAACTGACTGTACACAGTTTCTACTTTGTTCTCTTTGGGGGACACATACAAGAGCAACCCATCATTTATTTTGACAATATCAACCCGGAAATGAAAAAGCACCCACTCACGTCACTGTATCAACGTTGCCTTCAAAAAGTTTTATCCGGTCACACTTACCATGACCATTTAACAATTATACATTTATAGCCGTTTTACACATTCGCAACATCAAAGTCGTCCCCTGACACATACGAGGTGCACACACCTCTTGGTAGCATTCAATTCACCATTCGAGCTTCCCTCCCTTTCCTCCCTAGCCAGCTGTCCCTGTCCGTCTCA
Organism: Ambystoma mexicanum; assembly: GCF_040938575.1. Taxonomy (NCBI): domain Eukaryota; kingdom Metazoa; phylum Chordata; class Amphibia; order Caudata; family Ambystomatidae; genus Ambystoma; species Ambystoma mexicanum. The sequence continues at coordinate 1,469,894,980 of NC_090931.1, read as the reverse complement.
CTTAGATAGATGGATGCGCATATGCATATATTTATATATTTAACTTGCTCTCCCCCCTTTTCGTAGAACCTGTTTCTCTTTTACTTTCTTCCCAGGTTCGTGCTAAACTTGTTTTTTTTTTTTTTTTTTTTTATTCTCCCCCTACCCCTAAAGAAAAAGAAAAGAAAGAAATAATAGCGAGCACTAATATATTCTCAGTGTCCCCTTTTGCTGAACACTTTTATCTTGTATTTCACTTCGTCATATATTCCCAGTACTAGTCAATATAGCACTATGCGGCGGCGCCTTCCACCCCCTTTCGGAGCTAGGTTCCCGTCACTTCTATCTCTTATTCACCTCGTAGTCCTAATGGCCATATGCAAAGAAAAAGAAAGGAAATTTTAGAATAATCTTTAGTATATCTTCGTACCCCCTTCTCGTTCCCTGTCCTACACTTCTCTCCCCGCTCCCTTTACAATCGCTCACACTCAGTACTCACGTGCCCGTCTTGAACCGATAGTCTCCGAAACTGGGTCCGTCTAGGCAGTGTCGCCGTCAGCTCAACAGTCAGCCCCGACTCCGGCGAGCGGTACTCAAAGGGGATTTTTCAACCGGGATCCCGTACCCTTTCTCTATTGAGTGCGCACTTCTTAGTGTACCGGTCGCCATTGGCGGGCAGCCTCCCGGAGCCGGCTCACCGTGCGTATCCCTTTTCACCGGAGATTCTCGTGCCAAAAGGGGACGGTTATAACGAGTTTAGGAAGAAATAATATCACGCTATCGGGGTCACCACTGAAAGCAAGCGTCCCCAAACAGCACGATCCTCCCCGCAATGAGAGACAATGAAGGACTCTCCCAAAATGGGAATAAGGCCAAGACAGAGTGCGGGTGAGCGTAAATGGGAGTTTATCAATCAGAATAGGGCATGCAAAGGACTCTGCAAACTCCGAGAGCGCTCTGTCTGACAATAGCAAAGACAGGCGTATATATTTACAAAAAACGTCATAAGAACCTACACACTATAGGGGGCACAAGTTCATGGGGATTGGGTGGTGACGACTAACTATAGGTGCTGCTGTGATGTGGTTGGCTTTGGCTGGAAGACGTCACTGGGCAGCCTCATGGGTTGGGCTGGGCCTGGCAGGGTGGCGGAGTTCATCCAGGCGGTGTTGTGGGGCCATCGCGGCCAGTGGCAGAGATGAATGTCTTCTCCTGACTTATCAGCCCTAGGCCATGCACACCGCAGTCATTCAGGCATTTTTAGTATTATCTTCTTTAGTAAATCTTACAATAGGTTATACAACAGGTTAATGCAACACAGGAGGAATGCACCTTGTGAGGGGACTGGAGGCAATACGTCAGGGCATGGTTACCAGTGTCCTGTTGACCGGGGCCATAGGTCGAGGGGCTAAGCTTCAGGGCCTGGCACGGGCGGTACATGTCTTTCTGCCTTGTTAGAAGTTGTTATGGATGTTCCGCTGTGTGTTGTCAAAGTGTTGGGTGTCTTGATTGCACAGGGCCATAAGTCTGAGATGGTCCGGTGGGTTGTGAGGTTTACGAGGGGGCGCGTGTGTTCAGGCAGAGGTTTACTGCTGTGCTGTAAATAATGCATGTGGCAGGTGGTGGCCTTGGGTGCTACAGAGGGGGTTACAAATCTTTGAAGCGACTCCAGTCTGGTTGGGGGAGGTAACGCAGCGCGGTCTCTGCTCTCATGCCTTGGCAGCCGTCGTAGGGTGGGAGGGGGAATGGCCTTGCATGTATTTCACAAAGGTATCTCCCTCGTGTGTTGCCGATTTAGGTAAAGACATCATAAACATTTGAACACTCTATAATACTTATTCGGAACATTACAAAACATGCATTTAAACTTTGCTGGATGTGTCTTGTTTATACCCAGTCTGAGTACCTTATTCATACATTATGTTTTAACAAGTACAGTATTTAGTTATATGCATATATATTTGCAGTAAGTGAGGTAGAGTTAGGATTGGTGGAGAACATAGAAAGTAACCCGCCACTTGTTCGTGACGGTGGTGGCGCATGTGGGGCCTAGACATGCACACATGACATGTGCCTTCTCGTGCATTCTTCACATGGGCCCTTTGTATGGTTACATTCGTTTTCTTGTGTCCTCTAGCAGCATTAGTTCAGTTATGGCGCGAGCCCATGGGGTGTAAGTTTTCCAGTCATACACGTAACAAACAGATTCCTGGTGCGTTCCGTTATTATTAGTACCCAACTGCAATGGTATAGGCTCACCATCGCTTATATCATGGGAGCATGATCTCTTGTAATTATACATCGTACAGGCTTTTGTAATATAAGGGATTTTATGGAAGAAAAGCATCCTTTGCAAGTAGTCTCAACATTAATATACAAAGATTGTCTGTCATCTAACGACCATTTTACTGTTCTTTTCATTTGCCTAGGCCTGTTGGCCGGATCATGCTGGGAGCGATGATACACTGCGGGAGGTGAACTGTTACAATGTTAGTGTATTACACTAGCTCATGTCCGTCTTGTTCGTGGGAACGTGCTCGCAGCGGATCTGCCAGGGTGCTGCGGCAACAAGGATGACTGAAACCCTCCAAGGGTGGGGGCCGCGCTACAGTGCGCTGAGCTCACACCATCTTTACCAGACAAAATGGTTTCTTAGGCCTAGCTAAATTTTAATACATGTGGGCAATTAATACATGCGGGCAATGTCTCCAGTGGGTGAACCCTCCACCACCTGGGCCCGGGTGGCATGAGGGGACGCCCAAGAGAGCCATAGTCCTCACCTGGGGAGAAAGCGCAGGCGAGGGGGGTCTTCTTGGACCAGTCCTCCCCTACATTTGTTGGAAGGCGCGGGCCATAATTTCATCTGCAGCCCTGGTGGGTTGGGGCTCCAAGCGTTTCCTATCAACTTTCGGGTCCAGGACCATGTTAAAGTCCCCCCCCACCACCAACAACCCGCGTACGAATAATTTCAATCTGTTCTTCACTCCCTCCCAAAATTGCGCCTGGCCTTCATTGGGGCCGTACACAACTGCAAGTGTTAAGGGGGAGCCCCGCAGGGAGCCCCTCGTCAGCAGGAACCGCCCCTCTGGGTCTTTCAATGAGGCTTCTACTTCAAATCCAATGTCCCTCGCTAGCACTATGGCCACCCCCCTTTTCTTGGTCTTGTGGGAGGCGCTGAGGACTTCCCCAATCCCCCCCCCCCCGTAGCCTCGGTTCTTTCCCCCTCGCCCAGTGCGTCTCCTGAAGGAAAAGCACGTCTAGTTTAGCCCTCCTGAATTCCCTGCAGACCAGGGATCTTTTGGTGGGGGTGTTCAGCCCCCTCACGTTTAGGGAGCCCACGCCCAGGGCAGGTAGATCATCAGCCATTGTCTAAAAAGAACCCGCTACTGGATAGCTGACTCGTGGCACTTTCCTTGTCCGGCTCTTTTCGTGTTATCCTCTGATCTCCCGTTTCCCTTCACCCCCCTCCCCCCCAGGTGGTCCTGAAACCTTTCCCCAACTGACCCCTGGTCCCCCCTGAGAACGTAACCACATCAACAAACCCCCTACCCCCCTCCCCCCACCCCGGCGTCCAGCCAGACAGTTCTACCATTGTTGGTAACCGGCCGGACCACCAGCCTACCGCCTCCTGCTGGGTGAATAACCAAATTCGAGCCTCCGTGAGCCCCCCCTACCCCCCCTCCCCCCCCTCAATGTAACTCTTATACTTGCTGTTCCGGGAGGATCCACATAAGTTCGGACCCCCTGGTCCTGGAGTTCGGCCTGTCTTCGGGCCGGATCAGATGGTGAGTCCCCGTGGTGAGATCTTTACACAGATCCCCCGAGGCTGATGTCGCCTGCCGTGAGATGCCTCAGCACCCTTCCTCCCCCGGGTCCGCCAGTCTCGCTCCACCCTGGCCGGGTTCCGTGTCATTCCCGTCCGTCGATGGGGACGGTGGGTTCAATTTTTTAAATTTCCATGGGCCTGTCTTTTTTCTCCTCTCTCCTCGTGATCGGCGCGCACTGGCTTCATCCGCGGCGAACCCGGAGGGTTCCCTCCGCGGGGTCGGGTCCGTTGCATATTCCTGTATGGCTCCCCTTATATCTTCCTCTGTAATCAGGTTCACTCGTTGGCCTTCGTATTCAAACGTGAGGGAAAAGGGGTACCCCCATCTGTAGCGCACCCCCTTCGTTTTCAGCATCTGGGTCAGCGGGCAGCACATCCTACGTTTGGCCAGCGTGTATGATGAGAGGTCCTGGAAAATGGTCACCTGTGCGTTGTTGTAAGTTATCTCTCGGGATTTCCTGGCCTCCTCTAGGACCTTCGCTTTTTCAGTATAGTAGTGGAAGCGGACCAGAATAGACCGGGGGCCCCCAGCTCTTCCCCCCGCTCTATGGATCCGATCAAACGTCGGTTCGGTTGTCATCTCATCCGCGAAGAGGAGGGCGACAACGTCCCTCACCACCCGGGTCAAGTCTCTTTCCGTCTCCCCCTCCGACTCCGGCACCCCAAAAAATCTGAGGTTGTTCCTCCGCTCTCTGTTTTCAAAGTCGTCCATTTGTCTTGCCCTCTCCTCATCTCTCTTTTCCAGGGCCGTTAGTCTCAGAGCCGTGTCCAGCTCCTGGGTCGCTGTTGAGGACTGGTTGGACTCTAGTTGTGACAGTCTATCCTTGACTTTGTCCACTCTGCGGTCCATGTTTTCCATTTTTTGGGCAATGTCTGCCCGCATGTCCCTAATCTCCTGCAAGACCGAGGCAAAGCCCTTTTCCATGGTAAGGGCGGGCAGGGGTGGGGTCTCGGAATGGGACATGTCGGTCCGTCGGTCCGGGTCGCTGTTCTCCCTGCTGGTGTCTTGGTAGCGGTACTCCTGGAGGGTATGGCGCCAACTCATTCGGTCCTCCTTCTTCTCCCCTCTGCTGATGCGCCCCTAGGGGCAAGGGGCAGAGCCCGGTCGGGGAGCGCGCTCTCTTTCCTTCTGGTGTGGCCCTCTGTGGGGGGCCTCTCGTGGGCGGGCACTCGCCCCACCAGACCTCTGGTGGGGGCCTCACACCCCCTCCCCCCCTTGTGTCCTCTGTTTTTGGTCAGCAGTTCTTAGGGTGGGGGGGGAGCGGTTAATGATGTTCAATAAAGGTCTGTTGGAGGGCTCTCTGGTGCGATTCCCCCAGCGAGGGCTCCCAGGCGGGCACTCGCCCTGGGAAGGAACCCAGGGGCCACCACCCAGGGAAGTGATGTGTTCGAGGGTACTCTCCTCCGAATGGTCTGTGTCACTTCCAGGACTGGGGACGTTTTCCCCCTCGTCTTCCTTGCTTTTTTTTTTTTTTTTTTGGGGGGGCTCGACAGGGGGGGGGGGCGGGGCCGACTCGCCCCTCCGCGCCGTCCGATGCGCCCCGCGCCTGGTCCCCCGGAGTCCTTTAGGGTTGCGTGGGGGCTGGGGCAGGCTCCCCCCACCTACCTCGGCTCCGAATTCGGGAGCGCGGGCAGGCCTCCTTTCCTTAAGCGGGTCGCGGCCCGCGTCTCATCCGGCTCCTCACCGGGGGACTTCCCCTCCGCGTCGGCTCCTTGTTCGGGTGCTGCAGGGGTGTTGCCGGCGGGTCTTCTGCCGGGGCGCCGGCGCGCTCTGTGTTCGGGGTGGAGAGGGGGTCGTGCGCTCCCACGAAACCTGGCCGCCAGCGCGCGCCACCTCCTCCCTCGACGGTCGGGACGCTGCCTGGGACTCTCCGGGGCTCTCCGGGGCTCCTCCCTTTGGGCCGCAGAGCCCGTTCTCGGGCACCCGGGGGTCCCCAGATGCCGCTCTTTCGCCCCGGGGGGCACCCGAGGTTCACAGGCTCCGCGGACCGTGAATGTCCCGTGGGGGGGTCGCGGGGGGGGCTCAATCCCTCTGCGTAGCCCAGTTACAGCGGGAGCGGCGTGTTCAGGCTGCCATTGCCTGTGCGCCCCCTGGTGGCCTCTTCTAGAGGATTATTTTAAAATAAAAGGCGACAACAATGTTACTCAGAGGCGTTGCTGGGGGGGACTCAGGGGGCTATAGCCCCGGGTCTTTGAGTTGTAGCCCCGGATAGAAGCTCAGGAGTTAAAACCAAAAAGGCTAGCTAGTGCCCAGTCCCGATAGTCCCATAATTAGAGTAGCCACAGATCTTTTCCAGACCTAGCAAAACCCCTTATGTTACTCCAGGTATTCTCATAAACGAAGTGGCATGGAGGAACACACTTAGAAGGGAAAAGGGACAGAAAGTTCGGACGGAGATCTTGAAATCAAAATAAGTACACAAACTGTCTATACAGGGCACTGTGCGAAACACTTATGACATATATGCCACATCTGAATTAACTCAAAATACAGGTATTACATGTTGACGACAGTGTATTTTTAGCTAGGATATCCATTTACTTACTAAGATTAAAAGAAGCATATGTTTTGTATATGAATAAGATGGGCCCCAGAGTCACTGCTTGTTTGTCAGCAATGTTTGTTTTTGGGAAAAGACGTAACGAAATAAAATGTGAAGCTTCTACGCAGGAGGGCCGGTTGTTAAAAGAGTATCAGCATTTGATTTTCTTGGTTTGGGTTTTTCTGAGACACTAACTCCTTGTGGGGAAGCAAGTCATCTAAATGTCGCATTTAATATGGGGCATTTTCTCATTTGTTGCAGAATACAAAAAAAAACACTGCTAGAACTTCTACTGGGAATTTATATGGCTAAAGTCAAGCTAGTTGTACTAAACGATATTGGGAATTGGGATTTTCAGGGTGACAACGATTTACAGAAACTGCTAAATATATTCTGTATAATGCTTTTCTGGCCTTTCCGGTTTCAGCCCTTTTTTTAACACTTATACAGAGGTTGGATTGGGATTGATTGAGGATAATATTAAATTAGCTCCAGTTTCACTGTTTTAAAGACCCATGATAAATCAGAATGCTATACTTGCAAATTCACTTATAAATAATGTATTAATGTCTGGTAACTTAGCTAAACCATGTGTTAAACCACCTGGAGAGAGTACAATGTCTAAATCTAGCAATGGATTGTAATAAGTTAACACAATTTAAGATATCAACAATTCAGAGCAATCTGGAAAAATTATTTAAATTGAGAAGAGAAGAAGTAGAACTAGAAAAGCCTTTGAATAGGGCAGTAGTAGTAATCATTGATGATAATGGACCATGGTCATACCTATTACGAAATGCCTACCGAAAGGATAGATGCATGATTACGAGACTACACGTGTACTGTGTAAATCTAAATTCTTGGAAGAGGATGTGGTGCGATAGTACAGGGAATTGTCCAAACTTTACTGCCCATTTTGTCTGAATATATTTTAAATCTTGTTTCATTTGTTATTTTTTGTAAAACATGCAACAGTCATGGGGGAAAAATGATTAGTCCCACAACTAAGAAAATACATTTAAGGCAGTCATGCTCTGCTTCCATCTGCTTGCACTGGTCAAATGATGTAGATGTTTCATGGCCAGTAATGTAATTTCTTAAAAGTGCCTGGCTATTTCATAGACAAGGCATAGAACTGGTAAGGGGCATATATGAACTGTAATAGATACATAGGATAGATTAACTTAAGGAAAATAAGTTTATTAATTTGGAGAGAGCTATTATGAGAAGTTGTGAGCACAGCATTCCTCTGTTTTGTAATTGATAGGCAGTATATGTAAACTGACTATGTGTTGTTTTTAAGAATAATGGATGGAAATGTTCCAAATACAGCTGATATGATGATGGCAAAAAAACAGAAGTTGAGATTGGAGAAAGTTCCAAAACATAGCCTGGAGGAGATGATTAAAAAAACTAAGAGGGAATTTGATGGATTGTTATTGGAGGCAACATACCAGAAACAAACTTTTCTTAAGCAAAAATATTATGAGACGAGTAAAGCCTGGAGGGGGTATCTGTACTTCTGCACTCCAAATGGTAGGGTAAAGACCCAGAACACCCCAGCCAGGGCTCTCAAGTTGGTAGCAATGGATGTGCAACCAGGCTTAAGCTTTCAGGAGTTGATACAGGCTGGTTCTTAAGTACAGTGAAAGCCCAAAGCCCCCACAAAGGAATTTCCACACACTATGTTAGCTGATAACACAGCTTCTTAATATAAAATAAGGTTTCTACCCCTAAAAGTATATACATATAAATAATAACACTTTGTACTTGGAATAATTATTCAAAGAATAGTAAATATATCGCTCTATGCGATGCCACACAACATTTAAATTCAGTAATAGATGCACTAACTGCAGACAGTTTTAAATGGGCATGTGAATCTTTAAGTGAGAATATAACAGCATAGAATGGGGAAGAAAGGCAGGTTAGTTCTGAACAGTGGCAGAATGCTTTCTTTAGACTATATAGTCAACTCTGTGTGTGGATTCCCCCACCTGGGCAACCAGTAAGGGAAAGGTTAGGAAGTAACTTATCTTGTCTTTTACAGTCCAGTTGAATAATTTTCAATAACCTTCTGCTTTCTTTTAAAAGGTTCTACCATCCCAAAGTACCGGAGAAGCCACAGGAGAATGGCTTCCAAGATTAATCTGGGACCCCTGGATGACTCTGGAGACTAGAAGATGCTCTTCCTCCTCACAGTACCTTTGGTGCCTGGCAGGCCAAGTGGCAGAGTTTCTCGGTTTCATTCAACCATTCCCTCCGAGGATGGACCACCATTGGAAGAAGGAGCCACTGGGATGCTGAGTCCACGAGAAAAATGGAACCAAAGTATTTCTGAAGTGCAGCAGTTTTACTCTTCACAGTGCTCTCCTTTGGTTGATGATTTCTCCGACTGTAGAAGTCCTGCAAAGATGAAACTTGCCATGGGCTCCTAAAAGGCTTAGCAGATGAGAATAAGACCCCTGGAACCCTGTGATGACTTCTGGCGGCGACGGGCTCATAGGTCACTTTTGGTGTCGGGTTTCGGAATATCACGGTTTTCTGTTTTTCGATTCTTCGATGCTGCAGCCACAGCATGGACCTGTGGATAACTTCTGGCGACTTGGACTCGCCCACTGGAGTGGACCTCAGACCCTCACAAAGTCTGGACCCTCAGGACATCTTCATTAGTTTCTGGTGGCGGGAAACCCACCAATGGACCTTCCTGTGCACTGGAACCCACCTCTGGACTCTCCTGTGAAAAAAAGTGGTCAATGATGATGGGAAGGATGTCCTTTGAAATGTTCTTAGACAGTTCACAGCTCTGGGTGTCCAGCAACACTATGCCAGGGTACCCTCTCTTCTGGGCGGTAGACAGCAACAGCTTCCAGTGGTCAAGAAACACAACTCTTTACCCTGGGTGACACCAATGTAATTCTTCGACTCAAGATGTCCAGGCACTCCTCTTCAGGATTCACGAAGACCCCTCCTCCGGATGGCAGGCGCACAGGACAATCTTCCAGGGAACTTCGGATGAAGAACAGCAGTTTGCAAGATGGTCCCTCGTAGCTCAGGGGGAGGTCTCCTTTGCAGGTCCTCTCTGGATCAGTCTTTGGAAGAACACAGCAGCTTTTTTATCTTTTTATTTGGTTTGTTCAAACCTTTAAAAAGATGCAGAAGGACACACTTTTACATCCCACACGTTGCTATCATCTAATAATAATTCAACATTCAACATAAAATATGTGACATTTCAAAGTTGTCAAAAAGGAAATTTCCTTTCCGTTAGACACTGAGCTCTAAATTTACCTGCTCAGCATCTAAAAATTCTTTTAAGGCTTGCAAGAAAATAGTCAACGCAAACAACGCTGATCTATTTGACCCGTCAAACATTGCTTTCCACCAGTCTTCAGCACTCAGTGCTTGATGTTTGTTAATCACAGGACCAAACATTTTTGTTGTTCTTTGGTTCCGAAGCGCAGGACAAAACAATGTTAAGTGTTTCAGTGTCTCCTTGTTGGCTCTGCAAAAGCGACATGTAAGATCTAGGTCAGCGAACTGAGTCCAGGTGCTTAGTTGTTCTTTAGTTTCCAACACATTGAGCCTAAATTGCATGTTTAGAGTTCTCGCTTGCTGATCTGGAAAGCAAGTTAAATAGACTCGTAACTGGCCATATGCTCTTGTTTCACCAGGGTCCTCATTCATCAATTTCGATTTAGATCTTAAGTCACATGTATTGATCCAGTCAGATCTCCATAGCTGCTTCTTTGCCAGATCTGGATTTTCAATCAATGTTTGTATAGTAATATCATGATCTTTCAGCGCTTTGAGACATTGATCGTTCCACTTAGAAAGTATAGTATACGCTTTATCCGTATCTGGCTTATGCAGTATTTTTACTTGAGACACTGGTACCTTTAGCATCGTTTTCCTAAACAAGGTTAACAGGTTCCAGCATACTCTTGCTTGGATAGTGATGAGGCCCAATTCCTAACATATACATACCGTTGAAGTTCCCTTAGGCAGTTGTAGCACTCTGGTCCAAAAGATGTTTTCGAGTGTGTTCCACAGTTCACGTGAGCAACCAAAGCATTTTCGGCACCATAGATCAGTGCCGGCACATCTTTTTGTTGGAAAAAGGTAACAGTTGACTTCAATGAAAATTTCCCATATTTCTTGTTAATCATGGAAGCACTAGATCTTCGTGACCTCGACCCATGGGGCATCATTTCTGCTAGCACTAATCCTCATACCTATGTAAGTAGTGTTTTTTACGATCTTCAAAGATTCCTTGTCAAGGTGCCAGTTACATTTTTTTGCTTTCCCCGCTGTTCCCTGACAATTTCTCCATCACCAGTGTTTCACATTTTTGTTTATTGATACAAAGACTGTTGGTTGTTACGTAGGTTTCGAGGATACCAAGTTTACGCTGAAGCACTATAGGGGTCAAATCTAATAGAATGAGATCGTCCACGTAAACAAGGCAATTAACGTAGGAACCATGGATTTTTGGTGGAAACGTAGCAGCTCCATTAAATACGTCATTAACATCAGATAGAAATAAGTTGAAGATAATGGCTGCCAAAGGGCAGCCTTGTTTGACGCCTTTAAATGTACAAATTGGAGCCGAAAATGTGCCTTTAGAATCTAATCTGCTTAATCGAAGTGTTAGAATGTAACTCCCTGATTGCGTCCAGCAAACTAGGGGGACAGTTCCACATGCTTTATTTTTTCCACATCAGATCTCGATTGATACTATCAAAAGCATGGGAAAGATGTATTAGAGCCAGATAGACCTTGGTGTTAGTTCTCATCGCTTCCATCTTTAACAGGTTCAACAGTAGCAGGTTTAAGCCACACCCAACTCCCTTTACAAACCCCACTTCGCTTGTCTCAGATCTACGTGATCGGTTTCCGTAGACCATTTTAGGAGTTTCTGTTGAAGGAGAGTGTCATAGATTTTCCCCAATACGTCGAGAAGCGCTACAGGTCTATAATTTTTCAGATTGGTTCTGTCTCCATTTTTAAAAATCAGAACAACCACAGCACTCTTCCATGATTTTGGGGTGGCACGTCTCTTGACGATTCTTTAGAATAGAATTAAACAGAAATCTGCCCACAGGTCAGGGTTACACTTGATGTTATAGTTCGTTAATCCAGCTGGACCAGGTGCTCTGGAGTCACGCACGTTGTTAATTGCATGTAAGATGTCATCTCTTTCAGTGATTCAAGACTGGAAATTTCCATTCCTCAGTCACTGAGTTTTTACAAAACAGGTTCGTGTAGAACAACTCCCACACTACTTCTGGGACCAAATTAGCCTGTAAGGCATGTTGATGTGCCAATTTGTTATTTATCAGTCTCCAGTAATCAGAGGAGTTTTTATTTTCCATTTTTGACAGCATGAGCTCTGAATAACTTTGTAACATGATGGCCATATGCGCTTTGGTCCAGTTCTTATAGTTCTGTTTGATCACTCTTTTGCAATCATGAACAATGGCGTTGTCATATCCTACTAGCTTTCTTAGTTCATGCCGCATTACTCTATTCTGCTGCAGTACCTCAAGATCAAATTTATGTTTTGGAACAAACTCAGCCTGTTTCAGACTGTGTTTATGTTCCTTAAATTGCGTCAAGAGGTGTTGGTATTCAATTGAGTCTGATTTTTGCTGAAAGTCAGATGTAATGTAGATTACTTTTTCTTCTTGAAGGTTTAGGCGGATCCTACTGGCTCCGGTATTCACAGCGTATGGCCATATTGCTTTTTCTCGTAGAGTTGAGCAAATGAATCTTAGTTTAACCATGTCATGGTCACTATGGATCATTTTAGCACGACCAAAGAAGCTCAGCCTAGTGTCTGCCAACCCACTCGAAGAGACTCTAAACAACCAGAGGAACCTACAAACTGAGGGTGAGGTCATTGTAACACGCCTTGCAGTGGGGGAGATGGAGGTTTTGAATAGAACAGGTCTGTCTGTAGACATCCTTAGAGAAGATCAGCACCCCCCAAACATGAATGCAGGTGAAATAGTGGAGTTTCCTCAATTGACCACACCGTCTCACGATGTGGAAAGGGCGGACCTAAGGGAATTGACGTCTGAGGCAAGAATGGCCACTAGTCTAAATGAAACATTAAGGCCACTGTCACTAGAGCCTAGCTGCAGTATGGATAGCATCACAAATGACCATCAATCATTAGAAGCATCATGGGACAGAGGAGACCAATGGGATGTGATCGAACTGTGACGAATGGAAGAAGTCCTACAGGAGTCCATCAACCTTAGTGAGAAGACAGATTATAGAGCGCCAACAAAGATAGTCCAAGATACTATAGACATTTTCCAACCGTATAGGGAAAATAAGGCTAGCCCCATAATGAAGAAAAGTTCACTGGTTGCAAATCCCCTAAAGGGAAAAGGGAGTCGATCTATAAATACCCTCAATAAAGCAAACAAAGTAATCCATACTGTTGGGTATGATGCTGAACATACCAGGCCCCACATGGGGAGGGCGATTCCATTAGGAAGAATGAATACCAATGGAACATCAGATATTGCACCAGCAAGCCTGAGCAATTCATGTCTTGCAAACAAAATCTTGCAAGACATTTCATATTGACAGACAAAATCGAAAGAGAAAAAAGAAAGAGCTTCTGTCTGATAAATGAGAGAATGGCCGCTCTGGATAAAGAACAAGCCAAAGGGAGCTCTTCCTCTTTGGTCGAGGATCCTGCCACACCTCCGATCAAATATCGGGAGAATAAGACAGCAAGGAAGGGGACCCAAACGCCAGCCTTGGATGAGAGAAACTTAATCTTACCAGCTGAGATTCTGGAAGACCTCACGACAAAAGCAGCAGTGGGGAAGGAACAAACAGGAAGGAACATAACCAGCTCTTTAATCTTGGAAGATGCAAACAGGTTTTCAGGAGAATTATGGACCAAACAAATCTTACGGGTAATAACCAGGGTCTGTAAAATTGAAAGAGAAAAAGACATGGAGCATATTGAAAAAGTGGTTATGGCTTCGTTAACCATCACAATGGCCCCCTTTTTAAAGCTCTACGAGGCAATTAAAGACTCTGTCCAAGAGGTGACCATCAGCAATACTCAAATAAAAGAGACACACGCCCAAATGACTTCCTCTCTGTAGAGCTTAAATAAACGAACAAATAAAGAAGCAGAATTAACCCAAATTTGGCAATCTCGCCTTAGTGATCTAGCTAGGCGAGATGCGACCGATAAATCCCTGCTGATGGAAGCAGTCCTGGAGGACTGCAAATGGATGAGAAGTGTCCATAAACATAAGAGCCAAAAGAAAGAGGGCGATTGGACTGATACAAAACCTAAAGAAGGAAATGGCCCAATTAAATTGAAACAGGGTGCAACCGTCCCCTCTAAACAAAAGGAGCAACATCTGGACGATGTGATTCTGATCCCATCCGGGATAAAGGGAAAGGATAAAGGCATTCCAACCAAACAACCGATCTCAGCTCAATCGAAACTATCCTCCTTTGAAATTTTTTCAGGGGCTACGTTGAAGGACTTGACCCACCAAAATGGGAAGGAGATCATAAGAATACCGAATGAAAAGGGAAAAAAAACAAAAACGAATCCCTTAAACGTAAAGTAAATGGCTCAAGAGCTTTTCTGAGGAATTTAAGATCTCCACCCAGAAGAGACAATACACAGTGTGCTAAGAAATCTAGAAGAGAACTGAATATGAATGACTCTATAGAGACCAAGGGGATAAAAGATCTAGAAAATGCAATAATAGAGGAAAACTGGGATGATCAGGAGCAGCCAGCGAATCTCAGTGATCTTATTGAGCTGATGGAAAACGACAGTAAGGATGAAGACTGGGACAGTATCAGTGTATCGGAATGGCAAACCATAGACAACTGGGATACAGTAGACCCAACTGAAAACTCTAAGGATGATAAGAAGCTGAAGTCCCATAGAAAAAGTGCCCAAGAAAACAGCAGGGAGATAGGAAGACGATCGGGACCATTTGAAAGTGAATGGGATTCAGACCAGGAGTCCACCAAATTTAAGACGTTGGAACAAAAAAGAAAAGAACAGGTGAACAAAGGGAGGATAGAACGAAAGACTCAGGACATCCCCCGACGTAAACAACTAAATGATAAAGAAAAAGCTAAAGAAAAGGGAAGTGTTACCGCTAACATCACCACCAAAGAAATCCATTTTATTTAAAGGATGCTATCTAAAACTAGAAACAGCTGTAAATGGACCAAGAAGGGTGATTTTAAATAGGAGCTAAGTGATGGAGCTCTGTAACCAAGTCCTACCACCACGGATGATATCGACTGAGGATATAAAAATAGTCGAATTTCCAAGGGAACAGAGGTTGGACCAAGTCATCTTGCACTTGACGTCCAAGAAGATAAAGCGGAAACTCTTGGAGCCGACTGATATTCTAAAAAAAGGGGGGTTCCTGTTGGAGGATTTGGATGATGACTCTAGGCAAATAAAAGAAAAAGCTCAAACGGGACAAAGAAAGGAAACAAAGGAGGAGATTTCAGTAAAAACTAGAGTTACAGACACTGGGAAAAAGTACATAAAAAATAGACCAGATGCTGAAAAACCAAAGAAAAAGAATGAAAAAGATAAAGAAGAGGAAGAAAATCAGAAAGAAAACCCTTTAACAACTAAAAAAAGTAAGGAGACACTGAAAACCTTGAGGTTCACAGTGGAGAATTCTGAAAATCCAAGGAGGACAAAGAGTAAGCCAACTAAGGCAGACAGCCAGGGAAAGGATTGGTCATGGATGGCAAATGCCTTGAATTCGAAGAAGAAACAATAGAGTAAGGAGAACGAGCAGAAGTCGATCCTCTGTGCTTCGTGGAACACAAGAGGATTCAAACACCTGCTCTCAAATGACAGCTGCTTCTTGGCAAAATATGACCTCATTTCAATACAGGAATCATGGTTGCGTGAACCTCCAATATGCGAGGGCTATGAAGTTTATACCAACCCGGCTAGAAAGGGACCCAAGGGAAGACCATTTGGAGGTCTCATGATACTAAAGAAACTGGAATTTCCACTAAAAGTATTAGAACATCTGACACTAAACCCATATGTACAAATGCTCAAAGTAACATCTGAAGCGGAATACTCGAAAGGCCCGAAACAAATGATCTTGATTAACATCTACTGGAGTGAGAATATGCCAGGACAGGCGATCTTTCTAAAATCAATCATGGATGTAATTGATAAATCCATGACGGAGGAAAATGACCATCTGATATTATTAAATGGCGACTTAAACATCAAACTGCTGGACAAAGATGGTAAAATCAAAGTAATAGAACATCTACTAGGAAAAGAAAAAACATGGATGAAGGAAATGAGAATCCGTGAGATGAAGATGTTAAATGGACAGACAAAGGGAGATCTGCAGGGGGCTAACACTTGGCACAGTGGGAAATCAGGAGCATGCCTAGATTACTGCTTTGATGGAGGGAACACGTTGGAGAGGATAAAATCCTTTACAATAGTAAAACAAACAAGCAGTGATCATTGTCTGTTAGCCATCGAACTCGCCTGGGAAATAAGAACTAACAGAGAGAGCGAAAGATCAATGGAAACTGAGGTTTCATGGGGAAGAAATCGCTTGAGAATAAAAATGCAGGCAATCCCAAAACTAGTACAAGGATATAAAGAAGCTATAACCAAAAATGAAGAGCTGGTTGATTACAAATGGCTTCTGGAAGCCTATGAGGTTAAGTATAACCCTACCCAAAGTAAGCATATTAAGAAAAAACATGCTTATGATGAACAGCTAGTGGCTAGGAGGAAACTAAATAGATCAGAACAGAGACTCATAAAAAAGAATACCAGTACAGAAAGATATGAACTCCTGAGGAAAAGTCAAGAAACCTATAAGAACTGGTTGCGACAAACTAGCTGCCTAAGAATGCAAAGGGATGCCGAAAAAATGCTAGCCGCAATATCTACTAACAACGCAAGAGATACATGGGACTTACTCAACGGCAGAGACCTCAATCTATCGGCCATAGGTATTAATCAAGTCTCAGAAGAGAAATGGTTCCAACATTACACTGCTCTCTATGAAGGTGAAATCCAGAGAAAAATCACAAAAGAGACACCCGACACGACCCCTTGGGCCCTGGGCTTTGATAAAGATGACATCCGAATCCTAATAAACAAACTTAGTACCTCTAGAGCAGCTGGCCCAGATGGCATCGCCAATAAATTGTTGAAAGAAAATTGTGAGAACTGGACTGATCTAATATATGCCCTATTTCATCAAATCATGAAAACAAAACAAATCCCAGCCACATGGACGGAGGCTTATATAGTACCAATATACAAGAAGGGGGACCGGGAAAACCCCAGGAACTATATGCCAATAGCGCTTCTAGATTCAATTGGCAAGCTATTTGCATCACTTCTACTAAGAGACCTCAAAAAATGGGCTTCCCAGGTCAAAATCTTAGATGAAAGACAGACAGCCTTTGTTAGTGGAGTTGGCACCGCCTTGAATCTGTTTCTGATTAACCTGTTGAAGGCAAATACATTAGCTGGGAAAAGAAAATGTTACCTAGCTTTTATTGACCTCGAACAAGCCTTCGATGGAATCAATAGAGAACGTCTGTGGTCAAAAATGAAGAACTGGGGTTGCCCAAAGGACTTACTGGAAGCCATTAAAACACTATATACTGACACTTCAATCAAGGTTCAAATCACAAGCAATGGGGGGCTTTCTAGGAGGATCAGAACCTCCAGAGGAATCAAACAGGGCTGTGCAGTAGCTCTGTTCCTCTTTGTGCTATATATGGCCAATATGAAAACTGCCCAAGACAAGATTCGTGCATTCCCGCCGAAAATAAATGGAAAAGAGATACCGTGGATGCTATATGCCGATGACGCGGTATTTATAGACCAGTAGGCCTACAAAGACGGATTGAGACCTTCAATAAATATCTAAAAGAAAATAGCATGAAGATGAACGTCACGAAATCTATGATCTTAACCATGAAATCTGGCATGGGAAGAAAATTGGCAGGAAAAACTGTGACATGGTCATTGGAAAACGAAAAATTGGAGGAAGTGGAAACGACACTGTACCTGGGGATAATGATTAACAAAAACTGCAACGAACAGGCACATTATACTCTGATCCGGGAAAAACTAGTGGCCCTGACAAATCAAGGGATTTGCCTACATCACAGATATGGGAAGTTTTCTTTAGCCCCGATTGTAACCTTTTTCAAACAGAAAGTGGTGGCGGTCATCACTTATGGTGCTGAGGCACGCTTAGCCCTCAAATGGGAAGTTTGGAATCTCTGCAAGGCGTACTTTTGGCGTAAGATCTTGCGCCTACCAACTTCATTACCAGTGGAACTCATAAGAATGGAGCTTAGACTCCAATCGGTGGCCTCAGTCGCACTCTGGAAATCTCTATCATTGTATAGAAAGTGCATTCTGGACATACCATCAAAGCCATTTGAAATTCTAGTACAGATGGATGCAGTGAATGAAGATAAGATGCTTAATAACTGGAAAGGAAGATGCAAAGCTTGCATGGAACAAGTAAACCTCTTGGAAGACATCCTAAAGAATAATCTGGATAAAGCAAAAAGAGTTATCCGGGAAAAGGACTGGGAGGAAACCCAGGAACAAAGATTGAAGCGAAATCTATGTTATAACATCGTCTGGGAAAAAAAGGCTTGAACATGCTACCTCCGTACCTGTTGAAATTTCCATCTAAGCATTACTGGGACCTGCTGCTGCGCTGCAGACTTAACATCTGGCACTGCAGAGAAGTAAAATGGAAAAGGAAACAAATTGAAAAATCAGCAGCATATTGCAGGTTCTGCAAAGTTAAAGACCAACTGGAAACGATCAGGCATGTTATGTTAGTCTGCCCAGCATTAAAATGGAAAAGAGAGATCTATATGGGCAGCTATATAAGGAATATTACTGAGGAGACGGAAGAACACTACTGGGAACAACTCCTGACTGTTGACAAGATTGGCAAAACCCTCGATGCAATAAAATTTGTCGAAACATTAAATCTGAATCAGGAGGAAGAAGGGTCCGGACCTTGAGACAAATCTAGGAGTAGACTTATGTAATTAATCATTTAATTACTTTGGCAAAACAAATCTTGGACAATGGAACGATGGAATAAAAGGTAACTGAGGGAACACGCTACTGGATTGGTTCTTATCGACTGAAGAGGATTTTAAGAAAGGAATAATGACCTTACAAATGGAGTAAGGAAACAATGTTTAAGGTTTAAATAAGATTAACCAATAAAACAAAAAAAAACAAAAAAACATTATGACGATTTAGAATGAAGTCGTCAGAAGTCACCATACGTTCCAATAGCAGTCGATATGGAGCTTGCGTTTTTTGCATTGGTACATTTTTTCTTTTGCCATTTTTTGTTTGAGGTTGGATTTGTCCTGTTTCTAGCACACTTAAGTGATTATTTGAAAAATCACATTGAACAGAGTCCGCCTTTGAAGTTAATTTATGAACATTGAGTGTGCCATTCTGAACATTGAGTAAAGGACTACAGTCATCTTGAACCGGTTTACAGATAGGAATTCTGAGTATAGTATCCTTTACACTTGTATAAACACATGCCGATTGATGTTTTGCAACCAACTTCGCTCGTTTTTCGTCAAGGGTCATAAAGGTTACCCCTGATTGTACTTTTTCATTTTGAGCCGTAGAGGGTGGTTGAATCAGTTGACAAGATCTTAGAGCTTTATTGGGGCAAGTCACGCTTGTCGCGTCACCTGAGGCCACACTGGGGGACTCAGCGTCTATCTCCTTACGCACCGCCTACATTGGTGCAGCAGGCTCACCCACATCAGAGCTTTCATCATCTTCATATGTTGACACTTTCATCAGATCAGCAGATACATGTTACGCTCACCTGGTATCCACAGGGAGGCCCTTATGCCCTGGTTGCCGGATTCACCCTGGACGTTCCCAATTCGGGACAATGTCTTCTATGGTGGGCGGGCCTGAAACCACAGGAGGACTGGACTTAGGAACAGATTTCGTTTCCTCTAACCAGCCCCTTGGACTCGACCTGATGGCCCCCTACTCACCTTGTTATGATGTCTGGCGTGCTCTCCGTCCTGCCTTCTGTGCAGGGGCGCGTAGTTTTCTGCGGGTTGAAGCGACCGAGTTAACTTCACTGGTGCTAACCCATTCAAGTGTCTTTAAGGAGGTAAGTCTGGTTATAGCAGTCTTTAAATGTCTTTGCTTTCCTTTCTTGCTATTAATGTCTTTTCTTGTTTGTTTCCCCTTAGGTGTACGGAGGTTCGGTGGGTGCGCTGCTTGGATCAGGCTCCTCCCGGGATTATGAACGCAGGAGCGTATGATGGATGGGAGGTTAAGCACGAAGTGCGGCGCGGTAATGTCTGTAAAGACTGGTAGGGGGTGTCTGTACCTCTGCTCCCTATATGGTAGAAGAGAGGCACAGAAGACCCCAGCCAAGATTCTCTATTACGGTAGCAATGGACGAGCAATCAAGGCCTAGCTTCTCAGGAGGTGATGCAGGCTGGTTCTTAAGTACAGTGTATTCCCCAAGCCCCCACAAAGGAATGTCCACACACTGTATTACTGAAAACACAGTCTTTATATAATTAATTCAAAGGTTATGTACACTTATCACAATAACGCACCTTGTGCTCAGGAAAATCAATAATGGTAAATATCTACAATTCTAAAGTGGTACCACTAATATTAGACCTCATTAAAGTGCATCCACAAAAATGTCACACAGATCAATAAGTGAAACCAGCAATAGAGAGAAGAGAGAAAATAAGGTGGTTGAACAATAGGCAAAATACTGGCCCCTACCACTAGACACAGTTCTGTGTGGAGATCCCCCCACCTGGGCAACCTGTAAAAGAAAGAGATCTAACACAAGCCCAGTCCATATGTTGTTCAATAGTCTTATTCTCTCCTACAATGTTTTTACCCCCCCCAATGTACCTGGTGGAGTCGAGTTCTTCGAGGAGGCGTCGACGGATCCTTCTTGAGCGACCCCCTTTCAAGCGGGAGTCACGGATCGTCGAGAGGCGTCGAGAAACGTCGAAGAACTCGGGGTTCGGCGACGGGGAATCGACGGCCCTTCTTGAATGCCTTCCCTTTCAAGCGGGAGGCACGGGGCGTCGAACGTCCGTCGACAAACGAGGTAGAACGATGTCGAAGAGGCGGCAGCTTCGTCCGAGCGGTGCTCGTCGGCGTCGGGGCGTCAGCGTCCTGCAAGGCGGAGGTGTGCGGGGCACCTCGATGACAATAGTTCTGGACCGCAAAGATTGTAGAGACGGAAGCCCAGCAAGGGCGTCGGGTCGTCCGAGTCTTTGAGGTCGTTGGGTGGCGGGAAACCCACCGGCAGGTTTCTCCTCGGCGCGTTGGTCGTCCTCGACTTTCTCCGGCAGGATAAGCGGTCGACGATGCGGTCGAGAGAGTCCTTCGATTGAATGTTCTTAGGCAAAGGAGCGGACGGCTCCGGTCGTCGGCGGCACGGCGTCAAGTGGTTCCCACGGCTGGGCAACACAACTTCGACGGGCCTCCAGCGGTTTCACAAACCTGCGAACCCTGGTCGACGGCAATGGACTTCGACGGCGTCGATGTCCGGGTGCTTCACTTCGATCTCCTCGGCGGTCCCGTCTCGGGTCGGCAGCCTTTCGAGGGTCTGTCTTCCAGGGCGCTTCGGCGAAGATGGAGCGGTGCTCGATGGTCCCTCGGAGCACGTGAAGAGGGCGCCTTACCAGGTCCTCTCTCGGGTCAGTCTTCGATGATTTCGACAGCCTTCGGATCGGTCGAAGCAAATGCCACAGCAAGTCTTCTTCTTCCAGCTGGACGTCGAGGATCAGCAATTCCAGTTACTCTTAGAGTGGAGACTCAGCTCCAGGATGCTTCTGAACGTTCCTGACCATTCCTGAACCCCCTGAACAGTGGTGAGAGGTCCCCAGATATACTATTCTGTCTCTCATCCACACTGCTGGCCTACACTCAGCAGCCAATCATACAGAGGGGCATTCATGCAGTCAGTCAGCCAATCAGGCACACAGTGCATTCAGGCCACACTCCTCCCTTTCAGAGACTCACAACAAGGAATGTGGATTGGGACAAGTACCCAGCCATTCAACACTACACACTGCATTCAGGCCAGTTTCGGGCAGGGCTGTCTCAGTCTTTGTCTCTCATGCCAGAAACCAGACAACCACAACAAGGAGTGTATATTGGTCACACACTCCATTCACCCAGGTCCCACCCACAGGGGGTACCCACAACATACAGTCACTGGGAAGGCTCCAGTCAGTCTAGCTGGGCCTTCACAACAACACCATATATGGAACTTCCACCCAACAGCCAGTCAGGGGGAAGGGACAGAGTCAGGGCTTCCCAGGACTTTGGGAAAAACAAGATAACAGGCAATAGAAAGCAAGAGGCCACAGGGGCCATCTTGTTTCCTATCAGGAATCAACTGATTCCAATGGCAGGGCCTGGGTATCCCAAAATGGAGGACACCCAGAGCACCTGTCAAATTCAGCATGGAGCTGCCACCAGCCCATACCCTGCTCTGTGGGCCACCCACAGGTGCCCAAAAACATACACTAGGGGCACAGGGTTGTACCCCTACCCAGGGGTGCCATAAGGGTATCCCATGGGTCTGTTCACCAAACCAAAAGAGAGAGCTGCACTGCCAGGAGTCCCACATGGACTCCTGGGCAGAAAACATGACAGAACACACGATACAAGGCAGTAAAGGACAAGGATTCAGAGGCCCTGTCCCTCTGATGCATTTCCAGCATCACAGTCGCCCCCCCCAGACTGAGTTGGAGGGTGTCTAATCTCCCACGGGATAGACACCCTCATCCAGACGGTCAACATACCTTCTGGAAAGGCCATCTGCATTATCGTGACTCTTCCCTGGTCTGTGCTCTATGGTGAAGTCTAGCCCCTGCAGGCTAATGGACCACCTGAGCAATTTCGGATTCTCACCCTTCATCTGCATAAGCCACTTCAGGGGCTTATGATCTGTTTGGACCTTGAAGGTAGACCCCATAAGGTAGGGCCTAAAACGCCTAAGGCTCCAAACTATGCTAAAACACTCCTTTTCAACAGTAGCCCACCTAAGTTCTCTACCCTTGAGTTGTCTACTGATGAATATGATAGGGTGTTCTCTCCCTTTGTCATCTAACTGGGACAAGACAGCTCCAATTCCGGTGTCGCAGGCATCCGTCTGGACGATAAAGGGTCGGCTGTAGTCAGGCGCACACAACACAGGTGCCCTACACAGACTTTCTTTCAAGCCATCAAAGGCCCTCTGACAGTCTTCGGTCCAATTAACCTTCCTAGGCTGTTTGGGTGAAGTTAGAGCTGTCAGGGGTGCAGCTATGGTTCCATAGTCTGCCATGAAATTGCGATAGTACCCAGTGAGGCCCAAAAAGGCTCTCACCTGGGTTTGAGTAGTGGGAGTCTCCCAGTTCTGTACATCCTGTACTTTACTGGAGAGAGGTTGGATTTGACCCCCTCCTACCTCATGACCAAGATAGGTAACTTTCCCCTGAGCTATCTGGCACTTGGTGGCCTTGATAGTGAGGTTAGCCCTTTTCAAGGCCTGCAACACCTTATCCAGATGTGTCAAATGCTCTTCCCAGGTGGAACTGTAGACGGCAATGTCGTCTAAGTAAGCCACACAAAAGGCTTCCAGCCCACTGAGCGCATGGTTGACCAATCTCTGGAAGGTGGCAGGGGCATTCTTCAACCCAAAAGGCATGACCCTAAACTGGTAGAGGACCTCAGGTGTTGAGAAAGCCGTCTTTTCCTTGGCATGGTCCGTCAGAGCTATTTGCCAATAGCCTGAGGTAAGGTCAAAGGTGCTCACAAACTTGGCAGCACCTATGGTGTCCACAAGCTCATCAGCCCTGGGTAATGGGTGCGCGTCAGTTTTGGTGACGGCATTGACTCCTCGGTAGTCCACACAGAACCTCCAATCTTTGGTACCCGCCTGGGAACTTGCCTTGGGGACAAGGACCACTGGACTGGACCAGGGACTGGTTGAGGGTTCAATAACACCCAGATCCAACATCTTGGCGACCTCAGCCTGGATGTGGTTCTTGACGGTATCTGACATACGATAGCACCTGCTTTTGACAGGCACACTGTCACCAGTGTCAATTTCGTGCTTACACCACGGTGTAAGGCCCGGTGTCAGTGAAAACAGAGAGGCATACTGCTGGAGCAAAGCCCTGCAGGCCCTCTGCTGCTCTGTTGTCAAATCTGGAGAGAGATGTACTCCCTCCACTGAGCCATCCTGAGGGTTGCTATGCAGCAAATCAGGAAGGGGCTCACTCTCATCCTCTTCTTGCCCTGAAGCTAGCAAGAGACATGAGACCTCTGTTCGCCTGTGGAAAGGCTTGAGCCTGTTGACATGGAATACCTGGGGGGTTACCCCAGAGGCTCCCATGTCAACCAGATAATTGACTTCGCCCATCTTGGAGATGATCCTGAAGGGTCCAGTCCACTTGTCTGCCAAAGCTCTAGGCTTGGTAGGCTCCATCACAAGGATTTCCTGTCCCGGAGTCCAATCCACTTGCGAAGCTTTAAGGTCATGCCAGTACTTATTCAATTCCTGGCTGGCCTTGAGATTTGCTGTTGCCTGACCCATCATTTGTGTCATCCTCCGCCTGAGGCCTAACACATAGTCCCCCACTTGCTTGGCGGGACCGGGAGGGGTGGCTTCCAAGCCTTCTCGGATCAAGGCGAGGGGCCCCCTCACGGGATGTCCAAAGAGTAACTCAAAGGGGCTGAAACCAACACCCTCTTGAGGTACCTCTCTGTAAGCAAACAGCAGGCATGGCAGGAGGAGATCCCATTTCCTCCTTAGGGGTTCTTCCAAAGCCCCTAGCATGCCCTTGAGAGTTTTATTAAATCTCTCAACCAGACCATTGGTCTGGGGTGGTAAGAGGTGGAGAACTTGTAGGTTACCCCGCACTCTTTCCACATGGTTTTCATGTAACTAGACATGAAGTTGGATCCTCTGTCAGAGACAACCTCCTTGGGGAATCCAACACGGGTGAAAATGCCCAGGAGAGCCCTGGCAACCACCTTGGCAGTAACAGTCCGAAGGGGTATTGCCTCAGGGTACCTGGTGGCATGATCTACCAAGACCAGGATGAACCGATGTCCACCTGAAGTGGGAGGGTCAAGGGGACCGACGGTGTCGATGCCCACCCTCTCAAATGGTGTGCCAACCACTGGTAACGGCTGCAGTGGGGCAATGACCCTGCCTCCAGTCTTGCCAGACAACTGACAAGTGGGGCAGGTCCTGCAGTGGGACTCCACCTCTACTCCCATCCGTGGCCAGTAGAAATGGGCAGAGAGCCTCTGCTTAGTCTTCTTGGTCCCAAGATGACCAGCCAAGGGCACCTCATGCGCCAACTGCAGAAGGAAGGGCCTGTAAACCTGGGGTACCACCAACCTCTTGCGGGCACCAGGTTCAGGCTTAGTGGGCTCACTAACAAGGAGCTCACCCTCCCAATAAATCCGGAAATTCCTAGGCACTTCTCCTTGTGCCTGGGACAGGGCCTGTTTCCTCAGTCCCTCGAGAGAGAGTGGCACTCTCTCTGTCCCTTACAGAAGTCCGCCTGGGAGGGTCCCCCTTCAGCTAACAAGCATTGAAGGTCAGGATGATCCTCCGGGTTGAGAACCTCTCCCACAGGAGAGTCTTCTGCCTCTTCTCCCAAAGGAGTTGAGTTTGGGTTTTCCACTGGACCCAGCCCGTCCGGAGCATGGATCCCGATGGGTGCAGCAGGAAGAGAAGGTGCTCCCTCCACAGAGGTGGCCTTCTTGGTCCTCCGCCTTCTTGCCTTAGGCCTCGCCTTGGGCTCGGGTATCTGACCCACAGCCAGACCCGGTGTCACCTGGGACCTAGTGATTGTAGCAGCAGTCATGGGAAGACCATCCGAGATCAACCCCAACTCTACTAGATCATTCCCTAACAAAATGTTAGCAGGGACATTGTCCTGAACCAGGACAGGAAGCTTCGCTGTCTTGTCTCCAATCATGAGTGTGACTAAGGCTACAGGTGATAATTTGGGAGGCCCACCAGCTAACCTGGTGGTTTGCAGAGGAGCACCTTCATAGTCCTCTGGCTTGAGCAGGGTCCTGTCCACCACTGTCATGCTTGCCCCAGTGTCTCTCAAACCAGTAGAAGGCTGGCCATTCAAGAGGACACTTCTCAAAAACCTATGGGTGTTCTGTGGGATAGTCGCTAGTACTTCTGCATACTGGTCCCAGGCCCCAAGGGACACTAAGGAAATCTCCACCGGAGCACCAAATGTGATCCCGGCAGAGGAGGGGAGGACAGTGGCCTCCACCTCAGACACGGGTAAGGGTAGGTCAGGCTGACAGCCTGTACTCCAAGTGCCTTACCTTTACATTTGGAGTCACCCCTTTTGTGATCCAGAGCCCCACAGTCCCAACAAGCGCCAGGAGTGCGGGGTACGGTACTGGAACCACTGGGAGCCTGCTTTGCAGCAGGTGGACCACTACTCTTATTCCCACCCCCAGATGACTTATCCCCACTAGATGTTTGGGTCTTAGGAGAGGAAGGTTTTGGTTTACCCGACTGTGACTGCTTGGGGGACTCCTCAGCTTTCTGAGAGGCCCCCTTCTCTTTGTCCTTGTCCTTCCCACTGGAGTCCTTAGGGGACACCCGGTGGGAGACCCACTTGTCAGCCAACCTAGCAAGCTTAAAGGGGTCCAAAATGTTCTGGTCAGCCACATACTGACGCAGCTCTGGTGAACAGGCTTCAGAGAAATGCTCAAAAAACAAGAGGTGGGACAATTCAACAAAAGTCTTAACCTTGTATCCATCGATCCACCCCATCATGTTCATGTGCGCAGCACTCACCCAGTCAATCCAAGACATATTCTCCTTTTTCTTAAAATCCCTGAACCTTCTAAGGTATTGGGTAGGTGTCTTGCCAAACTTGGCAATCAAAGCAGACTTCATACACTCATACTGACCCCTTTCTTCCACACCCAGCTTCAGAATACAGTCATATCCAGTTTGAGGCACTCTGCTTAACAAACACTTAGCCCAATCTCTTTTATCTACTTCATGTATTGCACAAGCCATTTCAAACGCTTCAATCCATTGGAGGATATCTGAGCCCTCCACAAATACACCAACCAAATCTTTCATAAACTTGGTGGCTGGGGACCTGACACTCTCACTGGTTTTAGCTGAAGTCTCCACTCTAGCTTTCTCTAGCTGGATTCTCTGACATTCAGTGTCCTTGTCTTTGAGCGCAAGATCCCTATTCTTGAGTTCCACTTGCTGTGCCAGCTCCTCTTTCTTAAGCTCAGCATCTATTTCCAACTTGCGGTATTCAAAGGCCAATTTCATCCGTAATAACTCAAGCTCCAAGGAATTGCTGGGGTTTGGAACAGAGGCAGCAGGAGGGGTGGCATTCCCAGAAACAGATTCAGCGACAACCCCAGGGGCAGAGTCCTCATTGGTTGCATCCCCCCCTTCATCAAGAGTTTCACCATCAGTCTGGTAGTCCACCAGGGCAGCTATCAGCTCAGCCCTAGACTTATCCACAAAGTCTAACTCCCTGGCTTCACAAGCACTCTGGAGAGCCTCTAAGCTCATCCGAATCAATTTACCATTTGCAATTGGCTCCATTGCTTGTAATGCAGTTATTTGGTACACACCCAAACCTTAATCTAATAACGTGCGGATATTTTGTAAGTGGCACGGTTATACACTGATTCTTAAAACCATAAGCATCCCACCGCTGCCACCAGCTGTAAAGACTGGTGGGGGGTGTCTGTACCTCTGCTCCCTATATGGTAGAAGAGAGGCACAGAAGACCCCAGCCAAGATTCTCTATTACGGTAGCAATGGACGAGCAATCAAGGCCTAGCTTCTCAGGAGGTGATGCAGGCTGGTTCTTAAGTACAGTGTATTCCCCAAGCCCCCACAAAGGAATGTCCACACACTGTATTACTGAAAACACAGTCTTTATATAATTAATTCAAAGGTTATGTACACTTATCACAATAACGCACCTTGTGCTCAGGAAAATCAATAATGGTAAATATCTACAATTCTAAAGTGGTACCACTAATATTAGACCTCATTAAAGTGCATCCACAAAAATGTCACACAGATCAATAAGTGAAACCAGCAATAGAGAGAAGAGAGAAAATAAGGTGGTTGAACAATAGGCAAAATACTGGCCCCTACCACTAGACACAGTTCTGTGTGGAGATCCCCCCACCTGGGCAACCTGTAAAAGAAAGAGATCTAACACAAGCCCAGTCCATATGTTGTTCAATAGTCTTATTCTCTCCTGCAATGTTTTTACCCCCCCCAATGTACCTGGTGGAGTCGAGTTCTTCGAGGAGGCGTCGACGGATCCTTCTTGAGCGACCCCCTTTCAAGCGGGAGTCACGGATCGTCGAGAGGCGTCGAGAAACGTCGAAGAACTCGGGGTTCGGCGACGGGGAATCGACGGCCCTTCTTGAATGCCTTCCCTTTCAAGCGGGAGGCACGGGGCGTCGAACGTCCGTCGACAAACGAGGTAGAACGATGTCGAAGAGGCGGCAGCTTCGTCCGAGCGGTGCTCGTCGGCGTCGGGGCGTCAGCGTCCTGCAAGGCGGAGGTGTGCGGGGCACCTCGATGACAATAGTTCTGGACCGCAAAGATTGTAGAGACGGAAGCCCAGCAAGGGCGTCGGGTCGTCCGAGTCTTTGAGGTCGTTGGGTGGCGGGAAACCCACCGGCAGGTTTCTCCTCGGCGCGTTGGTCGTCCTCGACTTTCTCCGGCAGGATAAGCGGTCGACGATGCGGTCGAGAGAGTCCTTCGATTGAATGTTCTTAGGCAAAGGAGCGGACGGCTCCGGTCGTCGGCGGCACGGTGTCAAGTGGTTCCCACGGCTGGGCAACACAACTTCGACGGGCCTCCAGCGGTTTCACAAACCTGCGAACCATGGTCGACGGCAATGGACTTCGACGGCGTCGATGTCCGGGTGCTTCACTTCGATCTCCTCGGCGGTCCCGTCTCGGGTCGGCAGCCTTTCGAGGGTCTGTCTTCCAGGGCGCTTCGGCGAAGATGGAGCGGTGCTCGATGGTCCCTCGGAGCACGGGAAGAGGGCGCCTTACCAGGTCCTCTCTCGGGTCAGTCTTCGATGATTTCGACAGCCTTCGGATCGGTCGAAGCAAATGCCACAGCAAGTCTTCTTCTTCCAGCTGGACGTCTAGGATCAGCAATTCCAGTTACTCTTAGAGTGGAGACTCAGCTCCAGGATGCTTCTGAACGTTCCTGAATGTTCCTGAACCCCCTGAACAGTGGTGAGAGGTCCCCAGATATACTATTCTGTCTCTCATCCACACTGCTGGCCTACACTCAGCAGCCAATCATACAGAGGGGCATTCATGCAGTCAGTCAGCCAATCAGGCACACAGTGCATTCAGGCCACACTCCTCCCTTTCAGACACTCACAACAAGGAATGTGGATTGGGACAAGTACCCAGCCATTCAACACTACACACTGCATTCAGGCCAGTTTCGGGCAGGGCTGTCTCAGTCTTTGTCTCTCATGCCAGAAACCAGACAACCACAACAAGGAGTGTATATTGGTCACAAACTCCATTCACCCAGGTCCCACCCACAGGGGGTACCCACAACATACAGTCACTGGGAAGGCTCCAGTCAGTCTAGCTGGGCCTTCACAACAACACCATATATGGAACTTCCACCCAACAGCCAGTCAGGGGGAAGGGACAGAGTCAGGGCTTCCCAGGACTTTGGGAAAAACAAGATAACAGGCAATAGAAAGCAAGAGGCCACAGGGGCCATCTTGTTTCCTATCAGGAATCAACTGATTCCAATGGCAGGGCCTGGGTATCCCAAAATGGAGGACACCCAGAGCACCTGTCAAATTCAGCATGGAGCTGCCACCAGCCCATACCCTGCTCTGTGGGCCACCCACAGGTGCCCAAAAACATACACTAGGGGCACAGGGTTGTACCCCTACCCAGGGGTGCCATAAGGGTATCCCATGGGTCTGTTCACCAAACCAAAAGAGAGAGCTGCACTGCCAGGAGTCCCACATGGACTCCTGGGCAGAAAACATGACAGAACACACGATACAAGGCAGTAAAGGACAAGGATTCAGAGGCCCTGTCCCTCTGATGCATTTCCAGCATCACAATGTCGTTTCTTGCTCACCTGTATTCTTTATTTCTTTTCAGGTCGCGATGGTCTTTCTGGGCGTGTGAAGATTTCCGGAGCGGAACCAGCCAAGAAATGTCCAGCCAGGTTAGGATTTTGTGATTACTGCTGTGAATGCCGTGAGTAACCTTTTTAACGTTGTCCTTCTTTCTCACTCCCTCCAGGTGCTTCGTTCCGGTGCGTGCGTGGTGTCCTGATGATGCTGCCAACTGGATGGAAGACCGCGAGCAGCAGGAATCGACGGATGGAAAGCTGCAGGTAAGCAGAAACTGCTAATGATGTTCTTTTGTCTCCTCTGCAGGTCCGCTATTCCAGAATCGCCGGGTGCTGGTCTCTGAACACGATGAGCGTCACTCTGCTGGCTGCAGAATAACGCGAAGCACGTTCTGTAGCTTGGGTGTGGTTTATATAGCCCCTCCTATAAAGTAGTCTACGTAAAGTAGTCTGGGCTACCACACCCTAAAACACTGCACCGCACAGTCTGGTTCTTAGGAACTAGACTGTGTGGGTACCTCCATGTTGGCTGCAGTCCTTCACAGAAAAAGTAGTCCCTTCAAGTCCCATTCTGAACATGAGCCTGGTGCCAAAGGCGCCAGGACTGACTCCAGGAGAGTCTATGATGATGATATAAGGCCCTTGGGGCCCCAAATGAACCCCGGGTCCTAACCCCACCTGGCATGTGACCATGCCAGTGGGGTTCTGGGTCACGGTCGTGACAGCACTCCCCCCCAACGCTCCTCCTAAGGTGATTCTCCTGCCTGGTCCAGGCTTGTCTGGAAAGTTTCGATGAAACGTTCTAATTAAACGTGGTGCATGAATGTTCTCACTAGGTTCCCAAGATCTGTCTTGAGGGCCGTAACCCTTCCAATCGACTAGATAGTATAGTTTGGATCTGGTATATTTGGAATCCAGGATTTATTTTACTTCGTATTCGGGCTCCCCATCGATCATTATGGGTTCAGGTGGTGGTTTAACTCGTGTACCGGGTTGTACTGGTTTTAGCAGAGCTGGTAATGCTAGTTTTACTGCTGCTGGGTTGATGATGGCTTCAACAGGATAAGGTCCCAAATAGCGAGGGCGAAAGGTCTGGGTTCCTTTTAGCAGTATGTATTTTGCGGCTAGCCAAACTCTGTCTCCTACCTTATAGTCAGGAGCGTTTTTCCGATGTTGGTCAGCAAACTTTTTTTTGCTTATTTTTGGCTTGGATTAACTGTTCTATTGCCTTTTTAAAGGCTTGAGTGATTTTTGCATGAAGAGTCTTTACAGCTGCCATTTCTAGACTGGGGGGCCTGTCTAGTTTGGAAGTACGTGGATGTCTGCCATAGAGGGTGTAGAAAGGTGTTTGACCAGTACTGGAATGCAATGAATTGTTGTAAGCATATTCGGCTATCCATAATAGATCTCTCCAGGTTCCTTCGGCTTGGTGCTGCATGCATCGTAGGTATTGTTCGAGAGTCTGGTTGGTCCTCTCTGTTTGACCATCCGTTTGGGGGTGATGACTGGTAGATAGCCGGATGTCGATGTGGGCCATAGCGCAGCACTTTTTCCAAAAGTTAGATACAAATTGGCTACCTCGATCAGAGACCAGGACTGAAGGGAATCCATGCAATTTGATAATGTTTCCAAAAACACTTTTGCTAGATGGGATGCATCCGGAAGGCCTTTGAAAGGGATAAAGTGTGCCATTTTAGAAAATAGGTTCACTACTACTAAAATGGTATGGAACCCTTGGCTGGGAGGTAAATCGCTGTCATGATGCCTACCCCCGGGGACCCAGACCAAGTCCAGCAACCCCGGAAGCAGGCATCAAGTTATCCTAAGCAAGCCCAACAACCCCTGCTAGGGGCTATTTGGGTCCAGTCCTGGCGCCTATGGCGCCAGGCTCATATAGAGAGTCAGTCCTGGCGCCATAGGCACATAGATTAAAACTTACCTGATGCAGACCATGCTGCAAACTTACCTTATGCAGACCATCCTGCAAGAGCTCCAAGCCAAAAGAGGCTTGGAAGGGACTACTTTACTTAGGGGCTATTTTTTACTCGGGCGGGGCTGGGGAGGAATACTTACCTGGGACTACTTTGGAGGCTATTTAAACCACGCCCGAAGAGCAGCACACGCTTCGCGTTATTCTGCATCCAGCAGCGTAACGCTCACCGTGCCTGCAAGTCTGCATCCAGCCTTCTGCCTCGCCCGCCTTGAGTTTGGAGCTCCTAGAAAAAGGGAGAAAGAAGGAGAAAAGGTTAGAACAAGAGCAATGCATTTTATCCTTACCTGAATTCCCGATCCATCGCACCTTCGAGCTGGAAGAAAGAAGTTATTTTATGCGCGTCGCCTCGCCTGCTGCAGCGCCGCGCTGAACTCACCGGCCTTCGCAGCATCTTCACATTCCACCGCATCCTCCTGCATGTTCCGCCGCACTCCGGCACCTAAGGAGAAGACAAGAACAGCAAGGTGAGCCAAGGGAATACACAGAGGAATATTAGTTACCGCCCCATAGACTTACCTGATTTTACCACCGGGGGTACTATTCCTCTTCACGGGTCGGCGCAGCTTCCACTGCATCTTCGCCGAACGGAAACAAAAGGACAGCAAGGTGAAACAAAGGGACTAACAAGGGGAACCCTCCTCACCACAATAGACTTACCTGATTTTACCGCCGGAGGCATTATTCCCCGAGACTTCATACTTTCTCTCAGTGCCTGAATAAGGGAGAAAGCAACAGGTTACATATTGACATTATTTTATCGAACTGTGTTGGAAAATACAAATCCTTACCAGAATACTACCGGTTGCCACGAGGAACTCTTCATTAGGGTCAAGCTGCAACCTGCAGGGAATCGGACAAGAGTGAAAGTCAGGCATTTGAACTCTTACGAACTTTATACTTACAGCGTCTTTCTGGGAATCTCGGAGTCAATATTGTTCTGGAACTCACCAATTCCTTCGAGCCAGTGAAGCAACTGGTTATCAACGCGCCCCTGCGCTCAATGCAGGATGGAGAGCTCATCTTTTCAAACCATCAGGTGAGACTATAAGAGGGGACATCAAAGGTGATCTGTGGGGAGAACAGCGGCGTCGGGGGGATTTACGCTCAACTCAACGGGTGGTTAATTCCCTTTCTCCATTTGCAGAAGAATATCCCTACGGACCAAGCAAACGAAGCTAGGTGGACCAGTCCAGTCCGTCATCTCGGCCCTACGCGTCACATTGGTGGAGACCGCAGCTGTCCAGTTCCAATCGACGCCTCTGTGGGAGCCAGGTGAGCGTAACAGAACGCAAAGCCTACCCACAAATTCCTACCCGGGCGTTATGGATACCTCAGAGACTGACCAATTGACCCAAGTACTAAGGGAGCTGAGGGCTGAAGTGCATTCCGCCCCTTCAAGAAACCAATGCTCTTAGGAGAGAACTGATTTTGTCAAAGGAGCGAACTGATGACCTTGCTATGCAACTATTGCAAAGCCAGGCTGGACAAGGATCCCTACCTGGTTCTGGGGGAAATCCAGCTCCTGTGTTATCGAGTAACCCTGTGCAAATAAACCTACCAGGAAATATTTCATTAGCTCCACCCGAACGCTTTGCCGGAGATCCCAAAAGGTTTGCCGTGTTTATGAACCAATGCCGCTTGCACTTTTTATGCAGACCTGGAGCCTTCCCAAACGATCAAGCCAAGGTAGCCTTTGTATTGTCATATCTCAGCGGCAGTGCAGCTGATTGGTCAATTCCACTAGTTACTCAGGATGACCCAATTCTTCAGGATTTTCAGGGCTTTCAAACGAGCATGGAAAGACTATTTGCCCGGCACTCCCAAGGACAGGCCATGGATAACGAACTTTTGTCCCTACGACAGGGTAACCAGGACCTTCTATCCTACATCGCAACCTTTGATAGGTTGATAGTGGAAACTGGATGGCCTGAGGTAAAACGAATCAAGTTATTTCATCGAGGGCTTCGAGGAGAACTCAAGGATGTCTTCGCTCAAGTCGTGAACCCACCTCAAGACTGCGCTGAATATATAGACTTAGTGGTCCAGTTAGATCACAGACTTCAGAACAGAAAGGCTGATCGAGCCAACTTTGAGAATCGGGTGTTGGTCAAAACCCACGCTAACCCCAAAGGAGCAGATGCTTCAGAACCCATGCAAATCGGAGGGATTAAAGGATCCTTAACCCAGAAGGAAAGAGAAAGGAGACGGCAAATGCAATTGTGTCTATATTGTGGAACTTCTGGGCATTTTCTACGGGATTGCCCTGTAAAACCACCCAAGAAGGTGGTAGGAGCTGCTGATAAAAGCCATATGGAGTCAGACTCGGGAAACGACAACGCCCGACAAGCGTAGAGGTCCGCTTGCCGAGCTTGAAGAAGGATACTCAGACCTTGCATTTCATCATACCAAATGTCCTCGTAGATCCAGGGCAGCCATCGCGTATGCACGCAGTAAGGGCATACATTGATAGCGGGGCCATAGGAAACTATGTGGACTATGAATTGGCTTCCAGGATGAATCTACCTCTCTGCCGAAAAACCACCTCAGATGTCATCACCACAGTCGATGGAACTGAAATTGCCTCTGGGCCTGTAACTCATTCCACCGCAGAGATGACACTATTGGGTCAGGATGGGCATTGAGAGACTATTGTGTTTGATCAAATCAAAGCCCCACAGTTCCAAATAATACTGGGGATACCTTGGTTGGAAACACATAATCCTTGTGTTGATTGGCGAGAGAAGAGAATAACCTTCCCGGATTGTGCACAAACCTGTTACCCAAAGAAAAGTCAAAACGCAGGCCTGGCCACAGTAACCACAGCAGTCATGCAACTACCTCCAGAATACCAAGAATTCCAGGATGTCTTCCAAAAAGAACAGGCAAACACCTTACATCCTCACAGATCGTACGATTGTCAAATCAATCTCATACCCGGTGCACAACCCCCTTGTAGCAGGATCTATGCCCTTACGGAACCTGAGAACCTTCACCTACGACAATACTTAGACCAGTACCTTGCCAATGGCTTTATTCGCCCATCCAAGTCCCCTGCATCTTCAGCTTTGTTCTTCGTGCCCAAAAAGGAAGGTGACCTCAGAACGTGCATAGACTATCGCGCATTGAACCAGATAACTGTTAAGAACCGATACCCATTGCCTCTGATCCCTGAACTAGTAGACCAAGTGAAGTACGCTTGTATATACACTAAATTAGATCTCCGGGGGGCATACCATCTGGTACGTGTAAAAGAAGGCGACGAATGGAAGACTGCTTTCCGCACTAAGTATGGGCTATTCGAATACCAGGTGATGCCTTTCCGGTTGTGCAATGCAACAGCAGCCTTCCACTACTTCATGAACGATGTCCTTCGTGAACTCATTGACGTTTGTGTTGTCGTATATATCGATGATATTCTAGTATACTCCTCTTCAGAATCTGACCATGTTAAGCACGTCCGAGCAGTCCTTGAGAAATTGCGCCAGCACAAACTATATGCAAAACTGGAAAAATGCGTTTTTCATGCCACAGAAGTTGAATTCCTTGGGTTTATCCTGACCCCAAAGGGAGTCCGAATGGACTCACAAAAGGTGGACGCAATCCTTAAGTGGCCATCACCAAGTTCAGTTAAAGGAGTACAAAGCATGCTCGGCTTTGCCAATTTCTACCGCAGATTCATCCCGGATTTTTCACATATTGTACATCCCATCACAGCACTCTTGCGAAAAAATAAACGCTTTATGTGGACTGAAGAAGCGGAAAATGCCTTCCAAGAGCTGAAAGCGAAATTCACGTCTGCACCTGTATTAAAGCACCCGCGCCCTGAACTTCCATACATAGTGGAAACTGATGCATCCAGTCTAGCCATGGGAGCTGTCCTGTCTCAAAAGGACCCTGAAACTGGCCAGCTTCATCCAATAGCATTTTGGTCCAGAAAGTTCTCGGCACCCGAGTTAAACTATGCGGTTACCGACAAGGAGTTATTAGCCATTAAATCCGCCTTCAAGGCTTGGCGGCACTATCTTCTCGGTGCCAGGCATACCATTACTGTGATCACTGATCACCGGAATTTACAGTATTTAAAGACAGCCAAGGCCCAATCGTCACGTCAACTCCGATGGGCATTGTTCTTTGCCGAGTTCGATTTCGTAATAACCTATCGACCAGGTTGTAAGAATGGTAAAGCAGACGCCTTATCCCGAATAGGGATGGGAGAGGCAGAAGTGAACCCAGAACCAGTACCTATAATTTCCGAAAAAGAATTCTTGGCATGACTACTCTACAGACACTAGAGGACATTCAGGTAAATATATCCAGCAACTCGTTGATCCTACAGCCCTGCAGGACTGGGTAAATAAAGGCCCGGACTACTCTGTCACCAATGATCTGCCTTATTACCAAGGGCGGCTATTTCTGCCACACAAGGAACTACAAGAGCTATTCATTTCCCGTTATCATGTTACCCTAATGGAGGGGCACCCAGGTATTGCAAAAACTGAAGCTAAAATTAAAAGACAATTCTGGTGGCCCACCTGGTGAAAGGATATTAAATCATTTGTTATGGCTTGTGGCATTTGCGCCCAAAACAAAAGTAAAAAGAAAAAAACAGCTGGACTCTTACAACCTTTAGACATTCCGCCTACACCATGGCACACCTTATCGTTAGACTTTATTACTGATCTACCCCATGCAATGGATTTAACACCATTCTAGTTATTGTGGATCTTTTTTCCAAGATGGCCCACTTTATTCCTTTAAAGGGATTACCTTCAGCTTCATTCCTGGCCAAGGAGTTTCTCGAAAACATTGTTCGCATACACAGATTTCCGTCCATATTGGTCTCTGACCGGGGCAGTCAATTCATTTCACATTTTTGGAAAAAATGCTGTCAATTGGCGCAAATCGATGTGAGGTTATCGACCAGTCAACACCCCCAGACCGATGGTCAAACGGAGAGGACCAACCAGACTCTCGAACAATACATGCGTTGTATGTTACATCAGACTGAGAGTAATTGGAAAGACATTCTTTGGATCGCCGAATACAGTACACTCTGGAACTGGACAAAGCCCCTTTTATACCTTATATGGGCACCATCCTCGAACCGTAGACCTTGACTCACCCCAACACTTAGAAATGCCCGCAGTGGACCATCTGCACTCTACGATTACACAAGCCTTTAAGGAAGCAACTACACATTTAAAACAGGCGAAAGAAAAATACAAGAAAGATGCTGATCGGCATAGAAGTGATACTCCACAATACCAGATAGGGGACCAAGTATGGTTAGCCACAAAACATATACCTCTAAAGGGAACACGGACCTTTAACCCCAGATATTTGGGACCTTACTCTATTAAGGCCATTATCAACCCGGTGGCTGTCAAGTTGGATTTACCTGCTAATATGCGAATTCACCCGGTCTTTCATGTGTCACTTTTGAAGCCAGTGCAACCAGGGACAAGACTAACCAAGCCACCAGACCCTATCCTTTTAGACGGAGAACCCGAATTTGAAGTTAAGAACATCCTGGACTCCAAGCTGATAAAGTCAAAACTCTTGTATTTAATCGACTGGAAAGGTTACGGACCACAGGAAAGGTCATGGGAACCTAGTGACCATGTTCATGCACCCCGATTGGTGAAAAAATTCCACAGAAATTTCCCAGACAAACCGAAACCACCAGGGAGAACGACTTTAGGAGGGGCCTTGGGGGGGAGTGCTGTCATGATGCCTACCCTCAGGGACCCA
Organism: Ambystoma mexicanum; assembly: GCF_040938575.1. Classification (NCBI taxonomy): domain Eukaryota; kingdom Metazoa; phylum Chordata; class Amphibia; order Caudata; family Ambystomatidae; genus Ambystoma; species Ambystoma mexicanum. Next base: position 1,469,857,642 of record NC_090931.1, on the reverse strand, counting down.
GACCAAGTCCAGTAACCCCGGAAGCAGGCATCAAGTTATCCTAAGCAAGCCCAACAACCCCTGCTAGGGACTATTTGGGTCCAGTCCTGGTGCCTATGGCGCCAGGCTCATATGGAGAGTCAGTCCTGGCGCCATAGGTGACAGGCTCATAGATTAAAGCTTACCTGATGCATACCATGCTGCAAACTTACCTGATGCAGACCATGCTGCAAGAGCTCCAAGCCAAAAGAGGCTTGGAAGGGACTACTCTACTTAGGGACTAATTTTTACTCGGGGGGGAGCTGGGGAGGAATACTTACCTGGGACTACTTTGGAGGCTATTTAAACCACGCCCGAAGAGCAGCACACGCTTTGCGTTATTCTGCATCCAGCAGCGTAACGCTCACCGTGCCTGCAAGTCTGCATCCAGGCTTCTGCCACGCCCGCCTCGAGTTTGGAGCTCCTAGAAAAAGGGAGAAAGAAGGAGAAAAGGTTAGAACAAGAGCAATACATTTGATCCTTACCTGAATTCCCGATCCATCGCGCCTTCGAGCTGGAAGAAAGAAGTTATTTTATGCGCGTCGCCTCGCCTGCTGCAGCGCCGCGCTGAAATCACCGGCCTTCGCAGCATCTTTACATTCCACCGCATCCTCCTGCATGTTCCGCCGCACTCCGGCACCTAAGGAGAAGACAAGAACAGCAAGGTGAGCCAAGGGAATACAAAGAGGAATATTAGTTTACCCCCCATAGACTTAGCTGATTTTACCACCGGGGGGTACTATTCCTCTTCACGGGTCGGCGCGAGTTCTGGAACTCACCAATTCCTTCGAGCCAGTGAAGCAACTGGTTATCAACGCGCCCCTGCGCTCAATGCAGGATGGAGAGCTCATCTTTTCAAACCATCAGGTGAGACTATAAGAGGGGACATCAAAGGTGATCTGTGGGGAGAAAAGCGGGGGTGGGAGGATTTACGCTCAACTCCACGGGTGGTTAATTCCCTTTCTCCATTTGCAGAAGAATATTCCTACGGGCCAAGCATACGAAGCTAGGTGGGCCAGTCCAGTCCGTCATCTCGGCCCTACGCGTCACATTGGTGGAGACCGCAGCTGTCCAGTTTCGATCGACGCCTCTGTGGGAGCCAGGTGAGCGTAACAATCGGTAATGAAGTCGAGAGAAAGTGTGTGCCATGATGCCAGAGGTATTTCTAATGGTTGCAGGAGGCCAGCTGGTTTTTGTTTCAATGACTTGTTTAGTGCACACACCCCACATGACTGAACGTATTGGATGATGTCTCGACGCCAAGTGGGCCACCAATAATTGCATTTCACTTTGGCTAGGGTTTTGGCAATTCCAGGATGACCCTCCATCAAAGAATCGTGATAGTCTGAAATGATTTGTTGTTGTAGCTTGGTTTTAGGCACGTACAGGCGTTCATCAAAATATGGCAGTTGATCTTTAACGGTGTATTGTTTTCCTTTGGTATGGCATTCCAGTAACTCGCTCGGGGTTATTTCACGTTGGATCATGTTTCTAAGTTCAGTTTGTGTTAAAGCTGTGGTGAGGCCTACAAGCTTGTCCTCAAGTATAATGGCCTCTGGATCTGGGGTTGCATATTCTTTTTCATCGATGCCCGGTCGATAGGTGATTACGTAGTCATACCCGGCGAAGAAAAGAGCCCATCGTAGTTGGCGCGAGGATTGTGCTTTTGCTGTCTTTAAATATTGTAAGTTCCAGTGGTCTGTAATTACAGTGACTGTATGCTTGGCCCCCAAGAGATAATGTCGCCATGCCTTAAAGGTGGATAATATAGCAAGCAGTTCCTTATCAGTGATGGCATAATTGAGTTCAGGAGATGTGAATTTTCGCGACCAGATGGCCACGGGGTGCAATTGGCCAGTTTCAGGGTCTTTTTGAGAAAGAACCGCCCCCATAGTGAAAGGGGCCCCTAGGAGTCCCTCGCGATATGGAAACAAGGCAATTACCATACACAAAAGGATGTGCCAGACACGAGGTTCAAATTCCCAATGCTAGGGTTTATTGCAAGCAAAAATAGTCCTAATTGGCCAACTGTGGTCTCACGCCCCGCAACGTGAGTTTTCTAGACCTCGAGGGACGCAAGAGAGCGAATTACGTACATCAGTTACATATATACAAAATGCATATCATACAATCAGCTATGTCATGTTTAACACCCCCTCCTTTATGAAGTTTCTTTGAACTCGGGATGACGATGGACATTTCCGACGGGTATGACAATTATGACACTTTCGATGTCTATTCTAGTAACAATGTGCAATTAGAAAGTGCGCAGGCATCTTCTAGTTGTTGAAAAGAACTCAGTGGTTCTGTTCTTGGAAGCAAGCTGCACACGGGGGAAGAGTCACATTCCAAGCTTTGCTATCTATGAGGTACTACTCGTGTCCTGGGAGCCGACACGCTCTAAAGGGTTTTGCGAAGGGGGGATGTAAGAAGAGCATAATTCAAGCCTTTAGCTGCTTTATTCTAACATATTCTACCACAGTACGAGACTGGCTGGCAGCTGTGAAATGATTAAATGCCCTGCAGCTCTCCCTCAGGGCTACAGAGAGGGAGCATGGGCATTCCTTTCTGGGCTACTCATGAGGAGTTTCAACGAACTCCTCAGTCCCGCGACCTTGCCCTTTCATATTCAGACAACAATGTTAACAGTTGAGCAGAGTAAGCAGAATTTGCAAGAATTGCAAGCTGCAAAGCAGTTTTAGACAGAAAGCAATGAGCAATGGTTAACAAGCAAAATGGTGATTCTTGCTACGTTTAAAATGGCCGCTTGTTGGTCAAGCATAGCAGTCTGTATTTCTATAATTTGGTGCATAAGACGGTGGGCCTTCGGCCATCAAGTTACGTCTGTCATTCAAATGAATGGTATTCACTTTTCCAGATTGACAATAGCCATGTTGGAAGCATCCGTATCCACGATGTAAGGAAGATCCGGACGAGGGTGTCGTAAAATCGGGGCTGAGGTGAACCTTTCCTTAAGTTCTTGGAAGGCCTTTTTGGCATCTTCTGTCCACATTAAATTTTTATTGTTTTTTCGTAGCAGTAACGTGATCGGATGCACAATCTGAGAGAAGTCTGGGATGAATCGACGGTAGAAGTTTGCAAAGCCCAGCATGCTCTGAACCCCTTTCAATGAGGTTGGAGGGGGCCATTTAAGAATGGCATCCACCTTGTGTGCATCGATTCGAATGCCTTTCGGAGTAAGAACGAAGCCAAGAAATTCTACTTCAGTTACGTGGCAAATTTTTTTTTCAAGTTTTGCGTATAGTCGGTGTTGGCGCAGTTTGGCAAGGACAGCGCAGACGTGCTTGACATGTTCTTGTTTTGAGGTTGAATACACTAGCATGACGTCTATGTAGACCAGGGCGCAAACATCGATCAGTTCCCTTAGGACGTCGTTCATAAAATATTTGAACGCCACTGGGGCATTGCAAAGCCCGAAAGGCATTACCTGGTACTCAAACAACCCATACTTAGTACGGAAGGCCGTTTTCCATTCATCTTCTTTTTTAACTCGGACCAGGTAGTACGCTCCTCTGAGGTCTAACTTAGTATAAATCTGGGCGTCTTTGACTTGATCCAGCACCTCAGGAATAAGGGGTAGGGGGTAACGGTTTTTCACGGTGATCTGGTTCAGGGCGCGATAGTCATACAGGTTCTCAAGTCCCCTTCCTTCTTTGGTACGAAGAATAGGGGACTGGCTGCCGGTGATTTGGATGGGCGAATGAACCCATTTGCCAAGTGCTGGTCCAGCTAGGACTTTAGATGCTGGTTTTCTGGTTCTGTGAGCGCATAGATTCTGCCGCAAGGGATCTGTGCACCAGGTATGAGGTCAATCTGACAGTCATAGGATCTATGCAGTGGTAGTGTATTAGCTTGTTCCTTCTGGAACACATCCTGGAAATCTTTATATTCTTCAGGGAGAGTACTGGTTGCGCCAAGTGTAGATATGCCGATTCTAGGACTGGTAGGAACCTTGAAACAGGACTTGTTTTCTTGGAAATAACAGGTGGAGGTGCAATCTTTCACGCCAATCTATCCGAGGGTTATGAGCAACCAACCATGGCATCCCTAATATTAGCTGAAGCTGAGGTGCCTTTATGAGATCAAAGGAAATCAATTCCCGGTGTCCATCTTGGCACAGCAGGGTTGTTCCTGCTGTACATTGGGTTACTGGTCCGGAAGCAATTTCAGTCCCATCCACGGTGGTTACCTTTTCTGTGTTCGGCTTAAAACTTAGGGGAAGCCCCACCTGTGCGGCCAGATCTCGATCAATATAATTCCCATTTGCTCCGCTGTCTATGTAAGCTTCAACAGAGTGCATCCTCGAAGGTTGTTGGTGATTGATTAGGATCACTGGTATTGCAAAATGTGAGGTTGGTGGCTCATTCTTCTCACTCGACAAACTGTCCTCTACTTTTGTCGAGCTAGGCAGTTTTCCACTCCTTACTCTCATCCTTTTCTGTAGCTCCCACATTTCGCTTGGGGGGTTTTATTGGACAGTCTTTTAGGAAGTGCCCCGATTGTCCACAGTACAAACATAACTGCTGTTGTCTTCTCTTGTCTCTTTCGGCTTTTGTTAACGATGGCCGTATGCCTCCATTTTGCATTGGTTCCGTGGTATTCTCTGGCATCCGTGGAGTAGCATCCTTGGTTCGTAGATACACGGCCCGTGTTTCTGATTTGGACCGATCCGCTTTCCGATCTTGTAGTCGGTGATCTAGTTGTACCACCAGATTGATGAATTCACTACAGTCTCTCGGTGGATCAACTACCTGAGCCAAGACATCCTTTAATTCCCCTCGAAGGCCTCGGTGAAACAATGTGGTTCTCTTGTCCTCAGGCCACTTGGTTTCGGCCACTAATCTATTGAAGGCTGCTATGTATGTTAGTAAGTCCTGATTCCCCTGCCGGAGTGATAAGAGTTTGTTGTCTACAGCTTGTTTATGGGTGTGTCGAGCAAAGAGCTTTTCCATTTCTCTTTGGAAGCCCCCAAAGTCACGTAGTAACGGATCATTATAGCTCACAAGCAGCACTGACCAATCTGCTGCACTACCGCTGAGATATGACAAAATAAATGCTACTTGTGCTTGATCGTTAGGAAATGCGCCGCAGAGGAAGTGAAGGCGACATTGATTCATGAATGCAGAATACTTCCTTGGATCACCTGAAAACCTTTCTGGCGGTGCTAACGATATTGTTCCAGGTAAGGTGATTTGCACTGGAGCGGCAGACGACATGGTTGCCTGTGCCTGTGAATTTGTCCCAGGTAATGGAGCTTGCCCGGCCTGTGATTGCAGTAATTGCCTGCTGATTTCTTTAGTGCGATATTTGGTGACAACAAGATCCCTTCGCAGGGTATTAGTCTCTTGCCCAGCCGAATGCACTTCGGTGCGTAATTGTCCTAATAACTGAGCCAGTTGGTCCATTTCTGAAGTCTCCATGGCGCCCCGGTGGATATTGTTATGAGGCTTCGCGTTCTGTTACACTCACCTGGTATCCACGGGGACACCCTTGTAACCTAGGTGCCGGATTCACCCTGGACGTTTCCAATTTGGGAGATGTCTTCTATGGCGGGCGGGCCTGAAAACACAGGAGGAGTGGACTTAGGAACAGATTTTGTTTCCTCCCACCAGCCCCTTCGAGGGGCCTGATGGCCCTCTCCTCACCGTGTTATGATGTCTGGCGTGCTCTCCGTCCTGCCTTCTGTGCAGGGGCGCGTATTTTTCTGCGGGTTGAAGCGACCGAGTTAACTTCACTGGTGCTAACCCATTCAAGTGTCTTTAAGGAGGTAAGTCTGGTTATATCAGTCTTTAAATGTCTTTGCTTTCCTTTCTTGCTATTAATGTCTTTTCTTGTTTGTTTCCGCTTAGGCTTCCAGAGGTTCGGTGGGTGCGCTGCTTGGATCAGGCTCCTGCCGGGATTATGGACGCATGAGCGTATGATGGATGGTAGGTTAAGCGCAAAGTGCGGCGCGGTAATGTCTTTTCTTGCTAACTTGTATTCTTTATTCCTTTTCAGGTCGCGATGGTCTTTCTGGGCGTGTGAAGATTTCCGGAGCGGAACCAGCCAAGAAATGCCCAGCCAGGTGAGGATTTTGTGATTACTGCTGTGAATGCCGTGAGTAACCTGTTTAACGTTGTCCTTCTTTCTCTCTCCCTCCAGGTGCTTCGTTCTGGTGCGTGCGTGGTGTCCTGATGATGCTGCCAACTGGATGGAAGACCGCGAGCAGCAGGAATAGACCGATGGAAAGCTGCAGGTAAGCAGAGACTGCTAATGATGTTCTTTTGTCTCCTCTGCAGGTCCGCTATTCCAGGATCACTGGGTGCTGGTCTCTGAACACGATGAGCGTCACGCTGCTGGCTGCAGAATAACACGAAGCACGTTCCGTAGCTTGGGTGTGGTTTACATAGCCCCCCTGTAAAGTAGTCAGGTAAAGTAGTCCGGGCTAACACACCCTAAAACACTGCACCACACTGTCTGGTTCTAGACTGTGTGGGTGCCTCCATGTTGGCTGCAGGCCTTCACAGAAAAAGTAGTCCCTTCAAGTTCCATTCTGAACATGAGCCTGGCGCCAAGGGCGCCAGGTCTGACTCCAGGAGAGTCTATGATGATGATATAAGGCCCTTGGGGCCCCAAATGAACCCCGGGTCCTAATCCCACCTGGCATGTGACCATGCCAGTGGGGTTCTGGGTCACGGGTCGTGACAATACATCACTAATACAGATTTGTTCTGCCGCTGCTTCAACTGACGTTGACTTTGTGACTTCCAGATTTAGCTTTATTTTACGGTTTTTGTCCTTTACAATAGTACTGTTTACAGTTACATTGACTGTTTTTATATTGCGTAGGAACTTCCGTGAATCGTTTCCCCATCTCATTTTCTTTGTTGGTTGATTTTTTTTTTTTTTGAGATTACACTCGAAAGATGGGGTTAGATGATTTCAGCCCTTTACTGTTCGCCTGCCCTTTAAATATGTCAAACAGTTCAGGATAATTGGCATGGTCGTCAAGTCTAGACAGAGACTTATCATGAGTCACAGGTCGTTGGTTGATGCTTTCACTAGACGTTGACGCCTTTTGGGGATTTTGTAATGCCAAATTTCCTATGGATTGGATACCCTTAAATATAGCTGTAAACAGACTGGTCGACAAATTATCTTGTGAGATTATGTCATTCATTTGAGGTTGTAAAAAGGCCCAATCTTCATTTTCTGTGCTTGTGGCATCAGATGCAACTTCCAACTGGTTTAGCACCACTGTGGATGTTGAGTCCAAATAGACGGTCGTCACGTCATGAGGAGGAGCCTCTGTCCACTCGGGTGCTTTCTCTGTTTCTCTACAGACCACTACTTTCTCTTTAGGCGCGGCTGACGCAGCATGCTTCAACTGGGTTGTAGTGGATTCTGTGTCGAGTGTAACCAACAACGAAGGCTTGTCATTTGTCTGTGCTCCATTGATGCACGGGATAGGTTGGCACTTCACACAATTGTTTTAAGCAGCAAAGTAAGGTACATCGTTTTTATGTTTAAAGAGGCTCGAGGCTTCTTTTGCTAGCTCTGCCAAAAGCTTTTTGGTATGCTCAGCCATTGTATTTAGTGCCCACTCCGTCTTCTTATTCATCCCGTGGAGCACCTCCTTACAATAGATGTTCTCATTTTCAAGAGACAAGAATTTTGTGTTCATTACAGAGACCATGGTTGATAGGTCTTTAATGTTATCGTTGAGGTGCTCGTACATTTTAATAAATGGGGCAATTGTGATTGCCATAGAGGACATTATAGTTGCTTGTAAGTCTTTCACTTGCTGTGCATTTTCCAGTTTGTCCTCGTCCTTGCCAACTCGCCGAATACCACTCCTCAAACGGTTATTCAGTCACCTGATTGTTGGAAAAGGGCGTTCCATTAGCGAAGAATCAGAAGAGGACTGATCCGATGAAGAGTCCCCTGCTGGAAGGCAAGTATGTGTGGCACATCTACCTGTCGGTATTTCATCATTTGAGAAATTTGAGGAATTATTTGGGGAGATGTTCGCCATTTTAACTTTTTTTCTCTGTGAGCAAGTAATACTAGGTGAAATACTAGAGTGTAATCTCCTGCGTTTGGAGAGGCTCTTTGCCCAAGTAGCTTTCGACTGTTGCTGCTTCGGCGCTGAAAGACTTTCTACAGGAGATGACTCTGTAACTGGCTCCAAGAGTACAGGTACAGAATTTGCTGTATCTTTCTTTATTGAGTCGAGTAAGATCGTATAGCAGTTTATTAACAACTTCCAACGAGTTTCTTCTGTTGTCACTGTAATGTGAGTCTTTTGAATCAATTGGCTTGAAGTTGTACTGGTTTTGCTGGTTTTGCTGATTTTCGGCCCCCTTTGAATTCAGATCCGTGCAGTCATATGGATGGCAAAACACATTGTCCTCTTCCGCGCTAGCGTCGACGGCTGCGAGACTGACCGGCAGCAAAGCGCCTAGATTTCCAAAGGCACTGTAGAAGCGGGAGCGCGAAGGCCTCGGATTTGCACTCTCACTTCATTCTACAGACAGTATGGGGCAATTCGACACAAGCAGATGACTGCTTGCACCGGGTACAGTTTCAGAGGATTCTTCTTCATTGCCACTCATTGGCATTATATTGGCTCATTTGTTAAGAGCGTCACACCAAGGCTCGCAAAGGAGGAACCTCGCTGGGAGAGAACGCTGTCAGAGGTGCGGCACACTTGCTTCAATATATTGTCGATAGCCTCATTAGCTTCGTTAGCCATTTTCACATCGTCAACCAACACAGTAGGACACACCCCACGTCATGTACAAGTTTAACTTCTAACGTGTTATTGCATTCTTTATCTACGTTTGCTGTAGTGACTTCAAGTGTTAATGATTGCTCCAGCGCGGCAGTCTCACCCACCGTGCTAACAATTACTTAAGGCGAAGGCGACGCTGCAGTAGGCGCTTCCACAATCTTGGAAACAGCCGATTCCAGCCTTCGCTGTGCGCGAGTCTTTGAAAATGAGGCAAGTTTCATGCTGTCACGCATGATTCAGCGAGGTACTGCTTCGCGGCAGCGGCTTCACGGCAAAAGCAGCAAAGACAGGAGGCAAGGCTGGCAGACAGTCCGGGGCAATCCGGGAAAGGCCACAATCACAGTCCATGATCCACGGACCGCCTCGGACCCCTCAGACACTGCCAGACTCCGCGCCCGCTCAGCGGGGAAGGCAGTGTTTTAAAGGTAAACACGCCCAATGGAATAGAAACAGTAGAGTTCTGGCAGCGCAGCAGGAAAGGCAAACTCCACTCCTTCACTTCTCAGACTCTGCCAGGCACAGCAGCTTTCGGATTACAGTGAAGAAAATGCAGCAGCAGACTACTCTTACTGGTCAGGCCAACGCAAATGACTTGCTCCTTAATCTATGGGATCAAACCCAGGAACATTTTGTGATGAGTAGCCTAACTCCCGAAAAGGGAATGCATTTAGCCCTGTTTTGAGGAAGGCTGTCTGGGCCAAAACACGTGTCACACTAAGCGCCATTCTGTTAAATATATATATAATTAATAAAACCTTTTGCACCTGATTGGGCGCTCGGTCCTGGATTTTTTCTCACTCTGTTTGACTACTCTTCCAACTAGGCTTCAAGGAACAGCTTCTTCTTGCTAAGCTTCAACTTCTGAACAAATTGGTAAGTGAGAGGTCCCCAGATATACGCACCTGTTCCCCATTCACTATGACAGAGCAAGGCTCAGTCAGCCAATCACACAGAAGGGCATTCATGCAGGCAGGCAGCCAATCAGGCTCACAGGCTTTCAGGCCATTACTCCAACCAGACACTCATAACAAAGAATGTGGATTGGGGTAAGGACCCAGCCTTTCAGCACACTACACTGCATTTATGTCAGTTTCAGTCAGGGCTGTCTCATTCATTGTATCACTCACACAGAAAACAGATACCCACAACAGAGACTCAGGGTATCCCATGGGTGTTGTTCACCAACGGTTTTGTATTAAACAAAGTATGCATAAATAAAAAAGTGTAAAAAAGATAAATTGAAGAGCTGCACTGCCAGAGGTTCAGCTGGACCTCAGTGGCAGAAAACATATAGAAAACACATACAGAGAAGTGGTAGGACAAGGACTAGGGGGCCCTGTCCCTCCAAAAGGCATTTACAGCATCACATACGCCCCCCAGACTGAGGTTAGGGCAACTGATCTCCCACGAGATTGTTACCCTCATCCAGACGGTCAACATACCTTCTGGAAACGCCATCTGCATTATCATGACTCTTTCCTGGCCTATGCTCAATGGTGAAGTCTAGCTTTGCAGGCTAGTGGACCACCTGAGCAGTTTGGGGTTTTCACCCTTGATCTGCATAAGCCATTTTAAGGGCTTATGGTCAGTTTGGACTTTAAAGGTAAGGTCTGAAATGCCTAAGTGCCCAAACTATGCTAAAACACTCCTTTTCAACAGTGGTCCACCTAAGTTCCCTACCCTTGAGTTGCCTATTGATGAAAATGATGGGGTGTTCTCTCCCTTTGACATCTAACTGAGACAAGACAGCTCCAATTCCAGTGTTGCAGGCATCAGTTTGCACAATAAAGAGTTTGCTTTAGTCGGGGGCATACAAGACGGGTGCCCTGCACAGACTTTCCTTCAAGCCATCCAAGGCCCTTTGAGAGTCTTCACTACAATGAACCTTCTTAGGCTGCTTGGGTGATGTCAGAGCTGTCAGAGGTGCAGCTAATGGGCCATAGCCTGCCAAGAAGTTTTCGATAGTCCCCAGTGAGGCCTCAAAAAGCGCTCACCTGGGTTTGAGTAGAGCAAATGGAGTCTCCCAGTCCTATACAGCTTGTACTTTACTAGGGAGATGTTGGGTTTGACCCCCTCCTACCTCATGACCAAGGTAGGTAGCCTTCCCTTGTTGTTATGCTCACCTGGTCTCTGCGGAGGCGTTGGGTCACGGTTTCAGCCCTCCCGGGGGGTGAGGTTGCTCGGGTCTGACTTCGCCCTCTGCGCTTATGTGGTGACTGGTGGTAATAGGTGATGCTGCTCTGGACTGCTCCTGCGTGAAGAATAGGGGGCGTGTGCCTGATCCCCTTTCAGGCCCCTTCCGTGGTACCCGTGGGATGCGCTGTCCCTGGAAGGCTCACCTGTTGATTAGTTTTGGCGAGCACTCCGTCCTGCTGCTTCTGGCAGGGGCGCTTGTATGATCTTGACTGAGTTCCTTCACTGGTCCCTTGCATGTGGTAGTCCAGTCCTGCTGCGACTAAGCCACTATACTACAGGTAAGTGTTCCTGTTTGCCTTTGTCTTTCCTCGTCTGTTTTTGTTGTATTGTAAAGTTCGTTGCCTTGTATTTCTGTCAGTTCCACTTTTGATGTTTGCTCTTTTGCTTTCTTCCCTTGCAGGTGATGTTGCTGGCCCGGCAGAAGCTGCAGAGCTTGAGGCGACAGCCGGAGGGAATGAGGAACGAAGCTGCAGAGGTACAGTAGCTGGTAAATTTTTAACTAGGGGACGCGCGGGTTTCAAATGCGGCGCGGCCCTAGGACAGATGTTCTTACCTTGTCTTTCTTCTTCTTCACAGGGTCCGAGTTTGTGGATGCGGAGTGAGGTGCTGCAGCGTCGGCATCAAGATCACTGGATGTCAGGAGATGAGTCTGCAGATGAAGTGATGAAGCACCGGTTTCCTGGAGGTGAGTATGCAGGAGAACGCCTGGTTTCCAAAAGTAAGTAAACTGGTCCAAGCGGGGGTGAGCGCCACGTTGCATGCGAGTGCACAGTAACGCGAAGCACCTGCCTTAAGGATGGAGCAGCTTATATAGCTGAGCTCCTGAATACACGCCCACCAGGTTCAGCCTGTCTGCCATACCCTGCCACACCCGATGAGTCAGCACATGAAAACCAGGCCTAGGGAGCCACACCCGGTGGTCAGCACATGAGGATGTTCTCTTTCAGCTCCTGGAAAGTTCTTGCAAAATAAAAGCACTCCTGCACTGAAATAAAGTAAAAGCACTCCTGCACTGAAATAAAGTGTTCCTGCTCACATCTCTATATGAGCCTGGCACCAAAGGCACCAGGACTGAGTCCAGCCAGGGCGTCTGTGTTTATAGGTCCCAAAGGGACATAAGTGAGTCAAGTGACCCATTGCCCCCATCTCTAGATGGTGTGGTTTTTGTGTTCTGGGCCCTGTCGCCATGACACCTTTGCTACCTGGCACTTGGTTGCCTTGAAAGTGAGGTTGGCCCTTTTCATGGCCTGCAACACCCTATCCAAGTGTGTCAAATGCTCTTCCCAGTTGGGACTGTAGACAGCAATGTCGTCCAGGTAGGCTACACAAAAGGCCTCCATCCAACTGAGAGCATGATTGACAGAGACGTCTTTATGGGAGGGCAAAAGGGGCACTTGCCCAGGGCCCCCACCTTGGAGGGGGCACCCCCAAGGCTGCCTGATCTAAAGAAGTAAGATTCCATTGTTCACCAGTCCTAAATAGCACATGTCAGGATATTTTATGAGGTACTGCTAAGGCTCTAAACCCATTGCCTTTCTGTTTTATGACAAGTTGACATTAGCAGGTGCACTGGCCACATGAGTATGAAGGGAGGACAGGGAGGGCTATGAGGGAGCGTGATAAAGGTGTGGGCCAGAGGAGTAAGGAACCTTGTATGACGGCCGGACTCAGATCGGGACAGAGGCGCATCAGGGGAGACTACGCAAGCCGAGCGCCTCAATTCAGTACAGAGATGCAAACTAACCAACCCCACTAACAATTTCCCTTTCTCCATACACCTCTCAAACTCCAAACCAAACACAACCAAAACCTACAGCACAACAAACCGCACAAACTTCACTACATTGCAACAACAAAATAAATAACACACAGACTCCCACAACAGTACACGACGACTACCGGCCGCAAACACCCCAGGCCCAGCCAACAGACCCACCGGGCTGAGGCCGCCAACAGCACATCACTGCTCTCTTGCACTTTTCCTGCTTCCTCCCACTAACTCAACCCCTCCTCCTATTTCAGAGCCGCCAGAGCGCCAGGGGACGACTCCGATGGTGATAGTGCGCGGTACAAATGTCCTTTAACATTAACATTGATCAATTCATCATGTATTGCTTTCTGTGTTCACTGTGCTTGGTATACAAAGTTTGTGTGTTCCTTACAGCACAACTCTGTAGCATTCTTTCCTTCCTGTGGGAATTGTGTTGATCATGTCCAATAGGCAACAGTGAAATGTATATTGATAAATTGAGTGCCACAATGGTTTAGAAGTTAGCTCAGTGTGTGAATCATCCATTGCAGAGATATGTGTTCATATGCAAAATTAGAATATCACTTCCAGCAAGGCTGACTGAGACTTTCCTATGTCTGAAGTTTATAAACCTGCCTGTATATGTACTTGGTTTTTCAGAACAATATCTGCTATTGTCAGCAATGTACCTGCACCAGAAAAGGGTTGCTATAAAAACTAACATATCAGCCGTATAGTGAAGGTCTAGAAATTGGTTTGTTCAGAAGGGGTGTTGTAAAACCTAGGCAATCGCCTCCAACAATGGCATAAACTGGTAGTCCAAGAGGTGACTAAGTATCCAAATTCAAGACTATGGAACGAAAGTGCTCATGCTTGTATCCTGGATTTGCCAGCAGACGATACAGTGATCCTGGTCAAATCATCTAATATCTCTTACATTACTGTGCTGTCTTCTGTGAGGTGGTGGCATCGTTTAGCCCATTACTTGATTTTTCTTCTTATGGAGGCCATTTGAGTGGAAGTGGTGGTAGACAGAAGAGAGTGGACCAGATATTGCAATCGTTGGGCAAGCATATTTCAAGGTCTGCTCGTATGACACAAAAAATGGTTTGTTTTTTGGTAAAAGTCAAAGGTTTTTATGTATGTTTATAAATGAAAATGTCACAAGCCATTGTTTTGGAAGTATTTAAAGCTTTAAAATACAAAAGACAAACCTAGTTTAAATTTGTTAAATCACATTGATTAGTATGCTGGTACTTATTTACTTCCCTTGATGGAGTGAATGAAGCGAGAATCATTCCATTTCTGCATAACACCCTTCTATAATATTTTGTTTATAAATGGTCCTGTTTGGTAATGTGATTTGTGTACTTTCCAAGGCCGTTTTTATAAAAATGAGATTGCTTTAGTTCATGGTAAGAACGGGAAAAGAAAGTGTTCAAATGCAGAAATGGTGGAGTTGGCACAAATCCCAGCTTCACCCCTTACCCAATGTGTGATCCTGGGCATCATATTAAATCTTGTATTGCCTAACCTCTCAATATTGCCAGTCCATAAACCTTTAAAAATTGTCAGCCCTTCAGAGTGATTTCATTCTCATGTTATGATCTTCATAAAAGCCTTATTCATGGTTTCACTGGCTATAGGGTTGCTTCCACTTTAGTAGTGAGCATATTTATTTTGCAGACCACACACACACACAACAATATGGTTTTCCACACCAGTTATTGAATGTAGCATCATATACTATCGGGGTACATAGCATGCATTGTCGTGTTATATATCTAATTGCAACACTATTTGAAAACCATATCCCACTTCTAATTTCAGTGTGACTGGCTAAAGACACCTTCCTGGTAGCTTCTAGTCTGCCTCCACTATCCAAGCTACGCTATGTGTAGCTTTCTCCTTACTTCAATCTGGTCTCCTCTATCTATGCTTGAGCAATTTTGCATTCTGTGCGGCCGCTAATGTAAGTTCTCTGTCCCTTATGGGTTACATGTACCTTTTACATACGGTCCTGCATTAATACTGCAGGCTGCATACCTTCCTGGATGCTATTGATAAAAAGTATCCTGTATGTACTAGAACAGTAACCTCTTTGTAGACTTATAATGTTGGTCTCCAAATGCTACTGTTCATCAGTCTGATAAGAGCAAGAATGAAGTGGGTAAGGGGACTTAAAAGGAGTAAACATGCTTATTATGCTGCGAGACAGCATATCAACCAATAGGTTGTGAGAGCGATGGGTGGGGGGTGGTGGCGTGACCAGTATTCTTGATCCCTTAATTGCTTTGGTTTGGTGGACGGGGGCCCCAAAGATGGCCGTGCCCAGGGCCCCAAAAGTGCTTAAGATGGCCCTGATGATTGACTAACCTTTGGAAGGTGGCAAAACCCTAAACTGGTAGAGCCCTCATGGTGTTGAGAAAGCCATTTTCTCCTTGGCCTGGTCAGTCAGAGCTATTTGCCAATAGCCTGATGTGAGGTCAACGGTTCAACTTGGCAGCACCTATCTTGTCCACAAGCTCATCAGCCCTGGGCAATGGGTGTGCATCAGTCTTGGTGACTGCATTGACTCCTCTGTAGTCCACAGAGAACCTCCAATCCTTTTTACCTGCCTGGGAACCTGCCTTGGGGAGAAGGACCAGTGAGCTGGATCACGGGTTGGTTGCTGGTTCAATAACACGCAAGACCAACATCTTGGCAACCTCTGCCTGGATGTGGTTCTTAACAGTGTCTGACATCCTGTAGCATCTGATTTTGACAGATACACGGTCACCAGTGTCAATATGATGCCTACACCATTGGGTGATGCCTGCTGTCAGTGAGAACAGACGGCCATACTGCTGGAGAAATGACCTGCAGGTCCTCTGCTGCTCTGGTGTCAGATCTGGTGTGAGTTGCACTCCCTCCACTGAGCCATCCTGAGGGTTGCTATGCAGCAAATCAGGAAGGGGTGCACTCTCATACTCCTCTTGCTCTGAAGCTAGCAAGAGGCATGAGACTTCTCCTCTCCTGTGGAAAGGCTTAAGCCTGTTCACATGGAAGACTTGAAGGGCTACCCCTGGAATACTCATGTCAACCAGATAGTTTACTTCAACCATCTTGGAGATTATCATGAAAGGTCCAGTCCACTTATCTGCCAAAGCTGGAGGCTTGGTAGTCTCCTTCACAAGGGCCTCCTGACCAGGAGTCCAATCCACTTGTGAGGCCTTGAAGGCACGCTCCTGAACGCTCACATCATAGAGAATACAACCCCCCCCTAGGGAAAAAAGGCCCAAGTCGATCTTGTAAGGATAACATTTTTTAATCTCACACAAAAATGAGAGCAACAGCAAAGAACTCTGCTGCTAAGAACGTTCTGCCAAAAAAGGGTACAAGCAGAGGCTTAAGAGGAGACACATCATCATCATGACGCAATAACATAAAGTAAAAACCAGCATGGCTGGTTGGTATAAATCTACAGGATCTGCCTGCTCCATAAGGGATAGCAGGTCATTAGTTCCAGCCCAATCCATCCCTCTTCCATCACTTGGGTGCTGCGGAGATCATCTTCTCATCGACGAAGGTCAAAGAACAAATTAATTACACTCCTAACACAATGCTACTTCATCATTATACTGTGCACCTGGCAGGCTTTAAGACTGGCACAAATGAGGTTCTGGGGCACTTTGACCTCCACACACACATTTCACTCACTCCCCTTCACGCCATCAAGCTCCAAGGTTTTCACCTTTGTTGTGAACTATCATTTATCCTTCCCAGCACCTTTCAATACAAATTACATCATTGTAGCTCACAGACATGCAATGTCCTTTATCCTTGAACATTCGACTTGTTACTTTAGGGGTGATGGTCGAAGATCACCTGGTGCCTTGGAATTCAGGGATCTTGGGACTTAGTCAGTTATATGGGCTATAGCTCGTGGTCAACTGGGTTTGGGCCAAGTCAGACTTTGGCCAGTGCGAGATACCATGCACACCAGGGCACCGTCAATGATTGCGGCGTTGTAGGGCACATTCCTTTCGGGTAGAAAAACATCTTTGCAACACTGTTAGAACAATGAATGAGCTTTATGGTGTTTGGGGGTGTCGGTTATCCTCATGGGAGCTCGGCATGGCTGGAAGATTCCCTCGTCTCGCAATTAGGGCCTAGTGCATGAAATGCTGCATTCGTCATGCAGGCCTTGTCTCCTAACTATGATTACTAACATCTACGCAAAAATGCATTAATATCTACACAAATTGGCAGTCTTGTTCGTGTCCTGGGCTATGCTATGTGGCTTGATTATATTGGGGTGGGGTTCTACCGCCATCCCCACTCCGCCCTGGCCCATCACAGTGCTTCAAATGCAGCTTGCTCTAAAGTGCTTAGCGGGGTGGGCCAGGGTCACCCCGTTTCAACAGCCTTAAGGTCATGCTAGTATTTGTTCAATTCATGGCTCGCCTTAAGGTTTGCTGTTGCCTGACCCATCATCTGTGCCATCCTCCTGCTGAGGCATAACACATAGGCCCTCACTTGCTTGGCAGGACCTGCAGGGGTGGCTTCCAAGCCTTCTCGTACTAAGGCAAGGGGCCCCCTGGCTGGATGTCCAAAGAGGAATTCAAATGGGCTGAAACCAACACTCTCTTGAGGCACCTCTCTGTAAGCAAACAACAGGCATGGTAGGAGGAGATCCCATTTCCTCCTTAGGGGCTCTTCCAAAGCACCCAACATGCCCTTGAGAGTCTTATTAAATCTCTCACTCAGACCATTGGTCTGAGGATGGTCGGAGGTGGAGAACGTATACGTTACACCACATTCCTTCCACTTAGCTTGCATGTAACTAGACATGAAGTTGGTTCCTCTGTCAAAGATCACCTCCTTAGGAAATCCAACTCTGGTAAAGATGCCCAGGACAACCCTGGCAGGCACCTTGGCTGTTATGGTACGAAGGGGTATAGCCTCAGGGTACCTGGTGACAGGATCTACCAGTACCAGGATGAACCTGTGTCCACCTGATGTGGGAGGGTCAAGGGGACCAACAATGTCAATGCCCACCCTCTCCTATGGTGTGCCAACCACTGGCAAAGGATGCAGTGGGGCAATGACACTGCCTCCAATCTTGCCAGACAACTGACAAGTGGGACAGGTCTTACAGCATGCTTCCACTTCTACTCCCATTCTGTGCCAATAAAAGTGGGCTGTTAGCCTTTGCTTGGTCTTCTTGGTGCCAAGATAACCAGCTAAGGGCACCTCATGGGCCAACTGCAAAAGACAGAGCCTGTATACCTGGGATGCAACCAACCTCTTCACTGCACCAGGTTCAGGCTTAGTGGGCTCACTGAAAAGGACATCTCTGTTGCCGTCCACCGGTAAAAAGCATCAGTCATCATTGGCAGCACATTCATCGGCCAGGAAGAGCTTGTCACGGACAACTTCGTCGACCAAGGGACAACAGTCATCAAGCAAAACGTTGCTTGATGAGTATTGCGTCGACAAGTAGAAAACACTCACCAAGATTACTGTCTACAACGAGTAAACCCTTGTCCACAATGACACCGTCGATGACCTTGTCGTTGAGTAAACAGCTGTCATGGGGAAAACCCCTGCAGCAGTCTGTGAGGAAATCAGCACGCTCATCCACTGAAACTGCAAAGGATGCACAGGAAGCAAAAGTAGCACCTGAAGCCGCAGAAGGCTCCTCTGAACACACGGAGCAGCAGGAGAGAGAAAAACCGCAGGAAAAGAAACAAATGCAGGGCGATTACTTCACCAGTCTCACCCATCGCTTACTCAGAGCTGATGCCAGAGAATATTCTGCAACACGAAATCGATACAGATTTCGAGGCACAACAAGCTCAGTCACCACAGTTTTCTTTCTGGGAAAATTACATAATCAGTCAGCCACGCTTGCCTAAGCTACCACCTACACTGGGTGGAAGTCAACCAAGGCTTACCCAACCACAACCACCTCGGCGCCAGTTCCAGCGGGCACAGACCAGCCAATACCAGGACCTGTTTACCCTCTGGGGCAGGCAAAACAATACCAGGGCCCAGGAACCACTGGGACCCAACTACCCAGTTCCAGTGCAACCACCAATACAAGCTTTATTGAATCCCCAGGAGTTGCTGTCCCTTCAGGTCCTCTCGTCATTACAGTCGGTATTGGTGCAACTACAGGTCAGGTTACCACCTCCTCAATCAGCACAACTGGGGATACCACCTACAGGATGGCTACCAGCAGGTGAACAGCAAAGAATTTCACCTTCTAGATCTCTAACCAGGTCTAGCCCTATGTCAAGACCCCATCTGGGTATATGTCACCTACAAGGTCGAGGTCACCCTAGAAACATAGATCACATACCAGAACCAGGTTTTCACAAAGATCCGTGGAACCACAACAGCACCAAAAAGCTAAATTCAAACGTGGGGGCCCAAGACCACATATGTCTCCACTACCTTCAATTGTGCTGCCACTCATACCATCATTCAGGGTGGAAGAACTTGAGGAAAGGGAGCTTCCAGATACGGAGGGCAATGACCCTCAGCACACCGTATCTATGACAACAGCATCTACAGGAGATGATAATCGGCATACTGACACTCGAGCAGACAAACCACTGGAAGAAGTGCCTAAACTCTCACCACCATATGACATAGAGGTGTTTCATGCCATGATTTCAAAAGCCTGCCAAGTGTTTGGCCTGGTCCTATCAGAAGACAAGAAAGAGTGGTTTCTCTTCGACCATATGGGCAAGAGGAGAAAGTTGTTTGTATCTATCCCAATCTTAGATCACGTATGGGAAGATGGGCTACGTACATTAAAACACCCTTTTATGGAGCCTGCCATTGTAACGCTCACCTGGTATCCACAGGGACGTCATTCAGCCTGTTCTGACCTCTTACGACCTCAAACCCTTCCCTGGAGGCTATTCGACTGGAGACTGGGCCTGAAACACAGGATTGGTGGAGTTGAACTCCCTATTGTCTCTGTGTGCTTGAACCCCTTCTTCCCCTGGGTCCAACCCTTCCCTTTGATCCACAGTTCACCTTGTTTTCTTGGATAGTGTGCTCTCCGTCCTGCCTTCAGCGCAGGGCCGCATTGATTGATGCGGGCTCGTTGCTGCCTAGTTACTTCACTGGCAAGAGTCCGACAGGTAAGTATAATGAGTCTTTTGAACAGTTCTCTAACTTCGTTCCTTTCCTTCCTTAGATGATGGCCGCCGTCCGGGGATGACGACGTGCTGCTGAGATGAGTAGCGCTGAAGGTGAGTGAGAGCGCGATGCGCGGTGCGCTCCTTTCGTATTTGCATTGAACTGAGTTATTTTTCTTTGTCTTTTAGGTGCTGCGACGTTTTCAGCGTGGATGCCGGTTATGAAGAACAAATGCGGTGGCTAAGCGCGGTATGCAGCGCCTCTAGATGTTTCCACGCTAACCTGGAGTGTCTTTTCCCTTTTGCAGATGGATGAGAAGTTCCGGAGACAGAGTTCCCCCAGAGCGGCTGGGATTCAGGTAAGCGTTTGAAGCTCGTACAGTATTTAAAAATAAGCAAAGATTTGCAGAATGCTTACTAATGCCTTTTTTCTGTTCTTTTCCCTTTTTCTTAGGAAGCGGCGTGCCGGGATGGGAATGACACCGCCGAAGATGCCTGCAGAACAGAAGGAGCGATGACTGATGGGCAGAAGCGCCACAAGGGAAGGCTGTTGCTAACGGTGTTCTTGTTCTTGCAGGAGCTGAGCGCAGAAGAAAGATGCAGGCCTACTGGAGACCGATCCGAACACGGTGAGTGTCACGCTGCAGGTGCAGAAAACGCAAAGCATGTTTCTCAGCCTGGGTGTGGTTTAAATAGTCTCTGGGTATCCCAGGTGCCTCTGGGATGAACCACACCCAAAAGACTAGATCGCACATGCAGTTGTGGGAACCGAAATATGTGGGGGCATCCATCTTGTCCCCATCAATGCACTACAAGTCCAATCCCCAATGTTATCCTATGGGTGTGAGTGAGTCTGGTGCCACAAGTGCCAAATTTGACTCCAAGTGGGTCTTTGGAGGGATGGAGAGGCCCTTGAGGGCCATGTAGGTGATCGTGGCCTGGCTCTAGCCTGACATCTTGGAGGGCTGGGGACATGAGGGGCAGGAATCATGACAGCACTCCCCCCCCAGGGCCCCTCTCAAGGTGGCTCTTCTGTCTGGTCCTGGTTTGGTTGGATGGTTTTGATGAAATCGTCTAAGCAAGCGAGGTGCATGGATGTACTCATAAGGCATCCATGTTCTGTCTTGTGGACCATACCCATTCCAGTCTACTAAGTAGTATAATTTGGATCTGACGTACTTTGAATCTAGGATGTCCTTGACTTCGAGTTCTGGCTCCCCGGCGACTACTGCTGGCTGCGGTGGCGTTGATACCCGGGTCCCAGGTTGAACAGGTTTAAGGAGAGACACGTGGAACACAGGATGAATTTGCATGTTTGACGGCAAAGCTAGACCGGCACAGGATTTATCATGGAGGTGACGGCGAATGGACCCAGGTATCTTGGACGGAAAGTTCGGGCTCCTTTAATGGACACATGTTTAGACGCCAGCCAGACTTTGTCTCCCACTTGGTAGTTGGGGGGCTTTGCTCGGTGTTGATCAGCAAACTTCTTTTGGCGATTCTTAGCTTGAAGTAGGTGTTCAGCTGCCCTATTAAAGGTTTGAGAAATGGTTGTGTGCAAGGTTTTGACTGCTGGCATTTCCAGGGTTGTAGGAACGTCCAACTCAGAAGTACGTGGGTGCCTGCCATACATGGTATAAGAGGGTGTCTGCCCATTGCTGGTGTGTAGGGAATTATTATAAGTATATTCAGCTATCCATAATAGGTCGAACCAGCTTCCTTCAGCTTGGTGTAACATGCAACGCAGATACTGCTGGAGCGTCTGATTTGCCCTCTCAGTTTGACCATCCGTTTGGGGATGGTGACTGGTGGATAGCCGGATGTCGATCTGGGCCATAGAGCAGCATTTTCTCCAGAAGTTAGATACAAATTGAGTACCTCGGTCTGAGACAAAAACTGAAGGAAACCCATGGAGCCGTACAATGGCTTCAAGAAATAACTTTGCCAGAGTGGAAGCATTTGGGAGCCCCTTAAGAAGAATGAAATGTGCCATTTTTGAAAATAGGTCCACAACCACATAGTGTTAAACCCTTGACTGGGTGGTAAGTCAGTAATAAAATCGAGGGACAACGTGTGCCAGGGTGCTGGTGGGATTTCCAATGGTTGTAATAGCCCAGCCGGTTTCTGCTTCAATGACTTGTTTTGAGCACACACTCCACAAGATAGGATGAATTGGATAATGTCTTTACGCCAAGTGGGCCACCAATAATTTCGTTTTACCTTGGCTAGGGTTTTAGCGATTCCGGGGTGGCCCTCGATCAAGGAATCATGATAACCGGACATGACTTGTTCTCGTAGTTCTTGGTTTGGTAAGAATAAACGATTCCTGAAGTAGGGCAACTGATCTTTTATCATGTAATGTTCTCCTTGTGCACTCCACGCTTGTAATTTCTCCGGACTCATCAGGTTTTGGATTTCTTCATGTAATTCTTTCTGAGTTGTGGTTGCTGTGATTCCTAGGAGCTTGTTACTCGGGATGATTGCTATTGGGTCAGGGGTCTGATACCCTTGCTCTTCCACCCCCATACGGGAAAGGGCATCGGCCTTCTCATTTTTCACCCCTGGTCGAAATGTAATCACGTAGTCATATTCAGCAAAAAAAAGAGCCCCACGTATTTGTTGTGAGGATTGGGCCTTTGCCGTTTTTAGGTACTGGAGGTTCCGGTGGTCAGTTATTATGGTGATTGTGTGTCTGGCGCCCAAGAGGTAGTGTCGCCATGCCTTAAAGGCTGACTTAATGACTAGGAGTTCTTTGTCTGTGATAGCGTAATTGAGCTCAGGGGGTGTGAATTTACGCAACCAGAAGGCAACAGGGTGTAACTGGCCCGTTTCAGGGTCCTTTTGTGAGAGGACGGCTCCCATAGCCATGCTTGAGGTATCCGTTTCCACCAGGTATGGGAGATCAGGGCGATGGTAGCGTAAGATTGGGGCAGATGTGAATCATGCTTTGAGTTCCTGGAAAGCCTCCTCGGCTTCTGTTGTCCACTGGAACTTTTTGTTGTTTTTCCTTAGTAATGACGTGATGAGATGCACGATTTGCGAAAATCCTGGGATGAACCGGCGATAGAAGTTTGCAAAACCCAGCATACTTTGAACCCCCTTGAATGAATTTGGGGATGGCCAGTTCAGGGTAGCATCTCCCTTGTGTACATCCATTCAGATTCCATTCGGGCTGAGAATAAAGCCCAGGAATTCCATCTCAGAGACGTGGAATGAGCACTTTTCGAGCTTGGCTTAGAGCTGGTGTTGACAGAGTTTCTCCAATACGGATCGGACGTGTTTAACGTGGTCCTGCTTTGATGCGAAATATACTAGGATATTGTCGATTTACACTAGAGCACAGACATCAATAAATTCCCGTAGGACATCGTTCATGAAGTATTGAATGCAGCAGGCGCGTTGCAAAGGCCAAAGGGCATTACTTGATATTCGTACAAGCTGTATTTGGTGCAAAAAGCAGTTTTCCATTCGTCCCCCTGTTTTACGCGAACAAGGTTATATGCCCCCCTCAGGTTTAGTTTTCTGTAGATTTGGGCATCTTTGACTTGATCAAGCAATTCAGGGATCAGTGGCAGGGGGTAGCGATTTTTTACGGTAATCTGGTTCAGTGCGCGATAGTCGATGCACGTTCTCAAGTCCCCCTCCTTTTTTGGTACAAAGAATAGAGGACTGGCTGCTGGAGACTTCGAGGGACGGATGAACCCGTTGGCCAGGTATTGGTCAAGATAGGCCTTCAGGTGCTGGTTTTCTGGTTCCCTGAGTGCGTAAATTCGTCCACAAGGGATTTGTGCGCTGGGTATCAGGTCGATTTGGCAATCATATGGTCTATGCGGTGGCAGGGTATTAGCCTGTTCTTTCTGAAAGACATCTTGAAAGTCCTAGTATTCACTTCGTAGGTTGCCGATTGCCACAGTTGCAAGCGTGGAGGTTCTGGTGTCTATTGGTTGTTTCTCTTGGCGATAACATGTGTGGGCGCAAGTCTCAGGAAAGGCCAATTCTTTTGCTCGCCAATCGATTCGAGGATTGTGAGCTACCAACCATGGCATTCCCAAAATCAACCGGAACTGTGGTGCTTTAATGAGGTCGAAAACGATAGATTCTTGGTGTCCATCCTGGCACAGAAGAGTTAAAGCTGCAGTGCATTGGCATACTGGACCAGAAGCTATTTCTGTGCCGTCGACTGTGGTAACAGTGTCGGTGGTTGATTTAGGTCATAACAGAAGCACCATCTTTGCCGCAAGATCCTGGTCGATGTAATTCCCAACGGCTCCACTGTCTATGTACGCTCTTACTGCGTGCATCCGAGATGGTTGTTGGTGATTGATCAAGACCACAGATAGTGCAAAATGGGAGGTCTGTAGTTCACTTTCTTCGCTCGACAAGTGGACCCCTAGACTTGTCGGGCTGGGGAGTTTTCCGATTCCTTGATGGTATCTTCCTTGTCCGTGGCCCCTACCGTCCTCCTCGGTGGCTTCACAGGGCACTCTTTAAGGAAATGACCTGACCTTCCACAGTACAGAAATAACTGCTGCTGTCTACTTTTATCCCTTTCCGCTTTAGTTAAGGGGGATCTGAACCCCCCGATTTGCATTGGTTCTCCTGAACCTTCCGTTGTTCGGGCAGTATTGGCCTTTGAACGCACATACATAGGGCGAGTGTCCGGTCTGGTTCGATCTGCTCTTCGGTCCTCTAACCTATGATCCAGTTGAACAACAAGGTCAATGAATTCTGAGCAGTCTTTCAGGGGGTTCACTACTTGTGCGAGAACATCCTTGAGCTCCCCCCGCAAATCCCTATAAAATAACATGTTTCTCTTCTCCACTGGCCATTCTGCTTCAACTACGAGTCTATTGAACGTGGCTATGTATGTTAATAGGTCTTGATTCCCTTGGCGTAGGGACAGAAGTTTGTTGTCTAATGCCTGCCCATGAGTACGAGGGGCGAACAGCTTTTCCATATCCTGCTGAAAGCCCCTGAAGTCATGCAGCAAAGGATCGTCTTGGGCCATAAAGGGTACAGACCAGTCCGGGGCGCTACCACTCAGGTAGGATAGCACAAAAGCGACCCGTGATTGGTCATTCGGAAAGGCCCCTGGCCTACAAAGGAAGTGCAGGCGGCACTGGTTCATGAATGTTGCAAACCTCTTGGGATCCCCCGTAAATCGTTCTGGTGGGGCCAAGGGAACTGCCCCAGGAAGGGTTATCTGAACGGGATTGGCTGATGGCGCTGACATCGAGGGCACGCTTCCCGGCAATGGTGCATGCCCTGCTTGTGACTGGAGAAGTTGCTGGCTTAAATCATCAGTGCAATCTTTGGCTACTATCAGCACTCTCCTCAGGGTGTTGGTCTCCTGCATGGCTGCATGTACTTCGGAACGTAGCTGCCCCACCATGTGGGCTAACTGGTCGGTTTCTGACGTTTCCATGACGCCCAGGTGGATTTTGATGTGAGTCTTTGCGTTCTGTCACGCTCACCTGGTATCCACGGGGACGTCAATCAGCCTGTTCTGACCTCTTACGACCTCAAACCCTTCCCTGGAGGCTATTCGACTGGAGACTGCACCTGAAACACAGGATTGGTTTAACTCCCTATTGTCTCTGTGTGCTTGAACCCCTTCTTCCCCGGGGTCCAACCCTTCCCTTTGATCCACAGCTCACCTTGTTTCTTGGATAGTGTGCTCTCCGTCCTGCCTTCAGCACAGGGGGCGTTGATTCATGCGGGCTCGTTGCTGCCTAGTTACTTCACTGGCAAGAGTCTGACAGGTAAGTATAATGAGTCTTTTGAACAGTTCTCTAACTTTGTTCCTTTCCTTCCTTAGATGATGGGCGGCGTCCGGGGATGACGGCGTGCTGCTGAGATGAGTAGCGCTGAAGGTGAGTGAGAGCGCGATGCGCGATGCACCCCTTTCGTATTTGCATTGAACTGAGTTATTTTTCTGTGTCTTTTAGGTGGCGCAACGTTTTCAGCGTGGATGCCGGTAATGAAGAACAAATGCGGTGGGTAAGTGCGGGATGCAGCGTCTCTAAATGTTTCCACGCTAACCTGGAGTGTCTTTTCCCTCTTGCAGATGGATGAGAAGTTCCGGAGACAGAGTTCCCCAGAGCGGCTGGGATTCAGGTAAGCGTTTGAAGCTCGTACAGTATTTAAAAATAAGCGAAGATTTGCAAAATGCTTACTAATGCCTTTTTTCTGTTCTTTTCCCTTTTTCTTAGGACGCATTGTGCCGGGATGGGAATGACACCCCCGAAGATGCCCGCAGAACAGAAGGAGCGATGACTGATAGGCAGAAGCGCCGCAAGGTTAGGCTGTTCCTAACAGTGTTCTTGTTCTTGCAGGAGCTGAGCGCAGAAGAAAGATGCAGGCCTACTGGAGACCGATCCGAACACGGTGAGTGTCACGCTGCAGGTGCAGAAAACGCAAAGCATGTTCCTCAGCCTGGGTGTGGTTTAAATAGTCTCTGGGTACCCCAGGTGCCTCTGTGCTGAACCACACCCAAAAGACTAGACCGCACATGCAGTTCTGGGAACCGAAATATGTGGGGGCAACCATCTTGTCCCCATCAATGCACTACAAGTCCAATCCCCAATGTTATCATATGGGAGTGAGTGAGTCTGGTGCCACAAGCGCCAAGTCTTACTACAAGTGGGTCTTTTGAGGGATGGAGAGGCCCTTGAAGGCCATGTAGGTGATCGTGGCCTGGCTCCAGCCTGACATCTTGGAGGGCTGGGGATATGAGGGGCAGGAATCATGGTAGGTTGGCAAAGAAATTCAACCCCCCCCCGACTGAACACTCAAATGCCTCACATCACAGCCCACTTTGTAATTGGTCGTCTCGGTTGCAGCAAGCAGGAAAGCCCATTCACACACACAAAAGTGTACCTTCCCCCCAGAAAACAAAGGACGCAAGCTGGATGCTTTCGTTAAGAAGGTAATTACTATTGGGGCAACAACCGCAAGGTATAACCAGGAAATGAAGCACTGGATTGCCCCCGTCCTCGAACACCTGCCGGAGGACAAGAGAAAAGAGGATATGTCTATATTGAAAGGGCATAACAGACCCTCTTAGTTAACTGATATAGCTCAGATAGTACAATCAATGATCAGAAACAGAGGGAATTTGGAAAAGAATGCATTGAGGAGGAGACTCAAATCAGGGATGCATAGAGATCTGAAGATTTAATAAAGCCTGCAACCGCAAGGCCCTCTGTAACATTAGAAATTGAGAGACATCTTGACCAGATAAACATTTGCGCCCCCTGAAGTCCCAAAGTATTGAATTTTCCCAATTGAAGTGCTCTTAAACCTTTCAGTGCAGCACAATAAAAAAAACAGATGGCGAATAGTTTCATGGCAGAAACGACAGAGGCCATCTAAGTCTTTAATTGCATTCCTTCTGAGTAAAACTTCCTTAGTAGGAAGAATATTCCACCTGAGTTTCAAGAGGAGGGAGCGATAATAGCGATTGGGAAATTGTGTCAAGATAAAGGACATAGTACCTCTCTTCTTATGTTCAGATTTTAGATCACAAAGAGAGGGATATGAATGGAATTTTTCCGTTGTACTATTCCAATCATTTTCACTTTGTCCGGATTAATCATCAAGGTATCCCTGTCCGTGGACAGATCTAAAAGAGTCCTATCACAAAGGTCTCTAAATTTTAGAAAGTATACATTACGATCCAAACATCCTTGTGAGAAACAAATATTGCCCAAATCGACACAAAGAAAATCCTCTTTAGGACAGAGCAGAGAACGAAAAAGCGCCAGAACCCGCCAAAGATTTTTGGCTCGCAGAGATACCATACCTAATTCAAACCTTATTGCCACTGTTGGGATACTATTGGGAAGTTTCATAACCTTTCTCCAAAAGATACCCTCCAGAGAATCCCAGAAAGTATGAATATCCAAGTAATGGAGTTCCATGCCATATATTAATTTCGGAACAACCTTTCCTTCGAAAAAGTCTACCGCTGGCTTAAAAGAGAACCTACCATACTTATTGTCCAACTTAATACTCTGAGAGATAAGGGTAGGGCTTTTTATCTTATAGATCATCACAGCTCACCAACTAAGGGTTGAGCCAGGATCAGGAATCCCAAATAGACAATTTTCTGTGCTCTAACAATCGGTTCCCCACCAATTTTCCAGACTTGTTTATTGCCTTTTTTGCCTTTCCAGATGACCATGGTGCGAGTTTTACTAGGATTGATTTTTAGCCCATTTATTACAGCATATTCTTCAAACTTGCATATTAATCTTTATAAGCCAACTTTGGTCTGATCAAAAAGCAGAAATTCGTCAGCATATGCCAACCACGAGAACCTGAGATCCCCCAATTTTGCGCCCACCAGTCCTGCATCCCTAAGGAATTCCCCCACATCTGCCAGATATAAGATAAAAAGGCATGGGGCCAGAGAGCAGCCCTGTCTTACCCCTATACGTGTCCTTATTCTTCTGGAGAGGGTCCCTTCTAAATTAATCCTTATAATGACCCCCGCATTTTCATACATGGCCATGATCAGATTGAGTAGGCCTGCCGGTAGCCCCCACTTGGAGAGTTTGGCCCACAGACGGGACCTACTCACTAAATCAAAAGCATTTGACAAATCGCTTGATGCAACATATAAAGTACTGCCAAATTTGCTCCATGCTGAGCCTTGTAAAGCAGTAAAAATAAAACCATTTAGGTTGGTTGAATGACCAGCCCTGAACCCTGTTTGGAATTTCTCTAGGATATGAATCTCTTTAATCCAGACATTCACATGAGAGAGAAGCAGAGAGGCAAACAGCTTGCAATCTGCATCAATAAGGGAGATCGGTCTATAGTTCTTAACAAGAGACCGCTGACCTCTCTTAAAGATGGGAACAATATGAGCAGACTTCCAGCTAGTTGGTATAGAGCCAGTTCGCACTATGTCTTTTAAAAAGTATACAGAGTTGGTTAGCCCAAATTTCCGGCAGAGCTTTCAGTGTAATATTCGTCAAACCATTCGAGCCTTGTGCCCTAGAGTTCTTAGATTTGACGATTAGCCCAAATTCCATCTCATAATCTATAGAAGCCTCCCACAAGGTGTTAAGTGCAGCCTCCCCAATTGCAACTTTTTGAAGACTCTCTTCCCCTTGGCCGAAAAGCTCAGTATAGAAATCTACCCATTGGGCTCTGCGATGGAATTCAATTGATTGGTGGCAGAGACAGACTCTTGAGATGAAAAAAGAGCCCAAAAAGCCCTGAGATCCCTCTTGACTAGGACACTAAGCATCAGCTCTGCATCATTTTGCAGCAAACTGGATTTTTTTGCTATGCAATAGTTTTTATATCTTTGACCTATAGATTTAATCTTGGCGCTTTTGGCGGCCTGGTCAATGTCGAGATATCGGGTCTCTCTAAGGAGTTTACGTACGTAGGGCTTTTCTCTAGCAAGCTCCTCGTCGAACCTTTTTTAGAGTATCCCTTTCTCAGTTTATCATAAAGACTACTATGGAGAACATTCAAAAATCTGTCATAGTGTTGAGTATTAAAGATCGCTTGTTTCCACAAAAAAGAAGTATGATTCAAAGAAGAGAGGAGTTGGCCATTGAAGAGACTAATGTTTCTAGGTGACCAGCTTACCCCCATACCTTGTCCCACCGTTTTAAGGTTTCGTGGACCCCCAGAGGGTGTCATGACCACTGTGAGGGGGCACAAGTTGTGCCACAAGCAGGCTCCCACCAGAACCTGAGGGCCTTAAAACCACTGCAAAAGGGCTCCTGGCACCAGGCTCATATGTAGGAAGAAAGGGCTGTTCAAACTAGGTCCCCTTTATGTACATGGGCCTTTAAATCCAACATGGAAGCACCCACACAGTCTAGTTCTAAGAACCAAGCCATGCGGTCTGGTGTTTTGGGTGTGTTAGGGAACTACTTTACCAGGGCTATATAAACCACACCCTGACTGCAGAAGACGCTTCGTGTTATCCTGCAGCGTGATGCTCACCGTGTCCAGCTCCTGGTCTTCAGCATCTTCCTGTAATCGAACAAGAACAAGATTATTCTATCTTACCTGAGAAAACACCATCCAGCACTCAGCTTCTCAACTGGGCTACAATCTGTGGAAACCGAGAGAAGAAGAAACATCACTCACCTGTGAGTACTAGCTTAAGGACTTCCGGCGAACCGCTACCACAGCTGCTGTTCCAAAACATCGAATTCCATCGCACTTCGCCACAGAAACATCTGCAAAGGAAAAAAGACATATTCAGGTTCGCTTTCAATATTAAACAACCGCACAGCGCTGTACTTACCTTAACGGATTCCGGGGCCTGTTTTTCATCACACTTTCATCCACTCGCAGCACCACAGCGGCCTGTGAGGAGAAGAAGAAGAAAACACAGGCTAGCTTTAAAAGACAATAAAGGCGCTGCGCTTCACGCTTTCTCTTACCTATAAAACGTGCCTTTCCATCCGGCACGCCAGCATCAAGACCTTCGCACCTGAAAAGAAGGAGATAAAACCATTAACAAATTCCTACCATAAACAGAACAAAGACTTACCATTAACAAACCTACCTGTCTACCAGCAGATTCGGGGTCACAGCAGGCCTGGGCCCAAGGAAGGCATACTGCACCAGTGAAGCAACTCGGGCAGCTCGCCAACAAACGTCAAGCGCCCCTGCACAAGAAACGCAGGATGGATAGCTCACCCTACAAATAACTAAGATTCATTATTCAGCACTGGGCAACTACGCATCCAGATCTCAGAGCCTTCCAGACGCCGCCGGGGATATCAGGTGAGCATAACAGAGGGCAGCTTTTTAGAGGGAAGACAGAAGGAAACAGTCAGAGACCCATGATCGCTCCAGGGGCTAAAGAGTACCTTGACTTCAGAGGAAAGAGGTAGCAGAGAAGGGTCTACATAGAAATAGTCTACAGTAGAAGTTGAAAGACCTCTCTGCCAAGTAGGGAGGAGAGGGTGGATAGAGTCATAGGTACCATTCAGACATATCAGGCCCACCGATTCCAAAGAGAGATTACAAAGTCTGCCCCAGACATATTTCTGGCCCCCTGATCAGACTCCTCCAGATCTTGTGCCAGGTCCCCATAATCAACGACGGAGGACATAGAGCAGTCAGAGTTCAAATCACCTGCCAAAATCACTTTCCCCCTAATATTCACAGATCTCCAGACTAGAATCAATACCATTAGGCTTTCCAAGAAGGGCTCAAGGATGGCTAGTCCTTGATGCCAATAGATGTTAATCAAGAGAATTTGAACCGATCCCTCTCTAGAAACAGTCTCCACTGCCAGAATCCCAAATGGCGTATAGGAGATAATCATACTTCGAAGCCCAGAGAAGACCTTAACCCAGTGAGAAGACCCTCTGAGGCTCTCCCTCCCAAACTAGGTTTGGCATTTTGAGAATAGATTTCATAGCCATCAATATAGGAAGACGAGAGCATCCAGGTTTCCTGCAGATAGAAACAATCAGTACCTTTAATCATAGCCACTGTATTAGTATTAGTCAGGAGATGTAGATTTCCCCTTGTATTCCAGGACATGAAACCCAATTTATTAGAGTCTGTTTTCTTTGTTACAGAGCCTGGACTTATATTAAATAGCTCAGTTCCACAATCCATAGGTAACCTGGGCCCAATTTCGAGGGTCTCCATAATTCCTGGCAGAGAAATGCCTCTGTTGAGGTTGGGAGAGCCTTTCAGGGTGGTAGACCATAGTAAGATTTCCCCTGTACTCCTCAGATCTTCCATGCATAGTGAGTGTTTGACTTGGTTTTACCAATTTTAATTCAAAACCAAGCTCCCTAATGCCCTCTTTTTCTGCCATTAGCAGGTCCAACACCACTCTTGATTTCAGGACAATATTGCTAAGATCTAAACAATCCTTAAAGGGAAAGTTGATCCTTTCTAGATCATAGCTAGAGACCAAAGATAATGTAGGAATTTGATGTAGAATTTTAAGGATATACCCTCGGTTAAGACACATGAGCATGTCACTACCGCAGAGACTTACAAGTTGTAAGATCTCTAGGGGTTCTTTATTTCCCAAGGTTTGAGGCAGGGAATCCGAGATATCCTTATTGAATTGATTTAATGAATTGTCTTGGGATTCAGGGCCTCTTACACCCCGTACTATTGTCCCTTTCTGCAGTAAATGGGGACCCATCGGAAATCTTTTCTGGCTACCAGAGAAGCCTAAATTAATAGGCTTTGACTGGGCAGAACCCGTAATCCCAGGGACATAGAGATCTCCCACTGCCTGAATCCCACCGTACAATCCCCCATAATCTATTGAGGCAGGTTCATATGAGCAGGAAGAGTTGTTTGACCAGCTATATGGAGGGAACAAGTATCAGCAACCTTGGGCCGGTCAAGACCCGAAGTCGAGGTGACGTCCACCAAAGAGGTGAGCTTCACTCTATATAGATCCAAGAAAAGTTGTTTTGCCAAATCAACATTGACCAAAGTCCGAGGAGCAGTAGTTGTAGGAATTAGAGAATCCAAAGGGATCGGAATAGATGACAAATTCACAGGGGAGATACATAGTAGATTCACAGAGGAAAAAGTTTCAATAAGATGTTCTTTTTGAGAATTAGAGGTACCCAGACCGCTTTCTACAGGGTTAAAGACCTCAGGGTTGCTATTAGAGATAGCGAGAGTAGTAAACCCTGAACTGAGATAGCAATGCCCGGGACCACAGAGCAATTGCTATCATCAGGAGCAGGCATATTTACAAGCGGGTCTGTCTGAATACCTTTAACTGTTTTCAAAGGGAGTGGATTGACCTTACTAGTCAAAATATTGACATTAGAGGCCATGATAATAGGCATCCCTGGTGCCCCAGAAGACAGAACCCCCTTAGGAGGCACAGTTGCACCAGAGGGGAAAGAGAGCGTGGGTAAAACCAAGTTTTTAAATAATTTATTTGAAAACAAATTCATTTTTTAAATATTTTTCTGATTTTTGGTTTTCTTAATTTGTTGTAAGAGTTTTTTGCCTGCTGCGGAAAGGCTTTTAGAAGAACGATTTACCTTTGTCAAATCTATAGAGACAGGAGCATTCTCCAGATTTTGCAAAACATTTGAACCTGGAGTAGAGAAAATATCAGCTCCCTTGTCACGTTTGGAATGTTCAGATATATTAAGGTCAAATGTATCTGCAGCTGCAGAGATACAGGGAATTTGAGGAGTCAACCTCTGTAAAGTTTCCTCAGGCACAACAGCCGATTTAGTTAGGTCTATAATGGCAACGACCTTCTCGAGGTTTTGCAGTTCTTTTACCCCTGAGACATAAGCAATGACATCTCCCTCATTCTGCACAGAAGATATCATTGGAACTTGGGCAGATACGACTCTCCCAGATGGGTGAGAGGGAATAGGACGAGGAATCTTGTATAGATCTTCCCCAAAGGCGCTGACCGTTGCCACACCCAAGGCCTTACAATAGGTCCCCCCTCAGGATTTACGTGAGGCGGCATTGGAGAAGCAGAGCCTTGCTTAGAAATTGTGGCATTATCTTCCCTAATAATCTTCACCAATTCTTCAAACCTGTCCAGCCCCTCTAGCCTGACATAGATTTCCGAGAGTAGGAGAGAATCGGATCTAACCTCCGCCCAAATATTATCATAGAGACTAGCAAAAGAGCTCTGCACCATATTTAAGGCGGAAATAGTAGGTTGGGTTAGCCTTATTCTTTCATCAGCCTCCTTAAGAGTGTGATGCAGCATGGAGTCACTGGGATGTTCCTTAATCAGCTCGGGGAGAAGACCCCTCTCTCAACCAATTTTGCTTTTCAGTGTACTCATCAATAAAGTTTGTGAGTTCAGATGGAGAACCCATAAAGGAAGCATCACATGTCTGCTGGGTAACTGTCAGGTCCCTGGGTAATAGAAGACATTAGGTTAGGCATTATCAGTGTCAATAGTGGTGCTTAGGTATGTTCAACTGCTTTTAAAAGATATTTCCTTAACCTCACTATATCAGCCAGCAAACATTGTCCCTGTTCAAGATGGTGGAGTTCTTCCTGTTCAGCAGTGATTGGTCATTGACTACTGTGATGCAGTTTGGAACCTTAGGAAAGGTTCTAAACTTTCTTTCATTCAAGATCATTTCATGGATGGTCACAGCGCATCAGAGCTCCAGTAAAGTCTTAAGACAAAACTAAAGAAATCTCAGAATACCTGTTTTCAGTTCTTCAGGAAAAGCCAGAGAAAAGAAAATTCAGATAAGTGACTTAAGTTATGCAAAAGACATTTAAAAGTCAAGTGTGAGAAATTGTTTTCATTTTGAATTAGTAAACTCAAGTTCAGTGCTGAAAAGCATTTAAATTTTCAGTTTTTGGAAGAAAAGTTTAGAACAGTATGCAGTTCTACTAATGTAAATTTTTTTGGATGAAGAAAAGTAACTTCAACGTTTTTTAGAATGTTCATGTCTATATGTGCGCACAGTTTGAAATTCGAGAAGCTAACTGCTAGCGACAGTAGAAGGCTAGGTGTATCGATCGTATTGCGTCACGCTTGTCGGCCGTGTTAGAAGAAAGGACCTGGTAACGTGGGGCGGCGTGTCCAGGAAGTACTGGTATCCATATAACGTAATACGTATACTTGGGCGTCGAATCTGAGGAGCCGTGTTAGCGTTGCTGCGTAGTTGTCTGCGGTCATCTCTGTAGCGGGAGTTATTCAGTGGCAGCGAGCGGCTTCGGTGTCCGACTACAAATTGCTTGTGTACGCGTCTCCAATTGAAGACAACGCATCGCGATCCTGTGGCGGCGTGCATCTACTTCATTTGAAGTTAGCAGCGTTCATCTTTTCGCGCGATCCAGTGGTGAAGTTTGCAGCACGTAGCGTGTGCGCGTGAGTTCTTTATAACATCAACAATGAACTTTAAATAGAAGCACAGTAAATTATATATCTTCTAATCCATCCAATTCTGAGACAAAAAGACTACAAGTGAACTCAATAAATAAGAGACATTGTAGAGTTTGTTTAAAAGTTAAAATTTGTTTTTTTTTAATAACCTCATAAGTAGCTACCAGCAAGTACTCAAGGCATTCTATACAGTTTTGAATGAATATATTGAAGATTCTACACAACACAGAGTTCTCCAGTTAGTTATGAGAAGTTTGAAGTCATAAAGAAATTCATTCAGCAGTGAAAGCAAGAACAAATTAAAGATACATTCTATCAAGAGTCTCTAAGTAAAGAAAAGGAGGCTGTCAGGTAACAAGGGGTTTGGGAAAGTACATATTGCAGAAGTTAGTGAGTTTTCAAATTAGAATTTAATAATTGCAGTATTATTTACAGGAATCCAGATTTCCATGGTGCCAAGCAGTGAGGACTTCTGTGTTTTCCTGACCGTTTGTTATTTTCTCCAATTTCCCCTTTTCCCCCACTCTGGTCAATTCAATAATTGTTAATTTGATTGTTGGATATACTGGTTTGAGGGACTAGGAGGGCTATTCATCTGCTCCTGCAAGAGATCGGCGCTGGGACCTGATGGTAATATTGTTAGTATCAGTTGGTCTAGTTCAGACCCACTCTCGGCAATTGCTTTATCAGCACATTCAATGATACTAATATCATCAATATCATTATGTGTGGCCTCCTCAGTGTCCAATCTTTTTTTTTTTTAAACTTCTTTTTATTGGTGATCTGAACAGACACAATGGCATCAACCCAACATTACATTCTGTGTAGCATACATTTATGACACTATATACATACAATCAATATACATTTTACATGGAAATTTCACTGTCGGAGCATAAGTCACATAAATATGCCCTGAAGGGGCCCCAAATGTCCTTTGGACGGCACATGCTTGGTTGTGTTAGAACGTATTGTTCCTCGCACTCATTAATGTATGCAATTCACGCAGGAATGTGTTCATGCTCGGGGGGGCCGGGCTTTTCCATGCCTGCAGGATACACTTTTTTGGCGGCAGCACATGATACATTAAATAGTCTACTAACTTTTTCAGAGCATTTCCCAATATCTCCGAACAAATACTTTTGAGGAGCCAGCTGTGGGGGGATCTGCGTGACCTCTGTAAGCATTTCGGCCACCCTTCCCCAGAACTGTACCAACGCAGGGCATTTCCAGTACATATGATATGAATCTGCTTGTGGAGTCCCACATTTGGGGCAGGTGCCTGAGTCGTCTGACACAAATTTGGCTATTTTGGCAGGTGTATAGTGCAGCCTATTAAGTATTTTGAATTGTATTTGGCGCAGACCCGCATTAAGTGATATCCTTTTCGTAAGTGCACAGTATCTTACCCATTTCTCATCTGGTATCGATATTTGCATATCCGACTCCCATTTTTTCTTTAATCCGGTTTTTCGTGGGCATGTGTGTTTGCACTGATATATACAGTTTCGAAATCCCCAACTCTCCTTGCGATGTAACTAGTTGTAAGCTTGGGTGGGAGGAGGGTTCGTCAGGAAAGGATGTCCATCGTGCCTGATAAGCAGATCTCATTCGATGATATTGCAATGTTCGGAGCGGTCCACCTCCCATAGCTCTCGTGAATTCTGCTAGAGTCGCAGACTTTCCGTCTACATACATTTATCCCACCTTCATTCCTTTAATGGGATCCCAGATTTCCTGTATGCTTATGTCAAATGTGGGGGGGGGATATTTGGGTAGTTCCATAGAGGAATTTCCGGATTGTAGGGTATCTCTAGGTTTAACTTCTTGTATATTGCCCCACAGGCTCTTACAGTACATCTCACAGGGTCATAATCACATTCATCTCTGTATCGTGTATCAAAAATAACCGATCTGATATCCGTGGGTGAGGTGGTATGTGTCTCTATCCATGTGTGGGGCGAGTTGTCTATTGCTTCATACCAGAATTTCGCAAACTGTGCCTGCGCTACCAGGTAATACAACTAGAAATCTGGGGCCGCGATTCCGCCACTGTCGTATGGTTCTGTCATCTTCTCCCAGCTCGTCCTGGCCACCTTTCCATTCCAAATAAATGCCACTGCCAGGGATCGGAGTCTGGAGAAGAATTCCTTGCCTGGCCATGTGGGGATATTTACAAATAAATATAGCAGTTTTGGAAGCACAATCATTTTGAGTATAGCAATCCTACCGTGAAGCGAAATGGGCAAATGTCTCCAGATCTGTAGTTTGGAGTTGAGTGTCTGCAGTGTCTGTTCATGATTATCAGCATACAGGGTTTGTCTGTTTCCAGAAACCAGCACCCCAAGGTACCTGACATGTCGCTCTGACCACTGAAGGCCACATGTTAGCACAGGGCACTTTGTGGAGGGGTTGAGTGGGAAAATTTCTGATTTCGCATTGTTCACCGTGTATCCGAAGTATTCAGCGAATTCATGAATGTCTGCCATTATGGGGGCGATGTTCTCCTCGGGCTCACGTACATATAGCAGTGTATCATCTGCGTACAGTGAAATTATCTAGGTGGCTCCCTTCAGTGTGATACCCCTGTTTTTATGTCGCAGTCGAACAGCTGCTGCCATGGGCTCTATCGTTAGGGCAAATAAAATTGGAGAGAAAGGGCACCCTTGTCTGGTGCCTCTGCCTAGTTCAAACAGCCCTGAGATAGTTATGTTGGTGCACACTTTCGTGCTAGGGGCAGTGTATAGTAGCCTGACGTATTTGATAAAGTTGGGGCCTATTCCAAATGCCTCGAGTACTGCAAAGAGGTATTCCCAGGAAACAGAATCAACCGCCTTTTCGGCATCGAGGGACAACACTACCGCCTGTTTATTAGGGTTTATTTGTGCCATTATGGCAAATAGTCTGCGTAGATTCAAGGCAGTGGATCTTTGCGGGATAAATCCACTTTGGACTGCATGCACCAGCGTGGGTGTTATAGGCAGCATGCGGTTCGCCAGTACTTTCGCGAAGATTTTCGCATCCACATTTATAAGCGATCGGGGCCTGTAGGATGACATGTCTTGTGGCGGGCGCCGATGTTTGGGTTGCACCATGATTATGGCCTCCCGCATTGTTAAGGGTAATACTTGTTTCCCCAGGGCCTCTTCCCATGTTTCTAGCAATATAGGGACCAGCTCTTCGCGAAACTCTTTATAGAATTCCGCACTGAGCCCATCTGCTCCCGGTGCTTTACCGGATGAGAGGTCCTTGATTGCTTCCGTGAGTTCTTCCGCTGTGATGGGCTGTTCTAGGGCCAGTTTGTTATTTTCTGGAAGTGTTGGGAGATCTAGCGTGGCAAGGTAATTTTTGATTTCGGTAAGAGATTTCTTATCTTTGTTTGCATATAGGGTTTTGTGGAAATTAGCAAATACATTAATGCCCTGTTCGCTTGTGATTATCTCGTTTTGCGCTGTTTGTGTTACGCTCACCTGGTTCCCACAGGGGCGTCGATCGGACCCGGACAGCTGCGGTCTCCACCAACGTGAAGCGTAGTGCAGAGATGACAGTCTGGACTGGCCCGCCTAATCTCGTCTGCTTGACCCGTAGAAGTATTCTCCTGCAAGTGGAGAAAGGGCTTTAGCCCCGTGGATTTGAGTGATGGTCCCTCGCTCTCCCCACTAGTCAC
This sequence comes from Ambystoma mexicanum, assembly GCF_040938575.1. Taxonomy (NCBI): domain Eukaryota; kingdom Metazoa; phylum Chordata; class Amphibia; order Caudata; family Ambystomatidae; genus Ambystoma; species Ambystoma mexicanum. The sequence goes on along the minus strand of NC_090931.1, from coordinate 1,469,819,227 downwards.
CTCCGATATTCCCAATTAGTATCCTGACCTTATGTTTTTAAATGATGAGCTCTCCATCCTGTGTGGCATTCAGGGGCACGTAGATACCAGTTACTTCACTGGTTTGGGGTACTGGAGTTCTGGAGGAATATTGACTCTGGGGTTTACCAAGTTCAAAGAGTTCAATATGTCCGATGTTCACTCTTGCATCCCCTTGTTGATTTGCAGCTAAAAAATATTGTCTGGAGGCTGCTGATGGCGTTCAGGTAACAGTCTGTATTACCCATCACTATCCGGTAAAGTTGTTTTCCCTCCCTTTATAGATGCGGCATAAGAAGATGTGGCGTATTGAAGGGTAATGCCTCTGGTGGTAAATTAGGTAAGCCTCGTGGTAATAGTGATTGGGCCTCATTACAAGTACACCGGTCCGGAGTTAACGCCGGCGGTAAAACCATACCGGCACTGTTTCCACGTCCGCCCAATCATGACCCCCAGCCCCGGAAATAGCACCTCCTCAAACCGCCACCAAGGAGTTAAGGGTCCCGTAAAGTCCACCTGCACGGAAACCCCTCCGTTACCGGCAACACGAAACACCGCGAGCATCACAACTAGCGCGGACATGGAAACACCGCCAGAAAAATGGCGTTAAAACTGTGATCACGGTGGCGGTACCGCCGCCACCGCGAACATGACAGTAAACAGTGCCTGCTGAACAGAATCAGGGCGCAGGTGCACCAAATCAGCCCAGCTGGACCCAGCAGCACACTGGGAGCCCAATAAAGGGCCACACCCAGCCCAACACAACACAGAACCATGCAGGCAGCAGCTCTAATAGCACTTGGACTGGGCCTACTCAACCAACAGGCAGCACTGCACATGATGGCAGTAATGGTGCAGAGGAGGAGGCGGAGGAGGCGCAGGCGCCAACCAGCCAACCCTGCACCTATGGCAAACCCCATTGTGCAGCCACCACTACCCTGCAGGCAGCCTGAAATACCACGCATCAGGGCCTCACCCTGGAACCTTACCCCAGGACAGATCCACGCACTATACCGGCTGGACCGCCCAACAATCCTGTACATCACTGCCATGATTGAGGACGACATCAGCAGCAACATAGACACCCCCACTGTCATCCCCCCCTCCTGAAGGTTGTGTCTGTGCTGCATTTCCTTGGCACTGGCACCTATCAACACACGGTCGGTGAGCTGCACGGCATATCACAACCCTGTTTATCGAAAATCCTGGTACAGGTACTGGATGCCCTTTTGCGCCATGTGTCGGAACACATAGCCCTACCCCGTACCCTCCCCGAGGTCATTGCCACAAAGTTGGCCTTCCATGCCATAGCGGGCATGCCAAATTGCATAGGTGCACTTGACTTCACCCACATTGAGCTGACAGTACCACGTGCAATTGAGATGGTGTTCCGCAATAGGAAACAGTATCACTCAATGAATGTACAGATGGTATGTGATGCCACGCTACTGATTACACACTGCTGCGCACGTTTCCCAGGCTCAACCCATGACTCAATTGTACTGCGGAATTCCACGTTGCCACGGTACATGGAACGCTATGCCGGACAAAGCACATGGCTATTGGGTGAGTACAGCTGACAATGCCCTGACCCTGTTGAAGCGTTATGTATGTGTCCAGGCCAATGAGTAATGTGAGTGTGCCGCTGGACCGCACATGCATCACCCCCCCTCCCATCTACCAAATAGACAGCGGATACCAAGCATCACAAAGGAAGACATGACAGGTCACCACAGTGTGCCTGTACACACCCTGCCACAGCCCATCCTGTCACTGTCCCATACACCTTGTGCCACTGCAGACACCCACCCACAAATGGAACACTGCCCTCCCAATGCACGAGATGCCTGTAAATGAGACTTCATGCATTGACTACTTCAGTACAGTGGAGTCACTCTGCCATGTGTGCACTATGACATACTCACAATCCAATGTCACCCGCAGGGCACAGTACACATGCACATAAATGTGTAGGCCAATATCCAGTTGGGGACATCCACTGTGAAGCCCAATGAACACTTCAAACCACTGCATGGCACATATGCATGAATGAACAATGATACAAGATAGCACAGCATCAGATTAAGACATGATACCACAAACACTGACATGTCCCCCCATCTTCATCCCATGTAGGTGATGCTGGATATGCACTCACGCCATGGCTGATGACACGTGTATGGAGACCAAGGAACAGGCATGAAGAGGCATACAATAGGGCACATGTCCACACACGTGGAATGATTGAGAGGACATTCAGACTGCTGAAGGCCCGTTTCCGCTGTCTGAGCAGATCTGGGGGATCACTGCTGTACAGCCCAGTGAAGACGCGTAAAATCACGCTCGTATGTGCCATGCTGCACAATCTGTGCCTGCGCAGGAACATCCCAATGCCCCCAGACGCAGATGAAGAAGATGGGGATGGATATGGGGATGGGATGGCACCACCTCCCCCTGGGGGTGCACTTGATGGCCAAAGAGCACAGGATGAGCTGATTCGCATTTACTTTTGAGACACAGCACATTCACAGCAATGCATAGAGTGATGACAATAAATGATTAGTTGTACTGCAAATGAAATGATATATGTCCACACATGTATGTTTTGCTTTCAAATGATGATATATTGATGAATTCACAACAGGGAAGGAGGTAAAATGGTTAGGGAAGCTGTACACCCGAGCCCACCCACCAACCAAACGTACCCACCCCCACCCAGGCCCCAATGTTCAAACAGCCAAAACAACCTCCCCCACCACCCAAACGTACCCACCCCCACCCAGGCCCCAATGTTCAAACACCCAAAACAACCTCCCCCACCACCCAAACGTACCCACCCCTCACACCCTTCAAGTCCACGTGTGTCCTGCAGTGCCCCACACACATATCATCACTTCCGTGTGCGCTTCTGTGCCTGTGCATTCTTGCCCGAGAGCCCTGTTAGCCGACTTGAGCGCCTCCTTGGACTGGCAGTAGTGGAGCTTGATGCGGTGGCACAGAATCCGGTATGGATGGTATCCGTGCAAGATTTGCCTGTTGCCCAATCAACATGGCCTCAATGAGCCTGGAGGTGTTGTTGTTACCCTCACGCACATGGCGTGCAAGGGTGACTATTGTGCTTGCAAAGCGTCCAATAGACCTTGAGAGGCGACGCACTGACGTGCTATAGCACTCCCTCTGCAGCCTAGATTCTTCAAGCTGCCTCTCCACCAGCTGTGTGAGGGTTGCCTGCTGCTCCTCCATCCGCTGCATGCGGGAATTCAACTCTGCCATGGATGGGGTGGGTGACCTCATGGGACTTCTGAGTGAAGTGGGGCTAAACTCCAGCTGATGGAAGGAACCCAGGTCATCAAATGTGGGCGTCGCCCCCTGTGGCCCAGCATCAGAGTGCTCTACCGGGGCACTGTTGTCACTACAGGCCGCCTCCTCTGCAGTGCAGCTGCCTTCTGTGTTGGTTTGCGTGGGCATGGTGAGTTCCCGTGGCACCTGTCTTGCCTCAGGCAGCGTGGAGACGGTGGGGATGTCGGTGGTGGTGGCGGCACATCTGTTGCAGTTGGTAGTGGGGGCTGAGATGCCGAACTGCTGGCAGCATCCTCTTGTGTGGGGGCGGTGGCTTGGGCACGTGCCGGTGCTGATTGCCTGGCCTGTTGTAATGGGTCCTTTGGGCCAGTCATGCACTGCCTGGGGGGGGGGGGGGTTATTAATGGGTCCTTTGGGCAAGTCATGCACTGCCTGGGGGGGGAGTTATTAATGGGACCTTTGGGCCAGTCATGCACTGCCTGGGGGGGGGGTTATTAATGGGTCCTTTGGGCCAGTCATGCACTGCCTGGGAGGGGGTTATTAATGGGTCCTTTGGGCCAGTCATGCACTGCCTGGGGGGGGTTTATTAATGGGTCCTTTGGGCAAGTCATGCACTGCCTGGGGGCGGGGGGGTTATTAATGGGTTCTTTGGCACTGTAATGCCATCAACATATTCTTTTATGGCATTCATGTTTGACCACTTACCAGCATCTGCAGGTGGGCTCACTCCTGCCTCAGCCTCCCCGATCCCATGAATGCCCTCAAGGTGGAGGACACTGCTCCAACGCTCCTCCCATGCTTGCAGCCTCAGTGGGGAAGGGGGTTCTCCACCTGTCCCACTGCTGCGTTGGCGGTGTGTGGAGATGAGGTTACGAACCCTCAGCCTGAGGTCGTTCCACTGCTTGTGGCAGTCCTTGACGCTCCTCACTGTCATGCCCACAGCGGTGCACTTGCGTGCTGCTTCTGCCCACACTTCCTTCCTCCGCTGCTGAATCGGCACTGAACAGCATCTCTGCATGCTCCACTATGTGCTCCACGAGCACAGTTAGCTCCGCCTCACTGAAGCGCTGTTTGTGCTGCCTCTGCGCTGGAATCCTGGCAGACATGCTGGTGGTCCCTTTTGCCTTCTCACAGTATGGATTGTGCTTGTGCTGACTCTGGATGGCAATGGATTGTGCTTTATATGATGGGCGCCTCTCTGTTTCCGTTTTTTGGCGATCATGGTATTTCCGTTTCCGTTTCTGTGGCGACGGAGGCGGACACGGGTTTTGCGCTACTTGTGGCAGCACTATGTCCATTTCCGTGGCTTTTTCCGTGACGGCGTTAACAACGTTTCCGCGTCCGTGTGGTGCGCGCGACCGACAGCATGTAATCGGACGGTCTTTCCGCAACCTTGCGGACACGGAAACTTTATTACCGCCGTCACGGAATCACCGCGATCCGAAGCTGCCAGGTTGTAATGAGGCCCATTGTCTTTGTCGGCTCTCTAGGCTCACCTTGTTATTCCTTTGTTTTCCCCCAGGTAATGGAGTTTGCCGAGGAAAATGATGGAGGCAGCGCCGAGTCGAAAGATACTGTGGACTGGTGAGTATGGCGCGGCGCTGCAGCTGGCGATGCAACGCTTGCTGAAGTAATGTCCTTTCATGCTCGGAGTCGTGCAAGATCCTGAATCAGGTAAGGAATTAAAATAATGTCTGTGATCTAACCTTTTCTCCTTCTTGCCCCTTTTTCTAGAAGCTCCGTATTCGAGGCGGGCGTGGCAGAAGACTGGATGCTGGCTTGCAGGCACGGTGAGCGTTACGCTGCAGAATGCAGAATAACGCGAAGCGTGTGTTGCTGGTCGGGCGTGGTTTAAATAGCCTCAAAATTAGTCGCAGGTAAGAAGTCCATAGAACCACACCCGAGTAAAAAATAGTCCCTGTAGAAAAATAGTCCCTTCCAGGCCTCACGTTGGCCTGGATGCATTTGCAGCATGGTCTGCCTGAGGTAAGTGATGACTATGAGCCTGGCGCCTTAGGCGCCAGGACTGATTTCTATTATAAGCCTGGCGCCTAAGGCGCCAGGACTGAACCCAGATAGCCCCTAGCCGGGGCAGCTGAGGTTTTAATAAATGTCTGGATGCCTGCTTCCGGGGCTGATGGGCTTGCTCCAGATGCCCGGGGGTAGGCATCATGACAGTTTGGATAGTGGTAATCTGGGTTTGTTGCTTCTCATGTTTCACTAGGTTAGCCAGCAATTTCCCCGCCTTGTTTCCCTCTCCATATCTGCGTGCTCGGGTGGGGGCCACAATATACTGTATTTCCCTTTTTGCCAGACAGTCAAATTCCCTGAGGAGTTTGTGTATCTCAGCTAGAATATCCCCCCGTGTGTGCGGGTATAGGTTTCTTCTAGCTCGTTCAATTTCACTTCCACCCCTTCTAGTTCTCGGCGTACACCCTTCAGGAGTCCCATGGTTTTGGATTTTAGTACCCCTCTAATCCAGACCTTAAACACTTCCCAGACCGTAGATATCTGGTCCACTGTCCCCACGTTATCTACAAAAATGTTAGCAATCTCAACATGCAAAGTTTCAACAGTGTTTGAGTCCTTCAGTATATCCCTAGGCATTCTCCATCTTGATGATGGCCTGGGAGCATCAGCCAACTTGATCTCCATCACCACCGGGGAGTGGTTAGACTGCATGCGGGGGAGGATTTCACAGTTTTGTAGTGTATGTGCGATATTCGAGGATATAAACCAATAGTCTATACGTGACTCACTGTCATGTACCGATGAGTAGAATGTGTATCGTCTATCAATAGGATGGAGAACTCGCCAAGCATCTAGTACGGACAATTGGGGAAGGATTTGACCCAAGGTCAATGCCGTCTTGGTGGGAGGCCTGGCCATGCTGACAGATCTATCTAGTGCAGGATCCAGCGCCACATTGAAGTCTACACCCCATATTATGCTAGTTGTGTCATGTTTACTAAGGATATTAAACATATTCAGGTAGAATTCCGGGTCATCCAGGTTGGGCCCATATGTGTTCACCAGGGTTATTTGTTTCCCAGCAATTTCCCCCCAAACCACTACATATCTCCCCGTCTGGTCCGCCTTGTGTCCTTTGGTTAGGAAACCCAGCGAGTGGTGTATGAGTGTGCAAACCCCTCTGGATTGCGAGGAGTACTCCGTATAGTATCGTGACTTGCCCCATTTAGCCAATATATTTTCATTAACTGTGATCTGTGCATGTGTTTCTTGCAGCATTAAGATCTGAGGCCCGTGTCTGTTGACATAGTTTCCCACTTTTCTGGCTTTCATTGGGTTATTTAGGCCCCGGACATTCCAGGACAGTAGTCTTATTTTTAACCTGTCGCCCATTTATACATGTATAGAGGCTCCGACATGCCACATTGGGCAGACAGTAATAGTCTGCCATTATTTGAGCAGCGCCAGTGTCCGTGAGACCACATTTTCGTTAAACTAAAACTTTCGTTCACACATTCCTCTCCCCAAGACTCAAACTCGTCTTGGTGGGGCCAACCGGCCAAAACATTCACAACTTCCCCACCCCCACCTCCACCCACATCATCTACCCCAACTTGAAGATGGACCCTAATAACCATTAGGAACTTTCCTGAGGGTACCTTTGTTGCTTACACTGGGCCGCCAGACCGGGCTCACGGCCCGCGGTAATATAACTTGAAGCCCCCCACGGGAGCCGAACATATCTAACAAAAGGATACACATTTGACCCAAGGCAACAGGTGGGGCTCAGTCATTTGCCGCAGGCGAGTGTCCCCCATTCTGGTCTGGCCCAAGGCCCCTGGGGGGCAGCGGGATAGTGGCCTCTACATATGCCAGAGCCGCAGCCGGAGTCTCAAAGAAATGTGCCCTTCCTCCATATTGGATACGCATCTTGGCTGGAAATATCAGCGCATATGGGACCTGTCGTGCTCTCAGCATCTTTTTAACCGGCTCATACGATCTTCGGCTGGCCTGCACCCCAGCCGCGAAGTCCGGGTAGATATGAATGCGCCTTCCATCGAATTGCAGTGTCCCAAGCTCTCTCGCCTTTCTGAGGATTGTGTCCCTGTCACCGTAATTAAGCAGCCTTGCAATAATCGTGCACGGTGGAGCCCCAGGTTTTGGTACCGGGGCCAGGGTGCGGTGTGCACGCTCAACCAGGAAGTGCCCTGAAAAGGAGTCGGAGCCAAGGAGAGTCTTAAGGAGTGATTCAATCTGTAGTTCCATTTTGTCTTTACCAAATGTCTCGGGTATTCCAACAATGCGCACATTGTTCCTTCTGGAACGCGATTCCAGGTCTTCGCACTTATTCTGAAGTTTATTCATGTTGTCTTTGAGCAGGGCCATGTCTTGTTCGTGTCGTGCGACATTATCCTCCGTCGTTCCAATCCTATTTTCTGCTTCCGTTAATCTCAGGCTGTGCTTTTCCACTCTAGTTTTCAGTGTTCCGATGGTTGTTACAATATCGTCCAATTTTACATTTAGGGACAGAAAGCCACTTTGGACTATGTTGGTTAGCTATTGGACTTTATCCCCACTCTCCACGACAGATTCGGAGCTGGATGGCGTGGCCGGCTCGAGTTCACCACTCCCTGACTGGCAGCTGGTGTATGAATCCATCGACCCTTTCTTTTTGGCTCCTGCTCCTTCCACCATTTTGTCCTGTCTCCTCGTGTTTCCCATAGTACTGCAGCTGTTGTGTGCTTCCTGTCACTTGTGAAAATGGTGGCCCCAAATCCGTAGTGTATCAAGCTAGGGGCACCCGCGGGCCAACTCATGCGTCACAGCGGGGAGTGTTCTGTGCCCCGTAGTGCATCTAGGGCATTTCCAGGCAGCGGCCGCGCAGACCAGCAATGTCTCCTAAACTGAGAATGTTTTACAATCCAGATTAATTCCGCCGCCTGCGGCCTTCGTATGAGGGGTGGTCGTATGTTAGTGCTGGGCCGCCGGGCCAGGCCTCCGCGTCCTCCCGCCCCACTGCTGCGGCCTTCAGGGTTTCTCATAGGGCATACGCCCCGCAGCTCCTGCCCCAGTTCAGGCCCAGAGGAGTCGGCAGGGGAGGCACCCCTCGGAGGACCGGCAACGCACTGCGGGTGCACGCCTCACCAGGAGCCCGGGCCCCATCCACGCGGCGGCTCCGCCGTCACCTCGGCCACTGTATGCGGGTATCGGCCGGGGCGGTATCCGACAGCTGGCCCCTCCGCGTAGCCTCGGCAGTCCCTGCCACTGTACAAGCCAGTCGAAGTTGCCCACTCGGGTCTGGCTCCTCTCACTCCAGTGCCGGCGTTGCTACACCACAGGCCCCTCCCCACAGCGCCAGCCGTCCAGAGTGCCAACGTCCCTGGGTCTTGATCTTCTGGATGTGTGGGTAGGCTCGCGTCTAGGCCTCGCCCCGCCAAAACTTCCACTCGACGTATCTCCGCCGCCGATGCCTTATCAGCTTTAGGATTTTCTGTGCGACTGTGTCGGCATCTCCTGTTCGTCCTTCCCGTTCGGCGTTGCGCAGCGAGCTCCAGAACCAGGATTAATTTCAGAACAGAATTTTCACAGGCCGGTGCGCTCGTATGAGGCAGCCATCACTGTCGTGCGCAACAGCCCTCAGTGTCCAATCTTTTAACCACTTCTGCCAAATGCAAGCGATCTAGAGTGATCACTGAAAGGGCCGAAGAAGGAGGTTTAATTAATGTGCTGGTGGCTGTTCTTTCCCCAAAATAGTTAGAATTGTTTTTCCCCAGGATAGGTTCCCCCAACGAGCCTAGCTTAGGTTTTGTTTTAATGGAACTAGGCATTGGTTTCCTTAAGGGAGTTTTAAAAATCAGAGCTTTCAAAGTAGAACTGTCTGGGTTCCCAGCTGTGCAAGCAGAACGATTGGTATGTGTAATTAAGCACTGATCTACCACCCCACCTGGGGAGGGCACCCCTCCAGAAAACTTAGAAGGAGAGGTTGTATGATTGATATAGCCTTCCATGTGAGAGGATTGTAGAACAGTAGGGACACTAAAAACAGCAGAAATATTTGTACACCCAGGAGCAACCGACTGAGCAGCAGGCAGGGATGTATTTAACTGTGAAGGAGTAGGAGTCATTTGGGTAGCATTCACAATTTCATCATCTACTTCAACACTATGGGCCCCCCTAAAGGAACTACCCCTGTCACCCAGATTTAGGGCTAGAGTAGCCGCTAGTCACTCTTCCTGAGCATCAATGGAATTGTCATGATTTCCATTAAAGATACAACTATTGTCACCCAGAATACGTGGAATAATGCCCATAGTATTAAACATCTCATTCTTATTCTGAGGATGGATCTGGGCATGTACAATACTTTTCAGCGCAATAGTCCCTAGGGGACCAGAGATTTGAGTGCTAGGGAGTTCAACCTTGGTAGTGTCTTGTTTGCATAGGAGGACAATAGCAGGAGATTGAGGGAGAGTACCTTCTTTGAGATCTGGAGAAACAAGCTCCTCACCAGATTTCAGAGAATCAAAGGTAGCCTCCATGGCTGATTGACTCCTGAGATCCCTACGTGTCATCTAGATACAAATCCACACAGAGAACTGGAGAACCAGAGAAACAAACTAAAGATAAAGATAAACAGACCAACTGTCACCAAAATACAAAGTTTATAAGCAGTAAAGTTAAAAATAGAAACAGGATATTTCAAAAAAATGCACTGAGCAGGAGTAGACACTAAAATACTAAAACATCCACAAGTATATCTAAAAATGAGAGATAGGAGAGTGCTGCTGCTGGATATAAGATGAGTTTTATATTTAAGCATATATAGGCACCATAGTTCCTATGGAGCAGCAGATCTTCCAGAAAAGCTATGCAGTCGAAAGCCGCAGGGTAAGGAACGCCCAACAGCTTGAGGAGCTGCCCGAGTCCGACTCTCCTCCCTCACCCTATGAACATAAGCAATTAGAGTGATAAGGACGACCAAGGTAGCAGTCTGGAGATTTTGTACAGTCTTATTGTACTGTAGTGAAAAGAGGAACCCGCACCCCGGCCTCCCCCAAGGCCAGTCCTTAGTGAAATATCACTCTTAATTACTTTCCCTCACAAGTAAGAATCTATGCGAGACACGATGAACTAAGTCTGGAAGAAAGCCACTCACTCAGAAGATTGTATGCTTGCATTTATTTACTACATAGACTAATTAGAATTAAGCAGCAGTTTTCAATAGTATGGGGATTAAAGTGCAAGCTCAATAAGTCAAATTATCAATCACAGATGAATATGCAATAATTCTTATGCTCCTAGGAATCGTTGATGCTGATACAGTCTGTTCAGGGACTGGCCTAGCCCCCGAAGGCCTGCACCCAAGCGGGAATGTGAGGCCAGGTGCCTCTGCCCTCTAGTGCTGGCTGGTAGTACTGGCTGGTAGTCCAGGCGTTGTTTCTCTCCATGCGTGCGTCTCACAAACAGCCCAGGAAGAGTCCTCCCCTAACTGACCCAGGTAAGGTTCTCTTATTAGGAGCTGCACATCAATCACTATGACCTACCAGCTCTTCGCAAATTTTCTAGGCTAAAACCTTCCATGCAGCAAAACATGTTTTTAACTGGAAAGTTACTGTCCGTTTTGGCTCTCAGGCTCCGTGCACGTTGTTGTGGGAAGCGCCTTTCTACATTCCTGTGTTATCAGTGCACCTGACTCGCAGAGCGCAGAAGAGAATGGCCGTGCCTGGCTCCTACAAGCTGTGCAGGGCTTCATGCAAAACTAAATGTTTATGTCTCAAAGGGCCTTCGCAGTTAACCCCTTGCAAGAATGCTGGCTCATTCAGATCGAGAGGCCTGGCTGGTTCAGCATTTTCCTCCACACTTCGAATAAGCTCTAAATACATGCAAGATAGCTCAGTAGGTTAATGCAGGTGCAGGCACCGCAAGTGCCTAGATGCTTTTCATGACAGGTACTCACATATTACTTCTGGGCAGTAGTCAGCCATCAGCCAAGTCAGTGTATTGTTCCCAGGGACAGGGGCACAGGTCACAGCCAAACAGCTAAACAGTGGCTCCAGCCCTTACAGCTCCAGGGCTTAACGCTGCAAGGGTGGCTGTGCCGGAATAATAAGCTTCCTTATAAGTCACATGATCCGTCACGTGACCGGCAGAAGCTCCGCCCCTCCTGGAAGCAGTCCGAGGCAGCAAGAGCGTACGCTCGCAGTGCAGCCTTCTAGGTGATAGCGCCAGCAAATTCCACGCAGCAAGTAGCAACACACTTTCACAATAGCTGAGCTCAATGCAGATTTTGCGTCCATTCAAAATGCACTGTTTTGACGATTTAACTTTATTCAAGATGATTTGAGTACATTTCTTATAGTAAGTAAGCACACGCCAAACCCCCAATCGACACAAGTTGGAGATTAATCAGCAGCTTTGGGGAGAATTGCTAAATCACACTTTCTACAGCGCCACCATAGGTGCAAAATACGAAACAAATTGGTTGTGGCAATTTCAATCAAACACAACACAAGAGCTATAGCTTCAGTAGGTCCTCTGTCCGCGTCACTACCTGTAAAGTCCACATTAATAAGCAGCAGCCTCATCGCAGTTCCCAACAGATCCTCCAGAAGGTTTCTCCACTTTGCCAATACTTGCACGGGCCTCAGAGACACAGCCGCCATCTCCAAGCGGAGCGTACTCATTGCTGGGGACCACTTTGGCACTTGGACATCAAAGCCAGAAGGCCAGCATGTGCGTTGGATGCACGGGCTGCTCTCTGAGGACTGGGTACACTCCTGCCACTCAGAGCGCAATTGGAGGGGGAATGCCATACACACTTGCCAGGCCTGACACCCTTGAAGAAAAGAATTCACGGCCATCCAGAGATAGCACGGCCGATGCCTTCAACCACCTTCAACCGCCTTCGCACACTGAAATCACCGGACACAGAGCAGAGTCCTAACAGCAGGCCATTTTTCCTACAGCACACCTACAGGGGCACTGCGACCATGACACAAGGAGAGGGGCATGCTTCCACTTGTCACCAATTGTGAAGTTTCATAAAGTAAGTGACACCAAATGTTCTATCTTGATTCTTATTAAGGAGGTTCATAGAGCGCCCCTCTCCACTGCTCAGCTACAACTGCCTAGCTTCACAGAAAGGCTTCATATATACATACAGAATATTCTACTATGTCACAATGTCCCCAGCGGAGCAGGAGACCCTTCTCACAACTAACCTGAAGATAAACAAACATGTTTAAACATAACACATTCAAAGAAACACATATTGAATACATGTGTTGGCACATGGTGCGATAGAGGAATACTATCAACCTCTTAGCATCAATTAATGAACCTGATACAGACTTGGATATGAAGATGTAATTAATTCTTGAAAACGGATTATGTGGAATAGAGTGAAATAAAAAATGATAGTCGGCTGGTTATGAAATGCGCCAGGAGTCTATAATGCCTAATTCAGATATAAACTTTAAAAACTCTTTATGATATTTGGTCTTTTTAAAACTTTCTTCTGATTTCCTATCTAAGAAAGGATCAATCATTTCATCACAGTCACAAGAGACAATCAAGTTTAGGATATCATTTTGGAAAATATATTTTTCAAGACTGGATCAGTAGGAGGGGTTAGGCATGGTACAGCCATAAACATTCAAAATAGTATGAACAACTGAGTGAACTAGGATTTTTATAAGAACCCATGTACCTCAATCACCTGAATCCAAATGAAGCACTTTATATTTGAAGGATTTATTCAGAGGAAGGTATACACCATAATCTTTACCATCATCAGCACTTAAAAAACCTCTCCCACTGAAAATATTTTAGTAGAGACACATGTTTCTTGGATGCAAGCAATAGATTACTTAGATGTATTCAAATAAGAGGTAACCTTCTATCTCTTGATTGGATTATCCAAACCTTTAACATTCCAAGAAGCAACATTCAGCGACATTTATCAAATAACAAACAAAGATAACAGCCTACGTATTGAAACATATGCATAAATGATTTAGACTTACTCGTACTCCTAGAACAAGATAAAATCCCAGATCTGAGAGAAAAACCTCAATTTTCCAGTGATAGCTTCCTGTAAAGAAAACAAGCAAAAAAAACAATCGCAGAAGGAGGGGAAGACAACAATATTAACATGAAACAATCCTTCAATAATAGAATATCAATTAAAACTGTGGCTAGCATAGTTGGTAAAGACCTGAGGATGCAAGGGGGGACTTATTGATAATTAGGAAGTTGAAAATAATAGGATGAAGATGTTTGTTATTAGCATCTGGTTGATATACACATTGTTGCAACTGCACAACTGAGATAACTATCAATAAAGATTTGGTTGGAAAAAGAAAAAAGAAAAACTGCGGCTAGGAGGGAACGGCTCCACCAATTCATGTTCAATCAGGACACTTGGGAGGTGATGAACCAGGCAGATGAAGCCAGGCCCACACTCGCTCCATTCCATACTTACTGGATTTGAGTAAAAAATAAATGAGCGACTTGTCATAAATCATATGTTAAGTTATTTAAAAGACAAGGCTGAATTCATATCTTGAGATCATAACAAAGTGTCAATTTCTTCCATTCTTTTTTGCACAAATTAAGTGCTCTAGATCCATGGGATATTAAAATGTTGAAGTCTGACCTTTTAGGGTGACTCTGAAGTACTCTGGATGAACAATAACAAGTTAGTTGTCGTAAAGCAGCTCTAAATGTCAAAACTTATTTTCTTTGCGAGGCAGTCACATTTGACACATTTTAAGCAATGCAGATTTTGCGTCCATTCAAAATGCACTGTTTTTACAATTTAACTTTATTCAAGATGATTTGAATAATCCAATAAGGTGAAAATAAACATTCTTGATGAGCGACTCCTGTTTGCTGAAAGGATTAGGGGCGGCTTGGATGAGCTGTTTGAATATTTAGAATTACAGAGCCACGAAGGACTAGTAATTTAGGAATCATAGTTCCTAGAAACAAAATCGGATCATCTCCTTCCACCCCATCAGGTAGTTCACCAATGAAAAGATGATTGATTATGCGCCTATTTCTGTTTTCAGATTGTTTTTGAAGAGTCTTAACAGCAATTTCTAACTGAACCACTCTACTGGATACATCTTCAGCATTGCTAATTCGCCTTTCGACTTCCTCCATTCTTGATTCAAAAGATGACCATCTAGCTGCTGTAATTTCATGTTAGTTGTTTCCATAAAAGGCTTCAGGGTTCTTAACTCAATTAAGATAGAACGCATAGTTGGATCAGCATTTGCTTCATTGGGAGACAGAGAGATGCTCTTTGGTCTTTTATGAGCACTAGCAGACGCCCGTTACATGTCTTTGCTCAGGTTCCCTTTAAAGGAGGCCATAGTAAGATTACACCTCCCAACAATATAGCCTCAGTGAAATATAAACTCAAACCCCCTCTCTCCAATGCCACAATGCTTCAATTGTTCCGTTGAAGTGACAGGTCTTATGACTGTCTTATTAGAACATTGCTGCAGTCACACTAAAATAAAATAATCTTAGTTCTGAAGTCAATTGTGTGAGTTAAAATATAATACTTTCAAATGCAGCCAAGATATTCAGATACCAGTTTATGAAACCAGGACATCACATGAAGTCCCTCACCAGGCTATTTTAAATGTTATTTATCTCCACAAGTGTAAGCAATTACATTTGTTGATATCCCTTAAAGCGTCACTTGGGGGAGATATATTGATTTAATATAATTCCTTTTAGTGTCACCTGTTCTTGCTGAGTGTATTTTCTTTAGCACGTCAAGTGCGCCATCACTGGCTGGCAGCCTCTCATGAGAGAAAACTCCTCAGGCAGCCAACAACGCCATGAAAGGCCATGTCCACACCGCCCAGCTATGGAAAATTGAAAGTCCCAAAGACACATTTATCCTTGCCAAACAAAGCCGCTCAGAGGTTGCCTCGTCCCTTCATTGGTCTTTGGTACATCTGAAAGGTAAGTTCCAACTCCTCATATAGGGCAAAAAGAGACACAATTATGGAATCCAGGAGTGGAGCCGCAGGGCTAAACCACAGCTCCCCAAGTGAGGGTTCTAACCTTTGGTCTGCCAATGCTCTGGTGTTGATATGTGCAAGAACACCTTTCTGCTAGAGAACGGCGTGCCTGCATGTGTTGTGGAAATGGCATGCACTTGCAGGCTCTTCGACCCCAATGGATGACAAGGAGGCACCAAGTGGTGAAACAGTAGTCAATGTTTCAGACAGCTGTTTCAGGTGTTCATCAGGAATAGTTTGGGTGCTTTAGTATTGGTATGTGTTGAAGAAAGGTTTGTTTTTGGTGATAAGTAGTAGTGATACTAGTGATACCAAATGTTACTCAAGTACATTACCCTGAGTGGCTAATTCAGAAGCTTGTAGTGTATGTGCAGTAAATGTTGCCAGCATTTACCAATTTGATTATGTTGATTTAGAGGTCTTTCAGGATGTTTGAAAATGTGCAGCTCTGCTCTAGTCGTTTTCATTTATAGTGACAGGTAAATGACTACTGTCAAGAGGGTGAGAGGTGTTTAGTAGGTCCCGAAATGAGATCTCTCTCTTTTTGCATCATTTTACCTGTCATCATTTTACCTGCCCTGATTATGATCTCTCTCTTTTTGCATCATTCTTGTAGGACCTATGGTTCGAAGGAGAAGGTTTTACTCAAGACATGTGGATGAGAGCAAGTAGTGATATGCCCTATTGGGAGGACGCTTTTAAGATGGATATGGAAACCCTTTACAAGACAAAGTTCCTTTTGCTGCCCCCATTTCATGGGGACCAAACTGATTTCGATTCTTCAACAACTCTACTAGAGAGATACAAATCAAGTGAATTTTTATTTGCAGGCAGACTGAAATAAGATTGTGACTGATTTTTCAGACAAGTATGGCTGGTGTCACCACTCTGCAAGTTGATATGGCAAAAACAAATAAAGTTATCAATCTGTTTACAGAGTCATGGTGTACCCTTTGAAAGGTTGTTTTATAGAAACAAGAGGGCATGTGGGGCCACTATGAAAAGGTGGCTACACACACCAGCAAGAGAATAGTTTGTGAGTAGCTCAGTACCTCACACACATGAAGGGGTTTCAGTTGCTCCATGTGCCATTATCAGCAGGATGGTCACCTCGCCGCTGTTCAGTTGTCTATATTAACACCATAGCGAGCTTGCAGTAACTTCCCAATACTAACGGGTTGATGGCCATTTGATACCCCAGAGAACTGGAAAACTGAGGAGCCATGTATTATCAATCAGCTATTTGGCATGCCCTGATGGTCCTGAAAAGTAATCTGTTACATGTTTGGGTGATTCATTATTGGACAAACATAAATATTATAGGTTTGGTACATGTGCAAGCATATTGTGCCTTGGGGGCTTATGGGTGTCAAATGGATATGTACTCTGCCATCTCTGAAATATGCATGTTTGTTTATATTATCATGAGTTCAATATAAGGTATCCTCAAGCAAGATCTCCTTTACTAAAGGTGAAGTTACTTCTCACTTAAATGGATCCTCATCATCATATGTGCTATAGTTTGATACATTATTTCAATCAACTGTGTTTAGGAGGTACAACTCCCAAGAAAGCACAATACGATCTGTCATGGAGGGTAGAGTGGGATGCACAAACAACTGAACTCCTGAAGTAGGCGTTTGATCTTTTATTCACGCAGTGTACAAAACAAAATACTAAACTAAAGCAATCCTCTGGGTAACTGAATCCAGGCCTCTGCCCCTCGCAACCCAAGGTGTTCACTACTCCTTTGCCAGCTATCTTTGCCAGATGTGGACTTTCCTGTGTGCCGCTCCCAGGCTTACTAGCGAAGCATGTCCACCAGCCCAAATCTGGGTTATGATGTTGCCACTGCTAACCTCAGATAGTAATTAAGCTTCCTGAGGTATGGATACTGGAGCCATGAGTATCTGCTATGGATCTCTAGATCCTAGGTCTTTTTCAGCTGACTTATAGTAAACTGCATTCTCCTTGCGTTTTGAGTCCTGCCTGCTATGCTAGCCATGCCTGAGTCTTGCACATTCTCCTGCCTCTTTGACCTGCCTTGGGCCAACATAGTCTCCTCGGGTCTTCCTGATCTTGCTGTGATTGTGTCCTCCTCCCAACTGGGACTACTTCCTCCCAATTCTGTCCACCTACTCTGAAGATTACTTCCCCCTCATAACTGGCAGCTCTTTTCTTTCTGCTACTGGCTCCTCCAATTCTACACCACCTCCTCCTGATATCAACTTCTCAAAAGTCTTGTCCGCCCCTACAGACACATCCAGCTCCTTCAGCTCTTCGCCTTCTCTTGATGTTAGCCCTTCCGTTAAACTCTCGACACTTCCTCCTGACATCACCATCTCCTCTAACTCTCCACTTCATCCTCTAAAGTTCTTGCAACATGCTCCAAAATCTTCCAGCCCCAATTAAAACCTGCCCCAACGCCTCACACCATCAGACAGAGTTGGCTGGGTTAAATAGACTGGCTCCCCACCCAATGGGTGGTATTTGCACCTGTGAATCCCAAGTGTTGAATGTCTGTATTTGGTTGTGGGTCTCAGCTTCCTCTGAGTGGGACTGGGTCGTCTGAGGGGACCAGTCTAAGTCTGTATGAACCTTGGAGGCAGTTTTTCAATTCCTGTGTACCCAGGATGTGTTAGGGACATCAGACCATGCCTGGGAATGGTCTGCAGTTATGATTTTGGCAGGTAAGATTAAATTGGGAGGGTTGGGCTGTTTATATTGCCTACTCCATATTCTTCATAGTCCTGAGATCGAACCTGCATGTTTCCAGGTTTACAGAAATCTGCTCAAAGGACTGCACACTTGAATGGGTCCATGAACATTGCAGGACACTCTAATCACATGTTTGTGGTCCACTTGGTCTATGGGAAAACTTGAAAGGTCCTCCATGGAGTTCTGAAGTGCAGAGCTGTGGGTTTGATGGCCCCGCTGGAGAGGGGTGTGCCCATGGTGCCTCCTGCTCTATGATTTGGACCAAAGGAGAGTGTCCTGGGATCCTCCCAATACTGCCACCGGGCCAATGAGCCACTGGTTCCAGGAGTCTCCCTGACCACTCTCCCAGCAGTCTGCCAAAACAGACAGGATCACATCACATATCTCACCTTCTTCCCTTTTGCTCCCAGATAATTTGTCAATAGGGTACCTGTTGAGGAAATCCACATTAGCGTGGAGCTGTGAAGCTTACTAAAGGTAAAGATGTATGACGGAAATGGTACGAACCATCGCATGACACATTGATTTCTATCTTTAACCCGCGCAAGCCAATTCAAAGGAACATGGTATGTGACTGTGATGCTGGAAATGCATTGGAGGGAAAGGGCATCCTTGTCCTTGTCCTATACCTCCTTAAACAGTGTGTTCTACTTATTTTATGCACATGAGTCCAGTCTGGACCCCTGGCAGTGCATCTCTTCATTTTGTTCTTAGTGAACAGTACCCATGGAATACCCTTAGGGCACACATGGGTAGGGGTACAACCCTGTACCCCTAGTGTATGTTTTTGGGCACATGTGTGTTGCCCATAGAGCATGGTATGGGCTGGTGGCAGATGCATGCTGATATGATAGTGGCTCTAAATATTCTCAATGTGGTGGGATACCCAGCCCCTGCCATAGGAATCAATGGATTCCTACACAAGGCAAGATGACCACTGGTTTCAAAGTCCTGAGAAGCCATGGCACTATTCCTTATCCCTGAATGGTTGTTGGGTAGAAGGACCATCGATGGCTTTGGGGCTGCCTCCTGCCAGACTGGCTGGACCCTTCTCAGGGTTACGATTTGTGGGTACAACCTTGAAGTGGGACCTGTATGAATGGAGCATGAAATCAACTCAAATTCTGTGTTGTGGGTATCTGGTTTTGGTTGTGTGAAACAATGCCTGGACCAGCCCTGACTGAAACTGGAGTGAATGCAGTGTAGTGCTCTGAAAGGCTGGGTGCTTACTCCAATCCACATTCTGTGTTATGGGTGTCTGGTTTGGATGAATGTCCCCCTGGATATTCCTGTGTGCCTGCCATCCGGAGAAGGGGTCTTCAAGAGTCCAGAAGAGGAGTGCTTGGACATCTTGATCCAAAGAAGTCCAGTTGTGTTGCCCTGGGTCCAGAAGAGTGTTTGTGACCACTAGAAGCCAGATTACTACGTATCGCCCAGAAGAGAGGGTACCCTGGCATAGTGCTGCTTGACACCCAGAGCTGCGAACATTACACCTGATCATAGAATCTTTGAAAGAACATCCCTGACATGACATCTGACCACTTTTTCCCACCGAAGAAGATCCAAGTTCGCTGTGTGCAGAGGAATGTCCGCTGGTGGGTTTCCTACCACCAATATCCAAAGAAGATGCCCTGAGGGTCCAGGTTTGGTGAGGGTCCATAGTCCAGTCCAGTGGTCGAGTCCAGGTCACCAGAAACTATTCAGAGGTATGTGCTGTGGCTACAGCACCGAAGAACCGTAAATCGGTAAACGGCAAAATTCTGAAACCGAACAGCTAAATCTGTCACTGCACCCATATTCACTCAAAAGCATCAAAGGTCCCCAAGTGTCATATTCTCTTTGGCCAGGCCTTGTCGGGCTCCATAGTAAGTTTCACCTTCATGGGACATCCACAGCTGCCTTTCTGACACTGCTTGGTTTCTTCTTTTCTTTTGACCATGACGTCCCAGCGGCTCCTTCTTATAAAGGGGGTCCATCCATCCTCGAGGGTTCCCATCGAGTAAAGCCAAGAAACTCCACCACTTCGCCTGTCAAGGCACCAAAGGTACTGTGATGAGGAAGAGCGCCTTCCAACCTCAGGAGTCATCAAAGGGTCCCACACTTGTCGTGGAACCTGTTCTTGGTGGCATCTCAGGTACTTTGGGGTGGTAAAACCTGTAGAAGAAAAGCAAATCATTATTGTACTTATTTGGACTGGACATGGTATACAAGATAAAGTATAACCTAACTTTTCCCTTTCAGGTTGCCCAGGTGGGTGGATCCTCACACAGTATCACTATTTAAGTCTAAAGATAGTATACTGACAGTGTGCATAATCTAACCTGCCTTCCTACAATGATATATGAAGTTACTCCTTGCGTAGCAATTCTCATGCTTCTTAAGAACTGCTAGCAGCTGGTGCATATGTATTTAACCTAAATATTGCGTGGTACCACATAGAAGATATATTGTTGCCATTATTAGGATAGTGTTGCCTGAGTACAAAGTATACTATTTATTGATCTGTATATTTACTTGAACCTTATTTTTCTCAAACTTGCTGGCAGTAAAGAACTGTGTTGTCACATAACAGTGTGTGAACATTCCTTTTTGGGGGCTTGGGGGTTTACTGTATTTATGAACCAGCCTTTACCACCTCCTGAGAGTCTCAGCCTTGCTACTTGTCCAACGTTATCCATTGAGAGCCTTGGCCTGGGTGCTCTGTGCTCCTGGCCCAACCATATAGAGGGCAGAAATACAGATAACCCCCCTCCAGTCTTTACACTGGTGGCAGCGGTGGGATCACTGGTTTTACGACTCAGTGTTCAATCTAGCTACTGCAAAATAGCCACACTTTTGGTAATTTAGGTTTAGTGCTATATTCTAGAATATCACTACAAACGATGGAAACTATTGCTAATCGTAAATTGACAAGGATGTGCTTAGAAGCTCTACAGAGTGCTTGTGTGTTAAGAGAAATAGACTTTGAGGATTAAGTCTAGGGCATAGCTTATAGATGCCCTTGTGGATTTCCATGCAGATTGTGATACTCATGATGAAGGGGGGGGGGGTGGATTCCAATGGAGAGCCTGCCCTTGGGGAAATCACTGGATCTGATGCTGGGATTGCCACTATAAAATTAGCCTTTGAATACAAAAGGTTAAGGACTGAAACTGAGTTGAAGGAAGAGGAGTTGGCACAGCAAGTAATACTCAAAGAAAGATCTTGAGCTCAAGGACAGAGACACTGAATGTCAAAGAATATACCTGGAGAAAGGTAAGGTGGAAACTTCAGCCAGACCAGTTGAGTGTGTCAGGTCTCCTGCTAACATGTTTGTGAAATATTTGGTTAGTGTGTATGTGGAGGGTCCTGATATTCTCCAATGGATAGAGGCATTTGAAATGCCTTGTAGTATTCATGCTGTTGACCATAGAGATTGGGCTAAGTGTTTATTAAGTAGAGTACCTCAGACTGTTTCTGACTTTATTCTGAAGCAG
Organism: Ambystoma mexicanum; assembly: GCF_040938575.1. Taxonomy (NCBI): domain Eukaryota; kingdom Metazoa; phylum Chordata; class Amphibia; order Caudata; family Ambystomatidae; genus Ambystoma; species Ambystoma mexicanum. The sequence continues at coordinate 1,469,797,704 of NC_090931.1, read as the reverse complement.
AAGGTGAAAGAAAGAGGCCAATGTGAGTATGTGAAAGCTGCTTTGATTGCTAGGTTTGGCAAGTCACCTGCCCAGTACCCTAAGAGGTTCAGGGAACATAAGAAAAGAGAGAGAGTGTCTTGGGTTGACTGGGTGAGTGTTGGCCATATGAACATGATTGGGTGGATTGATGGATACAAGGTGAAAACGTTTGTTGATTTATCTCACCTCTTATATTTATTGAGCATTTGTCTGAAGTTTGTTCACCAGAGCTGCATCAGTACATTGCTGACCTGAACATTTTAGGTCCCTTTAAGTTGGTCAGGCTAGCTGACAAGTGGGTCTCCCACAGGGTGTCCCCTAAGGATCCCAGTGAGATAGATAAGCACAGAGAAAAGGGGCCCTCTCAGAAACTCGAGGAGTCCAAAAAGCATCACCAGTGGAATAAACAAAAACCTCCCTCTCCCAAGTTCCCAAATTCTAGTATGGATAAGTCTGATGAGGGTGGACGTAAGAGTAGTGGTCCCACTGCTGTAAAGCAGACATCCAGTGATTCAAATTCAGTTCCTCACATACCAGGCACCTGCTTGGGATGTGGGGCCAAGGATCACAAGAAGAATGACCCCAAGTGTAAAAGTAAGGCTCTTAGAGTCCAGGCTTTCAGCCCGACCTACCCTTCCCCTATACCTGAGGAGGAGCCAATTGCCCTCACCTCCTCTCCAGGAATTACCTTTGTTACTCCTGCAGGGATTTCATTAGTTTCCCTTGGGGCCTGGGCTCAGTACTGAGAACTACTGGTTGCTATCCCACTGAATACCTGTCATGATGCCTACCCCCAGGCATCCGGACCAAGCCCATCAGCCCCGGGAGCAGGCATCTAGACATTTAGTAAAACCCCAGCAGCCCCGGCTAGGGGCTATCTGGGTTCAGTCCTGGCGCCTTAGGCGCCAGGCTCATAGTAGGAATAAGTCCTGGCGCCTAAGGCGCCAGGCTCATTGTCATTACTTACCTCAGGCAGACCATGCTGCAAAGGACTCCAATCCAACATGAAGCCTGAAAGGGACTATTTTTCTACAGGGACTATTTTTTACTCAGGTGTGGTTCTAGGGACTTCTTACCTGGCACTACTTTTGAGGCTATTTAAACCACGCCCGACCAGCAACACATGCTTCGTGTTATTCTGCATCCAGCAGCGTAACACTCACCGTGCCTGCAGCCTGCATCCAGTCTTCTGCCACGCCCGCCCCGAATCCAGAGCTCCTGATTCTGGATCCATCTTGTCTCCGGACCTGTAAAGAACATCATTTCTGCACGCGCCGCGCCATACTCACCAGTCTTCACAGCATCCTTCGGGTCGGCGCTGCCTCCATCATTTTTTTCGCCGAACTTCGGCACCTAGGAGACAAAAGAAAACCACAAGGTGAGCCGAGGGAATCAACAAATATAATTCTTACCACCATAGACTTACCTGATTTACCACCGGAGACATCCTTTCGTGACTCGCCATATTTTCACATGCCGCATCTGTAAAGAGAGACAAAACAACACGTTTTCCTCGTGCAACATTTACCGGACAGCGCCGGGTAATACAGACTCTTACCTGAGCGCCACCAGCTGCCACAAGAGCATCTTTTCACGAGCCAGCTGCAAGACAAGAAAGGAAGGGGGGAACAAGAGTGAACATCGGACATATTGAACTCTATGAACTTAATACTTACTGGTCTTCACCAGGAACCTCAGAGTCAATACTCTCCGGAACTCTCCCGAGCCTTCAAACCAGTGAAGTAACTGGAATCGACGCGCCCCTGCAAATCCACGCAGGATGGAGAGCTCATCTTTCAAGAATATAAGGTGAGATTGCTGTGAGGGCATTTCGGAGGTGATTAGTTGGGGAGGACTGTGGGGGTGCCATCACTTGAATCCACAAGTGGCTAAATCCATCTCTTCACTTGCAGGAGAATATTTCTACGGGTTAAGCAGACAAGATTAGGAGGGCAGATCCAGTCAGTCATCGCTGCACTACGCATCACGTGGGTGGAGACCGCAGCTGTCCGGGTCTGACCAACGCCCCTGTGGGAGCCAGGTGAGTGTAACAATACCCATAGATTATTAATGGTCAGCCTTTCACTGGTTTGAGAGACAATGGGGCTAGCATGACAGTGGTGGACAGGACCCTGCTCAGACTCGAGGACTGTATAGGTGCTCCTCTGAGAACCACCTAGTTAGCTGGTGGGCCTCCAAAACTTGCTCCTGTAGCCTTAGTCACCATCCAGATTGACGGCAAGACAGCCAAGTTGCCTATGATTGTATAAGACAATGTGCCTGCCAATGCGTTGTTGGGAAATTATCTACTGATTTGGGGTTGGTTTCTCATGGGCCACCCCTGGCTGCTGCTGCAGTCACTAGGTCACTGGTCAAACAGGTCAGTAACTCAAGCCAACGGGGAAACCCAAGGCGAGAAGGGAGAGCAAGAAGGCAACCTCTATGAACGGGGTCCCTTCTCAACCTTCAGCTTCAGCAGTGTCCACTGTGGACCAAGCTCCTGGGGGACTGGGCCCAGTGGAGACCCTAGACTCAACTCCTGAGGGATAAAAGCCTGCAGACCCTCCTCAGGAGAGGTAGTCAACCCAGAGGATTACCCTGACCTTCAATACCTGCTGGCTGTAGGTGGGCCCCCTAGGGGGGATTTGCGCAAGTGTCAAAGAGAGTGCCACTCTCTTGAGGGTCTGAGAAGACAGGCCTAGGCACAAGGTGAAGTGCCTAGGTCTTGCAAGATTTATTGGGAGTATGAGCCCTTTATAGTGTGCCTTCTGAGCCAGTACCTGGTGCAGTCAAGAGGTTGGTTGTACCCCAGGTCTACAGGCTGTTCCCTCAGCAGTTGGCACATAAGGTGCACTTAACAGGTCATCTTGGCACTAAGAAGACCAAGCAGAGGCTCTCAGACCACATTTACTGACCCAGGATGGGAGCAGAAGTGGAAAGCCACTGTAGGTCCTGCCCCACCTGTCAGTTGTCTGGTAAGACTGGATGCAGTGTCATTGCCCCACTGCAGCCTTTGCCAGTGGTTGGCACACCATTTGGGAGGGTAGGTATTGACATTGTTGATCCCTTAGACCCTCCTACATTAGGTGGATACTAGTTCATCCTGGTACTGGTAGACCATGCCACCAGGTACCCTGAGGCTATACCCCTTCAGACTATAACTGCCAAGGTGGTTTCCGAGGCTCTGCTGGGCATTTCTGCCAGAGTAGGTCTCCCTAAAGAGGTAGTCTCTGGGGATCCAACTTCATGTCTAGTTACATGCAAGCAATGTGGAAGGAGTGTGATGTAACTTACAAGTTTGCTACCTCCTACCGCCCTTAGTCCAGTGGTCTAGTTGAGAGATTTAACACAACTCTCAAAGGCATGTTGGGTGCTTTGGAAGAGCCTCTAGGGAACAAATGGGATCTCCTCCTACCATGCCTGCTGTTTGCCTATATAATATGTTACGATATTTTATTTGTATTGTGCTCATGCACAAGTGTTTCAGAGCACGACAAGGCAAGGGAGGGGAACCGGGGAGAACAAAACAACGATCTTACTAGGCCCAGTGATATTGAGAACGCGTAAGTGCATGGAAAAGGGAAAGGGGAAAAGTGCATGGAAGGGGGAGATGTGGAAAGTGCAGAGCAGAGGAGAAACAGATAAATAATAAATAAATAAATAATAAAGGCAATAAGCGGTGGTAGTGCAGCCAGCAAGTCGCAGGTGCTGTGTTTAAGGCAGCAGACAAGGTATGTCTGATAAGTGCAGAAATAAAGGAAAAGGGGCTGGGGGACTGTACGGGTACAGATACAGACCCCAGTGCAAGGGGTGGCCCGGAGGCAGTGCAGGAGGGTGGCAGAGTGAGCAGGTACCTGGGCCCAGAGGACAGAGGGTGGCCAGGTGTACAGAGCCAAGAGAGAAACAGATCAGCAGGGGAGAGGGGGGTGTCAAAGGCAGAAGCAAAGAGGAAGGTCTTGAGGTGCTTCTGGAACTGGAGATGGTTCTGCTCAAGTTTCAGAGTGGCAGGGAGGCTGTTCCAAAGGGAAGCCCCAGCCGAAGACAGAGATCAGCCCCCAGCTCATTTCTTTGAAAATCGACTAACCGTGAGGGAGTTAGAGGTAGAGGAGTGAAGAACTCGAGAGGGGTGTTATTTACGGAGGTATTTAGAGAGGGTTTGCAAATCCTGTAATTTTCTAAAGATGACCTGGCTCTCCTGGCCTAAACAGTGATACAACAGTGAGTCCTTTAGATCTGCAGCAAAATTGTTGCCGTATAACTCCATGAAGGTACCTCATGAAGCCCTCCTTCCAATCACTCCACTTGACATTTGGCTTTCCCTGGTGCATTAAAAATAATGCAGGCCCTAGAATATTCATCTTCCAACTGCCTGTTTTTCAGTTGCTGAATGCCTCTTTATGCCAGTGCTTGCTTGAAGAAGCTTTTGCCTCCTTCCCTTAAAATGGCCAGGTTGACCTCAAATTGCCCCTCTAAATTGACCTCCTTTCCATTACCTTACAATGGCAGAGCCCTGGAATGGATAGTCCCTGTCCCGCAAACCACCTGACCTTGCAATGGCCGACGTCAAATATCGAGGGATTCTATTCACAATGAAGCAAGAGACCGCCCATGTCTTCCTATCCCTGTGGTTTCGCCAGCTTAATTCTGTAGGTGGGGAGTGTGGGCCCAGAGCTAGTGCAAGCAACCTTGGGCCTTTTATCTCCAATTGGCTCTCGGCCCCGGCCCCTGTGAGGGATTACGTGGAGCTGCAGTTATACATGAGCTGAGCCCAGTGGGCACAGAAATCAATGCGGGCTACAACCTCGGGCCTTTTTTTTTTTTCAGCGCTTGCCGCAGACCTGTGAGGAATTACACAGAGTTGGCATAAAAGTGGGGGGAAGCATTGGAGGTGCAGGCAGTCACAAAAGCAGTGCCGGCATCCAGGCTGTGGCTGCTGTTTTATATCCCCTCCTTGCCGCCAATATTAAGTATGACAGAGCAAGGAAACAGGTAAAAGAGTATCCGTTTATTTTTAGTAGAAATGCACAGCAGCACCAATCCCCCTTCACAAACCCATCAACTGATGTTCCGTTCATGCATCAACATTTTCCCCAGAACCTCAGAAAGAAAATGAAGCAAGGTAGCTCTATTGTGGAATGTTGGCCTCAGACCGCAATGATGGTTATAAAGATGATGTATGTTCTACCAATAAAACATGCAACACAATTCAATAAACAACAGTGTCCATCTCTATATAACAAAAACCCTAAACTGCTCAGGTGGTTCATTAGCCTGCAAGGGCTAGACTTCACTATTGGACATAGACCAGGCAAGAGTCATGATAATGCTGATGGCCTTTCCCGAAGGTATGTTGACCGTCTGGATGAGGGTGACAACCTTGTGGGAGCTTCGTTCACCCTAACCTCAGTCTGTGGAGGTGTGATGCTAGAAATGCCTTATGGAGGGACAGGGGCTCCTGTCTTTGTCCTACCACTTCTATGTGTGTGTTTTCTATATGTGTCTGCCACTGAGGTCCCACCTGGACATCTGGCAAGTGCAACTCTTCATTCCTTTCTTTTGGTGAACATCACACATGAGATACCCTTATGGCACCCATGGGTGGGGGCTCCCACTTGTACCCCCTATATGTGTATTTGGGCACCTGTGTGTTGCTCACAGAGCATGGTATGGGTTGGTGGCAGCTGCATGCTGACTTGGCAATGGCTCGACGAATCCTCAATTTTTGGGACACCCATAGGAATGTCTGCCATAGGAATCAATGGATTCCTGATAGGAGGCAAGATCGTCCCTGTGGCCTCTTGGTTTCTATTGCCTTTTACCTTGTTTCCCAAAGTCCTGGGAAGCCCAGACTCTGTCCCTTCCTCCTGAATGGCTGTTGGGTGGAAACACCATATATGTCTCTGTTGTTCCCTTTCCCCCTGACTGGCTGTTGGGTGGAACTACCATATACGGCTCTGGGGCTGCCTTCTGTCAGACTGACTGGAACCTTCCCAGGTGGTGTATGTTGTGGGTACACCGTAGGGGTGGGACCTGTGTGAATGGAGTCTGAAGTGAACTCACGTTCCCTGTTGTGGGTGTCTGGTTTCTGTGTGTGTGACACATTTAATGAGACAGCCCTGGCTGAAACTGACAAAGATGCAGTGTAGTGTGCTGAAAGACTGGATCCCTCCCCCAAACCAAATCTTTTGTTATGGGTGTCTGGATGGAGTGAATGGCCTGAACGCCTTTGAGCCTGATTGGCTGCCTGCCTGCATGAATACCCTACTATGTGATTGGGTGAGTGAACCTGGCTCAGGCAGAGTGAATGAGGGACAGATGTGTATATCTGGGGACCTCTCACTTACCAATAAGCTGCTCCTTGAAGCCGAGCTGGAAGAGAAGCCTGGTGCTGCATTTCTTCAACAATCAGAAAGCTGTCGTGTCTCCCAAGGACTGATCCAGAGAGGACCTGCAAAGGAGACCTCTCCCCGATCTACGAGGGACCATCGTGCAAAACTGCTACTCTTCATCGAAGTATCCTGGAAGCCAGTCCTGTGTGCCTGGCATCCAGAGAAGGTTTTCAAAGTCCATAGGAGGAGTGCTAGACATTCTGAGCCAGGGAAGTCCATTGGTGTCACCTAGGGTCTGGAGGTATGTTTTGCGACCGCTAGAAGCAGTTGCTGTCTACCACCCAGAAGAGGGGGGACCCTGGCATAGTGCTTCTAGACACCCAGAGCTGCGAAAGGTCCAAACTGCCTAAGAACATTTGAAAGGACATCCTTGCAGTCAAAACTGACCACTTTGTCCCACCAGAGAGAGCCCAGAGTCATTTGGTGCTGTGGAAGGTCAGCTGGTGGGTTTCCCACCACCAGAAGCTAATGCAGTCATCCTGAGGCTCCAGACTTGTTGAGGGTCCAAGGTACACTGCAGTGGTTGAGTTCTGGTCACCAGAAGCTGTCCAGAGGTCTGTGCTGTGGATGTAACACTGAAGAACCGAAAATCAGAAAATAGCGATATTCCAAAACCCGACACCAAAAGTGACCTATGCACCCATCGTCGCCAGAAGTCATTGAATGGTCCCAGGGGTCTTATCTTCATCCACCAAGCCTTTAAGGAAATCACAGAAAGTTTCTCTTCACAGAACCCCTACAGTCGGAGAAATCATTGACCAAAGGAGGGCACTGCGAAGAGCCTAACTGCTGCCATTCCGAAATACTTTGGTTCCTTTTATTATTGAGCTCAGCATCCCAGTGGCTCCTTCTTCCAAAGGGGGGGTCCATTCTCAGAGTGAATCATCGAGTAAAGCAGAGAAACTGCCACTCCTTCTATCAAGGCACCAAAGGTACTGTGACAAGCAAGAGCATCTTCTAGCCTCAGGAGTCATCCAGGGGTCCCTGAATTGTCTTGGATCTTGTTCTCCTGTGGCCTCTCAGGTACTTTGGGGTGGCAGAACCTTTTAACGGAAATCACAGTTAATGAACAATATTGGACTGGGCTATAAAAGACCACATCAATGACTCCCTAACTTTCTATTACAGGTTGCCCAGGTGGGGGGATCCTCACTCAGAATTACTTGTCTAGTCTAAAGAAAGCACTCTGCCCATGTTCATAACTAAACTGCCTTTCTTTCCTATTCTTGCTGGCCCCACCTTATTTAAGAATTCACCTGCCATTTAAAACTGTCTGCAGTTAGTGCAGTTCTTACTGAATTTAAGTAGTCTGTGGTACCACCTAAAGTGTATATATTTACACTTCTCTGAATAAGTATTCCATGTACAAAGTGTTATTATTTATATGTATATTTGGTATAAGTAGCAAACCTTATTTTATATAAAGAAGCTGTGTTATTACCTAACATAGTGTGTGGACATTCCTTTGGGGGGGTTCTTTTGGGAAACACTGTACTTAAGGACCTGCCTGCAACATCTCCTGAAAGGTTAAGGCTGGCTGCTCGCCACATTTACCAAATTGAGAGCTGTGCTGGGGTTGTTCTGTGCCTTTGTTTGTTTGTTTGCTTGTTTATTTTATTTGTATAGCGCTCCAGACCCGTAGGTAGAAGGGCGCTTAATGAGGCAGTTATAGGAATAAAGTATACATTTTACATTGTACAACAATTTACATAATATGCACGCATGTTTAAACAGTCAGCAGGTTCATAGAAGATTCAAAGAGGAGGTGAGTGCTACTCTTTGTTCAGTAGCCAACAAATAACATGTTTCCTAAAGATCAGGAAAGACTCAATGGTTTTGATTTTGAGAGGTAAGGAGTTCCAAAGTTGTGAGGCAAGCAGTTCCTTTACCCTACTATGCAGGGGCAGAAGTACAGATACCCCCTCCAGTCTTTACACTGGTGGATGTAGTGGGATCACTGGTTTTAAGACTCAGTATTTAACCAAGCTACTACAAAATATCTACACATCTTTATTGATTTACAGTTCTGTTAGAGCATACTGATAACTACACTACAAACCATGGTCGGACTGGGACAAGAAATAGGCCCGGACATCAAAAAAAAAGTGGCCCACCCCTCGCCTCCAAAAAGTGGCCCACCAGGCGCCTCAAAAAAGTGGCCCTCAAACCATCATCCGTGATTCGTGAATCGCGTCAATTCATGACTTTCCAGAAAATGCTACTTATGGAGGTTTCATGTGTCTGTTACATTACAACACAACTCATGAAATAACATAACTTTGCATATAGGTCTGTGACAGGGTCCACAGCTCTGAGGTGCAGGGGTGGAATTAACACAACCTTTCACCCCTTGACAAAACAGGAAGTGGCATCAAATAGCATTGTTCCTAAGTACACTACGAAAAATATGGTTATGATTTCACTAATGTGATATACATTTCATACAAGAATGGATCACCATATGTATCATTAATATCTGTGTGTATAGATCCATATTGTCAAATTACTGTGAATGCAAGCAGACGTCCAAGGCCAAATTATAATATGTTATTGTATAGCACTTACGCTTAAGCTCTTTTTTATAGAACAAATATGCATACAATATCACCCAACCTGTGTTGGTACTTTTTAAAATCGACCTCAGAAGGATGAAAGGCTGAGATGGTTCGAACCTGCAACCTGCAGATCACACACTCATCGCAGCAGTGAGCGCTCAACTCACTGAGCTATCATATCGGCTATGGTAAAATAAGCAATTATTCTGTAGTGTGGTGTTGATACCATTAATCTTGTAACTGAGATTTAAGGGCAGACCAGTAAAGTTCATCTGCACGTCTGGTGCAAATTGGGCCACATGTGCCTGTGTGCATCTACTTTTCAGGGTGCATGCAACAGAGCGCTGGTCGAACCCACATCTCCAGAGGGACAGTATGTCTCACCTGCGCGTACACACATACCATACCCCCATCCCCTACCTTGTGTGTGTGACTCGACAGAGGAGGCGCCCTCGCCTATTGGACTGTACAGACGAGCATGTGCAGCCCATTACGTGTGTGCAGTGCGCACGCTTCAGTCCAGCCACCCGCCCCACTCTTCAAGAGAATCCTGTGACTCCCGCAGAACACTCCCAAACCAAGACAGCTCATAGAAGCTGTAAAATAATGAATGGTGTTAAAGTAGCAATGCGTACTGAGAGGCACGTTCCCTTAATTTCAGAATTTCCCACCCCGGTATGCAAGAAGGTGTTAATGTGCTCTCTCTCTGCAATGATGTTTGTGGAGAACCCCACATTTCCGCTTTAGAGGCAACTTGTACTGCCAACACCCGGGGCATCTCCTAGCCCAACAAAAGAGAGCAGGCTGTCAGAAAGTAAGCACGTTGTGGCTTCTCCTCACAAAGTTCCAGTACATTCCGGAAAAGGAGGAGTAAACAGTATGCACGTTTCTACCTTGGCATAAACAGACAGCGCAAGGATGGGCATCCATTTCAGGGGCAGCATGGCAGAGAAAGGTGGCAGTTAGGGGCAGGAAACCCATAGCTGATCATTAAAATATGAATGCAGAGTTCGTGGATCAGAAATCTGAGACCTTTTGGAAGGGAAAATGTCAGTGCCCCGGTCCCCATTGTCATGTTTTTTACTGAATTGTTGTGCACATCATCAGTTCGTCAAATCTACGCCTCAAAATGCGGACTCTACAGAGAGGAAGCTACAAGACCCATGTGAAATAATTTCAAGCAGGAAAGAAATAGTGGCACATTTTCTATCATCTTTTGTGGTAATGATCGATCACCACTTGACAGAGATTTTGGGATCCCAATTTGGGGGAATTACATTATTTCTTTTAATTAATCCACCAGTCGAGGTCAGGAAGGCGTGGGCTATTTGCCACGCAGGCCTTTTGGACCACGTCAAACATATATACTATCACCTAAATAAAACATGCACGAGAAACATATAGGCATAACAAATACATCAATACTCTGCTTCATCAAGGGGTTTAACAAGCCTGAAAGAGCCATGCATCATAAGGTTACTTGAAATCTTGCAGCAGGGAATGGGGTGCTTGCTTACCGTATAGGTTTGGAACTTCCATGGCCGGTGTGCGCACCCCTGGCTGTGAGGTTGTAAATTGTGCCTCCTCAATCCCCTTTCAGTTCGGGTCTTCCTGTTTTACTTGCCACAGGTCTGCTCTGAAACTGTTTTCATTTCAGTTAAACGAAGGGCAGGAAGTGCTGGCGCCTTATTCACCTGAGATTTCCAGAAGCTCTTTCATCAGAGCCCGGGCCGCGAGGGAGGGCACACAAAGAAAGTTATTGCCATGGCTGGGCAGCTGCCACTGTGTTAAACTGATGAGCCCAATAAGTTGTTATGCAGGCTTTTTATTTTCTTATGGAAAAGAGGTTTTTCAGCAAAGCCATGGTGGTTGCACTACTTGAAATAAATGCCTGCGCTTTCTCCAAATGCTGCATTCATAAGTGCATGCTTGTGCTGTAATTTCTTCGAACCTCACAGCCGTGGTAAAATGGGACCCTTTCTTTAAAGTTCTATGGTGGTTGTGTATAATCATTTCACACGGCAAGATGACTCAGTATAACTGCGCTGCTGTTAGTCTTAATTAACAACAGAAAAATAAATGGGCTGCGGTTCACTTTTGCTCAATAACTTGAGCCTGACTCCTTTAACCGCCCTCTTCTTTCCCTTCTCGGTGTCTGAGGAATGCTGTCAGTTTTTTAAAAAATCCATTATTTTCTACTACGGTACCGTATGGGCTGCACAATTTGTGCTTGAAGCTCCAATGCGAGTCAGAAAGAGCATCATTTAAATGATTTAGTAATTCCAAAACTGGTGCACAGCAGCACACGCACTGGCAAAGGAGAACAACAAGGTTTATGCGTGCCCGCCAACAAACTAACCTCTGCAGCTCGTCGAATTTATGTTCTTTCCCCTGTGCGCACGCCTTTCCCACAGCCTCTGCAGGGAGCACTTTGATCCTCTCGGCAGGCAGGCAGTCAGCACTCGAAGTCTCGCTTCCTTTTGAATGCAAAATTCGAAAGGAAGCGAAACGAAACCGAATGCTAAATGGCCTGCTCTGCTCTCTCGCCTGTGGGCACATGGGCGCGCTCCACCGGACGGAGAATGTTACTTTTCGGAAATGTTACAAAATAACACCACGCCTGCCCAGGCAGTCCTGCGGGCTGGAAACCGTTCCCCACTCCCCCCCCACCTCCCCTCCCCTCCCCCTCCGGCGCCATCAGGCTGAGAGCAGAGGCAGCTGAGAGTGGAAATGCTAATGGACAGGATTGATTTATTATGTGTGTGTGTGTGCGTGACTGATAAATCGGCCCCTAAGTGCTAAATAAAACCGGCCCACATTCCAGTCAGCTCCAATTCTTATCGGCCACGGGCCGATTGGCCGACTGCTCAATCCAACGCTGCTACAAACAATGGAAACTATTGCAAATGGTAAATTGGCTGGGATGAGCTTGGAGACTCTCCAGAGTGCTTGTGATGTGAGCAAAATAGATTTTGAAGATAAGTCTAGGGCAGACCTTATAGCTGCCCTTGTGGATTTCCAGGCAGATTTCGACACTCATGATGGAAATGGGGGGGGTGGCTCCGATGGGGTCCTTAGCCCTGGTGAAGTTACAGATTTTGTCACTGGGATTGCCACCTCTCCTGTCACTTCTATTCCAAAACCCAGCATTTTTTCTCAGGGAAGTGCCCTGTAACTTTAATTGTTAAACATGAAATTGGCCTTTGAATACAAGAAGTTAGAGACTGAAGCTGAGTTAAAGAAAGAAGAGTTGGCACAACAAGTAATACTCAAAAGACAGAGATCTTGAACTCAAAGACAGAGACACTGAATGTCAGAGAATCCATCTAGAGAAAGCTTTAGTGGAGACTTCAGCCAAATCAGTTGAGTGTGTCAGGTCTCCAGCTAACAAATTTATGAAAGATTTGATTAATGTGTATGTGGTGTGAGAAACCTGAAGGTGACTCACTCGCTAGCCCCCGGGGATCTGTCATTCAGGTGGCCGGGACACAGCCATCGCTACTGGATCCAGTTCCTGGGGGTGGACCAGTACGGGAGGATCACCTGGGTGAGGGACTTCGGAAAGTGGGCCACCGAATGGTGAGACGCGCTACCCCCTTCCTTATGACACCTTTTCCCCATGCTACCCCGTAGGATATCTAGAAACTGAACCCCCAATCCCCTTTCTTGACACAAACACTTTCCCACAGACCGATTACCATGAAAGACAATGGACTAACACTCGAGCCGTATACCTACCCACAACATAAGGGTCAGGCAGAGTCAGGCAATTGCTGATAATTACACACACCTGACTTCCCTTCCCTTTCCCCATAGGGATAAAAGGCAGAGCCCGAAAGCACACTCGGAACAAGGCCAAACGCATAAGGAAGCAGTTATTTCAGGACGGCAGTTCAAACGGTGGAGAAAGAGGGCACGACCTGAAAGGACGACAAGGATGGAATAGCCATTCCCTTTTCAACCCAGACCTGCGGAGCCTCCGAGAAGGGAAACGTAAGACCGGGTATTGCATCTGGAGAATGCTGCGAAGGATATCAGCGTTACATGGGACCCTCCCGCACTGATAGCCAGGGTGGGGAGAAGAGTTTGCCATTGCTGTACTGTCCTTGACTCCAGAGACAAGAGACGCCAACAGAGTTCGGGCACAGTCTATGTGTCGGAAAGAGGTTGATAATGGACTAGACTGTATTGGGCTCAAGGTTGCGAAGAGCAACATTGTAAGAAGAAAGAAGACTAAAGTATAAATGTCTTTTCTGAGTAAAAGGGGCATCAAAGTTACAGTGGTCTGGCATCACGTGGGCGCTCATTCGAAGGACTCTAACCAGGGACGTCATTTCACCAAAATGCCAGGGTTAGCGGAAGTGACATCACACGACCTCTGACCCCCCTGGTGACATCACAGGAAGTGATGTCATTTGCCCCCGCCCCGAAGTGATATCGCGGGAAGCGATGGAATACGACCTTTAACCCGTTGACAAAACAGGAAGTGGCATCACATAGCATTGTACACTATGAAAAATATGGTTACAATATCACTATAATGTGATGTACATTTCATAGCCGGTCAAGTGGCACAGCGAGTAGAGCGCTCGCTTTGACACCCGTGCAGAGCCTGTTAACGCAGGTTCGAATCCCGGCGGGGCCAAACTCAGCCTTTCATCCTTCCGAGGTCGATAAATGAGCACCACACACCGTGGGTAATAATAAGCAGCGCTCGGATACCTGAGGGTTTGTAGCGCTATATAAAAGCCTAATTATTATTATTATTATTATTATACAAGAAGTGATCGCCATATGTATCGTTAAGATCAGTGTATATAGGCCCATATTACTAAATTACTGTTAATGCAAGCAGACGTCCATGACCAAATGATAATGATGTGTTATTATATAGCACTTATGCTTAAGCGCTTTATATAGAAAAAATGTACACCCAATATCACCCAACCTGTGTTGGTACTCATTTATCGACCACAGAAGGATGAAAGGCTGAGTTGAGGCATTTAAGAACAGACTAAATCAGTGACTCACCCGCTGAAGTGTAAGAGTTTCTTTTGAATTGGGAAAACAAATTCTCTAATGCGCCAACTTTGAAAAAATAATAGTACAAAGCTTGGTTGGTGAGTCAAATGTGCTAGATTCAAATTGTCTTATTGTTGCAGAAAAGTAATAACACAGACTTGTTTCAAAAAAGCGTTGAAAAATATATTAAATTTGACTCAGTGTTAATTGTCACACCAGAAAAAAATGATAACATCCTCCTTTGTACAAAATAATGTAACTGTCAGTATTTTGAAAAAAAGGCTTTACCTTCAGGCTTCTCAGTTGGTGTTACGTATCACACCATGGATATTTATATTTACTTGCATTCAAAATTATACAATTTCCAGTGTTGAATTTCACACTTTCTCTGACTTCAAAGTTACAATTGTTTCTTGAAATAAACTTTGCTCTCAAGTTTCCAAATACAAATTATTGCTTTATCCTTGAAACAAACATTGCTCTCAACACGTGTTTCCCCATTGCTTTTTCAATGGTTCACCAGGAGAGAAAATGGTTTCTACAGGAAAAAAGAAAAGATAGGGTAGAAAGAAAGGTTTACAGCAGCATTGGTAGGTTTTGGAGTCTTAACATGACAATATATATGTCTACATGCAATATATAAATAGAAAAGTTTGTTTGACTCACCGTATTAACTGTCCAGTATTAATCTTTTTTCTGCTTGTAGAGACTTCAACTTAAAATGTGTTGTATATTTGGCTTGTGTAGATTTCCTTTACTTGTCCAATGATAATTCTAAATGGAAAGAGGAGGCTATGTCAATCCTAATTGTTGTATTACAAACATATAATTGACTTGGAAAGGAAGGAAAGGTGATCAGGGTAAACAAAATTTACTCTGCATTAAGAGTTTTCTTACCTTGGGTTAAAGTTACTTGGTTTCAAGGCTTCAAATCAGTACTGGATTGCCTTGATAAGCACAGATCCGAGCGGCCAGGTCGAGCGATATTCATTTAGAATTTGCAGGCTTTTGTATTCGTTTGGACGTGATGTGATGATGTCATCGCAGTCGCGTAGTCACGTGCCGCGTGATGATGTCATTGCGTTGTTAAATTACGTCCGGCGGCCATTTTGGAAAGCGACAATTTGAAGAAAAAAACATTTTTTTTGTCAATTGTTAAAAAAGAGATATATTCATGTAGTGTAAACATGAAGTAAGTGTGTTTGACTAAGGAAAGGGCAGAAACCTGGTTCTCCAATGACTTCAACCCAATCGCTAGTGAAGCCTTTCCCCCTGACTACTCCCTCATCCCACTGAACCGTCCATCCAGAGGAGGTGGGGTAGCATTCGTCTTCAAATCTCTCTTCCACGCCTCGATCATCGACAACCAACCCTCCATCCCTTCCTGCGAATCTCTCCTCGTTAAACTTTCCCTCTCCCCATCGCTCTCTCACAGTTTCTTAATAATCTACAGGCCCCCTGGTTACGATAGACAATTCGCAAACAACCTTTGCGACTCAATCGCCACCATGCAACTAAACCATTCCAACCTCACCCTCCTTGGTGACTTCAACATATGGCTCGACATCCCCACCAACCCTATGACACACTCCCTGGTTGATGGTTTAGATGCAATTAATCTCCAACCCCACATAAACGGCCCGACTCATTACAAAGGACACACTTTCGATGCCATCTTTAGCTCCAACACCCTGATTCATTTAAAGCCCCCCACCCCAATCATCTGGTCAGATCACTTCATTCTCTCGTTCGCCATCCACTCACCTGACCCCCTTCCCGTACTTGCATCCGAACCTCCGATTTTACGCAAATGCTGGAAAAAATTAACGATCTCCCCGGACCTAGCCGAGGCACTCCTCCAATCTCCACCACCCACCTGCCCTCCCGACAACAAATTAACTCCTGAGGCCTTTGACTCATGGCTCAACGCACCTCTTTT
The DNA here is from genome assembly GCF_040938575.1 of Ambystoma mexicanum. Classification (NCBI taxonomy): domain Eukaryota; kingdom Metazoa; phylum Chordata; class Amphibia; order Caudata; family Ambystomatidae; genus Ambystoma; species Ambystoma mexicanum. Next base: position 1,469,781,778 of record NC_090931.1, on the reverse strand, counting down.
ACGACTCACCCCCCCATGCAAACCATCAACCCGCTGCGCCCCTTTCCCCAGATGGTTCACTCCTGAGTTGAAGACCACTAAACGACTTTACAAATACCTAGAACGCAAATGACAGAAAGAGAAAACCCACGAAAACAGGACCACCTTGGCCCGTCACCTCTATCAATATAAGTCCGAAATCCGGAAAGCAAAAAAAGCCCACTACAACACCCGAATCCTAAACTGCAAAAACCCAAGCAAAGAACTCCACAAAATCATCTCAGAATTCACCAATCCTGCTTGCAATACAACCAGCCCGACCGCCACACAATCACTGTGCGACTCACTCTCCCTCCACTTTCACAACACGGCTATCGAAAGAACAAAAACTCTAAACACTAAGATGGCTCAACTTCAGCCACCGAGCAATCCTCCGCCCATACCGCCCAGCCCTGCAACCGTAACCTCCACGCAACCAACGTTTGAATCCTTTAGTCCAATATCGCCAGAACAGTTTCTCAAACTGCTATCTGCCCGCAAACCTTCTGGTTCACCACTGGACCCCTGCCCAGCCACAACCCTTAAAGAAATTTTTGCCTCAACCTGCGCAGGAGAATACGCAAGATCTATCATAAATTCCTCCCTCTCCTCCGGTATCTTTCCCGACGCATTCAAAACGGTGCACGTCAAACCTCTAATTAAAAAACCATTGCTCGACCCACTCGAGCCCAAAAACTACCGCCCAATCTCAAACACTAGGTTCCTTGCCAAACTCATTGACCGAACCGCCTACTCCCAACTAAACTCCTTTGTCGAAACCAACAACCTCCTAGACCCAGCCCAATCAGGCTTCAGATCACGCCACGGAACTGAAACCACCCTAACCTCGATCTGGGATGACCTTAAAATGACAGCAGACTCCGCCGGATGCGCCGCACTAATCCTCCTCGACCTATCGGCCGCCTTTGACACTATCAACCACTCAATCCTCCTAGACCGACTCCACTCCATAGGAATCCGCGGAACCGCCCTTAAATGGATAGCTTCATTCCTCAAAGACCGGCACCAAATAACGACACTCTCCAGCTTTACCTTACAACCCCGACCTGTCGACACGGGAGTCCCTCAGGGAGCATGTCTATCCGCCCTCCTGTTCAATCTTTACCTGATCACCCTCCGACCAATAATTCGTTCACACAACATCCTGTGTTACAACTACGCCGACAACACTCAACTAATTCTAAAAATCCTGAACTCGAAACCCGAATCCCGACCCGACCTGGCATCCTGCCTCCTTAACATAGAACTCTGGATGACCCAAAGCCACCTCCTGTTAAACCCCTCCAAAACAGAAATCATGATTTGCGGCAAGCTCGATCTTCTTCCGCACCCACTACCCTGGCCACCCGCCATGGGCAACTCACCGACACCCTCCAACACAGTGAAAAATCTTGGATGCACCTTAGACTCCGACCTAACACTCTCGCGCCAAGTCAACAATGTCTCAAAATCCTGCCACTACCACCTCAAAAATCTTAGGCGCATCCTTCCATATCTCTCATTTCCCAACAGAGTCTCCGCGGTCCAATCAATTGTCATATCAAGACTGGACTACGGAAAACTCCCTATACCTCGGAATTCATGCCTACCAACTAAACAAACTCCAAAGAGCACAAAACGCGGCAGCCAAAATGCTACTCGCGCTCGGTCCAAGAGACCACGTATCCCCAGCCCTTAAGACACTGCACTGGCTTCCAGTAGCCCGTAGGGTAGCTTTCAAAACCTTATGCCTCTCCCATCGAGCACTACATAAAACCGGACCGCAATATCTTCAAGACAAGCTAATACCTTATCACCCCACTCGCACCCTAAGATCAAGCTCAGCCGGCCTCCTAGTAATCCCTAAGACAAACTCAACCAGGTTAGGCGGATCATCATTCTCAACGCTAGCCCCAACCCTATGGAACTCGCTCCCACCCCACATCCGCCTAACTGAAGACTTAACGGCCTTCCGCAAACTACTGAAAACCTGGCTCTTCCCCTAAAACTAACCAGCAATTTGACCGGAAGCAAGAAATGTACAACTAAAAAAAAAAAAAAAAAATGAATAAATAAATAAATAAAATCGAATGTAAACCATAAAACAAACAATACCAAACGAATAATGTAGATCAAAACAGTGAAGTGGATAATATGAATAAATCATCAGAAAACTAGGAAATCTGGATGGACGCTTGACCAGACGAAAGTGTTAGAGTGAATGAGAATCTAGAAGTGACGAGCGAAGAGGGCGGATGAACGTCAAGAACGGACGAACATGGAGAACGGACGAGCGTGGAAATCGGATGAGTATGGAGAGCAGATGAGTGTGGAGCGTGGAGAGCGAATGTGCGTGGAAAGCTGATGAGTGTGGAGAGCGGATGAGTGTGGAGAGCGGATGAGTGTGGAGAGCGGATGAGTGTGGAGAACAAATGAGTGTGGAGAGCGGATGAATATTGAAGAGCGGAGGAGCATGAAGAGTGGAGGAGCGTGGAGAACGACTGAATGTCGAAAAGCACAGAGCGAATGTGGAAAACGACTGAGCGGAGAGCGCAGAAGTGTAAGATACAGTTGAGCCGCGAGAGCGGATGAGTGTGAGAGCGAATGAGTATGAGAGCGGATGAGTGTAGAAAGCTGATGAGTGAGGAGAGCGGATGAGTGTAGAAAGCGGATGAGTGAGGAGAGCGGAAGAGTGTGGAGAGCGGGTGAGTGTGAGGAGCGCAGTAGCGTGGAGAGCGACTGAATGTAGAAAGCACAGAGCGAGTGTGGAGAACGACTGAGTGAAGAGCGCAGAAGCGTAGGATGCAGTTGAGCCTGGAGAGCGGATGGCGGTGGAGAGCGGATGAGTGTGAGAGTGGATGAGTGTAGAGAGCAGATGAGTGTGGAGAGAGGATGAGTACGGAAAGCACAGAGCGAGGGTGGAGAACGACTGAGTGAAGAGCGCAGAAGCATAGGATGCAGTGAGCCTGGAGAGCAGACGAGCGGATGAGTGTGGAGAGCGGATGAGTGTGGAGAGCGGATGAGTGTGGAGAGCGGATGAGTGTGGAGAGCGGATGAGTGTTCCGAAACAAACGAATACGTGGAGCAGACGTACGAGCGGCGCAGATGAGCTGATAGAGCGGACGAATGTGCGAAAAGATGAATGTGTGGTGTCGGGTGAGTGTGTGAAATGGATGTTGTGTGTGGAACGGATGAGCGTTTTGGTGCGGACGAATAGTGTGGAGCGGACGAGTGTGCTGAATGGACGAATGTGTGGAGCGGACGAGTGTGTGGAGCGGACGAGGGTGTGAAGTGGATGAATGTGTGGCGCGGATGAAAGTTGTGAAACAGATGAATGTGTAGAGCGAACAAATACACAGTGCGGATGAGTGTCTGGAACGGATAGTCACGCAGAACAGACAAGTAATTTATCAGGCCAACGAGTAGTATGTTTTGCCGATATGTGGGTGGTCCGGGTAATCGAGTATCAAGACTGTACGAGTGTCTAGACGGGACGAGTGTGTACACGGGATGACTGTGTAAACGGGAGGAATGTATAGACAGGACGAGTGTGTAGACGGGACGAATGTGCGGACCGGACGAATGTGCGGAGCGGACGACGTTTAACCAGACGAAAGTGTAAGAGTGAACGAGCATGTTGAAAGACGAGCGAGGAGGGCGGATGAACGCCGAGAACGGATGAGCATGGAGAGTGGATGAGCGTGGAAATCGGATGAGTATGGAGAACGGATGGGTGGGAAACGTGGAAAGCAGATAAGCGTGGAGAGCGGATGAGTGTGGAGAGGGGATGACTGTGGAGAGCGGATGAGTGTGGAGAGCGGATGAGTGTGGAGAGCGGATGAGGGTGGAGTGCGGATGAGGGTGGAGTGCGGATGAGTGTGGAGAGCGGAGGAGCATGGAGAACGGAGGAGCGTGGAGAGCGACTGAATGTGGAAAGCACAGATCAAGTGTGGAGAGCGGATGAGTGTGGAGAGCGGATGAGTGTTGGGGAGCGGATGAGTGTTGGGGAGCGGATGAGTGTGGGGAGCGGATGAGTGCGGGAGCGGAGAAATGTGGAGGACCGATGAGTGCGGGGAGCAGATGAGTGTGGGGTGCGGATGAATGTGGAGGGCGGATGAGTGTATAGAAAGCGTTTGAGTATACAAAGCGGATGCGTGCGTAGGCAGACAGGAGTTCATGCGCTGGGTAAACTGGAATGCATGCACAAGAAAGACAGGAGTGCACACTTATGGAACACATGAGAGCATGCGTGAGGCACACTGGAGAAGAATAGGTCAAGCAAGCATGAATGTGTAGTACAATCCCGAACGCCTGAAATGAACAAAATGAATAGAACGGACCTGCCCGCTCGGAACTGCGTGACATACATAATATGTTTTGGAATGCAGTGAACATTTGAAAGAGTACTTATCATAACACACCTCACGCCTACTCTCTCCCTTACATCACCACTCAACTAGAACACAGAGATACTATGACACCATTCGGTATAACTGTTCTCATATCTACATCTCCCGCTCACTCCACAACACTCTAAGTAAACACTGCTGGTTTCACACCCCCCAGCCAGGCGTTCTCCTCAGGCCTAACGCAGCCACATTCGTCCTGGATAAAGCCAGCCAGAGCGAACACATACTCCTGATCTCTCAACCACCACACCTACCGCTAAGAAGCAGCTACCACCTGAACTCCGCATCAGCTGCACACATACCTGGTGCACACACGCACTTTTGACTCTCTCTTCTCTCTCTACTGACCCGAACTTCGGTTCCCGAGGGCGTTCAACCTACCAGCGCCTTCAGACCATACCAATGGTATATAAGGCGCTATATAAATGCAAAATAACATAACATAACAGAATAAGGATATAAAGAAGAAAAAAGAAGAAAGTCTAATGTCAATATACCAAGAAACTTAATTAAGAGAAAAGTAAAGAATATACAATGTACAATATATATGTAAACTGAAACATAGTATTTAACATGGAACGTTGTTGTTGAATATGAATTAAATATCCACTGCTTCTGTTTTGATAAAGTTGCACATTTTTTTAAACCAAAAAAATATATAATTTCCGTAAGCATAATACCAATGTTGTTATAGCCAATTATACATCTCTGTGTCTCTGTTCAGGCCTGATTCACAGGTGTCCATAGTACAAATTCACTTATACTCCTGTCTCCTTAAAAGTTCTTCCTTGTTACCCCCTCTGGGAGGTAACCACATTTTTTCCAAGCCAAAAACCTTAACACCTGAAATTTCAAAGGTGGAGTGGTTCTCCAAAATGTGAAGTGCCAGGGGCGATCTGAGGTCCTCATTTTTAATAGCTCTCAAATGCTCAAAGATGCAAACTTTCAATGTCCTTATTGTACTGCCTATGTACAATTTGTCGCATATGCATAATATGCCATAGATTACAAATGTAGAGTTGCAATTTATTAATTGGTGAATTTGTTTAATTTCTCCATTTGGAAGCTTAACTTCTTTTTTACCTTGTTGCAGAAAGGGGCATAGTTTGCAATGACCAAATTTGAAAAAAGTTTTCCTTTCATCAGGTGGAGGACTCAGAAAACTTGGATTTATCATATGTTTAATAGATGGTGCTTTTCGAAAACATAGACTGGGTGAATTATCCAAACATTTTTGTAGGCTTGTATCTGTCAGAAAAATATTCCAATGTTTTGTCAAAGTTTGTTTGATTTTTTTGGCTTCTGTGCTGTAAGTAGTAATGAACTGAGTTGTTCGTCTTGTTCCTGTTTTCTGTTTGTCGGTTTAGAGAGTTTCTCTAGGTATTAGCATTGCTTTATGAATAGCTGTTTTAATATTCCTTGATTCATAGCCCCTTTCTTTGAATTTTAAAAAAGTGTTTTTGATATTTTCTTCAAAGGTAGGAATGGTGCTACAGTTATGTTTGATCCTCAGCATCTCCCCATATGGGATGTTGTGAATGGTATGCCTCGGATGATGGGAGGTAGCAAAAAGGAGACTGTTTCCTGCTGATGGTTTTATGTAAAGTTTAGTTTGAATTTGTGCATTCTCTACAAACAATTCCATATCCAAAAATTCACTATTTGTGGCACTTACTGTTTTGGTAAAAGATAAATTGTAGTTGTTGGTATTGAGATAAGAAACGAAAGAGTTGAGTTGATGGGCATCGCCTTCCCAAATTATCAAAATGTCATCTATAGCGACCCCAAAATTTCCCATTTTCAACAAAAAAGATACTTTTCCATGCGTGTTGTAATTAAAAAAAAAACATAAACAAATTAGCATAAGGAGGGGCAAACTTAGACCCCATTGCGGTGCCTTGGAGTTGTCTGTATAAGGTGCCATTGAATAAGAAAATGTTATTGTGGAGACAAAAGTGCAGCATATCCATGATCATTTTGTTTTATTCTTTGTAAGATATTGATCGTGGTTTCAAAAGAAAATGTGTGCTTTCTAGACCTTTTTCATGTTTAATACTTGTATACAGTTGGACTACATCTAAGGTGACAAACAAATAGTTTTCTTCCCACGGAATAAGGTTTATTTGTTGAATGATATGTTTTGAGTCTTTAACAAATGATGCTAGGTTAGTTGTCAGAGGTTGAAGAAGTGTATCTATGTACTGTGAAATATTCTCTGTGATTGAGCCAATTCCATTAATTATTGGTCTTAATGCCGGAAATTCTTTGTATTCTTTATGTACTTTTGGTAGAAAATACATTGTTGCTTTAATGGAGATTCTGCTTTGAAGAACATAATATTCTTTTTCATTCAACAGATCTTGTTCATACCAAATTATTATTTTTTTCGTTCCATTCGTTCTCCAATTCTGGTAATGGATTTACAATCTTTCATGTTGAGATATTTCAAACCTTCTCTAATATAGTCTGTTCTGTTGAATAGCACTATCTTTCCTCCTTTATCTGCAGATTTAGTAACCACTGATTTGTCGTCCTTCAAATTTTTATGGCTTGTCTTTCTTCTTTAGTTAGATTTTTATTTGCCTTGGTGTAATTGTTAAGATAATCCTTTCTGAAATTGTCACTAACAGATTTTTGAAATAGGTCTATTGCATTATCTGATGAGAATACCGGAGTAAACGAGTATTTAGGTTTTAGGTAAGTTTCTTCTGACAGAATCCCTTGTTCTTCCAAGAAAGTTTCTTCTGTGTAAAGACGGTCTTCTTCAATGTTAAGGAAATTTATTGTGTCTTCAACCATTTTTTCTGACATCAATGATGGAGTTGGGTTTGATGTTTTTTTCTTACTTTTCGGAGTTTCTTCAAAGAATTTTTTCAGTTTGAGTTTCCTACAAAATTTATAAAGGTCTAGCTGTTTTTGGAAATAGTCTTCCTTGTAGGTTGGACAGAATGAGAGCCCTTTGCTGAGGGCTGAAATCAATGCTGGTGTCACTTGGTAGTTTGATAAAATTAATAATCAGATTCATCTCCTCTTTCCTTGTTTTTGGGCCCTGGTGTCTACCCGTAGATTTCCTTTTGCGCTTGTTACATCCTCCTCTCTTGCCTCTGAAGTGTTTTAGAGAGAGCTACTTGGAAAAATGTGTTGACTTCGGGGTGAACCACGGTTTGTTGCCTGATTTGTGCGTCCACTTTTCCTGTAAATTGTTTTAATTGCAAGTGGTGGGTTTGATGGTGTAGTTGATGGTATCCGAGTAGATTCTATTTCTAGTTGCTCTTTGTCACTGGAAGATTCAAAATCCGATGAGGTAGGTGTTCAGAAAGGTGTTGATAAATTGCTTTTGCTGGGTTGATTAGTAGCCTGAAGTGTGCCTGAAATAAACCTTTGATGAGTCTAGCAATTATTGTATAGAATACCAGAAAGACATTATTTGGTATTCCTATTCTTTCTTATTTTTTTTTTTTATTGTTTTGGTTTATTTAGAAACCTTTACAATATCGTAAGAAAGAACATTACACAATTTCACAGAATTTTATCATACATTAACTGTGTAAAAGTAGTTTAAAAAGAGATACAGTAGAGTTCCAAACTTAGAATCCAAATTAAACCTTTTTGTATCAACTAATGCATATTGAAGTAAACTTACATTACATTTACAGAATAAAAGAAGAGAAAAACACAGATGAGAACATTATCCTCAGATCCAGATCCATGTAAATCAAAACCAGTAAAATTATTTACCCATATTAAATTAGGTCGCAGACATTTCTCAAAAAAGTTGTCATAGCTATTTTTAAACTTATACAGTTATCATGCAGCATTCTATGCCATATGAAGTCTCTTTGCACTTTGTATATCGAAACTACAAATTTTGAGAAATACTTAATCCTCTGAGTCTTTAAACCAGGGCAAATCAATAAAATATGCTGAAGAGTTTCAACAACATCAGCCATTTTGCAATATCTACACCAAGGATCACCCTCAATTGAACAATTTCTAATGCATAGAACTTGTTTGGTGGATAATACATTGAAGTGAAAGCGCATGAAGTCACTGCGCAACCTCTTGCTCGGGTATTTAATCAGGTAGCTTTCCATATCAGCCTGCCATTTCCAAATAGAGCAAGCTGATTTGTACAATTTAGAATTAGACATTGTTGTTTTAGTTGTTTGCTCTCTCAAACGGGTCTCACTTTCAATTTTTAATGCATTCATAAAAGGATTCATTAGTTCACCATAAGCACATTTGTACAAAGTTTCGTCCTTACTGGATTTGCATTTTTTCCAAAGACACAGTCTCTTCCAAACTGCATAAGAAGAGAGTGAGTGCAGGCCTAATTCATATCTGATAAGAGCTAAGGGTATGCATTTAGGCAGAAACCGTAACACCGCTCTCCAGATTTTCCCTTTGATGATGGTCAAGTGAGAATGTAGTTCATTAGTAAAAAATCGATACCATAGGTCAAACGAGGTATGACCTTTTTAATGTAGAAATCCCTAAGCGGAACCATCGTGAATTTACCAAATTTGTTGTCAATGACCCTCATTTGTCTGATGGCTATATCCGATTTCAGGCTTAACTGACTTTTTATCAGGGCTAGGGAATCCTGACCAGAAAAGTAAAAGCCTAAGTACTTAAATGAGGGTTGTGCCTTAATTCTCTTTCCTTCACAAGACCAAGTGAAAGCATTCTCCTTTTTGTTATTTTTGCCAAATCGAACAATGACTGTTTTTGCTGGATTAATTTTCAGTTTGAGACCCTCTATAAATATCTCGAAAGCTCGAAGTAGCCTTTGTAGACTAATTCTTGTTTTATCCAGTAAAAGAAAATCGTCAGCATAAGCCAACCATTCAATACACACATTATTCATTTTAGGACATACCAAGCCTTTACCACTGAGTGCCTTTTGTGCACCACTTACATACAAGTTAAAGACTGTAGGGGCCAGCATACACCCCTGCCTTAAACCGTTCAGAATACTAATGGCCTTAGAGAGTAAACCTTCTGTCGTCAAGCGAACCTTCAGACTTGTATCCGTATACAAAGCAATTATAATCTGAAGTAAAGATACAGGAATTTCAAGTTCTTGTAGCCTCTGCCAAAGGAGTTGTCTATCGACAAGATCAAAGGCTGAACTAAGGTCCATCGAAGCCACAAACAGTGGTCTAGTCCTCTTCTTCTTAGAATTAGCTATTAAAGTTTTCAAAACTAGACCACCACAGTCTGTTCCAATGTGTTTTTTGAAGCTAATTTGTTTTTGATCAAGAATGGATTTATCTATAATCCATTCTTGTAGTGCCTTTAGGACCAGAGAGCAGAATATTTTGGACGCTGGGTCCGCAATCGCTATCGGCCTTCAGCTAGCGGGGCACGTACGTGCTCCCTTCTTGAAAACCGGAATAACAATGGAGACCTTCCATGAAAGTGGTATGACCTTGGTCTCTAAGATGTTGATGTACAGTTTTGACAACATTTTTCCCCAAATAACCAGGTCCATTTTTAACAGTTTGTTGGATAAATTGTTCGGACCCATTGCTCCAGAATTTTTAGATTTCTTAATCATTTCTGTAACATCATAGGTTGATAAGTTCAAGGACCAAAACTGGCTTTCCGGAATAATCAATTTATGTTTCGTTTTATTAACGGTATATAACTTAGAGAAATGTCCCTGCCAAACATCCTCATTAATCACATTCACCGCCATATCCTGTTGCGGTTTTTCTATTTCATTTATTAGATGCCAGAAGTTTGTACAGCCATGCCGGCGTAGAGCTCTCAGCATACGCTCACCGCCGTGCTGCATTTGCAACGCTCTATATTGAATGTGCCAGTTTTTATAGGTTTGCTTGATTTTATTTTTCTTCGTATTATATTCGGAAGGTAATAGTGCTTCTTTTTTTAATTTTCTAAGATCTTTTCTATATAAAGCTTTCCGTGTATGGACCACTATGTCCATGCAATGTCTCTTTTTTTCTTTCACATTTGTCCCCATCGCAGACCGAGGGGCCAGATTATCAATAGTGTCTTTAATGTATCTAGAAAAGTTTAAGGAAGAATAGCAGAGGTCACGGTGTAGTTCAGTCATAGCAAAGTAGTCACTTATCATAGTCGTTGTAAACTTCACATTTTTTGTGTGACACCATTTTGTTCTGTTTCCCTGCTGATTTATCATTACCCCGTGGATATACTTTTCATTAGTCGGAGTAGGGCAATTCAAGGCCATTTTACATGAGAGAAAACAATGATCACTCAAGCTAGAGTCAATAAACTCAAAATCATACACACTCCTAAAGATACCAGGCGACACAAAAATATAGTCCAAGGTGGATTCCAGGCCCCTGGCTTTCCAGGTATGTTGGCTCCCTCTTAGAAGATCTAACCCCAGGGATTCCGCGAAATGCATCCACAGTCTTCCACGCAGGGTACCGGAGCCACCTTTCTGCAAAAGCTGCTCAGCATTAGCCAACATTTCATCCCCCATTATTGGTTCACACAGACAATTAGCATTCAAATCACCCGCCAAAATAATTTGACCTCCCTGATTTGTCTCTCGCCAAGATTCAATTATCGTTCCAAGTTTTATAAGTTCCTTTCCGAGTTGTAAGTCGGTCAGTTCACTAGGATTCCAATATATATTGATAAACAGAATAAAAAGGGACTCAAAGGTTATGTCTAATTTGAATGCAGCAGCAAGAAAATGATGTTCAATACACCATTCCCCCATTTTAGACCATGAGTTTGTTTGTTTGATGGCTATCAGTAGTCCTCCTTTAGGGCGACCCTTGTTGGAACCCCGAGCACAAATGTTAACCACAGTGAAACCTTCCCAGCACAAATGCTCCCTAGACCAAGTTTCCCGAAGAAAAACAAAGTCAAATTGTGACAGAAAACTCGTACATTTTTCATTGTTCAAAAGGTTAACACAACCCTGTGAGTTCTAGCTCACAAATTTGAAGATCGAGCAAGAGTTAGAGGGGTTGCCAAGTTTCCTGAGTGAGTCAATGGATTCCCTCAGAGTCAAGGCCAACCACCTCCATTCTTGCTTATTCAGGTTGGATTCCTCATCGGTAGAATTGGTGGTTTGACTCGATTAAAATTGCCCTTGCTCAAGCGACCTGGGTTTCTGTTGTACAACTACTTGAGACTTGTATTCATATATGTCAAAACCCAGTTTTTGAAAAAGTTCAGATTCCTTCAACAAAACAGATCTTATCAAAGCAGAAGGTATTACAAGTCTTACGTAATCATATCTAAACTTGTGAATAAAGTCTACCAAAGTAATTTTTTTATTTTTTTTTTTTTATTTTGGTTGGCTGAATAAATTCAACCTTTCAAAAAAGTTCTTCATTACAAAATACATTAATCTTTCCCAATTTTGCAATTTTACAATTTTACAATTTTTCATAAAACATTTTTACATAAATTGATTTATCGAGTTTTACAATTTTTCAAGCTTTCTATAGCCTATGTGCATGTTTGATTAATTGATTTAATTTTACAGATTTGATTCAGAAATAATAGACAATGTTTTGTTCACAAGGACAATTGACAAATAATGTTAAAAGTTGAAAACTAAAATGAATAAATAAAACCCGCATATCCTGAAGTTTAAAATACATTTGTCAAATGGCCATAAACGATAAATTGCGAGGTAATATCGTTTTTATAAATTGCGTTAAAGCGATGTGAATAGCAGTGCGATTGCTTGTCATTAATATAGTCCATATTTCATATGATGAGCGATCACAGTATAATTGTAATACATTACTAAAGAAATGTTTTCGTATACCACTCAAAGCCGGGCAATCCACTACTAGGTGAGCTAAGCACTCTACTTGCATAGCATCTTTACAGAAACGACAAGCTGTTTCAGTTTTTAGGATTACACCTCTTCGTGCTAGAATTTGATTTGTGGCCTGTAAATTCAAACGCAATCTTAACATTTCAGAACGAACATGGTGTGATGGAGACTTTAAAAGATAGTGGGCCATTTGTTTGAGCTTCTTGTGAGGGAACAAATTTCGATCAAAATCTACATATTTTTTACATTGTTCTTGTGTTACGTTCCAATCATGCCAATACAATCTTTTTTTTGCTAAAACAGGATTCTTGATTAGCAAGTCAATTGAAACATTTGCACTGGCTAGAGCAGTAATGATTTCTCTTGTCCACCTTTTAGGGAATACATCATTGGATACACAAATATATATTGCAATTGAACCCAGCATATTCTTAGTTTGAATACCCAATAGACATTTTCGATAAAAGTTACAAAATTTCCAAAGAATTAGGCCAAACAGGGAGATACTACCAAGTTCGTACCTTAACATACACAAGGGCGTACACACTGGTAAGCACAAAACTGTTTTCCAAAATTTTCCTTCAAGTCGGTCCCAGTAAGTTCTAGATTGAGGTAGCAGAGTTTCAACTCCGTAAGATAGAATTGGGACCGCTTTTTGATTGAAGAAGGTTACCACATGCACTACAGTGAATTTGCCATACTTATGTAGAATTATTTTGGCTTGTGAAATTAGGGTCATGACTTTGATTTTTACAGAAACATCGTAAATTTGGTTTGACACAGAGCCAGAAAAAGGTAATCCTAAATATTTGTAACTTGGTACCGTTTGTAAAGGAACTTCGCGCAAAAACCACTGACTTCTAACCATTTTTGTGTGCCTTTTTCTTTGACAAATCACTATCTGAGTTTTGTCCACATTGATAGTTAGGTTGTTGGTGTGCGTATAAGAGTCCAATTTGTTCAAAAGGTTCTGTAATCCGCTAGGAGTTTGCGAAATGAGGACAAGATCGTCAGCATACAAGAGCCATATAATTTTCTGAGCTCCTAGTTTGGGAGAATCGGACACTGCTTCTTCAAAGGAGGTCCCAATATCTAGTATGAAAAGGTTAAAGAGAGTGGACGCCAAGATGCACCCCTGTTTTAATCCTCTCATTGTATTAATGTTCGCAGACAACAGCCCTTCAAGCGATAGTCTGACTTGCATTGTCGTATTCGAGTGTAATTTTTTGATTATAGTTAACAATGACGGCGGACACCCATAGCTCTGCAATTTCTGAAATAACAAAGATCTATCAATTGAATCAAAAGCTACCCGAAAATCGACAAATGCCATATACAGGGGTTGATTAAGTTCTGCATATTTGGATTTTAACATATTTAATGTGATTAAATTCACTGAAGTGCCTAGCCCTGCAACAAAACCAGCCTGAAATGGGTCTCTTTTAAGGTCATATAGGGTCCAATTATTCAATTCTTGGAGAATAATACGACTGTAAAGTTTGCCAGGAGCGTCTAATAAGGCGATGGGTCTATAGTTCTGTGGCAGACACCGATCACCTTTTTTATGAATTGGCACAATCAAAGAATGAGTCCATGATGCCGGAAGCTCTTGAGATTCATTAATGTACTCATATATATATGATATAGGATTGTCGACCATATTACTGGATGTTCTTTAAACATTTTGTTTGAAAGACCGTCTGGGCCAGGCGCCCTAGACTGACTTATTTTATTGATAAAATATAAGATGTCGGATTTATCAATATTAATATGAAATCGTTTGTAAGGGGTGGTACTTACAGGTAATTTGCAGTCAGGCGGATTGGCATAGATTTTGGAAAAATAATCAATCCAGCTTGCTTCTGGTACACTCTGCGTTTGTGACTTTATTTGCACCGGGGAGACGGCACTGGTCAGGGCTTTCCAGATTTGGGCAGTATTGCTATCACGAATATTTCGTAACATTAATTCACCATCCTGTTGAAATAACTTACTTCGATGGTTCCTCTGCCAGTTCCTATGTGATGTTTTGATTTGTGTCAATGCAGAACGCCTAATACTCAAAGGAAGTTTCATGGCTTCTCTTTTTTTAAGGCGAAATTCAGTTTTCTTACTTTTGGTCTCCAAGTCAAACACATGTGAATTTCTAAAGATGTGTTTTTTCTGTACCCTGTTATCTGAGAAATGATGTATTAAATCATGATAGAGAACTGGGGTGCGAGGTGTGTTATTCCGTGAGTGACAAAAGGCAGCTTGCAGGGAAGTATTGAAGTTAATTAGTTTGTTTTCAGTCCAAATAATACGATTCAACTGATTGGAGACGGTTAGTTGACCCAAATTCACCATCATGCTACGATTGGTTTTCGTCGCTATTGACGCCCACTGTAGCGTGAGCATTCGATGATCACTCTTTGGGTTTGTTACAATGTTAAAAGAGTGAATTTGTGAAAAAAGTCTATCATCAACATAAATGTAATCAATTGTAGCTTTTGCGCTGCCCTGTTGCCATGTATGAGACAGCTCGCTTTTGTCAAATTTACTCTCATTCATCATACAAAATCCTCTCGTAAGCATAAGTTGTTCCCACAATTTACAATTTGAATCCCCGATCTGTTCATCGAGGGGAGGCAGTGAAGATTTAAATCGCCAGCGACAACTATATGCTGTATTTCCGGAACAAGCATGATAAAATCCAGCATGGAAACAACATCACCCAAAAACTTCCGATTATTAATGCTTTTGTGGTTCCAATAGAGATTAACTATAGCGTACAAGGTTGAGTCAATTGACATAACAGTTAATTGCGTAAATGAGTTAGGAGTATGCGACTATAACATGCTGATATTAGAGCTTAACTTAGTTGCTGTGATAAGGCCAGCCATCGGACGGCCTCTCTTTCCTTGAAGAGCTGGCAGAAAGTGAATTTCATGGTTATTCCATAAGGGAGCAGTTGTTAACCATGTCTCTTGTAAAAGAATCACATCGTGTTTATTTAAGATGTTTTGTGTGTTATTAACCAAATGATTAAAACCACGAGTGTTCCAAGAGGCCAATGAGATGTATCTTTCCTTCTCCGCCTTGTACACAAGTTAACTCTTGGAATCGCAATTACAGCAGCATTTGGAAGCTTCTGTTATTGCATCGCTATCTGTGTACACAATACCCTTATTAGGTTCCCTTATGACAGAATCAATCCACATTCGAGCACTAAGAGAACCATAAGGTGACTTCGTTGGGCCCAGAAGTAGTATAAAGCCCAGTGACAAAAGTTGGTTTTTAGCTTCCCAGATGAGATTTCTGACGACTCTTGACGTCAGCCATAGGCATGCCGTACTTACTGTATTGTCATTGAAAAACTCAACCTGTGCTATGTCTGCAGAGCCAATGTCTTGCAATAGCGGAATATCGGAGAACACCTGTAATATGCTTTGTCGATTTAGCACGTATTGCGGATATGGGGCTGGCCGGCATCCTAGCACTAGTGCAATATTGTTATCCTTTGCTACTTTGGATTTCAAAATTGATTTACCTGGTAGGTTATTAGAAGTATTTTGTGCAACTGTGGGAGTTTGTTTAACCACAGAAGAGCGCAAAGTTTTTAACATGGTACCAATTTCATCATCGTGGGAAGCCAAAGGAGACAGCGACTCTATTACTTCTGTGTTTTTATCGCATTTGAATGAGACTGAAGGTTTCGATAATGAATATTGAGTTTGAGAATGATCAGTTTTCTGTGATTCAAGTAAGGGGGCTTTGAGTCTCGGTGCTACAATAAGTCTGCTCATGTAAGCATCAACTTCTTTTCTGATTTCAGCACGACAACTAGCAAGCGTATCTTGTTCATGTTCATCTTCATTCACTGAAGAGGGTTGAGAAACGCGTGCTACATTGGTTTTAGATTTCTTAGTGCATGATGATTTAGCTCTTTTGGCAGAGGATAAATTCGCACCGGATTCAGTCAAAGCCAATGGATGATGTATTTCCAGGGCAGCTTGTTCTTGTTCATGGCTATTGACTGCTTTGATCAAATTATCTAAGGGCTCATAGGGCGTTGCAGATACTTGTCCTTTCATCGCAGAGCCCAATTTATTTTTACGAATTTGGCTTAATTGTATGTACTTTTTCATAATGGCACAGGCAGTTTGTTGACTATGTTTATTTGGAATGGTCAGCATATTAAAAAATTGTTTTGAGCTTGTTGGCGCCTGTACTTCATTTTTTTTAACATTTTTAGTTTTTTTAACAGTCTTAAGGTTTTTCCTTTTTTGCTGTATTGTTTTCCCAGATGAATTGGGTTTCAAAGCAGATCGAGTCATCTTTTTGCAAAATATTATATAGGGCTCTGGAGTTGGTGAGCTGATAGAGTCACGCTCTGTCTCCTTTTCATTAACAGCAACAACCTCTCTAATCACCTGTCCTATATACGGCAAAGAACACAATATGCCGGAGTTGTCTATGGTGATTGGAGACAGTTGGTTCTCTGATTGGGCGATTAAATTTGATACTGCTGGTGTACTATTCGATTCATTTGCGGACATAATAATTGGAGCCATGACTGTTGTCATAGTGGCAACAGTAGCCATTTTGGTTGCCATTGAGGACAACTCAATTGGACTATTCGGCGGAACATGAGGCTGTTTAGTTATCAAGTGCGGAGGGGCTCGCCAAGTTTCTTGCTTAGCCTGCCAGGCTAGAACAGCTAGTAACTGGGCACTTTGTACATCTATTTTCGTGTTCAATGTATTGAACAAAGTGGTAATGGTTTGTAACGTTAAATTCATTGCTCCTAAGGTTAATTCGATTACATTTGGTACATTTGATGGAGTTTGAACCTTTTGCATAGGTGAACGCTGTCGAGGAGTGGGAAATAAAAAAGAGGAGGTGAGATTTGATTTCGTATAGCCTCCATTTGAATACAACTTGGGGGAAAAGGAAAGATTAGCAAGTGACTCTTGCATTGTAAAATCCGAGCCAGGAGAGGGTAGATCAATCACTGCTACATCCCCCAGCGTTTTGGCTAAGGCAGGGCTAGATTTGGTAGCGGAAAGTAGCGCCAATGATTCTCCTCTTAATACGGTGCTGTCCGATAGAGAGACATGCAGAGTAGAGCCACAGCCTGCCTGGTTGTGGTTTGCTGTCTTTGGGTCCTTAGAGTTTTTTAAAGAAGCACTTTGTATAACGCAATCAGGGTAAAAAAAGCGTATATCTTTGGTACTCAGATTTGGTTTCAATGCGTTAGCGACAGAAGTCACAGCACGCTTTTTTAGTTTAAAGTTCTTTGGTACTTCTGTATTGGCTGTACAAGGAGTAGATACACAAGGCACTGCCCCAGTTGATTTACCAGTGAAGTTTATGGACGGCCCTTGGATCGGGGGCATTCCCGTGCGAAGTGTGTATAAATTACGTTTCATGATGTTATAATTTAATAACAACTGATTGCCCCTACCCACCAAGGACTTTGAAGAAATAATCCACCAATTTGCACTTCCACCAATTTGGCGACGCGCAGACTCTCTCTTATTAGGTGAACAACAGTCAGTGTTTACTAGCGATAGACCCCCGGCCCTCGCTTTGCTCGCGACGCCGCGGCGAAGCGGCAAAGCGGGACTTTCTCGGGACTTCGCCGGTGCGCGCGCGGTGCGCGCGCGGTTCTTCTTAAATAGGCACGCCCACACAGAGGGCTGCAAAGCCTTATGGGAACTGTAGTTGTTTTCGGTTCTTCACGAACAATACTTCTCAGGGAAATAGCAGAGAGCAGAGAGCAGCGGCAAAGCGGGACTTTCTCGGGACTTCGCCGGTGCGCGCCAAAGTAATGTCAGCAGAGGTAATCAGACTAAGTTCTGGCATGGTCGCTAAAAGGGGTAAGATGTATGATCGATTCAATGAAATGGGAGCTTGATCTTGAAATAGAACAGTGAGTATCAAACCCGGGATCTCCGGGGAAGCAGGTTGTTTCAAATCGGTGCCCATGTTATCAAAAGAAGATGCCCCATTTTCATGTTCATATTCACAGGGTTTTACCACATTGTCAGATCTTCCCGTTTCCTGATCTTTTCTTACCGACCCATTCTGTACATAGCCCTGGGTAGAGACAGACTCCTCACCCGGGGGCAGGCTCAGCTGGTTGGTTCCCAAAGTGCAATTTCTCATAGGAATATGATTCTCACCCAAAACCTTCAAGATGATACGTCTTAGTTCTTGTTCTTTACCCTCTTCAGAGGCAACAAAAGACCCAACATTAGACTCGTGGATGACATTGACATTCGTGTCATAATTAGCATTAGTGTTACAGTCTGTTCTCCCAACAACATTATTTACACCCCCAACCACACAACCTGAAACAATATTAATGGCAGTTTCCGATTTTTTCGGACCAGAAGTAGCTTTAGTTTGTTTGTCATGGTTTGATTCGCATAGGTGGCCAGTAGAATTCATTACTACGGGGTGCGACAGTTGGGCAAATTTGGGAGCATTTGTAGAGGTACAGCCTTCATGAAAATTGGTTCCCCAGACACCATTGAGATTAGCGTTACCTTTACAAAAGTCAAGTGAATGAGGACCCTTGAAAATTTGATACATAACATCAGATTTACTTTTTAATTCGTCCCTCAGGGTATTTTCCCCTTCTGTAAAGGTACCCCTCTGAACACATTCAACATCGGTTGTTTGTCCCAACAAATTTGCAGTTGACAGAGCGCAAGCCTCTGAATTAGGATGGATCAAAGTAGGATTCACAAACAGTGCACCCTCTTCGGTGACTAACTGTTGTGGATCCACTTTTCTCATGAATTTTTGTGACATTTTGTTTCTAGCCGCATTGGTGTTTTTTTTCTTATTTTGCTTTGCCAATTTCTTACTTTGTCGTTTGGAAATTTTTACCTCGTAGACATCCTTATCCAGAGTCTGCGAGCCGTTTATGTCCTTGGCCGTGTCCACAGCCTCAGCCTGTGCCTCCTTTGTAGGACCTTTTGAGAGAGTATGCATCCCCACAGTTTGAGTGGATGGAATAATAATTATCTCATCCGTCAAGACAGGTTTATCCTGGGCAATGTTAGTTTTGTCCCTTGATAGCCTAAGAACCTGAGCCAAGATACCAGGGGTTTCTCTATTTAGTACCTCAGAGAATGACTTGGTTAGATAAAGAGGTAGTTTAGAAAATTCTTTAGTTAGATTATTCAAAACCTCTGTCTGTTTTCTCAGTTCCAGTAGGAGTAGTCTATTGAATATACTTAAAGTGGTAATAAAGTCAGTACCCAATCCCCTATCAGCAGCCTGGTTATTAAAAGTTGCATCTGGAGCTGGCAACTACCCTGACTCCATTGAGGGAATGAATGGCAAGTCAGCAAAATTGTCGTAGCAAAAACTGCTTTCTTTCTGTCCATTGTAAACCTCCAGGACTACATCTCCCACAATGCTGTTGTCCCTCCCCACAGTAAAATCAGGTATTTCTTTGTCTACGAAGAGTGGTTGCGAAGGATCAATAGCATCCTCAATTGTTTTACAGCTAGGGGAACAGTCCTGCGCACATTGCAGTAAAGCTTCTTCCTCATCACTAATTACTGGGAGAGGAAGAGCAGCAGCCCGCACCAAACTAGCACGACGCGTGCTGACGGCATTGAAAAAGTCAGCTCTGATGTCTTTCATTGGTAGGCCTGTTTTCTTTCTCCCCATCTTCCAACACACTTTCAAACCCACTTAAACTGTGACCCTCAGTGCCCACAGATAGGGGATCAGTTGTATTTTCACAGTTGTAACTTGCTCTTACCCGCTAGGGCCACCAGTTTATCGTGGTCGTAAGTCAACATAGGTACCCCACAGGACATGAAAAAGTAACGGATGAGAGCACCACAAAGCACCTCGCACTGTGCACTGTGAACAGTAAACAGTGCTTTCTGGTGCTTCACGGTGCGTGCGCAGATGCGCCGCATCTCCGGTATTAATAGAAAGAGAAGAGAGCTAGGAGCACACTGTGGGCGGAGCCAATAACGCTCACTGAAAAAAAACTGAAGAGAAGAGGTAAGCTACTTAAATATAACTCGTACGTGTCTAAAGAAGAAGAATCATCAGAGTCCATAAAGAGTCCATATGCCCATGAGTTAACGAGATTGTATAAGTCCAGAAGAGTTTTGGGCATAAACAACACACAGGCTAATCACCTCCAGGCAGCGTAGTGTCACCTCCAAAGACGTCCTCCAGGCGGCACGGTGGTAGAAGTAGTAGAACGAACCACACTCAAAACAGAAGATCCCTCCAGTAAACAGTGCTTTCTGTTGCTTCACTGTGCGCGCGCAGGTGTGCTGCACCTCCGGTATTAATAGAAAGAGAAGAGAGCTAGGAGCACACTGTGGGCGGAGCCAATAACGCTCACTCCAGGCAGCGTAGTGTCACCTCCAAAGACGTCCTCCAGGCGGCACAGTGGCAGAAGTAGAAGAACGAACCACACCCACACGAAGAAGATCCCTCCAGTAAACAGTGCTTTCTGGTGCTTCACGGTGCGCCTTTCTTATTTACGGTCAGTGCTGAAAGTGTTAGACTTGTGGCACTCCTGTTCTTATTTTTCTTGTTTTTTTTAAAGGGGTCAGAACAAGAAAGCCAGCCACTCCAGAAGTAAAGAGCCACATGGTGCTGGCCACAGCCCAGAAGCTTGCATTTAAAAAAAAAAAGTTTTTTTTTTAAAACAGAGGTCGCAAGGAGGACCACAGAGGTCGCAAGAGGGACCTAAGAGGTCGCAGTTGCGACCTCTGGTGACCCCTAAATGCCGTCCCTGACTCTAACTGCTGCCTCGCTCCTGAGCAAGGAGAATGTATTGAATATGGGGATCAAAGTGGACCCTGCAGCAGGTTATGTTGAATACCGTGCATAGTGGAAAGTCTTTGGTTGTTATAGAAACAACAAGTACCAAGAGGCCTTAGGGGAGGCCAGCGTGAGGTGTCAAAGTGGTCATACGAGGATCAAGCCAAACCCCAAAGTACAGTTGAAAGTCTTTGTCACGTAGTGGAAGCAAAGAACTATGGCAAGTGTGAACCTGACTGCGGGATGCCTGCAAATTAAGGTAAAACAGTAACCCATGCAAATTCATTGTGATGATAGAACTGTGTGAAGCCTGACTGGGGCCTTAAGAAGAAGCCTGACTGGGGCCTTAAGAGAAAGCCTGACTGGGGGCTGAGACCCAGACTTGGGTAAAGGAAGAACCTAAGGGGTCTAGAAGAACTTTCTGTTGAACTATGCTAAGATGGCAATGTGAACCTGGTTGAGGGATGCCTGTGAATTAGGGTGAGCAGTAATACACCCGTGAAAATTGTGATGACAAGTGTGAACCCAACTGAGGGAAGTGCACAGTGAGTGGTTGGTCTGAGCCCGACTGACGGAGGCTAACATTGAGAGAAGGATCGGAGACCGACTGAGGGGGATCCAAGGGTGAAAAGTAATTGCCTGACGTGAAGATAAATAGAAGGAACTTTTTTTTTGTTGTTTATGACACCTCAGGCCCTCTGAAGCAAGATACTTTGCTTGAAAGAGACTTGGGCACAGACGGCCCTAATATTGGAGAAAGGAACTGTAACCTCGTGAAGGAGAAGCCCAGGAGTGTGCTGTGCTCAAGAGTCCCATGCTAAAAATGTGGGGAAGGGAGACCCCGCCATAACATCCTGACTTATCATGTTGTGAACACTTCTTACTTTTCTGGTGAACATTATCCCACACTCTTTTGTAGCATAGCGGTAAGGATTGGCAATAGTTATGTTTAGTATAGGCCCTGTTTATTTGAATAGACTCCACTAGGACTGTATTATTATTATTTGATGGCCGTAGCTTGCTCCCATCTTAGATTTAGGGTTAGATTAGGCGTTTATCTCACCCTTTTTTTATAGTTTAATAAACACCCTTGAACTGTGATCACTTGTGTCTGTCTTACTTTGATACAATCCCTTCCTTACAATGGAGGGTTCTGATATCCTCCAATGGATAGAAGCATTTGAGATGGCTTGTGGTATCCATGATGTTGACCATCGAGATTGGGCTAAGTGTTTATTAAGTAGAGTACCTCAGACAAGTTATGACCGTATTCTGAAACTGAGTGTGGAATAAAAAGGGCTCAGTATGAGTGTATGAATGCTGCTTTGATTGCCAAGTTTGGCAAGAAACCTGCCCAGTACCTTAAGAGGTTCCGGGATTATAAGAAGTGTAAGAATATGTCTTGGGTTGAGTGGGTGAGTGCTGCACATTTGAGTATGATGGGATGGATTGATGGTTACAAAGTGAAGTCTTTTGTTGAACTGTCACATCTCTTTTTTTTAAACATTTTTCTGAGGCTTGTTCACAGAGCTGGCATAGCACATTGTTGACCAGAATATCTTGGATCCCTTTAAGTTGATCAAGTTTGCTGATAAGTGGGTCTTCCACGGGGCGCCCCTCAGGATCCCAGTGGCAAGGACAAGGAAAAACAGACCCCTCAAAAGGCTGAGGTGTCCAAGAAGCAACCACATCCGAATAAGCCCAAACATTCTCCCTCTATGGTCCAAACATCTAGTGGGGATAAGTCTCATGGGGGTGGGAGTGCACGTAGTGGTACTCCTGCTACAAAGCAGGCTCCCAATGGATCCAGTTCAGCCCCTCGCATTCCTGGCACCTGTTGGGACTGTGGGGCCTTGGACCACAGAAAGTGTGATGCCAAGTGTAAAGGTAAGGTACTTGGTGTCCTGGCTGTCAGCCTGACATACCCTTACTCCATGCCTGAGGTGGAAACCACTTTTCTCCCCTCCTATTCAGGGATCACCTTGAGTAGAGATATCCTTAGTGTTCTTGGGGCCTGCGACCTGTGCTCAGAAGTACTGGCTACTATCCCACAGAATACTAGAAGGTTTTTTTAGAATTGTCCTCATAAATGATGAGCATCCACTGGTTTGAGAGACACTAGGGCTAGCATGACAGTGATGGACATGACCCTGCTCAGGCAAGAGGACTATGTAGGTGCTCCTTTGAGAACCACTATGTTAGCTGGTGGGCCTCCCAAAGTATCCCCTGTAGGCCTAGTCACCATTCAGATTGATGACAAGACAGCAAAGCCTGCTGTCCTGGTTCAGGACAATATGCCTGCCAACATTTTATTGGGGAATAACTTGGTCGAGATGGGGTTAATCTCAGATGTGTTACCCTGACTGTTGCTACAGTCACTAGGTCACAGGTACAACAGGGTCTGACCGATAGTTACCCAAGCCGAAGGGGACACCCACGGCTTAAAGGAAGAGTAAGAAGACCACCTCTGTGAAGGGGGCTCCTTCTCTTCCTTTTGTTTCTACAGCACCCACTATGGCCCCAGCTCATAAGGGACTGGGCCCAGTGGTGACCCTTGACTGAACTCTAGAGGGAGAAGAGCCAGAGGACCCTGCTCAGGGAGAGGTACACATGCCAGAGGATCACCCTGACATTCAATGCCTGCTGGATGAAGGTGGGTCCGCTGGGGGGGATTATTGTAAGAGTCAAAGAGAGTGCCACTCTCTTGAGGGTCTAGGAACATTGGACCAAGCCCAGGCACAAGGAGAAGTGCCTAGGACTTTTAAGATTTATTGGGAGGGTCATCTCTTTTACAGTGAGCCCACTCAGCCTGAACCTGGTACAGTCAAGAGGTTGGTTGTACCCCAGGTACACAGGCTGTTCCTTTTGCAGTTGGCACATGAGGTAACCTTAGCTGGTCATATTGGCACTAAGAAGACTAATCAGAGACGCTCAGCCCACTTTTATTGTCCCAGAACTGGAGTAGAAGTGGAAGGTCACTGCAAGACCTGTCCCACTTGTCAGCTGTCTGGCAAGACTGGAGGCAGTGTCATTGCCCCACTACAGCCTTTGCCAGTGGTTGTTGTACCATTTGAGAGAGTGGGCATTGATATTGTTGGTCCCCTTGACCCTCCCACATCAGGTGGACACAGGTTCATCCTGGTACTGGTAGATCATGCCACCAGGTAACCTGAGGCTATACCACTATGGACCATAACAACCAAGGTGGTTGCCAGGGCTATCTTTACCACAGTTGGATTTCCGAGATGATCTCTGATAGAGGAACCAAATTCATGTCTAGTTACATGCAAGCTATGTGGAAGGAATGTGGTGTAATATATAAGTTCTCCACCTCCTACATCCTCAGACCAATGGTCTGGCGTAGAGATTTAATAAAACTCTCAAGGGCATGTTAGGTGCTTTGGAAGAGCCACTAAGGAGGAAATTGGATCCCCTCCATACCCTGCCTGCTGTTTGCTTAGAGAGGTACCTCAAGAGGGTGTTGGTTTCAGCCCCTTTGAGCTCCTCTTTGGACATCCAGTGAGGGGTCCCTTGCCTTAGTAAGAGAAGGTTTGAAAGCCACCCCCCATGGCCTGCCAAGCAAGTGGGGGACTATGTGTTAGGCCTCAGGAGGAAAATGGCACAGATGATGGGCCAAGCATCAACAAATCTTGGCCAGCCAGGAATTGAACAAGTACTGGCATTACCTTAAAGCCTCACAAGTGGATTGGACTCCTGGTCAAGAGATCCTTTTGATGGAACCTACCAAGCCTCAGGCTTTGGCAGGTAGGTGGACTGGACCCTTCAGGATAATATCCAAGATGGGTGAAGTCAAGTATTCCATGTCAACAGGCTCAAGCCTTTCCACAGGAGATAATTTTCATGCCTCTTGCTAGCTTCAGAGCAAGAAGAGGATGAGAGTGAGCCCCTTCCTGATTTGTTGCATAGCAACCCTCAGGATAACTCAGTGGAGGGAGTTCAACTCTCTCCAGATCTGACACCAGAGAAGCAGGGGACCTGCAAGGCTTTGCCCCAACAGTATGCCCCTCTGTTCTCACTGACACCAGGCCTCGCCCCATGGTGTAGGCACGATATTGACACTGGTGACAGTGTACCTGTCAAAAACAGATTTGACAGGATGTCAGACACTGTAAAGAACCACATCCAGGCTGAGGTCATCAAGATGTTGGACATGGGTGTCATTGAGCCCTCAACCAGCCCCTGCTCCAGCCCTGTGGTCCTTGGCCTCAAGGCAAGTTCCCAGGCAGGTCCCAAGGATTGGCAGTTCTGTGTGGACTACCGAGGAGTCAATGCCGTCACCAAGACTAATGCACATCCATTGCCCAGGGCTGATGAGCTTGTGGACAAAGTAGGTGCTGCCAGGTTTGTGATCACCATTGACCTCACATCAGGCTATTGGCAAATAGCTCTGACTGACCAGGCCAAGAAGAAAACGGCTTTCTCAACACCAGAAAGGCTCTGCCAGTTTAGGGTTATGGCTTTTGGGTTGAGGAATGCCCCTGCCAACTTCCAAAGGTTATTCAATCATTCGCTGAGTGGGCCGAAGGCCTGTTGTGTGGTCTACCTAGATGACATTTCTGTCTACAGTGCCACCTGGGAAGAGCATTTGACACATTTGGATAAGGTATTGCAGGCCATGAAGAGGGCCAACCTCACTATCAAGGCAACCAAGTGCCAGATAGCACAGGGGAAGCTTACCTATCTTGGTCATGAGATAAGAGGGGGTCAAATCCAACCTCTCCCTAATAAAGTACAGGTTGTACAGGACTGGGAGACTCCCTCTACTCAAACCCAGGTGAGAGATTTTTTGGGCCTCTCTGGGTACTATCAAAATGTCATGGCAGACTATGACACCAGAGCTGCACCTTTGACAGCTCTGACATCACCCAAACAGCCTAGGAAGGTTAATTGGAGTGAAGACTGTCAAAGGGCTTTTAATTGCTTGAAGGAATGTCTGTGCAGGGCATCTGTCTTGTGTGCCCCTGACTACAACAAACTCTTTATTGTGCAAAATGATGCCTGTGACACTGGAGTTGGAGTTGTCTTGTCTCCGTTAGACAACAAAGGGAGAGAACACACCATCATTTTCATCAGTGGGTAACTTAACGATAGGGAAATTAGGTGGGCCACAGTTGAAAACTAATGTTTTAGCATAATTCGGGCACTCAGGCGTTTTAGACTTAACCCTACAGGATCTGCCTTTAAGGTCCAAACTGACCATAAGCCCTTAAAATGGCTTATGCAGATGAAGGGCGAAAACCACAAACTGCTCAGGTGGTCCATTATCCTGCAAGGGCTAGACTTCGCCATTGAGTATAGGCCAGGGAGAGTCATGATAATACAGATGGCCTTTCCAGAAGGTATGTTGACCGCCTGGATGAGGGTAACAATCTTGTGGGAGATCAGTTGCCCTATCCTCAGTCTGGGCGAGGGAGGTGGGTGCATGTGATGCTGGAAATGCCTTTTGGGGGGACATGGACTCCTGTCCTTGTGTTTCCACTTCTCTGTGTGTGTTTTCTCTATGTTTTCTGCCACTGAGGTTCCACCTGGTCCTCTGGCAGTGCAGCTCTTCATTCCTACCTTTTGGTGAGCATCATACCCATGGGTGGGGGTGGGAGCACACCCTTGTACCCTGTATGTGTCTTTCTGAGCACCTGTTTGTTGCCCACAGAGCAGGTTATGGGCTGGTGGCAGCTAAATGCTGACTTGGCAGTGGCTCTGAGTGTCCTCCCTTTTTGGGACGCCCAGGCTTTGCCATTGGAACCAATGGATTCCTAATAAGAGGAAAGATGGCCGCTGTGGCCTCTTGGTTTCTATGGACTTTTACCTTGTTTCCCAAAGTCCTTGGAACTCTGACTCTGTCCCTTCCTCCTGAATTGCTGTTGGGTGGAAACGCCATATATGTCTCTGTTGTTCCCTTTCCCCATGACTGGCTGTTGGGTGGAACTACCATATACGGCTCTGGGGCTGCCTTCTGTCAGACTGACTGGAACCTTCCCAGGTGGTGTGTGTTGTGGGTACACCCTATGGGTAGCACCTGTGTGAATTGAGTTTGAAGTGAACTCACATTCTCTGTTGTGGGTGCCTGGTTTATGTGTGTGTGAGACACAATGAATGAGACAGCCCTGCCTGAAACTGACATGAATGCAGTGTAGTGTGCTGAAAAACTGGGTACTAGCCCCAATCCACATCTTTTGTTATGGGTGTCTGGGTGGAGTAAACGGCCTGAATGCCTGTGAGCCTGATTGGCTGCCTGCCTGCATGAATGCCCTATTTTGTGATTGGCTAACTGAGCCTGGCTCAGGCAGAGTGAATGAGGGACAGATGTGTATATCTGGGTACCTCACACTCACCAATTTGCTCAGTAGCTGAAGTTGAATATTAGCAAGAAGCTGCTCCTTGAAGCCCAGCTGGAAGAAAAGTCTGGTGCTGCATTTCTTCAACAATCCGAAAGCTTTCATGTCTCCAAAGGACTGATCCAGAAAGGACCCGCAAAGGAGACCTCTCCCTGATCTACGAGGGACCATCTTGCAAAACTGCTACTCTTAATCAAATTATCCTGGAAGCCATTCCTGTGTGCCTGCCATCCGGAGAAGATGTCTTTGAAGTCCAGAGGAGGAGAGTTCGACATCTCATGCCAGGGAAGTCCATTGGTGTCGCCCAAGGGTCCGGTGGTGCGTTTCGTGACTGCTGGAAGCTGTTGCTATCTACCGGACAGACGGAGCTGCAAAAGTTCCAAACTGCCTGAGAACATTTGAAAAGACATCCTTGCAGTCACCACTCACCACATTTTCCCACTGGAGAGAGCCCAGAGTCGTTGGGTGCTGTGGAAGGTCGGCCGGTGGGTTTCCCGCCACCAGAAGCTATTGAAGTCGTCCCAAGTGTCCAGACTTGGTGAGGGTCTGAGGTCCATGCCAGTGGTCAAGTCTAGGCCTCCAGAAGCTGGCCAGAGGTCTGTGCTGCGGTTGCAGCACTGAAGAACTGAAAGTTGGAAAACCCTGATATTCCGACACCCGACACAAAAAGTGGCCTATGCACCTGTCGCAACCAGAAATCCTCGAAGAGTCCCAGGTGTCTTATCTTCATCAACCAATCCATTAAAGAGACCACAGCACCTTTCATCGTCACAGCACTCCTTACAGCTGGTCTCTATTATGTGGTTTACATAATTTACGGTATTGTGCTTAACTCAATTCTAGGCATGGAAACTTGTTTTAGTTACATAAGAAAGAGGACATCTCATTGTCAGAGTTAAGGCCTCTTTCTACTGTCCGAAAGCGACATATTAGTTTTGATTCCTCTTGTCTCAGTTTCAATTCTTGATCTCCTCCTCTAGGTCCCAAGATTACTTTTTTTAGTCCCAAGAATCTAATGTCTTGTTTGCTGCTTAGTTGATGATTGTTTTGCCAGTGAGATGCCAGTGGTAGGTTGACATTTTGACTTCCAATACTTGACATGTGTTCCCGGATTCTTATCTGTATCTCTCGAATAGTACTTCCTATATACATCCTTTTGCATTGGCAGATTATTGCATAGATTACAAATTTCATTTTTGCAGTTAATGAAGTCCGTAATAGTATGTTTAATGCCAAATGAATCTTCAAAGACTTCTGTGTTGTCCATTGCATATTGACACATGGAACATGAACCGCATTTGCTAAATCCTTTCGGTAACTGCGGTAGCCATGAGATGGTTTCTGCACATTTTTCTTCTGGTAATAATGAGGGGCTCAGAATGTTCTTTAAAGTTCTTGCTCTTTTGAATGTCACTGTTGGACTGTCCTCAATGAAATATTTAATGTGAGGGTCTAATTTCAAAAGATCCCAATTCTTTTTTTAAATTCTTCTTAACATCGCATTATTAGCGCAATAAGTTGTGATGAATCTTATTCGTTCAGGCTGCCCGTCGGTTTGCTTGCTGCTAATCAGTGTGGTTTCTCTGTTTAGTTTGTTGACTTGTTCACGTGCTCTCATAATGGTTTTTCTGGCATACCCTCTGGTTAAAAAACAATTTGAGAGCAATTTGCATTCTTCATCAAAGGTTACTTTTGCCGAACAGTTCCTTCTAGCTCGGATAAATTCCCCTTTTGGGATATTTTTAATTACTGAATTGTAATGGCAACTTGTCGCAAAAAGTTTCGTTTCCTTCCTGTAGGTTTTGGTCATCAATTGGTTTTCCTCTATGTAAATCGTTAGATCCAAAAAATTGACCTCTGATGTGCTGGAGGTTCCAGTAAATTGTATTCCAAACAGGTTTTGATTTGCTCTTTGTCTGAATGCTTGGAGTTGGTCATCATTTCCCTTCCAGATGAGAAAAACATCATCTATGTATCGATTCCATAGAACAACGTTGTTTTCATAGTCTACATCTGAGTATATGTGTTGATCTTCATACATAGCCATTGTAAGATTTGCCAAAGCCGGGGCATATTTTACACCCATAGCTACGCCACGGGTTTGTCTGTAGTACTCTTCATTTAAAAGAAAAACATTGTTTTTTAATGTTAGAAGCAGCATTTCTTTAAGCATCTGTGTTGATTGGTAGTTAGATGCTGTGTCCTGAGAGAAGGTATAGTCTATAGTATCCAAGGCTGTATCATGTTTAATCGATGTGTATAGTGCTGTGACGTCCCATGTGGCTAGGATGTATCTTGGTTGCCATTCTACTTCTATTAACTTATTAATGATCAATGTTGTGTCTCTGAGAAATGACTTGATTGTGCTGACTCTAGGTCTAAGAATGTTGTCAATGCACTATGCCATGTTGACAGTGGCCCAGCCTATTCCACTCAAAATAGGTCTCCCGGAATGAGATGAAAGGTTTTATGTACTTTTGGTAAAAAATACATTGTTGGCAGTGTGGGATGTTTAATATCCAGCGCTTGTTTTTCTTCATCTGTTAGGAGTCCCTGACGGTGCCAGTCTATGATTGCTTCTCTAAGTTCCTTTATAATTTCCAATTTTGTTTTTGATGGTAATTTGGCATAGCATTGAGGTGTTGTTAAATGATTGTAAGCCATTTTTATGTAATCTTCCTAGTTCATCACTACACTTTTTCCACCTTTATCAGCTGCTTTAACGGTTAGATTAAAATCTCGTTGTAGATCTTGAAGTGCTTTTCTTTCTGTTGATGACAAGTTTTCAAATTGATATTTGGATTTCGGTGTCCTTTTTCTCTTGTTTTTTGCATCCAATTCCTCATTCAGGTCCTTGGTCACTGATTTGTAGAAAGCAACTATTAGATTTTCTGGCATCAATTGCGGTGTGAATTTAGATTTGATTTTCATTTCCTTTGATGTGAGACTAGTTTGTTGTATTTATAGTTCATATAAAGTTTCATGCATGGGGCGTTCTATATTGTCTTCCAAAGATCTAAGTAGATGAATGTAATTAAGATCTTCAATAGTGAGTTGACTCTTAGTCATTGGAGATTCCCTCTGTCTGTTTGTGTTGGTCACTTGAGTTGCAAACCATTTCTTGAGCTTGAGTTTTCTGACACATTTAAATAGGTCGATTTGCACATTGATAGTGTTATACTCTGTTGTAGGGGCAAAAGTAAATCCTTTTTTCAATAAAGAGATTTCTTCTGTTTTCAGAGTCCGATTCGATAAGTTCAAAACAAGATCATTTACTTCGTCTTTTTTGCTGCCTCCCTCGCTGCAGCTCTTGTTAGCCTTCTGAAATCTTCTAGGGCGTCGGGATTCCCCGAATCTACCACTCCCACATTTCCCCCTGCACCTGCGACTGGTTGTTGTTGGTTCGCTTGTGGTGGGAGTAAAAAAGTACTTGTTTTTGATATGTGGTTCGATTTCCTTTTTGATTTGGTTCAGAAAGCCAAGTCCTGTGGCTGTTTGGTTTGATGAGTCCGTTTCTTTGTCGGTTTGCTTATCTTGGTCTCCTTCAGATTCTGCATCCGAGTTGCCTGGTGATGTGTTAGGGTTACTCTCTTTAGAGAGTGATTTTGGAAGTTGTTGGTATTTATCTTGGAAGGTATACACCTTGTCATCTTGGTAATCGCGGTCATCTCAGAAGAATTTTCTCATCTTCCGTGTGAGAATGTAGTTGTAGTACATTAACAAATACGAACATATAATATATTACAAACAGTAAGCACTTCGTAAATGTACGCCTTAACGTATGGGTTCATATCATTGAAGTCATTGAATATACAGTGTTTTTTGCCCAAAAGATGTTGCCCATAATGAAAACTAAGATAGGACTAACACGGTCGTCCAGGAAACGGTAACCACAACAATATAGGCCATCATTTTGGATCCGCGCTTGAACGCGGACAGATTTGCACAGTGCGGTTGAAACGACTACAGAGGTAAGATACAAGAAAGAATAGATCTCATCCATAGTGTATAGGAAATCTTAGCCACTATACTGCAGGCTAAAACACACCATGATGAACACGATGTAATAGCTGTTTCGTGTCAATTACAAGAACGTGCAACCCTCGCCTAAGCCCTGTGCCCTACCAATTGATTCATTAACGAAGTGATACTTACGGGCACTCAAACTGCATTCGCTAAAACGCAAACGCTTGAACTATTATACAACTGTTAAAGCATAATCTTTAGCGGGTACCAAATTTGTGCGTTTATAATAAAAGAAAGATAAAAGACCCATGACATCCGATTAGTGACAATACTCATTACTTCAGACAAATAATGTTATCATAATATAGAGTAACTATATTTCAATTGAAATATTTACAAAATAGCAGTTAACTTTGTATATAAATTAATTATTAAAAGTTTATTTGACAGGTTGGGATTGATCCCATGACTTATTAGAACTTGCTGAAAGGCTGGGTTTGTAAAATTAGAACTCAATACCATTAGGTAAGAACTCTTTGTTTCATGTTTCAGGGTACCCAACATATGGCTTATAATTATGTATAGTATGAGGTAATAAGCAATTTCAACTTACTGGATTTTCTTTTTGTTTTTTCTCTCCATGTTTCTCTCATTTCTTATATTTTACCCTCTCAAATGTGTTACGATTTGTTTCTATCCGAACCAATCCTCCCCTAACCCCCTCGCTGCTTTCTGTCTACATTTATAATTTACTTACTGAAATGGTGGTATAATTCCTGTTGAATGTCAATGTATGGAATTGATGTTGTACTATTATTTAGCCCTGATTTGAAAAAGACGGTTGAGTCCGTCGAAACACATGTCATCCCAATAGGGCACTCGTCCACATAAATATACCACTTTATAACTATAATCCTATAGAGTGGAGTTATTTCTTGGAATTCTTGGCGCATGAATGTAAAGAGTGGAACCACACCTTTATCATTTCCTTTTTAAACGGAGTGGAGAAACCAACATTACTCCGTTGTCACTCTATCCATGCGACAACCTTACTGCTCTAATAAGGGCGCTGAGGTCTACCTTCATAAGTGTCCACTGAAAAGGTTCCTCATCTCAATACCTTCTTCAAAGGGGGTCCATTTTCTGAGGCAATCGTCGAGTAAAGCTAAGAAACTCTACCACTTCGCCTGCCAAGGAACGAAATGTACTCTGACGGGGAAGAGCATTTTCTAGTCTCAAGATTCATCCAGGGGTCCCGGTTCATCTTGGATCCTGTTCTCCTGTGGCCACTCAGGTACTTTGGGGTTGTACAACCTTTTAAAAGAAAGCACAAAGTTATTTAACAATTTTGGACTGGGCTGTAAAAGACCACATACGTTACTCCCTAACTTTTCTATTACAGGTTGCCCAGGTGGGGGTATCCTCACTAAGAA
The DNA here is from genome assembly GCF_040938575.1 of Ambystoma mexicanum. NCBI lineage: Eukaryota > Metazoa > Chordata > Amphibia > Caudata > Ambystomatidae > Ambystoma > Ambystoma mexicanum. The sequence continues at coordinate 1,469,749,005 of NC_090931.1, read as the reverse complement.
TTACTTCTCTAATCCAAAGAAAGCATTCTGCCACTCTTCATAACTAACCTGCCTTTCTTTCTTATTCTTTGCCTGTTACATCGTATTTAAGAATTCACCTGTCATTTCAAACTGTCTGCAATTAGTGCAGTTCTTACTGAATTTAAGTAGTGTGTGGTAGCACCTAGAGTGTATATATTTACCATTCTCTGAATAAGTATTCCATGTACAAAGTGTTATCATTTATATGTATATTCACTAAAAAAAACCTTGTTAAGGGGACATTACGGTTAAGTTGCGCTACTAAAAACCTGTGAAATTGCCTAAAAAACTTTATAAACATCATATTATGGTTCCAAGTAAAACCAAAAAACCCCTGAAATTCGCCAGTTATGGTAGCCTAGGCAACCATAACTGCCACACCACTGTGCACTGCTAACACTAACACCCAGGACATCAAAGATGACACCACAAATGTCATTGATGACATCACTGATGACATCACATGCAGAGGGATATACGGGAGAGGATGTAGAGATGGAGGAAGAAGAGGAAGAAGAGAATGAGGTGGAGAAACTCCGCACTACTAACACTCGGCGGGAGTCGTGGGTGTGGCGGTTGTTTTCCGCTTTAGGGAACTTACCGAAAGCACGTGCAAATTTTGTCAGGTGTAACCAGTGCCAGTTGGTGCTCAGTCGCGGGAGACCTGGTGCGTACAGCTTTGGTACGACAACCATGAGCGACACCTAACTTCGTTCCACAGTGCGGACATTCGCAAGGTGGTGCCATGCGAAGAACGTAGTAGATTGAGTTCCTCCACAGCATGCTCTCACTACAAGAGACACTCCTATGGGGGAGCGCATCCCTCCAGCTGCCTCACAAGCCATTCGGAATGCTGTTGACCCTTACCTTTCGAGGGTCACAATATTGTGTGTGTATTGTGACGCAGTACTCTGCAGGGGGGAGAGTCTTCAAAGTCCTTTTGAGGCTACGGTCACAGAGCACCAGAAGAACTGCTCCCTACCTAAGTAAAGGCCAACATATATCTTTCTGTCTGCACCTGCCCCTTCTTATCCCCGTGGTTTGTGTCCCTTCCTTACCCTCCTTTGCCTTCCTCTCCTAGTGTCTTGTGTCGTCAAAATCAGTAAATTGCAAAATAACAAAAATTAATAAAAAGGCTCTTTTCAGAGTCGCCTTTCTCAGTTTAAGAATAGAACTATCAAGTGACCGTTGTAGGCCCCCGCGCATTTTCGGAAAAGTCAGCGGACAGTCGTAGGACACACGGAGTAAGCATAACAAAAACAATGGACTTTTCGCTGGGAGTAAGTGGTGGCTCTGAAAAAAGCCTTTCGGTGGTGGTGTGTGTACCTCAAACAATGTAGTTTAGAAAAAACAGATTGTCAAATAGGTGACTATGATGCCAAAAAAAGTCTCAATGCATTTTGTACATTGCGAAGAAACATCTGATTGCCAGCATATGTGAGATGGACTCCATCTCTACGAAAAATAAAAGAACTGCGAAACAAAATGTTTTCATTGTGGAATGAGGACATGCCAACATCTCTTAGAAAGGCACAAACAGCCTTATTCACATTGCGCCTCGCTTTCTCCATTTGTGGACCAAATGCAGAGGAACACAACCATATCTGTCATTTTGCAATACGAGAAAAAACAATTTGGCAATTTGGAAACATGTCCATGACCTTCGCAAGTCCTCCTTCATTGCAAATTGCAAAGAAATTCCAGACACATGGCCTAAACGGTTTCCTCCGTAACAAATGATAAGTATGTCAGGATGTAAAGTTGTAAAGTCTGTAAAGTTGCACAGAGAGGTACCAAGTCCAGCCACCTTATTCCACGCACGGCATGCCAGTGCACTTCTACATTAGGAAATCCAAGATCTGCACATAGACCGCAACTTTCTACATGCACTTTCAACCAATGTATCCATGAGTCTCCCGAAATCCAGATAATCTGTTTTCGAGCACACAGAGCCATGGCTGTCTGGTCTCCTGTCAGGGAAAAGACGTTCTAAATAAATGTCTCCGTACAAAACACACCCACTGACCTTTACTGACCAATCCCTAGCTTCGCACATTCTCATTTGCATGCGTCTCCACCCCAGAATCGGCGCCGCCTGCAAACTACCACCATGTTCGGGGACACGTACAGGATCAGAGCGTGAGGACTGTACATTTCAATTTATTTACCTTTTCCCCTTTAAGGTGGGCTCTGAAAAGAGCTTTTTTTTAATTTTTTGGGCAGATGCCTTACAGACATCTGTTATTTTGTATTTATTTTATATTTTTTCTTCTTACTATACTGCTACAACCATTACAGAACCTTCTCCAAAGCAAGCCTCACATTCCAAAAGAACATGGCATTTCCCAAAGAAGATAACGCAACACCATCTGCTTCAAAATAAGCCGCATTACTGGGAACAATGTTCTCGTGGCTGCAGAAAAACATACCAGCATGTAACATAAAAGCATGCATGCCGCGATTGATGTTACACCTCCCAATTCTTTCATCAGGACAGAAAACAGAACTGTTGTCCCATTTTCCTCTAGGGAGTAACCCAGAAAAAATTAATTTCGCAGTTGGAAAGATGTTCATGACTGCTTGCACCAACTGTTCCAAATCGTCCAACAAAGTATGTGCACTCATGTACCCCAGATGACAAGCACCGTAGTGCAAAAGTACCACATGAGGAGTGGTCATCGCATGCATCTCCGTGCAAACTCGGAGAATTGCTGCAACATTGTGATCAGTCTCAGCGCTCCACACCACCTCTACTCCTCTCACATTGAAATGATGCGCTACATTCCTACTTTTGGCATAGTGCTGTAAACCATGCACAAAAATATCTCCAAGGACCAAAACCTTCACCCTCTGCACCTCTGCCATCTTCAGTATACGCACCGTCTTTCGACACAAAAGAGCAATGTGAACATCTGATTGGCTGATGCCGACAGTTCCCTTTCCATGCTGGATTTGCTGTAGAAACCCATATGTGACATGCCCTACCCCCGCACAAGCATTGTGTACGTGTAGCACGTAACTCTCTACCCTTTCCACATCACTCACAAATCCATTCCCTCATTGGACACAGCTAAGCAGACACACAACCATCCACCGAGCACATTCAACATTCCTACATCTAACTCCGTCATCAAAATTTCGCACTTCAAATGTACTATTGATCACTCTGAATACAAGTCGCGTATCATTGCAAAGCACCTACTTCGAAAAGTACTGTACAAGTGTCGCAGATTTCTACGTACAGCTCCATGGATGCGCACATGCATGCGTATAAAGTACAGGTAAGCATATTTGAATCAGAGAACATGTGCAGCCCGTATGATTTCATTTAAACACATTAATGCCACTAAATCTGCATAGCCAATACATACCAACCCTCTACCTTTAAGTGCAAGATGTCCAATTGTTTATTAACAAACCGCACTACTTCTTACTGTCTCCCGAATAACCTATACATACGTTACAACCCTCCCTATTTAGCGCAAAACTCGATTTTCCATTCGAAAATAGCACCATTTTTTACTGTGTACCGCCTACATAAATGCTACTTCCAATGCGATCGTATGAGAAAACTAAACGCTCCCGATTACTGCGGTGACATGTCCCTCTGAGGGTGTCCCAATTGTTTTCGAAATCGTACTGCTAATAAGAAAGTACCAACATTTTTCCAATCTACTATAATGACCTATCGCTTACAAACCTCTCTGCTATACATAACACAGCTTAAAAGAAACAAGGCATTTTCATAATCTAAAAATTTTACTCATTTCTGAAACACGTGCAACTAACATACTGCAAGTAACATACAAAGGCAGCACATAGTGAAATGAAATGCACACATGCACTGTGTTAAATATATCAAAGGAGACTACTCCGACGAAAGATGCAAAATTAACGTATACAGTAACATTACTGCTTTAAACACACAAAGTTACTAACTTGTTCTTTTTACAATCGCAGTGAAGACTACTGTCCTGAAAATCAACATCATCTACATTGCAAACGACATATCCGAAGAAACCTGGTCATTCCACAAAAAAAAGTAAGTACAGGACGACCTTTATATTCTAACTATTTCTGAAACAGACTGTGTGGGTTATGGATTTAATGTGCGCACAAAGCAAACAGGGATTTCTGAACCATTCTACACACAAATCCCCATTTATTAAACAAAGATTAACAGGTAGAATGGCTCACAAATCCCCGTCTGTTTGGAACCCAAATAACATACAGACGCCTTACAATGTTAGTACTAGAAAACAAATAATAAATGTTTCAATTTTATGCCATTACATTTACTATTAATGCTTCTCGTCACCACTAGGCCTCTTTGTACTCTCATCTGAAGCACATTTTAGTAGTATACAAACAGAAAATATCCTTCCCAAATGATTGTAAGAGACCAATGCACATTCACACACCACCACAAAGAGCTTCCCCATCAAAGTCATGCAAGCATGCACACAGCACACATACATTGTACAACAGACCAAACCATGCCTTCTTTTTTTCAACAGGCCCCAAAGAATGCCTACCAAAAAGCAAGTCTGTAGAAAGGAACACAGAAGTAGAGCCAATAAAAATAAAACTGTCCAACCTAACCATCCATCTGTAGCAGAGTTTGTAGAGAACGCTGGAACAAAACAGCTAATACAGTCGTTTAGCGAAACAAAGGAAGCTTCAACTACCGAAACTTTACCTCCTCCAACAAAATGTGGCACGAAACACAAAACTCTTCACAACAAAATCGGCTACCAGTACTCCTAACAATGCTGCTATTAATCCTGATATAGTGACAAGAACCTATAGTAAAAAAAGTACCCTAGCCAACATGTTTCGCCACAGAGTCCTTCGGAATCTAATAACAAGAGGACCGACATCATCCCCAACCCTTAAAACCTACCATAGAAAATTAATCTTACAAGCTCTCGCGGACAGTGCACACCTTCTGAAAAGGAAGTTGTTTATGTTAGTATTAAATAGGATGAAACCACTAACAAAACTAAGTACCAAACTACAAAAGAAACTTATCAATAAACATAATGTGAACAAAAATAACTTCTTACATATTTGTGGAGCTGAATGGAGTCACACAACAACTAGAGAACCATATTTTAATGAAGAAGCATACAAACAAAATCAAACAAACACAATTGCCATTCATAGCAGTGGACGAGGGTATGAAAAATTCAATCACAGCATCATGGAACAAGAAACACTGCTTAGAAAAGTATCCCCTGAAAACTCAGAATAACCTCTCGATTAGACTGAACCAGACCGTCCAGTATACAAATGGCCGTGCACGTCAATGTGTGCCATTCCTAGCAAATTATTCAAATCTTTACGTCAGTTCCTCAATCAGTATGTGAAAGGTAAAGAAAAAATTCAAATTAAAGTGCTGCAAAATACAGATATCTGTCCAGTGCGCAAATACACAGGACTACAAGGACATTCATTAGCCTGCATTTCTGGACCTATTTGCAAAAGCACCTTCCATGATATCAAAAGAATATCAATACATCATACAAATGTAAGAAATCTAGTGTCTGAAATATACTATGCTAAAATTCCAGCTTCAGAATTAGCCAATTTAAATAACACTCTTCTGCATGGTACACCCAAATATGTACAAGAAGAAATGGACCGTATCAGAGAAAATATTTTGGAAGTGAAAACCACTTATAAAATGCAATAGTATCAACAATTCTGCACATTGCAACCTTCTATTACACACATTCAAAAAAGAAATACTCAAATTTAAAAGTGCATCGGCTGAAATACCAAATCATGTGTGTGTGTGTTGCCGCAGAACGTTTTACAAAAGGAACACAAAAAATGTAGACATAGCATTCAAAATAGAAGACAATGAAGATTCGAAATGGTTTGAATTAGCTCTCTACCTTTTAGCCGAAAACAAATATCAAATAAGTGAACCACTAATATGTTGCAGTTAATGCACTACAAAACTAGACGACAACCAAACTTCTTCACGTGCTATCACAAATAATTTGGAATTGTTCCCACTACCCAAAACCATGCAACAACTCAATCTGTATGAGAGCATCATAATTCAAACAGTTCACCCATTTCAAGCAATTATACGCCTTCATCCAAAAACAACAAAAGTACCTCCCTCTGAACTGGTGAAAGGCATTTGTGGCAAAGTAGTTTACTTGCCATTCGATCTAACAGAAAATGTACACACTCTACGAGTGGAACGTTCAATAGAGCATTCTTTAATTGTCTTGGTAAATGGTGTACCAACAAAAGACAAAATAAATTTGCACCAACTGCTGGACCTACATAAAGTTAGAGAAGCCTTGCAATATCTAAAAGACAATCACGAATACTACAAGGAAATAAATATTGAAGAAAGCTTAAGGGAAACAACTGAAATAATTGAAGAGTCAACAGAAACTGGACAATTCGCACTTCTGGATCCTGCTGCAGTATCCTCTCTTTTGGACCAGTACACAATTCATCCATTGCATTCCAATGAAAGCATAGATGATGCACTAGAAACTTACCAAATGCGACAGACCAAAGGTTCACCAATGAGCATATGGGAAAAAAGTATAGAAGCATGTGCTTTTCCACTGCTATTTCCTACTGGCAAATGTGGAAGATACGATGATAGACCCACTCAGATTACAGCATCAGAATACCGCTCATTACGAATGTATTCGCAAGATCCCAGGTTTAGACAAAATGTAGAATACATCTTTGTCACGATTCCTGCCCTCATGTACCCAGTCCTCGAAGATGTCAGGCTGGAGCCAGGCCACGATCACCTACATGGCCCTCAAGGGCCTCTCCATCCCACCAAAGACCCACTTGGAGTCAGATTTGGCGCTTGTGGCACCAGACTCACTCACTCCCATAGGATAACATTGGGGATTGGACTTGTAGTGCATTGATGGGGACAAGATGGATGCCCCCACGTATTTCGGTTCCAAGAACTGCATGTGCAGTCTAGTCTTTTGGGTGTGGTTCAGCCCAGAGACACCTGGGATACCCAGAGACTATTTAAGCCACACCCAGGCTGAGAAACATGCTTTGCGTTTTCTGCACCTGCAGCGTGACACTGACCGTGTTCAGATCGGTCTCCAGTAGGCCTGCATCTTTCTTCTGCGCTCAGCTCCTGCAAGAACAAGAACACCGTTAGGAACAGCCTTACCTTGCGGCACTGCCCATCATTCATCGCTCCTTCTGTTCTGCGGGCATCTCGTCACGCCGCTTCTTAAGGAAAAGGGAAAAGAACAGAAAAAAGGCATTAGTAAGCATTCTGTAAATCTTAGCTTATTTTTAAATACTGTACGAGCTTCAAGTGCTTACCTGAATCCCAGCCGCTCTGGGGGAATTCTGTCTCCGGAACTTCTCATCCATCTGCAAGAGGGAAAAGACACTCCAGGTTAGCGTGGAAACATCTAGAGGCGCTGCATACCGAGCTTACCCACTGCATTTGTTCTTCATAACCGGCATCCACACTGAAAACGTTGCGGCACCTAAAAGAAACAGAAAAATAACTCAGTTCAATACAAATACGAAAGGGGTGCATCGCGCATAGCGCTCTCACTCACCTTCAGCGCTACTCATCTCAGCAGCACGCTGCCATCCCCGGACGCCGGCCATCACGTAAGGAAGGAAAGGAACGAAGTTAGAGAACTGTCCAAAAGACTCATTATACTTATCTGTCGGACTCTTGCCAGTGAAGTAACTAGGCAGCAACGAGCCCGCATCAATCAATGCGCCCCTGCACTGAAAGCAGGACGCAGAGCACACTATCCAAGAAAACAAGTCCTAGTGTCCAGTCGAATAGCCTCCAGGGAAGGGTTTGAGGTCGTAAGAGGTCAGAACAGGCTGAGTGACGCCCCCGTGGATACCAGGTGAGCGTTACAGAACGCAAAGCCTTGCATCAAAATCCACCTGGGCGTCATGGAAACGTCAGAAACCGACCATTTAGCCCAAATGCTGGGGCAGCTACGTTCCGAAGTACATGCAGCCAGGCAGGAGACCAACACCCTGGGGAGAGAGCTGATAGTAGCCAAAGAAGGCACTGATGATTTAAGCCGGCAACTTCTCCAGTCACAAGCAGGGCATGCACCATTGCCGGGAAGCGTGCCCTCGATGCCAGCACCATTAGCCAATCCCGTACAGATAACCCTTCCTGGGGCAGTTTCCTTGGCCCTGCCTGAATGATTTACGGTGGATCCCAAGAGGTTTGCAACGTTCATGAACCAGTGCCACCTGCACTTCCTTTGTAGGCCAGGGGCCTTTCCGAATGACCAATAACGGGTCGCTTTTGTGCTATCTTACCTGAGTGGTAGCGCCGCGGACTGGTCTGTACCCTTTGTGGCCCAAGACGATCCTTTGCTACATGACTTCAGGGGCTTTCAGCAGGAGATGGAAAAGCTGTTCGCCCGTCGTACTCATGGGCAGGCATTAGACAACGAACTTCTGTCCCTACGCCAAGGGAATCAAGACCTATTAACAGACATAGCCACGTTCAATAGACTCGTAGTTGAAGCAGAATGGCCAGTTGAGAAGTGAACCATGTTATTTCATCGCGGGTTGCGGGGGGAGCTCAAGGATGTTCTCGCACAAGTAGTTAGACCCCCGAAAGACTGCTCAGAATTCATTGATCTTGTTGTTCAACTGGATCATAGGTTGCAGGACAGAAGAGCAGATCGAACCAGACCGGACCCTCGCCCTATGTATGTGCATTCAAAGGACAATACTGCCTGAACAATGGAAGGTTCAGGAGAACCGATGCAAATCGGGGGGGTCAGATCCCCCTTGACTAAAGCGGAAAGGGATAAAAGGAGACACCAGCAGTTATGTCTGTGTAAAGACTGGTAGGGGGTGTCTGTACTTCTGCTCTCTATATGGTAGAAGAGAGGCACAGAAGACCCCAGCCAAGATTCTCTATTACGGTAGCAATGGACGAGCAATCAAGGCCTAGCTTCTCAGGAGGTGATGCAGGCTGGTTCTTAAGTACAGTGTAGTCCCCAAGCCCCCACAAAGGAATGTCCACACACTGTATTGGTTAGAACACAGTCTTTATATAATCAATATTCAAGGTTATGTACACTTATCATAATAACTCACTTTGTACTTAGGAAAATCAACAATGGCAAATATATACAATTCTAAAGTGGTACCACCCTTTGTATTAGATCTCATTAAAGTGCATCAACAATACTGTAACAATGTCACACAGATCAATAGAGTGAAACCAGCAATAGAGAGAGGAGAGAAAATAAGATGGTTGAGCAATAGGCAGAATACTGGCCCCTACCACTAGACACAGTTCTGTGTGGAGATCCCCCCAACTGGGCAACCTGTAAAATAAAGATATAGCACAAGCCCAGTCCATATATTGTTCTGCAAGTCTTATTCCCTCCTATAATGTTTTTACCCCCCCAATGTACCTGGTGGAGTCGAGTTCTTCGAAGAGGCGTCGACAGATCCTTCTTGAGCGACCCCCTTTGAAGCGGGAGTCACGGATCGTCGAGAAGCATCGAGGAACTCGGCGTTCGGCGGCGGGGAATCGACGGCCCTTCTTGAATGCCTTCCCTTTCAAGCGGGAGGCACGGGGCGTCGAACGTCCGTCGACGAACAGGGTAGAACGGCGTCGATGAGGCGGCAGCTTCGTCCGAGCGGTGCTTGTCGGCGTCGGAGCGTCGGCGTCCTGCAAGGCAGAGGCGTGCGGGGCACCTCGGTGACAATAGTTCTGGACCGCAAAGATTGTGGAGACGGAGGCCCAGCAAGGGCGTTGAGTCGTTTGAGTCTTTTGTGGTCTTCGGGTGGCGGGAAACCCACCGGCAGGTTTCTCCTCGGCGCGTTGGTCGTCCTCGACTTTCTCCGGCAGGATAAAGCGGTCGACGATGTGGGCGAGGGAGTCCTTCGATTCGATTGTTCTTAGGCAGAGGAGCGGGCGGCTCCGGTCGTCGGCGGCACGGCGTCAAGTGGTTCCCACGGCTGGGCAACACAACTTCGACGGGCCTCCAGCGGTTACACAAACCTGCGAACCCTGGTCGACGGCAATGGACTTCGACGGCGTCGATGTCCGGGTGCTTCACTTCGATCTCCTCGGCGATCCCGTCTCGGGTCGGCAGCCTTTCGAGGGTCTGTCTTCCAGGGCGCTTCGGCGAAGATGGAGCGGTGCTCAATGGTCCCTCGGAGCACGGAAAGAGGGCGCCTTACCAGGTCCTCTCTCGGGTCAGTCTTCGACGATTTCGGCAGCCTTCGGATCGGTCGAAGCAAATGCCACAGCAAGTCTTCTTCTTCTAGCTGGACGTCGAGGAGCAGCAGTTCCAGTTACTCTTAGAGTGGAGACTCAGCTCCAGAATGCTTCTGAACGCTTCTGAACGCTTCTGAACAATTACCAGTGGTGAGAGGTCCCCAGATATTCTATTCTGTCTCTCATCCACACTGCTGGTACACACTCAGCAGCCAATCATACGGAAGGGCATTCATGCAGTCAGTCAGCCAATCAGGCACACAGTGCATTCAGGCCACACTCCTCCCTTTCAGACACTCACAACAAGGAATGTGGATTGGGACAAGTACCCAGCCATTCAACACTACACACTGCATTCAGGCCAGTTTCGGGCAGGGCTGTCTCAGTCTTTGTCTCTCATGCCAGAAACCAGACAACCACAACAAGGAGTGTATATTGGTCACACACTCCATTCACCCAGGTCCCACCCACGGAGGTACCCACAACATACAGTCACTGGGAAGGCTCCAGTCAGTCTAGCTGCGCCTTCACAACACCACCATATGGAACTTCCACCCAACAGCCAGCCAGGGGGAAGGGACAGAGTCAGGGCTTCCCAGGACTTTGGGAAAACAAGGTAACAGGCAATAGAAAGCAAGAGGCCCCAGGGGCCATCTTGTTTCCTATCAGGGATCAACTGACCCCATTGGCAGGGCCTGGGTATCCCAAAAGGGAGGACACCCAGAGCACCTGTCAAATTCAGCATGGAGCTGCCACCAGCCCATACCCTGCTCTGTGGGCCACCCACAGGTTCCCAAAAGCATACACTAGGAGCACAGGGTTGTACCCCTACCCATGGGTGCCATAAGGGTATCCCATGGGTCTGTTCACCAAACCAAAAGAGAGAGCTGCACTGCCAGGAGTCCCACATGGACTCCTGGGCAGAAAACATGACAGAACACACGATAAAAAGCAGTAAAGGACAAGGATTCAGAGGCCCTGTCCCTCTGATGCATTTCCAGCATCACAGTCGCCCCCCCCCCAGACTGAGGTGGAGGGTGTCTAATCTCCCACGGGATAGACACCCTCATCCAGACGGTCAACATACCTTCTGGAAAGGCCATCTGCATTATCGTGACTCTTCCCTGGTCTGTGCTCTATGGTGAAGTCTAGCCCTTGCAGGCTAATGGACCACCTGAGCAATTTCGGATTCTCACCCTTCATCTGCATAAGCCACTTCAGGGGCTTATGATCTGTTTGGACCTTGAAGGTAGACCCCGTAAGGTAGGGCCTGAAACGCCTAAGGCTCCAAACTATGCTAAAACACTCCTTTTCAACAGTAGCCCACCTGAGTTCTCTACCCTTGAGTTGTCTACTGATGAATATGATAGGATGTTCTCTCCCTTTGTCATCTAACTGGGACAAGACAGCTCCAATTCCGGTGTCGCAGGCATCCGTCTGGACGATAAAGGGTCGACTGTAGTCAGGCGCACACAACACAGGTGCCCTACACAGACTTTCTTTCAAGCCATCAAAGGCCCTCTGACAGTCTTCGGTCCAATTAACCTTCCTAGGCTGTTTGGGTGAAGTTAGAGCTGTCAGGGGTGCAGCTATGGTTCCATAGTCTGCCATGAAATTGCGATAGTACCCAGTGAGGCCCAAAAAGGCTCTCACCTGGGTTTGAGTAGTGGGAGTCTCCCAGTTCTGTACATCCTGTACTTTACTGGAGAGAGGTTGGATTTGACCCCCTCCTACCTCATGACCAAGATAGGTAACTTTCCCCTGAGCTATCTGGCACTTGGTGGCCTTAATAGTGAGGTTAGCCCTTTTCAAGGCCTGCAACACCTTATCCAGATGTGTCAAATGCTCTTCCCAGGTGGAACTGTAGACGGCAATGTCGTCTAAGTAAGCCACACAAAAGGCTTCCAGCCCACTGAGCGCATGGTTGACCAATCTCTGGAAGGTGGCAGGGGCATTCTTCAACCCAAAAGGCATGACCCTATACTGGTAGAGTCCCTCAGGTGTTGAGAAGGCCGCCTTTTCCTTGGCATGGTCCGTCAGAGCTATTTGCCAATAGCCTGAGGTAAGGTCAAAGGTGCTCACAAATTTGGCAGCACCTATGGTGTCCACGAGCTCATCAGCCCTGGGCAATGGGTGCCCGTCAGTTTTGGTGACGGCATTGACTCCTCGGTAGTCCACACAGAACCTCCAATCCTTGGTACCAGCCTGGGAACTTGCCTTGGGGACAAGGACCACTGGACTGGACCAGGGACTGGTTGAGGGTTCAATAACACCCAGATCCAACATCTTGGCGACCTCAGCCTGGATGTGGTTCTTGACGGTATCTGACATACGGTAGCACCTGCTTTTGACAGGCACACTATCATCAGTGTCAATTTCATGCCTACACCACGGTGTAAGGCCTGGCGTCAGTTAAAACAGAGAGGCATACTGTTGGAGCAAAGCCCTGCAGGCCCTCTGTTGCTCGGTTGTCAAATCCGGAGAGAGATGTACTCCCTCCACTGAGCCATCCTGAGGGTCGCTGTGCAGCAAATCAGGAAGGGGCTCACTCTCATCCTCTTCTTGCCCTGAAGCTAGCAAGAGACATGAGACTTCTGCTCGCCGGTGGAAAGGCTTGAGCCTGTTGACATGGAATACCTGAGGGGCTACCCCAGAGGCTCCCATGTCAACCAGATAATTGACTTCGCCCATCTTGGAGATGATCCAGAAGGGTCCAGTCCACTTGTCTGCCAAAGCTCTAGGCTTGGTAGGCTCCATCACAAGGATTTCCTGTCCCGGAGTCCAATCCACTTGCGAGGCTTTAAGGTCATGCCAGTACTTATTCAATTCCTGGCTGGCCTTGAGATTTGCTGTTGCCTGACCCATCATCTGTGTCATCCTCCGTCTGAGGCCTAACACATAGTCCCCCACTTGCTTGGCGGGACCGGGAGGGGTGGCTTCCAAGCCTTCTCGGATCAAGGCGAGGGGCCCCCTCACGGGATGTCCAAAGAGTAGCTCAAAGGGGCTGAAACCAACACCCTCTTGAGGTACCTCTCTGCAAGCAAACAGCAGGCATGGCAGGAGGATATCCCATTTCCTCCGTAGGGGTTCTTCCAAAGCCCCTAGCATGCCCTTGAGAGTTTTATTAAATCTCTCAACCAGACCATTGGTCTGGGGGTGGTAAGAGGTGGAGAACTTGTAGGTTACCCCGCACTCTTTCCACATGGTTTTCATGTAACTAGACATGAAGTTGGATCCTCTGTCAGAGACAACCTCCTTGGGGAATCCAACACGGGTGAAAATGCCCAGGAGAGCCCTGGCAACCACCTTGGCAGTAACAGTCCGAAGGGGTATTGCCTCAGGGTACCTGGTGGTATGATCTACCAAGACCAGGATGAACCGATGTCCACCTGAAGTGGGAGGGTCAAGGGGACCGACGATGTCGATGCCCACCCTCTCAAATGGTGTGCCAACCACTGGCAATGGCTGCAGTGGGGCTATGACCTTGCCTCCAGTCTTGCCAGACAACTGACAAGTTGGGCAGGTCCTGCAGTGGGACTCCACCTCTACTCCCATCCGTGGCCAGTAGAAATGGGCAGAGAGCCTCTGCTTAGTCTTCTTGGTCTCAAGATGACCAGCCAAGGGCACCTCATGCGCCAACTGCAGTAGGAAGGGCCTGTAAACCTGGGGTACCACCAACCTCTTGAGGGCACCAGGTTCAGGCTTAGTGGGCTCACTAACAAGGAGCTCACCCTCCCAATAAATCCGGAATGTCCTAGGCACTTTTCCTTGTGCCTGGGACAGGGCCTGTTTCCTCAGTCCCTCGAGAGAGTGGCACTCTCTCTGTCCCTTACAGAAGTCTTCCCGGGAGGGTCCCCCTTCAGCTAACAAGCATTGAAGGTCGGGATGATCCTCCGGGTTGAGAACCTCTCCCACAGGAGAGTCTTCTGTCTCTTCTCCCACAGGAGTTGAGTTTGGGTTTTCCACTGGACCCAGCCCGTCCGGAGCATGGATCCCGATGGGTGCTGTCGGAACAGCAGGAAGAGAAGGTGTTCCCTCCACAGAGGTGGCCTTCTTGGTCTTCCTTCTTCTTGCCTTAGGCCTCGCCTTTGGCTCGGGTACCTGACCCACAGCCAGACCCGGTGTCCTCTGTGACCTAGTGACTGCAGCAGCAGTCATGGGAAGACCATCCGAGATCAACCCCAACTCTACTAGATCATTTCCTAACAGAATGTTAGCAGGGACATTGTCCTGAACCAGGACAGGAAGCTTTGCTGTCTTGTCTCCAATCATGAGTGTGACTAAGGCTACAGGCGATAATTTGGGAGGCCCACCAGCTAACCTGGTGGTTCTCAGAGGAGCATCTACATAGTCCTCTGGCTTGAGCAGGGTCCTGTCCACCACTGCCATGCTTGCCCCAGTGTCTCTCAAACCAGTAGAAGGCTGGCCATTCAAGAGGACACTTCTCAAAAACCTACGGGTGTTCTGTGGGATAGTCGCCAGTACTTCTGCATACTGGTCCCAGGCCCCAAGGGACACTAAGGAAATCTCTACCGGAGCACCAAATGTGATCCCGGTAGAGGAGGGGAGGACAGTGGCCTCCACCTCAGACACGGGGTAAGGGTAGGTCAGGCTGACAGCCTGTACTCCAAGTGCCTTACCTTTACACTTGGAGTCACCCCTTTTGTGATCCAGAGCCCCACAGTCCCAACAAGCGCCAGGAGTGCGGGGTACGGTACTGGAACCACTGCGAGCCTGCTTTGCAGCAGGTGGACCACTACTCTTATTCCCACCCACAGATGACTTATCCCCACTAGATTTTTGGGTCTTGGGAGAGGAAGGTTTAGGTTTACCCGACTGTGACTGCTTGTGGGACTCCTCAGTTTTCTGAGAGGCCCCCTTTTCTTTGTCCTTGTCCTTCCCACTGGAGTCCTTAGGGGACACCCGGTGGGAGACCCACTTGTCAGCCAACCTAGCCAGCTTAAAGGGGTCCAAAATGTTCTGGTCAGCCACATACTGACGCAGCTCTGGTGAACAGGCTTCAGAAAAATGCTCAAAAAACAAGAGGTGGGACAGTTCAACAAAAGTCTTAACCTTGTACCCATCGATCCACCCCATCATGTTCATGTGCGCAGCATTCACCCAGTCAACCCAAGACACATTCTCTCTTTTCTTAAAATCCCTGAACCTTCTAAGGTATTGGGTAGGTGTCTTGCCAAACTTGGCAATCAAAGCAGACTTCATACACTCATACTGACCCCTTTCTTCCACACTCAGCTTCAGAATACAGTCATATCCAGTTTGAGGCACTCTGCTTAACAAACACTTAGCCCAATCTCTTTTATCAACATCATGAATCGCACAAGCCATTTCAAACGCTTCAATCCATTGGAGGATATCTGAACCCTCCACAAATACAGCAACCAAATCTTTCATAAACTTGGTGGCTGGGGACCTGACACTCTCACTGGTTTTAGCTGAAGTCTCCACTCTAGCTTTCTCTAGCTGGATTCTCTGACATTCAGTGTCCTGGCTCTTGAGTTCAAGATCCCTATTCTTGAGCTCCACTTGTTGAGCCAACTCCTCTTTCTTAAGTTCAGCATCTATTTCCAACTTGCGGTATTCAAAGGCAAATTTCATCCTTAATAACTCAAGCTCCAAGGAATTGCTGGGGTTAGGAACAGAGGCAGCAGGAATGGCGGCATTCCCAGAAACAGATTCAGCAGAAACCCCAGGGGCAGAGTCCTCATTGGTTGCATTCCCCCCCTCATCAACAGTTTCACTATCAGTCTGGTAGTACACCAGGGCAGCTATCAGCTCAGCCCTAGACTTATCCACAAAGTCTAACTCCCTGGCTTCACAAGCACTCTGGAGAGCCTCCAAGCTCATCCGAGTTAATTTGCCATTTGCAATAGACTCCATTGTTTGTAATGCAGTTATCTTGTACACAACTAAACCTTAATTTAATAAAGTGCAGATATTTTGTAAGTGGCACGGTTATACACTGATTCTTAAAACCATAAGCATCCCACCGCTGCCACCAGCTGTAAAGACTGGTAGGGGGTGTCTGTACTTCTGCTCTCTATATGGTAGAAGAGAGGCACAGAAGACCCCAGCCAAGATTCTCTATTACGGTAGCAACGGACGTGCAATCAAGGCCTAGCTTCTCAGGAGGTGATGCAGGCTGGTTCTTAAGTACAGTGTAGTCCCCAAGCCACCACAAAGGAATGTCCACACACTGTATTGGTTAGAACACAGTCTTTATATAATCAATATTCAAGGTTTATGTACACTTATCATAATAACTCACTTTGTACTTAGGAAAATCAACAATGGCAAATATATACAATTCTAAAGTGGTAGCACCCTTTGTATTAGATCTCATTAAAGTGCATCAACAATACTGTAACAATGTCACACAGATCAATAGAGTGAAACCAGCAATAGAGAGAGGAGAGAAAATAAGATGGTTGAGCAATAGGCAGAATACTGGCCCCTACCACTAGACACAGTTCTGTGTGGAGATCCCCCCCAACTGGGCAACCTGTAAAATAAAGATATAGCACAAGCCCAGTCCATATATTGTTCTGCAAGTCTTATTCCCTCCTATAATGTTTTTACCCCCCCAATGTACCTGGTGGAGTCGAGTTCTTCTAAGAGGCGTCGACAGATCCTTCTTGAGCGACCCCCTTTCAAGCGGGAGTCACGGATCGTCAAGAGGCATCGAGAAGCGTCGAGGAACTCGGCGTTCGGCAGCGGGGAATCGACGGCCCTTCTTGAATGCCTTCCCTTTCAAGCGGGAGGCACGGGGCGTCGAACGTCCGTCGACGAACAGGGTAGAACGGCGTCGATGAGGCGGCAGCTTCGTCCGAGCGGTGCTCGTCGACGTCGGAGTGTCGGCGTCCTGCAAGGCAGAGGCGTGTGGGGCACCTCGGTGACAATAGTTCTGGACCGCAAAGATTGTGGAGACGGAGGCCCAGCAAGGGCGTCGAGTCGTTCGAGTCTTTTGTGGTCTTCGGGTGGCGGGAAACCCACTGGCAGGTTTCTCCTCGGCGCGTTGGTCGTCCTCGACTTTCTCCGGCAGGATAAAGCGGTCGACGATGTGGGCGAGGGAGTCCTTCGATTCGATTGTTCTTAGGCAGAGGAGCGGGCGGCTCCGGTTGTCGGCGGCACGGCGTCAAGTGGTTCCCACGGCTGGGCAACACAACTTCGACGGGCCTCCAGCGGTTACACAAACCTGCGAACCCTGGTCGACGGCAATGGACTTCGCCGGCGTCGATGTCCGGGTGCTTCACTTCGATCTCCTCGGCGATCCCGTCTCGGGTTGGCAGCCTTTCGAGGGTCTGTCTTCCAGGGCGCTTCGGCGAAGATGGAGCGGTGCTCGATGGTCCCTCGGAGCACGGGAAGAGGGCGCCTTACCAGGTCCTCTCTCGGGTCAGTCTTCGACGATTTCGGCAGCCTTCGGATCGGTCGAAGCAAATGCCACAGCAAGTCTTCTTCTTCCAGCTGGACGTCGAGGAGCAGCAGTTCCAGTTACTCTTAGTGTGGAGACTCAGCTCCAGAATGCTTCTGAACGCTTCTGAACGCTTCTGAACAATTACCAGTGGTGAGAGGTCCCCAGATATACTATTCTGTCTCTCATCCACACTGCTGGTACACACTCAGCAGCCAATCATACGGAAGGGCATTCATGCAGTCAGTCAGCCAATCAGGCACACAGTGCATTCAGGCCACACTCCTCCCTTTCAGACTCTCACAACAAGGAATGTGGATTGGGACAAGTACCCAGCCATTCAACACTACACACTGCATTCAGGCCAGTTTCGGGCAGAGCTGTCTCAGTCTTTGTCTCTCATGCCAGAAACCAGACAACCACAACAAGGAGTGTATATTGGTCACACACTCCATTCACCCAGGTCCCACCCACAGGAGGTACCCACAACATACAGTCACTGGGAAGGCTCCAGTCAGTCTAGCTGGGCCTTCACAACAACACCATATGGAACTTCCACCCAACAGCCAGCCAGGGGGAAGGGACAGAGTCAGGGCTTCCCAGGACTTTGGGAAAACAAGGTAACAGGCAATAGAAAGCAAGAGGCCCCAGGGGCCATCTTGTTTCCTATCAGGGATCAACTGACCCCAATGGCAGGGCCTGGGTATCCCAAAATGGAGGACACCCAGAGCACCTGTCAAATTCAGCATGGAGCTGCCACCAGCCCATACCCTGCTCTGTGGGCCACCCACAGGTGCCCAAAAACATACACTAGGGGCACAGGGTTGTACCCCTACCCGTCGGTGCCATAAGGGTATCCCATGGGTCTGTTCACCAAACCAAAAGAGAGAGCTGCACTGCCAGGAGTCCCACATGGACTCCTGGGCAGAAAACATGACAGAACACACGATAAAAAGCAGTAAAGGACAAGGATTCAGAGGCACCGTCCCTCTGATGCATTTCCAGCATCACAGTCTGTACTGTGGAAGGTCAGGTCATTTCCTTAAAGAGTGCCCTGTGAAGCCACAGAGGAGGACGGTAGGGGCCACAGACAAGGAAGATACCATCAAGGAATAGGAAAACTCCCCAGCCTGGCAAGTGTAGGGGTCCAATTGTCGAGCAAAGAAAGTGAACTACAGACCTCCCATTTTTCACTATCTGTGGTCTTGATCAATCACCAACAACCATCTCGGATGCACGCAGTAAGAGCGTACATAGACAGTGGAGCCGTTGGGTATTACATCGACCAGGATCTTGCAGCAAAGATGGGGCTTCTGTTACGTCCTAAATCAACCACCGACACTGTTACCACAGTCAACGGCACGGAAATAGCTTCTGGTCCAGTATCCCAATGCACTGCAGCTTTAACCCTTCTGTGCCAGGATGGACACCAAGAATCTATCGTTTTCGACCTCATTAAGGCACTACAGTTCCGGTTGATTTTGGGAATGCCATGGTTGGTAGCTCACAATCCTCGAATCGATTGGCCAGCAAAAGAATTGGCCTTTCCCGAGACTTGCGCCCACACATGTTATCGCCAAGAGAAACAACCAATAGACACCAGAACCTCTACGCTTGCAACTGTGGCAATCAGCACCCTACCAAGTGAATACCAGGATTTTCAAGATGTCTTTCAGAAAGAACAGGCTAATCCCCTGCCACCGCATAGACCATACGATTGCCAAATCGACCTGATACCCGGCGCACAAATCCCTTGTGGGCGAGTTTACGCACTCACGGAACCAGAAAACCAGCACCTGAAGGCCTATCTTGACCAATACCTGGCCAACGGGTTCATCCGTCCCTCGAAGTCTCCAGCAGCCAGTCCTCTATTCTTCGTACCGAAAAAGGAGGGGGACTTGAGAACGTGCATCGGCTATCGCGCACTGTACCAGATTACCGTAAAAAATCGCTACCCCCTGCCACTGATCCCTGAATTGCTTGATCAAGTCAAAGATGCCCAAAACTACACAAAACTAGACCTGAGGGGGCATATTACCTTGTTCGTGTAAAACAGGGGGACGAATGGAAAACAGCTTTTCGCACCAAATACGGCTGGTACGAATATCAAGTAATGCACTTTGGCCTTTGCAACGCGCCTGCTGCATTTCAATACTTCATGAAAGATGTCCTACGGGAATTGATTGATGTCTGTGCTCCAGTGTACATCGACGATATCCTAGTATAATCCGCATCGAAGCAGGACCATGTTAAACACGTCCTATCCTTATTGGAGAAACTCTGTCAACACCAGCTCTATGCCAAGCTCAAAAAGTGCTCATTCCACGTCTCCGAGGTGGAATTACTGGGCTTTATTCTCAGCCTGAATGGAATCCGAATGGATGTACACAAGGTAGATGCTATCCTGAACTGGCCATCCCCAAATTTATTCAAGGGGATTCAAAGTATGTTGGGTTTTGCAAACTTCTACCGCCGGTTCATCCCAGGATTTTCGCAAATCGTGCATCCCATCACCTCATTACTAAGGAAAAGCAACAAAAAGTTCCAGTGGACAACAGAAGCTGAGGAGGCTTTACAGGAACTCAAAGCAAGATTCACATCTGCCCCAATCTTACGCCACCCTCGCCCTGATCTCCCATACCTGGTGGAAACGGACGCCTCAAGCATGGCTATGGAAGCCGTCCTCTCACAAAAGGACCCCGAAACGGGCCAGTTACACCCTGTTGCCTTCTGGTCGTGTAAATTCACTCACCCTGAACTCAATTACGCTATCACAGACAAAGAACTCCTGGCCATTAAGTCAGCCTTTAAGGCATGGCGGCACTACCTCTTGGGCGCCAGACACACAATCACCGTAATAACTGACCACCGGAAACTCCAGTACCTAAAAACGGCAAAGGCCCAATCCTCACGACAACGACGTTGGGCTCTTTTTTTTGCTGAATATGACTATGTGATTACATTTCGACCAGGGGTGAAAAACAGGGAAGGCCGATGCCCTTTCCCGTATGGGGGTGGAAGAGCAAGGGTATCAGACCCCTGAACCAATAGCAATCATTCCGAGTGACAAGCTCCTAGGAATCACAGCAACCATAACTCAGAAAGAATTACATGAAGAAATCCAAAACCTGATGAGTCCGGAGCAATTACATGCATGGAGTGCACAAGGAGAACATTACATGATAAAAAATCAGTTGCCCTACTTCAGGAATCGTTTATTCTTACCAAACCAAGAACTACGAGACCAAGTCATGTCCGATCATCATGATTCCTTGATCGAGGGCCACCCGGAATTGCTAAAACCCTAGCCAAGGTAAAACGAAATTATTGTTGGCCCACGTGGCGTAAAGACATTATCCAATTCATCCTATCTTGTGGAGTGTGTGCTCAAAACAAGTCATCCAAGCAGAAACCGGCTTGGCTATTACAACCATTGGAAATCCCACCAGCACCCTGGCACACGTTGTCCCTCAAATTTATTACTGACTTACCACCCAGTCAAGGGTTTAACACTATTCTTGTGGTCGTGGACCTATTTTCAAAAATGGCACATTTCATTCCTCTTAAGGGGCACCCAAATGCTTCCACTCTGGCAAAGGTATTTCTTGAAGGCATCGTACGGCTCCATGGGTTTCCTTCAGTTTTGGTCTCAGACCGAGGTACTCAATTCGTATCTAACTTCTGGAGAAAATGCTGCTCTATTGCCCAGATCGACATCCGGCTATCCACCAGTCACCATCCCCAAACGGATGGTCAAACTGAGAGGACAAATCAGACGCTCGAGCAGTATCTGTGTTGCATGCTACACCAAGCTGAAGGAAGCTGGTTCGACCTATTATGGATAGCTGAATATGCTTATAATAATTCCCTACACACCAGCACTGGGCAGATACCCTTTTATACCATGTATGGCAGGCACCCACGTACTTCTGAGTTGGACGTTCCTACAACCCTGGAAATGTCAGCAGTCAAAACCTTGCAAACAACCAATTCTCAAACCTTTAAAAGGGCAGCTGAACACATACTTCAAGCTAAGAATTGCCAAAAGAAGTTTGCTCATCAACACCGAGCAAAGGCCCCCAACTACCAAGTGGGAGACAAAGTCTGGCTGGCGTCTAAACACGTGTCCATTAAAGGAACCCAAACTTTCCGTCCAAGATACCTGGGTCCATTCACCATCACCTCTGTGATAAATCCTGTGGCGGTCAGACTAGCTTTGCCGTCAAACATGCAGATTCATCCTGTGTTCCACGTGTCTCTCCTTAAACCTGTTCAACCTGGGACCCGGGTAGCAAGGCCACCGCAGCCAGCAGTAGTCGCCGGGGAGCCAGAATTCAAAGTCAAGGGCATCCTAGATTCAAAGTACGTCAGATCCAAATTATACTACTTAGTAGACTGGAAAGGGTATGGTCCACAAGACAGGACATGGGAGCCTTGTGAGTACATCCATCCACCATGCTTGCTTAGACGATTTCATCAAAACCATCCAACCAAACTAGGACCAGACAGAATAGCCACCTAGAGAGGGGCCTTGGGGGGGGGAGTGCTGTCACGATTCCTGCCCCTCATGTCCCCAGCCCTCCAAGATGTCAGGCTGGAGCCAAGCCACGATCACCTACATGGCCCTCAAGGGCCTCTCCATCCCTCCAAAGACCCACTTGGAGTCAGACTTGGCGCTTGTGGCACCAGACTCACTCACTCCCATAGGATAACATTGGGGATTGGACTTGTAGTGCATTGATGGGGACAAGATGGATGCCCACACATATTTCATTTCCCAGAACTGCATGTGCGGTCGAGTCTTTTGGGTGTGGTTCAGCCCAGAGACACCTGGGATACCCAGAGACTATTTAAGCCACACCCACGCTGAGAAACATGCTTTGCGCTTTCTGCACCTGCAGCGTGACACTCACCGTGTTCGGATCAGTCTCCAGTAGGCCTGCAGCTTTCTTTTTTTCCGCTCAGCTCCTGCAAGAACAAGAACACCGTTAGGAACAGCCTTACCTTGCGGCGCTTCTGCCCATCATTCATCGCTCCTTCTGTTCTGCGGGCATCTTCGGCGGTGTCATTGCCATCTCGGCACGCCGCTTCCTAAGGAAAAGGGAAAAGAACAGAAAAAAGGAATTAGTAAGCATTCTGCAAATCTTTGCTTATTTTTAAATACTGTACGAGCTTCAAACGCTTACCTGAATCCCAGCCGCTCTGGGGGAACTCTGTCTCCGGAACTTCTCATCCATCTGCAAGAGGGAAAAGACACTCCAGGTTAGCGTGGAAACATCTAGAAGCGTTGCATACCGCGCTTACCCACCGCATTTGTTCTTCATAACCGGCATCCACGCTGAAAACGTTGCAGCACCTAAAAGACACAGAAAAATAACTCAGTTCAATACAAATACTGAAGGGGTGCATTGCGCATTGCGCTCTCACTCACCTTCAGCGCTATTCATCTCAGCAGTACGCCGCCATCCCCGGACGCTGGCCATCATCTAAGGAAGGAAAGGAACGAAGTTAGAGAACTGTTCAAAAGACTCATTATACTTACCTGTCGGACTCTTGCCAGTGAAGTAACTAGGCAGCAACGAGCCTGCATCAATCAACGCGCACCTGCGCTGAAAGCAGGATGGAGAGCACAATATCCAAGAAAACAAGGCCCAGTCTCCAGTCGAATAGCCTCCAGGGAAGGGTTTGTGGTCGTAAGAGGTCAGAACAGTCTGAGTGACTGATGCTGGAAATGCATCAGATGGACAGGGCCTCCGTATCCTTGTCCTTTACTGCTTTTTATCGTGTGTTCTGTCGTGTTTTCCGCACAGGAGTTCATGTGGGACTCCTGGCGGTGCAGCTCTCTTTCTTTTGGTTTGGTGAACGGACCCGTGCGATACCCTTATGGCACCAATGGGTGGGGGTACAACCCTGTGCCCCTAGTGTATGTTTTTGGGCACCTGTGGGTGGCCCACAGAGCAGGGTATGGGCTGGTGGCAGCTCCATGCTGAATTTGACAGGTGCGCGGAGTATCCTCCATTTTGGGATACCCTGGCCCTGCCATTGGGATCAGTTGATTCCTGATGGAAAACAAGATGGCCCTGGTGGCCTCTTGCTTTCTATTACCCATTACCTTGTTTTCCCAAAGTCCTGGGAAGCCCTGACTCTGTCCCTTCCCCCTGACTGGCAGTTGGATGGAAGTGCCATATATGGTGGTGTTCTGAAGGCCCAGTCAGACTAGCTGGAGCCTTCCCGGTGATGTATGTTGTGGGTACCTCCTATGGGTGGGACCTGGGTGAATAGAGTGTGTGACGAATATGCATTCTGTGTTGTGGGTGTCTAGTATCTGGTGGTTGACACAATGACCAAGACAACCCTGCCCGAAACCGGTATGAATGCAGCTTGGAGTGTTGAATGGCTCGGTACTTGTCCCAATACACATAACTTGTTGTGAGTGTCTGGAGTGAAGTGAATGGCCTGAATACCTCATGTGCCTGATTGGCTGCCGGCCTGCATGAATGCCCGTAGCCGTGATTGGATGCTTGAGTGTGACCCAGCGGAATGAATGGGAGATCAACAGTATATCTGGGGACCTCTCACTGCTAGGAATCGTGTTCAGAAGCTGAAGTCCACTACGACGAGTAACTGGATTAACTGACGCTTGACCTTGAAACCCTGCTGGACAAGAAGAATTGCTGCTGCTCTCCTTCACAATCTGAAAGCTGCTGTGCCTCCAAGGACTGACCCAGAGAGGACCTGGTAAGGCGCCCTCTTACCGAGCTACGAGGGGCCATCGTGCACAGCTGATCTTTGCCAACGCTCCCTGGTAGACAGACCTTCGACAGGCTGCCTACCCGATACGGGGACTGCTGCAGAACTCCAAGGAGAAGCACTCGGACTGTTGTCCGCCACTGTCGACGACCGCCATCGCCGACCGGAGCCGCCATGCTCCCGTTTGCCTAAGAACTTCAACTGATCATCGGACGCTCTCGTCTGCATCGTCACCCGCTGGAGAAGGCCCGACCATCGACGCGCCGAGGAGCATCCACCGGTGGGTTTCCCGCCACCTAAAGACCGCAGAGACGCCGACGACTCGACGCCCTTGCTGGGCCACAGTTCTTCATCATCTCTTTGCGGTCCAGAACTATCGTCATCGAGGTGCCCCGCACGCCTCTTCCTTGCAGGACGCCAAAGCTCTGTCATCGACGAGCACCGCTAGGAACGAAGCTGCCACTTCCCTGCCGTTGTTCACCCTGTTCACCGTCGGACGTTCGACGACCCGTGACTCCTGCCTTAAAGGGAGGGCACTCAAGAAGGGCCGTCGATTCCCTGACACCGAACGCCAAGTTCCCCGACACCTCTCGACGATCCGTGGCTCCCGCCTGAAAGGGAGGCACTCAAGAAGGATCGGACGACGCATCGTCGGAGAACTCTACTCCACCAGGTACATTGGGTGGTAAAACCTTAATTAGGAAGAAGTAAGACTATCGGACAATATATGGACTGGGCTTGTGCTATAGATCTTTATTTACAGGTTGCCTAGGTGGGGGGATCTCCACACAGAACTGTGCCTAGTGGTAGGGGTCAGCATTCTGCCTATTGTTTCCACCATCATACATTCCTGCCTATCTCTATTGCTGGTTTACTCGTTATTGATCCGTGTGACATTTTAACCATACAGTTCATGCACTTTAATGAGATTTGATAACATTAGTGGTACCACTCTAGACGTGTATATATTTATCATTATTGACTTCCAAGTACAAAGTGCGTTATTGTGATCGTGTACATACTTTTGAATATTAATTATATAAAGACTGTGTTTTCAGTAATACAGTGTGTGGACATTCCTTTGTGGTGGTTCGGGGACTACACTGTACTTAAGAACCAGCCCGCATCACCTCCTGAGAAGCTAGGCCTTGATTGCTCGTCCATTGCTACCGAATAGAGAATCTTGGCCGGGGGCCGCTGTGCCTCTCCTCTATCATATAGAGAGCGGAAGTACAGGCACCCCCTACCGGTCTTTACACTGGTGGCAGCGGTGGGATGCTTATGGTTTTAAGACTCAGTGTATAACCGTGCCACTTACAAAATATCCGCACTTTATTCGATTAAGGTTTGGGTGTGTACAAAATAACTGCATTACAAGAAATGGAGTCTATTGCGAATGGTAAATTGACTCGAATGAGCTTAGAGGCTCTCCAGAGTGCTTGTGAAGCCAGGGAGTTCGACTTTGTCAATAAGTCTAGGGCTGAGCTGATAGCTGCCCTGGTGGACTACCAGACCGATGATGAAACTCTTGATGAGGGGGGGAATGCAACCAATGAGGACTCTGCCCCTGGGGTTTCTGCTGAATCTGTTTCTGGGAATGCCGCCATTCCTGCTGCCTCTGTTCTGAACCCCAGCAATTCCTTGGAACTTGAGTTATTAAGGATGAAATTGGCCTTTGAATATCGCAAGTTGGAAATAGATGCTGAGCTTAAGAAAGAGGAGCTGGCACAACAAGTGGAACTCAAGAATAGGGATCTTGAACTCAAAGACAAGGACACTGAATGTCAGAGAATCCAGCTAGAGAAAGATCTAGTGGAGACTTCAGCGAAACCCAGTGAGAGTGTCAGGTCTCCAGCCACTAAATTTATGAAGGATTTGGTTGGTGTGTTTTCAGAGGGTTCTGATATCCTCCAATGGATAGAAGCGTTTCAAATGGCTTGTGCAATTCATGATGTTGACAAAAGAGATTGGGCTAAGTGTTTGCTAAGCAGAGTGCCTCAAACTGGATATGACTGTATTCTGAAGCTGAGTGTGGAAGAACGGGGTCAGTATGAGTGTATGAAATCTGCTTTGATTGCCAAGTTACGCAAGACACCTACCCAATACCTTAAAAGGTTCAGGGATTTTAAGAAAAGAGAGAATGTGTCTTGGGTTGACTGGGTGAGCGCTGCGCACATGAATATGATGGGGTGGATTGACAGTTACAAGGTGAAAACTTTTGTTGAATTGTCCCACCTATTGTTTTTTGAGCATTTTTCTGAAGCCTGTTCACCAGAGCTATGTCAGTATGTTGCTGACCAGAACATTTTGGATCCCTTTAAGCTGGCTAGGGTGGCTGACAAGTGGGTCTCCCACCAGGTGTCCCCTAAGGACTCCAGTGGGAAGGACAAGGACAAAGAAAAGGGGGCCTC
The DNA here is from genome assembly GCF_040938575.1 of Ambystoma mexicanum. Taxonomy (NCBI): domain Eukaryota; kingdom Metazoa; phylum Chordata; class Amphibia; order Caudata; family Ambystomatidae; genus Ambystoma; species Ambystoma mexicanum. Next base: position 1,469,722,148 of record NC_090931.1, on the reverse strand, counting down.
TCAGAAAGCTGAGGAGTCCCAAAAGCAGTCACAGTCGAATAAACCTAAACCCTCCTCTCCTAAGACCCACAAATCTAGTGGGGATAAATCATCTGTGGGTGGGAATAAGAGTAGTGGTCCACCTGCTGCAAAGCAGGCTCCCGGTGGTTCCAGTACCGTATCCCTCACTCCCGGCACTTGTTGGGACTGTGGGGCTCTGGATCACAAAAGGGGTGACTCCAAGTGTAAAGGTAAGGCACTCGGAATACAGGCTGTCAGCCTGACCTACCCTTACCCCATGTCTGAGGTGGAGGCCACGGCCCTCCCCTCCTCTACCGGGTTCACTTTTGGTGCTCCCGTAGAGATTTCTTACTGTCCCTTGGGGCCTGGGACCAGTACGCAGAAGTACTGGCGACTATCCCACAGAACACCCGTAGATTTTTGAGAAGTGTCCTCTTGAATGGCCAGCCTTCTACTGGTTTGAGAGACACTGGGGCAAGCATGACAGTGGTGGACAGGACCCTGCTCAAGCCAGAGGACTATGTAGATGCTCCTCTGAGAACCACCAGGTTAGCTGGTGGGCCTCCCAAATTATCGCCTGCAGCCCTAGTCACACTCGTAATTGGAGACAAGACAGCAAAGCTTCCTGTCCTGGTTCAGAACAACGTCCCTGCTAACATTCTGTTAGGTAACGATCTAGTCGAGTTGGGATTGATCGCGGATGGTCTTCCCATAACTGCTGCTGCGGTCACTAGGTCATAGGTGACACCGGGTCTGGCAGTGAGTCAGGTACCCGAGCCGAAGGCACGGCCTAAGGCACAACGAAGGAAGAGCAAGAAGGCCACCTCTGTGGAGGGAGCCCCTTCTCTTCCTGCTGTTCCTACAGCACCCATTGGGATCCATACTCCGGACGGGCTGGGTCCAGTGGTAAACCCCGTCTCAACTCCTGTGGGAGAAGAGCCAGAAGACTCTCCTGTGGGAGAGGTTCTCAACCCGGAGGATCATCCCGATCTTCAATGCTTGTTAGCTGAAGGGGGACCCTCCCGGGCAGACTTCTGTAAAGGACAGAGAGAGTGTCCCTCTCTCGTGGGTCTGAGGAAACAGGCCCTGTCCCAGCCACAAGGCAAAGTGCCTAGGACTTTCCGGATTTATTGGGAGGGTGAGCTCCTTGTTAGTGAGCCCACTAAGCCTGAACCTGGTGCCCTCAAGAGGTTGGTGGTACCCCAGGTTTACAGGCCCTTCCTACTGCAGTTGGCGCATGAGGTACCCTTGGCTGGTCATCTTGGTTCCAAGAAGACTAAACAGAGGCTCTCTGCCCATTTCTACTGGCCTCGGATGGGAGTAGAAGTGGAGTCCCACTGCAGGACCTGCCCAACTTGTCAGTTGTCTGGCAAGACTGGAGGCAGTGTCATTGCCCCACTGCAGCCATTGCCAGTGGTTGGCACACCGTTTGAGAGGGTGGGCATCAACATCGTCGGTCCCCTTGACCCTCCCACGTCAGGTGGACATCGGTTCATCCTGGTTTTGGTAGATCATGCCACCGGGTACCCTGAGGCTATACCCCTTCGGACTGTTACTGCCAAGGTGGTTGCCCGGGCCCTCCTGGGCATTTTCACCCGAGTTAGATTCCCCAAGTAGGTTGTCTCTGACCGAGGATCCAACTTCATGTCTAGTTACATGAAAACCATGTGGAAAGAGTGCGGGGTAACCTGCAAGTTCTCCACTTCTTACCACCCCAGACCAATGGTCTGGTTGAGAGGTTTAATAAAACTCTCAAGGGCATGCTAGGTGCTTTGGAAGAGCCCCTAAGGAGGAAATGGGATCTCCTCCTGCCATGCCTGCTGTTTGCTTACAGAGAGGTACCTCAAGGGTGTTGGTTTCAGCCCCTTTGAGTTGCTCTTTGGACATCCCGTGAGGGGGCCCCTCGCCTTGATCAGAGAAGGCTTGGAAGCCGCCCCTCCCGGTCCCGCCAAGCAAGTGGGGGACTATGTGTTAGGCCTCAGACGGAGGATGACACAGATGATGGGACAAGCAACGGCGAATCTCAAGACCAGCCAGGAATTGAACAAATACTGGCATGACCTTAAAACATCGCAAGTGGAGTGGACTCCGGGACAGGAGGTCCTCGTGATGGAGCCTACCAAGCCCCGGGCATTGGCAGATAAATGGACTGGACCCTTCCGGATAGTCTCCAAGATGGGCAAGGTCAATTATCTGGTTGACATGGGAATCCCAGGGGTAGCCCCTCAAGTATTCCATATTAATGGGCTCAAGCTGTTCCACAGGCGAGCAGAAGTCTCATGTCTCTTGCTGGCTTCAGAGCAAGAAGAGGATGAGAGTGAGCCCCTTCCTGATTTGCTGCATAGCAACCCTCAGGATGGCTCAGTGGAGGGAGTGCAGCTCTCTCCAGATTTGACAACCGAGCAGCAGAGGGCCTGCAGGACTTTGCTCCAGCAGTATGCCTCTCTGTTTTCGCTGACGCCAGGCCTTACACCGTGGTGCAAGCACGAGATTGACACTGGTGACAGCGTGCCTGTCAAGAGCAGGAGCTACCGAATGTCAGATACGGTTAAGAACCACATCCAGGCTGAGGTCGCCAAGATGTTGGATCTGGGTGTTATTGAACCCTCAACCAGTCCCTGGTCCAGTCCAGTGGTCCTTGTCCCCAAGGCAAGTTCCCAGGCCGGTACCAAGGATTGGAGGTTCTGTGTGGACTACCGAGGAGTCAATGCCGTCACCAAAACTGACGCGCACCCATTGCCCAGGGCTGAGGAGCTCGTTGACACCATAGGTGCTGCCAAATTTGTGAGCACCTTTGACCTCACCTCAGGCTATTGGCAAATAGCTCTGATGGACCATGCCAAGGAAAAGACAGCGTTCTCAACACCAGAGGGACTCTACCAGTTTAGGGTCATGCCTTTTGGGTTGAAGAATGCCCCTGCCACCTTCCAGAGATTGGTCAATCATGCTCTCAGTGGGCTGGAAGCCTTTTGTATGGCTTATTTAGACGACATTGCCGTCTACAGTTCCACTTGGGAAGAGCACTTGACACATCTGGGTAGAGTGTTGCAGGCCTTAAAGAGGGCTAACCTCACTATCAAGGCCACCAAGTGCCAGATAGCTCAGGGGAAAGTCACGTATCTTGGTCATGAGGTAGGAGGGGGTCAAATCCAACCTCTCCCCAGTAAGGTACAGGATGTACAGGACTGGGAGACTCCCACTACTCAAACCCAGGTGAGAGCCTTTTTGGGTCTCACGGGGTACTATCGCAATTTCATGGCGGACTATGGAACCATAGCTGCACCACTGACAGATCTGACTTCACCCAAGCAGCCTTGGAAGGCCAATTGGACTGAAGACTGTCAGAGGGCCTTTAAAGGCTTGAAAGAAAGTCTGTGTCGGGCACCCGTGTTGTGTGCGCCTGACTACAGCCGACCCTTTGTCGTCCAGACGGATGCCTGCGACACCGGAATTGGAGCTGTCTTGCCCCAGTTAGATGACAAAGGGAGAGAACATCCTATCATATTCATCAGTAGACAACTCAGGGTAGAGAACTTAGGTGGGCTACTGTTGAAAAGGAGTGTTTTAGTATAGTTTGGAGCCTTAGGAGTTTTAGGCCCTACCTTATGGGGTCTACTTTCAAGGTCCAAACGGATCATGAGCCCCTAAAATGGCTTATGCAGATGAAGGGTGAGAACCCGAAACTGCTCAGGTGGTCCATTAGCCTGCAAGGGCTAGACTTCACCATAGAGCACAGACCAGGGAAGAGTCACAATAATGCAGATGGCCTTTCCAGAAGGTATGTTGACCGTCTGGATGAGGGTGTCTATCCCGTGGGAGATTAGGCACACTCCACCTCAGTCTGGGGGGGCGGCGACTGTGATGCTGGAAATGCATCGGAGGGACAGGGCCTCTGTATCCTTGTCCTTTACTGCTTTTTATCGTGTGTTCTGTTGTGCTTTCCGCACAGGAGTTCATGTGGGACTCCTGGCGGTGCAGCTCTCTTTCTTTTGGTTTGGTGAACGGACCTGTGTCTTATGGCACCCATGGGTGGGGGTACAACCCTGTGCCCCTAGTGTATGTTTTTGGGCACCTGTGGGTGGCCCACAGAGCAGGGTATGGGCTGGTGGCAGCTCCATGCTGAATTTGACAGGTGCGCAGAGTATCCTCCATTTTGGGATACCCCTGCCCTGCCAATGGGATCAGTTGATTCCTGATGGAAAACAAGATGGCCCCGGTGGCCTCTTGCTTTCTATTACCCATTACCTTGTTTTCCCAAAGTCCTGGGAAGCCCTGACTTTGTCCCTTCCCCCTGACTGGCGGTTGGATGGAAGTGCCATATATGGTGTTGTTGTGAAGGCCCAGTCAGACTAGCTGGAGCTTTCCCGGTGATGTATGTTGTGGGTACCTCCTGTGGGTGGGACCTGGGTGAATAGAGTGTGTGACGAATATGCATTCTGTGTTGTGGGTGTCTAGTATCTGGTGGTTGACACAATGACCGAGACAACCCTGCGCGAAACCGGGTTGAATGCAGCTTGGAGTGTTGAATGGCTCGGTACTTGTCCGAATACACATAACTTGTTGTGAGTGTCTGGAGAGAAGTGAATGGCCTGAATAGCTTGTGTGCCTGATTGGCTACCTGCCTGCATGAATGCCCGTAGCCGTGATTGGATGCTTAAGTGTGACCCAGCGGAATGAATGGGAGATCAACAGTAAATCAGGGGACCTCTCACTGCTAGGAATCGTGTTCAGAAGCTGAAGTCCACTACGACGAGTAACTGGATTAACTGACGCTTGACCTTGAAGCCCTGCTGGACAAGAAGAATTGCTGCTGCTCTCCTTCACAATCTGAAAGCTGCTGTGCCTCCAAGGACTGACCCAGAGAGGACCTGGTAAGGCGCCCTCTTCCCGAGCTACGAGGGACCATCGTGCACAGCTGATCTTTGCCAACGCTCCCTGGTAGACAGACCTTCGACAGGCTGCCGACCCGATACGGGGACTGCTGCGGAACTCCAAGGAGAAGCACTCAGACTGTTGTCCGCCACTGTCGACGACCGCCGTCGCCGACCGGAGCCGCCGTGCTCCCGTTTGCCTAAGAACTTCAATTGATCATCGGATGCTCTCGTATGCATCGTCACCCGCTTGTCTCCCGCTGGAGAAGGCCCGACCGTCGACGCGCCGCTAGGAACGAAGCTGCCACTTCCCTGCTGTAGTTCACCCTGTTCACTGTCGGACGTTCGACGACCTGTGACTCCTGCCTTAAAGAGAGGGCACTCAAGAAGGGCCGTCGATTCCCCGACACCAAACGCCAAGTTCCCCGACACCTCTCGACGATCCGTGGCTCCCTCCTGAAAGGGAGGCACTCAAGAAGGATCGGTCGACGCATCGTCGGAGAACTCTACTCCACCAGGTACATTGGGGGGGTAAAACCTTAATAGGAAGAAGTAAGACTATCGGACAATATATGGACTGGGCTGGTGCTAAATATGTTTATTTACAGGTTGCCCAGGTGGGGGGATCTCCACACAGAACTGTGCCTAGTGGTAGGGGTCAGCATTCTGCCTATTGTTTCCACCATTTTACATTCCTGCCTATCTCTATTGCTGGTTTACTCGTTATTGATCTGTGTGACATTTTAACCGTACAGTTGATGCACTTTAATGAGATTTGATAACATTAGTGGTACCACTCTAGACGTGTATATATTTATCATTATTGACTTCCAAGTACAAAGTGCGTTATTGTGATCGTGTACATACTTTTGAATATTAATTATATAAAGACTGTGTTTTCAGTAATACAGTGTGTGGACATTCCTTTGTGGGGGTTCGGGGACTACACTGTACTTAAGAACCAGCCCGCATCACCTCCTGAGAAGCTAGGCCTTGATTGCTCGTCCATTGCTACCGAATAGAGAATCTTGGCTGGGGTCCGCTGTGCCTCTCCTCTACCATATAGAGAGCGGAAGTACAGACACCCCCTACCGGTCTTTACAGTGACGTCATCGTGGATACCAGGTGAGCGTTACAATATTCGACCTACTCTTTGAAAGTGAACTAGCAACCCTATGTTACGGAGTTGCACACATTTTGAAATCTGGAACCCACTTTCAAAATATGTCAGCTACGCAATTAGTACAAAAAGTACAAGAAAAAGATGAGGTTTTACAATGAAATATAACAAATTTGTTTGCAAACATGCGTGGTACAAAAGAATACTGGTTCCGACGGCACGGAGACGTACGTTGTATGATCAGAAACCTTGGACCACTGACTTGGTTTGTTACACTAAGTTGCGCAGAATATGCATGAGAAGATTTACATGAGTTCCTACGCATATCAAACAACAACAAAACCAACATACATTTATTAACACCTGGGGAACTTTGCTCTCTAGATCCAGTTAATGTGTCGAGATATTTCCATCATCGTTTCATTGCTATGCTACACTTTATTTGCAATAAAACTGTTGCTCCCCTCGGAGAAGTGCAACACTTCTTTTGGAGAAAAGAATACCAAGCGAGAGGAGCACCACATATTCACATGCTGTTATGGATCAAAGGTGCACCTAAATTTGGTCACGACACTGATGCCACTGTTTTGCAGTTCATCCAAAAATATGTCACTTGTGAAATCCCTTCACAACACACACATAGTGACCTGCATGGGCAGATTTTACAATTTCAAAGGCACAAATGTGGCAAATATTGTTGCAAATACAAAAACAAAGGGAAATACTACACCAAATGCCGCTTTGGTTTCCCTAGACCAGTTATAGAAACAATTGAAGTCAACAAGTTAATGTCTTTAGTTCGACATAGTGTTAAAGGTAAATCACCTAAGAACACGTATTACATAAAAAGAAAAGAATTAAAATACATCAATGATTACAATGCAATCATTGCCCTCTTATGGAATGCAAACATAGATGTGCAGTACATTGCAGATAATTCCACTGCTGTTGCACGATATGTTACAGCCTACTTAACAAAAGCAGAAAAAACAGAGCTTCAAGACCTCTGGGATGACCTATCATCAGACAAAACACTATCTCAGAAATTGTACAGCCTAGGCATAAAAATGCTCTCTCATAGAGAACGTGGCGCCTATGAAGCGGCATATCGTTTAACAGGTATTGCTTTGTATGGAAAATCAGAGAACATAGTATGGCTAAGTCTTGGTCCTACTTAATGTAGAAAAAGAGTTCTGAAATCATATGAGGACATAGAAACAATTCCCAGAAATGATCCCAACAGCCAAGACATTTTAAAAAACAATTTACTGGACACATACTATCCGAACAGGAGTAGGACTTTGGAAAGCATGTGTCTATACCACATAGCTCAAAACTTTGCATACAAAAATAATATAAAACCCGATGAAAACAAAGGCAGATATAGAGTCACAGATTGTAAAGGCAGCTTAGTGAAACTTACCAAACGAAGCTTAATTAATCATGTTAAATTGTCATTGAAAACTCCTCAACAGAAAGAACTATATTACATGTGTCTGCTATAACTTTTTATACCATGGAGAAAAGAGGAAGAGAGACTAGATAACTATGACTGCTATGAAGATGCTTTCAAAGCAAATGAAATCGCTATCACCGATGTGAACTTTATGCAGTACAAAACAATGTTGCACAATGAACAGCAACATGAAGAAGAACTTCAGGCCCAGCTAGATAAGGACTCTTCCGACAGTAGTCAACCTTCTGTAACAGGAAGCCAAGAACCACTAGGACAGCCACTAATAGCAAATGAGGCAGAATTAGCTATGACAGAAGTGGAAAACACCATGTGCCACTATCAAGAAAATATAAAGACTTAAGTGTACAACAATCAAAACTTAACAAAGACCAGCGCACCATTTTTGAAGACGTAACAAAACAAATTGCCCATGGTGTACAACACAAAAATAAAGAATGTACCTGCCAAAATTACAAACCAATACTGCTGTACGTCAGTGGTGAAGCTGGGTCAGGAAAAACATTCTTAATCAAAATCATCAGCAAGTTCCTTCAGCAATTGACAAACAACAAACTGTCAGCTGTTGTAACTGCTCCCACAGGTTTAGCTGCCTACAACATAGGCGGTGTCACTTTACACTGATTACTACTTCTTCCAGTAGAACACCAAAACAAATTAGACTATTACAAAATTTCTGCAGAAGCTGCAATGGAACTACGCAGAGTATTAAAGCAAATGAGAATGCTACTAATAGATGAAGTGAGCATGGTCTCCAACCTAATGTTGGCTTTGATTCACCTCAGATTGCAAGAAGTACTTAAAACCAACTACAAAGAACTCTTTTGCAGGGAAACACATTATCGTTTTCAGAGATCTTCTGCAATGGACACCAGTGAAAGGTGAACCTATTTTTAAAACCTTAGGACACAAACTCTGCCGTAAAACTGTTGGCAGCATAGGAAATGTCAACCTTTGGCAACATTTCCAATACAGAGAATTAACAGAAAACATGCGGCAATCTGCAGATCTCACTTATGCCAACATCCTAAAAAATATTAGTGTTGGTGTACTATCTCAAGAAGCACAAGCAATATTGAAAAACCGGCACATTCATGCACGTTATGGCGATAATGCATGTGCTACTGATGTCATGGAAAAATTAGCGCACAAAAATGTCAATTCTATGACAAGAATGGAGGCGAGCATTATGCTTCATCTTCCTTTATTCTACTCTTCAGCAGTTCAACAAAACACATATAAAAACCTTTGAAAAGTGTCCAACAAACTTTTCTCGTTTTCAAACTACAAAATCCATGAGTCCTTGTAGTCCAAGCCCTCTCAGCCAGTCACAACCCACTTCCTGTGCTTGGGCTCCTCCCCTTCTTTTACTGCTCTTCAAGCAGATAAGTACCAACATTTTTCCTCTCCGTGTGTCTGTGTGAATGGACTGGAAGGGAGTGAGGGAATTTTAAGAAAAAATGTCATTGTGTATATTCGAATGCGTGCAAGTATTTGAGCAAAAGAAGTTGTGAAGTTATTCTTGTGTTGTTAGGAGAGCGCGGGTACTACGGTACAATACAGTATAGTGTATATATATATTTTATAACACACGACTTGCGGTCGCAGGATTATACCTCACTACAGAGGTTCATCAGGTGAGTAAGTAGGTAGAGTCCGCGAGGCCGGCAGGCCCGTGTTGCAATTTCGACACCTCAGGGGTGCAGCCAGCCTCGCGGACTACACAGCAGCGTACAGTTGCTCACGAGGACCGGCCCCCACCCTTGGGTAGGAGGAGCCGGTGCCCGCGAGCTCAGAAGCACGCCGAAAAGGCAGCACAGCGGTAGCCCCCACCCTCGGGTGGGCGGAGCTCCACGCAGAAGAGTAGCGAATAGCACTCCCGCGAGTAGGCCCCCACCCGCGGGTCGGAGGGGCTTAGCGCGAGTTTCCTCAGGTGCATATTTCGAGCGTCGGAATTAAACGGCGGTATTCCGTGATTACGGGAGCAGCCGATAGACATGGGCAGCTCTCAGGAGCATCATAAAGACTTTCAAGTCAGAAGATCCAGCGATCCTATGATCGCAGCGCTCCAGATCACCAGCTGAGCGATTTCAGCTGTGGGAGAAGGTGCGCCAGGCGACAGGAGAGTCCTGGGCACTTAGAGAGGCACAGCTTCTCCCTACTGAAGAGGTCCAACCAGACCGAAACTCGTGTCTGGGGATGCTGTTGGTACTCTTGTTCAGAGGAGAATTGCCTAGCCTTTCGGTGCTGGACTGCCCCAGGGCAGGACAAAGACTGATATGTTTGGGATATTTCTTCTTTGTGAAAGATACTGAGCTAAAGACTCTGGGTAAGTCTCTCGTAACCAGGACTAATGTCTGGCAGAGGGACTCCCAGGATCCCCCTTGTTAATTTGCATATTCAAGTAACTTTGGGTCTCACCCTAAATTACTAGGGGAATCCAGACGTGGACCCCTTGCTCACTACTCTTAGAGAGGCACAGCTCCTCCCTACTGATGAGGTCCAACCAGACCGAAACACGTGTCTGGGGATGCTGTTGGTACTCTTGTTCAGAGGAGAATTGCCTAGCATTTCGGTGCTGGACTGCCCCAGGGCAGGACAAAGACTGATATGTTTGGGATATTTCTTCTTTGTGAAAGATAGTGAGCTAAAGACTCTGGCTAAGTCTCTCGTAACCAGGACTAATGTCTGGCAGAGGGACTCCCAGGACCCCCCTTGTTAATTTGCATATTCAAGTAACTTTGGGTCTCACCCTAATTTACTAGGGGAATCCAGACGTGGACCCCTTGCTCACTACTCTTAGAGAGGCACAGCTCCTCCTTACTGATGAGGTCCAACCAGACCGAAACACGTGTCTGGGGATGCTGTTGGTACTCTTGTTCAGAGGAGAATTGCCTAGCATTTCGGTGCTGGACTGCCCCATGGCAGGACAAAGACTGATATGTTTGGGATATTTCTTCTTTGTGAAAGATAGTGAGCTAAAGACTCTGGGTAAGTCTCTCGTAACCAGGACTAATGTCTGGCAGAGGGACTCCCAGGACCCCCCTTGTTAATTTGCACTTTTCACTGCAAGACAGCAGGAAGACAGCGCAAAGAAGCAAGTTTTCTCGCAGCAGCCGGAAGGCAAAAGACATTCATGTTGGTGCAGCCACAGGGGAAAGTATTAAAAAAAAGGAAAATTGTTAAACATTCATATTAATATCGGAACATCTTAAGGGAGCAGTGGGCATGCTAAGACACCTGTCTCAGGTATTTTGGGCGCACAGCAGTAAGATGTCAGAATTCGAGTGGAGCGAGGAGGAGCAGTGTCAGGACCTCGCTGACAGTTTTAAGCAAGTGCTGGGAACCTCACTTATAGATGCAGTGGCAGAAGGGGTCAGGCCTCTAAAGGAGAGACTGGAGACATTGGAGGCTATGCTCTCCCAGCCCAGTACAAGCACCAAGAACTTGAAGCGCACACCCACGGAACCCTTGGAAAAAGTGAGCAAGGGGAGTAAGATAGCCCTCAAGAGGAAATCCTCTGACGACCCCTGGGGCTCTTTAGAAGGGGCAGAACATAAGGCCCCTGAGGTGACAGACGCGTTTGCAAAGTTGAAAGAGGCTTATCTACAGCGTCAATCAGTGCCACACCTCATGACCCCCTCTCCAGGGGATGTTAACGCTGGAGAAGACCCAGGCTCGGAAGAGGAGCCAGTAAATGATCACACCTCGCAGGGAGATGAAGAGGTCGCAGACGACGACTGGGAGGCACCCAGTGGGGGCAAGAGGGCGCGGAAGGAGAAACGCCCTCTGGAAGCCCATGATGACATGTTTGACCCGGACAGCATCCGGAATCCAAGGTCCACAGAGTGGCAACCATCCCCCCGAGTAACCCAATATATGGCAGCAAGGTTATGCAAAGCGCTGGATAAGGATGTCAGACAGCGCCTACGGGCAGAGTGTCCGCGGCCGGACCTCCCAGGAAAGGTAGCGGAGACCCCCGAACTCGACCCAAAGATGCTAACCTTTGTTTCAAAATCGGTGAAAGATCCCCGCAAAGACATTGATAGATCCTGGAGAAGCTGCCAGGAGAAGGTGTTGGACCTGGCTGGACCACTAGCCAAGATCATGGACCTCGCTGAGAGGGCAAAGGATACCGGGGAAGAAGTGGACTCCGAAGCTCTCGCAGGCTGGGCGCAGAGAGCAGTCTGCCTCCTCGGAAATGTGAATTGTGCCATCGCGTCAGAGAGGAGAAGAGGCCTCCTTCTGAAAATAGACTCAAAACTTAGTGATTTAGCATCATATGAAGCAGGAGAAGGAGCCCAGGGTCTCTTGTTTGGAGAGAGATTTGGGAAGGAGATGGGACGCTTTGTCGGAACATATGCGTCACTAGAAACAGCTCAGGCATCGATCCGCAAAATCTTCCCAAATAGAGTTTTTGGCGGGACCGGCCCCTTCACGGGTCGTGCAGCCGGTCGCAATCATGGAGGACGAAGATCCCAAAATCCCAAAGCACAATACTGGGAGAACAAAGGCCAAGACACCTTCTTCCCGTCCAGGGGGAGATTCCCGAGAGGACGCAGGTCCAGAGGAACAGGATGAGGTCAAGGTTTTACACCAGGTGAGAGTGAGTCAGTATCCTCCCATAGGTGGGAGGACGCGCATGTTTTTAGAAAATTGGCGCGCACTTTCAAGCGATTCCTGGATATTGCAGACCGTCAGAGGTTTGCATCTAGATTTTATAGAAGAACCAGTACAGCAAGGCAGACCTCAGAATCAGAGACTAGCGCAAGCGGAACAAGCATGCTTAGACAGCGAGCTAGCGCAGTTAGTGCACAAGCAGGCGATAGAGAGATGCGAGTCAACCCCAAGGTTTGTGAGCAACATGTTCCTGGTCCACAGGAAGGAGAAATAAATCTCAAAGAGCTGAACGGATGGATCATATACTGACATTTCAAAATGGAGGGCATCCATCAGCTCAGGGACTCCCTGAGAGAGGGAGACTGGTTGACGCACCTCGACTTGAAAGACGCATACCTGATGATCCCAGTACTCAAGGAGTACAGACCGTTTATAGCTTTTCGCTGGCAAGGACAGTTTTGGGAATTCAGGACAATGCCATTCGGTCTTGCATCAGCACCTTGGGCTTTCACGAAGCTAATGAAGCCGGTAGCGGCAGCGATTAGAGAGAAAGGCGTCAGGATGATCATCTACCTAGACAATCTCTTACTCCTAGCAGAGGATCGGCTGTACTTGTATACCAGACAAAGTGGGTGCAGGACCTTCTAGGATCACTGGGATTCCTAGTGAATACAGAGAAGTCAGATACCACGCCAGCGCAAAGATTAGATTTCCTAGGCTTTGTGCTAGATACAAAGAAAGCGACATTAGAGCTTCCGCCTCGAAAGATAAGAGATATCAAGAGAGAGATCAGGGCATGCTTAGAGAAACTGCAAGTATCACTCAGAACCTTGGCGAGGATAGTGGGTTTGCTAGCAGCATCTATCCAAGCCATATTTCTAGGCACTTTGCACTACCGAGTGCTGCAGAGGTTGAAGATAAGGCACCTTCAACAGGGACTGAAGTATCATCAGTTAGTACCGCTAGATCCGGAGTCCATTACGGAGCTAGAGTGGTGGTTGAAGAATATGGATGCCTGGAATGGACGAGCCATATTCGGAGACAGGCCGGACCTGATTATAGAATCAGACGCCAGCCGGAAGGGCTGGGGCGCCAGATGCGGGTCCTTACAGACCCGAGGCAAGTGCAGCGAAGAGGAACTTCGCCTCCACATAAATTGCCTGGAGGACCTGGCAGGATCGTTCACGATCAAGACATTCACGAGAGAAAGAGTGAAATCTTGTGTCCTGTTGAAGATGGACAACATATCGGCAGTACGCTATATCAACCACCTAGGCGGTACAAGGTCCAAGATGCTAGCGGAGCTAGCAAAGGACTTGTGGCACTTCTGCCTACGATCAGAAACATCAGTGACGGCAGAGTATCTCCCAGGTACATTGAACGTAGTAGCAGATTGGAACTCGCGTTACCTGACGGACTCCACCGACTGGAGACTGGATCCAGCAGTGTTTCAGAAGCTGAACACGAGATGGGGCCCATTGCAAACAGACCTGTTTGCATCCCGGCTCAGCGCTCAGATGAGAGTTTACTTCAGCTGGAGATTAGACCCGGGAGCACAGGGAACCGATGCCTTCCTACAAGAGTGGACAGGAGGCCCTCATTACACTTTTCCTCCCTTCGTAATGCTGAGCAGAGTTCTAGCGAAATGTCGGAGGGAGAAAGCGGAGCTGGTGGTGGTAGTGCCCTTGTGGAAATCTCAGGTATGGTTTCCAACACTAATGGAGTTAGTGATGGACATACCCAAGATCCTCCCCGAAGGGGAGCAACTGCTCACGGACCCAGCTGGGTCATATCATCCTCTGAGAGTGAGAGGGACACTCCCGCTAGTCACGTGCAGGATATCAGGAGACGCTGGGCACTGCCAGGAATTTCGACGCAAGCTGCAGAGTTTATCGCTGAATCCTGGGCTCTATCCAGAAGGAGGAGCTATGACGCAGCTTGGGCTAAGTGGACAAGCTGGTGTAAGAACAGAAGTGTTAATCCCATTTCAGCTCCTGTAGTGGAAATACTGAATTTCCTGGCAAACTTGTCGCAAGACGGTAGAGCTTTCCGCACTATAGGAGTATATAGATCGGCAATTTCTGCAGGTCATATGCCAATAGAGGGAGCCCCGGCAGGTGAACACCCTGCAGTAGTAAGGCTCATCAGAGGTGCGAAATTTAGAGTACCACCAGAACCCAGGTATAGTTCAACGTGGGACGTAGTATTACGACTCCTATCAGATTGGGCAACAGATAAGTATCCCTCCCGCAAGCAGCTATCGGGTAAACTAGCTATGCTATTATGTCTGGTCTCCTGCAAACGAGTGTCAGAGGTGAAGGCACTGAAGATTACCAGAAGGTCTTTCGGACCGGAAGGAGTGACTTTCTCAATAGTCAAGAGGACCAAAACAGGGACCACTACGGTCCATTATCCCTACTTCCCGAGTAATGCAAAATGGTGCATAGCACGTTGTATTAAGGAATACGAGAGCAGGAAGGCAGAATATAGGGCGGTAGGTACCACACAGCTCCTAATAGCACGTAGGAAGCCTTTTCACGCAGTGGCTACGGCAACCACCGCGAGATGGGTCAAAGAGATTATGCAAGCAGCAGGTGTAGATGTGAGCATGTATGGAGCTCATTCAGTGAGAGGAGCAATGGCCTCGAGAGCCGTGAGAGCAGAAATGTCTTTAAGTGAAATCATGTTAGCAGCAGATTGATCGTGTGAACGCACGTTTAAAGAATTTTATTTTAACCCAGCAGAGAGTTTAGCAGGTACGGTGTTGGGGAGCTTTGAACAAGCATAATGCTCGCCTCCAGTCTTGTCATAGAATGAAGATTACCCCTGCTAGCTGCGCAGGGAGTTGTTACGCTCACCTGGACCCCACAGGGGTGTCGATCAGACCCGGACAGCTGCGATCTCCTTCAACGTGATGCGTAGTGCAGAGATGACTGTCTGGACTGGCCCGCCTAGTCTTGTCTGCTGGACCCGAAGAAGTATTTTCCTGCAAGTGGAGACAGGGATTAACCACCTGTGGGTTTTAGTGATGGCCTCCCAACTGTTCTCGCTCTCCCTTACTAATCACCTCTGATATCCCCTTAGTAACCTCACCTTATGTTCGTAAAAGATGAGCTCTCCATCCTGCATGTCTTGCAGGGGCACGTAGATACCAGTTACTTCACTGGTTTGAAGGCGTTGGGAGAGTTCCGGTAAGTATTGACTCTGTAGTCCCTGGCGGGATTGGTAAGTATCAAGTTCAAAGAGATCAATGTGCCCGATGTTCACTCTTGTCCCCTTCCTTCCTTAAAGGATAGTTCCGGGACTTTTTTTTTATTGTTCCTATGGTTCGGCCATGTGTTTTTAAGCATAAATCGGTAGATCGTAGAAAACTTTCCTATGGACCTTACCCGACTTTTCGTCCATTAACGCACTCGAAAACAGCCGCCATTTTCTGATAATCCTATCATTTCCCCCCATCGCCCTGGCTCACCTGCTTTTGCGGCACTAAATCAAATCCCCCGCCCCTGAGCCTGACATCAGCAGACGCGTACCGCCCATTTCCCAACGCCAAAGCACGTTTCGTGTCAACAATCGCTGCGCCTCAGCTAATGAAGTGTCGCCATGGAAATGGCAGGACGCCTCTTTCCTCTATAAGTATAAACACACCGTTTCACAACACACAGCAGCAGATTTTCGATTCCATTACTCTCTCTGTGTTACTTTGAGTATTCTGTGACTCGTTTCTGTGCTCTGGTCAGCTACCTTCGCCGCTTCTAGGCCTTGTGAACACCTGTACCATCTCTGTAAATTATTTTACTTTCTTTACCACACAATAGCTACAATAATGCCGTATATGTACGAGCCCGAGTACACCGAGGAAGAACTACTGGAAAGGCAAGCACGCGAAAACGATGGGGATTCGGACGGCAGTTGGAAGGACCAGTCAACGGATGAAGAGCCTGGACCATGTCGCATGGACGGCGTCTCCACCTGGTGCACGTGTAATCGGTGCAAGCTAATGCCAACTGAGGAGGAGAACTGCTGCTGCCGTGAAAATTCCGGGTGCTTGGCCTACATTTCGGAAGGCGAGCCAAGTCCGCAATGCATCACCGAGCTGCCAGAGTTCAGGGAAGCCTGCCTCTCACGGACCGTGTTGAGGATGATGATGGTGCTTATGCACGAACTTTGCAGCACTGTTCGTCCGCGTAATCCGAGTAACGAGTAAGTATACTCTGGTTGTGATGTCAGTGATGCCACTACTATGTCATGGTCGTCTCCCACATATAAAATTACATCTACATATCATTCGAATGCCTGTAAATTGGTTCCATATTGTGCATTTTCTAGATAGAATTTTTTTCAAAGCAGAATGACATTTTTTACCTGAATCGACAGTGATAAGAAAGTTTTGTCATTTTAATACAGTTTGCATCTTTCATTTTCACAGGTGGTACAGGCTGGTGGCCTATCGTTGCTTCACTTGGTGGCTTCACGGGAGGCTCGGACACCGCGTTCGTAGAGTAATACCTGCCTGTGCGGTACTTGCCATTAGACAACATTTCCCCAGCGACAGTGGACAATACCGCGGATTTTCCCTGGATGTGCTGCAACCGGAACTTTACAATGTGTAATGTTTATTATTTATGTTCAATTGAAATTAAGATCTAAAATAAAACCCAACATATATTTTACAATGGTTGTTTTGATTTTTTAAATGAATCTAGTGTGTCTCCATTGAATAGTCTTCCTGTGCCTTGTCTTGTCACACCACATGTCTCCGGCCAGCATCCTCCCTCACGCAGGCCGCCCAATAAATCATCCTTTTGGGCACCGGGTACAGAGATGACCCCCTCTGGCCCGTGCCGCCTTGCCACCACAGGCCGGCCTGCTGCTGACTAACTGCCTAGGCATCCAGGGTCTCCAGGGTGAACTGCACCCATATATTCTCCTGGGAGGGTGAGGTATTTATAAACTCACCCCCTGCCTTCCATGTACTAGATCCTGCAGCCTGCCTCTTACATGCAGTTAGATGGCCTCTCCTTGGTGAGGCCCTGCGGCAAACGAGTCAGTTCGCACCGGGGTACTTGCGCTGGCAAGTGGAGCTGTCAGGGAGCGATAAAGGCCAAGAGGTGCCAAAAACCATGTACACTTCAAAGTGGTCTATAGAGCATGGGTTGTTGTTCCCATGTCTACCTCCAGACCCCGTGTCTCCTGCCAAGCATCCCCCCTCACGCTGGACGCCCCCCTGCAATCCACATAAGTGTGTCTCCATTCACAAGTCTTCCTGTGTCTTGTCTGCACGACCACCGACCCAATCCACCCCCCGCCCTATCAAAGGCAGTTCGAACCGGGGTACTTGCGCTGGCAAGTGGAGCTGTCAGGGAGCGATAAAGGCCAAGAGGTGCCAAAGACCATGTACACTTCAAAGTGGTCTATAGAGCATGGGTTGTTGTTCCCATGTCTACCTCCAGACCCCGTGTCTCCTGCCAAGCATCCCCCCTCACGCTGGACGCCCCCCTGCAAACCGCATAATGCCACGACATATACACGTCATTCATTCACAAACACACCCCAGTTTCGAATCCTTTATAACCCACTTCATATTTCTAATGAGTACTTCTTTGCGCTTTGCTAGTCAACCCGTGAAGGTGCTGGTTATCTGCTCTTCGTCTCTGTGAACTTCCGTGACCACTTCGAGGAAACTCCTCAGTTTGCAACCTGTGAACTGCTCCCTGTTCTACGACAAGAAACTACTCTGATCCCTGCATCTAACTGTTTGTTCGTCAAGGTAAGGCCATGTACCATAATCATTTTGCGTCCAATTTCTTTTCGTTCAAGACAGTACATGCAAGGAACTAGTCACATGTTCTGAGTTTACATTGGTATTCATAGAGAATTGTTGATCTTTACTTTTCAGAACTTTCCACAATGCCTGCCTGTTCCATTGGCGGTTGCCCTTCGAAGACCCATAATAAATCTGAAGGTACTATAATGCATGTTTTCCCTAAGACAATAGATCAGATAAGAGAATGGGTCCGATATTGTGGATATCCACCGTCGGAGCTTGAAAGTAGAGTCATAGAAGTCTTTGCGGACAAGAGGGGTGATCGATACCGCATCTGCAGCAGGCACTTTACCTCTGACATGTACTCCACATCATTGCTAATAAAGAAGAACACACCGCGAGCGAGGCGAAAATTGCTCTCAACCGCTATTCCCACTCTATTCGTCCACATCCCTCCACTGGTGAGTCAAGTTTACGTATTTATCTCTCGGCCTTGCGGTAGTGTGTAGCATTAGCTAACAATAATTTCCCCATTTATGTATCCACTCAATATGAAGGCGGAAGATTCTCCATCCGTGTCGTTATTGCAGTCATCAGCCACTTCAAGCGCCTATCGGGTAATCTTACTTGGCTATTCTTGGCTATTCTGCCACTGACTTGTTTTAGGCATGTAAATCAATAGTTTTAATTTATCGTGTAATTATTTTACCTAATGGTACACCCTTGTACTCGTCCTCTAGTCTTTGTTTTCAGTTATAATTATTGTTATCCAAAATAATGCAAGTACTGTCTTTCAGGGAGATGCTGAGGAGTCCAACGTATTGACGACTACCGTTGATGTCACTCAGATGCTCGAGGTACGTTTCCGGACAGTTCCATCGATGGAGATCATCAGATCTTGCATTCTTGTAGCGTGATTGTTACACACAATGTTTCTTTCGTTTTTAGCCATTGATATGTCCTTCTGTCGTCGCCCTCCTATGTGTCTTTTTTTTTCAATATTGTGTTCATTACTAATGAAAGTCCTATGTTTCAGGGAGTCGATGGAGCATTAGTCCAAAAGAAGGGGGAGCATGCAGTTACGGGTCGGCGCAACAGCTTGCAGAAGTGTGCACCGCAGTTACATCGTCCCTTGATGTTCTTATGCATTTCGAGGTATGGATACTGACAGTTCGATCAAGCGAGATCATATGACGTGATTACTTCCTTCTTTATTAACGCAAGTACTATGTTTCAGGGAGATGACGGACCTTCTTCTACAAGAACATCACCCCTAGTAGTTGATGCAGATCTCTGGGTGGTGACACTTCCAACGATCGAGCAAATCGAATCATATTTACATATCCATTATTTATTTTAGACAACTGATCATTTGTGCAGGTCTATTTAGATGAGCCGTTGACGCCTGCACAAAGTTTCTGTTCTTTTTATCAAAATAGAAAACCATACTAATGCAATTACTGTGTTTCAGGGAGTTACTGAAGCATCATCTTCAATAATATCATCAATGGAAGTCTATGAGGAGCCCGAGGTATGGATCTTGACAGTTCCATCTAACTAGATCAACAATGCGTGAATAATTGTCGTTTGAATGTTCTACACAAAGCGTTCATTCGTGTTTTGCTATTGAGATGTACGTGGGTATTGGTCCCCAAGTACATTTTGTGTTTTCGATATTATTATACATACTAATGAAAGTTCTATGTTTCAGGGAGTCGATGGAGCGTCAGTGCGTGACGGATGTGCTTATCATGAAAATATAGTCGTTGCAGCGCAAGAGGAAGTGGAGACATGCACACACGAATCGGAGCAACAGCGTCCTGATGTTGAAGTTCGAGGCAAGAAAGTTTCAAAGAAAAGAAAGCAAAAGAAGGTTAGTGTCCTGGTCACTATATTATGTTGTTTTTCACTGTTAATAGTTCAATACTGTAAGTTGTGTTTAAACTGAACATCCCTTTTCCAATCTGTCCTCTAGTTGCGAGTGGGTGTACGAACTAGATCTACACAGACAGTGAAGCGAACGAGAGATGTTGCTTGTCAAACCTTTTGGCAGGGACTTGAGACTGGAGATGCATCGTGCCAATGGGAAGAATATGAAGTGATTGACAACGGAGCTATACCACCACCAGCCATTGATAGTGAATGTCCTCCTGGTAGTTCGGATGCAGTCGGAGATCAATTCACAGAATCCACACCCGCAAAAACTAAGACCGCGAGAAAGTTGAAGAAATTGTCTTATTCACCCATCGCCGGAGAAGGAACAGATGTTGCAATGGAAGAGAATGAAGTGGACTACAATGAAACACCACCAATATCACTGAACATAGCGGAAGACGATATCAGAGATTCTACCTTTCATGTGAGTGACATGTCCTCAACGTTACAGGCCGAACCAGCTGGGATGCAGAGTGACAGTATAAGGAAAGAGGCCAAATTCATTGTATTCGATAGTTGTTTGATTGATATTATTATTCAGTTGAAATGTGGGCATTCGGTAGGTGGGGAAGTATGTGGGGAGCCATTGATTAATGTGACTCGTGCAATTCGAGGCACTAACCTTAAAATACATGCCACCTGTACAAAATATCATCCTTTCTCATGGTCTGCACAACCCATGCTGGGGCAACTGCCAGCAGGCAATCTACTTTGTGCAGTGGCTGCACTTTTTAGTGGTTCAAGTTTTAAAAAGTTAGAGTCTTTCTTTCAGTTTGTGGGAATCCATTTCATTGCGAAAACTCAGTTCTACAAATACCAAACCGATTATCTATTTCCAGCCATTAGCGAAGCTTGGAGAATGGAAAAATGTCTATTGATAGTACATTCGCGGGCAAACGGTTCAGGCTAGCCGGTGATGGACAGTGCGACAGCCCAGGATTTTCAGCCAAGTACTGCACCTACCACTTTCAGGACATGGAAAGTAAGAAAATTGTGAGTTCGGTGGTCGTGCAGGTGTCACAAAGTACATCCTCAGTGGCCATGGAGAAAGTTGGCTTTGAAGCATCATTGCAAGAACTACAATCGCGGGGAATGGTGATCGACCTGATAGCCACGGACAGACACGTTTCAATTGCCAAGACAATGAGAGAAGAGTACAAAAATATAAATCACCAATTTGACGTTTGGCATCTTGCAAAAACAATCAATAAAAAAATGTCGGCTGCAGGTAAAAAAAAAGATATGCAAGGTATTTCACAGTGGTCCAAGTCAATCAGCAACCATCTTTGGTGGAGCTCAAAAACATGTGGAGGGTCGTTGGAAATTCTACTGGAAAAATGGCGGTCAGTAATGCTACACTGTACCAACGTTCACCGTTGGAACACAAACTAACATTTCCACAATTGTGAACATGGCCATTTGTCCACAGAGGAGGCACGGAAGAAGAAGTGGTTGATTCCTTCATCACCCACTCACAAAGCCATTGAAAAGATTGTATTTGATAAAACTATAACAAGAGATTTGAGGGGACTCACGGAATTCTGCCACACAGGAGATTTGGAGGTGTTCCACAATATGTGCCTAAAGTACAGGCCAAAACGATTGCATTTTGGCATGGAGGGCATGATAAATCGGACTCTTCTAGCGGTCTTGGCACATAACCATAATGTTGGCCGTCAACAAAGTAGGACGACCGGAACTTTAGGGACGCTTCGCTACAATAAGGCCTTCACTAAAAGAAGTAAACAATGGGTGATCAAACCAGTGTTTGAGGATATGCAATATGAGTTTATTGAGAGACTTATTGTTGACGTCCTAGATAGGCACATAAATGGAGTTGTGAACGAACCTGTGCAGGGGACAACTGCATTGCCACCCAACATTGCCTCTGTTCCATGTCCACCTAAAGAAGAGCTCATTGAGAAATACACATCACGGTTTAAATGATTGTAATTTGATTGTCTGTTCTCTCGAGTCTCCTCATGTCTCAGGCCCATTGAATATGTGTATCTATGTAATATGTAAATAAAAGTGATTGCTCAGTGTACATGCAATGTGTATATCCAACCTTGTTCATTTGCGCATTAAATTAAACCAAACAGTATTATAAATCATTTTTCAAAAAATATAGAATGTCTCCGTATTTATGGTTCTCTGGGGCTGCAAAGCACGCAGACAAAATGCAAAGATGGAGTGTAAATTTCAAGTCCTGTGAGATGGCCTTACACTGAATGTAGCTAACTAGGAATGTGTGCTCGTTCAAAGTGAAGGTCAGCTGCTTTGATTTTTTGCTCGGGTGCCGGAATGGCCCACGACTCAGTATAAGGTTCTATTGTTATTTGACCTTGACAGGCCTGGACCATCCCGAAAGACTTCTTTTTGGGGGTGTGGGGCAATAACGTAAGGAACGATAATGAATATAATTTCAGAAACGAAAGCCATTTCATGTTCGTTCATTAGAAGAAATAACGTCGGCATAGAAGGAGTGGTATTTCGGGGCTGCCCTACGCACAGACACAATGGAAAATGCAAATATAATGTAAGTAACTCTTTAGATGAGTTTATACCGCAATTTAATTACTATACAGTAGCTTTAAAGACGGGTTAAGTTGTACTTGTTCGTTCTATGTGGCATATTGTTTTGTACCGCGCACTATCTTGAGGAGAACCATCTCCTTTTACGGAAGCACCTCAAAACCTTCCTCTTTGCTTCTGCTTTCTCTCTCCCTCTCCCCTGCTACAACTGGTCCACTGTCTGCGACCTCGGTCCTGGGCCCTTCCACTCTCCACCTGCACTGTCTCCCTGTCAACCCCTGCACTGGGGGACTGTCTCAGTATCCTACAGCCCCCCCTTGACGTATAATACCCAGTTGCACTGTCCTAGCTATGAAACAATTTCCCGACCTAATATATAAAATGAATAATTTTAATAAAGATCTGATGGTGAGACTAATTTCATTTTTTATGTTTTTCAAACAGGTACATCATCCATTATTGTCTGTGTCACGAGTACCAGACACCGGCGGATGGGTTTTTCAACCGCCAGTTGCTTCTCCGCGTGAACAACGTTACCACCCTGACCATTTTATGGGACGATCGCCAAGTACAAGTATGCCCTTACGCGGTACTAACGGCTAGATGCAACATACAGACCGTTGTGGTGGCCTAGTGCCTCGTTGTTGGAACAGCCATGCGATTATCAGTGCGACCGAAGAGCTTATTTTATCGTAAACCAACACCCTGTGTACTGCACACGAACATCGCTTGCCTCAAGACGAACTATTTTGGATCGAGAACAAATAAAAATGCAAATCGCTGAATATTCTGATGGTGAGACTAATTTCATTTTTTATGTTTTTCAAACAGGTACATCATCCATTATTGTCTGTGTCACGAGTACCAGACACCGGCGCATGGGTTTTTCAACCGCCAGTTGCTTCTCCGCGTGAACAACGTTACCACCCTGACCATTTTATGGGACGATCGCCAAGTACAAGTATGCCCTTACGCGGTACTAACGGCTAGATGCAACATACAGACCGTTGTGGTGGCCTAGTGCCTCGTTGTTGGAACAGCCATGCGATTATCAGTGCGACCGAAGAGCTTATTTTATCGTAAACCAACACCCTGTGTACTGCACACGAACATCGCTTGCCTCAAGACGAACTATTTTGGATCTAGAGCAAATAAAAATGCAAATCGCTGAATATTCTCAAAACATTTGATGTCAAATAAATGTACTTTGCCAAATGTACAATCTCGCCGTTTGCTTTTAAACCACAGTTTCATATTCCGAATTGTGGCGCTGTATTGTGAGATGATCTAAGACCCTGTGTACAGCAAAGGAACATCGTGTGCCTCAAAACGAACTTTTTGGAACGTGAGCAAATAAAAATGCAAATCGCTGAATATTCTCAAAACATTTGATGTCAAATAAATGTACTTTACCAAATTTACAATCTTGCGGTTTAATTTAAAAGTACAGTTTCATATTCCCAATTGTGGCGCGATGTGTTGTGTAAGCTCATCTGTGTTGATTTCCTGGTTCTGTGTGGAGTCGCGTAGAAGACGCCTGGGCGCGTTTGCCTACGCAGCTCAGTCACGTCACGGATAGAGGCGGGGAATATGAATGTTTTGATCAAGTCGGTTTCAGGGGCGGGGGATTTGATTTAGTGCCGCAAAAGCAGGTGAGCCAGGGCGATGGGGGGAAATGATAGGATTATCAGAAAATGGCGGCTGTTTTCGAGTGCGTCAATGGACGAAAAGTCGGGTAAGGTCCATAGGAACGTTTTCTACGATCTACCGATTTATGCTTAAAAACACATGGCCGAACCATAGGAACAATAAAAAAAAAGTCCCGGAACTATCCTTTAAGTTGCAACTGAGTTCGTGAGAAGAAGGTCTCGTAGCTGCTGCTGGCGTTCAGGTAAGAGTCTGTGTTACCCAACGCTGTCCGGTAACTATTGCATGCGTTAACGTGTTGTTTTTCTCCCTCTTTACAGACGTGGCATATGAAAATGTGGAGAGTTATGGAATAATACCGCCGGTGGTAAATCAGGTAAGTCTATGGTGGTAAGAGCTTGTATTTGTTGATTCCCTTGGCTCACCTTGTTTTTTCTTGTGTCCCCTAGGTGCCGGATAACGGCGAAGAAATGATGGAGACAGTGCCGGATCGAAAGATGCTGTGAGAACTGGTGAGTATGGCGCCGTGCTGGAGCTGGCGAAGCGACGCATGCAGGACTGATGTACTTTCCAGGTCCGGAGATGAAATGGTTCCGGAATTAGGTGAGGAATTTGAAATAAGTTTGTTTTCTAACCTTGTCATTTTCTTCTTCTTTATTCTAGGAGCTCCGGATTCGAGGCGGGCGTGGCAGAAGACTGGGTGCTGGCTGCAGGCACGCGGGCGTGGCAGAAGACTGGATGCTGGCTGCAGGCATGGTGAGCTTCACGCTGCTGGATGCAGAATAACGCAAAGCATGTGCTGCTGTTCGGGTGTGGTTTAAATAGCCTCCAAAGTAGTTCCAGGTAAGAAGTTCCCTAGAGCCACGCCTGAGTAAAAAATAGTCCCTGTAACAAAATAATCCCATCCAGGCCTCATGTAGGCTTGGACTCTTTTGCAGCATGGTCTGCATCAGGTAAGTAAAGTCCATTAGCCTGGCGCCTATGGCGCCAGGACTGATTTCTAGGATGAGCCTGGTGCCTAAGGCGCCAGGACTGAACCCAGACAGCCCCTAGCCGGGGCTGCTGAGGTTTAAACAAATGTCTGGATGCCTGCTCCCGGAGCTGAGGGCCTTGGTCCTGATGCCCGGGGGTAGGCATCATGACAGCACCCCCCCCCCCCCCAAGGCCCCTCCTAAAGTTGTTCTTCCCCCTGGCCCCGGTTTGTCTGGGAAGTTCCGATGGAATCTTTTCACCAACCGAGGTGCATGAACGTGGTCGCTAGGCTCCATTGATCTTTCTTGTGGTCCGTAGACCTTCCAATCGATCAAATAAAAAAGTTTTGATTTAATCATCTTGGAGTCCAGGATATTTTTTACCTCGAATTCAGGTTCTCCATCTATCAAGATGGGGTCAGGTGGTTTGGTTAATCTTGTCCCTGGTTGAACTGGTTTTGGAAGTGAAACATGAAAGACAGGATGAATTTGCATATTACAGGGTAATTCCAATTTGACAGCCACCGGGTTGATAATGCCTTAATGGTGTAAGGTCCCAAATATCTAGGATTAAAAGTCTGAGTTCCCTTCAGAGGTATATGTTTTGTAGCCAGCCAATCTGGTATTGTGGAGTTTCACTTCTATGTTGATCAGCATTTTTCTTGTATTTCTCTTTTGCTTGTTTCAAATGTTCTGTGGCTTCCTTAAAGGCTTGTGTAATAGTAGAGTGCAAATGACTAACTGCGGGCATTTCTAAGTGCTGAGGCGAATCGAGTTCTGAGGTTCGAGGGTGATGTCCATATATGGTATAAAAAGGGCTTTGTCCGGTTCCTGAATGTACAGAGTTATTGTATGCGTACTCGGAAATCCATAAAATATCTTTCCAATTGCTTTCGGTCTGGTGTAGCTTGCAGCGTAGGTACTGTTCAAGGGTCTGGTTGGTCCTTTCCGTCTGACCATCGGTCTGGGGATGCTGACTTATTGATAGCCTCATGTCGATTTGTGCCAGTTGACAACATTTCTTCCAAAAATGCGAGATAAATTGACTACCTCGGTCAGAAACCAATACGGAAGGTAATCCGTGTAATCGAACAATGTTTTCGAGGAACTCCTTGGCCAGAATCGAAGCAGAAGGTAACCCCTTTAAAGGAATAAAGTGGGTCATCTTGGAAAAAAGATCCACAATAACAAGGATGGTGTTAAATCCATTACATGGAGGTAGATCTGTAATAAAGTCTAAAGACAAGGTGTGCCATGCTGGAGGTGGAATATCCAAAGGTTGTAAAAGGCCAGCAGGTTTTTTCTTCTGGCTTTTGTTTTGGGCGCAAATGCCACAAGACATCACAAATTACTTTACATCTTTTCGTCAAGTGGGCCACCAGAACTGTCTCTTAATTTTCGCTTCAGTTTTTGCGATACCTGGGTGCCCTTCCATCAGGGTGTCATGGTGATTGGAGATGACTAGTTCTTGTATTTCCTTGTGTGGTAGAAATAGTCATCCTTGATAGTAAGGTAGGTCATTGACGACTGAGTAGTCCGGGCCTTTCTTTACCCAGTCCTGCAGGGTTGCTGGATCGAAAAGTTGTTGGATTTTTGAATGAATATCTTCTAGTGTCTTTAGAGTAGTTATGCCAAGAATTCTTTGCTCGGGATTTATTGGCACCGGTTCCGGGTTTGCATATGCTTCTCCCATCCCTATTCGGGATAAGGCATCTGCTTTGCCATTTTTGCACCCTGGTCGATAAGTGATCACGAAATCGAATTCGGCAAAGAACAATGCCCATCGAAGTTGTTGCGATGATTGGGCTTTGGTTGTTTTTAAATACTGCAGGTTCCGGTGATCGGTGATTACGGTAATAGTATGCCTGGCACCAAGAAGATAGTGCCGCCATGCCTTAAAGGCGGATTTGATGGCTAATAGATCTTTATCGGTAACCGGATAGTTTAACTCAGGTGCTGAGAACTTTCTGGACCAAAACGCTACTGGTTGAAGTTGACCGGTTTCAGGATCCTTCTGGGACAGGACAGCTGCCATGGCTAAACTGGATGCATCAGTTTCTACTATGCATGGAAGCTCAGGGCGTGGATGCTTTAAGACAGGTGCTGATGTGAATTTCGCTTTCAGCTCTTGGAAGGCCTTTTCAGCCTCTTCGGTCCACAAGAAGCGTTTGTTTTTTCGCAAAAGTGCTGTGATGGGATGTACAACATGGGAGAGGTCCGGAATGAATCTGCAGTAGAAATTAGCAAATCCGAGCATGCTTTGTACCCCTTTGACTGAACTGGGTGATGGCCACTTGAGAATTGCGTCCACCTTTCCAGAGTCCATTCGGACTCCTTTTGGAGTCAGGATAAATCCAAGAAATTCAACTTCCGTAGCATGAAAAAACATTTTTCCACTTTTGCATATAACTTGTGCTGGCGTAGTTTCTCAAGGACTGCACGCACGTGCTTAACATGGTCTGATTCTGAGGAGGAGTACACTAGAATATCATCTATGTATACGACGACACAGACGTCAATGAGTTCACGAAGGACATCGCTCATAAAATACTGGAAGGCTGCTGGTGCATTGCACAACCCGAAGGGCATCACCTGATATTCGAATAATCCGTACTTGGTGCGAAAGGCAGTCTTCCATTCGTCACCTTTCTTGACACGTACCAGATGATATGTGTAACGCTCACCTGATTCTCGCAGAGGCGCCGGTCTTGACTGGGCGACTACCGTATCTTCAAAGGTGATGTGCAGCACCCGGTTGGCTCTTTGGGCTGGACCTCTGTGCACTGTATGCCTGACGTTTAGAGTAAGATGTCTTAGGTAAGTGAATGTCGAGCTCTCCATCTGCCTCGGGGCAGGGTGCTGTAACCAGTTTCCTCACTGGATAGGTAGCGCAGGCCTCTTGACTTCAGAGGACTGCTGTCCGTCGTTTACTGCACGAACGGTAAGTTCGAGTAACTCAAATGTCTTTAAAGTCTTTAATAATGATGTCTCTTGTTTTGCAGGGTTCCGGCGATGGCGGATGACGGGCTGAAGTGAGTTGAAGATGGAGCCCGTGTGAGGAATAGAAGCGCCTGGAAGCACGTAAGTAAGCGCTTGTTGCCAGCTTCACGATGCGCTCTAACTGTCTTTTTATTTTGCAGGTACAAGTTCGGAGCGGCTGCAGGGTGCCGGAATACCCACTGGGTTAGATGTGGAAAGGAGTATTGGCACGTGAGTATTAAAGTTCCCCAATGTCTTTAAACGCACCTTGTTTTGTCTTTCAGATGCGGGATGCAGCGCCGACGGCCTCCGGAGCGTGCGAAGAGTTGGTAAGCTTTTGTCTTTCAGATGCCGGAATGCACTGTGAAGACCTCCGGAGCGCACGAAGAGTAGGTAAGCCTTTGCCTTTCAGATGCCGGAATGCTAACCTGTTCTTTCTTGTCTTTATAGGTGTTGCTGAAGACTGGATTCAGGATGGTAAGCCTTTTCCTTTCAGATGCCGGAATGCTAACCTGTTCTTTCTTGCCTTTATAGGTGTTGCAGAAGACTGGATTCAGGATGGTAAGCCTTTTCCCTTAGGCCCAGGACCGGATGCAGAAGACACGATGAGCGTTCTGCTGCAGAGGGTGCAGAATAACGCAAAGCAAGATTCATCCACCGGGTGTGGTTTAAATAGCCTCCTGTAGTGCTTAGGTGTCTCCTTCCACAGCCACGCCTAGGTAAGAAAAGAGTTCCTGGTAAGAAAAGAGTTCCTGCCTTCCAGAAGAGTTCCAGTGTTCTGAATTTAGGGAGTGGCTCCAGCCCCACCCAACAGGAAAAGTAGTTCCAAACAGAAGAGGATCAGAGGCTCAACTGGCAGGCAAGTAAGCAGCATGGTCTGCTGCAGGTAAGTCCACCCAAGCATTATGAGCCCGGCGCTTCCAGCGCTGGGACTGGGCATATTTATGAGCCTGGTGCCACTGGCGCCAGGACTGGGTCCAAAAGGTCCCAATTGGGACTGGTTGGCACTCGGAACCTGGGTTATGGATCTGCTTCCAAGGGAGTTGGGAAAACCCTGACCTTTTGGAAGCAGAGATCATGACAATATGCCCCTCAGAGATTTAACTTAGTGTAGATACAAGCATCCTTTACGTGGTCTAGTAATTCGGGGATCAGAGGCAATGGGTATCGGTTTTTTACCGTAATCTGATTTAATGCACGGTAATCTATGCACGTTCTAAGGTCACCTTCCTTTTTTGGCACGAAGAATAAAGCTGAGGATGCATGAGACTTTGAAGGACGAATAAAGCCATTAGCAAGGTATTGGTCCAAGTATTGCCACAGGTGACGATTTTCAGGTTCTGCGGGGCGTAGATTCTACTGCATGGGGGTTGTGCACCGGGTAGGAGGTCGATTTGACAATCGTATGATCTGTGAGGAGATAATGTATTGGCCTGTTCTTTTTGAAAAACATCCTGAAATTCTTGGAATTCCTGAGGTAACTGCACGATTGGGTTAACAACTGTAGCCAGGCCTTTGTTCAAAGTTTTCTCCGGGTAACAGGTGTGTGCACAATCCGGGAAGGTTATTCTCTTCTCTCGCCAATCTATACAAGGATTATGTGTTTCCAACCATGGCATCCCCAGTATTATCTGGAACTGTGGGGCTTTGATTAGATCAAACACAATAGTCTCTCGATGCCCATCTTGACTCAACAGTGTCATCTCTGTAGTGGAATGAGTCACAGGCCCCGAGGCAATCTCAGTTCTATCAACTGTGGTGATGACATCCGAAGTGGTCTTTTTGCAAAGAGGTAGATTCATCCTTGACACCAATTTGTGGTCCATATAGTTTCCTACGGCCCCGCTATCTATGTATGCCCTTACTGCGTGCATACGTGATGGTTCCTGGGATCAAATAGGACCATTGGGATGATCAGATGCGAGGTCTGAGTGTCCTTCTTTAAGCTCGGCAAGCGAACCTCTACGCTTGTCAGGCGTGGTCGTTTCCCGAATCAGGCTCTATGTGGCTTTTATCAGCAACTCCTACCACCTTCTTGGGTGGTTTTGTAGGGCAATCCCGTAGAAAATGTCCTGAGGTTCGATAGTACAGACACAACTGCATCTGCCGTCTTCTTTCTCTTTCCTTTTGAGTTAAGGGTCCTTTAACCCCCCCGATCTGCATAGGTTCAGATGCATCTGTTCCTTTGGGGGCAACGTTGGGTTTAACCAATACCCGGTTCCCGAACTTAGCTCAATCAGTCTTTCGGTTCTGAAGTCGGTGGTCTAGCTGGACCACTAAGTCTATAAATTCTGTGCAATCCTGAGGTGGGTTCACAACTTGAGCCAAGACATCTTTGAGTTCTCCCCGAAGTCCACGATGAAACAATGTAATTCGTTTTTCCTCCGGCCACTCAGATTCCACCACCAACCTATTGAAGGTTGCAATATAGGTTAGCAGATCCTGGTTACCTTGTCGTAAGGATAAAAGTTTGTTGTCCAGGGCTTGACCCTGTGAGTGTCTGGCGAATAGTTTTTCCATGCTCCTTTGAAAAACCTGAAAATCCCGGAGAAGAGGATCATCCTGGTTGACTAATGGAATGGACCAATCCGCTGCGCTGCCACTAAGATATGACAATACAATGGCTACTTTGGCTTGGTCATTTGGAAAGGCTCCCGGTCTGCATAAAAAGTGCAAGCAGCATTGGTTCATAAACACGGCAAACCTTTTGGGGTCCCCAGCAAAGCGTTCGGGTGGAGCTAACGGAATATTTCCTAGTAAACCACTTGCACAGGATTGCTTGATGAAACGGGGGTTGGGTTTCCCCCATATCCAGGTAGGGGCGTTTGCCCAGCTTGGTTTTGCAGTAGTTGCCTAGCCAGATCATCTGTGCGCTCCTTTGAGACAATCAGTTCTCTCCTGAGGGCATTAGTCTCTTGGCGAGCGGCATGTACTTCCGCCCTAAGTTACCCCAATAATTGGGCCAGTTGGTCGGTTTCCGAGGTTTCCATAACACCCGGTTGGGTATTTGTAGAGAGGCTTTGCGTTCTGTTACGCTCACCTGGACCCCACAGGGGTGTCGATCGGACCCGGACAGCTGCGGTCTCCTTCAACGTGATGTGTAGTGCAAAGATGACTGTCTGGACTGGCCCGCCTAGTCTTGTCTGCTGGACCCGAAGAAGTATTTTCCTGCAAGTGGAGACAGGGATTAACCACCTGTGGGTTTTAGTGATGGCCTCCCAACTGTTCTCGCTCTCCCCCACTAATCACCTCCGATATCCTCTTAGTAACCTCACCTTATGTTCGTAAAAGATGAGCTCTCCATCCTGCGTGTCTTGCAGGGGCAGGTAGATACCAGTTACTTCACTGGTTTGAAGGCGTTGTGAGAGTTCCGGTAAGTATTGACTCTGAAGTCCCTGGCGGGATTGGCAAGTATCAAGTTCAAAGAGTTCAATGTGCCCGATGTTCACTCTTGTCCCCTTCCTTCCTTAAGTTGCAACTGAGTTCGTGAGAAGAAGGTCTCGTAGCTGCTGCTGGCGTTCAGGTAATAGTCTGTGTTACCCAACGCTGTCCGGTAACTATTGCATGCGTTAACGTGTTGTTTTTCTCCCTCTTTACAGATGCGGCATATGAAAATGTGGAGAGTTATGGAATAATACCGCCGGTGGTAAATCAGGTAAGTCTATGGTGGTAAGAGGTTGTATTTGTTGATTCCCTTGGCTCACCTTGTTTTTTCTTGTGTCCCCTAGGTGCCGGATTACGGAGAAGAAATGATGGAGACAGTGCCGGATCGAAAGATGCTGTGAGAACTGGTGAGTATGGCGCCGTGCTGGAGCTGGCGAAGCGACATGTGCAGGACTGATGTACTTTCCAGGTCCGGAGATGAAATGGTTCCGGAATTAGGTGAGGAATTTGAAATGGCAGAAGACTGGGTGCTGGCTGCAGGCACGCGGGCGTGGCAGAAGACTGGATGCTGGCTGCAGACACAGTGAGCGTCACGCTGCTGGATGCAGAATAATGCAAAGCATGTGCTGCTGTTCGGGTGTGGTTTAAATAGCCTCCAAAGTAGTTCCAGGTAAGAAGTTCCCTAGAGCCACGCCCGAGTAAAAAATAGTCCCTGTAACAAAATAGTCCCATCCAGGCCTCATGTAGGCTTGGACTCTTTTGCAGCATGGTCTGCATCAGGTAAGTAAAGTCTATGAGCCTGGCGCCTATGGCGCCAGGACTGATTTCTATGATGAGCCTGGCGCCTAAGGCACCAGGACTGAACCCAGACAGCCCCTAGCCGGGGCTGCTGAGGTTTAAACAAATGTCTGGATGCCTGCTCCCGGAGCTGAGGGCCTTGGTCCTGATGCCCGTGGGTAGGCATCATGACAGGAGTATTAATTCTATTAAAGACTAGGAGGCGAGCATTAAATTCCCATCCGAGTACTGTACTGTCTATATTTGCATTGTTTTATGATAGTAAGTACACTACATAGACTCCACCCTAAAATCTCCCATTATATTGCCTCTTAGGGGAAGACCAGAAGAATAACTGAAGGCAGAGAATGATGCAGGAGGTCGGCGGCTCACCGACAGTTGAGTTCCTAAATTAAGGAAGACTTTGCATCGTTAGCGAGGATCAAGTTATGGAAGTTATGAAAGTTTCAGAGCAAGTAAAAGCAGAGGAGGAGCCCAAGCACAGGAAGTGGGTTGTGACTGGCTGAGAGGGCTTGGACTACAAGGACTCATGGATTTTGTAGTTTGAAAACGAGAAAGGTTTGTTGGACACTTTTCAAAGGTTTTTATATGTGTTTTGTTGAACTGCTGACGAGTAGAATAAAGGAAGATGAAGCATAATGCTCGCCTCCTAGTCTTTAATAGAATTAATACTCCCTGCGTAGCTAGCAGGGGTAATCCTCATTGTATAGCCTTAATGCCAACTCTTGCAAGCTGTTTCAAATTCAATGAAACAATGTTAAATAAAGAAATGCAACCAATAATGGAAATTTGCGCCACAGACTAACTAGATGTACAACTAGATGAAAAAATATCAAAATTATCCTTAAACTGTAGAATAATGCTTAAACGTAACCTTGACGTGGAGCAAGGGCTAGTTAATGGGGCACTGGGTACAGTTGTTGGCTTTCAAACATACCCACGTTGTAGAGATGTCGCGAGAGCCCCGCTCTCGCGAGACCTCGCTCTCGCCCACAGCTCCGCCCCCGCGCGCTACGCGCGCTTTACGGGACGAACTGAGGACACAGACAGCTGCGTCTTCCCGGCTCCTCCGAGTACGGGATTAATTCGGCATTAAAGCTGAAATATTAGGGTTACTGCAGCCCGGCCCCTGTTGGCCACGTTGGCCCTTGTTATTCCGGGCACTGTTTATATGCAAACTGTTCCAGAGAACCAGGAGAAATAAAGCACTGGTGAAACCCCTGCCTGGCTCCTGTCTTCCTTCAGGTATTAATATACAACATAAAGTGGCGACGAGGATCACCACAAGAAACCGCGCAGAAACATGCAGGGAGCCACACCGCCGCCACCCTTTCTACAAACGCCAGGTAGGCCTACCATTCCTTGGCCACAATGGCAGCCCCTGTTCACGACGTACGTGGAAGCTATGGGTGGAGCAGGATTTTCAGCGGTGAGACGCAGGGCCATGCTACTCAATGCCTTAGGGGTGGAAGGGCAAAGAATATTCGAGGGCCTTACCCCGATTCCGGTAGATGATGACAATGATGATGTGTTCAAGGAGGCGGTTAGAAGAATCATTAAGAGGTTCGCCAGCAAAGAGAACACAGTACTCCATAGAATAAGGTTTTACACTCGAAAACAAGAACAGTCCGAACCTGTCAATGACTACGTCACTAAATTAAGGGAACTAGCAGCCCTGTGTAACTTTGGCACCAATGCTGAAAACCGTATATGCGACATGCTAGTTGTCCACACCAACAGTCGGAAAGTCCAAGATAAGTTCATCCTCGGAAAAGAGCTACAGTTAGAGAAAGCCGTGGAGATCGCCAGAGCAGTAGAGGAAACGGCGGGAAGAAGGAAGGAATTTACAGTGGCCCAAGTTCCCACTGAAATACAAGCGGTGGGATTTCGTCCAAGAAAGGAAAGGTTTGCACCGGACACGAGAGAAGTGAGAAACAGCAAGAAAGAACCCCTCAAGTGTCATAGGTGCACCAGCACCAAACACCTGGCCTTTGACAGAGAGTGCCCAGCCAGAGACAAGGAGTGCTCCATCTGCAAACGCATAGGACACTTCTCGATAGTGTGTCGATGGAGGAACAAGAAAGTCACCAGCCTTACCACAGATCACACAAGGGAAAGAGAATCCTCCTCAGATGAGGAGGGAAGACCCACAGTCATTATGGTGAACAGCACACGAGCCAGGAGAGAGAAGCCCCACTGCGTGATCAAAATCGATGGAAGAGAGACAAGGGTCATGGCAGACTCCGGTTCAGACCTCACCATTTTACCCCTTCAGACATACAAAGAAATGGTGGGTAAAGAGAAAGTGGAAGTACTCACCACACGACACAAGCCCACAGTGTTTGGTGGGGCCTCAGTCGAACTGCTAGGGTATATCAACGGCAAAGTCGAATTCAAAGGAAGAGAAACCATCACCAGGGTCTACTTCAGCCACGAAGGGCCTGCAGTTTTGGGCTGGGATGATCAGGACAAATTAAAAATCAGACTGGATCCCAGCACAGAAGATCAAGTTCTATCAGTCAATACGAGGAGCGGATCCGTTGTCAAGAGCGATTACCCAACACTTTTCTCGGAGGAGCCGGGGCACATTAAAAGTTTTATTCACAAAATTGTGCTCAAAAGAAATGCTGTCCCTGTCAAGCACCGGGTGAGACCAGTACCGGCCACAGCAAGGGACACCCTTAGACAACAGCTAGACAAAATGAAGAAGGAAGGAGTGATAGAAGAAATTGAAGCGTCCAAATGGCTGAGCCCTTTGGTCCTGATAAAGAAACCCCAATCACAGGAATTAAGAGTGTGCATAGACCTACGCAGCCTCAACTTAGAAGTCATCACGGACAATTACCCGCTCCCAAGCATAAACAAACTCATTTTACTAATGAAAGAGGCCAAAATATTCTCCAAACTAGACATGAGAAATGCATATCACCAAATACAGCTGCACGAAGAATCGAAACCCCTTACGGCATTTATCACTCCATTTGGCACATTTCAATTCACCAAAATGCCTTTCGGGTTGTCATCGGCAGCATCAGCCTTTCAACGCATGATGGACGTCCTGCTAAGAAAAGTCAAAAATGTGGTATATTTTCAGGATGACATATTGATTTACGCAAGGGACAAACAGACGCACGATACCACCCTCAAATTGGTTCTCAACAAGCTACAAGAAGCAGGAGTGCGCTTACGTCATGAGAAATGTTCATTTGGGGTAAAAGAAGTTGAATATCTAGGGTACAAGATTTCGGAAAAAGGCATCAGTCCAAAACAGAATCTTATGCAAGCCATCATCAAAGCTCCAGAACCCGCCACCAAAGAAGAGGTGAGGTCATTTCTAGGATTGGCTGAGTACTATGCGAAATTCATACCAAAGTTTTCAGAAACCACTTCACTCCTACGCGATCTACTCAAAAAAGGGACAGAATTCGTGTGGGAAGAACCCCAGAAAAGGGCGATGGACACCATAAGGCAACATATCATGAAAGCCCCATGTCTTCAACCTTTTAACCCAGAGTGGGATACGGTCATTACCACTGACGCCAGTGCGTACGGACTAGGAGCAGTGCTAACGCAGAGGAGAGGTGACACCGAACATGTGGTGGCCTTCGCGTCAAAGGCACTATCAGAGGCGGAACAGAACTATTCTACCATTGAAAAATAAATGCTAGCATGCGCATGGGCAGTCGAACATTTCAGAACATACATGTGGGGCACAAAGTTCAAGCTGGTGACAGATCACAAGCCACTCATCCACATGCTTAGTCCAGGAGGCACCAAAGCATCCACGCCCAGACTAGCTCGCATTGCAGCGAAACTACAGGAATACACATTTGAAATCCATCACATCTCAGGCTGGAAAAACTCGCAAGCCGACTGCATGTCGAGACTGCCAGAGAACTAGGAGAGGGCTACCACATTCCTACACGGAGAATGCATTGTTGCATCCATCGCAGACATAAGGGCTCCAGACTACCTGGAGCTCAGTGAGAGACACTGGGAAGAAGAAGATGAGAATGACCCAACCATGGCTAAGATTCGCAAATGGATCAGAGAAGGGTGGCCAAATGAGAAAATGCTGCCACAAGGCATGAGACCATATTGGAAGGTGCAAGATGAGTTGTCGGAAACAGAGGGGATAATCATGAAAATGGACCAAATCATTCCCCCCACATGAATGAGGCGCACAATTCTCTGCAGGGCCCACGCGGGACACCTCGGGAACACGATGACCCGCCGCAGGGTGAGAGAAGCTTACTGGTGGCCGTCTATGGACCAGGAAATACGCTCCATGATAGAGCGCTGCCATGAATGCCTAAACAGCGACAAAAGACTGAAAGTTCGCCAAGCACCTCTCATACCCACGGAGATACCAGAAGCAGTATGGTCCAAAGTGGGCATAGACTTCATAGGACCCCTGGAGGCTATGGAAACGGAACACAAATACGGCATAGTGCTGGTCGACTATCTATCCAAGTGGGTGGAAGCCGAGTTTGTCCCAAACATAACCACTGAGACAGTCATTGAAGTGCTCACTGAAATGTTCCAAAGGGAAGGCCTCCCCAGAGAAGTCGTCACAGACAATGGGGTGCAACTAGTATCCAAAGACATGGAAGAGTTTTTAAGAAGGAACCACATCAAACAAAAGAAGGCGGCCTTGTATCACCCCCAAGCAAATGGACTGGTGGAGAGGGCGAACAGATTCATAAAAGGGGCCATCCAACTGGCAACAGCGTCGGGTATGGACCCCCTCAAAACCACCAAAGAAGCCATAGCGGCCCACAGGCTCACGCCAAACGGAATTACTCAAATATCCCCGTTCAAAATGTTGAGAGGGAGGAGTGCGGCATCCACCCTCATTCCACCATGGCTGTCGAAAGTAAGGGAAGACGAAGCAGTTGACATGACTGAACTGGTATGGCGCATTGAGAGAAACAAGACACGCATGAAATCGTGGAGTGACGAAAGAAGAAGGACGAAGCAAGCGCCCAACATAGGAAAAGGGGACTGGGTCAAAATCAAACTGCCAAGAAAAGATCAAGCCACAGGATCCCGGTACAGTCAGCCCATAAAGGTAACTCACAAAGGAACCAATCACGTCCGCACAGAAGACGGGCGCACGTGGAACTTTGAAAGGGTAGCATTATACCAGCGAAGGCAAGAAAAAGCGGGGACCCCTGAGACACCCCCTATAGAAACCGAAAGAGATGACGAGAGAAACGAGGAACGAGAACCCGAAGGAAACGACGGAGAAAGAGATGAAACCGAAACAGAACGGGAAGAACCGAATGTGAGTCCAGAACCGGTTTTAGCAGAGACCGTGCCCTACAACCAGTGAGAGGCCCAGAATGGAGCACAGAAGACCGGTGAGATACAATGACTATGTTTTATAGTGAACCCGTTTCGCTTTGAAAAGGGAGGTGTGTAGAGATGTCGCGAGAGCCCCGCTCTCGCGAGACCTCGCTCTCGCCCACAGCTCCGCCCCCACGCGCTACGCGCGCATTACAGGACGAGCTGAGGACATGGACAGCTGCGTCTTCCCGGCTCCTCCGAGCACGGGATTAATTCGGCATTAAAGCTGAAATATTAGGGTTACTGCAGCCCGGCCCCTGTTGGCCACGTTGGCCCTTGTTATTCCGGGCACTGTTTATATGCAAACTGTTACAGAGAACCAGGAGAAATAAAGCACTGGTGAAACCCCTGCCTGGCTCCTGTCTTCCTTCAGGTATTAATATACAACACACGTGACACCAACATTCAGTTTGTCAATATTCGCTTTGACAAACTTTCAGAAGTGAAAAAGATAGGGCGCTCCACTGTTCGATTCCTTTTGTTCAAAGACATGTATGTATGTAGAGAATAATTTTCTGACTTGCATGGTGACTTGCATATGCAGTCACCATTCATAAATACCAAGGTCTTACCCTAGACAAAGCATTGATAGATATAGGAAACACAGTCTTTAAAGAAGGCATGAGCTACGTAGCACTATCACGCTTGCGTACACTTGATGGTCTATTTTGATGCAAGTAAAGTGAACGCTGATATTCCTTGCATTTTAGAATACAATAGACTACGTTCACTGTACACCCCCCATCTGAAACAATATCTTGTTCCAGAAAAATTAAAACGTGCTAAAAGAAAACTAATTCAAACAGAAATGCAACAGAATCTCACAGTTAATTCTTCAAAGAAAACAAAGGAAGGTAAAGGTTCATCAATTACCACAAGCAAAGAAGAACCTATTAGGGAAAGTAAACCAGGTACTTCTTCAAAGAAGGAAGAGAAACTCCGAAAAAAGCACTCAGATACAGAACTAGCTGGTCCATTCAAATCTTCAAATGAAACTGGTGTAAGTTGCTATGCAAATGTGGCAATAAATATTCTATTTCAATTGTCACCAATTGTTAACAACATTTACTTACAGAGTACAGACCAATTGTGTTTACAAATGTTAGTCCTTTATAGAAACGCAACAAACCATCCTGACAACACATACAGTGTTCATGGAATAAGACAAGAATTGGACTACTGTGCTGGAATAGTGAAATTCACTATAAATTCACAAGAAGATCCACAAGAATTTCTAATGTACTTACTACAAGTACTGGAAATCAAAAGCATACCTATAAATGAAATCTTCCAGATTTCATACATGTGGAAACATACATGCACTCTCTGTAACAATGTGATACAGGAACAAATCCCAAATGAGCAATTTGTTTATGTATCCATACCTAATTGTGAATCCATTCCATTTCAGCATCTTGTACAGAATGCAAACCATGGCAGATTATGTACTATGTGCAATTCAGACAACCTCTCCACCTTACTGATACAAACACATAGTAACTACATAATACTTATGCTTCTACGTTATAACGCAGATGGTACCAAAAACAACTGCAAGCTGACCGGATTCACACACGGTCAAGTGTCACTTGGAAAAAAAACCTTTACAACAGTAAGTATAATCTACCATGCAGGAGCTACAACCAATGCAGGTCACTACATTGCATACATTAAAAAGAAATGTGGATGGGTGGTATGTAATGATAGCACCATTACTCTAAAGCAGAGCTTGCCAGCTAATCTTAGAAATGCGTATTCATTCTTCTTAAAGCCAAAATTTTATAACTAATGTGCACTTCAACATTACCAAAAAATGAAGTGAAAAACTACAAACAGTTAGAATACGCCATCAGGTATCTAACTGGCCAAGACTGTAGAATGACACAGATAAATGAATACCACAGAATCGTAACAATACATGCACAGTTAGAATATGCCAACAGGTATCTAGCTGTTGTTAAAAATCGGCAACAAGGCAACAAACATAACATTAAGCAGAAAGAACAAGGAAACACTCAAAGAAAGCAAAGAAATAGTTTGTAGCATAGCAAATTAAGGTGTTTTTTAATCCAACAAGGAATTTCTTTCCCCCAGACCCAACAATTAGAAAAACAAGCACAGAAACTGAGCACAATGCACAGTACACTGGTTTGTGAACTAATTATGAGGGTCAAATAAAAAAAAACTGAACTGTCTATTATACAATGTAAA
Source organism: Ambystoma mexicanum (assembly GCF_040938575.1). Taxonomy (NCBI): domain Eukaryota; kingdom Metazoa; phylum Chordata; class Amphibia; order Caudata; family Ambystomatidae; genus Ambystoma; species Ambystoma mexicanum. Next base: position 1,469,682,487 of record NC_090931.1, on the reverse strand, counting down.
AAGTCTTTATAAAATGCAAACACTATCATGCTTTTTTCTTTTATCACAGAAAATAAAAAAGGCTACTTTCGCCAAGTACTACAATCATGTAACACATGTATGGATTCTGAACAAATTAAAGAGTAAGTATAATAACAGTCATTTCATACATATGCAAATCTACACAGCTAATCTATGGCAGTAATATGGTGCAGTGCCTGTAGGCTGGGCCTAGCATCTTTGATGTATAACCTATCACCTACACCCTACAGCCAAGCAAGCAAGACTATAGGTCCTACCCACAACCATCGCTCCATATCAAAATCATGGTGCTTCTATTTTCACTACTTCAAAGTTTAGTTTTCGATGCATGATCTGCAGCCATGCAGCCAAGACACTAGAACATGCACACAACCACTGCACCACACCACACCCATGTTCACTTATAACCTCACTGCTTATGACTTCAGTGTTGGGTGCATGGCCTTTGCCCATGCACCCAAGACTCTGGGTCCTGGCCAGAACCACCAAAGCATATCGCAACCATTGTGGCTTCTAATTTCAGTACGTATAAACTTGGTTTTGGGAGCAGGGCCTTTGGCCATGCTCCCAAAACGGTACGCCCTCGCCACAATCACCTGAATAATGTTTCATAGTACGAGTGTACCTATACCTGTGATATGCTGCAGTAGTTGTGGCCACAGGCTACAGACTTGGCTGTAAGTCCATAAATTTCTCAATGTATGGGTATGCAGTATATAAAATCCATAGTGGGTTACAACTGCAGTGCTTATAACTTTGTTCTTGGCTGCATGCCCTTCAACCATGCACCAAAGACTCTACGTCTGGGCCACAACTACCACACCATATAATACCCATTGTGCTTTTAACAACACTACGTATGAATGTGCTGTTGGGTGCATGGCCTTTGGCCATTCACCCATGACTTTAGGCCCTCCCCACAGCCACCTGAGTGATGTTCAATACTACGGGTGTATCTATAGTTGGGATATGCTGCAGGGGCTGTGGCCAGGGCCTAAAGTCTTAGGTGTATGTTCATACATATTTCAATGTGTGGGTGTGAAGTGGCTTATAGCTCCAGTGCTTACAACTTTATTTGTCTGTGCATGGCCTTCAGCCATGCAGGCAAGACTCTACACACTCCCCACAACCATCTGAGCGATAATGAATACTACAGGTGTACCCATTGTTGTGACATGCTGCGGTGGTTGTGGCCAAGGCCTAAAGTTTTGGAAGTATGGCCTACGGCCTACGGCCATGCACCCAAGAGTCTAGGCCTGCCCACACCTACCAGCTACATACTCGATTGTATGGGTGCGATGTATGAATATAATATGCTGCAGTGGTTGTGGGCAGTGTGTACATACTTGGGTGTAAGGCATGCAGCCGGCAGCCATACATCCAAAAGTCTATGTCTTGCCCACAACCAGTGTGTACATACTTGGGTGTAAGGCATACAGCCTGCAGGCATACATCCAAAAGTCTATGTCTTGCCCACAACCACCGTAGTATATAAAACCCATGTTGGCTGATAAGTTAAGAGGTTATGACTTTGTTGTTCGGCAAGAATGCAGGGCCTCCCTACAACCATCTGAGTGATGTACAATACTACAGGTGTCTCTATAGGTGTGTATGTTGCAGTGGATGTGGCAAGAGTATAGACTCTTAGCTGTATGTCCATAGATATTGCAATGTATGCGTGTGCATTAGCTGATTACTCTCATGCTTACAGCTTTGTTCTTGGGTACATGACCTTCGGCCATGCAAGCAAATCTGTGCACACTCTTTACAACCATCTGACCCATTAGCAATACTACAGGTGTATCCATTGTTGTGACATGCTGCGGTGGTTGTGGCCAGGGTCTAGAGTCTTGGAAGTATGACCTACGGCCTACGGCCATACACCCAAGACTCTAGGCCCTGGCCACAACCACTGCAGCATATTACACCCATGGTCGCTTATACATGAGTAACACACCCATACAATGAAACATTATAACTGTAGCATGTACACATTTTGTACCCAGGACTCTAGGCCCTGCCCATACCTATCAGATACATAATGGAATGTCTGGGTGTGATATATAAATGTGATATCCTGCACTGCTTGTGGGCAGGGTCTACAGTCTGTGAGGTGTGGCCTACAGCCTGCAGCCATGCACCCAAAACTCTACGTCCTGGCCACAACCAGCGCACTATGTAAAATCCATGTTGGCTTGAACTTTAGAGTTGACAAGTTTGTTCTCGGGGCATGGCCTTCGGCCATACACCAAAGATTACATGGCCTCCCCACAACCACCTGAGTGATGTGCGGTAGTACGGGTGTATCGATAGGTATGGTATGCTTCAGTGGTTCTGGCCAGAGGCTAGACTCCTAGCTGTATGCCCATAGATATTACAATGTATGGGTGTGCAGTGGCTTATACCTCCAGTGCTTATAACTTTGCTCTTGGGTGCATGGCCTTCGGCCATGCACCCAACACTGTACACACTCCCCACAACCATGTAATCGATAATCAATACTACAGATGTATCCATTGGTGTGACATGCTGCGGTGGTTGTGGCCAGGGCCTACAGTCTTGGAAGTATGGCCTACGGCCATGCACCCAAGACTCTAGGCCCTGGCCACAACCACCGCAGCATATTACACCCACGGTCGCTTATACATGAGTAACACACCCATACAATGAAACATTATAGCTGTAGCATGTACTCATTTTGTATCCAGGACTCTAGGCCCTGCCCACACCTACCAGATACATAATGGAATGTATGGGTGTGATGTATGAATGTGATATCCTGCACTGCTTGTGGGCAGGTTGTACAGTCTTTGGTGTATGGCCTACAGCCTGCAGCCATGCACCCAAAACTGTACGTCTTGGCCACAACCACTGCACTATGTAAAATCCATGTTGGCTTGTAACTTTTGAGTTGACAAGTTTGTTCTTGGGTGCATGGCCTTAGGCCATGCACCCCAGACTGTACACATTCCCCACAACCATCTAATTGATAATCAATACTACAGGTGTATCCATGGGTGTGACATGCTGCGGTGGTTGTGGCCAGGGCCTACAGTCTTAAAAGTATGGCCTTCGGCCTACAGCCTACGGCCATGCATCCAAGACTTTAGGCCCTGGCCACAACCACCGCAGCATGTCACACCCATGGCGGCGTACTAATCAACAGCACACCCATAGGGAAAAATAACATAATAACGATATGTACTCAATTTCAATGTTCGCTAACACCACGCGTGTCCTTAGAACAGTTTCAAGGTGCCTTTGCACAGCAGTGACTGAAATGCGACCCTTATTAAACGCCTCATTTTCTGCAGGTGCAAACATTTCGAACAAGGCGGGAATAGAGAATACATCATTAACACCTACCGCCTGAACAAATACAGTTTTTCACCCATCTCTTAGTGTGTGAACCTCCCCAAGCACTATGACACAGCAAAATAGTTTCCGAAATAACATGTTGCCGCTGGTCGCCACTACGCTGTCGGCGGATACAAGATGTCGGGCGCATCCAAACAATCTGACGCAGAACACGTCTCACTGCAGCCAATCGGCGGACACGTTGCTTGTCCGCGTCCATGACGCCAGCTCCTTAGCGAATCGGCATCTTGTCTGCTGAGCGAACAGGGAAGTGTGACCGCGGAGCGGACATAGATATCACACATTTTTTTAGACCTACTTTTTGGTCGTTTTAAAGAAAAGTACTACACGGATTGACACGGATTGTCACCAAATTTACAAAAGCACGCTTTCGGGTCCAAGCCCCTGCCCCTGCCGCAAATTTAGTGAAAATCCATCCAGCGGTTTAGGCTGTAGGCATGCGCAAAGTTTTTCCCCCATTCAGTCTATGGGAAAAAAAGAGGTTTTGGGACCCCCCCCTATAACTTTTCTCCCCCTGGACCAAACATCACCAAACTTTGCAAAAGAAATCAGAGTGCAAAGTTTGGTGAGGATTCGTCCAGGGGGAGCGGAGTAATAGGCTGCCCTTCTATGGAAACAGCAACTTAACCATAACTACACGGCCACGGGTATAAGTAGCAAAGTTTATTTTATATAAAGAAGCTGTGTTATCACCTAACATAGTGTGTGGGCATTCCTTTGTAGAGGCTTTAGGGAAACACTGTTCTTAAGAAACTTCCTGCTTCACCTCCTGAAAGCTTAAGCCTGGCTGCTCGCCAATTCTACCAAATAGAGAGCCTTGCTGGGGTTGTTCTGTGCCTTTACCATACCATATAGGGGGCAGACGTACAGATACCCACCTGGAGTATTTACAGGGGGTGACTGTGATGCTGGAAATGCATTGAAGGGACAGGGTCTCGTTGTCCTTGTCCTATAGCTCCTTAAACTGTGTGTTCTGCTTATTTTCTTCACAGGAGTCCAGTCTGGACCCCTGTCAGTGCAGCTCTTCATTTTGTTCTTGGTTAACAGTACCCATGGGATACCCTTAGGGCATTGGCAAAGGCAGATTTTGATGCCAGGAGTGGGCGCGAAGTGCTCCTCTGGGGGCACCGGCACCACACTGGTCGGGTCACTACCATTTCCTTACTTTTTGAACCCAGCAGGAGAGAAGAGGAGAAAGAAACCCTTCCAAAACCAGTGATATTGCTGAGCATGGCAGGGAGAACTGGTGCACCTATGCCCTCTGCCCCCATATGTATATATGCGCCTATGCATATGTAATGAGATCCCCATGCCACAGGACTTGAGCCCTGTTCATTTAGTTAACATTTGAACATCTGAAAAATGCTTACCTCCCAGCCTCAAGACCTCCCAGGTAAGTAGGCTGGATCGCACTACAAGGCTGGCAGGGGCAGGTTTGTACTGGCCTATAGGGCAATAGGGCAATGCCTGAACCTAAAGCGCAAAATGCCAGTGTGGGCCATTTTTGTGGGTCAAAGTGGGACACTTATTTCTGGGCCAGTTTGGTAAGTTACGTCACCATGCGGCTAGTTGTTTTGACCAGTATTACTGAATACATATTCTTTAAAATGCACAATTTGCATCACATTTGATCAAAAACCTCCCCTTTGGGCACTACGCAAACAGTCTTTCACGAAAGGAATGAATTGCCATTTTCAACTGTGGCCCACTTTTTCACTGGTGGCCATCTGAGACAATGTCATGCCCAGTCCGACATGGGCAGAGGGGAAACTTTACGTGGTGAAAGGTAAAATATAAGAGAAAGAGCTGCAGACTTGGGGAAAGCATCTAGAAAAAATAGCAAAATATAATCACACACAAGAGAGCACATAGTAACAGTATGTAGGTTAATTAAGGACACAGCGTGTGCCCAGCCAGAGAGGTACACAGATGACCGTGGCACACATAGCTACAAAAGGGCACATGCACCAGAAACAGGCACTCGGGTGCCATGCTGCAGGCAGCAGGCATCGCCCACTCTGCCACATGCACTGCACATAGATCTCTCTTACACACACACACACAGATATACAGGACACCATTGGCTACAACTAGCATCCTCTGCAGCCAGTGTTGCCATTACATGAAGTAACCAGAAATTCATAGAAAACCGCCGGCTTCCTACATTGCATTTAATATCACTGTGCAGGTGTGATCTGTGATTTTTGAAGCAAACTGCATTGGACGCCTGGCTGCAGAGACGTTGCTATAGCCCCAGGTCTTTTGTCTGTAGCCCCGGATAGAAGCGCTGGGTATACAGCCAAAAAACTAGCTAGCCCTGAGTCCCAACAGTCCCAACGTTAGCCTAGCCCCCGATCCTTTCCAGAGCTAGCATCACCCCTGCCTGGCTGAGAGCTAAAGCATTCTCACGTTCGCCTGTGGTTGTTTGCTTGCAGACTACACTTCCCAGGATCCCTTGCTATTCATGTCAGATCGCCGGCTTGCTGAGCTTGCCACTACTTTCTTAGCGTTTCGCTGATTTACATGTGTTTTGCGGCAGTATTCCCGACGCTACCAGGTATACATGCTCATGTCACTTGTCTGGCTTACTTTATAGCTATAATACAGCTCCTTACTTTCTGTTCGCCATGTATTTGGGAGGTGCATCACACTCACAAGGCTCTAGGCTATAGAGCATTGTGCCCTTGTTCTCTCTCTCTCTCTCTCTCTCATTACTCAACACACGCTCCCTGATTAAACATGGCGTGGAAATAGCAGACTATGTCATTGAACATAATCCTGATATCTTTGGACTCAGGGGTGTTGCTAGGTCGGGAAAAGATCAGGGGCTAAGCTAATGTCGGGACTGGCGGGACTCGGGGCTAGCTAGCATTTTGGTTGTAGCACCTGAGCTTCCAACCGGGGCTACAACCAAAGGATCCGGGGCTATAGCCCCCACCTAGCAACGCCTCTGTTTGGACTCACAGAGACTTGGCTCAATCCTAACTTACGCGCTCCACTCCTGACGACTATACTCTTTGCAGAGCCGATCGTACACAGGGTAGAGGAGGAGGAGTTGCGCTCATGTGCAAAACAAACCTAGATTGTCATGCCATGCATCACACCTCACCTGATGAGTGTGAATCCCTCTGGATAAAGATAAAAAGGACACCTAATACTTCACTCAATGTATTGACACTCTACAGACCCCCAAAAGTCATGCCCCTTTTTGAAGAGCAACTTTTTGACCTTATTGCTCAGATCTCTAAATCGAAAACTCCTCTCATAATAATCGGAGACTTTAACTTTTGTGCTAATGACCCAATTGACAAGCAAGGTTCTACACTTTTAGACTCTCTCATATCCACTCAACTCAAACAACGGATTGTAACACCCACTCAAAAAAGTGGTCACATTTTGGACTGGCTTATTTCGCAAAACCTAGACATCTCTCAACTGACAGCGGTCCCATGTATATGGTCGGATCATGCTCTTATTCAAGCTAGAATCACGTTACCTAATCCACCACCTAAATTAAGTTCCCTGCCCCACATTCGTAAACTCACGAGGAACCTGAAGAACATTACTGCTGCTATTTCTTCCACGTTGTTGTCTTACAACTTGCAGCCTCTTGCTGATTTCTCTGATTCTTCCTCTTTGGTTGAACATCTCACTACATCCATTAAGGAAGTTATTGTTGGCCTGGCTCCTTTCAAAATGAAATTGATCAAACGCGAAACTAGCAAGAACAGCTAGTTTTCGGAAGATATTATAACCGCCAGACAAGCCAAAATGGCACTTGAAAGAACCTGGCGTAAGAATCCCGATGCATCCAATCTTCTAGCCTATAAGAAGTCCATATTGAAAGTTAAGGCACTGATCACATCTACTAAAGCCACTTACTATAATAAAAGAATAATTAATGTCCAGTCTAATGTTGGAGAACTTTTCAAAATCTTAGCTGAATTCCAAGATCTTCCCTTCTCCAATAGTGATCTTATAAAGAACTCAGCATGGTGCCAAGGATTCCATAATGGCTTTATTTCCAAAATTGCATCCCATAAAGAAAATATCAAAAATACTCTTAATTCTCGTGACTTTGTTTTATCAGAACACACATCTGATATCACCACCAGTAATGTCAATAATATCCCTTTGTTTTTCTTCAGTCACTATTCAGAAGAACAAGTGCGTAAGGTTGTTCAGGATCTGAAAGCTACTTCATGTCCAGGTGATTATTGTCCCACCATCATCTTTAAGGACTCACTTGATCTTCTTGTTCCCTGGCTCACTAAGTTAATCAACCTGTCTTTTGATGAGGGTATTGTTCCATCTTCTTTAAAAGCTGCGTGGGTAACACCATTGCTGAAAGACAATTTGGATCTCTCAATCACAGATAATTATAGCATTCTTGGTGAGGGACTGTTTGTGATGACACCTGCTGCAGTACCTACGCGCCCCGTTAAATTAAAAGGGTTTGTCCATGAGAGTTGAGGTGATGTTAAAGATCTTGCGTCGCACCAGGTTTAGCTACTACGGAGACTTAGAGTCCCTCCACTCCGTTTGTGACAATATATAATGGTTGTGTTGAGCTATCCCTTGATAGTGCGCCGAAAAATAATGGAATGGCAAGTAGTGATGATTAATCAATTCCTGTTTATTTTTGTGATGTTAGAGCCTTTGTGGATGACACGTGTTTCGGCAGAGCTGCCTTTATCGAATCCAGGCTATATAGATAGCTCATAAGTCACTGCATAATGCATAAAGGTGCTGAAGTTCACAGGGATGAATCCCACCTGATACAAAGAAGTCCTTCAAGGGATAGCTCAACACAACCATTATACACAGATAATTATAGGCTCATAACCAATGTGCCTTTCATTCTAAAAATTCTTGATAGATTGGCTTATATTCAACTTCAAGCTCATGTGGAGGAACATAACATCTTAGGCACACGACAATCCGGCTATCGAGCACGGCATGGCACAGAAACCGCAATGCTAGACCTTAAGTCCACTCTGGCTGGCATGGCAGATAAAGATCATCCTGCACTGCTGATGCTTTTGGACCTCTCCGCAGCCTTCGATCTTGTTGATCATGCTCTACTGGTGACCAGGCTCGGAGAGGTCGTCAATTGCTCCACCTCAGCCTCCAATTGTATTGCTTCTTTCTTAGGACCCTGCACAGTACGGGTTTGTGTAGGGAACAACCACTCTTCCCCCATTATACAAACCTGTGGTGTCTCTCAGGGTTCCTGCTTGTCACTGCTTCTCTTTAATATTTACATCCGGCCTTTGCTTGACTTGCTGAACAGCCTGGGAGTCCAATATAGCAACTACGCTGATGATAATCAGGTTGTTCTTCAGCTCAGCGGGCATTACAAGCAGGACCTTACCGCTCTCAATATCATCTACAGTGCCATACAGAATTGGATGGCCTGTAACTCCTTAGCTCTAAATAATAAGGAGACCGAACTCATGATTGTTGCCACCAAAAACATTCGGAGCAAGCTAACATCTGACTATTCAGATTTTTTGATCGCAAATCCCATCATTTCGGTCTCTAAGAAGGTGAAAACCTTGGGAGTAGTCTTTGATGATGAACTGTCCGCATGGGCGTAGGACATGGGTGAGTCAGGGGAGACAATTAAGTTGGGGGATAGAATGGCATCTATCCCCCCAGAATAAAAGTGTTTGTTGGGTCGGGCCGTGCACAAACCCAGTGTAGTGCACTGCACTGTCAGCAGGCCGCTGCAGCCGTCACTGCATGCGTGCAAAAGTAAAAAGTTCTTCTGCAGACTGTCTGCAGGCTAAAAGGTAAATTTATTTGCTCGCAGCTCGCTCATGCGTGCCGCGTGCCTGCGCATTTGGAAAAAGCCTGGGCCGCCGGGGAACAAACTGCATGTGCCCCCGCGCAGCCTCAGCCTGCATTTTTTTCCAGAACGAAGGGAGCAGTCAGGCAGCGACGCAGGCTCTCGTTGTGCTGACTGAGAACTTGAAGGCTGGGCCGGCCTCCACTGACAGCGTTATCGAGGAGGGCGAGAGAGACAGAGTCTCTACTCGACAGCTACAAGCTACCTAACGTAAGACAAGTGTCATGTATGTTTGTGATGTTGTGTCGACAGTCGGGCCCTGCTGGGCAGATACAACAGTCGTTTCCTAACTTTCATGTTTGAGAAGCATGTGTGTGTGTGATGTCGGTGTCGGGCCCCGCTGGCAGATACAGTAACGTACTGCGCACCCTCATATAATGTACCTGATGATTTGTTTTTATATAGCGCTTTCATCTAAGCGCTTTACATAGGACATATTTAGATACATTACTAGTGTTACCCAATCGAAGTTGGTACTTTATTGATCTCAGCAGGATGTAAGGCTTGTTGGCCTTGCCGGTATTTGGACCTGAACCCGCACATCAAAAAGACTGATCCCCGTCGAGAAGCGTTTAACCTATTGAGCCAGCTTGCCGTCTTTTTTGCTGTTTTCATTCATGGGGTGATATCTTTTAAACAAGTGCGAGATCCTTATTTGTCCTGACCCAGTTTTTTGGACTGCTTTGTATTACACTGAAACTTCTCTCACAGAGGCCAGCAGTTTCCCAGCCTGGACCTTATACGAAAACACAAACACGTGAAACTTTCTCTATTTTCCACTATGCATCCCTAGTTTTCCCCATCACGGGGGTTTGCTTTCTGTTGAATTTTAACATTTTCCCCCTTATGCCTCCATAAGAATATATGGGACCGCCAACTACGTGGGCAAGCCTATCCCAGTGTCCTTTGCTAGGGGGTTTTCAATGTTGGCGTTCAATGTTCAAGGATAAACTTATTTCCATTTGCATTACCCTGCATTCCGCAGCCTGTAACTCTTTTACTGCCGGGCAAATACATTATAATCTATTATCCCATACATGTTCTGTACGTTTGGATTGTCGTCTAATCCCTCCCTATGGCATGCCCCAATATAACATTTTAAAAAAGCGAGCCGGTGAAGGGTGGCAGTTCATTGCTTCTGGGTGGTGGGCTTGTTGTTGATGTTTGGAATATTACCTTACACGATCAACTTGCGATCATTAAATGATATTCGTGATGCATATTTGCCCTTATTCTTCAAATGCAGATTTTTACATACAATTTTTTTAGTTGGGGTGGGGTGGAAGAAAAGCTGACCAAAACATGCATGTAACCTGCTGTTTCTATAAGTTCACGAGCAAATTCTGCTTAAATCCTTATGCTTTAGGGGTGGGGGGGCATAATATGATTAATGCATACTGCTGCATTTTATATAGCGCTTCTATATGCCGTAATCAGCCCAATTCTAAGTGCCGTAAACCGGGGTGTTCTTTTAACGCCGTTTTATTTTATTGCTTTTGTTTGTTAACATTAACTAGGGGTGCAGTTTGTACGTGGATAGCATCGCGCTGTGCCGCACTCTAAACCACTTCTCCAAAACACTATTAATTACACTTCAATGGTGGGGCCACTCAGCGCGTGACCGGGATCCAAACCTGTGACACTCTACAGTTGTTAGCTTTGGGGCCAACGCGTTGCTCCGGGGCTATTTTCCCCAGCCCATCTCTAGAAACTAAACTACTCCTTGCAGGTACCTTTACTGGCGCTATCTCTGTAAATGAAACATGCATGTTCATGGTAACGGGACCTGTCGGCCCTTGAACACTTACCAAAACTTCTCAATTTTGCGTTGACGCTTGCGACAACCGGGCTGTGCGTTTTCATGTGCCTCTGCTGCCTGTGCTATTGACGCGGCTCACCCAAAGGCCTTGTTGTCCGCCTTCTTTATTCTGCTGACTAGAACGTTGGCCGGCCTACTATCCTTTCCACTTCTCCATGTGCTCTTTGTAATGCTGAAAACAATCTTACTGCGACTGTTGCCTCGATTTGCTTCCGCGCTCAGTTTGATGAATTGCAACATTTTCCCGTGTTCACTTCAAACTTCCAACTTGCCATATTTCGATTCCGCTGCCCACCGTACCCACATCGAGTGCAAGTGCGTGAGGAAAGGAACCAGGAGTCTGCCTGGAGTTGTGGGATACGCCGTACACACCAAGCTGGCAGAGAATGTCAGCTAGTCATTCCGGGCTCTGTGCACAGGGTCCATGCGCCCTGACCTGGTTGAACTCTAGTCCCTCTGGGCAGGCGTAGCACCTCCTGGCCTGAGCCTGCTTGCATTGATTTAGGTTCCCCTTGCTGACTCCCAGCAGGTCGGACAGGGCTCGTGGGGTACCGGTCACGGAAGCAAAGGGGCGTTGGGGCAGAAAGATAAATGTGAAATGGCAGTGGCACTCAAAAGAGAAAAGAATGAAGGGCCTGGGAGATAGGAGACCGGGATGAGACAGTAGAGGAAGGGACCTTTGTCTGAGGGAGTGAAACAGCAGGAAAGCGAAGGGGATGGGGGAAAGATGGGGCAGGCAAGACTGGAGGAGGACATTCATTAAACGAATAGAGAAAAAGAGAAAGAGAGCGACAAAGATAGAGAAAGGAAGGGGCATTTTGAAGTTGGAGAGGTCTTTAAAGAGAGAACTCACTTGGAGAAGGGGGAGGCTAAGCATAATGTCCAGATCCTGGTTCATTACCTCACTGCTTTTCTTTTTCTTAATTTTCTTCTGTCTTCTTTTCTATTGTTTTTTACAGTGATGATATATGTAATTTAATATGTACTGCTATTTTAATTTTGTGAAAAGTCGAATTCTTTGACTAAAACACAAAAAATAAATTAAAATAGCAAATTGCCCCCCCCCCCAGATTTTATGTGTCTTCTACGCCCCTGACTGTCCATGAAGCCTCACGTATCCTACACACGGTCTGCATGCAGCCTCATCAACAAACCCATACAATAAATTTGACCTTTTATCACGTCTGGAAATTGTGCACTGCTGTCCACTGCGTTAATCGATTCCATGCTCGACTACTGCAATAGTCTGTTGGCCGGTGCTCTTAACACCCGGGCACTTCAAGGTACACAAAATAATGCTGTACGCACCATTTTCGAGCTCTCTTGTTGTACACACATCTCTACATTCAGGAAAGCCTTACATTGGCTCCCCGTAAGGCAAAGAATCTCACACCAAGTTCTCACTTTACCTCACAAGTGCTTATCTCTCTCATGTCCAGTATACCCATCGGATCTACCAAGAGCAAGACATCCATCAGAATTCTTCAGTCATCTGTAGCACCCACACTTGTCCAGTCAAGACTCAAACTGGTTTGTTTCGGGGCACAAGTTTTGATGTCCAAGCCCCACTTCTTTGGAACCCCCTTCCTGTCTCCATACGCCTGATCGAGGACTATTTCTCTTGTAAAAAGGCCATTAAGACTTAGCTTTTCAATCTCAGCCCTGACTAAGGTGCTACCTGTTCTCTCTTGCTTCTCCCTGGTCTGATTTCATTGCTTACTTGTGCGTCTTGTCTGGTTTCATGTGTGGCGTGATGCCTACGGCAAATGGCGCGGTACAAACATTTAAATAAATAAATAACTATCGCCATGTTGCTGGTTTTGCACAAAATCTCTCTCCGAAATATAAAGGGTTGATAAAATCACTCCGAAAAATCACGAGCCAAACCTCAATAAAATATGTCTCTAGGTCTGAATAAATGCGATGTTATTACCATTGCCGACCAGCAAGTTCAATCAATGAGCCTGGCCCTGCACACCGTGCACTTTTTTCCAGTACAGTGCACGTTTGGGTCCAGGTTCAACATGTGCAGTGTGGCCTGCAGCAGAGGACATCAATGGCCTTTTCATGACGGCCTGCAATTGCCTTAACCATACAAGGAAACACCAGCAGATGTCCACACTCTTGTGGAACCCTCCCGTCACTCGCACACAAAATGTGTGCTGCCGAAACAACCAAACGTTTACTGTTTACTGTATCTTTTATAATAATGTCACTGCAAACATATTCTGTAATAAAAGTAATTTTACTGGTGCTGGTGCTCATATGAGAAATATTTCATCATATTCTATACACAGAGTTCAATTTGTTTTCACAAAGCAAATCCGATACAAAATTCAATTACAAAAGAACGAGAAATAAGTCTAATAAATATACAGTTACTTCTGTTATTGCACATTAATGGATTTGTGGTAACTATAGTGTCCTAATTCCTTGAACGTCTGCTCTACGCGTTTCGGGAAACCATTCTCTTCATCAGGAGCTGGTAATTCAATGTGATGTTATTTCTTTTCTTTTCTGGAATTAATGATATATAATGATCATATATTAGATTCCAACTTGTCATTTGGTTATCAACAATAGTTTCTCTGTCATGTATCCTGTTAACAATAGTCACCTGGATGATACTATGTTTACAAGGACATTTTCAAATGTTCATATCTTCCTTGTCTCAGGAATATCTTAAGAGAACCTGCTTCCTCCTGTGGATAGGAGAGGTGTAATCAATAAAATGAAGAGGCTATGTCTTGCTGAGTTAAAATCTTAGCGCTAAAAAGGCATTGTGCAGATGTCTAGTTAAATTCCGTCGCTCTCCCTCTCCATACTCCCCTCTGGTCCTACCCACTCGACTGCACACACTCTTGATGCCTTTATCCAGACTGATTTTCTGCTCTCCCTCCTTCTCATCACCCCTCTCTCCTGGTCAGACCATTCCCCTCACTTGGGCCCTCTCGGCCCCCTGACCTCACATCTCCCGGCTCTGCCAACCTCATTCTTGGACATTCACACGATGAAACAAGTGTCAGCTGCTGCCTTCGAAGCTACCTTCATCCTCCCCCACTGCAGACACTACCGCTGACTTTGCTCTTAGCAAACTTCACCTCACCATCACAAACACTGTCAATATCCTTGCCCTAGTCATGAGGATTCGCCTGAAACATGCCACCAAGCGTTACACCTGGTACGATTCTGATCTAGAAGCTCTGAAGCGCACATGCTGAGCTGCGGAATGGAAGTGGTAGACCTCAAGCTCATCTTCTGAAAAACTAGCCTGTTGTCTTTTCCAAATGCAATGTCGTCTCTCCATTCACTCCAGGAAGGGCCCAGACCAATGCTTGCTTCTCTGGTGCATCCAACAACACGGCTAACTCTTTCAAATCTGCAAGGAACTAGCCAATCCATCCACAGTCTCCACCATGCCTCTTCCTTCTCAGTCCCTCTGCACAGCATTGGTCACCCACTTCACTGCAAAAAACCAGGGCATCCTGAGCACTCTCTCCTGACAACATCAGCTCCCTTGCCCCTGCACTTGCTGATTTCTGCAATCACTCTCTTGCTACTGTGTCTTTCCCCTCTTTTCTGAAGCACTCACTTGTGCGCCCTCTCCTAAACAAAACCTTCTGTTGGACCTACATGTCTGGCTAACTATCGCCCCATCTCTATCACCCACTTCCTTGGGAAAACTCTACGAGAAATTGGTCCTCCCACTACTGACTCAGCATACTGAACTGGTTGGTTTTCTATACGACCATCAATCTGGATTCCGAGCATCCAGAGGAACGGACACTGTTCTCCTGAACACCCATGAAGAACTGCTCACATCTCTGGACTCTAACTCTCCCGTCATTCTCATTCTACTTGATCTCTCATCTGCATTTGATACGGTCAACCACTCCATTCTCATAAAGCGGCTCCATGATACCCTTGGTATCTCAGAGCGGGCACTGGACTAGCCGACATCCTCACTGGCCGTCGCCTCCCAGGTTATCTTGAGCTCCTTCTCCTCTCCCACCTCTACCTCTACCTCTGGTGTCCACCAGGGCTCCAACCTCCAACCTCTCACCCTGGCTCTTTAATGTCTATCTTGCTCCACCTTCTCATCTTATTTCCACTTTCTCCCCCCACTTCCAGTATTATGCAGATGACATCCAACTCTTCTTCAAACTTCCCTCTGACCCACTTGCTACTTCCTCTCCCATTCCTGACTGCCATTCTGCTATTCAATCCTGGTGTGCCTCTAACGATCTCTGCCTTCATGCCAGCAAGACTGAGATCCTTCCTATCGGGATTCCTGTTCCCACTTTCCTCCCTTCTCTCTGGCCACCCTGTATGGGCCCCCGCCTTCCTTCATCTGAAGTTAGAAACCTCTGAGTCGCCTTCGACCCCTCCCTTTATTTGATCCCTCACATCATAAACCTTGCCAAGAAGGCCCACTTCCAACTTTACCTCCTCAGAGACATCCTTCCTTTCCTCACCTTTCCCCAGGAGCTCAATGTCTCTAGAGCCCTGGTACCCTCTAGGCTGGACTATTGCAACAGCCTCTTCCTTAAACTACACTCTTCCTCTCTCCGCCCCCACTAGCTTATCCAGAATAGGGCTGCAAGCCTTATCCTTAGCCTCAAGCCCAGGGACCGTACCTCTCCAGCCCTAAAACTCTCCACTGGCTTCTGGTTGCTGCAAGGATCAAATTCAAATCCCTCTGCATCATCCATAAGGCTTTCTGGGGCCAGGAACCATGCTATCTACAACTTGCTCTCACCAAATACTCTTCTTCCTCCAGGTCTTTATGTTCTTCCGGCTCCATCTCTGTGTGTGTCAAACGCTACTCTAAGCAGCGAGCGGTAGGGCAATCTCTTCCTTGGCTGGCTCCCTCTTATGGGACAGCCTCCCACTTCCTCTCTGTCTTGAGCCGGACCTCCTAAAATTCCGGAAGCCCATCAAGACTTTCCTCTTCACTTCCTCCTTCCACTTCTCCCTCCCGTGCTAAACTCCTCAGTTGCTGAGATTGGTGGCTATGCCCCTTATGTGTTGTTCTGGGTCATGGCCTTCCTCCCAATCGCCTTCAGCCCCTCCCGTTTCCCAGCATGTGCCCTTGGGCACCCACTGCCCTTGTTCCCTCACAGGACTGCATTTATTGTATAGGCCGACAACCACTCTATTATGTGACATCTGCCAAGCACTTACTGGTTTCCCGGCAACTTACTCCCTGGCACTTCCCACTCTGGGAAATTTCCTAGCACTTACCCTCCTTTCCCCTGTCCCTTCTCTCTCTCTATAATTGCATGATCCGAATGCTCACAAGGCATAGCCGAACCACCTCTATCCTGTTCATTATTGTCCCATGTTCCCTCCCCTGCCCTGTGGGCGCTTTGAAACACAATTTATTGCTGTATAAGCGCCTTACAAATACACAATAAAATTAAATAAAAACATAAATTAAAAAAAATAATAATAAAATAAATTAACAAAAATTCCTTCTGTGGTGGGGGCGGAGGGGCGCTAGAGAGCCCGACCAAGATGGTGGTGGGGTGATTGAGCTCCGGACGTGGATGGGAACAACATGGTGATTTAAACAGTATTATTAGTGCGGATTGGAAATCCGTCACTGTGTACTGCCGGAGCATGTTGTAGGGATCAGATAGATCGCTAGCTCCCTCACTCGGCAAGACCAATGAGAAGACCACCATCCAGACAGACCGCAGGGAGGCTGCCGTAGCAGCGGCGATGACAGAGCCCCACAGTCGCTATGAAAGGAGCTGATTGTCTGGCACTTCACCTCCGACACCCATGGCAGACGCCAACATCACCCGTGAGGACCAGCGACCACAACGGGAGTGAGGCATGGGGATCGCCCAGAGCCTCTCACATCCATCTGCTAAAAGCCTGCAACACAATCACAAGGAAGGCACATTCCGGCAAGGTGGCCACATAGACAACCTAAGAAGGTGCAAAATGGAAACTTTTGAACCGCCAAGAACCCGCCAGTGAGACACCACTTGACTGCACACAGGGTCCTCAGGAGAGCCATGCCGCCACGTCTGCCTGCTCACCCCTGCTGCGACACACTCCCACGCCCTGGACTCTCCCCCAGCGTGCCACCAACGATCATTAACGCAGGCAGGCACTGAAACAAACGCTCAGCAGCGCAGCGCCCTGTAGGCAACAGCAAGCGCGGCCCTGCATACACAAACAATGAAGGGGGAGAGCACCATTAGGGCACCCATATCCAGCTGAGCAGCGGGAGGGGAAGCCTACCCTGCCCCTTGGTGGCCATAACAGGTGTGGTGCTCCGGGGGAAGGAAGGAAAAAATAATATAATAAAACAAGCAAACAAGACAAATACAAAGAAAAAACCCCAGCTGACAGGCAGCAACCCACACCCAAATAAGAGAGTGCTGTCCAGGGGCAATTACCCACCCGCTGGTTGAGACAGCAACCCTGGGACAATGATTTATCCTATATGGCCCACAACATGCTACATACAGCCAACCCACCACTAAAATCACTGAACTCACTTACCCAGGTGGCATGGCACAACCCTCATCAGAGGGCAACAACAACAAAGACCTCGAACGAACCCCAGGCGAAGTATCCTTACGCCGATCTGCACGCCAACATCCCAAAATGGATGTACAAAACCAACTCCAGGCAATGCTCAAAGAAATGAGGCCCATAGGGCAGTGGACCCAGGAATCAGACACCACAGTCCAGGAAATGAAACGCGACATCCAGGATATACACACCCACCTGAACGTTCAAGCAGAACCCACCACGGACAATGCGCAATGCATTAGTGCACTGGAATATGACAGTGCAGTTACAACAGAACTTGATGACCTGATAAGGGAGGTCCAACAAGTCAGGTCCAAAGTTGAGGACCAAGAGAACCGCTCACGGCGCTACAACCTCCGCCTTGTCGGCCTGCCTGAGCAAGCAGAAGGGCCTGACTTGGAAGCATACGCCTATCGTTTCCTCCATGAACACCTACACATTCCGGAACCAGAGACTTACACAACTGAAAGAATTCACAGGGCCCTGATCCCCAAACCAGCGACCGGGGACCAGCCACGACCTATCACCATGAGACTCCTCAACTTTCAACACAAAGTAGCCATTTTACACGCATATTGAGCAGCAGGCACAATACAAGCCGAAGGGACCGAGTTTCGCGTATTCAATGATTACTCGGCCGAAGTAGCACGACGGAGGAAAAGATTTGGTCCCATATTCGAGGCACTCCAAGGCTCAAACCACAAATACTACCTAAAATTCCATGCCGTCTGGTGCATCCAAATTGACAAGAAATGGCATTCCTTTGATGACCCAGAGACAGCCTGGTGCCTCTTCCAACACCATGAGATCGTATCTACCGAATTTCCCACCAAAATGGAGGACGCAGGCCCATATAATCAGACTGAATTATCCCAGTGGCACCAACAACGTCCAAAGAGCAAACGGAAATGGCCCACGACCAAGTGGACCAGGCCGCAAAGATTCCTGTCCTCCTACCTGAACGCCCACAGTCTATAGAAGTTTCCGACAATGTGATCCCAATATGCGATAAGGCACCTGCCATGATGATAACCTCCCTACCCGTATCTGCAATCTACTCAACCACAACTGGCTTCTACAAGATATAGGGAATGAGGGAATGGTATAGCTGCTGGCATCCTCACATCTGCATGAATGAACACCAATTACGCGACTACTACCATGACATCCCGTACACAGGTTTCGGCCTTCCCTCACCAACACCCCCCGCCCCCGGTTCTAGTTTTACTAAACACTGTTGACACTGGATAGGCCTACCGGCATGCTAAGGGCGGGGGTGGATATCCCCAATCTCTCTCTCCACTCCCAGTGCATGGGCTTTCAAGTTACTGTATTGGGATAAGGTTCTGAAATCCCAATGTTATGATCATGGTTACTATGTTTGAAGTTTTAGTTAACTTGTTGGGGATAGTTATCACACACAAATATAAACCTTGTGGTCAGTCTAAGCACCTCCAATATAGTTGCTCCACCCAAAATATAAACATGCCCACACACGTGCCCCGAATCCAAAGAGATGGCTATGATACAACGATACGACTGGTGACTTTTAATGTACAAGGGATGGGCCATGCTATTAAAAGAAAATGGGCCTCATTCCGAGGTTGGAGGTAAGGTACAAACCATGCCGGTAATGATTTACCGGCATGGATTTCCGCTCCATGCTATTCCGACCCTTCAGACCATAAATTACGGCACCGTAAACTACAATGCCGTAATTTACGGTCTTGGGTCGCGCGTGCACACCACCATGGCGTAATCAACGGCATGGCGTAAACCGGAGCTGATCGCAAGTAAGGAGCACACGTAAATAACGGTCACCTTAAGGCCGTAAAGTACCTTACCGGCATGGAGTACATACAGGCATCTCAGAGAAGGAGTTAAGAACACTGAGCAGTGGTTTCCACAGCCACAGGTGCACACAATCAGCACAGGTGTAGCCAATGGAGTCTGGCACAGCACAAAATGAGCATACCCACACACCACACCCTCTCCCACACCAAGATGATACCAATAGTAGTGGCACAACTGGAGCTGGAGGCCTTGCTTGCAAGGCAGTAACAACAACAACCACAGAGGACACACAGGAGGAGACGGAGGGTGAGACAGGCCCAGCATGCACCACCAGTGCATCCACCGTTACCACGCCGGCAGCCCCCAATCCCTCGCATCTGAGCCACCTCCTTCAACCTAACACCACATCAGATCCACACCCTGTACCGGCTTGACCATGACACCATCACCACCATAGCGGACCTGATACATGACGACATAGTGAGTTTCATAGAATAAAGCTCTGCCATCCCCCCTCCACTGAAGGTAGTGACTGTGCTCCACTTCCTTGCCACAGGCACCTACCGGCACACAGTGGGGCACATGCATGGTATATCACAACCCTTATTTACCCGGATACTGAACCAAGTGCTGGATGCCCTCCTCAAGCACACAAGGGACTACATATACCTACCACGGACTCCCCAGGATGCAAATGTTGCCTTCCATGCACTGTGAGACATCAAATGACACCTGCGCAATGATCAATGTCCACTCCGTTTTACATTATGAACAACCAGTGTATTGAATAATTGTCATGAAACGTGTACAACAAAACCTCCACCACCCTCCCCCTGCCCCCAACTCCCAAACACACCCTCACTCCCCTCCCCCTCACCCACAACAACCCCAGAATAGTGCCATAAGGCCAACATAGGCCACATGTGTGTGCCAGCATGTTCAAGGCGTGCCCCCAGAGCCAGGGGGATCCATGTTGGGCCGGCGCAATGTACGCAATGAGCGTCGGAGCGGGCTGGTCTGGGTGGAGGAGCACTGTGACGATGTGTCCTCCCGCTGGGGCTGTCGTGTGGGAGGTGCAGCCTCCAGGGCATCCGCGATGCGTCCCAGGACCGCACACAACCTATTGCTGCTGTCAGTGACCGCCTGACGCATCTGCCTTAGCTCATCCACCCACTCCACCCTGGCCTGGCGGGTGTCCTCCATGAACACATTGATGAGGTCCGTCAGCTGATGTGCACGTGGTTCATCAATGTATGTAGGTACATTCCTGGCGGGTCTTGGGCCTACCTGCCCTGGCATGGCCTCAACTGGTGGAATAGGTCCAGGATCTGCCGGAGCACTACGGCCAGGTGTTTCCTGCTCCACAGAGTCACTGCTTGATGGCAGGGGGACATTGGTGGGCTCCGGGGTGTGGACTGTGGGGTAAAAGTCCTCCTCAGTGGCACCACAGATCGATAAGGGGCTGTCCACATTCTCCTGGGTGGCCGTAGCTGCCAACTCCCCAGAAATGCTTGATTCTGCCGACCTTGGGGTGTCTAATGTGGCAGGTGCCGAGGCAGGGAGGGATTGTGGTGGTGCATCCTCCACTGGTGTTTGTGGTGCCTGGGTTGTTTTCTTATTCCGTGCTGGAATGCTCCGAGACCGGCCTCTGCACATGGAGGTGGATGGACGGGTCGTCTGGGTATCCCCGCTGTCATGATCGGTGCCTGTGGGGGTAGAGGAGAGGGACAACATGAGTGATTGTATGATGCGCTAATTGCATAGATCGCTACATTCACATTTCTGTAATTTGGGGTTTGTGGCCCTCTGGGCGTTGCAACAGTACTAGTACATATGAATGTGAATTGAATGTACGCATGTGTACGCATGTGTCGGTGTGACTCGTCCTGCCATAGTAATGTGCAGTCTGGCTCACACACTGCTGAACCTGATGCACAATGTGCATGATGGAATGTGCAAGTTACTGCACTATGGCTGATGTGTGTTATGTACTTGCACTTGGCCCTTGATTGCGTTGCAGTTGACTCTGCATTAGTTGGATGGGGGGGTGGCTACATGACAAGGTGCCTTTTATGGCCCTAGGGGGAGTCTACATCATGCAATTGCCATTGGCAGTGTTGACTTTGGACACTCACCTCCATCGGCAGACGACGTTGCCCCGCAGTCCATTTCACCGATGCCCTCTATGCATTCCGTGCCAATCATTGCGGCGCATGTCTCCTCCCATGGCTCAAGTCGCACAGGGGAACTTGGGCCCCCTCCAGTCTGCATGGCCTGACTCCTGTTGGCAGTGAGGAGTCCCCGCACCCGCACCCGCAAGTCATCCCACCGCTTGCGGCAGTCCTTGGGGGTGCGAGGGGTGGAGCCTACAGCGCTCACCCTTTGGGCGGTTTCTGCCCAGATGTTCTTTTTGCGGATAGTGGACTCCCTCCGCATGTCGGGGCTGAACACCACGTCAGCGTGTTCTGCCAGGTAGTCCACCATGACCTGGAGCTCATCAGGGCAGAATCGCTTCTTGCGGAGCCGGTCCGCAGACTTCTTAGGTGCTTTAGGCATAGTTCCTGGGTTCCTGATGCTTTCCCCAACTGTTTTTAAAGATGGCCGCCGCGCTCCTTCCCGTTCCTGTGCGATGACGTAATTTCCGGTTCCGTTGTTTTGCGGTGACCGTAATTTACGGGATCCGTAAATTACGGTCCCCGTTATTTACTGTCGCTGCTGCTTCCATGGCGGTGTTGTAATGTACGTGTCGCAGCAGGCCGGTAGGAGTTTTTCGGGGGGTTTTGCGGCATGCCGCTAGGTACTTTTCCGGCATGGTGAAAAGCGCGTGTCCGCGAGGTCGGAATGGGACGCAATTAGCGGTCTGTCACCTTGCCGGAGTCGTACTTTCCGCCATGCCGGAAACGACCAGTACTTACCTCCAACCTCGGAATGAGGCCCAATGTGTAATAAATCATCTACGAGACATACAATGCAACATCGCATTCCTACAAGAGACACACCTAGACAAACATGGAGCGGAGAAGCTATACCGCGGGTGGATCGGGACGGCTGCACATTCCCCACACCGGGGGACACGAGGGGTGTAGATCCTAATAAATAAGCACATCGCATTCCACAACTTCCACACCAAGGTGGACAAAGAAGGTAGATGTGTGCTAATTCAGGGACGCATCCGACAACAACCCCTGACTCTCTTAAACATCTATGCACCTAACTCCGACTCACCCTCTTTTTTTATTAACACATTCATAAATTGAGCCCAATATATATGGTGACTCTTACCTTTATAGGGGGAGACTGGAACACAACAATGAACCTGACAATGGACAGACAGGGGTGATACGAGAGGAAGACCACTCAGTCTCCCCATACGCAGACGACCTCCTTATATACATTAGCAGACCATTGATATCAATCTCACACTTACGCCAAATTCTGCAAGACTACGGACCTATGATAGGCTACATAATTAACTGGACTAAATCGGAGATCTTCCACTCAGACCCAACATCCCATGGGACCCGGGAGGGGTTGCCCCATTTTGCCTCCAACTGCAATCTATTAAATATCTCGGGATTCATATATCCCCAAAATCACGGAATGAAACTACCCACCCGCCATTACAAAGATATATGACGATCTGACTAGATGGAACACACTCCCCTTATCTCTTATGGGCAGCATCAACGCATTCAAGATGAACTCCCTACCCAAACTTATAGATCTGGCAATGATGCTCCCTTGCGCTCCATCACAGCAAATGTATGCAGACATGGACACGCATCTAACCAAACTCATATGGAGGGGGGAAAAAGCAAGGGTACGGCTGGAGGTCCTACAGGCCACTAAGAATGATGGCGGTCACTCTGTACCCTCCTGGCGGACATACCACCAATCTGCCCATATTTGCTGGGCTAAACTTTGGCTCGATAAGACCGACAATTCCAGCTGGATATCTTCAGAGCTGCATTTGTATTTTGTATTTGTATTTATTTTTACTACGCGCCGAAAGCCTGCAGGCATCAGGGTGCGGACATAGAGACATGGACTGAGTAAAACAGGGCAGGAACAAGAAATCTAGCTCAATTTATTATGTAAGATTATTTAAAGAGCAGTGTTTTCAATTTCTTTTTGAAAATCTGAAAGTTGATTTCTAGTCTGAACGCAGTAGGCAGGTTATTCCATTTTAGGGATGCTTTCATGGGGAAAGAGCACCCCATTCCGTTCACTTTTTTTTGTCTAAATGATCTTAACTGGACCTTGGTTTTTAGATCTCAGTGATCGTCCTGGTTC
The DNA here is from genome assembly GCF_040938575.1 of Ambystoma mexicanum. Taxonomy (NCBI): domain Eukaryota; kingdom Metazoa; phylum Chordata; class Amphibia; order Caudata; family Ambystomatidae; genus Ambystoma; species Ambystoma mexicanum. The sequence goes on along the minus strand of NC_090931.1, from coordinate 1,469,658,779 downwards.
GTACAAGAATATTTGTTCCTTTAGGTAGATGGGAGCAGATCCGTATAGGCAGTGGTCGATGATTGAGGCCGCCTTGAATGTAATGCGGTTATCTACCGTCAGCCAGTGTAAGGTTTTACGGTCTTCTGTGATATGATTATGTCGAGGTTTCTTTTTGGCTTTTTCTATTGGCACTGCTCACCCCGATGGAAGTTCTTGCTATACCTCTGAATAAACTCCCTAACCATATTAAGATACATTCGCTATGGGGCGTGGCTTGGCGCCATGGTGAACAGTCGGGTCCGGTGAGAGCTCCCGGCCACAACCGTATGTTTACCAGAAATGCCCCAGTAAACTAAGGTTTTTGCAAAGGAAATCAGCACATCGCAGAGCCGTAAGGCTGGGGCTGCCCATGCCGCACTGAATCCGAAGGGGACCGAGTTTGGGCTGCAATTGCCCCTGCGCGAGAGGGGCAACCCAAGATGGCGGTCAGCAGAACGGAGTAACCCGCCCTCCTTACCAGCGTCCGAGCCGTGTGGGAACATTGGAAGTACAACGCAGAGCCGATCCTGATCTGATGCTCTGAGGCGGCAGGCTCCGGAGCCCTCCTGCATCCCCGACTCGGGACGCACCTGGTGCAGCATCCGATCTCGAATGGAGTGGGCCCCTCTCCCAGACGGAGGCCTGGGAATACCCCCTGTCTCGGGGCGGGAGGGCTGAGGAACCGAGACTGAAAGCCAGCAGTGGCAACGGGGCGAAGCCTGCTACGCAGGGCGGCAGCGCGAGTGTGCTCCTCCCGCCCTCCTAGAGCTCAAGACCTCTTTACCGCCCGCAGCCTGGGGGAGCAACGGCCGCCGTGTCCGCAGCTCAGGCAATAGCAGTGCCCGCCTCCGAAACTAGCGGGCACTGCCTCTTGATAAGGCCTGCCAAATCCGCCAGCTACCTGCAGCGGCACGGGGAGGGGAAATTTTTTTTTTTTTAAAAAGACAAGCCTGCCGCCCCGGAACCACAGACTTCCCTCCCGCCGCTGCCTGTGGGAAAGCAGCAGTCCCGTCAGAGGGTGCACAGCAAGTCCCACCCCCTCCCCGCTAGGGAGCGAGGGGGCAGGCAGCAGCAGTGATGTGGGCCCCGCCACGGGGGAGTGTGGCGTGGGGCTCTCCCCTCCCCCTTCACCGGCTCCACCAGCTTTCCAGCCCCTGCAGCTACGGAGACCGCAGGTAGCCCGGGGCCTCCGGCATATCGGCTGGTGCTGGGGGTGTGAGGGCCCACCCCACAACAGGCCGCCACCAGCGACAACCGAAAGTCCAGGAGGAAGGTAGGGCGGCACCTGCCGCAGCATATAAGCGCTCCCTGGGCCCGTAGCTCGCCTTCCCCGTTCCGGCTCCCTGGCGAGTGGCGAGGTGGCCACCCAGACAAGGACTCCTCCGGGTGGACAACCTAGATACCAACGGGAGGGGGAGCCCGGATCCCTCCTCCAGCACTGAGTCCCGGTACCCTGGGGGTCTTTCCCCCAGAGGCACTGCTCGGCCTTCAGAGAGGGGACCCTCCTGTGGGCGGCCCGCTGCCCTATTGTCCTCCACCACCACCAACACCACCACAGCCACCACAGCCACCGCCGGAACCCCAAGACACTGGGAGAACACAGCAGGCGACTACTTGGCCCACGCCATAGCAAATACTCCACACGGATCTGCCCAGTCAGGGAAACGTGGTCAAAAAGAGGTCCCAGGCGTCTCACAACAACCCATCCCGGGTGGGGGGCAGACAAGCTCCCGCTGAAGGCACAAGCGTAATGTCCAGACACCCGAAATCATCCAAACAAATCGACATTGCGACCCTGCTATCCAACAACATGGGAGAAAAAACTAAGAAAGGGGAGCGCAACGACACCCCGGGCCCCCCCCCGGACTCCAACACTGAATTGCCAACCCAAGCAGTGACTAAAACTGACCTCCAAGAGCTGCTTTCTGCCATAACCAAGGAGTACCAAAAAGGGACAGAAGAGCTAAAGGGCAAAATCTCCTCCCTGGACAAGAGGGTGGGGGAAGTCGAAACCAGAACAGAAGAAATTGAAAACACCCTGTTCGAGCAAAATTTCGAGATTGGGGAAGGGGCTGATAGACTCTTTGCGCTGGAGGCCAGGTGTGAAGCCCTCGAGAACAAACAAGAAGAAGCCGAAAACAGGTCCAGACGCAACAATATCCGCCTGAGGGGAATTCCGTGCTCTGTCCCTGACCACGAACTCAACACCTATTTCAACGACCTATTTCACTTCATTCTAATGCTCCCAGACGGAGCCCCCCTGGAACTGGATAGGGTCCACAGGGTTAGAGCCAGACAAAACAAAAATGTTACGCTGGATGTTCTAGCAAGAATTCACTTCTACAAAGTCAAGGAAGAAATTATGCAAAAAGCTAGAAGCTCGGCCCGTATTAGCTTCCGGGACGACGAAATATCCCTGTATCAGGATCTGGCGGCATCCATCCTCGCAAAAAGAAAAGCCTTCAAGCCGCTCGCCGAATGGTTGCTTGAGAGGAAAACAGCCTATCGCTGGGGCTTCCCCACTTCTCTAATCTTCAATTGGGAGGGCAAGTTCTGGACAATCCCTTCCCCCAGAGACGCCGAGCGATTCATGAACCCAGGGAGCGAAGAGAGGTCCCTCCCCGAAGCCGCGGAGGCCCCGGAGAGATCCCATGGAGACCCCACCAGAGCCTGGACCAAGATATCGGGGCGCCGCAGACCCCGAGGCCCGCCGGGCAAGCCAAAACGGGACAACAACCGCTGAATGGGAGGCCCCAACATCCTGGTTCCCCCGGAGCATGGGGGGGCCTTCCCCCCAGCTCCTTCCTGGCCTGGTCGCTCACCGCCCGTGAGGGGGCACCGAAGAGTCTCAAGTGGTGCCTATCAAATGGACTCTCTAACCTCAACCTGAATGTTTACTGGCCAACAGAAGAGGCAATGTTTGCCTCCAAGCAGAGTTACCACAGAGTCCGGCCGTATGCCCCGTTGGTCGAAGGCTGGTCCGGAAACCTTGTTGTTGTTTGGGGGAAGGGGGAGAACACAGGGAACGAAAAGGAGAGGAGAACCTCACAATGAGGGAAGAACGGATGAACTCAGCACTGGAAGACAAGGAACAAGAAATCTTCAAGGAAGACTCCGATGCGATCTACTTAGAACTCAAAGGATGGGTTCACTAGACAAAACCCTAACTATCACAACCTGGAATGTGCAGGGGCTTAACGCACCAAGAAAGCGGAAGTCAGTGGAGCACAAACTGGACCAATTAGCCGCGGACATTGTCTTCATGCAGGAAACCCACCTGATCGCGGAAGACGAAAAGCGACTACGGTTCCGATACTACCCGAAATGCTACTTTGCTTCTCCTACACAGAAAAAAGAGAGGAGTCGCTATATTGCTAGGCCAAGACCTCCCACTAACGCAGATTACCACCAAAAAAGATCCGGAGGGCAGATTCCTACTCCTGAAGGGCCTCCTAGTCGAACTACCGATCACTCTGGTGGCCATCTACGCACCAAACAAAGAGCAAGACCAATTCCTCCATAATCTCCTCCCAACCATCACGGCCTTCTCTGTAGGCCAATTACTAATCAGTGGAGACTTCAACAGCCCCCCAGATCCGAAGGTGGATAAGTCGCTACCAGCCTCGAGGGAAGACTTTGGCAAATCCCTGGCCCCTGGCAGAATTCCTGCGGGAAACCGAGACGATCGGCATATGGAGACTACGCAACCAGGGAGAAAGGGACTACACCTTCTTCTCACAGGTACAGAGAGACTACTTGCGTATTGACCTCTTGTTAACCGCCAACAACTGGGCCCCCTGCGTGGATAACATCCAAATACGATCTATCGCAATCTCGGATCACGCGCCAGTCACGATGCCGCTGCTTCTCCATGGAGTCCCGGAACCCAGCCAGAGGCAATGGAAGCTGCAAGAATATATACTTACCGATTTATCGGCCAGCTCTGAACTCACGGAGGCGATTCAGAATGACTTCTCGGAGAACACAACCCCAGGCTCCTCAAGGGCAACAGTATGGGACGCCATGAAACAGGTGATCCGAGGGGTGGCGATGGACTCAACAGCTAGACTCAAGCGCCAAAACCTGCTGAAGCAACAAAAGCTCGAGGAAAGACTCACAGAACTAGAAAATAAGCTCAAACACTGTTACACGAAAACAACGCACCGTGAACTAAAAAGAGCTAAAAGAGAGTTGGAGATCCACCTAGCAGACCGGGCCGCCAAAGCACTAATCTATACTAAACAGTATTACTACCTTAACAGTAACAAAGCAAACCGGCTCCTAGCACACAAACTGAAAAAGCTCCAAACCAGGAACCACATCCAAGCCTTGGTGGGCAAAAACGGCTCCTTGCACCATCTGGACCCCGAAAAACTTGAGATAATGGTGCAGCACCACAAGGAAATCATGGCAGGAAATCATGGCAGGACCTCTGACGTTAACGCCAGCTATCACCCAATTTTTGGCCCCGATCCCAAAAACAAAGCCGAATTCGTCACTATCTGACCTGGATGCTCCGATCTCAGCGGAGGAAGTCAGCGAAACAATCCGCCACCTGAAAAACACAACGCCCGGCCCAGATGGGATTTCCTCAAAATTTTACAAAAAGTTTGCTCACCTGCTAGCACCACAACTGGCAAACCTATTCAATTCATTCCTCTCTACCGGCTCCACGACCGCATCCATGAATGAGTCGATAACAGTACTGATCCCTAAACCAGGGAAAGACCGAACGCAATGCGCATCATACAGGCCCATTGCACTCCTAAACAATGATGCGAAAATATTTGCCAAAATCCTGGCAAATCGGCTAGCCCCCTCCCTCCCGGAGATCATCCACCCAGACCAAAAAGGCTTCATACCGGGACAGGACACCCAAGACAACATCCGCAGAACCATCAACATCATTGATTCAGCGAACAGGTTGGGCTCAAAGCTAGCAGTCCTCTCCTTAGATGCGCATAAGGCTTTCGATATGCTCGACTGGGGCTATGTGGAGGAAATCCTTAGACACTTTGGCTTCGGCCCGAATTTCGTAAAATGGATCCTAGCCATCTACCAAAGCCCCTCCACAAAACTGCGCCTCAACGGGACCAAATCCAGTAAAATAAACATAACCAGAGGCAAGAGGCAAGGCTGCCCACTCTCCCCACTTATCTTTGCCCTATCAATGGAGCCATTCGCGGACAGGATCCGCCGAAATCCATCAATACATGGCCTCACGATCAAAAAAGAATCCTACAAATTCGCCCTATACGCGGACGATGTGCTCCTTACACTCACCCGGCCAGCAGAATCAATAAGAGCACTATGACAAATGCTTGAAGAATTCCGCGCAGCCTCAGGGTTCACAATAAATATCTATAAATCAGTAGCACTGGGCATCAATATCCCAGGAAAGTCCAAAGCCAACCTTGAAGCGGAGTTCCGGATCCCCTGGGCAAGAAATGACATCAACTATCTGGGAGTTCAGATACCCAACAAAACTGAAAAGCTGTATAAGACAAACTTTCCGGCACTCTTCAGGGACCTGAAAAACGACATCAACCAATGGAAAAAACAAGAAATCTCCTGGTTCGGCTGGATTACGGCGATAAAAATGAACCTAACTCCACGGCTGCTATACTACGCTCAAGCTCTGTCGGTGACGATTCAGGAGAAAGCCTTAAGAAAGCTGCAAAGAGAGATCTTGAACCTGGTCTGGGAAGCAAAGAAGTCCCGTATCCCGAAAGGCATCATGCTCCGAAGCACCGCTCTGGGTGGCCAAGGGGTCCCAGATGTTGCAAGGTACTGTCTCGCAGCCCAGCTAGCCCCGGCCTTCGCCTGGAAGCTCAGTGCCAACTGCCCCAGGTGGTTACAATTGGAGGAAGATTGGAGCAAGACCCCACTTGAATCTCTGCCTCACTCCAAAGAGCCCAAAAGAACCCAAGACCTGGGCCCCCTACCAGCAATAAGAAACACGGTCGCCAGCTGGAAAATGGCAGCCCGCCGGTGGAATTGCAGAGGCGCAATGGGTCCCCTCACGCCAATCTGGGACAACCCCGACTTTTCCCCCGGAGTCTCACCAAACCAGTTCATGGAGTGGAGGGCCGGGGGCTTGGAAACCCTATCAGATTTCTTTGAAAACAGCCTCCCCTTAAACTTCGAGGAGTGTAAAGCGAAATTCAAGATCCCGGAAACTGAAAGGTTTTGCTATACGCAACTGAGACACTGGCTGTCAAATCCACAGGTTAGAAAACAGGGCAGCAGAGAGCTAACGGCATTAGAACTTAGCCTTTCAGCAAACCCTCTGAGAGGGAAAATCTCTGCACTGTACAAGATCCTGGACAGAACAGACCCCGCCCAAAAGGAACCATATATGCTGAAATGGGAAGAAGACATCGGAAGACAGATTGAACCAGAGGAATGGCACCACATCTGGTACCGCGCCCAGAAAAGCTCAAAATGCATGACGAACAAAGAAAGTGCGTTTAAAGTTTGCTACAGATGGTATATAACTCCTGCAATCCTAAACAAATGTAACTCAGCGATCCCTGCTCAATGCTGGAGGGGGTGCTCGGACCGAAGAACCCTGTTCCACCTCTTCTGGTCTTGCCCGAAAGCCTCCCTATTCTGGAAGAATATCTTGGAACAAATTAAAGGAATCACTGGACTCACCATCCCCTGGGACCCAGGTATTGCGCTGCTGGGGGCAACAGGAGACGGCCAATTCCCCCTAACAGGTTGTCTGGCGGACCTCTGCTCCCATCTCCTTACAGCCGCCAAAATTACCATCACCAGACTCTGGAAAAATCCGGAGGGTCCATCCACGCAGATATGGTGGTCCAAATGCTGGGACATTGTTGCAGCCGAAAAAGTTACAGCCATCAGACTAGGCAATAAACCCAAATTCGATCGCATATGGGCCCCCTTTTTGGACTATGTGCAGCAATTCCCCGGAGTGGCGAGGCAGCCCCCATCCCTACGCTGGTTGGAAACTCAAAACTGAAAAGAACTAAGCAGGAACCAGACCGGAAAAGCGGCGGGGCTCCTCTTCACTCCTGTGCTGTCAGGAACCACCAAGACAAGCTCCCCAACCTTGAAGGGCCTGTGGCGAAGACCTCATCCTAAACCCAGCCAAAGAGACGCACCGCACCCTTGAACTATTCCTTTGTTGAAAACAGACAGTCTTCTACCCCTAATGTGTGCACAGCTCATTGTCCCCCATACCCCTTACCCCCTCTTCAGTTATGATTTAACAGTTTTATTTTTGAAGAGAACGCATGTTTCGGTAAGTCTTAGCCATATAAAGAGCCGTTATCTTCCATTAAATGTTTTAACAAGTTTGCAAAGTATGTAACCCTCAAAGAATTTGTATGACTTGTTTTACCAAAACAATAAAAACAATGTTGAAAAAAAAAAAAAGATACATTCGCTAATAGGTCCAACGCTATCACAATGGCACAGGTTGAGGTCACTCATGGGCTCAGATGCACGGATGGCCCGGCGTGGATCAGCATCCGTGCATTTCTCTCAATAGGCCTGGACCAGGTACTGCACCGAAACCAGAACACTCACTGGCCTGGGATCAGGTTGATGGACATTTATGACAGGGATACACCCAACAGCTTCCACAAAGCAAGCCCACTACTACAATTGCGCCACAACTAATGGTTTCATTACCACACCATAATCGCGACGATCCGCTCGCATACAACCAGATAATCGCTACAGACTAACCTAACAATGGGTGAATGGGTGCTGGACCAAAATGTCACCGAACTCCCACGACTCCGATCATTTTACACGAACTGTACCCCAAATAATCTCCAATGCAACCAAATACTAGCAACACAGTGGTCCAATGACCTAAACACACCTATTGACCTGGTGGATATATATGAATTCTTTGATAATATACCCAGGATATCACATAACATTTGTAATAGGGAAAAATAATTCATATTGCTTCAGAGGCTATACTACACACCTAGTAAACTCCATAGGATGGGCCTCGCACAATCACCGGCTGGCGACAATGCAGAGCAATTGGCACAATGGGCCATATCCTTTGGACGTTCGCACAGATCAAGGCATATTGGAAAATGATTTATACCTTCACCACCAGAGACCTCGGAGCCACAGCTGAACTCGATCCTGGCCCCATGCTTCTCGACTCGGATGGTGTTGATTGGCACACAGATCATATGGTCAGGAAACTAATACACATAGTCCTTTTCTCGGCTCGCAAACTTCTGATTATTCACTGGTAGGCAGATAAAGCCCCAACCAAACGGGCCTGGCTGGTCCTACTCAACAAAATCTGCTCGATGAAGTGCTCCGCCTTAAACGTCAAGGAAAATAGAGCTTGCCGACCGCCTGAGTGACTGCTAGACATGCATACTTGACGGATCATCACCAGCAACCCTGTAGAAGAGGCATTGGCATCACATGTGACCAGTTCTATAACAGAATGCGTGCAGGTACCTATGATGTCCCTTGAGCAGACCTTTGGGTTTGTAGAATATACTGAACAATACTGTTATATTGCTATGTTAGATGCGAATAGTTAGCAATGTAATGACGCGTCGTAACCTGGCTCAAACACAAACTGTTTTAAGACTACGTATCTGGTGTGTCCGTTGGAGTGCAGGGGGAGGGAATAGAATAAAGCAGGATGTTATGAACTTGGGAACCTACGCAAACCGGGAGGCGGGTGAAGGACGGGTGTTGGGGAAATGTTATACAGGCAAAATCAACATGAATATCTTTAAACGCCCCATCCAGGCCTCGACCCGCTGGGAACATTGTTGTTTACCACTTGTTTTGTTGCAAAATCCCAATAAAAAGAGTTGACAAAAAAAACAAATCCTTCTGTAGTCTATATTAGATGGAGTTTCTCTCGCTGCAGCAGTGGGTTTACACAGACAGCAGCCCTTCTACAAGGATGAAGCCAGGCTACCCCACTGGGATTCGCTTCCGCCAGCCCCCACACCTCAATAACAGATATCCATGGGGGGTTTGGTGGCAGAACTTGTTTCGGTGGAGCTACACAACACTGGGTGTCCACTGCCTTCCCACTCAGCATGCCCCCCTACTTTCCTCACCATCCCATGGTGAGATATCAATTCATCAGAGGTGTTAGTGTGGGTGGACACACCACCATGCGAGACATCATCCTCGGATTCAGTATCTTTGAAGTTGGCAGTGGCAGGAGGAGAAAGAGCAGCTGTGTGGGAACGTGAGGGGTGTCCAGAAGGAAGCGGAGGAGCAGGCAATTGGCCAGTAGGAAGATCCTGACCTGGAGGTAAAGATGGGACAGGTAACCTATGCTGTAATTCTGAGACCAGAACCTGTAGTATGGATAGGATGTCCATAGAAAGGTCACAACAAGGCTCCGGTTGAGTGGAAGCCTGCTTTGGAAAAGGCACAGTGGGTGCAGGAATTGCTTCTGGGGGTGGCATAGTTGCTGAAGCACCAGCTGGAGTAGTTGGTGGCACTTAAACGTAGTCATAGTCATCAGAAAACACGCCTTCCTAACCTTCAAATCTGTACCTCCGATAGGTTGCAAGAGGTCCTCAGGTGGGACCATAGAAGGCCCTAGAAGAGCAGAAGGAACATGTGGAGCCAGCATAAAAAGTCGATGTGTATGCATAGGCCTTGGCAAGGCCAAAAGGCCTGACTGTGAATCCACAGACTGGGTACCCCCTTTCAGAGCCTTAGACAAAGAAGCATGCACCTTAGTCCTGGACGAAGTGGTTACAAATTTCGATGGAAAACATTGCACTGTTGACATGAGTCGTCGACGAGGCGGTCGTCGGAATGGGTATCCACAGGGTCGTTGATGGAATAGAAGACTGGACATGCTTATGAGTCGTTGAGTGGGTCATAGACGAAGACGTTGTTGACTGGAAAGTAGGAGATGTCGACAAGTGCTTCTTTGCAGAAGACAAGTGCAGACCATCAGAAGACAGGCGTTCTTCAAGTGACAAGTAGAACAGGCGTGGGAAGGCTCTTCTTCCTAGTGTCAGCCATAGGTTCATGGACAAGAATCCAAGGCTGCATTGAAAGGGAGCCGAGAAGGCACCTCTGGAGGCGCCGAGAAGATGGAACAATACCCTGGCGTGGTGAAGAATCAAAAAAACAGTAGAGCAAATAAAGAACTTTTCAACATGGCTTGAGTTTGTGAGGACTCCCAACAATGAACGTGTGGGAAAAAATCTAAAGATGGCCTCCTGGGTGGAGCTAAGGGAGACTTGTCAATTGGCTGTAGGGATATTTGACCCAAAGTGACTCTTATAGAGCAGTAAAGAGAGGGAAGTTTTAAAAAAGTAAATGCTTTAATGTTACAGAGGATTCCCATACTGACTATGGGAAACCAACTGAAAACTGTACAGAATATGTGCAATTTACTTTCCTAATGCCAGAAGGCATTTCTAAAAAAATATATGGATACTGCTTTCGGCATGTCATGCGCACATCCGCTCTACTGTATGTAACTTCCCTATTGTTTGTTTGTTTGTTTATTTATTTGGTAATGCGCTCCAAGCCCGTAGGCAGCTGGGCGCAACAATACAAGTAGACTCGAAACTTAGTTACAATGCCTGACACAGGCTATTACAAACAGTAGTAACTTACAACAAATGATACAGGTGAAGCAGTACATATTGGTAGTCGTTGCTGTCATGTCAGGGGTGTATTGAAGAAAGGAAAGTATGTGTCTGTACATGGATGTTAGTGTTCCGGGGCAGCAAGCCCATCTAGCTAGAAACCCCTAACATCCCATTTTGTGGCACAGAGCACTTTGTGAAATTGATTCCGATTAGCAGACCCCACTTTCATGCAGAATCTATTCGCTTGAGCTCCTTATATTTCGATTCTGCCTAGCTGGACTGGGGGGTTTTCACAGCCAAAGGATCAACGGATGACTAGATGTCGAATTCTAAGATTCATGGGTTTTCATTGTAAAGAACGAAAAACATAAGGGAGTATGTGTAACTGAGATTAACTAGTCGTAAATCAAAAAAGAAACACGCTAGCGCTCCTCGATAGGGCCATGGCGCTCAGCCATTCCCTCTGGCTGTTAATCTCCACCTCGGCCTTCCTGGCAGTTGAAAATTCATACAGTCCTTTAGGGTTTTAAGAGCTGCATACTATTTTTCTTGGCTTTTGAACTTGCTTGGCTTTCTTTCATGTTGTCAAGATGGCCCACTTCTCAGGAAAAACTGGCACCTTCATCTCTAGGGCCTTGGTTCATCAAAAAATGGGCCAGGCATCAAACTTCCAGGGACTGACCCCTGGCTATTGCTCCGCCACCAGAGTAGCAGGCCCACAAGAACCCTGGGTCGTGTCCAGCCTTCTCTCTTACTGTCTCTCTCTGGCCACTGCCTTGTCCACATCACTTTGTCTTCCCTCCTCTCTGGCCTTCCGCTCCTTCCTCTTTGCCTGCTTCTCTCTCCTCCTCAATGTTTCGTGATCTGCTCCTTCTACACCCCCCTGTTTCCTTCTTTTATCATTCCCTCATTTCTGGTGTTTCACAGTTCCTTCTCATCACCTTCGTTGTAGCTCCTCTTCTTTGTTTTTTGAGTGTTTTTCTCTACCTCCTTGCTACTCTCTTCCTCTGTCATATAATGCGATGCTTCACATCCAATTATGTGGGTGAATCGACTACCTTATAGAACACCCTATTGAAAATCTCTGGAAACAACAAGCTAAATTGTGTACATTCATGTTTTTATCACTGCAGAAAAAACACAGGCCATTTGTCATTTTAAGTGCTTTCTGAAGCAAAGCCTTTATTCAGTGTAATGCTTTTAAGCAGGCTGCCTGTAGCACTGCATTGTGAAACTGCCATATAAGAGTTTACAAAGGATAAATGTAAGCACATGTTTGTATCACTCACACACACACACAACAAAGGGTTAATATGTTTCACAATGTGAAGTCAATCTAAAACACATAATTAAAAACCAAAATATGAGTTAAAATGCATCTTTTTTTTTTAAATGCGGAAGAGTGTAGATAAGGAGCGAAGGCAGCCAATATTTTATTTTATTTTATTGTAGATTTTTATTATATAATATTTATATTGCTTTTCCATCCATCAGCATATCACATCAACAAACTCCCACGTCCCACCCCACCCTTTGTTGTTAGAAATAGTCCTCTTCTTCTGGTTTTCCAGATAGCCACCAAGGATTCATAAAAGGTCCAGAATTCTGAATTTGTGTGGACACCATTCCAACATACAGTCAATTTCTAAGTACGACAGGACTGTGCCCCTTTCCTTTTGAAAAGCATCCGGATTCCAGTGCAACTTGAAGGGTACCCACTCCACTGCCACAACACACCAGACTTTCTGAAGCCATTCCTGACTCGTTGGACCCTGCTGTTGTTTCCACTGTTGAGCCATTGCCATCCAAGCTGCTATTATGAGTCACAAGACTGTTTCTGGGGTTTGGTATACGCCCCCTTGTCTTTGGGTCAACACGCCACACATCCACACCCTCTTGTCCATTCTTTCCACCCCATGAAACATCCCATGCATCTGCCTTTTCACATCCTCCCAACAGGGTTGCAGTACCGGGCAGTCCCACCAAACATGCCCCCAATCTCCCTCAACCCTACAACCCCACCAGCAGTTCCTCGATACCAACGTGTACATAGCATGTAGTATGTCCGGCGTGTAGTGCCACTAAAATAGGACTTTAACCCACATCTCTATCACATCTGGATAGAGCGCGTTAATTTTGGGATAGCTCCCCATAAGTGCCCCCAATACTGTTCAGGTATAGTTTCCCCCAGTGTTTCCCATTTTTTCACGTATTTCCATTGAATTCTCTCTTCATGGCTGTTAAGATACCTATAGAGAGTGGACACCAGTTTCCTTGTTCGTGTGTGGGTTGTGACATATTCCTCAAAAGGGGTCGCTGTCTTATGGCAGCCGCTCTAATCCGTGGGCCAGTCAACCAATGGTCAAATTGATTAAACTGAAATCTGTCCCTTTCCCCCATCCCCAACTCACGAAAGCATTCCTCGAATGTACGAAGGGTCTGTCCCTGAAACATAGCCCTTATTTTCTGACATCTTGCCCCTTTCCATCCTTTAAAGGCCCCCTTTTACCAATTCCAGAGGGAATTCCGGGATCTCGAACATTGGAAAAAAGGGAGAGGGGTTCTCAGTGAGAGCCCCCCGCTTCACTGCCGAGTCCCACACTTCTACCCCCAGACCCACTATTTCATTGATCCGGACATTACGGTGTCTGTTTTTAATTTAGCCAGAGTAGCGCCGATTAGGGTGAACCTGCCACTGTCCTATCCTGCCAGGCCCACATTTTCTGTGGACTGTCTGCAAACCACTCTTGCAAAACCTCAATTGAGCTACCTCAAAGTATCTGTGAAAATGGGGGAATCCCAAGCCCCCTAGACTTCTTGGTGGCATCAAGGTAGACATCGCCACCCTCAGTGGTTTATTACGCCATATATAAGAAGTCAATGATTTGGTGAGTGAGCAAAAAAAAATACCTTCGGAACCCGAATGGGCAATGCTTCGAAATAGTACAGTAGTCTTGGAAGCACTACCATCTTAATCGTGGTCAATCTTCCCAACCAGGAAATTGTTAGTGGGCTCCATTTCATAAGGTCAGTTTTGAACTTGGCCAGTAGCTGAGGGTAATTTGCCCCATACACCTGTCCCAACGTTCTAGTGAGGGTTATTCCCAAATATAAAATACGCTTATCCGCAATCCTCAACTGCGTTTGGGAACTCAACCCCTTCACCCTGTCTGGATTGGCCGACAAATTCAATATTTCCGACTTCTGTCTGTTTACTTTTAGCCCTGACCCTGATGCAAACCCCTCCAATTCCTTCAGCAATACCAGCAACAAGCTTTCAGGATTTGATAGTGCTACCAACATGTCATGATGCCTACCCCCGGTGAACCAGACCAGGTCCAGCAAACCCGGAAGCAGGCATCAAGTTATTTTGAGCAAGCCCAAAAGCCCCTGCTAGGGGCTGTTTGGGTGCGGTCCTGGCGCCTATGGCGCCAGGCTCATATGGAGAGTCAGTCCTGGCGCCATAGGTGCCAGGCTCATAGAGTCAAGCTTACCGGATGCAGACCATGCTGCAGAGCTCCAAGCCAAATGAGGCTTGGAAGGGACTATTTTACCGAGGGACTATTTTTTACTCGGGTGGGGCTGGGGAGGAATACTTACCTGGGACTACTTTGGGGGCTATTTAAACCACGCCCGAAGAGCAGCACACGCTTCGCGTTATTCTGCATCCAGCAGCGTAACGCTCACCGTGTCTGCAAGCCTGCATCCAGTCTTCTGCCACGCCCGCCTCGAGTCTGCAGCTCCTAGAAAAAGGGAGGAACAGAAGGAGAAGAGGTTAGAATAAGAGCAAAACCTTCGATCCTTACCTGAATTCCAGATCCACCGCGCCTTCGAGCTGGAAGAAAGAAGCATTTTACGAGCGCCGCCTCGCCTGCTGCAACGCCGCGCTGAACTCACCGGCCTTCGCAGCATCCTCACGATCCACCGCATCCTTCTGGACGTTCCCGCCGCACTCTGGCACCTAAGGGGAACACAAGAACAGCAAAGGTGAGCCAAGGGAATAAACAGAGGCAATAGTAACTACCCCCATAGACTTACCCGATTACCGCCGGGGGTACTATTCCTCTTCACGGGTCGGCGCAGTCTCCATTGCATCCTCGCCGTACCCCGACCACTAAGGGGAACAAAAGGACAACAAGGTGAGACGAAGGGACAAACAAGGGGAACTCTTCTCCTCACAATAGACTTACCTAATTTTACCGCCGGAGGCATTATTCCCCGAACTTCGTATTTTCTCTCCACACCTGAATAAGGGAGCAAGCCACAGGTTACATTCTGGCCTTATTTTATTGAACTGTGTAGGATAAGCCAAATCCTTACCTGAACTTCGTCAGCTACCACGAGGAACTCTTCGCTGGGGTCAAGCTGCAAACTGCAAGGAATCGGACAAGAGTGAAAGTCAGACATATGAACTCTTACAAACTACATACTTTTCGGAGTCAATATTGTTCTGGAACTCACCAATTCCTTCGAGCCAGTGAAGCAACTGGTTATCAACGCGCCCCTGCGCTCAATGCAGGATGGAGAGCTCCTCTTTTCAAACCATCAGGTGAGACTATAAGAGGGGACATCAAAGGTGATCTGTGGGGAGAACAGCAGGGGGTGGGGGGATTTACGCTCAACCCCACGGGTGGTTAATTCCCTTTCTCCATTTACAGAAGAATATTCCTACGGGCCAAGCAAACGAAGCTAGGTGGGCCAGTCCAGTCCGTCATCACGGCCCTACGCGTCACATTGGTGGAGACCGCAGCTGTCCAGTTCAGACCGAAGCCTCTGTAGGAGCCAGGTGAGCGTAACAGAATGCGAAGCCTACCCACAAATTCCCACCCGGGCGTTATGGATACCTCAGAGAATGATCAATTGGCCCAATTACTAGGGGAACTGAGGGCTGAAGTGCATTCCGCCCGTCAAGAAACCAATGCTCTTAGGAGAGAACTGATTTTGTCAAAGGAGCGAACTGATGACCTTGCTAGGCAACTATTGCAAAGCCAGGCTGGACAAGCACGCCTACCTGGTTCCGGGGGAAATCCAGCTCCTTTGTTATCGAGTAACCCTGTGCAAATAAACCCACCAGGAAATATTCCATTAGCCCCACCCGAACGCTTTGCCAGAGATCCCAAAAGGTTCACCGTTTTTATGAACCAATGCCACTTGCACTTTTTATGCAGACCTGGAGCCTTCCCAAATGATCAAGCCAAGGTAGCCTTTGTATTTTCATATCTCAGCGGCAGTGCAGCTGATTGGTCAATTCCACTAGTTACTCAGGATGACCCAATTCTTCGGGATTTTCAGGGCTTTCAAACTAGCATGGAAAGACTATTTGCCCGGCACTCCCAAGGACAGGCCCTGGATAACAAACTTTTGCCTCTATGACAGGGTAACCAGGACCTTCTATCCTACATCGTGACCTTTAATAGGTTAATAGTGGAAACAGGATGGCCTGAGGTAAAACGAATCACGTTATTTCATCGAGGGCTTTGAGGAGAATTCAAGGATGTCTTGGCTCAAGTCGTGAACCCACCTCAAGACTGCGCTGAATATATAGATTTAGTGGTCCAGTTAGATCACAGACTTCAGAACAGAAAGGCTGATCGAGCCAAGTTTGAGAATCGGGTGTTAGTTAAAACCCACGCTAACCCCAAAGGAGCAGATGCTTCAGAACCCATGCAAATCGGAGGGGTTAAAGGGCCCTTAACCCAGAAGGAAAGAGAAAGGAGACGGCAAATACAATTGTGCCTATATTGTGGAACTTCTGGACATTTTCTACGGGATTGCCCTGTAAAACCACCCAAGAAGGTGGTAGGAGCTACTGATAAAAGCCATATGGAGTCAGACTCGGGAAACGACCACGCCCGACAAGCGTAGAGGTCCGCTTGCCGAGCTTGAAGAAGGATACTCAGACCTCGCATTTCATCATACCGATGGTCCTCGTAGATCCAGGGCAGCCATTGCGTATGCACGCAGTAAGGGCATACATTGATAGCGGGGCCATAGGAAACTATGTGGACTATGAATTGGCTTCCAGGATGAATCTACCTCTCTGCCAAAAAACCATCTCAGATGTCATCACCACAGTCGATGGAACTGAAATTGCCTCTGGGCCTGTAACTCATTCCACCGCAGAGATGACACTATTGGGTCAGGTTGGGCATCGAGAGACTATTGTGTTTGATCTAATCAAAGCCCCACAGTTCCAAATAATACTGGGGATACCTTGGTTGGAAACACATAATCCTTGTATTGATTGGCGAGAGAAGAGAATAACCTTCCCGGATTGTGCACCAACCTGTTACCCAAAGAAAAATCAGAACGCAGGCCTGGCCACAGTAACCACAGCAGTCATGCAACTACCTCCAGAATACCAAGAATTCCAGGATGTCTTCCAAAAGGAACAGGCAAACACCTTACCTCCTCACAGATCGTACGATTGTCAAATCGATCTCATACCTGGTGCACAACCCCCTTGTAGCAGGATCTATGCCCTTACGGAACCTGAGAACCTTCACCTACGACAATACTTAGACCAGTACCTTGCCAATGGCTTTATTCACCCATACAAGTCCCCTGCATCTTCAGCTTTGTTCTTCGTACCCGAAAAGGAAGGTGACCTCAGAACGTGCATAGACTACCGCGCATTGAACCAGATAACTGTTAAGAACCGATACCCGTTGCCTCTGATCCCTGAACTACTAGACCAAGTGAAGGAGGCTTGTATATACACTAAATTAGATCTCGGGGGGGCATACCATCTGGTATGTGTAAAAGAGGGTGACGAATGGAAGACTGCTTTCCGCACTAAGTATGGGTTATTCGAATACCAGGTGATGCCTTTCGGGTTGTGCAATGCACCAGCAGCCTTCCAATACTTCATGAACGATGTCCTTCGTGAACTCATTGACATTTGTGTTGTCGTGTATATCGATGATATTCTAGTATACTCCTCTTCAGAATCTGACCATGTGAAGCACGTCCGAGCAGTCCTTGAGAAATTGTGCCAGCACAAACTATGTGCAAAACTAGAAAAATGCGTTTTTCATGCCACAGAAGTTGAATTCCTTGGGTTTATCCTGACCCCAAAGGGAGTCTGAATGGACTCACGAAAGGTGGACGCAATCCTTAAGTGGCCATCACCAAGTTCAGTTAAAGGAGTACAAAGCATGCTCGGCTTTGCCAATTTCTACCGCAGATTCATCCCAGATTTTTCACATGTCGTACATCCCATCACAGCACTCTTGCGAAAAAATAAACGCTTTATGTGGACTGAAGAAGCTGAAAATGCCTTCCAAGAGCTGAAAGCGAAATTCACATCTGCACCTGTGTTAAAGCACCCACGCCCTGAACTTCCATACATAGTGGAAACTGATGCATCCAGTCTAGCCATGGGAGCTGTCCTGTCTCAAAAGGACCCTGAAACTGGCCAGCTTCACCCGGTAGCATTTTGGTCCAGAAAGTTCTCGGCACCCGAGTTAAACTATGCGGTTACCGACAAGGAGTTATTAGCCATTAAATCCGCCTTCAAGGCTTGGCGGCACTATCTTCTCGGTGCCAGGCATACCATTACTGTGATCACCGATCACCGGAACATACAGTATTTAAAAACAGCCAAGGCCCAATCGTCACGTCAACTCCGATGGGCATTGTTCTTTGCCGAGTTCGATTTCGTGATAACCTATCGACCAGGTTGTAAGAATGGTAAAGCAGACACCTTATCCCGAATAGGGATGGGAGAGACAGAAGTGAACCCAGAACCAGTACCTATAATTTCCGAACAAAGGATTCTTGGCATGACTACTCTACTGACACTAGAGCACATTCAGGTAAAGATCCAGCAACTCTTTCATCGTACAGCCCTGCAGGACTGGGTAAAGAAAGGCCCGGACTACTCTGTCACCAATGATCTGCCTTATTACCAAGGGCGGCTATTTCTGCCACACAAGGAACTACAAGAGCTAGTCATTTCCCGTTATCATGATACCCTAATGGAGGGGCACCCAGGTATTGCAAAAACTGAAGCTAAAATTAAAAGACAATTCTGGTGGCCCACCTGGCGAAGGGATATTAAATCATTTGTTATGTCTTGTGGCATTTGCGCCCAAAACAAAAGTCAAAAGAAAAAAACAACTGGACTCTTACAACCTTTAGACATTCCGCCTACACCATGGCACACCTTATCGTTAGACTTATTTACCGATCTACCTCCTTGTAATGGGTTTAACAACATTCTAGTTATTGTGGATCTTTTTTCCAAGATGGCCCACTTTATTCCTTTAAAAGGACTACCTTCAGCCTCAATCCTGGCCAAAGAATTCCTCGAAAAAAAACATTGTTTGCATACATGGATTTCCGTCCATGTTGGTCTCCGACCGGGGCAGTCAATTCATTTCACATTTCTGGAAGAAATGTTGTCAATTGGCGCAAATCAACGTGAGATTATCGACCAGTCACCACCCCCAGACCGATGGTCAAACGGAGAGGACCAACCAGACTCTTGAACAATACCTGCGTTGGATGTTACATCAGACAGAGTAATTGGAAGGACATTCTTTGGATCGCCGAATATGCATACAATAATTCAGTACATTCTGGAACTGGACAAAGCCCCTTTTATACCCTATATGGGCACCACCCTCGAACCTCAGACCTTGACTCACCCCAACACTTAGAAATGCCCGCAGTGGACCATCTACACGCTACGATTACACAAGCCTTTAAGGAGGCAACTGCACATTTAAAACAGGCGAAGGAGAAATATAAGAAAGATGCTGATCGGCATAGGAGTGATGCTCCACAATACCAGATAGGGGACCAAGTATGGTTGGCCACAAAACACATACCTCTGAAGGGAACACGGACCTTTAACCCTAGATATTTGGGACCTTACTCTATTAAGGCCATTATCAACCCGGTGGCTGTCAAGTTGGATTTACCTGCTAATATGCAAATTCACCCCGTCTTTCATGTGTCTCTTTTGAAGCCAGTGCAACCAGGGACAAGACTAATCAAGCCACCAGACCCCATCCTTATAGACGGGGAACCCAAATTTGAAGTTAAGAACATCCTGGACTCCAAGATGGTGAAGTCAAAACTTTTGTATTTAATCGACTGGAAGGGTTACGGACCACAGGAAAGGTCTTGGGAACCTAGTGACCACGTGCATGCACATCGATTGGTGAAAAGATTCCACCGAAATTTCCCAGACAAACCAAAACCACGGGGAAGAACGACTTTAGGAGGGGCCTTGGGGGGGGGGGGGTGCTGTCATGATGCCTACCCCCGGGGAACCAGACCAGGTCCAGCAACCCCGGAAGCAGGCATCAAGTTATTTTGAGCAAGCCCAAAAACCCCTGCTAGGGGCCGTTTGGCTGCGGTCCTGGCGCCTATGGCACCAGGTTCATATGGAGAGTAAGTCCTGGCGCCAGGCTCAGAGTCAAGCTTACCTGATGCAGACCATGCTGCAGAGCTCCATGCCAAATGAGGCTTGGAAGGGACTATTTTACCTAGGGACTATTTTTTACTCGGGTGGGGCTGGGGAGGAATACTTACCTGGGACTACTTTGGAGGCTATTTAAACCACGCCCGAAGAGCAGCACACGCTTCGCGTTATTCTGCATCCAGCAGCATAACGCTCACCGTGTCTGCAAGCCTGCATCCAGTCTTCTGCCACGCCCGCCTCGAGTCTGCAGCTCCTAGAAAAAGGGAGGAACAGAAGGAGAAGAGGTTAGAATAAGAGCAAAACCTTCGATCCTTTCCTGAATTCCGGATCCACTGCGCCTTCGAGCTGGAAGAAAAAAGCATTTTACGCGCACTGCCTCGCCTGCTGCAGCGCCGCGCTGAACTCACCGGCCTTCGCAACATCCTCACAATCCACCGCATCCTTCTGCACGTTCCCGCCGCACTCTGGCACCTAAGGGGAACACAAGAACAGCAAAGGTGAGCCAAGGGAATAAACAGAGGCAATAGTAACTACCCCCATAGACTTACCTGATTACCGCCGGGGGTACTATTCCTCTTCACGGGTCGGCGCAGTCTCCATTGCATCCTCGCCGTACCCCGGCTCCTAAGGGGAACAAAAGGACAACAAGGTGAGACGAAGGGACAAACAAGGGGAACTCTTCTCACCACAATAGACTTACCTAATTTTACCGCCGGAGGCATTATTCTCCAAACTTCATATTTTCTCTCCACACCTGAATAAGGGAGCAAGCCACAGGTTACATTCTGGCCTTATTTTATTGAACTGTGTAGGATAAGCCAAATCCTTACCTGAACTTCGTCAGCTACCACAAGGAACTCTTCGCTGGGGTCAAGCTGCAAACTGCAAGGAACCGGACAAGAGTGAAAGTCAGACATGTGAACTCTTACGAACTACATACTTTTTGGAGTCAATATTGTTTTGGAACTCACCAATTCCTTCGAGCCAGTGAAGCAACTGGTTATCAACGCGCCCCTGCGCTCAATGCAGGATGGAGAGCTCATCTTTTCAAACCATCAGGTGAGACTATAAGAGGGGACATCAAAGGTGATCTGTGGGGAGAACAGCGGGGGATGGGGGCATTTACGCTCAACCCCACGGGTGGTTAATTCCCTTTCTCCATTTACAGAAGAATATTCCTACGGGCCAAGCAAACGAAGCTAGGTGGGCCAGTCCAGTCCGTCATCTCGGCCCTACGCATCACATTGGTGGAGACCGCAGCTGTCCAGTTCAGACCGACGCCTCTGCGGGAGCCAGGTGAGCGTAACACAACATGTCATCGGTGAATGCTATTAACTTATGCTCTTGTCCCGCCATATCTATCCCATTTTCCTGAGGTGTTTCCGGAACCCTAGCCAGCAGAGATTCTAAATATATGGCTTATACTAATGGGGACAAAAGACACCTCTGTTTAGTACCCCGCCCAAGATTCACCTTATTTGAGAGAGTCTCATTAACTGCTAACCGAATTGTAGGGAACGTATAATTTGCCTTAACCATTTGAATATACACCTTACCAAACTCCATGGCCTTCATTGTACAGAATACAAATGACCATTCCACTCTATCAAATGCCTTTTCCGCGTCTAATGACACCAGTGATGGACGTTTTCTCCATCAAATGGCAAACTCTGTGAATGTTATTGTGTGTTTGTCTCTGTGGTATAAACCCAGATTGGTCTTGTCCTATTAGTTTCGGCAACAATTCCGTCAACCTGTTTGCCAGGATCTTGGTGTACAATTTGGGGTCTAGGTTGATCAGTGCTATTGGCCTGTAGAGCTCGGAAGGGAGGGGTCCTTTCCCTGCATGAGGAGCACTATCATCTTTGCTTCATTCGTCATCTGTGTAATTTGTCCCTTTGCCTTAAAGGTATTAAATAAGTTCTTAAATTGAGGGGCTAGTAAATTCTGAAACTGTTTGTAGAAGCCCTCAGAGTAACCGTCTGGACCGGCACATTATTTTTTGGAAAGGACTGGGTTGCTTTTCTCACCTCCTCTTCTTTAATGTCCTCATCTAATGTCTCTTTTTCTAGCTCTGATAGTTGCGGAAGCAAGACCCCAGAGAGATTTTCCGCCTGCATAAAACTTGAGGGGTTATCCGATGTAAACAAGGCCTGATAGTACTCCCGCAAAATGTACCCCATTTCCTCATTTGTGGTCCTCTCTTCCCCTGCTGCATCCTTAATTTTCACGATCTCCTAGACCGGGTCTTACCCCTAAACTGTCTCACCAGAACCTTATGCGCCTTGTTGGATTTAATATAATACCATTGCTTCGTATTTAGTAGCACTTTCTCTGCCTACTTTTTACGAAGCGTCTCAGGATCCTTCAATTCAGCATGGAATCTCTGACCAGCATTGAAACCGCCTTAGTTAAGGTGAACACTAAACCCTCCCACCCCAACCCTCTGCCGGGACACAGATAGGGGACTTTCACACCATTGGACAAGGTGTTTTTCTGGGTTGCTTAGGGGCATCAAGGAGTTTTCTATTTGGTGGACTGTGCCCTGTAATATGCCCTCTCCCCTTGGGTAGTGGAGTCAAGAAAGGATCCTGCGATTATCTGTGGACGTGGACTCGTTAGCTAGATGTCTAGAAACCCTGCCATGTGAGAGATTGGTGTCACCCGCACAAAAGGTCAACCCAGTCCCGTCACCAAGCCTCCAACAGGGGACTTAGTCACACGTTACACAAGACTGTTACTGACGTGGAAGCCAAGGTATATGACAGTGGTTTATGCCAGGACACATTTTTTGGGATTTGCCATAAATCATGTTTTCCAGAAGGTCTGGGCCATCAGATATAGACTATTCATATGAGTTTCCTAGTTTGATAGCTGCTCTGGTGCACTTATGAGGCTGATTCAACAAGTGAACCATAAGTTACTGAAAAGAAACTGGTCCCCCATGCAGACTAAAAGAAAGCTTTTAGAAGCGAATGATACTTCTGGAGTGAAGAAAGCCATTTTCTGTTTGTCTTCCAGTGCAAAGTGACTTTCCAGTAAAACGTAAGTGAGATCCATTCTAGAGATGCAAGAGGAATCCCTAATTTTTCAATCATCTTATCGATGTGAGGCATGGGATATATGTCACAAGGGAGTAGTTTCTTACCTGTAACGCCATTTCTCCAACGTTGGTATCTTTCATGGATTCACATGCTGTGAATATTTCCCGTTGTCAGGCTGGAGGACCTCGGTAACTTAATATAGTAGTTTTCCTATGGAAAAACACCAACACCTTGAGTGTCCTATCGATTTCTTTATGGTTACTTTAGGCAGCACAATGGGACGTCCAGTATATAACCCTGCCCGCGGCTTCCCTTCAGATTATAACCTCTCCAAAAAAGGAGGATACCTTCAGAGGATGTTTGCCTGAAGGGGGGAGGCCAAAGGGCGCATGTGAATCCATGAAAGATACCAATGCTGGAGAAATGGAGTTACAGGTAAGAAACTACTCCCTTCTCCAGCATTGGATCTTTCATGGATTCACATGCTGTGAATAGACTATTTACCAGTAATAAGACCTGGAGGTGCATAACAGGCAAACAGGACGTATACGAAAGGCAATATAAACAACAACCGAAAGACATCACTTTCATTTATCTGAAAACAAAAACATAAGTAGAGCCCAAACCCCGGAAGCTGCTGGGTTTACCATACTGGAACAGGCGTGGAAGCACAGCACGCCCCACTTGCACGTCTTCAGCATGTTGTTGATTCAGACAGTAGCGTCTGGTGAACGTGTGCGCTACTGCCCACATCGCTGCCTGGCAAATGTCACTGAGCGGTATACTTGTCCAAAGAGCCACCGAAGACGCAGTGGACCTTGTAGAGTGAGCCCTGGGAGTCGACTGTAAAGGTTTATTGGCTTTTCTTGTGGCAGAATGATATTGTAGACGACACCCATTGTGAGATGCTTTGCTTCAAAATCGTCTTGTCCTTGTAGGAAGCCCGAAAGCCACAAAGAGTTGCTTAGATGCCCTGAATGACTTAGTCCGGTCCAGATAGAACTTCAAAGCCCTCTTGACATCCAGGGAATGCAATGCTTTCTACGCTGGAGTGCAAGCCTTGGGGAGAAAAGGTTGGTAGGGCTGTCATAGTGTTCTTGTGAAAGTCAGATGGAATCTTAGGAATAAAGTGGGGATTCCTAGAGAGGAGAACCTTGTTCTTCATGAAATGCAGGTATGGAGGGTCAGTGACCAGAGCCCGCAGCTCCAAAACCCGCATGGAAGATGTAATGGCCACCAGAAAAACGACTTGGCTCAAACGGCAGTTTAATGAGGGCCGTGAGCACCAAGTTGAGACTCCAGACCGGAGAAAACCTTTTCTTTGGGGGAAGGTCCTGAAAAGGCCCTTAAGGAAATGTTTAATCAATCTGTCACTGAACAGAGGTGTAGAGTTGCGCTGCCTCGTGAACCTTCAGATGGCCGGCTAGTGAACCTTGATAGATGACAATGCCAGGCGCGCCTTTGCCAACAGCAGAAGGTAAGGAAGGAGTTGTGAAGGCGAACCCCGCAATGGCTGCAAGTCCAGCTGCTGAGACCACCAGATCCAGAACCTTTTCCACTTATGGCCATATGATGCATTGGTAGATGGCGTCCTCGCTGCCGCCAAGATGCAGCGACATTCCTGAGGAATCTTTAGGTTTCCGAATTCTGAGTGGTCATGAGCCACTCTGCTAGGTTGAGGGAGCCCGGGTTGTAATGCCACACCATCCCCTTGTTCTGTGAAAGAAGTTCCGGCTCTGAACCCAGGTGAAGAGGGTCGTCCCTCACCAGTTGAAGAAGGTCTGAGAACCAGGTCTGTCTGGGCCAGAACAGGGCCACAAGGATGATCCTGCATGGAACCATGCAAATCATCTGAATAATTTTTCTGAGCAGGGGTAATGGAGGAAATGCGTAGGCGAACAGGCCTGTCCAGGGAAACAAGAAATGGTCTCCGTGGAGTGCGGATGAGACCCTTTACTGGCAAAGAGATGGCACTGCTTGTTCTCGGGGCTGGCGAACAAGTCCAGAAGGGAAGTCCCCCATTTCCCGAATATCCTCGCCACCTTGTCGTCCTTAAGCCACCATTCATGCATCTGAGCCGACTCCCTGCTGAGAGCATCTGCCTGAATGTTTTGAATCCCTGGTAGGTAGAAAGCCAGGATCTGACCCATGTGTGCTATTGCCCACTTCCAGATGGCCTGAGCCTCCTGGGACAGGGGCTGTGAATCTTTGCCCCCCTGTTTGCATAGATAGAACATAGTTCTGATGTTTTCAGTGAGAATCCATACCATCAAGTCCTGAATGAGGGGAAGAAAAGATTTGACTGCCCAGTGAACTGCCCTCAATTCCGGAATGTTGATATGCAAAGAAACCTCTGTGAGGGACCACAGGCCTTTCACTTGGAGCTGGTTCAGGTGAGCATCCCCATCTGACCTGGGAGGCATCAGTCACGATTGTGTACCGAAAATCTGATTCCACCAGGGGCAGGCCCCTTACGATGTTGCTGGAGTGAGTCAAACACCGCAGGACGTCTGCTAGAGACAGGGAGATGAGCACCTTGTCGGCCCAAGAGCCGTGGATCTGTGACCACCTTGACGCGAGAAACTCCTTTACAGTGCGCATGAAAAGACGACAATTCGGAATGAGTGGGATGCAGGACGCCATGGTGCCAAGAAGAGACATGTACAAGTGGACAGTGACCAAAGTTCCCGGTACAAACGAGCCCACCAGGGACAACAGCTTATGTATCCTTTACTTCGACGGCTTGACCTGATTGAGCACCGTCTGAAAATTAGCCCCCAGAAAAACCAAATCCCTTGAGGACATCAGACAGGATTTGCAAAGCCCAGACGCTGTAACAGGAGCATAGGTGCGCTGAGAGACTCTGATGCCCGCTGACAAGTTTCCCCCCTAACCAACCAGTCGTCCAGGTACGGATAAACATGATGTCTGTTTCTGCGGAGGTAAGCCGCCATCAGAGCCAGGCACTTGGTGAAAGTCTTGGGAGCCGACTTTAGGCAAAAGGGGAGAACCTGAAACTGGTAATGACTGTCACCGACCACGAACCGTAGAAATTTGCAATGCCTGGGTTGCATGGGGAAGTGAAAGTATGCATCCTCGAGATCCAACGATGCCAGACATTCCCCCGGCTGACCAGTTCGTATGACGTCTTGCAACGTTAGCATCCATTTTTGTCATTTTAAATACTTGTTGAGCGGCCGCAGGTCCAAAATGGGGCGCCATTTTCCGGTCTGCTTTTTTTTTTCTTTTTGAGAAAACATTTTATTGTTATCTGATACATCATGCAACTTACAAATTCTGTTTGGCTTTTTGATGACAAAGAAGGTTCCTCTTCCGATGCCGTGACTTTCTCGATGGTTCCCTTTTGCAGCATCAGACGCACCTCCTGACACAAGACCTGAAGGTGGGGCTGAGCTCTTTTTACTGGAGGAATAGGAAGTTGCGGATGCCTGAACTCCAACGAGTGACTGTATTGGACTGCTTCTAGCACCCATCTGTCGTGATCAAACGCCACTTGTCGAAACGGTGTGCCACCCTCCCCCCTATCTGACTGCCCTTGTGGCAGTCATTGCTAAGGCTTGGTCTGACGGCCTCTTTGAGAGGAGGAGGAACCCCTCTTTCGCTGTCCTTGATACTACTTGCTTCACTGTGCGGACTGGAAGGAACGTCGGAAGCCCTGGTAGAAGTAGATAGATCTACCATACCCCTTGTTGCAAGAACCTGAAAACCTTGCATTCCCCGAGACCCCACGAAAGGGGCGAAAAGAATATTTGTGCAGCAGGGCTGTCAGGAACTTTACAGTATCAGAGCCTGCCTTCATGTTCTTCAATGCATCGTCAATCGTCTCCCCCAAAAATGTTCCCCCTCGCAAGGCATGTTCACCACCTTGTGCTGAACCTCTGGCCGGAAATCAGTGCAGCGAAGCCAGGCCTGATGCCAGAGAACCACCCCATAATTAATCTCCTTAAACCCAGTATCCGCCGGTTTGACTGCAACATTAATACTATAACGGTACGATAAGGGTGAACCCGCCAATGCCCTATCCTGTCAGGCCCACATTTTCTGTGCACTGTCCGCAAACCACTCTTGCACAACCCTCAATTGAGCTGCCTCAAAGTATCTGTGAAAGTGGGGGAATCCCAAGCCCCCCCGACTTCTTGGTGGCATCAAGGTAGACATTGCAACCCTCCGTGGTTTATTACGCCATATATAAGAAGTCAATGATTTGGTGAGTGAGTGAAAAAATACCTTTGGAACCCTAATGGTCAATGCTTGGAAATTGTACAGTAGTCTTGGAAGCACTACCATCTTAATAGTGGTCAATCTTCCCAACCAGGAAGTTGTTATTGGGCTCCATTTCATAAGGTCAGTTTTGATCTTTGCCAGTAGATGAGGGTAATTCGCCCCATACACCGGACCATGATTCAACGCTTCCTCCCCCTCACAAACCAACATCATGCTGCTCTGGCAGGTGGTCTAACAGAGGTGCCAATCTGTGCCACATCTTGCGGTCGTACCGCCCCATGATCACCAACGAGTTGGCAGCTTTAACGGTAGTAGCACCCACTGTGAGGCCTTTCTTTCCGAAAGCGTTCAGCTTAGGGCCTTCATTTTCAGGGGGACTCGCACACTTGTGCTGAGTATGAGCCTTTCTACTTGCTGCTGCGGAAACAACCGACTCAGAAGTAGGGTGTGATGTCAGACACTTTGGAGTGGACTTGGGCACCTTGAACTTCTTCTCCAAGCGGCCTTTGACCGCAGGCTCCTTGAATGGGTGCCTCATTGTCCGAAGCCCGTCCTGCCACACATGGTCCAATATAGGGATCAAGAAGACCGCCTTTCTCCTCTTCCCCATTTAGTCAAACAAAAAGCAGTCCTTCTTTTCCTCCTCTGCGATGATGCCAAACTTGTGACAGGCTTAAGCCATCATGGCATGAAAAGCACAATATCATCGGCTGCGATGGCTGGGCTGGGCTACTCAGAGCATCCAGATCCGGGTCAGTATCCCAGGTGTCCACTTGTCTAGGCGAAGATGAGACTGTCGGGAGAGTCCTGCGGATCACTGTCCGGCTCAGATTCCACTAGTTCCCCTTCCGCCTGATCCCTTTGAGGAGGACTGAACGCCCTGGGAGATTTGCGTAGCAGACCAAACCGGGGAAAACCTTCTGTGATGAGGCACATGACTGCAAGGGGCTTCTGAGACATCATTTGGACGAGGAATGATAGGGGGGTCCTGCATCAACAGAACAGCCGGAGCCTGAGGCACCGGGAGCCTGGCATCCAATTGCCCCAGGAGCGATTGCAACATAGTAAGCACTTGCATCAAGAGTAACAGGTGCAGATTGACAAGAGGATACTGAGGCGGGACAGTCCCCAGACCCCCCATGTGGATGGAAGAGAAGGCTGCAGCGCCAAAACCGAAGGATCCAGAAACTGCTGCTCTTCCTCCTCTGGCTCTGAGTCAAACTAATAGGCCGACTCAGGTTGGAGAATATCCGTCGGGAGTATTGATGTAAATCCTGCCCCGGACTGCTACGTTGTTTTCCTGGGAGACAATGGACCTGCAGCGGCCACCAGCGTCCGCATCGACTTCTGCATTTCCACCTTCGCAGGAGCGGTCGT
This sequence comes from Ambystoma mexicanum, assembly GCF_040938575.1. Classification (NCBI taxonomy): domain Eukaryota; kingdom Metazoa; phylum Chordata; class Amphibia; order Caudata; family Ambystomatidae; genus Ambystoma; species Ambystoma mexicanum. Next base: position 1,469,630,067 of record NC_090931.1, on the reverse strand, counting down.
CGACGGGTCAGCCGTCGATGAAGCCATTGTCAGCAGGCTCGTCGACGGGGCTGTCACCAGCAGGGTCGTCGACGGGGGTGTTAGATGTTAAAGCTGTCATCATCAGAAGGTCCCTTGTTGAGGAGGCCGTCGTCGGTGGATCGGACGATAACACATCAGCCGTCGGCGCGGTCTTTGGCACCGGAGACGAAGGCCGATTGGACGAGGACTTGGACCGGTGCTTCGATGACTCATGGCCCAAAGAGGAGCGATGCCTGTCCTTGGAAGATGACTTCTTCATCAACAAGGGGGACGAATGAGACCTGGACTTCTACTTGTCCGATGCAGAGGCTTTGTGAGTCAGTTCTGCAGGTCTCTGCCGGTGTGAACCAGAGTCCTTCGGCTTATCCACCCATGGCGCAGACTTGTCTTGAGAGGGGGGCCCCAACCCCACACTACTCGCACCTGCCGAGCCACCAAAGACTCTATGTCTTTTCCCAAATCCGATGCCACCCTGGTCTTACCAGTCCGTTGCTTCTTAGGCAGTGGCTCTGCCAACTGCGCCCTCTGGAGTGATGGCAACCTCTTTGCCAAAGGAGTGGAGGACCTGCCCCTGTAGTAAGAGCCTACCTCCGAAGCTGGATAGGCCCCCTCATTCAGCCAGCAAATCAATTGCCTGTTACAGTCCCCGAGGGTCTTCTGGGAGAAGCCCCCGACAGATGTCACAGTTCTTGGCTGAGTGAGCAGCACAAGCACTCTGCATGGCCGTCCCCTTGTACATATTCTTGAGGTCGCAGGTCTCACACGGCCAAACTATTGACTTTTTCGGACCCACACATGACATGACGGGGACCTAGAAGTACGGAAAAAACCAGTGGAAACAGCAAAAGCTGTATAGAAAAAATAATGTATTCTCTGGAGAAAACACAAGGCGATCCCAACAGTTTGGAAGACTGTTGAAATCTGAAGGGAAACCTTTTTTCTCAAGGCTTCCACTCCAGCATAGAACGCATTGCATTCCCTAGATGTCAAGAAAGCTTTGAAGTTCTATCTGGACCAGACTAAGTCGTTCAGGGCATCTAAGCAACTCTTTGTGGCTTTCGGACGCTCCAACAAGGGGAAGACTATTTCGAAGCAAGGCATCTCACGATGGGTGTCGCCTACAATATCATTCTGCCATGAAAAAGCCAATAAACCTTTACAGTCGACTCCCAGGGCTCACTCTACAAGGTCTACAGCGTCTGTAGCAGGAGAAAAGTGTGAAACAAACCCTTGAGGAATTCCTTAACCAACCTGTGTGACCAGAGGGAAGGCAGATCTGAGGTATGCATGTATCATGAGATAGCTGCTAAATGCATCAACCCTGGAGGAGAGGGTCAAAATAGCCCTGTTAAGTGCATATACAAATATTGAGACCTTGATTGGTAAACCGATGAAAGCAAAAAAAGCCCTGGAAACGATGCACTGGATTCTCACAGTGGAGAAGATGCGCTCCTTGTCACTCGCCAACTCCTTTCAGAAAGTTGATTAGAAATTGGGGTGTTTACCGAGGTATTTGGTCAAGTTTCCTGATTGGAAGATCCGAAAATGTTTTATAAGAATCCGCATGAATATAGCACATACTGGCGCGATTTTGAGCAAGAGAGTTCAAGGAAAGGGGGAAAAAGCATTATGTAAAATCCAACTCTCCGACATTTGCTGATGGACTCTGAAGGTACATGGGCAGTTAGATCACTACTGTTTTCTCAGTTCGGGGGGGAGAAGCGATGGCTGCCAGACATGCTTTGGGACAGGCTGATTTCGGGATACGACAGAGTAATGACAATTCCAGTGGTCCAGGTACTTTTGAGAAGTGGCATTGTGATTTGAGACAAGAAATATTGCTGAGGAAAAGGTTATGCTAAAGTTGTTAGTACTCGGACATTGATTTTGGCAGGATGGTTGTGTTTCTTCTGTCACTCTTTTTCTCTTTTTATTATTGTTGTATCATAATGTTTTATTGATATTTTAATGTACCATATGAGTCATATTTATTACTGTTTTTTCTTCTTTGTTCTTGCTTAGTGTGATTGTTTTGTAAAAGGTTCTAGTAACAAAACACAAAAAATAAATAAAATGTAGTGAAAATGGGAACTCGCACCCTGCTGGGGCCAGAACATAGTGCAAATAATCACTCCTAATCACTCTCCCACACAAGTAAGAATCTATGCGAGGCACAATGAACTCAGTCTGGAAGAAAGACAATCACACAGAAGATTTGATGCTTGCATTTATTACTACAGTGACTAATCAGAATTAAGCAGCAATTTTCAATAATATGGGAATGAAAGTGCAAGCTGAATAGTACAAATTATCAGTTACAGATGAATAAGCAATGGATCTTACGCTCCTAGGAATCATTGATGGTGATACGATAGAACCACACCCAGGACCCACGCCACTCAGTGTGCCCAGCACCGCTCAGGGACTGGCCTAGCCCCCAAAAGCCTGCACCAGAGCGGGAATGTGATGCCAGGAGCCTCTGCTCTCTAGTGCTGGTTGGTCATCCAGGCGCTTTTTCTCTCCGTGCGCGCGTCTCATGAACAGCCCAGGAAGAGTCCTCCCCTAACTGGCCCAGGTAAAGTTCTCTTATTAGCAGCTGCACATCAATCACTATGACCTCCAGCTCTTCGAGAATCTTCTAGGCTAAAACCTTCCATGCAGCAAAACATGTTTTCTACTGGAAAGTTACTGCCAGTCTTGGCTCTCAGGCTCAATGTACGTTGCTGTGGGAAGCGCCTTTCTACATTCCTGTGTTATCAGTGCACCTGACAAGCGCAGAGCGCAGACGAGGATGGCAGTGCCTGGCTCCTAAACACTGCGCAGGGCTTCTTGCAAAACTAGATATTTATGTCTCCAGAAGGGCCTTCGCAGTTAACCCCTTGCAAGCATGCTGGCTCATTCAGTCTTAGAGGCCTGGCTGGTTCAGCATTTTCCTCTACACTTCGAATAAGCTCTAAATACACGCAAGATAGCTCAGTAGGTCAACGCAAGTGCAGGCTAATGCAAGTGCCTAGATACTTTTCATGACATTCCACCCCTTTCGAAGTACGGCCTGAAAATGCTTACTCAGCTCCATGATCTAGAAGTATGTACGGTGTGCTGTAGGCTGATCAAACGTTTTTCTAGGGCAGTCATTCTATTATAGAGGAAAGTCATTCTGCGCAAGAGCCCAATGAAAACTATAGAAATCAGTATTAGGGAAATCAGCAGCCACAGCAAGGGATGTAGCATAATATTAAGCAGCCTTGTGGAGGAGGGAGACCATCCAGTGAATACATCTCACCAATGGTGAGTAGGAACTGATTGCAGATGATCGGCAGTTTTGATTAACTGATTCCTGTCAATCATCATCTTGCACTCTGCAGAGATAACCAAGGTAGCTAATGTTTGGAAATCCTTCCAAGCGGTTTGAGCAAATTGTCTAATAGCTTGAAGCCTGGCAGTTATTACGCCAGAGGGTAGAGTCCAGTTAAGCAGTTGCGTGAGTTCGGCATGCAGAGTGGTGTGAGACCATCGGGTCAATGAATATAAGGTGTGAGTAACAAGGTCTAAGATAGTTACGACCTGATCTACACAAAATACTTGAGGGTTTCCTAGCAACCTATAATTATTAATAAGCAAGGAATGATTAGTAACTATACAGGCCTTGTGCTGGTCTATCTGGAAAATGTCAGTCCTGTTAATGTGGTACTGCATCCAGGTGCACTCCCCGGCTATGGGATGCATGCATGGCTCCGGAATCCTCCCAGTTTGGGGACACACCCACCCCTGATCCCAGCGCATGCAGGTGTGACTGTGGATGGTGTAGTTTTGGCTGTCTAACCATTCCCCTAGTTTTGGCTGTCTAACCATTCCCCTCGTATCTGCGGAACCCACCAGGAACCATTTATTTTCATAGGCAAGACTATAAAAGGGCACCATATTTCTAAAGCATAAGCGGTTCTACTAACTTGCATTAAAGCGTGGCATGTGTTATTCATGCAATCAAAAGCAAGCGGTTTAATCCATATGTGTGCTGGTAACTGTAGCTCTGTGTGCCAGTGGGTTGAGGATAGTCGCCCCCATTTGGAGCGAAAAGCCAACACCTGCTGATTTAACAAGGTTTGCCATAAAATGCATCAGGTGTCTTTAGCAGTCTTATTGTCCTGCCCTATGCCAGAAAAAATGTCTTCATAGCTAAAATTCTGCCATCTCCAGTGGTTGCCAATACTTGTAGCAGTGTATTACAGGGTAGGGCTTATCAATGAGCCCCACTGGGCCAGAAGTTTTATAGCAGCGCTGGCATCAGAACCCATAGTAGCTAACTTATTGCGCACAGTTTCTATGTCAAAGGCGTTTAAAGCTCCCATTCCCACCCCCGCTGGTCCTGCAATCAATGAATCTAGCCCCCTAGCTACGCGCAATTTAGCGATGGGCCACAGAAATTGACTCCATTTGTAGCAGCTTGGTTGTAATAATGAAACATAGCCTCGGGATAAATCTATGTCTAAGTGTACCTCTGTAATAATGGCGTGCATTACGTGCTTGCAATTTAAATTTTCTTACTACTGGAAAAGCTTGCATGTTCACAGTTTCTACCTTGTGTGATTTAAAGAACACCATGCCTGACATATACAATATTAGTTTTAGATACAAACACCATACTACCATCCGGCAGTGGCTTTTTCATCGCGCAATTATATGAAATGCATTTAGTTAAGTTATAGTCCACAAAATCTTGGCGAGTACACTCGCTGCAGTTCTTGGGGCAGAAAAAACATGAAACATCAAACAAATTGTTGGATCCATTCTCTGAAACGTTTGGGCCTAGGATTTCATAAGCACCAGTCATATGAGTCAGTGACAAAAGGTGTCCGACAATATGCCAAGCTAGCACATTAGCAGTTCCATGTGGATACTCATTTGTAGCGCTTTTCTCACAGGTTACGGTGTGATTTTTATCATCATGCAGGACTGGAGCATCAGGTGTAGTGCATGCGATTCTCAAAGTCCATGTAACGTCTTGCATGAACCCATTCTTTACAGAGAAAGCATTTGCTTGGCAGGTCAGGAACACCCACAGCAAGGCAAGTCCCATCCCCTTCATGTCGCACTATGTTCGTGGTGTGAGGCTAGTAACAGGGATATAAACAGGCATGTCAGAGTTCTGCAATAGTACAACATAATTACTTCCAACACCTTGACTTAACACCTCCCCAGCCTCAGACTTTTTGTTTGGATGGTGAATCCACACCTTTTTCCCGCTGCTACCGAAGCCTTCTTCACCCCTCAGTGTGGTGTCTGGGGCTTGCTTAATTTCAACCACTAGGGGAACAACTGCTTGCTCACAAATCAATTGTGCAATTCGGTCATATTTGGTTAATGGTACCGCAGATGCACCAGCATTATGTAAAAGTACCGAAACAGTCCCTCGATAATCGGGATCAATCACACCTCCCAAAATGTCAATGCCTTTTTACGCCAGGCTGGATCATGCAGCAATGCGTCCATAAGTGCCAGCCGGCAATTTGATGCCAATACCCAGCGATATGGGTTTGGTTTTCCCGCTGGTATAACATCATCTTCATAGGTAGCTAAATCAAGTCCAATGCTGCCTGCCATAGCTTGCACAGGTAGCTTTGTTTCTTTGTCAGTTTTCCACACAATAAGAGTCTTTGTGGATTCCACCTTCTCACTTGTCAGTCTCACAAAGGGGGTCTGCCGGTTCCCCAACAGACGATTGTTCAGTTCAAACAGTGCTTGTGCCAGGTGTTTGGACCACCCCTTGAGAGTATGAGTCTTAGTCAGTTTCTTTATTTGTTGCTTGATCAGCCCATTGCTGCGCTCCACCAGAGCAGAGGATTCTGGGTACCGACTGATGTGCAGTGTCCATTTGATACCTTGCTCTAGCGCCCAGTTCTGCACATTATGTCCAGCAAAATGGCTGCCTTGATCCGATTGGATTTCATCCGGAATGCCATAGTGCCTGATGAGGTATTCCATTCCTTGCAAGGTAGCCCGTTGATCTGCATGGGCGACTGGATAGGCTAACAGCAGTCCCAAATATGTGTCTACCATGGTCAAAACATAATGCTTCCCATTCTCGGGCGGCAGAGGGCCAATGTAGTCAATTTGCCATACGCTAGCAGCTCTTTCACCTCTTCTCAAAAGGCCTTGAGGCTTCCTCTCCAGTGGGTAGTGCTTCACTTCGCAGCACACAGAACATTGGGAGGCAGCTTGCTTGGCATGATCCATGGTAATGGGCAATTGCCTCCTCTTAACTCATTCATAGGTTCCTGCTTGCCCTAGATGCCCTGAGCTTTGGTGTGCCCAGTCCGCCATTCCTTGCAATACCTCACCTTCTTTGGGTGTTGTCACTGGGTGAATCTTTGCCATTTGATCCACTTCGTTGTTGAACAGGGCAGCCAGTGAGGTGTCAGGGGGCATGTGTGCATCGACATGCCCAAGGCAGATTTTGCACCTCTCACCTTTGCGCCACATCTCTTCTCAGTTGTCCGGCCCTCCCCAGATCGGAGTGTTTTAGATCTGCCAGCCGTCTCTTCTCCATGCCGGTGCCCAATGTGTCAGGCCCTGATATGTGGCCCAACTGTCTGTGTATATGTATGCAATCTCTGTTTCTTTCACCTGTTAAATCACAGAGGCCACCGCCTGCAGTTCAGCATATTGACTGGATCCTCCCACACCTTCTCTCATCAGCAATGTTTCTCGGTGGTGATGGAATCCAACAGTTTGCCAGTGTCTTTGCCCTTTATCATACTTTGCTGTGCCGTCCATGAACTATGCAAAATTTTGTTCTTCCTCTGTCAATGTATCATAGGCGGGTGCGACTTTGAAGGGAGATTCTGGCAACGCCGCTGGGGTGCTCGGTTCAGGCATCGCTTCCAGATCCACTGCCTCCAGCATTTGTTCTTGCAGTCTGGAAACCCCTGTGCGGCCAGCTTTCGTACGTTGCTGTAAATACCATTTCCATTTGACATGAGTGGCGTCTTGCACGCTGCCACTTTTTCCGCTTGCAGCAGTGTCGCGCACCCAGCCCATGATCGGAATTTCTATGCAAATTGTCACTGGTTGCTCGCCTGTGATTCTTTCAGTCTCAACTAGAGCCCAGTATACTGCAGAAACTTGTTTCTCAAGCGGAGTGTATCTTTTCATAGGATCAGTGAGTTTTCTTGACCAGAAACCTTGCGCCAATCTTTTCTGTCCTTGGTTTTGCCACAAGCTCCACAAAGCAACATCATTGTAGACAAGAATTTCCAGTTCAAAAGGGTCCGTTTTCATCATGGGGCCCAGCGTGATGTAATGCAATGCTGCAAAGCGTCCTTAGCTTGCAGAAAGACAGACTGTTGCTCTAGGCCCCATGTAAAATCATGTTTCTTTCTGGTGACTTTGTAGATGGGTTTCAGTATCAGGCTTAAATGAGGTATGTGACTTCTCCAAAAACCCATTAACCCAATTAATCTTTGTGCCTCTTTTTTATTTGCTGGTGGACTCATCTGCTGAACCATGTCAATCACAGGGACAGGAATTTTCTTAACTGACCCAGACCAGATGACACCTAAAAATGTCACCTCTTAAGCGGGCCCCTATACCTTTTTGGGATTTATGGCCCACCCCCGGTTTTGCATGTGTGTGATCAACTTTTCAGCAGCTTTTTCGACATGTTCTTTCTCAACACTGGTTAGCATGATGTCATCAATATAGTGGGCAACATACACATCATCCAACTGTACCATCTTCAAGTCTCTGGCAATCAATCCATGACACAGAGTGGGACTATGCAAATACCCCTGGGGCAATTTAGTAAATGTAAATTGTCTATCTCCCCAAGTTATAGCAAATTGGTCTTGTGATTCAGCATCAATATCAATGGAGAAAAATGCATTGGCCAAGTCAAGGACTACATGCCATTCACCCACTTCTCGTGTAAGGTTTTCAATCAGAGTAATGATGTCTGGCACTGCCACAGCTAAGGGTGGCACCTTCTTGTTCAAGGCGCGAAAATCAATTGTCAGATGCCACTCCCCATTAGGGCGGCGGATAGGCCAGATCGGAGAGTTGAATGGACTGACTGCCGGCCTCATTATGCCAGCTTTCACCAATGACTCAATAGTTTCACCAATCTCTTTGTGCCCTCCTGGCAGCCTGTACTGTTTCACGCACACTGGCTCAGCAGGAGGTAAATGCAAGGGGGACCATTTTGCATGCCCAACCACCACAGGGTTAACAACTCTCACATGAATTTTCCGATTGCCAAAAACAAATTCACCTAAATCTGTAGTCACACTTTTGCCCAACAACACATCCATTCCCAGTATATACTCAGGTATGTCTGCAATCAAAACATTTGCTGTGAAAGGCAATCCCTCGCCAATTGACATCTTTACATTGAATGCTTTTGCAACCGTTTCTGCTCCCTCATACCCATTGACCAAATCTCTGGGACCAGATAATTTATTGGGATTACCCTTCAAAATGGTTACTTCAGTTCCCGTGTCTAATAGAGCCAAAACGTGTTTCACTTTATCATTCAAATACAATGTAAGTGGCACAAAAGGGCGTCTGTCCCTGCGACTGGTTCTCTTTATTAACCGTACCTCAAAGACAGAGCCAGCCCTTCAATCAAAAATAGGGTCTGGGACCTCCCATTTGTCCTTTGCCAAATCAGGGTACACTTTTGCCCGAACTTTGGGCTTCAACACCTCTTCCTCAGATGGTGCAGAAGGCTTAGTTTTGCCTGACCCCTGCTTCTACAATTTTTTCTATTTCTCAAGCAGCTCAGGGGTGGGTTTACCGTCTATCTCTTCCTTTGGAATTCCTGCTTTTAGCAGGTCCACCCACATTTGCCTGCGTGTAATTTCAATAGTGTCAGTTTTCTCTTTAGACTTTGCATTTTTGCCATGCTTTTTCTCTGAATCATTACTCGCCGCCATTAGGCACGCTGCTTTGCGTACATCCAGCCCTTCTAATTGCCCTAGTAGCAATGCAACCTCACCAATGGCTTTCACTTGCGCTGGACCCAGCCATGAAAGCAATGCTCCCTTCATATGACCCTGGGCATTCTGCAGCAAGCGCGCGCGCATGCCTGCAGTAAAAAGTTCCATATCAGGCCCAGCAAAATTTTCACTGTACATTGCGCACTGTAAACCCATCTCTCTAAAATGATCTGTCGCTTCAGGTAGTGAACCCCAGGGGCCCCACATTTCTTCCATATCCATTGGACGTGTATACAAATTTATTAAAGCAGTCTGAAGCCAATTAAACAAGGAATGCGACCCTTGCTGCCCCAGCGCGCCGCGCACCATCTGTCCCAGCATTACATTAGTAGTGATAGAACCCATTTTTAATAATTCTTCTGTGGTTAAGATGATGCCATCTGCATCAGTGTCCCACAATCTAAGGTACCATTTCAAAAGCGGTTCGCCTGCTCAACTTGGCAATGTCTAAAAGCTCGGTCTGTGTATAATCGCGAACAATCCTAGTATTCTGAATGTTTCCGCCGCCAGCTTGCCCTTTTGACTTGTTAGTGATTAACGGCCGTGCTGGATAAACACATTTCTTTGGAGCACATTCCAGCTCCTCTTCCTCAGAACAGTCTAGCTCTGCAAGTCTGACTTCAACAGGTTCATCCCAATCAAATGTCTGTTCTGTTTCGCTATCGCTAACCTCACCAGACCATGAATTTGGGTCCCAAGTATCTTTTCTAATTAATGCTCGAATCCTTATCTTTGACGGATTGCCTCGCCGCTGTCTGCGATTGTGCATGGCTACATGCACAGCTAAAGAGGCACACCTGTCCTCCATCTGATCAGGCCACTTAATGGACGGTTCAAGGGTCTTTCTCATTATGATTTGTTGCTCCTGGAGCAGGGAAATCTCATCATTTAATTTACGAATCTGTGCATCTTTAAGCAATTCATTCTCACGCAACTTCCTGAGCACCTGCAGGAACAACCAGCCCACGTTTATTGCTCCCTTCTGCATATCCCAAGCGGTAAACTCTCAAAACACTCACTAATTACCGCCAGGGAAACAATTTTCAAGCATGTCCCATGCCCTCAGCACAGAGTACCGATGCAAAATGTCTGCTACACCTGACCAGGCATTTGTTGCTGGCCATCCTGGAATGTGACAGAGTACACTATCCCCTTCGTTGCATTCATCCTTCATCTGTTTCTTCCAGAAAGGCATTGTGCTCGCAAATCCTGCAATCGACTATGCCAAATCTAGTGAAAAGGGGAACCCGCACCCTCCTGGGGCCAGCCCTTAGTGCAAATAATCACTCTTAATCACTCTCCCACACAAGTAAGAATCTATGCGAGGCACAATGAACTCAATCTGGAAGAAAGCCAATCACACAGAAGATTTGATGCTTGCATTTATTACTACAGTGACTAATCAGAATTAATTTTCAATAATATGGGAATGAAAGTGCAAGCTGAATAGTACAAATTATCAGTTACAGATGCATAAGCAATGGATCTTACGCTCCTAGGAATCGTTGATGGCGATACGATAAAACCACACCCAGGACCCACGCCACTCAGTGTGCCCGGCACCGCTCAGGGACGGGCCTAGCCCCCAAAAGCCTGCACCAGAGCGGGGATGTGATGCCAGGAGCCATTGCCCTCTAGTGCTGGCTGGTCATCCAGGCGCGTTTTCTCTCCATGCGCGCATCTCATGAACAGCCCAGGAAGAGTTCTCCCCTAACTGGCCCAGGTAAAGGTCTCTTATTAGGGGCCGCACGTCACTCACTATGACGTACCAGCCCTTTGAGAATCTTCTAGGCTAAACCAGCTCTTTGAGAATCTTCTAGGCTAAAACCTTCCATGCAGCAAAACATGTTTTCTACTGGAAAGTTACTGTAAGTCTTGGCTCTCAGGCTCAGTGTACGTTGTTGTGGGAAGCGCCTTTCTACATTCCTGTGTTATCAGTGCACCTGACAAGCGCAGAAGAGGATGGCAGTGCCTGGCTCCTAAACGCTGCGCAGGGCTTCTTGCAAAACTAGATATTTATGTCTCCAGAAGGGCCTTTGCAGTTAACCCCTTGCAAGCATGCTGGCTCACTCAGTCTTAGAGGCCTGGCTGGTTCAGCATTTTCCTCCACGCTTCGAATAAGCTCTAAATACACGCAAGATAGCTCAGTAGGTCAACGCAAGTGCAGGCTAATGCAAGTGCCCAAATACTTTTCATGACAGAAATGCACCTTGACAGAAGAGTATGCTAGCCCAGTTTCTGCCAACCAGAGGAGGAATGGTAAAACGTGTGCCTCGTGAACGTGTAATGGATTCAGTTGCTATGTTGCACACCATTTGGTAACACGTTTCTACTTGCTTTTGTAGCAGGACAAGGTTGAAGTTGCTCTTGCCCTGGCTAGGATCCCCTTGCATTCTGGGGGCAGCCAAATGTTTGCAAACTCTAAAGTTGCAGGAGCCGGGCCGTCAAGTTGAAGTATGCTGGGTCGTGGTCCAGATCCGATCCGCTGTCTCTGAAGAGTATGTCTCAGAGCGGGGCTAATCTGAGGAAAGGAGCCACCGACAGGTGAAGTAGGTCTGAGTAGTCGCAGCCAGGCTAGGGCTACCCGGACCACAGTACAGTAAATCCGTTTGAGCGTACTGAGAAGTTGAGGCAGAAGAGGGATCGGAGGAAAAGCATAAGGGAACAGTCCTTACCGTCAGAATGAGAATGCGTCCCCTATGCTCCCCTGTTGGTGTAATCGACTGGCAAACTGATGGCATCTCTTGTTGGGTGCTATAGCGAACAGGTCGATTTCCGCCTGTCCCCATTTGGAGAAGAGCTGGAGTACTTGGCTCGTGTGAAGTTCTCATTCGTCGCAGGACCCGAGTATCCTGTTGAGAGAATCTGCAATGGTATTGTAGATACCCGGCAGACGCAAAGGAATCAGGACTATGTTGTGTGTGATTGCCAATTTCCACAGCGCCTGCCCTTCCGTCGACAAAAACGGTGAGCGGGACCCACCCTGCTCACAGATATAAAACATGTTTGGGGTGTTGTCTGTGAAGATGCGAACCACCTTGCTGTGGAGCTGTGGCTTGAAGGATTTTTAGGGCCCAGAACACTGCCCTAAACTTGATGACATTGGTGTGTAGGACTTTCTTCTCCGGAAAGACAAAGACCTCTGGTTTGGAACTCTCCTGTGTGGGCTGGGCTCCCCAACCTTCTAGGGAGGCTTCCGTGGTCACTGTGGCTTGATGTGCTGGAAGACGAAAGGGCACTCCCTGAGTGAGATTGTTCTAGGCTCCACCATTGAAGAGCACGGCGGAAAGACAGTGTGAGGGGAAGCTTGTCTTCCGAGGACCCTGATATTTGTTGCCAATGGGCATCTAGGAACTTCTGCAGTGGCCTCATCTGGAGCCTGCAGTGCAGAATTAACTGGATGCAAGATGACATCCTCCCCAGGAGGGGCTTTGTTAAGCAGACCGATGCAGCCGGCGATCTGTATAGTTGTTGGACCTTGAGCAGTATTGTCTTCACCCTCTCCTCTGAAGGCGTGGTGACACATGCAAGGGTGTTGAGCCGTGAGCCCAAGAACAACAAGTCTTGAGTAGGATGCACGCAGAACTCCAGGGATTTCAGACACTGTATGGTATCCTTGGTCTGTTGTGTCGCTAGCATTAGTGATGTAGCATGTACTAGCCAGTCATCCAGGTAAAGGTAAACATCGACGCCTGAACGACTGAGGTGGGCTGTCACTGGAGCTACTTCACGAAGACTCTTAGGGTGATTTTAGCATGAAAGGTAGGGCCTTGAACCGGTAGTGTTTAGCCTGGACTTGGAAGCGATGAAACGCCTGTTCCTTTTGATGAATGGGGATGTGCAGCTAAGCATCCTGTAAGTGAAGAGATGCAAGGAAATCCCCTTTTTCTAGTTGGATCAGAATGTGTTGTAGGGTCACCATGCAGAACCTTTGAGACTTGAGGAATTTGTTTAACCTCTTTATATGTACTATAGGTCTCCATCCTCCTGACTTCCTCCTTACCAGAAGTTATCTGGAGCACACTCTGGATCCTTTTATGTGCGATGGTATGGGCTTGATGGCTCCCCTTTTTCTGAACGGACCATACTTCTTGAAGGAGTAAGGCTTGATGTTTATCTGCCTTTGGGATGGGGGGCTGGATGGACATTTCTCTATGAATTCCAGGGTATGGCGTTGTTGCAACCATTTGTTGGTGGTGATTTTTCTCCACTGTGCAGCGAAGTTGGCAACACGCCCCCCCCCCCTACTGGGTTCCTGAAGTGGGGGTTGGGTATGGTGGCCCTGTCAGGCTTGTGTTGGGGCTCGACTCCTGGAGGAGGCTCTGCATCTTCGTTGGCTCCCTCTGTAGGGTTGAGTCTTGGAGGCTGGCTGATTACAGATGGTTACCTCACAGGCCCATGTCTCCACATTGCTTCTGGGAGAAACCAGAGGGTGTCTCACATGCCAGGGCACAGCCATCGCCTTTGGATCCAGACCTTGGGGGTGGACCAGTGAGGGAGGATCACCTGGGTGAGGGGTCTTCGGGGAGTAGGGGTGAGGTACCCGATGGTGAGACACGGTATTCCCCCCTTTTCTGTTCATCTATCTCATCCTATAGGATTTTCCAAAGTCCCAACTCCCCCCCCTCCCTTGTTTCACAAACACTGGATGACTGAGAGCAACCAGACTAACTCTCTCACATCGTACTGGACATGTACTGTTAAACGGGTCAGGCAAATTCAGGCACTTTACACATGCACCTGCTACCAGTTAGCTCTCCTCACACGAATAAAAGGCAACACCTAAAGACACACTCTGAGAAAAGTGGAACACAAGCAGAATTACCGGGACAAGGGCACACCTACTAGAGCAGAGCAACAGACCAAGGGACAAGAGCAGCAGGCCGAAAACTCCAAGGGTTCCCTATTGGAAGTCGTTGACTCAGACAGACTGCGAAAAACACATGGGGAAGGCCAGATCCAATGAGTGAAGATTACATTGTGTTCCAAGGACGCCAACAACCCTCCTGGATGAACTGCAGAGTTGGGGCGGCAAGGCTAAGCCTGTGGTACTAACCTTGACTCGTGACTTGAAAATAGCAAAACAAGAAAGAATCGCACACAGCCGGTGAGCTGGCAAGTGACCTGAGAGACTGTTGTGTGTTAAAGCGAATGAAGTAGCAACATTGTATTATACGTGAAGGCTGCATGCGTGTGGAGGAGACGCGAAGAAAGGCAGACCTGTGAATGCACTTTGAAGTAAAAAGCAGCTGTGAGAGCAGCGATACTAAGTAACAGAGTGGCAAAAGGAAGTAACCCATTCGAAAGTATCAGTAAAAGGTACCTTGTTTTGAAGTAAAAAAACAAACAGAAGTTACCATGAACTTTGAGTCGAAGTGGTCCTGCGGTGGTCTGGTAAAAGTGCCACACACATTGAAAAGTATTCGAAAGGGGTCTGAGCCCGATAGAGGGGGACCCGAAGTACAGTAAACCTGGGGAAGGGAGCCCCTTGCGAGTTTGTGTTGAACTGTGACGTGAAAGTCTGAGCCCGTAGAAGGGGACCCTTGTGAAATGTGTGCTGTAAGGTCTGAACCCGGCAGAGGGGGACCTTTGTGAACTGTGTGCTGTAAGGTCTGAGCCCGGCAGAGGGGGACCTTCATGAATTGTGAACTTTACGTTGGAAATACAAGTTTGGAAAGTCAAGGAAAAGACTTTAACGTGGAAGGCAAGACGGGCCTCAATCCACGGTTTGGAACTGCTTAAGAGTGGTAGAAACTGAGCCAGAGTATGTCATGCTGCCTACAGGGACAGACCTTACTCCGTGGGATGTAACCTGAGGAGGAGAGCTGGTTCACCTACCTTTATTCTTTTTTAACACTGATTTTTCCTTTAACAGACATTTCTCCTTTTACACTCTTTGTATAAGAGAAAGGGCAGGCATTAGGTTTTATTGGAATAGGCCATTTTAATTTGACTGACGCCACTAGGACTGTTTTGTTTATCGTTCGATGGTTGGGACTACTCCCATATTAGTTATAGGGCAAATTAGGAGTTTCTCTGACCCCAACATTTTCAATAAAGGTTTTACAAATTGTGTCAGTATCATACTTGTGATACCATGCTTTCCCTACACTCCCTAGAACTCTGGTTGGTAGCGGGAAGAGCCACAGCAGTGAGGTCTTTCAAGTTGGGGTTTGCAGTGGTTCGTTCTCCCCTTCACGGGTTAAAGCATGCGCCAGGTTCTCGGGCCTCGACCATAATTATTAGCGTGCATGCCTTTAAGCCAAAAACCATGGAGTCTTTCTATTGACAATTTTCCACCACACATTCGGAGGCCTGGAAGAGGGCATGGAGATTCCACCATATACCAACTCAGAGTTGAAATCATGCAACGGATGATCTTCACCAGCCAAAAGTGTCTCTTGGGTCCTCCTTCTTGGTCCAAACCCTATGGCTCTTTCAAAGGCTGCTGTCAACCGCCCTCAAAACCAGTTATGCACTCTGGGGAACTTCAGGTCCCTCGCTGGGTATTTCTGGCTGTAACAAGTCTATAGATGCTCGGTGAAGGGAAATAGTTCAAGGGCAACATGTTTGTCTTGGACGCAAGACAACACAGCGCAACACAGTTTGAATACAGTTTGAATACTGATCCCGCGCTTAGAAACCAATTTCTGGTATTAAATGCGTTATAAAAGAACAATTATAAAGACACAAAAGAAAAAATTATTCGCTAATCAGTCATCAAAAAGGCACAAACACCACACCAGAGTGACAGAGTAGGACTTTTGGTCTAAGGCCCCTACACCTGTGAAGGATGGATGGAGGACTGTAAAAGAAAAGAATCACCCCTCTCTCCAACCTCTGCAACCAATTAAGGGGCAGGGCCAGCAGAAAAATGAAACCAACTTTGAATGGGCTACATTTTGCAGCTCCATCAAGAAGCTGTTAGACTTAAGGCCTGTTCATTAGTAGTAGCACACACCAGACAAATGGATGTTAATTTCACCATAAAAAAATGGAACAATCCCCAGTCTATTAGATGGATCCTTTAACGCCGCAAGCACATTTCCTATTACATAAGTAGTTTTTATGGCCTTGTTTGTAATACAAAATAAGCGGGCCCCTATACCTTTTGGGGATTTATCACCCACCCCCTGTTTTGCATGTGTGTGATCAACTTTTCAGCAGCTTTTTCGACATGTTCTTTCTCAACACTGGTTAGCATGATGTCATCAATATAGTGGGCAACATACACATCATCCAACTGTGTGTCCTGCACTCAAAATGTCCATGTTCAAGAGATAATGCTGGATTTTTTTGTTCACGGTTGATGTAATATGACTTGCAATTATAGTGGTTGGCGAGGTGCCTTCGTGTAAATGTGCCATTAATGAGAAATACTCTAACTACAGTTTAGTTCTGATGAAGTGCTTTAGCACAAAACATATAGTGGCCAACTAATCTACCAGCATTTGTGGAAATACCATTTACGAAATGTTAAAATAAGGTTATGCTTGGGATTTGTTTCTTTGAAAATAGCAGGACAAAACCACCAACGTTACCAGGTTTTGGAACAAATTTGCAATAAACGAAAATCTGCCAAAAAAATATTTCTGGGATTCAGTGCATCTGTGCACACTCTTTTAAAAAAATGTTTTATTGAGTTACAGTTTACTCAACTTTTCACAAATTCACCCCGAAAACATCATTCGATAAAACAAATAAAAAGGTGCATGAGCACCATTCTCCCCTCCTCAAGTTAAAATTTCCAAAACTTTTTCAAATTTCCTCTAAAACAGACTAAATACAAAATACACGCGTGATCATTGCCCATCATGAATCGGTCCCACTGCTCCGCTCAGTCAAAGACAACCTCCATCCAATGGCTTTCCCAGTCTCCACTCTCAGGGACTCCAACACTGCACAATCATATAGATGTTTGGCCGACTCGAGTGCGCCATCACCACACAGCCCACATTCACAGTCTGGTCTTGGGGTCTTGTGCCATGCTCCCTCAATTTCCCTTGATCTCACCACATTGAACTTGATTTTTAAGTAGTTCCAGATCAGGTGATTCCCCAGGAAATCACATAAATGTGTTGGGGATCAGAACTTACATCAACATAATACACAAACTCTCCAGCGCTGTTCCTTATGGCAAAGGTAACCAACACCTGCTCGACCCCCCATTCAACAATGAAAGCTTTACTCACAAATTTAAAGCGCCTCAAAGATTCACCCATAACTTCACTTGCTGCTCTCCCCAACCATAACACTGCTACCTCGCATAGTCTTGCCACATTGCTGCCTCCCATATACTTAGCACGCAAGTGTAGTCTTCCAGTATAAGGCTCAGCAATGTAACAGCTGGTGCGTTAGCCATTTTCCAGTACAGTGTCAAACACCACAGCGCCAGCTTCAGGTCAATAGACAAGAGGCTGAATTCCAACACAATCGTTTCGAAGGCAGTACGAGTGGGTAACCATAAGAGGCTCTTGACCATTACCCGTTCTAGCAATGCGAGTTCCCTGGCTTTGAATAATGCTCACGATTCCATGCCATATAACATCATTGGGAGCACTTTAGGTAAAGATGTAACATAGAACCTACCGAGTGGTCTCCCCCCTTATGTGAGAATGAGCAGACCCTTCCGAGGGTGGCATTGCTCTTCAATTTTACGTAATCCATGTGGGACATCCCATTCAACCCAGAATCCAGTTTGATGCCTCCCTGCCGCCCTCTGTCTTGAGCCTGATCTTATTAAGTTCCGGAAACTCCTCAAGACCTTCCTCTTCTTTCTCTCTCCCTCTACCCAGCTAACCTAGCTCTCTGCTCTTCCCCTCTCTCCCTCCTCTTCCTTACAGCTTGCTGACCGGCGGCCTGGTGTACCTCAGAGTCTCACAGGTCCCTGGCAGCCCCTGCCAGTCCCCTTTCGCACTTGCCTCAGCACCGCCTACACCGCTCACATACTCACTTCACTTGAGAAATAACCCATGAGAGTGGTTCTCTCTGCACTTACCCCAGTCTCCACAGATGGGGTGCACTTGGACCTCGCCCCCCCCTCCCTGTGACTTTGCACTTGTACAATATGTACGCACCATGCCTGAAGATCGTCTGTGTGTTCTCCCTTGTCTTCATCCCTTAATTGCACTGGTAAAACTGCAGAATCGCTGTCAGGCCTGTTTGCTGTATCTCAAACTGTTAAATGTATTTTATGCACTTACTCTGCCTCTGCAGACTATTATCGTCTCAGAATTTCAAGGGCTCTGAGCACCTGTTGTTTTTCCCCATGCCTGGATGAACTCCACCTGCAGTTTTCTGGAGTACTCATCCACCACTACCAGGAAATGCGTTCCCTGTGACGTGGACCCAAAGTCAACCTGCTGCGGGGGATGGCTTTGATGGCAGGTTTCCTCTGGGCGGGCGACGCTGCCTGGCACCACACACATGAGGCTACATATTCATCCACCCGTTTCTCGAGCTCGGGGAACCACACCTTTTGGCATAGGCGGGCTTTGGTCTTTGCAGCCCCTTGATGGCCTTGGTGTGCCAGGCCGATCACCTCATGGGCTTTGGCCTGCGGGACCACAATCCTATTGCCCCTCAGCAATAGTCCCTTCTCTGAGAACGATAGCTCCTCCCGCACTCTCCACATCTGCTCGAGCACCACCTTTGCTTCCTGTGTGCGCCCAGCCAGCGACTCCAAGACACTCTTCCACAACCCTTGCTGCAGTGCCGCTCTGAGGATGCAGAAACACTTGTCGTTTACAGCCGCCACTTCCAGGTCTTCGAGTGGTAGGGCATTCCAGGTGGCCGCTTCAACTACCAGTTGTATGTGATCGCTGGCCTCTTCCGCACAGCCATCAGCTTCTCCATCCTGTCAACTCTCCGGATGGCGAGAGAGGTAGTCGGCTGCACTGTTGGCACCAGGTCGATACACTGATACCCCGTATTCCAGCAGGGCCAGCATCCACCTCTCAATCCTCGCTGGTGGTTTTGAGGACGAGCCGGCCAGGATCGGCAGTAGGGGCTTGTGGTCCGTCACTACGGTCACCGGCCTTCCCAGGATGTACAGCCGAAAGCGCCTGCACCCCCAGAGAACGGCCAGCGCTTCACGCTCTATCTGAGAATATCGCTGCTCTGTCTCGGACAGAGCCTTGCTGGTGTAGGCCACGGGGCAGATGCAGGAGTCTTGCCCCACTTGCGTTAGTACTATACTCAGGCCAAACAGGCTGGTGTCCACAACGATTTCAGACTGCAGAGCAGGGTCGAAAAAGGCCATTGTGTCTTCCTCTGTGAGGGCGCTTTTAATGTCCTCGAAAGCCGCATGTTCCAATGGTCCCCACTGCCACGCTGTCTCTTTTTTTGTGAGGGCCCGTAGTGGCTCAGACCTGGATGCCAGATTTTTGATAAACCGGCCACAATAGGTGACCATTCCCAGGAAGCTTCTCACATTTTCTGGGGGTTTCGCTTCCTTGATGTCTGTTACTTTCCTGGGGTACAGAGACACTCCTCCCTCGTTGAACATGAATCCGAAGAACTCTATGTTCGTCCTCAGGAACTCACATTTTTCACGGTGGAGTGTCAGGCCCAATGATTGAAGCCTCTCAAAAGTTTTCGCCAGTCTCTGCAGGTGGTCCACTTCTGACTTGGTGAACACCAGTATATCGTCACTGATGTTCAGCACGCCCTTTAGGTCTGCGAGAGCCCCTCTAATAATGTTTTGGAATACCTCAGCCGCGGAGGAGACCCCGAGCTGAGTCGCTTGTACTGGTATAGACCCCGGTGGGTCATGAAAGTTGTGATACACCTCGACTCTGGATGCAGGAGGACTTGGTGGTATCCAGCCCTAAGATCGAGCTTCGAAAAGAAGCGAGCTCCCTGCAGCTCTGCGATGATGTTGTCAATAGTTGGTGTGAGATGGCGTTCCCTCCTGATCGCCTTGTTGGGAAGCCTCATGTCCACACAAATGCTTACGTAGTCTGGTTGCTTGGCACCCACAATTGGGGACACCTAGGGCGTTGGACCTTCCACCTCCTCGATGATGTCAAGGTTTACCAAGTTATCCAGCTCTTTGTCCACCAACTCCCTCAGATGGAATGGCACCCTCCGGTGTTTGAGGGCAATTGGCTGCACCGACTCATCGATGCGCAGTCTCACTGGATCCCCAGCCATGCGACCAATCCCTTGGAACAGGCCTGCATATTTCTCCAGCAGCGTTTGTCTATCCTCCACGTATACGGAGTATGCAAAGCTCACCAGTCCGAGGGCTTCGGCTGCCGGACAGCTCAGTAAGGTGTTGGTACTGACAGGCGTTACGTAGAAACGTGCTTTTTTTAGATGATAAGTTTATTGTAATGCTTACAGCACAAGCTTTGTAAAACTTTTCATATAAAACTTTAAAAAATAATTCATTCAAGATATAAGCTGGAAATCATAATACATTATGACAAACACTTTAAATACGTATCCACACTTGGAAGAAAGGACGTTATATTAAGCAGTCAAAAATCTCGGATAAGTGTATAGAAAATCGGACAATTAAATAGATTAAGTTCATGTCATTGCCTTTAAAAATTTCAACCACAGACCAGGGATCTCAAGGATCGTTACAGCATTATTGTATGATTTGAAGTATTTCATTCGAAGATGGGTCGTACTTTCACACGTGATGATCAGATGATGCAAAGTTTCTTTGGATAGATTGCCACATAATCTACAATATTTGTGATTATAAATATTTTTGTTCCTCCAACTTGACGGCGATAGTGCCACTGATAAGTTGAATTTGAGCAGTAGATACGTTCTAAAAATTTTGGGATTCGGATAGGCCTGAATGTAAAGTGGGGTACATTTTCGATCCCTTCTATATTTACAGTAGTCCGTAGCGGAGGGCAATTTTTCTAGATGGAGCATATTGAGCGCAAATGAGCAAACACTTAATTTACGCTTCAACCAATATTTAATATTGCCCGTACTATATATGCTGCTACCTTCATATAGCCACTGATGGTGAGTACATTTCAATAGGCCGATTGTGCCTAATGATATAGAGTTAACCAAACTCAAAAAAGCCAGCATGTATGGAATAACAATCGTATCGGTAGGCACAGTCGTCACACGTTGGAAGAACATCACACATTGTGAAAGGTAACAGTTCCAAATACCTTTGATATCAAACTCCAGATATATATATTCGATGCTTAAGCATTTAGGTACACAAAATAAGCGCCTTAAGAGTTTAGCCTCAAATCTGACCAATTATTTTTCAATTTGTGTCCCCAAATGGATATAGCATAGGATAACATAGCTGTTATTTTAGAATTATAGATAGTTAAGACGGCTGTTGCACTAAAGCCATTGTTACAACCTATAAAAGCACTTAGAATGTTGACTGAGGCCGCACACTTTACTTTGGTTTCGGCCCAATGCGGTTGCCAATTGAGCTTGTCGTCAATTGTGACACCTAGACATTTGTAGGTGGAGACTTGCTCCAAACAAACATTAGCTAGACTCCAATGTAAGCGCTTTGGCCTCATTTTCCGAGTGAATACCATGGTTTTACTTTTGGATATATTGATGATAAGGCCATTGTTCGATGCATATGTGGTGAGTGCATTCAGCATCTGTTGCAGACCAGATGGTGTATAATCCAAAAGTAAAAGGTTGTCGGCATACGCCAGCCAGCCCAGGGCAACATTTTTTATTTTGATAGGGTGTGCAGCATAGATATTAAAAGAGGCAATCATGTCAGCCAAAACAGGTTGAAAAGTGTCGCAGCTACCATACAGCCCTGTTTTACGCCGCGATTAGTAGGGAAAGATTGAAATAGTTTGCCTATGGCATTTAGACAAATGCAGACTGAGGTGTCTGCATGAAGAAGCATTAGCATGCGAAGCAATCCAATTGGGACCCCCCCATTGGTCGAGTTTGCGCCATAGATGATTTCTGCATACCGTATCAAATGCTGCAGAGAAATCAATAAAAGCACAGTAGACGGTCAGGTTCCGCCGCTCCGAAGAGTGTTCAATAGCAGATGTTAATATGAGCAAGTTGTGAAGGGTGCTGGATTTGGCTCTAAATCCAATCTGGTTGGGAGGTAAGATCTTAAATTTATCGATCCATGCGTTAAGTTCATGGAGTAACACTTTGGTGAATACTTTAGATGTTGAGTCTAACATTGCAAGCATTCTGAAATTGGCAGGAATGTCCCATGTTCCCTTCTTGTGGACCGTGAGTATGTTACTAGTTTTCCAAGATTTGGGTAAGGTTCCATGAATGCCGATATTGCTGAAAAGTAAGTGCAAAGCAGCACCCCATAATGGGGGATCACTTTTGAGTACTAGATTAGATATCCCATTGTGGCCAGCTGCACAAGAGGATTTTTGTTTTTCGATGTCTAATATGGAAGCCTTGCATTCCCAAATGGAATTCGGGATAGCAAGCGCCGTATTGACAGTCTCAGTGCTGGCTATTGTCTTTGCTATGTGATCAGTCCATGATGCTTCATTGATGCAGTTTATTGTTAGGTCTCTTTGCTTGTTTTTGGATAGAAGGTGCCATATCGCATTACCATCACCAGATAGGGATAGTCTCGCGATCTTTTGCCAGAGTTTTATCTCAAGCTCTTTTTTATGTGATGTTAGCCACCGTTTATAGCATTTTTTTAGTTCATGGATTTGCACAGTAATAGATAGCTCATTTGGGAGCCGGGTGTTGGAGTGGACCAGCATTTTAATGTTGGCCCGCAGTTGTCTTTTTGCCAGTTGTATAGCCTTGTCGTTATTATTACGTACAATTTGCACTAAGTTAACTTTCTCGAAGACTGATTTATACACTTTGTATATTGGTCATGGTTACTGAGTAGTGCTCAATTAATTGATCATGCAAATCCACTCGAGAAGAATACAATTTAATGAAGGGAGTTAGCAAGGTTTGAGCCATTGTATTCGCTTGGGCTATATATTGTGGCGTTTCTTTAAGATGCGATTATGGCCTTCATTCAAGTGGATCTGACCATTCTTATCAGTGGATGACAATGTGTGAATTGTTTGTTTGACATCAAATAGCAGACATAAAGGCAGATGGTCACTTTCCTCGCGACACACTATGCCCATATCTCTAATGAAAGGTAGTCCTAAAGCGTTTGAGAAGATGTAGTCAATGGTGCTGGCAGCAGAACCTTCTATACGTGTTGGAGCCATATGGGGATCACTCACAGTAGAGCCATTCAAGCGAATTAGGTTGTGAATTTGAAATAGTCTATTTGACTGCAGGGCATCATCATCTATTTGATTGACTGGAATAATTACACCAATTTTCGCATTGAAATCCCCCAGAACCCATATAGGGATGTCATGAGAATATTCTTTTAGCACAGCCTCAACAACCTTCAGGTTCTGTTTTGTCTGAGACATTTTGGGCGGGTCATAAATATTAATTATGATGAAAGTTGAGCCATCATTTTGAATCCTAGCTATTAGGATGTGAGAGGTTGAGGTACATAGTTTTTCTATGGTCCAGGGACTTGATACAGATATGAGCAGCCCACCTTTCGGGCGGCCCCAGGGTCCCTTTGATGCAAGTGAGTGAATAGTGCAACGATTGTCAATTTGAATCTCTCCAGTGAGCCATGTTTCTTGGAGAGCTACTATTTGGAACATATCAATATTACTTATGAGTCCATCAACATCAAACATATGGGTGTACCCTCGAGTATTCCAGGAGCAGAGAAATGCTAACGGTATAGGTCATTCTCTAATCCCAGTGAAGTGGTCCCTGAAGGACAAAGGCAACTACTGCTAGTAGCCCTCAGGCACAGACTCAGGGGACATAGACTCCTTGATAGTCGAGTTTGCCTTTACTGGTTTTTGAGTCATGCTCGGACAGTTTGGTTTAGATCCACTTGATGCAGTCGCAGTGGTTGATTTAGATTGCTTAGATGGAAGTTTTGCATCAGAGGATGTTTTGGTAGTTGGGCGCTTAATAGCAGGGATCTCAACCATTTGAGCAATGTAGCCAAGTTTGAGTAGATTTTCCTCGAACCCAAGTACATAGGTTAACGTAGCGTTATTTTTGAAGCATACATTAGATGTATAATGATTTTCTAATTCAATTTGGTCGACAAGATGGCTATCATCGGATGTAATTACACGAAGAGGAACTAGTTTGTGGAATAATTTCAGTATTGCAGTTCTATTTAAGGGGACATATGATTGGACCTCAGCGATTTGAGTTAATTGAAGGGCAGCCATCAATGAAGGTTGTTTAGAGAGACCTTGGCTTAAGTTAAGTGTGGAATCGGGAGATCACTTTCTTTTCAGTGGGTGGAACAACCCATTCTTTAGGTAGGGTTGATTGTCGATCTACAATAGGGGGCTCTACTACGGATGACAACATGTTCTTCCTATTTGGTTTCTTTAATTTCCCTTTATTCACAGCTCCATGAGAAACCTTATTGGATTTAGACAACATTTTCGTAGGTGGACAAGGGTTAACAATAGAGACGATAGGGTCTACATGGATGGTGTTTTGGGATTTTTTAATATGCGGGGACAGTGGGGTCGCAAACTGTCCCAGACAAGTGGCCTTAAGTTTAGACCTTTGTATGTTTTTTTGGATTGTGTTTCTATACATAAATGCCTGAAAAACGCGGTTAGGTTTACAATGCTTGTGCCGGGGTAGTAATTTGCATGTTAAGGTCGGAGGTATAGGAGCACTAAGCTTTTGGGGTGCTACCAGTGATGTTGCCATAGATTGGGTAGCGCAGGTACTTCTCAAGCTCGTGTGAATGAGCAGAGATTGGATATCAATTTTGGCTTCTAATAAGTTACATTTATCCAATAGGCTAGTAAGAAGATTTCGAGGGCGTCAAATTTCTCATCAGAATTCATGCTAGAATCATGCTCACTGTCATCACTGCCAGGGCCACACTCAGTGGTCACACTTTTTGTGCTGGGATCGTCAATGGGATTGGATGACGTGCCAGCCGATTTGAACTTGAACAAAGACAATTTGTTCAAAGCAGGGTCAGTGAAAGTCTGATTATTTATGGTAAGGGTGGGAGGGATAGAAGGGGCATGTTCCAGTAAAACAGGAGGAGTAAAGGGTTTGGATGGGGGAGTAAAAAAGGCAGGAGTATTTACGGGTTCGCCAATTGGCAGTTCTAGTTCATGGCCTAAATATTCGATATCCATTTCTTCAAGTTTTGATTTGGAGAGAAGATCTAAGGTGCCTGAAAGGGGAAGGACTGGTGTGACTATAAGATCAGCTTCAATCTTCGGTTCCTGATAGACCTCGGAACTAGGGATTGCGCTGGCAATAGACAGAGTGGGGTTAGAGTGTAGCTCTTTACATATTTTTGGAAGTGAAACTTCTAATATTTCAGATACATGAATAGGATTATGTACAGATCCACCCAGAATGTCGTTTAGAAGTTTAGAGCTAACACATCCAAGGTCATCAGATATTTCATTGATCAATTCGTCAGCAATCGCCCAACAGAGCTCGTCAGGCACAGGTATTAACAATTTTGAGAAATCAACATTTTCTTCGACAGCTGCCTTTGAACCATTCTTTGCAAAGTAATCAGTTATGGGATTGTCCTGAACTGGTACTCTTGATATCACCTTAGGAATACATATGCGTCTATTTCGCAATGTTTTGTGCAATTCGAGTTCGTGTGCATGGTTTGCCATGATACAAAAAATTCAATTTCAAAATCTTATTTCAAATCCTGAAGGCAAATGAGAGCAAATACAGATGCACAACTAGTTCTAATCTATTCTCATCTATTCGGCCGTATTCCAAAGAAATAGAAGATCAGTACAAGTTAAAGATCAGTACAATAAGAAAATAGAAAACAGAACAGCATCCGAGGCTAAAGAGACCCGCTGTTAGCACAATGTGGCAAGCAGCTAACTAATTAGAAACAATAAGACGATGATAGGTCAAATTCAACAGGTGAGCTGTGCCGGGCAGGCAAAAGGCTCGGGGAAATACTCAGCTATGGGTACAATTGTGTGCACCAATTACAAACACCAGGTAGGTTGTCGATAAACACTAAAAAAGCATCTTAAACTTCATAAAGCGATTGTGGGGCAAATGTTATGCAGTTAATTTGTTGTGCCTACAAATAATCGTGCAACACACAAACACCAATACTGGCGTATGTAACGGCACCGCAGTGTTTGTGGAAGTTTGTGTGACACTAGGGCTGTGAGCATAAGACCCTGTGGTCTTCAAATCAATTTGGCAACACTGCAGCACACAACAACTCGCAACAAAAACTGATCTACACAGTGATCAATCAAAATGTGCAGTGCATATTAAACAGTGAATCTAACGTCATGAAGATGAGAGAGAATGTAATGAGCAAGAACGCTCAGGAGCACTAAAGCTCTAAAATTCTAAAAACTAAAACTGCTTACTTGTCACTTTGAAAACTTCGAAGGCTTCGAGAGGACGCTCAATAATATTCCCATCAGTCAGCTCACGTATGTCTCGAGGTTGGCATACAAGCGGGCGACAGGCCGGAGGGAGACATGTATCAGGAGAACGGTATTAGCAAGTTAGCTAGGCGTTTTGGATTACGGAAATTGCGGCTGGGCTAGACGCGATCAATGATCAACGATCTGCAGCGTCTCAGTGCTCGTTAGCGCTTGTGTGTGAACTCTTCGAGCCTTACAACTATCGGGCTCCCGATACCAAGAACATGGGGGAAGAGGACGTATAGGAATACAGGAGCTATGGGAGGTGAAAGAAGCAGCACTGTAAGCCGGCAGCTCGACAGCGAGCAGCCAACCAGCTACTTCGTGCTACTTCCGTAGCGCCCGCGCCGTAGCGTGCGGTCCTCAAACTTTGTAGTGTTTCAAAAAGGAGGCGTGGCCTCTCCTAAAGAAAGGTTAAAAACAATGGTATTCGTATCTATAATACACCATTAGAGTGTATAATTATTTTAGCAAATGCACAAATGTCCAGAAAGTCTGTATGGCTCCAATATAAATCTGGGTGTAGCAACTTGTAGCTCGTACCGCGTTGAGGTTGTAGAGAGCACCCAGCCAAACAGCTACTTCGTGCTACTTCTGTAGTGCGCGGTCCTCAAACTTTGTAGTGTTTCAAAAAGGGGGCGTGGCCTCTTCGCGTTGAGGTTGTAGAGAGCACCCAGCCAAACAGCTACTTCGTGCTACTTCCGTAGTGTGCGCGCCATAGTGCGCGGTCCTCAAACTTTGTAGGGTTTCAAAAAGGGGGCGTGGCCTCTGCGTTGATGTTGTAGAGAGCACCCAGCCAAACAGCTACTTCGTGCTACCAACAGCTACTTCGTGCTTTGATCTTCGAGCCTCCATGCCCCACCCGGGCCACAAATGCACCGTCCAGGGGAATAGGATGTGAGCCCCCAAACGTGAAAATGCAAGCTTTGGGGGTTGATAGTCTGGGGGGCATGGCAGGGCATCATAATGCTGACGGGCCATGACGTTGACTGATGCCCCCGTGTCCACCAGCACCGATACCGGAGAGTTATTGACTGCCACGATGCACCTCGGCTGTCTTCAGCCCTTGGACTGGAGGGCATCAATACTAGACACAAAGAAGATATTTTCCTCTTCCTCCTCCTCTTCGTCTGGTTGGGCACCTTCCTCCCCCTGTTCCACCTGGAAAACATTGGGAGGGCGGGATTGTCTGAAGAACCCAGACCGCACTGGGCCTCCCGGTACCAACACCGGCAGGGACGCTCTACACACCCTTGCAAAATGGTCCAGCAGGCCACACTATCCGCAGAGCCTCCTTACAGCTGGGCACTCACCGGGGTGGGGCAGGTCGTACCCGTACTTCTGGCATGCCTCTCCTGGCTTACCGCCCTTGTCGTGGAAATTGCCAGCCGGTCTCCGGGCACCCCTGCCGCCACGACCCACAGCGCAGACCTCTTCTGACTTGGTCGCGTGGGACCCCGCTTCCATCCTTGATGCACGTACCTCGGAAATCTCCTGGCAGCGGCCCAGCTCCAAGATGTGAGGAAGGGTAATCCCGGGTTCTTTCAGCACCTGTTTCCTCAACTTGCCTGAGGAGCACCCTTGGATGAGCTGATTTCTGACCATGTCATCGGCGTTGTCCCATGCACATGCCACTGAGAGTCTCCTGAGACGACCATGAAATGTGTCGAGAGTCTTGTCTTCTTCCTGTTTAGTGGATAGCATGACAAACCTCTCGTAGTCCGCATTAGCCAGTAGTTGTGCAGGGCTGTCTTTGCTGCGACATAGGTGGTGTCTGTGGGCTGGAGGGAGTCAAAAATCTCATGTACAGCCGGTCCAGCGGCATACAGTAACGTGGCCAGTTTGCTATCATCACTGGTTTCCATTGTTGCCCGAAAGTACATGTCAAGGCGATCAATCCATCGCCTCCACCTAGTCCCCAGACTGGATGGAGGGCCAGATACATCAAACTAGGGTATGGGTGGGAGAGCCACCGGTACCCTCATCTGGGCCATTGCTAGAGGTGCGGGTGGGAGTACTCCTTGCTGTTGTGGGACAGCCTGCACCCCCATCCTGGTTTGCTGGATCACTCATGGGTCAGAGAGCACGAGCACCCCTTCAGTATTGCATAGGGGCCGCACCTCACCCATCTTGATTCTTCTCCTCACAGCCACCTTGATCTTCCACCTTCCACACCAGGATCACAGGCCTACAGGACTCCTTGATCTTCAAACCTCCCCACCAGTCCTGCACCAGTGCACACAGCACTCACCAGCTTCCAGCAGTAGCAGTAGTCCAGTGGCCAGTCATCAGGTTGTCCAGCATTGAAGAGTGTCCAAAAATTGAGCCAGTGAGGCCTAGGGTAGAAGTTCCAGAACAGCCAAACTCCCCCAGTGCCTCAACTTTATACCTCGAAAATAAAAAAAAATTGAAATCCCAGGTATGTCCATGTAGGGATAGTGGTCCGCTATCCATGAATCCAAACATTGTGCAAGGATGGCACTCACAGGCCCCTCTGGAGCTCTGTGAATCTCTGTGTATGAGGGACAAAATTGCTGCCGCTATGTGTGCTGCCCCTCCCCCAAGCGTGGAACGAGAGAAATCCTTCCCTCGTTCGATTGAAAATTTATTGAAAAAATTCACTGCCAGGTCTGGGCATGTCTCGGCCTTGTCGCCAGTGTCGTGGGGGAAACTGGCCCCCACTGCGTTGTTCCGTGGGCCCCGGGCCCCGC
The DNA here is from genome assembly GCF_040938575.1 of Ambystoma mexicanum. Taxonomy (NCBI): domain Eukaryota; kingdom Metazoa; phylum Chordata; class Amphibia; order Caudata; family Ambystomatidae; genus Ambystoma; species Ambystoma mexicanum. The sequence continues at coordinate 1,469,600,874 of NC_090931.1, read as the reverse complement.
TGCACCAGACACTCACACAGAGACATGCGTCAGGCTCGGACTCCCCTGTCGCACTACCGCGGCCGGGAACACCCCTTTCATTTATAGTCCCTTAAAGGGGCAGCACCACATCCGTGCTTTCGGGCCTAGCTCCATTAACCATTACACCACTATGTCTCACGACATGAATCGTTAAAATTCTACCTCTAATGTGAACTGTCACATGGTTCAATGATGCTCCGCTTTTTATTTTAAGTTACATCTTAAAACAAACTGCATGTGCAATTCTGAAAGTTTGTAGGATAGAAATAATTTACTGAAAGTATTTGCATCTTGTGCTTTTCTTGCATAATACTAAATTTAAAAAACAGTTAAATCCAATACCTGTTACTATGTAATGCTTTAAATGTCAAACATGTATTGTGTACGTTTTCCAAAACAGTATGGACACATTAAAGTGTGTATATTTATAACTTATATATCAGAGTATATGCACGATCATGAAAACATCATTTACAAATGTTGCTAAATCTTCCGATTCAGGGCCCAATTCATAGAATGCAGCGCAGAAGCAGCGCAAGTGCCGTGCACCGAGAAGGAGTGTGTGCCACGCGTGCACCAGCTGTGGCGCAAACCAGCAATTGCGCAGCATGCGTATTCATGGATTTTCCGAGGCATCAGTAGCCGAGGCGCAATGAACACCAAACAGCGCCAGTAACACCTCCAACACACCCCCATGCGCAGGCAAAAGCCAGTGAAATTCCCAATACGGCACAAGGCCCCGTGCCATCCGTGACCCAGCCGATAGCCCCCCCCCATCGTAATCGCGTGAAAAATCAGAGCGCAACCCGCTTGCACCATCCAAATCACGTGGGAAGGCCCACACATACCCCATCCGCACCCAAGTGAACTCACATACCTCGCTTGCACCAGCCAAATCGCGTGGGAAGACCCACACGCACCCGTCCACGCCCCACCAAAATCGCGTACCCCGCTCGCACCAGCCAAATCACGTGGGAAGGGCCGTGGACACTCTGTAATACACGCACAACTCCCCTGGAAGCAGACGCCACCTCACGGAACAGCCAGACCCCAGCAGTGGACCATACCCCGCAGGCAGCCCACACCACATGGTCCCCCCCCCCCCATCACCCGTGGACCACACCCCGCAGGCAGCCCACACCACATGGGATCTCCACCATCACCTGTGAACATACCCAGCAGGCAGTCCACACCACATGGGACCCCCACCATCACCTGTGAACATAGCCCGCAGGCAGCACACACCACATGACCACCCCATCACCCGTGAACATACCCCTCAGGCAGGCCCCGCCTCATGTCACCATCTGTGACAGCAACCTGCAGGTAGGCCCGCCTCATGTCCCCACCCCCCACCAACGGCAACCTGCAGGCAGACCCCGCCACATGTCCCCACCTGTGATGGCAACCTGCAGGCAGGCCCCGCCTCATGTCCCCACCCCTTACCAGAGATGGCAAATTGCAGGCAGGCCCCGCCATATGTCCCCGGCCCCCACCCCAAAACACATTGGACCAACATACAATCACGCAGCACATGCCAACTAAAATGCCACCACACGCTGCATCCCCCTGGTGCACCTCAACACCCATCCATTGGTCATGCTCCCTAGGTCATGTGAATCCTAACATCACACATGCATGCATGTGCACACACATGAACATTGGTGAACAGCAGGGACACACAAATGAGTCATGGAGGAGTGAAACATGCACTAAACCGTTGAGACCAGATACCACTTCGATTTCAATGTCAAATAATGATATTAAAAAACATGTATCTAAGTCACACACAGTAAAAAAATCAAATTAAACATGCATGAACCAAATCTAAAATCAAAAGAAAGTGAAAACCAAAATCAATGTGATGTAAAAAATGAAAGTCAAAAATGTGGTACTTGTCCATTAACGTATGTGCAAATGAAATCATATATCATGTGAAAACCATTCCTTCATGGTTAAAAAAACTGTTCAAATTAAAATCCAAATATTTACAAAGATCCAGGGTCCATGATCCCAAAACATGTAGAAAAATCCTAAAAATACAATACAAAAATAACTGTATACAAGATGCAGAGCAAAGTCCAGGAACTCCAAATAAAAAGAAAAAACAAATGAAACCTACTCCTAAAGAACTATATACAAAGGCAGCGGGCTAGTCCATCTCCTCACCATGCTCTCTCATAGTCTCTGCCAGGGCGTCATCGAACACTGCGTCCACTTCCAGGAGGCGGGCCTCGGCTTCCCCCTCGAGGGCTTGCAGGGACTCCTCCATGCTCCTCTCGAACTCCCTGCGAGTCTCCTCGAGGACCTCCGCCCGCCTCTCTGCCCGACGCAGTGAATTCTCCGCCCTGGCCATGGTGAGGTGCGCCTCCTGTTCCCCCTGCTGCTCTGCCCCGATTTGACGGGCCAAACACACCAACACGGAAGACATCCTTGTCGTAAGGTCCACGTTTGCCTCCTAGCGATGGCCGATACCTGCCCCTCTGATGATGAACGCCCCGGGTCCTGTTGCCTCCTACCCTGAGCCTGCTGCTGCCAAAATGCCTGGTGCCTCTGGGATGATGTGCCGTTGTGCACATGCCCTGCTGCTTGATGCCTGCACTTCCTCCCTTGCCATAGCTCCTATCGCTGCAGTGACAACCTCTGCTGATCCTCCTTCGACTCCAGACTGTGGCAGGGATGTGATCTCCACCAGACTGGCCGCTGGGGTTGGGACAGGTACACAGGGGGCCCTAGTGGTAACTGGGTCGGAAGATGGCAGGGAGGATGACTGGCGCACAGAGGAGGAAAAGGAGGAGGGGGTTGCAGCAGTGGCCAGCACACGTACCAGATTTGTGACCAGGAACTGAGCTAGCCAGTTAATGAGGCAACAGACCTCATTGTGATGATGTGCAAGCCCCCGATTGGAAGCCTGCACATCATCACGAATGGTGCCTGTACGCCTCGCAATACCAGCTAGCAACAGTTCCACCCTGTCACAAATTGCTTCATCCGCATGTAGTGGAAGATCTGTTTGCGTGGATACATCTGCCACCTGTGGATGGGTCCGGCCTGAGGCATGCCCGCAGGTGTATACTGGTGCAGTCGCAGTTCCAGGGACAACATCAGTCACAGGCCCCTCCACGGTGACCTGCACTGCCTCCGGCCCCTGATCCTGGACTGCACCAGACACACCTACCTCATCACCCCTGTCGGGCCCCATGTGCTGGGCTGACATGGCCTCCTCCTCCTCCTCCTCCACCACCACCAACCTGGATGACTCCCCATTGTTTTCCGCATCGGATTGTCCCTGTGTGGGCTCACCTGTCCCTCCCACTGCTGAGGTGCCCACGACCAACTTCACCCTTTTGGGCCTTCCCTTAGCAGCTGCAGCCGTTGTCATGGACGCGGCACCAGTCTCCTCGCTCCCGGATGATGACGATACCTGGGAGGAGGACTGGGCCCTGGGTCTGTGCCTGGTGGAGGCATCCCTGCTGCGGTGCTCCACAGCGCCTTCTCGGCCCTCTTCTTCCATCGTCACTGTGGATAGGGAAACATAGAACACAAACATCTACTGAACATATGTGTGTATGTGTGTTTGTCACAATGCAAATGTACATCAGTGGCACTGTCTGTTAGGCAGACACCTGTACAGTTCCCTTAGGGACCACTGCAAAAAGCTTAAGACTACAGGTGTTGGCAGTAAACCCAATTGGTAGCAGTCTGTACCACCCAGATTTACCTGGTAGCTGTGGCTGAGCAGTCAGACTTCTCTCAAGAAGAGTTAGGCAGTATATACAGTATACACATTAGGTACAAAAATACAGTAACACAAGCAAACATTGACCAGGGCTTGGGTATAAAAGTATATCATTATTTATTTAAAAACACACTTGTAAAAATACACTGGCACTAATATGTCAAGCAAGTTCAAACACAGTCACTAGAAATATATACACCTCCCTGATTACTTATTTGACAAGTCTTAGGAAAAGAACACCACTTATTATCAATACAGAGGTGAGCGCTTAACCAAGATGGCACTCCAATAATTATTTAAGAAGGGAGGGAAAAGGCAGAATTAGGAAAGCACACAATACCAACACTTTTAAAAGAACCACAGCATGTCAAGAAAGGCGGAATGTGCCCAAGATCACACAGTTGAAGTACACTTTGAAAGTCTTTGCAGATAGTTCAAAAAGGAGTTGGATCAGTTCAGAAAAGTTAGTTAACAGGTCCCAGGTCACCCCAGGATAGAGAGTCAAGGATTTACGGGACACCTTGAACAGTCTGTTGCAAGGGAGACCAGGCGGGACACAGTACCTGAAATGGTGAGAAAGCTCCAGCGGGGGCAGTTGTTCCTGGCAGCGGATGCAAGTCGGTGCTTCGTCCAGGGGAAGAGAAGATCTCGACGTGGAGGAAAGCTGGAGGTCGTTACACTGCCAGGGAAGAAACCAACCGCAGAGTTTCCCGGTTAAAAGGTACTACCCTTTTATTCGCGGTAGTGGTGAAGCGTGGTTATCCGGTCGCCTGGGTGCTTGGCACGGGCGATTCGACCACGAGATGATCCAGGAAGGCGAAAAGAGGGCGAACTGGTTAACCCCACCAGTTCAAAGGAAGAAGACTCTCCAGGAAGAAGATCTTCTCTGTCGTTGGGAAGTGGTGAGTCGGTTCAGAAGGGCACCACCGGTGGTGCCGTCGTTGCAGGTCGGCTCAGCTTCTCCCTCTCCGGATTCTTTAGGTCCTGTGGCGACTTCTGAAGTTCCAGTCCCCAAAGCCCTGCTTTTATGCAGAAAACCCCCATTCACCAGTCCTAGCTGTCACTCCAACATGCTAAGTGATGAGCCAGGCGGTTCACCACTGGGCCAATCACACAAGAGTGCGACTTGAGTTGCAGAGGCAACTCAGTCCAGGGTGCCTATTCCCCCCTCCCACACATCCTGTAGACCGAGACAGAGTGGCACCACTTTTGGAGGCTTCTGTGCAGAAGCCTGCCAAAAGTGGAACAAAGGGCTCGACTTGGGTTGGATTTACAGAGGCGAACACAAACACCATTTTAAAACCGAGTCCTGGCAAAAAGACCCAACCGGGGAATAAATATTAAATAAATAACCCGGCGGTATCTTTAACATTGCACCAAAAAAGTGGTGCCTTTAAAATGAATGGGAAAATCCCATAGGAAATATTCCGGTGGAATATTTCGCGTGGTAACCACTGCCACCAGCCAGAAACTCGACGAGGGGGGACTGCACAGTGCCCCCTCGAAAAACAGACCCAGGGGCAATCTAATTACCCCTACCAGTACTTCCACAATATGATGGTTTGTACTGGTTCTGTTCACAATTTAAGACTAGTAAACTCAATGGTGACTTTACATGCCCTGGGAGACAGTAGTCAGTCCCAGGGTATGGAGTCTGTGTTTGGGGGTCACTATGACACCCCTGTGTTACTGCACTGAGGGTGCTGTGTAACACACATCCCAAAAACACATGAAGCCCTATGGAGTAAAAGACCCCATAGCCCATAAAACACATTACAAAGTCAAAGGACATTCTCAAATCATGCCTAAGAGTGGGAGAAAAAGAGTCTCATTCTTAGCAGGAGAGAAAAAATAAACCCCAAAAAATCCAGCAAAGCTGCTGGGGGACTCACTAGGTTTGGGATATTAGCCTATACAGAGAATTCTCCCTAACACTGTCAAAGGTCACAACCATCATCACCCTCCAATACACACAGGGAAGTGCCATTCACACCCATTCACAAACATATCTGTCATTCACAACAGACATTCACATCCATGGACAAGGCACTGATACAAGATCATAATTGTGTATTCAGCTAACACACATCATGAGACATACACATCTCATTCACACACATCACCTGACGGTCATGAGGCAGGCCATTGAGCTATCACGTCACAGTGCACCGGAGGGCAAATTGGCAGTGCGCGGCAATCACAAATCAAGAACTCAAGTAACATACATGTTGGGCAGTCACACACTCACTATTCAGACACACGCACATGTACACCATGCATGTCCATGATGGTGAAATAAGCACCCATGTGTCACACCTCTCGCATGCCCCAGGTCAGACACAGGTATGCAAACATGTGCGCATCGTTACATGCCGGTGCGCATCACGCATTGCAACACAGACACTATTGATGTGGGACACGCTTGAATGGACTCACATGCAGCACTGTCAGGGACATGCACACACATCTGTACAGGAGGCATGCCAGACATAAGGCCAAGGTGCACACTCCAGCCACATGTCAACATGCACATGCACAATGGTGGACAAGAACCCATGAACACTTACCAGTCGACTCCAGACAGAGCACCAACTCCAAGACCTGGGGGTACAGCGCTGGGTAGAAGCGCTCCATGACCCTCACCTCATCGGTGGTCAACTGGCCGCGGCACCTCGCTCGATCATCACTAGCCTTGATGAGGCTCCGGGCCTTGTTGCGAGTCCTGAACTTGAAGTCTTCCCAGCGCTTGTGGACACGATGGTAGTCGCGGGGTGCCAACCCCTCTGTATTGATAGCACCCACGATGTCCCCCTAGATCTTCTTCCATCCTTCATTGCCGACTTGCGATGGGCAGTGGAAGAAGGCATCATGAAGCACCAGGACTTGCTCCACCAGGATGCCAACTTCCCTGGGTGAGAAGCTGACAGCCCTCTGCCTCTCTGCCGGGGGTTGCCACTTGCCTCAGATGTTGTGGTGTCAGACATGGCAACCCCAGAGGCAGGTGTGGGTGGGCAAGGTGGTCCTGGGGCTGGGCTGTGGAGCAGTGGTATGGCAGTCAGAAGTCTTCAGGATCAGCAGAGGTGGTCACAATGACAGGATCACTGGCAATGGCTGATGAGCAGACACTAAAATGCAGGGCTCGTAGGAGGCAGCTTGGGCAGTGGAGGCAGGTAAATGGCCTTGTAGGCAGGAGTGTGGATTTTCCATGTTCTTTCGCGTGGCCAGCCAGAAACAGAGTGACTCTGCACGTGCGTAAACACTGCGTTAGCGTGTAATCAAAGGAAAGGCCCTAAGCGCGTAAGTTACGTGGCACACGCTGGACGTTGGAAATTGCCGTTCAGTATCGGGTTAAAGGTCTGCGTAGGACAACAGTGCACTGTACGTGCTTTTCGTGGGGACGGACGCGTGAACTTCATATTTTTGTGGATTCGCACGCAAATAGTTCACTACTGTGGCAGTGCGTACTTCTTGTTTTGGTAGGGGAGTTGCCTACGCGCAAACGTGCAGTTGATAATATTCATTCTATGAGACAGACGGTGAGTCGTGCACGCATTGTTCCCACTGTGGTTGCCCCTGTGTGTCACATACCCATTTTCGAGGTCATAGTAGCCTACGTGTTCCTGGCGTATGCATTTTCTGTGTTGCTGGGTGAAACAGCATACTGCATGATGTTTTTTTACTCACATGTGGGCTACCGAGGGGTCGAGTACATGTTGATTTATGTTTTTGGGGTGCCTGAGCATTGCGCAACCCGTTATTTTTTCACCGGGGTCACATAGAGCTTTTCTGGAGTACAGTGGTATGTTTTCCATCACATAACCTGCCCCCTCACTCCAATTGCCCAGGACAATTGTTGGTTGCACCTCCCATTGCGCTAGTCCATCAGTGCCATGACTGGGAGGGCAACAAGTGGGAAGGGAGGCAAAGGTGGCCGACTTGCGAGAGGTGGCCAAGGTGGGCGACGTGGCCAGGGTGCCCAAGGTGGGCGATGTGGCCAAGGCAGCCAAGCTGGCCAAGGTGGGCGACGTGGCCAGGTCCATGCGGAGAGCTATGCCCCACACCCAACCGGGGCAGGGAGATGGAGCAGCTGCTGACATACCCAGCACCCGTGGTCCCGGACAAGCAGTGCCATCTGCTGTCCAGAGCAGCCAGGGTGTGGAAACTGCAGGGGCAGCTGCGGCTACCACTACCCAGGCTCAGGGTCAGCCAGCCCAGACTGTAGTGGTCCCGGCACAGGGACAGGGTGACTCAATGGCCGATTTCCATGTCCCAAAGGCCAAGACACGTGCAGTGCAACTTCCAGGCACCAGCACCCGGGATCTGGAGCAGCAGTGTCATCTGCTGTTCACACCGGCTAGGGGCTGAAGCTGCAGGGGCAGCTGTAGCAACCGGCACCCTGGCTCAGGGTCACCCAGCCAGGACTGGATTGGTCCCAGCCCAGTGTGACTCAGGGGCTAAGTTCCTTGTCACTAAGGCCAAGACACGTGCGGCACAGGGTCCTGGCAAAGGCACCCAGCTACTGATACCTGCAAGCCGACCTTCTATAGTTACATTGGTGGCCGATTCCATAGGCCAGTCCACCTGTACTCCAGCCCCTACTGACCAGAGCGGTACAAGCCACTCAGGGTCTGCACCACCTCACAAGAAGCAGAAGCATTCTCCAGCAGTACAGGCTGAGACCCCAGACACGGCACAGGAGTCCCACACATCGAGAAAAGGAGTTTCTGTAATGAGGAACTGGACAAACCCGTGGACTACATGTCGGAACACGGCCGTAACATGCTGGTGCAGGCAGGGAGCACACATATACTTGCTCAGTGTATGACCCATTGGCAGTGCCTCGTGGACCGTATTAGCGCCTTGGGCTATGAGAGGCGCACAGCTGGTGATGTTGTGAAGCGTTGGAATGACCTCCGCCACTGAGCAAAAGACAAGCTAGCTGCAAAGTTTGCCTCTACTCTGGCGACTGGCAGTGGGTCACCACCAGAGGACAGTGAACTCACTGGACATGAGATCGCTAGTGATTTCATTGCAGTGGAGCAGATCCAAGGTGTTGGAGACCTGCCAATGTATGAGGGAATGTCCAGTGAGTGGTGATGCGCGTGTCTACAGGCCATGTGTATGTTGCTTGGGTGATGTTATGATTGTCTGCCAGTTCAGGCTACATTGACATGACTGCCATGTGTGACCCATGTGATGTTGGACTGATACATGCTTGTTGTCATGCAGACTGCATACAAACCTGTGCTGCACACAGAGGCAATCCTCACACCACACCTACTCCCTCCTTCCACGACACTCTCTGTCCAGCCTCTCTTGGCCCTATTCTTGCTCCAACCTGTGGTCGCGGTTAGCCTGTGATGATGTTCCACTCAACAGTCGCCTTCTATCGTCACATAACTGACGTCTCTGTGAGGTCACCCTGCAAGTTGCTCCTCCTCAGAGGCATTCTTCCTTTCCTGTCCATCCCCCAGCAGCTCACTGTCTCCAGAGGACTGGTAATTCCTATGGTGGACTAGTGCAATAGGCTTTACCAGGATGTCTGTGATTCTACACTCTTCCCTCAGCAACTCTGACAGTCCTGGACTGTGTGAAAAGTCCTTTAGGCTTGGTGCAAGTTATCTCCCTAGGACTGTGATGATGGCACAGGCTCACAGTAGCTATGAGTGTTCATTCCTGAACCCTGTGCATTCTTAGCAAGACCCTATGGGTCCTGGGCCAGCAATTCCTTCAACTTCATCTCCAGTATTTACTTAATTCTCATGGTCTTTGATCATCCCTTTCATACTCCCTCAGTGTCAGTTGCTCCTCATGGAAATTAGTTTGTGGTTCACGTCTGTGGTGAGCTGGGGCCTCCCTCTGGAACAGTCTCCCTGCCTCTATGTAAATGAAGGTGTAGCTTCTCCGGGTCTGCAGGCACTTCTGATGCTTCCTCATTTGTTGTGCTTTCTGTCCTCCTCTCCCCTGCTGTAGTCCCAGATGACAGAGAATGCACTTGCCACCTGCCCACACTGTCTGCTACGACAGTCTTCTAAGCAACCATACGATAGTCCTCTGAGCAACCATTTTACCCATGCACTGCCTCCCAGCCATCCGCCGCCCTTGGGGGTGGGGTTTATTGTATATCTACAACCCACTACCAACACTTTACACATGATGACGGCACTTACCGTTACACTGCCATCAGGCCACGACATTGGCATTACTGGATCTGTGTTTTTATTCATAGTTGAGGCCGTACCCATGCACTGCACTGCACCCACACACTTCTAAACCCTGTTATGCCCTACAACATGCCTATTCACTTGCGTGTTGTCAATGTGACCTAGCATTATTGAATCAGTGTGCCTGCCCTCACTGTATTACAACACCCTAGCGTTGTTGCACCCTGAGACACATGTGTGTTTTCTAATAGTGAATTCCATAAAATGTCATCTGACATGCATTGTACATGGCTCATGGTCAGTAGTATTCAACTTCCATCTGAGGATGGGTGACAGTTCTGGCATGGCTATGCTACGTGCCATTTGTGTATTGGCATCAGTCATGTTTGTGGAAGGTCTATGCCAGTCACATGCTTGCGTGTGATGCAGGTGCTATGCAGTATATGTGTTATTTTCGCCCTTTGACACGCATCCATGTCTGCTTTCAGGCTCCCCTTCCATTTCATTGACACTGCGTGCGTGCCTGACTTTGTGTCATGTGTGACATGGCAGGTTCATGTGTTAGCTGACAACATTGTAATACCTTTGTGTGTGGCCTATGCTATTAACATGTGTATTCATGTTTTTTTAATATGTGCAGGTTATGAGGCTGTGGTGTGGTAGCCCATGAGAATCCATTGGTGCTACAGACCATCCTGGCCCGGGGTTTCTCTGAGTACACCTCTGAGAAAGCCTATGCCTCTGGTGCTGAAACGGACATGGAACCCTCATTGCTGTCGCAGGTGAGTGATTCTACTGTGGATGCTGTTCTGTCCCGAACACCTGCAAGGGGGTGGGGGGGTAGACCCCTAACAGGGCCAGTCAGTGTTGGTATGTCCATCTGTGGTGGTTACGGCTGCAAGGTCACGCTCCACAGTATTGGCTCCTGTTCCTGGGGCAGCTGATCAAGGGAAGAATGCAGTCCTGCAGCCACAGGCAGCACCAGCACAGCAAGGCCAGGTATCCTTGGGTCCGGCAGGTGTGGGGTCTGGCAACACAGTGGCCGTGTGCCACCCGGAAATACTGTGTGAGAGCAATCCATGTATACTATTGCACAGCAACAGGGGGCATCATGTGAGATGTTGCCTCAGGACATGGATTGGGTCGCCAACTCCATTCTCCGCCCTGAAAGACAGATGGAGCTCCAGCAACAGGCATTGCAGTCCACATGCTGCTTGCACAGGCTGGGCATGATGGCCAGCAAAAGGGACCGACGGGTTGAACTGGGGGCTCTGTGCACTGCCATAGCTGCTGAGGCTGAGGCCCACAGGGCTGCCCTGAGGGAAGAGAATACCTCCCTCAGATCTACTCTGGCTGCACTCGAGTTGGCCCGCAGTAGACGGGCAGAACAGCAGATGAAGCAGGTGGCGCACAAGGTCTCTGTCGAACTCTGTGCAACCCATGAGGTCTTGCAAGCGGAGATCCATGCATCTTGTAAGGTCTTGCAGACAGAACTCTGTGCATCACGTGAAGTGCTACATGCGGACCTCCCGACCATCATGATGCAGAATCAAAGCTTTCAGGCCTGCACGGTCGCTGCCATTGAGGATCAGACCAGGGTTATTCGTGATCAGCCTCCCTTACCACGCACACCTAATGCTACACCAGAGGGTGACGACAGCATCGACAGCTCTCCCACTCTATTCTAGCCGTGCAGGCTATGAACCCATGGAGGGTTTATTTTGTATTTTTATTAACATGCGCCCTGCACCTCCTCCCTCCTGGGTAGTGCCCCCCCAGTCCACCATAGCCATTTTTGATTTTTGTTTTACTTTATTTTTTGTCTATTGTGCATTCATGTGACAGTGTTGCTTTGTGTGGCATTTGAAGGCACCCACTGTGTGTTCTGGCTGGGCCCATACAGGTTTGTCTCATGTTGGTACACTCCTGGTTTGTGCCTTAGGGTCCAAACACATATGCCACTCTTGCTTCCCCTTTCCATGGGCTTGCAAGGAGGGCAGCGTGTGAAAGTAAATACACAGAGGCATTGGCTTCCATCATTTCTGTGGCCAGTCTGAAGTCCAACCTGTGTATACACCCCTACTGGGGATTCACAATTGTTTGTCCAGTGCATGGTTAGCATACCTTTTTGTTTGGACATTGGTAAATGTGCATTTTTTCATGTTACATCTTCATGTATTACCTTGACTGTCTCCATTTTTGATACCCTTCCTGCTGTATGTGTTACCCTGCCCCCTTTAGCTAGCTGAGACACACTCAAGATAGAAGGGGTCCGAGGGGTAGCTTTGTCACATTGAGGCACTTGTGCTATTGTGATTGGTCACTGTCTGACATTGTCACTGTTGGGTCCTGTGTTTATGATATGTTATGCTGGAAAATGGATGTTCCTGTGTACGATTTTATTTTGATGTATCAGAGTGAGTTATTTCTGACCTGGTTCCATTTGTTGAAGTGCACTTTCTGACAGTAGTGTTATGTGTTGGGCATTTATTTGTCACCTTTGACATTGCATGCCATGGAATGGTGTGGCAACCGGGTGACGAAGTTTGGGAGGGTTTAGGTGACATACCAGAATTTACATGTGCTGTTTTACATGGGGTTAGTGGCATACTGCATCTACAATGTGTGCCTTTTGTTCACACAGGATTGGGTTAGTTTAAGCAGCTAGGGATGCACACAATGTAGCACTTCCAAGGACACATTCTCAGGGTGGTAAGGTTTGGACATTGATTGTCCCTTTGTCCTCATCGATTGTCACCTGGAATGTGCCAAGCCTGTGTGCACTCCGCAGGGGTGGGATTTTAGGTGAAACATTGCACCACAAGCTGGCTACGGGCTGCCTCGTCATGTGCCCTTCCCATCCCATGCGCAGCGGGCATGCATGTGGTTGCGGATGTGGGGGCACCATCATGTTCACTGGTATGCCACGCTGTGTTGCAACATTGTGCAGGACACATGCTGCCACAATGATCCTCCACACTACTGGTGGTGCATATAGAAGCTGTCCACCGGAGTGGTCAAGGGAGCGGAAGCGTGACTTTAGCACTCCGAATGTGCGATCCACTATGGCCCTAGTTGCAATATGGGCTGCGTTGTACCTTACCTAGGGTGGTGTGGTGGGGTTCCGTATTGGCGTCATCATGTAGGTGCTCAGAGGGTAGCACTGCACTGTCCCCTGGGGAGGTGAGAATGGTTGTCATTAGTTGGCTTTGTCTATTTGTCTGTACCTAACATGCATGCTTTTGTACAGGCATTTATACTCACCAATGAGCCATTTGTTGCCATGCCTCCCAGCTTCCAGGGCCTGGTGTAGGGGTGACATTCTGAATATGAAACTATCATGGATGGACCCTGGATAGTTGGCATATACAGATGTAATGATTCCCTTGTCATCACATACAACCTGCACGTTGATGGAATGCCAGCGCTTGTGATTCCGATGGATGTGCTCTATGGCCCTATGTGGATGTAGGGCCACGTGGGTGCAATCAATGGCACCAAGCACTTTGGGGAAGTGTGCCACCGCATAAAAGTCGTGGACCACGGCCTGCCTTTCTGCGGGTGTTCTGGGCATGTATATGTGCCTGCGGACAGAGGGGCGTGCAGTCATGAATGCCAACACCTGGTGTAGGCAGCGTCACCGTGTGGGCTGTGAAACGCCCCCAACTATGGCAGTTGTCCGCTGAAATGACCAAGTGGGCAAATAAATGCAGTACATTGAACACCTTTTCCAACGGGCTCAGCCCTTGGGGGCACAGGGTGGGTGATGTGAGGTCATCCTCCCACTCAGTCACCAGGTCGAGGATGATATGAGGTGGAAAACTATACCTGTCATTACCTGGTCATCTGGCATCCCAAAAAGGCTGGTCTTGGGTAAAAAAATAAAAAAATGCGGGGCCTGACTATCCTCCTCCTCCTCCTATGGTGTCCCATGATCACTGCTGCGAGGATGGTACATCCATTGTAGCTGTGTATGCGTGTTTATTTTTCGCGTGCACTTTTATGCATTGGTGACTTTACCTCGCAGGACCACTGTTACTTTGTATGCTTTCCTCTTTTACAATTCAGCAATTGTCCTTTCTATTTGCGTTTCATCAGCACACTCGCAACCTTGAACTTTCGGATTAGAGTCACTTTTGCTTTTAACACAAACCAGGCTTGTGTTGTCTCCGATAACTCACTGGTCGTGTTAATTGGTCTTCTTTCATCTTATTCATGCAATCGTCAAGGACATTACCAATGCCTCCTCTGCTCCTCCACAACTCTGCCGTTCACCCGGGAGGGTCGCAGGCTGCATTCAGTCAACTTGAAGGTTTCTTTCTTCCGCACACTCTGTTTCAGTCTTGGAACACTGATGGCTTCCTGAAAGTGTGGATTTCTCGCCTGGCTCTCTCTTGATCCGTGCAACTGCCGATCATCCCGTTGGCCTTCCAATTTTCACAGCCTGGTTCACATCAGCCCCAAAATAGCTGTTCCTTCTCGTACCCAGCCTTGCTCAGAGTGTGCCTGTGTGCGCCACCTTTTATTCTCACAGGGAGTGTTAACAAGTGGCAGGTGTGTATTGATATGATATGATAGGTTATTTATAAGTTGCTCAATACCCAGAGGTTTCTAAGCGCGGACGCAGGGATCAAACCTGTGGCTCCATGTGGTCTTGCTGCCAAGGCGAGCACATTGCTGCTGAGCTCTCCTCCTGGGACATTGTTAAGACTATGTGCCTGACTCTGCCTCGCCTCATTGCAGGGACAGAGCCAATGCAAGTCAGTGCAGGTAATCTTTCTGACCTCATTAGTCATCTTCCTCGGCTCAGTACTGTGGTCAATGTAAAGTGGGGAGGAATTATGGGAGCTGAAGTTTCCCATAAAATAAGCAGGGATAGGGGTTAGATGGGGTGTGGAAAAAGGGGCATACCATGTCTCACCATTGGGTGCTTCTCACCCACTCCATGAGGACCCCCTGCCCAGGTGATCCTCCCTCGCTTGTCCACCCGCAGCGTCAGGATACAAAAGCTATGGCCTTTCCCTGGCCACCTGAGTACAGGATCCTGGGGTCTAGGCTGTAAAATACCCTTTGTTTTTTCACAATAATCTCTTCCGATTTTTTAAACAGCACATGTATATTTAAATCCAGTTATTTAAAATCTCACATCATTCATGTGTTTTTTTTATTAATATAATTGTTTTGAAATTGTTTTTATATTAAATGCAAGCTCTCATTACACTAGATACGGTATAATATGCTTCAATAACATTTTTTCTCTGGCATCAAAAGAGGAATTGGTTAGTGCTTGCCAAACCTTGGGTATATCAGGGATGGGATCCAGAACAGACCTTATAAACCGACTTCAAGAACCTGTTCTATACAAAGAAATTACCCCAAAATGTTTTCTAAACTTCAATGTTTTCTTATATGTCAATGTGAATAGATGAATGTCAGAGTATGTGTGGCCAAAAGGGCATTGCTATGTAGAATAAATTGTAACAGCTCGGACATCATCCGACCCTGCGCTCCACCCAGCTGACCCGTGCACCCCGCACCAGCACCACGTGGACCTCCACCATTATGGTGGCGTGAATCAGCAAGAGATCATTCTGATGGGCTATTGAGTTTTTTATACCCGCCAACTATTTACATTGCCGACATTGCTGGTCAGGTTGCTAGACATACAAACAACAGAACACGGCAAGAATTCTCCGGCCTATTGATGGAAGACTTTGTGAACCAACTGAGACACATATTGAGACAAATATGTCCCAGCACAGTTAAATAGTTTAGCATTGACATGGTATTGGTGGTACAAAATGATTCTAGTGCGATGTAACAAATAGTATGTCAATATTTTATTTAACCGTTAAACGTGGATGATAATGCATGGTATTAGATCACTGTACGGATTACAAAGAGGCAAGTGAAATATTTAAAATAAATAATATAGTGAAATGTCTTTCAAACCATGGACATACAGATGAATGTAAACATATATGGAACATGTAATTTCTTTAAGGTTTGTAGCTGGAATCTGATTGTTGAAATGCAATTATCTATCACTATGAAATAAGAAATGTCTCAGAAATATATTAATTTGCAAATTCCATTTTTCAAGGCTAAAAGAAAAACTTGAAAGTGAAGGCAAAGATTAAAAAAAGGCATTTATAAAAGAATTGTCATATTCATTGCTTAAGTATTGGAATTGTCTGAAATGTAGTTGATTAAAAGTAAAAATAAGATATTTATTTTCTACATGTAAAGAAGTGTACTTTAATGATATGGTAGATTTGAATTATTTAAACCAAACAATTATTCTCAATATGATAGCTATATTTCACACTTCCTTCATCATTAATATTTTGGGAGGATAAGCAAAACAGTCAGTCCTCAAATTTTCGCAGCAATTACATGGATCCAGTCTTTTCTTACCAATTGTTCTAAAGAAATCAGTCTGGGTCCCTACTTATCACAAGCTCATGAGATGTGGTGTCCAACAGGGTTAAACCCTTTCTCCCATCCACAAATGGATTTTGTACATGAAACAGAGGTATCTTTACTTAATAATGCAATAACCTGATTGTGGTTGACTTAAAAGGGGGTGATGAGACCACATCCGAAAATACGGACTAGTCTCTGTTATACAGTGAAAGACTCCAACTCCTTAAAGATCAATAAAAGCAAATCAAAATTTGGGAAGTAAATGAAAAGCCTAAAAGTTGAACAACCCTCTCTGGACAGCCTCCTTTGGTAACTTCCGAAAACTGAAATGTGTTGTTAAGAAACTAGGTATTTATGTTGATTTTGAGCTAACTTTAAAGAACCAAACCTCATCAATAACTAAATTATGCTTCATGATAATAGGATAATACAATTTGGATGATGCTTAATTAAAAGAAACATTTTTAAATATTGAAAAAGAATGAACTATGTAGTTGAAGACAACTGCATCGATGTTTGGTCATTAAAGGGAGTGCATCCTTTTCAAAGGAGTTTGGGGAATGTTGCCAGGGTTGTGCTTTTGTTGTGCAGGACATTTGAAAGATAGTTTCAATCAGACAAAGGTTTTCAGATGATTTTGATGTCCATCTCACCCTATGAAAAAGGCGGTAGGATGTGTACCTGTGCTGTTTTCTGAGTAAGACCAACGTTGCTTGTATAAAATGATGGGTAAGGGCAAAGATGCTGACATCCCAAGGCTCAAAAAGCCACAGTAGGTAGAACAGCTGACGAGAATGAGGGCAGTGATGGCCGTCATCTAAGACACTGCAGCAACAAGCACACTGGAAGGACAACTGACTAGAAGAGTAAAACAGACGGATATAAAATGTCCTAAAACCAAATGTACTTTTATTGTGGGACAATAATACAGGGACTTCATTTTATACATACATGGATTGTTTTCATGTAGTCAGGAGGTGGTATTTCTTAATTTACAGCCATTGGCAATTCCATGTGCGGTAGATGTGTGACTAGATGGACCTCAATGCACCTTGAAATGGGAGCCTATCATATGTTCTCACCATCTGTGGGAGCCTTTGATCTACACACATTTCCTCTATCACCAGCAGGATATCAGGAAAACTCACCTAACCCAACTGCGTGTTCTGCTGTATAGTTCTGAAGTCTATGCTTATGGCTTGCAAGGGCACAGATGGCCGCACGTACGATTCAATTGGGGGGGGCTCTGAATTTCACAAGTCTCTTGGCAGCTGGCTAGCAGGACATACACTTCCTTCTCCAGCTCAGGGAAACAGACTTTGTGTTGCAGCCCCTTGGTGCCCTTTGTATGCAATGCTGATCATTGTTTGGATTAGTGATGGGGGGAATTACAATTCAGATACCCCCAAGCAGAACACCCTCACTGTCTGTACACACTTCAGTGCAGACCTTCAATATGCCCTACATGAATACCTGTGCATCTTCAATATCATGAGTAGTATCCGCCAATAAGGGTTTTCACTAACCCCTAAGCTGTTCTATGACCTTCTGCATGCCTCGATGCTGGCGGGTGGCTTCTGCAATGTCTTGCAAAGATGATTGATTGATTGCTTATTTATTATGCATTATACACAAGTGTTTCAAAGCGCAACCATGCATGAGATGGGAAGACAAGACAAACAATCTTACTAGGCATGGTACATTTAGATTATGCAGGTGAATAGAAAAGGAAGTGTGTGGGGGGGGGGGGCGATATGGGATAAGTGCGCCCAGACTGGTCAGAACATAGGTTAAGTGCAAGGAGATAACAATATCATGGGTCGTAACCGACGTGCAATAGTGCTGCGGCAAGTGCAAAGCCTTGGGGAAAGTGCAGGAGAATGGCGAGAAAAGCTTGGGACATGTGAGGCACTGATGATACACCAGGCAGCCAGTCATTGAAACTGAGCAGAAGTAGAGGAGAGAGAGCGAGAGAGCAGTGAGGGGTGGTAAGCAGGG
Organism: Ambystoma mexicanum; assembly: GCF_040938575.1. Lineage (NCBI taxonomy): Eukaryota > Metazoa > Chordata > Amphibia > Caudata > Ambystomatidae > Ambystoma > Ambystoma mexicanum. The sequence goes on along the minus strand of NC_090931.1, from coordinate 1,469,582,526 downwards.
GAGGGGGAGAGAGAGAAGGAGGAGGTGAAGAGGAAAGTCTTGAGGAGTTTCCGGAATTTAAGGAGATCTGGCTCAAGACGGAGAGAAGCAGGGAGGCCGTTCCAGAGAGAGGTACCTGCAGAGAATGAATCTGCGTGATTTTTCCATCGCAGAAAAGTCCACGACTGATAATTTGCATGAGAAATGTGCGAACCACAAAAAGTTTGCACATTTCCCATGCGAACACGCATTCAAAACCCCTACATACCCCCACCCCCACCATAACCGCAACACTCCCCCCCACCCATACTCTCACACTCTCACCCACACCCACAACATAAACAAACCCTACTTACCTTTTTTACATGCCGAGTCCCTGCAACGCCAGTACCCTTTCACTTCCGTGATCGGGAACCGGTGCCGCAGGGTCCTTTTTTTTGGGAGCTGCAGGGGTGTCCCCCGCAACCCTCGCTCACTATACCACACAGTATAGTGAGTGGGGTGTTGTGGGGGACGCCCCCGTTTTATTCATTTTTTTTTTCGGGTGTGCTGCAGGGGTGTCCCCCTCCACACCCCGCTCACTATACCACACAGTATAGTGAGCAGGGTGTTGCGGGGGGACATCCCTGTAGCCCCTGTTTCTTTTTTCAAGTGTGCTGCGGGGGCGTCCCCCCCCCCAAACACCCAGCTCACTTGTTTTTTTTTTATACTTACCTACAATGCTACCACCAAAGGTTCGGAACGTTTGGTGTTCGAACCTTTGGTGGTAGCATTTTTTTGGGCTTTTTGTACGGTCGGACATTTATTTTCGGTCCGATCGTACAATTCTCAGAGAATAAAGATCCCCCTCTCCCCCAAGTGACTGCTTGGAGAAGTGGCTCACCCGCAGTTGGAGGAAGACAAGCGGATGGCTCGGGAAGGTGAGCATTTAGGAAGAGAGCGTTGCAAATGGAGTGGGCCCAGGACCCAGAAAACATTGTGGACAATGCAAAGGGTCTTGAACTTAATCCGTGCAGCCATGGGGAGCAAGTGAAGGGATTTCAGCGCCAGAGAGATGTGGTCCCTGGGCTTGAGGCCAAGAAAAAGTCTTGCGGTTCTGTTCTGGATGAGTTGAAGAGGACGGAGGGTAGAAGAGGGAAGTTTGAGAAAGAAGCTGTTGCAGTAGTTCAGCCTAGAGAGGACCATGGCTCTGGACACAGTGAGCCTCTAGGGGAATGTGAGAAAAGGTAGAATACCTCTCAGAAGGTGCAGTTGGTAGTGGGACTTTTTAGAGATGTCAGTGATATGAGGTGAGAAGGCGAGAGTGGAGTGAAGATGACCCCCCATGGTTTTTGCCTCGTTAGTAGGTGCAGGCGCAGGGCCATGGGAGGCCGGCCAGAGAGGAGGTGGTAAGGTGGGAGCAGGGGTCCCAATGAGGACAATCTCTGTCTTACTGGCATTGAGGCAGAGGTCGTTTGGAGCACACCATGACTGAATTGCGGCCAGACAGGTATTAGTGAGGAAGAGGCCGAGGGTAGCCTGAAGGAGAGCTGTGTGTCATCCGTATAACACTGAACGTTAGAGGTGAAGGTGGCTATCGTATGGGGCAGGGGGGCCATGTAGCCATTGAAAATCCAAAGGAGTATGTCAGATCCCTGGGGGAAACGCAAGTAGACGGAGTGATAGGGGAGAGGAAAGATCCCAGTTCCACCTGGGATGGGCTGTCCGAGTGAAAGGAGGTTAGCCATGCCAGGGCCTGATCAGTGATGACCAGGGTATCACAGAGACGTGCAATGAGGGTGTTGTGGTTCACTGTATCGAAGGCAGAGGAGAGGTCAAGTAGAATGAGGACAGAGGGAGAATTAGAACCAAGATTTGAGAGCATATCTTCACAGGTGTTCAGAAGAGCAGTTTCCATGCCTCTGGATGGTCTAAAACCAGACTGGTGGTCGTGGAAGGAGCCAACAGATTCAGTGCAGAGGGTAATTTGGGAAATAGCAAACTTCTCCAGGAGTTTGCCCAGGAAAGCAGTGATAGAGATCGGGCTATAGTTTTCCAGGAGAGGATGCACAAGGGAGTGCTTAAGAGCAGTGGTGGGGAAAACTCCAGTGGCGAAGGAAAGGTTGCAGAGGTCAGCCAAGGCTGGAGCGAGAGAGTCTATGTTGTCCTTGATGATTCTGGAGGGACAGGGGTCCATCTGTTTGGAGGAGGCTTTCATAGACCAGACTTTTCTAGTAACCTCCTGGGGTGTGACAGGGGAGACAGAAGAGAGAAGAAGGGAGGGGTGGAGGTGGCCAAGGGTGGTACAAGAGATGTTGGTACATGAGGTGGTGAGGAAGAGAGGGAGGATAGGATATCCAGTGTTTTGAGGTTAGTGTGCAGCCAGGGCCGAGTAAATTGCCTGGATGGGTGCAATGGTGGAGGAGGCTGCCGTAGGGTTGGCTAATTCCTTGCAGACTTTGAAAAGTGTGTCCGTGTTATTGGATACCGCAGAGATGCAGGCTTGTATAAAGACTCTTTTCTGGGAGCGGATGCAGAGTCTATACTGCCTTTGGAGGAGGCGGCAGGCCAGTTTGTCAGAGGGTGCGCCAGAGGAATCCCATTTCCATTTGGTTGCCCTGCCCTTGTGTTTAATGGAAGCCGATTTGGAGTCATACCAAGAGTTGCACTTTTTGGTAGGCTTCAGTAGTACCCTCATGACAGAGGCAAGAATATAAAAAGTATTGGAGAAGTTAAAGTTTGAGAGGGCTGTGGCAGGGTGGGAGTCAGTTGCAGGTGTGGAAGGAGCATAATAGGTGGAGGCAAAGGCAGCTAATGAGACTCTTTGCATGGGTCGGATGACCTTGTAGACAGGAGGCAGTGCAGGGCTTACCTTTGCAAGGGGAGAAGAGAGCTTCAAGTGAGAAGAGAGGAGAAAATGATCAGTCCAGGAGAGAGGAGTAGTGAGAGGGATAGATAGCGGAATGTCAGTTGAGAAGAGAGCATCCAATGTGTACGGTAAAATGGAAAGAAATGGAGAGTCGCAAAGGTTGCGTAAAGGTCTTAAGGAATCAGGTGAGTTGAGATGGATGTTAGGATCACCCAGTAGGAGGAGATGAGAAGAGGAGGAGAGGAGAGAGGAGGCCAGGTCAGCCCATTACGAAAGGAAGAGGGAGGGCTGACCAGGTGGCCGATACAAGGTGGACAGCAGCAGCAAAGAGCTTGGAGAGAGGGACAGCCTGCAGATCAGGCACTCAAAGGATGAGTAGGCCTGAGTTGGAATGACAAACATAGGGATACACTCAGGGAAGATCAATGCTACTCCCCCACCTGGTCTGTTTGGTCTAAGAACCGAGAGTAGCCTTCTAGGAGAAGTGTGTCAAAACTCGTGACAGAGCAATCCTTGAACAAGGTTTCAGTGATGGCAAGAACATCACAATCCAGGAGTTCAAGGAGGTTGCAGATGTCAGACGAGTGTTTGACAGCTGAGCATGTGTTTACCATGGCAATGTGGTGCAGATTTCAATCAATGAAAGTCTTACGGGGGAGCAGGGGACAGTGGGCCCCCCTAAGTGACGATAGTGCCTGAGGGACAGAGGTAGAAAGGGGCAGAGGAGCCAAGGCCGGTAAGGGAGCCGGGACCATAATGGGTGAGGAGGGAGCCAGTGCAGGAGGCACCACAGGGGGCAAGGGAGCCCCAGAGACAGTGTTAGTGGGTGACTGGTTCACCCAAGAGAAGAAGGCAGACAGGGTTGTCAATGTGTGTGGTGGTGGCTAGAAAGCCATGGCAAGGGTAGAAGGGTGGTTAGGAGGTGGCAAGGGAGCCAAGGTGGGCAAAGCTGGCATGCGGGCCAGGGCTGCTGAAGGAGCTGGTGCAGAAGGCCGAGGGAGGTTGATAAGGCGGGGTAGGAGCCTATCAAAGAGTAGAAGGTGGGGTTGAGGACCCTGGACCATGATGGTACCATTGCAGTAGACATTGATGATGAACCTGGAGGTGGAGAGGGCAAGACAGACCTCCCAGCGGGTGCCACCATTGATGGGCGGAGAAGAGAAAGGAGAGAGAAGAGCGATCATATGGAGAATCCATAGGACGGGTGAGGGAACGACATTGACTATGTCTGTGAGAGCAGGAGTCAAGTCCTCAAAAGAAAAGTGGGGAGACTCATTAAAATACAAATTGAATGTGGTGTCACCAGAAATTTGCATATCAAGGTTCCCCTCTGAAAAAAGAGGGGTACTTGTGAAAAAAGTGGGGGGGACTCCGTCCACCTGCATGTACCCTCGACTTGAGCCCTTTGTGAGAGTCTCTCTGGCAGAGGAAATGACGTAGGTGCCTGCAATCGGAAAGCCTGGGTTAGAGCTCAGTATGTCCTTCTTATGGTTCTTCCTGACAGTAAGGGGTGAAGGATAAGAGATAGAGAAGCAGTGTGAGAAGATAGGATAGATAGGTAGCTCCATAGCAAACTGCAGAGAGTGAGGTACACTTAACCAGGCTGAGGCCACAGAGGCGCAGCGAGAGCAGTAGGTAGAGGGGGGGAGACAGGGAACAAGACCGGGCAAAAACAATGGGAGCTGGGGGAGGTAATATGCACAGAAAAACAGTGAACATGCAGAAGAAGGGGAGGTAGCGGATGTAGGGCTGAGGGGAATAACAGCACAGAGGGACAATGGGACTGAGGAAGGGTGAGGGAACCAGTAGCAGACTAGACAGAGTACAGAGGGGGTGGACTTGTTAACACATTCTCATAAAAAGCAGGATATGCACACAGCTAAAAACAAATGTAAACAGGAGCAGGAAAATCAAGATGGGCACACAGCTGAAAACGAATTTAAACACCGGCAGGACAATCACGATGTGCACACAGCTGAAAACTAATTTAAACACCAGCAGGACAATCACGATGTTCATACAGCTGAAAACGAATTTAAACAGCAGCAGGACAATCAGAGTGACATATATTTCAGAGGAGTCATCGATCTGACCATGCTAACCAGAGCTCTCGCCTCAACTTCCACTGCCTCCAGTGTCGACGCCTGAAGACCTGGATAACCCAGCGGGTAGTCCATGGGGATGCCAGCCACTGCATCGAAATGGACAGTGATCATGTAATCTGACAGTAGCAATCAAGTGCTCTAATGGGAGTGTTGTGCGAAGAAATGACCCTTGGAAAATTGGCAGTAGGGGTTTTGGGTCCATCACGATCATGATAGGATGATCAAAAATGTAAAGGTGGACATGACGACACCACAACAGACCAAGGAACACCTCACACTCTATTTGTGAATGCCCCATTTCTGTTTGTATCAATGCTTTGGGAGCCTCCACTCTCTGCACTCCCTATTCTAGGGTAAAGGGCCTTCCTTCTTTCCTTATGTAGATCCTGAAATGCCTGGTCTGTTTAAAATCCCAGGGGACCCCAGGCTCCACCTAGCCCATGTATCTCTAGAAATATTGTTTTTAACTAAACCCTGTAATGCTTTTCTTCTATTCTTTGACCCACTGCAGAGATCCCACACAGTAACATGTAAAATGTGACTCAGAAGCATGTTACTCTCTTGCCAACATGGACTAGGGGAAAAACCATATAATTACTGCCATTTCTTCCATAAAGATGTGGCCTTGAGGGCAATTGTCCATTTCATGTATGCCTTTGAAGGACAATAGAGTTCGGGCAGAGTGTGAGACATATGAGCCACAGCGACATTCAGAGGAACCAGTCTGTTGGGAAATGTCTGGGTTTTCCTCAGGCTGAGGCTTAAGGAAAGTGGACATTAAGGTGAAGTAGTCCCTCCGTGAAGCCTATCCCTGGACGTTGACCGGGGTCCGCAGCACCGACCTGGTAGTGATGAACTTACACATGAAATCAATAAGAGAATTGCAAGGTCCTCTCCTTTCCTGATGTAACATTAAAAAACTAAAGGTCTGTCTTAGAAACCCTAAACTGTGCTTAATATGAGACTGCAGGATGTGGTTTCTAATCAAATTTAGAAGAAAAGCAAGAATATGTCCTGTCAGACACTACAGTCATGTTTGTGTGCCAGAATATGCATGTCAGACTATCACATGGGCTGTGTAACCTCTCGCACACCACCTGTGCTGAAATTACACACATGATCATCGCATCTATCCCATTATCCAAAGTTGCCACTGAGATCAGCTGGAAATTCAGCAGCCGAGGTGTACAGGACATAGTTTAGCCCCAGTCAGACCAGCATGTACTGTTGAGTGCTGTGTTCAGCAGTGTGTTACTTACTTCAACCCAGTGTTGCCACAAACAAAGGGACTGTCTGATGCAGAGCTGAAGATCTTTGCAGATGTAGAAAGAAAATCCCCTCTCAAATACGAGAGTTCAGGTGTCTGTCTCCTTTTACTTGAGACTCCCACTGTTTTAGGGAGACTTGGCAGCTCTGTTGACAGAGAAATTTAGGGGGCACTCCATGACACGATATGGAATACATTGCCAGAAAAAAGGGACTAGCCAGAAATGCTGTCTGATGGTAAACTCCATTGAGGCAGTTAGTACTGTGGTAGAGTCCAGATTGTCCATACCTTCTTTCAGGAAAGTCATGATTCTATTAAAGACACAGAGGCTCGTATTATGCATACTCTTCTTTATTAAAACTCAAGCAGCAATCTTAAAAAAGAAAAAAAAAACAAACAAAAATCAAAGAAAAAAAACATTTTCTGTGACAATGTAGTCTTTGCAGTTTGAAACTCTATTGCCCACAGGCATGACACTTGTCCTAGTCCATGAATCACAACGTTATGGTCCTATCACCTCACAATTCCTCGTCCCAATTACTCTTTCTTTCACTGTCTCGCTGTAGCTTACTAATGAATGACTCCATCTCGAACAGGGTATAACGAAGAACAAAATCCGTGATTAACCACCTCCAAATCCAGCAGGGATCCCCCTGTGTTGTCTGCCCGTTTAGTGGCCGCACCTGCTGTCAGGTTCCCTTGGAGGTTCAGCAGATTCCTTCTTAGATAAGTGACTGTAAATATACTGACAAAATGCAATTTATGACATATGATTGATGGAAAATTGATCAGTTAGTTAAAAGAACTGGTGATTGAGCAAACATAAGACTGTCAAGTAAAGTTAGTATTAAATGGAAAGTCAATACTGTGATGTTTCAAAGGGTCGTTCATTTTCTACAGGAGCAGAGACAGTTCCCCAGCTTTGAGTCTGTGATAAACCGCAGGAACTCCATTCTCTGCTGTGGCCTGGTCTCAGATTTCTCCCAATTGATGAAAAACCCCAGCTTCTCCAGGAGACCCATCGTTAGGCCCATTTGCTCTGGCAGCCGCATAGGATCCTGCACCATGAGCCAAATATCATCGATGTATAAAATCAGTCTCACTCCTGAGTAGCTTTGTGAAGCACCACAGTGCTAAAGTTATTCCGAAAAGGGAGACACAAACTCCCACCTTTGCCATCACCAGAGGAATTCTAATAATTGCTGGTGCATCTCAGGAATGGGTACTGCTAGATAGGCATCCCTCAAAAATATGCAGGTTAGCCAGTGCCCTTTTCTGCAAAATGTCCCTGGAGAGATGGATTTCCTCCATCTTGCAGTGTCGGTACACGAGAAAGGCGTTAAATTGTCTGAGATTATCAATGGCCTGACCTTTTGCTTCTGTTTCACCAATAAGACATTGCTTAGGAAGCGTTGCGCCACCTGCTGCGCTGGCCTTATCGCCATTTTCTTTAGAAACTCTCCTACTTTCTTGTCCATGAGGCTTTGTCCTCCTCCGAAATTGCGAAAGTTTGCTGCAGTTTCGTTTGTCTGTGCTCTTTGAAAATTACAGACAAAACCCTGCACAGTCTCTGCGACCCAAGAGTCCACGGTAAGCTCCTCCCAAGCGCTTAGGTGCATCGCTAGCCTACCACCTATCACGGGAATTGCATTGCTTGCTGCTGCGCTGTGTGCATGCGACTGTACTCTCACCTGCTGCTGCAGTGCCAGCCCCGGCCCCTGTCTCTTCCACGGGAGGGGAAGGAAGGATTCAGCCTTCTGTCTTCCTGCTGTCACCAGTTGTTTCCTCTATAGGGCCTCTGGCCTCCTCAGCGGCTGGCGGAGACGCCTCTGCTTCTGCTGCCCTGGCGGATACACAGGGCACAAACACTCTTTTTAACGATATCTGACCTTTGTCCAGAGCAGCAAAGATGCCAACAAATCTGGACATGTCTTTGACAAAAGCTTCTCCAAACAAAGCCCTTTAGCTGCTGCAACGGCCTCAGAGGATGCCAACTCCCTGAGTTTCAGGTCGATCTTTACTAAAATCGGTCATCTGCACTCAGCTGCTATCGTACAGTTATTACTTATTAAACAAACTGCTCTTTGTGCCCAACTAGCCAGAATATGCACACCCATAGGCAGGGCCTCTTTGGTCTCTTCCACCATTTTAATGATCTTGGCCAATGGACCTATGGAATCGGTGAGTGTGTCCTGGCATGCTATCCATGCGTGGTCAATGTCCTTTTCAGGTCCTTGGTGTGCTTCACCATGAATGTTAACATACAGGAGTCCACCTCCAGAGTGTCCTTTACTTTATCCGGCAGGGAAGGTCTGGGATATTGTGCTTTCAATTAGCCTCTCACCTCCTTATTTAGAGGCGTGCGCAGTCGGTTGATCAAGTACCTTTTGGCCTTAACTGGGGGCTTCCCCTCCGAGGATCTCGGGTGAAGTAACAGGTCTGGATGAAAGGGGTCGACCAGGGAACTCTCTGCATTTCTAAACGCTCTTATTGTGCCTTTTGCACGATTCTCCTTCCTGAGGAGTGGCCAAGCTCACAGAAAGGTGAGAACTCTCAATGCTGCTGGAATCCCATTCAGTGCCCTCTTGGTCTTCCTGTGGGCTAAGGGGTATGTCACCTTGTTCCGTCCATCACGCCTTTGCCTTAGCATGCTTCTCTTTTGTATGTCCTTTGCGTGATTCGGTAGTGGTTTGCCACTGGCCTTATGTTCCTCCTGCCATTGTCTCTTGCAGGCTCTGGGCCTCACAGCTCTTAGCCCTTGTGAAAAGGAGACCCAGCCCAGGAGAAAGTCCAGTTTATGGCATAACGGCCCTAGGCCTGCCCATGCTGCTTTCTCCATCAGCTGTCCAGAGAGGGGTACTCCAGAATGTTTGAAGGCCCTTCTCTGCTTTACTCACTGTCAGAAGATTCTAATGCAGACACCTGGTATCCACAGGGACGCCACCCAGCCGGGTTACTCGCTGGTATGCTTCTCAGCTTTGCCCTGATGTGGTCTGCGGGAAGGTTCTGCCTGAAAATACAGGAGGACTGTGTTGAAGACTGACCGACTGGGGTAAGTATCCTCCCTCCATGCCCGTATGATTTCAGTCCCTCTGGCGCCCTCTCCTCACCTTGTGGTAGAATTAGGCGTGCTCTCCGTCCTGCCTTCTTTGCAGGGGCGCGTTGTCTTTCATGGGCGAGTGCGGTCCAGTTACTTTACTGACGCCGGCCCGCTTGATATTGTTCAGGTAGGTCTTATTACTGTTCTTTAATTTTGTTGCTATCCTGCATGCCTTTCATTGTTTAAAATGTCTCTTTTTCTCCCTTAGGTATGTGGAGCTTCAGCGCGGCGAACTGGCTTGGTTGAGCCCCACTGGTAAATGAGGGCGCATTAAGAGCGCTATGATGCGGTAAGTAAGCGCTATGCGCAGCGCTGCGAAGTCTTGCCTTTGCTAACCTGTGTTTTCCTTCCTTGTAGGTTGAGGTGTTCTTCAGCGCAAGTGGAATGTCCAGAGTGGTGCCAGCCCAGAGGCGACCAGCCAGGTAAGCCTTTTGAGCAGTTCGTAATTTGTAAATGTCTCTACTGCTTTCTTTAATGTTGCCTCTATCTTCCTCTTTCAGGTCGTTCTGTCCGGGAGGCGTGCAGATTCGAGGAAGCTGTTCTCAGTAGCTGCGAGTGTTTAAAGACGAAGACTGTAGGTAAGATGCTGCTGCTAATGATGTTCCTTTTGTCTCCTTGTTTCTCCGAGGTTCGAGGGAATAGCTGGACACGGTGAGCATCACGTTGCAAGCTGCAAAGTAACACGAAGCGTGTTGTCTTGCTCGGGTGTGGTTTAAATAGCCCCAACAAAATAGTCCAGGTAAAGTAGTCCCTAGGCTACCACACCCAAAACACTAGACCGCATAGCTTGGTTCTTAGGAACCAAGCTATGTGGATGCCTCCATGTTGGCTGACAATACAATAAAGTAGTTTCCAAGCAAATTGTTTTTCATGGCGTATCAGCCTGGCGCCAGGACTGGCCCCATGAGGGCTTTTGAAGAGGATGCCAGGCTCTAGAGGCCTGAGTCCTGACACCACCTGGCCAATGCGTTTGCCAGAGGGGGTTTTGGGCGAGGTTGTGACAGCTAGCTGCCGCAAGGTGACGCACAGGCTTTTTATTATTAAATTTGATTTATAACATCTCACAATGGTTGTGAGGCTTTTTATTCACTTGTGTAATGTCTATGAAATCATTTAAACAGTAAATTTGACATCAGCTAGTCCCGAGAGTGGTGACTTGCTGTGGCATGCTGGAGTTCTAAGTGCTTTCAACCATTCAATTGCTGAAAGTTATTAAATATAAGACAAGCGGCTAAGAGGTGATATTACTGCAGTAGTTTTGAAGCAAAGAAAATACTGATTTGAAGCACATATGAAGAAATATCTAGATGGCATGCCACATTGGAATTGACACTGAAAAGGGACTTGCTTGTCCTGCTGTCTGAATAGGTCATAAAAACTAGCTCCAGTACATTTCCCTTATAAACCATTGAGGCAATGGTAGAACTTCTGACTGCAGTGCACAAGGTTGTGAACTCAAGGGAGCAGTCTGCACTTTATATATTTTTTTAACAAATTTGATTTATAACATCTTACAATGGTTGTGAGGCTTTTTATTCACTTGTTTAATGTCTTTGAAGTCATTTAAACAGTAAATTTTACATCTGCTAGTCCAGAGAGAGGTGAGCTTTCAACCATTCAATTGCTGAAAGCTATTAAATATAAGAATATTCCTGCAGTACTTTTGAAGCAAGAAAAATACTGATTTGAAGCACATATGAAGAAATATCTAGGTAGCATGCCACGTGGAATTAACTCTGAAAAGGCTCTTGCAGGCCCTGCTGTCTGAATAGGTCTTACAAACTAGCTCCAGAAGGTTTCCCATACAAAGCATTGGCGCAATGGTAGACCTTCTGACTACAGTGCATGAGGTTGTGAGATCGAGGGAGCAGTTTGGACTTCATATTCTTCTTTTTTTTTAATTTGATTTATAACATTTCACAATGGTTGTGAAGCCTTTTATTCACTTGTTTAATGTCTTTGAAGTCATTTAAACAGTACATTTAACATCAGCTAGTCCCGAGATTGGTGACATGCTGTGGCATGATAAGTGCTTTTAACCCTGCAATTGCTGAAAGTGTTTTTAATATAAAGCAATCCCACAATGATTGAGAGGGTATTTTTCACTTGTTGAATGTGTTTGAAATCATTTTAACTGTACATTTTACACCAGCCAGTCCAGAGATTAGTGGCATGCTATGGCACATGCCACATGTCACATTCGGCTCCTACCCCTTCTCTCGCTCTGTGTTGTGGGAAAGAATAGGCACAACTGCGCGAGCGGGACCGGCTGGCTAGCGCATTCTATCACGGCTCCGGTCCCGACTCTATCTACTCATTATGGAAAAGCTAAATGTTTCACAAGCCGAGCTGCGCTCGCAGACAGATAATATACATTGAATTGCACTGCGCACACTCGAGCAACAACGGAATATGAAATAAACATTCAGAACATGTAAATCACAGAGATCTGTATATAGCCACAGAGATATCCTGATCCTCACTTATCTGTGAGTGAGCAGCAAAAAGAAAGAGGAAGGGACCCAGGCAGGATGTGGGTCATAAGGGTCCTGAGCACCGATAGGTGGAAATTGAAAAGCACAGGACTACAAAAAGCAAGGGATTTGGGGGCATTTGCAGTCCCTTGAAAATTTAATTTGTTTGTTTTAAAAAAAAATGAAGATAAAGTTTAATGTTTTGAAAATCTGTAAAGAGCAGAATTAAAGAAAGTTTAAGCATAATGCTCGCCTTCAGTCTTGACGTATAATCATAACCTCTAACAAGAGTACCATAAACTCATTGCACAGTCACTGGATCTTCAGGAATTAAGTAGTAAAGCCATTTGGTGTGATATCCATTCTTTGGGCATCGGTCTATTGATAAAATACATGCTTCTGCATGCTCTACAACGCCTTTCTTTAACGTGCAGTGGTTGAACGTTTCATTTAATACTGTGTGATCACACAAAGACACCTGATACATTGGACTGTTTGGAGACATTCTCCTTTATTCAAGGCCATACAGCTGTACAAAATATGTAGTATTAATATACATTTTATATACAAAACATTCATGACAACGTTTCCCTTTTTCAGCTATTGGGTGTTGGCCACTGAACAATAAGTACTTTGTGTTTAGCTTTACCAGGGGATGCCGATAGGAATTCTGTCCACAAAATAGGAGCCTGTAGGGGAGAGGTATATGGACAGACTCCTGAACTGTGTGGTGAGCACACATACAAAGAGAACCAGGATGATGCGGGACACTGTAGGCCAACCTTGGCACTGCATAACCCTACCCTAATACCTTCTAGGATATGTGGAACTAACTTTCCGTTTACAAACGTGACACCAAAAATCATTATGGGTACAACAGTTAAAAAACACACATGGGAGATCACCGCACTTGAGGAAGATCCTTTCTAAAGCTTTGGATTCAAATTTTGAAATGGTTGTGTGTGACATAGACATCACTTCCCACAGCCCTTCTCTAAAACAATGAAGAGCATAGTCTTAACTCTTGCAGGTGTCTTGCAATAGAAAAGGCAAGACTTAGAAAACCTAAAGAGTGTAGCATTCAACTCCTCTATCTCCACACTTGAGTTGAGCGTCCCTGCTTTTTATGGCTGCAAATACTAGGTACTCCCCGGCCAGAGAACTATGTTAGACCAGTGTTCCATGACACAAACTCTGGTACAGAAATCTACCTCAGATATTTTACAAATCTAGTGAACGTTTTGGGCAGTGCAGCTATTCTTGCAAAATATACTCTACACTAAAGGGCCTTGGCACAGCACAGAGCCTATTCCGCAGTCCAGAGAACAGTAGGTTGCTCACACACTGTAGAGGTCATACAAATGCATGCATTACTTACCCCACAGTAGTGGCCAGAGACCAAGTTATTCGATGGAAGCAATGATTAGTTCCTAACTGTCAAGGTGTGGGTTGCCACAGGGTTATGTTTGGTTTAGGGACACCAGGGCTAAGTATATTCATCCTTCATGAGTTGCTCTGGAGTGAGACCGGTGTTCTGGATCAGTCATAGGTCATCTACAGTTCAGTTGTGTGCAACAGACCTCCTCCCTCAATGTGCAATGAGTGCACACATAGAGATGTATTGCTTTTCACCAGAAATATTTTCACATTCGCTGTTGAGGAAAAGAGCCCTCAAACTTGACTAAAAAGACAACAGTTACTAAGCAGCACATTCTGGTGCTCCCAGTCTATACTCTCTTCCTTAAACACAGCATCTAACAATCACATCACTGGATACTAGAGTAACCACAAAACAAAAAAGAATGACGATACTCAAGCCATGCTTTTTTGCCCCACTCATGTCCACCCTCTTTACACATGATTGTCAAAAACGAATCTTTGGCTACTGAATCTGTCGTCTCAGCTCTGCTAGCGGTCGGTTGTATTATCTAAGCCTAAGAAATAGGAGTACCAGAGTCACTGGTCAGCACATTTCACTTACTTCATGGTACCCCCACTTTGGGATGACTGATACCAACCAGAAAGGTTGGTGGGGAAGATAGGCTCAAGCCAAGCTTAAGAAAGCACAAAATCAAACTGCATTTCCTCTTATCAGAGTAGGCTTTACAGATGGGGACTCAGTAGATCCGAGGGTTTCCTTGGAACGCCACAGGTGCTCCACTAGCTGTAGTGGAAAGAGCATGGACACCCACTGGCAAGGGTAACACAACAAAATCCAACTAGCGTTTGCAGAAATGGAACCTTGTCACCTCTCAGACCTACCGCCATATGTAAAATAAGGGAGGTCAGCCTTACTCAGCTGTGTGGTTGATTTACAATTTTAGAGCTGTTCAACCTCACCCAGAAGGAACTTGACGATCTGCATGTGGCTCGCTTCAAGTACATGCACATTGATATTGTGAAGATTTCCCCGCAGAGGAATGAGGCCTAGTCACAAAAAGAATAAAAGAATGATATTGCACTTCATGTGGAAAACTGAAATTAGCCTTGGAATCAACAAAAAAGAGGAGTATGCAGGGCCGCCTTGTTTCTGTTAAAAACATTACAGGGGCGGAGCCAGAATGAACCTGAAGCTCCTGACCTGTCCCCCAGAAGTTAGAGACATATAGAAACCCAACTTTCTCTTTAACACCACTATTTAGGGAAGACAGACTAAAAAGAATGGTTTCAAACATGCCTAACACCACAGCAAGGCTCCATTGCAGATGCAGTTCTTTAAGTGGAAGGAAGTACATCAAAGTGCTGTTTTTTTTTGTATCAATGTTCTTTTTCACAGCCAAGCAAGATCCAATGAATGCTTCCCAAATACACCATACAAGAATCAAGTCAAATGCCTTTTTTTCACCTGAATTATTAGTATGTCATATGATATCATTGGGCAACTGCTTCTGCTGTTTTCCCTCCTAAGTGTTCAAAATTAAAGCTTATGCAGATTGCAGTGCAACAGAAACGTGTTGAGATTTCCTCCAGTATATCTTAGGTGATGATGTGGGATAGCCAAATGCTAATTCCTGGGGAAACAAACCTTCAGTCTGAGCAATGTTAGGGAAAAGTGGCAACACTGCCCTTTCTGAGATAAAGGGAAAAGCAGCACAAGGAGCACACAGAAACGAGTAGAATAATTGGTGGGGCTTTAAGGTAAGAGCACAATATTATTATGGCAGAATTTGGAAATGTCTTTATAAGCTACAGGAAGCATAATAAAGGTGTCCTGATTGGAAATTCTAACCCATATGGTACACATCCTGCTAGCACTAAAGGGTGTGTATGGAAGTAACACGGAGTACCTTGTAGATGGCACATGTGTGAACATGCAATAGGGATTTTTCGCAGTGGTTCTACTTGCGTGGGTGCCCTGTAGTGTGCTAAATATCACTTTGTATGGAATCTTCACTTCGGCTAGAAACGCTAGATGGACCACGAAAAAGTAGTGGTCTAGCACCACTGTCAAGCCTCCATATTTATCCACAAAAGAGGTAAGAAAAAGTGCACCTTACTTGAACCAGTAGTACATGCTTCTGGTGCAGCCACTCACATCAGAAGCCCCAGCCGCCGGTCAACCAGGGGCAAAGATGTTTTAGTCAAAAATATTAAATTGTGCATCAGAAGCTTGATATTCAGCATGTTGCCCTCTTCAGAGGTGCTCAGAGTCTAGAGTGGATGTGGACGCACTGACCGCAATATGTAGGAGAATATCTGGTTATGGAGGTCTGACGGCTAGCACTCTGCAATGAACACCCTACCAGCGGGATTTCCCTTTCTGATCTCTCCTAGAAGAGCGTTGCTATGTCTAGTCAAGGGAAATGTAGTGCAACTAAATAAACATAGCTATTAGACAGAGCCTCCAGCTGTGCAGGGTGTCCTGAACCATCTGCTAACTGAAAAAAGGTTTCAGGGGTGTTCAAGTGCTGTCTATACATTCATTGTTGTAGGGACACAGGGGGGTGTTTGGTGAAGATTTCCTGGGCACTATTTACTCTGGATGTGGTCATTTCTACTGAGAACGTGGTCTCAAATGATGAAAGAGAGGAATATCCTGGAATCCCCCAGGAAAGGCTGTAAAAGTACGTTTTCACCAGATTCAGCAAGCCAAGCCTTCGCCACCTCTTGCTGGACTCTGGCCAGTGTCAATATCAAGATCCTGCCTAGGACTATATGTAGAAGTTTAATCTTGCCACAAAGCTTAAAAACTTCAACCGACTGAAGGGTATAAACCTCCACAATGGCATCTACAGTCTACTCAAAAGCTTTGTAGGACTAGGAAGGGATATTTTAGAGCCAAAGACTATACCTTTCCATACAGCCCCCAGATAAATATATTTAGTGATTGAAGACCAATAACAATGGGCACTGGGCATTTTCCCTTTTACATGGAAGGCATGCTCTTTTACTGTGGCATCGAGCAGATATGATTTTCTTCTTGAGAACAATTAAGCAGACTTGTCAGTGTAGGGGAGGGTTTGTTTGGTATGTTTCAAAATCTCATTTTCTTGTGTTGGAATTTCAATTATCCATTTTGTACCTGCCCTGACCTTACTAAAGGCCTTTGCATGGTCCAAGCAGATATGGAAAGCCTGGTGTTGAAATGGAAATGTCAAACAAAGCTTTGGATGTGACAGAACCCAATATATGCTTGGTTAGAATGTAATTCGTAGTAGAAGTAAAGATGTTTACACCATAGAATGGAATCTCTGTCACCGACTAAGCAGATGAATGAACAGAATCAGTAAGACAACTCCACCAGAACTACCCAGGAATAGTTAGTCATCAATCATATCACCCACCAAGTGTTCTGGAACCAGGCTATACACCTTTGGGAAACGGTAAAAGCCCCATGGATTCAAAGGCAGACTGGTAGAGAAAGACCACACCATCCCTCCGTAATGATGAAGAGCTGAGAAGAGCACCTGAGCTAAATTAGTCAACCTGTTCAGCAGGGTGGGGAATAAGAGAGGGCCCTTTAGCTAAGTGGTTGCATCTTCTAGTCCACAATGCACTACCCCCACAGACAAACAGAAGGTTGTAGAATAATCTACTGATGGCATGGCCGTGAACTGAGTTGGTGGTGCCTTTACATTTTTACCACCTCTGTGGTCAGTCTCTTACCTAAAGGTTGTCTATAGCACAGCAACTGTGATTGAAGTCATATCCAGAAGCGGTACAGGCAGCTAATAACCCATACAACATCTGGTGTTGTCATACGAACTGCAGCCCACATACAGAGGAGCACCTCAAGCGAGGCAATTATGGCAGGGTAGTCCATCACAAAAAAGGAGTAAACGTGGGGCACAAGGGAAATACAGTGAGACCACTATGCCTAAAGAGATGCAGTCTAAAGTTTAAACCATGTGCCAATTCTAGTCCTCATTAGTTGGTATACAAAAAAGGAATGGGCGAGACATGTAGCTGATGAGGCAGGCAGTGGGCCAATGCCGAGACAAGGGTGCACACATGCATGACACTCTGGCATCACACTTTATAAACTCTATCAATCAAGTTTATGATAATAGTACCATGGTTGTGGCATTCCCACCAGTGAATAGGTGAGAAGACAGAGATGGAGTAGACGGCGGAAAAATATAGAGAATAAATCTTGGATCATCAGGTAGCAAAATCTCAATCTTCTTTTCCAATAAAAATGCCTGTGTCTTCAACGTGTGGTATTCTGTAAGGCAACCCGTGCCTAGCAAATAACGCTCTTCCAAGGGATCTCTGTCGGCCACATGCCTTCCTCTCGGAGTAAACTCTGCTTCCAAATGCTGCTCTCTCAGGGGAATTCTGTTAGCCATACACTGCTCAATCAGGGGAACTCTAGGAGCCCAACCCCGCTTCCTTTAGGAGACTCTGCTTGCCAAACACTGCTCTTTCAGATGAACTCTGTTTGCCAAACCTTGCTCAATGAAGATCATTCTACTGCTGCACACTGCTCCCAGTATACATCTTTTAGGCATACACTGGTTTGTCAGGTGAACTCTCTATGCCAAACCCTGCTTACCTTAGGAGACTCTGCTGCTACACACTGCTCTCAGAATACATCTGCTAGGCACACACTGGTTTGTCAGGTGAACTATGTTTGCCAAACCTTGCTCTTTGAAGCTCACTTTGCGCTGCCCGCTGCTCTCATTTGCTAGGCACACACTGCTCAGTCAGGGGAACTCTAGGAGCCAAACCCTGCTTACTTTAGGAGGCTCTGGTTGCTTAACACTGCTCGCTCAGATGAAATCTGCCTAACTCTTTGAAGATCACTCTGCTGCTGCACACTGTTCTAAGAATACATCTGCTAGACACACACTGGTTTGTCAGGTGAACTCTGCTGGCCAAAGGCTGCCTTCTCAGGGAATCTCTGGTGATCCCAAAACCTTTTTCAGAACTCTGCTGGTCTCAGGAGAAACGACTTGTGAAACTCTGCTCGCTCAGAAGAACTAAGCTGGCCACACTGTGATCTCTCAAATTGAACTTTGTTGGCAATATGCGTCTTTCAGTGGCCTTCTACTGACCATAGCCACTCACTCAGAGACTACTGGTCACACTATGCATGTGTGCAAAGGAATTATCATGATCTCCGTTCTTGGCAGAATTCTGTGGGCTACACAAACTGCTCTCAAGGGGATCTTGTTGGCCAACCACATACATTTCTTAGGGAACTCTCGGGTCACATGTTGCTCTCTAATAGGCAACTGATTTATCATACTCCAATTCTGCTGGACACACGCGTCTCTTAGGAGGGCTTGGTTGACTCTGCCTTGCTCTCTCAGGGAACTTTCTTAGAATAACTCTAAACACAGCCACAAACACACTTCAACCTTTGGGAATCTCAGAGCACAGGGTTATCCCTGCCTGGCTATACTGTGTGTAAGGTCTCTGCCTGGTAGTCACTCCACTCTGCAGAAGAACCCACCTGACACACAACTCTCTGGAGGAGATCCCTGCCTGTTACACTCAATGATAGCTACAGGAGATACATGCGTGTAACACTCATTTCAATCTGTATGTGGTCCAGGCCTATTACACCCAATGCTCTCTGCTGGGGAGCCTTGTTCGTTACACTCAGAGCTCTCTACAGGAGATCTCTCCTTGTTGCACCCACTACTCTCTAAAGGAAATCCCTGTCTCTTGTACTCAGTACTCTCTGTAGGATAAATCCTCTTTGATGCACACACTGATCTATGCAGGAGATCTCCACCTGCTACACTCATTACTCTGTATATGAGATATGTGCCATTTACACACAATGCTCCTTGTAGGAGAGCCCTGCATCGCACATTCACTGCTCTCCTTTCATATTCGCTGCTCTCTGCAGGAGCTTCCTCCTCAATTCTCTTTGCAGAGCATCACAGCCTATTACACACACTGGTCTCTGCACAGAATCCATGCCAGTTACATTCAGACAAGAGATCCCTGCCTGTTACACTCACTGCAGGAGATTTATGCCTGCTAAATGTAATGCTCCCATGTGGGAAATTCCTGCCTGTTATACTCAGTGCTGTCTGTTGCTTATTGCCTATTACATTCACTGCTCTCGGCAGAAGAGCCTTGCTTGCAACACTCACTGCTCCCTTCAGGATATAAGTAGAATGCATTGTCCTGTGCAGGAGATCCCTGTCCATTACAAATCACTGCTCTTTGCAGGAGACCCCTGTACACTGCATGCAATAATCCTGGCAGGAGATACCTGCTTTTTGCACACATTGTTCTCTGCAGCGTCAATATTTTCAGGCGATCCATATCTGTTACACACACTGGCCTCTGGAGGAGATCCTTGTCTGTTACATCAAAGGATTTCTGGAGAAGATCCCTGTCTGTCACTCTCAATGCTCTCTGCAGGTGATCTCTGCCTGTTACGCTCATTTGTCTCTTCATTAGATTTTGTCTTGTTACAATCAAGGCTCCAGAAAGGAGATCCCTGGCTGTTACACACAATGCTGTATGCAGGAGATCCTTGCATGTTACTCTCAGTGCTCCATTAAGGGGATCCCTGCCTGTTACACTCCCAGCATATTGTGGAATAACTCTGCTTGTTACACTCACTGGTCTCTCCACCAGATCCCTGGAAAACAATGGTATGTACAGGAATACCCTGTCTGTTACCCTACACTCACTACTCTTCACAGCGCAAAACCCCTGTCCATCTTTCACACTCAATGGTCTCTGGAGGTGTTCCCAATCTATTTCACTCACTGCTCCCTGTAGGGGGTCTCTGCTTGTTACATACCTTGGCTTTTACAGGAGATCTCTGCCTGTTACACTCAATGCTCCATGTGTAGATCCATGCCTGTAACATTCACTGCCATCTGCAAGAGATGCCTGTCTGTTTCACTCAATTGTCTCTGCTCGAGATCCTTGCTGCCTACACTCACTGCTCTCCATAAAAGAGTCCTGCTTTTTACTCACTGCTCTGTTCAGTACATCTGGTAGAACAGTAGATAATTATCTGCTATAAAGGATGTCAGATCTCTTATTGTGATGCACCTCTCAATCCATCAGTGTACCTCCCTGGCCGATAGATGTGAGTAGGAGTTGATTGGAGTCAACGCAATGTGAGTAAAAGCCACTGAAGATAGAGTGAGTGCACTCACATGTATGTATCATCAAATGGCGAGATTATGTTCACAATAAACACAGGGATGAACAATCAGCCCACCCCCCATCTTCCCTCTTTCCCTGTATGTATCTGTCAATGTTACACAAAAAAGCTAGGGTTGAAACAAAATGTAAACATTGCAAATGCCACTCCTTCAGGACTCAACTGATCAATTGTCGCCAGCTACCTTCATTTAGCCTTGCTCAAATGTCACTCTTTCTTCCACCTGCTCAGCACTTTACCTATTTACATGTCACCAGAACAGTCTACTTCCTAGGACGAAACCTGGGCAACTGTCTGCTGCCTTCGGCTAGACACTGAATCTATGCTTTAACTTGTGTAGCATGAGACCATGGCAAAGATCACCTGTACTACCGGTTCTTTATTCACAGCTACCACCACTCCGAATTAGATCTGTTCAAATGGTACCCAGCTCATATAATATTGCAGCTTATTCCTTAAGGAGAGGCCTAGTCAAACGTTGTCCACCCTGCCTTCTACCAAAGACTAGACCTGAATAGGTCACCCAAGCCGCCAATTACCATGGATTCAATGCGCAAACAGGCAGGGATCTCCTGCAGAGAGCGTGCAAATATCACGCAAGCCACTCACTACCAAGGACTAGACCTGCAAATGCCACCCAAGCCACCAACTACCAAGGATTAGACCTATTCAAATGTCACCCAAGGCACCCGCTACCGAGAACGAGACGTGCAGATGCCAAGCATGCTACCCACTACCAAGGTATAGATCAATTAAAATGTAACCCACACTGATTAATAACAAGGGATAGACTTTCAAATGCCACCCAAGCCATCCACTACCAAGGACAAGAGACCTGTTCAAATATTAGCCAACTAGCCTTTAAGGTGGTCTAGAACTTTTCAAACATTTCTCATGCGGCCAATTCCAGGAACTAGACCTGTTCAAACATTGCTTACTAGCCCCCTACTCGACATGTGTAAGCATCCTTCAAGTTACTTGCTTCCCATGACACCCACACCCCAGGACTAGACCTGTTCAAATGTCATACATAGCACCCACTCCCCATAGCTAGACCTGTTCAAACATTACCAATGGCACCTTTACATATCGCCCGTATCACTTGCTGCTCAAAATGCAAACCTGTCCTGATTTAGGCCATTCCATGTCCTCCCTAAGGACAGACCGTTTCAAACATTGCGTCCCCTTCAAGACTAGGCCTGCTTAAACAGCCCTCATCCATGCCACCCATCCCCATGACTAGACGTGTGCAAACATTTTCCAAGCGGACCCCCACATTTAAAGCCTTGCCCCTCACGAGAAAAAGACCTGTGCAAATGCTGCCTGCTCGCTAGAGCTTGATCCTGCTCGTTCCCTCTGGTCTTTTGGCAAAGTGCAGGCGATAAAGTCATAAAATTGGAAAATTGGATTGAGTACCGCATACAACCTCCTTCTCCCCTATATGAGGACCCCTGCTCCAGAGCGCCACTCCAGGCATTTGGTCCTATATCCCAGGACTCTCCCTCCCACAAGCACCTCCAAACTCATGCTCTGTCATTCCTGGAAACAGGAAACATGTGCACATACATAAGACAACTGTGCAGCACAATAAAACTGGGCATTACACACACCCACATAGGCATGTCCTCCCAATGTGCTGCATTGCATGGTGGTGGTGGTTTTTCCTCAGCTCTGTGAGGAGCCCAGTCCTGGATGTGCTTTTTGCACTTGGTCCCTTCAGTGCAATATATGAAAATGAGGTGAGGTGGGTGATCCCCCATGCAGGAGTGCTCCGCATGGGCAGCTTCCACAGGAAAACTTCCTCTGACACTGTTCGCAAGGTTGCGATCCTGGAACACTCCTCTCCACCAACACTACACCTGGAGAAAGCAAAAACAAAGAAAGGACAAACAGGGTCAACAGCATTACTTTTGCTCACCTGGACCTTGCACTGCACAGTTTTACTCCAAGAATGGAAAAATAATGCCACTGCTATGCAGCAACCTACACGAATAGACCATTTCAAATTCATGCAATGTATATTTTTAGGCTATTATAAGTCACTGTGGAGTTCCCTTTCTCTATAAGGCACTCAAACTGTGGCCATGTGCTGCATATGGAATCAAACTCCTGGGTGATATAAAATATCTTTGTCACATACATTTAGGGGCACATTTGTCTGTTGATATGTTTGCTCAGATTGTTTGTACCTGAATAAAGAGATAAAGGGCTCTAAGTTACTGACTACAAGGCACTGGGACAAAACTAAAATAGCAGCCTAAAACAGTCAAGGAGTAGTTAGCTGCACTTCAACATCTTATCACATTTCCCTCAAAGAATAATGTATTCAAAAAGATCTGTGACATGAAGATGTATAGCATTATCCCAACAGCTTTGACGCATCATGAGCTGCCAAGCTTCAGGATTACAGCTAGTCCAGTGCCCTTGACTGAATCTATGTCCAAAGTGAAGACATTGCTCCAAGTGCACAATGACCTGAGAGCTATCCTGCAAAAATTCCAGAACTGGTTGCCCTCACTAGAGCATGAATAACGTCTAAAGATAAAACAGTAACCATCTATACAGACTCCACGTATGCTTTTGGGGTGGAAATGGGGAGTTCTACCAGCTGCAGGTTTCCCCAACGAAAACACTTTACATGGTAAGGAGAAATGGAGGAAGACCTCAAAGAAACAATACATGACATCGTCAAAATTATAACGGCAGACGAAGACATCGATGAACTCAAGACCAAGAGGATACACAGAGCCGGAGGCCCTCCAGGTGGCCCGAGATCGGTCCTTGCCAGATTCCACAGGTACCAGGCCAGAACGAGGATACTTGCTAAAGCCAGGACCGGGGCACCCTCACTCTTGGGGGGGCCCAAATCACCATCTTTCAGGACCTATCCTCGCTCACACTGGCCCTACGCCGTCTCTGTAGCCCCTCACGAGATGTTTAAAGAACAAGGCACAAGATACAGATGGGGTTATCCCTTTTCCCTCGCGTTTGAGCATGGTAGCAGGAAGATACTACTCCCCCGGGGCCATCCAATACGAGAATGCATCGCAGACCTCCTTGGGATGGCCCTGGGGGAGGGAGCACAGGCCGCCCCTGCACAGGACCGATCGAGATGGGAACTCCAGGGCCCGAGAAGGAAAAGAGTAAAGGGATCCAGAAAATACAGGCGACCCAACGACACGCCTGACAACAAGTGATGCTGTTCGGCCAAGTCCTGTATTCCTACGATGTTCACTTCGAGAGTTTCCGCAAGAGGACCTACTTATACTTCGGATCTCGGCACTCCCTTGTTACTAGTTACATCTCATAGCACGTGAACTGCCCGGAGCACAAGCACGAGCTGCCGATGAACGAAGACTCCGGAAACCGCATGTATCACTATATACGCTACTATACAGTAAAAGTTGTTGTTTAACATAATGTTGTTTCTTACAAAGTTTCACATAAGGGGGGGCGGGGGCTCAAAAAAGTTATGTTGATGATAGTTGCTGACGGGGCTGTGAGGTTACGACCCTTGCTGGTGGTTCGGTAGTAGACCGGCTGTTCACATCTAGTCCAACTCGGACGCCACTGCAACAAGATAGAGACCCTCACTGAAAGAATGAAGAGCAACGAGACAAGACAGAGGGCAACAGGTATTATCTTCAATACCCTGAAGGGGAGGAAGGCAGAAAATTGTACAGCCTCAGACTTTCAGAGGCACTTACTTGATCACTTCCTTCACGGCGACTTCCCACGACGAGCGACACAACATGATGAGCGAATTTAAAGAACACACCTCTGATCGACGGACATGATAATCGCAGTGACAGGCATAGTACACTCAAAATTGGCACATTGAACGTTAAGGGATTCAATTCTCCCACCAAGAGATCCCTAGTCTACAGAGAGTTCAAGAGAGCAAAACTTGACATCCTCTTCCTACAAGAAACCCTATACACCAAAGGAGACGAGAGGAAAATTCTAGGCACCAAAACTGGCATCAAATACTGGGGCTCCGGCACCCTCAAGAAAGCTGGAGTCGGCATCTTAATCAACAGAGCAGTTCGGTTCGAACACCTTAAAACCTGGACTGACATGAGTGGTAGAGCGCTCGTGCTTGTCGGTAAAATACAGGACACCATTCTTACGCTCGCATCCATATATGCGCCCAACGCCGGTCAGTCCAGGTTTCTCCAACAAACAGTCCCCAAGGTTATGATTGAAGCCGAGGGCGAAGTGATCCTGGGAGGCGACTTGAACTCATGGATGAATCCGGACTTAGATGGACAAGCAGGTAACCCACTTGCAGCCACCCCAGCTGGCCCTGGTCGCTCCCAGGTCACGGAAATGATGGAAGCCTACAACCTCAAGGACGCATGGAGACACATGAACCCGAATTCAACAGGCTTCACTTTCTACTCCGCACCACACGCGACGTTCACCAGAATAGACTTCATTTACCTCACCCCTCAACTCACCGAGGCGATGGCCGAATCCAACATATCTCCTGTAACATGGTCTTATCACGACATGGTCACAGTTACTGTTGACCGGATGGCTCTCCCCCGGAGGAGCTCTAAATGGCGATACAACGAGACACTCTTCAAAGACCCGATTTTTCGAGATCAGCTGGAGCAGGACATCTCTCACTACTTTGAACAAAATAACACAGGCGAGACCCCTCTAAATACTGTATGGGAGGCAAGTAATGTCACCTGGAGAGGACTACTCATCAAGGAGGGGGCCACCAAGAAAAGAGAACGCCAACTCATAGAAAATAAGACTCCGAAAAGAAATTTCTCAGCTTGACCTCATTGCCCGATCCTCAGCCCCTGACAGACTACAGAACATAGAACAAGCCAACAAAAAGAGGGAAGAACTTCGGCAACTAGAAACTGGTAGCATTGTGTACAAACTCCAACGCCTCAAGCAGAAACAATATGTACATGGAGACAAGGCAGGCGCCTTAATAGCCGCAAGACTCCGAGAGCAACGCAAAGAGTGATGGGTCCCAACAATACACAATGATGAAACATCCCATGACATTGTCCTCCCAATATCCTGGAAGTCTTCGCCGACTTCTACGAAAAGCTGTATACTTCCGAAGCCGCCCCACATCCAGAGGCGATCAACCAATAGATGGACAAAGTGTCCCTCCCCCTGGACGTGGCGCAAACCATAGATGCCCCGATCACGGGCGAAGAGATTGAAGAGGCGATCAAAAGACTTCCCGCTGGGAAAGCCCCTGGTAACGATGGCTACACAGCAGGCTTCTACAAAACTTTTAAGGGTGCCCCCCTCCCATTCCTGGTCGAGCTCTTTAATAATATACTTCAATCGGGCGTTGCGCCGGAAACCTTTTCAGAAGCATTAATAACTGTCATACCCAAAGAAGGCAAGGATCTCAACCTGTGCGCCTCCTACCGTCCAATTCCCTTCTTAAACATTGACGTTAAGATTTACACGAGAGTCCTTACTGCACGCCTTGAATCTCACATGCCACCAGTAATCCACAATGACCAGGTGGGTTTCATCCTTGGGAGGCAAGGTGTGGAACCTACCTGGAAGACCCTCCACCTCATACAGGAGGCTAGGAAAATGCCAAACACGCCTGCACTATTTTCGATTGACGCCGAGAAGGCATTCGACAGGGTGGAGTGGCACTTCCTAGAAGCCACGCTGATGAAAATAAGTCTGGGACCCGTTCTCCGGCGAGGGATCAAAGCCGTCTACACGGCGCTACGTGCATCAGTAGCAGTAAACTACTGCATTGGTTCCCCCTTAGCAGAGGAACGAGACAAGGATGCCCTCTTTCGGCAATTCTCTTTGCGCTATCGCTGGAACCCCTCGCCCAGACACTCCGAACAGACCCTGCTGTAGAGGGACTCCGAGTAAACGACAGAGTACAAGCTCGTCCTGTACGCAGACGACATCCTGCTTCACGTACTAAATCCGATGTCATCGATTCCCCGAGTGATTCGCCTGATAGAAGAATATGGCACACTCTCAGGCTTCAAAATAAATAAAACCAAATCGACCCTCTTCCCGCTCCAAGAACCCTCCCCAGACCACCAAGCGGACCTGGAGACTCTAGTACTAATCATCGGAGGTCCAACACTGAGATACCTGGGGATCAGCTTAACAAGGGATCTGAAACACCTGTACGAGGCAAACTTTCCCCTACTCCTCGACGCCCTCAGAGCTGACCTTGCAAAATGGAAACCTCTTACGATCTCCTGGATGGGACGGCTAAATGCCATTAAGATGGTGAGCCTCCCACGCTTCCTGTACCCTTTCCAGGTCCTTCCCATCACAATCCCGGAACAATTCTTCAAAAACGTCAAGAAAGCCATATTAGACTTCCTTTGGAATGGGAAAAAACCTAGAATATCATATGAAACCCTGATACTACCAAAAGAGCACGTGGGAGTAGGTCTACCTGACATAGAACGATACTACCAGGCGACTCCGCTCAGGATCCTGATTCCACACCTGCGTGACAGAAGGGACCTCCAATGGATCCAATTAGACAATGATAATCTGACCCCCGTTACCCTCGCTGAGTGGTTATGGGTCCCCAGGCCGAAACTGACGAGAAGATTGCGCAACCACCCAATACTGGGGACGCTGTGGAACATATGGAAGGAAGGGAAGGGAATGTTCGGAGGCACCATGTGGCCCTCTCCTCTGAGCCATCTCTGGTCCCCCGGGATCAGAGAGGAGATCCCTGAACACGCAACATACCAGGCCTGGTTCGACACTGGACTTGAGAGAGTAGGCCAGCTGTGGAGAAATGGAAAACTAATTCCAATTACAGACCTTGAGGAGGCCCTCCAGCTACATCCGATCCCGGTTTTTCTGTACCTCCGATTGAAAGGCGTATTTATCCAGGAAGGAGTGGGAGGCCAAAACACAGAGGGAGCTCACGCCTTTCGAAACAATTTTGGACACGACCACCACAAATAAAGGCCTAATAGCACGCATGTACAGCGCCCTGATCTCTAAGGATCAACCCTCGAGGTCCCACCTGAAAGAGAGATGGGAAAACAACTTCGGTAGAGAATTTGACCAACAGGCCTGGGACAGAATTTGTGAAACTCCATCAAAAGTGTCAATTGCAGCCCAATATAAGCTAAACGCAACAAAGCTACTCCATAAATGGCAGTATGACCCACGCCGGCTATCCAAAATGTTTCAGTCCTTCAGCCCTAGGTGTTGGCGTCAATGTGGCATGGAAGCCGATTACTGGCACATGTGGTGGGGCTGCCCCAAGGCCCGCATCAAGGCTGGAGCGAGGGTGTCAATATGATCCTTGATGGTTCTGGAGGAGCAGGGGAGCACCTGTCTGGATGACACTTTCATAGATCGTACTTGTCTAGAAACCTCATCAGGTGTCAGAGAGAAAGAGGAGGGAGGAGGAGAGGAGGAGATGGCCAAAGGGGGGCCGAGAGAGGGAGAGGAAGAGGAGATAGCGGACAGGATATCCTGAGTTTTAGCGGAGACGTGAGAGGCCAGAGCGTACAGTGGGCCTGGGAGGGAACCCACATAGTCCATAATACTCCTATTTAAAGACTGACAGCTCTAAATTCCATGTCTTGAGAGTCTTCCAATCGCCAATGTTTCCTACACACTGTTCCAACACGCACTTTAACAAATCCAAAGCACAGTGCACTTTAATAACCTCACTACATTAGGAGAACAGCCAACATGGTATGTGTCACCAACCAGACAAATCAAATCACCAGACAAATGGACAACCCTACATGCCTCTTTAGGAATTATTCAATTTGTCCTTCCCATCTCAGGCTTTCGAATAACATCCCACTTTGAGAATTGAACAAAGGGGGCTGCTATTCGTTTAGCACAGCAGAAACTTCAGATATAAGAAGAGAGATTTAGAAGGCTGTATGTTGGATGGTGCCAATACTGCATTTTCACCCTGGCAAGTCTAGAAAGGACAGTTGCATGTTGAGAAGCTGGCACAGCTGGAAAAGGCCAATGACCTTAAATGGGGACGCAAAAGGCAAATGTGTATGCAAGTGCTCGTAGTGTTTGCATATACCAGATCCTACCCAGTCCATGGGCATGGTGTATCTGTGATGGGATTATCCATCAGGATGTCTGAGAGATTAAGCTGTTCCAAGCTTCCGATAGGGACCAGAGGAGAGGAACAAGATTGCAGGAAGATAAGGCTGACCCAATGAGGGGTCAAAGAGAAAGAAGATAATACAACTCGGGAGCAAAAGGGGCTACAGCTTACTCAAATACCCGGAAGAACATCACACACTGGAAAAAGTCATCACAGCCAAGTTCCCTCCCGAGAGACAGACACAAGGAGAAACCAGAGAATGGGCTGAAGAGCTTGTTTAAACCAGAGAGGCCTGGGCAGAGGCCAGACTATGAGTTCGGCCCTTAAAGCCTTTCCAGAAGAACACTATGAACTGTTTTAATATAAGGATGGACTTTAAAAGATTAGGTTTGAACTTTGCTGTTAGGCCACTGTTGGAACTTTCTGTTATTAGATCAGGGGAGTGGTTACTCAGGACTGCTTTTTAAGACTAGGTTATTGCTTCTGTTGGGTACTTTTTTGTACCCTTTGTTTTAGGGTAGGGATATACCCCCACAAGACCAGGACTCTATAAGCATAGGCCCTGATATGAGGGGGAAGAAAGAAACCCAATAGTCACTACTTTTGATTATCCTGACCTTCTTGTTTAGAGTTGTTGCATAGGTTAGAATAAGTAGATGTTTTACCCAACCCTACCCGGATCACCATCTTAAAAAATATCTTTCTGCACTGAAAACCTCAGAGTATTTTGAATCAGTACTCAGTCTACCACAATTTACACAGGATATATATATCACATGGACTACCCAAAGTAAAAGATTCACCATACTCTGGTATGCTGACCAAGACATACAATTTAGCTTAAGATTTGACATCACATTTGACTGGACATTTTTTTTTTTTTTAACTTTATTTAATGCTCGCGGTACATAACATTGCAACAACATCACATATAGTATATCTCCGAAACAGCAACATTTAGTTCAGGTATACAACAGAACACAGAGTATTACTGACTTTACACTGCATCGGGTCCCGCCGGGCCGTTGCCGGCTGAGTCTGCTTCACATAAGTATGTTCTAAACGGGCCCCAAATGTCCTTCGGCTTACATGGACTCAGAAGTGATATTACATAGTATTCCTCACATTCATTGACATACATCAATTCCTTAAGGAAGTGGCTCACTTGTGGTGCCTGTGCACTCTTCCATTTCTGCAGAATGCATTTCTTGGCCACTACGCATGCAATGTTAAAGACCCTTCTTGTCACCTCCGATTGTTTGCCAATATCCCCAAACAGATATTTTTGTGGTTTGAGGTCTGCCGGTATCTGAGTCACTTCTTCCAAGATGCTTGCTATCTCTCCCCAGAATGTGTGCACCTGAGGACAGCTCCAGTACATGTGTAACGAATCGGCCCGATCAGCTCCACATTTCTGACAGGTGCCAGGGCTGCCATTAGTAAACTTGGCAACCTTTTGGGGGGTATAGTGCAGTTTGTTCAATATCTTAAATTGGATCAGACTGAGGCCTGCGTTCATGGACAATTTCCTGGTTAATTCACAATACCTCACCCAGATTGTGTCATTTATACTTTCCCCCAGATCCGCTTCCCAGGAAGCCTTTATCACATTTACTGTTGGGGTGTTTGCCTGCACGGCCGCATATAGCCCTGAGACACTTGTTCCCGACCTGGTTGACAGGGCCAACAGACACGGGTGTGGCGGGGGTTCATCAGGGAACATTTGCCACCTCGCCTTAAAAGCCATTCACATTCTATGATACTGTAACACCATCAGTTGGTCCCTTCCCATCCCTATTTTAAATTCTTCCAGAGTTATGAACTTACCATTGGGGAATATGTCTCTGATTTTAAATTCCTCTTCCGGGTCACATTTATTTTGTACACCTGGGTCATATGTGGGTGCTATACCAGGGAAGTTCCAGAACGGGGCCTCTGCATAGTATGGTGTCTCTATTCCAAGCCTACAGTAGAGTCTGTGCCAGGCCTGTACAGTTGTACTAACTGGGTCGAATGGGCACTCATCTCTGTTTTCTTTCAAAGATGACTGACCTTACATCAGTTGGGCGTGCAGCATGTTTTTCTAGACAAATGTGGGGTGAGGTGTCTTCCTCATCGTACCAGTGCTCAACGAACTGCGCCTGTGCAACTAAATAATACAGTTCGAAATCAGGAGCTGCTATTCCACCCTTGCTATATGGTTCCACCATTTTTTCCCACTTTATCCTAGCTGTTCCCCCGCTCCAGACAAACTCCACCGCCATGGATCTAAGAGTGTCAAAGAAGCGCCTTCTGGGCCATATCGGTATGTTAGTAAATATATACAGTAGTTTAGGGAGAATGACCATTTTTAGTATGGCTACCCGACCGATCAGTGAGATGGGAAGTTTATCCCAGAAACAGAGTTTAGTAGTGATCGTGTTTAGTAGAGATTCGTGGTTATTTAAGAGTAGGGATGTCTTGTCTCCCGACACAATTACCCCCAGGTATCTTATCTTGTCCGGGGACCACTGCAGGCCATGTGTGTTGTTTGGGCATCTAGTAGCCGGGGTAAGGGGAAAGATTTCAGACTTAGAAAGATTAGTTTTATAACCCGAATATTCTGTAAAGCTATGCATTGCTTCCATCGCTGGGCCCAGGTGCATGTCTGGTTCCCGAATGTACAATAGGGCATCATCTGCATATAGAGATATTGATTGGGTCAAGCCCGCCATCCATATACCCCTCTGTTCCTGGTGTTCTCTAATAGCTGCCGCAGCTGGTTCCATCGTCAACGCGAATAGTATGGGGGAGAACGGGCAACCCTGTCTCGTACCCCTCCCCAGCTCAAACCATTCTGACATGGTGCAGTTGGTCGATACCCTTGCCCCTGGATTGGTGTACTTGGACACATTTCGAGAAGTATGGACCCAGCCCAAATTTCTCGAGTACCATGAATAGGTATGTCCATGACACAGAGTCAAAAGCCTTTTCGGCATCTAGAGATACTGCCACAGCCTGGGCCTCCGGCTTGATCTGGGCCATGATCCCAAACAACCTGCGCAGATTGAGCTCTGTCGATCTGGTAGGGATAAATCCACACTGGTCCGGGTGTATCAGTACTGGCATGTGCGGCAGGAGTCTAGTAGCTAGGATCTTTGCAAATATTTTAGCGTCACAGTTTATAAGGGACAGGGGCCGGTAAAAGGACATCTCATTGGGGGGTCGCCTGGGTTTAAGGAGTACTGTAATAATGGCCTCTCTCATGGACGCTGCAAGCGTCCCTACCTCTATGGCCTCCTCCCACACGGACAACAATATCGGGGCAAGCTCCACTCTGAGCTCCTTATATAATTCAATCCCCAGCCCGTCTGAACCGGGGGCCTTCCCGTTAGCTAAAGATTTAATCGCTTCCTTTATTTCGACAACCGTGAGTGGCTGGTCTAACAGCAGTTTGTTTTCTACTAACATTTTCGGGAGCGTGATAGTGTCCACATATTCCCTAATGTCGTTTGGCGTTTTCAGGTCATGATTGGCATATAATTCTGTATAAAAATGGGAGAATTCTTTATTTTTTGCCTCCTCGCTTGTTGCTATTGTGCCGTCTCTCGCTATTATACTAGAGATTGGAGTGTGGTGTCTTTCTGTTTTCAGTAGGTTAGCCAGGGTGCGCCCCGCCTTATTTCCCTCACTGTATCGGCGTGCCCTGATCGGGGTAGCCATATATAACAATTCCCTGGTAGCCAATTTATCAAATTCCTGCAAGTTGCTATTTATGTCCGCAAGGGTGCTTTCTTCATGTAAGGAAGTATATTGCCGTTCTAATTCTCCCAGTCTTTTATCCACCTCCATCAGTTCCCCCCTGACCACCTTCAACAGTCCTGTGGATTTAGAGATCAGGATACCCCTCACCCATGCCTTAAATGTCTCCCATAGAATAGCAGGGTTATTCACCGAGCCCATATTAATTTCAAGGAAAGATTCGACCTCAGTGTGTAGTTCCTCCACCACCACAGGGTCCCCAAGAATGTTGGGGGGCATCTTCCATCTCCTGACCGGGGTCTAAGGGCACCAGTGTCATGTCTAGCAATAAAGGGGAATGATCTGAAAGGGTGCGGGGATATATTTCACTGCCAACAATATTGCACATCAGAGACGCAGTCACCAGCCAGTAGTCAATGCGGGACTTGGTATCATGCACAGAGGAGTAAAAGGAATACTGCCTTTTTTGAGGATGTAATGTTCTCCAGGCATCTAGTAGTGACAATTGCAACATGATTTGTTTCACAGTGTCAGTTGTTTTTGTGGGGTTCCTGCGTGTAGAGGTGGATCGATCTAGGTTAATGTCTAATATAGTGTTGAAGTCCCCTCCCCACAGTATTCGCTCGTCGTCACATACACCAATTTCTTGCATTACATTTATATAGAAATCAGGATCATCCATATGTGTTTACCAAGATCAGCTCTTCCCCTGCAATGCTCCCCCACACTATAACGTATCGGCCCAGTGGGTCTATTTTACTTCTCCCCTCTCGAAACCCAACAGATGGATGAATCAGGACGAGTACTCCTCGTGCCTGTGAGGAGTATTCTGTACAGTATCTTTGCTTACCCCATCCTTTCAGGAATTCGGCGTTAACCTTCTGGAGTGCATGGGTTTCCTGTAACATAACAATCTGGGGATGGTGACGAGTAACATAGGCTCCCACTTTATTCAGCTTGGCTCGGTTGTTCAGTCCACGCACGTTCCAGGTAAGTAGTTTCAGTTTAAGCCGTCTTGCCACTCTGGGAGGATTAGCCATGTTTGTGTATCCATTTAGCATTTCTTGACCTGTTGTCGCTTAGGAGAGTATCATGTGTTGCAATGTCACCGCTTTTCGTAACTTGAGGGACTCCTCCAACTGAGCCCTGGCCCCAGAGCTTCTCCCCCCTTTCCCCCCACAGCTCAACGGAGCTAAACTTCCCACAACTTTTCAGCCCCCACCCACATCATCTTCCCCAACTTGACGATGCTGCCCCGTAACGCACATCCCCTTAAACTTGTGGAGTTTTCCTCAGGGTCTCCTGTTGCATACACCTGGCTTGTCCCGGCTGAGGCTCTCGGCTTGCTTCACTAAGTATTTTGTTCAGTTCGTCTTCATTTCAAAGTTTTCCTTACTCTGGGTAGCAGAACTTCGGCATTCGCCGCTGACAGGGAGTCTCCTCGTCTTTTCCCAGTTCTTGCCCTCGATCAGGGCCTAAGGATG
Source organism: Ambystoma mexicanum (assembly GCF_040938575.1). Lineage (NCBI taxonomy): Eukaryota > Metazoa > Chordata > Amphibia > Caudata > Ambystomatidae > Ambystoma > Ambystoma mexicanum. The sequence goes on along the minus strand of NC_090931.1, from coordinate 1,469,548,873 downwards.
TGTCCCGGTTAGTCTGCCGAATCCGGTACCTTATCATTCAGTCGTGGTCTGGCGTTTTGGTCGACCCCTCGATCTCTGGGAGGTAAAGGAATGGACGCTTTAATGTAAGCCATGGCTTCTGTAGGGTTTTCATAGAAGTGGGCTCTCCCGCCGTGTTGAATTCTCAATTTCGCCGGAAAAATGAGGGCATATGGTATATTGCGTAGTCATAATTGTTTCTTAACCAGCTCGTAAGACCGCCTCTGTGCCTGTATACTAGCAGAGAAGTCTGGATATGAGAATGCATTACTTACCGTAAAAGCATTTCTGATGGTTGTATCTGCTTAGATTCACATGCTGTGCATAGGTCCGACATCCAGTGGTCACTGCGGAGTATTGCATTTTGTTTTTCGTAGTCGAAAAGGGGACATCGACAAGGCGTGTCTGAAACACTATCCCTATAGTGACGTGCGTTGTACCCACAATCCCTCACGCGTCGAGGTCCCTCTGTTTGTATTTTTCTGCCCTGAGGGAGCCTTCTAGACGTGAGTGAGTACAGAAAAGAGAGAGATATATAAAGGAAGTCTATGTTCCTTCCATCCGAGCGGGGAGGAAGGGTGGGCGCATGTGAATCTAAGCAGATACAACCATCAGAAATGCTTTTACGGTAAGTAATGCATTCTCTTCTGATGTTTGTTAATCTGCTTAGAATCACATGCTGTGCATAGACTAGCGAGCAGTACCCGGAGTTGGCGGTGGGTTATGAGAAGGAACAGTAGAGAAAAGGTGTCGTAATACTGCCTGTCCCACCTGGGAGTCAGATCTAGAGTGTGTATCTAGACAGTAGTGTTTTGTAAAGGTGTGCACAGAACTCCAGGTAGCCGCTTTGCAGATGGACTCAAGGGGAACATTTGCAATGAATGCTATGGATGCCCCCGTGCCTCGAGTAGAGTGTGCTCTTGGCCTAAAGGGCAGTTCTCTCTTAGCAAGAGTATAGCAGAGAGTGATGCATTGAACAATCCATCTAGAAATAGTGGATTTTGAAACCGCATCTCCTTCTCTTCCTGCTGCCACCGAGACGAAGAACTGATTAGTCTTCCTCAGTGGTCTGGTTCTTTCCATGTAGAACATGACCGCTCTGCGTACATCTAGTGTGTGCAGAGTCCTTTTTCCCAAATTGGAAGGATTTTGAAAGAACGTTGGTAGTTCTATAGATTGGTTTACGTGGAATTTAGAAATAAATTTCAGAGCAAACCTAGGGTGAGTGCGTAGAACCACTTTATCTTTGTGAACTGTAACGAAGGGGTCTAGAATAGAAAGAGCCTGAAGTTCACTTACTCTCCTGATGGAGGTGATAGCTATTAAAAAAGCAGTCTTAAGCGTGAGGTGTTTAAGAGATGCTTTGTGTATGGGTTCGAATGGAGAGCCCATGAGTCTGGTAAGTACCACATTAAGGTCCCATCCGGGAGCTGGGTCAGCTATCGGGGGGTGTATTCTTTTTACTCCCTCCATGAAGGCCTTTATAACAGGGATCCTCCACCACGACACTTTGAGTTGGGAAGTGGTGTATGCAGAAAGTGCAGCTAGGTGGACTTTAATGGAGTTAAACACTAGACCTGAATCCAATAGGTGGGTCAGGTATAGGACCACATGTGTGGGAGAGCAGTCAATAGGGTTGATGCTTTTACTCCTGCACCAGATGACAAATCTTTTCCATTTGCTAGAATAGCAGTGGCGAGTGTTTGGTTTTCTGGCTTCCCTGAGGATGTCCATGCATCTTTGCGGGAGTTGTAGATGTCCGAACTCTATGATCTCAGGAGCCAAGCTGCTAAGTTCATGTTCTGGGGGCATGGATGCAGAGTCCTGCCCTTGTCCTGAGACAGTACGGGCAGGGGAGTTTTACTGGGGGGGATAGAGACATCTCCATCAAGTGAGCGAACCATGGTTGTCGTGCCCACATTGGGGCCACTAGTATCATGGTCACTTGTTCCTGGTGCATCTTGTGCACCACTCTGTTGAGAAGGGGAGTCGGGGGAAAAGCGTAAACAAATTTCCCTGACCATTGCATCGACAGACCGTTCCCCTTGGATTGGTTCTGGGGGTACCTGGAGGCGTAACTTAGGCATTGTGTGTTTTCCAGGGTAGCGAACAGGTCTATTTCTGGGAATCCCCATTGTGTGAAGACGTCGAAGACGATGTCTTCGTGCAGGCGCCATTCGTACTCTTCGGGCAGGGGGAAATCTCTGCTGAGACTGTCTGCCAGCAGACTGAGTTCCCCGGGTACATGTAGTGATAGTAGGAACATGTCCTGTTTGAGAGCCCACTTCCATATATTCTGGGCCAGTTTGGACAGGCCTGGAGAGTGGGTGCCCCCTTGCTTGTTGATGTAGTACATGGCTCTAGTGCTGTCTGTAAGGACCATTACTGTTTTGCCTTGTAGGTGTTCCTGGAAGGCTCTTAGCGCCTTGAACACAGCTAGTAGCTCCAGTAGATTTATGTGTTTGGATGCTACGTTCGGAGTCCACACTCCGTGAGCAGTCTGATGGGATAGGTGCGCCCCCCATCCTGTGAGGGATGCGTCTGTGGTTAGAGTGGCTTCCGCCGCGGGTGTGGCAAAGGGTTTCCCTTTTTCCATGTTTTCCTTTGTCCACCACCGTAGCGAGAGAACCAAGGCTTGCGAGACCACAACTAGATCCTCCCATAGTCCGCTGGCCTGACACCACTGGCTGTTGAGCCACTCTTGCATTGGGCGCATGCGCAGGCGCGCGTGAGGTACCAAATAAATACACGACGCCATCATTCCTAGCAAGCGCATTGCTTTGCGTACCGTCACCTCTCGACCGGTCACATATTGAGGGATTTGAAACAGCATGTTTTGGACCCTCTCTTTGGAGGGGAAGACGAGGCCGTCCTTTGTTTGAATTAGAGCCCCTAGGAATTGCTTGATTTGACTGGGGTCTAAACTGGACTTCTTTTCGTTGATGGAGAAGCCCAACTGGAACAAAAGGTCTACCGTCTTTTGGGTATTGGAGAAGCATGTTTCGTAAGAATCCCCTGTTATGAGCCAGTCGTCGAGGTAAGGGTAAACTGGGATGGACAACCTGCGCAGGTGGGCCTCTGCCACTGCCAGCACCTTCGTGAATACCCTTGGTGCTGATCCTATGCCGAAGGGTAGCACTTTGAACTGGTAGTGTTTGCCCTCTATCATGAACCTGAGGTATTTTCTGTGCGCTGGCAACATTAAAATATGAAAGTATGCATCTTTCATGTCCAATGTTGTCATGTAATCTCCCTGAGAAAGCAGTGGGATCACTTCCTGTAAGGTTACCATACGAAACTTTTGGGGTTTGATAAACTTGTTCGCTGGGCGCAGATCTAATACAGGGCGCATGGTTAGATCCTTTTTGGGTACAAGGAAGTACACTGAATAAATACCTTCCGTTACCTGAGATAGAGGCACGACCTCTATGGCTCCTTTTTCCAGCAGTTGTTGTACTTCTTGGAGAAGGATGGCAAGATGTTCCGGTGTCATGCGACGTCCCCTCGGGGGTCTGTAGGATGGGGAACTGTTGAATTCGATACAGTATCCGTGGGCTACGGTGGAAAGTACCCAACGGTCTGACGTTATCTCCTCCCATGCAGGAAGAAAGGATGTTATCCGGCCCCCGACCGGTGTTGCATGGGAGGGGACGCGAATCTTCGCGTCACTTGGAGTTGTTGGGGGCTTGGGAGCCTCTGGGGGTGGATCCCCGACCTCTCCCTTTACCCCGGCGTTGGCCTCTTTGGCTGTACTGCCCACTATTGGTCTGGTAATTGGTGGCAGGGTATTGTTGATGCTGACTTTGTTGTTGGCGTTGGCCACGAAAAAAGCGTTTGTTGCCTTAGCCGCGTCTGGTAGTGGGCTTAGAGATTTGGTCAAGAGTCTTGATCGTATCGAACTCTTTTTTCGCCATCTCTAGAGCTTCATCCACCGCTTTTCCGAAGAGGTTAGAGTCTTCCACAGGTTTATTTATTAAAGACGCCTGTGTCTCCGGCTTAAACCCTGAGTTGCGCAGCCATACATGGCGTTTTAGGAGTATTCCCTGCACCAGGGAACGTCCCGCTGTTTCTGCCGCGTCCAGAGAGTTTTTTACAATGCTCTGGTTCACCTGGGTTCCTTCGCCAATAGTTGAAAGTAGGCGTGCACGTAAAGGCTCCGGTGCTTCCTCGGCGTCCTTGCGCAGTTTGGCCCACTGCGCGTCTGCATAGCTAGCAAGCAAAGAATTGTTGTTCGCAATTCTTGCTGAGAAGGCAGCCGAGGAAGTTACTCTTTTTGCAAGGGCATATAGCCTTTTGCCCTCCTTGTCAGGGGGTGCCTCACTGGTGGAAAGTGGTACCCCTGCCCTCTTTCTAGTATTAGATACTACTAGGGAATCCGGAATGGAATGTCCCCTAATGTAGAGCGGGTCTGAGGGAGAAGGAGTGAAAAGTTTTTCAATTCTTGGATTGACCCCTCTGATCAATGCGGGGGTGGCCAGCGAAGGGATGATTCTTCTCTTCACTGAAGCTAGGAGGGGAATGGTCTGGCTGACCGGGGGTTTCTCTTGAATTACTTTTTCCACAAACTCTAATTCTGGAGAGAGCTCCCCAGTGTCCAGTTCGAAATGTGCTGCTGCTCTGCGCAACAGTGCATTGAAAGTGGGCTGATCGTCAATTGGAGACGTGTTCCTAACCGGTGAATTGTCAGGAGGATTTAGGTTTAGGACATCAGTGTCGGAATACACTGATGGGGATTGCCAGGGGTGCGAAGGTCCTGCTTCAGTGTCTTCTCGGAAGCCTTCTTCTATAATGTCTGGCCTGTCTTCCAGACATTCCTCCTGGTTCTGTCCTTCTTGATCGTACATGAAATCATCCTCCTCCTCCAAGTATTCTTCCTCCCTAGTGAGGTCGTATACGTTATGGAAGTCTGAGGCTGTGTCCACCTGGGGATCGACTAGCCTCGGATTTTTGGCCCTGGGGTCCTCCTGAGGCCCTTCTCTAGTCCTCTTGGGAGTTTGAGAGGTCTGGGTATTCATAAACCTTTCCATCCTCTCCATACAGAGGTGGAGTCTTTCCATGGTTTCATGGGGTACCCCAGAGCGGTCTGGCGGGGGAAAAATAAAGTCATCTAACTGGAAACGGCTCGACCTCTCCCAAAGCGTTGAGGAAAGTGTCCCGTCGCCCTCCGAAAAACCTTCAGGTGTGCTGGGTGACCCCCCGACTGAAGGGGGTAGTCCTTGCCTTTCTTCGGGCTTTTTCGGCGTGTCTTTCGACTTATGCGTAGCGCTCGACGTATTCTTCGGCGTACGCTTCTGGGCGTCGGCTACAGCGATCCTCGCCAAGCTTTCGGCGACTCGTTTGTCGGCGACTCGTTTGTCGGCGGAAGCTTGCGTTTTCGACGCTATGGGTGTCGAACGCTCTACGGCGGTATGCGCCTTCTGTTGATGCGCGCCGGCCGATGGTTTGGGGGCGGCGCCCTTATTTGCCGAAAGCCCAGTCGCTGGTCGCGGCTGCGGTTGCGAGAGGGGCTTCGAACCCGAACGGTCCGAGGAGGCCGCCGGTGGAACCTGCGTCTCCTTGGGCGCCGAAGCTCTTTTCGTCTTAGACGAAGAAGAGCCGTGGGTTGTGTGCTTATGTGAGTCTTTGTGTGCGTCAGTGTCGCCGGGGTGTTCATCCCCATAAGCAGGGCGTGAGCCGAGCCCGTCGGGGCCGGGGACAGACGACGAAGCGCACAAGCGCTCTTTAGAGGGGGTTTCGACTTCCGTAGCGGAGGTCGTGTTATCGCGTTCCTCGTCACTGTCGGTGGTAGCAGCGGCGGGTGAACCTTCGGCCTTCGACATCGCGTAGGCCGCCCACCTTTTAACCCTACGGTCTTTTAGAGTTTTAGGCTTAAGAAGCCGACAAGCCACGCAACCTTCCTCCTTGTGATCGAGGGGCAAGCAGCGGTTACACCGTGAATGCTTGTCCTTCCAAGTAAATTTGCCTTTGCAAAGCGGGCAAAACCTAAAGGGTGTCCTCTCCATAGCCGAGGCAATAAATCGCGATAAGCACCCCAAGGGAAAGGAAGGGGAAAGGGAAAGGCATTCTAGAAGACCCAGAGATGTCCCACGACCCCACTCTCCCTACTGTATATGGCCTGCGAGGCCAGGCCACGTGTTCGGCAGCGCCGAAGGATTTCCTCCGCTCGACCCTCCGTCGAAGATTCTTTTCGGCGGAGAACAGCTTACAACTGCGTCGAGGGAGGGATTATTAATATTATGAGAAAAAACGACCAAAGGTCGAGGAGTTGCAATGTCTCTCGAGGAGCTCCGCGTGAAGGCGACCAGAAGCTGGGCGGAAAAAACCAATCTGAGGGACCTCGACGCGTGAGGGATTGTGGGTACAACGCACGTCACTATAGGGATAGTGTTTCAGACACGCCTTGTCGACGTCCCCTTTTCGACTACGAAAAACAAAATGCAATACTCCGCAGTGACCACTGGATGTCGGACCTATGCACAGCATGTGATTCTAAGCAGATTAACAAACATCAGAAATATGAATTCTGTTACTTTCAAAGTGTAGAGTTCCTTTCTCCCTGGACAATCTGAGTATCACGTCCCTGTCTCTATAATTGAGAAGGCGTACTATTATGGTGCGGGGGGGCGCCCCGTGCTTCGGTAGTGGCGCCAACGTGCGGTGGGCTCTTTCCACCTGGAAGTGGTACGAGAAGGAATCTGTTCGCAAGATGTTTCGCAAAAGGGTTTCCACTTGCCTCTGCATGTCCCCCTTGCCGAAAGTTTCCGCAACTCCGACGATCCGGATATTATTTCTCCGAGACCTCGACTCTAAGTCTTCGCTTATTCTGCGTTTTCCGCAGCTCAGTCTGAAGGCGGGCTATGTCGCGGCCATGCTGTGATAACGTATCTTCGTTAGTGCTTATTCTGCTCTCCGCCTCCGTAATGCGCACACTCTCTTTTTCTACTCGGGCCTTAAGGGACCCAATTGTTGCGACTATATCGTCCAATTTCACATTGACTGCCATGAAGCCATTCTGGACCAGTGTTGCCAAGCGGTCCAAGGGGTCCTCCCTTTGATTGTCGTCTACCTGTGGCGCCTCCTCGGCCGCTCTGTGTGGCTGGGAGCTGGCGAATGTATCCATTGGTCCTGTCTTTCTCCCCCCGTGCCCTTCTTCTCAGTACGTCCCATGTATTACGGTGGATGAACACTGAGTGTACTGCGTCCTCCACGTAGCACAGGCTTCCGCGCAAATGGGAACGATGCTCTGCCACACACCTTCCGATCTACGGATGTACAGCTATCTCCGTGTTCCTTGCACAGGGTTAAGGTCGTCGCTGGGTTTCCCCCAAATGTTCGTACATATACACTGACTTCGCAAGACTTATGGCAGGATGCCCCACCCGTCTCCCTACAGGATGGATGGGTTACTGTCCAGTAAGAGCCGCCAACTTTTGTCTGCACACGTGTTAATAATGCCCTACACCACGTATGCGATACTGGCGTTCAAGTGGGTGGGAGGGAGGGAGAGGGGAGACCCAGCTTCCTGCGTTCCCCTTGTCCCCAGCAGCGGCCCCAGGATCCAGTTCCCCAGCAACCACGGTGTGTGTTGGGCGCTGGGTTGATTTAAAATTGTCCAAATGTTAATCTGCAGAGCTTATCCTCCCCGCTTCCTGTCCATGAGGGTTGTGGCGTGGATTAGACAATTTTCGTCAGGGGGGTGGGGGGGTCCGCATGTCCCGCTTCACTTACTTGTAACTCGGTTCCCTCGCTCTCCCGTGCACCTCTCCTCGAGCCGTTAGCCGGGGGAGAAGGGGTCAGCCCGTCAGTCGCGGTAGCAGTGCCAGGCGCGCGCCGCCCCCGCAGCCTCTCAGCCGTGCACCCGGTCTTTGCTCCCGAGTGCAGCAACCGCGGGTGCCGGTCGTATCCGGTGGCCGCAGCAGCGGGTGTCAGCTCCCTCCGGCAGCAGCAGCCGTACGGGTGTTGGTGCTCCTGGACGCAGTCCCCGGCGCCTCAGACTTCCCCCGCCGCGTCTTCTTACGCGCGCGAACAGCGCGGCTCAGGATCTCCACTTCGCCCCTCCCCCACTGCGGCCCACTCCTCACAGCAGACCTCGGGCCTGCAGTGGTCACGCTGTGGAGCCGGCGGTCGGCCATGGCCAAGCCCTCAGCCCACTCCGGCGCCTCAAGGGGATTTGCTTGACTTCCCACTTGCGAACAGCCATCATTTTTCGGGTGCCCGTTCCAAGGGCCTTCCGCTTCGGAGTTTCTCCCTCTGCAGCCGCGAAACACGATTCTAAAAGGATTGGTTTAGCTCAGGATTAATGGTGAAGCCGGAGCTCTCCTTTCAGGCAGCCATGCTGGTCGTGCGCAACAGCGCCCCCCACATTTGACTGGACTGCCTAAGTTCCCAAACATTTTCACAACCTGTTAGAATGGTTGTCCCAAATCCAGTAAGTCTCAGACATAATTAAACATACCCATATCTTGCAAACTATTTATGACAACGAGAAAAATGCTTTCTAAACACCAAATAGAACAGCCACCATGTGTACCCATAGTGATATTGTGTGTTACATCACCAACACAGTAACTCCAAACTCTCCATGTATTCAGACTGCAGTAATACTGGTAATAGTTTGTATGTGTTTCTCTTCCTGGCATAGATCTAGTGAATCAGTGCATATACATAATAATGAAATACAACCAGACCTGATATAAGCATTGGTGGGCCCTGTAGTTAAAAATCCTCCCAGCGACAAACGTGAGGCCTTTGCTATTTTTACAACAGAGAACTTGAAGATGTAAACATTAGCTACTGTACTTAGCAAACTCTGTTCATGAGGTATAGATTAAGTAAGAACCCTGGGAGAGGCCTGGTTTTTGGGACAGATGTTTGAAATCATGTACCTAAAATATATACCAATGTATATAGGCCACTAATGTAAAGCAGATGTATGCTGGTTGTGCTTATAAGCACAAGAGGGGGGCCTTCCCCATGAAATAATGTTGCCAAAGAAAATTACACAGATGCACACTTAGGCATAACAATGGTATAGTGGAAGGATGGGGTAACATCAGGCGAGGCAAACAATTAGAAGGAGGTGGTGGTTCATCTCAGGAGAGATCCAGAAGTAACATCGGGAGTGGACATTTGTTATCAGGAGGAGGTGGTAACATCAGAAGCAGAAAAACGCCAGACTGTGGTGGTGGTAGTTGAGGCCCAATAGAAGGTAGAAGTAACGACATTGGGTATTAGACAGAGATGAGGTGGTGGAAGCCCAATGCCAAGAGAAGAAGGTGGCTCCTTCGGACAAGGGGGTGTTGTGCACCAATTGCCCAGGAGTGACAAATAACCAGTCACTCTAGGTGGAGAGAGTGATACGGGAGTGGTTGGAAGGAGGCAAAGCAGATCAAAGGCTGAAGGAGACCATGTGGGGGGCCAAGAGATAAACAGTAAGCACAGCAAGGTTCCAGTAGGCCTCATTGGCCTTAGACAGGGGCAGATGTTTGGTTAAGAAACAAAAGGGGGACTGGGAAGGTAGGGACAGCTTATGAAGGGGATGAAATCGAGAGCGTACCCAGTCCAGCACAGAGACCCCCTCACCCTGCAGACCATAACGTCAGACCAGTCTGCTTTCAGGACTTGGTGCCAAAGTGAGTTTTGGGTGTAGAACCCTGGAAATCTTTTAACTAAAAAGAATAAAGAAGGTTTGGGACATCTATATGCGTGCAAAGGAAGGGAGATGGAGCAACCTCCCAGGACCTGCAGCGATTCAGACATTGACTCCAGGGACCAAAGTCCCAACTAAAATCCATGCAGGAAAGACATTTTTGTGGAGGAGAAGGTTATTCTGGTTGTTATTTTTATCATGTGTTCCTCTGGGAAGAGTCCATTTTTGCTTTTTAGTTGGCCCCCTATTGTATGCGGTCCACTAATAAATAAATTAATCTTTGGTCATGATGTCTTCCTTGATTCCTGGAGTGCTATGTGACAAGCATTTGTATTAAATTGTATTTATTTATATAGCACGCCAAGCCCTGAGGCATCTGGTCACATTTCTTACAGTTACAATTGCATAGAATAGATATTTACAGTTGCATATAGTATATATTTATAGTTACATATAGGAACAATATTTACATTTGACAATGAATAGGCATTTTGCAGTATGTAGTTAACATTACCATCAGGTATGAGAGAAGTTTTACAAGGCTTGCAACTTGAATTGCAATGTAGGGATCATATAAAGGGGGTATGTTCGTGCCAGATTAACAAAGTTACTCACTGTAGTGACTACCTTACTCCTAGTACATAGTCCCCTTTCCTCCATACTTTTGGGACATTCCGTCCAGTGGGACAGGACCGGAGCACTTTTTGTAAAAAAGCATCAAATTGAAAAAATGGTCCCTTTTCTCTTTTTACGCAGGGTACTGCACGCGGCCGTAACCCCGCCCTCCTTAGCTCTGCCCCGCACATCGCCCTTCAGTCCTTTTCTATCGCCAGGTCTGAGACCATTTAAGCAATAATAAATAGAGGATACTTATTAGAGGGGACGGAGGTGGGCGTATGGAGGAAAGGGGACTATGGACTAGGAGTAAGGTAGTCACTACGGTGAGTAACTTTGTTATACTCCTACGTCCCGTCCCCTTTCCTCCATACCTTTGGGAGATTACCAAGCACTCCTCACAGGAAAACGGGTGGATGGAACTCCTTTACTGAAAGAGGTTTTTAAGAACCGCCTGCCCGAACTGAGTATCCGCTCTGGAGCTCAGGTCTAAGCAGTAATGCTTACAAAAAGCTGATGGGGAAGCCCACGTAGCTGCTCTGGCAATGGTTTCCCAGTGAACATATTTCTGGAAGGCAGCGGCAGCTGCCTTGCCCCGCACAAGATGGGCATGAATTCCCTTTGGAGGCTGAAGGCCCTGAACGGTATACGCCTCTGAAATACTGGAAGCAATCCATCAGGAGATAGTTGCTTTCGAGGCTGACTTTCCTTTCGCGTCTCCGAAGGTCAAAAAGAGCTCGGAAGAGCTCCTCAGTTTAGATGTTCTGTCCAAATAAAACTTTAGAGCTCATCTGACATCCAAATTATGCAATACCCTCTCGGCATCTGAGGCCGGGTCTGGAAAGAAAACGGGTAAGGAAATAGACTGGTTCAGATGAAAATCGGATACCACCTTTGGAAGGAAAGAAGGATTGGTCCGGAGGACAACCGTATCCTTGTGAAAGGAGAGGAATGGATGTTCTATAGACAAGGCCTGAAGCTCGCTTACACGCCTTGCCGAAGTCATCGCAATCATAAAAGCTATTTTCAACGAAAGGAACTTCAAGTCCACTGTAGCCATGGGCTCAAAAGGTTTATGGTATAAGGCAGTGAGGACCACATTCAGTGCCCACTTTGGATGCGGGTTGCGCACAGGTGGATAAAGATGCAATAGACCTGCAAAGTGTCTTTTAATGACAGGGTTTGTCAATGAAAAAGAGCAAGAGTACGTGGACAGGTAAGCGGCGATAGCCGACAAATAAGTCCTACAAGACAACACATGTATGCCTGAAGTTGCCAGATGAGAAACGAATGACAGGACCGTGTCGATGGTAGCTTCTCTGGGGTCCAGCTGCTTTGCTAAACACCAGTAACAGAAACTGAGCCATTTGCTCCTATACTGAGACCTTGTCGAAGGTTTTCTAGCCGCTTGGATAATACGCATATTATCCGCAGAAAAGTTGAAACTTTCTAAAGATTTGAACTCAGGCACCAGGCCGACAAGCTGAATGATGGTGGGGGGGTGGGGTGCCACATCTGCTGATCATTCTGGTGAAGCAGGTCGGGAATCAGCGGAAGCCTGATTGGTGAGCAGACTGACAGATGCTGAAGCTCCGAAAAACAGAAATCTGGTTGGCCACCACAGGGCTATGAACAGGAAAGTGCAATTTGTTGTGTTCCTGAGCTTGCATAGCGCCCAGTGATCAGAGGAAGAGGCGGGAAGGCGTAGGCCCTCATGTTGTGCCACAGAATCTCGAGAGCATCTCCCAGGGGCGAAGCGCTGGGCCCGTTCCTGGAAGCATAAAGAGGAAGTTTCCTGTTTGATCACATCGCAAAGAGGTCCACTTCTGGAGTGCCCCAATGGCAAAAAAGGTCAGAGAGGATCTCTGTGTTCAGTCCCACTCGTAGCTGACCACTGCTCGCCGGCTGAGAGAGTCTGCAGTTACATTCAGCTGGCCCGGAATGTGAACAGCAGCTGCCAAACACTTTGCTTAATGGCCCACTCCCAAATATGAATGGCTAGATCTACAAGGGGAGGTGACCTGGTACCCCCCCCTGCTTGTTGATGTAAAACATGGATACCGCATTGTCTCTGCGGATGTGGATCACTTTGTTCACAATCACTGGCTTGAAAGCTTTGAGCGCCAAGAAAATCGCCAGAAGCTCCAGATAATGTATGTGAAATTGTCTGTACTGTGGCGACCACAAGTCGAAAACCTGAAGATGATGCATCGTCGCGTCCCACCCGATAAGGGAGGAGTCCGTTGTAATGGTCGTTTGAGGGGAGGGCTCCTGAAAAGCAGCACCCACTGACAGATTGCTGGAAGATGACCACCTTTTGTCATCATGCAGGGTGGGATCGGAATCATTTTGGTGTCCGGGTCCACTGCCTGAAGCCAGGAACTCCGAAGAGCCATCTGCGTGAGTCGCATTTTGAGACGAGCAAGGGGAGGGGCAAGCACGCACAAAGCCATGAGACCTAGAAGCCTCTGGAATCACCAGGCCGACATGCTCTCTGACTGAATGAAAACTTGACACCCGGTTAACAGATTCGCCATCCTGTCCACAGTCAGGTACACTCTGCAGTCGATCATGTTCCAACGGAAACCCAGGAATATCAGGTCCTGAGAGATCGTCATGGAGGATTTCCACCAGTTCACTGACAGCCCAAGACCGAACAGGAGCTGAAGGAGAGACTGACGATTGCTCGAGGCTTTCACTGGACAAGCACTGCGCAGAAGCCAGTCGTCCAAATATGGATACACATGAATACCCTGTAGCCATAGAAAAGCTGCAATGACCGACATCTTCGTGAAGACACGCAGCGCTGAGCTGAGACCAAAAGGGAGCACTCGGAATTGGAAGTGCTCCTCTCCCTGGGAGAACCGCAGATATTTCCGATGTGGGCTCCAGATCAGAATATGCATATACGCGCCCTGAAGGTCCACAACGCTGAGCCAGTCGCCCTTCTGAAGAGAGGACTTTATTTGGCAGGGCGTGATCATCTTGAATTTCTCTTGGGGGAAGAGAAAGGTTGAACTGGGAAAGGTCTAGAATGGTGCGCAGGCCAGCCTGGTTGGGTTTGGGCACCGTAAACAGACAAAAGTAGAAGCCCTCCCCTCGTTCCACGAGGGGAACGGGCTCCACCGCCTTGAGGTCTAGAAGCTTCGGGACCTCGGCTCTGAGCGAGGGCATTCCCGACTGCTGAAAGGGAGGATTGAAGGGTGGGGTAGGGGCAAGCGGAAGCCCGCCCGAGTGATGGACAAAACCCAACGGTCTTCGGTGATGGTTTGCCACGCCTCCAGATGAGACGAGATTCGTCCTCCCACCGGAGTCTCGTGCAAGCGCCAAAAAATATAATTTTGCAGACTTTTCGGTGGAGAGAATACCTGTCCCTGAAGAGGAGACTGAAGGCCGAGAGAAAAACGGACCTATTGTTGTCTCTGATGGGAGTTACCTCTCGGCGGATCAGTCCTACGAGACCTGCGGTCCTGGAACCCTCTGAAGCCTGAGGAGGACCGAGACTGGGATCTAGATCTCTGAGCATTGACTGGGGTCTTCACTAGCACCGACAGAGACTTGCCAGTTTGCGTGCTCCCCTTAGTCTTTGTAAACTCGTCATCCATTGAAGAATGAAACAACTCTTTGCCATCAAAAGGCAGGTCCAGAACTTTGTCTTGGACCTACTTCGAAAACTTTGTTGCATGAAGCCAAGCTTGACGAGGTGTCCACCCCCAACATGAGGCCTCGAGCTGTAGTGTCGACAAGGTGCGCAGCAGCCTGCAGCATATCCTGCGCCAATACCCTGCCGTCTGACAAACCGATTTTAAATTCTTCCAGCCTGTCCCCAAGAATGAACTTCTGGAAGTCCGCCAAAGCCCTCCACAGTTTCATATTCGCCGCCGCCAAAATGAGCTCTGCGTTAGCCTGACGTAATTGCAGCACTGAGTTGGCAAAAACTTTCTTGGCCAAGGAGTCGAGCAATTTATCTTCCTTGGCCAAAACTTGAGCTGTGGCAGCAGAGGTCGCAGAGGCCAGCTTGGATTGCAGAGTGGCGGCCACAACCACCGTTGAGGAAGGGAGCGGACATGACGCCAAGGCTACTTCCTCAGAGGTGTGAAGCCTGTAACGGGAGTCAATTCTCTTATTTACATGTAGCCCAGTGTGGGGTTTATCCCAGACTTTGTGGGCCTTGGTCAGAACGTCCTTCTGAAGGAACAGGATAGTGCGCTCCTGTGGAGAAAGGTGAGCACCCCCGAAAGCACCCCTTCCTGCGGAGCGGGTGCCTCAGGTACTGGTATGTCAAGGAGTGACATGTCCAGAACCCGGTCGTGGAATGCTCTGACAGAGCGTGGCTGGTCATCACTATCCTGGTCTCACTGAGGGTCGTCTAGAACGTCAGGATCCGCTGGTTGTGATGCGACCAGTGTCAAATTGATGTCTCACTCTGCTGGAGTCTTGTCAACCAGAGACAATGGAGGCAGAGGCGGAAGAGGTGGAGGCGGGCCGGGAGGTAGAGGAGTTACCACTGCCGGTGCGACAGGTGCTGTGACTGGAACTGCCGGGGCAGGATGCGGCACCAGAGGGCAGATCTCTCTAAAAAGGCCTTTAAAGTACTCCCTCATGGGATCAGTGTTCATAAGACTCAAACTTGCCAAAAAAGGTATCCTCTGCCGAAACTTTAGGAACCAGGACGGGCAGAGGCCGCTCATGAGGGGCATACCCCACGAATGTAGTGAGGAAGGCTGCCAAGAGGGCTCACCACCAAAAGGGTCTACATAGACCAGTGGGGCAGAAGCAGGAGGAAGCGAGACCGTAAGGGCGGAACGGATTCACACCGTCCCGTGGACAAGGTTGTCCACCAAAAAGAAGGCTCCCAGCACCCGCTGTCGATAGCGTGGGTGTGAGCGAAGAATCCAAAATGGCCACCATAGACCACGCGGGAAGGCACGCCATTTTGTGAGCATCTGAAGAGAACTGCGTCACATGTGTGGATGAGGCAGGTGACTCCACAGACTGGTCAGCTGGCTTGATCGAAACTTTAGCCTTTGACACAAGGATCCTCGGCAGAGCCGGTACTATGGGGCCTGGGATGTTTATTGGACAGCCTGTTGTGACCCTTTGAGTTAGCCTCCAAGAGAGGAACCTCTGCCAAGCCGGTAACAGAGGAGAAACGGTCGCCGACCTCTCCCTGTGCGCCGTCAACAGAACCGGTAACACCGCGAGCACGGGAAACTTGAGGAATCCACCTCACAGACAAGACCTTAACAGGTCTCTCAGTTCTGTTGGTACACACCTTAGCCTCGATAAAAGGAACCTCTGAACAGAGTCCAGTCTCTATAGCTCCCCCGAGAGGGGCCTCGATACGTGATTTGGTACAGAAAGCCTCAACAGAGGCCTCAGGGCGCACCCCGGTGCCTGTGTGGGAAGCTCCAGACAATGAGACCTCGGAGCGAACTCTGGTATCCAACGCCTCAGCACAACTAGGCTGGCTATTAGCACCTGATTGGTGAACCTAGGATTGTGATCTGGTATCGGCAGGCCCCTAGCGAGTACCCTCAGAGAAAACCCTGGTACGCCTATTAGGCCTGCGAGGCACCTCAGGAGAAACCCTGTTAGCAGAGCTTTTGAAGCCGCTCCCGGACCTGGAGGACCCAGGGAAGGCACCCCTTCGGCCGGGGTGCCTTACCGGGCGTCTTTTCTTTTCGTCGATGAAGAGTTGAAAATGCGATGTAGGAACTCTCTGGAAGATCTCATCCCACTGACGAAGACGACGCTGAAGTGCGTGGTTTGAAAGGGAATTGCAGTATAAACACGAGTCCCAACGGTGATCCTGTCCCAGACACTCCAAACAGAGAGAACGGGGATCCGCCCTAGCGAAGCGACGTTCACAAGAGGAACAAGCGACAAATCACAAACGTTCCAGCATAGACGGAGGACTACGCAACCGCAGAACCAGAGCAGGAGAGAAGGACAATGGGAAAAGAAAAAGGTCTTCCCGGTGATGCAAGTGCGCCCAGCCTCGACCGCACGGAGAAAAGAACTGAAGGGCGATTTGCGGGCGGAGCTAAGGAGGACAGGGATACGGCCGCGTGCAGTACCCCGCATAAAAAGAGAAGGACACATTTTCTAATTTGATGCTTTTTTACAAAAAGAGCTCCGGTCCCGTCCCACTGGACGGATGTCCCAAACCTATGGAGGAATAGGAACGGGACGTAGGAGTAAAAATAATTACGAGGTAGGATACTGGGAGCTTGGTACTGGTAGTTAGTCTTCATTCAGTGTGAGCCAGGTTTTGACATTGTTCCTGAATTTGTGGAAGGAGGGTTCAGCTCTAAGGGTAGGAGGTAGGGAGTTTCAGATTTTGGCTGCTAGGACTGGGAAACTGCTGCTTCCTGCCTTTTGGAGCTTAAACCTAGGGATGATAAGGCAGTTCGCTTCTAGAGATCTCGTCAGTCGATCCGAAGAGTTTAATTTGAATTTATCACAGAGGTACATAGGTGCTAGATTATTTAGGCATTTGAAGGTAAGCAATAGAGTTTTGAGTCTGATTCTTTGATTGAAAGCCAATGAACATTGATTCTCAGCTCTGAGATGTGGAGTGATCTAGGGAAATTAGTCGCTGATCTAAGCGCATTGTTTTGGGAAATTTGTAGCTTTTTTAAGTTGTGTTAGTTAGTGCCTAGGTACAGTTCAGTGAAGAATTGGTCTGGCAGACTCGCGGATGGTTCAAGGATGAAACCTATTTGGATTGATAAGGCAGATGGATGACTCGAGTGTGTGTTTGTTGTGCTGCTCAATGAAAAGTGAGTTTTGGTACTGTGTCCATTAATATAGCCCAGAGGGCCCTTCTGGATGAAGGGTTTCTCTGTACTGGTGTATAGGTATGAGCTGTGGGAAGAAGATAGTGTGTTGAAATAAGCACCAGAAAGACCCACTATCAAACTAGAACGGGTTGTAGCAACCTACACTGGACCTTTCTGGTTTTCTGGAGTAGTGTTATCTATGCGTTAATAGGCTAACTGCTCGATCTCACTGCTACTTTGGCACAGTGAAGCACATCATTCCTCTTCAGTGGCTTCAATCTGTGACTCGAGACTCTGATCAGCCATTGAAGTGGTTATCCCCCTTTTATATTCAGAATGAGAAAAAACTAGGAGCTTGGATTCCCCCCAAGAGCTGTAACCTGTGGTGTTTAGTAGGGTTCCCCCGCTATCACTACTGAGGTTCAGCATCTACATGAAGCCCTTCATGACAGTATTCAGGGCTCATTGCATGCAATTTCATTCCTCTGAACATCGATCTGCACGTCCCGGCTTCAGATGATCAACACACAGTCCTGTCAGAGGGCTTGGAAGCCACCAAAGCCTGGATTGTTCCAACCACCTCAAGCTCAGAGACTCAAAAGAACAAGTTACTTTCTTACCTGGTAACGTTCTTTCGATGGGATGGTCCAACGACGTATTCTATGACATGTAATCACCACAGCTGTGCTGCTTCGGAAACTTTTTTCGGCGTCTGCGTCCTGCGTCGATGACGTCGATGCGCCGTTGTCAAGGACCTCCTCCGACGTCATCCGATGTGATAAGTAGGACGCACGACGCCCGTAGCCTCAGTTGTAGTTTTTTCCCCCAGAACGTGTGACATTAGTCAACTGCCAGTCAGAGACAAAGCCTTGCGGAAGGTAAGCTGCAATCGCAAAAGAAATTCTGCAGCGGGGAAGGCAGGGCGGGAGCGATATGGAATACGTCGTCGGACCATCCCATCGAAAGAACGTTACCAGGTAAGAAAGTAACTTGTTCTTCGAGGGGATTGGGTTCTCCCACGTATTCTATATGTATGACAGACTCCCAAAGCAGTACCAGAGCAAGGAGGAGGGAAAGAATTTAGAATCAAAATTTAGAATAGCCAATCAAATAGCAGAGCAAAGGACCGCCTTGCCAAAGGCCAGATCCTGTCCTCGGATGGAATCAAGGGAATAGTGACGTACAAATGTATGTACTGAAGCCCAGGTGGCTGCATCACAGATGTTGCGAATAGGAACACCCCTCTGCAGGGCAGTAGATGCAGCCATACCCCTGGTAGAATGGGCCCGCAAGCCAGCCGGTGGGTCCTTACCCGCCAAGCGGTAACACTCCGAGATGGCCAAAATAATCCAGCGAGACAAAGTCTGTTTTGTCACAGCTTGCCCCAAATGCTCTCCAGCGTAACCAATAAAGAGTTGATCGTCCACTCTGACCGGGACATGCGTGAAACATAA
This sequence comes from Ambystoma mexicanum, assembly GCF_040938575.1. Classification (NCBI taxonomy): domain Eukaryota; kingdom Metazoa; phylum Chordata; class Amphibia; order Caudata; family Ambystomatidae; genus Ambystoma; species Ambystoma mexicanum. The sequence continues at coordinate 1,469,530,352 of NC_090931.1, read as the reverse complement.
AAGCTTAAAGCTCTCCTAGGATCAAGCCTATGGAGCCTCTCCTCTTCCTTACCAGGATGCGGAGGAGGATGCGGAGGAGGATAGAATGCCGGAAGAACAACCTTCTGGGGCAAATGAAATTCCGTCACTACCTTCGGAAGAAACGAAGGACGAACTCTAAGGACAACCCTGTCCTTGTGAAATACAGTGAAGGGTGGCTTAACTGAAAGTGCCTGTAACTCACTCACTCTGCGAGCGGAGGTAACCGCAACTAAAAACACAGTTTTCAGAGTTAACAACCTCAAAGGGCAAGAATGTAAGGGCTCAAACGGAGCACCCATAAGAAACTTAAGAACAAGGTTTAAATCCCAACCGGGCACCAGGAAAGGTGACGGAGGGAACACATTAGTGAGCCCTTTCAGAAACTGTGAAATTAAAGGGATTTTAAAGTAAGAACACTCTTCAGACGAGCGCTTAAAGATGGACAGCGCCGCCAGGTAACCTTTAATGGTACCCACTTGCAAGCCCCTGTGGGCCAAAGAAAGTAAAAAGGACAGAACCATGGGGATGTCACATGCAAAAGGATCCACATTCTGAACTCTGCACCAGTCGCAGAACTTATGCCAACGGTACAGAGACTTTGTTTCTGGCCTTCGGGCCGAAAGCAACACCTCCATCACGTCTTCAGGGAGGTCCCAATCCTTATACCTCAACCTTTCAGAAGCCAAGCGTGAAGGTTGAGGGATCTGACCTCTGGATGGAGAACCTGACCCCCCCTCCCGTGAGAGCAGATCGTCTCGGTAGAGAAGACGATGTGGAGGGCAGATGGACAAGTCGAGAAGGTCCGGGTACCACGTCCTCCGAGCCCACGCCGAAGCAATGAGGATCATCCGGGAACCGAACTTCCGTAACCTCCGGTGCACTTGCGGGATGACGGGGACTGGAGGAAACGCGTATAGCAGCGGGAATGACCACTCCACCATGAACGCATCTCCTAAGGCTCCTTTTGGAGGAAATTCCCGCGAGCAAAACCTTTCGCACTTCCGGTTGACACTGGAGGCGAAGAGATCCACTTGAGGGGTCCCCCAAAGGGCGAAGATCTCCAGGAGAATCTCCTGAGCCAACTCCCACTCGTGAGAGATCGCGCTCTGCCTGCTCAGAGCGTCCGCCGTCACGTTTTCGTCTCCGGCCAGATGAACTGCCGAGATCGAAACTTCCTGCTGGATGGCCCAGAACTGGAGCTGCATCGCCTCCCTGCACAGAGGAAGTGACCCTGCCCCCCACTTTTTGTTGAGGTAGTGCATGGCCACTGTGTTGTCCGTCAGGATCAGGACACTCTTTCCTCGCACAGTCGGCCGAAAAGCCTTCAGGGCTAGCCTGATGGCCCTCAGCTCCAACAGATTGATATGGAGTCTGGACTCCGACGGAGACCAACGACCGCTGACTGTCAGCCCGTTGGCATGAGCTCCCCATCCCGTGAGGGATGCATCCGTCACGATCGTCACCTCCGGCCAGGGAAGCCAAAATGGAGCCCCCTTCATCAAGTTGCCTTCGACGGCCCACCACAGAAGGTCCCGGGCGACCGAGGGCGGCACCTGAACCGGGTCCGACATCCTGCCGGAGGACTGCGACCATTGCGTCTTGAGTGCCCTCTGCAAAGATCTCATCCACAGGCGAGCCTCTGGCACCAGAAAAATGCAGGAAGCCATGAGGCCGAGCAACCTCAAGAACTCGAACACTGGGAGCGTCTGGGCATGCTGAAACTTGTGCACCATCTGCTGAATGTGAAGAGCCCTCACCTGGGGAGGAAAACACTGCCCCAGGGAAGTGTCGAGCACTGCTCCGATGTACTGGAGCCGCTGTGTTGGCGTCAAATGGGACTTCTTTAAATTGAGGGAGAAGCCCAGCCTGTGAAGGGAGTGGCAGGTGACGGACAGATGATCCAGGACTTGCTCGGGAGAGCTCCCCCTGATCAACCAATTGTCCAGGTAGGGGTAGACGTGAATCCCCCCTTGCCTGAGATGCGCTGCCACTACCACCATGAGCTTGGTGAAAACCCTCGGGCGGAGGTCAATCCGAACGGCAGGACCCGAAACTGAAAGTGCGAGTCGCCAACCGCGAACCTCAGGTACTTCTTGTGCTTGGGATGGATCGGCACATGGAAGTAAGCATCCTTGAGGTCGAGTGACACCAACCAGTCCTGAAGCTGAAGGGCCTGGAGGACTTGAGAGAGAGTAACCATCTTGAACTTGTCCTTCCTGAGGAGTTTGTTCAAACCGCGGAAGTCCATGATGGGTCTCAATCCCCCGTCTTTCTTCGAAATCAAAAAATAACGGGAATACCATCCCATGTTCCTCTCCGCTACAGGCACCAGTTCTATGGCGCCTTTCTCCAGCAGGGCTTGAATTTCCTGCGCAAGGAGCGGATCCGGACTCTGCAAAGAGAGGTTCCCCGGTGGATTGTCGCGAGGCCTGTGCTGAAAAGGAAGACAGTAGCCGTGGGTTATGATCTCCAGAACCCACACATCTGAAGTAATGCCTCGCCACTGAACAAGATTCTGCGCCAGCCTTCCCCCAACCGGCGAACCATGGGACATGGCCTCATGACTGAGTGGGAGCGGCTGCGGCGTTACCTGAGGGCAAAGAGGCAACTGCCCGAGCGGCCTTGACACCACGGGTACCGTGTCGTCCACCTCTGGTACCCCTGCGTTGGCCTCTTTGACTGCCAGCTCCTCTCGCTTTACTGAAGGACGAGTAATAGCGAAAGGAACCACCCCTCCACTGCTGTCCCCTAGGACGAAAAGGCGGAGGTTGGCGAACTGCAGCGCCCAACGACTTTGCTGCAGCTTTTGAGGTCTGCAACCTCTCAAGGCTCTCGTCAGCCTTGCTGCCAAAAAGGTGTTCACTGTCAAAGGGCATGTTGAGGAGCCGGGACTGCACATCAGGAGCAAACCCCGACTTCCGCAACCACGCAAACCTGCGTATCACGGTGCTCGCCGCCATGGACCTACTGACGCATTCAGCTAAGTCCAAACCCGACTGAACGGACTCACACATGGCATCCTTACCATCCTGGACCATAGCAAGGAAACCATCCCGTTCGTCCCCTTAGGGAATATGTTCAGCCGCTAACGCAACACAGTTCCACAGAGTGTGTGTGAAACGAGACAAGGCACAAATGGAGTTGGCCGCCTCCAGCGCCATACCACCAGAAGAAAACACTTTCTTCGCCCAGCCATCAAAACGTTTGTCGTCCCTATCAGGAGGGATGGTAGGGTACGACGCCTGCTCTTTGCCGGGGCCGTGGCCGCCTGCACCACCAAACTCTCCAGAGTGGGGTGCCTGGTCAAGTAGCAGGGGTCGCTACTGGCTGGACGGTATTTTCGCAACAAGGATCTGCCCACCGCCGGGAGACTCTCCGGAGCAGTCCAAGCCGCCGCCACCCTTTTCTGTAAAGCCATATGGAAGGGCAGTACCAGGTCAGTTGGGGGACCAACATCAAGGATGTCCGTTAGATCATCCTGCACAAACTCCCCTGGGGGAGCAGACCATCCCAAGTACTCAGAAACCCTAGCCATAAGGCGCCGGTACGAGGAATCGGCATGAGAGCCAGGCTCAGGCCTACAAAACTCTACCTCCGGAGAGGTGTCCAGTCCACTGGCCTCATGCAGTGACTGCCTCAAATCGTCAAACTGACTATGGCCCGAGACAATTTCATCCGGAACCTGACTAGGAACCAGGCCATCAGAATCCTCATCCGCCTCTGAAATATATTCCAGGTGGCGAAAAGAAGGCACCCGAGAGTGCCGAGAGTGCTTGCTCTTAACCAGAGCCTTCCTAGGGGGTTCCCCCATGCCACGGGGTACCTCCGACACGAAAGGCGTCGAGCAAATCGGCGCTGAGAGAACAGGCATCGGCGCCGAGAGGATCGGCGTCGACGCCGAGGAAATTGGCGTCGACGTCAGATGCAGCGCCGCCAGCATCGGCGGCGTCGACACAGCCCTCGAAGCCGGAGCCTCGAGTGTGTCCTTCGACGACCTGAGCGATGACGGCTTCGACGACTTCCTCGTAGCCAGAGCCTCGAGAAAGCCTGTCGACGCCCTCAACGCCTCAGACGTCGATGTCTTCCTCGAAGACCTCACAGGTGCACACAGTCTCGAATGCGTCGAGGACCGGGACCTGGAACGGGTACGTCGAGAACGAGTCTCCTTGTCCGAACGGGACCTCTCCCGTGACTCGTGGCAACCACTCTTGCGTGCGGTGTCTCTCGACCTCTCACGACCGACCCCACTCGGGGGCGCGGACGGCTTAGTACCCTGCGACTCGAGAATCGCCAGCATTTTCTTCCCGAAGGAAGCCCATTCCTCCGGCGTCGCACGGCTGGTGGGGTAAGCGACGTGCCGGGCAGAGTCCTCCGAAGAGGACCTGGAAGACGACAGGTGTTGGCGCTTCCGAGAATGCCTCGAAGAGGCTGAGGAGTGGCGAGACTGACTCCTAGAAGGAGACCCACGAGACTTCCGACGATGACGCGGAGAGTCACCTCTCGAATCATCCGTCGAAAGCCCCGCAGACTTCGACTTCCGGGGCTTGGACACCCGACCTACCGACAACTTCTTCTTACGTTCCCGTAAGGCTTTGGACGTGAGCAACTGGCAGTCGATACAGTCATCCGTGTCATGGGCCTCCCCGAGGCACCAGAGGCAGGCGTCGTGCGAGTCCGTCACCGACATCTTGGACCCACACTGCCCGCACTTCTTAAAGCCCAGACGCGGGGTCGAAGACGAAGTAGAAGACATCTTCACACAAAGGATTTTCACAAAAACGAACAGGTTCGAAGAACCGAGAAGAACAGAACTCTAAAGAGTGGAGGCGTTAACCGAGATTCACAAAGCAACACGTTCGTGGAAAAAACGGAACTGAGGCTACGGGCGTCGTGCGTCCTACTTATCACATCGGATGACGTCAGACGAGGTCCTCGACGACGGCGCATCGACGCAGGACGCAGACGCCAAAAAAAGTTTCCGAAGCAGCACAGCTGTGGTGATTTCATGTCATAGATATGGAATACGTCGGAGGACCCAATCCCCTCAAAGCTGTACATTCTGGCATCCGTCTTCACGCACTTCCTCATAACATTCAACTCGCTATGCCCAGCTTTCACTTTCTTTGCAGAATCCATTCTGATTCAGAAGAAAGAAAGAACTCTTCACACCAATTGGGGCAATGACATAAGCCATGAAAACAGATGAATTGTAACTAAAACCTAAGCAGGACACTGCCATTCATCACTTTGGGGACCGTCCTATAGTGATTGGCACATTGATCAACTCACCTGGGCTTTAATAATGCCCTTTAAATTTGTGTCTCGGACTATGAACTCCACAGACTCCAAAGAGTATGAAATGCAGCCGTTCAGCTTATCTTTGGCACAAAAACCACCAGCCTGTTTCCATTCAGTGCAGAAGCTTGCACTGTCTACCAGTTCATCTCCCAGTCTGCCAAACGGCACATTTTAAAATGATGTGCCTTATTTTAATATGATCATTCGCCCAATGATCTTTTTACAGTTGATTTTGATCTTGATTTTGCTGCACACCCTTGATTGAAGTACCCATTGTATCCCATTGCCTATTAGATATGGGAAACTCTAGGTCCTGATTCCGCTTCTCCTTGCTGTCACCACACGTCTCCTTCATATCAGAGGAAAAATGATAACAGCAAAGGGCACATATCATGAGGTGGTCAATCAGTTGTGGGCGAAGTAAGATTAGTGTTGAGGAGGTAATACCTACCCAGCTCTCGGTCAGCCAATTTGTACTTCTATCTTAAAACAATACTAAAGAAGAGAGCTTTCTGACCAAACATCATCAATTACAAACATTCTTGCATCAATGCAACTCTTCCAATGTAACTCATGATTATTGTCCTGGATTGCCCCAGAGGGAAACAGCTCTGTGAAGTAATGGTATATACCCTGAAGATGTGGTGCATTCCTTGCAAATGCTGATTAGATGCATCACCGGGGTTGAGAAGTGGTTGACATCAGTTCATTGACACCATTAAGACCGACCTAAGGCAAAAGGGTTTCCCACATGCCTCCTCTACTCTACCCTGATCAGGTACAATATCCCTGGAGCACATTATTAATGCATAACATGGGCCTGCAAAACACAGACCCATGTTGGTCTTGTGGCAGTGTGAAGTGATCTCTGGGCCATAAGGTTTGGTGTTGCATAAATGAATGTGGCTTCTGGGCAACGGGTCTTCAGTTCAATTTGATTGATTACATGGCACTGTCTCCCAAGATCTCCGAAGGAAACTGACCTGCATCAGGCCGGTGGGTGGCCTGACCCAGTCATATGTACTGCTTGTACAAAGCGCTCATCTGTGCTTGAAGGACACTCTCAAACCTTGAAGAGAGTAAACCCACTGAGGTTGGAGTCAAAAGTCTGCCTCTAATGTCTTATGAGAAGGTAATGTTTGAAAGGAGAATCTTACCGGAAGAGTGCAATAGTTTGTTGTTGGTCATCTCTGAACTTTGTGTTTCAAAACCTACCAACCTCCTATCACATAGCCCATGGGAAGTGGCGATATGCAAAGGTAGGAGAGGAACATGAGTATGTAGAGATCATGAGTTTGAAAGTTAAGTATTTTATTGGTGGGGAGAGAACCCCTAATAGAACAGTCTAAGTTCAAGGAGCTATGTATAAAATCACACTGCCCTGTAGGACAAAGGCAATGTTGTTGAGCTAAAGTTGCACACAGCTGTGTAGATCTGAACTGGAGTTGAATGTCCAGTGATGGCTACTAGGTAGCGTTGTGGCATTTGTGACTTGGCTCAAATGGCTTAGTCTACTTCAGGTGGAAGTTTATTTTAAGCCTCTTTAATAACCATAGCTTTGCTGGTGTTTGCTACACACCCCCCAATGCGTCAACCACAACGATGACAAACTATATTACACTGATGATCCCTAATAAGGGTGAAAGTATTGTCTTGGGTTCAAGATCCTATGTATAAAATCACATGACTCTGTAAGACAAACACAATGTTCTGAGAACTAAAGGCTTGCATTTGGGCTAATTTGCATACCCACAATCCAATGCCCATGTGGCCCTGAACTGAATGTGAACCTCCAGTGATGGCTCCTGTGTGGTGCTGTAGCATGTGTGATTTGACTCAAATGGCTTGTTCTTCTTTCACACTGCACGGGAGCCAAAAGTAGAGAGGGAAGCCCAGGAAAGTCTGGAGAAACAATCAAAACGTCAGAGGACAAAGTGGAAATCCAGGTTTTAAAAGAGAGGTAAGTGAGGTGGGGATGAATCTTGCAAATAATAGTAAGGTTTAACCATTTCGCTGTGGCCGTAGAGGTAATGAACTGTTGGGAACTTTCGATCATTGACCAACAGAACCCAGCGGTGAGTCTTGGTGGCTTAGGTGAAAAGATCAGGGTGAAAGAAGAGGAGGGAGGGAGGGAGGGAGGGTCAGATGGGTGGAGCATTGGGAGCTGGCAAGTAGATGACTTTGGTCTTGGAAGAGTTAAACATTAGGCACCAAAGCACAAGTCAATGGTGGATGGCGACGAGACAGTTAGAAATAGAAGATGCATAGTTTAGGGGTGAGGGAAGGTAAACATTTTTTATGGATTGCAACAAAAAGGCGTTAAGATGAACAAAGGAAGAGATCAGTTCTCCAAGAGAAGAGGTGCAGAACATGAAGCAAAGTGGGCCAACGACAGACTTTAGGGAATCAACACTCCCTTTTCAGTGTGGTGAAAAAGGGGTGTTGATTGAAAGTGTCAAAGACAGCAGATCGATCTAGGAATATAAGACTTGAGGAGAGTTTCATGTGGAAGCAGATGCAAAGGACCTACGAAACATAAGTAGTGCTTTTGTAGTGTGTCAGCTGAGGAAGCAGCCTGCAGGGGATTGCAGAGACTGTTGATGTCCAAGGAGGAAGTGATACATCTGAACACTACATGCTCAAGGATTTTGGAGTAGTAAAGAAGATGCGACAGACCAATTGTTGCCTGGGCTATTAGGTTTGGTTATTTTTTCTAAACTCACAGTTGTAGCAGGCAGGCAGGCTCCAGGATGCAATTGAGAGGTTACACAGAGGAAAGCGGTAGGATCAGGTTATGGGTGTTAGGTTCTTGATGGTCACTACGAAGAAGTGATCGATAGAAGCACATGTACAATGGAGAGACTGCCTTGGGGAGATATTCCCTACTGGTTAGGTAATATGCCTTGGTAGAAGAGTCAAAGAGTATGCATACAGTTGTTCCTTTCCTTAACATCCATAATGTGATATAAGAAGCAATTAGTCGGTCAAGTGGCACAGCCGGTAGAACGCTTGCTTTGACATCCGTGCAGATCCTGCCAACGCAGCTTCGAATCTCGGCAGGGCCAAACTCAGCCTTTCATCCTTCCGAGGTCGATAAATGAGCACCACACACCGTGGGTAATAATAAGCAGCGCTCAGATACCTAAGGGTTCGTAGCGCTATATAACTGCTAAATGAATGATGATGATTTCTAGACATCTTTGATTGGGCAGTGGCCCACACAACTCTCAGGATGTTGGAATTTGGCTGCATTGTAAGACTCCTCCTTAACCAATCTCTGGAGACACACACACACACACACAAAAGCTACCTTTTGGACATGAGGCGGGAGCTCGTCCTCTGACCCCTCCTCAGGAACTGTCTCTGGGTGTCTTGTTGTAGAGGTCTGTCCATCGTCAGCCCAGCCCCCCAATGGCTGACGTGAAAGATGAGCTGGAGGCCTGTGGACTATGCCAGGATCTATAAACAAAGAGCCGGGTGAGACTGATTGAGAGATTGTATAAATACATGTACATCAAGAGAAAGCATGCAAAACAACAGGTTTGTCAGCCAGTGAGGCAATGCCAAAAAGCGGGTTTTGTCACTATAATAAACATAGTTCAAAGCAGGAGTGCAACACAAAAGCCAAGAGATACAACCAGGGCTACGCAAAGGATTCTGAGGCAGGAATATTTCACGAAATACTAGTTGGGACCAAAAGAATTTTTGAATTCTCATTATCAACAATAGTATTTTTACACAAGTAAAAGTAATGAGTGGCTGGTCCGGATGGGTCTGAAAGATACATATTTGAGGGTCCCATCTTTCGATCACACAGGCATTATATGCAGTTCCACAAAAGAGCAAATTCTATGAATTTTCGAGTTCTCCCATAGGACTTCCTTGCCTTCTTTGTTGCTTCAGAAAGCTACAAAAGTCAGTGCTGGCTCCTCTTCGAGCCACAGGAAAACAAATGATAGTTTATCTGGACAGCATGATTTTTATGTTAAATGGTGACACATCTACTGCAAGAGAAACAATTTTTGATTTGGAGAAGGGAGAGCTCAAGTCAGCCCATTTTAAATGGTAGGATTCAGCATCATGTACTACACCCCAGCACATGTAGTGAGTAGGATGAGACCATGCTCTGGAGAATACCTCTGACAGTGTTTGAGGCCCTTCCTGCTTCCACTCTGGTCCATGATGCTTTGAGACTTCCCTTCCGCTGATGGTGTCGGCGTCACTCTCGGTTGTGCGTCACCACAGCTTGTCTTCTATTTGCACAGCTCATGAGGCACAGGATCAAAGTGTTGTCTGTTAGGACTGATTTCCTATACTCTGGCCTGACGGACAGATGTATAGAAGGCCAACCTATATTGTGACAGGGACAACTCTGGGAAGCTGTAGCCAAACCTGTTTAGGTAGCAGTGATAGGCAGTCTAGGCTAGGTTCATCAGCGGTGGTGAGCTTGTAAAGGGTCCACAATGAGGTCACACAATGGGAGTCACACATTGCACTTAGGCAGGATGTATAAAAATACAGTCATTTAATTATGGCCAAAACACACTATAGAAAAATGAATACCAGCAGATAGACTTATTACACAACACTATCAAACTAAATACATATATACATTCACCTGGTTCAAATGCACATTACAAATCAAATACTCCTGCAAAGGAATGGATAGACAAGTAATATACACATAAATGTCCACAGAGATGATACCTAGCTAAAACTGTCCAGCCCTAAATTGCCAGGGGCTTGTGCCCTATTGTTCAAGATACAGTTCCACAGAACCTAGGAGGCAGGAAATAAATGCAGATAGGGTCTCTGAGGTCCAGGAAAGGGTTCTTAGAGTTAGGGTTCAATGAAGACCAACGCCCAAAATTATCCCCAACAGTCAGAAGTCTTGCATAGGCAAGTATTGGCAAAGCCAAAAGTGTTAGAAGAACAAGTTACTTACCAACTGGTAACTTTCTTTCGACTGGATGTTCCTCCAACGCATTCCACATCTTTGACATTTAATGTCCACAGCTGTGCACTTTGGAAACTTTTTCGGCAGAGGGCGTCCTGCGTCAATGGGGTCAGGTCAATGCCCCTCGAGGGCCTCCATCGGGGACGACGTCATAGGATGTTAGAAATAGGACGCATGGCGCCCGTAGCCTCAGTTTAAGTTTTTTCCCCCAGAACGTGTGACACCAGTCTGATGCCTGCTGGACTGCACTTAGCCTTGCGGAAACGGAAGCTGCAATCGCATAGGAAATTCTCCTGAAGGGCAGGTTGGGAGGGCGATGTGGAATGCGTTGGAGGAACATCCAGTCAAAAGAACGTTACCAGTTGGTAAGTAACTTGTTCTTCGAATTGATTGTGTCCTCCAACGCATTCCACATCTTTGACAAGAGTCCCAAAGCAGTAGCAGTAAATGGAGGAGGGAAAAGAATTTAGAGTACCCAATTAGATTGCGGAATAAAGAACCGCCTTCCCAAAGGCCATATCCTGACCATGGATTGTATCCAGGGAATAATGTTTTACAAATGTATGGAACAAATGTACGAACAGAACAAACTCCTAGGAGATAGACAATCCGGCTTTAGACCTAACCACAGTACTGAAACTGCTCTCACCGACCTAAAAATCCAAATAGACACCATCAGAGACGCAGGAAAAATGGCTATATTGTTGCTACTGGATCTGTCAGCAGCATTCGATCTAGTAGATCATGATTAACTTTACGAAACATTAGCTAAAGACTTTGGGGGTAATTCATGGAATTATTTGCGCCGAAAAACGGGGATTTGTGCGTCATTCTGCCTGCAAATCCCTGTTTAACAAATGGGTATTTGCGGGCAGAATGGCGCACAAATCCCCGTTTTTCGGCGCAAATAATTCCATGAATCAGCCCCTTTAGCTTCTCCAACAACGCCACCCTCTGGGTCAAATCGTTCCTTTCTGAACGTACATCCAGAGTCGCCATTGGCACAGAGGCAGCAGACCCCATAACTGTCCCTATCGGAGTACGCCAGGGCTCTTGCCTCTCCCCAACCCTCAAAAATGCCTACACCAAACTTCTATTCTCCGCAGTTGACGAGATGGGTGTCATCTACACGAATTTTGCAGATGACACCCAGATCCTTATTCCCATCTCAGGCGATTATACCCAAGACATCCAAACTATTAACCAAATCTACGGCATCATACAAAACTGGATGGCACTAAATAGTCTCTGTCTCAACGATGAGAAGACAGAGATCCTCATCGTAGGATCCCAAGCTAGATTAAGTTCTCTTCACACAGACTACACTGACATCAACATCGACGGCACCCGGATACCAGTACTTAAGCAAGTTAAAACCCTTGGTGTCTATCTAGATGCTAACCTCACTATGAGCAAGTACTGAGGTCAAACAACAAGGCTCTACTGGAAATTCTGCGGCATAAAAGTACCAAAGCAGGAGGGAACAGCTTCAGAGTCCTCGCTCCCACCCTATGGAATTCCCTACCCCTCAGAATTAAAAAACGAGGCAACAATGGCAAGTTTTAAAAAAGCGCTCAAAACATGGCTATTTAATTAATACTGAGGGTCCAAGACCCCCCACCTGCTTCCTGCCTACACAGGGCCACTCTCATTCCTTTGATGCATACAAAACCACCTGCCAATAACAAGTAACTAATTGTAACTAAACATTTGCTTAGAGCCATGTTGGCCATTTGTTTTATTTGCACAAGTGTAACATTGTTCAATCTATGCACAAGATGTCTGTAACCTCGCCGTGATACCTAAGGGTCTGGGCGATTCACAAATTAAATAAATAAAAAATAAAATGGCTTTAAGCCCAAGTAGCGGCATCACAAATATTCCTAATAGGAACACCCCGCTGGAGGGTGGTGGAAGTAGCCACGCCCCTAGTGGAATGAGCTCTCAACCCTTCAGGAGGGTCTTTACCCACCAACCGGTAATACTCCGTAATGGTAAGGAAAATCCACCTGGACAAGGTCTGGTCGGGAACAGCTTGGCACAATCGGTGTGCAGCATATCCTACAAAGAGTTGATCGTCCACTCTGACCCTAGACATCCTAGAAATGTAAAAGCTAAGAGCTCTCCTAGGATCCACCCGATTGAGACACTCCTCTTCGTTACCAGGATGTGGAGGAGGGTAGAAATATGGAAGTACCACCTTTTGACTTAAATGCTATTCAGAGACTACCTTGGGTAGAAAAGAGGGACGTACTCGCAGTACAACCCTGTCCTTGTGAAACACAGTAAAGGGTGGCTTAGCTGAAAGTGCCTGCAATTCACTCACTCTGCGAGCGGAAGTAACCGCAACCAAGAACACAGTCTTGAAGGACAGTAATCTCAAAGGACAAGAGTGCAAAGGTTCAAACGGAGCACCATGAGAAATTTCAAAACCAAATTCAAATCTCAAACCGGCACCTGGAAGTGTGACGGCGGAAATACATTAGTCAGTCCTTTAAGAAACTGGGAAATCAAAGGAATCTTAAAATAAGAACAGTCTTCAGACGAGCGCTTAGAGATAGACAGCGCCACCAGGTAACCTTTTATGGTACCCACTTGAAGAAAGCAAAAAAGACAAAACCATAGGTATGGAGCACTGAAAAGGATCAACATTGTGCTCCTTGCACCAGTTGCAGAATTTACGCCAACGGTACAGGGATTTTGTTGTAGGCCGCCGGGCCGAAAGCAACACCTCCATCACGTCATCCGGGAGGTCCCAATCCTTATTCCTCAACCTTTCAGATACCAAGCGTGAAGGTTGAGAGTCTTGATCTCTGGATGGAAAACCTGACCGCCGCCGCCCCCCAACCGCGAGAGAGAGAGAGAGAGAGAGAGAGAGAGAGAGAGAGAGAGAGAGAGAGAGAGAGAGAGAGAGAGAGAGAGAGAGATAGATAGATCCTCTCGGTAGGGAAAACGGCGTGGAGAGCAGATGGACATGTCCAGAAGGTCCGGGTACCATGCTCTCCTGGCCCAATACGGAGCAATGAGGATCATGTGGGAACCGAACCTCCGTAACCTCTGCAACACTTGAGGAATGACGGGGACTGGAGGAAACGCATGCAGCAGTGGGAATGACCAATCCACCACAAACACGTCTCCTAAGGCTCCTCTTGGAGGAAATTCCCTTGAGCCGAATCTCTCGCACTTCCAGTTGACACTGGTGGCGAAGAGATCCACTTGCGGGGTTCCACAAAGGGCGAAGATCTCCTGAAGGACTTCCTGAGCCAACTCCCACTCGTGGGAGACCGTGCTCTGCATGCTCAGAGCGTCCACGGCCGGATTGTCGTCTCTGGCCAGATGAACTGCCAAGATCGAAATTTCCTGTTGCATGGCCCAGAACCAGAGCTGCATTGCCTCTCTGCACAACGGAAGTGACCCTACCACCCCTTTTTGTTGAGATAATGCATGGCCACTGTGTTGTCCGTCATGATCAGGACACTCTTCCCCCGTACAGAGGGCAGACACGCCTTCAGGGCTAGCCTGATGGCCCTCAGCTCTAACAAATTGATGTGGAGTTTGGACTCCGACGGAGAACACCCACCGCTGACGGTCAAGTCGTTGGCATGAGCGCCCCATCCTGTGAGGGAAGCATCCGTCACTACCGTCACCTCCGGCCACAGTTGCCAAAACTGTTCCCTCCCCTCATCAGGCTCCCTCCGTTGGCCCACCAGAGAAGATCCTGGGAGACAGAGTGGAATCTGAACGGGATCCGACATTTTGCCGGAGAACTGCAACCACTGCATCTTGAGCGCCCACTGCAGGGATCTCATCCGCAGTCTGGCATCTGGCACCAAAAAAATGCAGGATGCCATGAGGCCGAGCAACCTTAAGAATTCGAAAGCCGGGAGACACTGGGCATGTTGAAACTTGTCCACCATCTGCACAATGTGATGAGCCCTTACCTGGGGAGGCGAACACTTCCCCAAGGACGTGTCCAACACAGTCCCGATGTACTGGAGCTGTTGGGATGGTGTCAGGTACGACTTCTTGAAATTCAGGGAGAATCCCAGCCTGTGGAGGGTGCGGCAGGTGACACTGAGATGATCCAACACTAGCTCGGGAGAGCGTGTCCGGATTAGCCAGTCGTTCAGGTAGGGTTAGATGGGAATCCCCCCTCCCCTGAGGTACGTTGCCACCACCACCATGAGCTTGGTGAAGACCCTCGGGCGGAGGTCAATCTGAACAGCAGGACCCAAAACTGAAAGTGCGAGTCACCAGCCGCAAACCTCAGGTACTTCCTGTGCGCGGGATGGATCGGCACATGGAAGTAAGCATCCTTGAGGTCCAGAGACACCCACCAATCCTGAAGTTGAAGGGCCTGGAGGACTTGAGAAAGCGTGACCATCTTGAACTTGTCCTTCCTGAGAAGTTTGTCAACCAACGCAAATCCATGATGGGTCTCAATCCCCTGTCTTTCTTTGGGATCAAAAAATAAGGGGAATACCATCCCTTGTTCCTCTCCGCTACAGGCACCAGTTCTATGGTGCCTTTCTCCAGCATGGACAAGATTTCCCGCGCAAGGAGCGGATCCGGAAGCTTCAAAGAGAATTTCCCCAGTGGATTGCCGTGAGGCCGCTGAAGGAATGGAAGGCAGTAGCCGGTGGCTATGGTATCCATAACCCACGCATCTGAAGTAATGGCCATTCTTCGAGATGCTGAGACAGCCTGCCCCCAACCGGTAAACCATGGGACATGGCCTTAGGACTGTTTAGAAGCAGCTGCGGCAGTGTCTGAAGGCAAAGAGGCAACTGGCTGAGCGGCTTTGGCATCACGATTTCCCCGACCACCACAGGTACTTTTTCGCTGGCCCCTTTGACTGGCGGCCCCTCTCGTTCTATCAAAAGAGGAATAGAAACGAAAGGAACCTCCCCTCCACTGCTGTCCCCTAGGACGAAAAGGCAGAGGTTGACACACCGCAGCGCTTAAAGATTTCGCCGCAGCTTTTGAGGTCTGCAACCTCTCAAGGCTCTCGTCAGCCTTGCTGCCAAATAAATGTGCGCCATCAAAGGGCATGTTCAGAAGATGGCTTTACACATCCGGAGCAAACCCTGACTTCCGCAACCACGCAAATCTGCGTATAACGGTGCTCGCAGCCATGGACCAGCTCACACTGTCAGCCGTATCCAAACCCGACTGAAGGGCCTCACACATGATATCCTTGCCATCCTGCATGATAGCAAGGAAATCATCCCTTTCTTCCCCCTCGGGAATACGCTCAGCCGCAAAAGATACACAGTTCCACAGAGTGTGTGTAAACTCTGCCAAGGCACACGTGGAGTTGGCTGATTTCAAGGCCATGCTCCCAGCAGAACACACCTTCCGTGCCCAACCGTCGAAGCGCTTGCCGTCCTTATGCGGAGGGATGGAAGGGTACAACGCCTGCCTCGAAGTGCCCATAGCTGCCTGAACCATCAAACTCTCAGGAGTGGGGTGAGTAGATAAATAGCTGGGGTCGCTAACGGAAGGGCGGTATTTTTTGGTCTAGGGCTTATTCACAGCCGGAAGAGAATCCAGGGACTGCCAATCAGCTGCCACCCTTTTCTGTAAGGAAGGATGAAAAGGCAAAACTGGGTCAGAGGACGAACCCTGATCTAAAATGTCCGTCAGATCGTCTTGCACAAAGTCTTCCGGAGGACTGGATTGGCCCAGATACTCCGAGACCTGTGACATGAGCCTTCTGTATGAGGACTCTGCATGAGCCCCAGGCTCAGGTCTACCAAAGTCCACTTCCGGGGAAGTGTCGAACCCACTGGCATCATTGAGTGACTGTCTCTACTCCTCCAACTGACTGTCACCAGAAAATTGGGGAGCATCATCCAGTTCACCAGGGTCCTCAAACTCAGACCTCTCCTCCTCTTCGAAGATGTCAGCCAGAGGGAGGTGAAACCCAGGTCTGGTGACAGAAGAGGGCCTGGAGGCCACAACAAGTCGCACAGACTTCAATGTAGCCTTCCTCGGAGGATCCACGATGTCTGGGAACTCCAAAGGCACACTCAGAGAAAAAATCCCTTAAGGCGCCGAAAGCGTCGAAGGCTTCAACGTCGAGAGCGTTGACAATCTCGACCTCGGGAGCGCCTAAGGCTTTGGCGTTGACGTCAACACAGGTGCCGATGGCGGTGTGGGCTGGTATGATGGCAAAGCGTTGATGTCCGAGTTGGACGGACACGACGCCGACGAGTCGACGCCGGCATCGAGCCCTCCATAGGTAGCTGCGGTCTCGCTGGGCACGAGGACCGAGACCTAGAGACACGTCTCTTGGGACCCTTCGATTCCTTGTCCGTACGGGACCTCGACAGTTCCCGATGTGTGTCACATTGCGAACCCGAGCCAAAAGACGTGCAAGCCGCGGAACGAGACCGATCCTGGCTGACTTCGTCAGAAGGCGCGACCGGACCCGTGTTCTGTGATTGAAAAATCGCCATCATGGATTTCTTAAACGCTGCCCATTCTTCCGGAGTCGAGGACTTCGTAGGGCACGTAACCTTCCTCGAGGCACCATCCTCCGAAGAGGATGGGGAAGGCGACCGGTGACAGCGCTTCCTCGAGTGCCGGGACGAGGAAGACGAGTGGCGGGAACCACTCCGGGACCGAGATCCCCGGGATTCCTTCTGACGTGGAGAGTCACCCCTCGAGTCATCGGTGGAAACCCCCTTAGACTTGGAAGTCCAGGACTTAACAGGTTTTGAGCCCCTATCTACCTGGAGCTTCCCCTTCCGCTCCCGCAGTCGTCGCTGTCGTGCGACTCGCCCAGGCACCACAAACAAACGCGGTGGGGGTCGGTGAGTGACATTTTAGACTTGCAGTCCCGGCAGGTCTTGAATCCGGACCGCAGAGTCGGAGGGGTCGATGAGAAAGACATCTTCAATGAAGAAAACACAAGGTGCGCCAAGTCTCATGAAGTTAACACGTTCGCAGAAAAAACAGAACTGAAGCTACGGGCTCCATGCGTCCTATTTGTAACATCCTGTGACGTCGTCCTCGACGGAGGCCCTCGAGGGACATGGACCCGACGCCATCGACGCAGGACGCCCTCTGCCGAAAAAGTTTCCGAAGTGCACAGCAGTGGACATTAAATGTCAAAGATGGAACAAGTTACTTACCTGTAACTGTTGTTCTCCAGCATGGGTCTGGCATGGATTCACATGCTCATGAATATTCCCCGTCGTCAGGCTGGGAATCCTCGGTAAAGAAAAAACCAGTATCAGTTTCGTTTCTGATCTGTCTTTCGTAGTAATAACCAATCACTGGTCTCTGCGTCATACTGACCACAGCCAATGACTGCCCTCTACCTAAGCACCGCCTCTGGCAGCCATTTTCAGATTTGGAAGCACGTGAAGTGGCAGTATGACCAAGTGAAGAGCCGCAGAGGGGTAGGCGGGAGGGTTCGCATGTGAATCCATGCCAGACCCATGCTGGAGAACAACAGTTACAGGTAAGTAACTTGTTCCTTCTCCAGCATGGGGTCTGGCATGGATTCACATGCTCATGAATAAAGAATACATAGCAGTACACACATGCACAACCACGGGAGGTGGCAAAGGCTCAACATTAAGCATCACATCAACTCAACATTAAGCATCTTACCTCCTCACCAGGCTCACCTCAGGCGAACAGGTTGCGCAGCACTGCTTGGCCGACCCTGGACTCCTCCCTGGAATCCCGGTCGACGCAGTAGAACTTCGTGAAGGTGTGCGTCGACCTCCACGTAGCAGCCCTGCATATGTCCAGCAGGGGCACACCAGATAGGAACGCCGTGGTAGCTGCGATCGCTCTGGTGGAATGGGCTCTCGGACGGCCAGGCAGCGGTCGGTTTGCCAACCGGTGACAGCACATGATACAGCCGGAGAGCCATCTGGAAATGGAAGCCTTCGAGAGAGCCTTCCCCTGATTGACAGGTCCAAAGTTCACAAAGAGTTGTGACGTCTTCCGAAAACCCTTCGTGCGGTCCACGTAGAACTTCAGCGCTCTAGCTACATCCAGCGAGTGCAAAGTCCTCTCAGCCGGCGACGAAGGCGACGGGAAAAACACAGGTAACACCAAGGGTTCGTTGAGATGGAAGTCCGACGGTACCTTGGGCATGAAGGAGGGGTGCGTCCTGAGCACTACCCTCGTGTCGTGGAAAGTCAAGTACGGGGCCTTGCAGGAAAGGGCCTGGATCTCTCCCACTCGTCGTGCGGAGGTGATGGCCACAAGAAAAGCTGTTTTCCACGATAGAAACTTCAACAGGGCCGAGTGCAGAGGCTCGAACGGAGGTCCCATGAGCTTGGTCAGCACCACGTTGAGCTCCCACGCCGGGGCCGGAGCCTTCACCGGCGGGAACGATCTGAACAGTCCCTTCATGAACTCTTCCACCAGACGATGAGACCACAAGGACGTCCGGCCCGTGGTTCTGGTGTATCGGGAGATCGCAGCAAGATGAATCTTGATGGACGCGTGTGCCAGACCAGCTTTGGCCAGCGTCAGCAGGTACGGAAGTACTTGGGGAGCCGTAATCCGTAGAGGGTTAATCTTCTGTGCGTGGCACCAGACAGAGAACCTCTTCCATTTGTGTCCGTAGCATTTAAGAGTCGAGGACGCCCTGGCCTTTGCAAGAACCTCTCTGCAATCGGCCGGTATGTCGTATCCTCCAAACTCTAGCGCTGCAGGAGCCAGGCCTGCAAGTTCAGCGACTTCGGGTCGTGGTGGAGGATGGCGCCTCCTTCCCTGGAGAGTAGGTCCGCGTCCGCCGGCAGCTTGATCGGCGGGGACGCTGACAAGTCCAGAAGGTCCGGGAACCATATCTGCCTCGGCCACGCAGGTGCGACGAGGATCATCCTGCACCGTGACCTCTTGAGCTGGTTGACGAGCCGGATTAGCAGAGGCAAGGGAGGGAACGCGTAGAGGAACAGGCCCTCCCAGGGGAACGAGAAAGCATCGCCCATGCTCCTCGTCTGGGGAAACCTGCTGGCGAACCTACGGCACTTGGTGTTCGTCGCCGTCGCGAACAGGTCGATCTGGGGTGTGCCCCACCGTCGGAAGAGGCGATCCACCAGATCCTGCCGTAGTTCCCACTCGTGGCACGAGCGCAGCTCCCTGCTGAGTGAGTCGGCGATGGTGTTTTTTATCCCTGCCAGATGAAACGGCACCAGAAAAATCCCTTGGGCGACGGCCCAATGCCACAGGTCCTGCGCCTCCTTGGACAGCGCTGGGGACCTGGTTCCGCCCTGTTTCCTGATGTAAAACATTTTGGTGGTGTTGTCGGTGAAGATCCTCACCACCTTGCCCTTGAGGGACGGAAGGAAGGACCTGAGGGCCCAAAACACTGCACGGAGCTCCAGGACGTTGATATGTAGGGACTTCTCCGTCGGGAGCCAGAGTCCCCTTGCGTGCAGATTTTCGGTGTGCGCTCCCCACCCTTCCAGGGAGGCATCCGTGGTCACAGTCTCCTGGTGGGCTGGGGTCTGGAAGTCCATGCCCGCCGTCAGATGCGCGCGGGTGCCCCACCACCGTATCGCTCGTCGGAAACTCTCGTCGAGCTTGATCCTTTCCTCGAAGCTGCCCGTCGTCTGGATCCAGCGCGCATCCAGGAATTCTTGCAACGGGCGCATCCGGATCCTGCACATGGGAATGAGGTAGATGCAGGAAGACATCATCCCGAGGAGGGACTTGATGGACCTCACTTTGGCCGCGTCGGCCACCAACATCCGTTGCACCTTGCCCAAGATGGTCCTGGTCCTCTCCTCCGACGGGGAGGCCAGAAGGGACACTGTGTCGAGCCTCGCTCCCAGAAACAGTGCGACTTGCGCGGGCACCAGGTGGGATTTGGCATAGTTCACGGAGAATCCCAGGTCCGTGAGGAGTTGGACGGTCCTTGCCGTGTGGACCACGGCGAGCTCCCTCGTCTTGGCGCGGATGAGCCAGTCGTCCAGGTAGGGGTAGAAGTGGATCCCTTCGCGGCGCAGCTGCGCCGCCACCGGTGCAAGGCACTTGGTGAAAACCCTGGGTGCCGACCGTAGTCCGAAGGGAAGGGCTTTGAACTGGTAATGACGCCCTTGGACCACGAATCTGAGGAATTTGCGGTGCCCCTTTAGGATGGGAATGTGGAAGTAGGCATCCTCCAAATCCAACGACGATAGGAAGTCTCCTTCCTCCAGCTGACCCAGGACGTGCTGGAGGGTGACCATCCGGAACTTCTGCGCCTTGATGAACTTGTTCAGACGTCGCAGGTCTAGGATGGGGCGCCATCCTCCCGTCTTCTTCTTCACGAGGAAGTATCTCAAGTAGACTCCGGAGCCCCGAAGCCTCTTTGGGACGAGTTCGATGGCGCCCTTTCTGAGCATCGCCTTTACCTCCAGGAGAAGTTGAGGGACGTGAAGTTCTTTCCTGGCCACGGGGGGGACGCGCGGGCACCTTCTTTGAAACTCGAGCGCGTGGCCCCGGGCCAGGGCGTCCAGCACCCAACGGTCGGTGGAGATGGACTCCCACACGCTGACGAAGCCCGCCAGCCGGCCTCCCACCGGGGTGCTTCGGTGGGGGCCCGACCCCACGGCCGGTTCAATCCTGCTTGGACGCGGCCTTGCCGCCTTGACCTCCTTGGCGACGACGGCGGGGTCCGCTAGACTTGCCTCGTCCTCTGTAGGCCTCTTGCGACGACGAGCGGGCCGCTTGACGGTAGGAAGCGAAACCGCCGCCGGAACCTTTGGAGGCGCCCTTGCCTCCGCCGCTCCGAAAGGGCGTCCGTCGTTGCAGGACTCCAAGGGCCCGGGCCGTCTCCGTATCCGCCTTGATGGCCTGAAGGGAATCGTCCACTGTCTTCCCAAACAGGTTGTTCCCGTCGAAGGGCATGTCCAGGACTCTGGTCTGGACGTCCTGCCGGAAGTCCGTAGCTTTGAGCCATCCACGACGTCGAAGGCAAACGCCGTTGCCCAGCTGGCGGAACCCAGTGTCGGCGATGTCCGTCGCCACGGTGATGGCGTGGTCCGAGGCCACCTCACCTTCCTGCAGGATCTCAAGGGCCTCCGCCCTCTTGTCGTCCGGCAGAAAATCCAGCAGGGGAGCCATCTTGTACCAGAGCTCCCTGTCGTAGCGGGCCACGATAGCCAAGGCGTTGGCCGCTTTAATCGTCGTCGCTGCCGACGAGATGACTCTACGCCCCATAGTATCCAATTTCTTTCCCTCGCCGTCCGGCGGGGAAGTCGATGTGGAGGCCGCACCCCCCCCCCCCGCTTTCTTCCTGGCTGCCGCGGAGACGACGGAGTCCGGGGTAGGCTGCGCCCGGAGGCATAGGGGGGCCGTGTCCGGGACCCGGTACTTTTTCTCGTACCGGTCTCTTCTAGCTGGCGTCGTGGAAGGGTTCTTGAGGAGGGAAAGGCCCTCATCCCAAATGTCGTCCAACAGAGGCACTGCGAGGACCGTCTTCCTCTTGGCCTCGCGCCGCTGATAAAGGAAGCCTTCCTTTTTCTTCTCCTCAGGGCAGAGTTGGAAAAGCTCGGAAGCCCTGGAGATCATGGAGTGGAAAGATCCGATCTCGTCGGGCGGAGAGGCCCTGGTGGGAGGCGACGACGGAAAATCCTCTTCGTATGCCTCGTCGTCCGTACCCGTCGCTGCCGTGTCAGTCCCCGTATCATCCCCTCGGGTGGACGGGGAGCAGGGCTGGAAGGGGCGCGACGGTTGAAAAGGAGGTGGTGGATGGATCCTTCTTTTCTTGGTAGGGGGAACACCAGAAGGTCCCGGTTCTGGATCCCCCGACGGGAGAGGTTCCTCCGTCGGTAACGGTAGCCTCGTCCTTATCTCGGAGCATAAGGACTGTATGGCCAACAAAATGGCCGCCGAGTTGTCTTGCGGCGCTGGCAGAGGGGAATCCGACGGGCGAGCAGGGGCCCCGTCGGTATCCTCGACGATGTCGTCGTCGTCACCTGCGTCGGGGTCCATTCCGACGGGCTGGCCTTCTTCCACGCCTAGGCCGTGGCTTAAGACCTCGATCAGCTCCTCTTCTGAGGTTGAGGCCGACTCTACGACGACGCCCTGCCCCCCCTTCTTCTTCCCCACGGAGGGTTTCACGGGGTTCCTATCGATGGGCACAAAGGAAGACTCCCTCCGAGGAGGCAGGGAGATTCTGGGCCCTGAGGTCGCCACCACTGGTGCAGCCACCACAGGCTGAGCCAGGGCCGCCGCGACCGTTTCGATAGAGGGCTTGGTCGGATGGATCAAGGCCTTCACCACCTTAGGTGCGCTCACCGCCTTATCCTTGAGGGAGGGGGCACTGCCACGCTCCTCCTCTGCCTTAGAGCTCGACCGGGGCCTCTCCAGGAGCTTAGCCGGGTGCTCGGCCTTCCTCTTACCCGACCCAGAGCGTTGGCTCGTGGTTGATGGTGCCGGGGAGGGTGCGCCCTGCCTGGCGCCCGTAGAGCCCGACCGTTCGGCGCTCCCGGTGCCAGCGGACTCGCGGTGCTTGGCCTTATGTTGGGCCCCCGTCGCCGGGGCGCCCTCAAAGGTCTTAGAAGACTGCTCGGATTTCTTCTTCTTCTCGCCAGACGGGCTCTTACCCTCCAGCCAGTTGGCGAGACGTTGATGGCGGTCCTTCATGGTCCGTTCCGACATGTTGCCGCAAAACGCACAGTCCTTCTCCACGTGCGTCTTGTCCTCATGAAGGCAGTAAAGGCAGAAAGAGTGTTCGTCCTCCTTGAAGACGTTCTGCAGCTGGCATCCAGGGCAGACCCTGAACAGCTTTCCGGGCGTCGAGCTTCCCTTCTCCTGGGCCATCTCCGAGACCGGGCCTGAGAAGCTTCTGGAGTCCTCCGAAGTGTAGCTCGACGAAATCTTCACCCTTGAGGGGCACAGATGAATCCGACACGGGTCCCCGTTGATCGGATGTAGGATCGGTGGAGCTTGAGGCTCTTTTGACCGAAAGAATCGAAGTTTTTTGTAAAAAGCGCGAAAAAATAGCACTAACGCTCGAGAGCAATAGCACGAGGATCCCAACACATGAACGTGCGGTAAAAATCTGAAGATGGCTGCCAGAGGCGGTGCTTAGGTAGAGGGCAGTCATTGGCTGTGGTCAGTATGACGCAGAGACCAGTGATTGGTTATTACTACGAAAGACAGATCAGAAACGAAACTGATACTGGTTTTTTCTTTACCGAGGATTCCCAGCCTGACGACGGGGAATATTCATGAGCATGTGAATCCATGCCAGACCCCATGCTGGAGACGTGGAATGCTTTGGAGGACACAATCCATTAGAAATAGTTTTATTATAAGCCCGTTGACTTATAATGGGAATATATGGGTAGGTTAAAAGCTCAATAACTACCCCCCTTACTCCAAATCTTCCACAGTCTTGGTAGAACAAAGAAAGGGTGTCCTACGTTGCTTTTCCCGCCAAAATCTGTGGTCCTCAATTTTCAGGGGTTGCAGGTTCAAGCTTCACTCTGGTTGTCTTTTGCTGGTGCAAGGACTCTCGGTCAAGGAATGCAAAAAAACAAAAAACAATGCAGCACCCCTCTCAGCACTGGACTAGTGTCAGGTTAGCAGGTTTCGGACGGTGCATGCCGCGACTTAGTAGCCGCGGTCAGACTTTACGGTCTATCTCGGGTCCGCTTTGTGCTAGGTCACCGAAATGCCACAGGAGGGAGGCTTGCAGTGGCAGACGAGGGTCTACCAAGTTTCAGGAGGAAACTCGAACGGTGACGAAGTTAGCACGGTAGCCGGTGAGCCACAGGACGGTTCCAGGGCACTTCCGAAGGCGGTTTTTGTGCTGGGCACCGAGCAGACATCGGGAATGCATGGTCCCTCCACTCCAAGGGTCGTAGCACCTTCGCAAGCATACTGAAGATCACGCGCAAGACAAGGCTCCACTAGGGCTGCAACAGAAGTTGGCTGCCAGGCCTCCTTCAATCAGGTTTCAGGTTTCTTTGCAGGTCTCGCAGCTGGACAGGCTACTTGGCTCCTTTAGGTTTCTCCAGGATCTCTGAAGAATGGGTGCAGTGGTCCCCTTCTTATCCTAGAAGCCAGGTAGGAGCCGAAAACTCCCACTAGCCAATAGCAGGACAAGCCCACACACACGCCCCAGCAGTGGTCCAATCAAAACCACTGCGGGAACACTCATGCATACCACTCAGACACACAGAAACCAGTATGTGGATTGGAGTCAGAATGACCCAGCCCACATCCTGCCTGCAAACACACATAGCCCTCCAGTAGCCTGCAAAAAGCTGCTGCTTTCTCGGGCACTGGAAGTCCTTTTAAGGATCGTCTTGGCCTCTGAGGCCAGGAAGAAGGCTAAACAAGAAGATGCAAAAAGAACAGGCGAAAATTCTTGTGACACGCCCATGTTTGACCAGTTGCCACAGTTTGTAGCCAAACGCAGTAAAGCTAAAACGAAATTCCCTAAAAAGTCGGGAAGTCACTACTGCCACCAGCCCATCTTTTAAGCACATCTAGAATAACCAAAAATCCTCTGAGTGTTAGTCTAGGGCAAAACAAAAATTTACCCCATTGCACTGCAGTGTAAGCTGCTTTGCGCAATGATAAAAAAGTTACCACAAGTGATACAAAAGTAACCACAAGCAGCAACATAGTAACACGACTAAGGGAAACACTGTTTCCCAGTACTGACAGCCTGAAGGACATATCAGTTGCCCCATAACACGTGAGCAAAGGCCAGTGCAGTGAAGCTTAAGGCTTTACTGTACTGCAAAAAGTACAGATCAGATTAAAAAATAAAAGCAAAAGGTTAGGGGGTTCCATAAAGATGGAAGGAAAGGTGCAGTAAAGAGAATATTTCCTAACACAGTCTGTAAAGACTGGAGGGGGTGTCTGTGAAACTACCCTCTACATGGGTTGGGGTAGAAGCACACAGGTACCTCAGCCAAGGCTCTCAAATGGTAGTAGTGGACGAGCAACAAAGGCTGAGACTCAAGGGAGGTGATGCAGGCTGGTTCTTAGGTAAAGTGAATCCCCAAGCCCCCACAAAGGGATGTCTAAACAATATGTTAGGTGCTACCATTGATCTTCTAGTAACTAACATACGATTCTAGATTTAGATGAACATATACAAATAAATAAGACTCACTTTGTATTTGGGACACTCTACTTCAACAGTTAACACAATGTATACAGTTCTATGTGGTACCACAGTTATTCTTCGGTACAGCAATAATGCACCAACTGGTAACTGTTATTAAAAAGGATTCAAATTACTAAACACTTTGTAACCCCACATACATAAATGTAGAAATGCAGGTAATACTTAAGAACACGGGTAGACAATTTTTCAGAGCAAGAATGCAATTCTGTGTGCAGATCCCCCCCACTTGGGCAACCTGCAATAAAAAGGTAAATTGCACTTTGCTTTTAAAACAATGCCCAGTCCTTATATGTCAACAATTGTCTGATTTTGTTTCTGCAGATCCACCACCCCAATGTACCTGGGAAGCCACATGGGAATAGGATCCAAGATGAATCTGGGACCCTTGGATGAACCCCGAGGATGGAAGGCTCTTCCTCGTGTCAGTACCTTTGGAGACGAAGTGGTGGAATTGCCTTGTTTTATTCGACGATGCCACTCGAGGGTGGACCCACTCTGGAACAAGGAGTCGCTGAGACGTCCGTGTCGAGTAGAAGGGAACCAAGCAGTGTTGGAAAGGCAGCAGTGGAGGTCTGTCGCAGTGGTCTCGTTGGTCGGGTTGTTACGCTGGCTGTCGAAGTCCCTCAAAGCTAAATCTCACTGTGGACCTCGACAAGGCTTGGGAGGTGAGGATGAGTCCTTTGGTTTTCTTCAATGACCTTCGGTGGTGACGGGTGCAGTGATATAAGTAGGTGTCGGGTTATGGCATTTCACGGTTGTCCAGCATACGGTTCTTCAGTGCTTTTGTGTTTGCTGTCACTTTTGCCCAGGCTTGGTTTACTAACCTGCCAGGCACTGCTTCTCCTATGTCCACTCTGTATTTTTCCCAGGGACTGGGACGAGGGAGAAGGGGTTTCTCAGCTTCCCCCAACTGCCCCTTTACTCTTTGTGATCCCTGCCACCTACTATGTCTGATTTGGATGACTTTCACAGGACCGCTTCTGCTTGCTGTGGGCTTAGGCACACATTCCAGCTCTTTTGGCGTTTCCTCGCTGCGCTTCCAGGCCTGGTCCCTCTCGGCTTGCGTTTCTTGCCTCGGTCGCATGGTCCGCCTCCCGGTTGCTCCCGGATCTCCGATCCTTCAGCCAGGACAACTATGAACATCGCCTGTGTCCAGCAAGTCTCCGTCAGCATCCCCTGCTCTCTGCGGTAAGCAGCCAACCAGCTTTCGGTTCCTCCAGTGAGGATCTGCCATCATGTACAGTCCTTCTTCCCTTTTTAAGATTGAGATTGATTGACTATACCGCGTGTGTTGGTTCCGCGGTGGGCTTTTCCTTCCTTGCCAAATCCTCTTTGTGTCCGTTGTAAGAGGGACTCCAACTGCGTAGTTCTTACTCTTCCTCGTCCCAGTGTGGTCAAAGTGGGTGGGGTTTCCTATTTTGCAGCAATACACAGGGCCTCATTATGAGTTTGGTGGGATCTGGGCAGTGAATCCACCCAGACACCATCAAACTGAATTACCGTTACTGCCACTTTGTCCGGCGGTATTACCGCTGGATTACAAGTGGCAGTGTCCCCATTTCTTTTGAGTCCATAGGACTCAATGGGGCATTTATGGCAGAATTACTGCAGCGGTAATTCCACCAATGGTGAATCCTCCAACTTTCTGCCCAACTCCTAGTTGGGCGGTGCAGTAATGCAGCGGTATACGGTAATACCGCTGCATTTACCTGCACCTCCCACCTCGTAATGAAGCCCTAATAGACTGTGGGGAATAATAGAGGAAGGAGTGAGGGGATAGAGAAGGGGGAGGTGCATAACATGTTCTCCCAGTATAGTCTCCACTGATACCATGAAGGGTTTTCCTCCCTATGAGATCCACACGCTAAGTACCACCCCAAGGGGGACTATCGGGTAGTGGCCTCACCTTCCTGGCCTCATGGTAAGGGGCTCCCCCATGGGAGCAGCAACAATACCCTCGGATTGGTCATACCTGTCATGGCGGGACCAAGGGTGTCCGACAGCAATGCTGAGGCAGTCCACAATAACTCGAGGTGGAGAGAGGCGTGACGCGGAGAACTACTAAAGGTAGAAGTTGAACTATGAAGTGTGGATCCGAGACCCCTGGCGAAACTGGTTAAGAGTTGCCCAGGAAAAGGTAAAGGAAAAGGAAACACACACAAGTCCGGGAGGGAGCCGGAAAGTTACGAGGCTGTGAACCATAAAGAAATAGAGAAAAACGTAAATCATTTTGTGATCCAGTTCCCAGGTCAGTTCCACAAAAGTGTGGTACTGGAGAATCGAGAGGGACTCCAGGAACAGTTTCATAATCCCAGTGGGGGTGGATCAAGAATTCAGCAAAACCTAGAGATTGTGAAAACCTCCCTAAGGGAGCTACACACCTTATTAGGAACTGTGAAAGATAGTGGGGAACCAGCTAGGAGAAGGAGTCATTCTCCTAGCTCCACGAGACCTTTATGTGCTTATTTGATCTTCTGTTGGGTTATGGAGAACCCAGAACTTTTATGGAATTTGGGTTTTAATGGAACTTTTGCTTTGAAAAACCTGAGAGGCGTTTGGACGCTTTGTATCCAGGAGAAGTAAGTCATTCTCCTGGATTACGAACAGTAGCCAGACTTTATGGTGTTTTGTTGTAGTGACAGGGACAGAGTAAAAGCCTTTGTGATCGGGACAGTGCCTTTTTGTTTTGAATTACACAGATCGCCTGACAAGCACCCTAGTTTCTTTAGTTTAGGTAGGGAAACCCCTTAGAGTTAGGGATAGATAGGTTTGTGATCGAGGTGAGGATGAGAGCATTAGGAAAAATACATCACTGCACTGATCATGG
Source organism: Ambystoma mexicanum (assembly GCF_040938575.1). NCBI lineage: Eukaryota > Metazoa > Chordata > Amphibia > Caudata > Ambystomatidae > Ambystoma > Ambystoma mexicanum. The sequence goes on along the minus strand of NC_090931.1, from coordinate 1,469,502,143 downwards.
TATATATATTGTGTGAGTGTCATGCTGCTGGTTGTTGGGGTCTTAGGGTTGGTAAGAACCAAGTGTGCTCCGGCGCTGGACCTTGAAGGTCGTAACCAGTTGGGTTGTGTGCCAGAATAGAGCAAATGAAAAGTCCTGTCACTTCAGTTTAGATTTCTGAATGTTGCTTTATTGGCATATAGTTGCCCTGATCTGTTAGCACATACAGTGCCCGATCGCTTGCAGAGTGCCGACACGTTTTTCGACCATGAAGGTCTTTGTCAAGGCAGATAAGTAAGGAGCTGTGTCTAATCTTCATGTAGGTTTCCAAGTGAATTAGTTGCTGGATAGCATACTGTAAGGCCAGCAAGGAGACAAGATGAGCAGAGAAAAGATTGCTGTGACCGCTCATCTTGTCTCCAGAGGCCTCGACCCCCTCCAACCAATCAATTACAGGCTCATCTCCAACACCCAATTCTGCTCTGTATTCCTCCATTCTTCTTCCTCGTCACAGTGTTAATGTGTTTCTGGGAACAGTAGGTCCTCTTAACTAACTTGCACGAAAACATTGTAGGAATGATTTTAACATGTTCCGAGGGCAAGTCAGTGTTTGAAAGTTGTTTTGTTGATTTAATTGTGAGAAATTCAGCACTCTCTTTTGAAGGAGCAGGGGAAGAATCACAATAGGCCACTAAGGTGTTGTGCATGGGAGATTCATCCTGCAAGGGAAAAAGGGGATACCATGTCTCATCCTTTGATACCATCCCTCCCTCCCGGAGGTTTTGTCCCCCAATGTGATGCTCCCTCATAAAGCCACCCTCAGGGTCCAGATCAGGTATCGGCTGCCGTCCCCTGGACACATGGGGGGAGGTCACCAGCTGAAAGGGAGTAATTATATCCTCAGATTCATTACAGTGTTGAGCCGCGTTCTGCCGGTGATTTCTTGCATTGATTTACCTTCCTTGGACTTCTGTTAGATCTGCCTCTGACTGCTTATTTGGTTGTGACGCCTGGATCTTTGCTTGGAACCCTGATACCGCACTTCTTTATTTCCTGCTTGGACGCCGCTCTGCCTACTGTTTTGTTGCAAAGCTCGGATTTTGTGGGTTACGCTGGTGCTGACCTGACTTCTGGTACTGTTTTTGCATAAGATCTTCAGGTTTTGGTGTTTTTCCCTACTTTGTTGCTTTTGGACCTTGGACTTTGCTCTTGTACTGGGTGAATTGGTCTTGGAGATTGGCTTTCTTGTAGAATGCACGCCAATCTGAATTAATATCATTCTCGTGCAGTTGTGTCAGCCCCTCGCCTTTTTTCTTTTCTTTTTCCTCCTTTTTGTTTGGGGAACGGGTTGTCTGGACTTGCTTACCAAACCTCTTCTGTTTTTTGTTCTATCCAGGTTAGGAGTATCCCTAGTAATCGTGGGTGGTCTCATGCAGAATGGATGAGACCTAGCAGTTTGGGCTGGACTGCCCCTTTTGGGGTGGGACCAAGTCTGATTTGGATATGGTCTTTCCCCTTCTGTAATGGCTTGGCAGGTGATGAACGATAGTCTGAAGGTTTGCCCAGAGCAATGCCAGTGGTTAGGATTAATTCTAAACCTTCCAGCTATCACCTCCTTTGTTTTGCTGATGTCACCCCGAGTAGGACGGGTATACTCAGATGTAGGTCCCGTGCCTGCTGCGCCTTGGGACCCAAGCTACACCTCACTGATGATGCCCAATGAGGCTGAAATATGTCTGGAGTTGCTTGTGATCTTGTGCAGAAGGGATGTGACTAAGCAGTTGGGTCTTTCCTGCCCCATTTGTGGTGGGACTAAGCCTGATTTGCATATGGTATTTCCCCTTCTGTAATGTCATAGCAGGCAAGGAACGATGGTCTGGAGGGATGCCCAGAGTAATGCCAGTGGTTAAGAATTATTCTAAACCTTCCAACCATCACCTCCTTTATTTTGCTGAGTTATGAATGCTAACAAAGGACTCTCACGTCCTAGTCAGCAGGAGAGGGCAGAATGGAGCAAACGACTACACCACTCCAAACCACTGGTTCTCATTTTCGGTGAATGTGCACTACATAAATACACCTGTTAAGTTATGCTATGTTATGTGCACCATCACTTCGCAGAGGAAGTATACCGGGGAAGAAAGGGACACCAAGAAGGAGAGAGCCGCAGGAGCTGGGAAACCCAAGAGAGCTACTGCAGAGCAAGGAAAACATGTCAAGGTTTCTGGCCGGAGGCAGTAGTCGATTCAGCGTGGAGGTAATCTCTACCCTTGTGCTCCATACACTTGACTACTGATCGATTATGCTCATTGGCGCCCCACTACTCCTCCTCTCTCCTAAACAAAATTCTTAACTGTATTACTCACTATTCACCCTTCTAAGATACTCACTAACCTCTGAATACTGACACAACAATGGTTGGTCCTCCAGGAAAAACCACTCTCTCTTTAAATCACTATTCCTCGTCCACAGCTCTACTTGTCGCTTGCAGCCCCACGCAACCTTGCTGACTGCAGGGGTTGCAGTTAGCTGAACACATTGTGTGCGTGTCTCCGATGAGTAGTCACTACTGCATGGACAATGGTTTGTTGCTCCTCTGGGTTAACTCATGCCTTCATCCTACCAAGAGTACCCCAAATGTGTGTAGATGATAGTAATTAGTAACACCTGTTACAAAGTGCTCCAAATCTGGAATTTATGATATAGGGCGGCATACAAAAACACCAACCCTTATTATATATATATATATATATATATATATATATATATATATATATATATATATATATATATATATATATATGAGATACATTACTCTCCGTAATCGTATTTCTGATGCTTGTATCTGCTTAGATTCACATGCTGTGCATAGGCCGACATCTAGTGGAAGCTGCGGAGTATTACAGTTTGTTTTTCGAAAATCGAAAATGGGCGTCGACACAGGGCGTGCCAGTAATACTATCCCTAGTGTGACGTCCACTGTACCCATGATCCCTCACGCGTCTAGGATCCCCAGATTGTGTTTTTCCTGACATGAGGTAGCATGAGGAGTAGCGTGAGTACAGATAATCCAAGCAGATAGGTAGAAAGGTAGGACTACAAGCAACCATGCGCCTTCTCTCAGAGGGGAGGAAGGGTGGGTCGCATGTGAATCTAAGCAGATACAAGCATCAGAAATACGATTACGGTGAGTAATGTATCTCTTCTGAGGCTTGTGGAATCTGCTTAGATCACATGCTGTGCATAGATTAGCGAGCAGTACCTGAAGAAGGAGGTGGGGTGTGAGAAGGGTCATGAGCAAATAAATGTCTTAGAACCGCTTGTCCCACTTGTGTATCTGTCTTGGAATGAGTGTCAATGCAGTAGTGCTGAGTAAAAGTGTGAATAGAGCTCCAAGTAGCTGCTTTGCAAATGGTGTCAAGGGGTACATTTGCAATGAAAGCCAGAGTGGCCCCAATACCTCTTGTAGAGTGGGCCCTAGGCGTGAAAGGCAGAGTCTTTTCAGCGAGTGAGTAACACAGCTGGATACAGTTAACAATCCACTTAGAGATGGCACCCTTAGAGACGCGATCCCCCTCTCTGCCTGTAGCTACGGAGACAAACAGCTGATCTGTTTTTCGTAATGGTCTGGTCTTGTTTACATAGTAGAGGACCGCCCTACGCACATCTAGTGTGTGTAGTTTCACCTCAGCCGAGCTTTGTGGGTTTTGGAAGAAAGCCGGAAGCTCGATGGACTGGTTTACGTGGAATTTAGAGATAAATTTAGGTGAGAACCTAGGGTGTGTGTGCGTAAAACCAGTTTGTCCTTGTGGACAGTAAAGAAGGGATCCTGCACTGACAGAGCCTGGATTTCACTGACCCTTCTTATAGAAGTAATGGCTACTAAGAAGGCTGTTTTATAAGTCAGATGTTTGAGACTACTTTTATGCATGGGCTCGAAGGGCGGGCCCATGAGTTTAGATAGCACCACGTTCAGGTCCCATCCTGGTGGTGGGTTGGAAATTGGAGGATGAAGTCTCTTTACTCCTTCCATGAAAGCTTTAACCACTGGTATTTTCCACCACGATACCTTGTTATGGGAGGTGGTGTAGGCTGATAGAGCTGCCAGGTGCACCTTGAGTGAGTTAAAAACCAGACCTGCATCTAGCAGGTGGAGCATGTATGTAACAATAGTGGAAGGAGTGCATTCAATTGGGTTGATTTGTTTATTCTGGCACCAAATAACAAATCTCCTCCATTTGTCAAAGTAGCAGTGCCTTGTGTTTGGTTTCCTAGATTCTTTTAGGATGTCCATACATCTTTGTGGTAGATTGAGATGTCCAAACTCTATGACCTCAGGAGCCATGCTGCGAGGTTCATTGAGTTGGGTTGAGGATGCACTGTTTGACCCTGGTGCTGGGACAGAAGGTTGTACCAGGTTGGAAGTCTGATGGGTTCGCACACCGCCATCCTGCGTAAGTGTGGGAACCAAGGTTGTCTTGCCCACATGGGAGCAATTAGGACGAGCGTCATCGACTCTCTGTTCATCTTGTTGACCACCTTCCTGATGAGAGGAGTTGGTGGAAAAGCGTACGCAAACATCCCTGACCAGTTCATCCACAGGGCGTTCCCCTGGGAGTCTGGTTGGGGGAACCTGGATGCAAATCCTGGGCATTGTCTGTTTTCACTTGTGGCGAATAAGTCTATAGTGGGGCAACCCCACTGAGAGAAGATGTCTTCTACGACCTCTTTGTGTAGAACCCATTCGTGTTCCTCTGGGAGGGAGTCTCTGCTTAAAGCATCCGCTAGGGAATTGAGTTCCCCTGGAACATGTTGTGCTGACAGGAAGATGTTCCGTCTGAGTGCCCATATCCAGATTTTCTGGGCAAGCTTGGACAGATTTGGTGAACGAGTCCCTCCTTGCTTATTCAGGTAGAACATGGCTGTTGTGCTGTCCGTCCGGATTTGCACTGCCAGGTTGAGCAGGTAGGGCTCGAATGCTAGAAGTGCTCTGAATACTGCCCGAAGTTCTAGCAGGTTGATGTGGTTCCTGGCTACTGAGGGAGACCAGAGACCTTGGGCTGTGTGGAGGAGATGGTGAGCTCCCCACCCAGTGAGGCATGCATCGGTAGTGACTATTGCCTGTACCTCGGGATCGTGAAAAGGTTTCCCCTGAGCAAGATTTAATCTTGTCCACCAGTGAAGGCTTTGTACCAATGTTGGCGAAACGACCACTAGATCGTCCCACTGACCCCTTGCCTGAGACCACTGTTTCGCCAACCATTCCTGCATGGGACGCATGCGCAGTCGCGCGTGGGGGACCAGGTAAATGCATGAAGCCAACATGCCCAGCAAACGCATTGCCCTGCGTACCGTTATTTGGCGACCGGCCTGATATTGCGGAATTTGCAGTAGTATATTCCGAATTCTTTCCTCTGAAGGAAACGTTAACCCTCTTTGAGTATCCAGGATAGCTCCTAGGAACTGTTTGGAGGTGCTTGGCACTAGGCTTGATTTCTTCTCGTTGATTGAGAAGCCTAATTCGTGAAGGAGGTCGATAGTCCTTTGAATGTTTGTCCTGCAAATCACTGGGGTTTCCCCCGTTATGAGCCAGTCGTCCAGATAAGGGTATACTGGGATAGCTTTCCTGCGTAGGTGTGCAGCCGCCACCGCCAGTACCTTGGTGAATACCCTTGGTGCCGAAGCTATCCCGAAGGGCAGCACTTTGAACTGATAGTGTTGGCTGTCCACCTTGAAGCGTAGGTACTCTGTGCGCTGGGAGCATGGAAATATGAAAATAGGCATCTTTCATATCCAAAGTTGCCATGTAATCCCCCTTTTTTAGGAGGGGGATTACCTCTTGTAGTGTAGTCATACGAAACTTTTGGGGCTTGACATACTTGTTGGCAGGCCGCAAGTCCAATACTGGGCGCATTGTTAAGTCTTTCTTTGGAACAAGGAAGTAAGTTGAATAAATACCCTTGTTTACCTGGTGGCTTGGGACGATTTCTATCGCGTCCTTTTGGAGCAGATTGTAGATCTCCTCGAGGAGGATCTTCTGATGCTCTAAAGAGTGGACTTTTTGTCTTGGAGGATGGTTTCGGGGACGTTGCAGTAGTTCTATACAGTACCCATTGGATACCGTTGACAGCACCCACCTGTCGGATGTTATCCCTTCCCATGCCTGGGTGAAGCTGGATATTCGTCCCCCTACTGGGGTCGTATGGGAAGGGACCCTGAAATGAGCGTCACTGCTTTGGTGGAGGCGTGCCGCCTCCTTTACTGGGGCTGCCTCTGCCTCTACCACGTCCTCTTCTACTAGCCCTACCATACCCCTGGGTAGACTGTTGTGAGTTGGTGTTCCACTGTGTACCCTGGGTGTGGGAATAGCTATTTCCTCTATTGGAATTTTGGCCGCGGGGGCGACGAAAATTGCCGTTCCCTCTTTGGTTAGGTGGTTTTGTAGTTAACTGGCCAAGGGATTTGAGGGTGTCGAATTCCTCCTTAGCGTTTTTTAGAGCGTCCTCGACTGCTTTACCAAACAGGAGATCACTTTCCACTGGTTTGTCTAAGAGTGCAGCTTGTGTTTCTGCTTTGAATCCCGACTGCCTCAACCAAGCATGTCTTTTGATGACAGTCCCCTCTGCTATAATTCTACCCGCATTGTCTGCGGCGTCCAAAGTTGCTTTTAAAATGCAGCCTGAGACGTTTCTTCCCTCTGCACAAATGCGAGATAGCTGGCTCTTAAGGGGTTCGGGAGCGGAATCTATTAGTGCTGCCACTTCTTCCCACTGATGGCAGTTGTAGCTGGCCAACAGTGTGGTGGAATTCGCGATTCTGGTTTGGTAGGCTGCCGTGGAAGCTACTTTTCTACCAAAACCATAGAGTTTCTTACTTTCCTTGTCGGGGGGAGCCTCAGAGGAAGATAATGGGGTTCCAGCTCTCTTGCGGGTGTTAGTTACGACTAGAGAGTCTGGCTTAAGTTGACCTCTAATATATAGAGGGTCCGACTGGGCTGCTTTAAACAGCTTCTCTACTCTCGGGTTTACAGGTCTTGTCAGGTTTGGGTTGATAAGGGATGGTGCTATTCTGCGTTGAATAGATTTCAGGATGGGAATGGTCTGGGCTACTGTCTTCCTTTCCCCTATTAGTTCCTCCGCGAAGTCCCTCTCTTCTTGGACACCTTGTGTGTCTATGTGGAAGTGGTTAGCTGCCCGAGAGAGCAGTTCATTCAGGAGGGGCTGATTATCTATTGGGGAATCAGACACTGGGGCTTCCCTTTCGACTGGTGAGTCCATTCTGAAAATATCTGGGCTATTTTCTGGCTCATCCTCGTCTTCGTCCTCCCCGAAATAATCTGACACTGCAAGATCTTCTGGCGTCTCAAATTCTTGACCCTCTATAAGGGAAGAGTCTCCTTGGCCTGTAGGGAAAAGGCAAGAATAGGGTTGGACCTCAAAGGGGTCTGAAGCCCTTAATGGTGTCTCGACCCGGGGCCTTTTATTTGAAGGGATAGGGTCCCTTGAACCTGAGGGAGAAGATTCCTGAGGGTTAAAAGCTAGGAGTTGGTCAGGGTGTCTTTCGAAGAAATTTGCCAAGGAAGACATCCTTGACATTACTCTGTCAATGTCCTCGCATGACCAGAGTTTGGAGCTTGGGGTGACCTTGCTGGAACTTTCTATGGACTGTCCCTGAGAAGACTTGGACGGGGAAGTCAGTTCTCTTGTTGTGGGGGATTGCAAGGGTTGTTTCCGTTGCTGCTTACCCCCTTCCCCGTGGGTGGAAGTGTGTTTACCATTTCCCTTATCTTTCGACGCCTGGCGTCGAGGATCGGAGGTGGAATGCCTGTGTTTCGAACTAGGCTTCGAAACTGGGCCCTCCTTACTCCCAAGTGATGTACCCTTTTCCTGGGGTGCAGGCTGGGGATGGAAGTCGTGTTCATCTCCGGACGAGTGATCTTCCGTGATGTTAATGGGCGAGGCACTATGTGCAAGTGTGGAGGCTTGCCTGACGTCGTGCGGCGACCTCGACCGGGACCGCCCAGAGGACGTCCTTTCGGACCGCTCCTTCTGTGCCTCTTTTCGAGGTTTCGACGACGTCGAATCTCGGGTGGCTTTTTTGTGTTTAGCGTGTGTATGTGTAACGCTTTTGTCGCCGGGGGACTTCCCCATAGTCGCCGGGACGGACGACCTTCCGAGGCCGGGGACGTGCGTTAGGCTGTCTTTCGACGCCTTGGTGCCCTCGCCGTCCGAAAGTCCGGCGTCGCTGCCGTCGCTGAAGGTACCCTCCGCCTCCATAGCTGCTAGCTTGGCGTGGTGGGCCCAACGCTTGGTGGAGCGGTCCTTAAGAGTTTTGGTCTTAAACCTACTACAGGCCCTGCAACCCGCCTCGGGGTGGTCTCTGGGCAGGCAAAGATTGCACGTAGCGTGCTTATCTACCCAAGGGTATTTCTTATTACACTTGGGGCAAAACTGAAAGGGCGTACCCTCCATACGCGCCTGTGGGCAGCGGGCAAGTGTGTGTAGGTAAGAAGGTGTCTATATGATTATATATATATCAGAGTGTGGAAGTGTACCACCCCCCACTCTCCCTACTTGTAGGGCCGAGGCCAGCGGCCCAGGCCCGAGCCGAGGCGGAAGCCTCAAGGCCCAATCCGTCGGGTATTCGACGTTGATCTCCTCCCCGGTTCGGCGTCGAGATGTTGATCGACGTAAGGGTGACAAAACGGGGCAAATTAGAATTAGTTTTGAGTGCAAATATGGCAAAGCCAGGGAACTCCGATGAAGTGCTTCCGACCAGAATGGCGGAAAAAAACAATCTGGGGATCCTAGACGCGTGAGGGATCATGGGTACAGTGGACGTCACACTAGGGATAGTATTACTGGCACACCCTGTGTCGACGCCCATTTTCGATTTTCGAAAAACAAACTGTAATACTCCGCAGCTTCCACTAGATGTCGGCCTATGCACAGCATGTGATCTAAGCAGATTCCACAAGCCTCCGAAATATATATATATATGCACATATATGGGATACATTACTCACCGTAATCGTATTTCTGATGCTTGTATCTGCTTAGATTCACATGCTGTGCATAGGCCGACATCTAGTGGAAGCTGCGGAGTATTACAGTTTGTTTTTCGAAACTCGAAAATGGGCGTCGACACAGGCGTGCCAGTAATACTATCCCTAGTGTGACGTCCACTGTACCCAAGATCCCTCACGCGTCTAGGATCCTCAGATTGTATTTTTTCTGACATGAGGAAGCATGAGGAGTAGCGTGAGTACAGATAATCCAAGCAGATAGACAGAAAGGTAAGACTACCAGCAATCATGCGCCTTCTCTCGGAAGGGAGGAAGGGTGGGTCGCATGTGAATCTAAGCAGATACAAGCATCAGAAATACGATTACGGTGAGTAATGTATCCCTTCTGAGGCTTGTGGAATCTGCTTAGATCACATGCTGTGCATAGATTAGCGAGCAGTACCCGAAGAAGGAGGTGGGATGTGAGAAGGGTCATGAGCAAACAGGTGTCTTAGAACCGCTTGTCCCACTTGTGTATCTGACTTGGAATGAGTGTCAATGCAGTAATGCTGAGTAAAAGTGTGAATAGAGCTCCAAGTAGCTGCTTTGCAAATGGTGTCGAGGGGAACATTTGCAATGAAAGCCAGAGTGGCCCCAATGCCTCTAGTAGAATGGGCCCTTGGCGTAAAAGGCAGAGTTTTTTCAGAAAGAGAGTAACACAGCTGTATACAGTTGATAATCCACTTCGAGATCGCGCCTTTAGAGACGCGATCCCCCTCTCTGCCTGTAGCTACGGAGACAAACAGTTGATCTGTTTTCCTTAGCGGTCTGGTTTTATTTACATAGTAGAGGACCCCCCTACGCACATCAAGGGTGTGTAGTTTCACCTCAGCTGAGCTTTGCGGGTTCTGGAAGAAAGCCGGAAGCTCGATGGACTGGTTTACATGGAATTTAGATATACATTTAGGTGAGAACCTAGGGTGTGTGCGTAAAACCAGTTTGTCTTTGTGGATAGTAAAGAAAGGATCTTGCACTGACAGAGCCTGAATTTCACTGACCCTTCTTATAGAGGTAATGGCTACTAAGAAGGCCGTTTTATAAATCAGGTGTTTGAGACTACTTTTATGCATGGGTTCGAAAGGGGGGCCCATGAGCTTAGCTAGCACCACATTGAGGTCCCATCCTGGCGGTGGGTTCGAAATAGGAGGGTGAAGTCTCTTTACTCCTTCCATGAAGGCTTTAACTACTGGTACTTTCCACCACGATACTTTGTTATGGGATGTGGTGTAAGCCGAGAGGGCTGCCAGGTGTACTTTCAGAGAGTTAAAAACCAAACCTGCGTCCAGCAGGTGGAGCATGTATGTTACAACGTTGGAAGGAGTGCAATCAACTGGGTTGATTTGTTTATTCTGGCACCAAATAACGAATCTCTTCCACTTGTCAAAATAACAGTGCCTTGTGTTTGGTTTCCTGGATTCTTTTAGGATGTCCATGCACCTCTGTGGTAAATTGAGATGCCCAAACTCTATGACCTCAGGAGCCATGCTGCCAGGTTCATTGAGTTGGGTTCCTGGTGCACTGTTTGACCTTGTTGCTGGGACAGTAGGTTGTACCAGGCTGGGAGTTTGATGGGCTCGCACACCGCCATCCTGCGTAGGTGTGGAAACCATGGTTGTCTCGCCCACATGGGAGCAACTAGGATGAGCGTCATCGATTCCTTGTTCATCTTGTACACCACCTTCCTGATGAGAGGAGTTGGTGGAAAAGAGTACGCAAACATCCCTGACCAGTTCATCCACAGGGCGTTCCCTTGGGAGTCTGGCTGGGGGAACCTGGATGCAAATCCTGGGCATTGTTTGTTTTCGCTTGTGGCGAATAGGTCTATAGTGGGGAAACCCCACTGAGAGAAGAGATTTTCTACGATATCTCTGTGAAGGACCCATTCGTGTTCTTCTGGGAGGGAGTCTCTGCTTAGGGCATCCGCTAGGGAATTGAGCTCCCCTGGAACATGTTGTGATGACAGGAAGATGTTCCGTCTGAGTGCCCATATCCAGATTTTCTGGGCAAGCTTGGACAGATTTGGCGAACGAGTCCCTCCTTGTTTGTTCAAATAGAACATGGCTGTCGTGCTGTCCGTCCGGATCTGCACCGACAAGTTTAGCAGATGGGGCTCGAACGCCCGAAGCGCTCGGAATACTGCCAGAAGCTCTAGCAGGTTGATGTGGTTCTTGGCTACTGAGTGAGACCAGAGACCCTGAGCTGTGTGGTGGAGATGGTGAGCTCCCCACCCAGTCAGGCATGCATCTGTAGTCACCACTGCCTGTACTTCGGGATCGTAAAAGGGTTTTCCCCTTGCGAGATTCTCTCTTGTCCACCAGTGTAAGCTCAGTACGAGTGTTGGCGAAACGACCACTAGATCGTCCCACTGACCACTTGCCTGAGACCACTGTTTCGCCAACCATTCCTGCATGGGACGCATGCGCAGACGCGCGTGGGGGACCAGGTAAATGCATGACGCCATCATGCCCAGTAACCGCATTGCTTTGCGTACCGTTATTTGTTGACCTGACTGATAATGTGGAATTTGCAGTAGTATATTCCGAATTCTCTCTCCCGAAGGGAAGGTCAACCCTTTCTGAGTATCTAGGATTGCTCCTAGGAACTGTTTTGAGGTGCTTGGCACCAGACTTGACTTCTTCTCGTTGATAGAGAAGCCTAATTCTTGGAGAAGGTCGATAGTCCTCTGAATGTTTGACCTGCAAATTCCTGGGGTTTCCCCCGTTATGAGCCAGTCGTCCAGATAAGGGTACACTGGGATTGCCTCCCTGCGTAGGTGTGCAGCTGCCACCGCCAGTACCTTGGTGAATACCCTTGGTGCTGAAGCTATCCCGAAGGGCAGTACCTTGAATTGGTAGTGGCGACTGTCCACCTTGAAGCGCAAGTACTTTCTGTGCGCCGGGAGCATGGAAATATGAAAATAGGCATCTTTCATATCCATGGTTGCCATGTAATCCCCCTTTTTTAGGAGGGGGATTACCTCTTGTAGCGTGGTCATACAGAATTTTTGGGGCTCGACATACTTGTTGGCAGGCCGCAAGTCCAATACTGGGCGCATTGTTAAATCTTTCTTTGGCACAAGGAAGTAAGTTGAATAGATACCCTTGTTCACCTGGTGTCCTGGGACGAGTTCTATCGCGTCCTTTTCTAGCAGAATGGCGATCTCCTCAAGAAGGATCTTCTGATGTTCTAAGGAGTGTACTCTTTGTCGTGGAGGGTGGTTCCGGGGACGCTGCAGTAATTCTATACAATATCCTGTGGACACTGTTGACAGCACCCATCTGTCTGAGGTGATCCCTTCCCAAGCCTGGGTGAAGTTGGAAATGCGTCCCTCTACTGGGGTTGCGTGAGAAGGGACCCTGAACTGACCGTCACTGCTTTGGTGGAGGCGTGCCACCTCCCTTGTTGGGGCTGCCTCTGCCTCTTCCAGGACCTCTCTTGTTACCCCTGCCGTAACTTTGGGTAGACTGCTGGTTGTTGTTCCATTGTGTACCCTGTCCTTGGGCATAGTTGCCTCTTTGTGAATTTTGGCCGCGTGGGCGACGAAAATTACTGTTCCCCCTCTGGTTAGGGGGTTTGTTGGTAAGCTGGCCAAGGGATTTGAGAGTCTCGTACTCGTCCTTGGCATTCTTAAGTGCGTCTTCGACCGCTTTCCCAAACAATAGATCGGGTTCCACCGGCTTGTCTATTAATGAAGCCTGGGTTTCTGTCTTGAACCCCGACTGCCGTAACCACGCATGTCTCTTGATAACAGTACCTTCTGCTATCAATCTTCCTGCGTTGTCCGCGGCGTCGAAAGTTGCTTTTAATATGCAACCAGACACGGCTCTCCCTTCTGCCGAGATCCGAGCCAACTGGCCCTTTAACGGTTCAGGAGCAGAGGCTATGAGCGCCGCAATCTCTTCCCATTGATGGCAGTTGTAACTCGCCAACAGGGTGGTGGAGTTTGCCATCCTTGCCTGGTAGGCGGACGTTGAGGCTACCTTCCTGCCAAACCCGTACAGTCTTTTGCTCTCCTTGTCGGGAGGAGCTTCTGACGACGATAAGGGTGTCCCAGCCCTCTTCCGAGTGTTGGTAACCACTAGGGAGTCTGGTTTAAGATGTCCTCTTATATAAAGAGGGTCAGACTGGGCTGCCCGAAAAAGTTTTTCGACTCTGGGGTTGACGGCTCTGGTGAGGTTAGGATTCACCAGGGATGGATCTATTCTACGTTGGATGGATTTAAGGATAGGGATGGTCTGAGCGACCGGCCTCCTGTCTCCCACCAACTCTTCTGCGAAGTCTCTTTCCTCCTGTACACCGTGGGTGTCGATGTGAAAATGTTCTGCTGCGCGAGCGAGAACTTCATTAAGGAGGGGCTGGTTATCAACTGGCGAGTCGGTAACTGGGGCTTCGCTCTCTACCGGGGAATCTACTCTGTAAATTTCCTGCTCATCTTCTACCTCCTCCAGGTCCTCATCATCCGCATAGTATTCAGTCCCGGTTTGTTCCTCCATAATTGTAAACTCCTGGTCCCCTTCAGGGAAAGGCTGTCCTTGGAATCTGGGGTGTGGAGTAGAGTATGGAGTAGAGTAAGGCTGCACCTCGAAGGGTTCAGGTCTTTCGAACCGGGCCTTTTTACTTAGGGGGATAGGATCAGAGGAGCCTGAGGGTGTGGCCCCTTGAGGGTCATACGAAAGGAAATGTTCTGGGTTTTTGTCATAAAAATCAGCTAAGGAAGACATCCTTGACATGACCCTGTGTATGTCTTCACTGGACCATTCTTTGGAACAGGGTATGACTTTTGTAGGCAACTTAGAGGACTTATCAAGGGTACCCTTGCTGGATGTTGATGTCACAGTAGATTTATGTTTGTCTGTCTGCTTAGGGAGGAAGGATGGTCTTACAGGAGTGGAAGGCTGTGCTTTCCGCTGTTTCCCCCCCTCCCCGTGCGTGGAAAAATGTTTTCCCTGCCCCTTGGAGGCCCCAGAGACTTTCGACGCCTGGCGTCGAGGGTCGGGAGAGGTACCTTGTTTCGAGCGTGGGGCCTCGCTGGTGTTAACTGCGGCCTCGGTCTCCTGGAGCGCGGCCTGGGGGTGGAAGTCGTCTTCGTCTTCCGACGATCGAACCTCCGTTAATCTAGGGAGCGAGGCACTCTTGGCAAGAGTGGATGATTGCCTTGCGTCATGAGGCGATCTCGATCGAGAGCGCCCAGAGGACACCGAGTCGGACCGTTCTATCTGTGCCTCTTTCCGAGAAGTCGACGTCGTCGAGGTTCGGTTGGACTTAGTGTGCTTAGTGTGTGTAGGGTGTGTAGCGCTTACGTCGCCGGGGGTCTTCCCCATAGCCGCCCTGCCGGACAACCTTCCGAGGTCGGGGACCTGCGCTCGGCAGTCTTTCGACGCCGTAATGCCCTCGCCGTCCGAAAGTACGGCGTCGCTGCCATCGCTGAAGGCGCCCTCCGCTGCCATGGCCGCCTGCCTGGCGTGGTGGGCCCAACGCTTTGTCGAACGGTCCTTAAGTGTCTTAGGCTTAAACCTACTACACGCTCTGCAGTTCGCTTCGGGGTGGTCCCTCGGCAAGCAGAGATTGCACGTGGCGTGCCTGTTGACCCAAGGGTATTTGCGGTTGCACTTGGGGCAGAATTGGAAAGGGGTACCCTCCATACGCACCTTGAGGCAGCGGGCTGGTAAGTGTAGGAAATATATAAGGTGTACCTATATACCAAGAGTGAAGAGTATGTACCATCCCCCACTCTCCCTACTTGCAGGGCCGAGGCCAGCGGCCTACTAGGCCCGGGCCGAGGCCAGTGGCCTTCCGAGGCCCAGATCCGTCGTGCAGCAGCCGACGGTCGATGTCTTCTCCAGCCGTCGTCGAGTGTAGAGGGTCGACGTTGGGGTGGGGAAGGATGTCAATAAATAATTTTAAACTTCAATAATTAGCAAAAGTATGGCTAAGGCCAGGGAACTCCGCAAGATGCTTCCGACCAGTATGGCGGAAAAAAACAATCTGAGGATCCTAGACGCGTGAGGGATCTTGGGTACAGTGGACGTCACACTAGGGATAGTATTACTGGCACGCCTGTGTCGACGCCCATTTTTGAGTTTCGAAAAACAAACTAATACTCCGCAGCTTCCACTAGATGTCGGCCTATGCACAGCATGTGATCTAAGCAGATTCCACAAGCCTCAGAAATATATATATATAAAAGCAAACATTTGTGGGTTTGTGGCAAAGCGTATGTTCCCTATACAATTCCACACCGTTTCACCAATATGCCCCACATTTTGCACAGTTACCTGTTTGGACTCTCAGGACATTACTGGCAACATGACATCTGGACACCCCACCCCTTTCCCCAGATAACAGCAAAAATGCAAATTTGGGTGTGGGTTTGTGGCTTTGTTTATGTTCCCCATACAATTCCATACCGTTTCACCAATATGCACCAAATTGTTCACATTCACCTGTTAGGACCCTCCGTACATTACTGGCTACATGACATTTGGACACCCCACCCCTTTCCCTATTTTTCAGCAAAAGTCTCTGAGTTTGTGGCTTTGTTTATGTTGCTTATATTATTCTACACCGTTTCACCAATCTGTCCCAATATTGCAGAGTCACCTCTTAGGACGCTCCAGACATAACTGGCTGCATGACATTTGGACACCCCAGCCCCTGCCCCGGATTTCAGCAAAAGTGAAAATGTGGGTGTGGGTTTGTGGCTTTGTGTATGTTCCCCATACAATTCCATACCGTTTCACCAATATGCAGCAAATTGTTCACAGTCACCTGTCAGGACCGTCCGGATATTACTGGCTACATGAAATTTGGACACCCCACCCTTTCCCCTGGTTTTCAGCAAATGTCTCTGGGTTTGTGGCTTTGGGTATTTTGCCTATACTTTCATGTATTTATTAATGTGATATACTTTATAAATAAACTTTACACATATACTACAAAATTAAATAGACAAAATGTTAAACATACAATTCATACAAAATTCATAAAAATGGTTTTTACATAATTAATTCATTAACTCATAAAACAAATCATGATCTCAACAAAATAAAATCGTAGTAAAAGCACACTCCTCATTACATTCAAAGGTAGCGGATTAATTATTCCAGTAGTTGCCAACACCGGTAAATGATTGACCCTGGTGAGTAATATAAAACATCTTAATCTAATTGAAGGGCATAGGTTTAAGTATAGCTGTGGCTTTTTGGAAGTATAGGTAACAAAATGGTAGTTCTTTAACCCTTCAAGGTGGGTGTAATTTTCGAACCAATCCCAATGTTCAACTTTTTTTAAATAGAGCAAACCTTGATGTTTGAGAAAATCCCCCAATTTGTGTCATCCAACCAATCTCTTTGAAATAGTTTTCTGCCTTGTTTTTTAAGAGCGATTTCCCAGTTCTCTTCAATACTTCCTGTTGCATGGATGACAATAACTGATTGCCTGAGGTGTTCAACATATTCAGGTACAGTTCTGCCCTTTTCTTAAGTACTGAGGATTTTTATGATCGCAACCCCAATTCCAGCCTAATTATGGCCATAGGTATGCAAGTAGGAAGGCCCAAGATTTATTCCCAATATTTGCCTTCAACTACCTGCAACCAATTGAGATCCATCTTTTGCAGGGCTTCAAGACGGTACGTGATCATTGGGGCTAGAACCTGTTGGTATAGGAGACGCGCGCCCAAATAGTGAAACCACCATGAGTAATCGTAAAACGGTGGACCAGAGCAGTGATTTGGGCAGCTCTAATCATTCTAACTTGTTTACATTGAAGATAGTCCCCCTTAATCTCAACTTCAATTCCCAGATATTTATAACTTGCTGTATAGAGGATCTCAGACTCTTGCACCATAAGTCTAGTACGAGCAATCTTTTTACTTGAGAACAGCATCAATTGCATTTTATGTAAATTGATTATGAGTCCATTTCTTTTTGCATATAACCATAGTGCTTCTGCTGATCTACGTAGGCCGCTGAATGTATGGCCATGAATGACCAAGTCATTCACATATGCGAGAACAGGGCAGTGTTCTTCTCCGATTAATGGAGGGCAATTCTGTACCTCTCCAATCGCTGCCGGTAGATCATAAACAAAAATATTATATAGAGTTGGAGCCTTAACACAGCCCTGTTTGACTCCTCTGTTCTGTTCGATTTGAGCAGTCATGTTCCCTTGAGAACCGAGTTTAAGGGAGACTGTATTACTTTGGTGAAGGAGCCTCAGATAATACAACAGGCCTTGTGGGCACCCTAGCAACTCTAATTTCGACCACAATATTTCCTCTTCGAACTAGTTCGAAGACAGCTTTAAAGTCAACATAGAGCACATATAAATGGGATTACCTTTTTTCCTGGCATTAGTACACAGGGTATCCAAGATGACCAAATTGTGTATAGTTGAATAGCCCTGCCTAAACCCACTTTGAAAACGATTGAAAACTCCCTCCTTGTTAGCCCATTCTTGAAGTTCATCTAATAACAAGCTAGCAAAGAGTTTTCCAGTGCTTTCAAGCATAGATAACAATCTATTTACCAGGGTCGGTCTTATCACCCTTCTTGTACACAGGTATTAATGTGGCCCTCTGCCAGGAATTAGGTATTCTTCCCTCGGACATAACTTTTTCCAAAAGAATCTTCAGTAAATCTGCCCAAAATTCCAGCTTGGATTTCAATGCAATATTGGCTAAACCCTTTGGTCCCGGAGCTCGGGACGATTTAAATTTTTTGATTTTAACAGCAAGCACACCAACAGTAACCTTGAAAGGTGGACAGGGAGGGACAACATTTTCTAACATGTTAACCATTTCATGGGCGGGAATATTACGATCCATCAAAAACCTTTCCCATCCGTGCGCTCCAATGGGATTGATCAAAGGGGTTTTCCTATTACCCCTGGCTTACCCCAGTAGTGCCCATATATTTTGAGAGTTCTTCGTGCGCAAGAGTTGTATCATCTCTTGCCATTATCTGAGCTTCTTCTCATATTTTTTTGGTTTTACCCAGGCTCTAAAATGTCTTAGCGCTTCGGATCTGTGCTCTAAGGAGTCTTTTAGCATCACTAACTTCTCTATTGTATAGGTTTCTCTTAGGGGGGCACTTATAGCAATTCCTTTTCCAACGATAGCATGAATATTAGCAAATGTGGAAATCCATTTTTCAATGTTATCAATGGGCATTGCCTCGAATAAGCTAGTATGCAAATAACGTTCAGCTGACAATGCATGAGCCGCCTTAGCAATATTTTTTTCCGACCAGCAGATACGTGTAGCAGCGTGGTTTACCCTTAGCTTCCCCAGAGGTTTCACAGTGTGGTCTGCTTCATCAGAACATATTGCTAACCCAAGTGATGCATGATCACTCCATACGTTTTTGGACACCTCCATATCCTTTAAACGCGTTGCTATTTCCGGGGTAACAAAGATATAATCTAGAGTACTTTTAGATCCACCATTCTCCCATGTTTCTTTACCTGGGTAATCACTGATAGTTCTAACATTTATCATTTCCATATCCGACAGCTCAAAAATCTTTTTAACCAGTACAGCCCTTCGGGGTCTTGAGTCGTATGTGTCATTTTACTCTTAGATCTTAAATAGGGGTTACTCTTTGTCCCAGCTCCCCCAGTCATATGACAATTAAAGTCCCCCACAATCACTGCAGATTTATTTTCCTGATTCAGCGTCCAATTTATCAGTACGTCATGTAGCGTTTCCTGTATGTTTTCACTTTTGGTAGCTCCCGGTGGGTTGTACAGGCTAAACAACATTTTGTCCCTAATATTTTCTATTGAAATCTCCAACTCAACCGCAATCACAAAATCATCCAATTTGGTCTAAATGCGTTGAGACTTAACATTATGTCAAACTCCAACAATTAACCCCACCATACGGTCTACCCCGTAAACCCTTTTTTGCAAGAGATTGGTATAATGTATAGCTATTCAATACTAACGGGGTGGTAAGCCATATCTCCTGAAGACATATAGAAGTACACTTAGTTATATAAGACAACGAGCCTTCAGGAGTAAATAAGTGGCTAAAGCCCCTACAGTTCCATGATAGAATCGAGCAACGTCATTCCTTTTGTAGTACCACTGGAAGAGATTCAGCCAACCATTTTAAAATATTTTGGATGTCAGCCAACTGGACATCCTTTCTTATCGGTAATTGGGGCACACTGGACTTGATCTTGAGCTCTACAACCAGTTTCCTTGGGTATTCTAGATCTTCTTTTTCTGGATCAGCATCGATTTCCACATCGACCTCCCATAAATTCCCTTTATACATGCGCAACATTTGAGCAGTTGCCAGGAATTTGCAATGAATAGCTGATACATTAGTATTCAAACCATTAAGTGGTTCGATATATTCAAAGTCTTCAGATCTTAAAACTCTCAGTTGTGGAATAGAATGCAGGCTGATTAGAAATTCAGTTCTCATAAGCCAGTCATGACCATTATTTTGGAACAGGTTCTTAATTATACGAATGCGATTGTTACTCAATACTGAGTTCTGCCCCTTATCCATAGATACTGGTTTCGGGGTATCCCTGGACAGAGGGATTTGTCTTCCACTATTAGGTGTGGATGAGGTATTATCTACTTCCTGCTCAAGTTGTGAAGTTATAAGTTCTGGCGATTCTTCCTCTTCGACAAATAATTCCTTGTCTTTCTCAGGAATGAGCCAACTTGTGAGGTGCCCAGCCCTTTCAGAATTTCTCTTTCTCGCCCGGGCCAGTTTATTCTTTATTCTTTTCATGTTTTTAACCTGTGGAGCAGATTCTGGGAGTGGCGAAGCCACACTGCAAGGCTGTTTCCTCATTGCCACTCTCTTTGCTAATCTCTGGTGTTTTCGGGAGAAATATAACCCTGAATTATTTGTCATATTAAGATCTATTTCAGGATTCACAGTTGGCTCATTGACCATCCGTATGGCTTCCGAAAGGTTATTCTCAGTCTCCTCAATGAGATTTTTATTTGTGGCATTTAACGTTGCTAAATTTATTGTGTTTTCTAAAAATGTGCAAATTGACAAGGGGGGTCCTGGGAGTCTATCTGCCAGACACCAGTCCTGGTTACGAGAGACTTACCCAGAGTCTTTAGCTCACTATCTTTCACAGAGAAGAAATATCCCAAACATATCAGTCCTTGTCCTGCCCTGGGGCAGTCCAGCACCGAAATGCTAGGCAATTCTCCTCTGAACAAGAGTACCAACAGCATCCCCAGACACGTGTTTCGGTCTGGTTGGACCTCATCAGTTGTGAGGAGCTGTGCCTCTCTGTGTCCGCACATTTTTAACAAGATCTTTAGTGCGAATTGCAATGATGCCACTGATGATTGTATCTCAACCAGAGTATTAGGACATGAGAAGGAATCGATATTGAGCTCTGGATCTGAAATTTCTGAATGTATAGCTGAATTTGGTGACACAGATAGTCTGTCCGTTGTTATCCTGGACAGCAGACGCTCCTTCGTCGTCACTCCCTGTCACAGTCTTCTGTAAGTTTAACAGTTGCATTGATCTTTGCATTGACAAGCACAGCTCCAGGAGGGAATTATTGTCGATTTCTACCTCATTTGACCTATTTTGGGGATTACTAGCATTTAAACTATTAGAGTCCCCTTTCTCTAATATGGGCACATTCTTCTCCGCTGTACATTAGGTGGAAAGAAGGACGTGATTGCTCCTTTACTCAATGGTGTTTGCTTTTTCAATTTGCATTTACTACCCACAATCTCTGCTCTTTCAACAGGTTCTTTTGTATTTTTCCTTTGCAAATTATAGTTAGTTTGCAGTACCCTCTTCTGGGCTGACATCTTTGCTCTAAGGATTACTTTCACACTACTTCGATTTCCCCAATTTGCTGGATGATTTCAGAGATACTAGAGCTTTGTAGTTGGAAATCAATATCACGCTGTAAATTACCAGCATTATTTTCAGCAGTCTGCTGCTTACAGAGCTCCTTATAGAGGTTTACCAGGATCAAAGGAATCTCTCCCAAACTCTCCCAGTCTCGCTAGTCCACACACACTCCGCCCAAGGACAGGCAATTAGATAATGGTGCCCAACTCACTCTACTACTTTGACTGCTTTGGGTGTGCCTCGTGAGCTTTTACCAAACAGCCGGCAGTCAGAGCCCGCAAATGTATTGCAGCTGCAGTAATTAATAGGACAATAACACGTAGTTATGTCAATTCGGTGTTTAGGACAGCCCATAGTAGACACCCTACATACGGGCGATCGTGATAATATCTTGCCAATTAATAATATTAAGTCCTCCTCTCTCAGCTGACTTGCTCCTTTTCTCGTCAGATTTTCACTGCTAACTTTCTGTACCTTCTCCGGATACAGAGTGAATGACGAGCAATACGCAGAGGTCTATGGTTTCCCACCCCGCCCGAGCACGCAGAGCTCAAAGGTACCAAGACTCTTCGAGCTGACTAATTCCAAAGGACGCCCACATTTTTTACGTTTTATCAGCCACACAGTTAAAGATGGTCAGTCTTGTAAACAGTAAAGCGTCAGCACCAGCTCCGCATGCTGTATTGCAAAAGTGAGATGGGCTGGTGTCTGCTGGTGTTTTGCTAGTTAACAGGTGTGGTGCATAGATTGTGGCCACAGACAGCCACAGCAGGTGTTTTTCCTTTAATTACCTTAATGGTCGCGATCACCACAACCGCTCCCCCACACGCTAGCACAATAGCTACGGCACACTCTGCCCTCTCCTCCGAGGCACCAGAGGAGCCTCCAAGGCAGGCTCCAAGGCAGACCCAAAACAGATCCTAGGTGGCTCCTCAGGTCAGGGGCACCTTGGGTTGTACTGCCGCTGCTGCCACCGCTCCCCTCGCTCTCTCAGATGATTAGAGGAAAGAACCTAGAGCGTAGCTGAACATCTGAATCAAGCGGCACTGTGATAGCACACGTATCCACACACAGCCGCTTCCAATTCACTCAGGCCCCCTTTAGACTTTTTCAATGCCTATACAATTCCACACTGTTTCACCAATCTGCCCCAATATCGCAGAGTCACCTCTTAGAACCCTCCGGACAAAACTGGCTGCATGACATTTGGGCACCCCACCCCTTTCCCCAGATTTCAGCAAAACTCAAAATGTGTTGGTGGGTTTGTGGCTTGGCGAAGCGTTGTTCCTTACACAATTCCAAACTGTGTCAATACTCTGCACCAATGTTTGCACAGTTACATGTATCTATGAGGGAATGAATGCACAGGCAACGCCGAGTATATTGGCAAGTTATTATCTGTCTGTACACTCGATCTTGAACTTTGCAATGCTCATCTCTAAGGTCATCACACTGTGCATCCTTCCTCTTCTGCTCCTTCCCTTTAATTGCCCCCTGGACTAAAATGGCTGCCCTTCAGACATTAAAGTCAGCCCATAGGTAGATCTGTTTATGACTAGACTTCAGCTCCATCTACTAGCCAGTGATGGGGCATCTCCTGCCCCCAATATGCCCCTCACCAACCAATCCTACCCTTTTTCTCCTGAAAACGCCACACTCATGTACCTCATGTAAGTATGTATATTTATCACCATGTGAAGGCACTTGGCCATTATAGTTTATCCTATTTATGTCTGTGCTCAATCAGCGCCACCCAGTATATGCCTCATTGGACTACCCATACATCATACATACATTAACTTGTCTAGTCTCATTCAGACATTCACCTGCTATCGTTTCATAAAGGCACCCTACCCAGGTATTGCTTCGGTCATCTGTATTGCTTCCTATCAGTGTCTTTTCTGTTCAAAGTCACATGCCTAATGTTCAACAAATGCAAATCCAAAATACAAAGATACTTAAGATGGGCTTACTTAGTATAAATGGCAGATGTGAGAAAAGACTAATAGCAATCAGAAGGTCCTGACATGGAGGCAGGGGGGCCGGTTGATGGGGGGTTCAACTATAGACACCAACACTCAAATGGAATGGAACATTCCTTCACTGCTATGGAATGGAACTTTCTTTCATTGCCCAGGCACCATCATATAATCGTATGCAGGGGAGAAACTTCGAGCTGTGGCAAATGTGCCCTACCTGTGATGCCACCATATTTTTGCTGAAATCCTGCCTGCAGACCTCTGGACTCTTCAGCATGATTCTTGGAGGCGAAAGGATAGCTAGCTGAGCGAGGGATGGCAGTGGGCGTCCCCTTCTGGGCTTCTGTGTCTTCATGGAGGCTCTCTCCACTCTCATCACTGTCCTCACGGTGCCAAACATGGCGCTCTGGCATGCAGCTGCGTGTGTGCTGCTTGTGCAACTGCAGGAGAAGAACGCAAGCTGTTTTAACACTTATTTTCCTAGTTAATGTGCTCCAGTCTGTAAACAGAAACTAAACAGTAATATCTTTTATAGACCAGACTACATCTGCCAACACTTATCCACAACACTGGATGTACCTCAACAGCACTCATTCACAACAGACACCACCATAACAATCAGGAGAACCTGAACGACTTTATAGAGTATTCTTTTATTCATTCTTAGATTTTATATAGCATTAAACTAGACAACATGAGCATCAATCCACATATGACATAACAAATGAATAATATATTTAATGTTTAGGGAGAGTAATTGTTACACAAAGTAAGAGTAGGGAACTTGGAGCTTGCTCTCAACAGTGCCTGAGAAGGAATGGTCTTGACATTCAGTAAAGGCAATGACGTATGTAGTTTTGCCCCCAATTTCCAAAAGGAGGTGATGCTCAACTTTCCTGAACACAGTATGACGGATACCCGCCTGCTGGGGACCCAGGAAGGGGTATGTTTCTCTAAACAAAAATTAACTTTGATATAGTGATTAGTGGGTAAGGCATATTGCAGTAGAGCAGCATGTTCCAGATTCTTGGTGCATAACCCAAGAAACACTAGTTAAGAGTTTGCTGACTTTTGTTGTTTGGGGTTTCCAGGCACAGATATTCTCTGAGGTACACACAGTACACGAGAGCCCCCTGAAAACGCATCATTTACTTTTCAAAAATATACAGAGAGCTTTACGCAAGCTTGGGGAAGATCATGGTCATCGTGCCTAGAAACACTTGTGTACAGGCGCGTTATAAATGCCATATCATATCATATTGGATGATAAAGGAGTCACATAGACAGGGAAATCCAGGTTAGAAAATGCTGGCGGCGCCATTTGCTAAGTCAGATGGCAATTATCAATTATCAAAGGTCTGCTTGACTACAAGATGACGTACCACTCTTACATCTCCTTGGTGCTCAGAACCATATCCATGCCCCAGCACAAGAGGAAACACATGGGAGAATAGTCGTTGATATGTTTCTGCCAGTTAGAGGCACTTAACACAAGAGTCACACAGCTGCTGTGGATTTACCACTCACAAATAAATTACTCTGACAGGAGAGTTCGGGAGTTAGGAGATTGCTGGCAAACACGGAGAGAGGCGAGAGAGCAACAAGACAGACAGAAGAGGGAGAAGACGGTGTGACATTGGGGGAAGAGAAAGAGAGGGGGGCACTACCCAGAGAAAAGAGGCTAAAAGGAGGAGAAACATTTAGAGAGAGAAAAGGGGGAAGGAGAAAAAACATCTGAAGAATGAGACAGGGGAGGAGGAAAAGAAACATCTGAGCATTGATGAAGGAGAAGTAGAGGAGGAGCACAGAAAAGGATCAAGGGTGAGGAAGGAGAGGCCAGAAGGGTGCCCACAATATGGTGTAAAAGGGCAGTCCAGGATCCAGAATAAAAGAGTAAGGTAAGGCTAGGTCATGTGACCACTAGAATAGCCCAGAATCTTCTTTAGAGTTTTCACAGGAGGAAAACATCACAGACCTTAGTGTCTGTGATAAATACAGGGAATGTGTCCCCTCTCTCCACGGGGGTGCCACCCCCTTTGGGACTAGGGAGGTGATCCTGCTAAGCTTAACACCCCCTTGGGGACAGGGCAAGCGGGATCCCACTGGGGTTGACTCCCCATTTGAGGGGATATGTGTTATCCTCCCTTTTTCTCAGGAACCTAATTTTAGTGTTTAGTTCTATGGGAGTTAAACTGCATAATAACTTGCAACTTCCTGAACTAACGGCTGGTATCGTTTCTGACCCATTTAGGGTGCCAGCCACACCTCAGAAGAGAGAGCAGAGAATAGACCCACCCCTTGGTTCTGTGGAGGATAATGACCCAATGAGCACATACACAAGAGGAGAAGAGCCTGCAGAGCTGCAGAGGCACAGAGACCTCCTCCTGGGAGGTGTGGCAAGGAGAAACCAGCACGCGTCTGGTGTGCCAGATTGGACCGCATCACCGACCTCAAGGCGGGGTAAGAAGAACGAAACCCCAAGGTGGTGTTGGAGAACCGAGAACCCAAGGCGGAGTAAGACACCAGACCCCAAGGCGGGGTGACAGAAACCAGACCCCAAGGTGGGGTGAGAGAAACCAGTCCCCAACGCGGGGTGAGAGAAACCAGACCAAGGTGGGATGACAGAAGCAAGACCCCAAGGCGGGGTCAGAGAAGCAAGACCAGGGAGGGGCAAGGCCAGGAAGTAGCTAACAGGAGGTAAGTACAATGAGAGCCCTTGGTGGCGAGCCCAATGGACTCACAAACCAGGGGATTCCCAAGGGTGGAGGAAAGACTGAGACCAAGTGCCTGGCAAAAACCAAGGAGAAAGAGACTAATCTTAAAGTGACGTGCACCCCAAGGAGGGGAAGCATGAAGAGACATTTGGTCTTCTGATTTGAACTGTGCCACGGGGCAAGGAGCCCCTTGGTATTAATAAAGAAAGATCTGGGTGGTGTCGGAAACCGGTCATCATTCTTTACTTTTAGCAAGAGGCCCTAATTCTACTTTTGTTACGGTCAGGCTCTTTTTATTCACATTGGTAGGTGCAGCAATCAGGTTAGAGTCGATTTGCTGGACGGTGGACTATATTTACTTTGTAGGACATCCTGACAAGCACTCTTTTAGACTCCTTTCTTATCTTTTGAGTGGGGGTGAGAGGGACAGCTCAGGTTTTTGGTGTTCAAAATAAACAAACCTTTTACTCAAAATGTCACCTTGTCCGTCTCCTGATTCGATCGCACAGGTCCAACTGTTCTCAAAAGAGTCTGACTTCTGATCCCCCGCCAGATGACCGAAGCGCACTTGGGTGATGGAGCCCGGTAGCAGAGCCCCGAAGGACCATTCTGACAACTTGACACAGTTCTGCTACTTGTTGTTTTGAATCCAAATCCCAGACACAACGAGAATAAGCAAAGGAATGTTTAGCTATGCGTGTGGCAGCAGTTTGCCTGAAAGCAGCAACAGGATAACGCCTGTTTGTCACACCAACACGTGGGCTCCTGAAACAGTGACTTCAGGGCAAATTCCCTTTATTATTAAACAGGCCGCGAATAGTACTGCCAAGTGCAGTTGTTGCAGAAGGAAAGGAGTCTGCTTGGACACCTGTGTACTGCATACCTTTGAAGCCTGTGACTACTGGAGAACGCCAGGGTGGCGGAGGAGCTAAGGAGGAGGAGCCTACAATTATAGCAGTCTCACACAAAGTGTTGCAAAGTGCACTGGCCCATGCAGTTGTTGCAGTTGCAGTAGAGGCTGGGGAAGCTTGCCTGAGTGTCTATAGGTTGCTACTATAGTCATTGCAGAGATGTGGGCCTAGCGTTCTTACTCCAGAGCTGATTACCACTGTCCGCTAAATTGTCAATCTCTCCCTGTGAGACTCAAGCTTCTGCTCGGCTACGGCCATGTATAACTTATGCAGCAAACTTTAAGTGTTCTGCAGTGAATCCCTAAGTAGGCTCCCTGACGCAATAGCTCCCCCAATGCAAACGACAGCAGCAGTGTGAGAGTGTCAGTACAACAACAGCTGGACCTGAAATTGAAGTAAAAAAAAACATCTTCCACACTGTTAATCAAGAGCCTGACTGATAGTTCTCTTCCTAATGTTCCTGTCCGTCACCTCGCCTATGATGAAGAGGGAACCTCAGGCCCTAGGGCACCTTCATCTCGGGTCTTGGACCGAGAGCTTTCAATTGCTGGGAACCTGCTTCAAGTCAGAACTTTTTTAAACTGTTCAGACCACTGAACAGAGGGGACCCGGGAACCTCGTTTATATGCTTCACCTGTTCGAGACCTACCTGCTCCTCCCGTAGTTACCCCAGATTCATTGGATTCAGATGAATCCTTTTGTGGCATGCTTGAATCTTTAAGAGATTCCATTAAACAAGGTTTGAATCTCGGAAAGTTCATCCCCATGCTTTGCTCCAAAATGAAGTATATAGAAAGAGAAAAAGTGTATGTTTAGTTTATTGAAATCATAAACCAAAACTGATTGTATGCAATTTCCACAGACGCTCATGTAGTTTACAGTGAGAGTGTTAGTAAGTGACTCACATACATTTCATACCCACATATTGTTATAATTGACTCCCGTTTTTGGCAATAAGGCAGAATTAGATTGCCAACTGCGTGGCCAACAGTTTCGCCTGTCCGGCTTTGTCAAGTCAAGTTAGTCATATGTTAATCTGTGCATTTTTTGGAGTCAATTGCATAACTACCATTTTTTAGTGACCTAACTTAAGTTATAGGAGGTCACTGATAATTCCAGAGTGCGGGTGCACGTATGCAATACATGCATTTCATGTGTGGCTGTTTGGTTGGCATTGTTGTGGTTGTCCAAGTGGTCTGGAGTGCTGGCTGTTGTGTAGTCTATCGTATGGGAGTCATTTCCCGTTTGAATTCAATTTGAGTGTTGCTCATGGTTACCGGTCTGACCTTTTCGTCTCGGTCAGTTGATGGAGCTTCTTCCCATTAAGCAAGGCCTTCCAATAAGAGGATGGTTCATTTTGCTCCGGGATCTGTCAGCTCTCCACTGATTCAGTGGAATGGTTTTGGCTCCTTTCAGCTCTCCATACTAAAGGGCCTTGCAAGGGCCTAAAACATGTCCTCTTTAATAGTTATGATTAAGAATTATGTCGTTGAACTTGAGGGGCCACAGATCATTGTTTTATCCGGTTACTACAGACCCTGCTTTCCCTTCCTTTTGCATTGAAACGCTTCAAAAAGTTTGGTTACCCTTTTGTTATGGCTACACCTCTTTATTGCAAAAAGTGAGTCGTTCAAGTAGGGCAGGCCAACTGGTGGACTCTTAGTTGCATCTGATAACAAAAGGTTTTCAAGTGATGAAATTTGGTCGGACACACATCTGGGGTTGTTTGCTACTAAATTGGTTTTAAATTCCCTTCCATCCCCTACTGCATTATAGGTTATTAATCTGTATTGGGATCCTACTTCTTCTGGGCCAGTTACCTTTTTAGACGCTTTAGGGGAATTCCTGTCATCCTGGTTAGAACAGGGCTATTCCAAAATCATTGTCCTGGCAGGGGATTTTAAATGCACTTGCCCCGATCCCCCGGACAACAAGTGTAGGAGCCTTCCTGCATACACTGTTAATGGCTTATTTGGGATCCTGCCTTATTTCCATAATGGTATGAGGAATAATGGTAGTGTTTGCAGATAAAATGAATTGGAGGTACTAAACTCGGTTTAGCATGATACTCGTGATTAAACACACTTTCTCTTCTGACCTCTGGGGTTATGGGGTGCGTTAAAGCCCCCTTGTGTGAAGTGCACTAGTTATGTTTACTTGGCAGCTTGCGGCTTTCCATGATGGTATTTGACACTGTGGATTATGGCTTTTTTTGCAAAAGGACGCCTAGGAACAAAACAACGCATAGTAGCATGTATCGTGTTCTGCAGCCCTCTTGCACATATTTAGTGCAGGATTAGTTGCAAGTGTTGGAGTGTCTGTTCATACACTTATAATATTTTTTTCTGAAATGGCCCCAAACACAGTGGTAACGGCACATGAGGAAGAGTTTTAGGCTAAACTTGACTCCTAAAGAGCTGTATTCACACTCAGGGCGGCCTAGCGCGAATGTGACTGAGGAAAAATAGGGTTTGAGATCCAGTCTAAAAAAAATAACTCTTATTGTGCAATAATTAATGTCGGGAACATGACTTCCTCTATATCGGAAGCTGCCGACTTTCTAAAGGTTTGCCTGGCTTTTGGCTCACGTTTCAGTCGTTGCTGTGATGGACGTGGAGGTTGGTTTAAGGTTTTCAGGATGGAATTATAAGATTAGGAACCATCTGCAATTAGCTGATTCAGAAAGGAGACAACAGGGTGGTGGGCCTTCAGGGGACGAGGGAAGGTCATTTTAATAACCCATCCTCTGTAAAATGTACAATCGCAATGAGCCATGCGCTAGTGATAATTGACTTTTGGCCAATAAGAAATGGTGTGCTCCACCTATATATCAGGAATTGGGGGAAGGGGAAGTTTTATGCTTAACTAGTAGCTTTCGACTTGAAATGTTACCCTTGATAACAAGTCATTAATTCTTTTATTTGTTTTAATTTTTTATTTGCATTTAGCTCATTAAAAACATTTACAAACTTTTACCATAGGCGGTCCGATAGCACAGCGAGTAAAGCGCAGGTACGAATCCCAGCAGGGCCAAACTCAGCCTTTCATCCTTCCGAGGTCGATAAATGAGCACCACACTCCGTGGGTAATAATAAGCAGCGCTCGGATACCTGAGGGTTCGTAGCGCTATATAAATGCAAAATTATTATTATTATCTTCATCAAAGGTTAAAACAT
This sequence comes from Ambystoma mexicanum, assembly GCF_040938575.1. Classification (NCBI taxonomy): domain Eukaryota; kingdom Metazoa; phylum Chordata; class Amphibia; order Caudata; family Ambystomatidae; genus Ambystoma; species Ambystoma mexicanum. The sequence continues at coordinate 1,469,472,463 of NC_090931.1, read as the reverse complement.
TTTTTATTATTGTCACAGACCCAGTCACAGTTATACCTTGACTTAATTTAAAAGGCGAGAGAAGAAAGTTTCCCCCTCCATCCCCTACCCACAGATTCCTCCCAACATTCTCCTTACATTAGGTCTACTTCAGAACTCTAACCATTTGTTAATTCATTCCCGGCTCTCCTGTGCAAGTAACTTAAAAAGATTTCATCCAGAAATTTCGTTAGGGCGAATATTAATTTCAAATTACCGCCCTGGCATAAGATTTCCCACCACTCTTCTCCTTTCAATGAAGGCCTCGCCAATTTGAAGTCCCCTAAATAGGTCGTTCTCATACCTCTTAGGAGGGGGCAGGATAAAGTTAGATGCTGCAGGGACTCTATTGCACCATTACAAAGTCGACAATATCGTCTACCGACTCCCCTGGCGTTCAAGATTTTAAGACTACCTTGGTATGGAACACATTCATTCTAAAGCTTATGAACAGGTTACAATAGCAAGGACTGGGAATATTTTTCCAGATATTTTGGCAGGGCGTTTAGGGTTTTTCTTTCCTTGTTTAGGTGCACAAACAGCCTATGTGTCTTTCTCCTCATATCTGTCTTACTCCAATCTCTGGACCAGTTATTTTTTTTACTGCATTAGGGTTGATCTTTAGTAAGTGTTCTTATGTTCCCAGCTCTTTTATTATCTCACTACAATGATGAGCCCACTCTTCCAAAACCCACTCCCGACTCTCTCCCTTCTTCAGTTGCAAGACTGCAAACTGGGGGGGCCTGTCTCCATGATAAACCTAAGATACAGAGCTATGGATCTCCAAATCACCATTGTGTTAATAGATAACAGTGCCAGCTTGTATCTTACGATTACTGTGCGGACAGATCTTGGTAGTTCTTTCCCCAAAATGTGCCCTCCCGGATCGCCCTAAGGTCCCAATGGAGGCACAATGCGGACTCAGCACCATATGACAGAATTGCCACCACCTTTTGCTTATAAAAGTTTAATACTGGGGCCAGTGAGAATTTACAATATTTCTTGTATACGATAGCTCCCTGTGCGGCCAGACTCTTGACCTTAGACCTAAGCGCAGCCGTCCATGGGGCGTCGCTTACACTGGAGTTAATACACATGTCCAGGTATTTTAGTCTCAACTGGTCTCACAATTTCCTTTCCTAAACGCCATTTAAATAAGTCTTACCCCTCCCCTTAAGGTGCTGCAGTACTATTATCTCGGATTTAGCAGCGTTTATTGTTAAGCCATTACGGTCCACGTATTTCTGTAGTATGGTCAATTTCCTCTGCAGTCCGATGGGCGTTTGATCTAAAATAATTAGATCATCTGCGTACAACAACCAGCCCACTGGATTGCCTTTTATTCTGGGAGGAAAGGAGCCTTGCAAGTTCATCACCTCCCTTAAATCGGAGATAACTGGTTGAACAGGACAGGGCCAACGGGCATCCCGGCTTTAGGCCTCTGTATGTACTGATCCTTTCCAACAGAAACTCGCCCGATTCAGTCTAACCTGGATCGATGTTTCTATGTGGAGGGCCTTAACCACCTGAAGGTGATCTACTGGGCAATTTCAATGTGTCAACTTCGTCTACAAGAGGTCTCTGTCGATACTATCGAAGGCCTGAGCCAGGTCTATGAAAGCTAGATATATTTTGGATCCCTCCCCTATTGCCTTGACCTTCAGCGGGTTTATCAAAATTAGGTTTAAACTACAACCAACTTCCTTGACAAAGCCTGTTTGTCGACAGTGACAGTCAAAGTTCCCGGACTTCGTCACCCATTGCAGTACCTCCTTCTCCTTCAGTATCTGGGTGTTTAAAATAATGCAAAAGTCTGTCCAATCTTCCCAGGCTGACTTCAGCATTCTGTTGTTCTACCCATTCAGACCCACGGCTCTCAAACTGCTGGCCTCCCTGATCATGGTAAGGATGTCAGTCCTATCAAATGGGATTATCCACTCCTGTAACTCCGCTTGCAAGGGTTTCACAGGTTTCCCCTCCCGTTTCCCAAACACACTTCCATAGAACTATACCCAGTCGGCTCCTGCTACCACATTACTTTGTAAGGCAAGCTGGGAATTGCCCATATTGTTCAAAGTTTGCCAAAGGTTCCTGGAATCTTTTGGGTGTCCAGTCAAAGTTTCGAATACATAGTTTCGAAATGCAATACTTTCGAAAGAAAAGGATCGAAAAAAAAAAAATGAATGCTTTTTTAAATTTATGTTTTTTTGGGGGTTTCGTATAGGAAAAATGTGTGGTTTTTCCTCAAAAAACAGGGGTTGGGGGCCCACCCCCCAAAAAAAACATCCATGCGAATAATTTTTTTTCGATCCCATTGCATTTTCAAACTATGTATTCGAACCTTTGACTATAAACCATTTTTTGTGGAAATCAGTCTCAACATCATCTCAGCATCTTGTTGATACATAATACTCTTGTGTGAGATGAGCCAGTTCTTATTTCGTTGCCTAATGAGTCTTAGCCTTATCAAGTCAGAACAGAATGGAAAGTCAATGTGTTTCTAATGGCCTTCCGAAGCATTCTTTTTCGATTTAAACTCTCATTAGCGTAAGAATGTTGTGGTTTAAAAGTTGTTTTGTTATTCTCCGATCTCACCTCCATGAAGTTGGAGAACGCAGTGATGTAAATAATACCTACAGAATGTTTGTCGACCACAACCTGATACCTTTTTGTCAGTAAAGGCACATTGCACCCTGAGCCCACCAACACATCCTCTTCCCAACTGCTCTTCTGCTGTTTCGTAGGGGTACATACAGCATCTTATTTCCAATAGATCATGATCAATGGTTGTCATAGGCACTACCACCAACGATCTGACCGTTTGGCAATGTTTTCTGACACAAAGAAGTAATGAAGGATTCAACATTACTGTCCTCTTCTCCATGTTAATGCCCCCAGTATAGCCCTCAAAGTTTGCTTATTTGACATATAGAAGTTCCTTTCATCCATCTCCCGGAGCCATACTGCAGCTCTGTTCTTTTTCTCCTTCCCTGTTCCAATCGGCACCAGGCCTTTCCCACAACGTGCTTCTCAACAATCAATGCACAGATCACCACACAGAATAATTAAAGGGTCCAACATTGCGATGTTGTATTCGCCAATCAGGAAGACCACACAATTGACAAAGCGGTCCGTCCCACTGGCCTCTGGGTTCCAATACAGGTACATTATTATCAGCTGGCCTTTGGGCCCCTTTTGTTGGGGTCCAATTCCACTGTCAACACTTGAATGTACAGGCTTGGATTGAACTCTTCAGTTACTCTCAATCTGGTCCTGTTCTTCATCAATGGTAGTAGGCCCGCCACCGGGCGGTCCTTCACACCTTTTTGTGCTGGGTTTAAGTAAAGACTAAAGCCGTCCACAGTGGGGGGCTTGGGGAGGACGGGTGGGGGTACTCAGACAAGTTTCCTGCAGGTACAGGATGTTGAATCGCTCAACGTTACACTCATCCCTGCCAAATAAGTGAACAAACACCTTCATATTCCAAATTCCCATTAGCATGCTTCTCTCCTGGGCCATATCCTGGCATGACCACCTTTTGGGGGCTATCAGGGCTCGGCCAACCACGTCCAGGAATCCTGCTTTACCCAACAATCCTTCTGTTGTCGCTCTTCCGAGATCTTTCTAGGTCAGTTGTTGGCACAATGAAATGTTATCTTTATCGGATTGATCCTCTCTTACCATTCTCTTGACCCAGTCGCAAAATTTCAGATGGGTACAGAACAAGGTTGAGGGTTATATCCAGGTCTGGGGACCGCCGACCTTTCATCCTGTTGGGTAATGTCCATCTTTCCACTTGAGCTCTGTACCGATTTGTTGCACTGAAGGGGTTTGGATCGACATTCCGTGATAGCAAATCCTAAAGGCAACAAGGAGGAGGAAGCATCCAACAGAAGGTTCTGGACTAGCAGTGAGTGGATGTGCAATCTGACCCAGTCAAATTAATTTTCATTGACAAGTTCCACCACTGTAATGTCAGATGTGTCAATCGCACGCAACTTCAGTATATGATTAAGGAGGCTGAGGACGTTATGACGGTTTAATATAAGACCATCTTCATGGGTCAGTAATCTTTACAGCAATAGTGTATCACCCAGGTCCACCCCTGCCCCCTGTATCTGAGAGGTAATTTTCAGCCGTGTTGTTGCCAAGGGGGGGTTCCTCATTAGATATTACTCTTTGATCATTTTGCCGGAAGTTGATTCCTTGTTGATGGACTTCATTAGTGGGTCTGTCCTGCCTACTAGAAGTCTCGTCTTGTCTTACTCATCTTACAGGAGTCTGCTTTATGCCTTTTTTTCTGCAAGTGTCATGAAAGAATAGTTTTGGGCTTTATTAGCCTCAATTGCCGAAGCCACCGTTTGGACCTGCATCACCAACCCTGGGGAAGCCCCAGGGGCATCCAGACCTATCTGGGATGGAGCGTGCACAGGCACTGACATGACCTTGTCTTCATCATCATGTGTCGTGATATCCATCATGTCGATTACTGATGTATTTTGTCGAGATGACTGTCTATCTTCGGCCAGGGGAATAGATGTCTCTTGTTCATTGTTATTCTGCCCTTTTGCTGTAACTCTTTTTTCCGACCATTCAGCGACTGGTTCCAGGGAATGACATCTAAGGTTGTGGATCAATTTTCGTGATCCGTTTGATTTTAGATGTTTCACTTGTGTCATGTTTTTTTGATTTCTTTCTACTCCTGTTATAAAAAAATGTAATAGTTCTTATCATCGTCACAGGGATCGACTGCAGTAAGGGGTGTTAGGACATTTGACAAGTCTACTATACCCTCCTCTGGTCGGTCGATGGATGAGCTATTGTGGGTAACACACAGCCCGGCCAGTAGGTGCCTTCCACCTACTCCCTCCGCGACCACTGTAGGACCAATTACACAGGGTGCAGGAGGTTCACTTTAGTGGCTCGGTCCTGGAGGTGCCTCAAAGAAAGGGTTGAGAGGTATCTGGGAGACTTCGGCAGGTCTCGCCATCAGCATCCGAGAACTCATTTCTATCGTCCTCTGGCACTGGTTATTAATCGATTGGCTGGTCTCTGACCTTTCCTGAGGCGTTTCACACCGCAAAGGGGCAGGGGCTTTGCTCGTTTTCAGCAGCGACAATGTTTTCCTTACAACCTCTGCGAAAATCTTTTGCCGATCTACTAAAATGTTCTCTGTCACGTTATCTCTCTTAATGTCACCGTCCAGCCTCTTTTGTATCGTTGTTATAAAGGCTTCAATATGAATTAATTTCATGAGCATCATGGCAGTCAAGGTCGGGGGCGTGGCTACGAGGGCCATGTAGGAGGACACGTTCTGGAGGAGCTCCCGAGATCCTGCAATGATCCGGGCAAATAAGTGCGTGAAGACGGGCCGTCGACCACTGAAAATACAAATGCCGGTGTGTGAATGATTGGGCTACGTGTGGTGAACCTCTGGATGGTGCAGGAGTGACGGCGGCAGAGATCGGTGCGGAAGAGAGAAGGAACACCGGAGACGAAAGACGACACAAAATGGCCGACCAGGGTCCGGAACAAAGGAAGAAGCAGGCCGCACGGTGACCCAGCGAAAGCGGCGCACTGAGTGCACATTTGTCACTTGAGCAAACTATAGGTCCCCTGGGTCATGTCGAATAGAACGGTGAGGCCAAAGGCGAAACAGCCCACCCTAGACGACTTCACTAAGACGTCCCCGGGTCAAGACATTACCAAGAGCAGGGACAAGCTGGCTGCGAGCGGCATGACGACTTCGGGCGCTAACCAAGAAATCCTGGCTGCGATTGCGGACCTAAGGGCGGCCTGGGAATCTAAGCTCGAACTAGCCGTCACTCAACTAAAAACGGCGCTGGACCTCAAGGTCGGAGAGGTGCAGGAGGACGTTAACCTACTCCGACAGGATGTCAGGGCCTTGGCGGAGCGCACAGAGTCCCTTGAGAAGGAAGTCAGCCCGAATACTGCGGATTGCGCCTCCCATAAAGCCGAACTGCATGCCCTGATACAAAGAGTGGGCAACCTGGAGAGCAGAGCGGAGGAGGCGGAAGGACGAGCCTGTCGCAACAACATCCGCATCGTGGGCCTGCCGGAGGGAATGGAGGGCCGCGATCCCACGGAATTCATTGAATCCATGTTATTGCAAGAGATACCCGGAGGAGCCCTATCCCAAGGATTTGCAGTAGAAAGGGCACACAGTGCCCCAACGAGGAGGCCGCCGCCGGGGAACCCGCCTAGGCCCGTGATCGCCAAAATTCTTAATTACCGCGACCGGGAGAGGATACTGGAACACTTTCGTAAGGGAGGAACGATCACACGAGGAGCGGCAAACATCACGGCTTACCCGGATTACACCCTGACTGTGCAGCGTAGCCGCATGAATTTTGGGACAGTAAAGCGGAGATTGAGAGAGGCGGGCCACAAATATAGGTTACTTTATCCTGCAAAATTGAAAGTCATTCATAAACATAAAACTCTGTTTTTTGAGACCCCGGAGGATGCCATGGGATGGCTCGATGCGCAAGGATGTCCCCAGGAGTCAGAAGTTCGTATGGAGAAAGAGCTCGGAAGAGATAAGTGATGCATGAAGAAGGTGCCGCAAGATGGCGTGGCACGTGGGACTTGAATATAGTCGCTTGCGCAGCCTTCAGTAGATAAGGTCAGAGCATTGCACTATTTGTCATAAGCACTGTGGTTAATGTTGACTTAACGGGAGCCTTACGGAGCGATTCTCTTTACCCCACAACAGTTTTAGTTGAGTGGCCATTAGGGCGACTTCACCCTACTGAGCTCTGTGCATCGGTCGGTGCCTGCAGGGCTAGATGTGGGGGTGCCTGAGCTCCGAGGATGGAGCTGGGCAGCAGTTGGGGTGTGTGATGTTGGGGAAGGGACGGGTGGGGGGAGGGGAGGGAAGTTGGGGTTTTGCTGTGTACATAGTTAAGGGGAGTTTGAGCTGGTACGATAAGCTACTAGTAAAAAAGGAGGGCTGTATCTGTATCACGTGGGCAAAGGGGAGTCGCTACATGGGAGGCAGGAAGACACTTATGAGCCATGGGAGACCTTAAGATCGTAACATGGAATGTCAGGGGACTTAACAGCTACTTAAAAAGGAACAAAGTCATGATGTACCTAAAAAGACAGAGGATTGATATTGCGCTGTTGTAGGAAACACATCTGACCCAGCAAAAATTGGAACTGGTGGGGAAAAAGTGGAGAGGCACTGTAGTGGGCTCTCCGTACTCTGCCTACGCTAGGGGAGTGCTGGTCTGGGTGGCACCGCATGTTCCGCTCCGACTCACACAGGAGGTGGTGGACACGGAGGGCAGGTTGCTCATATTGAAGGCCTTGGTAGAGAATAGAGAGGTGTGCATTATAAATACATATGCCCCCAACCAAAACACTGCCACGTATTTTAGAACCCTATGTACTCATCTGGGCGCGTGTGTGGGGGGAGCGGTTATTTGGGGAGGGGACTTTAACTGTGTGCTTGACCCAAAGGCAGACAGATCTGATGGGAAGATTGATCGGCCCACCCCGGCGGCCAGGGTATTACAGACATTACTAGAGGACTTTGGGCTGGCGGATGTTTGGAGACTGAAACACCCTAATGAAACACAGTACTCTCATTACTCAGCTCCGCAGCACCTACACACAAGGTTGGATTATTTTTTTGCCACGCCAGATGTGATGATAGAGACCACCCAAATAGAATATAGAGCAAGGGTCCTGTCGGACCACTCGCCCCTGGTGCTGACCTGGCAGTGCTGTCGCCCCAGGGCGCGGATACCGACGTGGCGCCTCCCGGCGGAGGCGCTCAGAGACTCAGTCTTCAGGGAAGACATCAGGGATGCGATCTCGCAGTACTTTGAGGTGAACACGGGCAGTGTGGATTCAGCGGGTACACTCTGGGAGGCTTTTAAGGTTGTGTTGCGGGGTGCTGCCATTTCTAAGTCAAAAGGCCTGCAGGGTGGGGTCCTAACAGAACTAGAGGAGGCGGAGAAGAAACTGGAGCGCGAAAGCGACAAGGCAGGAGGGGACGCAGAACTTGTACTCGAGTTGAGGCAGAGGTGCGCGGAGCTTTGGGAAAGGCTCTGCAACCTTAACTACAAAAAGTATGTGGAGAGGCAACATGCAGGTGGGGATAAAACGGCCGCTTGTTGGCGTGGTTATATAAGAGCGAAACCCCCAGGCCCCCGATTAGGATAATAACGAGAGGACGGGGAGGTGGTTGACACCCAGGAAGGAGTCAACGAGGCATTCTTGGACTATTGTAGAACATTATATGGGGACAGAGGAGGGGACAATCAGGAGGAGATTAAAGAAACACTAAAAGACATGGAACTACCTAAGATTAGTGATGAAGAAAGGGAGGAACTAGACGCACCAATTACCCTGGAAGAATTAGAGGAGGTGGTAAAACAGCTGCCCACCTGCAAGACCCCAGGTACGGATGGATTCCCGGGCGAGTTTTACAAAATATATAAAGCAGAAGTACTCCCCCCTATGCTAGAGATGTTTAATGAGTCTTTTGAGAAGGGTCGGCTACCGGATACGCTTAGAGAAGCACTAATCGTGCCACTCCCCAAGCCCAACAAGCCAGGGCATTGCTGCGGCTCCTATAGGCCGTTGTCGATGTTGAACCAAGACAGCAAGATCCTGACGGCGGTCCTGGCTAATAGGCTACGAAGGGTCATCAGTAAACTGATACACCCGGATCAGACAGGCTATGTCCCCAATAGAAATATAACTCACAACCACAGGCGACTCCACCGGGTGATTGAAGAGGGGAACAAAAGCGATGAGGAAATGGCGGTGGTGTCCCTAGATGCAGTCAAGGCTTTTGATTCAGTGAGGTGGCCATGGTTGCTGGCGGCCCTGGAAGAATACGGGATGGGGCCGGGTTATGTTAGGTGGGCGAAATTGTTGTACAGTGAACCACTGGCCAGAGTACGCACGGGGTCGGTGATATCTGAGAGGTGGCAACTCAGTAGAGGCACCAGACAAGGGTGCCCCTGGTCCCCGATGTTATATATTCTGGCCCTGGAGCCCTTAGCAGTGTACCTCAGACAACAATATGACATGGTCGGTATTGAAGCAGGGGGAGAGAAACACCTAATATCCCTATATGCTGACGATTTGTTACTGTATTTGAAATATCCGGAGGAAAATCTTCAGTATATTCTAGAGGTCATGGAAAAGTATGCAGAACTGTCCGGCATAGCGGTAAACCCCCAAAAATCGAGCATGTTCCCATTGGGGAGCTACATAGGAGCCCCTCTGGAACGATTGCCAGTGTTGTCCGTACCTTGGGCGGCTGATTCTTTCCGCTACCTCGGAATAGATGTGTATCATACTGTGGAGGGGGAACACTTGCATAACACCGAGGTGGCTGTGAAGAAAATCCGCATGAATATGAAGTTTTGGGAGAAGCTGCCGCTGGCGATGATGGGGTGGGGGGCGATGCTCAAAATGGTGGTCCTGCCTAGGCTGTTACATTTCTTCAGTAATATACCATACCTGATGCCCAAGAAGTTTTTTGCCAAACTGAACAGCATGTGTAGGGACTTCCTGTGGCACGGCACCCGCAATAGAGTGGCGCTATGGAAGCTACAGAACTTCCATGATAGAGGGGGCATCAAGCTGCCGAACTTTGAGGCCTATTATATAGCCAGTCAATTGCAATATGTAACCAAATGGCTCTCTGATGAAGAAACTCCTGAATCTAGGCTGTTTGGGCAGGACTGCACCCCGTTTTACCGAAAAGAGATTATCTGGGTTCCTAGACTTGAAATGAATGAACGCCCGGGTATGCTGTTGCTTGGGTGGAAGATGTGGCACAGAGTGTGCCAACTGATGGAGAACCTGTGCCCGTGTTCCCCACAGGTGCCACTAGTTGCCTTAACTAAGGGAGACAACCAGCTCAGGATGATAATCAGGACCTATTGGGAATCGGTTGGGCTGGCCACATTGGGAGACATATGGCAAGAAGGGGCTATTAAAGAATTCGAAGACCTGGGAGAAGAGACTGGCTTGCATGGAGGCCAATATGTCACGTATCTTAGGCTAGTGCAGACTATTCGCAAAACCTGGCCGGAGACTGTACTGGCGGAAGAACCAGACGCTCCAATCGGAACAATATACGACATATCGGAGGGAGGGCACGTGATCTCTAGACTATATGAGATGGTGATGACCCGGGTGGGGAAGGATTTGACTGATCTGAGGCTGGACTGGGAAGCGGAGGTGGGGGCACAGTTGACCGATGGAATGTGGGAACGGCCATAGGATACCACAAGAAAGTGTCCAGAAATGCTAGATTGCAGCAGATACAGTTATACACAACGCATAGAGCCTATATGACCCCGAAAAGAATATCTAAGTTTGCAAACGCAGGAAGACAAGCATGCCCGAAATGCGATGAGGAAGACGCTGATATGACACACATGTTCTGGTCTTGCGCAGTGATTGAAGCTTTTTGGGGGGAAGTGGCACGGAAACTAGCGGATAAAGGGGTCCCGCTAAACATAGATACGGCCTGGGCCTGCCTGCTTGGAGGGTTTCCCAGACCACGGAACACTAAACACCTTGGGAAACTGAGGGACCTGGCATATGTGCTTGCTAAAAGAAGGATAGCCATAGGCTGGAAGCAATGCCACAAGCCACCGGTAGAGGTATGGTGGCGGGACTTGCAAAAATGGGAGGAGGCTGAAAAGGTGGTGTGGCAGGAGGCATGTAGCAATTGCGGGGAGGAAGATGTAGGCTTGGAGAATGTTAATAACAGGACTGTTTGGCACAGTAGTGGATCCTGCAGCTTCGGAAGGAAGCGATACCCAGCCACACACAGCGGATACAGAACCGGACATGCAAATAAGCTCTTGAGAGGGGGAGGCGAATTGGGGTGCAGTAATGAGTGTTAATTGATGTTCACGAGTCTATTGTAAATAATGCTGCAAGTTTGGTTTGTATTGTTTACTTTCAAAATAAAAAATGTAAACAAAAAATAATAATCATGGCAGTCGAGGTTGATTGATCTTTGTAACTGTTGTTTATAGTCTTGTAGGGTTTAAGGAAGAGTTTAAGGAAGAGGGCCAGGGATATGGGTAAAGCTGACATCATGCTGGCTTACGTGTAAGGATTGATTGGATTTTCAGAAGTATTTTCGCTACTGGACCTTATTCTCACATTTGGGAATTCCCTTTGAACAAACGAGGAGTCCGATAAAAAAATGTCAGTGTCCGTCGTAATGTTGGGATTAACATGAGGTCTCGCAAGGTCTTCATTTGCAGACACCAGTTCTAGAAGACCTTTTGACCTTATGGTCTTGGGGCAAACTGCAAGCATCTTATCCCAGGAGAAGTAAGCAAGTCCACTCTCCTACGTTTCCTCGAAGGAATGTCAGGGCATTCTCGCTCAGTCTTATAATTATGCATGTCATTGCATGAACATGTCAGTGGTCGGTTCACCTGTGCAAGTAAATGCCGTCTACCACAGTGTTATGGTAGTCCGCAAGGTACATATTTATACCAATTAGTCGGTGGCCTGGGTGTTGAATATATAAGTTGCATAGGCACGAAAATAGGAGCTTTACTGCGTTTCCAAATTGTGTAATCTTTGGCAAGAATAGGGGCCATCAAAAAGTATTCATGTTTGCAGATTGTGGTATTACATTAAATAGCACTCCTGCACTGGTATGACAATGCATTACTTGCCGTAAAAGCATTTCTGATGGTTGTATCTGCTTAGATTCACATGCTGTGCATATTCCGACATCCAGTGGTCACTGCAGAGTATTGCATTTTGTTTTTCGTAGTCGAACAGGGGACGTCGACAAGGGGTGTCTGTAACACTATCCCTATAGTGACTTGCAGTGTACCCACAATCCCTCACGCATCGAGGTCCCTCTGTTTGTATTTTTTCTGCCCTGAGGGAGCCTATTAGACGTGAGTGACTACAGAAAAGAGAGATATAGAAGAAAGTCTATGTTCCTTCCATCCGAGCGGGGAGAAGGGTGGGCACATGTGAATCTAAGCAGATACAACCATCAGAAATGCTTTTACGGTAGGTAATGCATTGTCTTCTGATGTTGTTAATCTGCTTAGAATCACATGCAGTGCATAGACTAGCGAGCAGTACTCGGAGTTGGAGGTGGGTTGTGAGAAGGAACAGTAGAAAAAAGATGTCTTAATACTGCTTGTCCCACCTGGGAGTCAGATCTAGAGTGGGCATCTAGACTGTAGTGTTTTGTAAAGGTGTGAACAGAACTCCAGGTTGCCGCTTTGCAAATGGACTCAAGAGGGACATTTGCAATGAAAGCTATGGAAGCCCCGGTGCCTCGAGTGGAGTGTGCTCTTGGCTTGAAGGGTAGTTCTCTCTTAGCAAGAGTGTAACAGAGAGTGATGCATTGTACAATCCATCTAGAAATAGTGGATTTTGAAACTGCATCTCCTTCTCTTCCTGCTGCCACCGAGACAAAGAACTGGTTAGTCTTTCTCAATGGTCTAGTTCTTTCCATATAAAACATCACAGCTCTGCGAACATCCAGTGTATGCAGGCTCTTCTCACCTAAGTTTGAAGGATTTTGAAAGAACGTTGGTAGTTCTACTGACTGGTTGACATGGAATTTAGAGATACATTTTGGTGCAAACCTAGGATGTGTGCATAGAACCACCTTATCCTTGTGAGCGGTTACAAAGGGGTCTAGTACAGAGAGCGCTTGTAGTTCACTTACTCTCCTAATGGAGGTGATAGCTATTAGAAAAGCAGTCTTAAGAGTGAGGTCTTTAAGTGTTGCTTTGTGTATGGGTTCAAAGGGTGACCCCATGAGCCTGATTAGTACCACATTTAGGTCCCATCAGGGAGCGGGGTTAGCTATGGGAGGGTGGATCCTCTTCACTCCTTCCATGAAGGCTTTAATAACTGGGACTTTCCACCATGACACTTTAAGTTGGGAAGTGGTGTATGCGAAAAGTGCAGCTAAATGGACTTTAATAGAGCCTGAGTCTAGTAGGTGAGTCAGGTACAGAACAATTTGTGTGGGAGAGCAGTCAACTGGGTTGATGCTCCTTCCCCTACACCAGATGACAAATCTTTTCCATTTGCTAGAATAACAGTGACGAGTGTTAGGCTTTCTAGCCTCCCTGAGAATGTCCATGCATCTCTGCGCGAGTTGTAAATGTCCAAACTCTATGATCTCAGGAGCCATGCTGCTACGTTCATGGTCTGAGGGCATGGATGTAGTGTCCTGCCCTTGTCCTGTGACAGCATGTTGTACGGGCAGGGAAGTTTCACTGGAGGAGATAGGGACATCTCCATAAAGTGAGCAAACCATTGCTGTCTGGCCCACATAGGGGCCACCAGTATCATGGTAACTTGTTCCTGGTGCATCTTGTGCACTATCTTGTTGAGAAGGGGAGTCGGGGGAAAAGCGTAAACAAATTTCCCTGACCATGGTATCGATAGACCGTTCCCCTTGGATTGGTTCTTGGGGTACCTGGAGGCGTAATCTTGGCATTGGGAGTTCTCCAGAGTTGCGAACAGATCTATTTCTGGGAATCCCCATTGTGTGAAGACGTCGAAGACAATGTCTTCGTGTAACCGCCATTCGTACTCCGAGGGCAGAGGGAAGTCTCTGCTGAGTTCGTCTGCTAGCAGATTGAGTTCCCCTGGTACATGTTGTGACAGTAGGAACATGTGTTTGAGAGCCCACTTCCAGATGTTCTGGGACAGCTTGGACAGTCCTGGAGAGTGAGTGCCCCCTTGCTTGTTGAGGTAGTACATGGCTGTGTTGCTGTCCGTGAGGAACAGCACTGTCTTCCCTTGCAGGTGTGCCTGGAAGGCTTTCAGTGCCTTGAACACAGCTAGTAGCTCCAGTAAGTTTATGTGCTTGGATGCTATGCTCAGAGTCCAAACTCTGTGAGCTGTCTGATGGGATAGGTGAGCCCCCCCCCATCCTGTGAGGGATGCGTCTGTGATTAGAGTGGCTTCCACAGCGGGTGTGGCGAATGGTTTCCCTATTAACAGGTTTTCCTTCGACCACCACCGTAGCGAGAGAACCAAGGCCTGCAAGACCACCACTAGATCGTCCCATTGTCCGCTGGCCTGACACCACTGGCTGTTGAGCCACTCTTGCATTGGGCGCATGCGCAGGCGCTCGTGAGGTACCAAATAAATACATGACGCCATCATTCCTAGTAAGCGCATTGCTTTGCGTACCGTCACCTCTCGACCGGCCACATATTGAGGGATCTGAAACAGCATGTTTTGGACCCTCTCGTTGGAGGGGAAGACGAGGCCGTCCTTTGTTGAATTAGAGCTCCTAGGAATTGTTTGATCTGGCTGGGGTCTAAACTGGACTTCTTCTCGTTGATGCAGAAGCCCAGTTGAAACAAAAGGACTACAGTCTTTTGGGTATTTGAGAAGCATGTTTCGTAAGAATCCCCTGCTATGAGCCAATCGTCGAGGTAAGGGTATACTGGGATGGACAACCTGCGCAGGTGGGCCGCTGCCACTGCCAGTACCTTCGTGAATACTCTCAGCGCTGATGCTATGCCGAAGGGTAGCACTCTGAACTGGTACTGTTTGCCCTCTATCATGAACCCGAGTTATTTCCTGTGCGCTGGCAACATTAAAATATGAAAGTATGCATCTTTCATGTCCAGTGTGGTCATGTAATCTCCCTGTGAAAGCAGGGGGATTACCTCCTGTAGAGTCACCATACAAAACTTTTGAGGTTTGACAAATTTGTTCACTGGGCGCAGATCTAGTACAGGGCGCATGGTTAAGTGCTTTTTGGGTACAAGGAAGTACACTGAATAAATACCTTCCATTACCTGAGATAGAGGCACAACCTCTATAGCTCCTTTTTCTAGTAGTTGGTCCACTTCTTGAAGAAGGATGGTGAGGTGTTGTGGTGACATGCGTCGTCCCCTTGGGAGTCTGTACGTAGGGGAACTGTTGAATTCTATACAGTAACCGCGGGCTATGGTTGATAGTACCCAGCGGTCTGATGTTATACCCTCCCATGCTGGAAGAAAGGATGTTAAACGGCCCCCGACCGGCGATGCATGGGAGGGGACACAAATCTTTGAGTCATTTGGTGTTGGTGGCTTGGGAACCTCTAGGGGTGGGACCCCGACCTCTTCCCTTGCTACGACGTTGTCCTCTTTGGTTGTATTGTCCACTGGTGCCTTGGTTAGAGGACCAGTTACCTGCAGAATATTGCTGCTGCTGTTGTTGCTGCTGCTGGCGTTGGCCTCGAAAAAAGCGTTTGTTGCCATAACCACATTTGTTGGGAGGCCTTGAAATTTGGTCTAGGGTTTTGATGGTGTCAAATTCCTTCTTTGCGGTCTCTAGTGCCTCATCCACCGCCTTACCAAAGAGGTTGACATCTTCTATAGGTTTGTTAATTAGAGATGCTTGTGTTTCAGGTTTAAAGCCTGAATTACGTAGCCATACATGGCGTTTGAGGAGGATTCCTTGGACTAGGGAACGGCCAGCCGTTTGTGCAGCATCCAGAGTATGATGCTTTGGTTGACTAAGGTCCCTTCAGTAACTGTGGCTGGAAGCCGAGTACGTAGGGGTTCCGGTACCTCCTCGATGTCCTTACGTAGTTTGCTCCATTGTGCATCTGCGTAACTTGCCAGCAAAGAGTTGTTGTTGGCAATTCTTGCGGAAAAGGCAGCCGAGGCTGTAATCCTCTTTCCTAGGGCATACAACTTTTTACCCTCTTTATCTGGTGGTGCCTTGCTAGTTGACAGCGGGACCCCTGATCTTTTCCTTGTATTTGTCACCACTAAGGAGTCTGGTACAGAGTGGCCCCTGATGTATAACGGGGACTAAATAATTTTTCTATCCTCGGGTTGACCCCTCTGATCAACGCGGGTGTAGATAGTGAAGGAATAATTTGTCTCTTTACTGAGGCGAGAAGGGGAATGGTTTGGCTGACAGGGGGTTTCTCCTTGATGATCTTTTCTACAAAGATATTTTCTACAAAGTCTCGATTTCGAAATGCGCTGCTGCCTTGCGTAGTAGTGCATTAAAGGTAGGTTGATCGTCTATAGGTGACGCTTTCCTAATAGGTGAGTCCTTGGGGGGGGGGGGGGGGGGGACAGGTTTAGGGCGTCAGGGTCTGAAAACGCTGATGGGGACTGCCATGGCTGTGAAGCGCCCTCTTCTGGGTCTTCTCCGAAGCCCCCATCACCCATATCTGGGTTATCTTCAAAACCTTCATCCTCTAGGTTTTGTTCCCCTTCATTGCCTAAGAATTCGTCATCCTCCTGAAAGTGGGGGTCCCCTCCAGTGAGGTCATATAAATCTACATCCTCTTGGGGGGATCAAACAGCCTAGGGTACTTGGCCCTGGGATCCTCCTGAGGTCCCTCTCTTGATCTCTTGGGTGTTGGAAGGTTCTGGGTCTCCATAAACCTCTCCATTTTGTCCATACAAAACTGTAGTCTCTCTATGGTTTCATGAGGTACCCCAGAGTGGTCAGGGGAGGAAAAGGGAGGGCCTTCAGTTTGCAAACGCTTCGACCTATCCCATAACGTCGAAGAAAGGTTCCCCTCGCCTTCTGAAAAGCCTTCTGGTAGGCTAGGAGTCCCTCTCGACGGAGGGGGCAGTTCCTGCCTTCCTTCTGACCTTTTCGGCGTCTCCCAGGCTCTCGACAACTAAACTGTCTGTCGAGGGTACCTCTGACGTCAACGTTACAGGCGTCGCTTGCTCTATGCCGACGGGCACTCTCTGACGGTGCGGGGCCAGGGACAGACGAGGAGCGTGAACGCTCCTTAGAGAGGTCTACGACTTCCGAAACGGACGTCGGGTTATCACATTCCTCGTCACTTTCGGCGGCGGCTGATGAATCAGACCTAGACATGGTGTAGGCTGCCCACCTTTTGACCCTGCGGTCTTTTAAAGTCTTCGGCTTAAGAAGCTGACAGGCCGCACAGCCGTCTTCTTTGTGGTCGAGGGGCAAGCAACGGTTACACCGTTTATGCTCGTCTTTCCAGGTAAACTTGCCCTTGCAACGCGGGCAAAACCTAAAGGGTGTACTCTCCATAGCTGAGGAACCGATTGCATGTGACTACAACCCCGAAGGAAAAGGAGGGGAAAGGGAAAGGCATTCTCAAAGAGAAACAATAAATGTCCCACGACCCCACTCTCCCTACTGTATTTGGCCGGCGAGGCCAGGCCACGTGTTTGGCGAATGCCGAACAACCTCCCCCGTTGAAGGCACCGCCGTCGGAGATCTTGATCGGCCGTGAACAGCTTCGCAGCTACGACGCCGAAGGAGGGGTGTAAAGTAATAATATGGTTATAAGTTAATAAACGACCAAAGGTCGAATAATGTTTTTGCAATGTCTCTCAAGGATCTCCGCGTAAAGGCGACCAAGATCTGGGCGGAAAAAAACAATCTGAGGGACCTCGACGCGTGAGGGATTGTGGGTACACTGCATGTCACTATAGGGATAGTGTTACAGACACGCCTTGTCGACATCCCCTTTTCGACTACGAAAAACAAAACGCAATACTCCGCAGTGACCACTGGATGTCGGACTATGCACAGCATGTGATTCTAAGCAGATTAACAAACATCAGAAAATTGATTTATTATGATCGAACATTGACGGATACTGAATAACGACTAACACATTCACAGAAGTGCCTATGGCAGAGTTTAGGCACACATGTTCTTTTCTAAAGGTCAATAAGGGACTAGTAAACAATGGAGAAGAACAAGTTACTTACCAACTGGTAACGTTCTTTCGACTGGATGTTCCTCCAAAGTATTCCTCATCTTAGATGTATTCGCCCAGCTTTGGCTGCTTCGGAAATTTTTTCTCGGCAGAGGGTGCTGTGTGTCGATGTCGTTGAGTCGAGGTCCCTCAGAGGCCTCCGTCGAGGGTGACGTCATCGGGTATACAAGTAGCATGCGTGGCGCCCGCTGGCCTCAGTTCTGGGACCTCTGCCCCGTTGGGGCAGGGGTCAACCCGAATGGTAGGATTAGAAACTGATAGTGCGAGTTGCCAACCGCGAACCTCAGGTATTTTCTGTGCTTCAGATGGATTGGCACAAGAAAATAAGCATCCTGAAGGTCCAATGACACCAACCAATCCTGAAGTTGAAGGGCCTAAAAGATCTGAGAAAGAGTAACCATCTTGAACCTGTCCTTCCTGAGGAGCTTGTTCAAGTCTCTTAGGTCCAAGATGAATCTCAGTCCTCCGTCCTTTTTGGGAATCAAAAAATATGGGGAGTACCATCCCGTGTTCCTCTCCGCTACAGGTACTGGTTCTATAGCACCTTTCTCTAGCAGGGTTAAGACTTCCTACCGTAGGAGCGGGTCTGGAAACTTCAAACAGTGTCTCCCCAGTGGATTGCTTTGAGGCTGCGTTAGAAAAGGAAGGCAGTAACCATGGGCTATTATTTCTAGAGCCCAAACATCTGAAGTAATGGCTCGCCATTCTTGCAGATGCTGGGACAGCCTGCCTCCCACAGGTGTCTTGTGATGCAAGTCCACAAAGTGGTTTTGTGGCGGATGCTGCAGCTGCTGATGGTAAGGATGCTGCAGCTGGAGCTGGTTTAGCACGTTTTCCTTGCTCACCAAGAGTGATTTTTCTCTGGCCTCTTTGACTGGCCATTCCTCTCGCCTTTCCATATGAGGAGTAATAACGATAGGATCGTCCCTTCAAAGATTGTCCTGATGCACAAAAAGGCTGAGGTTTCCTAATAGCAGCTCCTAAGGACTTGGCAGCCGCTTTCGAGGTCTGCAACCTCTCAAGGCTCTCTTCAGCCTTGTTGCCAAAAAGGTGAGACCCGTCAAAAGTCATGTTCAAAAGACGGTTTTACACATCTCGTGCGAAACCCGACTTTCGCAACCACACAAATCTGAGCATCACTGTGCTAGTGGCCATGGACCTGCTCACACTATCTGCAGTGTCCAATCCAGACTGAAGGGATTCCTGCATGGCCTCCTTTCCATCTCTAAGGAACAAGTTACTTACCTGTAACTGTTGTTCTCCAGCATGGGTCTGGCATGGATTCACATGCTCATGAATATTCCCCGTCGTCAGGCTGGGAATCCTCGGTAAAGAAAAAACCAGTATCAGTTTCGTTTCTGATCTGTCTTTCGTAGTAATAACCAATCACTGGTCTCTGCGTCATACTGACCACAGCCAATGACTGCCCTCTACCTAAGCCCCGCCTCTGGCAGCCATCTTCAGATTTGGAAGCACGTGAAGTGGCAGTATGACCAAGTGAAGAGCCGCAGAGGGGTAGGCGGGAGGGTTCGCATGTGAATCCATGCCAGACCCATGCTGGAGAACAACAGTTACAGGTAAGTAACTTGTTCCTTCTCCAGCATGGGGTCTGGCATGGATTCACATGCTCATGAATAAAGAATACATAGCAGTACACACATGCACAACCACGGGAGGTGGCAAAGGCTCAACATTAAGCATCACATCAACTCAACATCAAGCATCTTACCTCCTCACCAGGCTCACCTCAGGCGAACAGGTTGCGCAGCACTGCTTGGCCGACCCTGGACTCCTCCCTGGAATCCCGGTCGACGCAGTAGAATTTCGTGAAGGTGTGCGTCGACCTCCACGTAGCAGCCCTGCATATGTCCGCAGGGGCACACCAGATAGGAACGCCGTGGTAGCTGCGATCGCTCTGGTGGAATGGGCTCTCGGACGGCCAGGCAGCGGTCGGTTTGCCAACCGGTGACAGCACATGATACAGCCGGAGAGCCATCTGGAGATGGAAGCCTTCGAGAGAGCCTTCCCCTGATTGACAGGTCCAAAGTTCACAAAGAGTTGTGACGTCTTCCGAAAACCCTTCGTGCGGTCCACGTAGAACTTCAGCGCTCTAGCTACATCCAGCGAGTGCAAAGTCCTCTCAGCCGGCGACGAAGGCGACGGGAAGAACACAGGTAACACCAAGGGTTCGTTGAGATGGAAGTCCGACGGTACCTTGGGCATGAAGGAGGGGTGCGTCCTGAGCACTACCCTCGTGTCGTGGAAAGTCAAGTACGGGGCCTTGCAGGAAAGGGCCTGGATCTCTCCCACTCGTCGTGCGGAGGTGATGGCCACAAGAAAAGCTGTTTTCCACGATAGAAACTTCAACGGGGCCGAGTGCAGAGGCTCGAACGGAGGTCCCATGAGCTTGGTCAGCACCACGTTGAGCTCCCACGCCGGGGCCGGAGCCTTCACCGGCGGGAACGATCTGAACAGTCCCTTCATGAACTCTTTCACCAGACGATGAGACCACAAGGACGTCCGCCCCGTGGTTCTGGTGTATCGGGAGATCGCAGCAAGATGAATCTTGATGGACGCGTGTGCCAGACCAGCTTTGGCCAGCGTCAGCAGGTACGGCAGTACTTGGGGAGCCGTAATCCGTAGAGGGTTAATCTTCTGTGCGCGGCACCAGACAGAGAACCTCTTCCATTTGTGTCCGTAGCATTTAAGAGTCGAGGACGCCCTGGCCTTTGCAAGAACCTCTCTGCAATCGGCCGGTATGTCGTATCCTCCAAACTCTAGCGCTGCAGGAGCCAGGCCTGCAAGTTCAGCGACTTCGGGTCGTGGTGGAGGATGGCGCCTCCTTCCCTGGAGAGTAGATCTGCGTCCGCCGGCAGCTTGATCGGCGGGGACGCTGACAAGTCCAGCAAGTCCGGGAACCATATCTGCCTCGGCCACGCAGGTGCGACGAGGATCATCCTGCACCGTGACCTCTTGAGCTGGTTGATGAGCCGGATTAGCAGAGGCAAAGGAGGGAACGCGTAGAGGAACAGGCCCTCCCAGGGGAACGAGAAAGCATCGCCCATGCTCCTCGTCTGGGGAAACCTGCTGGCGAACCTCCGGCACTTGGTGTTCGTCGCCGTCGCGAACAGGTCGATCTGGGGTGTGCCCCACCGTCGGAAGAGGCGATCCACCAGATCCTGCCGTAGTTCCCACTCGTGGCACGAGCGCAGCTCCCTGCTGAGTGAGTCGGCGATGGTGTTTTTTATCCCTGCCAGATGAAACGGCACCAGAAAAATCCCTTGGGCGACGGCCCAATGCCACAGGTCCTGCGCCTCCTTGGACAGCGCTGGGGACCTGGTTCCGCCCTGTTTCCTGATGTAAAACATGGTGGTGGTGTTGTCGGTGAAGATCCTCACCACCTTGCCCCTGAGGGACGGAAGGAAGGACCTGAGGGCCCAAAACACTGCACGGAGCTCCAGGATGTTGATATGCAGGGACTTCTCCGTCGGGAGCCAGAGTCCCCTTGCGTGCAGATTTTCGGTGTGCGCTCCCCACCCTTCCAGGGAGGCATCCGTGGTCACAGTCTCCTGGTGGGCTGGGGCCTGGAAGTCCATGCCCGCCGTCAGATGCGCGCGGGTGCCCCACCACCGTATAGCTCGTCGGAAGCTCTCGTCGAGCTTGATCCTTTCCTCGAAGCTGCCCGTCGTCTGGATCCAGCGCGCATCCAGGAATTCTTGCAACGGGCGCATCCGGAGCCTGCACATGGGAATGAGGTAGATGCAGGAAGACATCATCCCGAGGAGGGACTTGATGGTCCTCACTTTGGCCGCGTCGGCCACCAACATCCGTTGCACCTTGCCCAAGATGGTCCTGGTCCTCTCCTCCGACGGGGAGGCCAGAAGGGACACTGTGTCAAGCCTCGCTCCCAGAAACAGTGCGACTTGCGCGGGCACCAGGTGGGATTTGGCGTAGTTCACGGAGAATCCCAGGTCCGTGAGGAGTTGGACGGTCCTTGCCGTGTGGACCACGGCGAGCTCCCTCGTCTTGGCGCGGATGAGCCAGTCGTCCAGGTAGGGGTAGACGTGAATCCCCTCGCGGCGCAGCTGCGCCGCCACCGGTGCGAGGCACTTGGTGAATACCCTGGGTGCCGACCGTAGTCCGAAGGGAAGGGCTTTGAACTGGTAATGACGCCCTTGGACCACGAACCTGAGGAATTTCCGGTGCCCCTTTAGGATGGGAATGTGGAAGTAGGCATCCTCCAAATCCAACGACGATAGGAAGTCTCCTTCCTCCAGCTGACCGAGGACGTGCTGGAGGGTGACCATCCGGAACTTCTGCGCCTTGATGAACTTGTTCAGACGTCGCAGGTCTAGGATGGGGCGCCATCCTCCCGTCTTCTTCCTCACGAGGAAGTATCTCGAGTAGACTCCGGAGCCCCGAAGCCTCTTTGGGACGAGTTCGATGGCGCCCTTCCTGAGCATCGCCCTTACCTCCAGGAGAAGTTGAGGGGCGTGAAGTTCTTTCCTGGCCACGGGGGGGGACGCGCGGGCACCTTCTTTGAACTAGAGCGCGTGGCCCCGGGCCAGGGCGTCCAGCACCCAACGGTCGGTGGAGATGGACTCCCACACGCTGACGAAGCCCGCCAGCCGGCCTCCCACCGGGGTGCTTCGGTGGGGGCCCGACCCCACGGCCGGTTCAATCCTGCTTGGACGCGGCCTTGCCGCCTTGACCTCCTTGGCGACGACGGCGGGGTCCGGTAGACTTGCCTCGTCCTCTGTAGGCCTCTTGCGATGACGAGCGGGCCGCTTGACGGTAGGAAGCGAAACCGCCGCCGGAACCTCTGAAGGCGCCCTTGCCTCCGCTGCTCCGAAAGGGCGTCCGTCGTTGCTGCAGAACTCCAAGGGCCCGGGCCGTCTCAGTATCCGCCTTGATGGCCTGAAGGGAATCGTCCACTGTCTTCCCAAACAGATTGTTCCCGTCGAAGGGCATGTCCAGGACTCTGGTCTGGACGTCCTGCCGGAAGTCCGTAGCTTTGAGCCATCCACGACGTCGAAGGCAAACGCCGTTGCCCAGCTGGCGGAACCCAGTGTCGGCGATGTCCGTCGCCACGGTGATGGCGTGGTCCGAGGCCACCTCACCTTCCTGCAGGATCTCCAGGGCCTCCGCCCTCTTGTCGTCCGGCAGAAAATCCAGCAGGGGAGCTATCTTGTACCAGAGCTCCCTGTCGTAGCGAGCCACGATAGCCAAGGCGTTGGCCGCTTTAATCGTCGTCGCTGCCGACGAGATGACTCTACGTCCCATAGCATCCAATTTCCTTCCCTCGCCGTCCGGCGGGGAAGTCGATGTGGAGGCCGCACCCCCCCCCGCTTTCTTCCTGGCTGCCGCGGAGACGACGGAATCCGGGGTAGGCTGCGCCCGGAGGCACAGGGGGGCCGTGTCCGGGACCCGGTACTTTTTCTCGTACCGGTCTCTTCTAGCTGGCGTCGTGGAAGGGTTCTTGAGGAGGGAAAGGCCCTCATCCCAAATGTCGTCCAACAGAGGCACTGCGAGGACCGTCTTCCTCTTGGCCTCGCGCCGCTGATAAAGGAAGCCTTCCTTTTTCTTCTCCTCAGGGCAGAGTTGGAAAAGCTCGGAAGCCCTGGAGATCATGGAGTGGAAAGATCCGATCTCGTCGGGCGGAGAAGCCCTGGCGGGAGGCGACGACGGAAAATCCTCGTCGTATGCCTCGTCGTCCGTACCCGTCGCTGCCGTGTCAGTCCCCGTATCATCCCCTCGGGTGGACGGGGAGGAGGGCTGGACGGGGCGCGACGGTTGAAAAGGAGGTGGTGGATGGATCCTTCTTTTCTTGGTAGGGGGAACACCAGAAGGTCCCGGTTCTGGATCCCCCGACGGGAGAGGTTCCTTCGTCGGTAACGGTAGCCTCGTCCTTATCTCGGAGCATAAGGACTGTATGGCCAACAAAATGGCCGCCGAGTTGTCTTGCGGCGCTGGCAGAGGGGAGTCCGACGGGCGAGCAGGGGCCCCGTCGGTATCCTCGACGATGTCGTCGTCGTCACCTGCGTCGGGGTCCATTCCGACGGGCTGGCCTTCTTCCACGCCTAGGCCGTGGCTTAAGACCTCGATCAGCTCCTCTTCTGAGGTTGAGGCCGAATCTACGACGACGCCCTGCCCCCCCTTCTTCTTCCCCACGGAGGGTTTCACGGGGGTCCTATCGATGGGCACAAAAGAAGACTCCCTCCGAGGAGGCAGGGAGATTCTGGGCCCCGAGGTCGCCACCACTGGTGCAGCCTCCACAGGCTGAGCCAGGGCCGCCGCGACCGTTTCGATAGAGGGCTTGGTCGGATGGATCAAGGCCTTCACCACCTTAGGTGCGCTCACCGCCTTATCCTTGAGGGAGGGGGCACTGCCACGCTCCTCCTCTGCCTTAGAGCTCGACCGGGGCCTCTCCAGGAGCTTCGCCGGGTGCTCGGCCTTCCTCTTACCCGACCCAGAGCGTTGGCTCGTGGTTGATGGTGCCGGGGAGGGTGCGCCCTGCCTGGCGCCCGTAGAGCCCGACCGTTCGGCGCTCCCGGTGCCAGCGGACTCGCGGTGCTTAGCCTTATGTTGGGCCCCCGTCGCCGGGGCGCCCTCAAAGGTCTTAGAAGACCGCTCGGATTTCTTCTTCTTCTCGCCAGACGGGCTCTTACCCTCCAGCCAGTTGGCGAGACGTTGATGGCGGTCCTTCATGGTCCGTTCCGACATGTTGCCGCAAAACGCACAGTCCTTCTCCACGTGCGTCTTGTCCTCATGAAGGCAGTAAAGGCAGAAAGAGTGTTCGTCCTCCTTAAAGACGTTCTGCAGCTGGCATCCAGGGCAGACCCTGAACAGCTTTCCGGGCGTCGAGCTTCCCTTCTCCTGGGCCATCTCCGAGACCGGGCCTGAGAAGCTTCTGGAGTCCTCCGAAGTGTAGCTCGACGAAATCTTCACCCTTGAGGGGCACAGACGAATCCGACACGGGTCCCCGTTGATCGGATGTAGGATCGGTGGAGCTTGAGGCTCTTTTGACCGAAAGAATCGAAGTTTTTTGTGAAAAAGCGCGAAAAAATAGCACTAACGCTCGAGAGCAATAGCACGAGGATCCCAACACATGAACGTGCGGTAAAAATCTGAAGATGGCTGCCAGAGGCGGGGCTTAGGTAGAGGGCAGTCATTGGCTGTGGTCAGTATGACGCAGAGACCAGTGATTGGTTATTACTACGAAAGACAGATCAGAAACGAAA
This sequence comes from Ambystoma mexicanum, assembly GCF_040938575.1. NCBI lineage: Eukaryota > Metazoa > Chordata > Amphibia > Caudata > Ambystomatidae > Ambystoma > Ambystoma mexicanum. Next base: position 1,469,447,467 of record NC_090931.1, on the reverse strand, counting down.
CTGATACTGGTTTTTTCTTTACCGAGGATTCCCAGCCTGACGACGGGGAATATTCATGAGCATGTGAATCCATGCCAGACCCCATGCTGGAGAACGATGGCTAGGAATCCTTACCTTTCTTCCCCTTCTGGTATGTGCTCCGCCGCCATTGCAATGCACTCCCACAGAGTGTACAAAAATGTTGCCAAGGCACACGTCGAGTTGGCCGATTTTAATGCCATACTCCCAGCTGAAAATACCTTGCATGCCCAACCATCCACATGCTTGTCGTCCCTATCCGGAGGGATGGTAGGGTACGCCACCTTATTTGATGTAGCTGTGGCTGCCTGGACCACCAGACTCTCAGGAGTGGAGTGTTTGGACAGATAGCCGGGGTCGCTACTGGAAGGGTGGTATTTTGACGTGAGGGACTTATTCACAGGAGGAATTGAGTCCGGGGTCCCCCAATTTTTGGCCACCCTATTTTGTAAGGCTACATGGAAGGGTAAAATCAGACCTTCGGTTGGGCCCTGATCTAGTATGTCAGTCAGGTCATCCTGGATGAACTGAGTTGGTGGTCTAGCGCATCCTAAATATTCCACCACCTTTGTCATCAGTTGTCTATATGAGGGACTGGCATGATCCCCTGGCTATGGTTTGCCAAATCCTGTCTCAGGTGATGTGTCAATTCCACTTGCATTATGCAAAGTTTCCACTAAATCCCTCATTCTGCTTTCCTCAGAAATTAGACATTCTGGCACATTAGGGGTGCCATACTCTAGGCCAAAAAGAACATCCTCCTCCTTTCTTGTTCTTCAAAAATTGAAGGCAAGGATTAAAAAAATTCTTTCCTTGGCAGAGGCTTATGAATTTTTTCTGGCAGGGCTGTTACAGTGGAGGCTGAAGGATTTATAGGCTTTGCAGTTTTTTCTTTTGCAGCTTTTTTGTCCGTTTCTGACTGAACTGGAGCCTTTGAAACTATGGGCACCAAAGGCTTTGGGGTCAACGTCGACAAAGGCGTCGATAGCGTAGACGAAATAACAGTCGTCGACGGAGCTGGCTTCGAAGGCGTCGAAACACTCTTCGAAGGCTCGTCCTTCGAGGTGTGTCGGGTTACGGACCGCATTGATGACCTCGAGCGGTCGACTCGACTCGAGCGATCTTTATAACTCGGGGTCCTGGAGGGTTCGAGATCTTTTCTCCTTCAGTCACCCTAGCTCGAGGGCACGCAAGTGTCGGAACGGTAACGCTCTCGGCCGGCTTCTGAGGAAGGCACGGACCAAGGCTTAGCCTTTTCAAAAACCTCCATCATTTTAATTCTAAATGCTTCCCATTCTTCAGAGGAAGAATGTTTTGTGGGGCATTTCATTTTCTTGGGGGATTCGTCAGAAGACGAGGTGGAAGGGGATCAGTGGCGTCTCTTTTTAGACTTTTTCGTCAAAGACGAAGGGTGGTGGGAACCACTTCGGGACCTAGACCTATGTCTTTGCCTTTCGCGTCGAGGAGATTTGGGTTCTCGACTCGACGTTTGAGGCTTTTCGGTCGGGTTTCGACCTACCTGTAGCTTTCCCTTCCACTCTCGCAAGGCCTTGCCCGTCATAGCCTCACACTCTGCACAGGCCTCCGTGTCGTGGTTCTCGCAAAGGTACCAGAGACATACTCGGTGCAGATCCGTGATCGACATTTTGGAACCACAAGTTTTACATTTTTTGAACCCCGAACGCGGGGTAGTCGGGGTCGACGATGAGGTCATCTCGAATATCTTCACAATAACTGCGTCACAGAACTATCGAGGCGCGCAACTGAGGCCAATGGGCGCCGCGCGTGCTACTTGGATACCCGATGACGTCACCTTTGAGGCCTCCGAGGCACCTCAACTCGACGTCATCGACGCATGGCGCCCTCTGCCGAGAAAAAATTTCCGAAGCAGCCAAAGCTGGCCGAATACATATAAGATGAGGAATATGTTGGAGGACACAATACATTCGAAGGTATAGATAGTATCACAGCACTGTGGGGGTGGGGGGGGGGGCATTGCAGCAGGAAACGGTAAGGATTCAAATTATCGTAAAACTAGCCAAGCCTTAAATGAACATAAACATAAATCACTGTGCACATTGGAAGGGTAGAGTTTGCGCTATAGTCAAAGTCTAATTACGTTGACCATACTGGACGGAAAGGTCTTTGTGTGAAGTTTTATGGATTTATGGTAGAGATAACTTGTATCTGTTCCGAATGCTCTCTAAGTAAAACAGGGCGGGTAGCGTAGAAAGGCCCGGCCGGAGCCTTTCCCTGAAATACATGTTTACATAAGGTAGATCACTGCTTTGTTCTGGGAGTGGTAAGGGGCCTGACAACCACCACACGTTAAGGGACAAGGCAGCCTGAACGGGAATGTTAAATATACTCCTGAGCATATGATCACTAACAGCTTTGTGAAATAACGCTTCAAGTAGTTGTATCAATGGTTTAACAGAACATAGATAACAAAACCTCGTTTTGAGTGTTAGAACATTTTAAGTGCTGGGGTCAAGGGGTAAGTAAAGAGTTGGGGGAAGGGAGACAAGTAAAGCAGTGGGTAAGTGGGAATATTAAAAAAGTTGGGGAGAAGTTATGAAATAGGTAAAGGGTTGGGGGAAAGAAGAATGTTCGGCAGTCAAAGGATTGGGATGAGATGCCTGCTATGATTGAGCTCAGACTACAATACGAGTTAAAAACAGAACGATTAATGTGAGATTGAAAGGGGCTCGAATTGTCAAAAGAAGTAATGTCAGCCAGATAACAATAGTGTCTATTTTGACACAATATAGTGGGTGCCTTGTTGGAAGGGGATTATCAAAAAGTAATTGCCAACATCCTGACTCACCTACACGGTATAGGGAAGAGTTGGGCGGTTCTCGTATACTGCTAGTTCAAAAACATCAGCAATCAGAGTACTCTAAAACTTTGCCACATCACATGGTCATTTGTTAGAGTAAGGACGGTCCAGGGCATAGATCAGCACTGTTTTGCTTCAACACGCCGAACTGTTGAGGAATTGAGGAAAAGAAAGGACATGCCAGAGGACATGGAGAGGGGTAGCACTAGGTGACACTTGCGGGAAAGGTAGCAAGCAAGAAGGCACATATCAAGGGTCAGAGAAAGGGGGATAGTTACTTTTACAGGACATTGAAAGATAAAGTTTTGACTAGCAATGAAGTGAAATGACTTATGCCGAACAGGGAATGGGGTAAAGATCAACTGGGTTGGTTGACGAATTGGTGCTGGAGGGAATACGGTACTCGAAGAGAGATATAGATGGGCAGAACTCTATTTGAGGGCCCGTTAGTAGTGCTGTGGGGGGGCATGGAGGAGGTTGGCTAACATTGGGAATTTCAAGTATGCACCTGCTCATACCACCTCTTTACCATGAAGCAACATAGTGTAACATACACGTTACATAAATATGCGACTATCGTGGGATAGCTGCCTGGGGGTGAATGGCAGAGGCAGCAGATAGTTAGGCTGTCCTAAAAGTAACAAGGGTGTACCTCAGTAGGATGTCATGTAAGGGAACAAAGAGTTTTGCATAATAGTTAAATATGCAACTACACAGAAGTAGTGGCTTGAGAAAGCGGGTGATGCAGGACAGCCCTAGGAGCAAAAGGCACTGGCACACTACACTGGCTCGCCACACTACCACTCCCCTCCTCCACACCTTTACACCAACAACTACCACAATATTACCACCCCACACCTCCACCACTACACACCAGCACACCCCTACTTCATATCCCACTCCATACTGCCTGCTCCACAAAATCCAAACTCCTCTACACCACTCGATGCCAACACCCCACTTCAAGCCACCACATCACACATCTACACCACCTCCACACTCTCAATCGCAATGCCACCACTCCATGCCATACTATCCACACTACCACTACAGCACACCGCTCTACCTTCACCCACACTAAGTTCCCCACCCACTTGACCCCACCCATGTGCTTCTATCTAGCTACACTCACCTTCCTTATGCCTCTTTATTCCCACAACACACTAACCCATGACTCTAAACCTTCTATCATGCCTTACTCGTCTCTAACCAACCACCCTTCCTCATGCCTCTATTATATCCCTCACTAACTCCCAGGCCCACCTCTTCCCGCCCCACTGTACCAACACATTCACTATATCACCCCTGTACACACACACTACCCCTGCCTACATGCACAAATTAACCCACTTTAGTCCACCTATGCCTAAACTTGTGCATCCTAGCCCATCCAAGTCTACCATGCTCACCTCTGCTTTATCCCTCCCACTTTAGCTCACTCCTTTTCCTTTAGCTCACCCCTACTCTTGCTACACTATCCCACCCTTAAATTCATCATGCTTACCTTAAAAGATCCAAACAGGTAAGGGTACTTTTCCTGACAAGTAATATTAGCAATACACATAGGTAAAAGACTTCTGTACACCTCAGTGAAGAGAAGTCTTCCTATTACATCTAGTAATGTTCTCTTTCTGCAAACACTAAAATGCATATATGTTTGGAATTACTCGATAAGTAGAGGCCAAATATGTTCTTCTTTCTTACCTATAAATGTCACACAAGAGTTGTTTTACCTTTTGTGTGATACCTTTTATTGGACTAACTGAAAATATTATGCAGACATGGAACAATGCATTAATTTTCAATGTCCCCCAAGGTTTTCATCAGAATGGAAACTGGGACACACATTAAGGTTTGAAAAAAGCCCACACTGCTAGCTGAGAGTTGCATTTAAATAAAAAAAGCTATATATGTTCCCTTCTTCCAGGAGTGTTTGTGTTCTTTTAGATAAGACAGTAATTCCAGAGCTCATTCTATGCACACTGTTGCGTCAGCCAAATGAGTTTAAAATGCTCCTTTTTTTCTTCACATTGAGAGTGAACTTTCCTGTGGGTTTTTTCTTTTCCAATCATTTCACTCTGCAACATTTAAATAAACCAGTCTATGGAAATTCAAAAGCAAATGCATTGTTTCAGCTCTGCATAGTATTATCAGTTAGTCCAATAAACAGCATCAATCCTGCATTGTGTGTGATATTTAAACTGGACTAACATGGCTTCTAACTTTTCTTTGTACTTCAAAATGGATACGTACAAATGTAAAATGCAATAAACAACTGCAAACGCCCAAACTATTGTTTAGGAAGATAGTCGTACGGGTCCAACTTTGGGCAAAGAACTATTATTCATCTTTTGATAACCAGAAATGAGGTTAAAGGGCGCTAGAGGGCCAACCAAGATGGCGACTCCCCTGTGAGCTCCCGGCAATCTCCCGAATGAATCCTGATCAATCGCAGCATTCATGATGTGCAATACCCAGTTCATGCAGGCGTACTAACTAAACAACATAAGACCGACACTTTTTGCCGAAAAAAACAGAGAAAAATGGAGTCGCCCATACCAGACGGCCGCGTTGTAGAGTAGGCGGCACCGTCCAGATCAGCGCAGGCCCTCTGGGAGTCGAGCCACGCAAAGTGAGAGGTTGCGGCCGGAACACAGAGGCACGTCGGGGTCGGCACCCGAGAGCAGAGCCAATCGCTTCAGCCAGCTGAGAGCGGGCCCCTGCGACTCGCGGCCCACGCTGACATCAGCTGGAACTGCGCACCCCCCCTCGCGTCCAGCGGCCCGGCGGGGAGAACAGAGGGGCCCGCTTCATCAACAGAGCAGAGCGGAGCATGAGCGGACATAAGCCACGTGACAAGATGTGAGAGGGAGAAGGTGCAGCGTGGCCCAGGGGGCAAAATAAACAAAAGCAGGGGAGGATAGCGGGGGCAGCTGGCAGGCGTTCCCCACATATGGTGACACACTAAGGCACACCCGCCTGAAAGGTGCCAGCCACAAGCGGCACAAACGCCGCAACAACACAAGGGCACACCACCAAGTACGGAATCACGAACCCAAAACGAACATGCCAAAGTCCTCCGTGAGCAACATCATTACTCCCAGCGCAAGATCCCATTAAGGGAGGGGACAATTGATATCAGACTTCCAGCCTGGGAACCACCCCAGCCTCCCCGTGCTGCGCGGACCCAGATGGGCACAAGACAACTACAGATAGGCAACGCTCCGCTGCACACACGCTGAAAAGAAACCAGAAGCCTCCTCGACAGACAGCACAGAGTGACTGCTCCCATCCCCCAAGGGCAGCTAACAACGCACATCAGGTCTCAGCTCTGTTCCCGTGCAGCGCGATTCTTAACGAAAATTGAGGGAAACACTCCTGTCTGGGGCACCATGGGTAAAACAGACAAGTCCCAGAGAAAGCTAAACTTTGATGCAGGCCCAGCGCCCAATACTCCCAGATCAGAGAGCCGCCCAGAGTCAAACCTCCCAGAGGAAGAGCATCCTCAACAGCCAGATATCCGGGAAATACTAATGGACCTGAAAGCCGGGATAGGCAGCCTAGACAGTAAGATAGACACGCTGTCATCCAAAGTGGACCTTCTCCAACACCGCCTTGACAAACACAGCGACAGGCTAGACAGTGTTGAACAAAGAGTCTCAGATCTCGACGATGGCGCATCACTTACTACGAGAGTCTCTACACTAGAGGGTCAAATGAAAACAGTCCTGGCCAAAAACGAGGACCTTAGTTCGTAGTTGAGAGGGCTCACAGGATCCCATCCACAGATCCATTCCTGGGGCATCACCTCGACCGATTATAGCCAAGCTATTAAGCTATAAGGACAGACACAATTTTGAGAATGGCGAGGGATAAAGGCAAACTCCATTATGATGGTGACGACATTCAGTTCTATCCGGACTTCTCCCCATCAGTCCAAGCCCAGAGAAAGTCCTTTACCCACATCAAACACAGACTACGCAACAACCAAATCACCTATTTGATGCTCTTCCCGGCGAAACTACGCATCCAATACGATGGAAGAACACAATTCTTCAGTTCTCCCGATGAAGCCACGCTGTTCCGAGACAGAGAGGGTTGCAAACCCGCAAACAAAAGCTCCGGACCATCAAGAAGAGAAAGAGCGGGAAGAATACCGACTGGATAAAAACTTGAAGCACCTGCCTGAACCTAAGTTGAAAGACGCCATCAGGGCAATATCAGCAACCGGGACGTAGGAGCCTAATTCTTGGGAGGACACCCGCGCCCCATGCACAGCATGTTTCCAGTTCAAGTTGGGGGGGTTCCTAACGGACAAACATGGGGGTTGTTCGTGTAAGGAAGAAAGTTTTGTTATTGTTGTCCAAGGGATGCGCCACCCGTCGTCGCCTTACCGCCACCTCGGCCCCTAAGTGCTCCCCGCACTCCCAGAGAATCGAAGAAGGTCTCACACAACGCCAACGTAATGCTCACAGGAGCACGAACCACGAGAAACCAGCCGCCGCCCCTCCGTGCGGGCACCACACAAAGTATCACGAGGCAATTCAAGGTAGCATCATGGAATATTAGAGGTGGCAATCCCCCAGCCAAGACGAGGAAGATCCTGCAACTCCTCAGACGCCATAAGATAGAGGTGGCAATGATCCAGGAGACCCATCTCCTCCCGCATAACGAACGCCTCTGGGCGCGAAACTGGGGCTGCCATCGATGCTTCTCTTCATACTCATCATACACCAGAGGAGTAGCGATCCTCATCCACCTGACACTATGCTTCCGCCTGACCAGAAAAGGACGGAGAAGGGAGAGCTCTCCTGGTGCAAGGAGAGGAAGTGGTATTCGTCAACTCCTACGCCCCCAACACAGATTGCGCAAATAATTTTGACTGGGTGCTATCTCGTCTAGCACAAGTGGGCAACGCAACCATAATCTGGGGAGGTGATCTGAACACACCTCGATCCACGGAAAGACAAAACACAGTCAACTACAGCGAACCCATCCAAGGCCAGTCTACAAGTGCAGGAAATCTGCAAAGCGTTTGATCTAATAGACATTTGGAGACACCAAAACTGGGAAAATAGAGACTATACATATCACTCCAGCACCCCAATCGCGCTCTGAAATATTTGTGTACGAGCGCAATAGAAATAAAATATCAATCAAAAAAATCAATCACCCACAATTCAAGTTCACGCATTGATTACCTGCTGGTCTCTTCCCACAGCAAGTGGCAATGGGGTCTTTACCAAATACTCCCCAAAACCTTCTCGGACCATGCCATAGTAACACTTGAATGCAACCCACCAGACATCAGGACGAGGCCACCCCACTGGCGCTTCAAACCCGGGGCACTTGATGACCAAGTATTTGCAACGGAGCTACGAGAAGAAATTACTGCCTTTCTCGAAATCAACCTGGGTACAGTCGACTCTGCAGGTACGCTGTGGAAATCACTTAAATTTTATATAAGGGGGGTGTGCCTAGCCAAAGAAAATGGTATTTTGAAACTAATCTGCCGCGAACTGACCACCAGCGAAAATCGACTGAAATCCTTAGAAAGTCAGCAACGCACCACTAATGAAAATCACACCCAAGCAGAGTTGAAGAAGGAACTTCTCAACTTCAGGACCTTAGGAGAGTGCAAATTAAAATTCCTAGGACACAGACACAGTATCAGACAATACGGCGAGGGCCAGAAATCTGGAGCTCTCCTCGCCCGACTGATAGCAGCAGACAGGAAGCCTACAAGAGCAGAAAGAATCCGATCCCCACAAGGAGACATGGTATATAAAGAGGACGAAATAGTCGAGGTATTCCGAGCATTTTATCAAGAGCTGTACGGCGCCAATCACTCACCAGACACAGAGGCGATCCGCAAATTCCTCAACGACACCGAGCTGTATTGGATGGAGACGGAGCTCCGAGAGCCCCTAAATGACCCCATCTCACTAGAGGAGATCCAAGAAGCAATAAAGAGCCTACCCACCTCCAAAGCCCCCGGGCCCGATGGGCTAACAGGTGAATTCTATAAATTCTTTGCCCACATCTTAGCTTCTCTCCTTTTAAGGGTCTTTGGAGAAGCAATTGAGTCCGGCATTCTCTCCCAAACTCTAAGGGAAGCTAACGTAATCCTTCTGTATAAAAAAGATAAACCCCCTGAAGAATGCAAATCCTACCGACCAATTTCTTTAATTAACCTCGACAACAAAATACTGGCAAATATTCTGGCAAATAGATTACTCCCACTAATGCCTGCACTAGTGCTCGCAGACCAAGCAGGCTTTGTACCCGAGCGCAATACAACATTCGGGATATGAAGAATGTTCGGGGTGATAGCAGCACTTGACCCCAATCAGCAGGCAAGAGTGGTGCTGTTAGATGCCGAAAAGGAAAGGCCTTCGACTCTGTCGAGTGGCCCTTCCTATTCGCAATACTGCAGCAACTCGGGCTCGGGAACCATTATATTAATCTGGTCTCCCTCCTCTATAACCAACCCCAATCAGCAATCATCTTAGGGACAACAAAATCTGCATATATAAAACTCCAACGTGGCACCAGACAGGGATGCCCACTATCCGCCCTGATCTTTGCACTAGTAATGGAGCCCCTAGCGGGTGGCCTTCGGGAGCGTCAAATTCAAAGAGGGCTTAATATTGGACCCCACAAATTGATAATATCCCTCTACGCCGACGACTTAGTTCTCTACGTACAAAACCCAAGCGAAAACCTCAATCCCATCATGCGTGAAATAATAAAGTTCAGGGCGGTGTCAGGGTTAAAAATCAACCACTCCAAGTCAATTGTATTCCCCCTGAACGCCAACATCAGTTCATTTACAGATGATTATAATTTTAAAACACTACGAGTAAAGGTGAACAGGTGGAAAGCACTCCCACTAACCCTATGGGAAAGGGCGTCTCGTGAAAATGGTAATTCTCCCCAAACTTTTATACTTATTTTCTAATATTCCAATCCTGCTGTCTCGGTGCTTCCTGGGGACTGTGAGGAGCTTGCTGGACCTAGTTTGGGCGGGCAAACCAGCGAGGATAGGATACTCATCCCTCACACTGCAGGTGGCTAAAGGTGGCCTTGCACTCCCTGATATGGAAAGATACTACTGGGCAGATCAAGCTCAGTTTCTCAGCCACTGGTACTCAACTCAGTTCATAAGACCACACGTGCAGGTCGAACGAGCCCTAGCCTCACCAAACCTGCTGAGAGCCATGATCATTAGCAAACAGGCGGTACCACACACAACATTGAATATAGTACAATCCACATATACCATTTGGCGGAAAAATGCCCAAAAGTACAACGTACAGATTAGATACTCCCCTCTCCTGCCCATTAAATTTATTCCAGGGGTACCTCTCACTGCTGAAAAAGTGTTTAAGTGGGCAGACAAATGCAAGATTAGTACGCTAAGCGAACTGTTCGAACAAGAAACCTTTATAACGCCCCAACAAGCGAAAGAGAAAGGCAGCACCACCTCCCTGGATTTATTCATATACTTCAGATCACGATACGCTTTGCAAGAACTTATTCCCTCGTTCCCACAACAACCACCAACATGGCAGTTACTACACGGAGTGATACAGGCACAAGGAGAGGGAAAATTGGTTTCATCGATTTACAGAACCTTTAACAGACACATTACCAATGAACCCAAGGACAAAAGAAAGATGGGAAAAGTCGTTGCAAACACCCATACCAGATGAAGAATGGGACTACATATTACAACAGACGCAAAAAGTAGCACTAAATTCACGCTTCAAGCAAATTCACTTCAACTATTTACACCAAACATACTACATGCCCCAAAAAAGGAACAGGCACCACCCAGAGCTGAACTCTACATGCGACAGGTGCGGTACACCGGCAGCTGACTTCATGCATCTTGCTTGGAGCTGCCCAGCGGTGGCCAAATTCTGGACAGATTAATGAACATCAGCAGGCAAGCATCAAAGGACACTCCGGCATCAGCAACCCTTATGATGAACATCAGCAGGCAAGCATCTCACAGGACACTCCCGCATCAGCAACCCTTATGATGAACATCAGCAGGCAAGCATCTCACAGGACACTCCCGCATCAGCAACCCTTACAGTAATGAACATCAGCAGGCAGAGTTTGGAAGTGTTAAGGAAGTGGAAGAAGTGGAAGAGAAGAAGGTGGTGTAGGAAGGGAAGAGTAGAGCAGGAGAAGAGAAGTAATCAGAGTGCGAAAGATGGACAAAGTAACACGCAAGGCAGAGGAGTTAGGCAAGAAATTAAGGAAGGAATGGGTAGGTAAAAGAGATGAGAAGTAATCAGGGGAGGCAAAAGAAGCAACATCAAAAGGAGAGGAGATGGGAGAGAAAACCCAGAGGAGCAAGAGATGGTGCTAAGAGTGGGAAAATATCAGGAGGAAAGAAGTAAAGAGGAGGTATCTGCAGCAGACCAGTAGGTAAAAAAGAATATTCAGAGCAATGCAGAGGTAATGGTATGGATATTAAAATGAAGGAGAGGAGAATCAATTGTGTGCATCAGAAAAGAAGAAAGGTGTAGAGGAGGAAAGAATGGAGGAGGAGGAGGAGAGCATTGTGAAGCACTGAGGAGGACAGGCAGGAGGATAAGTAACGGGAGTGAAGTGGAAAGAAGAAGTTGGCCCAGTCAAGGGCAAAAGCCTCCTAGAAAGGTTGAAACTTCCAGTGCTCGAGGAGACTGGCAGGGTCTGTAACCAACAGGCTTATGCTTTTCAATATCCGGGACCACGATGATCTTGGCTAAGATCACAAGGCGCCCAAAGGCTGGCCCACCTGCACAAAGTGGATGTCACAGCTACAGAAGGCAAATAAATCCTGACAGGTGAGATGAAAGACACAATTTCCAAATACAAGAACCAAGAAAGACATCCCGAGTCACTTAAACCCCAAATCCGGTACTTTCTGACTGTCTGATGGTAGAGACTAAGTGAGAGAGGACAGGGCTGATATCTACAGTCTTTGGAAAAATGTGATTTGTTCATCACACTTGGAGTTGCCTGAAACCTTGTTTTCAGCGCCACCTAATTCCTTAGCCATCTTATGTTGATCAATAAAGGCCAATAAAATGTATAAGTTGAGCTCTGCATTGTCTGTTGGTTCCCAAGGCTGTGAAAAGGCACTCATCTCACAGGACATTCCCACATCAGCAACCATTACAGTGATTAACATCAGCAGGCAAGCATCTCACAGGACACTCCAGCATCAGCAACCCTTACAGTAATGAGCCTCAGTAGGCAAGCATCTCACAGGACACTCCCGCATTAGCAACCTTACAGTGATGATCAACAGGCAAGCATCTCAGATGAGAATCTAACATCAGCAACCCTTACAGTAATGATCAACAGGCACTCCTCTTATAGGAGCATCCAGCATCAGCACCCCTACAGTAATGAGCCTCTGCACGCAAGCATCTCACAGGACACTCCCGCATCAGCAACCCTTATAGTGATGAACATCAGCAGGCAAGCATCTCAAAGTGCACTTTGGCATCAGCAACCATTATGATGGTGAACATCAACAGGCAAGCATCTCACACGAGAATCTAACATCAGCAACCCTTACAGTAATGAACATCAGCAGGCAAGCATCTCACAGGACACTCCCGCATCAGCAACCCTTATGATGAACATCAGCAGGCAAGCATCTCACAGGACACTCCCGCATCAGCAACCCTTACAGTAATGATCAACAGGCACTCCTCTGATAGGAGAATCCAGCATCAGCATCCCTTACAGTAATGAGCCTCTGCAGGCAAGCATCTCACAGGACACTCCCGCATCAGCAACCATTATAGTGATGATCAGCAGGCAAGCATCTCACAAGACACTCCCGCATCAGCAACCTTTACGGTGATGAACATCAGCAGGTAAGAATTTCTCAGAAGAATCCAGCATCAGCAACCCTTACAGTAATGTGCCCCAGCAGGCAAGCATCTCACAGGACACTCCCGCATCAGCAACCCTTACAGTGATGAACATCAGCAGGCAAGCATCTCATAGGAGAATCCAGCATCGGCAACACTTACAGTAATGAGCCTCAGCAGACAAGCATCTCACAGGACACTCCCGCATCAGCAACCCTTACAGTAATGATCAACAGGCACTCATCGCACATGAGACTTCCAGATCAGGAACCCTTACAGTAAGGAACATCTTTAGGCACTCCCAATTGAGAGTCCTGCTTCAGAAACTCTTAGAAAGAGAAACTGTAGCAGGCACTTATTTCACTACAGAAACAGTCTCAGCATCGTACTGGGGACAGATCTTGGGAGTAGGACCAGTATTGGTTACATCACTTACCTCATGCATGTAAAGCGCATGGAGGCTCATTTCAGTGGATGCATATTCTGACAGCACCAGGCTCTGTAGCTGACCCTCCCAGGCACTGCTTCCTGAACTTGCTGTTCTGACATCCACACTGCAGAGAAAACATGGAGGATTATCAGTCATTTGTAACTGTAGATATAGCCGATTACTTGGAGCCAGTAGCCTTTGTAACCCCTAAAGTGCATAAAATGAGACCACTCTGGATGGCTTACCCCGATGACTTAATTTTTGACTGCCCCCCAATAGGACTCCAACGTCTAATTGATGGCTTCTCCAACTTTTCTGAGTTGCATTACTTAAAGATGAATCCAGTAAAGACCAGAATAATGCAGTGTTCTAGATGGAATAAGGGTACTTCTTTCCGCTGGCGGATTGGGGCAGCACCCGTGGAGACGGTTGATAGTCTCCTTTATTTGGATTGTTTGAGCACATTAAAACCTGGTAAATACAAACTAAAGAAGTCGTTGATTACTAACAACCTTGCAAACCAACTAAGTAGGGTGGATGAACCTTATTGTAAATTCTCTTTGTTTCCATGTGTCCGATATTATGAGGTGAAAATTATCCCTAAGATCTTATATTGGGTGGATGTGTAGGTTTCATCCACCCTGGAATATCTACCTTTTCTGGAGGCACTGATCTGTTTGTTTATTTATTTATTGTGCGCACCGGACCCTGAGGTAGCACGGCGCAAGAGAACAAGGACGTTTACAGCTTGGTCATAGACGTTACAAGTTACAGAGCAGGCAGAGTGGACATTTCTTGACTCTGCAAGGTAGTACAAGTGCAGGTGCAGATAAAACACAGTCAATCAAATCCATGGCAAACGAACAGTATAGCAAGTCAGTGGTGAGCGAACAATATAGCGGGTCGTTGCGTGTCAGGTGAAGTACAAGTGGATGTGAGAGGGGTAGAGTGTCATTTATATCACATTCTCAGTGAGCCATTTTATGGTGTTCTTTCTGAAGTTGTTGAATGCTTGGTCAGATCTAAGTGCATGAGGTAGGGCGTTCCATAATTGCGCTGCCTTAACTGGGAAGCTGGATGCTCCAATAGTGGCTAGTTTAAATCTGGGCACTAGGGGGCAGTTAGGGCCGACTGTCCTTGTAAGTCTAGTGGGATTTTTTCTGTTGAAGCGTTCTGAGAGGTAGCGGGGGGCTTTGTTGTTTAAGCATTTGTGGATAAGGGAAGCAGATTTGAGGTAAATTTTTTCTTGGGTGGAGAGCCATCTGTGTTTGCGTTTTATTTCTGAGATATGTACTCTTCTAGGGATACTTAGGGCCGCTCTAAGTGCATTGTTTTGGAGCACTTGGATTCTATTGATGATTTGTTTGGTTGTCCCTATGTAAATGGCGTTGCAATAGTCTAATTTTGATAAGATGAGGGCTCTCGCTAGGATAAGACAGCTGTCATCTGATAGGAATTGTTTCCCAGCTCGTATTAATTTGCATGTATAGGCCGTGGATGAGGCTAGTGAGTTCACCTGTTTGGTTAAGGATAGTGTCGCATCAAGGTAAAAACCTAGGGTTTTTACTTCTCTTGCGACCTTGATAGCGTTGCCATCGATGATGAAGGATGAGTAGTTTTGGTTGAGTTTGGAGATGCGGGCTGCCGTTCCCAGGATGATGAGCTCTGTTTTGTCATCGTTCAAGCATAGGCCATGGTTGGCCATCCATGCTTGAACGATGCTGTAGACTCTGTTCACCAAAGCCAGATCTTCAGCGTAATCCCCAGTAAGTGGTAGGAGAATCTGGGTATTGTCTGCGTAGTTGGTATAGGTGATACCCAGATTATCGAGATCGTCGAAGAGTGGCTTGGTGAAGATGTTATAGAGTGTCGGCGAGACACAGGATCCCTGGAGCACTCCACAGGTGATGGGAATCGGGTCTGCTGCCGCTGCGGGGGAGAACACCCTCATGGTCCTGTCACTAAGGAATGACTGTATCCAGACTATAGCCTCCCCTGAGAAGTGAGCCGCCGAGTCCAAGTGATTGCATAGGACTCTATGGTCCACCAAATCAAAGGCGGCTGAGAGGTCTAGAAGGAGGAGGAGAGCTAATTTGCCCTGGTCTCTGAGTGAGTCTATTTGGGCCTTTAAGTCGATAAGGGCAGTTTCTGTGCCGTGTTGCGGACGGAAACCGGATTGGCGGGCGCCAAGGAGATGGTTCATCTCAAGGAAGTTCTGGGTTTGGGTGTACGCTACCTTGTCTAATATTTTTAGTAAGAAAGGCACCGTGGTGATGGGTCTATAATTTGTGGGAATGTTGGGGTCCAATGTTTGCTTTTTCAGAAGGGGGAGCACCCAAGATTCCTTTAGATTGTGAGGGATGGTGCCCGTAGTGAAGGAGGCATTAATACGTTTTGTGATGAAGGGGGCTAGATCTCTAGCCGCGTCCTTGATCAGTTGTGCGGGGCATTGGTCACCTTTACAATTAGAGGGTTTAAGAGTCAGAATGGTCTTCTCTACCTCAATTACTGAGACCTTGGAGAAGCGGAATTGGGTGGATTCTTTGGGTTTGGGAATTTTGTCCAACGGAGGTTGGATTGGTAATGAGGCTTTCTTTAGGGCAATTTTAGTTTGGAGGTTGGCCACTTTGTTGGTTCGTGCCAGTTGTATGTCTGTACACCAGGTTTTATCTTTAATGGAGCCATCCTGTACTGCGATAGGAGTTTCCAATTCTTTTAGGATGGAGAATAGCTCTTTCATACTGGAGTTGGCTTGAGTGATCCTGTTATTATAGGTTTCTTGTTTGGCCAGGATAATATCTTTTTTGTACTGCGAAGAGATGTTTATTAGGTTCGTTTTGTTTTCAGCGGTAGGATGCCGGTTCCATGCTGTTTCGCATTTTCTCTTCTGTAGTCTTAGGTTTTTTAGGTGGGGTGTACACCAGGCGTTCAGATGCTTTTTTGGTTTACTATTCCTAAGTTTAAGCGGAGCAACTCTGTCAAGAGCAAAGGACATGGCATTATTGAATTCATCTGTAAAAGGGCCTTATGCCTCACGGGATCTGTACCATTATGTGCCATAAGATATGAGCTCGGTTTGGTCTCAATGAAAGCAAGAGCTCACTGGAAATGTCTTTCCCTTCTAAGGAAGATTAGGTATCCGACCAAAGGTTCTTGGTTTGTGGACCTGAACGTAATGTTGCTGGAGAAGGGTTGCCAGATGATCCAAGAATTGGATGATCTTTGCTGTGAGCTACTCTTTAAATCTGGTAGCTCCTGATAGAATTGATTGAAAATCCAACAAAAGCTAATCTTTCCTTATACCGCTTAGATTGGATTAATACAATAGAGGGTATGCATATTGTGAAGGCATCGTGAAGTATGACACAGAAAACAGCCTTCAAGTTTAACCAAAAGATGTTTATTTAACTGAAATGTCTGGATGGTTGAAGGCCTAACTTGCCTTATACTACTGACCATGTCCAAAACCTATTTTTGCCCTAACTATAGTAAACCAATGTATAGGGATGTCCAACTCCACAGAAGAACAAGTTACTTCTTACCTTGTAACGTTCTTTCGACGGGATGTTCCTCCGACGTATTCCTCATCTTAGATATCTCCTTCCAGCTCTGCTGGCCTCGGAAAATTTTTTCTCTAAAGGGCGCTGCGCGTCGACGTCCTCCGAGTCGATGTCCTTCGACAGCCGCCGCATCGACGTCATCCTGCCTATAAAGGCCGCACGCAGCGTCCGTTGCTCAGTTCCGTTTTGTAGCCCACAATAATACTTTCTGGACTAACTAATCACCCTGAAGGAGCGTAAGCTGCAACAACAAGGGAAGTAGAACTGCAGGGATGGATGGGAGGGTCGATGAGGAATACGTTGGAGGAACATCCCGTCGAAAGAACGTTACAAGGTAAGAAGTAACTTGTTCTTCGAAGGGATTGTGTCCTCCGACGTATTCCTCATCTTAGATAGGCTCCCATAGCAGTATTCTATATTCGGAGGAGGGAGTACTGACTTCACGCTGTCTTCTATTGATGAATAGAATGCAGTACAGCCCTTCCAAACCTAGTCTCTTGACTGGAGGAGGAATCCAGATTGTAAAAACGTGTAAAGGTATGGACAGACGACCATGTAGCGGCCGCACATATGTCTTTAACCGGCACGCCTCTTTTGAGGGCCGATGAAGCTGCAATACCTCTGGTCGAATGAGCCCTAAGGTTTTGAGGGGGCTCTTTCCCTGCCAGTTTATAACATTCCAGAATGGCTAGAATGATCCATCTGGAAATGGTCTGCTTAGTTATTGGTAACCCCAGCTTGTGACCTGTGTAACCTACAAACAGCTGGTCTGCCTGTCTTATCCTGGCTAGTCTACTAATGTAGAAACTTAAAGCCCTCCTAGGGTCTAGCCTGTGTAACCTCTCTTCCTCTTTCCCCGGGTGAGGAGGAGGATAGAAAGATGGTAGGGTAATCTTCTGAGTGATATGGAATTCAGAAACCACCTTTGGGAGGAAATTAGGCTTCACTTGCAGGACAACTTTGTCTTTGTGAAAGATTGTATGAGGGGGTTTACAAGAAAGAGCTTGTAATTTGCTCACCCTTCTAGCAGATGTAAGTGCTATTAATAAAACAGTTTTAAGGGTAATGAATCTTAACGAACAAGAATGGAGAGGTTCGAAAGGTGTACCCATCAGGAAAGTTAGTACTAAGTTTAAATCCCATAGGGGAACTTGGAATGGTCTTGGGGGATAAACATTGGTTAACCCCTTTAGAAACTGTATTACCAAGGGTAATTTGAAATAGGATGGTTCTTCCGCAGTACGCTTAAAGATGGATAGCGCTGCGAGATAGCCCTTAATGGTGCCAATTTGAAGGCCTGAATTTGCCAAATATAGTAGGAAGGACAAAACCATTGGTGTACCACATGAAAAAGGGTCGATATTCTCTTCTCTACACCAGCTGCAAAATCTGTTCCAACGGCAGCGGTATAAAGACTTTGTTGCTGGCCTCCTTGCCGAAAGCAACACCTCCATAACATCATCAGGGAGGTCCCAATCCTTGTACCTCAGCCTTTCAGAAGCCAAGCGTGAATGTTGAGGGTTTTGATGTCTGGATGGAGAACCTGACCTCCCTTCTGTGAGAGTAGGTTCTCTCTGAGTGGAAGTCGAATTGGAGGGCAGATGGACAAGTCTAGAAGGTCCGGGTACCACGTTCTCCTGGCCCAATCCGGGGCAATTAGGATCATGGTTCGCCGGAATCTTCTCAACCTCCTGATCATTTGAGGAATGACAGGGACCGGTGGGAACGCGTACAGAAGCGGAAACTCCCAGTCCACTATGAACGCATCTCCCAGAGCTCCTCTCGGGGGAAATTCCCTTGAGCAGAACAGGTCGCATTTCCTGTTTAGGCTGGTGGCGAACAGATCTACCTGAGGGGTTCCCCAAAGGGCGAAGATCTCTTGAAGGACTTCCTGAGCTAGCTCCCACTTGTGGGAGACTGTGTTCTGCCTGCTCAGAGCGTCCGCTGTCAAGTTCTTCTCTCCGGCTAGGTGAACTGCCGATAGAGAGATTCCTTCTTGGATTGCCCAAAACCAGAGCTGCATCGCCTCTCTGCACAGGGGTAGTGATCCTACGCCTCCTCTTTTGTTGAGGTAATGCATGGCCACCGTGTTGTCCGTCATTATCAGGACGTTCTTCCCTTGTACAGCTGGCAGGAACGCCTTCAGCGCAAGTCTGATGGCTCTCAGCTCTAACAGGTTGATGTGTAGTCTGGACTCCGATGGAGACCAACGACCGCTGATGGTCAAGTCGTTGGCGTGGGCTACCCACCCCGTGAGTGAGGCATCCGTGACTACTGTTATCTCCGGCCAGGGTTGCCAAAACTGTTCTCCTTTCAGAATGTTCTCCTGACAGGCCCACCACTGAAGGTCTCGAGCCACCCTGCCGGGAACCTGAAGAAGATCTGTCATTCTCCCTGAGAATTGTGACCACTGAGTCCTCAGTGCCCACTGGAGGGATCTCATTCTCAGGCGAGCCTCTGGCACTAGGAAAATGCAGGATGCCATGAGGCCTAGCAACCTCAAAAAGTCGAAGGCTAGGAGACGTTGGGCATACTGGAACTTGGTAACCATCTGTAGAATATCTTGAGCCCTCACCTCTGGTGGCGAGGCTTTTCCCAGGGAAGTATCCAGGATCGCTCCTATAACTGGAGTCTCTGCGATGGTATCATTTGTGACTTCTTTAAATTGAGGGAGAAGCCCAGTCTGTGAAGGAAGTGGCACACATGATTTAGCTGGATCTGAGCTTGTTCCGGAGAAACAGCCCTGATCAGCCAATCGTCCAGGTAGGGGTAGACGTGAATCCCTTCCCTCCTTAGACTTGCAGCCACTACCGACATTAACTTGGTGAAGACCCTCGGGGCGGAGGTCAGCCCAAATGGCAGCACTCGAAATTGATAGTGAGAGTTGCCAATTGCGAAGGAACAAGTTACTTACCTGTAACTGTTGTTCTCCAGCATGGGTCTGGCATGGATTCACATGCTCATGAATATTCCCCGTCGTCAGGCTGGGAATCCTCGGTAAAGAAAAAACCAGTATCAGTTTCGTTTCTGATCTGTCTTTCGTAGTAATAACCAATCACTGGTCTCTGCGTCATACTGACCACAGCCAATGACTGCCCTCTACCTAAGCACCGCCTCTGGCAGCCATCTTCAGATTTGGAAGCACGTGAAGTGGCAGTATGACCAAGTGAAGAGCCGCAGAGGGGTAGGCGGGAGGGTTCGCATGTGAATCCATGCCAGACCCATGCTGGAGAACAACAGTTACAGGTAAGTAACTTGTTCCTTCTCCAGCATGGGGTCTGGCATGGATTCACATGCTCATGAATAAAGAATACATAGCAGTACACACATGCACAACCACGGGAGGTGGCAAAGGCTCAACATTAAGCATCACATAAACTCAACATTAAGCATCTTACCTCCTCACCAGGCTCACCTCAGGCGAACAGGTTGCGCAGCACTGCTTGGCCGACCCTGGACTCCTCCCTGGAATCCCGGTCGACGCAGTAGAATTTCGTGAAGGTGTGCGTCGACCTCCACGTAGCAGCCCTGCATATGTCCAGCAGGGGCACACCAGATAGGAACGCCGTGGTAGCTGCGATCGCTCTGGTGGAATGGGCTCTCGGACGGCCAGGCAGCGGTCGGTTTGCCAACCGGTGACAGCACATGATACAGCCGGAGAGCCATCTGGAGATGGAAGCCTTCGAGAGAGCCTTCCCCTGATTGACAGGTCCAAAGTTCACAAAGAGTTGTGACGTCTTCCGAAAACCCTTCGTGCGGTCCACGTAGAACTTCAGCGCTCTAGCTACATCCAGCGAGTGCAAAGTCCTCTCAGCCGGCGACGAAGGCGACGGGAAAAACACAGGTAACACCAAGGGTTCGTTGAGATGGAAGTCCGACGGTACCTTGGGCATGAAGGAGGGGTGCGTCCTGAGCACTACCCTCGTGTCGTGGAAAGTCAAGTACGGGGCCTTGCAGGAAAGGGCCTGGATCTCTCCCACTCGTCGTGCGGAGGTGATGGCCACAAGAAAAGCTGTTTTCCACGATAGAAACTTCAACGGGGCCGAGTGCAGAGGCTCGAACGGAGGTCCCATGAGCTTGGTCAGCACCACGTTGAGCTCCCACGCCGGGGCCGGAGCCTTCACCGGCGGGAACGATCTGAACAGTCCCTTCATGAACTCTTTCACCAGATGATGAGACCACAAGGACGTCCGGCCCGTGGTTCTGGTGTATCGGGAGATCGCAGCAAGATGAATCTTGATGGACGCGTGTGCCAGACCAGCTTTGGCCAGCGTCAGCAGGTACGGCAGTACTTGGGGAGCCGTAATCCGTAGAGGGTTAATCTTCTGTGCGTGGCACCAGACAGAGAACCTCTTCCATTTGTGTCCGTAGCATTTAAGAGTCGAGGACGCCCTGGCCTTTGCAAGAACCTCTCTGCAATCGGCCGGTATGTCGTATCCTCCAAACTCTAGCGCTGCAGGAGCCAGGCCTGCAAGTTCAGCGACTTCGGGTCGTGGTGGAGGATGGCGCCTCCTTCCCTGGAGAGTAGATCCGCGTCCGCCGGCAGCTTGATCGGCGGGGACGCTGACAAGTCCAGAAGGTCCGGGAACCATATCTGCCTCGGCCACGCAGGTGCGACGAGGATCATCCTGCACCGTGACCTCTTGAGCTGGTTGATGAGCCGGATTAGCAGAGGCAAGGGAGGGAACGCGTAGAGGAACAGGCCCTCCCAGGGGAACGAGAAAGCATCGCCCATGCTCCTCGTCTGGGGAAACCTGCTGGCGAACCTCCGGCACTTGGTGTTCGTCGCCGTCGCGAACAGGTCGATCTGGGGTGTGCCCCACCGTCGGAAGAGGCGATCCACCAGATCCTGCCGTAGCTCCCACTCGTGGCACGAGCGCAGCTCCCTGCTGAGTGAGTCGGCGATGGTGTTTTTTATCCCTGCCAGATGAAACGGCACCAGAAAAATCCCTTGGGCGACGGCCCAATGCCACAGGTCCTGCGCCTCCTTGGACAGCGCTGGGGACCTGGTTCCGCCTTGTTTCCTGATGTAAAACATGGTGGTGGTGTTGTCGGTGAAGATCCTCACCACCTTGCCCCTGAGGGACGGAAGGAAGGACCTGAGGGCCCAAAACACTGCACGGAGCTCCAGGACGTTGATATGTAGGGACTTCTCCGTCGGGAGCCAGAGTCCCCTTGCGTGCAGATTTTCGGTGTGCGCTCCCCACCCTTCCAGGGAGGCATCCGTGGTCACAGTCTCCTGGTGGGCTGGGGTCTGGAAGTCCATGCCCGCCGTCAGATGCGCGCGGGTGCCCCACCACCGTATCGCTCGTCGGAAACTCTCGTCGAGCTTGATCCTTTCCTCGAAGCTGCCCGTCGTCTGGATCCAGCGCGCATCCAGGAATTCTTGCAACGGGCGCATCCGGAGCCTGCACATGGGAATGAGGTAGATGCAGGAAGACATCATCCCGAGGAGGGACTTGATGGACCTCACTTTGGCCGCGTCGGCCACCAACATCCGTTGCACCTTGCCCAAGATGGTCCTGGTCCTCTCCTCCGACGGGGAGGCCAGAAGGGACACTGTGTCGAGCCTCGCTCCCAGAAACAGTGCGACTTGCGCGGGCACCAGGTGGGATTTGGCGTAGTTCACGGAGAATCCCAGGTCCGTGAGGAGTTGGACGGTCCTTGCCGTGTGGACCACGGCGAGCTCCCTCGTCTTGGCGCGGATGAGCCAGTCGTCCAGGTAGGGGTAGACGTGAATCCCCTCGCGGCGCAGCTGCGCCGCCACCGGTGCAAGGCACTTGGTGAATACCCTGGGTGCCGACCGTAGTCCGAAGGGAAGGGCTTTGAACTGGTAATGACGCCCTTGGACCACAAATCTGAGGAATTTGCGGTGCCCCTTTAGGATGGGAATGTGGAAGTAGGCATCCTCCAAATCCAACGACGATAGGAAGTCTCCTTCCTCCAGCTGACCCAGGACGTGCTGGAGGGTGACCATCCGGAACTTCTGCGCCTTGATGAACTTGTTCAGACGTCGCAGGTCTAGGATGGGGCGCCATCCTCCCGTCTTCTTCTTCACGAGGAAGTATCTCGAGTAGACTCCGGAGCCCCGAAGCCTCTTTGGGACGAGTTCGATGGCGCCCTTTCTGAGCATCGCCTTTACCTCCAGGAGAAGTTGAGGGACGTGAAGTTCTTTCCTGGCCACGGGGGGGACGCGCGGGCACCTTCTTTGAAACTCGAGCGCGTGGCCCCGGGCCAGGGCGTCCAGCACCCAACGGTCGGTGGAGATGGACTCCCACACGCTGACGAAGCCCGCCAGCCGGCCTCCCACCGGGGTGCTTCGGTGGGGGCCCGACCCCACGGCCGGTTCAATCCTGCTTGGACGCGGCCTTGCCGCCTTGACCTCCTTGGCGACGACGGCGGGGTCCGCTAGACTTGCCTCGTCCTCTGTAGGCCTCTTGCGACGACGAGCGGGCCGCTTGACGGTAGGAAGCGAAACCGCCGCCGGAACCTTTGGAGGCGCCCTTGCCTCCGCCGCTCCGAAAGGGCGTCCGTCGTTGCAGGACTCCAAGGGCCCGGGCCGTCTCCGTATCCGCCTTGATGGCCTGAAGGGAATCGTCCACTGTCTTCCCAAACAGGTTGTTCCCGTCGAAGGGCATGTCCAGGACTCTGGTCTGGACGTCCTGCCGGAAGTCCGTAGCTTTGAGCCATCCACGACGTCGAAGGCAAACGCCGTTGCCCAGCTGGCGGAACCCAATGTCGGCGATGTCCGTCGCCACGGTGATGGCGTGGTCCGAGGCCACCTCACCTTCCTGCAGGATCTCAAGGGCCTCCGCCCTCTTGTCGTCCGGCAGAAAATCCAGCAGGGGAGCCATCTTGTACCAGAGCTCCCTGTCGTAGCGGGCCACGATAGCCAAGGCGTTGGCCGCTTTAATCGTCGTCGCTGCCGACGAGATGACTCTACGCCCCATAGTATCCAATTTCTTTCCCTCGCCGTCCGGCGGGGAAGTCGATGTGGAGGCCGCACCCCCCCTGCTTTCTTCCTGGCTGCCGCGGAGACGACGGAGTCCGGGGTAGGCTGCGCCCGGAGGCATAGGGGGGCCGTGTCCGGGACCCGGTACTTTTTCTCGTACCGGTCTCTTCTAGCTGGCGTCGTGGAAGGGTTCTTGAGGAGGGAAAGGCCCTCATCCCAAATGTCGTCCAACAGAGGCACTGCGAGGACCGTCTTCCTCTTGGCCTCGCGCCGCTGATAAAGGAAGCCTTCCTTTTTCTTCTCCTCAGGGCAGAGTTGGAAAAGCTCGGAAGCCCTGGAGATCATGGAGTGGAAAGATCCGATCTCGTCGGGCGGAGAGGCCCTGGTGGGAGGCGACGACGGAAAATCCTCGTCGTATGCCTCGTCGTCCGTACCCGTCGCTGCCGTGTCAGTCCCCGTATCATCCCCTCGGGTGGACGGGGAGGAGGGCTGGAAGGGGCGCGACGGTTGAAAAGGAGGTGGTGGATGGATCCTTCTTTTCTTGGTAGGGGGAACACCAGAAGGTCCCGGTTCTGGATCCCCCGACGGGAGAGGTTCCTCCGTCGGTAACGGTAGCCTCGTCCTTATCTCGGAGCATAAGGACTGTATGGCCAACAAAATGGCCGCCGAGTTGTCTTGCGGCGCTGGCAGAGGGGAATCCGACGGGCGAGCAGGGGCCCCGTCGGTATCCTCGACGATGTCGTCGTCGTCACCTGCGTCGGGGTCCATTCCGACGGGCTGGCCTTCTTCCACGCCTAGGCCGTGGCTTAAGACCTCGATCAGCTCCTCTTCTGAGGTTGAGGCCGACTCTACGACGACGCCCTGCCCCCCCTTCTTCTTCCCCACGGGGGGTTTCACGGGGGTCCTATCGATGGGCACAAAGGAAGACTCCCTCCGAGGAGGCAGGGAGATTCTGGGCCCTGAGGTCGCCACCACTGGTGCAGCCACCACAGGCTGAGCCAGGGCCGCCGCGACCGTTTCGATAGAGGGCTTGGTCGGATGGATGAAGGCCTTCACCACCTTAGGTGCGCTCACCGCCTTATCCTTGAGGGAGGGGGCACTGCCACGCTCCTCCTCTGCCTTAGAGCTCGACCGGGGCCTCTCCAGGAGCTTCGCCGGGTGCTCGGCCTTCCTCTTACCCGACCCAGAGCGTTGGCTCGTGGTTGATGGTGCCGGGGAGGGTGCGCCCTGCCTGGCGCCCGTAGAGCCCGACCGTTCGGCGCTCCCGGTGCCAGCGGACTCGCGGTGCTTGGCCTTATGTTGGGCCCCCGTCGCCGGGGCGCCCTCAAAGGTCTTAGAAGACCGCTCGGATTTCTTCTTCTTCTCGCCAGACGGGCTCTTACCCTCCAGCCAGTTGGCGAGACGTTGATGGCGGTCCTTCATGGTCCGTTCCGACATGTTGCCGCAAAACGCACAGTCCTTCTCCACGTGCGTCTTGTCCTCATGAAGGCAGTAAAGGCAGAAAGAGTGTTCGTCCTCCTTGAAGACGTTCTGCAGCTGGCATCCAGGGCAGACCCTGAACAGCTTTCCGGGAGTCGAGCTTCCCTTCTCCTGGGCCATCTCCGAGACCGGGCCTGAGAAGCTTCTGGAGTCCTCCGAAGTGTAGCTCGACGAAATCTTCACCCTTGAGGGGCACAGATGAATCCGACACGGGTCCCCGTTGATCGGATGTAGAATCGGTGGAGCTTGAGGCTCTTTTGACCGAAAGAATCGAAGTTTTTTGTAAAAAGCGCGAAAAAATAGCACTAACGCTCGAGAGCAATAGCACGAGGATCCCAACACATGAACGTGCGGTAAAAATCTGAAGATGGCTGCCAGAGGCGGTGCTTAGGTAGAGGGCAGTCATTGGCTGTGGTCAGTATGACGCAGAGACCAGTGATTGGTTATTACTACGAAAGACAGATCAGAAACGAAACTGATACTGGTTTTTTCTTTACTGAGGATTCCCAGCCTGACGACGGGGAATATTCATGAGCATGTGAATCCATGCCAGACCCCATGCTGGAGAACCTCAGGTATTTCCTGTGTTTGAGATGGATAGGCACATGGAAATAAGCGTCCTGAAGGTCCAGAGATACCAACCAGTCCTGGAACTGAAGGGCCTGGAGGATCTGAGAAAGAGTGACCATCTTGAATTTGTCTTTTCTGAGGAATTTGTTCAATTCTCGCAAGTCCAAGATGGGTCTCAGTCCTCCGTCTTTCTTCGGAATGAGAAAGTAAGGGGAGTACCAGCCCTTGTTCCTCTCCGCTACAGGTACCGGTTCTATGGCACCTTTCTCTAGCAGGTCCAAAATTTCCTGCAAGAGGAGCGGATCTGGAGCTTTCTGAGAGCTGATCCCCGGTGGATGACTCTGAGGTATACATAGTAAAGGCAGGCAGTAACCTTGGGCAACTGTTTCCAATGCCCAAGCATCTGACGTGATAGCCTGCAATACCGCCAGATGTTGAGTCAACCTGCCTCCTACAGGTGTCCTGTGAGGGGAGTCCTCAGAGTGGTTTTGGGGCGGCTGATGCAGATGCCGATGGTAAAGAGGCACCTGCTGTTGCTGCGGCTTTTGAATATCTACCCCGTCCACCTCGGGTAGTTCTTCTTTGACCCCTTTGAGCCGGTCGTCCTCTACCTCTTCCGAATGCGGAGTAGAAGCGAAAGGACTTGCCCCTCGCAGAGGTTCCTGTGGGACGAAAAGGAGTCTGACGGATTGCAGCTCCTAGGGATTTTGCTGCTGCTTTTGAAGTTTGCAGTTTCTCTAAACTGTCATCCGCCTTTTTCCCGAACAAAGAAGAGCCATCGAATGGCATGTTCAAAAGCCTGGCTTGCATATCTGGGGCAAAACCCGACTTTCTCAACCAAGCGAATCTCCTGGTTGATGTACTTGCCGCCATTGCTCTGCTGATACTGTCAGCCGAATCAATGCCCGTCTGGAGGGATTCGCACATAGCGTCTTTACCGTCCTGTATAATATTCAGGAACGCATCCCTTTCTTCTCCCTCCGGGATGCAGTCAGCCGCTGTAGAAGCACACTCCCAAAGTGTATGGCTGAACCTAGCAAGGGTGCAAGAAGCATTAACAGACTTTAACGCCATGCTACATGCTGAAAAGACTTTCTTTGCCATAGCATCGTATTTTTTATCGTCCCTGTCCTGTGGGACTGTAGGATAAGCCGTCTTGACATCGGTAGAGGATGCTGCTTGTACCACCAGACTTTCTGGGGATGGGTGTTTAGACAAAAACTCTGGGTCTGTGGAAGATACCCTGTACTTTGTAGACAGTTTTTTATTTACTGCTGGTATTACATCTGGGGTTTCCCAGTTTGTCATGATCTTTCTCTGAAGAGCTTTATGAAAGGGCACCACAGGATCCTCTTGTGGGCCTTTGTCAAGAATATCCGTGAGGTCATCTTGTTGGAAAGATTGTGAAGGTGCAGACCACCCCATGAACTCTGTAATCCTGGCCATTAAGGCTATGTAGGGGGTTTCAGCATGCTCCCCCGGGTCTGGCTTAGCAAACTCCACCTCAGGGGAAGTGTCTAACCCACTTGCCTCATGTAAAGAATCATGAAGATCCTTTAATCTGCGCTCTTCAGAGGAAAATTCCTCTCTAACTGGGGTTACAGGTCCCTGTAACTCAAATGTGTCTTCCTGTTCAGACAAATCACCCTCTTCTAAAATTGAGGATATAGTTCTCAATTGTTCTGAACTCATAAAGGGAGTAAATCCCATTTCCAAGGCAGAGGGTGCCGAACTTGTCATTATTGGCCTCGAAAACGTCGATGTCGTCGACGCCGACGTCAAAGGCTTCGAGCGTGGCGTCGAAAACAGAGGTGGAGGCCTCGAGGACCTCGACAGAATTGGAATTCTACTCGACAATATCGAAGCCATCGACGTCGAGGGCCTGGGGATAGTCACTGGATGTGTGGTAACCGTGACTTTTCTCGGCGTCGACGCCGGTGTCGAGGCTGGCGTCGAGTCGACAGACCCGTGTGTCGAAGGTCCCCTCGACAACGGCGTCGAAGACATCGACCTCGACGGGACCGGCGTCGACGGAACCTTCGAGAAAGGTTTGGAGGTCATAGTCCTGCTCGAGGGTTCGAGACGCGCTCGAGAGGTTTCTTTCGCCGGGTACTGCGACTCGCGGCGTTTTTGACCTTGGGGTCTTTCGACCAAAGCATCGCTCTCGGCAGTCTTCGAGGGGGTCGAGGCCGCTTTCTCGAAGACGCTCATCATATTCTTATGGAATTCCTCCCATTCAGCCCGGGAACTATGTTTCGTGGGGCAAGGGATTCTTTTTGGCGAAACAGAGGAAGAGGAAGACGGAGAAGGGGATCTTCGACGTCTCCTCTTCGAGTGCTTCGATCTCGAGGAGTGATGAGAGCCACTCCGAGACCTGGAGCGCGAATGGTGACGAGGAGACGAATGTCTCGACTTCGTCGACGAAGAAGAAGCTTTAAAAGTCTTACCTTTCTCCAGCTTCCCCCTACGCTCCTTCACGGCCTTAGCTGTCATGGACATACAGTCCTCGCATTCCGAACAATGGTGTTCAGCTCCCAAACACCACAGACAAATTCTGTGAGGATCGGTCAACGACATCTTTTTCCCACAATCTCGACATTTATTGAAGCCGGATCGAGGAGTTGTCGGTTCCGACGAGGAAGCCATCGAGTACGGATCGAATAACTCGAGGTAAATAGGATTAATCTGACTAAGAACTGAGCAACGGTATTCCGAGGCACTGAGTAAGCGCGGAAAAACGGAACTGAGCAACGGACGCTGCGCGCGGCCTTTATAGGCAGGATGACGTTGATACGGCGGCTGTCGAAGGACATCGACTCGGAGGACGTCGACGCGCAGCGCCCTCTAGAGAAAATTTTTCCGAGGCCAGCAGAGCTGGAAGGAGATATCTAAGATGAGGAATACGTCGGAGGACACAATCCCTTCGAAACAGTGTTTAACTCAAAGTTCTCAGCTTTTTCCAGCTCAGAGGTTTCTCTCAGCTCCCCTTCCCCAAGCCTAAGCCTAATAAAGTTCAATGAAAGATAAAGTCTCAAAGGTTACCTTGTCCAGTTCAAGGCAATATAGTTTGTGACCATTCCTTGGGGTTCCCTTCCCCAAGTTCCAAGTAGTACAATCCAAAACAAAAAGGGTCTCAGGACTCCGTTCCCAAGATGACAAGTATAGTTCAAGTGTTGCAGTGATTTTGTTGATCTTGTCTCATGTCGTCTTTAGCTTTCAACATTTAGGATTCTCTGGTCTAGGCACAGTTGTCAGACCACATAGTCCATCCATCACAGGTCACGCAAACAGGAACAATCTCAGCCCCACATACAAGTTCCTTGGCCCTTGTTGCTGGGGGCCAAGTCACTTTTACTTGATTCCTCTGTACTAGCCTGCAGGCTGTACGGTGCAGTCTTATATTTCTTTATATTCTCCTCGATTGCCTCGTGGCCCTACCACTATATATCACGCCCCCTTCGCCAAGTGGTTGTCTTGCCACACTGCATTGACTCATTAACGTTCACTGTTCAGGCTTTGTTTAGACTTTAATGTAGTCAACTGTAAGGTTACATGTCATTAATTGTGCAACATAGGTTTTCCATGATTTAAGTTTCAGTTCAGAGTTCAAACGTGTTACTATGTTGCTTATTTGTTTCGATGGGAAGTTTCCCTGTAATGCGGTATTAAATAGGCATTTGTTTTATTTCAGGGTGAAAGTTTCATAAAGGTTGGTATTCAGTATACCTTGGTTTCTTGCAATGTTAAGTTTTCATATAGTTCGGTATTCAATATATGGATGGGCACTTGCATGTGGTCCTGTTCGGAGCTCTCTGGTGCTTGCGTGTCACTTTGACACTCACTGGCGGTCTGCTGCTCTTGCCTGTGGTTCATTTTGGTGCTCCCCGATGTCTGTGTGTCCCTCTGACACTCACCAGCGGCCTGCTCCCGCCGGCTTCTGTCTCTGATCTACTCCCGGGGCGGGGCACACCAACATTGTGAGCCCTGCTGCTTCCTCACAGATGCAGACAGCGTCCTCTGCACTTCGGGTCTGCCGGAGTCCGGGTTTGGCACCCAGTCCCACCAATGCTGCCCCCACAAAGAGCAGGTCCCCTGCTTCTCCTGTACCGTTCACCTAGCGAGGTCTTCTCAGGCTTCTCTGCTGGGCTCCCAGCGGGCTGGTCTGCGGGATTCTCCCTTCTGCCTCACGCCTCTCATTTTATGTACCTGCAGCCTTCTAACAGGCTGCCGGTGTGCTTGGTCAATTGGATCTCCCTGACCATAGTTAGGCAGACATGCTTGACATTCCCAGTTTTTGGGATGCAGCTTCCCCGTCTCAGTTGCTAAGTGGTGAAGGGAGGTCATCTTCACTACTGTCAGTTGCCTCTTCTTCATCTCAGTACTGTTAGGTGTTATATGTGGAACAATGAGCGGAACTGGCTTGTAGCAGCCCATAAAAGTTGGGGGAGGGTTAGCCTGTTCGTCACTAGGGAAAGGGGGATACCATGTCTCGCCTAAGGTCACCCCACTCCCAATCTTCAAGGATCCTCCATCAATGTGATTCTCCCTCGCTTCTCCACACACAGGGTCAGGATCCAAAAGCTATAGCCTTTCCCTGGCAACCTGCATAGAGGATCCAAGGGGGGTAGGAGTGAGAATACCCTCAGGTTTCTCACAATATGTATACATCCTTCATTCATTTTCGAGGCGATCACAAAAAATTTGGGACGCTGGCACCATATCTAGCAATTTATCCGGACAGGTCTACTCAAAGACTTTTTCTTTGCCTTTGTTTGAGTCTTGTCTTGACTAAAGTGATTCTGGTAAGGCATGGCATGTTAAATGTGGAACAAGCCTTGTGTAGATTGTGTAAGGAGAATGACCAACTTGAAACCTTAAAACATCTTTTGGTCTCCCGCCCTGCTGTACAAGGCTTGAGGTAGAATGCCATGAAAAAGTGTTTGTGTCTGTTCACCCAGGGTGAGGAAGATCTGGTTTGGAAATGTTGCCTGGTTGGCCATACCATATTCACAGTGGTGGTGGTGGTGGTGGTAACTGGTTTCATACATTTCTGAAGCTTGTACTGCTAAATGTTAATTTGAATACCCACATTTCTATTACCTCTGTCCCTTCCTTGTAGTGCTACATACAATTGTGATCTTGAATTAAAGAAAAATGTTTGTGCTGCAATTATGAATGATAAGACTTTTTAATTTCTTTTTTCTTTTATCTTTGTGATGCTTTTTGTAACAGTTGTATTTGTATTTTTGTAATATAAATGTTAAACTGTAAAGTTCTTTTCTTTTAACCATATAACAATACAAGAAAATGTGTAGCTCTTGGTGCCCTGGGATCAGGGGTAGGCAGCCATATTTTCATCTTAAAGAATAAGAATATCTTCAACTCATATTCCTGAATGATCATCAGGGTGCGATATCCAGATATAGAAGAATACCTTTAACTCAACTTCAATGGTACAGTAATACTGTTATAGGGTAAGGAGCAGCCATTTTTATATGCCAGCAAGGATAATAAACTCACCAACATTGTGAGTTTGTGCTAAGGGATCAGTGGAATGTCTATTCAATCTTTCGAGTGTACCCTGTAGTGCAAAGGGATGAGAAGAGTGGGTGCCATATATGATGCCAGTGAGGCATCAGGATTCACCATCTCCATTCCATCAAGGACTCCTGTGATTTAAAGTGTTCTGGATCAGCAGAGGCCATATCCTACCTGTTAAATATACATATAACTAATGGTGTTCTGAATCAGGGGCTCAAGACCACATTTAACACATCAACACATCAGGAACAAGATCAGTGCCCAAACCATATTGTTAAAGGACAGCTGGGACTCATAGTGTCCTGGAATCAGGAGAAGCCATGTTCATGTCTTCTAGGATATCCATAAACCTAGCACTCTGATTCAAGACAGGAAAAAGGGAGAGTCAACAGATACCCCGGGTCAATCATGTAGAGGAGGTGGGCTTAGAAAAGGCAGTGAGCTAGTTTTCGAATACTAGCCATTAAGGGTCACAGATAGATTAGAAATTGGAAAATCATTCAATTTATTCATAGATTCAGACACATATCTAAAAATAGTAGGTTCACAGTAGAAAAAAACACAACAAAAAACAAACTTGAAAAAGTCACATATGAGCCTCATTTGGCTGGCAATAGAAAGTAAAACAGGTGACAAACTGTTATTGCATCAAAGTTAGTTAAGTGAGGGTTAGTAGCATACACATATAGTGTTGATTTTGAATACTACTGTTAGACTAGTAGTATGTCATTACAGTCGACACATATTTATGCAGGTGTTTCTGGTTCGGGATCTAGTCAGCCTTCACTGGGTTGGAAAATGTTCACAGATGAAGGGTCCGAACTGTCATCAGGACGTGGTTTAGGGCTGGTGAACGCCTATGGAGACAGGTGACACATAAGGGGGGAGGGGGGGTTGTCAGAAAAGAGTGACTATACAGAGGGGGTTCTGTATATGAACTGCGCTTTAAAAGCCTACCTGTGTTCTATCTACGCTTGAACACAGTCATTTCAAAGGAGCACCTCAGTTGGTGCGGGCGTCTGTAGCAAAATATCTACAGGGGAAAGGGTAACAGTAAGTTACCAGGATAGTATGAGGTATCATACATGAACTAATTAATAGTGATGTGAAGCATACCTTATTTTGCAGGTATGCGTTCCAGCGATGGTACTGGAACTAGTTCACGGGAAGCAAAATTTTCCCGTGATGGTTTGGGGCTAGA
The DNA here is from genome assembly GCF_040938575.1 of Ambystoma mexicanum. Lineage (NCBI taxonomy): Eukaryota > Metazoa > Chordata > Amphibia > Caudata > Ambystomatidae > Ambystoma > Ambystoma mexicanum. The sequence goes on along the minus strand of NC_090931.1, from coordinate 1,469,414,993 downwards.
TCAAAGTAAGGCAATTAACCATATTCGCTGTGTAAAGAAGAGGTAGAGAAACTCAGCTTCTGGTTAAAAAATTTGAAATAAGGTTGCTAACGTGGAAGTGCCTGTGGAGTGATAAATTACAATTTGACATGGTGCCGGCAAATCATGTGATGTGGGGCTGGAGTGGAGGCCCTCTTAGTGCCTAGCGCATGGATGACATAAATAATTATATTTGGATAATTAATGGTAGGCATGGCAAAATACGTGCATATATGGATATTTGGGAATAACGGTGCACTTTCGTAAGGTCATGCATTTTGGCGTGCAAGTGCCTCAATCGGGTGATGGCAGGATAGAGGTTACTTTGTGCACGGGGTGTTTAAATTATTGATTTGCGCGTTTGAAAAACGTTTGGGGAAACGTGTAGACACGTTTGGAAAAACGTTTCCTAAAAGTGCACGTATCTTTACCAAAAAGTGAAATTTAGAGTGGTTCTTTTAGATTTGTGATTTGCGCGTTTGAAAAACGTTTGGGGAAACGTGTAGACACGTTTGGACAAAACGCTTCCCAAAAAGGTACGTATCTTTACCAAGAAGTGAAATTTAGAGTGGTTCCTGGCCATGTTGTATTACTTACCTAGAAAACGGAATCTCTATTTCCTCCAGAGAGCTGTCTTGCAGGCTTTGTGAAGGAATGGGGAATTGCGCTGACTAATAGGGCTAGCGCATGCGCGGTGAGTAATTACTCGAGACACTAACTGTATACGCGGCTGCGCGTTTAAAGACATTTGGCGCATGTGCGGTAGAAATCTGGTGCGGGACACTAGTTCTATGTGTAATGTTGAGTGTGCGAGCGCAACTGTATTTACTTAGAGGGGCGTAGACATATATCTGAGGAACTCTAATTACACTATTGACAAAAGGTGGCATAGTAATTGAATTACCTTGCGTGCAGGAAACATTAGAAACATAATTTTGAAACATAATTTTGAAAGACTTTTGCAATCTGTTAAGTTCTAGTTAATTTAACAGATGGACCAACTAAAACCGCACGTATTCCAAAATGTATGACATACGGTTTGTGCAGACAGCATGGAGTTAACATGTGTATCAACGTGTTGTATTGAAACGCATTAATGAGAGGTGGCTTGGTATATTACTTCGTGTTCAACTGTCGATAGAACACAGGTAGGCTTTTAAAGCACAGTTCATATACAGAACCCCCTCTGTATAGTCACTCTTTTCGGACAACCTCCCCTTATTTGTCACCTGTCTCCATAGGCGTTCACCAGCCCTAAACCATGTCCTGATGACATTTCGGACCCTTCATCTGTGAACATTTTCCAACCCAGTGAAGGCTGACTAGATCTCGAACCAGAAACGCCTGCATAAATATGTGTCGACTGTAATTACATACTACTAGTCTAACAGTCCAACAGTAGTTTTCAAAATCAACACAATATGTGTATGCATAGATCACTGAGTTGCAACTGTTGGATTAGTTTGGAAAGTATTTTGGCTGGGGGGGAGGGTCGGTCATGTTTGTTATCGGATCTGTCAAGTAGAGGATCAAGGGTGCAGTTGTGGTCACCCCCCATATAATATTTCTGTCCATATATGGGCTGAGTCGAGCATGAATGGAATGGAAGAAGGCAGTCGCGTCATGGTTGGGTGCGCAAGTGCTGACCAAGCAAATCTCTTTGCCCTCTATGGAGCCGCACACCACTACCATCCTACCCTCGTTGTCTGTTTTAGTGCTAGTGAGTTTGAAAGGAACAGTGGGGGCAATCCAAATCAGAACCCCCCCTGGCATAGGAGGAGTAAGCCAAACCTATTAGGGTACCCCGCTAGGTTTTTGCCAGGGCTTCCAGTTTCTTGGGTATTAAGTGAGTTTCCTGCAGTATGGCGATTCCAACCTTGCATCTTTTCAGGTAGGTATGGACCCGTCGTTGTTTAACAAAACTCTTCAGGCTCCTGACGTTCCAGGTAACGACCCTTATTGTGTCAGCCATAGGCGTGGTGTGGTTTATTCTGTGTAGCAGGTGGAGCTCGGGATCTATGAGGTGCTGCGTTGCTTGTGAATTGTTCCCGTGGTCTCGATGTGTCCCAGTGCATGTCCCCAACTTGTGCAAAAACGTGTACAAAAACTCCCATATTCCCACCCTCCCCATTTGACTGTAAAGAAAACTCCAAACATAGAACTGGCCCAGCGAGGTTACCCTCGTTATGATTGTCCCGTTTCTGCTCCGTTGGACCGTGCATCGGTCTCCAGGTGCCCTACGGGTGGGTATATGTAGCCAAAAAAAAGGGGAAAACAATCAGGGGGTGGAGTGAACAAGGACTCCGGGTCTCCGCGGAAAGGATCCATTCAGCTGTGGAACGGTTCAAGCAAATATAGTTCCCCCCTGAATGACAGGAGAATCGTTATCTCGGTCTCCGTTTCCTTTCCTCAATATCAGGGATCTGTAATACGTCCATCCAGTCCCTGGCCTGGGCGTCGAATAAGTGCGCCTTGCTGTTATGCAGTACTTTAAGTCTGGAAGGGTACAGGAGCATATAACGCAGCCCGGCGACTTTCAATCTGGCCTTGGTGTGTATGAACTGCGCTCTGTTCATTTGAACCTGAAAGGTATAATCAGGGTCTATGGCGATTTTTGCAGAGTCCCGTTGGATTTGGCCGCCAGCTCGGGAAAAAGCCAGAATGACCTCACGGTCCCTGTAGTTGAGAACTTTCGCTAGAGGAGAGGAGACAGATGAGATCTTCTTTCAGGAGAGTCTTCTTCCCTTTGAGCTGGTGGGACCAACCAGTTCACCTTTTTCGCCTTCCTGGATCGTCTCGTGGTCGAATCGCCCGTGCCAAGCACCCCGGCGGCCGGATAGCCACGCTTCACCACTACCGCGAATAAAAGGGTCGTCCCTTTTAACCGGGAAACTCTGCGGCTGGTTTATTCCCTGGCAGTGCAACAAACCACCAGCTTTCCTCCACCTCGAGACCCTCTCTTCCTCTGGACGAAGCCCCGACTTGCACCCGCTGCCAGGCACAACTGTCCCCTCTGGAGCTTTCTCGCCATTTCAGGTACTGTGTCCCGCCTGGTCTCCCTTGCAACAGACTGTTGAAGGTATCCCGTAAATCCTTGACTCTCTATCCTGGGGGGACCTCGGACCTGTTAACATTACCTTTCTAACTTGATCCAACCTCTTTTGACTTTTCTGCAGAGACTGAGTGCATTTCCACTGTGTGATCTTGGGCACATTCAGCCTTGCTCTCTCCAAGAGTGGGCCTGGTCTATGTGCTTTTTGCTCTACAGTAGACCCTGCATTTCTTGACTTGCTGTGGTATCTTAAAAGTGTTGGTACTGTGTGATTTTCCTATTCTGCCTTTTCTCTCCCCTTTTAAACAAATTATTGGAGTGCCATCTACGGTTACACGCTCACCTCTGTTTTGCTAAATAAGTGGTGTCTTAACCTAGACTTGTTGAATAATTAACTAGGGAGGTGTGGGATACATTACTCACCGTAATCGTATTTCTGATGCTTGTATCTGCTTAGATTCACATGCTGTGCATAGGCCGACATCTAGTGGAAGCTGCGGAGTATTACAGTTTGTTTTTCGAAACTCGAAAATGGGCGTCGACACAGGCGTGCCAGTAATACTATCCCTAGTGTGACGTCCACTGTACCCAAGATCCCTCACGCGTCTAGGATCCTTAGATTGTATTTTTTCTGACATGAGGAGTAGAGTGAGTACAGATAATCCAAGCAGATAGACAGAAAGGTAAGACTAACAGCAATCATGCGCCTTCTCTCGGAGGGGAGGAAGGGTGGATCGCATGTGAATCTAAGCAGATACAAGCATCAGAAATACGATTACGGTGAGTAATGTATCCCTTCTGAGGCTTGTGGAATCTGCTTAGATCACATGCTGTGCATAGATTAGCGAGCAGTACCAGAAGAAGGAGGTGGGATGTGAGAAGAGTCATGAGCAAACAGGTGTCTCAGAACCGCTTGTCCCACTTGTGTATCTGTCTTGGAATGAGTGTCAATGCAGTAATGCTGAGTAAAAGTGTGAATAGAGCTCCAAGTAGCTGCTTTGCAAATGGTGTCGAGGGGAACATTTGCAATGAAAGCCAGAGTGGCCCCAATGCCTCTAGTAGAGTGGGCTCTTGGCGTAAAAGGCAGAGTTTTTTCAGAAAGAGAGTAACACAGCTGTATACAGTTGATAATCCACTTCGAGATAGCGCCTTTAGAGACGCGATCTCCCTCTCTGCCTGTAGCTACGGAGACAAACAGTTGATCTGTTTTCCTTAGCGGTCTGGTTTTGTTTACATAGTAGAGGACCGCCCTACGCACATCTAGGGTGTGTAGTTTCACGTCAGCCGAGCTTTGCGGGTTCTGGAAGAAAGCCGGAAGCTCGATGGACTGGTTTACATGGAATTTAGATATAAATTTAGGTGAGAACCTAGGGTGTGTGCGTAAAACCAGTTTGTCTTTGTGGATAGTAAAGAAAGGATCCTGCACGGACAGAGCCTGAATTTCACTGACCCTTCTTATAGAGGTAATGGCTACTAAGAAGGCAGTTTTATAAGTCAGGTGTTTGAGACTACTTTTATGCATGGGTTCGAAAGGGGGGCCCATGAGCTTAGCTAGCACCACATTAAGGTCCCATCCTGGCGGTGGGTTAGAAATAGGAGGGTGAAGTCTCTTTACTCCTTCCATGAAGGCTTTAACTACTGGTACTTTCCACCACGACACCTTGTTATGGGATGTGGTGTAAGCCGAGAGGGCAGCCAGGTGTACTTTCAGAGAGTTAAAAACCAATCCTGCATCCAGCAGGTGGAGCATGTATGTCACAATGTTGGAAGGAGTGCAATCAACTGGGTTGATTTGTTTATTCTGGCACCAAATAACAAATCTCTTCCACTTGTGAAAGTAACAGTGCCTAGTGTTTGGTTTCCTGGATTCTTTTAGGATGTCCATACACCTCTGTGGTAAATTGAGATGTCCAAACTCTATGACCTCAGGAGCCATGCTGCCAGGTTCATTGAATTGGGTTGCTGGTGCACTGTTTGACCTTGTTGCTGGGACAGTAGGTTGTACCAGGCTGGGAGTTTGATGGGCTCGCACACCGCCATCCTGCGTAGGTGTGGAAACCATGGTTGTCTCGCCCACATGGGAGCAACTAGGATGAGCGTCATCGATTCCTTGTTCATCTTGTACACTACCTTCCTGATGAGAGGAGTTGGTGGAAAAGCGTACGCAAACATCCCTGACCAGTTCATCCACAGGGCGTTCCCTTGGGAGTCTGGCTGGGGGAACCTGGATGCAAATCCTGGGCATTGTTTGTTTTCGCTTGTGGCGAATAAGTCTATAGTGGGGAAACCCCACTGAGAGAAGAGATCTTCTACGATCTCTCTGTGAAGGACCCATTCGTGTTCTTCTGGGAGGGAGTCTCTGCTTAGAGCATCCGCTAGGGAATTGAGCTCCCCTGGAACATGTTGCGATGACAGGAAGATGTTCCGTCTGAGTGCCCATATCCAGATTTTCTGGGCAAGCTTGGACAGATTTGGCGAACGAGTCCCTCCTTGCTTGTTCAGATAGAACATGGCTGTCGTGCTGTCCGTCCGGATCTGCACCGACAAGTTTATTAGATGGGGCTCGAACGCCCGAAGCGCTCTGAATACTGCGAGAAGCTCTAGCAGGTTGATGTGGTTCTTGGCTACTGAGTGAGACCAGAGACCCTGAGCTGTGTGGTGGAGATGGTGAGCTCCCCACCCAGTCAGGCATGCATCTGTAGTCACCACTGCCTGCACTTCGGGATCGTAAAAGGGTTTTCCCCTTGCGAGATTCTCTCTTGTCCACCAGTGTAGGTTCTGTACAAGTGTTGGCGAAACGACCACTAGATCGTCCCACTGACCACTTGCCTGAGACCACTGTTTCGCCAACCATTCCTGCATAGGGCGCATGCGCAGTCGCGCGTGGGGGACCAGGTAAATGCATGACGCCATCATGCCCAGTAACCGCATTGCTTTGCGTACCGTTATTTGTTGACTGGACTGATAATGTGGAATTTGCAGTAGTATATTCCGAATTCTCTCTTCCGAAGGGAAGGTCAACCCTTTCTGAGTATCTAGGATTGCTCCCAGGAACTGTTTTGAGGTGCTTGGCACTAGGCTTGACTTCTTCTCGTTGATTGAGAAGCCTAATTCGTGGAGGAGGTCGATAGTCCTTTGAATGTTTGTCCTGCAAATTCCTGGGGTTTCCCCCGTTATGAGCCAGTCGTCCAGATAAGGGTACCCTGGGATTGCCTCCCTGCGTAGGTGTGCAGCTGCCACCGCCAGTACCTTGGTGAATACCCTGGGTGCTGAAGCTATCCCGAAGGGCAGTACCTTGAATTGGTAGTGGCGACTGTCCACCTTGAAGCGCAAGTACTTTCTGTGCGCCGGGAGCATGGAAATATGAAAATAAGCATTTTCCATATCCAAGGTTGCCATGTAATCCCCCTTTTTTAGGAGGGGGATTACCTCTTGTAGCGTGGTCATACGGAATTTTTGGGGCTTGACATACTTGTTGGCAGGCCGTAAGTCCAGTACTGGGCGCATTGTCAAATCTTTCTTTGGCACAAGGAAGTAAGTTGAATAGATACCCTTGTTTACCTGGTGTCCTGGGACGAGTTCTATCGCGTCCTTTTCTAGCAGAATGGCAATCTCCTCGAGAAGGATCTTCTGATGTTCTAAGGAGTGTACTCTTTGTCGTGGAGGATGGTTCCGGGGACGCTGCAGTAATTCTATACAATATCCTGTGGACACTGTTGACAGCACCCATCTGTCTGAGGTGATCCCTTCCCAAGCCTGGGTAAAGTTGGAAATGCGTCCCCCTACTGGGGTTGCGTGAGAAGGGACCCTGAACTGAGCGTCACTGCTTTGGTGGAGGCGTGCCACCTCCCTTGTTGGGGCTGCCTCTGCCTCTTCCACACCCTCTCTTGTTACCCCTGCCGTAACTTTGGGTAGACTGCTGGCTGTTGTTCCACTGTGTACCCTGTACCTGGGCATAGTTGCCTCTTTGTGAATTTTGGCCGCGTGGGCGACGAAAATTACTATTCCCCCTCTGGTTAGGGGGTTTTTTTGGTTAGTTGGCCAAGGGATTTCAGTGTCTCGTATTCGTCCTTGGCGTTTTTAAGTGCGTCTTCGACGGCTTTCCCAAACAATAGATCGGGTTCCACCGGCTTGTCTATTAATGAAGCCTGAGTTTCTGTTTTGAACCCCGACTGCCGTAACCACGCATGTCTTTTGATAACAGTACCTTCTGCTATCAATCTTCCTGCGTTGTCCGCGGCGTCGAAAGTTGCTTTTAATATGCAACCAGACACGGCTCTCCCTTCTGCCGAGATCCGAGCCAATTGGCCCTTTAACGGTTCAGGAGCAGAGGCTATGAGCGCCGCGACCTCTTCCCATTGATGGCAGTTGTAGCTGGCCAACAGGGTGGTGGAGTTAGCAATCCTTGCTTGGTAGGCGGACGTTGAGGCTACCTTCCTGCCAAACCCGTAAAGTTTCTTGCTCTCCTTGTCGGGAGGAGCTTCTGATGAAGATAAGGGTGTTCCAGCCCTCTTCCGAGTGTTGGTAACAACTAGGGAGTCTGGTTTAAGATGTCCTCTTATATAGAGAGGGTCAGACTGGGCTGCCCGGAAAAGCTTTTCGACCCTGGGGTTGACTGCTCTGGTGAGGTTTGGGTTCACCAGGGACGGATCTATTCTTCGTTGGATGGATTTAAGGATAGGGATGGTCTGAGCGACCGGCCTCCTCTCTCCCACCAACTCTTCTGCGAAGTCCCTTTCCTCCTGTACACCGTGGGTGTCGATGTGAAAATGTTCTGCCGCGCGAGCGAGAACCTCGTTAAGGAGGGGCTGGTTATCGACTGGCGAGTCGGTAACTGGGGCTTTGTTCTCTACCGGGGAATCTACTCTGTAAATTTCCTGCTCATCTTTTCCCTCCTCCTGATCCGCATCATCCGCATAGTATTCCGTCCCGGCTTGTTCCTCCATAATTTCAAACTCCTGGTCCCCCTCAGGGAATGGAGTAGAGTAAGGCTGCACCTCGAAGGGTTCAGGTCTTTCGAACCGGGCCTTTTTACTTAGGGGGATAGGATCAGTGGAACCTGAGGGTGTGGCCCCGTGAGGGTCATACGAGAGGAAATGCTCTGGATTCTTGTTGTAGAAATCAGCCAAGGAAGACATCCTTGACATGACCCTGTCTATGTCTTCACTGGACCATTCTTTGGAACAGGGTATGACTTTAGTAGGCAATTTAGGGGACTTATATCAAGGGTACCCTTGCTGGATGTTGATCTCTCAGTAGACTTGTATTTAACTGTTTGCTTAGGGGGGGAAGGATGGTCGTACAGGAGTGGAAGAATGTGCTTTCCGCTGTTTCCCCCCCTCCCCGTGCGTGGAAAAATGTTTTCCCTGTCCCTTGGAGGCTCCGGAGACTTTCGACGCCTGGCGTCGAGGATCGGGGGAGGTATCTGTTTTTCGAGCGTGGGGCCTCGCTGGTGTTAACTACGGGCTTCGTCTCTAGGAGCGCGGCCTGGGGGTGGAAGTCGTCTTCGTCCTCCGACGATCGAACTTCCGTTAGTCTAGGGAGCGAGGCACTCTTGGCAAGAGTGGATGATTGCCTTGCGTCATGAGGCGATCTCGATCGAGAGCGCCCAGAGGACACCGAGTCGGACCGTTCTATTTGTGCCTCTTTCCGAGAAGTCGACGTCGTCGAGGTTCGGTTGGACTTAGTGTGCTTAGTTTGTTTGTTGTTTGTTTGTTTGTTTGTTTATTCATTTGTTAAGCGCACCAGACTCGTAAGTAAAAGGGCGCAATGACAAGGAAATGCAAGGCTTACATGATTACACAGGTTACAGACAGGATATATACAATATGAACAATAGGACTGTGGCTAGTTTGCATGAATGCAGGAAATATACAAGATGAACAATAGGGCTGTGGCAGTATAGTATGATTACAGGATATATACAATATGAACAATAGGGCTGGATCAAAGGTGCGTGCACTAGGATATAAAACTTATATGAGTACACATGCATGGGCAGCAGTATTTACATAAAGAGAGAGTATAGCAAGGTATACTGTTTCTTGATTGCAGGATAGTGTCCTCAGGGAAGGGTGAAGGGTAACTAAGGATTGGTGGCAGTGATATGCTTTATTAAGTTTTTCCTGAAGAGTGGATATGGTTGGTCAGCTCTTAACTCCTGGGGCAGTGAGTTCCAGCTTCTGGCTGCCTTAACAGTGAAGCTGTTGCCCCCGATGGTAGTCAGTTTGTATTTGGGGATATTTAGGCAGTTAGTGTTCCCCATTCTAGTGGGTCTGAGAGAAGTTCTTCTCTGAAGTTTGTCTATGAGGTAACTGGGGGCCGCGTTGTTCAAAGCTTTGTGTGTCAGAGAGAGTGTTTTTAGAAGTATTTTATTGGATGTGGAGAGCCATTTGTGTTGATGTCTCAAGGCAGAGATGTGGGTTTTCTTATTTATGCCAAGGGCTGCTCTTAAGGCATTATTCTGTAGCGTTTGGAGTTTATTAGTGGTGGATTTGTTAGCCCCAATGTAAAGGGCATTGCAATAGTCGATTCTAGAGAGTATAAGAGCTCTAGCCAGGATCAGACAGCTATAGTCAGAGAGGAATGGTTTACCAGCTCTAAGAAGTTTGCATGTGTAAGCCGTAGACGAGGTAAGGGATTTGACCTGTTTGTCAAAGGATAGTGTGGAGTCCAAGTAGAATCCCAGGGTTTTTACTTCCTTGGAGACTTTAATGGTGTTGCCGTCAATATTGAAGGAAGAGTAATCTTGACCTAGTTTTTTAATATTGGCCTGCGAACCCAATATTATTAGTTCAGTCTTATCATCGTTCAAGCATAGGCCGTGTGTGGCCATCCATGCTTGGATGATAAGGTAAATTTTGTAAATTTTGTTCACTAGGCCCGTGTCCGCACTGTAATCCCCAGAAAGTGGTAGGAGAATCTGAGTATCATCTGCATAGTTAGTGTGTGTAGGGTGTGTAGCGCTTGCGTCGCCGGGGGTCTTCCCCATAGCCACCCTGCCGGACGACCTTCCGAGGTCGGGGACCTGCGCTCGGCTGTCTTTCGACGCCGTAATGCCCTCGCCGTCCGAAAGTACAGCGTCGCTGCCATCGCTGAAGGCGCCCTCCGCTGCCATGGCCGCCGCCTGGCATGGTGGGCCCAACGCTTAGTCGAACGGTCCTTAAGTGTCTTAGGTTTAAACCTACTACACGCTCTGCAATTCGCTTCCGGGTGGTCCCTCGGCAAGCAGAGATTGCACGTGGCGTGCCTGTCGACCCAAGGGTATTTGCGGTTGCACTTGGGGCAGAATTGGAAAGGGGTACCCTCCATACGCACCTAAAGGCAGCGGGCTGGTAAGTGTATGAAATATATAAGATAAGGTGTACTTATATACCAAGAGTGAAGAGTATGTACCACCCCCCACTCTCCCTACTTGCAGGGCCGAGGCCAGCGGCCTACCAGGCCCGGGCCGAGGCCAGCGGCCTTCCGAGGCCCAGATCCGTCATGCGGCAGCCGACGGTCGATGTCTTTTCCAGCCGTCGTCGATTGTCGAGGGTCGACGTTGGGGTGGGGAAGGATGTCAATAAAGAATTATAATTTTCAATTATTAGCAAAAGTATGGCTAAGTTCCAGGGGACTCCGCAAGATGCTTCCGACCAGTATGGCAGAAAAAAACAATCTGAGGATCCTAGACGCGTGAGGGATCTTGGGTACAGTGGACGTCACACTAGGGATAGTATTACTGGCACGCCTGTGTCGACGCCCATTTTCGAGTTTCGAAAAACAAACTGTAATACTCCGCAGCTTCCACTAGATGTCGGCCTATGCACAGCATGTGATCTAAGCAGATTCCACAAGCCTCAGAAATATATTTATAGTGACTGTTTGAACTTGCTTGACATATTAGTGCCAGTGTATTCTTATAAGTGTGTTTTTAAATAAATAATTATATACTTTATACCAAAGGTCTGGTCAGTGTTTGCTTGTGGTACTGTATTTTTAGCCCTATTGTGTATACTCTATATACTGCCTAACTCTTCTTGAGAGAAGTCTGACTGCTCAGCCACAGCTACCAGGTAAATCTGGGTGGTGCAGGCTGCTACCAATTGGGTTTACTGCTTACTCCTGCAGTCTTAAACTTTTTGCAGTGGTCCCTAAGGGAACTGCACAGGTTTCTGCCTAACATGCTACTAACCCTCACTTAACCAACTGTGATGCAATAACAGTTTGTCACCTGTTTTACTTTCCATTGTCAGCCAAATAAGGCTCATATGTGACTTTTTCAAGTTTGTTTTTGTTGTGTTTTTTTCTACTGTGAAACTACTATTTTTAGATATGTGTCTGAATCTATGAATAAATTGAATGATTTTCCAATTTCTAATCTATCTGTGACCCTTAATGGCTAGTATTCGAAAACTAGCTCACTGCCTTTTCTAAGCCCACCTCCTCTACCCGATTGACCTGGGGTAGCCGTCGACTCTCCCTTTTTCCTGTTTATGCTAAAACACCTTCTCTGAGTCAAGCCCCCCTAAAACAAAAAAGAAGCTTTCCCTTGCCCCTATATTTTCTCACTCTGATTCAATAGCAGCCATACCAAAGCCTCCAAGACTACCTATAACTCAAAGTGAAGTGTCTCGGGGGCGGCCATATCCAAGCCTTTCTGGGAATTCCGGATTCAATGGAAGGTTGGATTCTGATACCGAGAGGTTAGACCAGAACTCCCTCCAAGAAACGTTGATAGTGTTTTGCTGAAATCCTTGTCAGAGGGAGCCAAGGATGTTCTGTGCATATATTTAACATAAACAGCAATGCAAGCTAAACTAAAATCAGCAGGATAAGAAAGAAAGAGCATCTGCAATGGCGAACTTGGATACGCACTGACACACTTGTCATAGGGCAAATGTCATGAATGCTAAGTGTAAGCTGATCTAGTTCGAATATATGCATGCTGTTGAGAATTAAAGTCAATAACACCCAGATTGGATCACTATGTGTGATTCTAAGCAGGGTGCCCAGACGACCTGGTTTTACCAGAATTGTTCAGGAATTGGGCTCTCTGTCCCTCGCATCCCGAGAGTTGCTTTTATTTAAAAGCACATTGCAGTTTTGGGGAAAGTGAGTGTGGCCAGTGGGAAGGAAAGATTCAGTCTTCACAGTCAAAACAATGTAAAGATAACATTTATAAACCAATGCAGAATTATAACACTTTTGTAATTTTGCACGATCGCTTAAGCCAGAACTCTGCAAACCCTGGATGAGCACGAACCCCTAATCTGTTAGATAACAGCCAGATGCATTAATTTATTGTGCAGCAGAGACTGGTTGGGATATGTAAACGTAGCAAGGCCTGTACATTATTTACTGTGGTCTCCCAACAGCAAGGGGTCGTGGCAGGAACAGAATGCGGGGAGTGTTTATTGGTGGGAGGGGTAGTACTAGTTTTAGGTTTGAGGCCGGTCCTGGTTTATTTTGAAAATCTGGGGATACCAGGAACAAATGAGCACTTAATGTGGGTCTGTCTCTGAACTGGGCTGCTTTTGAATAAAATCTGGGATGATGTAACTGAGCTCAGAAAGCTCTAGGTGGAATGTATGGAGGAGGTGTGTATGTATTAATATGGGCAAAAACACGAACAAACTGGCAGTGGTGTGGTTATATACCAGTGAGACAACATTTAAGAAGCAGTTTGTGTCCCGGCTGGATTGTGTGAAAGCTGAATGTCAAGAAGATATCAGAGAGTCCAGGGCTGCATAGTGTGACGAATCCCTGTGCCTCGTCTACAGAGCGCCATGGGGCAGGTATATTCTTCTAGAATAACATTGACTTTGCTGACCTCCGCGCCTCTGTCTGAGAGGCAAGTAATAATGTATGCTAGAGACATCTGCATCAACGCTGATGCTGAATCAGGGAGCTGGATACCACCTTGAGCTAGCAGATGTAGGGCCAGGAGGTAGTATGAAGAGGACCCCTGGAACATGGCAGTGACACACATGCCAGGCCAGTCCCACTGGCCCGATAGGACAGGTCAGTCCTGGTGGCTTTGCCCCTGCACAAACCCCTTGGCAGATCCTGCATTACAATATCAGTACATTCTCTCCTCACCCAAGGGAGTACAAAGCTTTCCTTGAGCAGACCCAAACTTAAATTGTTGGAAAAAAGAAGATTTCACTTTTAGGCAAAGGGCTTTTTTGCATTTTTCAATGATAAGTGCTTATGGTTACACATTTCCTTGAGACATCAAAGCCAGGGGGATGCGGCATCTGCTGGAAACTGTGAAATATAAGAGAGCACAGCATGTGAAGAGAGGTTTCAGTGGCATCTTCCTTATTTACAGTATGATCGGTGAAACAAAGTGCTCCAAAAGCCTACGACTGACTGTGTTTCCAATCTTGAATTCACATACAGGGCTGAGCACAGCTAGGGGGGAGGGGAGAAACATGATGTCCAAGCTGGCGCACAGGCCAACTAGAAACATAGCCCATCCCTTGCCCAAAGCAGGCTCAGATGCAAACAGGGGAGGCAGTCAATTAAAACACTCACCAAATTACCATTCATAGGGGCCATTCCTCACTAGAGGATCCACACATGGGGGATGGGGAAACACTACAAAAGCACCCAGCTCCAGTCAGGCAATGTGGGTTGCAGGAGCAGGAGGCTTGTGTTTGGAGAAGAGTGGAGATAAGAGAGAGAGGTGAAAGAAGCATAGTCTGCAGAGATGGAGGAGAGTGGTGAGCTGACAGCATTGGAGAGCCGAAGAAGGATGCACGTGCTAAGAGGCTTAAAGGTGGTAAGATCAGTGGGTGAGAGTAAACAGGAAGTGTGGGAGTTCAAAAGGAAAATGAGGAGGTGGTGATATCACACGTGCGAGAGTGGATGGGAGGAGGTGGAAACCAAAGAGGAGCAGGCAACAATTAAGGGATAAGGAAAGAAGGGGGAAGAGGTGAGAATTAAGGGAGTAGAAGAAGAGGTTGTAACATCAGAAGAAGTACAGCGGCAAGAGGAGAAGATAATATCAAGACAAGGGAGTGGAAGCCAGGAGGACGTGGTAAGCGCTGTGGACCAAGAAGAAGTGGTGAGAGCCCAGGGAAAGTAGGAAGTGGCAACATGAAAGACTAGTAGTAACATAGTGCAAGTAACATCAGTGGAAGAGGCAGACACTGAAGAGCAGACTAGAGAGTCACTAGAGAAGGAGGTGCAAGTAGTACTAAAGGTGATCCAGAGGAGACAGGGGAATAACATCAGGAGACTGGAAAGCTGAAGTAGGAATATAAAATTAAGAAAGATAGAGCGGGAACCAACACCTAGCTAGCAAGAGCAGGTAGGTTCTGGTAGGGCTGTTTGGTGCTAGGCAGAACCAGATGGTGGGCAGAAGTAGAACTGGGCTGCAAGTTTAGAGAGGTGGGGAAGGAAAACCAGGAGGAAGCCCAGGCAGAGCCGAAAGTCCCCTCTCTTGCTCTCCTTGCGGACGATCCTCACCGAACCACCTGCTCACAAGACTATCAAATGAGTCTTGGGGCACAGGACCCCAGAATGTAACATAACCAGTTCCAAACAAGAAGAAGAAGGGTTTTGGTCACCTAAACACCTGCAACGGCAGAAAGAGTGAGGCAATAGTTTTTCAACCGTACCAATGGCAGTACTTGCTTCTAAGGCCAGGAACACCAAACATACCTGCACCCCGTTCAGGGGAGATCTGCGGGAAAGGGAAGCAACCCCACTGAAGAAAAAACCATCATAACTTTTAATTGTTTTGTGGAGAAAATCCCATTTTCATTAAATTGGCCCAATCTTGTGAGCAATCTCTGAATAAAGATATTAAACAATGACTTAAGAGTCCTGGCACCCTTCATGGTTCTGCGCGGAAGCATATTGGCAAGTTGAATATATAGCAGATGCATTTAGAACATAGAAACTCAGGGACAGGAAATGGAAGAGGTGGCCCAGAATGGAATGACTGCACCTACAGCCAGATTATTTAGACATTGAAGATCTGGTATACATAAATGAAAATTACACTGCGTGAAACAGGGGTATTGTTGAAAATCGGATATGGAGCAATCTTTGATTTTGTAATATTATAGAAGCTTTAAGTTTCTTACCTGTAACTATTATTCTCCAGCAGGGGTCTAGCATGGATTCACATGCTCATGAATATTACCCGTCATCAGGCTGGGAATCCTCGGTAAACGAAAAAACAGTTTCTCTTTCACTTTAAAACTGTATTTCTCCTCTAAACTAATCACTGAGCTCTGGGTCATACTGCCCCCATCCAATGACGGTCCTCTCCCTAAGCCCCGCCTCTGGAAGCCATCTTCAGATATTGTATTTATTTTCAGATTTGTTTATTGTTATTAATAAGAACCAAGTGGTTTGTAGCAGTTGACAAGGATACAATGAAAGTACAGCATATGATAATGCATTGACCAGTTAGAATAGTGTAAAACAAGAAAGATGGGGAGCCACCATGGGGCGCCGAGATGCTCTGACGCTCCACCATCGGTCTCCTCTTTGGGCTGGTAAAAACGGGAGCAGACCACCTCCTGGACCCCCCTAAGGGACCAACCTGACCCCTCCAAAGCTGGGTGACCCCTCGGAGCGTGCCACGAGAGCAACCCCGGTCCCTGAAGGAGATTTAGGGCCCGGGAACCAGATCTGCTTGTTGCCAGCGAAGTGGATACAGCTTCCCGCCTGCCGCTCTGTTACTTCAGCGTTCCGTCCGAGGTGGGGAGGGGGCTTGTTCGGTCCATGCGGCCTCCCCCCCCTCCACTGTGGTGATCTGTGTGCCTTCCCGTACCCTGCTGGCTGTCCTCCACCCCCAAACCCGCTGAGCCAGATTGTTTCCCACCAGTTGCCGGGGGATCTGGAGACGGGAGGAGGCAAGCTCTGAGGTGGGTGCCTGGCAGCCGGAGACGGACCACGGCTGCCTCTGCGCCTCCCATGGGCTGGAGCGGGGTGAGGCCGTTGCCTGTGGGGCTGCGGGACCCGGCCCCTGGAATCCTGCTGTGGGGTGACTGAGGGTCGCTGGAGTGATTGGCCCCGGGGTGCATACAGCCTGTGCCAGGGCTCGCCTTGGTAGACTGTGGTCCGGGCGTGAGCCCGGTGAATAATTTTATTTTTTTTGCCCTTCCCTGCAAAGACTGATTGGGCCTGAGTCCGCCCCTGAATACTTGTGCAAGAAGCCAAAACCAGTTACTGGAGCGCCAGGAGCTCTAGGAGCAGCTTGGGAGAGGAGCGGGTGCTGAGAGACCTCACCCTGCAGATCGAGGAGTCACTTTCAGTGGCTGGTGCTCTGGCTGCCTCCGGTGGTGATGGGGTCCGGGGCCCGAGTGGAGCCCTCCTGCAGGTGAAGTGGGGACTATCCACTGGATCCACGTCTCCGGAGCGGATTTCACCTCCTGTTCCCTCTGAAGGTTAGTCAGCCCTAGAGCCCACTTGGCTGGCATAGATCCTCATGCTTTTCCATTAGGGAGGTCGCACCATTCTTAGTACCAGGGCGCTGGCCTGTGTCTCTGCCTGCTCTGTGTGAAGTGTTGGTTCCTGCGAGACCCGCAGAGTCACCAGTGCCCGATCTTCCATGCGCCTGTAGAGGAGCCTTTCCAAAGGAGGGTTGACTGGGATACTCTGCTGCTCCTGTCACGTTGATAGGTGCTGATTGGACTTTGGCCGCCTTCCAACTCCGTTCCTTGTCTGGTTGCGTTTCCTGTGCAACAGTCCCTTGCCGGCGCCTAGTAAAACTCTGGGCCAATGTTTAGGGAGGCTTGCTCCTCCATGAGCTGGGCTGAGTCACTCCAGAGGTTCTGCCGATCTCCTGCTGGCCCGCCCATATCCCCCACTATGGCGACATCCTCGCTCCTAGAGTCTACGGATACCGTTTCGGTTGCTAAGGGCATGGCAGCTCTCCTGGAAGAAATTTGCGGATTCAGAGCGGACATCACTGGAAGGTTGGACTCGCTGGACAGAAAGGTTGAGGCCATGGGGATCGAGTTCAAGACTTAGAAGCTAACACCTCCTCCATTGACATACTTGAGACCCAGTTGGAGGTCCGCCTGGCTGAGTTGGGGCGTAGGGAAGAGAAACACACGCTTAAACTTGATGACCTAGAAAACAGGGAGCAGCGCTGTAATCTCTGCTTTATGGGCTTTCCAGAGAGAGAGGGCGAGACTTAGCTGGACATCATCAGGGCTGTCAACGCTGTTATTAGGTCACTTCGACGACTCCAACATCAATGAACCAACTATTGATAGAGCACATAGGGCGGGTGCTCCTAGTGGATCGCCTCGATCGATCCTAGTGAAATTTCATTACTTTTCAGAGAAGAGCAAAATTCTGGAACTGGCCCGATCACTTGGGAATCTGCACAAATTTCGATTTTTCAAGACTTGTCTGCCTTTACTCTAGCGAGTCGTCGTCTTTGTGCCCCGTTGACCAGGATGCTCCAGTCTAGGGGAGTGCGCTACAGATGGGGATACCCTTTTTCGCTCTCTTTTGAACTAGAGGGTCACAAATATGCTCTAGTTACGGAGGATGACATTCGCAGAGTGTCCCGGGAGTTGCTGGGTGAACCTGATATGGAGCCTGCAGGTTCTGATCAGTGGAAAAGTTTGCCTAGCCCCCGCAAGACTAACAATTCTACGGAAAGGCGTATGGTTCGGGGCCACAGAAAGTTTAGAAGGGTTACCCCTCCATCCCCAGGAGCGACTATCGATGGATGACCCTTTGGAAGGGAGGCACGCTTTTTCCTAGGGACGCCATATTTTTCTCAGTGCTTAGCCGGTCCGGGGTCCTTTGTAGAAGTTGCAGTTAGACTTTCTTCATTGGAGTAATAGCTTATTAGCTTTCTGGCTGTTTGGTCTCTCGTGCTGAGGCCTAGGGCTGGGATGGGAGTGGGGGAGTTGGTTGTTTTAGTCTGCGTTAAATAGAGCTGGGGGGGGAGCTCTTGGTGTAGCTTGGTGGTGTTTGATAGCCCGGGGGGAGGAGGCGCAGGTGGCCTGGCCTAGTGACACTGTTTTTGTTGCTTTGGCTCCAGGCGCTCTGGCAAAGGGTGAGTTGAGGGAGGGGGGTGTTGTTTTGGTTAGTTTACTTGGGTTGTCTTTTGTCTTTACCAGGGGATGGGGGGTCTGGGTGGGATACAGTTCTCTTTGACTGTGATTTTTGGTCTTGGAAGCAGGGTGGGTTGAGGCGTCTTTTGGGTGCTTTATGTGAGGTCCTGAGATGCATCAATCTCCCCTATGGTTGAATTGACTCAGGCACTGACAGTGAGATCACTAAATGTTTGTGGACTTAATTCAACGGCTAAGAGGTCAATGGTGGTGAGGGAATTCCGCAGGCTCCAGCTGCACTTCCTTTTTATACAAGAGACACATTGGGTTAAGGGGAAGGAGCCGAATTTGAAGGCTCGATCCATACAGCACACTTTTTCTTCGCCATATGTATCAAAGAAGCGTGGGGTGGCTCTCTTGGTGTCTTCTAAAGCCCACTTTGTGCCTAAAGCCCTACGTTCCAACCCTGAGGGGCGTTACATAATGGTTAAGGGGGAAGTGAGAGTTAGATTGCTCACAGCGGTTTGTGTCTATGCCCCAAACGAAGCCCAAGATTGTTTTTGGGAGGCTATGTTGGAGAAAGTAGCAGCATTTACTGACGGTATTCTTCTGGTGGGTGGGGATTTAAATATGGTCCTTGATCCGGAGAGGGACAGGAAGTCAGCGACTCCTCACACTGATTTGCGTTACCAAAAGAGGTTGGCCGCAACATTCCTAAGGGTGAACGAGGAATTGGGGTTGGTCGACTCCCATTAGCCAAAGCAGGGGCTAGATCCCTATTTTACCTTCTTTTCTCATTCCCACTCAGTTTTTTCTAAATTAAATTTTGGTGGACTTATTTCAGACTTTAAGGTCAAATCTATCCCTTGGTCTGACCATGACATGGTCATAACCAGCTTGGGAGTCCCCCCTCCTCCTGTCAGGTCCCGTTGGTCATGTAATGATCTTCTTTTGCAAGATAAAGTGTCCTCCCAGGGCCTCCTGACTGCAATAAAGGAATATTTTGCCATAAACGACAATGGTGAAGTTGGAGTGATGGGGGTCTGGGACGCGTTTAAAGCTACTATCCGGGGCACCCTCATGGAGATGGGATCGAGAAGGAAGAGGGAGATGGCCATGGAGGAGAAGAAGCCGAGGGAGAGAATAAGGGCTATCCAACCTGGCGGGAAATGAAGATCGCAAATGTTCCCGGGCAAATGGGATGAGCTCCAGCGGCTTAGGGGTAGATTGGCAGCCCTGCTGGTGGGTCAGACCGAAAGGAAGTTGGCCTTCCTCAAACAGAAATATATGGAGAAAGGTGAGAAGGCTGACAAGATTTTAGCCTGGAGACTGAGGGAACTTAGAACCAGCAGGAGAGTAGGCGCCATTCGATCTGGGGAGGGAGAGAAAGTTGTAGATGACGCGTCGATCACGGAGCAGTTCCGCCAATATTATGAGCTCTTGTATACCTCTGGGTATGTGGGGGATGGCTCGGACATCGACCGCTTCCTAGACTCCCTACCTGTACCCTGTCTACATCCAGAAGCTGCTGACTCACTTGAAATGCCCATCACGCCACAAGAGGTAGTAGATGTCATTGGTACCCTTAAGGGAGGCACCACACCAGGAGACGATGGATTTACGGTGCGGTTTTATAAATCCTTCTGCTCTGCTCTGGCTCCGTTCTTGTCTAAAATGTTTAATAAGGCCCTGGAAACAGGCGAGCTACCTCGCTCAATGATGTCTGCCCTTATTGTTGTAATTCCCAAGGAGGGTAAGGATCCTACCCTCCGTCAATCCTATCGCCCCATATCGTTCTTGAATGTAGATGTTAAGATTCTGGCCAAACGCCTGACCTATAGATTAGCGAAGCACCTTCCGTCCCTGATTCATGGGGATCAGGTTGGTTTTATCCCTGGAAGGCAAGGAGCAGACAATATAAGAAAGATGCTAGATCTTATGTATGAGGTTTCAAATCGGGACCTGGAGACCTATCTCCTTTCGTTGGATTCTGAGAAGGCGTTTGACCGTGTCGAGTGGCCTTACATGTGCGGAGTCCTCCGAAACATGGGTCTAGGGAATAGCTTTTGTGGGTGGATTTCTACCTTGTACAACCATCCCTCTGCAAGGGTTTCGATTAACGGGACAGCTTTGGGCCCCCCCCTCTGCCTCTCTAGGGGTACCCGACAGGGATGCCCGTATGTCTCCTCTTTTGTATGCCTTGGCAATAGGACCCCTGGCCATTGCTATTAGATCAGACCCCAAGATTTCTGGGATTCACTGTGGCGAACATGAATTTAAGTTGTCCCTCTTTGCTGCCGACATCCTGGCTTATTTGTCCAATGCTTGCGAGTCCCTCCCGTGACTCCTCGGCCTAATCCAATCCTTTAGTATCTTCTCTGGTCTCAAGATTAACCTTTCTAAATCGTGTGTAATGCCCATGGGAAATAAGGTCCTTGAAACCAGAGGAAAAGATGAACTAGAGGGTATGAGAATAGAGCATAATGCCATCTTTTACTTGGGTGTGTCTGTCCCTAGAGACCTTAGTATGCTATTTGACTCCAATTTTTCCGGGGCTTTGGCGAAAATGACGAAAGACCTCTCTCGGTGGGCACCACTGACTTTCTCCTGGTTTGGCTGCAGGGTCACCGTTTAAATGAATATCCTTCCCCGCCTCCTCTACCTGTTCTCTGCTCTCCCCATTGCTCTCCCAGAATCTTTCTTCACGACTTTGCAGTCTCAGGTGCAGAGCTTTGTCTGGGCTGGCAAAAGAGCAAGGGTTAAACATTCAACCCTAACTTTACCGAAAGACTGGGGGGGGTTTTGGGCTTCCTGACTTTAGGCTCTACCATAAGGCAGCCCAGCTTCGGGTGATGCTGGAGCATATGAGGGATGACATGGGCACCTACTGGGCTTACATCGAGGATAACCACACCTATCCCAAAAAGGTTAGGGACCTGCTTTGGTCACCTCCCAAATCCATACCGGTCCGTCTTAAGACCCATCCAATCCTGGCTGTGCTTTAGAGATCTTGGAAGCTGAATAGATATAATAAGCTTTTGTCCTCCTGGCCGTCTCCCCTGACGTCCATCTGGGGACCCCCCTTCAACCTGGGAGCTAAGGCTTTCTGTGATACTCAGGCGTGGTCGGAT
Source organism: Ambystoma mexicanum (assembly GCF_040938575.1). Classification (NCBI taxonomy): domain Eukaryota; kingdom Metazoa; phylum Chordata; class Amphibia; order Caudata; family Ambystomatidae; genus Ambystoma; species Ambystoma mexicanum. The sequence goes on along the minus strand of NC_090931.1, from coordinate 1,469,393,772 downwards.
GCAGGGCTGGAGAGGGTAGCCCAGCTTTTCCACCAAGGTGCCTTTATTGAATACGATCAGCTCGCTGAGGTTCTGGGTGCCGACCAGTTTACGGTGTTTGAATACCTCCGTTTTAAGGGGATTTTCGCTCATTCCAAATGGATAACCGACCTGACTCGTCCCCTTACACCCTTTGAGAAAGTACTGGTGGAGTCGGCGACTAGAAAGGGCTCCTTGTCAAAGATATATAAAACCCTAGTTACGGCCAACCTAGGGGGGAGACAGCCCTTCAAGTGTATCTGGGAGGAGAGAATGGGGTTGTCCCTTGACGAGCAGACATGGAGGGCGATATATGGGTCTGTTCTGTCTGGGTCTCTCTACACCTCGGCCATGGAGCATGGCTTCAAGATGCTCCATTCCTGCCACCGGCCTCCGGTTACCCTTTCGAGAAGAGTATCCCCTTCTCTGTCCTAGGGGGTGCACCCAGCGCGGGACCTGGTACCATATGTGGTGGGAGTGTCCAATGGTCCAGGTTTATTGGTCCGAGCTGCTCAGCTGGATTAAGGGTATTGTTGGCTCTGCTCCCTCCCTTCAACCCTTAGAGATTCTCTTTGGTGCCCCAGCCCCGACTCTGATGTGAGTTCTTATCCAAAGGTGGTTGTAGCGATGCTGAGAGCTGGTAGGCTTGCTCTTGCCCAAAAATGGAAGAATCCTTCAACCCCCTCTAGAGCTGAGTGGCTCAGTAAGATGTCGGCCATTTTTCTGGACGACAAGCTATCAGCTATACGTAACAATCAAATGGAGTCTTTCCTTCTGAATTGGTCTATCGTTCTCCTGAGATTTGACGGTGGCTCTTTGAAGCTATAGCTTTTTGGTATTGGTTGAGCCTGCTGATTTTCCTGGGGCTTGCTTTTTCACCTGTGATCCCATTGAAACTCTGTACTAGTGTAACGCTCACCTGACTCCCACGGAGGCGCTGGCCTGGTTCGCGCTGCTGTGACCTCTTCTAAGGTGATGCGCTGGGTTCGGAAGACGAACTGGACCGGGCCCCCAAATCTGGCTTGTCTGGCTCGCAGAAGTATCCTTCTGTAGGCGAAAATAGGGGATTTAACTGTCTGCGGGGTAATGCAATCAGCCTCCCACTTTCCCCTCTCACCCTCCTCGAAACCCTTCTGTGATTCCTCGTAGCGTCTCACCTTAGGGTCTGGAAGGACGAGCTCTCCATCCTGCTTCTGATGCAGGGGCACGTTGGTATCCAGTTACTTCACTGGATTTTCGGATTGGTGAGAACCAAACTTGCTTGGCTTCCAGGTAAGTTTTTTGATAAGAGGTTCCCCTTGTGTCCATGCATTAATGTACTAATGCTAGTGTCTTTTTCCCCATAGGGGCCGGGGTACGGAATGCCGGGGAACAGGCACCGACCCGAGATGAGAGGTGAAATCCTTGTAGAAATCAGGTAAGTCTTTAATGAGCGTTTTTTGGTAACGTCTTTTCAATCGTACATTAACGCTGATGTCTCTTTTTCCCTTTAGGGGCCGGAGTCCGGAAATGCCAGGATGCGGCGCGGACCCGAAATGGAGAGGGAATGCATCAACAGGTAAGTCTTAACATGGAGATTTAGCTTTCCTTATTCCCTTCTCTCTCTCACCTTTTGTTCTGGTCTTTTTCTCCCTAGGCGCTGGGGCGTGACTGCGAATCCGGATGATCGCTGCTGAACATGGAGGCGCCCTGTAAAGGTGAGTGGAATGCGGCGCTGCAGCGATCGACGCGATGAGCTTTTAAATAAAAGTCTTCCTTTTCAGGATTGTCGGCGAGATGTCTCCGGGATGCGGTTTTAGCAGGTAAGGACTTTTCCTTCTTCTGTTCTCTTTTTCTCTTCCTTTGCAGGTGATCCAGGATGCTGGCAGGCGTGGCAGAAGTCAGGATGCAGGAGCAGACACGGTGAGCGTCCAGCTGCCAGATGCAGAACGCCGCAAAGCACATGTGGCTGTTCGGGTGGGGTTTAAATAGCCTTGGAAGAAGTTCCAGGTATGTATCCTTCCTCCAATCAGGTATGTATCCTTCCCCGACCACGCCCGGATGGTAAATTAGTCCCACAGGTAAAGTAGTTCCTTTCAGGCCTCAAGGAGGCCGGGATCCTGCAGCATGGTCTGCATCAGGTAAGTGCACCCAAGCACTTCCATAATGAGCCTGGCGCCTATGGCGCCAGGACTGATGTCCTTTATGAGCCTGGCGCCATAGGCGCCAGGACACTGTCCAAAGGGCCCCTATATGGGGTTGCTGGGTCCTTCCTTGGGGACTGGATGTCCGCTTTCGGGGACGCATGGCTTGTACCGGCTCCCCGGGAGCGGGCATCATGACAACTAGTGCCTGACCTCACTCTGTCAGTTATTTGGGAATGTTTTCTCTCACTCGTGCTTCCTTGTTAGGGTGTCCGTGCTCATCACCTGATACGACTGGTTATTGGTAAGGATGGGTGAGGGAGGGGTGGGAGGCGTGATTTGGTTTCGCTTCTTTGTTCTGTTTTGTTTTGTTTGCTGAAATGTTTAATAAAAACAAAGTGGAAAAAAAACAAGAAAAATTAACAAACAGAACAACAGAAAGAAAAATAACTCTACAAGCATGTCAACTAGGCTCTGATACAAGGTAAGTAAAATTAGTAATTACAAGATAGCTGGGCAGCATCTTTGGCATCGTAAGGTGGGAAACTGGATGACAATGGTAATAGCTGGAAGCAGACTCAGGGGGATGGACGGGGGAGAGTGAAGACACACGTATTTACACATATTGAACATAGTGAGGTATCGATAGGATGTTCACGGTGGCTTGTCGTCGGATGGGTGAAACATATTGAAAACAAGCGTCATCCAAGACTCGTAGGCATCCAAGAGGACCTCATCCAAACAATACAGTGACCCTGCCCATGCCCTAGTCTCTGCCTTGCTCCACATTTCAAAATCGCAATACCACTGTTTGTACCGTGGGCCCCCCGCAGTTTTTCAGGACATGGCAATGTGACGTTTAGCGAGTATGCAAGCTAAGTCCATAAATCTAGTGATATGTGTGTATTTGCCTTTCCTGGGATACACGCAGAGGAGATATTCCAGCGGGCCCCAGCAGTATCCAATAACACCCGCCACTTTGCAGGTCTCTTCGATTCGGGACCAAAAACCTTGCACTAGTACATATTTCCAGAACATATGCATTAGATCTGCATCATTTTGATTACACCAGGGACAGGTCGAATGCTTGTGTTTGTTAAATTTAGCAACTCTATTGGGGGTCATGTATGTACGATGGAGTACATTTACTTGAATCAGTTTAAATCGAGCATTCCCGGACACATTTACGGGGAAACTAAGCACTTGTTCCCACTCCTGTTCAGTAATTACAGTTCCCACATCGGACTTCCATCGCGGCTTCAGCTTCGGGTTTCGGTGAATAGACCCGCTCAGCAAGCAGCTATGCAATCAGGTTACCAGCCTTCAGCTGCCTTCTAACCCATACATTGTGCCAGTAGCTCAGTCCCCTCCGTCTCAGCAGGCCACCCGTTCCAATCACGTCTCACCACACCCACCACTTTCATATATCTCAGAAATTGCCCCTTGGGCAGGCCTGTTTGCTGGGCTAGGCTGTCTAAGTCACTAAATATCCTGTTTTCGTACATATCTCCCCATGTACAAATACCACATTCTTCCCAGCGCCTTGCAACTTTGAGATTGTCCCTGTTCTTACACAAATCTGCCACAATCGGGACATTGGGCGAGTAGAGACAACATATGCGGAGCAGCTTTAATGCCCTGGCAAATCTTCCCCTGCCCAGATCAACTAGTATCTGTCAGGTTTCCGTCCCAACCATAGCACAGAGACAGCCCTCCTTGATCTGAAGATCCAAATGGATTCCACCAGAGAAGCAGGTAAACTCTGCCTTCTGATGCTCTTGGACCTCTCAGCGGCCTTCGATCTGGTTGACCACGACAAACTCTGTAACACTCTAGCAAACAACTTCAACCTAGCTCAGAACGCTACCAACTGGATCAAATCCTTCTTGGCTGACAGGACTTCCAGAGTATCCATCGGCAAAGAATCAGCAGACCCAGTGTCTGTCCCTGCAGGTGTGCCGCAAGGCTCCTGCCTATCCCCCACTCTGTATAATGCCTACACCAAGCTATTATTTGCAGCCTTGGATGCCCTGGGTGTCATCTATACTAACTTCGCCGATGACACCCAAATCCTCATTCCTCTCTCAGGCAACCATGAACAAGACTCTCTCCTGGTTACCCAAATCTACTCACTCATCCAAAACTGGATGGCTAACAACAGCCTCTGTCTCAACGACGACAAAACCGAGCTCCTCATACTAAGCTCCTCCAGCAAAATCAACACCCTTGAGCCCGCCTTTAAATCATTCACCATCGATGGAACCATAATCCCTGTTCTTAAACAAGTCAAGACCCTCGGCATGTACTTAGATGCCACACTATCCATGTCTAAACAAGTAAACACATTAGCCTCATCCACTTCCTACACCTCTAAACTCATCTCCCTCAGTCGTAAATTCCTCTCTACCAACAACTGTGTTACTCTAGCCAGAGCACTCATACTGTCTAAGCTAGACTATTGTAATATCCTATTGCTTGGCACCTCCAAAGCCAACATAGCTAAACCTCAACTCATGCAAAACAAAGCCCTCAGAGCAGCTCTAGGCATCAAAAAATCTGAACATATATCCAACACCAGAAGAGACCACCACTGGCTCCCCATAGAAGCCAGAATTCTATTTAAAACCCTGAGCATCACCCACAAATGCAGGGCTAACAAAGCGCCCAAATACCTCAACAACACAGTCATGTTGAAGCCCCAGACCAGACTCCTCAGGTCCAACAAAAACGCATTCCTTGAAACCCCCAGATACAAAAGAGAGAAAGCAGGGGGCAGCAGCTTCAAAACACTGGCCCCCAGACATTGGAATGCGCTACCTACCCACATTATGAATGAAACCTCATTCCCCAAATTCAAAAGCCTTTTGAAGACTTGGCTCTTCAACAAGTTCTAACTGAACCAGTGCACTAATCCCCTCCAATCAACTATTTTACCTGACTGCTTTGTATATTAGTGTATATTATTGATTCCTATTATTGTACATTTTTGATTGTTATACCTTTACACCTCTATGTTCATTCTAAGATTGCATTATCCCATTGTCTGTAACTACGCCGTGATACCCCCGGGTCTGGGCGTATAACAAATGTAATAAAATAAAAAATAAAATAAATAGTAGCAGTAAGGAATTCATGTAGTGGTCTGGGAGCCACAGTATTTCCTTACGGTGGGTTGGGGCCACCAATTGTTTGAACAGCATCGTTTCAGATGTAAGATTGTCATTGCTCAGTTGGGCTGCCAGATAATAAAATTCCAAGCTTGGTAGCTGAGCACTGCCATCTTTGTAAGGCAAGAATGAATATTGGGGCACGTGGCAGCCCTGAAAAACCCAGGCGGGTATTTTTGAATAAACAAAACCAAAACCAAAACTTCAGGGTGAGAGGTCACATAGTTCCAACATTATAACAAATATAACAGTCATTTCTTACTGCATTTCTTTTCACAAAATGTATTTTAATGACATCTGGATAATGTTGGTAGGGATAGAGCACCCAGAGATATTTGATGATGGATTATCTTACTTACCCTTGCACCGGATAAGTCTTTGGTAAGATCTAGGCTCCTCCACAAGGGAGTTTTCTTGTTTCTTTTTTAACGAAGCATCCTAAGGGAGCTTTGTGAATTATTTTATTTGAGGTCATTGTTCCACTCACTACTTCCCATTTGTTGTTCATAGATAGAGACCCCGGGACTACCATCACACGTCCTGATGAAGGCCTGCTCACAAAGCTGCACCATACAGCTCTTCTAGGCCGAAGCACCATTATGTTGACGATATCACCATTTAAACAGTGCACATTTGAAGCATTGTTAATGTGCTTTTTGTATATATGTCCATTTATGTGGGTTTATGCTTATTCCTGTGACTGCACAATTGAAATGATCAACCAATAGTGGCAGTCTTCTGTTGTTGTTATTGCATTGAGATCCAGCCTGTCTTACTGGATCATACCTATATGTATTGTTTTTTCTAAATATCTCTGGGTGCTCTATCCCTACCAACATTATCCAGATGTCATTAAAATACATTTTGTGAAAAGAAATGCAGTAAGTGGGAGTCAGGTGAGCGTTACACTAGTACTGGAACTGTGTGACCTCTCACCCCGGATCTTTGTAAGGCAGGCATAGCACTGCAAGAGAAAGCCTGCGCCAGTTCGGGCCTCATAGAAAATCTCTAATCAACTTATCAAGAAGCGAAAGAAGAAAGCTTTAATATAGTAATGGACATTTGTAAAATAATAAAAAAATCTAGGGAGGAGATTCATTTTTACAATTGCTATTATGCCCATGAGTGAAAGCGGTAATCAGAACCAGAGGGCATGGATTTTCTAAGGCCCCCCAGCACCTTCAGAGTGTTACGGGTGTGTGTGCCCTCTGGTGTATGCATGACCAGAATAACCAAATATTTGAAGGAGTACACCTCCCACGGGAGCCCCAAGTCGGGGAAGGTGGCCTCACTCGCCTCGCGAACACCAGCCAGAGGAAAAAGACAGGACGTTTGCCTAGATCTTCCGATATTGTAAGCACGTAAAGTGGCAGTATGACCAAGAAGAGCCGCAGAGGGGCCAGAGGGAGGGTTTGCATGTGAATCCATGCCAGACCCATGCTGGAGAACAAAAGTTACAGCTAAGTAACTTAAACCTTTAACAGCATGGGGTCAGGCATGGATTCACATGCTCATGAATAATGAATACACAACAGTATACATTACACAACCACGGGAGGTGGTAAGGCTCAACAGAAGTAATTAACACTTACCTATGGAACAGACTCACCTCAAGCAAACAGGTTGTGTAGCACTGCCTGGCCAACTCTGGACTCCTCCCTGGAATCCCTGTTGATGCAGTAGAACTTTGTGAAGGTATGCATGGACCTCTACGATGCAGCCCTACAGATGTCAAGCAGGGGCACACCCGAAAGGAACGCCGTCGTCGCAGCAATCGCTCTGGTGGAGTGGGCTCTCAGACGGCCCGGCAGAGGCCGATTCGCCAGGAGATGACAGTGCATGATACAGCTGTAAAGCCATCTTGAGATGGAAGACTTGGACAAGGCCTTCCCATGGTTCACAGATCCAAAGTTCACAAACAATTGAGAAGTGTTCCGAAGGCTCTTGAAGCGTGTCACGTAGAACTTTAAGGTACGAGCAACATCCAACGAATGCAAAGCCCTCTCTGCCGGCGACAAAGGGTTCAGGAAGAAAACAGACCACACCAAAGGCTTGATGAGGTGGAATTCTGACAGAACACCTTCGGCATGAAAGTGGGGTGCGTACGCAGTACCACCCTTGATTCGTGGAAAGTCAGATACGGCTGCTTGCAGGATAGGGCCTGGATCTCACCCACAAGTTTGCTGAGGTGATGGCCACAAGGAATGCCATCTTCCACAAGGTGCCCCCATGAGTCTTGTCAGGACCACGTTGAGTTCCCATGCCGGGCCAGGCACCTTCACTGGATGGAAAGAGCAAAAAAGCCCCTTGAGGAACACCTTGACAAGTCTGTGGTACCACAGCGAGGATCTTCCCGGGGATCTGGTGTAGCGTGTGATGGCCGCCAGGTGTACCTTGATGGATGCGTGAGACAGCCAAGCTTTTGCCAAGGACAGCAAGTAAGGAAGATTCTGTGGAGCCATGACTCTTAGAGGGGTAATCTTCTGCGACCGGCACCATGTAGCAAAACACTTCCACTTATGGCTGTAGCACTTTATAGTCAACGACGCCCTGGCTTTGGCGAGGACCTCCCTGCAGTTCACTGGCAACTCATGACCTCCAGACCCTAAAGCTGCAGGAGCCATGACTTCAGGGTCAGAGATCCTGGGTCATGATGAAGGATTACGCCTCCCTACCTGGTGCGCAGGTCTGGCAGTACCAACAACTTAACTGGAGATGACACTGACAGGCTGAGTAGGTTTGGATACCAAATCTGCCTCAGCCACACCTGAGCAATGAGTATCATCTTGCACTGACACTGCCAGAGTGGGTTGATCACACGTAGCAGGAGAGGAAATGGGGGAAAGGTGTACAGAAACAGACCTTCCCACGGGAAAGAATGTGTCCCCCATGCTCCTCGGTTGGTGAAACCTGCTGGCAAACGTCTGGCATTTTGAGTTTGCCGCCGTGGCAAAAAGATAGATCGGAGGTCTGCCCCATTTGACAAACAGACGATCCTCCTGATCATGATGAAGTTGCCACTCGTGGCAGGAGTGCAGCTCCCTGCTGAGGGAGTCGGCGATGGTGTTCTTGACGCCTACCAAGTGGAACGGGACAAGGAACATCCCCTGTCTGATGGCCCAATGCCACAAGGGCTGAGCTTCCTTGGAGAGTGCTCAGGATCGGGTGCCCCCTTGTTTCCTGATGTAGAACATGGTGGTGGTGTTGTCCGTGTAGATCCTCACCACTGCGCCTCTCAGAGACAGTAGGAAAGACTTGAGGGCCCCGAACACTGCCTGTAACTCCAGGATGTTAATGTGCAGATCCATCTCGTCCGGAAGCCACAGACCTCTGGCATGTAGACGTCCGGTGTGAGCTCCCCAATCTTCCAGAGAGGCGTGTGTGGAAACTGTGTCCTGGTATGGCAGGGTTTGAAATCCAATCCCCTGGGTGATGTGGGAGCGCACCCCTCACCACGTCGCCCACCGGAATTCCTCGTTGAGGGGGATCTTGTCTGAAAAATTCCCAGGAACTGGTATCCAATGTGCATCCAAGATTTCCTGTAGGGGTCGTATCTGCAACCTGAGAGACGGACGAGGTTTATGCAGGACGACATCATGCCCAGCAAAGACTTGATGGCCCAAACCGTGGCCGTCTTCACCTACGGCAGCCGTTTTACCTTCCCTTGAATGGTCACTTGCCTCTCCTCCAAGCCACGGTGTTGAGTCTGGCGATGAGGAACAGCACATTCTGCAATGGCATTAAGCATGACTTCAGATAGTTCACAGAGAACCCCAGCTCCGTCAGTAGCCGGATGGTCTCCTTCGTGTGCTCGTCGTTCAGTTCCCTGGAGTGGGTACATATCAGCCAATCGTCCAGGTACGGGTATATGTGTATGCCCTGCAGAAGCAGGTGGGCTGCCACCGGGACCAGGCATTTTTTGAACACCATTGGGGCCGACTTTAGGTCGAAAGGTAAGGCCTTGAACTGGTAGTGTTGGCCTTGTACCACGAACCGTAGGATCTTCCGATGTTTCCTGTGGATGGGGACATGGAAGTACGCATCCTCTAGGTCCAACAACGTCAAGAAATCCCCTTCCTCCAGTTGGCCGAGCACGTGTTGCAATGTGACCATCATGAATTTTTGGGATTTCAAGTACTTGTTTAGATGGCGCAGGTCAGGATGGGTCTCCAACCCTCTGTCTTCTTTCTGACCAGAAAGTATCTGGAGTAGACTCGGCATCCCTAGAGCCATTGAGCGACAAGCTCTATCGCCCCTTTCCATAACATGGCTCGCACTTTTTCCAGGAGCTGAGGGATGTGCTGCTCCTAACGGAAAACCGGTGGAATACAAGGGCACCTGCGTTGGAACTCCAAGATATGTCCCTGGTCGAGAGCATCCAGCACCCATCGATCGGTGGTGTCTTCTTCCACTCTCTGACGAACCCGACGTCTTGGCCAGTTCAAGCTTGCTTGGGCACCGACGCCCTACCCTGTGGGTGACGGCGATGCTGACCTCCGCCACCGTAGGTCTGGGAGCGACCCCTGTAGGCTTCCTGCATGGAGGATCGGGGAGGTTGCCTGTATGATGTGGGGTATCCCTTGGATTATCTGCTTGATTTTCCCCTGGAGGAGCGAAAAGACAAGCGATGCTGCTGTAGAGTGCCAAGGGAACTTGCCATATCCATGTCTGTCTTTATGGCTTGAAGGGATTCATCAACCGCCTTCCCGAACAGATTTTCGCAGTCGAAAGGCATGTCTAGCACCTTTGCATGAATGTCCTGGCAAAGGTTTGTGGCTTTCAACCATCCCTGCCGACGAAGGCAAACTCTGTTTCCCATCTGTCGGAAGCCTGTGTCAGCGATGTCCACTACCACTGTAATGGTATGGTCCGACGCCACCTCCCATTCCTGATAGAGGGCGAGAGCCTCAGTTTTCTTGCAATTGGGGAGGAATTCCAGGATAGGACCCAGCTTGCACCACAGCTCTTGGTCGTATCGGGACAGGATAGTCAGAGCATTAGCCGCCTTGATTCTGGATGCCGCTGTGTAGATGACTCTCTTTCCCATTGTGTCCATCTTCTTCCCCTCATTGTCCGTGGTGACTGATGATGAGGAGGTCGGGTTGGCTGAACGCATCCTTGCGGCGTCCGACACTACCGAGTCCCGTGATGGTCGTGACCTCAAGCACATGGGTGTGGAGTCCGGCCCCCTGTATTTCCTTTTTCAACCTGTCTCGTTTGGTTGGAGCCGTGCATGGGTTTTTCATGAGGGCTACGCCTTCCTCCCAAATGTCATCCAAGAAGGGTACCGCCATGATCGTCTTCCTCTGGGACTCTTATTGTCGGAGGCACTGGAGATCACTCGTCTGGGAGAGAGCCTCTATGAGGGGCGTCCAGGTGCGGTGATTTGTCGTCTGTCGGGAAGAAGTCCTCATCTTCGTCGGTTTCCGTGGCCGTCTCCATACCAGTGTCTGTGGGTGTATCCGGGTTCGCTGGTGGAGTCGGGTCTCGACCAGGTGGAGGAGGCTGATGTGGCGACATCAGATGACGCTTCCTCTTTTTACGCAGAGGCTGGCCAGGGGCCTGCGGTACGACAGGTGCTGGTGGCAACCTCTGCTGGATCCTTATAAATAGGGTGTGGAGAGTTGACAGGATGTCCATGGATTTTCTCTTTTGTATATGGTGTAAACAAAAACCTTTACAAACAGCTTATAAGATTTTCTTATATCTGCTGACTTTAAGTTCAAACAATTAATACAATACACTTGAAAGTCCCTAAAAGGAACAAACACACAAATTCAGTGATGGAATGATTCCTCCAGTTTGTTTCGTGCAAAAACGCTAGTGTGCAAAACAAGCAGAACACATTTCTCTTGCCTTTATGTTCAAACAATTAATACAATACACTTCGAAGCCCCTAAAAGGACAAACACAAATGTTAAAACAGATTTACTAAATACTAATCTTATGAAGATCTCATATTAAAACTCACAATTATAAAGGACACTTTAAACCCTACTGATGAGATTAGTTCATAGTAAGAAACTACATTCCATACTTATGGGCAGAAAGTAAGGTTGCAATAATCAGTGTTTAAAACACTATGCACTACGTAACTGAGACGGTTGATCAGTAATTATGGTCAGGAGGCAAGTGAGTGCTAAAACTAATGAGGTATTCTCACCCCACATGCATCGGATCCATAGAAAGTCCCTCAAGAACCTAGTATCCCCAATGTTCAATTTGCCAAATGCCACCATTCGAGCAGTTTCAAAGTGCAAACAAAAAATAACAAAATGTTTTTAAGTTTCAGGTTCTTTGCAGCACAAACGGAAGCGACACATACTCACATTCGTGTTAGCATTTTTGTGCTGCTATTGGTGAATTCGGTCATTAGTTGGAAATTGGTTAAGTTTAAACCTAATGAACAGGGCTCATGCTTTCTCACAGGGGAAGCTAAGTAAATATAAGGATCGAGGTTTTTGCTTTTTCACAAAGCGAGCATATTCCTTGTATGAACTATATCTGTTGCTAGCCTCAACCGTAAGTCCCCAATCATATTTTAACAAGAGGCAAACATGAACAAAGCTTTTGCTAATTTACATTTATTCTAAACAAAAATGTCTTTATTTTCGCATCGAACCGAGCAAGAGATTTTGGATGTGAATCAATAAGCATCTGGGACAAATTTTCATACACAGAATTACGTGGAGTGTTAAGCATTTTCAAGTAATTGGTCATCATTATCCATTGATGTTCGGAGGATAAAGAACTAAGCCCAAGCATGTGTTGCAAGATGGAGTTTGGCAGAGAGTTGGCTAAGCCCAAAGTATTTTTCCAAATCCTGCCCTGAACTTTGTCCAAGAGATTATCTATATCCAACATGTCCATGGATATGGCCCTCGGCTGTGGAGAGAATGATGGAGTGCTAGGCCCTATGCTGCCGTCTTCTTCATGGACTTTATGGACGGATGCTTGGGCGTCGCCGTCCATGGACGAGATGTCCATTGGCTGAACGTAAACATTGGAGGACTGCTTTGGGGCCTCTTCGCCCCCTCCCCTTTTATCCTCCTGAGGTCGGTATACTGGGACCTGAGCAGGTGCTTTCCTGCCCGCAGCTTTTGCCGCTGCCTCGGCGGCCGTATCACGCCTCGGAGTCAGGGACACTCTCTGCGCTGTAGGGACCATCCTTGTTGGGTAAGTACCACACGCCGTAGCGGTCGCCCCAGAGGATGTCGACGAAATGGTCGACAAGGTCTTCAGCTGCACCTGATAAGCCTGCTGTGAGCCCTTCTTCTCTTCCTCTGGCTTATGTTTTTCTGATTGGTCCCGTAACTTGGCCGGGTCGGAGGACTTCCTCTTTGAGGAGGAACCCGGTGGGAGGATGGCTGAAGAGGCGGACGGCGATGGAGGTCTATCCGATCTGGGACCCACATCAGTAGCGAATCCGGCAGAATCTGTCACAATTCGCTCCCTTCCCCCCCGTTCCCACCACTTGGGGGCATGATTTGGGGTTTATTCCCTACTGGACTTTCCTTCCGAACCTTATGCTACAGCGCTGTGATGAATTGGGAGCGCTAAATCCTTATTTTCCAAGTTACTTCCCTTCCGGATCCATTCCAGGTTTTTGGCAGCCAGTATGCTGCTTTAATCAAATGACTATGCTTCCCAGAATGGCTGGCCCACAGCTTCATCTCTGTTCTGACTTGAGTGTCGTGTAGACCGATGAGACCTCCGTCCCCAAGTGACGCACAGGGGAACTAATAGAAACCCGCTGTACGACCCTTGAGGCCACAGGTGAGAGATGTCTTCTCAGATCCACGAAGCCTCTTGGAACACCGATGCTGCTGTCAAGAGGGAATGAGGTTAAGTACCAGGCAAGCACAATACAATGAGGTAAACGAAAGTAACTAAAGTGTCTTACCTATCTGGTGTAATGGAGACCCAGGTAACCTAGTAGGGAGGTTCGAGGCTCATTAGATGCGGCGGTCCCTGGAATGGTAGAACCGCAGGTTTAGCGTGGATGAAGAGTAGCCACCTGTGGGAGTCAGGGCTTGACTTGAATCCCCAGTAGGGAAAAGGCGTAGAAGATCAGCAAAGTACCAAGGGATGATCCAAAGACAAGTCGAGGTGCAGTCCAAATATCCGGCAACAGGTAAACAGTTCCAAGCAAAAGTACCAAGGGGTGTCCGAGGGAGTCCGAGATAGAGTTCCGTGATCAAAGTAACAAGGAGCAAGTTGTAACGCCAAACAGTGTCCGAAGCCAGCTGAGAAGCAATGAGCGTTCTGTCTCTCAGACCTTTATACTGATCGCCCCTGGGTCATGTGACTACTCTGGATCATGTGACGTCCACCAAGATCACATGGGGAACGCCGTAGTGTATCACGTGACCGGCGTGAAGACGTAAGGCCGCCCTTTCTGCTATACGTTCTCCAAGGCAGTTGCCAATGCAGAAAGGGTTGCAATCGAGCCCGTACACTGGTACGGAGTTTTCGGTTCTGTGGGTTCACCGAATCACTTGAGCCTCGAAGCTTGGGAGGAGATGTTGGGGGAATGTGAGCAGTGTTCTGATGTGTCGTGGCCTGGTGTGCAGAGGATCGCCTAACAATCTCCACCCTTGCAGGACAAGGCTGGGTGGAGGATAGGCAACACCTGTGGCTGCAGGTGCAGCAAGCAGCACACCTGCGGCGTGTGCTCGTCAAGCAGGTTTAAAAGCCTCAGTTTGCTTCAGTCCAGCGCTGGTCATTGATGCAGTGTTCCTGTTTGTGACTGGTCCCTTGTTCGTGGTTCTTAGCCTTGTGCCTAGTTCCAAGTTTCTATTCCTTGTTCCTTCTCCTTGGATTTCAAATTTATGTGCTTAATTGATTTCTGCATCCCAGATTCCCTTTCTGTCTTCCTCTGTTTGCAGGAAGCATTTCTCAGTGCTTTCCCTTATATTTCTTTGACTTTGTCCTTTGCTGCTATAAAACTTGATGCTTTAGTCTTTCCTCTTTATAGATTAGCTTCCTGCCTTTTTTCTTGGATGGGTGGGGGAAGTTTGCCTTTGTAATTTCGTTTTCCCTGCTCGTGTTCCTTTACTTTCTCTTGGAATCCATTCCATGTTTTCCCTTGCACTTCTGCATTTATTTACCATTGATTATTAGGTGTAGTGTTCGGTTGTAGATAGCTCCTGTGTGAATGCCTATGTTTTCCTCACTATTCTGTAATCACTATTCCTACTTGCCCCTTGTCTTGAGTCTTATGTATTTAGTTATCCTTCCATTGCTGTTATAGCCTTTCTGGGTCAGTTTGATCAACATGGTTCGTGGGCTTGCTGACAATCAAGTGGTATTTCTCGCCCTCGTGAGTACTGTTTTTAAGTTTCCTAATTCAATACCATCAAGAGTGTTCGATCACAGATCCTGTCGTTGCTTGCCCTCTACGTGGGCTTAGCGCCGTCAGTACCTGTAATAGCAATTGTGGGTAAGGAGCTTGCAGACTTTCCTTGCAGTCATAAGGAGCATCTAAGTGCTTACCCCACATCCCTTTTCATATATTTGTATTGTTGTCACACTCTGTTTGCACTCTTGGGTTTTAGTATACATGAGTCTTGGTTCCTGTGTGCATGTTGTTTGACTCAAAACTATTCACTGTGTGATTTTGTGCACATTTCCCTTGCCATATTCACTGCCTTTGTCCTTACATGACAGAATCCGTCTTGCGGCTCTTGGCCTTCTCTTGGACCCTATGGATTGGGCGTCCTCAAAGGACTTTGACCTCCTACCGGAGGGAGACTACTTCTTGGACCGACCAGCCCTGGGTGAGGCATGACCGTGCTCGGAGCACAGATCAGGCCTTGTTCGACTTGAGCCATGCCGCCAACCTGCTATACCGGTCTTTCTTTGTGAGGCCTAGGCATATCTCGCATCCATCCTCGTTGTGGTCCAGGTGCATGCAGTACAGACACTTCTGATGTTTATCGTCCACAAAGATGTTCCTTAGCTCGCATTGGGTACAGGGCTAGAAAAGTGTCCTTTTCTCCTTTGCCATGGTCGGGGGGTGCGAAGTAGGCCCAGGACGGCCTTCCAGAATTTTCCACGAATAATCCCCGTTGCTGGCCGATAAAGTTAGGAGCACATGGGCTCCGATGGAATAAAAATAGAACTTTCCATGAAAAAACATGGAAAAAGTACAAAATAGCTCAGAGAGCAACTCGAGGACTCCCAACAGTGAAGCGTGCGGTACAAATCTGAAAAAGGCTGCCATAGGCGGGTTTAGGGAGAGCACTATCATTGGATGGGGGCAGTATGACCCAGAGGACAGTGATTGGTTTAGAGGAGAAAAACAGTTTTAAAGTAAAAGTGAAACTTGTTCTTTCTTTTACCGAGGATTTGCAGCCTGACGCCGGGGAATATTCATGAGAATGTGAATCCATGCCAGACCCCATGATGGAGAAAAAGAAACACCACTGATCCTCCATATTGTGCTGTGAAATGTCCAAAGTTACGCTAACATGCCTGACCCCTGCCATAAATTGCGCGGGCGCACACACACACACACCCACACCCTGTAAATCTAATCTCCTTACCTACCTTGACCAAACCATTCCACATGACACACACACACACACCCTGTAAATCTAATCTCCTTACCTTGACCCAACCATTCCACATGAGGGCTGGGGCCGAGACCTCTCGTTTGAAGCATCGGACATCTGGAAGACACTAATCTCCTTACCTTGACCCAACCATTACACATGACACACACACCCTGTAAATCTAATCTCCTTACCTTGACCCAACCATTCCACATGAGGGCTGGGGCCGAGACCTCTCGTTTGAAGCATCGGACATCTGGAAGACACTCTGCCTCTGGAGGCTAGCCTGTTGCGGAGAAAGAGATTGCAAGGCAGATGCCACTTCCGAGGCAGCAGAAACGTGACGGTCGATGGGCAGATCCCTCCCGACATGGTGTGCCAGGGCTGAAGGGCCAGCAATGACGTTAGCTATCAGGCTGTGTGGCTGAAAGGGGACAATTTACATTATGAGTTTATATTAGAAAAGCATCTTATGTTTCAATCATCTGCATGCAGAAAGATTGGAGACAGTGAAATCGGCAGAGGCTCATGACTTAATGTAATAGTCTACAGATGTGAAAAACAGGAGAGGCATCCAACACATTGGATGAGGGCATTGTTTAGCAGCAACTATTCCTCTTGACTGCTAGATTCCATCTGGTGAATACAATAGTAAAACACGCATTTACTGATGTGACAAATCTAGTGAAGTCATCACTAACTTCCATGGGAAATTCTTCCCCTAGGTGGCCAGGAAAGGGCAGAAACTACCCGACTCTAACCCTGGGGGTGGCTATATATCCCACAGGAGAACCACATGGGGGGACCAACCTCGGTGGGGTGATGATGGCTCACTAGAAGATTACCTGTCATACCCACCTGCCCCCCTGTGAGGGATAATAGACACCAGTCACTGCCTTCCCAGCTATGTATGGCATATTGTGATCCAGAATTTCCTGTTAAAAACCATAGACAAATCCATACTTGTTCCTATGGGCCTAAAGGGATGTTATGTTATGTTGATTTATACCGGCGACCACTACCACTCAAGGCAATCTCCAGGCGCTCATGAGGAAGAAGGCCTGAGTAATGAAGCTCACACCCGCCGAGAACCACACAGTGCAGGCTAGTTGTTCCGAACAACTCACCAATGGCAGGGACTTGAAAACACGTGACATGCCGGGAAGATGGAAATGCACCATACCTAAGGCCGGTTGGGAAACCAGAGGGACGCAGGGCAGACTGGAGAGCAGGCAAGATCGTGTCAGTGTCAGAAGGGGATGCTCCAAGAACGGAGGTCTGCTACGCAGACGTAAGTAGCATGAGACGCTCTACTGGGAGAGCTGCTGCAATGCGGGGACCGGGGAGCCTATTTGATGCTGGCCCGAAGATGAAGCTTACTGCTGGGCAAAGCGCAGACCGAAGAGAATGCTGAAGCAGCCAGGAGAGACCGGTGAGCCCACACAGGGAAACTGGGACACTCAGGTGCTGGGGGAATCTAGCTAGCATGTGAAGTTGTGAATGAAAGGCGGCCAAAGCCCAATATGTGTTACAACATTGGCAAAAATCCTGGCAGGAGAGTATAACAGGCACTTTGAATGCGAGTCTGGGTCACGCACCCAAATAAAGAAAGTAAAGAAGTCTGATAAAGTCCTGGCAGGAGAGTATACCAGGAAATTCAAATGAGAGTCTGGGACCTGCACCCAGAATACAAGTAGTCAAGTTTTAACCAAGTCCTGGCAGGAGAGCACACCAGGCCTTTTTTTTGTTCATGAGTCAGGAGACTCCGACCTGAACTGTGCAGAAAGCAAACCAGAGGAGAAAGTGAAGATACCTTGTAAGTTTCTTAAACCTAGGGGAAGGAAAACAAGTCCCTTGGAAGGAAGAGATTGTAAGGAGACGAAAGCTCTTGATACAAAATCCTAAACATATATTTGAAAGTAGAGGAAAAACTTGAAAGGAGGCGAACACCCTCTTGACGGTTAGGAGTCTGAACTGTGAAAGAACTAAGAAACCTAGGGGAAGGGAAACCCGTTCAATGATACTGGAACTTTTGTTTGTTTATTTCTTTTATACCCTTTTGGAACTTTGGAGTTTAACTTGTGAACTAAACCTTCAAGTGACAGCTAGAGTACATTAAGCGCTTTTGCACTTTATGATCAGTTTAGCGTGTGAGGGTCAGCGCAGGGTTTTGGACATAGGATGGAAGACTTTTTACTTTGGACATCTTGCCAGAGACCATAGTAATTTCTGTTGTGGCAGTGAAACCTCTCCATGAGTTAGCGAAAGACAGGCTTTTCTCCAAACCATTTCTTTTAATAAAAGTTTATAACAATCAACACTATGCCTTTGTGTCAGCGTCTTATTCACAATACCTCACATTGACAAATACTGCTCTGTTTACTAACATATAAAGAGCACACACAGGCCTGCAAAGTCAATGCTACCCGGAGAAGTGACCCTACAAATGACACATATGCACAATAGGCAAATTCTTTTAGAAAACTCACTATTTTGCCAACGTATGCCTAATTTTTATGAAAGTATTTGAACATTTTGTTACACTGACAAAACTGATGAAAATTAGTGAGTGTGAAGTGAAAAGCATCTTTAAAAGAGAAAGAGGGCACTGACTCATCCTACTGAGAACGTCACATCAGGAGCATTAAGATTATTTGTGCAAGTTATTGCAAGCATAGTCAAGTTCCTCTGTGTAAGTTAATTTGCCAAATGTGTGTGAGCCCCTCTACTTAAAAGAGCCATGGCCCAATATGTTCTATAGGATGCAGCCCACATTGGAAGGTTTAAAGGAGGCTCTGCAATCACATTTTAGCCCTCTGTGCTATAGCATAGTTGCATGCCAGTCTGGTCGCAAACGCATCCAGCACCAAAACGGCAGAGAAATCCCCTCTGAACAAGTGTCCCCACAGCAACACCAGACATGTGTTTGTCATGACGGGAGCCATCAGTGAGGTAAGGCAGAGTTGCAGTTCCTCTTGAGACACACAGAGCAAGGGGTCCATGTTGGCGTTCACTTACTAACTTATGGAAAATCCCCAAAGTGTTTCAGCATTTTCCAAAAGTGTGAGTACCCCTGTAATGAGTACCCAATTGTAGAGGAGGACCTAAGTACCCCCACCTCAAACACCTCGTCCATATTGCCTATATGTTGGGAACCAGAGTGTTAGACTTGTGCAGTACCAGTGAGAATACCGATACCGAGGAGAATCCTGGAGGCAAGGATCCCATTGAGAAAACCATACCTGCATTCGAGACAGTAATATGGCCATTTGAATGAAATCCCGGAAGAAGCAATGAATGGCAAAGAAGAATGGTGATGCCACCATCACCAGTATCGTCACGCAGAGCAGAGCTGGCGTACATGGAAGAGATACAGAGACAAGACAATGCAGATATTCTATAAGGCATCAAGAAAGTATTGAAGATAAGTGGCATCTTGGGATCAAGATGTAGAAACACATGCTACAGAACTGATGAAGAGATCAAGTCATTTTACACATGTACAGATGCAAAGAAATGCAAGCAAATTAAGTATTCTTAAGGCTGGCTAAATAGTGAATAGATTGCGGCATGCGTCAACATATATATATGGGATACATTACTCACCGTAATCGTATTTCTGATGCTTGTATCTGCTTAGATTCACATGCTGTGCATAGGCCGACATCTAGTGGAAGCTGCGGAGTATTACAGTTTGTTTTTCGAAACTCAAAAATGGGCGTCGACACAGGGCGTGCCAGTAATACTATCCCTAGTGTGACGTCCGCTGTACCCATGATCCATCACACGTCTAGGACCCTCAGATTGTATTTTTCCTGACATGAGGTAGCATGAGGAGTAGCGTGAGAACAGATAATCCAAGCAGATAGATAGATAGATAGATAGATAGATAGATAGATAGATAGAAAAGATAAGACTACAAGCATCCATGCGCCTTCTCTCACAGGGGAGGAAGGGTGGGTCGCATGTGAATCTAAGCAAATACAAGCATCAGAAATACGATTACTGTGAGTAATGTATCCCTTCTGAGGCTTGTGGAATCTGCTTAGATAACATGATGTGCATAGATTAGCAAGCAGTGTTAGAAGAAGGAGGTGGGATGTGAGAAGGGTCATGAGCAAATAAATGTCTTAGAACCGCTTGTCCCACTTCAGTATCTGTCTTGGAATGGGTGTCAATGCAGTAGTGCGGAGTAAAAGTGTGAATAGAGCTCCAAGTAGCTGCTTTGCAAGTGGTGTCAAGGGGTACATTTGCAATGAAAGCCAGAGTGGCCCCAATTCCTCTTGTAGAGTGGGCTCTTGGCGTGAAAGGCAACGTTTTTTTCAGAAAGGCAGTAACACAGCTGGATACAGTTGATAATCCACTTCGAGATAGCGCCTTTAGAGACGCGATCTCCCTCTTTGCCTGTAGCTACGGAGACAAACAGTTGGTCTGTTTTCCTTAGCGGTCTGGTTTTGTTTACATAGTATAGGACCGCCCTACGTACATCTAGGGTGTGTAGTTTCACCTCAGCCGAGCTTTGTGGGTCTTGGAGGAAAGCCGTAAGCTTGATGGACTGGATCACGAGGAATTTAGAAATAAACTTAGGTGAGAACCTAGGGTGTGTACGTAAAACCAGTTTATCTTTATGAACCGTAAAGAAAGGATCCTGCACTGACAGAGCCTGAATTTCACTGACCCTTCTTATCGATGTAATTGCTACTAAGAAGGGCGTCTTATAAGTCAGGTGTTTGAGACTGCTCTTATGCATGGGCTCGAAAGGGGGGCCCATGAGTTTAGATAGCACCACGTTAAGGTCCCATCCTGGTGGTGGGTTTGAAATTGGAGGGTGAAGTCTCTTTACTCCTTCCATGAAAGCTTTAACCACTGGTACTTTCCACCACGACACCTTGTTATGGGATGTGGTGTATGCTGACAGAGCTCAGGGGCGTAGGAGACCCATAAAAACTGGGGGGGACAGGGTACACCTTGGGGACTTTGCTTTTTTAAAGAACTCGACTTTTCACAAAATTAAAATAGCAGTATGTATTAAATTACATATATCATCACTGTATAAAACAAGAGAATAGAAGAAAACAACACCGAAGAAAATTAAGAAAAAGAAAAACAGTTCAGAGTATAAAATCCTCCCAGCAATGGACATTTAGAGAGATCTTTTATAATACTCTCACCTGCGCTTTAAATGCAGATGCTTGATGGAGTTTCACCAACCCATCCTATCCTATTCCACTTGAGCCCCTATACAGCAGTGTACGGGCTGCAATCATACCTCGGCACCAGGGTATTTACTGGATTTACATGGATAGCAGAACAAGTGCTGTTTGAATCTCGAGGCTCTGCTTTATTTTTTTCTGGGTCACCAAGATGGCTTATGGTTGCCGCTATTAAAACTTGTCTACAAAGCATCAGTCAGCTGGTGGTGGGTAACAAACATGCAGTTTTAAAACAAGCATTGCAACGTCAACCATTTGGGCTTTAATGTAGGCATGGAAAAGGCACTTGCCAAGCACTGCCATACTGGTATTAGGTACCCACTGATGGTAGCAGCTGCAAAATGGTGCAAGTACCTGGACATTTAATAGCAGTGCCTGGCAAATGCCCAATACGTATAGACAAGCAAACACTTGCCATTGCTGGTTTTTAGCAGGACTTCAGTGACGGACATGCATAGTGCTAATAGAGTGGATGAAGGCATCCCTGGCTAAGAC
This sequence comes from Ambystoma mexicanum, assembly GCF_040938575.1. Classification (NCBI taxonomy): domain Eukaryota; kingdom Metazoa; phylum Chordata; class Amphibia; order Caudata; family Ambystomatidae; genus Ambystoma; species Ambystoma mexicanum. The sequence continues at coordinate 1,469,372,200 of NC_090931.1, read as the reverse complement.
ATTTGTATTACACTAGTAGTATGTTCCCAGCTCAAATTAAGTTATTAACTACACAGGGCTTTGCAGTAAACATCCCTAAGTCAGTGGCTGTATCTAAACCAGAACTGGCGTTGCTAAAATAGCCCAAATAACATGATGCTGTTTCGCAAGGCAAGATGCCACGCACCCTGGCACCAGCTCCCACTACAGGACAGGTCAGAGGTGAATATATACCTCATTTAAGGTTAGTCCTGACTTCAGACCTAGGTTGCAGGTAAGATTGAGTGAAAAGGGAGTTGATGCAGGAACAGCCTGCTGTGACTGTCTCTTCCTGGAGAGGAACAAGACAGGAGCGCAGATGACACTGGGGCAGTGGGAGAGCGTCGAGCCTGTGCTCCCACGTTTCTTCTAATAAATCCTCCCCATGCCGGCCTGCACCTGGGAAAGGGGGGGGTCACTGTGTGTATTATCAGGCCCAATCAATGCACAGACAGGTATGGTGTAGTGCATATATCTGCAATTATTTCAACAAACGACTTCTAATCGCCCTTGTGCAGGCCTTGTGAGCATGGACACCAGCCGACACGTGCAATTTTAGAACAAAAGGATTTTTGGACTTGGGGATTTCACCCCGCTATTACTTACCAGACAACAGTCGTATGGATCTTTCACGTTATCCACGGTTCTGATTTGAAAAAGGCTCAGGCGAGCTTAAACACATGTAATCAACCTAAGGAGGGCTAAAAACTTTTTTGTTTGATTGACCATTAAAATCAAGCCTACATATACTTAATGGTGCTGAGTCCTGGAGTTTTCCCTTCTTGTACTACATCCCTATCTTGCATCTGCACTCCATTCTTGTTCCCATCTCTCCCCTCCCTTGCTCCTCTCTTTTTCTGTCCTCTGCACCCTTTCTACCCTTTTTCACTTTGCAGTCCCACGCTCTACTGCAACCCAGTCCCTCCCTTCCCATTACCCCATGTCCAGCACCCCACAACTCTCATCTGTACACTTACTCAGCACTTTCTCCTCAGTCTTCAGAGCACCCTCACTATCCTGGCTTACATTTCACAGGTTTTCTCTTGCCTACCTTGCATGACCAACCTCTCCATATAGCTTCTCAGAATAAGCTGGAACAGGCATGCCAGATCCATGTCCTTTAAAGGGCCCATTGATACCTGCAAGCATTATCTCTTAAGAAATAGTCAGGAGCATGGATATTTGGAAGGGCGCACAGACAGAGAAGTCACTAAATCCCCGTACTGCCGAGGCTCTACCCCCAAAATCTGATTGCACTGCGACCACTCAAGTACGCTGACATAAACAGCCAGGCTGAATAAAACAGTGAAGCTTAGCCAAGACCTACAGAAGATTTGCGCTTGATTTCTTTTGAGAGATGCGCAGGATGGGCACCAACAAATGGTTTATTTTGGGCAGGGACAGCGTTCAGGTCTGTGCTGGTAATAGTTTGTATTATGGAATATAATAACACTTTGGTCATAGTGCTTCATGCAGATGCTTTCAGCTTCTAGGCAATGCAATAGCAGGTATTATTACCCTCATTTGAACGGTACTGAATTTATGAAAGGTTAAGTGGACCCAGCTGCTGCTGGGTTTGAACTACAGAAATGCAGGTAAGTCCTCATGTCAGAGACCAAGCTTTAGGTGTGGTACCATCCAAACTTCAAGCAGGTGTGAGTTGGTGGAAAGAGGTGGAGGGGTGTGCCTTAAGTGAGGCCTACTGATATTAGAGCATACATCAAGTGTTTTCCCTTGCCTACCTTAGACATTACTATGGAAAAGAGGACACATCCCATGTAGCGGCCCTTCTTGAGATTGGCTCATCCTCATTTTACTTTATATGGTTTCATGAGGATTTCGTATGTTATGTCAGGCTGATATCTCAGGCAGTGTCTGCACTTTGCAAGCCAGGCCTGGGATACAGGGACATCTTGGAGAAAATCCAGTCTTTCCCAGATTGTGTGATCCTGGGCGAATCGTGTGACCTCCCCACTGTGCATTTCGTTTCTCTATATTTCTACTTGGGATCACCTAGAAGTGACTGAGTTGGCAGTGTACACTAGAACGGAATGCCTCAATCGTAAATGTTCTAACAGAGTTTCTTGTTGCTCCATGTATGCTAAGCACGTTGAGTGAGTGCGAAGAGGGACAAAGTGTCACAGCAATAGATGTCACCTCCAGCTGGGGGACCGGGTCTCATTTTGGGAATGAGGAGGATGGGCACCAACAAATGGTTTATTTTGGGCAGGGACAGCGTTCAGGTCTGTGCTGGTAATAGTTTGTATTATGGAATATAATAACACAGATGTACAGTTTCTAAACAAGCGCGGCGTGTTGCAAACTGATCAGGGCATCCTGGCCTCTTAATGTTTCATAATGAAACATTAAGAGGCCAGAATTCCTGATCAGTTTTGCAATGCACCACGCGTGCTTAGAAACTGTATACCTGACGTTGGCAATGGCACATTCCCTCTAATAAATCCTCCCCATGCCACCCTGCACCTGGGAGAGGGGGGCCACGCCACTTGACTTACCTTATGGTAGCTGAGGACTCAGGTGGAGGTTGAGTCGGAGTCGGACTAGGAGTCTGTCTCACTCTGTCTCCTTCAATAACACACGCTCTCACAGAGTCGAGTCACTGGAGCACGTGTCTCTGCCTGGCTTCTCCTTCATTCAGGAAAAACAAAGGCTGAGGCTGCGCAGCAGTACACTGCGCAGTTTCTCCTCCGGCCTGGGCACGTTCATCATGCGCAGGCACGGGGCACCGCAGCAGAAGTGTGCAGACAGTCTACTTTAACTTTTGCAAGCTGACATCGTATTTTACATGCTGCAGATACTTGCCTGGTGTTCCAGGGACAGCTAAACCACCTGACCCTTCAAGATGGGCGAATTCAGATGTTGGTAGTGGTGATCCCATTAAAAGCAAATTAGATCACACATATTCTGATGGTAATGAGGGATTACTAGTCCGCCCACCCTATTCTAGATTATGAAAAACCTTTGGTTTTTCGTGAGGGTGAAGCTGATCCCAAGGAGGGTGGCACCCCTCAAACGAGGTTGATGTGAGAGGTGTGGGGCTTACTTTTGGCACTTTGCGTAAACACATTTTGGAGAAATCTTTATTATATTTTGACCAGTTTGTCAGGGGCTCAATGAAGCCATTCTAGTCGGCACCATTTGAGAATGGCCTTAAGTACTACCTTGTAGGAAGCCTGCAGATGTTAATCTTCCCCATTTCAATGTCTCTCATTTTACTGTTCTAAGCAAGATAAAGGGCTCTGTTGGGCACATGTGACATGTGATTGACTCCTCTTCTCTACTGGTCTTTAAAAGGGACCAGTGCTTAATAATGGCCACCTGGGTGCATCGCCTATGTACAGGGGCTTCTTTCCACATAGGTTTACGCTTTATAAAACCCACACATTCATACATTACACAATTCCCTGGCAGACATTTGAACGCTGTCAGAGGAACAGAAGGTTATGTAGGCACACCCAACATGTAACTGCCCCAGCCCTAGCACAGTCTCTGAAGTACCAGCATCTATAATACTTCTTGAATATTATAAATCAGTTTTTCTTTTACTGCCCGCAGAAAGATACATTGACGCAACCGATCCACCCGACACGTGACTGCCTCTACTCGCACAGCTGCGCCTTTCAACGACCGCATAAGAAATGCACGCATTTCAATTTTATGCGACACCCCCTCCACCTACCAGCGCTGTGCTGTAGTTCCATTATCCCCTCCCCCTTCTCTCTCCCGGCCATGTATTGCCCCCAGTTTGTACGAGGCAGCGTATGCTGGTTCTCCAAATATTGGACTGAGTATCGTATAGTGCCAGGAATATACAAAAGCGCTAAAATATCGCCACGAGGGGAAGATTTTTTCTTTTGGGACTAGGCTCATCTTTCAAGGGGAATAATTTGTTATCAAAAAGCTTCCAAAAATATTTCACAGGAGGCGACACAGAGTGTCGGCATGGCGACTGATGTGGCCAAGAAGGGACAGCAACACTGACACAGCGGACTGGCAACAAAGAGCGTACCCTGGCATTGACTGGCCGAGGGAGTGGGGGCATCTGTGGCAATGTCACATGCAGCTCTCCATGCAGAGGCGATGGAGTGTCGGGGAGGGGCAAGGCTGGCACCACTGCAGTGGAAGGGGGGTGGAGGGCCCACGAGTGCCCCTGTGGCACTGCATGCAGCGGGAGCGGTGGGCGAGTCACCTTGTGTGGCAGTGCATACATTGGGGCCAAGGGGTGAAGGGAGGAGGCAGGGCCCCAAATGGGGCATTAGGGTGAAAGTAATCAGAGGGGTGTGTGTTCTGGCATTTCATGCACTAGATGGGGGGGAGAGAAAGGGTGTGTCTTCATACAGTGCGTGTAGTGGGGTGCAGTGAAATAGATGGGCTGTGTTTCGTCACTGCATGCAAGTGTTAAAGTGAGCTAGGGTGCATGGGTTCTGGGGGTGCTTTCTTTAGGCGTTGCATGCATTATGTTGGAGAGTGTGGGTGATTTAACACTGCATGCGTTGGGGGAAGAACGTTATATGGTGTGAGTGCTGGCACTGTATGCATTGTGGAAAGAAAGATGGGTTTTGCTGGGGCACTGAATACGGTGGTAAAAATATGGTGTTGTCTGCCACTGCATGCGAGCAAGGAACATAGAGCGAATGTGAATGGGGGGGCAGTCAGCAATGCACCCCCTTCCTCGCCACAGCCCTTGACCCAGGTCTACAGCGACAAAGACATCGGATGAAAAGGTGTGTGTGTTCTGGCACTGTGTGTACTGGGCAGAAGGGAGAACACCCGGCATGCTCTGTTACTGCGGGCAAAGGTCGGGGGCGTTCTGGTCCTGGACCCAGTGAGGTGTTTTATGGCACCACAGGAATGAGACACACAAACGTGACATTGAGGTGAAGGCGCTAGAGCAGGCGTCTTCAACCTTTACGTTAGCTAGAGCTACTGTTAGTAGAGGCCAACAGTGGAGAGCTACTAATGGGTGATATCAGGGTGAAGGTGAAGATATTTATAAACCTCCGAATTTTTACCCATTTTTTTTGGCCCGGTTGTTTCCCCTCTATAAAAAGATGGAATAACATACGCCTTCACGATTATATTAAAAACTTCTTTGTTGCATTATTATTTATCAGTAGCTGTCTCAAAAAGACAGATATTTATTGGACTACCACACAAATATCCTGTAATTTGTGTGCTCCTTCCTTTGCGTTTTATGCAGGCTTTCTACATGCTAGGCACACTATTGTTTTCCAAATGTGCATTTCACACTTCCATAAAAAAAACAAAGTAATTTACAAATTGAAAAATGCTGCTTGTGTTCACTAGTTTTCTTTGAAATGTTTTTTTTGTCAGACACAACACATATACTGTTATTTTGTGTGCCCCTCTGTGGTTTAGCACCGGTTATAGTTATAAAGATGGTATATGTTTGTCAAACTGTTTAATCACAAATAAATGCTTCTGTTGTGCTGACAGCAGTTTTTTAGGAAATTAAACAGGGGGTTCATAGGTGGCAACCTTTAATTTTCACTACAGAGGCAGAAATATCTCCACCTTCACCTTCGCCCTGAATATAAGCAAGCAACCATCCCAACCCATACCCTGGCCAAACACATTAACACTTTTTTTATGAGGCATTGCAAAAAGTCATACGATTAACAACCTGTAGTTTTGAATATATAACATCTCAGCATCGGTCTGTCAACCTGCTGAGTTACCCTGGCAGGCTTCTACTGCATAGCGTGTCTGTGGATCGCTTAATGTACTAAAAGTGGGTGTACCTGGTCATGGAAGTGATTTAAAGTGGAAATGTACAGTGTGGAGTTTGGAAAGAAGCCACATGAAATAAATTGCACCATTTTGTAAATATTATTTTGAACATTTCCAGGCGAGCGGCAGTGCTACTGTGATATTTATTATGGCCACAATTATCCTGATCTTCAGCCCTTCCGACATCTCTGGCAAACAAGAGAAGCTTGCTTAAGCAAGACAGTGTCGTGGGGGCGCACAAGGCCAACTGTGGTACTACAGGCGGCCTGCAGAAGCAGAACTGATACTGACATCTGTCAGCATATTTACAAGCAGCTCCACATGGCAATGCAGCCAAGCTTCCCGCCCACAGTTGGGACAACCAGGGTTCGATCCTGAACGTGGAAACTAGCCACAAAACACACTAGAATGTGTTTATTTTAAGGTACAAATTCTGGGGGGATAAAAGCTATTATATCCCCCCACTTAAAATTGTGGGGGGGGGATTTGTCCCCCCATCCCCCCTATGTCCTACGCCCATGACAGAGCTGCCAGGTGTACCTTTAGTGAGTTAAAAACCAACCCTGCGTCCAGCAGGTGGAGCATGTATGTGACAATTGTGGAAGTAGTGCAATCAACTGGGTTGATTTGCTTATTCTGGCATCAGATAACAAATCTTTTCCATTTGTCAAAGTAGCAGTACCTCGTGTTCGGCTTCCTAGATTCTCTTAGGATGTCCATACATCTCTGTGGTAAATGGAGATGTCCGAACTCTATGACCTCAGGAGCCATGCTGCCAGGTTCATTGAGTTGGGTTGAGGATGTACTTTCTGACCTTGGTGCTGGGACAGTAGGTTGTACCAGCCCGGGAGTTTGACGGGTTCGCACACCGCTAGTCTGCGTAAGTGTGGGAACCACGGTTGTCTCGCCCACATGGAAGCAACTAGGACGAGCGTCATCGATTCTCTGTTCATCTTGTTGTCCACCTTCCTGATGAGAGGTGTTGGTGGAAAAGCGTACGAAAAACATCCCTGACCAGTTCATCCAGAGGGCGCTCCCCTGGGAGTCTGGTTGGGGGAACCTGGATGCGAATCCTGGGCACTGTCTGTTTTCGCTTGTGGCGAATAGGTCTATAGTGGGGAAGCCCCACTGAGAGAAGATATCTTCTACGATTTCTCTGTGTAGACACCATTCGTGTTCCTCTGGGAGGGGATCTCTGCTCAAAGCGTCCGCCAGAGAATTGAGATCCCCTGGAACATGTTGAGATGACAGGAAGATGTTCCGGCTGAGTGCCCATATCCAAATTTTCTGGCGAACGAGTCCCTCCTTGCTTGCTCAGGTAAAACAGCTGTAGTGCTGTCCGTCAGGATCTGCACTGACAGATTCACCAGGTAGGACTCGAACGCTTGAAGCGCTCTGAATACTGCCAGAAGCTCTAGCAGGTTGATATGTTTCTTGGCCACTGAGTGAGACCAGAGACCCTGAGCTGTGTGGTGGAGATGGTGTGCTCCCTACCCTGACAGGCATGCGTCCGTTGTGACTACCGCCTGTATCTCGGGATTGTAAAAGGGTTTCCCCTTGGACAGATTTTCTCTTGTCCACCAGTGAAGGCTTTGTACAAGTGTTGGCGAAACGACCACTAGATCGTCCCACTGACCACTTGCCTGAGACCACTGTTTTGCCAACCATTCTTGCATGGGACGCAGGCGCGCGTGGGGGACCAGGTAAATACATGACGCCATCATGCCCAGCAAACGCATAGCTTTGCGTACCGTTATCTGGTGACCGGCTTGATATTGCGGAATTTGCAGCAGTATATTCCGAATTCTTTCCTCTGATGGAAAGGCCAACCCCTCCTGTGTGTTTAGGACAGCTCCTAGGAACTGTTTGGAGGTGCTTGGCACCAGACTTGACTTTTTCTCGTTTATGGAGAAACCTAATTCGAAGAGGAGGTCGATCGTTCTTTGAATGCTTGTTCTGCAAGTTACTGGGCTCTCCCCCGTGATGAGCCAGTCGTCCAGGTAAGGGTACACTGGGATTGCCTCCCTGCGTAGGTGTGCCGCCGCCACCGCCCGTACCTTGGTGAATACCCTGGGAGCCGAGGCTACTCGCCGTCTGAAAGCACGGCGTCGCTGCCATCACTGAAGGCGGCCTCCGCTCCCATGGCCTCTTGTCGCCTGGCGTGGTGGGCCCAACGTTTGGTCGAACGGTCCTTTAGGGTCTTTGGTTTAAACCGACTGCACGCTCTGCAGTTCGCCTCGGGGTGGTCCCTCGGCAAGCAGAGGTTACACGTGGTGTGTCTGTCAACCCAAGGGTACTTGCGGTTGCACTTGGGGCAAAATTGGAAAGGGGTACCCTCCCTACGCACTCTGTGGCAGCGGGCTAGTGAGTATAGGAATATATAAGAAGATGTACCTATATATTTAAGAGTGTGGAGTATGTACCACCCCCCACTCTCCCTACTTGCAGGGCCGAGGCCAGAGGCCTTCCTAGGCCCAAGTCCGTTGTGCAGCTCTCGACGGTTGATTCCTTCTCCGGGCCGGCGTCGAGTGTCGAAGTTCGGTGGCTTGACGTTGGGGTGGAGAAATGGGGAAATATTAAGATATTTTTGCAAAATTATGGCTAAGGCCAGGGAACTCCGCAGGATGCGTCCGACCAGTATGGCGGAAAAAAACAATCTGAGGGTCCTAGACGCGTGAGGGATCATGGGTACAGCGGACGTCACACTAGGGATAGTATTACTGGCACGCCCTGTGTCGACGCCCATTTTCGAGTTTCGAAAAACAAACTAATACTGCGCAGCTTCCACTAGATGTCGGCCTATGCGCAGCATGTGATCTAAGCAGATTCCACAAGCCTCAGAAATATATATATATAAATTAGCAAAGAATGAATGTTTCTACTACGTATTACAGTAGATCTGGGCTAAAGAAGAAAGGCCTCTTTTCCAGTGTGTCGCAGTTAGAAAACAAGTGAACTACGAAGTGAATCTCAGAAAGGCGATACTGGATGAGCCAAGAAGCCAAGGTCTTATTAGTCTGAGGCGAGCAGACACTGGATCCAAATCGTGTGAAAGAATGAAACTCCTGTTCAGAAGACATGGATAAAAGCAAGGAAGACGTCAGAGGTCTATTAGAAAATAGTATTTTAAATACACTAGGGCTCGATTTTGTGGTCTTCAGTCACGTGGAGGGATGAATTTGGACGAACATGATGGTCACACCTACGCATGAGGGCAGAGCGTGCCTTCACTCCCCTGATATCTCCAGAGCAAAGAACACTTCCAAGTACAAGTTCAAAGCCCTAATTGACAGCAGACCACTGAGGTGATGATAGATGAATATGCTAATTGGCGAGAAGCTATGGTTAAACACTAGCTCACCAGCACCTGGAAGCCCAGTCTGCATGTTGCTAACATATGAGGAAAAGTACTGATGGGAGGTTAGAGTGCCAGTCAAGGGTAGGGGGCCGTGTGATTAAGGATCCTATAGTTTGTGTAGCAAATGGGACGTCGTACATTTAGTGACGTTCATAGTGACCTGTTTAAGCAGAGGGCTTAGTTGCCCAACCTGATGTGGGTAGAGCGAATGAAAGGAGCAATGCATAAAATGGCCTGGAGTACATGTAACGGATTGGAGTGGATGGAACGGATTGGAGTGGAGTGGATGGAACAGTTCGGAGTACATGGAACGGATGGAGTACATGGAACGGATGGAGTACATGGAACCATTGGAGTGGGGTCGATCTCAAGCACCTAAGGTAAACCACCATATCACATCTCCACGCTTACTCTCTTCTCAACACCACCACTCAACTAGAACACAGCGATACTATGACACCATTCGGTATAGCTGTTCTCATACCATCATTCGCCTCCTACTCCCCATCACCCTAACTAAACACAGCTGGTACACACCCTCCAGCCTAGGTGTTCTCCTCAGGCCTAACGCAGCCAGAATCGGTCTGGATAACAACCTGCCAGAACGAACACATACTCATGATCTCTCAACCACCACACCTACCGTTAAGAAGCAGCTATCACACGAATGCCAGACCAGCTGCACACATATCCGGTGCTCACACGCACCTTATGACTCTCGCTATTCTCTCTAGTGACTTGAACTTCGGTTCCCGAGGGCGTGCAACCTACCAGCGCCTTGAGACCATACCAATGGTACATAAGGCGCTATATAAATGCAATGTAACATAACATAACATGTTAAGAAACAAATCACTTTCTCTCACTGTCTTAGACTAGTATGGATCGTATACTTAGCTATTCCCTTAGAACCTATCACAACTGCCACTAGGTTTTTGTAGTTTGCCATGTAGGATGACGTTAGTAATACGTAGGTTGACGTCACCTACGACGATTTTTTACTATAAAAGAATGCTTTTTTTTACATGCATTGAGAGATCTTATGCTGAGACGTCCGTTGTACTCCCTGTTTTAGATAATTGATATTAAAACAGTTATCCTTTTGCCAACTAGCTGAGTCGTTTTGATTATTGATGTTTGAGTAACTTCTGCATCCCCATCTATCTCAAGGGTATTGCTACCTCGTCTTGAAGGGCTGGAAAGCCTCCAGTTCACGTGGTAGCAGAGGTGATGGTTAGATATGCATCGGGAAAGTAGGCTTTGGGGTCCCAGAAATATCGCACACCTCTGCCATTCAGCTGAAAGGACGTGAAGCTCCCTGTAGATAGCGGTATCCGTTTTTTTAAACTTTACACTTGCAACCAAGGGTGAGAAGGGTCCCCCGGTTTACACAGAATCCCCTCCCGGAGTATACAGGAAGCTGAACGAATGGAAAGTTGAAGAGGCTACTGAGGAGCGTACGATCCCAAGAGTCGGAAGTTGAAAACACGAAAGGTGAGTAAAATGGAGTGAGGTGGCAAAAGTTTGAATGGGCAGTGGGTGAAGAAAGTGATAAGGGAAAAACAGGTAACGGAGGGAGGCTGGGGTACAGTAATTTGAGAACGATGAGCGTTGAATATTAAGTAAACTGACTTGAGGAGAGGCCAAGCAATTAAGAGGTATCGTAAGGAGAGGCCACGATAAAGAGTATGCCCAGGTTTTACGAACTCAGTTAAAGACGAGTTTAAAGAGGGCGATTTACATCCCAAATCGGGGTATTTTTCATGTTATTAGTCTTTCCATTAAATTTCTTTTATTTAATAGATTTTCCATCACATTTTTTCCAACTAATTTTTTTTCATCTAATGTGGTTTAATACCACTTTCCATCGAAAACTTGTACAACAATTTATTTTTTTAATTGGGGGATCCCCCCAAACCCCTGCTTTGTGCCCTTTAAAATACCCATTCCCAAATATATATATATATATTTTTTAAATTGGGGGTACCCCCCGAAGCCCTGTTTTCCAAATTTAACCATTTAACCCTTTACCCCACCCAAATACACATACATACATTTTCTATGAAAAAATATTAATTGAAAGATTTTTCTGATGGAAACATTTTTCAATGGACATTTTTTGATGGGAACTCCTTCAATGAAAAGACTGTAACCCATTTTTTAGGGGTAAGATAGGTCTTAAAGAGGAGACTGAGATATATGTGGCCGGTCGAGTATGTCAGTGTGTCTGTTCGTTTTGTGTGATTATATATGGTGAAAAAACAATAGAGGAATTGATAAATGTGAAAAGAAATTGATGGTTTGAGAATTAATTATTTGTTGGAATTAAACTAATGGTGTTTAGTGAAAACATAGATTAAAAGATAAAAACGCGATATAGAGGGTTTGGAGCCTGCGACGATTGGTGCACGCTCATATTGTTTTGTTTTCTGAAACGTACATTTGAAATCTGCAATGTGTAAAGGTGAGTATTGACAGTCAAGTGTGACGAGTCAAATGGAGGATATTACTCCGCTTATACACCTCTGCAAGCAGCTACCCAAGCACGCGTCCAAGCTTAGACAGTACAGTGCAGAATGTGTTAAAGAGACAGCAGACAAAATGTTCATGCCATGACCACAAGGGGGATCACTATCGAAGGCAGTTTTGCAACATATGATGACATATTTGCATTCTGCATATACGGGAAAAAAGTTAGAGAAACGATTAGCAAACTCAGGGCTCTGGAAGATGTACCAGGAGAGAGAAGAACCGGCTCCTGTAGATTGGATACTCAATGTATCCACAGAGGGGGGTGAGGAGCCTTCTGGTCCACCCGCCGCGCCTGAAGCAGACCGCGCTAGTAAGAAACATGATGGGCTGTACCCTTTAAGGGAGCTTAAAGCCGCAGAAGGATATAGCAAACCGGCATATGAGTCACCTGCGCAAAGCAGCGCCGAGGGCCCAGAGAAAAATACTGGGAGAGATGTAAGCTCTATGGTCCTGAAGGACAAGGAGAGACGCGATAAAGAGAGAAGTGAACGAGCAAGTACATCCTTAGATATAGGACGAGAAATAAAAAGATGGAAAGGAGAAAAAGATAAGACTGATGAGTTAGCGCTTCCACAGAACGAATGGATGGGTGGTCACATTTTCTTCAAACTTGATGGTAAAAGCATCGAGGACGTAAGGAAAAGGGAAGATCGAGATGAGCAAGACAAAAAGGATAAAGAGAGGAAAGATTGAAAGAAGATGGGACAAAAGAAAGGATAGACAAAGACGGGAACAGCTGTATCAAAAGGAGCAACTGAGAAAGCAAGAAAGAGCAGAGGAGCAGAGACAATATGACAATAGACAGAGGGCAATCGAAGAACGAGAGAGACTAGAAAGAAAGAAAATGGATGAAGAGTAACAGAAATGAAGGGATAAAATAATGCAAAGACGTAGAGATGAAGAAATGCAAAGGGCAAATGAAAGAAGAGATATGAACAGAAAAGAGGAAGAAAGGGTAAGGGAGGAGCTAGAACGAAAGAGAAGGCAAAGAACATGTGACATTGATCGCATGGAAAAGGAAGTAATGTATCCTAATCCAGTAGTGGCATGGGAAGAGTTCTTCCCAACACATGAGCCAATAGCAGGTCCGTCTAGAGCAAATCTAGAGGACGAATTTGACTCGAGAAGCATTGGAGATACTATCGATAAAAGTCTATCATGATATGAGGACTAAGAAAGTGTTGCAAGGGAAGGGTAAAAATTATTGAATTGAGAGCACGTAGCTGTACGATACAGAGGGAGCCTCATGTAGTTTTGAGCCAAAGGAGCTGTCTTTAGATAGACTGACTCTGAATAGAGACGAAGAGGAGAGATGTCACACGAGTTGGGGAAAGGATATGTCAGAAGAGGACAGAGCAGCTTTCCGTGGGGAAGATGAAGGTGACGCATGTGGCCCTGGAGATGGGAAGTAAGATGGTCGGATCTAGACTTACCCAAATCTCGGGCGTCAGATTCATTGACGCGGCTAGATCCACCTAAAGGGCGACCCCATGGTGAGAGGGGGCACTTGCCACCTTATGTGAGCAGGTTAAGGTCGCCGCCAGGTAGAAAGCTGAGCGGAACCATTGTCCCTGCTATGGACAGACGATGGGAGACAAATGTGAGTTTGGGATTTCGCAGTTTCCTCTGTTAGAAATGAAAGCAAAGCTGTGGTCAGAAATACAGTTGACCATTGCGCATTATTGCAGACTCTTGCGAGAGAAGAATCGAAAGAAAGACGATGCTAGGAAAGGTGAAGAGGCAAATTTAGTGCAGAAGAAACTATCAAAGTACACCATTGAAGGGGCAATGTTAACTAGTGGAGACGGGTTGGGTTCACAGCAAGCAGCAAACATGCCGCAGGTAAATAGCCAAAGGCAGTTCGATCACAATAATAGTGGATTTGTACCACAGGGAAGGGGAGACTTTCGAGGTAGAGGTTTCCAGAATAATCAGGGAAACTTCCAGAATAATCAAAATGGGTTTCAAAACACGCAGAACGATAGTCAAGGCATGCAGGAGGGGCAAATTAGGAGACCTCCTCCTGTATGTTGGAAATGTGGTATGTCAGAGCACTTTTCTCGCACATGTAGAAGTCAAGGATTCGTGCAGAATGGGCAGTTCTCAAGAGGGGGGATAACAAACCTGCCTGCATATTCGCAGCAGAATGGAGATGGGTTTGCTCAGAATCAGTCAGTGCAGCAGACACAAGCGCTGAGAGTGCAACAAGATTTTCAAACGCAGCAGGCAACAATGAATCCGCCACAAGGGCAGTCACAGCAGTCACCTTTGCGGATATAGCAGTGCACAAACACGGGACAATTAATGACTCCTAGAATAAGGGTTTTCACTGTTCATGGAGGGAATCCTTTCACAGGTACGGGAATGAGAATGTATCCACACTAGGACAGCTCACTGGGAGACTTGATGTGTTCAATACTATCTGTGACGCCTAATCCTCAAGAGGAACTGAGGGTTGATGTTAATATGGGAGGCAAATCCTTTTTGTTTTTAGTTGACACGGTTGCAACACGCTCATGTATACAAGCGGGACCTTTTCGATGTCTGGAAATGCCATGAATACTCAAGGGTTCACAGGAGCTACAAGCTGAGTTCCTTTTACTGACGCATTGCCAGTCTCTATAGGAGTGTGACATGTCTGTGCCATTGTTATATTCAAGGCAGACACCTGCCAATATATTAGGTCGAGATTGAATGACCAAGTTGAACATGACGATTTTGTTCACTGATGAAGGCATAGTGTGTTCAGTTTAGTTTAGTTTATTTATTTATATAGCGCAACCAAACCCTGGGGTAGCTGGGCGCTTAGGCAAGTCATATGTTACATACAGTTGCGCATACAAAGGTTGGGTACAATATTAGGGAAGGTGCAATATTGGAGTATGCATAGTGTGGAGGACCAGGTTACAGAATGGTCCGGGAAGAGGCAGGATTCAGTGGTTAATGGACAGGTTACAGAGTTGTCCAATGCTACTGCATCTTTGTTAACAGTACTAACAAAGATTCAGGAAAACCGGGTGCCGGCTTTTGCTAGGTGCGGATAATAGTCTATTGGTGCGAGGTGAGTAGTTCCTTTACCTTCGCTCTGAATGACCAAAATAATGAGTCCGCTTTGATTGTCATGGGCAATGCTTTCCAGTATTTCACTGCTAATACAGGGAAGCTTGCTCCCCCTGCAGTTTTTAGATTGAACTTTGGGATGTTAAGCTGGTGTAAGTATGGGGATCTGGTAGGTCTAGTGGAGCTGTGACTGGTGAATTTGTCTGAAAGATATCGGGGGGCTGTCCGATGGAGGCATTTGTGAGTGATAACAAGCGTTTGTAGTTTATTTCTCTCACGGATGGGGACCCAGTGCGATTCTTTTCTAACGGCCGAGATGTGGGCCTTGCAGGGGAGATTACGTGCGCATCTAAGGGCGTTATTTTGTAGCACCTGTAGTCTGTTCAGGTTGTGGTTGGTCGTGCCGAGGAAGAGTGTGTTGCAATAGTCTAGTTTGGACAGTATAAGTGCCCTGGCCAAGGTAAGGCAACTACTGGTGGATAAGAATGGTTTGCACGCGTTGATAAGCTTGCTCGTGTATGCTGTAGATGAGATGGTGGTGTTGATTTGTCTTAAGGGAGAGGGTGGCGTCAAGGCACATACCCAATGTTTTCACTTCTTTGGTCACCTTTATGATGTTGCCATCGATGATAAAGGATTGGTATCTAGGGTCAAGTTTGTAAAGTCGGGCCTGGGATCCGACAATAAGCAGTTCCGTCTTATCGTCGTTTAAGCAGAGGCTGTGGGTGGCCATACATGCTTGGATTTCTAGGTAGATCTCGTTCAACTTTGCAACATCTTCCTCATAATTCCCCGTGAGTGCAATGAGGACCTGTGTGTCGTCAGCATCATTCGTATATGTGACGCCCAGTTCATCCAGACAGTCAAAGAGGAGCTTTGTGAAGACATTATAGAGTGTGGGAGACAGTGCTTAATTTGTGGGGTGGTTGCCGGTGGCCAACACCGGCACTCTTTTTTGGGAACCGGAACTCATGTGGGGCCAGCGCACGTGCAATTGCTTGGTTTGTTCTTCCACTTCGCTTTGCTTGGATTATAAATCATTGGGATTTGTCATTCTGATCTCGATCTCTCTCGTGCTTGCAGGTTGCAAGCCATGGCTGGCTGGGCCTGGGAGGGGCCAGCAATAGCAATGTTAAATGTTAAAGGTATTTGTACCGCGCACCGTCACCAACGGAATTGGTCGCCAGGCGCTCTGGCTCATCTGTAAATGATAAGGTGGGATGGGTTAGTAAGGTGAAGAGGGAGTAGGATAGTGAGAGGAGTGGTATTCTGTTGGCAGCTTCAACTCGGTATACACCAGATGCTGAGCTTTGGTGCGGATATTGGATCGGTGTCAGTCCGCGTGTGCTGTTGCTCCAGCTTATGTGTTGTTGCAGTGTTGTGAAGTGCGTGCGGCTTGTTGTGCGAGAGATGGTTGTGTGAGTTTTTGAGTGAGATAAGTATGCAGAGTTTGAGCTTATATTGGTTAGTGGGTTACCTGACCTCTAGCATGCTAACATTCTCAGTTTTGTCTAAGTGTGACACCTGTTGACCATCACAATTCTATCTGGATGCGGCGCAGGACAATGTTTAGGATTCCATCTAGGTGTGGGCATGCCAACATTCACAGTCCCATCCAGATGCGGTGCAGGCCAATATACACAATTCTAAGTGTGGCATATGCTAACATTCAAGTTTCACCTAGGTGTGGGCATGCTAACATTCAAAGTCCTAGCTAGATGCAACGCAGGCCAATATTCACAATTCTATCTAAGTGTGGACATGCTAACATTCACAATTCTATCTAAGTGTGGACATGCTAATATTCACAAATCCGTCTAAGTGCGGGCATGCTAACATTCAGGGTTCACCTAGGTGTGGACATGCTAATATTCACAAATCCGTCTAAGTGCCGGCATGCTAACATTCAGGTTTCACCTAAGTGTGGGCAGGCTAACATTCAAAGTCCTATCTAGATGCGACGCAGGCTAATATTCACAATTCTAAGTGTGGACGTGCTAATATTCAAGTTTCATCTAGGTGCGGCGCTTGTTGACCTTGACAAGTATGTTAGTATGTAATGCAAGGCAACTTCGACAATCCTGTCATGAATAAGTTCAGTCTGGTGGTCACAAATCTTTCTGAGTGTACCTGGTGAGTGTCTATTGCAGTCTATGTTATTTGGTAGTAAGATAGAGTGGTAGGGGTTTTCTGGAGTAGAGTAATTGCTCCACTCCCCACCCATGCCACACTCACAGTTTTTGTTGGTGTCTGTTGACTGCTGGCTTCACTAGCTTCCCCTTGCTGACACCTGCAGACACATCTTGGAGCCGCCAATGTCAGAGCCGCCCTTGGCCTTGGGACCCTTAGCCGCGGGGGCTGCCGGGCAGAGGGCTGCCCTGGGAGGGTCACTTATGGCCAGTGAGCTGGCCAATCAGGGAGGTGGGAGGGCTGGGGGAAATTGAGCACTGGACGAATTGAGGGCGAGCCTACAAGCGGGATTGTGGGAGTCTGATGGGATACAAATGCAGCGCCATGATGGAGGAATGGGGTTCAGGGGGACCACATTGCACGCGCTCACCTGTTAGCCAAGGTAGTAAATGGCACAGGGAGCGGACGTGCAGAGGGTTAGGCCCTCGTGAAAATCCCGGAGCAAAATACAGCCAATAGGGGCTGGGGGGAGGGCACGGGAGGCGGGTTGTGGATCGGGACACTGGGATGCGGGTTTGTAACAAACAACAGCCAATGGAAACTACCATTCTGTTACTATAAAGTATTTGATACATTCTGTATAGTAACACAAAATGTGCAGTTTTCATTGGCTGTTCTTCTGAGCCAGTGAAATTACATGGTGACGTGTTGTTGCTGCCACAGGAGGCAGAGCGGCAGCACCTTCATTTCACAAGTTACTGTGAAGTGAAGGTGTCGAGGCGTGGCATCGTCGGTCCTGACTTGTGAGAGAGAGAGCCTGCCCTGCATGGTGCGGCCTAGTTGCTTCCTGGGGCCCCTCTGCCTACTTTTTCATTTGTGCAGGTGCCAGTGTGTGCACCCGGCCCCCCCTCACCACCCTGAGGCCCGACAGGAGACCAAGTCCCAGCCGGCAAAGCAGGTAAGTCACTTGTTGTTGCGTGCGGTGCAGCCTGAGCCTGCCACAGTCAAGTGATCAGGCAAGGCCCAGGTCGGGGCCCGGCTGGCGGCACGGTCCCCTGGTGGTGTCCTGACTGCCCAGGAGTCAGGACCCCACCAGGGGCCCATCCGCGCCCGGGCTTCTGCCTGTGTGACCTGTGTGCAGTGTGCTGCTGACTGCAGTCAGTGCCAGGCCCAGGCCAATTTCTGTGACCAGGGGCTGCCGGCTGCCGCAGACTGAGTCGGATGACTCTGCCGTGGGCGGCCGGGCCCGTGGATTGTGCCGAAAAGTAAGGTTTTTACTTTTTTCTTTGAAAACTTGACCTTCCGTGGGGCCGGTGGCTGGGGCCCCGCCCCACGGAAGGTAGGTTTTAAAAGAAATAACTTATTTTGAGTGGCGGCTGTAGCCCATCACTTTGAAAGTGATGGGCCCCAGCCACCCAAATATACTTTTTTTCTTTTCAAATCTTACCTTCCGTGGTGCCGCTGTGCGCGCACCTATTTTTGTCATCATCAGGCTCAGCATGGCCGTGGCGGTGGTGGCCCCACGGAAGGTAGCCTACTTGATTGAGGCAAGGGCAAGGCCAAGGACCGGGTGGAGCACGGGCGGCAGCGTGGTCCCACTAGTCTGTCACAAAAGGAATTAAATGTCGTTTGCAACTTTGGCCACTTTTTCATTGGTGCCGAGCCCGACTCTAGACAATTGTATGCCCCAGTCCGACCCTGGATAGCATTCATCTAAGCGAAACATGAACTGTGAATTTTTGCCTGGGTGTTTCCATTCTTCCTTTTAATGTTATCGGCCTAATTATTTCACAAACGAGCTTCAGCGAGGGGACCCGGTCCGGAACGGTGCACTTATTGGGCCGAAACCGAACTGGCTGCACTTCACGAGAAAAGCCCATGCAAAGACGAACTTCTGAAATGCCATTTCAGGCAAAGATACACAAACTAGACGGGGATAAACATGGTGCACGTGCCCACTCATCTGTCGTCATAAATAAAAGAACTAGTTGAGTATTCATGTATAATTCTCAACCGTCTTTTGCTGTCATTTTTTTAAATAATTCCAGCGCATGTTTTCTATCCTGATTTGTGGTTTATACACCAGATGTTGCCCCCTAACCAGGTTACAATACGCTCCAAGCATGTGCTCCGAATGAGAGCACATGCAATCCTCAGATAGGAATCCTCAGATAGAGGTGGGTGTCTGTTACACCCCGCAGTTTAGTGAAGTATGTCAGGAACATGTCAGTGGGAAGGAGATATCCGAATATGCATTCTCCTCTGGCTCCTGAATATTGGGTGACAAAACATATTTAGTTTTTTAATAAGGTGGAAAGAGGCCCTAAAGCAGAAGTAGCACAGGCCGTCTTGCAGAAATGAATTTTTCCAAATTATACAACACCATGCTCATGCTTGAAGGAAGGGTGAAGGGGGATGAATTTATGAGATGTGATGACTGATAAGGGGCTTGAGAGTAAATTGATTACACAAAACACCTGGATGAGGTGACTGAGGAAAGGGCTGAGGGGAGGGTGCACTTCCTGAGGTAACCGATTAACAATACTTGGTGTACTTTAACAGTCTGTCAGATGGGGCAGAAGGGGTAGAGACAAATACGGTGCACCAGTGACTGAAACAGAATGCTTTTTTATTCATTTGCATGTTTAAAGCGCTCACACAGCCCGGGGGCATCAAGGCGCAGTTACAGGAGGAGCATGTCTTAGTTGCGTATTTATAACGCGCTTAATACCCAGAGGTTTCTAAGCGAGAAGTCGGGGATCGAACCTGTGTTGCTTCGTGCCGTCTAGATTCCAATCGAGCACATTGCTGCTGAGCTATCCTGAGTCCCGGGACAATGATTGCAACGCAGCTCCACTCAGAGCCATTTGGGAAACAGGGTGGTGGGAGGGCGTGGGCCGGGCGGTGGGGGGTCATTCTACAAAATTGACAAAGATGATAACATCCACAGGTTTGCAACAATTTTATCAAATGCATTATCACTTCGAGGACAGCAAGTATGGTCCAGACGTCTAACAAGTGTGGTCTAGAACTTAGAAGTGTGTTCAAATGCACTCTTTTGCCTCTGGGTTTGCCGGAATGGTGGAACCACTACACCTACCATAACAAGTGTTTTCCAGCTTTAAAGCATTATACTTTCTCAACCCATGTGTGCCCACTACTAGCCTGTGCCAGCAGTTGCTGCAGCGCCAAACATGTGACATGGAGCAGCGGCAGTGTGATGGGCTGGTGGTGGGCCGATCTAGGTAGGTCTAGCACTGAACTGGCGCGGCCGGCACACCCTTCGCTGAGGGTCCCGGCATTATGGAGCCAATATTTTGTGGGCACTGGCACTTATTTTTTTACAAATTAACCACTGCTATGGGGTATGCATTCTGTTGACATGGTTACCAGGTTTAGTGGGTTGGACTATGAGAATACCTGATGAGTTTTTATTCAGGCCAAAGATACCTATGGATGAAGAGGAAGGGTGAATCTTTCCTTTAGAAATAAAAGCAGCCATAGTGCGAGGAGAAATGACTTTGCTTGATGGAAATTATCATGACGGCAGACGGAGCACAGTGAACCATCGGGGAAGGTTACAGATTGACTGATGAGGATATGTTTCGAGACCATCCATCAGATGACGTAGTAATATTTGAGAGGAGTATTACAATTAAACGTGAGGTTCCTCAGAAAATGATGCTAGCAAGGAAGCGCCCTGAGTATTTCGATGACGACATTGCAAAAGGACCAGTCTTGTTATGGACAAAAGCCCCCTATGACGTAGGCCAATTGAAGGGGGCTGGAGAAGTAAAGATTAAGTTGAAACCAGGTGCAATTTTATCTCAAGCACGACAGTATTCCATGTCTCGAGAGGGAGATGAAGGCATTTTATTTTTACAAAACTTTTTTTATTTGGTTTTGTACATAGAATATACATAGTCCATCTTAGGATAGCTTTACATAAGGGATGCTTGCTGACTATTAGAGGAAAATAGGAGAAAGAAAAAGAGAAGGACAACCTGAGATAACAGCAAACTTAATACTACAAATAACAAAAGTCTTTGGAGGAGGAGCAGAAGACCTAGTAAATCAAATAACAAACGTCTTTGGAGGAGGAGCGGAAGACATAATAATTCAAATAACAAAAGTCTTTGGAGGTAGAGGACACTCAGGGCATGCGTAAGTCACAGGATGTTGCAGTCTACCCGGATGGGTTAGTTCTTCCGGCGAGGCAACCAAGACCTCAGTCTCGGCCTTGGTCTCTTGCTGCTGGGTATCATTCCCTTGTCGGTGGTCTACTCTTGTGCCAGGGGTTTTGCCTTGGCTGGATTGGCCTCCCCTTTCGTGCGCCTTAGTCTGCTTTTCAAGCTCGATTGCCCATCCATCGTAGGGTCAGAGGTTGGCTAGCCACTCCTGGGAACTTCTGTGTGTAATCTAAGAAAGGGCACCATGTGTGAGCGAATTTGGCCAAGTTGCCGAATCTGGTGGGTGTGATTTTCTCGGCCGCCACTATTTCCCAGCACTTCGTCCACCACATTTGTGTGGATGGGCCTTCCGGATTTTTCCAGAGTCTGGTGATGGCGATCTTTGCGGCCGTCAGGAGGTGAGAGCATAAGTCTGCCATACAGCCTGTTAAGGGGAATTGGCCATCGCCAGAGGCTCCAAGCAGAACTATGCCCGGGTCCCATGGGATTGTGAGACCCGTTATTAATTTGATTTGTTCTAGGATCTTTTCCCAGAATTGGGTGGCCTTCAGGAAGGTCCAGAGTAGGTGGAAAAATGAGCCTGTGTCCAGGCACCCTCTCCAGCATCGTGGTGGGATAGTCGGGTTGCACTTGTGTAGGATTTCTGGGGTGCGGTACCATCTATAGCACACTTTGAAAGCGCCTTCTTTATTTGTGACTCATTTAGAGCTTCTGCTCGCTCTGGTCCATATGTGGTTCCATTCTTCTAATTCGATGACTTTTCCTACATCTCTCTCCCATTTTAACATGTAGGGCTCTTTCTTAGCCGGATCTGATCTGTCTAATAGCTTGTATAGCGTCGATATTTTCCCCTTGGGGGCGTCTGAGGTCAAAGTTCTTTCCAGCGCTGTTAGGTCTCTACTTCCCTGTTTCTTGACATTTGCGTTGGACAGCCAGTGCCTTAGTTGCGTGTATCTGAACCTTTCTGATTCTGGCACTTGAAATTTGGCTTTGCAGGCCTCGAAGTTCAAGGGGTTGCCGGCTTCGAAGAAGTCGGATATGGTCCTTAGTCCGCCCTCCCGCCATTTGTTGAAGCTACTTGTACTGGTGCCGGGGGAGAAGTCTGGGTTGCCCAAGACTGGTGTGAGTGGTCCCAGTGGGCTCCTACATTTCCATAGGCGAGCTGCCTTCTTCCAGCATGTTACTGTATTTTTAGTCGCTGTAAGTGGGCCTGGGTCCCGGTCGTTTTTGGGTTCCTTCATATGGGGTAGCGCCTCAATTGGCGCCGGGCACCAGTCTTCTTCCAGTTTCAGCCATGTGGGCCGGTTCGTCGTCCTTTTCCAGGCGAAGGCTTGGGAGAGCTGCGCTGCAAGACAGTACCTCCTCACGTCTGGGAACCCCCCAGGCCGCCCAACGTCTGGCTGCGTAGCCTGATCCGCCTTGGGATGCGTGCCTTTTTACCTTCCCAGACATTTCTTAGGATGTCCCTCTGCAGTTGGCTGATATCTTTGTTTTGTATGCTTATTGGGAGGGCTAGGCTTGTGTATAGCAGTCTCGGGGTCATGTTCATCTTCAATGCTGTGATTCGACCAAACCATGAGATCTCTTGTGCTCGCCAGCGACTTAGGTCCCCTCTTAGCTCTTTGATCAGTGGTGGGAAGTTTGCTTTATATAGTTTTTCGGTGGAGTTCGTGATCTTGACCCCCAAGTAGCTCATCTGGGATTGGGTATGCGGCTCGTAATTCCTCCTTGCGGCTCTTTGGAACGTTAATGCCCATTGCTGTCGATTTTGTCACATTTACTGTGAACCCGGAGACTTTTTTGAACTCTTCCAGTTCTCGCCATATGGCCTCCATGGAGTCTTCTGGTTGAGTTACTGTTAGCAGCACGTCGTCCGCATATAGGGCTACTTTGTATGATTCACCTTTGACTTCCAGGCCGTGGATCAGTGGGTTGCAACGGGTTCTGCTGGCGAACGGCTCCATGGAGAGCGCTAACACAATGGGGGAGAAGGGGCATCCTTATCTGGTTCCTCTAGTTATATTGACTTTGTTTGATCGGGCCCTGTTTATCCTCAGGTGGGTAGATGGATTCTGGTCATTTGCTAGTGCCCATTTTGTTAAGTTTGGACCGAATCCATAGTGGAGGAGGGTCTCTTTTATATAGCCCCAGTCCAACATATCAAACGCTTTATGTGCGTCTAGTGAGAGGATTACCAGCTCTGCCCCCGTTCTGTTTGCCGATTCGATAGTGTTTATGGTTCTTCAAATGTTATCCTGAGTATTACGGCCCGGGATGAATCCTGTCTGGTCGGTTAATTCCTGGGAGGATTGGGGCTAGCCTGTTTGCCAGGATTTTTGCGAACAGTTTCGCATCGTTGTTTAATAGGGTGATCGGTCTGTATGACGAGCATTGCGTAGGGTCTTTTCCGGGTTTCGGGATCAGGACCGTAGTTGATTCCTCCATGGAGGCCGTGGTGGAGCCGGTTGTTAGGAATGAGTTGATAGGTTCGCTAGTTGTGGTGCCAGGATCTGCGCAAACTTCTTATAGAATTGGGTTGAGAGTCCATCTGGGCCCGGGGTTGAATTTTTCAAGGAGTGGATCGTGTCCCCTACTTCTTCCTCTGATATCGGGCTCTCCAGTGCTGCCAGCTCTGTGAGAGGGGGTTGCCTTGGGGCTGCGGCCAGATAATTAGTTATGGCCGCCCGCGCTGTTTGGGCTCCTGACATTATCCTCTCGTGGTGGCGGGTCATGTCGTCTAGTTTCTCCGCTTCCATGTGTTGCAGGGTTCCCTCCTCATCGGCCAGGCTTTGGATATGGTTCCTTGATTGCTGCTTCTTCAGCTTGTGTGCTAGGAGCCTGTTTGCTTTAATGCTATTGAGGTAGTAGAATTGCTTGGTGAAGGTCAGGGCTTTGGCTACCCGGTCTGCTTGATGCATCTCCAGCGCCGCTTTCGCTCTTTTGAGTTCTCGGTCTATGGCTTTAGAGAAGCGTTTTTTGAGGTTGCTCTCCAGTTCTACTACCCTTTTCTCCAACCTGGATTGGTGCAGCTGGTTCAATCGACGGAACCTTGCCGTAGCCTCCAACGTAACCCCTCTAATGACCGGCTTCATCGCGTCCCAGACTGTCGCTATTGGGGTTTCTTGGGCTGAGTTCTCGTTGAAGTAGTTTGTGAGCGCTTCGGCTAGTTCGGCGCAGACCGCAACATCTGTCAGGGTCTGGTCTTGGAGTTTCCATTGTCTTGGAATCGGCTTCGGCATTCACTGCGTTCGGAGGTTTAGCGTAACTGGCGCGTGGTCCGAGATGGTGATATGCCCTATTTGGATGTCTTCTACGCACGGGCAGAGGGAGCTTGAGGTCAGTAGCAGGTCAATTCTCGAATATCCTTTGTGGACGTGTGAGACGAACGTGTAGTCTCTTCCAACCTTGGTTGCGGAACCTCCACATGTCGATGGTTTCCGTTTCCCTCAGGAATTCCGCCTTGGCTAGGGCGTTGGTAAAGTCTTCTCTTGACGGGGGGAGCGTTTTGTCCCGGTTTGGATCTGGAGGGAGGTTGAAGTCCCCCCCAATCAGTAGCTGTCCTTTGGCAAATGCTGCTATTTTGGGGAGCAACTCGTGGAGGAACTGTCCTTGTTGTTTGTTAGGTGTGTATAATGCCAGAATCGTTATGGGAAGCTACACCAGGAGGCCCATTAGGACGAGGTATCGCCCTTCTGGCTCCCTCTTGATTGTAATCTGTGTTAGGGGAAGGTTGCGACTGAGGATAGCCACTCCTCTCTTCTTCTGGTTTGCTGAGGCGAAATACCGTTTCGGGTAATGACTGAATTGAATTCGTTTTTCGTCGTCTTCTATGAGGTGAGTCTCTTGGAGGCAGGCAATGTCCAGCCCGAGTTGCGCCAGTCTGTGTTCCACCAGTTTACGCTTCCTTGGGGAATTCATGCCGTGAACATTCCAGGTCGTTATCGTAATTGTGTCAGCTTGGGATCCCATCTAAGAGGGTGTCGTGCTATGCTCCGGTGTTTCCCTCCGAGGTGTCTCCATTCCGTCCTGGCTATTTTTCTTTTGTAATGTCTCCCCCCCCCACCAAAACAGATAGCAGGACTTCCGGACCAGACTTCAGCCAGCGGGGTAGGCGGCTGATCCAACGCGCCCATTTTGCTGGAGGCAACAGTGCCTCTTGAAGTTCCAGTAAAGCGGAGTTGGTCTATCTCCTGTATGTCTCTGGGACCTCGGCCCTGGCGCCGCTGTGGGGCCAGCGGCCACCAGGGGCCCATGAGTGGCGTGGTGCGGGGCGACATTCCACGGGCCGTGCGGTTGGGTGGATTGCAACGGCTTCTGAGTTCTTCGCCCGGACCAGTTCCCGCCACTGCTGCCCAATTTCTGTTTGGTTTTGGCTAGCTGTGGTCCGCCGGCCCCTGCCAGCGCCGAGCAAGTTCGAATACGGTGTACCTGTTCAGTTGCTGCTGCTGTTCTTATTTTTGGACAGGGGACCTCTGAGTCTGCGGCGTCTGTCGACCCTGGTCCATTGGACGTGTAGCTCGTGTCTCCCCCTCCGCTCCGTGACGCTCGGGTTTATCTGGTTCGTCCGGTGCCTCACCAGGGTTCATAAATCGTTCCCCTTCTTTGAGGGAGAGGATGTGGTGTATTCTGCCTTCCCAGGGGAAGAGGAGCGACGTGGGATGTCCCCAACGGTATGTGACCTTCCTCTCACGGAGTCATTCTGTTAAAGGTTTCAAGGATTTCCTTTTGGCTAGGGTGGCCGCGGATAGGTCTTGGTAAAGGGAAATCGCTGCGTCTCTAAAGAGAATGCGGGGTGACCCACGGGCTTCTCGCATGTACTCTTCTTTGATTTTGTAGAAGTGAACCCTTGCTAGGACGTCGGGGGGGGGGCAGCGCCTGGCTTCCCTCTAGTTCGGTGGACTCTATCGAGTTCCAGCAGAGCTCTGTCTGGGAGAGTTAGGATGAAGCGCAGGAGATCGTTCACGTAGGCCCCAAATTCCTCGTCCGCGACGGCTATGGGGATTCCGCGAAGGCGAATGTTGTTACGTCTGGATCTGTTTTCAGCATCTTCCTGCTTGATCTCTAGGGCTTCACATCTGGCCTCTAGCGCCGCTAGTCTGTCCGCCCCCTCCCCGATCTCGAAGTTTTGTTCGAATAGAGTGGTTTCGATTTCCTCCGTCCTGGTTTCAATCTCGGCCACCCGCTTGTCCAGCAATGTGATCTTGTCTTTTAATTCTTCGGTCCCCTTTTGATATTCCTTAGTTGTGGGCGCTAAGAGCTCTTGCAGGTCTCCTTTCGTGATCGCCTGCGTAGACTGGTCGGGGCTCTGCTCTGCGCTCGGTCCCGGGTTTGGGCCTTCTTTGAGCTCCCCTCTCTTTGTTTTTTCTCCCATCGCGGGCATTAGTAGTGTGGTGATGTCTGCTTGCTTCGTAGGTTTGGTGTTTCTGGACATCCTGCCCGCTTAGCTTTGGTGGCTTACTCCGGCCAGGCTTTGGGTGCCGGTGTCTCAAGCTGTCCCAGTCAGGGGGTGGGGGGACCTCCTGGCCCTGGCGTAGTTGGTCACCTGTCCTGAGGCTTGAGTTTCCTGGGCCGGGTGAGCGACTATATTTAGTGCTGAGGTCCTCTTCTGGCATGTTGTGGGGTCGGGGAGCAGGGGGATCCTTGCTTCCGGTGCTGGGTTGAGGCTGCTAGGCCATGAAGGCCCACCCAAAGGCCCCTGTTTCCCAGCTTCCCCCCTTCCTTTCGGGCTAGGTTCTTGGGCCCGGCGGTCGGTTGGTCGGCGGGTGTCTTGCGGGTCAGTCCCTTTATTATTACCTCCCTCTCCTGCACCCCTTCAATGTTCTTTGCTGGTTGTTTGTAGGGGCCGGCGGGTATTGTCAGCCTTGGTTCGCTATTGCAGAGAGGGTCCCTAGACGGGTGCTCTCAGTGCTGCTTGTAGTCACCCTCAGGGGGGGGGCGGTAGGGCTGGGTTCCCACTTCAGGCCTCAGGGGGTAGGCAATTATGAGTGCGGCCTGGGCCGCCCTACCTTGGGCCGCTTCTGCTGGCGTAGTTGGTTCTTTGTTGTGGAGCTCTGACGTCGCCTCTCCGGTCTCTCCGCACACCCCGGTCCAACGGAGGCCTCGGGCTGGGGCAAGGCCGGCTGCTGCTGGACCCACCTCTGTGGCCCGCTTTTTGTGCTAGTTGACTGGGGGTTCAGCGTGCTGGCTGCCGTGTAGCTACAGGGGCGCTGGGCGACCTGTCCCCAATCTCCTCCTGTCCCCGGGGGGCTCATCCGCCCCCGCTCAGGACGAGTCCGGGGCATCCTCCGTGTGTGGGTCGCGGGCCTCCCACACTTGTCACGGCCGGCCCGGGGTCTGTGGTGGTCCACTGGTGAAGAGCTGGAAGGGCCTCACTCCCCCCTCACCTCTCTCCGGCCGTGGGGCTGCGGTTCATCGCCGTTGGCGCAGGCGGCTGCAGAGCTCACCCTCTACAGCTCCCGGAGGCACCAGGGTGAGCCGATGGTTCGCTGGGGTGGCCGTGGAGGCGCCAGGCCGCCCAGACCGGGTCCTTCCCCGCCTCCAGGGGGCCCATCCAGCCCCCACCCCGGATGGGCTCGGGGGGGGGCCTTGCTGCGGGTCTTTGGGGATCAGGAGCAAGGTTCGGGTGCCAGCTGCGCCGGTCGCAGCGGGACTCCTGCTCCTGGGGGCGTCGGCCGGTGAAATCCGTGACTCCTGGCGTGCTGCAGCTCCGCGTTCGCCGCCCTGTTGCGCCTGGCGGCTGCTCTCCTGGCTGGTCGGCCAGTCCCCCTCTCCTTCTCCCGAGGGGGTTGCGTGGGAGGGATCGTTTGGCTCCCCGGCAGAATCTGTCAGGGTCCCGGTGCAGCTGTTGCGGCGGCTAGTCCGAGGCAGCCCTGGAAATTTCCAGAAGGCTGCTCTGCTACCTCGGGGCTGGCTGACCCGGCTGATCGCCTTCAATGCTGGGGGTCTTCTCCAACGGCTCGGTGCGAGGGCATTTTGCCCGCCATTTTGGTGGTGTTGCTGGCGACGTCGTCCCCCTGCAGGAAGACCCGGCTTCAGCACCGGCACCGGGTGGCCCCCACCGCTAAAACGTCGCCATGCTGTGCCGGGCGCCGTCCGCAGCCGAGATCACTGGAGACAACTGCTCTGCGTTCGCTTTTACTGGGGCATATTTCTTTGTGCACGTGGATGCACCCGAGAGCTCTCACGGAGCCAGACCGACCGCCATGGTGCCAAGCCACGCCCCAGATGAAGGCATTTTTAAGACGATATCTGCTATGATGGAACAGGGCATCCTAGTGACGTCAGAGTCACTGTGTAATACTGCGATTTATCCGATTAAAAAAGGGAAACGGGGTCATGGAGTTTAATTCAGCATTTACGCCCGATTAACCAGATTGTAGAGGACGAGTTCCCTCTAGTTCCTAATCCTGCGACAATCGTATGTAATATTCCTGCTGAAGCACGATATTTCACTGTGATTGACTTGAAACATTTGTTTTTCTCAATCTCATTGCATAAAGACTCGTAAGATTTGACCTCATTTATGTTCAGACAAAGTCGTCTGAAATGTACTTGTTTTCCCCAGGGGTACTTTGAGTCTCCATCGATTTTCAATAGAGTCCTGCAGATGGACTTAAGCAATATTGATTTGGAAAGTGTTTGTGTTGCAGTACGTAGATGACATATTGGTCTGTAGCACCTCAGAGGAAGAGTGCAGACGTGATTCAGTTTAATTAATGATTATCCTTGCAGAGAAAGGATATAAAGTGGACAAGGAGAAGTTGCAGTATTGTCAAGAGGAAGTGCTGTACATAGGCCAGTTAATTTCGCATGAGGGAAAGAAAAGTTACTCCTGAAAGGGCTGAGGCTATTTTGAAAACAGCAAAGCCACTCACGATAAAGAAAATTGATAATATGGCCCTTAAGAATAACTCATTAGGAATATGGCAATTACATAGTGAGCAAAAACGCGGCCTCACAATTAATTGTATATCGGAATCAAAATGAGATGAACATATAGCAAAGGCATTAGGGAGAGAAGATCAGAAAAATGCTGAATTCCCTTTATCTAGTGTAAAGTGGGAATGTAGTGCCTCCATATCTGACATAATAGAGATTAATCGAGCATTTAAACAACTCTCGCACTGCGGGACCAGATGGGACATGTAACGCTCTATTGAAAATGAGCCCAGATCTTTGGGCTGTAGCTCTACATCTGCTATTTAAACAAATAGGTGAAATAGGTCAACTTCCACAAACCTGGAAGATCAGTCATATATTGACAGTCCACAAGAAAGGCTTCTGGGCAATTCCGGCAAATTTTAGGATGTTTGCTATGCTGGACATCCCGTCCAAAATATTTGCACGAGTACTATTAAAAGAACTAAATATGTGGATCACTGAGAACAACATCTTGCTACCTAATCAAACAGGATTTAGAGCGAAATCTAGTACTGTACATGGTCTACTAATGGTGACTTCCGCGATTGGACATTCGTGGAAGAGGAGAAAACTGAATTTTTATAGTGCATTCATTGATTTTTCCGTGGCATTCGACACTGTAATCAGGAATCGATTGTGGCGGAAACTAAATGATTGGAATATTCCACAGGGACTACTAAAGATGATAATGCTGTTATATTCAGATACATACATGAGACTGTGTTTCAAAGCAAGAGGGAAACTGTCTAATTTGATGGGCACTAGATATGGTATAAAGCAAGGGTGCATTATTGCGGCTGTTCTTTTAAATCTATATCAGGCCGACATTCAAGAAGAGTTTGCAGTAAACCCAGTAAAAATATGCACTGTGGTATTAGGGTGGATTGTTTATGCAGACGATCTGCTAATCCTTGTTTATACACCTTCTGGTCTCCAACATATGCTGGATACACTAGCAGATTATGCCAAAAGTAAATGGTCTCACGATAAAGATTGATAAAAGTAAAACCATGATATTCCCAGTAACATCGAAACCCAAAAACTCTGTATGGAAATTAAGCAATCTGCTTCTGGAACAGGTCACAGAGTACAAGTACCTGGGAATAATCATAGATGAGAAACTTAACTGGAAATTGCATTGGGCAGCGCTGAAATCATGTTGTTTACTATCAGTTAATGCACTAAGTGTATTTATTGGGAACAATGGAGGTAACTCGGTATCTGCTATTTTGACACTATATATCGCAAAAATGTGAGCGCTGCTGTTATATGCAGTTGTGATATTGGGCCATAAATATGTAAAGTGTTTAGTATCATTCGAAGCAAAGATGTTAAGAAAACTAATGAGACTGCCACAACGGGTATCTATCAAATATATCTATTTAGAATTTGAAGTGAAAAGTGTGTTGTCATCCTATTTGTGTCAATGTGTGATGTTTTACGAACAACTATGTAAGCAACCTATGGAAACAATGATAACACCGTTCGTTTGTGCAAGCATTCTTGAGCTTGGAAGGAGAGTTAAGCATTGGTACTATGGGCGTGCTTAAAGATCTTAACACTAAATGGATTGGAGGTCAAATCCACCCTATAGGTAAAATAGGTTTGAAAAAATAGCTGAAAAGGAAATTGGAAGAAATAAGCTTTGAGCAAAACTTGATTGATTTAGCCTCGAAAGCTCGTAGTGGGGAGTACTGCCAAATAAGAATGTTAAGGATAAAAATACCTAAATACACCACTGCATACCCAAGTATGAATACTTTTCGAACCTATCTGATGTTAAAATGTAATATATCAGAAGCGTTCAAGACCACAGGTGTTATGCGTGGTATGAGACACAAGAATAGACTGTGTAGATTGCGTGGCGGTTGAGATGATAGAGTCCATACGCCATTTAATAGTAGAATGTGACAGCCTATGTAAATTGCGTGAGAAATATCTGAAAAATTATAATAATCAGGAAGATGTTATAATGATAAATGAGATTTGGCAGAATTTTATGATTGGTAATGATATTAATTTAATGTATTATATAACAGTATTTTATTACAAGATTGTTGATATTTTAAGATGTTTGATATAGAATTGATGTTTATGAGTGCCCTGAAAAGCTGATTGATATGTTTTAAGATGGATTTTATTTATGTTTTAGCATGTTTTTAATATACTGTGTTGTTTTATGTATATACAAAGCCATGTGGCTAAACGTATATTATCAATAAATAAATAACTATGTAAGAGCATGGGTCTTTGATTACAGTTCATACATAAGGCCCTTGTTAAAAGCTTTGAAGAAAACACAGGTAAATTAGGACAGAATTGTTTGCACTGAGGAGATGGAAGAAGGGTTTGACGAGTTGGAAAAGGCAATTTGCACAGCCCCAGTTTTAGGGACTCCCAAATATGCTGAGGAATTCTTTTTGTTCCTGCATACGAATGCCACTGTTATGAAAGCAGTACTCACGCAGAGAACCATGCTGGGGTACAAGCCCCTTGCATATTACAGTGAGATTCTAGACCCAGTAATGAGAGGTCACTTTCTGTCCAAACAGTCTTTGGCTGCTGCTGCGTTCGCCATTGAGAAGGCTTCTAGCATAGTGATGGGATGTTCGATGACGTTATTTGTTGAACATGCATTGTTTGCCATTTTGGAAAAACCGAAAGGTACGTTGACTTCTCAAAGTACCTCTGCCTATGAGGTAGTCATATCGAATCCGGCGATTAAAATAGTCAGATGCAGAACATTGAATCCTGCCATGTTTGTAGCAGAACCACTGGCAGAGAATGGGCATGCACATGATTGCTTGAACTATGAGGAATTCTATGATGAACTCCAGAGGGTGAATGAAAATGCGTTGGCAGCTGGGGAGATTCTTTTTATTGACGGTTCTTGTAAAATCGATCAAAATGATGGACAAAGATATACAGGTGCCGCTGTGGTGAGGCACATGGCCAATGGAGAGTTTGAAGTACTGATAAGTGCACAACTATCCTCTCACTTGTTGGCACAGGCTGCAGAATTAGTGGTGCTGATTATCGCGCTCGAGAGACACGCAGACCAGAAAGTAACCGTGTACACAGTGACTCTGCCTATGTGACATCAACACCGCACGCAGTACTAGCACGTTGGAAAAGGAGGGGCTACCTCAGAGCAGATGGCACTCCAGTGTAGCACGCAGCCTTATTGGACAGACTCAGTACTACAACTCCCAGTAACCATCGCAATAATTAAATGTGCAGCGCACACTAAGAGAGCAGATTTTATCTCACATGGAAATCAAAAAGCAGATGAGAAAGCCAAGCGAACTGCATGTTTAGAAACAATTATGTCATTTGCTACACCTGATGTAAATGAAAATATGGGGGTAATGATGAGTGTGTCTGAGTGCTATAATAACTTAACTAGGACTCAGCTACCAGAGATCCAAGGGGAAGCACCTCAAGATGAGAAAGACTTGTGGACGCAAAGTGGTGTTTTTTAAACCCCTCTGAAGCATTGTGGCGACAAGACAGCACTGGTAAACCAGTGATGCCTCCAGCCTTATTAAGGGTAGCATTGGACCTGCTACACTACCCTGCGTACATTACTAGAGAGAACCTCGCTGCTACAATAGTGGGGGATTGGTAAGTAATGAGTAATTCCAACACCTAGTGGACCCTTTCAGCATTTGCATATCGACTATGTCGACATGCGGCAAGTATGTAATGGATATAGATACATGATCGTAGTGTTATGTCCTTTCTCAAGATGGATTGAAGCTGGACCATGTCCACACCCAGGCTACACCTGTGCAGCAACATATTTAGTACGAGAAGTGTTTCCTAGATGGGGAACATGTAAAGTATTACGATAAGATAACAGCCCTCATTTTGTTAATGAAGTCTTTGAACAAATAAGCTTGTTGCTTAGTATAAAGCACAAGCTTTCATTGGTGTATCATCTGCAAGTGAATGGACTCTGTGACAGACTCAACGGCTTGCTTAAAGAGAGAATAGCCACATTGAAGCTTACCCTGAAGAAAGGACGGTTGCATTTCCTACCACAGGCATTGTATGCGTTGATAAATCAACCAGGTTCAGACCTCCATCTTACCCCTCCCACAAGATAGTGACAGGCAGGCAAAAGAGGACACCTCTCACACCTCAGCCTAGAACTAAAGTGATGCCCAGCCAACTGCAGAATTGTTAGGAAAGGATTTACGTGATTATCTTACATGCATGACTTCAAGTATCTGTCATTTCAGATCAGCTCAAGCAAAAGGGGTGCAGGGCAACGCATAACACAGGAGAACTTTGTCTTCCCAAACTTTACCCCGGTGATGCGGTCCTAATCCGCAACTTCACTCGAAGATGGCACGAGCCGTGTTTTAACGGCCTCTTCATAGTAGAGGACGTGACACCATCTGCAGTCAAGGTGCAAGGCAGACACGCTTGGATATTTTTCTGACATATGAAGATTTACGCTGGCGAACCCCCTTCACCTCCACCCCCATCACAAGCAAGCATCGGAGAAGAACCACAGCACGTGCAGTCTACGTCTATGACGAGAAAGAAGGACGAACAAGCTGTTGAATAAAGATAAAGAGTTCTTTGGACTGTGGCTTGTTTCGGGACACTCTTTTAAGTCACTAAAAAGGTGTTAAAGGAAGCTATTTGTTCTTGAGCCACAGGAGTTTGTTGACATTGGACTGAGGAATGCTTAAGCCTTGATTGAAAAAGAAAGATTTGCCAGATCTGGAGTTCCTTTTCGACAAATGGAAGAGGGAACAGTTCCCTGATTCCTTCCTCACTGAGCTCCTGTTTGGAGGCACGCATGGTGGTGCCCAATGGCAACTTTCCACGGATCGTTCTTGCAGTATTTCTGTTCATTTAGCGTGCATACCCTGCACCTGTTGGGAGAACTACTAGTGTTCATCTCTTCCTGCAAGATCCTAAGAATGGTCCAATCATGAGGAGATTGCTCACAGCTATCATTGAGCAAATTCTTCAGCTTCCGGAGTACAGTGGGGAAAACGCAAAAGCCCCTATCAGCTAATAATGCACATAGACTGGTCAGCTTGGTGTTTTACTATCTGATTGAAGAATGTCCGCATCTTGTTGGGAGACAAGCTGATGTCCGAACATTCCTGAGGGATCCAAGAAATAATGCAGCACTTAATGGAATATTGAGAGACATAATAGCAGATGTAAATGTTTATTCAAAAACGAACTCTGAGAACTGAATGAAACTTTTGAAGGGAGAAGATCAAAATGTCTACTAGTTAAAGAACTTTGTTTCATGCTGAAGGAGAATCTTCATGTTATCTGGTAAAAGGCCAATTCGTGGCCTTAATTGGGAAATGTTGTCCGTCATCATCCAGTAGCAGTCAATTGATCGAGGAAACGTATGGAGCCGACTCAGCAGTTTCCAGAAGTAGTGCATAATGTTGTGCGATTAAATATTTGTTTTTCCTTCCTTAAAGAGTAAAATGGGTAGCATTAATAGTAATATTATCATGGCAGATCCTGAGAGACGTCCACGTTGTGTAAGAATCTATTTCTGCAAATGGTCTTATCTGTGTGTAATTTATACGTGCATTCTGTTCATAGTAATACTGCTCTCACTTACAGTATGCACTGTTTACTTTGTAGACACAAATAGAGTAAGAATTCCTGTGTATCCTCCTATGCATGAGAAGGGTACAGATGTGGCAACTACTAAGCAACCCGAGACCCTATGTGATCATTCCTATTCCAATAGGTTATGTAAAATTGCCTAGGTCTGTGACGAATGTTACCAGACCTACTTCTTTCGAAAAAAATGTTGTGGAGATTCTTCTTGAGCACCAGAAACAGGCTCGAAAGGAGAGACAAAGGAAGAGATTGACTAGGAGTGAACCTACACAAGTAGCACATGTAAAACACAGAGCCCACTTACAAATGTTCCTATGATTGGTCCAGTAAGGAAGAGTTATCCTGACATGTTTCATGAGATAATTATAGAGGCTCATAAGAAAAGAATGAGACCTAAGAGAAGTACTAGCGAGGACGATAATGAGCTGAATGATTACCTGGATAGCACTGCACATTTGGGGAATACATATGGTATCAGCATATGGAAGAAGTGGGAAGGAGGACCTCAAAGGAGGAATGCTTTGTATGTGCACTCCTGCCTTATAGCATGGGGAAGTCTAAGATCTTCATAGCTATTGAAATAGACGTCCAGACAACACATTGTCTATCCCACCTAGCATTCTGTAGTACAAGAGGCCAGTTCATGGGCCAAGATGCCTATTTTTTTTTTTTATTTATTTATTTGAACTTTACTCGGTAAAGACCAAGTTTTGTCAAATTTTTTTTTACAGTAGTATGAAGTGCAGGTGTCCCTTGATAGCAATTGCAATGGAAATGGGTCATGCTGCTTTGCATCCCGTACCTAGCCTGGTCACCTTGAGCAGGACTCCTCCACTAGCCACAAGCCTGCTACTGTGGCAGACCATCTTTGAGGTCTTGCCGTCTAATTTGGTCAAAACACCCGGTTGATGAGTTTAGCAAAGGCTTGCGACCACTTGTTGTTTTCACCGGAGATCAGTCTGTTCCACAGATCGTCTGTTTGAAATATCCATAAATTGTCATCGAGCGCAGGGAGGTACAGATTTCTTGATTCCTTCGTGTTCACGCATTCCATCACCAAGTGTTTCAGTGTTTCTGTGGAATCGTGCTTTTTACATAGTCTCCAATGTTTATCCCCTCTGCCTCCTCTAATGGCAATAATCTCTCTGGTGGGCAGGAGGTTGAGCCTTGCTCTCATAATCACGATTCTCAGTCCTTTTTCGGGAAACTTGGCGCAGTACTGTAATGGTTTTTTTGCCTTGTTGAAGGTAGGCGGAAGATGGTTTAACAGTTTGTTTCCGGTAGCATTTTCTATGGTCGTGATCCAGTCCAGATCTTCTATTTTCTTTTTGATTCCGTCGGGGTTTTCTTTTAGCTCTTTATCTGAGCATTCAATTTTTGCCAGATCGTCCCTTCTCCTTTTTGCCCAGTTTTTCAAGGCCGTGCACTTCCCAGTTTCGATTTCCTCACATATAGATGCCACAATGGGTAGTGCATCGGCCATGATGATTTTTCTATATAGGCGCATCGCACTTTGGTCCACCATAGAGGCCAAGGAAAGCAGCCCTAGTTCTCTCCTGATCGCCGGCATGGAGGTGGATTTTGGGAGCCCCAGTACTGTTTTCCACACATAACCTTCCAGTTTGGCCCATGTATTCCTTTGGAGGTATAACGAGGTCTCTGCTCCGTAGATTAATGTCGGCACCACCTTGGCTTTGTAGAAAGTTAACGCCGGAAGCAGGGAGAATTTGCCATACTTGCGGTCAATCGCTCTAGTTTGGGCTGTGAGACGTTTGATTTTCTCCCATAGTTGGCTTTGTAAGCTCTTATCCGTTTTTGAACTATCCGAGTTGATCCCCAGGTATTTGAAAGACTTTACAGTTTCAAGTTTGGTATTTTCAAGGAATATATTTAACTTGGCTGATCCTTTGTTGATCACTTTCTCCATTACCATGATTTTGGTCTTTGTCTTGTTAATTGCCAAGTGGTTTTTCTCGATATACTTTTCAAGGTTCTGTAATTTTCTTTGCAATCCCACTTTGGTCTGGTCGATGAGAATAACATCATCTGCGTACATTAGGCGAGGGATCTCCATTTTCCCTATCTTCGGGGGAAAAGCCCGAATTTTCGCTTCAGCTTCTTGATAGTCCCCTAAGAAAGATATGAACAAGGCAGGGGCAAGCGGACATCCCTGTTTGACACCTCGTCTCACCAGAATTTCCCCTGAGAGGGCGCCTTGATGGTTCAGTTTTACACGCATTTTTGTGTCTGTATTTAGTGTCATCATGGGTTCCAAGATGTTTGCTGGACACTTCCAGCCTTGAAGCTTAGCCCATAGAGTGGGCCTATCGACCATATCAAAGGCCTTTGAGAGATCGACAAAAGCCAAGTAGACCTTCGGTGCTCCTTCTTTAATTCTGGCTTTGAGAATATTTAACACCATTAAATTGATGGTGGTTGAACCCTTTTTTTGAAAACCTGATTGGAGTGGGTCTTTAGCCGGACTTTTTTTCTCCCAGTCCCGAAAGTGGTCCAGAAGGCGGGAGGCATATAATTTGCCCAGGATATCCAATAACGCTATTGGCCTGTAGCTTGCTGGTTCTTGCCTTGGGCCCTTCTTATAAATTGGGACGATCGCCCTTAGCCAAGATTCTGGCAACATCTTTGTTCTGGCACATTGGGCGAATATTTTGCTGATCCACTTGGCCCATTCCACCGGAGATGATTTAAGGTCTGCGTTGGTTAGCCCATCCGGTCCAGGAGCTCTAGATGTTTTCAGGTTCCGTATTGCGATTTCAATCTCTTCAGTATTGGACAGGTCTACCCATGGTATTTCAAGGTCCGGTGTCATTTCTTCCCTGCTACCTGGGAGTCCCTCAAATTCGGCCGTGAAATACTGCACCCACCTTTCTTCAGCTACCGCATTTGCAGTGATGGTCCTTTGGTCCGCATTCTTGTTCTTTATGAGGGTCCAAAAGTCACTAGCTTTTTTAGCTGATAGTTTAGACATCATCTCCTCTGCGTCTCTTTGGTATTGCATGGCTCTCTGCTGTCTGAGAGAAAGAACCAAAGAAGGCTAGATAAGAAATCTAGTCAAACAGCCGCTCTCCGTACATACCCTATACGGGTGGTATAGTTTAAACTTAGATTGAAATGTAAGTTCTCTTCTTCTTATGCATAAGTTCAATAAAGAAACACTTGATCGAAAGTAGTAGTGAGAGTAATATGTTTATCAAAAACATATATTTCGAACAATGAAAAAAAGAGAGAAAATCACTAATTCTGTCTTAGTGAGGATACAGCTGCCACTTCTCATATTTTAAATAAATTTTAATTGGTTGTTTTTCGATGTTCTCCCTTTTATCTTTGGGACTACCCCGGACCGTCCTCCTGTGATGTCGTTGCTCTTGATCGGATTTGCCAGGGGGGCCCCTTAGTCTTTGATCATCTCTGTGTCTTCTCTGAGAATGCCACATCTGCTCTTGCTTGTTTTTTCTGCTATGATATCGTGGTAACTTTGTATCATCCCTCTCCCCTACTTCAGTTCCACGCATTTCGCCCTTCACTTTGTACTCTTGTCTATGGTGTTCTTGTCTCTGTTGTGGGTAGGTGTATCGCTTGTCTCGGTATAGTTCTTCCGTTCTTGATCTAAAATGGTAATGTGTTTTGTGCCTCTCCACCCTTCCCTCATCCCGGTTTTGGGTGCCCATTCTGTTCATTAGTTCCGTCAGGCGGAAACCCATTTGATCCAGTTCTTGATATACCGAGTCATTAAAGGATAGTTCCGGGACTTTTTTTTTATTGACCCTACGGGTCGGCCATGTGTTTGTAAGCATAAATCGGTAGATCGTAGGAAACTTTCCTATGGACCTTACCCGACTTTTCGCCAATTATCGCACTCGAAATCAGCCTCCATTTTGTGATAATCCTATCATTCCGCCGCATCGACCTGGCTCACCTGCCTTTGCGGCACTAAATCAAATCCCCCGCCCCTGAGCCTGACATCAGCAGACGCGTACTGCCCATTTCAAGCACGTCTCGTGTCAACAATCGCTGCGTCTCAGCTATTGACGTGTTGCCATGGAAATGGCAGGACGCCTCTTTCCCCAATAAGTATAAACAGACCGTTTCACAACATACAGCAGCAGATTTTCGATTCCATTCCTCTCTCTGTGTTACTTTGAGTATTCTGTGACTCGTTTCAGTGCTCTGGTCAGCTACCTTCGCCGCTTGTAGCCCGTGTGAACACCTGTACCATCTCTGTAAATTATTTTACTATCTTTACCGCACAATGGCCACAATAATGCCGTATATGTACGAGCCCGAGTACACCGAGGAGGAACTACTGGAAAGGCAAGCACGCGAAAACGATGGGGATTCGGACGGCAGTTGGGAGGACCAGTCAACGGATGAAGAGCCTGGACCATGTCGCATGGACGGCGTCTCCACCTGGTGCACGTGCAATCGGTGCGAGCTAATGCCAACTGAGGAGGAGAACTGCTGCTGCCGTGAAAATTCCGGGTGCTTGGCCTACATTTCGGAAAGCGAGCAAAGTCTGCAGGAAGGCGAGCAAAGTCCGCAATGCATCACCGAGCTGCCAGAGTTCAGGGAAGCCTGCCTCTCACGGACAGTGTTGAGGATGATGATGGTGCTTATGCACGAACTTCGTGGCACTGTTCGTCCGCGTAATCCGAGTAACGAGTAAGTATACTCTGTTTGTGATGTCAGTGATGCCACCACTATTTCATGGTCGTCTCCCACATATAAAATTACATTTACATATCATTCGAACGCATGTAAATTGGTTCCATATAGTGCATTTTCTAGATATAATTTTTTTCTAAGAAAAATGACATGTGTTACCTGAATCGACATTGATAAGAAAGTTTGGTCAGTTTAATACAGTTTGCATCTTTTTTTTTCACAGGTGGTACAGGCTGGTGGCCTATCGTTGCTTCACTTGGTGGCTTCACGGGAGGCTCGGACACCGCGTTCGGAGAGTAATACCTGCCTGTGCGGTACTTGCCATTAGACAACATTTCCCCAGTGACAGTGGACAATACCGCGGATTTTCCCTCGATGTGCTGCAACCTCAACTTTACAATGTGTAATGTTTATTATTTATGTTTAACTAAAATCTAAAATAAAGCCCAACATATATTTTAACAATGGTTGTTTTGATTTTTTAAATGAATCTAGTGTATATTCTCCTGGGAGGGTGAGGTATTTATAAACTCACCCCCCTGCCTTCCATGTAGTAGATCCTGCAGCCATCCTCTTACATTCAGTTAGATGGCCTCTCCTTGGTGAGGCCCTGCGGCAAACGGGTCTTGTCTGCACGACCACCGCCCCGATCCACCCCCCCCGCCCTATCAAAGGCAGTTCGCACCAGGGTACTTGCGCTGCTGGCAAGTGGAGCTGTCAGGGAGCGATAAAGGCCAAGAGGTGCCAAAGACCATGTACACTTCAAAGTGGTCTATAGAGCATGGGTTGTTGTTCCCATGTCTACCTCCAGACCCCGTGTCTCCTGCCAAGCATCCCCCCTCACGCTGGACGCCCCCCTGCAATCCACATAAGTGTGTCTCCATTCACGAGTCTTCCTGTGTCTTGTCTACACGACCACCGCCCCGATCCACCCCCCCCCGCCCTATCAAAGGCAGTTCGCACCAGGGTACTTGCGCTGCTGGCAAGTGGAGCTGTCAGGGAGCGATAAAGGCCAAGAGGTGCCAAAGACCATGTACACTTCAAAGTGGTCTATAGAGCATGGGTTGTTGTTCCCATGTCTACCTCCAGACCCCGTGTCTCCTGCCAAGCATCCCCCCTCACGCTGGACGCCCCCCTGCAATCCACATAAGTGTGTCTCCATTCACGAGTCTTCCTGTGTCTTGTCTGCACGACCACCGCCCCGATCCACCCCCCCCCGCCCTATCAAAGGCAGTTCGCACCAGGGTACTTGCGCTGCTGGCAAGTGGAGCTGTCAGGGAGCGATAAAGGCCAAGAGGTGCCAAAGACCATGTACACTTCAAAGTGGTCTATAGAGCATGGGTTGTTGTTCCCATGTCTACCTCCAGACCCCGTGTCTCCTGCCAAGCATCCCCCCTCACGCTGGACGCCCCCCTGCAATCCGCATAATGCCACGACATATACACGTCATTCATTCACAAACACACCCCTGTTTCGAATTCTTTATAACCCACTTCATATTTCTAATGAGAACTTCTTTGCGCTTTGCTAGTCAACCCGTGAAGGTGCTGGTTATCTGCTCTTCGTCTCTGTGAACTTCCGTGACCACTTTGAGCAAACTCGTCAGTTTGCAACCTGTGAACTGCTCCCTGTTCTACGACAAGAAACTACTCTGATCCCTGCATCTAACTGTTTGTTCGTCAAGGTAAGTCCATGTACCATAATCATTTTGCGTCCAATTTTTTAATTTATATCTATTTGCTAGTAGTCATCAAATTGCATCCATGTTTTCTTTTCGTTCACGACAGTACATGCAAGGAACTAGTCACATGTTCTGAGTTTAGTCAAATTACTTTTTCTATTTTTTGAAAGTTATTGAAATACTTATCCGCATGTGAATAACGTGTATAGTTCCAAGAACCAAAACGGACCTTGCATTGAACCTTTTATGTGTCATTTAATGTTTTAACACATTGGTATTCATAGAGAATTGTTGATCTTTACTTTTCAGAACTTTCCATAATGCCTGCCTGTTCCATTGGCGGTTGCCCTTCGAAGACTCATAACAAATCTGAAGGTACTATAATGCATGTTTTCCCTAAGACAATAGATCAGATAAGAGAATGGGTCCGATATTGCGGATATCCAGCCTCTGAGCTAGAAAGTAGAGTCCTAGAAGTCTTTGCGGACAAGAGGGGTGATCGATACCGCATCTGCAGCAGGCACTTTAGCCCAGACATGTACTCCACATCATTGCTAATAAAGAAGAAAACACCGCGAGCGAGGCGAAAATTGCTCTCAACCGCTATTCCCACTCTATTCGTCCACATCCCTCCACTGGTGAGTCAAGTTTACGTATTTGTCTCTCGGCCTTGCGGTAGTGTGTAGCATTAGCTAACAATAATTTCCCCATTTATGTATCCACTCAATATGAAGGCGGAAGATTCTCCATCCGTGTCGTTATTGCAGTCATCAGCCACTTCAAGCGCCTATCGGGTAATCTTACTTAGCTATTCTGACACTGACTTGTTTTAGGCATGTAAATCAATAGTTTTAATTGATCGTGTAATTATTTTACCTAATGGTACACCACAGTACTCGTCCTCTAGTCTTTGTTTTCAGTTATAATTATTGTTATCCAAAATAATGCAAGTACTGTCTTTCAGGGAGATGCTGAGGAGTCCAACGCATTGACGACAACCGTAGATGTCACTCAGATGCTCGAGGTACGTTTCCGGACAGTTCCATCGATGGAGATCATCAGATCTTGCATTCTTGTAGCGTGATTGTTACACACAATGTTTCTTTCGTTTTTAGCCATTGGTATGTCCTTCTGTCGTCGCCCTCCTATGTGTCTTCTTTTTTCAATATTGTGTTCATTACTAATGAAAGTCCGATGTTTCAGGGAGTCGATGGAGCATTAGTCCAAGAAGAAGGGGGAGCATGCAGTTACGGGTCGGCGCAACAGCTTGCAGAAGTGTGCACCGCAGTTACAGCGTCCCTTGATGTTCTTATGCATTTCGAGGTATGGATACTGACAGATCAATCATGCGAGATCAAATGACGTGATTACATCCGCTATACTTCCTTCTTTATTAACGCAAGTACTATGTTTCAGGGAGCTGACGGAGCTTCTTCAACAAGAACATCACCCCTAGTAGTTGATGCAGATCTCTGGGTGGTGACACTTCCAACGATGGAGCAAATCGAATCATATTTAGATATCCATTATTTATTTTAGACAACTGATCATTTGTGCAGGTCTATTTAGATGAGCCGTTGACGCCTGCAGAAAGTTTATGTTTTTAAACAAAATAGAAAACCATACTAATGCAATTACTGTGTTTCAGGGAGTTGCTGAAGCGTCATCTTCAATAATATCATCAATGGAAGTCTATGCGGAGCCCGAGGTATGGATCTTGACAGTTCAATCTAACTAGATCAACAATGCGTGAACTATTGTCGTTTGAATGTTCTACACAATGCGTTCATTCGTGTTTTGCTATTGAGATGTACGTATGGGTATTGGTCCCCAAGTACATTTTGTGTTTTCAATATTATTATACATACTAATGAAAGTTCTATGTTTCAGGGAGTCGATGGAGCCTCAGTGAGTGATGGATGTGCTTATCATGAAAATATAGTCGTTGCAGCGCGAGAGGAAGTGGAGACATGCACACACGAGTCGGAGCAACAGCGTCCAGATGTTGAAGTTCGAGGCAAGAAAGTTTCAAAGAAAAGAAAGCAAAAGA
Organism: Ambystoma mexicanum; assembly: GCF_040938575.1. Taxonomy (NCBI): domain Eukaryota; kingdom Metazoa; phylum Chordata; class Amphibia; order Caudata; family Ambystomatidae; genus Ambystoma; species Ambystoma mexicanum. Next base: position 1,469,329,193 of record NC_090931.1, on the reverse strand, counting down.
AGGTTAGTGTCCTGTTCACTATATTATGTTGTCTTTCACTGTCAATAGTTCAATACTGTAAGTTGTGTTTAAACTGAACATCCCTTTTCTAATCTGTCCTCTAGTTGCGAGTGGGTGTAAGAACTAGATCTACACAGACAGTGAAGCGAACGAGAGATGTTGCTTGTCAAACCTTTTGGCAGGGACTTGAGACTGGAGATGCATCGTGCCAATGGGAAGAATATGAAGTGATTGACAACGGAGCTATACCACCACCAGCCATTGATAGTGAATGTCCTCCTGGTTGTTTGGATGCAGTCGGAGATCAATTCACAGAATCCACACCCGCAAAAAATAAGAGCGCGCGAAAGTTGAAGACATTGTTTTTTTTTCTCCCATCTCCGGACAAGGAACAGATGTTGCAATGGAAGAGAATGAAGTGGACGACAATGAAACACCATCAATATCACTCAGCATAGCGGAAGACGATATCAGAGATTGTACCTTTCATGCGAGTGACATGTCCTCAACGTTACAGGCCGAACCAGCTGGGATGCAGAGTGACAGTATAAGGAAAGAGGCCAAATTCATTGTATTCGATAGCTGTTTGATGGATATTATTATGATGATGAAATGTGGGCATTGGGTTGGTGGGGAAGTATGTGGGGAGCCATTGATTAATGTGACTCGTGCAATTCGAGGCACTAACCTTAAAATACATGCCACCTGTACACAATATCATCCGTTCGCATGGTCTGCACAACCCATGCTGGGGCAACTGCCAGCAGGCAATCTACTTTGTGCAGCGGCCGCACTTTTTAGTGGTTCAAGTTTTAAAAAGTTACAGTATTTCTTTCAGTTTGTGGGAATCCATTTCATTGCGAAAAGTCAGTTCTACAAATACCAAACCGATTATCTATTTCCAGCCATCAGCGAAGCTTGGAGAATGGAAAAAATGTCAATGGAAAGTACATTTGCGGGCAAACGCTTCAGGCTAGCCGGTGATGGACAGTGCGACAGCCCAGGATTTTCAGCCAAGTACTGCACCTACCACTTTCAGGACATGGAAAGTAAGAAAATTGTGAGTTCGGTGGTCGTGCAGGTGTCACAAAGTACATCCTCAGTGGCCATGGAGAAAGTTGGCTTTGTAGCATCATTGCAAGAACTACAATCGCGGGGAATGGTGATCGACCTGATAGCCACGGACAGACACGTTTCAATTGCCAAGACAATGAGAGAAGAGTACAAAAATATAAATCACCAATTTGACGTATGGCATCTTGCAAAAACAATCAATAAAAAATTGTCGGCTGCAGGAAAAAAAAAAGATATGCAAGGTATTTCACAGTGGTCCAAGTCAATCAGCAACCATCTTTGGTGGAGCTCAAAAACATGTGAAGGGTCGTTGGAAATTCTACTGGAAAAATGGCGGTCAGTAATGTTGCACTGTAGCAACGTACATCGATGGTCGACAAATGAGCATTTCCACAAATGTGAACATGGCCATTTGTCCACAGAGGAGGCACGGAAGAAGAAGTGGTTGATTCCTTCATCACCCACTCACAAGGCCATTGAAAAGATTGTATTTGATAAAACTATAACAAGAGATTTGAGGGGACTCACGGAATTCTGCCACACAGGAGATTTGGAGGTGTTCCACAATATGTGCCTAAAGTACAGGCCCAAAAGATTGCATTTTGGCATGGAAGGCATGATAAATCGGACTCTTCTAGCGGTCTTGGCACATAACCATAATGTTGGCCGTCAACAAAGTAGGACGACCGGAACTTTAGGGACGCTTCGCTACAATAAGGCCTTCACTAAAAGAAGTAAACAATGGGTGATCAAACCAGTGTTTGAGGATATGCAATATGAGTTTATTGAGAGACTTATCGTAGATGTCCTCGATAGGCACATACATGGAGTGGTGAACGAACCTATGCAGGGGACAACTGCATTGCCACCCAACATTGCCTCTGTTCCATGTCCACCTAAAGCAGAGCTCATTGAGAAATACACATCACGGTTTAAATGATTGTAATTTGATTGTCTGTTCTCTCGAGTCTCCTCATGTTGCAGGCCCATTGCAATTAAACCAAACAGTAATATAAATCATTTTTACAAAAATTATAGAATGTTTCCGTATTACAAACACATGGCCGACCCATAGGGACAATAAAAAAAAAAGGCACGCAGACAAGATGCCCTTACACTAACTGCAGCTAACTAGAAATGTGTGCTCGCTCAAAGTGAAGGTCAGCTGCTTTGATGTTTTGCTCGGGTGGCGGAACGGCCCACGACCCAGTATAAGGTTCTATTGTGATTTGACCTTGACAGGCCGGGACCATCCTGAAAGACTAAGAAAAGATAATGAATAAAATTTCAGAAACGAAACGATGAGCCACGTTCATTAGAAGAAGTAACGTCGGCAAAGAAGGAGTGGTGTTTCGGGTCTGCCCTACACAGAGACACAATGGAAAATGCAAATATAATGTAAGTAACTTTTGATGAGTTTATACCGCAATTTCATTACTATACAGTGGCTTTAAAGACGGGTTCAGTTGTACTTGTTCGTTCTATGTGGCATATTGTTTTCTACCGCGCACTATCTTGAGGAGAAGCATCTGCTTTTACTGAAGCACCTCAAAACCTTCCTCTTTGCTTCTGCTTTCTCTCTCCCTCTCCCCTGCTACAACTGGTCCACTGTCTGCGACCTCGGTCCTGGGCCCTTCCACTCTCCACCTGCACTGCCTCCCTGTCAACCCCTGCACTGGGGGACTGTCTCAGTATCCTACAGCCCCCCCTTCCCAGCACTTGTTCTGCACTTACCTTGCACTTGCCACCAGCTGGCCCTATTTATTTATTATTTTATGCTACTTACCTTGTACTCCACTCCCCTCCCCCTCCCTGCCTCGCCACGCCTTTAAACACTTGTGTACACCCAGTAGCGCTGTCCTCGCTATGATTTTAATAAGGATCTGATGGTGAGACTAATTTCATTTTTTATGTTTTTAGGTACATCATTCACTACTGTCTGTGTCACGAGTACCGGACACCGGCGGACGGCTTCTACAGCCGCCAGTTGCTTCTCCGCGTGAACAACGTTACCACCCTGACCATTTTATGGGACGATCGCCAAGTACAAGTATGCCCTTACGCGGTACTAACGGTTAGATGCAACATACCTACCGTTGTGGTGGCCTAGTGCCTCGTTGTTGGAACAGCCATGCGATTATCAGTGCGACCGAAGAGCTTATTTTTATCGTAAACCAACACCCTGTGTACTGCACACGAACATCGCTTCCCTCAAGACGAACTAATTTGGATCGAGAGCAAAGAAAAATGCAAATCGCTGAATATTCTCTAAACATTTGATGTCCAATAAACGTACTTTGCCAAATGTACAATCTTGCCGTTTGCTTTTAAACCACGGTTTCACATTCCGAATTGTGGCGCTGTATTGTGAGATGCTCTAAGACCCTGTGTACAGCAAAGGACCATCGCGTTCCTCAATACGAACTTTTTGGAACATGAGCAAATAAAAATGCAAATCGCTGAATATTCTCTAAACATTTGATGTCAAATAAATGTACTTTACCACATTAACAATCTTGCGGTTTGATTTCAAAGTACAGTTTCATATTCCGAATTGTGGTGCGCTGTATTGTGAGCTGATCTGTGTTGATTTCCGGGGTCTGTGTGGAGTCGCGTAGAAGACGCCTGGGCGCGTTTGCCTACGCAGCACAGTAACGTCACGGAGAGAGGCGGGGAATATGAATGTTTTGATAATGTCTGTTTCAGGGGCGGGGGATTTGATTTAGTGCCGCAAAGGCAGGTGAGCCAGGTCGATGCGGCGGAATGATAGGATTATCACAAAATGGAGGCTGATTTCGAGTGCGATAATGGGCGAAAAGTCGGGTAAGGTCCATAGGAAAGTTTCCTACGATCTACCGATTTATGCTTACAAACACATGGCCGACCCGTAGGGACAATAAAAAAAAAGTCCCGGAACTATCCTTTAATGTCTTTAATGGCCGCTTCTTTCAGGTGGAGATACGCGTTCGCCCTCTTCTCCCTGTGATAGGGTTCCACCAGCACTAGATCTTTCGTTGAGATATTTTCCAAGATTTTTACTTTCTTTGTAATTTGTAGGACGGTCGGTCTGTTTAAGATGATAAAATTTTTATCTGATGCCATTTGTTCAAGTTTAAATATTCTGATCTCTTTACGACCTTTTCTTCTCTTTTCAAGGTCATCTTTGGCTAGGCACTCTTTTCGTGGACTGACCCGCCAATCTTTTATTCCCTTAGTTACTGGGGATGTGGGTGATGTAGTTATTTTTTTCTTATCCCCATATTGGGAATTGTCATCCTTTACTCTTTGCCCTGAACTGCTTTTGGGACTGCGTTCATCCGATCTGCTTTGTCCCTCTTTCTCTTTGTTAATTGGTAGGGTCGAGGTTTCTTTTCCTCCAAAGGCATCATTTTTTTTTTTTTTGATTTCCCGCAGTTCATCAGTTAGCTCCAAAATCTCAACGGCCTCGTTATCTGAGTAAGTGGATATATTCATTAGGTCCGAGCATTCTAAGAATTCCTCCACTGTTTTCGGTGATTTGGGCTGGTTGACTTCCTGGTGATTTTTAATTTGCATTACATCCTCTTCAACTACCGCCCTCAGGGCTCTTTGCTTCGTGGGGTTCTTGAAGTTGATTCTTGTTTCCCTTTGAATCCGTGCTGGTGTTTCAAGCTTCTGTGGCATCGGCCGCTGGTTCTCTTCCCGTTTACCTTGATTTAAGACAAGCAGAATATTTTCTTTTCTCTGAGGGCGAGACCCCTCCTCACTCCCATGAGCCCCCCTTGCAGGTGATTTTACTTGCACTTCGTTGTTCCACTTTTCCATCTCCTCTATTTTCTTTTCCAGTGCTTCAATTTTTTTTTCCCACAGTGTCTTGTGAATGGGTTGCACCTGCGGTGTCCCTGGTCCTGTGAGTCCTGGTAATGCTTGTCCAAGCTGTAGGGCCCTGGTCCCCATTTTTTTTTTTTCGACGGCGTCTGGTTTAGTTGCCCAGTGGTTATGTTGATTGAGCATTTTTTCACTGGTTTCTAGGAAAAGAGTTTCCATATGGGCCAATTTCTCCGACATATTAGATAGGATTGCCGTATTGTCTTGAACATCCCCTTGATTGTCTCGTATAATTTACAGAATTGCGCTAAAACGACGGTCATCGCTGACATGATAGCGATCATGTCTGGTTTCTTGTTGGATGATTCGTTCTGTAATGACGCTGCAATCTCACTAAGTCGTCGCTGTTTCGGGGGAGTAGGCATTTTCTCTGATCTTCTCGCTTGGGCTACTGAATCAAAGGTGGCCCCTTCTTCTGCTAATCCTTGGTCTCTGTCAGTGATTCTCCCTGTACTGGGGGAACCACCACGCTTCCCAGCCATCTCTTTGTTCAATTTAGGGAGCGCCTCTTTCCTTCTTGGCGTAGCATTTTGTTGGCCGATGCTTAGGTGGGGCTTCGTCCACGCCCAACGCTTTTCTTTGTTCTTGTTGGTCTGTGAAATTTGGTCCGTGGTCCTGTCAGTCTCTATCTCTTCTTCTTTATCATCATCCTCAATCTCTATCTCCTCTATTGCTGTTGTGCCTGCGTCACCGAGGCTTTCCGTTTGTTTGTTCTCGGGGATTCTCATGAACTGACCTTGTGGGTCCATTTGTCTACCCTCGGGGACCTCAGACTCTTTGGTTTTTACCGCTTCCTTGGGTAAATTGATTATTAGATTGTTGGTCATTTCAATCCGGGACCTGTTTGGAGGCCCTATTTTTTTTGTTACTCCAATAGATGGCTCTGTAGTTTTCTGTTTTTGAGCCGGCTGAGGTTCAGTTACTAGTTCCAGCATCTCCGCATCTGATATTTCAGTATCAACGCTCTGTTTTCTTTTATGTTGTTGGGTAAAGAAGGATTTGAGCGAGCGGAACGACAAGTGGTTGGGAAGCCCTTTCGGAATAGGGGCTCCTCTATTGGGACCTTTTGTTGGAATTTGTACCACCGGTCCCGTAAGTTTTCTAGATCTCATGGTTACTCTCTTCTTTGCTCCTTGGGATCTCACAATAGATGGAATAGTTGTTTTGTTTCTCTTCTTCTTTGAGACCCCCGCTCCCGCCTTCAATTGTTCTCCGTCCGTTTCTTTATTGGAGTCGTCCAGTTCTCGCTCTATTTGGTCGTCACTGTCTGTGGCTTCTACTTCTAGGTCTGACTCAGTCTCCGGGTCCGGACCTTTCCCTTTATCTCCGGGGACTTTTGACAGGCTAGACCTCTTTGGCCTTGTCTGTTCCTCGTCTAGGTCACTGATTTCTGCCTCCCCGTTGGTTTTGTGGAGCATCACCTCAATTTGAAGTGGGTTTAATGTCTGGTCATATTTGTCCCTTTCGTTAATGCTCTTCGTGGTCATTTTGTCTTGTTCCCTCCTGGGATTTGACTTGGCTCCAAGTGACGAGCAGAGTGGTGAGAGTTCTCTTTGTTCAGTTACTACCGTAATTTCTTTTAATTTTAGTGTTTCTGCTGTCTCTTTTCCTTCCCATAACCCTCCGGTTGATATGACACAATTGGGAGCTGCGCTCCTCCGGGCTTCTGGGTTTATGGCTGGTCTCTTAGGAGACTGCTGTTTCCTCGCGTTCATTGTTCGTTCTTTCTCCGGGTTTGTATTCCGCGTTGCTTCTTTCACCTCTTTCCCCTCACACAAACGCTGGGTGGTTTCGGGCACTTCAGAGCCCCCTCTCCGATTCCTGCCACCAGGCCCAGCCATTCCCTTCGTCCATTGGGTCAGCGCTGATCGATCCTAATCCTTGGTGGCTAATGGTCGCTTTGCGCGAACCCGAAGGAGGTCCACTTGTCCGCTGGTCCAAAATTACCTGAACCCTGCCTTCCTCTCGTTGCTCCTCCCCTGGGTGCTCAGGGTCCACGGGCCAGGGCTCTGCCCGTTCCTGCCCTTGCGACGCGACCCCCAGCGAATCCGCTGGGCTGTGTGTGCCGTCCAATGTGTCGCGGGGCTCGGGTAGGTTATCTTCATTTTTGTCAGAAATAATTTCGCCCAAATCGTCTGGGGTCTGTTTGGATGTTTTGCTGTTTGGAGTTGTTGCTAGCGGCTCCGTAGTTCACGGGGACGTGGGCGGTCTGTATGCCGAGTCTGACTTGCTCCTCCTTCTACCCGGGCTCATATCTTTCCCCCGCCCGGGCTTCGCTGTCTTTGCCGGGCGTCGATCTTTCGGGGTAGGTTTGACAGCCCTCGGGTCGTGGAGACCAACGGGGGGACGTACCTCGGGTTCCATTCGGGCGCGGCTCCGCGTCTGCAGCGGACTGCTGCAGACTGGCTCACACCTCAGCCTCACAGCTCCGCTTCACCGCTCCGCGGTGTCAGGTAGAAGAAATAGCACCTTCCGGACAAAACGATGTGGTCAGACTGCTGCAGTCTGGCTCACAGCTCCGCTTCACCGCTCCGCGGTGTCAGGTAGAAGAAATAGCACCTTCCGGACAAAACGATGTGGTCCGACTGCTGCAGACTGGCTCACACCTCAGCCTCACAGCTCCGCTTCACCGCTCCGCGGTGTCAGGTAGAAGAAATAGCACCTTCCGGACAAAACGATGTGGTCAGACTGCTGCAGACTGGCTCACACCTCAGCCTCACAGCTCCGCTTCACCGCTCCGCGGTGTCAGGTAGAAGAAATAGCACCTTCCGGACAAAACGATGTGGTCAGACTGCTGCAGACTGGCTCACACCTCAGCCTCACAGCTCCTATTTCAAATAGGCAACTGAATGGTGTTAGGCAGAAACCTGTGCAGTTCCCTTGGGGAACACTGCAAAAGATTTAAGACTACAGGTATAGCAGTAAACCCACTTGGTAGCAGTCCGCACCACCCAGATTTACCTGGTAGCTGTGGCTGAGCAGTCAGACCTCCCTCAAGGAGAGTTAGGCAGTATGCAAAGTATACACAATATGTACTCAGACACAATAGCACAAGCAAACACTGACCAGAGCTTGGTTTCCAAAGTATATAGTTATTTATTTATAAAACACACATAAGTTGAAATCACTCTAGCAAAATATAGTAAAAACACTTCAAACACAGTTATAATGAAAGCAGTTCCAACCCTTACTCTTATCTAGACAACTCTAAGTTAACACCACATAATTAAAACAGAGGTGAGCGCTTAACGTTAGATGACACTCTAGTAGGTTCAAGAAAGGGGTAAAAAAGAAACAGGAATGGGTTAAACACACCACTCTAAGGTCCAGAACACTTGCAATAGACTCAAAGAAGCACAAAGTCACAGGTGAGCAAAAGTCACTAGGCAGGGCCCACTCTTAGAGTAGCCGGAGCGAAAATGTGCCCAAGATCACACTGTTGTTAAGGATTCAAAGTCTTGCAAAGAGTTAGAAAGAGTTTAGAGTGGCTTAAAAAGTTTAGCCAGGGTGTCCCAGGCACTCCCAGGTTCGAAAGCCGGGGGCTAAATCTACCCCGTACAGTCGGTGGCAAGGGAAGCCAGGCGGAACACGGTACCTTAAGTGGAAAGGATCCTCCAGCGGTGGCAGTTGTTCCAGGCAGTGGCAGCAAGGCTCGACGTCGGTCAGGGGAGAAGAAGTTCTCGCTGAAGAGCAGAAGAAGAAGGTCGTTGCACTGCCCGGGAAGAAACCAGCCGCGGAGTCCTCCGGTTAAAGGGTTGTACCGACTTTCGTGGTTGGGGTAAAAGGTGGTGGGGTTCCGGTTGCCGGGGTGCTTGGCACTGGCAAGGCGGCCACGAGATACCTCGAGAAGCGAAAAGAAGGCAAAAACTGGTTGTCCCCACCAGTCAAGGGAAGGAGCCACTCCGTTAAGAGTTCTCCTCGGTCGTCGGGAAAAGTGGTGAGACGGTTCAGCAGGGCTCCACCGGGTGGTGTCGTCGAAGCAGGTCGGCTCAGCTCTTCCCTCGTCGGATTCTTGGTCCTGTGGCGACTTCTGAAGTTCCAGTCCCCAAAGCCCTGCTTTTATGCAGCAAACCCCCATTCACCCAGCCTAGCTGTCACTCAAACATGCTAAGTGGTGAGCCGGCCGGCTCACCACTTGGGCCAATCAGGACGGAGTGCGACTTGAGTTACCAAGGTAACTCAGTCCAGGGTGCCTAAATCCCCCTCCACCCCTCCTAAGTACCCCAGACAGAGTGGCACCACTTTGGAGGGCTTCTGTGGAGAAGCCCGCCAAAAGTGGAACAAAGGGCTCCACTTTGGGTCAGAGTTACAGAGGCGAACGCCAACGCCATTTTAGAATCAAGTTTTGGCAAAAAGTCCCAACCGGAGTTATAATAATAAATATATAAACCGGCGGTATGTTTAAGGCTACCGTAAATAAATAATTAAATGTGTTAGCCTAAAACAATGGGAAATCCCATAGGGAAATATTCGCGGTCGAATATAAAAAGTAGTTTCCACTGCCACCAGCCAAAACTCGATCAGGGGGGACGGAGACGTGCCCCCTCGACTAACAGACCCTGGGGCAATCGAATTGCCCCAGCCAGTACGTCCACAATATGATGGTTTGTACTGGTTCTGTTCAGGATTCAAGACTAGCAAAGTCTTTGGTGACTTTACATGCCCTGGGAGACAGTAGTCAGTCCCAGGGTATGGAGTCTATGTTGGGGAGTCCCTAGGACACCCCTGGGTCACGGCACAGAGGGTGCTGTGTAACCCACATCACAAAAATACATGAGGCCCTATGGAGTAAAAGACCCCATAGCCCATTCAACACAAGGTTTAACCAAGAAAACACACTTCAATATGTCCAAGAGTGAGGGTAAAAGAGTCTCACTCTTGGCAGGAGAAAAAAAGAAACCCCAGAAATCCAGCAAAGCTGCTGGGGGACTCACTAGGTAGGGAAATTCAGCCTAAACAGAGAATTCTCCCTAACACTCGCCCCCCCCAGACTAAGGGACAGGAGGATTTAATCCACTCCTGGATGAACCTCATACCTCTAGTCGATGATATACATCCTAGAGAGTCCATCAGCATTTTGATGGTGACACCCTGACCTGTGCTCAATGGTGAAATCAAACCCTTGCAGGCAGATTGACCATCTCAATAGTTTTGGATTTTCCCCTTTCATTTGCATTAACCATCTCAAGGGTTGGTGGTCAGTCTGAATAACAAAAGTAGAACCATACAAGTATGGCCTAAACTTCTTCAGTGCCCACACAATAGCAAAGCATTCTCTTTCGATAGTTGCCCACCTTGTCTCAGGATCCTTCAGTTTTCTACTGATGAAGCAAATGGGGTGCTCCCTACCCTTCTCATCCAGTTGGCTTAGAACTGCACCTATACCTACATTGGAAGCATCAGTTTGTACAATGAAAGGTTGGTGGTAGTCAGGAGCTCTCAAGACTGGAGCTTGGCAAAGAGCTCTCTTCAGTTTTTCAAAGGCCTGATTGCACTCCTCATTCCATTTTACCTTTTTAGGGAATTTGGGAGAGGAGATTACATTCAGTGGAGAAGCTATGGTCCCATAGTTCTCAATGAAATTCCTGTAATATCCAGTGAGGCCTAGAAAAGCTCTCACTTGGGTTTGAGTAGTCGGTGTTGTCCAATTTTGCACAGCTTCAATCTTGCTGGGCAAAGGCCTTATTTCTCCACCTCCTACCTCATGTCCAAGGTAGACCACTTTACTTTGACCAATCTGGCACTTACTGGCTTTGATTGTCAAATGGGCCTGTTCCAGAGCCTGCAACACATGTCCTAGGTGGGTCACATGTTCTTCCCAGGAGTGGCTGAAGACTGCAATGTCATCCAAGTATGCCATGCAGAAGTCTTCCATCCCAGCCAGAACCTGGTTCACCATCCTTTGGAATGTGGCAGGTGCATTTTTTAGTCCAAAAGGCATGACCTTAAACTGGTACAAGCCAACTGGGGTTGAAAATGCAGTTTTCTCCTTGGCATGGTCGGTCAGGGCTATTTGCCAATAGCCTGACGTCAGGTCGAATGTGCTGAGGTACTTGGCTGCACCAAGTTTATCCACCAACTCATCTGTCCTGGGCAAAGGGTGGGCATCAGTCTTGGTGACTGCATTTAGAGCTCTATAGTCCACACAGAATCTCAAGTCTTTGGATCCTGCCTTTGGTACTAACACAACTGGGCTAGACCATGGACTAGTAGAGGGCTCTATTACCCCGAGATCAAGCATCTTCTTGACCTCTCCTTTGATGTGGGTTCTGACATGTTCTGACATTCTGTATCCTCTGCTTTTGACTGGCAGACAGTCACCAGTGAGTATCTCATGCTGACCCCAAGGGGTCAAGCCTGGTGATAGTGAGAACAGGGAGGCAAACTGATTTAACATAGATTTGCACTCCTCTTGTTGCTCAGGTGTCAGGTCTGAAGAGAGATTGACTCCTTCAACTTTTTCATCTAAAGGCACACCTCGGAGGAGATCAGGGAGAGATTCACTCTCTTCTTCCTCTGCAGCTGAAGCTAGAAGCAAGGCTCCTACATCAGGTCTGGAGATGTATGCTTTTAGTCGGTTGGTGTGGAAGACTCTAGGAGCTTCCCTGGGTCTGCCCAGATCCACCAGATAGTTGACCTCTCCAAGTTTTCCCACAATCTTGAAGGGTCCCATCCATTTGTCTTGCAAGGCCCTCTGCCTTGTTGGGAGCATAACTAGAACTAGCTGGTCTTGAGTAAACTCAACCATGTTAGCCTTCTGGTCGTGCCAATGTTTGACCAGAGCTTGACCAGCTTTCAAGTTGTCACTTGCTTCTGCCATCATGTGTGACATTCTCCTCCGGAGACCTATCACATAGTCAGTCACTCTGACTGGCTTGAGGGGAGGAGCACCTTCCAATCCCTCCTTAATCAGGGCCAATGGGCCTCTGACTGGATGGCCATAGAGAAGCTCAAAGGGAGAATAACCTACTCCCTCCTGAGGGACTTCTCTATAAGCAAAGAGAAGGCATGGCAGTAGAAGGTCCCACTTTTTCTTAAGGGGTTCTTCTAAAGCACCTATCATGCTCTTCATGGTTCTGTTAAACCTTTCAACCAACCCGTTTGTCTGAGGGTGGTAAGCGGTTGAGAACTTGTAGGTAACTCCACAGGTTTTCCACATGGCTTTCATGTAGTGGGACATAAAGTTTGACCCCCTGTCAGAGATTACCTCCTTAGGAAACCCAACCCTGGTAAAAATACCGAGGAGGGCCTTAGCCACAGCCGGAGCTGTAACAGTCCTCATAGGAATTGCCTCAGGGTACCTAGTAGCATGGTCTACTACAACAAGGATAAACCTGTTGCCTGAGGAGGTTGGAGGATCAAGGGGACCAACAATGTCAATCCCTACCCTCTCAAATGGGACTCCCACAACTGGGAGAGGCACTAAAGGTGCCACATTCTTGGAACCAACCTTACCAGAAGTCTGGCAGGTATGGCAGCTCTTACAATATCTATCTACTTCAGCCCCCATCTTTGGCCAATAAAAGTAGAGTGAGAGCCTTTCCTTGGTCTTTTTGAAACTCAAGTGACCAGCCAAAGGTATCTCATGGGCTAGTTGTAAGAACTGTTGTCTGTTCTCTTGTGGGACTACAAGGCGTTTGTAGTCTCCAGGTTCAGACTCAGTGGGTTCACTGTAGAAGAGGCCATCTTCCCAGTGTAACCTATACTTCCCAGGCTCTTGCCCATCAGCTTGAGAAGCTGCCTGGTGGCGGAGACCTTCCAGAGTTGGACATTCTCTTTGCCCCTTACGAAAAGCTGCCCTGCTAGGCCCACCTTCTGCCAGTAAAGACTGCAGCTCAGGATGGTCCTCAGGGTCCAAATCTCCAATAAGGTTGGGGCCTCCTTCTAGCTCTTCCTCAGAGTCTAGCTCAACCACACAGGGTTGTACCTCCCTCTCAGCCTCAGCTGGAGGTGGAGTTACAGGTGTAACTTTGGACAACCTAGGGGAAGTCCTTGTTGGAAGCACTGGGGTGCTTGCTGCTGGCTTTTTCCTAGGAGTCTTGGGTTGCCCCTTTGCTCCTGATCTGGTAGTTACTGCAGTAAGTTGCTCCAGTGGGAGAGGAGTGATTTCTGTCATCATCTCCTGAGATAACCCTCTCAGGGTTTTCTCTCTTGCAGGTTTTGTGAGTTCCTGTAACCTTTTGCTAGGTGGTCTGGGGGTATGAGATACAACTCCAAGAGCTTTGAGGTCATTACCCAACAGAACCCTACCTGGCACTTCACATTGTACACTGACAGGTATTTTTACAGCCATATCATTACATTGGATGAGAACTGGTAACTGGGGACACATCTGCACAGGCCCACCAGCTAACTTGGTGAGGCATTTGGGTGCCTTAGCAACATCCTCTGCCTTGAAAAATGATTCATCCACCACAGTTATGCTGGCTCCAGTATCCCTAATGGCAGGAGTCTCCTGACCATTCACCTGGACACTGTCCTTATAATACTCTTTAGTATTATCTGGGATAGAGTTATAGACATCTAAATTCTGTTGTTCCCACAACCCCAGAGAGACTAAAGAAACACTAGCTGAGACTCCAGTGGGTTCATCAGCTAGTAATAGAAAGTTTCCACTTGCCATATGTACTTCCTCTTCTGGAGCGAAGGCTAAGGAGGCAAGCTGGACCCCTGAAGGTTTACCCTTACATCTGGGATCTCCTTTCACATGGTCAGTAGCCTTACAAACAAAGCATGAGCCAAAGGCTCGCTGGAATGGAGGCTTGTTCTGACCTCCTTCTGGTCTGGGACCAGGAGGTATACTAGCCTGATTTGGTTTCCCTGGTGGCTTACCCTTATAGTTTTGTTTGGGGCCCTCTTTGGAATTTGTAGTATTAGAATTCTCTTTGGAGTCCTTTTTAGGCTGTTTCTCCCCATCCTTCTTTTGAGTGACCCCAGAATCCTTGTGAGTGGCCCTGTTGGCAACCCACAAGTCAGCAGCCTTAGCTAGTTTCCGGGAATCTAATTCCCTGGAATCAGCCAAGTGTTGTCTGAGCTCAGGAGAGCAGGCATCATAAATAGTCTCCAACATAAACAAATTCTTCATACCTTCATAAGTGTTCACCTTGTAACCCTTAATCCATCCCTCTAAGTTTTTCAAACATTCATTCACCCAGGTAGCCCAAGGGGTACCATCATGCTTTTTGAGGCTCCTAAACCTCTTAAGATACTGGGAAGGGGTCTTCCCAAACCTAGCTATCAAAGCTAGTTTCACACATTCATAGTCCTTCCTATCCTCCTCCCCCATCTCCATTACCACATCAGTTGCAACAGGGGGAAGCCTAGAGAACAACCAGGTGAGTAAGTCATTTCCTGTGATGTTCTGGAGCCCATGATTATATTCAAACAGAGACAACCAATCCAACACATCCAATTTAGGCTCATACATACCAACCAATTCTTTAGGCATCCGGGGTCTTTTAGGACTGGAACTTCTAGAGGAGCCAGAGAGAGAAGCATTCTCAACAGATAATTTCTTCATTTCTAAGTCATACTTGAGCTCCATTTCCCTTAGCCTTAGTTCTTTGTCAGTTTGAGCATTAAGTTTCTTATACTCCAATTCTAGTTTCATTTTCTCCAGTTCAAAGTATTGAGGACTAAATGGGGGACCTGGTAAAGGTCCAGTAGGTACAGCAGGTAGAGCAGGCAGAGGCCTAGGGGGGGCAGTCACAACAGCCTCACCCTCCTCTTCTGACTCTTCCTCAGAATCATCAACATTTTGCTCCATGTTAATTTCAGTACTGTCATCTACAGTTACTGGAGTGGTAGGTTCCTCTGAACCATCACCCAGACTTTGGTTAGCTAACAATCTTTCAATCAGCTCCATTTTCTTGCCCTTAGTCAGGAGATCCTTATGTTTACAGAGCACTCTTAAACAATCAGCAGTTTTGGCTGCAAGGGACTCTTGACTATAGCTTTCTATAACTGACATGTTAGAGGATTACTTTTACAGTGCTAAGCTTTGTGGTTAGTTGCACTAAGGTATCTAAAGCACAATAAAATGTATACTCAATACAAATCCCACCGCTGTACACCAGTGTTAGGCAGAAACCTGTGCAGTTCCCTTGGGGAACACTGCAAAAGATTTAAGACTACAGGTATAGCAGTAAACCCACTTGGTAGCAGTCCGCACCACCCAGATTTACCTGGTAGCTGTGGCTGAGCAGTCAGACCTCCCTCAAGGAGAGTTAGGCAGTATGCAAAGTATACACAATATGTACTCAGACACAATAGCACAAGCAAACACTGACCAGAGCTTGGTTTCCAAAGTATATAGTTATTTATTTATAAAACACACATAAGTTGAAATCACTCTAGCAAAATATAGTAAAAACACTTCAAACACAGTTATAATGAAAGCAGTTCCAACCCTTACTCCTATCTAGACAACTCTAAGTTAACACCACATAATTAAAACAGAGGTGAGCGCTTAACGTTAGATGACACTCTAGTAGGTTCAAGAAAGGGGTAAAAAAGAAACAGGAATGGGTTAAACACACCACTCTAAGGTCCAGAACACTTGCAATAGACTCAAAGAAGCACAAAGTCACAGGTGAGCAAAAGTCACTAGGCAGGGCCCACTCTTAGAGTAGCCGGAGCGAAAATGTGCCCAAGATCACACTGTTGTTAAGGATTCAAAGTCTTGCAAAGAGTTAGAAAGAGTTTAGAGTGGCTTAAAAAGTTTAGCCAGGGTGTCCCAGGCACTCCCAGGTTCGAAAGCCGGGGGCTAAATCTACCCCGTACAGTCGGTGGCAAGGGAAGCCAGGCGGAACACGGTACCTTAAGTGGAAAGGATCCTCCAGCGGTGGCAGTTGTTCCAGGCAGTGGCAGCAAGGCTCGACGTCGGTCAGGGGAGAAGAAGTTCTCGCTGAAGAGCAGAAGAAGAAGGTCGTTGCACTGCCCGGGAAGAAACCAGCCGCGGAGTCCTCCGGTTAAAGGGTTGTACCGACTTTCGTGGTTGGGGTAAAAGGTGGTGGGGTTCCGGTTGCCGGGGTGCTTGGCACTGGCAAGGCGGCCACGAGATACCTCGAGAAGCGAAAAGAAGCCGAAAACTGGTTGTCCCCACCAGTCAAGGGAAGGAGCCACTCCGTTAAGAGTTCTCCTCGGTCGTCGGGAAAAGTGGTGAGACGGTTCAGCAGGGCTCCACCGGGTGGTGTCGTCGAAGCAGGTCGGCTCAGCTCTTCCCTCGTCGGATTCTTGGTCCTGTGGCGACTTCTGAAGTTCCAGTCCCCAAAGCCCTGCTTTTATGCAGCAAACCCCCATTCACCCAGCCTAGCTGTCACTCAAACATGCTAAGTGGTGAGCCGGCCGGCTCACCACTTGGGCCAATCAGGACGGAGTGCGACTTGAGTTACCAAGGTAACTCAGTCCAGGGTGCCTAAATCCCCCTCCACCCCTCCTAAGTACCCCAGACAGAGTGGCACCACTTTGGAGGGCTTCTGTGGAGAAGCCCGCCAAAAGTGGAACAAAGGGCTCCACTTTGGGTCAGAGTTACAGAGGCGAACGCCAACGCCATTTTAGAATCAAGTTTTGGCAAAAAGTCCCAACCGGAGTTATAATAATAAATATATAAACCGGCGGTATGTTTAAGGCTACCGTAAATAAATAATTAAATGTGTTAGCCTAAAACAATGGGAAATCCCATAGGGAAATATTCGCGGTCGAATATAAAAAGTAGTTTCCACTGCCACCAGCCAAAACTCGATCAGGGGGGACGGAGACGTGCCCCCTCGACTAACAGACCCTGGGGCAATCGAATTGCCCCAGCCAGTACGTCCACAATATGATGGTTTGTACTGGTTCTGTTCAGGATTCAAGACTAGCAAAGTCTTTGGTGACTTTACATGCCCTGGGAGACAGTAGTCAGTCCCAGGGTATGGAGTCTATGTTGGGGAGTCCCTAGGACACCCCTGGGTCACGGCACAGAGGGTGCTGTGTAACCCACATCACAAAAATACATGAGGCCCTATGGAGTAAAAGACCCCATAGCCCATTCAACACAAGGTTTAACCAAGAAAACACACTTCAATATGTCCAAGAGTGAGGGTAAAAGAGTCTCACTCTTGGCAGGAGAAAAAAAGAAACCCCAGAAATCCAGCAAAGCTGCTGGGGGACTCACTAGGTAGGGAAATTCAGCCTAAACAGAGAATTCTCCCTAACAAATGGGCAGATCCAGATGAAGATGACTATGTCCAGGATACGAAGACAAGAAATAAGGAGTATACTTATTTTAGGCGGAGTTCTTGCTCTTGTCCTGGCTGCGGCCCCTTTCCTTCAGCGCCAAGATACTTCAGGGTGACTGTGCGCTTTAGAAGTTGGTTTAACATAACATACTAAGAATCATGTGATCAGATATGAAAAGCCTGGAGTGAAAGGAGCTGGAATCAGATGGGAAGTAAACAGAAGACTTGAGAAAATCTGCAGACGACATTCGAATATGGAAAAAGAGGCCAGATGCAGATTTGGGGATCAGTGTTATCACCAGATGGCTGGGAAGAAGGAGTGGCTATCTACAGAGCCTGGATGCTAGTTTATCGTCCTGAATCAACTGTTTGGAATGCTCAAGTGGTATGCAAGCCATTATGGCTGAAACTTGCTGTTACTCACCACTCCGAATAGGCCGAAGATGCAGAGAAAATGACCTTGGAGATGTTGGTTGTATAAGATTCCAAATTCAGCCTTCCATCCCGGCTCCCCTGAGTACAATACTCAGGCTTCCTCAAAGAGGGGCTCTTTTCCACAATGTACCTCTCTGCTGTTTCAGTAGAACAGACAGAGGTGTCAATTGAGTACAAGAGCGGGGAGAACACACACCGCCAATACCAATGCTGCAAAAGAATACCAAGATATTAGACAGTGCTGATATTATATAAGTGATTAGAACAGTTGAAATGATTGGACAACTACCTAGATAGATATTGGAGTGGAGTTGAGTTGAGTTTCCCCGGGATGATCTACAAAGAATGACACAAATGAGTGGAATTAAACTAAATCAGTATCGGTACCCACTATAGCTATAGATTTGATAAACAACTGACCTGAATAAAGATAATGGAGTAAGAGGAGTCCAGGATTTTGAAGACAACGACAGGAGAAAATAACAAACAGGGAAGTTAGTATAGGTAAGTAACCCCGAATGGCACGAGGGACGCACTAGTGGCGGGTTGGTGCAGTTCAGTAGGGCGTTCAAATGCACTTAAGAGCAATCTCACAGAAAAGTCACTCAATGTCCCAGAATCCAACAGAAGACAATATCCATGGAAGACAATAGGTATGTACCTGAGTACACAAGTATAGTTGAATAGCTGTTAAGATGATCCGGATAGTAGACAGCAAAGTTGAAGTGCAGAGCGGCAACCAGGAAAGAACCGCAAGACACAGAAGAGAGGCGTATCCAGTAGCGTTCCGAGTCCAACAACCAGACGAGCACGACAGGAATGAAGGAGGAGACGAGGCAATCCAAAGTCAGGCAAAGGGTCAAAACCAGGAGTTCAGATAAGGATTTGTGTAAGAAGACACGAAGAGGAAACGGACGAAACCGCAAGTAGCTGGTAACGCTAATTAGCAGCAACGAGCCCCTTGGAAGACGGTGGTTTTATAGTCGTAAGAAGGGCGTGGCTTGCTGTACGTCTTCCACGTACAAGACGTGTCAGGTGACCTGGAATGCGTCAGCGTTTGTACAGACGCCATGGTAGCTTATACCTGGACCATAGAGGAGCCTGTAAAGAAGTTGCATTCGGCAAGGATGCCTGCGGGGAAACCTGAAGTGTAACAGCATCCTCCCCCAAAGACTCCGGCAACCCCCTGGTGGAATGGAAGCTCCTCAGAAGAACCGGACAATGCAAATTGGAGAGTGGCTCCCAGGTACGGTCCTCAGGCCCATACCCCTTCCAATCCACGAGGTAGAACAACGTACCCCTAGACACCCTGCAGTCCAGGATATTCAAGACCTCATATTCCTCCTCACCATCCACCAAGATCGGCGAAGGACAAGTAGGCAGACGGGTCCCATGGATGAAAGGCTTGATCAAGGAGACATGAAAGACTGGATGTATGCGCCATGATCGTGGCAGAGAAAGCTTAACTGCCACAGGATTGATGACATCAGTTATGACATAGGGTCCCACAAATTTGGGCAGAAGTGAGCGTTTGCCTGCAATTCACAAATTGCGGGACGATAACCACACCTTCATGCCACTGCGATAGACTGGAGCAGGTGATCGATGCACATCAGCATACTTCTTGGCACGATCTTGAGCTCGGAGTAAATGACAGCGTACATCCCGATGAATCTTATCGAGATCTCTGATGCAATCTTTTGCTGCAGGATTAATGGCCGGTAATACTGGATCAAGTGGAAGTGCCCTAGGATGACCACCATACAGGGCAAAAAAGGGAGAAACTCCAATTGATGTATGCATAGAGTTATTGTATGCAAATTCTGCATAAGGCAAAGAAGTAAACCAAGACTGTTGATACTGAAGGCATAAACAGCGTAGATACTGTTCGATGGTAGCATTAGTTCTCTCAGTCTGCCCATCCGTTTGAGGATGGTAAGCCGAGGAATACCTGTCCTCAATACCCAGAGAAGCTGTAAGAGCCTTCCAAAACCGTGACGTAAATTGTGAGCCACGATCGGAAACAATAACCGAGGGTAAACCAAAGAAACGAAACACATTTATCAAGAACAGTTTCGCCAATTCCAGAGCTGCAGGCAAACCAGAACAAGGTATGAACAATGCATATTTAGTGAAGTAATCAACGATTACCCAAATATTGTCATAACCCTGAACGTCGGGAAGTTCCACAATGAAATCCATTGACAGCATCTGCCAAGGTTTGTACGGCACAGGAAGAGGTTGTAACAATCCAACTGGTTTGGCTCTAGAAGTTTTGCACTGAGTGCATATGGAACAAGTCAAAATGTAATCCTTTACATCATGAACCATGGAAGGCCACCAAGCCCAACGCCGTAAGGCTTCAAGAGTTTTTTGACTTCCTGGATGTGCAGCTATCAAGGAATCGTGAGACCACTGAAGCGCTAAATCTCTAGCTTGACCTGAGGGTATATAGACGCGCCCTTGGATGAATGGCATACCCTGAATGATTTCCAGATTGAGGTCAGTGATCTCTATTGGATGTTTTGAAACCCAATCAAGGATGATTGAACGCAAAGAGGGCTGAACAGAACAACCACAAACAACCTTGTTTGGTAGAGGAGGAAGAGCTTCGACCTGTTGAGACTGACCATCCGCATGTAAGCGCGAGAGAGTATCAGCCGGGACTTGAGCTTTAGCAGGACGGTATGTGATAACAAATTGGTATTGTGAAAAGAATAAATGCCACCGCGCCCGTCTAGCCGTAAAACATTTCATAGATTTGAAGGCTAACAGACTGTGGTGATCCGAATATACAGTTACAAGGTGTTTGGCCCCCAAAAGATGATGCCTCCATTCCAAGAATTCATCTCTGATGGCTAAAAGTTTGCATTCTGTGATGGAATAATTTTTTTCGTAAGCTGTCAATTTACAAGAGAAATAGGCAACAGGATGAATCTCTCCCGAATGCGGACAGGTTTAGACAATACCGCCCCAAGGGCATAACCTGAAGCATCAGCTTCAACAAAAAAATGAAGCTCGGGATCCATATGTTTGAGGACAGGAGTGGAAGTGAAGGCTGATTTTAATTGATCAAAGGCTCTCTGAGCTTCTGAAGAACATACAAATGGTACTTTGGCACTTGTCAGAAAGGTAAGTGGTGCAGATATTTCAGAAAACCCATTGATGAAGCGTCTATAAAAGTTTGCAAATCCCAGGAATGATTGTAAGGATTTGACTGAATTGGGCACAGGCCATTCCAGAATCGCACTAATTTTGGATTGACTCATGCGCACTCCATTGTTAGTAAGGTCATATCCCAAAAATTCCACCTCTGAGGCATGAAATATGCACTTTTCGGCTTTAACAAACAATCTATGTTCCCTCAGACGTTGGAGTACTATCTTGACATGTTTTTCGTGGTCTTCCTGGTTTTGAGAGTAAATCAAGATGTCGTCCAGATATACAACAACAAATTGATCAAGAATGTCGTAAAACAGATCATTCATGAAAGCTTGAAAGGTGGCCGGGGCATTATATCACCCAAAAGGCATGACAAGATACTCAAACAGACCGTAACGTGGTTTAAATGCGGTCTTCCATTCGTCCCCCTCTCTCATGCGGACGAGATTGTAAGCTCCTCTGAGATCAAGCTTAGTGAATATTTTGGAAGAACCCAATTATTCAAGAAGGACAGAGATCAGAGGAAGAGGATACTGGTTTTTTTTATGGTTGCTGCATTCAAAGCACGATAATCAATACAAGGACGTAGATCCCCTTCCTTCTTAGGGACAAAGAAAAGTGGTGATGAAATTGGTGATTTGGCAGGACGAATGAATCCCATGGTCAAAGCCTTGTCTATGTAATCTTTAAGAACTTCGTCTTCTTTGAGAGTGAGGGAGTACACTCTGCCGGATGGTATTTTTACACCCGGAATTAAGCCTATTGGGCAATCACAAGCTCTATGTGGGGGTAGAGTTTCTGCCATCCCTTTGTCAAAAACATCTGTGTAATCTGCATATTGAAAAGGTATCACAGGGATAACATTTTTAGAGACAGCTCCGATATGCATCGTAGGTGAAACTAACGCCCTGGGTAATACCGAGTAATGTAGTACATCGAGTATTGCACATATTGGAAGGGAACTGAATCTGAGATGTCGACCAGTCGATGGCAGGATTATGAAGTTTCAACCATGGAATGCTCAGAATGACTTTGTAAGCTGGTGCTTTAATAATATCAAATGATATGTGTTCAGTATGGCCTTCATCAGTACTCGTATGTAGTGGAACTGTTTGGTGAGTTACCATTCCTGAGACAAGAAGTGAACCATCCACTGCTTTCACTGTTTCAGGTATAGTTTTGCGAACCAGTGGTATTTTTGACAAGGCGGCAAAACATTGATCAACATAATTACCTGTTGCACCTGAATCAATCACGGCTGTTGTCTGGAATGAAACACCATGATCTAAGGAAAATGTAACAGGTAGACGGACTAAATGACTCGGATTCTGTAATGTAGAGTCCAAGGGTGAGTTTCCCGACATAGGGACTCTGTCTACTGTCGGGATTTGGCATTTCCCGCCTTTCTTTTAGGTTTTTTGGTACACTCAGGTAATAAGTGATCAGAGGTCCCACAATACATGCAGAGATTGTGTACTCGACGATATTCTCGTTGAGCAGGGGTAAGCGGTCCCCTAACCGCCCCAATCTGCATAGGTTCAGGCGCAGGAGACGAAGACGAGGCCTCTGCTGAAACAGTGCTGAACAATGCAGTTTTCTTTTCGCTGCGTCTTTCGGATTTACGAGCATTTATCTGAAGGACTAAGTCTAGCAGTTCCCCGAATGCCGCGGGGACTTCAGGAACAGTGGAAAGGATGTCCTTTAGTTCATCTGAGAGGCCTTGATAGAAGACAGCTGTCTTCTTTTCTTCAGGGCAGTCAGTTTCTGCTGCCAACTGATTGAATCGTGCCAAATAAACTAATAAAGAATTGTTTCCTTATCGATGTTTTAAGAGTTCCAGATCAGTAGCTTGAGTAGTATAACGTGTATCAAATACTTTACTCATCATAGCAAGAAGGGCATCACAATTGTAGAGAACATGACTATTAGATTCCAACAACGGGTTAGCCCAGGCGGCTGCAGTGCCTCCCAAATGAGAAAACAAAAGCCGCTTTGGTTGTAGATGTGGGAAATGAGGCGGGGCGACACAGGAAATGCAATTTGCATTCATTAATGAAGGTTCGATATTGTTTAGGGTCGCCTAGGAAGCATTCAGGAGGAGCTAGAGGGAACTGAGTTGTAAGCATGATCGGGTTTGGTTCTTGCTGTGGTGGTGGAAACCCTGAACCTGATGCTGTAGCTCCAGCACCAGCCATCTGTGACGCTGGTGTGGTAACTAAAGATTGAATGGCGTCCATACGTTGGCGCAGTGCTTCTTATGCATTGGTCAAGTCGGTTCGTAGATCCGTGACCATTTGCACAATTTGATTCAAAGCATCACTGGCCTCTGTGGACATTTTTTAAGGCTGCTAATTCTGTTACTCACCACTCCGAATAGGCCGAAGATGCAGAGAAAATGACCTTGGAGATGTTGGTGGTATAAGATTCCAAATTCAGCCTTCCATCCCAGCTCCCCTGAGTACAATACTCAGGCTTCCTCAAAGAGGGGCTCTTTTCCACAATGTACCTCTCTGCTGTTTCAGTAGAACAGACAGAGGTGTCAATTGAGTAAAAGAGCTGGGAGAACACACACCGCCAATACCAATGCTGCAAAAGAATACTAAGATATTAGACAGTGTTGATATTATATAAGTGATAAGAACAGTTGAAATGATTGGACAACTACCTAGATAGATATTGGAGTGGAGTTGAGTTTCCCCGGGATGATCTACAAAGAATGACGCAAATGAGTGGAATTGAACTAAATCAGTATCGGTTCCCACTATAGCTATAGATTTGATAAACAACTGACCTGAATAAAGATAATGGAGTAAGAGGAGTCCAGGATTCTGAAGACGACAGGAGAAAATAAACAGGGAAGTTAGTATAGGTAAGTAACCCGAATGGCACGAGGGACGCACTAGTGCCGGGTTGGTGCAGTTCAGGAGGGTGTTCATATGTACTTAAGAGCAATCTCACAGAAAAGTCACTCAATGTCCCAGAATCCAACAGAAGACAATATCCATGGAAGACAATAGGTATGTACCTGAGTACACGAGTATAGTTGAATAGCTGTTGAGATGATCCGGATAGTAGACAGCAAAGTTGAAGTGCAGAGCGGCAACAGGGAAAGAACCGCAAGACACAGAAGAAAGGCGTATCCAGTAGCGTTCCGAGTCCAACAACCAGACGAGCACGACATGAATGAAGGAGGAGACGAGGCAATCCAAAGTCAGGCAAAGGGTCAAAACCAGGAGTTCAGATAAGGATTCTTGTAAGAAGAAACTAAGAGGAAACGGACGAAACCGCGAGTAGCTGGTAACGCTAATTAGCAGCAACAAGCCCTTTGGAAGACAGTGGTTTTATAGTGGTAAGAGGGGGGTGGCTTGCTTTACGTCTTCCACGTACAAGACGTGTCAGGTGACCTGGAATGCGTCGACGTTTGTACAGACGCCATGGTAGCTTGTACCTGGACCATAGAGGAGCCTGTAAAGAAGTTGTATTCGGCAAGGATACCCGCGGGGAAACCTGAAGTGTAACACTTGCCAAGCTACTGGCCTGGGTCAAAGACAGAGGAGGACCCTTGCAGAAAGTGCCATTGGAAAGTGCAAAGCTGTGCTTCAGAAATAATGGCACAAGAAAAGTTGGAGAAAATCAGAACTGTGATCGTATCTTTGATGCATCAGGAATGAACATTGGGACAGCAGTGATCATGGATCATTATTGGGTTTGTGGAGTCAGAGCTTATATGAAGCTGCCCAAGCATTGGGATGGAATATGCACACTGGTGAATGTTCATGTTCCAGCATTGGCGATTCCTAAAAGTGATTTGAACCTTGACAGTTTCCCGAAAGCAGATGCTCACCTGGGGAAGAAGAGATCTGTGGAGCTGATAAGAAGAATGAAGAGGGAGAACTATTTCTCAGCTAAATCAACAGAAGCTTTTGACTCCATTCCTTATGAGCACAGACTGTTTAGCCAGACTTCGTCAGTATTTACGATGATCTTCATGCCAAGAATCCAGGTTGGAGCAAATACCAAATGGCTGCAGATCACCAGATGGGAATTGCTGCAGACGATCAACACAACCATAAAGGGATTCAATGCTATTAGAGAAGAGATGAGAGCCATACGACTGATGACACTTCAGAATAGATATTTCTTGGACATGATCACAGCTATGGATGGAGTTGTTTGTGTAACAATCAGAATCATGTTGCACGTACATACCTTCTCATGACGACGAAAATCGCACCTTGACAGAGGCCATAGAGATGCTAACAAAGCTACACGTCCAGATGATAGACGAAGTGGAAGAAAGTGCTGATGACAGCTGGTTTGGATCGATATTTTCCTGGGTTCCAGAATGGATGGCAGACATGTTCAAGTTCCTTGGAGCACTGATCGAGTTGGTGTTGTTTGGATTCTGTGTGATCAAGATAATAATCACACAATGCAAGAAGACAGCAAAGAAAGCCATAGGGATGAAAATCATGATCGATGTTGAATCAGGATGGAAGGCCAGAGACTTGACAGATGAAGAAATCAGAGACTTTGTGAAGGCCAGCATCCATGCACCTGAGGGAACGAAGTTCCTGCATCTAAAGAATCATAAAAAGTATGTGGGAAAGTGGATCTACTGCAGTCCAAGTAGACAGTGCATGCCCATGACTTGGAACAAGGATGAGCATGTGAAATCAGCTGGATGCCTGAAGGAGGTCATACAGATATGGATCCCAAAGAAGCATTTCTTCAGACAAGGATGTCTAGATGTGAAGGATGATGGGAGAGTGGTCAATGAATCGCCCAGAGAGGGGAGTGTAGAGGAGGGGCTAAGTACCCCCACCTCAACCACCTCGCCCATATTGCCTATATGTTGGGAACCAGAGTGTGAGACACGTGCGGTACCAGTGAGAATACCGAGGAGAATTCTAAAGGCAAGGTTCCCATTGAGAAAAACCATACCTGCATACGAGACAGTATGATGGCCATTTGAATGAAATCCCGGAAGAAGCAGGACCAATGAATGGCAAAGAAGAATGGTGATGCCACCATCACCAGTCTCGTCACGCAGAGCTGATGTACATGGAAGAGATGCAGAGACAAGAGAATTCAGATATTCTATAAGGCATCAAGAAAGTATCGAAGATAAGTGGCATCTTGGGATCGAGATGAAGAAACATATGCCACAGAACTGATGAAGAGATCAAGTCATTTTACACGTGTACAGATGCAAAGAAATGCAAGCAGATGAAGTATTCTTAAGGCTGGCTAAATAGTGAATAGATTGTGGCATGCGCCAAAATATACATATATATGGGATACATTACTCACCGTAATCGTATTTCTGATGCTTGTATCTGCTTAGATCACATGCTGTGCATAGGCCGACATCTAGTGGAAGCTGCGGAGTATTACAGTTTGTTTTTCGAAACTCGAAAATGGGCGTCGACACAGGGCGTGCCAGTAATACTATCCCTAGTGTGAGGGCCACTGTACCCAAGATCCCTCACGCGTCTAGGATCCTCAGATTGTATTTTTTCTGACATGAGGTAGCATGAGGAGTAGCGTGAGTACAGATAATCCAAGCAGATAGACAGAAAGGTAAGACTACAAGCAATCATGCGCCTTCTCTTGGAGGGGAGGAAGGGTGGGTCGCATGTGAATCCAAGCAGATACAAGCATCAGAAATACGATTACGGTGAGTAATGTATCCCTTCTGAGGCTTGTGGAATCTGCCTAGATCACATGCTGTGCATAGATTAGCGAGCAGTACCAGAAGAAGGAGGTGGGATGTGAGAAGGGTCATGAGCAAATAAATGTCTTAGAACCGCTTGTCCCACTTGTGTATCTGTCTTGGAATGGGTGTCAATGCAGTAATGCTGAGTAAAGTGTGAATAGAGCTCCAAGTAGCTGCTTTGCAAATGGTGTCGAGGGGAACATTTGCAATGAAAGCTAGAGTGGCCCCAATGCCTCTAGTAGAGTGGGCCCTTGGCTTAAAAGGCAGAGTCTTTTCAGAGAGTGAGTAACACAGCTGGATACAGTTAATAATCCACTTCGAGATGGCACCTTTAGAGACGCGATCCCCCTCTCTGCATGTAGCTACGGAGACAAACAGTTGATCTGTTTTCCTTAGCGGTCTTGTTTTATTTACATAGTAGAGGACCGCCCTACGCACATCTAGGGTGTGTAGTTTCACCTCAGCCGAGCTTTGCGGGTTCTGGAAGAAAGCCGGAAGCTCGATGGACTGGTTTACATGGAATTTTGATATAAATTTAGGTGAGAACCTAGGGTGTGTGCGTAAAACCAGTTTGTCTTTATGGATAGAAAAGAAGGGATCCTGCACTGACAGAGACTGAATTTCACTGACCCTTCTTATAGAAGTAATAGCTACTAAGAAGGCCGTTTTATAAGTCAGGTGTTTGAGACTGCTTTTATGCATGGGTTCGAAAGGGGGGCCCATGAGCTTGGCTAGCACCACATTAAGGTCCCACCCTGGCGGTGGGTTTGAAATAGGAGGGTGAAGTCTCTTTACTCCTTCCATGAAGGCTTTAACTACTGGTACTTTCCACTACGACACCTTGCTATGGGAAGTGGTGTAAGCCGAGAGAGCTGCCAGGTGTACTTTCAGTGAGTTAAAAACCAATCCTGCATCTAGCAGGTGGAGCATGTATGTAACAATAGTGGAAGGAGTGCAATCAACTGGGTTGAGTTGTCTACTTTGGCACCAGATAACGAACCTCTACCACTTGTCAAAGTAACAGTGCCTTGTGTTTGGCTTCCTAGATTCCTTTAGGATGTCCATACACCTCTGTGGCAACTTGAGGTGTCCAAACTCTATGACCTCAGGAGCCATGCTGCCAGGTTCATTGAGTTGGGTTGCTGGTGCACTGTTTGACCTTGGTGCTGGGACAGTAGGTTGTACCAGGCTGGAAGTTTGATGGGCTCGCACACCGCCATCCTGCGTAGGTGTGGGAACCACGGTTGTCTTGCCCACATGGGAGCAACTAGGACGAGCGTCATCGATTCCCTGTTCATCTTGTTCACCACTTTCCTGATGAGAGGAGTTGGTGGAAAAGCGTACGCAAACATCCCTGACCAGTTCATCCACAGGGCGTTCCCCTGGGAGTCTGGTTGGGGGAACCTGGATGCAAATCCTGGGCATTGTTTGTTTTCGCTTGTGGCGAATAAGTCTATAGTGGGGAAACCCCACTGAGAGAAGAGATCTTCTACGACCTCTCTGTGAAGAACCCATTCGTGTTCCTCTGGGAGGGAGTCTCTGCTCAGAGCATCCGCTAGGGAATTGAGCTCCCCTGGAACATGTTCCGTCTGAGTGCCCATATCCAGATTTTCTGGGCAAGCTTGGACAGATTTGGCGAGCGAGTCCCTCCTTGCTTGTTCAGGTAGAACATGGCTGTAGTGCTGTCCGTCCGGATTTGCACTGACAGGTTTAGTAGATGGGGCTCGAACGCCTGAAGCGCTCTGAATACTGCCAGAAGCTCTAGCAGGTTGATGTGGTTCTTGGCCACTGAGTGAGACCAGAGACCCTGAGCTGTGTGGTGGAGATGGTGAGCTCCCCACCCCGTCAGACATGCATCTGTAGTGACTACTGCCTGTACTTTGGGATCGTAAAAGGGTTTCCCCTTTGCGAGATTCTCTCTTGTCCACCAGTGAAGGCTTTGTACCAGTGTTGGCGAAACGACCACTAGATTGTCCCACTGACCACTTGCCTGAGACCACTGTTTCGCCAACCATTCCTGCATGGGACGCATGCGCAGGTGCGCGTGGGGGACCAGGTAAATGCATGACGCCATCATGCCCAGTAAACGCATTGCTTTGCGTACCGTTATTTGTTGACCGGACTGATAATGCGGAATTTGCAGAAGTATATTCCGAATTCTTTCTTCTGAAGGAAAGGTCAACCCCTCCTGGGTATCCAGGATTGCTCCTAGGAATTGTTTTGAGGTGCTTGGCACCAGGCTTGACTTCTTCTCGTTGATTGAGAAGCCTAATTCGTGGAGGAGGTCGATAGTCCTTTGAATGTTTGTCCTGCAAATTCCTGGGGTTTCCCCCGTTATGAGCCAGTCGTCCAGATAAGGGTACACTGGGATTGCCTCCCTGCGTAGGTGTGCAGCAGCCACCGCCAGTACCTTGGTGAAAACCCTTGGTGCTGAAGCTATCCCGAAGGGCAGTACCTTGAATTGGTAGTGGCGACCGTCCACCTTGAAGCGCAAGTACTTTCTGAGCGCTGGGAACATGGAAATATGAAAATAAGCATCTTTCATATCCAAGGTTGCCATGTAATCCCCCTTTTTTAGGAGGGGGATTACCTCTTGTAGCATGGTCATACGAACTTTTTGGGGCTTGACATACTTGTTGGCAGGCCGTAAGTCTAATACTGGGCGCATTGTCAAGTCTTTCTTTGGCACAAGGAAGTAAGTTGAATAAATACCCTTGTTTACCTGGTGTCCCGGGACGAGTTCTATCGCGTCCTTTTGTAGAAGAATGGCGATCACCTCGAGGAGAATCTTCTGATGTTCTAAGGAGTGTACTCTTTGTCGTGGAGGATGGTTCCGGGGACGCTGCTGTAGCTCTATACAATATCCCGTGGATACTGTTGACAGCACCCATCTGTCTGATGTGATCCCTTCCCAAGCCTGGGTGAAGTTTGAAATGCGTCCCCCTACTGGGGTTGCGTGAGAAGGGACTCTGAACTGAGCGTCACTGCTTTGGTGGAGGCGTGCCACCTCCCTTGCTGGGGCTGCCTCTGCCTTTACCACGACCTCTCTTATTACCTCTGCCGTAACCCTGGGTAGACTGTTGGTTGTTGTTCCACTGTGTACCCTGGCCCTGGGAATAGTTAGACCCTCTCTGGGAATTTTGGCCGCGTGGGCGACGAAAATTACTATTCCCTCTCTGGTTAGGGGGTTTATTGGTTAACTGGCCAAGGGATTTGAGTGTCTCGTATTCGTCCTTGGCATTTTTCAGTGCGTCCTCGACCGCCTTACCAAACAACAGATCGGCTTCCACCGGTTTGTCTAACAATGATGCCTGAGTTTCTGCCTTAAAACCAGACTGCCGTAACCACGCATGTCTCTTGATAACAGTACCTTCTGCTATCAATCTGCCTGCGTAATCCGCGGCGTCGAAGGTTGCTTTCAAAATGCAACCAGACACGGCTCTACCCTCTGCGGAAATCCGAGCTAATTGGCCCTTTAACGGTTCAGGAGCAGAGGCTATGAGAGCCGCAACTTCTTCCCACTGATGGCAGTTGTAGCTGGCCAACAGGGTGGTGGAGTTAGCAATCCTTGCTTGATAGGCGGACGTTGAGGCTACCTTCCTGCCGAAACCGTATAGTTATTTGCTCTCCTTGTCGGGAGGAGCTTCTGACGAAGACAAGGGTGTTCCAGCCCTCTTACGAGTGTTGGTAACAACTAGGGAGTCTGGCTTCAGATGCCCTCTTATATAGAGAGGGTCAGACTGAGCTGCCCTGAAAAGTTTCTCCACCCTGGGATTGACTGCTCTGGTGAGGTTTGGGTTCACCAGGGACAGATCTATTCTCCGCTGAATGGATTTAAGGATAGGGATGGTCTGGGCAACCGGCCTCCTTTCTCCAACTAACTCTTCTGCGAAGTCCCTTTCCTCCTGTACACCGTGGGGTCAATGTGGAAATGTTCTGCTGCGCGAGCGAGAACCTCATTTAGGAGGGGCTGATTATCGACCGGGGAGTCGGTAACCGGGGCTTCGTCCTCTACCGGGGAATCTACTCTGTATGTTTCCGGGTTATCCTCTTTTTCTTCCTGTTCCTCATCATCCCCATAGTAGCCCGTCCCGGTTTGCTCTTCTATCATACCAAATTCTTGGTCTCCACAAAGGGAAGCTTCTTGTTGATACCGTGAGTATGGTGTTGCGTAAGGTTGTACCTCGAAGGGTTCAGACCTCATCGGGGTTTCAAACCGGGCCTTCTTACTCGGGGGGATAGGATCAGTAGAGCCTGAGGGTGTGGCCCCTTGTGGATCATACGAGAGGAAATGTTCTGGATTTTTATCATAAAAATCAGCCAAACAAGACATTCTTGACATGACCCTGTCTATGTCTTCACTGGACCATTTTTTGGAACTGGGAATGACTCTCTCAGCAAGTCTATGGGATTTATCTTGAGTAGCTTTGCTGGTTGTGGACCTATCAGCAGACCTGGGCTTGTCTGTCTGTTTAGGGGGGGTGGAGTGTTTCACAGGTGTGGAAGAATGTACAGGTAGTTTCTTCTGCTGTTTTCCCCCCTCCCCGTGCGTAGAAAAATGTTTTCCCTGTCCCTTGGTGGCTCTGGAGTTTTTCGACGCCTGGCGTCGAGGATCGGGAGAGGTGTCCCTGTCCTTCGAGCATGGGGCCTTGCTGGCTTTAATTGCGGGCTCCACCTCCTGGAGCGCGGCCTGGGGGTGGAAGTCGTCTTCGTCTTCCGACGATCGAACTTCTGTTAGCCTAGGGAGCGAGGCACTCTTGGCAAGAGTGGATGATTGCCTGGAGTCATGCGGCGATCTTGATCGAGAGCGCCCAAAGGACACCGAATCGGACCGTTCTGTCTGTGCCTCTTTCCGAGAACTCGACGTCGAGTCTCGGTTGGACTTAGTGTGTTTAGTGTGTGTAGTATGTGAAGCGCTTGCGTCGCCGGGGGTCTTCCCCATAGCCGCCCTGCCGGACGACCTTCCGAGGTCGGGGACCTGCGCTCGGCTGTCTTTCGACGCCGTAATGCCCTCGCCGTCCGAAAGTACGGCGTCGCTGCCATCGCTGAAGGCGCCCTCCGCTGCCATGGCCGCCTGCCTGGCGTGGTGGGCCCAACGCTTCGTCGAACGGTCCTTAAGTGTCTTAGGTTTAAACCTACTACACGCTCTGCAGTTCGCTTCGGGGTGGTCCCTCGGCAAGCAGAGATTGCACGTGGCGTGCCTGTCGACCCAAGGGTATTTGCGGTTGCACTTGGGGCAGAATTGAAAAGGGGTACCCTCCATATGCACCTTGAGGCAGCGGGCTGTTAAGTGTAGGAAATGTATAAGGTGTACCTATATACCAAGAGTGTAGAGTATGTACCACCTCCCACTCTCCCTACTTGCAGGGCCGAGGCCAGCGGCCTACCAGGCCCGGGCCGAGGCCAGCGGCCTTCCGAGGCCCAAATCCGTCGTGCAGCAGCCCACGGTCGATTTCTTCTCCAGCCGGCGTCGAGTGTCGGAGTTCGACGCTGGGGTGGGGAAGGATGTCAATAGATTAATAATTTTAAATTTTAGCAAAAGTATGGCTAAGGCCAGGGGACTCCGCAAGATGCTTCCGACCAGTATGGCGGAAAAAAACAATCTGAGGATCCTAGACGCGTGAGGGATCTTGGGTACAGTGGACGTCACACTAGGGATAGTATTACTGGCACGCCCTGTGTCGACGCCCATTTTCGAGTTTCGAAAAACAAACTGTAATACTCCGCAGCTTCCACTAGATGTTGGCCTATGCACAGCATGTGATCTAAGCAGATTCCACAAGCCTCAGAAATATATATATTAATGAGTAAAGAATGGATGTTTCTACTATGTATTATAGCAGAGCTGGGCTAAAGAAGAAAGGCCTCTTTTCCAGTGTGTCACAGTTAGAAAACAAGTGAATTACGAAGTGAATCTCAGAAAGGCAAGACTGGATGAGCCAAGAAGCCAAGGTCTTATCAGGCTGGGGCGAGCAGACATTGGGTGCAAATCGTGTGAAAGAATGAAACTCCTGTTCAGAGGTCTATTAGAAAATAGTATTTTAAATACACCAGGGCTCGATTTTGTGGTGTTCAATCACGTGGAGGGATGAAGTTGGACGAACATGATGGTCACACCTACGCATGATGGCAGAGCGTGCCTTCACTCCCCAGAATTCTCCTGAGTAAACAACACGCCCAAGGACAAGTTCAAAGCCCTAATTGACAGCACACCACTGAGGTGATGATAGATGAATATGCTAATTGGTGGGAAGCTATGGTTAAAGACTAGCTCACCAGCACCTAGAAGCCAAATCTGCGTGTTGCTAATGTAGGAGGAAAAGTACTGACGGAGGTTAGAGTGCCAGCCAATGGTAGGGGGCCGAGTGATTAAGGGTCCTATAGTTTGTGTAACCAATGGGACGTCGTACATTTAGTGACATTCATAGAGACCTGTTTAAGGGGAGGGTTTAGTTGCCCCACCTGATGTTCAAACACAAATCACTTTCTCTCACTTTCTTAGACTAGTATGGATCATATACTTAGATATTTCCTTAGAACCTATCACAACTGCCACTAGTTTTTTGTAGTTTGCCACGTAGGATGGCGTTAGTAATACGTAGGTTGACGTTACCTATGACGATTCTTTGCAATAAAAGAATGCTTTTTTTAGATGCATTGAGAGACCTTTACGCTGAGACGTCAGTTGATGTCCGTTGTACTCCCTGTTTTAGATAATTGATATTAAAACAGTTATCCTTTTGCCAACTACCTGAGTCGTTTTGATTATTGATGTTTAAGTAACTTCTGCATCCCCATCCATCTCAAGGGTATTGCTACCTCGTATTAAAGGGCTAGAAAGCCTCCAGTTCACAATCTATTGGATAGTGCCCACTGCTTTGCTTAAGTGTTGTGGGCTAAACAAAGGGTGCAAAACATGGATGTAACGCTCACCTGGTATCCACAGGGACGTCACTCAGCCTGTTCTGACCTCTTACAACCTCGAACCCTTCCCTGGAGTCTACTCGACTGGAGACTGGGCCTGAAACACAGGATTGGTAGAGTTTAACTGCCTATTGTCTCTGTGTGCTTGAACCCCTTCTTCCCCGGGGTCCAACCCTTCCCTTTGATCCACAGCTCACCTTGCTTTCTTGGAAAGTGTGCTCTCCGTCCTGCTTTCAACGCAGGCTCATTGCTGCCTAGTTACTTCACTGGCAAGAGTCCGACAGGTAAGTATAAGGAGTCTTTTGAACAGTTCTCTAACTTCGTTCCTTTCCTTCCTTAGATGATGGCCGGCGTCCAGGGATGGCGACATGCTGCTGAGATGAGTAGCGCTGAAGGTGAGCGAGAGCGCGATGCAGCCCTTTCGTATTTGTATTGAAATGAGTTCTTTTTCTGTGTCTTTTGGGTGCCGCGACGTTTTCAGCGCGATGTTTCCGCGCTAACCTGGAGTGTCTTTTCCCTCTTGCAGATGGATGAGAAGTTCCGGAGACAGAGTTCTCCCAGAGCGGCTGGGATTCAGGTAAGCGTTTGAAGCTCATACAGTCTTTAAAAATAAGCGAAGATTTGCTGAATGCTTACTAATGTCTTTTTTCTGTTCTTTTCCCTTTTCCTTAGGAAGCGGCGTGCCGGAATGGGAATGACACCGCCGAAGATGCCCGCAGAACAGAAGAAGCGATGAATGATGGGCAGAAGCGCCGCAAGGTAAGGCTGTTCCTAACAGTGTTCTTGCAGGAGCTGAGCGCAGAAGAAAGATGCAGGCCTACTGGAGACCGATCCGAACACGGTGAGTGTCACGCTGCAGGTGCAGAAAACACAAAGCATGTTTCTCAGCCTGGGCGTGGCTTAAATAGTCTCTGGGTATCCCAGGTGTCTCTGGGCTGAACCACATCCAAAAGACTAGACTGCACATGCAGTTTTGGGAACCGAAATATGGGGGGCATCCATCTTGTCCCCGTCAATGCACTACAAGTCCAATCCCCAATGTTATCCTATGGGAGTGAGTGAGTCTGGTGCCACAAGCGCCAAGTCTGACTCCAAGTGGGTCTTTGGAGGGATGGAGAGGCCCTTGAGGGCCATGTAGGTGATCGTGGCCTGGCTCCAGCCTGACATCTTAGAGGGCTGGGGACATGAGGGGCAGGAATCATGACAGCACTCCCCCCCAAGGCCCCTCTCAAGGTGACTCTTCTGTCTGGTCCTGGTTTGTTTGGATGGTTTTGATGAAATCGTCTAAGCAAGCGAGGTGCATGGATGTACTCACAAGGCTCCCATGTCCTGTCTTGTGGACCATACCCCTTCCAGTCTACTAAGTAGCATAATTTGGATCTGACGTACTTTGAATCCAGGATGTCCTTGACTTCGAATTCTGGCTCCCCAGCGACTACTACTGGCTGCGGTGGCGTTGCTACCCGGGTCCCAGGTTGAACAGGTTTAAGGAGAGACACGTGGAACACAGGATGAATCTGCATGTTTGACGGCAAAGCTAGTCTGACCGCCACAGGATTTATCACGGAGGTGACGGTGAATGGACCCAGGTATCTTGGACGGAAAGTTCGGGTTCCTTTAATGGACATGTGTTTAGACGCCAGCCAGACTTTGGGCCTCATCACGACTTTGGCGGTAACCCTTAAATCCGGCGGTAGCGCTATTACCGCCGGATTTCAGGGTCCGCCAAATCAGGACTTCGGCGGATTTCGCCCCAGCTTTGAGCTGGGAGGAAATCCGCCGAAAATTCGCATTATTACCGCCGGCGGGAAATCCGCCAGCGGTAAGAGCGTGAATTTTCCCCATTGAGCCCAATGGGGAATGGGGCATTCCCGAATGAGCTCAATGGGGAATGGGGATTTACTTTACCGCCGAACTTGTGATCCGGCGCTATTAGCGCCGGGGAGTTCGGCGGTAGGGCTAATACCTGCCCAAGTCGTGATGAGGCCCTTTGTCTCCCACTTGGTAGTTGGGGCCTTTGCTCGGTGTTGATCAGCAAACTTCTTTTGGCGATTCTTAGCTTGAAGTAGGTGTTCAGCTGCCCTTTTAAAGTTTTGAGAAATGGTCGTGTGCAAGGTTTTGACTGCTGACATTTCCAGGGTTGTAGGAACGTCCAACTCAGAAGTACGTGGGTGTCATGCCTGCGCCATGGGCGCATACATTGGCGATCAATATGGACCTTATTTCCCATTTGCGAGACTTTGGTGCTTTTCTATTTTTTCCAATAAACTACACTTACCACAATGCACTTGGCTATAACCATGTATTCCTGGCTATTCCTATTGGTCATCATCGGAACTACAATCCCCAGAAGCCCTAGGGATCAGCTCTGCTCCCACCAACTCAGGAACAGAGAGGGAGGAGGCAGATTGTATGCCGGTGCGCTGATCCAGGTGCGACCAATTAGCCTGCCTCTGTGCTGGGCAGGGCGGTATAAAAGCTGCTGCCTGCAGGGGCTCAGTCTCTTGCATTAAGAGTCCTTCCAGCACCTTTTTGCTTCGAGCAACGGATCTTTGTATGCGGTTCCTCTTAACTCCTGCTTTTGATCCAGTGCCCTGCGGGGCTCTCTGCATAGCAGCCGATCACGCTCCGCTGCTACCTTCCGTCCTTGTCTTCCAGGATCCAGCCTTGCAGCCGATCACGCTCCGCTGCTACCTTCTGTCCTTGCCTTCCAGGCTCCAGCCTTGCAGCCGATCACGCTCCGCTGCTACCTTCCACCATTGCCTTCCAGGCTCCTGCCTTGCAGCCGATCACGCTCCGCTGCTACCTTCCACCCTTGCCTTCCAGGCTCCTGCCTTGCAGCCGATCAAGCTCCGCTGCTACCTTCCGCCCTTGCCTTCCAGACTCCTGCCTTGCAGCCGATCACGCTCCGCTGCCTTCAACCTACAGTCTTCGTCCGCTGGGCTTCCAGTCTAGCAGCCTTCTACAGTCAGCGGCCCTACTCCTCTGGGCTCACTCATTGCTGCCCGGCCCTTCGGGGCTCCTTGTCCTGCAGCCTGCTTCACTCCGCTGCCCTAAGCCCTTTCCCTCTGGGCTTCCTTCCTGTCAGCCCAGCTCCTTTTGGGCTTGCTCATTGCTTCCCTGCTTTTCTGAGCTTTCAAACCTTGTACCCTACCGTCCTCTGCTATCCACATCAGTTTACCTACATTATTTACTTTCAGCTATTGCAGTCCCCCTGTTTCCTGACTGCTGCTCCCTTGCTTTCTTCCTTGTTTTTAACCCTCAGTTCTTTCTCCCTATCCAATCCTGTTATACGGCTTTCCCTTCATTTCCTTCTGCTAGTTTGCTATTCGACTTCCTTTTCCCTGGATTTATCTGTTAGTGTCTTCTCTTGTACTGTTTGTAGACCCCTTGTACAGAGCTTGTCTGTTGGTTTCCGTCAGGCAACCTCTGCCCCTTCCCTTGTCTCGTTTGTGTTACAGACACCCATAGCTGTTGCTCCAAGCCATGAGCAAACAGCGTGGGCCTCTGTTATAGCAAACTGTGCAGAAGGCTAGAGTTTTCCTAAGGTTCGTGGAATACTCTTTTCCTATATCTGCATACACCCCAAGAGGGAATCCATTCTGTACCTTTTTCCTTGCTGCACTTGCCTACTCTTCGTTCTCTTTCCTTTCAGCTGTGTGTGTACTTATCTGTCCACTTTACTTTGGCACAACCACCCAAACCCTTCCTGGGTGTCCTGTGCCACTCTTAATAGAGTGCCATCCGTGACAGAATGCAAGAGCAAAGAATTTCTTGTTCCATAGGCAGGAAAGGCACACACAGACCAAAGATGCTTTCCTTTCGGGTTAAGAAACCTTTGCAAAAATCCATAGGTTCCCTAAAGTCAGCAAACAAGAACATTAGTCTAAAAGACAGTCTCGTCTTAGTTAACAAAGATTTACAAGCACGGTACTACACTCACTGGCTTGCTGATCCTTCTTCCTTGTATAATTATTATGACATTTGCGACTATGATCAGCAGTCCTTATCTGTTGAAGAGCTACAGCAAGATAATGAATTCTTACAGATCTTGTTAGCCCAAACAGTGAAAGACACTCCTGCGTCTTCTGACATTTTTTCTAACACTGCTACAGCCAAGGGTATAGCCCCCATTGTGGGAAACTCTAAACCAGAGTATGCTGTTGCTAGAGTGATATGTTCAAGAACAGCTTGGCAAGCTCCCCAGTCTGCTGGAAACCCTCTGTGTGGTGATGTTAATAACCTACGGAGTGGGACCCAGTATGAGTTAAGACTGGGCCACTAAATTTGTCTTTGAATGGTTCATCCGGGGGACTCCCCAAAGTGTGTTGATCCTGTTACTCATTTGTCCCCTGTATGCTTTTGAGTATTTATCCATTGTGCGGTAAGGAAACCCTCATTTGACAGGACACAGCATTAAGTATCCTGAGGTTAGTCCACCTAGTTCTGGGTACAAAAGACCAATACTGACCATCAGTTGTCTTAATACTTCCCCAGTATCTACCAACCACAATAACCTTAAGGTCAGTCTTCCTATTGCTACAACCAAATTTTCTGCTACACCAGATTCTGAAGCTTTAGATCAGGCTAATGGTACATATCTGCTTAAAGAACAACGCCTACGCCTTAGAAGACAGACCGAAGATCTCTATGATGACTTTGTTTATTTACATAGTAATCATTTAATGAAGGGACACAATATTCCAGACCTTCTGACACTATGTCCTACACCCGATATTCTGTCTTTAAAGATCGATGTGATAAGGCCTGAAATTGCCATGCAGTAAAGGATACAGACTTATACCAAGCAGATGGAAGACCTAAATTTAGCATATGCATCCCTTCTAAAATCTGACACAGCGCTTTCACCTTCTAGTCACAGTAACTCAGGTTTTTGTACACCAGACCACAATTCTAATTCTGAACAATACCCAGAACCTGTCTGGAATACAGCCTTTCCATCAGTCAATACCCCAGAGCCACCTAGCAATCTGAGCACACCAGACTTTGAAGATCAGCCTTCAGAACTCCTATCCTATCCTGACCCCACATCTATCATACTGCCTGTTACGGGGGCGTGGCTAGCGCGCATGGAGTGAGGTTGCCTTCTCGGTAAGCTCCTGCCCATGATCCTGTAACGTCCGACATTGCGGCGTTTAAACTAAAGTGGCTGAACTAAAAAGAAACTGAGGCGCAGTTGAACTCTTTCGCCACCCTCGTCCAGGACGGCGAAGAAAATCGGCGACGGGAAAGCTGTTAACGGAGCATCTGAAGAGACCACCTGCGGCTTCCAAGATGGCTGCCGCACCAAGCCACCTGTAGCGGGAAGGCGCCTGGGGATCTGCGTGCGGGCCAAAGTCCACTGCGGGCCGCCACAGCGACTCGCCTGCCAAGTGAGCGAAGAAGACGGTTCCTTCGCACCTACCCGGCCTGATCTACAGCCTGCGGTGGGGACCCGCGCGCGGTCCGAAATATTGGCGGCCTGCGTGGCCTCGAGGGCCCCGGACAGTGAGGCCGAACGGAGCCAGCAGTACCAAGAATCAATCCCATCGCCCCACCCGGCGAGAGCGCCGGAGCCTTGAAGCATCAGCCCCTGGCGTCCCGCACACCCGCGATCCGAGGGTCCCGAGGTGACCTGGCCGCGGAAAGCTCTGCCTGAACACATTAAGCAGGTAATCAGCCCAGACGGCCGAGAAGAAAGCCGCAGCTTGCGCCGAGAGACCAGGGAACCACAAGGCAGCCAAGACAGGAGCAACACAGGAGGCGCAGGAGGCACACGGACCTGACCAGGGTCCCGACGCATCATCCCGAGAGGACCACAGAAACTGGCATTATAACCACGAAGTCGCCTGTGGACACATCAGAAGTCAGAGCGAAGTAAGTGGCCACTCACCACGCTAACGCTCGCCGCCCCACTCCACCATCCTCTGGCACCCTGCGGTTACACGCCTGGAGGGACATACTGGCAGTGTGCTGGCCCCACGCCGCGGACTGTGCTCTGGCGCACCTCCACTCTACCAACCAACTTCATAAGACCGGTTGGGAAGAAAACAGTCCGGCGGGGGACCTTAACACTCAGCTGTAAGCCCCTGTGAGAGGGCTGCCCACAGTAGACCAAGGGGACCCCACGCCGATCACAGGCCTGAAGCGGACATTACATTACATTTCACTGAAACCCTTGAATGAAGGAATGTCACCTCCAAAGCACAAGCCCAAACTTGTAACAATGGATTCTTTCACCTCAGTCCGACCGAAACAACAGACGCCACAGGAGACAAACGCTGCTAATGAATCACCGACCCCGGCAGTGGACCCTCGAGACTCTCAAATCCTGCAGGTGATTGCTGCACTGAGAACATCCATGAAAGACGAGATCGGTGAAATAAAATCGGACATTCAATTGATGAGACAAGATGCACGAAACTTAACCGACAGAATGACCACCGCGGAAGCCTCCCTGCAGGAAACTGCGGAGACCACACAGGAACTTAAAGCGAAAGTTAAAGAGCTGGAATCAACGGTGGCTCGACTAGAAACGTGCTCAGAAGATGCAGAAGGCCGAGCCCGTCGAAATAATGTCCGAATACTCGGGATTCCGGAAGATTGAGGGCCCAGACCCCACTGAGTACATAGAATTGCTGCTATTACAGGAAATCAGAGCAGGCAAACTCACCCAGGGGTTTTCCGTGGAGCGAGCTCACCGATCCCTCCAAAAGCGGCCACCCCCCGGATCATACCCGAGACCAATAATAGCAAAAATCTTAAACTTCAGGGACCGGGAGGCAATACTGAGGGTTCTCGAGGGAAGGTGGAGAGATAAAAAGAGGCGGGGCGTCAATAGTCATGTACCCTGACTACACTCCTGTGGTGCAACGAGCGAGAAATTCTGTCATACCGGTAAAGGCCAGCCTAAGGAAACTCAACCTTAAATATATGCTGCTATAGCCAGCGAGACTTAAAGTGCTTTATAATGGGAAGGCAATCTTTCTAGAGAATCCAGCGGCAGCATATCTATGGCTCGAACACAACAATCTGGTGGAAGATGCTGAAGGAATGGTGAGAGGCAACAAACGCCAGGTTAAAGACTGCGACCACACAAGAAGCTGAATGCCACATTATTTATGGTGACAATTTCTGAATGAACCTTATTGCCGCATCAAGAAGACAACGCAATTGGGCAGGAGCCTGGAGGCCCATGTGCAGGACCGCCGATGACCCACCCCAATCGAAACGGTGCAGGTAAAATGCCTACACACCACTCGAGCTTGAAGACCTGGAGAGGACCGGAAGGCTCGGGAGCCCCTGAGCGTTGTGAGTTTGAATCAACTGCTGGGGGCAGTTTATTGTTGTTCTTTTCGGTTAAACCATTCCACGGGATGGAAGTTGGAAAAGTTGGTAAGTCTCCGAGGGAAATAATGCAGCTGGCGGGCTGGCTCGAAGGCCTGGATGGGTTGGACTCCACAATATAATGTGGATTCAGGGGCACTTGATATCACCACATGCACTTCTGGGGGGAGAACAGGTTCCCCGGATTTCCTGCGAAACCGAGATGTCTACGCACATTAAGATAATGACTTGGAATGTAAGGGGCCGGGGCACCTACCTCCGCAGGAACAGGATTGAATCCTACCTACACAGGAAAAGAGTGGACATTGCTCTCCTGCAGTAGACTCACTGCACCGCCGAAGCGGATGAGAGACTCAGGGAACACTGGGGGGGAACAAGGCTACGGAGCTCCCTACTCCAAAGTCACCTGGTTCAACCCCCAGGTACCATTCCTCCTACGTAAGATGGTAAAAGACCCAGAAGGTAGATACCTGATCATATGGGGAACTTTTGAACAAAGAGAAGTTTGCATAGTGAACTCATACTTCCCCAACAACAATGTCCCAGCCCACTTAAGATTGCTTGGCGCCAAGATGTCGCAACACCGAGATTGCTTCTTTTTATGGGGAGGTGATTTCAATTGCGTCCATAATCCAGAATTGGACAGGTCCTGGCCACCGGCAAGTGGCACTCCTGCTGCCACCACGTCCCTGAATGCCATGGTCAGGGAACTGGACCTGATAGATGCATGGCCGGAACTACATCCAGGCGTAAGAGCTTACTCGTACTACTCATCCCCATACAACCTTCATACAAGGCTAGATTATTTTTTCATAAGCAAGGAACACATGCCCCAGATAGGAGGCACACAATACCTAGGGAGGACTATCTCTGACCACTCCCCACTTCTGTTAGACTGGCACCACAGTAGTCCCAGACCACCCACCCCCATGTGGAGGATGTCTGCTGAGGCCCTGAAGGATCCGACCATCAGGGAGGAGCTCCAAGAGTCCATAGAGAATGATATAATAGAAAACTCAGGCAGTGTAGACCAAGTTGGCATGCTATCTAATGCCTTAAAGGTGGTGACACGGGGAGTAGCCATTACGAAAGCTGGGGGCATCAGGAGAATATTACGGGATGAATTAGACCAGAAAGAGTTGGAGATCCTGCGACTAGAGTCCACCTCTATTGACACCCCGAGGAGGGAGGAAGAACTCAGATCTCTCAGAGAAGTCTGCTCTAAGGCATGGGACAGACTGGCCAAGTTTGATTTTAGCGTTACATGCAGAGGCCGATAAACCTGGCCGGCTACTGGCTTGGCTCTGCAAAAGAGAACACCCTAAGCATGTAACTACTGCACTACAAGATGAACAGGGCACGGAACATAGAACCCAACAGAGCATCAACGACACCTTTCAGCGCTTCTATGCACAACTATACTTCCACACACACAGGGTTCCACAAGAGCAAATATTAGATACCCTAGAGGAATTAGGCCTGCCCAAATTGTCGCCAGCGTAGTCCGAAATCTTAGACTCTGACATCACACCTGAAGACATAACAGAAGCTATCAGATCCCTAGCTACTTGCAAAGCCCCAGGGTGCGACGGGCTCCCCCCCCCCCGAATTCTACAAAGCATTTGAACCCACCCTGACGCCTTTACTGCACCAAGTCTTTTCAGAGACCTATGAAACTGGTATCCTACCCGATCGCTTGAGGGAAACCTTATTGGTCCCGATGCTCAAACCCAATAAACCTCCCGATAAGTGTGACTCCTATCGTCCGCTTGCCATGCTTAACTATGATAACATTTTTTTTTTTTTATTTGAACTTTACTCTGTAAAGACTGAGTTTTGTCAAAAAACTTCTCTATCTTGCATATCATAACAGAAAGCGAACCCACAAATGGTAGCTTCTCACAAAAACCTCCCCTAGAGGGTGGCAAACCGGGCCACAGTCCAAGTCCTAAACCTTGTCCGGGAAGCTAAAAGGCCTCATTCAGCAGGGTCAGAGACCGTCACCGAAGTACTTTCAGTCCGAAGACTGTTAATTTGTTCAAATATTAGGTCGATGAGTTTGGCCAGAGCCAGGGTCCATCTCGTCTTCTCACCCGATATCAGTCTATTCCATAGTTCATCTACTTGGAAAATCCACATATTTTCGGCCAGGCAGGGGAGGTATAGCCTTCTGTTTTCCATCGTGTTGGGACACTCGACCACGAGATGTTTTAAAGTCTCAGTAGCGGACTCGTTATTACATAAACGGCAGCGGCTTTCGGTTCCATTTCTTCTTAAAATTATGATCTCTCTCGTAGGGAGGAGGTTGAATCTGGCTCTCATGACAGAAATTCGCAGCTTGGAAACTTTACACAGTACTGGAGCGGTTTTTTCCCCCTTGTTGAAAGTGGGTGGGAGATGTTTCAGGAGTTTGTTTTCCACCGCCTTTTCTGTTGTCACAATCCAGTCCATGTTTTCCGTCTTTTTTTTAATTCTTTCTGGGTTTTCTATTAGCTCTTTCTCGGTGCATTCAACTTTTCTCAGATCATTCTTTCTCGCTTCCACCCATTTATTCAAAGCCGTACATTTGCCTAAATCAATTTCTTCCCGTATGGCATTATAAAAAGGGTAGGGTGTCAGACATGATGATTCGTCTGTAGAGGCGCAAGGCGCTTTGATCCACTGTCGATGCTAATGATATGAGCCCCAACTCTCTCCTTATGGCTGGCATGGCGGTAGATTTGGGTAGGCCTAAGACCGTTTTCCAGAGGTGGCCTTCGATTTTGCTCCAGATGTTGCGCTGGAGATATAGCACACACTCCGTACCATAAGTCAGGGCCGGAACAACCTTAGTGTTATAGAAAGTTATAGCCGGGATCAGGGAGAATTTGCCATATTTGCGGTCTACTGCTCTGGTTTGCGTAGTCAGTCTTTTCACTTTTTTCCAGAGTTGGTCAACAAGGCTCTTTTCCACACCTGAACTGTCTAATTGAATCCCCAGATATTTAAAGTTGGTTACAATTTCGATTTTTGACTCGTCCAGGAAGATCTCTAGATTTTTCGTCTTTTTGCAGGGGACTTTCTCGAGCACCATGACCTTTGTCTTCGATTTGTTAAGTTCCAGCTTATTTTCCAGGATGTAGGCCTCCAAATTACGGAGTTTTCTTTGCAGGCCCACCTTCGTCTGGTCGATCACCATGATGTCATCTGCGTAGAGTAACCGTGGGATCTCAGTTTTCCCGATTTGGGGGGGAAAAGATCGAATTTTTTCTTCGGAGAGTTGATAGTCACCCAAGAAAGCTGTGAACAGTACCGGTGCCAAAGGACATCCCTGCTTTACTCCTCGTTTAACATTTATCTCCTGAGAGCATGCCCTGATTGTTGAGTTTGACTGTTATTTTGGTGTTCGAATGGAGCGCTTTTATTGGCTCCAATATTTTTGCCGGGCAGTTCCAATCTTGAAGCTTCGTCCACAGGCTTTTTCTGTCGATCTTATCAAAGGCCTTTGAGAGGTCCACGAATGCCAAATATACTTTAGGCGCCCCCTCTTTGACTTTGGCTTTCATGATGTTAAGTATGAGAAGGTTGATTGATGTACACCCATTTTTCTGGAAGCCAGTTTGAAGCTGATCTTTGGCCTGGCTGACTTTTTCCCAAGCTCGAAAATGGACGAGTAGCAGGGTCGCGTAGATTTTACCCAGAATGTCCAAAAGGGCGATTGGTCTACAACTCGCCGGTTCTTGTCTCGGTCCCTTTTTATAAATCGGGATAATGACTGCTTTCTGCCATGATTCCGGCACCATGTTGGTTCTACCACATTCCGAATAGATACCACTGATCATTTCAGCCCATTTTTTCGGGAACATTTTCAGGTCCATGTTGGAGAGTCCATAAGGGCCCGGCGCTCTAGATGTTTTCAGGTTCCGTATGGCTGTTTCGATGTCCATAGTATTAGACAGA
The DNA here is from genome assembly GCF_040938575.1 of Ambystoma mexicanum. Taxonomy (NCBI): domain Eukaryota; kingdom Metazoa; phylum Chordata; class Amphibia; order Caudata; family Ambystomatidae; genus Ambystoma; species Ambystoma mexicanum. The sequence goes on along the minus strand of NC_090931.1, from coordinate 1,469,284,505 downwards.
TCGACCCACGTTATCACTTGGTTTTGCTTTGCCCCATGGCTATCACTGGTGGGGCCGTCGAATTCAGCCGTAAAATATTGGATCCAATTTTCTTCCGCTACAGCACTTCCCATTGCGGCGGACAGGGGCCTGTTCATCTCTTTTATTAAACCCCAAAAGTCACTAGATTTTTTTGTGTGAAGTTTTTGCATCATCGTCTCGGCATCGTTTTGGTACAGAGTGGCTTTGTGATGTTTATGCCAATTTCTGTAGCTTAAATTTTCCTTGCGCCTATTTTCCCAATCAAGCTCATCATTGGATTTCTTAGCTTTTCTTCGCAAACGACGTACAATTTTTCTTTTTTCTACCACCGTCTTATCATACGTGTGATTGTTCTGGGGCATATCCTTTGCTTTCCCTGCTCCTTTGACCTGGAAAGCTAGCAATAACGGTAGGTAGTTTGGTCTTTCTCTCTTGTCGGTCCAAGCCTGATCTTTTACTCTCACCTCCCAGGTATTTCTGATTTTCTCAATGTCTCGTTCGATTAACCGCAGGCGAGTCTGTTGCTGGTTTACCTCTGTCATCCAATTGTAGGTTTTGGATATCCTGGTAGTGATACTCCATGAACAGCACAGAAGGTTGTGATCACTATGGATGGTTTTTTTGACCTCGAAACCTGACAGCTCCTGGATGAAGCCATTGGAGATAAAGATGTAGTCCAAAGTTGCTTTTGATTCATTACGTTCCCATGTTGGAAAATTAATTTGATAGGGGAATAACCTCGCTACATTTTGGACATTTCTTTTACTCATAACTTCATTCAAGGCTATGCCTCTTTCGGTAGCAGAATCCATGTCTCCCCAATGGACCCTCGGAATGGACTCCAAGACCTCGGTACATTTGGCGTTCATGTCGCCGCATATGATGAGCTCGATTTTATCAAATTCTGCATATAGCTGGTCAATTGTTTCGGCGATGTTGTTGCAAAATATTTTGGTAGACATTCGCTGCGGGTTCCAATAGCAGTTTATAATAGCTATCGTCTTTTGATGTCCATTTTTCCTTTTGATCTTTCCCTGGGATATGGATGTCAGGATGACAAGCATTTCGTAGGACTGTTTCCAGTTTTTAGGTTCACTCAGTCCTGTCCCTGTTTTTATAGCTGTAAGTAAACCCGATGACGGTCTACCTAAGAGGCCTTTAACTGCAGGAGAGATCTTCACGGAGAACCCGTCCAGAAACGGTTGGTGGACGAGCCAGGTTTCTTGGAGGCAGAGAATATCATAGGCGCCCAGATCGACATCTCCCGGGGACGTGAGGTGCATATGGCCTCTCGTGTTCCATGAGCCCAATTTTAAGGCTGCCATTTCGGGTTGCTCGTTGCATTTATCGTTGCAGGTTTTGTTAAGGTCACTGCGACAAGCTAACCCAGGTCGTTGCTATTTGTCATTCTTTTTCGACCAATTTGACATGAGCCACTTCCATGGGCCTTTCGGTTTTCTTTCATCTTCCGTATTTTTCCGATGCTTGTCAGAACTATTTGTGAACACTTCCGGCGATAGACAGTCCGATCTGGAAGAGTATTTAATCGATCTCCGATCATTTGTATTGCTTTTTGCAGTGTTTTCTATCCAGTCAGAGTGTATTTTGGTGTATTGGCCGTGACTTTGGTTTATATATTCTATCCCCCTCCTATCTGAGGGCCGTCTTGTACCCCGGCCTTGGTAGAATGGTCGTCTGTGCAACTCCCTACTTTCTCGAGTGTTATACCCTCGGGTTTGCCGGTATAGATCCTCCGTTTTCGATCTGTAGTGAATTTGTCGTTTATATTGCTGTCCTTTCCTCTTCGGGTTCTTGGTACTCCGTAATTCTCTTATGTTCCATCAAGGACAGGCCTAGTTGCTGGAATTCCTCATAGACTGCCTCGTCGATATGTTCGATGGCAGCTGATTTCAGGTGTATAAATGCTTTCGCCTTCTTTTCCCTATGATAGGGTTCGACAAGCACCAGATCCTCTGTTCTAAGTTCTTTTAGGGTTTTCATTTTTTTTGTTATCTGGAGTATTGTTGGTCTGTTCAAAATATGGAAGTTTCTCTCCAGTTCCCTTTTCTCCAGCTTGAAAATTCGTATCGCTTCTTTGGGTACCTTTCTGTTACCCACATCTCTTCTTTCCATTCGATGCTTACGTGGATTTTTTTGACAGTCTTCACCTTCATACTTTGATCGCTGTTTATGAGGGCTTTTTCTTGATTTCTCCCCCTCCGTTTGGATTTTTTCACTTTCCAGCATTGGTTGAAAACCAGCTCCCTGTCCATCAGGCAGACTTGGTGCAGTCTTTTCCATCTGGCTAGGTCTCTCACTGTCATTTTTAGACTTTGCTGTGTATGTTTCTGCAAGATCTCTGTACTTTTTCGCCCCTACTTCTTTGTTGTCATCCTTTAGTTTAACTGACCCATTATCTGAATGAGTAGAGATATTCATTAAGTCAGTGCATTGTAGGAAATCCTCTGTTGATGATCGCGTCAGGCCAAACGCCTCTGATTTAGTGCTTGAATCTTGTCGTTTTTTACTCGCCAGCGGTTCGCTAGGCCTCTGCCCCATGCTGACTTCTTTATCCGCTGATATGGCTTCCTTTTGTTCATTTATTATTTTCTTACTCAGATCTGTTTTTACGAGATGCGTCTTTTGTGCTTTAGTCTGTAGCCTACCATCTGGTTTGTCTTGAGCCAGGATCAGCACAGTTTTCTTTTTTCCATTCGCGTGGGTCAGTGACTCGTCTGCACCTTCGTCGGAGATCATAGGGATGGTTGAGAAACCTTTATTCAAGGTTTCCAACCTTTCGATCTTTTTTTCCAATGCTTCAAAGTTGGTTTCCCACGTTGTTTTCTGATTTGGCCACATTTGCGATCTGTCTCTCGTTCTCTCACCTTGGGTCCCCGTCGCATTTTTCAAGTTCTCCATCTTTTTTTCCAATGCTTCAAGTTTCCTTTAATACGAAAGTTTCTGATTGAGCATGAGGTCTGCATTTCCTGGTAAATTGGACTCCATCGTGGCTAATTTAGCCATTAGGTTGGAAAGAATTGCTGAATTGTCTTGTACGTTGTCTTTAATTGTTTCGTACAGCTTGCAGAAAGGAGCCAGTACGATTGTCATAGCCGACATGATGGCAATCATTTCTGGTTTTTTATTTGGCGATTCATTTTGTAGAGCCACAGCGATTTCGCTGAGACGTCTCTTTTTTGGTGACTGTTGACTTTTGTCAGATCTTCTTGAAGGTGTTGAAGAGTTAAGATCCGGGCGTTCCCCTCTTGGTATTACATTTCTGTCGTTGTTAGAGGGGTTTCTTTGAAATCCGGAATTCATCAATAAAGGTGGAGACGCAGCGTCAGCCCTCCTGGAAAAATGGCGTTTTGTCGAAGCCAAACGCCCTTCTTTATCTTGCTGTATCTGATTCGTTCGGTTGGCTTCCCAGTCGAGACTCTCCCCCTCAGAGGGCTCTTCTTCCTGATCATTATCGGGCACTAAGATCTCCTCTATAAATTGATGAACCCCTTTAGGCGTGGATATAGTCTGAGGCATCTCGGTCCTACCTCTTTGGGGGTCCTTTTCGCCCACTTGGCTAATTTCAGTGGTTTCTGGTTCTTTAACTTTTTTGATACCACTATTTAGATTTGAGATAGCCATGATTTTATCCTGCACACATCCATTTGGCCGGACTTGTTTATCTGTTGCCGCTACAAGCGGTTCAGTTTTTCTCTGTTTTTGTACCGGCTGGGTTAGGTTTGCTATTTCCAACATCTCTGCGTCCGATACTTCGGTATCGGTGCTCTGTTTTCTTTTCTGTTGTAGTGTGAAAAAGGCTTTTAGCGGGCGTGAAAGTAATGGATTTGGCAACCCTTTTTTGTTTAATTTTCTCGCTTTTTGATCCCCCAGAGTGGTATTTTTTTGCGCTCGTATTTTCGCTGTTTTTTTCTCCTTGAGGCCCAGATTTTACTATGGTGTTTGCTTTGCATCGTTTTTTTCTTTTAGGGCAAGAGCCCATTTTTAGCTGTTCCCCATCTGTTTCTTTATTGGAGTCATCCGGCTCGCCCTCAAAAGAGTTTTCACTCTCAGAGTCTTCATTATCCGAATCCGTGTCTTTATCATGATCGGGAGTTCTCACACAGTCACTGGCTTCCCTTGAGAGCTTTGCAATCTTAGCCTGGTTTTCCCCCAGGCCTTGCGCCGTTTTTTCGGTGTCCTGCTCCAATGCCTGGAGCTGGGCTCGAATGGCTATCCCATTAGGCATGTAGTTTTCCTTTAGTGAAACTAAGGGTAGTTGAGCCGCCCTTATTCCTTCCACTACAAGACTTATTTCCCCCTCCTCACTGGGTTTGCTGTGACTTGCTGTTTCTCTTTTTTCTGATTTGTCCGATATTTTTTCTTGGAGCGCTATCCCCCATGTCCCTTCTGGGTCACCATTGACAATAGTAGCGTTTCTCACTCCCGTCCGTCTCACCTCTTTAGATGGGACTGGATTGGAGGGGGGAGGTGTTACAGGGCACTCACTTTTTTCATCAGGTTGCGCGTCTTTCAGGTCTTTCTCTCCACCGTGACTCAACTGGCTGTATGGATCCTGCTGGTCTGTCTCTTCCGCCGCACCGGGCTCCTCTCCGAGCCCACACCTTGGACTCAGGTCAACGTCCCATGAGCTGAGGACGGCTGCCGACCGCGACGCCCGGATACTCGAGAGCTGATTTTCTGCTCTCGTCGTCGGCGGCGGCGGCGGCAACGGCAGCAGCAGGGGAACCGCCACCCCGACAAGCTCCCCCCACTTGTCCTCGTGGGTCAAGTATAGTCGTCATTCCTGCTTTGGTATTCTCTGGCGTCTCGGGCGCCATGGCTGCGTCTTGAGTATTCCTCAGTGCCTTGCATAAGGCAGGCTTCGAGTTTTGCTGCTTCGTGTGCAACAATTCTAGAATCGCTAGAGGCACCGTTTGGGAGGCCTCCAGCCCAGGAGTCGAATCGGACTTGCTCCTCCACCTCATATCGGGGTTGCATTTCCCCTCCGGGTATGCCGATTTTTTCGGGTGCGACTCTTTCAGGAGTGTTTTTGGGCTTTTGAATACTTTAGAGGTTTTCAAAGGACATGCTTCTGGACGTACCTCTGGCTCCATTTGGCTTTGGCTTCGCGTCCGCAGCGGACTGCAGTAGACTGGCTCACACCAGGCTCACAGCTCCGCTCACCGCTCCGCGGTGTATCTCAGTAGAAATAGGCACTTCCTGCTGGTTTAGCACAACGATGTGGATAGCTGCAGTAGATTGGCTCACACCTCAGGCTCACAGCTCCGCTCACCGCTCCGCGGTGTATCTCAGTAGAAATAGGCACTTCCTGCTGGTTTAGCACAACGATGTGGATAGCTGCAGTAGACAATCCTAGCAAAACGGCTATCTAGAGTGATAGGAGACATAGTGCATGAGGACCAGAATGGTTTTATACCTGGGCGCAACACGTCCCTGAACTTACGCAGGCTTCAGCACATTATAGCCAAAACCAATACAAGCGACGATCCTTAGATGCTATTAAAGCATTTGACTCCATTTATTGGGAGTGGCTGGCAGCGGTTTTGGAGGGATTTGGCGTTGGCCAGAGATTCGTCAAATGGGTATTGATCCTTCATAATAAACCAAGAGCTAGGCTAAAATCCGGGAAGTATGTGTCAGAAGCATGGGATATCCGTAGGGGCACCAGGCAGGGCTGCCCACTTTCCCCCATGCTCTATATCTTGGGACTAGAACCCATTGCAATCTATTTCAGGCAGCAGTTTTTCGACGAAGGGATTAGGCTGGGAGGACTGGATCACATCATCTCACTATATGCGATGATGTACTGATATATGTTAACAACCCTCATCTCAATGTTCCGACAATACTAGAAGTCCTTGATAACTACGCCAAAGTTTCTGGCATACAATTTAACAAAACGAAATCCTGTATGTTCCCACTGGCAGCCCATAAAAATAAAAACGCCGAAGAGCTTCCCTCAGTGGGTATAAAGTGGCAGGCAGAATCTTTCCGATACCTCCGGATCCAGATATTGCATACTCTAGAGCAAATGCACGTACACAACACGAAAGCTGCAATACCCACATTATGTAGATCCATAAGTTTCTGGTCAAAGCTTCCACTATCCATGTCGGGCAGGGCCTCGATAGTTAAGATGATCATTCTCCCTAGATTCCTGTACGGGTTCCAAAATGTGCACTTCTACATCACAAAATCCTTCTTCCAACTTCTGGACACAATAATTAGAGAATTTTTATGGGGAAAAGGCAGACATCGGGTGGCATTATCCACCTTAGTCTTAACATACAGTCAAGGAGGGATCTAATTACCAAACCTGGAAAAGTACTTCCTTGCGGCCCAGTTGAGCTATGTGTCCAAATGGTTAGCAGACGGGCCACCTCGGAGACCCCCCCTGCTACAGGCCATGATCTCCCCAATTCGTCTGAAGGAATTGATCTGGGTCCCTCAAACGCTGCTGAACGGCCCGCCATTTCTGGCAATCCTGGGCAGGAAAATATGGCACAAAACCGAAACGATATTGCGCTGGAAGCAACCATACTTCCAGGAAGTGCCAATAATTTCAGGACTCGGAAAATCTGACACCACCCTGCACACCATTATGCTCTGGGAAAACAAAGGAGTGTACACTTGGGGTGACCTATACTCCGAAGGTATATTCAGGGAATTCACCGAGTTGCAGGAGGAAGAGGGCATTCATGCCGGCCAATTCCTGTGGTATCAAAAGATCCGCGAAATAGCACGCACGAAATGGAACACCTGGCCAGAGGAACCGGAGGCAAGTTCCTTCTTGACACTGCTGCATAGCCTGAGCAAAGGAGGGAGGGCAGTATCTCAAATCTATAGTCTTCTGAACGACATCCCCAACCCCCGTAGCGCTGCACTAAAGACCCGTTGGGAAACAGACATGGGACAAGAACTGTCCGAAAATGAATGGTGCAGAGCACTGTCTTTCCCGTAAGAAGTTTCTAGAAACCAGAAATTTTGGCTAATACAGTTAAACATCCTATACCGCACTTATTTAACCCCGAGCAAAATCGCGATGTTCAACAAAACCGCTCAGGTGTGGGGTGGAGGGAGCAGACCTGATCCACATGCTATGGAACTGTACCAAGGCACGTAACCTCTGGTCAAAAGTGAAACGAACTTGTGAAGAGGCGGATGTAACTAGGTACAAATGGACCCCAGCTGAATGCCTCCTAGGCTGCTACCCCAGATTGGCCAAACTCAAATATGCTGTTAAACTGATGGACTTGCTATACATAACAGCTAAGAGGACTATTGCCCTGGCCTGGAAACGGCCCGCTGGACCGAACTATAAGATATGGCGCAGAGAACTTGAGAGATGGGCGAACGCTGAAACAAGAGCCTGGGAAGACAGAGTGGCTAGATCCACTGAAGATCCAAGTATGGCCCTCGCTGCATTGAAAGACACCATGTCTAGACTGTTTTGCTCCTCTGATAAGCCCCCCAGAACATTCCACCTAGCCAACTACATGACCTGGATGGTCGGCTGAGACACTCGAAACCAAACCCCCACAACACTGATATACCTGGAAAGCTCACACCCACTCCACTGACGCCCAGCCACTTCCCCGCTTGGAAACCAGTCAACCACCATTCACCCATAGATCGGAGGCAGTTAATGTTAATCTGTTATGCAAATGTTGTTGTTTTATTTTGTAAATGCAGAATTCCAGTGTCCTAGTCGGTTAGTTTGAATAATGACCCGACCAGTAATATTTTATGATGATTGGAACTATAAATGCCAATAAACAAATTCTAAAATAAAATCATACTGCCTGTTACTGTATCTGCTAACCCAATCCCTGATGCTCCTCCTCCTAAATCTGCTACTGTTGCAGCATCTCACATCACTCTTTCTGCAGTAGAAGCACCCCCTTCCTTTCTGCCTGCACGGACAGAACCGGTTGCTAAGTCAGATATCAATTTTTCTTTTAGGACTACAGCTCCGGTTGTTCCTGCTGGTGCCTCTGCAGCACTAGAACTACCAGACTCTAATCTGTCAGTCTCAGGTGCGTCACTGCCCGCTGGTTCTTCTACGGCGCCCACACTCTCAGTTGCTACAGCATCGGAAATATCTACAGTCATTAATAATCTCCCTGCTGCTGTGGTTTCTGAATTTCCTACTAATCATGGAGAACCCGCCACTGTGACTCCTGAAATTTCTGCGGCTAATCTTGACTTTGCCATTGCCGCGTCTGATGCCTTGGAAAACCTTCCTAGAGCAACCAACTCTGCTGTACCTCTGGCTCCACCTTCCAACACCTTACTGTTGCCTTTCAAAGCAAGATTTGCCATGGAGCCGGCTGCAGTCATTCACAGTTCCTCTGAACACACTGTTGGGTTTTGTACTTCAAAGACTTTGTCTTTTCTGAATTCTACCTCAAAGGTTCAGAACATTGATACTGTCTCCATCCTTCAAGACTCCCACCTAACAACCTTAAACAGTTTTTGGTGCCTCATGATGTGCCTTTTTGGAATAAGACTCTTTCACGGTGTGACATTCTTCTTGTTGGTCAACCTTCAGGGAGCCTGGAGAGGGGCATACTGTCATGCCTGCGCCATGGGCGCATACATTGGCGATCAATATGGACCTTATTTCCCATTTGCGAGACTTTGGTGCTTTTCTATTTTTTCCAACAAACTACACTTACCACAATGCACTTGGCTATAACCATCTATTCCTGGCTATTCCGATTGATCATCATCGGAACTACAATCCCCAGAAGCCCTAGGGATCAGCTCTGCTCCCACCAACTCAGGAACAGAGAGGGAGGAGGCAGATTGTATGCAGGTGCGCTGATCCAGGTGCGACCAGTTAGCCTGCCTCTGTGCTGGGCAGGGCGGTATAAAAGCTGCTGCCTGCAGGGACTCAGTCTCTTGCATTAAGAGTCCTTCCAGCACCTTTTTGCTTCGAGCTACGGATCTTTGTATGCGTTCCTCTTTACTCCTGCTTTTGATCCAGTGCCCTGCCGGGCTCTCTGCATAGCAGCCGATCACGCTCCGCTGCTACCTTCCGTCCTTGCCTTTCAGGATCTAGCCTTGCAGCCGATCACGCTCCGCTGCGACCTTCCGTCCTTGCCTTCCAGGCTCCAGCCTTGCAGCCGATCACGCTCTGCTGCTACCTTCCGCCATTGCCTTCCAGGCTCCTGCCTTGCAGCCGATCACGCTCCGCTGCTACCTTCCGCCCTTGCCTTCCAGGCTCCTGCCTTGCAGCCGATCACGCTCCGCTGCCTTCAACCTAGTCTTCATCCGCTGGGCTTCCAGTCTAGCAGCCTTCTACAGTCCTCCTGCAGCCTTCTACAGTCAGCGGCCCTACTCCTCTGGGCTCACTCATTGCTGCCCGGCCCTTCTGGGCTCCTTGCCGTGCAGCCTGCTTCACTCCGCTGCCCTAAGCCCTTTCCCTCTGGGCTTCCTTCCTGTCAGCCCAGCTCCTTTTGGGCTTGCTCATTGCTTCCCTGCTTTTCTGAGCTTTCAACCTTGTACCCTACCGTCCTCTCCTATCCACATCAGTTTACCTACATTATTTACTTTCCGTTATTGCAGTCCCCTGTTTCCTGACTGCTGCTCCCTTGCTTTCTTCCTTGTTTTCAACCCTCAATTCTTTCTCCCTATCCAATCCTGTTATACAGCTTTCCCTTCATTTCCTTCTGCTAGTTTGCTATTCGACTTCCTTTTCCCTGGATTTATCTGTTAGTGTCTTCTCTTGTACTGTTTGTAGACCCCTTGTACAGAGCATGTCTGTTGGTTTCCGTCAGGCAACCTCTGCCCCTTCCCTTGTCTCGTTTCTGCGTTACAGACACCCATAGCTGTTGTTCCAAGCCATGAGCAAACAGCGTGGGACTCTGTTATAGCAAACTGTGCAGAAGGCTAGAGTTTTCCTAAGGTTCGTGGAATACTCTTTTCCTGTATCTGCATACACCCCAAGAGGGAATCCATTCTGTACCTTTTTCCTTGCTACACTTGCCTACTCTTCGTTCTCTTTCCTTTCAGCTGTGTGTGTATTTATCTGTCCACTTTACTTTGGCACAACCACCCAAACCCTTCCTGGGTGTCCTGTGCCACTCTTAATAGAGTGCCATCCGTGACAGTCGGTGCCTGCCATACATGGTATAAAAGGGTGTCTGCCCAGTGCTGGTGTGTAGGGAATTATTAGAAGCATATTCACCTATCCATAATAGGTCGAACCAGCTTCCTTCAGCTCGGTGTAACATGCAACGCAGATACGGCTTGAGCGTCTGATTTGTCCTCTCAGTTTGACCATCTGTTTGGGGATGGTGACTGGTGGATAGCCGGATGTCGATATGGGCCATAGAGCAGCATTTTCTCCTGAAGTTAGATACGAATTGAGTACCTCAGTCTAAGACTAAAACTGAAGGAAACCCATGGAGCCACACGATGCCTTCAAGAAATACCTTTGCCAGAGTAGAAGCATTTGGGAGCCCCTTAAGAGGAATTAAAATGTGCCATTTTTGAAAATAGGTCCACGACCACAAGAATAGTGTTAAACCCTTGACTGGGTGGTAAGTCAGTAATAAAATCGAGGGACAACGTATGCCAGGGTGCTGGTGGGATTTACAATGGTTGTAATAGCCCAGCCGGTTTCTGCTTAGATGACTTGTTTTGAGCACACACTCCACAAGATAGGATGAATTGGATAATGTCTTTACGCCACGTGTGCCACCAATAATTTAGTTTTACCTTGGCTAGGGTTTTAGCGATTCCGGGGTGGCCCTCGATCAAGGAATCATGATAACCTGACATGATTTGTTCTCGTAGTTCTTGGTTTGGTAAGAATAAACGATTCCTGAAGTAGGGCAACTGATCTTTTATCATGTAATGTTCTCCTTGTGCACTCCACGCTTGTAATTGCTCCGGACTCATCAGGTTTTGGATTTCTTCATGTAATTCTTTCTGAGTTATGGTTGCTGTGATTCCTAGGAGTTTGTCACTCGGGATGATTGCTATTGGGTCAGGGGTCTGATACCCTTGCTCTTCCACCCCCATACGGGAAAGGGCATTGGCCTTCCCGTTTTTCACCCCTGGTCGAAATGTAATCACGTAGTCATATTCAGCAAAAAAAAAGAGCCCAACGTAGTTGTCGTGAGGATTGGGCCTTTGACGTTTTTAGGTACTTGAGGTTCCGGTGGTCAGTTATTACGGTGATTGTGTGTAACTGGCCCGTTTCGGGGGCCTTTTGTGAGAGGACGGCTCCCATAGCCATGCTTGAGGCGTCCGTTTCCACCAGGTATGGGAGATCAGGGCGAGGGTGGCGTAAGATTGGGGCAGATGTGAATTTTGCTTTGAGTTCCTGGAAAGCTTCCTCAGCTTCTGTTGTCCACTGGAACTTTTTGTTGCTTTTCCTTAGCAATGACGTGATGGGATGCGCGATTTGCAAAAATCCTGGGATGAACCGGCGGTAGAAGTTTGCAAAACCCAGCATACTTTGAACCCCCTTGAATGAATTTGGGGATGGCCAGTTCAGGATAGCATCGACCTTCTGTACATCCATTCGGATTCCATTCGGGCTGAGAATAAAGCCCAGGAATTCCACCTTGGAGACGTGGAATTAGCACTTTTCGAGCTTGGCGTACAGCTGGTGTTGACAGTGTTTCTCCAATACGGATCGGACGTGTTTAACATGGTCCTGCTTTGACGCGGAATATACTAGAATATCGTCGATGTACACTAGAGCACAGACATCAATCTATTCCCGTAGGACATCGTTCATGAAGTATTGAAATGCTGCAGACGCGTTGCAAAGGCCAAAGGGCATTACTTGATATTCGTACAAGCCGTCTTTGGTGCGAAAAGCGGTTTTCCATTCGTCCCCCTGTTTTACGCGAACAAGGTGATATGCCCCCCTCAGGTCTAGTTTTCTGTAGATTTGGGCATCTTTGACTTGATCAAGCAATTCAGGCATCAGTGGCAGGGGGTAGCAGTTTGTTTACGGTAATCTGGTTCAGTGCGCGATAGTCGATGCACGTTCTAAAGTCCCCCTCCTTTTTCCGTACGAAGAATAGAGAACTGGCTGCTGGAGACTTCGAGGGATGGATGAACCCGTTGGCCAGGTATTGGTCAAGATAGGCCTTCAGGTGCTGGTTTTCTGGTTCTGCGAGTGCGTAAATTCGCCCATAAGGGATTTGTGCGCCGAGTATCAGGTCGATTTGGCAATCGTATGATCTATGCGGTGGCAGGGTATTAGCCTGTTCTTTCTGAAAGACATCTTGAAAGTCTTGGTATTCACTTGGTAGGGTGCCGATTGCCACAGTCGCAAGCGTGGAGGTTCTGGTGTCTATTGGTGGTTTCTCTTAGCGATAACATGTGTGGGCGCAAGTCTCGGGAAAGTCCAATTCTTTTGCTGGCCAATCGATTCGAGGATTGTGAGCTACCAACCAGGGCATTCCCAAAATCAACCGGAACTGTGGTGCCTTAATGAGGTCGAAAACGATAGATTCTTGGTGTCCATCCTGGCACAGAAGGGTTAAAGCTGCAGTGCATTGGGATACTGGACCAGAAGCTATTTCCGTGCCGTCGACAGTGGTAACAGTGTCGGTGGTTGATTTAGGGCATAACGGAAGACCCATCTTTGCCGCAAGATCCTGGTCGATGTAATTCCCAACGGCTCCACTGTCAATGTACGCTCTTACTGTGTGCACCCGAGATGGTTGTTGGTGATTGATCAAGACCACAGATAGTGCAAAATAGGAGGTCTGTAGTTCACTTTCTTCGCTCGACAAGTGGACCCCTACACTTGCCGGGCTGGGGAGTTTTCCGATTCCTTGATGGTATCTTCCTTGTCCGTGGCCCCTAGCGTCCTCCTCGGTGGCTTCACAGGGCACTCTTTAAGGAAATGACCTGACCTTCCACAGTACAGACATAACTGCTGCTGTCTCCTTTTTTCCCTTTCCGCTTTAGCCAAGGGGGATCTGACCCCCCCGATTTGCATTGGTTCTCCTGAACCTTCCGTTGTGCGGGCAATATTGTCCTTTGAACGCACATACATAGGGCGAGGGTCCGGTCTGGTTCGATCTCTTCTTCGGTTCTGCAACCTATGATCCAGTTGAACAAAAAGGTCAATGAATTCTGAGCAGTCTTTCGGGGGGTTCACTACTTGGGCGAGAACATACTTTAGCTCCCCGCGCAAACCCCGATGAAATAACGTGGTTTTCTTCTCCACTGGCCATTCTGCTTCAACTACGAGTCTATTGAACGTGGCTATGTATGTTAATAGGTCTTGATTCCCTTGGCGTAGGGACAGAAGTTCGTTGTCTAATGCCTGCCCATGAGTACGACGGGCGAACAGCTTTTCCATCTCCTGCTAAAGCCCCTGAAGTCATGCAGCAAAGGATCGTCTTGGGCCACAAAGGGTACAGACCAGTCCGCGGCGCTACCACTCAGGTAGGATAGCACAAAAGCGACCCGTGATTTGTCATTCGGAAAGGTCCCTGGCCTACAAAGGAAGTGCAGGCGGCACTGGTTCATGAACGTTGCAAACCTCTTGGGATCCCCCGTAAATCGTTCGGGCGGGGCCAAGGGAACTGCCCCAGGAAGGGTTATCTGAACGGGATTGGCTGATGGTGCTGACATCGAGGGCACGCTTCCCGGCAATGGTGCATGCCCTGCTTGTGACTGGAGAAGTTGCCGGCTTAAATCATCAGTGCGTTCTTTGGCTACTATCAGCTCTCTCCTCAGGGTGTTGGTCTCCTGCCTGGCTGCATGTACTTCGGAACGTAGCTGCCCCAACATGTGGGCTAACTGGTCAGTTTCTGACATTTCCATGACGCCCAGGTGGATTTTGATGTGAGGCTTTGTGTTCTGTAACGCTCACCTGGTATCCACGGGGACGACACTCAGCCTGTTCTGACCTCTTACAACCTCGAACCCTTCCCTGGAGTCTACTCGACTGGAGACTGGGCCTGAAACACAGGATTGGTAGAGTTTAACTCCCTATTGTCTCTGTGAGCTTGAACCCCTTCTTCCCCGGGGTCCAACCCTTCCCTTTGATCCACAGCTCACCTTGTTTTCTTGGAAAGTGTGCTCTCCGTCCTGCTTTCAGCACAGGGGCGCGTTGATTGATGCAGGCTCGTTGCTGCCTAGTTACTTCACTGGCAAGAGCAAGAGTCCGACAGGTAAGTATAATGAGTCTTTTGAACAGTTCTCTAACTTTGTTCCTTTTCTTCCTTAGATGATGGCTGGCGTCCGGGGTTGGCAACGTGCTGCTGAGATGAGTAGCGCTGAAGGTGAGTGAGAGCGCGATGCGCGATGCGCCCCTTTTGTATTTGTATTGAACTGAGTTATTTTTCTGTGTCTTTTGGGTGCCGCGACGTTTTCAGCTTGGCTGCCGGTTATGAAGAAGAAATGCGGTGAGTAAGCGCGGTATGCGGCGCCTCTAGATGTTTCCACGCTAACCGGGAGTGTCTTTTCCCTCTTGCAGATGGATTAGAAGTTCCAGAGACAGAGTTCCCCCAGAGCGGCTGGGATTCAGGTAAGCATTTGAAGCTCGTACAGTCTTTAAAAAGAAGCGGAGATTTGCTGAATGCTTACTAAAGCCTTATTTTCTCTTCTTTTCCCTTTTCCTTAGGAAGCGGCATGCCGGGATGGGAATGACACCGCCGAAGATGCCCGCAGAACAGAAGAAGCGATGAATGATGGGCAGAAGCGCCGCAAGGAAAGGCTGTTCCTAACGGTGTTCTTGTTCTTGCAGGAGCTGAGCGCGGAAGAAAGATGCAGGCCTACTGGAGACCGATCTGAACATGGCGAGTGTCACGCAGAAAACACAAAGCATGTTTCTCAGCCTGGGCGTGGCTTAAATAGTCTCTGGGTATCCCAGGTGTCTCTGGGCTGAACCACACCCAAAAGACTAGACTGCACATGCAGTTCTGGGAACCAAAATATGTGGGGGCATCCATCTTGTCCCCATCAATGTACTACAAGTCCAATCCCCAATGTTATCCTATGGGGGTGAGTGAGTCTGGTGCCACAAGCGCCAAGTCTGACTCCAAGTGGGTCTTTGGATGGATGGATGGAGAGGCCCTTGAGGGCCATGTAGGTGATCGTGGCCTGGCTCCAGCCTGACATCTTAGAGGGCTGGGGACATGAGGGGCAGGAATCATGACAATGGACATGCATTACTAAAAGCATGTACTTCAATTATCTCTTACCTTTTAGAGGAGTTTTTCTGGTGGGAAGATGAGGACATAAAATTGCCCCAGAGTTATTTTACAATAATATTGATGTCTTTACCAACAGGATTTGGACAGGTCCTCCCTCGTCCAATGCAGAATGGGATAGTCTAGGCAGGGATCTCACCAGTCGCGTAGCACACTAACAACAATTTGAATAGAACACGATCTGGGGTAGCCTGCTCACATCTCTAGGGGGATTTGTCCCTCCAAACAAAGATTCAACCTACCTGTTCCTCATTTATCAGGAAAAGCACCACACACACTAAATACTTCTTCTTCTAGGCACCAAAGATCCCCAGAAAAGTGGAAAAGTGCCTCTTTTAATTTAGTGAGGGTGTACAGTTGTTTAAGGAGTCTCAAGCACAAAAGAAGTTTAAGGATCCCGTGATACATTGTTGAGGGCCGTTTTGGGTAGAAAAGAGGACCACCTCCACCTGCTGGAGACATCTTAATCCCTATTTTCTTTTTTTCAAAAATGTATTTGCATTTGTAAAGTGCTCACACAGCTGGGGGCATCAAGGCGCTGTTACAGGATATGTCTTAGTTGCGTATTTATAAAGTGCTTAAATACCCAGAGGCTTCTAAGCGCGGACCCAGAGATCTAACCTGTGTTGCTTCATGTCATCTTGCTTCCAAGGCGAGCACGTTGCCACTGAGCTGTATTGCTCAAGCAATCCCTCAAACTAGTTAGTGGAAGGTTATTTCCACATCCACACTTTTGTATTCAACTCTTTTTATTGAATTTTTCAGAGCAATACCATAGGCCAAGTTGAGCTGGGTTACTCAACAAAACAACCTACAGTGGGTTAAATTGTCATTTCAAAACGTACACTTCAGTAACAACCCACCTCAGGGCCTGTGGGAGCACGCACCCCGGGCCACTCACTCTGCTTTTCTGGCTACGCCCGCACCTACTTGTTTGTGCTGCTGCGGTTCGCGCCGAGGGCGGCCATCCAGGTGCGGGCTACTCCGCGCAGGTCTCACAGGCTTCCTCCGGGGCTCCCGCGATCAGGGTCGGATTGGCCCCTCAGCCTTTTGGCCCGTGGCCAGGCCGGAATCGTCCCTGGAGAGTGGGGGCAGCTTTCTGGCCATGCCTGGGCCGGTTTAGAAAAACAAAATGTGAATTTATTTTTTTTTTATCCATTATTTTTTTTCCAAAAGCCTTCTTAGGTCGATAAATTAGTGCCAACACACGTTGGGTGATATTGTATGCATATTGGTTCTATAAAAAAAGAGCTTAAGCGTTAGTGCTATACAATAACATTATCATTTGGCCTTGGACGTCTGCTTGGATTCACAGTAATTTAGTGTACTTAAGAACAATTCTATTTGAGGACACATCCTGTTTTGTCAAGGGGTGAAAGGTCGAGTTTGATCGCTTCCCGGGATGTCACTTAGGGGTGGGGTAAAATTACATCACTTTTGGTGATGTCATCAGAGGTCAAGGGTCGTGAGGCAAGGGGTGGGCCACTTTTTTTTAAGGCGAGGGGTGGGCCACTTTTTTTTGGGTGACCGGCCCTATTTCATTTCCCAGTCCGACCCTGCCCGCGATCCGCTCTAGCAGGGTGCCGGTCTTATGTTCTCCGTCGGTGAGGCTGATGTCCGCCGCTCTGCTGCCCGTGGGTATGCCGCATTCGACACTCACATTCCTTGCAAATTTGTAGGTGTGGTCTGCCCCTTGTCTGCTTCTGTCCACACAGCGATGGCGAACTGGCTAGGTTAGGCGGCCATTTTCAGTGGCCGTTCACAACCACACTTTTGAATTACCAATGTGCTGTATTGTGTCTCTCAGAATTTGCAGACACTGTTGCTTTTATGTCAATTGATCTCATTGTCTTAACAGAGAGATATGGGTCGCCCCTTTTTCTGAAGAACTGTTTGACAAACTACGACGTAAAAGTTTTACTATCCTTCATACCGATAGAGTGGGGATGATTGGTTTGGGGGAAGTCCCCTGTACTTTTAAGAACAGGTTTGCTTGCAAATATTCACACGTGACCGATATTTCTTCCTTTTAATGGTTTGCCGTCAGAATAGACACATCTGCCCACCAAAATATTGGTTTTCATGAATGTATCATCCACCTGGAATGCATGCCAAGTTCAAGGATGAATTTGCAACATTTTTTGTTTCTTTAGTGGCTCTGGAATATTTAGCTAATATCTTCTTGGGTAATAGCCTAGAGATAAACAATTACTTAGCCCTGGTAAGATTCTTTTGATTGGATGTTCCTCCCACGTATTCCTCATCTTATGATATCTCCTTCCAGCGTCAGCTGCTTTGGAAATTATTTTACAGCAGAGGGCACCGTGCCTTGTCAGCGACTTGATGTCCCTCGAAGGCCTAAGTCCCCTCTTGAGGTTGACGTCATCACCAGTATATATAGCACGCACTGCGCCCAGTTACTTCGGTTCCCAGTTGTTTCGCTCTCTTCTTACAGAATAACCGGCATTCTTGAGGTCAAACAAAGAGACCAGGGCTCAGGAAATGAAAGGTGTAATGCATGGCAATTCTACTGAGGGGTATGATAGGAGGGGCGATGAGGAATACGTGCGAGGAACATCCAGTCAAAAGAACCTTACCAGGGGTAAGTAACTTGTTCTTAGAATGGATTGTGTCCTCCCACGTATTCCTCATCTTATGACAGCCTCCCTAAGCAGGATGGTATCGGAGGAGGGAGTATGAATGTTCAAGGTTTGTCATTAACACTATGAAGCACAGCTTTTCCAAATCCTGACTCCTGTCCTGACGCGGAGTATAGACAATAGTGTTTTGTAATGCTATGTACAGATGAGCAAGTGACTGCTGCACAGATGCCCTGAATCGGCACCCCCTTTTGTAAGGCAGATGAAGTGGCCACACCCCTTGAGGAATGAGCTTGTAAGCCTACATGGTCATCCTTACCAGCTAGTCTATAACACTCGGTAATGCATAAAGTGATCCAACATGATAAAGTTTGCTTTGTAACTGCAAGACCCAGTTTGTGCCCAGTGTATCCAATAAAGAACTGATCATCATGTCTCAGTTTATCCAAACGAGAAATATAAAAGCTTAAAGCCCTTTTGGGGTCAAGTCGGAAGCCTTTCTTCCTCTTTACCAGGGTGAGGGAAAAAGGTTGGCAATACAATTATTTGGGATAGATGAAACTCTGAAACCACTTTCGCCAGAAAACTCGGTTGGACTCTTAATACAACCCTTTCCTTATAGAACGTTGTAAACAGAGGCTTACATGACAAAGCCTGCAACTCGCTGACCCTGAGTGCAAATGTTATAGCCGTTAAAAAGATAGTTTTTAATTTCTGTAATCTTAATGTGCAAGAATGAAGTGGCTCAAACGGAGCATACATGAGGAATTATAACACCATATTCAAATCCCAAATGGGAACCACAAAAGGGGCTGGAGGGAACACATGTCTAAGCCCTTTTAAGAATTGAATTACAACAGGCATCTTAAATTAATATGTTTGCTTAGACGTGCGCTTAAAAATGTAAAGCGCTGCTAAGTATCCCTTGACATTGCCAACCTGGAGCCCCAGATTAGCCAAATGCAGTAGGAATGATAACGCCATAGGTGTGTTGCATAGAACAGGATCCACATTTTTCTCTCTGCACCTGCTGCAGAACCTGTTCCAATGGCACTGATCCAGAGATTTTTTTGCTAGTTTTCTGGCCAAAAGCAAAATCTCCATCTCGTCTTCTAGGAGGTCCCAATCTTTATACCTCATCCTCTCAGAAATCATGTGTGAAGGTTGAGAGTCTTGACCTCTGGATGGAGAGAACCCGACCCTCCTCTTGCGAGAGAAGGTCCTCTCTTTGCGGAAGACAAATTGGAGGGCAGATGGACATGTCTGGAAGTTCCTGGTACCATGGCCTCATCGGAGCAATTAGGATCATGGATTTCCCGAACTTTCTTAACCTCCTGATCACCTGACGAATGACGGGGACTGGAAGAAACATATACAGGAGTGGAAATTCCCAGTCCACTACAAACACTTCCCATAGTGCTCCTCTCAAAGGAAATTCCCTGGAGCAGAACAGCTTGCACTTCCAGTTGAATCTGTACACAAACAGATCTACTTGAGCGGTTCCCCAAATGGTGAAGATCTCTTGAAGGACATCCTGAGCTAGCTCCCACTCATGGGAAACTGTGCTCTGCCTGCTCAGAGCGTCTGCTGCCGTGTTCTCCTCTCCAGCTAAGTGAACTGGGATACGGAGAATCCTTTTTGAAGTGCCCAGAATCAGAGCTGCATTGCCTCTCTGCACAATGGTAGCGACCCTACATCTCCTCTGTGTTGTTTGTCATTACCAGGACATTCTTTCCCCAAACAGAGGGCAGAAAGGCCTTCAAGCTCTAGTCTGATTGCCCTCAGCTCCAAAAGGTTGATGTGCAGTTTGGATTCCAATGGAGACCAACGACCGCTAACTGTCAGATCGTTGACATGGGCTCCCCACCCAGTGAGGGAGGCGTCTGTAACTACAGTTATCTCCGGCCAATGGTTGCCAAAAAGGTTCACCCTTCAGAATGTTGTCCTCACAGGCCCACCACACGAGATCTTGTGCCACTCTGTTCGGAACCTTAAGTAGATCTGACATCTTACCTGAAAACTGATATCACTGGGACTTGAAGGCCCACTGGAGGAATCTGTCATGACTGTGCCACTGGCGCACCAATTGGCACCATTGTGGACTATTTGGGACTTATTAATCTCCATAATGCTCCCTGGACAATACCTATTCATATTGTTGTCTTTACTTTCCGTTTGTAAGACTTTGGAACTTTCTTATTTAATTTCACAAACTACATGTACCTTAATGCACCTTGTGGCAGTTCCCATTCCCTGGCTATTCCTATGCAGCAGTCTTAGAACTACAATCCCCAGAAGCCTTAGAGATCAGAGCATCTTTCACTTTCCCAGGACCAGAGAGGCAGGAGGCCAATTACCTTCAGGTGTGCTGCTCTAGGTGCTGCTAATTAGCCTGCTTCAGCACAGGACAGGTCAGTATTTAGGCAGCTGCCTGCAGGAGCACAGGTATCTTTCATTGAGTTCGTTTCCAGCCCTTTGTTGCCTTTATCCCTGGATTTCTGCTGTGTCCTGTTGTTTCCAGAACCTGCTCCTGTTCCAGAGCCCTGTGTTCCCTGCCTGGCGACCCTGCTACTCTGCCTTCACTTTCCTGCCTTTTGCCCTGCACCTATGTGCTTCCCATACTGCAGCCCTGATCCCAGTCCTCTGTTCCCTGTCTACAGCCCCTTCCTATCTACCACCAATTATCTTGTTCCCCGCCTGCAGTTCCTTGTGCTGTGCCCATTGCCCGTGTTACCTGTCTTTAGCTTCCTTGAGTCTTCAGTCCTGCCCTTGTTATCCCACTTCAGAGCTACAATTTCCTTGTTATCAGTCTTCAGTCCTGCCGTTGGTACCCCACTTCAGAGCTACAGTTTCCTTGTTTTCTCTCTGCAGTCCTACTCTTGTTATTCCAGTCCAGGGTTACTGTTATTTGTTACCAGTCTACAGTTTCCAGTCTCCTTGCCCCTGCACTTAGATTCTAGTTTTCTTGCATTTCTTCTTTCTTCCGGTTCTCTGTCCTGAACCTTGCTCACTTTGACTTCCTTTTTCCTCTGGATATTTCTGTTACAGTTCTTGTCTTCACTTGTGCCTGTTGTAATCCCTTTGTTCAGAGTTTGGCTGCTTGGTTTCCAGCAGACAATCTCTGCCACTTTCCTTTGTCTTGTTTCAGTATTGTACCTTGTGTCATTGTTAACGGTGTGGTGGTTCCTGTTTCAGGAGGCAGTCATTGTTCAGTTCCTGCTGGACCCGTACAGGCTTCAGTCTTGTGAGTACTGTTATCTTGTTCATGCCTTAGGGTCCAGACACAGACACACACTGATGTTGCTCCTTTCCATGAGCATTCAGAGTGGGGCCCTGTAATAGTAACCTGCTCAGAAGGCAGGAGTTTCCCTGGTTCTGTGGGAAACTCTTCCCCCATGCTGCGTACACCACAAGAGGGAACCTAACGTGTTTGTTTTACTTGTACTCCCTGCCCCTTTCTGTTCACTGCCACCATTGCCTATCCTTGTCTGCAGGACTCCTTGTACTCCTGCTTCTTGTGTACTTTTCTCCCTTTGGCTTTGTGGGCACATCTCTACCTGCAAGCCCCTTTGACAGAATCTCATTCTCAGATGAGCCTCTAGTACCGGAAAAATGCAGGATGCCATGAGGCCAAGCAAACTTAAGAAATCAAAGGCTGGAAGATGCTGGACATTGTGAAATTTGGTGACCATCTGGTGAATTTGTTGAGCTCTCACCTCGGGTGGCAAGGCTTTCCCTGAGGAAGCATCCAGAACCGCTCCGATGAACTGGAGCTTTTGGGAGGGTATCATGTGGGACTTTTTGAATTTGAGGGAGAAGCCCAGTCTGTAGAGAGAGTGGCAGGTGATGCTGAGATGTTCCAGGACCTGTTCAGGAGAATGGGCCCTGATCAGCCAATTGTCCAGATAGTGGTAGATGTGAGACTCTCTGCCACCACTGCCATCAACTTGGTGAAAACCCTTGGGCGGAGGTTAGCCAGAATGGCAGAACTCGAAACTGGTAGTGAGAACCACCAACAGCGAACCTCAGGCACTTCCTGTGCTTGTGATGAATAGGCACATGAAAGTAAGCATCCTGGAGGTCCAATGATACTATCCAATCCTGGAGCTGTAGGGCATGAAGGATCTGATAAAGGGTATTGATCTTGATCTTGTCCTTCCTGAGGAACCTGTTCAAGTATCTCAAGTCCGGGGGGCGCTCGAGAGCCCAAGGAAGATGGCCACCATTTAATGTAGCTCCGGGGAAGTGGAACTATGGGCGGAATGTTTGCTGCTGTGGTTCCACCCTGAGCAGTGTGAGCCGAGGCATCGGGGCATGAACGTCCCGCGCCTTCACCAAAGGACTGCTGGGCGGCCCTGCCAGCCCTGATGCATGTTATTGCTGCAACACTGCAGCCACGAGTCGCTGCTCAGCCGGTGCTATGGCCATGATGGAGAGGGGTGGAGTTCAGATCTTGTGCGCCCTATGTGGCCGCAGCCAGTGCTGTTGGACCGGGTATAATCTGTGCGCCAGAGCAAAAGAAGGCCACCTGCAGCAACGAGTTGCCCATTGAGTATTGAGCTGGCTCGGGGAGAGGGTATCAGGCATACAGCACAGCTGCTGGGAGAGGCTGCATTTCATGTGATGCTGCTCTCTGCTCACATGAGTCACTGGCGTGGCTGCCTGGAAGATGACTAGTTACATCGGTATTTAAACCCTTTTTTTAGCCGGAGGAAGAACAAGGCGTATTGTGTCCGCGGGCCTGTGTGGAGACCACATTACACGGCCATTTGCAAAGCAGGGAACTTTAAAGTCGGCTCGGCCCGTGAATGCAGAAGACTGACAGCACTCACACATGAAGGAGAGGGAATTTAAGTAGGCGTTTGGGTGGGAGGGAAAAGTGCAAACTGTGCAAAATGCACAGAACCAATTAGATGCAGAAAGGGAAGACACAGAGTCAGACACTGAAAACATTGGAGGAAGTGCCTACATTTTCCCTACCGCACATACGCGATGGCACAAGACACAGTTTGACGTGTTTAAGCTGCGAGGTTTGAGGTAGAGTGTGGACCCTGCTTGGTGGGGTTGGAGGAATATAGAGGATTCCACCAGAGAAGTGGAACCTGCAGTGTGAACTTCACAGAGTGCTTGAGGTAGGGCTGAGGTTGTAAAACAGGGGGAGGCCAACATTGGGGAGAGGTAAAGATGCAGGTCCCCATTGTAATTCTGGAAACGTGAAGTTTTCCAGATGGCCTTGTGGAAAAGGCAAAAGAAAAGGGCAGCAACCTGAGGGGGATTTTTTTGCACCGCGTGTAGCCACAAGTAAACAGACCACCTCGGAGCACTCCTCCAGAGCTCTTCGCCATCCCAGGAGCACCTCAAGTCAGTGCTGGGCAGCATTGACAAAACTGTGTCACGACTCAAGGGCAAGTTTGACCACTTGAATTAGAAGGTTGCACAGTTGGAATCCAGAACGTCAACCCTGGAGCAAAAGACCTTTGAAATGGAAAGGCAATGCGGCCAGAGGATCTCTGTAGTGAAGCAGCAAGGTAAACAGCTGGAGGCGATGCAGCGTTGTACTCGAGCACTGGACCGGAGAATGGAATATCTGGAGAATTTACATTGAGAAGTGTTACAGAATCAAACAGTAGGAGAAAAGCAAGGAAAGGAACGCTGAAAGTGGACCGACGCTTTTCTTCAAACTCTCCGATACAAGGGACAAGGAACGGATCCTGCAAGCGGCCAGAGAAAAGGGAGGCTTGAATATGAACAAAAGCAGATCCTGCTCTTTCCATACCTGGTGTAACGCTCACCTGGTTCCCACGGAGGCGCGGCGTCGAAGGCGCAGAACTCTGAAGATGGACAGGAAGGGCCCCTCTATTCTGGCTTCCCTGGCTCGTTGGATACCCTCCTGTGCGTGAAAAGGGTGTATTACCAACTGTGGAACAATGCTCAAGCCTCCCACTCCCTTCCAACCCTCCACGATACCTCCTCCACGATTCCCCGTGAAGCCTCACCTTAGGGTTTGGAAGGATGAGCTCTCCATCCTGCTTCTGATGCAGGGGCACGTTGAAACCCAGTTACTTCACTGGATTGAGGATTGATGGGAGTTCAGGTAAGCTTGACTGTTCAGGTAAGGCGCTGTAAAAGTTCTGTTCAAAAGTAAAAGCTTAATAATAATGTTTGTTGTCTAATTGCAGCAAGCGCTAATGCTTATGTCTTTTTCCCCTTAGGGGCCGGGGTTCGGAGTGCCGGAGATATGGCGCCGACCCGAAGTGAAACAGTTCTGGATGAGCGCTCAGGTAATGTCTTTGCATTCGCTCATTCAATGTCTTTGTCTTTTTTCCCCATAGGGGCCGGGGTCCGGAGATGCCAGGAAGCGGCAGGACCCGAAATGCAGTGGGAATAATCCAACAGGTAAGACTTAAAAGGAAACTGAGCTTTCCTTATTCCTTTTCTCCCTCTCACCTTTGTTCTTGTCTTTTTTCCTCTAGGCGCCGGGGCGTAGCTGAATCCGGAAGATCGCTGCTGAAGATGGAAGCGCCTTGCAAAGGTGAGTAAAATGCAGCGCTGCAGCGATCGAAACGAAATGCCTTTAAAATGATGTCTTCCTTTTCAGGGCCGTTGGAGAAATGACTCCGGGATGCAGATTAAGCAGGTAAGGGCTTTTCTTCTCCTATTCTCTTCCTTTCTCCCCTTGCAGGTGTTCCAGGGTGCTGGCAGGCGTGGCAGATGTCAGGATGCAGGAGCTGACACGGTGAGCGTCCAGCTGCTAGGTGCAGAACAACGCGAAGCATGTTTGGCTGTTCGGGTGGGGTTTAAATAGCCTTGGAAGAAGTTCCTGGTATGTATCCTTCCACCAATCAGGTATGTATCCTTCCCCGACCACACCCGGGTGGTGAAGTAGTCCTACAGGTTAAGTAGTCCCATTCAGGCCTCAAGAGGGCCTGGATGAAGCAGCAAGGTCTGCATCAGGTAAGTGTGCACCCAAGCATTTAAACACATATCCTCTTCTATGAGCCTGGCGCCTAAGGCGCCAGGACTGGGGTCCGCTATGAGCCTGGCGCCTAAGGCGCCAGGACTGAGTTCAAAGGGCCCCGACTTGGGCCCGCTGAGACTTCCCTGGGGAAAATGATGTCTGCCTCTGGGGTTGCTGGGCCCGGCCTGGCTCCTTAGAGGTAGGCATCATGACAGTACCCCCTCTCAAGGCCCCTCCCAAGGTCTTTTCCTCCGGGGGTTTTGGTTTGTGCGGGAATCTTCGATGGAATCTTTGAATTAATCGTGGTGCGTGAACATAGTTACTGGGTTCCCAAGATCTTTCCTGAGGTCCATATCCTTTCCAATCAACAAGATAGAAGAGTTTCGACTTAACTATCTTGGAATCTAAAATGTCTTTCACTTCGAATTCTAATTCTCCATCAATTTGGACAGGGCCTGGGGGCTCAGACAGTCTGGTTCCAGGTTGTACTGGTTTTAGAAGAGATGCGTGAAAAACGGGATGAATCCGCATGTTGGATGGTAAATCGAGTTTAAAGGCCACTGGGTTGATAATAGCTTTGATGGGGTAAGGCCCAATGAATCTGGGATTAAAAGTTTGCTGACCCTTGAGGGGTAGATGTTTAGTTGCTAGCCATACCTGATCTCCTACTTGGTAAGGAGGAGTTTTACTTCGGTGCAAATCAGCGTTTTCTTTATACTTTTTCTTGGCTTGCTGTAAGTGGGTTGTAGCTTCTTTGAAGGCTTGGGTTATTGTGGAATGTAGGTGATTTACTGCAGGCATCTCCAGGGTCAGAGGTGGATCTAGGTCAGAAGTCCGAGGATGGTGACCATACAGGGTATAAAAAGGAGTCTGTCCGGTTCCAGAATGCACTGAATTGTTGTATGCATATTCTGCAATTCAAAGGATGTCCTTCCAATTCAACTCGGATTGGTGTAACATGCACCGCAGATATTGCTCGAGAGTCTGATTGGTTCTCTCGGTTTGTCCGTCGGTCTGGGGGTGGTGGCTGGTGGATAACCGCACGTCTATTTGTGCTAGTTGGCAACATTTCTTCCAAAAGTGGGAGATAAATTGACTTCCACGGTCTGAGACTAATATGGAAGGGAAACCATGTAACTGCACTATATTTTCCATAAATTCCTTGGCCAAGGTGGAAGCTGACGGCAATCCTTTTAAAGGGATGAAATGGGCCATTTTGGAGAATAGATCCACTATTACGAGAATCGTGTTGTAACCACCACAAGGAGGCAGGTCAGTTATAAAGTCCATTGACAAGGTGTGCCAAGGTGCTGGTGGAATGTCCAAAGGTTGAAGTAGGCCGGCTGGCCTTTTCTTTTGACTCTTATTTTGGGCACAGATTCCGCAAGCCAACACAAATGACTTTATGTCTTTTCTCCAAGAAGGCCACCATAAGTGGCGTTTGATCTTTTCTTCTGTTTTCGCGATACCGGGGTGTCCTTCCATTAATGATTCATGATGACGGGTAATGACAAGTTCCTGCAATTCTTTACTTGGCAGAAATAACCGCTCTTGGAAGTAGGGTAAATCATCCTTAACGGTGTAGTGAGGACCCTTTTGACTCCATTCCAGTAAGGCAGAAGAGTCAAAAAGCTGTTTTACTTGAGCTTGGATGTCCTCAATGGTTTGCAATGAAGTCAAGCCCAGAATTCTTTGTTCCGGTATGATTGGCACAGGTTCTAAACTCGAATTGGGTTCTTCCATGCCTATCCGGGATAAGGCATCTGCCTTACCATTCTTGCAGCCAGGGCGATAGGTAATTACAAAATCAAATTCCGCAAAGAATAAAGCCCATCGGAGTTGTCGCGAAGATTGAGCTTTGGCCGTCTTTAAATACTGCAAATTTCTGTGGTCCGTAATTACGGTGATGGTGTGTCTTGCACCGAGAAGATAGTGACGCCAAGCCTTGAAAGATGATTTAATAGCCAGTAGTTCTTTGTCGGTAATTGCGTAATTGAGTTCAGGTGGAGAGAATTTTCTGGACCAAAAGGCTACAGGGTGTAGTTGGTTAGTTTCTGGGTCTCTTTGCGACAGGACAGCTCCCATGGCCGAACTGGATGCATCGGTTTCCACGATGTAAGGGAGATCTGGGCGCGGGTGCTTCAATACAGGTGCAGAGGTGAATTTGGTTTTCAGGTCCTGAAAGGCTTGTTCAGCCTCAAGAGTCCATTCAAAGCGTTTGTTTTTCTTTAGGAGAGCTGTGATGGGTTGAACAGTTCGAGAAAATTCCGGGATGAACCTTCGATAGAAATTGGCAAAGCCAAGCATGCT
This sequence comes from Ambystoma mexicanum, assembly GCF_040938575.1. Taxonomy (NCBI): domain Eukaryota; kingdom Metazoa; phylum Chordata; class Amphibia; order Caudata; family Ambystomatidae; genus Ambystoma; species Ambystoma mexicanum. The sequence goes on along the minus strand of NC_090931.1, from coordinate 1,469,257,398 downwards.
TTGCACTCCCTTCACAGAGCTAGGAGATGGCCATTTGAGAATGGCGTCCACTTTCCGCGAGTCCATTCGGATTCCTTGAGGTGTCAGGATGAATCCGAGAAACTCCACTTCTGTGGTATGAAAAATGCATTTTTCGAGCTTGGCAAATAATTTGTGCTGGCACAATTTCTCAAGAACTGCCCTAACATGGTTTCTGTGATCAGATTCTGAGGAGGAATACACCAGGATGTCGTCAATATAAACGATGACACAAACATCGATAAGTTTCCGAAGAACATCATTCATGAAGTACTGAAAGGCGGCAGGTGCGTTGCACAAACCGAAGGGCATTACTTGATATTCGAAGAGCCCAAATTTGGTGCGGAATGCAGTCTTCCACTCGTCGCCCTCTTTTATACGTACCAGGTGGTAAGCTCCTCAGAGATCTAGCTTGGTGTACACATGAGCATCTTTTACTTGGTCGATAAGCTCAGGTATCAGGGGCAAAGGGTAACGATTCTTAATCGTTATCTGATTTAGGGCGCGGTAGTCAATACAGGCCCTAAGGTCTCCTTCCTTTTTAGGTACGAAGAACAAAGCGGAAGAGACTGGTGACTTTGATGGGCGAATGAAACCATTGGCCAGGTATTGATCCAAATACTGGCGCAAATGCAGGTTCTCAGGTTCAGTAAGAGCATAAATCCTACTACAAGGTAGTTGTGCATTGGGTACCAAGTCGATTTGGCAATCGTAAGATCAATGGGGAGGTAAGGTGTTAGCCTGCTCTTTCTGAAAAACGTCTTGGAATTCTTGGTATTCAGATGGTAGCTGTACAGGGGTGGAAGTTACAGAGGCTAGACCCATAGCTGGATTCCTTGGGTAACAGGTTGGTTCACAATCAGGAAAAGTTATTTTCTTTGCTCGCCAGTCTATTCTCGGATTATGTGTTTCTAACCAAGGGATTCCAAGAAGTACTTGAAATTGTGGGGCCTTGATCACATCAAACACGATTGCTTCCCGATGTCCGTCCTGACCCACCAGAGTGATTTCAACTGTGGAATGCGTTACAGGCCCTGAGGCTATTTCGGTTCCATCAACTGTAGTAATTACATCTTGGGTTACTTTCGGGCGGAGAGGAAGCTTAATCCTGGAAGCCAATTCACGGTCTATGTAATTTCCAATAGCTCCACTGTCTATGTATGCTTTTATAGCATGCAACTGCTGAGGCTGTTTTGGGTTCACAAGCACCATTGGCATGACAAAATGCGAGGTCAAAGAGTTTGTTTTCAAGCTCGGCAAGCGGACCCCTACGCTTGTCGGGCTAGGTCGTTTCCCGAACCAGGTGTCAATAACTCGTTATCAGTGGCTCCAACCACCTTCTTGGGTGGTTTAACTGGACAACTTTGAAGAAAGTGACCGGAAGTTCCGCAATACAGACAAAGTTGCATTTGTCGCCTTCTCTCTCGTTCCTTCTGCGTTAATGGTCCTTTAACACTGCCAATTTGCATAGGTTCGGAAACGTCAGTACTCTTGGAGTTAACGTGGGTCTTGATAGGTACTCTGCTTTCATACTTGAGCCGATCTGCTTTTCTATTTTGAAGTCTGTGATCAGGTTGAACCACTAAGTCTATGTAGTCTGCGCAGGCCTGGGGTGGATCTACTATCTGAGCTATAACATCTTTAAGCTCTCCGCGCAGGCCTCGATGAAACAATGTGATCCTTTTATTTTCAGGCCATCCGGTTTCCACAACTAGTCTATTAAAGGTGGCGATATAGGACAAAAGATCCTGATTACCTTGTCGTAAGGATAGCAGTTCGTTGTCAAGGGCCTGTCCCTGCGAGTGTCGAGCGAACAATCTTTCCATGCTGTCCTGGAAGCCCTGGAAATCCCGGAGAATGGGATCATCCTGATTTACCAATGGAATAGACCAATCGGCAGCACAGCCACTGAGGTAAGATAGTACAAAGGCTACTTTGGTCTGGTCGTTGGGGAAGGCCCCGGGCCTGCATAAAAAGTGTAAACGGCATTGGTTCATAAAAACGGCATATTTCTTGGGATCCCCCGCAAAACGTTCCGGCGGGGCCAAAGGCATGTGTCCAGGTAGATTGATTTGTACCGGGTTATTCAAACCCATTGTTGTAGAAATATCTCCGGAAACAGGTAAAGGAGTGTGCTCTGCCTGGCCCTGCAATAACCTTTTGGCCAGATCATCAGTTCTTTCCTTGGATAAGATTAGTTCCCTTCTGAGAGCACTTCTGCCCTTAATTCCCCTAAAAGATGGGCCAGCTGATCTGTCTCGGAAGTCTCCATAGCGCCCAGGTGGGAAATTGTGGTAAGGCTTCGCGTTCTGTAACGCTCACCTGGTTCCCACGGAGGCGCGGCGACGAAGGCGCAGAACTCTGAAGATGGACAGGAAGGGCCCCTCTATTCTGGCTTCCCTGGCTTGTTGGATACCCTCCTGTGCGTGAAAAGGGAGTATTACCAACTGTGGAACAATGCTCAAGCCTCCCACTCCCTTCCAACCCTCCACGATACCTCCTCCACGATTCCCCGTGAAGCCTCACCTTAGGGTTTGGAAGGATGAGCTCTCCATCCTGCTTCTGATGCAGGGGCGCGTTGAAACCCAGTTACTTCACTGGATTGAGGATTGATGGGAGTTCAGGTAAGCTTGACTGTTCAGGTAGGGCGCTGTAAAAGTTCTGTTCAAAAGTTCAAGCTTAATAATAATGTTTGTTGTCTAATTGCAGCAAGCGCTAATGCTTATGTCTTTTTCCCCTTAGGGGCCGGGGTTCGGAGTGCCGGAGATATGGCGCCGACCCGAAGTGAAACAGTTCTGGATGAGCGCTCAGGTAATGTCTTTGCATTCGCTCATTCAATGTCTTTGTCTTTTTTCCCCATAGGGGCCGGGGTCCGGAGATGCCAGGAAGCGGCAGGACCCGAAATGCAGTGGGAATAATCCAACAGGTAAGACTTAAAAGGAAACTGAGCTTTCCTTATTCCTTTTCTCCCTCTCACCTTTGTTCTTGTCTTTTTTCCTCTAGGCGCCGGGGGGCGTAGCTGAATCCGGAAGATCGCTGCTGAAGATGGAAGCGCCTTGCAAAGGTGAGTAAAATGCAGCGCTGCAGCGATCGAAACGAAATGCCTTTAAAATGATGTCTTCCTTTTCAGGGCCGTTGGGGAAAATGACTCCGGGATGCAGATTTAGCAGGTAAGGGCTTTTCTTCTCCTATTCTCTTCCTTTCTCCCCTTGCAGGTGTTCCAGGGTGCTGGCAGGCGTGGCAGAAGTCAGGATGCAGGAGCTGACACGGTGAGCGTCCAGCTGCTAGGTGCAGAACAACGCGAAGCATGTGTGGCTGTTCGGGTGGGGTTTAAATAGCCTTGGAAGAAGTTCCTGGTATGTATCCTTCCACCAATCAGGTATGTATCCTTCCCCGACCACACCCGGGTGGTGAAGTAGTCCTACAGGTTAAGTAGTCCCATTCAGGCCTCAAGAGGGCCTGGATGAAGCAGCAAGGTCTGCATCAGGTAAGTGTGCACCCAAGCATTTAAACACATATCCTCTTCTATGAGCCTGGCGCCTAAGGCGCCAGGACTGGGGTCCGCTATGAGCCTGGCGCCTAAGGCGCCAGGACTCAGTCCAAAGGGCCCCGACTTGGGCCCGCTGAGACTTCCCTGGGGAAAATGATGTCTGCCTCTGGGGTTGCTGGGCCCGGCCTGGCTCCTTAGAGGTAGGCATCATGACACCTGGTGCCTGAAACAGAAAAGAGAAGGAAAGTTCTGAACGATTTGAAGATTATCTTTCTTGCCAGAGGGGTAAAGGCAGGTATTTTGCATCCGGCCAAACTCAGGGTAATGTGGAAGGAAAAGGAATATGTCTTCTGGGACTCTGAGAAAGCAGAAGAGCTACTCAAAGCAATACCAGTACTGCCAACAGAAAAGGGTTGCACTTGAACAGAGTCTTCCTTGAAAGTTGGTTGTCCCTCGAGGGTGAAGTTTCCATTACGAATATGAGCAGTTCTTGGGCGGGTCCCTGGGTGGAGTGGTGCGCATGGTGGGAGGTTTTTATTGGCGGTGGGATAGGCCTGTGTGTGGGGAGCACTCCAGTTGAGGCATGGGTGGATGACAGAGGAGGTTTATCCTATCCTTGTTGTTTTCTGTTTTATTCTTTTATCTCACCGAATTTCTCGCACATGGGCTAGTGTTGAACATTCGGGGTTGTCTTTTTTTTTCCTACTGTGTTATAGAAATTAGGCCACCCCCCAATTATAGAGTGGATATTCAGAAGGACTGTTAGGCTGTTTTATTAGTTGCAGAAATATTGATTTAAATGTCTCAAGGTGGTCCTTCATGTTGTAGGCTACTCATGTATGTAACAACACTGGACACCTTTAAAATAAAGTTTAAAAAAAGGTATCTCAAGTGAAAAATGGGTCTCAATCCTCAGTCCTTTTTGGGAATCAAAAAGTAAGGGGAGTACCACCCCCTGTTCCTCTCCATCACAGGAGACTCTATGTCAGGAAATTGCAGTAGCAGAATCACGTGAGACCAAACCCAAAAAGGTTTTTTAGACAAATTACGCTTAAACTGTCTTTCTTGTTACATCATTTATAGACACTATTGAGTCTATTTAACTGGGAACTTTGTGATACTTCAGAGGTCGAGCCCTCCTGTTGAATTAATTCACCACCCGCATTCATGAGGTTTACATCTGGTGATTGGCCGGTTGGAACATACCGTCTGTCTGCCTTCTCTTTCCTGCCGTAGACCCCATGTGGAGACAACATCCATCCAACATCCATTAGGGTAAGCTGCAATTGAAAGTGGGACTTTTTTGTAAAGGGAGACCTGGGTAACGCACAAACAGAATTGTTGGATTGTAGTGTAGTAACATATGGGTCTGGTGGTCCCCTTATTTTTTATTATTACAATATGTGTAGACACTCTTGGAGGTAAGAAGCCTATTAACTTGCAGGGGCCACAATGTGATCCTTGCTCCGGGAGTGGCCCCTGGGGGTAGGGTTGGAGCAATGCACAAGTAGCACAATTCTTCCGTAACGGTACAAGATCTAATTGAATGGTTCTTGTTTGACATTTTGGAATTGATCAAATGTATGGGTTGCCCCAAGAGACTGGGGCAGCTACAGAGACAAGGCATTTTTGGTGTTTTGAGGTTTTAGAAGTTTTTAAATGTGGTGTGATGATATACAATTTGCAATTCTGGAAAGCAATCACACTGGAAAAAGACTGATGCATTTCTTTTATTTTTTCCTTGCGCTTCCCTTTCTTGTCCCTTCCATATTGTGTGTTAATAAACAGTCTCTAGGTTTGGAATATGAAATTAACAAGAAAGAATACAGTTAAACATTGAAGAAATGCACGCTGTTAGCACACCGACCGTTAGTTATGTATTTGAACATTGTTTGTATTTGTTTGTCCTGATGAGGTGCAGTAGTTGTAAAGTGTTTTACCAACCACTAGCCCGAAACTCGAGTCGACAAGATCAGAGGTTCCACTCCCTCTTTGGAGTTGGACTCTACTTGGGTCACAGAGAAATGTCGGAGCAATTGTATATGTGTAAAGAAATGTGCTAATATATACTCTTTTTATAATATACATTGATGCACTTTATGTTTTAACGTCTTGAGGTCTATTGGTATAGACAGTTTTGTTCTGCTCTGGGAACACACATCAGAAATTGCTTTGAATTGCACAGGTATGAATGAGTATGTTTATGTTGATTCTTTTGAATGTGAATGATAGTTTATGTGATGAATGTTGAGAGACAATGATTTTTGGTTGGTGTGATGTACTTTTTGGGTTTTCTTGATTTTTCAGATTGTTTGATTTTAACAATTGTTCAATTGATGTATGTTGTTTTTACACACTTTTCCTGATGGGTTATTAATTATGACCATATACATATAAAAACAAAATAAAGCTTCAATGTAATTATTAATGCCTTGTCTGAGAATCATTGAGCACAATAACTGCCACTGTCTCTTGGAAGGAATTGGTTGGTAGGTTCACCATGTAGTTACACAATACAAATGGTGTGAGGATGGTACTTGTCTCCCGACTTTTGTACCTTTTTGCATGGCCTCTCCATCACAGGTACTGGTTTCTATAGCATCTTTTTCCAGCAGACTGGAGCTATCCTGCAAGAGGAACTGATCTGGTGCTCCCCGGTGGATGATCCAGAGGCCTTCTTAAGAAGTGGCGGCAGTAACCCTGGGCTACTGTTTGCAAGGCCCAAGCATTGGAAGTAATTCACCGCCATTCTTCCAGATGCTGACTGAGCCTGCCTCCCGCCTCTGTCGTGTGGACTAATGCCTCCGAGTGGTTTTGAGGCAGCGGCTGAGGGTAAAGTAGCCATTGCTTGATTGGACTTAATACCTCTTCCTCTACCACAAAGACATTTTCTCTGGCCTCTTTGACTGGCCAGTCCTCTTGCTCTCCCAAATGAGGAATAATAGCTAAAGGACCTACCCCTCCAAGCTTGTGCGGCGGGGTGAGAAGGTTGAGGTTGTCTGATAGCGACACTGAATGACTTGGCCGCTGCTTTTGAGGTCTGCAATTTCTCAAGACTTTCATCAGCCTTGCTGTCAAACAATTGAGTGTCGTCAAAGGGCATGTTAAGTAGTCTGACTGCACATCTGGTACAAGGCCAGACTTCCTCAACCACGCAAACCTGCGCATTACCGTGACCGCTGCCACGACTCTGATAACACTATGGGCACAGTCGAAACATGACTGGAGGGATTTGCACATAGCGTTTTTTCCATCTTTCACAATATTCATGACACCTTCCCTCTCCTCTCCTTCAGGGATATTCTCAGCTGCCATTGCAATAAAATCCCACAAAGTGTGGGTAAATTTAGCTAGAGCGCAAGTAGCATTGATGGACTTAAAAACCATACTACTGGCTGAAAAAAACTTTTTAGCTAGCGCATCAAATCGCGTGTTGTCCCTATCTGGAGGTACGGTAGGGTAAGCCACCTGTCTTGATGTGGATGTAGAGGCCTGTCCCACAAGACTTTCCGGGGTAAAATGCCTTGAAAGATATTCAGGGCCAATGCTTGAGGGCCTGTATTTTTCAGTCAGATTTTTACTGATGGCAGGATTTGTATCAGAGCACTCCCAGTTAGCCATGACCCTTTTTTGTAGAGCCGAATGAAACAGCAAAACATGGGCGTTTTGCTGACCCTTGTCTAGAATGTCTGTCAAGTCATCCTGTTCATAGGCTGCAGCTGGTCTCCCCCGACCCACGTATTAAGCTACCCTATTCAGGAGTTGTCTGCATGATGCTTCAGCGTGCTCAAACCGGTCAGACTTACCAAACTCAATTTCAGGGAAAGTGTCCAGGCCACTTGCACTCTGAAGATTCTCAAACAAGTCTTGTATCCTTGACTCCTCAGATACTAATGCTTCACGAACATTGGGTGTTCTCTATTCCAGGTCAAAAGGTGGCATATCCTGGTCTGAGGGTTCATGTTACTCAAAAATAGAGGAGAGGGACTTTTTCGGTAAGGGTTTCAAAGACTTCTCGATTTCCTTCGAGGGCATCAAAGTTTTGACACCTCTGACATCGACAACACTGGCCTCGATGGGCTCAACCCACGACTCAAAGGAGTCTTCAAGGGTTGAGGACCGAATCTCTCCTCATTTCGAGGCTTCGAGGGATCGCAAGGGGTCAGCGGCTTTTCAACCGGGCTCTCGGTTGCGCACGTTTTAGCCTTCTTCAAATCTTTATCAGCCTTGGTAGGCGTAACAGGGTCCTAACTCTTCATCTTTTCCTTCAAAGTGGCCAGGGTCGACTTTTCAAAGATGTTTAACATTTGAAGCCTGAAAGACTCATTTCGCTTTCAAAAGCTGAAAATACCTAGGCAGGAGAGGATCCGGCCTTCATTTCCTGACACGCAACATTAAGTGTGTTGAGTGTAATGGCAAGACACCTGTAGAAGTGCCTCGTCCAATTTAGGTTCCTCCTGGAGCTAACAGATTGCATAAGAACAATGGCCGGAACATGCACCCCCTCAACTCCCAACCTGGCTTGCCCTACCCCAATACAAAACTCCACACTCTAGTCTGCTTTAAAGTCAAAACTATTTCCCAAATACCCTCATCTCTTACAATCCTTGCAGATGTTGCAAAATCTGAAATACAATCTAAATGCGATGCACAGCAATGACACATCTGGTTTCCTGATGTTAGTTTTCCTTTCTCTATACCGTGAATTGAACATTATCTACACTGCATATTTGTCATTCACCATTACTTTGCCAACCCCACCTTGCTCACTACACAATTTCTTTCCAATGCCTTCAACTGTGACAACTGAAAGATTTGTAAAACGCGACCAAAAAAAGGGATAACGGCGTGCGTTTTGTGTATAAAAGAATGTTGGGCAACGGTGTGATTGGAGGTGTCGCTTGTACAAATGAAGAATTCCGCTTCTCATATAGTCCATGAGAGTGTCCCCTGATTTTCCACTGACACAGCATGACTATTTACTAAATATGTAGCTTTTGTGCCTTCTCTACTCTTGCATACGCAGAACTTCAACAGCCCATAGCACACTGAAACGACCAGCCTTTGTATCTTCTCCACACAAGTAATAATAACATAACATGTTTTCCAAAGTCTTTCAGGCCGTCTTCCTTACTGCTCCTGCTTCTCTGTCTGTGATAATAGGTGAAACAGCATTCAATGTGCCAACCACACAAGAATAAAAGGGCAAGTTCGTGCCGACAGGATTTGAAACTATAACTGAAGTTTGCAAATAAAGATTTGAACCGAGCAGTGAACCTGCTGAGCTATCTTACACATTTCGGGTGAATAGGCCATCGTATTCCCACCAGGGATTGACACACTATAAACACACAAACCCTGATGGCATGCAGTATGCCACAAGGGTCCTCTGCAGGGACTGGCAGAAGCCGAACTGGGGGAAAGTGGGGTCGGTGGCATGAGTGAGGGGAGAAGAATGGGACCTCTACGAATAGACAAGGGAAGATGGCAGTAAATAGACCCGCCAGGGTAAGCAACCCAGGCCACTAGTGGAAAGGTGCATGACCGCTTGAATCAGACTAGCGCAGGACATTGGCATGAAGCGTGAAGGTGTTGATCTGATAGGTTAATCTCAAAGATCCCTCTGACCCGATATAGAGAACTTATGGTGACAAAAAAAAAAAACATTAACCTATTGATACAATGATACAGTCAACTACAGTATCCGGAATGAAATAGAGAAACTTGAATAAGAAACGGCCAAAGAATCTTCAGCGCTTTTAACTGGAATGCTCTATGATGCCCAGGCCCAGCATTGTTCCTAGCACTCCCTCCCGGCTACACCATATTTAGGCAAGATCGCCCACACCTGAAAGGGGGAAGGGTCGCCCTCAGTGAAAGAAGCCATCCCAATTAGAACGGTGGACAGGTCAATTGGAAACTACAGTCACCATCTACTCCTCAAACTGAACCCCTCCCGTAACTGCACCATAACCCTCCATATTGTTTACCCACCCCCCTCCCCCCCTGGACCCATAGCAGACTTCCAGGCATCCCTGACACACCTCCTCTCAGACAATCTAAAGAAATCCACGAAGGCCATCCTGCTAGGAGACTAAAAACTCTTGATAAGGTGCAAAATCACTTGATAAGGTGTTAGTAACCCTAGGGTTCCAGCAAGCTATCACAGACCCCAACCACACCAAGGGTCACACCCTTGATTGGATAGCACACCACAACTGCCTTCCTACTATCAAAACCAACTCACCTCTTCCATGGACTGACCACCATTTCATCCTATTCGATCTCACCACTGCCAAGACAGTACACCAGTCAGAGACTCCCCTTTCTCCAGCTCTCACCAGGAGCTCTCGTCAGCTCACCAAAGAAAGGCTCCTACCTCACCTTTTAGTGCCGGCATTCAGGCCTCCATTCGCTAAAGACCCAGAAACACTAGCACTAACATTCAACACCATCATTACCCAAGCAATAGACACGATTGCCCCACTCACCTCAAGGAAAGCCAAACGCACCAAGCACACTAACGCTTGGTACACCCATGAGCTTCTCGAGCTATGCACCAAAAAAGGGGATGCTCTCTCCATCTGGAAAGCCAATCACTGTGACTCTGCCAAACAAGAATTCAACAAAATCGCTAAAGTTTACAAACCAGCTATCATCAAAGCCAAAGCCACCTCCTTCAACGCCAGAATAGCCAAAGCCAAATCAGACACCAAAAAGATCTTCTCCATTTTCAGGGAACTAGAATCACCCCGCCCCCCCCACAGGCCATCACTAAAGATGAAGCCTGGTGCAACAGCACACAATCTGCCATGGTCTGCAAACTAGACACTCTAGATCGCAAAATCCAAGCCAAGCAACAGTCACTGCGCCTTGAAACACTTGTGTATAGGCGCGTTACAAATGCCATATCATATCATATCACTGAACCACCAAGGGCACAACCTCCCAAACCACAACTCCACCTCTTTTGAGGAAGTGAAAGAATAGGAAGCCATCGCCCTCATGAACACTATTAAACCTTCTAAATGTAAAGGGGACATTTGCCCGGCACCTCTCATCAAAGAGTGTGTTTCTACCCATGCCCCCTTCCTCACTGCATTTATTAACGCCTCCTTTTCCACTGGGCTTGTCCCAACTTGCCTTAAGGAAGCTTGGGTGCGCCCACTCTTAAAGAAACCCACGCTTGACCCAACCAACCCAGGGAACTACAGACCCATCACTACTGTTCCCTTTCTTCTCAGGATCCTAGATAAGGCAGCTTACCTGCAAGTCCAACCGTTCCTTGAAGCTGATAGCCTTTTCGGCCAATGCCAGTCAGGCTTTCGCCCAGGCCATGGAACTGAAACAGCCCTACTAGACCTCAAGAACAGAATGGACGACATCAGAGATTCAGGCAAATCAGCCCTACTCCTTGTCTTAGACTTGACGGCTGCCTTTCATCTCATCGACCACAAAACCCTCTGCCACCATCTCTCATCCTCTGCACAGTTCTCCCCCAACACCACAGCCTGGCTCGCCTCATTCCTCCAAGGTAGAGCCATGATAGTTTTCTAAGACCAAGCTTGCGTGCTCCCGAACATCATCCAATGCGGAGTCCCACAAGGCTCATGCATTTCACCCACTCTATATAACTTTTCACCAGGCCACTTTTCCATATTCTTGACTCACTAGGCATCATATATACAAACTACGCAGAGGACACACAGGTCCTCTTGTCACTATCTGGTGACTACTAGTCTGACACTAAAACCCTAAACGCTGCCTACTCTACCATCCAAACCTGGATGGCAGAGAACTGGTTGTGCTTAAACGAAGACAAAACTGAACTGCTCCTAAATGGTTCCTCAGAAACCATAAGGAAACTCGTCAACCAATATAGTGCCTTCACTATTGACAACACACAAATCACAGTCTCCCAAGATGTCAAAATGCTTGGAGTCTACCTAGACTCCAACCTCTCTATGACCAGGAAGGTAAACGCTATTGCCTCCTCTGCAGCCTACCACTCTAAACTACTCAAGGCAGTTAGAACCTTCCTTACAGAGCAGAACTGCCTAACCATAGCTAGAGCCATAATTGAGGCCCGACTTGTTTACTGCAATGCCCTCCTGGCTGGCACCTCTACAAAAAATATCGAAAAACTCCAAACTGTCCAAAATAATGCTCTCCAGGCTGCCATCGGCTTCCCCAGAAGGGACCACATATTAGGAAACAAGCCCACTGGCTACCCATTAAAGAACGGGTCATCTTTAAAACACTGGCCCACACACACACAAATGCATCCACTATGCAGCCCCTCAAAACCTAACACAAAGAATTACAAGACCACCCACAGCTAGACCTACCAGAACCCCATCCATCAACCTACTAGCAGTGCCCAAGGTATTGAGACCACGGCGGGAGGGTCCAGCTTCCCATTCATTGCCGCTACTCAGTGGAACTCCCTGCCACCCAACCTCAGAGGAATATCATCCCACATAGCCTTTCACAAATCAATCAAAACCCTGCTGTTCGCCTGAACCTGCCACTCCCCACTCTATAGCAATGTCCTGATTGTAACTGCCTCTTGTAACTAAATCATCTGTAAGCACCTTACGCTATACCCATGTTACCTAACTTTGCTATGCTGATTGTAACCTGTAAGCAAAGTATGTACCTCGTAACTAAGACACGCTCTTGTAACAGCGCCTCAATGCCTCTGGGCTGCCAGTGTGCTTTATAAATATAAATAATAAAAATAGATGCTCGATGACTTGCCACACCATGAGCTATCCAGATGAACTATGCCACCAGTGCTTTTTCTGAGCTTCAGCACCTGATCAACAATAAGTCCTCCCTACTTACCCCATTTCCATTTATTTTGGGATCTCTGTCAGATTTTTGACTGATTCTATCCCTCTCAGTGTACCAAAGAGAATTCTGAGCAAAGTGGACACTCTTTATGAAATCACATCTCCTGCCCGTGTCAACCTGCAGTGGCCCCAACAGGTTACACTTTATAAGTATGTGTTTGCCCACCAGGCTGCCCATCTTCTAGAGCCCAGTTATGTTACATTTCAAATCCTTGGAAACAACTCTACTGAACTAGTGATCTGTTAGTATAAACGGAACAGGGGCCCAGGCTCTGTGCTTTATGTGTGCTGCATTAATTCCACTTAGTAAACACAGACAAATCAATGAGCCATGCAAAGGAGTAGATTAGAGGACCTCCGCATCTCAGAACCCATCAAATGTGCACATGTATAGGCCAAGCTTCTTTACCCAAAAGCCCCTGTTTGGACATGTTATTTCCTTATTTTTGTCCATTCCATTTTAGACTGATTCTGTTTTCTCTTGCTTGATTGTTCGGTATTCCTACCCTCTTTTACTCCTTTTCCACCAAATACCGTAAACAATTTTCTTCGTCTACAAATTCCTTGCTCCTCCCATTGCTCATTCACGGCCACTTATCCTATTCTTTTCTGGTCTCTGGCACCTGATTTGCGACCTGTCTACTTTTCTTGACGGCTGCCTCTTAATATTGGTTCTTTACTTTTAGCCCCAGGAACCTCGAAGGATAAAGAAATGCTGCAAAGAAACACACCTCAGACTCGGACTGGAGAGACTGGATGGAGCAGAAAAGTGCATTGTCCGGAAGTGCTGCCAGTTGTGCCAGTGCCCCATTACTATCTCTGTGCACTTTCTCCTTTAGCCGACCTAAGAACGCTGTGCTCTCCCGCGGCGGTTGCCACCTGGGGTTAGTAATGGCAAAGTGCATCAAGGACAGCTCTGTCTTCCCGTCTTCAGCCTGCTGGTAGATCGATGCTTCCGTCTTTCCTGCGGACATCCACTGGAAAACACAAAAAAGGACAAATGCAATTAGAACAGGGTTCACTGGCATCCAGGTCCTTTAACTCTGTAGTCACATACCATCTGTCTCTTCAAATATATTTGTCAAGGGAAATTCAGAATCACACATTTCACTTCACGCTTCACAAACCTAATGATACTTAACCATGCCCTTCCCATCACTGTCGCCAGCAGTGCGGTCTGAAGCACCACCATTCCATTGACAACACGTTAGTAGATTCTGAAACTGGCTGCGGTACATTTCCCAAACGTCCCTACTTTGGTGGGAGCATCCCTAACCTGAAGGTTATTTATTTAAAAAATGTTACCAAATTGGGTATAAAAAAAAAAATCAAAAACACAGGAGATCAAGTTTTTTCCTGAAGGGGGACTGGAAGAGCTCCCGGATGTTCCTCAGAAAAGGTTCCTGATTTTGGCTCTTAAATATTGGTTGGTGAAGGTCCCTCCAACGCTAAACCTAGACTGGTGAAACAATTCACAGTATGTTTGTCTATCTAAATGTAACAGCTGCCACAGTAGACCGTCAGTCTTGACCATTGCCTCAGATATCACTGCTCTAAACATTTTCAAATTTGAATTAATAATGTCCTCAATCTGCCTAACTCCTCCCCTCGCCCCCTTCAACTAATCCAGAACAGGACTGTGAGACTCATCCTTGGCCTCAAACCCAAGGTCTGCATCTCTCCAGCCATACATTCTCTCCACTGGCTCCTGGTTGCTGCAGGGATCAAGTTCAAGACCCTCTGCATCATCCACAAGGCTTTCTGGGGCCTGGACCCCACTATATCTAACTCTCCCTCCACAATGATCTCCCTGCTAGAGCCCTTTGGTCTTCTAGCTCCAAATCTTAGCAGATCAGACATTTTTACAAGCAGAGAGCAGTGGTCAAAGTGGGCGGGAGCGGTGCTCCTCTACTTCTTTTAATGAAGTTTTACCATTCCTATACTTTTATTTTAAAAAGAAACCGCTCCGGAACGGTTTCGTTTTAAAATAAACGTGTAGGAAGCAGTTGAAACTTGCACTTTAAGTGCAGTGCACTGAACATTCCCTTAAACTGCAGGCACATGCATTTGGGGGTTTATATTGTGCGTGGGAGGATGTGTGGCGATAGGGTTTGCGGGGAGTGGTGCAGACCAGTAGGGAACATAGCTCCACTACTTCTTTTCGTACACTTCAACCACTGTCAGAGAGTGGGGGACAAGCAGAGTGGTGGTAGATCTCTCTACTCTGCAGGTGCCTCCCTCTGGAGTGGCCTCCCTGCCCCTCTCAGACTTGAGTCGGATCTCCTTAAGCTCCCGAAGCTTTTCAAGACCTTCCCTTTCTCTTCCTCCTTCCCTATCCCCCTCCCCTGCTAATGTCACCCTCTGCCTCCTTGACTGCCTGCCTGGTTCCCTCAGATTCTTACAGAGCACAGGGCCCTCCTCGACCAGTCTACCCCTGCACTTGGTCTCCCCTGACACCCCCCCAACCTGCACTTTCCCTCCCGCTGCACTAGCCTGGCTGTTCCTGCACCCCTTGAGCCCTTCCAGCCCGTCGCTCGCACTAAGCATGTGGACTTTCTTCCCCAGCACTTTCTGCATTCCCCTGGCACTGTCCACCTGGCCTCCCCTGGCACTTGCTTAACCCACAGTCCCTTACACCCTCACTGGCACTCCCCCCCCCCCTGCACTTCTGGTTACTGCACTTGCACAATCCGAAATGCTACAAGGCCTAGTAGGA
Source organism: Ambystoma mexicanum (assembly GCF_040938575.1). Classification (NCBI taxonomy): domain Eukaryota; kingdom Metazoa; phylum Chordata; class Amphibia; order Caudata; family Ambystomatidae; genus Ambystoma; species Ambystoma mexicanum. The sequence goes on along the minus strand of NC_090931.1, from coordinate 1,469,242,319 downwards.
CGGTTTATGTCTTTCTTCGTCCTTTTTTTGGTCATCTTCCCCCTCCCCCTCCTGTCTTGTTGCACCTCGAAACACCTTGTGTATAGGCACATTATAAATACCTAATAAATAAATAAAATAAATGAACTCAATCCATTGTTGAGTGTATTACATCTCATGAGCAATGCTGTTGCTTCCCCTCTTGATGTCAGAACATGTTAGGTTTCAATTGTATTGTTGAAAAGAAATGCAGTGTGTGGTAGGTCAGAAGAAGGAGATAGACCAGGGTTTGCCATTTCAAGAGTTGTTTATTATAAATAAAAAGAAAATGCCAGACTTTCCTACTTGAAGGGCTTCCCTACCCAAAACAACTAAACTATGGTGCTCATCCTCCGTTCTGAAGTCCAAAGTAAAAGTCTGTCTTCCATCTAAAACTAATTTTCACTGACCCTACCCTTATCCTAAATAACTTAAGACCAGGAGAATGACTCCCTTATCCTAGTTTGCTTTTCAGTACAGGATCTTCCAATAGGTCTTAGCTATTTCTTGCACCAGTTCATTCAGTTCTCTAAGGGGACTTCTCCACATCCCTTTGTTTATTTCTCCTCAGCATCTCAAGTTTCTCTCTCTAGGTGCTCTGGCACCTGAACATTCTTTTACTCTGTTCCTCTCAACTGTAGTTGACAGTTTCTCTTTTTCTGACAGCAGTTTCACCTTTTGTACATCCTCTCTTATATCTATTATTACAATCTGCTTCATTCTTGTTTCTTCACTGGAATCTGTGTGATGTAACCAAAGACCAGTCTCACTCCTTTTATGATACTTCCATTCACTGGGATGAATAGGCTTAGTCCCTGAATGATTCTCTCTCTTCTTAGTATACAACCGTTCACTGAGACGAGAAGCTGAGTCCCTGAATGATTCTCATTCTTCTTAATATACAACCATTCACTGGGAAAAGTAGGCTGAATCCTTGCATGATTCTCACTCTTATTAGGATTTAACCATTCACTGGGACGAGTAGGCTGAATCCCTGAATAATTCTCACTCTTATTAGTATACAACCATTCACTGGGACGAGTATGCTGACTCCAATCGTTATATTCGTTCTTCTTACTATGACAAATATGATTGTACTACTCGATAACTGTGCCTTGCTCCCCAGTTCTCTTGATCTACCCATTACCTGCAATGCTATAGGGCTGCATCACCGGGTAGGCATTCGCCTTCGGAGTATCTCCGTGGTTCATCAGGACGGCTGTCGTGATCGCTCCCTCTTCTTCTGACACGCTTCGGTGTCGTCCTCTCGATGTGGTTTTGGGAGGGGTTCCCACTCCTACTCCTTCCCAGCCACCACTTCTCTCTTGCAGTTCCCTTCTTCAGGCCTCCGTCAGGTAGGTAGGCTCTCATAGTTACTTGCTGTAGCTCAGGAACTTCCCAGCCACAGCTTCTCTTCAGCCTTCTTCGAGCATCCCTCCTGGGACTGTTATCCAACTGGCAGATTGCCCAGCGTCTGCCCCGTGAATTGGGCACTTCCTTATTCCAGCTGCTCGTCCGAGTGGAAGGCAGCATTCTCTCCAGGTTACCAGCTTCCTTTCGGCAGTCCTTTCGTTGTGTCAGAGTTATACTCGTTATAACTCCTTTGGGTTTCTTCGTCCCAGTACCCAACAGGTACTTATTCTTTATCACGCCTGGGATTTTACTCATCTCAATATTAGGCAAGTATTTATCTTCTGCAAAGATATCACAATAGCAGATGAAGGAGGACTCTGGTTTTCTGTGAACTGGTATGGTTTTATCAGACTTCTGAGTGAGATGGAAAGGGAGTTCCTCATTGGAACTGGAGTCCTTGTCTCCAGAGGAGGAGTCTCTCCCTGTGAGGTGCCGCTTGCTGCCAACCCTAGGGGGAATGTTGCATAGCTGGCTCACCTTCCTAGCCTCACAAGGAAAGACTCCCCCCTTGGAAGAAGTGACTGTATCCTACAATTCGTCACAAGAGACAAAAGGCAACGGAAAAAAGATAACAGAGTGAGGTGAGGGAGTGTGATGTCAAAGACTAATTCTGATCCAATTAAGTCTAATTTAATTTTATACCATAGCACACAATGCCCTGAGACCTGGCACTAGAATGTGTGATAATTATAACAGAACACCAGTATTTGAAAAGTCAGGAATCTAAATAAATGACAACCCACATTTAATGAGTGGAAAAGATTCCAAAGGGCAAACACCTTTTGTCAAAAACCATGCAAGGGTGCCCATTCTACTGGAACCTCCCAATTGAAGTCTTGATAAGAATGTGAAGGGGGTGAGGTCGGCAAAAGAGTGGAAGCCACACAGAGTTTAAGGTAACTTATCATATGCCATGTTTTGCTACAGTGCTATGCTTTTAGATGGGTACAGGATTAATTTCCATGCACCTTTGAGTGTTAAAAGCGAGGCATCAACTCCCCCAATAAACATGTTACAATGCAACCATTTCTTAGCGAAAATATGGCATACCTCCAGAAGACCCACCTCCCACAATTAATTATAAATATCTCTAGTCTCAGTTTTATATATTCCAAACTTACTATTTTGCTTCAACATGGATTAAGAAGAGAGGAATGTGTTTGCTGAGTGGCCAATCAGCACACAAGTAGATATCTTTTCCTATCGGGTCAGAGAGTTACTCTTGCCCCAATATATCCACACACTCGTGGACAGACCACTTTCTCTGATCGGCTTATATACAAACTCCTTTCCTTTGCAGTTGAGCCCTTAATAGTAGTGAATGATTTCAATCAAATGTTTTATCAGATGCTAGACAGATCTAGTAGTAACCAGTTAACATGTGGGGACAGATGTGAGAAACCAGAAGGTGTCTCACCCACTAGTCCCCGGGGATCTGTCATTCAGGTGGCCAGGACACAGGCATCGTTTTTTGTATTCAGTTCCTGGGGGTGGACCAGTGCGAGAGGGTCACCTGGGTGAGAAGTCTTTGGGGAGTGGGACACTGGATGGTGAGCCACGTTATCCCCTTCCTTGTAACACCTTTACCCCATGCTACCAGGTAGGATTTTTTGGAACTTTACCCCTCCACCCCCTTTTACAACACAAGCCCTTTCTCAAGGACAGCCCACTATGAGAAAAAACAGACTAACAACCGAGCAGTATACCTGGCGTTTCCCAATCCAATGGTCAGGCAATTACTGACCATCACACACACACCCCTCACTTCAATTACACTTCCCCACATGGAAAAAAGGCAGAGCACAAGAGCACACTCTGTGCAAAACAGTTTCGAGTCGACAGCTGAGCAAGAGAGGAAAGACAGCAAAACCGAAGGGGATCACAAAAAGGGAAATTCCCTTGACCTTTTCGACAAGGAACCGTTGCTTTCCAGAGACCTTCAAGAGAATAGAAAGCGTAAGACCAGGAAACCAGGCTGAAGAATCCTGCATTGTGTGTCAAAGATACCCGGGGCCCTCCTGCGTCAATAATCCAGGTGAGGAGTATCACCAGCCGCCGTGCTACCTTCCTTGGCTCCAAGAACAAAGCCGCTTCCGTGAAATCAACACAGCCGGTGAGTTGAGGAGACCGATACAAGACCGGTCTGTGTTGAAGCCAAGGTTGCAAGCAGCAACATTTTATGGGGAGCATTGGCACGAACATTGTTAAAGCGCATGTGAGAAGAGACGCAAGTGAAGTTGAACAGCTGATGAGTGATTGAACTTTAAAACAAGCTACAATACTTTTGACAGAGTAGTCAGGCACCGCGTGCTGCTCAATCAAAGGTCTCTGTAAGGTATCCAGTTGAAAAGTGCTGAAAATAGATGCATTTGGCCGAGCTTGGCAGAGGGAGACCGATTGAAAGAGAACAAATAAATGTGAATCGAAGTGGTCCTGCGACGGGTCAAGCAAAATCCTGCGCACAATCGAAAGTCCTTGATTTTGATGAAATAGAGAAAGTTTGGAAAAGTACATGATTTTGGTCCAGGCCGGCAGTGGGAGACCAATTGGAAGGTTTTGTGTTAAAGTGGATTTGAGCCCAGTGGAGGGGCGGCGGGGTGAACAGTAAGTCACCTGAGAAGTCGTTAAAGTAAAAGTCCTGAGAAGAAAGGAACTTTAATGTTTTGTCGTGTTACATCAGGCCCTCTGGAATAAGATACTTTGAATGGCAAAGAGACATTGGCACAGAAGGCCCTAATGTTGAGGTCTTGAACTGCATCCTCTTGCTAGAGAAGCCAGAGAGTGTGCTAACCTTGAGTGTGCCGCCTTGTTCCGTGCTGAAAATGTGGGGAAGGGAAGCCAACGGCTTGAATATCCGGACATATAATTTCTTGAAAACTTTTCTTTTGCATAGCATTGTTTCCCACACTATTTGTATTTAGAAGTAAGGATTGGTAATAGGTTTATTAGCACAGGCCCTTTTATTTTGACAGAAACAACTAGGACTGTGTTATTATTATTTGATGGTCGCCGCTTGCTCCCATCATTAGATTTAGGATAACATAGGCATTTTTCAAACCCAATTGAATTTCAATAAACACCCTTGAACTCTGGTCACTTGTATCTGTCTTACTGTTTGATACCATGTCTTCCTTACACAGATCAAGCAGGACCTCACTCGGGGTGACCTGCCGCCCTTTGGGGAAAAGGAAGCCCCAAGTCAGGGTTTTACTCCACCTCCCTTCAGAATTCCATGTGATTGTTGGTTAGATGGGACTTGAATAGGGGAGTAATGTAAAAGGCCCTTTGAAAGTGGATGGCTTGGTTTCTGACCTGTATTTAATGCTGCCCTTATGTGAAGAGTGGAACCAATGGATTCTCCCAACTCGTTTAGGTAGAAAAATAAAGGTCCCGGCACCCAGAAACAAGAGAGAACCAGCCCGAGAGCAAAAAGTGCTGGCCTGCTCAGCCGCACAGAGGAGGGAGTTTCTTTCTCACGTAGGTTCCCCTCAGTCGGGCTCAGACCATTCACCACAAGGCTCGCGTAGGTCCCCCTCTGTCGGGCTCAGTCCTCTCATGACAAAGTTCAACACAAACTTGCAAGGGGGCTCCCTTCCCCAAGCTTCTTATACTTCAGGTCTCCCTCTGTCGGGCTCGGACCACTTTTGGATGTCGAAGACGTTCAAATGTGCGTGGCTTTCTTTACAGACCACCGCAGGACCACTTCGAGTCAAAGTTGACGGTTTAACTTTCACTCTCCCCTTCTCTAGGAATCAATCTTGTTTATTTAATTTTTGCTGTTCAATCACTTTATTGCTTCAAACAGTGTACATTTCATGGAGACTTTCGAGTGGTCTACTTCCTTTCACCGGATCACTCTGTTGCTTAGTATAGCTGATTTCACAGCTGTCCTTGCTTCAAAGTTAATTCACAGGCCTGCCTTTCCTCGCGTCTCATCCAAATGAGTGCAGCCTTCACTTGCAATATAATGTTGTTACTTCAAACTTTAACACACATCGGCTTCTCAGGACGCTTGCCATGTTTTACATCGTCCTTTGTCTATGTATGTGCCCCGATGCGTGCGGGCTGCCGGCGCGTTAAAAATAAACAAATAAATAAACTCACCGGCTGTCTGTGTCTCTTTCTTGGTGTTGCGTTTTCCAATTCACGAGTCAAGGTTAGTACCACCGACTTGGCCTCGCCTACCCAACTCTGCCGGTTCCTGGCATCCTTGAAAAACAATGCAGCCTTCACTTGTGAGATCTGGCCTTCTACATGTGTCTTTCACGGCCTGTCGTAGGCAGCAACCTACAGTAGGGAACTTTTGGGGTTTTCGACCCGCTGCTCTCGCCCCTTGGTCCGTCGCTCTGCTCCATTAGGTTTGCCTTCGTCCCGGAAGCCCTGCTCGTACTCCGCCTCGCTCACAGTGTGTTTCTAGGTTCTGCCTTATTTGTGTGAGGAGAGCTAATTGGTATCAGGTGTATGCACTAAGAATCAAGGCCTGACCTTGCCTGACCCGATTAGCGGGACATGTCCAGTACGATGTGTGAAAGTTTCATGTTTCTACTCTCAGTCACCCTCTTCCTTGGTCCAGTGTTTGTGTATAAAGGGGGGTGTGAGTTGAGAATCCTAAAAAATATAGGATGTGTCAGATACAAGTAAGGGGGAATACCACGTCTCATCATCGGCTGCCTCACCCCCACTCCCTGAAGACCCCTCACCCAGTTGATCCTCCCGCACTGGTCCACCCCAAGGAACTGGATCCAAAAGTGATGGCCACCTGGATGACAAGTCCCAGAGGAATAGCGGGTGAGACACCCTTTGGTTTCTCACAGATATTTATGACGGGTTCCATTGTAGACATTGCCCAAGAGTCTATAATAGGGCAATAGGGCATATTTAATTTTCCGACCATGCCCCAGTGTTTTGCAACCTTCTATTCATCACAGAGACGAGGAGGCTGGCAGCATGGAGACTTAACCAGTCCCATTTGAGGAATACTATGTACAGAAAAATGAACTGAAGGCAGAGATAGTCCACAGCTGTCGGCAAAATCTAACCCCCATAAACACCGTTTCTACCCAAAGGGAGGTTTTTTAGGCAACCATGAGAGAAAAGGGCAGCTGGAATGCAGAAATGGCAATAGCTGAAGTTGAAAAGCTTATGCTGAGCTATCAGCATTTGAGAAATGCTACAGTGAAAATGGTGGTCGCCAGATCTTTGGTTGCAATTGAATAGAGACAAAATCAACTCTACCAGCTGTAATAAGTCGAATATGCCATTTACAGGACAAGCAGTCAGACTATGAACACGACAATAAAACAGGCAAAATAATTAGCAAAATACTTCATCTTAAAGCCAAAACTGCTGCTAGTTATGTCAGGGAAATTTGAAAGGTGGACAGGGCAAGAGTACTGTGATGAATCCAGTGAGGTCATCACTAGAAACCCGATATGGGCCTCTTCCCCTGTGTCCAGGGAAAGGTAGCCGCTACTTAATCTTGACCCTGGGGGTGGTTTTATTTGGGCGGATCACAGGGGAGGTGACTCAAGCAGGGAGACGGTGGGGATCTCCTCTCACAATTCCCCTTTAATTCCTGAACTGAAAATGGCTTATTGTAACATAGAACAAACTAATAGCACACAATCTTCTATGGACTTCAGTTTCCATTATGCTAAAACTACTGGGGCGAGGAAGTGGAGTTCAGAGGCAATGGGGACTCAGAAATATGAATATTCAAAGGTGTGGTCTAGTTGTTGCCAATTAAAGCACCTGAGCGGGATATTTTAAACCCAAGATGCGGCCCAGCTGAGGAATGAAGGGAATGAAGGTGAAGCAGAGGAAGCAAGCCAAGGAACATTGAATGGCCATGTGGGATGCGTAGCTGAGGAAGCTGAAACTATCAGAGGTGCAGGAGCAGCCACAGAAAGTAGCCCGCCAGCAGAAGTCACAACGAAGGGTGAAATTAAGCAGAACTTCAGAGTGTGCGCAGTGGAAATCGGCGTACTAAGAAGAAACCCAGCTGAGGAGATGTGCTTCCAGAGCAGCGTGTGGCAAACCGGGTAAGCCGCGGTAGATCAACGGACGGTCATCGCTCTCGAAGACAGACACACAACTTACCCGAGGCTCGCAGAAGCGGGCGAGAAAGCAGACGGAACGATGAAGGACCGCCACAAGGCCTGACAGCAAGAGAGAGCTGCGGCAGAGAAGAACAAGTTACTTTCTTACCTGGTAACGTTCTTTCGATGGGATGGTCCGACGACGTATTCCATATCTATGACATGTAATCACCACAGCTGTGCTGCTTCGGAAACTTTATTTTTTTTCGGCGTCTGCGTCCTGCGTCGATGACGTTGATGCGCCGTCGTCGAGGACCTCCTCCGACGTCATCCGACGTCATCCGATGTGATAAGTAGGACGCACGTAGCCTCAGTTGTAGTTTTTTCCCCCAGAACGTGTGACATAAGTCAACTGCCAGTCAGACACAAAGCCTTGCGGAACGTAAACTGCAATCGCAAAAGAAATTCTGCAGCGGGGAAGGCAGGGCGGGAGTGATATGGAATACGTCGTTGGACCATCCCATCGAAAGAACGTTACCAGGTAAGAAAGTAACTTGTTCTTCGAGGGGATTCGGTCCTCCGACGTATTCCATATCTATGACAGACTCCCAAAGCAGTACCAGAGCAAGGAGGAGGGAAAGAATTTAGAATCAAAATTTAGAATAGCCAATCAAATAGCAGAGCAAAGGACCGCCTTGCCAAAGGCCAGATCCTGCCCTCGGATGGAATCGAGAGAAAAGTGACGTACAAATGTATGTACTGAAGCCCAGGTGGCTGCATCACAGATGTTGCGAATAGGAACACCCCTCTGCAGTGCAGTAGATGCAGCCACACCCCTGGTAGAATGGGCCCGCAAGCCAGCCGGTGGGTCATTACCCGCCAAACGGTAACACTCCGAGATGGCTAAAATAACCCAGCGAGACAAAGTCTGTTTCGTCACAGCTTGCCCCAAACGCTTCCCAGCGTAACCAATAAAGAGTTGATCATCCACTCTGACCCGGGACATGCGTGAAACATAAAAGCTTAAAGCTCTCCTAGGATCAAGCCTATGGAGCCTCTCCTCTTCCTTACCAGGATGTGGAGGAGGATAGACTGCCGGAAGAACAATCTTCTGGGCCAAATGAAATGCCGACACTACCTTCGGAAGAAAAGAAGGACGAACACGAAGGACAACCCTGTCCTTGTGAAATACAGTGAAGGGAGGCTTAACTGAAAGTGCCTGTAACTCACTCACTCTGCGAGCGGAAGTAACCGCAACTAAAAACACAGTTTTCAGAGTTAACAGCCTCAAAGGGCAAGAATGTAAAGGCTCAAACGGAGCACCCATAAGAAACCTAAGAACAAGGTTCAAATCCCAACCAGGCACCAGGAAAGATGACGGAGGGAACACATTAGTGAGCCCTTTCAGAAACTGTGAAATTAAAGGGATTTTAAAGTAAGAACACTCTTCAGACGAGCGCTTAAAGACGGACAGCGCCGCCAGGTAACCTTTAATGGTACCCACTTGCAAGCCCCTGTGGGCCAAAGAAAGTAAAAAGGACAGAACCATGGGGATGTCACAAGCAAAAGGATCCACATTCTGAACTCTGCACCAGTCGCAGAACTTACGCCATCGGCAACGGTACAAAGACTTTGTTGCTGGCCTCCGGGCCGAAAGCAACACCTCCATCACGTCTTCAGGGAGGTCCCAATCCTTATATCTCAACCTCTCAGAAGCCAAGCGTGAAGGTTGAGGGATCTGACCTCTGGATGGAGAACCTGACCCCCCTCCCGTGAGAGCAGATCGTCTCGGTAGGGAAGACGACGTGGAGGGCAGATGGACAAGTCGAGAAGGTCCGGGTACCACGTCCTCCGAGCCCACGCCGGAGCAATGAGGATCATCCGGGAACCGAACTTCCGTAACCTCCGCAGCACTTGCGGGATGACGGGGACTGGAGGAAACGCGTACAGCAGCGGGAATGACCACTCCACCACGAACGCGTCTCATAAGGCTCCTTTTGGAGGAAATTCCCGCGAGCAAAACCTTTCGCACTTCCGGTTGACACTGGAGGCGAAGAGATCCACTTGAGGGGACCCCCAAAGGGCGAAGATCTCCAGGAGAATCTCCTGAGCCAACTCCCACTCGTGAGAGATCGCGCTCTGCCTGCTCAGAGCGTCCGCCGTCACGTTTTCGGCTCCGGCCAGATGAACTGCCGAGATCGAAACTTCCTGCTGGATGGCCCAGAACTCGAGCTGCATCGCCTCCCTGCACAGAGGAAGTGACCCTGCCCCCCCCTTTTTGTTGAGGTAGTGCATGGCCACCGTGTTGTCCGTCAGGATCAGGACATTCTTCCCTCGCACAGACGGCAGAAAAGCCTTCAGGGCTAGCCTGACGGCCCTCAGCTCCAACAGATTGATATGGAGTCTGGACTCCGACGGAGACCAACGACCGCTGACTGTCAGCCCGTTGGCATGAGCTCCCCATCCCGTGAGGGATGCATCCGTCACGATCGTCACCTCCGGCCAGGGAAGCCAAAATGGAGCCCCCTTCATCAAGTTGCCTTCGACGGCCCACCACAGAAGGTCCCGGGCGACCGAGGACGGCACCTGAATCGAGTCCGACATCCTGCCGGAGGACTGCGACCATTGCTTCTTGAGTGCCCACTGCAAAGATCTCATCCTCAGGCGAGCCTCTGGCACCAGAAGAATGCAGGATGCCATGAGGCCGAGCAACCTCAAGAACTCGAACGCTAGGAGCGTCTGGGCATGCTGAAACTTGTGCACCATCTGCTGAATGTGAAGAGCCCTCACCTGGGGAGGAAAACACTGCCTCAGGGAAGTGTCGAGCACTGCTCCGATGTACTGGAGCCGCTGTGTTGGCGTCAAATGGGACTTCTTTAAATTGAGGGAGAAGCCCAGCCTGTGAAGGGAGCGACAGGTGACCGATAGATGATCCAGGACTTGCTTGGGAGAGCTCCCCCTGATCAACCAATCGTCCAGGTAGGGGTAGACGTGAATCCCCCCTTGCCTGAGATGCGCTGCCACCACCACCATGAGCTTGGTGAAAACCCTCGGGGCGGAGGTCAATCCGAACGGCAGGACCCGAAACTGAAAGTGCGAGTCGCCAACCGCGAACCTCAGGTACTTCTTGTGCTTGGGATGGATCGGCACATGGAAGTAAGCATCCTTGAGGTCGAGTGACACCAACCAGTCCTGAAGCTGAAGGGCCTGGAGGACTTGAGAGAGAGTAACCATCTTGAACTTGTCCTTCCTGAGGAGTTTGTTCAAACCGCGCAAGTCCATGATGGGTCTCAATCCCCCGTCTTTCTTGGAAATCAAAAAATAAGGGGAATACCATCCCTTGTTCCTCTCCGCTACAGGCACCAGTTCTATGGCGCCTTTCTCCAGCAGGGCTTGAATTTCCTGCGCAAGGAGCGGATCCGGACACCGCAAAGAGAGGTTCCCCGGTGGATTGTCGTGAGGCCTGTGCCGAAAGGGAAGACAGTAGCCGTGGGTTATGATCTCCAGAACCCACACATCTGAAGTAATGGTTTGCCACTCTACAAGATGCTGCGCCAGCCTTCCCCCAACCGGCGAACCATGGGACATGGCCTCATGACTGAGTGGGAGCGGCTGCGGCGCTACCTGAGGGCAAAGAGGCAACTGCCCGAGCGGCCTTGGCACCACGGGTACCCTGTCGTCCACCTCTGGTACCCCTGCGTTGGCCTCTTTGACTGCCAGCTCCTCTCGCTTTACTGAAGGACGAGTAATAGCGAAAGGAACCACCCCTCCACTGCTGTCCCCTAGGACGAAAAGGCAGAGGTTGGCGAACTGCAGCGCCCAACGACTTTGCTGCAGCTTTCGAGGTCTGCAACCTCTCAAGGCTCTCGTCAGCCTTGCTGCCAAAAAGGTGCTCACCGTCAAAGGGCATGTTGAGGAGCCGGGACTGCACATCCGGAGCAAACCCCGACTTCCGCAACCACGCAAACCTGCGTATCACGGTGCTCGCCGCCATGGACCTACTGACGCATTCAGCTAAGTCCAAACCCCACTGAACGGACTCACACATGGCATCCTTACCATCCTGGACCATAGCAAGGAAACCATCCCGTTCGTCCCCTTCGGGAATATGTTCAGCCGCTAACGCCACACAGTTCCACAGAGTGTGCGTTTAACGCGACAAGGCACAAATGGAGTTGGCCGCCTGAAGCGCCATACCACCAGAAGAAAACACTTTCTTCGCCCATCCATCAAAACGTTTGTCGTCCCTATCAGGAGGGATGGTAGGGTACGACGCCTGCTTCGCCGGGGCCGTGGCCGCCTGCACCACCAAACTCTCCGGAGTGGGGTGCCTGGTCAAGTAGCAGGGGTCGCCACTGGCTGGACGGTATTTTCACGACAAGGATCTGCCCAACGCCAGGAGACTCTCCGGAGCAGTCCAAGCCGCCGCCACCCTTCTCTGTAAAGCCATATGGAACGGCAGAACCGGGTCAGTTGGGGGACCAACATCAAGGATGTCCGTCAGATCATCCTGCACAAACTCCCCTGGGGGAGCAGACCATCCCAAGTACTCAGAAACCCTAGCCATAAGGCGCCGGTACGAGGAATCAGCATGAGAGCCAGGCTCAGGCCTACAAAACTCCACCTCCGGAGAGGTGTCCAGTCCACTGGCACCATGCAGTGACTGTCTCAACTCGTCAAACTGACTATGGCCCGAGACAATTTCATCCGGAACCTGACTAGGAACCAGGCCATCAGAATCCTCACCCGCCTCTGAAATATAGTCCAGGTGGCGAAAAGAAGGCACCCTAGAGTGCTTGCTCTTAACCAGAGCCTTCCTAGGGGGTCCACCCGTGCCACAGGGTACCTCCGACACGAAAGGCGTCGATGGCGTCGAGCGAATCGGCGCCAGCGTCGAGAGAACCGGCATCGGCGCCGAGAGGATCGGCGCCGACGTCGAGGAAATCGGCGTCGACGTCAGACGCAGCGCCTCCAGAATCGCCGGCGTCAACACAGCCCTCGAGGCCGGAGCCCCGAGCGTGTCCCTCAACGACCTGAGCGTCGACGGCATCAACGACTTCCTCGGAGCCAGAGCCTCGAGAAAGCCTGTCGACGCCCTCGACGCCCCAGATGTCGATGCCTTCTTCGAAGACCTCACAGGTGCACACGGTCTCGAACGCGTCGAGGACCGGGACTTGGAACGGGTACGTCGAGAACGAGTCCCCTTGTCCGAACGGGACCTCTCCCGTGACTCGTGCCGACCACTCTTGCGAGCGGTGCCTCTCGACCTCACATGACCGACCCCACTCGGGGGCGCAGACGGCTGAGTACCCTGCGACTCAAGAATCGCCAGCATCTTCTTCCCGAAGGAAGCCCATTCCTCCGGCGTCGCACGGCTGGAGGGGTAAGCGACGTGCCGGGCAGAGTCCTCCGAAGAGGACCTGGAAGACGACCGGTGTCGGCGCTTCCGAGAATGCCTCGAAGAGGCTGAGGAGTGGCGAGACCGACTCCTAGAAGGAGACCCACGAGACTTCCGACGATGACACGGAGAGTCACCCCTCGAATCATCCGTCGAAAGCCCCGCAGACTTCGACTTCCGGGGCTTGGACACCCGACCTACCGACAACTTCTTCTTACGTTCGCGTAAGGCTTTGGACGTGAGCGACTGGCAGTCGATACAGTCATCCGTGTCGTGGGCCTCCCCGAGGCACCAGAGGCAGGCGTCGTGCGAGTCCGTCACCGACATCTTGGACCCACACACCCCGCACTTCTTGAAACCCAGACGCGGGGTCGAAGACGAAGTAGAAGACATCTTCTGAAGGATTTTCACAAAACGAACAGGTTCGAAGAACCGAGAAGAACAGAACTCCAAAGAGTCGAGGCGTTTAAACCGAGAAACACGAAGCAACACGTTCGCGGAAAAAACGGAACTGAGGCTACGGGCGTCGTGTGTCCTACTTATCACATCGGATGACGTCGGAGGAGGTCCTCGACGACGGCGCATCGACGTCATCGACGCAGGAAAAAAAAAAGTTTCCGAAGCAGCACAGGTGTGGTGATTACATGTCATAGATATGGAATACGTCGGAGGACCCAATCCCCTCGAACCAGTGAGTTGGCACAGTGAGAATGCTAACACCGTGACGCTCCTTACATGAAAGTTGTTACGATGCAATTTTGAATACCGAACAATTGATTAATCAAAGCAGAATGTATTTTCTGAAAGCCGAATAGATAAAGAAAACAAAACTAAGTGGCAAAGAAGAAAGTTCCCTTTTAAGGGACTACAAGAGGGGGAAGTTAATAACCAGTACTACCCACAGCCAAGAGGTTGTCAAAAGACTTTGGGAGAACTATCAGTGGGGAAAGCCTCTAACCAATACTATCTACAGCCAAAAGGCTATGAGAAAACCATATCAAGACCTCCACTGGGAAAAGCTCATTACCAGCATTACCATCAGCCAAGAAGTTGTGAGAAAATCCTACTAAAGCAACCAAAAAATAAATCCCCTCTTAAGAGATATACTTTTGGTAAAGCTTACATCTCACATTGACAACAGCCAAGAGACTGTGAATTTTTTCCTGGCAGGTGAGTAAACCAGGAAAGGGCTTATAGTGGTTAGCCCTGGCAGGAGAATGGACCAGGAAAGAAGATGGTGGTTTCATACCTTTGTGGCAGAAAGATGTGTGGAAAGAACATTTGTTGAATTACAAGAATTCATATACTTTATCATTTGTTTGACAAGCAGTAGCCTCACTGAGACAAGTTAATTTTTGCTATCCTAACAAAAGTATTTTATTTCAAGAACAAGCATTGAGAAAGATTGAAGTGCCATCTTCACTAGTAGTAACTTTGAAGAAAGTGTTACATGATAACAGAACAATTGCATTTGGTTTTGAACCTGTGTTTCGGGGAGATAATCATCCTTTCAGGAGGGATATTGTGGATTCTTTTGTTTTGAATTATCAACCAACTGTGGTAAAAATGACATTTGTTGTTTCTCCAAGAAAGACACAGTGGTTAAAAAAGACTTTTCTATTATCTTGAACAGAATTTTGTAACCCAAGTATTCCTGAATTTGTCCAAGGGAATGGAATACAACCCTGGTCGCAAATAGTGTTTTCAAGAACATTTGAGTATGAATTACAAAATTGTTTTGTTGAACTATATTTTCCTTGTATAATTTTATTGTGTGTATTAGTGTTAGGGCCAGATATATTTTGGACACCAGGTAATTTTTCTTTAGTTTTAGTTTGCTGGGCAGGGACCTCTCTATTAGGTTAGGGAAAATTAGGCATTTCTCAAAACCCCGTATCACTCTGAATTAATGGCAAACCTTGAAAACACTTTACCTTTGTGTCCATCTAAAATTTCTGACTCCTCAAAGTACATAAGGAAATAGATAGACTACCTCTTTTCCGCTGCTACTACTCGTCTTTATGCTCTGGAGATGATCATGAAGGACATGGGTTTCAAGAGTTAATTGTGACTTGTGATCTACTTACCATCCCTGTACTAGGGTCTTGCACAAGCCTTTTCCCTCCCTGTTTAATCACATTATGGCAGAGGGAGAGGTTATACTTTCAAGCGTGGAAACAAGGATCTTGGTTCTTTGGAATGCAGGGCATGTACCTCCCCCCCCACTGCCTTAGTTAACTCAGGCATGAAGCTATGTACAAAGATGTTTTCAAATGAGTTAGATAACATATTCCTGGTATAATTAGCATGAACCAGCCTGGGTTTGTAAAGGGCAGGCAAACTTTTGACAATGGTAAACTTAATAGATATGGCACATAAGAACCATTCCTCTACTGTGTTTTGGCCTTTGAGATGGGGAAGACCTTCAACTATGTCAAGTGGTCTTTCCTGTGGGGGGTTACAATAAAACTGCCATATGGGGGAAGGTTGATGGTAGCTTTTTTGCAATATGTAGTTATCCCACTTATTGGATCATGGCAAATAGTTTCCCTTTGTCAGCATTTCTGTTACTTAGGGAATCTCTGCAAGGTTTTCCACTTTACTCCATGCTTTTTCACCGGTTGTCTAATCTCTGGTACATCGGTTCGCCAGTCAGACAAATGTCAAATGTAGTGGTTTGGAGCAAAAAGTTACCCTTTTTTCTGGCATTATTGTTTTAACTATATCTACTCCAGTCTCTTCCATTCTCTGTTTTCTGAGGCTCTTGGCAGACACTGAATCGGTCTCAGGGTTTTAAGTCAATTTGGATGACAGTTAAGCATGGAATATTAACATGTCAATGAAGATGACTGTAGCAATTTGCCATGACACTCCCTCTTGGTGGGGAGATTCCACAAATGAAGTACCTAGGTGTCTACATCGCAAAGTTCTCTACAGATTTGCATTCCAACTACCCCTCACTTTTTTACAAGACGCAGGAAGATCTCAGTACATGGCAAAACTTGTCCGTTTTCTGGTGTGGAAAGATAGCCATTGTAAGGATGAAAATGTTGTGGCTCCACCTGTGCCTATTTCAGATGCTCTGTAAGTCAATGTCAGATGGAGTGTCCCTTTGTTTACAAAAAGGGGTGATACATTATTGAGGAGGAGCCTCCGTCCACAGAAGGCAGGAAGATGCTATATAGATTGGGGGATGCCTGGAGTCTGACTTGACCACCTTTACTTAGGTACTACCAGGTGGTGCTTTTGCGAGTCTTGACTTGTTGGCTAAATTAAGCATTCCAAAATCTCTAGAAGGAGCGGAAGGGGAAGGTTCTGAGTCTTCAATTGCGGTATATGTTCAGAAACAAATAGATTCCTTGTGAAATATGAGCTGCCTTCGACTGATCTATGATGAGGGCTTGGGATAAGCTGTCTCGTACAGCCCACCAACTTCTTTCCCTGGTGCTGCAACTCTCATCCTTTTTATCCCCAATGTTCTCCCATTAATACGCACATAAAGGTTTTGCAATCTGTAAGAATGGAGTCAGTCAATCAATCAATGTTTATTCGGTATAAACCATTAACATCCAACATAAATAAATAATTGAATACATATTATAAAAGACAAAGTACCACAAAAAAGAAAATACATATTATAAAAAGTTAAAAAAGACATTTAATAAAATAGAGTCCTACCACACAATGCCTATATGCCCCCTGATAGACTCTTTCACAAAAGTCACAAGATCATACATAAAAACCTCAAATTCATTATTAAAATCATTGCTTCTGCACAATTACTTACTTTATTCTTTAGAAAGTGTGATTTTAGCCATTTATTTCTAAGAATGGAGGATGTGAATTTGTATCATATTTTCGAGATGGCTTAATATGGCCATTTGATGAATGCAAAATCATTTTTAGATCGAGTAAAGGGGTACACCTTCAATATTGTCAGCTCCAAAACTAAGTGCTGAAAAGGCTGTTAAAAGTGAGACCACAAGACAGTTGACCCCATTTGTGATGTTTATATTTACTTCCTGAGGTTCTAGAAATCCGATTTCTAGTTTTCATAGGACACGTATGGTCCTAATGAAGCCAATCTAGCAGCATATGTGACAGTATGGTATAGGAAATTGGGGTATACGTTGGGAGCATCTGCACACATCATAGGTTAGGCTCTGAACACTTTGCTGAAGCCCATTTTCAAAACATCCAAATAGACTTTATCCAGCTTACCAAAAGTCTTTCCTATGAATATTGTCTAGTGGCAGAGGATGTGTTTCTGGAGTGGGAGAGGAAGCCTTTCCTGGTAGAAAAGCAGCCACTATTTCAGTGGGGAGAAGGATACTAACAGAATTAATTCGCCAATTTGGTCTCGCAGGTACGATAGACAGTGACCAGGTAATTCATTCCACTGCGCAGGTTATCTATTATATATACACTGTTTCACCAATCTGCACCAAATTTTGCATAGTTAACTGTTCGGACCCTTCGGACATTACTGGCTACATGACATTTGAACACCCCACTCGTTTGCCTGGATTTCAGCAAAGGTTAATATTTGTTTGCGGGTTTGTGGCCTGCCGAAGAAGCCGTAAACCATGCTCACCGGTAAGGGAAACAAAAAATGTAGGAGAGGCAAATGGACCTGAGAGGCAAAGGTGAAGGCAGGTAGCTTTCGAGAAGTGTCCACGTTTGCCGCATCAGGTGAAATTACTTTTCCAGTGGATTTTTACGAGATGTTGCATGTTGACAAAAGCAGTAAACTATGTTCACCGGGAAGGAAAAAAGAAAAAGTTTTTTTCTCAACCAGTCCTGACACGAGGAACAAAACCTCGAAAACCGTATTTCAAGGCCCTAGCATGCACGGTTTCTGAGATATTTGCACCGCAACAAACTGCACCACGCCAGGGTGAGGCAACAGGTAGGGAGAGAGCACAAAATGGTCCCAGTATGCAGCAGCACACCAACTCTCGCCTTCCCCAAACGTCTGCTTCGGGGTATGTCAGCCAGCCACATATGCCCATTCTCAGTGCAGTTTACTTCAGGATGCAAAGCATGTCAAGCGATAGGCGAATCAGAACAGCAATCTACAGGATCAGTGTTCTTGTGTCTGTCTACAGAACCGGTTCAGAGAACGGGCACTTCTGCTAGTTAGAGATATCTAAAGAAGAATTGAGCACCATCACAGATCACAGGATCACAGACCATACATCAGAATTTCTAACAAAAACATTTCCGGTTACCCCAGTGTTTTACTCACTACCCAAAATACATAAGAACAAGATTAATCCTCCATTCAGACCAATTGTAGCTGGAACCGAATGTATATTCCATCCGTTGGCAATCTATTTAGATCAAGCTTTACAACCACTCGTACAAAAAACCTCAACATATCTAAAGGATACGGCCCACTTTCTCAGGCTACTAAAGGAAATACAAATTGACAATCCATCAGTGATACTATTTACCCTAGATGTAAATAGCTTATATACATCGATCCCCCCATAACCAAGGAATAGAAGCACTTGAATGGTTTCTCCTGAACCACCACAATATCCTGATCCATAAGGTATTTGCAATTGAGTTGATAAATATCATCCTCTACAATAATTATTTTCGGTTTGAAGGGAAATACTACTTACAAACATCTGGTACATCAATGGGGTCAGCAGTGGCCCCATCCTATGCAAATATCTTCATGTTCTATTTTGAACTAACACGTGTACTAAACAAAGACCCATGGAGAAATAAAATTATCTGTTGGAAACGTTTTATTGACGACATTTACAGGATTTGGCAAGGAACTGAAGGAGAGTTCCATCGATTCCTCGATTACCTGAATAAATGTAACAAAAACATTACTTTCACCATGGAAATAGGCCGACCTAATATCCATTTTTTGGATGTCAACATCAACAAAGTAGGTACAGACCTAATTACCAGCATTTACAGAAAACCCACAGACACCAACAACACACTCCACTTTGGGAGTTTTCATCCGAAACACCTAAAGGACAACCTTCCTTACAGCCAACTACTGCAATTGAAACGAATTACCTCAGATACAACTAAGCTTCAAAATTAATATGAGGACATGAAACTAAGATTTAAGAAGAGAGGATTTCCTGAAGAAATACTGAACCAAGCTGTCCAACGCACAGAATCTTTACCTCGAACTAAACTCCTAGAGGAACAACCTAAGAAACAAACAACACGACTAATCCATACCTTGAAATTTTCTAGCCAGAGTTTACAGATAAAAAGAATCATCACTAAAAACTGGGACCTCATAAAATCTGATCCCAATCTGAACCGTCTGTTTCCTGAACCACCGATGTTAGCGTATAAGAGAGGTAAAAACTTCAGAGACACTCATCAGAGCAGAAAGACCAAAAAAATCCACCCAAACCATCCTAAGGAAACAAAAGCCAGGGACATACCCGTGTTTAAACTGCCAGCATTGTGCTAATATCATAAAAGGGGATCATATACGACATCCTGGCAGTGGCAAAAAAATACCCCTGAAAGACTACGCACTTTGATGCCCTTGTGGAAAATATTACGTGGGCAAAACAATTCGGAAAGCAAAAGAACGCTGGACGGAACATAAATCATACATCCGGACAGGCAACATCAAATTGCCAGTATATAGGCATTTTAAAGAGAATGGACATAACATCACCCAATTGAGATGGGCAATACTGGAAGTAATCCATCCACTCCCAAGGGGCGGAGATCTGGCCAAGAGATTATCCCAGAGGGAATTGTTCTGGATTCATAAACTTGACGCATTGGCACCACATTGCCTCAATGAAGAATACTACTAAGGGCCTTTCTTATAGTATCCTACCTCATTTATGATCATCAAGGGCTCATATAACTACATGGTAACAACCATATTAGGACTTAACACACATAATCCATACGTCTCCATGTTACCCTTAAAATGATGTAAAACATCACATTGAACCAACGTACCCAACTATGCAGCCTCACACACCACATAATAGATTGATATGCTCTATAGTCATGCAGGACGAGATTGTGAACTCTAGACGAGGCAGGAAATTTCTCTTATGATATATGACATGTTTCATGTCTACTAGGCCATGGATCATGCCTATATGAAATTGTTATCTATGAAGTGTTAAACTTTTTAACTTGAGCAAAGTGCTGCATTTGATAAAATCACATATCTACAGTGTTGTTAAAAAAACTTTATGAATACTAATATAGCCTAAGTTGACAGGAAATTACCTGATCAAGGAGGTATTGACATGTGTTTCAGTGATTCAGGCAAAGAATGTGAACTACATGTGAGACAGGAATTCTTTTATGTTATTTGAACAATGCTTTATATTGTTTTTACCATGTGTTAACTCTGTGTTAAGTATCTTGGGTAATTAATTACACCTGTGGTAATCACTAACATTGACTCCTTATACACACAAAAAATTCCCAGAAGATTTATGTAGACTAGTCCGCATGAATATCAGCCATAGAGAGAGGTATATCACCCAATGGTCCCTTTTTTTAACCATACTTCAAATGCCCATATCTCAAAGCACACAAGTCTTTCATAGACCATGCTTTATTAGCAAAAACGTCTTTTTTAACATCTTTTGGATGAGGATCAACCTATTTCCTAACATCTTGTAGCCCTACAGCTAGGACTCTTATAGTTACGATACTATTTTCAATAGGAATCCATCCAATATTTACATACGTGACGTCACTAACGAACGTGACGTAATGACGTCACGCCCGTAACGCAATAAGCAGCTACAATTAAGGTTAAAAAGCGGCAATTACATACTAAAGTGGCATAGCAACGTAAAACATTATTTGTTTTAACAATTAGATTAGTAAGAGATTGAGATATTAGAACATGCTCGACCGTTGTTAACAAGCGTGACGTCACTCACGCATACTACATGATGATGTCACGTTTGTTAACGACATAAATACGGCCATTTTGGCCAGTGATACTAAACATTCGATGATGCACCAGCTCTCCGAGTACCTACACCGCTGCGATCAGGAGAAGAAAATACCATTTGACTAGTAAGTACTCCATAGGAACCTTTATCATCCTTTTAGGTATTCTACGTCTTCACTGTTTTACTTTATTTGACCAATGCGCTTTAACAAAGGGTCCCCCTATTCTTAGGTGACCAACAATTGAAAGACCCCACATATTGACCAGACCGGTCATTAGTCTACAACCCTACAGAAGTATATTATCTTGGGAATTCCACAGGCAGGACTTCTATTTCCAACGTTTTCTGAGTGGTTTATATACTAGTAAGTGTTTTTATCATTTACCCGCATTCAAAACTGGGTATTTATAGATAACATAGCATATTATACATGGTTAAGATTTCTTAGATGGATTTTATCAATATATTATTATGCATCTTCAATTAAACTCTGAATTAACTTAGTTTGGATTCATTCTTCCCCTAGAGTTATATGGAGTTAGGCTAACTGTGTAATAATATATATCCTAGATACTTCTGGTGAGAACACGTATATCCACATCACTGACCGGACAAGATAGAAGAATGTCCTTCTACTTACTTTTTATGAATAAATTAACAGGGTAAACCATTCCCTTTTCACTTGAACTGAAAGTAATAGAGATTATAAGTGATGATACTTTCCATTAATTGGTCTCTTTCTTCAGTAACCACCAACAAGAGTCAGTTGAGCACTAGGTTAATGATTTATGAACATAGACACTGTACTTTGTATAATGCATTGGATACCCACTTATCTTTGATCTAATACTTGAACTAACGTACCGATTGCCTTTAACATGATGACAGATTCTTTGATTAAACTTTGATGATGTCAAAACTTGTATAATTGTTATTCCTATTGTTTCTACATTAATGTTTGGAAATCTTGCTGAAACAATTTAAGTTGGTTACCCCCATTTAATTTTGAATATTGTTTACATTTTTCCACTAGATTTAAAGTTCGATTTACACATACACAGCCCCTGAAGAAGAGAATCTATATCGAAACGCGTTGGGCAACCGATTTTGGAACAATAAAATCCTGATTCAACTGAAAATCAAGACATAAGTAGTATGTAAAATATGAAAAAATGATAAAGTTTTTTGTTACCTGACTAAACTAGGTGATGTTCAAACCCTAGTCTCCAAATTGAATAGTTCAACATACTGTTATCAAATTAACACAATACAGATTACATTATTCATCCTCAAATTTTTGACGGAAATGGCCCTAGACAGTGTGCAGGGGACGGGAGTTCCCCAATAGGGAACTTTTTCTGTTCTCAGTTAGAGATATCTACAAAGTTCTAAATATCACCCAGCATCTACACTGTGCTCATCAACCCCAGTCCAGTGGTATTGCAGAAAGGAGAAATTGAGAAATTAAAATAAGGGTCTCAAAGATTTGCCAGGAGACTGGCCTGAAGTGGTTAGAAGCATGGTCCCTCGTCCTGCTCCCCAGCCACACCAACACCAGCCATAAGCACTGTTTGCCACCTCATGACTGAGCTGCTCAGTGGGGGACCCAAGTGTATGGCAAAACCCCTATGTAAGCACTTTGTGAAAAGAGCCTGTGCCTTGGCGATGATCACATTTCAAATACTGCAAGTCCCTTGTAAAGTCTGACAAGCTCTATCCATATCCAGGTGTAGGCCATGCCTAAAGTTTCTGATGGACCCTGCCATTTGGTCAAGCTAAGTGACTGGGTTTACAACCATGTGCATCAGAGAAGTTGTCACTACAACATAGGTGGCGGGTGCCACATGAAATTCACTTCACCACCGGAAGTGCAGTCAGTCAAGTGTCGGGAACATTCATCATGGTTCCTATGGTTCTGTCCCAGAATCGCGGATACCACCCCTAAAAGCCTTATGTATGTCCACCCACACCTGCTAGCATGACAATTCTACCTCGCTCGTGGCTATTATTATTATTGTATATATGCACACAATGGAAACCTAGCACGGAAGCAGCAGAGGACTGCAGGGTTAGTATAACATTAACAGGCAAGAGTGTTGAGGGGCAGAGAATAATGTAGTACTGTGTGTGTACACAATACAATTAACACAGTAGTACTGTGCTGAGTCGCAGATAGTCACCCCTTGGCTTGTGAGTAGACTTGGAGACTAGGTAATGTCATGGTATGACTGGAAGAGGCAGGCTTTCAACTCTTTCAAAGACAGGAGGAGGGAGCGAGAGGTCTGGATTGTTACTGGGATGGAATCCCATAGGATTGGTGCTTAGCAAGTGAATGACTGTTTCCTAGTTTTCTCTTTGCAGGCCCAGCTAGCCTTTATTCTGGCAATGGGTCCCACTGTACATATATTGCAATCCGCCAGAGGTGTTTAACTTAACCACCAGGTAAGGTGATGTGACAGCTTGGGTAGCTTTGTGGGTGATACATGCATTTTTTAACAGGTAACCAGTGTATCTCATGTATGGTGGGGGAGATGTGCTCATCTGCAACAAAATCAGCAATCTCTTCACCAGCACCTACAGCAGCTACCACATCTACTTTGCAAACTCCTGACAATACTGTCCTGCTCTGAACACCTGCATCAACATTATCTGATGCTTCTGCCTCATATACAGTGTGTTTAAATGCTCCAGAAGAAAGTAACCCCTGCTGCTCAAGCTTTAGAGGCAACTCGTCGCGGATGGTCATTTGCTTGCTGTTTGTGATTTCAACAACATCGCTGATGGCATTAAACAGCACACACCCTTGCTGCTAACATTATGACGTGGTGCGAGTGACAGAAGAAGCTGCAAAAAGAGCATGTGCTCATGCTATTTTGACACCCTGTGTACAACATAGTGCTTAGAGTGTTTTGTTTCAGTTGCTTATTAGAATAGTCATCCTGATGCATAAGCGCAGTCATTTATGATGCAGACGGATAACAAGACCCCCACTCCATCACATTTGCATTCCAGTGACTACTATTGTTTGTGGGTAGCTCCTCCGTTATTCTTTATGATGGTTGGAATACAAAACTATGAAGAACTGGTGTTGGTTGACAAAATGCATCTGAACGTGGTTGTACACATGAACTTAGACTGAGCAGAACTGATCATACAACATGACTTACATTCATATCTCATTGTTCTGGGCTCGTTAATAATGGTAGGCTCTTAACACTACTTGCCATAAAACAAACACTGGTGTTCACCAATGGACTGAAACCAAGAACGCCTACCTGCATGTGATTTGGCAATAGGCCTGCATCCAGAACATATCCGACTGCAGGGTTTCCGCTCACCTTCTCCATGGCATTGACTCAGGATTCCCATTGGCACATGTTCCCTTTGACTGAGGGAGGGGCACATTTGTACTGTTGTAAGGCTTGTGTCTATGTTGGGCTGATGAGTCTTGCGATGGACATGGGTCCTTACTCGATTTCACTGAGTCACCAGACTTTCCTCTGCCTTTTGAACTCACAAAGACACCTGTTCACTTCGATTCACCTCTACCGCTCCTTTGTTATGTAAACCAATCATGATGTTGATGGGTATTCTTAAATCTAGGTATGACCTATGCTAAGATGGAAAACCAAAAACAACCCTGGAGGAGGATTTTGAGAGACCACCCTACCTATTATGGTGAATAGGGAGACACAGAGATTTTAGCCAACCCAATCAAGGTAAGGTAGCAGAGCAACACGGCTTAGTCTGAGGGGAGGTGTGACGGTGGCCTAGGGCTACAATTAGTCGACACAGAACAACACCAATAATTCCAGTTAGACAGGTAAGTACAAAAATATAATTATTTATTAGTCCTTAAATACACACTAAGCAAGTAAAAACGCCTAGTCAAATATTGTCATACCAAAATTATGAAACAGATATAAACATTCATGTTTAGTAGATATAAGGCAGCATTTGATTCAGTAACTAGTCTAACACAGGAAAGTACTTAAATGCATTAGAAGTAGAAAAGACACTTTAGAATAACCATGAGCAGCCTCCTTAGCTCGTATAAAGTTCAACCCTAAAATGGTTTGGGGCCATGTGCCCAAAAGTCACCAGTTCCAAATAAACACATTAGAGGTAGGTTTACTCAGAGATTGACGATGCCAGTCGTTATAATTAAAAGAGCGAAAAAGTTAGGTAATGTTCAGGTAAGTAAATGAAACAATACCAGACACTAGAATATTTCTATTAAGGGATCCTTGACTAGACCTGCACCGACTACAGACAGGAAAAAGTGATGTAGGGACAGGACTTTACATCCATGTAATCCTATTGAGGACAGAGGGGATAAGAACAGGTATGCCAAGCTACCCGCCTAACTCCGTTTATTTTACATGGCATGACTGCTGAAATTCTGGACTTCATTAGGGATACAACCTTCAGTGCTTGGTCTGGTCAAGGAAGCCCAGGAGTCTTGGGTAGAGAGGTAACTTTTTCGGTGTGGGATTAGTTTTGGTCTGTCGCGATGTCTAGGAATGTATTCCAGACAGCTTCCAGCATAACACCCAGACAAAGAAAAGATGAAGACTTCTGCAGTACAAATGGCCTCAGGACACCTCTAGGATGCAAAGAAGATGGATTGCAATGGGAGTCACAGGTCAGGCAGCGATATTCAATGGATGAAGATAGGAGCAGGCCCTCCACAGCCTCTGTTGATGCAAGAAGGTTAAAAAGGCAGGAGCAGGCATGTTGTTACACAAGTTGAAGATCCTCCAATTTCCAAGGATGCACTCAGAACTGTGACGGCTGCAGCAAGGTAGCCCGAGAGAGCAGGTAAGTCCACCAGTTGGTTCAGGGACACTTTTGAAGGCTCAGAATGAGCTGATCCTCAAACGGGGGTAGACACTGATTGTTCCAATCGGTCAACGGGTCGAAGCACCAACAAGGGTCTTCTGGGTCTTCTTAAGATTAGGCAGAGGGGCTGGGCTTTACTGGGACTTCAATGGAGTTGGTGATGGTCATCTGCATCGGTTGTTCACGGGCTCTCAACTGGCTGCTCTTCTCCATAGAGGACCTGGCTCGAACAATGATCCATCAAATGGCTTCAAGAACCCTCCTATTATCCAGGATTTGGGCTGGGAGCTTTCTGTTAGGGAGAATTCTCATTTTATGGCTAATTTCCCTTACCTATAGAGTCCCCCAGCATCATTGCTGGATTTGAAGGGTTTGTGTTTTTCTCCTGCTAAGAGTGAGTCTCTTTTTCCCACTCTTAGGCATTTTTACTATGTGTGTTCTAGGCTATTTTTGTGTTTAATGGCTATGGAGTTTCTCTCCCCTCCATAGGAACCATCTTTATTCACATGTGTTACACAGCACCCTCCGTGCAATGACACAGGGGTGTCGTAGCGACCCCCAAACATAGACTCCATACCCTGGGACTGACTACTGTCTCCCAGGGCATGTAAAGTCCCAATTGACTTTACTAGTCAATTTTTATGAACTAAACCAGTACAAACCATCTTACTATGGGGGTACTGGAAAGGGTTAATAGTTTTTCCCTTATGTTCATTTTCGAGAGGGTACCGTACAGTCCCTCTCTCAAATGTTTCTGGTTGGTGGCAGTGGTTACTACCTAAAATATTCAACCGCGAATATTTCCCTGTGGTATTTTCCCATTGTTCGAGGCTACCACTTTTTCTGACAGCCTCTAACATACCGCCGGTGTATTTTAATATTAACTTTACTCCGGTAGGTTTTATTTGTCAGAACTTTAATATAACTTCTTTCTCGTGTCTTTCTCTAAACTCCTAACCCAGGTCGGGGATCCTTTGTTCGTTCGTTTGGCGGGCTTCTGCCGAGAAGCCCTCCTTTCGGCGCCACTGAGTCTGGGGTGGGTCCATTGTGTGGGAGGGGGGAGTAGGACCCCTGGACAGGGTTGCCTCAGCAACCCATGTCGCACTCTATCCTGATAGGCTGGAGGGTCTCCCGCCAAGATGACCACTCCACTGTGTGAGTGACAGCTAGGCTGTATGAATGGGGATCTTTTTGCATAAAAGCAGGGTCCTGCAACTGGAAGAGCAAGACGTTGCCACTGGAACTAAGAAGCCGAAGAGGAGAGAAGCCAAAGACATCTGCAACGACTGAACCACAGGTGAAGCCCTGCTGCAGCGTCTCACCACTTTTCTCCACACGACGAGAGAAGATCTTCACCTGCAAGAGCCTTCTTCCCTTGAGCTGGTGGGGCCAACCAGTTTGCCAATCGCCTTCCCGGACCTGCCTTGGTCGAATCTCCCATACCCTGTACTCGGAGGCCGGATAGCCAGGCACCAGTCCACCCGGACCGCGATTTAAAGGAGCATACCTTTTATTCGTCGGGCAGCACCGCGGCTGGTTTCATCCCTGGGTAGTGCAGTAACTCAAGCCTTCCACCACAATGAGAGCCTCTCTTCCTCTGCTGGATCACCCGAACTGCAGGAACTACCAGGAACAACCGACACCGCAGGAGCCACTTCATTTTAAAGGTACATTGTTCCGCCAGGTCGCCCTTTCTTCGCGGTAGCACTAAAGTGTTTTAAATCCTTTACCTACCTGTTGCGTTGGCCGCCCCTCTCTCTTAATGTCTTTCAACTTCTGCATCCACCTTTCAAAATCGTTAATCAAACACTTGACTGCAGCTACAACATTTTGCTCCTGGGCCCTTGCCCTGTACCACTGAATCTGGCACAGGCCTACTGACTCTGGCTACATGTGTTAGACCTGCCTTCTTTAGATTGATTCTCAACTAGAACTGTGTTGATGCACCTACTTC
This sequence comes from Ambystoma mexicanum, assembly GCF_040938575.1. NCBI lineage: Eukaryota > Metazoa > Chordata > Amphibia > Caudata > Ambystomatidae > Ambystoma > Ambystoma mexicanum. The sequence goes on along the minus strand of NC_090931.1, from coordinate 1,469,214,728 downwards.
TTATAACAACCCTTTTCTTCCCCTTAATTTGGTTCACAAACTTATGGGAAGTGTGCTAGGGTGTGTAAGAAGCTATTTCTATATCAAATTGTGCTTTCCCTCCCTTGTGAGAAATTGATAGAGTACCCCTTGTGTGTGATTTTCACTGTGCCGTTTGGCTCAGTTTTCACTCTGGTTCACTTGGTCTACAATTTAACTAGGGAGTGTGTATATTTTTCCTCTGACTTATTTAACTTGCTTTAAGAACTGTGATAGATGCGTTTATCTAGAAGTGTATACAATAAATATATATCTAATTTTTAATACAAAGCTTTGGTCAGTGTTTCCTTGTGCCATAGTACTGTAGGCCTATTGTGTAAACCCTGAATACTGCTCATCTCCCTCTTGAGATAAGTCTGACTGCTCAGCCACAGCTACCAACTAAATCTTTGTGGTACGGACTGATACCAAAGGGGATTTATTGCTCTCACCTGTAGTCCTAATCTTGTGTAGTGCTCCCTAAGGGAACTGCACAGGATTCAGCCTAACACTGGTGTACAGCAGTGAGGATAAAAGTATTGGATTTACATTTTAGAGTTCTGCTAGTACCTTGGTTCAAATAACCACAAGGCTAACTATCACAAAAAGCTTATTTTAAACAAAAGTAAAACATATGGAAAGTTACAGCCAGGAGACCCTCCTTACTAAGATTGCAGTTTAATTAAGGGATCTGTGTAGACAGAAAGGTCTTCCCGTCAAAGGCAAGAAATTAGAAATGATTGATAGACTGTTAGAGAAACAAAGTCTGGACAGTGGTGCTGTAGTGCCCACTACCCCAGCAAATGTAGCAAACTTTGAGGAAAATAATGTTGAAGATGTTATTGTTGAAACAGATGAGGAAGAGGAGGATAACAATGTCACCCCCTCTGGTCCTCTACCTGCTCAAAGGCCTCAACCTGAGGCTACTGGACCCTTACTAGGTCCCACATTAAGTCCTGAATTTATCTCTCTAGAAAAAATGAGACGAACTAGAATTCAAAAGAATTAGTGCCCAAACTGAACAGAGACATCAAGAACTAAGGCTCAAAGAAATGGAGCTCAATCATGAGCTTGAGATGAAGAAATTGTCTTTGGAAAATTCTTCTTTCCCCGAATCCTCTAGATCTTCCAGTCCAAAAATTCCCTGGATGCCTAAAGAGATTGTGGGTATGTATGAAACAAAGTTGGATGTATTAGATTGGCTTGCTATGTTTGAATACAATCATGGGCTCCAGGATATCACAGTGAATCAGTTTATCCCCTGGTTATTCTCTAGGCTCCCCCTGTTGCATCTGATGTGGTAATGGAGTTGGGGAGGTGGATAGGATGGATTATGAATGTGTAAAGCTGGCTTTCATTTGGGAATACTCCTTCCCAGTACCTTAAGAGGTTTAGGACCCTCAAAAAGCATGATAGTACCCCTTGGGCTACTTGGGTGAATGAGTGTTTAAAGAACTTAGAGGGATGGATTAAGGGTTATAGAATTAACACTTATGAAGGAATGAGAAATCTTGTAATGATGGAGTCTATCTATGATGCCTGCTCTCCTGAGCTCAGACAGCACTTGACTGATTAAAAAGAACTGGATTCTAAGAAACTAGCTAAGGCTGCTGACTTGTGGGTTGCCAACAGCGCTACTCACAAGGATTCAGGGGTCACTCAGAAAAAGGATGAGGGAAAGCAGCCTAAGAAAGACAACAAAGAGAATTCAAATAATTCCAATTCCAAAGAGGGCCCCAAACAAAATTCTAAGGGTAAGCCACAAGGGAAACCTAATCAGGCTAGTGCACCTCCTGGTCCCAGACCAGAAGGGGGTCAGAACAAGCCACCATTCATAAAGACATTTGGAAAATGTTATGTTTGTGCCTCTACTGACCATGTGAAAGGGGACCCTAGGGGTCCATACTGTCTCCTTAGCCTTCGCTCCAGAGGAGGAAGTACATATGGCCAGTGGAGACTTTCAACTACTAGCTGAAGACCCCATTGGAGTCTCAGCTAGTGTATCTTTAGTCTCTCTAGGATTGTGGGAACAACATAATTTAGATGTGTATAATTCTATCCCCCCTAATACTAAAGAGTATTATAAAGACAGTGTCCTAGTCAATGGTCAGGAGACCCCTGCCATTAGAGACACTGGGGCCAGCATAACTGTGGTGGACAAATCTTTTTTCAAGGTGGAGGAAGTTGCTAAGGCACCCAAGCGCCTCACCAAGATAGCTGGAGGGCCTGTGCAGATGCTTCCCCAATTACCAGCTCTCATCCAGTGCAATGAAATGACTGTCAGGATACCTGTGAGTGTACGATCTGAAGTACCAGGAAGGGTACTGTTGGGCAATGATCTGAAAGACCTGGGAGTAGTGTCAAGTACCCCCAGACCTCCTAGTAAGAGATTACAGGAGCTTACCAGACCTGCAAGGGAGAGGACCTTGAGGGGCTCTCCTGAGGAGATGATAGACAAAGAAATCACTCCTACTCCACTGGAGTTACTAACTGCTATTTCAAAGCAACCAGATGCAAAGGGGAAACCCAAGACTTCCAAGAAGAAACCAGCAGAAAGCACTTTGGTGCTGCCAACCAGGAAATCTCCTAGGTTGTCAAAAATCACACTTGTGATTCCTCCTCCAGCTGAGGCTGTGAGTGAGGTACAACCCTGTGTGGTTGAACTAGAGCCTGAGGACTCCGATCTAGTAGGAGGCCAGGAACTCATTGGAGATCTTGATCCGGTGGACCATCCTGAGCTGCAGTCTTTACTGGCAGAAGGTGGCCCGAACAGGGCAGACTTCAGTAAGGGGCAAAGAGATTGTCAACTCTGGAAGGTCTTCGCCACAAGGCAGCTACTCAGCTTGAAGGGCAAGAGCCTGGGAAGTATAGGTTACACTGGGAAGATGGCCTCTTCTATAGTGAACCAACAGAGTCAATCCCTGGGGACTACAAAAGACTTGTAGTGCCTCAAGCAAACCGACTCCAATTCTTGCAACTAACCCATGAGATACCTTTGGCTGGTCACTTGAGTTTCAAGAAGACCAAGGAAAGGCTCTCTCTCTACTTTTATTCGCCTAAAATGGGGGCTGAGGTAGATAAGTATTGCAAGAGTTGCCACACTTGCCAAACCTCTGGTAAAAGTGGCTCCAAGAACGTGGCACCGTTAGTGCCTCTCCCTGTGGTGGGAGTACCATTTGAGAGGGTAGGGATCGACATTGTTGGTCCCCTTGATCCTCCAACTTCTTCAGGCAACAGGTTTATCCTTGTTGTAGTAGACCATGCTACTAGATACCCTGAAGCAATTCCTATGAGGACTGTTACAGCTCAGGCTGTGGCTAAGGCCCTCCTTAGTATTTTTACCAGGGTTGGGTTTCCTAAGGAGGTAATATCCGACACCCATCAAGTACTGTTTACTGTTCCGAAGGACTTCGTGGGGACTGCGCTGCTGTTTCTTTGAACATTTCCCTTGGAGTTAGGAGCGTTCTGATCGTGTTGCAGTGTTGCTGTTTGTCCACAGGGAGGACGTCCTTTACAGCAATACCGGATTGCCTGGACTACAGAAACAAAAAAAGGTGACTGTCTGTGCACGTTGCACATTGCTAACACGAGTTGTGTTGTGTTGGGCACGTTGCCAACAACGGGTTGTGAGGGGGTGTTACAAGACTCTTAACTGACAGTTTGTAATACTTCCTTTTTCTTTTGCTTTTCAAAGGCCCTAACCCGCTGTCCCCGCTCCCTTGGCGCGCACGCTACCAAAATAAAATCACCTGCATCAGCGCACCCAGCAAGCAAGTACATCAAGTACTGTTTACTGTTCACGGTGCGAGGTCTGTTAAAACATGTGTGCTATCAAAGGTCAGACCAATATTTGATGCGTGTAATGATGGAGGTATAAATTGTAAATTGCAAGTGTTAAGGTGCTCAAAACAGTGCTGATCTGCCCCACAAGTGGGAAATTGTATAAGGATATTGTTGAGTGGCTGGGGAGAGATCAACACATGATACTTATAGCACCATTGGAAAGTTTTGTGTCTAATTGATTGGGTGTGTATTTTGTAATATCTGTAATCAATAGGTACTTGTGTTTTGCGGTTGACCAGCATGGTTAAAAAGCTGCGAAACGGGAAAAGGTGTCTTAACGGGTCTCCCTCTATGCTAAGCGAAGGAAACATGTCAGAGGATGAGTTATCTGAAGACACTATAAATCAAACAAAAAAAAAAGGGAGAAGTGCTAGCAAGACATCAAGCGATAAGGAACTAGTTTTAGTCCCTTCAAATATACCTAGCCTAAACATAACATCGTCTGATTTGGCAAATTGCAATGACGCACCAAACAAAATAGATACACTGGCTCAAATTCACATGGAGAGTAGTGTTGGTCTCACATATCCCCTAAATCCTATATGTAACATACCCATCACTGATAGCTCGTTGCTGGGTGCGTTAAGCTACGGATATAGTCTGCCTACTGATGATACTTCACTGGTAGCACCAGTGGTTCTTGCTGAACTACACAGCAGAACCCGTCTATCAAATGGTCCCTCGACCCCCGCAGCGAGCTCACGTGGATTGAGAGAACAAGTACACTTTCATGCAGTAATTGCGGCCAATCTCAATCAACTAAAAGAAACAAGAAAAACGAGAAGAGTTGGGGAGAAAAAGACACAAAACAAAATGCAAGCTCGCCTGCCCATGACTTGGTGACCAATCCATCTGATATAATGTATCCGCACTCACCTGTTCAAGGGTCTGACCCACTTCTATCTAAACGACTCTCTGATACAATACGCCAACCAAATTCATCCCTACCACTCTTCCCAGTTGAAGATACGCTGGTTGATCTTAATCAACAAGAGCTACAAAATTTCCCTGTGCTGGCAAGGATTCTCAACTTGCTGGACAAAGGGCATGAATACACCCACGGAGCAATTGGTGCCCTTAGTATAGCAACCTCTGATATTGCCTCTAGATTGAGTAGAATAGAAGGCTTTATGATTGCACAGGAAAAAGGCCATTCATTCTGGGCCGAACAACTTCTCAGAGGCACTCCAAGAAACGACAACAAATTGTTGGAGCCGATAGGAGTGGCAAACAACTGTATTGAGCCTGTGTTAAAATCACAATCTACCCAAACCAACTTTGGGGATATTTCTAATACTTTGGAAATATATACAGATTCTTGCTCACTTGATAAAAAAATAAACCAGTTGCCGCCTTATGCAGAAATTGTAAAACTTCAACACGAGAGAATTTTGGTATTGGAAAAAATTGTTCTAGCTGCGAATCTAGTCCCTGTTGAGGTTCTCTGTGGAGAACAGGCTGTACACGGGGATAACTATGTTCCTTTATCCCACATCGGTCCTGATAGTCCTTCGGCTCTCACAGATCTGATTGACCTAAATGAAGGAGCTAATCCGAAAGTACATGATCCTATTAAAACCGCATCTGAAGAGTCTAATGAAAACCAAACACCATTTTTTATGTCCCGCAAAGCAAAAAAACATCATGCCAGAGCGAAAAAGAGACAAGCCCATACAGGAGCACAAAATGGTATAGCACAAGTGGGGCTCAATTCAACAGAAAAAAAATGGGAACAAAAAACAAAATAAAATGTTGATGTTAGGAGAGACATTTAAAAAAAATGTAACCAAAACAAAGGATGAAACGATCATTGACTTAACCCAACTAAATATGGAAAGCCAGGTACTCTTGGAGGTCAATGAATGTAATGTTCAGGGGAAGTCTGCATCCGCATAAGCAAAGGGGTCCAATAGAACACCAGAACAGAGGTTGGTGAAGACATCTCGGATGTTTTTAAAGATGCTGGCAATATATCTACCCCCCTTCTTATACAAACACAGCTCCAACGTTTTTTTGAAAAGATGGATAAGAAAATAACATTTCTAACTCAACCATCTCATGGTACTGTGATCAACACTGAAGACACTGATCTGACCACTAATGTATCGAATGTTAATGATACTAGTCACGCACAAAATGAGAAAAAAGAAATGGAGTCAGCTATGGCGTCTGGGACTGGTAATAAACAGGCAATTACGGTAGGACTAGATGTCCACGACAAAGAGAAATCCATTAAAGATATTCCGACACATGATGGACATGGTCTAAATAGTATGAACAGTCACAAAGAAGTGTCATCCGAGATGAAATTGGTGATGGGTTGGACGGTAGCCCCGTCAAAGGTCGATAAACCAAACCCAAATCGGGCCTCTTTGATGAAAGTGTTTCATCAAATTCCAGACCTGTGAAACCTGGTGTCAAATGATATTGATTGGATTAGGCTCCCATATGTCCCTAATTGTAGGATGCTGTGTAAATATCAAAACATAATAATTGCTTCTCTAATATGGCAACATGTTAAAGATTTTGAAATGTTGGGTTATGAATTATCGATGTATTACTCAATGGAAGATGCAAGTAGTTTTGTTGAAAATAAGGCTCCACTGTGCCAAAATGAACCTAGTGCTGAGGTGAGAGAGAATGAACTTGTAAGCATGCATGAAAAAATAAGAGTACAGTCAGAGGCAGTGGCTCAAATTGTCACAAGCCTTGCATGGCTTGAACCATTAATGAAAACTCTAATTGGTGAGCTGCCAGGAAAAGTAAATCTATAAAATGATGCATTGTTCATAATTTCATGGAACTGCTGTGGCCTGAAGAACTTGAATGCATGGTTTCAGAAATTACAACATAGTAAATTACCTGCTATAATTATAGTACGGGAAACCATGGCACTCCAGGACATTTATCTAGAAGGCTATACGGCATTCTGTGCACACGCCGTGAGAGGTGTATCTGGGCGTCCATCTGGTGGACTTGCAATTTTTGTAAAACACATATATTCTGTCAAGGCACGGCAAGTGTTTACATCTATTGACATACTTGCAATAGAAATTACATCAAGCACTATAATGAATCCACACATACTACTAATCTCTCTATACTGGAATCCAACTGCAACCACTGTAGATAGCATAATGGAACAATGTAATCATGTAATGACTGAAGCTGTAGAAGATTCTCCTAACGTTATGATCATTATAGGTGGTGATTTTAATTCAAATCTCAGTGCAAGTAGTGTGGTCCAAGCAACATCTAACTATGGATATGCTACATCCTCTTTTGAAAGGGGACAAATATGGTCAAATTATTTCAATCAATGGGACATGCAAATAATACCATTTCCTGACAAGGATTTAGTATTCACTTGGTCTCGTGGTCCTAAAAACTCTACTATTGACTATATTGTGATGTCTGGACCTCTAGCTAATACTGCATCCGTGTGTAACATCATAAATTTCCACCTAAGTGATCATTGCATTTTGGAGTGTTCCTTTGAATGTACTCTTCCAGTATATAACGATTTACCTGCCTTGTCTTTACTGGAAATTGATCGGCATGCTTTATCCATACATTGGAACACGAGATTGTACAGGAAACTGAATTTCTTGGTGAACAGGGACAATGTTAAAATTAATCCTCAATTAATGACTATATCCGAGGTCAAGACCTACGAATTGGAAAATGCTAACATGATACGTAGGCATATTGAATGGTTGGCAGCACAAAAAGGAAATGAAACACAGAAAAATCAAAAGGGATTGTACAATGCTGAAATTGCCACTAGAAAAAAGAAGAAGAACCTAGCACTGCGTAATCTGCTGAAATCCTATAATGGTAAACCGTTTTACCTCACAGAAAAAAAGGCTATTTTGACAACTTATAAACATGATATTAAACAACTAAAGCTTGCTAAATATCACAAATCTAACCAGAAAATGATTTATTATCTCATCCAAAAAAATACAAGAGAAATCTGGGCAATGCTAAGAGATCCCCTAATGAAAGATACACCAACTTTGTGCTCGGCTGTTAGTGGGGAAGTCTGGACAGACGTATATCGTAACAAATATGCACTGCCACCCAAATTCAGAGACCAGCAGACTTCGGTTAATATGTTAGATCTGCCATCAAAATGCCCATGGGGAGTGGATGACATCAAAACGATAATCGGGAATTTGAAACCTTCAAAGGCTGCTGGCCCGGATGGCATCCCCCCATGCGTTTTAAAAGATGATCCTAAGTTGTGAGCTGGTATTATTTTGAGGAGCATAGAATGTGTGTTTCAAACTAAGAGTACCGGTGTCCTGGTTATCGGCTATTGTGATTCCTATACATAAAAAAGGTCCACTCAACGATCCGTCAAACTTTAGACCGATAGCCCTTATAAATGCAACAGCAAAAGTATTTGCTGCCCTAATCTTAAAAGATCTAAATACATTTATTGTAAAACAGAAGATCCTCTCCCGTTTCCAAACAGGTTTTCGGAAAGGAATGGGCACGCAACTAAATGCTAATATACTTGCTCATCTATTAAAGCTAACCAGGATGAAAGATCATGGCCCGATTTATATGGCTCTTTTGGATATATCTGGAGCATTCGACTCAGTAATAAGACAAATTCTCTGGAGAAGAATGCAAGAGCTTAAAATACCATCTCAAATTATAGCCATGATTGTACTATTACATACCAACACGAACTACAGGATAAAAATAGATCAAAGTGGATCTCTTACTTCTCCAATCGACATATAGGAGTTAAGCAGGGATGCAACCTTGCAGCTACCCTGTTCAACTTGTATTTAACAGAGATTGGTGCCCTATGGTCAAAATGTAATTCTTCTGCGGTCAAATTGGGGGTTCTGCTATTGGATTGGATGGCTTTTGCGGACGATCTAATACTATTCGATCTCACCCCATTCGGACTGCAAAACAAATTGACATGTTTGGTTGAATTTTGTGACAATCATAACTTGAAATTAAATACAAAGAAATCGAATATCATGGTTTTTACCAACAAGAAAAAGCTAATTCATTACCAATGGTACATCAAAGGGTTGTCTATTCCTCGGGCACTGGGCTTGTTATATTTAGGGTACAATCTAACAAATGCTGACTCACTCGCGAAATGGCAGCTGGAAATTATTACCAAAGCCTCTCCATTAATTTCCCAAATGAAACTAATACACATGAAGCTTTGTCAATTCTCACTAATACCACTGATTGAATACTATACGCTTAAAGTGGAACCGATAATTATCTATGGGCTAGACTTATGTTCTCTTGAAATTGGCATAATTCTTAATAAAACGCGAGGTAAAATATGGAAGCAAGTTTTGCATTTACCTACATCACTTCCAAACTCCATAATTATTCACGAATTGGGACTTACCTCCCTAGCTACGAAATACTTATGGCGTAAAATGGCCAGTTATGCAAAAATGCTAGATCCAGTTTCCAATTCCTTGTACGAAGACCTAGGACACATGTTAAAACAGGGTAGCCCAAAATCTGTATATGATGTTGGACAACAATGTGAAAAAACACTAGAAAAAATTGCAATGGATACAGATGATCTAATCAAACGGCCACAAATTGTGAAGCTGAAACTACTACAATATGATTGGGCAGTTACAGCAGACACAATTGGGTCCTACACACTGTATAAGGAATATGCCAAATTTTGTCATAGTCAAAAACCTGTACTTGAATATATCAAGCAGGTACCCTGTCAAAAGATCTGCGCATTATATATGCGATTTAATTCAACCTTTTCAGAACAACAGCACGGATGAAAAGTTGGCAGCTTATCCCACTACTATCTGTAGAAGGTTGTAGATTTTGCAAAACACCTCTAAATGAGACTCTGAAACATCTGGTAGTGTACCGTCTCTACTTTGCAAAAGATAGGAAAATACATCTAGGGAAATATGTGGATGAAGCAGCTATCTATGATTTGGAATTCCTGTGGATACAATGTATGTGGGGACACAGGAAACCCTTGATTATTGACCTGTATCATTTTTTAACTATCCTTGAGAGAAAGCTGGAAAACAATAAATAATCATGGATTTATATAGAGGTCTAGCTGAAGTGGCCACTAAAAGCTAAATTGTAATTGAGCGCAAATTGAGTTAATCATTCTAAATATGCTTCCATCTTGATAAACATTCTAAGGTTTGATCATGATGTCGATAGACATGTCCTAACTATGATTCACTACTGTTTTGACACCTATTTTTATCTCCCTTTGCTATTTTTGTTTAGTATCATGTAATTATTATAACATTTGTAATTTGAGCAAGGAAAATAAATAATATTGGTTTTATGTTGATTTTATAAAGTGTTTTTTTAACCGATGTTGTAAAGATATATTATCGAAAAACCAACAATAAAAAAAAATTTAAAAAAATATCCGAAGGGGGTCAAATTTTATGTCCCACTACATGAAGGCCATGTGGAAAAACTGTGGAGTTACCTACAAGTTCTCAACAGCATACCACCCTCAGACAAATGGGTTGGTAGAAAGGTTTAATAATAGAACCATGAAGAGCACGATAGGAGCTTTAGAGGACCCTCTTAAGAAAAAGTGGAATCTTCTACTGCCATGCCTTCTCTTTGCATATAGAGAAGTCCCTCAGGAGGGAGTGGGTTACAGTCCCTTTGAACTTCTCTATGGCCATCCGGTCAGAGGTCCATTGGCCCTGATCAAGGAGGGGTTGGAGAGTGCTCCTTCCCCCATGCCAGTCAGAGTCACTGACTATGTGATAGGACTCCGGAGGAGAATGTCACACATGATGGCTGAAGCAAGTGATAACTTGAAAGCAGGTCAGGCTCTCGTCAAGCATTGGCATGACCAGAAGGCCAACATGGTTGAGTTCGCTCAAGGCCAGCTAGTTCTTGTTATGGTCCTAGCAAGGCAGAGGGCCTTGCAGGACAAATGGATGTGACCCTTTGAGATTGTGGGAAAACCTGGAGAGGTGAACTATCTGGTGGACTTAGGCAATCCTAAGAAGGCTCCTAGAGTCTTTCACACCAACCGTCTAAAAGCTTATGTCTCGAGACCAGAACTGGGAGCTCTGCTTCTAGCTTCAGCTCAATAGGAGGAGAGTGAACCTCTACCTGACCTCCTCAGAGGAAAACCTTTAGATGAGAAAATAGAAGGAGTCAATCTCTCTTCTAATCTGACACCTGAGCAACAGGAGGAGTGCAAAGTTTTGTTAAATCAATTTGTCTCCCTGTTTTCTCTAGCACCAGGCTTGACCCCTTGGGGCCAGCATGATATCAATACTGGTGACTGTTTACCTGTCAAGAGCAGAGGCTACAGGATGTCAGAAAATGTAAGAACCCACATCAAAGGAGAGGTCAACAAGATGCTTGATCTCGGGGTAATAGAACCCTCTACTAGTCCATGGTCTAGCCCAGTTGTGTTAGTACCAAAGGCAGGATCCAAGGAGTTGAGATTCTGTGTGGACTATAGAGCTCTAAATGCAGTCACAAAGACTGATGCCCATCCTTTGCCAAGGACAGATGAGCTGGTGGATAGACTTGGCTCAGCCAAGTTCCTCAGCACATTTGATCTCACGTCAGGCTATTGGCAAATAGCCCTGACTGACCATGCCAAGGAGAAAATTGTATTCTCCACCCCAGTTGGCTTATACCAGTTTAAGGTTATGCCTTTTGGATTAAAGAATGCACATGCTACATTCCAAAGGATGGTGAATCAAGTTCTGAATGAGATGGAGGACTTCTGCATGGCATACTTGGATGACATTGCAGTGTTCAGCCCTACTTGGAAAGAACATGTTGACCACCTAGGATATGTTTTGCAGGCTCTGGAACAGGCCCATCTGACCATAAAGGCAAGTAAATGCCAAATTGGTCAGTGCAAAGTGGTCTACCTTGGGCATGAGGTAGGAGGTGGTGCGATAAGGCCTTTGCTCAGCAAGATTGAAGCTGTGCAAAATTGGACGACCCCTTCTACTCAAACCCAGGTGAGAGCCTTCCTAGGCCTCACTGGGTATTACAGGAATTTCATTGAGAACTATGGATCCATAGCTTCTCCACTGAATGTAATCTCTTCTCCTAAATTCCCTAAAAAGCTCAAATGGAATGAGGAGTGCAATCAGGCCTTTGAAAGCCTGAAGAAAGCCCTTTGTCAAGCTCCAGTTCTCAGAGCTCCTGACTACCACCAACCCTTCATTGTACAAACAGATGCTTCCAATATAGGTATAGGTGCAGTACTCAGTCAACTGGATGAGAAAGGTAGGGAGCACCCCATTTGCTTCATCAGTAGGAAACTGAAGGAACCTGAATTAAGGTGGGCAACTATTGAGAGAGAATGTTTTGCCATTGTGTGGGCTTTGAAGAAGTTTAGACCATACTTGTATGGATCTACTTTCATCATTCAAACAGACCACCAACCCTTGAGATGGTTGATGCAAATGAAAGGGGAAAACCTGAAACTGCTAAAATGGTCAATATGCCTGCAAGGGTTTGATTTTACCATTGAGCACAGGTCAGGATGTCACCACCAAAATGCTGATGGTCTCTCTAGGATGTTTTTAACCGACTAGAGGTAAGAGACTCATCCAGGAGTGGATTAGATCCTCCTGTCCCTTAGTCTGGGGGGGGGGACGAGTGTTAGGGAGAATTCTCATCTTATGGCTAATTTCCCTTACCTATAGAGTCATCCAGCAACTTTACTGGATTTGAAGGGTTTGTTTTTTTCTCATGCTAAGAATGAGACTCTTTTTCCCACTCTTAGGCATTTTTGCTATGTGTGTTGTAGGCTATTTTTGTGTTTAATGCCTATGGAGTTTCTCTCCCCTCCATAGGAACCATCTTTATTCACATGTGTTACACAGCACCCTCCGTGCAGTGACACAGGGGTGTCGTATCGACGCCCAAACATAGACTCTATACCCTAGGACTGACTACTGTCTCCCAGGGCATGTAAAGTCCCAATTGACTTTACTAGTCAATTTTTATGAACTAAACCAGTACAAACCATCTTACTATGGAGGTACTGGATAGGGTTAATAGTTTTTCCCTTAGGTTCATTTTCGAGAGGGTACCGTACAGTCTCTCTCTCAAATGTTTCTGGCTGGTGGCAGTGGTTACTACCGAAAATATTCAACCGCAAATATTTCCCTATGGGATTTTCCCATTGTTCTAGGCTACCACTTTTTCTGACAGCCGACATACCGCCGGTGTATTTTAATATTAACTTTACTCCGGTAGGTTTTATTTGCCAGAACTTTAATATAACTTCTTTCTCGTGTCTTTCTCTAAACTCCTAACCCAGGTCGGGGATCTGTTGTTCGTCCGTTTGGCGGGCTTCTGCCGAGAAGCCCTCCTTTCGGCACCACAGAGTCTGGGGTGGGTCCATTGTGTGGGACCCCTGGCCAGAGTGCCTCAGCAACCCATTGTCGCACTCTATCCTGATAGGCTGGAGGGTATCCCGCCAAGATGACCACTCCACTGTGTGAGTGACAGCTTGGCTGTATGAATGGGGATCTATTTGCATAAAAGCAGGGTCCTGAGGACTGGAAGCAAGACGTTGCCACTGGAACTAAGAAGCCGAAGAGGAGAGAAGCCAAAGACATCTGCAACGACTGAACCACCGGTGAAGCCCTGCTGCAGCATCTCACCACTTTTCTCCACACGACGAGAGAAGATCTTCACCTGCAAGAGCCTTCTTCCCTTGAGCTGGTGGGGCCAACCAGTTTGCCAATCACCTTCCCGGACCTGCGTTGGTCAAATTCCCGTACCCTGTACTCTGAGATCGGATAGCCAGGCACCAGTCCACCTGGACAGCGATTTAAAGGAGCGTACCTTTTATTCGTCGGGCAGCACCGCGGCTGGTTTCATCCCTGGGTAGTGCAGTAACTCGAACCTTCCTCCACGACGAGAGCCTCTCTTCCTCTGCTGGATCACCCGAACTGCAGGAACTACCAGGAACAACCGCCACCGCAGGAGCCACTTCTTCATTTTAAAGGTACATTGTTCCTCCAGGCCGCCCTTTCTTCGCGGTAGCACTAAAGGTGTTTTACATCCTTTACCTACCTGTTGGGTTGGCCGCCCCTCTCTCAACATTGTCTTTCAACTTCTGCATCCACCTTTCAAAATCGTTAATCAAAGACTTGACTGCAGCTACAAGAACATTTTGCTCCTCGGCCCTTGCCCTGTACCACTAACTCTGGAACAGGCCTACTGACTCTGGCTACATTTGCTCTCAACTAGAACTGTGGTGATGCACCACCTTCTTATAACTACCCTTTTCTTCCCCTTTCTAAACCTTGTGAAATGCCATTTTGCTCAGTTTTCATTTAAGTATTGCCTATACTGATGCACTGTCTTGCTTAATCTGGTTCACAAACTTACGGGAAGTGTTGCCAGGGTGTGTAAGAAGCTATTTCTACATAACCTTTGCTTTCCCTCCCTTGTGAGAAATTGATAGAGTACCCCTTGTGTGTGGTTTTCACTGTGCTGTTTGGCTCAGTTTTCACTCTGGTTCACTTGGTCTACAATTTAACTAGGGAGTGTGTATATTTTTCCTCTGACTTATTTAACTTGCTTTAAGAACTGTGATAGATATGTTTATCTAGAAGTGTATACAATAAATATATATCTACTTTTTCATACAAAGCTTTGGTCAGTGTTTCCTTGTGCCATAGTACTGTAGGCCTATTGTGTAAACCCTGAATACTACTCATCTCCCTCTTGAGATAAGCCTGACTGCTCAGCCACAGCTACCAACTAAATCTTTGTGGTACTGACTGAAACCAAAGGGGATTTATTGCTCTCACCTGTAGTCCTAATCTTGTGTAGTGCTCCCTAAGGGAACTGCACAGGATTATGCCTAACACTTGCCCAAGTCCATCAATGGTAGGGATCTGCACCATTCAAACTTGCAGTGGCTATCCAGTGATCGAGAACCACTGGTCACAACATCTGCAAAGCAACAGTCATTCAGTCACCAGGATGTGTACTGGGCTCAGGCAGTCCCAGACCCATATCCGGCTCACACACAAACTGCCCTTTTGCACGCAGGCCTTCCCCCTGGAAAGGGCATTTCTTTTTCTGAACGTTTTTTTTATTGAATCTGGCTACGCCACAGACAACAGCACCTATTTCATATGCATAACATCCGCCTACAATTGGTTCACACTCAAATGGTCAGTTTCCTGCTACATGGAGTATGATTTGCCCACTATTAGGCACTAAACCAAGCTGCTGAACACCCACAGCACAAGAGAGAAACAGGGTGGGAAGAGTTTGCTGAAGATTTGGTTTACCCTCTACTATGAGTAAGCATCAAACTAAACCTAGGCCAGATATGGGGGTTGCAAATGACACAGCAGACACCCTGTCCCTAATGAACCTTGCCTTGGGCACCAAGGCTTACAGAAATGTCTGACAATGGGCACCATTTTGATCTCCCAGTGAGGAGTATGTGCCCTGATTGGTTCTGAATGTTGCACCTATCTTTCCTGATCACCTTAGCAATATAACCAACATTATTTCACATATCCGAAAGTAAAAACAGACACTGGTTGGTACCTGTGGGGATGGCTTACTGAGTGGTTTGGATCTCTCGGGCTTCAGTTTTCCAACATATAATGCTTCTATTTGTAACTGTGATTGGGTTGTAGTGTGTTTTCCTGCTTGGGATATGTACAATCAGTAAAATACGCACTCTCCAACACTGAGAATTCAGGAGAAATTACTGTTAATGAAAGCATGCGAAAGATTCTCCAAACAGATTAATGATTGATAATTGGAAATGTCGATTCAGAATGTTTCGAGTAAGCCTCTAAGGCTCCAAATGTGGTGGAAAAACAGAATTCAAAGTACAATAAAATGCTCGTCCTTAGAGATTTAACTGATGTATGTTAAGAGAAAAAAATAATGTATTAACCGCTTTTAAAAAATATTCTTCCTCATTTACAAAATTAGAATTCAGATTGCTGCACACCATGAATATAATATAAAGAGGATGCATACATGATCAGTGCTCCCTGTTTTGCTAGTTGTAAGGACGGGCTTCATATTCATTGATTTTCTTCCCTTGCTAACTGCTATCAATTAACTGGGTATTATTCATCCCTGGGTACCTGCACCAGAATGGAAAATACTATGCACTTGTCAAGTTGATGGGTTTTGCTGTGATGAGCTCATAGAAACCTCACCAATCTGTGTATTAAATCGTATATGACCATAAAAGATTTAAAAGCTTGTTGAATCATGTGGAAGGGTTCTTACTCATTTCTTTTGCAGTGGTTTCTCTGTATGTTTTCAAGAAAAGATTTCTTCTTGATCCGAGCTCACCCAAGCCGATCTCTGCATCTGATTAATGCATTAATAGTGAGAGGTCATTGGGCAGTGTCAATCTATATGGGCTACTCTAGCAAAGGCACACTGCCTGCTTCAGTACTTGCTCAATGCTACTTCTCATCACGGGATAATATGAGGGGGAAATTGAGGCTCCCGACACCCGCACTCTCAATTTATTGTACCTTCTCTGACACACTGAAAACATCACCAACTCAACCTTTGGAAGGAGACTGAAAAGGCAATCATCTTTGAAATCTTCCTCACGCTCCTTATGGAAATGCACAGTGTTTCTTGCCAACCAGTAGGTCTCAGAAAACATCTGCTTGAATATTGTTAAGAAGAGAATGTCTGGCGTATCGTGCTGGAAGTCACTCAATCATTGGCATAGAATTCCTGATCAGGTCAAACAAGCACCAGCTACAAAAGTGGTGTCATTTTCAGACTAGTATCCTCCGATTTAACAAATGACATAGGACAGGTAGAACCTATGAGACTTCCTACTGCAAGTCCTTCATCAGGTCAATGACAAACAAGTGAGACTTCAAAATATGTTGGACTGTAAAAGAATCAACAAATTCCCATACCTTGTCATGGTTGCTGCCAAACATAGAGTCTGAAAAATGTCTTGAAAATCACAGCCCTCGACCCGGGGCATGTCAACTCAAGAGCCTTTCAATGGGCAGTCATGTATTTCAGAGACTGAACCTGTGTAAACAAATTGTTAACTAATTCATTATCAGGCTTAGATCTGTTAGCAGAAGCACTGGTGGAAGTGACATTGCATCTCTCTTCTTGTTGGTCCATAGGCCTAGGCAACCCTTCACTAATGCTGTTGGAGGAACAAACTGCGATGGATTATCCACTAATGAAAACAAAATTATTAAAATCTTTTGGGCCTTCCCTACAGTAACCTAAATATCCCAGTATTTATAAAGGCCGACACACAGATAATTGGGTTCCTGTGTAGATCAAAACCACTCTTCTACTGGATGAGGGTTTGGTCCTTGCTGTGTACAAATCTGCAATTGAAGACTTTGTCTCACAGGAGGATGAAATATCTGAAAGAGGTTTTGCACTCACTTGGATATTGTGACTATTGGTCAAATCCCCAATGTATCGACCGTGGTGCAAAATCAAAGATCAAGGTGGTCTTGATGAGTAATGAAGTGAGTGTACTCCTCACTGATATTCTAAACAGTAAGAGGGGAAGAAAGTATTGGGAGTACAAGCAGACCTTTGGCTGGGAAACCTATCTGGATACAGTCTCCCTGAAATTCTCTAGGGCTCCGCATCTCAAGCTTCGGATCAGAACATTATCTGTGGCAGGATTATTGCATAACTGGAACTGTGATCTTTCCAACAAATGTCCCGTGTGTGAAAATGAGATTGAAAATGTAATACACTTTTTATTATTTTGTCCATCGTACTGGAATGATAGAACGAGATATCTCAAGCCACTATTTACATATAGATTGATAACATCTGCAAAAGACGCCTTAGTACTGTGTATTAACTCAAGGGACAAACTGACGGTGCATTCGGTTGTAAAGATTTTTGACCGAGCGCATGGAGGGTCAGATCCCGTTTCATTGTCTAATACTACTAGGGGTGCAAATTGAGTGTTTCATCTGTGCATTACTCCCTCTTGCATTTGAGAAACCAACGATTCTACTAAGCTCTTTTTACTATTGACTTTTTATAGTTTGTTTATTCATGTGGAAGTTAAGTAATGGACAAAAACGACTTTGCACCTTGAAGATCAATATGACAATGATGTTCCTTTAACTTTGTTTTTTAAATAATTAATATATTTATCTGTTGATTTTAGGCTGTAGCTATGCGACCCTATGAATGACAATGTGCAATAATGCGATTTAGATTTAAATTCTTGGTATTTTATGTTTTTACTCAATCGTTTTATATTGTGATTTGTTATGTTGGCACACCAAGTCAGCTGTTGTGATTTTAAATGCTTTTTTCTGTTGTTGCTTTTATGATCTAAGGATCAAAATAAAGCTAAATTGACTGAATGACTAATGCTATTGTGCCTCTTCTGAAATACATGAAGAGATATTCTGAGTGTCCAGAGGACAACAAACCTTGCTGACTGCGAAAGCAGACAGCAATAAACACTCTATTCTAAAGACATCTGTCAGACCAGAATTCTGGGACTATTGCACTCAGGGTCAGATAAGTGGGTCAGACGTAAGCCAGGGTTCTATGTGGTTTCATTAAAATAAATGACTACGCCGTAATTGAAATTGTGGTGATTTATTTCCATTTTGTTTCTTTTAATGGGGGAAGGGTACCAAATCCCATGCACCCACCACTCTCTACCGACTCCCAATCCTACGCCACTACATAGACCCATCTATTTTACCCCCACAAAGTAAATTACCATGTAGTAATTTATTTTGATGAAACCATGATACACAGTAAGCCAGAAGAATGGCAATCATGGAAGTAAATAACATTAGGAGCTGCAACAGCAGATGGTCATAAATACTGCCCCAAAACCATGGGATAGAAAGGAAGTACGTGTCCACTATAATGTGTGAAGGCATCCTGAAGAAAGACAAAGACAACAGTATCAAAGTTCAACAAAAATAGGTTTATTAACTTAAATGTCAGGATGGTCGAAGGCCTAACTTGCCTTATGCAAAAGTGGGATTTCCCTACCTAAA
This sequence comes from Ambystoma mexicanum, assembly GCF_040938575.1. Taxonomy (NCBI): domain Eukaryota; kingdom Metazoa; phylum Chordata; class Amphibia; order Caudata; family Ambystomatidae; genus Ambystoma; species Ambystoma mexicanum. The sequence continues at coordinate 1,469,195,844 of NC_090931.1, read as the reverse complement.
GAAACTAAGGAAAGTCAGAGTCAGTAAGTTCAACTTTAAAGTCTGTCTCTGTCCAAAACCTATACTTGCCCTCATAACTAAAGCTAAACAATGTGTAGAGATGTCGGCAACAACAAAATAGGGTTCCAAATTAGGTTCCTTTATGCTTTCTTGACTTACACAGACAGGGTTTCCCCGGTCTAGGTACTGTGGTTGGACCGCACGGTCAGGTAAGATAGTTCAGCGGGTTGAGCGCTCGCTGCTGTGATCTGAGTGTGATCTGCAGGTCGCAAGTTCAAATCCCGGCAAGGCCAACTCAGCCTTTCATCCTTCCGAGGTTGATAAATGAGTACCAATTTCGGTTGGGTGATATTGTATGTAAATATGTGCTCTGTAAAGCGCTTTGGATAAATGCGCTATATGAATAACACATCATTATCATTACAGGTCACACAACCGGCAACCCGAAGCTTTCATTCCCATACAGGTTCTTTTGTGGTTGTACCCGTGTTCTGGTTCACATTCACTTGGCTTTCTCTTCGCCAGTCTTTTGGCTTTGCCACAATGTGTTTTCTTCTTTGCCAGTCTCTTCACTTTGCCACAATGAGTTCTTGCATACAGTTCACATGGTGGTGTTATCTTTCCTTCACCACATTACTTTCACACTCTTCAGTAATATTTGTTATTTGGGTGATTCCAAGATGGCCGCCAGCAGGGGAAGTCGCGTTTGAGCTGCGCTCCCGCCGGCCCGCCAACATAAAGCACCTTTTAGGCAGAAATCCGACAGGATTTAATCGAGACTCTCTCCCGCCACACACAAGCGGGGGCGGGGGTACCAGCAACCGACTCCGGTCGATCAAATCCCCAAGGGAAGAGAGTGAGCGGAGAGGAGCGTCTACCCATCCCCCCACCGAAGCAGACTCCGCCGCTCCGACGCGGTAGGCCGCGGAACGAGTGGAGAAGGTGCCGAGACGAAGAGGGGGGCGTCGGCCCGCTCCCTCCGAGCACACATCGCAGAGCACGTCGCAGCGGCGCCGGGACCTGCGGGGGGCGCCCAGTCGGGCGGCAGGTGTCCCGAGGTCTAGGCGCGGTGGGGAGGTGCGGCCCTTCCCCCCTTCCGGCGGACTGAAGAGATTCCCCTCCAGCAGGCGACCGATTCACTCGTCGATACCAACGCCGGGACCCGCTCCCGGCCGGGGGCGTACCCAGCAATTAAGGGCATCGACACCGAGAGGAGGAGAGGAGACCAGGAGAAGAGGTGAGGGCGCATGTGTGTCACCCCTCAGCCGCGCGCCGCGGTAAGAGTCCCTGGGAGCACGGCGCCGTCCCGGGTGCGGGTTGTGGAGCGGTGGTCCCTCCCCCTCACCATCACCGTTCCCGGGGGTGGCGGACCAACCCGCTCGTACGGCACACCCAGAGAAGATAAGAACCCACCAGAGGGGCCCCTCCGGATTCCGCGGGGGGCGACTTGAGCCACCCTCGTCAATAACCTCTGGGAGACACCCAACAACACGACAGGACCCCATATAAAAGAAAAATGTCGAGGGAAAAGGGGGTGCTTCACAGTCAATGCCGCAACCTCCCTCCCAGGACACCAACTTGCTCAAAATGTGGTCAGCAGAAACGCCGACAACAGCGAAGGACAGGGTGGGAGATGAGCACGCAAACCACAGCACCCACCAACCCCAGACCTCCTCTCTACTAACCAAAGATGACATGAAGGAGTGGTTCGTGGAGTTGCAAGACAAGTTTATGTCCACGGTTCAGGAGCAATTTAATACAATGAGGAATGAAATGAAGCAGGCCGTTCAGGAACTCCGTATAGATGTGGCAAAACTGGAGGAAAGGACAGATACCCTCGAAAGAATAGTGCAAAATGCAGAAGAGGAACCGATTCAGAATAGCGAAACACAGGAGCAGCTGGTTCGACTAACCCATAACCATCGAAATCCAGTGCGAAGACCTGGAAAACCGCTCCCGTAGATCAAATATCCGCATTAAACACATGCCAGAATCGGTGACAGATAAAGACCTAAAGAGAGCGGTGCAGGAAGTCTTCAGAGATATACTAGAAGAACAAGATGCGGAGAGCATTGGGATCGATAGAGTCCACAGGGTGGGCCCGAAAAGAACTGGAGCACCGGGGGAAAGACCGAGATATGTACTGGCGGCCCTCTCAGCATATCCACAAAAGGAGTTGATCCTCAGAAAGGCGAGACAACTACAACATATAAGGATGAACGGGGTAGAAATCCAATTATATCAGGACCTGGCCTCAGCGACATTATTAAAAAGAAGGCAGATGGCCCCCCTGGTGAAAGAACTGGCGACCAAAGAAATAAGATATAAATGGACGTTCCCATTTGGACTACTGTTCGAATGGGAAGGCAAACAGAGGAGAGTGAGCACCAGTGAGGAAGGTCTCCATATAATGGGCCTGCAAGCCGAGGAGGAGTACACCGATGGGGCTAGGCCACGGGGTGAAGCAAACAAGAGACCGAGGGGGTGGGAGGTTGTCGAGAAAAGGAAAAAACATATCGGTGGGGGGCAGGGGGACACCCACAGAAGAAATAGGAGTTAGTGTTCACGCTTCAATATTGGCTCGCTTCCTGGCATGAGCAGGCGGGAGAAAGGGAAATACAGGACAGTCGGATAACAAGAAGCAGGCGGCCCGGCGGGAATGTATCCTAGGCTGGAGAGAAATGCGGGGTTTAGGACCCCCCGCAAGGTTCACCCCGAGTCCAGTGAGGGCAAGGAGCGATAGGCGCAACGCCCTAGCAACCTTAGGTGCCTGGGCCCTCCTCGGGATCAAAGTTGTAATACTGTTAACTGTTGGGGGAAGTTGGGGAATGTTGGGGGGAAAAAGGGAGGGGAAACTCTGGAAGAGGGGAAGGAACACAGCAATCAAGGGAACTCAAGCAAATTCAGTAAACTAGTGCGATGGGAAAACTCACAATATTCTCATTAAACGTTAGGGGTCTGAACTCCCCGTTGAAGAGGAAGAAGCTAGAAGCCTTGGTAAAAAGGGAACAGGCGCACATTCTGCTCCTCCAGGAGACTCATATTAAGGCCCAGGATAGGCAAAAGGTCCGCCTGAGAGAGTACACGATTTGGACACAAGCGAATGCGGGAAATAAAAGAGCGGGGGTGATGATTGCAGTTAAAGGTGGGCTGGAGGCGACCCTCTTAGACTCGCTGGCTAACAGGGAAGGGAGATTTTCATTCGCAAACTGTGTAATTGGGGGTATCAGGCTCACCCTGGCGACAATATACTCTCCAAACTCAGGGCAAGACGGATTTCTCCGAGACACACTGGGGAAACTAGAGGGATTCGCGAAGGGAGAGATTATTCTGGGGGGAGATCTAAATCTGGCCTGGCAACCAAACCTGGACAGAAGTGCTGGGGGCACACACGGCCAGGGACCCCCTTCCAAACATCTTAAACTAAAGATAGAGCAGATGGCGCTGCAGGATGTCTGGAGGGTGAAGAGAGGGCAAACAAATGGCTTTACGTATTACTTGCACGTCCATAACACGATGTCGAGAATAGATTACTTCTGGGCGTCGGTGGGACTGGTGGGGATGATCCAGGATATAGATAAGGGGGCCATAGCACTCTCAGATCATGCCCCGCTCCGGCTGGATATCCAGTTGCCAGGAAGGGGTAGAGGCCTCTGGAAATGGAAATTACCGCCCGACATATTAAAGGATCAGACGATGGGAGAGGCACTAGGAGACAAAATTAAAGAATACTAGGAGCAAAATGACAATGGAGAAACTCCCCTAGGAACAGTGTGGGAAGCCTTTAAGGCAGTAACACAGGGACACTGTATAGCACTAAAGGCAGCCGAGGATAGGCAGCAAAACGAATGGGAAAGGACTCTGGAAAAAGAAATCACAGCCATCCAACGGGAGTTAGTAGCCCATCCCACGAGAACTCTCAAGAAGGCATTAAAACATGTACAAGGGCAGTTAGACATGCTGCGCAACAAGAAGGCAGAAAGGTCCCTGCTATATCTTAAACAACGATACTACATCAAGGCCAACAAGGCAGACAAATTCTTAGCAAGACAGCTTAGAGAAAACCAAAAATCAAGGACTATCCTAAACGTCAAAGACACTCACGGGAACACACAAACCTGCAACAAAAACATAGGGGAGGTATTCAAGACTTTCTATCAAGATCTGTATGCGACAGAACACCCAGACGAGCACCAGCAAGACAAGTTCCTACAATCACTAAATCTACAAACCATCTCCGAAGAAGACAAACAGGCACTGGATTCCTGCATCACGGAACAAGAAGTCCGCAAGGCAATAGCGGATCTCCCGTCCGCAAAGGCACCGGGCCCGGATGGGTTCACGGCCCCCTTCTACAAAAAATATGCAGACACACTCGCACCCTTTTTGACAAGACTACTAAACACTTTTAAGGACCAGGGAAACATAACCCCATCTATGAATGAGGCAGAAGTCCTGGTATTCCATAAAGTAGGCAAAGACCCCACTCTCCCGGGCTCGTACCGCCCTATTGCTTTGATTAACTTGGGCGCAAAAATCTACACCAGGATACTGGCGGCCAGACTCTTCCACCCTCCTTCCGACCCTCATAGATGCAGATCAATCAGGCTTCATCCCCGGTAGGCAAACACACGACAACCTAAGAAGAATAATCCATCTGGTAGAAAAAAACAGATCTAACTCACACACCAGCGGTATTACTTTCCCTTGATGCCGAAAAGGCTTTCGACCGAGTAGAATGGTCTATATTGTTTAAGACACTGAAACATATGGGGTTCGGAGATCACTATATAAATATGGTCAAAGCAAACTATAACTCCCCTTCGATGAGGATTGCACTCAACGGGGAAGTCACGGAGAAGGTACATATCTCAAGAGGCACGAAACAGGGTTGCCCTCTCTCCCCACTCCTGTATGCCATCTTCCTAGAGCCACTTCTAGCTAGGATCAGGGACTCGGCAGGGGTAAAGGGGATAGAGATGGCGGGCAAGCAACATAAAGTTGTTGCATATGCAGATGACATGCTAGTGGCCATGACAGATCCTGGAAGATCGATACCCCACGCCCTGAGAGAACTGGAGGAATTCGGGGTAATTTCAGGCCTTAAAATTAACCGGGAGAAATCGGAGATTTTGCTCCTGGAGGGGGATAAGAGGACACTCGCAGAATTGGCGGACATTCATGGGCTAAAAGTAGCAGAGGAGGGAATTAAATATCTAGGGGTGACCCTCACACATAAGACCGACCTCCTATACAAGAACAATTATCCACACATACTGGCATGGGTGAAGAAGGAACTAGACAGATGGTGTCCGCTCAGGGTCTCATGGTGGGGAAGAATCCAATCAGTTAAAATGAACATACTCCCCAAAGTTCTCTACCTCTTTCACGCCCTCCCAGTAACAATCCCAGACTCCTTTTTCAAAGCATTGTCCAAGACCATATCGAGATTTGTGTGGAACAAAAAACCTCCTAGGGTAGCCAGAGCTATCCTCACAGCCCCGATCAAGGAGGGGGTCTAGCACTCCCACACTTTAAGAAATACTACTATGTGGCGCAGCTGTGGGTTCTGAAGGAATGGTTGGGTGAAGACCAGAAGACTATTTGGGCACGACAAGATAGGGCGGTGGCCAGGATCCCCCTGGAGGACCTCCTGTGGAAACACAAACACCACAGACACCCCAATCTCAGAATCAGCGAAATTATGAGAACAACTCTTAGCGCCTGGGATGCCCAAACTAAGAAAGGACTTATGACCACCCCACTGGCCCCTTTTACGCCCATTTGTCGGAACCCACAGTTCCCTTCCGCATCTGAGCCCGGGGCGTATGAGAATTGGGAAACAACAGGGTGCAGGAAAATCGGGGAGATGTTCCAGGACAATACAATAAGGACTTTTGCGGAATGTAAAAGAATGAGGAACCTAAAGGACGTCGAAAGGTATAAATATGAGCAACTGAAACATTGGCTGTCCACTACCGAGGTATACCAGGTGGCAACGAGAGACCTAACACCCTTTGAAAACTATATAATAACCAATCCAGGAGACAAAAATTGGTGTCATCATTATATCGGTTCATTAACATGACAGAAGAAGAAATCAAATGGGCATACATGAAGAGATGGGAAGCTACACTGGGGAAAAATATAACTAGAAAGCACTGGTAGGAACTGTGGGGGAGAATCCCGAAAGTCACCAGAGCGATCCAAACAAGGGAAATGTGGCTCAAAATAGTCATGCAATGGCACTACACCCCAGAGAGGCTTAAATCCATGTACCCACAACAGTCGGATCAATGCTGGAGAGGGTGTCGGGAACCTGGCACCTGGAGACATATCTGGTGGGACTGCAAAGTGGTGAAGGCCTTCTGGAACGAGGTGCAGGGGGAAATAGCCAAAATCTTTCCAGAGGCGAGCCACATGGATGAACGGGTGTGGCTGTGCGGACTCATGGACCTCCAGGTCAAAAAACTCCACAAATACCAATAGAAAAGCTTCATGGGCCTAGTCATCGCGGCATGGACGACTATAGCCCAAAACTGGAAAAAACAAGACACGCCTCTAGTATTCTCATGGCTGCACAAGGTCTGGTCGCAAATGACCATGGAAAAAATAACGCATCAGCTTCAGGATCAGAAGACCCTCTTCATGAAAGAGTGGGGGCCGGTGCTGGAGTACATGGAACAATGGTGCCCGCACAATATTAGAATCTCAGACATTTGTGGTTCATAAGTATCCCCCTGAAATAGAAACCGAAACGGACCCTCACTTCCAGAGGGGAGGGAGGGGTGGGTGGGGAGGGCGGGGGGGGGGGATTTGAGAAATTGGTGTATTTTGTTGTTGTTAATACATGAAAATAATAAAATAGGTTTATAAATATTTGTTATTTGCTTTTCATTGTATTTCATAAGATTTGTTCTTTGCTGTCAATATATTTTCCATGCATTTCACAGAAGCTTGCCTGCCATTCATAGGCTTATCAAAAGGCTTTCCTTTAATTCGGTATTCAGTAGTTCTTAATTCTTATGCTTTCAATCACAGTTCATCTTGTTCGTATTGTTCACCATAACCCTTTACTTTGGGGTTGCTTCATCTTGCACATCTCATTTCGCTCATTCGGCTTTCCCTTCTGCCCTGTAACAACCTCCAGGAGTGCCCTGGTACGCGTGTTACCTTATTTTCACTCACCGGCACCTGGCGGCTCATCCAGGTGGCTGGTTTCCTTCTCTCGCACTCCACACACACGTCTTTACAGTATTGCCAGCACTGCTTGCGCTCCGGTTCTTCCCTTTGCCAGCACCTTCACTTGCGTCTCACAGACGCTGCAGGCAACTTGCAGCAATTGGATTTCTCCTGTATCTCACAAATCCTGTTGCAAGCACCAGACCAGTGAGGCTCCCACCACTGTGCCCTTCTCATGGCCCGCCTGGGCCTCGACAGCCCGGTCTCTCTGCGGTACTTGCCGGCGTCCTGGCCTCCAGGCAGGACTCTCCTCGGCAGCCTCCTTCTCCACAGGATTTCTCTTCCCTCAGGCCCGAAATGCTCGGCCCGGCTTCTCTCCTGCTGGTCTCTTCCCCCCTCCACCTGCTTGTCGGCTACACTGTTTATATGCACCTGTAACCATTTAACAGGTTGCAGGTGTGAGTCCTCAAGCCCAATTGCCTGACCATAGTTATTCAAGTACTTTGGACATGCCCGACTCTCACAATGGTCTGTAGGCCTCTTCCTCGTCTCAGCACCAGAGTGGTGAAATGACATGTTAGTGTGCACCAATCCCAGTCGCCTCGTCCTCATCCAAGTACTATAGTGGTATGAATGAGGTGAAATGAGGGGAGGTGACTGGCAACAGCTTAGAAGAGAAGGGAGAGGGTAAGATTGGTTTGTGCAAGAAAAGGAGGGGTACCCGGTCTCACCTGTAGCCCTCCTCTTCTTCACCCTCTTCTTAGTGTCCCTAGATTGATGGTGTATTCTGGTGTTATCCTGAAAGAAAGGAAAAGGGTAACAATATCCCATAAATGCAGCTGGGACTGAGGGTTCATCATGGAATGGAAATGGGTTACTGCGTCTCACACTAGGACATTCCCCAAGTCTCCCTTACCCAGGTGATCCTCCTTCACATCTCCACCCCCAGGGTCAGGATTCAAGAGTGATGGCCCTTCACTGGCTACCATAGCCGAGGATGTTGGGTAGAAAGAAGTGAGGATGCCCTCAGGTTCCTCACAAATGGTTTCAATAACTCTGAACTACCATACCTGCAAGTAAAGCAATTCTATAATGCATGGCAGGCATCTTAAAAAAAGAACCAAATCAATCACAATATCAGAGGCCAGACCACATCATACTGCAACACTCCCTTGCCAATGCATAGGGCTACATCTCACAGCCAGACACCCTCAAAATGATGAATGTTGCATGTAGCACACCTGGAACAGATTTTTTCTCTATGTGGAAGATCAATAGACATACAGTTTAGACCCTTAATGGCTACGCTATTGCCCAAAGATAAAGGGCCTCATCATAAGTTGGGCATAGCGGTAAAAATTTGGTGGTAATTCTATTACCTCTGCATTACCGCTCTGCCCAACTATGAGTTGGGTGGAAAGTCGCCCAGCTTTACCTCCGGCGTTGAGCTGGAGGTAAATCTGGCGAGTTTCAGCCCATTTGCGGCACTATTTCCACAGTGCAATTATAGCTCCCAGCATGCCCCATAGAGTCCTACAGTCTCTTAAAAAATGGGGACTGACAGCCTTACTGCAACTCGGGATCCAGCGCCAATAGCGCTGGACTGAGTTGCAATAACGCAATTTGCATTGGCGGTATTCCGGCAGATTTACCGTTGGGATACGCCAAGCTTCTGATTAGGCCAAAGTCTATGCAGTCAAAACAAAAAAAGTACAAACACAAAACTGGTTCTCAACCATGCAGAAACAGAAAAGATAGATATGCGTGTGGTATTATAATACTCAAGGACCTATTTCACTGTTATTATCTTTGTGTGCAGCACCAATAGAAAATCATTGTGAAGTATGTGTTGATAACTGTGGGGTCAAGACTGATATGTAAACTTATGTGCTACCATCTATGTATCAAGAGGATAAGTGTTGCCATTTACAATATTATAATGTGTGCTTGTCGATAAACCTAAATGAGTGTACAATTTTCACTTTCTATATGTAACACTTTAAAATGTAAAAATAAAGCTTAAAAAACAAAACTAAAAAAACATGCAGAAAAGGAGATTCCAGGGACCCGTTTTGCAGCACTGCTTTCAGGCTGCAACCTCGATAACCCCAATGCCCAGAATCTGCTCTGGCCAACAACACTCTCTGGTCAGCACACTTTGCATTCTGGTCCTGCTCATCGGTCCCATGGCACTCTCAGCATTCCACTTTTGTTATTTCTGGCCTCACTCCAGCTGACTGGGTCCTGCGTCCCTGGCACCACTCAACAGTTAATGCACACTCATTACTGATGATCCAGAGCCTCTACATCAGTTTACATGGTATCTCCCTCTGGTGCTCCGTCAGTCCGTTAAGCTGGTTCCATCTCTGTACTGAACTGCGCTGACGCATGCAAATTGAGTTGTGATCCACTGGCTCTGCCCATTTCTCCTTTTGTATGCACCAAAATTGGCACAGTCTTCCATGACTGGTTGCTCATCCCAGTGAGGAGCTGGGACTTATATGAGACAAGAGTCCAATTTTTCCTGGCACTGCAGGGGAGCCAAGTTTGGAAAGCCATTTCACTTCCTAGATTACTGGTTTGCGTCCAACCCTTGTTCCTCCTACCTTGGACCTTGTTGTCACACCCCAGCTGGACAGTGAAGCAACTACCACCGGACATCGGCGAAAGAGGAGGAAGCGTCAGACGTTTCGTCCCCATCGTTATGCGGCTTCGCCGATCTTTCGGCGATGGTTGCTGCCACGGGAACGCTCATCGCAACACACACCCTGAATACATTGCGTTCAGGCACGTTACGTGCTCAGTGGTCATGTGCCTGTCACGTGGATCTTCCACATTGGTAGCTACTGTTGTTTGTATAAAGCCTGCCTTCCTTTTCGACACTTTGCTTCTTATTAAACTCAGGTACGTTTCCTGCTTGTTTGTTTGTGAAGAATCTGAACGCGGTTACCCTTTGTTCGATTTCTCTTTGCCTGACGATTCTGCTTTGTCTCAGCCCCCACGTTACCGGCACTCAGCCTGTCCTTGGATTGATTTGCCCTACGGACGTCTGCTACCTTGCACAGGACAGTCTGCATCTGTCTACGACCGTTCCTTCGTCTCCTCCTCCTCTGGGTCCCACTTGACTGCAGAGACTCTCAGGCGGAGGTGCAGAGTCCGCCTTACCGATACCTACCTGCTCTCATTACCCTCTGCACCAGTGACACACAGTTGCCTGGTCTTTCTCCTACGACCATCTCTTCCTAAAGAAGTCCGAACCGGCTTACTTCTTCTCGTGCACGCGAACAGGACGCTCTGCTGACTACGGATACGTGCACCAACCTGACCCTACCATGGCCCTCACTCCGTCCGGGTTAGCTTCCATACTAACTTCCCTTCCTTACTGTTTGCCGATTGGACTTCCTTTGGATTGCCTCTCCCGTGAACTTGGTAATCTTCTGTACTGTGGGGATTGTTTGGGGGAAATTAGCTTGTACACATTGTGAGGCATATCCCTATTTCTGTTTCTCATATTTATCTGCTCCAGAGCTGTCATTTAAGTCTAAACTACCAAGAAGCCCAGGGCCATAGCGTTATCAGATTTACCCAGCGTATGTGCCTATTCCATTAATCTGTTTAGCTCTGTACTACACTTGCCTTTCTGGTGATAACCATCTGTTTTTTCTCTTTCAGCCTGCGTCACAAGTGGTGTGGTTCTCCTGCTCTTTTTTCTGATTTACTCCTTTGTTTCGTTCTTTACTAAAACGGCAAAAGGGGTGTATTTAAAGGAAGATAACCCTCACTTCTGAATGGGGAAGAGACCCCAGCCAGGACGGGCCCGGGTCTATCTTCCAGTACCCAGTCTGAAGGATCTGATTCGTAAGGTCAGAGAGAAGATTGGGCGAGTACTTGATGCTTCTTTAGTAACTCTAATCCTACCTATTTCTCCTTCTCACACCTCTGCTGGGTATTGGACTATGTCCTTGCACACTGGTGGTCCCCTTATGCCTCCTCTGTTAGTCATTCGCATCAAATACCACCTTCGGCTCAAACATCCTGGCTTAAAAATGGTATTTGGTCTCCTCCATTGGATCCTATATGCATCCATCAATCTTCATCGCTGACTGTCTACCATGAAGGGCCACAGTGATTACTCCTTGTAACAAGTATGGAATGCAAATGTGAAGTTATGCCGGGGTAGAGACAACTGGCTCAGGTGCAGGCATGTCTTATGTGAACTTGAAATTTATCATGATGGTTAATGTCCCAAAGCAGTTTTCTATGAATGGTAAATGGACAAGAGCGTTTACTTTGCAAGATAGTTTGGGGAGGTTTGAGACAGAAACCCTGGGGGACCTACTCTTCCCCCAAACCCACAGAAGTACTGGAAATGGTGCAAGACATATGTTGCAAGCTCTGGTAAGAACTACATTGGGGAAGATGGGCAAGTGTCCATAACAAAGGAAAATTGGTGGGAGAGAGTGTATGGAGAGGAGAAGGAGTATCATTGGATCCTAGGCAGGACTGGCAGCGGATATCTCAGCAGAGATAGAGGAGATGCGGCGAAGAAGTAAGAAAGGAGGTGCGATGTAGCGCAACATGGCAACAAGCCCGAAGACTCACCCTCCCCTCTCGGTCACAGCAGTGGTGCAGGGACCTGTTACATGAAGATACATTAAGCAGGAGGTTTTTGGATTTGGTGAATAGTATTAGTCTGTGCGTTCTACCCTCTATTATTCCATTTATAATGTTTTGTATTTTTATATTTAATTCCTGACTGATCCATGTTAGTTGGAGGTCAGTGGCTGCATGGCTGCATAGAGACCGACATTCACCTATCGGTCTATTGGGTAAGGAGAAGAGGGTTTTCAATGCAAGCCTGTGCGCCTTCATGTACACAATCCTCACAAGTTTCAGTTATGTAATGATTATTAAGTGCACACTGTTTAGTGATTACAAATTAGTTTGTTTTAATTAAATTGTTTAACATTCATCAAAAAAGAAAAAAATCTTCACATAATAATATTCTTTAGTGAACTTGTGCCAACATTTCTAGGCTAGGAGGCACGTGCTTGTGTTTCGCCCTTTCTTGGGCTTTGTCAGACACTTAATACATTGATTGGTGTATCATGTATACACATTATCATTCTTTATATAGTACAATAAAGGTAAATTCCATTAGCATTTCTTAAATGGTGTTTCTTGATTCTTTGGTTCTTGTAGTTCCTGAATGAACAAACTTCTGTGGTTCTGAGGAATTAAGGGGGGGGGAGGGAGAAGGTGGGTTTGGATTAGTTAAAACTGTTGGTGCACAGGAAGGAATCACCAAACAGTTGAAAAGTGCTGGTTTCTCAGTTAACAGGATGGCAGGAAGCTCACCTTGGAATCTAGTGAAACTTTCACTGTCCTGGGGTCCTGTTTATAGTTGAAGAGACTGCAGCCTTATGCAGTTCATCCTCTGGTTTATACCGCTCCAGGTTAGGCGTCCTTGTCTGTGAGTGTCACGACATGGGGAAACTGGCGACTCTGGAACCGTTGGAAACGGCATCCTCCATTAAAGTTTCCATTACGTTCCGTACAACGCCGGGTGCAGGTCTAGTCTTCCTGTTGCAGCAACGTCCGACGCCGGTTGTTTTCTTTCAGCACTTCCGGCAGTCGGGCGCGTTGCAACGTCCTGTGTTCCAGTGTGTCTGCTGTTGCCTGCGCTCTCGACTTGCTACTCATAGCCTTCCCTGGGTTTTTGCTCTCTGTCCCTTCCTGCTCGTGTTTTCGCCTCCCTCTCTGTTTTCCTTCTTTCCTCCCATCCTCTGCTTGGTCTCGTTCCTACTCGCCTTTCCTCCCGTTCCTCCCGTGGGTTTTCTCTGCTTCCTCTCTCGTTCGCCTGTTACTCCGTTTTTCTGTTCCTAACTTGTTCCCTTTGTTTTGGCTGCTGACTTCCCGTGCTCCGACTCTGGCTTGTCATTGGATTGCTCCGCCTCCCTGTGTCTTGTTGTGGCTCCCGTGTTTCCAGACCCTCGCCTGTCCCCGGATTGCTTCCTAAGTCTCGGTACTGAGTTTTCAGTCCTAGCTGCTACTTCCTCTGCAGTCTGCCTCACAGAGGAATACTCACGTAGTATTCACCTTCTCAGCTTCTGTTACGCTGCCGGTCTTCACCGCAAGTCACTCCACGCGGAACTTCAAGATCTTCCGGATCCCTACCACTCCAACCTGCTCTGTGCTTTTTGTGCCACTGGCTTTTTCCCCGTATTCTGGCGTCCGCGGAGGATGGCCACAGTTTACCTATAAGGTGACACTGTGGCGTCCTTCCACGGCCGCCGTTATCTACATAAAAAAAAAGGAGATGACCAGACCCAAAGGAAGACAGAAGCCGGCACTCCGGTGGAAAAGCAGAGGGGAGGAGGAAGGGAGGTGGGAGACACAGTCTTCAGTGGAAGAAGACGACATTGCTGACCATCCTGACAGTTTGTAACGCCCACAACCCGACATGGCCACTCCTCAGCAAGTCCAGGAACTTGCGGCAGCTGTCCAAAATTTGAACTTGGAAGTTCAGAATCTTAAGAGTGCCAATGCCACCCTACAACAACGGGTCACTGAAAGGGAACAGCCTTCAACTGATTTACCTCCGCTTCCCTTAGTCTCTGGGAAATTTGATGGCGCACCTAAGAAAGTGAAGGAGTTCTTAGATGCCTGTAACCTGCATTTCTCCTTACGTACACAAGCGTATACTTCTGATCATGCCAAGTTTGGCTTTATGATCACACACATGACCAGGAACGCCCTGGCCTGGGCCACCCCTCTGGTCAACCGGACCGATCTGGTACTCCAGGACTATAATGCCTTCAAGACTCTGATCCAACAGACATTTTTGCATATTGAGGACCTCTTGGACATCAAGCAAGGCAATACCGACTTACTGTTTTATATAACTCTATTCAAGCAAATCGCAGCAGAGGCTGGATGGCAAGAACAAGCACAGTATGCCATTTTCCAGAGAGGTTTAAGAGAGGACTTGAAGGATGAATTGGCATGCATCGCTCGACCTCTCACATTTGCGGATTTGGTTACAGCTATACACTGCATTGATTTCCGCTTATCAGAACGTCGAGCAGAACGTAAGAAGGCCAAAGGCTATATTTCTTCTCCTTTTGAAACCCTTCCCCTGCTACCACCTCCTATCTCACGCTCTTCCCGAGAGGAGCCCATGCAAATCGGAACCACCCGTGCCCCTCTCACGGCTGAAGAACGCAAGAGGCGCTGAGAAGGAAGTTTGTACATGTATTGTGGCTCATCTACCCATCTGCTTCGGGACTGTCCTGATGTGCCTCCTAGACGTCGGGGAAACAATCGCCCTCAGAGAGTGTGGGGACTCACCACCGAGGGGTTGTCTCTAGTCCCTATGCTACCCTCTCCGTCACTTCCTCTGACAGGACGGAAGATGCACGTCTCATGGTGGTGGCAGTGACTTTGCTTGTTGGGAAGTCCACAATCCAGTCCCAGGCCCTACTTGATTGCGGAGCTGCTGGGAATTTCATCGATACCCAATGGGCAGAACGAAGAGGCTTAACCCGCATTGCCAAGACAGAAGACCAGAAGGTTGAAGGGGTCGACGGTGAACCCCTGAGTTCGGGCCTTATCACCCATATCACAGAGGAGCTTACGATGGTAATCCAACAACATTCCGAGTGCCTCACCTTTGATATAATCCGAGCGGCTCACTTCCCTCTTATCCTGGGCATAGGTTGGCTTCGCAAGCATAACCCCACCATAGACTGGTCCAAGAATCTGCTAAGTTTTCATTCCTCCTTTTGTAAAACAAACTGTCTGCCCAAACCAACCTTCGAAACCGTCCAAACTACTTGCAGTGCTGAGTCTAAGATGGTACATTGCCTGCCTAATCATCTCAAGGAATATGCGGAGGTGGTGGCAGAAAAAGTACCCTTAGAACTACCACCACACAGACCCGAGGATTGCTGTATCGATCTCCATCCCGGAGCTCTGGTTCCTTTTTGCCGAATGTATCCCTAATCGATACAAGAAAGGCAGTATCTCCGGGACTACTTAGACAACAACCTTGCTAATGAATTAATCCGACCTTCCAAGTCCCCAGCCGGGGCCTCATTATTCTTCATCCCTAAAAGAGGGACTCAAGAACTACGTCCATGCATTGACTACAGGGGTTTAAACAAGGTGACCGTAAAGGATCGATATCCCATGCCACTCATCACAGAGATCGATCATGCGGTTCAGGGAGCCACCATCTTCACCAAATTAGACTTACGTAATGCTCATCACCTGCTCCGCATTCAGACCGAAGACTCCATTCAGCCTCTATGAGTACCAAGGGATGCCTTTTGGCTTAGTTAATGCACCTTCCATTTTTCAGCGCTTCATGGATTGGCTTTTCTCTGACCTACTTGGTCACACTACCATTGTATACCTCGACGATATTCTGGTCTTTTCACACAATCAAGAAGAACATGACCGACATGTCAAAGAAGTCTTCCAAAGACTGCAAAATAATCATCTGTCAGTAAACCTGAATAAGTGTGTTTTTTCAACTTCCTCCATATCATACTTGGGGTTCATCCTTTCTCCAGAAGGTATCGCCATGGATCCCCAGATGGTCAGTTCCATCCTAGAATGGCCATCACCCAAGTCTGTAAAGGATGACCAGAGATTTCTCGGATTGGCAAACTTTTACTGAAAGTTTATACCTAACTTTTCTCAACAGGTTGTGCCAATCACTATGCTCCTTAAGAAATCTTCTACCCCGTGTTCTTGGTCTCCGAATGCTGAAAAGAGTTTGACAACTCAAAGAATCCTTCTGTTCTGCACCCATACTCCGACAACCGGTTCAACATCTCCAGTTTATTGTGGAATCGGATGCTTCCACAGCCGCTGTAGGAGCGGTATTGTTACAAAAGCACCAAGACAAGAAGCACCAAGACAAGGAACACCAAGTGTCTTACTACTCGAAGACGCTCAATAGCAGTCAAAAGAACTACTCAGTAATAGAACGTGAATTGTTAGCTATGAAATTGGCTTGTTTAGAATGGCGCCATCTCCTACAGGGTGGTGAACACCCCTTCACGATCCGGACCGACCACAAGAATCTGCAAGTCTTACGACAGTTCGGAGGTTACAACACCAGACAAGCACGATGGGCTCACTTCTTTGCCCAGTTCAACTTTGATATCACCTACATCCCAGGCGAGCAAAACATGGTTGCCGATGCTCTTTCCAGACGCAGTGATTATTCCACCGACGCTGTGCAGACTAAGGAGTTAATGTTCCCTAAGCCCAAGAGGATAGGAGTCCTGTCCACCTTCTTGCAACAAGTTAAGGAAGATTCCGGGAGGAAATTCGAGGTGGAAGGGCATCCCAAGAAATTCAAATACGCCATCCAGGACGGCCTGTACCTTGTGAAAGGCAAATTATACCTACCTTCTCAGTCATTAAGAAAGACCGCCTTATCTTGGTGTCACGACTCCAAAATTGCAGGTCATCGGGGTAGTAAAGGCACTCCTTAGTTGTCGTTACGGTTTGTGTCAGTGAATGGGATCATAGGTTCAAGGGCATTCGCATTCGTGAAAGCGCTGGTGCGGATAGATAACCATTCAGAGTCTATTAGGCTGTAGCCAGTTTGCACTTTTGATTATTTCGTGCAGTAAAATATATATATAAATGGTGAATGTGAGCCCAGGTTCAACGGGCATTCACTTTTGTGAATGCGCTGGCATGTATAGATAGCCATCTTAAGTATATAAAGCGGTAGCATGTTCATCATTTAGATTCGATCGTTTGGTAAAGTCGGGGAAAAAGGTGATAGAATATATTCCTAGATACCACTTCCATTTGTTCATATATTTTCACAGAAAGTGATGCATTTCCGTATCAGTGTTTAATCCTTCTGTTATGGCTCTTATGTTACAGATTAATGGACATTCATTGTGGCGCAAACATTTCTCTCGATCCCCCATTCTGTCATCCTGGGTTATATGTTTGGCTCCAAAGAATTTGATATCCTCCTTTCTGTCATTCAGATAGTGCTGACGGGTTGTCTGTTTTTGTGATTGTTCAGAGGTGTTCCCTAATTTTTACTCTTAATTCACGAATGGTACTTCCAACATACACTTTGTTACATATACGTATGATTGTAGTGTGGGTGCTTTTGTATATACTATATCAGGTTTGTCTGTTAGATAATGTATTAAATCCGCGTCCAACCCGCGTGGACAATCTGAACACTGGAACAAGTACCATTTCTCTCTCTCAGGATTCGGGTGCAGTGGATCCGACTTAATTTCTCTCTCCTCTTCGCATCTCAGACGTTGCCCGCCTGCCTTCTTGGTTTGCTTTATTGCAGCCGCAGGATGCTGCGCGTCCAGCCTACCGTCCGGATAAGCAGGCAAGCCGATTCGTAACTCCCGGACTTCCCCTCTCCATCTCCAGTCTCTTCCCCTCTGATATATTGCGTAGCAGTGGGACTTCCTGGCGCAGTTTCATATTCCTTTCTCTCTGTTTCACATTCTCTCTTCCTCCATAGGTGTCATGAACCATCGCCTGTGTCCTTTTTGGACCTCGTGGTCCCTGACCCATAGAGCACTGAATGCAGTAACCCTCCCAACATGGCCGTCGAATACGAAATGCAGCTTGCCAGCCTTTGCGCTCCACGCTCGGCACATTACTAAACAGACACACCACCGCGGCTTTGCGCGTCTCAACGCTACTGCTTGCCGTAGCTGGACGTGTGCTGCCGGAGTTCGCTCGGGGCTTATTTCCTGAATTCTCTATCCCAGTTCCTTGATTCCTCCTCCTTTCCTTTCACCCCTCAAACCTTACCGAACTTTCCTGGATTTTCGCCCGCGCTCGAGTCACGGCTTCCGTGCCTTCCGCGCGCGGATATTGTTCCTTCCTGGTTCCGTCCTGGACAATCTGAACGAAGCACGCTGGAATCCGAAGACCCGCGCATGGGCTTATACAAATTCCGGACCGTGCGAAAGAAGTCACAAAAAAAGGTCGCAAGCAAACAGGTGAGAAGGGGAGAGACTTGTGACAGATTGAGACGCCTAAAAATCGATATGGATACAGGGATGGAAGCCGTGGTTCAAGACCCCATGCGAGGCATGCAGGAACTCACCACAGAAGTTCAAAACCTTAAAGCTGAGAACGTGCCTTAAAGCAGCTGGTATTGTCTCGTGATTCTGCTACCAAGGAAAGTGTGTTATTGGGAGGAGTGGTGGACAAATATGATGGTTCTCCAAAGAACCTTCGTGCCTTCCTTGATTCATGCTTGGTGCATTTCACCTTGAAACCCTACTACTTTTCCACCCCTAGCGCATAGGTGGAGTTTATGATATCACACCTCACTGGCAACGCATTAACCTGGGCAACTCCCCTAATCAATTCGGGCGACGCCCTCCTGGATGATTACAATGGATTCGTGTAAGCCCTAAAAGCCATGTTGGATCACCCTGAGCAGGTTTACAGCGCTCAAGAATGTCTACTTGATTTTTGACAAGGATCCCAGGATATGCTTACCTATGTCACCCGTTTCAAACAACTTATGAAGGAAGCTCATTGGTCCTAAGAGGCTAGCTTCACTCTCTTTCGAAGAGGCTTGAATGAAGAAATAAAGGACGAGCTAGCCAGGGTAGCTCGCCCTAATTCCTTCCAGGCCCTCTTGGACCTTTCCCTGCAAATTGATTTTCGAATACAGGAAAGAAAGGCGGAGAAAAGGAAGTCGAAATCATCATTCCAAAAGGCTGCCATAGACCACCCTTCCAGTCCAGAACCCGCAGATTCTCCGACCTCAGATCCAGAACCCATGCAACTGGGGGCATTCCGTGGACCCATTACCCCACAAGAAAGGATGCACCGTAGTCACACTGGTCTCTGCATGTATTGCGCCTCCAATAAACATCTTGTCAGAGAGTGCCCTATTGCTCCTCCACGGCGTTCGGGAAACGCCAGCTCCCAAAAGAATGGTGTCTGCTCCACATCAATTCCTTCCTTGAACTCTCCTGGACAAAATAACCTTGTGATTCTACAGGCCTTTCTATCGCCTTCCAAGAGAGAATCCTACCCCATCCTGGCATTAGTGGATTGCGGAGCCATGGGCATATTCGTAGATCATGATTGGGTCACAACTCATCACATTCCATGCGAAACACGAGAGACTATGCAACCTGTTGAAGCTATCGATTGAAGACCCCTGTCTTCAGGACCCATTACCCTTCAAACCAAGGAGCTTCTTCTCTCCATAAACCACCATCAAGAGAGGATTAAATTTGATATTATAAGATCTGCCCACTATCCAATGGTTTTAGGCATGCCCTGGTTACAGAAGCACAATCCCTATATCAATTGGGCAGCAGGCTCTCTATTTCTTGGTTCGGAACATTGTATGTCCCACTGTTTGTCCCTGAACACCTTACCAAAGCCCTCTGAAGACTTGCAAGAAAATCAACCAATACCAGTCACCGTCTCTAACGTCATACAGATTCCCAGGGCCTACCAGGCGTACAAAGATGTGTTCTCAACAGACATAGTTCAAGCTCTACCACCCCACAGACCTGAAGATTGTGCCATCGATACCGAACCTTCAGCAGTAATTCCGTTTAGAAGAATGTTTATCTTGTCAGAACCTGAAAAGAGGGCCCTCTGGGAATACCTGGATAGCAATCTGGAAAATGGAACTATTTGACCATCCAAGTCCCTGGCGGGCGCCTCCCTATTTTTTGTTCCCAAGAAGGATTCCAAGGAGTTTAGGCCACGTCTCGATTACCGTGGCCTTAACCAATGCACTCTTAAGGACCGTTATCCATTGCCTCTCATCTCAGATATCCTGGAAGCCGTCAGAGGTGCTGTCATCTTCACAAAACTAGACCTCAGGGGCGCCTACCATCTTATTCGTATAAGGGAAGGTGACGAATGGAAGACAGCCTTTAGAACACCCTTCGGCCATTTTGAATATCTAATTATGCCCTTTGGACTTGCTAATGCCCCAGCAGTCTTCCAACGCTTTATGGATCGGGTATTTTCTGATATGCTGTTCCTCTTCGTCATTGTATATCTAGACGGCATACTGATCTATCCAAGGACCATCAAAAACATGAAGAGCACGTAAGGGCAGTCTTACAACGTCTATGGGAACATAAACTCCTGGCCAAATCCGAGAAGTGCCTTTTTCATGCAGCTAGTGTTCACTATCTTGGATTCGTTCTTAGCCAAAAGGGGATCGGAATGGACTCTTCGAAGGTTGATTCCATTCTATCTTGGCCTGTTCCCACTAGCGTAAAACAAATTCATTCCTTCCTGGGGCTTGCTAACTTCTACAGAAAGTTTATTCCAGCATTTTCGGATATTGTTCATCCTATTGTTACATTATTAAAGAAGGACGCCCCTTTTCAGTGGACCTCAGGCCAAGATTCGGCGTTTCAACGATTAAAGTCGGAGTTCATACAAGCTCCCATCCCTGCTCAACCTGACACAGACAGACCCTTCATTGTCGAAACTGATGCTTCCAACTACGCCATTGGGGCAGTCCTGAAACAGGAACTTGGAGACATATTAGAACACCCCATCGCCTATCTCTCCCGCACCTCGACTCCCAGTGAAACCCATTATTCCGTCCTGGAGAAGGAATTGTTAGCCATCCGTCAGGCCTTCACTGATTGGCGTCATCTCCTTCTGGGAGCCAAACACCCGGTTCAAGTCCGCACGGACCATCGGAATCTCCAAGTGCTACAATCCCTAGAGTGTAGAAACAGTCGCCAAGCCCGCTGGGCCTTCTTTTTTGCCCAGTACCAATTCCAGATCCATCACTTCCCTGGAACACACAACATTATAGCCGATGCCTTATCCAGACGTCCTGACTATGAACCCCTTGAAGATCGGACCTTTCCTAAGATGTTCCCCAACACTATATTTGTTGCTCAAGCAATTACTCTCCTGGAGGATATTCGAATCCAAACTCAGTCCTCAGAACCTTGGAAGGAGTTTAAGTGAAACAACCGATGGAAACTTAAAACAAGGGACGGATATCTATTCAAAGATAATAGGTTGGTTATTCCTACTCCTGGATTGAGACAAAAGATCACAAGCCTATGTCATGATACCTTCCATTCAGGACACTGTGGAATCACCAACACACTTCATCTAATACAAAGACAATTTTGGTGGCCCAGGATGAAGGACAATATCAAGATTCATGTCCAGACTTGTGCAGTCTGCAATCAGAACAAACATGACAATAAAAGACCAGCAGGTCTCCTGCTCCAACCAGCAATACCAACAAGACCCTGGGAAGTCAATGCCACAGATTTTATCATAGAATTACCGTCTTCCAGAGGTTACACAATCATAATGGTTACCATTGATCTGTTAACACACATGGCCCATTTTACGCCTTTAAACAAACTTCCATCCTCATCTGAACTTGCTGGGATTTTCTTAGAACACATATTCCGGCTGCATGGGCTACCTTCCAAGATCATTTCTGACAGAGGGCCCCAGTACATATCCCAGTTCTGGAAACAGTTATGTCGTATACTGGGAATCCAGCGTGCCTCGTCTTCGGGTTATCATCCACAGACCAATGGAGCTACTGAGTGAGTAAATCAAACTCTGGAACAATATCTTCGTTGCTTCGCCACCAAGGTCAAGGATGATTGGTCACTCTTAATACCTGTGGCCGAATTTGCATACAACAATTCGGATCATTCAGCTATCAAAACCAGTCCCTTTTTCTGTGGTCAAGGATTTCATCCTTCAGTCCTACCATCCATTCATCCACATCCAACCCCAGTTCCTACGGTTGATTCCTGGGTTGAAACACTAATCAATGTGCACAAAGAAGCTAAAGAACACCTAGAAAGGGCCCGAAGAGACGTTAAACATTATGCTGACTCCAAAGGAAGACCAGGACCGTCCTATTCAATAGGCGATAAGGTCTGGTTATCCTCAAAACTCCTCCCACGTCACACACGACCAAATAAATTGGCTCCCAGGTATTACGGACACTTTTCTATAAAAGAAATCGTCAATCCAGTGGCCTTTCGACTCCGACTACCAGAATCATGGAAAAGGATCTACCCAGTCTTCCATACTTCTCTGTTGAAGCCATATGTTCAATCCTCTCGGACTGCTCCAAGAACTACTCCAGTGATTGTCAATGACCAACTCGAATACGAGGTCTCCAGAATTTGTGATTCTAGGTACCAACGTGGTCAGCTGCAATATTTGGTCGAATGGAAAGGATATCCACCTAGCGAGCGCACCTGGGAACCCATATCAAACATGAATGCCCCAAGGCTATTTCGAAGATACCACCTTATCCATCCAGGCAAACCCGGAGGAGCTGGGCTTCAGAGGAGGCATGCTGTCATGAACCGTTGTCTGCGTCCCTTTTGGACCTCGTGGTCCCTGACCCATAGAGCACTGAATGCAGTAACTCTCCCAACATGGCCGTCGAATACGAAACGCAGCTTGCCAGCCTTTGCGCTCCGCGCACTACTAAACAGACACACCCCCGCGGTTCTGCGTATCTCAACGCTACTGCTCGCCGTAGCTGGACATGTGCTGCCGGAGTTCGCTCGGGGCTTATTTCCTGAATTCTCTATCCCGGTTCCTCGATTCCTCCTCCTTTCCTTTCATCCCTCAAACCTTACCGAACTTTCCTGAATTTTCGCCCGCGCTCGAGTCACGGCTTCCGTGCCTCCCCGCGCGGACATTGTTCCTTCCTGGTTCCGTCCTGGATAATCCGAACGAAGCACGCTGGAATCCGAAGACCCGCGCACGGGCTTATACAAATCCCGGACTGTGCGAAAGAAGGTTGCAAGCAAACAGGAAAAACGGGGAGAGACTTGTGACAATAGGTCAGCCACCTCATCCCAGTAAGAGGTGTCTTTAACTTTTCAGGGTTATTTACAGTTTTCGGCTGACAATAACACATGCTTGTAATTTCTTCACATACTTCTTTGTTGGATAGTGCGAGACAAGCATGGTGACAAGAGAGACACAGACTCAGAAAATAAGATTTCAAAACCTTTATTTAAAGTTTTAGGGTTGGTGTAATACCCAACTTGCCCTAGCTCTAAAGAGATTTTTCCCTGAAATGATGCTTCTAAAGGCCGTCGATGTCTGAAAGTCCAAATACAAAGTCTGTCAGTGTCTGAATCATCATGTATCATCAGAACTTCATTCATCTTAACCCCCACCAATTCCCATAACAACAATATTCAATTAAATAATTAAATAACAAACAACCAAATTAAGCACGATGGCTTGAGCAAGAACCGTGGCCCCCCCATCCATGCCTCCAGCCTCCCTATTCCGATGACAACCTCTTCCCATTAACGATCAGCCCTGCAGCAGGTGCCTCCGAGTTTGTGGCTGAAAAAATCTCTGCTCTCTGTCCTGCACAAAGTCAAAGAATGGGGCCCAGGTGCGAGAAACCCTTATCATCTTTCCTGTTATGTGGGCTGTTAATTTCTCCATTGCAATTATGTCCCAGATTTTAACCCACCAATACGATGCCACAGGACCCTCACTGGCTTTCCAGAACCGTTCCCGATTAAGTTTCGCTGCCAATAAAAGCTGGGTTATCAGTACAGCCCTGACCCCCGAGGCTGGGCAAGTACCGTCTTTTGGCACTTCACCCAGGAGCATCACTCGGGGATCAACAGGAGCGATACAGCTACAATGTCCTTAATTCTCGATTTGATTTCTTGTCAATATGTTTGTATTACTGGACATTGCCACCACATGTAGAAGAAACTCCCCAGTTGGCTCCACCCATGCCAGCAGCGATCCGACTAGTCTGACTATCGCGTGCAGGCGCTGCGGCTTCATGTACCACCTAAGAAAGAGTTTAAATGCACATTCTTTGTGACCTGTGCACTTGAGCTCTTGTTAGTGCGGGCCCAGATTCGTTGCCAAGCGTCCGGCGGGATCTCCTTCCCCACATCCTCCTCCCATTGCTTCATAAAGGAGAGCTTGTCCCCCAGCTGGGCCTTGTCAAGTAGACGATAGCACCTGGAGATCCAGTGTGTGGATTTCCCTTCCACCAATTATAATTAGATTCCCTTCGCAGGGCACACACCTTTTTTATCTTCTGATTAGTGACCGAGTGGCTTATTTGACAATACCTAAAGCGTTCAGTTTCCGGGAGTGTGAATTTAGCTTTACATTCCAGAAAGGTCAGGGGAAGCTCCTCTTTATATAAGTCTCTAAGTCATAGGACTCCCAGCGATCCCAGGGGATGAACGCCTCCCTTACTAGGCCTGGTGAAAACTTTGGATTCTGTAGAATCGGAGTTAGTGAACCTACCACAGCTTTGATACCCAAACCTGCTCTGGCCCCATTCCAGATGTCTAGTGATGTGCGTGTGGGATACAGTAATCCCACTCTAGCCTGTCTGGTTAGAAACGGCAGGTGCAATAGCGGAAAGATAGTCATACCTTGTTCTATCCCCATTCATTTAGGTTTGCTTTCTCCCGATCCCTAGGCAAACATTGGATCGATCTGGGCTGCTTGGTAGTACCTGCGCATAGAGGGAACTCCCAGTCCCCCCATATCTTTAGTTCTGAGGACTGTTTGTGACGGAATTCTCAGACGCTTGCCCTTCCAGATGAACTGCCCAACAACCTTTTGCAGATCTGACAGCTCTTTGTCAGAGATACGGATTGGCAAGGCTTGAAACGTGTACAAGAGCCTAGGTAAGATTGTCATTTTGACTGCACTCACCCTTCCCAATCACAATATTTCTTGAGAATCCCAACCTTTCATGGTACCTTTTGTTTCTTTGCAGAGTTGTGGGAAATTAGCGCCATGAAGGCCCCCGTATATGTTCGTGATATTTACCCCCAGGTAAGTGAACTCCCTCTCTACCAATATAAAGGAGAAGGCCGATTGGAGCGCCCGATGGATGTCCTGTGATATCCCTATTGCCATGCCCACTGATTTATTATGGTTGATTTGGAACCCAGAGACCCCACGAAATTCCGCTAGTAGGTCCATTAAAGGGGCCAGCGATTGTTTAGGGTTTTGTATGAAGCAGATATCATCTGCGTAAAGCGATACTTTGTGTGTGCTTCCTGCCAACTCCAAACACTGTATTTGGGGGCTGCCTCCGATTCTTTGCACTAGCGACTCCATAGCCAGTGCGAAATCCAAAGGCAACATCGGGAAGCCCTGCCTTGTTCCCTGTTAGGAAAGATTTCCATTTATATGTAACTTGCTATCAACTGAGGGTTCTACCAAGATCTTGGATAAACATAGTTGTTTCTGTCTCCAAGAAACTTGGGCGATGGACCCTTTGATTTTGGATGGTTATGTCATTTATCAAACGGCAGCAAAAAAAGGCAAAAAGGGTAGACCATAGGGTGGCCTTATAACGGGGGTAGCTAACACTCTTGGCTCGCAACAAGTGGAAACTCAATTAGCTAGTAACATGATGGCGGTTGAAGTCCACTATGATAATCAAGAAGGAAAAGATAATTTCCTACTAGTAAGCCTATACAATCCTCCCGGTGCATCATTAAGAGAACAACTACAGGAGGCTCTCCATGACCTATTGGCTACCTGGTTGCTAAAACTCGGGAACACCGGGGTAATAGTGGTTGGCGATTTCAACTGTCACATGACTGGGATCAGAGGGAAGTCTTATAACCCTAAGCTAAAAGCCAAAAGTTGCATGCAACATAATAAAAGGGATCCCGAAGGTTTAGGGTGGGAACACCTGTTTGAGTCTTGGGACATATAAATGGTAAATGGTAAAACCACTAGTGACTATCCAGGGCGCCATACTTGGTCTAATGGAATCTCCCGCAGTACTCTAGATTATATATTTGTCTGTCCTAGATTGTATGAGTAGGTGGAAGACATGCAAGTGATCCCCAATGAGTGGAGTGACCACGCCGTAATCACATGTAAGCTTAACATCAGGGCAAGACGCTCCTGTCACCAACATGGGTAACTTAAAGCTAAATAATGCAGGCACACGGATCAGCTGGTCTGATAAAAATGTGGCCCATGCTGTGGCAACATTGGCCAGTGACAACTTACACCTTCTACCGAATTTTAGGGATATGACCATCAATTCCATTGAAGATTGGATCTACTCCTTTGTTGGGAAGCATGCAGCTTGCCGTACAGGGGCAATGACTAGCGGGGGGATAAAAAAGCCTCCCTATGATAAAATGATCGGAGATGCGAAGAGAGAGTTTAGAGCTGAACTCCGGCATGCTAAGAGACAAGCCTGCGCCCCTGATCAATATTACATTAAGGTAAGGTGTATCAAAAATAGATATCGAGCCATTATCAAGGCCAAAAGAAAATCCGATAAAACTCAGTCCTGGCAAAGGTTAGTAAATACAATCTGTAAAGGCAAAACCCGTAACATCTGGTCTTTACTGGATGAGGCAAGGGGCAATGTGAAAGGCCCATTGGTCAATCCTATTGAGGCGAAGCATGGATAGCATTCCTCGAAAATCGAAATGCCCGGGTAGCTATAGAGGAACGCTGTCCTTTGGAAAATACGCCTCCAATTCCTCCCATTAATGCATCATATGAAATGGTGATGAACAAAATCACAGAACTAAAATCCTCACGTGCCCCTGGCTCTAACGGACTGGCAAATATTGTGATGAAATCACACCCTGAATTTTGGGAATCATTATTAGTTATTCTCTTTAAAAAGATCT
Source organism: Ambystoma mexicanum (assembly GCF_040938575.1). NCBI lineage: Eukaryota > Metazoa > Chordata > Amphibia > Caudata > Ambystomatidae > Ambystoma > Ambystoma mexicanum. The sequence continues at coordinate 1,469,168,977 of NC_090931.1, read as the reverse complement.
TAAATGAGGGAAAAATACCTCGATCCTGACAAACGGCAGTGCTTATACCGGTCTTTAAAAAGGGTAATCGTGCCGATCCCAGCAATTATAGATTGCTCTCAATGCTGGATGCCACAGGGAAGATATTTGCCTCACTCCTACTAAAAGAACTACAGCTTTGGGTAGAGCAATCTGATATACTTTGTAAATTCCAGAGTGGCTTTAGGTAGGGATATTCCACGGCGCATAATATCATGGTTATAGACCTCATAAGGTCACAAGCAAGATCTGGGGGGGCAGCCCCCCTTATATGCCCTTTATATAGACTTCTCGGCGGCATTCGATTCTATTCCCCGAGAGTGTCTCTGGCAGAAACTAAAATCAATGGGTTGCCCCGAAGGCTTGACTTATTATCTGAGACTGCTCCATCAAAATACATCTGTAAGAGTAAAACTGGATCAGGAAGGCCATACTACTAGAAGCGTCCTCCAAAACAGGGGGGTCAAACAAGGTTGCGTTACGGCTCCTTTAATATACAATCTATACCTACACGACATCCCTGTGGCCTTTAGGGCTGCGACAAATTGTCGCCCGAAAATCGGAGACTCCAATAGCCCTGTATTAGCCTATGCGGACGACCTAGTCATACTCAACCACACTATTAGTGGGTTACGTAGGTCAGCTACTGCCCTATGGGAATATGCAGAGAAAAATGGCCTTAAAATGAATTTGGAAAAAACAAAGGTCATGAGATTCACCAAAAGAAACACTACCCCTGTGCAGCTTAGAGTAGGCCTAGATACCATCGCATATATTCCTCACTATCGCTATCTAGGGATCGAATTTGAGACTGCTGGTGACTATGGAATATGTAAACAGTCACGCATCATTAGAGCAGCGCAACTGACCGTCTTGTTCCATAGATTCACAGTCAATCAGGGAGGTTTTACCATCTGGGGTACACGCCAATTATATATACAAGTTTTGTCCCCAATGATTACTTATGGTTTGGAACCTCTCCTTGATATTGACCTGAAATGGCTACAGGTGATAGAAGGAACATTTTGGCACTCTATCCTGGGCTTACCACCAGGAATACCCATGGCAATAATAAGACTTGAATTGGGGTTGACCTCCTTGAAAGCCTTAGTATTAAAAAAGCGAGCCATACTTTACCTGAAAATGAGTAGTGAGACCAATAATGGGCTATTAATTGCGGTCCATCAAGAGATATCTAAGGCAAACTCCCTGTTCCCCTTCAAGGTGCAGATGTCTAAATTCTTGGCTGCTATCGGGTGGCAATTCAGGGCGGGTAGTGTCACCGAAGATGTACAGAGGGCTCTGGGCAAACGCATAGACCTCTGGGACTCTGGGACTGGTTAGAGAACTACGATCATCTCCGGGAGCTGAAAAGCTACCAGTTTGTCCAGTATAGACTGTATAACTTAAAAAAAAAACAGAGTTACTTTAACCTATGCCCAGATACGAGACTTACGACGCTTCATCATATTATTAAGGCTTGACCAACTACATTCATTAATGATTACTGGGAGAAGAGACAAGATTCCTCCAGATCTACGACTCTGCCGACTATGTAATGAACAGAACCACCTAGAGACAGCCAGACACCTGTTGACAGAATGTCACAAAATGTCAAGTGTTATAAATCTTTGCTTGGGCAAATTTGTGCACAGTTACGGATACATCAAAGAGGAATTATTTTGGCATCACTGTATTAATTCCAAAAGCATGAGGTTACTGATGGAATTGTACAACATCTGGTTGAAGGTGGAAATTAGTCTTAACATAACTATATAGGAAGTTACAAAGCTGAGCTATGGTACGGTTATTGCTGGAGCCTAAGTGAATTCGTTATTGGCCATGGAACTGTATCTAAATAAGGCTGGACATAATATCATACCATCTATGTTTCTCTTATTGAGTGTTAGAAGTCTGCCCTGAGGAGGAGTAGTTCTTATCATGAGGCATTACAGGGTGGTTGATCAACCATTAATTTGGGACTATTGAAACCTAATTCAGACGACTATGAAATTATTGTTCGTTTAGGGAATTTTATGTACTACTTCTTTTTTCTATCTTCCCCGAGATATGGATTTGTATCCGTACGATAAGTGTTGTTGTATTTATCTTATTTGTCCTTTTTTCTTTTTTTTTTATATGTAAAGTTTCAATGTAAACTAAATCACAATAAATAATATTATTATTGTGTAATTTTCCCTCCAGTTGTGTACCCCCCAACTTTTTGCTACTGTTTAACACCATAGTCTGACTTAGCCAGGGGAGCCCAGCCTTATGCTGCACTCCTCTGGGCTTTCGCTCACTATTTATGGGGAAACTGACATGCCCTTAAGACAGTCAGTACTGGGAGACTGTTTCCCTAAGTCCTTTTCCACTTTTGCAACTTTTCTGCAACATGTAACAAGTGTAGAATGTACCTTCCAGTACGGTGCACTTGGGTCGCTTAGTCATTTCCAAAGGCCCTAGATACTCTCGAAGCATTTTTTAGGAGATGTGCAGATGTGTCACGGACAGGGCTGGTGGCAGCTTATCTTTTCTTAGAATCGTAACCCTTTCCTGCTAGGCAAATCGCGATTACCACATTTGGCACGAATAGGTAGCCTGGCTCCAAAATGGCCATGTCATGAGGTTCTTTGTCCTGTCCTTGGGCCATCTTGCCCCTTCGCCTTCCCCAGGTCGAGCCAACCCGGGTCAGACCTTATTTGGGCATGCATTTTCCCGCGAAACGCCAAGCTTTCTCGGGCTTCTGCATGCCTGGTGTGTGTGCCTCCAGGATGTGGGCTGGGGTGTCTGTCCCCAATACACACCCTGGGGGCCAGAGAGCCTGGAGTGCTGTGTATGCCTGGGACCACCGTGGTCCGTGATTGGTCCACGTATGGTATGCCTGAATGTGAGCAGGTCTCCCATTGGGTCCTCTTCGTTTTGGCGCAAAGGAGATTCTGGATAAGAGAAGCCCCCAAACAGCCATACCATGTCGATCTCTGGAGTTCTCACTGAACGAAGGATAGAAGCAGAGTTGAGGAACCGCTGGTGACCCGCTGGAAGGTTTGGCACCCTGAGCCTGCTGTCGTCCCGTGGGACCCCTCTGCATCTGGTCGTCCTAGAAGGTCTACGAAGACGCTTCGACCCATTGGAATAGTGGGACAAACTATTCTCGGCACCTTCACTAAAACCTGCAAGTAAGCCTTCTCGGAAGTGTCCCAGTGGGCTGACCAGCTTATGCAGGACCTTTGCTCTGTCTCCGCCGCCGTTTCGATGAGGCCCTCGAAACTTGGTATACTGCTAGCTCTGTGTTCACGGCACCCTCACACCGAATTTCGTACACTTTGCTTTCCCAGGTCTGAAGTGAGACGAGTGCGCCAGAACCAGAGCATACGCGGTTACCGTGTCGCCTAGCCGTGGCGACGACCTTTGCAGGTGCACTGCATTTGTGCCCCTCTTGTCCCTGAAGCCTACTGCAGTGAAACTGGCCTGATCCATCCACCAGGAGCGGAGAAATTGCCACTGTCCCGTTTGGGAATCATCGCTGTATCTTCATCGCTGAAAGCCACAGAGCCGCCAAATTGCCGCACTTGAACCTACAACCGAAGTGGACTCGACTGTCGAAGTTTGGTCCGGAGTGTGCCAGGGTTCGGTGAGTAATCGCAACCCTAGCCAGTGGCCCCTAGCGCCTCCATCCATTTTTATGCATGAGTGGCCCCTGGGGGCCCCTCTCCTTTCCACTGCTAGTGCGAACTAGCAAACTATTCCCAACCCTTGGAATCGACTCTGCCCTCAAGTAAAGACCCTCCTCGAATAGTGGGAACCTATTCTTCATCGCCTCCCCCACCTTCCTGAGCTGCTAGAGACCCCTGAAGAGACCCTGTTTTGCCCATTGGATCTACCGCGTGCGCTTGCATTGCCTGTACTTTTGAGCATTAGCCTCCTCTCTTCTTAGGGATCGGACTGACTCTTAGGAGTGTGTTGGATGTAGAAGGGGCTAAAGACTATTTGCACTGCCCGTTTCCTTCCCCTCTAGGCTGTGGACCCATTTCGTGCATTAGCCATTTAGACCCGGTTGGTCTTGTATGTATGTATTTTGATAGTAATGTGTTGGTCTAAATAGTATTACTGTGATTTGAATTGTGTATTTGAAACTCAAAGGCCTTGAAATAAATGTATATGTATTTTTAATATATCTACACCTGACTGGGAGTGATTTGTAAGTGTCCTTTACTCTGTGTGCTCATTGAGGTCTTTCAGTCACCCTCACCGCTCCTGAGACCTAGTCTTGACCACCGCCAAGCTACTTTGATTGGTCTGGCCTGAAACTAGGCTGGCCTCCTGAACCTCTGCCCACCAGGTCAGAGTTCAGAAATCCATCTTAACAATCACCTATGCAGGTGATCGGGGGGACGGGGGGGGGGGCAGTTGTTCCCATTCACCCTGACCATAGTAGAGGGGATTTGAATGTTCGCTAAGATTAACCTACTGATGTTTGGCCCAAAGCCATTTACTGGCAGGAGGGCTCACAGAAAGTCCCAGGCCATGCTGTCTAATGTGCGGTGCGCATCTAGGGAGATGAGTGAGAACCCTCTCTGGAACTTGGTTGCCAGAGCAATCAGATCTATCATCCTCCTAATGTTTTCATGGATCCCTCTATTCTCAATAAATCCTGTTTGGTCTGCGTCTATGATGTGTGGGAGCACATCCTTCAGTCTAGCCGCAATCATTTTACTGTACAGTTTAGCATTCGTGTTCAAGAGCGCTATAGGACGATAAGAGAAGCACTCCTCCTGCTCTTTCCCCGGCTTTAGTAACAGCGTTGTTGTGGATTCAGCCATAGGGTCAGTCACCTTAGCCGAGCTGGAAAATGAATTGAAAAGTATTGTAAGGTGAGGGGCCAACTGTCCCGCAAATATTTTATAAAATGCATTGGTAAGCCCATCCGGTCTCGGGGTTTTCCCCCTCGGAAGAGAACGGATGGCCTGTGTCACCGCTTGGGCTGATATAGGGTTTTCCAAAGCCTCCCTCATTTCATCCGAGATCTTGGGGAGTCGTGCTTGCCTAATAAACTCCATGATGACCCCGGGTTCCCCTTTATGTGGGCCAGAGGCATTCCTGAAAAAGTCTTCCATGACCTGCAACTTCCCCAGTTCTGTGGTGATCCTTTGCCCGTCCCCAGCTCTTAAGGCTCCAATGTAGTTGCGAGAGGCCTTTTTCCTGAGTTTAGCAGCCAATAATGTATCCGCCCCTAGAGTAATAGAATTGCTTCATCATAAGCAGTGATTGCGCTGCCTTCCCCATCAGATGGGTTTCTAGTGCCTGTTTTGCTATTCTAAGTTCTCTCAGCGCCCGTCTGTTGCCCTTATTAATATATGCCTTCTCTTTCCGCTGAGCCCTATTGATATGATATGATTGGTTATTTATAACGTGCTTAATACCCAGAGGTTCCTAAGCGCGGACCCAGGGATAGAACCTGTGTTGCTATGTGTCGTCTTGCTTCCAAGGCGAGCACGTTGCCCCTGAGCTATCCTCCCGAGACCAGGCTATTCCAGGCTATTGTCTGCCCTATTATGACCCCCCGGAGTACTGCCTTCCCGGCATCCCAGACCGTGCGAGTATCTGTCTCCCTGGCCTTGCTTACTTGAAAATACTGGGATATAGCGTTCTCGAGTTCCTTCCTAGCTACCATATCCCCAAGCATACACTCATTGAGCCTCCATGGGGGTTTTTGCTACAGGGTCCCTAAATCCAGGTTCAATTCCAGCAACACCGGGGAATGGTCCGTGAGCGCTCTCGGCAGGATTTGTAAGACAGTGACTAGTGGTATGAGAGTGGGAGAAACAAAGAGCATGTACTGCTGAGAAAAACATATACCCCTTTTCCCCTTGGTGAGCAAACCGCCACACCTCGATCAGGGTTAATTCCCTCAATAAAGTGGTCATGGCGTAGAAATTAATTTTATCGTTGTTCGTCGGAGCCAGGGTTATATCTATTGTTTGGTCTACCACGCAGTTAAAGTCCCCTCCCAGTATGACCTCACCCTCCATGAAGCTCCTGACAATCCAATTCAACCCCTCCAAGAATTCCCCGTTTCTCGTTCAGACCATTAATCACCCCTATAGTAACTATTGATTACCCGGGCCTCTTTTACCAGCAGGTACCTTCCCTGTGTGTCCCTCAAAACCTCCCTTACTCGAAACGGTACCCCCTATGAACCAGGTTTGCCACTCCCTGTTTCTTCTGCCCACTCTTTGCTAAATATGCCCATGTATATCCCTTGCCAATCAAGCGCTTCTTATCCTCCTTTACTAAGTGAGTCTCCTGGATGAATGCAATGTCTATCTCCATGGAAGTGAGCCTTTGAAGAATTGCTTTACACTTAACAGGTGAGTTTAAGCCCCTCACATTCATAGACAGGAATTTTATGCCGGGGTTAGCCATTATGAGTTGGCAGTGTGCCATTCTGGAGAAGATCCAGCGCGCGCCTGCCGGGGCCGTAGGTAGAGAACCTCCTGCTCGATAAGTACATTTGCAATTAAGGATGTGAACCTTGCCCTAAAAACAATAACCCTAAACAAAAGTAAACCAGAAAGTGTATCCCCAACATAACATCTGTAATTGCGTAGAACCATGCCCCTGCGCACCAACAAACCTGCCATCCGTTTCTTATGACAGTTACTTGGAGACCTTCAGCACCTGGATTTCCTATCTCTTGGCTTCCGGCTGCATCTTTCCTCCCTGGGGCTATCCACCTCCTATGCCATGCTCCTTTGACTCCCAGTCAGTCAGCTCTCCTTGCTTTCACCCAGGCCGCCTGGTTCACGGTCAGGAAAGACCCCTCCTCTGCTCACAGTCCTTTCACCCAGGCTGCCCGTATAGTAATTAGGCAATCAGCCACATGCGCTCCTCCACTTTTCACCCATGCAGCCCCCAAAGCTCAGCAGGGCTGTCCAGTTTGAGCGAGCAGCTCCATAGCTGGAATCAAAGTGTCCCCCTGCTGGTTGAGGTCCACCCTCGTCACGTCCAGGCGGCACCTCCTCACTAGCAGCAGCCACTGGCAGGCCTCCAGAGCCCACACTACGCTCCTGGGTGCCCTCCAGTCCCGCTCAGCTTCTGTCCCTTAATCCACGGGACCGCCGCGAGGACCAGGCCTCCAGCTCTAACCCGCTCCTTTCTTGGGGGCGGCTGTCCACTCCAGCGCCTCGGTCCAGCCACTGAAAACGGTGGCTGCCACGGTCGGGATCCTACAGCACTTGTCCCTCCAGCTTCCCAGGCCTGCGGCTCGCCTCCCCTGCAGCTTCGGGTTCATTGCCTCTCCATCTGCCCTTCATCTGCTCTGGCACTCCAGCACTAGTTTTCATGTGAATCTGGCTCGGAACAACAGTGCACTCTGCCTCTGCTTCGATGAGGGATTACAGAGCTATCGACATAGGCTGCCATTTCTCTGCGCCCCTCGACAGGCATGGTTTTAAGTTTATCAAAATGAGTTCAATCAAACATGTGCTGCATGCAAGACCTTCGCCACAGGGTCCTTGCAGTGAACTGCAACACTTTCAGTGTCTTGGGCTCAATGGGATTCCCTTACCCAAGCTTCAGGTCTTTCAACACCATAAAGCAAACCAATAAGTCTCCAACGTGGTTGGGCCTCTTAAGGTTCCTGTTACGCTCACCTGGTCTTTGCAGAGGCGTTTGGGGCACGGTTGCAGCCCCCCCTGAACTTGAATCACCTCCTTCAGGCCTCTCCCTCAGTAGAAAAGCTGTGAGCGGTGGTACGTGGTGATACTGCTCCTGCGTGGAGATAACAGTGTGTGAGTGCGCCAATCTGTGATTGTTGTACCTCTCAAACCCTTCACCCCAAAGTACGGTTTCTGTGAGCATACGCCGGCCCAAAAAGCTCACCTGTGAATTATGGAAGATAAGCTCTCCGTCCTGCTACTTCTGGCAGGGGCATGTCGAATGGGATCTAGTTCCTTCACTGATCCCTGATAAGGATTAGTCCATTCCAGCTGCGACTATGCTTCTCCTTATAATTGGTAAGTCTTTCTTGAGCTCTTGTGATGCTGTTCGTTCTGTTTAATGTCTTTATATGTTGCTCCTATTTATGCCCGCAATAATGTCTCTGTTCTGTTTTATTCCCTTAGATGGAAATGCGGCCTCAATGCAGCTTTGAGCGCAAGACGCGGCCCGATGGAAGATAGATGCTACCACAATGTTTGGCAGCAGGTAAGTGATGGTTTAAGGAAAAGCGCGAAGTATGGCAAAGCGCAACCTTAAACTGACTGTTTTTTCGATGTCTAACCTTGTCTTCTGTTTTTCCTTGCAGGCGCTGCTGTCGACGATGCAGCGTGTCGTGCTGCAGTGCCAAGATGAAGATTAACGATGAATACTTGGTTCGCCGAAGAAATGTACAGGTAAGAACAGCTTCCCCCAGTTGGTAAGTATGCTGGCAGGAAGCAGGATGTCCAGGATCTTCAAAGGTAAGTCTGACCTCAGGAGACGGTGAGCGTTACGCTGCTTGCAAGTGCAGAATAACGTAAAGCATCTGTCTTGAGGATCGGGGTAGTTTATATAGCTGAGATCGTGGGCACGCCCATTAGGGTCGGCTTACCAGCCACACCCAGCCACTCCTAGAGAGTGAGCACATGGCAAAGGCAATCCATTAGCAGCCACACCCAAGAATACACTTGGGGCTGCTTAATGGATGGAATGTTCAAGGTTAATGCATCTGAAGTGCTATGTCCATAATAAAAACTTTTCGGTGTTAAATGGATGTTCTTGTTTACTTTTGTTCATGAGCCTGGCGCCAAAGGTGCCAGGACAGTGTCCACCCAGGTCTCCTGTGCATGCAACCCCTGTATGCCTGTGCCCCTGACTTCATGACCATGACAGTTCCCTTACCCAAGCTCAGGCCCCTTCTAGCATTCAAACACAAAGTCTGTTGTATCAGGATGTATTTTGAATTCTTAAGTATGCCTCTCAGGGCTCCCTTGCCCAAGCAGAGGCTTTTTCCAACTTTCAACACAAAAAAAAATATATATAACAATTCCTTTTTGGCTTCTTGGGGTACCCTTTTCCAGGTTTAGGGCCCCCTAATTCTAAACAAAGTTAGCTGGTCAGGATATGCCTTTTTCTTATCTACAGCTTTTCTTACATACAATCTTCTCAGTCTGGCTCTTTGCTTTTCCTCAGCGCGACCACTCTGATCCATTGACCATCTCTTTATCCCTTCATTTCTTACTTGCACTTTCCGTACTACTTTTTTTCTTCAGATGTTTATTGTGCACAGTTGCAATGTCTTATTTCTTTCACTTTGGAGTGCACACTTGTACTGCTCCTTTTCACTCCTTCTGTGCCTCTTGCAGCTTCCTGCTTTAGTGTTTTTCCCCATATCCTTCTGTTTCGTACACCTTTTTTATTTTTTTATTTGTATTTGTGTGTTATAGTTCAAAACTGGACTTTTCAAACATTACACCAATCGAGAATTGACAATAAAATACATGTTAAAAGAAGAAAAATTGACGAAAAATATATACATAGTACAATCAATTCTTCTACACATATAGACTTTTAAAAATCCAAATTCACTTCTGTCTTTCGCTGTGTTCACTTGCACTTCTTTTCCTTTGCCATGCATTCTTGAACCTTTAAAACAAGCTCGCTCGCACCTTTTTCTTACTTTCCTTTTAGGGTAGCTTGCCCTCTTTTGACTTTCTTGTGCGCCCTCGCACTATCTTTTTACTTTGCTTCTCTCTGCTTTTAATTTTACATCCGGGTTGCTTGCCCTTTCGTTCAAATCTGTTTTACTTTCTGCTCGCGCGCACCATTAACTTGCTTTCTTTTTACTTTCTGCTTCTTGCTTTCCGCTTCTTGCTGTTTCATTAATCTTGCTTTTCCTCCCTTTCCCGTTCCAGCCAACCAAACACTCCCAAGTTTCTCTCTTTATCATGAAAAACTCACCGGGTAGCATAGCGCTTGCGAACAGTCTCTCCAGCAGTCTTTGGGTCGAAGTCAAAGTCTCACTACCTGCCCCTCAGATACCCTTGGGCACGGCACACGGACCATGGGAACACGCACTTGCAAAGACTCTGCCAGCAGGGTCCCAGCTGCGTCGCTCAGGCACGCAGGAAACACTGCTCCCCAGCCACTCTGCAGCCCTCCTCACACACCGAGCCAGCGTTGCAACATGCCGCTCTCCTCTGGATCCTCCTTCCTGAAGCTCCCTGCTTTGTGGCTTCTCTGGTCCAAAATGCTTCTCCAGCTCGCTCATCCACCTGTGTTAAACCACACCTTTAATAGTGAAAAACCCAGTCAAGTGGAGTCAGGTGTAAAGGATCATCATTAAATGCCTGACCTTGCCTGACACTATTAGTGGGACGACTCGAGTTCTTTCTAGGCTAGGTTGCCCTTACTTTCACCATGTTATTCTTATGGGTAATCTTTACTGATCTTAGTTGCCTCTTCCTCGTCTCAGTCCTTGTTGTAAATGGGGAGGGTGAGAAGGGGTGAGATTGGAGATACCCCACAAAGGCTGAGGAAGAGTAGGGGGTATTTTTGGGACTGGGGGAATACCATGCCTCGCCTTTCTGCATCCTCCTGTCAATCCCTCGTAACCCTCCACTCAGGTGATCCTCTCTCGCTTGTCCACCCCCAGGGACAGGAGCCAAAAGCGATGGCCATTCCCTGGCCACCTGAATGGAAGATCCCAAGGGAGTGGCTGGGAGAATACCATCAGGTTTCTCAAGAGGACTGGTTGGAAGGTTTTCTAGGGAGTTCCTCACAGGAACAGGAGTCCTTGTCCCCAAAGGGGGCAGTCTCTACCGGTGAGGTCCCACTTGGCTCGACTCCTAGGGAGGGTGTTGCAGACCGGGCTCACCTCCCTAGCCTCAAGGGGGGTTAACCCTTGGACAGAAGGGACGAATTCCCACAATTCGTCACACGGCCCAATGTGCTTTATGGTAGCCGTTGCGGTTACGAATTGGGTTCTTAAAGTCCTACTCTTAGCCATTTGGTTTTAGGAGCTTCCTTCATTCACGGGGCCGGCCTTAAAATGGCCATTCACCAACAGGTACTCTTTGTGAGACCAAGATGGCGGCCTCCATAGTGGATTGGACTAGTTTAGACCAGTTAATGGACCTGGGCAGGCTACTACACTTCCTGTGCATGTGGGCCTGGGTATTTGGCGATTTTTGGGGCCAACCTGATTGGCTATCTACCAAATTCTTGTTTCGAATCCCCAAGTGGGATAGGTAGCAACCCCTGTGAGTGATATATGGGATACATTACTCACCGTAATCGTATTTCTATTTTATTTATTTATTAATGTGATACAGTTTTAAACAAATGTAAAAAACTTTACACATATTTACATCAGACATCTAAAATGCAAGAATACGATAAAATTCCAAATCTTAATAAATCCTTAATACAATTAATAGATAATTGATTTGTGTATGGATTCAGAACAGAGCCTAGTTTTTATATATATATATATATATATATATATATATATATATATATATATATATATATATATATACATAAAAGGAGAGTGAGAAACACCCTATTCATATTCATATTAAAATAGAACATTTCATACTTGCACAGCAAGAGTACCACTATTTATCGAGGAAAGACCCCCTTGAGTTTAAATTCATGAGAGCAGCTACCTCTCGCCAAATCTGGTAGAGTGCTAGATGCAGTTTAGAGTTATAGGTGTTAACACACTGCTTCCAGAAATCTGCCTGAACCATATAATCTATATTATGATCAAACTCCCCAAGATACTTTATGTACTCCGTTCTCATCTTGCAGCATCTCGTCAGCACATGACGAGCCGTCTCTGGCTCGGTAGGAAGATCACAAATCCTACAATATCTTTCTGCTAAACTCAGACCCAGCTCGGGGCCCTGAGTAGTTAGGGTCGGTAAGTGATTGAGGCGCATTAATAGAAAAAACCACCTCAGATGTTCTGATGGGCATAGATTTAGATAGGGTTGTGCCTTTCCATAGGTGTATAGTACAAATGGGATGAAGCTATAGCTTTTCAGGCTGCTAAAATGATTAAAATTATTCTGCCAATCCCACAGATTGAGGCGATTGCGCATAGTGGTGATCAGAACATCATTTTCTCTAACCCATTCTGGTGACCAGCTGATTTCTTCAGTCAAAGACCGAATCTGGCTTTCTAATTTAGCCTGTCTGCCAGCCACGCAATCTTCCTTAATCGTCAAAAGTAGATTATTTGTTGGTTTATTATTGAGTCTGATATGGAATTCCATTCTCTTCCTTAAAACCATGGCTTTAAGGGAGAAGATTCCTAGCTCAAGTCTAATGATTGCCATGGGGATACACTGTGGAAGGCCGAGGATTCTTCTCCAAAACTTACTCTCTATCAGTTGTAGCCACCCTAAATTCATATTTGTCAGAGGGTCTAAACCATACGTCACCATGGGGGCCAAACATTGAATATATAGCTGACGTGCTGCCCAAATTGAGAATCCACACTGTTCTCGTGTGAATTTATAGACTAAGGCTGTGAGTTGAGCAGCTTTTGTTCTGCGCTCCTGAATGCAAGTGAAATAGTTTCCTTTACTGTCAAATTCTACCCCCAGATATCTATACATATGCGTGTATTCAATTTTGATCAGACCCATCATCATTCTCGGTCTAGCCACTCTACCAGCAGTATATAATAACAGCTTGGTTTTACTATTATTAATGACTAGTTCATTGCTTTCTGCATAGCGCCACAACTGATTGGCTGATCTCAGGATACCACTAAAAGTGTGATCCATGATCACCAAGTCGTCCGCATAAGCTAGGAGTGGGCAGTGGCAGGAACCTATCTTAGCGGGACAATTATTAATCCCTAAGAGACATTTGGGTATATCTGAGATAAACAGATTGTATAATGTAGGGGCTGTCACACATCCTTGCTTTACCCCTCGACTCCGGGGGATGTGTTTGGTCACCGAACCCAGATTGTCTAACCTAACTTGAACAGTATTGTTAGAATGTAATAGCTCCAAGTAATACAATAGAGATTCAGGGCAGCCCAGTTTCCTCAGTTTGTTACATAAGAGGGAGCGGTTGAACGAGTCAAAGGCCGCCTTAAAATCTACATATAGGGCGTATAGTGGGGGATTTGAACAGGACAAAGCCTTGTTTCTCAGAGTATTCATAATAAATATATTGTTTGAAGTAGAATAGCCTGCTCTAAAGCCGCTTTGGAATTGGTCTAATATCCCAGCATTCTCTACCCATGTTAACAATTCTTTCAGAATGAGTGCTGCGAACAGTTTTCCAGAACAATCCAGCATAGATAAGAGCCGGTAGTTCGTAGGATCAGACCTACTACCTTTTTTGAAAACGGGTATGATGATGGCTGCCTGCCAAGATGACGGTATATTACCTTCATACAATATCTTGTCAAACAATATTTTCAAAAGGTTTGCCCAGAAAGGGGGATTGTTCCTCAGCACCATATTAGAGAGGCCATTAGGCCCTGGGGCTCGTGAGGTATTTAATGATTTCATTCTGTTTTGTAGATCCTCCACAGAAACAGAGAATGGAGGAATAGGGGGTTTGCTAGCCGTGGGAATATAAATCCCACAGCTGCTCCCCGTATTTCTCATTTCCAAAAAGGAGATCCATTCATCACATCCTATAGGATTAACCATGCTGGATAAAGTTTTCCCTTTCACTTTCCCTAGTATGGAACAGATTTTGCGAGTGTTCTTGCCACATAATGTTCTAACTGTATGTTGCCACCTCTCCACTTTCCTAGTGTTTTTATGTATTTTTAGCCATACTTGGTATGTAGTCTTCAGCTTTCTTATTTTGAGAGCTATAGCCTTTTTGGGGTCGGGGCCATTTCTTATATACCTCATGTCTCCTATGAGCATGCGCTTCCTGTCTCTGATCGCACGGTCATATTTTAATTCGTTTGAAGCCTTGCCCACCATCAGGCCCATTTTACGAGAACCGTGTAGATCAGAGAATTTACTTATCCAGTTTTCTATTTGTTCGGGTGACTTTTGCATAAACATATTTAATTGTTCAGTCCCCCACTCGCCGGACGCCCTTGTGGCCTTTAGAATATTATTCGCTGACCAAGTAATACGGTTTAGGAATTGGTTGATTACGAGATCTCCCAGATTTGCAGTTGCTGCATTAGGGTGGCTGTATCCCAATGATAATATCAGGGGGTTGTGATCACTCCATTTGTAATCCTTCACCCTCATATCTTTAACAATTAACGCAATCTCTACACTAGTGTAGATATAGTCTAGGGTGCTCTCACTACTCCCATTCTTCCAGGTAAATTTACCGGGGCTGTCATTTCTAGTTCGACCATTAATTATTTCAAGGTCCCAGCATTCAAAGAAGCCCCTCCAGCACATCCCCTCTTTATCCGTAAAGGCCTGATTCCATATACTGTTATTTGCTAAAAGCTGATTGTTGCTTGTACCACCGCCACTGTTGATTCTGCAATTTAGATCCCCGGCCAGAATTACAAAATCTCTGCCGTTGGTTAAATTCCAATCGCTTAAGAGATTGTGCAGGGTATCTTGTATGCATTCTCTATACTTTGCGCCCGGGGGATTATATATATTTATTAATAATATTTCTTCCCATCTTGCTTTAATTCCGAGGGTCAAAGCAGCAGCACACAGATAGTTACTGTCCACTGGAATCATTCTACTTTTCAGCTTATTAGATATCCCTATAGCTAAGCCCCCATAAGGTCGTCCACGTAAGCCTTTCTTAGCAAGGGTATGGTAAATAACGTACCCATCAATGGCTGTCTGCTGCAGCAGCCAGGTTTCTTGCAATAAAAAGATGGGATATTTGCTTATCATTGATAGGGAGCCAACTACTGGTTTATCCCCAGCGGTGGTTACCTTGGTGTAGTTTTTCCCAAACATAGCTGGGATAGTCCCTTGAATTGATCTACCCACCTCCTCTCTAGTATTGGTATTCTTATTTTCTTTCTGCGGTGGATTGTCCCTAGGCCCTTCTTGGTCTTTACGTAAATTATACGGAGTTTTATTCTGCCTTGTTTTGGCCATAAGGTCTGATAGATTTTGGCCTCCCTTCTTCTTAGGTGGGAGTAGTGATGGAGTAGATAAGCACAGCCGTATTAGTGCAATCTCACTTAAATTATATCAGCTTCCACAGTGTGTAAGAACAGAAGTACACAGGCACACTGTGTTTGTAGAAATATGTTAATAACTCACCGCCTCGAGTTCCAAGTTGGCGGTATCACCTCAGCACCAAACAGTCACAAAACAGTCAGCGCCCTTCACCCCTGTCGGGCTTAACGCCGCAAGGGTGGTAGCCTGTGTCTTTTGGCTGCTCCCGAGGTCACGTGATCAGAGCACGTGTCGTGCGTGGCCCCGCCTCCTCCAGGAAGCGTGTGGCAAGGATGAAGAACGGCAAAAGTCGAGGAGCGACTCGCAGTGCCGGTTCTGGGTCAGAGGCTCCAGTCAGTTCAAGTTTAGCAGTTCCAAATGCAAACACAACGCACAGTGCGGGAGGCAGCCTGGTCTTTTGGCTGCTCCCGAGGTCACGTGATCAGAGCACGTGTCGTGCGTGGCCCCGCCTCCTCCAGGAAGCGTGTGGCTCGCAGTGCCGGTTCTGGGTCAGAGGCTCCAGTCAGTTCAAGTTTAGCAGTTCCAAATGCAAACAACGCACAGTGCGGGAGGCAGCCTGGTCTTTTGGCTGCTCCCAAGGTCACATGATCAGAGCACGTGTCGTGCGTGGCCCCGCCTCCTCCAGGAAGCGTGTGGCAAGGATGAAGACCGGCAATAGTCGAGGAGCGACTCGCAGTGCCGGTTCTGGGTCAGAGGCTCCAGTCAGTTCAAGTTTAGCAGTTCCAAATGCAAACACAAATTCTGATGCTTGTATCTGCTTAGATTCACATGCTGTGCATAGGCCATCTAGTGGAAGCTGCGGAGTATTACAGTTTGTTTTTCGAAACTCGAAAATGGGCGTCGACACAGGGCGTGCCAGTAATACTATCCCTAGTGTGACGTCCACTGTAACCAAGATCCCTCACGCGTCTAGGATCCTCAGATTGTATTTTTTCTGACATGAGGTAGCATGAGGAGTAGCGTGAGTACAGATAATCCAAGCAGATAGATAGAAAGGTAAGACTACAAGCAACCATGCGCCTTCTCTCAGAGGGGAGGAAGGGTGGGTCGCATGTGAATCTAAGCAGATACAAGCATCAGAAATACGATTACGGTGAGTAATGTATCCCTTCTGAGGCTTGTGGAATCTGCTTAGATCACATGCTGTGCATAGATTAGCGAGCAGTACCTGAAGAAGTAGGTGGGATGTGAGAAGGGTCATGAGCAAATAAGTGTCTTAGAACCGCTTGTCCCACTTGTGTATCTGCCTTGGAATGGGCGTCAATGCAGTAATGCTGAGTAAAAGTATGAATAGAGCTCCAAGTAGCTGCTTTGCAAATGGTGTCAAGGGGTACATTTGCAATGAAAGCCAGAGTGGCCCCAATGCCTCTAGTCTAGTGGGCTCTTGGCGTGAAAGGCAGCGTTCTTTCAGAGAGTGAGTAACACAGCTGGATACAGTTAATAACCCACTTCGAGATGGCACCTTTAGAGACGCGATCCCCATCTGTGCCTGTAGCTACTGAGACAAATAGTTGATCTGTTTTTCTTAGCGGCCTGGTTTTATTTACATAGTAGAGGACCGCCCTACGCACATCTAGGGTGTGTAGTTTCACCTCAGCCGAGCTTTGAGGGTCCCGGAAGAAAGCCGGAAGCTCGATAGACTGGTTTACATGGAATTTTGATATAAACTTAGGTGAGAACCTAGGGTGTGTGCGTAAAACCAGTTTGTCTTTATGGACAGTAAAGAAGGGATCCTGCACTGACAGAGCCTGAATTTCACTGACCCTTCTTATAGAAGTAATAGCTACTAAGAAGGCCGTTTTATAAGTCAGGTGTTTGAGACTGCTTTTATGCATGGGCTCGAAAGGGGGGCCCATGAGCTTGGCTAGCACCACATTAAGGTCCCACCCTGGTGGTGGGTTTGAAATAGGAGGGTGAAGTCTTTACTCCTTCCATGAAGGCTTTAACTACTGGTACTTTCCACCACGAGACCTTGCTATGGGAAGTGGTGTATGCCGACAGCGCTGCCAGGTGTACTTTCAGTGAGTTAAAAACCAATCCTGCATCTAGCAGGTGGAGCATGTATGTAACAACAGTGTAAGGAGTGCAATCAACAGGGTTCATTTGTCTACTCTGGCACCAGATAACGAACCTCTTCCACTTGTCAAAGTAACAGTGCCTTGTGTTTGGTTTCCTAGATTCCTTTAGGATGCCCATACACCTCTGTGGTAAATTGAGATGTCCAAACTCTATGACCTCAGGAGCCATGCTGCCAGGTTCATTGAGTTGGGTTGCTGGTGCACTGTATGACCTTGGTGCTAGGACAGTAGGGTGTACCAGGCTGGAAGTTTGATGGGCTCGCACACCGCCATCCTGCGTAGGTGTGGGAACCACGGTTGTCTTGCCCACATGGGAGCAACTAGGACGAGCGTTATCGACTCTCTGTTCATCTTGTTCACCACTTTCCTGATGAGAGGAGTTGGTGGAAAAGCGTACGCAAACATCCCTGACCAGGTCATCCACAGGGCGTTCCCCTGGGAGTCTGGTTGGGGGAACCTGGATGCAAATCCTGTGCATTGTCTGTTTTCGCTTGTGGCGAATAAGTCTATAGTGGGGAAACCCCACTGAGAGAAGATATCTTCTACGACCTCTTTGTGTAGAACCCATTTGTGTTCCTCTGGGAGGGAGTCTCTGCTCAGAGCATCCGCTAGGGAATTGAGCTCCCCTGGAACATGTTGTGATGACAGGAAGATGTTCCGTCTGAGTGCCCATATCCAGATTTTCTGGGCAAGCTTGGACAGATTTGGCGAACGAGTCCCTCCTTGCTTGTTCAGGTAGAACATGGCTGTTGTGCTGTCTGTCCGGATTTGCACTGACAGGTTTAGTAGGTGGGGCTCGAACGCTTGAAGCGCTCTGAATACTGCCAGAAGCGCTAGCAGGTTGATGTGGTTCTTGGCCACTGAGGGAGACCAGAGACCCTGAGCTGTGTGGTGGAGATGGTGAGCTCCCCACCCCGTCATACATGCATCGGTAGTGACTACTGCCTGTACTTCGGGATCGTAAAAGGGTTTCCCCTGTGCGAGATTCTCTCTTGTCCACCAGTGAAGGCTTTGTACTAGTGTTGGCGAAACGACCACTAGATCGTCCCACTGACCACTTGCCTGAGACCACTGTTTCGCCAACCATTCCTGCATGGGACGCAGGCGCGTGTGGGGGACCAGGTAAATACATGACGCCATCATGCCCAGTAAACGCATTGCTTTGTGTACCATTATTTGGCGACCGGACTGATAATGCGGAATTTGCAGTAGTATATTCCGAATTCTTTCCTCTGAAGAAAAGGTCAACCCCTCTTGAGTATCTAGGATTGCTCCTAGGAACTGTTTGGAGGTGCTTGGCACCAGGCTTGACTTTTTCTCGTTGATTGAGAAGCCTAACTCATGGAGGAGGTCGATAGTCCTTTAAATGTTTGTCCTGCAAATTACTGGTGTTTCCCCCGTTATGAGCCAGTCGTCCAGATAAGGGTACACTGGGATTGCCTCCCTGCATAGGTGTGCAGCCGCCACCGCCAGTACCTTGGTGAATACCCTTGGTGCAGAAGCTATCCCGAAGGGCAGTACCTTGAATTGGTAGTGTCGACTGTCCACCTTGAAGCGCAAGTACCTTCTGTGCGCTGGGAACATGGAAATATGAAAATAAGCATCTTTCATATCTAAGGTTGCCATGTAATTCCCCTTTTTTAGGAGGGGGATTACCTCTTGTAGCGTAGTCATACAAAACTTTTGGCAGGCCATGAGTCCAATACTGGGCGCATTGTCAAATCTTTCTTTGGCACAAGGAAGTAAGTTGAATAAATACCCTTGTTTACCTGGTGTCCCGGGACGAGCTCCATCCCGTCCTTTACTAGCAGAATGGCGATCTCCTCGAGGAGAATCTTCTGATGTTCTAAAGAGTGTACTCTTTGTCGTGGAGGATGGGTCCGGGGACGCTGCAGTAGTTCTATACAGTACCCTGTGGATACTGTTGACAGCACCCATCTGTCTGATGTGATCCCTTCCCAAGCCTGGGTGAAGTTGGAAATGCGTCCCCCTACTGGGGTTGCGTGAGAAGGGACCCTGAACTGAGAGTCATTGCTTTGGCGGAGGCGTGCCGCCTCCCTTGCTGGGGCTGCCTCTGCCTTTAACCACAACCTCTCCTATTACCCCTGCCGCAACCCTGGGTAGACTGTTGGCTGTTGTTCCACTGTGTACCCTGCCCCTGGGAATAGTTAGATCCTCTCTGGGAATTTTGACCGCGTGGGTGACGAAAATTACTATTCCCTCTCTGGTTAGGGGGTTTATTGGTTAACTGGCCAAGGGATTTGAGTGTCTCGTATTCGTCCTTGGCATTCTTCAGTGCGCCTTCGACCGCCTTACCAAACAACAGATCGGCTTCCACCGGTTTGTCCAACAATGATGCCTGGGTTTCTGCCTTAAAACCAGACTGCCGTAAACACGCATGTCTCTTGATATCAGTGCCTTCTGCTATCAATCTGCCTGCGTTGTCCGCGGCGTCAAAGGTTGCTTTCAAAATGCAACCAGACACGGCTCTACCCTCTGCGGAAATCCGAGCTAACTGGCCATTTAAAGGTTCAGGAGCAGAGGCTATGAGTGCCGCGACTTCTTCCCACTGATGGCAGTTGTAGCTGGCCAACAGGGTGGTGGAGTTTGCAATCCTTGCTTGATAGGCAGACGTTGAGGCTACTTTCCTGCCGAAACCATATAGTTTTTTGCTCTCCTTGTCGGGAGGAGCTTCGGACGATGACAAGGGTGTTCCAGCCCTCTTACGAGTGTTAGTGACAACTAGGGAGTCTGGCTTCAGATGTCCTCTTATAGAGAGAGGGTCAGACTGGGCTGCCCTGAAAAGTTTTTCAACCCTGGGATTGACTGCTCTGGTGAGGTCCGGGTTCACCAGGGACGGGTCTATTCTTCGCTGAATGGACTTATGGATAGGGATGGTCTGGGCAACAGGCCTCCTTTCTCCCACTAACTCCTCTGCGAAGTTCCTCTCCTCCTGGACACCGTGGGTGTCAATATGGAAATGTTCTGCTGCTCGTGCGAGAACCTCATTTAGGAGGGGCTGATTATCGACTATTATTATTATTATGCTCACTTTGAGCGATATTTTCTATGGGTGTTCTACGATTGATGCTGCCTATTTTTAACTCTATCCCCCAATTGCTGACAGTTTTCCTTCTGAGATGCTACTGCCTGTTTTAGCAACCACCCCCCTTTTTTCGCTATGAGGTTGTTTATGCTGTTCTATGCTGATCATGCAGCTGCACTTTATGGCACTTCGTGCAATTTCATTGTTTAGATTATATGCAAGTTGGTGTGCGGACAGCCTTATTTTGATTTTGCATCCACATTACATGGCGTTGGCTGTCCTTGCTCAATCAAACTTAGGTTTTCATCTGATTATGCATCAACACTTTATGATACCATTTTATCATGATTTATGTAAATGTGGCACTGGCACTTTAAATCCTTCATTTTAATGTAATCATTGATTGACATCCTACAAGCATTTGCACTTTATTCGATCTTCTGACCGCCTCATTTGGGCAGTGTACATGGTGCTGAATGTACTGCGGTTGCTGACCATCTACCTTGGGTGAGTGTCACAGTAGGTTGCATCATTCACACGTGCTTACCTGGTGGTCGCCTTCTAACACTGTTGTATCCACTCTAATCTCCATGAGCCGGTTTGTAATGCTGATATATTACCGTTCTGATAACCTTTCAGTCTTTCCATTATCCTGGTCTGGAAGGGCTCACCAACCTTAACCCCTTCCTTACTGATTGGTTCTCCCTGCCCCCCACTTCCTCCCTTCTATTTTGTCCTGGCGGCACGTCTGTGTTGCATTTTACAGCAAGGGTAAAGTGTCTCCTTCCCCAGGAACCTACATTTACTTTGTTTGCTTTTATTGATTGTTAATGTGGCACGTGTATTGACAAATAGCTTGTTGCTTATGTATTCCAAGATGTCTGCCTGCTTTCAATGTTGTCCTTAGGAGGTTGATCTAGACTGCCAACATAGAGATAGGACCACCTTTTTTATTTGTAGCCCACAGTACATTTCTTCTTGCATGTGAACCAGCGCTATGTGAAGCGTTAAACACGTCATACAGGACTTTGCCTAATGGTGTTCTGCCGCTGCTTTATGTTTTTTGTTGATCTAATAAACTTTTGTGTCATTTGACCATAGGTTTGTATATTTTTTTTGCTGCTGGTATCTTGCTGACCTGGAGTGCGGTCCACACCACTTCGGCAGCTTTCCTTTTCTGTATATTTTATGTACTTGACCTCAACTGCAACATTACCCTTAAGGACTCCTCACCACTTGTTTGGACTGATCATCATCTCCTATCCCTAGAAATCAATGTCAACAACCCAGAGCCTAAGAAACTCGCTACTGCACCACCTTGTCTGACTAGGAATAAACGCAACATCACAGCAGAGGCTATAATTCCTCTGGTAATCCCCGTACTTAATGCACTACCTGCCACAAATGACCTGAATCTGTTGGTTGACACCTACAATGACTACGACCAAAGCTATAGACACCATTGCCCCACTAAAACTGTGCAAAGGCAAACCCAGAGAAACACCTGAACTCCTGGTTCACCCCTGAACTTAAATTACTACGTGCAGAAAAAAGAAAACTTGAGACACTTTGGAAAATAACCCCCTCTACAGAAAATAAAATTAACCTAACCAATATCACCGCCACATATAAAAGCGAGATACTCCGCACCAAAAAAGAAACCTTCAATGTCAGAATAAACCAGGCAGGATCCAGTACTAAAGAATTATTTACCATCCTAAAAGAATTGGAAAATCCTAATCCACCGGTAGATACCTGCACCAAGGATAAACCTTGAAGCACTAGCATCCAAAATGCTCTCTCTAATAAAATCACACGGCTCCAGACCAAAATTGCTGACAAACATCTCCAACTTACCTCCGACAATCTCACTGGCCCAATCCTGCCTTCAACCGTACACCTCAACTCAGGAGTCAAATTTAACAGCGTATCCATGTTAGGGAGAATTCTCCAGAATGGCTAATTTCCCTTACCTAATGAGTCCCTCAGCAGCTTTGCTGGATTTCTAGGATTTATTTTTTTCACCTGGTAAGAATGTGAGCCCTTTTTTCCCACTCTTACATGTGTTTTGCTGTGTGTGTTTAACATTTTTGTGTTCATAGACTGTGGAGGTTCACTTATTCCATAGGCATCCTCTTTTTACTGTGTGTCACACAGCACCTTTAGTGCAGTGACACAGGGTTGTCTTTTTCAGTCTCCCCACTTTAAACTATATATTCTGGGACGGACTACTGTCTCTCAGAACATGTAGAGTTGCCATTGACTTTATTAGTCTTTTTAAATTCACAGACCCAGTACAAACTATCTTCCATAGAGTACTGGAAAGGGTTAATAGTTACACCTTTTCGTCTGTCTCTTATTTAGTTCCCCTTTCGTTAAGATTTGGCTGGTGGCAGTGGTATCTACCCTATTTTTCCTACCGCGGTCTATGTAAATAGCCGTGGTACTGTTTTAGGCTAAGTTAGTAGCCTTGAAGTTAAATCCGCTGGACCCCATTTACTTTTATCTGGTTCCGGCTGGGTTTATTTGCCATTTATTTTTGTAAAGGTCTTTCTCGTGTTTTACTCGGTGCACCAAACCAGGTTTGGTTCCTTTGTTTGCCGTCCTTTGGCAGGCTTTTGCACAGAAGCCCTCCTTAGGCGCCTGAATGTCTGAGGGGGACAGGATGTGAGGGAGGGGTTTGAGACCCATGTCGCACTCTGTATGTATGATTGGCTGTGGTGACTGTCCCGCCAGGACAGCCACCCTGCTGTGTGATTGACAGCCAGGCTGTGTGAATGGGGGAAAACTGCATAAAAAGCAGGTCTCTGGGGCTTGGAAGGCAGAGTCGCCACTTGATCGAGAGAACCGAGGAGAAGCTGTAAGAAGAGGACCACTACCACGAATGAACCTCCCGGTGAAGCCCTGCTGTGGGTCCGAATCTCCTAACTTCGACGACAGAGAAGATCTGCAAGGAATCTTCTTCCCTTGAGCTGGTGGGACCTACCAGTTCGCCAAACACCAAGCAAGGTCTCCCTCCCCTGGTCGAATTTGCTGTGCACAGCTGCAGTGAACCGGATAGCCAGGAGGACCGGACCCTGTTTGGGTTTTAAGGAGCGCACCTTTTATTCGGTGCTTTGCTCTGCTGCTTGTTTCTTCCATGGGCAGTGCAAGACCCTCCAGTCTTCCTACTTCGTGTCAGTCCGACAGTAGCTTCAGGAACCGTGAGCCTGCAGGATCTGCCAGGAACGTCTGCCTCAGCTGAAGCCTTCTTCTTCATTTAAGGTACTGTTCTAACCCGGTTGTTCATTCCGTCCGACCGGGTTGAAAGTGTTTGAAATCTTTCGCCAATCCGAGGGCTTGTCCTGCTCTACTCTTAAGTAACTTTTCTTCCGATCAACTTCGTTTCGAATTCTTGGCAAAGACTTAGCCGGGAACTACTCTGAACTGTGTGATCCTCTGCAAAGACTCTGTACCATTAACATTGGCACAGGCCTAATGATTTGAATCCTCATTGTAGCAAGCCTTTTCTAGATTGCCCTGCCTACTTACTGGTTGGTGCTGCTTAATTTTGTATAACCTTGTCTTTCCCTCCCTTTTAAATTGCTGGAGTGCCATTTTGCTCACACTTCATTTTGAGCCTTTACTTGTCCAGAATTGATTGGGGGTTGTGTATTATATTAAAAGTGTGATTGTTTAAAACTGATGTGTAAATAAATGTATATTCTTTTACTCGGAAACCTTGAGTCTGTGTTTGTTTGAACCATAGTAATTGTTGTCCTTTGTGTAACTATTGATACTGCTCACTTTACTCTTGAGATAAGTCTGGCTGCTCAGCCATCGCTACCACTTTACAGTGTAGTACAGGCTTGTACCAAAGGTGAATTTGTACTGTCACTTGTAGTCTTAATTGTGTGTGGCGTTCCCAAAGGGTACTGCATATGATTCTGCCTAACAATCCATACCTGAGGTACAAAATTATTGCATCACTAAAACCATCTAACTGTAAAGGTGACAGCTGCCCAGCTCAGATCATAAAAGATGCAGCTAGAGATGTATCTCCTTTTTTTTACCAAACTAATACATTCCTCATTCGCCAGCAACTCAGTCCCACGTAATCTGAAACAATCTTGGGTTCTCCCATTACTCAAGAAATATATAAAATCGGATCTTCGGTGGGGCCATGATCCAATATGTCAGTCAGGTCATCATGGATGAACTGAGTTGGTGGTTTAGCCCATCCTAAATAATCGACCACCTTTGTCATCAGCTGCCTGTATGAGGGACTGGCATGTTCCCCTGGTTCTGGTCTGCCAAAATCTGTCGCAGGTGAAGTGTCAATTCCACTTGCGGTATGCAAGATTTCCACTAGATTCCTCATTCTGCTTTCCTCAGAAATCAGACATTCTGGGGCATTAGGGGTGCCATACTCTAGACCAAAAGGAACCTCTCCCTCCTCCTCAGACCTCTATTGTTCTTCAAAAATTGAAGTTAAGGACTTAAAATATTCTTTCCTTGGCAGAGGTTTATATATTTTTTCTGGAGGAGGTGTTGCAGTAGAGACTGAAGGCTTTGCAGCTTTTTCTTTTGCTGCTATTTTGACAGTTTCTGGCTGAATTGGAGCCTTTGAAACATTTGGCGCCGAGGGCTTCGGGGTCGACGTCGACAAAGGCTGTCGATGGCTCAGACGAAATAGTAGTCGTTGACGGAGCTGGCTTCGAGGGCGTTGAGACGCTCTTCGAAGGCTCGCCCTTCGAGGTGTGTCTGGTTCCAGACGGCGTCGGTGACCTCGAGCGGTCGACTCGAGCAATCTTTTTCGCTCAGGGTCCTGGATGGTTCCCGATCTTTCCTCCTTCGATCACCCGGGCTCGAGGGCGCGCGAGTGTCGGAACGGTAATGCTCCCGGCCGGCTTCCGAGGAAGGCGCGGACCGAGGCTTAGCCTTTTCAAAAACCTCCATCATTTTAATTCTAAATGCTTCCCATTCTTCGGAGGAAGAATGTCTTGTGGGGCATTTCATTCTTTTGGGGGATTCGTCCGAAGACTAGGTGGAAGGGGACCGGTGTCGTCTATTTTTTTTTTTTTAAAGACTTTTTCGTCGAAACGAAAAGTGGTGTGAACCACTTTGGGACCTAGACCTATGCTTTTGCCTTTCGTGTCGAGGAGATTTCTCCTCATGGGATCTCGACTCAACGCTTGAGGCTTTTCGGTCGGGTTTTGGACCTACCTGTAGTTTTCCCTTCCTCTCTCGCAAGGCCTTGCCCGTTATTGCCTGACACTTCGTACAGGACTCCATGTCGTGGCCTTCACCGAGGCACCACAGACATTCTCGGTGCAGATCCGTGTTTGATATTTTGGACCCGCAGGATTTACATTTCTTGAACCCCAAACGCAGGGTAGTCGGGGTCGACGACGAGGACATCTCGAATATCTATTTCAAAATAACTGCGTCACAGAACTATCGAGGGGCGCCGAGTCTCTGAAGCAACACGTACTGCGGAAAAACTGAACTGAGGCCAACGGGCGCCGCGCATGGTACTTGTATACCTGATGACATCCCAATCGATGGAGGCCTTCGAGGGACTTTGACTCGACGCATGGCGCCCTCTGCCGAGAAAAATTACCGAGGCAGCTAAAGCTGGGCGAATACATCTAAAATGAGGAATACGTTGGAGGACACAATCCATTCGAAATAAAATATCAATTCTATTCAATTCCACAAGGCTTTCTGGGGCCTGGGTCCAAAATACCTTCAACAATCCCCCTGTAAATACCTCCCCTCTTGAGCTCTTCTCTCCTCTACCTCCAACGGCCTCAGGGTCAGTCATTTTTCAAAGAAACAAGCAGGGGGTAGTAGATCTCGGACTGCGGCTGGGGCTACCGTTTGAACAGCTACCCTGCCACTCTGAAACTTGAGGAGAACCACCTCCGGTTCCGGAAGCACCTTAAGACCTTCCTCTTTTCTTCCGCCTTTGCCCCCCTTCTCCCCTGCTGATCTGTTTATCTCTCGGCACTGTGCAACTGGCCACCCTCTGTTCTCCAGGCCCAGGTCCCTGCTCACACTGCCACCCTCCTGCACTGCCTCTGGGCCAGCCCTTGCACTGGGGTCTGTATCTGTACCCATAAAGTCCCCCATACCCCTTTTCCTCTGCACTTATCAGAAATACCCTGTCAGTTAAACCCAGCACTTGCCATTTGCTGGCTGCACTCCTATTGTTTATTGCCTTTATTTATTTATTTTATTTATTATTTATTAGTTTTTCTCCTCCGCACTTTCCACTTCTCCCCCCTTCCATGCACTTTTCCCCTTTTTCCCTTTCCCATGCACTTGCACGTTCTCAATGTCATTGGGCCTAATAAGATCGTTGTTTTTGTTCTCCCCTGTTCCCCTCCCTTGCCTTGTCATGCTCTGAAACACTTGTGTATGAGTGCGATATAAATAAAATATCATATCATATATCATATCATACTCTCATCAAACGACATGCATGGCAACGCCAATCAGGTTTCAAGTTAGAAACCCAAGCCACCCTTTTAAATATGCTAATTGAGCCGAACGCCTTATTTGGTAAAGTGGTTGAGGACGCACTGAACAGTGCTAAAGGGGAGTATGACACCCTCAAATCCCTGGGACAACTCACAAACCCTTTGTGCAGAGAGGTGGGTTTAGAGGACAAAACTCCCAGAGGTCCTCCAACTACAACCACGCCTCTGCAGTAGGAGGTTGCATTTCTCAGTTTACCCACGCATTGGGAGGGGATCACGTCAGACAAGTGGGTACTTTCAACTGTGGTGGGAGGCTATTGAATAGAACTCATAAAAACACCACTCAACCACCCACCAAGACAAAGACAAACAATGCAGGACGAACAGCGCATTCTGCTGGAAGAGGTCAAAGCAATGCTAATAAAGGACGCCATAGAAATTGTCCCGGCAAACCAGGTAAACAAGGGTATCTATTCAATGTACTTCCTTGTGCCAAGAAAGACCTAACAATGCGCCCTGTACTAGACCTGTACTGTGTAAATACTTATGTCAAACCTCAGAAATGTTGTATGACAATGCTACACTGCTAAAACAGGGGGACTACATGGCAACCTTAGACATGAAAGATCCTTACTTTCATATGTCAATGTTCCCAGCGCACAGACAGAAAAATCCTGTGCTTCAAAATAGTCAGTCAACAGTGCCAGTTCAAGGCGCTACCCTTCGACATAGCCTCCGCTCCCAGGGTGTTCACCAATGTTCTAGCATTAGTGGCGGCACACCTACGCAGGGAATCAATCCCAGTGTACCCTTATCTGGATGACTGGCTGATAACAGGGAAATCCCCTCAAATTTGCAAGCGAAATACCCAAAGAACAATCAATCTTCTGTTCCGACTGGGATTCTCAATCAACGAGAACAAATCAAGTCTTGTTCCAAGTAAAACCAAACAGTTCTTAGGAGCTGTCATAAGTGCCATGATGCCTTTGGTGACAGTGCGCTATACAAATAGCTGATAGATTGATAAACATGGGAGAGGGGCTAGTCTTTGCGTCAAACGAAAGAGTACAAAACATACTGCTGCTAATACCTCACTATCTAGCCGGTCACCAAATTACCATACGCAAAGCAATGCGCTTGCTCGGGATGATGGTTTCATGCATTTACCTGGTTCTGCACGCACGGTTGTGCATGCGCCCAATGCAAGAGTGGTTAGCGAAGGAACAAGTTACTTACCTGTAACTGTTGTTCTCCAGCATGGGTCTGGCATGGATTCACATGCTCATGAATATTCCCCGTCGTCAGGCTGGGAATCCTCGGTAAAGAAAAAACCAGTATCAGTTTCGTTTCTGATCTGTCTTTCGTAGTAATAACCAATCACTGGTCTCTGCGTCATACTGACCACAGCCAATGACTGCCCTCTACCTAAGCACCGCCTCTGGCAGCCATCTTCAGATTTGGAAGCACGTGAAGTGGCAGTATGACCAAGTGAAGAGCCGCAGAGGGGTAGGCGGGAGGGTTCGCATGTGAATCCATGCCAGACCCATGCTGGAGAACAACAGTTACAGGTAAGTAACTTGTTCCTTCTCCAGCATGGGGTCTGGCATGGATTCACATGCTCATGAATAAAGAATACATAGCAGTACACACATGCACAACCACGGGAGGTGGCAAAGGCTCAACATTAAGCATCACATCAACTCAACATTAAGCATCTTACCTCCTCACCAGGCTCACCTCAGGCGAACAGTTTGCGCAGCACTGCTTGGCCGACCCTGGACTCCTCCCTGGAATCCCGGTCGACGCAGTAGAATTTCGTGAAGGTGTGCGTCGACCTCCACGTAGCAGCCCTGCATATGTCCAGCAGGGGCACACCAGATAGGAACGCCGTGGTAGCTGCGATCGCTCTGGTGGAATGGGCTCTCGGACGGCCAGGCAGCGGTCGGTTTGCCAACCGGTGACAGCACATGATACAGCCGGAGAGCCATCTGGAGATGGAAGCCTTCGAGAGAGCCTTCCCCTGATTGACAGGTCCAAAGTTCACAAAGAGTTGTGACGTCTTCCGAAAACCCTTCGTGCGGTCCACGTAGAACTTCAGCGCTCTAGCTACATCCAGCGAGTGCAAAGTCCTCTCAGCCGGCGACGAAGGCGACGGGAAGAACACAGGTAACACCAAGGGTTCGTTGAGATGGAAGTCCGACGGTACCTTGGGCATGAAGGAGGGGTGCGTCCTGAGCACTACCCTCGTGTCGTGGAAAGTCAAGTACGGGGCCTTGCAGGAAAGGGCCTGGATCTCTCCCACTCGTCGTGCGTAGGTGATGGCCACAAGAAAAGCTGTTTTCCACGATAGAAACTTCAACGGGGCCGAGTGCAGAGGCTCGAACGGAGGTCCCATGAGCTTGGTCAGCACCACGTTGAGCTCCCACGCCGGGGCCGGAGCCTTCACCGGCGGGAACGATCTGAACAGTCCCTTCATGAACTCTTTCACCAGACGATGAGACCACAAGGACGTCCGGCCCGTGGTTCTGGTGTATCGGGAGATCGCAGCAAGATGAATCTTGATGGACGCATGTGCCAGACCAGCTTTGGCCAGCGTCAGCAGGTACGGCAGTACTTGGGGAGCCGTAATCCGTAGAGGGTTAATCTTCTGTGCGTGGCACCAGACAGAGAACCTCTTCCATTTGTGTCCGTAGCATTTAAGAGTCGAGGACGCCCTGGCCTTTGCAAGAACCTCTCTGCAATCGGCCGGTATGTCGTATCCTCCAAACTCTAGTGCTGCAGGAGCCAGGCCTGCAAGTTCAGCGACTTCGGGTCGTGGTGGAGGATGGCGCCTCCTTCCCTGGAGAGTAGATCCGCGTCCGCCGGCAGCTTGATCGGCGGGGACGCTGACAAGTCCAGAAGGTCCGGGAACCATATCTGCCTCGGCCACGCAGGTGCGACGAGGATCATCCTGCACCGTGACCTCTTGAGCTGGTTGATGAGCCGGATTAGCAGAGGCAAGGGAGGGAACGCGTAGAGGAACAGGCCCTCCCAGGGGAACGAGAAAGCATCGCCCATGCTCCTCGTCTGGGGAAACCTGCTGGCGAACCTCCGGCACTTGGTGTTCGTCGCCGTCGCGAACAGGTCGATCTGGGGTGTGCCCCACCGTCGGAAGAGGCGATCCACCAGATCCTGCCGTAGCTCCCACTCGTGGCACGAGCGCAGCTCCCTGCTGAGTGAGTCGGCGATGGTGTTTTTTATCCCTGCCAGATGAAACGGCACCAGAAAAATCCCTTGGGCGACGGCCCAATGCCACAGGTCCTGCGCCTCCTTGGACAGCGCTGGGGACCTGGTTCCGCCTTGTTTCCTGATGTAAAACATGGTGGTGGTGTTGTCGGTGAAGATCCTCACCACCTTGCCCCTGAGGGACGGAAGGAAGGACCTGAGGGCCCAAAACACTGCACGGAGCTCCAGGACGTTGATATGTAGGGACTTCTCAGTCGGGAGCCAGAGTCCCCTTGCGTGCAGATTTTTGGTGTGCGCTCCCCACCCTTCCAGGGAGGCATCCGTGGTCACAGTCTCCTGGTGGGCTGGGGTAGGAAGTCCATGCCCGCCGTCAGATGCGCGCGGGTGCCCCACCACCGTATCGCTCGTCGGAAACTCTTGTCGAGCTTGATCCTTTCCTCGAAGCTGCCCGTCGTCTGGATCCAGCGCGCATCCAGGAATTCTTGCAACGGGCGCATCCGGAGCCTGCACATGGGAATGAGGTAGATGCAGGAAGACATCATCCCGAGGAGGGACTTGATGGACCTCACTTTGGCCGCGTCGGCCACCAACATCCGTTGCACCTTGCCCAAGATGGTCCTGGTCCTCTCCTCCGACGGGGAGGCCAGAAGGGACACTGTGTCGAGCCTCGCTCCCAGAAACAGTGCGACTTGCGCGGGCACCAGGTGGGATTTGGCGTAGTTCACGGAGAATCCCAGGTCCGTGAGGAGTTGGACGGTCCTTGCCGTGTGGACCACGGCGAGCTCCCTCGTCTTGGCGCGGATGAGCCAGTCGTCCAGGTAGGGGTAGACGTGAATCCCCTCGCGGCGCAGCTGCGCCGCCACCGGTGCAAGGCACTTGGTGAATACCCTGGGTGCCGACCGTAGTCCGAAGGGAAGGGCTTTGAACTGGTGATGACGCCCTTGGACCACGAATCTGAGGAATTTGCGGTGCCCCTTTAGGATGGGAATGTGGAAGTAGGCATCCTCCAAATCCAACGACGATAGGAAGTATCCTTCCTCCAGCTGACCCAGGACGTGCTGGAGGGTGACCATCCGGAACTTCTGCGCCTTGATGAACTTGTTCAGACGTCGCAGGTCTAGGATGGGGCGCCATCCTCCCGTCTTCTTCTTCACAAGGAAGTATCTCGAGTAGACTCCGGAGCCCCGAAGCCTCTTTGGGACGAGTTCGATGGCGCCCTTTCTGAGCATCGCCTTTACCTCCAGGAGAAGTTGAGGGACGTGAAGTTCTTTCCTGGCCACGGGGGGGACGCGCGGGCACCTTCTTTGAAACTAGAGCGCGTGGCCCCGGGCCAGGGCGTCCAGCACCCAACGGTCGGTGGAGATGGACTCCCACACGCTGACGAAGCCCGCCAGCCGGCCTCCCACCGGGGTGCTTCGGTGGGGGCCCGACCCCACGGCCGGTTCAATCCTGCTTGGACGCGGCCTTGCCGCCTTGACCTCCTTGGCGACGACGGCGGGGTCCGCTAGACTTGCCTCGTCCTCTGTAGGCCTCTTGCGACGACGAGCGGGCCGCTTGACGGTAGGAAGCGAAACCGCCGCCGGAACCTTTGGAGGCGCCCTTGCCTCCGCCGCTCCGAAAGGGCGTCCGTCGTTGCAGGACTCCAAGGGCCCGGGCCGTCTCAGTATCCGCCTTGATGGCCTGAAGGGAATCGTCCACTGTCTTCCCAAACAGGTTGTTCCCGTCGAAGGGCATGTCCTGGACTCTGGTCTGGACGTCCTGCCGGAAGTCCGTAGCTTTGAGCCATCCACGACGTCGAAGGCAAACACCGTTGCCCAGCTGGCGGAATCCAGTGTCGGCGATGTCCGTCGCCACGGTGATGGCGTGGTCCGAGGCCACCTCACCTTCCTGCAGGATCTCAAGGGCCTCCGCCCTCTTGTCGTCCGGCAGAAAATCCAGCAGGGGAGCCATCTTGTACCAGAGCTCCCTGTCGTAGCGGGCCACGATAGCCAAGGCGTTGGCCGCTTTAATCGTCGTCGCTGCCGACGAGATGACTCTACGCCCCATAGTATCCAATTTCTTTCCCTCGCCGTCCGGCGGGGAAGTCGATGTGGAGGCCGCACCCCCCCCCGCTTTCTTCCTGGCTGCCGCGGAGACGACGGAGTCCGGGGTAGGCTGCGCCCGGAGGCATAGGGGGGCCGTGTCCGGGACCCGGTACTTTTTCTCGTACCGGTCTCTTCTAGCTGGCGTCGTGGAAGGGTTCTTGAGGAGGGAAAGGCCCTCATCCCAAATGTCGTCCAACAGAGGCACTGCGAGGACCGTCTTCCTCTTGGCCTCGCGCCGCTGATAAAGGAAGCCT
Organism: Ambystoma mexicanum; assembly: GCF_040938575.1. Taxonomy (NCBI): domain Eukaryota; kingdom Metazoa; phylum Chordata; class Amphibia; order Caudata; family Ambystomatidae; genus Ambystoma; species Ambystoma mexicanum. The sequence goes on along the minus strand of NC_090931.1, from coordinate 1,469,136,668 downwards.
TCCTTTTTCTTCTCCTCAGGGCAGAGTTGGAAAAGCTCGGAAGCCCTGGAGATCATGGAGTGGAAAGATCCGATCTCGTCGGGCGGAGAGGCCCTGGTGGGAGGCGACGACGGAAAATCCTCGTCGTATGCCTCGTCGTCCGTACCCGTCGCTGCCGTGTCAGTCCCCGTATCATCCCCTCGGGTGGACGGGGAGGAGGGCTGGAAGGGGCGCGACGGTTGAAAAGGAGGTGGTGGATGGATCCTTCTTTTCTTGGTAGGGGGAACACCAGAAGGTCCCGGTTCTGGATCCCCCGACGGGAGAGGTTCCTCCGTCGGTAACGGTAGCCTCGTCCTTATCTCGGAGCATAAGGACTGTATGGCCAACAAAATGGCCGCCGAGTTGTCTTGCGGCGCTGGCAGAGGGGAATCCGACGGGCGAGCAGGGGCCCCGTCGGTATCCTCGACGATGTCGTCGTCGTCACCTGCGTCGGGGTCCATTCCGACGGGCTGGCCTTCTTCCACGCCTAGGCCGTGGCTTAAGACCTCGATCAGCTCCTCTTCTGAGGTTGAGGCCGACTCTACGACGACGCCCTGCCCCCCCTTCTTCTTCCCCACGGAGGGTTTCACGGGGGTCCTATCGATGGGCACAAAGGAAGACTCCCTCCGAGGAGGCAGGGAGATTCTGGGCCCTGAGGTCGCCACCACTGGTGCAGCCACCACAGGCTGAGCCAGGGCCGCCGCGACCGTTTCGATAGAGGGCTTGGTCGGATGGATCAAGGCCTTCACCACCTTAGGTGCGCTCACCGCCTTATCCTTGAGGGAGGGGGCACTGCCACGCTCCTCCTCTGCCTTAGAGCTCGACCGGGGCCTCTCCAGGAGCTTCGCCGGGTGCTCGGCCTTCCTCTTACCAGACCCAGAGCGTTGGCTCGTGGTTGATGGTGCCGGGGAGGGTGCGCCCTGCCTGGCGCCCGTAGAGCCCGACCGTTCGGCGCTCCCGGTGCCAGCGGACTCGCGGTGCTTGGCCTTATGTTGGGCCCCCGTCGCCGGGGCGCCCTCAAAGGTCTTAGAAGACCGCTCGGATTTCTTCTTCTTCTCGCCAGACGGGCTCTTACCCTCCAGCCAGTTGGCGAGACGTTGATGGCGGTCCTTCATGGTCCGTTCCGACATGTTGCCGCAAAACGCACAGTCCTTCTCCACGTGCGTCTTGTCCTCATGAAGGCAGTAAAGGCAGAAAGAGTGTTCGTCCTCCTTGAAGACGTTCTGCAGCTGGCATCCAGGGCAGACCCTGAACAGCTTTCCGGGCGTCGAGCTTCCCTTCTCCTGGGCCATCTCCGAGACAGGGCCTGAGAAGCTTCTGGAGTCCTCCGAAGTGTAGCTCGACGAAATCTTCACCCTTGAGGGGCACAGATGAATCCGACACGGGTCCCCGTTGATCGGATGTAGGATCGGTGGAGCTTGAGGCTCTTTTGACCGAAAGAATCGAAGTTTTTTGTAAAAAGCGTGAAAAAATAGCACTAACGCTCGAGAGCAATAGCACGAGGATCTCAACACATGAACGTGCGGTAAAAATCTGAAGATGGCTGCCAGAGGCGGTGCTTAGGTAGAGGGCAGTCATTGGCTGTGGTCAGTATGACGCAGAGACCAGTGATTGGTTATTACTACGAAAGACAGATCAGAAACGAAACTGATACTGGTTTTTTCTTTACCGAGGATTCCCAGCCTGACGACGGGGAATATTCATGAGCATGTGAATCCATGCCAGACCCCATGCTGGAGAAACAGTGGTCTCAGGCAAGTGGTCAGTGGGATGATCGAGAGGTTGTTTTGCTAACCCTAGTTCAAGCACTACGCTGGTGGACAAAGGACAACCTGTTTAAGGGAAAACCATTTCACAGACAGTGCAAGCAATTGTTAAAACAGACGCATCACTCTCCGGATGGGGAGTTCATTACCTTCACCACACAGCGCATGGCCTGTGGACACAGACCACAGCCCAGAATCACAAACCTTTTGGAGCTGCTAGCAGTGCTCAAAGCCCTACAAACCTTTCAAGTGCATTGAACAGGTCAAACAGTACAAGTCCTCACAGACAGCTCCACTGCCATGTTTTACATAAACAAGCAGGGAGGCACACACTCTCCAAGTCTGTCCAGGCTAATCCAAATAATTTGGAAGTGGGCACTCAAGCAGAACATGTTCCTAGTGTCACAACACGTTCCAGGGGAACTCAATTCTCTAACAGACTCGCTAAGCAGAGATCCCCTTCCCGAAGGGCACGAGTGGCAGATCAGCAGAGACATTTCAAAGGATATCTTTCCCCTCTGGGGCTATCCTCTTTTGGACTTGTTCGCCACAAGCCTAAACACACAATGCCCAGACTTCGCAACCAGGTTTCCCCAACCCAGATCCAAGGAGAATGCCCTGTGGTTGAGCTGGTTAGGGAAATTTGCTTACACGTTTCCCCCAACACCGCTCCTGAGCAGGATAGTGCACAAGATGCACCAGGAACAAGTAACTCTTACCCTGGGTTCTCCTATGTGGCGAGACAACCTTGGTTTCTGTATCTGCGTTAACTGGCGATGTGCGATGCAATCAATCTCCCGTGCCCCTTCTACATGCTCACCCAACACGGGGGACAATGTTACACCCACATCCTCAATCTATGAACTTGGCAGCTTGGCTCCTGAAGTTATAGAGTTCGGTCATTTAAAACCTCCTCAAAGGTGTATGGAAATCCTCAAAGAGGCAAATAAACCAAGCACCAGACACTGTTACTTTAACAAACGGAAAAGGTGTGTACTACGGTGCCAGTCAAAGAATGTAAACCCTATTGAATGTACACCATCACACATTCTTCATTGTATGCTCCACTTACTAGACTATGGCCTAGTATTCAACTCCATCAAAGTTCACCTAGCGGCTCTATCCGCGTACACCACTTCTCAAAAGAAGGTGTCCTGGTGGAAGGTCCCTGTTGTTAAGGCGTTCATGGAGAGAGTAAAGAGGCTTTACCCCCCCACCCACCCACCCACCCATTTCAAACCCGCCTCCAGGGTGGGATCTCAATGTGATACTCGCAAGGATCATAGGTCCTCCCTTTGAGCCTATTCACAAATCCAGCCTCAAACACCTAATATACAAAACAGATTTTCTGGTGGCCAGCACCTCCATAAGAAGAGTCAGTGAACTAGAAGCTTTGTCAGTGCAAGACCCTTTCTTTGTTATCCACAAAGACAAGTTTTGTTTATTTTATTTATATAGCGCGCCCGACACAGAGGTATCTGGGCGCTTAGGTAAAGGAAGTGGTTACATGATACAATTATACAGTGGTTACATGGTACAGTTATAAAGACAGATTACAGATGAGTTCAAATAACAAATGAAAAGCAAAGGTAGGTGGGGAGCATAGGAAAGTATGTGATACAAGATAGGGAAAGATATATACATAAGGTAAGGGGAGTACAGGGTAGTGACAGGTGTAAGCTAAGTGGTGTTAGTTATTATTCAGTAACCATGAGATGATATGACTTCTGAATTTTTCAAATTTTTGAATGGTTTTGATGTCCTGTGGAAGAGTGTTCCATAATTGGACGGCTAGAACCGGGAAACTGGTCCCGCCAGCTCTTTTTAGGTTGTACCTGGGCACCATCAGGCAAGATGTGTTAGCAGATCTTGTGATTCTGGTTGACATTGCCATAGTGAATTTGTCTATGAGATATGGTGGGGCTTGGTGGTTCAAAGCTTTGTAGGTAAGGCAGATGGTTTTTAAGTCAATTTTTTTCTTGTACCGAGAGCCATTTGTAAAGCTTTCTGGTTGCCGAAATGTGCTCTCTTCTAGGAATGTTTAGTGCAGCTCTGAGCGCATTATTTTTCAGAACCTGCAGCTTGTTAATTATGGATTTGTTGGCGCCTAAGTATAGGCCATTGCAGTAGTCCATTTTGGACTGTATAAGTGCTCTGGCTAGTATGAGGCAGCTGTTAGGAGACAGTAGGGGCTTGCAAGCCCTGATCAGTTTGCCCGTGTAGGCAGTGGCTGAGGCAGGCATGTTAACCTGTTTGGTTAGATTGGTGTTGGCATCGAGGTAGAAACCCAGGGTTTTTACATCTTTGGCAATGTTATTCCCATCGATGAGGATGCGATTGTAATTGGGACTACGTTTTTGAAGGTTGTTGGGTGAGCCGAATAGGAGCAGCTCAGTCTTATCATTCAGGCAGAGGCCATGTGTGGCCATCCATGCCTGAAAGATGGTGTAGACTTCGTTAATCCAACAGACATCTGTGTCGTAGGTGCCTGATAAAGTTAGGAGTATCTGGGTGTCATCTGCATAGTTAGTGTAGGTGACACCCAGACGGTCCAATTTGTCAAATAGGGGCTTTGTAAAGATATTGTACAAAGTGGGTGAAACACTGGAGCCTTGTGGGACACTGCAGGTGATGGGGATCAGATCTACCGCAGATGTGGGTGAGAAGACCCGCATGGTTCTGTTCTCAAGGAAAGATTGAATCCACATGACGGTGGAGTTGGAGAAATGTGCTGCCAATGACAGGTGGTCGCATAAGATTTTATGGTCAACCAGATCAAAGGCTGCCGATAAGTCTAAGAGAAGTAGGATGGCAACTCAACCTTTGTCTTTTATTTCATCGATCTGGCTTTTGATGTCAACAAGAGCAGTTTCTGTTCCATGTAGGGGTCTAAAGCCAGATTGATGGATTTCTAGTAGTTGATTATTCTCTAGATAGTCTTGAATTTGCAAGTATGCAACTCTATCTAAGATTTTCAGTAAAAAAGGGACTGTGGTAATTGCACCAGACGTGCAAAACCGTCTTTTGAACATGCCCTTTGACGGGTCTCACCTTTTTGGCAACAAGGCTGACGAGAGCCTTGAGAGGTTGCAGACCTCAAAAGCGGCTGCCAAATCTTTAGGAGCTGCCATTAGGCAACCTCAGCCTTGTTGTGCATCAGGACAATCTTGGAGGGGACGATCCTATCGTTATTACTCCTCATATGGAAAGGCGAGAGGAATGGCCAGTCAAAGAGGCCAGAGAAAAGCAACTCGTGGTGGACGAGGAAAACGTGCTAAGCCAGCCCCAGCTGCAGCCTCTTTGCCATCAGCAGCTGCAGCATCAAACCACAAAACCACTTTGAGGACTTGCATCACAAGACACCTGTAGGAGGCAGGCAGTCACAGCATCTGCAAGAATGGCGAGCCATTTAGAACCAGTACCTGTAGCGGAGAGGAACAAGGGATGGTACTCCCCATATTTTTTTTATCCCCAAAAAGGACGGAGGACTGAGATCCATCTTAGACTTAAGAGGCTTGAACAAGCTCCTCAGGAAGGACAAGTTCAAAATGGTCACTCTTTCTCAGATCCTTCAGGCCCTTCAACTTCAGGATTGGTTGGTGTCATTGGACCTTCAGGAGGCTTATTTTCATGTGCCAATCCATCTCAAGCACAGAAAATACCTGAGGTTCATGGTTGGCGACTCACATTATCAGTTTCGAGTCCTACCATTCGCGTTGACCTCCGCCCCGAGGGTCTTCACCAAGTTGATGGCAGTGGTGGCAGCGCACCTCAGGAGAGGGGGGATTCACATCTACCCCTACCTGGACGATTGGTTGCTCAGGGCGCGTTCTGCCGAGCAAGCCCTTAATCATCTGAAAGTCACTTGCCACTTCCTCCACAGACTGGGCTTCTCCCTCAATTTCAAGAAGTCACAAATGACACATTCCCAACAGCTCCAGTACATAAGGGCTGTACTAGACACATCCTTGGGAAAGAGCTTGCCTCCCAAGTCGAGGGCTCAAGACATTCTTCAGATGGTTTCCAAATTCCAAAATGCCCATAATCTCCAGGCCAACAACTTCTTGAGGTTGCTTGGCCTCATGGCATCCTGCATTTTCCTAGTGCCAGAAGCACGCCTGAGGATGAGATCCCTTCAATGGGCTCTAAAGACTCAATGGTCCCAGTTCTCAGGACAAATGACGGATCTCCTTTAGATTCCGAACAAGGTTTGGCAGGATCTTCTGTGGTGGACTTGCACAGAGCACATCCTAAAAGGAGAACATTTTTGGCAACCATGGCCGGAGATTACAGTAGTGAAGAATGCCTCACTCATGGGGTGGGGAGCTCATGCCAACGATCTGACAATCAGCGGTCGTTGGTCTCCCTCGGAGTCCAAACTACACATCAACCTTTGAGAGCTGAGAGCAATCAGACTAGCGCTGAACGCTTTTCTGCCATCTGTCAAGGGAAAAAATGTCCTGATAATGACAGACAGCACAGTGGCCATGCATTACCTAAACAAAAGGAGGAGGTGTAGGGTCACTACCTCTGTGCAGAGAGGCAATGCGGCTCTGGTATTGGGCAATTCAAGAAGGAATCTCCTTAACGGCAGTTCATCTGGCCAGGGAGGAGAATATGACGGCAGATGCTCTGAGCAGGCAGAGTACGGTGTCCCACGAGTGGGAACTGGCTCAGGAAGTCCTTCAGGAGAGCTTCACCCTTTGGGGAACCCCTCAAGTAGACTTGTTTGCGACCAGAATCAACCGGAAGTGCGAAAAGTATTGCTCAAGGGAATTTACCCCGAGAGGAGCCCGAGGGGCCGCGATCGTGGTGGAGTGTAACTTCCCACTGCTATACGCGTTCCCTCCGATTCCCGTCCTTCCTCAAGTCATCAGGAGATTGAGACGGTTCCGAAACCACATGATCCCAATTGCCCCGGATTGGGCCAGGAGAACGTTGTACCCGGACCTTCGAGTCATGTCCATCTGTGCTTCGTTACGTCTTCCTCAGAGAGAGGACCTTCTCTCACAAATGGAGGACCAGGTTTCTCCATCCAGAGGTCAGGACTCTCAACCTTCTTGCTTCGTATCTGAAAGGCTGAGATACAAGGATTGGGACCTCCTGGATGACGTCATCGAGGTGCTGCTTTCGGCGAGAAGGCCAGCAACCAAATCTTTGTACCGTTGCCACTGGAAGAAGTTTTGCAACTGTTGCAGGGAAAAGAATGTTGATCCTTTTCTGTGTCCTATTCCAATAGTATTATCTTTCCTCTTATCATTGGCACATAGAGGTCTCAATGTTGGGACCATTAAAGGCTATCTTGCAACGCTTTCCATCTTCAAGCGCTCTTCGGAAGAGTGTTCCTACTTTAAAATTCCTTTGATAAGACAATTTTAAAAGGGACTCACCAATGTGTTCCCTCCTTCTTTCCAAGTCCCAGTTTGGGACCTTAATTTGGTTCTAAAGTTTTTAATGTGTGCCGCTTTTGAACCCTTGCACACATGTCCATTAAGATTACTAACGTTGAAAACAGTTTTCTTGGTTGCTTTAACATCTGCACGAAGAGTGAGCGAGTTGCAGGCACTGTCTTCTGGGCAACCCTATACTGTGTTCCACAGGGACAGAGTTGTATTGAGGGTTAAACCCTCATTTTTACCTAAAGTTGTATCTGATTTCCATTTAAATCAGAAAATTATTCTGCCTGCGTTCTATCCTCCACCTCATCCCAGTAAGGAGGAGGAAAGATTGCACCGGCTGGATCCGAGAAGAGCTCTACGCTTTTACATTTCTAGGCTCTCCAAGCTTAGAGTGGATAATCAACTTTTCGTTGACTACACCGGAAGGAAATTAGGTCAATCGGTGTCAAAACAAACCCTATCACGTTGGATTGTGCTTTGCATTTCAGAATGCTACAGATTGGCGGGCAAAGGTCCACCAGAAGGCTTGAGGGCCCATTCTACCAGAGGCATAGTCTCTTCGACAGCCCTTGAAAGAGGTGTTCCCATAAAATCTATTTGTGAAGCAGCAACTTGGTCATCGCTGCACACTTTTTCTAAATTCTATAATCTGGATGCTTCCCACTCTAAAGAGCTTGCTTTTGGTAAAGCAGTATTATATTCAGCTATATAATATTTTTTAAAAAAATACTCCCTCCTTCAGAGAGCTTTTTACACTGCTTTGGGAGTCTATCTAAGAGGAGGAATACGTTGGAGGACACAATCCATTTGAAGAACAAGTTACTTACCAACTGGTAACTTTCTTTCGACTGGATGTTCCTCCAACGTATTCCTCATCGCCCTCCCATCCTACCCCTCTGTAGATTTTCTTGTGTTATTACCATTTCAACTCTCGCAAGGCTAACACCTGGCTACCTACACTATCTATACAGCAAAGGAAGAGGGGAAAAACAGAACTGAGGCCAACGGGTGCCGCAAGTGCTACTTGTATACCCGATGACGTCACCCTCGACGGAGGCCTTCGAGGGACTTCTACTCGACGACATCGACGCACAGGGCCCTCTGCTGAGAAAAATTTCCCAGGTAGCTAAAGCTGGGCGAATACATCTAAAATGAGGAATACGTTGGAGGAACATCCAGTCGAAAGAACGTTACCAGTTGGTAAGTAACTTGTTCTTCTTTCGCGCTCGTACACAAGTGTTTCAGAGCATGACAAGGCAAGGGAGGGGAACAGGGAAGACCAAAACAACGATCAATGGACAATGCAGAGGGTTTTAAATGTGATCCTTGCATCGACTGGGAGCCAATAAAGGGATTTCAGAGCTGGAGAGATACTATCCCAGGGCTTGAGGCCAAGGACAAGTCTTGCAGTCCTGTTCTGGATTAGTTGTAAAGGGCGGAGAGTGGAGGCAGGTAGATTTAGAAAGAGGCTTTTACAGTAGTCCAACCTAGAGAGAACCAGAGCTTAGGAGGCGGTGAGCTTCTGGGGGAAGGAGAGCAAATCCAGAGTACCTCTGAGGAGGTGCAGTAGGAAGTTTGACTTTTTAGAGGCGTCAGAGATGTGGGAGGAGAATGAAAGTGTGGGGTCAAAGATGACCCCAAGGTTCTTAGCCTCGCAGGTAGGAGTAGGAGGAGGGCTAAGGGAGGCTGGCCAGAGAGTGAGGGGAAAGGATGGTGAAGGAGTACCGATGAGGAGGATCTCAGTCTTGTTGCCATTTAGACAAAGATTACTGGCGGCACACCAACCTTGAATGGCAGTTAGGCAATCAGAGATGAGAGAAGAAGAGGAGGTGGCCGAGGGCAACCTGAAAATGAGTTGAGTGTTGTCAGAGTAGCACTGGAAATTTGAGCAGAAAATGGCAATGCAGTGGGCGAGAGTTGCAAGTTATTGGTTGAAAAGCCAGGGCAAGAGGTTAGACCCCTGGGGAACACCACAGGTAGAGAGAGAGAGAGAGATAGATGATAGGAACGACCCAAGTTGGACCCTCAGCTACTATCCGGCCTGCATTGTCTGCTGCATCTAGATTTTCTTTAGGATGCAGCTTGCCTCCTGTTTACCTTCAGCTACTACTTGTAAAAGCTGCATCTTTAGGGGCGCTGGGACTGAGTCTATTTGTTGTGATATGTCGTCCTACTTATGGCAATTATAACTTGCCAGTAGCGTAGTGTTGTTGGCTATCCTCCCTTGGTAAGCTGCTGGGGAAGCTACTTTCCTGCCTACGGTGTACATCTTTTTGCTCTGCTTGTCAGGAAGGGCTTTGGCAGGGTGTTCCCGCTATTTTCCTTGCTGTGCTCACCACGAAAGAGTCGGGCTCTAGATGCCCTCTGATGTACAATGGGTCTGACAGGGCCAGTTTAAACATCTTCTCATTGCAAGGGTTGACTACCCGTGTCAGATTAGGGGGTAAGTAGAGAATGCTGAATGCACCTTTAGACAAATTGGAGCAGTGGAATGAACTGTGCTGCAGATTCCTTATCACAGAGGGTGTCCTCTACAAAGTCTTTATTGACTTGTGCCTCCTGGGAATCGATTACAAAGTATTTTGCAGCTTTTAAAAGAAGATCATTGTACTACAGCTGGTTGTACATAGCGGAATCAGCCACTGGTTGGTCAATATGGTCTGGGGATTGGATGATGTATACGTCGTCGTCGGCCTCGTCATATTATTGATCTGTATCCTCCATGTCCCCTTGGTCTGCTAATGAGCCAGGGTCTTGGGAACCTTGAGTGTCATAATAGTATAGGTCATCAGACATGTTTTAATAGGTAGATGTACTAGGTTGCGTTAGGTCCAGGCAGGCTCTTTTGGCATTGGGCTACTTGTTGGCTGCTTTGTCTTGAGGGGACCCTTGGAGGTTGATAAATTGATCTGGGTGTTGATCCAAAAAATCAACAAAACTAGACATTCTCCTCATAACCCTATCAAACTGTTCCGGGGTCCATTGGCAGGAGCCTGGTAACACTGTTGGAGCAGGTGCAGGCAAAGGCTCCGGAGCAGGTGGCTGTTTTTGGTGCATTGCCCCTGAGTGGGTGTCCCTAGGGGTACAGAATTCCTTATCCTTTGAAACCTGTGATTTTGAGGATAGGGGCGTTGAAGATTTGAGTTTTTCGACATCTTTGCTTTGAGAGGAGTGTCTGAGATGAGTTTTATAATGAATTCACTCATTTTTGAATTTTTAGCAGGGGCCGTTGACGCGTCTTTCGACGCATGTTCGCCAGAACCTGAGGACTTTCCTGATTTGCTAACGGTGTCGGAAACGGACTTTGGCGTCTGTTTCGGGGGCCTGTCATGTGGCGAACGCGATGGCCCAGAGCACAGGGACTTCTCTGACCTTCCCTTTGACATTGTGTGTGGCTTATCCATCACCAATGCGTCGACTGTCGACAACGGGGGGTGTGTTTAGTGTGGCATGCAGTGAGTGCCTGAGCCGTCGGGTATCGGGTGTCGTCTCCGTAGCAGAACCACTGGGCTGCCTGTTGGAGTCGGGGGCTCGCACGCAGGAATTCATCGGGTCCTGATCGCCCTCAGCGTTACTTAGGCCGATGATGCTGGCATCGCTGGAGGCTCCCTTGACATCCATGGCAGCCTCAGCCTACAATGTGTGGTGGGCCCAGCGTTTCTTTTTCCAGTCCTTTAAAGTTTTTGGCCAAAACAGTCTGCAGTACGTGCACTGTTTTTTGGAATTGTCTCTAGGAAGGCAAATGTTACACACTAGGTGTGAATCCTTCCAGGGAAACGTTTTGTTACAGGAAGGACAGAATTTAAATGGTGTGTTTTCCATACTACGGAAAGAAATCAGCCTGGGGGAATAAAAGGAAGTAAAGGGGACTAGGCATTCTTTAAATGAGATTAATTATGACCCCCTCTCCCCCACTCTCCCAACTGTACAGGGCCGAGGCCCGTTGGGGCCTAGGTAGGCCGCAGACAAAGTTTGTCGAGACGGGATTCGTTGCTGTCAGCGAATGGTCTTGTCCTCGAAAGCTGTCGTCGGAAATCTTGCAGTGTACAGTCGTCGAAAGAACAGAAAGAAAGTCTAACTTTTAAACTTTGTATAAGTAATGGCGTAAGCCAGAAGAAGGAACGCTGCAACTCTTGTCCGACTATAATAGCGGAAAAAAACAATCTGAGGGACCTCGACGCGTGAAGGACCATGGGCACAGTAGACGTCACACTAGGGATAGTATTACTGACATGCCCTGTCGAGGTCCCTTTTCGAGTTTCGAAAACAAAAAATGTAATACTCTATGGCTATCACTAGATGTCGGCCTATGCATAGCATATGATCTAAGCAGATCCACAAGCCTCCGAAATATATATTAGTATTGTGGCTGGGCTTAGTGGCAGTGGTCTTGGCATATCTCCGTCTTGGGTTTTTGGCTGCTGGCTGTCTCTACAGGGTTTCCTCATTCTGCTCCTCTGCTGGGGCCAGGCCTTCCATTCTGGTATCATTTTCCGGGCCATTTTACCACATTTTCCTGCCATTTCTCTACTGCTGCTTTGAAAGGTTGGGACTCGAACATTCTCCCAAGTCTGCTGTCTATGGTCCCCATCACCACCAATGTCCTTGTATTCTATAGGTATCTGTGCGAAGAAACAGACTTACCTGGCTGTTCCTGTTATTTCCTATTGTGCACTGTTCTCAGCACTGGAAATCCTACAAGTGGCAATGCAAGGTACTTACCTAGACTGTGTCATTTTTCTAGTCTTTCGCTAGGTTCACTGGGGTTCCTCATCAAGCTCTGGATTTGTAAACCTAATTTATTATGGATTTTCCAGTCTGTGCATTACACTTTGATCTATGGCATACATAGTTTCACTGTGGTGCTACAGTTTCCCTCCTTGGTGTGTATTATGCCCTTCTAGGTCTAGAGACTGTTTTTCTCAAACATAACCTGGACCCAGGTAGCCCTCTAGGCTGTGTTTGAGATTGTGTCCCCCTGTTCACTACATCTAAATGCTTTAACTCTGTTGTGTGCACATGTATTATGTGCAATACTTTATTTAGAATGTAGTGCAAAGCCTCTGCTTTGTTTGGTATGGTGCCCCTGGATCCCGACTGTTATTTGTTACTGTGTGTAGTCTAGGGTCTTTTCTTAATTCATCTCTGATAGTCTACATGTATTGTGTTTGCCAGTGGGTATTGGGCTTACATGTTAGGGTAAAGAGTGCGCTAGGCCTTAAATTGTCATTTACTGTATTTTTTAAAACTATGTTCTCAGATGTGTTCTGTGTAACAAGAGTACTTATTTGTCCCATCAAAAATATACTATGTGTGACTTAGAAATAAGGTGTATATTTTCTCAGTATAGTACTGCAGTATATTCTTTTGTGGTGTCTATTGGAATTAATTGTACCTCCTTCTAAGCCTTTTTACCTGCCGAAGTTAAGCATAGCTGCTCTGCTACAGCTACCATTGGAGAGTCTAGTTTTTCCCTTTGGGAGACACACTGTTCCGCCATCAGGTTAGATGATTACACAGCCCTCTCCAGAGGGTTTTGCAAAATCGCCCTAACAGTAATACTTTAATAAAAGGGAACAGGCCAGACTAGATGGGATAGGTAGTGTTCCTGTCACCTTTAAAGTTTCTTAAGCTCTGCTCCTCCCTGTTGGAGTGATGACAGATTTTCTACAACTAAAGACTGTTCCTCATTATGACTCAATCACACTACTTTCTATTTACTATCAGATGCATTATATTTACCCGAATTACCTCAAACTATAGGCATCCCATTAACTTATGAAACCCAACCCACATCCAAAAGATATACAAGGTGCAGTGTCTCGAGCCACAACAAAATGCTAAAGACCACCCTATTATATTATATTATAGACATGTGTGTCTCAAGGAAATGCTTCCTCCCTCCATATATTTGTTAGAAAGAAGATGCCCCCAAATTCAGGAATGAAATGTGCTTGTTCCATGCTATATTTCCAAAGGCCATGCTATATTTCCAAATGACTTATCTAGAAAATGTTCAGAGTGAAGATCACAGTATATATTACCAGTAAAAAGTCAGACAGTCCCACATGTACGTACACATACACACACATTCATTAATTCAATGACACTGCAATCAAAAATCTCAATCAAACCCACTAAATGGAGAGAGAGAGGCATGAGATGCTGCATACCGCCGGGTGTCCATGGTGACGGACGTCCATCTGCGCAAAGGAACACGTGTCACCCACGCCAACCACTTCCACTGTGAAATTCCGAAAGAAGTCTATGATCTCCAGAGACTTGGGTCGGAGGCAGAAAATGAGGATGAAGGGAGTTACAATGGGGCTAAGTAACTCCTCCAATATAAACACCTGTGGGGACATAAAAGTTCCATTACAGTAGAAATAAGGACTCATACTGTTGCAGTCGCCTGAACATAGCACACATCAGTACGTTTGCAGTATTATTGGTCAGGTAAGATCTTGCCATGCTCTGCTATTACAGTAGGAGGAGCAAAAGTGTTGTGAAATAGAAATAAACAAATTTGCTATTTTCCCCCATTGAATTATTTTAGTAAAGAATGAGGTGTCGCACATAGGGTTATTGGAAGTTGAAGCGAGTGCTTATTCCCATTATGCTCGTGTTGGTCTTTTATCAGGCAATGACACTGAAAGCCTTACTGCTCACAGGCAGCTCAGCCAGTTGGGGCTCAAAGATTAAGAGGGGCAAATAACTAACAAAAACATGAATCACACATGCAGAAACAAACAAGGGAAGAGTGAAATTCTAAGATTTCAGATTTAAAGTCAGATAGCATCTTATTTATAAAACATGTGTAAGGCCTATAAAACATAATTAGGGAACAAAACAATTATTTGGCAAGTTACTCTACACCAAATGTATTTACAGATTTAGACAGCTACAGGTGGGTATGCAAGCATGCATAGTAAGATTATTGTGGTATGCCAAAAGGATGTGAACTGGCTGAAATATATATATATTCAAGCAATCAATCCAGAAATCAATTCTACTTACACAATAAAATAGAATTGTCTATCTTGTATAGAAAATAACAAGTACAAAAAGGCCAGGGTAGTTAAACGCATTGTGCAAGTAGAGGTGATATTCTAACGGACATTGGCTGTATTTATCAGGAGATTAACTATAAAGAACCAGTGCTTGAAATGTAGGGATTGTTTGTTCGACTTTCCTTTAATCCCCTGTGTATCCATTCACTGCCCCATGTATGGTTTGTTATTATTTGTGCTATTATTTAAAGGATCACGCTTGTTTTTACTTAAGCAATAATGCCCATACAGGCGGGCTATATCGGGAAGTAACGGCCCGAAGACCAGGGGAAAGGCCCCAGGGAAGAAAGTGTTTAATGAGGTCTCAAGGACTGTTGCTGACTGGTAAAGCCAGCCTGTAAATGTATGACAGCTAATATCAGACTGTCATGCTGTTTGGAGTGCGTATAGCAATTTCTTTTAAAAGAGGCGGATGCTTCACAAGATACAAAACAAATGATCAAAAAAATGGCCTTCATGGAAATGGGAAAGTCAACAGCTGTGGCCACCGGAGTCAGGTAAATTTGAGTGACGCTGGAAGATCTGGGATGCATGGTGGAAAGCCAAGCAGGGTCAGGAAAGGAGGTCTTAGGGCGCAAGAGAGTAGGTGGTGAGCCAAGGCCATGAAGAGGCCCGGATTGCAGGCCATGTGTAATGAGGGTAAAGCTGTGGGCTGAGCACACCGATATACAAGGATGCATCATGAAGAGGTCATTGTTAGTAATTAAAGGTTAGTCATTTTGATCTTCAATCTTCAAGTTAGCGCCCCCTTTAAAGAAAATGATTGTAAAAAAACAAATGCTCAGCCTATTATAGGTCTTGCATTTATTTAACAATTTCAATAATAAGATGTATTGGGAACCCGAGTGCTCCAAAATAGAAGGAGCCATTTTCAAGGATGCCACCAGTTATAATAATATATTTGACATACATTTATTTACACAGAAAATTAATCACATCCAATGCTATCACTGCCAATTTGGACAAGGTCACCGCAAACGGTCATAGCTTGTTCCAAAGTGCTGCAATACAACGTAAAACCTTGAAGGAGAAGGAACACTGGGGTGTATGCACATCGCATTAAAGATTATTAATCAATGAATTCAGTTCAGTATTCTATGAAAAGTTGCAATTCCTTTACTAGCTTAGATATGCTAGAGAGAAATGCCAGCCTCAGATATGTGACTGGATGATACTAGGCAGCTCATACACTATTATCTTTGCCTCACTATCCACTCCTGCTTCTTCCTTACTCTCTCCATCTACTACAACTATCACTAAGCACAAGTTTCCCTCCTCCATACTCCCTAATTCGAATACACTATATCCACAATCGCTGCCCCCTACGGCGGCATACATAGTATCTCTCTCTACCGGCCACATTGTCCGGTTGGTCAATTCTTAGACCATCTCTCCAAACTAATTGACTCTCTCCCTCCCGATCACCACCTCATTGACACTGGTGACTTTAGCCTCCCCTCTTTCTCTGATGCTCTATCCACTGACAATGACTCTTCTACTTAACCACTCACTCTCTTCTGGAAACTCATTTGACCTTATTTTCGTCTCCTCCTCCCAACATCTCGAAAATCTCTAGCATGCCGTCTCCCTCCGATCACTTGACTAAATGGTTGAGACAAAAAGTGGGTGGCGGAGTGTCGAGGGAGTGTTCTTGGTGTTCAGGGTGGGCCGTCTTGGGCTCCGGACCCCTGATGGAGGCGAACCGGGATCATGGCGCTGGGAAAATCATGACCGCAAGCCTGCCGGTGACACACTCTCAGTTTAGGAGATGTAACTCCGTTCCGGCGCATGCTTCACTGCTGGGAAGAATGGTTGACAAGAGCCTTACACAAGTAAGTGAAAGAAAAGGTGTGGATATTGTTATGACCAAAACCCTGAAGAAATTGGCGGTAATAACAAGGCCGTAACTGACAATAACATGAAGAGGGTCGAAGGGTACGGGCTTGGCGGAGACACGAACAAAGGAGAGCTCTTTACCGGTAGTAATCCAGCCCCGGCCTGCGCTGCAACCTCGATTAAAGGCACAAGTGCTGACACTAGACCCTAATGAGCAAAGGAAGAATGGGGACGGGCGAGGTGAACATGTATATAATTGTAATAACATCGGATCTAGGAGTGTAGTGCCCAATCCAAATACCGACGATAATGACGAGCCTCTAATCCAGCCCCCACCCAGTCTCAGATCCCCCTGTCTTCGGTGTACTCGACTCCTGTGGGAATCCTAAATCTGAATAAATTTGAATATGGTGAAAACGTGACAAGGGACATGTCACAGCTAAAAGAGCTGGCACGGAAGGTCATGGTGGAATATCGTGCCGCTGAAGGGGCTGACTCTCAAAAGGTTGGGGAAGTAGCAAAAGTAACGGCCCCAAACCTTAGACAATGTGAAACGACAACGACAGTAGTAGATGAAACCCTGGCAGAAGGTTCAACAGACGTACCTGCCCCACTTGAAACAATCGCGTGTGAGGAATGGCTCTCGGACGTTGTTTCACCTAATAATGTGAGCGTCTGTGATCCGGAGCTCATAGAAGAGTTTAATACTCAAGTGTTCGCAGCTGAGCCCCTGCAAGAGGCGAATTTGAAGAGGGACGGCCGCCGCGACTCCATTGCGGTTGCCGATCAGCTGCTCAAGGATTTAATATTGCTGAATGCAAAAGTAAGCAGAAGTGCTGCAGGAGTGGAACGCGAGAGCCACAATGTCACAAGTAAATTGACGATGAGTGAAAAAAGTAGACACAAGGTTGTGATGATAGTGAGCAACAATAGAAATATGATTGAAACAATGGACTCAAATGGGCAAAAACAGCCACAAAAACGGAGAAGGATGGAGAACAGCCTGTTGGATTCACTAAGTTGCTCACAAAAGAGAACCAGGGTAACAGGGGCTCTTGAGAGGAAGGAAGGGCGAGGAAGGACGCGAAACCCCAGAAAGGATTGTCAAAAAGAAATCCGGAATGCAAGCCTCTCCTCAGACGAGTCATCCTCAGATTCTTCCTTTATACAAATGGAATTTACAAAAATACGACGATTTACGGTGGGACAAAGACAAGATAAGAGTCCTGGGGCTCGAGATGACTGGACTCCCAATGAGATGATGGAGAAGGCGCTGAATGACTTAAGACCCACTATCATGTCTGCAATGTCAATAGCAATTTGCGCCATTGACAAAGATGTACAAACAATTCAACGAAAACTAAAGGGACCAGAATACCTTGATTGCACTCATGAATGCCAAAATGACAGATGGAGATGGAAATGGCGGAAGGAAAAATAGTAATCCTAAATGAAACGGAGAAAAACGGGAATTCCCTGAAAATGCTGAAAGTTCTCCTAAAAAACTACAGAGGGGGTGGCGCTGTGGAGCAGCCCAAGATGGCTGCCTAGCTCTTGAGCTCCGTGTGGCTCCGGCTGAAATCCGCCATCAACTGCGGTTCCTTTTGCCTGCACTGTCTTATTTTTGGTGGAGCTGTTGCCCCTTCTCTTCTGGCAATCTTGTTGCAATCCCGACCCGAATCGGCCCCGGGAAGCCTGCGAACGGGACTTCTGGGCCTACTGGCGGTTGGCGCGCCGAGCCTTGACGGGCGCCTGGCTCCCGCTCCCCGCCCTCCTTCATCAGCCACGGGTCCCACTAAGGACACCATCGAGCGGAGGCCCGCTGCCGGGACCCGCTTGCACTCGCCTCCTCCTCCACAGTCGGTGCCGGAGTGTCTGTCCCGGAGTGGAGGCCGGTCGGGGACCCAGCCTGCCAATACTTCCTTTGCTTACAGCGCCGGAGCGCTCATCGCGTCTAGGCGGCTGGCGGGAGCCTGGTTACCCTGAGCTTGTGTGGCTCATATTGCTGGACTAAGGAGGTGAGGAGCTGGGGGGGGGAGCACCGGGCGGACCCCTGTCCACTTGTCTGCCTGCTCCTGTGAATCCGGGCCCTCGCCCTGCCCTGCGTGTCGTCTGTGCGGCCTGCGTTCTCGGAGGGCCTGATCTCAGTAATCGTCGACACGATTGGAGGGGAACTTCTATGAAACTAGTGTCCGGCTTCATTATCGGGGAGCCGCTCGCTCGCTGGGCCTAGTTGCCCTTTCTGTCGACTCCTGCATGGCCCTGGCTCCGTACTCTCCTGTGGCCTGCCCGGCCCCACCGCTTCTATAATCGGCCTGAGCTTTTCTACCTGTCGCTTCTGCACGCGGAGCCGGGTTTCCTTGGGGCCGCTGGCGCGGCACTCTGGGCTTTTCACTGTCGGGATCTCACGGCTGGACCCTCCGCCCCGTTGTCTGCCCCAGCGGCCATCTGCCATCGCTGTGTCTCTATCTACAATGCCTAATAAGACCAAGGGGGTCTCGGGGAGAGGAACCATGGACAAATTTGCCAAATCTGTCCCGAGGGAGGAGATGGGACACACATCGTCCTTGCAGGAGGACCCGGAGGGCGACACCAACTCTGGGGCGAGAACCCCCGATCTGACCACACTTATGGAATCTATGGCCAAGAACTTCGCCTCGTTCCACGAAAAGTTGGACGACATTAATGCCAATGTTGCCTCTCTTAAAACCCGCGTGGACCAGGCAGGCACCAGAATCACAGAGGCCGAAAGTAGGATTTCCACGAACGAGGACGAGATCCATGTGCTGCAGAACACCGTCGCCTCCCTGTCGCGCGATATGAAGAGTGTGAGAGCCAAGTGTGACGACCTAGAATCGCGCTCCCGTAGGAACAACCTGCGGATCATCGGGGTCCCTGAGAACGCACTTAAGGGCCGCATGGACGACGCCGTTGAAACTCTGCTCAAGGATCTGCTGGGCAATCCGAGTCTCTCACCGTACTTCACTGTCGAGCGCGTGCACAGGGCCCTGTCTCCGCGGCCCAAGCCGGGGGATATCCCAAGGCCAATCATCGCCAGGATCCTCAATTATCGGGATAGAGATCTTATCCTCCGGCTGGCCCGCGAGAGGGGAGACTTGCGCCACGAGTCCCACACCATCAGGATCTTCCCGGACGTTTCGATTGCGGTGCAGCAGGAGCGGCTCCAATTCCTTGGGGTTAAGAAACTGCTTAGAGAACGCAATGTCCCGTATGCCATATTGTTCCCGGCCCGTCTTAAAATTACTCACAATAATAAACTATACTTTTTCACTGTCCCGGATGAAGCGACAAAATTCATCGAGGCTCACATACCACTCCACAATCCGGCGCCTGATCATGCCGGCGCTGACTGACCAGATGTAGCTTAGTCTGTCACTGCTTCACCTAACTGGCAATCCGTCAATATGCATGGGTCAATGGCAATTTTCTATCATCATCCATGCGGTCTGGGTACCCTTAATACACTTTGCGGGCCGTGGCCCGGCTTGGGTGTTGAAACTAGTGTTGGGACCCTATAAAAACTCCGTATTCCGCAGGAACCTGTTATTTGACAGCTTAGGCTGTCGTACGCAATGTCTAAATGGCCGTCCACACGGCAACAGCGCACCTCACTGCAATTGCAATGTTTATGTTTTGTTGGATGCTACTGCTAGTTGGCCCCAGTTGGGCCCTGGAGAGGGCATATCCCTGTTGGATTTTGCCCACCGACCCTTACTTTCTAGTGTTGGTCGGGTTAGTTGCTGGCGCGTATATCCGGGGGGGGAGTGATTTCCACTGCAAGTTGTGGGTGGGCAGTGAGGGAGGGGGGTGGTATGGTTGGGGTTTGGGGTAACAATATTGTAAATGACAGGGGCGGTTTGGCAAAGCGCACAACATCAGGGCGCCCTCGTGGAAGCTCTCCCCATTCACTATGTAGGTTTTTACGGCGGTTGTGGGATGTACCTTAGTCTCCCGTAATGTCCACAACAGTGATGTCCTGGAATATCCGGGGTTTAAGTAACTTCACCAAGGCGCGCAAAATCATAGCCCATGCCAACAGACATGGTTGCAAGATATTATTATTGCAAGAAACACACTGTGGGGGCTCGCTAGCTAGGTGCATCGCGCCTGCATGGGGTCCACACAGGTACTTCACGGCTTATTCGACCCGCGCCAGAGGGGTATTGACAATGATCCACAGGTCACTTAAGTTTGTACTCCACAAGAGCTATATCGATCTGGATGGAAGGTACATTATCCTACACTGCGCAATATCGAACAGGGACTATTTACTGGTTAATACGTATGGCCCCAACGTGGACTCTCCCGACTTTATTGACCAGATTGGTTCCATTTTGTTGGGATATGTAGGGGTGCAGATTATCTGGGGGGGATATGAACTTCATCTTAGACACCACACTTGACAGAACCGGCTCGGCCCCCAGACTCCTTTCCAGTGCGGCGCGCAAGCTCCTTGCACATACCATTGCCCTTGACATTCAAGACCCCTGGCGGGTTATGCACCCGCAGACGCGGGAATATACTCATTACTCCTCGGTGCATGACAGCTCCTCCAGAATTGATATGTTCTTCCTGTCCAGTTCCTTATTGGGGAGGGTGTTGGAAACTCAAATATTGGCACGCACCCTGTCGGACCACTCACCAATCTGGCTCTCTATGGATTTGGGCGTACACGCTCCTACAATTAACTCCTGGCGATTTAAGTCTTTGGCCTTACAGGACATAGTATTTAAAGCTGAAATACTGTCTGACATCCAGTCCTACTTTGAACTTAATACACCTCAATCCACCTCTACATCAGGGGAATGTCCATATCTAGGGAGGCGGGAGCCCTCAAGGCCATTAGGGCTGCCCTCGCCCGCTCTGAAGCCAAACTACGCAAACTTGAGAACGCCCATCCTACGTCCATCGACCCCCCGACTCTATCCCAGATCAGCAAGAAACTCCAATTTTTCAATGAACAAGCCACCAGGGAAGTCCAATATTTCAGTCGCCCACAGGCGGCTCGTAGATATGGAGAGGGGGACAGACCTGGCAAGACACTGGCTACGTTGGCCAGGGGTGAGTGGGGCCAAACCCAGATAACTTGTATCAAGGACAGCCTGGGGTTGGAACGGTGGTCTGACCAACATATTCTGGAGGCCTTCGCTGACTTTTATTCAGAACTGTACGCACAACCCCCCCGAGCACAGTGAGTCCCAAATGCGCGACCTCCATGAGCAGATCCCCATGACTATCGTCTCCCCCGCTACCAGGGATCAATTGGATTCCCCCATCCTGCTGGATGAAATAGTTGAGGCTATATCTAAATTCCCTAAAGGGAAAGCACCTGGTCCCGACGGGCTGACAGCTGAGTTTTACCAGGAGCATGTGGCCATCTTGGCTCCCAGGCTGCTTGAGGTTTGGAACGAGTCACTTCGGTTGGGCACCCTTCCCCCTTCGCTGCGCGAGGCCACCATCACGGTCCTGCTCAAACCCGGTAAACCCACTGACGAATGTGGATCATATAGGCCCCTCTCACTGATGAATTTGGACACCAAAATCTTCGCCAAAGTGATTGCCAACCGCTTCCTCCCGGTCATGTCGTACATGGTCCACGAGGATCAATCAGGCTTTGTACCCGGAAGATCAACGTCCCACAACATTAGGAGGCTGCTTAACATCATGGCACGTATCGATCAAGGGGCGAGTGCGGTTGCGGTCACACTGGATGTCCAAAAGGCATTTGACATGGTGTCTTGGAAATACATCTGGTTGGTTTTGGAAAATATGGGGGTAGGGCCCAATATGATAGCATATGACAATGCATTACTTACCGTAAAAGCATTTCTGATGGTTGTATCTGCTTAGATTCACATGCTGTGCATAGGTCCGACATCCAGTGGTCACTGCGGAGTATTGCATTTTGTTTTTCGTAGTCGAAAAGGGGACGTCGACAAGGCGTGTCTGTAACACTATCCCTATAGTGACGTGCGTTGTACCCACAATCCCTCACGCGTCGAGGTCCCTCTGTTTGTATTTTTCTGCCCTGAGGGAGCCTTCTAGACGTGAGTGAGTACAGAAAAGAGAGAAATATAGTAGAGGATGTCTATGTTCCTTCCATCCGAGCGGGGAGGAAGGGCGGGCGCATGTGAATCTAAGCAGATACAACCATCAGAAATGCTTTTACGGTAAGTAATGCATTGTCTTCTGATGTTTGTTAATCTGCTTAGAATCACATGCTGTGCATAGACTAGCGAGCAGTACCCGGAGTTGGCGGTGGGTTATGAGAAGGAACAGTAGAGAAAAGATGTCTTAATACTGCCTGCCCCACCTGGGAGTCAGATCTAGAGAGTGCATCTAGACAGTAGTGTTTTGTAAAGGTGTGCACAGAACTCCAGGTAGCCGCTTTGCAGATGGACTCAAGGGGAACATTTGCAATGAATGCTATGGAAGCCCCAGTGCCTCGAGTGGAATGTGCTCTTGGCTTGAAGGGTAGTTCTCTCTTAGCAAGAGTGTAACAGAGAGTGATGCATTGTACAATCCATCTAGATATAGTGGACTTAGAGACGGCATCTCCTTCTCTTCCTGCTGCCACAGAGACAAAGAACTGATTAGTCTTTCTCAGTGATCTGGTTCTTTCCATGTAGAACATGACAGCTCTGCGTACATCTAGTGTATGCAGACTTTTTTCTCCCAAGCTGGAAGGGTTTTGAAAGAACGTTGGTAGTTCTATAGATTGGTTTACATGAAATTTGGAGATGAATTTTGGTGCAAACCTTGGGTGTGTGCGGAGAACCACCTTATCCTTGTGAACTGATACGAAGGGGTCTAGTACAGAAAGAGCCTGTAGTTCACTTACTCTCCTAATGGAGGTGATAGCTATTAGGAAAGCAGTCTTAAGAGTGAGGTATTTAAGAGTTGCCTTGTGCATGGGTTCGAAAGGAGTGCCCATGAGTCTAGAAAGTACCACGTTTAAGTCCCATCCGGGAGCTGGGTTAGCTATCGGGGGGTGTATTCTCTTTACCCCTTCCATAAAGGCCTTGATAACTGGTATCTTCCACCACGACACTTTAAGTTGGGAAGTGGTGTATGCAGAAAGTGCCGCTAGGTGGACTTTAATGGAATTAAACACTAGACCTGAATCCAGTAAATGGGTCAAGTACAGAATAATGTTAGTGGCAGAGCAGTCCACCGGGTTGATGTTCTTACTTCTACACCAGATGACAAATCTTTTCCACTTGCTAGAATAGCAGTGGCGAGTATTAGGTTTTCTGGCTTCCCTGAGGATGTCCATACATCTCTGAGGGAGATGTAAATGTCCAAATTCTATGATCTCAGGAGCCAGGCTGCTAAGTTCATGGTCTGAGGGCATGGATGCAGTGTCCTGCCCTTGTCTTGTGACAGCATGTTGTACGGGCAGGGAAGTTTCATTGGGGGGGATAGGGACATCTCCATCAAGTAAGCGAACCATGGCTGCCGGGCCCACATTGGGGCTACTAGTATCATGGTAACCTGCTCCTGGTGCATCTTGTGCACCACTTTGTTGAGGAGGGGAGTCGGGGGAAAGGCGTAAACAAATTTCCCTGACCATTGAATCAACAGACCGTTCCCCTTGGACTGGTTCTGGGGGTACCTGGAGGCGTAACTTTGGCATTGTGAGTTCTCCAGGGTTGCGAACAGGTCTATTTCCGGGAAACCCCATTGCGTGAAGACGTCTAAGACGATGTCTTCGTGTAATTGCCATTCGTACTCTTTGGGTAGGGGGAAGTCTCTGCTGAGTTTGTCTGCTAGCAGATTGAGTTCCCCTGGTACATGTTGTGATAGTAGGAACATGTTGTGTTTGAGAGCCCACTTCCATATATTCTGGGACAGCTTGGACAGTCCTGGAGAGTGAGTGCCCCCTTGTTTGTTGAGATAGTGCATGGCTGTGGTGCTGTCTGTGAGGACCATCACTGTCTTTCCTTCGAAGTGTTCCTGAAAGGCTTTTAGTGCTTTGAACACTGCTAATAGTTCCAGCAGGTTTATATGCTTGGATGCTAAGCTCGGAGTCCACACTCCGTGAGCAGTCTGATGGGATAGGTGAGCCCCCCATCCTGTAAGGGATGCGTCTGTGGTTAGAGTGGCTTCCACTGCGGGTGTGGCAAAAGTTTTCCCTAATAACAGGTTTTCCTTTGTCCACCACCGTAGAGAGAGAACCAAGGCCTGCGAGACCACCACCAGATCGTCCCATTGTCCGCTGGCCTGACACCACTGGCTGTAGAGCCACTCTTGCATTGGGCGCATGCGCAGGCGCGCGTGAGGTACCAAATAAATACATGACGCCATCATCCCTAGCAAGCGCATTGCTTTGCGTACCTTCACCTCTCGACCTGCCACATATTGGGGGATCTGAAACAGCATGTTTTGGACCCTCTCGTTGGAGGGGAAGACGAGGCCGTCCTTTGTTCGAATTAGAGCCCCTAGGAATTGTTTGATTTGGCTGGGGTCTAAGCTGGACTTCTTTTCGTTGATGGAGAAGCCCAGTTGGGACAAAAGATCTACGGTCCTTTGGGTATTGGAGAAGCATGTTTCGTAAGAATCCCCTGTTATGAGCCAGTCGTCGAGGTACGGGTAAACCGGGATGGATAATCTGCGCAGGTGGGCCGCTGCCACTGCCAGTACCTTCGTAAATACCCTTGGTGCAGATGCTATCCCGAAGGGTAGTACTCTGAACTGATAGTGTTTGTTCTCTATCTTGAACCTGAGGTATTTTCTGTGCGCTGGCAACATTAAAATATGAAAGTATGCATCTTTCATGTCTAGTGTTGTCATGTAATCCCCCTGTGATAACAGTGAGATTACTTCCTGCAGGGTCACCATACGAAACTTTTGGGGTTTGACAAAGTTGTTCGCTGGGCGCAGATCTAATACAGGGCGCATGGTTAAGTCCTTTTTGGGTACAAGGAAGTACACTGAATAAATACCTTCTGTTACCTGACATAGGGGAACAGCCTCTATAGCTTCTTTTTTCAGTAGCTCTTCTACTTCTTGAAGAAGAATGGTGAGGTGTTCCGGTGTCATGCTTCGGTTCCGTGGGGGTCTGTATTTCGGGGAACCGTTGAATTCGATGCAGTATCCGTGGGCTATGGTGGATAATACCCAGCGGTCTGACGTTATTCCCTCCCATGCTGAAAGGAACGATGTTAGCCGGCCCCCGACCGGTGATGCATGCGAGGGGACCCGAATCTTTGGGTCATTTGTTGGTATTGGGCGTGGGGCCTTTTGGACTGGAGCCGCGCCCTCTTCCTTTGCCACGCCGTTGGCCTCTTTGACTGAACTGGGTGTTCTGGTTAGCGGGCCAGTTGGTAGCAGAGTAAAATTGTTGTTGGCTTTGCTGCTGGCGTTGGCCACGAAAGGAGCGTCTATTGCCATAGCTGCGTCTGTTAGGTGGCCTAGAAATTTGGTCAAGAGTCTTGATGGTATCAAACTCCTTCTTCGCGTGTTCTAGTGCCTCATCAACTGCTTTCCCAAACAGATGTGTTTGCTCTATGGGCTTATTTATTAGGGAAGCCTGAGTTTCTGGCTTAAATCCCGAATTGCGCAGCCAGACATGGCGTTTGAGAAGTATTCCCTGAACCAGGGAGCGGCCAGCTGTCTCTGCGGCATCTAAGGAGTTCTTTACGATGCCCTGGTTTACAAGAGTTCCCTCTGATATAGTAGCCAACAGGCGTGAACGCAGGGGTTCTGGTGCGTCCTCTGCTTCGCTGCGCAGTTTGCTCCACTGTGCATCTGCGTAGCTAGCTAGTAGGGAATTGTTATTCGCGATCCTGGTTGAGAAGGCGGCGGAGGTCGTGATTCTCTTCCCAAGTGCATAGAGCTTCTTGCCCTCTTTGTCAGGTGGTGCCTCACTAGTAGATAGTGGTACCCCTGCTCTCTTTCTTGTGTTTGTCACTACCAGAGAGTCCGGAATAGAATGTCCCCTGATGTATAAAGGGTCAGAAGACGAAGGGCTGAAGAGCTTTTCTATCCGAGGGTTGACCCCTCTGACTAAGGCCGGATTGGAAAGGGAAGGAGTTATTCTTCTCTTTATAGAAGCTAGGAGCGGAATGGACTGGCTGACCGGGGCTTTTTCTTTAATAACTTTTTCTACAAAGTCTATGTCCGGAAGAGTCTCCCCTGTGTCTATTTCAAAATGCGCTGCTGCCTTGCGCAATAGTGCATTAAGTGAAGGCTGGTCATCTATGGGGGAGGTGTTCCCAATAGGTGAGTCCTTGGGAGGAGAAGGGTGAAAGACATCAGGGTCTGAGTGCACTGATGGGGATTGCCAAGGCTGCACTGATGGGGAGTGCCAGGGCTGTGAGGTAGCTGTATCTTCCTCAAAAGCTCCTGCGCTAGTGTAAGGGTCTTCCTCAAACCTCTCCTCCTCATGTTCTCCCTCTCCACCTAAACACTCCTCATCTTCATGGAGGTATTGCTCCTCTTCAGTGAGGTCATATGCATCTGCATCTATAGAAGGGGGAAACAGCCTAGGAATCTTGACCCTAGGGTCATCCTGGGTCCATTCTCTTGGTCTTTTGGGTGTGGGTGGGTTTTGGCTACCCAAGAACCTCTCCATCTTTTCCATACAAGAATGGAGTCTTTCCAGGGTCTCATGGGGAACCCCTGAATAGTCTAGAGGGGGGAAATCAGTGTTTTCATCGTCAAAACGCTTCGAACGCTCCCACAACGTCGACGAAAGGTTTCCGTCGCCCTCAGAAAAGCCCTTCGGTAGTTCAGAAGTGCCTTTAGATGGATTGGGCAGTTCCTGGCTACTCTTGTGCTTTTTCGGCGTTTCCATTTCCTTCGGTGCGGTATTCGACGTCTGTTTCGTCGTCCGCTTACGTTTGTCCTCGGAAACAATTCTCGCCAGACTCTCGACGACGAGTTCGTCAGTCGAGGGTTCTGGAGTCGGCGTTGCCTGCGTTGCGCGTTGTTTTTCGACGGCCGCTCTATGGAGCGTTACGTCGGATGTTTTTGAGGTAGCGCCCGTATTAGATGAAAGCCCAATCGCTGGTCGCGGCTGCTTTTGCGGGTGGGGCTTGAGACCCTTGCGGTCTGAGGTCGATGCCGGAGTGCCCTGCGTCCCCTTCGGCGCTGGTGGATCCTTCGTCCTGGACGAAGAAGAGCCGTGGGTTGTGTGCTTAGGCCTATGGGGTCTGTGTGCGTCCTTGTCGCCGGGGTGTTCATCCCCATAAGCAGGGCGTGAGCCGAGCCCGTCGGGGCCGGGGACGGACGTCGAGGAGCGCGAGTGCTCCTTCTGGGGGTTAATGACTTCCGTAACGGACGTCGAATTATCACCCTCCTCGTCACTTTCTGTAACAGCGGCGGCGGGTGAGGAAATTGACTTCGACATAGCGTAGTCCGCCCACCTCTTAACTTTCCGTTCTTTAACAGTTCTTGGTTTCAAGAGCTTACAGGCCGCGCAGCTGTCCTCCTTATGATCGAGAGGCAAGCAACGATTACAGAGCTTGTGTTTGTCCTTCCAAGTGTATTTGCCCCTACAGCGTGGGCAAAACTTAAAAGGTGTCCTCTCCATAGCTGAGGCAATGAAAACTGGTGATAACAACCCCAAGGGAAAGATAGGGGAGAAAGAAAGACATTCTCGACGAGAAGGTAAAAGTTTGAAACCCCCACTCTCCCTACTGTATGTTGGCCGGCGAGGCCTGGCCACGTGTTCGGCAGCGCCGAAGGATCTCCTCCGTCTCTTCTCCTCCGTCGAAAACTTGCTCGGCGGAGAAACAGCTTCACAGCTAACGTCGAGGGGAGGGATCTTTAACAATGAGTATATATTAAGGACCGAGGTCCGTAGTAATTGTTTAGCAATGTCTCTCTAGGAGCTCCGCGTAAGGCGACCATAAACTGGGCGGAAAAAAACAATCTGAGGGACCTCGACGCGTGAGGGATTGTGGGTACAACGCACGTCACTATAGGGATAGTGTTACAGACACGCCTTGTCGACGTCCCCTTTTCGACTACGAAAAACAAAATGCAATACTCCGCAGTGACCACTGGATGTCGGACCTATGCACAGCATGTGATTCTAAGCAGATTAACAAACATCAGAAATTAGGTTACTGTACACTTCCCCGGTGGCCAGGGTGCGAGTTAACTCTCGGACGTCCGGTCTGTTCCCTCTCTTCAGAGGTACCCGACAAGGCTGCCCGTTTTCCCCGATCCTCTTCGCCTTGGCGATCGAGCCGATGACCGACTACGTCAGGGAGCGGCATGAGCGGAGGGGGGTGCGGCTGAAAGACTCCCCTGAGATCATCTCCCTGTATGCGGACGATGTGCTACTCTTTATTAGAGACCCAGCTGTTCATCTGGACCCGGTCTTATGTGACGTTACCCGCATAGGCACATACTCGGGGTTCACGATAAATTATATGAAATCTGAGATCCTCCCCCTCACTAGCTCCACGATACAGCCCACCACCGAGTACCCGCTCCGTTGGTGCCCGAATGGGATTAAGTACTTGGGAGTCCAGGTGTCCCTCACCAGAGAATCGCTCCTAACGGACAATTACCAGGCAGTGGCCGAGCATGCCGAGGCCAAAGTCATGCGCTGGCGTACCCTCCCACTATCGCTAGCCGGCAGACTCTCGCTGGTAAAAATGATTCTGCTGCCCAAGTTGTTGTACATATTTGGTAATGTGCCTGTCTGGCCGGGTAGGAAATATGTCACGAATCTGCATAAAATGTTTGCCCAGTTCCTGTGGCACTCTGGCACGGTGCGTAAAAAGTGGTCGGATATGTCACTACCCTATGACAGGGGGGGGGTTTCACAGCCCCAGACTTGCTGCGATACTAGACTGCTTTGCAGGCGCAGTTCGCATCTTACTGGTACCCCGGGCTCCCACCTCGTCCCCATGTCAAACTTGAGGTCCTGGCAGCGGCGGGCATTGATATCATGTCCTTGATTCTTAACCGGCAGTATGTGCCGGACTCTCCCATTGATCCGGTCCGGACCACGGTACAGGCTTGGGGCCAGATATTCAAAACTTGCGACGAGCAATGTCCGTACTACAAATGGCTCCCCGCCTGGGGGTTTCCCGGGCTGGAACCCACGCATGACACCGCCCTGGCGCGCCATTGGGAGGCCCTGGGATACCGCGCCCTCACCGATTTCTATCCAGAGGGACAGTTTATAACACCGCAGACGTGGAGGCCGGGGCACTCTGGTTCTGTTCTGGAGCTCCTGCAGTTCTACAGACTCCGCGCTGCCTTCCGAAATCTATGGCCTGTCTTCCCCATCGAACCCCTGGACTCTCCCGCGATTGCTTACATCGCAACTCGGGCGGCGCCCGAGGGGTGGTTTCCTCATTATACAAGCTCCTCTCGTCCTCGCCCTCTCCACTTCCGTCCGGGGCCCGTGATGACTGGGCCTCCGAGCTGGAACTGGAACTTACTGACCAACAGTGGGGGAAGATGTGTTCCCATACTAGCAAAGTGTCCCTAAACTTCCGCTACCGCACCATACAATATAAACTGCTTAATAGGCTGTACTACACTCCAGGTAGAGTGTCTAGGTTTGCTTGCTCCGATCCTCGGCTGTGCCCTCGCTGCGGCACGGAGGACGCTGACCACTTGCACATGTTTTGGAGCTGCCCGGAGCTGGCCACATTCTGGAGTAAGATCATAGAGACACTGTCTGAGATCACTGACATTGAGGTAGACCCTGATCCAATGGGGGTTTTGTTTGAAGTGTGGCGGGCTGGAGGAGCGGTAGACATTAGTAAATTCTTAAATGTAAGCTGTATCATAGCCAAAAAGTGTGTCCTTCTAAGCTGGAAAAGCCCCAATTCCCCTGCATTCCAGAAATGGTTAAATTTACTCACCTGGTCTCAAAACTGTGAGGAGGATTTTCTGGGTATGCACCCAGTACGCTCTCGTCCTCGAAACATATGGACTGCATTCAACAGCTACTTGATTGGCTTAAATGA
Organism: Ambystoma mexicanum; assembly: GCF_040938575.1. Taxonomy (NCBI): domain Eukaryota; kingdom Metazoa; phylum Chordata; class Amphibia; order Caudata; family Ambystomatidae; genus Ambystoma; species Ambystoma mexicanum. The sequence goes on along the minus strand of NC_090931.1, from coordinate 1,469,106,618 downwards.
CACTTCCTCTGTGGATGGATCCCCTTGACATCCCTATTGCTGCTCGTCTTCTTGGTGCTCTGTGACATGCCATTATTCAACCGCTGTTATCATAATTTTGTCTATATGCTCTGTATGCACCTGTAGATGCAACGAATTAGTGATTATTGCTCTGGTGTGTGTGTATGCCTTTTGCCTCTGTCAACAAAAATAAAAGTTTAAAAAAAAAAAAAAAACTACAGAGGATAAAAGACTCTTGGCTGAGGTCGCAAGAGAAGCCTTAGCGATCTTGAAACGGGAACAACTGCGGAAGGGGGAGAATGAGGGGGTCCAGGAAGAAATCTCTAAATTGGAGAACCAAAGCCAGTCTGACATTCAGGTCATGGTGGCCAGTGCCCAAAAAGCCCTAAACATCCCGAGCGCTAGCCGCCATAGGGAGGCAGTAGATTCGGAAAATTATGGGGCAGATAAGTGTAAGATTCAAGATACTAATGAACCAATTTGCACATCACAAGAAAGTGTTTTCGGTAATGACAAGCAATCGGAATGGTCAGGAAGCAGGATCTCCAGCGCAACCCTCAACTTCTGTGAATGCTGAGGGTTCAAGAATTAACACCAATCAGACAGCCAATACAGAGGAGCAGCTAGGTGCAAAACGTAGTGGCAGTTTTACAATTTTTGAGAAAGCAAAAAAGGAAGGATCTCAAAAGGCCGTCCTGAATTTGGCAAGGCAAGTGCAAACACAAAAAAACCAAAAAATATGCCCCTTGTAAAAAACCCTAATACCAAGAGCTCTTGTAAGTTTCTGAGAAATATTAAGGCATTGAATGTGACGATACAAACCGAAAATCATAAGCACAAAGCCATGCCAATCACTGCCACCAAAATTAAATCTGGAGGAGTGTGAACTGGACAAATGCATCCCAAAAGAGAGTAAACAAAAAGAAGGGGAGAAAGTTGACGTGATTACTAAAGAGGATCTCCTAAATCTCTCAGTACATGAAGAGGAGGAATATGAGGAACTACAAGAAAGCGTAGTCCTATCAGAAGAACGAATGGTCTGGTGTTCAGATTCAGAATGTGAAAGTGAATCGTCTCCAAAGACAGAAGTAGTGAAAGATCTACAGACAACAGTCGGAAAGCGCATATGTACATTTCAAACAACTCCCAAGACAATCCCTAGTCAAAATCATATGGCTGAAGGGGAATAACTGGAAAGGGGGAGTTTCATGATAATTGAGGATAAAAGAAAAAAGATTGCAGCAACATTAGACAAACCTTCAAGAAAGCAAATAGCTCAATTAAAATGCAAAACTAATTTGTCACAGGAAAATAAAGGGAACGATCTATCGCAGGATAAGTCTCCAAGAAATGACAACAAAAGGAAATACCAGAAAGAAATACAAAGTGACTGGACAGTTGATAAGCATTTAAAGGTCCGAAAAGGTGATCAAGAGTTAGAATAGACACAAAAAAAGACGTATGGGTATGGCTTATTACTTGAAAGAAGAGTTCCCAGGGATGACGATCTTGTGCTAAATAGATATAATGTGCTACAATTGTTTCATCACATTCCACACTTGAAATCAATGTCATCAAATGACATAAAAACTGTGGAATTTATACAGGAGTGCACCCTGGACCGAGTCCTTTTACATATGTACTCAAAAACAATCAGCGAAATTCTGCTAGTAAGTGTAAATGAGCTGAATGACTAGGAATTCGATTTGCGAGACAATTGGGAATCAAAGTTGGCCAACGTGAAGCAAGCCAACTCTAGCATCAAGAATGGAGGAGTATATAAAAAACTGAAAGTGTCAGAAGAAGAAGAAGTACAAGTTGAGGCGAACACAAGCCAGGTTGGGGACGTAGCCCTAAAAAAATAATAAAAATAACCTTCAGATGTGATAGCCAACACACTAAAGCCCTAAATTCTCAAGAAAGCGACAGTCAAAAACAGAGAAGGTGAGAGCAGGGGCTGGTTGGCTGGAGCCTTAACGACACAGGCATCCAGCTAATGCCCAAATTCCAGCCCTATTGAAACACAGATGGGGTCTTGGAATACACGAGGACATGCCCACCTGTTCAATAAGGCTCTGGAACTCCTTGAAGTGTTGGACTTTGTGTGTTTACAGGAGACGTGGCTCTCAAAGCCTCCGAGTGCTGAAGGATATGAAATGGCATTCAACCATGCAATAAGTAAACCAAAAGGTCGTCCAATGTCTAGTCTTATCACCTTGATTAAGAGATCAAGTGGTTTTCGAATAACGAATACTTCTAACCGATGGGTGAGACGCGGTATCCCCCATCTTTTGACACCTTTGCCCCATCTCACCAGGTAGGATATTCCAAAACACTGTCCCCCACTTTTCCCACACGAACACTTTTGCACGACATGAAAGACAATCGACTTACACCAGAGCCGTTTACCTGATATGTCCCAATACAAGGATCAGACAAAGTCACGCAACTGACCAGAATCACACACACCTGACGGCCCTTTCCCTTCCCCACAGGGATACAAGGTGGAGCATAAGAGCACAGGATGAACAAGGCAAATGGCACGACGTGAGAGCTAACTCAGCACAGCAGTTCAAGAGAAGGCGAAAGACGGCGAATTCCGAGAGGGTGACAAGGAGAGAAGCAACCTTGCCCTTTCCGACCAACGCCTTTGAAACCTCTGCAGATAAATAGCCAATGGCTAATTTTAACTTTTGAGAAGTTGAAAGATAGTAGTGATGAAAGAGGGGGAAAACCAGCAACAGAGGAGTCCGGCTCCACGTGGGTGCTCACGCAGAAACTCTGGGCGATTACCCGATGGTAGGCACTACCATAACCAGCAGGCCTTGGCAAAAGGCGAGAAGAGGTCAAAGTGTTCATACAGGGGTCTTGTAAAATCCTTTGTACTGTCAAAAGTCTTTGACTGACAGATGCTTGGGAAGCTAACGGAAATGAATCCTGCTTGGTGAAGTGAGCGTATGAACAGTGTGTTGCAAAGGTATGAGAGAGTGAACCAATCGAAGGATATCCACACTGAATTGTTTGAAAAGACATTAAGATTTGTGAACACAAGAAGTATTGCAAGACAAGGAGACATGAACTGTTCCCCTTGTCTTTTGGGGTCAGAGCCTGGCAGAGGGAGATCCAGGGGTGGAAAGTCATCATTCAAAGTTCATTGAGAAAGTGTTACACTCACCAGTGTTTCTGCAGGAGCGATGGATGAGCCTCCCTTGACCCTGAGTTCTCACTTCCCCTGTTTCACCCGGAGGGATACCTGTCAAATACAAGGTGTACACTTAGACCTGAATTCACCTGATTCCCCTGGGCCCTTCCCTTCTCTTAACTGTGTTCTGTGATGTCCCTTAAGGGCTTACCTTGATCTTTAGTAGGGTGTGCACTCCATCCTACATTCGCAGGGGCGCAATTCATTCATGTGATTGATACCAATGCCTGTAGGCTGAGTTCAGATGCCACACGCTGTTTTATGCCTTCACAGTGAGGCCGAATGTTCAAAGCGCCAGTTTCTTCACCGGCCAGAAAGTCCTTCCCACAAGTGAACGTTGCACGGAGAATGTTGAGTGTCCAAAATTGTCCGTAATGTCTTTGTTTGCCAGTGTTTTTGTGGGCGAGTAGCGTTGCGTGTAGAAGCTAGCTGCTGGTAGGTATGCACAGCGCCTTCAATTCGAGCGCACCTGGTAATGTCTCTCCCTTTCCCTTGCAGGAGATATTATGTGGTAGTAGCGCCTCGAGTCCGGGTTCAGCGCTACTGGTGACTTGGTGGTTTGGTAAGTATGCACAGAGGCTTTGATGAGTATGCACTGCGTTGAGAGAGAGAGCAGCAAAATAAGTGTCCGCGTTATTGGGGCGAGCGCAATGAATAATGTCTCTTCTTTCTTTTGCAGGGGTTTGTGCGCTCGTACAACTGACCTGGATTCCAGCGTTGCGAGAAGATTCGGTGAGTATGCGCAGCGTTACTGATGTGCGCGTATTAACCCAGTTCTTCTTTGTTCTTACAGGTGCCGGTGTAGAAGTCTCCTCTTGACTGGAGATTGCTGCGGCGTGAAGTAAGAACAGAGGTTCCCACGGAGCAAGTAAGCAGAAGCAGGATGATCCGGAGCAGGTAAGCAGAAGTAGGATGAATCGGAGCAGGTAAGCAGAAGCAGGATGATCCAAGCAGGATGATCCGGAGCAGGTAAGCAGAAGTAGATGATCCAGAGCAGGTAAGCAGAGCTGGCTGATCCAGAGCACAGCAAGTGTGTTGCTGATACAGCTCACAGTAAGCAACACGAAGCACTGGAAGAATCTTGGGTGTGGCTTATATAGCCAGCCACACCCAAACACTAGAGAGCTCATGAATTATGGCAACAGGAAGTGGTAACTAGGAAGTTACTACAAACACTAGGAAGGAATTAAAGGAGAGATCTGCTATGGGTTCTTTGTGTGCCTATGCCTGGCCTGCCACGCCTCCACCCAGCTTGCCCCAACTACCTGCCTGATACCCATGACAGTAAGGAACTGTTTAATTGAATACGTGGAACAGAGCTTTGTTTGTTTGTGGAAAGCATCAGGCCCTCGAAGGCAAGAGACTTTGTTAAAAGAGACTTAATCATTGAAGAACCTGATAGCTGGTAGAGAACTGTCGGCTCGTGCTGGGAAAGCTTGATTGTGTGCTGTGCTCAGGAGATCCACCTTGTCATGTGCTCAAAACGTGGGGAAGGGAGAACCCTGGCAATCACATCCTGACTTATTTGTGAACACGTCTTTCTTTATTGAAACCCTATCCCACACTCTTTCTGTAATTAGCTGTAAGGATTTGGCAATAGGTTTACTTTAGTATAGGCCTTTTTATTTGACCTCATTTTTCATTTGATGGTCGACGCTTGCTCCCATCTTAGATTTAGGTTTGGCATTTTTCCACTCTGCATTTACAGTTTAATAAACACCCGTTGGGGCACTGGAAGTTTAATAAACGACGTTGGGGCACTGGAAGCCTCCCTGGGTGCCTTTTCCATCGGCACCACGTGCTATCCCTCCATGTCTTCTTTCCTTGTGCCTGGGGTGCCTCATGGCCCAGGGGGCCCGGCATTGCTGTGATGCCTTCACCCTCTGATCATGGCTGCCACATTTTCGTGTTACCTCAGGCACCGGAGTGCCTCTTTGCTTTCTGCTTGCTGCTTGCTGCTTGGCCCTGATTGGCTACTGGACCCCATCTATGGGCCAACTGGGGGCCGGCAAGCTGGAAAGCCGGCCAAACGAACGAAGGCCCCTGTCTGCTCCCTGTCCGCTAACAGAACACTACTGGAGGTACTCTCTAACACCTCTTCCCTCTGACTTTCTTACACTGCAACCTCACTCACACTTGATGTCTGGACTTCCATAATCATTTCTCCTTAACTATGGTACATTCCCTTACACTGGACCCGCTTCTACCCTCTCTGGCCTCAGCCCCTTCCTCTGTTCGCTCCCCCGTGTTTGCACTTCTTTTACACTGCTTGTTCACATCCACTGCTAACTTCTGTATCGTGGTGCTCTCAGGTCTGGCTGTTTTTTGATGCATTCAGCTTGCTTCATATTTGCTGTATTTTGATGCATTTAACTTGTTCGATTTTGGCTGTGTCCTTATGCATTTAGCTTAGTGCAATCATTTTCTGTTTTATCCTCATCTCTCTCTCTAACCTTTTCTCTAACCTCCCACCTCCCGGTCGCCTGCACGCCTTGCCTGCTCTATCTCGGCCCCCCGCCACTTGCTTAGGCGACTGTCGCCTCTTGATGTCCCCTCTCTCCTTTCCCTACACTGTTTCCATTCTTAGCACTTACCCTATCAGAAATGTCACCAGACCTGTCTGATAGCAGCCTGTTTGTCCACCCCTCACATTTATTTCCTCCCTCTCCCCTGCCAGTACTATCTGAAATGTCATCAGGCCTAGTATGATAGTTGCTCGATTTGTTCTTCTACTTCTCCCTGCTCCCCCCCCCCCCACCTCTTGTTATATTCCGGCACTACCACAATTGTTGTCAGGCCTAGTAAGGTAGCCGCTTGTCTGTCTCTTTCTCCCTCCCACCCACTCTCCCCTCCCCTCCTTAGCATTGTCAAAGCTCTTACTCTATCCGAATTGTCGCCTGACCTGTATGATAGCCTCCGGTTTGTCTCCCCCTAAAGCACTATTCTGAAGTGTCGTCAAGCCTAGTACGATAGTTGCTGTTTTGTTCTTCTCCTTCACCCGGCTCCCCTCCCCCCACCTCGCACCTCCCCCGTCTTGTTAAATTCCGGCACTATCTCAATTGTCGTCAGGCCTAGTAAGGTAGCAGCGTGTCTGTCTCCTTCTTCCTCCCACCTCCAACCCCTCCTTAGCATTGTCAAAGCTCTTACTCTATCAGAATTGTAGCCTGACCTGTATGATAGCCTCCTGTTCGTTTCCCCCTCCAGCACTATTCTGAAGTGTTCTCAGGCCTAGTACGATAGTTGCTTGTTTTGCTCTTCTCCTTCTCCCTGCGCCCCACCTCCCCCCTCTTGTTACATTCCGGCACTATCTCAATTATCAGGCCTAGTAAGGTAGCCGCTTGTCTGTCTCACTCTCCCCCGCCCCCTCCTTTTTATTGTCTAAAGGTCTTGCATTATCAGAAATGTTGCTAGGCTGAGTATGACAGTTAATTACTCATTCTTTATGTATCAAGGACTTGTAAGAATGTCACTGTATTCTCCCTTGTTCCCTCCCTGCCTTGAAGCGCTTTGAAACACATTGTGTATAGACACTATATAAACAATCAATCAATCAATCAATCAATCAAAACCCTTGAACTGTGATCACTTGTGTCTGTTTTTACTGTTGCTACCAGGAGTTCCTTACACCATACAACCCTATGGTGGGGGGAGGGGTGTAGTAATAGGTAGGCAACTCATGCACCCTTACTCTGATTTGTTCAGCAGCCTCTTAAGCAGTTCCTGAACCGCTAGGCCCACTTACTTCTAGGCTTTGTCCCATCAAGGGAGGCCTTGGGGCTGTGGGTGCAGAGGTCACTTTCGGCTTCGTGATTGGGCCGAAGTGATCGGCTTCGATATGTCAGCGGTCCCAGGCTCTGATGAGATGGTACTGGAGACTGGACAGCTGGCCACCCTTGCTACAACAGGATGAAGGCCTCCAGGACCCGAAAAAGGCAGGCAGCAGCGGGAGTCACCCTGATCAGGCAGCGATACACGATCCTTGTGGCAAGAACAAAGGAACAGGCCCTGCACGGCTTCTCTTCGGCCAGGAAAGCAGCGACTGCAGGGGAAAGTGTCTTGTCTCATCAATTAAAGATCTGCAGAGTTCCAAGGCTGAACTCAGAATGGCGACTGGTGCAACTGTGTGAACTGCACAGAGAACAATTGGAACCCCGTTGGAGAAGCAGCTGGGGATCCCAAGTGGGATTAGCCGCCTATTATCCGACTCTAAAGCGGTCAGCAAGAAAGAAAACTTTGCAAGGGGAAGGAGAACACAATTGCCACAATTAGAGATTTGTTAGACACTTGGGATCTATGGCTGAATTGGATCACAGGTAGGCTTTGCCCCGACAAATATTACAGATAAATAGATCATTCCACTGAATATCAATGGACACTGAGTGCCACACTGAGCCCTGAAGCTGGGGCTTTCATCACAAACTTATCAGACTGGTTCATAAAGCTGGTTAACCCAAGGCTTTTCCCATATACAGTAATACCTCTCACAATGTCCTCAAATTATTCACCCCATACTTTACCTGGGGGGAGGGGAGAGAGAGAGAAAATGATAGAGACAGAGAGAGAGGGTATCCGGTAATATTTCCCCCACACAAATGGTCGCCATAAATATAGTTGCTGGGAAAAGGCTGTGGCGACATTATGTATGATGACAATTGGGGGGACATTCTTTTTTTTTTTTTTTTAAACAGGGGTTGCGGGGGGTGCCCCTTGCAGGTTCCCTGTGATAATGTCACTGCAAACCACAGCCTTTTTGCAGCGACTTTTTTGACAAACAGCCTTTTTGCAGGGACATTATCACATGGAAAGAGACAGAGAGAGACAGAGACAGAGACAGAGACAGAGAGAGAGAGAGAGAGACACAGAGAGAGACAGAGAGAGACAGAGAGAGAGAGAGACAGAGACAGAGACAGAGACAGAGAGGACGCTGCACCCCATTTATTTATAAGCTGATGATGGAGAAGAAAGATTGGTTGAAGATTAAGTCAATACATATGTCCATTTATCACATTCAGACAGAGTTTGATTGAAAGATTGAACAAAACAATAAAAGACCTTTTGAAGAAGATGGCTTACAAGGACAGACAACATTGGGATGTTATATTACCCTAGGTTCTATTTGCAGTATGAATATCGTCAGAGGTATCTACTTGCTTCTCTACATTTGATCTGGTCTATATACGGCTCACATGGCTCAATTTGGAATTGCGAGTAAGCCCTAGCCCACCAAAGCCTGAAAAGCTTTTTCGTCAATTTAAGCATCCGCTCTCTGCATTTTCCATTCCATGAGGATATGGAACTTTTTCTGCTGAAACAGTGGAAGGTTATGGCGAAGCTTTCTTTTTTCCGTTACTTGTTTAAACTATATCCCATGGAGGGGTTTGATGCTAAGTTTCCTTGGTACGTTAAAGTAGATGACCAGCTAGATATAATTGGACATTCAATGTAACCCCAGATGAAGCAACTTCGGCTGATCCAGTGAACAAAAATATTGAAAGGGATTTGAAAAGAACGCACTCAGCCGCCAACCTGCTTCTCTGGGGCATATTCCGAGTATGCAACCCCAGTCTTTACTGCTTGACTTTCAAGCACGTTTTGCAGCCTATCAGGATGGGATAGATGTAGTCAACTCTTTGAGGGGAGGTCCATTACCTATACAATATCATGAAGGTTGCAGCACCCAGCAGTGGGAAGCAGAAGCAGCCAGGAAAGCGGCATTAACAAAGCTACACTTTCCGGGTCCTTTTCTGTATGGGCCTCAGTTGAACTATTTTCTATTGAAATTGTTTGACGATCAGAAGCATGCACTCTCAAACAGGGTTTGTGGAAGACCTTTTACATTAAGACCATTGGCACAAAGTACAACAGTGCCTGCACCTTCTCCAAGCAAAGGTTCCTTTTGAGGTAGAGGCAGAGGGACGGCAACTGATGGCAAGCCTCCAGCTTCAGGGCTAAAGATTCCAGCGACCCCCAAATCTTGACTATCCATTGGGGGCCATTTTCTCAACAAGCCTAGTAAGCTGTGTCCGACAAATGGGCCCGGTAGGTGGTATGCATGGTTTTTCCTTAGAATTCAGAACATTGCCATAAGTCCCACATTTGATAAGGACCCCAATTCTGAAGAAAACAGAAAGAGGATGGCGTTGATGATGGGCATACAAAGCCTACTTCACAAGGACGTGGTGATCAATCTCTCTGGAGGAGTTCCAGAAAAGTTCCTCTTGGCTTCTTTTTCCTGTGAAGAAACCACCAGGAGACTTCAGACTAGTTTTGGAACTCAAGGCGCTCAACAAGTGGATGGTATATCACCATGGCCACATGAGACCACTCAACAACTAATAAACATGATTCAGCCAAGGGACTGGTTGGCATCCGTAGAACTAGGGGGTGGAGGGGGTTGGTTTACCTTCATGTACTGATCTGGACTGTCCATCAAATATTACTCCAGTTCACAGTGGCACAGTCAGCGTATCAAATCCCACTCCAAGTTCTCCCGTTTGGTTTAACATTCAAAGCTTCTGGCTCAGATTGTGGGTCCCCTGCATGACCAGAGGATCACAGCATATCCTTATTTGGATGAATGGTTGATGGAAGTTCCATCAACGAACATTGCACCTGCCAGGAACATTGTGACAGGATGTGTGTGTGCAGTAATTCAAAGCCACGCGTTACAAATCAACTGGAGGAAATCCAAATTGGATTTGACACATTCATTGACATTCATTGGGGAACATTTAGACACTCAACCACACATCACGACACTGCAACAGCACCTGGACCAAGTTCCCACCACCAGGGAGATCTCCAGTACAAAGTTGCACCTGCAAGGTCACATGGCGGCATGCACAGCGCAGGTTCCTTGGGCTCAGGCACATCTAAAGCCCATGCTACACTTCATCCTGGTGCAGTTGCTGCCGGCCTCTGCAGATCACAATAACTCCACTGCCCTGTCAGCCTACACTCTGCTCCTTATCAAGTGATGGGAGGATCCAGACAATCTATTGAAGGGAATGTCTCTGCACCAAGAGCCCAGTGGTTCTGACAGTAGATGCCAGCAGCACAGGCTGGGGAGCGACTCTCTGAAGTCTGGAGGTGAGGGGACGCTGAACCAGGTGGGCGTCTCAGCAGTCATTCAATTGGAGAAAACTTTCAGTGCTCCCAAGAGGTCAGCAGTACTTTGAATCTCACAAACACCCGGGTACCCAGCTAGGTCACCAAGACCTAGGTGAATTGACAAGTGGGAGCTCAGTGCTGGCACCTGGGACTAGTGGCAGTGAGGATGTTTAGATGGGCAGAGGCTCATCTCCAGCACTAGGAGGCGTCCTATCTCCCTAAAACCCAGAACCAGATGCACTGAGCTGGGGTTCTGTGTTCCAAGGACTTCTGTTAAGATGCTTTAAATGTTGGTGGAGCACTGGGGTCGTCCTTGGCTAGATCTGTTTGCATCAGAGGAGAATTCCCTGCTGCCCTTGTGTGCTCCTTCCTATCTGGGTCAGTCTGTATGGATGGCGGATGCACTAGCTTATGCCTGGCCTCTGGGGCTTCTGTTTTTTTCTCCTAGTTTCTGCTTCTACTCTGGGACATCTGAAACATCAGGTATGAGGGAGTACGAGTGATGCTGGGGCACCTTTTTGCACACAGAGACCCTGGTTATGCCTTCTCCAGTAGATGAGCACAGACATGTCGGTGCAACTGCCTTTTCACTGGTCACCAATTAAACAAATTTTCTTGTCGGAGGAATCCATCAGGCGCCCCAAGCGAATGGCCTGGTCTTCATTTTCAGACTGTTGCACAGCTAGAGGACAACATCCCTGAACAGCGACCAAGCGGGCAATGCAGAGTTTTCTTTATAAGAGGTTTCAGTTGGATCGCTTTCCATCCACACTGAATTTGCAATGGGCAGCCATTAAGGCATTATGCTTTCCTGATCCTTGTTGGGAAAAGCTGGAACATTTTGCGATTAGTCTTTTCCTGAGATTTTAATTGGAAAGACCTCCCAGAAACACATCCTTCCATCATAGGATCTCTTACTGGTGTTACGAAGTATGCAGATGGGACCTTTTGTACCAGCAGAAGAGGTTGTCATTCATTTTCTAACATGGAAGGCCATGGTGGTCATCATTTCAACCGGAGGAATCCGTGAAATTGGCGGTTTTTTAGATTGACAATCCCTTTTTTAAGTTTACTTAAGACATGGTGATTCTGCACACTGATCCCTCCTTCCTTTCGAGAATCTTTTTTTTTTAATGTAAACCAGGAGGTGGCTCTTCCAGTTCTACATGGCGAGGTGGACTCAACAGGACAACAGCAACCCCATGGTTTGGATGTGGCAAGGGTGGTGAGAGCTTACAAGGCCAAAACAATTCATTCAGATTTATATCTCATTGTGTGTCGAGTTCATGGAAATACCAATGGAAAGAAGGTTTATGGTCTTTTCATCAAAAAAGAACCATCGAAAAGGAAAACCATTGAAGAAAATGCAACGAAAATAAATGCATCAAAATGCTATCTTTGTCCATCGAATATAGGAATGGACAAGTTTCGATGGATATGTACTTTTAAATGTAAAAGATAGCATTTCAAAGCATTTATTTTCCCTGTTGAAACGTTACATGGAGCTGTCCAGTCCTGAAATAGTTAAAAGCATTTCGGCACTGGCCAGCTTCCGCCCCCTCCTATCCCCATCAACCCCCAAGGGCACCCCCCCTAACCCTAACCCCAACACTAACCCAACCCTAACCGAAATCCAACAAAATGTATTCAATGAAAGTGCATTTCGATGGCAATGACTTTCAATGAATACATTTAGGATTTCAATTCGATGAATTTATTTTCGATGGATAGTCCAGATACCTGGAAAGAAGGCGTCATCAGCAACCTTGAGTCGCTGGATCAGGAGTGCCATTGGATATTGCAACAACTTGGAAAGAATTCTCCTTCCAGGAACAATATAAGAGCTGTCCACCAGAGGGATGGCAGGATCCTGGGCTGAGATGGCCTCAAGGGAAGTCTTTGCTCCATCTTTGTGTGGAGTGTCAATAAAGACAAGCGGTTAGCACAACACACACTGTACATATCACCAGCAGTACCTGATGTACCACTGTTAAATGATGCGAGGAATGGGACGAGGAAACGGGATGAGGAAGTAACAACACCCATATGAAGGCACTGGCAAGGTTCTAGGAGTGGCAGGTATAGAGCAGAACTTACATTCCCTTGCTGAGCCGGGAACAGGGTTAGAAATGCAGCAATTGGACAGGATTTTAAGAGCTTTCTACACAGAAATGCAATTTGAGACTGATAGATGTGCAGGAAGAAACTAATACTGCATAAGGGGACTGTAGCCCCTGGGTTTATTGTCCTGGCCCATGGGCGCGTAATACTAAAATTACCCTGGGCCACCAATGGGCCACACTGGAACTACCCCACCATCCCAGACCAGCTGTTCTGGTGAGGTGCTGACCAACCTGCAGTTTAAAGGTGTTAGTACAGGAGATGGGTCACAATCCTGGGTTCATAATATTAAAAAAGGCACAGTACACAGGCGGGTGAGTTTTGTTACTCTTATGGGCTTATATAAAACACATCAAATTATATATTTATTCCATTACGGTATGCCCCCTTTCATGATCCCCAACAAAACTCAATGTTTTATGTATAAACTAGAAGATACAATGTGAAACCAGCACCTGAACATTGAGCAGAGTCCTTTTCACACATCCCAAGGACCTTCATTACAACCCTTCCCCTTGTCCCCATACACGTTTCTTTTGCATTTCTTCCTTTTGCACCAAATTAACAGCTGCCGACTGCCATTACTTTAGTTTTAATTTCAGTCTGTACAAAGTCAATAAAGTAGAGTACCTTCAATTTGCACCCTCACTGCTGTGGTGCACCAATAGGTCAAAACCCCCGCTCTGCCGTGCATGGCTGCCACGGGTATGAGGAGTGGAGTGGTCCTTTGGTACCATGCTGCCTGCTGGACTAATTGGGTTAAGAGAACCCACTTTCCCCAGTGGCTGCACTGCGCATGGTTTCTGGGCTTCCCATCCCTCATTTCCTCTGTAGCAGTACTTCTCTCAATAGGGCTTTTTTTTTTTTACTTTTTATTTTAACAGTTTATGTACAAAACAGCAACATCATATAGATCTGAGGAATCCAGAAAACAATAAGTCCAAAAATATGAAAACAGTTCACGAAACAACTATATACATTAAGTAAGCCCTTCATTTTCCTCAGTGGAGTGTCTATACACTAGGGCTTTAGAAGCCCTTCACTTATCCTCTGTGGCGGTATGCTTATTACCTTAAATCCACCTCAGGGCTTTTCATGTATTTCCTCTGTGGCAGTGCGTCCCTTATTTTTCTCCATGGCAGCGAGCAGGCAACATCTCCTTTGGGGCCTGCCCAGGCCCTGCCCACTAGGGCGGAGCCTGCAATAGGCTGAGTAGTGTGGGCTCCCTTTGCTCTCATTACCAGATCCCTACCTAAGTAATAACATCACAGACCAATTGTGTTTGTGGAAAAATTAAAGGCCGTAGGCATTTTATTTTCTTACAGAAAATACATAACAACAAAACCAATACACAGACATATGCTTTTGGGCACCTTGTGTCCAGTTTCGGAGTTGCCCAAGGCTCCTCCCGAGTCCTTGTTACCCTTGGGCCTTTGTTCCTGGGCACATGCCGCCACACCTGAGCAGGTGCTATTCTCGCCCGCTCAGGTCCCCCCCAAAAGCACCCTACCTGCAACCCCGTTCCTGGAGTGCCCTAAAAATGTTGTCAGAGAAAACCCCCATCCCCTTGTTTGACAGGTGCACCCCATCCTGGTGAAACATTTCCGGATTGTTCTGGTAGAGGCCATGTTTTATGAAGTGGAGCCCTGTGCTCTTGCAGTACTTTTCCACTGCTTTATTTAACTTCTTTCTGGCCATCTCGATTGCGTGCCTCCTATGTGCACCATACCAGACCCTTTGTGGTATTATCTCAGACATGAAGATTTCGGTTTTCCACCAACTGTGGGCTATGCTATGTAGGGACTCGCAAATGTTTCTCTGTAACTCTCCCCTATTTGTGCTCACCAAGTCGTTCCCCCCGAGGTGTATAACCAGGTTCTCGGGGGGAGGGTCCCTGAAACCTATCAGGTCCGACAGCCTGTCGTGGATGTCCTCCCAGTGCATCCCGGGAGGCCCCACCATGCTGTAATTGTGTTTTTGAAATGCAGTCCTTGCTTCACTTCCTCCATCCACCTGCATCCCCGGGTCACGAAGGAGTGCCCCACTACCCATGCCGATTTGTACGGGCCCGTCTCTGTGAAAATGGGGAGATAAGCGTTCATATCAGTTCCTCCCTTATGTATTTTTTAAAACATTGAGACTTCCACCCCCCAATCCTTTTCACTCTTTTTGCTCCCAGGCCCCCCTGCCCATGCAGAGGTTGCAGCCCCTATACTGAATGAGTGTTTCCCAAATTCGGCCGGATCCCATCCTGCTTTGGCCACCGCCTGTTTCTATACCACCTAAAACTGGTACCTGCTGAGTGCGCTGCCGTCCCTATGTATTAATAGCTGCCCGTCGACCTCTGGTCGGAGATCTAGGAAGTCTTGGGTGATGCATCTGGGACAGTGGTCCTTCTCTTTGATGCAATTGAGGTCTATTGCCCTCCCCCTCCCTGTTTGGTCTGTTTTAGATTTCCTTAACATTATAGACATACCCTTGCTTCCCATACTAATATCCCTCTTTGCCAGGCCATTTCTTGCCACCGTATTACTGGCCACCAGCTCCCCTACCCTGAAGGCCCCGTAATATGCCAGCGCGTTTCGTATATGCTGCTGCATGTGTTTCGCAACACTTTTAACAGAATTATTAGCTTCCAAAGTTCAGTGGCCTTCTGCTGTCTGGTTTCTTCCCCTCCAATTTAGCCCAGCCTCTCATAGCATATTTTATTCTAGGGCTGTCAGTTGGATCCGGTACACCAGCCACTTTTGTGGTGTATGCCACTGCCGCTAGGTGTGCCGCCGCCCAGCTTTTCTTTCTCCCTTTGGCAAATGCCCCTTCCAGAAATTCACACATTTTTTCAGTTGAAATTTCCCCCACATTTTTCACTTCTGCTTCCACCAACACATCTTTTACATGTCTTTCGTACTGCTTACCCGTTTTGTACGTTAGGGCGTTCCTGCTCAGTTTATCGATGACCCGTTCCCCTCTCTGTGGTTCTCCCCTTTCTTCAGAGTCGACCTTGTAGCCAACCGTGCTTTCCTTTCCAGTGTTTTCAACGGGACCCATGCCTTCTGTGGCGTGGGCGTTCATTCCCTGTCGGCGTCCGGTCTCAGCTCCCTGAATCTGTCCCACTGAAAACGAGATATTGCATCAGCCACCACATTTGCTTCTCCAGCGATGTGCCTCGCCCTTAAGCATGTATTCATTTTCAGGCCTTCCAGCGTGATTGCTCTCATCAATTCCAACACTATTGGGCATGACGCACTTCCTTTATTTAACACGTGCACCACTGCCATATTATCTGACCATATTGCCACCTCCTTGTTTCTTAGGTCTTCCCCCCATGCACACAATGCTACCCATATTGGGAAGATTTCCAGCAGTGTTATGTTCTTTGTCCATTCCGCCACCTGCCATGATATTGGCCATTCCTCTGCACACCACTGTCTCCCCAATAATGCGCCAAAACCAAAACCACCTGCTGCATCAGTGAACAACACCCTTTTCCCTTCCTCGTTTATGGGTGAGCACCATATCACTGACCCATTGAAATACCTCAGGAATTCTGCCCATACTTCAATGTCTCTCTTAATTCCTCCCCCTATCCTTACTCTGTGGTGCCCCATTGTGGCCCCTCTTGTTCTTAGCTCAATGCTTCTTTGGAACACTTTCCCTTGTGGTATGACTCTCCCCGCAAAGTTTAGCTTTCCTGCTAGCGCTTGCAATTCTCTCACTGTCGCCTTGTTTCTTCCCTTTAGCTCTTTCATTGTCTTCAGTAGATCTGTTACTTTGTCCTCTGGGATCCGACACAACCCCAGGCTTGAGTCAATTTCTATCCCTAGGAATTGGATAATCTGTGTTGGGCCCATTGTTTTTTCCCCTGCCAGTGGAAAACCCCACTCGCTTGTTATCTCCACAAATTTATCCAGGGTTTCCTTGCATAGTGTTGAACCTTTGGGCCCAACAAATAAGAAGTCATCCAAGTAATGTACTATCCTGGCCTCCCTCATCTCCTCTGTGACTGCGAATTGCAAAAATGAGTTTACCCTCTCAAAGTATGCACATGAAATGGCACAACCCATAGGCAGACATTTGTCGAAGTATTCCCCTTCCCACTGCATACACAACCACCTCTGGGAACTGCTGTTGACTGGCAACAGCCGGAATGCTGACTTAATGTCTGCCTTTGCCATCCATGCCCCTTCTCCTGCCTTCCTGACTAGTTCTACTCCCTGGAAATCCGAGTAGGATACTGTTGCCTCGCTTTGTGCGATGCCATCGTTCACTGAAGCCCCTGGGGGGTATGATAGGTGGTGGATTAAGTCTGTATTCCCCCTCCTCCTTTTTTGGCACTAACCCCAGTGGTGAGCATATAAATTCTTTAAATGGCAAGACTGAAAAATGTCCCCCAACCCTACCCAGCTCTACCTCTTTCCGGATTTTCTTGGTCACTATTTCCCTGTTCTCGGTGGCAGATTTTAGGTTTTTGGGGATGTCCTGCGCTCCTTGCCCGGTAAATGGGATGTTAAAACCTTCTCTAAAACCTTGTCTGATCACGTCTGCTGCTTCCTGGTCTGGGTATTTTTGGAGCCACCCTTCCATCCTCTCAATTTTTACTGGTGTGGCTCCCTTCCCATCCCAGCTCCTAGTTCCGCTTCTCATTGCTCCTGTTGCTTGGGGCTGCTGCCCTTGTGCACTTGGAGCTGCTGTGGTCTCCCTTACATCTCTCACACTTGTGGCTGAACTTGCACTTCCACCCCCAGCTGCAGGGTACCCCCTTCTCAAAATATTGACATTGCCCTGGTTCTGTCCGTGTTGCCCCCGTGCTCCCACTGCCTCCACCCTCCGTGGTTGGGGGCAAGCTGCTCTGCCACACTCTCTGTGACCCATAGTTCCTGCTCTGAAAGCTTTGGTCCCTATTTCTGTCATAGCTGTATTCATATCTCCTGTTATTGTATCTATAATCCGATCTGTAATCATTCTGCCAATACTGCCTCCTCTGCTGCCCTCCTACGCCTCGTTCCTTGGTTTCCCATTTCTCTTTCAGTACATTAAATATGTAGAGATTAAAATTCTCCTCATCCCACCCCATATCTGGAAAGCAGTCCATCTCCTTAAAGAACTTGTGATCATACTCCTGCCATGCATCCCCCCCCAAATGCTGTGTGCACTTTTAGCACCCTCTGCTGATAAGCCACTAATGCTACCCCGTCTTCTGGAAATTTCTGAAGTATAATTGTGGACATTATATTAAATGCTGCCATCCAGTTGTCGAAATTCCTTGCTACTGGCCCCCTTTTTAGTAGGCTTTTCTCATACTCCCTTATGTCCTCTAATGCCACATTCATCCCTCTTTTTTGACAATCAAACAAAGTGTAAATATCAATCAATTCTTTTCTCCATATTTTCTCCTTAACTTTGTCATTTATATACCAAGCCATTGCCTTCATGGACCTGCCCTGTGCATCTTTCCCCATGGTTGGTCTGCCATACTTTGTCATGATTGGTCCCCCTCCCTTGGCCATTGCAACCTCTGTTGTTGCCACTGGTGGTACCCCCCCCTGCGGTAGGTTCCCTGCCACTGGTGCTGCTGGTGCCCCAATTGGAGCCACTGGTTGCGGGTTGGTCCCTTGTGGTATTCCCCCCCCCTGGGTTTGGCACTACTGGTGCCCCCTGTGGAGCTGGGACCGGGTTCTCTCTGGGTTCTGTTCCTGCCCCCCTGCCCCTCCTTGCTTCACCTTGCTCACTACACCTCTCCATTTTACCCAAGCCCTTAAATGATCCCTTTCCTCGTCCTCACTGCTTTCTCCCTCTGCTGAAGAAAACCCCTGCTGGTCCTCCCTGGGTCCGTTATTGCTTCTGCTCCTCTTCCCATTGGTTCTGGGCGACTTACCCGAACCTGTGACACAATTTTTTAACATCTTTACAATTCTAGTCCCTACATCTTTATTCACAGTACCTTTGTTTTTCTCCTTTCTCTTCTTCTTGGTTGGTGCCTCCGGCTGCTCCTGTGATCTCCTTGGCTCGTCTCTCCTCCTCTTCTGTCCTTGTGGCACCTCCTCTTCACCTTCGCTGCTGCTAGGCTCTATGCACAGCAAAGGCGACATTGCCTTTGCCCTCTCTTCCTTCTGCATTATCTCCAGCACCCATTGTGCCCCTTATTCTTTCTCCGCCTTCTTTGCCCGTTCAGCGAATTCTTGTGCCCTTTTTGCTCTTCCTTCTGCCATCCTTCTTGTCTGGATTCCTTCTTTCTGCAGGGTTGACTCCTTTTATCGCCTTTATCACTGTAATTCTGAAGTAGTGTCCTCTTTGATTTTTCCTTGGCTTCAAACACTTTCCTAAATTATATATTATTTAATAGTGCGTTTTCCGTGTTCAGGATCTGAACCCTGGTCCTCCCGATTGCCGGCGGAGAGCTTAGCTGCTCTGCCACTTGGAGCTGCTTCTGGTTTCTTGCCTTAAATGTAAGCACGATCCTAACTTGGGTTTTGCTACAAATCAGGGCCAATTGCTGTTGCCGGCTGTTATCACGCCTGTCCCTTTACTGCAATTTGTGCTTTCTCTTCCTTTTCCTCCCCGTGCGTGCCCCTTTAAAACCTGTGCTCTTATTCCTGGCTGTCATGCCTCTCCCCGTTGTATTCACTTGTTTCCCTGGCAAAGGTCTGGGGAAATGTATCCGTTTCCTCGCTCCCTGATAGCGCAAGCGGTAGCCCCGCCTTCCTGTTCGTGCTCGCCGTGTCTCCTGAGCTTCGTTCATGGATCTTCCCCGCAATGCTTGCCTCGTTCTTCTCCTCGCTTGGGCCCGCCGATGGAGCTTTGCTTCCGCTGTGCCTCGCTGTGCAATGCGCTGCACGCCTCCTTCTGGGTACGCCGGCTGGTCCCTCCACGTCGATCCAGCTCCTGACCTGCTTTCCGCGCTACTTTCCGCTCTTCCTGTGTGCTCGGCGGTCCTCTTCACGCTGCTCCTGACCTGGTAAGTGAAACTCGCAGCCGCTGCATGAGACAAAGGTTTTCAAGAAAACGTGAGCCCGCAAGAGCAAATGTTTGCAAACGAAAGTATGAGAAAACCGTGAGCCTGCTAGAGAAAACGTTTTTCCTTCCCCTTGTCCAGGCCCTAGGAGCTTACCCGAGAGAGGTGAGCTCCTTACCTGGTTTGTACGGCCTCTCCTCTCCTGGCTTACTTATACCCCCCAGACCTTTTGTTCCTTCCCTGGGGGCCGGGCTTTCCCCGGCTCCCTGCTGTTATATTTCGCACCTTTCTCAGGTGCCGTTTCCTGCCCTTTCCTGGGCTTTTGTTTTTGTGGCGCCGTTCGGACGCCCCTCCCTACGGCTTTCGCGCCGTTTCCCCCCCACCTGCGCCTAAACTCCCAGGCCCTCCATTGGCCCGCATTTCATGCGGCCCGGGGCCTGGGGCAGAAACCTCTGCACTTCGCGATGAGCCCCGGTTGCACAGGATGCAGCGGCCGGTGCTCCAGGCCAGCTTTTCGCACGCCGCTCTCCTTCTCTGGCCCTGGGGAGAACAGGTGCCTCACATGCCCCCTCAGAGAGCCGTGCAGCCCCATGCATGCCGCTTGGCTACTGAGGTAATTGATCTTAACTGCCCGCCCCATCGGGCACGGGGCGGGCTTACCCCTCACGCCATGCTCTTGTCACCCGGGCACCCGCACAACACACGGCCTGGGGTCTCCACTTCCTCCGGTCTCCCCAGACTGGCCCCCGGGCGGACCGTATCTCCCAGGCCATGCCCCGGTTCCAGTCACCTTGACACGCAGACCCGGACTGGGGCGTTTTGCTCTCCCGGGTCGCCGCACACCACGATGCCAGGGGCTTCATTAACTTCTGGCCCGCCCAGAGGGGCGGTTACCTCTTAGGCCACACCTCTGGTCTCGGGGTTGCCTGCACTTGGGTCCAGTTTCACCTAGGCCGCGCCCCCCACGCAGTCTGGGGCTTCAGATCGAGCTGGGCTACACCTGGTATATGCAGCCCAGCCAGTCGCCTCCTTGATGCCATGGAGGGCCCCTCGAGGCCATGATCCCCCTAGGAGCATCAATCTTCTTTCCTCCTTTCTCTCTTCTTCTTGAATATATCTTAGTTTCTTTGTCTTTCTCCATCTGTTTTTTCCCTCCTCTAACTGTAACTTCCAAAAGGTCCTTTTTTTCTTTTCTTTCCCCTGTAGAATGTATCCAGGTAAGTCAATTTCAGCGGGGAGGCAAGACCTGCCCATTGTCCACAGTCTGAGTTCTAGAAGTCCCCCATGAGGGGGACACCTGGTGCAGTAAGGTAAATCTAGTTAAACAGATAAGCACATTAAACACAATAGTTTGTTAAACTCCTGGGTCCTGTGTTTATTTCTGTTATATTGTTTTTCCCATCTACCCTTATATCTAACGTCCCTAGCTAAAAGGGCCCATCTCGGCATGGGGTTAAAGGACGGTTGAGAGTCTCACGAGTGATTATGCTGATCAGGCCCAAAAATGTAGGGCATGTGTGGTGATGTGTGAACTTCAATAAATAACTTTATCCAAATGGATATGATGCACATTTCTTCAGTTGTTGCTTACAGAGCATTACTTAACAGCTGTTCATTGTTGATTGCTTAGCATCTCATAGGTGGAAGTGAGGAGAGTCACTACCTGCTTCCGAATGCCACACCCTCGGAAATGAGCCATTTCTTTTTCTGAAGTAGCGCATCCCACTGCAGGATTTCGAAGCTTGTGCGAGACCAAAATACTACATTCCTCCTTTACTTATTAAGCAACGTGAGTCTCTTTGTATTGCATTTATTTGATAGTCTATGTACCTGTGTGGAAGCCGTGCAATTCTCAATTCTGTCTAAATTCTGTCTCAAGTCTCAACAGTGAGGTGACTGTCTGGTTCATTCAATTGCAGATATGTTTCTGCCATTTCTCTGCTGACTCTTGTTCTTATAGGTCGGGCGTCTATACTCTGAGGTACTCAACACCATTCTTGTTCTTGACATCGTTTTCAGTTCTTGATTCTGTATACCGTGGTAACAGCAAATAGAATTACTGTGCAGTACGCTACTTTGTCATTTTTGTCATTGGGTTGGGGGGAACAATTTATATATGTTGAGGTGTAGAGGTTATGGAGGGGTGGGAAAGTGTGGAGAGGGTAGAGGGGGCTATGGGAGATATCAAGGACCAACCCATTAAAAGAAAAAAAAGAAGTTCCATAAGGAAAAGGACAACGAAGTAACTTACTACGTAGTAATACTTGTCAATGTAACCACATTGAACCCTTGATTCTCTTTCCTCTTCCACCTCAGCAGGTGACCTGGCTTCACTGCTGACATCTTCTATCTTAGTCCTGTTCTGGTTGGCACCCCATTCTTTTTGCGGCTTTTTACCCGGGTGGTACAGCGCCACTCATTCGGCATTCCATGTTTTGACATCTTTGGTTACCACATGAGTGAGAGCTTTTCTAATCACTGTAGGGGTTGGTCGTACTTGGACGCTGTACTAGGTGTTGTGATTCAGTCCGATTTTGATCGGTTTTCTGTCTCAATGACAGGTATCAGAATTGCTCTCCTGCTGTCATGCCACTCTTCCTGTGCTTTTGAGCTGCACCATAACATGGTAATGACCTCTATGGACTTATCTTGTCTAACATCAGACATCAGTTCTCCAAGTGATGTGGCAACCATTCTGCAAAATTTCTCCTGAACTAACCTATCCAGAGGACATACTGTCCATATGAGTGAAGGCAGTTCCTCTGCTTAACGGTTTCAGCTTTACTCCGAGAACTCTTTTTCGTCTGTTCAATGCGAACCATAGCCTAATCCACTTTCATGGCTTCCATAAACACTGTGTCAGAAATGGTGTGTCGTCCTTCACTGGTGATATCTTAAATCGAGGCTACGATGCGTACATCTTCCTAAAATTGTTTTCCTCCTTTCAGGGGCGGCCTGGACAGACATTTAACCTGATAATGTGTCCACCCTGTAATATAATGGATTTTAAATGTGTGCTCTTGTAATCCCACTGCTGAACGAGCTATCTGGGCGTGGACGCTTGTTTCTACAGGACACAATACATGTACTAAAAAGTTATCAGTCATGATGAAGATTTTGTTTCCCGAAATGCGTGTCCTTAAATATTCAGTATCTCACACTGTGGTGAATCATTTGATGTTGTCCCATCTCCCCTACGGGTAGTCCCTTCTCATGAGGCCAGGGAGGTGAGGCCGCTACCAAATAGTGCCTCTGAGGGTAGTACTCAGCGGGAGGATCTCGTGGGGAGGGATTTCCATCTCTCGGATACAGGGATGACATCATAGGAGAATGTGGTATTTGAATCCTGCACCAACACCCAACTCCCCCCATTCACTTCCCATGCACTGCACCCCCCATACCCTATACATCTATCTACTTATGCCAATCAGAAAGCTTGGTAACTATTGGGACGTGGAAGAGCAGGGAGTACCTAGGAGAATCCTACTTGACAAGTACTAGGACGAGAAAGAGGTGCAGAGCCAGAGAGAGTCAAACAGGAAACCTGGTTGAACGGTCTAGTTCTTAGCAGGCTTCCGACATAAGATGTGAGGGAGGACTGACGGCAGAGAGAAGCCCGCTTGGGAGGAATCGCAAGTGCAGACATGGACCAGAGTAAAGAAGAAACAGTTGCTTGCTGGAACCCAGGAGAACCTTCGGAGGGGTCCCAAATCAGTTCAGCAAGTAAGGACCGACCAGAGAATGGGGAAGCCCTGCATCGAGGCGAAAGTAAATTCCAATTGGACTATCGTAACAGACCACTGACAGAGGCTCCTGGCAAACAAATACACTGACTACAAAAAGCACACAATGCTGCGGTCAGATTAGTATTTGGCCTAAAAATATCTACACCAATATCAGGTCTGCACCGATCCATTCGAAGGCTGGCAGTGGAGAATCGGATTAAGTTTAAAATTGGATGCATCATCCTTAAATGCTTGAATGACTTAGCTCATAGGTATCTGGCAGATAAGCTAAAGTTCTATCAATCGATACGGTCCTTAAGATCAAAAGACAAGTACCTGTTGACTGTTCCCCCGCCGCAATGAGTGTCTAGAGGAGACTGCAGATTTTCAGTATTCGGGCCAAATCTTTAGAACAACCTCCCACTGGAGATTATCTGCTGTTATTCCAGAATTTATTTTAAACTTACCTGTTTAAATAAGCCTAACAATATAAGTGAAGGGGGAGAGCAATTCTGATGACCTTACGATTCATAATGGAGCTATTTTCTGTTATATTTCCAACTGAACCTTGATACGATTTGGTTCGTTTTAGCTGCACGATACAAATATCTCAATCAATCAAGGGAGAGAGAAGCACGGGTCTGGAACCCGCACCCATTTAAGAAGAGTATCACAAATCCTCTTCTTCAGCATAGTACCTGGCAGAGGTGTGAGCTGGTATGGGCGATGGGTGGCCAGAGACCTGCCCTGAATTGAGATGAGCATCACAAACCCTCTCCTTTGGCGCAGTACGGCTCAGAGAGGTGAGCCAGGCCGGCCAGAGCAATCATAGAGAGAGAGGTACCAAACTGAGAAGAGCATCATGAATCCTCTTCTTCGGCAGGAAAGTGAACCAGGTCTGCTAAAGAAAAGCAGCAGA
The DNA here is from genome assembly GCF_040938575.1 of Ambystoma mexicanum. Lineage (NCBI taxonomy): Eukaryota > Metazoa > Chordata > Amphibia > Caudata > Ambystomatidae > Ambystoma > Ambystoma mexicanum. The sequence continues at coordinate 1,469,082,589 of NC_090931.1, read as the reverse complement.
ATCCTACGCGTCCGAGAGCCACACCTACAGGACAGTAAAGAAAGGTGAAAGACCAGGTGAAGAGAAGCATTCAACCTGGTGAAGTGGAACAGTGAGAATACAGTACCATGAGAAGGGAGACATTTTCCTGGTACACCAAAGCCTAGAGAAGAGAGTAATTCTTTGGCATTGCAAACTGCGTCAGAAAGCCTGAGAAGGGCCAGTGGGAGGGAGTCATTCCCCCTGGCAATTGTGAAGTATATTGTAGAGCCTGAGAAAGGCCAGGGGAACGGATTAATTCTCCCTGACATTGTGAACTGAACTAGGACGTTTGAGAAAGATCGAGGGAAGGGAATCATTCCCCCTGGCCTTGTGAAAAACCTAGTATACCCTAAGTATAGAGGAAGGGAGGGAGTAATTTCCCTAACATTTGATCTGGGAAGTAAATTTGAGACTTTCCTTTCGGTGTGCTATGGTGGAATACCAAAACAGGATACATTTTCATTTGGATCTTTATAAAGAAGTCTTTGTTTTGGTACCAGGTGGTGAACATTGATCTACCGTCCAAAAGAAGGGAGCCATTCGTCTGGACGAAAAAGATCCCTGATTGTACTAGTTTAGTTGAGTGTAAGGGACGGAAATAGGTTTTGACACAGGACAGTGGACTATTTACTTTAGACGGACATCCTGACAGAATTCTTAATATTTAGTTGAGGCAGGGAAACCCCTCTTAGTAATTGGGTGAGGTAGGATTTCCTTTACATTGCAATAAAAGTGTTTAGAAACAATCATGTCACATGTGTGTCAGTCTCCTCCTTCTCATCACTTAAAACCCACACAGTAGGAATTTCTTTTCCATTAAGGAGTGATTCTTCTTGACAGATGACATTTGGAACACAAACGCAACCACTCTTTCGTCACTTCCATTTCTTTGCGTCAAAGTGGCCCTAAGTCCAGAAGCATTTACGTCAGTTGTGATGCATGTTGTCCATTTGAGATCAAATGGTTTCAAAGATGGCACATTGGTGATGCACGTTTTGATGTTTTCAAATTTAGTTTTGATCAGTTGTTCATACGAACTTGACACATGTTGTTGGTCTGCTCAGAGAAGGACAGAACTCATTTTGCATAACATTCTGTGAGAAGAAGGAACAATCTCAGTTCATCCTTATTTGAAGGGTCAGGTTTCTCATTGATGGCTGTGACAAATGTGGAATATTCGTCCCTTCTCTCCAGAGGGGAGCCACCCCCTTTAATGCTAGGGAGGTGAACCTGTTCAGCAAGACGTTCTCTAGGTGTCTGGGCAAGGGGTACCTCACTGGCAGTGACTCCCATGTTGGAGACAAGGGCCCTCATTACGGGTCTGGCGGAAACCGTGCCGGTAAAACCGGCAGGTAGCCGCCGGACCCGTAATGATTTACAGCCGCCTGACGTACCGGAATCACTGGGGCATTACAGCCCCGGCGGTCTGGTAAGTCAGGTGCCGGTAAAATGTTGATCCCCATTCGCACCGGCACCGTTAATAGCAGTGCCGGTGCTTCTGTGAAAGTGTGCGGGTGAGTGCAGTTCCGTCCGAAAGGTCTGACCCCGGAGGGCAGAACGGCACCCACCTGCAGGCCCGTAGTTTGCCGGTCCGGAAACAACAGTGCTGGTAAGCTTACCGGCACTGTTGTTTCCGGACCAGCAAACTTGTAATGAGGGCCAAGGACTCCCAATTCCTGCAAGGAACTTCCTGTCCAAAACACGCTATCCACCTACATGGTAATCGGAAAGACTGTTGTTAACCCCGTTTTGAACTTACCGAATAGTGACATTTCTTCAATCCCTTTGGCTTCAGGTAATGCTGTATTCCACCTGACCGCCACAGTCAAAGAGGAACAACACACCCCTTTTGTTTGTGATGACGTACATAAAACCACAAGGAACCTTGAATGGAAGAGAATGAATCCTCGAGAGGTGAGCCCCTGATGGGAAGACATCCTGGAGGGGCGGAGCCACGCTAGACCACGGAGACAGTGGTAGCGTGGAGAATGAACACGCAGCTTGGAAGATGGAAGGCTGGCATCCTGACCAGTGAAGAAGCCAAGATCGAGGAAGAGACAGTAAAGTGACCACACTGAAGCCGTGGTGGGCCTGGGACCCCGTTAACAGAAGCCAAGACAAGATCTCTGAGCTCCGCACGAGAAGTGCAATAGCTGTCAAGTCGAGCAGAAGAAGGGAAGTGAATGCTGCCGAAGAGGTAATGCCGTTGAGACAGGCGAAGTGTGATATTCAAGGCTGGGAAAGCCACAAAGGTTACAGGTACATGATAAACCTGAGTGGCTAGACGCCCTACCTAAATCAAGCTGAAACAAGCCTAACAGAGGGCCAAAAGGCTTTGGCGAGCCCTGAGAAACCGAGAGAGATTAAGAGTCGAGGCTGGAGAAGACAAAAGGGTTACAGGAGCCAGATAAACCTGAGCGGGCAGACGCCCGACCGAAGCCGATCTAACAAAAGCCTATAAATAGGGCTTTGGAGAGCTCTGAGAAATTGAGAAACTTTAAGAGTCGAGGCTTGGAAAGTTACAGAAAGCCAAGAAAACCCGAATGGGCCAACACCCACCAAGGCCCCGATAAAGTGAGCCTGTGAGAGGGGCAGAAGACTTTGGGGGCCCAGGAAATACAAAATATAACAAACAGAATTGGAGAGACAGAATCTGGAGGTTTCCAGTCTTTAAGAACAAAACAAGAATGAAGTTGGAAATGGTGGAATCCTATTCAGAAAACCTTTTCTCCTTGGAGAGAAAGAATCGCACAAAATTAGGATTTGGCATAGAGAACCTGCAGAGAGGTTGTGAACTGTATTGTAGGGACACTGACAACTTTTAAAAGCTCTTGGAAAAGTAATACAAGGGATTGGGCCAGACGGAAGCCCAAAGATAGAGGCCATTGCTAAGGCCTCCTTTTTTGTTGTTTTTTTCTTCTAAGTCGTAGGGACTAGTTAGCTGATAGGATTTGGACTAAGGACTATATCTTTTGGACTTTGACGAGCACCCTTACTTTTTAGTTTGTTGGGCAGTGAACTTCCCTCATAGTTGTAGGGTTAGATAAGCATTTTCTTTGTATTTAAATAAACATCCAATTAACATGGCACATCTAAGTCCGAGTCCTTCTGGTTCGCCACATGGGTTTGGGAAGATCTATTTTTGGTTTAATTCCTTTGTCAGATGGTGTAGAGACCATTTAAGGTCTCTGTTAAAACAATTAACTTTTCTCCCAAGTCAGATTCTTGCATCTTCTAATTTGAGAAGTACGTTGTTCAGGGCTGCATTGGGTTTAGTTGCGTTTTTCCCATTAACCAGTTTGTCATCTTGAAAGTAGGCGCTTGTTTTTTGTGCTTCTCAATATTTTGTTCACATAAATTCTATTGGCATTTTTCAAACAAATACACCTTTCCCAACTTCCCCCTCCCTGGATCCTCTCCTTCCCCACCACACCCCCCTTCCCAATCCCCTCTACTGAAGGTTTCCCTTTCTTCGTTGTTAAGTCGTCCACATTCTACATATTCCTCGTTTATCTTCCACCTATGCATGTCTCTGTCCATCCTCCTAATCCCTTCCCCACGGTTGACACCTTGTTTAAACTCTATCCCAAGAGTTTAATCTTCCTTGGGCACCACGCACCTCTGGAGTCCTTCTTTAAGAATTTTAGCAACAGGTCCCAGTCTGCGAGGAAGCCACTGTGGTCTCCCTGAAGAGAGTAAGACACCCACTCCAGTGCAGCAAAGTGCCAGACCTTTCCCACCCATTCGTGTTCCGTCGGCGGCTCTTTTTTTCTCTCCAGTTTTGTGCAATGGACAATGCCCCCGCCATCATCAATATAACATACACCTTTCGCTGAGTTTTCGATGCCAAATCCCCAAGTGATCCTCCTACCCCCAAGATAGCCAAACCTCTATTTTCCCTTCCTTTTAACCCCAAAATGTCCTCAGTGGCCTCTTCTATATTTTTCCAGAACCATATCGTGCGCAGGGACTCCCACCAAATGTGCTCCCATGAACCTAGCGCCCCACATTCCCTCCAACATTTCTGGATTACCCTCGGAAAACACTTGTGGAGTCACAACGGGGTGAGATGCCACTGGAACATTAACTTTATCCATATCTCCTCCGTGGGATATTTACCAGTAGCTGAGCCCACTCCTTCTCATCAATTGGTGCACCGACTGAAACTTCCCATTGCTTCATATAGCGTCTGTGGCCTTCCGCCTCATTCTGCCTAATATATTTGTAAATTGTGCCCACCGTGTGTTGGTCCCTGGAGTCCAAAATAAGCAGTTTTTCAAAGGGTAATAGGGGTCTAGTTGTTGCTTCCGTAATCGTTGGGTGTGACACCAAATGCCTTAATAATGAAATCTCTCCCGCTCCCCCACTGAGAAATCTAGTTTGCACTGATTGAAGGTCTTAATCTCCCCCTCCACGAACATATCCCGTAGCTTAAGACATCTGCCCTTTTCCCACTCACTAAATGCAGACCCACTTAGTCCAGGGGAGAATTGTGGGTTATGAAATAACGGTGTGAATGGCGATGGGAATGTTGTAAATCCTGCTCTGTTTACCACTTCATCCCATGAACCTCCTACTAGGGCTCCAACCTTGCTGCAGTAAATATTGCCTGGTCTATCCCTTTTGGGTTTCCACAGCACCCCCTCAAGGTGATCCCCACCCGTCCGTTACGGCTTCGTCCATTTGTCTCCAGACCTTTTGCCTGTCATCTTTTACCATGTCCCTGAGCACCCTCGTCTGTGCGGCCAAATAATATGCCCCGACATCTGGCTCTCCCATCACACCCCTATTTCTTGGCATCATCATTAGTGTTCGTGCAACTCTGGGTTTCTTACTGTTCCATGTACATTTCCCAGTGTGCCTCTGAATGGCTCGAAAAAAAGGACTTGGGCACACTTATTGGAAGTGTTGTGAAGTGATATAGTAATTTCGTTAAAATGACCATTTTCAAAACATTAATCCTACCGATCCAAGATATTGACAGTGGGCTCCATTCCTGTAGTTTTTTCCCGACGTCACCTGCTAGGGGGGATAGTTTGCCATGTATAACAAATCAATGGACCTCATTAAGAGCATGCCGGTCCAGTAACAACGGTGGCGGTAAGCCTACCAGCACCGTTGGCAACGGACCGACACACTGAGTCTGGACGGCTGCTGTCTCGCCTGCAGTCTTTTCAGGAAGCACCGGCACCCTTTACTCATCCCCACTCCCATTGATGGGAATGGAGATTTACATTTTTCCGGCGACTGACTTCTAGGAACACCGGGGTCATAATCCCCCGAGCAAGGTGCCGGAAAAAAACACAACTCTGGCGGCAGCCTGGCGGTTTTACCGGCACGGCTACCACCGGAGTTGTAATGAGGCCCAATGTCTTTCGTTATATTAACTCCTAAGTATCTTATGGCCGTACTGGCCCAGGAATAGCTGAAGGACGTTTTAAGTTCCTGTTCCTTTTTCATGGGAACCGTGAGGTTCAATACCTCTGATTTACGAGCATTTATTTTTAGTCCTGCTACCATCCCAAATTTACTCAGCTCTGTGTCCAACGCCCTTATCGATCTTTCCGGATCCCTAAGTATTAATAGCAAATCATCCGCAAATGAGGCTACTTTATGTATGCGTTCCCCAAATGGAACTCCAACTATGTCAGTCGACTCCTTTATTGTGGCCATTCATTGTTCTAGGTGGATTGCATAAAGTAATGGAGACAGAGGGCATTCCTGTTTAGTACCTCTTGAGACCCTTACTGCGCCCGATAATTGTCCATTTATCAACAATCGCAGGTTTGAATAGTTTGCTTTTATCTGACATAAATTTGGACCCGAATCCCATTTCCGCCATGGTCTGAAATAGAACTGCCACGCCACTCTGTCGACCGCTTTCTCAACGCCAGGAGCATTCAATAAAGCCGGAATCTTCTTTATATTGACCTTTTCAATTAAATGTATTATTCTCCTAGTGTTGTCCCCAGTTTGTCTGCCACTTATAAATCCAGATTGGCCATTGCTAATGAGTCTGGGGAGAAGCTGCACTAACCAGGAAGCAAGTATTTTTGTAAAAATGTTCGCATCTATGTTGATTAGTGCAATGGATCTATAGGATTTACAACTTGCTGGGTCCTTCCCTGGTTTCGGAAGTAACATCACTTTAGCCTCTTCTATCGTGAGCGTGATCTATTCCACTGCCCCGAATTCATTGAACAATGAAAGCAGATGTGGGAGTAATTGTTCCCTCAATGCTTTATAAAAGTCGGTCGAGAAACCGTCCGGCCCTGGTGATTTATTGGTGCGGAGTGATATTATAGCCCTACGAGCCTCCTCCACCGATATATCTTGTTCCGACACTATTTTCTCTTGTTCAGTTATTGCTGGAAGATCACAGCTCTCCAAATAGTTCAATTGCGCTTGTTCTACGGGATTGTCCGATTTATATGATTCTGCAAAGTACGGCGTACATTCTTGGATCTCTGAGCTCTCCCCTTCCTCTTGCTGTTTAATTTTCATTATCAGTGTTGCTTTTTCCTCTTTCCTTAGTAGCCTCACTAGCAGCCTGTCTGATTTATTCACCTTTACATAGGATTTCTGTTTGAGGTACAACAGTGCACGTTCAGCTTCCCTAGACTAACATTTCTCGCTGCCCCCTTATGGCCCTGTACTCTCTTCGAATTTTCCCACTAGCTCCCACTCCCATATTTACCATAACCTTTTTCAGTTGTTCTTTCAGGTCTCTCTCTGAACCTCTTATTTCTTTGTCTCTTCGAACTTTGATTACAATAATCAAACCAGGGACGTCATTTCACCAAAATGCCAGGGGTAGCGGAAGTGACATCACACAACCCTTGACCCCCCCCGATGACATCACAGGAAGTGATGTCATTTGACCCCACCCCAAAGTGATATTGCGGGAATCGATGCAACACAACCTTTCACCCGTTGACAAAACAGGAAGTGGCATCACATAGCATTGTACACTACGAAAAGACAATGCATTACTTACCGTAAAAGCATTTCTGATGGTTGTATCTGCTTAGACTCACATGCTGTGCATAGGTCCGACATCCAGTGGTCACTGCGGAGTATTGCATTTTGTTTTTCGTAGTCGAAAAGGGGACGTCGACAAGGCGTGTCTGTAACACTATCCCTATAGTGACCACTCGACGTTAGCTGTGAAGCTGTTTCTCCGCCAAGCAAGTTTTCGACGCAGGGGATCCTTCGGCGCTGCCGAACACGTGGCCTGGCCTCGCCGGCCAACATACAGTAGGGAGAGTGGGGGTTCGAACTTTTATCTTCTCTTTGAGAATGTCTTTCTTTCCCTTGGTTACGATATCACTATAATGTGATGTACATTTCATACAAGAATGGATCGCCATATGTATCATTAAGATCAGTGTGTATAGACCCATATTACCAAATTACTGTGAATGAAAGCAGATGTCCATGACCAAATGATAATGATGTTATACAGCACTTATGCTTAAGTGCTTTATATAGAAACAATAAACACCCAATATCACCCAACCTGTGTTGGTACTCATTTATCGACCTAAGAAGGATGAAAGAACAGACTAAATCAGTGACTCACCTCCTGAAGTGTTCCTGAAATAAACCTTTAATGAGTCTAGCAATTATTGTATAGAATTCCAGTAAGACACATTATTTGGTATTCCTATTCTTTCTTATTTAGAGTCAGTGCTGAAAGTGTTAGATTTGTGGCACTCCTGTTCTTATTTTTCTTCTTTTTTTAAGGGGCCTGAACAAGAAAGCCAGCCACTCCAGAAGTAAAGAGCCACATGGTGCTGGCCACAACCCAGGAGCTAGCATTACAAAAAAACGTTTTCTTTTTTTTTTTTTTTAGAGGTCGCAAGGGAATCCTCAGAGGTCGCAGTTACGACCTCTGGCGACCCCTAAATGACGTCCCTGAATCAAACCTCCGATTGTTGCTTATAAAGCGTCCCATCTTACAGTCTGGTTTGTCTCTTCCGTTTTGTTATCAACAAAGAATTCTTCTATGGCCTTTCTTCAAAATGTCATCCTTAAACATATATGCTGGATATTTCCACTTCCATAACCCAGGCGCCTTGTTTTTCCTTTTTACTATCAGCGTTAAAGGGGCGTGATCCGATACTGATATAGCTCCCACTTCAATTTCTATGACCAGGCCTAACAAGATCTGCGACACCCAAATATAATCGATCCTGGAGGATGTCTTATGAACATGGGAGAAAAAGGTATATCCCTTAGTATCCCCCTCTTTTCGCTCCAAGCATCCACCAAGGCAAGTCTCTCTATTCTCTCAACTAATTCTCTCGAAGGTCTGCTTTGCATTCCCACCCTTCCAGCATTCCTATCCGCCTCCGGATCCCAAGCTATATTAAAGTCCCCATACAATATAATCTGTCACTTAGCAAATGTTTCCACCTTTCCCAAGATGTTCTGTATAGATCCATCCTGACCCGCATTGGGTGTGTATAAGGTGACCAACGTATAAAGTTCGCACGTCCCTTACAGAATGACTGCCACATATCTCCCCATAGTATCTTTTTCCCAGTCCCCCACATTGATATCTAGACTATTCTGCACTGCTATTAGAACCCCTCCTTTTGTATTCCCACTGTTGGACTGGAAAATGTGTCGGTAACCCTGAACCTTTATTTTATGCCTATCACTAGCTTGGACATGCGTTTCCTGTAAAGTTAGGAGATCAGGTTTTTCCCTTTGGAGGGACCTTTCCAGCTTCTTCCTCTTCAAGGGTGAAGTCACCCCAATGATATTCAGAGACATAATTCGTAGTCTGTCCAACCTATCTCCTGAGCAGACCCTCAAGGTAGTTATACTTCCAGTGGAAACTTGATTGGGGCCCCTCCCCCACCTGTCCCCTTCCCCCACCACCCCCCACCTCCCTCACTGGGTGGTCTCAACCGGCCTCTAGCCCCTCCTGATTCACCTTACCGGAGATTGAGACCATATTTCAACCCAGCCCCCCCCTTGCGCAGGCTCACCCAAGCCCATAGCTCGATTCCAACCACCACTGTACTCCCCCGACCCGTATATGCTAAAAATTCTTGCCCTCCCCGGGCTGAATTATGTAGGCTCTACCAGCACCCTTTAAAAGTTCTTCAGAGCAATCTTTCAGTCCTCTGGTCTCCGATCATGGGGCCCCATCTTTTCCCCAGTGTGCCTTTCTTTCTTGTCTTTTTCCGCTTCACTGCTGTCTACTCCCAATCTTTCCTTCAGTTCTGTGTTGTTTTTGTCGGGCCCTAGTCCCGGTCTTCTCTTCTTCTATCCCTAGTATATTTGCTCTTTCACTGCAGGATGAGATCATGTGATGCCTGCCATCCCACTCAAATACCGAGCCAAAAGGGAATGTCCAACGACATTGGATGTCTTTATCGCGGAGGAAGCTCACAACCGGACCCAATTTTTTCCTTTTGATCAGTGTTAGCTGGGAAAAATCCTGGAAGAGTTGCAGGTCTGATCCATTGTAGGACATCTGTTTAAATTTCCTTGCTGCCCCCAGTATTCCTTCTTTATGGGAGTAGTCATATAAGGCCGCCAGGATGTCGCTCAGTCTTGCCCCTGGTTCTTTCCTCAACAGGCGACTCTATGAACCCGGTCCTCTCTCAGTTCAGCTCCGCCTTTCGGATCTGCCACGTCAGTAAATATTTGTAGGATTACCGCCTTAAGGTCTTTGTCTTGTACTTCTTCAGACAGGGCCTTTACCTTTATGTTTGATCTCCTGGACTGGTTTTCCAGGTCCTCAGTCTGTAACTCCAGATTATGTGTTGCTTGAGTTAGATATTCTACAAGATCATCCATGTTTCATGCGTCGGCTGCGAGTTCTTGCAGCACTGTCTCGTTAGTATCCACTCTTTCCTCCAGTTTGTTCACATCGCCTTTTATCTCCTGCAACATTGAAGCCAGGTCCTCGTGCATCTTGTCCAGTTGTGCTTGGACTGTCCCTGCAATTTTATCCCCAAAGTCCTGGAAATATTGCTCAAGGATATCCTGTGTAACTGCCTAGTCTTTGCCTTGGCCCCCCATGTGTTCCTGTCTTTCCGGGCTTCATTCCCCCTCAAGCAGGGATCCTGTGTCCCTTCTCCACATCTTTTGTATTGTGCCTTCCAGTGGTTTCTTTGTGCTTTTTGCCAAAGTCTGTGTTTCCTTTCCCCTATTTTTTGACATTTTCACCTTTTGTCTTTTCGCATAGGGGGTAGATCTCTGGTCTTGGAGGGTACTCTCCCCCAAGATATTAGGCTCCTCAGCGATTTTCACGACCTGGGAGCACCCTTCACCTTCCCCAAGCACTACTCCGGGCAACACTGACTCTTTTCTCGCCCTACTTAATGAGGCCTCGCCCCAGTGGCTGGGTCAGGCCGCTGCTCCTCCGGGGACTCCCCCAATAATGTTGTTGTGTTGCCCTTCTTTTTGTCAGTGGTGTATTCCGGGGTGAATACTTCACACCTGCTTCACGTTACCCTGTTCCCTGTGCCAGAGTTGTTAGACCACCAGAGGGTCTCTTTTCCTTATGATGGGAGAGAGCAGGGGACGCATTTTTTCTATCTGTCAGAGTCCTCATGGAGAGTGAGGGACAAGGGTGACAGTGGTTCCTTCTCTCTTCTTTGTCCTAGTATTTGCCCACCAGTTCTAATACGCTTTGCAATCCCCTGGGCCTTCTAGGCAGACTTTCCTTGCCCCCCTCTACCTCGGGTAGGGATTCTATTATGGCCTTCTCCCTCTCCCCTTAGCTGAGTGCCGCAGAGCCTCACCTTCTCGGTCCTGCCCTGGCTGCTTCCATCCACCTCACGCTGGGCTCCTGGTTTAGTCCTGCTTCATGGCGGGCCCCCTCCGGCTCACCTTGTCAGAGCGCCTTCCCTCGTCTCCCTCTCGGTTCATGTGCGTTTCAAGTGTGGCACCTTCTGCCTCCTCCTCGAGCACTCCCCACTCTGCCCTCTCCGCGTATGCAACCTCACATCCTTCCTCTGGAAGTCTGCTAATTGCCGTGGAGCTCCAAAGGTTTCGCCTCTGTTCCCGCTCTCCTGGGGACACCAAACGGCTGTCCCTGGCCGATACACCTCTACTTGCCTGGATGGCACCGTCTTCCTACGCTTTTCGGCTCGCTTCCCCCAACAGATCCACAGGTCACACTGGTCTGCTCCTCCCCTCTTCCGGGAGCGCCTGCTGGATTTCCCTCTGTTATTCGCTCGCTGCACGGGTGGCACACTCCTCTGCACTTATCATAAATTCGGCCCGGATATAGAGTCCTGCATGGCTCCTCCGGAAGTTTGGCACCACTGCTCTCCTTATTTCACACCCGGTGAACGCATTTTAAGATTATTTCAGGATTAAGCAGGAGTTGGGGGATAGGAGAGCTCAAATTACGTTGCTCTCCTGCCGACGGCCATCTTGGAACGGCATCTAAATATTTGATCAAAGAATCTTTGAAAGACAGACTGCTGACGACAGATTAAACCGCATTCAGGTGTATTGGAAGGTACCATGGGGAGTTATCAAAGCTGTGAGGTGCCTGTATTGCTTTTGTATTCATAGTTGATAGTATGGCATCAACCATGTCCCATTCAGAGAAAGTTTAACATCTTGCAGCGTAAGTTCATTGATACTTGGTAATAGATAGCTGTCCGTGCCCATCTCTTGGTTCATGCTACAGAGGTTGGTGCATATTTAAATGTTCTTTTTTGTGGCTTTCTTGATCAAAACAACGAGGATGAGCAATTTGGATGCGTCAATCGATTTAATAGTGCCTCTGTTCAGTAACTTCAGAAGTTAGTCTTGTAGTGCATGTCTATCTGTCGCTGGAACAGAGTGTATTTTATGCTTAATTGATATTGAATCAGGTTTTAGTTTTATGCAATGTTCCTAGCCATAAATGCAACCCAGACCGTTGGAAAACAATATTTTATATTCCTGATATATTGTCTATTGGAAGTACTGTGTGTCTTTCTCTGCTTAGACTTGCAATTCAGCTGATGGATGAAGTTTAATATCCAGTTTGGCAGGCCATACTAACTGTGACAAGATCAGAAGCAGGACTCTGACACAGCCCTAGTCCACAAAAGAAAGTAATTTCGTTTTATTTGTTTATTTCGGATTTGAAGATCACCAAAAAGGGACATATAAAATATGTCCCTGGAGAGATAAAAACACAACACAATATAAATATAAAAAAACATGACGCTAAGCACAAAGGAATGGTGAATGGCTCTGAAGAGGAGTATAATGTGTTCCTTCTTTTCCAAGCCTTTGTAAATAGCATGCAAGTTTAAAAGCACTAGAAGCGTCTGGTATACTTAAAAGTAACATAAAGGTAGGTCTCCAACAATTGAGGCCCAAACCCCTAAATGTACTTTAAAGATAGCAATTCCGCAATTCTTTATATAAAGGGCAGAAAAAGGACAAAGTGTGCCATGGATTCTTCAGCTCCACAGAGACAGCGAGCATCATTTTCGTGCTTCATGGCAAACCAATTACTCGTCACTGCCCTGAGGTGTAGGGCATTTAGTCTAGCTCTAGTCAGTAAAGACTGGTGACAGACAATGTTTACCAGGTAAAGAGATCTGGCATTGCTTGAGAAAAGGGAAAGAGGGGGATACCTCCTTACAGAAGTCTTTGGTAGATTCAAGTCCTCCCTCTTGCAGCCCCATAACCTCAAGAAATTACTTTTTAGCACTTTCACAGGGATCATGCTGAGACTAATGGATTTGCAAAACCGCCTTTCAGACCCACGGTTCCAAGAGTTTTTTGGATATGAAATAGCCATTTGATTTTATGGAGGTTGCCTAAAGACAAAACGTGCTTGATCAAAAATGTGTTTGCATTGTCCCCTTGCTCCGACCATAGTCAGTGCCAAAATAGAACATGCGTAAGTAATAAAGAGTCAGAAACATGGATGAGCCCGGTTTTAAGATGGGCGATATAAGGTGCCATGGTTGGGGCCACACCCAGTAGACAGGCATGGAAATAATTCTCGACTTAGCGCCTGTTCAAATGACCCGTACCCCACAGTTCACCGCCATTAACTCCTGTAGCCACACACTTTCCTCTAAAATCAGTAATCATGTGGCTTACAGATGATTGTCTCAAGTTCGTTTCAAATCTGAAAATACTGCCTATAGCCTGTTTAATTGTCTGCCTACGAATGGACAGGCGACTATTAAAAGTTACTCGCAAATATTCAAAACTCTGATACTGTAAATCGTTGGCCATCCAGTAGGGTCAGGACGTTTGGCCAGAAAACACACAACATAGCATGTATTAATATTTACCTTCAGTGCCCTGTGGGTCATAACATTACATATCCCTCAAAAGAGTTTGAAGAGACTTAGGTTTTTTTGCTAAAAGTGCGCGTTCTCGACATAGCATAAGACGGGCACCTTCCTGACTTTGCACTGTGATGCTTCAGCACAAAGTCTTTCTAGCCAAAAAGTTACATTGTTAATCCAGAGCTCGAAAAGGAGTGGTGCAAGCACGCACCCCTGCCGAACCCCCTCTTCCACATTGATACTTCTGCTCACCTCTTCTGTTTGGCCATAACGAAAGCGTACAGTGTACTCGATATGTAGGAACACTAAAACTCACAGCAGAGGCCTCAGGATACCCAGAACATCAAGGGTATTCCATAGGAGACCACTGCCCACGTAAACAAATGAAAGTCAAAAGGGTGCTCATCGTGATGTCAGAATCTCTAAACAAAGTCTTTGATCCAAAATCCTGTTCTAACCAACTCTCTTTTCTTATTTCTAAAAAGGAAACAACAAAACAATATATGCTTTTGATAACTGCCAAAGGAAAGGATCAACTACTAGCTTCTGAAACCCAAAACTATGGGGCTCATTACAGGTTTGTCGGTATCCAACCGGTATATCCGGGATACTGGAAAACTGCCTCTACCTTTTTTGCTGCCTGATACACCGATATTACCGAGATATTACAAGCGTCAGAAAGGGCGGTAAATTCCGATTCGATGGTAGGACTCCATGGATAGGATTGCCGGAATTACTGGCTCCTGTAGTACACAGCGTTTATTTGCACGTGGGGGACAGATTTCCCAGCAGGTAAGGCTTACCGGTAGATCTGTGCCCCCACCGGCAAAGTTGTGTTTCTCTGGTCCGGAAAAAATGATGGTGCCAGAATTACCGTCAATTTAACTAGCATTTTTTCCAGACCGGGAAACTTGTAATGAGCCTCCATGTATCTTTATCATAGGCCCTCGACTATGTACAGTTCCAGGCAAAAGGTTTGTTTCGTACTGAACTGCCTTCGCGGAACTCCAGCGAAGTCTCTTTGCTTCCAAATCAGGGATTTTTCTCCGTCTTTCCTCTTCTGTGAGACTTTTGCCTTTTCTGTTCTATTAGCCTCTTTTGCACGCTGGGAATCTGCTCCTTCTTAATCCCCCACTCTGGGGCTCTGCTCCTTCTTAATCCCCCAATCTGATCTTCTTTCCACCTTCCCCACGGGGAGGTTCCTCCTTCTGACTCCCAACTCTGGGGTTGCTTCCTTCTTTGCCCACTGAAGTGTTCTCCTCCTCCTCCTCCTCCTCCTCACAACCCACTCTGGGGTCTCCCGTCTTCTCCCCACTCTGGAGTTTGCAGTGTCCTCTCCTCTCCCCACTCTTTGGCTTTTTCACTTTCTCCGTCTCCGCTTTCTCGTTCTCTCCCGTCGGGTGATATTCTCTTTCTCTATCTGCTCTCTGTTCCAGGTTTTGTCTCTTTCTCTCTCTGCGCTCCTGGGCTTCTCTATCCTCTTTATCTCTCCCCACTCTGGGGTCTCGCCTTTCTCAACCCACTCCAGGGTTTGCATCTCTCCTCTCCCCTATCCAGCATTTCTCTCTTTCACTTCCCACACTCTGGAGCTTCTTTGCTCTCTCCACCTGGATCTATCTCCTTCTTGCTCCCCATCGTGGAGTTTCTCCCTTCCTTCCCCGCTCCTGGGCTTACCTCTCCCTTTCTTACTTTGCCGGCCGCCTCCCGATACTCTGGAGCCACTATGAAGCTGCGTGTATTGAGCAGCACGCCCTTAGTCTTGCTGTGGAGCAGGTTAACCGACTCGTCAAATAGACTCTGTGCTGACCAACAACAGTTCCTCTCCTCCGCTCGCTCGGTAGGGTGACGGGGAGGCAACCTTTTTCATTGGGGCCTTCCCTTGGCCCCCTGTTGTACTTCGTAATCTATGCTTTCGGCAACTCTATGCTTTCGGCAACTCGCTCGCTGTGCCTGGCTGCACTTCCCACGCACAAGGGAGCGGGATGCTAAGGAGTATGAAACTGCTATAAACCCTTTAATAGTGGCTGACTTGGCTTCTGACCCATGCTCTGCCCAATATTCATGGAAGACAACAGTGATACAGGAAAAACGGCCCCCTAGATGAGTGTCAATGAAAGGCCCAATCAGGAGAGGGCTTCCACGAAGCCCGTAGAGTTTAACTACGCAGACTCACCCGCAGGGGGAGAGGATGCCACAGGTGCATTCCCCACAAAGGTGTTAGTGTCTGGGGAGGGATGGTGATTTATACCCCTCTCTGTCACTTAAGGGGGAGTCACCTCCAGAAGGATCCCGTTTACCCTGTCCCATATGGAGTGTCAAGCGTAGCGGGCTCAACCCTTAGTCCCAAAGGGGGGTTTACCTTGGGGAGAGGCGACAATCTCCTTGGATTTGTCACTTAATCGAATACAGCAGGTGTATGTCTGATGAAATATACTTTTGTTTCCAGGTTCCTTCCTGGGAATTCTACATGTCATTTTTTGTATTACAGGAGTTCTACTCTAAAACCTCTATATGCTGTAGATTTTTGTTTTACCCTCTGCACACATATGCTATAAAGTTTAACCATTTGTTTGTACTTGTCAATGGGTATTGCAAGGGGTGCAGAAGTACGAGTCTGACACATTATTGGTAAATTGGTTGGCATAGCCTTATATTTATAACAGCACAAGAAAAGAAAAGCCTTTCTTGCCCTATTACTATGAGGGGTTGCCTTACCTCAACAAAAATACTAAGCATCCAGTTAGGATGTCCGTAAAGTAAACATGTCCACCGTCCTGTGTCTAAATCAATTTCTATCCCTTACACTTATTAGACTAACCAAAGAAAACTGTGTGCCTCATTAATCCAGAAGGCGGTTGCTCTCATTCTGGATCTAGACTCCAAGGCTCAGTTCTTGTTAAAGAATATTCAGTTTTAATATCTACTTCTTAAATGTTCAATTCAACTTAACGAAAACAGTTCCCCAATCCTCTGGAGAGAACCTCTTCCATGGTTCTTGTTTCAACTTATAAACAAAACACAGTTCCCCCAATCTTCTGGAGGAATCCTCTTCCTCTGTCTGTATAATAAAAATATAGTTCCCCAATCCTCTGGAGAGAACCTTTTTCTTAAACCATTTCTGTCCATGAAACACAAACCACAGTTCCCTAGCCTTCTGGAGGGAACCTATACCTCTTGTTAGTGCTTCAGCTCGTAAGGAACAAGTTATTTACCTGTAACTGTTGTTCTCCAGCATGGGTCTGGCATGGATTCACATGCTCATGAATATTCCCCGTTGTCAGGCTGGGAATCCTCGGTAAAGAAAAAATCAGTATCAGTTTCGTTTCTGATCTGTCTTTCTTAGTAGTAACCAATCACTGATCTCTGGGTCATACTGCCCCCAGCCAATGACTGCCCTCTCCCTAAGCCCCTCCCCTGGCAGCCATCTTCGGATTTGGTAGCACGTTAAGTGGCAGTATGACCAAGTGAAGAGCCGCAGAGGGGAAGGAGGGAGGGTTCGCATGTGAATCCATGCCAGACTCATGCTGGAGAACAACAGTTACAGGTAAGTAACTTGTTCCTTCTCCAGCATGGGGTCTGGCATGGATTCACATGCTCATGAATATAAGAATACATAGCAGTATACACATGCACAACCACGGGAGGTGGCAACAGGCTCAATATTAAGCAATACAACAACTCAACATTAAGCATCTCTTACCTCCTCACCAGGCTCACCTTAAGCGAACAGGTTGCGCAGCACTGCTTGGCCGACCCTGGATTCCTCCCTGGAGTCCCGATCGACGCAGTAGAATCTTGTGAAGGTGTGCGTCGACCTCCACGTAGCAGCCCTGCAGATGTCCAGCAGGGGCACACCAGACAGGAATGCCGTGGTAGCAGCAATCGCTCTGGTCGAATGGGCTTTCGGACGGCAGGGCAGAGGTCGGTTTGCCAACCGGTGACAGTGCATGATGCAGCCGGAGAGCCATCTGGAAATGGAAGCCTTCGAGAGAGTCTTCCCTTGATTCACAGGTCCAAAGTTCACAAACAGCTGTGATGTCTTCCGAAAACTCTTTGTGCGGTCCACGTAGAACTTTAGCGGTCTAGCTACATCCAGCAAGTGCAAAGTCCTCTTGGCCGGCGACGAAGGCGACGGGAAGAAAACTGGCAACACCCAGGGCTCGTTGAAGTGGAAGTTCGACGGCACCTTGGGCATAAAGGAGGGGTGCGTCCTCAGCACCACCCTCGTGTCGTGAAAAGTCAAGTAAGGAGGCTTGCAAGATAGGGCCTGGATCTCTCCCACTCGCTGTGCGGAGGTGATGGCCACGAGAAATGCTGTCTTCCACGACAGGAACTTCAACGGCACCAAATGCATAGGCTCGAATGGGGCCCCCATGAGCCTGGTCAGCACCACGTTGAGCTCCCACGCCGGGGCAGGGGCCTTCACCGGCGGGAACGATCAGAATAGTCCCTTCATAAATTCCTTCACCAGGCGATGAGACCACAAGGACGCCCGTCCTGTAGTTCTGGTGTATCGGGAGATGGCAGCCAGATGTATCTTGATGGAGGCGTGAGCTAGTCCAGCTTTGGCCAGCGACAGTAGGTACGGCAATACTTGAGGGGCTGTAATCCGCAGAGGGTTAATCTTCTGTGCACGGCACCATACAGAGAACCTCTTCCACTTATGTCCATAGCACTTGAGAGTTGAGGACGCCCTGGCCTTTGCAAGAACCTCTCTGCAGTCAGCCGGGATATCGTATCCTCCAAACTCTAGCGCTGCAGGAGCCAAGCCTGCAAGTTCAGCGACTCCGGGTCGTGATGAAGAATGGCGCCTCCTTCTCTGGAGAGAAGATCCGCGTCCGTCGCCAGCCTGACTGGTGGGGACGTTGACAAGTCCAGAAGGTCCGGGAACCAGATCTGTCTCGGCCACGCCGGTGCGACGAGGATCATCCTGCACCTGGACCTCTTGCGCTGGTTGATGAGACGGAGCAGCAACAGGTCGATCTGGGGTTTGCCCCATCGTTGAAAGAGCCGATCCACCTGGTCCTGGCGTAGTTCCCACTTGTGGCACGAGCGCAGCTCCTTGCTGAGTGAGTCGGCGATGGTGTTTTTTATTCCTGCCAAGTGGAAAGGAACCAGAAACATCCCCTGGGCGACGGCCCAGTGCCACAGTTCCTGGGCCTCCTTGGATAGGGCTGGGGATCTGGTGCCTCCCTACTTCCGGATGTAGAACATTGTGGTGGTGTTGTCGGTGAAGATCCTCACCACTTTGTCCTTGAGGGACGGAAGGAAGGATTTGAGCGCCCAGAACACGGCTTGAAGTTCCAGGATGTTGATGTAGAGAGACCTCTCCTCCGGGAGCCAAAGGCCTCTTGCGTGGAGATCTCTGGTGTGGGCCCCCCATCCCTCCAGGAGGGCGTCCGTCATCACCGTCTCCTGATACGCTGGGGTCTGAAAGTCCGTGCCTGCCGTGTGCACGGACACCCCACCATTGAATCGCCCGACGGAACTCCTCGTCGAGCGGGATCCTGTCTTCGAAGCTGCCCGTTGCTTGAATCCAGCGGGCGTCAAGGAACTCTTGTAGCGGACGCATCCAAAGTCTGCAAAGGGGCACCAGGTAGATGCAAGAGGACATCATCCCGAGGAGGGACTTGATGGACCTTACCCTGGCCGCCACATCCGTGGCTAGCAGGCGCTGCACCTTGCCCAAAATGGCCTTCGTCCTTTCTTCCGACGGAGACGCCAATCGCTCAACTGTATCAAGCTTCGCTCCCAGAAAAAGTGCCACCTGCGATGGAACCAGGTGGGATTTGGGGTAGTTGATGGCGAATCCCAGTTCCGTGAGCAGGTGGATGGTCTTCGCTGTGTGTTCGAACGGTGAGTTCTCTTGTCTTTGCACGGATTAGCCAGTTGTCCAGGTAGGGGTAGGCGTGGATCCCCTGCAGGCGCAGCCGCGCCACCACTGGTGCCAGGCACTTGGTGAACACCCTGGGTGCCGACTTCAATCCGAACGGCCGGGCTCTGAAATGGTAGTGACGTCCCTGGACTACAAATCTGAGGAACTTTGTGTCCTTTTAGAGTGGGGATGTGGAAGTAAGCATCCTCCAGGTCCAACGACGATAGGAAGTCGCCCTCCTCCAGCTGTCCCAGCACGTGCTGGAGGGTGACCATCCTGAATTTCTGTGCCTTGATGTACTTGTTTAACCAACGCAGGTCCAGGATGGGGGGCCAACCGCCTGTCTTCTTTGTGACGAGGAAGTACCTTGAGTATACTCCGGAGCCCCGGAGCCTCTTGGGAACAAGCTTGATGGCACCTTTCTTGAGCATCGCCCTTACCTCCAACAGCAGTTGAGGGACGTGATTCTACTTCCGGGCCACGGGAGGAATGCGAGGACACTTCTTTTGGAATTCTAGCGAGTGACCGCGGGCCAGGGTGTCCAGCACCCAACGGTCGGTGGAGATGGACTCCCACACGCTGACTAACTTCGTCAGCCGGCCTCCCACTGGGGTGCTTTGGTGGGGGCCCGACGCTACGGCTGGTTCAGTCCTGCTTGGAAGAGGCCTTTCCGCCTTGGCCTCCTTGCCGACGGCGGCGAGACCCTCCTTGCTTGCTGCAACCTCTGTAGGCCCCTTGGGACGAGGAGCGGGCCGCCTGGCGGTACGTAGAAGGGCCACCGCTGGATCCCTTGGAGGCTCCCTGTCTGCCTCCGGAGCTCCGAAAGGGCCGCCGTTGCTGAAGGACTCCTAGGGCTTGGGCTGTCTCCGTGTCGGTCTTGATGTCCTGGAGCGACTCATCCACCGTCTTCCCAAACAGGTTGTTGCCATCGAACGGCATATCCAACACTCTGGTCTGAATGTCCTGGCGGAAGTCCGTCGCCTTGAGCCACCCTCGTCGTCGAAGACAAACCCTGTTGCCCAGCTGGCAAAATCCAGTATCGGCAATGTCCGTTGCCACCGTTATGGCGTGATCCTCCGCCCTCTTGTCTGGTAGTAAGTCCAGCAGGGGAGCTATCTTGTACCAAAGCTCCCTGTCGTAACGGGCCACAATCGCTAAGGCACTGGCCGCCTTAATCGTCGTCGCCGCCGACGAGATGACTCGTCGTCCCATGGAGTCCAACTTCTTGCCCTCACTGTCCGGTGGGGAAGTGGAAGTTGAAGCCGCCGCACCCGCCGCTTTCTTGTTGGCCGCTGCCGAGATGACCGAATCCGGCGTAGGCTGGGCCCTGAGGCACACGGGGGCGGTATCGGGGACCCGGTACTTCTTCTCGTACCTGTCCCTCTTGGCGGGTGTCGTGGAAGGGTTCTTCAGGATAGCCAGCCCTTCGTCCCAGATGTCCTCGAGCAACGGTACAGCGAGGACCGTCTTTCTCTTGGCCTCCCGCCGTTGGTAAAGAAAGCCTTCCTTCTTCTGTTCCTCCGGGCAGAGCTGGAAGAGCTCGGATGCCCTGGCTATCATGGCGTGGAAAGAGGCAATTTCGTCGGGCGGAGAGGCCCGAGGGGGAGGAGGGGGGTGATGATGGAATGTCCGTCGTATCATCGCCACCGTCGTCGTCCGTCCCCGTCACTGTATCCGTCGCTGTATCATCCCGAGGGTCGGGCGAGGGGTCCACAGGCCTTGTGGGCACGAAGGGCGGTGCGGGGTGGACTCTCCTCCGCTTGTTCCGAGGGCTTCCCGATGGTCCTGGTTCTGGATCCTCCGTCGGGGTCCGTGGTAACCTCGTCCTTATCTCAGTACATAAGGATTGGATCGCCAACAAAATGGCTGCAAGCTATCCTGAGGCTCGGACAATGGCTGCTCCAGTGGGCCTTCGTCGTCGCCATCGTCGCTATCTTCGATCACATCAGCAGGATCCTTCCCCTGGGATCGAACCTTCTTGAACATCTCGTTGAGGCCTTTCACGGTTTCCACCAGATCCTCCTCAGAGGCTGAATCTGTGCCCGTAATGGCCACCGCCCCCCCCCCTCTTTTTCCACCGGGGTCTTCACGGGGGTCTTAACGATGGGCTGGAAAGAGGCTTCCCTCCGCGGTGGCAGGGAAACTCTGGGCCCGAGGCCGCCTCCACTAGCGTAGTCTCTGCCGGCTTCGCCAGGGCCGCTGCGACAACCTCAATAGAGGCCTTTGCCGGTTGGATCAAAGCCCTCACCACCTTAGGTGCATCCTGGGCCTTCGCTTTGGGGGGAGGGTCATTGCCTTGCTCCCCCTCGGCTCCCTTCGAGATCGACCGGGGCCTCTCCAGAAGCTTACCCGGGTTCTCCGACTTCCTCTTCCCCGAACCAGAGCGCTGGCTCGTGGTTTATCGTGCCGGGGAAGTCGCGCCCTGCTTGGCAGCCGAAGAGCCCGACCTTTCTGCGCTCCTGGTGCCCGCGGTGCTTGGCCTTCTGTTGGGCCCCCGTCGCTGGGGCACCCTCTTTGGACTTAGAAGACCGCTCAGACTTTTTCTTCGCCTTCTCACCTGCTGTGCCCTTCTCCAGCCAGGCAGCGAGGCGGGAATGACTATCTTGCTTGGTCCGTTCCGACAGGTTCTTGCAGAACACACAGTCCTTTTCCATGTGCGTCTTGTCCTCATGAAGGCAGTAGAGACATTGCGAATGCTCGTCCTCCTTGAAAACATTTTGCAATCCGCATCCAGGGCAGTTCCTGAACAGCTTGGATCCGGGCATCAAGCTTCCCTTGTCCTGGGCCATGTCCGTGAGGTAGGCCTCAGATCTTCTGGAATCCTCCAAGAAGCGTAACTCGATGAAAACTTCACCCTCGAGGGGCGTAGAAGAATTCCGAAACGGGTCCCCGTTAACGGAAGTAGAAGCGGTGGAGCTTGAGGCTCGATTAAACCGAAAAATGAGAAAATCTCTTAGAAAAAGCGCGAAAACGCAGTAAAAGCTCGAGAGCTAAGCACGAGGACTCCCAACACTTGAACGTGCGGTAAAAATCTGAGGATGGCTGCCAGGGGAGGGGCTTAGGGAGAGGGCAGTCATTGGCTGGGGGCAGTATGACCCAGAGATCAGTGATTGGTTACTACTAAGAAAGACAGATCAGAAACGAAACTGATACTGATTTTTTCTTTACCGAGGATTCCCAGCCTGACGACGGGGAATATTCATGAGCATGTGAATCCATGCCAGACCACATGCTGGAGAAACAACACAGAGTTCTCAATCTTCAGGAGGGAACCTCTTTCCTAAACCATCTCTGTCCATCAAACACAAACCACAATTCCCCCGTTTTATGGAGGCAACCTATCCCTCTTGTTAGTGCTTCAGCTCTTAAACAGCACACATTTCTCCAATTTTCTGAAAGGAACCGCTTCCACGGTCTGTGAAATAAAATGTAGCTCATCAGTCTGTTGTCAGGCCTGGTTCACTAACCTGCCAGACCAGACCGTAGATTTTACCAAATGTCACAATACTGTAGTCACTAATGGGGTATCAAGTCTGGTTCACTTACCTGCCAGAATTAGTTACTTAAGTTTGAATTCCAAAACGTTTGCTCTGTCGCTGGTTTCTCTTTGAATCCTTTTACTTTCTCTGGGTCTCCCTGACTCCAGCACACTGGTTATAAGTATCTTTGCACTGATGTGGGTCCCTGACCCTTATACCTATAGGATAATCTACAGGAAAGCGGAAAAAAGTGACTAACGTCCAGAGCCACAGTGGACTATGTAACAGCCAAGTTGGCTTTAAAAATATACAAAGCTGAAATTGTCCAGCCAAAAGCATGAAGCCTGAAAAAACAAATAAATGTAGCCGCCAAAGGAGTCATTCTCAGCTATTAGATCGATTTCTAATCCTAGCTGTTTACATTCCAGCATGCCTTCATCTCAGAAGATGGCAAATTACTTTAATGTTTTCTTTCTCGATACAATTAAGCAGACTAGAAGTGATATTGATGGAACTTCAAATACGACCCTGTTCATAAGTGAGTTTGACGTAATTGCAGAGAAAAAGACTCATTCAACTGAGTTTAATCTCAATCCGGTCGGTAGAGAAACCATCGAAAAGTTACTGTCACACCTTAAGCCAACTAATTTTGTCTATGACCCAATCCCAGCATATTTGGCAAAACAACACGCTCAGGCTTTGAGTGAACATATTCAAGTATTTGTAAAGGCCTCACTAGATCAGGGCTTTGTGCCAGAAGAGTTGAAAAAATCCTATTTGACACCATTGCTAAAAAAAAAACCGTGGACCCTAAGGTCCTGACCAACTACCGCCCTATTGCAGGATTATTATGGCCAACAAAAATCCCAGACAAAGTTGTAACTACTCAACTTCAGGATTACCTGGAATCCAATAACATTTTAGATGCCCATCAGTACGGCTTTAGGCTGGGACATGGGACAGGGACTGCCTTAGTAAAGGTCTGGGACGACCTACTCAGAAATGCAAATAAGGGGGGCATTAGCATGCTAGTCATGCTGGACTTGTCTGCAGCTTTCGGTATTGTGGACTATAATAAACTCGGTTCTTGGTTAACATCTTTGGAACAGGTATCGGAAAAAGCACTGAAGTGGTTCACTTCTTTTTTCACCAATCGATAACAACAAGTTAAGTCTGGCCAGTTTGTTTCCGAAATGTTGACAGTACCTTGTGGGGTACCGCAGGGTACATCCCTGTTACCTGTGCTATTTAACCTGTACATTCTTCCACTGTTAAAAATCTTTGCAGAATGTAATCTTCAGTACCATTCTTACGCAGATGATACCCAGATTTATGTAAGCTTAAAACAACCATTTGAGGCAACAGAGCGCATTTTACAGTGTGCAGAAAGAATCCGTCTTTGGATGGTTGAAAATAAGCTTCAGCTGATTCCTAGTAAAACAGAAATCATATTTAGATCTAAAAACAAATTGGCGAATATCTTTCCTACACTACCATGTCCAACGCTCTTTGGAATTGCCTCTAAATTTACTGATTCTGTGAAGAATTTAGGATGCATCTGGCAATCTAATTTGGATTGCAATTTACAAGTAAATCAGATTATTAGGTCTGTATATTTTCAACTGAGGATTTTGAAACCAATTCTTCCCCCGATAGCTGAGCATGACCGGGCAGTGGTGGTGGGCACCCTTGTTAATGCTAGGCTGGACTACTGTAATGCGCTCCTGGTAGGTAGCCCGAAATACCAGCTAAAGCGCCTTGCAGTGGCCCAAAATTCAGCAATACGCTTCATCTTTTCCCTGCCCTGGAAATCATCAGTCTCTGGTTTCCGTAGAAGCCTTCATTAACTGCCGGTTTAGCAGCGGATTCAATTTAAACTATTATGTCTTGTGTTCAGATGTATTCATGATTTGGCACTGTCATATTTGTCATAAAAAATCATGATCTATAAACCTACACGCTGCATGCGATCCCTGGATCAGGGCCTGTTGACGATTCCCTCATCTAAAACCACGTGGGGCGACATACGCTTTTCGGTGGCCGGCCCTCGAGCCTGGAATCTAATTCCATTATATCTACGACAGATTGAATCTATGGTCATTTTAAGGAAAAAACTGAAAACCTATCTGTTTATATAAATACACAAATACTACATTGTTGTGCTATCTTGATATGATCTGCGCCTAGATGCAGCTTGCTGCTTGGTTCCTATGGATATGCACAATATAAATCTCTAACGTAACATATACTTCACTGAAGGACTTTGTCTGTTTCCATGTGAGTCGCAGACCCTGAATTACATTGGCAGGGCTTACCCGCTTTCATATGGGTCCAAGACCCTGTTCTTCTGCTTTAGTGGGATCCCTGTCCCTGCTTCACCTATTGTCCCCTTGGACAGACCTGGTGTACTCTCCTGCCAGGTATTAATGTGTACAATTCCTCTGTTATTTCCTTTTGCTGTTCCGTTGTCTTCGTGTGCTTTACAAAGTTTGCATCAACTTCTATATGCTCCACCGTTGTCCCCTCTTGCTTCTTGGGATGTATTTGCATGGTTTACAAAGTTTGTATCAAATTGTATAATTCTTCTTTCATCCATTTTTGCTTTGCAGGATATATTTATAGGATTTACAGAATTTGTATCAAATTGTATAATTCCTCTTTTTTTTCCCCACTTTTTTTTATTTAAAATGTTCAACAAGAGATAATCAAATTCTCCCATGGAGAGCAAAAACAGGAACAAAACAAATTCCACCTAAAAAAAAAAACATTCCCCCCCCACACCACCCCCACCCCCACCCCCGCCCCCACCCCCCAGGATGTCCAGGCCTCCAAAAAACAACAGTGCAAAGAGCAATGAGCACGGTCGAAACACAGAACACAATAGTACAGAAGGTGCAGCTGGTAACAGGGGCCCCACATCTTCTAAGACCCGGGGTTCTCAGAAAGTGCCACAATTTCCCCTCCCCAGTGGCCATACAAATAATCACAGTGCAAATCACAATTTCATGGCTTCACAGTCTGCATTCAGAATAACCACAGTCCATTCCTGCAGAAAGGAGGGCATAGAATCATTGACCATGGCAGCAAGTTTCTCGTATGTAAAGATGGAAATAAGCTTAGTGAACCACTCCGACTTAGAAGGCACTATAGGGCTTTTCCACTTCTGAGCCAGAGCCAATCGTCCCACCCTCAGCATGGCCCCCATCGCCTTCGAGAAGGAAACCACCTCTTTATCGGGCAAAGGAGTGCCCAGAAGAACCTCCAAAGGATGCATGGAAGGGCAAGTCCCCAGAATGTCTTTTATCCAGCTAAGAACCTCTGTCCAATAGCAGCAAATAACCGGGCATTCCCACCACATGTGAAACCAGGTACCTTTATTGGCACACTGCCTAGGGTACCAAGGGGAAACTTCCCTAAACATCTTAGAGAGGGCCGCTGGAGACGAATTCCAGGAGTGTAACACCTTAAAATTATGCTCCGCCGCCACTGTATATAGCTCTCCTGAAGACACTGCCTTGAATACAGACTGCCAGAATTGATCGTCTAAGGTGAAGCCCAACCGCTCCTCCCAAATACGTTTGAATGGCTGCCTACCCACCAGATTGGAAGAGATAAGCACTTTATATATCTTAGAAAGGGATCCCTTCCTAGTTGTGGCTTCCACAAAAAGCCTCTCAAATGGGGTAAGGGGGCACGACAAGTCGGCGCACCAACGCTCCCAAGTTAGGATTCCCTTCAGCCTCAAATATTCAAAAACCGTTGGGGGCTTAGCCTCGAACAGGCTCACCAAATGCTCATACTCCAGGAAGGACCCATCCCTAAACAATTGCGCCGCCCTTTCCAACCCCTGGTCTGACCAGGACTGTGTTTCTCGGAACCCCTTCCTGTCCAGATCAACCGGAGGACCCCACAAAGACGACAAAGGAGAGGGCCAGGAGGAGAGAGGCCTATTGTCCTTAGAGGGCTTCCAAACCGTCCACAGCACTGCGAGCGTAGGATGGGACTTAACAAGCCCTGGAATAGAATTCTTGGGAGCCCACAGGAAGTCCCTAACCTTTCTAGGATGGACCTGATCTTCCTCCACATACGTCCAATATGTGCGCAGATCATCCCTCAAGTGTTCCAGCAGAACCCGTAACTGAGCTGCCTTATAATACCCTCTAAAGTCCGGCAAGCCGAAACCACCAAGGGACTTGGGCAGCGTCAGGGTAGGAAACCCAACCCTAGGCCTCCTCCCATTCCATATGAAACGAAGAACGCGAGAATGCAATGAGGCAAAGAATGATTTCGGCACTATGCAGGGGAGCGACAAAAAGAGGTAGAGAAGCCGCGGGAGAACATTCATTTTAATCACTACCATCCGACCAAACCAGGAAAGAGTCAGGGGAGCACATCTCAGTAGGTCACTCTGGATCTTGGCAAGGATGGGAGGGAAGTTAAGCACAAACACCTTACCGAGGACTCTGGGGATGGTGAAGCCCAAGTATTTGATGGAATCCCGCTCCACCCGCACCCCATACACTTCCTTTCTTCCCTCAAGCTCCAGATCCAGCCCCCCCATGGGCATTATACATGACCTAGACAGATTCAGTTTAAGCCCGGAGAAGGAACCGAACCAGCAAATCAGTCCTAACAAACGTGGTAGGGCCGAGCTAAGGTTTGTCAGACACACCAGAATATCATCCGCAAACAAGGACAATTTAAATTCATGGTCACCACATCGCAACCCCGAAAGACCCTCCTCAGCCCTGACGGCGAAGGCGAAAGGCTCCATCGCCAGTGCATACAACAAAGGAGAAAGGGGACACCCCTGACACGTACCCCGAGAAAGCGAGAAAACCCGTGACATCCAACCATTGACCAACACCCTCGCCGAGGGACCATTGTATAGTGCAGCCACCCACTTACAAAATTGTCCCCAAAGCCCATTTTCCTCAACACTCTCCCCATGTATAGCCACTCGACCCGATCAAAGGCCTTTTCAGAGTCCACCGGCAAAAGATAGGCCTCCAGATCTTACTTCGACGACTCATACATTAACTCCAGGGTTTTTCTCACATTGCCCGACCCCTGCCGCCCAGGGACGTAGCCAACCTGATCACCATGAACCAGGGAGGGAAGATAACTAGAGAGCCTGTTCGCCAAGAGTTTAGCCAAAATCTTATCAACATTAAGCAGCGAGATGGGCCTATAGGATTGACAGTGCTCGGGATCTTTCCCCTCCTTCGGCAACACCACTATGAGAGCTGACATCATAGAGGCGGGCAGAGAGCCCGAGTCCAGGGCAGCATTGAATACTTTAGCCAGAAAGGGGGCCACTGCGGAGCGAAAGATCCTGTAAAAACGGACCGTAAAGCCATCATCCTCCGGAGCAGTACCGCTCTTCAGGGAGGCAATGGTATCCATCACCTCCTGGGAGGAGATAGGCAATTCCAACCTGGTAAGCCCCTCCGCACAAAGTCGAGGGATCTGCAACGACTCCAAAAATAAGTCTACGTCGCTCCCATCCCCAGAGTATTCTGATGCGTACAGGTCCTCATAATACCGCCCAAACTCTGCTGCGATCATGTCCTCTTGCACAACTCCTTCCCCCGTACGACCCCTAATCCGATTCACCCTCCTACTATTCCGAAGCTCCCTCAAACGCCACGCCAGAATTCGGTCCGCCTTCTCCCCCCGCTCCATATACCGCTGTTTCAAAAAGGCCAACTTTCTCTCCGTTTGCCCCACAAGTAAGGCTGACAATTGAGCTTTAAGATTCTGAAGCTCTTCCCATTTGCCCGGAGCCATCTGCGATCTCAACTTTCCTCCCGGCTGGATGCCCGCAATTTGCTTCCTCAACTTCGCCTCCTCCCTCCCCCTCTCCCGCTTTCTTCTCGCGCCCATCTCTATAAGCACGCCCCTGATAGTGGCCTTAAACGCGTCCCACACTCCCTGGACACTCACCTCCCCTGTGTCGTTAAGAAGGAAGTATTCCCCAATAGAACCAAGTAAAGCTTCTTTAAGTTCCTTATCCAGCAAAAGACTATCATTACACACCCAACGCGCCCTAGCCGGAATCGACCCGGGAACCCCCACCGTGGCCCAAACCAAGTCGTGATCCGACCACGGAACTGCCTCCACACCAAATCCCAAGACACTATCCCGCAATATAGAGTCCACCAGGAGGAGATCAATCCTTGAGAACGCCTTGTGAACCACCGAATAAAAAGTGAACAGAGGGTCGCAGCCTTCCTTTACAACATGCACGTCTGCCAAACCCAGCATGTCATCAGTTCGCCTAAACGAAGCCGCCAACTTTCTCTGAACCCTCTGGTTAGGGCATGGGGAAAAGGATTTCCTGTCCTTATCCGGATAGAGAACCATGTTAAAGTCCCCCCCGACTATCAACGCCCCCTCCGCAAAGCCCTGAATTTTCTCCCCCACTCTCTCCCAGAAAAGATCTTGCGCCTCATTCGGAGCATAAACCCCCCACCAGGGTCAACAATCGACCCTTCACCGATCCCTTAACCATTATGTAACGACCCTCCGGATCAGATTGATGGGCCTTAGGGACAAAGAGAGCCATGGGGGAGATCAAGACTGCAACACCCCTTTTCTTAGCCCTGTAAGGAGACTGGAACAATGACTGAATAGCTTTAGATCGCAACGCTGGTTCCTTTCCCTTAACCCAGTGGGTTTCCTGCACAAACAGAACATGCAACTTAAGCCTAGAAAGTTCCCTCACCACCAAGGGCCGTTTTGTAGGGGAGTTCAACTCCCGCACATTCAGGGACCCCACCTGCAACCTCTGCAGAGTGTCATCCATTAACCTGGCCATATAATGCCGTCCCAATTGGGTAACAACCGCTCTGGAAGACCAGCCCTCCTCGCTCACCTGCACCTGAAGAAATCAAAAAGGGATCCCCAGAATCCCTACCCCTCCGAGACCAAGACAACCTTAAAAACATTCCCAAAACCATGAAAACAAGTTGCAAACCTCCCCTGCCCACCCTAACCCCAAACACCCTGAAACTCTACCCCCCCCCCCACATCTCCGTACCCCTGAGCGCCTGGGCGGACTGCGGCATCTCCCAGCCACACCACCAGGCCACCAGAAATCGCCCCCCACCAGGGCACCACCCACACCTTAAAAGCAACTGACATTATGAGCCCCCCCTTTCAAAAAATAACACCCCCCAACCACCACCCCCTGAAGCCACCCCCCCCCCCCCATAAGCCTCAACAAACCCTGGGAACAAAGAATTGAACAACCAACCCAAGGAACAGACACACTCCTGGTGTAGCCGTCCACATTGCCCCCCAGGACCACCTCCGAGAGCCCAACCAAAAAGACATAACTAAATCATGGAGGAGGCTGCTCCGGAGAGTGGGGCGCCACTTTTCTGAATTTCCTGTGCCCGCGCACTCGCAACCGACCCGCAAATCCCGACGGGCCTGGGCGGTTCCCACCCAAATCATCCCCCCCACCCTCCACCCTCGAAGGGGGGTCCCCCAACAGTTCACGGGTGACACGTTGAATGTCTGCCTCTGAAGAAAGGGAGTACTTATCACCATCCAGCTCAGAGGCAAGGGAGAAGGGATGACCCCATCTGTAACGAACCCCCTTAGCCTGCAACCACTTGGTCAGTGGGCCGCAGAGGCACCGTCGAGCCAGGGTAAGCGCCGAGAGGTCTTGATACACCTTGATGTGGGCCCCATTCCAGTCTATAGAACCCTTTTTGCACGCTAAATCCAGGATCTTGACTTTTTCAGCATAATGATGGAATTTCACAAGGACCGTACGGGGTTCACCCACACGACCCCCAGCCCTGTGGGCTCTATCAATGGTGGGCTCGCTGGTATTCTCACCATCAAAAAGACTGCTCACAATCGCCTTCACACCCTTCACAATGTCTATCTGGGACTCCCACTCCCGTTCAGGCATACCAAAAAAACGTAGGTTGGAGCGATGCTCTCTATTTTCTAAGTCGTCCAACTTGAGAGTGGCCCTCTCCTCCCGCCTCTCAAGCTCCGCCAACCTCATGTCAAATTGTATCTCAAAAAGATCCGCCGAGGACTGATTGGCCTCCAGCGCCTAAACCCGATCTTCCACATCGTCCACCTTCTTATCCAAGGAGTCCAGACGCCTGTTGACATCGGCTCGAAACCCTCTTATCTCCTCCAGCAGGACCGCCATGTTGCGGCTCATCGACAAGGCCTCCGACGCCTCCGCCTGAGCCCCTGCCTCCATGACAGCCTCCTTCCCCTCCTCCACCTCGACTCTCCGGAATCTTTGCAAGGCCAGCACCTAGTCCATGCAGGAGGGATCAAGAAGGCATTCCCAGCCAGAGAACAGCAGTCCCCTGAGAGACACTAGGCTGAGGCCCGCAGACCGGCCGCACCGGTCTCACCACTTCTCACACTCAGCAGCTCCACCAAAGCATCCAGGGTCCTGAAACAGAAGCTCCTATGGTTGAGAGCGTCCCCACAGCACCAGCCCAACCAAGTTCTTGAAGGGAGGACCGGTCACTCCCCTCAGTCCGCCACACAGAGCGGCCACCACGCTCCCCGAACAGGCTCCAAGATACGTGGGCCCGGCTAGCCACTACTCCATTCAGTGCCGCGGCCCGGGATGAGCCCTCCGGCAGCACGGCACCGCTCCCACACAGCGCAGTAGGAGGGCGTGACAGGCCCCACAAGCCCCCCTGCTCACTCCCCGAGTAGATCCTCCAGACACGCCACAGACGATAGGGCCAAGGCACCGCACCAGCCCCTCCACCAGGTGACTGCTCCAAGGGGGGTAAAACGGTAAAACTCTTTACAGGGCTCAGTAGCCCGCTCCCTCGCAGACAGCACTCACTCCCCAGAGGCGCAGGGAGCCCATCTTCTTCCAGGCCCCTCCACGCCCTGCCGCAGGGCCCCCTCACAAGGACCAGGCCCCCTCTTTCACCACCTCAGCCAACCTTCAGAACGGCAGGGAAAAGGGCCCCCCTCCGGAGGAGAAAGAACACTGACAAAGGAAGCGCCAGCAGGCCGCCAAGCACCCTCCAGCCGGGATCCAGCGTAGGCCGGGGCTCACCAGCACAGCACCATCAGCCGAAGACTGCCCACAGCAGCCACCCGCCCCAGTCACAGACAAGGCGGCCGCGGCCACAGGACGGGAGCACGAAGTCAGGAGCGGCTCACTCCTGCCGCCGGACTGGCGAGTGCTCAGGCAACGGCTCCTCTCACCGCCACCGCTGCCAGCAGTCTACGAGGGCTGGATCCCTGGGAGCGCGTATGCAGAGGACCAAAGCAGTCCCAGAGGAATGGAGGGGCCCGCACCACCAGCGCTCGGCACCCCTCTCCGGGGAGGGGAAGGGGCGCGGCCGCCGCGGAAGATCCTGCACGCAGGAAGGCCCGTGACACCTCCCCCACCGGGACGACTCCTCCGTCACCACGGAACTGCCGGCGGGAAGCAGGCCACACTCCATGTCCCCGGCCCGTGAGGCAAGCTTCGCTCTCCGCTGTCCCGGCTCCACAAGCGACCAGGATTGCACTCACGGAGTGCCTGGGGCGTCCGCACACAGCCTGGGGGGGGTCAAATCTCCTCTCCAGGGGGAATAAGAGGGGCTCAGACTCCTATTTCGGTGCCCGGGGGAAGAGCTCGACAGAGATGCTCCAGCACATCTCAACGCCCCCTCGTGGCTCGTATAATTCCTCTTTTACCCCATTTTGCTCTTTGGGATGTATCTACATGCCTTTTTAATTCAATCAGCTCCCTCTGTGCCCCAAGAACCGGTCCGACCATTTCCCTACCTTTGGGAAGTCTCTGGCTGGTCTCCGGCCTCTTCTGGAGGTGGAGTGGAGCTTCTCTGTTGCTGCCGGGCTCTGCGTTCTGTCTCTCATGGCTCTGAAGCTTGAGATTCTCCTTCACGTCTCTGGCTGCTCGCATCTTCGTTTTCGGTCTGCTTTTGCCCGTCAGGCTCCTCTTCCCTCCGCCACCAGCCAGGTCCGTCTTGCTTGGACCTCTTGAAAAGTCACATCTTTCTGCGTCCCGGGTTCCAGCCTTCGGGGCCCCTGACACGGATCAGGCTTCTCGTCCCTCGCTCCTTCAGGGCTGGCTTGACGCTTCATTCAGTCGTCCTTCCCTTTTTATGATTGAGGCTGCCTCTTGAAAACTATACCACGTGTGCTGGTTCCGCTGTGGGCTTTTGCCTCGCTGTTCCATCTTCTTCGCCTCAGTGGTATTTTGTAGTAAGCCTGGATAAGTCTCCATCTTCCCCGTCCCAGTATGATTAATGAGACCGTCTACTCTAACACAGAGGTATGGGGGACTGGAAGGGCCTGAGTGGGGATAAGGAAAGTGGTGATCCCAAAGGAGGTGAATGCTGTGTTCTCCCAGGGCCATTGTCACTGGTCCCATGAAGGATTTCCCTCCCCATGAGATCCACCCACTGAGTACCGCCCCCAGGGGGACTAACGGCTAGCACCCCCACCACCGTGGCCTCATGGGAAGGGGCTCTCCCCATGGAAGCAGTGACAGTACCCTGGGATCCTTCACAGTATGATGCCCAGGTCTGTTTCTCAACCACTGATGAGCTTGGATGACAGTCCATCAACTGTCACACTGCAATGGGGCTTGGCCATTCTCCTGCTTGTGTACTGTACCATGAGTACTGTTAAGAGCCATTTGGAAGGCAAGACCCTATCACCTTCGATCTGTGGCTCTGTGTTCGGCTGGACATGGATTGTTCACTAAATGGAGATAACGTCGGCATCTATGGCACGTCAAACCTTTTAAATGTTGTGAGAAACCCGAGACCGTTCTCACATCTACTCCCCTTGGATCCTCTGCGCAGGTGGCCAGGGAAAGGCAATTGCTTTTGTATCCTGTTCCTGCGGGTAGAGCAGCGAGGGAGGATCACCTGGGTGGAGGGTCCTTGGGGATTGGGAATGCGATGTCCTCAGGCGAGCCACAGTATTAAGCATTTCCCTTCCAGGAAGAACCTTCTATTCCAGAAGCAGTTATGGGATATTATTGCCCATGTACCATTTACCAAGAAAATGATGGGAGATATCACCAGTCCAGACGCACCAGAAAGAGGGTGAAAAGGAGGTGTAAGATGGGTGAGACATGGTATCCCCGTTTTCCTATTGACAAACAACCTAACCCTCCCCCGACCTTTATGGGTTAATGTAAGTCTGCTCCCCCTATTTTCCCTCATGGGACACTTGACAGTACTGAGACGAGGAAGAGGCAGTTGAGAGCGATGAACACTATACCTTTTTCCCCACTATGGTACTGGGACAAAGAAGATGCCTGCAATGTGTTATAAAGGTCAGGCATGGCCCCTTAATAATGGTCGGGCAATTCTAATTAATGAAGCACACCTGCAACCTGTTAGAGGGTTGCAGGTGTATACAAGGAAGAGAAGAAAGCAATACAATGAGACGGAGCAGCTGAAGGGGCAGCAAGAGGAGCAGCAGGAATCCGTGTTCAAAGAGACACGAACCACGTGAAAGGAGACTGCTGTGGGCCGGCTCCATATGCATGGACTCTTGATCCTCGTTGTCCGTGGACGAAACCTCCATAGTTTGAGCAGCGACGTGTGAGGACTGTTTCAGGGCCTCCTCGCCCCCGCCCCCTTTTTCCTCCCCGAGGGGCCTCAGCCGGGACCTGGGTCAGTGCCTTAACCCCTTCTGGGGTGTCTGCAGCCTTTGGCAAGGCCTCTGTGGCGGTGTCGTGCGGTGGGGTCAGGGACACGAAGTCACCGACGAAGACTTTGGCTTTGCGGTTGAGCTTGCCTGTGCTGCACAGCCTTATTCTCCTCCGTCCTTGGATATCGGATCTCTCCTGTGGCTTTGCCAGGGTGGACGACTTCCTCTTCGAAGAGGAGCTTGATGGTATGCTGGCTATGGAGGCAGAGGGTGATGTTGATCACGCCCATATCCAACTTGGGACCCGCATCAGCGGTGAACCGGGTGGACTCAGACTTGCGGATCTTGGCCTTATCTTGGACCCCACGGAGGGGGCGACCTCAAAGGACTTAGAAGACCGCTCCTCGGACCAGCCGGTCCTTGACGAGGCTTGACCCTGCTCGGAGCACAGGTCAGAGGCCTTGTTCGAGTTAAGCCATGCCGCCAGCATCTATGCCTGTCTTTTGTCGTCTTCTTAGAGAAACCTTGGCATACCTCGCACTCCACCTCCTTATGGTCCGGGTGTAGTCAGTAGAGGCATTGTAGGTACTTGTCTCCCACAAACACATTCCGTAGTCCGCATTTGGTGCAGGGCCTGAAGAGGGACCTTCCCTCCTTCTCCTCTGTCATGGTCGCAGGGCGCGATGTAGGCCCAAGATTGCCTTCTAGAATCTTCGATGAATCTTCGCTCTTGAGAGGCGTGGAACTTAACCAACAACGGATCCCTGTTGTCGGCAGATGAGGGCAAGTGCACACAGGCTCTTTGGAACAGAAATTTAACTTTTCTTGTCGAAAAACACGAAAAAAACCTACAAATAGTTCGGAGAGCAAACTCAAAGCGTGCAGTAAAAATCTGAAGATGGCTGCCAGAAGCAGGGATTAGGGAGAGGACTGTCATTGGATGGGGGCAGTATGACCCAGAGGACAGTGATTGGTTTAGAGGAGAACTACAGTTTTAAAGTGAAAGTGAAACTGTTTTTTTCTTTTACCGAGGATTCCCAGTCTGACGACGGGGAATATTCATGAGCATGTGAATCCATGCCAGGCCCCATGCTGGAGAAATATTTGTTTTGTGTCTTCTTACTGTAAAATGTGTACTGCTGTCAGCATGTCTATTATCATGTCTTCAGTTCTTTCCCTGAAATTTGCCATTGATGCTTAACTTACAACAATAGTCTTCTAACAGTTGCATTTGCCACTGCATTCTAGTGTAAACATGAATGTGATTAAGCACTATACTTGCCCTATTTTCAAATCTAGCAGCTATGTTGTGTCTTACTACTGCATAACCATTCTACAATGGTGAGGATTGACCATGCATCACACTCAGCGGGAATTGTGAAGTTTAGCCATGCACATATTTAGAATTGTGAAGATTAGCCACGCGTCGCATTCCAATAGAATTGAGAAGATTAACCATGCATCACACTTAGATGCATGGAGATTAGGCATTTGTCACAACAGATAGGACTGTGTAGATTAGCCACATAGAAGAATTTAGCGAGTAGCCAAAGCACTAATACCCTGCTTCTACTTCCTCAAACACACCACCCAAACACTATAACACATAAAGCACACAGACACACTCCAACACAACAAACAGCCACAAAGAAAACATCTGAGGCATTGAACCTTACCTGTACCGATACAACAAGCCAGTATACGCAACCTACCGTCTGCAAGCCAACACACACAGACAACAAATTCTCCTGGGTCTGGACCTATCCTATCATTCTTCCCTCACTAACCAACCCTGTCCTCTTACTTACAGAGCCACTCCTGGCAGGGGAGTATCCCAAGCATTTCAAGTCACAAGTGCATGAGAACAAGTATATGACAATAAGTGGTTTGCATACAAATAAAGCCCGGGCAGGGGAAGTAGAGCAGGCATTCGCAAGACAGAAGTGTTTATATATAAAACAAGCCCCGGCAAGAGAGTATACTATTTCATTTATTTATTTACATTTCATTTATTTACTAGGCAAGATGAAGCTGGACACCATATGACATAAGATTACATGAGAAAATCCTCACAAAGATATAACAAGATATAACCAAGTAGTGTGAGTGAAACATATCCAGGAGTGGAATTAGCCTGGCAGGGGAGTACATCAGGCAGTCCACTAAGATTCAGATTGTCAATGTAGTTACTTTGTATATGAATTCTGTTGATTCAAAGACACTCAAGGAACTGCTATTGAGTGAAGGGAAATCCAGGGGAAGGGAATTACCCTTTTGAACTGCGAACCGTATCTACCTGGAACTTTTGTGCTGGAGTTAAAAATGTCTTCTTTTCGAACATTTGTACACTTTCCAAGGCCAGAGACATTTCACCTTAGAGTTAATTTTAGAATATGAAGGTCAGAATAGGACTTTGGATACAGGACTGGTTGTTTCGAACATTCTGACCAAGGACCGACCCATTAGTTTTGTTTCGATAGAGAAAATACCTCTTAGATCAGGGACAGAGAGGCATTTTCCAAACCCATTTTTGTTCAATAAAAGTCTATGGCCAAAATCATAAACCCAGTGCGTCTGAGTTTCATTTCTAGCCCCTTACACTGCCAACAGCAAATGCACCACCTGAAGCGTGGCTGTACCACCCTTACATATGCAGGCCTAATGACCATACCTGTTTACTCTTCACTTGTGAAATATCTTGGCTATCGTGTTAGGTATTGAGTAATAAAACCATGAATCACATAGATTTGGGCAGTACAGAATGTGTTATTGCCCAAACAGTAGAAAGATCTTTGGGCCTTCTTGGAGTAGATCTGATACCTGTGATGAATCCCAGGGTATTGTCACTGCTTCCATGGGGGAAGCCCCTTCCCATGAGGCCAGGGAGGTGAGCTCGCTACC
The DNA here is from genome assembly GCF_040938575.1 of Ambystoma mexicanum. Taxonomy (NCBI): domain Eukaryota; kingdom Metazoa; phylum Chordata; class Amphibia; order Caudata; family Ambystomatidae; genus Ambystoma; species Ambystoma mexicanum. The sequence continues at coordinate 1,469,045,414 of NC_090931.1, read as the reverse complement.
CAATAGTCCCCCTGGGTGTGGTACTCAGCGGGTGGATCCCATGGGGAGGGAATCCCTCCATGGAACCAGTGATGATCACCTTGGGAGAACACAGCATTTATCTCCTTTATTTCATTCCTTTCTTCTCACGCAATCCCCTTTAGTCCCCAACACCTCTATCTATCCTTGTAGATTATAGGGCCTCAGGCAAACAGATAACACTGATACGGGGAAGAGTGACACATACCCAGGTGGAGGACCTATGGTAATTGACACAAGGAAGATCAACCAAGGAGGCAGAAGCCAACCGCAGCACCAACATACACGGTTACAGTCTATTACAGACTGCAACAATGATAAAAAGTAAGGAAGGACTGTATCCGGAGTCAGAGCAAGTCAGGGCAAGCCAGCCCTGGACGAGCGAGGAATAGGATGCTGATTGCCTGTTGAGACACTGCCAATGAGAAACAAATCCTCTAAGGGCCCCATGGAGTGGGAGCCTGGCCGGTGACGGGAGAAGGGGAATCCCGACCGGTGAAGCCACAGCGAGCGGAGAATGTGCTGCTGGGCACGCAAGAGAGAGCTTACTGCTGCGGAACTGCAGAAGACAGAATGCAGAAAGTAGAAGCAGTGCAGAAGCCCGCTCAGCTCCCAGGACAGACCGGAGACAACATTGCCCGAAGGTACGGAAAGGGTTGAGCCGGCTGGTGGGAAGCGGGGGACACGAAACAAGTTGAATAGATGCACTCCATTATACGGGGATACAAAAAGAGGTAACCAATGAACTATTAAAGCTAGAGAAAACTTGATAAAGCACCATATGTAGAACAGTACCTGGCAGGAGAGTACACCAGGTCTGTTCAGTTTGGAATTGAACCAAGCATGGATAGAGAATCCGCAATACCAGCACACCAGGGTCTGGAACCCATTTGAGAAAATAGAGGAGCATAACAAATGAACTGTAAAAGGTAGATGGCACAGTACCTGGCAAGAGAGTACGCCAGGTCTGTTCAGTGGGACATTAAGTGGAGCAGAAGTTAAGGAAACCCTGCGAAAGCAAAATACAGGACTCAGGGACCCACAGGAGGCCAGAGAAGCATACAATCAAGGGTCTGAAGCCCAAATCAAGTCAGGGAGAACCCAAGAGACTATAAAGGACTCTGGGACCCACAAGGTGGTAAAAGAAATTGCAGAACAAGTCAGAGAGATCCCGAAACAACCCAGAGGGGTCTGGGCCCAAGAAAGAGAAATACAAGAAGTTAAAATAAGGGGTGAAGGACCCATAGTAAAAGAAAAAAATACTGTTTGGAATACTGAGTTCAAAAAGACAAATCTGGCTGGATAGGGCACCAGATTTGAGATTGCAAGTTTGTGAATGGAAGAAAGGAACAAGGGGAATAGACTCCCCCTCGACATTTGGGAAAGTTGTGCATTATGTTTTTTAATCAAGAACTGAACATTATTAACGCCAGTATCCAGAACGAAAGGAGCCTCCTTTTGGGGTCCCAAGCGATATAATCTTTGATATAATCGTTTTTTTTTTTAACGACCGCTTTAGAAAGACTGCTCTGTGCTTTGCTCTAAATCAAACTGTCACTCCCCTTCCGCACACAACGGTGCGCAGGGGCCGACAGGATGACCAGGACCCCATAGCAGCGTCGTGTGAGTGTTGTGTTTATGTGTGTGTTGTGTTTTGGGGCAGTCTTGGGTTGGGATTGAGGGACAGGGGCACAGCGAGGGTAATTCGGGGGCTGAAACCTTAAATCCGGCAAGTGAGGGTGGGGGGTCTTTGGGTGGAGGGAAGCAACATAGTCTTTTCCCTTTTTGTAGGCCGCCTATAATCGGCCGGAAAACAACAGTCTTTTTGTCAGGGGAGCTACAAAAAGTGAAAATAAGACACAGAACCCCTTTCGGATCAAAAAGACGCCCAGTTTTCCTTGGTTAGTTTTAGTGTAAGGCACGGAAATAGATTTGGACACAAGACAGTGGACATTTTATTTGAATGAACAAGATAAAGATTCCCCCCTATAGAGGAAGTCAAGAATCCTTTTCTTTACATCATTCTAGTCAGACTCCCACTTTCCACCCAAACACCCATAACACACACCTAACACCTTTTGTTTTTGATGTGCCTTTGTGTAAAGTCCAGGAAAAAAAAACATTTAAGAGTTAAGAGTCCAAAAGGTTATCATTATATCTAATCTGGATGTGCCTTTTTATGAAATCTGTGAGAAAAACCTTCCAGGGGTTAAAAGTCCAAAGAAAGTTACGAACTTCAACTCCCATAACAACTCAAGTACTGAGACGAGGAAAAGGACAAGGGAGTTTGAGCAAAGTGGGTCTTTTACTCCATAGGGCTTCATGTGTTTTTGTGATGTGTGTTACACAGCACCCTCCGTGCAGTAACACAGGGGTGTCATAGTGACTCCCCAGTATAGACTCCATACCCTGGGACTGACTACTGTCTCCCAGGGCCTGTAAAGTCACCATTGACTTTACTAGTCTTAAATTCTGAACAGAACCAGTACAAACCATCATATTGTGGACGTACTGGCTGGGGCAATTCCGTTGCCCCGGGGTCTGTTAGTCGAGGGGGCACGTCTCCGTCCCCCCTGATCGAGTTTTGGCTGGTGGCAGTGGATACTACTTTTTATATCCAACCGCAAATATTTCTCTATGGGATTTTCCCATTGTTCGAGGCTACTATCTTTAATTATTTAATTACGATAGCCTCGAACATACCGCCGGTTTATTTAATTAATATTAATTCTCCGGTTGGTATTTTTTGCCAAAACTCTGTTCTAAAATGGCGTTTGTGTTCTCTTCTGTGACTCCAACCCAAGTCGAGCCCTTTGTTCCACTTTTTGGTGGGCTTCTCCACAGAAGCCCTCCAAAGTGGTGCAACTCTGTCTGGGGTACTTAGGAGGGGTGGAGGGGGATTTAGGCACCCTGGACTGAGTTGCCTAGGCAACTCAAGTCGCACTCCGTCCTGATTGGCCCAAGTGGTGAGCCGGCCGGCTCGCCACTTAGCATGTTTGAGTGACAGCTAGGCTGAGTGAATGGGGGTTTTCTGCATAAAAGCAGGGCTTTGGGGACTGGAACTTCAGAAGTCGCCACAGGACCTAAGAATCCGACAACGAAGAAGCTGAGCCGACCTGCCACGACGACACCACCGGTGGAGCCCTGCTGGACCATCTCACCACTTTTCCCGCCGGAGAGTCTTCTTCCTTTGACTGGTGGGGATAACCAGTTTCACTGTCTTTTCGCCTTCCCAACGTATCTCGTGGCCGTCTTGCCTGTGCCAAGCACCCCGGCAACCGGGATACCACGTTTTACCACGACTGCGAATTAAAGGGTATTACCTTTAACCGGAAAACTCTGTGGCTGGTTTCTTCCCTGGCAGTGCAACGACCTTCATCTTTCCTCCAAGTCGAGATCTTCTCTTCCCCTGGACGACGACAAGACTTGCACCCACTGCCAAGAACAACTGCCACCGCTGGAGGATCCTTCCCGCTTAAGGTACCGTGTCCCGCCTGGCTTCCCTTGCCACCGACTGTACGGGGTAGATTTAGCCCCCGGCTTTCGATCCTGGGTTAGCCTGGGACACCCTGACTAAACTTTTCTGAGCCTCTCTAAACTCTTTTCAAACTCCCTGCAAGACTAACTAAGCCTAGTGTAACTGTGTGATCTTGGGCGCATTTGTGCTCTGCTCTCTCTAAGAGTGGGCCCAGCCTATGGACTTTGGCTCACAAGTGACTTTTGCTCTTCTGCCTTGCTAATAGTGTTCCTAAATCTTAGAGTGGTGTACCTTTCCATATTCTGTCTTTTTCCCTCCCTTTTTCATAAACTTATTGGAGTGCCATCTATAGTTAAGCGCTCACCTCTGTATGGAAATAAGTGGTGTTAACTAAGACTTATCTGATAAGGAATAAGGGTTGTATATATTATAATAGTAACTGTGTTTAGAGTATTTTACAATAAGAGTGCTGGAGTGTTTCAAACTGTGTATTTTTAAATAAATAATTATATACTTTGATACCAAAGCACTGGTCAGTGTTTGTTTGTATTATCGTATCCGAGTGCCTATTGTGTATACTTTGCATACTGCCTAACTCTTCTTGAGGGAAGTCTGACTGCTCAGCCACAGCTACCAGGTAAATCTGGGTGGTACAGACTGCTACCAAGTGGGTTTACTGCCAACACCTGTAGTCTTAAATCTTTTGCAGTGGTCCCTAAGGGAACTGCACAGGTTTCTGCCTAACAGCCAGTGTTAATCATAGTCGGTTAGATATACTTCTGGGATTCATCTGAAAAGTAATGTTTTCAATTTTTTTTTGAATAGTAGGTAATTGGGTTCGAGCTTCAATGAGGTAGGAAGTTCATTCCATTTTTCGATACTTAAGGTTGGGAAGGCCTTGCCAAGGCCATGCTGCTTTTTCGTTTTGGTGATTTGCAGTTTACCTGTGTTTGAGGATCTAAAGGCGCCTAGGTGGCTCGTACCACTTGAATTGTTTCTTGAGGTAAACCGTAGCTTTGCCATATAAACAGCGATGAACCATGGTGAGAGACTTGAAGGAGATTCTCTCTTTCATAGCTAACCAATGGAGAGCCTTCCTTTCTCCAGTGATGTGTTCTCTCCAAGTTCTTCCTGTGATCGTTCTGATGGCATTGTTTTGGATTGTTTGGCATCTTTTCAATCATTTACTGTTGGCTCCTAAGAGTTACCATAGTCCAATCTAGACAGTATAGTGGCTCTAGCGATGATCGTGCTATTTTTTTGATCTAACAATGGTCTGATTTTTTTTAGGAGAATTTGGTGGTACTGACAGTTTTTTTTTAACACATAGCACACCGATGGAGTCAGCAAAGCAGAGAAGGCTAGTGGGATAGGAAGAGGGATGCTGCGGGTCAACCAGAAGGACCGTGGAGACGCTGGGAGCAGTGCAGCAGCTCCTTGAGGTCCGGTCGCTGGACGAGGCAGCAGACTTCATCCTGGCCTGACAAGGAGAGTTGGCGTGTGACCACAGATCCGCGCTGGGTGCTGGGGCAGCATCTGCACACTCCAACCTGGAAGGCAGAAGCTATAACAGTGAGGGACTGTCATCCGCAATCGCCACCGCGGGTGGGGGCTCCTTCCACGTTGGAGGCTGCAACCCGGCAGGTAGGGCTTTGCAGTCCCTTATTTGTGTTTGGTCTCGGGCCATTGGCCAATCGTAGCACTGCCGGAAGTTATCTGCCCCTCATTCCCGGCAGTCGCTGCGTTTCAACCCTTAGCTGGCTCTCGCTCCAGCTGCTCTGGTTCTTGCGCTCTGTTTTCTATCGGCTCTCCAGCTGTGCCCTCTGCTCGCCTCGGCGTGCGGCGTTTTCTCTGCCGGCTCGTTCCTCTTTCTTGGAAACGAGCGTCTCCTCCCTGTCTGCCGGTTCGTTCTGACGGCGGCTCTCCCTGCTCCAGTTTCTCCCTCGCCGATCTCTCGGCACATTCTCGCTTCCTCCTCCTTGTCTCGGTCGCTGTTTCGGCGGCGGGCGTTTTTCTCCTCTTTGCCGCACTTTTTCACTCGCGGTTCTCCAGTTTTTCCCTTTCTTCTTTCTGTCTTGTCTCTCCTTTGGAAGCACTCTCTTTCTACCGCGCCTGTGTTTTCCTAGGGCCGGTTGCTCTGTGGCTTCCTTCTCGCCTCGGCTGGCGGATCCCTTCCTCCTAGGGATCCTCCTCTCTCCTGCTCCCATTCATCGGAGTTTTGTACTCACTTCCTGTGGTCAACCCTGTGGATCTCGCCTCTGCTTCCAGTCCAACTGCCACATTCGACCTTCACCTACTTCTTTGCCAGAAGTCTCCGAAGGGTTTTTTTCCCACTTGTGGGTTTTTTCCCTTCTTTCCGGCCTGTTCCCGGAAGAGGGGCCCCAGGACGGCTGTCTAGTCAGCAGTCACTGTGGCTTCTCACCGAGACAGGCAAGTGCTACCTAAAAAAGAAAGGGACTACCTGAGCTGGCGGAATCTACGAAACTCAGATCACTCTGAAGACTCAGGTGAGGAGAGTGTGGAGGGACGGGACAACGAAGGGGTTCGACAGCTTAAGCATTCACAGGGACCAGCAACGTCAGAGATGCTGGAAAAGATTGGTGAGTCTGCCCAAAGCAGCTGGGGACCTTGGGGCGTTCCAACATCTGTGTCAACAACTGATTGAATGGTTCAAGTTTGCTAATGCACGAAATATACAAAGACAACGTTTGTTTGAATGCAGTCAAGGAAAAAGTACAAATTCAACACCCAATAAGAAGAATGTTTGATGCAGAAAATATACAAAGGCAAAGTGTGTTTGAATGCTGCCAAGGCAAAGTGCAAAGGCAAGGTGCCATAAGAAGAACGTTTGAATGCAAACAAGAAAGTATAAAGGCTAGCAACAATCGAATACAGAAGCTCGAGATGCCAATATGCGGGAGATGTTTTGAGCAAGTACATTTGAGAAAATATTACAACAAATATAAATATATACCAAGGAGCACATGGTATATGCTATTGTGGTTCACCTAACAAATATGAAAGGTCTACTAATACTCACTGAGACCATGCGCCAAGATTTGTCACCATTACCACAATTTATTAATCTAATAGTGTGTGCCCTTTGGATGACACGTGTTTCGGCAATCTGTCTTTTTCAAATCTGGGCATATTTCCATGTTTTTCTATTCAGACCACAAATGGGTGTATCATTCGTCTTCTACGGTCTCTCTAATTCTTTCATATTTTAATGGGATAAATCCCAGTATTTCCACATCATTGGTCAACGTGTCGACTTAACCTGGAGCAGTTTTTGGCTTTTTGCCGTTATACTCTCTTGAGACGCGACAAGAATAGGCCCAATAACTAAACGGAAACAGACAACAATAGATGAGTCGCCGAGCAGACCAGTAAAAAAGAAAAGAGCCCCTGGTTTACTTAAATAAGAAATATGAAAGACACAAGAAGACCTGGCAGGTGAATACCGCAGGCAGCTGAAATTGCATTAAGGAACTGTGAAACACATGAAAAGTCCTGGCAGGCGAGTATACCAGGCAGTTGAAATGGTACACAGATTCCTGGCTGGAGAGTATACCAGGTGATCTGAGAATCCAAAAGAGAAGTCCTGGCAGGCGAATACACCAGGTAGCTGAACATTATATAACGATTCCTGGCAGGGGAGTATACCAGGTAATCCGCCAAGATACAAGAACCTTTATAGAAAGACTATTATAGAACTTTTTGCTTGAACAGAGCTTTTTAGTTGAACAAGAAATTTGTGAGTCCATTAAAGTCACAGAGGAACTGTTAGCTAAAAGAGGCATTTTGCCATCCTGTTTAAGAATCCAGGGGAAGGGGCATCACCTTCTGGATGCAAGGATCTTTACCTTTGTAGAACATTTTTGTTGGAGTCATTCTAACACTTTTGGTTTTGAACACTTTTTTCTAACTTCGTTAAAGACATTTTCTTGCACCTTTTGTTGTTTGTTTATAAGTGCGCGGTCGGTATAGGTTGTTTTGGACACAAGGACAGTTTTTCAGTTACTGACATCCTGACAAAGACAGATCCTCAGTTTTAGTTTCTAGTTAGGGAAGTTCCTCTTTAGAACATGGCCTGAGAGGCGTTTTTCCAACCCATTTTCATTTAATACACATTTCTTTACTTAAGAATACAATTACCTTGTTTATTTCTCTCATTTCTGACCTCTCACAGGAAGAAGGGACGGTGAGAGAGAGAGAGAGAATTCCCAAGATTGCAACAGTACCCATAACCACTATTGCGTGATTGGGAAACTTGGCACTACATCCTGGAACTTGTTTGGGCAGTTCTCAAGTGCCAGGGACAAAAGTATATTTTTTGTGGGTAGGGGTCACGACACGCACTGAATCCTGGAACCTGGAGTGAAGGTTCCTAAGTGTGCAGCGAACATTGTAAGATAAAGTGAAACTCCTATTGAATCCTGGGCCCACTGGTGAAGTTAGCAATAAAACAAGGTGGTCCAAAGGTCTATGTGAACAACCAGCGCAACTGCACAAATGTTAGAAATATGAAAAGGCAGCGTTCAACAAGAGAGTGTGAGGGTGCCCGGACCAAGGACCCTCAATAAGAAGTAAGTTAGTTATAATCAGTGAACTGCGCCAATAAACAGTAACGCTCTCCTTTTGTACATTGTTGTTGCCGGAAGGCTGTAATTAATTAATGGTTATTGCAATTGCAAGTAATATCAAGTTTCCCTTGGACAAGGTTCAACGCCTTTGAAAAAGAGCTTTGCTCGAAACACGTGTCAGGCTGTGGAATGGGATTAAAAATATAATTCAATTGTTATTGTATTACTGTTTATTGGCGCAGTTCACTGATTATAACTAACCCACTGGTGAAGTTTCCCAAGCGGGAAACTGCACATCGAACAATGATGAAGAGAGACGGAGAAAACAGTGCACCGCCTGGAACGCATAATACCAAAAATCCTGACCTCAGCTTTGACCACTAAGAAAAATATTTTTTTTAAATCTTCAATCAGATATCTCACATCATTATTTGTATGTACGCTGCGACAATGCAGACAACATGCAATTTAACTGGGGTGTTGTCTGCTGCTTAAAGAGGGTGTTGATGTGTGTGTTTATGTCTCCTTCCTCTTATCCTGGCGTTAGCATTGGATCCTGTGTCCATGCGGGTGTCGCTGTCGCTTTCGTCATAGAATGAACAGAGAACTGTGACCAGTTTTCATGTCTGCATTTGAATGTCTCAACGACTGAGCACTTTCAGCATATCTTGTCAAAGCCTAATGATACATTATCTCTGTTCTAGATGACTCCTATACTTACACCCCTTTCCCTTAATGCCATCTAGTGTCTTGAATTATAGTGTCATTTGACCTTTTGTGAATTAGTGCTTTACAATGTACAGGGGGTTAAAGAGTCAGAACTGCTCCTGATTCCACACATGACCAAGGTCCACTAGTTCGATGAGTAATTTACGAATTCCTGGAGTTAGACACATATTCTTCCTCGGACTGAAAGTGATAGCACAGCCATTCTGTGTATAGCCACTAGATTGTCTACCATGTAGATGCTGGAAATCAGATGTTAGTCAGTTTAACCGATGGCCCAACATTGATCTGCAACACTGAGCAGTCTAAATAAAACATTAATGACACTGTGTTGCTAAAAGGGTAGTTAGTACCTGTGTGTGTCAATGAAGCACAAGCCACTTCCTATGATGTCCCGCTTTCCAGTCACAGTTTGGAGTTAGCATATACTGAATGTGTTCACTAAATCAATGCATCATGCAGTTAATGTAGAAGAAAATAAAGAATATAAACTGGTTTCTCCAAAATGGGCATGCAAGATCCTCTGTTGGTCAAAATACGGTCAAACTGAAATTTCATCTGGAAAAAAGAAATTCCAACCCAGACATGAAGGGGGCTCCTTTGGGTACATGTGTGGGGTATTGTGCAATTCTTCCTACTTCAGTGGAAACATCTGTCTGCAACATGCAAGAGCTCATATCTGGTTGGGAATTGGGTGGGAGAAGGGGGGATTCGGCAGTTAATACACAGGACAAAGGAAGAAAGGATCACCAAGGAAAAAAAAGAATATGGGAAAAGTGGGAGAGCGATCACTTGATATGGGTAGCCCACTGACTTTGCTTGAACAGTGATGGCATCGTTCTCCTGAAGGCAAGCATTGAGGAGACAGGAGGAAGGACTCCTCTGGAATGATGAGAATGTATGGGAGAAGCAAAAACTGCCCACTAGGTGCACATAGCTATTCAGAGGAGAGAGAGCTATACAAACAGCATTTGTGAGGTCACTAGGGTGCATGGGGCAAAAGGCAGATTATAAATTGGCTGAGTACTCACAGCTTTGTACTGGAAAAGTTGCGCAAACTCATCACGGGTCTCATAGCGGTGGGCGTTGCCCTGCCAGTGATCTGGCATGTAATGGATGTGTGCCAGGATAACCTTCAGCAGCTGCTCAGGGCAGAACACCAAGTGCTGGTCAGGGATAAATGACCTGGGGAGATAGAAAGCAGCACACCAGGCAATGGGTTATCTGTAATAGCATGATCCCATCAAATAACCATCACACACCCTCAACACAACACCTTAAACAAGCTAGTTTTCAGTAACATGACCATCAATTGCGTATCAAACAACTAAACCATCACATAATAATTCCCTCCAGGAGTGACTATGGTAACAGCTTTACCGGGGGCTACAAATCTTCCACATGCAGAGTGTGCACAGAAAAGACCACGGCCTATCTTATTCTAAGATTATACACCTGGGATCACATCATCTCCATACTGACCTGCCTGCACTGGCTACCTGCATCGAATTCATGGGGGTTCTGCGCTGTACACTGGACCTTAACCAAGCAAAGCAACCCGTAAGCATTACAAGCTGGGCTAGGACCATCGAAACGTCCATTAGGAACCATTTTGAAATATCACACTTTGGTTTGGTGGTTGCAGTGCCTTTTCTGTTCTCAGTAAACATCTATGGCACGCCCTGTCCATCAGAGCCCCTGGAGGATCGCCTTACCTCCCATAATGCATTAAGTCTGCTCTCCTTCATTCCCGTCTACCTTAACTGGTTTGCCAAGAATCTTGGTAGTGCATGTAGCACTTCAAACATTTTGATTAGAAAAAAAGGATGCCCACCATAAAAAAAACACCATCACAAGACTATAATACAACTTCAACATCGCATATTAAATGGCCCCAGAATCCCAATTAGTAATTTAAGCAGATACCAACGGAATGGCCAACACCATCAGAAGAGCAGCACCAAACCAAAACCATCACTCGCAATACCTCCATTCACAAGACCACTTGCTTACCGGCAAAGAACACTCCCACAAAGTCCTTCCAGATCCAATCAATCTCATGGTCTCAACATTGAGAATCAATAACCACATCTCATGGTCCCACCATTACCTGGGGCACAACAATAACATATCATTACAAGAACACCACCACCACAACAATTCACAGCATGACATACCTCTACACATCTCCTTCACTACTTACAAGACATTCACCACCACATGGCCCCCACCATTAAAAACACCCTCGCTCTCACTATATCCCGCCAACTGGAAGACACCCACCATCGCAAGATGACCCACCCACCCCTCCGACCATTATAGAAAACTCCCAAACAAAGGCTTCACAGATTCAACCGACTACGCTCTACACCGTGACAACACACTGCACCCACCATCATATGGACCCACTATCGAAAAAGGCCCGGCATCAAAACAGTTGCAATATCAAAACAAGGACAGCACCACAAGAACAACCACCTTTCCCATGGCTCCTATCATCACAAGAAATGCACTATTGCAGCACCTTCACCAACACATGGCCCTGTAATTAAAAGATGCTTACCATCACAAGGTCCTCTTCACTGCACAACCAGCACCATCACAAGACCCTCATCTCTACAAAATCTGTGCTAACACTGGACCCCTTACCATTGAAATACCCTAACCATAACAAGATCCTCACCTCAACAAGACTGTTGCCGCAACAAGACCCTAATCATTACAAGACATGCACCACCACAAGACCTTCACCTCCACAAACCCTGCACCATCACTGGGTCCTTATCATTGCAAGACCCTTGCCATCAAAAGATCCTCACATCACACAACCCCAAACCACACCCACACAATACCCCCACAAAGGCAAAAATGAGTTAGCATCAGATGAACCAATCACCATACAATCTATTGCACAAATCATCACTGTCACACACAAAGCCAGTAGCATACACTCTAATGCATTATCATCACAAAGTTCCATCATTATACAATTGCATCATCATGATGTATGTCTCAAAATATTTCTAAAGTATCACCACCTGAGCAGTGACTTGGCACTTGAGAGAACTAGACCACACCAGTTGGAATATTGTGTTCCTGGCAAGCTGTAATGAATACAAGGAAGAAAGAATGGCTGAGCTAATGTGGGAATAGCTATATTTGTATTTATTTCTGACCTGCGTCAACAGCCAACTTCGGTATCTGCTCGTGTCTACATGTAGATTGCTATGTACACCTAAGCAGGCTCAATAGTCAAGAGGGACTATCAAGTGAAAAAAGGAGTGGAAAGTATTTAAGGACAAGACACAGTTTCTTGAAGGAAATGTTTGGACCAGCAGCAAGGAAAATTGAGCCGGGAGAGATGGGGGCTGGGGGAGATGTGGTCCAAACTATGCAGCTCAATAAGAGGTTGTAAGATTTAGGACAGGAGACGGTATTTTGATGCCAAATGATACTTTACTTTCATTAAAGTGTCCTTCAAAGGATGGTTGCTGGACTTATGGAAAGTTACTTCATTGTTAAAGTCTTGGAGTCGGGCTACTCCCTTTCAGCCTCCTCCTAGTTACTGGAGCCTGGGTAGGCCTACCAGTTGCTTCCTCTATCCTCTCCTGGATCAGCTTTCTGAAATGAGCAACAAATGTTGGGTTAGTGTTTGTTCTTTTATCCTCTGTAGGTGGCTTGATACTGGACCAATCAGGGATGGTCCCATTCGTCCACTTCCTGATTGAATGGTAATGTGAGAGCCTTCCCCCTATATGAGCTGCCATCCAATGTCCTGCCATTGCCGCTCCCGAGCACTGGGATGCTCCTCCCAACCAGCTCCCAACACCAGCGTGAATCTATGCCGTGCACGCTCAGACCCTGCATCTGAGCAAGCCCCGCTTCCGGCGTGCTCTGAGTAGGCAGGCGCTTCCTTCCCTTTGCTGAAGGTGTGAGCACGGTCCTGTACCCTGTCCGGGCCGCCATCCAGTGTCTATGCAGCGGGGAACACTGCGTATGCAAGCCTCCCATGTAAGCCTCTGGCCTGATAGGGTTTGTACCGCGTGTGCGGAGCCCGTCCCATAATTTTCCCTCCGGTGTCAGGTTCCCACCGGGTCTCCATGGAGCGGACCGTACGTTGCTGACACCCACCGGAGAGAGACCAATCCTAGATACCTCTCCTGCTCCGAGCGCAACTCAGTACGCTGTACCTGCAGTGCCGGCTCAGAGAGTTGCTCCACACCCTGTTCCAGCAGTGCCGGTGTCATCCAAGCAGCCTGTGACTGCAATGCCTCCGGTTCACCCGCACCCACTCACTCACTCACTCACATACCCCTGCCACAGCCCCAGGCTGTTCCGGCAGGGACAACCACCGGGGCAGGTAGTCAGCTACCACCTGAAAAACTGGCCGGTCTATGCTAGGTGAGAAAGTCGAAGGGTTGTGGCGACAAAAAACATTGTAGCACCCGCTGGTTGGAATCCTTGTGCCTCGCAAGCCACTGCAGAGAGGCATGATCAGTATACAGCGTGAAGCGCCTCCCCAGGAGATAGTAACACAGAGTCCACGGCATACTTAATAGCCATGCATTCTTTCTCAATCGTTGAGTACACCATTATGTGGGCTAGCAGTTTGCGGCTTATGAAACATATCAGGCGGAGGACACCATCATTTTCCTGCGACAGGACCGTGCCTAACCCCTGTACAGATGCGTCTGTTTGCAAGTAGAAATGTCTGAGGAAATCGGGATATCTCAAAACAGAATACGAGGTGATACTTTGTTTCAGTCTTTCGATAGCCTGTAGTGCAGCAACATTACTAGACAGATCGGGTGACTCACCGTTTTTCAATGCATCCGTTAAGGGGGCAGCCATCGTTGAAAATTCAGGAATGAATTGTCAGTAATAGCCGACAAAGCCTAGGAAGGCCCATATTTGTTTTCTTGTGGAGGCTATCGGGATGTATCGCCTCGATCTTCGAAATTTGGGGCCGGATAGCCCCTCCACCCACATTATGAACCAAGTATTTATTTGGTCTCCTGGGCTCCAAGTACGGTCTTCTTTGGATTGATGTGGAGACCTCCACGACATAAGGCTCCAACCACATTCTCCAAATGCAGTAGAGGTTCTTCCCATGTATTGCTGTAGATTACAATGTCATCTAAGCATGCGGCTGCATAGTCGTCATGTGTCTGTAGGAGGGTGTCCATAAATGTATGGAAGGTTGCAGGGACCCAGTGTAATCCAAAGGGTAGCACTTTGTAATGAAACAAAGCCTGCAGTGTAGAAAAGGCCATTTTCTCCCGATCCGAAGGTCGCAATGGGATCTGCCAATAGCCCTTGGTAAGGTCTAATGTGCTGAGGTAACGGGCTAATCCGAGTCTTTCTAACAGTTACTCCATTCTAGGCATGGGATATGCTTCATATTGGGAGATAGTTGAGCTGTCTGTAATCCATATAAAACCGGATGGATCCATTGGGTTTGAGCACTAGTGCGCTGGGAGAACACCAGGCGCTATTGGAGGGTTCAATGATGTCCAGATGTACCATCTCGTTATTTCGTCCCTTTTTAATTGCCTTCTTGCTTCCGGGATCCGATAAGGCCAATGTATGACAGCCTGCCCAGGCAGGGTTTCAATACAATGTTCCATTAAGTTGGTTCTGCCAGGCAGAGATGTGAAGGTGTGGTTGTATTTTGAAAGTGTTTCCGTTATCTCTACCTTCAGTGCGTTTGATAATGTTTCTCCCCACTGTAATTTCCCCAACTGGCTGGGTGGTTCCATGAATAATTGTTCCTCTTCTTTATTGAACGGGGTCATGACTGCCATGAGGGTTGGTCCTGTCCATTTCTTCAATAAATTAATGAGGTAGATCTTAGTAGAAGGGGATCAGTCGGGTTGGTGTATTCGATAATTGGCAAGTCCTAGTACTTCCTTCACTACACTGGGTCCTCTCCATCTGGCAAGTAATTTGTTAGTGCTGGTGGGTAACACAACCAGTACTTGTTCACCCGGTTGAAAAGTCCTCATGCGGAATCCTTCATTATAAGCTCCTTCTTGGTTAGCTTGGGCTTGCCCTAGATTTGTCTCGGCCAGGGAACAAAGGGTGGTTAGGTGTTCCTTCAGTACTTCTGTATATTCGGTTATAGAGGTTTCCTGGGTGTTTTCCCAGTCTTCCGTCACCAAGTCCAGGATGGTTTGGGGTTGTCTCCCAAAAAGTAGTTTGAATGGAGAATAAACTATTGAAGATTGAGGCGTGTCTCTCAGTACCATGAGGATCAGTGGTAACACCCAATCCCAATTTTTACCCTCTGGTCCCGTTACTCTGCTCAACATTTTCTTGATGGTTTTATTGTATCGCTCAACAAGCCCATCCGTTTGAGGATGATACACGGAGGTCCTTAGTTGTTTTATTTGCAGATGTTCACAGACCTGGCGCATTACTGTAGACATAAAGTTGGTCCCTTGGTCTGTGATGACCTCGGTAGGTATTCCTACCTGTGAAAAGAATGGTATGAGTTGATCACAGATCTGTCTAGCGGATGTCCTCTTTAACGGGAATGCTTCCGGATATCGGGTCGCATAGTCGACGATTACCAACAGGTACTTCTACCCTCTACAGGCAGGCTCCAGAGGTCCTACCAGGTCCGTGGCAACGCGTTGGAAGGGTATGGTTATGAGGGGTATGGTTATGAGGGGCATACGTTGTAAGGGGGCCCGTGCTGGTGTTATCTCGCTTGCCAGCTGACATGTTGCGCAATCCTTGCAGAACTGGGCAACATCTTCATAAACACCCAGCCAATAGAATCTTTTTAATATACTTTGTTGGGTTTTCAGCGAGGCCATGGGGCCTCCACACAGGTGATTATGAGCTAGTTGTAGTATTATTATTCGGAGAGATCTGGGCAAGATCAATTGTTCTTTCTTGGATCCGTCTTGAGCTTTGTACACACGATACAGTAACCCTTGACGGGAGACAAATCCTGGTCCCTTGGTGATGTCGGGGTCTTCTTCCTGGAGAGCCCTTTCTCTGGCTACTCTAAGGGTGGGATCAGCTATGGTTCCTCCTTGAATGAGTTCTTCATGGTCCTCCGGGCTCCAGTCAATTAGACAGGTGGCATACATGGCTCTACACTGTGCTAGTCGGTTTTCTCTTTTATTACTGCCTGTCTCATTGGGGCCGTGCCTGCCTTAAAAGTGTCTTGGATAAACAGGGCTTCTGCCCACCATTCGGTTTCCAGGGATTGTATGGCCTGGTTGAAGAGGGGTAAGTCAGTCCTGATGACAACCGGGGTGTGCAAGGAAGGTAGGACGGCAGCTCGTATGGTTGCTACATTGTGACCTATTTCAACCTGGATTCTCTTCATGGGATAGGCTTTCACGTCCCCATGTATGCAACATATAGGAACTTGTACATTAGGTTAGTAAGGCAGGTCAGTCTGGGGTGTATGGTCAAGAAAACCGATGCTCTGGGTTTGCCTTCATATATCCGACCTCCATGCGTTCAGTTCCTCTTCTTTTAGGGCAAAACCGGGCGATGTGGCCCCATTCCCCACAATCGAAGCATTGTGGCCGCCGGAAACCGCTTTCCAGTGTGGGTGGTCTTCCTTCCATGCCAGTCCTCCTTTCTTGTGGTCTGTCACGCCGCCCCCCACGTTACCTGCTGCACCTATAAAAACAAGGACACGCCCTACCCCGTCTGTGACCTCCACCCCTCTTGCCACCCGACACACACACCTTAAAACATGCACCGCTTTGCCTCCTCGCTTCCTGTACAGCAGGGCACGGCAGGGCATGATTGGCAGGACTGGCGTTTATCGCCCTTCACATCGCTGGCAAACGAAGTGGAGACTTCTTCATCGCCGAGACACGCGGCATTCATGGAAACCTACGCATCACGGCGCGTCATGGATCACGTGACTCATGGTCCCGTAGCAACGCCGCAGCGTTTTGTTTCCACACCTCACGTGATTACGGTCACGTGTTTTCTTCGGAGGGATAAAGGGAGACCGGAAACTGTAGACGTTGCTTCACAGCTGTTTTCATCACGTGTCGCCCACTACTTCGTTCTAAGGATCTTTACCCATCGCCTGACCACGGTTTGCTTCACGGATTGTTACTCTTGGCCCCTATCTGTTTTTGAACTTTGGACTGAACTTTGGATTACTGCTACGCTTCGCCCAACGGATTGCTCTGTGCTTAACCCTTCATCTGCCTCGACCTGGATCGCCTGTTTTTGACCTCGGACTGCTTGGTTTTCTCTACGGATCACGTACCAATTTGGGATTTCGGTCCTGCACTAGGTGTTCACCTTGCCCTCTGCCTGGCCCAATAGCTGTCTGAAGGTCAACGCCTCTGTTGGCCTTTCCAGAACCACCTTCATATTCTCACAGGTACATTGTGTTCTTGTATTTGGCATTTAGTATACATTGCCTTGTCCTGTATTTTAACCACATTGCACCTTGCCTTGCAGCGCTCAAGGGGTTCTTCCGGCTGTGTCCCACGTCCAGGCTTGCGGACTTCCACCTGTGGCTTCAAAGATCACACAGACAGTATTTCTGGTGTTGTCAGTGTGATATTTGGGGACAGAGGGGTTGCCCATACTCTGCACGACCATCAAGTTTGTAACATGGTCTTGTTGTGCGTTCCTCCGACTGTCTGCATCTTGGCAGCATGGTTCTGGTCCCGTTGGTTGTTTGGGATTCGATGATGGGCAAAAGGGCAAGCATTGATGTGCTTGTCAAGAGGGTTCTGTTAAACCCAGCCTTTTGATAGGCAGAGGCGATGTCTACGGCTTCCGCCAATGTTGGTTGGTGGTGCTGTCTAACCCACCTCTACATAAAAGTGGGCACAGCTTCTACGAACTGCTCCACGGTGACCGTATCCAGCAGGTACTGAATCACCGGTGAAGGAAGTTGTAGCTATTTCTCAACGAGATCCTTGATCATGTAGGACAGTTGCCGGGGACTTTCCCCGGGTTTTAGTCTAGTGTCTCTTAACTGCATGAGGTAGGCCTCTTCATCCGGACCCAGGTGATCCAATACCGCTTTTTTTAATCTCTGCATACGGGCCTGGTATGCCCCCTGCATCACCCCTGATAGCAGTGGGGCCATGTATTGCCTTCAGCGGTCCACGGGCCATTGTGCTTTCCGGGCTATTCTCTCAAAACTGGTAAAGAAAAACGCTAGGTACTCTCCGTCCTTATATTTTTGCAGTATGGCGGAGGGTACCAATGGCTGGTTTCTTGAACTTGCCACAGTATCTGTAAGTCGGAGGATTGTCTCGTGCTGTTTATCCTGGGCGGTCATCTGGAGTGAGCCCTGAAGTTGGATTGCTGGTTGGAACGCTTGACCGTCGGCCACAGCGTGCCGAGACTAGATTTGTATGAGCTGCTGCAACTGCTGCTGTCCCTCCAACAGGGTCTTTATTAAGTTCTCCATAGCGCTGTCAAATCCTTCTGACTACGCCACTTGTAAGATTCAGGACAGGAGATGGTATTATGATGCCAAATGATACTTTATTTTCATTAAAGTGTCCTCCAAAGGATGGCTGTTGGATTTATGGACAGTTACTTCACTGTTAAAGTCCGGCTACTCCTTTTCAGCCTCCTCCTAGTACCTCGAGCCCGGGTAGGCCCACCAGTCGCTTCCTCTCTCCTCTCCTAGATCAGCTTTCTGAAACAAGCAACAAACGTTGGGTTAGTGTTTGTTCTTTTATCCCCTGTAGGTGGCGTGATACTGGACCAATCAGTGATGCTCCTTGCCATCCACTTCCTGATTGGATGGTAACGTGAGAGCCTTCCCCTTATATGAGCTGTCATCCAATGACCTGCCGTTGCCGCTCCCGAGCATTGGGATGCTCCTCCCACCCAGCTCCCGACAACCAGTGTGACCATCGAGTTTATGCCGTTCACACTTAGACCCTGGGTCTGAGCAAGCCCCACAGGGTTTATGCTCAAGAAAGCTTCTCGTTACTTTATGGAAGGGAAGAGATCAGAACCATTCTGGGTATCATTAGAAAGGGACAGAAAAAAGCCTTACTGTTTAGACAGTCTATATTCCATTGGGAGATTGCCAAAATCTGGGGTAAAACTGGAATCTATAGCCGTTACAAAAACTGCTTTGGTGGAGTTGATCTTGGGGTGTGGACAAGGTTTATTTATGTATGGAGACGGATCTATCTGGCTTAATCCAGGGTTAGAGTTAGATAACAAAATGCTAAACTGGAGAAGTTGGGCTAACAAAGGTATTCTAAAAATGTAAGATGTTTGGAGGAATGAGAAAATGATCTCCTTTGTAGGGCTAGTAGAGCAATATGGATTGGGAATTAGGGAACATGGGTGATACAGGGCTTTAGAAAAAGGGATGGTTGAAAGACAGCAGATGCTAAGTTTGCTGATGATTGATAAGCCCAAAATGTGTGACCAGTTTGATACTCTGTCCCGTATGGTGTCAACTTTTATTAAGCTAATGCCTATTGAAAAACGCATGATAGAGTCATGGGAGAGACTACGACAGGCCTGGGTTACAGAATTAGGGAGGGATGTTTCAGTGAAAGTATGGGAGGGTGTATGGAGGGCAGCAGTGAAAGCTAAAATGGACCCGAAGTTGAGTTATATTCATCAACAGGTTTTAGGCTGTGTATATTGGACCCCAGAGCGGATGAGTGCAATGGGTTTAACAGATAATGATCTATGTTGGGGCTGTCAGCAGATGAGGGGGAACATTATTGCACATGCTTTGGGAATATAAGAGAGTGACGGATATCTGGAAGGATGTATTGTACAGAATTGATGCAGCTGTAAACATCTCCTTTCCGCGTATTTGTATTTTATTTATTTGTACAGCGCACCAGGCCAGAGGGCAACCGGGCGCATATCTTAAGGCACATAGGTACATGATTGGCATGAATACAGTTACAATCAAGACATATTAAATTCACAAGGCAGTAAAGTACAAGGCAGTACAGTGCAAGGCAGAACAGGGTGGCGGGCAAGGTGGTAGCCAGCGCGGTAGTATTGAAGGATCAGATGACTAAGGAGGGCAATAGGTCAGGTATGGCGGTAAGCCAGAGCTTGGCTTTGTGTTTGAATAAGGTAGGGGAGGGCAAGGTTCTGATGGTGAAAGGCAGTGAGTTCCAGAGTTTGGCAGCAAGGTCTGGGAAGATAACCCCACCGGCTGTCTGAAGCCGGTATATGGGTATAGTGAGGCAGTGCGCTTGGGCAGATCTGAGTGACCGTGAAGGAGTATACTGAGAGAAACGGGAGGCTAAGTAGATGGGGGCCTGGATGTTTACACATTTGTGAGTAAGGGCCAGTGATTTAAGTGATATCCTTTGGGCAACAGAGAGCCATTGTAGACTCTTCCTGGTTTCAGTGATATGTGCAGATCTAGGAATGTTGAGGGCCGCTCCAATAGCATTGTTTTGGGTGATCTGGAGTTTGTTGAGGTTGCGTTGGTTGGTGCTTTGATAGAGTGCATTGCAGTAATCAAGTTTGGCCATAACCAGAGTCCTGGCAAGGATAATGCAGTTCTGAGTGGAGAGGAATGGGCGGCAGGCTGTGATCAGCTAGCATGTGTAAGCCGAGGCAGCAACGAATGCATTAGTTTGTCGAGTAAGGGAAAGTGTAGAATCAAGGTAGATTCCTAGGGTTTTAGTCTCTTTGGCCACTTTGATGGAGTTACCATCGATATCGAAGGTACTGAATGACGTGTCCATCTTATTAAGTCTTTGTTGGGTGCCAAGGATGAGGAGCTCTGTCTTGTCGTCATTAAGACAGAGTTTGTGTTGCGCTATCCAGGCTTGGACAACTTGATAGATGTCATTCAGAGATTTAGAGCCTGCAATGTAGTCGCCAGTGATAGGGATGAGTATCTGGGTGTCATCAGCGTAGTTGGTGTAGGTGACACCCACATAGTCAAGCACATCAAACAAGGGTTTGGTAAATACTTTGTAGAGTGTCGGAGATACAC
Organism: Ambystoma mexicanum; assembly: GCF_040938575.1. NCBI lineage: Eukaryota > Metazoa > Chordata > Amphibia > Caudata > Ambystomatidae > Ambystoma > Ambystoma mexicanum. The sequence continues at coordinate 1,469,024,659 of NC_090931.1, read as the reverse complement.
ACGAGCCTTGCGGAACTCCGCAAGGGACCGGGGATAGATCAGCCGATGAGGTAGATGAGAATACTCTCATGTGTCTATTGTCCAGGAAGGAGCTAATCCAATTAGTGGCTTTCTCCGAGAAGTGGGCAGCTGATTTCAAATGTTGGCAGAGGATTTGGTGATTGACCAAGTCGAAAGCTGCAGAGAGGTCCAGGAGTAGTAGGAGGGCCAGTTTGCCAGTGTCTTTTAGGTCCTCAATTTGCTTTTTAAGATCTAATATGGCTGTTTCTGTGCTGTGCTTAGGTCTGAAGCCAGATTGTCTTGTGCCAAGTAGATTGTTAGTCTCCAAATACTTCTGTATCTGAAGGTAGGCAGCTCTATCTAAGTTTTTTAAGTGGAACAGGACCGTGGTGATAGGTATGAAGTTGGTAGGTATGGATGGATCCAATGTAGGTTTTTTCAGTAGTGGGATGACCCATGCGTCCTTCAGATTGTTGGGGTCAATTCCGGAGTGAAATTAAGAATTAATGAAGGCGGTAATGAAGGGTGCAAGGTCATGCGCTGATTCCTTAATGATAGGTGCAGGGCAGGAGTCACCTTGGCAATTGGAAGGTTTAAGGTTACTGAGGAATTTTTCAACCTCTGGGATGGTGAGGGGTATGAAGCTAAATGGAGGCTGGGTGAAGGTGGTGGCAGTTTTAGGTGCAGGGATTTTAGTAAGGGGAGAGGTAAGGAGAGAGTTTTGTTTGGCATTGATTTTGGCTTGTAAGGTGGTTATTTTGGAAAGGAGAGCGTTTTGGATATTATTACACCAAGAGCTATCTTTGCTGCACGTATCTAGTGTAGGCAAAGGGGATTCTAATTCTTTGAGAATTTTGAATAACTCCTTCGTGTTGGATTCAGCTTGCGAGATGCGCTGGTTGTAGTCTCTTTTTTAGCTTGTATGATCGCTTCCTTGTAGTTAAGGGAAGTATTTATGTATTATGGCAGTGATTCTTCTATCAACTGAGGGTAGATGCGAGAATACATGTGATGCTTCAAGCTAGATTGATAAAGAGTAAAAAAAAAAAAAATTGGGACAAATATCAACTTAAAGAAGAAGGGAGTCATCCTGCTGATTTTTGTTGTTACAGTAGTGGTAGGGTCAGAGCAGGTTAGTTTGGACAATGTACTGATTCCGAGTTGGGCTTTCACTGACGACGGACAAGCACCTTAGCTAGTTTTGTTAGGTAGAGAGGCCTTATATAATAGGAAAAGTTAGGCATTACCCTTTTTGTTTAATATAATTATCAGTGAAATGGCTGACCAGAATATGTGTCCTCCTTATAACTTACCACAGTGTCTACAGCACGATGTGAATTAATAGAAGAAGGATAGAGGTTGTGCCTGTGTTAAAATACATTTGGCCTCATTATTAGTTTGCCGGTCTGGAAACAAGGGTACTGGTAAACTCACCAGCACTCTTGCTTCCAGACCGGCAAACTACGTGTCTGCCTGCCATGGCCGCTGTGCCCGACAGGTCTGTCCATGCCGGGCGCAGCGGCCACAGAAGGCAGACTCCTCACAAGAGTGTTACTGTTAAAACAGTGCTGGCGCTTTACGAGTCCCCACTCCCATAGAGTCCTACAGGACTCTATGGGAATGGGGACTTACATTTTAACAGTGCCTGACTTCCCGGGCTGCCAGAGTTGTAATCGCCCGGTGGCACCGGTAAGTCAGGCGCCGGTAAAATATTACAAGTCCAGCGGCAACCCGCTGGTAGCACCGGCAGGGTTACCGCCGGACTCGTAATGAGGCCCATTGTATTTATGTGGTGCCAATCAGCTACCACAGTGATGCATTTCTGAAGAGTGCATTCAAATACAGAGAGATCCTTGTCCAATGAGAGGTCAATCGGGTATCATGAGCTTTTTGAATTTTAATGCTTCCAGAAGTGATTTCCTTTTGTCGTCACCCAAGGGATGCCTATTTATGATTTACAGGTCTCTCCTGACCCACTAGGGGGAATTATGTGGTCTTTCCATCTATATATATATATAGATATATCTAGATTATGTGGTCTTTCCATCTATATATATATATCTAGATATATAGATATATATATAGATGGAAAGACCACATAATTCCCCCTAGTGGGTCAGGAGAGACCTGTAAATCATAAATAGGCAACCTTTGGGTGACGACAAAAGGAAATCACTTGTGGAAGCATTCAAATTCAAAAAGCCAGATGTCCACTGACCAAACTCAGTCCAACAAGAAGGAGCCACACTAGACAAGGGTGGCATCTTAAACCCCCATAATGGTGTAAAAGGAAGCAGACAGGTCACAAAGTCTCAGCTCCTTGTCATTTGACCAAGGTCTCATTAGGGTGATCAGGACTGCCTCAGTCCCCATCCCAGGCTTAAAGTTGTGGCACAGCCAGTTTTTCCAGAGGCTTAGCTGCAAAGAGAACCTGGGATACCAGTTGAAAGCAAGTGAGGAGAAAATAATCAAGGATAGTTTTTTAAAGAAGGGCGACTACCAGAATGGACCAAAAGAACAGACTACAAGTGGCAAATTGGGCTTCTAAGACGCATGACCGTATCTCCAGGCTTTATAGAGTGCCCATGAGGCCCATTATGGATATCATAACACTATTGATAAAAGCAAAGGAAAACACTGTAGGAAACCAGGCAATTAAGTAGACCTAGATGAAAACATTTTGATACCAAGTCTAAATAAAATTAGGTCAGTTTCTAGTTGGAAATGTTTAGACAGTTCATTCTACAACATTTACTGACGTAAGATATTTTTTGGGCTGCAGAACCAGAAAGCTGTGTGCGAGCTGTTTGCTTCTGTCCCCAAAATTAGATATGTGAACTAGGTAAAGAGCCTTGAACTTCACTCTCTTCCTAACAGGGAGCCAAAGCAGCAAGACCAAACCTGCTGATATGTGCTGGCTGGCTGTTACATTCTGTACTTTGAAGGAACACCACTGCTTTCTCCTGAATGCCCACATTTGTACGGTTATTGAAATTCAAACATGGTGATGCCTAGGTATTTGTAGCCATGATCTCATGTAAAAAAGAGAAAGGGCAATAGATGTTTCAATTTACGTAGGTCCACACCACTGAGATTTGTGGATTTAGCGACAACCCAGCATCCACTAGGATACCCACATTTCTGGCAGACTACATATGTTCTGGAAATGTGGCAAAAGATTCTGTCCGGTTCTCACATGGACTAGCTGCATCCTTAAAGACCCCAATTTTACTAGGATTTATCTTCAGGAGATCAGATGCTCACAGGTGGGAGAAACAAGAGGATTGATAATGTATGGAGTGTAAAGGCCAACGCACAAGCCTCTACCACTGTAAGACCCAATACACTATCACCACAATAACTCACTTTCATTGGACCAAATAATCTATCACATAACCCCACCATATCATCAAGCAACACTCCACTACTGTAATACCGAATGCATTACCATCACAACAACTTGCTTTCATAAGACCCAATGGATTATCATCTCACTACCCCCACTATCATAGCATTGTTCTGCATTTGTACTTTTTAAGCTCACACTTGTATACCTCAAAGGGGTGATATATAGCCCTGGACATAAATCTGGGTTGGAAGGGATGAGGTTCAAGATCATATATATGAGCGGGAAGAAAGGGATGGCCTTTCTTGAGAGACCCGAGATCAGATGCCTATCAAAAGATAAAAAGCTTCAAATATCTACATCACTCTATAAAAACCTGAAGTTAAATTTATAACTCTGGTACCACTGCCAGACGATATATTTCATAACAAGACCTCACTTAGATTCAACCTAACACATGTACTGTATTATTGCACAACTGCAATAGCATGAAATTTCCTTGCCATCTCATAGTTCCACCATCATAAAAAAAACTTTATCATGCAACCCGCGGCCCCCAAACTTCCATTGCTTGAGATTCTTTAAATGGCCATAGCTCTGAAAATGCACGGCAATCCTGTACCACTTAATGTTACTGCAGCACTGTGAGCATCAGCGGTTCTTTAACACCTCCACAACCTCCCGCCCAGGTTCCCAGTTGCCCTCCTGACCTGCAGACAGTGACGGCCACACCCAGCAGGGTAACTGTGGTCAGCACATGTTCCACAGCCAGCACATCCTCATCATAGATGGTCAGTGAGATGAGCACAGCCAGGATGGATCCGGCAAAGAAAGCCACGTTCTTGGCCACGATAGTCAGCAGTGGAGACATAAAGAGGTTCATGTACTTGGAGGCAGGCTTGTAGCCTTTGCTGAGGCGGGAGTGTAACTCATGGTCCAGTTCGCTGAAATGACGCAAGTAGCAGCGGCCATAGAGTGACCAGCAGCGAGCACCCAGGCTGCCCGGCTCACGCTTAAGCATCTCAGTGTAGCTGAAGAAGGCATAGAGAATCTGCCAAATGAGGATGAGAGGGCAGAGCAGGAGGTTGGCCACGCCGATCCACAGTATGCGGGAGCCAAGCTTTTCGGCCAGCTCCAGTCGGTTGCCCCCCCTCTTGTACTCTCCTTTTAGGCTCCACTCGTTCTGGAAGAGAGACCCTGGCCCCCAGAAGAAGATGAGTTCAAAGTTGTACTTGAGCCCCCGTGTGAGAAAGACAGTGTCCCCAAGCAGTGGTAGCTGGAAGCGTATTGGCAGCAGTGACTTGTTTACCATTGCCACCATGTAGTTCTTGAAGCGCAGGATACGGTGGTAGATGTCCAGCTCGGTCAACTCCTTCTTGTGTATACAAATTTGGTGCTCCTTTTGAATCTCCACGATGCGGGCCTGAACCTCCTGCCATGTGTAATATTGAAGGTCAGACTGTAGGGGAGCAGAGAAACACAAATAAACATCAAAACTACTTATGTTTTTGGATCAACACATCATGCCACATATAATACTGCAGGGAGGACAGAGCAGTGGGATGCATAAAGAAGGAGACACACATCGCAGTCGAGGAAGGTTTAAGTGCTGGATTCTACTCCTGCCACATGTAATACTGCAGGGGAGGAGACACACAGACACATCTGAGTCATGCATGATTTTTGATCATTATTGCAGAAAAGACAGAGGGGTGGCACTAGTAGAGAAAGACACACACATCAGACTCAAAGGAGGATTATGAAGGTTAAGGGAGTGGATGCAGGTTCAGCCACATTTAATACTGCAGGTCAGATTGATGTGGGGCCGAGATACAGATTAGAAGCAGCACACCCACCCAGATGTAATATACTGCAGTAGGTGTTTTGGGGGAGGGGGGGTCAGATAATCGCAAGAGTCTCCAACAACGAGGCCTACATCTTCTGTAAATTGTAAGTCTTCAAGTCAAACTGATAATGAGAGACATCAGAGTGATATACTGTGTGTGGCCTGCATTCATTGACATGTCAATTCTGTAAGTCGAACTTTGCGGAGACAGGGGAGAAATATCAGAGTCGAAGGGAATGAACTTCCCAACCCGTAGAGAAAGAGACAACAAGACAATGGGACCACTCAGGGTTCATGCCCTACTTCCCCTGCCATGTATCATACCGGAGAGGGGAGTACAAATAGAGATAGAGGGTGGGAGCAAAAATACAGAGAGAAAGAGAATGAAAGAGCGAAAGAGAGCAAGGCAGAGAGGACAAATGCACCAGGCCACACAGTGGGTCAGCATCTTCAGAGAAAGCAGTGACGATAGAGAGGGAAATGAATAGAAATTCGAGCCACAGATGTGTGTTCTGGACATCTGCTACATAGACAGTAGTAGTCCAAGTCGGACAAAGGTGGAAGGCGAGTGGTACATATAAGAGCCACACATGTAACTCCTTCCATGTGTAATAATGCAGAAATGACAAAGCAATAGAGAGGGACCCGATAACCGGGTGAATATAAGCTCTAAATACCGAGATATCCACAGTTTACATCATGATACAGGGATAATGTCTATAATTTAAATGTATTTAACCATTTCAGTGGTACGATGCGGCCACATTTCTGCTCCACCTTTGCAACAACATTATGTAGGCGGTTTCCTCCTATACCGTCCATTTCACGCAGACACACTGTACTGTGGGGGATTGATAGTGGTACATTTTAAAAATGACACTGAAGATTTCAAAACTTGTTTTTCTGAACGGAATTGAAAAGCAGGCATGTCCCTTCAATAACTTAAACAATATTTTGCAAAGGGCACTCAAAGGGCCTGAAAAAGTAGTATGTTCTACTTCTATTTACAGACTGCTTCAACCTTCAAAAGGAGGATGGGAATCAATTTTATAAAGTTAGAAACATAATGGATGCACATTTACAGAAATATCACAGACAGCATTTCTTGTAATGATGCAGTCTAGAATTACTGCATTTGTCAACGATAACAACAAGCAGTAACTCTTTTGGAGAAAAATGCACTAACCTCCTAAGGAGGGCTTATGGTGAACCAATAGAACACCAGACACGGAAATATGGTTTCAACACTTTTATCCTTGCCAGCTGCGACTGTGTGCCCTGCCTGATCATTCGGGTGTGTGAGGTGATGACCCTAGGGGCTGCCACCCACTACATAATGGTGGACCCAGGGGAGGTAAAGGGTGGATCCCTTGGTCATCTCCCCTAACCAACACCAGTGTCAGGGGTTCGTCACATGCGCACTAATGTGTCTACTGGCCATGTAAGAGTTAAAGCACAGCATGCTATGAGTAACAGTCAACATGAGGAAAGGTCCAACATACTTCAGCTATTACGCTCCCAAGTACACGCTGAAAAGACTTTCTTAGATGAAGCACTGCGCTGGAAGGAGTAGGAAAGTGAGGCAGAGAACACCACAGGCAGAGGCGTTGCTGGGGGCGGGAGGGATGGAGGGGTTGTAGTTTCGGATAGAAGCTCAGGGGCTACAACCAACAGGCTAGCTAGCCCTGAGTCCCCGACAGTCCCCATATTAGCATAGCCCTGGATCGTTTCCAGACCGAGCAACACCCCTGGCCACAGGCAACCTACCAGAGCAGCGCAGTCTTTGTGCTACAATGCACATGCACTGGAGTGCTCTAGAAAACAAAATGGCAGACCGGCCTGTTAGAGGTTCAGTCATGCTGCATGGAGCACCCACACAAATAACGTTTGTAAAACAGAAGTAATGGAACTATTAGGACATGGCCAGTCTTGGGCTGAGGAAGCCAATAACACACAGATGTCAATCCTTGGGAAAAACACTGCCCAGAGGTGGGACACTGTCATACACTGCATTCAGAGGAAATCCAGAGTGTGGGTGTTTGGAGTAGTGAGAAGAGTGGAGCAGACAGCAGAGACAAGGTGGGGCTAGAGACAAAGATGTTAAACAAGAAGGAGAGGTTGGGATGGAAAGGAGGCTTGGAGGAGGAAAGGAAAACGATAAGGAGCAGGAAGGAGAAGTGAAAATAGCACAGGTCAGCTCTATTTTCAATTTATTTCAGTGCATCAACTCATGTTAAGATCTAGGTGCACCTAAGAAAACGTGCTAATTAAAGCAAACAATTCTGAGCTATTTGTGCCAAAATGTGTTTGTTTTCCTAGTGGGAAAACCCCATGTTAAAAGCTGTTCAACACGTGATTAAAAGAGCTTTTATTTTTTAAATATGAAGAATTCCATAAAACATTTTGAAATTTTCCTGTGCGGACTGTTCATATGTTTTAATTCAATGGTTAAAGAGTTATTAAGAAAAGCTATTTTCTGAAACTCCATAGACAATCACAGTTAGCCTTAACTATGCCATGTGCTAGAGCAATGATATATCTGTATGGTCACACTTAAAAAGAAAAAAGATGTTCCTTTGAAAGTTACTCTGTGGGCAGAACATTTAAAATAAACACTATCACGCAGCGAAACAAAATGAATGTCATTTGACAAAGTAAAAAAGAATGTGAAAATACAGATAAATAGTCTAACAGTCACCTTACATGAATGGAATAAATGTATTTTCTTGTCTTTTAATTAGAATAACTAAAGGACAAAGACAAAGATCGCTGCCCCTTTCGGTCTTTTCGCGGTTCTTCCGTGAGACATAGGGGGATAGAACAGGCCGTCATATAGTCAAAGAACGCAAAACAGTGTGCATCAGGCCAACAAATATCATCAATCCACTACCAAATACAGCTCTCAAAGGGGCAGGCATGTTTTGGGCCACTCGATAGCCTAGTCGAAACAGACCCGACAATCCATACTCGCCCCTTCCACACCTCATCCCGGTGTGAGGGAGGATAAGCCAACACTTTCAACGTTGACATAACATTACATCGGACAAGTGGGTGTTACAAGTCATACGAGAGGGACACACGATTGAGTTCTTAGACCGACCTCCTTCTCTCCCACGCAAAATACATTTGTTGAAACATCTAAAAGTGGAAATTTGCAAGCTGTTGCGAAAAGCGGCTATAGAATCAGTACCAGTCAACTAAAGAGGAAAAGGTTTCTACTCTCGCTTTTTCCAAGTCAAGAAAAAGAATGGCCAGTGGGGACCAATATTAGACTTAAGGGTCCTCAACAAGTTTGTCAAGCGCATCAAGTACAAGATGACATCCCTTCAAAATGTGCTACCATGGCTAAACAAGAATGACTTTCTAGCAACCTTGGATTTGGAAGACGCGTACTTCCATATCCCCATCCACCCGGCACACAGAAGGTTCCTCGGATTCGCAGTGGAAATGCACATTTTCAATTCTGCGTACTCCCTTTCGGCCTAAAGTCGGCACCGAGGGTCTTCACCAAATGCCTGGCTCCAGTGGCTGCAAATTTAAGACGCACAGGAACAGAAGTCTTTCCCTACTTAGACGACTGGCTAGTAAAAGCACACTTGTACAAGCTCGCCACAATTTTAGTCGCAAAGATAAGTCTACTCAAACCTCTGGGTTCTTCCATCAACGAAACCAAGCCCTGCCCAGTACCAGCCAAAACAGCACTCTTCCTAGGAGCAGAACTAAATACCTCCATCCCCAGAGTGCGGCACTCGGCAGACAGAACATCTGCCATGTTAAAGCTAATCTCGTGTTTTCTCAGAAAGATCACAACCACGGTACGTTTCTTCAAGTCACTTCTGGGCATGATGTCCTCGTGTATATTCCTCATACCCAACTGCAGACTAAGGATGAGACCAATACAGGAGACCTTAAACCACCAATGGGCTCAAAACTGCGGGTTGTGGGACGATGTCGTCCAACTTCCACCAGCTTTTCAGAGCTTTTCACAAAGCGCTTCACTGGTGGGGAAATCCACAAAATCTGACAGAAGGGATGCCGTTTCAGACACCCACGTCTACACTTGTTCTCAGGACAGACACATCCCCATTTGGCTGGGGAGCACACCTAGCAGAACTTCAAACAAAGGGCATATGGTCAACCCAAGAGTCTAGATTACACATCAACGTCCTGGATACCAGGATACACAATACAGACAGACAAAACAACCTCCATGCATTATACCAACAAGCAGGGCGGTACCAGATCAGAGATCCTATCCAGAGAAGCACAAAAACTCTGGTCATGGGCATTACAGCACAAGGTCCAGTTGAAAGCAGAGCACCTGCCAGGAATACAAAATGTCCTAGCAGACAAATTAAGCAGAGAGTACTCGACATCCCACGAGTGACAATTAGACGAGGAAGAAGCTCAACGGATCTTCCGCATTTGGGGACATCCAGAGATCGATCTCTTTGCCACCAGCTGCAACTCAAAATGCCCCCTCTTCGCCTTGAGGTACCCAGAGACTCTAACTGGACGCAGTCTCAATACCTTGGACGGGCTGGTTCCTGTACACATTCCCACCAACGCCGTTGAACGCGCTAATGCTGCGCAGGATGAAAGAGCAACCATGTCAGATGATACTCATTGCTCCAGAGTGGGCTCGGCAGATTTGGTACCCGACACTCCTACTCCTCTCCCAGGAGTCACCCATTCACCTCAGAGTGCATCAACGATTGACATAGCAGAACCGCAAGGTTCTCCACCACGACCCAGTGAGCCTGTCGCTCAAAGCATGCTTCCTGAACAGGTAAAACTAGCTAACCTTACATTACCTTAGGAATGTTGGGACATTATTAGAGTGTCTAGGGCACAGTCCACCCGGACCACATATGTCAGAAAGTGGAAACGCTTCACTACTTGGTGTGAAACCTCACACATAGGCCCGCTTACAGCATCAGTGGAGCAAGTGTTACCATATTTGCTCCAAACCTCCATAAAAGTTCACCTGTCAGCTGCATCAGCCTACACAAACCCCAATCAAGCTTCATTACTTACTAACCCAGCGGTCAAGATCTTCCTCAAGGGTTTACTACGTACCTTCCCGCCAACGCCGGAACCGGTACCCGCTTGGAGCCTAAACACAGTTTTGTCTGCACTCATGGAGGCATCCTATGAGCCCATCCATAAAAGTGACCTAAAATTCCTATCCTGGAAGGTTGCGTTTTTAATAGCCATCTTTTACCATATTCCAGAAGGACTGCGTCATTCTAAAAACAACTCCTCGTTTCTTACCTAAGGTGGTCTCTGAAATGACACTCTTAGAACGTATTGTACTACCTACATTATTCAGCAACCACACCTCAATGACAGAAGGCGCACTACACTCCTTAGATGTTGCGCGAGTCCTCAAATTCTATATACAAAGAACCAAAGAGTTTCGTACCTCTACACGACTTTTCGTGGCGTTCACAGGTCGCAGTAAGGGACAATGCATCTCCAAACAAAGTCTCTCACGCTGGGTGGCAAATTGCATCAGTCACTGTCATCAATACAAGGTTTACCCGCTTCCGGTGCCTCCTACGTCTCACTCTACCAGAGGTAGAGCAAATTCTGTCGCTTTCCATGCAGGAGTAGCGATAAAGGACATATGTAGAGCAGCTACCTGGAGCACGCTACAAACATTCGCCAAGCATTACTGCTTAACAGAAGACACCAACAGGGAATCATCGATTGGACAGGCGGTCCTCCACCACCTGTTTGTTTAAGGTAGGAGCAGCCTATTTCTCTCTCCTTCCCTAGGTATATGTGGCTTATTTGAAGTTGCTATACTCATGGATGCTGAAGTTAAACTTCAGGATGTAACCACTGTGGCATGCTTAACTGCTTGGTATTCTATTCAAGCATGTGAATCTATGAAAGAGCCAATGCTGGAGAAGTCTTAGTTACTTACCTGTAAATGTATTTCTCCAGCATTGGTATCTTTCATAGATTCACATGTGCCCACCCGCCTCCCCTGAGAGGCTGCTCCAAGGCTCACCAGTCATCATTTATGTGGTCTATATACGGCTCAAAATCTGAAGATGGCTGCGTGGGGTGGAGCCTAAGCCCCGCCACCTCATTAGTTGGGGTCATAATGGACCAAAGTGAGGTGGAGGGACTACACAATTGAATGTCTTATTAGGCATAATGTGCAATCCCTATTGCCTTTTTTTATGTGAAATATCATATGGGATACATTACTCACCGTAATCGTATTTCTGATGCTTGTATCTGCTTAGATTCACATGCTGTGCATAGGCCGACATCTAGTGGAAGCTGCGGAGTATTACAGTTTGTTTTTCGAAACTCGAAAATGGGCGTCGACACAGGCGTGCCAGTAATACTATCCCTGGTGTGACGTCCACTGTACCCAAGATCCCTCACGCGTCTAGGATCCTCAGATTGTATTTTTTCTGACATGAGGAAGCATGAGGAGTAGCGTGAGTACAGATAATCCAAGCAGATAGACAGAAAGGTAAGACTACAAGCAATCATGCGCCTTCTCTCGGAGGGGAGGAAGGGTGGGTCGCATGTGAATCTAAGCAGATACAAGCATCAGAAATACGATTACGGTGAGTAATGTATCCCTTCTGAGGCTTGTGGAATCTGCTTAGATCACATGCTGTGCATAGATTAGCGAGCAGTACCAGAAGAAGGAGGTGGGATGTGAGAAGGGTCATGAGCAAACAGGTGTCTTAGAACCGCTTGTCCCACTTGTGTATCTGTCTTGGAATGAGTGTCAATGCAGTAATGCTGAGTAAAAGTGTGAATAGAGCTCCAAGTAGCTGCTTTGCAAATGGTGTCGAGGGGAACATTTGCAATGAAAGCCAGAGTGGCCCCAATGCCTCTAGTAGAATGGGCCCTTGGCGTAAAAGGCAGAGTTTTTTCAGAAAGAGAGTAACACAGCTGTATACAGTTGATAATCCACTTCGAGATCGCGCCTTTAGAGACGCGATCCCCTTCTCTGCCTGTAGCTACGGAGACAAACAGTTGATCTGTTTTCCTTAGCGGTCTGGTTTTATTTACATAGTAGAGGACCGCCCTACGCACATCAAGGGTGTGTAGTTTCACCTCAGCTGAGCTTTGCGGGTTCTGGAAGAAAGCCGGAAGCTCGATGGACTGGTTTACATGGAACCTAGATATAAATTTAGGTGAGAACCTAGGGTGTGTGCGTAAAACCAGTTTGTCTTTGTGGATAGTAAAGAAAGGATCCTGCACTGACAGAGCCTGAATTTCACTGACCCTTCTTATAGAGGTAATGGCTACTAAGAAGGCCGTTTTATAAGTCAGGTGTTTGAGACTACTTTTATGCATGGGTTCGAAAGGGGGGCCCATGAGCTTAGCTAGCACCACATTGAGGTCCCATCCTGGCGGTGGGTTCGAAATAGGAGGGTGAAGTCTCTTTACTCCTTCCATGAAGGCTTTAACTACTGGTACTTTCCACCACGATACTTTGTTATGGGATGTGGTGTAAGCCGACAGGGCTGCCAGGTGTACCTTCAGAGAGTTAAAAACCAAACCTGCGTCCAGCAGGTGGAGCATGTATGTTACAACGTTGGAAGGAGTGCAATCAACTGGGTTGATTTGTTTATTCTGGCACCAAATAACGAATCTCTTCCACTTGTCAAAGTAACAGTGCCTTGTGTTTGGTTTCCTGGATTCTTTTAGGATGTCCATACACCTCTGTGGTAAATTGAGATGCCCAAACTCTATGACCTCAGGAGCCATGCTGCCAGGTTCATTGAGTTGGGTTCCTGGTGCACTGTTTGACCTTGTTGCTGGGACAGTAGGTTGTACCAGGCTGGGAGTTTGATGGGCTCGCACACCGCCATCCTGCGTAGGTGTGGAAACCATGGTTGTCTCGTCCACATGGGAGCAACTAGGATGAGCGTCATCGATTCCTTGTTCATCTTGTACACCACCTTCCTGATGAGAGGAGTTGGTGGAAAAGCGTACGCAAACATCCCTGACCAGTTCATCCACAGGGCGTTCCCTTGGGAGTCTGGCTGGGGGAACCTGGATGCAAATCCTGGGCATTGTTTGTTTTCGCTTGTGGCGAATAGGTCTATAGTGGGGAAACCCCACTGAGAGAAGAGATCTTCTACGATATCTCTGTGAAGGACCCATTCGTGTTCTTCTGGGAGGGAGTCTCTGCTTAGGGCATCCGCTAGGGAATTGAGCTCCCCTGGAACATGTTGTGATGACAGGAAGATGTTCCGTCTGAGTGCCCATATCCAGATTTTCTGGGCAAGCTTGGACAGATTTGGCGAACGAGTCCCTCCTTGTTTGTTCAGATAGAACATGGCTGTCGTGCTGTCCGTCCGGATCTGCACCGACAAGTTTAGCAGATGGGGCTCGAACGCCCGAAGCGCTCGGAATACTGCCAGAAGCTCTAGCAGGTTGATGTGGTTCTTGGCTACTGAGTGAGACCAGAGACCTTGAGCTGTGTGGTGGAGATGGTGAGCTCCCCACCCAGTCAGGCATGCATCTGTAGTCACCACTGCCTGTACTTCGGGATCGTAAAAGGGTTTTCCCCTTGCAAGATTTTCTCTTGTCCACCAGTGTAAGCTCTGTACGAGTGTTGGCGAAACGACCACTAGATCGTCCCACTGACCACTTGCCTGAGACCACTGATTCGCCAACCATTCCTGCATGGGACGCATGCGCAGACGCGCGTGGGGGACCAGGTAAATGCATGACGCCATCATGCCCAGTAACCGCATTGCTTTGCGTACCGTTATTTGTTGACCTGACTGATAATGTGGAATTTGCAGTAGTATATTCCGAATTCTCTCTTCCGAAGGGAAGGTCAACCCTTTCTGAGTATCTAGGATAGCTCCTAGGAACTGTTTTGAGGTGCTTGGCACCAGACTTGACTTCTTCTCGTTGATAGAGAAGCCTAATTCGTGGAGGAGGTCGATAGTCCTCTGAATGTTTGACCTGCAAATCCTGGGGTTTCCCCCGTTATGAGCCAGTCGTCCAGATAAGGGTACACTGGGATTGCCTCCCTGCGTAGGTGTGCAGCTGCCACCGCCAGTACCTTGGTGAATACCCTTGGTGCTGAAGCTATCCCGAAGGGCAGTACCTTGAATTGGTAGTGGCGACTGTCCATCTTGAAGCGCAAGTATTTTCTGTGCGCTGGGAGCATGGAAATATGAAAATAAGCATCTTTCATATCCAAGGTTGCCATGTAATCCCCCTTTTTTAGGAGGGGGATTACCTTTTGTAGCGTGGTCATACGGAATTTTTGGGGCTTGACATACTTGTTGGCAGGCCGTAAGTCCAATACTGGGCGCATTGTCAAATATTTCTTTGGCACAAGGAAGTAAGTTGAATAGATACCCTTGTTTACCTGGTGTCCTGGGACGAGTTCTATCGCGTCCTTTTCTAGCAGAATGGCGATCTCCTCGAGAAGGATCTTCTGATGTTCTAAGGAGTGTATTCTTTGTCGTGGAGGGTGGTTCCGGGGACGCTGCAGTAATTCTATACAATATCCTGTGGACACTGTTGACAGCACCCATCTGTCTGAGGTGATCCCTTCCCAAGCCTGGGTGAAGTTGGAAATGCGTCCCCCTACTGGGGTTGCGTGAGAAGGGACCCTGAATGAGCGTCACTGCTTTGGTGGAGGCGTGCCACCTCCCTTGTTGGGGCTGCCTCTGCCTCTTCCACGACCTCTCTTGTTACCCCTGCCGTAATTTTGGGTAGACTGCTGGTTGTTGTTCCATTGTGTACCCTGTCCTTGGGCATAGTTGCCTCTTTGTGAATTTTGGCCGCGTGGGCGACGAAAATTACTGTTCCCCCTCTGGTTAGGGGGTTTGTTGGTAAGCTGGCCAAGGGATTTGAGAGTCTCGTATTCGTCCTTGGCATTCTTAAGTGCGTCTTCGACCGCTTTCCCAAACAATAGATCGGGTTCCACCGGCTTGTCTATTAATGAAGCCTGGGTTTCTGTTTTGAACCCCGACTGCCGTAACCACGCATGTCTCTTGATAACAGTACCTTCTGGTATCAATCTTCCTGCGTTGTCCGCGGCGTCGAAAGTTGCTTTTAATATGCAACCAGACACGGCTCTCCCTTCTGCCGAGATCCGAGCCAACTGGCCCTTTAACGGTTCAGGAGCAGAGGCTATGAGCGCCGCGACCTCTTCCCATTGATGGCAGTTGTAACTTGCCAACAGGGTGGTGGAGTTTGCAATCCTTGCTTGGTAGGCAGACGTTGAGGCTACCTTCCTGCCAAACCCGTACAGTCTTTTGCTCTCCTTGTCGGGAGGAGCTTCTGACGACGATAAGGGTGTCCCAGCCCTCTTCCGAGTGTTCGTAACCACTAGGGAGTCTGGTTTAAGATATCCTCTTATATAAAGAGGGTCAGACTGGGCTGCCCGAAAAAGTTTTTCGACTCTGGGGTGGACGGCTCTGGTGAGGTTAGGATTCACCAGGGATGGATCTATTCTACGTTGGATGGATTTAAGGATAGGGATGGTCTGAGCGACCGGCCTCCTCTCTCCCACCAACTCTTCTGCGAAGTCCCTTTCCTCCTGTACACCGTGGGTGTCGATGTGAAAATGTTCTGCTGCGCGAGCGAGAACTTCATTAAGGAGGGGCTGGTTATCAACTGGCGAGTCGGTAACTGGGGCTTCGCTCTCTACCGGGGAATCTACTCTGTAAATTTCCTGCTCATCTTCTACCTCCTCCAGGTCCTCATCCTCCGCATAGTTTTCAGTCCCGGTTTGTTCCTCCATAATTTTAAACTCCTGGTCCCCTTCAGGGAAAGGCTGTCCTTGGTATCTGGGGTGTGGAGTAGAGTATGGAGTAGAGTAAGGCTGCACCTCGAAGGGTTCAGGTCTTTCGAACCGGGCCTTTTTACTTAGGGGGATAGGATCAGAGGAGCCTGAGGGTGTGGCCCCTTGAGGGTAATACGAAAGGAAATGTTCTGGGTTTTTGTCATAAAAATCAGCTAAGGAAGACATCCTTGACATGACCCTGTCTATGTCTTCACTGGACCATTCTTTGGAACAGGGTATGACTTTAGTAGGCAACTTAGAGGACTTATCAAGGGTACCCTTGCTGGATGTTGATGTCCCAGTAGATTTGTGTTTGTCTGTCTGCTTAGGGTGGAAGGATGGTCTTACAGGAGTGGAAGGCTGTGCTTTCCGCTGTTTCCCCCCCTCCCCGTGCGTGGAAAAATGTTTTCCCTGCCCCTTGGAGGCCCCAGAGACTTTCGACGCCTGGCGTCGAGGGTCGGGAGAGGTATCTGTGTGTTTCGAGCGTGGGGCCTCGCTGGTGTTAACTGCGGCCTCGGTCTCCTGGAGCGCGGCCTGGGGGTGGAAGTCGTCTTCGTCTTCCGACGATCGAACTTCCGTTAATCTAGGGAGCGAGGCACTCTTGGCAAGAGTGGATGATTGCCTTGCGTCATGAGGCGATCTCGATCGAGAGCGCCCAGAGGACACCGAGTCGGACCGTTCTATCTGTGCCTCTTTCCGAGAAGTCGACGTCGTCGAGGTTCGGTTGGACTTAGTGTGCTTAGTGTGTGTTGGGTGTGTAGCGCTTGCGTCGCCGGGGGTCTTCCCCATAGCCGCCCTGCCGGACAACCTTCCGAGGTCGGGGACCTGCGCTCGGCAGTCTTTCGACGCCGTAATGCCCTCGCCGTCCGAAAGTACGGCGTCGCTGCCATCGCTGAAGGTGCCCTCCGCTGCCATGGCCGCCTGCCTGGCGTGGTGGGCCCAACGCTTTGTCGAACAGTCCTTAAGTGTCTTAGGCTTAAACCTACTACACGCTCTGCAGTTCGCTTCGGGGTGGTCCCTCGGCAAGCAGAGATTGCACGTGGCGTGCCTGTCGACCCAAGGGTATTTGCGGTTGCACTTGGGGCAGAATTGGAAAGGGGTACCCTCCATACGCACCTTGAGGCAGCGAGCTGGTTAGTGTAGGAAATATATAAGGTGTACCTATATACCAAGAGTGAAGAGTATGTACCACCCCCCACTCTCCCTACTTGCAGGGCCGAGGCCAGCGGCCTACTAGGCCCGGGCCGAGGCCAGCGGCCTTCCGAGGCCCAGATCCGTCGTGCAGCAGCCGACGGTCGATGTCTTCTCCAGCCGTCGTCGAGTGTCGACGTTGGGGTGGGGAAGGATGTCAATAAATAATTTTAAACTTCAATAATTAGCAAAAGTATGGCTAAGGCCAGGGGACTCCGCAAGATACTTCCGACCAGTATGGCGGAAAAAAACAATCTGAGGATCCTAGACGCGTGAGGGATCTTGGGTACAGTGGACGTCACACCAGGGATAGTATTACTGGCACGCCTGTGTCGACGCCCATTTTCGAGTTTCGAAAAACAAACTGTAATACTCCGCAGCTTCCACTAGATGTCGGCCTATGCACAGCATGTGATCTAAGCAGATTCCACAAGCCTCAGAAATATAATTATTTTTAAATCACAGAGGATTCCCCGTCTGGCAGGGAATATTCAAGCATGTGAATCTATGAAAGATACCAATGCTGGAGAAATACAGTTACATATAAGTAACTAAGACGTACCTTGCACTCTTTACACCTTCCTTCACTCTCCAGGTCTTTCCAATCTCTGATGCCTTCAATTCCATTCTCTTGTATCCTTCCTCCACTCTCCCATTCACTATCCGCTCGCTTCCACGCTGTCTCCTTATCCCCACACTTTAGCGTGAGGTTTACCCCTTTTATAACCGTGTCTAATTGGGGACTGAGATAATGAGAATTTCAGCGAAGACACAAATGTAGGATACTTGACCTTCTTGATTGGATGACTGTCCTAAATCCTGCTTCCAAACCATGTGTGGTTGTGAATGTTTGATTCACTAATGGTTGGCCCGTGGCACTGCATGCTATAAAAATAGGGGCAGCCAACTTGGAATCAGGCGGCCCTGCCATGGCAACCTACTGATTCCTCCATGGTCCTCTCCTGCCAGGTTCTGTGTCATTGGTCTTTCCCAGACTGCTGTCTGTGGGTGTTTGTGGCATTTTTTGAACTTCCGTCAACTGCTCTTGGCTAGTGAAATCTTGTAGGCTCTGCACTATGCTTGTGTATCTGTCTCTCTACTCTGAAGCTGTTGTGCACACAATGGAAGTCCATCACTGTTTAAATACATTTCAGAAATGTATTTTGCGTATATGTAGGTGGCTAGGCTTCAGAAATGAGAAAGAGACCCTGGGGGAACCTCCACATTCCCCTTCCAGTATCAGCATTGTGAAGAGGCCCACAAGTTCCCTTATCACCCCACTTCCCAGTCTCAGGGATGAGACCGTCAAACCTTGCAAATCTTAGGACTTTCAGCACTTCTCAATCATCTCAGCTCTCTCACCTCTTGAAATTGTATCATCTATTGTAATACCAGCCGTCTGTTTTAAGTGCGTTCTCCTGTTCTTGTTCTCGCTCTCCTGGTGTCTTGGTCTCTCTGCCTGTTCTGGGTACCTTCCAAACTAGCTTTGGTTTGATTAAGCCTTTTATAGGTGTCTGTGTGGCTAGATTTCACTAACAAAGCTTGGTATTGGTTATGCTCTCAAACTTTCTTTTTGCCGCTGTGGTTTGCTTACATGCACAATGAAGCTATTCAAATCACCTGATAGCCCAACGAGTGGCGCTGAGACTCGGCTCCTCCTGAGATGCAGGGGGAGGAAGAGTCTGCAAAGCCTAAACCTTTCCACCTCCACCTGCAGCTCATGGAACTGGCCTTAGGTCCCTGGTAGAACAGCTTCCCAACTCCTTTAAGTCCTCATCAGTTATTGCAACAGGCGACAGGTCGGCACACAGACATTGGGGGTCATTATGAGTAGGACGGTATCCCGGCGGTAAATCTGCTGGAGTACTGTCCAGCGCAATTACCATTACTGCCACTTGGTCTGACGGTATTACCGCCGGATTACAAGTGGCAGTGTAAGTCCCCATTTTTTGGAGTCCATGGACTCAATGGTGTATTTTTGGCACAATTACTGCAGTGATAATTATGCTGTGGTAATTGTGCCGAAATGGTCAGAAAGTCAATGGATTTACCTCCAGCTCATAGCTGGAGATAAATCCTCCAGCTTTCCGCCCAACTCATAGTTGGGCAGTGCGAAAAGGCGGCGGTAACGGTATTACCGCTGTATTATTACTGCACCACCCAACTTGTGATGAGGCCCTTTGTCACATGTGCCTGGCCATAGTCTGTGTCCAAGTGAGGTAACCAAAGGTGGAACTAAGCTTTTCCCACTGCCTCTTGTACCGGCAAACTATTTTAACAATATGCATCCAGTTACATGTGATTTTACTGACCACAATTACAGAGTGGTACATTTAATCACAGGCAAAACACTTATTTCTTTTTTTTTATTGGGGGGAGGGGGTGGTCCCCTGCTCAAGCCCCCTGATATTCTACCCTTACAACGCCACGCAACCCCATTTTAACCCCTTACCCCACTTCACTTTATATACTTATTTAATCTTTTCTGTGTTTTTCAGTGTTATTGTCCTCTCTGTTATGTACCACTCTGTAATGTTTGCAATAAAATGACTGGATACCTGTGAATCCTATCGTGGCCTATCATTGCAATGTACTGCGGGGAACGTGCAGAATGAAATACTCCTATTGTGATGGGCGAGACTGCTTTGTGTGCATGTGCAGCTGTGACTGTGCTTGGCGACTTCGTAGCAGTGTAGGAAGAGCGTGAACCTGTTTTAACTTGCTTCCATCTGCAGCTACTGTGCACAGACTCCCTGCCATTGTATTCCTTTGTCTGTGAAGGCTCCAGCTGCTGCTGTTGCTCTGAGGGAGCAGCCCACTCACCTGCTCTTCCTCAGAGCCTACTTTTTTTAAAACATTTTTTTAAATATAACCTTTCATTCTTTTAAGTGAGAACATTACCAAAAACAAATCAAATGTCAGTGCTTGATTGGACAAATCGAAGGATACTACACAAATCCATAACATAATAGGGAGCAGGGGGCCCAGTGGAATAACAGATTAGCTCAGGGGAAGCAAAATACTCCTCATCCCTCCCCTCACCGACCTCCCCCATACCTTCTGAAATGTTTGGGGACAGCCTCTTGCATTGTTAACCCTTTCCTCCAGGGACAAACAACAGTCCAGCTCAGCAGTCCATTGGCTGAGTAGCGGTTGTTTCGCTGAACCCGATATCATTGCAATAGTCCTCTTTCTCAGCCCCATTGTCAAAGCCAGGAATACCTTTTCGTACTTCGTGAACCCTGCTTTTCCCCAAATCCCCAAGAGTGCGAGCTTTGAGTCGAGGCGCACCGGAAAACCCAGTATCGTAGTCAGCTTCCAAACACATTTCCCCCAAAACACTTGAATGTGTGTACAGCTCCACATGTGATAAAAGGTTCCCCCCTTCCGCCGGCATCGCAGGCAGAGATCATCATTCGCCACACCCCACCGTCCCAGTGCTGCCCTAGAGTAATACACCCAGTGAAGTATTTTATATTGCATCAGGCGGATCCTGGACGAAATGTCTAACTCCCAAGGGAACATGAGCTCCTCCACCCATTGTTCAGGCTCCAAGGATCCCACAACCCCCTTCCATCTATCCTGGAGTCGGCTCAGTTCTGTGGTTCCAAATGCGGTGATACCCTCAGGGAGGAGATTGGCCTCGAGGAGCGAACACTTCGGAATCTCGTACAAGGAGGGGAACTGAGATCCCATGGCGTGGGCCAATTGGTTATACCCAAACTGTTCCCCATCTGGCAATCCATATATCCTGCAACTTCGCAAACGGGTGAAGTCGACCCTCCTGTACCACATCAGCCAGGACCTGGATCCCCTTTGCCTCCCAACCTCCGAAGCGTCCCATCTTAAGCAGTTCAGGTAGGTGTGCGCTGTGCCAAAGGGGTTGGTCTCGGGTCGGCCTGTCCCCCCTCGGATCCTACTTTGCAGTGTCCTTTCCAGTTCTCCCAGACACGCAGGATTTGGCCACACCCCACTGGCTCAACCCTCGGCCTCCAGACCTAATAACATCTCGTCCGGGGCAAAGCCCCGGGCAAAGTCACTTGCTGCTGTCTGCAGCTTTCCACTGATGGCCGCTTTAGTCATTAACTCTTTCTTCTTTGGTTTTCCTTTTGATGTTATGTCTTTTCTCTTGTTTTCTTTCCGGCGTCACTTTGCTCAGCAGTCCATAGTCAGCCCTACTTTGACCTCACTAGCGCCTCCAGTTACTTCACTCACTGGTTGGTCATTTTCTAACAACCTGACAAAAATATGACACTAGACAAACTACTCCCCGGCATCATGCCCACTTTGAACGCTCTACCTTACAACCTTAACCCGAACGACTTAGTGGAAGAATTCAATAATGATATCCCTCCGCTTAAGCTCAGAAATAGCAAACCACAGAGCCACCTGAATAACTGGTTCACCCCTCTCCTAAAAAATCTTAGACTAGAAAAAAGGATGTGGGAAAATACGTGGAAAGCTCACCCCACTCCAGAAAATAAACTGAAATTAATCAACATCTCATCTCAATATAAAAAAGAAATCATCTCAGCTAAACAAGAGACCTACAACAACAGAATTACACAAGCCAACTCAAGTACAAAAGAATTGTTCTCCATACTTAGAGAACTGGAAAACCCCATAAAGCCTCAAGATAACTGCCTCAAAGATAAAAAAAATGGTGCTCTGAAATCCAGTATGCATTATCCAACAAAGTCCTAAACCTTCAAAAGAAAATAGAACTAAAACGAGAGACCTTAGCCTCTGCCACATTACCCCCTACTAAGACGCTCTCCAACCCTAAACTTACCACCCAATTCCACTTCTCCAAAGTCTCTATATTAGAGGTGGAGAAAGTAATACTCGGCCTAAAACCGTCCAACTGCAAAGGAGACCTCGGCCCAGCACAACTCATCAAAGATGCTGCACGAGATCACCTAGATACAGCAGCACACTTCTCCACTGAGGCTATAGTGTGGATCCAATCATTCCTTAGTGACCGTACCATGAGGGTCGTCTCTCCTATAGCAGCTGCAGACCCCATCCCCATCACCTGTGGCGTGCCACAGGGATCTTGCATTTCACCAACGCTATATAACATTTTCCCTAAGCCCCTGTTTGATGACTTGGATCATCTGGGTATCACGTATACTAACTACGCTGACGATAACCAGATCCTCCTCCCACTCACAGGGGATTACGAAAAGGATTTAGCACTGGTGAACAAAATTTACAGTATCGTTCAGGCATGGATGGCAACCCATGACTTATGCCTGAACGATGATAAAACTGAGCTTCTTATCCTAGGTACCGCTGCCCTCATTAATAAACTAAGTACAAACTACTCCTCCTTTATCATCGATGAGAACTGTATACAACTACCCAAAGAAGTAAAAACGTTAGGTATGTACCTTGACTCTACCTTGTCATTCTCCAAACAGGTAAATTCCCTAGCCTCATCAACAGCTTATACATGTAAATTAGAGCAGGAAAACAATTCTTATCTCAGCACAGTTGTCTAACATTAGCCAGAGCCCTAATCATCTCCAAACTAGACTACTGTAACGCATTGAACATAGGATCCACTAAATCCACCATTAACAAAATTCAGATACAGCAAAACAATGCCCTCCGAGCTGCTTTGAACATTCCCAAGAGAGAACACATCTCAGAGACAAGAAGGAAACGCAAATGGCTCTCCACCTACGAGAAAATCAGACTCAAAACGGCATCCCTTACACACTAATAACTTTATAATAAAGCCCCACAATACTTGAAGGCCAGATTCACCAGAACTCGCTCCACAAGACAAACAAGACTAGCCAACACCAATCATCTCCAAGTACCCCGATTTAAACTTGCCACCATAGGCGGAACTAGCTTCCCAGTCAAAGCCGCTCAATTGTGGAATGAACTACCAATCACTATGAGACTAGAACAATCTTTTATCAAATTCAGGCAAAATGTGATCAACTGGTTGACGACAACAAATGTTAAATGAATGCATGAACTTGTTCCCACTGCCTGTTACCTGTCACATGTATCACATCCCTGTAACCGATGACCTTGCAACTTGTAACCTGTAACTGTGCTCTAAGCTGTACATTTTCTTACCTTTCGTGCCCTTATACTCCAGGGTCCGGTGCGCATAATAAATACTAAACAAACAAACTCTTATCTGTTTTGCTCCTTTCTTTCTTCAGTTTATTTGCAGCTCCAATTTCTGCCATTTCTTCTTCATTTCCTTCTTTTCATTATTCTACACTCCATCTTTCCTCTCGTAATTCTTCTAATCTTTCTTATGTCTCTTGCGCTATTCACTCGCCAACGATTAATTTAGCAGTGTGGAATGCACGCTCACTTTGCAACAAAACTCACTCCGTTTTTGATATCTTCCTTCGCTTTCAGCTTAATTTCCTCTGTATTACTGAAACATGGATTTCACCATCTAATACCACTACTCCTGCATCTCTCCTTACTTCTGATACTGTATTGATCCCCCCCCCGTCCTTTGGGACATGGAGGGGGTACTGATATCCTTTATCGTTCATCTTTTCCACCTCTTCCGACCCTTTTGAATACTTGCACACCCCATTTCTGAAACCTTATCCTCTGGCTTTTCTTTTGATTTATCGACCCCCCCCCCCCTGGGAACATCAGTTCCTTTTGTGAGGATCTGGAGGCTCTTCTTTCTGTTTCTTCCTTTTTCTTCTCCTCTACTTGTTCTAGGAGATTTTAATCTACATTTTAAGAGATTTTAATCTACATCTTTCTTCTATTCACTCTTCTGTGCCTTTGCTTTCTATTTTAGATTCTTATCTTTCTACTATTTCTACTCCTTCATCTCATGTTTCTGGTTTCCATCTCCATCTCATTTTTTTCTTCTCCACTCTCCTCTTCTTTGGGCCACTTTCTTCTTTTATTTGATATGGAACAAGTTACTTACCTGTAACTGTTGTTCTCCAGCATGGGTCTGGCATGGATTCACATGCTCATGAATATTCCCCGTCGTCAGGCTGGGAATCCTCGGTAAAGAAAAAACCAGTATCAGTTTCGTTTCTGATCTGTCTTTCGTAGTAATAACCAATCACTGGTCTCTGCGTCATACTGACCACAGCCAATGACTGCCCTCTACCTAAGCACCGCCTCTGGCAGCCATCTTCAGATTTGGAAGCACGTGAAGTGGCAGTATGACCAAGTGAAGAGCCGCAGAGGGGTAGGCGGGAGGGTTCGCATGTGAATCCATGCCAGACCCATGCTGGAGAACAACAGTTACAGGTAAGTAACTTGTTCCTTCTCCAGCATGGGGTCTGGCATGGATTCACATGCTCATGAATAAAGAATACATAGCAGTACACACATGCACAACCACGGGAGGTGGCAAAGGCTCAACATTAAGCATCACATCAACTCAACATTAAGCATCTTACCTCCTCACCAGGCTCACCTCAGGCGAACAGGTTGCGCAGCACTGCTTGGCCGACCCTGGACTCCTCCCTGGAATCCCGGTCGACGCAGTAGAATTTCGTGAAGGTGTGCGTCGACCTCCACGTAGCAGCCCTGCATATGTCCAGCAGGGGCACACCAGATAGGAACGCCGTGGTAGCTGCGATCGCTCTGGTGGAATGGGCTCTCGGACGGCCAGGCAGCGGTCGGTTTGCCAACCGGTGACAGTACATGATACAGCCGGAGAGCCATCTGGAGATGGAAGCCTTCGAGAGAGCCTTCCCCTGATTGACAGGTCCAAAGTTCACAAAGAGTTGTGACGTCTTCCGAAAACCTTTCGTGCGGTCCACGTAGAACTTCAGCGCTCTAGCTACATCCAGCGAGTGCAAAGTCCTCTCAGCCGGCGACGAAGGCGACGGGAAGAACACAGGTAACACCAAGGGTTCGTTGAGATGAAAGTCCGACGGTACCTTGGGCATGAAGGAGGGGTGCGTCCTGAGCACTACCCTCGTGTCGTGGAAAGTCAAGTACGGGGCCTTGCAGGAAAGGGCCTGGATCTCTCCCACTCGTCGTGCGGAGGTGATGGCCACGAGAAAAGCTGTTTTCCATGATAGAAACTTCAACGGGGCCGAGTGCAGAGGCTCGAACGGAGGTCCCATGAGTTTGGTCAGCACCACGTTGAGCTCCCACGCCGGGGCCGGAGCCTTCACCGGCGGGAACGATCTGAACAGTCCCTTCATGAACTCTTTCACCAGACGATGAGACCACAAGGACGTCCGGCCCGTGGTTCTGGTGTATCGGGAGATCGCAGCAAGATGAATCTTGATGGACGCGTGTGCCAGACCAGCTTTGGCCAGCGTCAGCAGGTACGGCAGCACTTGGGGAGCCGTAATCCGTAGAGGGTTAATCTTCTGTGCGTGGCACCAGACAGAAAACCTCTTCCATTTGTGTCCGTAGCATTTAAGAGTCGAGGACGCCCTGGCCTTTGCAAGAACCTCTCTGCAATCGGCCGGTATGTCGTATCCTCCAAACTCTAGCGCTGCAGGAGCCAGGCCTGCAAGTTCAGCGACTTCGGGTCGTGGTGGAGGATGGCGCCTCCTTCCCTGGAGAGTAGATCCGCGTCCGCCGGCAGCTTGATTGGCGGGGACGCCGACAAGTCCAGAAGGTCCGGGAACCATATCTGCCTCGGCCACGCAGGTGCGACGAGGATCATCCTGCACCGTGACCTCTTGAGCTGGTTGACGAGCCGGATTAGCAGAGGCAAGGGAGGGAACGCGTAGAGGAACAGGCCCTCCCAGGGGAACGAGAAAGCATCGCCCATGCTCCTCGTCTGGGGAAACCTGCTGGCGAACCTCCGGCACTTGGTGTTCGTCGCCGTCGCGAACAGGTCGATCTGGGGTGTGCCCCACCGTCGGAAGAGGCGATCCACCAGATCCTGCCGTAGTTCCCACTCGTGGCACGAGCGCAGCTCCCTGCTGAGTGAGTCGGCGATGGTGTTCTTTATCCCTGCCAGATGAAACGGCACCAGAAGAATCCCTTGGGCGACGGCCCAATGCCACAGATCCTGCGCCTCCTTGGACAGCGCTGGGGACCTGGTTCCGCCCTGTTTCCTGATGTAAAACATGGTGGTGGTGTTGTCGGTGAAGATCCTCACCACCTTGCCCTTGAGGGACGGAAGGAAGGACCTGAGGGCCCAAAACACTGCACGGAGCTCCAGGACGTTGATATGCAGGGACTTCTCCGTCGGGAGCCAGAGTCCCCTTGCGTGCAGATTTTCGGTGTGCGCTCCCCACCCTTCTAGGGAGGCATCCGTGGTCACAGTCACCTGGTGGGCTGGGGTCTGGAAGTCCATGCCCGCCGTCAGATGCGCGCGGGTGCCCCACCACCGTATCGCTCGTCGGAAACTCTCGTCGAGCTTGATCCTTTCCTCGAAGCTGCCCGTCGTCTGGATCCAGCGCGCATCCAGGAACTCTTGCAACGGGCGCATCCGGAGCCTGCACATGGGAATGAGGTAGATGCAGGAAGACATCATCCCGAGGAGGGACTTGATGGACCTCACCTTGGCCGCGTCGGCCACCAACATCCGTTGCACCTTGCCCAGGATGGTCCTGGTCCTCTCCTCCGACGGGGAGGCCAGAAGGGACACTGTGTCGAGCCTCGCTCCCAGAAACAGTGCGACTTGCGCGGGCACCAGGTGGGATTTGGCGTAGTTCACGGAGAATCCCAGGTCCGTGAGGAGTTGGACGGTCCTTGCCGTGTGGACCACGGCGAGCTCCCTCGTCTTGGCGCGGATGAGCCAGTCGTCCAGGTAGGGGTAGACGTGAATCCCCTCGCGGCGCAGCTGCGCCGCCACCGGTGCGAGGCACTTGGTGAAAACTCTGGGTGCCGACCGCAGTCCGAAGGGAAGGGCTTTGAACTGGTAATGACGCCCTTGGACCACGAATCTGAGGAATTTTCGGTGCCCCTTTAGGATGGGAATGTGGAAGTAGGCATCCTCCAAATCCAACGACGATAGGAAGTCTCCTTCCTCCAGCTGACCCAGGACGTGCTGGAGGGTGACCATCCGGAACTTCTGCGCCTTGATGAACTTGTTCAGGCGTCGCAGGTCCAGGATGGGGCGCCATCCTCCCGTCTTCTTCTTCACGAGGAAGTAACGCGAGTAGACTCCGGAGCCCCGAAGCCTCTTTGGGACGAGTTCGATGGCGCCCTTTCTGAGCATCGCCTTTACCTCCAGGAGAAGTTGAGGGACGTGAAGTTCTTTCCTGGCCACGGGGGGGACGCGCGGGCACCTTCTTTGAAACTCGAGCGCGTGGCCCCGGGCCAGGGCGTCCAGCACCCAACGGTCGGTGGAGATGGACTCCCACACGCTGACGAAGCCCGCCAGCCGGCCTCCCACCGGGGTGCTTCGGTGGGGGCCCGACCCCACGGCCGGTTCAATCCTGCTTGGACGCGGCCTTGCCGCCTTGGCCTCCTTGGCGACGACGGCGGGGTCCGCCAGACTTGCCTCGTCCTCTGTAGGCCTCTTGCGACGACGAGCGGGCCGCTTGACGGTAGGAAGCGAAACCGCCGCCGGAACCTTTGGAGGCGCCCTTGCCTCCGCCGCTCCGAAAGGGCGTCCGCCGTTGCTGCATCCTGCAGGATCTCAAGGGCCTCCGCCCTCTTGTCGTCCGGCAGAAAATCCAGCAGGGGAGCTATCTTGTACCAGAGTTCCCTGTCGTAGCGGGCCACGATAGCCAAGGCGTTGGCCGCTTTAATCGTCGTCGCGGCCGACGAGATGACTCTGCGTCCCATGGCATCCAATTTCTTTCCCTCGCCGTCCGGCGGGGAAGTCGACGTGGAGGCCGCACCCCCCCCCGCTTTCTTCCTGGCTGCTGCGGAGACGACGGAGTCCGGGGTAGGCTGCGCCCGGAGGCATAGGGGGGCCGAGTCCGGGACCCGGTACTTTTTCTCGTACCGGTCTCTTTTCGCTGGTGTCGTGGAAGGGTTCTTGAGGAGGGAAAGGCCCTCATCCCAAATGTCGTCCAACAGAGGCACTGCGAGGACCGTCTTCCTCTTGGTCTCGCGCCGTTGGTAAAGGAAGCCTTCCTTTTTCTTCTCCTCAGGGCAGAGTTGGAAAAGCTCGGATGCCCTGGCGATCATTGAGTGGAACGATCCAATCTTGTCGGGCGGAGAAGCCCTGGTGGGAGGCGACGACGGAAAATCCTCGTCGTATGCCTCGTCGTCCGTACCCGTCGCTGCCGTGTCAGTCCCCGTATCATCCCCTCGGGTGGACGGGGAGGAGGGCTGGACGGGGCGCGACGGTTGAAAAGGAGGCGGTGGATGAATCCTTCTTTTCTTGGTAGGGGGAACACCAGAAGGTCCCGGTTCTGGATCCCCCGACGGGAGAGGTTCCTCCGTCGGTAACGGTAGTCTCGTCCTTATCTCGGAGCATAAGGACTGTATAGCCAACAAAATGGCCGCTGAGTTGTCTTGCGGCGCTGGCAGAGGGGAATCCGACGGGCGAGCAGGGGCCCCGTCGGTATCCTCGACGATGTCGTCGTCGTCACCTGCGTCGGGGCCCATTCCGACGGGCTGGTCTTGTTCCACGCCTAGGCCGTGGCTTAAGACCTCGATCAGTTCCTCTTCTGAGGTTGATGCCGAATCTACGACGACGCCCTGCCCCCCCTTCTTCCCCACGGAGGGTTTCACGGGGGTCCTATCGATGGGCACGAAAGAAGACTCCCTCCGAGGAGGCAGGGAGATTCTGGGCCCCGAGGCCGCCACCACTGGTGCAGCCTCCACAGGCTGGGCCAGGGCCGCCGCGACCGTTTCGATAGAGGGCTTGGTCGAATGGATCAAGGCCTTCACCACCTTAGGTGCGCTCACCGCCTTATCCTTGAGGGAGGGGGCACTGCCACGCTCCTCCTCTGCCTTAGAGCTCGACCGGGGTCTCTCCAGGAGCTTCGCCGGGTGCTCGGCCTTCCTCTTACCCGACCCAGAGCGTTGGCTCGTGGTTGATGGTGCCGGGGAGGGTGCGCCCTGCCTGGCGCCCGTAGAGCCCGACCGTTCGGCGCTCCCAGTGCCAGCGGACTCGCGGTGCTTGGCCTTATGTTGGGCCCCCGTCGCCGGGGTGCCCTCAAAGGTCTTAGAAGACCGCTCAGATTTCTTCTTCTTCTCGCCAGACGGGCTCTTACCCTCCAGCCAGCTGGCGAGACGTTGATGGCGGTCCTTCATGGTCCGTTCCGACATGTTGCCGCAAAACGCACAGTCCTTCTCCACGTGCGTCGTGTCCCCATGAAGGCAGTAAAGGCAGAAAGAGTGTTCGTCCTCCTTGAAGACGTTCTGCAGCTGGCATCCAGGGCAGGCCCTGAACAGCTTTCCGGGCGTCGAGCTTCCCTTCTCCTGGGCCATCTCCGAGACCGGGCCTGAGAAGCTTCTGGAGTCCTCCGAAGCGTAGCTCGACGAAATCTTCACCCTTGAGGGGCACAGATGAATCCGACACGGGTCCCCGTTGATCGGATGTAGGATCGGTGGAGCTTGAGGCTCTTTTGACCGAAAGAATCGAAGTTTTTGTGAAAAAGCGCGAAAAAATAGCACTAACGCTCGAGAGCAATAGCACGAGGATCCCAACACATGAACGTGCGGTAAAAATCTGAAGATGGCTGCCAGAGGCGGTGCTTAGGTAGAGGGCAGTCATTGGCTGTGGTCAGTATGACGCAGAGACCAGTGATTGGTTATTACTACGAAAGACAGATCAGAAACGAAACTGATACTGGTTTTTTCTTTACCGAGGATTCCCAGCCTGACGACGGGGAATATTCATGAGCATGTGAATCCATGCCAGACCCCATGCTGGAGAAGCTTCCTTCCCCTCGCCCTCATTCGGCGATGTCTGCTTCTGCTAATTATCTTATGTTTCACCGTTGCAATCTTCGGCCGTTAATACTCCTTTGTTAATTTCTTCTTGCATTTCTGATCTTCCTTCTCATCCATCGTTTGCAGCTCTCTCTGCAGACAAAATTGCCTCTTTGTTCCCTTCTCTTTCTTCATCTCTTGATACTCTTTGACGAGTTTCCTCTTTTTCACCTACTCGTAAGCATAACAAGCCTTAGCTTACCCCACAGCTTTGCTCCATGCAGCAATCTCTTCGCTGCCTGGAGCATCAGTGGCGTAAGTCATGCTCTGATTCGGATTCCATTTGTCTTTCTTCTTTTCATTCTCTTCATGATGAAGCTCTCCTTTCTGCTAAGCGTTCCTACTACTCTGATCTTAATTCTCACTCCCCCTCCCCTCATCCAAGTTCTCCATTTCAAACTTGGTCTTGTATACTTTCCCCTTCTCTTTCAGATCCTTCTCTTACTTCATCTCTTTCAGCGTCGGACTTTGCCCATTACTTTTCTTCGAAGGTTTCTCTCCTTCGCTCAGCTATTGTTCCATCTTCTTCTCAGTCTTTGGTTCCGTTGGCTCCGTCTCATTCTTCTGTCCTTTCTACCATTCCTCCGCTCTCTGTATCTGATATTGCAGTTCTCCTGGCTAGAGCCCATCCTACGGCAGCTCCTTTTGATCCTATACCTTCTTCTCTTATACCTAAGGTTTATCCTTCTCTTCTGTCTTATCTTACTTCTCTTTTCAATATTTATCTTGTTTCCTCCATCTTTCTTACAACATTTAAACATGCGTCCATTCTTCCTATCTTGAAAATGCCTTCACTTGATCCTTTTCTGCTTCTAATTTCAGGCCTATATCTTTACTTCCTTATCTTTCTAAGTTCCTTGAGCGATCAGTGTACTCAAGTTTCGCTTTTTATTTCTGCTAACTCTATTCTTCCTCGTTTGGAATCTGGCTTTCGTCCTTACCATTCTACGGAGACTGCACTGCTTTCGGTTTGTGACTCTTTACTCTCGGCACAATAATCTAAGCACTCTTTGTTATTCATTTTTATTGTTATTCATTCTGTCAGCTGCTTTTGATTGTTTATTTATTATGCGCTTATACAGCAAGATTTTCAAAGCACAACCATGCATGGGAGGGGAGACATAAGGGAGAACAAGACAAACGAGCTTACTAGGCATGGTACATTCGGGTTGTAATCCGTAGACAGGAAGTGGGGGGGGGGGGGCGTTATGGGGATCAAGTGCACAAGTGCACCCAGTCCAGCCAGAACATGGGTTAAGAGCAAGAGGTAATATTCTCATGAGTCATAATAACCAAGAGTGCTGTGGCACAGCAGGGCCCGGAGGCAAGTGCAGAGGATTGGCGAGGAAGCTTGGGACCTGTGAGGCTCTGAAAGTGCACCAAGCAGTCAGTCGGCAAACTGAGCCGAGAGTAGTGGCTAGAGGGAAAGAAAGCAGGGGGAGGTGGTTAGCAGGGGAGAGGGAGAGAGAAGTAGGAGGCAAAGAGGAAGGTCTTGAGGAGTGTCCACAACTTTAGATGATCTGGTTCCAGACGGAAAGAGACAGGGAGGCTGTTCCAGAGGGAGGCACCTGCGG
Organism: Ambystoma mexicanum; assembly: GCF_040938575.1. Taxonomy (NCBI): domain Eukaryota; kingdom Metazoa; phylum Chordata; class Amphibia; order Caudata; family Ambystomatidae; genus Ambystoma; species Ambystoma mexicanum. Next base: position 1,468,993,082 of record NC_090931.1, on the reverse strand, counting down.
AGGATAAAGATCTCCCCCCAAATCTCTGCTTGGAAAAAGGGCTCACTCGCAGAGCGTTTTGAAGAAGACAAGCGGAGGGCTCAGGAGGGAGAGTATTTAGGAAGAGAGAATTGCATGTAGAGTGGGTGCAGGCCCCAGAATGCCTTGTGGACAATGCAAAGGGTCTTGAACTTGATCCTTGCAGCCACAGGGAGCCAGTGGAGGGATTTCAGCACCGGAGATATGCGGTCCCTGGGCTTGAGGCCAAGGATAAGGCTTGCGGTTCTGTTCTGGATGAGTTGAAGAGCACAGAGAGTAGAGACAGGGAGGTTGAAAAAGAGGCTATTGCAGTAGTCCAGCCTAGAGAGGACCAGGGCTCTGGAGATGGTGAGCCTCTGGGGGAAAGTGAGAAAAGGGTAGAATACCTCTGAGAAGGTGCAGTTGGTAGTGGTTCTTTTTAGAGATGTCTGAGATGTGAGAAGAGAAGGAGAGAGTGGAGTCAAAGATAACTCCCAGTTTCTTTGCCTCATTTGTGGGTGGAGGCGCAGGGCCTGGGGAGGCAGGCCAGAGAGAAAGAGGGAAAGCAGGAGCTGGGGTTCTGATTCAGAGGTCGCCTGTAGCACGCGACTGGATTGCAGACAAACAGTAAGGAATGAGCGAGGAGGAAGAAGAGGCAGAGGGTAACCTGAAAGAGAGCTGTGTGTCATCCGCATAACACTGAAAATTGGAGGTGAAAGTGGCTATCTTGCGGGCCAGGATGGCCATGTAGATATGAACCAGGGGGATAGGTTAGATCCTTGGGGGACACCACAAGTAGAGAAAGTGATAGACGAGAGAAAGGGCCCCAGTTTTGACACAGTTGATCATTCTTTGCATTTGTCTTCACTTTCCTCTTTTGGATTTTCGGGTTCTGTTCTTCCCTGGTTACAATCCTATCATGCAAATTGTATTTATTCTATTTCATGGGCTGATTAATCTTGTACTATTTTTCCTCTTAAGCATGGCGTGCCTCAAAGCTCGGTTCTGTGTCCCTTCCTTTTTTCTTTTTCTATTGCCTCTCTCGCATTGATCATCTCATCATATGCGTTGTCCCACCATTTTATTTTAAATTTGAATTTATTAAGATTTTAAAGATATAAAGAAAGGCATTACAAAACAGTGTTTAAGATAAAACAAAATGAGTTAAATACAATCAAAACATTTCTGCCCCTCCAAAAGAAAATGTGTCCCCTTTATTCAAATCAAGTTTCTCCCCCCCACCTCCGCCCTTCCCGGAACATTCCCTCCTTGTTCATTTTCTGATGTGCTTAAGCAAAGATTGACTCGATTGGTGTGCAATGTAACATACGATAATCACACGAAGATAGGTTGTCTCTGCGTAAAGTCCTCATAGCCATAATGTATGTCCATTACAATATAGCAGATTACAGTATTCTCCTCAGAGGGATAGGTGCAGCCTTACATGTTTAGTCCACAATCTAATAGTTAGTGCCTGGCATATACTTTGAAACAAAGTCACCCCAAAGTATGTCGCATTGTGTGGATTTTCCGTGCAGGTTCGAAGTTATTTTTTCCATAACACAAATATTCAATGCCACATTAATCCATTCTCCCTTGCTTGGTATGTTCTCAGACTTCCATTTAATGACTAGAGTGGACAGCTTGGGCTGCTAACAGGAGATGATCTGCCAGCCCCTTGATTCTATTCCTTTCATCCTCACATTGCTCAAATCCAAAGAGAATCAGAAAGGGGTCTGCGGAACTCTGAATGCCATCGAGATCTTTGATCCATCCCAGGACTTTGTCGCAGTTTACCTTGATCCGGGGGCAGCCCCACCACATGACAGTAGTCGGCTAGCCTACCACATTTACGCCAGCAGAGTGGACTTAGTGACTGGAACATTCTGCAAAGCCTGAGGGGGTCATATTGTCATCTGTGTAGCAGTTTGATCGCATGGAATTTGTATTGGCTAGATATAGAAATCTTGGGGGTGGCCCTGCACATTCTTCCCCACATAGTCAGATCAATTTCTTCACCTAAATCTTTCTCCCATCTACTCTTCAGGGGTAACGTGGAGCCCTTCCCTGCTGCTATCAGTTCCCTATACATGGCGGATATCAGACCCTTCATTTCTGTTCAGGAGCTTCTCAAAGGGGGCGAGTTCCCTGCCCACACTAACTTTCCATACATCCCTTGTCAGGACTCCCTTAATCTACAAGAACTGGAAAACCGACAGAGGGCCCAACACAAGAGCCTCGCTGAGTTCCGGAATTGTGATGAAGGACCCATTCCTCCAGAGTTGACCTACTCTCTCCAGTCCAGCTTCGAACCATGGTTGGAATCTATCCAACTTGGGAATGCTTTCCCTGATGCCTGGGGCCCATAGTTGACTGAGGGGGGACGACCATGAGGTAACTTTCCGCATGTCACTTTTCTCCCTCCATATTTCCCAGATGGTCCCCAGTATCAGATGTTCTCTTAACCGCCATATTAATTTATCTCTAGGCACCCACAACCACTTGGAAATTGTTGCTGGGGTCAAATAGTGATTGTCCATTGCAACCCATTGGGGCTCTTTATGATTTCGAAGGTGGGGAATCAGAATTCGTAGTTGGCAGCCTGATAATACTTCTGCAGGTCCGGCAGCCCCATCCCTCCGTTATCTTTAGGTAATGCCAAGGTGTCGTAGGCTACCCTCACTCTTTTTCCCTGCCACAGAAACTTTACAATTGGCCTTTTAACCTCTTCAAAGAAAAGCTTTGGCATTTTTATTGGAAGCATCTGAAAAGGGTAGAGAAAGCGGGAAAGACATACCATTTTGATCGCATTAAGCCTACCGAACCACGATATCGTCAGTTTTTCCCATTTGTTGAGGTCTGCGTGAAACTGTAAGATGAGGGGTGGGAAGCTGGCTTCATAGAGTTTGACAATGTCCCTCGTGATGTGTATCCCTAGATATTTGAACTTGACATTTTCCAGGATAGGACCAAGCGGAGAGAGTATATCAACATCTGCTTGTGTGGTCACATGTAGGGGAAATAGGAAATAAGATCGATTTGGCTTCATTGATTTTGAAACCTCAGAGACTCCCGTATTCTTTAATCAGATGGATTGCTCTAGGAATGGAGGATGTGGGGTTTGATATATGCAAAAGTAAGTCATCAGCGTACAGAGCTACCTTGTATTCTTGTCCCATCATTTTTATGCTGATGACACCCAACTATTTCTATCTTTTTCTTCCTTTTCTTATACTGTCCATGATACTCTAACTTCTTGTCTTTTGGCTATTAAATCCTGGATGTTTGATCATCATCCTGTTCTTAATTTTTCCAAGAATGAAGTTTTCTTCCCTGCCCCTACTATTCCTTCCCCCTATTCGTGCTGATTCTATTTCTTTTCCCCTTCCCTGCTTTCTATTTCTTCCTTTGCTCGTTATCTGATCCTTTATTTAGATTCTTCTTTTTCTTTTCATATTTCTCTATTGTCACGTTCTTGTCGGGTACATCTGTACAATATACTCAATGCAAGAACTTTCCTTACTTTTAATGCTGCTAAGGTACTAATTTCCTCCCTAATCTTTTATTGGCTTTTCTACTGTTCTTCTATTCTCTTCGGTCTTCTTGTTTCTCGTCTTGCTCCTATCAAACCGATCTTCAATTCTTTCATTCGTCTTTTCTGCTCTCTTGCACCTCATGATTCGATTTTTTCAGCACTGTCTTTTGTGGGTTGGCTTTCGTTTCATTCTTGTCTTAAATTGAATTTTCTTTGTTTGGTTTTTAAATCTTTGTATGGTCTCTCCCCACCTTATCTATCTGCTCTTGCGTCTTTTTATTCTCAATCTTTTTCTTTTAACTGTTCCTCGCCCATCTTGTACTCTTGTTTTTGATAATTTTCTCTACTTGCTTCTTTGCATTGGAACGCGCTTACACTTTCTATTTGCTCTATTTCTTCTCACTCAGTTTTTCGTGCTGCTCTTAAAGCATCTTTCTTAATCCTTGAGTAATTGCCATTGGTCCTCATCACTAGTTGGGTGCTAACCCTTAAAAGTGGCGGTAACCCTTAAAAGTGGCGGTAATGGATTTAGTGCCTCCACTACCACTCCGCCGGATCACGAGCGCAAATACCACTGACTGTAAAAACCAGCCGTCGCTATTACAGCAGTCGCTGTGGCGGCCACACTAAGCGCAAACGCAGCCACAACACAAGTCAATGTACGGCGGTATTAGCGCCGGAAACTGGTGCTAATACCACCAAAAACACGACAGTTACCTCCAGCTTAAACACAGGTGCCTGAAAAAAAAAACACAGGTGATCCCAATCCACTCCAGGGGGCTACATAAGGTACACCCCGACCTCAAACACTGTTTCCAACACCATGCAGCCACTAGTCACTGTGAGCTGGGACAGGCAGCTGCTAATGCTGCACCTGGTAGCAGAGAGGCAGGACAACCAGGCCTGGGCACAGGGAGTTCGTGGGAGGGTCGGGGGGCATAGCCCAAGCAAAGTGTGCACCGATCCCCAGAGTTAAGCCCTCACCAACAGCCAGTTGTTCACCCTGTACCGTCTCAACAGGGAGACCATAACAGAGCTGCTCACCACAATACAGGACAACATAGGGAGCAGGATCAACAATCGGACAGCTGTGCCCCCACTGCTGAAGTTAGTGTCTGTCCTACATTTCCTTGGAACTGGCATCTTCCAGCACAATATGGCCATTATGCACGGCATGGCATAGCCCAAATTCTGCGCAGTGTTGGGACAGGTCCTTGAAGCCTTCCTGCGGCAAGTGCAATGCCACATCTCACTGCCTACCACCCCAGCCCAGGTCAATGCCATGAAGTCACAGTTCTATGCCATTGCCCAAATGCCAAATGTGATCGCTGCCCTGGACTGTAACCATGTTGCGTTGGTGGCCCCCCCAGGCCCACGAAGAGTGTAAAGCAACTGCAAGCACTACTGCTCCCTGAATGTACAGGTGACCGACAACCCCAATTGCTGTGCCCGCTACCCTGGTTCCACCCACGATGCTATGGTCCTACGGAACAGCACACTGCCAGGATACATGGAGAGGAACAGAGGACTACGGACCTGGATAGTGGGCGAGGAGAAATGCCAGCACGCATGAACTGCGAAGTACATGTTAGTGGGGGTATGTGAATAACTACATAAAGCATGGCATGACAAGCAAATGCAAAATGAGTACTTGACCACCTTCTGCACCAACGTCACAGTACAGGCCAGGGAGCATGCACATGTCAGACTCACCGGATGGAGAAGCTGACGTACACATACAGTAGCAACTATAAACACCAACATGACTACAGGTACCATAATACAACATGCACTAACCAGAGCAGTGCTGGCAAATGGCCACATGGCCTCACACAATAACAACCCTGCCAGTACCACAGCCATGCACGCATGTGCGGCCAGCCCCAATGGCTACCCGTTGGCACCAGATGCTCAGGGAGGGCCCATGGGGAGCCCAGCATGCCACATGCACAGTGGAAATGTACTGCCACATGACAGCCACCATGTCAGCTGCACAAGTCAACGACAGACAGCTTACGTAACATATGCTGTTAGGGAACAGGGTTCATGTGAAGCAGAAACAATGCGTGACACGAGTGACACAGCATGCACAGACATTGAATGGACACATGACGTGAAATGACGGCCCATTTGCATGCACAATATGTCCATTGCCCTGCTTTTGTGTAAGGCCACCCCCACACCTCACACCGTGACTAATGCCTGTGCCTCCCCCCATGCAAGTGACTCCGGATACCCACAGCTACGATGGCTAATGACCCCTGTGCGTGACCCACAAACACCGCAGGATTATACCTACAACCATGCTCACAGCAAGACCTGTGTGTGCATCAAGCGCACCTTTGGCCTCCTGAAGGCACGTTTCTGCTGCTGCGACTGTACCGGTGGAGCCTTAATGTATGCTCCAGAGAAAGTGGTTAAAATTGTGCGTGTGTGTGCCATGGTGCACAATAGCTGTGTGAAGAGAAATGTTATGTTCCACTACTTTCTGACATGGACATGCCACCTCCAGAGGATGAGGATGCAGTGTCTGTGGCAGAGGCAAATGCATGCATTGCCAGAGATGACGTAAGGGATGGGAGATTGGCTCGCCATAGACTGATAGACAATTTCTTCTGATACTTTAACATGGCACAAGCCATGCACAACTGTGTGTCACTCACCTCCATCAATGAACACGACAATGACACAATCAGTAATGTCCTTGCATTGATGAAGTTTAACAGTTTTAATGATATGAAGTGCCCCAACTATCCTCACTCCCATCACCAACTCCCCTGCACACTATCACCATCCCACCTCCAGCATGGGCACTCAGGGCAATTAGTGTCTCGATGTTGATTATAGCCGTGGCCTCTTTCCCCCTTGCCAGCCCCCAGTGATCTTGGGTGCAAATGGTGAGGGGACTGACATTTTGGTTTGCCTTGCTGATACTCTTCTGTGGAAGTCGTGGAACTGGAAGGGATGGAGCCTGGCACCCGGATATGTTGGAGTGTCACCTCTGTGCACTGGCGGATGGCATCTGCCAGTGCTGAGACCCCTTCAGTCATCTCCTTGACCCTCTGGCCATATAATGTCAGGGCGGCCGTACTGGCAGTTGTCTCGGCACGGTTCCTGGTGATGACCCGAACAAACCTGTGGGTGGCCCCTTGTATGCTGTCACATATGGGCTGCAGGTGTTCCGAGTGCGTGTGCCAAATCGCGGCCATCTCCCTCTGTCTCCGCTCCATCTCATCCAGCCTCTGCAGCACAGTGCTGCTTGGTGGTGCGTGCCATATGGGAGGGGGGCTGTGCAGAGGCCCTGGGCTGTTGTCAGGAGAGCCATACGAAGGTGTATCAATGTCTGGCTCAGGTGTCTGAGCACGCTGGCGGCGGCGAGTACACACAGGGATTGGTGAATTGTGGCGGCGGTGAGGGCTCTCTGGGGTTGGCGAATGCTGCCGGTAATAAGGGGTTTCTGCGGTTGGTGAATGCTGGCACCGGCGAATGCACCCAGGGGTTTGTAGCCCTTCTGTATGTGGTGACCCCGGGCTGAAGTCCCCCTGTGTTTTCACAGTCACCCTGCCTGGAGGTGTGGCCCCGGTGTCAGGACCGCCAGCTGCGGGAGTGGGTGGAGTGGGCCTTGCAGTGGTTCTGGTGGGCTGTGGAGTGGACGTCGGCCTGGCCCTACTGGGTTGCGGTGTCTCACAGCGGGACATCCGCCTTGGCGCAGCCTGTCTGCGCCTTTGCGGGGTGGTGATGGCGGTAGCACTATTAGCGCTGATGTTTCAGCTGTAACCCTTATTTCGTCCATTTTCTGCTGGAGTCGGGCGTGCGTTCACGCCAGGTTGTAATGCAGCACTAATGCCGCCGCACGACCCGTGGTAACGCTATTTCCGCTTGGCGGGAATTGCTCCAGAATACTGCCAGAATAGATTCCTGATGAGGCCCACTGTGTTCATCCTTTAATGTGATGATTTGTACAGCGCTTTGGCGTATAGCACTTCCTAAATACAAAATAAATACAAATACTTTCAGTCGGTAAGGAACTTAACGCCAAACATATTGTGAATCATCACTCCTTCCCCTGACTGGTAGCCTACCCCTATGTGGCCAGGGGACGGCAGCTACTACCTGATCCTGAACCTGGGGCGGCTACATGAGGGAGGACCACAAGGGGGAGGCGAACCTCAGGGAGATTACCTGACATCATTGGGAAAAAAATCACATGCCCCCCCTATTTCCCTTCAAGGATGACACCTCCATGCCACATCCCCTAATGGCCTATTGTAATCCTATCCCACCTATTACCGCCGCTCATAATATTCATCCATGTTATACAAAAAACAATATAGTAACAAATGGGATGAGGAAGAGGAAGGGAGTAGTAATGATCACTCCCAATTACACTCCATCCCAACTTCCTCCACATTACCTGAAGAATGGCCCAACATCCACTGGGACGAGAAAGAGAGGCAATGGAGAGGACTAGGACTAGCAAACCAACACAGCGGTCAAGTCTCTGGAGATTACTCAACCGGCCCAGGAAGTTTCAATTCTCTGCAGCTGACAGATACAGAGAAGAAGAGGAACGCAAGGAAACAGAACACCAAGAGAAGGTAGAAAGAGCTGCAGAGGCCGGGGGATATCACGACTGGCTCTCACACCGGTCAGATCGCCAAGGGCAGGAACATCATCGAAAATGGTGTGGCAGCGAACCCAGAGAAGGACCAGGCATCTGAAGGCCCGCAACCTGAGAGAACGAGGCAGTGGGGACAGAGTCCACTGAAACAGGGCATGGGAGAAGCTATGTGGCTGATGGGACACACGCAGAGCCTACATAATGACAAAAAGAGAGCGCAAAGGACACTGACAGCCCCCGGTAAGCCCAGGGAAGTTAAACGGGTTACCGGATTGGTGGAAAGTGCATGCCGCTTTGGGGGAAGTAATAAGAGAAAAGCAGAGAGATGATTGTCACGAGAATAACGTGTTTGCGAAGCTGGCTACAGCAAGGGCACTGAGACCAAAACTAACATTGGTGAACAAGAGTCAAAAAGTCAACATTGGGCTAACACTGTTCTATGGTCAAAGGGGAAAATGGCTGCATGGAAGTCCTGGCAGGCGAGTATACCAGGCAGAGCCAACAGTGCAAAATAAATTACAAATCAAATAGTTAAAAGACTGCATGGATGTCCTGGAATCAGAGTATACCAGGCAAAGTCAAGTATGTGTAATAAGTACATTTGAAGGAAGATCCATATCATTAATATTGTTGTTAAAGTGCTGAGACCTGGCATGAGACTATACCAGGCAAGGTCAAGTGTACAATGGAGAGTATTCAAAGAATCTCAAGGACGAATCATACCTTTGAAATTGTAAATTGTTGTCAAGAAAGAAATGAACCTAGCAGGGGAGAATACTAGGTAATCAATGACTCTAGAACCTGCAACTAAATTGTGAATATAGTAAAAAGAAGACACCCAAAAGGGAACACCTATCCTTGAGTGTTTTTTTTTTAATCGTCTTAAAAATCAAGAGAAACCAGGGGAAGGGAGCTATTCTCCAGAACTGTAGAGTTACCAAGAGGAGGGAGTTGCCCTCTTGGGTTATAAGGAACTTGATATACTGAGAAAAGGAATCTGGCGAAGGGAATCACTACCTGGAACTGTCCGCTTGGAACCTTTTGGTTGGAGTTATACTTTTGTGTTGGATTGAAACATTTGTACACTTTAAAGAACAGAGACACTACCCTTTGCACCTTAGAATTTGTTTTAGAGCGTGAGGGTCAGAATAAGATTGTGGGCACAGGACATATACCTATTTTTGGACATCTTGATGAAGAACAGATCATTGTTTTTTGTTGAGGTAGGGAAATCCCTTCTAGATTAGGGATAGTGAGGCATTTCCCTAACCCCTTTTATTTTCATGCTTGTAGCCAACATATGAGTCCTCTGTGTCCACGTCTCCTTCCTGGCTCCTCACAATATCCTTTAACAAATTTAACATTTTGGTGGCCATGTCTAAGATCCCTATGTTAAAATGTGCTTTAATAGCAGACACAAAGTCTATGTCAATAACAGCCTGGAATGTTATCTAAGACATGACTGTGTTTGCAGCCTCTATTTCAAACAATCAGTACCTATTTGCCCAAGCTATACCTTTTAGCTAGCGAGTCAATACTACCAAAGATACTGCTAGGAAGGGTGATCAAAGGTGATGCTGAAAGACAAGTCTATCAAAGCTTGAAACATGTTATCAATGTGGTTTTCAACCAATGGAGAAAGGTTTGCTGTTTCCCTGGCTTGTATGCCTTCTTATAAATTGCCAGATACATGGACATTGGTGCTGCCGGAATCTCCTGGGAGGTGAGAGGACCATTTACGTTTATGGTGACTACTTGTGATGTGATATAGAATATCTTAGTAGGGCGAACATAGTCACAATAAACAGGACCCTTGTCCTCGAAGAGTGTCTCTTTCTGGTGAACTGCTGGAGATTTCTGAAAGGATTCTGTGCATCACTGTTCTCATATATTGAAGAGCTATTCTTTTTTTCCCCAAACTATTTCTTTTAAACAAATTGTGAGCAAAGACACAAGCATGAGCATTACATGGCGTTAGATCCAAGGCACATATCAAGGTTGTCCCCTTATCCCTGAACTTCCCAAATATACACCCCATCACCCAAGCTTTGAACCTCCCCAGTTTTGCCATCCTCCATAACCAACCGCCACCCCCCTCATCTTGTAACAGCACATTTAAAACATTACTGTGGTGAAAAATGCCTAAGAAGCGGGGGCTTCACAACAGCAGCCGGATAGTTTTCCACATAGTTCATTAAGTATTTCCATGGGGCCACATATTTTGTATATCTGTGTTAGGGAGAATTCTCCAAATGTGCTCATTTCCCTTACCTTTTGAGACCCCCAGCAACTTTGTTAGATTTCTAGGATTTGTTTTTTTACCTGGAAAGAGTGCGAGCCTTTTTTCCCCACTCTTTCGTGTATTTTGATGTGTGTTTTACTTTTGTGTTCTTTGGTTATGGAGTTTTAAAACAACTCCAGTGGCATCATCATTTTCTGTGTGTCACACAGCACCTTCAGACTCCCCAAGGTTTAAATACCTTCTCTGGGACTGACTACTGTCTCCCAGAGCATGTAAAGTTAAATTGACTTTGCTAGTCTCTTTAAATGTACTGACCCAGCACACCCTATCTTACTATAGAGTGCTGGAGGGGTTGCCCAGCTTCCCCTGAGTCAAACACTCATGTAACACTAAAATGTTACCCTTTCCTACTTTAAATGGCTGGTGGCAGTGGTTTAGATCAAACTACCATGATTTTTCCCGACTGCTAACAACGGTAGCTAAAAATTGGGTCAGCCATGTTTTTCAAAATGGTGCCCAAAACCCATCTGTAAAAACAGACTCCGGTCATCTTTTTGCGCCATTTCTTTTAGGAAAGGTCCTTCTTGTGTTTGTCTCTGCGCGCCAAACCAGGTTTGGTCCCTTTGTTCATTGGCCTTTGGCGGGCTTCAGTACTGAAGCCCTCCTCCGGTGCCTGAGTGTCTGGGGTGGACAGGATGTGAGGGAGGTGCCAGAAACTCCCTGTGCTTAGTCTCCTAGGAGACCTGAATGCACTCTGGCGTGGTTGGCCGGCTGGCCTGTCCGGCAAGGACAGCCACCCTGCTGTGTGAGTGACAGCCAGGCTGTAATGAATGGGGGAAAACTGTTTAAAAGCAGGTCTCTGGGACTTGGAAAGCAGAGTCGACCACTGGAACAAAAGAACCGAAGGAGAGGAAGTAAGAGGACTGCTGCAACTCCTGGACGACCGGTGAAGCCCTGCTGCAGGTCCGAATTGCCTGAAACTCTGACAGAGAAGCCCTTCAAGGTTAACTTCTTCCCTTGAGTTTGGTGGGAACAACCAACTCGCAAGCCACCGGTACACCGTCCTATTCTGGTTGAATTTTCATCAGAGTGCTGTTGAAAACCAAATAGCCAGTGGGAAGAAAACCAGCTTGTGGACTTTATGGCACTCGCACCTTAAACCGACATCTAGCTACAGCTTTTGGCCTCTTCCCTGGGCAGTGCAGGAACCTCCCAACGTCCTCCTTGTCCCCACGACTGAAGCTCAGGAACAGCGAGATCTGCTCAAACTGCCAGGAACAACTGCCTCAGCTATAGCTTTCTTCATTGACAAGGTACTGTGCAAACGCGGTCCGGAAATCTTTTCGGCCACCGAGAAAGTGCGTGAAACTTTCCTCAACTACGAAGGCTTGTCCTTCCCTTAACATTCGTCAAACTTTTTGCCTAGCTAAATCCTTTAAAAATCTGTGGCAAAGACTTAACCGTTACTTACCAGAACTGTGCTATCCTATACAAAAGATTCTGAACCATTGACTTTGGCCCAGGCCTATTCAGAAGAATTGCTGGTTGTATTAAACTGAAACCCTTTGCCATGCCTATGAATGTATTTGGGCTCTCTATTCTTATAACCTTGTCTTTTCCCTCCTTTATTAAGTATCTGAAGTGCCATTTTGCTCCCACTTCATTTTGGAGCTAAACTTGTTAATTTACTTACCGGTTGGATTTTTATGGTGTATTAATGTGTGATATTGAACTGCTTGTGCTAGAGTAATGCTTTATAACTGACTGAGTAAATAAATGTATATTCTTTTACCAAGAAACCTTGAGTAAGTGTTTACTTGAATCACTGTATTGGTTGGTCCTTTGTGTAACTTGTTCTACTGCTCACTTAAACTCTTGAGAGAAGTCTGGCTGCTCAGCCATTGCTACCACTTTACTGTGTAGTACAGGCTTGTACCAAAGGTGAAATTGTGCTTACACTTGTAGTCCTAATTGCCTGTAGTGTTCCCCAAGGGCACTGCAGGTGATTCTGCCTAACAAGCTCCCTTCACACAAGGCCGTGATCTTTTCCAATACAGATATGTCCCAACACATCAGCCACCACATTTGAAGTATCGGACCCGCCCCGCTCTTCCAATTCCGGGCAATGGTTAGTCTAACTGCCAATAGCAAATGCCCTACCAGGAACACCATATTAACAGACAGTCACGACTGTGCCACTGGCGCACCGATTGGCACCCATCGTAGACTATTTGGGACTCATTTGTTTCCGTAATACTCCCTGAACACTACCTATTCATATTATTGTCTTTACATTCCGTTTGCAAGGCTTTGGAACTTTGTTTACTTTTACAAACATGTCCTATAATACGCCTTGTGGCAGATCCCATTCCCTAGCTATTCCTATGCAGCAGTTCTAGCACTAGAATCCCCAGAAGCCTTAGAGAACAGTGCAGCTTTTGCTTTCCCAGGATTACATTTAGTTGTGCTGCTCCTGGTGCTGCCAATTAGCCTACTTCAGCACAGGGCAGGTCAGTATTTAAGCAGCTGCCTGCAGGAGCACAGGCCTCTTGCATTGAGCTTTCTACCAGCCCTTTCCTGCCTTGTTCCTTGGAAATTTGCTGTGTCCTTTGGTTTCCAGTTCCTGCTCTAGTTCTAGCCCTGTGCTTCCCATACTGGAGCCCTGCTTCCTTGTTTGCAGCCCTCTGTTCCCTGGCTTCAGCCCCCTTACTCTCTTCCTTGCTTGTAGCCCTCTGTTCCTTGGCTACACCCACTTTGCTTTCTACCATCAATTAACTTGTTCCTTGCCGTGTACTGCAACCACTGCCCATGATTCCGGTCCTTAGTTTCCTTGAGTCTTCATTCCTCCCCTTTTTTCATCCACTTCAGTAGTACTATTTCCTTGTTTTCTCTCTGCTAGCTTACTCCTGTTTTTCCAGCCCTGAGTTACTGTTCTTGATTCCTGTGTACAGTTTCCGGTCCCCGTTCCCTGCATTTAGATACTAGTTTTTTGCCCTTCCTTTCTTCCGGTTCTCTGTCCTGAACCTTGCTCTCTTGGACTTCCTTTCCCCTGGATATTTCTGTTCTTGTCTTCACTTGTGCTTTATGTAATTCCTATGTACAGATTTTGGCTGCCGGATTTCCAGCAAGCAATCTCTGCCCCTTCCCTTGTCGCGTTTCAGTGTTGTACTTCGTATCATTGTTAACAGTGTACTGGTTCCTGTTTCAGGAAGCAGTCATTGTTTGGTTCCTGCTGGACCTGTACAGGCTTCAGTCTTGTGAGTACTGTTACCTTGTTCGTGCCTTAGGGTTCACACACAGACACCCACTGCTGTTGCTCCTTTCCATGAGCATTCAGAGTGGGCCCCTGTAATAGCAATCTGCTCAGAAGGCTGGAGTTTCCCTGGTTCCGTGGGACACTCTTCCCCCATTCTGCTTACACCCCAAGAGGGAACCAAACGTGTTTGTTCTCTTTGTATTCCCTGCCCCTTTTTGTTCAGAGCCTCGGTTGCCTATCCTTTCTTGTGTGCAGGACTCCTTGTAATCCAGCTTCTTGTGTGCCTTTCTCCCTTTGGCTTAGTGGGCACGCCTCTACCTTCAGGCCCTTCCTGACAGAATGTAAGAGCCACATTATTCTGCTTTCCCAGTAAGGGTAGGCACATTTAAGTCTAAGGTATCTGAATCCCTGAAAAAGAAACCCATGCGTAAGACTGTAGGTTCACGCACCTTTGCTAAGAGAACTGCTAGTCTTACAGATACATATATTCAAGAAAATTACTTTTTGCGTGATGCTTATTACACACACTGGCTCAGTGATCCAACAATCTAAGATTACAATGACATATGTGATTACGACCCTGAGCTACTATCAACAGAGGAATTGCAAGATAAAAATCACTTTTTACAGACATTACTAGCACAACCCATGGGAAATTCCCATAATAGCTTTAGTGCTGCCAATGCACACATCAAGTCATAACCTTATGCCAATTCTGTACTTACCTCTCAGAGCCTGCATTCCACTGAGCCTCTCCCAGAGCACACTACTCCCCCATTTTAATCTACTTGAATCTCCTTCTCCAGGCGCTTCTCTTACCTCAGGAGGCATACCACAGCAATACATTAATGTGATCCCTGTTGCCAAAGTAATTTGCTCTAGATCAGCAAGGCTAGCTGCACAGTCACCCCAGGTTGCTAAAAACACTGATTCAACAGGACATGACACTCAGTGTTCTGAGATTAGTGCTGCTGGCCCTGTGTACAAAAGACCAATACAGGTCCTAATGCTTCCCCGATAACTACTAACCACAGTAACACAAAGGTTAGTCTTCACATTTCAACACCTTCCTCTTCTGCGACACCAGAATATGCAACACCAGAATATGTCACAGGAACATATCAGTTAGAGAAACAGCTTGTGTGCCTTAGAAGACAAACTGATGACCTCTATGATGAGTTTGTCTACTTGCATAACAGGAATCTAGCAAGGGGCCTCCATATACCAGAAAATGTGGCACTATGTAAAACACCCGACATTCTGTCTTTGAATATCGACATGGTAAGGCCTGGAATGGTAACACAGAAACTGATGCAGACCTATACATAGCAGATGGAAGACCTGAACTTGGCATATGCCTACCAGCTACAGCTTAACACAGCTCATATCCCTTACCAGCCAAAGTAACTCAGACTGTTGCAAAACTAGTGAAGAATTCATTCCTCCAGTTGGCCAAACAGCTCAAGCTGCCATTTCACCACAAGCCAAGTGTAACCTTCTGAGTGAAGATTCCGCTGAGTTGAAAGACTTGCCAGTTCTTGCCCTCGATTTCAGTCCTTTACTCACACTTGCAGCCTCTACTGAAGTGACCAAGTCAGATATGTACTCTGCTTCTATGGATATTCCAGCAACAGACCATTAGTCAGACATTGAGACCCATCCCGAACTTAACCCAGAACCTGTATGGAGTCCAGTTCTGTCATCAGTCAATACCCCAGATCCATCAGTCAACCTGAGCACACAAGACTTTGAAGGCCAGCCACCTGAAAGCCTGCCCTTGCCTGATACTACCCTAACCAACAGGGAAGACATGAACTTGAACAAAGTTGTCCAAGACCTATCGATAAGCACAGTCATTGGTGTCATGCTTCTTGAAGCCTTTCCTTCCGTTCACAAAGACTGTATAAACCTCCAAGGGAATCCTGATCTACATCCCTCAAATTACCCTGTTGTGGAGACAGATACTGTTATATCCACTGAGGTAACTGCGTGGATAGTGGATACTGTTCCTTCCAAGAACCCTGCCAGGTACATGAATGCCAGTAAAGATTCATTTACGAACAAAGATGCACCCTTGTTTATGCATTGCAATGGGTTTCCTGCCTTGCCTGATGTGCCTTCCAATAGGAAAATCACGCTGACTCAATACATTGGAAGATTTGAAAGAACCCCCTAAAGCAACCCATTCAGCCGTAGCCCTGGTTGCACCTATCAGTGTTGTTCCATTGCCAGCCCTTCGGAAAATCTCTTCCTTCAGAAAAGAAGAAGCAATGGAGCATGGAGCAGAGCTTCACAATTCCTCAGTCCATGGACGCATTGCAGTGTTTTGTGCCTCTGAAAACTTGTCTTTCCTGGATTTAAACACCAATGTTCTACAGGATGTCAAAGTGTCCTCCATTAAAGACTCTCACCTTGAAGCCTTAAACAGGGTTTGGTTCATCATGATGTGCTATCACAGTATAAGACCCTTCTACAGTGAGCCAGGCCTTGGACTCAATCTTCTTTTTGGTCTAACTACATGGGGCCTGGGGAGGGGTATATTGTCACGACTGTGCCACTGGCGCACCAGTTGGCACCCATCGTGGACTATTTGGGACTCATTTGTTTCCGTAATACTCCCTGGACAACACCTATCCATATTATTGTCTTTACTTTCCGTTTGCAAGGCTTTGGAACTTTCTTATTTACATTTACAAACTACATGTCCCACAATGCACCTTGTGGCAGTTCCCATTCCCTGGCTATTCCTATGCAGCAGTTCTAGCAATACAATCCCCAGATGCCTTAGAGAACAGTGCAGGTTTCTCTTTCCCAGGACTAGAGAGGGAGCAGGCCAATTACAATCAGGTGTGCTGCTCCAGGTGCTGCTAATTAGCCTACTTCAGCACATTGCAGGTCAGTATTTAAGCAGCTGCCTGCAGGAGCACAGGTCTCTTGCATTGAGCTTTCTACCAGCCCTTTGTTGCTTTGTTCCTTGGAAATTTGCTGTGTCCTGTGGTTTCCAGTTCCTGCTCTTATTCCAGAGCCCTGTGCTTCCCATACTGCAGACCTGCTTCCTCGTTTGCAGCCCTCTGTTCCCTGGCTACACCCACTTTGCTTTCTACCATCAAGTATCTTGTTCCTTGCCGTGTGCTGCGCCCACTGCCCATGATTCCTGTCCTTAGTTTCCTTGAGCCTTCAGTCCTCCCCTTTTTTCATCCACTTCAGTAGTACTGTTTCCTTGTTTTCTCTCTGCTAGCTTACTGGGTTTTTCCAGCCCTGAGTTACTGTTCTTGATTCCCGTGTACAGATTCCGGTCGCCGTTCCCTGCATTTAGATATACGTTTTTTGCCCTTCCTTTCTTCCGGTTCTCGGTCCTGAACCTTGCTCTTTTTGACTTCCTTTCCACTGGATATTTCTGTTCTTGTCTTCACTTGTGCTTTATGTAATTCCTATGTACAGAGTTTGGCTGCTGGATTCCCAGCAGGCAATCTCTGCCCCTTCCCTTGTCGCGTTTCAGTGTTGTACTTCGTGTCATAGTTAACAGTGTACTGGTTCCTGTTTCAGGATGCAGTCATTGTTCGGTTCCTGCTGGACCTGTACAAGCTTCAGTCTTGTGAGTACTGTTACCTTGTTCGTGCCTTAGGGTTCAGACACCCACTGCTGTTGCTCCTTTCCATGAGCATTCAGATTGGGCCCCTGTAATAGCAATCTGCTCAGAAGGCTGGAGTTTCCCTGGTTCTGTGGGACACTCTCCCCCACCCCGCCCCCCCCAATTCTTGTTTTTTTATTTTTTTTTATTCAGTTTGTTACAAACTTTTAAAAAAGACAAAAAGAAAAAAAGCACATTGAAAACTCACATCAGTAACGTCAGAAATGTCCGTCCGCACAACATAAATCATACTGGTTTGGAGCAGGAACTTAATTTAAAATTTCACGTAGTCACTTCTTTTCTTTCAGTGACCATCTAAGTGCGGTTTATCACCTAATTAAGGCTAATCATAGAACGACATCAAACGAAAGAAAGACTAGACAACATTGCTTCACCCCCTTTTTTTTTAAAGCTTTGATCCTCCGTTCATCCGGCATTCCCAATATGACCTAGGAAGTAGATCAAGGCAAATGTCAATTTGTTATTGGACCCTTCAAATAGTGCCGACCACCAATCTTCGCAGTCCAAAGTTGTTAGTTTTCCAATTTCTTCTCTAAAGAACAGCGATCTTTTTCCACATGGAGCAGGGCAGAAAGCGACAAGGTGTTTCAAGGTTTCTACAACGCTATTACAGAACCTACACATTACGTCATCAGATGATATTTTATTCCTCCGTCTTAAGGTTTCCTTAGTCTCAAGTTGATTTAACCTGAATCTTAGAAACACATCACGAAGATTTTTGTTTGGAAACTTGACCAAATAACTTGAGTTTGTTATATGGGTTTGCTTCAGTTGGGACAAGTTCCATACATTTATGTTGTGACCTTTGTTGGCAGCTTACCATCCGATATTCGGGTTCCACCACAGCATTTCTTCCAGAATACTGAGCGTTTCCAGAATCAATTTGCAGCTTGTCATCCATAGCTTTTGTATCGATTGCTCCTTAGTTCCAAGTTTTGGTTTCAGTATTCGGAATTGTGAAGCGCAATGAGGATCTGTTATTTTCCCAAATAAGGATAGAGAATTCCATATTATTTTTGCTGTAATAGATGTTAATCCTAGCTCATATCTGATACAGGCTTTCGGCACTCCTGTTCCAAGATGTAGTATTTTTGTCCAGAAGAGATGTTCACAGGTTTCCCCATACCTTATAGGAGCATCCAAATGAGGTCTCTGTGCCGTAGATTAGAGAGGGCTCCACTTTCATCTTATAAAAGTTAATTACTGGTTCAAGGCTAAATTTACCAAATTTTTTATTGATAAATTAACCTTGAACCAACAGTTGTTTACTTTTTACCTTCATAACTCATCATTGGCTTGTCATTGATATTTGCACTTATTGTGGCTCAGAGATATCTTATTTGGGTTGATTTCTTTAAGATGTTCGATTCAATCTTCCATTGGAAATTTACTTTCTTGGTTCTTCTTTGGCCCTCTAAAGTCTTCAGTTCAATAATCTCTGTCTTTGCACTGTTGATCAACATTCTGTTCTCGGTAATATAAGAATGTAGTGCGATTAGTTTACGTTGTAAACCAATCTCGGTTAAGTCCAAAAGAACAATGTCCGCATACAGCATCTACTCAATTTTCATGTTGTTAATTTTAGGTGAAAATGATCTTATTTCATCAAACGGTGTTCCTATGTCTGCAATAAAGAAGTTAAACAGGATTGCTCCTAATGGGCAACCCTGTTTCACTCCCCGTTCTGTACTTATAGATCTTGATAGTAAACCGTTTCCATCCAGACAAATTTTTATATTCGTGTCTGTGTACAGTTGTTTTATTGCACGGATCAAGCCCTGTGGACAGTTTTTCTTTTAGCTTTTCCCACAATAGTTCACGATCCACTGCATCGAAAGCATGCGCAAGATCTACAAACGCTACAAATACAGTTTCTTTTTTCCTTATCGCCTCCATTTTCAGTACATTAATCATGAATAGATTCAGGTTGCATCCGACACCTTTAACGAACCCTGATTGTCTCATGTCGTATGCTCCTGACTTTCTGATCCATGTTGACAGTTGTTGTAGTGTGGCAAAGATCTTTCCAACAACATCAAGGAGTGCGATAGGCCTGTAATTTTTTGGATCTGAACGGGTACCTTTTTTAAAAATTGGAACGATTATGGCACTCTTCCAAGTTGCTGGAATTTGTTTTTTTTTCAATGACGATGTTAAAGACGGTTCTGCAAAAGCTTGCCCACTGGATTTTGCTTCAGCATGTGGTTTGTAAGACCGTCAGGTCCACAAGCTCGCGAGGAGCTTAATCCTTTTATGTTGTCTAAGATGTCTAATTCGTCGATGATTAAGTCCCATGGTTTCATTTCATCAAACGTTACAGATTTTCTTCGCTCCTTGCTCTTATATAGTTCTGTATAACGTTGGATCCAAGCAGCTTCACTTACCATGTTACTGACTAATGCCTTTTGAGGAGTTTCCATGTAAGTTAAGGTCCAGAAGTCCCTAGTTGTTTTCTTCCTTAAACAGATTTCCATTGCCTCCGCATCATTTTGAAGCATTATGCTTCTATGACTTTTTATCCAATTGTTATATGATCTTTTTATTTTTATTAATTTGTCTCGCCTATTCGTTGTTTCTTTGCGTTTTAGGTTACGAATCTTTTGTCGGAGCTCTCTTTTTTTCTTCATGGTTTCTTGGTCAAAGTTGTGACAAGGTTTGTATTTGGTTTTCTCATTGAAAGTTGTGAATTCCCTATATTGCTCCAGGAATGGTGCATAATTCATATAGTACTGTTGTCTTCAACCTTTTTAGTCAGTTCCAATATTTTAGAGGAGTTTAGCCTCAGACGATTCCGCCCAGGGACTACTTCAAGCTCATGAGCGTAATTTCCTTGGTTCTTATATTGCAAATAGTTTCCAATCCCAACTTTTACAAGATCTTGATCACTAGTTTGTGTTTTATGGACCTTTAAGTGTGATATCTTTTCCAGTAGACCATTTGATACAAAGATATAGTCCAGTATTGCTCTTTGGTTATTCCTTGTATAAGTTGGATTTGGTGGTATGTCACATGATGTGTGACCATTTAATCGATGTCCTCGACTATTCAACTCATCTTGTATGTATGTTGCTAATTTTGCTTTTGCAGTAGATTTTGATCCATTATCCGTACATACTACTTCATTGATTGCGGCTATTAAGTCAAGGTTCCAATCTCCACACACAATTATGTTAGGACTTTCAATTTCAGATATGATATTATCAATTTCGTCACATAGTCTGTCTGCAAAAGCCCATGTCCCAGTTGCTTTTGATTGCCAATATATGTTAAGTATAGCCTTAGATCAGGATCATTATCTTTTTCCATTCGGTCCAGGGTTGAAATCTGGATGTAAGGTGATTTAATCACAGACTCTGTTATTCGGTATCCACTTCTTCTATGTACCATTCTGCGTACACCCCAAGAGGGAACCAAACGTGTTTGTTCTCTTTGTATTCCCTGCCCCTTTTTGTTCACAGCCTCTGTTGCCTATCCTTTCTTGTCTGCAGGACTCCCTGTAATCCAGCTTCTTGTGTGCCTTTCTCCCTTTGGCTTAGTAGGCATGCCCCTACCTTCAGGCCCTTCCTGACACAGACATTGGAAAACCACCATCACACGTGTCCCCCAGAACCACCACCAAAGGCTCCATCGGTAGTTGAACCCCTGTAATCTCCTTGATCCTAGCCAGGACTTCCCTCTAAAAACAATCAGTATGCCCACAATTCCATAGCATGTGAATGAGGGATCCCTCGGCATTGCACCCCTGCCAGCAATTAGAAGAAAATGCAGCATTCATACAGTGAAGCGTTTGTAGGGTGAGAAACCATTTATAGCAGAATTTGTATGTGCTTTCCCTGTCTGTGGCACATCGGGAGGTCTTATACATCCGGGCCCAGATGCGCAGCCACACATCATCTATTTAGATACCCAGATACCCCTCCCATATACTCATCTAAGGAAGAGGAGGGACTCCCTCCCTGTGTCTAATAGCTTATATAGTTTTAACACTTTGGATTTGCTAGCCCCAGACTGGAGTCCAAGTTTAAGAGGGCTTAGGGGCCTTGTTCCCCCACTTTTAATCAATGGTGGAGATGTCCAGTGGTGTAATTGCTCATAACAAAACCGCCCGATTCAGTCAAAAAGAAAGCCTGCTTATATTCAATGAAAGACAATGGGCTGCTGTCTTGATATAGCTGCTGCAAGGTTTCCAATCCACTCGCAACCCATGCCCCAAAACTCACTTTCTCACAGCCTGGCTAAAGGTGGGATTATTCTAAACAGACCTGTCCCCACTGGGGTACTCAATCTGCGTAGTGCTTGCTTCAAATCGTAGAGCCTGTGTCTAGTGTAAGAGAGCAGCGAAGCCCAACCCCAGACATTGATCCACCCGTGACCCAACATATGGAAGCCTAGTGAATACTATCACTCAGAAGGTCGCCTCTTTAGCCCTCCATTTCGGCGCTAGCTGGTTCCCCAACCATGTCATTGCATGGGACATCTGTGCAGCCACATTATAGCAAAAGATGTATGGGTCCCCCAGGCCTCCCCTCTCAAAGGTTTGTCAGAACCTTTCTAGCGACCCGCGCCCTCCTGTTACCCCAAATGAAGTGGAAAATCTTATTCTGCATATTATGGAGCTCGGCATCTGAAATTCCAAAGGAAGCACCAGGCAGAAATACAAAGGTCTGGGGACCAAATTCATCTGAACGGCACTGATCCTGCCGAACCAGGATCTCCCCTTTCCGCCCCATCTAGCTAGATCTTCCGTCAGCTCACTAAAGAGGGTGGAAAAATTAGATTTGTACACCTTAGACACCCTATTTGGGATCTGGACCCCAGGCAAGGAATTGTCACCAGGCTCCACCGCATTGGAGAGAGTGCCTCCAAACTAGTCCGATTCACCGGAAGGACAGACATCCAACCCGTACGATTTGTCGTAGTTAGTAATAACTCCTGCCACTCACTGAAAGGATGTAAGATCTAGCAGTGTGACACCCAAAGAGGCACAGGGATTCGTCAATGTCAAGAGGACATCATTTGCATACAATGAAATCTTATATTCCTTCCCCCCTAAGGACACCCCAGTGATTCTCGCGTTATTCCTACCATGACAAGCAAACGGCTCCATTGTCAGCCAAACGCCAGTGGAGAAAGGGAACATCCCTGCCTTGTCCCTCTGGTTATAGCTACATTCTGAGAGTAATGCCAATTGACCCCAAGAGAAGTTGACTGCTCGCGATAGTTGGCTAGAACCAGCTTGACAAAGTTGGGGCGAAACTGAGAGCCTCAAAGGTATGCATAATATAGCCCCAGTTCACCCTGTCAAAAGCTTTATCAGCATCTAGTGCCAACACGCCCAATACCACCCCATCGGTGTGGACAACTTCAATGATGTCTCTGATTCTCCTAATGCTATCGTGAGTACTCCGTCCCATAAAAAAACCTGTTTGATCCTCATGTATAATATTGCAAGAGCTCCATCAGGCGCCGAGCTAAGATCTTGGAGAAGAGCTTTGAGTCATTGTAATTGGGCGATACGAGTCGCATCAGGCCGGAACTTTCCCAGGCTTAGGAATCAGTACCATTGTAGATGTGCCCATAGTCGGGGTGACCCCACCAGATACCAGGAATTAATTGAACAGAACCGTTAAGTGTGGGACGAGAATGGGTCGGAATTTTTTTATAAAAAGAAGTTATAAAACTGCCCGGTCATGGGGCCTTATTTTTAAAAGATTTGATTGCCCACTCCACTTTGCAAGGTAGTATGGGTCCCTCCAGAGATTCCCTCTGCTCGTTTGACAGGCGCGGGCCGCAGCTTCTCACAAATATTGAACTTGCGCCGCCTCTGACAGGAATTCCCCTGCAAATACAGATGAAAAAAAGGTATGTAGTGATTACAACTAATTAAATTACAGAGAATGCTGTAATAACAAACATTTAATAATGACAAAATATTGAATTTTTGTTTTAAATTTATATGGCGTGAGGTAAGGGGTTAAAACGCGGGGGAGGGGGTTAGGATGCGTTTAAAAGCATAGGGAAACAGGGCGTACAGGCCCCCCCAAAATAAAAATAAAATAAAAAATTCAATATTTTTTGTTCAAACATTTTCATTATTGCAGCATTCTCTGTAATTGAATTCATTTGAATAACATGTAACCATGAAAAATTACTCTGAAGCATCTGTGGTTTGTCTATTTCTGCCCAGTGCAGTCCCGCTTGTTCATCGTATAAGGCTGCTACGTTATTCGGTGTTCTTAGCTTCTTTAATTTAGAAACCAAAAGGTGATTTGCTTTTTTGCAATTCACATAATAAAGTTGCCCCATTTTCACTAGGGCCTGTGAAGACCCATCAGCCAGATGTTCCTCAAATTTGTTCCGTGCTACTTTTAACACCCGCAGGGAAGCTCATGACCCTGAACCTTTATGCTTTGCCTCTGCTGCCGCTACTCGCCTCTCCAACTCCAAACCAACCAGTCTACGCTCCCTAATATAGGCCGCCAAACGACTAATCAGTTTGCCCCGAATGACAGCCTTCATGGCATCCCAAACTATTGCTGAAGTAATGGCTTCCCCAATATCTCTGCAAAGTACCTGATCTTCCAAAACGGGATCAAACCATTTCCAGGGCTGTCTAATAGGTACAGGCCTGTCCAGGATCGGCAGAGAAAGCCTTGCAGGTGCATGGTCTGGGAGTGTGTGCTGTTAAATCGCCACCTCTCCTAGACATGGGAATAGTCCATTGGGGATCAGTAACAGGTCAAGCCTGAAACCCCCCCCCCCCCCCCGCCCTCGTGCACATGAGAGTAGAAGGTGAAATCCCTGTCATGCCCATGGGAAACCCTCCAGGCATCAACTAGCCCCAACTACCGAAGTAAGTTAGTGAATGAGAGGACATGCTTATTGTACACTCTGGACATAGACAGGGTTTTATCCGCCATCGGATTAGGAACCAAGCATCGGATTAGGAACCAAGTTAAACCCCCCCCCTCCCCCCAAGCAATATATCCCCATCAGCAAAAGGCAGTACCTGAGACACCACCTCCTCCAGGAACCGATCCTGCCCAGTATTAGGAGCGTAGAGAGAAATCAAGGTAAACAAGCTATCCCATAGCCACGCCTTGACACAACTGGGTAGGTATCCCCATAGGATCCCGCAGAATTTGTGTTTTCCCCCAATTAACTGGCCACACCCCACTTCCTTTCACCCCCTGAAGCAAACAATTGTTTAGGAAAGGCCATGTGTCTCAACCTCTGCTCATTACTCTGAAGCAGGCGAGTTGCTTGCAAAAATACATCCTAGAAGCCTAGCCACTTCTTTCACTGAGAAGGTCTCCTCTATAGCCCTCCATTTCGGCGCTGGTTGGTTCCCCAACCATGTCATCGCATGGGAGATCTGTGCAGCCACATTATAGCAAAAGATCTGGATCCCCCAGGCACCCCCTCTCAAAGGTTTTGTTAGAACCTTTCTAGCGACCCAAGCCCTCTTGTTAGCCCAAATGAAGTGGAAAATCTTATTCTGCAGATTATCGAGCTCGGCATCGGGAATTCTAACCGGAAGCACCAGGCAGAAATACAAAAGTCTGGGGACCAAATCCATCTGAACGGCACTGATACTGCCGAACCAGGATATCTCCTGTCCACCCCATCTAGCTAGATCTTCCGTCAGCTCCCTAAAGAGGGAGGGGAATATAGATTTGTACAACCTAGAGATCCTATTTGGAATCTGGACCCCCAGGTAAGGAATAGTCACCCGACTGCACCACATTAGAGAGAGTGCCTCCAAACTAGCCCGAATCACCAGAAGGACCGAGACGTTCAACCCGTACGATTTGTCGTAGTTAGCAACGCATTCTGTCACTTGCTGAAAGGATATTAGATCTAACAGTGTTGCACCCAAAGAGGCACAGGGTTTCGCCAATGTCAAGAGGACATCAGTTGAATACAATTAAATCTTATATTCCTTCCCCCCTATAGACACCCCAGTGATTCTCTCGTTATTCCTAACATGACAGGCAAACGGCTCCATTGTCAGCGCAAACACCAGTGGAGAAAAGGGGACGGCCCTGCCTGGTCCCTTCAGTTATAGCAAAATTCTGAGAGTAATGCCCATTGACCCTAACAGAAGTTAACTGCTTGTCATAGATGCTAGAACCAGCTTGACAAAGTTGGGGTCGAAACCGAGAGCCTCTAAGGTACGCCTAATGTAGCCCCAGTTCACCCTGTCAAAAGCTTTGAGCGTCTAGTGCCAACACGCCCAATACCACCCCATCAGTGTGGCCAACTTCAATTATGTCTCTAATACTCCTAATGCTATCGTGAGTACTCCGTCCCATATTAAAACCTGTTTGATCCCCATCTACAATATTAGGCAAGACCTCCTTCAGCCGGCGAGCTAAGATCTTGGAAAAGAGCTTCGAGTCAGTATTAATTAATGTAATTGGGTGAAATGAGTCGCATCGGGCCAGATCCTTCCCAGGCTTAGGAATCAGTACCATTGTAGATGTGACCATAGTCGGGGTGACCCCACCAGAATCCAGGAATGAATTGAAGAGAACCATTAAGTGTGGGATGAGAAGGGGTCGGAATTTTTTATAAACAGAAGCTTTAATTAAATTAGAGAATGCTGTAAAAACAAACATTTAATAATGACAAAAATGTAATTT
Source organism: Ambystoma mexicanum (assembly GCF_040938575.1). Lineage (NCBI taxonomy): Eukaryota > Metazoa > Chordata > Amphibia > Caudata > Ambystomatidae > Ambystoma > Ambystoma mexicanum. Next base: position 1,468,967,134 of record NC_090931.1, on the reverse strand, counting down.
TTGTTTAAAATGTATATGGGGTGAGGTAAGGGGTTAAAACGGGTGGGGAGGGGTTAGGATGTATTTAAAAGCATAGGGATACAGGGCGTTTGGGGGACCCCCAAAATAAAATAAAATATTAAATATTTTTAGTTGGCAAATTTTCGTTATTACAGCATTTTCTGTAATTTAATTCATTAAAATAACATGTAACCATGAAAAATGACTGACGTATCTGTCGTTTGTCTATTTCTGCCCAGTGCTGTCCCCCTTGATCATCGTATAAGGCTGCAACATTATTCAGTGTTCTTAGCTTCTTTAATTTAGAAACCAAGAGGCGATGGGCTTTTTTGCAATTCACAATATAAAATTGCCTCATTTTCACTAGGGCCTGTGCAGACCTATCAGCCAGATGTTTTTCAAATTTTTTTCCATGCTACTTTTAACACTCGCAGGGAGGCTTGTGACCTTTATGCTTTGCCTCTGCTGCCGCTACTCCCCTCTCTAACTCCAAACGAACCAGACTGCGCTCCCTAATATAGGCCGCGGAACAAATAATCAGTTTGCCCCGAATAACAGCCTTCATGGCATCCAAACTATTGCCGGAGAAGTGCCCACTTTCCCATTTTCCCGAAAATTATTTGTAATGGCTTCCCCAATGTCTCTGCATAGTACCTGATCTGCAAAAATAGGATCATACAATTTCCAGGGCCGTCTAATAGGTACAGGCTTGGCAAGATCGCCAGAGAAAGCCTTGCAGGTGTATGTGTGCGCTGTCCAATCTCCACCTCTCCTACACATGGGAATAGCCCATTGGGGATCAGTTACAGGTAGAGCCTGGCAAAACCCCCGTGCACATGCAATTAGAAGGTGAAATCCCCGTCATCCCAATGGGAAACACTCCAGGCATCAATGAGCCCCAACTACCTAAGTAAATTAGTGAATGAGAGGGCATGCTTATAGTCCACTCTGGACGCAGACAGGGTTTTATCCACCATCGGATTAGGCACCAAGTTAATATCACTCCCAAGCAATATATACCCTTTAGCAAAAGGCAGTACCTGAGACACCACCTCCTCCAGGAACCAATCCTGCCCAGTATTAGGAGCGTAAAGCGAAATCAAGGTAAACAAGGGATCCCATAGCCACCCCTTGACACAACTGTACCTCCCCATAGGATGCTGTAGAATTTGTGTTTTCCCCCAATATAATGGCCACACCCCACTTCTTTCACCCCCTGAAGAAAACAATTGTTTAGGAAAGGCCCTGTGTCTCCACCTCTGCTCATTCTTCTGAAGCAGGCGAGTCTCTGGCAGAAATACAATGCAGAGTGACATTTCCACCATCCACCTAAGGACCGGCTTCCACTTTACTAGAAAATTAAGCCCTTGTACATTCCAGGTACTCGGCCATATTCGCTGCTCCATGGCGGGGTTGAGATCAGTCAGGGTCATGACACCAAATCATCATACCACCATAACTTCCGTAACCATCCCTTGGCTGCCTGACGAACAACTGCATCATCTGACTCATAGTAAAAATGTTCAACTTTTACCTCCACCACCTCCCCTCCCACAGCCCAATGTAAACACAAACACCCAACCCCCAAAAAAAACACTCATAAATCTAATCGAGACTTACACACAATGCATTCCGACATGGTGGGACATCCATCTCCCCTTTCAAGTAGCCCCTCTCCCAACTAAAGCAATGTCACCCTGTGCACCGCCATAATCAAATGTATTGGTACCACTGGTCGGCAGGCCAAGAAATACCTGGGCATAAGCACATCGCTTGAACTGGAATGGAAAGTTTGCAACATTATAGCCTTTAACCTTCCTCCCTCTCCCCGTTTTGTCAAGAACTATTTTATAAAATATGCTTTGGCTTAGTTCACCCTGATGGAGAAGTACATTTGGGTGAAATGAAGTGAGGGTGACATGACTTGTGTGGTCTTCTCTCGGTCACACTTTGTCAATCGTTGTGGAAAGGTTTCAGGGCTATGATCTTAGTGGAGTCAAGAGCTGAATCCCAGCTAGACCAAGCCTCCTTGTGCTGCTGTGTGTCTACTCCTGGTGTGCCGACAAGTAAGAGATAGTAACGAGCTTCCACTGTGATGTTGGAAGTGAGCTCAGGCTCCAGTAGGGAATGCCTTGTCAAGACAAGACAGGTGTCTGTCTTGCCTTAATGTGAAGATGTGTGAGAACAGCACCAAGTATGTTCTGCGGGTTCGGGGAGGAGCACAGCAATGGGACTGAGAAGATGTTTCCCTGCTGTATGCTTTTCTTACTGATGTGGTGACAAATAGAGAGTGCACAAAGCATGTTCTGGAACTTTGGGGTAAACAGAGTCTAGCAAACCAAACCCCAAAGGATGTGCATGTCAAACTAATCTGGCTAAAATGAAGGACAACGATGAGCATGGTCTCCACCTTCAAAGCTGCCTGAATGCAATTTACGTAGGTTTTGACTAAAAAGCTCCTCTATTTTAGAAGGAAACCAGATGCCTGCAAACAAAGTGTTTGGTTAAACATTACTCCTTGCCTAGTCCGATCTTATTTCATGTTAATTTTTTTTTGTATAGCTGCAGAGCAGTGGAGCGCTTCACAACATGTGGTAGCCGGCATCGGGCATGGCAGGGGTGTTGGTCGGTGTGGAAAAGATCAGGGGCTAAGCGAATGTCGGGTCTGGCAGAATTCAAGGCCAGCTATAGCCTTTTTGGTGTAGTCTCTGGGACACAAACAAAAGACCCGGGGCTATAACCCCCTCAGCCCCAGCTCTAGCAACGCCTTTGGGGCATGGTGTTTGTGGACAGTAGTGCAGTACTGCTTGGTGCCAGAGACGATTGCTCCCTACGGTCATTCTTGGCTCACCTCATTGCCGCATCTTGTGCCCTTTGCGATCCCTTTCGTTTTCGCTCTCTTCCTCTACTCACTCCCTTACTCTGGAATGCTCTTCCTTCTCCACACTTCTCCTGCTCTTTCTCCATTTAAATGAACCGCCTACCTGTCCACCTTTCTCAAGAACAACTTGCATAGCATTCTACATCGGTAACGCAACAAACTCTTGTAAATAAAAAGCTGATTGCGCTTTTAGTGTCCCCCGCATTCATCAAATGTAAAGCGGGGGACAAAAGGCACATTTGGAAAAGCTTGAGTTACAAAATGCGAGCAAGTGGGCCTTGCTATTTTGTAACTCAAACTTTTCTAATACGGTCTTTTAACGTAGATCCTTTTACACCACTGCATCTTCCTGTTCTCCTCTGCTCTTACCTCTCTACAACAACCCCAAAGCACTTATCCCTCATCCCTTCATCCTAAAACATAGCACTTCCTCCACTATGCCATTCCTATATCATGTTTTACTGTCCTTGTCCCTGGTTCATGTTTCCACCTCCCATGCATCATCTGGTCTTATATCTACAACCTCCCACCTATTGTTAAGACACTGGTTATCTACTCTGTAAATCAATGTTCTAATGTTTTGTTAGCATTTTTATGCCAGAAATGCATTGTTTTCACTGTAATTTTCATTCGATAAAATAAAAATAATAATTACATTGTGTGGGAGGTATTCCCTTCTAAGGCGGGAATGACAATTACAGGGCACGAAGGATCCTCCTTTTACAATGTTTGCCTTCACACTATCTTAATCTTTAAAGTGATTGCAACTAAGATGAATTGTGTTTGGCAGACACGGTGCATTGAACACATGCAACATATATGTTGTGTACTACGAATAGGACTGGTACTTAAACAGAAGCCTTGAATTTGAAATGTTGACTATTTCTCTGCGCATTCTCTTTATCTACTTATTTTATCTAAAGAGGGGGACTGAGGCCTCTGCTTCAGAGAAGGCATGCCATTGAAAGAAAGAATGTAGTCAGGTTCTCTGCCCGAAGCTTGGTCTTTATGTGTTTTTTAAGTTGACCTGTTTGATAGGACATACATAGGAGGCAGTCTATGCATCAGCCTTGCTGTGTGTAGGACTCAATCTGTTCTCCTAGACAGTGAGCCAGAAGTCGGCTTTGGATTCCATGGCTTGATTCATATTTCATTAAAATAGTCCTGATGCGCCTCACCATCTCCTCAGGGCAATATCTTGATTAAACAAGCTGCCTGGTGTTAGGGGGATTGATTTTGATGTAACTGGTGAGTTAGGAAAGGGACAATTATAGGTATTCTATCACAAAAGGCTGGGGAGGATCGCAGCACAGCATCTTGGAGCACGTATTTAGTGTTACAATTTGGGTTCATGGCCTATCTGCGGGAGAGGCCAGAACATGTGCTTTAGCAGGATACAGAAAAGACAACAAGGTGGCTATGGGGCCAACTGTCAGAAGTAGAACACACAGCACATTGAGGAAAGGAAAATGTCAACGTCCACATATTCCAGGTGGATATACAAAGAGCCAAGTCATGCACTGGAAATGGTTTCAGACGGAACTACTGGAAATCTGTGAAAACATGTGGTTGAAATCATTTGTACAGAACAGTGGAATCTCATGCTAGATCTTGGGGGTAGACTGTGGGGGTTGCTGGAAAAAGGCTGGCTTCTATTGCATTCCCCTGCTACAGTTATATGGAAATAACAGTGAGAAGTGTGTGTCAGCTCAAAATTCCTTTGTGCAAAGAAACAAGCCCTATAAACTGCCACTCAACTACACAATGCACGATTCCAGGTCGTATGGTAATCGATAAATCATGCAGGGAAATGTATCTGGGGGGAGCCAAAGCATTTGGAAATAAGACCCATTCCAAGTTGTGTTTATTAATATTATTTATTTGTTTTAGTTATTGAATAACCTTTACAAAAAGAAGATGACTAAAATTTAAATACCAAATTAGAATATCAAAAATTAATAAGGAATAAAACTTCTCCTGATAATCCTTACATTAAATTTTCCTATTCACATAGCAAAATAAAAACACAGTATCAAATAATTCCTATAGGTCACATAAAATAAGACATTTACCATATACATAAAGGTTTAGTAAATGGTACTGCAGGTAAAAAAAGAGAAATAGATATGAATAATAACATATACAACCTCCAAGCTCAATGGACATAGAACAGAACAAAATTCATAAATACAGAAATAGGTACATATATCTAGCTACTAAAATAGCTTACAAACCAAGCTTATTGTGTTAATTGCTATTTGTCTAGTGGTCATCTTCCATTGTTATAGCCTTGTAGCACACTAGGCTTGTTCCAGAGTGTATGCTGCACAGGTCCGAGTGCCTGCAGAAAAGAGCATGACTGCATGTGTGAAAGCATGTGTGGTTTGAGCATTCCTGTATAATGTCAGGCATAGTCTGGGAGGGAAGAGCCATTGATTGAACTACAAGCAGTTAAGGCAGTTATTAATGTCATCCACAAAGTAGCCTGTAAACATTAAGATTTATCAGGATTTGTGATCACTTCAATTATGGGGAGAATAACAAGCTATGAATGGATATACAATGACCTTTCATTGCATGTGATAAGGAGCTTCAACCACTGGATACAAATGGTAATAGTAGGCAGTAACAGACAATAGCCATAGGCAGAAAACAAGTCTTGATCACAAGTGTCTCACCATGGGGATTCGGAGTGCATTGACATAGAAGGAGTGAATCTCCCAGTAGCAGCAAATGTTGTAGATGAATTTGATCATCCGATGGGACCAGAAAACGCCAGCGATTACCAACATGGAGATGAGGATTGCATTTTCTTGGATCCTGAAACAAAAATGAGAAGTGAAATTAGAATAGTCTAAGCCACTTAAGTTGGCGGCCAACTGCGTGGCTCTCCAAAAGCATGGCCAACACAGGGGAGAGGGCTCTCTCCATACCACCTCCTTAACACACAAACCCAGACCGCTTGATTTTGTCAAATGGGATAGAAAAAGAAAGGGATGTCAATTCACAAGTGTAAGGGTTAATGGAAATGACATCACACACCCAATACCCGAATGGCAGCATAGGAATAAATGTCACATGGCCTTTGACCCTAATGACATCACAGGAAAAGAAGTTAAATTGCATTGGACAATGATGACATCATAGGAAGAAACATCCACATGTGCTCACAGGCTGCCTTAATTGGCCACAGGTCATGTGCAATCGGCCCTGATGGCAGAGAAAATAAATTGGGTATGGAAATGGCAGAGGAGTAAGTTGAACGGCGAAAGCAGATGGAAGAGGAGTCTGAATTCCATTGGCAAGGAATTCAGTGCCACTACAAAAAAGTGCCTATAACGAATTGGCACCATGTGTCTATGACTGTAACCTAGTGATCCGAAATTAACACAAGGGGAGATGTGAAGTTTTACAAAAAACCCTGAATAAATAAAAGAAAATGTATGAAAAAAAACATCAATAAAATGCAATGAGATTCTCGATTATAACAACCGACTTCCTAGCTTTCAGTGTCAAGCTTCAATAGAATTTTCCAAGTTCTCAGAGTAGGAAATAATCTACAAACCTAGCTCGGAAGCCAACTGCCTTCAAACACCCATTCAACAAGCATACATTTCAGCAATTCATAGGCTGTTGATTGAGATAAGACACTCTCGAGGGTTGTCCTACAAAGAGAGGCAGCAGGAGGAGTTGGGTCACAGTACCCATGAGGCAACCTGGGGCGGTATTCAGGATTGCTGAAACCACAATATGCACCCATTGCTGAGAGAGTGACCATCTGTGTTGGAGAGTGTTGTTTCTTCAGCATTTTCAACCTTTGGTTGTGATCTTTTTACATTAAATTCTTTTTGTAACTTGGGCTCATTTTTTTCATTGGCTGTTAGCGCCTGGTTTGCCTAACTCTTATTGCATTTTCATAATTTTCACTGTTCCATGCAGGCCAATGGCTCCCTGTTTTATTTCACTTTACTCAGCCAGGAGTTCATATACCAACTTAAAATGTCGGACGCCTACTTCGATAGGTCACAGTAGACCACCTGTCGGCTAACTACAGACCATTACTAAGGGAGTATTCCTCTACGTCAGAGAGGAGTGTTTCAACCATATTTTAAACCTTTGTTTGTAACATTGTTTGATTAAGTTATTCTTTCCTTCATTGAGCACAGATCACCTTAAAGAGAAAGGCTACATTTACCTGTCAAGAACCTGTGATTAATCAGGTGTGAATCCCTCAGAGATCCTGGCCTGGGACCCCTCTCATGTGGCCAGGGAAAGGCAGACGCTTCCTGATCCAGACCCTGGGCGTGGTGTTCTGCGGGTGGATCACATGGGTGGGTGCAGGTTGGAATGAATTGGAGAATCCCTTGTGTAACCTTGCCAGAGATCCTACTCTTTTGATGGCATATTATAACAAAGATGTATGTTGGGGACTCCATGCCCCGTACTGGGATGAAGTAAAGGGCTGCAGAGGCCCGAGACTGCAAAGTGCAGCCTGTTAGTGTTGATGACCCACACCTGAGGGAGACTGGGAGGCATAGAAGGCCCCCTCAGGTGCAGGCCATTAAGAAGAGCATTAGTAGAAGGTGGAGCAGTTTTCATACCTCCACGTGGCAGCAGATGAGACGGTGGGGCCATTGCGGTACATCGAGTGGATGTCGTTCCTGAGAGGGTCTTTGCTGTTCCAGACCATGAATGCAGAGGTAGTGCAGCAGGAAGCCTTGTAATTGGCAGCTTTTCCACGGAGGACCATAACTGCAGAGGTCGCGCAGCGGAAGGTGCAGCACTTGAAAGATTTTCTCGATGTCAGTCTGCTCCGGTGACAGACAAGTATCAGCGAGCCGTTGGATCAAGGAGAGCTTCCCCAACGACTGGTGCGAGTCGCAGGAATCCGGGAAGCAGAGAAGTCCGAGGGAGAGCAGCAGCAGAGGACCTGGAGGCAGCAAGTCAAACGGATGTGCATGACAGACCCGGTGAGTTCACTAAGCAATCGAGACCCTGGGCCGCTCAGTAATCACTTGCTTGCCAAGATCAGGTATTTTTATTTTGTATTTTATTTATTTGTATAGCGCAAACCAGGCCCGAAGGCTACCGGGCGCATATCTTGACAGCAATGGTTACATAAATTGCATACAGTGATTATATGACAGTCAATAAATATAACATAGAAGTAGGCATGGGTAAGTAGTGCAGCGATACATGGTTTGTCGATAGTACATCCGTACATAGGTTATTGCATCACGTTTTAGAATGTAGCTTGGGCATTGGTAGTGACTAGCCAACATTTGGCTCTGTGTTTGAATAGGTTGAAGGAGGGGAGGTTTCTGATAGTCAAGGGGACAGCGTTCCACAATTTGGCTGCCAGGACTGGGAAGCTAGATCCACCAGCTGTTTGGAGCTTGTATCTAGGTATCAGTAGGCTCTGGTTCAGGGTAGATCTAAGTGAGCGTGCTGGGGTGTAAAGCGTGAAACGTGTGGAGAGATAAGTGGGGGCCAGGTTATTCATGCATTTGTAGGTTAGGGCAAGCGATTTTAGTGAGATCCTTTGGGTGACTGACAACCAATGAAGGTTCTTCCTGGTATCCGAGATGTGTGCAGATCTGGGGATGTTGAGGGCTGCCCTGATGGCGTTATTTTGTATGATCTGGAGCTTGTCTAGGTTACCCTGATTAGTGCCCTGGTACAGTGCATTGCAGTAGTCCAGTTTGGACATGACCAGGGTCCTGGCAAGGGTAGTACAGTTGTGCGTGGAAAGAAAAGGACGACATGCTGTGATCAGCTTGCAGGTATAGGCGGCAGCCGCCACAACTGCATTTGTTTGTCTGTGAAGGGAGAGGGTGGAATCGAGGTAGATTCCCAACGTTTTGGTATCTTTGGAGACTTTTATTAGATTCCCATCGATGTTAAAGGAGCTGAACATAGGGTTCAGCTTGTTTAGTCTTTGCTGAGTGCCTAGGATGAGGAGCTCTGTCTTGTCATCATTGAGACAGAGCTCATGTTGGGCCATCCATGTTTGAATGACATGGTAAACGTCATTTAAGGCTTTTGAGTCTACTGTGTAATCACCCGTGATGGGGATGAGTATCAGCATAGTTTGTGTAGGTGACACCCAGATAGTCAAGCACATCAAATAAGGGTTTAGTAAATACATTATAGAGGGTAGGGGATACACACGAACCTTGGGGGACTCCGCAAGGGACTGGTGCGGGGTCAGCTGCGGAGGTGGGCGAGAATACCCTCATCTGTCTGTTATCCAAGAAGGATTGAATCCAGTTTGTGGCCATGTCGGAGAAGTGAGCTGCAGTTTTTAGGTGGTGACAGAGGATTTGGTGATTGACCAGATCGAAGGCAGCCGATAAGTCTAAAAGTAGTAAGAGGGCTAGTTTCCCTTTGTCTTTGAGATCCTCGATTTGGGTTTTGAGATCGAGGATGGCAGTCTCCGTGCCGTGCTTCGGTCTGAAGCCGGATTGTCTCGTGCCTAGTAGGTTGTTTAATTCCAGATAGTTCTGTATCTGGAGGTAGGCTGCTCTATCTAGGATTTTTAGTAGAAATGGGACCGTTGTGATGGGCCTGTAATTGGTTGGAACCTCTGGGTCTAAGGTGGGTTTTTTTAGGAGAGGAATGAGCCAAGCATCCTTCAGGTTATTGGGGACCACTCCCGATTGAAAGGAAGCATTAATAAAAGTGGTGATAAAAGGGGCGAGGTCATGAGCCGAATCCTTAATGATCGGGGCTGGACAGGCGTCCCCTTGGCAGTTCGAAGGTTTTAAGTTGCAAATGATTTTTCCAACCTCCAGAACGGAGAGCGGTGTGAAACTGAACGGCACCGGGGAGTCAGGGGTAGTTATTTTAGGTGGCCTGGTATTGCTAAATATAGGGGTGTGGAGGGTATTTTGTTTGGCGTTGATTTTGGATTGCAAGGTGGATATTTTGTTAAGAAGGGCGCTTTGTATATTGTTGCACCAGGTGCTGTCCTTGGTGCACGTGTCCGGGGCGGGTGAGGGAGATTCTAGCTCTTTGAGGATTTTGAATAATTCTCTAGTGTTAGATTCTGCCTGGGATATTCGTGAATTGTATGTCTCCTTTTTGGCTTGTAGTATGGCCTCCTTATAATTAAGAGAGGTAATCAGAAGGGAGGCTTTATTAGTTGCGCTAGGGTGACTTTTCCAGAGGGCTTCGGCCTTGCGCTTTTCTTTGCGCATAGTGTTGAGCTGTGGGGTGAACCAGGAGTTCAGGTGGGACTGTTTGGCTTTACGGATCTTTAGTGGAGCTATGCTCTCAATGGCAATGGTCATTAGGCTGTTATAGGTGTCTACTAAGGCAGTAGGGTCCTTATCTTTGTGCTGTGCAGCAAGAGTGTTCAGACAAGGGAGGATGAGAGGAAGCAATTTCTCCCTGGTGATATCTTTTTTGTTTCCGTTAGGTATAGCGGGGGCTATTGTAGGTGTGGGCTGGGGGTTGGTGGCTGGTAGGAGGAAGGTAATAACATGATGGTCGGACTAGGCGCAGGCATCGTTAGAAGTGACATTGGTGTTACAGTTGAGGTCGGCTAGCCAGTCGAGCGTTCTACCTTTGATGTGTGTGGGGTCACGAATACGCTGCTGGAAGCCTAGGTTGGAGAGGGTGGTGTCTACTTCAGCGGCCATGTGGTCCTTGGGATCTGAGAGGCCTAGGTTGAGGTCGCCAAGTAGCAATATCTGAGAGTTGGGCTTAGTGTTAATCGACAGGGTGGAGGTAACATCAATGAAAGAGCCCAGTGGGCCTGGAGGTCTGTACATAAGGTGGAGTGTTGCTGTATTGGTAGGGGAAACCGATAGTTTCACTGAGAGAGATTCTGCAGAACTAAGTTGTGTGTGGGGAGCAGCTCTCATAACGATTTTGTCACTATGTATAAAAGCGACTCCTCCTCCTTTCGACAAGTTGGAGTGGCGGTCGTTTCTAATAATGGTATAGCCCTTAGGTATGGATAGAGCGAGCAGTGGGCCAGAGGCATCATGTAACCAGGTTTCGGTAATAGCTAGGAAGTCAAGGTTCTGGACAGTGATGAGGTCTGCGATGTCAAGGGCAGGAGCCGTGAGGGATCTTGCATTGATAAGGGCTCCCTTTAGTGCTGAGACGGGTGAAGTGGGAAGTGGAGGACTAGGTGTTGCGATTGAGTTGGGCAGTGGGAGGGCAGAACGATTGTACACAGTACAAGGTGGTCTAGGCAGTCTAGTTCTAAGTCTGCTATTCCTTTGTTGTAGAGTACATGGAATGTTTGGAGTGGGTTTGGTAGCAAAGTGCTTGAGCCAAAGGGCTGGGTCATTGAGGTAGGGGTTCGATGGAGGGTCAGGATGGTAAAGCATGGTTGAAGGGAGAGTGGGTTGGCTGTTGTGGAAGGTCTTAGTGGTGCTTGCAAGGTAGGTGGCTGCAGTGCAGGCTAATAGTCCTAAGAGGACTGTGAGTATAAGGTCAGTTCTGGCACAGGTTCTTAGCTGCATGCCGCGGCTTGTAAGTGTAGGTGCCTACACTTTAAAAGTAACACGCGCAGAGTGAAAGCCAAACAAAAACGTATTTTTGATACTGAACTGACTTATTGCATATTAACCATTACTTTGTAAACCAATCTGACTTTAAAAAGAGCAAATGGAATAAGACCTTAATCACCGGATCTGAAGGTTGTGATTGTGTATATGCGGGTTGGATTAGAGGCCAACAACAGACAGGGGCAATACGGTGAGAAACTAATGTTAACAACTATTGCCAAAGCCAAGAGAGATATATAACAAGGCAACTGAAAGAACAACCATTGCCAAAGTCAAGAAGGGGCAAATGAAAGTCTCAATGTTTGTAAAACCTATTGCCAATATAAAAACAAGCTCAGAAGTGTAATTGGCTCAAACCCACATTACCAAAGCCAAAGAGGTATAAGAGAGAGAGAGAATCTTTGTCAGCATTTGGTCAAAGTAGAAGTGGGGAAATAAGAGTAGCAGGATGGCTGCCCTTCTGATAGAAGACATTCAGAGGGAGTTGAGCATAACCTCTATTATGTGTGGCAATCGCAAGCGTGTAGCAAATAGCACCAGTGTGGTTCTTGTGTTCCCTGAAGATAATTTGGAACTTGACATTGTGAATCAAGAGGCATTGCTAATGTGTTGAAAGTTGACCTTTACAACGGATGTATGTGTAGTTACATGTTTATTATGGCCTGGCAGGAAAGTAGATGAGGTCAGAAGACTTTGTAGTAGTGGTCCCAGTTCCGGCAGGAGAGTATGCCAGATCAGAGGACTTTGTGGTAGTAGGCCTAGCAGGTGTGTGGAACAGGTGGAAGTCACTGAAGTACTGTGGTGTGGTTAAAATCAGAAGTAGCAGAACCACAACAATATTATATCATTTGTTGCCGAATCATCCTGACATTATTGAAGCAAGTATTGTGTTAATTGTCGCAGAATCATATACAAATTGTTGAAACAAACATTTTATGAACTGTTGCAGAAATATTCTCACAACGGCAATTTCTATTGATCCTAATAAGCTATATGAGTATTTGGGTTGAAGAGAAGAAATTTAAAATTCTATGTCAAGACTGGAGGCTCACATTATGCTTCTCTTTTCTTTACTAGAACATACAAAGAAAGCTCAGCAGGAAGGTATTTTTGTGCACCTGGTTTATTAACATTATATAAAATGAAGGTGCACCAGAAAATATAATAAAAAATCGTCCTTCAATGGGCATATAGATAACTCCATAAACAGTCCTGAACATGATTTAACTTCCTCTTTCTGTGCTGCTTACAGCAAGAGATGAACAAGTTACTTCTTACCTTGTAACGTCGATGGGATGTTCCTCCGACGTATTCCTTATCTTAGATATCTCTTTCCAGCTTTGCTGGCCTCGGAAAATTTTTCTCTAGAGAGCGCTGCGCGTCGACGTCTGCCGAGTCGATGTCCCTCGACAGCCGCCGTGTCGACGTCATCCTGCCTATAAAGGCCGCGCGCAGCGTCCGTTGCTCAGTTCCGTTTTGTAGCCCACAATTATTCTTTCTGGACTAGACTAATCACCCTGAAGGAGCGTAAGCTGCAACAACAAGGGAAGTAGTACTGCGGGGATGGATGGGAGGGTCGATAAGGAATACGTCAGAGGAACATCCCATCGAAAGAACGTTACAAGGTAAGAAGTAACTTGTTCTTCGAAGGGATTGTGTCCTCCGACGTATTCCTTATCTTAGATAGGCTCCCATAGCAGTATTCTGTTATTGGAGGTGGGAGTACTGACTTCATGCTTCCTTTTATTGATGAATAGAGTGCAATACTGCCCTTCCAAACCTAGTCTTTTGACTGGAGGAGGAATCCAAGTTGTAAAACCGTGTAAAGGTATGGACGGACGACCATGTGGCAGCCGCACATATGTCTTTAACCGGCACTCCTCTTTTGAGGGCCGATGAAGCTGCGATACCTCTGGTCAAATGAGCCCTAAGATTTTGAGGGGGCTCTTTTCCTGCCAGTTTATAACATTCCAAAATGGCTAGAATGATCCATCTGGAAATGGTCTGCTTAGTTATTGGTAATCCCAGTTTGTGACCTGCGTAGCCTACAAACAGCTGGTCTGCCTGTCTTATCCTAGCCAGTCTACTGATGTAAAAACAAAGCCCTTCTTGGGTCCAGCCTGTGTAACCTCTCCTCCTCTTTCCCCGGATGAGGAGGAGGATAAAAAGATGGAAGGGTAATCTTCTGAGTGATATGGAATTCAGAAACCACCTTTGGGAGGAAATTAGGCTTCACTTGCAGGACAACTTTGTCTTTGTGAAAGATTGTATGAGGGGGTTTACAAGAAAGAGCTTGCAACTCGCTCACCCTTCTAGCAGATGTAAGTGCTATTAATAAAACAGTTTTAAGGGTAAGAAATCTTAACGAACAAGAATGGAGTGGTTCGAAAGGTGTGCCCATCAGGAAAGTTAGGACTAAGTTTAAATCCCATAGGGGAACCTGGAATGGTCTTGGGGGATAAACGTTAGTTAACCCGTTTAAAAACTGTATTACCAAGGGTAACTTGAAATAGGATGGTTCTTCCGCAGTGCGCTTAAAGATGGATAGCGCTGCGAGATAGCCCTTAATGGTGCCAACTTGAAGGCCTGAATTCGCCAAATAGAGTAGGAAGGACAAAACCATTGGTGTACCACATGGAAAGGGGTCCATATTCTTTTCTCTACACCAGCTGCAAAATCTGTTCCAACGGCAGCAATATAAAGACTTTGTTGCTGGCCTCCTTGCCGAAAGCAACACATCCATATCATCATCATCAGGGAGGTCCCAATCCTTGTACCTCAGCCTTTCAGAAGCCAAGCGTGAAGGTTGAGGGTTTTGATGTCTGGATGGAGAACCTGACCTCCCTTCTGTGAGAGTAGATTCTCTCTGAGTGGAAGTCAAATTGGAGGGCAGATGGACAAGTCTACAAGGTCCGGGTACCACGTTCTCCTGGCCCAATCCGGGGCAATTAGGATCATGGTTTTCCGGAATCTTCTCAACCTCCTGATCATTTGAGGAATGACAGGGAACGGTGGGAACGCGTACAGAAGCGGAAACTCCCAGTCCACTATGAATGCGTCTCCCAGAGCTCCTCTCGGGGGTAATTCCCTTGAACAGATCAGATCGCACTTCCTGTTGACACTGGTGGCGAACAGATCCACCTGAGGGGTTCCCCAAAGGGCGAAGATCTCTTGAAGGACTTCCTGGGCTAGTTCCCACTCGTGGGAGACTGTGCTCTGCCTGCTCAGAGCGTCCGCTGTCAAGTTCTTCTCTCCGGCTAGGTGAACTGCCGATAGAGAGATTCCTTCTTGGAATGCCCAAAACCAGAGCTGCATCGCCTCTCTGCACAGAGGTAGTGATCCTACGCCTCCTCTTTTGTTGAGGTAATGCATGGCCACTGTGTTGTCCGTCATTATCAGGACATTCTTCCCTTGTACAGATGGCAGGAACGCCTTCAGCGCAAGTCTGATGGCCCTCAGCTCTAACAGGTTGATATGTAGTCTGGACTCCGATGGAGACCAACGACCGCTGATGGTCAAGTCGTTGGCGTGGGCTCCCCACCCCGTGAGTGAGGCATCCGTGACTACTGTTATCTCCGGCCAGGGTTGCCAAAACTGTTCTCCTTTCAGAATGTTCTCCTGACAGGCCCACCACTGAAGGTCTCGAGCCACCCTGTCGGGAACCTGAAGAAGATCTGTCATTTTTCCTGAGAATTGTGACCACTGAGTTCTCAGTGCCCACTGGAGGGATCTCATTCTCAGGCGAGCCTCTGGTACTAGGAAAATGCAGGATGCCATGAGGCCTAGCAACCTCAAAAAGTCGAAGGCTGGGAGACGTTGGGCATTTTGGAACTTGGTAACCATCTGTAGAATATCTTGAGCCCTCACCTATGGTGGCGAGGCTTTTCCCAGGGAAGTGTCCAGGATCGCTCCGATGAACTGGAGTCTCTGCGATGGTATCATTTGTGACTTCTTTAAATTGAGGGAGAAGCCCAGTCTGTGAAGGGAGTGGCAAACGTGATTTAGCTGGATCTGAGCTTGTTCCGAAGATACAGCCCTGATCAACCAATCGTCCAGGTAGGGGTAGACGTGAATCCCTTCCCTCCTTAGACTTGCAGCCACTACCGACATTAACTTGGTGAAGACCCTCGGGCGGAGGTCAGCCCAAATGGCAGCACTCGAAATTGATAGTGAGAGTTGCCAATTGCGAACCTCAGGTATTTCCTGTGTTTGAGATGGATAGGCACATGGAAATAAGCGTCCTGAAGGTCCAGAGATACCAACCAGTCCTGGAACTGAAAGGCCTGAAGGATCTGAGAAAGAGTTACCATCTTGAATTTGTCTTTCCTGAGGACTTTGTTCAATTCTCGCAAGTCCAAGATGGGTCTCAGTCCTCCGTCTTTCTTTGGAATGAGAAAGTAAGGGGAGTACCAGCCCTTGTTCCTCTCCGCTACACGTACCGGTTCTATGGCACCTTTCTCTAGCAGGTCTAAAATTTCCTGCAAGAGGAGCGGATCTGGAGCTTTTTGAGAGCTGATCCCCGGTGGATGACTGAGGTATGCGTAGGAGAGGCAGGAAGTAACCTTGTGCAACTGTCTCTAATGCCCAAGCATCTGACTTGATAGCCTGCCATTGCGCCAGATGTTGAGTTAACCTGCCTCCTACAGGTGTCTTGTGAGGGAAGTCCTCAGAGTGGTTTTGGGGCGGCTGATGCAGATGCCGATGGTAAAGAGGCACCTGCTGTTGCTGCGGCTTTTGAATATGTACCCCGTCCACCTCGGGTAGTTCTTTATCCCCTTTGAGCCGGTCATCCTCTACCTCTTCCGAATGCGGAGTAGAAGCAAAAGGACTTGCCTCTCGCAGAGGTTCCTGTGGGACGAAAAGGTGTCTGACGGATTGCAGCGCCTAGGGATTTTGCTGCTGCCTTTGATGTTTGCAGTTTTTCTAAACTGTCATCCGCCTTTTTCCCCAAACAAAGAAGAGCCATCGAATGGCATGTTCAAGAGCCTGGCTTGCACATCTGGGGCAAAACCAGACTTTCTCAACCAAGCGAATCTCCTGGTTGTTGTACTTGCCGCCATTGCTCTGCTGATACTGTCAGCCGAATCAATGCCCGTCTGGAGGGATTCGCACATAGCGTCTTTACCGTCCTGTATGATATTTAGGAACGCCTCCCTTTCTTCTCCCTCCGGGATGCTATCAGCCGCTGTAGAAGCACACTCCCAAAGTGTATGGCTGAATCTAGCAAGGGTGCAAGTAGCATTAACAGATTTTAACGCCATGCTACATGCTGAAAAACCTTTCTTTGCCATAGCATCATATTTCTCATCGTCCCTGTCCTGTGGGACAGTAGGGTAAGCAGTCTTGATGTCAGTAGAAGATGCTGCCAGACTTTCTGGGGATGGGTGTTTTGACAAAAACTCCGGGTCTGCAGAAGATACCCTGTATTTAGTAGACAGTTTTTTATTTACTGCCGGGACGACATCTGGGGTTTCCCAGTTCGTCATGATTTTCCTTTGAAGAGCTTTATGAAAAGGCACTACAGGATCCTCCTGTGGACCTTTATCAAGAATATCCATGAGGTCATCTTGTTGGAAAGCCTGTGAAGGTGTTGACCACCCCATAAATTCTGTGATCCTGGCCATTAAGGCTCTATAGGGGGTTTCAGCATGCTCCCCTGGGTCTGGCCTAGCGAACTCCACCTCAGAGGAAGTGTCTAACCCACTTGCCTCATGTAAGGAATCATGGAGATCCTTCAACCTGCGTTCTTCTTAAGAGAACTCCTCTTGAACTGGGGTTGCAGGTCCCTGCAACTCAAATGTCTCTTCTTGGTCAGATAGTTCTCCCTCTTCCATAATTGAGGACATAGTTCTCAATTGTTCTGAACTCACAAAGGGTGTGAAACCCATCTCCAAGGCAGAGGGTGCCATACTTCTTGTAATCGGCCTCAAAAACGTCAATGTCGTCGACGCCGAAGGCTTCGAGCGTGGCATCGAAAACAAAGGCGGAGGCCTCGAGGTCCTCGATAGAATTGGGATTCTGCTCGAGGAAGTCGACAATCTCGACGCCATCGTCATCGAGGACCTGGGGATAGCCACTGGGTGCGCCGCAACCGTGACTTGCCTTGGCGTTGACGCCGGTGTCGAAGATGGCGTCGAGTCGACAGACCCGTGTGTCGAAGGTCCCTTCGACAACGGCGTCGAAGACACCGATCTCGGCGTCGACGGAACCTTCGTCGACGGAACCTTCCAAGAAGGTTTCGAGGTCATAGCTTTACTCGAGGGTTTGTGACGTGCTCGAGAAGCTTCCTTCGCCGGGTACTGCGACTCGCGGTGTTTTTGACCTTTGGGTCTTTCGACCAGAGCATCGCTCTCGGCAGTCTTCGAGGGGGTCGAGGCCGCTTTCTCGAAGACGCTCATCATATTTTTGCGGAATTCCTCCCATTCAGCCCGGGAACTATGTTTCGTGGGGCAAGGGATTCTCTTAGAAGAAACAAACAGAGGAAGAGGACGACAGAGAAGGGGATCTTCGACGTCTCCTCTTCGACCGCTTCGATCTCGAGGAGTGATGGGACCCACTCCGAGACCTGGAGCGCGAATGGTGACCAGGAGACGAATGTCTCGACTTCGTCGAGGAAGAAGAAGCTTTTGAAGTCTTACCTTTTTCCAGCTTCCCCCTACGCTCCTTCAGGGCCTTAGCGGTCATGGACATACAGTCCTCGCACTCCGAACAATGGTGTTCAGCTCCCAAACACCACAGACAAACTCTGTGAGGGTCAATCAGCGACATCTTTTTCCCACAGTCTCGGCATTTTTTGAAGCCGGACCGAGGGGTCGTCGGTTTCCGACGAAGAAGCCATCGAGTATGGATCGAATATCTCGAGGAAATAGGATAAATGCTCTACAAAACTGAGCAATGATATTCCGAGGCACTGAGTAAGCGCGGAAAAACGGAACTGAGCAACGGACGCTGCGCGGCGGCCTTTATAGGCAGGATGACGTCGATACGGCAGCTGTCGAGGGACATCGACTCGGCAGACGTCGACGCGCAGCGCCCTCTAGAGAAACATTTTCCGAGGCCAGCAAAGCTGGAAAGAGATATCTAAGATAAGGAATACGTCGGAGGACACAATCCCTTCGAAGTACATTCATGTTCAGCACTGTTTATGAAGTGTTTTTAATAAGTTAACATAACGCTAATTTATTATATTTATAATAACGTTGATTGGTACTATACCATATTGAATGTTATTTTACTGTGTAATTTGATTATTGTGTGCCCCTCAGCTACCGCTCTGCTCTGTAGCTTCCTTTCTGGTTTCTCCCTCGTTCGTGCTTTTCCACATCAGCTGGTCACGGTCCGAAGCGGAACCTGGCACGTTTCTGTGCTCGCTTCCCCAGCCCAGCAGGCTTCTCCCAGGGCTTGGGGAAGCCAGCGCAGCATTAGCCAACTCGCAGCGCCGCCCGCGAGCCACCAGGGGAGCTCCTGTTCTCCCTGGTCCATTACTCTATATTCCGGCACTCGCAGGCGCATTTCCGTTAGAAATCATAACAGTCATAGAAAACGCGAGCGCCGGATCCTTTGCCTCACATTGTGGATATATTTTTTTACAATCATCCGATTAGTAAAACATAAAAAAATATATATATTTGAATAAAGGAAACATCAGTAAGAATTAGATTCTTGCAAGCCTGTCTAGGAGAATCATTCACTGAACTATATTTTCTTACTGCTGGGCTAGAGAGAAGGCGCTAGGAAGCCCAGGAAAGAAAAAATAAAGTAAGTAAATGTGCTTTGTATTAATCATGGCAGCGCAGTACTCCCCTCAATCAGATCAGGCTTGGTCTGAGTGTGAGGAGGATACATGCTATATTGATGAAGTGGCAATGGAAAAAAGCCTTCAGAATGTACTGGGATCCACGGTTGAGAACAGCATTAAAAAGGCTCTAACAGGTATGCTCCTGCCAATACAGCAGCACCTGGACATTATGGAGGAGCGCATGAGAGAACCATCTCCGACAGGGAGAAAAAAGACCCAGAAGAGGAAGCACCTTACGGAAGGGGGATGTAGCCCGGCTCCTAAGAGCAAAAGCTCTCTGCACCCCCTTCCCCCCCTCCCCCCCCTGAGCCACCCAGAACCTGCCACTGCTGCCGTATCGGACGCCTTCTCCAGGCTGAAAAAAGCCTTTATGAATAGGAAGGTAACCCCTTCCCATGATGGACCCTCTTACTCCGAGGAGGACAACAGGGGTACTAGACCCTCAAGCCCGGAGGGAGATGGATAGGGCATGGAAGACTACCAGAACGCAAGTGTGTATGACGACAATCACTTCAGATGAGGATATTCAAATTTTGGGTTCAAGACCCTCAAGCTCGGGGATTGTGGCAGCCCCCATCCCCAAGTAGCCTACTGGGGAACTGCCACGTGCAAAGGGGATGTTCGCTCCCGAAGACCTAATACATCCCAGGTCCACTGACTGGGAGCCATCGACTAAAATAACTGATTACATCTTCTCCCGGCTACGCAAGCCACTCGATAAAGAGGTCAGAGCGAGACTTTGGGCAGAATGCCCATGTCCAGAAATTCCAGACGAAGTGGCTCTAACTTCGGAGCTAGCCTCCAAAATGATTACATTTTTAGGCAAAAATGTGAAAGACCCTAGGAAAGGCATCAACCGTGCCTGGAAGTCCTGTCCGGACAAGTTCTTGACGTCACTGGTCCTCTTGCAAAAATCTTCGACCTAGTGGAAGCAGCTACCAACACAGCAAACCCCATTGACCCGGTGATTCTCTCGGGTTGGGCCCAGAGGGCCATCTGCCTACTAGGAAATGCCAGCTGTGCTATTTCTACTGAGCGTCGAAAGGGCATCCTCTTTAAAATCGACCTAAATTGAGTGAATTGGCGAACACAGCGTCAGGTGCTGCTGCCCAGGGCTTACTGTTTGGAGATCCTTTTATGAAGGAGATGTCGAAATTTGACGGTACCTTTACCGCATTGGACAAAGCCCAAGACTCCACCAAGAGAGTCTTCGCTTCAAAAATGTTCTCCAGGGCCAGACGAAGTCGAGCTCGCTCCTCTGGCCATTACTCCTTCTATAGAAGACCTCAATACCACAAGGAACAACACAATACCTGGCAAGACCGCACTAATACCTTCTTTCCTTCAAGAGGGCGTGGAAGAGGGCGTTCCTGGAGGAAAGAACTCCGCCCAGCAACAACCCTCAGGTCAGTCTACTCATAGCAGCGCCAGTGCCACACATACCCACAGGGGGGAGGCTAGCTATTTTTGCGAGAGCTTGGGATACCTTATCTGGAGATGCCTGGGTCAGGGATGCTGCGCGCGGTCTGCGCCTAGAGTTTTTCGCGCAGCCCTCTCAAGCCTGTCGCCCCGCCCCTATAGTAATGTCCTAAATAGATCGGATAGCATTAGACCGCGAAATACACAGCTTCTATCAAAAGCAAGCGATTCGCCCCTGCTCGAGTCAGGGCAGTTTCTTCAGCCCAATTTTTCTGGTGCACAGAAAGGAGAAGGTGCGGCCAGTAATAAATCTAAGAGCACTCAACGACTGTATCATCTACCGTCATTTCAAGATGGAAGGGATCCACATGCTCAGGGACATCTTGAGACCAAACAAATGGCTCATGCGCCTGGACCTGTAGGATGCTTATCTCGCAGTGCCCATTCATCAGGCACACGTGAGTTATCCGAGGTTCTCTTGGGGGCACCGAGACTGGGAATTCACGAGCCTACCCTTCGGGCTCTCTTCGGCACCTTGGGCATTTTACCAAGCTGCTGAAGCCAGTAGTGGCTCATCTAAGAGAAAAAGGCGTCCGGCTGATAATCTATCTGGATGACATTTTCATGGCTCAATCTCAAGAGCTAGTACAAGAACAGACCAGGCTGGCCATAGATTTGCTACACAGTCTCGGCTTTCTCATCAATTGGGAGAAGTCGATTCTTTGTCCATCCAGGAATTTGGAATTTCTGGGGTTCGTAGTGGATACCTCAAATTCACAGCTCCGTCTCCCAGCTGCCAAAATACACTCCACCCAGCGGGAGATTCCCAGGCTCCTGCAGAGGGATCTAATTTCTCTGTGAGAGCTAGAAAGAGTGATAGGCCTTCTATCCAAGCAATATTTCCCGGTCCCCTTCAATACAGAGAGTTACAAAGACTGAAAGGTCAACATTTAAGGCGCAGCCTCTCTTACTCCCAACGTCGGATACTATCCCCTCAGGCGAGACAGAGGTCAATTGGTGGCTCACTCACATGGAAGCCTGGAACGGCAGGGCCATCTTCGGTTCCACCCCGGATATCATCATCGAATTAGATGCCAGTCACTCCGGTTGGCTAGCGAGATGTTGCGAGGAACTTGGTCTCCCCAAGAACTGGAGATGCATATAAACTGCCTGGAGCTCCTTGCGGGCTCCTTCGCAGTTCGCTCCTTTGCCAGAGACAGAGCAAGTTGCTGTATCTTGCTGAAGATGGACAACATATCCGCAGTAAAATACATCAATCATCTGGGTGGTACCAAATCACATCCACTAGCGGAGCTAGCCAAAGACTTTTGGCATTTCTGTCTAGAACACTGGATCTCGGTCACAGCGGAATATCTTCCGGGTCTCAGGAACATGATAGCAGACTGGCACTCCCGTCATTACGCCGATTCCATCGCCTGGAGACTCAGACATTTGTCTCCGTCTTCAACAGATCTGGGGTCCAATATCCAAGGATCTTTTTGCCTCCCGCCTCAACACTCAGCTTCCAGTGTTCTGCAGTTGGAGACCCGATCCAACAGCCTCAGCGACAGATGCCTTCCTGCAGCCTTGGACAGAGGGAATTCACTATGCGTTTCCCCCCTTTTCCATGATAGAGAGGACCCTGGCGAAAGCCCATCAGGAACAAACAGAGCTAGTCCTCGTAGCTCCGGTCTGGACCTCCCAGACCTGGTATCCAGTTCTTCTGGCACTTTCTACGGATTCTCCAATCCTTCTACCCCGCTTTCCAGAACTTCTATTGAATCCGTTGGGGCAACGTCACCCCCTGCTCCTCACCGGGTCCCTTACTCTGGCGGCTTGGAGGATTTCAGGGTGAGATGGAGGACTCCATGGATGCCCCTCAAGGCAGTCAATCTCATTGAGGAGAGCTGGGCCCCCGCTACCCGACGGTATTGTTTTTCACGTACGAAGAAGAACCAAGTGCGATGTGAAAATGATTTCTCACCCCGCTTTTAGGGAACAACCCATGCTTTGCTTAATAAAGTGTTTGAAGGCATACGAAGAGGTAACCAGCTCCCTTCAGGACCTCTCCTAGCGGTCAGCTACTTTTAGCTATTCGCAAACCCCACAAAGCAGTTTCGACCCCTACTTTGTCACGCTGGGTGCGTTGGACTCTAGCACAGGCAGGGATAGAAACTCTCCAGTTCGGCGCCCACTGCGTGAGGGCAGCCATGGCCTCCAAAGCCTTCCAAGTTGATGTCTGTTTAGAAGACATCATGAGAATGGCGGATTGGGCAGGCGAGTCAATCTTTAAACCGTTCTATTTGAAACCAGTAGAACAGCCTGCTTCAGTTGTGGTAAGTAAGCTTTAAACAAGCATAATGTGAGCCTCCAGTCTTGGCATAGAATAAAGATTTTCCATAATAACTTACTAGAAAGTCTTAATTCTATTAAAGACACGGAGGCGAGCATTATCCCACCCAGCGAGAGAAAAGAGCGACGTGATTTTGTGCATTGCAATGAATTATTGTTAACTTGGAATTCATGCATGTTTTTCTCTAATGCAATGATCTTTGCTCTCCCGCCCCGCAAGGGGAAATAGGGTTGTCATACGCATGAAGTAATTATAGTTCTGTATCTTTTTTTCTCAACAGCGTCTGCAGACAAGTCTGTCTGACCCGCAGCTCGACTTCGCTTCTCCTCCTAGTTGACTACAGTTGCGATTCTACTTACCGTTTTTATGAACAGCCAAGTTCACAGACTCGAAAGAGGAAGTTACATCATGTTCAGGACTGTTTATGGAGGTATCTACATGCCCATTGGAGGACTAGTGTCACATGTTGGTGACCTCTGGATGATCTTAGGGAAGTCTAATGGGAAATGGAGTCATTACTGTTATTAGAGACTCTTATGGACTTTGATGCATTTTTTATTATGTTTTTTGTTATATTTTCTGGTGCACCTTCATTTTACATAATGTTAATAAGCCAGATGCACAAAAATACCTTGCTGATGAGCTTGTCTTATCTTTTTGGAACTGTTAAAAACAATCCTGCTTGAATCTGAGGAAGAGGAATGAACACAGATTATAAGGAGACACAAATATCTAATTGTGAATTTAAACTGTGATATTGTTGCCTTGCCATATATTATCTTATTAAGTTGTTGTATGCACAAGTGAGGGGGACAGAATCCTTTTGCGTTTCCTCAGCTTATTTTAGGCAGGGAAATCCTTGTAGGGTAGGGATAGTGAGGCATTTATCAAACCCTTTGAGTTAACAAAATTATATCTTTTGAAAAATCCTCACAAAGTTGTCCGCTTCACATTTCTGACCCCTTGCATATGGTGTCAGCGGTGGGATCAGAACCAATCGATATACAATGGTGAGCCCTTAAATTTGAGAAACTTAGCGAAGAGCTTCCACTCCTACCATAGCTACTGAGCAGTCCATAGCCGTTTGATATATATAGTAGTAAAGTGGCATTAATTCGACGCAGCGACAGGGTCTTGATTCCCACAGACTTGATCCTTATTCCTCTCAAGGGGACGTATACCCGACTTGCCTCCAAGTCAGGCCTAGCCTGGCACTATGGCTTAGATGTATTGGCGGGAGTAATAGACCATGATTACAAAGGAGAGGTCAAAAAACTAATACAGAATAACGAGAAGAAAGCATACCAAGTTAAAGCTGGAAAAAGGATTGCAAAGGGATATTGAAGAAGGCGTTGTTTCCTAAACCAAAAGAAGTTAAGATCAGTGACCAAACTGGGAGGGGAATTCAGGGTTTTGGGGAGGCAGATCTCAAAAACTGAAGTAAAAACAGTTGAGAGAGAGGAAGAGATTATCCCCGACCTAGCTTTTGTACAATGTAATGGTACATTAAGCATAACCGTTTAATAAGTAACGAGTGAGGAAGAAGGTAGAGAAAAGAACGGGCCATTTTGTTTTCTGACAATCTGGGTTATTTTATAGGGGGGATTATATCAGGTACACCCAGAGCCCAAATTGTAATTCCCCCAAACCAAAAAATTATTGTATTAGAAATGGCTCATGCACATCTAACAGGAGGGAATTTGGGAAATGCGAAAACCGAAGCCCAAATTGTAAATAAATTTCATTGGCCAGGAATGTATGTAGATATAAAGAACTTTGTCAACACCTGTGCCTTATGCCAGAAATATAGTACCCACATATTGCCTCCTGTTCCCTTACAACCTTTACATATTATAGAAGTTTCCTTTTCTAGAATAGGGATGGATCTAGTTGGACTATTAGAAACCTCAAAATTAGGTAACAAATATAGATTAGTCATTCTGGACTATGCAACCCGTTACTCCGAGGCCGTCCAACTAAGAAATACCACATCACAACAGATGTTTAAACACTTTCCCCCATTCTTCCCCAGAACTGGGTTTCCGAAAGAAATTCTCACCAATCAAGGGTCCACACTTTCATGAGTAAACTTGTGGCCGTGGTGAAAGACATTCTTCAGATTAGGCCTTCCGTACCTCCATTTACAATCCCCAGACAGATGGATTGGTGGAAAGATGTAACCAAACCTTGAAACATATTCAAAAGAAGTTGGTAGAAGCAGTTGGGAAAAACTGGGACATTATAATACGATGGGCCCTATTTGCTATCCGGAAAACTCCCCAGTCATCCACAGGAGTTTCCCCATTTTAATTATTATATGGGAGAAAGCCCAGAGATGTGTTAGATATGCTACGCGAGAGACATGGGAAGAAAGATAGAGAGTAACTATTCCTTTATCCAAAATGTCACAAAGACTAAAATAACATGTGACAGCAGTTTGAAATATAGTACAGAACAATATGGCTCGAGCACAGGAGCATCAGAAGGAATGCTACAACAAGAAATCCATAATGAGATCCTTCTCTGTGGGTCAGAAAGTATTGGTTTTACTTCCATCGTCTGAAAATAAAATGCTTTCTAGATGGCATGGACGCTATGAAATTCTAGAACAAATGGAACGTCATAACTATAACGTTTTTCAGCCAGATAGAAAGATCAAAACCCATATGTATCTTAAAAGTTTACTTAAAGAGTGGAAAGAAGACCCTTTGAAAAATACTTCAGTTATATTAACATGCTTGTTGTCTGAAGAAAAAGATGTCAACCGGTTAATTTCTACTGATTTACTCCAGAATCATAAGCAAGATTTATTAGATCTATTACAGCAATTTCCTAATGTGTTCAGAACTGAACCAGGAAGGGTTAAGGGAGTGTACCACTATATTCATACTTCCCCAGGACAGGTTTTTCATCAGAGTCCTTAGAGAATCCCTGAGAGCAGAAAACAAATTATCCAAGATGAGATAGAGGCTATGATAAAAGCAGACATTATTGAACCATCAAAAAGTCCCTGATCCTCCCCTATTGTATTAGTCACAAATCCTGACAACTCTTGGAGGTTCTTTATTGATTTTAGAAAGGTCAATGAGGTGTCACAGTTTGACAGTTACCCAATGCCTAGAATAGATGATCTGATTGAGAGATAAGGGAATGGCATCTATTTATCAACCAGTGACATAATGAAAGGTTATTGGTAGGTACCATTTAATCCTGTGGATACACTCAAGACAGCTTTTTCTACACCTCTCGGGTTGTTTCAATTCAAAGTATTACCTTTTGGGTTGCATGGGGCCCATGCTACCTTTCAAAGATTTATGGACCAGGTTTTAAGACCCTATTCATCATTCTGTGGAGCCTATACTGATGACATCATCATTCACAGTAAAACCTGGCCAGAAGATGGGTCTCATTTATATCAAGCCACGTGGGCATTACGGGAAGCTTGACTAATTAGAACCCTAAGAAATGTCATCTGGCTAGATCTGTAGTAAAGTATTCTTTTTTTTTTTGTTGGGAATGGACTAGTGCAAACAGAGAAATTTAAAGCAGTTACGGAAACACCAGCACCAAAAACAAAAAAAATGAATTAAAAGCCTTCTTGGGTTTAGTAGGTTACTAACGTAGGTTTATCCCAAATTTCTCCTCCATCTTTGCCATTCTTACTGATAATCTTAAAAACACGGAGCCCCAAAAACGTAAGCGGCGTCCGGAAGACCAAACCTTTTGCCATATTGTGTAGTGAACCTATTTTGTAGGTGGCAGATTTTAATAGACCATTCATTCTGCAAACTGACTCCTCACACATTGTTCTTGAATCAGTGTTATCTCAAACAAATGATGGCATAGACAATTCTATCTTTTACTTCAGTAAAAGCTTTTCCCCAGAGAAAAGAACTATACTACTCTGGAATTAGAAGCCTTAGCCATCAAACGGGCCACAACCCATTTGAAATATTATCTGCTGGGTGAAAAATGTAGATTATTCACTGCCTATGCTGCCCTTAAATGGCTGAGTCTAAGGAAGGATACCAACGATAGAGTTATGCGCTCGTTTTTAGATTTACAGCCTTATGTTTTCTGTTGAACACCAAAAAAGAAAGGAACACGGTAATGGCATCTGTGTGTGTGATTGAGGGGGTAGCAGCGAAAGCTGGGCCAGCTGAACAAAGTAAGGGAGCACATCCTGTAAAATGCGGTGTAAATAGGAGCTCCCAGCAAGAGCATGCGCAGGTGAAGGATGGCTCACCTCTCAATTTCCTCCAATAATGTGTGGAATCGGCCATCATTGAAATCAAGGATCCATCCGTCCGTTATATATAACACGGGTGGCACAATTAGGCCGGCCTGTGTTTAGTTAATGAACGTACTAAGATTGGGGACATTAGATCTGAACAGGGTGAAGGCCTAATTAATAAGGTTACCCACTGGCTAAGAGTAAAGAGAGGATGCCTCTCGATTATACAAAATGATATTGCACTTTGTAAAAGATTGATGGGACCACATGAGGTGGATGCTATTAGTATTCAGATGAAAGATCCCTTAATGATTCAGGGCCTCCTGGAAATGGAACAGCGGTCGTTGCCCCCTACATCACAGCGAGGAAGGGGTACGATCGGAATGACATGCATTACTCACCGTAATAGCATTTCTGATGATTCTATCTGCTTAGAGTCGCATGCTGTGCATATGGTCCGACATCCGTGGAGTATTGCATCTTCTCTTTCGGGGACCGAAATGGGATGTCGGCAAAGGCGTGTCTGTAACACTATCCCTATCGTAACGTGTAGTGTACCCAAAATCACTCATGCGCTGAGGTCCCGCCGATTGTATTTTTTCTGCCATGAGGGAGCCCAAGGCTATTGTGAGTGAGTACACAAAGAAAGTAGTAAGACGTCTATGTTCCTTCCACCCGAGTGGGGAGGCAGGGTGGGCGCATGTGAATCTAAGCAGATACAATCATCAGAAATGCTATTAAGGTGAGTAATGCCCGTCTTCTGATGCTTGTTAATCTGCTGAGAATCACATTCTGTGCATAGACTAGCGCGCAGTACTCGGAGGTGGGTTATGAGAAGGAACAGTAGTGAAAAGATGTCTTAATACTGCTTGTCCCACCTGAGAATCAGATCTAGAATGAGTGTCTAGGCAATAGTGTTTTGTAAAGGGGTGTAAAGAACTCCACCCGAGTAGAGTGTGCTCTAGGCTTGAAGAGCAGTTCTCTCTTAGCAAGAGTATAACAGTGTGATGAATTTGACAATCCACCTTGAGATAGCCGATTTAGAGACAGGATCCCCTTCTCTATCAGCTTCCACTGAAACGAAAAACTGGTTTGTCTTCTACAGTGGTTTCGTTCTTTCCAGGTAAAACATGACTGCCATGCGGCCATCTAGGGTGTGTAGGCTTCTTTCAGCCATGCTAGTGGGATTCTGGAAAAAAGTAGGTAGTTAGATTGATTGGTTCACATGGAGCTTCGAGATGAATTTAGGTGCAAATCTGGGATGAGTGCGCAGAACCACCTTATCCCTGTGGACTGTAACAAAAGGGCCTCGAACTGAAAAGGCCTGTAGTTTGCTAACCCTTCTAATAGAAGCGATAGCCACTATGAAGGCTGTCTTATAAGTAAGGTCTTTTAGACTTGCTTTATGCATTGGTTCAAACGGAGACCCCATGAGTCTGGTCAAAACCACATTTAGATCCCATCCGGAAGCTGGGTTAGAAATCGCTGAGTTTCGGAGCCAAGCGTGCCGTTTAAGCAGGGTGCCCTGAGCTAGAGATCTTCCTGCCGTCACTGCAGTATCCAGAGTGTTTTTTAGTACATTTTGGTTGACCTACCTGCCCTCGGTTACGATGGCGAGTAATTTGGTTCTTGCGGGTTCATGCACCTCCTGGAGACCTTCTTGTATAAGGTTCCACTGTGCATCGGTAACTGGCAAGCAATGCAGTGTTTGCTATGCGCGTGGTAAAAGCAGCTGCCGTGGTAATTCGCTTACCCAAGGCATACAATCTTTTTGACTCCTTATCCAGAGGTGCCTCTCCCATAGCAAGGGGTACTCCCGCCTGTTTCCGGGTGGTGGTAACCCACTAGGGAATCGGGGGTAGCGTGGCCTTTAATATATGTAGGGTCAGTAGGCGATGGCCTTTATTAATTTAGAGAAGGAGCCAATCTACTTTTAACGGAATTCAGGAGAGGTATGGCTTGGCTGGAGGGGTGTTTTTCTTTAAGAATATCCTCCACGAAATCTTTGTCAAGTAGGGCCTCCTGGGTGGTGATTTAAAATTAATTTGCTGCCTTTCGTAAAATGGCATTGAATGTCATCTGATCGTCCACTGGGGAAGCCTGGCGGGCCGGAGTGGAGGGAGGGGAATCCAAACATAGGACATCCATGTCCTGGTCGTGAGTAGGGAGCGCCCATGGTTCCGTCTCAACCTGGCGAGTGTCTTCCCAGCTTTCTGTGGGATCCGCCTTGTCATCCACAGTGTAGTCTTGTAGGAAGGTAGTATCCTCTTCCTCATCATAAATGTCCTGATAAGTGTCCATCTGGATCTCATCTTCTGGGTGGATAGAAGTGAAATGTTCTTGAGAGGGTCCAACATTTCTAGGAAATTTAGAAGCAGGCCCAAAGGGAGAGTCCTCCCGAGGTCTCTTGGGGGTAGGTTGCTCTGAAAGTGAGACAAACTTTTCCAAACGGTCCATGCACCCTTCAAATTTTTCTTTGGTCCATTTAGATGAACCAGTAGGGTCCAAGGGTGGAAAATCTTCATTTTCCTCCCTATGGTGCTGAAGTTTTAAATAGCGCTAGACAGAGGCTCCTGACTATCCTCATAGTCCTCTTGAGCATCGGTGTGTTGCGGCGCGTCTTTCAACGTGTCCACGGCCCGCTCTTTGCGCTTCGTTGTGTCTTAAACGTCTCCTTCAGCCCCATTGCCGAAGCAATCCTAGCGATGCTTTCGGCGATGTTCGGCGAAGTGGGGCGTGCCGTATGACTAGAAGGCGTAGCAGTAGATTTTTCTCCTACCGGGCGACTAGGAGGCCTAGCGGTAGATTTTCCCCCTACCGGGGCCTTAGAGGGCGTCGGAGCGTCAGCTGAGCGCACTTCGACGGCCGGATGTGTTTTGGAGGTAGCGCCCTTATTTTTTGAAGGGCCATTCGAAGACGCTGCTGCGGATGCGGGGAAGGCTGTTGCTCTTGAAAATCAGAGGATTCTGTCGAAATTTTCGGCGGCCCTGTTGGCGCTTCCGCCCGTTTCGGCGGTACCGTCAAAACCGGGATCGGGGTTGTGCGTTTAGTGTGGTGATCTTGTACGCCCTTATCGCCGGGTGTTTTCCTCATAGCGTGACTTGCGTCAGGCCTAGCAGGGACGGCGGACCTAGAGGTGTCCGTCGTGAGGTCTATGGCATCCGATACGGATGCCTGGTCATCACTAGTACCCCTGTCACTTTCAGCGGGTGCGGCGGCTGGGGAAGACGATCCAGCCCGCGACATGCCGTAGGCAGCCCACCGCTTAACGCAGCGCTACTTAAGCGTTTTAGGTCGAAGGAGCCTACAGGCCGCGCACCGCGCTTCGTCGTGGTCAAGGCGTAGACAATTACTGCACTTATCGTGCTCGTCCTTCCAAAGGTTTCTAGCCTGCAAGAGGGGCAAAACCTAAACAGTGTCCTTTCCATAGCGAAAGGTAATAAAGGCGATGACCAGACCTAGAGGGCAAAGAGGGTGAAAGAGTAGAGAAATAGCTGAAAGGATAGGACCACCCCGACCCCACTCTCCCTACTGTGTAGGCCGGCCAGAGGGCCCGGTCATGTGAACAACTCCGCCGCAGGAGTTTAGGCGTCGAAGTCCACCACAGTCTTAGGCGTTGAAAGTCCCCCGGTGTCTTCCGCGTAGCACAAGAAGCACTGTCAAAGTTACTATCAGGGGAAAATCGACTAAGATGATAAACAAGGTATAACAATGTCTCTTATAAAAGAGTTCCGCAATAGGGCGACCAATTATCTGGGTGGAAAAAAACAATCTGAGGGACCTCGGCGCGTGAGGGATTTTGGGTACACTACACGTCACGATAGGGATAGTGTTACAGACACGCCTATGCCGACATCCCCTTTCGGTCCCCGAAAGACAAGATGGAATACTCTGCGGTTACCACTGGCTGTCGGACCATATGCACAGCATGTGATTCTAAGCAGATTAACAAGCATCAGAACCTAGTATTTCATCGGCTGGCACCATAGGTGCTAGATACTGTAACCAGGCCTCCTTTACTCGATCGAGAGCAGAAGCCAGGTCCACTAGAAGTGCCGAGCGTGGGGAGGGCCGCTGGAATGGCCAGACCCCCACTAATGGGATTCAGCATAGACTGATGCAACTTAGTAGGAGGCCAAACTCACTCCACTGGAATTGATGGACAGGGCACTCATGGCAAGCGCAGAATCAAGCCCGCCTTTTGCATGAGCCGGAGTCGGACTCTGAGCCCATTTTTTGATATGTCCAACATACATCGTCGTGCAGGCCCCAATCAGACTGACCTAAGGGTGCAGGTCCTTTCTTGGAACATAGCTGGGGTAAATAAATACATGACTGATAATGATAGCTTGAATTTATTTGAGGGTACAGGGTGATCGGTCTCTGAAACTGTGGGCTATTGAGGCTCCCTATATTCAGGGATATGCCACTTTTGCTATCCCAGCACTTAAAGGGAGGAAGGGTCGTCCTAGTTGGGGGTTGGTTATATGGGTGAATGTGGCTCTGTTCAAGTCGGCCAGGTTAGTGGACACTGGCTCGCCTGACTTATTTGAACTGCAGCTTAAAATGAAGGACTATTCCACAATACTGTTGATTAACTTTTATAATAGGATCTTGCCAGGTAGGGGTGCAGAATTGATTGGCAGGATAGTAGATCGGGTCCTGAACTGGAGATTGGCCTTTTCTTTTTCTACTGATTTAGTTGAACAAAAATCAACCTTTCAATTGACACATATTCATGAACATGCATTTTTAACAATCATTTGATAAAATACTTAATTTTTAAAACTACATTAAAAACGAAAAGAAAGAAAAAAATAAGAAAAAAAAAGGAAAGAACAAATAGGAGTATCAAATTGCCACCACACAAACTACGCCAGATGGAAACACTTTAATGGTTAATATTGTCGGTTAGTGACACGTGTTTCGGCCTTGGGCTTTCTTCAAAACCGGACATTGACCAAAGTATAGACAAAATAAAGAGTCTCAGTATTTGATGACTGTGTTCGTATGCAATAGTTCATTACTGGGCAAGATCCCTGTATCCGATTGTTAATGGATATAAAGTCTCCTCGCGGCCGCGTGTAGGAAATCCCAGGCCATGCTATCAAATGCACGGTGTGCATCTATGCATCTATGGAGATATGCGAGATTCTGGTAGAGAATTTCGGGGCCAGGGAAAATAGATTAATCACCCTCCTAATATTATCATGGGCCCCTCTGTTCTTAATAAAGCCTGTTTGGTCTGCGTCTATGATATGTGGGAGAACTCCCCCCCCCCCCCCCCCCCCACCATCGCCGCAAGAATCTTGCTGTATAGTTTTGCGTCCGTATTCAGCAAAGCTATTGGGAGGTAGGAGGAACACTCCTCTGGGTCCTTCCCCGGCTTGAGCAGTAGGGTAGTTGTGGACTCTGCCATAGTGTCAGTTACCCGACCAGAGGTAGGGAAGTAATTAAAAAAAGTCAGTGAGATGCGAGGTTAGTGCGCCTGCAAATGTTTTATAAAACAAATTTGTGAGCCAGTCAGGCCCCAGGGCTTTCCCCCGGGGAGAGACCGAACCGCCTGCAAGACTTCCTGGGTGGAGATAGGGCGCTCTAATGACTATCATCTCCTCTGGGATCCTAGGGAGCAGAATTTGTCCAAGGAAATCCCGGACATGTGCGGAGCGGAAGTAGTCGCGAAGAACTCCTCCATGACCCGCAGTTTCTGGGATTCAGTGGTGAACCTCTGCCCGTCCCTGTCTTTCAGGGCAATTATATGGTTACAAGTGGACTTCTTTCGGAGTCTCACCATCAGTAGCTTATTGGCCTTATTGCCCCTAGTATAATAAAACTGTTTTGTCGATGAGTAGTGAATATGCTGCTTTCCCCGTGAGGTGAGTTTCTAGCGCCCGTCTGGCCATTCTGAGATCCCTTCGCTCCCTCCTGCTACCGCTGAAGGCATGAGCCTCCTCCCTCTCCCAAACCGTTTTCTCCAATTCTTCCCAGATTTGCTGCTGGTTCTATTCCAGGCTATTTTCTGGCCTATTATGACCCTCCTGAATACCACCTTCCCAATGTCCCACACAGTGCGGATATCTATCACCTGCGGCTTGATTTCCTGAAAGTAATGAGTTATTGCACCTTCTATAGCAGATCTCGCTATCATGTCCCCAAGAATGCGTTCATTGCGCATCCCAGGCTTTTTTTTGCTGGAGAGCCCCTAGTGCCGGGTCTAGCTCCAGTACCACCGGGGAGTGATCCGTAAGGGCCCTCGGTAGGATCTCTATGGTGCTAACTGACGGAATAAGGGTGGGAGAGAATAGAAAAATATCCAACCTAGAAAAGCCCCCATGCACAGCTGAAAAAAAGGTGCAACTCCTCTCCATCTGGTGAGCGAAACGCCACAACTCCATCAGGGATAGTTCTCTCAATAAAGTGGTCATGTTATAAAAGTTGACTTTGGCATTGTTGGTCGGGGCAAGGTTTCATCCATTGTGGGGGTCCACCATGCAATTGAAATCCCCGACCAGTATTACTTCCCCCTCCATGAAGTCCCGGACAATCCCCTTAAACCCATCCAAGAACTCCCCCTGCTTTTCATTCAGGCCCTAGATCGCCCCGAGCGTGACCCTCCTATCTCTCAGGTCCCCTTTGATCATTAGATACCTCCCTTGTGAATCCCTCAAGACATCCCTTGCTCGCAATGGTAACCCCTTCCGGACCAAGATAGCCACCCCCCGTTTCTTCTGCCCGCTTGACGCAAAGTACCCCCTTGTATACCCTCTCCTTCATGGTCCTTAACTAAATGGGTCTCCTGTATGAATGCAATATCTATCTCCAGGGAAGCGAGCCTCTGGACGATCGCTCTTCGCTTTATGGGCGAGTTTAAGCCTCTAACATTTAGGGTCAGGCAGTTGATGCTCGGGTTAGCCATCTTGTATTCTATCCCTGATGCTGTGCATTCCCAAAGTGGAGGGACAATACTGCTTCAGCCAACTCAGCGGGCTGGGATCCTCTCAACCAGTACATGTGCATCCTAGAGAGAACTGTTAGCCGTGAACCAAAAACCAAATCCCCATGAACCATTCCAAAACGTACCCCTCCAACCTACCCCCCACCCCAAGTAGCAGATTTAAATACCTACACAATAACATAACCGTCATCCGTCGACTGGGATAATAGCGAATTAGACCCTTTCCTTTCATGACTTGATCCCCCCAGTGCGCCATGACCTTCGTTTGTTGGAGTATGTGACCACTCCTTTATCTTGAGGAAGGGTGGGCCTCGACTCTTCAGTGGGAGCAGGACCCCGCCGTTCGCTACAAACATGCACCCAGGACAAGGGTTTCACATTATTTCAGGGTCACCTCAGTCTTTGCCCGAGCTGTCACCTCCGGGGGGGGGTTCCTCCGCCTCGACCTCCTGGCTTTCTCCCCGTTAGTCTCTTTCTGCCTTCGGACACATCTCTCTGGGCCAAGTCCTCCCGTGAGCCACTCATTAGTGATCCTACTTCCTCTTCTGAGCCAATCGCGTATTTCTGGTTTTTATATTCGAAGAGAAGCTTACAAGGGAACGCCCATCGATATTTGATCCTTTGCGCCTGCAGCCAGGCAGTAACCACGTGTAACTTCCACCTGTTTGCCAGGGTCCTCGGCGCCAAGTCCTGGAATAGTGCCACCTGCTTTCCACGGAACTGGACCGGTTTTTGCCTCCTCACCACCGCCATGATCTGTTCCTTTTGATGAAAGAAGTGAATGCGGGAGAGCACATCCAGCAGCAGGTTGCGACGCTGTTGTTGCGCAGTGTAAACCCTGTGCGCTCGATCTATTTCCACCCCTGCAGTTTCTGGAAGGTCCAACAGAGCCCGAAACAGATCCTTCACATAGCCCCTCAGGTCTCAATCAGTGACCTCCCTCGGTATTCCGCGAATCCTGATATTATTTCGCCGAGAGCGATTTTCGAGGTCCTCCTGCCTGGCCCTCAGTTGAGACCTGTCTTGGTTGCTTTTGCAGAGTTGCTTGCAGCTTTGCTCCTCACAAGCATTCAAAAGTACTTCCCTTCTTCAGATATTTGTATAACCTTTGTTTTGTTCCCAGACCCTTTTCTTTGACGCCAAACTCAGTATTGCTGTACATGTACCAGTGATATATTAATGCCCACATTGTCCTAGTTATTTAAGTCACCTCAGGGTGTAGGAACCATCTATGTGCCATCCCAAATGGGTACTTGCTTATTTATAGAAACTAAGTGTGTATTTTGAAGTGTATTTTTGTGTTACTTATATATTGCTCCCTTCTGAAGAAGGCCTTGTTGTTCTATCCCCATTCAATTCAATCAGTGTATAGTTTACAACTGTGGACCAACGTTCTAATCGATATATCTCTCTCTGCTTCCTCCTTTCATCCTCCTCTCCTTCGACACACCTAGGCTATGCTTATTGCTTGAAAAATAACTCGATGCATTCATTTGATCACTTTTTGTCTTTTATAAAAAAACTATATCACAAACACAATGTCACTTATCACCACCTTTCACAATCCTTGGATTTTTAACACAATAATAACACAGGCATTGTTTTTCACCATAAATATGTGACATGCAACTGTATGTATTGCTTAACAAGTCAGCCTTGACAAAGACCATCAGGGATTGAAACACGTGTCGGCTGACCTTCACCCACTAGACAATGTGTCTAAACCTTATGACAATACAAATAAAAACTTTCATGTGACAACCACAGCAGAAACGCTTGAGATCCTTCCATTAATAAGGGCCAGACTACTTATACTGCAAGGTAACCAGGACATTTTCTTTGAAATTTCCCCAGTAAGAAGCATTGGGTTTACCTCTTCCAACCTGTGACCTTGCAACCAACAGATCAATTCGAAGAGAACTATACACAGAGCTCAGCACAGGAGTGTGCATCACCTAGAACCCATCCTTTACTCTTTACCCTTTACCCTTCTGAAGAAGGCCTATTCAACTGACTGTTAAATAAATGAATAATTGTTTAATCAAGAAACCTTGAATGTGAGAGTTTATTTGAATACTTGTCACTGTGAATCTCTGTGTAAAAACCCTACTGCTCACATTGACCCCTCTTGAGATAAGCCTGGCTGCTCAGCCACACTACCAACCTGTGTAGTACAGACTTATACCAAAGGTTGGCTTACCTATTGCCAGGAGGACAAGGTTGGGGTAGTCTCCCAAAGGGAACTGCATACAATATTGCCCAACGGCAGTGTACATTTAGTATTGTTTTGGTACTCGGCATATGGCATTTTTAAAACATAAATGGCACAATGATGCCTCTACTGGGTGCCCACTGTGTAATAACACAAATGAGGATTTTAATCATCTTTTCATGGTGTGCCTGGTTACATGGTAATTGAGGAAACGCTTCTTAAAACCAATTTTTTCGAATACGTGGCTGTAGGTCTATTGGGAATGCTATGGCAATTTGTTTAAGTACAGCAGCTGCCCCAACAGTGTTTGCCACTAGTAAATATCTCAAATCGGCATGGAGAATAACCACTGCAGCCTTCATAACTTGAAGTGCGCTTTTGTCCATCTGTATACCTGTACCCACTCCTCCTAACAATGACTGCATTACCTTGCAGCTCACGCATCATGAGGCGTGCTGCTGTTTGTCTGTATTCCTGTATCCACGCTACCCGAATTATGTCTGCATGACTGCTGCAGCCCCCATTCTATGAGGTGTGTCTCTGCCTGTCTGCACATTTTTCACCCTTAACTTGTTCCCATGCATGCCTGATGTAGCTCCCTGCAGCAATAGATGAGGCTTTCCCAGCATGTATTTTCTGCGCCAATTATGTCCCATGTATGCATGCCTGACGTAGCTCCCCGCAACATGAGGTGAGGCTTTCCCAGTATCTATTCTCTGCACCAATTTTGCCTTATGATTGCCTGTCATGCAACGACTGTAACCTGTTGCTACAAGTACATTCTGTAACTAACTTCTTAAGTTAAAAACGCCTAGATGCCTTTGGGTTTTGTGCGCTATATAAATGACAAACAAATAAATTAAGGGGGAAGCAGGTTGTGAAGAATTGGAGAATCCCTTTTGTAACTTCCCCCAAGACCCTTTTCTTTCGATGGCATATTGTAACATTAAAGATGTTAGAAAAAACTAATATGTACGTTTGGGACACAAAGTCCTATAATTACCAAAGTACTGGGAGGAAGAAGAGGGCTGCAGACGCCCAAGATGGCAAAGTGCAGCATGTTAGTGTTGAAGACCCACACCTGTGGGGCATAAAAGGCCCCCTCAGGTGCAGTCTATTAAGAACACCAGTAGTAGAAAGTGGAGCACTTTTTATACCTCCACGCGGCAGCAGAAGTAGAGCAGAGACACTGGGAGCATCGTTGTACATCGACCGGATGTCAGTGCTGAGAAGGTCTTTGCTATTCCAGACCATGAATGAAGAGGTGGCGCAGCAGAAAACCTTGGAATTGGCGTCTTTTCCACTGAGGACCATAACTGCAGCGGTTGCACAGTGGAAGTTGCAGCATTTAAAAGCTTTTCCCAATTTCAGTCGGGCTCCGGTGACAGACCAGTATCAGCGAGCCGTGGGAGCAAGGAGAGCTTCCCCAATGACTGGCACGAGTCGCAGGAAGCAGGGGAGCAGAGGATTCCGGGGCGTGAGGGAGAGCAGCAGCAGATGACCTGGAGACAGTGAGGAGAATAGACGCGCAGGACAGACCCAGTGAGTTCACAAAGCAATTGTTACCCCGGAGCGCTGCATAACCGCTCGCTTGCCAAGACTTTAAAAATAAAATGTGCAGAGTGAAAGTCAAACGAAAACGTGTTTTTGAATACCGAACTGACTCACCATTACTTTGTAAACCAAGGTGACAAGCATTTGGTCAAAGCAGAAGTGTGGAAACAAGAGTGGCACTCTTCTGATCGAAGACATTCAGAGGGCGTGGAGCTTAAAATGTATTGTGTGTGGCAATCACAAGCGTGCAATAAATAGCACCAGTGTGGTTCTCGTGTTTCCTGAAGATAATTTTGAACTTGATATTATGAAGCAAGAGGCATTGCTAATTTGTTGAAAGTTGACCTTTATCAAATAAGTACTTGCAGTTAATTGTTTATTCTCGCCTGGCAGGAGAGTACACCAGGTCAGAAGACTTTGTAGTAGTTGCCTCTGTTCTGACAGGAGAGTACAACAGAGGACTTTGTGGTAGTGGGCCTGGCAGGTGAGTGGACCAGGTGGAAGTCACTGAAGTACTGTGGTGTGGTTAAAGATCTATCAGAATTAGCAGAACCACAACAATATTATATAAGTTGTTGACAAATCATCCTGACATTACTGAAGCAAGTATTGTGTGAATTGTCGCAGAATCATATACAAATTGTTGAAACACACATTTTAGGAACTGTTGCAGAAATGTTTTCATAACAGCAATTTCTATTGATCCTAATGAGCTATATGAGTATTTGGGTTGAAGAGAAGAAATTACTCTAAAGCTCTTTGTCACAAGTGGAAGGAGGAAAACCACTTTTGAACTTTTTGTTGTCAAGTAGAATCAAACAGAACTTTGTTGGAACTTTTGTTGTCAAGTTGGAACCAAAGGAACTTTATTGCAAGACATGATTTCCTTATCTTTTTGGAACTGTTGAACAGATTCCTGCTTGAATCTGTGGAAGGGGAATTTGCCTAGATTATAAGGAGAGACAAATATCTGATTGTGAATTTAAACGGTGATAGTGTTGCCTTGCCATATATTATCGTGTTGAGTTGTATATACAAGTGTGAGGGACAGAATCCATTTGTTACAGTGTTTCCTTTAGTTTATGTTAGGCAGGGAAATCCAAGTCAGGGTCGGGATAGTGAGGAGTTTATCCAACCTTTGGAGTTAATAAAATGGCATCTTTTGAAAAATCTTCACAAAGTTGTCCACCTCACATTTCTGACCTCTCACAAACCTCAGTCGGGGGAGGAGCCAAGATGGCGGACGCTCTGGCACCACTGCCATGAGGATCCAGATAATATCAGCCCGGACCAGATATCCGCTGTGCTGATGTGGCAAATGTGACCAGAGAGGCTGAAACCAGACTCTGGACCCGTAACAGTCAGTGGAGCTCTGGATTTCCTACTCTGACAGCCACAGGCCGACTCCCATGGCCCGGGGTGACAGAGCTGTGGGGGGTAGGCTGCAGACTTTGCGCCCACTTGCAAAGCTAAGGCTGCGCTGCGTGCACTGTGGTTGGTGGAGGAGGCGGCTCCTGACCCTTGCCGTGGTCTCTGTGGATCCCTGGCCTCTCGGCTGGGAGACTGAGGAGGGTCCTCTGAACAGCGCGGGATAGAAGAACAAGTTAGTTACCAACTGGCAACATTGTTTCGACTGGATGTTCCTCCAATGTATTCCACATCTTTGACATGTAATGTCCACAGCTGTGCTGCGTGAGACATTTTTCGGCAGAGGGCGTCCTGCGTCAGTGGTGTCGCGTCGATGTCCCTCGAAGCCCTCCATCGAGGCTGACGCCATCGGATGTTATAAGTAGCATTCACGCGCCTGTAGCCTCAGATCATGTTTTTTCCCTCCACAACGTGTGACGCAACCGCGCACATTGCCTCCTTGACTGCACATAGTCTTGTGGGAACGCAAGCTGCAATAGCCTAAGAAATTCTTCAGAGGGGCAGGCTTGGAGGTCGATGAGGAATACATTGGAGGAACATCCGGTCAAAAGAACGTTACCAGTTGGTAAGTAACTTGTTCTTCGAATGGATTGTGTCCTCCAACTCATTCCACATCTTTGACAGACTCCCAAAGCAGTATCAGTGATTGTAGGAGGGAGAAGAATTTAGATATACCCAATCAGATGGCAGAATAAAGCACTGCTTTACCAAAGGCCATATCTTGACCCTGGAAAGAATCCAGGGAGTAATGCTTGACAAAGGTGTGGATGGAAGACCACATTGCAGCCTCACAAATGTTCCTAACAGGAACTCCCTGTTGCAGGGCCGTGGATGTAGCCACGCCCCTGGTGGAGAGCTCGCAAACCCTCAGGAGGGTCCTTGCCAGACAATCTGTAACATTCAGCAATGGTGAGGATAATCCACCTTGACAAGGTCTGTTTGATAACAGCCTGGCCCAATAGGTGTCCAGTGTACCCCACAAAACGTTGGTCATCCACTCTGACCCTGGACATCCTAGAAATATAAAAGCTCAAACCTCTCCTAGGGTCCAACCTATGGAGTCTCTCCTCTTCCTTACCAGGAGGAGGAGGAGAAAGAGGAGGAGGATAGAAAGCAGGAAGTACCACCTTCTGGCTCAAATGAAAATCAGACTCTACCTTAGGTAGGAAGGATGCACGTACCCTCAGTACAACCCTATCCTTGTGGAAAAAAGTAAAGAATGGCTTAGATGAAAGGGCCTGCAACTCGGTCACTCTGCAAGCAGATGTAACTGCAATCAAGAAAACCGTTTTGAAGGTCAACAGTCTCAAACAACAAGAGTGCAAAGGTTCAAACGGAGCACCCATCAAAAATGTCAATACTAAATTCAGATCCCAAACCGGCACCTGAAAAGGGGACGGCGGGAACACATTTGTGAGCCCTTTTAGAAACTGGGTAATCAAAGGAATTTTAAAATAAGAACATTCTTCAGACGAGCGCTTGAAAATAGATAGCGCCGCCAGGTAACCTTTAATGGTACCCACTTGAAGACCCTTATGCCAAAGAAAGCAAGAAAGACAAAACCATCGGAATGGAGCACTGAAAAGGATCGACATTGTGTCCTCTGCACCAGTCGCAAAACGTACGCCAACGGTACAGGGATTTGGTTGCCGGACACCTGGCCGGAATCAACACCTCCATCACATCATTCGGGAGGTCCCAATCCTTATATCTCAACCTTTCAGAAACCAAGCGTGAAGGTTGAGAGTCTTGACCTCTGGATGGAGAACCTGACCACCCCCGCCGCGCGGGTTCCCCCCCTGCCTCCCCCTCCTTCGCGCGAGAGAAGATTCTCTCTGTGAGGAAGACGGCGTGGAGGACAGATGGACATTTCTAGAAGGTCCGGTTACCATGCTCTCCTGGCCCTATCCGGAGCAATTAGGATCATGTGTGAGTCGAATTCTGCAACCTCCTTAGAACCTGAGGAATGACTGGGACTGGAGGAAACACGTACAGAAGTGGGAATGACCAATTCATGACAAACGTGTCCCCTAAAGCTCCTCTCGGAGGAAAATCCCTTGAGCAATATGTCACGCACTTCCGGTTGGCAACGGTCGCGCACAGATCCACTTGAGGGGTTCCCCAAAGGGCGAAGATCTCCTGAAGGACTTCCTGAGCCAACTCCCACTCGTGGGAGACCGCACTCTGCCTGATCAAAGCGTCCGCCGCCTCATTCTCCTCTCCAGCCAGATAAACTGCAGAGAGTGAGATTCCTTGCTGTATCACCCAGAACCAGAGCTGCATCGCCTCTCTGCACAGCGGGAGTGACCCTACACCCCACTTTTTGTTGAGGTAATGCATAGCCACTGTGTTGTCCGTCATCGTCAGGACACACTTTCCTCGCACAAACGGCAGAAAAGCCTTCAGGGCTAGCCTGATGGCCTTCAGCTCCAAAAGATTTATGTGGTGTTTGAACTCCGACGGAGACCAACGACCGCTGGTGGTCAGCTCGTTGGTGTTAGCACCCCATCCTGTGAGGGAAGGATCCGTCACTACTGTCACCTCTGGCCATAGTTGCCAAAAAAGGCTCTCCCTTCATTAGATTCCCTTCGCTGGCCCATCACAGAAGATCTTGTGAGACAGTGCGCAGAATCTGAAGGAGATCTGACATTTTGCCTGAGAATTGCGACCACTGCGTCCTGAGAGCCCACTGAAGGGATCTCATCCTCAGACTGGCCTCTGGCACCAGAAAAATGCCAGATGCCATGAGGCCGAGCAACCTTAAGAATTCCAAAGCCGGGAGACCCTGGGCATGTTGAAATTTGTTGACCATCTGGACAATGTGATGAGCCCTCACCTTTGGTGGCGAGCACTTGCCCAAGGATGTGTCCAACACAGCCCCGATGTACTCGAGCTGTTGGGAGGTGTCGGATGCGACTTCTTGAAATTGAGGGAGAAGCCCAGCTTGTGAAGGGAGTGGCAGGTGAGGCTGAGATGATCCAAGGCTTGTTCGGGAGAACGGGCTCGGATCAGCCAGTCGGTCAGGTAGGGGTAGATGTGAACCCCCCCAGTCTACTGAGATACGCTGCCACCACCATGATCTTGGTGATGACTCTCGAGGGGGAGGCCAACCCGAATGGCAGGACCCGAAACTGAAAGTGTGAGCTGCCAGCCACGAACCTCAGGTATTTTCAGTGATTTGGATGGATCGGCACATGAAAATAAGCATCCTGTAGGTCCAGTGACACCAACCAATCCTGAAGTCGAAGGACCTGAAAAAGAGTGACCATCTTGAACTTGTCCTTCGTGAGGAACTTGTTCAAGCAACGCAAGTCCAAAATGGGTCTCAGTCCTCCGTCTTTCTTGTAAATAAAAAAAAATGGGGAATACCAGGCCTTGTTCCTCTCCGCCACATGCACTAGTTCTATAGCATTTTTCTCTAGCAGGGTCAAGATTTCCTGCACAATGAGCGGATCAGGAATCTTCAAAGGGAGTTTCCCCGGTGGATTGTCGTGAGGCCTATTAAGGAAGGGTGGCAATAGCCGTGGGCTATTGTTTCAAGCGCCCACGT
The DNA here is from genome assembly GCF_040938575.1 of Ambystoma mexicanum. Classification (NCBI taxonomy): domain Eukaryota; kingdom Metazoa; phylum Chordata; class Amphibia; order Caudata; family Ambystomatidae; genus Ambystoma; species Ambystoma mexicanum. The sequence goes on along the minus strand of NC_090931.1, from coordinate 1,468,924,228 downwards.
ATCTGAAGTAATGGCTCACCACTCTTCGAGATGCTGAGACAGTCTGCCCCCAACCGGCGAACAATGAGAAATGGCCTCATAGCTGTTTTGGAGCGGCTGCGGCAGTGCCTGAAGGCAAAGAGGCAGCTGCTTCAGCGGCTTTGGCACCCTTCCCCGTCCACCACAGGGAACATTACGATGGCCCCTTTGACTGGCCGCTCCTCTGAGTAGTAACGAAATTAACCACCCCTTCACTGCTGTCTCCTAGGACAAAAGGCAGAGGTTGACGCACAGCTGCGCCCAAAGATTTAGCAGCTGCTTTGGAGGTCTGCAACCTCTCAAGGCTCTCGTCAGCCTTGCTACCAAACAAATGAGAAACATCAAAGGGCCTGTTGAGAAGACGGGCCTGCACATCCAGTGCAAACCCCGACTTCCGCAACCACACAAACCTGCGTATCACGGTGCTTGCAGCCATGGACCGGCTCAACCCAGACTGAAGGGATTCACACATGGCATCCTCGCCATTCTGCACAATAGCAAGAAACCCATCCCTTTCTTCCCCTTCGGGAATATGCTCAGCCGCCAGAGAGACAATTCCCCAGAGTGTGCAAACATTTTGCTAAGGCACAGCTGGAGTTGGCCGATTTCAGTGCCATACTCCCAGCCGAAAATACCTTGCGGCCCATCCATCGAATCACTTGTCGTCCCTATCTGGAGGCATGGTAGGGTTCGCTGCCTGCCTAGAGGAGTGGGGCGTGTGGATAGGTAGCTGGGGTCGCTACTGGATGGACGGTATTTCTAAGTCAACGACTTGTTGACCACCGGAAGAGACTCTGGGGTGTTCCAAGTAGCAGCCACCCTTTTCTGTAACGCCATGTGAAAAGGCAATACTGGGTCAGTGGACGGACCCTGATCTAAAATGTCCGTCAGGTCATCCTGATCGAATTCAACTGGAGGGTCGGACCACCCCAGGTACTCTCGACATCAACCTCCTATAGGAGGATTCAGCATGAACTCCAGGCTCTGACCTACAAAACTCAATTTCAGGAGATGTGTCAAGGCCACTGGCATCATGTAAAGACTGACGCAGATCCTCCATCTGACTGTCCTCAGACTGTCCTCAGAAAAGAAAATGTCAGTAGCTTCAGGATTTTCACCAGGAATAGCAAAAGGCTCCAACTCCACAGCAGACCTCTCCTCATCCTCATATATGTTCTGTAGAGAATGAAAGAACTCCTTCCTAGGTACAGGAGCAGACCTGGAGTCAAGAATAGGCCTCACAGTCTTAGATAGAGCCTTTCCCAGAGGATCCACAGCCACAGGGGCCTTCAACAGCAAATTTTGGTCTGTAGGCCCTGATGGCGTCGAGGGCACCGACGGCGTCGATGTCGATAAGGGCGCCGAAGGCTCCGAGGGCCTGACCGAGGGCAAAGCCCCGACAGCCGCACTCGATGGACATGGCACTGACGGTGTCGACGCCTTCCTCGATACCTTCCCAGACTTCGACGGTTTCATCAGGGACAAAGACCGCAACCTTTCCCAATGTTTATCGCGCCGACTGCCTGGGCCCAAAGTCGTGCAAGCGTCAGACCGAGAGCATTCCCTGCCGGCTTCAACCGAACGTGCGGACGGAACAGTGCCCCGAGATTGAAAAATCTCCAGCATTTTCTCCCTGAATGCCTCCCATTCCTCCAGAGTAGAGGATTTAGTGGGGCGCTAGCACTTTCCTCGCGGAGCCATCATCCGACGAGGACGGGGAAGGTGAACGGTGACGCTGCTTCCGGGAGTGCCTCGACGAGGAGGACGAGTGGCGAGAACCACTCCGGGACGGAGATCCCCTGGACTCTTTCCAATGGGGAGAGTCACCCCTCGAGTTGTCGGTGTACAGGCAGTAGTTTTTTTGGATTTACGGGGTATGGATACACGACCTACCTGCAATTTCCCCTTACGTTCCCCTTACGCTCCCGCAAGGCCTTGGCAGTCAACGACTGGCACTTCGAGCAGTCGTCCGTGTCGTGGCTCTCGCCCAGACAACTCAAGCAGATACAGTGCGTGTCTGTGATGGACAACTTGGACTTACAGTCCCAGCACTTTTTGAAGCCAGACGCCGGGGTCGGTGGGGTAGAAGACATTATCGAAGTAGATAACACGAGGCGCGCCGAGTTCTCGAAGCAAACACGTTTGCGGAAAAAACAGAACTGAGGCTACGGGCGCCGTACGTCTTACTTATAACATCCGATGACCTCACCCTCGACGGAGGCCTTCAAGGGACATCGACCCAACGCCATTGACGCAGGACACCCTCTGGCGAAAAAAAATTCCAAAGCAGCACAGCTGTGGATATTACATGTCAAAGATGTGGAATATGATGGAGGACACAATGCATTCGAAATGTGTGCCCTAAGCCAGCATGCGTTATAAAGAGCGCAGCACATCAGTGTATGAGGAGCTGCAGCACCATGATGAGACAGGACGCGGGGGCTGGAGCTGGGCTCCACATCAGTGAGTGTCAAGGGCTGAGCGGGGGAGTCACTCATTTTACCATGGCACTGTGGTGCACCCTCTGACCATCCTCCAGGCCGATAATGCCCATTCTGCAGCAGGAGCTGGGATCATTTTCATATGAGCGCCTTGCGCAATACGGCAAGGGAGCGCGGTCACAGAGAGATCCTGGAACCAGGGGCTTCCGAGAGGTAGACTCCCCCACTGAAGAGGACTGGCCTGTCTGCACTGTGTCAGCATTTTTGAGGCTGCTTGCCCTGTGAGTGGTGGAGGAGGAACGCAAGGAGAGCTGCCTGTGGCAGATGGCTTTTGTGAGGGTCTGAGCGGAAGGGCCTCTTGGACATAAGGCGTGAGGCCTGCAGGAGCTAGAGAAAGTTGGCTATAACACTGCGAAAACATCAGGAGGGCAGCATTGGTCGGTTTATGAAGGGGTCTACATCCCATGACTCCAGCAACATGGCGACTTCATCTGACTCCCAATATGAACCCCAGGCAGCGGGCACGTCGATGTCCTTCACCATTTCTCCAGAAGCTGCAAGATAACTTAACCAGGGAGATGGGAGAGTTTAAAGAGGGGCCCACCAAGAACGTTGAAGGGCTTTGAAAAGAGGTAGACTCCCTGGGAGACAGGGTGGATGAAATAGAGGAATCCTGACTGAAATGACAACACAAATCCCTAAAAATACCATGGAAGTGAAAGGGCTTCGACAAATGGTTGCAGAGCTGGACGATAAATATGAGGATCTTGAAAACAGGTTGAGAAAAGACAATATTAGGCTAAAGTTTCTGCAGGAGGGAGTTGAACAGGAAAGAGTGGAAGCGATGCTGCAAGAGCTGATCACCCTGCTATACCCGGAAGACTCTCCTGCTTTGTTGGAGATAGACAGGGGGCACAGGATGGGCCCACCAGAGGTAACCAGAATCAAACCAAGCCGAGAACATTGTTTTTATGCCGCACACCTATTGTCTGAAGGAAAAGATGCTGCGCGCTGCACGACTGAAAATCCCTTTTCGAATTCAGGGGCTCCAGAATACAACTTTTCCAAGATCTGTCAAACACACCACTGAAGAAAAGGAGGTTGTTTAGACCTTTAACGGAAAAATTGCTGAAAGCGAAGGGTCGGTACAGGTGGGTATTACCGAATGGCTTGTAGATTGAGTGGCAGGACCAACACTACACGGTCAGATCTCTGAGATGAGCAAATCTAAATGACTCTGCCCAAACACATAGGGTGCTTTGAAAGGAGAGCAGGAATGGAGCAGACAAGGTGTTTCCAGTGCATGGTGGTCTTGCTTTGAGGCCGCCTGGAGTTCTCCGGTAGGGAGAGGTCCAGGCAGTGGAGTCTGTAGATGATGCGCTGACCCATAACCCCGTTAACATGGTCGTGTGTTATAGTTGTGGTAGATGGGGTGTGGGGCGGTGAGGGAATGGGAGGAAGGGCGGCATTCTAATCATCAAAAGTCATGTCACCAGGCAATCTTGTCAAGGTGGGGCTGTTCACAACGTCTCGAGGGAGCGGTTTGGGTCACGCATAATGTGAAGGCATCATGATACAAGACACAGACAACAGACTTAAAGTTCAAACAAAAGATATGTATTAACTTAAATGTCAGGATGGCTGAAAGCCTCACTTGCCATATGCTTAGGTGGGATTTCCCTACCTGAATAAAACTAAGGAAAGTCTGAGTCAAAAAGGTTCAACTTAAAAGTCTGTGTGTCCAAAAGCTACTCTTGCCCTCGCAGCTAAAGCTAAACAATTTGTAGGCATGTCAATAATGAAAGTAATGGTGATCAAAGTTCTATTCTATGGAATTTTTCTATTGCGCCAACAGGCCTTAAGGCCTCAGGGCGCTCACAAGATATATGACAAAAACACATGCAACACTATGGTGGAAGTAGCCTCAAGGGTATTTAGTCAGTTCCTTTATCAAAAAGAAGTGTTTTCAAGCCTTTAAGCCTTTTTTTTAAAATGTGAGACTGATGGAATGGATCTAAGTGCACACGGTAGTGCATTCCAAGTAATGGGGGCCCATGGGTCAAAACTGGACCCTCCAATCCTCTTCAATGAAAAACGAGGTTAAGCAAGAAGATTATCCTTATTTGAACGCAACGTGCGCCCAATATGGGCTGGATCCGAGAACAAAGATAGGGCGCTGCATCATCAGACAAACATTTGTAGACCAAACTAGAAGTCTTACATTTTATTCTCTGTGAAAAGGGGAAGCCAATGCAATTTCTGACAGGATGTAGAAATATGAGCCCTTCGGTCAAGTCCATAAACGGCACAAACTGCTCCGTTCTGGTTCACTTGCAGCTTCTTTAGGTTTGCTTGAGAGGTGCCAGCTAAGAGACTATTGCAGTAGTCAAGTTTAGTATTTATTGTTGCTGCTGCAATTAGGGCCCTATTGGTTTTCGACAAATAAGGGACAATTTGCCATAGCAGATGAGTCATATAGGCGCATGAAGAATTCAGATATGCAACATATTTTGTAAAAGTTAATTGAGGGTCAAAAAAGACTCCAAGTGCTTTGACATGTTCCGGTCCAATTTCTTTAGTTCCGCACCACTACCGAGGATCACGATTTCAGTTTTTTTGTCATTTAAAGCTAGTGAGTTTTTTGCCATCCAGGTCTTGATGGTACCAATGACCACCCTTACCCTAGCTAGATCCCTTAAATATGACCCGGATAACTCCAGGATGATCTGGGTAGCGTCTGCCTAATTTGCAAACTGCATACCCAGCCCATCCAGGAGATCAAACAGAGGTCTTGAGTGGATATTAAACCATAAGGGCGACAGGCACAAGTCCTGTGGAACCCCACAATTTAGGAGTCTATTGTGATTGACATTCATCCTTTACCACTCATGCCATCCTAGGGCCAAGAAAGGCTTTGAACCACTGTGCAGCTTTATTTGAACACTTTCCCAGCCTGATCATCCTATCTGTCAACAGCTCATGATTCACCAAGTAAAACGCAGCCGACAGGTCGAGGAGTAAAAGTAGTGCTTGGCCGCCCCCGTCAATGACTGCAGCAATATTAGACTTCAAATCCAGGAGCGCTGTTTCAGTGCCATGTTTCAAACGGAAACCAGACTGTCCTGTGGTAAGAATTCTCTGTTCATCGAAATCTTCATTTATCAATCTTCAACAGGTATTGGACGTTTGTTATTGGCCTGCAACTCGCTGGGTCACCAGGATCCAGATTCTCATTTTTCAACAGAGACATAATCCACGCTTCTTTTAGACAATCTGGTACCAGACCTTCAGAAAAAGAACGATTTATATAACCAGTAACCCAAGAGACAAAGGAGGGCAACAATTCTTTAAAGAGGGAAGCTAGAAACAAATACCCTTACAGAGGTTGGCTTCATTTCTTGTACAATTTACAAGACATCGGCTTCCGATACTTGCTTAATTGCGATAATGCAAATAATGTAGGGGGATTTAAAAACCAACTTTGTGCAGGAGTCGAGAGTCGAGAGTCGAGAATGATTGGTCTAATAACCCATGTAAGCTATCTGTGATGCATGTTTGATGTAAAGAAATGTTCTGTATGAAGCCATCATGAATTTATTGACACCAATTGTTATCAATATCAGCCTGTGAGTCATTTGAAATGCCTCTTTAAAAAAAAAATCTTTATTTAACCCGAAGGTTTTAAAAAGATTTGTGTTTCATTGTCTATCGTGTCCATTGATCATTAATCTGTTTTTTGTCTGCTGTTACCAGAATCAGATCCAAATTTTTCACTGTAGCAGTTACCCAGGTGGTTCGCCCATCCCCGATTAGTCTTGACCACCAGCCAAAACTGGCTTCTGGTATGGTTTTCTGATGGATTCGACTCCGGACATGTTACGAGAAGGTGCCTCACTGTTTCAACTGCGGATGGGTCTTTGTAAAATCTGCATTTGTTTGAAAGTGCCAAACCGCGTATCATCAGGATTTCATTCGTGTGTAACAAGTTGAGGCGTGCTCTTAAAAAGGTGCTCCTCATCTTCCGGTTTGGATATTTTTCAAGAAATGGTTGAAGAACGTGGAGTTTATAGTGCATGGGCGGCAGATGTACAACCACCTTGTATGATGCAGCTTTATCACGGGTGCTAGCCCAATCCAGTTCATTTAACTTTTTGTGGATTTTCATTGGATTCTCCATTAGCTCTTTTTTGGAGCACATGATCAGTTTCAGTTTTGTTTCTTGCTACTCACACCACTGGTTTAGGACCAGACATCGGCCTCCCTCAACCTCGTTGTTTACCGCTTCAAGTAACTTTGGGCGGTTCTCCAACAGGAGCTTCCTGAACAGCATTATAGTGTTTCTCTCCACTATCGATAATAGTGAGAGCTGGCTCAGTTCACGTCTTATTAAGACCATTGGCGTGGTACTGGGTAAGTTCAGTACTTCTCTCCGGTAGTGGTATCTCTGGCATGGCTACAGCACCATAAACCAATGAGGGAACAACCTTGGCTTTGAAGAAGTCCACAATGGGAGTTAAAGAAAAGCGACCAAACTTCCTGTCTATCGCTTTTGCCTGTGAAGTTAGGCTCTTTAATTTGTTCAAAACAAAAGGGGGGGTCTGGGAATCTCTCTACCAGCACGAACACAGCCCAATGACCTGTTCTTGGGTGAATAACCCCTGGGAGAGACTCTACCAAGTCTTTAGCTCACTGTCCCTTTCATAATTTGTTCAGCAGCTGTTTTTGCATGGCGTCTTCATGTTTAGAGTTGTCGATCGTTATGCCTAGGTATTTGAACTTGGCGAACCTCTCAATACGTTCACCTCCAAGGTTCCAGGCAAAGTTATCGCTTTTTTCTCTCCCCTTTCCAAAAAATAAGATTTTTGTTTTGGACTTGATTGTTTTCAGAGATGTAATTATCAAGGTTGTTAAGCTGTCGCTGAAGCCCTATAGCTGTTTGATCAACAAGGATTACGTCATCTACATACAGGATTCTTGAAATTTTTATATTTCCTAGTTGTGGTGGAAAAGCCCTGCCCAGGTGCTCAGTATCCTTGTAGGCACCTGTAAAGCTCAAAAAAAGCGCCAGGGCCAATGGGCATCCTTGCTTGACCCCACGATTTGTCATGATCTATTCAGATAGGGTTCCTTGAAGACAAGCCTAACTTGTATTCTGGTACTTGTGTGGAGGGCGATGAGTGGCTGTAATAAGGCCGCTGGGCAGTTGCACTTTCTCAACTTGTTCCATCCACTTGGTCAAATGCTTGACTTAAGTCAATGAAGGCCCTATATATTATGGGCCCCCCCGCTCGTGACTTGCTTTTTAGGACGCTCAAAGTTAAGATGTTAATGTTGGTCCCCACATTTTTTTTTAAAGCCAGATTGAAACGGGTCATTGCAAAGTGCCCCCCTTGCCCAGCTTTGGAAGTGATGGAGAAGCAGTGATCCACAGACTTTGCCTATCACATTTAAGAGAGCGATCAGTCGAAAGTTCGTAGGGTCGTCTCTCTTTCCTCTCTTGTAAATCGGCACTACTACCGCGGTGGTTCAAGATATTGGTAGTAACTTAGCTGCTGTTGATCTTCGAAATACACTGATAAACCCAGCCCATGCTTCAGGATGCTGTTTTAGGTGCATATTTGTCAGGCCGTCCGGTCCCGGTGCCCTTGACTTTTTCAGTTTTTTCAGGATGTCCACGATGTCTTCCTGGTCGTGGAGCTCAATCCAGGCCGGTGCGCAGTGGTCTTGTGTGATGGTAGATGGTACGGTTGGATCATAGAAAAGCTTTTTGAAATGAGTTATCCAAGTGTCTTCTCCAATGCCATTGATTAATGAGTCTGTGGTGGTTCTGTCTGTTAAATTAATCAGTGCCCAGAATTTGCGGGACTTTTTACCACACACAAGCCTCAACATTTCCTACGAGTCTCTTTGATACAAAGAGGCGGTGTTCTTTTAGCCACGACTTGTATTTCGTCTTCTCGAGGATCAGGGTTTGTTTGTTAACCTCAGAGTTGTCCCTTGTAAATACTCTCTGGAGTTTCCAGAGTATGCGTCTTCTGGCGACCAGAACCAGGTCGTAGTTATGGACCGGTTTTTCAATAGATGTTGCACCATTCCGATTTTGTTTTTTAAAGGTGTTGAGGAGGGCGCCATAGTCGGGTAAGTTGCAAGCATCGCCTTGCTTCCCCGACTGAGCATATTTGCTTGTTACAGTGTTGATGTTTTTTAGACTCAGACAGGCGATTGCCTTTCAGATGGACTTCCACGTTCGGTTTAAACGTTACCTTTTCGATTGGGGTGACTGGCCATGTTGTGCACAATAGGTTATGTTCACTTGCCGTAGTTTTGACGATTGTGAAGGATGTAATAGTCGTCAGCAGGACCGATGAAACAAAGATATAATCTATTGTTGCCGATGAAATAAGTCCTTCCCAAGTTGGGATACGATTTATGCTCGGAAAGATGGTATCCAGATTAACAAGGTCTTTCGAGTTCATCAATGCGGACCATTTTTTGCCGCGCGATTCGGCCTTGGTTTTTGCTGGCTTGCAGAACTTCATAGCGCAAACTGCATTTAAGTCACCACAAATGTATAGGCAAGTTTCGGAGTGGGCAATGTAGGCTCTGTCGATTTCCTTCTCCAACATGTCCAGGAAATCTTGGTCTGAGATGGAGTCTGGGTTCCAGTAGACGATGATAATAGCTGAAGTTGTCACTGTTTTCTCCAATACTTTGTTCCAGTGAGTCCATTTTACCTGAACTGTTAGCATAAAAAGAGATGTTGTTAAGATTTTAGTCAGTTTAAGCCCCTTTCCAATTCGGATCGCTATTAGTGGGCCCGAAGATGGTCTACCTTTCGGACCTTTTTTAGCCGGGGCAAGAGCGATTTCATACCCATCCAGAAAGGGCTTGGTAGTAAGCCATGTCTCCTGAAGACACAGGATGTCATAGAGAGCCAGATTAGCATCGCCTGGTACTGTGAAATGGGCGAACCATCGAGTGTTCCACAAACCTAGCTTCACGATTGAGTTGGTTGTAGGTCATGTCAGGTCTTCGGTTGAGTTCTGGACGTGCTTGGATTGCTACTTTCTTTGAAGAGCCAGAGATTCGGGAGCCATGCCCACAGGTTTTGTAGGGGGTTGAGTTTTTCCCTATCCGTGGGCTGTTTTTGATCTTTCACTATGCTCAGCGTGCAAGTTCTTTTAATTGATGTCAGTGGGCCACTAGGACGTCTTTCATATTTCGTTACCATTTCTTCTTGGCATTCTCTGTGGTTGTTCGTAGTAAAAAGGGGTCTTTCGGTTTTACTAGTAGGAGGTGCATCAAATCTCACCATGTGCGATCTGCTTTGCCTCTCTGACGGTTTTACGATAGAATGCCCATTTTGGCGCCGTCCAGTAGAATTGTTCTGGGTTTCAACCTCTGGAGATCTAAAATATTTGATGTTTTCGTTTGTTTTCCCTGAACTTGAGTGTGTACTGCTTTTTTTCAGAGTTTCCTCGAATTGCTCGTGCTCATCAGCTTCGATTTCTTTTCAATCGTATCCCAACTTTAGCAAATGTTTCAAGGCGTCACGTAACTTCTGTTTAACAGACCGGGAAGTGATGTATAGGTAGGTGGTTGCCTGACGACCTTTGTGAAATGGTTCTACTATTTGCAGGTCACTTGAATCTATTGATCTAAGTTTTGGGATGCTGTGTAGCAGTTCCATCACGGTTCTTCTATTTAGAACTACGTATTCTCGGCTGGTATGTATTTGCTCGAGTTTGAATGCAGGAGTCCTCGGCTTCAGTGAGTGGGTTCTGGATTTAGGCAAGAAGTCATCTCGTGTTTCCTTGCCGAACCCATTCCATCTTCCGTTTTCTCTTCCATCTTCGCTCCAAGTAACTTTAGTCTGCCCTTGACATGCTTGCTTCCTTGATTCTTTTGGGCTACTTGGTTTCCTCCCTCCGCTGCGATTTGGAGAGTTAATTGCTTTGGATAAATGGTGACTTCGCTGGCCTACACTAAGTTTGATGTTTTCCTTCAGGCGCATCTGATCTGTACTCGATGTTGCAATTCTCGAAACCTTCTTGCAGCGGTCCTCTAGTGAAAGACGGAATGATCATCTAGTTCGATTACGTCTTTATTTAGTTGTGGTTCCAAAATTTGATCGTTCTGGGTTGCTCTTGGTTGTGTGGCATCAACGTTGATTCCGTCTCTTTCTTCGCAATGTTGGCTCACATTTTCTAGAGCTTTCTCCATCAGGAGGTCCTCAGTAGTTTGAGATGTTTGAAGAACAGGATGTCTCCAAGTCGATGCAGATTGGTGTCGTACCTTGCTCTGACTCTTTAGGGGTTGTACTGTTTGGACTAACAGTTTCGCTCCTCCTTCCTGCCTGCTCTAGGCGCCATACCCTTGTCTGACACTGGTAGCCAGAAGACTAGTTGCCTTTCGCTACTAGCTGTTGGAGCGTTGGTTGGTTTGCAATCTGCAAATATAGAAAAGTCTTTGTTTGCCGCAAAATCCGTTCCCTTCTTTTGTGGTTTTTCCAAATCAATTGTAAGTATTTGGTCGTTGTCTTCACATGCACAGTTATGAAGCTTCTTCCCCCCCAGGCAAACGGCAGCCGCTTCCCCTCGCTTGGTTGTCACTTGGGGGCCTGTTGCTTTGTTTTGACGTTTTAGCCGCGTGTTGTGGAGAAGAGCTAGGCTTGTTATAGTTCGTGGTGGCACTGCTTAACGTAGAAGATGGAACAACGGTTTGCGAGCTTGACTTATTGTTGTTCGTAGTGCCGCAGCTTGTTTTAGGAGATGGAACAGCGGGTTGCGAGGAGGTGCTGGTCTTTTTTGACCGCATCTCAGGACCGTCGGATGTTCTAGAGGGTAGTTGGCCAAATGTGAACTCCACAATCTGGGTTTGACACGCTACATCTTTGATGGCTGCCGGAGTTTCAGATGCAAGTTCCTCCGTACACACCTGTTGGTTTAGAGTGTGTTGTTCTCTAACTTTTTCTAAGGCAGCGATGTAACCCTCTAGGTATAGCAATTTAGAGTGCATCATTGCCGAAAGAGAACTGTGGTCTTTTAATGTGTCATTAATAGCCTCGTACAGTTTTGCAAAAGGTGTGAGAGCAATGGTTACTGCTGACATGATTGTCAGAATTTCCAACTTTTTCTTAGGTGATTCGGCAGAAGTAGATTCCAGCAGTTCACTGTGTCTCCTAGCCTTAAAGGGATTTGATGCCATCGGTGGACGTGTATCTTTTTTAGTGGATGTTGACCACGTTGGTGTACAAGGCATAGCTGCGTCTTTCCCTTGATCTTTTCGGTCCTTGGAGATCCCATGTTCCTCTTGTGGCTCCTCTTGGTTTTTGGCCGTGTCGAGGTGAGCATTGTCCAGGCTAGTAGGTCTGTTCACGTCGACTGAAGGTATGGTCGGGATTTCGACTAGGACGTCTTCATTGCAGTTTCGTGGACTAGGCAAGGTCTATCCGTCTCTTCAGGTGGAGATGAGGTGTCCGGCTGTGTTGTATCTTTTTGGCAATGTAGAGAAGAGAGGGTAGGGACCTTGGGTTCATTGTCTTTGTGCCCCGGTGAGACCTCTGAGCGGAACACTACTTCTAGCATTTCGCTGTCGCTAATTTCACAGATGGTTTCGTATTTTCTTTTGCAACGCTTCCCAAAGTAGTCTTTCAGGGTTTGTATGGGTGGAATGTTATTTTCCACTTGTCTTGTGTTTTCTTTTGATTTTATTATTCGCCTAGTAGTCCGTTTGCCGAGCTGTTTTTTTGTATTCGTGGCACCACATGGCTCGTCGCCTTTGTTTCTTGCCGTCCCATTTGAATGGACGAGTTGTTCATGAAACTGCTCATCAGACTAAACGTAATTTTTTATTTTTTGGAGTTATTTTCGATTTTTTTGAACATGGACCGTCTTCATTGTTAGCAGCCATGTCTCTTTCTGGAGGGGGGTCTGAGGGGTCGATTTGTTCTTCAGGATCATCCCCTTCTCCAGATTGGTCCCACTCAATGTTCGTGTCTAGCTTTCGTGGACCTTGTGCGGAGGTGACTGGCTTTCCTGAAGAGGTAATGGGTGAATTTCAACGTCCACCCTTACCGGTTTTCCAAGTGGGAAGCCGCCAGTGGGCGCAGCTCCCATATGTCCCACTAAGTGAGCACTTTCAAACTGCATGTTAAGCTGCTGTCCATGGGTTCACCCTCCTGGGTGCCCAATGTAGAAGTGTTTGTCTCATTCAAATTCGGCCCTGTATTCGGGCTATGAGATCCCGCCGAGGGGAACACTGTGGCGCCAGCCCCACCCCTCGCCGAGTGAATCGACGCCGTCCGTCCTCTGACAAGCTGCGAGGAGATCGCGACGTGGGGGAAGGAGCCGGGCATGAGGGAGCCGCTGCTGGACGAGTCCGACTGATCAGGAGGATCCTGGTCGTTCTCAGGTGAGTCAGGATACGTCGTCGTCATGTTTGGGCGAGCGGGCTGGGTAGAGGTTCCAACAGCAGGCCGCTTGACCGCTTGATCACAAGTCGGCGGCGTAGACAGAGGGTGACGAGTTGGTGTACGGCTATTTCGAGCCTTAGATGGTGCCTGTCCTTGAGTTTTGTTAGAGTTCTTACGGGCACCCCCACTGTTAGCAGGGACCGCTGCTAGCAGGTTTTTGTGCAGCGGCACCCCCGCACCCCTAGAGTCACAATCGGGGGCGTTGTCCACCACTGTATGGGAAGAGTCCACTTTATCAATCCCTGACAGTGTTTCTTGTTGGTTTCTGCTCGTGAGTGCGAGCTCCTCGGGAGGCCCTCGTCGTGGGCCGCTGGGTTAAGCAGGGTAGCGTCCTCGGCGTCCATGGCTGCCATAGACTGCCTGAGACCGCTACTCTGCCGCTACTCCGCGGCCACTCCTCGGTGGAATGGAGTTTTTAACTGCTCCAAGCTGGTCACAGAAGAAACACTGAAAACAGACTAGAGTCTGTTGCTGGAAACAGAGGGTAGCTGCAGTCACTGCCTGAGACTGCTACTCTGCCGCTCAAATGCCTTTTAATTCTTGTAGAATAGAAAATAATTCTCTAGAATTTGATTTGGCAGAACTAATCTGTTCATTTAATTTGGTCTCCTTAGCTTTAAAAATATTTTCCTTGAAATATTTTGCTGCTGACTTACAGACCCTCAATGTGGAGTCAGAGGGATTCTTTCTCCAACTACGTTCAGCAATTCGTTTTATTTTCCTTGCTTCCAACACCTCAGCTGAAAACCACTGATTATAATTGTTTTCTTTTTGTGCATCATGCACAAAAGGTGCCAAGGTGTTAAAGGCATCATTGGTAATAGACCTAAAAGAATGCACCACTTGATCAAGGGTTAGTCTGAGTCAAAGAGTTCAACTTAAAAGTCTGTCTGTGTCCAAAACCTATTCTTGCCCTCACAACTAAAGCTAAACAATTTGTAGGATGTCAATAATGAAAATAATGGTGATCAACATAAAGTTCTGAGCTTCATCCAGCTCTTCGCTTCTTCTCCAGCTTCACCCTCCCCCAAGTTCCAAGCAACAAAGTTCAAAAGCAAAAGGGTCTTGAGACCTCGTTCTCAAGACAGGGCTCACAATTCCTTGAGTCTAAGGGTGCCCTTGCCCAAGACTTTAGTTAAGAGAATGTCTTTGGATTCACACAGTTCCTGGATCACTGGTCTAGGTGCAGTTTTCAGACCGCACAGTCCACCCATCACAGGTCAAGCAACCAGGATCCCTAGGTTCTTTGGCGTACACAGGTTCTCCAGGCTTATCCCATTGTACAGAGTTGCATTCTGATAGGCCCCTTAACTGGTGTGCAATGTTCACACTCCTTTGGCTTCCCCCGATTAGCCTCTTGGCTCTGCCTTGAAGTGTCACACACCTCTTGCCAGTCTTTTGGACTTGCCACACTGTCATTGGCAATAATGTTCACTCTGTGGTTGTCTTGCTCATGTCCCACCTTACTATAACACACTTCCACACGTGCACCCTTTCCTATGCGCTGTTTTCCTGTGGGCACTTTCCTCTTTGGCTGTCCGCTGCTTTGTCTTTAAAAAGTGTAATTCAATTCCATATTCAACACGTGAATGTGTAAGGCTGCATTGAGTTCAACTCCCAACAAATATTCACTTTCCTTATTTTCAAGCTTTAATTCAGTTTGATGGTTAACGTGCATTGGTTACACTTGGCCTCAAGTTTTCCTTCACTTTGATGTTTAAATATGCATCTGGTATACTCTCCAATTCAGTATTCAATAGATATGCACTGGTTAAAGTTTTCCTTCAATTTGGTATTCAATATACGATCATATTGGTTTAATTTCTAATTGTTATTTAGCTCTGTACTTCCTCATTCGCAGCCTGCTTTGGAACGGCCTGGTCACAGAGCGCCTCCCCCCCGACAATCACCGGTACTTGGCAGCATTTCTTGGCTCCTGCTGCTTCCTTCTCTCTTGTAGGTCAGCAGGTCTCCTTGCTCCGCTCCTTCCTCTCCTTCTCCGTCCCCTTCTCTGTCCGAATACCATTCTCTGGCTCTCATTTTATACACCTGCAAACCTCCATTAGGTTTGCCTGACCTTGATTAAACAGACATGCCCGACTCCCACCCTACTCTACAGGCATCTTCTTTGTGCCAGTACCAGAGTGGTAAAATGTAGGTGTAGTGTTCATTACTCTCAGTCTCCTCTTCCTCGTTCCAGAACTTTCAACTGTCAAATGTGGGGAATTGACGGGAGAGGTTTTCAATGACCCATAAAGGTCGAGGGAGGGTTAGGTTGGTCAACAATAGGGAAATAGGGAATACCATGTCTTGCCTGCGGGTGCCCCACTCCCAATCTCAGAGGGCCCTCCACCCAGGCGATCCTCCCTCGCTAGTCCACCCCCAGAGTCGGGATCCAAGAGCCATGGTCTTTTCTGGCCACCTGAACAGTGGATCCAGGGGGAGTAGGTGTGAGAATAGCCTCAGGTTTCTCACAATAAATGTTGTAAGGTGTCTCTTTGAATGTTAGGGGATTGAATTCCCCAGTTAAGAGAGTGCGTTTCTTCCATCTCCTTAATGACCTAGAGACAGACATAGCACTTATTCAGAAAACGCATCTGTTGCAAGCAGACCACAAACACCTGCATAATAGAGGCTATGGCATTCAGCACTTGCTTCGTCCAGGCTGGAGTAGCAATTATTTGTAAAAATGGGCCGAGTCTAGGAATGGGGGCAACCATTTCGGACCCTGGAGGTAGATATCTCTTGATTAATTGTAGGTTGGGTCAGCGGCCCCCAACTTTCGCCTCGGTATATGCCCCGAACAATGACCAGGTGAACTTCATGCTTGTCATAACACGGGAAATTTCCCAGTTCGCAACAGGGGACCTCATCAGAAGGGGTGATCTGAATATGTTGATGGACAAGCGCCTAAATCATTCTGAGGGTTTGCAAGGTCAGGGAGTCCAGGCTTCGGCAAAGTTGAAGCATTAACTTGAGCTTTTGGGAGTCATAGATGTGTGGCGGGACTATCACAGGGATGAAAAGGACTTTTTGTATTTCTCACATGTTCATAGGACCAATACAAGGATAGACTATGTCCTGTTTGCCAATAGGTTATGCGGATATGTAACAGAAGTGGCTATTGAGCATATCACATTGCCTGATCATGACCCAGTATTGCTCAGATTCTAATTTCTGCAGGTTAGGGCTCCTGAGCGAGTGTGGTCACTAACGCAGCATCTACTGAGGAATGCTATTTTCAGGGAGGAAATAGAGAAGCAGATCACGGACTACTTTGTGCATAATACCCCAGAGGATACATCATAAGATAACAACTGGGATGCCCTCAAAGCAGTCCTAAGTGGCAAATTTTTGGCCACGGGAACCCACTTAGAAAATTTGAAGAGACAAGAAAGAACGGCTATTGAATGAGATCTCAGTAGTGGAGCATAAATACAAGTATAGTGGCTTGATATGACTCGCATAAAACGTATAGCCCTGAGGGGACAGATTAACACAATGGAGGTCAATAGAGCACAAGGATCTTTGTTGAATCAGAAAAGGGCATTTTACGAGTGGTCCAACAAGCCTAAATTACTAGCTAGAGCGCTAAAGGCCAAGAAGCTCAAGGGGCAGATTAGAGCGATAAAAGACTTGAAGGGAGAATATAAATTTGAGGTGGATGGCTTTGCAGAGGCCTTCTGGTTTTTCTATGAAAATCTATACGCCACGGAGGAGGAGGTGGAGCACACCTCCAGGGATTATATAGCAGCAGCGTTGGTGTGGTGTATTACACCACAGCAAAGGCAAGAATTGGACCGCGCCATAACCGCTGAAGAGGATATCTGCGCAATTCTGCCAAACCTTTTTTATAAACCGTTCTCAAGGTCAGTTATTAAGACACTAACTAAACTTTATAACTACTTAACCTCAGGTGGCATTTCGGACACAATGAATCAGGCCATGATTAACGTGATCCATAAGCCAGGTAAAGACCCGGAAACCTGTGGGCCCTACCTCCCCATTGCTCTTTTGAACACGGACAAGAAGATCTTTTCCAAAACCTTGGCATTGAGGCTAGAGAGGGCGTCTCTTAGTCTAATCCATTCTGACCAAACTGACTTCATAGCTGAGCAGCAAACATTTGATAATATTCAGAAACTGATCCACCGAATTGATAAAACAACTAGATTTAGAAAGGACCAGGCCCTATTGCTTTCGTTAGACGCAGAAAAAGCCTTTGACAGGGACTGCTGGGCTTTTCTTAAGGAGGTGATGGGGGAATGGGGCTGGGTCCCAATTGGATCAGGTGGATAGAGGCCATATATAATAGGCCCACAGCGTGAATCAGAGCTAATGGTGTCCTTTCTACCTCGTTACTTAAGACAGACTTTACATTTCTCTGGATCAGGGATAGTATCAAATACCTGGGTGTCCGACTCACGGCTGACCTAGATAGGCTGTATAGTATAAATTACCCTACTCTATTAGAGCAAATAAACTTTGACCTGCGGAGATGGAGCATAAGGCACCTTCTCCTGGTTTGAGGCAGTTAAGTCCTCAAAATGAATATGCTGCTGCTCCTCTTATATTTCTTTCAGGCACTCTCAGTGACTATCCCATGGCAGATGCTCTTATAGCTACCGAGCGGAGCCACATCATTCATTTAGAATGGGAAGAGAGGAAGGTTGACAAGCTTTCTACTGAAGACCGGCTCAGGACGTCAGTGATTGCAAGCGCCAGACTTCCGGGCATATTATCAGGCTGCACAGTTGTGGATAGTGAAGGAATGGTGCCAGACAGAATCTGAAAAGTAGTGGTGGGCTATGGACAATGCAGTTGCTGGTATCTCCCTATGGAGTGCGCTCTGGCAATAGACTGGCATTTGGTAACAAGGACAGCACTAGAGATGTGCGATGCATGGACGGTGTGGGGGAATCTAACCACTTTCCCATCGCCGTTTACACCAATACACAACAACCCAGATTTCACACCAGGCATGCAGGGAGGTTCATTCATGGGATGGAGGGGAACAAAGGCTGGTGCATAGCAGATATGTTTAACATGGGGGTGTCTAAATCCTTCGCAGAGTGCAAGCAGGAATACAAACTTGACCATTTCCAGTACTTTCAATTGCGCCACTGGGTGATGGGCAAGAAGGTCAGAGAAGCCGCTACCAGGGAACAAAGACAATTTGAGAAGTTTGGAATGGAGGCTAATATCACGAGAGGGCTCATCTCTGCTATTTACAGCTTCATGCTTGACATAGTTGATGGGTGGGGGGAGAGATGGGTGTATATGAGCGCATGGGAAGGTGAAATTTGGAGGCCAATCTCTGACAAGGAGTGGAAAGGGATTTGGTGAGAACTAAAAAAGCAGCATCTGCAGTACAACTGAACAACGCAATCTATAAAGTGTTACCAAGATGGTACTTAACGGCAGATAGATTGCAGCATATCAACCCGACCAGTGATTGGACCTTCTGGAGGGACTTTGGGAATGGAGGAACAATGTTGCATTTATAGTGGGATTTCCCGAAGGTCAAACTGTTTTTGGAGGAAGTACTTGACTATGTCTCTAGAATCATCGAACGCTCTTTTCTATATGGCCCAGGCTTTGTACTCCTAGGCATCCCGGACAAAATCCACTACCCCTTATACTTAAAAGATGGCGATAGTAGCCAACTGGAAAAACAAAGACGCTCCCTACATTAACGTTTGGTGGACCAGACTGTAGTCTATTCTGATCTCTGCAGACCCAAGGAATGAGAGTGAGGCCTATAACTCGAAATGGGGGAAATTGCTCCCGTTTATGACTTCTAAATTTTTATACAATACCTGGCCCCATAGGCTCACGGCGATGAGAATGTTTGACAGTTTGGAACTAAGAACGGTCCCGCATGAACCCCTGTGAACAGAAGAACCATGAGCTGCTAGGGCTCCCTTTGCTGAAACATTTTGAGCACTGACTTTTGGTGTCATGATCGCTTCCCTTTTTTTTGTGTTTAACCGAATTGGTTTTTACAAAAGGAAATTCAGCGTTCGTTGCTTTTATTCTTAGCGTTTGTAGGTTACTTGGGACACCAATTTTGGTCGTGCAAAATCAGAGAAGCTAGACGCAAGGTCATAGAGTCACAGGAGGCAAGATGATCTCTGACGAATTGGCTCTTTTTAGTGCCACTACCAAAAATGTTGCTGCCATCCTGGCCCATCTGGCAGAATCGCCTGCAATCAGCCGAACCATCCAGTTTCTTCATCTAAAATCGAAGCATCTGAGGTAAGTGGTGCCAAGTATGATTGTCTTTCAACTGTTAGTGCTGGGCATGACATGCTAAAATGGCGAATAGTTTCTGCCTGCTCTGTACTTCCGCACAGACGACAATTGGATGTAGTGGAGCGTGCTCGGATGGCCAGGATTTCCCTAGTATGGAGCAGATTCAATCGGGCTCGCATAAAGGTTTTTCTTAGTTCTTTCACTGGAAATTTTTCACAGTACTTCAGTGGGACCTTTAACTGGTTGTAGCTCGGAGGTAAGTGCTTTAAGGATTTGTACAGCAAGGTCCTCTCATTTGTGTTGATTCAGTCCTGATGCTCAAGTTTCTCCTTTACTCGTCCTGGGTTAGAGAGTAGGATTTCCTTCGAGCAAGCAACTTCTTCGAGCATTTCTTGGACTTTTTTGACCCATGTAGCTAACGGTTTAAAGGTTGCTTTGTGGATTTCCAATGCCACGACCTGGAAAATCGGCAGCGAACTTGGTGACAGGATTTTTCTGTATAACTGAACAGGGCTTAAAGCCACCACCGAGGCTAAAGATGGTAGGCCTAGGTCGCGCCGTATCGCTGGCATTGGGGAGGCTTTGGGCAGACCCAGCACTGATTTCCATAGAAAGCCCTCCAACTGGGTCCAAATCTCTGGGGGCAGATTTAAATGAGCCGCCATTCCGTAGGTTATCGCTGGGACTACCTTAGACTTGTAGAACTGAAGTGTTGGTGTCCATGAAAATTTCCCGAATTTTTTATACACTGCCCGAGTTTGAGCCGCCAAGTTTCTTATTTTTTCCCACAGAGAATTCTGGAGGGAGTTGTCGTTCGGTATGTTATCAATCAGGACGCCCAGGTATTTGAATTCCTTTACTACTTCAATTTTTGTCTTTTCAAGATGCCAGGACTGCGTGTTCTGGGTTTCCTTGGCTGATTAGGAAAATAAAAGAATTTTAGTTTTCTTTTTGTTGACTTGTAAATTGTTACTTTCCATGTATGTGGTTAAGTTGGTCAGTTGTCTTTGCAGACCTATTGCCGTCTGATCCATAAGGATCAAGTCATCGGCATACCACAATCTTGACACTTTACAGTCTCCCATTTTTTCTGATACCTGAAAGTCACCAATGAAGGCTATGAACAGAGCTGGGGCCAGGGGGCAGCCCTGTTTGACTCCTTGTTCCGTGTGGATCTGATCAGAAAGAATTCCTTGTTGGCTTAGGCGATGTCGCTGGATGTAGAGCTATTATTGGTTCTAGTACCGGGCCCGGGCACTTCCAGGTTGTTAGTTTAGACCATAGTGTGTTGCGGTCCACCGTATCAAAGGCCTGCGACAGGTCCACCATAGCAATATGGACCTTGGGCGCGCCTCCCTTCACTTTGGCTTTGATGATGTTGAGAATTAGGAGGTTGATCGATGTTCCGGCGCCTTTTTGAAAGCCAGTTTGAAAGATGTCTGCAGCCGGGGATTTAATGGCTCAATCTTTAAAGTGCCGCAACAGAAGAGACGCAAAGATCTTCCCAATAATGTCGAGTAAGACTATTGGTCTGTAATTGGCCGGACTGTCTCTTGCCCCCTTTTTGAAAATCGGAACCAGCACTGCTTCCGTCCAAGTCTTAGGGATTTGTTTCTGTTTGACACAGTAATCAAATAGCTCACCAATAGCTCCAGCCCACGCACTCTGATGTTTTTATCAGGTCTAGATTGGTCAGACCATCGGGGCCCGGGGCCCTTGATGATTTTAAATTAGCGATTACTCTGACAATGTCTGCCACGTTTGATAAATCGATCCAAGGTTCATCATTCGTAGATAGCAACTGCGGTGCCACAGTGGAGGGAAGGCAATAAAGTTCAGTGAAATGCGAAATCCACTTTTGTTCAGCGACCGAATTGGAGAGCGGCTGTGCATTTTGGCCATTTGCGCTCTTGAGGAGGGACCAAAAGTCTCTTGTATTCCTTGAGGCCCAGGTGTTTAACATGGCTTCAGCGTCATTCTGATACAAGATCTGGCGCTGATGCTTTAGCCATGTTTTGTAGAGTGTTGCTCCGGTATGGTAGGCGGTGCAAGATTCTTTGGTTTTGTTTTTCAGCGCCAGTCTTTTTAGATTTCTCAGTTCTTGCTGCTTGACAACCACCGTGATGTTGAACGTGTGGTTGTGTTTTGGTTTTATCTGTTTCTTTCCAGCAAAACTCACTTTGTGGGGAGCCAATAGGGAGACATATTCTGGTCTTGTCTCTTCCTTGCCTCTGCTTGAGAGTCCTCGTTTTCTGCGTAGTTTGACCTCGAAAGTTCTTATATTTTCAGACGTTAGGCGTAGTCGGTTTTGTTGTTTGTTGGCCTCTATGTCGGGAAAGTAGTGCAGTCGTTCTAGAGATGATCCACCCCATGACATATGTAAAAGGTTGTGGTCGCTTTCGTTGGTTTTTTGGACTTTGAAGGCAATGAAGTACAGGATCAAGCCTTCTGTGATGAAAATGTAATCCAAGTTGGCGACCGATTCCACCCTTTCCCAAGTTGGGATTTGAATGCCTCGATCTTGGAATATCGACACGTTGTGGAACTTCCTCGACTTCATTAGATTTGACCAAGCACGGCCTCTTTCGTCGATCTTCGCCAAACTAGGAGAAGGACTGCCATCTGTTGAAACTACCCCACATTTTGCATTTAGGTCTCCACATATGATGGTTAGACACGTCCCGGTCGACTCTAATTTCGTCGATAGCATTGGCTACTGAATTGCAAAATTCTTAAGTAGATGTTCTATCTGGGTTCCAATACAAGTTGATTATGGCTAGATCTGAAATAGCCCAGGAGTCTCGGTCCAGGTCTTGATGCTGTCATGTAGTTAGGGTAGCCAGCATGCCGTACTCTTCTGTAATTTTTGCCTTCGGGGTAATCCCTGAACCTAGGCGTATTGCAGTCAGTAATCCCGCTGATGGTCTGCCCAACATGGGCCTGGATGCTGGCGAGACTTCGACTGTAAAACCTTCCAATGACGGTTTTTCTAGTAGCTATGTTTCTTGGAAACAGATTAAGTCGAATGAACCCAAGTATACGTCGCTCGGTTTGGTAAGGTGATGGTGGCCTCTTGTATTCCATGATGCCATCTGCAGAGCGGTCTTATTAAGATGTGCTAAAGAATTCGCCGCATGCCTGTTGCAGTCGACGGCGTCATGGGCTCGCTACTAGTTCTTCTGTTTGCGACCAAAGGTGTCGGCGATCCACTTCCATGGTTTGTTTGCCACTGATTCATTCATTTCTGTCTTAGAGTGTGTTATCTCAGCTCCCTTGAATTGTCCGTCGTGAGGTCGCTCCAACGATCTTTTTGAAGTTTTGGCTGTTGCGTGGTTTCCGTAAGTCCGATTATAGGAATGATCAGCAGGCTGTTCCCTCCACTCCCTATCCCTTTTTTTCCTAGATTCTTCTCGTCTGCGGTCTTTCGGGACGTCCTCTGGACTTCCTTCCAGAACAGGGTCGGGAGTCTGTAGCTGCTGGAGTTTAAGCCCTAGACGGTGCAGATCTTTCAACACTTCTTGGGGCAGTTCATTTAGCGCCTTTGTTCTTATGTTCAGATATGCTTTGGCTCTCTGATCCCTTTGATAGGGTTCAGCCAGTACAAAGTCGTCCGTCGATAGATGGTGAAGCTTGTCGACTTTCTCCATTATTTTCAGCACCGTCCTTCTGCTCAAGACCGTGTAACTTTCTCTCGATGAAATTTGTTCCAGTTTGTAGAGTAACGTTCCTGCTAGCTTTACCTCTTTCTTGGATTCGGCATTTTTGAGTCTCTGGGCCTCCTTGTACGATGGTACTCGGTGCCTACCAGACCCATACTTTCGCTCTTGTCCTGAGTCACTTTCCCGATCCCCTCTGTGGTTGAGTGCCTGCCCTGTTTTCTTTAGTTTTTATTGCCTCTATAACGGCACTTGGTGTATTCGAGCTGGACCTTTGATGGCGGACAGATGAACCTTCAGCCCTGTGATTTTTCTCTGCCTGGAGAGGCACCGCCACTTGTTCAAGGGGGGCGTTATGCGTTTTCTTGAGTTTGGCCACTAGGTTTGTGGTTGGTGGAAGGAACACTTCCACAGAGTCTGAGTGTTGAGACAGATTCAGCAGGTCCGAGGAGGTGACCGAGTCGTCATTCCCTTTTAGTACTAGTGAAGGTCCGGGCCGTGAGTGGCTATTTGTCGTTTGAGGTCTGTTTTTTTTTTTCCTTAGACTTCGTTGGTATGTCATCCGAGGGGCTGATACGACGGGGTGGTGAGTCGCCAGTCGGTTTTTCGGGTGGACCTGATGAAGAGTTGGGTGGGATGCTAAATGAAGGGCACTTCTTCAGCTGCTTAGCATTCTCTGTGGACACGAGTGCTAAGTTCAAAGACACTGGTAGAGCAGAGGGCTTTGATGGAATTTTTGAGAAGATTGTGGCCAAGTCCTTTTACTTTTCCACCTCTGCGGTCTGTGTGGCTTTGGTAAGTGAGACATTGACGGTTTGAGACGGTTTGCCTCTATTCATCGTTCTTCCCCTAATTTTACTATTTTTTCTTCCAGGCTCAGTTGTATGTTATTCGAGTTACGTTCTACAGCAGTTAAGTACCCTTCGATGAAAGTCAGTTTGTCCCTCATTGACGCTATCATTGAGGTGTTGTCTTTCAGAGCCTCGTGAATGGACTCGTAAAGCTTTCCAAATGGGTTTAATGCTATCGTGAATGCAGACATAGTCAATAGCAAATCCGTTTTTTTCTTTGAGGGAGTATCTTTTTCCGAAAGGCCTGAGATTTCACTTTGCCGTCTATTTTTGTGCAGGGTATTAGGCCCTTTTTCGTTTTGATACTGCGGTAGTCTTTCAGGTAGTCTTTTCTCAGATGGTGTCAGTGACTCTTGTCTTATAGACGGGGCTTCTCCCCACATTCTGCTGTTATTGCCTTGAATGTGCGGACGGGTCCATGCGTAGGGGTCCTCAGCTTGTGTTTGTCTAGGGATGGATTTGGTGTCGTGCCGCGGTACCTGGAGTGTAGGCAATAGCTGTTTCAGGCGCTCATTCAAGATCTGGCCTGTCTATGGGCTCTTCACCGATTTTGTCTCTTGAGCCCCGTGCAGTCTAGGGATTTGCGGTCTCTTGAGACATGGTGCCAGAAAGGGTCCCTGGACTCTCCGTCTCTGTGCTCAACTCCGTGTTAGTTTCAATATGAGCATGCCATTTGAGTCTTGCGTTTGGCCTCTGTGAGTTCAGATCCATTTTCCATGCTTTATTCAACAGAGGGGTCTTGAATGGCCTCCAAGATTTCAGCATCCGACAGCTCCGGATCTTGTTCTAATTTCCTTTTATGTTGTTTTATGAAATATTCTTTCAGTTAAGACGATATCAGTGGTGCTGGTAGACATTTTGAACCCCCCTGGGGTTTGAGGCCTGCTTTCCGATATTTCTTTGAGATCAACTTATCGCACGAGGTTTTTGGTTTGGCGCTTCCCTTGATACACAGGCTCTTTTTAGTCTGGTTAAAGTTCCTGGACGCAGTGGCGGAGGGCCCCTTTTCCTTCACCTGGGCCTCGTCTGAGAGAACAGGACAGTCTGAGGCCGGGTTAGACTTTGGGCTTGTAGTTGGAAAAGCGGGAGCTGGTCCTCGCCAACCCCCTCCACCACAACTACTACAGTTAATTCTTTAGGCTCACTTATTTCTGAGGCTAAGTCCTGGTGGGTAGAGTTTACCCCCTGGGTCACTTAAAAAACGGAGTCATCCTCGGACCTCCTATTCTGCGAACACTCCAGGTCCTCGTTGTCTGTGACCCAGGAGTCATTTGGGCTGGTCATTTTGGGTGTGGTTTTTGATATACGTCTCTGTGGTTGATTCGGCTGATCCACTGATGGATTTGAACTTTGATGGATTAACGCTGAGATCGTTAGACCTTGGCCGGTCCCTACCGACGCCTGCTCAATTTTGTCACTGGGACTGGCCTCCCAAGGAGATGGATCGCCGGCGGCCGCTGATGTTGGATGCAAATTTACATTACCACAGTCGGTGAGGACCGCTCCTGGCCGTTTAGACCCCAGCCGCGACCGTCCTCCGACAGTCCCTCGTCAAGACGGTAAGACGGCCGGGCGCTTTCGATGTGGATGTTCTTGGCGAAATGCTGGAATTGTTGACAGGGACTTTTCCTGGTTTGATGGCGGGGGCCTCCTCCACCCACGCCACCGACACCACCGGCGCTGACGGGGGCGCATTAGAGGAGGGATTTGTGTCAGCCCTCACACCATCCTCTCCTGTTAGAGTCTGTGATGAAACAGGCTGGGGTTGAGTCAGTCTTCCTGGGGTCCTAGACACCGTAGTCGGAGCAGGAGCAAACACGAGGCGTTAGGCTGGAGGGGAGGAACTTCCAGATTTCCCTGAATGTTAGCCGTAGGGTGCGCTTTCCTTTCGCCGGGCTCCGGTTGTGTTTTGCTACTTTGTAGCCATCAGCCTGAGTCAGCTTCGGTTGGAGAAAGCGGGGCCATCTAACCGACTGCAGTTGTGGTTAAAGTGTAATTTAGATTCTTGTGTTACCGGTGCAAGGTGTTCACAGTTCTTGACAGGTGGGGGGGGCCCGCTAGCCCCGCCTCCAGACACCACACACACTGCTTCGCACACCGCGCATGCGCGGCGTTTAAGTAGAAAGTTCTGTATGAAGATCAGTGAAAATCAAAAGCAAACTGCTTTCCACCGCAGTTCACGAAGAAACGAAGAGCAAAATGAGCAGCGTTCTGTCCTCAAGTCCTCAACCAGACACACTGCTTCGCACACCTTTCATTTTGATCTCATACGCGATTCTACTCCACAGGGTTGGGGTGGTTTGGGAGGGGAAAGTCATTACTTGCACTGTTTATTTTTCTTGTTTTTCTTTGTTTGTGATGGAAATGTTCTAGGCCAGTAGTGGCTTTATGCGTTAACCATAAATAAAATTGTTTTGGAAAAAAAAAAGAACCTCCGAGTCAATTATTACCCATCGTGAATGGAAATAGGAATTAAATATTATGCTTTTGGGAAGTCGGGGCATAACACCAGGCTTTGCTCTGAGCAACTGAAAGAAGAGCCCATGTAAATTGGACAAGTGATTTCCAAATTCAAATTCTGACAGTTCCCATGGTAGTTATGACTTGATTACCTGAGGAGTACTCCTGAGGACCAACTTCCCCCTTTCGATCAATGTTGAGAAGTCCTCTAGAAGTGATAGGGAGAAAAAGTAATTATGAAAAACACTAAGTTAGCTAGGGCACCCGGCGAAAAAGGGATCAGAAGAAAGTGTGGAGGTATTGCAGGGTCATGACTTGACCCAGTCAGGGGTATAGGGACCCCACTCAACCTGGAACAGGAGGCCTATGAGGGTTTTACTAAAGGCAGTCCTGCCCCAGGGACAGAGTTATGAAGGCCCCAGTATTTGCCCCTGCCCTTACGTGCCTTGTACCTGGAAGGTACCACTATAAATCCCCCAATGCCTGCCATACCCATAACTCTATTTCTCTTTTTGCCAGACTACCTGAACCAGGAGGCACAGTAGCAGGTGAAGTTGCCATGCTCTGTGGAATGAAACTGCTAACTTCACAAAGGAGACAGAAACACCAGAAATGTCCAGCGAATGACTTCCCAGTTAACGAAGACTCGCCACTTCTCTGCAATGGTAACACAGTGATCGAAACCAGCATCAGAAAGACAGAACGGAGCGCTATGCGCGGAAGGGTCCAAGGAGAATGTGTTGTCCATCGGAGGGACAGCAGGGTGGGGGGAGAGAGAGAGAGAGGATGGGGAAGAGGGGGACAGAGAGAGATAAAGAGAAAGAAACATCTGGAACAGGAACGCAAGGGCATGAAAGTTCTGAGTGAAAACAATGGGTGTTTAGAAAGGCACCAGAACATACTGTAATGCAAATGCAGGGGAGTTGTCAGTATAGTGTGAGGGGTCAGAACTGAGAGGCGGACACATTATCAGACATCTTTAGTAAAATAAAAGGGTTGGAGAAAGGCCTCTCTGTCCCTATCCTAAAGAGAATTTTCCCACCTAGGAAACAGAAACTAAAGATTAGTCTGTGTCTAGTCATCAAAACCATATAAACTGTCCTTGTGTCCAAAACATACTAATATGACCCAAACACTAAAAAAGAACTAAGAATTCAAGGAAATGTCTCTGACATGTTTTGACAAAAGTGTTCACAATTAAAGCAAGTAGATAAATCCAACAAAAACAGCCTTTTCCAAGGAGAACTCCTTGGATCCAGAGGGGGGGAGTTACCTTACCCTGTATATTTACGTAGGATGGCAAAAAGTATCTCTTTCAGAAAACAGTTTCTTAGGGATGGCAAAACATGTTATCCTACCTTTGGTTCTTCATACCAGGCTCATAAAGTCAATGTGGAAAGAATATGCCTGATACCATTTAGCTCTTCTTAGATTTTCTTTGCACAAAGTTCCCAAAACAAAACTTATTCAATGAGATGTTCCATATGAGGTTCTCTTTAACCTCTTTGGTATCATGGCGGATCACCTGATGCGCTTGTCTATCGGGAATCCTCCTGTGATCTCTGGGTATACCCCTCTGCGAGGCATTTTGGTCTCAACATGAAAAGGTCTTTGTTTAACTTCACAACTTGAAAGGCCTGTTTCCATGGAGTCTCTTGTATACTTTTCTACCATGTGTTTTGCAAAGTAGGTTTGTTTCTTTCTGTGACTTCAGTGGATCTCCTGGTATACTCGCCTGCCAATTATCTTCCCACAATTTTTAACTTCTTGTTTAACTTTGAAGTGCTTGGTGTTTTGATTGCCAGGGCTTCCTTTCATCAACTTTTTAGATCCCCTGGTATATGTCATGATGCCTACCCCCCGGCATCCGCATAGAGTCCATCAGCCCCGGGAGCAGGCATCCAAATACTTGTTAAAACCCCAGCAGCCCCTGTTGGGGGCTGTTTGGGTTCAGTCCTGGCGCCTTAGGCGCCAGGCTCATCTTAGAAACCAGTCCTGGCGCCATAGACGCCAGGCTCATAGACATTACTTACCTCATGCAGACCATGCTGCAAATGAATCCAAGCCAACGTGAGGCCTGGATGGGACTATTTTATTACAGGGACTATTTTTTACTCGGGTGTGGTTCTGGGGAACTTCTTACCTGGAACTACTTTGGAGGCTATTTAAACCACGCCCGAACAGCAGCACACGCTTCGCGTTATTCTGCATCCTGCAGTGTAACGCTCACCGTGCCTGCAAGTCAGCATCCTGTCTTCTGCCACGCCCGCCTCGAATCTGGAGCTCTGAGAAAAAGGGGAAAAAGGAAGAAAAGGTTAGATCACGGACATTATTTCAATTCCTTACCTGATTCGGGATCCAGCACGCCTCCGAGCCTGGAAAGGACATTATTCCATCACGCGTCGCATCGCCAGCAGCAGCGCTGCGTTATACTCACCAGTCCACAGCATCTTTCGTCTCGGCGCTGCCTCCATCATTCTCTTCGTCGAACTCCAGCACCTGGGGAAAACAAAAGAAACAACAAGGTGAGCCAAGAGAGCCGACAAATACAATCTCATACCACCATAGGCTTACCTGATTTACCACCGGAGGCATTACCCTTTAATACGCCTCATCTTCATTTGCCACATCTATAAAGGGAGAGAAAACAACAAGTTAAACTCATGCAACTTTTACCAGACTGTGTTGGGTAATACAGACTCTTACCTGAACGCCATCAGCTGCCTCCAGGCAACATTCTTTTGAACCAGCTGCAATTCAACAAGGGAATGGAACAAGAGTGAACATCGGACATATTGAACTCTTTGAACTTTATAAACCCCAGAGTCAATATTCCTCCGGAACTCCTCCAGTACCTTCAAACCAGTGAAGTAGCTGGTATCTATGCGCCCCTGCATGCCATGCAGGATGGAGAGCTCATCATTTAAAAACATAAGGTAGGTTACTAAAAGGGGATATCGGAGGTGACAAGAGGGGAGAACGAGAACAGTGGGAGGGGGCCATCACTAAAATCCACGGGTGGCTAAATCCCTTTCTCCACTTGCAGGAGAATACTTCTACGGATCAAGCAGATGAGATTAGGCGGGCCAGTCCAGACAGTCATTTCGTCACTACGCATCACATTGGTGGAGACCGCAGCTGTCCGGGTCCGATCGACGCCCCTGTGGGAACCAGGTGAGTATAACAGAAGGAGAAGCCCATCTAAAAATCCCCACCCGGGCGTAATGGAAACCTCAGAAACCGACCAACTAGCCCTATTGTTAGGGGAACTTAGGGCAGAAGTGCACTCCGCTCGCCAAGAAACTAATGGCCTCAGGAGAGAACTGATTGTGTCAAAGGAGTGCACCGATGATCTTGCTAGACAATTGCTGCAAAACCAAGCTGGGCAAACACCACTACCTGGACTCGGGGGGAATCCAACTCCCGTTTCATCGAGCAATCCTGTACAAGTGGTTCTACCAGGAAGCATTCCTTTAGCTCCACCCGAACCTTTTGCTGGGGACCCGAAAAAGTTCGCCGTGTTTATGAACCAATGCCGCTTGCACTTTTTATGCAGACTTGAAGCTTTTCCAAACGACCAAGCCAAAGTAGCCTTTGTACTATCATACCTTAGTGGCAGCACAGCGGATTGGTCAATTCCACTAGTCAACCTGGATGACACTCTTCTTCGGGATTTTCAGGGTTTTCAATTGAGCATGGAAAGACTATTCGCCAGACATTCACAGGGACAGGCCCTGGATAACGAACTTTTATCCTTACGACAAGGTAACCAGGATCCACTAACCTATATCGCAACCTTCAATAGGTTGGTGGTGGAAACCGGATGGCCAGAGGTAAAACGAATTACATTATTTCATCGTGGACTTCAGAGTGAACTCAAAGATGTTTTGGCCCTAGTTGTGAATCCACCTCAGGATTGCGCAGAATATATAGACTTAGTGGTCCAGTTAGACCACCGACTTCAGAACAGAAAGGCTGATCGAGCTAAGTTTGAGAATCGGGTATTGGTTAAACACATATGTTACCCCCAAAGGAACAGGTGCATTAGAACCGATGCAGATCAGGGTGGTTAAGGGACCCTTAACTCAAAAGGAGAGAGAAAGGAGACGGCAGATGCAATTGTGTCTGTACTGTGGGGCCTCAGGACATTTTCTACGGGATTGCCCTATAAAACCATCCAAGAAAGTAGTCGGAGTTGCTGATAGAAATCAAACAGAGCCTGATTCGGGAAACGACCACGCCCGACAAGCGTAGAGATCCGCTTTCCGAGCTTGAAGAAAGATACTCGGACCTCGCACCTAGTACCTAATCATACCAATGGTCCTTATTGATCCAAGGCAGCCATCATGTATGCACGCAGTAAGGGCATACATTGATAGAGGGGCCGTAGGAAATTATATGGCCCACGAATTGGCTTCTAGGATGAATCTACCTCTCTGCAAAAAGACCACTTCGGATGTCATCACCACAGTCGATGGAACTGAAATTGCCTCTGGGCCTGTAACTCATTCCACCGCAGATGACACTGTTGGGTCAGGATGGGCATCGAGAGACTATTGTGTTTGATTTAATCAAAGCCCCGCAGTTCCAAATAATACTGGGGATACCTTGGTTGGAAACACATAATCCTTGTATTGATTGGCGAGAGAAGAGAATAACCTTCCCGGATTGTGCACACACCTGTTACCCAGAAAAAACCTTGAACAAAGGCCTGGCCACAGTCGCTAATCCAGTCGTGCAGTTACCTCAGAAATATCAAGAATTCCAGGATGTTTTCCAAAAAGAACTGGCAAACACCTTACCACCTCACAGATCATACGATTGTCAAATCGACCTCATACCCGGTGCACAACCTCCATGTAGTAGGATCTACGCCCTTACGGAACCCGAAAACCTTCACCTACGACAATACTTGGACCAATACCTTGCTAATGGCTTCGTCCATCCAAGTCCCCTGCATCCTCAGCTTTGTTCTTCGTGCCTAAAAAGGAAGGTGACCTTAGAACGTGCATAGGCTACCGCGCATTAAATCAGATCACGGTGAAGAACCGATACCCATTGCCTCTGATCCCCGAATTACTAGACCAAGTAAAGGACGCTTGCATCTACACTAAATTAGATCTCCGAGGGGCATATTATCTGGTACGTGTAAAGAAAGGCGACGAATGGAAGACTGCCTTTCGCACCAAGTACGGATTATTCGAATATCAGGTGATGCCCTTCGGGTTGTGCAATGCACCAGCAGCCTTCCAGTATTTTATGAACGATGTCCTTCGTGAACTCATTGACATCTGTGTTGTCGTATACATAGACGATATTCTAGTGTACTCCTCAGAATCAGACCATGCTAAGCATGTTCGTGCAGTCCTCGAGAAACTACGCCAGCCCAAGTTATATGCAAAATTGGAAAAATGTGTTTCATGCTACCGAAGTTGAATTCCTTGGATTTATCCTGACTCCAAAAGGAGTCCGAATGGACTCTCTAAAGGTGGACGCAATCCTCAAGTGGCCATCACCCAGTTCAGTTAAAGGGGTACAAAGCATGCTTGGATTTGCTAATTTCTACCGCAGATTTATTCCTGACTTCTCACATGTTGTACACCCCATCACAGCACTTTTGCGAAAAAACAAACGCTTCTTGTGGACCGAAGAGGCTGAAAAGGCCTTCCAAGAGCTGAAATTGAAATTCACGTCGGCACCTGTCTTAAAGCATCCACGCCCCGAGCTCCCATACATAGTTGAAACCGATGCATCCAGTTTAGCCATGGGGGCTGTCCTGTCCCAAAAGGATCCTGAAACCGGTCAACTTCATCCAGTAGCCTTTTGGTCCAGAAACTTCTCGGCCCCCCGAGTTAAACTATGCGGTTACCGATAAAGAATTGTTAGCCATCAAATCCGCCTTCAAGGCTTGGCGGCATTATCTTCTCGGTGCCAGGCACACCATTACTGTAATTACCGATTACAGGAACTTGCAGTATTTAAAAACAGCCAAGGCCCAATCATCGCGTCAACTTCGATGGGCATTATTCCTTGCCGAATTCGATTTCGTGATCACTTATCGACCAGGTTGTAAGAATGGTAAGGCAGATGCCTTATCCCGAATAGGGATGGGAGAAGCATATTCGAACCCAGAACCGGTGCCCATAATTCCAGAACAAAGAATTCTTGCATAACTACTCTACAGACTTTAGAAAATATTCATTTAAAAATCCACCAACTTTTCGATTCAGCAGCCCTGCAGGACTTGGTGAAAAGATTATTCAGTCATCAATGACTTAACTTACTATCAAGGGCGTCTATTTCTACCACACAAGGAACTACAAGAACTAGTCATCTCCAATTACCATGATGCTCTGATGGAAGGGCACCCAGGTATTGCAAAGACTGAAGCTAAAATTAAAAGACAATTCTGGTGGCCCACCTGGCGGAAAGACGTAAAGTCATTTGTACTGTCTTGTGGCATCTTCGCCCAAAACAAAAGTCAGAAGAAAAAACCAGCTGGTCTTTTACAACCTTTAGATATTCCACCCACACCATGGCACACTTTGTCTTTAGACTTTATTACAGATTTACCGCCATGAAATGGATTCAACACCATTCTAGTTATTGTGGATCTTTTCTCCAAGATGGCCCACTTTATTCCTTTGAAAGGATTACCTTCGGCTTCAATTTTGGCCAAGGAATTTCTCGAAAACATTGTTCGAATACATGGATTTCCTTCCGTATTAATTTCTGACCAAAGTAGTCAGTTCATTTCACAATTTTGGAAGAAATGTTGTCAATTGGCGCAAATCGACATAAGTTTATCAACCAGTCACCATCCCCAAACCGATGGTCAGACGGAGAGGACCAACCAGACTCGAACAATACCTACGTTGTATGCTTCATCAAACCGAAGGTAATTGGAAGGATATCTTATGGATTTCTGAATACGCATACAATAACTCTGTACATTCAGGAACCGGGCAAAGCCCCTTTTATACCATATATGGACATCATCCTCGAACCTCAGAACTCGATTCACCCCAGCACTTAGAAATGCTGGCAGTGACCCATCTGCACTCTATTACACAAGCCTTTAAGGAGGCAACAGAACATTTGAAACCGGCAAAAGAAAAATACAAGAAAAATGCTGATCAACATAGAAGTGAGACTCCACCATATCAGATTGGAGATCAAGTTTGGCTGGCCACAAGACACATACCTCTGAAAGGAACTCAGACTTTTAATCCTAGATATTTGGGACCTTACACCATTAAGGCCATTATCAACCCGGTGGCCGTCAAATTAGAATTACCCTCTAATATGCGTATTCATCCTGTCTTTCATGTCACTTCTAAAACCAGTTCAACCCGGGACAAGATTAACCAAACCACCTGACCCCATCTTGATAGATGGAGAACCAGAATTCGAGGTAAAAAACATCCGGGACTCAAAGGGTTAAATCAAGACTTTTATTTAATCGACTGGAAAGGTTACAGACCACAAGAAGGGTCATGGGAGCCTAGTGACCACGTTCATGCTCCTCGGTTGGTGAAAAAATTCCATCCGAAACTCCCAGACAAGCCAGGACCAAGGGGAAGAACAACTTTAGGAGGGGCCTTGGGGGGAGTGCTGTCATGATGCCTACCCCCGGGCATCCGGATCGAGTCCAACAGCCCCGGGAGCAGGCATCCAGATACTTGTTAAAACCCCCAGCAGCCCCGGTTGGGGGCTGTTTGGGTTCAGCCTTAGGCGCCAGGCTCATCTTAGAAATCAGTCCAGGCGCCATAGGCGCCAGGCTCATAGACATTACTTACCTCATGCAGACCATGCTGCAAATGAATCCAAGCCAACGTGAGGCCTGGATGGGACTATTTTGTTACAGGGACTATTTTTTTACTCCGGTGTGGTTCTGGGGAACTTCTTACCTGGAACTACTTTGGAGGCTATTTAAACCACGCCCGAACAGCAGCACACGCTTCGCATTATTCTGCATCCTGCAGCGTAACGCTCACCGTGCCTGCAAGTCAGCATCCAGTCTTCTGCTACGCCCGCCTCGAATCCGGAGCTCCTAGAAAAAGGGGAAAAAGGAACAAAAGGTTAGATCACGGACATTATTTCAATTCCTTACCCGATTCCGGATCCAGCACGCCTCCGAGCCTGGAAAGGACATTATTCCAGCACGCGTCGCATCGCCAGCAGCAGCGCCGCGTTATACTCACCAGTCCACAGTATCTTTCGTCTCGGCGCTGCCGCCATCATTCTCTTCGTCGAACTCCAGCACCTGAGGAAAACAAAAGAAACAACAGGGTGAGCCAAGAGAGCCGACAAATACAATCTCATACCACCATAGGCTTACCCGACTTACCACCAGAGGCATTACCCTTTAATACGCCTCATCTTCATTTGCCGCATCTATAAAAGGGAGAGAAAACAACAAGTTAAACTCATGCAACTTTTACCAGACTGTGTTGGGTAATACAGACTCTTACCTGAACGCCATCAGCTGCCTCCAGGCAACATTCTTTTGAACCAGCTGCAATTCAACAAGGGAATGGAACAAGAGTGAACATCGGACATATTGAACTCTTTGAACTTTAAACCCCAGAGTCAATATTCCTCCGGAACTCCTTCAGTACCTTCAAACCTGTGAAGTAGCTAGTATCTACGCGCCCCTGCATGCCATGCAGGATGGAGAGCTCATTTAAAAACATAAGGTGAGGGGGGGGCGCTGTTGCGCACGTCTCAAAATGGCCACCTAGGTTGTGAGCTCCGGCCCAGCTGAAATCCTTGTTAATATATCCTGCCAGTAATCAGTTGTCTGTCTACTACCTGCGGCGGAAGGTCCTGGGAAGAGGCTCTGCGTCGGTGCCGTTGCAGCAGAGAAATCTGCCGGCGAGGTTCCAGCGGCTGCCGGGCTGCGGCGCGGCCGCCCAGGGGCTCGGCGCCATTTCTACGCAAGCCTGGATCTGGCGAGCACAGATAGGCCGGGTGGGGGAGGGGCAGCCCGCCGACAACCAGACGCTGCCCGAGGGCGGCGGCACTCCGTTTCTCTCTCCCCCCGCCCGGAGACTCGGCAGCAGACCTCCTCACACCGGGTCCAGTGTGGAATCCTATCGAATGCCCAGAGACGAGCTGCGGTGGCAGTGTGGACCCCGGACCCCCCAGCGGCAGAAGTCCGGCCGAGGCTACGCTGGTGAAGTAAGTGTGCCGTGGGGGGTGCGCGGGCGACTCTATGATATCGGCCGGTTGCTGTTTGTGGGGCCGTCGCCCTATACACGCGGCGTGCCTGGGCCCTCGCAGGCGGGGAAACGGCGGCGGCGGGGAAACGGCGGCGTGGCTGACAGTGCCCTGTAGCGGCTGCTGCTCGCTGGTGCGGCGCTGCTAAGTGGGATATGCTGTGTGGAGAGGCACTGCCTGTGGACGGGTGAACGCATCACAGCGATCCTAATCTCAGGGAAACAAAGTCTTCCCAAATGTGTAGCGGCATATCCTGCTCAACGAAATCAGACATACGCCACTGAGATACCCGCTCTCACACCCATCAAACTCCTTCATAGA
The DNA here is from genome assembly GCF_040938575.1 of Ambystoma mexicanum. NCBI lineage: Eukaryota > Metazoa > Chordata > Amphibia > Caudata > Ambystomatidae > Ambystoma > Ambystoma mexicanum. The sequence continues at coordinate 1,468,888,530 of NC_090931.1, read as the reverse complement.
GTATAAAAGTGTTGGGTGGTGGAAGGCACAATCGGTGCAAAGTCACAACAGAAAGGTGGGCAACTGTATAGGCACGGAGCCCTTCGAACACAGGTGGAGTGGTGAGAGATAAGACAACAGGCCGGAGTGGCCGGGTGTGGTCACCTGAACACTGCAACACTAAGTATTACGCATACAACACATTGATGACACAGACTGTTGCCACTGCCTGCGTCGGATCTGCGGGAGGTTGCTGATAACGCCTGGGGGGGGGGGGGAGGGGGGGGTTAGAGTGCACGTCTGATGCGATAGAAGGCCAATCCTCCATCTGCACTGTATCACACCTGAGCGGGGAAGTAGGGCGGGGGCTGCGCCGTCGTCCCCCTGTTGCTAACGCTGTGGACACAGACTGGCCACTGGAAAGCAGTATTATATACGTGGGAGAACACAATCCACTCCACAGGTGGTCACTGTCTAATGGGCCGCACTGAGAAGAAGGCCACAGGGGGCAGAAAGACCGGCCCAATGGACTCCTTCGTCAGCTCTCAGCCACAGGCGACATCAGGAAGGTTGACACAAGCATCTGAAAACCGAGAAACAGACCCCTTATATCGCCTGGCAACAATTGTGCAGAATGGGTTCCTGGCTGTCAACGTTAAACTGGACGACATTGTTGCGACGATTGGATCCCTGAAAGCACAAGTGGAGAAAGAGAGCGCACGCATCTCGGAAGCAGAAAACAGGATAAACTCAAATGAAGATGTGATCTCACAACACAGCCGAGACATAGCCCCTCCTTCAGACTGAACTACGTAAAACCCAGAGCAAGTGCGAGGATCTCGAATCTAGATCCCGCAGAAGAACAAGTTACTTCTTACCTTGTAACGTTCTTTCGACGGGATGTTCCTCCGACGTATTCCTCATCTTAGATATATCCTTCCAGCTCTGCTGGCCTCGGAAAATTTTTTCTGTAGAGGGCGCTGCGCGTCGACGTCCCTCGAGTCGATGTCCCTCGACAGCCGCCGTATCGACGCTCGACGTCATCCTGCCCATAAAGGCCGCGTGCAGCGTCCGTTGCTCAGTTCCGTTTTGAAGCCCACAGTATTACTGTCTGGACTAGACTAATCACCCTGAAGGAGCGTAAGCTGCAACAACAAGGGAAGTAGAACTGCGGGGATGGATGGGAGGGTCGATGAGGAATACGTCTGAGGAACATCCTGTCGAAAGAACGTTACAAGGTAAGAAGTAACTTGTTCTTCGAAGGGATTGTGTCCTCCGACGTATTCCTCATCTTAGATAGGCTCCCATAGCAGTATTCTATATTCGGAGGAGGGAGTACTGACTTCACGCTGTCTTCTATTGATGAATAGAATGTAGTACAGCCCTTCCAAACCTAGTCTCTTGACTAGAGGAGGAATCCAGATTGTAAAAACGTGAAAAGGTATGGACAGACGACCATGTGGCGGCCGCACAGATGTCTTTAACCAGCACGCCTCTTTTGAGGGCCGATGAAGCTGCAATACCTCTGGTCGAATGAGCCCTAAGGTTTTGAGGGGGCTCTTTCCCTGCCAGTTTATAACATTCCAGAATGGCTAGAATGATCCATCTGGAAATGGTCCGTTTAGTTATAGGTAACCCCAGCTTGTGACCTGCGTAACCTACAAATAGCTGGTCTGCCTGTCTTATCCTGGTTAGTCTACTAATGTAAAAACTTAAAGCCCTCCTAGGGTCTAGTCTGTGTAACCTCTCTTCCTCTTTCCCCGGGTGAGGAGGAGGATAGAAAGATGGCAGGGTAATCTTCTGAGAGATATGGAACTCAGAAACTACCTTTGGGAGGAAATTAGGCTTCACTTGTAGGACAACCTTGTCTTTGTGAAAGATTGTATGAGGGGGTTTACAAGAAAGAGCTTGTAATTCGCTCACCCTTCTAGGAGATGTAAGTGCTGTTAATAAAACAGTCTTAAGGGTAAGGAATCTTAACGAACAAGAATGGAGAGGTTCGAAAGGTGTACCCATCAGGAAAGTTAGTACTAAGTTTAAATCCCATAGGGGAACTTGGAATGGTCTTGGGGGATAAACATTGGTTAACCCCTTTAGAAACTGTATTACCAAGGATAATTTGAAATAGGATGGTTCCTCCGCAGTCCGCTTAAAGATAGATAGCGCTGCGAGATAGCCCTTAATGGTACCAACTTGAAGGCCTGAATTTGCCAAATATAGTAAGAAGGACAAAACCATTGGAGTACCACATGAAAATGGGTCGATATTCTGTTCTCTACACCAGCTGCAAAATCTGTTCCAACGGCAGCGGTATAAAGACTTAGTTGCTGGCCTCCTTGCCGAAAGCAACACCTCCATAACATCATCAGGGAGGTCCCAATCCTTGTACCTCAGCCGTTCAGAAGCCAAGCGTGAAGGTTGAGGGTTTTGATGTCCGGATGGAGAACCTGACCTCCCTTCTGAGAGAGAAGATTCTCTCTGAGCGGAAGTCGAATTGGAGGGCAGATGGACAAGTCTAGAAGGTCCGGGTACCACGTTCTCCTGGCCCAATCCGGGGCAATTAGGATCATGGTTCGCCGGAATCTTCTCAACCTCCTGATCATTTGAGGAATGACAGGGACCGGTGGGAACGCGTACAGAAGCGGAAACTCCCAGTCCACTATGAATGCGTCTCCCAGAGCTCCTCTCGGAGGAAATTCCCTTGAGCAGAACAGGTCGCAATTCCTGTTTAGGCTGGTGGCGAACAGGTCTACCCGAGGGGTTCCCCAAAGGGCGAAGATCTCTTGAAGGACTTCCTGAGCTAGCTCCCACTCGTGGGAGACTGTGTTCTGCCTGCTCAGAGCGTCCGCTGTCAAGTTCTTCTCTCCGGCTAGGTGAACTGCCGATAGAGAGATTCCTTCTTCGATTGCCCAAAACCAGAGCTGCATCGCCTCTCTGCACAGGGGTAGTGATCCTACGCCTCCTCTTTTGTTGAGGTAATGCATGGCCACCGTGTTGTCCGTCATTATCAGGACGTTCTTCCCTTCCCGTACAGCTGGCAGGAAAGCCTTCAGCGCAAGTCTGATGGCTCTCAGCTCTAACAGGTTGATGTGTAGTCTGGACTCCGATGGAGACCAACGACCGCTGATGGTCAAGTCGTTGGCGTGGGCTCCCCACCCTGTGAGTGAGGCATCCGTGACTACTGTCATCTCCGGCCAGGGTTGCCAAAACCGTTCTCCTTTCAGAATGTTCTCCTGACAGGCCCACCACTGAAGGTCTCGAGCCACCCTGCCGGGAACCTGAAGAAGATCTGTCATTCTCCCTGAGAATTGTGACCACTGAGTCCTCAGTGCCCACTGGAGGGATCTCATTCTCAGGCGAGCCTCTGGCACAAGGAAAATGCAGGATGCCATGAGGCCTAGGAACCTCAAAAAGTCGAAGGCTGGGAGACGTTGGGCATGCTGGAACTTGGTAACCATCTGTAGAATATCTTGAGCCCTCACCTCTGGTGGCGAGGCTTTTCCCAGGGAAGTATCCAGGATCGCTCCTATGAACTGGAGTCTCTGCGATGGTATCATTTGTGACTTCTTTAAATTGAGGGAGAAGCCCAGTCTGTGAAGGAAGTGGCACACGTGATTTAGCTGGATCTGAGCTTGCTCCGGGGAAACAGCCCTGATCAGCCAATCGTCCAGGTAGGGGTAGACGTGAATCCCTTCCCTCCTTAGGCTTGCAGCCACTACCGACATTAACTTGGTGAAGACCCCCGGGGCGGAGGTCAGCCCAAATGGCAGCACTCGAAATTGATAGTGAGAGTTGCCAATTGCGAACCTCAGGTATTTCCTGTGTTTGAGATGGATAGGCACATGGAAATAAGCGTCCTGAAGGTCCAGAGATACCAACCAGTCCTGGAACTGAAGGGCCTGGAGGATCTGAGAAAGAGTGACCATCTTGAATTTGTCTTTTCTGAGGAATTTGTTCAATTCTCGCAAGACCAAGATGGGTCTCAGTCCTCCGTCTTTCTTCGGAATGAGAAAGTAAGGGGAGTACCAGCCCTTGTTCCTCTCCGCTACAGGTACCGGTTCTATGGCACCTTTCTCTAGCAGGTCCAAAATTTACTGCAGGAGGAGCGGATCTGGAGCTTTCTGAGTGCTGATCCCCGGTGGATGACTCTGAGGTATACGTAGGAAAGGCAGGCAGTAACCTTGGGCGACTGTTTCCAATGCCCAAGCATCTGACGTGATAGCCTGCCATACCGTCAGATGTTGAGTCAACCTGCCTCCTACAGGTGTCCTGTGAGGGGAGTCCTCAGAGTGGTTTTGGGGCGGCTGATGCAGATGCCGATGGTAAAGAGGCACCTGCTGTTGCTGCGGCTTTAGAATATCTACCCCGTCCACCTCGGGTAGTTCTTCTTTGACCCCTTTGAGCCGGTCGTCCTCTACCTCTTCCGAATGCGGAGTAGAAGCGAAAGGACTTGCCCCTCGCAGAGGTTCCTGTGGGACGAAAAGGAGTCTGACGGATTGCAGCTCCTAGGGATTTTGCTGCAGCTTTTGAAGTTTGCAGTTTCTCTAAACTGTCATCCGCCTTTTTCCCGAACAAAGAAGAGCCATCGAATGGCATGTTCAAGAGCCTGGCTTGCACATCTGGGGCAAAACCCGACTTTCTCAACCAGGCGAATCTCCTGGTTGATGTACTTGCCGCCATTGCTCTGCTGATACTGTCAGCCGAATCAATGCCCGTCTGGAGGGATTCGCACATAGCGTCTTTACCGTCCTGTATAATATTCAGGAACGCATCCCTTTCTTCCCCCTCCGGGATGCAGTCAGCCGCTGTAGAAGCACACTCCCAAAGTGTATGGCTGAACCTAGCAAGGGTGCAAGTAGCATTAACAGACTTTAACGCCATGCTACATGCTGAAAAGACTTTCTTTGCCATAGCATCATATTTTTTATCGTCCCTGTCCTGTGGGACTGTAGGATAAGCCGTCTTGACATCGGTAGAGGATGCTGCTTGTACCACCAGACTTTCTGGGGATGGGTGTTTAGACAAAAACTCTGGGTCTGTGGAAGATACCCTGTACTTTGTAGACAGTTTTTTATTTACTGCTGGTATTACATCTGGGGTTTCCCAGTTTGTCATGATCTTTCTCTGAAGAGCTTCATGAAAGGGCACCACAGGATCCTCTTGTGGGCCTTTGTCAAGAATATCCGTGAGGTCATCTTGTTGGAAAGATTGTGAAGGTGCAGACCACCCCATGAACTCTGTAATCCTGGCCATTAAGGCTCTGTAGGGGGTTTCAGCATGCTCCCCCGGGTCTGGCTTAGCAAACTCCACCTCAGGGGAAGTGTCTAACCCACTTGCCTCATGTAAAGAATCATGAAGATCCTTTAATCTGCGCTCTTCAGAGGAAAATTCCTCTCTAACTGGGGTTACAGGTCCCTGTAACTCAAATGTGTCTTGTTCAGACAATTCACCCTCTTCTAAAATTGAGGATATAGTTCTCAATTGTTCTGAACTCATAAAGGGAGTAAATCCCATTTCCAAGGCAGAGGGTGCCGAACTTGTCATTATTGGCCTCGAAAGCGTCGATGTCGTCGACGCCGACGCCGAAGGCTTCGAGCGTGGCGTCGAAAACAGAGGTGGAGGCCTCGAGGACCTCGACAGAATTGGAATTCTACTCGACAATATCGAAGCCATCGATGTCGAGGGCCTGGGGATAGTCACTGGATGTGTGGTAACCGTGACTTTTCTTGGCGTCGACGCCGGTGTCGAGGCCGGCGTCGAGTCGACAGACTCGTGTGTCGAAGGTCCCCTCGACAACGGCGCCGAAGACATCGACGGGACCCTCGTCGACGGAACCTTCGAGGAAGGTTTGGAGGTCATAGTCCTGCTCGAGGGTTCGAAACGCGCTCGAGAGGCTTCTTTCGCCGGGTACTGCGACTCGCGGCCTTTTTGACCTTCGGGTCTTTCGACCAGAGCATCGCTCTCGGCAGTCTTCGAGGGGGTCGAGGCCGCTTTCTCGAAGACGCTCATCATATTCTTTCGGAATTCCTCCCATTCAGCCCGGGAACTATGTTTCGTGGGGCAAGGGATTCTTTTTGGTGAAACAGAGGAAGAGGAAGACGGAGAAGGGGATCTTCGACGTCTCCTCTTCGAGTGCTTCGATCTCGAGGAGTGATGAGACCCACTCCGAGACCTGGAGCGCGAATGGTGACGAGGAGACGAATGTCTCAACTTCGTCGACGAAGAAGAAGCTTTAAAAGTCTTACCTTTCTCCAGCTTCCCCCTACGCTCCTTCAGGGCCTTAGCGGTAATGTACATACAGTCCTCGCATTCCGAACAATGGTGTTCAGCTCCCAAGCACCACAGACAAATTCTGTGAGGATCGGTCAACAACATCTTTTCCCCACAATCTCGACATTTTTTGAAGCCGGATCGAGGAGTTGTCGGTTCCGATGAGGAAGCCATCGAGTACGGATCGAATAACTCGAGGTAAATAGGATTAATCTGAGCAACGGTATTCCGAGGCACCGAGTAAGCGCGGAAAAACGGAACTGAGCAACGGACGCTGCGCGTGGCCTTTATAGGCAGGATGACGTTGAACGTCGATACGGCGGCTGTCGAGGGACATCGACTCGAAGGACGTCGACGCGCAGCGCCCTCTAGAGAAAAAATTTTCCGAGGCCAGCAGAGCTGGAAGGAGATATCTAAGATGAGGAATACGTCGGAGGACACAATCCCTTCGAAATAACATTCGCACTGTCGGAATTTCGGAATCATTTGGCAGAGGCTCCATGGAAAGACAGGTGGAAGAGCTGCTGAAATCTGTGCTGGGGACGACAGAATCTCTGTCAAACCATTTTCTTGTTGAAAAAGCCCATCGCAACCTGGCACCACCTCCGAAACCGGGTGCTCCACCCCGCACTATCATTGCACGTCTTCTAAATTACAGGGACAGGGACACGATACTCCGACTGTCCAGAGAAAAAGCAACATTACACTTCAAAGAAAATAGAGTCCATATATATCCAGACTTTTTGGCGAATATACAAACGCAACGTAGATCCTACGAGTCGGTCAAGAAACAGCTACGACTCCGCAATGTCCCCTATGCTCTAATTTTTCCTGCAAAGATGAGGATCCAGCACGGAGGAAGAGCACACTTTTTTTAAAACCCCTCGGAGGCTATGGCATATGTGGAGGCCTCCATCCCTCTGCCCCCTAGAGATCGAGCGAGAGACCCTAATGCGAGGCCCGACCCGGGCGAGGGCAGAGGGGACCCGGTGGATGGTTGAAACTGCGCCTTCCCTGCAAAAGTAATAAACCCCTTTTTCAAGTTAGCACAACTGAACTGGACCAGGATCCAGTGTTACCGGGCCGTAGAGTCTCCTACATGGGCGACCATACGACTGGCCTTGTGACGGCAACGAAGCACCCTCAGGAATGTTCCAAACAGTTACCAGGGTTCATCGTGAAGTTAGGGCTGATGATGTGGGCGGAGGGAGGGACAAGGAAAGTTGGGACGTTTTGAGGTATTGCAACCACCCAGACGAGTTTGAGTCCGGTGGGAATGTATGCACTGTTGGAGGTTATTTGAAATATGGTCTTGCAGGCACTGGTGCTACTCAAATGTTGGTTACTTGCACATCAATCGTCACGATGGTATAAAGCAATATGCATGTGTAGACAATGGGTGACGGAATGAAGATAAGGCTGATGTCGTGGAATGTCCGTGGCCTAAATAACCCAATGAAAGCCAGGAAGGTGGGCAATTATGTCACCAGGCACGGGCCCCACATCTTAATGTTACAAGAAACACATGCACAGGGCTCTGCTAATGAGAATATATTGGTGAAATGGGGCAAACAGCGCTACTATACAGACTACTCATCGCAGTCCAGGGGAATATGCACCCTCATACACAACTCGCTGGGCTTTGTAACAAAGGGCCACCTGGCGGACCCGATGGGCAGATATGTGCTGGTCTGGGGGGAAATAGCTGGGAAACAAATATCCTTGATGAACACATATCGCCCCAATCTCGACGACCCCGATTTTTACTTGCACATGCTCGAGATCCTTCTTCAACATGATATGACTACTGTATTATGGGGAGGGGACTTTAATCTGGTACTAGACCAGATTTTAGATAGATCTGCTAAGGCAACCAGGGCACCATCCAAGGCGGCGTTGGTTTTAAGCCAGATCATCCCGCAACTGTCCCTGCTGGACGCCTGGAGAGTGCTTCACCCAACAAGCAGGCGATACATGTTCTACTCCTCGGTGCATGATAGCGAGTCGCGTATAGATTATTGGTTTGTTTCTTCAAGTATGGCACATGCCCTTCAAAATTGCGAAATCCTTCCCCGCACACTGTCTGATCACTCGCCGGTGACACTGGAGTTTACCCTGAGAGATGCCCCCAGACCAACAAGGAGATGGCGAATGCCCAGAGATGTGCTGAAAGACCCGAATGTTGCTGAAGCCCTACATGTTGAAATAGCAAACTTTTTCACAGATAACATTGGGTCTGTAGACCGCGTTTCGTCAGTGTGGGAAGCATTCAAAGTATGGGCGAGAGGGGCCCCGATATCCAAAACCACGGGTCTCCTGAGGGAAGTGTGCCAGGAGCTGGAGGGGGTGGAGAGGGACCTGAACGTACTAGAGGAGGCGTATGGTCGTTCGCACGGCGGGGACACCCTGGCTGCAATACATAAATCTCTTAGAGACTTTGATCGGCTGGCAGTAAGGGAAGTGCAATATATGATGGCCCCCATCCGGGCACGCAGATATGGAGAGGGGAACAAAGCAGGGAAAATGTTGGCTAATTTGGTTAAACACGAAAAACAAACATCCCCGATCACATCGATACAAACGGCACAAAACGAGATTGTAACAAGCGAGCAGGGAATAAATGATCAATTCGTTAACTTTTACAAAAAATTTTACGCAAATCAGGACAGAAAATCCCTTGAAGAGATCAAGCACTACCTCGCTACGCTAGCTCTTCCTAAACTTTCAGAAGAACAAACTAATATTGGAGCAACCTGTCACGGCAGACGAGCTCACCGAGGCAATGAAAGGGCTCACATCTGGCAAAGCGCTGGGCTCGGATGGACTGGGTGTAGAATTCTATAAAGAATTCCAGGAAGAATTGGTCCCTGTGCTGATAGAGGTGTGGGATGAGGCCCTGGATAAACAAATATTGCCCCCGACGATGCGCGAGGCCATAATCACAGTGCTGCCAAAACCCTGACGCCCGCCACAAGATATGTCATCCTATAGGCCCTTGTCCCTAATATATGTAGATGCAAAAATCTTTGCGAAGGTTCTGGCAAACCGCATGCTACCCATAACGCCCATGCTGGTACACCCGGACCAGAGCGGGTTCATACCCCAAAGATCCACTGCCCTAAACTTGTGCAGATTATTCGGCATAATGTCACAAATCAACCCAAACAAGCAAGCAGTTGCGGTGTTCCTTGACGCCGAGAAGGCGTTTGACTCGGTCTCCTGGGAGTACCTCTTTCTGGTGTTGGAGGCGTTCGGGGTGGGCCCCTATTTCATTAAATATGTCAGACTGCTATACACGGCCCCAGGTGCGAAAGTTTGCACGAACAAAACTGTATCCGAGCTATTTGAGCTAGGTAGAGGCACCAGACAGGGATGCCCCTTCTCCCCTATCCTTTTTGCCTTGACAATAGAGCCAATTGCAGCGGCAGTGCGGCTGAGACACCAAAACAGGGGCATAACGCTGAAAGGAGCCACCCAAATAATATCACTGTACGCCGACGATACATTGCTATATGTCCGTGAACCAGACAAAAACATCATCCCCATCATGGCAGATATCAATGAATTTGCACAATACTCTGGATATACGGTGAACAATGCTAAATCGGAAATGTTCCCGCTCACCCCCTCCACAAAATGCCCAGCTCGGACTTGCAGCCTTAAATGGTCGGAGCAACACATCAGATGCCTGGGAGTACTGGTCTCTAACAACAGGCAGAAACTGTATGCTGATAACCATGATCAGGCGTTACACTCAACACAAAGCTACAGGTCTGGAGGCGTCTCCCAATTTCGTTACACGGCAGAATTGCCAATGATTGTACTCCCCAAACTACTATATCTATTCGTAAACATTCCTATATGGCCGGGCAGAGAATTCTTTTTCAGGCTTAGATCCATGGCGGTGGCATTCCTTTGGAACGGAAAGGTGGCTAGGATTAGTTGGGAAAAGATGACAGAATCATACGAGACCGGGGGAATAGCAGCGCCAGACTTTGAGCTTTATTTTATGGTAGCGCAAGCACAGTTTGCAAGGCATTGGTATGACGAAGCGGACTACTCACCACACACGCGGATTGAAAAATAGACCACTACACATACTGACATAAGGTCAGTTATCTTTGATACCAGATATAAGGACCCATGTGAATTTGATCCAGTGAGCTGCACTGTGAGGGCTTGGGGGGCTATACATAAAAAGTTGAAAATTGAGATCCCATATAATCCCGAGATCCCCTTGTGGAAATACCCCAACCTTCCCCCCACATTTGATGCAAGTATACAGGAGGCGTGGGATCCTGGTACAGAGATGAAGGTGGGAGACATGTATATAGACGGGAAGTTCGTAACCCTCGCAGTGTTTACGAGGGGGATGGGGGGAGGTCCACTCTGTACACTACAATATTATCGAATGAGATCCGCATATCAATCGCGCTGGCCATCCTTCCCTGACGAACCCCCCTCCCACCCGTGCATACAGCTGGTTACAACGCAGAGTGGACTGGGAATCTCCAAACTGTATAAGACAATACAGACTCACACCCCCACAACCAACCACATAAAAGATAAATGGGAGGCGGACATGGGAATACCAATACCTGACGACAAATGGGTAAGATACTGTGCGCTCACAAAAAGGGTGTCCTTAAATGCGGGCCTGCGCCAAATACAGTTCAAACTCCTCAACAGACTGCACTACACCCCTGCCAGAATTGCTAAATTTACACCCGATGACTCAGGCAACTGCCCCAAATGTGGGTCCCCGCAAGCGGGATCCTATCACATGTACTGGGAATGCACGGTCGTGGCACGGTTTTGGGAGAGGGTTGCAGCTATGCTGACTGAAATTACAGATCCCCCGCATTTGACCCCCCAAAAGTATTTGTTCGGAGATATTGGTAAATGTTCCGAAAACTTAGAAGGCTGTTCAATGTTTCATGTGTTGTTGCCAAGAAGTGTATATTGAAAGCATGGAAGAGCCCGAGCTCCCTGACATGAACTCTTTCCTGCGTGAATTAACTTACATTAATGAGTGTGAGGAACAGTACGTGCTGACTCAACCAAGTAAGAGTCGGCCGAAGGACATTTGGGGCCCCTTCAGGGAGTACTTAAGTGATCTGTACTCGGACGATGAAACAGCTATGTAAACTGTAAATTGCTAAACATTTGATGATGATGATGATGTAAACGAGAGACCATGTGATGTGTTGATTGAGTACCACTGTAACTGCTGAGACCACTAATAAAAAGATGTTTAAAAAAAACATAAGGTGAGGTTACTAAAAGGGGATATCGGAGGTGACAAGAGGGGAGAACGAGAACAGTGGGAGGGGGCCATGACTAAAATCCACAGGTGGCTAAATCCCTTTCTCCACTTGCAGGAGAATACTTCTACGGATCAAGCAGACGAGATTAGACAGGCCAGTCCAGACAGTCATTTCGGCACTACGCATCACGTTGGTGGAGACCGCAGCTGTGCGGGTCCGATCGATGCCCCTGTGGGAACCAGGTGAGCGTAACAGTATACTCCCCTGCCAGGTTTCTTGACACAATGTCTTATACTTCCATATAATTTAAGTGGATTGCCTGGTATACTCTGCCAGGAACCCCTTTCTGGGGGCTTGCAGATTCCCTGGTATACTTTCTTTGCTAGGTAGCACCCCCTCCACCCCCAAGGCTCACTGCCTGATGTGTACCTTCCACCAGGACATTTTCTCTGTTTCACTGTCCTTTAATATATCAGTTGTATTCCTTCACTGTGTGTGCTTCCATTTCCTTGGCTTAATGTACCACTTGTTCCAATTTTCCACATAGTGACATCTCATACATGGGGACTTGTTCAAGTTCTGTCTTTTTACTTACTTCGTCATTATTCAAATAATCGTATTTGCATACATGCCTGTCGGTACGCCTCAGGGTCCCCTATGGCTCTGGGCAGACTCAACCGGGTCTTGCTGCGTTCCCGTCCCGTGGCACGTTGCTGCGATTAAACTTCCTCCCTGGAACGGCCTCCCTCGCACTGAAGAACGTTCTTCTGTGTTCCCAGCATCTCTGCGCGACTCTGACCGAGAGCTGCTGCTTCTCTGTCACAACCGCATCTCCAGTAGCTCTGCTGTTGCTCTGGTGCTCCGACGGTCCTCCAAAGGTGCCTGCGGCATCTCTCCTGGCCTGACACCACCCCAGTATGCTGCTCTCACAGTGGCGAGCTGCTGTCCGGGAATGCCTGCGTCCTCGATCTCTGCCTGTACGTTCCTCTCCAGTATTGCTTCCTTCTCTGGCTCTGCCTTTCTCTTACCATCTTTAAACATCCCGCGCACTTGAAATCTACAACAAAAACTAGTCTGCATATTCAACTTGGTGTTTCTTTCAATCTGTACATACTCCTTATTTCTTTTCCTTGTCTCAGTAGTTGAGGCTTTATGGGAGTTGGACTCCACAGAATTTCTGGGATTCCAAAAATGATATTGTTTAGGATTTTTACCCAGAACAACATTAAAGACAGGATATGTTAGGTGTGGGTTATGTGTGTGTGAGGTATGAATGGACTTATGTCCAGAGGGATTTGCAGGAAGGATTTTCTGTATTTTACAAGGGGAGGACTTTCCATGGTGACAACAATGAATTTAGGAATGATGAGGTCTTCTCTAGGAAGGGAAGAATACAGCATATGTCCTGATGGGGTCCCCACCTTCCCCCGACAGCCGTCTCCTCCCACATGATACTCCCTCATGGTAGCACACACAGGGTCAGGATCAGGTAGCGTTGCTGTCGCTTGGCCTCATGGGAGGAGATTCTTGGTGGGGAATCAGTGATGACTCCACAGGATTCCTCACAATAGGTTCATGCTAGAAGAACCCTTGATGGAGTAACATAGAAAAGGCAAAGACCCTAAGGCCACCATCTTAGTAATAGATAGTAGGTGTTACTGATCTCTAGTTGCCAACCTGGGATATAGAGAAGCCTGGTCCAGTGAGGTGGGGAGCCCACAGGAGATGAAAGAGACAACCTCTTTCATCTCCTGTGGGCTACCTTTCAATTATCTAACATCAGATTCTGAGTCATTTGAAGTCTATAAAATAACACCTGTACCCTCCTCTGAGGTCTGAGTGTCCTAAAGGCCATCTGTGACACTGATGTGAATGTTCCTTGTGCCTGTGTGTCAATCATTTCACGATATAGCGATGGAGAGGACTGCCTTTAGCTATGGCGATGCCGCAAACGAGAGTCCTGCAGGTAAGGACGACTCTCTTCCGATTCGACCCTGCCTGTATATTACAACAGGTGGGGTGACACCTGGAGCTAGAATATAAAATAATTAGGAATAAATACGAATACCTCTGATGGTGGTTTGAGGTAGCATGGAAATCCCAGATTCCAAGAGTTCTATGAAGGCTGAAGCAGCAGTAGGAGAACAGAATTGCAATAATGTCCAGAAGCGGTTAAGAAATAGGTTACGGAATGGAGGAGGAGAGAAAACAAAGAGGCAGGAGGCAAGGAACCAAGAAGGTAGCAAGAAGCCAGGACACTAGGAAAAGGGAGAGGACAGGAACCATGAACAAATAGGAGCGCTGAGCTAAGGAACAGCATTACCTTAGCATTGAGACGCAAGGCGGTCCTTCTGTAGAAAGCTTTAGTGGATCTGTGTCCGTATCCAGCTTGTATGTGTTCCCAGCGTCTGTGGGATGTGACATCTAGCCATGCTGCGTGCTGCCATGATGCTATGGGCAGAAACACAGGGCAGTGAGATGTTATGGGCACCGTCTTGGAAGGGAATAGTTTCTTACCTGTAACTCCATTTCTCCAGCATTGGTATCTTTCATGGATTCACATGCTTAGAATATTCCCCGTCGTCAGACTGGGACCCGTCGGTACACATATATAGCCTTTTCCTATAGGAAAACTTCGGACACTTTTGTGTCCTATCTACGTCCTTTTAGGACCCGCCTACGCATGCTCCGTAGGCCGTCACGTTATAAGAGGCCCGCCCCCGCGGCTCCCCTTCAGATTTCGGCCCCTCCAAAGTAGGAAGGGTCAAACCTATTAAACATATACATTGCATTACGGGGAGGCTGGCGCATGTGAATCCATGAAAGATACCAATGCTGGAGAAATGGAGTTACAGGTAAGAAACTATTCCCTTCTCCAGCATTGGATCTTTCATGGATTCACATGCTTAGAATAGATTGTATAGCAGTAAACCTGAAGACGGCGGTGAGAATGTAATGTAATATACCCTCACCACAATACACAATGCATAGGTACACCAGAAATAAGTTTACCCATATAACTGTACCTCCATAAAGCATACTGTCACCAACAGGTAGAAAAAACTGTCCACAGTGTGGAGCTTACCTTATTGAAACAGATGGCGCAGGACTGCTCTTCCCATCTGCACCTCGTCCGCATGCTGCCTGGCAAGGCAGTAGTGGCGGGTAAACGTGTGGGGCACTGACCATGCCGCAGCCTGGCATATGTCTGTTAGCAGAATTCCTGCCCATAATGCTGCTGAGGAGGACGTTGATCTTGTAGAATGGGCTCTAGGATGCCCTTGCAGCGGCCTTCCGGCCTTGGAGTGGCAAAACGCAATGGTCGACAAGACCCATCGAGCCAATCCTTGCTTAGAAATTGCCTTTCCCCTTGTCGACGGACCATACGCGATGAACAATTGTCGAGTAGACCCGAGTTCTTGTGTACGATGTAGGTAACATTTTAGGGCCCTCTTAACGTCCAAGGTATGAAGAGCTTTTTCTGCTGCCGATGATGGGGTCGAGAAGAAAGTTGGGAGAACAACGGACGAGCGTTTGTGATACACTGTAGGAACTTTCGGGACGAACGTAGGATTAGTTGCCAGGACCACCTTGTCTTTAAAGAATCTCAGGTATGGAGGGTCTACGACCAACGCCTGCAGTTCCGAGATTCTCCTAGCTGACGTGATAGCAATTAAGAATGCCAACTTCCACGATAAGAATTTCATGTCCGACGTGGCCATAGGCTTAAAGGGTGGTTTCATTAAGCCTGCCAACACTATGTTGAGACTCCATGTTGGTGGGAAACGTTTTACTGGGGGAAAAGTTCGAAATAAGCCCCTCATGAAGTGTTTCACAAGTCTGTCGCTGAATAGAGGAGACGACTGTCTCTTCCTCGTGAACCTAGAGATGGCCGCCAGGTGCACCTTTATTGATGTGAAAGATAAACCCCCCTCTGCCAAGTGAAGCAGGTAAGGTAGAACTTGCTCCGGAGTCACCTTCAACGGATGTAGACCTTGTTGTCCTCGACACCATTCACAGAACCTTCGCCACTTATAGGTGTAAGATTTGTTGGTAGAAGGGGCCCGAGCCGCTTGCAGAATTTTCTGACAATCCTCCGAAACGTCTCAGGTGCCGAATTCCGAAAAGTCAGGAGCCAGGCTGTGAGGTTGAGACTGTCTGAGTCGTGATGCCACACCGTACCTTTGTCGTGGGACAGTAGGTTCGGGACTCTCGGAAACGCTATTGGACGTTCCAGCGACAGGTGAAGCAGGTCGGAAAACCACGGTTGCCGCGGCTAGTACGGTGCCACTAAAATTACCCGGCAACTGCGTATCCACTGCACTGTCCTCCGTATGAGGGGAAACGGAGGAAAAGCATAAAGGAACTTGTCCGTCCATGGGAAGGAGAACGCCTCCCCCATGGAACCCTCCTGAGGCCACCTGCTTGCGAATTGTTCGCATTTCTTGTTTTCCTTCGTTGCGAAAACGTCCAGTGGGGGGTGACCCCATTTCTCGAAAACTTTCATCAGCTGAACTGTGTCCATTTCCCATTCGTGTATCTGGGCCATACTTCTGCTGAGGGAATCTGCTTGCGAATTCCTCACTCCCGGGAGATGGTGAGCCACGATGGAAATCTCGTGCTTTAATGCCCAATACCATACTTTCTGGGCCTCCATGGAAAGAGTTCTGGATCGCGTCCCTCCTTGTTTTCTCAAATAAAACATGGCCGTCGTATTGTCCGTCAGCACTCGTACTCTCGATCCCTTGATGTGTGGTAGGAACGCCTTCAAGGCCCATCGCACTGCTCTGAGCTCTAACACGTTGAGGTGTAGGAGTGACTCCGTTTAAGACCAACGACCTTGCGTTTGAAGAGTGCCCACGTGAGCTCCCCATCCAGTTAGGGACGCATCCGTGACTATGGTTCGCTGGAACTCGGGTTCCTGTAGGGGTACACCATTGTTCAGATTGTGGAAACTCTGCCACCACTGAAGGGTCGAAGCAGTTTGTCGTCGTCGATGATTATCTTGTCTGACCACGATCCTTGGGCCTGTGTCCACCGGTCCGCAAGGAACTCCTGAACTGGCCTCATGAATAGGCGACAGTTTGCCACCAGATGGATGCAAGATGCCATGGCCCCTAGGACCGAAATGTATTTCCTCACTCAGAGCTTGGTGTTTCGCTGTAGTCGGCTCGCCAGTTGATTGAGTTTTGCGGTTCTGTCGAGGGAAGGCTTCACTAGCCCCGACTGGGTCTCGAACTGTGCCCCCAGGAACACCAACGTTCTTGATGGCCGCAGAGAGGATTTTTCGAAGTTTATGGCAAATCCCAGCTGTCGTAGAAGTTGCATGCTGGCTTGCAAACTTGTGTTGGTCGACGCTGGGGAGGATCCCCTTACCAGCCAGTCGTCGAGGTATGGGTATACATGGTGGCCTTGCTTCCTTAGCCAGGCCGCTACTGGGGCCAGGCATTTCGTGAACGTTCTGGGGGAGGTTTTGAGCCCAAAGGGAAGAACCGTGAACTGGTAGTGAGTCCGCCCTATCACAAACCTCAGGAACTTCCTGTGTTTCCGACACATTGGAATATGGAAGTACGCGTCATGCAAATCCAGGGACGCTAGAAAATCCCCTTCTTGAACGGCTCGGATCACTTCTTGCAGCGTGAGCATTTTGAATTTTAGGCTCTTTAAGGACTTGTTGAGATCGCATAAGTCTAGAATGGGACGCCATTTTCCGTTTGGCTTTTTTACAACGAAGTATCTTGAGTAGACTCCTTAACCTTTCTGTGATGTTGGAACTAATTCTATCACGCCCTTTGCTAACATGAGTGTTACCTCTTGTTGCAGTACCCTCATATGGGAATGAGCGGTGAACGCAGGTGGAATGTGCGGAGGGCTGTGCTTGAATTGTAGAGAATGCCCGTTCCTTATTGTGTCCAGCAACCATTGATCTGTCGTTATTCGTTCCCATTCGTCGACATAGGCTGATACTCTTCCCCCCAGAACGGTGTGTTGCTCGTCATTGCTGATCTTTATTTTGTTTGTCTCTCGACGACGACGGATAGGATGGTCTCTTCCTGGAAGTCTGGAAGTTCGGGCGTCGGTTTGCAGTTTGGGAAGCACGCCTGTATCCCTGGGAGGGGTAAGCCGACCTACCAAAGGATCTGTCTCCTGACGCAGAGAATCTGGAATTACCTGAAGCCCCTCTAAAGGGACGAAAAGACTTGTAGCTTCGGCCACTCTGGAGGGCACCCAATGAACGTGCCGTGTCCGAGTCCTCTTTCATTCCCTTTAGGGCCTCATCTACTTTCTCTCCGAATAGAAGGTCTCCCTCAAAGGGCATATCTAATACTTTGTATTGTACCTCTGGCCTGAAGTAGGTACACTTAAGCCATGACTGTCGTCATAACACGACCCCATTATTAACTTGCTTGAAGCCCGATTCAGCGAGGTCAACCGCAATGTTTATTGCGTGATTGGAGGCTTCCTCACCCTCACGGACCAGTAACATCACTGCCTTCCTATGCTCTTCCGGAAGATGATCCGGCAACGGAGCCAGCCTGTGCCACATTTCTCTGTCGTATCTGGCTACGATAGCCAGAGAGTTTGCGGCCTTTACTGTAGTTGCTCCCACGGATAGCACTTTTTTGCCGAAGGCATCCTGACGTCTTGCCTCGTTTTCAGGCGGAGTCGTGCACTTGTGCTGGGCCTTCGCTTTCCTCGCCGCTGCCGCCGACACCACCGATTCAGGCGTTGGTTGGGAGGATAAGCACTTGGGGGTAGACTCTGGAGCCTTAAACTTTTTCCTCAAGGCGTCCTTTTACCGCCGGCTCCGAAAAGGGGTGACGCATTGTCTGCAAACCCTCCTTCCACACGTGATCTAGTATGGGTATTGAGAACACTGACCTTCTCTTACCCATGTGGTCGAACAAAAAATAGTCCTTTTTCTGTTCTTCCTGGGACAAACCAAATTCCTTACACGCCTTCTCCATCATAGAATGGAATGATGCAATATCGTCCGGGGGGGATGGGTGAGCCGGGCTTCTTGGGGTTTCTAACTCCACCTCCGACTCCCAGGTTGGGTCCCTGGAGGGGGATGATGAGATATCCGACATGGCTCCTCTGTCAGACTCCGAATCTGGCAGCTCACCTTCCTCTTGGGGTGCCTGTGGTGCTGAGACTGGCGTGCGTAAGTGAGTCGGTGGACGGGACGGGCCCGGCTCGTCGACGGGTGACTGTGGTAGGTTTACCTGAGGTAGTCTCTGGTCCAACGACTGTACTAAAGACTGAAGCGTGGACAGAATCTCCAACGACAAAACAGATTGAGGATTGAGAAGAGGGGCAGATACCGGAATTCCGGATCCCCTCGTCGACGACTTGTCAACCACTCATAGCCCGAGGTCTGCCGGGCCAGCTATTCTCCCGCTCTCGTCCTCCCCCGAGGACAGCGACACTGCCTGTTTCTGCAGTAAAGTATCCGGAGGGATTGGATCAAAAACTTCAGGCCTCCAGGCTTCCTGTAGAACCTCCGTGGACGAGGCCACCGTCGCAGTCGTTGTGACGGTGGATACCACATGCGTCAGTGGTAGGGTGGAGGCCGATGACTGGACCGCCATAGACGACGGTGGCTTAGCAGGTTGTTTAGGCGGTCCCGCCTTTTCCACACTTGGCCTGCTTTTACTGGACTCTCAACTCGTGGTCGATCTATGGTGATCGCCCGAGGAGGATTTCGGCCTTTCCTTGTCATGCTTTTTTGACGTAGATGACGATTTTCTCGATGAAGATTCTCTAGCTGAATGACTCCGAGATGACTCTTTTTCCGTCGGTCGAGATTTCTTCGCCGGTGGTTCCGACGACACAGCGCGGTGTGATGTTTTTGCCGATTGTGTGGAGCCTACCTCCGAAGGGGGGTATGCCCCCACTCCATCATTCAACCATGCCACCAGCCGTCGATTTCGGTCTTTGAGGGTCTTTTGAGAAAACCCTTTGCATATGTCACAGTTATCAGCCGAATGATGAGGGTGGAGACAGTATATACAATCCATATGTCCGTCCCCCTCGTAAACTTTTTTCAAGCCGCACGTCGCGCACGGACGGAACAGCGCTTTTCCTGACATGGAGGAAAATTTCACCTAACTCCAACTCCAAGTACACAACCTTGTACAAAATAGTAAGACGACACGAGGTGATCCCACTACTTTGGAGACGGTTGAAATCTGAAGGGGAGCCGCCGGGGCGGGCATTTTATACCGTGACGGCCTACGGAGCATGCATAGGCGGGTCCTAAAAGGACGTAGATAGGACACAAAAGTGTCGGAAGTTTTCCTATAGGAAAAGGCTATATATGTGTACCGAGGGGTCCCAGTCTGACGACGGGGAATATTCCAAGCATGTTAATCCATGAAAGATCCAATGCTGGAGAAGGTGCAACGTTTTCAATGAGCCGCAAGTGAAGTTTCCATTGGTTCCAAACCGAGCAGCGTCGGGAAACCATGACAGAATGCCCCCTCCAAAACCGAAATCCACCTGGCTGTGGAAACAACGTACTAGGAGAGGTGCATGTAGATGAGAACAAGGTTCCCAGGAACGATCGCTCAGGGCATAGCCCTTCCAGTCAACTAAGTATTGTAAGCGACCCTGCCGATAGCGGGAATCACAAATGCGAGCGACCCCGAATTCAGGAGTTTGATCAAGGATAACTGGCGCTGACAGCAAACGTCTACGCATAGATGGTTGATAAAAAGGTGTTAGAAGAGAAACATGGAAGACTGGGTGAATCCTTTTCTACATGAATTTGGTAGAAGAAGGCGATAAGCCACCAGATTGATTTTCTGTAGAATCCAAAAGGGTCCAAAATATCTAAGCGCCAATTTGGAAGGACACAAATTCCTGGGTAGGTATTTTGAAGAAAAACAGACTAAATCGTGAATAGATAAGGTTATTTTCTTTTTACAGTCAGCAAATTCTTTGATGGCTTTGTGAGCTTTTATCAGATGTTCTGCAGCTGTTTTGTGAATCGTACGAATGTTGTTAACCCATAGATCAACTGAAGGAATATTGGATTGCTTTATATTAAACTGTAAGAACACAAAAAAGGTACTTTGTTTAGTACATGAGTGAGTAGTGTTGTTATAAGAAAACGCTGCTACTGGAAGAAGTCTAACCCAATCGTCATCAACTTGGTTGGAAAAACAGCATAGGAACTGTTTCAGGGTTTGGTTATGCCATTGGTCTGTGGGTGATAGCTTGAAAATAGGCGCGTTTGATTCCCAGCATTTTAAATAGCTCAGACGAGAACTTGGAAATGTACTGACTTCTGCTAACAGAAATGATGGTAAGAGATAGGCCATGTAACCTGAATATGTCCATGAAAAACACATTGGCCATTTCTGCCGCCGTAGATAACTTAGGTAAGGGGGGAAAAGTGAGCCATTCTGGAGAACACATCCACTGTCACCATGAAGGTAGCGTATCCTTTATATGGAGGAAGATCAACTATAAAATTGGTGGTGATGATGATTTCCCATTGTTTAGAAGAAGGCTGATTTAATAAACCAACAGATTTTCCTTTTGAAGTCTTGGTTTGTCTGAAGATAAACCAGGCTTTGATGTGATGCTTCACAGTGGTCAACAGAGGGCCCCCAGAAATGTTGCTAAATAGTGTTAGTAGTGGCTGTGATACCTCTGTGTCCTGCGGGGCAAGAATCATGACAGAAATGTAGTACCAATTTTTGGGTCCTTTCTGTGGGTATAATGAAGCAATGATGCTTGAATAAGAATCCATTGCCTCTATACCCAGGATGTGAGCAGCTGCCTCTTTCTTTTATCATCTGTGATTGAGGGCCTTGCCCCTTGATAGCCTCTCACAATATGTTCCTTATCTTGGGGGATTTCAATGCCAAGCTGGGACTGGATAACATACTGTATGATGTTTCTGAGGATGCCTTGGCAGGGATACCCACACCTGTTATGATGGCTGCCAGAATGTGTGCGGAAGGGCCGAGTCTGTGGCACCATCTCATTGACTGGGGGTTGCCTACTCTTAATGGTTGTTTCACCGATATCATCCCAGGCAAGGCCACCTTTTCCTCAGCGCAAGGCCATTCTACAATTATCTCTGTGTCTCGGTAAAATTCTGGGGCGCAGTTGTGGGCGATATCTGCAGTGATCACTTCCCAATCAGGCTGGAACTTAAAATCCCATCAAGGTGTGCTCCATCTCCACAGTTGTACCTTCCTGATGTGTCTTTGGATGCCTCTAGGCAGAGGCTCAAATGGAAGCACAGTGAGAAGGTAATCTTGTTGAGGAATTTAGTCCAGACCAATCACCGTGAACTGGGAATCTTGTTTGCAGGGCTGGGTGACCAGAGTATCATTCTGACCGAGTTTAAGTCCCTAATATCTAATCTAACAGACACATTCTCCTTGGTGGTGGTCAGACGGAAGGGGACAGCCAGGTCGGGTTCGTTTGACTCAGAATGCACCAAAGCACAATCCAGGGTACTCACTGCACTACAAAAATCCCTTGTCCTCCAAAGCTGCTTTTATTGGTGCCAGGTCCCTCTTTAAGAAGGCACTTGCTAAGAGGAAAAGGGCAATTGAAGCTAACGCGTGGGACTCATGGGTCCAAGCATCAACTGACAATGACTTTAAACTATTTTGGGAAATTGTGAATAATGGGCCGATCTATAAATACAAGTCCAGGATGCTCCGGTCTGCGATCAGTTATGGTTTGTCCAATTTTGGTCTTTATACAGAGTGGGTGCAGGTGGAGAAACAACTGGGTATCATCACAGAGGTCCCCACAGCGAATGTGGAGGTTGGTAACGAAGCAAAGATCGCATTCACTGTGGGTGAACTCTTAAAAGCCATTAAGTGCCAGAGTTGCGATAGGGCAAATGGCCCTGATAATGTGCCAGCTGCCCTCTTCTTATCTGAACCCAACCTGAGGGCACCAATCCCAGCTCTGGTTTTCAATGCAATTCCCTCTTCCAAATATTCGGGTGTGCCACCCTAGCAAGGTCAAGGCCTGGGCAGTGGGTAGTAACATTCTCTCACCTGGACAGCTGGAGTTCAGTCCAGGACTCCCTACTTCTGAGCAGTCTCTGAACCTCTACCTGGTGGTTGCCCACTCGCTGTATTTCAAGTAGGAGCCGATCTATCTAGCCTTCATGGATCTGAGCACAGCGTTTGACAAGGACAATCGCACAAAGCTTTGGCACGTGCTCAGATCCATGAACTACCCACAGGTTTTGGTTTACCTTTTGGTCAGACTGCACAGTACAACCCAGGCCCTTGTGAGGAGGAGTGCCAATGAGAGATGCACTGCCTCTTTCCCAGTGGAGTTTGATGTGCAACAGAGCTGTATCCCGACACCCCCTGCTCTTTTGTTTATACACCAATTGCTTGTATGTCCATTTGCTAACTTCTACACAGGTTACCCAACCAAGGGACATCCGGTCTCTGCCGCTATTGGTGTACGCGGACTATACGGTCCTAATGGCGCATAGCCCTCGAGCGTTGCAGAGGCTTGTCCATGATTAAACCTCATTCATGGATGCTTTGGACCTTGGGGTCAATGCCCAACAATCTGCTGTAATAGTCTGCTACAAGGGTAAGCGCACTCCAATTCCAGGCAATCCTCTGAAAGGTTGTACAGATTCCCAGAGTGCATAGTTTTGATTATCTGGGAGTCAGGTTTTATTCTAACTTTAGCCCAGACCCCCATGTGAACAAATAAACAGCATAACCTAAGCAGGCTATGGGTGGGGTAATCATGACCATGGGTATGTTCAATGCCAAACCAATCAACGTGGTGCTAAAGATGTATAATGGAAAGGCAGTCTCTGTTGCTAGGTTCGGCATGCAACTGTGGGGTTACAGTAAAGTTAACTGCATCGAGGTAGTGCAGAACAACATCCTCAAGAAAGTTCTGGCCCTCCCTTACTCAGCTACCAACTTTGGTTTACACCTAGAAGTAGGCTGTAGATGTATTAGTGATACAATCTCAGTACAGCCTGTTCTCCATTTGTTCAGACTCTGGGGCAATGCCAGGGCAGCTCTGACCCAGGAGTTAATCTGATATTTAATTACCAAAGATCCACTTGGGAGAATTCCCTGGTTGAGATATGTCAAGGCAAAACTCGCAGAAGTTAATGCGGCCTACTTATACCCACCACCTGATATTTTAACTTGGTGAAATCCAAACATTGTCATTGAGGGTTCATTTGTATGTAGGGGAGAAGAGAGAGAGTCCAGTGAGATCCAAAAACCCCTGAATAGGAGGCTTGCAATACAGAACTGCCCGTTATGGGCCGAGACTCCTTCCCAGCGAATACTTATAACCAGGGCATGTTTTGATTGTGTCGTCCTACGAGCCATTGTGGGAGCATGGTCCGTATTCACGGTCTGTCAATCAATCGTACCCTTTGTGCAATGTACCCCGCGAGGATTTGTCCCATCTCTTATTTTTCTGCCCGGCCTATACGAGACCGAGAGGGCAAATATTCAAACCATTGTGACAGGAAATGGTATCGACCTGCTTCAACCTATTTGCTGTGGGCGGAGTCACTCCGTGTTGGGTGGTGTGAGAAATCGGAGGGAATCCTCACTTCTTTCCCCAATTTATCCTCCTCCCAGGTGGCCAGGGAAAGGTTGACACTTTCAGATCCTGACCCTTGGGGTGGATATGCGGGGGTGGATCAGCTCGGTAGAGGAGACTTGGGTAGTGGGGATAAGGCACCCTTAGGTGAGACATGGTATCCCCCATTTCCCTTTCACAAGGAGGCAAACATCCCCCAAGCCTTTATAGGGTATTATCAAGCTCTACCCTATTATTCCAGAAAACACTCTCCCAATATACCCAATCATGTACTGAGAAGAGGAAGAGACAACCCAGAGTTATACATTCTCTATTTATTAACACAGACATTCACAAACACCACTCTGGTACTGGGACGAGGAAGAGGGATGCTGAGTACCAAGACCGTTACTCAGTAAAATAACATTGCCTGCACCTGGGACCTGGAGGGTGGTATAAATGGCCCTCTCAGGTGAGGCTAAGGAGATCACCTGTGGAACGATTGCAGAAGAAGCCGGAGGAGAGACGAGTGAGACTTGTGCCCCAAGTGTCCAGGAGCTGCATAGTCGCTGCAGTGAAAGCGGCCAAGGTCTCCGGTGGCAGAACTGGTCTGCAACCCTCCAGGAGTCGGAAGGACCCCTTTTCTGTTTAACCGAGGTGGCAGAGATCCTGTAACCGAGGCGTGCCAAGCCGGGAGAAGCGACAGCCACAGAGAGCCTGCCGACGCAAGGAGCAGTACCCTGAGACAGAGTACTGTGAGAAACCAGAAGGTGTCTCACCCACTAGTCCCCGGGCATCGTTCATCCTGGCGGCCAGGACAAGGCCATTGCTTTTGGATCGAGTTCCTGAGGGAGGACCAGTGCGGGAGGATCACCTGGGTGAGGGGTCTTCGGGGAGTGGGACACCGGATGGTGAGACGCGGTATCCCCTTTCTTATGACATTGTTAATATCCCACTTGGTAGGATTGGATAACAAACTCAATCCCACCCCCCCCTTTATAACACAAACACTTTCTCACGGACAGTCCGCTATGAGAGAAAACAGACTAACACCCGAGCGGTACACCTGAAGTGTCCCAATACGATGGTCAGGCGAGGTCCTGCAATTACCGACCATCACACACTCCTGACTTCCATTACACTTCCCCACACGGATAAAAGGCGAAGCACGAGCGCACACTCTGAGCAAGGCAAAGCACACGAGGAAACAGCAGTTCCAAGATGGCAGTTTAACAAGAGAAGAAAGATGGTAAAACAGAATGGGGTTGCGAGGAGCGAAGTTCCCTTGACCTTTTTGACAAGGAACCTCGAGAATAGAAAGAGTAAGACCAGGAAACTAGGCTGAAGAATCCTGCATTGTGTGTCAGAGGTACACAGGGCCCTCATCAATCAAGACGGGGGAGAATTGCCAGCTGCCATGGTACTGTCCTTGGCTCCAACAACAAAGCAACGCCACAATGAAATCAACACAGCCGGTGAGTTGGGGAGACTGATACAAGACCGGTCTGTGTTGAAGCCAAGGTTGCACGCTGGAACGAACATTGTTTGAAGCGCGTGTGATAACCGACGTGAGTAAAGTTGAGCTGCAGATGAGTGAATGAACTTTGAAACCAAGATACGATACCTTTGGCAGAGTGGTCCGGCACAGCGTTTGTGCTCATTCAAAGGTCTCTGTAAAGTATCCTACTAAGAGGTGGCAAAAGTGAAAGAGGCAAAGAATTGTGAATCGAAGTGGTCCTGCTGTCGCAGTTCAAGCAAAATCCTGCACACAATCGAAAGAAAGTTGGTCCGAGCCCGGCAGAGGGAGACTGATTGAACATTGTGTTAAAGTGGATCTGAGACCGGCGAAGGGGGATCCGTGGTGAATAGTAAACCTTGAAGGTTCTCCAACAGATGGAGTATCGTAACTCCAGACATGCCCGTTGGGCTTCTTTTTGCAGTTCGATTTTGTTATAACCCATCTTACGGGAAAAGAGAACGTGCTGGCAGATGCATTACCCCGAAGCCCGGGAGAGGACACCAGTGACAGCCAGGTGCATGAAGGGATACTCGCAGGTAAACAGGTCCTGGGGGTCATCCACACCTTCTTGCAGGAAGTATTAACTCTACTCGACTGGCGAACTTACCTCAGAGCCACAAACGACATCTAGAAAGAAGAGGGGATCTATACTTCCACCACGGTATGCTATATCTGCCGCCTAAGGACCTTCAGTCACGGACCATGTCTTGGTGTCACAACCTTCCTTCTGCTGGACACAAGGGCCAAAGAGCTACCTTGGACCTCTTATCAAGGTATTTCTGGTGGCCTACCAAGGCTAAAGACGTCAAGATATACGTGGCAGTGTGTCCGGTGTGTGCTACCAGTAAATACTCCACCGGGAGACCGATTGGCCTGCTTCAACAAGAACCATTTCAACCGTAGGAGCACATCTCTACAGATTTTATTGTCGACCTTCCACCCTCGCAGGGGTCCACAGCCATCATGGTCACCATTGACTCCCTGAGCAAACTGGTGCATTTTTCCCCCCTATTCCTGCCTTACCATCTGCACCAGAAGCTGCCGCTGTATTCCTGAGAGATGTTGTTCGGTTACATGGTTTACACCAAACCATAATGTCAGATAGGGGCACCCAGTTTACCTCGAGATTCTGGTCCACTATGTAGTACTTTGGGTATCAAGCGAGCATTATCATTGGGGTATCACCCCCAAGGTAACGGACAGACCGAACGAACATCTCAATGCCACTCGGGAGCAACACCTCTGTTGTTTTTGCACCCAAGAACAGGACAAATGGGTCCTTTTCCTGTCAATTGCTGAGTTTACCTACAATGACGGCAGACACTCTGCTAATGGTATCAGCTCTTTCTACTTCACCTACGGCTTCCATCCCAAACACATCCCACTGTTTGGTATACCTCCCACGGTGGTACCAACCATTGATCAACATTTGAATGACTTGAAACGCATCCAAAAGGAGGCTCTCCAAAATCTAGAGGCCAGCAGGAGGAGATACAAGAGGTATGCAATGGGAAAAGATTACAACACCCCACATGGGATATTGGGGGACCGGTCTGGCTGTCTACCAAATACCTGCCATGTTGGGTCCACCCAGGAAAGTTCTCGGCCCGCTATATAGGCCCTTTCCCCATCATCTCTCGAGTCAATCCAGTAGCCTTTCAGTTACGACTGCCAACCAGACTTAAGAGGATACATCCTGTTTTTCATACCTCCCTTCTGAAGGCATACCAGCCTGATCCCCAGGGCCGCCGAAGTCCTCACCTACCTAAACCCAATGATCCAGAACCTGAGGAATATGAGGTGGAAAGGCTGGTGGACTCCTGATACAAACGTGGTACCTTGCAAAACTTAGTCCACAGGAAAGGCTATTCGGCAGCAGAATGAACATGGGAGCCGAGGAGCCACATCCATGCCCCACATCTCCTCCGTCTGTTTCACCGACTCCATCGGGAAAAGCCTGGGGGCAGCCCGATGAAGAGGGGGCATGCTGTCACGCTGCGGCCGTGGAAGATGTGGCAAAGATGGAAGCTCCACTGAGGCTGCCTCACAACACCAGTGTAACGTTCTGGTCTTCACTCAAGCAGACTGTTTATAGCGTGGCTACGCCCCTTGCTGGGTGCATTGCAACTCGCTTCAGTCAGTCCGCCGTTGACTTTCTACGTTGTTGCAGTGCTTTTTCGTTCTATACTTTCTCCATGGGCAGGTAACTCAGTACGCTGCCCCGTCGCTTTGCTTTTTTGAGGTTTCCCCAGTTGTTTTTCTCCCTTGCCTTGCTAATCTCTCCTTTCTATATTTTTTTTGTTTTGTGTTCGCTATGCCAACTCCAGCTCCTCTGCTCCGTTCGTACTGGAGCCAGCGCGGTCTTACCGAGACTCGCCCTTTCTGTTATTCCCTACCCTTTCTCGCCGCGTTCTGTATCCCTCTCTCTAGCTCCGCAGAACCAGCGCTTTTTCTGCCTTCCTTCTGTGGGTTACATTCTCTGCTGACACCGGCTTCTGCAGTTTTCTCCTTTCGTGATCTCCCTCTCCCTCTCCCTCTCCCCCTCCCTCTCTCTCCCTCTCCCTCTCCCTCTCCCTCTCCCTCTCCCTCTCCCTCTCCACCTCCCTGTCTGTCTGTCTGTCTGTCTGTCTGTCTCTCTCCCTCTCCTTTTCCGGACGCCATCCAAGCCAGTGTACTCAAGCTCCCTTGCCCCTCACTACGAAGCCGGAACTGTCGTCCATTCCCATCAGGCTTATTCAGCTTCCCTTGTCTCTGTTAAAGGGACAGCCTGCTCTGTGAACACCGCCTGCCTTGGACTTTGGATTCCAACTCATCTGCAAGGACTTCTTCTGTCTTAGGGATCACGGTAGTCATCAGAGTCAAATCCAGCCTTACCAGCCTCCTCTCCAGGTCATCAAGCCCACTTTCCAGCAACACAGGGTTTTTTCTGCCTAATAGGCTTTTTCCCTGTTTTAGGGGCCAGGTTCATCTGACCCCAGGTTCATCTCTACCGTGGTCAAGGTAGCCTCGGGTGGAGCTCACCCCGACCTCCACAAGTGGAAGAAAGGAAGGCCAAGAAGAAAGAAGACGAGGAGACTACTAAGAAAGACAGTAGAAGAAGCCAGAAGGCATCCATACAGGACAACTCTACGGAAGAACCAGGTGAGGAGAGTCAAGGGGAGGGACCCACAGAATCTGACAATACATGTTTTCCTCAAATAGTCTCTTTTGAAATCATATGTAACCAATAGGTAATATCCTCAGTACTTGTTTTAGTTATTAAATAACCCCAGTTCCAATGTTGCACTTTTTCTTAAATACTCTTCGTGGCTTTAGTTATTCAATATCTTCAGTTCCAATGCTTTACTTTTTCTGAAATACCCTTTGTGCAGACACGTGATTCAACCTTCACATATCTTTTTGAAGACTTTCTTAGTGGTGATTCGTATAGTGTTACATTTTCAATGTTTATCTCTATATATTCTTACTCGATTTCTGAGAGCCCAGATCTTTGTATCAGTGCTCTTAAGCTGCACTGTTCCTAAGTGCTATGGTAAGAACTTGTTTCTTTCTCAAAACTCCCCTTGGTTATGAATAATATTTGGTGTAGTATCTTTCACTCCCTCAGTATTTAGCAAAGCCTTCCTTGACAGCACTAAAGGCATGTGTTTCCTACATCATGACAACCTTTATCACATGATGATCAAGGTAGGCAGCTATCTTCCTGGCTTTTACAGGACTGTTTATGAAGTGAACATTCTAACTCAAGAATGTCATTGAGTAGGCCCACTAGGAGACGGCAAACGGAAGGCACGGCCAACAAACAGCAGGCATGTCACAAATTGCAAGAGAATAACAAAAGCAGAGTTGAGCATCATGGAAACTCTTCCTGCATTAACTCTTTGTCCCCGTCATCCCCAGTCACCCTCACTGTAATCCCCAACAACATAGTGCATCACCAATTCCAAACTGTCTGGCAAAACATGCCAAGAGGGCAACTATAGTCAGAGCACTGGCATACTCAAAAACACTACTCCGCGATATAAATCATGTACAAGTGCACAGATAGATTCAAGTAAAGAACATTAGCTCATCCATGAAGCCATTGCTAGGTAAAATAATAAATGGAGAACGACCAATATCACCAGATTGCCAATAGGGCTGGTAGTAGAAGAAGAACGAGGGCCAGTACCAACATGAGGAATATTCGGGTCAAGGAATGAGATGCCTCAGTGGTGATGCGAAGAAATGGAAGAGTTCTTTAAACTGGATTTCCAATTAAGCTGGAAAGATCACTGCATATGGAAAATGCCTGTCTCCGATTAGCTGCTTGAACTGACTAGTAAGCTGCCGGATACAGATGTGGAAAAGTCAGGATAAAGATTCTAGCAAACTCTAGTTCACATCCCTGTATTCCCTGTCCGGCTCTACTTGATTTTCTGACCAAAACCTTCTGCTAAAGTAATACATTTCAGCTGCATCTGGCAGTCCAATATGAGTTGCAATTGACATTATAGAAGTGTCAGAGCAATCTACTACCAATTCAAAATACTAAGGGCTATTCTTCTGCTTCTAGCCGAAAAAGATCACCCAGGAGTCGTTAGTACACTGGTCAATTCAAAGCTGGATTATTATAATGCCCTTCTTTGTGGGGACCCCAGCAGACCAGTTGCACTGCCTCCAAGTGGCACAAAACACAGCCATTATACTCCTTTATAGCCTCATTAGAACTACCCCAATTTCACCTTTTTGTAGAGGCCTTCATTGGCTCTCGGTCCATCAGAGGATCCTCTTCAAGACCCTTTGTCTCGTCTTTAAATGCCTCCACAGATAGCACCCAGCTATTTCGCTGCCAACATTTCTGTTTACATTCCTACCCGTCCTTTGCGATTGGCGGGTCAAAACCTCTGATCAATTTCTTCATCCCTTTTTGTTCACAGTGGAGACAGATGTTTTTCTATCTTTGGTCCTCAAGCCGGGAATTTGCTGTCCCCTGAACTCCGAGAAGTCAAGTCCTTGTTGCGGTTTAGAAAGAACCTAAAGACTTGCCTCTTTCAATAACCCCCATTCTGCTCTTCGTCCTAACCTGCTTGGTGTACCACACTTACGAAATCTGCGCCTAGATGCAGTTTCTGCCTGGTTCCTTCTGGATTTGTGATATATAATTAACCCAAATTAAAATCAAATATAACTCATAATGCAGCTCACCTTTCACCCTGGCATATTTTAGCACCAGATGCCAGTCTGTGTAGTTTAAGATTCTGGCTACCCCAGGCTTAGGTTTCAGTGAAAATGAACAATATGCATTTTCCAACACAAACTGTATTTCATGAAGTAGCATCTCCACAAAGAGCTTGGTAGTCCCATTAATGGCATTCTCTGGGATCTCCAATATACGTAGGTTGTTGCATCGAACAAGACTCCAAATCCTCACACTTTAATTGAATAGCATAGTGCTCTTTCTGAAGACTTTTAGTAGAACTCTAGTGAGGGCACACTGTCTTCCGCTTTGCCAAGCACAGTCTCTGCCTTCATAATCTCGGCACCCTCCTTGTCGGGCCTGACTTCGATTAGCAATCAAATCGTCCAGTTTAGAGTTAATAGATGTGACCACTTACTACATAGGGTATCAGGTAATAATATCCCATATATATGGTCGCCATAAAGAATATCACCGGGAAAATTTTGTGGCGATATTATTTGGGTGACCATATATATGGGGACAGGGGCAAAAAAAAAAAATGTAAAACCCCCCCCCGCATGTTCCATGCAATAATGTCGCCACAAAAAACGGCCATTTTTCGGCGATATTTTTGCATGGCAAGATTTTTGTGGCGACATTATTGCATGGAACCCTACATAGTGCATATAAGATGGAGGAGATTCCGATTCTCCAGAGGAGGGGCCTTCTCAGAAGATGCCACAGCTCAGTGACTGTGTGAATTCTGCTATGCCCAGTTAGAGTTCATCTTGGCATATGAGTCCAAGGCATCTTGCTTCCCAGCTCCCCTGGCCATAGCCACTCAGATGTATATGTACAAATACAGCAGTCAGCCTCAAATGCAGTGCCTCCGATTACAATGACTAATCCAATGTTGGGGCAACTGCAATCTCACTATTATTCAAGCCAATGACAGAGTTACTTTCCACAGCAGTCTAAAAGGGTCCATTTATACACATGCTAATAATGCTGTCAGGACAATTCATGTAAATTTATAGAAATCAGGAAGTAACTGCCCAACAGAGCAACTTGGGTGTTCACTTGGCCCCAGTCTAAACACATACTCCACAGCTCAACCAGGGGTAATCTTCAAAGAACAGACAGCAAACAGGCCTGCCATCCACCATCTCACCCAAGTCTAGAAGTTCACTGCCTGAGGCCATACCACAGAGGGTCCACGACATCTTGGCAGTGATGGTTAGGCCATGAACGGGCAGGAATGGATCGGCTAGCAGCAGGGCTCACCATTGAAGGTTGAATAGGACTAAGCAGTCCCACAAGCAGGCACCAGAAAATGCACAGGTGCAGCAGGATCGTCAGTCAGGCATCAAAGCAAAGCACCAAAGGAACAGGCACGGAACAACTCCTTTGGTATTTCTGTCCTCCAGCAGGGGGCAGTGTCGCCAATTTCATAGCTCGCACCACCTCATGCCGCTCCGGATCCAAGACTCACGCCTCACCCACGCCTTGATTGAGGTTTTCAGCAGACAAGAAGCAGGCAGATTCCAGCTGTAGGTTTTGTAGAATTAGGTGCCCGTTGCAGAAGGACATTTTGACAGGAATGCTGTAATATTTAGCAGCTAGAAGGTCTTGTGGCCTTCTTGATGACTGCTTAGCTGCACCCTGCCACGTATTTATTTTGTGTTAAGAAGTCCTCTGCCTAATGCTGGGACCAACAGTGGGCTGGTCAAAAAGGCAGAGGCATCGCTGATCCAATGGATGTAGGATGAAAAGGAGAGGCCCCCCCTCCCCCCCACCAACTGGGTTATTGAAGGAAAGGGGCAGTCGCAGACGCACTTATATTCCCCACTACTCCTACAGACATCCATGAACACCAAGAGTGCAGCCAGAGCAGTCCTCACACCTACATGCACCTTATTAACATTTTTAGTAAGGGAAGCAACCAAGAGATCCAAGGGAGCAGTCACCAGGGCCCTCACAGTTGCACCACCTCCACTGACTGCTAACTGGTCAGACCCAAATAACTTGTGTAGAATTCAAGCCTCTCTCTTTAATGGAATA
Organism: Ambystoma mexicanum; assembly: GCF_040938575.1. Classification (NCBI taxonomy): domain Eukaryota; kingdom Metazoa; phylum Chordata; class Amphibia; order Caudata; family Ambystomatidae; genus Ambystoma; species Ambystoma mexicanum. The sequence goes on along the minus strand of NC_090931.1, from coordinate 1,468,855,718 downwards.
AAGATGTATCTCTGAAGCACTAAGGGGAATTGGCGGACCATTGTCCCCTTCAGCACCGCTGTCAAGGGAAGCTTTGATTCTATTCTCAAGTCACGTGGAGTTCATAGAAACCTTTGTAGTGGGCTCAAGAACAAAACACATGAAGCAGATTCTGAATGCGGTCCTTGCACAATTGAACCAACAAAAAGACCATGCCCACCAGCTGTGCATGCGCCACAGAAATTTCAAAAGCACAATTTCCCTGCAACAAACGCACGTTGGTAACTAAAGACTTACCAAAGGGTCTCCTGCACAAAGGACCAAACACTGGGGAGACAGAGGAACATGTTACACCTCAGGATACACCAGCAAACATCCAGAGGGGTGGGGTGAGGACACCTACAAGTTCAAACTAGTATACAATTTAAAATGGCCGGCAGGCCTTAAAGTAACTTTAGGTACTACCTTCATCAAACCACATGACCTCAAGCACTTTATCCAATAACAGGCTAGCTTAGCCCACGCTACATAGCTTAAACGTTTGATTCCAAACATCACCCAGGAAGGATCGGAGGGTGAACTAAGACCCTCTTATAAAAAGCAGCCAGTTCAGTGGGGGTGTGGCTTGGAGCTGCCGCAAGTGGCATGGCTCCTTAGAAGCTCCTGGCGCGCTGTCAACATCGAGCAAAAATATGCCGGCTTGACGCTCCTTTAAGCTATATAAATCAACAAACGGAATGAGGAAGGGATGGAGCGTGAAGCGCCCGCAAAATGAGATGGAGGAATGCCAGCATTAAGGCGAATATATGCCCGAGGAAGGTTCAGAGAACATCGTTGAACTGCAGAAGAAAATGGCAGCCTCGACATCCTGGAGTTCTCCTCGAGCAACGGAGAGGAGGAGCCACTTCAAGAGGGTAGGCACCGGAGCCTAGCATTGTCACTGCGGACAGTGACTCAGACAGTAACGCAGCGACTCCGTAAAATTGGTGCAAAAGCTCACCTCAGTGCAGAGAAGTCCCGACACAAACTCATTCGGAGCCTCTTCTGCTTTGCCGGCGAGCACATGCTGCTGGGTGGTCCTGGGCACCAATCTGTCAGAAACGGTCCAAAGCGAAGAAGAGAGGAGCTCGCTGTGAGGCAAATCAATAACCCCGGCATCCGTCCATTTGTATCCAACACATACCAATAGCTCATTCCCCTTTTTCCCCCCCAGAAAAGTGTAGAATGAGTCATGTTTGTTTTTTGGCATAAAAAGGCCGCAGATTTATTCCACAATATCAGAAAAACCACACTGCACACATTTGTGGAAAATACTCATAAGATGCGGTGACTGCTCCGTGTCCAAATAACCTGCTTCCCCCTTTCCTTCCCCAAGAGTCCAGAATAGGCCCAACTCTCCCAACCTTTGCGTCCGAGCCTCTCCTGCCCCTGCAGGTGCTCCTAGGCGGGGAGAGTGCCGTTTCCTTGGGGGAAGCTGAGCCCTAGTTGTTCCTCCCAGACGCCCCAGCCGCTTAGGCTCCCAAGGGGCGCTGGGTCTGAGAAGAGCGAAGACCCTTCCGGCTTTCTCCTGGCTCATCCGGAGTCTGTCTCATGTGTTTGTTCGGCCAAACACCGCCACGCCACGAGTGGGTTACTCCACCCTTGCTCCTCTCCTTACATTCCAGGATTTTCGCGCAGAGATTCCAGAAAACAGATCCATACCCAATGGTGCTAGGTGCACCCCATCCTTGAGGAAATATTCTGAAGATTTCAAATTAATCAGGCCGTGCCCGATATGCCCAAAGCCTCTGCCCCTGCAGAACTTCGCCATTGCACAATTTAGCGTTCGCCTGCACTTCTCTACTGCAGCGTGATTATCCGCGCCTCTCCATTCCGGTCTCGGGATTATCTCGGACCATACGATTTCTGTTTAACCCAGTTGACCCGTCAGCTCCTGTAATGCGAACATTATTTCCTGCATCAATGCCCCCCTCCCCAGACTTGTCCAATCGTTCCCCACCTGGTGTATGACCAGTAAGTCGGGCTTTGCTGCTTCCCCAGCAATTTGCGCACCTGCCCTGCAGTTGTGCCCATTTCCTTCCTGGCACCCCGTGCCTACCAATCCTGAACTCGCCGGCCGTCAGCCCGGGACACTTCTGCCCTCGCCACCTTTCCATTTTGCTCTGCCTTTACCCGGGCGGGCCTGCTCCGGGACACTTCTGCCCCGGCCACCTTTCCATTTTGCTCCGCCTTTACCAGGGCGGGCCTGCTCCGGGACACTTCTGCCCCTGCCACCTTTCCATCTTGCTCTGCCTTAACTAGGGCGTGCCTGCTCCGGGACACTTCTGCCCCTGCCACCTTTCAATCTTGCTCTGCCTTAACCAGGGCGTGCCTGCTGTGGGAACACTCCTGCCCCTGCAATCTTTCATTCTTGCTTTGGAACCCCTTAATAAGTTACTCTTCGAGTGTTATTAGGTTAAATCTCCCCACAACTCTCTTGTTGCTCTGCCTGTCCTGGCAGGAGCAACCTTGCTGGGGGAGCGCCGTCACCTGCCGGGTGACGTTGGGCTTTCCTCCTTTGATACGTTGGGCTTTCCTCCTTTGATACAGTTAAACCCCAACTCCGCCCTTACTTCCCCTTTTCATCGTCCCATTCAATATTACATCAGGCTATACTTGCAAAACACAAGCCGCTTATGGCTGCGTGCCCTCGCTGGAGCTCTTGTGCTAGAGGAGCCCCCTTTCTGCCGGGGAAAGCTGCCTTTTTATTCCTCTCCTTACCCAAACCATAGCAGGATGTATTTCTTAACCAAAGAAATCTGGCCTATATGCAAGTTAACTTCTTCCAGAGTCCTGCATGCTACCGCGCCCCTCCAATGCCGTACTGCTAGTGTGCACTGGCGAACATCACACAACTTTACACCCCAACCCAGTTTCTGACCAGTGGATCACTTGCACAGTAATATCCTCCCACTCTGTTTTACCTCCCACTGACCGCTTCCATCCTTGTAAGAACCGTGGCCCCCTAGCGCCGTCCGATGTTGCACCGCTGCCCTTAACAGTGTCCAGTGTCTAATCTTGGGTCTATAGCCCGCGCATCACTCTGTGCGTTACTTGGAGGAAGCCCCTAACAATCTGTAATAATTCAGCCTTTATTTATTTGCAGTGCGCCCTCTAGCCTGTGACCGTTGCTCATTTTTACCCGAGGCTTGTGGGATGAAAGGCTAAGTTTGACCCAACAAAAACCCCCAAAATCCCCTTAAACTCCAGTACCCCAAGCGGCCACACCTGTATGTCCTATAGACAACCTATCCAATATACTCTCATGTACCCCCGGAGTTCTATCTGGGCCCTAAACCACCCAAGCCCCTTAAGGTAACGACACACAGCTGTCTTGATTGTATGTTGCAGTGCAACCCCTTCCACCTCAGAGCTGCCGCGCTTGTCTGCTGCCGCACAAATACCACATATGCTGGAATCACCAGACCAGTATTGCTTCCCTGCAAGGCATTTCCCTGTGCCCACTATTGAAGGCCCAGAACCCGTTTGCCGTATTGCATCACCCTGCGGGTCACCATCTTGAAACCCATACTAAATTGACATTCATACTGTGGCATGAGGGCTCCGAAACCCCCACAATACAGGAATCTACCACATGCCTTAACCGATTGCGCCACCAGACCAGTTGCGCTGTCAGGACACCCGACTGCTTTGTTTGTAAATTGCCCGTCCAAAACACCTTTACCTGAACCCCTCGACCCGGTTGTTCTAATTGCTCCATAAGCCCCTGCTCTGTGCCCGTAGATCCTTGCTCAGGGATCATTGAATGCCATGCCTACTCCTGCTCCGGTGCCCTAACCGTACGCCCCCGCACAAAAGGGAGGAGCTGTACCATAAGCCTGGTTAGCGTCCAACAATTATGAACCTATACGGGGCCATTTGCCCACATTTTTACCCTGATGTATAACTAATTCTGAGTTTAGATTGCCAGCTGCCCCTTCCTGCACTCAACTCCTGACCTTTACCACCAGAGTGCACACCCTGCAGCTGTCCGATGCCACCCCGCATCTGTCCGTTATGCCGACTGCTACAGGTGACTAGCAACTTGAGTTAACAAACAGCACAAACTTCTATAATGATGCGTTATTTATCTAGCGCCTTAGTCCAAAGCGCTTTACAGAGCACATCCTTCATACAATATCACCCAACCGAACTTCGTACTTATTTATTGACCTCAGAAGGTTTGAAAGGCTGAGTTGGCCTTGCTGGGATCCGAACCTGCGACCTGCAGCTCACACTTAGTGTACTACCAGCTTACCCCTCAACCTGGCTGCATAGCTTACAGCGTCCTACTACAACCCCCAAGTCACCCAAAACACAGAGTTGCAACTGATTACCCAGGATCAACGGAACACCAGATGTATTTACTCCGCAGTTATATTTTCCGACGAATAGCAACAAGAAAAGGGGGACTAAACAAATTTTTGCCAAATAACTGACGGGAAAGTACATGCTTGGTGCGGAGAGCTAAGCGTGCTTTGTTTTAACAACGGAGTAGCCGATTTAATGCTAACCAGCATAGTAAACCCACTACAGGGGTTTTTCGACCATGAAGGGCTGACAGACCTATTTTAGGCACATTGCCATCTCCAATACCCGGAGCCTCTTTCATGCTAATTGCCACCCTTAAATAAAACCTGCATAGTTCTTTTGCTGACCCTTATCCGCAGACATATCTTCAATGTCACAGTGCTTTGAAGGCTATGGCATTTAGTGCTATGTAATTAAATATTATAAACAAAATCAACGTATTAACACGCATAGTATTTCCACTAAGGGGGTTTATTGACCATGACGGGCTGACCCAGACCCACCTGAATGAAATCAGCAACCGTAAATTGACTCTCCTTTGAGGGCTGCAATTAACTCAGAGCTATTTTACTGGCTGTACTGCTATAACCCAAGCTATACCCTCTGCTCCATTGCTATGGAACTTGGTAAGCCGCAAGTAATTCCTCGTTTGCTGACACAGCCCACCCTGCCCTATTCCGCTCTCTTCGTTATGATTGTTGCCCTTAACATCCCCAAATTACATCACCATTTGACTTCCATAACTTATCACCCTCTGTCTCCCCAACTTACATATTCGTTTGTCTTGCAAAATAACATATTCCATACTTGAATACTGTGCAGTAATATTGTTTTAGCCCCCCCGGCCTAAACGTCACACTCACCCCGCCACAGGGCATGCAGCTCAGTAAGCTATACCTATTCAGCAATCCGCGGAGTGTTCTACAAGAACTTTTTAAAATTATCTGCCCACTACAAACACACCCCACATCGCTCCCTGGAACACCTTTGGGGAAAGTTTGCCGCCTCTCAACACATGGCACTCCTTCCGACCTTGACTATATACGGGGATCGAACCCGCGACCTTGGTGTTATTAGCACAATTCTCTAACTGAGCTAACCGGCCAGCTGCTGGATACCTAGCGTTTACCGCACTAGGCACAGGCGGATGTAGTTGGGCTACCGATCAGATTAAAATCAAACGTCCAGGCAGCCTGTACCCACGTACATTACACCCCATTTGCAAAGTCCTTTCAAAACCGTCAGACGCCAATGCGGGTGTTAACCTGTCTGCCTCCATACAACGGCAGTTCACTAGTTACATTGTGTGTTCCTTCCGTCAGCCAAGGGCTGTCTTTACATTTCTGCCACCCCAAATCGCACAACGCCCGTTCCCCATCGTATCTTCTAACACGTTTTGCCAACGCTCTCCAACTTGCCTTCTGCACCTTATACCCACATCCTACGTGCATAACTCTGGGTGAAACGCCCTAGTTCACGCCGCCGGACAAACCCCCTTTACCATTCTGGGGTTTCGTGTGCCCCCACAGCCCCCCATGCCTCGGTCGGCTTTGCATTGAGCGCGCACCTTTAACTGTGCCCCCCGACCTTACCCGGTATTTGAGCTGAAGAACTTTGAGTCCATCCCCCCCAAAGGAGCCCAGTGTACCGCCTGCGCCCAAAATAACCTTGACAGTGCACAATATTCCATACTCATGCTAACTAAGCAATGCTAACTAAGCAATGTGCCCTTGATCATCAGCAAGCAGCAAGGAGGCCGCACTCTCCGCTGGATGCTCTAGCTGCTGAAACTGCACACCATGGCAAATACGTTCCGACCTCGATGCTATGCTTTACAGCAAATTACAGCACGTTATTACTTGCCCCCGCGTGCCCCAACAATCTACTGCACGTTACTATTTGTCCCTGCCTGCCGTCCTGGGAAATGGCAAACCCAGCGTACCTCTGTCGCCCAACCATTCCTGGCCTGTCAATATTCGGCCCCTCATGCCGTCCTGATCAGCCGTAACAAAACCATGGCTACCTTTCTTTCGCCCAACCATTCTCCGTCGTAATTATTCAGCCCCACAGGCCGTCTTGACAAGCGAAAAACACGTTCCTCCCTTCGTCGCCCAACAATTTCCGGCATGGTAATATTCGAGGGACACTCACGTACTTAACCTTAAAGTACCCCCAGTTAATACTCGGCCCAAAACACTTGCGTACCCTTCCCGTACCCCACGTTAATTCTACCCTCCACAGGCCGAATTGCCCGCCTCTCTCACTAGCGTGGTCAGGTATGCAGTACCGCCTTTCCTAGAGAGGCACCCTTCACAAAACTCTTACTGCTGCCTGCCAGCGGGAAACACTGAAAATACCTGCTCACAATTGCTGCTCACCGGCCCGTTTAACCTCCGTAGCATTCCCCCGCTCCTTACCAGACGCCCGCTCCTGGCTGCCACATATCCCTGCTTCTCTGGAACACCAATGCACCGGAACCCTTCCTTACTGGCTGGAGCACTTCTTCCTCTGGTTCTGGAACTGCAACATGGACGAACCACGAACGAAGTACCAAAACGAAAACCTTCTTCTGTGTGTAGCGGGCGGGCGTCCTTCTGCAGCGGCTGGATGCTGCCTGCCGCAAGGACCCTGTCCGTTATAAAAGGGAAAGCCCCCTCCCCTTTCTTTTGTTCGCCCTTCGCGGGCTTTCCAAAATTTCGCCGCGCTTTTCTCCTTCGCGGGCTTTCCTTTCCTTTTGCCGCGCTGTGGTCGGCGCCTCCCCTTCTTCCCAGGAGGGGGAGGCCAGGAGGAGGACACTGCCCGGGTTATCGGGGTGCCTCCTCCATTTTGCTTTGCTTTGTGTTCGTCGTCACTGGCATTAACTCCATTCAACTCTGTGGAACGGACGGGGACCCAAGCCCTACCGACTCACAGCTGCAATAAGGAATCCACAGTGAAAGGCACAGCCGAAGAGTGTGCGACCCCCTACACAGCGGGAACAGGGGTACGCTACTCCTCTTCCCCCATTCTCTACACCCGGGTGCAGGCAAGCAGAGCCTGAAGGTGAGGAGCGGACGTATAAAGGGGCACCAGAAAAGAAGCCACCAGCTAAAGAACCCTTGCAGCAGCCCGATCCCTCACTACTGCTAGCCGCCAGCGGAGAAGCACAAAAAGGTAATTGAAAGCTAACAGTGAAGCAGTCAAAGCGGAAAACGCCAGGGAGCAGGGGAGATCACGGGGGTCCCTTACAGAAAGCCTGGGGCCCCCCACAGCGTGAGGAGCAGTACCCACAACAATGTGACAGGCTAAGACCCGGAATCAACACAAAGGGGCAGCCCGCTCCTAACACGCACCGACCTCAAGAAAGAGTTGCTTGGCACACCCAAAGTGCAGCCTTTAGAGCAACCTAACCCCACGGTGAGTTGAGCTGGAAGACTGCCAGGATAAGAAACACTGATTACATAACCACCGGTTAGCAACGGGGAGAACTGGGCAAGGCGAACAACAATAATAATTTGCTACGCCGCTCACTGGGTGGATCAATAGCACAGTGAGTTTGTGAGACCCGAAGCAACAAGTACCCTCACAGAGAACTGATCTCCCGTCCTTGAGTCACCTATGGCCACACAATTCGAGGGACCCGACGAGGACCAAAGCTCCACCAACTCACAGCTGCGAGAAGGAAGCCACAGGTGAGGGGCACTGGGAGAGTGCACGTCCCCTAAAACAGCAGGGGTGGGCGATTCCCTTTTCCCCATACTTTATTCCCGGACGCTGGCAGTACAGCCCTGATTGAGAGGTGATGAAAGGCTGCATAAAGGGGCACCAGAAAGGAAGCAGCTAGCTCGCAGCTCAAACAAATCGTGTTGCGTCGTTTATAGTGACATTTTCTAACGCCATATTTTCTAAATGCTATTTTCTCGACACAAAATTGATGGGAAAAAAAATGTTCAAATGGTTTTTTAAAAACGTTTTTTTGAAATGGGGGGGTTCCCCCCAAAACCCTGTTTTTTTTATTGACACTTTTTTTTACTAACGAAAAAAAATAAAACAAAATTAAAAAAAAAACATTTCAAAAAAATGTGTAGCAATTTTTTTTCGACAAAATGGCATTTCGAAAATATGTTTCCGAAAATTTTACCGAATACCGTGTGGCGTATCTCGGCTGTAGCAGGCGTCCTGGGAAGGCTGCGTATCACAGCAAACAGATCCCCCCAACTAACAATAACCCGACTCTATAGAGATGCCCAGTGAGTGAGAGGCACAACAATAGCAAAGGGAAGCAAAAGATCCCCCGCCGCAGCCCGATCACCTCCTACTGCCAGCCTCTAGAAGAGAATTGCAAGAAGGCAACTGAAAGCCAGCGGAGACGCAGTCAGCACAGCAGACGACCGGGGGGAGGGGAGATCGCGGGTATCGCTCACAGTAGGCCTGATATACCCACAATGTTGAAAGCAGTACCAGCAACAGCGTGATGTGCAGTGAGACCCGGAATCGACGCAAAGGGGCATCCCGCTCCTAACTCGCACCACCTGCAATAAAGAGGGGCTGGGTACACCTTAAGTCCGGTCTGTAGAGCAACCCCCTCCCACTGAGAGGCGAGGTGAGCAGGAAGAAAACCAGGAGAAGAACCACTGATTATACAATCAACGGGCAATAAGAGGAAGAACGGGTCAAGGCAGACAACAACAAGAATTTGCTGCGCTGCTTCTCTGGTTGGATCAAGTGCACAGTGATTTCGCGATACACTGAGCAATAAGCAACTCCACAGAGTATTGATCTGCCGGCTTTGAATCCTCAGGGGGACACAGCGGAGAGTAGAGACACTAGAGGTGTAACAAGACGAACCGCCGCGGCATCCAACCAAGCACTAACCAACAAGAGGCGATGGCAAACAGCGGGAAAGCGACCAAACAAGTGGACATTGCGACACTAATGGGCAGCTCCATCCCGGCGAAGCCAAAGAAAGGTGACCCACCAGGGGTGCAAACATCAGACACATGCCCCGCCTGCGAGGTCCCAGAAGCAGCCAATCAGCTACAAAGTCAGATCTGAAAGACTTGCTCACAGCCTTAACAAAGGAGATTCAGAAAGGAACCGAAGAAGTTATGAAGAAGATTAACTCCCTGGACAAGAGGGTGAAAGCTGTAGAAAGTCGAACAGCAGACATTGAGAACAATCTATGTGACCAAGCGTTTGAAATGGAGAAAGGTCTAGACAGGATGGCAGCCCTAGAGGCCAGATGTGAAGCATTTGAAGCAAAACAAGAAGACGCTGAAAACTGTTTGAGGCGAAATAATATCCGCCTCTGAGGAATACCAACCTCAATCCCGGACTCAGAACTGGAAAGATAAGTAAGGGACCTATTCGGAACTAGGAAAACCGAAAGGGAACTGAAAAAAAACAAAATAGCACTAGACATTCACTGGGCTGATCGATCAGCTAAATCTTTGGCCTACAAAAAACAATTCTACTACAGTAAAAGCAATAAGGCAAACCGGATACTCGCATATAAATTGCAAAGGGTGCAGAAGAGGAACAATATTACAAGTATGATGGGAGAAGACGGTAAAGCCCAATACACCGACAAGGACAAAATGGATGCCCTAGTAAACCACCATAGGGTAATAATGGCTGGGCCACCCACATCTCTTTATCGGCAGTCCCAGTACTTGCGATCTACCAAGCCCCGCCAAAATAGAATACAACTGAAAGCCTTAGAAACCCCAATCACGCTGGAAGAAATGAGGGAAGCCATAAAATCCCTGAAAAAAACAGCCCGAGGCCCCGACGAATTGACGGCAAAATTTTACAAAATCTATGCACACATACTGGCCCCACAACTGACAAATCTGTTTAACTCCATCTTGACGACGTGCACCATCACGAGGTCAAAGGCAGAATCACTGACGATACTTGTCCACAAGCCAGGGAAAGACCCAAAGCAAACAACCTCCTACAGACCAATAAAGTTGTTGAACAACAATGGGAAAATATTTTCTAAGGTGCTAGCGACCAGACTGAAAGCACATCTCCCAGACATAATAGCCCAAGATCAGACGGGATTCATCCCGGGGAGGGGGACGCATGACAACCTCAGGCGCACCATTAACTTCATAGAAAGCGCGGACAGGTTGAGGGAAAAAATGGTGGTTCTCATTAGACGCACATAAGGCATTTGACCTAGTGGATTGGTGCTACATCAGAAACACTCTAATACACCTAGGATTTGGCCCTAACTTCGTAACATGGACGATGGCTAATTATCAAACCCCTACCATCCAGCTGCGGGCTAATGGTATTAGATCAGAGAAAATACATATTACCAGAGGAACAAGGCAGGGTTGTCCCTTATTTCCCCTGGTCTTCGCCCTGTCTATGTAGCCTTTCGCGGACAGGATCCGGCAAAACCCAAAGATAAAGGGTATTACAGTGGGGGGACACTAATACAAAGCCACACTATATGCAGATGACGTGCTATTGACTCTGACCAGTTCAGACACATCACTGGATCCCCTCTGGGAGGAAATTGAGGAGTTTGGCACAGTTTCCGGATTCACAGTGAATCTGGATAAATCATCAGCACTGGCAGTCAACCTCACAAAGAAACAAAAAGGCGGACCTTAGCCCCCTGCTTCCAGTCCCATGGGCGAAATCCACGATTGGGTATCTGGGGGTTCAGATTCCCAAAGATACATCGCAAATTTACCAAAGCAACTTCCCACAGCTGCTCAACGACTTCCTGAAGGATTTAGAGCACTGAAAGAAACAAGAGATCTCGTGGCTTCGGCGAGTAGCAGCAGTAAAAAGGAATCTAATACCCAGATTAATCTATCAATGTGCTGCACTTCCAGTACACATCCCAGAAAACGAATTAACCTCCCTACAGAGAAATATACTAAAATGTATATGGTGGGGAAAGAAACCCTGGATAGCAAGGAAGATCATGCTCCGTGAGAGGACCCTGGGAGGACTGGGAGTCTATGAAGTGTCCAGGTATAAGCAGGTAGACCAATTAGCGCAAACGTTCACATGGGTCCAAACCGCAGACCAGCCTTATTGGAAGCAAATAGAGGAAGCATGGAGCCTGCCTCCCCTGGCGGATCTCCCGCATATTCCAACCTGAAAAGCCCAGACGAACCTAGGGCCCCTCACAGCAATGAGAAACACTGTCTCAAATTGGAAAGCAGCACGGAAATGGGGTTGTAGAAGAACCCTAGGCCCACTCACGCCGATATGGAAAAACCCAGAATTCACTCCGGGAAAACACCCACAATGTTTCACAACATAGAGGGAGGAAGGCCTGCAGAAAATATCAGACTTTCTAGAAGAAGGTTCCCCTATAACATTAGAAAAATGCAAAGAAAAATTCAAGGTGGCAGAGACAGAACGGTTCCATTATGCTCAATTACGACATTGGATCTCAGAGAAAATGGCCAGGGAAAAGGGAGCGAGGGACTTGACAGCTCTAGAATTGACTAACATCGACTACGCCAAAGGGGAACATTTCTACATTATACAGCCTATTAGACAAAACAGACCCTACGAAAAAAGAAAAGTATATGCTCAATAGGGAAAGGGACCTGGGCCACACAATAAACATAGAAAAATGGGGCAAGATCTGGGCCAGATTACATAAAAGCACCCAATGTATCACAAACAGAGAAGGGGGATATAAAGTCTGCTACAGACACTACGTCGCCCCGGAACAATTAAAACCAACCCGGGCATCCCACCGTACTGCTGGAGAGGCTATGCAACTGTGGTACCCTGTTCCATCTATTGTGGACCTGCCTAAAAGCAGAGGTTTACTGGAAGGGGGTGCTAGAACAGACCAAACCAATCACTGGATTGACAATCCCATGGGATCCTGGAATAATACTTTTGGGAGAAACGCGAGAAGGCGAATTCCCGGTCTCGGGCCAGATGGCGTGCTTGTGCACTCACCTAGCAGCTGCCAAAATCGCAATGGACAGGCTCTGGAAGAATACTGAGGGACCCTCAATCCCATTATGGTGGTTAAAATGTTGGGAAATTGTAACAGCAGAAAAAATAACAGCGATACGCTCAGGGAATTGGAATGCTTTCCTGAACACATGGGCACCTTTTATGGACTACTCAGAGATATCCGGGAATAACCAGAAGGCCCCCACTAACTCGCTGGCTCCAAGGTAATGTTGACTAAAAGGAACGAGTAGTCCACATTCGAGGCCCTCGTAGAAGATGGACAGAGCAGTGACCCAATAACGAATCCTGAAGAAGGAAATGCCTTCATTGAACTTGTGTCTCGATTTGTGCCGCTTAAAATGCTGATGTGATGTCAATGTACATTTAATTTGAAAATGCCTAATAAAATGTTTGGTTGAAAATAAAAAGCAGCCAGTTCAGTCTGGGGCATTGGAGGAGCTAGAGGAAGGTTTTTGGTGGAGAGTTGAAAACTACAATTATGCTGCAATGGCACCTTGGCTGGATGGGACCTACATCAGCCCTGCCTAGGAAAAGAGCAAGAAAATTTGTCTGAACTTGTGCCATCTGGAACATGGGAGAATATTCCTACTGTGCACACAGAAGTGGGTTTGGGAACCCTGCAAAACAGCTGCCCCATGACAAAGACAAGGGCAATCTAGCAGTATGTGGATTAGAACCAAAAAGCCAAACTCAAGAACTTTACAAGTCTTCTTTTTACTTTCTTTGAGCACCAAGGGATTCAAACACATTGGCCTTTTGGTTGTTTTTGACTTCTGCATATAGAACGACTCACACCCATGCCACTTAGGTTCTCTTGATCCGTGCTTGGAAAAGAAGCCAGGAAAAGGCATACACATTTGCCCTTTGCTGAATAGAAGCATTCTTTTTTGGTTGTATCCTTCATGGGAGCACTTAGAGCCTCCCCTAGTCCATCCAAACCATCCCATTTGTTTTGATCTTACTTGTATTGTGTTTTGTACACACTCTGCACTCTCTGTGACAGTGGTTAAAAGCTACAAAGGCGTCAATGTGGTATCTCCTTATTCAGACACCTCTTGTTCTGAACATTTTAGTCCAGCTCTAAGATGACTGTGGTCACCTTCAGGCCGAGTTATTAATGAAAACCCCTTGAATGAAAGCAATCCAAACTTCAAAGAAAAGCAGAAATCTGTGTGATTCTGTTCCGAGCAGGGCCATTTGCTTCTAGGGATGCTGGTAGCCTCTCACATGAAATGTTTTTACACAATTTGATACCCAAGTTCTAGTGCAGACTATGGTGCAAACGGTAAGAATTCAAAGCTCTTACTTTAATGGATTTATATTTTGGAAATGTTTTTTTTAAAAAGTAGCAGGCGCTCCTCTCCAGAAAGAACATAGCATGATAACCTGTTCTGAGATGAGAGTTTGCAGCACACGCTTTTTGCTCACTGTACCTTTCACAGATGGGAAATACGCATTTGTATATCAGTCTTTGTCCCGCCCACATGGGCAGTCCAGCACCGAAATGCTATGGCAATTCATCTCTGAATAAGAGTACCACCAGCAACCCCATACACGTGTTTCAGCCTTGTTGGGCCTCATCAGTGAGGTGAAGCTGTGCCTCTCTGAGCATAGTGAGCAGGGAGTCCACGTCTGGTTGCCCCCAGGTAACTCAGGGTGACCAACCCCAAGTTCCTTGCAAATATTTTTTTTCAAAGTAGCAGGCACTCCTCTCCAGAAAGAACATAGCATGATAACCTGTTCTGAGATGAGAGTTTGCAGCACACGCTTTTTGCTCACTGTACCTTTCACAGATGGGAAATATCAATTTGCATATCAGTCTTTGTCCCGATCCATTGTGTTAGGGAGAATTCTCTGTTTAGGCTGAATTTCCTAACCTAGTGAGTCCCCCAGCAGCTTTGCTGGATTTTTGGGGTTTATTTTTTCTCCTGCCAAGAGTGAGACTCTTTTACCCTCACTCTTGGACATGACTTGAGAGTGTTTCTGTGACTTGCTATGTGCTTATGGGCTAGGGGGTATTTTTTCCCCATAGGCTATCATTGGTTTTTGAATGTGTGTTACACAGCACCCTCAGTGCAGTAACACAGGGGTGTCCTAGAGACCCCCAAACATAGACTCCACACCCTGGGACTGACTACTGTCTCCCTGGGTCTGTAAAGTCACCATTGACTTTACTAGTCTTAACTTAGGAACTTAACCAGTACAAACCATCTTACTGTGGAAGTACTGGTAGGGGCAATTAGATTGCCCCTGGGTCTGTTGTCGAGGGGGTACTGTCCCGTCCCCCCTCGCCGAGTTCTGGCTGGTGGCAGTGGATACCACGGAAATATTCCACCGGAATATTTCCCAATGGGATTTCCCATTGTTTTTAATGCACCACTTTTTGGTGCAATGTTAAAGATACCGCCGGTTTATTTATTCAATATAAATTCACCGGTTGGGATTTTTTGCCAGAACTCGCCGCCAAAATGGCGTCTAGGTTCACTTCAGTAACCCTGAACCCGAGTCGAGCCTTTGTTCCACTTTTGGCGGGCTTCTGCACAGAAGCCCTCCACAATGGTGCCATTCTGTCTGGGTACCACAGGGGGTGTGGGAGGGGGTTTAGGCACCCTGGACTGAGTTGCCTTGCCAACTCATGTCGCACTCTGGTGTGATTGGCCCAAGTGGTGAGCCACCCCGCTCACCACTTAGCATGTTTGAGTGACAGCTAGGCTGTATGAATAGGGGTTTGCTGCATAAAAGCAGGGTTTTTGGGACTGGTTCTTCAGAAGTCGCCACAGGACCTAAGAAGCCGAAGAGGGAGAAGCCGAGCCGACCTGCCAAGATGACACCACCGGTGGAGCCCTGCGGAACCGTCTCACCACTTTTTCCGACGACAGAGGAGATCTCCCGCCGGAGAGTCTCCTTCCCTTAACTGGTGGGGACAACCAGTTGCTGCCTTCTTTTCGCCGTCCCGAAGCATCTCGTGGCGGCCTTGCCTGTGCCAAGCACCCCGGCAACCGGGATACCACTTTTTACCTCAACCGCGAAAGAGGGGTAAAATCCTTTGTGACAGGAAAACTCCACGGCTGGTCTCATCCCTGGTAGTGCAACGACCTTCACCTTTCCTCCACGTCGAGATCACCTCTTCCTCTGGACGACGCCGCGACTTGCACCCACTACCAGGAACAACTACCACCGCTGGAGGATCCTTTCCACTTTTAAAAAGGTACTGTGTTCCGTCCGGCTTCCCTTGCCACCGATTGTACGGGGTAGATTTAGCCCTCGGCTCTCGAACCTGGGTAAGCCTGGGACACCCTAACTAAACTTTTTCTAAATTCAGTAAAACCTTTTCTACTCACCTGCAAAGACTTGTGACATTGTGTGATCTTGGGCATAGTTTCGCCTGGCTCTCCCTAAAGCGGGCCACGAACCAATTCTCCTTGTTCCACAATTGACTGCCTTTTCTAACCTTATGTGAAAAGTGTTTTACCTTGCTGCTTTCATTACTTCTGCTTTTTCCCTCCCTTTTCTAATAACTTGTTGGAGTGCCATCTGACGTTAAGCGCTCACCTCTGTTGGGAAATAAGTGGTGTTAATTTAGACTTGTCCAACAAATGACTAGGGATGTACATATAAGTAATAGTGACTGTGTTTTGACTTACTTACCTTTTTCTGTGCTAGTGTAATTTATGAGTGTGCCTTTAAAATAAATAAGTATATACTTTTACACCTAGCTCTGGTCAGTGTTTGCTTGTACTACTGTGCCTCTGTACCTATCCTGTATCCTCTATATACTGCCTAACTCTTCTTGAGGGAAGTCTGACTGCTCAGCCACAGCTACCACAGTGAATCTGTGTGGTACAGACTGCTACCAAGTGGGTTTACTGCCAACACCTGTAGTCTTAAATCTTTTGCAGTGGTCCCAGAGGGAACTGCACAGGTTTCTGCTTAACACATTGTATACGTTGCCTGCCATGCTTGCATGACAGGGAGCGTGTACAGTTCCAATTAAACTCTGCCTGACATGTAAGCACTGCACTTTTGAACTCTGCTGTGCATATGACGAAAATTTGGTGGCGGGGAAGCCGCCTACGTGTATGTCAACACGTAACAGCTCATCGTCACAATATCACTCTTTTTGATAAAAAGAGCTCCAGGGATTGGCCACCAGGGGGCGCAGAGATGTGGTAGCTTCTCTGTGCTGCTCCGTCACCGCTGGAAATGTAAGGGTACTGAGCCCCCACTATATGCCCCCACTCAGATGATCTGGTGACCCCACCTTGCTGCATAACACCTGAGGCACACGTGAGAGGTTTCGCACTTCTGGCCCCAGGAACGACTACGTTACACCAGACCGAAAGAATACAGGAGCGCTTCCGAGCCGTCTCCCTGCTCCAGCCGGAGATCATGGCGGTCCCTGCGGGCAGTGAGTGAACGGCCCTCCCCTCAACATGGCGCACAAGGAAATCTCTGGCCCTGTGGGGTCGCCAGGCCTGGCGACAGCCACCTATCCCGGGATCCGATGGCAGGAGATCAGGCGGGAGAGACCCCCCAGGGGAGCCGACACTGAAAGGACTTGCGCAACTCCTGAGGGTTGCTGCCGGGAGATCGGTAACCCCTCTGCCCCAGATAGAGTGCAGTACAGTGCACTGATAAACCCGCCCCCACTCAGGGCCAGGAGAAGACAGGCAGGAGCGGGCTAGCACCGAAGGAGCCCTGTTGAGATTATCTGCGAAAACCCACCCCACCTGAGAACTGCACAGCAGCCCTGGCAGGACATCAGCGAAGTGGCTGGAGTGGGCCTAGAGAGCACGTCTACGTTTTGACAGCCTATTAACATCCCCCCTACATGTGGTCCCACTTTGGGAGATTTGGGGAGTGATAGTGTGGAACACAGATAAGAGTGGATCCAGAGGTAGAGTGGCATAAGAAAAAGTTGACTCACCTACCACAACCAAGGGGGCGGCACAGGGAGGTTCACCCTCCCCCTGTCCCCCCTTAGTTGTGGTAGGTGATAGGTGAGTCAATTTTTCTTATGGAAATGTCCTATGGAAATGCAGAGCGGACAAAGACAACCTTCTGGAGAAGCTGGGAGGGATCCATCAAGGGACAGGAGACGGGTCCTTGGCTCGAGGAAATTTAAGAAATTGAACACCTCGCCTACCCACGGTGGCCCTTGATTCCGATACGGGGAAGATGGAACCTTTGGATTGTCTGTCATTATAAATCTCACTGGGTGACACTGGGAAGGTGGCTGGGGTATCCGTTTGTGTGGCGACCCAAGGGGGTCCGCTGGTTAGTGGAGGGGGTGGACTGATGGGAATGATCTTTCTGGCAGTGGTGGAGATGATTGGGAAAGGGGCGAGGAGGTTAATTGCCTTCCAAGATGATTTACGGGGGGGGGTGGGGGGAAGTTTCAACACATGGAGCATTTGAGAGATTTGGGCCGGGGTGACCGGGCGGGTTGGTGGTTCGGTCGCTAACAAACGGTTGGGTCACCTGACTGGATGCCTGAGGAGGGGGAAGGGGGGAGGGGGAAACTAACGCAGGATTTGGAGGGGTTGTGGGAGAGAGAATGTGGGAGAGCACACGGTCTAGTTGGACACGGGCGGTGGGGGTAGGGGGTTGGGGCACGCAGTCAGAGGGTGCCAGGGCTCAGATAATATTTGGAAGACAATCAACTTAATGCGCTATGCGCAGGAGGCCGACATTGACGCGTGCCTCCTCTCGTTGGACTTTGAGAAGGCCTTTGTTAGGGTGGAGTGGAAGGATATGGCTATCCTCTTGGAAAAAATGGGGGATGGGGAAAACATCCGGAAATAGGTTGTAGCACAGGTTAAGGTCACTGAGAAACTATGAGCATTGTTTCAGATAACCAGAGGCATGAGACAGGGGTGCCCTTTATCCCCCCTGTTGTACGCGCTCACGATGGAGTTCCTGGCGATAGCAATAAGAAAACACCAGTGAATAAGGGTATTTGAAGAGGAGAAGTTGAGTTGAAACTTTCTCTATTCGCGGATGACATATTGGGGTACCTTGTAGATGCACGCTCCCTGCATTAATTTCTCTCATTGATACATTTGAGCCTTTTCTGGGTTGCCAATTAACAAATCTATATCGGTAATGCTGCCGATCCGATTTACAGAGCCAGTCCTAGACCAAAGGAACCGTATGCTAGGGGTAAGAGTAGAGCAATCAGCGATTATGTACTTGGAGGTCCAGTTAGCCAGAAACGTATCCACACTCGCGGCAGTCCACTTTAAACCTCTTCTGGTGGCCAAAAAAAACAATTTGAACCGGTGAGGCACCCCGATACTATCTTGGTATGGGCGAATGAGAGGTACAAATGAACATTCTTCCACGCCACGCCTTCTGTAACTGTTCACGCCCCTACCCACGAAGTTCCCGGAAGAGCTTCTTCAGGGACCTCCACAATAGCGTGCAGAGGTTTGTCTGGCAAAACAAGACCCCGAGGATCAAAAGATCTACCCTCTCCCTCCCAAGGGAGGAGGGTGGCTTCAGCTTTCCGGGCTTTGCTCTATAATACAAAGCTGCCCAATTGCGACTGATCCTAGAGCATATGAGGGATGATCTGGGGACATATTTAGAAGACATGGACACGCACTTGGCCAAAGTGAGGGACTTACTCTGGGCTCCTTATAGAGAAATACCAAAAAGGCTGAAGGAGCATCCTTGCCTGTGAGTGCTATGGTCTCTGTGGAGGGAGGTAAAACGCGCAGAGAGCCTATCCTCTTGGCCTTCTCCGATGTCCTTGGTGTGGGGCCCAGTTATTGGGTTGGGGAACAAGGGATTTTGTAGCACACAAGCATGGTCCGAGAGGGGACTGGGGAGGGTGGGACAGTTTAGGGATGAGGTATTCCTGGAATATGGGAAGGTCGCAGATGTGCTTGGTAGGGATAAGATCTCTATATTCGAATACTTACGATTGAAGGGAATCCTTACAAACAAAAAATGGGGTGACAAAATGAAACGCCCACTCACATCATTTGAAAAGGTACTAGACACGTTGGAGACGAGGAAGGGAATACTGTCTAGACTATATAAGCTTCTGATTCCAACTGACAAGAAGCATAGGCAGGCCTTTAAAAAATACTGGAACGAGTTAGAGAGAGAGGAAATCTCAGAAGAGGTCTGGGGGAAGATACATAAAATTATGTTTCACAGGAACCCGTTTACAGCAGCCATGAACAAAACGTCAAAGTGTTCCAAGGGTGTCATAGGGATCCCCTAAAGATCTCCCGAACATTTGGTCGGTCTTCCCTGCTGTGCCCGGTGAGGTGTGGTCTATTGGGTTCTCAAGCACATATGCGGTGGCATTGCCCATGAATCCAATTGTACTGGATGGACCTACTGGGATGGATGTCGGAGGTTATAGATGAGGTCTTCGCGCTAGACCCACTCCAGATGCTACTGGGGCTCCACTCCACCCCCCAGAGATACTCCAACACCTATAGATATCCGAGAATGTGGGAAGCAATGTTTAGGGCAGATAGGGTGGCGTTGGCACAGAAATGGAAGAGCATGGCTCAGCCCGATAGAAACGATAGGTTACAGAAACTGAAAGGCATGTATTTGATGGACAAGTTGACGGCAATGGTAAACTATCAGATATGCTCATTTAAGGTGGAATGGGACACAGTGATACGCAATTGGGGATGGGATGTGCATTAGAGGGTGTGGTGGAGTTCACCATCACCCTTGGTTGGTAGGACAGGGGAGGTGGGGGGAGACAGCCAGGTGAAACCAGTGAACTCTACGGGGGGAGAGAGCTCAAGAGCGGTAGGCCCTCAGTACATGAGAAGACTGGATAGCTTGGATGAATCTCCACCCGAAGGGCAAATGGACTCAAGCATAGTTCCACTGCAGAGCCCGATTAAGATTAATGTTTTCAGTGTTGAAGTAGAGACATTTGGCCTTTAGGAGATCTCTGCACGAAACCACCTGTTATCGTTGTTGTGGAGTGCGTGTTGAATTTGAAGACCCAACTATGTTTTGTTGTGACATGCACATCTGGTGCCTTCAATAAAAAAGGAAGTTTTTTAAAAAAAAAAAAAGGAGCTTTAGAGTCTATGTGCTCCTCTACTTTTTTAAATAAAGTTTTACTGTTCCTATACTTTTATTAAAAAAAGAAACCTTTCCGGAATGGTTTAGTTTTAAAATAAAAGTTTAGCAAGAAGTTCCCTTAAATAGCAGGTGCATTTGTTTAGTGGCTTGTATGGCGCGTGGGTGGGACGTGCGATGGGGTTTGTGGGGAACATGACAAGCCAGCAGGGAACATAGTTCCTCTACTTCTTTTCATAGACTTCGATCACTGATTCACATTGATGGTATGTGAAGGAACAAGTTACTTACCTGTAACTGTTGTTCTCCAGCATGGGTCTGGCATGGATTCACATGCTCATGAATATTCCCTGTCGTCAGGCTGGGAATCCTCGGTAAAGAAAAAAAATCAGTATCAGTTTCGTTTCTGATCTGTCTTTCGTAGTAGTAACCAATCACTGATCTCTGCGTCATACTGACCACAGCCAATGACTGCCCTCTACCTAAGCCCCGCCTCTGGCAGCCATCTTCAGATTTGGTAGCACGTGAAGTGGCAGTATGACCAAGTGAAGAGCCGCAGAGGGGTAGGCGGGAGGGTTCGCATGTGAATCCATGCCAGACCCATGCTGGAGAACAACAGTTACAGGTAAGTAACTTGTTCCTTCTCCAGCATGGGGTCTGGCATGGATTCACATGCTCATGAATATAAGAATAAATAGCAGTACACACATGCACAACCACGGGGGGTGGCAAAAGGCTCAACATTAAGCAATACAAAAACTCAACATTAAGCATCTCTTACCTCCTCACCAGGCTCACCTTAAGCGAACAGGTTGCGCAGCACTGCTTGGCCGACCCTGGACTCCTCCCTGGAATCCCGATCGACGCAGTAGAATCTCGTGAAGGTGTGCGTCGACATCCACGTAGCAGCCCTGCAGATGTCCAGCAGGGGCACACCAGACAGGAACGCCGTAGTAGCAGCGATCGCTCTGGTCGAATGGGCTCTCGGACGGCCTGGCAGCGGTTGGTTAGCCAACCGGTGGCAGTGCATGATGCAGCCGGAGAGCCATCTGGAAATAGAAGACTTCGAGAGAGCCTTCCCTTGATTCACAGGTCCAAAGTTCACGAACAGCTGTGAAGTCCCCCGGAAACTCTTCGTGCGGTCCACGTAGAACTTCAGCGCTCTAGCCACATCCAGCGAGTGCAAAGTCCTCTCGGCCGGCGACGAAGGAGACGGGAAGAAAACAGGTAACACCAAGGGCTCGTTAAGATGGAAGTCCGACGGCACCTTGGGCCTAAAGGAGGGGTGCGTCCTAAGCACCACCCTCGAGGCATGGAAAGTCAAGTACGGTGCTTTGCAAGAGAGGGCCTGGATCTCTCCCACTCGTCGTGCGGAGGTAATGGCCACCAGGAACGCAGTCTTCCACGACACAAACTTCATCGGTGCGGAGTGCATCGGCTCGAATGGGGGCCCCATGAGCCTGGTCAGCACCACGTTAAGTTCCCACGCCGGGGCCGGGGCCTTCACCGGCGGGAACGACCGGAACAGTCCTTTCATAAACTCTTTTACCAGTCGATGGGACCACAGGGACGTCCGTCCTGTGGTTCTGGTATATCTGGAGATCGCCGCCAGATGAATCTTAATGGAGGCATGGGCCAGCCCAGCCTTTGCCAGCGATAGCAGGTACGGCAGCACTTGAGGGGCCGTAATCCGTAGGGGGTTGATCTTCTGTGCTCGGCACCATATAGAGAACCTCTTCCACTTATGACCGTAGCATTTGAGAGTCGAGGACGCCCTGGCCTTTGCAAGAACCTCTCTGCAATCGGCCGGTATATCGTAGCCTCCAAACTCTAGCGCTGCAGGAGCCAAGCCTGCAGGTTCAGCGACGCCGGGTCGGGATGGAGGATGGCGCCTCGTTCTCTGGAGAGAAGGTCCGCATCCGCCGACAGCTTGATGGGAGGGGACGTTGACAAGTCCAGAAGGTCCGGGAACCAGATCTGCCTCGGCCACGCCGGTGCGACGAGGATCATCCTGCACCGGGACCTCTTGAGCTGGCTGATGAGTCGAAGCAGCAATGGCAACGGAGGGAACGCATACAGGTATAGGCCGTCCCAGGGGAACGAGAACGCATCGCCCATGCTTCTCGGCTGGGGAAACCTGCTGGCGAACCTCTTGCACTTCGAGTTCGTCGCTGTTGCGAACAGGTCGATTTGGGGTTTGCCCCATCGTCGGAAGAGTTGATCCACCTGATCCTGGCGCAGTTCCCACTCGTGACACGCGTGCAGCTCCCTGCTGAGCGAGTCGGCGATGGTGTTTCTTTCTCCTGCCAGGTGGAAGGGAACCAGGAACATCCCCAGGGCGACCGCCCAGTGCCACAGATCCTGTGCCTCCTTGGATAGGGCTGGGGATCTGGTGCCTCCCTGCTTCAGTATGTAAAACATTGTCGTGGTGTTGTCCGTGAAGATCCGCACCACCTTGCCCTTGAGCGACGGGAGGAACGATTTGAGAGCCCAGAACACGGCTCGGAGTTCCAGGACATTGATGTGCAGGAGCCTCTCCTCCGGGAGCCAGAGGCCTCTTGCGTGGAGATCTCCGGTGTGGGCGCCCCAACCTTCCAGGGAGGTGTCCGTCGTCACCGTCTCCTGGTACGCCGGCGTCTGAAAGTCCTTGCCCGCCGTGAGGTGCGCTAGAACGCCCCACCACTGAATCGCCCGCCGGAACACCTCGTTGAGGGGGACCCTGTCTTCGAAGGTGCCCGTCGCCTGCATCCAACAGGCGTCGAGAAATTCTTGAAGAGGGCGCATCCGTAGTCTGCAGAGGCGCACCAGGTAGATGCAAGAGGACATCATCCCCAGGAGGGACTTGATGGACCTCACCCTGGCCACGTCCGTGGCAAGCAGGCGCTGGACTTTGCCTAGAATGGTGTTCGTCCGTTCTTCCGACGGGGCCGCCAGGCGCCTCACTGTATCGAGCTTCGCTCCCAGAAACGGGGCCACCTGCGACGGCACCAGGTGGGACTTAGGGTAGTTTATGGCGAATCCCAGGTCTGTGAGTAGCTGGACGGTCCTCGCAGTGTGTTCGACGGCGAGTTCCCTCGTCCTTGAGCGGATAAGCCAGTCGTCCAGGTAGGGGTAGACGTGAATCCCCTGCAGGCGCAGCCGCGCCGCCACTGGTGCTAGGCACTTGGTAAAGACCCTGGGGGCCGACTTCAATCCGAACGGTAGTGCTCTGAATTGGTAGTGGCGTCCCTGGACGACGAACCTGAGGAACTTTCGGTGACTTCTGAGGATGGGAACGTGGAAGTATGCATCCTCCAGGTCCAACGACGATAGAAAGTCGCCTTCCTCCAGCTGTCCCAGTACGTGCTGGAGGGTGACCATCCTGAACTTCTGTGATCTGATGTATTTGTTCAAACGACGAAGGTCCAGGATGGGGCGCCAGCCGCCCGTCTTCTTCCTGACGAGGAAGTACCTTGAGTATACCCCGAAGCCTCTTCGGGACAAGCTCGATGGCGCCTTTCCTGAGCATCGCCCGTACTTCCAACAGCAGTTGCGGGACGTGATTTTCCTTCCTGGCCACAGGTGGAACGTGAGAGCACTTCTTCAGGAATTTCATAGAGTGTCCTCTTGCCAGGGTATCCAGCACCCAACGGTCGGTGGAGATGGACTTCCACACGCCGACGAAGTTAGTCAGCCGGCCTCCCACCGGTGTGCTTCGGTGGGGGCCCGAGACCACGGCCGGTTCAGTCCTGCTTGGAGGTGGTGGCCTTGCCGCCCTGGCCACCTTGCCGACGGCGGCGAGACGCTCCCTGCTTGCCGCGACCCCTGTAGGCCTCCTGAGACGAGGAGCGTGCCGCCTGGCGGTAGGACGACGATCCACCGCTGGATCCCTTGGAGGCACCCTGTCTGCCTCCGGAGCTCCGAAAGGGCCGTCGTTGCTGAAGGGCTCCTAGGGCGCGTGCAGTCTCCGTGTCCGTTTTTATGGCTTGGAGGGATTCGTCCACCACCTTCCCGAACAAGCTGCTGCCGTCGAACGGCATGTCCAACACCCTGGACTGGATGTCCTGACGGAAGTCGGTCGCCCGGAGCCAACCCCGTCGTCGTAGGCAAACACCGTTGCCCAGCTGGCGTAACCCGGTATCGGCAATATCTGTTGCCACCGTTATGGCGTGGTCCGACACCACCTCGCCCTCTTGCAGTATTTCCAGGGCCTCGGACCTCTTGTCGTCCGGCAGGAAGTCCAATATGGGGGCCAGCTTAAACCAGAGCTCCCTGTCGTAACGGGCCACGATCGCCAGGGCGTTGGCCACTTTGATAGTCGTCGCCGCCGACTAAATGACCCGCCGCCCCATGGCGTCCAACTTCTTTCCCTCGTCGTCCGGCGGGGAATTCGACGTCGAGGCTCCTGACCCCGCCGCTTTCTTCTTCGCCGCCGCCGAGACGACCGAGTCTGGCGTTGGCTGGGCCCCGAGGCACAGGGGAGCGGTTTCGGGGACCCGGTACTTCTTCTCGTACCGGTCCCGTTTGGCTGGAGCCGTGGAGGGGTTCTTGAGAACCGACAGGCCCTCCTCCCAGATGTCATCGATTAGGGGCACCGCGATGACCGTCTTCCTCTTGGCCTCCCGGCGCTGATAGAGGAAACCTTCCTTTCTCTGCTCCTCCGGGCAGAGCTGGAACAATTTGGACGCCCTGGCGATCATGGCGTGGAATGAGCCAATCTCATCGGGCGGCGAGGCCTGTGCGACGGGAGACGGGAGACCCGTTCCGTCGTCGTCGCCCTCAGAACCCGTCGTCGAGCCCAACGCACCGTCATCTCCCGACTCGTGGGAGGATGAGGAGGGAACTGTAGGCCTTACGGGGGCGAGCGGAGGAGAGGGTTGGGTCCTCTGTCGTTTGTTCTGAGGACTTCCCGACGGGCCAGGTTGCGGGTCCTCCGGCCTGGGCCGTGGGAATCTCATCCTTATCTCAGAGCATAAGGACTGGATGGCAGACAAAATGGCCGCCGAGCCATCCTGAGGCCTAGGATCCGGCTGCGCCGGAAGGGAAGGCCGCTCTTCCTCACCATCGTCGTCTTCCTCGGTTATCTCCCGAGGATCTTCCTGACGGGATCGAACCTTCTCGAATTGGACTTCGAGGTTCCTCACGGCCTCGGTCAGTTCCTCCTCCGAGGCTGACTCGGAGCTCGAGGAGGGCACCGTGCCCCCCCTCGCTTCTTCCATCATGGCGGCCACGACGATGGGCTGAAAAGAGGATTCCCTCCTTGGAGGCAGGGAAGCTCTAGTCCCGGAGGCGGTCTCCGCTGGCGGTGTCTCTGCCGGCTTGGCCAGAGTCGCCGCGATAGCCTCGATAGAGGCCTTCGCCTGCTGGGTAGGGGCCTTCACCACCTTAGGTGCGTCCCGGGCACTCTCCTTCGGGGGAGGGGCGACGCCCCGCTCCCCCTCTTCCGAGATCGGACGGGGCTTCTCCCGAAGCTTACCCGGGGTCTCGGACTTTCTCTTCCCCGAACCGGAGCGTTGGCTCGTGGTTGACGTGCCGGGGAAGGTGCGCCCTGCCTGGCGACCGAAGAGCCCGACCTTTCGGCGCTCCCGGAGCCAGCGGACTTGCGGCGCTTGGCCTGGTGTTGGGCCCCCGTTGCCGGGGCGCCCGCACAGGACTTAGAAGCCCGCTCGGACCCTTTCTTTTTCTCACCCGTCGAGCCCTTCTCCAACCAGCTTGCGAGACGGGATCGACGGTCTCTCATGGTCCGCTCCGACAAGTTCTTGCAGAATTGGCAGTCCTTCTCTACATGAGTCTTGTCCCCATGAAGACAGTAGAGGCATCGCAAATGTTCGTCTTCCTTAAACACATTCTGTAGCCCGCATCCAGGGCAGCTGCGAAACAGCTTGGGTCCGGGCGACAAACTCGCATCCTGGGCCATCTCGAAGTAGGCCGCGAATCTTCTGGAATCCTCCAAGAAGTTGATTCGACAAAATCTTCACCCTTGAGGGGCGTAGGAAAATCCCGCAACGGGTAGCCGTTAACGGGAGTAGAAACGGTGGAGCTTGAGGCTCGATTAACCGAATAAATGTGAAAATTCACCTGAAAAAGCACGAAACACGCAGTAAAAGCTCGAGAGCTAAGCACGAGGACTCCCAAAACTTGAACGTGCGGTAAAAATCCAAAGATGGCTGCCAGAGGCGGGGCTTAGGTAGAGGGCAGTCATTGGCTGTGGTCAGTATGACGCAGAGATCAGTGATTGGTTACTACGAAAGACAGATCAGAAACGAAACTGATACTGATTTTTTCTTTACCGAGGATTCCCAGCCTGACGACGGGGAATATTCATGAGCATGTGAATCCATGCCAGACCCCATGCTGGAGAAAGAAAGGATAGGCACATTGAGTGATTCCACAAATATGCAATTCCTCCATTTATTTATTTGAATTTTGGCCCAGTATTGGCCCTATCCACAGGGTCTCGGAGTGCCTTACAAGGTTCAAAGGGTGGGAGGTGACAGAAGTTACACATTCTTTCAGGACAGGAAAGAAATATAGGATGGAAAGGCAATGTCGGGGAAGGCAGAGTGGGCGAATTAGGTGTGGGGAGGTATGCTTTGAGGCTTATTCGGTAAGTGGTGATGGAAGGTGCAGTGTGGATGTTGAGTGGTAGGGCGCGGCAAGCTCTGGGTGGCCACTGGGTGAATGCTTGTTTGTGTGTGCATGTTAGATTGCAGTGTGGAATACATAGGAGATTTTGCCTAGTTTGTCTAGTGTTTGTGTGGGTGATTGGTTTCAGTTTGTTGAGAAGGTATGATGGGGTTTTGAGGTGGATGACTTTGTATACAATGCAGAGTCAGTTGAAAGCAATTCTGTGTAGTATAGGCAGCCGGTGAAGTTGGGAGCGGGCTAGGGTGATGTGTGAGTGTTTGGGTAGGTGGGTAGGTGTATTAAGAGTCTAGGTACTGAATTCGGTACGGCTTGCAGTGGGGGCAAGGGTGCGGTTGTGGAGTCCAGTGAGGAGGGGCTTTCCTTACTCCAGCTTGGTCAGAACTAGTGCTTGGACTGCAGTGCAGAAGTTGCGTAGTTGTAGGTTGCATGTTTTGGTGACGACAGCTATGTGGTGTGTGAAGGAATGGTGGGTGTCGATGGAGAAACCTAGTGATTTGACAGGTGTGGAGAGGGATAAGGGTGTGTTGCCTGTGTTGAGTTCTTGAATGCAGGGTGTGAGGTCACGTTTGTGCCTTGAGGCAGATGAGGAGATATTCCATTTTCGAAGGGTTGAGTTTGAGGAAGTGAGTGGCCATCCAGTTGGTGAGGGTGGAGGGACAGATTTTGAGGATGTGGAGTTGTAAGGGGGAGGAGATTTATAAATATATTTGTGAGCCGCCTATGTATTGGTGAAAATGGGATGCTGCGGTTGCTAAGGGTCTGTCCAAGCGATTCAACATATAGATTGAAGAGGAGGGGAGAGCGGGATGATTCTTGTAGAACTCCCTCCTGGCCTGAGGTGGGGTTGAACTGATAGGGGTCATGGAGACAAAGCGTGCACGGTCAGTGAGAAAAGAGGTGAATCAGTTGAGAACTGTGCTTCATCCTGTCTTTAGAAGAATGTTGATGGTGTTGAAGGCTACGGGGAGAGGTGGAAGAGCACAAAGAGGGATTTGTGGCCTTTGTCAGTGATGCTGTGGAAGTAATTGAGGATGTGAAGTGTAGAGCTCTTGATGCTGTGCCTGTGTCGAAAAATGTATTGTAAGGAGGTTGTGTGTTGTTGGAATTGGACTGTGACAAAGCGTTCCATGAATCTGCTGAGGAATGGCAGGATGATGGGACAGTAGTTTTAAGGGAGTGTAAGGCTGAGGGATGGTTTCTTGAAGAGGGGGCGATTTGTCTTCCTTTGAGTGCAGGGTTACGTAGTACCATTTGAGAGACAGTTGATGATGTTAAACCAGTGGAGAGCCTGAGTAATAATGACGTTGGGTGCGGCTTTCGGTGGGCATGTGCCATCCAGGAAATGTACAGGGGCCATCCAGGAAGTGAGCTGGTTGTATTTTATTATTATTTTTTTTTTTATTATTTAAGTGTATATGGTTTATTTCAAACCTTTCACATCAGTAAAACATTAAATTTCATTAAGTTTCATTAAGAGATCTGTCATAATGCAATCACATTGAATTTACGAAGAAACGATTTGCAGAATAAATGCTGATAAATGGTAATAAAATGTTAGCTACAAATTAACACAATGACTGAAAATCAAAAAATTAAATTAATTTAAAACCTCCTTTTATAATCAAATGGAGTACTTAAGGTAAATTTCTGTTGCTAACAGTATTAAATAAGATAAAATTGTTAGATCAATAGTTTTAGGTGACGAGTAAATATTTAACATTGGTTCAGCATAACCTTTCATTCACTCGAGTTCATTGTTTGTGATGTATTTCCCTCATCAATGTGATCAAGTCTTTTTAGGGTGTTTTCAAAGAATTTGACTGTTGCGAAGTTTATTTTTGGGGATTGACAGGTGTATATTAAACTCCACCATTTCTCCGCATCTAGATCACATAAGTCAGTGATATTACTTGCTAGAAAAAGGGTTCGCAAATCTCCTAATTCTGGACAGAATAGCACTAGATGAGTTAGAGATTCTTCGCCTCTTTTGCACAGTCTACATTTTGTACATATTTTCTCTTTTGAGTATCTTGCTTTTGTCGTTTTGTTTCGTAAGATGTTTAATCTGAAACGTAATAACAGATCTCTTTGTTTTGAACTAGGAAATTTTTTCAGATAATCTGGTATAATAGACATCACACCACAGTTGGATTTCAAAAGTGTGTGTGTTTTCGCCGAAGCTCGTTTCGTTTCAGTGTTCGACCAATCCTCTGCCCACAGCGTTCTTTTTACAGCTATTGGTTTCTCCGTTAGAGTTTCGATTTTAATGCCAAATTCTGTCAGGGTTTGTTTATTTCCATTTTTCCAATCTTCTATTACTTTTTCCTCATAGTTATTGGAATTTCCCAGTATTTCAAATTGAGGAGGTGTCAGGTTGGTCATTGTTTTTCTGTACAACATCAATTGATTGTAACGTATATGTATGTATATTGATGTTAAGCCTAGTTCATGGCGGATTACCGAGATTGGAATCGCTTTTGGTATTGAAAGGACGGTTTTCCAAAAAAGACCTTCTAGAGTAGACCAGAATTTCTCAGGGATATTTGTGCCAGTTTCTGCTCCGTATATAAGTGTGGGAATTACTTTTAGCTTGTAGAATGTAATCACTGGACATAGAGAGAATTTTCCATATCTTTTATTGATGATGATTGCTTGGGCTGTTAGCTGTTTAGTTTTTGTCTTTAACATCTTTTTCCAGGGTTCTTCATTCTTTATCCCGCTTATTTGTAGCCCTAAGTATCTCATTTCTTCACAAGGTTTTATCCAAGTTTCATTCACTTTCCATTCTTCATTTTTGGTCTTTTTCCATCTTTTGTCACTGATTATTAATATCTCGGTTTTATCTGCATTTATTTCTAGGTCATTGTTTTCTATGTATTTTTCAACCTGATTTAATGCACGTTGTAGACCAATTTGTGTATGATCTAAGATTATCAGGTCGTCTGCATATAGCAGGTGATTGACTGATTTGCAGTTTAATCTTGGTGGAAAAGACCTGATATTTCCAAAGCATTGTTGCAGGTCTTCAATATAGAAACAGAATAGGGTGGCTGCTAACGGGTATCCTTGTTTAAGGCCTTTTGTTGTTTTTATGGCCTCCGATAGATTTCCGACTTGATCCAATTTAATTCTTATTGAAGTTTCAGCATACAGTTCTTTTATTGCATTTAGGAGATCAGGAGGGCACCCTTTAGAAGCCATTTTTTCCCAGAGTCGGCTTCTGTTCACACTGTCGAATGCTTGTCTAAGATCTATACTGGCTATGTACAGTTTTTGTTTATTTGTGAAAGCTCTTCTTTTCATCAGGCCTAAGATCAGAAGATTTAAATTGCACCCCACATTTTCGACAAAGCCTGATTGTCTTTTGTCGTAGGTATTCGAGTCCTTTATCCAGGTCTTTAATTGTTTAAGCAGAATTGTGGCAAAAATTTTCCCGACACAGTCTAATAAAGCGATTGGGCGGTAATTTTTGGGATCCATTCTATTGCCTTTTTTGAATATAGGGACGATGATGGCCAGTTTCCAAGATCTTGGTATTTGTCCTTGCTTCACAATTCTCTTAAAGAGTCTTTCACAGAAAGTTGCCCATTTTTCTGGATCTTCTTTTAGCACTGCATTTGACAAGCCGTCTGGGCCTGGGGCTCTTGACGAGCTTGCTCTCTTGATTAAGGATTTTATCTCTTCCTTATCAAATTTAATTTCCCATGGGCATGATATTTCTTCTTTAGTATTATTCTTCTCCATGGTTTGTGTCTCGTTGAATAATTTTGTAAAGTGTTCTGCCCAAACATTTTCTGGTATTGGATTCATGAGGGCTGCCATTGATTGTTTCTCATTTAGCAGGTCCCATAGAGATCTGCTATTTTTCCTTGATATTGCTCTTTGCATGGCTTCAGCATCTTGTTGAAGTAGTTGTGATTTATGGGCTTTTTGCCAGTTTTTGTATTTTTGTTTCCTTCTTTGGATAAGTTCTTTCAGGTTTTTGCTCTTTTCGTTTTTTAAAGCACATATATCTTTTCTTAGAAGTTTTTTGTGACGCTACTTCTGGATCATATATATGTAGCTTTCTGATTCTTGGTCTTATGTTTTTTTCATTGCTTTGTTTGAAGATCTGTAGTGATGTTTCATATTCTACGGACAATTGTTCTTTAGATTGCCATTTTTCTAAGTTTTTTAGTACAACATCGAAGTCTCTTTTTTTCAGCCTTAGTCGATTTAGGCCATGTTCTAGCTCTATTTTTGTGTCCCACATTCGATTTATTCGAGTCTTCGAGTGTAAAAATTCAGCAATGATTGGGTCGTGGTCACTATGGTTTGACGGTGATATCCTGAAGCTTTGTGCCTTTGCTAGTAATCGTTCGCATACAAACATGTAGTCAAGTGTGTTACTTACGTTGCCATTTGACCAAGTGTTTGCAGGGGGAATATCGCCCTTCATATTGCCATTAAGTCTGTGTAGTCTTCTTGTTTCCATTTCTTCATTCCATATTTTACCACGTTTACGTTTATAGTCGTTTTTGTATGTGGATGTTTGAGTAACTTTATTTCGTTCGAAACAGTTCGCATTCAGGTCGCCGCAGATGATGATATTTAGCTCTACGTATGCTTCTATTTTTTCGTCTATGCATTCCATTACTTGGTCTATGAAGCATTCATCTTCATTTTTTTTAGGATTCCAGTAGACATTTAATATTAGCACTTTTTGGTTGGCTTTTGGGGTGTCTAGTAGGAATTCTATGGTTATTGCTTGAATGTATGAGTTGACATTTTTTGATTCAATCACCTGTATTCCTGATCCATTTTTAATCAGGGTTAGGAGACCTGCAGATGGTCTTCCGATCAAGCTTCCTTTAGCAGGGTTGCATAACACAGTATATCCTTCTTTGAATGGAGCTGTTTTTAGCCAAGATTCCTGTATGCATATAATGTCTAGCTCATTTAGAAGAGGATTGAAATCATTGAAAAGATGTCGGAAGCCTCTGGTGTTCCAGCTTCCTAATCTCCATCGGTTGGTGTGAGTTTGTTTGAGTGGCTACAGTTCTGTTCTGGTAGCGAGAGATCCTGCTAACCAATTCCAATATTTCGGGTCTTCCTTTGTCATTTGTTGTGAATTTATTAGGCCACTTGTATTTCCATTTCTTCTTATTGTTATTTTTATTTTGTTTAAATGCTCTTTTTCTCGCATTTGTGTTTGTTCTTTATTTCCGTTTTCCATCTCTGTACTGTATGGAGGATCTGTGGTTGATCTTAATTTGTTTTTGTTTTCACTCATATTGTTCTGATCGTGTTGATAATTCTCTCTTTGATTTGTCTTTTTGTTTTCAGTTCTTGAGTTGGTGAAGTGTGGACTTTCATCTCCTGAGAATGATCTCTCAAAATGTACAATTTTCTTTTTTTTTTCACTCATTCTGGGCTCTTCGTGTGTAATTTGGGTGTCAGCTAGTTCAGAGATCGTAAATCCTAATGCTCTGAAATTCTCATGGGCCTCCAACATAATTGAGGCAAGTATTGCTGAGTTCGTCACGATTTCCACCAAGTCGACACGCGCTTCGTCCGGAAAGCTTACCGACAGTAGTTCTTCTGATTTTATTATTTTTAATTGAGGAATGTATTGAAGAAGTCTCATAATTGCTGATCGATTTAAAGTCAGTCCATCGGCATTTTTTCCTGTTTTTTCTATTGTTACGACCGTATTTCTCGGTGGTTTTGGTTTTTCCTTATTCCATTTGGTGTTCGCGCCGATATTCTTAAAGTTTCCATGTTTTCCATTTTGGGGCCAAGGCTCCCTTCTTGTAACGTTTTGGTGGTCATTTTTCGGGACGGTAAATTGCAGTTCTTTTTGGGGACAGTGGCCCTTCAGTTCTTTTGATTCTGAGTGTTTAGCCGTGCATTTTTTTAGTTTATCACTTAGTGTTAGAAAATCTTCATCGACAGTCTTAGAATCAAGGCATACTTCTTTGGCTTCATATGTGTTAAAGTCCATAATCGTTCGTTCTTGTATTTGATCTGTTTGGACAATGTCGTCGTCATATATCGAGCAGTCTAAAAGTTCTTGTATGCTTTCCTCTTGTGAACAGTCTTCTTCTGATGACACGGAGACTGTTGTGGTCTTTTCGGGGATTGACTGGATTGGTGACTATGAGTTTGCTACAAGAGGCAATACTAGGCGGCTCTTTTTCTTCTGTGTCTTTTACATTTCGTAAAAAGCTCCTAGATCCGCAGTGCTTCTTCTTTTCTTTACTGGTCACGTTTTTTGTTTTATTTAGACTTTTTTGGTTATTCTTTTGTGTGTTTGTATTTACTGCTTCTAATTTTTTGTTTACATTTTGGTCGAAAATTGGAAAGGCGCTTGATTTTGTTTTCTCCTCATTTTCAATCGGTTTATCAGCAATCTCAGGTGTAGGTTTTTGACTAATTTCATTTTCCGTTTGTATTGGAATAGGGGTTGTTCTTATGTTTGGAGACACAATGGATGAGTCTCCTGAGTGTGTTGATTTGGGTCCCGTCACATGGAGAGGACTTTGGGTCTCTCTCTGTTCTTCTCGTGTGGGAGACCGCATGAGGCTCTGTCTTGATTCAGTCTTTTTTGATCCAGAGGATAAAGTTGTGACAATTTCGCGTATTCCTTCTAGGAAGTGATGTTTATCAGTTTTAGCTTCTTTTAATAAATCAATCAAAGTTTTTAGGACCACTCCGTCCATTTCTTTCTCTCTGCTTCGCTTTTCTTTAATTTGCTCCATGACTGATTCCACGTAGATCATTTTGCTGTTCATTAGGGCAACTATTGTTGACTGATCTCGAAGGTTTTCATTTAGGGCTTCGTAGAGTTTTAAGAAGGGGGCCAGTGTTATTGATACAGATGCTATGATTGCTTCTTGTGTCTCTTTTAGCCACCTCACTTCATTTGCAGATCCATGTGTGGTACTATTTGAGTGTCTTTGTAAATTTGTTCTTTTCTTCCTGTTACTTTCATTTGGACTGGACTCTGAAGAGGATGAAGAAGTATCCTCTGACGTCATATTTTCAATTTGGCCTGTTTTTGTGTGTGGTAAAAAGTTTTTAATTTTGTCTTGTAATGTTTTTATTTGTAGGTCGCAATTTTTATTTAATTCTCTCTCTCTGGAAGGCCTTAGTCTGTGATTTTTTAGTTCATACATTGTTTTAGTGGTAGTGTCACTAGTCGATGCTTCTTTATTAACTGGATAAGTAGGGGCCTCTGGTGTATTTGACAGAGAGATTTTCTCTGGTGAATGGATTCGGGGGCACTTTGGGGACCAGGAATCAGTTACCTCATTCTCTTTGCTTTGATTTGCAGTAGATTTTTTCTGGTTTTCCATATCCTTCAGCATTTCTGTGGTTGGATTAGTCATCTGTGTGTCTGTGGTCTCTACTATATTATTTAGTAGATCGTCATCTGTTATTTCGGTAGTCACATTTCCTTTGAGTGATGTGTTGTTTTCTTTCTGCACAATTCTTGCACTGGAAGTTACAATTTCTTCACAGTTTATAGCTTTGCTTTTTTCTGAAGGTGCAATTTTTCCATTAAAGTGCCATCTAAGAGTGCCAATTTCTGATGTAGAATAGCACCTTTTTTTTGTCTGCTTCTTTAAGGTTTGTATGCCATGAGCTTCTGATCTTTTGTCTTGATCGCCTTCTGTATTTGTGACAGTCTTTTTTGTGTTAATGCTTTTTTCCACAACTTTGGGGTATGTATTTTCATAAGAAAATTTTGGCACCTTGTTTTCATTTGGGATATTTAATAATGGGTCTGGGGACATTTGCGTGGTTGAGTTGTGTGTTTTAGTTGGTCCAGGTTGCCCATGCTTTTCTATAAGCAGAGGCCTTTCATTTAGGCTTTTTTTTTCCCCGGACGTGAGAGAGTTAATTTCTCTCTCTACGTCCACAATGCTCGAGGCCGGTTCAGGCTTTCGAGCGACTCCACCCCCGCACGGCATCAAGCCGCGCGTCTCTCTGCAGCAGCGGGGATCAGCTGCCGCCTCTCTCGCGCCGTCCGCGTTCGCTGCAAGCGATACTGCTGCGGGGCACTGGGGATCGGTGTTGGGGCCGAACCCGGCTTCTCTCCCGCAGGGCGCCGGCCAGGCCGCCCCCATGTCCGCATCCATCTCCGCCAACCGCGATGCCGCTGCGGGGCGCTGGGGATCGGTGCAAGGGCCGTGGCCCGCCTCTCCTCCCCTGCAGGGCAACGGTAGGTCCGTGTCCATATCAGCCTCCGTCCCCGCCAGCCGTGACACCACTGCGGGGCGTGGGGGCCTGGAAGGCGGGCCGCAACACACCTCCTCTCCCCTACGGGGAGTCAGGATAGTTGCGCCCATATCAGCGCTCGCCTCCAAGACGTGCACTGCAGACGGCGCTCCCGAGCTCCCGGTCACGATCTCCTCAGCCTGCCCCACCCATTGGCCGCACCTCACATCGGCCGAGGGCTCCTCGCACACCCCGCCGCAAAGGGCGCTGGAGCCGCGGTGACAATCACATGCCGCGATGCAGCTAGCCGGCGACCCCCCAGGAGCCGCACGTGGGTCCAGATAAGGTAAGGACCAGTTGTTTGGCGGGGTAGGCGGGATTTGGGGGGTACTTCCATTTGTAGTTGTAGTTGTGTTGTGTACTTTAATGAGGCTTAGGTTTGGTGTTAATTTTTTGCATTGTTTTCCAAAGCCTTTTGTACTAGTCTTTAAGTTAGATGGAGCGTAAGGGGAGGTTAAGGGTGCATTATTAGACTGATTTTCATCCAGTGCACGTACCTTACTCCGTGTTCTTGAGTGCATGTCTCCTGATGTCTCACGGTCCATTTGCTCGCACATCGGCGAACACTCGGCAAACACTCCGCTACGCTCCGCGTCTGTGGGTGGTTCTTAAGGGATCCAAAAGTGTAGAAACAGAGAACAGACTTTAGCAGAGCTTCTCCTTTCTCCTTTGCTGCCAAACACTCGACAAACACTCCGCTACGCTCCGCGTCTGTGGGTGGTTCTTAAGGGATCCAAAAGTGTAGAAACAGAGAACAGGCTTTAGCAGAGCTTCTCCTTTCTCCTTTGCTGCCAAACACTCGGCAAACACTCCGCTACGCTCCGCGTCTGTGGGTGGTTCTTAAGGGATCCAAAAGTGTAGAAACAGAGAACAGACTTTAGCAGAGCTTCTCCTTTCTCCTTTGCTGCCAAACACTCGGCAAACACTCCGCCGTATTTTTACTGTGAGGGTGATGAGGGTATCATGGACGATGGTGTGGAATGTGTCCCATTGTTGGAGCAGGGTGTGGCATTGGGACTGCAGAGGGGAGAGCGTGTATGATGTGGTGTATTTTAGAGTAGAAGCAGCTCCCAAGGAAGTTACATACTGGGTGGATGGGGTGGGGAAGTTGTGGGTGGTTGTTTGGAGAGTTATTTGATGATGGTGAAGTTTCTGTATGCAATAGGTGGCAGAATGGAGTCCTTGGAGTAGTGTCAGCTTTGGTATTGCATATGGCAATAGTGTATATGCTGCAGCAGTGTTTGTGGTGTGTCCTACTGGCGGGGCATGGGTTGTTTCGCGAAGCTCTTTTTGAGGCGTCAGGCTTCATGATTGATGGAGAAGATGTAATTGTTGGGGGGCTAACCATGTCCATATGTCGATTTTTGTAGGCTGCCTAAAATCGGCCGTAAACAATCAGCCTTTTTTTTAGGTGTGAAATATAGGTGACCTGGAAGGAGACTGCGCCTAATTCTTGCACACGAGACTTATTTTTTTAATTTTTATATTTTTTATTTTTTATTTTTCAGAAAAAATTGCCCTTAACGTTGATGACACGTGTTTCGGTCCTCCAAGGACCTTTCTCAAATCAGGGCTATTGATTAGTCTTAATCATAATAAAGTCATAAAAAAACAAAAAATAAACACATAAATAATCACAAAGAAAAATATGTGCATGTATCCAAAACATTAAAGTAAAGGTTTGATTATTGAAATTAGATCAGCATGGAAAAATAAACATTTTTAGGTGAGATGCATATACACAAAAGTACATAGATGTAAAAATAATAAAAATAAAAATAAAAAGCCAGACAATAAATGGATGGGAAAAAAGGTAGGAGAGAAGGGGTGAGATTCAAAAATACAAAATCTCCATTAGTTATTGTACACAATAAATTACTAAAACAAGCAATTTGTAATGGTCATTGTATGTCTCAGAAACAAGTGAAAACATGTTACCTTATGGTCATGCAAGAGGCCCCTGTCACAAGATGTGAAAGATAAGCTTCCATATATCATTGGGATAAATCCCTGAAAGAGCAAAAATAAACAAATAAAAAAATATTTTTTTATGATATAATAAATAAACTCTTGTCTTACCCTAATATAAAGCTCAAAAAGTGAATAATGCACTGGGTATTGGGTTACCAAATGGCGTGTGTTCTTGAATATTAAGGATTATTAGTTGAAAACCAAAATTACACGTGAAAAGATTAGCTTCGCACTCCTAATAACTGATGGTACGCTTTCGCGTGTGAAAATATACGTGGAAAGACATATTACACGTATGAGTACTTGCAAGGTAATCCCGCGTGAGAAAATATGATACAATGAAAGGATCCTAGTGCCTCGCGTGAGAATGTCAACCCGTAAAATCGTAATGCTGGCTTGCCACGTATACTGAACTCAAAGCGCACAAACGCGTGCGCTATAATCCATGTTGAAGCGTAAAAGTACATCTTTACAATTATAGTACGCACATTCGCGTGCGCGTGAAAAAATGCTCCTATCGCATCTGACCGCGTGAAAATGTGATCGCGTGAAATCGTAATAAAGGATAGGGACGTATTCTGTACTGGATGCGTACGATCGCGTGCTGGCTTGCCACGTATACTATACTAAAAGCGCACAAACGCGTGCGCGATAATCCATGTTGAAGCGTAAAAATACATCTCTACAGTTATAATACGCACATTCGCGTGCGCGTGAAAAAATGCTCTTATCTCATCTGACCGCGTGAAAATGTGATCGCGTGAAATCGTAATTATGGATAGAGACGTATTCTTTACTGTATGCGTACGATCGCGTGCACCTAATACTTGATAAAGCGTGCGAGTAGTTTTATACAGGGTGAGTATGCACAATCGCGTGCGCGTGAAATTACAAAATCTTAGCGTGAAAAACTTGGTAGTCGATTCACACGCGTTCGCGGAAATCGCATGAGAATGTGGATGCGTGAAAAATTCAGACGCTCTCTTACCTGCTGTTCAGATTAAGCGCATACAATCGCAGAATTGCTACAAGTCTCAAGGGGGCGCCATTATGCGTCCTCCCTGTTGTTTTATATGTTGCTAAGGGAACAATTCTCATAGAATGTCCTTCCTTCATGTTTAGTCGTATGTTCACTGGTGGCCATATTGTAATGGAGTGAAAATGCGATAAAGGTATATGTTGAGTGGCAAATTGAGAAGTAATATGTATTCAAATAAAGTCTGCACGTCATGAACTTTTGATAAATTATCAAAAAAAGGCAGAATTGCATAGAAAAAACAAGTGTGTGAATGTATGAATGAGAAAATGTCTTAACAAAGAAGACAATAATATGGAATAATGTACATAAAATGGTAAGAATGTTTACTCTTCATTATAGTTACCACAAAGTTGTAACTATAAAAAGGACACCATTTCATTATCAGAATTAAGTCCGAGTACTGTTGAATTGAATTTGCAAATCATTTTCGCCTCAGTTTGTCTGAGTCTCTTTTCTCTGTCACCTCCACGTCTTCCAAGGGTAACTTTTTGAAGGCCAATGAACTTGATGTCAGCTTTGTTATCCAATTGATGTTCCTCTTGCCAATGACAGGCAAGCGGCAGTCTAGGGTCCTGGCTTCCAATTTTGGCAAGATGTTCACGTACTCTAGTCCTGAGTTCCCTAATGGTGCTTCCAATGTATATTAATTTGCACACACATACAATCGCATAAACCACATATTTTGTCCTACAGTTTATAGATTGCTTGATTTTTATAGTCTTGTTATTGCTGCCCTTGAAACAATCTGTTTTTTCATGTGCATATTTGCAAATGGTGCAAGTTCCACATTTCCTGAAGCCATGGGTAGATTGTAGCCAATTCGATGTTCCCTCCGGTAGGTCCGGTAAGTCTGAAGGGCTTAGTTTGTTTTTGAGTGTCTGTGCTCTCTTAAAGATGATTCGTGGTTTGTTGTCAATAAAATTGGAAATATGGTCATCCAATTTCAAGAGATTCCAGTGTTTGGCCAGTATTTTTCTCACATGTTTGTGGTCGTTACCAAATTTCGTGATGAATCCTATGGTGTATGGCTCCGCAGATCTGTTCTTACTAGCTAGAGTCTGTTCCTGAGTTAGTTGTAGACTTTTGTCCAATGCCTTAGCGACACAATTGTTCGAATATCCTCTTGCCAGAAATCTTGATTGTAGAAGCCCACATTCTTTCTCAAAGTATTCTTTGGTCTGACAATTTCTTCTTGCTCTTATGAATTCACCTGCTGGTATGTTGAGAATCGTTGTACGATGATGGCAACTAGTAGCATGTAAGGTGGCATTGACCTCCGTAGGTTTACGAAATGTACGCTTTTTTATCTGGTTTTGTTCAATATATATTGTAAGGTCCAAAAAATCAATACTATTAGCATCGCAGACACCCGTGAATTGTATACCCATTTCATTAACATTGATTCTGTTTAAAAAAGCCTGGAATTCTGCTTCTGTGCCTTTCCATAGTATCAACACATCATCAATGTATCTTAACCAATACATAAGATCCTTCTGATACACTTTGTCCTTGTATATGACTGAATCCTCAAACAGTCCCATGAAGAGGTTTGCTAGGGCAGGGGCATATTTGGTGCCCATAGCAACCCCTCTTGTTTGTCTATAAAAGACATTATTGAAATTGAAAATGTTGCATTGTAGGGAAAGCTCTAACATTTCCTTGATCATGACAATTTGATGGTACATCGAGGCTGACTCCTCCCTGAAGGTATAATCAATGGTTTTCAGAGCCCATGTATGTTGAATTGAGGTATATAATGCTTTCACATCCATAGTTGCTAAAAGACAATCATGTTCCCAGTTCCAAGATTGTATCTTAGTGCACTAAGATACAATCTTGGAACAGTGCACTAAGATACAATCTTGGAACTGGGAACATGATTGTCTTTTAGCAACTATGGATGTGAAAGCATTATATACCTCAATTCAACATACATGGGCTCTGAAAACCATTGATTATACCTTCAGGGAGGAGTCAGCCTCGATGTACCATCAAATTGTCATGATCAAGGAAATGTTAGAGCTTTCCCTACAATGCAACATTTTCAATTTCAATAATGTCTTTTATAGACAAACAAGAGGGGTTGCTATGGGCACCAAATATGCCCCTGCCCTAGCAAACCTCTTCATGGGACTGTTTGAGGATTCAGTCATATACAAGGACAAAGTGTATCAGAAGGATCTTATGTATTGGTTAAGATACATTGATGATGTGTTGATACTATGGAAAGGCACAGAAGCAGAATTCCAGGCTTTTTTAAACAGAATCAATGTTAATGAAATGGGTATACAATTCACGGGTGTCTGCGATGCTAATAGTATTGATTTTTTGGACCTTACAATATATATTGAACAAAACCAGATAAAAACGCGTACATTTCGTAAACCTACGGAGGTCAATGCCACCTTACATGCTACTAGTTGCCATCATCGTACAACGATTCTCAACATACCAGCAGGTGAATTCATAAGAGCAAGAAGAAATTGTCAGACCAAAGAATACTTTGAGAAAGAATGTGGGCTTCTACAATCAAGATTTCTGGCAAGAGGATATTCGAACAATTGTGTCGCTAAGGCATTGGACAAAAGTCTACAACTAACTCAGGAACAGACTCTAGCTAGTAAGAACAGATCTGCGGAGCCATCCACCATAGGATTCATCACGAAATTTGGTAACGACCACAAACATGTGAGAAAAATACTGGCCAAACACTGGAATCTCTTGAAATTGGATGACCATATTTCCAATTTTATTGACAACAAACCACGAATCATCTTTAAGAGAGCACAGACACTCAAAAACAAACTAAGCCCTTCAGACTTACCGGACCTACCGGAGGGAACATCGAATTGGCTACAATCTACCCATGGCTTCAGGAAATGTGGAACTTGCACCATTTGCAAATATGCACATGAAAAAACAGATTGTTTCAAGGGCAGCAATAACAAGACTATAAAAATCAAGCAATCTATAAACTGTAGGACAAAATATGTGGTTTATGCGATTGTATGTGTGTGCAAATTAATATACATTGGAAGCACCATTAGGGAACTCAGGACTAGAGTACGTGAACATCTTGCCAAAATTGGAAGCCAGGACCCTAGACTGCCGCTTGCCTGTCATTGGCAAGAGGAACATCAATTGGATAACAAAGCTGACATCAAGTTCATTGGCCTTCAAAAAGTTACCCTTGGAAGACGTGGAGGTGACAGAGAAAAGAGACTCAGACAAACTGAGGCGAAAATGATTTGCAAATTCAATTCAACAGTACTCGGACTTAATTCTGATAATGAAATGGTGTCCTTTTTATAGTTACAACTTTGTGGTAACTATAATGAAGAGTAAACATTCTTACCATTTTATGTACATTATTCCATATTATTGTCTTCTTTATTAAGACATTTTCTCATTCATACATTCACACACTTGTTTTTTCTATGCAATTCTGCCTTTTTTTGATAATTTATCAAAAGTTCATGACGTGCAGACTTTATTTGAATACATATTACTTCTCAATTTGCCACTCAACATATACCTTTATCGCATTTTCACTCCATTACAATATGGCCACCAGTGAACATATGACTAAACATGAAGGAAGGACATTCTATGAGAATTGTTCCCTTAGCAACATATAAAACAACAGGGAGGACGCATAATGGCGCCCCCTTGAGACTTGTAGCAATTCTGCGATTGTACGCGCTTAATCTGAACAGCAGGTAAGAGAGCGTCTGAATTTTTCACGCATCCACATTCTCATGCGATTTCCGCGTACGCGAACGCGTGTGAATCGACTACCAAGTTTTTCACGCTAAGATTTTGTAATTTCACGCGCACGCGATTGTGCATACTCACCCTGTATAAAACTACTCGCACGCTTTATCAAGTATTAGGTGCACGCGATCGTACGCATACAGTAAAGAATACGTCTCTATCCATAATTACGATTTCACGCGATCACATTTTCACGCGGTCAGATGAGATAAGAGCATTTTTTCACGCGCACGCGAATGTGCGTATTATAACTGTAGAGATGTATTTTTACGCTTCAACATGGATTATCGCGCACGCGTTTGTGCGCTTTTAGTATAGTATACGTGGCAAGCCAGCACGCGATCGTACGCATCCAGTACAGAATACGTCCCTATCCTTTATTACGATTTCACGCGATCACATTTTCACGCGGTCAGATGCGATAGGAGCATTTTTTCACGCGCACGCGAATGTGCGTACTATAATTGTAAAGATGTACTTTTACGCTTCAACATGGATTATAGCGCACGCGTTTGTGCGCTTTGAGTTCAGTATACGTGGCAAGCCAGCATTACGATTTTACGGGTTGACATTCTCACGCGAGGCACTAGGATCCTTTCATTGTATCATATTTTCTCACGCGGGATTACCTTGCAAGTACTCATACGTGTAATATGTCTTTCCACGTATATTTTCACACGCGAAAGCGTACCATCAGTTATTAGGAGTGCGAAGCTAATCTTTTCACGTGTAATTTTGGTTTTCAACTAATAATCCTTAATATTCAAGAACACACGCCATTTGGTAACCCAATACCCAGTGCATTATTCACTTTTTGAGCTTTATATTAGGGTAAGACAAGAGTTTATTTATTATATCATAAAAAAATATTTTTTTATTTGTTTATTTTTGCTCTTTCAGGGATTTATCCCAATGATATATGGAAGCTTATCTTTCACATCTTGTGACAGGGGCCTCTTGCATGACCATAAGGTAACATGTTTTCACTTGTTTCTGAGACATACAATGACCATTACAAATTGCTTGTTTTAGTAATTTATTGTGTACAATAACTAATGGAGA
The DNA here is from genome assembly GCF_040938575.1 of Ambystoma mexicanum. NCBI lineage: Eukaryota > Metazoa > Chordata > Amphibia > Caudata > Ambystomatidae > Ambystoma > Ambystoma mexicanum. The sequence continues at coordinate 1,468,812,643 of NC_090931.1, read as the reverse complement.
TTTTGTATTTTTGAATCTCACCCCTTCTCTCCTACCTTTTTTCCCATCCATTTATTGTCTGGCTTTTTATTTTTATTTTTATTATTTTTACATCTATGTACTTTTGTGTATATGCATCTCACCTAAAAATGTTTATTTTTCCATGCTGATCTAATTTCAATAATCAAACCTTTACTTTAATGTTTTGGATACATGCACATATTTTTCTTTGTGATTATTTATGTGTTTATTTTTTGTTTTTTTATGACTTTATTATGATTAAGACTAATCAATAGCCCTGATTTGAGAAAGGTCCTTGGAGGACCGAAACACGTGTCATCAACGTTAAGGGCAATTTTTTCTGAAAAATAAAAAATAAAAAATATAAAAATTAAAAAAATAAGTCTTGTGTGCAAGAATTAGGCGCAGTCTCCTTCCAGGTCACCTATATTTCACACTATTCAGCAAGGGGTCTTGTACTTGGCTAAACCCCCGACTTGGTGGGACGCGACTTTAAGGACTCATTGGACTACTTTCATTTATGACATTCAGTTTCTTACCACTATCGGATGTCGCCAGTTTAGACCAAACCTTCCAAGCCAAGGCTTTTTTTTAGGTGACCTATAAAAATCGAAAAAAGACAAGCATATTTTCTCGAGTGCCTGGATCACGGTGTTGTTGTAACTGTTGAGGGGTAGGGAGGGATGTGTGCGAGTGGTGAGGGGCTGTATAAGTGATGCTAAGGAGGTGTCTGCAATGTGTTTGATGTGTCTTGTTGTGGGTTGGAGGGATCTGTTACAGGCGGAGGGGATGTTGTGTGGACAGTGAGCGTGAAAGGAACTGCAAAGTGGTCAGACCACAGCACGACAGAATAGATTTTTCATAGAGATTGCAATAAATCTGAAGGTCGAGGGTGTTGCCAGAAATGTATGTGGGGTAGGTGATATGTTGCATGAGGTCGTGGGGTGTGAGAGGAGTGATATTATATGATATTTTATTTATATCACGCTCGTATTCAAGTGTTTCAGAGCGCGAAAGAGTGAGAGACGTGAGGATGGTGTTTAGTAAGGGGTTGCTGTCTGGGTGGGATGTGCCTGTGTAAAAGATGCCACGGTAGATGATGGTGCAAGGAGAGCTCTGGTTATTAGTGGTGAAGTCAGCCCATACAGTGTGGAAGTTGGAATTATGTGTTTTGTGGGGTAAATGAGATGGATGAATGTGGGGCGTGGGTGGGATGGAATGGAGAAACTGAGCGAGAGGACTTCAAATAATGTGTATGGCTCTTTCAACAACACCTAATTCCAATGGACGCTCATACCGACACACAGACCTCACAGTACTCCGCTACTATTAAAAGATGCCAGCGCAAATGCTGGCTACCCATACTCTGTACAGCGCTATGCTGCTCTCGAGCTAGGCCTGTGCTTTAAACAATACATTGGTGGGGTTTCCAAGTGGGAGTGAGTCTTTGTATATGAAGGCAATGCAACAACCTGTATTGTGAGGGCAAGCTCTGTGGTGGTTTCGATAGTGCGGGGAGGGGAGGCGAATGGGAGTATGTGAAGGATGAAAGAAGTGTGGTAGGGTTTCAGCCAAGTTTCTGTTAGAAAGAGCCTGTCCGTGGAGTGTGTGCTAATGAGTTCATTGGTTTCAAGTGTGTGTGCAGGTGGAGAGTGGCAGTTGAGGAGAAAGCAGGTGTAAGTAAATAGTGGCTTCAGTTGAGCTGGAGTTTAATTGTTATGTTGTTTGGTAATGTGTGCTTTGCATGCAGCAATTTTGTGACACATAGCAAGCACCATCTGTACATACCCCATGTTCTGTACAGGCTTCCAGAAAAAAACAAACTCACTCATTATTAATTGACTTCACAAACATGAAAGAAAGGCATGGTTACCTGGTGCTGCACACAGTGGGGGGCAGGAAGGCATCTGGGAGGGTCACCTTGGTGTGCTCATTCGCGTGTTGGCTGTGGTTTAACTGCTTGTTGGCAAAGAGGATGTCGTAGTCCACGCAGCTGACGAGGAAAGTTGTGAAGGCGACCACAAAAATGAACTGTCTGAAAAAAGAAAAGGAGAGAAGGGGCGAGGGTGAAACTCCCCAAACTGCAGCAGCGATGCGATTAAAGTAGAGTCGGGGATCAATAAGGAATTGAGTTACCTCAACCTGCTGCTAGACCCCGTGGACTCAATGCCATGCATAGCCAGTCAAACAAGCCTTTGCAATGCCAATAGTTCTGACGTTTGCATAGGCATTTGACAGTTGTTCCCATCGGTGTGCAGTCATAATGTCGACATCAATAATGTCGACAGTCAAAATGTCGACAAATTAATGTCGAAAAACAATAATGTCGACAAACAAAAATGTCGACATTTTTCGATATTTTTTCGACATTTAATTTAGTGTATGAATAAATAAATATATATATATATATGATGTGTTGAGTATGAGGGGTGGGTGGGGGGTGGCAGGGGGGTGTTGGGTGAGGGGGGGTTGGGGGGGACCCCCCCATAGTAAATACAATTTTTATTTATTTAATTATTGAATAAATAAATAAATAATTGGTATGTGTTGAGTATGAGGGGTGAAAGGGTGGTTGGGGGGGTGGCAGGGGGGTGTTGGGTGAGGGGGGGATTGGGGGGGACCCCCCCCATAGTAAATGATCCTTTTTTAGGTTATTTATTTATTGAATAAATAAATAAATAAATAATTGATGTGTTGAGTATGAGGGGTGAAAGGGTGGTTGGGGGGTGTTGGGTGAGGTGTTGATAGTTTTAAGGGTTTATAGTCATAATGTCAAAAAAAAAAAATGTTACATTATAAGTATAGGATGTCGACATTATTATTTTCGACATTTTTTTTCGACATTTTTGTCTGTCGACATTTTTTTTTCGACATTATGACTATAAACCGTTCCCATCATATGCACACCTTATGCAACTCACCAGTATAGCATACCCATTCCAAAAAGATTGTACACTTAGCTCTCAGATGAGCCTTATTTTCAGGGTGTCCCGCTCCTTGTATACCCATTACTGTTAAGGATCCTAATAAAAATGGTGCAGCCTTTTAATTGTTGCAGGCAGTTTCATACAGGCTGGAAACTTCCTGCCGGATCTACAGCAGATGCATGAAACATTGATCTACTTTGCAGTAAGCAGCTTTCCATGTGCCCCCTCTGCATAGTAGCGTAAAGTGAGACCATCCTAGGCACACCCATTAATTCAGAATTTTTGAATAATTGACAACACATTCTTGAATATGCATTTGCAAAAAAAGGCAGGTTTGGTAAAGGTAGCAGCTATGACACCGCACAAAATAGATGCTTTAAAAAATTTCAACCTTGTATGACGTAAACAAAACAGGACTAGGAAGCTGAGCTGTACTGATCAGCCAGGTGAGCTGGTAAAACAGAAATGGAGCACTGGATTGTGATCGTAAAAAAGTGCACATCTTTGTTGTGTCCCCAGCTGCTGCTCACTGTAGACAGTGCCGTGCCTCCTAGCACTTTCCTTTTGCTTGCCAGGGACGCGGCAAGTATAAAACACTTTCCATATTCTACCCAGTTAATTATAAAGGCCTCGCATTTTAAAAGCAATAAAACATAAACCATAACAGTATATTCAACTTTAATGAGTAGACAAAGCAAAGGTTTTAAAATAGGTTTTTACCAACTGCTTTGTGCATGCATGTCCCAAAAATCTGCAGTTGTGTACCATTACCTGTTTCACTGAGCAGTTTTACTGGATCCTGAACTATTTGTGAGTTGGAATTGATAGCCAGAGAGTATGTCATCCGCAGTTGGCAGCAGCGCCAGAACATCTGTCATTGTAGATGGCAAAAGCAGTTTGTGAAAGTGATGCTTCTAAATTACTCCTCCAACACGGTCGCAAAGTTACCAAACATCTAGCAATGTTTCTGGCCCACTTCTTACCCCTCACACCATTTCTCCCTCCTCCAACATTAAATAGGGGTTCCCTCGCTAGAGAGTAATCTGATGTGAATGCTTTTAGATCACTATAACCATTATAAATAGCGTCAAGAAGCTCAGTAAAGTAGTTCAGCTGGTTAAGACACTGGTTGTTTGAATTGTTTTACTGTAGGGCAGCACGCATCAATCCATCACAAAGAAAGTAGGCATGGTCTGTGGCCTGGTAAAGCCAGATATGCTCAAAGCCTGGGTGGGGAAGCCAGTGAGTGTGTGTGTGTGCGGTACTTTTTCATGTCTTAAATGGGACAGTCTCATTGAAAAATAAAGAGACAGATGGAGCTTGATTACCTGGTCGGTCACAGATGCTTTTTTAGTCCCAATGATCAAGGCTGGAACTTCTAAGTAATGACAAGCTAACTTATAGTTTAGCCCAGAGTTAAGGCAGCAAAATCACATGGCACTGACAACATGTACTGATATTACCCCACTCTCTGCTTGTTTTATTAACATATGCAGAAAACAATGGACTCGTTGGGCACATGCGAAAAACGCAATTTGTGGTATTTAGCAAGAAATGTGCAAGCCGCCATCAAATCCATTGTAGGGAAGGCATTAGCGGAAGAGTATCCAATTAATGCTATCTGGGCTATGAGATCCGAGTCCTGTGGCTGTACCGATGGCGATTAGGCAATTCTCCAGATGTACAGGCGGGTACAGCCTCATAGGTGTTCTACGGGTTTATAGACAAAAGCTTATCTCTACTATTCTCTTTGCCCTAGAAACTTCATATAAAGATCACTGGGCCTGGGCAAAGAGAGTTGAAGGTGTGGTGTGGACAAATGTTTTGAGTTTAACGAGCGCAACTCCTATCGCGGCTGTGCGATAAGAATTGGGTCTGATCTCTCTGGTGACCCTGATTAAGATCAATCGTGGTAATCTGTATATTAAGATAATGAGCCCAGCTGAAGGATCTTTATTGGGGATAGTTAAAACTGCCCTGATGACCCGTAAGTGCACTGTATTGAAATCTTTGGAAAGGGTAAATGAGGATTTATTTTTCCTTATTGGGTGGAAACCTGATTGGGATTATGGTACTGGTGCTCTGTTAAAACTGTTCTGCAATAGGGCAGAAACATGGGATTGGAGCATTGGTCAGGAAAAAGTAGCTAAAATGTGCTCTCTTTCTACCTTTGCACAAATTACCTTTATATTTAAGAAACCACAACACTATGTCCGTATCTTTCTAATGCGAAGACTGTTCATGCTGCTAAGATTTTAAGTTGAAGGTCCTGGCCAATACTGGTGGATGGCTCGGTATTTTGAAGTGTAATCGTACATGTAGGCTGTGCCTGGAGCCTGATCAAGTGGAAGCGATTAGACATGTGACAACACTGTGCCCAGCAATGTAGAGGACGTATCTTCTCTATTATTGTAGACATGTGGCGAAAATAGAAATAATAAGACGTAAGCGATTCTGGCCGCGATGCGTATCAGGTTTTAGCTTGGGTATGTGTACCTCTTAGACTCTTTCATTAGGTGGTGCCCTTTGCAGTACGGTTCTCCCTCTCCTGCTGTTTTCCTAATGCGGGGCCGGACCCACATAGAAGACCATTACTGCCAGTGAGTGCCTCCAACTGTGAGGCACAGTATTCGTGGGGGCCTGGTCTGGCCCAGGCCTCTATTGGTTTGCATGCCCAGCTTGCGTCGCTCCGTGGGTCCGGGCCGCTCACTCCACCAGGATGTTCTCTGCTCCTGTCCGGGCTCCTGAAGCAGGCCCAGTGGGCCTTGTCCCCCTGATTGGACTCAGTCTGTCGTGGTTCCTCCCTCGCGGCGTGTCTTTTGCTTGCTGGATCTTTTCCCTTTCCTCTGCTTGCCGCAAGGTCTTCACCGGCTGAGCTGGTCCGGGGGAGAGTACACGTTGGAGGACTCGCTCTTTTCTTCTGCCCGCACAGGCGTTGTTTGCACGTTTACACTTTTGCAGTCTCTTTGCCGCTTTCCTGCCGGCTTCTGGGCCGCCGTATAGCTCCGCACTTCGGGGTCTCTGGATGACTTGTCTTCGCTCAGGCACCCTCCTACGCTGGCCAACTGCCACAGGGCTGTGTCGATTTCAAGCGGCGTACCACGTTGGTGCTGTATCTCTACTTTCCGAAATGCCTGGGGAGGATGTTTTCGGTTCAGCAATTCATTCTTTTTGGTCCCGAGGTTTGGGAGAGCATAGATACAGTGCTCTCCTATCGGCGGCCATCTTGGAATCTGGTTGACACGGTTTGTTTGTTTTAATATTTGTAGTGTGCGCCAGACCCGAGGGTATCAGGGCGCAATAGGCATCAAGAGGGTTGTTCAGCTTTGGTTACATTGCTGTACAAGATCATACATTTATACAATGAGTTGTAGACAGGCAGTATGTACATAATACAGGATTAAGACAGGCAGGTTACACACTATGGCAAAAAGCACCGTGGACAGTATATAACAGAAGGTACAGACGGGACAGGAATTATAATCTATGTGTACTGAGGGGTCAGAGGTTGTTTTCCTTGATCCACTGGATGAGGTTGGACCTAAAGCGTAGGTAGGGTAGGTCTTCCCTCAAGGGCGGAGGGAGGGAGTTCCAGTACTGGGCAGCTTTGACCGGGAAGCTGCTTCCACCAGTCTTCGTACGTATGTGCAAAGACTTCATACAACACTATTTTAATGTACCGACGATCCCTACCATGTCGACCGAATATTCGACAGCATGGAAATGTATGAAAGCTGGAAATTAAGGTTCTATTAGATGCATGACTTTTGGGACGTTACGAAATGTGTATTCTAGCTTTTGCTGGAGTGTTCTGCAAGCAGCAGTTTTTGAAGCAAGCAGCTTGAATGCAGGAGCACAGAACTATGACTGACCTAGATTTGGGGGAGCCAGGGATTTCATGGGTAGGGCTGAGCCTAGGGGTCAGACCTGGCTCTAGGAGCCCACCACGGGCTAACCCCATAATCTCTGGCTCCCCCAGAAAAAGGAAAATATCATGGCAATATGGGGTTAGGCAAACTGTCTTTGCAAGCACTTATGTAACTAAGCCGCCACCTGCAACATGGGGTTAGGCAACATGTATGTATGTAGGTTTTCGCAAGCACCTATGTAACTAAGTAAGCTTTCTGTAACAGCGCTGCGATGCCCGAGCGCTGTTGTGCGCTTTATAAATGCAAATAAATAAAATAAATAATCTGTGATTGTGTTAATGTATTTGGAACACTATGGTAATTGATGACTGTACATGTTCTGTGTAGCTGTACCTTTTTTTTATTTAAATTTTTTATTTTTTCATTTTAATAATTATTTTAATATGCAATGTAATTGTTTCATTGTGATGTATTTTGGATATGTTTGAAACGTTTCATAACTATAACACAAAGAAATATAAATAAATGAATCTAGTAAGTATTTAACACTGAGCTGGCATGGGTCTACGACAGGCAAGTTGCACGCTGTTTTCTGTAGAAGGCACATTAACCCAGTGGTCTACTTCACCCATTTAACTGGCATATATTACAACGTAGGTCTGCATATTTGTGAAACACAATGATTATACACATGTGCCCATAGCACATTTGATTTGCTGTCTTTGTTGAAATTACAGAGATGCAACACTCATGATTTCTTTAGGCTTAAATTACTTTGCACCCAAATAGTTGAAGTCTTACATTCAGGATGTGCAAAAACACTGTATTTGTGAAAATGTATAATAAGCTGGTTAGGTTAATTTATTATGTGAGTTGTTTACTTTCAAGTCAGACTGTAAGGGAGGCATGGTATCACAAGTATGACTGACAACCACACAATTACCTCAACAACCCACAGTGCACTTTAACTCACAAAACATCTAAAAACCGTACACCCCAGATCTTTTCAGATCTGCACACATTAACATTATAACAAAGCAATCTCGTCCTGCTCCCCGCTACTGAATTAGTTCCCTAGCCTACCTCTTGCAGATCCTGAAGCGCCTAGAAACCGTGAAAAAGGAAGAAGGCATGCTAGTCTAGATTAAATAACATATCATATAACAGGGCATAGAAAAGAGTTTACCTCCTCTGGGGCACAATTCTGAATAGCACAACCAAGCAACTTCAGTGACTGGGAGCAGGAAAGGAAATGAATGAAGGAAGGATCTGCTGCAGTCCAGTTCCCTCCCCCGTTAAACACAAATCTCTGGTGCACTGAATGGCTGGTGAGACTATTTTTCTGCTTGTCAACTTTATTGATATGGTACTGTCTGAGGGCGAATGCATTGAATAATGCAATTGTAGGTCACAGCGTTGGGGGGCACTAACAGGAGCAAGAGGATTTTGTCCCTAAAATCATTCAACCCACTCCATTGTTAGGGCTAAATTTTTCTTATAGTGTGAACTTAATCACTTATAAGGACTCTGGTGTGAGCAGTTATGGCAGAGGGAGATTTACAGGGTAATTCATAGAATTTCGCACAAAAGTGGCGCACGCGGCTGGCGCACAGTTTTCGCGTGCGAATGTCTGCGCCAGCCGCGTGCGCTAAAATCGATTTCCGCGCACAGCGTATTCATGGATTTTAGCCTCCAAAAACAGCCGTGGCGCAGCAACCCTGCAGCAGCTCCAGTTACGCCCCCAAGAGCGCCCTCGCCCAAGGAAAAGCCATCAAAATCCCCAAACCAGCGCAAAGGGCTGCGCTAACCCTGGACCAGTTTACAGGGCTGCCAAACAGCAAACGGCAAGCGGGGAACGTGTATTACTGGTGTTCGCGGGAAGCACGCGAAAGGCCTGTGCGAGCGGGGTACGTGTATAACTGGGGTTCGCGGGAAGTTTCACACGCGAAAGGGCCTGTGCGAGCGGGGTAGGTGTATTACTGGGGTGCGCGTGAAGTTTCACACGCGATTGGCCTGGGTACGTGTATTTCAGTAGTGCGCGGGACGTTTCACACGCGATAGGCCCTGTGCGAGTGGGGTACGTGTATTTCAGGGGTGCGCGTGAAGTTTCACATGCGAATGGCCTGGGTACGTGTATTTCAGGGGTGCGCATGATGTTTCACACGCGATTGGCCTAGGTACGTGTATTTCAGGGGTGCGCGGGAAGTTTCACACGCAAAAAGGCTGGGTACGTGTATTTCAGGGGTGCGCGGGAATTTTCACACGCGATTGGCCTGGGTACGTGTATATCAGGGGTGCGCGGGAAGTTTCACACGCGAGTGGCCTGGGTACGTGTATTACTGGGGTGCGCAGGAAGTTTCACACGCGATTTTGCTGTCAAAACGGGGTATTTCGGGGGTGCGCGGGGAGTCCTACACGTGAATTGGCAGTGTGGGTCCTCCCAGGTGTCCCCTCTACCCCCTCCACGGCCCCTGCAGGCAGACCACACCACAGGGGACTACCCTGCACCCCTGGTCATGTCCCGCAGGCAGGCCATCCACCATGGGCATGCCGCCAAGCCACATGTCACGTTGCAATATGATCACCAACTCATGTCTCCCAGCACCCCCACCTCCCATCAGTGAGGGGCACCTGCCAGCAGGCCCCCACTCATGTCTCCCAACACCCCCACCCCCCAGCAGTGAGGGGCACATGCCAGCAGGCCCCCACTCATGTCCCACACACGTCCCCCAGCACCTCCACCCCCCAGCAGTGAAAGGCACCTGCCAGCAGGCCCCCACTCATGTCCCACACATGTCCCCTGCACCCCCACCCCCCAGCAGTCAGCAGTCAGGGGCACCTGCCAGCAGGCCCCCACTCATGTCTGCCAGCACCGCTACCCTCCAGCAGTGAGGGGCACCAGCCAGCAGGCCCACACATGTACCCCAGCACCCCCCCACCCCCAGCAGTGCGGGTCACCTGCCAGCAGGCCCCCACTCATGTCCCCCAGCACCCCCACCCCCCAGCAGTGAGGGGCACCTGCCAGCAGGCCCCCACTCATGTCCCACACATGTACCCCTGCACCCCCACCCCCCAGCAGTCAGGGGCACCTGCCAGCAGGCCCCCACTCATGTCTGCCAGCACCCCCACCCCCCAGAAGTGAGGGGCACCTGCCAGCAGGCCCCCACTCATGTTCCACACATGTCCCCCTGCACCCCCACCCCCAGCAGTCAGGGGCACCTGCCAGCAGGCCCCCACTTATGTCTGCCAGCACCCCCACCCCCCAGCAGTGAAATGCCGATCTCATGACACAAACCAAAAGTCAACTATGTACATCAACACATGTCCGTCACACACATACACTGGTTGGCATTGCTTGTGTAAACCCACATTTCCACATGCATCAACCCAATGAGCGAATCCCACACATGGAACTGAAAAATGTAAATGTATTATGTACAGTAAACAAAAAATGAAATGAAAGCATACCAAAATATGAAACATGAAATGAAAAGCATGTGAAAAAGATTGAATGAAAATGATAAGCAATCCATAAAACTTTGAAAGAAAAACAGTCCAAAGTCACCCTCCAACAACGCAAATCCAAAGGAAATGTAAAAAATAATGTCCATTGCTTCATGTTCATAATCCAAAAAAATAAGAGAAACCAATCCATACTCCAACTATTTACAATCCATTGTCCAAGGATGTAAAGGGTCCATGATCCCAACCAAAGAAATGAAACCTACCTAATAAAATTACCTAACAATCTAACTATATACAGATTTGTGGGGCATTGTCCATTGACCACAAATAAAAAGAAAACAAAAAGGAAACCGAACTCTAAAAACTATTTACAAGGGCAGCGGGCTAGTCCGACGGCTCACTTCTGGATGTCCCGGGCCAGGGCATCATCGAACTCCTGCTCAATGTCCTGGAGGCGGTCCTCTTCCATGGCCCCGAGAGTTCGCAGGGACGACGACATGTTCTCCTCCAACTCCCTGCGAATTCCCTCGAGGCACTCGGCCCGCCTCAGGGCCCTCCACATGGAGTTCTCCGTCCTGACCATCGTGAGCCGTGCCTCTTCTGCCCGCTGCCGCTCCGCATCTATAGCATGGCCTAACTGCTGCCACACGGAAGACACTCCCATTCCTGGGTCCTCCTGCCCTCTGGCCGATGCCTGCCCCTCCGATGTCGAAGGCCCCGAGCCATCATGGCTCCCACCTTGTTGCTGCTGCTGTGCCTGTGCCCGTGCCCGTGCCCGTGCCCTGGCTCCTGCTGCCTGCACATCCTCCTCCGGCTGGGGTGCAGTTGTTGAGGTGGCCACCCCTGCTGGATGTCCGACTCCCAACTGTGGCAGGGATGTGTCCTCCACCAGCCTGGCCGCACAGTCAGAGGCAGCTTCACAGGGTACCCAGGTGATACATGGGTGGGAAGATGGCACGGAGGACGACTGGCGCATAGGGGGTTCAGGTGAGGAGGGGGTCGAAGCAAGGTTCAGCAAACGGAGGAATCCGGCCTGGGTGACCTGTCCCAGTAGGCTGACGTGGTCAACAAGCCATTCGAGATGACGTGCAGTCTCCCCATGAAAAGACTGCAGGTCACCTTGCATGACCCGTTGACGCAACGCCACCCCACCCAGGACAGGCTCAACCCGGTCCCGGATAGCCACGTCCGCAGGGAGAGGAAGGCCAGTTGTTGATCCCCCCCCCCTCCCTGAAAACGGGTCTGGACGTAGGCATCCCTGCTGGTGCGGGATGATGCAGTCACAGGATCGGGGACAGGATTACACACAGGCACCTCCGCGGCGGCCTGTGCTGCCTCCTGTCCCTGCACTGCACCACCAGCACCAGTGGAATCCCCACCTCCAGACCCCGTGTCTGTCCCTTGCACGGCCTCCTCCTCCACCAAACCCCCCACCAACCTGGATGACTCCGTGCCATCTGCCTCCGTCGCACCCTGTGGGGTCTCAGCTGCCCCTTCTGCTGCCAAGAAGTCCAACTCCGACCTCCACCTCTTGGACCTTCCCTCGGCAGCTGCGGCCTGGGACGCGGCACCGGACTCCTCACTCTCCGACAAGATGACAACCTGGGAGGGGAGCCGTGCCTTGCGTCTCCGGCTGGTGGTGTGATCCCCGCCGCTGTGCTCCACAGCATCCTCTCCGCCCTCTTCATCAGTCGACGCTGCAGACAGGGAGAGATAGGACACAGGCATCAGGGCACTGTACAATGGACTCATACACACATGACAGTTGCACCTGAGTGGCAGTGTCAAACTTCAGACATGGCGTCACAATCCACAAAACACATGGCATGTCAACTCACACACAAGCACTTCCACAGCCATATGGCAACAGCCAGCACCATCCATAGACAAACAACAGCATGAGCAGCCAAAGGTGAGCCAGACATCACATGAAACACAGGGAGTGCACTAGACATGCACACACGCCACCACACTTACATGCATGTGTACACCTGCACCAACTGTCGCAGTGATGAGATTGGCATCCATGTCACATCTGGCAATCAGTCTCCTACATATCAGTGTCCCAAGCATCCATGTTGCATCACTGTTGCACCCTTGTGAAATACACACATATGCACATGTACACGGTGCAGATACATGCAGCTGGAACCGACATCCATGTGTGACACCACAACCATGCCAACTTACATACACAGTCATTCAAACATGTGTGCTCACACATCTGCATTTGGCATGCAAGCTTACACACACATGCACCATGTGTCTCACACGAGAGGACTCGCATGTGTTATCCTCATGGCCCTGTACATACACATCCATACATGGCCCTACAAAACCACATGTGCAACCTGCACACTACTGGCACACCACCACACGCACAGCTTACAATCATTATGCATGTACACTTACCGCTCGACTCCAGACGGTCTGCCTCTCAAGGACCTTGATGTGGAGCGCTGGGGATATGCGTTCCAGGACCGTCATTTGATGTTCCGACAGGTGGCCCCGGCGCTCCTTACCATCCGCTGGCTTCAAGAGGTGCCGGGCCTTGTTGCGGGTCCTGGACCTGAAGTCCTCCCAGCGCTTCTTGACATGTTGGAATTTGCAGACTGCCACCCCCTCCGCGTTGATGGCAGTCATGATGTCCATCCAGATCCTGGTCCGTCCTTCCTTGTCGTCGCGCAAACTTCCGAAGAGGGCATCATACTGCCCCAGGACTTGCTCCACCAGGACACCAACTTCGGTGACAGTGAAGCTGGTGGCCCTCTGCCTCTCTGGCTGGGGGTTGCCAGTGGTGCCAGATGGTGGTGTGCCTGACATGGCAACCCCAGAGGCAGGTGTGGGTGGGCAACTGGGTCCTGGGGCTGGGCTGTGGAGCGATGGTATCCCAGTCGGGAGTCTTCAGTTCCAGCAGGGGTGGTCACAGCAACTGCACCCTTGGCTGATGTGCAGGCAGCAAATAGCAGGGCATGTGGGCAGCAGGCAGGCAGCAGCAGATGGCAGCGTGCTCGGGGCTCTTGGGGGCAGGAAAATGGCCTTCAAGGCAGGAGTGTGGTCTTCGTGTGTTTTCGCATGGCCAGCTTGATACGGAGTGATTTGGCACGTGAAAAAATTGCACGTTGGCGTGTAATTCGAGGAAAGGCCCTTAGAGCGTAAGCGCGTCTGTGACGTGACGTGCGCGGACGTTTCCCTGAACACGGGTGCATGTTCATCGTGCACGTCCAAAAACTTCACGTCCGAGTGTCAGCTCGTGTAATTGGAGGAAAGGGCCCAAGCGCGTACACGCGGAAGTGACGTTGGACGTGTGGGCCGGTTTAAAAGGTACGTGTAGTACGTCATTTCCTTGTACGTGCTTTTCGTGGAGAGCGAGTGGGTGAATTCTGTACTTCTTGTCGGTTCACACGCGATTTACTTCAGTGTTTCTAGTTCGTACTCCCCGTTACCTCTGACAGCTTTTTTCTTATTTTCTGTTGGGCCCGTTTCCTCAAACAGCGTTCACTTCTTCTTTTGTCCTGTATCCTCATATAGCGTACAATTCTTCTTTTGGCGGGGGTGTTGCCAACGCGCACACGCGTGTCTTTTTCACGCTCTTTTTCCAGGCAGACGGTGAGTCGCGCACGTATTTACAAACTGTGCTTGCCACGTGTGTCGCGTACCCCTTCAGAGGTCATTGTAGGCTGCGTGTAACACGCATTTTTGTGTTTCTGGGTGCCACAGCGTAGTGCGGGTTAATTTTTCCACGCACGTGGTCTACGAGGGGTTGCGTGCACGTTATTTTCTGTTTTTGGGGTGCCTGTGCATTGCGTGACCCGTCATCTTCCCCCAGGGGGCACGGACAGCCTTGCTAGTGCACTAGGGTACGAATTCCATCTAGTACCCTACCCCTTTGACCCCCAATTGCCCAGGACAATAGCTTACTGCAACTCCCATACGCACAACAACATCAGTGCCATGGCTGGGAGGCGAGCAAGCAGTAAGGGAGGCAAAGGTGGCCGAGCTTCAACAGGTGGGCGCGGTAGGGGACGTGGCGGGGATTTGCAGAGTGCCTCTAGCCCCCCCATGTGTGGAGGACCAATCAGGGACACCCATGCCCCCTCCCCCCATGGTTGAGGGAAACGTGGCTGACACCATCCCAGCTTAGCCCTTGTTGGACCGGCCCATTGTGGCACCTGACCTGGCACAGGATGACTCCCAGGCTGACTTCCAGGTCAGCAAGTCTAGGCCATGTGTGGAGGTGCAAGTTGGTGTCACCAGGCCACGTGGATCTGGGGCAGCTATGTCATCTGCTGCCCCGAGTAGGCAGGGTGGGGAGGCTGCAGGGGCAGCTGCAGCTCCATCCAACCCCAGCTCTAACTCTCCCAGCCAAGACAGTGTCGGTCCCGGTCCATCATACTAACGTTCCCCCTGACAACATCACACTCAAGCCAATGCCTGCACCAAGTCCTATGGTCAGCGTGCATTCGCACACTCCTACTACCCAGTCCACCGGTGCTCCTGCCCCTAGTGACCAGAGCGGTTTAAGCCACTCACAATGCCCACCACCTTCCAAAAGAAAGAGAAAGAGTGCTCGTCCACTACAGGCTGATACCCCAGACACGGCTACGCAGTCCGGCATGTCAAGGAAGCCTAGCTTCAATGAGGCCGAACGTGATGCACTTGTGCAGTATGTGTCCACACATGACCGCGAAATGTTGATTACTGCAGGGTGCAAGACCACACCTGCTCAACGTCAGGCACACTGGCATACCATCGCAGACATCATAAGTGCCCTTGGATTTGTGAGGCGCACAGCTGGTGATTGCTACAAGCGGTGGAATGACCTGAAACGCAGGGCAAAGAAAAAGCTGGCCTCATATCATGCCGCTACTCTGATGACTGGGGGTGGGTCTCCACAAGAGGACAACAAACTCACTGTACATGAGTCTGTTGCTGGGACCTACGTCACAGAGGAACAGATCCAAGGTGTGGGAGGACTGCCAGATTACGAGGCATTGTCCGGTGAGTGCACATGCATGTATGTGTGATCCATGTGTATGTTGTGTGTGTGACGGGTTCTGATTGAGTGCCAGGTGAGGGTGTGTGTGCCTGAGTGGTTTGGGTCACCCATGTGCTTCATCCAAAACATTCTGCGGCCTTGGATTTGGGTATTACAGTATCCCTTCTGCCCACAGTAGACATTTTGCATAACATTACGGCAGTTGCCCTTGAAGTGGCATCTTGCAACAACATTGTTCCATATTTTTCAGTGTTCATTCAGGCCGATTGTTTCAATTCTCCCACTTTTACTACGCAGTTCACGGCCCTATTGTCACATATGTGACATGCCTATGGTACATGCCATCTGTGTGATGGCATGTGTCATGTATGTGGATTGGACATGCCACTCACAGGCCAATGTGTGATGGCACTGCTACCCAGCATGCAGCTTATGTGTTGCTCTTCCATCTTGGTGTCATCAGTGTCTGCCATTTGCCTCCCCTTCCAACTCAGTGACAGTGCATGCATGGGAGGGTTATAGTCATGTGGGACATGTGTCAATCATGTACTGGTTCTGTAGCTTGTCAGGCCTATTTGTGTGCCATGGTGCTAATGCCTGTTTCCATTTTGTGTCTTTCATGTTTTTGCAGGGGATGACGCACTTGATGCTGTTGAAGTTGAGGAGATGGTGCAGACCCAGGAGGGATCTCGGGCACGAAAACCCATTCTTGCTGCAGACCATTCTCTCCAGGGGTGGCTCTGGGTGCACCTCCCCAGACCTCTATTCAGGTGTTGATTCGGATGATGAGACCTATGTGACGTCGCAGGTAAGTGTTTCTGGCAGGGATTCTGTTCTGTCCAACCCAACCCACCTGCAGCAGAGTTAGAACCCTCTATGAGGATGTCAGTGTTGGTAGGTCCGCCTTTGGTGGTTACGGATACAGGGTCACACTCTGCAACATCTGATCCTGTTCCTGGGCCAGCAGATCAGAGGGGGAATGCAGTCCTGCAGCCTCAGGCAGTTGTCACGCTCACCTGATTCCCACGGAGGCGCAGGTCTGGCTTCGAGTGCTGATGCTTCTTCAATGGTGAAGCGCAGGACTCTGAGGATGGACAGGTAGGGCCCCTCTACTCAGGCTTCTCTGGCTCGCAGGAATATTCCCCTTAGGGTCTGGAAGGATGAGTTCTCCATCCTGCTTCTGATGCAGGGGCGCGTTGAAACCCAGTTACTTCACTGGATTGAGGTTTGATGGGAGTTCAAATAAGCTTGACTATTCAGGTAAGGTGCTGTAAGAGTTCTGTAGCAAGTTCAAAAGTTCAAGCTTAATAATAATGTTCATTGTCTTATTGCAGCAAGCGCTAACGCTAATGTCTTTTTCCCCTTAGGGGCCGGGGTTCGGAATGCCGGAGATATGGCGCCGACCCGAAGTGAAACGTGCAGTTCCAGTAAATGACAGGTAAGTTCTGGATGAGCGTTCGGGTAATGTCTTTGCATTCGCTCATTCAATGTCTTTGTCTTTTTTCCCCATAGGGGCCGGGGTCCGGAATGCCAGGAAGCGGCAGGACCCGAAATGAAATGGGAATGACCCAACAGGTAAGTCTTAGAAGGAAACTGAGCTTTTCCTATTCCCTTCCTTCTCTCACCTTGTGTTCTTGTCTTTTTCTCTCTAGGCTCTGGGAAGTGGCTGCGGATACGGATGATCGCTGCTGAAGATGGAGGTGCCCAGGAAAGGTGAGTGAAATGCAGCGGACCCTGTCCTCGGACCTCCTGGGTGGCCTCCCCCACCCCCCTTGGCCCCACATGGCCATTTTTGTTTTTTGTTTTTTTGTTACAGTGTGTTGCCTTGCGTGGGCATCCACTGTATTCCGGCTGGGCACATGCAGGCTTGTCCTGAGTTGGGGTTAGATGCTTGGGTTCGTGAGACACACACCCCTCCTGCTTCCCGTTTCCATGCGCTTGCAAAGGGTGTGCCCAAGTGACAGTGACTTACACAGTGACGTTGGACTCCCATGAGCTGTGTGGGCAGTCTGTAGTCAATACTGTGTATACATTCCTAGTGCATATTGTTGTTGTATTGTACAATGCATGGTGTATTGATGTGTGCTTGTGCATCCATGTCTCCCTCCTAATTTGCAGGGTCATTCCTCATGTCTTCACAAGGCCATCTACTTTGGAGATGGAGTTCATGTTGTAAGCAGTGCACTGACAGATTTGCGTGGCAGCAACACTGTACAGTTGGAAGTGGTCGATGTGCTGGCATAATCAGGTTGTAAGACTACCAATACTTTAACTTAGTACTGTATTGTTTATGCTATGTTTGGGGTGGTGTAGCTGCATTGTATTGTTGGTAAGTATTTGGTCATGTGTGTTGTTAGTTCTACATTAATGGGAGCATATTGTGTGTGGCCAGTTTCCAGTAGGGACACTGTACTTTGTGACACTTGTGTCATGTTTTGGGGATTACTATGTTTGCTCTCACATAGCATGACATGCCATGCCATGGTGTGTTGGGTGGCGGGGCTGGGGAGGGGTTGGGTGACATGGCACTGTTGTCATGTTGTATTTTGCAAGGGGGTAATGAAGCAGCATAAAAGTGTGTATTTTGATGACACAGCATTGGTGGTGTTTGTGTAGGTAGGGATGTACACAATGGAACACTTCCAGGTGAACAATCTCAGGCTGGTATGGTTGTGACAGTTAACTGTCCCTTGAGTCATCATCATTGATTGTCAGATGGTATGCGCCAGGGCTGTGTGCACTCCACAGGGGTGTGATTTTAGGTGAAGCAATTAGCCACCAGCTGCGTACGGGGTGCCTCACCCTGTGCCCTTTCCCCTCCCATGCGCAACGGGCGTGCATGTGGTTGGGGATGTGGGGGGGGCACCACCATGTCCACGGCCAGGCCCCGGCGTGTTGCAACATTGTGCAGGACACATGCTGCCTGATCCTGCACACTACTGGGGGAGCGTATAACAGCTGCCCGCCAGAACGGTCAAGGGAGCAAAAGCGTGACTCGAGCACTCCGAATGTGCGCTCCACTATGCCCCGGGTTGCAATGTGGGCTGTGTTGTATCTTACCTCGGGTGGCGTGGTGGGGTTCTGAATTGGCGTCATCATGTGGGTGCTGAGAGGGTAGGCACTGTCCCCTGGGGAGGTGGTGATGGGTATCATTAGTGGGGTTGTGACATTACTCAGTATCTGACATGCATGCATGTGCAGTGGCATTTATACTTACCAAGCAGCCATGTGTCGCCATGCTGCCCAGTTTCTAGGTCCCGGTTTAGGGTTGACATTCTGTAGATGAAACTGTCGTGGGTGGACCCTGGATAGTTGGCATATACTGAGGTGATGATTCCCTTGGCATTACATACTACCTGGACGTTGATGGAATGCCAGTGCTTGCGGTTTCTATAGATGTGCTCAGATGCCCTGGGGGAACGTAGAGCCACATGGGTGCAATCAATGGCACCTAGCACTTTTGGAAATTGTGCCACCCCGTGGAAATCCTGGACGGCAGCCTGCCTTTCCGCAGGTGTTCTGGGCAGGTATATGTGCCTGCGGACTGAGGGGTGTGCAGTGATGATGTCCAAGACCTGGCGTAGGCAGCGTGGCCTGTGACACCTCCCCACTATGGCACTTGTCCGTTGAAATGATCCAGTGGCCAAGAAGTGCAGTACATTAAGGACCTTCTCCAGGGGGCTGAGTGCTTGGGAGCACGGAGTGGGTGATGTGAGGTGGAAATCCTCCTCCTCCTCACGTCTGAGCTTGTTTGTTGTTTGCGCGCACTTTTATGCTGTCGACGTACACCTGCTTCCTGCTGGCATACGTGTTTCCGGATTGGCACGTCTTTTTTGGCGCATGCCTTAGCCCGTTCGATTCCATGAATACGTGTTGTGTAGGCGAGCATGTAAGACTTCCTGCGCACCCCCGAAATACACGCACACGCTATTTTTCACACAGCGGGTGTCCGTGTTTGTCGCGTACCCCTTTGCATGTCATTTGTCCTGGAGGGCCACAGTATGGGACATACATCAGAGCTGTATATACGTGATTTTTGTTAGCACACATTTTCTTAATGCGCAGGGACGCTACCGCCTGCCTTCATGTGGCGGACGTGTGTTGATGTACATAGTTGACTTTTGGTTTGTCATGAGATCGTCATTTCACTGCTGGGGGGTGGGGGTGCAGGGGGTCATGTGTTGGTGATCAGTAGTGCAAGCTGACATGTGGCTTGGCTGGGGGGCATGCCCATGGTGGATGTGCTGCCTGCGGGACATGACCTGGGGTGCAGGGTAGTCCCCTGTGGTGTGGGCTGCCTGCAGGGGCCGTCGAGGGTGTAGAGGGAACACCTGGGAGGATAGGACTCCCCGGCACCCCCGAAATACACGTACCCTGCTGAAATCGCGTGTGAGACTTATCGCGAACCCCAGGAATACACGTACCCCGCTCGTCCAAGGCCTATCGCGTGTGAAACTTCACGCGAACCCCTGAAATACACGTACCCCACTCCCCCAGGGCCAATCGCGTGTAGAACTTCCCGCGCACCCCCGAAATACACTCACACGCTATTTTTCACACAGCGGGTGTCCGTGTTAGTTGCGTACCCCTTTGCACGTCATTTGTCCTAGAGGGCCACAGTATGGGACATTCATCATAGCTGTATATACGTGCTTTTTGTTAGCGCACATTTTGGCGCACATTTTTTCCATGCGCAGGGACGCTACCGCCTGCCTTCGTGTGGCGGACGTGTTTAGGGCTGTGCCCGTCTTTGTCCTTGCGCTGGTTTGCCCAATTCGATTCCATGAATACGTGATGTAGGCGAGCGTGTGGGTGTTCAGCGCACTTGCCTCCTGTACTTCCCCCGTGACTCCCACATTTTCACGTGTTTTTCCCCATTCCGCGTTGCACGCCCCGTGTTACGCCTACTTTTGTTGTGTGCGCTGCGCTATGTGCGCTTTCGCTGTGGCCGTAGCGCATGCCGTTAGATGACCTGTGCGCCGCGCAGATTTTCAGCACACATCCCAGATTTTACTCACGCACGGACTTCCATGAATCGATGTGCGCGGGTTTCGCTGCGATTTTCACACTTGCACTGCGATTCGCACGCTTGCGTGGGAATTTTCAGCGCACATTAATTCCATGAATCGGCCTGTCAATTAGTTGTCCAGGATCACACACTTTAGCTAAACAGTGAAGCAGGGTAACCCACTCTGCAATTTAAGCATTGGCCACACATCTACCAAACTTTCTTTGGTAAAAATGTTTTAAGTTTTCAATTTGAATCCTACAATAATACTGTTGTGTAGAGTCAACTTGCAGAATGCAGAAATTGGAGCAATCTGACATGTAAATCCGTATAGAAACATGTTAAGCTAAAGGAATACCACTGTAGTGTCGTTTTTCACATCCGTAAGGAAAACGCTAGGTCCCAGAATGCAAAATAACACAAACCTGAAACATTTCTTTTAAACAACCCTGTACTTTCACCACTTTTAGATGCACACTGAAAGAAGTTGTGTAATAAACTAACAGCCTCATTAATAGTTCGGCGGTGTGGCCAAAAACGGTAGTAATGCAGTGGTAATAGAATTACCACTGCTGTACCGCTGCATTACCACACCGCCAAACTACAGGTTTGGAGGTAAGGCAGGGGAGAAACCTCCAGCAGAATGCTGTAGCTAATTCCTCTGCTTTACTGCCGGGAAACAGCCATATTGTCGGTATTACCGCCGGTGGTAATACTGGAGAAATCCCCATGGAGTTTTATGGACTCCAATTAATGCAGACTAATATCGCCTACCACGACTTGTAATCCGGCGGTAATTCCGTTGGATCAAGTGGCGGTAATGGTAATAACCATTTGGTGGTATCTCAGCTGATTTACTACCACCAAACCCGGAATGAGGCTGTAAATTAGGTATGGAGATTATGCCACAAACTTCTAGCTCCTTGTTATGTAAATTTGTTGCATATGTTTATGTAAAGAACATTTTACTATCTACATAAAGATGACCTTTTTTTTAATGTTAAGCTAGTCAACATCATGGATATAATAAATCAAATCATTAAAAGGGGATGTATCTGTCAACGCTCTTTAACGGAGTATGAAGTGAACACAGAACTGGTGCTTTTTCGGGTCTTTTAGTTGTAAATGACACAGCCCGCATAAGAAAGGCTCTGCGAGAAGAAGCTTCAGCAACGTAACGTGTTTGCAAATCTTAAGGTGCTGGCTCCAGAGTCTTCGTTTCAGATCACGTCAGGCTGTGCGCAAGTTAGTTTAAAGCCTCTGAAAATAAAACCAATATCGGCGCCATCTTCTAACAAAGCCTCCCCATCAATCCTGCAACGAGAGTGATGTAAAAACCAAGCATTGCTGAGTGGCCTTATTTATTAGCAATATGGTGTTAAAATATTGTGTTGTAAATATGTCTTTTATTTTTACTTTAAAAAAAAACTAAATTAATACAAATCAAGATGTTCCTTTTATAGTCAAATTAATTGTAAATGGCAATAAGGTGCTCAATTTTGCCTTGACTTGCCAGAGTGTTCTGAACAGCAGCAGTAGGTTTCCATTTCAAGATGGACATATTATTTGTAGGTCTGGAGTGCATATGGAAGCAAAGGAGTCCCGGTGGGTGTGTTTTGGAAGGGGATGGGTGGGCAGAGGAAGGGAGGAAGCGTAGACCTTACCATTATCATGGGCTGGAATGGGCAGCTGAAGAACCAAACAGCACCCACAGGTTGTGTGTCCCTCCTCAGACAGCAAGTCCCAAATGATCCTCTCCTCGGATCCCATCTCCCATATCTCCCCTCCCCATGGCAATAGTTTCGGCTTTTAGGTGCCACCTGATAACCAAAACTAAAAATGCATCCTTTCTTTCACTGCCTGGTCAAGGAAAAAGTTGTAGAGTAGAGGGACATCTATTATTCTCAACTAAACTCAGACTTAGAACGTTTTGACCACAGTTTCTCAGCTTGCAGGACGCATGGATTCTCTTAATTATGTAGGAGAGCACAAAAATAGGGAGCTAAATAAACGTCTTTCAGAATCCCTTTAGTGTAAAAGAGCAGCATTAGATCACATTAACATGCAACATGAAGGAAGGGGTTCATGATAAAGGGAATAATACTCCCAACAGGCAAATTATATTGGGTGATGCCAGATAAGGATAGCCAGGCTTGTATATCCTTTTGTCCCATTTTCTACTTGACTTTGGCTCCCAAATAACACATGGTCTTAAGCTTTGCCTTTTTATTAAGCACCATCGCTGCCCGGTTTCGGTCCTGGGTCTTGCACGCCTTTGCCGGACCCCAATTCATGGAATCCTGGAAAAGCAATGCTGGGCCCTGGAATGAAGCCTTCTGTGGGAGAAAGGCCCCAGCATTGCTTGTGTTGGCGGCCTGCAAACAGGAAAGGTTCAGGATTCCGGGGTAGGAGGACGCAGTGTTGTCAGTCCATGTGGAGTGCAGTGAAGGAGGTAACAAGCTGGAGAGCGAATGTAAAAGGAGATGGTAGTAAAAGGTTGTATAAGGAGATAGTCTTGGGAGGCTAGCTCAGGGGCAACACGCTCATCTTGGAAGAAAGACGACGCAGAGCAACACAGGTTCGATCCCCAGGTCTGGGCTTAGAAACCTCTGGGTATTAAGCATGTAATAAATAACTCATTACAATGGTGGAGGCATGGGGTATAGGTGGCAAAAACCATATTGCTAGATGGCACACTGGAAAAGGGACGGGGTTGAGGAAAGTGTGCCCTAGGAAAAAGGAGCAAAGGAGATGATTGGCAGAGGTAAGACATGCCCCATTATCACAGGCTATGAGGAATAAGGGGCAGCCCAGTGGGGAGAGTGCAGTAAAGGGGCAAATGGAGGATTCCAGCCAGGACTACAATTTGCACAAGAGAAGTGAAGTGTGCATAGTGAGGAAACATTTGAGGCAGATTCATTTGCAGAGAATTCAACCGGTCGCAATCTAAAGGGAACATGTTAATCCAGTTAGACTGTTTCATGCACTGCGATTTCCATAAAACAATATTTTCTAGAGTTACTCTTAAGCCTCCTTTCTCGACTCCCATTTCACATTGTGACTGTCTCGGATTATCCTCCTACTGGAAAAGCCATCCGCGCGGTCAGTTTATGGATTTTGTTCTAATTTGAAGATATTTTGCATATCCCATCCTACCTTTCTCCCGATACATGTATTCTCGCAGAACATGTGGTCTTTGATGTGTTTCTGTTCTCCTTGAGTAGTGGCTTCCTAGGCCATACGAGTCATGTGTACAGTGGTTCCACTGGCTGCCTTTCCCTTTCTGCTTATTAAGCATCTCACTGTTAGGCGGAAACCTGTGTAGTTCCCTCTGAGACCACTGCAAAAGATTTAGGACTACAGGTGTTTGGCAGTAAACCCACTTGGTAGCAGTCTGTACCACAAAGATTCACTTGGTAGCTGTGGCTGAGCGGTCAGACTTCCCTCAAGAAGAGTTAGGCAGTATGTGGAGTATACAAGATAGGGCAATTTACACAGTAGAACAAGCAAACACGGAACAGAGCTTCAGTGTAAAGATATATAGTTATTTATTTATAAAAACACATCTATGAAAAACACACTGGCACTAATACGGCCAACAACTTCAATTACAATTACTATACGTAAATCAATCCCCCTAACAATAGTTCGACAAGTCTAGGTTCAACGGCACCACTTATTTGCAGACAGAGGTGAATGCTTTAACCTAGATGGCACTTTAGTATTCGTTAGGACAGGAGAGAAAAGGCAGGGTATGAAATCAACTCGGTACCAACACTTTTACAAACAAATGCAAGGCAAGTAAGGCAGGGTCTACTGTAGATCGCAAAGTTCAGAGGCCAGGCCCACTCGGAGAGAGGCAAGGCGATATGTCCCAAAAAGTATCACAGTGGAAATGCACTTCGAGCCTTTGTCGCAAATTGTCACAGAAAGATTGGACCAGTTCAGAACAGAAAGTTTAAGAAGGCTTGGAGGCGACCCAATGGAGAGGCGAGGATTAAGACACCTCACGCTAACTGTCACAAGGGAAGCCAGGCGGACACAGTACCTTGTATGTGGAGAGACAGCTCCGGCGGGGCAGTTGTTCCTGGTGGTGGATGCAAGTCGGGGCTTTGCCAAGAGAAGAGATGCTCTCGTCGTCGAAGGAAAGTTGAAGATCGTTGCACCACCAGGGAAGAGACCAGCCGCGGAGTGCTCCGTCACAAGGCACCACCTTTTGGTCGCGGTACGGGTTAGTGGCTATCCGGTTGCCGGGGTGCTCAGCACGGGCAATTCGACCACTACGCCCTGGAAGCAAAGAAAAAGCAAAGGGGACTGGTTGTTCCCACCAGTCAGGGGAAGAAGACTCTCCAGCCTGGAGATCTCCTCTGTCGTTGGGAAGTGGCGAGTCGGTTCAGCAGGGCTCCACCGGAGGTGTCGTCGTTGCAGGTCGGCTCAGCTTTACCCTCGTCGGATTCTTAGGTCCTGTGGCGACTTCTGAAGATCCAGTCCCAAAAGCCCTGCTTTTATGTAGAAAACCCCCATTCATTCAGCCTAGCTGTCAATCAAAACACGCTAAGTGGTGAGCGGGGTGGCTCACCACTTGGGCCAATCACACCAGAGTGCGACTTGAGTTGGCAAGGCAACTCAGTGCAGGGCGCCTAAACCCCCTCCCACACCCCCTGTGGTACCCAGACAGAATGGCACCACTTTGGAGGGCCTCTGTGCAGAAGCCTGCCAAAAGTGGAACAAAGGGCTCAACCTTTGGTTTAGGAGTCACAGAGACGAACACAGACGCCATTTTAAAAACCGAGTTCTGGCAGAAAATACCAACCGATAGATTTATTTAAGATAAATAAACCGGTGGTATGTTAGAGATTAACAAGAAAAAGTATTAACCTCCAACAATGGGAAGAATCCCATAGAGTTATATTCGGGGTCGAATATAACTGCCACCAGCCAAAACTCGACGAGGGGGGACGGGACAGCGCCCCCTCGAATAACAGACCCAGGGGTAATCGAATTACCCCTACTAGTACGTCCACAATAGGATGGTTTGTACTAGTTCTGTAAGTAAATTTAGGTCTAGTAAAGCCAATGGTGACTTTATATGCCCTGGGAGACAGTAGTCAGTCCCAGGGTATGGAGTCTATGGTAGGGATCCTCTAGGACGCCCCAGTGTTACGGCACGGAGGGTGCGGTGTAAAACATATGAGACCTTATGGCGTAAAAGACCCCATAGCCCATAGAACACATTGATATTCAAAGGAATTAACCACATTCATGTCCAAGAGTGGGAGAAAAAGAGTCTCACTCTTGGCAGGATGGAAAAAAAAAAAAAAACTCCAGAAATCCAGCAAAGCTGCTGGGGGACTCACTAGGTTAGGAAATTCAGCCTAAACAGAGAATTCTCCCCAACACTCACTATTTAATGTAAATTTCCTCTTTTGGAGTATCCATGGCCATGTGATATTGATGATGAAATAAGCCCAAGACCGTTGTTGCCCTTCCAGATGTCACCAACTGTGTCCTAAGATCAGGACACTGCACATGGCTGCATTTAGGACAGGAGTATGAAACCTTTGGCATTCCAGATGTTTTGGACTGCAATTACCACCAGCCCAAGCCAGGCTAGTTAATGGTGAGTGATCTTGGGAGTTATAGTCCAAATTATCTGGCCCTCCAAAAGTTGCAGGCCCTTATATAGGTCACAGATGGCTCAAAAAATATTCCTACTCACCGAAAGGTTCAAGGGTTTTTATTAAGAATTCAATGGACCCTATAGACTTACCTCAAACTCTCCTGTCTAATGAACACTGCTCGGAAAGATTTTATTTTTGTTGCTTTCTCTCCATAGACACTCCAACCCTTTGCTAGGGTGTGAACCAGTTCTGACGTTTTGGAGGCAAGTGAAAGCTTTTTACTTCACTGGACTTGCTAAGCTCAACAGTTTTGGGAGCACTGATCAGTCCCTACGACTATCAGTGCAGGAGAAATCTTTTCTCCATAGTAAAATTCTCTGCTTATTTTGTCCTGCACACATCACCTTACTGTGGAGTGCAGTAGAGACACTTTGTTATATGTAACTTTTTGGTTACTTGCATGCGGTGTTCAGGGTGGGCTGGTTCCAACAGATAACTTTCTACCTTTATTGTCTTGTGCACTGTTGCATTTTACCGCTTAGTGCCAAATAGAGTATAATGGGCCTTATTATGGCTTGCCAGTGCGGTAATAACGTGCCGGTAATTCTGTTTACCGGCAGGTTACCGCACTGGCAAAGTACAAGTCTCCAGGCTGCCATGCAAATGAAAAGCATCCCTAATAAAGTGTTGAATACAGGTCTAGGTACCCTTAAGCATGATGAAATGGAGTTTAGGTTAAAAAATCTAACTATTGCCTCTTGGAATGTGGGAGGTTTCAGCAAACTCATCCAGCACAATAAACTCTGAAATCCTCAGAGAATGTACTTGTTTTTTTCAGGAAACCTGTGCGACTAGAAATCTTATTTGGGATGGCCATATTATTTTCCAGCGATCTGCAATCGTGCCAAATGGTGGAAGGCCCTCGGGCGGGCTCTGTATAGCCCTGAAACATACTTCAGAACTTACAGGGAAACTTATTACAGCAGAGGTAAGAGGTGCTTTAATTGTTAAACTGGAACATTTTAGTGGAAAGGCAATACAAAAAAAGAAGAGCCTGCTGGTACAGATATATCGGCATCCCATGCACTCAGATTTAACAGCCTTTTTGGATAGAGTGGGGGGTTACATTGAGACATTTAAGGTTGAGTTTCCCGAGGGGCATTTAAACTTGAATTACCCAAGTGTAATCGAATGCCAGGATAGGGATAGTAAAATTGAAACCAACCATAATACTAATCGGGGAAAAATTGTTAGAATTCTGTGGTGACTGCGGGGTCTGAGCATAGCGAAATAGCAAAATATAAATAATATAAATGAACAGCAATTTTATTAAAATGGAAAGAATACAAGTTATGAATCACAATTACATAGAGCACAAGGGCTTACGTTCCTAGGTATTCACGAACAAGTATACTAGAACACCGTCACAGCTAGGACCCACACCACCCTCGCGCCTGGCACCCCTTTCCTGGGACTGGCCTTTCCCCTCACTGGAATCAGCATGGAGGTGGGATGTGACTGTCTAGGAACCTCTACAACTGGTGCAGCTGTTAGTTCCAGGAGCTTCACACATGCATATCAGCGAAGCCCGCATTGGAGTCCCTCACATTTAATGTGTGCATTCACTCTTATTGGGCAGACCTGTCAATCGGAGTGATGCAACCTTCTAGAATCTTCGTGAGGTGCATAACAGGTTTCTGATGGAAAAATCCAATTCTGCACTGACCCAACCTGCTCTTAGCCCTCCAACCTCCATAGCTGGGAAGCGTTCCTTAGGAATGTAGTCTTAGCATCTGCCAGGTCAGTGTTCTTTCAGCTCTTCTTTCCCGTGCAACCCAGTGTCTGTTTACAGTGAACGGGGAAGCCTCTGGCCAAAGTGGAAGCTGAATACAAGTACTGCGATTAACCCTCTGCAAGCAACGTCATGAGGGCTCATGTTTTCTGTGATGAATAATGCTCACTGGGCTAGGTGTTTAAGCACTACTAAAGCATTACTAAGCCATTTTATAAGGCTACGATTGCCAGCATTTAGTACACTCTTTGAATAAGCTATTAATCCTAGTTTCTAATGCAAACGGCTAGAGGGCTAATATGCAATATGGTTAGCTCAGTGGTTTTATGCACCTACGCATGTTTTTTCCCTTCACACTACATTCCACCCCTTTTTGAAGTGTGTTGGCAAAAATGCTGGCTTATTTCCACGATTTCTAAGCATATAGGGTTTGTCGTAAGTCTATCAAACACTTCTCCAGTTCAGCCATTCTATTGTAAAGGTAAGACTGCCAGAAGCCCGCAATCAGATTGTGATCGAGGAAGTCAACAAAATGTTGAAAGCCAATACTATTGAACCTTCCTCAAGTCCATGGTCCTCTCCTATATTTGTTTTATAGACGGAGGCCTCCCTTGCAGGGTTAGGAGCCGTCCTGTCCCAGGATTGCGATGGATTGGAACACCCCATATTATTCACCAGTCGCAAACTGTTCCCACGTGAAACAAATTACTCTGTGCTGGAACTAGAGGCTCTGGCCATCAAGTGGGCCATTATCCATCTTCGGTACTACCCATTAGGACAGAAATTCACGCTTGTTACAGACCACTCACCCCTAGTTTGGATTAGCCAACAAAAAGACTCCAACCCTCGGGTCATGCAATGGTTTCGGAACCTACAAACGTATTGTTTCACTGTGGAACACCGAAAAGAAAAAGACCAGGGAAATGCTGATTTTCTTTCCCGGTTTCCCTGTGAAACAAATGTGGCTACATCGCATGAGGAAGGGTATGTGAGAAACCTGAAGGTGTCTCCCTAACTAGTCCCCAGGATTCTGTCATCCAGGTAGCCAGGACACGGCTATCACTATTGGATCCAGTACCTGGTGGTGGACCAGTGAGGGAGGATCACCTGGATGGAGGGGGTCCTCAGGGAGTGGAAGTGGGACACCCGACGGGTGAGCACTGCCTGCCCCTTTTTCCACACAAACACTCGCACACCACAAGAGACAACGGACCAACACCAGAGACATTTACCTGACATGTCCCAATATAAAGGTCAGGCAATTGACCAAAATCACACACACCTGACGGCCCTTTCCCTTCCCCAAAGGGATAAAAGGTGGAACACAAAAGCACAATATGAGCAAGGCAGACCGCACGACAACTCAGCTATCCAAGTACGGCAGTTCAAGAGGAGGAGAAAGGCATCGAGAGGGTGATAAGGAGAGAAGCAACCTTGCCCTTTCAAACCCAGACCTGTGAAGCCTCCCCGAAAGGAATCGTCAGACCGCAAATAGCCAACGTGTGTTACAGCAGATGTCGAGGGTACACGGAGCATGCCTACGCTGGTAAGCAGGACCAAGAGAGACACCTGCAACTGTGGTACTGCCAAGCGGTTCATCACAGCCGGTGAGTCGAGGGGAGAACAGATAAGAAACCGAAATGTGGTGAGCAAAAGAAGATAATGGCTAATTGAAGAAAAGTACAAAGAATTTCTTATACGAGAGGGGAAAACTAGCTGCAGAGGAGTCCGGCACCACGTGGGTGCTCACTCGAGAAACTCTGAGCAATCACCCTATTGTTGAAACTACCGTTACCAGATGGCCTTGGGAACGGGGCAAGAAAGGGGTCAAAGTGGTCATACAGGGGTCTAGCAAAATCCTCTGTACAGTCGAATGTCTTTGACCGGCAGAAGCTTGAGCGTGTGCTGTGCTCAGGAGGCCCGCCTTGTCCCATGCTCAAAACGTGGCGGAGGGCGAACCCAGGCTAACACAACCTGACTTATCATTTGTGAACACTTCTTTCTTGTGAACCTTATCCCATACTCTTTTCGTATTTAACGTAAGGATTGGCAATGGGTATTTCTTAGTATAGGCCCTTTTATTTGGACAAGACGCCATTAGGACTGCCTAATTATTATTTGATGGTCGTAACTTGCTCCTATCTTCGATTTAGGTTTAGATTGGGTGTTTTTCCAACCCGCATATACAGTTTAATAAACACCCTTGAACTGTGTCTGTCCATTCTTGACACCATGCCTTCCTTACAGAGTGTTCTGCCCTTGACCTGGAAAGAAATGCATATTTTGGAAATTAAAGAGGGAATAGGAGTTTCAGACTTGGAGGAAGTATGGAAGAAACTTCTAAATCCCCAGTCCAGGTCTGTGAGTTTGGCAGTGGCGTAATTTGTCAAGACATGGACATTTTTATAGGCTGATAACATAGGAAGGGAATAATGTTTAATGTTGAGTTTTATATTGTAAGTCTGTGATTGGATTAGTGTGATGTGTCTTTTTTTTATATAGGAATATTATATGATGTATTTTTTTTTCCCGCCCTTTTTATCTGTATGGTTCTTTTTTTTATTCTTCAATGTTTTTAACCTGTTTATTTTGGGCTTTGTTATGCTGAGTTGGATTTGAATTGTAAAGGTTTTTAAGGAAACCAAAAACAAATAAATAAATTAAATGAAATGTCAGGTTCCAGCAGCAAGTGCAGTCGCCTCCACCCGCAATGGAAGAGAAGGGGTCGACTCCCAAGATGCCCGAGTCTGGGCTGGTGACTTGCTACAGTTTTTGGGAAACCGATATTCATCGTCTTGACGATAAGGAGAAAGGGAGTAGTGCAGTGAGATAACCAGAACTAAGACCGAAGCTAGTCTTTATATACCAAGTAGAGAGCTTTTAATCAATGTAGTGCTTCATTGGGTACATGCCTCTCGCTGTCACAGTCGTGCTGTTGCATCACCCCATGTAGGATTTTTCTTTATTGCAACAGAATATCCTCATTCAACTTTTAAAGTATCTAACGTACATGCCAGTGCTTTTGAAGGGTATTTTTAACAACTTGATCAGAACTCTTAGACCTGTCGACAAACTATGTAAAACGGTAATGCAGACTGCCCCCGTTTGTTTTAGAGCCTGTACCTGCTCTATTTTTAGCCTGTTCCACGTTTCATTTCCATTTAGGCAGTGGGATCTCCAGTGGCGTGCGACTGGGCGCCCGCTTACCCTCACTCAGCTCCTGTATATTTTATGTTTATTTAAGTGCTGGCCTCTACGGCAGTCCGAGGCTCGGCTCGGGCTGCCAGAGCTTTTTTCTTCCCTGCACACACAGACTCTTGCAGTCCGCTTTCTACTTCTACTACCACCACCAACGGATTGGCTCTGGTAATACCACGTGCTGGCCATAGGTTGCTGTCCGCCGACTGCGCAATGCTGCTCAATACTCGATCCATATCAGCACATGCTGCCTCTGTTAATAAGCTTTTGCTTAACCTGACACCTGATTTACTTGGTTAAACGAGTCCTCTGGCCCCTGCACTGGTTCAGGCTCTTCCATGGGACTATAAAATGATTCATCTTGATCAACCCTCACCCCATACATGTGGTGGGGTTGCTATGATTTGTAAGTCTAAACTAGTGGTTTCCCAGGTCTCACTTTCCCATTCTGCCGCCATGGAAGCATTATTGCTGCAATGTATAGTCTCGCCATCTTATATGTGTCACTTTTTAATTATTTAATGACCCCCTTGGTCACATGTTGGCTTTCTCAAACCTTTTTTAGATCTATTAGCAGAGCTTCAGGTGAGGTTTTCTCACTTAGTTGTTCTCAGTGATTTTTAGCTTAAATTTAATGGCCCTCTAGCCCCTATTCTAAATCAATTTATTGACGGCATCCTTGACTTGGGTCTCCAATTTGTGATGGATTTTAGCCATAAGCTGGGGGGACACTTGATCTTGTGCTGGCCGACAAATCTGACTCATCCATCTTTCCTGCAGAACCTGTGCTGTGGTCAGATCATTATCTCCTATATAGTGCTGCGTCGTAGCTGGCACCCGGCTGATCTTAAGGCCCTTGTGTCATTAGTGAGTGCTAAATGTAGTCTAGCCCATGAGGTAGATCTTTCTTTTCTGTCCTGCTCGTTGGAAGCAGCAGCAAACACAGTTGCCCCCCTTAGACAAACTCAACTACAGAGGCTTCCATTTGAACCTTGGTTCTCCAAGCAGCTCAAACTAGCTCGCCTCAAGCTTATTATTTTTTTTATTATTGTTACGACTGAGTACATCAATCTTTCAATAATATTCTTCTCATTATGAATAATTCATTCTAGACATAAAAGATTACAATTATCAGGCAAGTTACATTTAAGGTTGCATACAAAAGATTACAAAAAATAAGAAAAACAATCTTAATAACATTTCACATCCCAAAAGGGTTTTAAAATAAGATTAAATTCAAAAGTAAACTCTGTGTATTTAAAATACATGACTTAGTTATTTTACATAAATATCCGGACAACATAAAAGAAAAGACAAAGAGAAAAAAAAACAGATAGAAGCAAATTGACAATTTTAGTGATAACCCTTATGGTGGAGATTCCACCTATCCAAGATTGAGGGCTAATATAAACTTTGCAGTGGCAATTTGGACCATAGGTATCTGCGATTGAAAACATTTTTGCTACAACATTTCTGGGGTCAATATCCTGAAGTCTTTAAAGTGCGGCTTTAGGTATCTCATTCCTTGCTCCGCTAGACCGGGCATTCAGTCAGCAGATGTTGTAAGCTTTCATTTTGTTGTGAACAACAATGAAATCTGCATATGGTATCAGTTTTGTCAATTTGCAGCTGCCTAGCTTGAATTTCTCTGGTCTTACATAGGTTCAGGCAGAAAAGTAAAAAAATCTTTGTGTGCTGGACTGGGACATTTTA
Organism: Ambystoma mexicanum; assembly: GCF_040938575.1. Lineage (NCBI taxonomy): Eukaryota > Metazoa > Chordata > Amphibia > Caudata > Ambystomatidae > Ambystoma > Ambystoma mexicanum. The sequence continues at coordinate 1,468,780,051 of NC_090931.1, read as the reverse complement.
ATAAGTAGGCTTCTGTTTGTCGCAATTTTTTTTTAGCAGCAAAGGGATTGTCATTGAATGATTTATATGTCTTGCATAATTCAATGGTTTGAATCCAATCTTAATGATATCACGTCTATTTTGCTCTTGTAGGATTGCTTAATAGCAGTTCCTCTGAGATGTCGGCTGTCAGTAGTGAGGAAATGCGTCTCCTCCATTCTAATGCAAATTGGTGATTAGAAGTAGTCATGTAATTTGCCACTGTGCTTAGAAGGTTGTTAGACTTCTCTTGATGGAGATATCTTCTGTGGAGTGAGCAAACGTTCCAACTATACATAACAAATAGCGAAGTAAGGCCTAGTTCAAATCTGAGTAAGGCCATAGGTTGGGAGTTTGGTAAAGCTAGAACATGTTTCCAGTAAAGGCTCTCTAATCTTGCCCAATGGAAATTATCTGTGAATGGTTTAGTTTCTGCACCATACAGTATGATTGGGGCCGCTTTTTGCATGTAAAATGTTATTAACGGTGAGATTGAACATTTTCTGTATTTTGCATTAATTATCCTTGCTTGTGAAGACATAATTGTTATTTTAGACCGGCGGCCCACCAAGTATGGTTGATCTAGCTTATGATTGTTAATATTAACTCCCAAGTATTTATATTCGTTGACAATTTCCAGCTTCTTCCCATTCAAAAACCATTTTAGATTGTTCTTCTTCATTAGTCTTGTTGATTTGCAGTAAAGGATTTAGCTTTTTTTTACATTGATCTGTAAATGGTTCATGTTGGCATAAGTCCCTAAAGCAGTAAGTACATTTTGCAGACCTCTCTGTGTGGTCGAAAGTAGAATAAGGTCATCTGCATAAAAGAGCCAAGCTATCGCAGTTGTTCCTAAGCGCGGTGGATCAGAGATTACAGGTTGTAAGATCTTCCACATGTCTGCTATAAAAAAGTTAAATAGGATTGATGCCAACACACAGCCTTGCTTAAGGCCTCGATAAGTGGTGATTGAGTTAGTACGTTTTCCCTCCTGTGTTAGTATTATGTGAATAGATGTGTAATTGGTGTATTAGATACACCAGTTATTGAAGGCATCTTGCTTCCACAAGTTTGTTCATCAGTTTGTTTCTCGATACGGAATCAAAAGCAGACTTCAAGTCTATATATGCCATGCAGATTGGCTTTCTGGAAGTTTGAATTTGCATTTGAATGGCAGTTATTGTGGTTAGATTGATGGCAGTGCCCAATCCAGCAACGAACCTGGTCTGGTGAGGATCATTCATTCTATTGATGCTTGCCCACTTGTTGAAATCCCTGAGAATAAGTCGGGCGAAGAATTTACCTGGGTCGTCCAGCAAAGCAATGGGACAGTAATTACTGGCTAGTTGTCGGTTGACTTTTTTGAAAATAGGTATTATAACTGATTTTATACCACGATGATGCAATGGTCTGGGTTGATATTACATCTGAAAAGATTTGATGAAGTATTTTCGACCCCTGTTCTGGGTTGTTTTTGAAAATATGGTTAGTCAGTCCATCGGGCCCGGGGGCGCTGGATGAGCTCAATTTAGCGATGAAATGCTTTATGTCTTCAGGGTCGGATTTTAGTGAGACCTTCGTATCTGACATAAGCTCACTTCTGAATTCTTTTTGGTCGACTGGGGCACAGAGATTTGTAAAGTGGCTTACCCGTTCATGCTCGGGCACTGCATTTAGCTGGAGAGTGGTTTGTGAATCATATGTAACTTGATTGAATAGCTGCCATATTTCTCCAGTGTTTTTTGTTGCTATAGTCTGTAGCATTGCTTCATTATCTTTTTGATACATCACAGATTTTCTTGATATTTGCCATCTTTTAGATTCAATTTTGAGTTGTTTTATCTTGTCCAATCGATCTCTTAAGGGCAAGTTTCTAGTCTGCCTAATTGTCTAACCAAGTATTATTTTCTGCTGCCGTACTCCTGCATCATATGTGTGCTTGTGTTTGAACTTCGGCTTGTTAATGGTTGTAGTTATTTCTTTAAACAATTGCAAAGCAGCAACATAGTATCCATCTGTTTGAATCAAATGAGCTGGTACTGGAGCCGATTTTGTTATAATCTTGTGAAGATTTGATAGTTCGGTGGTTGTCCGGCGCAGTCGATTGCAACCTCCTGTTACAATCACGCTAGTTCTATACTTAGAGTTTTTGTCACAAGTTGTGGATAGTTTCCATTGCCACGTTAGTGTCAGTGTGGTCGCTGACATTTTGCTGTTTAACTTTAAAGCTATCCACTGCTGCAAAGAGTGCTTTACCTATGGTAGCTTGTTTTCTTTTTTATAACGCATTTTATTAGTTTTGAGAACATTGGTAATACATTACACATTTACAACCACATAACAAACAAAACAAATCCACACATTAGTATAGCATGTTTCTACCCTTATGCTCCCGCACATTATTCCATTTGTTATACCTAAACTTATTCTAGCTTGCATCCTCCCACTTCTGCCAGGTCTTTCTCGCTTTCCAAGGGCACCCTGCAGCTGTATATATTCGTTGTTCCATTGACATGCACATATTTACATCCGCTACCCTTTGCTCATAAAGAGGGGCAACACTGGACCCCCACAATTTAGCAATATTGCGCTTAATCAGACCTGTGGTCGTGGCGAGGAATAACTTCTCAAAGTGTGTTGTATTCCCTTCCTCCTCAATGCCCAGTAGCATCATTTTAGGGTCCATTGATACGATATGCCCCAAGATTTCAGTCAGTTTATTACAGCACTGTTGCCAGTATTCCTGAATCCGAGGACATTTCCACAGGATATGAAAGAATGTGCCTTCTTCCTGCAGACAATATAAGCAATTGGGATCAGTGTCACGATTCCACCTATACAATGCAACTCATAGGTAGTATACTCTATGTAAGATTTTCAGTTGTACCAGCCGGATTCTTGCAGAGATCGCAGTCTCCCGCGGATACATCAGTACTGTCAGCCAATCCTCTGATTGTATTGGTCCGACATCCACCTCCCATTTGAGTTTCAGGTTACAGAGGTCAGGTGGGGCAAAGGAGGATATATCATTGTATATCACAGAGGTAATTTTGGTGGATATGCGTTCTAATACTATATTTATTTCGAGTGGTGTACAATCTGGCATATCCGCTAGTTTAGGAAGATGTGCATGTAATGCGAGCGTGAGTTGGAGGTAGCTCTAGTGTTCTGTAGCAGGAAGTCAGAACCTTTCCATAAAGATACCCAAAAGAGGACATTTTACCTTCTGTAACAACATCACTAATCTTCAAAATCCCCCTCGATATCCACCCCGGCCACACCAGTATTTTACCTAGTTCGGGCAGCTTGCTATTTTTCCATAGCGTTTGCACCGGGGTCACCTTTTTCTCCCAGCCTATATATTTGTGAGTGTCTCGCCATACTATTGGGGTATGGGCTGTCATTGTGCGGGAAGGGCATCTCAGCAAGTTTTGATAAAGACTCATTAGTGGGGAAATGCCTTGCATCGCAGTGATCTCCGCCCGAATGCGAGGTAACTCTTTGTCCACATGTAGGATATCGTTAATCATTGCCATTTGGCTTGCCCAGTAGTAGGATTGCAGGTGTGGTAGCCCAATTCCACCCTCCCAGATGGACCGTTGTAGTGTCTGTAACGCAATTTGTGGGTGCCCTCCACCCCATATCAAAGTTCTAGGGGTACTGTCAATCTTATGGAATTCCAAGTTTGGTATTCGGAGTGGGGCGTTCTGAAGGACATATAGAAAGCGTGGCAGCGTCAGCATTTTAAAGAGGGCGGTCCTCCCAAGAAGGCTCAGTGGGAGCAGTATCCAGTGTCGGAAATCCGCAGTGAGTTTCTCTGATCGGGTGTAGGTTTCTGGTGATATATTCCTAGAGGTCTGTCGTGATTTGGATCCCTAGATATATGATATATGGCATTTATAACGCGCCAATACACAAGTGTTTCAAGGTGCGACGAGGCGAGGGAGAGGAACAAAGGGAGGATGGACAACGATCCTACTATGCCAGGTGTCATTCAGATCGCGCAAGTGTATGGGAAGGGGCAGGGACAGTGCAGTAGATGAGAAGATAACAATACTAAATACGGCAACGAGTGGCAATGGTAAGTGCATACATCAGGTGTCAAAGGCTGGTAGGGGGACTGTAGGGATACAGAAACAGTCCCCGAGTGCGGGGGCTGCTAGGTGGGCAGTGCATGTGTGTGACGCTGGCGGGGGAGGACCAGGGCCCGAGAACAGAGGGTGTCAGGTCGCCAGTGAAGTTCAGGTAACAGCCAGGAGGTCAGCAGAGGAGAGGGGGAGAAAAGGCGGAAGCAAAGAGAAAGGTTTTGAGGTGCTTCAGGAACCGGAGATGGTTCTCCTCGAGTTTGAGGGAGGCTGTTGCAGAGGGAGGCCCCAGCCGAAGAAAGATCTACCACAAACTCGTTGCTTGGAGAAGCGACTGACCCTGAGGGAGTTGGAGGTGGTTGGGCAGAGAGCTTGAGAAGGAAGATATTTAGGAAGAGAGAGTTGAATGTATTTAGGCCCCAGGCCCCAGAAGTACTTGTGGGCGATGCAGAGGGTTTTGAACTTAATCCCCACAGCCAATGGGGGCCAGTGCAGAAATTTCAGTCCTCGAGAGATACTTTCCCTGGGCTTAAGGCGAAGGACAAGTCTTGCAGTCCTGTTCTGGATAAGTTGCAGAGGGCGGAGAGTAGAAGCAGGCAGATTTAGAAAGAGGCTGTTGCAATAGTCCAACCTAGAGCGAACCAGAGCTATGGAGACAGTGAGCATATGGGGGAAGAAGAGGAAAGGAAGAATACCTGTCAGGAGGCGCAGTTGGTAGTGTGACTTCTTAGAGACGTCAGAGATGTGAGGAGAGAAGGAGAGTGTGGAGTCGAAGATGACCTCGAGGTTTTTAGCCTCAAAGGTGGGAGCAGGAGGAGGGCCAAGAGAGGCCGGCCAGAGAGCTACAGGGAAGGAGGGAGTGGGTGTGCCGATGAGGAGAATCTCAGTCTTGCTGGCATTAAGGCAGAGGTCATTGGCGGCACACCACTCCTGGATAGCAGACAGACAGTCAGAGATGAGGAGGAGGAGGAGGAGGCCGAGGGTAGCCTGAAAATGAGCTGGGTCATCCGCACAGCACTGGAAGTTGGGGCAGAGAGTGGCGATGCGGTGGGCAAGGAGTGCCAGGTAATTGGTTGGACGTGGAAGTGTTCTAGTTCAATACGGTATGGACCATGTGGAGGGATTGCTTGCGTCGCCTCCTTAATCGGGAAAAGGATGTATTTGTTCCAGTTCATTCTTTGCCCACTAAAGGATCCATATCATTCAAGTATCTCCGTCACTTCCGGGCATGAGCAAACTGGATCACCTAAGTATATCAAGAGGTCGTCCGCGTATAGGGAGACCTTATCTTCCTCACCTTAAGGCCAACAAACACCTCTGCACGAATTTGTTTGGCGTAACAGTATAGCTACGGGTTTGATAATTAGTGCGAAAAGCAGTGGGGATAGAGGACATCCCTGTTGCGTCCCCTTCCCTAGAGGAAAGACCCACAAAGGCCATCCATTAACTCTGAGCTCCACCATCGGGGATTCATACAAAAGTTGAACCGATCCCATAGAAGACTCCCCAAATCCCATTCACTGCATAATTTCCCAAAGGCTCTCCCAGAAGACAGAGTCAAAAGCCTTCTCAAAATCAACAGCCAGTAGTGCAAGAGGGTCCTGGAGGGTTGTGGCTTTTTCTAGCAGTAAATAAAGTCTGCGGATATTTATGCGTGTGGATCTTTGTGGCATAAATACACACTGGTCACCCTTTGCAGCCTGTTCGCCAAATCTTTTGTCTCACTATTAATTTGTGAAATTGGCCTGTATGAGCTACATAGTTCCGGGGGTTTATCCGGTTTTGGGATGACAATTATACTGGCTTTGTAGAGATCTGGAGGAAGGGTCCCTTGTTCTTTGCAGTGCAGAAACATTTTGAGTAAGTGTGGGGCCATCTCGTTCCCCCCCAGTTTGATATGGCCATTACTATTTCTTCTTCTGCAATATCATTTTACAACTGTGTTTTTTGTGTGAAGTTCAAACAGGGAAGTGTAACGTTATCAAGCACAGTAGTGTTGATGGGTTCAGGTGGTGATCTATATAGGTTTGCATAATATTCGGCAAAGCCCTCAGCGATATCGCGATCAGATTATAGTAGTTCAGTTTTTGTTGTTCCAATTCCCCTAACATGCCGGTGCCCTGCAACTCTGCGTTGCAGCCAGGCTAGAATCTTACCAGCTTTGTCTCCTGTTTCGTACAGTCTTGTACGCATCTCTGAGTGTGCTTGTTTTGCATTGTCTAGAGCAACATTACGGAGGCGTTCCCTGGTCACCAAGAGGGCTCGATGAGTGTCGGGCGATCCTTTGGCAATGTGTTCCACTTCTTGTTGCAGGGCTTCAAGCTCTGCCGCTGCCAGTTTGTTGACAAGCTTTTCTGTGAGCGGATGTCCAGGAGATAATCTCTCCCCGGAGGACCGGCTTAGATGCCTCCCATAGTATCACTGGATTGTCTACCGTTCCAGTATTCAATTCAAAGTATGTGGTTATTGTCTACCGGATACGGTCAATAAGCTCCGGGAAACTAAGATAATAACTGTTTAGACGCCATGAGGGGATGAGGGTGGCCTATTTGTCTGCAGCTCTATCATCAGGGGTTAGTGGCCGGATATGCCTCTGGGAAGGAGAGTTACATTAATTGCTCTATGTGCATCTACCGTTGGGAGGAAAAAAATAGTCTAGTCTGGAAAGGGAGGCGTGGACTCCAGAATGATAGGAATACCCACGCTCTGTCGGTGTAAGTCTCACCATATATCCTTCAGTCCCAGTGCGGAGGTAAAGGCGGCAAGTTTAGTGCTCACTTTGGGGTTCCTGCCACGCAGGTGTGTGCGGTCCATTGCCACATCCATCACATCACTGAAGTCCCCTCCAATGACCCATAGATCAGGTGTGTGAGTTGTGATTATTGGTGTGATTTTCTGAATTAGTGCAGTGATCAGTGACGGTGGGCATATACTTCCAGAATTGTGAGAGTTTCATTACATAACGAGCCCTGCAGTAACACAAATCTACCTCCAGTGTCTTGTATCACCTTAGACAACTTGAAGGGGAGTCTCTTGTGAAGTAGTATCAGGACCCCTCTGGAGCCCATGGAGAAGCCAGCATGTATTTCTGTGCGATAATTCGTGCGTCGAAATAGGGTGCATGTTGTGCCTGTTAGATGCGTTTCCGTGAGAAGAACAATATCAGGGGAGTGCCTATTAAGGAGTTGTGTAACTAGGCGCTGCTTAATCCCAGTGCCTAAGCCGTTGACATTCCACGTCAGGAGCTTCAGGTTTTTAACGCTGTCTCCAGCCATTGCTATTTCGTCTGATCAATGCGTATCTGTGCGCAGGGTAGTGCTGGGAAGATGATTTGTGTAAGTGTACTGTGATAGAAAGGGGTGGGTGCTTCGGTAGACTAGATTGGTGGATTGTAGAACATAAGATACATGTACAAACTTCCCTCCCCCCTCCCTATACGCCCTCCCAACTTGAAGCATCTGTTGCCCGAACTTTACTGAAAAAAAAACGGTCGGCTATCAATAGTCAAACAAAGAAAATTTCACACACTATACCAGTTTTACTACAACACGCCAACTGGGCAGTGTAGGTGTTTACAGATTAGGAGGCGGTGCGTGCCGGGCCGCACAGCTCTAGCGTCACACGTACAGGGTTAGGCGCTTGCTCTTCCATGGGTTCATATCCTGCTCTTGATAGTCTAATGTTGTTCTACACAGGTCAGTTTGTTAATAGTTCCCGATAGGTGGTGGTGGGTCAGGTTCCTGTGCATGTGGCAGTTGTCCTGGTGGGATCCACTCGTCTTGGTCTCTGGGTCTCTTATTCCTGTTTGCACTTTCTGGTCTCCAGTGCCTTCGATATGTTTTTCCGCCCATCTCCACTGCGTGGCCCGCTGGACTTCCCTGGTATAATTAGGGAAGAAAGCAATTCGCGATTCGTTTTATGTTATTGTTCCTTTATTGCTGACCATCTGTAACAGAGAATCGCAGTATCTGTAGTTCAGTAGTTTAGCAATTACTGTACGTGGTGGCTCCCCAGGGGTTCGGTCGCCCAGTCGGAATACGGTGGGCTCTCTCAATCGAGAAGATGTTGGAGAGTGTTTTAGGCGTAAACATATCCGCTAGCCATTGCTCTAGAAATAGTTCCATACTTGGTCCCTCTGATTTTTCAGCAGTCCCAAGATGCAAATGTTATTGCGATGGGCTCTGCCTTCCCCCTCATCCAACCTTTCTTCCATCGCCTTCAGATGTGCCATAACTCCCAACATTTGTCGCTCCATGTTGCGTAGCACATCTTCAGTCCCCGAAATACGGTTTTCGGCTTCACCTGTGCGGGAGGTCAGTTTTTGTAGGTCATGTCTCAGGAGAGGCATGTCCGCGCTATTACCATCCATTTTCTTTTCTATAGAAGCGCATGAGTTAGCGATTGCGTTCATTACATCTTTCAGAGAGATGGCATCCACTGGTTCTATTGTGTCACCCAGTTGCGATTTATCAGCAGGGGTGGTCCCTACTGGTGTTGCATATTGGTCCATTTTACTTTGCGTGCGTGGTTTCTCACATTTATCCTTCACCATGATCACATGCTCTTATGGATAGGCCGATTTGACAGGGTCTGTGGGCAGGCTCTGAGGTGAGTGCTTATGCTGATTACCTGCCTCTAACTGTAAGTATCTTATGTAACGTGGGAAGTGTCACTCACACAACCAGGCCGCTGCCTTATCTATTTCGGTAGCAAATTCCCAGTTACATCGGGGTCCACTATAGTCCCTTGGGTTCCCCGAAGATTGCAAATGGATACGCTGTTCATATTCCGGCGTCTATGTCATCTCAGGAGCGCAGTCCAGAATCCCTTTGAGCACTGGCATGTATGTGGCGAGCACCCTGTCCTAATCAGAGCAGAGATTGCTCCTTTTGTATGGTTTTAGGCCTGTCCTGGTGTTTAGGCAGTTCCTCCCTTTTATCCCCTCAGTTATGTGTCCATCTCCCTGCAGTACTCGTTTGCTCACAGCTGGTTCTGCCGTCCTATATGTCCTTTTGATTCAGGCTGTGCAGCTCTATAGTCGGCGTTGCGTTTACCAGCAGTGTCTCAGCAGGGCTGCGTCTGGGCCATGCCTGCTGATCAGGTAGAGATGACTAATATTGCGGTTCGGGACCCGGGTCCTTATCAAGCCTGTGGTACCTGACAAGATTCCAGGAAGGAGGGTGGGCTCGGCTTCGCTCTCCCTAGTGGGAGTGCATCCGACTAGTTGGCCTCCAATCTTGCTAGTGTGGTGGTTTGTCATGCAGCCAGTTCTTACATGGATCCCACATTGTGGTCATCGATAGCCGGCCACCATCCAGCAGTATGTAGAGGTTCCTGCCCTGCCGTCGCGTGTTAGCTGCGTGTTTCCACTGGATATATGTTCTTGGTGCTAGAGCTGGCACTGTGGCTCTGGCCCCGGTATTGGCTCACTGATCCACTATGCAGAGTTCGGGTTCGGTTTCGATCCCCAGTCGTAGTTATGGCTCAGATTCGCCTGGTCTTGTTGGGCCTTCTTTCCTTCTGTCGCCCTACGCTCCCCAGCAATAGAAGATAAAAGGGTAGTACCACAACCAATTGCTGTGCCACCGTGGGGAATGTTGGTGCCCACTCCACACACAGGGTTGATGGGCCCGGGTTCGTCCGGCTCCTCTGGGTGTTGTGGTGGTCGTCTTCGGCCGCCCCGAGTTTCAGCCTCTAAGGGAGTGATATTGATATTTATAGTTTATTTGGATAGCGCTTATACACACGTGTTTCAAAGCACTTCAAGGCAAAGGAGGGAGCAAGGGAAAATACAATGACATTCTTACAAGGCCTTGAGGCATTAAGAATGCAAAATTAACTATCGTACTAGGCCTGATGACATTTCGATAGTGCAAGAGCTTTGACGGGGAGGGCGGAGGAGCTAGGAGATGAGACAGACCAGGGCTATCATACTAGGCCTGACAACATTCCTGGTAGTGCAGGGGAATGTTATGTTATGTTACTTTGCATTTATATAGCCCCTTATGTACCATTGGTATGGTCTCAAGGCGCTGGTAGGTTGAACGCCCTCGGGAACCGAAGTTCAAGTCAGTAGAGAGAGTAGACAGAGTCAAAGCTGCGTGTGAGCACCGGATATGTGTGCAGCTGGTGTGGCATTCGTGTAATAGCTGCTTCATAGCGGTAGATGTGGTGCTTGAGAGATCAAGAGTATATGTTCGTTCTGGCAGGTTTTATCCAGACCGGTTCTGGCTGCGTTAGGCCTGAGGAGAACGCCTGGCTGGAGGGTGTGAAACCAACAGTGTTTAGTTAGAGTGATGTGGAGTATGAGGCAGATGTTGGTATGAGAACAGAAAGAAAGTTTTCTCCTGGTTATCTTGCTTCAGTGGTTCAAAGAATGGTTCTAACAGTGGTTATTGCGATACAGTTTTAGCTTTTATTTGTACTAGTGCTTGGTTGTTTTATCATTCAGTTGGTTATGCATTTAGTACATTTGGGGACAAGTGTGTCCCTTGTTTGTCAGCCGACACGTGTTTCGACCCGTGGGTCTTTATCAAGGCTGATGTGGATTCAAAAATCATGTGAAGTGCATGGTTTGTGACCTATTTTTGACATATATAGTTCATTTAGTGCATAGTGGGTGGTGTAGTGAGAGGTGGAGTGTTTGGCAAATACAAGTAATACAATGTAATTGGCACATACATTTGAAGTAATGATAATGCATTTTGAGCAGAGGGAGAGAGAAGAAGCACAGATGAAAGGTTAGCAAGTAAGTGGTTAGAGGTAGTTGAGGTTCAGAGTGGGAATTATGAGGAGAGGTGCCTCTTACCTATTGTATACAGTCTGTAGCCCCCTGTGGGGTCCTGGTCCGTGATGATGGGTGGCTGTCCTGTCGAGACAGTGGCTCCTCTTGGGCCCTATGAAGCAATTGGTTGATGTTAGTTAAAGCGTGGCGTCTGTAGCCATGTACAAGAGTAATGCAGGTCCCCCGTGGGGGCACCTGGTGGAGTCTCTACTCGTGGGTTTTGGCCTGGTGTGTGGTGGCATGTCGGGGTGGTGCGGTAGGTCCCAAGTAGGGGAGGTCTGCCCTTGGATGGTCAATGGGCTGGTGGACCACGGAGCTGTGATCTGTCTCGGGGTAACCTGGTGTATGGGTGTGTGCACCCTGATAAGTGGTGATGCGCCGTGAGCATCATGGCGGTAGCGTGATTACCCTGTGGGGTGGTTGCAGCGTGGACAGGAGGCCAAGCTGAGAGCTCCGAATTACGTGTGTGTGCCTCGTTCGCTTGGGCTGGAAATAGGAAGGATCCTAATAGGAGGGGCGCTGGGGTCTGCCCAGGATGAGTGGGGCAGGTTCTGAAGTGCGCCATTAGAAGGTCTGAATACCCTTGTATGGCTGCTCTGACCGTGCAGTGAGAGTTGGCCGGTGCGCCTGCTCTGTCATACGGGCAAAAAGGAGGGTGGCGCTGTAGGCAGGGCAACGTGTGACGGGCCGTGCTGGGCGGGCGGGCAAGGAGGAGCAAACCGGCCCGGCCGTGTTTATGAACACTGCGGACGGGATCCGGGCGCTTCCAGGAGAGGCATCGAGGTGCTGTCTGCTCGGGGGGCAAGTCCTTACCTGTTGAGCTGGTCTGCGGTGTAGGTGCGTGGCGGCTCCTGTGAGGTTCCTAGGAGGTGGAGGTCCTCTTATGTCTCTGCTCATGTATGCCGAGTCACCTGGGTGGTACCGGCGCATGTGCAGGGGAGTAGTGTCTGCGCTCGGGTACGTGCGCATGTCATGGATGGAGCGTGGTTCTCCCTTGCGCATGTGCAAGGGGTGGAACGCGAGTAGGTGCACCAGTTGGTGTACTGTTGGTACTGAATGGCCGCGATGGGTATGTAGAAGTCTTGTGCTCATGTGCAAGGAAGGAGTTTTCCTGGTGGAGAAATGTGTTGCCGTTGGGCTTGGTGATGGGCTGGAAGGATTCAGGATGAGGTGCGCGCGATGGGTATGTCGGATGTTCCTTGGGAATGGGGGTGGCCGTGTTACGGCATGTCCAGGTGGACATGAGTTTTAAAATTTGGACACTGTTGAAAAGAGAGGCTAAGGGGAAGGCTGACAGTGTTCTGGCAGGCTCGAGTGAGCTGTTGGTTGGTGTGTCCACATATGGTGGATGAACCTAGTAATAATGCTATAAAATCAGTGGTCGTGTTTGAGGTCCCTCCTGGGATAATAGGGGTGACAGGGTCCTACTGGCGAGGAGGGGTATCCTCAAGTGGGTGTGGTTGGGGCTGCTGGGCTCATGATTAAGTGGACAGGAGTGTCCCCATATCTGTGGTCTGTGGGGCCTGCTGTAGATTTCCCGCAGGCCTAATGTCTCGTATGTAGGGGGAATAGCCCCTGTTGTAATAGCCCGTGGTCCACTAATGCCCCTGTTGTAATAGCCCGTGGTCCACTAACGTCACTGGGCTTGTTAGGACAGGGTGGTCGTGGCAGTCCTGGGGGGTGGCACGGGTCACAGTAGGGTCTTAGGAAGCATGTTAGTTGTAGTGTCGAGAGGGAAGAGATTTACAAAAATACATTAAAATCAAGATCCTTGTTTAGGCCATTCTTGACACATCTGAAGTGGCAGATCAATCTTGCTTCTTCTTGTCTGAGTCTTTTTGTTCTGTCTCCTCCTCTGGCTCCCAGCCTCACGGTTTTCAGTCCGATATATCTTATCAGGCTTTTGTCATCCATCTGATGGTTCTTCTGCCAGTGGTTGGCCAAAGGCAGCTTCGGGTCCTGTGAGTGGATGCTATTCATGTGTTCCCTTATCTGAGTTCGTACTTCCCGGATTGTGCTCCCTATGTAAATCTTGTTACATACACAAATTAGTGCATAGATTACATACTTGCTTTTACAATTGAGGTGCTCCATGATTTTGAATGGTGGGCAGCCTTTAAATTTGGCACATTTAGTTTGGGTGGCATATTTGCACATTGAGCAGGTTCCACATTTAGTGAAGCCAATTGGTGTTTGTCTGCTTAACCAGTCTTGTGCCGAGATGTTTTTCTCGGATAGAAAGGAAGGGCGGAGTAGGTTTCTTAGTGTCGGTGCTCTGCTGAATGACATACTTGGGTATGATTCTAAACTGGGTTTGATGTGTTCATCCATGAGTAGTAGGTCCCAGTCTTTGGCTAGAATTTTTTGGATTGCTTGACTGTCCTTATTGTATCTGGTTACAAATCTGATAGTGGATTTTGCATCTTTCTTCTTTGTTTTGGGCGAAAGTAGTGTTTCTCTTTCAATGGTTATGGCTTGGTTCCTGGCTTCCGTAAGGTTTTTGTCGGAGTAGCCTCGGCATTTGAATCTTTGGTCCAGCAGATCACATTCATCTGTGAAGAGCTTTTGGGTGTTGCAGTTTCTTCTGGCGCGGATATATTCCCCTTTTGGGATATTCCGAATGACGCTTTTCCTGTGACAACTTTTTGCATGTAAGGTTGAGTTTAATTCAGACGGTGTGCGGAAGGTTTTGGTTATTATTTTGTTGTTCTCAATTGCAATCCTTAGGTCCAGAAAGTCGATTTGGTCTGTACCACCCAGGTGACTCGGCATACATGAGCAGAGACATAAGAGGAGCTCCACCTCCTAGGAATCTCACAGGAGCTGCCACGCACCTACACCGCAGACCAGCTCAACAGGTAAGGACTTGCCCCCCGAGCAGACAGCACCTCGACGCCCCTCCTGGAAGTGCCCGGATCCCGTCCGCTGTGTTCATAAACACGCCCGGGCCGGCGTGCTCCTCCTTGCCCACCCGCCCAGCACGGCCCATCACACATTGCCCTGCCTACAGCGCCACCCTCCTTTTCGCCCGCATGGCAGCGCAGGCGCACCGGCCAACTCTCACCGCACGGTCAGAGCAGCCATACGAGGGTATTCAGACCTTCTAATGGCGCACTTCAGAACCTGCCCCACTCATCCTGGGCAGACCCCAGCGCCCCCTCCTATTAGGATCCTTCCTATTTCCAGCCCAAGCGAACGAGGCACACACACGTAATTCGGAGCTCTCAGCTTGGCCTCCTGCCCACGCTGCAACCACCCCACAGGGTAATCACGCTACCGCCATGCCGCTCACGGAGCATCACCACTTATCAGGGTGCACACACCCATACACCAGGTTACCCTGAGACAGATCACAGCTCCGTGGTCCACCAGCCCATTGACCATCCAAGGGCAGACCTCCCCTACTTGGGACCTACCGCACCACCCCGACATGCCGCCACACACCAGGCCAAAACCCACGAGTAGAGACTCCACCAGGTGCCCCCACGGGGGACCTGCATTTCTCTTGTACATGGCTACAGACGCCACGCCTAAACTAACATCAACCAATTGCTTCATAGGGCCCAACAGGAGCCACTGTCTCGACAGGACAGCCACCCACCATCACGGACCAGGACCCCACACGGAGCTACAGACTGTATACAATAGGTAAGAGGCACCACTCCTCATAATTCCCACTCTGAACCTCAACTACCTCTAACCACTTACTTGCTAACCTTTCATCTGTGCTTCTTCTCTCTCCCTCTGCTCAAAATGCATTATCATTACTTCAAATGTATGTGCCAATTACATTGTATTACTTGTATTATTTGCCAAACACTCCACCTCTCACTACACCACCCGCTGTGCACTAAATTAACTATATATGTCAAAAATATGTCACAAACCACGCACTTCACGTGATTTTTGAATCCACATCAGCCTTGATAAAGACCCACGTGTCGAAACACGTGTCGACTGACAAACAAGGGACACACTTGTCCCCAAATGTACTAAATGAATAACCAACTGAATGATAAAACAACCAAGCACTAGTACAAATAAAAGTGAAAACTGTATCACAATAACCACTGTGTTAGAACCATTCTTTGAACCACAGAAGCAAGATAACCAGGAGAAAACTCTTTCTTTCTTCTCAACAATTGGAGTGCTGGCTAAACCCCCACAGCTTCTGTGATCTTGCAACAACTGAACTCTATTAGTTTACTTGGAAAACAACAGAGCCCAGCAAAGGTTGCTTCCACACCTAGAGCCAACCACGATTCTATCAGCAACACTAGGGAAACAACCACTGCTCAAGCTCTTGGGAATATACCACAAAATCAATCAAAGCAAACAAACAAAAGAAAATGGCAGAATACATGCTGTCATGAAATGAGGACATCAAGGCACTCTTTGCAACAAGGGGATCAACAGACAATGCCTTTAGAGATTCCAACCCACAAGAAGACCTTAAACAAAAGTTCATGAGACTAGAAAAACTATCCAAAAAAGAAATAAACAAATTTTGGGAAAAAACGACAATGCAAGAATACGCGGAACAAAAGAAAATACCAAAAGGCCTAAGAATACTTATCTTTCCAGATTTTGATGATCCACAAGACTGTGATCTAGCTGACGAATGGGAGCAGAACCTAATACAAGGTTCAACAACAATGATATTACTACTCATTGAACATGCAAAAAGGAAACATGCAAGAACGGTTATTCTCTTAGAGGAACTAAAGAAGGAAATAGAAGACTATGATACCCCAAATCCACAAAAGAGAAAAACTACAAAACAATGTACAGAATCCTTAAAACCCCTCAGGATGAAGTAAAAATTAGGAAGCTACACATATTCTTCAGAGATGACGATTACAGAGAAGACAGGGTATTTACCTACCAAGCAAAATTTGATCAAGACAAACCAAAATCTAAAGAGAGCACACCCAACAGCTCACCTGCCAGCTCTGAAGTAGACAGTGAGCTAGAGGAAACAACGGAACCACAGGAACACGCAACAGACAAACAACCAATCAAACTGTCTTTTTTAGAGCAAATCAAGCTACACAAGAAAGCAAGCCGTCTCAAACCAAAAACCAAAAAAACGGTGTCCTTTGCAGTACCATTAACAAATACAAGAACCCCACAAGAAGAGAGAGAGGAGGAAAACCAGACAAAAGACGCAAGAGAATTGGAAGAGGAAATAGAACAAAGACAAACAAGGTCACAATCCCAGAAAACGTTGAGACAGAAGAGCGACAAAATCTAATCATGAATCTGTCACGCAAGGAACTCACACCCGTAGAGACAGAAGTACTGAACATGGGACTCTCCTTTTCACCATCAAGCAACAATAACTTCGTGGACATTCAAATTGATCTCTTTAAATTCACACAACTTCTTAAACTGACCAAATTCTTCGCTACAAAAACAACAGTTTACAAACCCCGAGAAATGGCACCAGAACCCAGTACGCTCAATATATGTGACCTAGAGGACATCCATCTCCTCAGTACACAAGAAGACGACCTCAAAAGTAAACAAGAATGTATGCAAGACCTCGGGATCGAGAATGTAGCCATGAGTATCCCGGAACTCAAAAGCAAATCCAAATTCACTCCACAATTATTTGCGGAGAACTATATAGACACATTCCAACAAGCAGTCATCAATGATCTACACAGATTAGAGGACCAACAGAACCAAAGAAAGAGTAACAAAGAATCTCTCGAAAGAAGAACACACCGTACTCAAGAACCTACGGGAAGAGACGAATATCATAATCAAGGAGGCTGACAAAGGTGGCAACATCGTCATAATGGAGAAAACGGACTACTTAAAAATGGCACAAAACCACCTCGAAACACCAGGCAACTATGAGAAATTGGACACAAACCCACAGGCGAGAATCCTGAAGGAACATCAAGAACTCCCCAAGCACTAACAGAAGGGCTCATAACAGATGAAGAATATGACTACCTGAGAACGGATCACCCGATCATGCCAACCCTCTACTTCCTGCCCAAAATACATAAAACCTTTGATACAATTCCGGAAGGCAGACCGACCATGAGCGGAATAGGAGGAATAACCGAGACACTAGCCAGATATATCAACAATGTGATACAACCACTAGTCACCAAGATACCGACGTACCTCAGGGACACCATGCAAACCTTGGCAATACTATCACAGATAGAATGGCAACCCAACTTCATAATGGACACACTAGATGTAAAGGCCCTGTACACATCCATTAATCACGAATTGGCTATAACCAGCCTGGGATACCTTCTGAAACAAGAATCAGCATCACATCTTGACCAAGTGGAGATGACAAAGGCTTTTCTGAAATTTTCATTGACCAACAACATATTCATCTTTAACGGAGAATATTACAAACAAACTAAGGGGATCGCGATGGGAGCCAGCTATGCTCCAGCCCTAGCCAACTGCTTCATGCATTCATATGAACAGGAACATGCCATGCGAGAAACCAAATTCACCAGCCTTATTGTCAACTGGGCACGCTATATAGACAATGTCATCCTCATATGGAGAGGAACCCAAGAGGAACTAACCCAATATGTGGACTACCTGAACCAAAACAACTATGGTATTGAGCTAACCAGCCACATCAGTACAGACCAAATCGACTTTCTGGACCTAAGGATTGCAATTGAGAACAACAAAATAATAACCAAAACCTTCCGCAAATCGACTGAAGTAAACTCAACCTTACATGCAAAAAGTTGTCACAGGAAAAGCGTCATTCGGAATATCCCAAAAGGGGAATATAACCGCGCCAGAAGAAACTGCAACACCCAAAAGCTCTTCACAGATGAATGTGATCTGCTGGACCAAAGAATCAAATGCAGAGGCTACTCCGACAAAAACCTTACGGAAGCCAGGAACCAAGCAATAACCATTGAAAGAGAAACACTACTTTTGCCCAAAACAAAGAAGAAAGATGCAAAATCCACTATCAGATTTGTAACCAGATACAATAAGGACAGTCAAGCAATCCAAAAAATTCTAGCCAAACACTGGAACCTACTACTCATGGATGAACACATCAAACCCAGTTTAGAAGCATACCCAAGTATGTCATTCAGCAGAGCACCGACACAAAAAAACCTACTCAGCCCTTCCTTTCTATCCGAGAAAAACATCTCGGCACAAGACTGGTTAAGCAGACAAACACCAATTGGCTTCACTAAATGTGGAACCTACTCAATGTGCAAATATGCAACGCAAACTAAATGTGCCAAATTTACAGGCTGCCCACCATTCAAAATCATGGAGCACCTCAATTGTAAAAGCAAGTATGTAATCTATGCACTAATTTGTGTATGTAACAAGATTTACATAGGGAGCACCATCCAGGAAGTACGAACACATGAATAGCATCCACGCACAGGACCCGAAGCTGTCTTTGGCCAACCACTGGCAGAACAACCATCAGATGGATGACAAAAGCCTGATAAAATATATCGGACTGAAAACCGTGAGGCTGGGAGCCAGAGGAGGAAACAGAACAAAAAGACTCAGACAAGAAGAAGCAAGATTGATCTGCCACTTCAGATGTGTCAAGAATGGCCTAAACAAGGATCATGATTTTAATGTATTTTTGTAAATCTCTTCCCTCTCGACACTACAACCAACATGCTTCCCAAGACCCTACCGTGGCCCGTGCCACCCCCCAGGACTGCCACGACCACCCTGTCCAAACAAGCCCAGTGACATTAGTGGACCACGGGCTATTACAACAGGGGCATTAGTGGACCACGGGCTATTACAACAGGGGCTATTTCCCCTACATACGAGACATCAGGCCTGCGGGAAATCTACAGCAGGCCCCACAGACCACAGATATGGGGACACTCCTGCCCACTTAATCATGAGCCCAGCAGCCCCAAACACACCCACTTGGGGATACCCCTCCTCGCCAGTAGGACCCCGTCACCCCTATTATCCCAGGAGGGACCTCAAACACGACCACTGATTTTATAGCATTATTACTAGGTTCATTCACCATATGTGGACACCTCAACCAACAGCTCACATGAGCCTGCCAGAACACTGTCAGCTTCCCCCTTAGCCTCTCTTTTCAACAGTGTCCCAATTATAAAACTCATGTCCACATGGACACGCCGTAACACGGCAACCCCAAACCCAAGGAGCATCGGACATACCCATCGCGCGCACCCCATCCTGAATCCTTCCGGCCCATCACTAAGCCCAAAGGCAACACATTTCTCCACCAGGAAAACTTCCTTGCACATGAGCACAAGACTTCTACATACCCATCTCGGACATTCAGTACCAACAGTGCACCAACTGGTGCACCTACTCGCGTTCCACCCCTTGCACATGCGCAAGGGAGAACCACTCTCCATCCATGACATGCGCACGTACCCGAGCACAGACACTACTCCCCTGCACATGCGCGGGTACCACCCAGGTGACTCGGCATACATGAGCGGAGACATAAGAGGAGCTCCACCTCCTAGGAACCTCACAGGAGCCCCCACGCACCTACACCGCAGACCAGCTCAACAGGTAAGGACTTGCCCCCCCGAGCAGACAGCACCTCAACGCCCCTCCTGGAAGCGCCCGGATCACGTCCGCTGTATTCATAAACACGCCCGGGCCGGCGTGCTCCTCCTTGCCCGCCCGCCCAGCACAGCCCGTCACACATTGCCCTGCCTACAGCGCCACCCTCCTTTTCGCCTGTATGACAGAGCAGGCGCACCGGCCAACTCTCACTGCACGGTCAGAGCAGCCATACAAGGGTATTCAGACCTTCTAATGGCGCACTTCAGAACCTGCCCCACTCATCCTGGGCAGACCCCAGCGCCCCCTCCTATTAGAATCCTTCCTATTTCCAGCCCAAGCGAACGAGGCACACACACGTAATTCGGAGCTCTCAGCTTGGCCTCCTGCCCACGCTGCAACCACCCCACAGGGTAATCACGCTACCGCCATGCCGCTCACGGCGCATCACCACTTATCAGGGTGCACACACCCATACACCAGGTTACCCCGTGACAGATCACAGCTCCGTGGTCCACCAGCCCATTGACCATCCAAGGGCAGACCTCCCCTACTTGGGACCTACCGCACCACCCCAAAATTCCACCACACACCAGGCCAAAACCCACGAGTAGAGACTCCACCAGGTGCCCCCACGGGGGACCTGCATTACTCTTGTACATGGCTACAGATGCCACACCTGAACTAACATCAACCAATTGCTTCATAGGGCCCAACAGGAGCCACTGTCTCGACAGGACAGCCACCCATCATCACGGACCAGGACCCCAGACGGGGCTACAGACTGTATACAATAGGTAAGAGGCACCTCTCCTCATAATTCCCACGCTGAACCTCAACTACCTCTAACCACTTACTTGCTAACCTTTCATCTGTGCTTCTTCTCTCTCCCTCTGCTCAAAATGCATTATCATTACTTCAAATGTATGTGCCAATTACATTGTATTACTTGTATTTGCCAAACATTCCACCTCTCATTACACCACCCGCTGTGCACTAAATTAACTATATATGTCACAAATATGTCACAAACCACGCACTTCACGTGATTTTTGAATCCACATCAGCCTTGATAAAGACCCACGGGTCGAAACACGTGTCGACTGACAAACAAGGGACACACTTGTCCCCAAATGTACTAAATGAATAACCAACTGAATGATAAAACAACCAAGCACTAGTACAAATAAAAGCGAAAACTGTATCACAATAACCACTGTGTTAGAACCATTCTTTGAACCACAGAAGCAAGATAACCAGGAGAAAGCTCTTTCTTTCTACTCAGCAATTGGGGTGCTGGTTAAACCCCCACAGCTCCTGTGATCTTGCAACAACTGAACTCTATTAGTTTACTTGGAAAACAACAGAGCCCAGCAAAGGTTGCTTCCACACCTAGAGCCAACCACGATTCTTGGTATGAGAACAGCTATACCGAATGGTGTCATGGTATCTCTGTGTTCTAGTTGAATGGTGGTGTAAAGAAGAGAGTAAGCGTGGTGATGTCATATGATGGTTTACATGCTCTTTCAAACGTTCCATGCACTCCAAACCATTCCATGTATGTCGTGCACTTCTAGTCTGTTCCATGCACTCCAGTCCGCTCCACGCATTCCGATCGGTTCGATGCACTCCAATCCGTGCCATGCACTCCAATCATTTCCGTGTGTTCTAAGTTGTTTTATGCACCCCTCCACATATTTCACCCGTACCTTCCACATAATTCACCCGTACCTTGCACATACTTCATACGTTCCATCCACATACCTCCCCATTCCATCCACATACTTCACCTGTTCCATCCGCTCTTACACAGTCGTCCGCTCTTACACAGTCCTCCGCTCTTACAGTCATCCCCTCTACGCACCCATCCGCTCAACGCACTGATCCGCTCTACTCACCTCCGCTCCACGCACTCATCCGCTCTATGCACTCATCCTTCCCACACACTCATCTGCTTTATGCACTTATCTGCTCTACACAGTCCTTTGTTCTATACACTCATCCGCTCTATACACTCATCTGTTCTACACATTCATCAACTCTGTGCACTCTTGCGCTCTACATCCTCATCCGCTCAATACAGTCAGCCGCTCCACGCATTCATCCGCTCTACACAGTCCTTCGTTCTATACACTCACCCGCTATGTACACTCATCTGCTCTATACACTGTTCGCTCTACACTCGTCCGTTCTACACACTCGTCCGCTCTATGCACTCATCCGCTCTAAGCACCCTTCCGCTCTATGCTCTACGCATATGTCTGCTCTACACACTCATCCGCTCTACACACTCATCCGGTCTACACACTCATCCCCTCCACTGATTTCATCCGCTCCACTCACTTCGTTCATTCATCATGCATTATCGGTTCAGGCCATGTCACTTGGCATACGTACTGGATCCGTTCCGTGC
Source organism: Ambystoma mexicanum (assembly GCF_040938575.1). Lineage (NCBI taxonomy): Eukaryota > Metazoa > Chordata > Amphibia > Caudata > Ambystomatidae > Ambystoma > Ambystoma mexicanum. The sequence goes on along the minus strand of NC_090931.1, from coordinate 1,468,758,210 downwards.
TCTCTATCTGTTTCATGCACTACATCCGTCTCATGTACTTGAATTGTCTATTCTGTACTTTCCATTTATGCCATGCACTCATAGATTCCATGCCATCTGTCTGTGTACTCATCAGTCTCCTGTATTCATCTTTCCATCCTCGTCTTTATTCATTTCGTCCATCCTTGTTCATTTTGACCATTGCAATCATTACATCCATTTCATTAATTTAGACCGCATTACTGTTTTCGTACGATTTATTCTTTTTATCCACTTCACTGCTTTGATCTACGTTACTCATTCTATTCTGTTTGTCCTTTTAATTTACATTAGCGGTTAGCGGTTGTCGATTTCTCGCTTGGATCTGGATGTTGTATTGTTATTTGTCTTATTGTTATTCAAGATCTAGTAGTTTGTTGAGTTGGTGTCATTGAGATGTTGTTATTCAGTTTGAGTTAGTTTGAGTACGGGGTTGGTTTTAGGGGAAGAGCCAAGTTTTCCGTAATTTGCGGAAAGACATCAGATCTTCAGTTAGGCGGATGTGGGGTGGGAGTGCGTTACACAGCGTGGGGGCCAAGGCTGAGAATGAGGATCCGCCTAACCTGACTGAGCTTGTTTTAAGTATGACTAGGAGGCTGGCTGAGCTTGATCTTAAGAGTATGTGGGGGATGATAGGGTTTCAGCTTGTCTTGAAGATATTGAGGTCCGGTTTTATGCAGTGCTCGGTGAGAAATGCATAAGGTTTTGAAGGTCACCCTTCGGGCCACCGGGAGCCAGTGCAGAGTTTTGAGGGCTGGGGAGATGTGGTCTCTCGGGTCGAGCGCTAGTAGCAGTTTGGCTGCAGCGTTTTGTGCTCTTTGTAGTTTATTCAGTTGGTAAGCGTGGAATCCGAGGTAGAGGGGGTTAGCGTAGTCCAGTCTTGATATAACAAGGTGATGAGAGAAGGGTGATTCCGCCATTGGCGTTCACATTTTCTTTTATTTTTCTTCGCATTAATTAACTCAGGTGAAAAACGATGTTTATGTCCTTTGTTTTATTTTTTATTTCTAATTGGACGAGAGGGTGCAAGAATTTCAAAGGCATCATTCATAGCATTTCTAAAGGCAACAGTAAAATCCTCCAATGGTAGATGACTGCCTAATGGTGGTAGAAGAGGATGGATAGTTGTTTGAAAGGCCTTGGCTGTGACGTTTCTTATATTACGCATTTCGCAGGGAGCCTTTATTTTATTGGGAGCCCTGTCAAGTTCTAATGACATGTCAAAATGTATCAAAGAATGATCTGACCATGGACATGGTTCTACATTCTTTAAAGAGGAATTGATGTCTTTAGTAAGTACCCAGTCAAGCGTATTTCCTGCTTTATGGGTTAGTTTATCCACTATTTGTAGAAAACCTATGGAAGAAAGTGTACGCAAGAGAGATTGTACCTCAGTGTCTAGTTGATTATTAGCCCAGATGGTAAAATCACCTAATATAGCAGTAGACCTATTATTTTTACAAGAATCTCCGACAAGTGCCATTAGCTGTTCCTCAAAGAGAGGTGTGTCACGTGGTGGCCTATATATGATTATTATACTCAATGAGTGCATTGCATCAATATTAAGTTTCAGTTGAATTGCCTCGAATAGGTCCAATTGGGGGGGGTGTTGATATGTAAAAATCAAGCAAAGTTTTAAAAATTGTTGCTACTCCACCACCACGCCCTGATTTACGGTCAGAGTGTAGGCATTTATAGCCTTCGGGTGTAGCAAGTGCTATGACATGTAGTGAAGCCAGGTCTCAGTTAGTATAAGGAGATCAAAGTTATTTTCCACAATGCTATCATTAATCTCCACAGCATGCATTACCATACGTGTATTCAGAAGAACACATTTGATAATAGTTTCCATATTAGATGGTATAGATATATGTTGTATGGGCAAAGTGTTTTTTTAGCAGTCGGGTAGTGGTTTACTAAATTCAACTTGGGGGCATGCAGTATGTATATTTTATTCCTGAGTGGTATTGAGTGTAACCTTAGCTGTAACTGTGGTTAAAGCACAGTTTTGATTAACAAAGTTAACTTCCTCTGCTAATAGTCGTAATCGCATTCTACGATTCCTCTGAATTGATGATACAAGATCACAATGAGAGGATACATATGTATGCATAATTAGTTTTCTAGGAAGGACAACCTTATATAATAAAAATAAGAACAAATAGTAATAAAAAGAAAGAGTTGTCAGAGCAGAGCACTCACCGGAGCGAAACCGGAGTAAACCGGCCCCTACGCGCCGGCACTTACGCGCCTGAAGTGACCTTAAATGCACAGCATAACTACAAAAACTAAGGGAGTTGTAGTTATTTCACAATTTCCACTTGAGATTTCGAGTAAGTACGAGGGAAAAACTTCTGACAAAAGGTGAGGGAAGGGGGGGTACAAAACAAGCGACAATCGTACTAGGTCTGACGACATTTCTGGTCGTGCCAGAGATTGACAAAAGGTGAAGGAAAGGGGGGGGGGAGGAGAGGAACAAAACAAGCGACTATCGTACTAGGCCTGACAACATTTCAGATAGTGCAAGAGCTTCGACAATGATGAGGAAGGGAGGGGGGGGGTATAGGAGATGAGACAGACAACAACTATCATACTAGGACTGACAATATTTCTGGTAGTGCTGGGGAATGACAAAGGTGAGGGAAGGTTGGCAGGGGGCAGAGGAACAAAACAAGCGACTATCGTACTAGGCTTGACGATATTCCTCGTAGTGTTGGAGACTGACAAAAAGGTGAAGGAGAGGGGAGGGGAGAGGAACAAAATAAGCGGCTATCGTACTAGGCCAGACGATTTTGCTGGTAGTGCTGAAGATTGACAAAAGGTGGGTCGGGGGGGTGAGAGGAACAATCAAGCGATCATCATACCATGTCTGACGACATTTCTGATAGGGTAAGTGCATAGAATGGAGAGAGGGAAAAGACAGGGTGAGGAAGAGAAGACTGAGAAGCAGTGAGTGTGGTGAAAGAGAGGAAGAAGCAAAGCCAGCAAAATACAGTGTAATAGAGCACATAAGCAAGTGGAGAGAGCACATCAAGTGGCAGAGGTCAGTACTGAACACAATGTTGCAAGAGATCAGCAAGTGAAATCCAGGATTTAAGTCGTAAATGGGCACAACATGACTCATGGTCACCATGATTATGTGTTGCTTAAGGAAGTCCAGCAAGGGAACTACGAGATTTGAGATGGGTGAACCAACATGAGTCACATGAGTCCAAAAGTCAAATCAAAGCATCAGCAACAAGGCGGTAATGGTGTCACCATAATGTGCTGCGTCTCCAACAGGATGGTGAACTAATGTTGAAACTTATCGGCAATAAAGACTCTAGAAATTTCTGGTCAGTCATCCACCAATTAGAGGGTAATTCATGGAGCACACAGTGTAATCTGGTGCCGGAGAGTGGGTGGATAGATTACCTGTTACATAATTTTGAAAACCCTGCGGAGACATTTAGTCCCGCTAAGGATGTCACCTGGTGTCTTCCCCCTTGATGAACAGGACCTGGTGGAATTGATCACCAATGCCACGACCTCGAAAGCAGCTGGCCTAAACGGACTAACCTATCAAGTTCTGAATAACAATCCTTTCCTATGGGCCAAACTGCTATGCTGGCTCTATAGAGAGATCTTCATGAGGCAAAAGTTTCCATCTTCGTGGAAAACCGCAATAATTATTCTGTTTAAGCGGGGAGACCGGATGTTACCAGTAAATTATCGTCCGATCGCCCTCCTTGATATCGAAAGTTAGATGTTCACGAGGATTCTCTTTGGAGAGCTGGCGAGATGGGTGAAAGATGGGAAGTTGTTTCCAAGCATCACACAGGGTTTAGAAAGGGTCTTTCCACTGCCCTGAACGGGCTGGCCTTGAATGTCAGGAGTGAAAAAATGAGGAGTAAGGGAGAACAACAACTTTATGGGGCCTGTGTACATTTTTCAATGGCTTTCGACCAAATCAATAGAAATCCATTATGGTCGAAGCTTAGAAGCAGGGTGATTTCAGAGGGTCTTTTGGCAATGCTAGTTGAGATTCATAGGGACACTACCATCAGAGTTCGACTTTCAGAATCCATCAGGGTAGAAAGCGGTGTCTCTTTTTTAAGTTTGGACCTGGCAGACATGAGGGTGTTTCTGGAATCAGCAGCATTGGCCAGTCGAGTGATTAATGGATCCAAGATCCACTGGCTGGCCTATGCTTATGATGTTATCCTGTTGGATAATACTGCAGTGGCACTGCAGCGCCTTTTGAATAAATTGGACTGCTAAAAAATCCAAATAGTCGTCTTCAGACACATGCATAAAAGGGTAATCTAGTCTCATTGGGAGTTGGGAGGGCAGCATATTCCATGAGTCGAGGATCTGGTTTATCTGGGTTATAAAGTTCATACCTTACTCTCTGCATCCAAGGTGGAGTGGGATATACAGAGCAAGATCGTGCAGCTAATACCCCAGATGAAAAAGGTGCTAATAAAATACTGCAAATTCTTGATCCTTCAACTGATTACGTACTACTCTGCAAAGGTCATCCCTGTGATCCTGTATGGGTTGGAGGCCAAACCCCTTCTTTGGAATGTAGACTGGCAAAGGCTAGAAGGCCTCATTTGGAAGAGAGTTCTTAGTCTCCCGATAAGTCTATCTATGTCTAGTCTCAGATTTGAGCTGGGCTTGCGGTCACTAAAAGTTCAGGCAGACTGGAAACGGACTTCTCTCTTTCGTCTCATTACCACTGCACAGGAATGCATGTTATATGTTGACATCAAAGCTCATTTAGAAGACAAAAAATCCAAAATGTTGTTAAATTTGGAACAAAGGGTGAAGGGGGGGTTTGTTAAAGCAGACACCGATATGGAAACATAACTCCAGAATCCGGTGAAGGCAAAAAAAAGGCCTTGGATGTGATGGACTGGATCTTAACAACTGATAATATGTGCTCCCTGGCTCCTTCAAATCTTTTTTTGAAAGTTGATAAAAAGCAGGGGTTCAATGCAAGATATCTGGTAAAGTTTCCTGATTGGAAGGTCAGGAAAAACTTCCTCAGAATACGTTTAAATGTAGTCCAAAGTGGGGAGGTCTTGACTAAAAGGGGCATAGGGGAGACCACTAACATCTTATGCAACGTGTGTAAAAATCCAGCCAATCAATCACTTAAACATCTGTTGGAGTGTGAGGGTACCTGGCCCGCTAGGCTATCGTTATTTGCTAGATTTGGCGTTGGTTAAGAGGGTTTCTTACCTGACATGTTCTGGGATAGATTGATCTCTGGGTACGATGGTGCACTGACAACTGCAGTGTTACAGGTTTTAGAAAGAAATAACATCTTGATATAAATTCCTGTATCCGAATTGTGGTTACTGAGGACTTGCTCATCCATGTTTTTTCCACCTGTATGTTGAATTTCTCTTGGTAATGATTGAAACTTTGGTTACGATGGTTGCTGAATTATGAAGGCTATTTTTCATCTCTCTTTCTCTCCTGCTGTGTTTTTTTCTCCTTTCCTGCCTGTCTTTTTTTACCCATTTTAGAGATATTGTTGTTTTGATTTTATTTTGGCTCTCATCTTTTTATTGGTTTATTTAATGGAGTATGATTAATAATTGTTTTACTTTATGTGCTGCTGGAATGTCGTATTTTGTAAAAGTATTTTTTTTTTAACCAAATACAATAAAAAAAAAATAAAAACAAATGTGTCAACACAAACTCCCACAATGGACAGGGAGGGATTGTTGATGCAGGGCGGGGAGATACAGGAAAGAGCTGCCTTGGAGGTGTGGGGGTCAAGATGAAGGATTTAAGCATACAGGCATCACATGCAGCCGCCACCCCGCTTTGGTCGTGGGGAGGCGCTTCCTTGCTTTCTTTTCCAGTGGTTCCAATGCGTTTGCGTGAGCCAAGTAGCAGGGCGAAGCCGCCTGGTTGGGCGTCTGCAAAGGGAGGCCTGGTATATGGTTGTTGTCCCCCTGGGTACAGTTTTCTGCCAATTGTTCTTTGAGTTATGTTGATGGCCAGTGTCACAGAGTAGGGGGACTTCATTGTAGTGCAAACCTGCATCCCGTTTTGCCCCTACAGGTGGTTTATTCCCCAGTGCTGACCCTGGGAGGATGAGTCTCTTGTGGTATCTGGCGGGGTCCCTGCTGCTGGAGCACGTTTAATATCAACCGTGCGGCTCTATGATACTGGTTTGTGCCACGTCACACTTTAGCCGGTGCTTCAATATATATTACGGTGCTTGACCACTCAACTGCTATGTGCGTGGGCTAGGTGCCCCTGGACTCACCGTCAGTGACGCCCAGGGTTGGTGTTCATTTCCCGCTTCTTCAGGTGGTGCTGCAGTGCCTCTCCCCAGGCGGGGTTGTGGACCCACGGTGCGGGAGCGTCCCAACGTTGCACAGAGTCTTGTCAGCACTCTGCGGATCAATGATGTACTGGTGTCTCCGGACGACACCTTCGGGGGTCCCGTTGGGCACTCCCCTCTCAGAGCTGCCCCCAGTGGTTCCAGATGCTTCCAACGGTCACCGGACCCGCGAATCGCAGGCCGGTGTTGTCCGTAGCCAGTCCTCTGCGCTCACAGCGCTTTGCCTCTTTCCGTATCTGTTCTTTGCGCAGGCGCGGCAATGGCTCTCTTGGGACCGGTCGCAGTTTCAGATGCGGGCTGTGTCCGCTGCTCAGCTGAGTTGGGTACACTGGGTGCAGCTTCTAGTGTACCATGTCTGCCACTGCTATCAGCGGATCTCGGGACCTCCGCTGCTATTACTGCCGGCGTCTCGCCTTAGGTGGTGTCTCTCCCCTGCTCCGAGTAGTGCTGGCTGCCATTTTGTGGGGACGCCTACACCATCGGGCTGTGTTCCTTCACACTAAGATCTCCTACGAATTCCGCCTGCAACGGATCTTCTCTCAGCTGGGCATTCCTCGCGTGCTGCTCCTCCGGCGGGTGCATTTCTTGTTTCATTTCTCACCACAATAACAGGATATTTCGCAGGATATCGCTGGCGGCCGCGGGAGCTTCACAGGACTCACGTCCGCATTGCTCGCCGGCTAGCCACGCCCCCCCTATGGTAGCTTGTTGATTAAGTCTCCACCACGTACTAGCAGGTGGTACCTCAGTTTCTGTGGCTCCGTTTAGCACTATTAGCTGCCTTTTGGCCCTCAATAAGATCCATCGGCGGGTTACGGCAGCATCTCTCGTCTTGATGTTTGGCAAGCACTGTATGTTTAAATTGCCTACTATAATTGTCGATGTTATGGTGGTATCCAATATAATCAGATCTAAAAGTTCTTCAATGTTTCTGAAAAAGGTGTCTGCTGGTATACCTAGATGATTCCAATAAACATTTAGTAGTGCGATAACTCTGGTGCCTATGAAAATGTTCACAAGTTGTAGGTAGTGGTTTGGTTCCTTCCATTTCAAATGTTTATATCCCGAGGAGATTTTGGTGGCTATCATCAGTTCTGCCATTGACCTACCTTTGGATTGAGTTATAGCTGGTAGTAACTGAATAGTAAAGTCATCCCATGCAGGGGCTTCTGTCAGCCATGTCTCCTGTAGGGCTATGATGTCATACTGCTGTAGGCCATTCATTTTAGAGTTAAGTGCTTGTATCCTCAAGTACTGCAGCTGATTAATTGAAAATGTTGAGAATAGTGAGTTGTTGATTGCTATGAATCTAGTCATGGTCAATTTTGTAATTGAAGCAACTCTTTCAATAGTGATTGGGTTTGGAGGTGATCATATATTGGTTTTTCCATGCATGTTATTTTAATGTTGGACCTCTGCATATCTTTAGCCGGAGCGCCATGTTCTGCATTTAATCTTGAGCAAATGGGTTCCATGTTAATGGGTTGATGAATGATGTCAAATCCAAGATTATGGAGTTCTTGTTTGGCTTGCCAGATTGTATTCAGAACTATACCAGACTGTATCCATATCCTGGCTGCTGAAAGATGAGGTTGGTAAAGGAATTCAACTTGATTAATGTCAGTGGTCGGAAGGTCTTCCAGACTCGGAATGTCACTGAATATATTCAGCATGCACGTTCTGTTGAGGTCGTGCATAGGAAAAGGCTTAGCTCTACATTGAATTATTAGAGTGTGACAAGATGAATTGATTTTATGGACCTTGTTTGCTTGGTTAGATTATAGAGCCTGCTGAACTTTAGCACGTTGGTTAATCATTGGTTGGTGCGATACTGGTTCATTTGGAGGATAATCTATAATAGAAATTGAAGATAACGGTTGAGTATTAACAATTCTACGAGTTGGTTGTGAGTTATAAAAATACTGAGCAACTGACTTTGCCATTTCAGATCTCCTTTGTTCCAGAGTTTGAAATGGCATTTCCTCGATTGGATTAGCTTGTCCACAGTGTATAGCGTGAGGGCTATGAGTTTGCAACTTCTCAATGTGTTTGGTATTTGAAGGTTTTCGTTGTTTTATTTCAATTTCTTCTAATAGACTAATGGCTCTCGAAGATTATCACCAGTGCTGATGTTGGATTGTTTTGCTTTTTTTTTTTTTTACATTTGATCTAGTTATATTTGTGTATTTTCTAGTAATTGCCATACTGGCATTCAATAATCGATTTTTTGATTTGACCACATTTTTAAAATGACCAAATTGTTTAGAGGCTGCATGATTATGCAGCGGTGTTGTCTTAACATTTGTACTCTTCTTTTGTTTGTGATGATCATCATTAGATTTTACTTTCACCTTTGGATTATTTTTATTAAAAATGCCAAACTCTGTTTTTTTCCGCTGTTCCTCAGTAGCCCTAACATTCGCTTTATTAGTAGAATGGTCAGGAGTGATCAACACTACCGACTTGTTAGTGCATGTGGGAGTTATTTTTGTGTCCTTAGATGGTGAGTGGGGTTTTTGAGATTGGTTGGTTTCATCACTCAAAGGCATAGTTATGATGGTATTAGAATACTTAGAATCCGTTGTAGGCAACTTGATATTGTTACGCTGTTTCTGGTTTTGAGTCGATTCTGGAAGGAGAAGTTTCTCAAGTAAGATAATTTGTGCATTTAGTTTTAAATCCATAGTCGTGTAAAGTTTCGCCAGAGATTGTATAGCTAAATTCATAGCCGTTAGCATCACTTCTAAAAGAGGGCTATTCGGAGGGAGTGAAAAGGTAGGTTGCTGGGTGCTGTGATTTGGTTGTAGTTCCCTTGGAGTGGGTTGATTGAAGGATAGAGACAAAACTGAAGAGTTTTGAATTGATGGATCAAACATTATTTGTGACTGATAGATTTGAATGCAGTTTTGTGCTTGGTTGTGGCGGCAAGGACTGTAATGACTGCAGAGATTTGAAGGCTGCAGACGGGGAGTGGTTTTTATGCTGTCCGTTATACACACGCTTTTGGTTTTAGCAGCATTGAAAGCTGCTTCAGTGCAGCCCTCTGATGAAGAGTCAATTACTATAAGATCATTTACACTGCCGTGTATTTGAGCTAATGTGACAGTGTTTTGCCGAGGCAATATATCGACATCTCCTTTTTGATGTTTATCTGGATTCCCTGCTATTAGTCCGAGGTTTAGATTTGGCATAATTGTCTCCATTGTAAGATCACTCGGGCTCTGTCTAACCAGTGATTGTGCCGGCATCGATGAGTCGGACGTCGAGTGTGTGGGCGCCTGTTCTAAGTGCTGCTTGGCTGTAGACAGTTCAATGGGCGGTGCTCTAGGCTGATGAATGTTGTCTGTGTCAGCCAAGTAAAAGGATTGAAAATCAGAATTCAATGAAGGGGCTCGAGCCCCTGTGCATGGAGCGTTAGATTTCTTAACAGTAGGTGTGTCAGTAGCTTTCACAGGAGTACGTTTGAGGCACACCACTAACTTTAGTGTATCTATTTTGGATGACATCCCTGTTTTTAACGTATATAAAGTTGCCTGGTTGCACACATTCATACGAGTAGGCAGTGAGTGTAAAGAGACAATTGTGGATGTACGTAGCGAGGATGGAGATGCTTAAGTGATGTCTAGGAAGTTGAACGCACAACGAGCATAGACTGTTTCACGATATCTGGCCCCAACAGTGTCTCTGTCTCCCACGCTACTTTTCTGTATTTTCAATTAAGCAGGGTGATACATGGCCACCTGACACTCTGATTTCCATATATACACAAATACAAGGGGCTCCTCTCTATCATGAGGGACTTGTTGGGCAGTTTTTGCTCTTGTATTGCTCTGGCATAGAGCAGCATACTGTCAGCCCTGTTTATGCCTTTAACCTAATGGGTTACAAATATTTTGTTGTTTCACAGTTCAACAGGCCAGTTCCTGTCCACACGACTCATTTTTGGTACACTTACCATCAAGGAGGCCACCCCAGCACATCCTCTACTGCAGGGGGTAGCCCTTAGCAGCTTCCCTCCAACTGCAGATAATATCCAGACCTTAAGCACCAGGGTGTTCTTGTCTAATTTAGCAATCTCCTTGGCTCATTTTTGTTCCAATTGCCTTTTTCCCTTTCTTGTTCAACTGTAGACTCTTTTGTAGTCAGACTTCAGCTTTTTGACCCCTGTTCCCATCCTGCTTATGAATGAGGTCAGTCTTGCTTGCCCAATTGTGCATGGTTTGTGCTAGTTGAGTGGACTATTTTTCATTCTGGCCACTCAAACCTTTCTGCTCTAGGTTTTTTTTTCATGGTGCCTCCAACTTGGTGTTCTAGCACGCCTCCATGGGTGGACTTCTCGACCTCTGGTTTAAAAAAACTCTGGTATTGGGGTGTCCTTTCTGATTTTTCATCATTTCTCTAGCACAAATTCTTATTCAATTATTGGTCTGTAACAGGTGGCACATGGTGGTTACACAATTTTTATTTTTGAGTCTAGTTTTTAGATAGGGCACTGCCACATATTTATGCAGTATTGCTCTTTTTCTGCAGCTTTTTCGCTTTATATCTCCTGATGAAGACGTTGTTCAAAAAACACTCTACGTCGAAACCGGTTGCGTTTATCTCAGGGATGTTATCTCCACAACATTCTTCTTTCTAGATCCACCCTCGCGATAGATGGCTTTTAATTGTGTCTATTGTTGTCCTTGAAAAATTTAAAATATTAAAATAATCAGACGGGACGTGAGGATTGCTTACCCCACCGCTAATCAATTTTGTAATGTTTTTTAGGTATTGTTGCGAGGTTGAATGTCACCGAGTGTGATGTATGGTGTGAATGCTGCACTATGAATGGTTGTTGTGATGGACTAATTTTAGCCAGCTTTTATGTACTTCCATCTTGTCGTGTTATGTGATATAATGATCCTATGTTAAATAATAGGTCATTAATTGTTTTTGTATCATGGTGAATAAAATTTGATACACTCTTATGAGTAATACAGTTTTGCTCTCTGGACATTTCTTCAGACTTGTGATTTATATTAATACTCTGGTCCAGAGTACAGAGTCTCCCTGCCTCTTTCTGTTACTATACTTTCTGATTTATGACTGTTCAGGTGTTCCCACACATGTTCACAAAGGTTGGGGCATTCTGATAATTCCCAAAGCAAGTAGTACACCACGTCATCTTTCACAATAACATGGGTTGGTATTGTCAAATGTAGTAATTTCAGGGGCGTTCCCTGAATCATTCTTGTATATTTAAACTGGAAGGGGTGGGGTTTCATCTTCACTGATATCATTCTAGTTACTGGAAAGCACCTGGCCCAGTGGGCGTCCTTAACGTAAATCTGACATCAAACACTTGTGTACGAGCGCGATAGAAATAAAATATCAATTTCAATATCAAATTGGACTTTATTGCTGCCGTGTGACTCTTATGAACTCGCAGAGTAAAATTAGTGCCATTAGAAACTAGCTTATGTCATTCCCAGAAGTGCTGAGAACAAGAAGAGCGGATGCATTCAAATGTGCCTGGACTGTAGCCGGGTGAAGCGGGATGGCATGCAAAAGGCAGCATGGATGGTTGTAGCATCCATAACAGCCGTCAGATTCTGCTCCTACATTACGACCAAACTCAACGCACATTCTCTCTAAAACTAACATTGCCAATCACTGGCATAGATAAAAAGGTCAGACACGTACAGTTACTTAAGCCCTATTGTGGACTTCTAGTAAAATTATGGAGGAGGCCACAGAGCCATAGGCTGACCTGGCACAAAGGAGTTTGGTACTGAATTGAAGCCCTTTTTGACAATGCATGGTGTGTATTGAACTGTGCTTAGGAACACTGCCCCATGCAGATGGCAATATACACACAGGAAACTAGGACTGGCGCAACCAGTTTATGAATCATCACTAGCTCAATTCTAGCCCTCAAATGTCGCAATGGGGAAGTGCCCCGATGAGGAGACTGCCAGAAAGTGTGGCGATTACCAACGATGAGGCCTCTCACTTCTTTAACACAACTGGAAGCCTTCATAAGGGGAAAGGCAGAGATGACACCACCACACCCTCGCCTTATGACACTGCAAGTGAAACAAACCAGTCAGCTAAAAATCGGTTCCCTGCTGCAATCCGATTACGAAAGGTCTCCTTTGCAGGGCCTCCAACGAGGAGTAGCTTCTCTCACTGCACAGAGCACCAGTCAGCCTATACATGCCGCAGACAGTGGTCAGAGCAAAAATCCTCTATTTGAGACATACCGCCGCTGTGCAACAGGGAACCTCCATACATGTGAAAGCATGCTACAGCGGCACTAAAGTCCAAAGACACTTGAAACACAGAGGTATCGAGAGTGGCCCTGGGTCACTCAAGAAGGTGGGACAGCTCTCCAGAAGTAAATACAGCTTAACCACGGAGTCTAAATGTACCCCAGGCAAAGGTCCGGGGACAAAAGCAGTGGGTGCAGGAACAGGGATTGTCAGTGGCAGCAAGCAAGGAATACAATCTCGAAAAGTTCCACAAAACGCACCCAAGAGGAGAATTTAGGCAGTAGTAAAAATGTTACCACCTATAGTAGTATGGCAAAATCACTCAACGTCTCAAACTCACTTGGCTACACTTCCGGTTGTAGGATGCAGATGAATGCAAAACAGCATTATTTCATAGAGACAGCATCTGTAGTGCGACGTAGATGAGGGGGGAGCGCACAGATAAGGGTCCACAAAAAAATCTGAGTGAAGAGTTAGAACTTGAAACAGGCACTCCAAGTCAGGAACTTCAGAAGTTCTAGGAAAGCCAAAGTGCTTGCCGGTAGCAAGCTCCAAGCACCATCTGCAATTCAAGCATGAACAGGTACCAGGGCAGCAAAATGCCAACTAATGTTACTGATAGCTGTTTATGGAGTTCTGGCAAAATGACTTCCGTAGTGTCATCAGTATAAACAATCTTCCATACACGAAGACTGGTAGAGCCCAGTCCTCCATGAGTTCCTTACACTGTTGCCCGTCCTGCTCTGCTTTTCCCCACGCACAGATAAGCCATTCCATGATTGACTGAACCAATACGGCCATATGGAGCGATAGCCTGGATCCATGGACTCTGCCAGCAGGTCTTCACTTTGAAGAACAGAAATGGAGGCTGAAAGAAAAAGGTCTTAACAGAAATAGCTTTATTTCCAAAGAGATATTGCTATCCTGAATAGTGTTTCTCCAAGACCTTATAAAAGACCCAATCAGATGCAAGTAATGCACCATAGTGACTCTCTTACATCATGTGCATCAACACCTAGCACAGAAGGCACGGTCTGAAAAGTATGCGCTTCCAAGACACATTGGCTAGCGAAGCCTTGCCAATGTGATCACAACCAAAAATCACCATCTGCCAGTTGGGAAGCTTAGCATCGCAAGTGACAAAAGGCATAGCTTGCGTCAAGAGCCGACAGCTCAATATTCGGTTGCAATGAAGAGTCTGGCCTTTTACAGGTAACCCATGTTTCATCAAAAATATTTGTAGAAGAAAACACTTCTTTCCGGCACCCTGCACTGCCTGGTAGGACATGCATGACTCCAGCTGTATGCCTACATTTGGGAGTGAGAAGTGAACAAGAGGTCATGGTCCAGGGAACATGACGGTAAGTTACAATGAAGCTCCAATGACAACATTTCAGCATCAGTGTTTGTATTGTAGTATGGTAAATGGTGTTCTAGTACCTAGAACATCTTCATGTTTTGTACACCATACCAAAGTGTCCATAATGTAGTGTCCTATGTATCATGCTGGCAGTCTGTCAAATGTAGGTCATGAGGGTGAAGGGCTAGGGTCCTGCCTCTGCAATAACAAGAATGGCTCTGGCATACCAGCGAAGCAGGACACCAAGACCGTGTACTCACAGTATATATGTGGATGGGATGGAGTGGAGAAAGCAGTTAATTAACATCATGGCCAGTTGAAATGAAACGCATATTCCATTTAGTGAGGGCTGCTGGCCATCCAAGCGGCATTGAGGCTGCAAACAGGGTTTGAGTAGTTTCAAAAATGCCTAAGGAGGGCTACAATCAACCCTTAAAGATGGAATCAATCGCCTGTTGCATACTTCCCACCAACGCCGAGGGTGTTGAGGGTGTATGCCAAGCTAGACTGGCCAGCATGTAAGAGAAATGAATATCTTCAGGCTTCTGGTCCAGTTCTGCAGTTCACTTGCTAGGTCTCGTACCTGTGGGAGAAGTAGGTCAACTCCTGGTATGTTCGCACAGAACACAGCATGTATATTGTCTGTGGAATCAGAATTCTCTTCTCAATTTAGCTATGAAAAGAATGCTTTTAGGCACAAGAATATCAGTTTGAACACATTTATATATTTATGTGCTGGGCATGTTCTGCTGGGAACTGTGTCCGCTTGTCCCAAAAAATCAAATTAAATTTCAAAGATTTATTAAATGAAAAATAAATTGTCTGGATTTGGTCGGTGTCCTCAAAAGTATCTGTCCCTTTGCGCATTTCACTGTCCCTCCACTCAGTTTCTGGCATTATACAAAGTCTTCCATCTTCGTCAGGCTTTCAAATTCTATTTTATTGCCAAAAAGGCAACACTTCTGTTGGGTACTCATCCCTTTCTTTGCTCAAAATGTGTTTGTACCCAGTCTCCAAAGAGGTAGCATTCCCCATGTTTTTCTTTTCTAGGTAGTTTCTCTGACGGATAGACTCGGCCGCCCAGAATGCAACATTTCAATTCCTGTTATCCTTGTTCTAGTTCACTATGGGTGACCAGCTCTAGGGTTCTCTTGTTTGTCACTTGATAACATGCATTTAGTTTGGCTTTCACTTCATCAGCCCTCCCTCTGGATTGGTTGCCTCGCATACATGTCTTGGGGACATGCAGCCCCTTTCTGGCTCGGTCGCCTCCCTCATGTGTCTTCAGTACGCAAGCACCCATGTCAACTTGCTTCCCTGAGCCTCATTGATGCCTAGGTCCTTCTTTCTGTTGGACCACTCATGGATCTTTCATGTTTAAGATCCCTGCAATACACCTCTTTCTCTCGGGACTCATCCGTGTTTCAGTCTCCCCTCATCGTTGGACAACTGTGCTGATCCAGTGGTTCTTGTTCTCTGTAACTGGCTCAGTATCCGACATCTGCCAGCTGTTCCCTTTCGCCCTAACTCTTGTAGATCTGCTCTCTGGCCTCTCAGTCTTTGACCAATATTCACTGTTCCATGCTGGACCTCTGAGGGAATATCCCTCCAAATTCCACCCCTTCTCCTGGCTTTACGTTTGTTCTTTTAGGTATGCGCTTTTGTCACTGGTCTATTGCCAAAGTGAAAGTCGTTAGGTTGCAGTCTTCCTTTCCCTGGTATAGCTCTCCGTTTCAATTTGTTCTAGGGCATTTTGCACGTACCACAGGATGTGCACCTGAAGGTGAGGCAGGCTAGCAACACTCTGCACACCCTAATGAGCTTGTGGTCATGATCTCTGGGGCCTAGTGAGCTAAAAGGTGAGACTTCACTACCCACCATTTCAGATCCACCAACACTTCCCAAATAAGGAGTAACCGCTGGGATGATGGACTATTGGATTGATCCCAATTTATCGACAACTGCAATGAGGTTCTTTTTCCGGAGGAAGCATGCAAAGGGTAGAACCTGGACACCAGAGAGAAAATGTCGCCCAACTGTTATAAAATGTCAGTGGTAGAAAGTCTGCTCAGAACATGGAGATAAAGAGTACTCAAGGAAGCATTTTCCTTTTCCTTTAGCAAAACCCAGGACCACACAATCACCAAAATCACGCTAATGAAGGGCAATGACTGCATAGATGTCAAAGTGGAGTTCAGAGAATTCACCAAGAGACGTAGCTGAACGAGGAGCTCTAAAAAAGATCAGAGTAAGGTACTGGTTTGCTCCAGAGATGATAATCTAATCAATTTACATTCCAGTAGGGATAGATATATGCATTCTGACAAGATGCTGTACAGAGGTCAAACAGATACATCTTATATTGGAAATGCCTGTGGGCAGTCAGAAGCCTCAGAATGGAACTGAGCAGAGGCCGGACAGACTGAGCAGCCAAGCATCTTTCCGATCGATGCGGCACAGCCAGTATCCTTACTAAAGAGACAAAAGGATCTGCTGCTCAGTGACCATCTTGAACTGCTCGTTAGGAATGCACTGGCTGAAACCCTCCAGTTTTCTTCTTCACTGCAAAGCAATGGGAATAGATCCCAAGAGCTGGAATGGGAAAACCTGCACCGACAGTGTAATCAAAACTGGGAGCACTAATGACTCCCTACTCAAGAACTTCCCACACTCATTTCCATCCCTTTGTGAATGTCACTCATGTAAATACATTTTACTTGTATTTCTCATTTGTTTTAAATGTGTTTTTTAAATACTATTTCTTCAATAACCAATTTCAATACAATGGATGAAATACATGCACAATGTAGTTATCGGAAAATTCATATCCTTGTGGTGACCAACGTTTTGGGCTTAGCCCTAAAACTTAAACCTTAATATTCTTAAACAAAAAAGTTGCTTTAATATACGTTGTGACATTGTATAATGATGCAGTCTAGCGTCCTTACATAAATACCAGGTCTTCGAAAATAATTCTTTATACAGTAGCAAACAGCTAACCAGGCAAATCCCTGCCATTAAACACATCAGCAAGCTTTCTCCGCACAATATGTTCTCACAGAATCAATAAACCTCATGTCTGCAACCTGTCTTTGCTATCCATTTGTTCTTTTTGTAACCACAGGTCATATCATAACACACCAGCATCTTGACAGTGATGGTCATCATCCTTACGAAAGTATCAGCATTTCCAGTGCTCGTGGTACACCATCTCTATTACAGAGCTTCTTGGGCTGAGCTTCAATGTAGAATGCAGCTACCATTTTGAAATAAGCATTCATCAATCTTTAGCAAAATAAAATTGCAATTAAACCTTCAAATACAGCCAGAATATTCCTCAAATAGGTCTTATAAGCAACATACTATTTATAAATTTTCTTTCAAACCTTTTGTGCATGTAACCTGAAAGTACTATATCCAGAATTATTCTTGTAGTTTTAACAGTCTTTCACAATCACTCTGCACATTCTGTTCACTTGTTCCTAAGTCAAACATCTTACTCCGGGAGAATGATGTCCTCCCTCTACAAAACGTCTTACCAAAGGTGATTATTGATAAGACCCAAGTGCCTACACTGTGTAGAATTCCACCATATGTGCAGGTACAAATACATTCTTTCAGCCCCTCCCCACACAGAGAGGAGGTATCTACTGGCTCCCTTTGTCCAGGGGTGCTGCACAAGGTGTAGCTGGGCTCTTGCCTTTTGGAGTGCAGATGGTAAGCAATTATTAGGTTCTTGACTGGAAATACTAGTTTTCAGTTTTACATTGGAAACAAAAGATAAGGAACCTATTGCCTAGTTGTGTTTCGACTTCCAGAGGGGTCTGTTGCGTTTTTGGCATCTTGTCTAAAAAGAATGAACAACCACTAGCTGCCAGACTGGTCCTACTGATTAGTGGGGAAGAAGCATTGGCAGGTGACTAAGATCTCACGGCCAGGGCCCTAACATTGAAAGCTCAGATTTTACATTTGCCCAACTCCTCATCCACTGTGAGCCCATAAACGGTCTTGTCACAGAATAGCAGACCTATAAGTTTGTCATAAACCCACTGGAGGAGATAGGTGGACTTCATCCAAGTATGCTGTTGCAACACAAGATTCATGCGTTTTGAAGCAATATCAACATGATTGAGGGGCCTCCCCTTGTGGGCAACAGAAACCTTTTTCCCCTCTCGTATCGCCGCAGTATAGTCATTCTGTTTGTTGTTAGGGTGTTCTGGCAGAAGGCAGAAAGTCTCTTCTGCATGCAGGTGTTGCTACCTTTTAGTACTGCAAGGGCATTAGCTTGTCTTAAGCCGACAGATGAATTGTGGGAAATCTTTGTACCTTCACCGTTTATCTACTGGCTCTCTTTGTCCAGGGGTGCTGCACGAGGTGTAGCTGAGTTCTTGTGATTAGGAGTGCAGATGGTCAGCAATTCTTAGGGTCTTCTCCAGAATTACTTTGTATTTTGTTTCCAGTTTCACATTGAAAGCAAAAGATAAAAAAGGCTTACTCCAAATTTATAAAAACACACTTACCAAATCGTTTTGCACTGGGGTGCCTACCTTCTCATATCTTGAGGGCAAGGCTGCAACTAAAATCCATGACTGTGTTACAGTGGGATTCTCGGGTTTTAATCCCATTTATACGATTATGGTATCTCAAAGTAAAAAGGAACTCCAGATTTGCACATATATGTCTCATCCTGTTCCTCTAGCTCGGTCTCATGATCAGCGTTTGGCTGTTGTGTCTGGGAAGAGGCAGTCAAAAGATGTCCTTATGGAGGTGAATATGCTGCTGAAAACTATCAGGAGGCGAGGGTCCCAGAATATAATAGGTCCGAGTTATTGGTACTGCTGATGTTCTCTGAAAAACCGCCTGAATGCATCTCCAAAAGGAATCTCATTGTCACTTGTGTAGTGAGTTTGTGAGTCTGGTTTCAAGTTTAATCTCAGAGCGGGAGCAACCAATGGTTGCATTACAGCCGAAGCCAGAGGCACATAGGGCATTACCCAAGGGAGGCACTGACGAGTAGGCTTGGGGAGGCAGGGCTATCCATTTTGTTCCACAGAGAAGGGTGGCTTCATCAACATCACTCAGGGTATTATTATTTAATACTTGCATAGCGGCACATGCCCACAGGTCAGCACATAAAACAAATACAAAAAAGGACATACCACAGGCAAAAAGAAAATCTAGATCAAAGGCTAGATGCCATACACGCACCTACTCTGTTTCTTCGTTTAACAGGTATGTCTTGACTGCTCTTTTAAAGTGGTTCAGACAGGGAAGAGCCCGTATGGTGGACAGAAGATCATTCCAGGTACTAGGAGCCCACGCATTGACGCTATTTGCACTATACTTCCGCAGTTTAAACCATGGTTGGTAGAGCTTTTTTTTTTTTTAAACTTTGGTTTTATTGGCATTTTGAAAATTTAACAAACCGGGCTGAATAACCCATTAGGTTCACAAGGCGATTAACTGTCCCATTCAGCCCTTAACCCCCCCTACCCTCCGCCCCCCTCCCAACAGTGCCCCTCCCCCCCGCAATCCTGCACTAACTTCAAACGAAAGAGACAATGAGCAGCTTTATCCTCCCCTGTGTTCAGGAGACGCTGTGGTAGGTGACCATTCATTCCAGCTGTGGCCGATGGTGCCGTTCCCCCGGTCGTGGGCATTCAAGGCGGGCCCAGCTGGGCTCCATGTCCTCCTCCCCTCCCTCGGTGCGTGCCATTTTCTCAAGTCAGTGAACATCCCATCCCCAAGATTGTTGCACCCCTGTAACGCTCACCCGATTCCCGTAGAGGCGCCGGTCTTGACTGGGCGTATACCGTATCTGCAAAGGTGATGTGTAACACACGGCTGGCTCTTTGGGCTGGACCTCTGTGCACTGTATGTCTGACTTGAAGGGTAAGATGTCTGCAGATAGAAAATATGGGATTAAGGAACTGGGTTATTGAATGTCTCTCTCTTCTTCCCTTTCTCTTCTCCTGTAGAACCCCAAAGGTTAACGCTCTCACCTTAGGTAAGTGAACGCCGTGCTCTCCATCTGCCTCGGGGCAGGGTGCTGCAACCAGTTTCTTCACTGGATAAGGGGAGCAGGCCTCTTCAGAGGACTGCTGTCCGTCGTTTACTGCACGAACGGTAAGTTTCGAGTAATTCTAATGTCTTTAAAGTCTTTAGTAATGATGTCTCTTGTTTTGCAGGGTTCCGGTGATGGCGGATGACGGGCTGAAGTGAGTTGAAGATGGAGCCCGTGTGATGAATAGAAGCGCCTGGAAGCACGTAAGTAAGCGCTTGTTGCCTGCTTCACGATGCGCTCTAACTGTCTTTTTATTTTGCAGGTACAAGTTCGGAGCGGCTGCAGGGTGCCGGAATACCCACTGGGTTAGATGTGGAAAGGCGTAATGGCACGTGAGTATTAAAGTTCCCCAATGTCTTTAAACGCACCTTGTTTTGTCTTTCAGATGCGGGATGCAGCGCCGAAGGCCTCCGGAGCGTGTGAAGAGTTGGTAAGCTTTTGTCTTTCAGATGCCAGAATGCAGTGTGAAGACCTCCGGAGCGCACGAAGAGTAGGTAAGCCTTTGTCTTTCAGATGCCGGAATGCAGCGCGAGGCGTTGATGACAGCCGATGGACCAGGTAAGTGAAGAGCTGTCACTTAAGACCGTAATGCTAACCTGTTCTTTCTTGTCTTTATAGGTGTTGCTGAAGACTGGATTCAGGATGGTAAGCCTTTTTCCTTAGGCCCAGGATCAGATGCAGAAGACACGATGAACGTTCTGCTGCAGAGGATGCAGAATAACGCAAAGCAAGATTTATCCATCGGGTGTGGTTTAAATAGCCTCCTGTAGTGCTTAGGTGTCTCCTTCCACAGCCACGCCTAGGTAAGAAAAGAGTTCCTGCTTTCCAGAAGAGTTCCAGTGTTCTGAATCTAGGGAGTGGCTCCTGCCCCACCCAACAGGAAAAGTAGTTCCAAACAGAAGAGGATCAGAGGCTCAACTGGCAGGCAAGTAAGCAGCATGGTCTGCTGCAGGTAAGTCCACCCAAGCATTATGAGCCCGGCGCTTCCAGCGCTGGGACTGGGCATATTTATGAGCCTGGTGCCACTGGCGCCAGGACTGGGTCCAAAAGGTCCCAATTGGGACTGGTTGGCACTCGGAACCTGGGTTATGGATCTGCTTCCAAGGGAGTTGGGAAAACCCTGACCTTTTGGAAGCAGAGATCATGACAACCCCATACCAATGTGCCATGAAAGGCCCTGAGTCGTTGTTCACCATAGCTGTGAGTTTGTCCATCAAGAACATGTTCTTTACTTTCTTCAGCCAATCCTCCTTGGAGGGGAGTTCCAGGCTCTTCCACTTCTGTGCCAGGGCCACCCTCCCCGCCCGCAGCATTGTTTCCATCATCCTTGGATATCTATATATTTCCGAGTCTTCCGGGGGTACCCCCAACAACATTGACAGAGGGTCCTGGGGGAGAGGTTTGTCCGACACCTCCGCGATCCAGGACCGTACTTTACCCCAGAAGACCTGAACTTTCGGGCAAAGCCACCACATGTGCTTCCTGCATCCCCTCTGGCCACAACCCCTCGGGCACATTGGAGTTACACCCGGGAACATTTTAGATAATTTTACTGGGTCCCTAATGCCACCCCCTGCAAAACCTTAAAGTTATGTTCCATGTCTGCGGTGAACAAGTTCCCATGGAAAGCGATTTTGAAAATTCTCGACCAGGTGTCTTCCGGGATGACCTCTCCCACCAAATCGTCCCAGAATGAGCGGAAACCCCTTCTCCCGGGGAGGTTGAAAGTGTTCAAGATTTTATACATGTTCGACACCGCGCCCTTTCTTGAGGTCGCTGTATCTAAGAACTTTTCAAAGGGGGTCAGCTGCCTCCTCAAGTTTTGACCCCATGATAGGTCACATAATATGCCCTTGAGGCGGAGGTATTCAAAAATGGTGAGGGATCCCCGGCCGAGGGCCTCCCTCAGGTCCTCGTATGGGAGAAACTCTCCCTCCCTGAACATCTGCCCAGCCCATTCCATCCCCATGTCGGACCAGGTCTGGGAATTCCGAAACCCCCTCCCGCCCAGGTCAAGTAGGAGCCCCCAAAGGGAGGACATCGGGGACGGCCATGAAGTGAGGTAGGATGTCTGTGGGCCCTCCCTCCAAATTTCCCAAAGGACTCCCAGGGTCGGGTGCCCTCTTAACTTCCCCGGAATGGATTTGCGTGGGGCCCACAGGAGATCCCTAACCTTCAAGGGGGTGGGCGTCCATGTCCTCAAGGTAAGACCAGTATGTCCCCATCCCCTCTTTCATGTGTTCCAAGAGTACCCTCAATTGTGCAGCCCGAAGTACAGGCGGAAATCAGGGAGCCCAAATCCCCCTTCCTCCCTCGGCAACGTCAGGGTCGCTCTACCTGTCCTTGGGGTTTTCCCCTGCCATATAAATTCTTGGACTGCATTTTGTAGGACCCTGAAGGTCTGCTCTGGGATGATGATGGTGGGGAGCGCTGTGAACAGGTACAAAAGCCTGGGTAAGACATTCATCTTGACCGCTGTCATCCGGCCGTACCAGGACAGGATCATCTTGTCCCATCTCCTCAGGTCCGACCTGACCCCAGCAATTATAGGGTCATAGTTAGTGGAGGCTAGTTTAGATAGGCCCTAGTTAGCAGGTCTCCCAGGTATCGGATGGAGGTCTTTCCCACCGTGATTCCCTCGAACCTATCCAGGGGGTCCAGCTCGGGGTCTCGCACTTTCATTGGGAGCAGGACCGATTTGGTTGTGTTGATTCGCAGTCCGGAGAAGCGGCCAAATGTGGACACCAGGGACAAAAAGGGGGGGAGCGAGGTGGCCGGGTCCACCACATAAGCAAGGATGTCGTCTGCAAAGAGGGAGAGCTTGAACTCTACGTCGCCTCTGCTAATCCCCCTGATGTCCGCATGCGCTCTGATCGCTATAGCTAGCGGTTCTATCGTTAGGACATATATCAAGGGGGAGAGGGGACAACCCTGCCTGGTCCCTCGCGAAAGTGCGAAGGACTCGGTCAACCTCCCATTCACCTGGACCCTCGCTGTAGGAGCTCTATAGAGTGCCGATACCCAGCTCCTAATGTGGGACCCGAAGCCCATTTTCTTGAGAAGGAGTTCCATGTATCTCAACTCCACCCTGTCGAAAGCTTTTTCGGAGTCTAAAGAAATGACCTATGCGTCCAGGCCAGATTCCTGTACGAAGTGGAGCAGATCTATCGTTTTACGGATATTGTCCGACCCCTGTCTCCCTCTTATGAAGCCCACCTGGTCCCCATGAACCAACCTCGGCATTATCCCCTCCATCCGCCTCCCCACCACCTTGGCCAAAATCTTGACGTCCGTGTTCAATAATATTGGGCGGTATGAGGAGCACTCTGCTGGATCTTTCCCCTCCTTGGGCAGTACTGCTATTATGGCTCCCATCATGGAGTCGGGGAGAGTGCCTCCCTCGAGGACAGAATTGAAGACCCTCGCCAGATGCGGGGCCAAGCTGGAGCGGAACCTCTTGTAGAAGTATACTGTATAACCATCCTCCCCCGGGGAGGTTCCCACCTTCATCCCACTTATCACTTTGTCTATCTCCTCCTCGGTGACCGGACCCTCTAACCCCTCCGACATCTCTTTTGTTAGGGCCGGGACTTGTATGGACTCCAGGAAGCCTTCTATCTGGGCATCGCCCTCGTCGTATTCCGAGGTATATAATTTCTCATAGTAGTGGCGAAAGGCCTCTCCTATATGGGGAGCATCATAGCCTAACGTCCCCTGGGCGTCCTTCACTGCCTTGACCATTCTGCTTCTTTGGACCTCCCTTAGTTTCCAGGCTAGGATGCTATCTGCCTTATCCCCTTTGTCATAATATTTCTGCCTCACCATCTGGAGGCCCCTCTCAGTTTTGTGCAGGAGGAGGTTTTTAAGCTGGAGTCTGTAATCCTCCAGGGCAGTGACCTGGTCACGCTCGAGTGGCCGCTCCGGAAGCCCGCAAGGCCGGTGCTGCGCTATTTTATCCCTTAGGGTCTTTTCCAGGGTCTCCCTTTCTCTTTTCTTCTGGGCTCCTATTTTGATGAGCACACCTCGTAGGGTTGCCTTGAATGCATCCCACAGTGTGTGTATGCCGACTTCCCCATTGTCGTTCAAGTCAAAGAACTCCGTGATGGCATCTAGCACTTCCTGCGCGATGACCTCGTCTTTGAGAAGGGAGTCATTACATTTCCAGCGGCCTCTGTGTTCCGCGTGCCAACCCCCAGCTATAGTGACGCGGGCCATGTTATGATCCGTCCAGGGGACCGGGTCCACACTGTAGCCCGAGACGTGTGGGCGAAGCATTTCGTCCACCAGGATATAATCGATTCTGGAGAATGAGGTATGAATGGCCGAATAGTACGTGAACTATGGGACGTCTGCCCTGGGGAATGGAATCGTGTCGACCAGGCCCAGCTCAGCGTTGACCCTCCGGAAGCAGCGTGCCATGGCCTCGTCCACCGGTCTGACGTTCGGAGGGCCAAGTCGCTTCCTATCGAAGGCCGGATCTAGGACCATGTTGAAATCCCCCCCTACCACTATTTTGCCTTGGACAAAGAGTTTGAGCCTGTCCTTTACTTCCTCCCAGAACTGGGCTTGGCCTTCATTTGGGCCGTATATAGCTACGAGGGTTAAGGGGGCCCCCTGTAGTGAGCCCCTCACCATTAGGTAACGTCCCTCGGGGTCCTTCAGGGTCGCCTCTTGCTCAAAGCCTACGCTCCTTGCTAGCAGAATTGCCACTCCCCTCTTCTTTGACTTATGAGATGCACAAAAAATCTCGCCAACCCCTCCTCCCCTCATCTTGGGCTCCTTCCCGCGGGCCCAATGGGTCTCCTGCAGGAAAAGCAGGTCTAGCTTAGCTCTTCTGAACTCCCTGCAAACCAGGGACCTCTTTGTGGGGGTATTCAGACCTCACGCATTCAAGGTGCCCACCCCTAGGGCCGGCAAGCCATAAGCCATTATCTATGTAACTCTCCCGGCTGGCCACCCACGTCATGTCAGAAACCCCGTTTCGCTTCCTTTGTCTCGCTTCTGGATTGCTTGGATTCCCCCCACCCCCTTCCCCCAGGGCCCTAAAACTGACCCCAAACATCCCCTCCTCCCCCCTCCCTGAAAAAACATCCCCCGCCAACTTGAAAGAACCCCCCACCCCCCTACCCGACGTCCAGCCAGTAAGTTCCGCCATCACTGGCATGTGGCCGGACCACCAGCCTGACCTCCCCAGGCTAGGCCCCCTGAACAATGCTCATCTCCTTGAGCCTCCCTTTTCCCCCCCCAGCCTCTTCCCCGTCGGTTGCCCGCTGTGTACTTGCTGTTCCAGGGGGTAGAGTCGTCACTAGGACCTCACGTGCTTCCACGCCTGTCCCACCGCTTGTCAGGGCTCGCCCGCCGTCAGCCCTCTGAGTCCATTTGTTCTCCTTCCTGGGCGGGAGGTGGAGTATTCAATTTTTTGTATTTTCGTGAGGCTGTTTTCCTTCTCCTGGGTCCCGACTGACCCGGCCCACCCCTGGCCAGAGCCTCCGGGCCGATTGGGCTTCTTCGGGGGGCTGGGTCCACCACGTAATCGTGTATGGCTCCTCTAATGTCCTCTTCTGTGATTAACGTGGTGCGTTGGCCCATGTATTCGAAGGACAGGGAGAAAGGATATCCCCACCTGTAGCGGACCCCCTTCTCCTTTAGTAGCTGCGTCAGGGGACGGCACATTCTGCGCTTCGCCAAGGTGTAGGCGGAGAGGTCCTGAAAAATAGTGATCTGGGCATTGTTGTAGGTGATCACCCCTGCCTTCCTCGCTTCTTCCAAAACCTTGTTTTTTTCCGTGTAGTAGTGGAATCGGGTTAGGACAGATCGGGGGTTCCCGGCCCTGCCCCCTGCTCTATGCACCCTGTCGAACGTGGGTTCCGAGGTCATCTCCTCCGCGAACAGAAGGGTGATAATGTCTTTCACGACTCGGGTTAGGTCTCTCTCCGTCTCCCCCTCCGTTTCCGGGATCCCGAAAAATCTTAAGTTATTCCTCCTTTCCCTGTTTTCGAAGTCATCAAACTGTCTGGCCTTTTCCTCGTCCCTCTTCTCCAAGGCCGAGAGCCTCATATCAAATTGAACCTCCTGTGCCGTTGACGAGGACTGTTTGGTTTCTACCCGTTGCAGCCTCTTCTCCACTTTGTCCACCCTCTGTTCCATTTTTTCGAATTTCTGTGCGATATCTGATCGCATTTCCTTAATTTCCTGAAGGATGGAGGCAAAGCCCCTCTCCATCGCCGTCGAGGAATCCGACATGTTTCCCGGGTGGGTTGGGTCACTGGAGTCCGTGTGGTTGCTGTTGCGATTTCTATACCTAAACGCTTGCAGCGATTCCAGCCCGTTCATGCGGTCCCCCTCTGTGCCCCCCTTGGGGTCCGCCGCTGGCCCAGATCCCCCACGTCCTGATGCGGTCTCGTGGGGAGTGGGAGGCTGCCAACGTCGTGTTCCAGTCTCTATTTGTTGTCCGGGTCCTCCACCCGGGGGGAGAGTCAGGCGGGCACACGCCCCGGGGTTGTCACCGTGGGCCACCACCTGATTAGGCCTGGTTTCCGTCCCTCCGGGCTCGCTGGGCTCCTTTGTTGGGTCGGTGGGCGATATCCCCACTCCCCAGCGTGTATTGCGCTGTGCGGCCAGGCCGGGGCCCCAATGGGTCTGTGATCGCTGGGGTGGGGTGTGCTGCGGGGGTCGCCTTGGCCGCCTCGGATCTCGGGTGTGCTTCCCTTGTCCTGCGATTGTCTCCTGGGGGCACAGGGGGGGCAGCGTTTCCAAGCCCCGGATGCTGGGCCCGGTGCGGGAGCTAAGGCTGGGGGTCTGGTTCCCCTCTCGGGGGATATTGCCCGTGGTGGGCCCGAAGTATGAGGCAGGCGCCGGCGGGAGGGACCGTTCCTGCCCTCTTCGCCTTTCCGGGCCGCCTCCCGCCGCCGGGGTCTGGCAGGGGCGGGCCCGGGCCGATCCTCCGTGGCGGTCCGCCGGAGCCCGTCCGGGGGTGGACTGGCCCGCGAGCCGCTTTGCTGCCGTGACCCCCTTACCTCCTCCGCCCGGTGTTGGTGCCGGCTCCGTTCGCCCGCTCCTTCCGGGTCTGCGGGGCGCTGTGCTCTGGCTGGCGGTCGGGCTCCTCTGCTGGGCTCTGTACGTCCGCAGGCCTCTCCCCGTCCTCGCTCACTCGGCCGCGACTCCAACACGGCCCGATCTCCGGTTTTCGGGGGGAGGCGAGATCCGCTCCTTCGTGACGGCGTCTCGCGGGGGGGGAGGGGGGGGGGGGTGGAGGTGGGTGTCACCAGTCGATGGCCAGATAGCTGTTCCGCCGGGGGGGGGGGCTCAATCCCTTTAGAAGGCCCTGTCTTGGCGGGAGCTCGGCACTAGGCAGCCATTGCCTCTGCGCCCCCTGGTGGTCTCCTTGGTAGAGCTTTTTATCATCATTAGACTGAAACACCTTCCTACAATGTGCAGTCTTAAGACAACCCACCATATACAGGGGAGCTTTGCCAGTTTGACATTTATGAGTCAGGGTAAGGAACAAGTTACTTACCTGTATCTATTGTTCTCCAGCATGGGTCTGGCATGGATTCACATGCTCATGAATATTCCCTGTCGTCAGGCTGGGAATCCTCAATAAGAAAACAAAGCAGTATTGCTTTAAAAGCTTGAATACCTGCTTTATTCTTGTTATCCAATCACTGTAGACCGGATCATACTGCACCCATCCAATGACACTCGTCTCCCCAGAGTCCCGCCCCGGCGGCCATCTTCAGATTTGAAGCACCTGAGGTGCCAGTATGAACCCAGAAGACCCACAGTGGGGACGGAGGGAGGGTTCGCATGTGAATCCATGTCAGACCCATGCTGGAGAACAACAGTTACAGGTAAGTAACTTGCTCTTTCTCCAGCATGGGGTCCGTCATGGATTCACATGCTCATGAATACGATTATACAGCAGAAACACATACAACCACGGGAAGAGACTCACCTCAAACAAACAGGTTGCACAGTGCCGCTTGCCCGACCCTGCACTCCTCCCTAGAATCCCTGTGAACACAGTAGAATCTCGTGAAGGTGTGCGTCGACCTCCATGTAGCAGACCTGCAAATGTCCAGCAGGAGAACACCAGAGAGAAACGCCATCGTAGCACCGATGGCTCTGGTGGAGTGGGCTTTTAGCCGGCCTGCAAGGCGTCTGTTGGCCAGACGATGACAATGCATGATGCAGCAGCAGAGCCATCTGGATAAGGAAGTTCACAAAGAGCCGAGAAGTCTTCCGGAAATCCTTCAAGCGGGCTTCATAGAACTTCAAGGCACGTGCAACGTCCAGCGTATGCAGTGACCGTTCAGCAGCCGAAACAGGAAGTACCAAAGGTTCGGTAAGGTGAAAAGGGTCAACATCATTGTCCCTACAACAGCTGCAGAATGTATTCCAACGGCAGCGGTATAAGGATTTTGTTGCTGGACTTCTGGCTGAAAGCAAAATCTCAATTACGTCATCCGGGAGATCCCAATCCTTATATCTCAACTTCTCAGTACCATGCGGAAAGGTTGATTGTCTTAACCGATGGATGGAGAACCAGACACTCCTCGTACGAGAGAAGGTCCTCTCTTTCTTGAAGACGTATTGGAGGGCAGATGGACATGTCCAGAAGGTCTGGGTACCACGTCCTCCTGGCACAATTCAGAGCAATTAGGACCATGGATTTCCCTAACTTTCTCAACTTCCTCATCACGTGAGGAATGACGGAGGTTGGAGGAAAACGTAGAAGCGTGGAAACTCCCAGTCCACTGCAAACGCGTCTCCTAGAGCTCCTCTTGGGGGAAATTCCCCGGAGCAGAACAGTTCGCACTTCCAGTTGACACTGGTTGGAAACAGATCCACTTGAGGGGTCCCCCGAAAGGGTCAAGGTCTCCTGACAGACTTCCTGAGCTAGTTCCCACTCGTGGGAGACTGTGCTCTGTCTGCTCAGAGCGTCCGCCGCCGTGTTCGCTAGGTGAACTGCCGATAAAGAGATTCCTTCTTGAATTGCCCAGAAAACAGAGCTGGATTGCTTCCCTGCACAGTGGAAGTGACCCTACATCTCCTCCCTTGTTGAGGTAGTACATGGCCACTGTGTTGTCTGTCATTTTCCCCGTACAGAGGGCAGAAAGGCCTTCAGCGCAAGTCTGATCGCCCTCAGCTCTAAAAGATTGATGTGTAGTTTGAACACCGATGGAGACCAATGACCGCTGACCGTCAGATCTTTGGCGTGTGCTCCCCACCCTGTGAGTGAGGCGCCAGTCACTATAATTATCTCCGGCCATGGTGCCAAAAATGTTCTCCCTTCAGAATATTGTACTCGAAGGGCCACCACAGGAGATCCTGTACAACCCTGTTTGGAACCGGAAGTAGGTCTGACATCTTGCCCGAGAATTGAGACCACTGTTTCTTGAGAGCCCATTGAAGGGATCTCATTCTTAGGCGAGTCTCTGGCACCAGAAAAACGCAGTACGCCATGAGGCCGAGCAACCTCAAAAAGTCAAAGGCCGGAATACGCTAGGCACTTTCGATTGTGGTAACCATCTGCAGAATGTGTTGAGCTCTCACCTTGGGTGGCAAGGCTTTTCCCAAGGTTGTATTCAGGATTGCTCCGATGAGCTCGAGTCTTGAGATGGTATCAGGTGGGACTTCTTGTAATTGAAGGAGAAGCCCAGTCTGTGGAGAGGGTGCCAGGCGATGCCGAAATGTTCCAAGGACTTGTTCGGGAGAACGTGCCCTGATCAGGCTATCATCCAGGTAGGGGAAGATGTGAATCCCCCCCTCTCTTGCCACCACCGCCATTAATTTGGTGACTACCCTTGGGACGGAGGACAGCCCAAATGGCAGAACTCGAAGTTGATAATGAGAACCGCCAACTGCAAACCTCAGGTACTTTGTGCTTGTGATGGATTGGCACATGAAAATATGCATCCTGAAGGTCCAATGACACCATTCAATCCTGGAGCTGGAGGACCTGAAATATCTGAGAACCATCTTGAACTTGTCCTTCCTGAGGAACTTGTTCAAGTTTCTCAAGTCCAAGATGGGTCTCAATCCTCTGTCCTTTTTTTGTTCCTTCCCTTCACAGGCACTGGTTCTATAGCACTTCTCTCTAGCAGGCTTAAAATGTCCTGCCTAAGGAACAGATCTGGAACCCTGAAAGAGTGGCTCCCTGGTGGATGGTCCCGAGGCCTTTTTAGAAAGGGGAGGCAGTAACCCTGGGCTATCGTTTCCAATGCCCACGCATTTGAAGTAATGCCGCGCCATTCTTGCAGATGCAGTGATAGACCTCACAGAGGTTTTGAGGCGACTGAAGCAGCAGCTGATGGTTAGGTAGCCGTTGCTTGGACAGGATTTGAACCTCTCACTTATCCACCACAAGGGAATCTTCTTTGGCCCTTTGACTTGCAAATCCTCTCGCTCTTCCAACCGAGGAGTAGAAGCGAAAGGACTTACCCCTCAATGATGATCCAATGGGATGAAAGGGTTGAGGCTGTCTGATGGCGGCAAGGGACTTGGCCGTTGCTTTTGATGTCTACAGCTTCTCCAGACTCCATCAGCCTTGCTGCCAAACAGCTGGGTGCCGTCAAAGGGCATGTTGAGGAGTGCAAAACCTGAAATCCTCAACCAGGCAAATCTGCGCATCATTGTGCTTGCCACCATGGCTCTGCCGATTCTATCAGCTGAGTCCATTCCTGATTTCACAGACTCACACATTGCCTCCTTGATGTCTCTAACAAAGTTCAAGAAGACGTCTCTCTCTTCCCCTTCGGGAATATGGTGAGCCGCCATAGCTACGCAGTCCCACAGGGTGTATGTGAATTTTGCTGACGTTCAAGTGGAATACGTGGGCTTGAGCGCCATGCTTCCAGCAGAAAAAACATTTCTCGTCCAAGCGTTGAAACACTTATCATCCCTATCAGGTGGAATGGTAGAGTACGCAGTGTGTTTTGAGGTTGACATTGCTGCCTACACAACTAGGCTTTCAGGTGTAGGATGTTTTGACAAATAGGTAGGGTTGCTACTAGATGGCCTATATTTTCTGTTGAGATTCTTGTTCACCGTAGGGTTCGCCTCTCGCCATGACCCTTTTCTGGAGAGCTACATGAAAAGGAAGTATAGGGTCCTTTTGTGGTCCTTTATCCAGGATATCTGTTAGGTCGTCTTGCTCAAATGGTGGAGCAGGCCTGCTCCATCCCACAACATCTGTTACTCTGGTCATCAGATGCCTATAATAAGCATCAGCATGGTCTGCTGGATCCGTCTTGTGTGTGAAACTCATGGTGGCAACAAGTAAGACAGACAAGTGATCACAGTTCAAGGGTGTTTATTGATCAATGAATAATGTATGCAGGTTGGAAAAACGCCTATTCTAAACCTAAATCTCGAATGGGAACAAGCGTCGACCATCAAATGAAAAATAATGCAGTCCTAATGGCGTTGTGTCAAAATAAAAAGGGCCTATACTAAGAAACCTATTGCCAAAAATCACAGTTAATACAAAAAGGGGTGTGGGCTAGTTCTCAAGAAAAGAGGAACAAGTTCTTTCGACTGGATGTTCCTCCCACGTAGTCCTCATCTATGATATTCGTATCTCGCCAGCTTTGCGGCTTCGGGAAAAAAAATTCTCAGCAGAGGACGCTGTGCACGAGGTTGTGGCGTCGATGTTCCACACCGGTCTCCGTAGCGTGTCGATGTCACCAGCGGTATAAGTAGCTCGTGCCGCGCCCGTTGGCTTCAGTTAATTTTTTTCGTATAATCAGCTAATCATTCAGTCGTTCCCCAGACTGAGCTCTTTGTGAAACACAAAGTGTAAAATACGTAAATTGTACAGAGGGGTAGGATGGGAGGGGCGATGAGGAATATGTGGGAGGAACATCCAGTCGAAAGAAGGTTACAGTTGATAAGTAACTTGTTCTTCGAATGGATTGTGTCCTCCCACGTATTCCTCATCTATGATAGACTCCCATAGCACTGATAATTAAGGAGGTGGGAGTACTATTTAGTTTTATTATGGATAGAATGAAGTACAGCTTTTGCAAACAATCCCTCATGGGAAGAAGAGGCGTCTAAGCAGTAATGCTTAACAAAAGTATGGATTGATGCCCATGTTGCAGCTGAACAGATATCAACTACAGGCACTCCCCTCTGAAGAGCCGCAGAAGTTGCCATAATCCTCTTAGAATGGTCACAAAGCCCTTCCGGTGGGTCCTTCCCGGCTAACACTCCACAATAGCCAAAGTAATCCAGCGGGATATAGTTTGTTTGGTCACCCCTAATCCCAGTTTATGACCGGTATAACCCATGAAAAGTTGGTCATCCTGGCGCAATTTCGACATTCTTGCTATATAAAAACCCAGTGCCCTTTTTGGGTCCAGTCTGTGTAACCTCTCCTCTTCTTTGTCCAAATGAGGAGGGTAGAAGGCTGGAAGTGTTATTTTTTGTGACAAGTGAAAGTCAAACTACTTGCGGCAAGAAAGAAGGTTTCTATCCAAGTACTACCCTGTGACACGGTGAGGGTCTGTGATCGATTAGAACCGCAGTTGACACACTTTTTAAACCCTGTCTTAGGAGTAGAAGAGGTCGAAGATGATGACATTTTCCTGAGGAAAATACGAAGTGCGCCGTTAACTCGATTGCGAAGCTATCGGTAAAAACGGAACTGAAGCCAACGGGCGCTGCACAAGCTACTTATAATGCTGGTGACGTCGACATGCTATGAGACCGTCGAGGGACATTGACGCCACGACCTTGTGCACAGCGCCTTCTGCGAGAAAAATCTTTTCCGAAGCAGCAAAGCTGGCGAGATACAAATATCATAGATGAGGAATACGTGGGAGGACAAATCCATTCGAAAGAAGTGTTCTCAAATAATATGTCAAGATGCAGTAGCCTGGGTCTCCCCCGCATTTTGGACATGGGGTAAGATGGGAGCTTGGAGTACAGTACAGTCTCGGGGTTCTCCAGCACAAGACTACAGTTCTAATGGCAGCTCTCAGGATGCTCTCTCGAGCTTTCAGTTATCAGGGCAGTCGATGGCCAAGTCTCATTTCACTTAAAAAGTCTCTTGCCTTCGGACTTGACGTGTTCAAACAAACCAATACAGTGTCTTTTTTCCATGGGATTTGGGTGGCGGCTTTCACCCTGGAATTCTCCTCCTCTGGGCGCAAATCCCTCGAAAGTTCTTTAAGGATATCAAGACCACGGATAGCTATGGTTTCTCCCTTACGAGGGCCTCTCCAGTTCCAACATAAAGTTCCTTTAACAAATTAAAGTTAATTTCCAAGCTTCACTGGGTGATGGCTTCGCCCCTGGATCCCCCTCTTCTTGGGCTGTGCCTTCTTTACTTTCAACTTCCCTTCTCTGGGTTCACTACGGGCTCTCCTTGTCTCACAAATCTTGATGTATTTTCAAAACCGTTCTAGTGGACATCCCTCGGCTGGGTTCACTCTTGTCAACACACTGTTTCATGAGACTTTAGACTTGTCCCCTTCTCGTCAGCATCCCTCGGTCGACCTCACAAGCGAATGTGAAGTTAGCAAGAGTATTTGCAGGATTCACTTCCCTTCTCATATGGCGGGATTTGTTTCCCTTGCTTTCGCACTGAAGTAGATCAAAGTCTTTTGATTGTACAGGGATTTTACTGGACCTCCTGTATCACCACTTTGACCTCTTTCAGCAACTCTCCCACGGCCTTCTGGTGCCCGTAGTTTCGCTCAGATGGGGTCGACCAGAGTCTCTTGAATTAGCACCTACGTGGTGCCGGTTTTCCCTATGCAGCTGGCCTCCTCATAGCACTGTTTACAGTTCTTTACACAGCTCATTAAACTTGGTTCAAACTTGCCAATTTTGCGCTTCTCATTCAACACAGCCCGGTTCTTATCAATTCTCCCCTCGACTCACTGGCTGTGATAAACCGCTTGTCTTTTGGCTTTCCTGGAGTCAAGGCCGGTACCACGGGCGCAGGAGTTTCCCTCGGTCCGGCTTATTGGCATACAAGACACTTGTGCTATTGTTCGCGGTCTTAGGCTCTCTTCCACAATGGTTCCGTGGGCCTGGGATGAAAAGGGCATGGTCACTTCTTTCCTTGCCACCCTCAATTCCTCCTACCTTTCTCCTTCTCTTGAACTGCTGCACCTGCATATCTGTGCTGTCGTGCTGTCTGCTGTGCTCGCCTTGCTCACTCTGTGCTCTTTTACTCCACCTTTTATCCCTGTGGGGAAAAGAAAGGGCCATCAGGTGTGTGTGGTTCAGGTTAATTGCCCGACCGCCTGACATTGGGGTTAGGACATGTCAGGTAGACAGGTTTTAAATTAGTCCATTGCCTTGGGTATGTAAAGGTGTTCGTGTTGGAAATTATAGTCTTTGTATTGGAAAGGGGAGGTATTGGATGGAGTGTCGGTGTCTCCGACGGGATGGGATAGGGAAGGTTTGTAAAATGGATGAGAATGAATGACATGAAGAACAAAACATAGGGATGGTGGGAACGGTAGGGAACGGTAGTATTCAGTCATAGTAGATTGGGATTTCGGAAGATGACATTGAGAGGGACGAGATTGGTTGGGTTTACAGGGTAAGCGGGAATAGCTGGAGTCGTAACATGAACAATGGGGATTGTGGGAATCAGTGTTTTGTTTGATCAGGTTGGGAGTGCGGAAACCAATAACCAGTGAGGCAAGAAGAAGAAGGATGGGAGTATTCAAAAAGAGACCAGTGAAACAAGGATTCTGGGAGTTAGATTTTTGGGGTGCAATGGGAATTGGGATCCAAGGGGATAGGTTATATGCAGAGGGTTTGTTGGCTCCCAGAAGAGGAAGTTTACTGGATTAAAGGGAGGTTGATTTGGTACAGCCTATAAAGGCTTCATAGACCGCGTCTTCCTCATCCCCCTCTTCTGTATAATACAGCGTCTCACCTGGCGTATCCCCCAAGCATGACCCATGGGTTGCCCTACCCAGGTGATCCTCACTCGCTCGTCCACCCCCAGGAAATGGATCCAACATCGATGGCCGTGTCTGTGCCACCTGAATAAGTGATTTGCACGGTCTTACTGCGAGAATATACTCAGGTTTCTCACACTTGCCAAAATCCATCTCAGGTGAAGTGTCAACCCTACTAGCAGACTGCAAATTTCCACACAAATGCTTTGATCTGGATTCTTGTGAGACTAGACATCATGAGACCTTGGGTGTGCTTAGAACTAATCCAAATGGTGGTGTATCTTTATCTGAGGGCTCATATTCCTTATAAATTGAAGACACGAACAGTGTTGACGACTTTGACATCAATAGCGGCGACGCTAAAGGCGTTGACGTTTTCGATTACTTCATCAATTTTGCCTTGAGCAGAGCCCTCGAAGGGCTTGACCCTCGACTCAAAGGAGTCTTTACCGATTTCTCGGCGTGTCGAGTTCTCAAAGGATCTCAATGGGTCTTCAACTTATGTACCAGGCTCGAGGGTGCACGGAATGTAGTCTTTGGTCTTTCCTTGTCTGCCTTATGTGGTTTGACAGTACGTGGACGTTAACAATAATGTATGGAGCGCTTCTGTACCTCAAGATGTGAATAAAGAAAAGAATACGTAATGTTACTTAGGGCTAAAGATCAAGACGAACACTGTGGGATCATGGTGATCACTTCCCAAACCCCGTTACCATGGGGAAGCGGGACGCGAGTTGCCGACACGTCAGCACGCAGGCTGCCGTGCCGAGTCACATTGCAGGATCACCATGACAACAAACACCAACAAACAGTAAAAAGGATAGCGCGCGCTCGCGGGCAGTTTTCCTTTTCAACAGCGAATGCCGCTGGAAGCAGGTAAGACGGGAACAAATGCAATGTCAGTTTAGAACGTGGGAAAGAGAGACTAGATAACGACAATGTCTCTATTTGTTCACAGAGAAACAAGGTACCGTGCATTCAAATTTACGCAATCTGAAACAACACTTAAGGTATGATACGTGTGCAGACACTTGAGAAATTCTGTTACAATTATGTTTGTTGATTATTTTCTTGCATTTTTCTGACAATTTGGAACTGACAACGTACGTGCATGGTATGTACTTGATGTTTAATCAATAATTCATAGTTGCTGATTGCTCAAACTTGATTTGAAATTATGTTTGATAAACAATATTACATGGTTGAAGCTCTGACGAAGGAGATTCGCTCTGAAATGCATAGGCATTCAGACCATGTTTTGACCTAGGATATGCTTCTAACTACTAAACCAAAAGTCAACACCTCTTCTATTTGGTTCGACAGGAGTATGACCCACTTCTTCCTTCGAGGGGGTTGGGACCTCTCTCTCAAAGATTTTCATCATTTTACATCTGAAATCTTCCCACTCAGCCAAGGTGGAGGATTTAGAAGGACGGGCTGTACTTCTCTCCCGAAAGGAATCAGATGAACTCGAAGAGCGCGACCTGTGATTCCTTTTCTTCGATTTCCTCAAAGATGGCGATGAATAGTGTGACCCCCCTTCCTGTAGCGTGATCATTTTTTTAATCTCTTCCTTCAAGGAGAGGAATCTCTCGACTCGTCAGTGGTTCTTTTTCTCAATGGAGCCATCAAAGGGGATTTAGTAGGGGTCCTACCCGCCACTAGTTCTCTTTACGCTCTTTCAGAGCCTTACAGGTCATCGACTGACAGGATTGACAGTCCATCGTTTCATGTTCGGAGCCAAGGCACCACAGACACACCCGATGGGGGTCCGTGAGGGACATCTTGGCACCACAGTTGTAGCACTTTTTTAACCCGGTCTTCTCGGTTGACAGAGCTGAAGACAAGGCCATAATTCAAACAAAGTTTTCTCACAAAACTGAAGTGCGCCGTAATTCTTGAAGTGAATGCTGTCACAGAAAAACAGAACAGAAGCCACCGGGCCCTGCACGTGCTATATATATACCGACTGTGACGTTGACAACGATATAGAGGCCCTGAGGGACACTGAGTCGACCGCATCGACGCACAGCGCCCTCTGCTGAAATGTCTTTCTGAAGAAGCTGAAGGATATCATATAATAAGATGAGAAATACGTGGGAGGACACAATCCATTTGAAGTATGGTTTTTACACAGGACGGTGGACTACTGATTTATACAGACATTCAGAGAGCGTCATTAGTATTTTAGTTGAGGCAGGGAAACCCCTCATAGAAATTGGGACAGATTGGTTTTCCTTTCTTTTTGGACCAAAATAAAGTTTTATAGCAACCACTATTCCACCTGTGTGTCAGTCTCCTCCTTCTGCGTCAAAATCCCTATGCCGCTCCTTTCCACTTGGTAGCTGAAATCTAGGGACGGGAAGTTCCCCTTCATGAGATGCAATTGGTAAGGCGTGATACATGTACAGGCATTAACCTGTTGGATAAAAGAAAGTTCATGCACAAATGGAACTCCCGAATGCCATTGTTTTATCTGTCAAATTGTAGCTTGGAGTCTGAATGTAGGCCAGGTGAACTAAAGAATGTTTTATTTGTATGGTGCCAACTGCGATCAGAGCCACTTGGTAGCTCCTCCAAATAAAAGGAGAGGATAAAGACAGATGTATTTCTCTCAGGCTTGGGAAACATTTAGATCAGTAAAGGCATAAAAAGAAGAGTGCAAATGCAACAATGTTTGAAGTGCAGTCAGACGTACAAAGGGAGAAAGAACACAAGAGCATACACCAGGTAAGTGAAACAGATTTGGGATTTTGAAATGAACAAAGAGGATTTTTGATCATCACCCATTTAAGCATAGGTTTGTAATAGGCAGCCAATTATGAATGTTGGTCCGTCAGTCTGTAATGTACTGCGCTATATAAAGAAGCCCAATGGCTCACTCTCTAGAAAGTAATTAACAAATAGCTACTTAAAAAAAAAAAAACACCTGTAATCCAATGTGAAGCAACACCTACAAACTCATTGTCAATGCCACGACATTAAACATCCTTGAGAAATGTTTCTCAAGCTCAAATCAATAACCACAGTCTCTGAATGCAGTCAGATATTCGCACGGCATGCATTTTATTAAGCCCTACTTATAAATGTAGGATAATGCGTTGATCATGTAAGAATTCCTTCTAGCACTACTATGCATTAGAGCATAGGTCAGCAACCGTTGGCTCTCCAGTTGTTTTGGACTACACCTCCAATGAGCCCTCGCTAGCATAGCCAATGGTGAATGATTATGGGGGTCGTAGTCCAAAACATCTGGAGAGCCGCAGTCATTGACACGACAGATAACAATTAGTCGGTCACCTTCTCTTGAAAGATGTATGAATGAAATCCCATTACCCCAGATTTTCCCATTTCCTATTGACGTTTTGGCAACTATCTGTGTCTCTTTGGCACCAGGTCTCAATCCCTTTTATGGATCCTCCCCATCATCCATTCCCTTTGATAGGTAACTCTGCACATCCCCAAAAAATAAAAACAATCCCACCTCCATATCAGCAACAAATAAAAACAACTTTACTAATCAAACTTTTATAAACAGAACACTGCACCAAAAGAGTATTAAAAATCAACATAATTAAAACAAAGGGGAAAAATGTGTCTTACACGGAGCCTTGGACAAAAAAAACGCTGGGGTGCATCTTAAAGCAGGGGGCAGAGCAATCCACATTTCTGGAGGCACACTTGAGAATTGTTCAACCAGTCTTGGGCGAAGCACCACTGACACAGCAAGGCACCTCTCCTCTTAGGACCTGAGGTTGTGTATATTTGTATATTTGTCCAACAGCGCCCCACACAGGACTGCAGACAGCCACTCATTTTCCTGGAAACCTTGAGACCATAATGCACCTTGAAACCAACCTTCCCGTTACTGAATCAAACTGGCAAGGAGCGTCCTGAAATGTAATGGTTTCAAAAGAGAAATACAACAAACTAACACACAAAGTGCCAATAATCACCTCACCTA
Organism: Ambystoma mexicanum; assembly: GCF_040938575.1. Lineage (NCBI taxonomy): Eukaryota > Metazoa > Chordata > Amphibia > Caudata > Ambystomatidae > Ambystoma > Ambystoma mexicanum. The sequence continues at coordinate 1,468,719,277 of NC_090931.1, read as the reverse complement.
CCTAACTTCACTGAACATTTCTGGGGCGTTATACCCAGCGCCCTCAAGACCTATAGTAAACGGTTCTCGGCACAAGGCTGGGATCACTAATGTACACGCTTCACCACCTCCATCAACTGCACAACATCCTACTGCACCCTCCTTTTTGTTAAGTAAATGTCACCTACCTGCAAAAACATCCAATCCCACACCTCCAAGCGGCAAACAATTATTCTGCAGCCAGACTGCTGTTAGATGGAAAACCTGGATCTTGGTGTCTATGCAATAGTTGCCTTCCAACTTAAGCAACAAAACCCAAAGCTATGCACTTGGGCGTTCGTTTCACTTACCCAGCAAAAACTCACTTCACATCTCCAGAAAGTGATGCATCTAAAGGGGTGTAAATACTTCACAGTCCAACTTTATCAGCTCTCATTCAGAGCTTTTCAGAACTCCCTTAGACTAACTCCTCTAGACAAGTAGCAGGGCTGAGACACAAAGCGCACTTGTCCACACCATTTAGTCATTAAACCATTAAGCAATCACACTTGACTGGGTGCCACTGTCATGCTGTCTTTGGTACTTACATTAACTCAAATAACTCTCTGATCAGCATACATGTGAAGCCGTTCTTCTGATGCAGGTTGTAAACCTGAGGACATGAGTCAAGGAAACCGCCATCAAGTGAAGCACTACACACATGTCAGGGACAGGCTTTGCAGGAAGGTGGACACAGGTCAGCTAAAGGTGTGAATGTAGACAAGGAGTGATCCCAAGGGCAGGGCAGGGAACACATGAAGAAACGGAAGAGAGGAACATCTCCAAGCACAGGACAATGGACATTGAGGTGGGGACTAGAGGACAATCGTCAACTACGTGTCACAGGACAGTGAAAACTCGCAAGTGGAAGGCCACCAATCACAGGTCCAGGGACATTGAGCACTCAACAGGGGGGAAGCTACCTAGCACAGGTCATAGCCAGACTGAGAACACAGACAAGAAATGTATCTTAACACACTGAATCAAGGGACAAACTACCAACGCAACCTGGAAGGTGGCCAACAAGCTAAGCCAGGGGAAAGGCTGCAAGCTTGCACAGGATGAAGGTCTTCAAGAACAAGTCAGGCGACAGACTAAGAATAATTCTGTGAGTTGGGTTAGGTACCACAGAGTGGGAGGACAGCCACCGGAACAAGTCAGGGCCTAGGTGAAGAACACAGACATGAAAGGGGTTACTAACAAACTATTAGGGGACAGACTAAAACACAAGCAAGAGTGGCAGCCACCTGGTGACAGGTTGGGCACACACGTAAGATAGGTCACAAAATAAAGGGGATAGATAGACTGAGAATATGATGAAAGGGCAGCAACCAAGCACAAATGAGGTGGCACACAGAGCGAAGGGGCGGTCAAGCACAGGCCAAGGAAAAGAGAACTGGGACAGGAAGGAGGTCACCAGAGATGGACACATGACAGACAGAACAGGGACCGGAGAGTGCATGAAGATGAGGTCAATTTACAAACTAAGATGAATGCTGTGCACATATCAAGTGATAGAGAAGAACACAAACAAAGCCACACAGTGCAATGGCAGCAGGGAGGATGCCGTGAACATAGCAAGTGAGAGAAGAACACGAACAAAGCCACACAGTGCAATGGCAGCAGGGAGGATGCCGTGCACATAGCAAGTGAGAGAAGAACACGAACAAAGCTACAAAGTGCAATGACAGCAGGGAGGATGCTGTACACATCACGTGAGGGAGAAAAACACAAACAAATCCACAGTGCATTGACGGCAGGGAGGATAACGTGCACATAGCAAGTGAGAGAGAAGAACACAAACAAAGCCACACAGTGCAATGACAGCAGGGAGGATGCTGTGCACATATCTAGTGGGAGAGGAAAACACGAACAAAGCCACACAGTGCAAGGGTGAATGTGACAACACAGCCAAATAAAAACAGACAGCAAATAACTCAAATAGAGAGTGGCCAGAGAAGCCACTGATCTAGAATAGAACAACACAGAGTTGGGAAGCTGTCATGAAGATTGTACTATTCTGGCAATTTAAGAGAATGACATTTCAAGAAATTGATAAAAATGGATACTCTGGAAAAGAACAGGTCCAGGTTCTCGATATGATGCCAGTTTGCTGCAATCAAAAGAATAAGAATAAGACAATGGCATATGGAAGACCCTACTTCACCGCCCATCAATGGATGAGACAAGAAAGATTTAAGATCAAAACATTGGAAAACCATACAAGATCATGAACCCAACCCCCATACAAGGTAAGCACATCCGGAACTGTCACAGCGATCAAACAGTGACCTGGACAACAAATGGCATTCAAAATAAGTACAACTTACAAGAAAGAGATTCAAGCAGATTCTAGGGTACGTCAAAATGGATGCTTCTCCTTAAAAGAGGGCAAGGAATAGAAGAACACAAAACGTGCAGAGAGTCTTAGTGCAACTATATGCCAGTCCTTGTCATAGTCATCCCCCGAGGAAAAGATCAAAGTTCAACAGTTCCTGGTCAGGATGGCCGGCTCTGTTTAAGGTCAGAAATAAAAGAAATCCTTGGGACTAGATCCTGAGGCCCATGGTTCCAACTACGTCTCTTGATCTCTTGGGACTTCAATTCCAGAAGTAGAGGTACTGCACTAGTGTCTTTCAACTTCCAAGACAGGTTCCTGAGACCCGTTAGTGCACCACCCATCAGTGGGACAATGGATGGCCCTCTTGGACCATGGTTACCATGTCGCCACTGACAGTCTATTTCTTCCCCCATCTGTATTTAGGTCGATTTTGAGGTTGTCATCATTAAAGACCTCATCATGGCAACTCTCTTGAGTCAATATGATCACTGATATAAAGCACTCAACAAGTGTCTCCTTTAGGTTCTGTCTCTTCGGAGCCAATCACAGACTTTGTTTTCTCTTGGAGGCCACTGCATGTACACAGGGAGTCTGCAGATAAGCAGCTGTTGGCTTTAAACTGCTAGACATGTCTTCCTTTGAAGTCCTGGTGTGCTTGCAAATTCTACATCACTGGAAGAAAGGCTCCCAACTGGTCTGCTTCTCTCTCTTTCTCAGTCTTTCTCTGTTGGAAAATGTTCTTTATTGGCATCAGTGGACCAAATCCACCAGTTACTGATTATGAGACCTGGCTAACCTCTTTCTGGTCTGCCTCTTTTCAGCAATCTGTTGGATTGGGTCTTGCTAGTCATCAACCTCCAGACCACCAGGCTCTTAAAAGTCTCATCTCTGGTATCTGGGTCTCCTTCCAGCCTCGGCCCCACCGATTCCACTTTCAACTGTGGTTCCTTCTGGCTTGGCCAATGCTGTGCTGCTTCTAGGAACCTTAACGTCCCCCACTTCATTTTACTCTCGTCCTGCTGAAGGTATTTTCTTTTGTCCTTCTCCTGCTATTACTGTTGCCCCCGCTTTCCTCCCTCCCTTTTCTGGTGTTGCTGTCTTTTATACTTCTTACTGATCATAATCTTCTAATAAAACGTCCTCTCTTTGCTCTTTCCTCGACGATAGTCTTGATTCTATCCAGCACCCTCAGAATGTCTACAAATTCCCACACATACTCCAAGACCGGCCCCCTTGTATACTTTGGGCCACGAATTATGGATGTGATAAGGGCTTCCCTCAGGATACCTGCAGCTAATGGATGTGGTACTAAGCAGCCCTCAGCATAACGGGCCAAGGATATAAAACCCTGCATCACCATCTTGTAATAAGGCAATCCTCTAATTAAGGCCACTTGATTCTGTTATGGCTCTCTCCATTCCTGGAGCAGGTCTCTCCCACTTACTGCGTCTGACACGTGTGGTCCTCGCTGCCTTAACTGCGTCATTGTGCTCAGGGTAAGTGGCGGTTCACGGTTCGTTTGGCACATTTGTGATCATCGGTTTCAGACTCACAGGCTGCGATCACGATCTTGGTTTGCACCTCTGGAGTCCTCTCCACCATAATGTACTTCTGCCTTCTCAAGAGATGGTTGACTCTTACCATGTACCGCCTCCGGGTTTGATATCATATATCAGGCGGTCATCCCAGCCTCCAGGTTCCCTCCCGTCCACCCTTTCTCAATCCCAAATATGGGACTTTGTCACAGAAACCAAAACCTATACAAGGATAACACATTGGGGACCCAAAACCCATGCAAGATAAGGATACCAAAACTCAAACAAGGTAAGGGCATTTTTAACCCAAAAACCATACAAGGATAGGAGAGCGGGGATGTGAACCCCATACAAGGCAAGTAACCCAGAACCCATAGAAGATACGAACCAAGGGTACTCGAGGCACATGCAAAGTCAGTAACCGAAACCTAAACTAAGTCAGGAACCAAGCACCGTGGGTACCCAAAACCCATGCAAGTCAGGAATCTGAAACCCATACAAAGTCAGAATCCTGTAACCCATAGAAAAGCAGCACACTGAGAGCATAAGATATTTACAAGATTAGCATTTTACCTTCACCTAAATTGCCAAATCATGCACCCCCATTCTCAATAGCACTGGGAACAAGACACCCAAAAACCACCATATTCCCCCTCAAGTGAGACCTATATGGGTACAGGCAAGCTTCTAGGCCTGTGCCATCTTTAGGACAGAGCACCAGGGGAGTCTAACATTAGGAGAGTATGTTAGAGATGGCTGGAAAGATGGAGGAAGTGCTAAACAGACAATTCATCAGGTTACCGTATAGCTACGGTTAGGGGGATACAGCAATCAAGGAAAATAAATCACTGATGGGTGACTTACATTTACTGCCTTCCGGGACATGCACCAGTAAATCCTCTTCTCCAGGAGGAGAGTCATTGTAAGAAGACTCCAATCGTTGGTACTCTGTGTCGAAATGAGCCATTTCTTCTTCCTCATTTGCAGTCACAGAGGCTTGAAGAAATAAGAGACAAGAGGTGTTTTATCGATGGAGGAACTGATATTGGGAAGCAGCAAATAGATACAATGAGGTATTTTTACGAGTGAACGCCATTATCATTTAAGTTGGTTGTTTAACTTCCGTCCACAGTGATAAGGGGTCTGCTTGACGAAAATACTGTCACAACGATTACCATGGGCAAATTAAGCAGACTGTGATGGAATATGAATACTCAACATGTTTTAAATCAAGGACCATGGGGGCCAAGGGCAACTCCACTCAAATCCCAAAGGAGCAGTAAGGTATTTATAGCCGGGCTCAGGAACCTGAAATAATACAGACTGTTGAGAACAGACATGGATTCCCTTACATTTTAAGTATGGATAGGTTTTATACAGCCAGGCAGAGTAGCAATGTGTTATTGTTGTAGCAAGGAAAATATTATAGCAAGTTTATTCATGCGAGTTTTTACATTTTACAGACATTTCTTAACTTCTGAACAGTTTGTTCACACAGTATCAGATTACATTTGCACAAATGTTTCAGCCCCTTACTCAAAATTGGGCCAATGACTTCAGTGAGTCAACGATCACCACTTCATACATGTACAATAGTTCCGCCCCCCGCCTCCCTTGCTCAGTGCTGAGGCGATGACTTCAGGGAGTCAGAGTCAAGAGGTCCTGTCCCTTCTTTAGTACTTTAGCATTGGCAGTGAAGAGTTAGGTGGTATATTCTACTTGGATGACCTGGTTTACCACTGTTTTTGTCCAGACTGCCAAACTTGTAATGAGGCCCAATGGGCCTGGACCTGTGCATCTGAAAATGATAGGTCTAGCATGAAAGAATACCACAAATGCTATTAATGCTGGATGGGAGGCTTCCCAAATTGAAAGTAAGTGAAGGGCTGTTACCTTTGATTAGATATTGCAGGGACCCAAATATCCATTATGAGAAGCTTTCAAAACGTGAACTACTTTGGGCCTCATTACGAGTTTGGTGGTATCCTGGGTGGTAAATCAGCCCAGGTGCCACCAAACTGTAAATCTGTTACCGCCACTTGGTCCGGTGGAATTTCCGCCAGATTACAAGTGGCGGTGGCAGAGTTTATCCCCATTTTTCCAGAGTCCATTTTTGGCGGAATTACTGTGGCAGTATTTCCGCTGCAATAATTCCGACAATATTGCTGTTTCTTCTACAGTACGTGGGAGGATTTAATCCAGCATCGTGCTGGAGGTAAATCCCCCACTCCAGGGCCATATTCGTACTATGGCGGTGACGAACAAGTGGTGGCAATTCCATTATCGCCAATGTATTCCTGCACCGCCATACTTGTAATGAACCACTTTAACCTGTAAACTAGTAATGTGTCAGACTAATGCTGAAGGCCAGCAAGGACAGAGGGTGACCGAAGGTCAGCTTGATAGGAACTTTGATACCGCCAATATGACGTTAGCCAGCAGGGCACCACACAGCACCCTTTTTCTAAACTCGCTGCATCCTCCCTTCAGGCTGTTCTAGGTACCTTGTCCCTGTCGTCCCCTGAGCTGGATCTAGGGTAACTTGACTCTTCAGCGCTGGCTCTAGGCGTGTCCTCATCTTTTATCCTCCCTCTTCCATACCGATATGAGTCTTGTTTTGTACTGTTGTAACAGGGCTCATGATATGCACTCGTCACTAGCCATTGGCTGAAAATAATTGCCTCTCTGGGAATAAGAAATGGTGTGCTGTGTCCATGTCTAGCACTGAGGAGGCAAGTGACTTTTTATAGCTGGCTAGCAGCTTGAAAGTTAACATTTTAACCCAGGTTTGAACTTGTTCACTTCTACCACTTTTGATTACTGTTCTCTTCTAATTCCATCACTTCTGAATATAAAATGTGATTCAAAACAAATGTTCCCAGCTATCTCCAAAAAATAGAAACATACAAATCCGAAATGTGTCAGAGTGCCCCCATAAGTTAAGCACCTCAGATCCAGTGTAAAGAAAGACTCAGCTGTTGGCCCATCTGCTTTGCGTTCTAGGATTCTGGGGCATCATCCTTCAATCACTTCGATAGAGCTGTGAGGAGGTTGGAAAAAGAATAATTCAAGCTTGTATTCTAGTCATCGCATTGCCCTTCAAATAAATGCTACACCTTATTCTGAAATTGCCTCTCTCCATTCTCTGCATACAAGATCCACAACCCTCCACTTTAAGTCCCATTACAGCTAAGAAGAGCTACTTTCAAGATTCCTAGCAGCTTCCTGCTCTAAATACATCAATGGCTGCCATGAAAGAGCAGTGTGCGTCTGCGATCAGGAAAACAAAACCCAGAGAGGCATAGCGCGCCGGATCCCACGAAAACGCTGTTCAAGCAAACAAGATTTTTATTACCTGCTCTTTGGCCGGCACCAGGAAATGTAGAGAAAATAATAGGAAGGTGGGGGATAACAAGCCACTCACATGCAATATCTTACACAAGCATTGGCAATGCCAATAAGTTTGGCGTCTACTGCTGTTCTTTGCATTTTGCATTTATAGGCACCAAGGTCCAAGGAGGAGAGTGCAAAGTTTAAAAGGAAGACACGAAAAGGGGTGCAGGTGTGCAAGAGAAGGGGAATATAGCAAGCGAGGAAGCCATTGATAGAGGGTGCCATTGATGATGAGCAAGAGGAAATATGAGTGAGAAAGGGTGAGAGTGAGAGGGTAAGAAATAAATTGAGAGTGCGAGGAAGGTTGGGAGGGGGTGGAGAGAGGTGGTAGGGTGGGTTGGTGGGGAATAGAGGGTGTATGGTGGGGGAATAGAGGGAGTATGGTGGGGGAATAGAGGAGTTAGGGTGGTTCGAGGATAGGGGTGGTTGGGTAGGTGGGGTTAGAGATAGGGAGTAGGGTGCGTGAGTGGGGGTTAAGAGAGGTGGGCAGGGCTGAGTAGAGAGGGAAGTAAGGTGGGTGGGGTAGAGAGGTGGGTAGGATGGCTGGATGTAGAGAGAGAAAGGGTAGTGTAGGTGGGTGGTGTACAGAGTAGGGGGTAGGGTGGGTGGTGGGTACAGAGTGGGGGAATTGTGTGGGGGCGGGTGGGGTACAGAGTGGGTTATGTGGGGTAGAGGGAGTGGGTGTGGGGTGGGTGGCTGTGGCTAGAGAGTGGGGTGTGTCTAGAGAAAGTGGGGTGGGCAGCTGGGGGTAGTGAAGGTGAGGGTAGGGTGTGTAGTGCTAAGGAGTGGGTGCAGGGAGAGTGGGCGCTAGGGTGGGTGGGGGTAGGGCGGGTCGGTTTGGCTAGAGAGAGTGGGGGTAGGGTGGGGGGCTAGAGAGTGGGGGTAGGGTAAGCAGGTGGGGCTAGAAAGAATGGGGTTAGGGTGGGGAGAGAGTAGGGAGAGGGCAGTGGGTTTGGTTAGAGTGAGTGGGGCTAGAGAGTGGAGCTAGCATCAGTGGGTTAGAGAGAGTGGGGTTGGGTGGGTGGGGCTAGAGTGTGGGGGTAGCATGGGGCTAGAGAGAGTGAGGGTAGGCTGGGAGGGTGGGGCTAGAGACAGTTTTACATTTTTGACAACAGTTTTTTGGATAAGGAGCGAAAGGAGAAGAAGATCTGAGTGTCATCAGCGAAGAGTTGATAGATGAAGCCATAAGAGGAGATCAGGATGCCAAGAGCTGAAGTATAGAGTGAAGAGATGTTGACCATTGACAGACCCTTGTGGAACTCACACCATAAGGGGGAGGTGAGTAGGTAGGTAAGGCTGTTCTAGGACACCTGAAAGTGTCTAGGGGCAAGGACTGAGGCAAACCAAGAAAGGGGTTTTTATCTCTGATGCCAACGAGAGAGAATGTAGAGAGAAGGTCAGAATATCGACAGTATCAAAGGCAGCAAAGAGGTTGAGAAGAATATAAATAGAAGAACAGTTTGCATGAGGTGCAGAGGAGATGAAGTAGTTGACATTGAGGAGAGCTTTCTCGGTAGAATGCAGTGGTTGGAAGCCAGATTGAAGAGGGTCCCGTGGGTTTGCAAGTATCAAGGAACTCAGTAAGTCGATTGAATACTACTCGCTCTAGGATTTTGGAATATTGTGGTTAGCAGGGCAATTAGGTTCAAGACCAGGTTTCTTAAGGAGAGGGATGAAAGTAGCTGACTTATAGGATGAGGGAAAAGTAGCATAATCAAGAGAGGTGCTGAAGAGGGACTTCTAATGAGGCCCATAGTAGTAGGAGATGAGGGTAGGAGTGGCGGAGAAAAGTGACCAGGAGGAAGGGATAGAAGCTAAGTAGTGAGGGTATGCAAATGGTAGACATTTTAGAAGAAAAAAAAGGGAGCATGACCATTTGCAGAAAGAGTGGAGGAGATGGAGGGGGGTTTGGGAGGTGAGAGAATTTAGTTGAGGGATTTTTGGAGGCAACTGGTTTGGGAGTATTGAGATTAAATGAAAGAGATACAAGGCAGGAGCAGAGCAGTAGTTTTGAAGAGCAGTGAGTTGGAGATCTGAGGTGTGTCTTGACCTTTGTCAGATAAAAAGATTTTTCTGCATTTTTCTTTTCACAGTGCGGATGAGAGTGTAATCTAAGGCCGTGGAGTTGTCATGCATGCTGGACGCTACGCTCGTAGAACAGCTAGACCGTTCTACTCCAAATGGAGGTTATTCGATACGTTACCGGGAAAACGATGTTTGCACTTTTCACGTCGCTAACTTCACGTGACTTTTGCTTCGTCACGTGAACTACGGTATTACGTATTTAAGCAGCGTAGAAACTTCACTCGCTGCTTCTGATCGCATCTATTGGCGTTGTGTAGCTGAACCTCTGATCTGCATCCTGGCATATTTCTACAGCTACCTTTGGGCCTTCAATAGCGTGTGTTCCGCCACACGCTGATTCCTGGAGCTATTCCTTCGCGTGATATTCACACGCGCTCTGTCTTCAAGCGCGGCTGGCCAAGGCTGCGTAAATCCTGCCCGCGTGTAAAATCCACACGCGCTTTCTGTCTTCAAGCGCGGCTGGCCAAGGCTGCGTAAATCCTGCCCGCGTGTAAAATCCACACGCGCTTTCTGTCTTCAAGTGCGGCTGGCCAAGGCTGCGGGAATCCTGCCCGCGTGTACATCCACACGTACACTCTGTCTTCATACGCGGCTGGCCCGGACTGCGTAGATCCTGCCCGCGTGTAATTCCACACGCGCACGCTGTCTCCAAACGCGGCTGTTCCGGACTGCGGGAACACCGCCCGCGTGTTATTCCACACGCGCTTTCTGTCTTCAAGCGCGGCTGGCCAAGGCTGCGTGTATCCTGCCCGCGTGTAAATCCACACGCGCACGTTGTCTTCAAACGTTATTTTCTTCGCGGCTGTTTATAACCGCGTGTACTTTGTTTTTCTAACTCCTGCATCTGTGGAATTAACAGAAGGATTGATCCCTATAGTGGGAAGGAAGCTTTTGGTGACATTGAACTGAACTTTTGGACGCTATCCTGTGGTGAATTCAACCCGTATCTAGCGTGAGCCTCGTTCCGTTCGGGATAAGTCTCCCTTACTAATTTTCCCTTCCTTGTCGTTTGTTCTTCATTCAAATCCATCAAGAGACTTCTGGATTATTCTACCCTAAACTAAAGGTCAGTGTGAACATTCCTGTCTTTATCTAATTCATCATACTCAGGTTGGAGCAGTTATTCATGATACTTTAATTTGTCCTAGGCTGGCTTTCTATACCTTACCCACGCCCTTTCCAGTGATCCATCGCTCTGCCTGTTCTATCAGCCAGAGGGTTGTATCATTTGGAAGGTCTTCAATTGACTTCACAACTATCAAATCGTGTGAACAGGGATCCGGAAGACCCTACCTCCTGTATCCTTTTGAGTATTGTATCCTTTTCAGTTAATACTTTGGTACATTCTGACAGAATCAGAAGCCATGGAGGGTACGGATCCTTTAGCTGTTTTGACACAGTTGATCAGCGATTTGAGAAATGAAATGGTTACAGCACAGGACATGTTACGGCACCGTATGGACGTTATGCAAGACGCCCTACATGGTAGTCCTCAGGGAGCACAGATGCCGATGGCTACTGCATCTGGATCTGGGACTCCGGCACCCCCACAGGAAACTATTAATGTGGTTATGCCCACGCAGTTTCCCTTGGCCCCTCCGGAACGGTTCACGGGTGATCCCAAAACCTATAGAACCTTTGTAAATCAGTGCCGACTCCATTTTCTTTGCCGTCCTACATCTTTTCCTGATCTAACCACAAAAGCAGCCTTCGTGCTTTCCCATTTAGGGGGCACAGCTGCTGCTTGGGCTAACCCTTTGTTGGAAACAAATAGCCCTTTGTTGTACGATTGTGACGATCTCTTGACTGCTATGAGTAAAGTCTTTGACATGCGTTACTCTACTCAAGCCACAGATTTAGAGTTGCTTAACCTACAACAAGGCAGCCAACCCCTTATGTCTTACGTTGCCCGGTTCAATCAACTGACGGCGGAAACCCAATGGCCTGACAGCAAGAAAACGGCTGTTTTCTACAAGGGTCTTTCTGAAGAACTGAAAGATGCCTTATCTACAGTTCCTGTGGTTCCTACGGGTTTTCCAGAGTTGCTCGATTTGGTTCTACAAATCGACGCCCGAAGGAATGCTCGAAAGGGAGAGAAAAAGCCCTTCATGCCAGTCTCGGGGCGGTCAGAGACACCAGCAGTCATCTCTAACGACCCTGAACCCATGCAGATTGGCGCCGTGAGAGGCCGATTGTCCAATGCAGAACGGGAGAACCGAAGAAAAAACCACTTATGTATGTACTGTGGTTCTTCCGAGCATTTATTGGCAACATGTCCTAAAAAACCCATCAAGCGTGCGGGAAACGCCAAAACTCGACAATAGCAGGAGTCCCTATGTCGAGTGTTTCACCGGACTCCAGTACCATTCCTAAACATGCACCTGTTATAGTTCAGGTGACGTTACGTTGTGATGAGCGAGAAGTGGTTTCCAAGGCCATGGTTGATTCTGGAGCCACCAGCAATTACATAGACATCACTTATGCCAAGAACTGTTCCTTACCCCTTGTAAACAAAAAAAGACCTGAAACGGTGAACACCGTGGACGGATCTGTTTTGACTTCTGGTATGGTAACCCAGGAGACGGTACCTGTTCAGATGACGTTATCGAATAATCATTCAGAAGAAATCATCTTCGATGTTATTGCTGCTCCACAGTACGAGATCATACTTGGTCTTGCATGGTTAACCCTTCACAATCCTGCTGTTGACTGGGTTTCGGGATCGCTCCAATATCCTTCGATTCATTGCAATGCACATTGCTTTACCAGTCAGGAGGTGTCAAATAAACAACACATATTGGCCTCTATGGTGGAGGATTCAACTATCAGCGTTGTACATCAATGCGACAATATCATACCATGCGAATACGCTGATTATGCTGATGTCTTTGATAAAGGCCAGGCAGAACAATTACCTCCTCATCGACAGTACGACTGTCCTATCGAATTGATTCCTGGTGCCAAAATTCCTACAGGCTGTGTTTATTCACTAACACCTAAAGAAGATGTTGTGTTAAAAGAATACATTGATAAAGCGCTAGCAATGGGCTTTATACGGCCCTCACAATCACCTGCTGCATCTCCTCTATTCTTTGTTCCTAAGAAAGAGGGAGATCTCAGACCATGCATTGATTACAGGGCACTTAATGATATCACCATCAAAAACCAATACCCCTTACCACTAATAAACGTTCTATTGGATCAATTAGGCACTTCCAGTTATTTCACCAAATTGGACTTGCGAGGTGCATACAATTTGGTTCGCATTCGTGAAGGCGACGAATGGAAGACCGCTTTTAAGACACAGTATGGTCTTTACGAATATTTGGTGATGCCTTTTGGTCTGTGCAATGCTCCCGCCACATTTCAATTCTTCATGAATGATATATTCAGAGACATAATGGACCAATTTGTGGTTATCTATCTGGATGACATTCTGGTCTACTCATCATCTTTATCGGAACACGTCAGACATGTTTCTACAGTCCTACGAAGACTCAGGGAGAACCATCTTTATGTGAAAGCCGAAAAATGTGTCTTTCATTCACAGGAAGTGGAATTCCTTGGTTACGACATTACCAATCTAGGTGCTCGAATGAGTCGTTCCAAGGTAAAGGCCGTCTTGAATTGGCCGATTCCGCATAATGTCAAGTCACTACAGTCTTTCTTAGGCTTTGCGAATTTCTATCGCAGATTTATCCATTCCTTTTCCAAAACAGTAGCTCCTTTGACGGCTTTAACTAGTTCTAAAGTTCCTTTCTGTTGGAACCAACATGCCCAAGCAGCATTCGAAAAGCTGAAGGAAGCATTTACCACTGCACCCGTGCTTCAACATCCGGATCCTGATCGCCAGTTTGTCGTTGAAGCGGATGCATCCAGTGTCGCTATTGGTGCAGTACTCTCTCAAGTTTGCACAGAAACCAAGGAGGAACACCCAGTGGCTTTCTTCTCTCGCAAACTCACCTCATATGAACGGAACTACACCGTCACTGAGCGGGAACTACTGGCTATCAAAGATGCTTTCCGAGAATGGCGTCATCATCTTCTTGGGGCCAAACAACAGGTGTTGGTGTACTCTGACCATAGAAATCTCCAAGCATTCAAATCTATGAAATGCCTTACGGCCCGTCAGGCCAGATGGCATGTCTTTTTTGCCCAATACAATTTCCAGGTCACCTATCGTCCTGCCCGAGAACATGTTAAGTCGGACGCTTTGTCCCGTATGAGTGAAGAGGCGCAGGAAGAAAAACAAGTACAGATTCAGCTGCTGGCAGATCATGTAATATGTAGTTGTTCGGTTCAACCATCCCTAAAAACCGAAGTACAAGAGTGGGTAAAAACTCATCCACAAGTAGTCCAGGATATGAATCTGGACGTACATAACGGTTTACCATTCACACAAGGAGTACTTTATCTACCAACTCCTTCAATGCGGAATAAAGCCCTCAAATGGAATCATGATTCCTTGATTGCAGCCCATCCTGGACGGAAGAAAACACTGGATCTGCTCAAAAGGTGGTGCTGGTGGCCATCCATGGCAAAAGATGTTATAAACTATGTATCTTCTTGTTCTGTATGTATCCAATGCAAAAATACTCCTGGTAAACCAGTGGGCTTACTCCAGTCCCTACCTGTCCCTAACAAACCATGGGACATGATATCTATGGACTTTGTGGTAGAACTCCCCCCAAATCAGGGATATGATACCATATGGGTCGTAGTGGATTATTTCACTAAATTGGCTCTTTTTATTCCCTGTATTGGTTTACCAACTGCTGCTGTTCTGGCTGAACTATTCATCCATCATATATTTCGTTTCTTTGGTCTACCATCAGTAATCATTACTGACAGGGGCTCACAGTTTGCGTCACGCTTTTGGAGAGCTTTAACATCTGCATTACTGATTGATGATAGAATGTCCAGTGCTTATCATCCTCAAACTGACGGACAGACTGAAAGGGTCAATTGTACTATGGAACAATATCTGCGGTGTCTGTGTTTGCAATACCAATCAGATTGGCTCACGGTACTGCCGGCGGCTGAATTCGCCTATAACAACTCTTATCATAGTGCCATAGGCACTTCACCGTTCTATGCTCTCTATGGACAACACCCCCGATCAATGCCTCTGGATTCCGGTCTATCCTTGGACACGCCTGCCGCAGGCCGTACTTTTCGTGATCTGAAGAGATTACAAAGAAAGGTGAAGCAGCAATTGGAGCAGGCTAAACGACGTGACAAGTTCTATGCCGATGCTCATAGAGTATCCGCACCTGTCTATAAGGCTGGTATGAAAGTCTGGCTATCCACTAAGAACTTAAGAATTCCAGTCAAAAAGAAATTGTTGCCTAAATACATCGGTCCGTATGTAGTGCTCCAAGTTCTTAATCCTGCTGCTATACGTCTGGCTTTGCCACAACGATGGCGGGTGCATCCGGTATTCCACGTGTCACTCATTAAGCCATTCTCTGAAGCCACTAGACTGCCTGTACGGCCTGTTGCTATTTCTGTGCGGGGTTCTGATGAATACGAGGTACAAGACATACTGGATATGAAACTACGTTCTGGTAGACCATATTATCTGGTGGATTGGAAAGGCTATGGTCCCGAAGATAGGTCCTGGGAACCTCTTTCTAATATTCATGCTCCTGCTTTATTGAAGCGCTTTCACACAAGAAGGGGAGAGGCTGTCCCTTTGGGGGATGGCACTGTCATGCATGCTGGACGCTACGCTCGTAGAACAGCTAGACCGTTCTACTCCAAATGGAGGTTATTTGATACGTTACCGGGAAAACGACGTTTGCACTTTTCACGTCGCTAACTTCACGTGACTTTTGCTTCGTCACGTGAACTACGGTATTACGTATTTAAGCAGCGTAGAAACTTCACTCGCTGCTTCTGATCGCATCTATTGGCGTTGTGTAGCTGAACCTCTGATCTGCATCCTGGCATATTTCTACAGCTACCTTTGGGCCTTCAATAGCGTGTGTTCCGCCACACGCTGATTCCTGGAGCTATTCCTTCGCGTGATATTCACACGCGCTCTCTGTCTTCAAGCGCGGCTGGCCAAGGCTGCGTAAATCCTGCCCGCGTGTAAAATCCACACGCGCTTTCTGTCTTCAAGCGCGGCTGGCCAAGGGTGCGTAAATCCTGCCCGCGTGTAAAATCCACACGCGCTTTCTGTCTTCAAGTGCGGCTGGCCAAGGCTGCGGGAATCCTGCCCGCGTGTACATCCACACGTACACTCTGTCTTCATACGCGGCTGGCCCGGACTGCGTAGATCCTGCCCGCGTGTAATTCCACACGCGCACACTTTCTCCAAACGCGGCTGTTCCGGACTGCGGGAACACCGCCCGCGTGTTATTCCACACGCGCTCTCTGCCTTCAAGCGCGGCTGGCCAAGGCTGCGTAAATCCTGCCCGCGTGTAAAATCCACACGCGCTTTCTGTCTTCAAGTGCGGCTGGCCAAGGCTGCGTGACTCCTGCCCGCGTGTAAAATCCACACGCGCTCTCTGTCTTCAAGCGCGACTGGCCAAGGCTGCGTAAATCCTGCCCGCGTGTAAAATCCACACGCGCTTTCTGTCTTCTAGTGCGGCTGGCCAAGGCTGCGTGTATCCTGCCCGCGTGTAAATCCACACGCGCACGTTGTCTTCAAACGTTATTTTCTTCGCGGCTGTTTATAACCGCGTGTACTTTGTTTTTCTAACTCCTGCATCTGTGGAATTAACAGAAGGATTGATCCCTATAGTGGGAAGGAAGCTTTTGGTGACATTGAACTGAACTTTTGGACGCTATCCTGTGGTGAATTCAACCCGTATCTAGCGTGAGCCTCGTTCCGTTCGGGATAAGTCTCCCTTACTAATTTTCCCTTCCTTGTCGTTTGTTCTTCATTCAAATCCATCAAGAGACTTCTGGATTATTCTACCCTAAACTAAAGGTCAGTGTGAACATTCCTGTCTTTATCTAATTCATCATACTCAGGTTGGAGCAGTTATTCATGATACTTTAATTTGTCCTAGGCTGGCTTTCTATACCTTACCCACGCCCTTTCCAGTGATCCATCGCTCTGCCTGTTCTATCAGCCAGAGGGTTGTATCATTTGGAAGGTCTTCAATTGACTTCACAACTATCAAATCGTGTGAACAGGGATCCGGAAGACCCTACCTCCTGTATCCTTTTGAGTATTGTATCCTTTTCAGTTAATACTTTGGTACATTCTGACAGGAGTGGAGGATTTAGTAAATGTGGAAAGAGGGTAGCGATAGAAGAAGGGAGTATAGAGAGCAGTATTAAAGTTAGTGAAGGCTTCTTCAGTGGATGGAAAAGTGAGCTCAGCATATGAGGAGAGAGAGAGTGGTGTAGGTCAGAGAGGTAGTCAGGGAGTTCGGAGGAGGGAAACCTGTGCTTAGAAACAGTAGTATTAGATTGAGAGAGTGAGGATGAACCAGCAGTGGAGATTGAGGCAAAGACGATAGAGTTATCGGAGGGAGAAGGAGCGGTGGAGATATTAGAGGCAGAGAGTTCAGAGGAGATGAGAATAAGGTTGAGGGAGTTTCCATTTGAATGGGTATGCAGAGAGTGGACAGAAAAGGGGAGTGGTTAAGGAGTAGAGAGTTCCAGTCCGTGGATAGAGCAGCAGAGAGAGAGGGGAGGTTAAAGTCACCAATGAGGTAGTGATCAGGAGGGAAAGAGTCAATTCGTTGGGAGAGGTGGTCGAAGAATTGACCTACTGGACCAGGTTGCGGATAGAGAGAGATAATATGTATGCCATAGGGGGCAGTATTTGTGTAAACATTCAACCCTCTGTATATTCAGATTATTCCACCTGTGTCATGCATCTGGCATCTTGGTCATATCAACCAGATTAGACTTTGTCTTAATCAAATCTTGTTGCAGTATTGCCATGGCATGTTCAATTTCATCAACTTTGTCTCTGAGGCTTCTTCCTTAATTGCTCAAGTGGATGCACTGAAATCCTTCCTAATGGTCTGCACTTGTTTCTTGCACTAAAGTTCTACATCTGCCTGGAGGGAGTTTAAATGTTGAATTGGGTACTTCTTTACAGGGCAGAGGCACCTGCTCCCATAGGATCCTGTATTATTGACACTGAGGCTCAACTGAGGGAAAGGGGGAGGACATCAGAACATGATGCACTATTATCCTGTTTTATTGATCTGGGTATCCTCTTTCATAACATCTTCACTGAAAATGCCTTCAATGATCACCATGCATTTGCCGAATCCCTATTGAATAACCCTCAAAGCTCTTGGGGCCCAACGGATTTGATCACTCTGCAGTGGCTGCAAATGGCAACTACACATCCCACCACAGGGTTTGTGAGTTACAAATTATAGTGGGTCTTAATACATCTGGCATTGCCCATCCATCAGGAACTCGTGCATTTCTTTCTGCCCTCCCAGTTTGACAAACTGTCTCTTTACCTAAGTATCAGAAGTACCAGTTGGCCAGTGCTAAAGGAGGCTGGTGGCATATGGGAAGATTGGGAGCAAACACTTCACAGCAGAGGAGGACACCCTAACTACCTGCTGTCAGCGCTCTCTGACCAGCCCGGTACTTCTTACACTTACACTTACACTTTTCCAGGCCTCTCAGTGTCCGGCGTTGCTGGAAATGTTCATGTCTCAACAGGACAACTACTTTAGCAGCTTTCCTGCCGCGCCTCTCTCACTATGTCTTATGCCAGATGAGTGCACTCTAGAGCATGCAGTACTCCCCCAGTGAGTACTCCCAAGGTTTCGCTCCAATGCTTGCTCCACACTCCTGGCTGCTTACGTGCCCCCTGGATTTATCTTTGGGACACCCACCCACTCAGGCCCGCTTGCTAGTTCTTTGGGTGTTTACTTGCGGTGTAGTGGGGAGAAGCTGTTCTAGTGCTCACTTCCTTCAGGTTCACTGTAGGAAGAGAGGGCCCCGCAGATAGAGCTTGGTTCCGGCTAGAGAGAGTGGGGGTAGGGTAAGCAGGTGGGGCTAGAAAGAATGGGGTTAGGGTGGGGAGAGAGGAGGGAGAGGGCGGTGGGTTTGGTTAGAGTGAGTGGGGCTAGAGAGTGGAGCTAGCATCAGTGGGTTAGAGAGAGTGGGGGTAGGGTGGGTGGGGCTAGCGTGTGGGGGTAGCATGGGGCTAGAGAGAGTGAGGGTAGGCTGGGAGGGTGGGGCTAGAGACAGTTTTACATTTTTGACAACAGCTTTTTGGATAATCTAGAGGACGTTCTAGGCAGTGAAGGAAAACATGGCGTCTATGCCTAGTACTTCCCCCACTGCACCTTCATATAATGCTATACCCCTTTCACTCCGATTTCTGTGGTACTATTTCACATTGAGTGCCATGATTTTATCACAAAATGAATAGCAGTGAAAGAGATATATCGGGTTTAAAAAGTACTTTATTTAACATTTGTATAGCACGCCCAACCCTGAGGCATCTGGGCGCAGTTTACATGGTACAGGTACAAGGAGACAGGCAAGGGGAAGCAGGTGTAAAGCAATTTGAAACTACTTTATGCTCTGCAGATCATCCATTCTCTGCCATTCCAGATGACAAGACGTTTCTACTCAGCACAGAGAAGCTGTGAGGCTGTTTTGGCTGTGTGACGGGGTCAGGGACCGGACCCGGTCAAGAAGAGTTGGGGACCATCCCTCAAACCTGAAGGAGAAGATTTCCCAGGGTACTTGCCAGAGCCAGTCCTGTCCCAATGGCGGAGTTAAGGGAGTTGGTAAAGTCCCAGTCTCTGTCCCTTCTAAATGTGTCTGCTAAATGTACAAAGGACCATTTCTTCTTGCCCAATACCTACTGTGAAACAAGCTGACTAGTGTTCTTTTGTTTTCCCCACAGGACCAAAACAGGATTCCTTGCTGTGGATACCCGATCATGCAGTTCGGCGAGCAGAACGGCAGCGGCATGTCGCAAATCAAACTGGCAATTCAGACACTACATTCAACGCAGACATGAATTCTGAAATTCACATAGCGGTCCACCATGGCAGAGAGAGGGTGGACCCGTGCACAAAATGTGGGCAGTGCTTAAGGCCCGTTTTATGTTCTCTAATGCCTGTAGCAGGGCCAATGGGGAAAAGAAAGCCAGCTGTTGTCTGGGGATCCAGCTGACACAGAGGACCAATCGAGGGAGCAGGTGAAGGATAAAGGAGGGCAGGAAGGCCAGGGCAGTATGGGTTGCTTAGGTGAGGTCAAGGGAGGAGAAGGTGGACCAAAAGACCAGGAAGGGGACGGACCGTACAGTGGAGCATGGAGGAGGATGAGAGTAAGCATGTGCAATGGGAGGTATTGGTTGGTGAAACTGGTACTTAAGTGTGAGGGTTTGTGTAAGGTGAATGAGATTTAGGGAGAGAACAGGGGGTGTGAGTGAGATTGGTTGGGAAAGGTGACTTGGAGAGTAAAAAGGGGGTGAATTTAGTAGAATGTGCGGGTGGAGTATAATGTGTTGGGAGGAGAGAGTAGTGGAAATGGAGAGTAGTGGGAAGAGAGAGTAAGGGAATTGGAGATGGCAATGGAGAGTGGAGCAGATGGTAGAAGGAGTAGAGAAGAGAGAGATGAACATCGGAGTGGGAGACAGTGGGAGGAAGAGAATGGAGAAGAGTAGGAGCAAAGGAAAGGAGTGAGTTAAAAGATCAAGAGGAGTAATACAAGGGTGCAAGAGGGAAGGCCAAGTGAAACCTGTGAATTTGGAAGGCACCTGTTCCATTTGTTAAGATCATTATGATCCTTGTGGAACCCCTGGATAGGATCCATCTAGAAGATCCCAAAGGGAGTCAGCTAGATAAGGCATTTGCATTTGGCCATCATGACCAGAGAGAATGACGGCCCTTAGTGAAGCCATTCTCCAAAATGTTAATAAAAACCCATGAGCCGTTTTTGAGAGTTGTGGTGTTCGTGGGGCCATTTGTGACACTTTCACTCCATGACACACCACAGCGCCATTCTGGTCTATGAAACATCTTCACAAAGGAATGTCCAAACAGGGTTTTATTAACTACAAACGCAAAGAGAGGGGATGGAAAAGTAAAATACCAGAACAAAAGAGAGGATAGTTAGAGAAGGTTGGAGTCTCGCCAATTGGTTAAACTTGAATGGCTGAATAAATGGAGATATTGGTGATGGAATCCTACTTTTTCTCAACTCTGCCATAGTGCGGGCCACATCCCTGGACATGAGCCCATTCCAGGGGCGGAGGGTACATTAAAAGATCTGGCCATGATTATGTATCATAAGCTATATAGTAAACACAATAAAAACCTGAACAATCAAATCTTAATTTTCTCATAACATGAAATGGAACCATCTACAGTATCTGTCTAAAACTACTATCCAAGGCGCAGTGCACTGCCAGTTTAAGCCTAGCCCTGGCCCATAAAGCCCAGTTGTGTTGAAGTTGGTGTGTTCAGCCTACAAATGTACGCCAAGCCTTACTCCCGAGACTCCTGTACATCTTCCAGGCCTTGCCAATCATTATCCCGGAGCAAGACTTAATGGAAATACAGAAGGCAGTGGGGTGATTCATTTGTCAGGGCAGACCCCCCCCCATCCCCATGAATTCATTGTAGACTACTCCTTAGATAGAGAGCTGGGGGAGCTAGGGGGTCCCATTGATTCAGCATTATTTTCTGGCAGCACAAGATGCCCCAATGTTAGATTGCGCATCAGAAGAGAGGCACCCGAAATGGAAAGCATTGGAACAGGGTGGCTTACCTTTCCCCTTGGCCCACCTCCCGTTCCTCCCTGAATCCGTGAGGGGCATCCAACAGGGCCTCTTAAGACTCCACTAGCTTTACCATGTGCCATAGGGATAAAGCATGCTCTCAACTAGGTCTTAAATCAGGATTGGGTCCCCTTTCCCCAGTGCTGCAAAATCCAGAGTTCTCTCCAGGTGTAGAAAGGAGGATATTCGCACAATGGGAATCTCCCTGGGTTTTACAGTTGAGAGACCAATATAAGGAAGGAACACCACTTACGTTTATAGAATATAAAGAAAAGTTTAACTTATCTGAGGCGTAGCAATTCAGATATTTTCAACTCCAACACTGGGTGTCAAATAACCTGGTTAAACAAGCTGGATGTCGACCGCCTAAGGGAATTGAACTTACGGTGTTAGAGGGTCAAGAAACATGTAACATATCTACCTGCTACAGACTGCTGGAAAATGGTTCTCTGAAAGATTGATTACCTTATATGGCATGCTGGGAGAGGGAATTGGGGATCGAAATCTCAGAGGGGTCCTGGCAAAAGATCTGGTCTCAAGCCCATAGAAGCTCCCGCTGAACCCCGATCAAGGAAGGGGCCATTCAATTATGCCTTCGTTGGTAAACAACGCCCAAAGGGTGCATGCAATCCGCCCTGACTACTCGGATCGTTGTTGGCATGGGTGTGGACAGTTGGGAAAGCTGGCATTCTCCAATTTTGCAGGAAATTCGCTCCAGGATAAAGTATATCGCAGTTAGCTTGCTCCCTAGGTGCTCATTGTCCTTGCTTTTGGGGGATGTCCCCGAGGATGATATATGATATGATGTGGCATTTATAA
This sequence comes from Ambystoma mexicanum, assembly GCF_040938575.1. NCBI lineage: Eukaryota > Metazoa > Chordata > Amphibia > Caudata > Ambystomatidae > Ambystoma > Ambystoma mexicanum. Next base: position 1,468,697,355 of record NC_090931.1, on the reverse strand, counting down.
CACGCCTGTACACAAGTGTTTCTAGGCGCAAGTCTAGGAAAGTACCATCCCTGTTAACGGGATGGTACTTTGCCGTTAACAGGCGCTCAAGCGGATCTAATATCACATTTGTTGATGGCGGCGAGAATAAACTGTGCATGCTTTTGGAGGACTACAGAGGGCCCCTGCATTCCATACTGTGTGGGTAATGGTAGCCATGGAAAAGCTTACCGCACACTTATCAGATAGTATGGCGAGATTCTCCCGCACCTGGGCCCCCTTTCCTGGATTTTGTCCAATAGAAAGAACAAATGTTTTTTCGGGCGCAAATCTTGAAACATTTATTCCAACCTTGACAGTGTAGATAAGAGCCTGGTGGGTTGCAGAGGGGGGCTGGAAGGTACTTTCGTGAAAGGGGAAGGAAAGGCGTGGGTTGGGTTGTACTAGGGTGGGCCAGCGGATTTTCTTTTATTATTGAGAGCTCACAAAGCTGACTTATTCGTGTGACTGTACCTTGATATGATATGAAGAGACGTCTTTATGGGAGGGCAAAAGGGGCACTTGCCCAGGGCCCCTACTTTGGAGGGGGCCCCACAAGGCTGCCTGATCGAAAGTAAGATTCCATAGTTCACCAGACTTAAATAGCACATGCCAGGATATTTTATGCATGCTGCTGAGGCGCTAAACCTATTCTCTGTCTGTTTTGACAAGTACATTCTGCCTTGATCAATTAATCGTGTAATGCTTTCTGTGTTCACTGTGGAATACATAGTTTGTGTTCTCCCAACGGCACAACTTCTGTAGCATTCTTTCCTTCTTGTGGGAATTATGTTGATCATGTGCAATAGCCAAAGTTGAAATCCATATTGATAAATTGAGTGCCACAATGGTTGAGACGTTAGCTCAGCGTGTTAAGCACGCATTGCAGAGATGTGTGTTCATATGAAAGATTAGAAGAGCACATTCCAGCAAGGCTGGCTGAACCTTTCCTATGTCTGAAGTTTATAAACCTACCTGCATATGTACTTGGTTTTGCAGCATAAGAGGTGCTATTATCAGCAATGCTCCTGCACCAGATAGGGGATACTATTAAAAACTAACATGTCATTCGTATGGTGAAGGTCTAGAAATTGGTTTGTTCAGATGGGGCGTTCTAAAACCTAGGCAATCTCTTCCGAAGATGAGCATAAACTATTAGTCCAAAAGGTGAATAAAAGACTGTGGAACCAAAGTGTTCATGCTTGTATCCTGGCTTTGCCAGCAGACGATACAGTGATCCTGGTCAAATCATATATCTCTTGCATTACTGTGCTGTCTTCTGTGAGGTTTGCCTTCTTGCATGCTGGTGGCATCGTTTAGCTCATTACGTGATCTTTCTTCTTATGTAGGCCATTTGAGTGGAAGGGGTGGTAGACAGGAGAGAGCGGACCAGATGGTGTAGGCATTGGACAAGCATATTTTAAGGTCTGTTTGTTTGACACAAACAACCTTTTGCTTTTTGTATAAAAGTCAAAAGTTATTCTGCACGTTTAAGAATGACGATTTCACAAGCCATTGTTTTGGAAGTATTTAAAGCTTAAAAGTACAAAAAACATACCTAGATTAAATCTGTTAAATCACATCGATTGGTATACTCGTACTTATATACTTCCCTTGATGATGGAGAGAATGTAGCTAGAATCATTCCCGTTTTGCCTAACACCCTTCTGTAATATTTTGGAAATGTGATTTGTGTACTTTGCAAGTCAGTTTTATAAAATGAGATTGCTTTAGTACATGGTAAGAGCTGGAAAAAAAAAGTGTTCAAATGAAGAAATTGCAGAGTTGGCACGAATCCCAGCTTCACCCCTTAAGCAATATGTGATCCTTGGCATCTCATTTAATCTTGTATTGCCTAACCTCTCAGTGTTGCCAGTCCCTAAACCTTTCAAAATTGTCAGCCCCTCAGTGTGATTTACTTATCAGGGTATGATCTTCATAAAAGCCTCACTCATGGTTTCACTGGCTATAGGGTTGCTTCCAATATAATAGTGAGCATTGATAGACTGCACATCACAGGCACTTGTTCCCCTGAGCTCTAATGGCAACACTATTTGAAAACCATGTCCCACTTCTAATCTCAGTCTGTCTGGATAGAGGCACCTTCCTGGTAGCTTCTAATCTGCCTCCACTATCCATGCTATGGTATGTGTAGCTTTCCCCTTCCTTACATTTGGTCTACTCTATCCATGCTTGAGCACTTTTGCATTCTCTGAGTCAGCTAATGTGTGCTCTCTGCATATTCTGGGTTACATGTACCTTTTACATATGGTCCTGCATTAATACTACAGGCTGCATACCTTCCTGGAAGCTATTGATAAAAAGTATCCTGTTTCTATACTAGAACAGAAGTAACCTCTTCGCAGATTGCTAATGTTGGCCTTCAAATGCTACTTGTTCATCAATCTGATTAGAGCAAGAATGAAGAGGGTAAGGGGACTTAAAGGGAGTAAACATGCTTATATTGAATGCTGCGAGGCGGCATGTCTACCTATGGGTTTTGCTCACGGTGGGGGGGGGGGGGGGGGGAAGGGTGCCACCAGATGCACTTGATCACTTAATTCCTCTGGTTTCATTGAGGGGGGACCCAAAGATGTCCATGCCCAGGGCCCCAAAAAATCTTAGGATGGCCCTGATGATATGGCATTTATAACGCGCCTATACACAAGTGTTTCAAGGCGCGAATGTTTACCTTAACTAACCTAAACTACCTTAGTTTACTTTATTTGTTTAACTTATCCTTCTTCCTTTAGTTGGGGGGCGGGGGGCGATTACAAAATGTGAACATTTAATTTCGATGTTTCCTCCATTTGTGAAAATGACAAAGAAGGGGAACACGAGAGAAAATGTTACAGGATGAAACTGAAGTCTTAAAAGACACAGAAGGTGACCTAGAAAATACACATTAAATGCTGGAGCTTGAATGGAAAGAAGTGGAACAGAAACTGTTACAACACAACCCAACATCGTTTTCAGAACACATGAAACCGGAATAAAAAAAACCAGTTTGGAATTCTATTACTTGGAATACTTTCCTTTACACCATATCCTCACACAGGGCAACTCTGCGCTCCCAGCTCAGCACTGTACAGTATGTGCACACAAACCTATAAATAAGTGGAGGTTGCCACCCATCTGTGCCATACCCAGATGGTAAATACGTTTCAAAACAAACACAGAGAGCTTGGTCCAAAGACTAGTTAGTCACTTTTAAACAGAATACTGAGCATTGCTGCTGCAACATCGATTGTAAATTACGCTGAGATAGAACAGGGGAATTTGAACACATGGCATGTGCAAAGAAACAAGAGGTGACCATAGTGACAGAGTGGGTGAACAAAGATACAGGACAAAGTGCAAATGTTGCCCCATATGCAACCTTCTCCCAAGCCACCATCACTGGATACCCATTAGATGGGTGACCGATCACACCCCAAATGCATAGACCTGCTCCTGAACACAATGGTATTTAAACTGGAGTCATCCAACAGTGGCTCAATGGACTTACTTAAAAAACTCAACATGCGTACAATGCCAAGGCAGTTGCATTTTGGTGACCTACAATGTAAAAGCACTTCGTACTTCCAATTGAACACAGATTGGCAATTGACACGTTAGGCTTTCTTTCAAGAAAAATCTGTTTCTTACCTCACACACTTTCAGATTATCACTGAATTTAAGTTTCACTTTATATTGTCATTATTATAAGCAAAACGAAAGGGGTCGCAATTGGGGGTTCAATATGCTCCATTACCGGCCAATTTAGTCATAGGGCAGTATGAGCTAACACATGCTCTTCCACAAATTATTGTGAAATTGGAAGAGAATGTAATTTGGTCATATAGCAAGATTACACTTGACCTTAGAAGGTTCCCTTAAAGCCTTCAGTCAAATACCAATAGACGTAATGCCAATTGTTTCAATGATATGATATATGATATGATATGGCATTTGCAACGCGCCTATACACAAGTGTTTCAAAGCGTGACGAGGCGGGGGGGGGGAACAAGGGGAAGACAGACAACGATCCTACTAGGCCAGGTGTCATTCAGACCGCGCAAGTGCAGGGGTAGGGGTAGGGGGAAGGGAAAAAGTGCAAGGGGGAAGGGGAGGTGGGGGGGGAGTGCAGTACAAAGTAAGTAGAATAAAAAATAAATAAATAGGGCCAGATGGTGGTAAGTGCAGACAAGTGCTGGGAAGGGGGGGCTGTAGGGATACAGAGACAGTCCCGCAGTGCAGGGGTTGCCAGGGAGGCAGTGCAAGTGGAGAGTGGCTGGGCCCAGGACCGAGGTCGGCGAGAGTGGCCCAGTTGCAGATTCAGTGCAGTTTCAGTGAAGAATTTAGCAGGGGAGAGGGAGAGAGAAAGCAGAAGCAAAGAGGAAGGTTTTGAGGTGCTTCCGGAACCAGAGATGGTTCGCCTAAAGTTTCAGGGAGGCAGGAAGGCTGTTCCAGAGGGAGGCCCCTGCCGCAGAGAGATCTACCCCCAGCTCGTTGCTTCGAGAAGCGGCTGACCCTGAGGGAGTTGGAGACGGATGAGCGAAGGGCTCGGGAAGGAAGATATTTAGGAAGAGAGAGTTGAAGGTATTTAGGCCCCAGGCCCCAGAAGGCCTTGTGGACAATGCAGAGGGTTTTGAACTTAATCCTTGCAGTCACTGGGAGCCAGTGTAGAGATTTCTGTCCTGGAGAGATACGGTCCCTGGGCTTGAGGCCAAGGACAGGTCTCGCAGTTCTGTTCTGGATGAGTTGCAGAGGGCGGAGAGTGGAGGCAGGCAGATTAAGATAGAGGCTGTTACAGTAGTCCAGCTTCGAGAGAACCAGGGCTCGGGAGACAGTGAGATTCTGAGGGAAGGAGAGGAAGTGAAGAATACCTCTGAGGAGGTGCAGCTGGTAATGTGACTTCTTAGAGACGCCAGATATATGAGGAGAGAAGGAGAGTGTGGAGTCGAAGATGACCCCAAGGTTTTTTGCCTTGCAGGTAGGAGCAGGAAGAGGGCCAGGAGAGGCTGGCCAGAGAGCTGCAGGGAAGGAGGGAGTGGGTGTGCCGATGAGTAGAATCTCAGTCTTACTGGCATTAAGGCAGAGGTCATTGGCGGCACACATTCCTGGATAGCAGACAGACAGTCACAGAAAAGGGAAGGAGAGGAGGAGGCCGAGGGTAGCCTGAAAATGAGCTGGGTATCGCCCGCATAGCACTGAAAGTTGGGGCAGAGCGCGCTGATGCGGTGGGCAAGGAGTGCCAGATACTGGTTGAACAGCCAGGGAGAGAGATTAGATCCCTGGGGAACACCACAGGTGGAGAAAAAGATGTCAGAGAGGAAGGACCCAAGTTGGACCTGGGAGGGTCGATTGGAAAGGAAAGAGGTCAGCCACGCCAGAGCCTGACCAGTGATACCCAGGTTATCACGGAGACGGTTGAGCAGGATGGCATGGTTGACAGTGTCAAAGGCAGAAAAGAGATCGAGCAGAATGAGAACACACAGAGTGTTGGAGTCGAGGTTCAAGAGCAGGTCCTCACGGATGTTCAGGAGATTGATGGTCATGAAGACTACCAACAGATTCAGCATGGAGGTTAAGCTGGGAGATGGCCAGTTTCTCCACGAGCTTGCCCAGGAAGGGAGTGATGGAGATTGGGCGATAGTTAGCTGGGCAGAAAGGGTCGGAAGAGGGTTTCTTAAGAAGAGGGTGCACAAGGGAGTGCTTGAGGGGGGATGGGAAGACTCCAGAGGCGAAGGAGTGGTTGCAAAAGTCAGCCAGGGCAGGCGCCAGGGAGTCGATGTGGTCCTTGATAGTTTTGGAGGAACAGGGGTGAACCTGTTTAGACGAGACTTTCATAGATCGGACTTGTCTGGAAACCTCATCAGCAGAAAAAAGGGGAAAGGCAGAGAAGGAGGGAGGAGTGGTGGCTGCAGAAGGGCCAGAGGAAGAGCCGGGAAGAGAGGGGGGGGGAGGTGATAGGAGGAGAGTGAGGACAGGATGTCCCGAGTTTTAGAGATTAAGTGAGAGGCCAGTGCAGTGCAGAGGGCCTGGGAGGGGACAGGAGAGGTAGAGACTGCAGCAGGGTTGGCAAATTCCTTGCAGATTTTAAAGAGTTCAGCCGAGTTGTTAGATGCCGCAGAGAAGCGTGCTTGGATAAGGGCTCTCTTCTTGGTGAGAACGGAGAGACGGTATTGCCTTTGGAGCAGGCGGCAGGCCAGTTTGTCAGAGGATGAACACGAAGCACGCCATTTCCTCTCTGCCACCCTGCACTTGCGTTTAAGGGTGACGAGATCCGAGTCATACCAGGAGTTACATTTGGCTTTGGGCTTCAGGCGGATTCTCATGACAGGGGCAAGGATATCAAGAGTATCAGATATAGCAGAGTGGAGCATGGAGAGGGCTGTGTCAGGGTGGGAGTCAGCCGAACAGGGGGGGGGGTCGAGAAGGTGGCAGCGAAAGCCTCAACTGACACGCGCTTCATGGGTCGGATGACCGAGAAGGTGGGTGGCAGTGATGAGGGTGGCTTTGCCTGTGGGGGAGGGAGGGTGAGGTGGGAGGATAGGAGAAAGTGATCACTCCAGGAGAGAGGAGTGGAGAGAGGGACGGAGAGGGGAAGGTCAGAAGAGATCAGAGCATCAAGAGTGTGCCCTGCAGAATGAGTAGGCCCAGACGGGAGAATAGAGAGAGAGAGAGTCGCAGAGGTCACGAAAGAGTCCAGTGGGGGGACAGGAGGCATCCAGGTGGATGTTGAAGTCACCAAGAAAGAGGAGTTGAGTGGTTGAGGACAGGAGTGAGGAGGAGAGGTCAGCCCACTCAGAGAGGAAGGAGGAAATTTGACCAGGTGGCCGATAGATAGTAGCCACGGTAAGGAAATGGCTGGGAGAGAGAGAGAGTCGGCAGACAAGACATTCAAAAGAGGAGTAGGTCTGCTTAGGAGTGACAGTGGTAGGAATCCACTCAGGGAAGATAAGGGCAACACCCCCCCTGCACCGTTGGGCCTGGGCACGGAGAGGATCTTGTAACCGTCAAGTAGGAGTGTGTCAAAGCTGGTGACAGAGCTGGCCGTGAACCATGTCTCATTGAGACCGAGGACGTCAAGGTCCAGTTCCTCAAGAAGGCGACAGATAGAGGAATGCTTGATGGCAGAGCGAGAGTTAAGAGTGGCAATGTGGAGAAGGTTGCCATCCTTGAAGAACTTCCGGGGAGGGATACAGATCAGAGGTACGCCCTGCGGAGTTGTAGAAGGAGGTGAAGAAGGAGCACGAGAGGGGGCAGGGAGGGAGGGTAGAGGCAAGGTAGCTGAGGACAGAGGAGGGGGGACAGCAGGAGAGGAAAGGAAGTTGATGAGGCGTGGGAAGCGTCTATCAAAGAGGTGAAGGTTGGCCTGAGGGCCTTGCACCAAGACGGTCCCATTAGTGTAGACATTAATGATGGCCTTAGAGGAGCAGAAGGGGGCCAAGAGGACATCCCAACGGGTGCCACCATTACTGGGAGAAGAGGAGAAAGGAGAGAGCACAGAGACCATATGAAGGGTCCATAAGTCAGGCGAAGGCACGAAAAAGGGGAGGTCAGTGAGAGTTTCCTTGGAGCAGGCACTTGTGTAGGTGTCAGCGATAGAGAGGCCTGGGTTGGAGACCAGGATGTCCTTTTTAAACTTTTTCCTACCAGATTTAGTGAGGAGAGCAGGATAGTCAATAGAGAAGCAGTTAGAGAAGATGGCCGAGATAGAGAGCACCATGGAGTAGGAGGGGGTGGGGGGAAGACAGACGATACGAGAGCATGCAGACAGGAAGTGAGCGGCAGGCACAAGTTTACCACAGTTCAGAACAACAACAGTTATGCGTATTAGGTACACAGTGGAGGTGCCACCTAAGTTTGAGAATCCTGCGAGGGGAGAAAAACCCTAGTTTACCACATTTCAGAACAACAACAGTAATGCGTATTAGATACACAGTGGAGGTGCCACCTAAATTTGAGAATCCTGCGAGGGGAGAAAAACACTAGTTTACCACAACTGTGGAACACAGTGAGGTGAACACACCATGCGAATGCAGTGAGCAGGTGTGGGTGGGGTGGGCCGGGAGAAGGTGGAGATAGCAAATTGAAACTTGCGCCTTGCGTCCCCTGCGGACACCTGCAGACACACAGGGAGCCGCAACCGCAGGAGCCGCCCTTTGCCTAAGGGGCCCTTAGCCGAGGGGGGCTGCCGGGCAGGGGGCTGCCCAGGAAGGGGTGGTTATAGGCAGAGGGAGGAGAGGAAGGGGAGGGGGGTGGGCGGGCAGGGAGGCGGGAAGGCAGGAGGAGGACCAGGAAGTGGGAGGGGGAGAAAGCACAACAACGCGCTCAGGGCGCGAACAGCAAAAATTACAAAATTGCACACAATCCACTCACGGAGGCCCGCAGGGCCAGGCAGGGCTTCACTTGGCCTGCAGTTCCCTCAGGGCTACCGGCGACTGCTCTCCCACGCTCCGCTGAAAAAAACTTACTAAACTAACTTGCACAGCAAGCCTGGAGAGAATCGGGTTCTTGGACCTTACGATTCCGCCCTTAATGAACTTGAGACGGGTGCTTTTCAGAAACCTAAGGAGTTCACCTCCATGTTGCATGCTAGCGGAAACCACAGGGAAACAAAATTAACATAACTACAGGCTAATTTATTCATACCAAGCAAAACTGCAGCGGAACCACCACTATCCGGTAGAAAAGAAACCCATTTTATTTATTTATTACATTTGTATAGCGCACAGCAGCCCTTGGGCATCGAGGCGCTGTTACTTGCAAGGAGCTTATTTATAGGGTGAGGGCAAGTGGGGAGCACAAATATACATTAGGATACACATTAGGATACATATACATATTCATATGATCATGGTACATTTATGTGGCTTAACAGGTTTAGCTGGAAATCGTAGCGTACTTTAGGTGAAGAGCACAGTTTTTATGGATTTGCGAAATGCCATGAGAGATGCCTCACCTCGGCGGGTAGGAGGTAGGGCATTCTGCACGTTCTTTAGGAACAGGTCATAGTCAAACGTGAATCTCTAATGTGCAAAAGGGTGTAGGTATACCTGGAGATATGTTACTGACCTAGAAAGCAAAAGCAATTGTAACAAGCACCATAAACAGTCAAGTTTATCCCAAAATATTCTGGGCACAGCACCAAGATCTAAACATTCTCCTATCCCTATAGTACATGGGACCTTTCATGAGAGAGATCGCCACAATAGTACATCGTAGTACATGCTATTACCCTTAGAAACTAGCCATGCCCCAAGTACGTGGTCTCCATGACTTGAACAGTGAAGAAGACCTGGCTCATTGAAGACTCCTCCGGATTCCACAAATGTGGCACATGCTCAATGTGCCTATATATTCTTACCAAAACCTTTAATGTGAAAATGGATTAGCCCTGTTATTGTAACTATGTAATCTATGCAATTATCTATGAGGTACCAGAGGTAAGACTCAGACACAAGGGGGGCATGTTTTTGGCTATAGGCTTGTATTGATCAAGAAAGGTTGGGAAATAGGCCTCTATCCCTAAACCTGAGAGGGGTGTCCCTGCCTCAAAAGAAATAATGTCGAAAAGTAAAATTCACATCCCCAAAACCTATTTCTTTCCCTCACTCTATAAACTAACAAAATAGTGCAAGGATGATCTCACACTAAATAAGAGTGTTCGTCAAGCCAACATAAATGTTCTCAGCCAGTTGGTCTTCCAAAGGATTCGAAAACAATGTTCAAGAAATAATGTTCCAATATTAGGAAGTTGCTCCATTCCCCTAGACTTCAAATGGGACAAATGGCTTTCCAGTTCCTTCTCATAAAACACAAAGTGGTCTTCCAAACAAAATTACAAAACTGCGTTTCTCAGTCTTAGGGCCTCATCAAAAGTTGGGCGGTATCCCGGCAGTAAATGCACCGGGATACCGCCCAACGCTAATGCGTTACTGTTACTCGGTCCGGTGCAATTAACGACAGATCCCAAGTTGCGGAGGGGCGGGAAGTCCTCTTTTTCCATTGGGTCCAAATTTTGGGTGCTATTAATGCAGAGCAATTTGCGTCATGGTAATATCGCCGCAAACGGCCAGAAATTCGCCAGATTTACCTCCAGCTCAAAGCTGGAGGTTAAGCTGGGGGACTTTCTGCCCAACTAATAGTTGGACAGAGCGGTAATGCGGCAGTAGTAGCGTTACCGCCGCCTTTTCACCGCTCCGCTCAATTTATGATGAGGCACGTACAATTATAAACCCCTTTGGTTTCAGCTTTCTTTCAAGAAATAATATTCCAATATTAAGGGGTTGCTCCTTTCCCCTAGACTTCAAAAAGGGCAAATGTATTTCCAATCTCTTCTCATAAAACACAAGTGGTCTTCCAAACAATACAACACGTTTCTCAGTCTTAGGATGATTCTAAACCCTGTTGGTTCCAGCTTTCTATTTGGTTGTGAATCCCAGACTAGCAATACTTGGGGGTCTTAGTGTACTCTCCTGTCAAGACCCAGCTATTTCATATATCATGAATTAATTTGCCATATATTCATTATTGATTGGGGTAACTTCCCCCCTGATTTTCGACATTTCTCTCAGTGCGTTATGTAAGGAACTCATGGTGGCAACAGTAAAGACAGACAAAATTGATCACAGTTCAAGGGTGTTTATTAAACTGTATATGCGGGTTGGAAAAACACAATCTAAACCTAAATCTAAGATGGGAGCAAGCTACGACCATCAAATAATAAAGCAGTCCTAGTGGCGTCTTGTCAAATAAAAGGGCCTATACTAAGAAAAAGCTATTGCCGATCCTTACGATAGTGTGGGATAGGATTCACAGGAAAGAAAGAAGTGTTCACAAATAATAAGTCAGGATGCGGTAGTTGGGGTCTCTCTTCCCCACGTTTTGAGCACGGGACAAGGCGGGACTGCGGAGCACAGCACACGCTTGAGCATTCCCAGCACGAGACTATAGTTCTGCTCTCAGATATCGGGACCTTCGGTGGTTAAGTCTCTTTTCTACAAAAGGTCTCTTGCCCCCGAGGACCTGATGTGTTCCAAAAATAATAAACAAAAGTTCCCTTCTGCCTGCACGCTGGGTGATGCATTTTCACCTATGGATCCCCCTCTTCCGGGCTCAGACACCTCTCTAATGTTAGCCTCTCTCCGTCAGATTCATTACAGATTTCAACACAATCTCATCTGTGACATTCACAAATCTTAATGTCTTTAACAGTTCACTGTGGACATCCCTCCATCGGGTTCACTCTTGCCAACTTTGCCAATCACACAATTCCTTGGACAGTTCTTACGATGCAGAATTCACTTCCCTTAGCTTCACAATCATCTGCCGGTCAAAGACTTTTGACTGTACATAAGATTTTACTAGACCCCTGTAAGACCACTTTGACCCCTTTCTCGCTCCTCTTCCAAGGCCTTTTGGTAACGGTAGTTTCAACAATAGGCTAGTCGCGCCCGAGTTTCCTGAGTGACCCCCTCTCGTATAACAGTTCTTTGTACTTTCTTTAATTAGCTGCTTGCTACTTTTGTTCAAAACAGTTTGGTTTCTTATCGGCTCTCCCCTCTACTCACCGGCTGTGATGAACTGCGTGGCTTTGCTCGTCTCTGGGGTCAAGGTCGGTACCACAGTGGCAAGCGTCTCTCCCTGGCTTGGTTATCAGCGGAGGAGGACCCTGTGTACCGTTGACATCTGCTGCAACACACGCTGGCTATTGCTCTCGGTCTTACGATTCCATCCGTGGAGGTTTCACGGGCCTGGCTCGGAAAGGGCAAGGTTGCTTTTCTCCTCGTCACCCTCTCGGTTCGTGCCATCTTTCTCCTCCTCTTGAACTGCTGTGCTGAGTTAGCTCTCTCGTTGTGCAGTCTGCCTTGCTCGTATTGCGTTCTCGTGCTCCACCTTTTATCCCTGTGGGGACAGGAAAGGGCCGTCAGGTGTGTGTGATTCTGGTCAATTGCCTGACTCTGCCTGACCCTTGTGTTGGGACATGTCAGGTAAACGGCTCTGATGTTTGTCCGTCATCTTTCGTGGTGTGCGAAAGTGTGTGTGTCGGAAAAGAGGGGCGGGGGTGCACAGTGTTCGAGTATCCTACCTTGCAGAGTGGGGAAAAGGTGTTATAAGAAGGGGGATACAGCGTCTCACCCGTTGGTGAAGGAGGATCACCTGGATGGGGGGTCCTCAGGGAGTGGAAGTGGGACACCGACGGGCGAGATGCAGTATCCCACTTCCACACCCTGAGGACCCTCCATGCAGGTGATCCTCCCTCACTGGTCCACCACCAAAAACTGCATCCAATAGCGATGGCCGTGTCCTGACCACATGGATGACAGATCCCGTCAGGGAGACACCTTCAGGTTTCACAGTTCGACCAAAATGTTTTGGGACCCTTCTGTCCTGTCCATGCTTGTCCCGGCTTCCCGGGACCTCCTGTTACTTCCCACCAGCCTGTGTACCTTTGTTTTGGGTCAGCGTCTTCTGGGCTGTAGGATTCTGTCTTGAGGCTCCGGTAGCCGTCGGGCTTGTTCTCGCTTCGGTTTCTTGTTCAGACTGTTCCACGTCCTTCTTGCGGTCGGCTCTCGCCTCAGCGTTGCTGTGGAAACGGTAAACCGCTTCCGCGTCTAAATTGGTAAGTGAACTGCAGAGTAGCCAAATCCCAGGCTACGTTCGGTCTCTCTCCTCAGACTGACTCTCGCCACTGTGTCGGTCTCGTGTCTCGCTGCTCTGCTCTCCAGCCGACAGCTTTGTTTCTCTGGTCACAGCTACCCGGAGTGCTTCTCCTCTGGCTCTCAGCTGTGCTAAATTAAAACTCACGCATTGTGAAAGAGTTGTTCTGAACCAATCAGACTTAAAGAACTAGACTGTTCACTTCAGTTTACTGGAGTGATCTTCATCCTCGCAGTCCTCTTCCACCTCTCAGTACATGGTTTCAGATACAATAAGTCAATACTGGTCTGCTCTTTACTTAGCATGAATTAATTAGTTGGGTTGGTTTCACAATAAAACATATCAGTCGTATCAGAGCAGATCGGAGGGGAATTTAATTCCTGAAAAGGGATTAAAGGACTTTCAGCTGGGTTACACTGCGTCTCCTGAAGATGATCGTCCCCAGTCCCATAAAGGGGTTCCCTTCATGGTGATTGTCCGCTGTGCGCTGCTCCTAGGGGGGATTATTGTACGGTGGACACACCACCCTGGCCCCTGAAAAAGGTCTCCCCCTAGAGGAGAAGGGACGACATCCTCAGATTCTTCACAGTAAATAAAAATCTATACAACGGTATGAAAACAAAGCTAAGGACCAGGATTAGAGAACATCTCAATGCAATTAACAAAGATTACATAAATCTGCTATATCAACATTGAATACCAAATGGTTGGCATAGAGGGCATTTTATTTTTGGCAATACAAATTCGTTCCAATGGAGAGAGGCAGCACTAGCGGGTTATACATGTGCCAATGGGGTGCTCAAGCCATTTCTAACTTCAGAGCAACTAAATCTGGTCTTAAGACCATTTTGTCAGTTTTCTTGAACTAACGTCCATGTTACTACTGGGTACCCTTCTTACTCAGGTTTTTGGCAAATGTACTTGCTCCCTCCAGTTAGTTACTCATAGCCTACGTGTTGCAGAAAATGTACGCATTAATGCTTGTGGCGGATACACATACAAACCATTAGGATCTTGTGTATATTCTTCTGGGACACCCGATTAGAACATTGAAATGAATATCCAAACAAACTGACAATCCACCTTATATTTTAGCAGTATACGCTCTACCCTAATTTGATCAATTTTAATGTATCCTATGGACATCCCAACATCACTTTATTCATCATTTTGTCGGTAGCCTACGTATTGCATTTAGATAAATTTTGAGGGTAGCCATTTTATTTGCATTTAGATGAATCTTTGAGGGTAGGCAATACTGTATTATACTAGGTGCATTTATATAGCCAATGGACAGAATTTGCTGCACTTTGAATTCACCCCCTTCTAAATCTAGCTGCATCTAAGCAACCAAAACCAGCCAGGACACAAGGGTACGTATCACACTCCATGTCTATGGATACTAGCCGAAGGTACTGTGCTCCACCTGCACGCATCTGTTATCATGCACTACTGTAAAACACATTGCACAACACCTCTGCCATTAGAATGAAGCTATCCCCCGCGATATAAATACGGTCTAGCTGCACAGATAATGTGATATATAAGCTTTATTTTCGGTTTTGGTGCCATCAAAGCGAATAACAATACATATAAAATTGCAATTAAAAACCAAATCTAAAAAACATATAAAAGCCAACAACTTAATACCCCGATTACGAGCTAGAAGTAACATTTGTTATTTTAAATAAGATTAAACTGTTTATACAGGATTTCTTCCTCCGCTATGTATCACACTCTTCCTTCTCAGTCATGCCGTATGCAAGAATTTGGCTACAAAATATAAATGATTAAAATCTTCACTTTTTCTGCAACGGTCCATTGCATCCGTTACCCTTTAGATGCTTTTGAGTCTGACATTGCCTTTAAATACTTAGATCGAAGGTCATTGTATCTGGGGCAAAAAACAATAAAAAATGAAGAATGGTCTCACACGAAGCCCACAGGCCAAGCATTCAGTACAGCTTTAGTCACTTCAATTATTTTGTTTTAAATTGCCCACTGTGATGCTGGAAATGCATCAGAGGGACAGGGCCTCTGAATCATTGTCCTTTATTGCTTTATCATGTGTGTTCCGTCTTGTTTTTGGCGCAGGAGTTTACGTGGGACTCCTGGCGGTGCGGCTCTTCCTGTATTTGGTTTGGTGAACAGACCCTTGGGATACCCGTATGGCACCCATGGGTGGGAGTACGACCCTGTACTCCAAGTGTATGCTTTGTGCTGAATTGACAGGTGCCCTGAGTGTTCTCCATTTTGGGATGCCCAGGCCCTGTCATTGGAATCAGTGGATTCCTGATGGCGACAAGATGGCCCCCGTGGCCTCTTGCCGTCCATCGCCTGTTTTGGTTTTCCCGTTACCGTGGTTTTCCCGAAGTCCCGGTAAGCCCCGACTATGTCCCTTCCCCCTGACTGGCTGTTGGGTGGAAGTTCCATATATGGTAGTGTGGGGAAGTGCCGACCAGACTGGCGCCTTCCCCAACGTCCGTATGTTGTGGGTACGCCCGTGGGGTGGGACCTGGGTGAATGGAGTGTATGACGAATACGCATTCTGGTGTTTGACACAATGACTGAGAAAGCCCTGCCCGAAACTTTTATGAATGCAGTGTGTAGTGCTGAATGGCAGAGTACTTGTCCGAATTCACATTCTGTGTTGTGAGTGTCTGGATGGAGAAGAATGGCCTGAATGCACTGTGCGCCTGATTGGCTGACTGGCTGCCTGAATGCCCTTCTGAGTGATTGGTTGCCCGAGTGTGACCCAGCAGAGTGAATAGGAGATCAACAGTATATCTGGGGGCCTCTCACTGCTAGAAATTGTTCAGAAGCTGAAGTTGATACTTGATGCTTACTCTCGAAGCCGAGCCGGAAGAAGGTGAACCGCTGTTCCCTTCCGTGCAATCTGAAAGCTGCTGTGCCTTCAGGAACTGATCCAAGAGAGTACTTGTTAAGGAGACCTCTCCCCAAGCTATGAGGGACCATCGTGCACCAGCGAAAGGCTGCCGACCGGAGAAGGGGACCGCCGAGGAGAACAAAGAGAAGCACCAGACAGCCGTCCACCATCGACGACCGCCGTCGCCAACCGGAGCTGCCGTGCTCCCTTTGCCTAAGAACATTTGATCCAAGGACTCCTTGGTTCATCCTCGTCAACCGCTTTCGTCCTTCTGGAGAAAGTCAAGGCCGCCGACTACCGAGTAGAATCCGCCGGTGGGTTTCCCACCACCCGAAGACCTCAGACGCCGACGAAACTACTGAAGCCAGCTGTGGTCATGTCCCGCTCGTCGACACCAGACACCGACGACCCGACGCCCTTGCTGGGCCATAGTTCTTTACTAACTCTTTGCGGCAACGAACCCTCGTCGTCGAGGTGCCCCGCACATCTCCCCTGTTGCAGGACATTTTCGATCACTCGTCTACGAGCACCGCAAGGACCGAAGCTGCTGCCTCAACGACAACGTTCACCTTTACTTCATCTCGGATGTTCGCCGACCCGTGGCTCCCGCTTGAAAGAGAGCGCACTCAAGAAGGGCCCGTCGATTCCCAGACGAAGAACTCTACAACACAAGGTACATTTGGGTTGCAGAACTATAGAAGAAGATAAGACTGTAATAGACAATATATGGACTGGGCTTGCAAGGCATAAAAAAAGCGGTATCGCATCGCAATTTGCGAGTTAATAATGATGTTTTGCTGTTTACTTTAACAATCATGTCGCACCAACTGCGATATGAATTTCCACAGCAAAAAAGAAGAAAAAAAAAAAAGATTGTGCCTTTTGAAGTTCTGCCTGCTGTGCACAACGTGCACTGCAGGCGAGGCAGAAGCACCCGGGCTGGGCTAAAACCATTGTATCAATGTTATGTCAGCCCAGCCCGGATGCGGCGTCATCAAGAGGAGGATCGCAGCCCCCCTCTCACACTCTGGCTTGACTTTCTTGAGGTAAGGAGGCCTGGCCGAGGGAGTCAGTAGGGGAGGTTTGGGTGGGGGAGCCGGGCCCTTTAGATTTGAAATGTGGTCACAGAATGTTGGCAAGTATTACGGCGGGTGCTGGGTGTTAGAGAGTGGGTGCTCTCCAACACCCAGCACCCGCAGTAATAACGCAGCCTGCTGCTCATAGAAGGCCTCTTTTTCTGTGACCAAAAAGATGTAGGATTTTTCAAGTTTCTAAAATAACATCTTTCCATGTTGTGCTGTTTGATGGCTTGTGCATTTTAGAATGCTCCAGTGGGGCCAACAATGCATGTTTTGTATTTTCCTGTGATGTAATTGTTAATACTTCGCATAACAATCACATCACAGGAAAATACAAAACATGCATTGTTGGCCCCACTGGAGCATTCTAAAATGCACAACCCATCAAACAGCACAACATGGAAAGATGTTCAAATGTTTAATGTAGAATTCTGAATGTTAAGTTAACACCGAATTTGCTACCTAACTTCACAGAGGGTAATGACACAGTAGGCAAAGTTTGCCAATGCTCTGTAGCACTTGCCCGGGCAATACATATTTATTCCTGCAGTGCAAGATGAATAACTGAACAACATGGAGACTGATACCCTCCTCAGTCTGATAGGCAGATGCTGTGTGATGATGGTAGGCTCTGCCACTTGCCTTCGATGGTGGTTCACCCAAGGCCTGTCACGGCCAGAGTGTAGGGCAGAGTCATGTCAGTCCAGTCAGGTCACTGGATTGGTCTGAGCCCATCACTCAAAGTAATCACCCGCCCACCGCACAGACAGACTAATGTGTTGCATGCTTTGTCCTGGGCCGGTCTCAAGCATCCTGCCTTACAGTCACATACCAGCCCCTGTAAAAAGCGGTAGGATCTGTCACCCAAATCTGTAGGTGGTAGGACTGCTTAAAAAGCAGTAGCCTACTGCCTAAATCAGTAGGGTTGGCAAGCATGAATAACGCAGCCTGCTGCTCGTAGAAGGCCCCTTCTACGATCAGCAGGCTGCATTATTATGGCGGGTGCTGCAACATAACTACTTCAGATTTAATGCCCGAAAAATCTTAAATTTGATTAAATGAATGATGAGCCCATCATCACTCTGCTACTTTCCACTGTTCCTGCACCGTTTGTGATAATGTTTTGTGGCTGGCACCTGGTTGCTGCAAGAAGGTCAAAAGAGATAGACCTACCACAAAAACAATTTCAAAGGATCTGGTCCCTTCTGACTTTCAACCAGGCCATGTGTATACCATAATCCTGTTCAGGCTTGACGACTGTTTCAGGAGATTTACTGAGTGCCTACAGCAGATGTCTTCAAACTGTGGGGCGCGCCCCCCATTTCCCCCTCAAAAAGATTTTTTTTTTTTTTTAAGATTGGGGGAAATGGGAGGGGGCAGCTCACATGGTCAGACTGGACCATACAACGGTCTTAGGCACCAATGAAAACATGGCCAGCAGTTGCAAATGGATATTCAGTCCTTTAGTCACAGACTGTTTGAATAGTACACAAGGGGTTGTTTTTTATTCAAATGTAAACAAATTGTGATATTTAAAGAATATTTATTCAGCAACAATGGTCAAAACTACTAGCTGCATAGTGAAGCAACTCCTCAAACTGGCCCACATTGGCCAAAAAAGTGGCCCATTTTGATTGGCCTACACTAGCATTTTTTCATTTTTGGTACAGTCATCGCCCTATTGCCCTATAGGCCAGTCCAAGCCTGCCGACTCATCCCTAATGGGTGAGGGGGCGTTCACCCACTGGCCACCTCACCCATTATGGAGGAGCCAGCCCAGTGAAACACTGAGCACTCCCTCAGCTGCTTTTTCCAGCTGAGTGAGTGCTCTTGGGCTGGCTGAACTGTCAAAGGGAAACACTGTTTGCCTTTGACAGTTCATTTCCCCAGCCGCACATGATCACTGAGCCATGCAACGTTGGGGGTGTTTTGCTTCGCCAGCCTTGCATAGCTCATTGGAAATGCTGGCTGGGGCACTGCATGTATGTATGTGCGAGGGGGTGCTCCTGCGCCTCCTCGCACATATGGGCAGAGCAACCATGCGCAGGCCCCTGCAGAAGGTAAGTTCATGGCGATTTATTTTTTATTTAAATGTGTATGGATGTGTGTATGCTTGTGTTATGGGACTGTGGTGGAAGCAGGATGGGCGGCAGAACTGGGACAGTGGTGGGAGTATGGCGGAGAGAGCCCAGGGTCTGTACTGGGAGTAGGGTGCGGTGACGGCACGCAAATGTTCATAGCGATTTCTACATACTGTCCATCCGGCACTTTTAGGGGAGCCCGGTCTGCCCAAACTTGGCTCAGGGGGGGCCCCGAGCCAAAAAAGTTTGAAGACCTCTGGCCTACAGAGATGTATCTCCTTATCTTTTGTGTCAGCAATCATCATTGAACAGCTCGTAGCAGTCTTGCACATTATACCTTCTGGTCACCTGTTGAAGCACCACCATTGTGGCTTCAAGTTTGATGCATAACACACATATGATCTAACAACCTAATTGCAGCCTTCTTGATGCCTGGTATCAGGGCGGGCTGCAGCACGGGGTAGAGGTCCAAGCCCCCTCAAGGCCACCCCCACACCTTCCTTAGTGAGAAGCCTTGCTAGTGGTGTTAACTATCACTGTGACCAGGTGGGAGGGGTGGCAGGTTGGGTTGCAAGCATAGGGGATTTTGCACTAAACGCGCGGCAGCAACATTTATGCCAAACACTTTGTAACTTGATATAATAAAACAAAAATTGCACATGCACACACTATTGAGTCTTTAATTGATGTCTTGTTAACAATATGAAGGACGCATCACTGTGCTGCAACACTGACTGCATGACCCAGCCACACATCCTAAATGTTTTTAGAGCTTTGTTTGGCCATTCATGCGGCGAACCTTTACATTTTACTGACATTGCACTGATGTTATACTTCAGGAGTTACATAGAAATAATTTCTGCATTCTTGCTAATTCTATATCTTGGGGTACAACTAATTCTGGTGACATCAATATTAGTACAAAATTGCTAATCAAATTAGTTCATTTGCTAATCAAAAACGTTTTAATTAGCAAAATCTGCTAATCAATTTTTGAAAACGAATTTATGCCTTGGCTTGTAGTGCATCTTTATTTACAGGTTGCCTAGGTGGGGGGGTGGGGGGGGATCCTCACACGGAACTGTGTCTAGGTAACGGGGCCAGTATTCTGCCAATTGTCTAACCAACTTATCTAGCTCCAAATCTATGGTTGATATAGTTTTACTGTGTTGATTCGTATGCTATTTGAACTGAGTACAGTTGATGCATTTTAATGGAATCAGAGTAATCGTGGTACCACCTAGAACTGTATATAATTTACCATTTTAGAATTGTCAGACCACAAAGTGTATTATCGTGATTGTGTATATAACCTTGAACCTTATTTATATAAAGACTGTTTTAACTAATACAGTGTGTAGACATTCCTTTGTGGGTGCTTGGGGACTACACTGTACTTAAGAACCAGCCCGCATGACCTCCTGAGAAGCTAGGCCTTGATTGCTTCGTCCATTGCTACCACAATAGAGAATCTTGGCTGGGGTCCTCTGTGCCTCTCCTCTACCATATAGAGAGCAGGAGTACAGACACCCCCCTCCAGTGCATTTCTTTACAGCCACTTGCGTCCCCGCTCTCAAGTCATGAAGTAATGACTGTGCATAACTAGGAGTGATAACATCCAAATAACGCTCATAGCCAAAAGCTTCCTTAACTTGTAGATACTGCTGACCACAAGCAAGCCTTGCACATGCTACCTCCATTGATCTTCTACAGTTCAATCTGGAGGCTGTTTTGATCGATCCCTTGGAGTCGAGGGTCATGCTGGATGGCTGGTCCCAGTAATGTCTGAGGCCCAATTTCTTCAGCCAGAATTTGATATGCATAAACCAAGGGGATCATCGACTCCCTTTCAGGGCTAGAAAATGAGTCAGGCTTTCCTTTTACCTATGTAGACAGGTGCAGTCCATATAAAGGCCCAGAAAAGAAGCAGCTTTGCTGGTATCGAGTACTCGATTGGGCATAGGTCACATTCAAGATGAAGTATGGCGTTAGGCGCATTGTTGGGTTGCACCAAAAGGGATTTAAGGAATTTTTTTTTCGGCCACTCCTGTGGCTACTGATTTAGCAAATTTCCAGATCAATGCTCCATAAACTGCAGCTCGGCTAGTTTGTAATCTATAGAATTGGAGTACAGGAGCCAGAGCACCTCTCCCATTCGCGCTTAGAAACACTTCTGTACAGGCGAGTTATATATGCCAGTACAACGTCCTTTCATCGCAGGATGTTTTTTTGCAGGGGTTTTTACCGCAGATTAACGAAAAAAACGAATTACATTTTTTGGGGGGGGGTTAGAAAAATATATATATGGAGTGCGAGTGTTCGAGAATAGCAAACAAATTAAAGGGGATAGGGGCTTGGGGGAAGAACCCCCATAAATTAAAAAAAAAAAAAAGACAAATTCGATGTTTTTTTCATTAAAAAATCTGCAGTAAAACCATCCGCGAAAAAACATCCCGTGATGAAATGACATGAACCATGAATGCCATATCATATCAATGGTGAAGTTTCCTAATACCCCCTGCTATATTTGCTTAAGATTGTGGTTGCTTTTGATACTTGTTCAGACCAAGAGCTATTTTCACTGAAGCACAGGCTCAAATAATTGTAGGTGACCTGCTCCAATACAACGCCTTCTACCTCTATGGTGACTTTAGCACGTCTAGCTGTTCTTTGTCTGAAAACAAGAGTTTTAGTTTTACTTTTATTGAATTCCAGACAAAGATCGCCAAATTTCTTCAGCCATAGTGTGGCTTATGCCCAGTGGAGTAGTCGATAACATGACTGCATTGTCTCCGAAAAAACGGGGCTGGGAAGCGTGAGCTACCCAGCCTAGGGCGGTCCATGCTGTTGGCCACCAACTCCTCTATTAAGCTGTTAATGTAAATGCAAAAGAGGAGTGACGCCAACACGCATCCCTGCCTAATCCCAAGCTGTACCTCAAACTTCCTCACAGAGAGGGTGTAATACTGAGACTTCAGAGTAGCGTATTCCTCACAGAGAGGCTGCAGCAATGAGACCTTAGAGAAGGGTCTTCCTCAGAGAGGATGTAGCACCGTTACCTCATGGTCTTCTTCACAGAAAGGCTACAGCACTGAGACCTCAGAGCAGTGTCTTACTCCCAGAAAGTCTGCAGCACCGAGACCTCGAAGGAGGGTCTTCCTTACAGAGAGGCTGCAGCACTGAGACCTCACGGTTCTCCTCATAGAGAGGCTGCAGCACAGAGACCACAGAGAAGGGTCTTCCTCACAGAAAGGCTGCAGGGTCTTCCTCACAGAATGTCTGCAACACTGAGGCCTCAAAGCAGGGTGTTCCTCACAGGGAGGCTGCAGCACTGGGATCTCAGGGCAGGGTCTTCCTCAAAGAGAGGCTGCAGAACCGACACCTCAAAGCAGGGTCGTCCTTACAGAGGATGCAGCACTGAGATCACAAAGCAGGGTCTTTCTCACAGGGAGGCTGTAGCACCACGACCTCGGAGCAGTCTTGCTCACACAGGGCCTACAGCACTGAGACCTCAGTGCCTTCCTCACACGGATCTTGCAGCACGGAGACCTCATGATCTTTCTCACAGAGAGGGTGCAGCACTGAACCCTCAGAGCAGCAGAGAGGCTGTAGCACCACGACCTCAGAGCAGGGTCTTACTCACACAGAGCCTACAGCACTGAGACCTCGGGGTCTTCCTCACACAGAGGTTTCAGGACTAAGACCTCAGGGTCTTCCTCAGAGAGACACTGCAGCAATGAGACCTCAGAGGCGGGTCGTCCTCACACAGAGGCCGCAGCACTGAAACCTCAGGGGCTTCCTTACAGAGAGGCTGCAGGACTGAGACCTCAGGGCCTTCCTCGCAGAGAGGGTGAAGCACTGAGCCCTCAGAGCAGCAGCAAGGCTGTAGTACCACAACCTCAGAGCAGAGTCTTGCTCACACAGAGCCTACAGCAATGAGACCCCAGAGCAGGGTCTTCCTCACAGAGAGGCTGCATCACCGAGACCTCGGGGTCTTCCTCGCACAGGTTCTGCAGCAATGAGACCTCAGAGCAGGGTCTTCCTCACAGAGAGGCTGCAGCATTGAGACCTCAGAGCAGGGTCTTCCTCACAGAGAGCCTGCAGCAATGAAAACTAAAAGTGAAAACCCAAAAACGAAATGGTTAAAAGCCAGTGTGTAAGACGGAGAAGGTTTGTAAATGGGTTTAGCATTACAATGGGTTTTAACCCGGTTTTAAAAGAGGTTAAGTGCAAAAGAACGTGTGTTAATCTCTGCAAGGTGGAGCGAAGGGAAGGTTGGGAAGAGGGGACAAGAAAAAAAGGTGCGCTACTAAGAAACCAGAACACATTTCTAAAACAAAATTAAAATCATATGTTTGGACACAACCTGCTTTTTGTTTTAGAAGAACGACTGATATCACGTTACCCAATGTAATGGTACTCATTTTAACAAACTCCGAAGGATGAAGGGCTGAGTCGGCCCTGCCCGGCTTTGAACTAGCCAGCGACTGGCTGGCCGCATGTCTGAGGCCAGCGATTAAACTGTGGTAGCCCCCGGCTTTCAGCGCAATTATGAATGCAGGTCACTTCATATTCCCTTTATCAACATGTCCTTCTCTAGTAATCTATGTTGCGCGCTCTTAGTTTTTCAGTCCGGGTTCTCAGCGCCAGGGTAGGTGTACATACAACCCTCAGGGAGCCAGAGGGGCTGTTGCCTGCTATCTTAAACAGAGACGAGCGGGAGGGACAGAGAGAGAGAGAGGGGGGGCAGAGAGAGTGTGCGAGACAGAACGAGAGAGAGAGACCGAGCGACTGACCTTGGTGCCCTTCACACCCTGTAGTACCCCCTCAGACACATCCTGACGGACACCGTCCCACGCAGTGATAATGATGAGGTGCCAGCGTCAAACAAGCTTTCCAAGGGTTTTTGCCCGGGCCCACCGCAGAGACTCGCCCTCAGAACACGCAGAAGCCGTGTCCAGGAAGGAACACAGGCTGTGGGAGCAGGCACGCGCCAGCTTCTTCACAGAGTTGCTCTGGTGGTGAGTGACCCTCCAGGAAGGGAGGGAACGTCAAACATTTGAAAACGAAACTAAAACCAATCTCCGTGAGCAGGCGGGGACAGGTGTGGGGGGGGGGGGTGTGGGACGGATGGAGAGCGCGCCGGAGAGAGTCGCGCATTGCGCCACAAGAGTGCCTCGGAAAAGAGCAGAAACGGACAGCGGTGACGAGAGAGAGAGAGAACAGTGTGGGGGCAGCCATATGCATTAGTGTGAGGGTTGGCGGACAGCAAGTAAAGCGGTGAGGTGTGGTAAGCGAGACTAGAGGGCAGCATGAGAACGCAAGTGGGAGTGCCAAGGGAGTATCCAGCATTGCAAGAGTGGGGGTGCGAACCACGAAAAAAGTCCTAAACTCTCCCCCTCCTCGCCCCAAATGCAGTGCGCGCAACTTTTTTGGTAACATTAGTAACAGATGGCATTTTAACACATACAAAGAAGAAAAATAAATAAAACTGCAGGGCCATTGAGGATGCAGGAAACTCCTATATTAGAGCTCTGTCAAGGCTCTGTAGGACAAAATACAGGCAAACCTCCTAATTTGCATATGCGTTGCACCAACAGAAGTGACTTCACAGAAAAAGACATTGCAAGGAACATCATCAGTCTTTGATACTTGGAGGCACCAACAAAAGTGACTTTAGAATAAATTGCCATAAGTAAGCCAAGTGGCAAATAACTTATTATATACAGAGCAACTCTATGGTCATTAGGCTTTTTTTTATAGCATGATATATTAACATAAGCTATGAAGTGAATCACTTAGAGGGCTGCAGATAAGACACAGTACGTTTAAATGATTTGCCCAGGATCACACACTTGTTAAATGGTGAAACCGGTAGGTGGATAATTTAAGCAACTGAACACATCTCCCCAGGTTTAGTTGATATAGACATTTATTAAGGTTTAGTTTAGTTTCTTTATTTGTACCGCGCACCGAACCCTGGGGTAACCGGGCGCCGGAGACTTGGAGACAGTTACATCATGGCAAAAATATACAATACAGACTGTGAAATAACAACAATAAGTGTAGTAGATCGGGTTACAAGATGGTGGACAAGGACATGCGGAGAAGTACATTTAAGCAGAATTTTTGTTGGAAAGCCATGTTTTTGTTTTGGCTCTAAAAGTCCAAAAGGAGGGTTCTGCTCTAAGGTTTAGTGGCATGGTGTTCCATAGTTTGGCAGCTAGGACCAGGAAGCTGGCGCCACCTGCTTTTTTTTTTTTTAGGGAGAATTTGGGAACGGAAAGGCAATGTGAGTATGGGGTTCTAGTTGGTCTAGTTGATGTGTGATTGTGGAACTTGTCTGCCAGGTATTTGGGTGCGTCTTTGGAGCGGCATTTATGGACGATGACAAGGGATCTGAGAGTGATTCTGTCTCGTACAGGGAGCCAGTGAACATCTTGCCTGATGCTGGAGATGTGGGCGTGTCGTGGGATACTGAGGGCGGCTCTGAGGGCATTATTTTGAAGCACCTGAAGTTTGTTGAGGTTGCGTTCCGACGTGCCGAGAAAGAGGGTATTACAGTAGTTAATTTTTTGAGAGCACTAGTGCTCTGGCTAGTGTAATGCAGCTGGAAGGAGATAGGAAAGGTTTGCAGGCGTTGATAAGCTTATTTTTATAAGCCGTGGATGAGGCTGTGGCATTCACCTGTCTTTTGAGCGAGAGAGTAGAGTCTAGATAAACTCCAAGGGTTTTAATTTCTTTGGCTACTGTGATTAGGTTACCGTCTATGTTGATGGACGCCTAACAGGGGTCTAGTTTGTTTAGCCGTGGTTGGGAGCTGACAAGAGGGAGCTCAGTTTTCTCGTCGTTGAGGCATAGACCGTCCAGGCTTGGATCTCCAAATATAGGTTGTTGATTCTGGTGGAGTCCTCATCGTAGCACCCTGATCGGGTGATGAGAACCTGTGTATCGTCAGCATAGTTTGTGTATGTGACACCCAGGTTATCTAGGCGGTCAAACAATAGCTTAGTGAAGATATTGTATAGGGTCGGCGAGACGCGCGAGCCTTGAGGGACGCCACAGGTGATGGGGACAGGGAGAGCGGAAGACCCGGGTGGTTTGGTTGGCTAGGAAGGACTGGATCCAGGCAGTCGCCTGGTTAGAGAAGGCCGCTGAGGTCATCAGATGTTCCGTGAGGATCTGATGGTCGACGAGGTTGAAGGCTGCTGACAGATCTAGCAGTAAGAGAATGGCTAGATTACCCTTGTCCTTTGCCTCGTCCATCTGCATTTATAGGTCCAGTAGGGCTGACTCTGTTCCGTGCCTTGGCCTGAAGCCGGATTGTCTGAGACCCAGGAGGTTGTTGTCTTCCAGGTGCTTCTGTATTTGCAGGTAGGCCACTCTAAGATCTTTAGGATGTAGGGGACGGTGGTGATTGGCCTGTAGTTGGTTGGGTTATTGGGGTCTAGATTAGTTTTTTTTTTTAGTAGTGGCATGACCCAGGCCTCCTTGAGGCTGCTAGGCACTGAGCTTGATTTGAAGGATGCGTTGATAAGGGCTGTTATGAAGGGGGCCAGAATGTTGGCGCCTTCCTGAATGATGGGAGCTGGGCATGAGTCCCCTTGGCATCTGGAGGGTTTGAGGCCCTTAATGATGCTTTCTACTTCCTTAGTGGAAACTGGTGAGAAGGAGAAGGGGGGCAAGTGGGTGTTTTGGGAGTGGTGGACGTTTTTTCTTTTGGATAGGGTAAGCTTTTTCTGTTCGATTTTGGATTGTAACATGGTGATTTTGTCTGCTAGGGCTTTTTGAATCCTCTCACATCATTCTGCATCTTTCACGCAGGTTTCTGCCAGTGTAGGGGGGGGGGGGGATTCGAGTTCCCTGAGGATATTGAAAAGCTCTTTTGTTTTGGATTTGGCGCCCTCAATTCTGTTGTCATATGTCTCTTTTTTGGCCTTGAGGGTGGCAGTTTTGTAGGTGGTGGCTGCTATTGAGAGTTGTGTTTTGTTGGATAGGTTCGGCGTTTTTCTCCAGGTGGCTTCTGCGGCTCGTTTGGAGTTTTGGAGGTTTTTTAGCTCTGGTGTGAACCATTTGTTCATGTGGGCTGCCAGTTTGGCTTTGGTGAGTTTGAGTGGAGCGATGGTGTCTACTGCTGATTCTAACGTTTTGTTGTAGAGGTCAGCAAGTTTTTCCGCATCTAGGTTAACGTAGTTTGTGGGGGTAAGGATATTGTCTATAAGTGGGCAGAGGTTTTGTAAGGTAATGTTGCGGTTATTTCTGGTGAGGGTTTGAGGGATGATGGGGGGTTGGAGTGTTTGGTTGTGATTTCCCTTGGATGGAGAAGGAAATGGCGTGGTGGCCAGACCATGCAGTTTGCTCGTTTTTTGTGATGGCCGTAGAGCAGTTGAGATCCGCTAGCCAGTCCAGGGTCCTGCCTTTGTTGTGGGTAGGGTCTGTGATTCTGAGCTTGAACCCTAGTTGGGAGATGGTGCTTTCCAGGGAGAGCGCATTGGCATTGTTTGGGTCGCCGAGACCGAGGTTGAGGTTGCCAAGTAGGATAATTTGAGATCCTATTTTGGTGTTGGTGGTCAAGAGGTCAGAAATCTCTTCCTCAAATGTGGTGATGGGGCCTGGGGGGTCTGTAGAGGAGGTGTAATAGTACGGTTTGTGTGGCAGAGAGTTGGAGCTTGGCTGACAGAAGTTCTGCGGACTAGAAGCTGGGCGGTGGGGTTAGTCTAAGGCCAAGGGATGTTTTGGCGATGAAGGCTACTCCTCCTCCTTTACCTATGTCCCGGTCTTTCCTTAGTATTGAATAACCTTCTGGGATGGCGAGGGATAGAGCTGGGCCTGCTGCTTGGTGCAGCCAGGTTTCAGTGATAGCCAGGAAGTGCAGGTTGTTGGCAGAGATGAAGTCTGCGATATCTAGCGCCGGGGTGACCAGGGAGCGGGCATTGATGAGGGCGCCCTTGATCAGTGGCTGTTCAGAGGTGCTCAAGGAGGCCGTTTGGGTGATATTCAAATTTTGAGCCGTGTTAGCTTGATTGTGCGTGGGATGAGGGGAGCGTCTTTTGGCGAGTATCTTGGGGGTTATGAACCGAGAGCCGAGTCTCAGGTTTCTGTCTTTCAAAGTGCATGGGTTCCAAGGAGCGGACGGAGCAGCAAATCGGCAGATCCATTCTATGGGGCTGAGGGCGCCGTTAGGCTGGTCAAATGTTGGGCCTCGAAAATAGTTGAGGTGTATGAGGGATGTTGGGTTGGGGGTGATTGTGGACAGGGTTTGTGGCGGAGCAAGGCAAGTGTAGCTGTTAGAGTGAGAGTGGCTAAGTAGAAGTTTGCCATGGGTGGTCAGTGTGAGACCTGGATGTAGTTGGGTGAGGTTGATTAGATGGCAATAGAGTAGTTTGAGGGGAGCGGGAGCCTACTGGGTCGGGATAGGCAGGAGGCAAGTAGTCAAAATCAGAATAAGATACAATGGGCAGGCACAGTGGTCAATAGACTAAGGCACAGTGGCTGGCAAGTAGGCACACTCAAAAGTGAGGCGCAGTGGCCAGCAGACTAAGGCACATAGTAAGATCACATCTATCATGCAATGGGCATCCTAGGCAGGGCAACAAAGTAACACATGCTAAGTAAGATCACATCTATCACATCAATGCAGTGGGCAAAATGCAGCTTTGGTTATAGGCACATAAATTAGCAATTTTACTGATGGCTAGGTGCAAAGGAATAGGCAAAATGCAACTTTGGCTATGAGCACACAAATGGGTAGCCCCCTAGGAATGAGTCATAATGCAGTGATGCAACGTGGACTGATGGGGCATGGCTATAGGCTCAATGCAGCAAACTTCTAGGCAAAAGCTGAGGGTTTGAGTAATCCGTCATAAGCAAGAATGAGTTAACGGTAGCAAACAATTGCAAGCAGCAGTCACGGGCAGTAAAAGTTTGGGCATGAAGCAGCACTGAACAATTGTGAGTACTTGGGCACGTACCATTACGGGCTGCGGCAGGATGCCCTAGCAGGGGTTAATGCCCGATTTATAGACACGGTATGCAAAGTGGAGATCAATCTGGACGTATGGTGGTAAACAGGGCGACAGTACTAAATAAGGTATAGTGGGTGGGTTGACATTAAAACTTCGGTTTGCAGGATTGCGGGATTGTCACAGTCTTACCAGTTTACTAGCTGGTCGATTGGCGGTGAAGAATGGTGAGGGGTTCCACGCTGGTTGAGGTCGGGCATAGTGGCTGGCCTTGGGCGCTGGGCTCGTGACAGGCTCAGGACAGGAGCCTTATCTGGTGCCTTTGCTGGTGTCGGCTTGCGCCGATCCGGTGGATTCGATTGGCTACTAAGCCAATGCTATGGCCAATAGGAGCGGTGGTGGCGTTGTTGGGGAAACGCAGTGCTCAGAGGCTCACACAATGCTTGGCAGCCATTTTAGAGCGGCAAGCAGCATACACGTTTTGAAGAGGTGCAAATAGAACGCTGGGGCTGGAATGCTCAGTGATTCTTGTAGACACGAATAAAACAAATTGGAGGAAGCAGGCAATCTCGGCACATAAAGTTAGCAAATGATGTGTTGCTTTGCATTGCATTTGCATTTCATGTGCTTAAATAATACTTTATAGCAATGACTTGGAAGCAAACTACATTACATAATAAACTAGACTTTCATAATAAACTAACTAAAGACTATATACATAGTCATAGAAATAGGTTGAGCAATAAGAGTACGGCTTTAGTTGTATTCTCCCCATCCTGCATGCAAAGTCACATTAGCATCATGCAGATTAATTTGAGCCTAACAAATCCCCCTTGGGGTTTAAAGCCATAATCATTGATTTATCAAGCATGCAGCACGATGCACCCTTCTCACTTCTGATTACCCCCATGTCTTAAGGGACAAAGGTCCCTGCTAATAGATCCCACTCCCTCCCATCAATGCCTAATGGCTCCCATTGTAATGTTCTCTGCCAGGACAATGAGGGTGCTGAGCAGGAACACGGTGCTCTGCACCTTCATTGTCCTGCAAGCGGGACACCTTTCCCGTATGACATCCCGTGAGGGAGCCGAGCCGGTCTGGCTCTAAAAGAGCCACTGTGTGGCCCAGCTGCCACTCTTGTCCCTCCCACTAGGCACAGCAATGGGGCGGGGGGTCATGAGCCAATAAGAGCGTGGGGGAAAGGGAGGTGGGAAAGTGTAGGGGTGGCTGAATGTAACAGAAACTGAGGAGGGGTTTGGGGGAAGAGGAGTAATACAGTAGAAAGAGGGGGTGGAGGGAGAGTGGGAATGTGAAGCCCCAGCAAGAGGAGAGTATAAGCAGGTAAAGGGAAGGGAATGTGAAGAGAGGGGAGCATGGACAGGGAAGGGGAGAGGATTAGCTACCAGGGAAGGGTAAGAAGGATAGGGAGAGAAGCCGTTAAAAGAATGGCAGAGGATGGAAGGGGAGTGCGGAGAAGGGCAGTAGATACGATAAAACAAGGGAGAGTACAGAAAGAGTAGGTTACAAAAGGGCGCCGAGGCAAAGATAAAGCCAGGACTGGAGTAGCATCAGTCCTGGGACCCTGAATGGCCGCAGCCCAGGAAGTTGGAGGCATAGGCATTAAGCTGAGGGAGAGGCAGTGGTGTCCAGGGCAGTGGGCGCCAGAGGGCGCCCTCTCCTCCCCCTTTCACTTCACACATTGCTCATGTCGCACAGAAGTAGGCAGGTAGGCCATCCTTCAAGAGGGTGTGGGGGGGAGGTGGTGTAAAAAGGGAAGCCACAGAGAGCTAGGTTGGCTTACAGGACTAGGGGTAGTGACGGTAATGACACATCAGTCACATAGCCACAAAAGGAAGGATGCAGGACAAAGGGCCCATCAAAGCATAGGCAACAAGGGTGCAGGTTGGGGAGCCTGGGCCAGGTAATCAGCCTGGCAACCAGGAGGCTTTGCCTCCGGCAAAATTCAGGGTATAAATATTGGAGGTTTTTCGGTGAGAAAGGAAACACAATTTCACTCTGGACGGAGTGGGACTACTAGCTGGTGGAGGCCGTTGTCCAAAATGGAACTATGCAAATCCCCTGCTTTGTTACCACGGCAGAGCAAACTCTTGTCCATAGGAGAATCGAGGCTACACAGCAGGAGCAAATGCTCTGGCCGGGCCACTGTTGGCAACTCATTGGTCGGGCCACAGAGCAGAACCGGCGCGCAGCAAAGTGATACCTCCCAAAAACCACAGAAAGACGCTTTAACCCTGCTGGGCGCCAAATATGTTTGTCACAGTGCAACAACAGTGGCGGCTCAGGGCAGCACGCCTCGTCGTTCTAAAAAGGCTCCAACCGCTCACTTTGCTGGAAAAAGAAATGTTGGAAGCAGGATTCAAGGAGAGCCAACTACTCACCTGGGTGAAGGAGGCCGAGCGGGAGTTCGGCTGCGAGTGGGTCTGGAAGTGGCTGTATCGCGGCGTGGAGTGAAGCGAAAATCGATCGACTGGGCTTTTCATCGAAGACAGTGAGAACGATTCGGATGATTCCGGCATAAGGGAAATCCCACCTGCTAAGAAGGAACGTCATGAAGAGGAGTTCGTGGTGAGGGGCAAAATGACAGCGGGAATTACCAAAAAGCAAAGGCAAAGATATTACAGGTATGGAACAGAGAAAGCTTAAAAGAATAGTTCATTCAATGTTGCATTCCTAAAGGAGGGAACAGGGCAAAACGTCCTTAAGGAAGGACAGAAATGCAAAAGATAATGGAGAAAAAAAAGATGGGGAGTGAGAAACCAAAAGGTGTCTCACCCACTAGTCCCCAGGGATCCGTCATCCAGGTGGCCAGGACACGGCCATCCCTTTTTGGTCCAATTCCTTGGGGTGGACCATTGCGAGAGGATCACCTGGGTGATGGGTCTTCGGGGAGTGGTATACACTTTCCTTTAACACCTTTACCCCATCCTACCAGGTGGGATAGTAAGGAACTCTACCCCTTCCCCCTTTTACAACACAAACACTTTCACACGGACGGCCCGCTATGGGAGAAAACAGTCTAACACCCGAGCAGTGTACTTGACATGTCCCAATACAATGGTCAGGCGAGGTCCGGAAATTGCCTGACCATCACACACACCCGACTTCCATTAAGCTTCCCCACACGGATAAAAAGCAGAGCAAGAGAGCACACTCTGAGCGAGGCAAAGCTCACGAGGAAACAGCAGTTTCAAGATGGCATCTGAATGAGAGAAGAAAGACGGAAGAATAGGAGGGGATCGCAAGGAGGAAAATTCCCTTGACCTTTCTGATAAGGAACAGTTACTTACAAGAGCCCGCGAGAATAAAAAGCGTAAGACCAGGAAACCAGGCTGAAGAATCCTGCATTGTGTGTCCGAGATACCCGAGGCCCTCCGCGTCAGTAATCAAGGCGGGGAGAAGCAGCAGCAACTATGGTACCGTCCTTGGCTTCAAGAGCAAAGCAGCGTCAGTGAAATCAACACAGCCGGTGAGTTGGGGAGACCGATACAAGACCGGTGTTGTAATGTCCTTCTTGGAGGGTGATGTCACTGACAGTGGAACGTGTGACATCAAATCTGGAGTGTTGGTGTTTGTTAACTGAAGCTGGGTGGTTCCATGAGAGTCAGTTGGAGTATGGAAGCTGGCTCTAAGGGACGTGCCGGTATCTACTGTCAAGTCTTACGACTACGGTTCTTCCTTCTGAATGAGGCAACTAATAAACCTTACAGTAATAGTAACCTGCAGGCTCGGTGATTTCGCCAGAGAACCTCATTATCACGGGTCGGTGATTTCACTAGAGAACCCAGTTATCACAACCGGCCTGTGTTGAAGCCAAGGTTGCAAGCAGCAACATTGAATGGCGAGCCGTGGAACGAACATCGTTAAAACGTGTGTGATAAAAGAGGCAAGTAAAATTGAACTGCTGATGAGTGTTTGAACTTTGAAAGGAAAAGATACAATGCTTTTGACAGAGTGGTCCGGCACAGCGTGGGTGCTCAATTGAAGGTCTCTGTAAGGCATCCAGTTGAGAAGTGAAAGTTAAGAGGTTTTTGAAGAGAGCAAAGAATTGGGAATTGAAGTGGTAAAGTAAAGAAAGTTTGGAAAATTAGATTAATTTTGTCCGAGCCCGACAGAGGGAGATCAATTGAAGGTGTTATGTTAAAGTGGGTCTGAACCCAGTGGAGGAGGACCCGGGGTGAACACTGAATCACCTGAGACATTTTGCATATGAGAATCCTGAGAAGTAAGGAACTTTGATTGTTTGTCGCATCAGGCCCTCTGAAATAAGAGACTTTGAATGGCAAAGAGACTTTGGCACAGAAGAACATGATGTCGAAGTTTTGAACTGCACCCTCGTGCTAGAGAAGCCAGAGTGTGTGCCCCGTGCTGAAAACATGGGAAGGGGAGCCAACGGCTCAAATATCCTGACATATTATTTCTTGAACACTTTTCTTTTGCATAACATTGATTCCCCAGACTATTTGTATTTAGAAGTAAGGATTGGCAATAGGTTTATTAGTATTAGTATAGGCCCTTTTATTTTGGCAAGTGTTAGGCAGAATCCCGTGCAGTTCCCTTAGGGAGCACTACATCAGATTAAAACTACAGGTATAAGCAATAAATCCCCTTTGGTAACAGTCTGTACCACAAAAATTTAGTTGGTAGCTGTGGCTAAGCAGTCAGACTTTTCTCAAGAGGGCGATGAGCAGTATTCAGGGTTTACACATTAGGTATCACAGTATCATGGACCAAGGAAACACAGACCAAAGCTTTGTAGTTTTTAAAAGAATATATATTTAATTTACACACTTCTAAGTCGATACATAAATCACACTTATTAAAGTAAGTTAATTTCAGTCGTTGGAAAGTTTACACAACTCCCTAGTGGCTGGTAGACAAGTTTGCGGTATAGTGAAAACTGAGCAAAACGACACCGTGAAAACCAATTACAAATGGCACTCTACCAAGTCGACGTAAGGTAGTGAAAGCACAAGTTAAACTAGAAATATCTTCAAACGCCTCTGAGCAACCTTTCCTTAAAGTTTGGTGAACAAGTAATGCACAGTAAGACTTTGGCAAAAGGATTCGCAAATGAAAACTGAGCAAAATGGCACTTCACGTTTGAAAACAGTGGGAAGGAAGAGGGGTTTAAGAGATTCAGGTGCATCAACACAATTTGAGATGAAAACCAATCTAGAGAGCAGGTTTAACACTTTAGCCAGAGTCAATAGGCCTGTGCCAGAGTCCGTGGTACAGATTCAAAAGTATATGAGCAAAAAAGGTTCTCGTAGCTGCAGTCAATTCTTATATTTGAAGAGGTAGATGCAAGGCGAAAGACAATGTTAGTCGAGAGGGTGGCCAACCCCACAAGTAGATAAAGGATTTAAAACACCTTTAGAGCTACCACGGAGAAAGGGCGGCCTGGCGGAACAAAGTACCTTAGTATGAAGAAGTGGCTCCTGCAGTGGCGGTTGTTCCTGGTAGTTCCTGCAGTTCGGTGGATTCAGCAGAGGAAGAGAGGATCTCGTCGTGGAAGAAGGTCCGAGTTACTGCACTACCCAGGGATGAAACCAGCCGCGGTGCTGCCAAACGAATAAAAAGTTACGTTCCCTTAAATCGCGTCCCGATTGGACGGGTGCCTGGCTATCCGGCCTCCAAGTGCTGGGCACTGGCGATTCGACCAAGGCAGGTCCGAGGATGCAATTGGTGAACTGGTTGATCCCACCAGCTCAGGGGAAGAAGGCTCTCGTGAAGAAGATATTCTCTCGTCGTGTGGAAGAAAAGTGGTGAGACACTGCAGCAGGGCTTCACCGGTGGTTCAGATGCTGAAGATGTCTTTGGCTTCTCTCCCCTTCGGTTCCGTAGTTCCAGTGGCGACGTCTTGCTCTTCCAGTCCTCAGGACCCTGCTTTTATGCAGAAAGAGACCCATTCATACAGCCTAGCTGTCACTCACACAGTGGAGTGGTCACTTAGGCGGGAGACCCTCCAGCCTATCAGGTTAGAGTGAGGCTTGAGTTGCTGAGGCAACTCTGTCCAGGGGTTCTACTCCCCCTCCCCAACAGTGGACCCACCCCAGACTCAGTGGCGCCGAAAGGAGGGCTTCTCGGCATAAACCCGCCAAAAGGACGAACAAAGGATCCCAAACCTGGGTTAGGAGTTTCGAGTAAGACACAAGAAAGAATTTATATAAAAGTTCTGGCAACAAAAACCCACTGGAGTAAAGTTAATAAAAGAATGCACCAGTGGTAAGTTAGAAGCTGACAGTAAAAGTGTTAGCCTCGAACAATGGGAAAACCACATAGGGATTTATTCGCAGTCGAATAATCCCGGTAGTAACCACTGCCACCAGCCAGAAACTTTTGAGAGAGGGACTGTACGTTACCCTCTCGAAAATGAACGTAAGGGAAACTCTAATAACCATTACCAGTACTTCCACAATATGATGGTTGGTACTGGTTTTGTTCATAAGAGGTGACAAGTAAAGTAAATGGGGACTTTACATGCCCTGGGAGACAGTAGTCAGTCCCAGGGTATGGAGTCTATGTTTGGGGTGGTCGCTACGACACCCCTGTGTTACGGCACGGAGGGTGCTGTGTAACACACAAGTGAATAAAGATGGTTCCTTTGAGAGAGAGAAAACTCATAGGCATTAAACACATAAAAATAGCCTTGAACACACATAGCAAAATGTCTAAGAGTGAGGAAAGAGACTCACTCTTAGCAGGCAAAGAAAATAAATCCTTCAAATCCAGCAAAGCTGCTGGGGGACTCTATAGGTAAGGGAAATTAGCCATAGTATGAGAATTCTCCTTAACAGCAAGACACCACTAGGACTGCATTATTATTATTTGATGGTCGTAGCTCGCTCCCATCTTTAGATTTAGGATTAGATAGGATTTTTCAAACCCAATTGAAGTTCAATAAACACCCTTGAACTGTGACCACTTGTGTCCGTCTTACTGTTTAAGACCATGCCTTCCTTACAGGAGGCAAACAGATAAGGATACAGATACCGTTGGGGATGAAGAACAGCGGCATCTAAAAGCCTGGGTGAGAATAAAAGGGAATATAAAGAGCAACAAGAAAAAGAGAAATACCCAGGGGATGTTTAAAACAAAGAATGGGAGACACACAGCAGGGAAAGATACATATAGAAGATTTCACAAAACATTAGCATGGCACATACAAATTAAAGTAAAAAGGAAAATATAGAAAAAACAGTTAATCAAAATATTTTCGATGCTAGAATATTAAAAGAGGGCTTTTGATATTACCAAAGAGGATAGAAAAGAGGACAAAAAAGATACCCTAAAGAATACAACAATAGAACAGAGCTTTCAGCAATGGCTATCAGCCTTTCGCATATTAGCAATCATAATATCAGAAAAGTTCCCAGAGGAGGGCACACGACTTATAGCATATCAGCATAAAGTGTTGGAGGTCCACAGGAATTTTGGGGGTGATGCGTGGCTCAACTACGATAAAGAGTTCTGTATGCTGATGGTCAGCTATCCCGATTTAGGGTGGGAAGAGCAATAAGCCAATCACTACATTTCTAATGTACTGAAAGCAAAGATGGCATAGGTACAGTACAGCTACAGTATATAGGTACAGGTACAGTATACAGGCTATCAGAGATCATATGCCCACAACACGCACAAGGTCAGGATAATTACCCCTAATTTAGGCAGCAGCCCTTTCGGAAGAAAAGATTCTGGGGGGACAGAGGAATTGGCAACGCAACACCCATCTTTTTACACCCACGTGCCAGTTTGGGTTGGGTGGAGGGACAGTGGGAGCAACAACATTTGTTGGAAATTCGAAAAAGGTTTCTGTAACTGGAGAAAATAATGTAGATTCAAACATCAGTGCAGTAAGTGTGGCTCCGAACACAGCAGTACAAAAAGCACAGGGAATCCCAGACCAATGGATCTTAAAATACCCTGAGAAGGAATGCACACTAGGAAAGTCAATCTACTGACTTTCTTGACCATCTTGATCCCCTTCTGTCTTACCTTCTTTTGTCTTCTTCCGTTCTTGGCAATTTTCCCTTTCCTGCTTATAATTCCTCACTCCCTTTGCTGCTCTCTCTTGCTGACTATTATCACTTGCACTTTTTTCCTTCTCCCTCTTCTCATCACTCTGGCTCTTGCATCTACTTAATCTTTTCTTCCGCTCTCCCGTTTCTTCTTCTCCCTTTTATGCCTCTGATCACTTACTTCTTTCTTTTTCCCCTCTCTTTTTCTGTCGCTGTTCCCCCTCCCACTATCTTTATGCGCTGTAACCCCTCTTCTTTTGATCCTCCATCTTTTCTTTCGTCGCTGAGCCATTTTCTCCCTCCAATTTTGCTTTTCTCCTGACCTAGCAGCTAGTACTCTACTCTTCTTTACAATCTGTTCTTGACTCTACTTTCCCTCTACATCCATTTTCTCCTACTCACAAAACGTCAGAGCCATGGCTTACTCAAGTCTTATTCATCTCTGCCGTAGCTTGCGTAAAGCCGAACGGCTTTGGAAAAGCTCTCTCTCCTCTTCCCACCTTACTACACTTTCAAAGCTACATTCTTCCTTTGATTCTTCTCTACTCATTGCAAAGAAATCATACTTTTCTAAACGTACACTTTCTCCATCTCACCACCCTTGTCATCTCTATCAGCTTATGCACAATATGCTTTCCCCTAAAGCCCATGATCCTTCTGCTTTCGCCTCCCTTTCTTCTTCTGATTTTGCTAACTATTTTACATCTAAAGTAGCAAGGTTTGAAATTGACATTCAATAAGCAGGAGCTAAAACCGGCTTCTGGTTGTCGGGCACCACCCAGTAGGCAGGAGCTACCACAGGGGGACCAGGAGCTACCACAGATGCTCCTTTAACATTTTGTCAATTTTGTATGAACCATTGTGTTTAAATGTGTATTGTATGTGTTCTAATTCTTCTTTATTAACATTCTCAAATAAATCAAAGTTAAAGGATAGTTCCGGGACTTTTTTTTTTATTGTCCCTACGGTTCGGCCATGCGTTTTTAAGCATAAATCGGTAGATCGTAGAAAACTTTCCTATGGACCATACCCGACTTTTCGTCCATTAACGCACTCGAAATCAGCCGCCATTTTCTGATAATCCTCTCACTTGCCGCATTGCCCTGGCTCACCTGCTTTTGCGGCACTAAATCAAATCCCCGCCCCTGAGCCTGACATCAGCAGACGCGTACCGCCCATTTCCCAACGCCAAAGCACGTTTCGTGTCAACAATCGCTGCGCCTCAGCTAATGACGTGTCGCCATGGAAATGGCAGGACGCCTCTTTCCTTAATAAGTATAAACACACCGTTTCACAACACACAGCAGCAGATTTTCGATTCCATTATTCTCTCTGTGTTACTTATAGTATTCTGTGACTCGTTTCTGTGCTCTGGTCAGCTA
This sequence comes from Ambystoma mexicanum, assembly GCF_040938575.1. NCBI lineage: Eukaryota > Metazoa > Chordata > Amphibia > Caudata > Ambystomatidae > Ambystoma > Ambystoma mexicanum. The sequence goes on along the minus strand of NC_090931.1, from coordinate 1,468,659,256 downwards.
CCTTCGCCACTTCTAGGCCTTGTGAACACCTGTACCATCTCTGTAAATTATTTTACTTTCTTTACCACACAATGGCTACAATAATGCCGTATATGTACGAGCCCGAGTACACCGAGGAAGAACTACTGGAAAGGCAAGCACGCGAAAACGATGGGGATTCGGACGGCAGTTGGGAGGACCAGTCAACGGATGAAGAGCCTGGACCATGTCGCATGGACGGCGTCTCCACCTGGTGCACGTGCAATCGGTGCAAGCTAATGCCAACTGAGGAGGAGAACTGCTGCTGCCGTGAAAATTCCGGGTGCTAGGAACAGATGTTGCAATGGAAGAGAATGAAGTGGACGACAATGAAACACCATCAATATCACTGAACATAGCGGAAGACGATATCAGAGATTCTACCTTTCATGTGAGTGACATGTCCTCAACGTTACAGGCAGAACCAGCTGGGATGCAGAGTGACAGTATAAGGAAAGAGGCCAAATTCATTGTATTCGATAGTTGTTTGATTGATATTATTATTCGGATGAAATGTGGGCATTCGGTTGGTGGGGAAGTATGTGGGGAGCCATTGATTAATGTGACTCGTGCAATTCGAGGCACTAACCTTAAAATACATGCCATCTGTACAAAATATCATCCTTTCTCATGGTCTGCACAACCCATGCTGGGGCAACTGCCAGCAGGCAATCTACTTTGTGCAGCGGCTGCACTTTTTAGTGGTTCAAGTTTTAAAAAGTTAGAGTCTTTCTTTCAGTTTGTGGGAATCCATTTCATTGCGAAAACTCAGTTCTACAAATACCAAACCGATTATCTATTTCCAGCCATTAGCGAAGCTTGGAGAATGGAAAAAATGTCTATTGATAGTACATTAGCGGGCAAACGGTTCAGGCAAGCCGGTGATGGACAGTGCGACAGCCCAGGATTTTCAGCCAAGTACTGCACCTACCACTTTCAGGACATGGAAAGTAAGAAAATTGTGAGTTCGGTGGTCGTGCAGGTGTCACAAAGTACATCCTCAGTGGCCATGGAGAAAGTTGGCTTTGTAGCATCATTGCAAGAACTACAATCGCGGGGAATGGTGATCGACCTGATAGCCACGGACAGACACATTTCAATTGGCAAGACAATGAGAGAAGAGTACAAAAATATAAATCACCAATTTGACGTTGGCATCTTGCAAAAACAATCAATAAAAAAATGTCTGCTGCAGGTAAAAAAAAAAGAAACGCAAGGTATTTCACAGTGGTCCAAGTCAATCAGCAACCATCTTTGGTGGAGCTCAAAAACATGTGGAGGGTCGTTGGAAATTCTACTGGAAAAATGGCGGTCAGTAATGCTACACTGCACAAACGTTCACCGTTGGAACACAAACCAACATTTCCACAATTGTGAACATGGCCGTTTGTCCACAGAGGAGGCACGGAAGAAGAAGTGGTTGATTCCTTCATCACCCACTCACAAAGCCATTGAAAAGATTGTATTTGATAAAACTATAACAAGAGATTTGAGGGGACTCACGGAATTCTGCCACACAGGAGATTTGGAGGTGTTCCACAATATGTGCCTAAAGTACAGGCCAAAACGATTGCATTTTGGCATGGAGGGCATGATAAATCGGACTCTTCTAGCGGTCTTGGCACATAACCATAATGTTGGACGTCAACAAAGTAGGACGACCGGAACGTTAGGGACGCTTCGCTACAATAAGGCCTTCACTAAAAGAAGTAAACAATGGGTGATCAAACCAGTGTTTGAGGATATGCAATATGAGTTTATTGAGAGACTTATTGTTGACGTCCTAGATAGGCACATAAATGGAGTTGTGAACGAACCTGTGCAGGGGACAACTGCATTGCCACCCAACATTGCCTCTGTTCCATGTCCACCTAAAGAAGAGCTCATTGAGAAATACACATCACGGTTTAAATGATTGTAATTTGATTGTCTGTTCTCTCGAGTCTCCTCATGTCGCAGGCCCATTGAATATGTGTAGCTATGTATTGTGTAAATAAAAGTGATTGCTCAGTGTACATGCAATGTGTCTATCCAACCTTGTTCATCTGCGCATTAAATTAAACCAAACAGTATTATAAATCATTTTTCAAAAAATATAGAATGTCTCCGTATTTATGGTTCTCTGGGGCTGCAAAGCACGCAGACAAAATGCAAAAATGGAGTGTAAATTTCAAGTCCTGTGAGATGGCCTTACACTGAATGTAGCCAAATAGGAATGTGCGCTCGTTCAAAGTGAAGGTCAGCTGCTTTGATTTTTTGCTCGGGTGCCGGAATGGCCCACGACTCAGTATAAGGTTGTATTGTTATTTGACCTTGACAGGCCGGGACCATCCCGAAAGACTTCTTTTTGGGGGTGTGGGGCAATAACGTAAGAAACGATAATGAAGCCATTTCATGTTCGTTCATTAGAAGAAAGAACGTCGGCATAGAAGGAGTGGTATTTCGGGGCTGCCCTACGCACAGACACAATGGAAAATGCAAATATAATGTAAGTAACTCTTTAGATGAGTTTATACCGCAATTTAATTACTATACAGTAGCTTTAAAGACGGGTTAAGTTGTACTTGTTCGTTCTATGTGGCATAGTTTTGTACCGCCACTATCTTGAGGAGAACCATCTCCTTTTACGGAAGCACCTCAAAACCTTCCTCTTTGCTTCTGCTTTCTCTCTCCCTCTCCCCTGCTACAACTGGTCCACTGTCTGCGACCTCGGTCCTGGGCCCTTCCACTCTCCACCTGCACTGCCTCCCTGTCAACCCCTGCACTGGGGGACTGTCTCAGTATCCTACAGCCACCCCTTGATGTATAATACCCAGTTGCACTGTCCTAGCTATGAAATAATTTCCCGACCTAATATATAAAATGAAGAATTTTAATAAAGATCTGATGGTGAGACTAATTTCATTTTTTATGTTTTTCAAACAGGTACATCATGCATTACTGCATGTGTCACGAGTACCAGACACCGGCGGATGGGTTTTTCAACCGCCAGTTGCTTCTCCGCGTGAACAACGTTACCACCCTGACCATTTTATGGGACGATCGCCAAGTACAAGTATGCCCTTACGCGGTACTAACGGCTAGATGCAACATACAGACCGTTGTGGTGGCCTAGTGCCTCGTTGTTGGAACAGCCATGCGATTATCAGTGCGACCGAAGAGCTTATTTTATCGTAAACCAACACCCTGTGTACTGCACACGAACATCGCTTGCCTCAAGACGAACTATTTTGGATCGAGAGCAAAGAAAAATGCAAATCCCAGAATATTCTCTAAACATTTGATGTCGAATAAATGTACTTTGCCAAATGTACAATCTTGCCCTTTGCTTTTAAACCACAGTTTCATATTCCGAATTGTGGCGCTGTATTGTGAGATGATCTAAGACCCTGTGTACAGCAAAGGAACATCGCGTGCCTCAAAACGAACTTTTTGGAACGTGAGCAAATAAAAATGAAAATCGCTGAATATTCTCAAAATATTTGATGTCAAATAAATGTACTTTACCAAATTTACAATCTTGAAGTTTAATTTAAAAGTACAGTTTCATATTCCCGATTGTGGCGCGCTGTGTTGTGTGAGCTCATCTGTGTTGATTTCCGGGTTCTGTGTGGAGTCGCGTAGAAGACGCCTGGGCGCGTTTGCCTACGCAGCTCAGTCACGTCACGGATAGAGGCGGGGAATATCAATGTTTTGATAAAGTCTGTTTCAGGGGCGGGGGATTTGATTTAGTGCCGCAAAAGCAGGTGAGCCAGGGCGATGCGGCAAGTGAGAGGATTATCAGAAAATGGCGGCTGATTTCGAGTGCGTTAATGGATGAAAAGTCGGGTATGGTCCATAGGAAAGTTTTCTACGATCTACCGATTTATGCTTAAAAACACATGGCCGAACCGTAGGGACAATAAAAAAAAAGTCCCGGAACTATCCTTTAATGTCTCAGTTACAGGTTTGGAAGGCACCAGTTGGCCATAGGAGACAAAAGTAGCTCCTGGTAGCTGTTGGTTTCAAGCAAACCAGGCTCTACTATGCTAGAAGCAGGAGCTAAATAGCTCCCAGCTCCCCTCAATTTTGAACCCTGAAGTAGCTAATCTACGACTAGCTTTTACTCCTTTTCCTTTTCTTCTCCTCCTCCTGTTTCATCACTGTACCCTTTCATCGTTCTCTCCTCTTACAGATCTTGACACTTCTGCTCTTTTAAGATGTGCTCATCCCACAGCTTCTCCCATGATTCTCGTCCTTCTCTTATTCCCCAAGTATATCCCCATGTTCATTTCTATCTTACTTCTCTCATTAACTCTTCCTTTCTAACTCTTGCTTCCCCGCTGCTTTCGAGCATGCGCCAATTCTTGGGATTCTTTAAAAAACCTCTTGATCCTTCTTCCCCGGCTAACATTCGTCCCATTTTCCTCCTACCTTTTCTCTCTAAAATTCTTGAACGGGCTGTCTGTACCCAGATAACCCGTTATGTGAGTTTTCATTCTCTTCTTCCCCTTTTGCAGTCTGGTTTTCACCTGTCTCACTCCACCAAAACTGCACTTCTTCATGTTTCTATTTCTCTACTCACTGCTCGCCACTCTAAGCTTTCTTCTATTCTTATTGTTCTCGATCTATCGCAGCGTTTAACACTGTGGATCACTCCCTTCTTATCTCCCGTCTTTCCATTTTTGGCATTTCATATTTTGTTCTCAAATGGTTCTGCTCTTATTTTTCACAATGCACTTATTCTGTTACTTGGGCTAGCCACTCTTCTTCTTAACTTCCTCTTCTTTATGGTAACTCCCAAGGTTCGCTACTGGGTCCTCTTCTTTTCTCTCTCTACACTGCTCCTTTTTCTGCTCGTATCTCCTCTTTCAACCTTTCCTTTCATCTTTATACCGATGACTCCCAGATTTTTCTATCTTTTTCTTATTTTGATTCTGTCCTACATTCTACTGTTTCAAACTGTCTCTCAGCTGTTCAGAACGGGATGTCTTCTCACTTCCTATATCTTAATCCCTCAAAAATTGAGTTTGTTCTTTCCCTCTTCCTGTCATGCGTGCCGGGTCCTGGAAACAGTGGCACCGATTTCGGTGGGGCGGCCATTGAATGTTCCACCACGTTGTTCTTCTACGTAAGGTGGCGGTCTAGTCTTTCACTGCTCTCCGTTCGGCGCGCGGATTGCTGGGAGGCACTTATTCCCCGTCCTCCCAGCAACCCGCGCGTTGCAACGTCAGAGTTTTCGCTTTGCCGCACTTTGTGTGTTTGTTCCAGCGCTTACTTTTCCCTTTTTGCACTCCGGTGCTTTCCGCCGCACTGTGCCATTATTTACATGGACGGTGTCGCTCTCTTCACCTCTCTCTCTTACCTTTGATTCACCAGTCATCTTTTGCCGGGCTTCCATTCCCCTCTTCCGCTCGGCGTTCTTTCTCTGTTGCCTTTCAGTTTTAGTTTCGGTTCTACTTACTTTCTCTCTCTTGATCCTCTTGCTCAGGATCCTCCCTGCTCGTTCTTCCTGCTTTCCCTTCTCTTCTTCTTCTTTGTTTCAACTGACTTGCTTCCGTCCTGCCTCCCGTTCCTTCCGAATTGAAGGACTTTGTTGTTATTGTGCATCTCTTGTACCTGCCGGAATTACGTCTCCTGCCGTGCTGTTATTTGGAAAACAGCCAGCTTCCTCAACCAGCTCCTAGAAGCACCCCATTTACTCCAACCTTCCCATCCACGCCTCCAAGACCCGGACTCCACGGACTGATGGGTTTTTTGTAGCCAAAGGCTTTTCCCCTCCTTTTCTACCTGTTTCGGGGGAGGGACCACAGGGGGCTACAGCTTACAGGTGGCAACTGTGGCTTCCCATCGAGATAGGCTTCATACGTCATCTCCACACCAATATCGAGAACCAATTGGGTACAACACGGAGTCCAGTTCCACAGGTGAGGAGTCGGAAGAGGGTAGTGGTTCAGAAGAAATAGAAGTGTATTGTGACAGTTGTGACACTTCCACTATTTCTCCCATCCCTTTGACTCCCTCTCTTTCCTTTCCTCCATCTACTCTTTCCTTTTCTCCCTCCTGGGTGTTATCTTTGATCCTTATCTTTCTTTTTCTCTCCATATCGCGTCTATCACTCGCTCTTGCCGCCATGTTCTGTTTAACATTAACATTTGTTGTGCTCATTTCTCATTATCGCCACTAAACTACTTTCATCGTTATTACTTGGTCTCCCTGCTTGTCATCTTTTCCCTCTTCGTTCTGTTTATAACTCTTCCATCCGCCTCCTTTTTTCTATACCCCCTCGTTCCCCTATTATTTCTTCCTTACTGTTCCATTTCACTACTTCCCCTATGAATAATTTTCTCTCGATTGTTTTTTAGTGTACCCACGGTTTGGCCCCCCTTCTCTCTTCTTTACATTCGTTCTATGTTGTCTCACGCCACTTGCGATCTCAGAATTAATTTCTTTCGACTGTTCCTAAGCCACATTGTGCTTCATCTCATTTCCGCTCCTTTTCTCTTTTAGCTCCCAAGCACTGGAACACCCTCCCTCTTTCACCTCGCTCCTCCTCATCTATTTGTATTTTCCAAACTAATCTGAAACTCTGCCTTCTTGCATCTCTAATTCTTTAAAAGTAAAACCAAAATGTTTTTTTTCTCTGTTGATCTAAATTTGTATTCATTTTTATCATTTTGATTGTACTGTTTTTTAGATTCTTTTATTGTACAGCACCTTTGGCGAAAGGCGCTTTATAAATGTAATAAATACAAATACAATACAATAAAATTACAGGCAGTGCTAAAATGGCTATAACAAAAAAATCCAGACAAAGAGACTAGCAACTTTATCCATAATTGTTTTACTCATGGTTTTATAATTCCATTTCAAGGGCCCAGCTACCAGGCTATCCCCAACAACCTCAAACCAACCAAGGTAAATACCAAGATAGTGAAGAAAAAGATACAGAAGGAAGTCAACCTGGGCAGGGTTGCGGTACCATTTGACAGAATACCTTCCAGCGAGTACAATCTGCTTGGTACCTAAAAAAGAGGAAGGGGCATTTAGGCTGATAAATCTTCCATACCACTCCCCCTCCCCTGCCCCCGCCCCGGGGAAAAAGTCAATGATGGCATTTTCAGCTTGGAAGCAGCAGTTGCTTATACCGAGTTTCAGGAAGCCATTATATTAGTGAGTAAGGCCGGCAGAGGACCATTGCTAGCCAAAGTTGACATACAATCAGCTTACAGGCTATTCCCAGTACACAGGATTTTCTACTCCTGGTTATGCTTCCAGTTTGAGGACATCTTTTATTATGACAAATGTTTGCCCATGAGGTGTGCAATTTCATGCGCATTCTTTGAAAAATTGAGTTCCTTTTGACAATGATCATTAGAAAAGATCATGACCAATGCCTGGATCATACACTATTTGGATGATTTTTATTTGAAGGACTGCAGTGATCGAACTGGTGTAGACGGACATCAAGGGTGTTTGAGGATCTGGCAGAAGCATGGGGCATCCCGCTAACACAGACCAAAACAGTAGGGCCTTTACACATAATACACTTCCCCTTTATAGAAATTGACTGGCAAAAAGGGTAGTGCCACATACCGAGAGAAAAAGTAAATGACCTTATGCGAACAAATTGACATGATAAAAAAAAGGAGAGAAGGCAACAGTGAGGGAGCTTCAGTTATTAGTGGGCAAACTTAAAGGAGCATCGAACTAAAGACCAGAGGGGCAAAACAGAAACATCACCCCATAAGGCTAGGTAAGAATGTTAAGAAAGACCTAGTTATGTGGGAAGAATTTTTACTGGACTTCAATGGGTCGTTTATATAGCGCACGCCTTTTAACCAAGAAAACAAAAGAATATTGTTTTCCGATGCAGCAGGAAGCAAAGCATTTGGGGCGGTGTTGGACAAACAATGGTGTGCTGGGCTATGGCCTATGCCCTGGCACACAAAATGATGGACTAGAAACATCACATTACTTAAGATATAGGAAGACCACATGATGAAATAAGAAAATGTGTGCTTCCTAGTCCCAGTATCCTTGTAGTTATGGGAAAGGTAGTCCTTTCTTGATGCTTTTCAAAGTCTGGGTAAGTGCTCTTTAAGAACAAGTCAGCTCTGAGTGACTTTTTATTTATTTTATTCATTTATTTGCATTTTTAAAGCGCTCACACAGCACACGGGCATCGAGGCGCTGTTACAACAGGAATTGCTCGTTTTAGTTGCGTAGTTGGTTGTCTTAGTTACGTATTTATAATAAGCTTAAATACCGAGAGGTTTCTAAGCGGGGACTTGCAGGTAGAGTTTGGGAAAGTATTTTCATGGAACTTCCATACAGTTTTTGAGGAAAGATTTTCCATGTTCTTCCTAAATGGATGAGGGGTGGTGTAACTATATGCCATTAAGGCATCGAGCATGGATGGGGTATCCTCAAGAGAGGAAGGGGAATACCATGCCTTGGTGCCCTGCTACTCCCCTGGAGCGTGTCTCCCCCATGTGATCCTCCCTCATATAGCTACCCCCAGGGTCAGGATCAGGTAGCGGCTGCTGTCCCCTGGCCACATGGGGAGAGGACACCACCGGGAAAGAAGCGTTGACACCATTGGATTCATCACACCTATCTGGGATACATCCTATCTGCCAAAGGGACGCAGATGGATCCGGAGAAGGTGAAGGCAGTATTAGAATGGTCTGCCCCTACGCGAAATAAGGAGTTTTTTTAGGATTCACAAACTTTTATAGCAAGTATCACAAATTAATCACGCAAAATCCTTCTATTAACTAACCTCTTGAAAAAAGGCAGAAGAATTCATTGGAATGAAGACACCCAGAAGGTCTTCCATGGCCTTAATACTGCATTTACCACTGCTCACATACTGAGATTACTTGACCAGAACAAACCATTCATAGTGGAAACTGACAGGCTCCAATAGTGCCCTTGGAGCAGTGCAAATACAAAAAAGTAAAATCAGGAACCGAGTTTCCCATTGCCTATCTCTCTAAGACCCTGACTTCCTCTGAGCTGAATAACACAGTCCTAGAAAAGTAATTGTTAGCCTTAAAAAAGGCATTCCGGGAGTGGCGACATCTTCTAGGGTCACAACATGCTGTGGAGGTTAAAACTGATCACTGTGGGGGGAGGGGCGCGACCCGGGAGCTCCATTAGCATGAATAATCTTTCGAATTGAATGCAGCACAACGTGTGGGAATATATGCAGCACTGCTGGATCAAGCCCGGTTGAAAACTGCATCATAATCGGGTACGAAATCCCCCTCGGAATTATGCGCGGTCTCGAGGGCTGAACACAGAACGGGCCCAAAATGCATGCGGCCATGCAGCCGTTGCTGCCATACGAGGAAGACGGAGCCGGCTTTTTGCTATGTGTCAGAAAACCCTATCCTGCTGACTGAACATGCGTGCATTACTTAATGGATAGGATTTTTTGACACCAGGAATATGGTGTGCCTGTCTTTCTGGGGTACCGGGGGTGCAATACAACTTCATGAGAGCTCAAATTACATAATACGGTGAAGCCGTGTCACTAGCAACTCCAAAAGGGACATAAAAAGCACGAACCAGCGGGCAAAGGAACCTGAACCCAGCGGACACTTTGTTTTATAGGCTCACAGGATTCTAGTAAGCACTAAATGTGCAAAACATATTAAAGAATCCATCAAAAATGTCAATGCATGTGTATGTGAACTAAGTGCATTATTTACGTGATAATAATGCACTTAGTTCACATACACGTACATATTCGTGATAAGTCCGGCTGACTGCGCATGCGTGCGCATGCTCAGCGCGTGTGAGGAAGCCTGAATTGAATACCCTATACAGTGGGGACCTGCACTGGCAGCAGTGTGCACAAGCTATAACAAAAATAAACATAGCTCTAAACACTTCAATATAGTGATTCTTAGCATCACTGGTGTTAATACTCAATATTGACCAGAAAGAAAAAAACAGTTTTGTTCCTTAGTACGATTGTACGTGTAATATATATGCTGTGAGCACAGATCTCAGCAGTAGGTACCTAACACAGCGAGCTATCTTTTCTGCAACTGTACAAGAACAGGGCACTTCCAGTGAAGAGGGTTCGGTTCCAGCGAAGAAAAAGTCGTGTGTAGTGCTAGAATATTTATAGGAGGTAAATACTCGAGGGAAGGGACTGTAAACTCATAATAAGGGTTTGGGGCCTGCGGGTTTGTAAGCCAATTGGGCGTTTCAAGTGTGACACGTAAATCGGGAATACTGTGTTCCATATGTTGATGATCTGGCCTTGTGTGGCCAGACTTATGTGGGAGTTAGAAACTCCTGAATGAATTGCAGACATATGCAAAATCAATGGTTTGCGGATTAATTACAAGAAAACAAGAACGAATGCACTCTGCATGCAAGGATATTTCAAGTGGGGACATGCAAGTAGGGAACGGAGGGGGCGCTACAGTAGGAAAGCACGGTGGAGCACAAACGATGTATGGGGCGGGCACCATGGGCTATTTAACAAGGCAGCACCTGCGGCAATTATTGTTTGGGCATTATGGTACGGTGGTGGAATGTTCTTCTGGGAAGCGACATGGGCGAAGAGCGAGTATGGTACCCGCCAGTTTTGTTTCTAGTGAATTGTGGCATATTATAAGGGATATCGCGAGCGTCATCCTGGGCGTGTCAATTAATGGGGGATGAACGTCACGCGTACCCTTGCGCATAGCATATACATACATACATACGTTAGTTGAGCGCGGCGGGATGGTGGGTGAACGGGATGTAAGTAATACACCTTCATCAATATGTTTTACCAGTACATGTATTAGGCGGTCCCGTGTCGATTTGGCACTTTCATGTGCTGGCAAGGGTGCCTCAAAGATGGTTAGGTGTGTATCAGTGTTAGGGTTTCCTTAGGGGATCCAGGCGAGCGCTGTAAGGGGGCGATAAGGTGATTGGGCATTGGATGATTTAGGGTGGGGATATCATTTTGTTCAAATATCAAGGCGTGCGGTCTCCAAGCCGCTCATTGCAGATGGGGGTAGGTGCGTTTTGCTGGGGATACGGGCAGCGGGCGTTAGAGGTGGCAGATGAGCAGGCTTCATGCAGGGGGTAGGGGGAATTGTCGGGAGGGAGGAGGTGGGGTGCAGGGCTGGGCGAAAAGAGAACGGTAAGTTGAGGTTAGGTAGTGGACAAGGCAAGGGCGGGGGTATAAATGAGCGGATAGGCGCACGCATGAATACGGTGCGGTAAGCAGGATGCGGCAGGGAGTGGGGGTGTAAAAGTTGGGTCACACGGTTGTGCGGTGAACAGCAAGAACTAAAAGATTGGGTTTTTACCTGTTGCATAAGGGGGGCGTTTTATGCCGCATCGCAGGGAGTGATGTGCAAAGGTAACGTGCAAAAAATATAACAAAGGGTTTTAAAGGGGGAATTGGTATGGGAGCAACGGGGGTGTTCGTGGGGGTTTTGGCAGGGGAGGAGGAGGCATGGTGCGAGAGGCGTAAGGCAGCTTGGTAGGAGAAGTGTTGGGCCGGGAAAAGTAGGGCGGTGCAGGGAATGTGCAGGAGGGGCGGTTGGAGGTTTAGTTACGGTTGGGCCAAGGTGTTCGGTATGTCCTGGGGGGGATTGGGAACGCGCGATTGCATACCAAGGGGCAAGGGTTGGTGGGGGGGGGGGAGAAGGCAGCGTTGGGTAATGCAGGGCGGGCCAAGTGGGAGATAAGGGTGAGAGTGCTCGGTGTCACCTTGGGCAAAGCGCGCAGGGCCATATAGTCCGGCCATAAATTTGGAGAGAGCCTGGCCACCTAATGGCCTGGCCCAGGAACATGGCAGGGAAATGAAAGGGTGGGACACATGTCTTTAAAGCGGCTGGGAAATGTAAACAAATGTACGGAGACAGTGTGGCTCAGGCCCCGTTGCTACAGAATGGGCAGTTGGTTGCCCTCATAGCCACCTGTACTAGGCGCAAATGCCAAGCGCTGTTGCAGGTAAGTAACCTTCCTGCCTTGGTGGTGACATAAGGCACACAACGTGGCAGACCTGCATACATACAGCTCCATGGTAAAGGTTTATTTTTTTGGGGACTCGACTTTGGCGAAGCGTATTTATGGTACCCGCCAGGATTGTTTGTATTGGATTGTAGCGTATTATAAGGGACTTGCGAAGCTTCCTCCTGAGCTGTATACTGGAAGCAATATTGTCGCATTGCACCTTCTGGAGTGCATGGGCTTTTGACCGTTAAAACGCACTCGGCTGTGTGCTAGAATGTATACTGATTATTGTGAGTACCGGCTAATGAGCACCAAAGGAAACGTTAAATAACAGACCAGTATTGCTTGGCGCCGGAAGATTATGGCCGTGGCAACGCACCTAGCCAGGTTGCGATAGTTAGACATGTGGTCCAGGGTGCGTGCGGCAGGGAATTCGGGTTGTAGTAGGGGGGAGAGGGGCTCAGTGGCATCAAGAAATCTGGAATGTAGAGGGTGTTGCGAGTTATGGGCAGGCGGAGCACGAGTGGAGTGGGGGAAATTCGGGAATGAGAAACGGGAGAAACTTTTCATCATCATGTTTTATAGAATGTTCGCCAGGGCAGTGTGCCTTTAGGAGGCTTAGGGCATGGTATATACATTGGAACACTAAATGCAGACAGGTCCGGGTTTTGTGTAAGAACCAAATGCATTCAGGGAGTTGTGGTATTCATTTACTTCAATGACATTTAGCAGATTATCAAGGTTTGCAAAAGGAAGGCTTGGGGCTGGAAACGAACTGGTCCACAGAGATTGAGTTGTACCTGGGATGGTAACCCTAACTTTAAACGTAAACACCAAAGGTTAGATTGCCCGTTTGCATCAGTGCAAAATAATTTTGCGTGCAAGACGTTTTGCAGTGACTTGTGCGCCCACGCACAAGCACAAAAATTGGATCTGCACTGACGAGAAACACACGACCACCTATTAACCAGTGCATAGAGAACATGTGCCACCAGTAGGTCATTGCAAATGGCAGTACCATGTTACCCGGCACCTGAGCAGTTCATGAAGATGTGCCCTTAGGTTTCTTTGTATAGCGCTTAAAACTGAGGCTTAGCTGCAAGGCGCTACCAAAGCTCACGGCGTTGCACGGTACGGTATCCTGCGCTGTGGCCGCAGCTCGTCGTCATACTGTGGGGCGTAGACAGCTAGTGTTTGGTGATCTGTTTCTAAGCGCTGCCTCCGACCGTTCAAGGTTTTTGAATCTATTTGGAAGTGTTGGTTATTGCGTATGGAATGCTTTTGGTCTGTTCGTACTAGATGGCACTGCAGGGGTGGACTGGGAACTAAAAGAGGCCGTGGAAGTAATATTCAAAGTGGCCCCATATTACTCATTTTCAGCGAGCCCAAGGCTTTTCCTGCGAAAAATGTGGGAATGCCACATAAAGAGGGCCAGGGTGCAGAGGCCCACCGGGTAATCTCCAGAGTTCCCTATAAGCCAGTCCACCTAGGGGTGACAGTAATGTGCATATGTGTTTCCGGAGTCTGCCTGGAAGTGGCAGTACTGTGTCTGTGTTTTCTGCTTCTGCCTGGAGGGTAATGGACGATGCTATGATATGCCATCAGTGTCTGCTTACCTCCCCGTATCTGTGGGGAAGCGTGTTTACTGTTTGGAAGTAGCATTTGTGGTTTCCATCACAGTTTCGAGGTGTTAGTACTTGTGTATTGGGGTCTTGTAGGACCGTTCACAGGTGCAGGGGTCCTCTCTTGTGGGAAGTTTTTTTTGCCAAGTTTTTTTTGCCGAGGCGAGGGAGGGGAACAGGGGGGAACGAAACAGCGATCTTACTAGGCCCAGTGACATTGAGAATGTGCAAGTGCATAGGGGCAGAGCTCCAGTGAGATGGATGTGTAGATAGATGGGTAGACCCAATTGGAACATTCTGAACGGGCAGTCCCAAGCTGCATAATCATGCACCAGGCTACCTGCCAATATTGGTGCCAGGCATAATTAAGCAAGGGGGCAATAGGCATACATGGTGAGGTTATAGCAACATGCGGTCTCCGTGGTTTCATGTGCCAGGCTAACCGAGAGTGGAAAAGGTACTTGCCAATATTGGTGTCATGCAGAATTAAAGGATGGGGCATTAGGCATGCATAGTGTTGTTAACGCGCCATGCGGGCTCCGGGTAGCACGGGGCATTGACACACCACAGTCAACTAAGAATGACGAACTAGAAAAGGAGTTACTAGGCCCACACTTTCTCCGTTGGGGCTGTGCGCCTTTGACTGTTGGCAATTTGAAATAGGTTGGTTCAGGCTTGGCCGTTTGTTTTCATTTTGTCAGTACACAGTGGCATGTGGGGTTTCATTCCTTTTGTGGCACTGTCAGGGGGCTGCCAGGATGAGGTTGACAAAAGTGATCCAAACTGCACAGGTTAAAGAAGATCTATTCAACAGCACTGATCTTTTTAACAACCCGGTCAAAAGACTGGCCGAAGCTTTCAGCTGCATGGCGAAGTGGCTCGGCAGGCCCAAACTGGCCAGAAAACCAGTCGTACAGTGACTGTCAATGCAAATAACATAATTACCCGACTGGACAATATACCTTTGAATTAGTGGAATACTTATCCCATGTACCTAGCGTGCGGGGGGGGTACGTAACAAGGTGCAAAGTAATTTAGGTTACTGACGTATGAAGCAAAAGTTCTCGGCTGTTCTAGAAATACTTATTATCTAGGTGTTCTGCAAAACTGCTCAAGTAGACATCACACGCTAAGCAAAGCCAAGTTAAGCTAAGCTAATCCGTAAGTTTGGGGGCGATGGGGGGAGGGGGAAGAGGGTCAGGCACCAGTAAATCATTACGGGTCCGGCGGCAACCTGCCGGTAGCACCGGCACGGTTACCGCCAAACCCGTAATGATGCCCATTGTTTCTTCTTGAAGTCACTGACTTCAAAGGGGGTGAGAAGCAGTGGTAGGGATTATGAAAAAGGAGCAAGCAGCGGGCTTAAAGGGGGGGTATTGTGGAGGGTAAGGGGAGGACTGATTCAGGGATTAGGGAAGGAGGGTTTTGGATCAGGGTTGACTCTTGAGGCATAAGGGCACAGAAAAAGACAAGCAAAGGCGATTTGGGGGGTGGGGGGGAGAAAGACACAGAGGGACCTGGAGGACAAATTGGCAGCAGTCAGGGCCTATATGGGGCATAAGGATGAGGGGGTGCTGTGTTCCTGCTTTTCCAGGAGCCAACACCCTAATTCAGCAATCTCAGTCGGTGGTAGTTACAGGTTAAGACACGTATTGCTGCTTCATGTAGAATGCTAAGCTATTGGCCAGCAAGTCTGCTCCTATTATTACTGCACTGCCAATGGAAGGTCTCCACTCAGACATTTTCCCACTGGACACACAGAATGAACCACACCAATGTTAATGCTGTGGGTAATGGTGAAACAAACTGAACTACTTTTCAAACTTTGGTGCTGAATTTCAGCATTATCTATTTGATATGGACTCCTTGTTCTTGCATCACTGCCTGGGTCTGCTCAGTGTCTGTCTGCTCAGTGCAGAGTTTGGCGGCTGGTCCTTGAGTGACAAACATCACACGTGGCGCTTATGGTAATTCCTTTACCCATCAACAAATGGGCGGGTTGCCCAATGCCTGCTGTCGGTAGGATTTTATGACTGGTAGGAAGAAATGACAGGTCAGGCTGTCAGATTTTCCTACCCCTGGGTGGGTTGCCCAATGCCTGCTGTCGGTAGGATGTTTTGACGGGTAGCAAAAAATGACATTACACTTCCTGTCAGATTTTCCTACCGATAGGATTTTCTGACAGATAGCAAAAAGTGACGCTACACCGGCAACTGAGGGACAATCTCCGTCAGAGCTGCAGGTGGTGAGGGGACAGCACCCAGCACGCTTGCCCCAACGTCAATAGCGTGTTGCCACACGCTACCCTAAGCCAGCACCACCCCCCCCCTGCAATACGGGTGCCAGAGCCAATATAAAAGGGAAATATATTGGCACAATACGGGCAGCTGTGAGACAGATCACCCGCAGGGCGGTACCACGCGCTACCTTGGTAACACCAGCCCCCACCTGTGATACGGGCCCCAGAGCGAACTTAACTGTGATATTAAACAGCACTGTGAGACGGAGTTGGCAAATGAGGGACAATCTCCGTCGCAGCTGCAGGCGGTGATAGGACAGCTCGCCAGCACGCTTGCCCTAATAGCAGCGTGTTGCCACACGCTACCCTAAGCTGGTGCGGGCACCCCCAGTGTTACGGGTGCCGGAGCCAATGTAATAGGGCAATATAACAGCACAGTGCGGGCGGCTGTAAAACAGAGCTCAGCACACCCGTCAGATCATCCACAGCGGGGTACCACGCGCTGCTTTGCCAAAGCCAGCCCCACCAGTGATAAGGGTCCCAGAGCTAACATAACTGGGAAATTTAACAGTATCCTGAGGCGGAGCCCTGCGCCCCCAATGGCCCAACTGCAACCCTCCTACCGCTTGCCTCCAGCACTACCCCTACTCCACCGCAAGACTGGGCTGACACTGGCCCTATAAGCAAGGACTGCAGAAACTGCCAACTACAGACCGACCGCAAGCTGAAAGCAGCTAAGCATAACATTGGTGGAGTGTAGGTCAGTCACCCAGAGAGGCAGTGCTCTGGGTATACCACAGCCCCGGCACGCGGGCCGAACACCATACCAACTTACCCTCTATCTGCGTTGCCCATTGTATGGGGAGTTCATATTAACCCCAGCAGACACCAGAGCCCCAACATTGCCACTTCATCAACATACGAAGAACCTACTGTCTGAGATATCCTGTTGGTAATGACCCGAGGAGGAGCCAAAGGGAGCAAGAAGGGACCCATGGATGCGTTTGCAGGCACATCCCGGCAAGGCGACCCCGCCTGCCCATAGGACCAGCCCTCTGATACTAGTTCTCCCACTAATTCGCCCATGGACCCATATATGACCGCAATGCAGGCTGGCTTTGCGGCAGTGAACGGCAAGTTAGACGACATTGGTTCAACAGTGATTTCGCTAAAGGCAAAACTCGAGAAGGAGAGTGGACGCATCATGCTGGAAATCTTGAAGACACGGTTACCACGGACGGAAAGGACATTGAACAGATTAAAAAAAAGAACTGAATACGGTAAAACTGAAATGTGACGACCTAGAATCGCAGTCGCGCCACAATAACATTATGATAGCGGTCGTGTCGGAGGAACAACTGAATGTCCCAATGGAGACTTTTGCTGAGGACATGCTACGCTCCCTGTTCACAGAGGCACAATTCTCTGCGCAATTCCTAGTGGAAAAGGCACACCGCTCCTTGGATACAGCCCCCAAACCTGGAGCCCTCACCCGCACAATTATTGCCTGCCTCCTCAACTACCGTGACTGTGACCCGATACTCCGACTATCACGAGACATGGGCTCACTACAATTCGATTCTACCAGGATTCATATATACATGGATTTTTCATCTGGAGATGGCCCAACGCAACTTTGACCAAGTCGCGCTCTCTACGAGACAAGAAAATATCATATGCCCTGATCTTCCCAGCCAAACTTGGGCAGATCCCACTTCTTCGAAACTCCAGAGGACGCCTTATCCTACTTGGAACGAACCATTCTCATGCCTTCCGACACCAATTTACTTGGTCCATATGGCATTTCATTACCGGACCACGCAAACTATTGTCTGCCAGTCATTATCGCCAGTTCCGCGATTGCTACCAGGATGAAACACTGGGGTGCTGCTTTCATCTTACCACTATACCACAAGCTATACCTTGGGATTTTCCCCTTTTGTGGTGTACGAGAGCACCAGACAATGTTCCAAAGTTCTTGCTGATGTTCGCAGGACGTCTCCCACTGTTTAAAGATTTTATGGGGCAACACGGTCATGTTTGAATGTTAAAGGGTTTAAAGCACAAAAATTGATGGTCACACGTGGGGAGTATTTATTGGTCGGCTGTTGCACGGTCACCGGGGAAATAGATTCCTTTTCATTACGTAATGGGAAGCAGTAATCAGTCCATTAGAATGCTTACATGGAATATTTGCGGGCTAAATAATCCCATTATACCTCAAAAGACACAGAATACAAATCGTGATGTTACAAGAGACCCATGCGTTGAGCAGAGTGGTCGACTCCTTTGCGCGCAGCTGGGGACCCCAGAAATTCGCATCAGATTACTCCTCACAATCAAGTGGGGGGTTCTCATGCTCATCCACCATACATTGGGTTATTGTGTCCTCAAAACTACAGTAAACCCGCTAGGCATTTATGCCAATGTCTGGGGTGACTTGCATGGGCATCCCACTGTACTCATTAACACATACGGTCCAAACAGACGATCCAGAGTTTTACCTTAACATTATGAATTTGATATCCGCATTATCAACAATACCTGGGTGCTGTGGGTGGGGACTTCAACACCATCCTGGACCCAGTTTGTGACAGAACTTCCAGGATCTCCCGTACTCTAACCAAATCACATCTGGCTATTACCCAATCAATGAGATACCTACCCCTGAGACGTATGGCGGGAATTACACCATCGCGGACAGGAATTCACTTTCCAATCATCCGTACACAGCTCTGGATCACATTACTGACTGTACGATCTTCCCTCGCACAATCTCGGATCACTCCCCCGTACTCCTTGAAATTAAGCCAATACACTTATGTTTACTTTACTTTATTATATTTGTACCGCGCACAATAGACCCGTAGGCATGAAGGCGCAACAAGACATACAATACATAGAATCCAAACAGGCAAACAAAAAAGGCGCTATTGCTATCCAAAAAAATAAATACAGTCCTAAGTTAGTAAAGAGAAACCGTGACAAATGGCTACATCTGAGAAATCAATTCAATACAATATTCATCTATGAGCTCGGTAGTCTATGTAGGAACATGGGTAGGCTGCTCAATTTGCATCCCACCACAATGCAGTCAGTATTGTCCACACTACACCAGCCATCAATATGAATTCTTCAAAGGACCCTGAAATCTGAGGGTCTAACACAGTTAGGGGCCACTTTTATGTTAAGCCAGGTTAGGATTTTATGCTTTAGGGCCTTCCTTGTTTCAAGATGCAATGATTTCTCTACGTTGGTTATTATAAACTTTCTTGTATCCATTGCAAAGCTGCTTAAAGTGGGGTCGATGCATTTTTCCATTATTGATTTTTTAAGACGTGGATCCCGATAGGTTGTATTAACCAATGGTGCCACTGGCCTGGTAAATGATGCTACACCCTTTAAATGGGACGTCAGGCCTGGGACAGATGATAGAGGCTACTTCTTTCTTCTGTGCGGGCAGTACCGGCTAAGTAACAACAAAGGAATCTGTTTGGGTTCCTTGGTGAAGTTCCATATGGC
Source organism: Ambystoma mexicanum (assembly GCF_040938575.1). Lineage (NCBI taxonomy): Eukaryota > Metazoa > Chordata > Amphibia > Caudata > Ambystomatidae > Ambystoma > Ambystoma mexicanum. The sequence goes on along the minus strand of NC_090931.1, from coordinate 1,468,639,900 downwards.
TAGGAAATTTTCCTGTCCTAATGGCCTCCTCAGTTGAAGGTTTCTGCAGGTTAGGCCACAATGACTCAGATACATCCCTCCCAACAACCTTCACCCAGGAGAAAAGGTCCTCAATATTATGGCATGCCCCAAGATCTTGCAACCACTGGTCCTTGTAGGCAGTCCAGTTAGAGGGAACCGTAGGGGTAGCTGTCCCACAACTGGAGCTTTCAGAGGTTTTATTACTTGACTGTTCGCTCGAAAACACCGACATATGGGGCAATTACAAGAGGTGGGGCAGTTCAGGAGAGGCGCAAGATGGAGGAGATATCACTCTGGAACTATCATTAATATTACTATTGAGCTGTTTATGATTACATAGCAGCTCAGAGAGAAGACTCTGTTCTTTTTGGAGCATCTGATGTCTCTTGGCACTTAATACTAGCATCTCCGAGAGACGATTGCCTCTCCTTTGATGGCCCGTCGAGGAAGAACCTGAGAGATATGACAAATGAATTACCCCCTCCCACGCATTCATTTGATTAGCAAACGGCTGCGGAGAGGAGACCAGTTCCGCCTCTAAAAAGCGGACTGTGTCCATATCTTTGCTTGTCAGGGATTTCTGTCTGGTAACTGGCATAATTGAGACTTAAAGCGGTCCCAAAAGCAAAACCAATACAATCACCTGGGCGTCGCCCCCGGAACTATTGTAAAGTAATGGAGAGTCTTACTCACATTTAATCACAGAACTGGCCCTCAGCGCTGAGCAGCTGCACTGTTGATACAGCGACCCAGTAAAGTAAGAGCCCAACCCGGGAAAATGCCCCTGGCCTTCCTTCGTGATACCACGGTTTGTTTATTTATAATGCGCACCAAACCCAGAGGTAACAGGGCGCAACAGTAAGAAGATGCAAAGCATACAAAGTTTTAAATAATTCACAGTAAAATCACATAAATGTACAGGTAAAAATTGATTACAGGCAGAACATAGGACAAAATGTTCAGATCATATACAATTCAAATCTATACAGTACAGTGTGGGCAGTTAGAGTCTAACTAGCCTTCAGTCAGATTGAGATGGGTGATATATTTCTTTCTAAGAGGTGGTCCCAATGAGAGTAGAGATAACAGATTTTTTTTAACGCAATGAGGGTACAGTGGATTCTCGGTCCACAGTATGGGAGACTTTTAAAGTCTGGCTGCGAGGTAAGATTATATCCAAGACACAGGTCTCTCTTCACACCATCCGTTAAGACCTCCAAATGACCGAATCTAAGATACGCACATTGGAAAAGGACTATGCACTGGCGCCTGAGGCATCAACGCTGGCTCAAATTCACATGTACCTTGACGAATCTCCAGGTACCACATTCCTCCAAGATTAATTTTGTATTTGTATTGGTTTTATTTGTAATGCGCACCATCAGGCCCGGAGGCATCAGGGCACAACTTTAGACATGGTTACATAAGCATACAATTACATATATTCAACACATTAACAGTACAAAGTATTCGAGGCATTCAGCAATATACATATTTACAGACCGTAGATTAGGGCAGGCGTTTCCCGGGGTTGGTCCGGACACCATGGCTGGTTGAAGAGCCAGGATTTGGTTTTAGATTTGAAGGCGCTAAAGCATTCTTCAGATCGGATGGTGAGGGGGAGGGCATTCCAAAGCTTGGAGGCTAGGACAGGGAAGCTAGATCCACCCGCCTTTTGTAGCTTGAACCTAGGAATGGTTAGGCAGTGGGTCTGAGCTGTTTTTTGCGGGCGGGTAGGCGCGTGTCGGGATAGCCGGCTACAGAGGTATGGTGGGGCTTGGTTAGCTAGGCATTTGTGGGTGAGGCCTAAGACTTTTAGTGAAATTCTCTGTTTGACCGGTAGCCAGTGTAGGTTGGATCTGGATTCCGAGATGTGGTGGTTTCGTGGGATGTTTAGGGCTGCTCTGATAGCGTTATTTTGGGGTAATTTGCAGTTTGTTCAAGTTCTCTTGGCTCGTTCCAAGGTAGAGGGCGCTCCCATAGTCAATTTTGGCCATGATGAGTTCTAGCCAAAGTGACCGTGTTGGGGGTAGTCAGGAATGGCCTGCAAGCTGTAATGAGTTTGCAGGTGTATGCTGAGGAAGATCTGACTGCATTTGTTTATCTTGACGCCACTCTATCACTATCTAGACAGACGCCTAGGGTTTTGGTGTCTTTCGAAACTTGGATGGTGTTGCTATCGATAAATGATCGGTGGGATGGCTCTAGTTTACTAAGACGTTGCGTAGTGCCCAAGATGAGGAGCTCAGTCTTGTCATCGTTAAGGCATAACTGGTGTTGTGCCATCCAGGCTTGGATGACCAGGTAGACCTCATTCAGGGCCTTAGTGTCAGCCACGTAGTCACCAGTGATGGGAATGAGTATCTGGGTGTAGTCAGCGTAGTTTGTATAGGAGACACCCAGATAGTCAAGTACATCAAAGAGTGGTTTTGTAAAAACGTTAGAGCGTTGGCGACACACAAGAGCCCTGGGGGACGCCGCAGTCAATCGGGGAAGGATCTGCAGCTACAGATTGAGAGAAGACTTGCATAGATCTATTACTCAAGAATGATTTGATCCAGGCCGTAGCTGATGGTGAGAAATGGGCAGCCGAGTGAAGATGCTTGCATAGGATTTGGTGATTGACCAAATCAAAGGCCGCAGAGGTCAAGTAGAAGTAACAAGGCAAGTTTGCCGTTGTCCTTTAACACTTCGATCTGGGTTTTTAAGTCTAGTAGAGCTGTCTCTGTTCCGTGTCTGGGGCAGAAGCCAGATTGTCTAAGGCCTAGGAGATTATTGGCTTCCAAGTGCTCTTGGATTTGCAGGTATGCTGCACGGTCTAGAAATTTTAACAGGAACGGGACAGTGGTGATGGGTCGGTAATTGGTAGGTATGCTAGGGTCGAGGGAAGGTTTTTTAAGCAAGGGGATCACACAAGCATCCTTAAGGTTGTCCGGGACGGTTCCCGTTTTAAAGGATGCGTTGATGAAGGATGTGATAAATGGGGCCAGATCGTGGGCGGATTCTTTAGTAATTGGGGCAGGGGTTGCCCTGGCAGTTGGACGGTTTGATCCGAGGATATGTTTTCTACCTCCGCAATGGTGAGCGGTGAGAAGGCAAATCATTTGCAGTTTGGGACATCAGGGGAGAGGGCCCCTGTGGAGGTGGGAGGGTGAGTGTCCAGTTTCAGGCTAATTTGTTTGGCTGTTATTTTAGATTGAAGCATGGTGATTTTATTCAGCAACGCTGCCTGAAAATTGGCGCACCATTTGCTGTCTTTAATGCAGGTGTCAGGGGGGTAACGGGGGTTTCAAACTCTTTCAGAATCTTAAATAGTTCCTTGGAGTTGGAGTCAGCATGCAGAACGCGATTATTAAGGGATTCTTTTTTCGCCTCTATAATGGCTGCTTTGTAGGTGAGCGAGGCCAGGAAGAAGCCGTCTTTATGCACGTCAGAACGGTGGCTTTTCCATCGGTTTTCGGCACAGCGTTTGGATTTATGGAGTACTTTTAGCTGTGGGGTGAACCATGAGTTTAAGTGTGCACGTGGTTTGGCTTTCCTCAGTTTGATGGGGGCCATAGAATCTATAGCTGTCAGCATGCTGCAGTTGTAGATGTCAGCTAAGGCAGTCGGGTCGTTACAGGAATCAGTGGCCGCTTTAAGTAGAGGGAGGAGTTTCTCTTTGGTTACGTCCTTTTTGTTTCTGGTCGGGAGCGCCGGCGCTATCGCGGTCGGGATGCGGGGGGCGGCTTCAATATTAAAGGTGATAATGTGGTGGTCTGACCAGAGGCAGGGGGTAATGGCCAGGACATTGATATTACAATTAGAGCTGGCTAGCCAGTCAAGGGCCCTGCCTTTAGAATGCGTGGGCTCTTGGATGTGCAAGGTGAAGCGAGTTGGAGTTTTCCAAATCAAGTGCCGTAGGGTCTTAGGGTCACCGAGTCCCAAGTTGAGGTCGCCAAGGATGATGATTTGTGAATTAGTTTTGGCGTTATCAAGGAGGAGGGTGGATATGTCGCCGACAAAGGAGGGTGCAGGGCCTGGGGGCCGGTAGATTAGGTGGAGGGTGGCTGTTTGGTTGGGTGTTAGTGTGAGTTTGACTCATAATAGTTCAGCTGACGGAGTTTGGTATTGGTCATTACTCTTAGGTCCAAAGTGATTTTATGGATAATGGCAAGGCCACCACCTCTAGAATGGGAGGCAAAAGTGCGGTCACATCGCATTATGCTAAAGCCAGGTGGTATGGCAAGGGACAGTGAAGGACCGGAAGCGGCATGTAGCCAAGTTTCAGCTATAGCAATGAAGTCAAGATCTGACAATGTTATAAGGTCTGCTATGTCTAAGGCGTGGGCAGGGAGGGATCTAGCGTTGATAAGGGCGCCTTTGATGACAGGCAGTTTCGCCTCTGTAGAGGGGGGTTTGCTGTTGTTGGGTGCAGCAGGTGGGCAGGAGAGTGTGTGTCGTGATTGCTTGGGAGGGTTGCAGCGGGTAGGGCGTGTGCGGAATCTGGTGCCTAATCTTTTATTTCTAAGAGATAAGGGGCACGGTTGGTTCGGAGTAGGTTTGCTGGCAAAGTGTTCCAGCCAGAGGGCTGGATCATTGAGGTAGGGATTGAAGTCGGTAATGAGGTGTTGGATGCCTGGGGTGGGTGTCATTGCAGAGGTCACCATGTGCAAAGTCTGTGGGACAAGACTGAGGCGATACATAGTGTCAGGTGGCTGAGGGTGAGTCGGCCGTATCGGATGCGTGCGTGGCTGAGTGAGGATTGTTATTTCAGACGCCAGGGAATGGAGCAGTAAAAGGAGGAGCGCCCTAAGGAGCATGGTAGATGCAAGTTCAATTTCAGCTAGGGCAACAGGTTCGATTTTAGCTAGGGCAGTGCAAAATCAACAATAGGCAGGTTCGATTTTAGCTATGGCAGTGCAAAATGAACAATAGGCAGGTTCGATTTAGCTAGGGCAGTGCACAGACCAGGTGCAGGATGCCGCCTACTTCAGGATGGTCTGGACATGGGATACTGGTGATTGGTGCAGTGCAAGTGCGATGGACATACCATGCATTAGGTGGGGTAGGATCGCATGCCACATGCGTGGGAGTTGGAGGGGATAGATCTGTTGTGGTGGCAAAGAGTACTTGGGAGCGCAGGTCGGCTGTGCTGAGTGCTAGTTGGCCCAAGGTAGGTGCATCCGGATGCATTGAAGACCGAAGGGTCCTGGGGGTCAGGCGCGTGTGTTCTTTCCACATGGCTCCTTTTCGAGGCTGAGTTTATAGGGGCGTAGTAGTCAACAGGGCAGCGTTCCGCGCCGTAGCGCAGTGGCAGACAGGGGCAGACAGGAGGTGCCTTAGGCTAGCGGGCCTTTGGTTGTTTAGGGCCGGCTTCCGCCTCCGATACTCGTGGGTGCGAGATATGCAAACGTGGTTGCTAAGCAACCAAGGAGAATTCTAGCAGCGCGTTCGGTGCGACGGCTGTGGTAGTATCCATCACTGACCTACGAAGCCAATATTTATTGGAAATGAGCGAGTCCCACTGGAAAGAAGAGCTGGACAAAGATTTTGCCCAAAGTGGCAAAGTGGGCCCGCAATGGGTGGCCAAGTGAACGGGCCATCCATAAGGACTTAGGCCATATTGGAAGGTCAATGAAGAGATTTATGAAACCAACAGCATGATGATGAGAGGTGATCAGGTAATACCGCTGGTGGGAATTTGAGGAGTAATACTGTGCATAGCACACTCAGGTCATCTTGGCAGCAACATGACCAGGAGCAGAGTGCGAGAAGCATACTGGTGGCCAGGCATGGATCAGGACGTCAGGATCATGATAAAAAGATGCCACAAGTGTGTCAACAGTGACAAGAGGCGCGGAGTGAGACAAGGACCCATGATCCCCACAGAAATTCCCACAGGAATGTGGCACGAAGTGGGTTTTAGACTTTATTGGCCCTTTGGACACCATGTCACCGGATCAGATCACAAGAATGGAGTGGTCATATTAGATTATTTGTCAAAATGGGTTGAGGTGGATTTCTACCCGACATCACCACATCCACCGTAATAGAAGTCATAAACTCAGTGTTTCAGAGGGAAGTTCTGCCCAAAAAGGTTGTGATGAACAATGGCGTCCCACGCATCTTGAGAGAAAGGGATTTCTTTTGCAGAAGCACAACATCCGGCATATTAGAGCCAGTCTTTATCACCTGCAAGCAAATGGGCTAGTGGAGTGGACAAATGGATTTGTAAAAGGAGCCCTACAGTTAGCCAGAGCGTCAGGGATGGATCCCTACAAAACAGTGAAAGAAGCTATAGCCGTTCACTGCTTAACACCCAATGCAGTCACAGCGGTGTCGCCCTTTCTAATGCTGAGAGGGAGGCGGGCCGCATCCACGCTAGTACCGCCGTGGCTGCGTAAAGTGAGGTAGGATGACACCATAGACATGAAAGAAATCGTTTGGAGGATCCAGAAAACCAACGATCAAATGAAAGCACAGAGTGACATCTGAAGAGCGGTCCAGCGGACTGAAGTAGAGCAAGGGGACCTAGTCAAAATAAAACTACCCCACAAGGACTATTTGACAGGGTCAAAATACAGCCAGCTGGTAGAAGTTGCACGAGAAGATATGTAATCTGGAAAGAGTGGCTATGTTTAAGAAAAGTCTACTAGAAAGGAGAGAATCTACCGGGGCAGACGCAACAGAAGAACATCCAGACCCATATGAAGAACCAGAGACAACAGATAACAGGATAGCTGAGAATAGAGAAACAGACTATGAAAAGGACCCCATTCAAGAGGACAGTGAGCATCATAGCGAGGAGATCCATTCAGAACAAGGACAATGAAGAATACGAGAGCAAGGTTACTCCGACAAGATCCATGCTTAGTCAGAGTCTGCCTCAGTGGGAGAAGAGAAGGCCAAGCAGATACAGATAACAAGGGAGGTCCTGGGAGACTCTCTGCCAGACATGAGTCCTGGTTACAAGAGCCTTACCCAGAGTCTTTAGCTCACTATCTTTCCCAGAGGAGAAATATCCTAAACATATCAGTCTTTGTCCTGCCCTGGGACAGTCCAGCACCGAAATGCTAGGCAATTCTCCTCTAAACAAGAATACCAACAGCAACCCCAGACACGAGTTTCGGTCCTAGAGACCCAAGCTACTCCTCACTGATGAGGCCCAACAAGGCCGAAACATGTTTGGGGATGCTTGTGGTCTCGTGCAGAAGGGATGTGACCTAGCAGTTCGGGCTGGACTGCCCCTTTTGGGGTTGGACCAAGCCTGATTTGCATATGGTCTTTCCCCTTCTGTAATGGCTTGGCAGGCGAAGAACGATGGTCTGGAGGGTTGCCCAGAGCAACGCCAGTGGTTAAGATTCATTCTAAACCTTCCAGCCATCACCTCTTTCTTTTTGCTCAAGCAGATACAGAGACTTTGTGGTGGAGGAGGACCATGCTGCTCGACAAAATAAGGTACGCAGGGACGTGGCTTCGCAAGATCGCGGCTCGCTGAGATCCTGCAAGACCAAGTTCGAGAAGCGCTGAGCTCCTGCAGTGCGTGCCAGTGACAGATCGAACCTGGAGGTCAGCGGACGCTCCCCGGCGCTCCTGCGGTTATTCAGGCCTACCAGGAGCATAATCCCATACCAGTGAAGGAACTGCAGTGGTGGCTCAAGAGACTTAATTACCTCCAATAACTTATGTTCACCAGGGTTGTGCTTATACAATAAAGCCCTCATAATATAAATTGGTGTCCAGTCATACTTACGCCACTACAAGCGCTCTGCCAGGTGGTCTGTACACTATATGTGATGTAGGTTTCGCAGCTCAAACATTTCTGCACGTCCCACACGAAGGACACGAGTATCCTGTACGTGCTAATATTCCCCATTAAATTCGGAAGATGGTAGTGGTCTTGATGTTTTTCTCTAAATTCTTGGACGTCATAGTCCTGGATTTCCCCGTTAATAATATAGGACACAAGTCCCAGAATGGAAAGAACAAATGACGACTCGACTATAATCTCCCGAATGGAACATGTTTGCACGCCAACAATACAAATCTTAGAATCTATGGATTTTTGGCTGCCCTGTTACACTTCAGAATTAGCCCATTAATCCACCGACACTCCCCTGGTGCTGCTCACATAACATGTTTTTGTGTTCGCCTTACAATACCACATTAATCGGCCGATACGTGACATTGTCTTTTTACTAAACAGACACTACTGTTACTGTACAGGAATAACTGTTACTTTACTTACCCTGGTAACCCGTCTCTTCCCTCTATTGTCCCTGCCTGTTCCTATCCCTCCACTGTTTACGGTGCACCTTGGCTACGGTCTCAATCACCACCTTGGCACCCACTCCTTCGTTACTTTTGACGGACAGATGTTCTATCCAACCGGTAGAAAGGTGTGGTAGGCTCTACCAACATAGGCATTGCAATCCGAGGGTGGGTCTGGCTGGAGGGCGTGGCTTTGGTTTGTTGTGGAAAGTAGGGTGGAAGCCTGGTCTGACAGCTGGTATGACGTAATTCAGGAACGAAAAGACAGCACAGGCAAGGGGCATGCATGTTGATCATTCTCATTGGGGATCATTTTAGGGTCAGACATCTTGTTTTGTTTCTGTAAACCAGGCAGTCCATGACAAAATAAAGTGTACGAAAAACGTCACTGATTCAAACGGAGCCGCCCAATTGATTGCGTGCCCATTGTAAAGGTCTAAAAGTCCATTCTAAAGGGTTAAAGTGCACTCGGGACGGCTATAGCATATGGACATAAACATTAAGAGGCACGCGTTGGCAGCCCAGGGAGTGCAGGTTGCGGGCGCCATCTTGTAACAGGCGGCGTCTTGGTCCGTGTGGCACCGTGTGTGGTGAACTCTTACAGTGACAACGCGACCAGAAGTAAGATTTTTCGCCCGAGCGACTCACAGCCCACATCATACTGAGCTTCCGTGTCTGCATGAAAAGAAAACACGGCTGCTGTAGGTACAGGTGAGGGGTAAAATGTATTTCGGGAGGGGGTGAGAGTTCCCGAGAGCGAGGCAGCGCACCTGTATAGGGGCGAAGATAGTGTCTGGGGAATGAAGGCGAATGGAATATTAATGGGTTGGAAACTGGGTGATACGAGGATCGGGCTCGCGAAATTCGTGCTCGTGTCGCTGCAAGGCTGCGCAGGAGTCCCCTGCGTTCGGGTGTCTGGCGTTTGGTCGTTCCGGTAGAAGAAATGTGGTTCTAGTCAGGCGGTTCCTGTTGCAGTGGTTTCGAGATCAAGGAAAGCCGGGCTCAGAGGGGCCGGAGGCTCGCGGGTGCAGGTCGTGTGGGGAGGAAGTTTTGCATCGGGAAGGGCGCGGGGGTACGATGGGGCATATGGTCATCAGGAAATTATCATGGAGGTGGGGGGGGGGGCGAGTAGGCGGCAGGGAGTCGGGAGGCCAGGGAAGGTAATATTGGAGCAGTGTATGAAGCGAGGTGCAGGGGCGCGGCGCGACGGGGTTGAGCTCTGAAATAGAAAGCGCGAATTAACAGGGTAAGGGGAAGAGCATGCACTGATTAGGGCTGGATGGGAAAGGCGCCAGGGAGCGCCCGGTAGTGAGCGCAGATTCAATGCATCATAAGGTATACACGTGTGCGAGGTAAGGTGGATAACGCGGCCTGTAAACATCCGTCGGGTGCAAGGGGCTGAAGTTGCGAGACAAACGCGTTTTGTGAGGTCGGCCGCACACAAGCTGGGGTGGAATGGTTTTTATAAATTCAGGTTGGGATTGTTTTGTACGATTAATTAATACAGTTTGTCCATATATGCCCCGTGCGACGAAAGGAAATGTTTAGTGCACAGTTGCTGTCCTGTCAGTGGATCTTAACAATGAGGGATTGCTGCAAAATCTAACAGTTGGGGGAGGAAAATGAAGCAGTTTAGGATGGAACTTCAGGGACGGATTGTCCAGCGCCTTCTGATGGGTGTTGCGTAGTACGTACGCACTGTGCGCATGCACGAGCCTCGTTCGGACATGCGCGTTGTTAATAAAAGGTGGTCCTGGCCAGCAGTTGCAGCCGGGACCCCGTACCAGCAACATGCGTCCCGTGTGTCTCTCTACCTGCATGCATGCGTGTGCATGTGGGGGGCCTGGGGTCACACGCCACCTCTAACACTGGTGACGAGGAACTACGACGGTGGGGAACACGACATTGCTCCAGCGGCTGCTGATTCGGAGAAAGTGTTTTCTTTCCCCACGCAGTCGCGAACATACGCACTTGGCCACGCGGATTGCAGCGGTTGCGGCCCACACGGGTGCTCGTGCGCCGGCTGTGGTCTGGATCATATTCTATCAATTTTTGGACACTCCATGGCCCTTTTGAGATAAAGGGCCGTGGTTTATCAAGAAGAAAAGGCTGAGGGCACCACCCACAACTGCTGCAGGCCCACCACGCCTCCAACCTGAGCCCCTTGGTGCCTGGACACCCATCCTGGACACTTGAAGGTCAGTGCAGGCAGTTCAGGACTGACCCAACGGCGATACCCTCAACCCAGTCACCACCATGGGTGAGGAAGAGGGAGAAGAGGGAGCCCCTGTGCCAGTCCCACGCAGGTTGCCCGGTACCTTGGCACCCATGCCTGAATTCGACACCACAGGCTCGCCATCCAAACTGGGGACGAGGTGGCTACTTTGGGTGAAGAAGCTGGAAATGTTTTTCAGGGCCTCAGGGGAGACGGATGATGATGATGATGATGATGATGATGATGATGATGCATCAATGGCCACAATGGTATACTCAGCTGGCACGGAGGGCCACAGGATTTATGACTCGCTAAATCTTCAGGTGGTCACCTATGATGCAGTGAAACAGGCCCTCCAGGACCATTTCCTCCCCATGGCGAATGTCGATTTCGACAGGTTTGTGATGTGCGCTGAGAAACAGCAAGGGGAGGAATCATTGGACCAGTTCTGTGCACGTCTGAGACACCTCGCAAGCACCTGCAGGTGGGTGAATGAGGAGGAGATGGTGCAGCTCCGGGAAGCTGAGGAGGCAGGTGCTTAGGGAGCCAGGCCTGACGCTGCCGCAAATTCTTGACACTGGGAGAGAGTATTAACTGGCTGAGTGCAGAGGCGCGAAAATGGATGCTGCAATGCATCCAGGGAAAAGTGAGGACGCCTTCGCCATCGGGCGCTCTGCCCAGGTAGGGCGCGCTGGGCCCCCAAAAGAGTGGACAGTCCCTCTGTGCCTGGAAATCCGCAGTCCTGTCCGTACTGTGGATATGACCTACCACATGCCGGGGAGTGTCCTGCAAAGACTAGAATCTGCGGAAGGTGTGGCACGCCAGGACACTATGCGAGAGTGTGCAGGGCCTCAACCGCAGTGGATGCGTCGAGGGGGGTGGCAAGGTCCAGCGGGGGTAACCCCCGGCGCGTGAGGGGTGTATCGTCGATTGAGCACGGCGTGCAAGATCTGGACATTGCCGAGGAGGAGGAAGATGAGGAGGAAATCTTTTTCATCTCAAGCATCGCCACAGGATCAAGGCAGAGCAGGCAACCGACGTGCACCGTGAACATTGGCGACGTGCCCACCCCAGTCTTAATTGATACAGGGGCATCGGTCTGCGTGCTAGCCGCTGAACACTGAGGCTCTCCCGGGTCCTCCCAAGCTAGAAGAGTCCAAAGCTCGGATATACTCCTTTGGGGGGGGACACGCCGCTGCCGATTCAGGGAGTCTTTGTGGCCCCGGTGTCACACGGGCTAAACAAGATCAAGGCAAGGTTCTTTGTGACCAGTGTGAGCCTGCACTGCCTACTGAGTTGCGCTGCTTCCGAAGCCCTCGACATCGTGCATTTCATTCTGACTGTACCACACAGACATTGATCGCCTGCTGCAGCGGTTCGAAAGCATCTTCCAAGGTGTAGGAAAGCTGAAAGGCGACCCCATCAGACTGCACATTGACGGGTCCGTAAGGCCGACGGCCCTCAAACATCGAAGAATTCCATTCCATCTGAGGGCGCAGGTGGAGAAAGAACTTCAATCACTCATTGACCTGGACATCGAGAGGGTTCAGGGCCCAACCCTGTGGGTCTCGCCCATAGTGGTGGCACTGAAGCCCAAGCAACCAGGGGCCAGCCGCATCTGCGTGGACATGAGACTGCCAAATGCCACCATTAAGAGGGAGCGTCACCTAATGCCCACGCTGGATGATATAGTGGGTGAGCTGCAGGGGGCGAAAGTCTTCTCCAAGCTTGATCTGAGGTCGGGGTACCACCAGCTAGAACTCCACCCGGAGTCGCGGTACATAACTACATTTACGACCCATGAAGGACTAGATCAGTTTAAAAGACTTAGTTTTGGGGTCTCGTCAGCGGCAGACGTTTTACAGAACGTCATCCAGGGAGCCCTGGCGGGACTAAAAGGTGTCAGCATGCAACGACATCCTAGTGTTCGCACAGTCAGAGTCGGAACACCTAAAGAGACTAGAACGAGCATTGGAGAGACTCAAAAGTCTGGGGCTGACCCTACACCGAAAGAAATGTGAATTCCTTAAGGACCAGATCGAGTTCTTTGGGTTCGTATTCCATGCAGGGGGCATCTTGCCCGACCCGGAGAAGGTGAGAGACATACGTGAGGCCCCGCCAGAGTCACCGGCTGAGATAAGAAGCTTCCTCGGCATGGTGAACTATTGTGGGCGATTCATCCGCGATCTGGCGTCACTGTCGGAGCCTTTGCGGGCCCCGACAAGGAACGACGTCGCATGGGCATGGACGTCCAAGGAACAAAGGGCATTTGCCGAGATCAAGAATGCTCTGTCAGGCCAGGAAACCATGGCGTACTTTAGCCCGGACAGGGAGTCGGAGATAAGTCGTGGATGCCATCCCGGTGGGGCTGGGGGCGGTGCTCATGCAGGCGGACTCTCAGGGACTCATGCGTCCAATTGCGTTTGCCAGCAAGGCGCTCACAGAAACGGAAAAAAGGTACTCTTGGATTGAGCGGTAGGCCCTGGCCATTCTGTGGAGCTGCAAGCACTTTAGGATCTACATTCTGGGTAAACCTGTTGTGGCGATAACCGACCACAAGCCGCTCATTCCGATCATGGCGGGCGCCTCCTCTAAGCCACCGCCTCGCATCGAGAGGTGGATGCTGTCACTGATAGACTTTGGGGTCAAGCTACAGTATCGCCCGGGCACCCATAACCCAGCGGACTATCTGTCCAGACATCCAGGGGCCGGGCGCCCCTGAGACACCGCCGAGGTGGTGGACTGCATTGAGATGGTGCACAATGTCGTGGAGCAGCCCTGCCAGTGGCCCTGGCGTGCCAGGAGATTGCGGATGCTTCGAATGAAGAGGAGATGTTCCTGATCATCAAGGAGGCAATGGACAGCAGGGAGTGGCGAGAGGTGCACACTAACAACGCCAGAAGGGAGACCGGGGCCCAGAAGGATCTCCAAGCGCTGTGGAAGGGGCGCAATGAGCTCTCGGTTGCGGACAATGGCCTTCTGCTGAAAGGGCGTCAGATTGTCATCCGGCGTGCCTCGGTGATGAAAGTGCTACAGCTGGCCCACAAGGGGCATCAAGGAACCGCAAAGACGAAGGCACGCCTAAGACTGAAGGTGTGGTTCCCAGACCTGGAGCAAAGGGTGGACGAGTTTGTGCGCTCATGCGTACCGTGCCAAGCGGCCAGTCCGGCGGAAAGGAGAGCACCAATCAGAGCCATGGAAAGAAGTGAACTGCCGTGGGGGGGGCGGTGCACGCCGACTTTGGCTCTACGTGCAGAGGACTGTACTTTCTCGCAGTGGTGGACCAATGGTCATGGTATCCCGAGGTGGAGCTGGTAGAGTCAACGGCCAGCGACCACACCACCCTGGAACTGGAGAAGATGTTTGCCACCCACAGGTTCCCCACCGAGCTGTGTTCGGACAATGGCCCGCCATTCCAGGGCAGCAATTCGCTAGGTACTGTGAGGAAAGGAGGATCAAACACCTGAAGGTCCCCCCGCTCTGGCCCAGGGCGAATGGTGAGGCCGAGCGCTTCATGCGGACACTCAAGGTCTTCCGAATTTCGTTGAATGGAGGAGGGGGAACTGCGCCAAAACCTCTTTGAATTCCTGCGAGAGTACCAGACAACCCCACACCAGTCGACCGGAGTCGCGCCGGCCGAGGCACTATTCAACCGGTGCCCCAGAGGATTGCTGCCGGAAGTAGAGGGGCACCGACTTGGGGTGATCGACAACAACCGTGTACGCATGGAGCGTTGGATCAAGAACGAGCGGGAAAGTACCCGCAGGAACCTGCCCGAGAAGGCTATCGAGGTAGGGGACACTGTCCTTGTCCGGAACAGAAGGCCGGAGGGGAAGTTATCTCTCCCGTACGAGGCCCAGCTGCTAGGGGTGACCCACGTCAAGGGGTCCATGGTCACGGCAGCCAACGCGAGGGGAACCGTCACGCGGAACATGTCATACTTCAAGCGGATCGAGGCCGCCCCGCCGGCAGCACCACCACCCGCGCCGCAAGAGGCGTCCTCTCCGGGACCTAGACCAGGATTGCCGCCGGAAGATGAAGGCCCTCCAGAGGTCCCAGGGACACCGAGACCGCCTCGAGAGCAGTCCAGAAGGTACCCGAGCCGGGAGGGGCGACAGCGCCCGCCGAGGTTCCAGGACTTCGTCATGGACCCGGTCGCTTAGGAGGGTCGAGAACTGTTCCTGTGTTCCCAGGTTGTGTGTGTCATTTGTTAATGTTGGACTTGTTCATCGTTTGGGGAAAAAGGAGGAATGTTGCGTAGTACGTACGCACTGTGCGAGCCTCGTTCGGGCCCGTGCATGCGCGTTGTTAATAAAGGAGGGCCCGGCCAGCAGTTGCAGCCGGGACCCCATACCAGCAACACGTGTCCCATGTGTCTCTCTGTGTGCGCCACCTCTAACAATGCGGGCCGGTGAGCGGTTACACCACGGTGGGCAGATGCATGCTGGGGATTGCTGCAAACGGGGGACTTTAGGGCATGATGGCGGGGCAAAGATATTGATTGATACCCGCTGCGTCAGAGAAATTAAGGTATCACGCTGGGAGGGGGGGGGAATTGGAAAGCTCGTTCCACACCTGTTATCATGGTGTTGTTATGTGTATGGGCTGGGGGGTATTTGCTCGGGAGGTCGGCACACGGCAGCCGAGTTAAGGTTGGGGCCTGAGCAGTGGGGGTAGCACTGTCATAATCTGTGCTGGGGCCCGATTATGGCTATGAGTGTTATGATGGTCTGGTGATGTCACTGACATTCTAGGTGGAGTGTTGGTGTGGTGATGTCACTGAGATTCTAGGTGGAGTGTTGATGGATGTTTGGAGTGCTGGGTTCTACTGGTGACAGTTGGACCCAATGTGCTGGGCTGGATGGATGCCCCAGTGCTTTCTCTACCTTATAACTACAGAGAAATAAACCTACATGTAAACTACATACCTTCTGGTGTTCCCGATTGGGAAGGAGGCTTAGTTTACCACACACTGCCTATTCGTGGCGCTTGGTTCGCATGCTCATATAGATGGGTGGTTGCGGTGCATAGACAGGCAAAGGCTAGGAGACTCGAGGGGGAGGGGAGGGGGCGTAAGCCACGTGGCAAATGGCGACGAGCCTCGCTGGATCACTAAACAAAGGGGGAAGCGCTCACACTGATGTCTGGGAGAGCATGCTGGTAGCAGGGGGTAGCAGGGGCCTGCGGGAGCAACATTAGACGGGAGGGGAAGTAGCGGGGCGGGTGGTAATCCGTTGGGCTAATGTTTCGGGATCATGCGAGCGCCCGTTAGCATTTGCGACAAGAATTTGGCTTAAGGATAGTGTATGTCTAACACCAAGGAATAATATAAAAAAAAAAAAAAAGTGGCAGGCGATCACGCCAAGCGGGCTCCGTCCTCGGGTCTGCCCTGTGGGGTGGGTGTGCAGTCATGAGGGTGATTGCGGGGCGGAGGGGCGCTACAGAATTAAGAGTGGGCTGTTAGGCAACACCTGCAGCA
Source organism: Ambystoma mexicanum (assembly GCF_040938575.1). NCBI lineage: Eukaryota > Metazoa > Chordata > Amphibia > Caudata > Ambystomatidae > Ambystoma > Ambystoma mexicanum. The sequence goes on along the minus strand of NC_090931.1, from coordinate 1,468,623,932 downwards.
AAGAGTCCAAACCACCGTAGGGACAACTGTAGGCAAGCAGAAATTCAATTGGCAATGTGTAACAAAGTGGGTATCCGGGACACCAAAGGTAAGTTTATGGCGATTTATTGTCCTGGTCCTGTACTCCATCAGTAACACGGGGATGGTAGGGGACACAGATGACACGACATCATAAGGGAAACACTGGGCTCACCCCCACACCCATACTTCTCAGCTTTCTCTCTAACCGTCACCCAGTAGAACACTCCAACCCTCACATTCCACCAGCTCATGACATCACTCACTGCTACTCCAAGCCACATTACAACACCTCTCCCTCCCTAGGGAAACACAAGAGAATGACTAAGGAAACGGGACCAGCACCAAAACCCCAATCTCCCAAACACAAACGCGGTACCAGAAATCCCGCACACAGCGGCCGCCTATGCCCAGAACCCCTGGCAACCTAAACAGAACCACAAGCAAAGGGAACCATTCACATGCCAAACCGGACCACATAGAAAATGCCAACGGCACACTAACTCCCATGGCAACAACCTGCCACGACCTTCGACACAAACTCCCCATGTCCATCGACTCCAACCCTCGAGGACTAAAAACAATAAACCGTGCACTTACGCCGGTCCCGAGCTGCCCCTCGGGACCTAGAGCTTCCACCCCTAGACATACTATTGTTAGGGAACACTAACACAACTACCTAACCAACTTACGCATCAAACACCTTCCACTCCGGTCTGCCCCCCGGAGTCTCAGAGCTGCCCCTCCGAGCACAAACCAACTGCCCCCTAAACGGAGCAACAACAAATGCCCAACAGCAACCGAGGGACCCTCAAACCACAACTCTGATTGGTGTACCACAAAAGAAACCACATTCACTATCCAGCACCACAACCACTAAATCATCGGCCATTTTCTCTTCCTTATGCTACACCATCAGTAAGACAACCGGTTTTACCAAACAAGGAATCAGAAGGCAAACTGCACTACCTCAGATCCCACATAGCAACCTACCCCAGTCCAAAACCAGGTACTATGGAGACACTGGCAACACCGACAAACCCTCAACCATAGCGACCTACCTAGGCTCTTAGACCCAGCGCTACAAAACAACCAGAAATTAAATACATACACAGGCATAGCAACAATCTCAGAACTTAAACCAAACGCTATGAAACAACAGCATAACACTGCCCTGAGAAACAACACACATAGCGACCTACCCCGATATTGCACCAGGCACTATGACCACAACAACACTACATCAAATCCAACCCAAACACTCAGGAATCGGGCACGCCTGGGGTACAAAACACCATAGCAACCTACCCCGGCACTGAGCCAGGAACTATGGAACAACAGAAGAACACTGCCCTGAGTTGCACCGCAAGCATAGGGACCTACCCCGGCACTAGACCAGGCACTACGTAAATACAGAACAACACTATGGGAACAGGCACACCAAACACACTCTGAACAGACAACATGGGCAATCCAACTCAACCCACAGACCAATACACATAGCGGCCTACCCCAGCATAGAACCGGGCACGATGGTTAAAGACAACACCTACACTCTAACAGCTCCAACACACGCCCTCACACCAGACATAGCGACCTACCCTGGCACTAAGAACCCCAATGCAGTCAAACACGCGACCCCACACGTGCTCCAACTCACTGTACACACACCTATACACTACACTCCAACACACACACAACAATAAGCATACAAAGCTATGCAATGCAGATAACATTACAATATGCATGGTAAAATAGGTGCAGGCAATATTTGAAATGTCACCCAAACTCTGGGTAATTTCATCCACTGATGGATCTGGAAGGGCACGCTGGATAAACAAAGTTCCACACTGCATGAAAAACACTGTTCCATATAACGGAGGTCACACTAATGCACTTGCACTTATGTTCACATTACTCAGTTCACGAGTAAACTGTTGTGATGATGTTTCTCTTTGGGAGCAGAGAGAGCTAGTGTTGATGACATAGGCAGGGCAGGGTGCCTCTATGATGTCATTGGAACGTTCATGTGCATGTATTATTTACGTTCTAAAGTTGTCAGTTGATGGTGGTTTTGATGGGGAAGGATCCCGTATGTTCGGGGGTCTTTCTTGCTTTCCTTTATCTCAAATAAATGTGGAATCTACTTACCAGCGTTTGTGTGCTGCTTCACAACAATGGCGATGAGGTAAAGTGAAGGCAGGTGACGTGAAAGCACCCAGACCCCCGTGAAGTTGAAGTATCCACCGCCTACACCAGCACGAAGCAATGACCACAGCTGTGGATCCTTCCGGATCGAGAGACTCTCCAGGCCACGTAGATGCTGTCTACTGTCTCCACGGCACATATCTTTCACACCCAGGACTTGTGCGGGTTGTACGGGCCACTCCGCTGAAGCGTTGAGCAGCCCGCGAGGAAGTCCGGGCCACTCCGCCAAAGCGTTGAGCAGCCCGCGAGGAACTCGCCCCTGTGTCTCCCTGTGCTGCCTGATTGTTCCGCCCAGCTCGGGCGTTGAGCGGAAGAAAAAAAAAAAAAAAGGAAAAGCGAAGCTCCGCAGACGCGTTGAGCAGCCGCGGGGGGGGGGGGGGGTGCCAGCCCCTGTTCCTCCCTGTGCGCGCTGCCGGAGAGAGAAGTCGCACTCTTCCTGGAACCCCAGGAGGAGGATTGCTCCGCCCAGTTGCGGCGTCGAGCGGAAAGGAAAAAGGAAGAGAAGCTCTGCAGACGCGTTGGGCAGCCCGAGGGTGGGGTGCCCGCCTCTGTTCCCCTGTGTTGGTGTCTTCGGATCGCTCCACGAATGACTACCGTAGTGTGCATAATAGATGCTCAAATCAAATGAGACTGTTTCCAATACCGTATATCTTATGGTAATTGGGCAATCAATATTGAGGTTTAAAATACATGCGGTTTTGACTTAAAAGCGATGTAAAAGGCAACGCCACGCAGCGTTTTAGCGTCACAGATGAAGATCTATTGTCTATGAAGGTGTTGCGCATATATATATATAGGTATATAGTGTGCTTAAAGCTACTATAAGTAAACCACACCAGCTGTACAATTTGTTATTCAGGCAGCCATGGCAGGTTTACCAGGCATATCAGGACCTCCCATTTTTATGCCGACTCCAGGTATGGCAAAAATTGCTTGGCAGCAATGGCGCAAAGGTTTCATGCACTATATGAGGGCGGCTGGTGGTATGTCATATTCTGGTGAGAGGAAGCTGGCCTTTGTTGTTGCATTTTTTGGGTTTTGAAGGCCAGAGAATTTATGACACTTTACCACAACCAGAAGGAGACGGTAGTGGAGATAATTTGAATGAATTTGAAAGTGCATTGTTGAAACTTGACAAGCATTTTAATCCAAAAAGGAGCACAATCTTGGAGCGTTACAATTTTCGCATGCAAGTTCAAGCACGGGGGGAGTCTGTTGAAGATTACGTCACTGCTTTGCGGCATCTGGCCTTAACATGTAAATTTCAAGATAGCTTTGATGAACATATTCGAGATCAATTCATGACACATTGTCGATCTAACAAAATACGGGAAGAGTTATGGCTAAAAGATGAACCAAGTTTAGATGAAGTATTGGATTTGGCTAAGAGAGTAGAACATTCCTTAGCATGTGTCGCTAAGTTATCTAAAAATGAAGGAGAAGATACTAAGGAAGCAAAACCCGAGATAATGAACATAGCGGAAGGAAAGAACAAAAGAAGAGGAAGAAATAGACAGTCAAGCAGGAACATTCTGGAGGAAAGAAGGAGTCAGAATATTTGTCAGAAAGATGAGAAAAGAGAGGAGAGGAAAGATGATAGACTATGTTATCGTTGCGCTAGTGCAACCCATTTTGCATCCTCCGTAGTCTGCCCAGGTCGAAGGACCGTTTGCACTAAGTGCAAGAGGAGAGGACATTTTATGTCCTGTTGCAAGAATTTTCAATTTGGGCAAGATAACCAAAGAAAAGTATTTTATGTGAATGAAGAGGAGGATAGGAAATCGTCAGATGACGATGTTGTTGTTATGCCTTCTCAGAATATTATTGTCAATACAGTTAAGGTTGTTGGAAAGGGGGATGAAGAGGATGAATGTGAGCGTCCATATGCTAGTGTGAATGTTAATGGTTTCAAGTTGTCATTAATGGCCGACTCCGGGTCAAAAATAACGCTTATTTCTAGAAGTGTATTTGAGAGGGAATGTATCGGCTTTGTCGAAACCAGACATAAGTCCAGGAAGTTACAATCAAGATCGAATTGAGTTGTTAGGGTACGTGTGGAGTAAGTTTGAATTTAAAGGTCGATGTTGTGATGGAAAGGTGTATATCACTAAGAAAGGACAATCTCTACTAGGATGGAGAGAACAAAAGAATTTGGGAATTAGACTTGATCCCAACCATCCAGACCAAGTCATACAACTTTTCGAAGAACCCGTGAGTCATGGGAAATATGTGTCAGAGTATAAGAAAGTGTTTGATGAGTCTGGGAAGAATAAAAGGGTTTCAACACCAGATAATTTTGAAGAAGGATAGCGTACCTGTAGTGGCTAAGGTCAGACCTGTGCCGTTTGCTTTACGAGGCAGTGTAAAAAGAGAATTACAAAAGTTGTTGGCGTCAGGTGTAATTGAGAGAGCTGGGGGAGTAGAGTGGGTTTCCCCAGTTGTAATAGTGAAGAAGAGTTCAGGGGATTTGAGGCTGTGCGTTGATATGCGTGAGCTAAACAAATGTGTGTTGGTGGACAGGCATCCCCTGCCCAACATGGGAGAGTTATTGACCAGGGTGGGCGGGGGAAAGTATTTTTCTAAACTGGATATGGCATCAGCATATCATCAAGTGGAGTTGGAGGAGGCCTGTAGGAAAGTCACTGCATTTATTACACATGAAGGTGTGTTCCAATTTAGAAGGATGCCATTTGGATTGGCATCCGCCTCTTCAGTTTTCCAGAAGATCATGGATCGTTTGTTGAGAGGGATGAAGGGTGTTATTTGTTTTCAGGATGATGTATTGGTGAGTGGAGAGACTTTAGAAGAACATGACAAAAATCTGTGCAGGGTGTTGAAGATGTTTGAGGAGAGGGGTATCACGGTGAAAGGGGAGAAATGTAAGTTTGCTGTGACAAGAGTGGAATATCTGGGTCATGAAGTTTCGGGAGATGGGATAAGACCCAAAGAAGATATGGTGAATTCTATAAGAAACATTGAAACGCCTAGAAATAAAAGTGAACTTCGTTCATTTCTAGGGATGACAGAATTCTACCAGAAATTTGTTACGAACTATGCTGACAAGGTTCAAGAACTAAGGAAAATTTTGAGAAAGGGTGCTGACTTCGTGTGGAATAATCGATGTGAGAAAGAGTTCAATAGCATCAAAGAAGATATAGATATGGCTCGTCCGTTAGGATGTTTTGACACTAGGAAGTCTACCATTATTACTGTTGACGCCAGTGAGGGTGGTTTGGGAGCTGTTTTGTCTCAGAAACAAGTTGATGGTTCTGAAAACATTATAGCTCATGCGTCAAGAGGTCTCAGAGGAGCAGAGATGAGATATTCGGTCATTGAGAAAGAGGCTTTAGCTTGTTTCTGGGCTATTGAACGTTTCAAGAGTTTTGTGTGGGGAGTGGAATTTACAATTCGCACTGATCACAAGCCTCTAAAAGCAATATTTGAGAATAAGGGCCTTGACAAAGTTTCGCGCCGGGTGGCAGGTTGGGTCACCAGGATGCAGACGCACTGTTTTAAAATAGAAGTCATCCCGGGAAAGGGAAATATTCTAGCGGACAGCCTGTCCAGAATAAGAGTTGCAAACTCTGAGAATGTGAAGAGTGAGGATTTAGAATTAGTATTTGTTAATACTGATGGCATAGTCTCCAAACCTGAGTGGTTGGATGGTATGAAAGAAGATCATGGGATCAATAGAGTAATTCCATATGTTGTGTCTGGATCATGGCCAAATGATATGATATGATGGGTTATTTATAACGCGCTTAATACCCAGAGGTTTCTAAGCGCGGACCCGGGGATCGAACCTGTGTTGCTCCGTGTCTTCTTGCTTCCGTTGGGAGCACGTTGCCGCTGGGCTATCCTCCCGAGACAAATAAGCAGTCATTGGAGGAAGATACAAAACCATATTGGGAAGTGAAGGATGAGTTATCTGTAAATGAGGATATTTTGTTCAGGTGGGGTAGGGCTGTTGTCCCCATTGGATTGAGGAAGAAGGTTATAGAATTAGCACACAGCGGTCATATTGGAGTTACTAAGACAAAGGGTGTTTTGAGAGAAGACTATTGGTGGCCAGGATTCGACAAAGAAATAGAGGCAGTGCTAGCAAATTGCCAGTTTTGTATCAGGAGTGGTAAGGGCATTGTAGCCAGGAAACAGCCATTGGTGGATGTTGTCTACCCTCCAGGATATGGAGCGATATTGCTATGGACATTCTGGGTCCTGTAGAGTTAGGCTATGGTCGCGGAAAATATGTTGTGTTGGTGGGGGATTTGTTTTCCAGGTGGACAGACTTTAAAATTGTCAAAGACATCACGGGAGAGAGCATGATAAGGGTTTTACAAGAAATTTTTGCCAATGAAGGTTTACCAGAAACTGTTTTGACAGACAATGGTCCCCAATTTATAGGAGAAGGTTTCACCAATTATTTGAGGAGATGTGGAGTTGGACACAAGAGAACTTCGTTATATCATCCTGAATCAAATGGTGTTGTTGAGAGGATGAATAGATGTGTAATGGAGAGTGTGAGGATGGGAGAACAATGTGGTTTGGACAAGTTAGCCATGATACAAAACAGGATGTGGGCTCTTAGAATGGCGCCACATGCTGTTACCGGATTATGCCCGTTTGAGCTTATGAGGGGCAGGAAGCCATTTTCTATAACGTGCCCACCTTGGCTTGGTAGGAGTAGGGAGTCTGACCTGGTGGTAGATCAAGTGAGGAAGTCTCTGGTAAAAAAAAAAAATCAGAATGGGTCATGCGTGAAAATATAAGAAGAGGAAAGAAAGAATTGCGTGTGGAGTGTGGAGATTGGGTCAGGATAAGGAAAGGGTTTATCAAAAAGAAAGGGGATTCCCTTTATTCGGACCCGGTCAGAGTGGTGGCAGTCATGAAGGGTGCAGTACGTGTGTCCGGTGGACAGGTGTGGAACAAGAGCAGGATAGCTACCGTGAAGAGGGGTCATGTGTGAAAGCAGAACGCTTTTGTATAACAGACACCTGGGAAAAGAAATGTTTGATGCAGTTATTTGAGTGAGTTAAAGAATTCTAAAAAAAAAAAAATAAAAAAAAAAAAATGAAATGAAGGGAGATGTGTTGTGATGATGTTTCTCTTTGGGAGCAGAGAGAGCTAGTGTTGATGACATAGGCAGGGCAGGGTGCCTCTATGATGTCATTGGAACGTTCATGTGCATGTGTTATTTACGTTCTAAAGTTGTCAGTTGATGGTGGTTTTGATGGGGAAGGATCCCGTATGTTCGGGGGTCTTTCTTGCTTTCATTTATCTCAAATAAATGTGCAATCTACTTACCAGCGTTTGTGTGCTGCTTCACAACATAAACCTCAGTGCACACTCCCTGAGGTTAATGTCTCACTGGAACGACGTTCCGCCCCTTAGATGAACAACAGCAATAGCAAAGTCATTCACGGAATGTCGTTACATTTACACCCCCCACCCTTGCCAGGGAGATGGAAAAGGGGAAAAGCACTAAACCCGACTACACAGGGTTCTATCCTCCCCACGGAAGGCCACAACAAAGGACACCACAGGCAACAAAACGGCCTTTAAAACCTAACAAAGGACACCCCCTGGGACTTAAGTGAGGGTGCTGGGTACGTCAGATAACATGGGCCACAACATATAATCTGCACCCACACCCACTCACACGGCCCGATACACGAACCTGACCAACGTCCCATAGCCACGCTGAACACCAGGCAGGTTCCAAAACTCAATTTGCCCAGTACAGAATCAGTGAACGTTACGAGAAATTGCTCCAAGATGGTTTGACTGGCTTGCGTTCGTCACCCGACTAAAGCCAGTCTTTCCAGTGATACGCTCTCTCTCAGGCGCGATCCTCCTTACTTCCGACCTGCTGAGAACGAGGCTTGAGATGTAGGAAACAACTATCACTGCCACGTGACCCACTGGGAATGCCTCACCCAGCTGTGTCATCACAAGTAGGCATGGAGTCTCTGTCCCAGCAACTTCACCGGAGCTGCTTCCAAACTCCTTCCAAGCTCCCTCTGACAGGCAGGTGCACGTCAAAATGCCTCAAGCACCCACAAGGGCCAGCACTCTCTCCTCAAAAGCACCGCGGGCGACAGCCGAAATGCTCTCTCTGGCACCTCTCCGCAGCCGATGCCATGAGGGAAGGACCCGCTCCACAACCGCAACACGGAAGGGGGGTGGCCAGCTTCGAGGGGTGCCAACTTCCCTGCCCAGCCCTTCATGAACCAAGGCAATACTCTGCTCGCCAAAAGGACAGAGGCAGTCTGCTCCACGACGCCGTACGGCGCCATGTAGATAGTCGCCCAGGGAGACACCAACGGCTGCATCCATGCTCCTCAGCAGCCACCGCGCCCGACACCTAGGCGCAACACTGAAACGGATGTTAACGCTTCCTAGTCAGAGGAACGCCAGCCAGATTGTCGGCCTTGCAACACCGCCTCCACGACAAATCAGCCTCCTTGACTCCAACTGCCCACAAAGGCCCAACGTTGCCCCGACTGCGTTGTGAGGCATTTATGGCACAAACCTCACCCGGAGAACCATACAGGGGCAACGAACTTCACACGACGGGCCAACTGGATACAAGCCCGCCTGGGTGTGGGGGACCCACGGGGGTGGTGTTCTGAAGTGCTGCACCCCCCTACCCCTCCAGCAGCGCCGATGGAGGCAATCCACCTACCATCCCATCCTCGTCGCCAGTGTAACAAAGTGGGTATCCGGGACACCAAAGGTAAGTTTATGGTGATTTATTGTCCTGGTCCTGTACTCCATCAGTAACACGGGGATGGTAGGGGACACAGATGACACGACATCATAAGGGAAACACCTGGCTCACCCCCACACTTCTCAGCTTTCTCTCTAATGGTCACCCAGTAGAACACTCCAACCCTCACATTCCACCAGCTCATGACATCACTCTCTGCTACTCCAAGCCACATTACAACACAATGCTTGGATAGAAGTCGAGCCGTACCACAGGCCTAATCGTGCCAGTCTTTTATGTTGTTGCAAGGGGGGGGGGGGGGACAGGTTTTCCACACGGAGAGGCTGGCTCACGGGCACTAAACACTGTGCTGGGGCGATGCGTTGTAGTAGGGATGGGGATAGTGGGTAATGATAGGGCGTAATTTTCAAATCGGGGTGTGGGGCAGGCAGTTCTGTCTTGCTCTAGTATGCTTTCATTCACTGGCCGCCGCGCCCATTTGGAACATTACTTTAATGTCCAAAGTGGTGGCTTTGTAAGTGGCCAGGAAGGCCCGGAAGAGCAGGGCAATTTAGGATCGGGCTCGCAGCAAAGAGGCCCCAACACGCATGGGAAAACACGGGCTAGGTGTCGAAACGCTAGGGGGTAGTTCTGGCATGTGGGCACACGAGGGTGTGGTGGGGGGCGCACCAATCGATTTGAACCCAGGTTTCTAAGGGGGGATATGCGAGGCGGCGCGGGATTGGGTACGACTTGGAAACTGCAAGCACCCAAGGGGGTCACGTTGTGGGAAATGATTTTTGACTCTACAGTACAGAAGAAGTAGGTTGGAGATGTCAGTGTATCCAGCGAGTCCAGTGGCCCGGGGCGTGCAGTGTTTCAGGGCAGTGAGTCGGGCGAAGGATGTGGAATACCAGGTGAGTTCAGAGGGAGCGATCCGCCGTGTGTTGCGCGGAGGCTGTACGGGCAGAGAAATGGTGAGTCAGAACAGAAGGAGCAGCATTGCAGGACTTGGGGACTGTCATGCACAACAAATCAGTTGCACAACAAATCAGTTGCACAACCACGCACCATATTGCTTGACACCCCGACACACACTGCTAGACTCCCCGGGTCACAGTCCGCCTCCCAAATCATTACTTCACCTATGGTGCGAGGGAGTCGTCATCACCGGCGGTTTCGGGCCGTGCGCAGAGACCGGCCCGGTTTGTTGCCTCGTTTTCATTGGCAACTCCCGTGGAGGCTGCGTTCGGGCTTGAGCACCCGATCACGGTTACGTCCTGGTTTCGCGACGGTTTCCCTATCAGGTGGTCAAGTTTCCGCTCACGTGACTGGGAGCCGACGCACGTAAAAGCCGGGAAGTTCGAGTTGCTCACCGCTTCACAGCTGTTTCACAACTCTGTTTGGCGCTCTCAGGATTTTTGTCGTTTGCTTCATCGGATTTTGGACTCAGGCTTACGAACCACAGATTTGCTCTCTTGCTCCACGGATACTGTTACTCGGAACTTTGTACGGATTTTTGGTACTCTTTTGCTACGCTCAACGGACTGATTTTGGATTTTCCCTTTCTGGCTTTTGATCTTCCGACCATAGACTACGTGATCAGTTTCATTCCCTTCGGCTACGGAAGGGCTACAGGCACCAGCCGGTAACTACCATCTAGGACACGGCTGTCCGGCTCTTTGACGCTCCCTCGCATCTGACCCTGGGCACCCTAGCTCCATCCCGCTAGATTTAGGTAAGAAAGTTTTTGCACACTCTTTCATATCAAAGTACTGTGTTTGCCTGTGCTAACCTAACTTCCTTTTAACAGCCTCTGGGATCCTCGGCATCATCAGATCCATTGAATCATCAAACCACCTGTGGCCTCAAAGCTCGCACAGGGAGTTCCTTTACTTTCTTCCTGTGGGTGATTTGTGGACAGAGGCCCCTTTATTCTTCACTACGCGGCAAGTCACGACAGACTGTGAAGCCGTTGTGATGAGTATGGAGCCTGCAGCTGAGGATCCCGTGGCTGCCTTGGTACAGGCACTCACATTGCTAAGGGCGGATATGGGTGCAGCCACTGCTGCGATACACCAGAGGCTAGATTTGATCCAAAGTACACAACACCCTCTGCCTGCAGATGCTGAGTTCGGAGAGTCCGCTGCCGCGGCTCAAACCCCACCTGTTCAGCCTATTGTTCCTCAGCCCCCTATTGTCCCTACAACACCTCAGTTGCCAGTACTCATGCCCACGTCATTTCCCTTGGCCACCCCAGAAAGGTTCCACAGTGACCCTAGAAAGTTTCGTACTTTTATAAACCAGTGCAAACTACACTTCCTTTGCAGACCTCAGGCTTTCCCGATGCCACCACAAAAGTGGCATTCACTTTGTCTCATTTGGCCGGCACTGCGGCAGCATGGGCTGTCAGGCTTTCTCAAATCTGATGTTGTCCCCGGAAGCTGCTGAACCCCCGCAGTCCCCTTTGGATGCTAACCTCTTAACTGGTATCAAACAGTTCAGTTGAGAGCACCCCCAAGGGAAAGGGGGAAAATGGGACAAAATAATAAACTTCAGGTTTTGCTCGGCTTCTTTATCTGTCAACCTGTTGGTGAAAATAACAACAAATTCACTTTAGTCACTAACCTTTGAATTCCTTGGCTCTGACTTCTCGTTATAATATTAAGTAAATAAACACGCCACCATACCTGATTATCCTCTGTGAATAACTTAGAGGACGTGTAAATTCAAATGAAGAAAACAGAAAAATAGAGTCTCAGATGCTCTTACTAATTTCTTCAATTCGGTTGTGAAAAAGCTGCTAATCTCTCTCAGTTTAATGAGTTAATCTTCAAGCAGTTCCAATGTCATTTACCCAAACAACCCGCTGGAAATATTATACATGTATTTTGTATTGATGATTTCTCGCTGCTTCAATACCAATTCCAAAAATGACACTCTGGCTATTCAAGTCAAAATGGTTTGTTTCCTGAATATATAAAAGTGTTCATTAATTGGATCTTTTGCTGGCAAAGATGATCGCTCATAAAAGAAGCGTTCTTTTAACCAGAATATGCGCATGCGTGAAGATATTGTTTACTCCTTCTAAAATGGAAGCGCATAAAAACAAGGAAAAGAGTTCAAAAATGAAACTGGCATGGGCGCATGCGTAAATGAATAGTATACCACTCTTCTTAATATGAAGTGTTCAAACAGGAAGGAGAAAGTCCTCAGTTCCGGACACTAATCCTTGAAGAGGCAGCCCAGTGATGATCACGCGCCAGGTTAGAATGTTAGTAAATTAAACATAACGCTTCAGAGTCGCATGGCTACCACACTGTCACTTGCGCAGACAGTGTAAGATTTCTAACGCTAGTCCGACGCTAATAAAAGCACTGTTACCAAAAAAGGGTACAATACTCAATATTTTATACGGCCGAAAAAACACACGACGCTAAAATGATAAACAGACCTCCACACTCCAACTAGCCAATTGCAAAAAATGTGACGCAGTTCAGTAAATTTAAATACAGTTCTAGAAGTTCAAAAATAGATTCATGAAAGAACGAAATGAACTACTATTTTAACAAAAACTAATAAAAACAGGAACAAGTTAATTAATGGAATTAATATTTAACTCCTGCTTGAAAATCACAAAGATCCATAAAAGATAATGAATTCACTTAGCTTGCTTCTTTCTTTCACCGGAACGTTTTCTAAGTTTCTTCTTAAATCTCCAACACTTTCCAGAACCAAAATAACTAATTTTAGGCACAAGGGCCTAACTAAAGTTTTCTAAATCTTAAGAGCTTCAAACATAGGACCTTCCAGCTGGGCTTCTGACAATGAAAGGCGGTTTAGAATGTTCCAACAATGCCTTTCTGTTACTTCTGACCAATCACTGATCCTTTTGGAAGTCTCCATTTTGACTTGGGAAGCTCTCCACACTCTGCACAGAAAGTTAAGGCCCAAACCATACTTTATGTTAATCATATCCTCATTCTACCACATTCAACCAAATCCCACGAAACCTGACAGTACCCCCCCCTTAATGCCCTGTCCCAGGGCCAATTTTAGAAGGATACTTTCTATGAAATTTTGAGACTAATTGTGGTGCATGCACATTCACCTCGTCTTCCCATGTACGTTCCTCAGGTCCGAAACCTTCCCAGTCTATTAAATATTGTAGTTTCCCTCTTAACCTCCTGGAATCTACAATTCTTTTCACCACAAACTCTTCGGATGAATTCTCTAACTGAACTGGTGAAGGTGGATGTACAACTCTAGTCCCCGGAATCACAGGTTTTAATAGACTAATGTGAAAAGTTGGATGTATTTTCAAGGAAGTAGGTAGTTTTAACCGTACTGACACTGGATTGATTATCTTTTCTACTTTAAATGGACCTACAAAACGTGGAGTAAATTTGTTTTTGCCCTTAATTCTCAAATGTCTCGTCGAAAGCCAAACCAAGTCACCAACCTTATATTTAGGACCCAACCTCCTTTTTTGATCTGCAAATCTTTTGTACTTCTGTTTACTATCGAAAAGTACCCTTTTTGCTCTTTCCAAATTTTTTCTCATAGTTTTTAATCGAACCTCAACTCCAGGATTTTCTGACTCTTCAGTAATTTCAAAACTTAAAAACCGTGGGTGAAAACCTCTTCCAAGATAAAATGGAGACATGTTAGTTGAATCTTTAGCACAATTATTATAAGCAAATTCGGCAAGCCAAATCAAATCCACCCATTCTTCCCCTGCCTGTAGATAACACCTCAAATACTTCTCCAGTTCTTGATTTACTCTTTCTACTTGTCCATTGGTCTCGGGATGATAACCTGATGATAAACTGACTTCCACACCCAAATCCTTACAAAAAACCCTCCAAAATCTAGAAATAAATTGAGGACCTCTATCTGAGATAATTTGATTAGGCAGACCATGCAGTCTAACTATTTCTCGCAAAAAGACTTTGGCCAAATTGTCTGCAGTAACCTCTCCCTCCATTGGAACAAAGTGAGCCTCTTTTGACAAGAGGTCCACCACAACTAGAATAGATGTACAACCCTTGTCACAAGGAAGATCTGTAATGAAGTCCAGGGAAATTGTATGCCAAGGACGAGGTGGAATAGGCAACGGCTCCAACAACCCGACTGGTTTTCCGGTTTGACTCTTCATTTGAGCGCAAATAGCACAAGTTTTTACAAAATTTAAGATGTCCTGACGCATTTTTTCCCACCAGAAGCTCCTCCTGACCAATTCTAGCGTCTTTCTAAAACCTGGGTGTCCGGACAGCATAGATTCATGACAGTCTCTTATTACTCTCTCTCTCAATTCCAAAATAGGTAAGTAAAGTTTATTTTCAAAGAACGGCAATCCTTTCTCAATTTTTCGAACCGGATCCTTTCGGACCCATTCCTCCATTTGTGCAATTGACATGGACTTTCGAACTTCTTCCTCAACATCCTCAATTTTCTGTATTCCGGCAGAAATAAAACAGCATGGATCGATAATGGATATCATCTCCTTTTCTGATTCCATCTCACTTCCAGGAAATTGACGTGATAAAGCATCAGCCTTTCCATTAAGCCTACCTGGCTTAAATGTCACTACAAAATCGTAATCAGCAAAGAACAATGACCATCTTAACTGCCTTGGTGTGAGAGTCTTGGCTGATTTCAGAAAAAGCAAATTTCTATGGTCTGTTAACACAGTCACTGTATGTCTTGCTCCTTTTAAAAAATGCCTCCACTCTTCAAAAGCAAACTTGATTGCCAATAATTCTCGATCTGAGATCGTATAATTTTGTTCTGCCATAGAGAATTTTTTAGAATAGTAAGCCACTGGATGAAGTTGTCCGGTCTCTCGATGTCTCTGAGAAAGAACAGCCCCCATGGCAAGATTCGATGCATCCGCTTCTACATAAAAAGGCTGAGATGGATCTGGATGAATTAAAATAGGGGCCGAACTGAACCTTTTCTTTAATTCTTGAAATGCCTCCTCTGCCTCTGTCGACCACACAAATTTGGCACCTTTCTTTAAAAGTTTTGTTATGGGAGTAATCAATCGAGAAAATCCTTCAATAAATCTTCTATAAAAATTCGCAAAACCTAAAAAGCTTTGAATTTCTTTTACTTTCGTTGGTGTTGGCCAATCCGTGATGGCTTGAACTTTGTTCGGATTCATCTCCAATCCCTTGGGAGAAACAATGTATCCTAAAAATTCCACTGAATTAGTATGAAACTGAGATTTTTCTAATTTAGCAAACAAATGATTCTCTTTGAGTCTTTGTAGAACCTTTCCCACATGAATTTTATGCGACTCTAAATCCTGAGAATAAATCAAAATATCATCAATGTATACTACTACGAATATATCTAAAAAATCTCTTAAAATTTCATCCATAAAGAATTGAAAGGCAGCTGGAGCATTGCATAAACCAAAAGGCATCACCAAGTACTCATAAAGCCCAAATCGGGTTTTGAATGCCGTCTTCCACTCATCACCCTCCTGGACTCTCACCAGATGATAGGCACCACGTAAATCTAGTTTAGAAAAAATTGTGGCTCCCTGGACCTGATTCAAGATTTCCGAAATTAGAGGGAGAGGATACTTGTTTTTGATTGTAATTCTATTCACAGCTCTATAATCAATGCATGTTCTGAGAGACCCATCTGGCTTTGGTACAAAAAATAATGGAGATGCGGCTGGAGATTGAGAATGACGAATAAAACCTTTAGCCAAATTTTCTGCAAGGTACTCTTTAAGATAATCATTCTCCTTTTCAGTTAATGCATACACTCGACTACTTGGTAAAACCGCCCCGGGCTCCAAATCAATTTTACAGTCAAAACTCCTATGTGGAGGTAATTCTCCTGCCTCCTTTTCATCAAACACCTCCTTGTAACCTTGATAACACTCCGGAAGATGTCCTAACACCGCTCCTATATTATGTCCTGTAATACCTGCATCAGTCAGAAAAGAGGAAACTAAACCTTGTGTTTCTTCCCTCCCAGGATTACCTTTCAAAAGGCAATTTTCTAAACAGAAACTAGACTGTAATTCTACCACTCGTCTACTCCAATCAATGTGAGGATTATGCAAGGTTAGCCATGGCATGCCTAAAATTATTTTCAAAATTGGTGTATCAATTAAATCAAATGAGATTTCTTCTCTATGACCTCCAAATAATTCCATAACCAAGACACCAGTTTCATGAGTTATAGGACCTGATGAAAGAGAAGTTCCATCTACAGCCCGAACTTGTTCCACAACTTCCTTCCTCACTAGTGGTATTCCCAATGCCTTAGCTACTCCCCAATCCATAAAGTTCCCGGTGGCTCCTGAATCAATCACTACCGGTCCATACCCTTTCTTTTCCTCCTTCAAATACAAGGATACATTTACAGTTATATGTGGAACCGCTGACTGAACTGTATTTGCAACCTGCTGTGCTTTTCCTCCGGCTGATGAAAATTTTTTGGGTGTAAAGGGACAATTTCCTAAAAAATGACCGCCCCTACCACAATATAAACACAAATTATTCTCACGCCTCCTAGTTTTTTCCTCTTTTGATAAAGGACCTTTTATTCTAATTTGTTGATCATTCACCCTTGGTTTCACTTCTTTACTACCCACCTCAAGCTTTGAACGCTCTCCTCTAATGACTGACCTCACCTCCCCCTGAGTACAACGACGCCTTTCTGCTTTCCTTTCACTTATACGATAGTCCAACTGAACTACTAAATCAATCAATTCCTCACAAGAAGAAGGGCGTTGGACTACACTGGACAAGGCATCCTTCAACTCCTCCTTGAGGCCTCTATAAAAAAGAGAAGACCTCTTCTCTGCTGGCCACTGGGATTCTAAAACCAAAGACCTAAACTGTGTGATATATGTAACCAAGTCTCTGTTTCCTTGACGCAAATCTAATAATTCACCATCAATTTCTAAGGACAGTTGTCTTTTATCAAACATTTTCTTAAATTCTTCCATAAAAAGAGAAACATTTTTTAAAGATAAACTCTTCTGCCTAACCAATAAACCTGCCCAAGTAGAAGCCTCTCCAGATAAATAAGACATCATAAAAGTAACTTTGGAAGCATCAGAAGGAAATAGTTCAGGCCTACTAAGAAAGTGCAACTCACATTGGGTTACAAATGTCTGAAATTTACTTGAATCTCCGTAGTAACGCTCTGGAGCTGCCAAAGGTACTGGCATAACTAATGCCCTAAAACCTCCCTCTGCCCCATCACCTCTACCCACACCTCTCTCCTCACCAACCCTTACCAATTCCGGGGGAAATTCTTCTCTCCCAATTCCCTGCGTCTGTGCCATCTTTTCACTTAACTCATCTACTCTTTGTCCTAATTTTTTATTCTCTTGATATGCCACCTTTAATTCTTCCTGTAATTCCCTCACTAAAACACTTAACGCTTCCATTGAGAACTCGGGGTTCATGACAGCTTAGGAGGACTATTTTTTCTGGCCTTTCATTCTGTCAGGCTTTCTCAAATCTGATGTTGTCCCCGGAAGCTGCTGAACCCCCGCAGTCCCCTTTGGATGCTAACCTCTTAACTGGTATCAAACAGTTCAGTTGAGAGCACCCCCAAGGGAAAGGGGGAAAATGGGACAAAATAATAAACTTCAGGTTTTGCTCGGCTTCTTTATCTGTCAACCTGTTGGTGAAAATAACAACAAATTCACTTTAGTCACTAACCTTTGAATTCCTTGGCTCTGACTTCTCGTTATAATATTAAGTAAATAAACACGCCACCATACCTGATTATCCTCTGTGAATAACTTAGAGGACGTGTAAATTCAAATGAAGAAAACAGAAAAATAGAGTCTCAGATGCTCTTACTAATTTCTTCAATTCGGTTGTGAAAAAGCTGCTAATCTCTCTCAGTTTAATGAGTTAATCTTCAAGCAGTTCCAATGTCATTTACCCAAACAACCCGCTGGAAATATTATACATGTAGTTTGTATTGATGATTTCTCGCTGCTTCAATACCAATTCCAAAAATGACACTCTGGCTATTCAAGTCAAAATGGTTTGTTTCCTGAATATATAAAAGTGTTCATTAATTGGATCTTTTGCTGGCAAAGATGATCGCTCATAAAAGAAGCGTTCTTTTAACCAGAATATGCGCATGCGTGAAGATATTGTTTACTCCTTCTAAAATGGAAGCGCATAAAAACAAGGAAAAGAGTTCAAAAATGAAACTGGCATGGGCGCATGCGTAAATGAATAGTATACCACTCTTCTTAATATGAAGTGTTCAAACAGGAAGGAGAAAGTCCTCAGTTCCGGACACTAATCCTTGAAGAGGCAGCCCAGTGATGATCACGCGCCAGGTTAGAATGTTAGTAAATTAAACATAACGCTTCAGAGTCGCATGGCTACCACACTGTCACTTGCGCAGACAGTGTAAGATTTCTAACGCTAGTCCGACGCTAATAAAAGCACTGTTACCAAAAAAGGGTACAATACTCAATATTTTATACGGCCGAAAAAACACACGACGCTAAAATGATAAACAGACCTCCACACTCCAACTAGCCAATTGCAAAAAATGTGACGCAGTTCAGTAAATTTAAATACAGTTCTAGAAGTTCAAAAATAGATTCATGAAAGAACGAAATGAACTACTATTTTAACAAAAACTAATAAAAACAGGAACAAGTTAATTAATGGAATTAATATTTAACTCCTGCTTGAAAATCACAAAGATCCATAAAAGATAATGAATTCACTTAGCTTGCTTCTTTCTTTCACCGGAACGTTTTCTAAGTTTCTTCTTAAATCTCCAACACTTTCCAGAACCAAAATAACTAATTTTAGGCACAAGGGCCTAACTAAAGTTTTCTAAATCTTAAGAGCTTCAAACATAGGACCTTCCAGCTGGGCTTCTGACAATGAAAGGCGGTTTAGAATGTTCCAACAATGCCTTTCTGTTACTTCTGACCAATCACTGATCCTTTTGGAAGTCTCCATTTTGACTTGGGAAGCTCTCCACACTCTGCACAGAAAGTTAAGGCCCAAACCATACTTTATGTTAATCATATCCTCATTCTACCACATTCAACCAAATCCCACGAAACCTGACATGGGCTAACCCTCTGTTGGAAAATGATAATCCTGTTCTATACGACTTTGAACTGCTGATCACAGAAATGTCTCGTGTGTTTGATACACGCCACAAAGCACAGTCCCGAGACCTCGAGTTGTTAGATCTGACTCAAGGAAAGGGATCCCTCATAGAATACATTGCTCGTTTCAATCAGCTAACTGCTGAAACGTCATGGCCTGAACAAAAAAAGGCAGTTGTCTTCTATAGAGGGCTCAACAACACCATGAAAGACGCTATGGCTGTCGTCCCTTCCTTGCCCACGACTCATACCGATTTAGTGGACCTCGCGTTACAAATCGACGCAAGGGGTTCCGAACGTCGTTTTGAAACAGGAGTTCCCAATACCAATTTGCCTTCCTCCTCCTCTGACACAGGCGTCGGGCCCATGCAGATAGGTGGTATTCGCAGCCCTATCACACAAGTAGAGAGAGACCGCAGAAGAACTGACCATGCCTGTTTCTATTGCGGCCTGAATGGCCATTTTGTAAAGTCATGTCCTAGACGCCCTAAACTCAAGAATCCGGTTTTTCAGAATGCTCGACCCTAGATCCGGGGGCTGGCTCGAGCAATACTTCCCTTTCTCCGGACAGGTACCCCAACTTTGGCAGGATTAGACCAGTGTTAGTGCAAGCCACGATAAAACCAACACCCGATATTGTTCACGCTGTCTCAATTTACTTAGACTCAGGCGCCACAGGCAACTATATTGACATTAAACTCGCTGGGTCCTTAAATTTACCTCGGATTACCAAGGAGCGTCCAGAGCCGGTACAGGCGGTGGATGGCACAGCACTGATTTCAGGCCCAATCAAGCAACAGACTGCCCCGGTCACCCTAACTATTCAGAACACGCATCGGGAAATTATCTCATTCGACCTGATTACTATGCCACAGTTTGGGATCATATTGGGTCTCCCCTGGTTGCATCTACACAACCCTTTGATTGATTGGAAGTCTGGGCAGGTTCATTTCGAATCTGAAACATGTCAGAACTTTTGTCTCATTGCACCTGATGACACTGTAGCACCCAACGAGCCCTAGGGGCCATAGCGCAACTCACACTACACGAAGACGCTACTATGGCCATAGAGCCTCATGTGGTGGGGACTGTTGCCACTGGTTTTCCTACAGAATACGAGGATTTCCATGAAGTCTTTGGTAAGGGTTCCTCGGAGGTACTCCCACCACATCGTTCCTACGACTGCCCCATCGACTTGCTTCCTGATTCTGTGATTCCCTCAGGTCGTATCTATTCCTTGTCTCCCTCGGAAGAACATGCTTTAAATGAATACATACAGGTAGCCTTGAAAGTCGGTCATATACGTCCCTCCACCTCACCGGCGGCTAGCCCTATTTTGTTTGTCCCCAAGAAAGAGGGCGATCTGCGTCCTTGTGTGGACTACCGTCGACTAAATTCTATTACCATCAAGAATCGATATCCGATTCCTTTGATTACCCCATTATTGGACAGGTTAAGCCATGCCTCTATCTTCACAAAACTTGACCTCCGCGGGGCCTATAATCTGGTCAGAATTCGTTCCGGAGACGAGTGGAAAACGGCCTTCTGCACTCGCTACGGATTGTTTGAATATGTGGTCATGCCCTTCGGGCTTTGTAACCCCCTGCTACCTTCCAACGTTTCATGAATGAGATCTTTCACGACTTGTTGGATGTGTGTGTAGCAGTATACCTGGATGACATCTTCATATACTCACAGAACATGAAGGACCACATATCACATGTCCGCGAGGTACTGTCCCGTCTCCGCCAACACTCACTCTATGTCAAACCTGAGAAATGTCAGTTTCACACTGAAAGTGTGGAATTTCTGGGTTTCCATATCACCCCTGGGGGTCTGGCAATGAACCAGTCCAAGGTCTGTGCGGTCTTGGATTGGCCTAAGCCCTGTAACATTAAGGCCCTGCAGTCTTTCCTTGGGTTTTCAAATTTCTACAGGCGCTTCATCCAGAATTTCTCATCCCTTGTAGCCCCTCTCACTGCCCTGACTAGTCCCAAGTCTCCTTTTGTATGGTTACAGGAACACCAAGCCGCTTTTGACGCCCGGAAATTAGCATTTACCACGGCTCCCGTCCTGAAGCACCCGGACCCAGAACTCCCGTTCATTGTGGAGGCTGATGCTTCCTCCTTTGCCCTTGGTGCGGTTTTGTCCCAACGCTGTCCTTCCTCGGGTCAGTTACACCCGGTTGCGTTTCATTCTCGGAAGTTCTCTGCTACGGAGTTGCACTACACCGTCACGGAGAAGGAGCTGTTGGCCATCAAGGATGCCTTCCAGGTTTGGCGGCATCATCTGTTGGGGGCAAGGCACGCTGTCACTGTGTTCACCGACCACCGTAACCTCCAGGATTTGGCTTCACTAAAGTGTATCAACAGTTGGCAGGTGCGGTGGCACTTGTTCTTTGCGGCCTTTGACTTTCAGCTCATACATAGGTCCAGTTTGTCCCATGGGAAGGCGGACGCGTTGTCTCGCTCTCCGGGTGGGGTATCCTTGCCTGTTTTCCCGGAAAACCTGTTAGACCGGCATGTCATTTGTATTTGCACCCCTCCTCTGCCTTTGTTGGATTCCATTCGCAAATGGGTTTCACTACATCCTGATCAGGTTACTGAGTGGGATCCGGTGTTTCATGACGGGCTACCGTATATCCAAAACAGATTGTGGTTACCAACGACCGACGCTCGTAATCTTGCTTTGGAATGGTCCCACGATAGCACCATCAATGGTCATCCCGGACAAAGACGCACATTGGATCTCCTCAGACGTTGGTGTTGGTGGCCCTCCATGAAACACGACGTAGAAGGATAAGTTAACACCTGTGCAATATGCGCCCAGTGTAAACATCGCAGAGGACGCCCGCTGGGGCTTTTGCTTCCTTTACCCATACCCCCCCAGGCCCTGGCACACGGTATCCATGGATTTCGTAACAGATCTACCCCGAACCAAGGGATTCGTTACCATTTGGGTAGTAGTCGACTCCTTTTCCAAAATGGCTCGTTTCATTCCCTGTTCCAGCATCCCTTCAGCCCCAGCCTTGGCCGATCTTTTCTTCAAATCAGTATTTTGTCTCTTTGGGTTACCCACAGTTATCATCTCAGATAGGGGTCCCCAGTTTATTTCTTGTTTCTGGCGAGCACTCACGGTCCTTCTAGGCATCGATTCCCGTTTCTCTTCCGCATATCATCCAGAGACGGACGGTCAGACTGAGAGGGTGAACCAAGCCATGGAGCAGTATTTGCGTTGTCTAGTGTTGCAACACCAGCAGTCCTAGCTGAGTTTGCTACACCTCGCTGAGTTCTCCTACAACAACGCAACGCATTCCTCCACTGGCTCTTCTCCCTTTTATGTTTTGTATGATCAACACCCTCGCACTTTGCCTATCCCAGAGCTTGCACCTTCTGATAAGTCGCGGGCACAGGCAGCAGCAGCAGGGTTATCGGTCGTTCATGCTCAAACCCTTACTCACCTTCGGGAGGCCCAGGAGTCTACGAAGGCTGCAGCGGATCAGAGGAGGACAGTGGCACCTTCCTATGTTGTGGGAGACAGGGTTTGGCTCTCTTCTCGCCATCTCAAGCTTCCTGGTTGTCGCAAATTACTCCCTCGCTTTGTGGGCCCATATAGGATTTCCGCTGTAATAAACCCTGTGGCTTATCGCCTCTCGGTCCCTGCCTCCTGGCGCATACACCCTGTTTTTCACACCTCTTTGCTGAAACCTTGCCCGGCTCCTACCCGTCTCCGGTCTATGCCTGGTCCTGTTTCAGTGGGGGACTCGATGGAATATGAGGTTTCAGGTGTATTGGGTTCCCCTATGGTTCGGGGTGGTCTCCAGTACCTTGTGGATTGGTCAGGTTTTGGCCCAGAGTAGCGTTGTTGGGTCCGTGCTAGTGATGTCCATGCCCCTAGGCTTGTTTCACGTTTTCACCGGGATCATCCTTCCTGCCCACGTGGGCCATTGAGGGGGGGGGGGGGGCTCTGTCATGCACAACAAAATCAGTTGCACAACCACGCACCATATTGCTTGACACCCCGACACACACTGCTAGACTCCCCGGGTCACAGTCCGCCTCCCAAGTCATCACTTCACCTATGGTGCGAGGGAGTAGTCATCACCGGCGGTTTCGGGCCGTGCGCAGAGGCCGGCCCGGTTTGTTTCCTCGTTTTCATTGGCAACTCCCGTGGAGGCTGCGTTCGGGCTTGAGCACCCAATCACGGTTACTTCCTGGTTTCGCAACGGTTTCCCGATCACGTGGTCAAGTTTCCGCTCACGTGACTGGGAGCCGACGCACGTAAAAGCCGGGAAGTTCGAGTTGCTCACCGCTTCACAGCTGTTTCACAACTCTGTTTGGCGCTCTCAGGATTTTTGTTGTTTGCTTCATCGGATTTTGGACTCAGGCTTACGAACCACGGATTTGCTCTCTTGCTCCACGGATACTGTTACTCGGAACTTTGTACGGATTTTTGGTACTCTTTTGCTACGCTCAACGGACTGATTTTGGATTTTCCCTTTCTGGCTTTTGATCTTCCGACCATAGACTACGTGATCAGTTTCATTCTCTTCGGCTACGGAAGGGCTTCAGGCACCAGCCGGTACCTACCATCTAGGACACGGCTGTCTGGATCTTTGACGCTCCCTCGCATCTGACCCTGGGCACCCTAGCTCCATCCCGCTAGATTTAGGTAAGAACGTTTTTGCACACTCTCATATTAAAGTACTGTGTTTGCCTGTGCTAACCTAACTTCCTTTTAACAGCCTCTGGGATCCTCGGCATCATCAGGTCCAGTGAATCATCAAACCACCTGTGGCCTCAAAGCTCGCACAGGGAGTTCCTTTACTTTCTTCCTGTGGGTGATTTGTGGACAGAGGCCCCTTTATTCTTCACTACACGGTAAGTCACGACAGGGACGGGAGGATTCCGCAAGCAATGTGGAGTGCCGCGCGAGGGCTCAATTGCGCACCAGGCGTGGGATGGGGGCTGGCCTGTATGATGGGTCCTGAAAGGGCGCAATGGTTTTGGCGAAATATGAGAGTTGGGGGTCTGACAGGGAGCGGGAAATGCTTTCGGACAATTGGTTTGCAAACGCGGGTTGAGTAGCAGAGGGAGGGGCCAGCCTCGTGGGGAATGGCCACGGTTTTCTTGGCGGGGCGCGTTGGCTGGTCACCGAGTAATATGCGTGCATGCTTCCAAGGGGTGCCTTTCTGTGTGGTGCAGATGTGTGCCACATTCTGTTGGGTTTGCACGGCCATTGCCAGAGAGTGCACGTTCTCCAATCCAGCTGCTACTTGTTGTGCATTCCGGGAATTATCGTAATTTCAGCGCTGCAATGAGCGCCGGTACTTGTGTTGTCCCAAGTCAAAAAGGAAGATCTTCCTGGAATCATTCTTGAGTCATCAGGTGACTCCATCCTAGAGTCATCCATGGCTAGTTCAGGGAGATCATCCGAAACCATCCTGAAGTATGTGTATAGGCCGAAATATTCAAATGCGATAACTCTAGAGTTATCACAGAAACTACTCCAAGAGGAGTTCTGATTACTTCGTGATGATCTTGTATTACTCCAGGATGACTTCTTGACAACTTCAGGATGGGTTTGAAATTGTGAACGATTATTGCAGACAATTTCAGGAGGATGTTGCTTTCAAACGATTTAGGAAAAGGGTTTTGATTCCTTGTGTGTAAGATGGGTGTTATTACTATAGGGTTAGACTCATGAATAGTGTACTGGAAAACATGGACTTTGCAGCCGTTACTTGCCTTCTTTGCTAGAGCACTCAAATGTCATTAACTAAGGTTTGCTGATTTAGTATACAAAACTACAAATCCACCCCACAATGTCACGAACCAACCTCTAAACTCCCTCATTTCATATCTCACCTCTAGCTAACATGGCATCACCCCCAATAAACTCCCACAATTACAAATCACTGCACTAAAATAAACACTTTCAGTGACCTAAACAGAATCCGTTAAAGGTCTACCTGCATGACAAAATTGCTGATCACTTCACCCAATATCACTATGAGCAGCTAGCAATTAGTTCGACCATTCACCACACCGATGAAAACATTAGCTGAACCCCCCCCCCCCACACCCCCACAGAAATCCAATAGCACAAACACATGTACCATTTACAAGTTGGCACCAACCTACAAATTCACCAGATCAACCATAATAGTTCTACACACAAGAGCACTTGCATCTTCAGTTCACAGAGCAGCATGTGCGCTACAATTACATTGTAGATTAGTAGCAGGGGCTGACATAGCAACCAAACTCAGTTGTGGGGATGTTACAATTCAATTGTTTTTTTTTTAAAAAACGTAATCTGAAAGATTGCGCAGGTGTGTGGTAACATGTAGGTGTCACTTCATTGTCCAAACAGGCATGACTGTCATACTGTAACAAGAACACACCGTTAAGGAGACGTGGTGATAGAGTTCAGCTTGTCAATTTAGATCGGTCCGACAAAACATTTGTAGCAGACAATTGACTGGTTACTTTATAGTCCAATATTTTGCAGTTGTTGCACAGCTACATCGCCAGCAACTGCAACATTACACAGACATTTGCAGATTTAATGCTGTGTCTATTAATTGTCCAGGTGAATTAAGGGGCAGGTTCTGAGTAAGGAATGTAGGCGGAATGAAGAACACTAGCCATCCCTGCCAAAAGACTTCGGTTTTCCAGCTTTTGTGAACAGCCATGAATACCATTTTGGAATAGTCCGTTTTCAGCCATCAGCTTTTACAATATAATTCTTTCACTGCATCTTCTTTTTCCAGATTCCACCAGTAGCTGCTTTTTCTCCTCTACCTTTCTTTTTAAAGCCTCAATTACAGCTTTTTGTTATTTCATCAAATGTTTCCTGTGTCTTAATACTGTTTCTTGGCTGCGGGTATGAAAAAGGCAAGTTGAAACTTCATAATGTAACTACCAATACAACAAAGATTTTGCCTGAGCTGTACACTGGGGTGACTACCCTTAAGCGCGATCCTATCCGCCCCCTTGGGGTTTTGCTTATTCTTGCTCTCCTTGGCGCTTTCCCTCCCTCCCCATGCAGCTACCCACAACTCAGTGTAGCTGCACTCATAAAAATGTGTATGGGTACATACCCTGGAGAGTGCTGTGACCACTATAATTTATAAATAGCGGCGAGCTGCGTCACCAATTCCGCATGGTATACTTATAAAGACCTTGAATGAATAGGACAGAAAACAGATTGGTATTTGCGAATCGCGCTCTACTTTGGACATCCTAGATTGGTTCCCCAACCTGTGGACTAAACTTTCAGGATTGCATCTAAGGTAAAAAAAAAAAAGAAATTAAAAAAAATCAATTTGGGGAACCAATCCAGGATGTCCAAAAACCACTAAAGACTTTTAGCATAACGCGCCAGCCATCGACAGGTCTCTCGGGACTCAACCCTTTATCATCAAGTACCATCAGAAAATTGTTTCAAGATATTTTCACAATCAACTTCCAAACCTGGTCACCATACCAAGTGTTCAATTTCAAGGTCTTGAAGACGGCTAAGGTCGAAACACGCGTCGGCTGACTTTATGGGAATAAATTCACCTACAGATGACCAGATATTGTTTTACTTTCATTCTAAAAGACTGCATACCTAACTTTAAGGAGGTAGAGTGCAATTCACCAATACCAATCCATTCTCTGTTCTAGCTGCACACATACTCTGACCTGGACTACAGTCCCCAAGGACATTCAACCCATAGCACTCTATACTTTAGAGAGTTATTCTAGAGGAAAGAGATGCTGTAAATGAGGTGGGCATTGTGCAGCATTCATCTGTATGTGTGAAAAAAGGGAACGACTCCGCATAGGGACGTCAGATGTACCCTCCTCCCCCAAACATCAAATAGATGAACCAAAAAAAAAAAAAGAATTGCTTACCCAACTACAAAAGCACGACTGCCTTCAAATCCTTTTCTTCACGTATTTCTCTTATACTTTAATCGATACCCTCTATCAGCAATTTACAATTAACTTCACCAGGAATTGCAAACGCTCAAATTCCCCATCCTTTCAAATGCAGAGAATTGTCGGAATCAAAAAGACTGCCATGATTTGAGTTGTCTAAAAGAAGAAATAAAAAAAGTAAATTTAGTATGCGCCAAGTATTTGTGAACCAGGTCTGTACCCAAAACCATAATTTATAGTGGGCTTGCTATGGATGTTCCTGCCTGATGTGTCCAGATTTATGAGTGATTGGCGCTTGGTTAACTTCCTCCAAGACTTCCACCCATTGTGGCTTTAACTAGTTGCATCTGTTTGCAAATTAGAGGTGGGTGTTCCGGAGAGGCAATACGTTGTTAACTGCAGAGCTCTGGTACCTAGAATGCTGCAGTCATTTTGTGTGTGCCCTTTAAAAGACAAGCACCCGTTTCAGTTTCTTAACGTACATATCAACCATAGAGAGCCCCAGCTTGCAGACAGCAACATGTACAGGAAATAGGAGGGTATGCAGGGACAGAACCCATTACCAAAGTGATCTTTACTGGGGGAACAAAAAGTCAATATTACACCTTAGCAGGAAGGCCTTTGCCAATATGAGCCGGCACTATCCTCCAGAAGAGTCAGATTTCTTCTCCCACCTAAACCACCCCCCCCCCCGGGCCCCTGGGGGGGTGGGGGGAGGGCGGCAGAAATTATTTTACTCAAGGGGGGTGGGGGCTTCCAGCATAGAAAGGCTTGAAGACCACTGCCTTAAGGGAATAAAGTGACCTCCCTCTTTCAAATAGCAAAGCAATTAACAGCACTCTTTCATGCCCAGGTCAGAAAACTCCTGCTACTGCACCAGTCCTCTTATACACAAGGCTGCTTAAAAATCCAGACAAGCATGAAAATAGCTCAACATCATCTAATGAGAATGAACTGGTCCCATCATTAGAGAAGAAGAAACATAAAAAGCATTCACCCCAGATCATAATAAACAATGATCAAAAATAAATTCAAAATTAATGACATGGATCACTATCCCTAGCAAGCATTCAATAAAGTTTACAGGCAAACTAACTTCAATTAACGGCTGAGGTCAAGTGGTTGGAAAAAAAAACAAACGGCATTGAAGGGGCAATAAAATCCCTCCGGGAACCTCATCAACCAATATAGAGAATGTGACACAAGTATAACTAGAACATGCAGTAATCCCGAGTCCCTGAAACTTACATTTGTATATATTAAATCATGTAGCGATTTCCCCAATCCCCAAAGTTTTGTACAAACTAAATGTAGATTGAGTAGAGCAGGAGTCATGGGGGCGGGGGGGGGGGGGGGGATTAGAACACCGTCCCCTGCACATAAAGGCTGGCAAAACTAGCCCTACTGTGAACCAAAAAGGCAATCGAAAACGGGGGTAAACAAGCCATCGGTGTGTTCTTTAAAATAAAAAAAGCTCTGCCTCATTGGTATAGCATCCGTAACTTCCAGCAGTGAAAACATATTCAAAAGCATTACAATACAAAATGAGTCTTTGAATGCCGGCAGTTCGCTTTTTATGGGGGGTAGCTTTACAGAACCTCTTTAGGGGTGCTTTGACCTTGAACTTCACCGAGTATCTGCCCTGTACACTTCACATTACACAAATCTCAACAATATTCCCGAGCTTGAAAGGGCGTGGGGGGCGTTGACTCTCCTTTAATGCAAATTCAGTTGCTGGACATGCCACTCTTTTTTGTTGGCTGGTGTTCAATGGCTTAAGTGAAAGCAATGATCAGGTTGCAAGCATTGTTCAGAGAAATATATAGATTGGGGGGGGGGGGCATCTGTCCACTGTTGGTTAGAGCAGTCTTTTCTCTCCCTTCTTCATGAGAGTTTGGATGGCCACTGTTGATGTGTGGCTTGTGGGAAGCGTGTGTGACTTCTCGCAGCATTTTTAATATTGCTTAATTCTGAAGCAGTATACTAAGTGGCAAAGTTTTGTTTGGCTAGCATGAAGGCTGGCTAAGTTTTGAAGTGTGTGACAGACTGTTTGAGCCGCTGTGTGGTACGGGGTGTGCTGCACACACTGCCAGGTGTAGTTTCAGACTGGGGATGGTTTTAACACCCTGATGAATGAGTTCTTCGATTCCTCCTTCTGGTGGCACAATGTGCTTTGGGCTTAGATTTGTTGTTGTGATTCTACGCACAGAGAATGGTTGCAAATATTGGCCATCCAAACTCTCATGAAGAAGGGACTTGTCTTTACTGCACTTATGTCAGCAATGGTTTTATCCTTTCCTTGTAGTTCACAGTTCAGGGTATTTCATTTCTCAGTGACATCTGCCAGAAATGCCAAATCAAGTAGCCAAGAAATGCTGCATAATTGGCAGATGTCTTCATTTCTTGACCTCATGAAGTCTTTGATTTCTGGCAAAAGTGAAAGAAAGCGACATAGTATTTCCCCCCTGCTAAGCCATCAGATTTCCGTGTGTAGCAACAGATCACCATGTGCAGCAGATTTGGCCTTTGCACAAATTGAATTCATAATTCGCACAACAGGGGCCATTACGTGATCAAACCCCATCACTTTGGCACAAATTGCCTGCTCGTGGATGATGCAGTGGTAGTGCAATAATGGAGGGAAATCAGGGTCTGCTTTACAGCACGCAACAAAAACAGAATGACGCCCTGGTGCACCATCAGTTGTTATTGCCACCAACTTGTTCAATGGAATTTTTGTTTTGACAAAATAATTCTTGACCTCATTGTAGATATTAACACCTCTGGTTGTGGATTTCAGAGGCAACAAGGTCAAGAATTCCTCTTTGTTGGTGAAGTCTTCAAACACCATTCGAGCAAACAACGCCAGCTGAGCAGTATCACTTGCATCAACTGATTCATCACACTAAATGGAAAAGAAAAAAAAATTGCGCACGCTCAAATCTTTTTCCAATTGCCCCATCACATTGGCCGATATGTGCAAACACAATGGCAAGGAGGGTATCTGCACTAACTGCACATCTGAAATAGCAGACATAATTTCAGGGCAGTTTTTAAACACGAGAGCCATCGCACCTTTCACAGCTGCACCATCTGTAAAAGTGCATTCGTGTTTTGCCAAATAATGTGCAACTTCGAAGGATGCCTCTGTTGCAGCAATTGCCTTCTTTGCTGGTTGGGTAAAAAATGATTGTTGCATCTGCAGTGCAGCTTTTAGTTCAGCTACTTTTTGGGATCGCAGACGGCTTCCTTTATGAAAGTTCTTTTCATAATTTGTATGCATTGTCCCAAAGAGCCTCTCGACATTACTCTTTCCCACTACAAATTAAACACACACTTCCCTTTTACGCTTGCGAAAAAGAAATCGGTCTTCCACTCTTGATGAAAATTATACGTCTTCTGCCTTTTGTTGGATGATCCGCCTACTTCTGGATCCATGATTTCAACAGTGTTGTTTCGTTTGTACGTTTCTTTTGGGACTGCACGTGCAATATAATCTGAGGGGGATTTCAATGTGTTTTCAATGTGATTTCAATGTGTTATTATGGTTTTAAAACTAATTGAGCACACAAAATTCTGCTTAGTCAAAAAATAAAAACCAATGCCATTTTAGCACATTCGCAATTCCGAGAAATATTAACTATGGGGCATGCACCTATGCCAAGTCATTTATAAAGATGTTATATGCTTGACAAACTGCTTAATCACATATAAATGCTTCTGTTGTGCTGACAGCAGTTATTAGGAAATTAAACTGTGGGTTCATGGGTGTCAACCTTTGATATTCACTACAGGGGCAGAAATACCCCCAACCTCTGCTCTGAATATAAGCCAGTGACCAGCCCAAACCATGCCCACGCCAAACACATTTTATAGGAATTGCAAAAGTCATACGATTAACAAGCAGTTTTTTTAATATTTAACATCTCAGCAAAAGTCTCTCAACCTGCTGAGCTACCCTGGTAACCTTCTACTGTAGAGTGTGTCTATGGATCCCTTAAAGTACTCAAAATCGCTGTATTACCCAACTGTATTTTGGGTGCACCCCAGCCAGGAAAGTGATTTAAAGTGGAACTGATGCAGCGTGGAGTTTGGAAAGAAGCAGCATAAAAGAATTTGCCCCATTTTAAAACTTCTATTTTGAACATTTCCTTTGAGTGGAGTTCAAATGCAAACTCCGCCCCCACACTGGTCCTTGTGGGATTCCCCCTTTACATTTTTCCCCCATTTCCACTGCTGAGTGGTATAGTGTCCTGCACATCTCATTCACGTTCCAGTGGCCTGCACACCAAATGCGAGAGATTCTCTTCAGAGGGAGATCCAACCAAAAGAAGATCCTGGGACCAACAAGGCTGCAGCTACTATTAGTAACGTCAGGGCTCTGACGATGAAGTCCCGAGGGGGCTTGCTCGCTAGAGCCCTGCCTTGTAAAAATAGCTTGCATGACTGAAAATGAGCCCAGGGTCGAAACAGAGGCACGCAGCTATCATGCTGAATGTCTCCGCTTCACCCTGGGTTGACTTCCAGTCATATGAGTTACTATTAGAAACGGCAAGGCTCTGGCAAGGAAGTCCCGAGGGGGCTTGCTCGCCAGAGCCCTGCCTTGTAAAAATAGCTTGCATGACTGAAAATGAGCCCAGGGTCGAAACAGAGGCACGCAGCTATCATGCTGAATGTCTCCGCTTTACCCTGGGTTGACTTCCAGTCATATGAGTTACTATTAGAAACGGCAAGGCTCTGGCAAGGAAGTCCCGAGGGGGCTTGCTCGCCAGAGGCCAGTCGCCTAAAAGTAGCTCACATGATTGCAAATGGGCCCAGGGTGAAGCGGAGACATTAAGCAGCACAGCTGAATGTCTCCATTTCACCCCGGGCTTTGTTCTGCCGAGCTACCCGACCCTCTGACAGCAACACGCAACAGCTGTGCGCACAGTGGCTCGGCAGAAAAAGACAAAATAAATGATTAACTTCCACCAATCCACCCGACCCAACTTACCTCAGCAAGAAACGTTTTCCTGGAATGCCACTGTCTGCTCGCTCCTGCAATCCAAGCACCAGCCTCAGCCACCTCCAAAAGAGATCCAAAAATGATGCAAGGCGCCATGGTGCTTTTTAAAGAAAAAAGCCCGGGCAAACCGAGTAGCACAAAGAAACCAATGTGGCCAATAGGAGCACAGCTCTCAGCAAGGAAAGTGCTCTGGCCAATAACATGGTGCAATCTATATGCTATAGAGAATTGCAGGCCTGTGATTGGTCAGAGTACTTACTGGCATCATTCTTTTTTTTCCTGAAACTCGAGCGTGAGCTACTTCAAAGGCTCTGGCGAGCTACTCGTAGCTCGCGATCGACTGTTGGGAGACCACTGCAATAGACACATTCTCACAGGGGCTATGGGACACTGCAATGTTCTTAAGCAGACGACAGAGTCAAATCTTGAATATCGCTGGGCCCGTGCAACGCTTTCCTTCACAGTAAAGCACTGCAATGATTTTGCTCATACCCACTGAAGGTGCAGTCATGTTTACGAGTTGTATATGCACCGTACCAGACACATAGCAACGTCGCACACAAGGGCACAGCAAGCACGTGGATAAAGCAACCAGGGATGTTGCAAAGGTTTAATACATTAAGCTTCTGCCATTTAAGCCCACATGTGCACTGTCCCCTAGGGACCAGGGAGGATAAGTGCTCATCCAAACTAGCAATCAAAATGTATGTTAACATATAGCGGTGCCAGCAAGATAGCAATTAGGTTTTTTGGCCTTTTTTATAAAAAAAAAACCACTCTTGATAACAAGATAGT
Source organism: Ambystoma mexicanum (assembly GCF_040938575.1). Taxonomy (NCBI): domain Eukaryota; kingdom Metazoa; phylum Chordata; class Amphibia; order Caudata; family Ambystomatidae; genus Ambystoma; species Ambystoma mexicanum. Next base: position 1,468,591,134 of record NC_090931.1, on the reverse strand, counting down.
CACTCTTCAGGCTCTACAGGCTGTGGTCTAAACGTTTTTGACCCCCGAGCCCTCCATAAGAAAAAAGGTACCTGGCTTGGGCCCCTCTATACACATGGACTCCAAAATGTTTATCTGGTGTAGAATGGTGCCAAATGGAGGTGTGGGTACCAAACATTCTTTCAAAATCATTGCTTGCAATAACTAATTAGTGGGCAAATATTTGTAAACGCAGCATTCAGAATTTTTTGCTACAGGGGACTTTGACTAAAAGTAGTTGGATATTTATTGCATACTGTAACGTAGGACATACTCAACTACAACAACTTAATTACTATCAATGCAGTCACTTGCAAGTTGGAAAGTGGCATACTGGAGCAATAGTGTGAAGGGTGGGCCTGCCTTTCAGCAGCCAGCCATCACTATTGGGTTACATAAACAACCACAGGTTCTCTTCCAGCTTTGACCGATATTTAGTGCTGCAAGTGTTGAAAATCCAATCTTGCAAAAGGTACGAGGTGCTGAAAGGTAACAGTACATTGACTGTCCATTTGGATAGAGTCGGAAACTGCATTTTGCCAAAATCCACCCAAGGACAATTTTTTGAATTGGCTCTCCAGTAGGCAGCCACTTTGAAGTTCCATTAGTTCCTCCTGGAGGTGTATTGGGAGGCAGGAGGGCCCCTACGTCTGCTAGGAAAGGCTGAACCACGCAGTCATTGATGCTACAATTGTCCTCTGGAAAGTACTTTTGAGAGTGGTTCTGAGATGGTTTCCCATTAGTTCAGCAACACATGAAAAGATCATACTCCGCCTTCTCAGGAGCATCGGTAAATAATGGAAACTCTTCCTCTTCCTCTTCCTCTTCCTCTTCCTCTTCCTCTTCCTCTTCAGCTCCAACTTCTTCTTGAATGCTGACATTTTTGCGTTCATAGCCATTGATGTGGATTCTTTTCTGTGCCTTGCAGGGAGTGGTTTAGAAAATGTAGCTTTTCAAAGAGGTCGCCATAGTAAGCTAACAGTACAAGCCAGTTTGAATCACACAGAGGCTCTTTTGTCTGGTCTAAACCCAGGAGAAAGCGTCTCACTTTGTTCCTGAGTTCCTAAACACAATTTAAAACCTTTTCCCCCTGGAGAGCAACCTGACCTCCGTGTGAAACAAAGCATCTTCTGCTCCCATTTCTGCACATAATGTGGCAAACAGACAGGCTCTTGTGCAGAATGCACAATCTTTACAACAGAAGTCAGCACCTCTGAGAGTCCATTCCCTATGTTGCGCACAGGCAAAGCTTCCCGGGGATCACGCAGTGTGTCCACAATATATGTGGAGCTACTACCAACACTTTTGCTTTTAACCCACTTTGCTGGATTTTTTTTTACCTGGGGAGTGTGTGAGCCTTTCTTCTCACTCTCTCATGTATTTTGATGTGTGTTTCATTCTTGTGTTCTTTGATTATGGAGCCTAAACAACTACATAAGCATCTTTTCATTTTTGTGTCACAGAACCCTCAGTGCAGTGACACAGGGAAGGAAGCCTTTCAGGATGTCCCAAGGTCTAAATACCTTCTCTGGGATAAACTACCGTCCCCCAGAGAAAGTAAAGTGAAATTGACTTTGCTAGTCTTTAAATTCCTAGACCCAGCACACACTACCTTCCAATAGAGTGCTGGAGGGGTTACCTAGTAATCCTGTGTCTAGAAACTCATGTAGCAGTCAAATGCTACCCTTTCCTATCGAAATGACTGGTGGCAGTGGTTTTACAACGAACTACCATGATTTTTCCCGTCCACGAACACCGGCAGCTAAAAATCGCGGGAGCCATGTTTTTCAAGATGGCGTCTGAGCCTCCTTTGTTTAAACAGGTCCCGGTCTTCTTTTTTCACCGTTTCTTTTTGGACAGGTCCTTCTAGAATTGGTCTCTGCTTGCCAAACCAGTTTTGGGTCCCTTTGTTCCTACGCCTTTGGCAGGCTTCAGGACGGAGGACAGCCTCTGGCGCCCGAGTGTCTGGGGTGGGCAGGAAGTGAGGGAGGTGCCCGAAACTCCCCGTGCTTAGTCTCCTAGGAGACCCAAATGCACTCCGGCGTGATTGGCTGGCTGACTGTCTGGCAAGGACAACCAACCTGCTGGGCGAGTGACAGCTAGGCTGGAATGAACAGGAGAGAACTGAATACAAGGAGAGTCTCTTGGCTTGGAAGGCAGAGTCGACCACTGGAACGAAAGAACCGAAGACGAGCTGGAAGAGGACGGCTGCTGCAACTCCTGGACTGTTGGTTTGCCCGGTGAAGCCCTGCTGCAGGTCCAAAACACCCAGTTCAGCTCAACAGATAAACCCCTTCAAGGACAACTTCTTCCTTTGAGTTGGTAGGACCAATCAACTCGTAAGCCACCTGGATACCATTCGCAGAGCTGGTTAGGATTAACCAGGGAGAAGGACACCAGCTTGTGTGCTTGAAGGAAAGCTACAAGAAAGATTTGCCAAGTCTGACAGCTTTGTGACCAGTCGCCGTGCAGTGCAGGAGTCCCCAGACATCCTCCGCCTTGTCCCCACGACTGAGGCTCAGGAACAGCAAGATCTGCAGGAAACGCCAGGAACAGAAGTCTTCAGCTGCATCTTTTTCTTCATTAGAAGGAACTGTGAAAACTCGAGAGAACTTACCTCTCACTGCAAATGTGCGTATAACATTGGCAACTTTCAGGCCCGATCATCTTGTGACCCAGCATACTTTCTTCCACAAACTACTTCTGAGAACTTTGGCTAAGACTTTACCGTTTAATAACCAGAACCGTTTTATCCTATACAAGACATTAGCCCATTGACTTTGGCCTAACCTATTGCATTGAATTGACTCCTCTGGTGAACTATTTGCCAGGTTTCAGAATCACTGATATTCGTTGGATTAACCTATGCCTTTTTACTCCTACTTTACTGCTATTTTGCCCTTACTTCAGGGGAGCGCAACTGCTTAAGTAATCAGTACTGTAGTATATATGTGTGATATAACTTGCCTCCTTTTAGTGAATGCTTTATAAAGGATTGTGTAATAAATTAGTGTTTTACCAAGAAACGTTGAGTGTAAGTGTCTATTTGAATACTTGTGATTGTAGACCTCTGTGTAACAGCCCTTCCAGCTCACATTCCCTTTTGATATAAGCCCAACTGCTCAGTCCTGCTACCAAAAACTGTAGTACAGACTTATACCAAAGGTTGGTTTTGCTTACACCTGTAGTCCTAATTGTATGTGGTGGTCCCAGAGGGTACGGCATGCAATTCTGCCTATCACTGGACTAGGCCACAGATTGGCTGCGAAATCCATACCTGGATGCACAGGGCCAATATAAACCTTCAGCACTTGTACTCAACCAATGTTACACTTTGCCTGCATGACTGGGTGGAGTGCTTCACTGGATTTTTCTTGCTGGGACACAGGTGGTTAGGTTGACACACCGACGCTTGGAGCAATGTTGCTGCAATGAAAACAGTCAAGGATACATGTCTACCTGCGACTCCAAAATGAGCAGGGGTTAATGTTAGGGGGAATTCTCCAGAACGGCTAATTTCCTTACCTGATGAGTCCCTCAGCAGCTTTTCTGGATTTCTAGGATTTATTTTTTCACCTGTAAGAGTATGAGCCTTTTTTCCCCACTCGTACATGTGTTTTTGCTGTGTGTTGTACATTTTTTGCTCATGGACTATAGAGTCTCACCTACTCCATAGGTGATCATCTTTTTACTGCGTGTCACACAACACCTTTAGTGCAGTGACACAGGGTTGTCTTTTTAGACTTCCCACTTATTTTCTGGGACTGACTACTGTCTCCCAGAACATGTAAAGTTGCCATTGACTTTACTTGTCTTTTTAAATTTACAGACCCAGTACACCCTATCTTCCAATAGAGTACTGGAAGGGTTAATAGTTATCCCTTTATGTCCGTTTCTCATGGAACAATATTTAGTTCGCCGTTCTCTAAGATTTGGCTGGTGGCAGTGGTAGCTAACATTTTTATTCTACCGCGAGCTATGAAAATAGCCTCGGTACAGTTAGAGGCTATGGTGGTAGCCTCAAACTCAAACCCGCTGGACCCCATTGATTTTTATTTGGTTCCGGTCGGGTTTATTCGCCATTTCTTTTTGTAAAGATCTTTCTCGTGTTTTACTCTGCGTGCCAAACCAGGTTTGGTTCCTTTGTTTGCCGTCCTTCGGCAGGCTTCTGCACAGAAGCCCTCCTTAGGCATCCGAGTGTCTGGGTGGACAGGATGTGAGGGAGGGGTTTGAGGCCCCCTGCACAGGGTCTCCTTGGAGACTCAAGTCGCACTCTTGCTTGATTGGCTAGGTGACTGTCCTGCCAGGACAGCCACCCTGCTGTGTGATTGACAGCCAGGCTGTGTGAATGGGGGAAAACTGCTTAAAAGCAGGTCTCTGGGACTTGGAAGGCAGAGTCGCAACTGGAACGAGAGAACCAACGAGGAGCTGAAGGAAGATGACTGCTGCAACTAATGGACATCCCGGTGAAGCCCTGCAGCAGGTCCGAATCGGCCGAAACTCTGACGACAGAAGATCTGCAAGGAATCATCTTCCCTGGAGCTTGGTGGGACCAACCAGCTTGCCAAACACCAAACGCCGGCCTCCCTCTCCTGGTCGAATTTGCTGTGCATCGCTGCAGTGAACCGGATAGCCAGGAGGAACGGAACCCGTTTGGGTTTTAAGGAGCGCACCTTTTATTCGATGCTTTGTTCTGCTGCTGGCTTCTTCCCTGGGCAGTGCAGGACCCTCCAGTCTTCCTCCTTACCACCATGACAGTCGCTTCAGGAACCGTGAGCCTGCAGGAAGTGCCAGGAACAACCGCTTCAGCTACAGCATTCTTCTTCATTTAAGGTACTGTTCAAATCCGGTCGTTAGTTCCGACATGTTGGAAATCTTTCACCTCTCCGAAGGCTTGTCCTTTTCTACTCTTTTGAATAACTTTTCCTCCGACCAACTTCGTTTTGAACTCTTGGCAAAGACTTAACCGCGAACTACTCTGAACTGTGTGATACTCTGCAAAGACTCTGAACCATTAACATTGGCCCAGGCCTATTGACTTGAACCCTAGTTGTAGTAAGCCTTTTCTAGATTGCCCTGCCTATCACTTGTTGGTGTTGTTGATTTTGAACAGCCTGGTCTTTCCTCCCTTTTAAATTGCTGGAGTGCCATTTTGCTCACACTTCATTTTTGAACTTAACTTGTCCAGAATTGATTGGGTGTTGTAGTGTATTAAGATTGTGATTTTCTGCTGCTTTATAACAGTGAACTGTTTTATAACTGATGGTGTAAATCAATGTATATTCTTTTACTCAGAAACCTTGAATCAGTGTTGGTTTTAACCATAGTAATTGCTGTCCTTCGTGTAACTTCTGATACTGCTCAGTTTACTCTTGAGATAGGTCTGGCTGCTCAGCCATCGCTACCACTTTACTGTGTAGTACAGGCTTGTACCAAAGGTGAAATTGTACTTACACGTAGTCTTAATTGTGTGTGGTGTTCCCAAAGGGTACTGCATATGATTCTGCCTAACACTTAAAACCAGCTCTTGGGTGTTAGGCATCAACTAGTAAGCAGGATGTAACGCTGGGAAACCAGGAGAGAGTACACAGTGCACTGTAAATGCAACTCCCACATGAAACGTGAACTTTCAGTACCGCCCCCAAACTGAACATAAGGAACAGCCTCAAAAATAGGTTGGAAATCCGATTGTGACTCCTACTACACCTTTAAAATTACCCCACCATCACGCACAGCAAAATACAGTAGTTTTTAAAAAAGACATTCTTACCGTCGGCAAGTCCTAATACAGATGTCAGGATTTTTCATGGTGCCATTGCTGCTGGGGACTTTGCTGTCCAAGATGGGATGATTGAGCCAATTTGTGTTCCTGCAATTGAAAAAGTACAATAAAAAAAATTATAGATGTACCAGATTGACCATACCAATATTTGCGCACTACATTCTGCCAGTTGGCACACATCCTCCCCCGCACACAAAAGGGACCTAGAGTGCAGGGTTCAGCCAGGAAATCTCCAAAGTTCGCTATAGGCCAGTCCACCCCAGCTGGCAGAGAGAGCAGTCAAAACATACCTGAAAACGTGACTCGTACTCAGTCACAGACAAAAAAATAAAAGAGCGAGCGAGCGAAAGAGCATCAGCTTGTTATATTATACCCTTAACAGTGGAGAAGTCCAGTCTGCTGGCATTCCAATCATTCATCTACATATCTTACATAGAATACGGCATAGCCATGCAGCTTATACTGCAGTTAGGTGACAGCGCTGATGTAGCAGCAGACTGCCGCAGCTGCCATGCCAGACACGAGGGCCCCTGGCTTCGCCACAACACATGGTGCCACATGCAGGCGAAGGCCTGGCACCCACAGCCGGATGATATACATGAATTCCACTTTAAATCACTTCTATGGCAGCGGTGCACCCAAAGTACTGTTGGTAATCCAGTGATTTTAGTACATCAAGGGATGCATAGACTTGCTCTATAGTAGATGGCTCCCGGGGTAGCTCAGCAGTTTGACAGACCATTGCGGAGACTGTGTTTAAGGTTGAATTTAACCAAAACAATAAAAATATGCAAAACTTGTTAATCGAACAATTACTTATAAAAAAGGAAGAGCTATAAAATGTGTTTGGCCAAGGGATGGGTTGGGGTATTTCTCCCTCCGTTTGGCACCCATGAACCCAGTTTAATTTGCTAATAACTGCTGTCAGCACAACAGAAGCATTTATTTGTAAACATAACACCTTTATAAATATAACCTGTGATAAAACACAAAGCGAGGGGCACACAAATTGTATTGGTGTGGTGCTCAAGAAAAAAATAATAATAATTTCAACAGCGTTTGAGTTTAGAAATTACTTTTTTCCTTTCAATGTGTAAAATGCACATTTGAACAATAATGTGTCAAGCATGTAAAATGCCTGCTTTAAACATTGACCACCCCCCCTCCCCACCAAGTGATGTTCATGGCCCATCGATTTCCGTGGTGTCCCTTTCAGGACAGACAAAAACAAAACGGGATGAGCAAACAGAGCCAGGAAACGCGCGAATGACGGCTGGGGAAAGGAGCACTGTTTAGATTAGGTCACCGAGCCCCCCAGCTTCCCTCTGCAAAGCTGGAGGCTTGGTAAAGCCTGGTCATGGCTGAGGTAGGCCGGGTCCCGAGATCTGGCCAGACATCTGATGCCGGATCTCGGACCCGGCCAGCGCCGTCCCATGGACCAGAGGGTTGACGAGGAAGAGGGACAGCCAAAGTAGGGGGACCGGTATTCTATGATATCTGACTCCAAAGGATAAACCCTTTGCTGCCAAAGGGTGAGACCTTCCTGCACTCCTGTGGGGTCTAAGCCCTCCTGTAGCGTTCTAAGGTAGAAATGCGACCAATTCTAACAGTCAATTGTTATTACATTCAAAGTAAATATTTGTGGATGTGCCACATGTTTTCAAAATGTATTCTTCGTGCATTAAGTTTATCTCATACTGTTTAGATCATAATGAGTCTCAACACATCACAGGCATGAGTTTCATAGATTCAGTGAAAATCAAATTTTAATTTACAAGAATATAATTAGACATTGGCATGTCCATATTGGTTCTTCAAAGGAATATTTACTTTGCCACAATATAGTTAAATAATAATACAAAATGATGATTGTTTTTTGTTTATGTTGGTAAACTAAGTGTTCAAGCTCAATTGGTTTTGTGCTCACTTAATGAGCAAATAAAGGACCGACATCAAATAAATCATAGGCCCACATCCACCAAGTTCACAATATGAAGATTCCCCATTGATTCCATGGGGGATTTTTGGTAGGGTTATGCCTTGTTAGATTGTTATACAAGGTTTGTCCTTAGATTTAATTTCCTTAAACACCAGAAAAAACATGGGACGATGTCCTGTAGCTAATGCCAACGCGTTTTGAATTTTAGAAGTTCATCTTCAGGGCCTTCAAGTTATCTGTTCAAGATATCTGATTCAAAGGGTGTTGTCCATTCAATAAGGCGAGCATTGCATCTCCAAGACAGGTATTGTGTTGGAGGAGATCCTGTCCATCGCCCACAGGGAACTTTTCAGGATTCTTGCAGTTTACGGTTCAGCTACTCTTCATGGAGAGTCAATGGCCGACGCTATCAGCAGTGTATCCTTGTCGCAATCTGCTGTGGGGGAGCTGGATATCATACAACACTGGAAATGCGTGCTTCCGTCGCTGCTCCCCTCCTACCCCATGGCCAAGCAAGGTGGGGGCACAGAGGGAGAGGAGTGCAGGGGGAACCAGCATTGCAGTGATCCGACCCCCCTGCTCATCTTTCCCCACGCGTTAGTCTTCGTGGGCCCAAACGGAGAGAGGGAAGCAGAGGGACCGACAAAGGCCTGAAACACTTGCTTCCCGGCACTCCCTCCAACTGTGGTGCGGCGGTCTGAGCTGAGAAGCGGCATCCCTTACCAGGCAATAAGACGCTGGCGGCACCAGCAGGAAGCAACAACGCAGCGTGGACAGCGATCCAAATGCAGGAAAGCGCACGTCCAGGCTGCTTTTATTCCCCTGAGCCCCCATCACATTGCACTGACTGAGGATGTATTTTCACTTTTCTCGCTGTCCTGGATCACACGCCCCGCAGATAGCCATACTGTCTATTATTTAGGGCTAAATACTCATGGTTATCTTGCTTGCAAGACTACATAGGCGTTTGCATTTTCACAGTATACTAGCAAAGCAACGGGCAGGCAGCTAGTCAGTGAGACAACGCAGGTAAAACGTCTGTCCTATACAGAGAGAAAGAAATATTTGGGGGCGGGTCAATGCACTGCCTGGCAGCACTGAGCGGTAACGTCAGGCACATCTCCCTGCAATGTTCAGAACCCCTCACCTCGTAAAGGCAGTAAAGTTACAGAAATCATACCAAGGGAACTGCATGCCGTCGTAATGTGCCCATTGCTGTTTTAACAGTGAAAGCAGTGTTGCGCAGATAACAGCAGCGCTAGTCATTGGGCAGGCTCTCGCCGGATCTGAGGTCCCGCACCAGGTGTGTAGCCGGATCCAGCCAGAGTCAGCCGCCGCAAACCCCAAACCCATGCTCTGCACTGGGTTACTTTGAAAAAAAAGAAAAGAAAGGAGGCGGCACAGAGTAGGGGGCGGAGCAGCTCATTGCTGCCATGAGCACTCTGATGGCTCCGCCCCCCTACGTGTATACAGCAGGATACAGGTCACAGCTGCAAGAAAAGCAAACTGTAATTTCCTCTGGTGACCCTGTGCAGGGTGCACGGGGTCACCAGAGGAAGTTAAAGTCCTCAGCCACGACTCAGTTTATTTATGCAATGTTTGTCGGATACATGGACCCGGATTGTTCATTTATTCATGCAAGGTGTGTCGGATACTTGTATCCGACAAACATTGCATGAATAAATACCCCCATTATCATTTAAACTATCCCACACTATGCAGCCACCCAACTGCTTTCAGAGGTGAGCTGCAGGAGCTGTGCCGGGTGTGGTTCAAGTAAAAGAAAATATAGCTTATGGCGTAGTGTGGATGCTGAGACGGACGCAGTCTGTTGTAGTCTGTGCCTGTCGTGCGCCAATGGATGAAAACAGAAGTCTGCGCAGCGGGCGCCATAGGATTGAGGAAGAATCGTGCCCCGCCAACTTCAAGCAGCAAACGGCAACTCCTATCAGGAAGGGGGGCAGCGAGACGATTGAAGGTAAGAGCTGCATCTCCCGGGAGAACCTAGTGTGTGACACACTGGAGGGGGGGGCGATAAACAAAAACAGACCGCTGAGGCAACGCAGCCAGCGTGCCCACATGAATACAAAGAAAGCGACTCGAAGACTATCTGAAGCTGGAGATATTGTTTCCATTGCTATAAACACTGTCACCCCCGGGCTAAGCCCACGGCCGATGCCCTAAGGTCATGAGGCAGCTCTCCCACAGTCCCTCCTACCTGCTGCTTGCTTGCGGTTAAGAAAACGAACATGAAAGTAAATATCAAAGTCCACGATATTGTGGTCAGAGAGGATTTAACAACTCCTCGAGATACGCTGACAAGGAATAATGCATGGGGGTATTGTGCAGATAACGTGGAAGAAGGAAACTCATTAGCCCAATTAACATCTGAAGACAAAGGACCACACAATCCCGGGAAGTAGGCTTGGAGATCTCGCGAATGCCTAAGGCGGCAAAAAGCCAAAAAATGTAAGATCCACGCAAGCCACTACCTCAACCCTCACTACCGAAGACGCATGCCGAGAGGAGACGGGCCCCTGAGGAATAAAGCCCAGCCCTGCCAAAGTGCTGAAAACAAAAACAAACAAAAAAAAACAGCCAGGGTGGGGGCAAATTCTTACAGCAGGCTACAAGGGCTACAAATCAGAAGAAAAGACTCAGAGATCCAGAGTACACACGTGTTTGGGCCCAAAAGCGTTAACGAAACCTAGTCTTCTCTCTACAGCAAAAATCAGTGCTCTCTAGCACATTGAAACATTTTTTTGCAACAAAAATCAATGGGGGAGCGGCTTCCTGTTGAACTGACAGACGCCGAAATGCTGGCTGGGTCGAAAGCCTGTCACGTCAGCAGGTGTCTGTGCCGAGGCCACATTACAAGTAAGTTCAGCAGACAAGCTTCCCCTACAGGCCCGTTGCAACGACAGAAAACAAGCGGTAAGAGTGGCGGAGGACCTGCCCAAAACACCAACATTGATAAAATGGCAAGAAAAAGGACGGTCCGATGGCCAATTAAGTGAGGACATTCTACAGAATCGTATTCCAGAGATGACAAACAAAATCGTCGAAACGGCTGCCTGCCCAAGGCCTAAAAATCCGGACCAGCGAACCGAGGTTGGCTTGGAGAAAAGTCAACCAGACAATACCTGCATCGTCTAACGAAAGTAGCCTTCCAAGGCAAGAGCTTGGAATGACACTGATAAATGAGGGGACTCAAAACAGGATGGCATCTCCACGAATCACAGAAAGCTAGATCCCCATAAAAAATAAATAAAAAAAAAAATACTAAAAAAATAACTTGAATGAACCCTTCAGCATGGGTTGACCTTGGAGACGACTCCCCCGAGGAGACGGCTCAGCGAAATTGCAACTCCAGTTTCACGAGATACCACTTCCAAAAAAGTCGACTTGATGTCCATTATGTCAACGGTCCCAATTGCGCTATCCCCTTTTTGTAAACTATATGAGGCTATGAATGAAGCCCTTAAAAGACAACTCGGCAATAATGTCATCCATGCATTCAAAACTAACCCATCTGGAGGGTTATATTGAAGCCAAAAATCAGGAGAACACCAGACACTCAGAACTAGTTACAGCAACAAGTTCAACTCAAACACCAGTACGAGATTCCTCTGAACAGAGTTCCGAAGTGGTCACATCAGCCGGCACCCAAAAGGAAGTACTGGCACTAGCCCAAGCCAAGGGTAGAGCAGCTTACGTATCGGAAGGCATTATCCCAGATCTGAAGTCACAAGAGATGGAACCTGCACAAAGAAACCAAGGGAGAATGGGGCTATTGCAAGTGATCTAGGGCCTATTGAGCCATTACCCCGGCAAAAGCCTTTGCGAAAACCATTGCGGGATTCAAACGTAGGGCCTAAGGCATCCTACAGGATCTTTGGACAAAATGGGCTAGGAATAGCGAAGGATGTAATGGTATTTAGAGAGAATAAAGAAAGCACAAAGGCAACAGGTTACGGGGTAGTGGCTCAGGACGTTGTGAAAACCAAAGCCGACCCTCAAAATTTTATTCTTTTTTATTTTTAAAAAAGGAGTGTCTTTAGACTTGAATGGATCTCCAACAGAACAAATAATGTAGTACTCAACCAAAGGAAGGTTATTCAACTTTGTGAACAAACTGCAAGCCTGAAAAGACTGCACTCAGGGGACATCCTGATTGTTGAACCAAGGGAGGAAGATAATAAAGAGTGCTCCTATCTCCATATTGAAGCAACTAACGTAAGGAGCCTCTTCAGAAGCTCTATAGGGGACTTCAAAAGGATGGGTTATGAAATTAAGGAGATTCACGAACCAAAGAGACAAAAGTTTGATATGAATCAAGAGAGAGAAAGATACACGGGCAGAAAAGCTCACCAAAAAAGCCCAAGTAATACAAAATTGAAGGACAGACTATAGATGCACAAGAACCTACATAAGGACGCCTAACCACAGTCAGAGGGGGTATCTTCGAAATTGTGAACACTGTCCATCATATGAACGGACCCTTAATGAATCTTCATCCAAACAAGGCGAGACAGCAGACTCTCCGAAAAAGCTAAAAAGTGATTCCCACGAGGCCCTACCTTCGGGAGAAACAAAGACAAGAAAGTGGCAAACAAAGTGCATGAGATTCCGAGAAACCACTAGCACAGGCGTAGAGAGGAAAATGAGCAACAACCGTCCCCAAAGCAGAGCATTTGGACATCAAGAGTCCAGAAAAACTATAAATTCTTCTAGCCACCAACATCGAAATGCAGGGAGGTTTCGGGGCTTGACCTAGGGGAAGTCAGAAGAAGAGTTGCACCAAGGAAAAACTCAATGTGCTCATGGAATACCCGAGGTTTCGGACATCTAACTACGAACTTGGATGTTAACCTGGGCAACTGATATTGTCTGTCTCCAAGAGACATGATTAACTACAAAGCCTTACCTCGACGGATATGACCCGGAACTCTCACCAGCAATTAAGGGGGAGGTTGGTAGGCCCATTTCCAGGCTCCTAACCTCCCTAAGAGCAGGAAGCGGGTTAACGCTAGATTCTACCCTTCAAGCCACAGAACTAATTCAAGCAGTCTTAGATTTGTGGAATAGACAAGAGCCCCAAGAAGATTCAACTAAATTTGAAAAGATTCTCCTAATCAACACTTACTGGAGTCCGGCCAGAACTGATGCCGACAAATACTTACACGCCATAGAAGACACCCTTGAAGAAGCCAACACCACCCACAAAAATCGATCACACAATAATTTCGGGTGACTTAAATGCAGTGTGCGTAACAGAGGGGGCAAAGGAGGCACACCTTCATTCGAGAGTGCATTTATATCTTAGGGGCAGAAAATTGAATCTGCTAATGGATGCATACGATCTGCATAACCTCCACAAAATAAAAAACAACCAAATACCATCAGTACCGACATGGGAAGGAAAAGGAGTGGGTCTCATGATAGATCACTCATGTGTCTCAAGAAAATTGCTGGAGTAAATTGAAGACTTTGAAGTCGTGAGAACCTTAAACAGCGACCATAACCCAGCAACCCACTGGAAAGTCACACACCCGAACAGGGAAAGCATGTTTAATAACCTGGAACCTTGTAAAGGGAATACACGTCTCCTTGATATCGGACTATCGCCAAGCAAAGGAACAGTGGGGAAAAATAGGCACAGAAGTTCTTGCTTATCAGCCCTTCCTCAAAGTACACAAAGTTAACAAACTGCAGAGCTCTGACACCTTAAAACCAAAGCTCCACGTGTACAACAAACTTAGTACCTAAAAGGCGAATGGTAAGACAAAGCAAACGCTTAGTGAAAAAAACAAAAAATCCATTATTAATAACTAAAGCAAAAGAGGAGGAAAAAAAAAACTACAAAGCCTTGATACAGCAGCAAAGAGTACATTTATACCAAGCAGACTCGGAAGCAATGCTGCGCATTCCGAGTGGCAAAAACTCCAGGGTCTTCTGAACCCGGATTGAGCCAGGCGCAAATGTCAACACTTGATAACAATGTGGCTGAACAAGCTTGGATGTCACACAAGGAATTAGATAAATCATTGGGAAACAAATGCCCCCTTGACACGCCATCTGTTAAAGTGCGCTGGAACAGCGCCAGTGACAAGAAGACAAGATCAGAAAATTAAATACTCGAGCACCGGGCCCAGATGGGTTAACTAATTATAACATGAAAAAGCACCCGGAAGCCTGGGCATCCCTGACAAGCGAGATATTCCAGCACTGCGTAGACTGCAGTGCAATTCCCTCAAAAATGCCATTGTAGTGCCAATATTTTTTAAAAAAAAGGAGACCAGAATGAACCAAGGCAATATCGCCCAATCGCTCTACTGGATACCATCGGCAAAATGTTTGGTTCCTTAGCTCTGGAGGGCTTCCCAGAGTGGACCTTTGCCTCAGATAATTATGATCCACTACAGGCGGGCTTCGTTCGTGGACTGGGAACTTCAGCAAACATTCTTCTAATAAGTGTTCTGAAGGCAAAAGCACAAGCCAAAACACGATTAGGTCTAATCTTCGTGGACTTGGTGCAAACTTTCGACAGGGTGAATAGAGAAATCTTGTGGCAAAAACTGATCCATCGAAGGTGCCCAAGCTCAATTTTACAGCCTATCCAGGCTTGTACTCACAGACCTCTGAGAGTAACACTAAACAAAGCTGGCCTGTTATCAGATATGATCGTAACACCGCGTGGGGTGAAGCATGGATGCCCTCTAACGCCAGCTTTATGCAACTCTTACATCGCTGACTATAGGACTCCCAGGAATTAATTTGAGCCTTCCCGCCGTCCTTGGAAAATACAAAAATCCCAAGAATCCTCTATGCAGACAACATAATACTGCTTGACCAAACCCCTGTCGGGTTACAAAGACAGATGGATGACTTGAAGGTCTACCTGAGAGACAACAACTTGGAACTCAACGAAACAAAAAAAGAAGGTAATGTTTAGGAAAAAAGCCCAAAAAAAATAAAGAAAAAAAAAAAAAACACACACACCACAGTCTCAAACTGTTCACGGGGGTAACAGGCTGGATAACGTCACCAGTTTCAAATACTTGGGGATAATACTGAACAGTAGAGCTGAAACACCAATGCAAGACCATCTACGAGCAAAGATGGTAGTCCAAACAAAAATCATGAACAGAAAGTTTGGCCGTTTCTCATTAATGCCAATCCTGAAATTCTTTAGATCAAGGTGATCCCAAGTATAGTTTTTGGAGCTCAAGCGATGCCATCACTTCCAGACTCCATATGGATTAAGCGTGAGGGACTCTTTTGGCGCCAAGTGCTGTCATTGCCACAGTCGACTCCTATGGTGTTGATTCGACGTGTATCGAGTTTGTCCTCCCTGAAAGCAACTGTCGAAAGAAGCGGTCTGATGCTATACAGGAAGATCATTCAACTGGCTGCGAAATCAATTCTGGAGATAATCAACAGAGCAATGTTGAACGATGAAAACCAAATGCTCACAAAATGGAGATCAAAGAACAGGAGCTTATTGAAGAAAAAAAAATAAAAATAAAAAAAAAATCGGAAGTTCAGAAGAGGACCTCCTGGCCAATCCTGGGAAAGTCAATAAAAAGATCCTAGAAATGGATTGGATAGAGACTCTGAATTCAGCCTGACAAAGGATCTGCCATATAATCCAAAAAAGTAAACAAGAGTATACCAATACTCGTGAAAATCACAGACAAGCTCTAAGAGCAAGTTTCATGAGAATTTCACCTGAATGTAATCAACACAAACGAGATCTTAGCGAACAGGCGACAGGTGGACTCAAACAAATGCCGCTTCTGCACCCAAGATAATCAAATCGAGACAAAAAGGCATCTCCTATCTTGTACAGGCCTCTCAAAATAAAGATCCACATGGCTAGGCCACCTGCTTAAAAACGTATATGTTTATGATGAACAGGAATGGTGGGCCCGCTTAATAAGCGGTGAAAAAACGAACTGGGTCATCGCAGTGGTGGGTTTCTTCAAAATGATTGGCCTGGTGGCATAAGTGACAAAAAGGATCTGACCGATAAAGAAATATTCACTTGTTCGTCTAAGCTGATGAGAGAGCGAAGACGCGACTACATAGCTAATGAACTTCATAACAAAGCAAATGCACTGGAGAACTTATTGCTTCTTTTTGTAAAAAAATTGTTCACACAATTAAATCAAATAAAATAAAACATGGTTTCCCCACAGACTATCTGCTCTTTCACCATTAGCTAGAGTAATTGCTCTTAACGATTCTTTCACAGTCTGCTTAAAATACTGCTCTGCATGAGCTAAGATCACAGTGTAGACTAACATTGCTTTTGGTAGTTTAGGTGCACAGATGGCTGGTACGGTTTGCTCCCATGTACATGTGCGGGTCGGACTGGGCCATAAAATTGGCTCTGGCACCAATGAAAAAGTGCCCCATAGTTGTAAATGGCAATTCATTCCTTTTCTAACCCTGTTTGAATAGTACCCAAGGGGGGGGGGGGGGGATTATAAAAAGGCATGCAAATTGTGCATGTTAAAGAATATTTACTCAGCAACACTGGTCAAAACTATTATTATTAACATAGTGAACTAACATCACCAGTGCCATGGAAGTGGAATTGATATATAGTTTGGAAAAGAAGCAGCATTAAAGAAATTGCGCCGTTTAAAACTATTATTTTGGACATTTCCTTTGATCGAGGTCAACTGCCAGCTCCGCCCCCAAACCCCGCCTCTTTGGGCACCGCCCCCTTCACCTCCACCCTCACCCCGGCCCTTGTGGGACCCCCCCCCCGGCCCCACCAAATTGTTCTCATTTCCACCACTAGATAAGGTGGTGGATGGCGGCAGCCGAATCTGCCATGAAATTCCCTCGGCGTGTGCGGCACGGCCATAAACCACTTCTGTTTGGGGGTGGGTGGAGCCGGGGATGAGGATACCAGCCAAGAAGAAACACAGAGATCCGCTGTTCTGTAATATTTGGTATCCCATACCGATCCGGTATCCCCTGTCTTCGGCTGTCTTCGTAGATCACAGACCAAAGTAGGAGAGTTCCGAGCCTCGGTATGGGGTACCAAATGTTGCACAACACCGGAATAACGCTCGAGTTCCATATTGTCCAGTCAGGGGAATATTCAGCATTGCAAGAGGGGCTGGGGGGACAGCCACGGTGAAACTCCTGCTACTTTCCCCTCAAATGCAGTGCACGCAATTCCAGGTCGTCTCATTCGTGCCCACAAACCCCCCCCCACCCCTGTCCCAATCTATTTTTTTGGTAACATTACTAGTGGCATCTCGCATTTTAACACAACAAAAAGAAACGGCAGAATCATTACAGATGCAGGGAACTCCTCTAATTTGCATATGGATTGCACCAACAGACATTACTTCACAGAAAGCACATAGCAAGGAGCATCATCAGTCTTTGATACTTGGAGGCGCCATGCAACTGACTTTAGAATAAGTTGTCATTAGTAAGCCAAGTGGCAAATAATGTTGTGGTGCAAAATACCTAAATTGCACTGTTATATATGGAGCAAGTCAGGCTTTTTTTTTTTTTTAAATAACAGCATCATATATTAACACATAAGCTTTGACGTGAATCACTTACAGAGCTGCAGATAAGACACAGCCCGATTTCATGATCTGCCCAGGATCACACACTTTGGTTAAATAGTGAAACCGGGATGTGGACAATTTAAGCAACTGAGAACATCTTCACAGTTTTAGTTCATATAGATATTTATTAAGGTTTCCCTTTGCATTTCATGTGCTTAAATAATACTTTATTTATACCAATGCATTGGAAGCAAAGCACATTACATAACAAACTTCCCTTTCATTATTAACTTTACACTATACATCATTATAGAAATATGTTGAGAAATAAGAGGATGGATTTGGTTTTCTCCCCATCCTGCATGCAAAGTCCCAATAGCATCATGCAGATTAATGTGAGCCTAACAAATCCCCCTTGGGTAAAGCCATAGTATTATTTCATAAAGCCTGCAGCATTATGCAACATTCTCACACCTGATCACTCCCTGCCATGCACATTTCTAAAGGGACTAAAGTCCCTGCTAATAGTACCCCCTCCCTCTCAGCAGTGCCTAATGGCTCACATTGAAATGCTCCGTTGACACAGAGCAACTTGAGAGCACCTCTGCTGCTGCTCTGAGCTCCTTGGGACATTGTCCTGCCAGAAGTTTCGGAAAGAGTAAGGTGTCCTGCTGTCAAGACAATTACTGTGCTGAGCAGGAATTACTGAGCACACATTGTCCTGCCAGCGGGACACCTTTCTCGTTGGGCACCCTCATTGAGGTGCCGCACAGGAGGGGTGGCCCACTGATGAAAGTCCCAGTCAGGCTCTAAAAAGAGCCTGTGGGGTGGCAGCGTGCCCCCCTCGCCCAGCCCCTGGCTCAGTACGCCACTGTTACTTGCAGTTCAGCTGACTGATCTGCATTGAGTTAAATGAAACTTAGTGGGTTATATGGTTATTTGTAGCTTAATAAATCACAGCTGCCAACAGTGATGGAAATGGGTACACAAACTACGCTTGGAAATTGAAAAAATACTCTGGAATACTACCTCCTTAGGGAAATTGACCCGATAGATGGGTTCATAGTAGAGGGTGTGGTGTAGCGGTGCAGTCATCATGGCAGGCACGTAAAACACATACAAATAACATTTCATTTTACAGGGTTGACATGAAACGCAGATAAATCACACAATAAACGAGACTGACAATATATATATATATTACACATCTCATAGCATAGTGGGAGTATTTGTGGCGTTTCCCTTTTAAGAACATGTATTGCCCCTCTAAGGATGTGTCATGACAGCCTCATACCTGACTGGAAGAAGGAGCCTCCGCACGCACGTGCAATACCACGGTGGTAGACTAAATGTAATGGCACTCTGTCTCATTGTGTAGGGCCTGCAGGCCTAACCCTTGTGATCACAGGCCTGCGGCCCTGCTAGTCTGGGTGCGGTCTGGGTGCCCCAGACCAGCATGTGTAACAGGGTGCCTCCAGGCCACTTGCCCCATGTGTGATCGCAGAGCAGCTGCTTGTCCGGGAGCCCACGGCAGCTGCGGTCTTGTTGTGTGACCACGACGATCAGGGTGATCCCTGCCACATTAATTGTGTGTTGGTGCCCGAGCACCCGTTGGGCTGGCCCAGAGTCACAGTGCACAGAAATTAGGTACTCTCCTCCCCAATTCAAGGGATAGTTCAAGCAGAGCGTTGTTAAATGTTACCCCTCAAAATCAAGGGGATACCAAATATTACAACACTATATTAGCTGTAATATTTGGTATCCCCTTCAAAAAAAGGGGCGAGATGGCTTCCAGAAGCTGTCACAGTGAATGCTTATGATGTACCCCCCTCCCCAATGCAAGGGATAGTTCAAGCAGTGTGTTGTTAAATGGTACCCCTCAAGGGGATACCAAATATTACAACCCTATATTAGCCATTATATTTGGTATCCCCAAATATTACAACCCTATATTAGCCATTATATTTGGTATCCCCTTCAAAAAAAGGATGAGATTGCTTCCAGAAGTCATTGCCTCCATTTGGCAGTGCTTCCATCTCCTGTTGTGGGCGCTCCGATGGTGCTCTCTTTGGTCGTGGGCGACTCCCGTCGATGTCTTGCCTCCGATTCAGCCTCCAGTCACCCGCTAGCTTTCTTTCCGCCCAGCTCCACGCTTCTCTGGGATCCGTGAAATGCACTGTCGTACCGTTGTGGTATATTTTCAGTTGTGCTGGGGACAGAAGTCTGTAAGAGCTTGAAGGCGGTTGAATGGGGCGAAGGACTGCCTCGCTTTCTGAACCTCCCTGGTGAAGTCTGGGAAAAAGGCGAGTCTGGAGCCCAGCCCTCCAGATAAGGTGCGTATTTGCTTCATTTTACGCATGTAATTATGGCCATTACGGAGCATTTCATTTTCTTATGCGTACCATTTACGCTGTATTTATTTTCATTAAAAAGCATACTTTCCTCCACTAGATGGCACTAGAGTGCAAAAGGTGTCTTGGATCTGCACTAGTGTGCCGTGCTGGGCCTTGGAGTTTATGGAACAAGCCCCTAAAAATGAAATACAGGCCATAGGTGTCCTCCAGGGAATGTTTTGCTGCATTCCCTGACTTCTGGGAAGATTCCCATACGGGCCAGGAGCTCCGCATGAGAGGAGTAAAACCTAGAAATACGGAAACAAAGAATTCACCCATTTCATAAGAACAGTAATCAATCGTCTGTGGGGAGGGCATTTATGGATCAATAAGGTCTTGCTTGGTCAAGGGTTCGAGGAGGAGGAGCCTTTATTGATTCGATTGGCCAGAGCAAGCCAGGGACGTGGAGGCAAACATTAAATAGCAGTGTGAAAAGTGAATAGCAGTCTGGACAACCACCGGGAAGGGAAGCCTTAAACATAAAGTACAAGGTGAAACCAGGCTCACTAACAATCATGCTGTGTCAAGTTGTGAACACATTCTCCACACCTTGAGCCTTCCTGCAGAGCCAACGCATGTGCAGCATGTGGCATAATAAGTGCATTGCTCTGCCCCGCTCGCCCCTTCCCTTCCCGGTCTCTGAGACATGTAACAAAGGCTCGCCCTCGCCCCCTCCCCTCTGCAAGACATTTCCTGCGCAAGTGTCCTTCACTCCACAGTACTGCCGCATACTTTCAGAGGAAGAGTAGCCTTGGGCTCGCAGCTGAGACTAAGACAGGAGGCCACAAACCCACAGGGGTGTGGACACCAGGAGACACCAGCCAGGTGAGCATCCTGCCCTTTTGCTGCTGCTATCTGACCTGCGTTGGGATGCTTTTTCTTTCTCCCGAGCCAGTTCTAGAATCGGCTCAGGCCGACATTCAAGCACTGACAGTTTACCAGGTCTCACTAGGCAGACACACGGCTCTGCAGGTTGTTAACTGCTTAGGTTGCAAACACATTTCTTTTGTCAGTGGCAGAGCCTTTCATATGCCCGATAGTTAAAGTGAGCAACCCGAAGCGCCCATTTAATTATGCGTTTATATTAACACATCATTAAATGTGCGCTTTATATATCTATGATGTCTACTAGCTTGACACGCAAAAAAAAGTAAAGTTGCTTTAAGTCACTAATCAAATGTTTTCAATATCATGAATAACAATGAGCTGGAGGTTTGTTGCAAATAATCTCCATATGTGAGTTTATTATACAACATCTTTTATTACATGTTTTAAATCACTGAAAGTACTGTGGGGTTAACTAGATCTTTCAGGTTGACATTATCTTGCATTCTGGGACTTATAGTATACCATTAAGGACGAACATTAAAGCCACAAGATATTCTTTTGGCTTAACACGTAGCTGTAAGGATTTACATTTTGTCATGTGGCGTTATTATGCAGTTTGTGTTTTTTGTAAGTAAACTCTATAAGACATCATTACTGTTGGCCTTTAAATCCAAACTATTTGTACCAAGTAAAGCTTGGAAGCGATGGTCAAATTTGCAGAGTGGATTAAAATCCCTGCTTCACAGTTCAGGCAAGGTTTGTGATCCTGGTCCCGTCCCCCACTCCCTCCTTACCTACCTACCCGCCCCATCTGTCTGGCCACCCCACTCCCTCTTTTTTGGATGCAGCCAGAGTACCAGTAGTTCCTTTTTTTCCACTTCCACCACTCTTTAATCACCCTGATGTGATAGCGATTACGGGCTAAATTGGCTGTGATGCGTGTCATGCCAGAGATGCAGATTCTTGACTATCTTGGAAGGAACCTATCGGGCAATCAAGACTCCTCACCTATGATGGAAGTACAAGATGGGGGAAGGAACAGGCGAGTTTTTAATACTCGAGGAGTTCATGTGAATTTATATTAAAGAAGCAGCAAGGAGTAAGCCACGAGACATATACACTTTGGGCCTAATTGACAAACCTTTTATAATGGCAACGCCCCATTGGAAAACGCTCAATGAATTAGGCCCTTTGTCATGTGCATTATATAAATGGTCACTGCTATTAATGGTATAGTTCAAACAGTGGAACAGGGATCAGTCAGGCTTTTTTGAGTAGTAACTAGTTGGCAATAAATCGCTTGTTATAGACATTTCCGTTTTTGATAAAAAGGCACAGTGGCAAAATTTGTTGCCCAGGATCACACACTTTAGTGTTGAAGCAGGGATTTTGGACCAGTCTGCAATTTATGCACTTGCCTGCATTTCTTCTCAACTGTAATTGCCAGAATCATGTTTTTGGTTTTGTACACAATGTGGGGATCCACATTAATTTCCTGCAGCAGACAGCCGGGTAGGTAGCTTAGCAGGTTGTGACTGTTGCTGAGATTATGTGTGCAAGTTCCTGTAAGTAAATCATATGCTAACACTTGCTTACTCACACTCCCTCTGCAAGCAATACATTAGTCTCTATCTATATTAGTTCTTAAGAGTTTCTAGGGTCCAGAATTTTGAAAATGAAGCTGTGTATGTAGCATGTACTTACAAGTTATTATGGCAGAATATTTTCCACTAGTGTAAGAAAATGGTTAAAGGCAAGCCAGACAACTTTGATCTACAACTCTTTTGGTCTACAGGTTTGATTTTACGGGTCCGATTTTACATATGCATTTGGTGTATGTTGGATACGTTTTACTCTCTTGCAGAGGAGAAAACTCATTTTTACTCTCTTGAAATTGCATTAACTCTCTAATTTGAAATATAATGCGTAAAATACTCCCACCTCAAAATCTTATCTGGAGCACTGCTGGAGCCATTAAATGTTATGAAGCCCTTAGTTCTGGCCATCTGCAGCAGTATCGCGTCCCGATCCCTATAGTTCAGGAGCTTTGCTATTACCGTGCGCGGGGGAGCTCCGGGTATTTGTCTGCCCATTGGTAAGCGGTGAGCACGTTCAACTGAGAAGAATTTTGATAGGGTCTTGGGAGCGAATAGATCCGCAATCCATTGCTCTAGGAATAGCTCCATGCTCGGGCCTTCGGACCTTTCGGGCAATCCAAGGATCCAGATGTTGTTCGGTCTTGCTAAAGCCCTCACCCTCTTCCACTCGTTATACTAGTGCCTTGAGGCATGCCAACACTCCGGTCATTTGGGGATTTACAGTCCTCAGGCTGTCCTCTGTTTCCGATATGCGGCCCTCTGCTTCCCCGGTACGAGCCGTGAGTTTTTGCAGGTCATGGCACAATAGTGACGCCTCAGTACCTATGCCATCCATCGTTTTTTCCATGGAGGTCCTTGAGTTGGCGAGAGCATTCATGATGCCTTTAAGGGATATATTGTAATTCTTTGGTCCCAGTGCATAGCCAGAGTTGCCCTGCTCCTGCGGGGGAACTTGGGTAGCGATTGTGTACTGCTCCATTTTGCTCTGCGTTGTCGTGTTCTTTGTCCTGTCTTTCCCCATGGTGGTCAAGCCAGTGTTGATTTGCAGTTGCTCCCTTCCCTCTCAGCCGATGTTTGTGCAGCGGTTTAGGTCAGTGGGGTGCTCGCTTCGGGCGCAACGATTCAGCAAGGCACCATCCAGTTGTAGCTGTTGGTTCAGGATCTTGTGGATACTGGTCAAGTGGTTCACCAGAGACACTTGTTCTGCCTTCGCAGGTGCACTGTCCAGCGTTTACCAAATGGTGCTGTCCGTGACCACCCGGCTGCGGTACTCCGAAGACGGCAGAGCCACAAGCCTTGGCTTCTATCTCGCTAGGGAGGTGCCGTTGTAATCTCCAACACCTCTTCCCTCCTTTTGGTTTCTCTTACGGTTTATATGCACTGTCTACTTCGTGGTTTCTTCCCAGAAGTCTGCTGCGTTATCACCTATGCCCTCTCCCTCCTTTGTTTTGTTGGTCTGCGGATTGGCTTGGTCGGCACTCTATCTTTCGGGAAGGAGGTTTTTCTATTAGTCTCAGTTCAAATGGGTGTCTTAGACTCGTACAGTACAAGATTAGGGGCTCTGTTGCCGCTTCGTGCCACGGACAAGCAGGCCAGTACTCCAGCTGCCTCCTTTCCTGGGAGACGTGCTCGTTTCAGTTGTCCTCAGTAGTAGTCTTTGATCGGGGCCGGTGATATCAGAATGTTGTTTTGCTCTCTCAAATCCCTGCAGCTTCTGAAGTGCGTGCTGCCACTCAGGTCGGCGCATCGGTTGTGTACAAGCTCGCCTCCCAGCAGGTGGTCGCTTTTGATAACGGTCTGGGCTCACAATTGATTCCAAGTGTGTAAACCACGTTTATTGCTGCGTGTTATGGCGGCTAGGTGATGTATTCACAGGATATTAGCCTTATTGGGTTCACCTTTGACACTCAGCGCTCAGCCACATCACTACTTTATTGGGAGCTCAGAGCATTGTAGATTCAGTGCACAGTTCTCATTCACCTTATAACAGCCATGCCCTCAGCGTAGGCAGTTTACCTTCCGTTCTCGGTTGCTTTGTGGAACGTGTGTTGCAATCCACGTGTCGCGTTCCACTTTCAGGGTCCCACTATGAGCGGTTGGGGTCTAGGGATAATTCGGCTGCGTATCGTTGTTGGTAGGCAGTTTATCTTCTTCGCACCATCTCTGGGTAGGAGACGTGTTTGATTTGGTTGCCCCTGCTCACTCTTTTCGCAGGCGCTGCTCGGTTCGCTGTCGGCCTGGCTCTCCTGCAACCGGAGCGCCTTCAGGCAGCCTTCCTCGGTTCGCCTGCTAGCTCGGGTCGCGTCGTTCCCAGGGGCCCACAGCAGCTTCTCGCAGCCTCAGATGGGACCGCCCCAACGACCGCCGGGGCAGCAGGTAGGAGCCCAGCCTCGCTGGCACGTGGAGATCCCATCGGGAGGAGGGTGGGGGGGGACCCATAGCGCGACTCACCTTGTCGCTGCAGTGATCAGGATCGTAACGCCGGCTGGTCCTCTCTGTCGTCCTCAAGCAGGGTTGCGCCACCTCGTATCGGAGCAGGGGATGCCAGTGCCCGCCTGCTTTCATGGGCGCGCTCGCCGCCTACTCACAGTGTTGTTTGGGGTCGGGATCAGTGTTTAGTCTTCCTGATTTCGGCCTCAGCGCTGTGATGGTAGTTGCTGTTGCGGGCGCTTGGTTCAGTGGAGCCTTTAACGTAATGCGCACCTTCCTCTTAGCTTGCAGTCCCGGCGGCCATCTTGTCTGGCATACGCAGTCAGCCGCTTCTGGATTCCACAGCGCGTATCTCCGGAACCACACGTCAGTTCAGGTCCATAGTGCAGCGACCTGTTGCAGAAGGGTTCCGCCGCTTTTGGAAGCTATTTTCGTGAGTTTAACAACATGAATTGTCAGGATAAAGGCATGATCTAGCTGGTGGCCCGGGAGCAGCGAGGAATCACGTCCTCATTGCCCGCTTGCTGGCCACACCCTCATCCAACCTTGGTGATTATTGAAGGTAAGGTTACCCCGGTATATCGGGTGCTTTGCGTCCGTTTACCGTGCGCAGCCCCCATTCGATGAGCCATAAACACATTTGGAGACCCTTTGCACACACCCGTCCATATTTCATTGTGGGCAAGGGGATGTTCAGTGACCAGTCCTCCAGCGGATCTAACAGATCCTTTAGCAGACCTACACCCATTTTGAGGTTTAAATCTCCTCCCCATATGCATTGCTCATTACGATTCCTCCTGTTTAGAAATAAATCAATAAACGTCTTGACTTTGGCTAACCTGTCTGCATCAGCCTTATGGGGGCTGTTAGAGGTTCAAAATGATTAACGGGCCCCCCCTAGAGGGTAAAATACAGAGCACCTGTAGGTAGTCCATGTTAGTCTCCACTACCCTAAACCTACAGGTTAGGGAGGCTTTAAATCAAAATGGCCAGACCCCCGTAACATCTTACTCTAGCATTTTTGTTCGCAGAGATCCCCTACGATGTGTAGCCATCTAACAGTGTGGTCTCCCAGGCCCGGGTCTCTTGCAGGAGAATGACATTGTGGGATTTTTTTTAAAATTTATTTTTATTGGTTTTATTGGTTTTTTATTATACAAAAAAGAAATTGATAATTCTTTGGCGTAGACACCCACCCCTCCCTCCCCACCCCCTTTCAAGGCACAGTCTCTGATCGCTGCTTTCACTTATACTGTTCAATCCGTTGTCGGCAGTCCGGACCGGGCACTAGATCATCGGCAATGGGCCGATTCCTCTGAATTAAAGTCTGTGTTTTCCAAGTTAACTATTCGGTAGGGCCGAGTCACTGTTCTCCGGGAATTTCAACCTGTACTTTCCATGTTACTAAAAGCATTAAAGAACCCGAGCCATCCCTGTATAGCTTCTGTGATCTTTTCCATAAGATAAATATCCCTGGCCACTGCCATCCATTCTTTCTTTCTTCATGGGGAGGCAGGTCCTTTTCCAAGTTCTAGCTCGACAGGCTCTGGCTGCTAAAAGTAAACAATGTGACAGGTGTGGAAGCTTGTCCAACCGCTCATCCCTTCTTTCAAGTCCAAATAATACTACGATTGGGTCTAGTGGGTGGGACCCTCCGTCCGCCTCTGTGAGCCAGCTCAACACTTCTGTCCAATATGTGCGCACTTTGTGACATGTCCACCACATATGCCAATAATTGGCTTTTTCCCCTGCACCCGTGCCAGCAACGGGGAATTACCGCTCGAAACAACGGAGAGTACTACCGGGTCATATTGCCACCTGTGAAGCAGTTTTATGGCGTGCATCTTATATTGACACGAAATTGTGGTCCTAAATGCCCTACTACAGAGTCGCACCCATAAACCGTCCCCAATTTCACAGCCCAAGTCCCTCTCCCATCTCGTTCTTAGACCCCCCCCCCGATTGCTCATTCACGGGGGAACAAAAGCGCCCTATACAGGAGGGAGATGAGACCTTTCATATCTACATGCGTTTCCAAGACCTGCTCTACTGGGGTGAGTGGCCTCTGTATATGCTGCTTCCATTTCCCTGCCATGAATACCCCCTTCAATATTAGATAGAGGAGTGGGGACAGCCTGCCAATGCCCAATGCTTCCTCCAGTTCCTGGATGCTTATGAATGTATTTTCTTTCACCAACTGACCCACCCTGCAAAGCCCTGCTTCAAACCAGGACTGATAATGTTCATGGCCAGGGATCGCGTCCCTCACCGGTGGGGACCAAATGTGCCCACATTCACCTTGAATCCTGAAAAATGCCCGAACTCCTCTATCACCCGCAAGGCAGCTGGGACAGATTGGGATGGCTGCCTCACGTGGAGCATTATATCATCTGCATAGAGACCGAGTTTAAAGGTTCTGTCTCCCACATCTATACCCATCACATCAGGGGACCACCTCAGATATTCCGCCAAAATCTCCATGGTCATTGCAAACAATAGGGGCGAGAGGGGGCAGCCCTGTCGGGTCCCTCGCTGAAGATTAAATCTACGTGATAGCCGCCCATTTACCGTACCTCTGGCTGACGGGTCTGCGTACAGAGCCTTGATCGCTCGTCAGACACCCTCAGCGAAACCAAATTTCTCTAGTACCCCATGTAGAAACCCCCAGTTGACTCGGTCAAGGGCCTTTTCGTCATCTATGGCCACCAAGACTGGGTTGCCACCCCCTGGGTGCTGCCTCCCTCATGAGATGGAGAGTCTTCCTGAGGGTGTCTGCTCCCCGCCTCCCCTGTATGAAGCCCACCTGATCAGAATGGATTAGCCTCGGAAGGAGGCCCTCTAGTCTTGTTGCAATTATTCTGGTGAACAACTTTGCATCCACGTTCAGGAGGGAGATTGGTCTATAAGATCGGCAGTCTGCAGGGTCTTTTCCTTCTTTGGGGATGACCACGATTAATGCTTTCCCAAACGACGGAAGGGCCCTCCCTGTGGACAGAATATTTGTGAACAGATCCGCCAGGAATCCCGCCAGTTGGCCTGCAAATGCCTTATAGAAGCCTGCTGTGAACCCGTCCTCTCCCGGGCCTTCCCCAGCTTCAAACCGGATATTGCCCGGAGGACTTCCTCATCTGTTATTGGGTCCTCTAGGGTGGAGACTTCTCAAGGTCTAAGGGTCGGGAGGGTCACTCCCTGCAAATAGGATTCTTAAGTTTCCCCTCCTATAACTCCTTCCTTCTCGTACAATATCTCATAGAAACTGGCGAATTCTCCCGCTATCGCCTCTGGGTCCGATCTCCCCCCCTCTTTCCCGTTTACCGTGCGCAGCCCCCATTCGATGAGCCATAAACACATTTGGAGACCCTTTGCACACACCCGTCCATATTTCATTGTGGGCAAGGGGATGTTCAGTGACCAGTCCTCCAGCGGATCTAACAGATCCTTTAGCAGACCTACACCCATTTTGAGGTTTAAATCTCCTCCCCATATGCATTGCTCATTACGATTCCTCCTGTTTAGAAATAAATCAATAAACGTCTTGACTTTGGCTAACCTGTCTGCATCAGCCTTATGGGGGCTGTTAGAGGTTCAAAATGATTAACGGGCCCCCCCTAGAGGGTAAAATACAGAGCACCTGTAGGTAGTCCATGTTAGTCTCCACTACCCTAAACCTACAGGTTAGGGAGGCTTTAAATCAAAATGGCCAGACCCCCGTAACATCTTACTCTAGCATTTTTGTTCGCAGAGATCCCCTACGATGTGTAGCCATCTAACAGTGTGGTCTCCCAGGCCCGGGTCTCTTGCAGGAGAATGACATTGTGGGATTTTTTTTAAAATTTATTTTTATTGGTTTTATTGGTTTTTTATTATACAAAAAAGAAATTGATAATTCTTTGGCGTAGACACCCACCCCTCCCTCCCCACCCCCTTTCAAGGCACAGTCTCTGATCGCTGCTTTCACTTATACTGTTCAATCCGTTGTCGGCAGTCCGGACCGGGCACTAGATCATCGGCAATGGGCCGATTCCTCTGAATTAAAGTCTGTGTTTTCCAAGTTAACTATTCGGTAGGGCCGAGTCACTGTTCTCCGGGAATTTCAACCTGTACTTTCCATGTTACTAAAAGCATTAAAGAACCCGAGCCATCCCTGTATAGCTTCTGTGATCTTTTCCATAAGATAAATATCCCTGGCCACTGCCATCCATTCTTTCTTTCTTCATGGGGAGGCAGGTCCTTTTCCAAGTTCTAGCTCGACAGGCTCTGGCTGCTAAAAGTAAACAATGTGACAGGTGTGGAAGCTTGTCCAACCGCTCATCCCTTCTTTCAAGTCCAAATAATACTACGATTGGGTCTAGTGGGTGGGACCCTCCGTCCGCCTCTGTGAGCCAGCTCAACACTTCTGTCCAATATGTGCGCACTTTGTGACATGTCCACCACATATGCCAATAATTGGCTTTTTCCCCTGCACCCGTGCCAGCAACGGGGAATTACCGCTCGAAACAACGGAGAGTACTACCGGGTCATATTGCCACCTGTGAAGCAGTTTTATGGCGTGCATCTTATATTGACACGAAATTGTGGTCCTAAATGCCCTACTACAGAGTCGCACCCATAAACCGTCCCCAATTTCACAGCCCAAGTCCCTCTCCCATCTCGTTCTTAGACCCCCCCCCCGATTGCTCATTCACGGGGGAACAAAAGCGCCCTATACAGGAGGGAGATGAGACCTTTCATATCTACATGCGTTTCCAAGACCTGCTCTACTGGGGTGAGTGGCCTCTGTATATGCTGCTTCCATTTCCCTGCCATGAATACCCCCTTCAATATTAGATAGAGGAGTGGGGACAGCCTGCCAATGCCCAATGCCCAATGCTTCCTCCAGTTCCTGGATGCTTATGAATGTATTTTCTTTCACCAACTGACCCACCCTGCAAAGCCCTGCTTCAAACCAGGACTGATAATGTTCATGGCCAGGGATCGCGTCCCTCACCGGTGGGGACCAAATGTGCCCACATTCACCTTGAATCCTGAAAAATGCCCGAACTCCTCTATCACCCGCAAGGCAGCTGGGACAGATTGGGATGGCTGCCTCACGTGGAGCATTATATCATCTGCATAGAGACCGAGTTTAAAGGTTCTGTCTCCCACATCTATACCCATCACATCAGGGGACCACCTCAGATATTCCGCCAAAATCTCCATGGTCATTGCAAACAATAGGGGCGAGAGGGGGCAGCCCTGTCGGGTCCCTCGCTGAAGATTAAATCTACGTGATAGCCGCCCATTTACCGTACCTCTGGCTGACGGGTCTGCGTACAGAGCCTTGATCGCTCGTCAGACACCCTCAGCGAAACCAAATTTCTCTAGTACCCCATGTAGAAACCCCCAGTTGACTCGGTCAAGGGCCTTTTCGTCATCTATGGCCACCAAGACTGGGTTGCCACCCCCTGGGTGCTGCCTCCCTCATGAGATGGAGAGTCTTCCTGAGGGTGTCTGCTCCCCGCCTCCCCTGTATGAAGCCCACCTGATCAGAATGGATTAGCCTCGGAAGGAGGCCCTCTAGTCTTGTTGCAATTATTCTGGTGAACAACTTTGCATCCACGTTCAGGAGGGAGATTGGTCTATAAGATCGGCAGTCTGCAGGGTCTTTTCCTTCTTTGGGGATGACCACGATTAATGCTTTCCCAAACGACGGAAGGGCCCTCCCTGTGGACAGAATATTTGTGAACAGATCCGCCAGGAATCCCGCCAGTTGGCCTGCAAATGCCTTATAGAAGCCTGCTGTGAACCCGTCCTCTCCCGGGCCTTCCCCAGCTTCAAACCGGATATTGCCCGGAGGACTTCCTCATCTGTTATTGGGTCCTCTAGGGTGGAGACTTCTCAAGGTCTAAGGGTCGGGAGGGTCACTCCCTGCAAATAGGATTCTTAAGTTTCCCCTCCTATAACTCCTTCCTTCTCGTACAATATCTCATAGAAACTGGCGAATTCTCCCGCTATCGCCTCTGGGTCCGATCTCCCCCCCTCTTTCCCATTCTTGATCTTTGCCACCCATCTATCTGGCCGCTGGGCGTGGAGCTTCGCCGCCAGCCTAGCACCCGCCTTATCCCCTTTTTCGTAATATTTCTGTATCAGGTGTTGGAGGCCTGCTACAATTTTACCCATCTCCATTTCTCTAAGTTCCTGTCTCTTGGTTCTGGTGATCCCCAAGTCTCTCTCCTTCTCTTCCTCTTCCTTCCCATCGACTCTCTCCAATAGGCGTATCTCAGATCTTAGTTTGTGGGCCAAGAGCGTTCTAGTTCTCTTCTTGGCCGCCCCTTCACTAATCAATCTACCCCGCCATGTAGCTTTAGCCGCCTCCCATACTGTCTCCAAGTGAACCTCACCAGTGTTGTTTAACTCAAAGTACTCTCTAATGGCTGCCATCATCTCCTCTCTAAAAACCGCATCCCTCAATAGGAGGTTGTTGCACCTCCACAATGATTCCCTTGGTTTTAAACCCAATATAATAATGTCTGCCCAAACCAGGTCATGATCTAACCAGCTAACCCGGTGATGGTTACAAGCATCGGTTCTGCTCATCTGCTGGTGTTCCAGAAATATATAATCAATCCTGGTTCTGGAGCCATGGACTGCGGAATAAAATGTATAGCCTTTCATAATTGGGCGAGTCTCCCTCCAAAGATCTACCAACCTGTACGGCTGTTAAAATCGCCTCCCAAGAGGAGGAGCCCCTCTGCCCTATCCAATACTTCCCTCAGTACCTCCTTGATGAATTGCATCTGACCCATATTTGGGCCATAAATGGCTGCTATGGTAATTCTGGAGTTTTCCAGGTTTCCCCGAGACCACCACCGCTCTCCCATCTGCTCTGCCCCAAACTGACGACTCCGTGACCCTAAGATTTCTGCGGAGTAGGATCCCAACACCTCCCTTTTTGGTGGGGCCCGATGCCCAGAATATCTGGCCCACATGTGAACCTGGAATGCGCCTTTCTTCCCCTTTCACTGTTCTAGTTTCTTGTACTAGGAGTACACCCAGACCTGCATTCTTCATTTCCCTCCCCAGGAGTGAGCGCTTTGTTGGCGAGTTAAGGCCCTTTACATTAAGCGATCCTAGCCTTAAAGTTTCGACCAGGCCCCTTTTCTCATTGTCCGTCATTGAATGACATTTTTGGATTCACACCTCTTCCGGCCATATGGAAGCCGCTCAGCTCACTTCTTGAGTCTGATCCATGTTGTGCCTGACCCCATACATTTCCCAACCCTTTCCCTCCACCGATCCCCCTCCCATCCCATCCTTGTCTGCGACGCTTGCCAGTTGGCAAGCCACTCGGGGAAGAGGTCCGTCCGTCCCTTGCTGTCCTCATCTCCTCACCACCCCCGGCTGGGGTCCTTGAACTTTTCCCGACTCCTACACCACTAATGTAGCACCAATCTTTTAATCCTCCTCTAGATCATGCATCGGGGTGTTGGGTTTTTTTTAATTTTCTCTTGCCCTTCATCTTCTTCTTTTTGGCCCAGGGGCCCTGTGGTTCTCGTCTATGCTCCTGGGGCGTCAGGGTCCCTTCGTAAAGCCTCCTCCCCCCCCCGTGATTCGATAATCCATTCCATCCCATTCAAATGCGAGGGCAAATGGGTAGGACCATTTATATCGTAGATCATGTCCAGTGAGCCATTGTGTGAGGGGGTGGCATTCCCTTCTGCAGGTAAGTGTGAGGGCAGAGAGATCTTGATAAATCCTGATTGTGTCCCCCTCAAAGGAGAAGCTCCCCAGTCTCTTCGCCTTTTCTAGGACCTCCATCTTTTCTCTGTAGCGGAGGAAACGCACCACAATGGATCTTGGGCCTTTTCCTGCGCCTCCACCACCCCTATGAGCTCTTTCCAGCTGGACTTCCTTGCCCACCTCCAGGGTGAAGAGTTGCTTTATTAAGCCTAGGACGATCCTCCCAAAGTCCGCCGCTGTCTCCCCCTTTTGTTGGGTCACCCCTAGAATACGCAGGTTATATCGCCGTTCCCTGTTTTCAAGGTCGTCCATCTTCAAAAGCATGTCCTCTTCTCATTCTCATTTCCAGGTTTGTCAGCCTCGCTTCATATTTCATGTCCAGCAGATCAGTCTGGAGGTGGTTATTCTCCATACCTTCTATTTTCTCTTGAAGAGTGCCAACTCTCCCTTTAAGATCCACTATCGAGGCCTGTATATCTGTCCTTATGGCCTTGATTTCCTGCAGAATGTCTTTAAGATCATCCCTGGTAAGTGGTGCGGGGGGGGGGGTTGGGAACACTTCCTGTGGCCATATTGTAGTGTGTGTCGCCAGGCCCATCTCCTAGTGTTGCCTGAGGCCTACGGAAACACTGGAGGGTTAGGATTGCGTGGGTAAGTGATTGTTGCTCCGTGGCGCCTATCAATGGTTGCTCCAGGTTTCCAGACCCCTGGGTTCCAATAGTTCAGTGCAGCCTTGAGCCCAGATCTGGTTTTGCCCTGGAGGGGCCCCACTGCAAGCCCAGAGTTCTTTAGAGATTCCTCAGATGATGTCTGGGGCCCGGTTTCTGGCGGGGCCTCCCGTGTTGAGCTTTCTCCTTCTGGCCTTAGGCTCCCTCTGTGTTCTCTGTCTCTCCCTGGCGTGGGTGGGCTGGATTGCGTGGCTCGGAGCTCCACCGAGGACTGGGATGGCGGGGCACCTGCTGCCTGCTCATTTTCTGCGCCTGCTTCGGTCTCCAGAGGGGTTCCCGGGCTCTGCACTGGAACTGGTTGGGGTCCCGTTTGTTGGCCCCCCCGGGGTTCGTTGTGGAAGCCCCCAAGAGCTGCCGTTTTATCCCTCTCCATGCCCCCATAGTCCACGAACCGCCCTCCCCTCCAACGTTGGGGCCCGTGCACACCGAAAAAGAGGGTCTGGGAGAGTTCTCGGGGCCCGCTCCCGCCCGCGTGTCTCAGAGCGTTTATGTATGCCAAGTTTAGGAGGGGGAGCCTGGCTCGTGATTTAGCTTCCTCTGGGCCTCCTCATCCCCCCGCTACCTGCTCACCTCTTTTTCTGGATCCTTCAGAGGCGAGGCAGCATTGGGCCGTGTGCTTTGAGGGCCCCCCCGGCCACCGCCCGTCGTCTGTCTCCCCACTCTGCGACATGCTGGTTCCAAGCCCTCTCTCTCCCCCACAGCTCCGAGGGGTCCGGGAAGGCCTCTCTCACCAACGAAGCATGGGGGGGGGGGGGGCACCTTCGCCTCTGTTCAGGGGGAACTCTCTTTCTCCTGTGGTCAGGTCTCGCTCTCGTGGTTTACTTCTCCTCCAGGCACCGGGCTACGTGCGCCTCCGAGGGTCCGCGGAAGGCCTCTGGGCCACGATGGAGCCCGCGGGGTACCCTGTTCCACTCTTGGGTCTTCTAATTGTGGGTTTTTTAAATCTCCACAGTGGCTTCCCCTTTGAATTTTCCCCTGGCCTGGCTATATTCCAGGATAACAAGCTAGCTACCAAAGGGGCTGCTTTAGATAACATGTGTACCCCCCCCCCCCCCATCTCAGGACCCGCCCCCCCTCACAAAGCTCCCGGTCGACTGGGCTGGGCCGGTCAGCCGTACGTCAGTCCAGACAGGAGGTTAGGGCCTCAAACTGATTAGCTAGCTCAACCCCAATAGTATGCGCCCCTCCCTTCTGTGGGGTCATTCTTTCTAAATTAGGGTTGGACCTCCAACTCAAGCGTAATCTGTGGCCAAGAGGTGGATACAAAGGCCCCTGTGCGTGGGGTAACTCGGTGCTTCCCTCCTCCTAACAAATTTGCTCAAGCGGTTCCCTGAATCAGCCACCCTCCCTGTACAACCGTAAAACAAATCCTGAGAGACCAGCCTACTATGGAGACTGTAGCTGTTTGGTTTTAGGCATCTGGATAAATTAGAGTTGACCAAATAACAAACCATCGTTGCATCCGAGAAGGAAACCACTATGCAGTCCCCCCTCATACATTTGGGTTTTTGGCCTACCCTGCCTACCCTTCTTGCCATTGATATAAGGCTTGGTTCAATGCTCGGTCCAATCAGGTTGGTGTTGATCCAATGGGTCGTTTTATTCATTAGTGAAACAGTTGATTCAAATCCACACTTAGGGAGCCCCGGTACACCCATGATAATCCCCATAAGAGGGGCTGATGCACGCAGTAAATTCAAAATGCTCTTCTCCAGCCCTCCTATATGCATGTTAGCCCCAGTGTCCCCTATGAAAGTCCTAAAGCTTAAGTCAGACCTCCCAGTACCCGTAAAATTTTAATGAACAGTTACTGAGCCCAACTGTGTGGTTACTGCCTTATCCTTTGCCAGCATCACCAGCCTGCCAACCTCAGTGACTGGGCCAGGACGCTCACCACTCAACCCCCCCCTGATAGTATTTTACCATTTAGCTTTGCCCCAACCCCAACCGTACATATTTCAAGCACTCTTTTTGTTTGAACTCTGAGTCATCCACGATAGCCAGTGTGTTCATTACCCCAGACTTAAACATCTGCAATGACTCTAGGATGGTCTAAAGGGGCTTGAGCTTTACATCTAGAAGTGATTCCAGCCAGAGCTTATCCTCCTCCCCCCCGGAGGAGGAATTTAGATCCTGACACGGTTCCCTCGTCGGGCTCCCACCCATATGGCTATTCACCAATTTATCCGTTAATACACCCCCTCACTGTTAAGACACATAATGATGGGTCCACACTGCGCAAAGTTATAATTAACTCTTTATTGAGTTAGTAACAGCCACGACCCCCAGCCTGGGGAAATCTTCTCAACTGACCTAGTGTAATGTGGAGTCCCTCAGATGCTGAGGCTCCACATTCCAGGAGGCGATGTCAGTGAACATATTATGACAACAGTAATCAAGTTATGAATGAGATCTATTGCACACACAAGCCCATCAATACATAGAAATTTAAATATAATAACTTCTAATATGATAAACTCTAACCTCTAACACCTCCCTTCCTTCTCATACGCATCAAACAACACATTCTACCTTCTCAATATAGCAACTCTCTCTTTATTCCACACAGCTCCACCTCTGACCAGTATAGATGAACCAAGATCCTTAATTACTTCCTTGGGTTCTGAATATAAAGAACACCGCTTCTTGACCTTGGTAGGCAGTTTCACCTTGATCCATTCACCCGGCTTTACCTCCAACTCTCTGCAGCAATTTTTCTCATCATAGCGTGCCTTAGAACGCCAACCACTAGCCATTAACTTCTCTCTTACTACCCCAACATCCACATCCACATCCACACAATGCGACCTCTCCATTCAACCTGGACATAAGTGAGAATTTGGTTTCCTGCCTCGCAATACTTCAAAAGGTTTAACACCTGTGACACTATGGGGAGCCAATCTGTACTGAATGTCCTCTCCATTACAGTACGTACCCAATCACCACCCGCTGCAACCGCAATTCTGATGGCTTCCATTAACGTCCTATTAAACCGCTCCACACACCCATTTCCTTGGGGATGATACAACGCTGTGGTGATTTGCTCAACGCCATACTTCTCCAGAAAATGTCTAAATTCCCTGGACGCCAATTGCGATCCTTTGTCAGAAAGGCATTTTCTGGGGAAACCCTCTCTCCAGAACAACTGTTCCAAAAAATGTATTATACTACTGCTGGTGATGTCTTTAAGCACACACACACCTCTTGCTATTTTGACAATAAATCCATTATGACTAAAAGATACGAGTCCCTCGAGCCTCTGATATTGAAAGGACCCAACAAATCTATTGCCACTTCATCCCAAGGCACATTAGGGCTCTTCCTCACAAAGATGGGAGTCTTTTGTACTCCAAGCCCCTTGTCACCTTCAATACACTCTGCACACACCATCACTTTCTCCTCTACATCTCTGTCCAGAACCGGCCACCAAAAATCAGCCCTAACCAACCCTTTAGTCCTTGCTAAGCCCAAATGACCCACATTTGCCAACTCCACTACACTACTTCTCATTGACTTAGGAACTTCAAGTTTGTGGCCTCTATATAAATAATCACCCCTGACAGACAGCGTATTCTTTACTTTGTCAAACCCTTTCTATTTTCTTTCTCTACCAGGGATAGCAACACCAGTTATAAACGCAATCACATCTTGATACAAAGTGTCCTTCGCACATGCTAGATCCCACTCCGATTTCTTCAAACTGGTATGCACTTGAAAAATGTCACCAGATTCCTCCTCCTCATGGACAGTACCTTCCCCACTCTCTACTGTTTTCATCACAGACCTCGACAAGGCATCTGCAACCACATTATTTTCTCCTTGCACATGCATCATAACAAATTGTAAACCTTGTAAACTGCTCACCCACTTCATGATGCGTCTGGACACACCTTCCAGACCACCCTTAGAAAATGTACTAACCAATGGTTTGTGGTCAGTGCAAATAGTAAACTCTGATCCCCATAAGTTTCTTTTAAATTTCTCCACACCCCAGACAGACGCCAACGCCTCTTTCTCAACAACAGAGTACCTAAGTTTAACTTCCTTAAGAGTTCTCGAGGCAAACGCCACAGTATAAAGCTCCGAGCCATAAAACCTGCATGAGAACATCACCCAAGCCATAGTTGCTCGCATACACAAATAACAAAGTGTTCCTTGACTCTACAAAACTGCTCAACACGGGAGCATTCACCACAGCCTGTTTAATGTCTGTAAACTCCTTCATACACTTCTCATCCCAATCAAACAACACACCTTTTCTAGTAAGATTCCTCATGAGTAACAGCAACAACCCCCAGCCAGGGGAAATCTTTACTGATCTAGTGGAATGTGGAGTCCCCCAGATACTGAGACTCCACATTCCAGGAGGTGATGTCAGTGAACATATTATGACAACAGTAACCAAGTTATGGATGAGATGTATTGCACACACAAGCCCATCAATACATAGACATTTAAATATAAGAACTTCTTATATGATAAACTGTAACCTCTAACACTCATCCGGTCGCCCATCCCTAGTCTCACCCCCCCCTTTCCACTTCTACTTCCTTATCTGCCTCCGTACCAGGGTGCAGAGGATCCCGAGGCATACACAACCCAAGCAACTGCTCCTGTAGAGCCGTTGCCTGAACCACTGTGCCCCCCTAAGGCCCCCATCCCCTCAATACAACTATTTTTTTTTTTGTGGTGCTACCTTTGGGATTCCCTCCTGAATCTCAAATAGCATCCCATGTGGCTTTTCCAGTAACAGTAATGCGATTCACCATTTTGCTGGCCATGTCTTCCAAATACGAATCAAGGGAGCGTTGCAAAACATGGGGCTTAAATTAAAACGGCTCAGGAGCTTGCCAACGTTATTTAGTTTTTTTGCCCCTTCTGTCAGCGCCCACGGTCTCCGATCATCCCTTGCTATTCTTTTCACCATGGTGGAAATGCACCTAAGAACAGTAAAATTGAGCCATTATAAATGGCTCAAACGTCAATGGCTAAATGGTTACTATACAGTGGGACCTTCCAGCATGCGCCAGTGCGTAAGAAACAAATGGTAATGGGTTGTTGGCCACAGAGGACCACAACCATCTTCGGGACAAATACAGCCACCCTGGATTGAAAGCTTAGTAAGGACTGTTCGGCTCCAACGGCAGCCACAACACCCACGGTCACAGATGGCCACCGGCAGCCAGTCCTCAGGAAAGACCTCCAGAGACCCAGAGAGGGGGGACAGGGAACGCCAGATGGCTCAAGGAGCAGCCTTAGTCTGTCCGTCATCCCTCTAACCCCACTCTCATAAACACAAAACTTGAAACAGTCAGAGGCATTGGAGAGCGATAGATTTCGGCGGCAAATCAATAGTCAACCAGTAGCACGGCTCTCGGGAGGGATTCTAGCTTGGCACACTCCTCCTTATCCAATTGCCCGAATAAGTAAATAGCCACTCAGTTGGCTGGATGTAGAGTAGCAGGCAAAAGTGGAGGGGAGTGCAAATATATTCACGTACAGTTTTTCAACAGTCCAGCTTTCACTTTCCCGCTTTCGGGTTACAGGTTTTCCGCACTCCACTATCATGCGGAAGTACCAAAGTGCAGAGGGGTGAGGAAACCCTGGTTACCAACGGAGGTCGGCCAATGACTTACTTGCAGACCTTGGTGACTGGAGTAACCCCCTCCATGCCGCTCCACCACGAACCACCAATAACCACTTGTGCAACCACGTCACCTCTGTGCAGCACTCCGCGCTCGTGTTAGGGTTAAATGCTCCTCCACCTCACATGAGCATAGGGAGCAAAAACAGACTGGAAAGGCTGGCAGTCCCCCATCAATAATCACTTGTGCCTTGACTTCACCTCCGCACCACGCTCCGCGCTTGTGTTAGGGTTAAATGCTCCTCCACCTCACGTGAGCATAGGCAGCAAAAACAGCAGTAAATGTGCTAATCATCTTCTTACCCAGTTTATAAAGGCTGGAGATTTCAACACCATTTTAAGCACCTCCCTAGGTAGATCCAGCAGAGTTGCTAGAGCTCTTTCATTGTCTGCACAGGAAATTCACATGGGCATGTATGATTTTGCGCTTTTAGACCTGTGGAGGACACTACATCCAAGTGATAGGGAATATTCATATTACTCTTCAGTCCATTGAATGCAGTCACGGATTGAATGTATCTTAATCGGGACGGGACAGTTACATCTCTGGAGTGTATTCAGCTCCTTAGGACTATCAGAACACCCCCGCTTATTGTGGACATTTCTTCTTGAGGAGAAAGTGATTGAGCAACTTCTCTGGCATTTTAAAATTGCATGCACTGTCGGATGTAGCATTTAAAAGTGACATCAACGTGGTCATTAACACCTTTTTTTTTTTTAAACTAATATTGGCTTGGTCCCCCTGAATATCTACTATCTGGGACACAGTCAAGGTTTACCTTCATGCTGCATAGGCATAGAGAATGGAGTCCATAAGGAGGAGTTTGACGGAACTCGAGGTAGAGATCAGACAACTTGAGATTGAAATGGATCAGGTCCAGCAATAACATCCTGCTTCCATCCATAAAAGTTCAACTGGACCAATTCCGCTCACTGGCAGATCAGGAGGTGAAATTAGTTTCTGCCCAGATACAGACCCGAAATATGGAGAGGACGGAAGACCTGCCGCTTACTAGCCTTACTGTTGTGTTCTGAAAGAGCCATCACCTCTTTTGTTTTGCTGTAGTCACCCCGATTGGGACGGGTATGCCCAGACGTGGGTCCCGTGACTGCTGGGCTAAGAGACCTAAGCTACTCCTCACTGATGAGGCCTAACAAGACCAAAACATGTTTGTGGATGCTTGTGGTCTCGTGCAGAAGGGATGTGACCTAGTAGTTCAGGCTAGACTGCCCCTTTTGGGGTGGGACCAAGACTGATTTGCATATGGTCTTTCCCCTTTTGTAATGGCTTGGCAGGCAAAGAACAATGGCCTGGAGGGTTGCCCTGAGCAATGCCAGTAGTTAAGATTAATTCTAAACCTTCCAGCCATCACCCCTTTTGTTTTGCATTCTGAACGGGGGCCTACCAACATAGCCACCATATTGAACGATGAAGGGACACTGATGTCAGATCTGAGTGACTTAGTGTATATGTTTCATACTTCTAGCAAGACACTGTATGCTAGGAAGAATACACAATTCCCTATGGAACTCAAAGCAAACCTATGCGATATACCAATGCGCAAGTTAAATCAGAGCACCCTATACTCTTAAATGCCCCAATCACGGAAAAGGATATAATGAATGCCATTGCAGCACTACCCACCTCAAATGTCCTGGTATCGGATGGTCTAACGGCTGTATTTTTTAACGAATTTAGTCCTAAAGTGTCCATGCACTTTTTGAAAGTCTGCAAAGAAGTTTTCCAGCAAGGCTCCCTCCCTCCTTCTATGGTGAAGCCATGATTACGCTAATCCTGAAGCCCAGGAAAGACCCCACTAATTGTGCCTCCTATAGACCCATAGCACTACGTGTGGTGGCACATATCTAGTTGGCAGATATGAACTCTTGTCAGGAAGTTCTGTGTATGAGGGGGCAGATAGAAAAAGGGGGAGGGCGGTGTAAGGAACTCATGGTGGCAACAGTAAAGACAGACAAGTGATCACAGTTCAAGGGTGTTTATTAAACTGTATGCAGGTTCGAAAAACGCCTAATCTAAACCTAAATCTAAGACAGGAGCAAGCGTCGACCATCAAATGGAAATAAGGCAGTCCTAGTGGCATTGTGTCAAATGAAAAAGGGCCTATACTAAGAAACCTATTGCCAAGCCTTCCAACTAATACAAAAAGGGTGTGGGATAGTTTTAAAAAAAAAAAAGAAAGAAGTGTTCACAAATAATATGTCAGGATATGGTAGCCTGGGTCTTCCTTCCCCACGTTTTGAGCACAAGGTAAGGTGGGATCTTGAGCACAGCACAGTCTCGAGCTCTCCCAGCATGAGACGACAGTTCTGTTTTAGCTTATGAGGAGCCTCTATGGCCAAGTCTCTTATCTTCAAAAAGTCTCTTGCCTTCTAGGGTGAGTAAAATAACAAACAAAGTTCCTTTTCAGGTACCAATCACTTTCCACAAATCATATATACAGTCCCCTTTCAGTGGGTCTTGGTGGATGACTTCCACCCCGGGGACCCTCTCTTCTGGGTTTGGATCCTAAAACAGTTCCTATCGATATCAAGGCCTTCAGTGGTTGAATCTCCTGTTTCGGAGGGCCCGATTGGTTTACAAAAATGACTAACAAAACACAAAGTTCTGTTCTACGTATTCCTCGGGGGATGGCTTCACCCCTGGGTACCCCTCTTCCGAGCGCAGACCCCTCTTTGCTTTCAGCCTCCCTCCTCCGGGTTCACTGTGGCTTTCTCTTGGTTCCCAAATCTTAATGTCTTTTCTAACAGTTAATAGTGGACATCCCTCTACCAGGTTCACATTTGTCAAAACACTGTTTCTTGGGACTTTAGACTTTGTCCCCTCTTAGTCAGCATCACTCTTCCAGGTTCACTCTGGCCAACTTCGCATTCACATTTACTTTCAATGTTTGCAGGATTTCTCCAGCATGGGGTCTGGCATGCATTCTTTCTTTCTTGCTTTCTTATAGTTCTTAGGTCAAAGGCTTTCGACTGTACAGGGATTTTGCTTGACCTCCTGTCTGACCACTTTGAGCTATGTCGACGGCTCTCCTACGGCCTTCTGGTATCTGTAGTTTCACTCAGACGGGGATCAATCAGAGTCGACCAGAGTTTCTCGTAGCAGCACCCACGTGGTGCTGGTCCCCTTCTGCAGTTGGTCTCCCCTTTGCAATTCTTCTTTGAACTTTTTACTTTGCAACTTTCATTCCCCAAAGCCAGGTTCTGCCTTCGACTCACTGGCTGTGATGAACCGCTTGGTTTTCTTCGCAACTGGAGTCAAGGCCAGTACCATGGTAGCAGGAGTCTCCCTCGATCCAGCTTATCAGCGTCAATACGCTCGGTGTACCTTTGACATCTGCTGCAGGACACTTGGGCTATTGTCCTCGGTCTTACGATTCCTTTTGCAGAGGTTTCGCTGGGTTTTGTCAAGAAGGGCAAGCTTGTGTCTCTCCTGCCTCTCGATGTTTGTCGCCTTTCTCCTCCTCTTGAACTACCTGGTCTTGATAGCTGTCTCATTGTGCGGTCTGCCTCGCTCGTACTGTGCTCTCTTGCTCCCCTTTTTTTTTCCCTCTGGGGAAGGGAAAGGGCCGTCAGGTGTGTGTGATTCTGATAAATTGCCTGACTTTTGCCGGACCCTGGTATTGGGACAAGTCAGGTAAATGGCTCTGGCGTTAGTCCATTATCTTTCATGTTGTGCGACAGTGTGTGTCGGAAAAGGGGGGGGCAGTGTTTTTGAATGTCCTACGGATGAGGATGGGGGAAAAGGTGTTGAAGGAAGGGGGATACCACGTCTCACCGGTCAGTGTCCCACTCCCCGAGGACACCCCATCCAGGTGATCCTCCCTCCCTAGTCCACCCACAGGAACTGGATCCAATAGCGATGGCCATGTCCTGGCCACCTGGACGACAGATCTCCGGGATTTAGCCAGGATGACACCTTCAGGTTTCTCACAGCGGGTAAACAGGCATAGGGTGCAAGCTTTAATCGGCCACTGAGTGACTACTGTATGTTTTTTATGTTGAAGGGAAAATGTGAAAGGGAATTGTATCTGGACAATCACAAACAATGGAGGCTGTGCCAAAACTAGGGTGAGTTGCCAGTTAGTTGACAAGTTGTCCCACTGAGCTTGATCATAACCCTGGGGAGTGGCTTCCTCTGAGGGTCTGACAGCTGAGAACAGGGTCTGCCTCCCATCACAGTCTTCAGCTACAACCCAAACAGACCCGTTTTTGGGACACTAAGAATGCTAGGATCCCTCGCTGATTGTTTCAATGTGTCCCTCCTCAGCACATGAGTGAAGCGGCTGCATCCCCCATGCACAGCTCCCACCCACTCACACAAATACTAGAGCAGCGTCTTCTGATTCTAGAATAGGTCTCTGAAGTACAGGCAAGTCCCAGTTCGGTCCAGAACCTTGCTACGTCCCACCTCAGCATGCTCTACCCCATCAGGCAGATGGGCGGCTGTAAACCCGGACTGCCGCAGGGCGTCCCGCTGTATATGGTGGGTGATAGGCCCCCTGGTCTCCCCTCTTGGGGGGCATGGTGGCTTCCTCCCGGGGTCGTCCCTATCTACATAAAAAAAGGTGCGATCACGAAGAAAGGAAAAGAAGGGTTCTTGGAAGGAAGAAGAAGGTGAGGAGTCGGGGGAGGGGGGAGATCTCAGAATCTACACTGTCGGACGAAGATATCACCGACCCCGGTGACAGTTTGGACGCCAAAAAGAGATGGCCACCTCACAGCAGGTACAAGAACTCGTAGCCGCTGTACAAAGTCTAAGTTTGGAGATGCAGAACCTTAAGACAGCTAACGCCACCCATCAACAGCGTCTGACGGACAGGGAAAGACCTTTAACCGATTTACCTCCACTTCCCCTAGTATCAGGGAAGTTCGATGGTTCCCCAAAAAAAGGTTAAGGAGTTCCTGGACGCATGCAATCTTAATTTTTCCTTTCGCCCTCAGACCTTTGCCTCAGACCACGCCAAGGTGGGGTTTATGATCACCCACATGACCGGGAATGCCCTGGCTTGGGCTACCCCTCTAGTAAACCAGCCAGACCCGGTTTTACAGGACTACAATGCCTTTAAGGCCCTGATTCAACAAACCTTTCTGCGAACAGAGAGTACCTACTTGGCCTCGGAGGACCTCCTTGACATCCGTCAGGGGAATTCTGATCTACTGACATACATCACCGCTTTCAAACAGGTGGCAGCTGAGGCAGGTTGGCAGGAACAGGCCCAGTATGCCATATTTCGGCGAGGTTTAAGGGAGGAATTGAAGGACGAACTAGCCCGGATAGAAAGACCGGTGTCTTTTGCCGAACTCCTGACAGCTGCCCTCCGAATTGACTTCAGAATGACGGAAAGCCGTCAAGAAAAGAAGACCAGGTTAAGTGTACCCCCTCTCGTGGAGACTCACTCACCCGCATCTGTACCCTTCCAACGAACCTCTAAGGAAGAACCCATGCAGATCGGAACCACCAGAGCCCCGCTCACACCTGAAGAAAGGAAACGGCGCAGGGAGGGTTCCCTGTGTATGTACTGCGGGTCTTCCTCACATCTATTAAGAGATTGTCAGGAAGTACCGCCCAGAATGTCTGGAAACACTCGCCATTGGTAAACATTGGGACGTATTACCGAGGGGCTGCTCTTAGTCCCTACGAGCCTCTTTCTGTATCCTCTACTGAAACGAGGACTCCCGGTTGATGGTGCTCACAGTTTCTCTCAGAGTGGGCCCCAAGGAAGTAACCACTTTAGCCCTACTCGACTGTGGAGCAGCAGGGAACTTCATGGATACCCATTGGGCAGAACGACACGGAGTGAAAAGGATAGCCAAACGAGAAGATCAAAAGGTGGAAGGGGTTGATGGCGAACCTTTGAGCTCGGGTTTGATCACTCACACCACAGAAGCACTTACTTCGTCCATCCAACAACACACCGAAAGTATCACATTCGATATCATCAGGGCTGCTCACTTCCCCCTAATCCTGGGTATATGTTGGCTACGCAGACACAACGCCAGTATTGACTGGTCTAGAAACTTACTTAGTTTTCAGTCCTCACTATGCAAATCGGAATGCTTGCCAGAACCAAGATTCGAGACCGTCAAGACCACAAATAGCTGCGAGGTCAGAACTATACACTGTCTCCCACACTACCTGAAGGAGTTCAACGAGGTGGCAACTGAAAAGATACCCGTCGAGCTCCCACCGCACCAGCCTGAAGACTGTTGCATTGATCTCACTCCAGGTGCATTGGTACCCTTTGGTAGGATGTTTCCACTGTCTTTAGAAGAAAAACAATACCTCCGAACGTACTTGGACAGCAACATGGAAAACG
Source organism: Ambystoma mexicanum (assembly GCF_040938575.1). Lineage (NCBI taxonomy): Eukaryota > Metazoa > Chordata > Amphibia > Caudata > Ambystomatidae > Ambystoma > Ambystoma mexicanum. The sequence continues at coordinate 1,468,546,175 of NC_090931.1, read as the reverse complement.
GGCTCATAAGGCCTTCAAAGTCCCCTGCAGGGGCATCCTTGTTCTTCATCTCAAAAAAGGATTCAAAGGAGTTGAGGCCGTGTATAGATTATCGCGGTCTAAACCAGGTTACCATAAAAGACCGGCATCCTATGCCATTGATCACCGATATCCTACAAGCTGTACAGGGTGCTACCATCTTTACCAAACTCAACCTGAGGAATGCTTATCACCTACTCCGGGTGCAGAAAGGAGACGAATGGAAGACAACATTCCGGACTCCTTTCAGACTTTTCGAATACCAGGTAATGCCGTGGTAAACGCCCCGTCGGTATTCCAACGGTTTATGGACAGACTATTCTCCGATCTCCTGTGCCAAACCACATTGGTATACTTAGATGACATTCTGATCTACTATCACACTCCTGAAGACCATGTGGAACATATCAGGGAAGTATTCAGAAGGCTACAGAGAAATCATTTGTCTGTTAAACTCGCCAAATGTGTGTTTTCAGCCTCCTCCATTCCTTATCTAGGATACATTCTGTCAGACCACGGTATCTCCATGGATCCTAACAAAGTGTCTTCCATCATTGAATGGCCTTCACCCACCTCAGTCAAAGAGATACAGAAATTCCTGGGGTTAGCAAACTTCTACCGGAGATTTATCCCTAATTTCTCTCAAAAGATACTACCCATCACCACACTTTTAAAGAAGTCTGCAACTCCATTCAAATGGTCAGCGGAGGCAGAAGACAGTTTTGGGAATCTTAAGGAAGCCTTCTGTTCGGCACCCATTTTACAACAACCAAACCAACATCTACCCTTCATTCTAGAGACGGACGCTTCATCAGCCGCAATAGGGGCTGTGCTTCTTCAAGAAATCCAGGGTACAGAACATCTGGTGGCTTATTTCTCAAAGACCCTAAATACCAGTCAAAGGAATTACTCGGTCATAGAGCGAGAGCTTCTAGCCATGAAGGCGGCCTGTGTAGAATGGCGCCATCTGCTTCAAGGAGGAAGGTTCCCGTTCACCATACGGACCGATCATAAGAACTTGCAGGTTCTCAAACAGTTCGAGTGCTACAACACTCGACAGGCCCGATGGGCTCACTTCTTCACCCAATTCGAATTCCACATAGCCTACATCCCCGGCAAAATGAATGTTGTAGCCGACTCTCTTTCCCGCCGGTGTGATTACCTGCCAGAGACAGATACGCCTCTTGAACGGATGTTTCCCCAGTCCAGGACTATCGGAATTATTTCTAAATTCCTTCAGCAGGTACAGGAGGATTCTGCAGGTCGTTTTGAAGTGGAAAGACATTCTAAGGATCTGGCCTATGAAATCAGGAACGGCTTTTACCTTGTCGGAGGAAAACTCTATCTACCCACACCGGCTTTCCGCAAGACAGCACTTGCCTGGTGTCATGATTCTAAACTAGCAGGACACAGGGGAGTGGCTGGCACTCTCGACTACCTTCAAAGACATTTCTACTGGCCTACGATGAGAAGGGATGGAGATCGGTACGTTCAGTCATGTATCGTCTGTGTGCGGAGTAAGTCATCCCGTAAATGACCAATTGGTCTACTGGAACCAAGTTCTGTAGCTAAGGGTCCTTAGAGCACGATCTCTACGGATTTTATAGTGGATTTGCCCCGGTCTCAAGGATGCACCTGTGTCATGGTAGTAGTGGATTTACTAAATTGGCTCACTTCTCCCCATTGCCTGGTGTTCCTACTGCAGCCAAGATGGCAGAAGTGTTTCTCCAAGACATATTCCGGTTACACGGTCTACCTAACAAGATAATTTCAGACCGGGGTAGTCAGTACACCTCCCGGTTCTGGAAGGCACTGTGTGTCAGACTAGGTATCGAAAGAGCTCTCACCTCTGGATTCCATCCGCAATCCAATGGGCAAACTGAACGCCTGAACGGAACCCTGGAACAGTACTTCAGGTGCTTTATCAACTCCCAACAAGACAACTGGTGCACGCTACTCCCTCTAGCTGAATTCTCTTACAATAACTCCACACATGCCGCTCTGGGGTTCAGTCCTTTTTTTGGTACTTATGGTTTTCACCCTCGCTCCATTCTTCCTGTCTTGGGCCTCTCTACTAGCGTACCATCGGTAGATTCTTCCCTCTCCCTCCTTAGAGAGACACACAAGAAGGTAGAGGAAGGCCTTAAATCAGCCCAAGCTCAATATTGCATTCAAGCCAACAAACACCGTAGACCTGTACCAGGATGGGATGTGGGTACCAGAGTTATGCTCTCCACTAGATATTTACCTCGTTTGGTACATCCCTCCAAGTTATCTCCCAAGTATCTAGGGCCATATGAGATCATACAGAAGATCAACCCTGTGGCTTTTTGCTTAAAATTACCCAACAACCTCAAAAGGGTCCACCCTGTTTTCCATGCCTCTCAACTCAAGGCATTTCATGCCGACACATGGGCACGACAGGTTAGACAGGCCCAGATTCCTCAGGGCTCCACTCGGGCGGAATATGAGGTCGCCCAACTCTGTGACTCCAGGCATCATAAGGTTAGGCTGGAATATTTGGTTAAATGGAAGGGCTACCCTTCATCGGAAAACTCTTGGGAACCCATCACACACATTAATGCTCCTGTCTTACTTCGCAAGTACCACTTCTTTCATCCAGGGAAACCAGGGGGAGGAGCTTATAGGAGGGGGCATACTGTCATGCCGCCGAGTTCCTGGAGTCTATGGTGCCGCGGAACTTAGTCCTGTTCGTCGGCAGCTTTCGGCCACGCCCCCTGTTTCCTGGTTTTACTTTCCTTCTGTTCCTATTGGTTGGGCGCTCCGCGGCCCAGTGTTTTAACCAGCCACTTCCGGGTCACGGATGCGTCGCAACGCTTCCGGTTTCGTCCGTTAGCCCTGAGTTGCTTGCTACCTGTTGCTATCTTCCTGGGTTACTCGCTTTTCCGCTGCTCGGGTCCTCGTGCCCAGTCTGGCCCCCCTCTGTTTTTCCTTCGTCCTTCCGCTGGTTCTATCTGCCTTTCTCTCGCTCCCTTGACTTTGTTTCACTCGCCCGTCTCCTCTGCCCTCCTTCCAACTTGCTTACCCTCCCTCCTTCCCATCTTCACTTACCGCTTTTCCTCCTCTTGTCTGTTCCGCTTGCTCCATTCTTCTGTTTCCTACTTCCTCTTGCTCTGCTCCGTACCTTCCATGTCCCAGTTCCCTGCCTTGTCATTGGAATTGCTCTCGCCTACCTTCAGGATTGTTTGCTGTGACCTTCCGTGTACCAGACTCCGGCCTGCTCCCCTGGACTGCCTTTGCTTACAGTTTTGTTACTTCCACTTCTAGCCTCGTGTACCAGATCCTCGGACCGCTTACTGGACTGCCTGTGTTCTGGGGGGTTCACTCCACGTGTTGCCTCCAGACACTTTCCACCAGCTCTCACCCTTCAAGGATTCCTGGTTCCACACCTCCAAGGCACCCGACGATAACACAGGGGTTTTTTGTGCCTAAGGGCTTTCCCCCCCCCCTCTTGGTCGATCCCGGGGGAGGGGCCCCCTGGTCTCCCCTCTTCGGGGGCACGGTGGCTGCCTCCCGAGGTCGTCCACATCTTTTTTTTAATGTAGATGGGATCACGAAGAAAGGAAAAGAAGGGTTCTTGGAAGGAAGAAGGTGGTGAGGAGTCGGGGGAGGGGGAGATCTCAGAATCTACACTTTCGGACGAAGATATCATATCACCGACCCCGGTGACAGATACTCCACTGACAGGACAATATAGGGAGGCTTTTCATAAGATGTAACTGTCTTGTTATTACCACAAAGCGCAGCTCGACATTTCATGAACTGTAACGAGTCATTAATGGCTTCAGTCGAAACCTCGTATTTTAATGACAAGTTAAAGTTTATGTAATGCCGAGCTTTGTTCCATTGTGGGTATAGATGAATCACTCTATTATTCTGAGAGAAAGCTTTACATCAGCGGCTTCCTCAAAGACAGCCTCGCGTTTTAATGCAAAGCTTTCTCTCAGAATGAACATTGTTTTTATCTATTAAAGCAACAGAGGCAGCTTGCGCGGTGCTCTGCTGCTTATGTCTGACAGCTCGGAAGAAGAGCCACTGCTCAGGCTTAATGCAGCCAAATCAGCAATGAGCCGAAGACAGCCGAAGACCACCAATTGCTCTTAACGATTCTTTCACAGTCTGCTTAAAATACTACTCTGCATGAGCTAAGATCACAGTGTAGACTAACATTGCTGTTGGTAGTTTAGGTGCACAGATGGCTGGTACGGTTTGCTCCCGTGTACATGTGCGGGTCGGACTGGGCCATAAAATTGTCTCTGGCACCAATGAAAAAGTGGCCCATAGTTGTAAATGGTAATTCACTCCTTTTCTAACCCTGTTTGAATAGTACCCAAGGGGGGGGGGGGGGGGGGGGGTATAAAATGGCATGCAAATTGTGCACGTTAAAGAATATTTACTCAGCAACACTGGTCAAAACTATTATTAACATAGTGAACTAACATCACTAGTGCCATGGAAGTGGAATTGATATATAGTTTGGAAAATGTTGAATGTCAGGCTGATTATGTCGGTGGGCTCAGCACTGCAGCAGGAGTGGCAATGTGAGGCAATATAAGGCAGGCCAATAAATCAGGAGCGTCTTGGCAGGTCTTTAATTCAACTCGAACTGCCGAACTGGCGGTAATCCCGCCTCCTCAATCACGTGGGTCGCAGCCCACTCATAACTGCAATAAACAGAGGACTGTTCCTCTTAAACACAACAACAAAAGTAGGACATTACAGAAAAGAAGCAGCATTAAAGAAATGGCGCCGTTTAAAACTATTATTTTGGACATTTCCTTTGATCGGAGGTCAACTGCCAGCTCTGCCCCCAAACCCCGCCTCTTTGGGCACCGCCCCCTTCACCTCTGCCCTCACCCCGGCCCTTGTGGGACCCCCCCACCAAATTGTTCTCATTTCCACCACTGGATAAGGTGGTGGATGGCGGCAGCCGAATCTGCCATGAAATTCCCTCGGCGTGTGCGGCATGGCCATAAACCACTTCTGTTTGGGGGTGTGTGGAGCCGGGGATGAGGATACCAGCCAAGAAGACACAGAGATCCGCCGTTGTTGCAACTAAAATCAAAATAGGAAAAACAAACCCATCGGTGTTTTGTTCTCCCCTGTTCCCCTCCCTTGCCGCGCTGTGAAACACCTGTGTATGAGCTCGATGTAAATAAAAATATCAAATATACCAGGCGCTTTGCCGAGATGAATAAGCGCATTATAAATGCTCAATAAAAAAATAAATACCTGCCCATGCACGGCGTGGACCACTCCTTCCTCCGTAATCCTCTTCCTAAGCACATAGACGTCCCACGTGAAAACGTCACGATGACGTAACAAGTCGATATGCCTGGAGGCATTTCAGAAACTATCGGCAAACTTTAAAACAAACACAATACTAACGGGTCTCATAGGGACTTTAAATGTGTGATTGATAATGAAAGCAATACAAGACCTCCGTTTAGCCTTCTCTTCCACACATTGCAAAGGGGTAAATGAACAATCCCTCCCCGGGGAATGCCAAATCGCCCCCCATTGCAGGAGAAATAAAGAACTGTTATCCTGGTAATTCGTACCCATATGCATCTGTCTGCATAAAACACATACATACTTGCCAACATTCTGTGACCAAAAAGATGTAGGATTTTTCAAGTTTGAAAAATAATGATTCCCATAACAATGACATCACAGGAAAATACAAAACATACAAATAGCACAACATGGAAAGATGTTGAAATGTTAAAAATGTATAATTCTGAATGCTAACACCAAATTGTCAGCAGATGCTGTGTGATGGTGTTACACTCTGCCACTTGCTTTCACTGCTGGATCACCTAAGGGTTGTACCGGCAAGAGTGCAGGACAGAGTCACGCAGCTGTCAGGTCAGTGGATTGGTCTGAGTGCAATCAAAGTAATCACCTACCTGTCCACTGTATAGAGAGACTAATATGTTGCATGCTCTGTCCTGGAGCCTGCCTTAGAATCACATAAATTACTTGCCCCTGTAAAAGCAGTAGGATCTGTCACTGAAATCTGTAGGCGGTAGGGCTACTTCAAAAGCAGTAGCCTACTGCCTAAATCTGTAGGGTTGGCAAGTATGCACATATCCCCATCTGCTGCACATACCAAATCCTCCAACACCCTCCAGCGGGGAGGATAACTAACCGTTCGCTGTAATGTTCACTGGTACAGTGGAAGTCCCATTGGGACGGGAGGAACGCACTGTGCCCAGCCCCACTCCATAAAACACATCTCACACATCTGCATGAGAAAGCCCAAAACGAACTGAATCCACCTGTACTTTAAGTAAATCTCAACCGATGCACATTACAAGCCCCAACATATACAGAAATACCCACTCCCCAATATTGCCTCACCCCTTTGATGCACATTACATATCCTCAAAAAACATTGAAATAACGAAAAAAACTAAACTGAATCCGCCTGTAATTAAGTAACGATGCACATTACAAACCACCAAAATACACAAAAATACCCCCTTCCCAATATTGCCGCTCTGCATTAAAGTAACAATCAACAAGAAATAACTTTAAGACTTACCAGAAACCAAACAACCAACCAACTATACGAAGTGTTCTTTCTAACGGAGGAATCGCTCCACAACGCCTTCCTTCACTCTCCTGCAAAACATATGACGAATGAACGCTTAAACCCACGTGATGAAGCAGACGTTGAAACCCACGTGATGCAGAGCAGCCCACGTGATGAAGTGGAGGCGAGCGTTGCTAGGGTCCTTTTCTCGAATGGGAACTAGAAAACTACCCTTTACGAAACGCGCATGTCCAGTTTCCAGGCAGCATCAGGTGAGTGCATGCGAGCCAACTCTTTTAATGAATTTTATATGCATTTCTTTTAGTATCCATCAACTTAGACATTCTCACCCCTTTGTTGTTATATTGTTAAGAGGAGCCCTTTTGCAACCTCTAGGAATGCACGTTGAAGCTGTAATTCCTTGTATTGTACTTATTGTTGTAAGGCACCCCTGCTGGGAGCATGGTAGCTCCCAGGATGTTGTAATGGGTCACGTGGCAGTAGCCACGTGACCAACCTAATAAAAGATACTGGCCGTTTCCGGCTAGTCAGTCAAGACCAAACTGGTTCCGGTGTTGTTCCTCATGTGTGCCTGTCTGGCGCACCACTGTGTGGTGTAGGCCCAGGGACGGGGCCCTCCACGAGGCCAGCGCCCCTGCTGGGCAACGCCGACCTCGATTGTTGTGGCCATGTGATCATGGCTGTCGTAGCGACCCCAGCCTGGCTGCCCCCAGAGCCGGGGCCGTCGTACACTGGGTGCCCCAGCCACATGGGAAGCTCCAGTGACCTGAAGCGAGTGGGGTGATCCCCACTCCTTGATCCGCAGTGTGACCGCCGCCCACACTGACTGTGTCGGGTGTTCTCGACATGAGTATGGGGGCTGCCCGGTGATCTGGAGCATCCCCCCCAAACAATGGCGACAAAGGTACCAGGGCCCCGCGTGCCCTGTAGTGTGGTGGAAGGAAGCGGCGTCGGTGGCCGCGTGAGAGGTTGCCCCTCTGCACCCCTTGGGTAAAGGGGGGGGGGGATATGCCTCACACTGAGAAGGAGAACGCTCGAGGAAGGTAAGCGGCATCGGCCGCGTGAACTGCTGTCCCCCACAAACGCGGCCAGAGGAGGAGAGCTGCCCCTCGCCCACGCGTTGGCCTCAACAAAAGGGGGCATGCTGGCGGCCCGAGCCACCGCAAGAGGCATGGCGGCCCCAGCCGCAACGTAGAACTGTGGCCATGTCTGGCGTAGATACACCCGCGAAGAAAGGGAGAGGCAGGATGCCCCTTTCCCCCACCAGGAAGAGGGGAGCTGCCTGCCCGCGAGCCGCGAACATGGGGTGGCTACACGCGGCATCCGCTGCATGGAGAGGGGGGCTGCCCCACTGGTGGACGGCCACAAGGCGGAGGCGGCAGGAGCCGCAACATCGAGAGCCGGGCGGCGATGTTCTCTCTCTCTCTCTCTCTCTCTCTCTCTCTCTCTCTCTCTCTCTCTCTCTCTCTCTCTCTCTCTCTCTCCCCTCTCCCCCCCCCAACCCCCTGGTGAAACAGGAGGAGACTCGCTCAGCACTGGAGCGGTCAAGAAAAAGGAAAGGAAAAGTGCTCCGACCAGAGCTACAAAAAAAGAGAGAAACGCAATGAGGAGGCGTGGCCCCCCCCACCCAAGATGAGAGGCTCCGGTGGAGCAAAGAGGGGAGAATTCCCCAAGTGGCCGCATCCCCCAGGCAACGACCCCGGACGGCAACAAGGAAGAAAAAAATACGCTCGTGGCGGAGCTCGGGGAAAGGTGAAGTGTTGCTCGGCCCCACACCCCCACCTGTGTCACACTGTTCTGACGGGCCCCAGAGAGCAATCCCGAGAGAACCAGCAGTGCTCGTGTCAGCAGGACTATTAAAGTTCAGATGGGGTTGCGCATGGTCTGTGCACCCATAGCGGCGTTACTGGGCCCATCCGTGGGGAGTTGTGGAAATGAAAAGGGGATGCAAGAGGATCACCAGACAGTGAATGTTGCGCAGTGCGCTCTGGCCAAGTCAAGGAACCAGCCCATGGGAAAACTGCTCCGAGTGATGTTTCACAAGTTCATGGAGGCAAAGTGCAGTCGAATGATGGTGTGCGCAGCTGGGGCATGTAATCAGAAGTCCTCAGTGGTGAAACTCAGACACATGCACAATCAGATATGTGCCAAGGACGAAGTAAAGCGCCCCCATGGTAGCCGCTGCGGCAGAAACACACAGGCTCATCAGAGGATCCCGGGGCCCCACCCCAGTGACTGTCAGAAAAGAAAAATGACAGGAAGAATGGAAAGGAAAGGGGACCACCAGGAAGGGTTGCAGCTCTTTTGAGTGCTTGTGCGCCCTCCGATACCAACAGCACCCCGCCAAGAAGAGCTGCCGGAGACATGAGGGGCCTGTTGTCCGTCACCAGTACCCAGCCGCGGGTTTGCCCCCTCCATGTAAATGGACCTAGCCGATGTGGCCCTTGGGTCTCCAGGTGCAGCTTTGCCGGTTTTTCTTGACTCTGGTATGACTGTCCAAGATGAGCATTCGTGAGGACGTAAACTGGCTTCCTGCAACTCCACACGTGTGAAGATGGACATCACCATCGACATCCCCATGAGGATTGGGGGCCTGCGGACACAGACTTGCTTAGAATGGCCCAGGTGGTGGGCAATGTGATGTTGTGCACACCCGCACATGCAGAATGCTTCATGTGGTGCCAGTGGCTTGCACTGGTGTTTTTGTGTGATAGTTGAACCACTCACCCAGGTTAATAAAGGGTCCGAAAACTAGCTGAGTGGTGGGTGTGTTGGGATTTTGGGTTCTTTTTGTTTTGTTGTTATGAAAAAGGAGTGTTGTATGGCACCCCTCCTGGGAGCATGGTAGCTCCCAGGATGTTGTAATGTAACCTAATAAAAGATACTGGCCGTTTCCGGCTAGTCAGTCAAGACCAAACTGGCTCCGGTGTTGTTCCTCATGTGTGCCTGTCTGGCGCACCACCGCGTGGTGTAGGCCCAGGGACAGGGCCCTCCATGAGGCCGGCGCCCTTGCTGGGCAACGCTGACCTCGATTGTTGTCTGGCCATGTGATCATGGCTGTCGTGGCGACCCCGGCCTGGGTGCCCCCAGAGCCGGGGTCGTCGTACGCTGGGTGCCCCCAGCCACATGGAAAGCTCCAGTGACCTGGAGCGAGTGGGCTGATCCCCACACCTTGATCCGCGGCGTGACCGCCGCCCACACTGACTGTGTTGGGTGTTCCCGATGTGAGTATGGGGGCTGCCCGGTGATCCGGAGCAGCCCCCCAACACTTATCACTTGTTGAAATTAAATATTGTAAGTACGTGATTTTCTAAACATCTGGTTTTGAAATTACACGGGGCAGCCTGTTGTTGGTATTATAGACACAATAGCTGCTCCGAAGCTCATTTACGGTAGAGTTCAGGCTCTGCAATGCTCACAGACGCAGTAACTGCTGTGCAGCTACTACACACACCCTGCTCTGGTGTGTCTGTCACAAAGTGTGTAGGGGTGATGGAGTTCTTTCTGTGAATTGTTTGCCGATTCTGTGGCGTAGTAGTTATTTTTTTTTTTTATTTTTTTTTTTTTTTTGCTTTGAGGTCTGTTGCTTTGTACAGTTGAGTTGTCTTTGGTATTTTATTTAGTCTTGTCTGGTGTATTGTTCTCTCCATTTTGTTTCCATTTTGCAGTTTTTTCTTTTTTTTTTGGGCGTTTTTTCAGTTCTTCTGTGAACCATTTTGCTGCCAGTTTTTTTGGTGTTGCTTTGAATGTTTTAGCTGGTGCTAATTGGTTAATGGCCTTGGTGATCCAATTGTTGAGTGTGTCTTCTGGATACAGAACGAAGGGCTGGTGGTCACAGCCCCACAGGGTAGGAAGGTAGAATGGCATCACAATCAAGGCAGGAATGAAGAGGGGTGACCCGCGTCGGACAGGGAGGAGAGAGGGGACCCACTGTTGTGGCAGCGGAGAGATGAATACCGGATTCAGGTGACTAAGGACGGGACACTTTGCAGAATCGAGCTGAGCCTAACAGGGCAGGTGCAATGCTCAGCTACCTACCACCCCCCTGCTGGGGAGTAGGGGAGAAGGACCAGGGGCCTGAAGGCTGGGGTGAGGATGGGACATTGAGATCATCAAGAAGGTTGAGGCCAGAGTGCGGGGGTAAGGGAGTTGCAAAGGGGTCTGGGTACAGCAAAAGAAGGGGTGGGGGAGTATCTGGGTTGGGGAAGGGGGGATAGGGAACAGAGTTAAAAGGGTGGGTGGTTTTAGGGGCAACAGGGGAAGAGCAGGAGTTTGATTGTTTGTTTATAGGGATTTACTTCTTCAGGGCGACAGGTACTTCACGGTTGGGGAGGCAGTATGGAGAGGGGGGAGGGGGAAGGGCACAGGACGGGCAAAGGATGGCGGGAGGGGGGTGCAAAGTTGGGAGTTGTGTTGAATATCAGAGGATGTGGCGGAAAGGGTTAATCAAACTGGTAGACCGGGCCAGGGGTCACTACTTGAACAGGGGCACGGAATTGTTGAAATTCAGAAATAGAGGACAGGGATGGCATAGGATATATCTCCTGGAATGTGAATTGAATGAATGATGAGCACAAAAGTGATATTCCAGTACCTGAAGGGGTAAGAGCAGGTGTGGTTTTGCTCCAGGAACCCATCTCTTCGGAGATATTTGTTGCATACTGTGGCGTGGACAGTGCAAATGTGTGGCCCATTCTGGGTTCATGAGCGGCTCTACGGGGTGGGGGATCCTCATATGGAAAGCTTTGCCCTTTCGGGTTAATGGGGCATTTCAGGAGAGAGGCAGCAGGGTGGTGGGATGCCCGGGACAAGAAGCAATCGCCTTCATAAATTCCAGTATCTGTAGAAATCTTCAAATTAAAAAAAAAAGAATGGGCTATTTGTTTGAATTTCGGCTGAACGAACATTTTGTACAGCCGAAAACTTTGAACAAATATCCCATTCTGTGCCATTATAGTGAACATGGGGAGCAGGGGTTGCAGTGGTGTCCCCCGCTCCCAAGAAAATAAAGTTAGAAAATAGAGGCCCCTGCAGCGCCGATTCCCATCCACGTAAGTGAAGAGAACCGGCCTCACCGAGAGATGGAGGAGTCTGCGGCACACAATGAGGTGTGCCGCCAACAGCTAACTAGGGAGATGGGTGGGGGAATCATTATTTGACCAAGGCGCGCATTTCGAATTTGGCATGGGCGCATTCAGCAATTTCAAATTCATAATTTTGGGACTCTGTCAAAGCACAGATATCCATACATGTCTATGCTCCACCTACACTGCTACTAGATACACTGGAAGAGATCAAGAGGAGAATGATGGGGGTACAGTTAGGTCTCACGATAGTGGTCGGAGACTTCAATGAAGTAATCGCACCACCCTGGGTTCAGTGGGGCAGAGCTGCACAAGGTGGCAACCCCTGTTCATTGACAACAGGAGCACCCCTTCTCAAGGTGGGTGCGGCCAGCTTCTCTGCCATTGAATTGCATTTTTAATAAGTTTTATTCCTTTGTTTATAGGAACCCCTCACTCCTTTCCCCCTGTCCTGTTCTGTTGAGCTATGGATCCATTCTTTGGAGGCCAGGTGCAGACCTGTTTCTTCTCACCCCACGCCTTCCTTGTTCTCACCATACGCTCTCTCTTTTCTTGTAGAGCGACATCCGTAGGTCCAGATGAAGGTAGCCTTCACTGCCCGCCGAAATTTCTTTTGGACACGTAATTTCATTGCGCCCCACCTCTAAATCAACAGGAATACATCTACCGACGTTGACCTAGGACTGGTCTCTACACACCCACAGCACTCATTGACCTTTTGAGTCACCAAGAAGATTATCTCTTCCTCTTTGGAACTGGTTTAGAAATAGCCTGGTTTTCGGATCACAAGTCTAAACTTGTTCTATAAACCAGCTCGCAAGTGACTAGACTCCTGTGGGTGGGGAATTCATTTGCATTTCTATACCACACACAACCATGGCAGAATAAGTCTGTCCCATTTTACAGGTTTACAGAACTAGTGTTTCATTTCTAGTTGTGTGGTTATTTTGTATGTTTTGTATAAGTTGCACATTTAGAAATATATGTTTGAAATGAATTCCATTTGCAACTGTTTTTTGTTTTTTTCTTAAATCTGTATTTATGTACACCATTGATTGGTGAAAATGTGTAATGTACACCATCTGTTGGTGACTTTTTGAAAGTATAACCTGTGCAGTACTTTCCTTGAAAAAAAGTTTTCTTAGCCATTTTAATTTAGGAAGTTTTTTGACAATCAAGTCACAACAGTAGTCCATCAGAATGCTTGTTTTCCTGCTTCAGATTCCGTGACATTGCCTTTTAATGGGTTAGCCGGAGATGTAGACTCAGTGGTATATCCAGAGCATTTTCTTGGGTTCTACATTTATTGCCTTTGGAGGCTAATTGTTTATGAGCCTCACCTGTAGTAAAGCAATCACACGTAAATTAATAGTGTGCAAAACAACCCGTGTGGGTAGGTCAGCTCTCCTTTTGTATACAAGGAGGCAACACGGACATGAAACTAAAGTCCTTTTTGGACGCCTTGGGGTTGGTGGTCACTTAAGACTGGGAACTCTGCATTGAGGGGTGAATGGAGGCTGGGGATCAACCAGGTGCATGATGAGGAGGTAATGGGAGAACTGAGGGAGGAAACAGAACAGTATTTTAGTATTAACAAGAAATCTGTGTAGTCTAAACAGGTGCTGTGGGAGGCATATAAAACAATTTTAAAGGGGTACAGGCATAGTGGTGGTGATGGCCAAGCGCAGAGCGAGTAGAGACTAATGGTGGAAGCAGAGGCTAGGGTTTTAATCCTACAGGACCAGATGAGACAATCTACTCAGAGGAATTGGAAAAGGAACTTTTGGAATGTGAGAGGAGATTAGAGTTCGATCCCTTGACTGGGCAAAGTTGAACTGGTGAGACAGGGGAGCCCGTATATACGAATGCGGTGATAAGACTGGGAAACCTCTGGTGTGGTGGGCACAAAGGGAAGAAACCAACAGAGTTGTGCATGAAATTGAATGGAGGGAGACGGGTGAGAAGATGAGGGAGCCAAGGAAAATGTAAGGTCCACCTACTCATGTGGAACTTCCTTGCCCTTGAATCAGGCTCAACAATGCCAAGGGGAGAATCCTCATCCCTGGTCTCTCCTCCTTACAAATGAACAACTGTTTAAATTATGTTCTTTCTGTCTCTGGCAGACTTGGTTCTCTCTACTGCCGAGAACTGCTAACTTTGTCACCTCGTACCACTGGGACGAGGAAGAGTAGGGATTTATGATCTCTCGTGTCAGGGTTACTCATCGGTTCCCATCAGGTCTTCAGGAAAGCGGCTGCATTCTTCTAACCTGACGTTGCTGGCACCAGCTAAGGGAGCCTGTATTCTCTGCACTCGCCAGAAGATCTTGCATCCAAGGACCAGTCGCTGAATCAATGCTGCGACCAATGTCCTCCGCCTGTCAGGGCCTCCCGGTCTGCTAGGAAGTGTGGTCTGCTCTCCGATGACGATCATCTGGAAGGCGGCAGGGCAGGGTCACGACTTCCCGGTGGTCATTGTGGCACCGGTGGAAGAGGGGGCAGCCATTGCACATTGCCACCACGTTTTTGGACGACAGCTCTCAGCGGTCTATTTGTTTTTCCAAGATGGCGCCCGCCAAGTCTGCAATGTTATTTAATCTTCCTGAGTACTCTCAGCAGCGCGTTGCAACTCTCCGGTAATCCTTTGCTCGAGAGGTATACGCTGCCCTTCACTTGCCTGTTCGTCCATTTTTTAACCCTTTATTCCTTGTGAACTTCCCCTTTTTGCTTCTGCCTCCTTCCTGTTTCTTGTCGTTTTTGTTCGTTTTATGCCCTTGTTTCCAATATTTTTTACCTGAAGTTCTTCTACATCCGTTCCTGGATTCCTATATTTTTCATCCAGAATCACTTGGGATCATCTATCACTTTTGGAGCCATTTACCATAATAATTTAAGGGGTTTTTGTGCCACAGGCTTTTCCCCTTACTTTGGCTTTCCTGCTGGACTCTGTTTTGCCTGTGGATAAAATCAGGCTTACAAGGTGGTAACTAGCCAGGACCAACCTTGTTCTTTTCTTTCTCTAACTTCACTCCCGAAAGAAGGGGTCCAGGAGCTCAAGACGATCCGGTAAGAAGCTAATTCATACATCTGAAAGTGAAACTGAAGACAGTAATGATGCATGTGAGAGCTTGCAACGGCCAGAAGAAACCCCTGCCAACATGGCTCAGATGCAAGATATCCTCAACGCTGTCCAGAACCTTGCCGCCCAAGCTCAAAATCAGAAAAGACATACTGGAGGCCATTCAGGGGGCTAAGTATTTTACCAATGTAGACCTTAGGGGCGCTTGCCACTTGTTAAGAATCCGTAGCAGAGACGAGTGGAAGACTGCCTTCCGAACCCCCTATGACCACTATGAATACCAAGTGATACCATTTGGCCTTGTTAATGCCCCTGCAGACTTCTAGAGTTTTATGGACCACGTCTTTTCAGATCTACTTTTCCTTTCAGTTATAGTCTACCTTGAGGACATTTTGGTGTTTTGTTCTTCTCTTCACCAACATAAAGAAAGGCTACACAAAGTGTTACAAAGGCTACGGGAAAACCGCTTGTTGGTCAAACACGAAAAATGTACATTCAAGGCCACTGCAGTATTCTTCCTTGGTTTTATTCTTTCAGATCAAGGCATAAGCATGGATCCACGTAAAGTCGGAGCAGTCACGCAATGGCCCACTCCAACTTCTGTCAAGAACATACAACGATTTTTGGACCTGTCAAATTTTACAAATTTATACCCAATTTTTCGTTGGTCACCTTGCCTATTACTAGACTGTTACAGTAAGGGATCCCCTTCATTTGAGATGACGCAGCCAAGACCGCCTTTGCTTCTCTCAAAAAAACCTTTTGTACTGGCCTATACTACTACAACCCGATCAAAACAAACCATTTATCTTTGAAACTGATGCTTCGGAGTGTGCTATAGGAGCAGTACTTCTTCAAGTCTCACAAGATAGCATGGAACATTCTATCTTCTACATGTCCAACTTTATCACCCAGTCAGAAAAACTACTCTACTTGAAAAAGAGCTCCTTGCCATGAAATATGCTTGCGCCGAATGGAGACATCTGTTGTTGGGAGCTAAACACACCTTTGTAATCAGGCGGACCATCAGAACCTTAGGGTTCACCTCCCTCTGCTCCTATTCCTCAAAGTTCTATTTCTCACTTTGCCTCTGTTTGTAACGCTGATGTTCTTTTTCTACTAACTAAAGCTCACCCCACGGCATCTCCTACTGATCCACTTCCTTCGGCACTGATTCTTAAGGTTTATCCTCTTCTTATAACATATCTTGTTTCTTTCTTTAACATCTGTCTCACTACATCCACTTTTCCTATCTCATTTAAAGACGCATCGATCATCCCCATTTAAAAAAAACCTACTGCTAACCCACTGATCGCCTCTTTCCATCCTAATTCTCTTCTATCCTATCTTTGTAAACTCCTAGAGCATCTTGTCTACACTCAAATTTCTGTTTTTGTCACGGATTCTTCTTTACTTGCTCGTTTTCAATCTGGCTTTCGCCCTCTTCACTCTACTGAAACTGCCTTGATCTCTATTCTAAACTCTCTTCTTTCGGCTCGCTACTCCAAGCACTCTTCTTTTCTTATTCTCTTAGATCTATCCGCTGCTTTTGACACTGTGGATCACTCTTTACTGCTCACATCACTTTCATCACTTGGTATTCAAGGTTCTGCTCTGTCCAACCGAACCTTCTCAGTCTCTTGGGCGGTCAAGTCCTCCCCACCCTTCTCGATTGATCACAGGGTACCCCAAGGCTCAGTTCTCAGCTCCTTCCTTTTTTCCTTATACACTTCACATCTTGCTGCTATTATCTCTTCTTTCAGTCTATCACACCATTTCTACACAGACGACACTCAACTATTTCTTTGCTTTTCCTCTTTTTCCCCTGATATCCACCGCACTCTTTCGGCTTGTCTTGTGGCTATTAAGTCTTGGATGTCTTCTCCTTTTCTCACTCTTAACGCTGGGAAAACTGGGGTTCTGTTCTTTCCTGCTAACACTATTCCCCCCCATCCTCCGTCTCCATTTCTGTCTTTCCCAACCTCTAAGCTTTCAATTTCAACTACAGCCCATAACCTTGGTTTGCACTTTGACTCAAACCTTTCTTTCTCTTACCATATCTCTCTTACCTCGCGCTCTTGCAGCTTCCACCTTTACAACATCCGTAAAGCGCGCCCATTCCTCTCGTTTCAGGCGTCCAATTTCTAATCTCCTCTCTCATTTTCCCCCGACTATTCTACTGTTCCACCTTGTTTGGTCTTCCCAGGTCTCACCTGGCCCTTCTAAACTCAGTCATTAATACCTCAATTCATCTATTATGTCTTCTTTCTTACCGCAACTCTATTACTTGGTCTCTTGCAACACTTCATTGGCTACCTTTTCACTCTCAAATTAAGTTTAACTTTCTTTGTCTTGTTTTCAAATCTCTTTATGGTCTGGCTCCCAACTATCTCACTGAATCCATATCTTTCTATACTCCATCTTGCTCTCTGTGGTCTTCTGCACACTTTAGACTCTTGGTTCCTCGTCCACCCTGTGCTCAGTCTCGTTTCCGATCCTTTGAACTTCTTGTTCCTCTCCATTGGAATGCTCTTCCACTTTATCTCCGCTCTATTACTGTCTACTCTGTCTTCTGAGGTTCTCTCAAAACACACTCCTACACCCTTGAGTGATTGTAATCTGGTCTCAATTGTTTACCCAATTTTATTGTACTGTGTTCTAATTTTATTGTACAGTCAATCATCCACTATTGTCTTGTCCCTTTCTGTCTCGTCTGCTTGCACTGCTCCTTGTGGCCTCCCCTAGAGTGCCCCCCACCTTTCCCCTCCACCCCTCTTCCTCTCTCATCTTCCCCCACCTACTCTATGGTGCTCTCTGTTTCTCCTATGTTTTCAAACTGCTTCTCTATTGACTATCCTGCTCTCCTCACTAAGTCTGGTAGGAAAAAGTTCAATAAGTATATCCTGTCTCCAACCCAGGCCTCCCTATCGCTGATACCTATACCAGTGCTTTCTCCAGACAGACTCTCACAACATCCTCTTTGTCGTTCCCTCGCCAGACCTATGGACTCTTCATATGGTCTCTGTGCTCTCTCCTTTCTCTTCTTCTCCCATTAACGGTGGCACCCAGGCCCTCTGCACGGTTCCATGTGATATTTTCGCAGCAAAAATATTGCGATGCAAAAATATCGCCGCATTTTTGCCGCGAAAATAACACATGGACCCTGCGGGGGGCACCCCTGCAACCCTTGCATCATTTTTTTATGTGCGGGGGACACACCCGCAACCCCCGCTGGCGATATTTTCGCCACCAAAAATATCGCCTATGGCCGTTCCCGACGACCATATGTACGGCAATATTTTTGGTGGCGAAAATCCTTACCTGATACCCTATGCACGGCACTCGCTTCTCACTTCATCGCTAAATCTTAGGACATCCTGTCCTCACTCTCCTCCTATCCCCTCCCTCCCCCTACAACCTGCTCTTCCTCTGGCCCTTCTGCGGCCACCTCTCCTCCCTCCTTCTCTGCCTTTCCTCTGTTCTCCACTGACAAGGTTTCTAGACAAGTCCGATCTGTGAAAGTCTTGTCGAAACAGGTTCATCCCTGTTCCTCCAAAACTATCAAGGACCACATTGACACCCTCGCTCCTGCCCTGGCTGACTTCTGCAACCACGCCTTCGCCACTGGAGCCTTCCCTTCCCCCCTGAAGCACTCTCTTGTGCACCCTCTTCTCAAGAAACCCTCAGCCGACCCCTCCTGCCCGGCTAACTATCGCCTGATCTCCATCACTCCTTTCCTGGGCAAACTCCTGGAAAAGCTGGCCATCTCCCAGCTTAATCTTCACACTGATTCTGTTGGTTGTCTCAATGACCATCAGTCTGACTTCAGAGCACCCAGAAGCACGGAAACTGTTCTCCTGACCATCCGTGAAGAACTGCTCTCTAACCCTGATTTTCATCTCCCCTCTGTCCTCATCTTACTCAATCTCTCTTCTGCCTTTGACACGGTCAACCATGCCATCCTGCTCAATCGTCTGCGTGATAACCTGGGTATCACCGATCAGGCACTGGCCTGGCTGACCTCCTTCCTCTCTGATCGACCCTCCCAGGTACAACTTTGGTCCTTCTTTCCTCGATCTCACTCTCTAACTCTGGTGTTCCCCAGGGGTCTAACCTCTCTCC
This sequence comes from Ambystoma mexicanum, assembly GCF_040938575.1. NCBI lineage: Eukaryota > Metazoa > Chordata > Amphibia > Caudata > Ambystomatidae > Ambystoma > Ambystoma mexicanum. Next base: position 1,468,527,293 of record NC_090931.1, on the reverse strand, counting down.
CTGGCTGTGCAACCAACACCTGGCACCTCTCGCCCACTGCATTGCCGCTCTCTGCTCCAACTTTCAGTGCTATGCGGATGACACTCATCTCGTTTTGAGGCTCCCCTCTGCCACCTCTTCTCCTTCTCTCATTTCTGACTGACTGTCTGCTATCCAGGAGTGGTGTGCCGCCAACGATCTCTGCCTTAATGCCAGTAAGATGGAGATTCTCCTCATCGGCACACCTGCACCCTCCTTTCCTGTCACTCTCTGGCCGGCCTCCCTTGGCCCTCTTCCTGCTCCCACCGGTGAGGCCAAGAACCTCTGGGTCATCTTCGACTCCACACTCTCCTTTTCTCCTCACATCTCTGACTTCTCTAAGAAATCAAACTACCAACTGCACCTCCTCAGAGGTATTCCTCCTTGCCTCTCCTTCCCCCAGAAGCTCACTGTCTCTAGAGCTCTGGTTCTGTCTAGGCTGGGCTACTGCAACAGCCTCTTTCTAAATCTGCCTGCTTCTACTCTCTGTCCTCTGCCACTCATCCAGAACAGGACTGCAAGCCCAGGGATCGTATCTCTCCAGCACTTAATCCTTGCAGCTCCCAGTTGCTGCAAGGATTAAGTTCAAGACCCTGTGCATTGTCCACAAGGCCTTCTGGGGCCTAGGTCCTCAATACCTCTAACTCTCTCTTTGTAAATACCTTCCTACTCGAGCTCTTCGCTACTCCACCTCCAACTCCCTCAGGGTCAGTCGCTTCTCAAAGCAACAAGTTGGTGGTAGATGTCTTCCTTCAGCTGAGGCCTCCCTCTGGAACAGCCTCCCTGAAACTTGAGGAGAACCATCTCTGGTTCCGGAAGCACCTCAAGACCTCCCTCATTGCTTCTGCCTTTTCTCTTCCTCTCCCCTGCTGATTTCCTGTCTGATACTGCACTCGTCACCTGGCTACCCTCTGATTTCGGGCCCAGGTCTCTAACCGACCAGTTTCACACCCGCACTGCCTCTTGGCAACCCTTGCACTTGGGTCTGTATCTGTAACCCTACAGTCCCCCTGCCTGCACTTTTGGACACCTGCTGTCTGCACTTACCCTGGCACCTGCCACCTCCTGGCCGCACTTCTTGTTATTGTTTTGATCCCATGTACAGCACTGCCCCCTCCCCTTTCCACTTCCACTTTCCCCTCCCCCTGTCCCCTGCACATGCGCGATCGGAATGTCATTTGGCCTAGTAAAATCGTTGTCTCTGTCCTCCCTCTGTTCCCCCTTCCTTGCCTCGTTGCGCCTTGAAACACTTGTGTATAGGCGTGTTACTAATAGCATATCATATCAGTGCTTTGGCTTAAGGCGCTCTATAAAAAACCAATACAATACAAATAGGGTTATTCAACAACTCGAATGCCGAAACAGTCACCAAGCCAGATGGGAGTATTTATTTCTCCCAGTATGACTTTGTAGTGACCTATATACCAGGAAAGGGCAACCTTTTTGCAGACGCTTTTTCTCATCGTATCGCTACCATGGAACCCAGGGAATCCCCACCTGAACCTCTCCTCAAAGATAAGTCTTTTATCTACACTACAACTACCTTTCTCGAAAAGGTATAAGGCTATAGTAAAAGAAGAAATTATCAAGACACTGGACCCACAAGTCTATAATGTTACTGATGGTTTCGTTTTTTGAAATAAGTTACTACTGGTACCCACTCCTGAACTTCAACAAGTATTGAGTTGCTGTCATGACACTAGGATAGCCGGTCATCAAGGTGCGACAGCCACATATCATCTGGTTGCACGCATACTCTGGTGGCCAACCATCCGCAAAGACTTGCAAGAATATGTGGCGTTTTGTCCCATGTATCTACAGTGCAAATTTAACTCTACAAAAACCCTGGGTAAATTGCATCAACCATCATTACCGAAGGGCCCCTGGTAGACTATCTCAACAGATTTTGTAATTGACATACCAGAGTCTGAAGGTTGCACAGCCATAATGGTAACTATCGACGCCTTTACCAAACTGGCGCATTTTATCCCATTACTTGGTCTTCCTAGGGCTTTCCAGACAGCTCAAGTGTTCTATAAAGATGTATTTCGCCTACATGTTGTTCCGAATGTTATAATCAAGGACCGTGGATCTCCATTTACCTCACATTTTTGGGGTTCTCTTTGGCTCGGAATCTCCTGAGCACTATCCTCTGGGTACCATTTCCAGTCTAAAAGCTAAACCTAAAGGTTAAACATAACCATGGAACAATACCTACATTGCTTTAGTACAGTGGCCAACAACATTTGGGTAGAATTATTGCCAACGGTGAAATCGCCTATGACAACGCCTTCCAAACCGCTACAAAGATGAGTCCATTTTACAGCTCATACGGCTTTCATCCTCAGCCATTCCCTATTGCCTTTACCAACACTACCAACATGCCTTCTTTGGATGCCCTTCTAATTTACATAACTAAGGTACATCTAAAAGTGTACAAAAATCTTGAGGAAGCGCGTCGCCATACCAAGTTTTATGCTGACCGAAGAAGAGGGGATGATCCCGACTGGTCAGTTGGTACTCATGTCCTATTGTCCACCAAATACCTTCCAAAATGGTTGTTCCCTTCTAAACTCTCCCAGCATTTCCTTGGTCCATTCAAGATAATCCAGTGGATTAACCCTGTGGCTTTCAAATTGCAGCTTCCTTCTTCATGGAAACAGATCCACGCAGTGTTCCATACGTCCTTATTGAAGGAAATTCCTCCTGATCGCTTTAAGCGACACTGCCTTTCATCTCATTCACCGCCACCTCACCTATAAGCGATGATGTCTATTAGGTTGCTGGCATATGTGATTCCAGATATTGGAAGGATGGGCTCCAATACTTAGTGAACTGGAAGAGTGTCAGGAATAGAAGGCCTCCTGGGAGTTCCGTTTCCAAAAGAACACCTCACTGTGTCAAGGCTACGCAGCAACGGCTTCAGGGAGTCGTTAAACAAAGGGCTGGTCGTTTGCACATGCCGTTTCTATCACGCTGGTGGCTACCCTGGAGATGCCTTTCCCCATTCATGAAGCATTACCAGGGCAACAGAAGCAAGCCAGCAGCCCGTTCACGTGATACCCAGTCACGTGGTGTGGTGTAGTTAAGCACTGCCTCCGCTGCGGCTCGGTGTTTCTGATTGAAGTTACCTTTTGCTGTGCTCCTTTGTTTTGTTTTCTGGAATTCCTGGGTTCCGATCTCTGCTACTGTGCTACGGACTGCTTCTGCCTGCCCCCTGTGCCTTATTCTCACCCGCTGATTATCAGGTCCTCGACTCACCTTAGGGATTGCTTCTGCCTGCCCCCCTTGTGCCTCGCCTGCCCGCTTGTTTACAGGACCTCGGCTCGCCTTAAGGATTGCTTCTGCCTTCCCCCTGTGCCTCGCATGCCCGCTTGTTAACAGGACTTTTGCTTTCCACGGACTCCCGTACTCTTGCTTCTACGTATAGTTCCAGCATAACACCAGACCCTTGTTCTGCCGTTTCTCCCCCCGCCCCCCGCGGCCGCCATCAATAAATACACCGCTTCTGCTGCAATCACATCTGATCCTAACAAAAGACTTCTGCCTTCCTCAGTTTCCTTTTGGATTTGGACTGATCATCCAGCACTTGGACTAGAGACGCTATTCCAGTTTACCGTGCTGTAGGCGTCCGCGTGCCGTCAAGAATAGTTTCCCTGCTGAGTTGAGACTTGGTTTTCCTTGGACCTTCTAGTCGATTGTTTTGCAGGCACACGCGTGCCGTCGGGAATAGACACCCTCTTCTTGGAATCTGGACTTCTGTGACTCTCCTTTTGTTGACGCTAGGGTAAGGTGTTTTCACTTTCTTTGTTTAATTTGATTCAATGTTTCTGGCCGTATTCATTGTAAAGAGTTATTCTTGTCTTTCCAGGGCATTATCCCCTACTTACCATCAGGGCACTGTCCAACTCACCCACAGGAGGGGCTCACGCTGTATCCTCAGCACACCGAACTTCTAGTGTAGAGGTGGGTTTAGTCTTCACGGGTTGCCTGGGTCGGGCCTGGCAAAGAAGTGAACTAATTTCTGTTTGATTCTCTCATACAGGTGTGTCGTGGGTGTGTGTCCTGCCTTCCGACCGTTTGACCCCTCTGTCTGTTGGTGTCTTCACAGCAGAGGGTTACAATGGTAGGAAGGATTCGTCGGCTACTGTCTCCAAACCCGGAAACCAAGTTCGCTCCCCCTGATACATTTGGACGGTAGGTGAGCGTAACAAAGGGGTATTTCCCCATGGAGCGCTCCTTGGAACCTGCCTCCAACCTGAATGCCCCTCGACTTCTTCAGCGATTTTCTTGCCACCCATCGCTGGAAGCCGGGTCCTTCCTGTCAGGGGAGGGGAATGCTGTCACAACTTCCCGGTGGTCATTGTGGCACCGGTGGAGGAGGGGGCAGCCATTGCATATTGCTACCACGTTTTTGGACGACCGCTCTCAGCAGTCTAGTTGTTTTTCCAAGATGGCGCCCGCTTGGTCTGCAATGTTATTTAATCTTCCTGAGTACTCGGAGCAGCGCGTTGTAACCTTCTGATAATCCTTTGCTCAAGAGGTATACGCTGCCTTTCCCTTGCCTGTTCCTCCATTTTTCAACCCTTTATTCCTTGTAAACTTCCCCGTTTTGCTTCTGCCTCACTCCTGTTTCCTGTCTGTCGTTTTTGTTTGTTTTTTTGCCCTTGCTTCCAATATTTTTTACCTGAAGGTCTTCTACATACATTCCTGGATTCCTACTCTATTTTTCATCCGGAATCTCCTGTGATCATCTGTTACTTTTGGAGCCATTTACCATCGGAATTTAAGGGATTTGTGCCACAGCATTTCCCCTTACTTTGGCTTTCCTGCTGGACTCTGCCTTTGTTTTGCCTGTGGATAAAATCGAGCTTACAGGGTGGCAAATAGCCAGGACCAACCTTTTCTCCTCTCTGATCGACTTCACGCCAGAAAGAAGGGGTCCAGGAGCTTAAGACAATCCGATAAGAAGAAAATTCATACATCTGACAGTGAAACTGAAGACAGTAGTGATACATGTGAGTCAGCCACTCGTTTCGCATGGGAATGCTATCCGCTCTACAAGGCTGATGCCGATCCAAAATGCCTTGGTGTGTTCTTTCTTCGCCACTCTCTCATTTTGCCAATCAGGATTTGTTACAAGTTTTATTCCACTTCTGCTTCTCCGTTTGTCTTCACATACACTGCTGCTACTACTACTAGTCCATACTACACTCTGTCCATTGTTGCTGTTTACACTTTTATTCCTGGCTCATGTGAAAAGACTAGAACAAGTAATACAGTTCTCCTGTCGTCATCTTCTTATAGTCTCAGGGGGTCTCCTTGTCTCGGTACTAGTTTCCCCAGTGCTTGGTTTCAGTTCACAAAAATACATCTCACCATATGGTATTTGAGAATTTACCTTAGGAGATACTGTGGGAAACTTTTGAAATCGATTTGGCTTGGGTGTAGGGTCTGGAACTGACGTCGTCTGACTCGTCGCATTCCCCTCCTCGCCACAGGAGACTGGGGTCTCTCCACTGCTGGAAGGCAGCCTTGTCTGGGATTGCTTGTATCCCACATCGACTGGCTTGGTCCTTTTCCATCCTTTTTTAGTGGTCCAAGGCTTCCCTGATCCGCTCCTCCAGCTGAGATTATGGCTCCTTTGCCCGGGTTGATTGCTCCTCAGGTTCCTCCATTCCAATAGGGTTACTCTCAGATCAGATGGGATCTTTAAACTGAGAAATTCCATCCCCACTCCCAGCTCCCAGATTTCTGTCACAGGGATTCTCTCAAATCGGACCACTAGAGTTTTCTCCCCTTCAGCCTCAGCAAACCTGATACCCACACTCTGTGGAGTCCCTCAAGGCTCGTGTGTGTCACACACACTATACAATATATTTACAAAGCTGTTATTTGATCGCTTGGACAAACTGGGTGTCCTCTACACCAACTATGCAGATGACACCCAAGTCCTCATCCCCCTCACAGGCTGTTACGACCAAGACTCTAAACTGCTGAACGACATCTATCTTGAAATCCAAGCGTGGATGGCCACCAACAGTTTGTTTTAATGACGATAAAACCGAGCTAATGATCGTGGTCACTCAGGCACAATTGAATAAACTCGATTCTAGGTACTCCTCTTTTGACATCGATGGTAATACCATTAAAGTATCCAACGAAATAAAAACAATGGGGGTCTATCTCGACGCAACACTGTCCTTTAAAAAACAAGTCAGCCGCCTACACCAATAAACTGATTTATAGTTGTAAATCATATTTATCGACAAGCAGTTGCCTAACGCTTGCTAGGGCTCTTGCTTTGTCTAAATTAGACTACCGTAACACACTATTCTTAGGCTCCTTCGAACGCAACCTAAATAGACTTCAGGTCCTCCAGAATAACTCGTTGAGAGCCGCACTCAGATTACCCAGATCGAGCCAAATCGTGAAAGAATCACACTACGCACCTTGGCTATCACACACAAATGCCTCAAGAACTCAGCCCCTAAATACCTGTCTGACAAAATATGCAAAGACCAAGCCTCACGCACCACCAGATCAACTAACTCACTCAGCCCGGTGGTACCAAGGTATAACCTTAAGACAGCTGGAGGAGCTAGCTTCCCGGTCCAAGCTGCCAAACAATGGAACTCCATTCCCATCCAACTCAGACTAGAACCCTCTTTCCTCACCTTCAAAGCCAGAATTAAAAACTGGCTCAATAACAAGCCTCTACATTAATTTGACACCCTCCGTATCCGGCCACATCACAGCACTTCCACCTCACCACCTATTGCACTTTCGCCTATTTGACCTTCCTATTATGACACTGTACAAATGCCTTTGCTGTCTTCCCACCTGTTACCGGTTTCCTTTTTATTATGCCAGTGTACAAATGCCTTTGTTACCTGACCCACCTGCTGCCCGACCCATCTGTAACCAGGGTCCCTCCTCATGTTCTACTATTTACCTGTCATTGTATATTGCCTCATATGTCTGTAACTACTAAGTGTCTCAAGCGCCCAGTTTCCCCAGGGTAATGTGCGATATATAAATAATAAAATACAAATACAGGTGTCACCAGCTGCTGTGGTGATCCAAGACTCTTCTGCTTCCGACTGATGGCCTATTTTCCTAAGGGACTTAGGTATCTCTGGTTTTCCCCCTTTTTGTGGGTGGCCTCTGTATCCAGGTCTATACAAAACTACTTCTGGCACCACTTGTTAGCGATAACCACAAAAATCCAACAACCGTGCATGAAGTTTCAAGGGTTTCATTTATAAGCTTCAACAGGTGTTTCAGAATCCACCTTGTTGGCCACACTAAGGTGGTTCCTAGGTCTTCCTCAACCTTCCCATGGGTTCCTGCCACCCTAACCCAGGTATCCCTACTGCCCCACAGGTTTTCGGTATCGATCAGTGACCCCTACTGTCTTCTCTCGGGCTCCTTCTAAGGGAAGTCCAGAAGGCTGTGGCACTTTCTAACATCTCCCTCTAGGACTTCTAAAAGTACCTGGTTCTCTGCTCCTCGTGTTTGTGTGTGTAATTTATCTCCTCTACCTGATTTCTAGGTACATATGGCATACTTGTTGCATTTTACGCTACATTTTTATGGGGGTAGGGGGGTGCAGAGTTATAGGATATTTTAGTTAAGTGTAGTTGCAGAAGATATGGTGGCATTGTCCCCCTTGAAAATATGGGGAAACGACTGCAGCAAGTTGGCCCACTACAAGCTGTATCAGATCAATGTTATACTGATCTCCTTCTCTTTCTTTCTCTCTCTTTCTTGCTCTTGCTCTTTATCTCTCGCTTTCTCTTTCTTATTTCTCCTCTTTCAATCTCTGCACTGCTCCCTGTTAGGCAGTGGTCAAAGTGTACGAAAAGAAGTAGTGGAAATATATTCTCTGCTGGCCTGCACCCACTCCCCACAAACCCCACCTCCAGCACACAATACAAACCCCCAAATACATGCACCTGCTGTTTAAGGGAACGTTCAGTGTAGTGCACTGAAAGTGCAAGTTTCAACTTCTTCCTAAACTTTTATTTTAAAACGAAACCATTCCGGAACGGTTTCTTTTTAAAAAAAAAAGTTTCGGAACAGTAAAACTTAATTTAAAAAAGTAGAGGAGCACCGCTCCCAAACGCTCCCGCTCACTTCGACCGCTGCTGTTAGGGTAGATTTCTTTCTTTGTGTGAAATCTCCACTCTGTTAGTCCCCCAAGCACTGTTTGCTGGACACTTGCGTATTTTGCTAATTCTCCTGAGGGAGTGGGAACCGTTTTCCCCACTCACTCTCCTATTTACTCTGGTGGATGGAACCTTTTTGACCACTTTTTGGTATTTCTGTTTGGAGTCATTCCTTCCCTCCAACTTTTTGGCATCTGCATTTGACTAAAGCAGCACACAGCACCTTCTGTGCAGTGTTGCTAGAGGCCCGTAGAGCTTCCCCTCCATTTTTTCTTTCTTTCCCTGACTAACTCCTAAAGTTACCAGGGCAGGGGCATACTTTTCTATCCGTTCAGTGTTTTTATTTTGCGAGATCAGCACACCCCACCCTATGTGAAGAGCTGGGGGAAGACATTTTGTTGTAATTGTAATTATAATTGGTTATTTATAACGCTACCAAGAGGTTTGTAAGCGCGGACCCGGGGATCGAACCTGTGTTGCCCTGCGTCGTCTTGTTTCCAAGGCCAGCGCGTTGCCCCTGAGCTATCCTCCCGGCCCTTTTCTCACCTCTCCAGTAACTTTGTGTTACTGTGACTGGTCCATCTGTTCAGGCTGGTGGAAGTGTACCTTTTGCACAACCTTTTGTGGACTTTTATCGCAGGCTGTCTTCGAAACTGCTGTAGAGGACACAAGTGACAATATTTGGCCAAAATGGTGGTCTTACTTTTTTAAGTCGTGAACGACCAAGATGACTTGTGCTTGCTGGGTCCTTCTTCTACTTATCTGGGTGGGGGAGGATTCTCTTGTCCCTTTGTCTTCACCAGGCTTCCCTTGGAAAGCCAGCAAAGGTTCTCTGAATGACTGGCAGGACAGGAAGTGGGAGAGGTGGCCGAAACTCCCCTGTCCTTTGTTCTACAGTATGCCTGACTGAAACCAGTACAGACTGGGAGGCTGGCTGTCCCCGTTTGGACAGCCACTCCAAAGTTTGAATGGTGCATGGGATGTGATTGGTTTACTCAGCCGGTGTTCCTGGATGCATTTTGAGTTCCTGGAGTCGACCACTGGAACAGAAGATTCTGAAGAGGACAAAGAAGGACGCCACCAGCAACTTCCAACGACCACCAGAGCCTGTTGAGTGACTGCTGCTGTCCTGACCTCGTCATTCAAAGCGACGGGGAAGATCTCAAGAAGATGGCTTCCTCGCCTAAACTGGTGGCCATAACCAGTCTTGGAACGACCTAAAATTTGCGCCAGCTCCTGAAGAGCTGCAACCTTAACGGCCTGTAACTTCTTAATACCCGGGGTACTGTGTTGTGCATTGGTTCCAGAAGCACGGTTACGCCTGTAACTTTGAGGGCGGCATCCTAGACCTGCATCAACTTGAATTGGCTCCCATAAGTCCCCTCAGCAGAGATGAGGACCGAGAAACGGAGAAGAGTTAACCGCAGCGACAACCTTTGCTCCACTGAGCCTGAAAAAGGCGTTAACAAGCCAGAACCATGAAGATCCTTTGCTGGGCATCCATCTGCACAAGTGCTGTTGTCAGATCCACCAAAGTCTCCTTATCCTTGTCAACAAGACTGAAGAACCGATGCCCGGGTCTACTGTCGCCTCACCATTGGAACCGTCCTGCATGAACTGCTTCTTCACTTGAAGGTACTGTTCCCCTCCGGTATAACTTACATGGAGTCTGTTTGCTTGATCCCGTGACTCTGGGGGCTGCAGATAGCTTGTGCCTTGCACCCTCCCAGGTCTCTGTAGAGTATTGTTGGGGCGGACAACCGTTTGTACTCTAAGCAGGATATCCGCCTGCCCTTGGAAACTGATCCTAGTGGCAATCTTTCAGGGGGTCATCCTAACCTCCCAGAGCTACTTTTGAACCACTGTTTTTACTTACCTGCAACTTTGGTGCATCCTGCTGGATCCCCCCTCTTTGAACACTGTACTTTGCCTTCCCAACCTTTTTTCCGCCTAACCCCAGCTCACTGGTGACCTAGGGACACCCCTGAACATTGAGGGACTCATTGCAGATAAGGTTGGACTCTTAAGGCTTGGTCCAAATGTATAAGAAGTTATAAAGAGTTGGGGAAAGTTTGCATATATGTTTCCAGTTGGTTTACTAAGTGATTTGTTTTCCTAAAAGCTATTCTGAACATACTTACTTGTGGAAATCTGTGGTTTCCCTATCCTTAGAATATTGCAACTGCTCTTATGCTGTGAATATATGTTTTTACCTGAACTAGAAGTATAATAGTGTGCCCTAGTGTATATAATACCTGCCCATTTATTTTATATAACTCTACAGTCTATTAGTGTTTTCTTGAACCAAAGTGGTTTCTTGAGTTCTGTGTACCTACTACAGGCCTCCTCCCTCCTTAGACTAAGCCTGGCTGCTCGTCCATTGCTACCATACCTTTGGCTAGTCAGGCCAAACCTAAGAAGGGTAACCCTGTTCAACCATGTTGGGCTTTCCTAAGTTCTGCCACAGGCAGCAACTTTTTTTATAACCCCCTAACACTCCCCCTGATTTTTAGTGATCTCCATCTATTTCTCACTTCACCCCTTCTACTCCTCTCTCCCTACGCTCCCCAATTCTCTCTTTCCCTCAGTGTCCTGATCTCACCACACTCCCAACTCCTCTCGCCATTCCTTTCCAATCTCCTTCCTTCCACCACTATCCCTAGCTCCACACTCCTTCTGACACCCTCTCCCCACCTCTCTCTCTCTCTCTCTCTCTTTTTCTCTCTCTCTCTCTCTCTCTCTCTCTCTCTCTCAACCTTATACACTCACACCTACACTTGCTCTAACCTTCTACTCTCTATTTTACCATACTCTCCCTCACATCCACACAACATACCATGCTACACTATCTCAATTCATATCCCTCTCTCCCTTTCGTGCACTCTCTCAACCACTGCAGTCTCTCCACCACTCTTCTCCACAGCCTGCTGTCCCCTGCCTGGTCTTCTGGTTCTCCAACTCTGCTCACAACCTCACCCAAACACCCTTTAACTTGGTCTGGCTGGGTATTTATAGTGCAGCTGATTCCACTCTCGCGGTCCTCCCAGATCCCATTGACTGACCAGACCCTTTTTCGGGCCTCCAAAGGGATCAGCGATGCTGCTGGTTTAGACAGTTCGCTCTTGCTGTCTGTCTTCATTCAATGGTAAGGTTTCCTGGCCCTGCTTGCACGGGGTCCGTCTGTTGGTGTGGTGTGGCTTGTTTTTCTTGGAAGTTAGATGTTCTGCGCTGCTAGGCTTGAGATAACAAGTTTGTTTCTCTGTCTCCGCTCCTGCTTTTCTGGGTCGCTGCCCGGTCGTTTTTCAGAGATGTGGTTGTGAAATACAAACATATGAAACCTGGCCCAATCAGAGTCCGATAGGCATTGAGGAGGGCACAGTGGTACCAATGTTGTCATGCATCTTGACGCGTTCTGGTGAGTCAGACTCTGGCCCCTTTGAACTCCCTACCACCACCTCTGTGGTAGGTCAGACTCTGGCAATGCCTTGGTAGGCCGCCAACCCCCGATTGAGAGGGGTCCCTGCTCCTCAGTGCTTTAAGTGGGAGGCTAAATCGAGGCGGGGCTCTAGTTGGGGGTTGTGGCCCAAGTACAGCTGGGTCTACTTGGGCCTCGCCCCCTAAATTGAGACCCTCTCAACTATGTGGGAGTGGTGGCTTGGTAAGAGCAGGAGAGCTGGGGCGCACTGGCATAATTACCTTTGCTGCACCAAGCCCCTCCTTTTTTATTTCAAATCACGGGCTTCCAGCCAAGCTAGTGGGCTGGAGCCTGTGATTAAGAAACAGGAGAGGCCGGGAGCACCGAAGGTATGACACCAGTACACCCCAGCTCTCCTTCTGTGTCTTAATGTGGGGCCAACACCCCTTTCATTCAAGGAGCTGCATGATTAAAGGGCTGCCTGTGTTGCCCAGCCTCTCCTTTTGTTTCTGAGTACTGTTTAGCTGGAGCGCTGCACGATTAAAGGGCTGCCTGCAAGTGTCGGCGCTTCAGATTCTTTCTGATTCGAAATGCTTACATCTGCAGACAGCCCTTTAACCATGCAGTGCTTTGGCTAAATGGGCTGCCTGGTCACGTAGCTGGGGCTAGTCGGGCTGAGCCCCGCCAGGACCCTGGCTGGGGAGCCCATTTTGGAGACAGCCGGAGACCCTGTTCCGGCTAGCCCCTACCCACTTAAAGCCCCGCTGCTCCCCCATGACAATGTCTGGACCTTGACCCGGTCATAATATAAAGAAGGTAGCACCAATGCATAGTAAAATGTAATTCTCATTTTGTGGCGGTGGCAGAAACGGAAACCAGGAAATATTGCCCATTGTGTGTTTTTCTGCACAAGTAGTGTGAATCCATTTTGACGGCAGTACGTTTTCTTCCCAAAATCCTTTTTGTACTGCTGTATGCTTTTACTGACTCACCCCTTTTCCACTCATGTCTTTCTCTCACCAGATGTATCCAGGAACCATGCAGATGGAGACCTGCTCGCTGTTTGAACTCCCATTGGACGCTCCGGTCCTAGTTGGGCTGTCGTTGGTCAATATGGCGTTAAAGAATGACTTCCCTGTGGAGCTTGTGGAAAAGAACAAAGGTGCCATTCTGACCACTATTGCTGAAACAGGTTAGTGAGAAACATAAACAACCTCCTTGATAGTTTGAACAGTGACTGACCGGTGTGTGTATTCATCTGTAATGTACACAGAGTGGTAATTGCCTTAATTGCACACATACATATCTGGCATTTGTATTGATCCATACCATAGTTCTGTGTCCTATGTTCCCTGCAAAACGCACTGGCTCGGTTTTGGTTTTGAGCCGTCAGACCTTTTTTACAGGAATGTATTCAGTGTAGCACAAGGTTTTTAGAGACAGATGCATAGCCATTGCTATAACACCACGGTGAATACACACTTTGAATGATTGAGTCTTCTTGTTCAATATTGTGTTGCATAATCTGTAATTCCCAAGTACTCTGAAGTCATTTGAAAGCAATCTATGTAATCCCAAGTACTCTTAAAATAAAAAGAAGTAATCCCAAGTAGTCTCCAGTTGTCTGAACACTCATTTTAATTCACAATATTGTCTTTCCCAGAATACACTTTACCATCTACTGCTTCTGGCTGAGTTATTTATTTTTATAAAAATGCTATGGCAAAATGCAATCTCTCCCCCGGCCCCACTCAGCACACATGTCCTATTGCATGGAGTAGATTAAACCTAGCATATCATTTCGTGATCTGGCCCGTTTCCCTTTTTGACTTTTTACACTTTTTAACCTTGCACACAGCATCTTGCAATGCAGTGCAATGGGGATACTTTGTATCACCATAGCTTATTTTATTTATTTCTGTACAGAAGGAACAAAGCTGTTTTGATCACAAAAGAACATACAATAGATAAGAAATCAGATTTTATGGGAAGCAGTGAGCTAATGGGATGAGTATGAGGGACATTCTGACCAGGTTGTGGAGGGGAATAAATGGAACAGTCACTGTGGACATACATAGAATAAGGACAACCAGCATTGGGCATTTGTAAGTTCAGGTAGGCGGTACTGCCAGCTGTGCTCAGGACATGACCATGATGAGAGCAGTGCTAGAATGGAGGCAGAGGAAGTGTGGGACAAAGGCAGGTTAGGGGCGAGGGAAACATGTTAGCTAGCCGGCAGATGAGAGGTACTTTAAGAGGGTACATTTGTGTGGACTGCTTCTTGGATGTCCAGGTGAAGAGAATTCCATGCAAGTGGAGCAAGAAGTGGGAAAGAGCAGAAGCGAGAGGAAGCACAGGGTGGGCGAGGAGCCACAAGGGTAGTCGAGAAGGCAGAGCAGAGATTATGAGAAGACTTGAAGAGTTGAAGAGGTGGATAGACTACCAGTTGTGCCTTACCATGGATAGATTTTTGAGCCAGGAGAAGAAATTTAAATCTGTCCCTGTTTTGCATCATCAGCAATCCAGCCTGGCAACGGTACGAAGGAGTAGGTGTCAAGTGAGGGAGTTCTAAGAGATGCCTGGTTGCGAAGTTAATGATCTTGCCGAGAGGACAGAAAGCATAACTGTGGAGACCAAAGAGGTCACAGTAGTCCAGTTTAGAGAAGGCAAGATTGGTTAAGTGATGCTTGGCGGTGTTAAAATGAAGATTGTGCCTGATTTTCCTAATATTTAGGAGGAGGCAAGCTTCTGTTCCTGTTTTGGAGATGAAAATAGAGAAGATGTGAGAAGGGTCATAGATGACGTTGAGGTTTCTAGCTGAAGAAGAGTAGGGGAGAGTATCAGGTGGCAACTGGATAGACGGAGATGAGAGAGAGCTTTGGCAGGGAAGAGCACCTCTGTTTTGGTAGAGTTTAACATCAGAGTTGCGAAGCCATCCAATATTTAATGGCAGAGAGACAGTTGGAAATTTTGATAGAGAGATCAGAGGAGAGTTCAGGAAAAGATGATTTGGTTGTCATCCGCGAAGAGCTGGCATGAGGACCCAAAGGAGGAGATTAGGGTCCCAAGAGCAGAGGTGTAGAGTGTAAAGAGAAGCGTACTTAAGACAGAGCCTTCTGGAACACCACAGTTAGAGGAGTGAGTTGAGAGGTGTTGTTGCTCCAGGAGACAGAGAATTGGTGAGGTGCAATGTAGGATTCAATCCAGGAAAGGGCTTGATCGTGAAACCCAAGAAGAAAGTGAGTATTAAGGAGATCAGAGTGATCGACAGTGTCAAAGGTAGCAGGCAGGTCAAGGAGAATTAGGTTGGAGTGCTTAGCAGAGGCAAAGAAGTTGGACACATTCATGAGAGCAGTTTCCATAGAGTGACTGGAGCGGAAACCTGCTTGTAGGCGGTCTGGAAGGTTGTGGATGTCTAAGAAATTGGTAAAACGGTTGAACACAACCCTTTTGAGCACTTTAGATTGGTGTGAAAGGAGAGACACAGGATGAAAGTTAGCTGGTAGGTTCGGGTCAGCCCCTTGCTTTTTTCGGAGAG
The DNA here is from genome assembly GCF_040938575.1 of Ambystoma mexicanum. NCBI lineage: Eukaryota > Metazoa > Chordata > Amphibia > Caudata > Ambystomatidae > Ambystoma > Ambystoma mexicanum. The sequence continues at coordinate 1,468,512,151 of NC_090931.1, read as the reverse complement.
AGATGACTGTGGCTGTTTTGAAAACAAAGCAAAAGCCAGCGGATTCGAAGGACAGGTTGAAGAGTTCAGTGAGTTGAGAGGCCACTAAAGGGGCAATCAGATTGACTGAGAAGCAAGATGGTCTAATGGGGCACAAGAGGAATTAGCCTTCACCAGTAGAAGATAGCACTTCAGCAGTATTAGTGCGACTAAAGTGGGAGATAGAGGCAGAGGATGATGTTAGTGCAGGCAGAGTATAAAATGTAGGAGGAGGGAGTGTGAGGACGGTCAGGAGAGTCTCAATTGTTTTAGCGAAGTATTCAGCTAGGTCGTTGGCTGTGAGAGTGGAATTGATAGTCATAGACTTCAGAGGAGTGAATTTAGGGTGCCCTTTCGCTGGCAAGAATGGTTGGTGTGAGAGTCAATGAAGGTAGGTAGAATTAGCTTTTCGCTCTATCAATAGTAGAGCTGCGAGAGTTCAGAGCAGAGAGGTAGAGTTTCAGGTTCTCATGCAAGTGGGTACGCCTCTCTGTGCAGAGAGAGTGTATGAATGGGATGACCCATGGTTGAGGATGCTGAGAATTAGGGGTGAAAGGCAGCAGTGGGAAGTGAGAGGAGAATGAGTCTTCTAGTAGGGATTGGAAGCTGTAGAAGGCAGTGTTGGTGGAAGAGGCATAGGGTGTGAAGGAGGAGAGTGAGAACTGCAGGTCGGAGAGGAAGGGGGGTGGAGAAGGTTTACATTTCCTTTTAGTAATAGGTGAAGCAAGTGCTGAGGAAATGTCAGAGGGTGGAAAGGAGATTATGGTGGAAACAATTGAGTGATCTGATATGGATGGTGTGACAGTAGTATTAGTGGCTGAGAGAGAGGTGGAGATGAATAAGTCTTTTACACTTGGAATTTTTGGTTACTTTTATATGTACCTAAAGACAAGCTTGTGGCAGTAATTATATTATTTCTAGTGTGCACATTTGCTTTTTCTGCATATGGCTACTAATCTTGGCTAGAGCCCTAAAATGGCCGTGCTACCAGATTTTCCCTTGTCCTTTGGCCATATTGTTGTTTGGCCTTCTTCCTGTCTTGCCAGGTCAGGAAATCCCATATAAGGTCATGCACTTGCCCTGGAAAGTGTGTGTGTCTGTCTGTCTGTGTCTGTGTCTGTGTGTCTGCCAGTCAGAAAGTGGGTGCGGCTGTCCAGTCCCATTCCAAATCTGTGGTGCCTGAAAGTCTAGGTGTGGGAAATAAGTGAAACCCACAGTGGTCCCTGGATGGACCACTGCTGGCTGTTTGAATGGTGCAGATGCTTACCATTGGTGGGCTTGGACTTGCATCCAGCCAGGAGTTTGGATATGAAGAGGACTCCTGCAGCCTTTACTTTAGGTCATCGTTGGAGCCAAGAATCCCATGTAGAAGAACAGATGACTGAAGATCCGAAGGAGACTCCTGAAGAGGCCCAGCATCCCTTCTTGCCTCGTGCCAGGTCAAACCCTGTTGCACTATCTGATCTGCGAAAGCCCTTAGCGATGATTCAATCCCTGGATTGGTGGGACCAACCAGTCTCAACGTGTTCTCGAGGATCAAGCCGTCCTGAGACTTCGGAAGTGTCCCTGAACCACCCGGTGGACTGGCCAGCTCTCCAGTGGCCGTTCCGCATTTGCAGCCGGAACTTTAGTGGTCGTCGGCCTGTGTTGCAAATCACCTTCCTGTTGAATTTCAGCCTCCCAGCCCCAAGCGATCCTGCTCTGGAAGTTCTAATTCAACTGCGACCGAAAGGACGCCTGCCTTCACCTGTGTGCGGTGGCCGTCCCTCGAACTCGCCTTCCGACGTCTTGCGAAGTGTCCGTCTTGCGAAGTGTCCTGATCAGGTCTGGATTGGTGCTTTCTGCATTGTCCATCGCCAAGGGTTGCACTCTGCTCCTGGACCCGACCAAAGAATCCCTCCACCTGCAGCTCCTGGGCACCTGTCACTGGAACCAATGGCGGGAAAACCAACCTCCAGCAACCCCACCCCAGCTGACCCATCCAGTCCTCTGGCAAAATCAGAGTCAGGGGTGTAAGTAAACGCAAAACATTTGTCTCTGCCTGTGCTCCATAGGATAACATTGAAAACAAGTCATATTTCTTTGTGCCTAGGATAAATATAGGCAAAACAAAGGGGGGGTCTGAGAATCTCTCTACCAGCACGAACACAGCCCAATGACCTGTTCTTGGGTGAATAACCCCTGGGAGAGACTCTACCAAGTCTTTAGCTCACTGTCCCTTTCACAGAGAAGAAATTTCCCCGCATATCAGCCTTTGTCCTGCCCAGGGACAGTCCAGCACCGAAATGCTAGGCAATTCTCCTCTGAACAAGAGTACCAACAGTAACCATATACACGTGTTTCAGCCTTGTTGGGCATCATCAGTGAGGTGAAACTGTGCCTCTCTAAGAACAGTGAGCAAGGGGTCCAATCAATTTTAACGAGTTGGTGTTCAGCAATGAGGATAAGGTCTTGGGTACCCCTGTGTTGTTGACTGGTGTAGTATCATAATTCTGATTACACAGAACACAGGTGGTAGTTGATAGAACTATAAAAGGTGTGTGTAGATGGAGGATTTTTCATCTTCTGGTATCGAGGCTGATCTGACACAGAAATTGCTAGATCACCAATAGTCTAGGATTGTTCCTTTGCCTCCAAGTAGTGATACAGTTGATGCTGGGGCAGGTTGCAGGAGTAGCAATGGGCTTGTACTTACTGCCACTAATGAGAATGCAGAAGAAGAAGAGGCCTCTTCTCCGGTTTCAATGTGAGCCACAGAAGCTGGGAACTTGTTATTGCTTAAAAAAGAAACACATGGGATCACCAGTTGGCGTTGGCCAGACTACAAGGGTGAAGAGGTTCTGGGAGTGGTGCTGGATCCTCTTCTCATCCAAGATTTCCAAAAGATCTGCTCAGTATGAATGATGGAAAAATGATATAATCGATTGGCTTACAACATTTGAGTATCCTTGTGAGGTACGAGAAGTAGCTGAGCCTTATAAGATTGCTTGGTTGCTCAGCAGACAGCCCCATTCTGGCTGCAGTGCCATTATGGATATGTCTAAAGCTGACGGAAAAGACTTTGAAAAATTGAAGTAGGCTCTCCACTTAAAGGAAAGACTCCTGCCCAATACTTAGAGATTTTGAGAATACAAAAATAAAGATAAACATTTTTGGGTGTCTTTTGTAACAGATTCCTTGAAAAATGTGAGTAGCTGGGTAGAACACCATAAAGTAACTACTGTTGAAGGCATGATCAACCTGTTCATGCGGGATGTCTTCCCAGAAGGCCCACAAAGAGTTTAATTAGGGGACTAAGTCGCAGGAGCATGGGAAGGGTAGTTGGACTAACTATCCTAAGCAAGAGAGTGGCCACTCTAAACCTCCCTCTATACACAGATACAGTGGATCTTGTATAGCCTGTGAAGCAAGTGACCACGTGGAGCGGGACACGAGATGTAAGGGGAAGACCTTGATTCTGGCACTTCCTTATGAGGAGGAAGAAATACTCACAGGGGCATCCTTCACCTCAGAGACTCCTTAGCCTGTGGGATAGGGTCTGAGTTTGTTTTAGATTCCCCGGAATCCTGGCACGCTTCCATAACTATCCAGATAGATTAAAAAAAACCCTGGAGAAGGCAAGGGAGCTGGGCTCCGTGCCCCTGGGAGATGTGAAGGTGACGATCTACCAAGAACTATCTGCACTTACATTGGCGAAAAGGCGACTGTGCTCCCCCTTGATCAAGTGACTCAGTGAGAAGGGGGTGAGATATCGATGGGGGTTCCCTTGCTCGTTGTCCTTTGAAATTGAGGGCTACAGTTACAAACTGGTGACTGAGGAAGACATAAGAAGGGTCACAGAGGATTTAATGGGAGGAGATGGGCAGAAAAGGGCTGATGAGGACAGGAGATGGCGCATAAAGGATCCAAATAGACATAAAGTCCCGGGCTCAAGAAAGTTCAGGAAGCTCGGCTCCCGTCGGCCGGTGCGTCTTGAGCCAGCGGGTTATGTTGGGAAATATGACGCAGGGTCTCGATGCATGGAGTAAGGGAGGGGGGGGGAAGGTTAGCAGGTAAATTAATCATAGTTGGAAAAAGGTTCATAGAAGGGGGCTCAAATTCAAGTGCATTGTTAAGCCGGTCCCAGCGGGAAGGGGACTACTGGTGATTCAATCCCATCGGAGCAGATGGATCCGGGCAGGGTTGGATGCCATAGGGGGGGAGGGATGGTGGGGGGGGGAGAGAAGGAGTGAGGGGGATGTTAATGTTCAGGGGATGTATGTCCTCAAAAGATGTTATGGTGTGGGGACCCATTTAAGAGGGTGCCAAGTAGGTATTTGTCTCTGAGGATGGGGAGGTAAAGTCATACGTTGGAAAAAAGCTGATGTCTGGCCAGGGTGAAATGAGCATCGGCTCCCTAAATGTCCAAGGGCTTAAGACACCTTCCAAAAGATCTTTGGTACTCCATGAGTTCAAGAGGACTAAACTCGACTGGATATGTTTGGGGGGGGGCAAATTACACTCTCGGAGGTGGGCGAAGTAATTATGGGCTCTGATGTCAAGAAGAGGCGTGGGGTCGCAATTTTGGTTGCAACTCGGCTGGGCTTCACGGTCAATTCTGTCCTGGCCGACCACGAATGGGAGGTACGTGTTTGCAAAGGGTCAACTACATGGTATTAAGCTTACGATTAGCTCAATGTGCACACTGAACTTGCACCAATGTGAATTCTGGGAGAAGTTCAGGTATAAATTAATTGGATTTGCTGAAGGGCAATTGGTGGTAGGGGAGATTTTAATATGGTACTGGCTCTGTTGAGGGACCGTAAGAGGATGGGGGAGGGACAAATGAGCAGGATAAACCATGGTGACTTAGAACGCTTTAAAGAGCTTAATGATGTACTGGGGTTATGTGACTCCCTCCACCCAATACCTGAAGGGGACATGCCATTTACCTACTACTAAGCGGCCCATAACTCCTTCACACATATTGACCTGGTCCTGATGGACGCGAAATTGAAGGAAAAGGTCTTGGAGTCCAGGGTTGCCCCGATCCCGTGGTCAGACCACGATATGGTGAAGGTTTCAGTGGATATGAAGGGGTGGGGGTAACAGGCTGTACCAGGGGGAGTTGGAGAGGCAATGACTTCCTGCTAAAGGATAAAGCGGTTCAACAGGAACTGCTTAGAGGAATCAAGGAGTACTTCCTTTTCAACGACGCTGGGGAGGTGGGAATCCAATCAGTCTGGGAGGGTTTCAAGGCAACTATTCGGGGGACCCTGATGAGAATAGGTTCCAAGAAAAAAAAGGGAAAGGGGGGAGAGGGAAAACAAGCTCTGCAGGAAAATAAAGTAGATACAACCGGGTGGTATCCAAGGACAATATATTTCACCTATCAAGGCGAAAGAGCTCTGACGATATTAACTGCAATTGAGAGCAATTCTGACGCAGGACATGGACAAAAAACTCCTATTCCCGAAGCAGAAATACCATGAGAAGCGGGACAGGGCGGATAGGATCCTGGCCTGGAGAATGAGGGAGGAGAAGAAGAGGAGGACCATAGGGGTTATAAAGACAGAGGAGGATAGATCGGCCACCAGGGGGCGCACGGATGAGTCCTTCCTCCGTGTGAGCTCCTGCCCCAAGGTCCGGAAAGTGGCATGAGCCCCCGCTTTTCCGACCCCCCCCCCATGAGGGGAAAAAAGCGACCCAAAGGTGTCCGGAGGTCCCCCCCACACTTGGAAAAAATCCCAGTGAAAATCGGTCGGGGGAGGTCACAGCAATCGTCGTGAGAAATTCACAACGTTGAGGCTGCAGCTGGGCGAAAACTAAACCGAGTTGGCAATCGGCTCCACACTGCGGAGCAACGCTTGAAGCAGACCGCTGCATAGAAAACTTTATGTAAATACAAGGAAGACCTTCAATACTGGCACACTGCCACTCATAAGGGGAGCGAAATTACACCGCTGCACATAGAAAAGGCAACCGAGCAACAGAGACTGGTGTACACTTGGTGTCCCGGGAGCCCCTCTTCAGCCCGAAGGGGAGCACACTTAGGACGAAAGTGAAACGAGCCCCTCTCATGCCCGCAGAATAACGGTACATTCAAGGACAGCTTCCTCCACCATCAGAGAGAGGACCCCCCCCCCCTTGCGCGACCTCGCAGCCCTGCAGGGGAGCAGCACACACCGCCTACAGACTCGGCGGTACCTCGGAAAGCACAGACCGCTGAAGGGGCACGCCGGACTGCGGGCGCAACTTAACACGCAGGAAAAGGAGCTCTGACATGGCGAACGAACACACCCAGTGAGTTGAGGCCCCCTACTACCGCTCACCGCTGAACTTGGTTAATAAATACGGCGCCAATCGCCATATAAACCCCCTTGAAACGCATTGAACAACTCAACAGAGCCGCTTGGGCGAAGAAACATCAAGGGTCCATAGAGGAACAGAGGCCAATGAAAAGCCCCACAAAACCATAAGTTACCTCACGCCGACAGACCCACAGAGACTGCCATAACTAAAAGGTATGCCATAACACACACCTGCACACAGACTTGGGACGTGTTCAGCATCGCGGCCCAAGCAGTTGCATAATCGAATCCCGGCAACGTTCCTGACCGTGGCACACGGATTGAAATACCCTCAAAGTGCGAAAGGAGATCAACTCTGATTGAATCCCTCTGGGGTCACTAATGCCATTAATTGATCTCTCAAACCCCATGGACAATAACACGTAAGCAGTGCACGCCTAGCTGCCTACCGCATTGTTATTATCCCCCAGACCAAGTCCGTGGTTGTGAGCATACCCATTGACTCCGGTGAAGAAGGCATACACGGAACCCCACTCCCTCACTACAGGAGAAGGACAAATAAGCGAGGAAGCATAAACGACCACACTCGGCATATGAGTGCGCCGCTCTGGTAATTCTCAGTTCTCGACCAGAGACGGGGACAGAACTGTCCACACCGAGGATCATCAAGCCAGGACAGTGATCTTCCTCTGAAACAAACACATCGCACAAGAGACAAGTTGACCACCCCAATCTGCTACTATCTTCCTCTACCCTGCCCGAACTAACAATTTAATAATCAAATAGATTGGCGCCTCGCCTTACGACCCCTGTGCCCCCCGCGCTTCAACGATCATTCGGCAATCAAGGGCCCAATCAATCTGGAGGCACCTGAACACATTCCTCAGTGGAAGTAGCGCAATAACCAACGACCATATAAGCAGAACATGGTTAATGCAACACACCTAAATACCATTCTTCAACATTAGTCTCGCACACCCCACACGCCGAGCCTATGAACACTAAGGAGAAACTTGCGACTTACAAGTTCTCTCCACAGCATACTCCCAACGCACCCCCTCCCATCACCCAGATAGCGTCCTCGGGCCCCTAGGCGGCCACAACCAAGTCCGACGTAGCAGACTTGCTTTCCGAATGAAGAGTATGCGGGTGGACATAAGTGGGAAAATTGACAAAATAACACAACGGATCGACAAAATAGAGGAGAGGCTTGAGGAGGTAGAGCACAATCAGATCTCCTAGTTGACGCTTGAAACACAAATGTATACCAGACTTGCGGACATTGAGATGCGAGAGGAAGAATTCCGCCTGAAGGTCGATGACCTTGAAAATCGCGAATGACGCAACAACATCTGTTTTGGTATTCCAGAAACAGAAGGAGAAACTGAACCAGATCTAAAGAGAACCCTACACACTATCCTGAAATTACTGTTTGCTGATGAATCTGTAGATGAGCCTAAACTTGATCGCATCCATCGTGCCGGAGGAGCTGCGGGAGGACCTAAAACGATACTAGCCTACTTCCATAACTATGCAGACAAAGCCCGAATTTTGGAAAAAGGTAGAAATACCACTCAGATACGCATGAACACGGCTAATATCTCCATTTATCAAGACCTCGCCTCCCTCACTCTAGCAATGAGAAGAAGATGCGCTCCACTGACTAAATTCTTGAAGGAAAAGGCGGTAAGATACCGGTGAGGTTACCCCTTTTCGTTGACTTTTGAATGGGAAGGGTCCACAATAAAATTAAAAACTGAAAGAGACATTAACAGCTGCATCATGGACTTGCTTGGCGAACAGGGGGGACCCTCAGCCCCTGATGGCAGTGGGAACAGAGACAGGGAATGGAGGATCAAAGCCCCAAGGCGACAGAAAATTCCAAGATCCCAGAAATTTAGGCGGATGAATGCCACTTCAGATATGGTACATTGACCTCTCTACGAAACGCTGAAGACGTCCACGAAATTTCGACCCACGGAGACACTTGGTGGCCTCGCCTGAGGCTAAAGATTCTCCACGTGAAGTTCGAAACAAATTGAAGATGTTCAAAGCTGACAATAACGCAATGAAGTAAGAAAAGTAGGGAATAACGTTAAAGGTAGATTGAGATAATGAAGGGGGCAGAGGGGGTCGACGGGGGCTCATTGTTTACTAGAAATGTTTAATTATTGGACCAACAAGGCACAGTCCTCACTGGTGGTCCGAGGCTGATTGGGTGAAGTAAACCCAACTGGATCAGACGCCGCACAGAGGGGATGGGGGGAGGGGAGGGAGTTGGGGGTCGGGGTGGGAATGGATCACAGCTCGTATGTACGCATGTGAATGTAGAGATACCCCTTTGAAAACTTAAATCCATAGGATAGGGCCTCTGAAAGTATTACTGATGAACAACGATGTTCACAATGGGGCATAACTTAGTAACTAAATCCAGACACATAAAAGCTGGCACTCTAAATGTGAAGGGCCTCAACTCCCTAACCAAAAGATTGCTGGTCTCCCGTGAATTTAAGAGAGCGAACCTAGACGTGCTCTTCCTACAGGAGACCAGATACACATGTGGGGAAGAGCGAAAGGTATTGTACACTAGATCAGGATGTGAATACTGGGGGTCTGGCCCCTTAAGAAAAGCGGGAGTAGGTGTATTGATCAAGAAGCACCTCCGATTTGAAGTCACAAAGACCTGGTCAGATGTTGGCGGAAGAGCCATTGTCCTGGTGGGGAAAATAAACAACACTTTCCTCACCCTTGCATCCCTCTACTCCCCTAATACGGGACAATTTCACTTTGTTAGGCACATGATCCCTAAGGTTATGCTGGAGGCTGAGGCCGAGGTCATCCTGGGAGGTGATGTCAATATGTGGGCGAACCCCTCACTCAATAGCAAGCCGGCAACCCAGCAGCCCACGAACCCCCTAGTGGAGGGGGCACAGAGGTCGCGGAAATGATGTCCCTATACAGATTACATGACATATGGCACCTCCTACACCCCCACCAGTCAGGGTACACTTTTTACTCGGCACCACATGCCACATACACGAGAATAGACTACATATACCTCACCAATGGTCTACGAGAAACAGTAACAACCTCGGAGATCTCTTTGATCTCCTGGTCCAACCACGATATGGTTACCACTGAGATCGACTTGCTAGCCCTCCCATATAAAAATTCGAAATGGCGATGCAACGACTCTCTGTGGAAAGACCCAATATCTTTGAACAGATGAAGAAAGAGATTACGGAATACTTTCAACTGAATGACACGGGAGAGGGCTCTGAGAACATGGTCTGGGAGGCTGGGAAGGCAACATGGAGAGGCGTATTGATTAGAGAGGGAGCTGCGAAAAAGAGAGAGAGGACACTCGTAGAAAACAGACTTCGAAAGGAGATAGCACACTTAGATTCCCGGGCACAATCCGTTGAGGAAGAAAGGAGCGATAGGATAGCCGAGGCAGTCCAAAAGAGGGAGGAACTCCGCCGTTTAGAAGAGGGCCTGGTAACTCGAAAACTCCAATTCTTAAAACAAAAACACTACGAGAAAGGGGACAAGGCAGACGCACTCCTAGCCGCTAGGCTGAGAAACCAACGCACTGAACGTTGGGTCCCGGTCATAGAGAGAACATACCCCCTTGACCACAGATTCTAGAAGTATCCCTGAGACCTTCGCTGACTTTTAGGAGCACCTGTACAAATCAGAAGCCAAGCAGGGCGAGGGAGAAATTAACCGTTATATAGACGGGATAAATATGCCCAAACTCTCCTTAGACAGTACTGAATCCTTAGAATCCCCGATAACATCCGAAGAAATGGAGGCCGCTATAAAACTACTACCCCTAGGAAAGGCCCCAGGCAATGATGGGTACACTGCAGGATTTTATAAGACCTTCCTTGGCCCCCTCCTCCCCTTCATGGTGAAACTGTTTAACCGAATACTCCAATCGGGAATAGCCCCAGAATCGTTCTCGCAGGCACTCATCACCATCATCCCCAAAGAAGGTAAAGACCCCAAGCGTTGTACGTCCTACCGGCCCATCTCAGTACTCAACATAGATGCAAAAATGTACACACGTGTATTGGCAGCAAGACTGGAGACAAACATGCCAGCACTGATCCACCCCGACCAGGTCAGATTTATCCTAGGCCATCAAGGGGCTGACACCACCCGTAAGACCCTGCACCTGATACATGAATCAAGGAGAATGACGAACTCACCTTCTCTGCTGTCCATAGACGCAGAGAAAGCGTTCGACAGAGTGGAATGGAATTTTTTGGAAGCAGCATTATGCAAAATTGGACTTGGCCTGACATTTAGAAAAGGGATAAAAGCAGTATACACGTCCCCAAAGGCATCACTTATGGTTAACGCTGAATATTCTAGATGGTTCACCCTTGAGAGAGGCACAAGACAAGGATGCCCTCTCTCGGCGATATTGTTTGCACTTTCATTGGAACCACTGGCTCACAAACTTTATGCCGATGACATATTGCTCCACATCCAGAACCCTCTGACTTCAGTACCCAAATCCACACAACAAATCGAAACATATGGTGCACTATCGGGATTCAAAATAAACTGGTCCAAATCAATCCTATTCCCCCTGCACGACCCCACTCCAGAATCCACTGAAGAACTAACGAGACTGGGTTTAGTACTCCCAGGTTCTAAGTTGCGTTACTTGGGAATCAATCTGACTCGACATATAAGCGACATGTACGAAGCTAACTTCCCTCAGCTTCTTGCAGCGTTTCACGCGGACCTCAAAAGCTGGCAACCGCTCACAATTTCATGGTAAAAAATGGTATGCCTCCCCCGCTTCTTATAACCCTTCCAGGTTCTCCCCTTGAAAGTTCCCGACACACTCTTTAGGGAAGTGAAAAATGCTATGTTACGTTTTCTATGGGAAGGAAAGAAACAGAGAATATCGTACGAGGTCCTCATCCTTCCGAAAGATAAAGTGGAGCTGGCCTCCCAGACCTAAAAATGTACTATTGGGCGGCCCAATTGAGAGTGCCGATTCCCCATCTGAGAAATAAGAAAGATCTACAATGGCTCTAATTAGATAACAACAACTTGACTCCGGCCACATTGGCTGAATGGTTATGGGTCCCCAGGTCCAAAGACTAAAGGAACACCCGTATTAGGCACAATTTGGGACATATGGAAAGAAGGAAGAGGCATGGTGGGGGTCACCATGTGGCCATCTCCCTTGAGCCACATATGGTCACCAGGAATTAGAGAGGACATACATGAACACTCTATGTACCAAGCATGGTTTGACGCTGGTCTTGAGAGGGTTGGGCAACTCTGGAAGGGAGGGATTTACTTGACAGTCCTCGAATTAGAAGAAGCACTTCAGATCCACCCAATCTCAGTATTTCTATTCGTACGTCTCAAAGGGGTGATGACCAGGGAGGTATGGCGCACAAAGATACAGAGAGATCTGACACCATTCGAAAAAAGCTCCTTGACACTCTCACTGAGACCAAGGGTCTGATAACACTCATGTATCGAGCGTTACTCGATACTGGCCCAAACTCAACCGCAAGCCTTAAACAAAGATGGGAGAGGGACTTTGGTAGAAAATTTGACGTTAACACTTGGCTAAAAACTGCAGAACACCCTCACAGGTATCGATAGCGGCACAATACAAGTTACATGCCCTTAAACTATTACACAGATGGCAGTACGACCCCTATAGACTCTCGAAAATGTTTCAGACCGTGAACCCGATGTGCTGGAGAGAATGTGGTATGAAGGCCAATTATTGGCACATGTGGTGGGACTGCCCTCGAATACAAGTATACTGGAATGAGGTGCTAGGCTGGATAAAGCAGGTAGAGGGCATAACCAGGGAAATACCACCACTCCTTATTTTGTTTGGGCTAGAGAAGAATGAAGATGGAGTGATGAAACTTGGTGGACTTGTTACCCCACTACTTCTTGCAGCACGCGCCTGTCTGGTAATTAGATGGAAGGCCAACTGCCCCCCATCCAAGAAAGAGTGGATAGGAGTGGCTACCAACATAGGGACAATGGAAAGAATTACAGCGGCACTCCACGGAAGGTCTGCTCAGCATGAAACACTGTGGAATGACTTCGCAAATACATTTGTTTTTGACTCAATAGACCCTTCACCATAAAGGTGCCGCAGACCATTGATAGACCCTCATACACGCTCAGGTAACCTCACAATGTGCAACTCCCATCCACAGACACAATGCCAAGCCCATAACAACATAATATAATGATCGCCGTGACACGCCATGTGATAACAGAAAGTTGGCACTACAGGATTTCAGAATCCAGGCGAAAATATTTGTTCAATCGATGCCGCTGACTACCAAGGGAGGGTGTAGGGCGGGATGGAGGGAAATGGGGAAATTAGAGTGTTTTTTACTAATGTAAGAGCATGTTATTGAATGTAATGCAAAGTTATTAGTAATACCAGTTTGCTCAAGCTATATATGTAATGTTATTTTTTTCTCTGTTGTAAAAACAATAACACCACATTTGAAAAAAAATAAAGACAGAGGAGAAGAGGTGCCTATATAACGCTAAGAGTATTGGGAGGGAATTTGTAAAATACTACTATACTCATTGGAATGGGAGGGGGAGGAGGTTGAAATAGACACATTCCTGAGTAGGCTACCAATCCCCGGGCTCCCCAAAGAGATGGTGGGAAACCTTGAGAAACCCGTGACAGTGGAGGAAGTCCTGCGGGCCATCACTGCGATGAAATCGGGGACTGCCCCTGAGGAAGACGTTTTCACGATGACATTTTATAAACTATTTAAATCCTTGTTAGCCCTGTTCCTAGTAAAGGTATTCAACGCCTGTCTTGGAGGTGAACCATTCCCCCCCACCCCCCCACGATGATGGCAGCAATTATTGTTGCAATCCCAAAGGAAGGGAAGGACCCCACTAGGTGCCTTTCTTAAAGGCCCATTTCCCTCCTCAATGGAGACGTAAAGATATTGGTTAAAGTCCTGAGAACGAGATTGGAGGTGGGATGGAGATCAGGTGGGATTTATAAGGGGAAGACCAGGGTTGGACAACATCAGAAAGACCATCAACCTGATTCACGGGGCACAAGTGGGGGGGGCGGCGGGTTCTGGATGCATGCCTAGTGGCGTTAAACTCAGAGAAGGCATTCGAAAGGGTTGAGTGGCCCATCATGAAGGTCCTGGGGAGGATGGGACTAGGAACAAACTTCCTGAGGTGGGTCGCAGAGTTATATAATAGACCCAGGGCGAAGGTTTGGATAAACGGGGGGCTCACGGAGACCTTTGAACTCACAAGAGGCACTAGGCAGGGGTGCCCCCTCTCCCCACTGTTATACGCCCTGGCCATGGAGCCCCTGGCAATTGCAATTCGAATGAACGACCGAATTAAGGGTATAGCGGGGGGTGGGGTGGGGGGGATTGAGTGCAAAATGTTATTTGCGGACGATATACTGGCCTACCTTACGAATGTCCAGGCCTCCCTCCCGGCGCTAATGACTCAAATAGCGGAGTATGGCCGCCTCTCTGGACTCAAAATCAATGTTTGAAAATCGGCTATCCTACCGGCACTGGAACAGAGCCCCCTCCTAGACGGAAAAGAGAATTATCGAGGCATGAGGGTTAGCCAGGGGAGCATTCAATACCTGGGCATTAGGGTGACAAGAAAGCTTGAGGAGATGGCGGAGGCTAACTATGACCCCTTACGCGCACAGCTGACGGTGGACTTAAAGAGGTGGCGCCCACTGATACTGACATGGTACGGGAGGATGACCTCCATAAAAATGAATGTGCGCCCTAGACTGCTATACTTGTTTTCTGCGATGCTGAGAGAGCTACCAGACAAGTTCTTCTTGGAAGTTGTAGGGGAGATCCGTAGATTTATATGGGCGAACAAGACGCCAAGGGTGAAAATGGCAACCCTTACCCTTCCAAGGGACAAAGGGGGATCCGGTTATACTATAAAGTGGCACAAATAAGGGGGATCCTGGAGCACATGAGGGAAGATCTGAGGACCTACTGGACCTACCTGGAAGACCTTGCTGCACACCCTCTGAAGGTCAGGGACTATTTTTGGTCGTTGCCCCGATTGATACCGGACCGACTTCGGTCCCACCCCACGCTGGTAGTCTTTTGTTCAGTCTGGCGGGAATCCAGAGACACAGATGGTTATACATCGTGGCCCTACCCATGTCTTTGTTGTGGGGGCCCCTGTTTGACTTGGGACACCAGGATTTTGCCCATTCACAGAGGTGGTCAGATGCAGGCCTTGAGAGGGTGGGACAATTGTTTGAGGGGGGAAGTTTCCAGGAATGGTTTAAGGTGCAGGATGTGCTGGGAGGAGACTCCATTTCAATCTTTGAATAACTCTTTATCAAGGGCATCCTGACAGACTCGAAGTGGGGGGAAGGGTCTGCTACAGAGCTAACAGTAGTGGAAAAAGTCCTAGACCAATTCACAACAAGGAAGGGCATATTGTCCAAGCTATATAAGGCCATGAATGAGACTTGTCTACAGTGGAGACAAACCTTCCAGAGGTACTGGGTAGATTTGGTGGGTGAAGAAATCCCTGAGGAGTGGACACAAATATACAGGGTGGTCTTTCAGGGAGGGCTGTTTACCTCAACAATAGAACATAATTTAAACATTTTAATGGAATGGCACAGGGACCCAGTTAAGCTGTCCAAAATGTTTGGGGGTGCTTCTCCTAGGTGATGCAGGAACCGGGGACCCTGGCCCACATGTGGTGGCGATGCCCCAAGGTACAAGTGTATTGGAAAGAGGTGTTGAGCTGGATGGAAGAGATTACGGGGATAGAGCTGGGCCTAGACCCACTGCAGTCGCTACTGGGGCTGCCACAAAGAGATAGGAAAGAACATAGACTCCGCAGATGTGGGAAGCAATTTTAAGAGCGGGGAGATTGGCCGTAGCCAAATGCTGTAAAAATGAGAAGCTGCCCACGAAAGAGGTGTGGGAGGGAAAAGTACAAAATATGATAATAATGGAAAAGCTGACTGCAGTGGTGAACGACAGGATGCACACATTTAAGGTTGAGTGGTGTGCTTTGTTGTTCAAATGGGGAATGGAGGAGGGTAACCGCGCGGATTAACCAAGTGTGTGAGAGGAATGGGATGGGGACATGAGGGTGAAAGACCCGGAAAGGGGCCGACAACGGAAACGTACAGACACTATGTAAATCTTCCCCTCTGGGACATTGATATAAGGGAACTACACCATTGAACAAAAGTTGATTTAGACGAGGGATGAGGGGTGGTGGGTGGGGGGGGGCTGGGTATGGGCTTGGGGAGGGGGGGAGAGGGGCGGAGGGAGGAGGTTGGGAGACTTAGACTGTGTATGCCAAAGTGGGTTCCACTTAAGTCTTTTGTTATGATTGAAAATGTCTTGTTCTCAATGCCACCAGCACGTGAGAAGGCAAACCTTTTCACAGAATACAGCATAGTAATGTGAGTGATATAAGATTTGTCCAGGATTACTATTGTCTGCTGGCAAAGCCAGGATACAAGCACGAATGCTTTGGTTCTACAGCCTTGAATTTGGCTAACTTTTCACCTCTCAGACTAACACGTATGCTCTTCATTAGAGGTGGCTGCCTAGGGGTTACAACCTCCTATCTGAACAAACCAATTCCTAGACCTTCATCATACTAATGCTATGTTCGTTTTTTTATAGCAACCACTATCACATGCAGGCTTATCATCTGCAGACCTAGGAAAGGCTGGGCTGACTTTTCTGTAATTTGGTATTTATAATCTTGCATATAAACACAGATTTCTGCAATGAGTGGTTAACACACTGAACTATCTTCTGATCCATCGTAGCACTTAAATTTATCAATATGCTTTTTTTTTAATTTAGTTGATTTAGCTAAATTAATCAACTTTACAACATAAGTTATTAAAAGAAATGCATATAAACACAATTCATTTTACAGTCAGAAGGTGAACCAACAATTCATAATTACAGTTTGTTTCAAGTTAATTTAACAAAAATTGCATCTAAAAATCTCATAATAGCAATATGAACTGAAAGTCGCTTGATTGAGAAGAATAGATTCCATTTCCCCATCAAATCAAGCGTCTGATATTGGCAATGTTTAGATAAGAATAGTTCACGTTCTATTGAAGCACCTGGACATATCATAAACAAATGCCATAAGGACTCTCGTGTTCGCTTATTCTAACATAGTCGGCAAAAGTCTAATGATTTGTCAAGGGCTTTACGAGAGACCAGTATTTCGCCGGTATTCCACAAATTAAGTCGAAAAACGCAATATTGCCGAACGGAACACTGGGTTTGGATATCGTAACAAATAAGACTCGCATTGACCAAGTTTCTTCCCAACAAAGGGATTATTTCTATACACTTTGTATTTCAAACATGATTGCTGTGTTTCAATCCAATTGTGTAGGTACAACTTTTTTCAAAAGGGTTTGCACAGATATGTCTGCAGCTAGCATGCATTTCAACTTTGGCTATTGCACATGATCAATATAATCTCCACCAAAAGGTGAGAATGCTTCAGTAGTTGTGCCGTAGTGAACACAGAAACGATGTATACTTCAGTGAACACAGAGAGCATCACAGGATGAATTGATCAGAGCAAAATGTACTTGTCAACAAGTCTTTAAAGGCTCAGCAGCACGCCATAAACAACACACCATAAAATATTCTGGGACGTATGCTGTTAAGTTTGGTAAGCATTGTGGGGCCCCCTCCAAGGTGGGGGCCATGGGGCAAGTGCCCCTTTTGCCCTCACATAACGATATGTCTGCTCAAAAGCATAATTGGAGCTGAGTCTCTCTTCAGTTGCAGTCACCAGCATTTCCAGTGTGAGTGGAAGGTGCATAAAACCCCACCACAACCGCGGAGTTTGGCAGCACAGTTGAAGCTGCAGTCTGAGGCAGTCCGTGGACAGGACGAGCAGCCCAGCAGGATGGTACCTAAACCACCGTCGGGCCGGGACCGGGAAGATGGACGAAGACTGACGAGGAGTGGGAGTGTATCGCTAAGCAAATTAGAGCCAGCCAGGGGTGCCTTATCCCGAGGCTGCCCGCCCCATACCCTATCTCTCACCAAAGACTCCAGATACGCTCGTCAATCTAACTCTTCTGGAGAAATCTCGTCGGCAGACAACACATTCACACAACTGGGGTCTCCTACCCCAGTTAATAAGTTCATTTTTCCGCAAGCTATCTCGCCTAAGCCTGTGGCCGACGACACTTACGTGAAGATGGCACCGGAGGATGTTCCTGCGCTTACAGCGTCTCCAGCATCTCCAAGCGGCGAAGCCGAGCTCACACAGCTACCACTGCCCGCAGCAGCATATACTCCCGGCTCGCCCCCAGTGCAGTCTGCCGAAGGGCTGACTGCGAGGGACTCGCCTGCCGGTTCGAGTTGCGCTGCTGAGGGGCAAGACAGTCGCCCTCGGAGAGGCGCTGGGTTCCCACTCGGCGTGCCTCGGCTGGGACCCGCGGAGTCGAGTGTCTCGACGGTGGAGGTGGTGCTCCCCACGGCCAACATCCCGCCGATGAACTCTATAGAGGAGCCGCGGGTGCCGGATACGGTGGAGGAGCCAGATTCTTCATCAGAGCTGCGGCGGATTGCCGTGTTATTCCACGCTGCGGAAAATGCCGCCCCGCCTCCAGGGGAAGGTGGAGTCAAGAGCCACTTAGAAGAAGAGGAAAATGAAAGAGGAGGAGAGAGAGAGAAAAAACAAAAGAAAATGTTTTGGTCAGCGCCGGAAGGGCAAAAGCCCCGTACTTTGAACTCGGAGTCCAGCGTCCAACTAGATGACTCCATTGTTGAAATGAATACCACGGAGGACTCTACCTCCTCCATTGTGACCCCTCCTCCAAAGAAAAAAATCAACAAAGGAAAGCAAGGGCCAAAAGTGTCTAATTCAGCAGTGCTAAAAAAACCTAAAAGCATGCAGCAAAACGCCCCAAAAAAAAACAACAATACAAAAAAGAAACCGCCTGCTCTAAAGACTATGTCGAAAGCAGTGCTATGCAACTCCCTGAAGGAATACTTCACCAGCCAAGGGAAAAGGAAATACGACGTCCTAAAAGAACTTACGGACGCAGAGATACTAGAAGTCTCTTGTGAGCATCTAACAGAACCATCTCAGAGCGTGGCTGATTCAATTGGCTTCAACAACTATAATAAAGTCCTTGGGTAGTTTAATTTTTCAAGTGTAGTAGAGGTTCCTCTGAAGGCCGTGTGCCCGATTACCTTACCGGCCCCGGCAAGTCCAGTTCTTAATGTTAACCCTACGGTTAACACCAACGACAAAACCTGTGGTCCTGTTTGTCCAAATTTTTACCACAGATTCCGTTATCATCGCTTACTTCAACAATATTGCTGAAACCGCAATCCCTTTCGCCAAACACGTCTCAATTGGAAAGCGTGACGGATCCAGAAAGTCCAACAGATCTTTACAACGGAACCCCACTTCAAGGAAACGCTAAGAGAAATCAGACCAGTTCCCCAAGAACTTGCTCCCCACCTCAAGGGACTGTATCCCCGATAGCTAAGGCCCCGAGTTGTAGAGCGGGGAAAAAGAGTCAGGAGCAAAACCCTCAGCTTCCCTCAATTCCCCACTTAGCAACCCCAAGGAGAAAAAGTAAATCGGGAGAACAGCCTCAACAAGAAAATCAGAAAGATTTGCCTCCAAAGCGGCTGGATCTAGCAACGCTGATGTCTGCAATCACTATTGCCCTAGCCCCGTTTGGCAAACTCTACGAGGCATTAAGTGATTCATCAAAAGACCATACTACCCTACTAGCAATGATCCACACAAAACTGATTTACCTGGAAGGTTATATCGCAGCAAAGGAAAAACTGGATTCTGAACTCTTTAATAAAATCCTGCTGACATCCTCTAAAACTGTCTCGACACCAAAACAACCAAGCCAGAGACCGATTGAAATTAAAGACTCTACAGACCAAGGCTCACAAACTGAACCTGTTCTTCAGCCGACGCATCAGTTGACAACTAACCTCTGTGGGGCGGCCAGTAACCTACCCGAGGCCAATTCTCTTGTCCCAGCTTAAACATAAAAAGAACACGTCCTTCTCTGTTTTGGCGGGTACAAATGATTCATTTCCGTCGGCAAACGGGGGGAGGGGTTCCTCCTCCATTAAACCGCTTCCTAAAGAACGTCCTGTGAAAACGAACATCCCCAAAAAACCTATGGATACTCCGAACAGCTTGTCACTCCCTTCAACAAGGAGGGACACAGCGAAGGTCCTGGTACACAGAGATAAAAATACAGATTACCGAGAACAAGAGACCACTACTCCGCAATCACCTTTAACAGGACCTTTGACCAGGCCCAAAAATAATCACCTTAAGGTCAAAGAACTTCCATTTCGAAATTCGGCTGTAGAAAACCCAGCAATTCCATCTAATCAAAGAAAGTCCCCAATCACAACGGAAGATTTCATGAGTGACGACCACTTCATGAACCTCACCACCCATTCATCACCGGCAAGTGAAGTGGAACTACAAAATTGGCACCAGGAAAAACAGGATTTGTCACTTGAAAAGAACAAATCTGCCTCTTCCCTACCGCTAAAACGAAGAAGACGGAGTGGTACATGCATTGATGACTATCCGCGAAGATACCCAACAGGTCCGAAGGAAGGAGGCCAAGTTCCATCTCCAACAAAACACCGCCGGAAAGAACCAGATTCAAAGGAAGACAATCGCTGCGACTCAAACAGGAGAAGATCTTCTACTAGTCCTAGAAGATACCGCACTTCAAAAAAACAAAATAGCCCAATTAGACAAAAAGTCTTTTCTAGAGTCCATAGATCCGAAAAAAAACTTCCTCCATCTACTATCTTCAAAATTGAACAAATCCCACAAAACTCAGAAGTAATAACATTGAACAGAGGTACAATCCTAAAAATTCTGAAGCATTCCAAGACTTTAAAACACCTAACAACGGCAGACTTAACCCTAGTGGAACCCTATCATAAAGGAAACAAAGCTAAGGCTTTTTTTCATGTCAAACACCAAGCGGTAAGGAGAAGTAATAGTGACGATTCCAGCGATCTCCGCAAATGCGGATATACCATCACTGAATGGTTATGCACAGCAGATAAAGAAACCAAGTCTGGGCAACACCGACGAGCTACTCAAGGCAAATCAGAAAGAGAAAGAAACAGGAGTACCGGTGACTACAGTAAACCTTCAGGTCAACAGACACTCTTCAGACTTTAACAACGATAAAGAGGGGGGAGGCCCAAAAGAGAAAGTAAACCAAACACCTGTGGCAGTAGTAAGCGATAAAAGAGAAGAACACAGTACAAGCCCAGTTCCAAAAGATTTATCGGCGACATCAAGAACCGAGATAAACACGACAGCTGAAAAGTTAAGGTCAAGGCCCCAACAAGCAGGAAACACCAAATCATCATTTGCCCCTTTAAAACAACTTCTTGCGTGGCTCCCTCAGGCACCAAAGCCATCAACGAAAAAATAGCAATCATCATCCGTGAGTCCGAGAAATAATGACTCCATCTCTCAACTACTCTCGAGAGACTCACAAGCCTTAACGCCCGAAGAACGCTCGGATATTACGCTGATGTCTTGGAACACAAGAGGATTTAACCACCTTACAAAACCTGGTGAGGTTAATCTTGCAGATTATGACATTATCACCCTGCAAGAAACATGGCTCCTAGAAAAACCAGGAATCGATGGATTCTCAGTCATGGTAGCACCAGCTAGAAAGGGTCGTGTGGGACGCCCCTCTTCCGGTCTGCTGATAGCAGTACGAAACGGAGTAGGTCTCACAATCAAGAAGCGTTTGGGAGCCACTCAAAATCATCTAGTAGTGCTTGTCGAATGGTCACAATCCTCTGAAGCAACGACTGATGAAAATAAAAATAGAAAAAACAAACAAAAAGAGACACATTGCCTCGCCATTATCACGACGTACTGGAACCCACAGTCCATTACGGACGAGAAATTCCTTAACATCATTGAAGCTGAGATAGATCGAATTCTAACAACCCAAGAAGATACGCTGATTATAATAACGGGAGACCTGAATGCAAGATGCCCAAGAAAGGGACAAGACAACATCTCCACAAAAGAAAAAATCAAGGCAGATTCTCGAGGGGATAAATGGCAGTCACTTATGAACACCAGAAACCTTCACAACATCGAGGAAGCACTCCTCCCAACGAACCCGATCCCGTCATGGGAAAGAGGCAGGCAAAAGGGGACAATAGATTACATTTTTACATCAGAGGCCCTGTTAGCCAGGATGACCTTGTTTGAAACTTTGCGCTCTGGGGCGAGCGACCATAACATCTTAAAAACCAGCTGGCCATCCAAGCAAGACGCAAGACTTATTCTATCTGAAGCCTCGGAACCTACCCTGCAAGGAAACCGACTCAAACTCACGAGCGAAAGGATTAGAGAACTGACGAGTGCGTAGGAAAGGCAGCAGTATAGAGAAGTGGATCCTCTAAACCATCTAGCAGACTACCAACCTCTGCTCATTCCATATTATTCTAAAAGTCAAACAAAAAGAACTGCAATTAATCCTTTTCACGAGTACGACCGAGAATTAGTACTTAAAAGACGAGAGCTCCGGAAATTGAAAAGACAGGCGACAAACTTAAGAACGACTGACGCTGAGAAACTTTATATCCAAGAGCAAAAAATCTACAAAGCCTGGTTACGATTCCATCGATTTGCTTTATACCAAAAGGACGCCGAAGAAATGCTTAAGAAATTAGCAGACACAAATTCGGGAGCGTTTTGGCAACTGATAAAAAAAAACGACGGCACCGATATGTCATCTACAACCTCAAATTGTATTGGAGAGGCAGCATGGATATCCCACTTCTCGTCCATTTTCAAACCCCCTGAGACGAATGTTAAGAACAGAATATCGCCAGTTGCAAATAACGTCTGGGAGGATCTTTCTGGCATCGACGACATCAGGCTAGCCATAAAAAGGCTAAAACCATCCAGAGCGCCGGGCCCCGACGGAATTACTAACATCGACCTAAAAAACCATCCCGCAGAATGGGCCTTGTTTATTAGCAAAGTGTTCAAGAACTGTACTCTGTCTAGATCAATTCCGGAGTCCTGGTCTACTTCAGTTGTTGCCCCCATATATAAGAAAGGGGACAGGTCGGCCCCGGTCAATTACCGCCCAATCGCCTTGTTGGACACTATTGGAAAGATCTACGGGTCGCTTCTCCAAAAAAGCTTTCAATCGTGGTCCAAATCAGCAGAATGTAACGATCCCTTCCAAGCGGGCTTTATGAAAAACTGCGGAACCCAAGTCAACATATTGATTCTCAGCATTTTGAAGAGCAAAGTCATCGAAGGGTCCGGGAAGATCTATTTAGCCTTTATAGACCTTACCCAGGCTTTTGACCAAGTCGATCGAGAGCTGCTATGGACCAAACTATCTGCCTGGAACTGCCCGCCATCATTATTGGCACCGATTAAAGCTCTCCATACAGCAACTTCTATGAGAGTAAAATTGAACCGTCAAGGGTTACTTTCTGAAGCCATATCGACCTTCAGAGGGGTAAAGCAGGGCTGTCCCCTTGCACCGGCCCTGTTTATCTCCTTTATGGGGGACATCAAAGAAAGCGCAAGCCAAATAAGATCTTTTCCACCTAAAATTGGCCAAACACCTTTAGCCAGGCTTCTCTACGCCGACGATATTATCCTTCTCGATCAAACAGAAATTGGCCTACAAAGGCAACTTAACAACTTGGCCTCGTATATATCCGCTAACAACTTGGAAATCAATAAGGAGAAGACAAAAATCTTGACAATAGAAAAATGCCAGGGGAAGAAGCAAAGAAAAAAACCAAGCTGGAACATTGACAAAGTACCCTTGGAGAGTATTAAAACCTATAAATATCTCGGCGTAATGATTGACAGCTCCAAATCTGAACTCGCCATGCAGCACCATCTGTGGGACAAAACCCGAAAACTAACAACACAGGCGAGGATCATAGATAGGAAGTTCGGACGCTTCTCGTTGATACCGGTGCTCAAATTCTACAAGGGTAAGGTAGTTCCTTGCCTGGTCTACGGAGGCGATGCCCTTCCTACCCTCCCGAGGGCTTTATGGGGAAAACTAGAGGGGTACTTCTGGCGGAAGGTCCTCCAGCTTCCGAACTCGGCACCGATTGCAGGTATCAGAAGGGAGCTAGGTCTTCGATCACTGAAAGCAGCTAAAGAGGCAGGAGAAATGTCACTATTTAGGAAAATACTTATGCCCGAGTCACCTCCGCTATACAACCTGTTAAATACAGAAATGAGCAGCAACACCTGTAAGATGCTGACCACATGGGCCTCTAAACAAAGAGCTATTCTTGAGAACATCGCATGCACAGAAGAGACATTGATTGGTAACCCAGTCAAAGTAAAAAAAAAATGGACCAAGAGGACTGGGTTGAAACCCACACAATGGCCGAAAAGAACAAACTTCTAAAACATCTCCCGTCCCAACCTAAAAAATTGGATGCGATTCCTGAAATAATCAAAAGATTTCCGGACAGAGCTCTCCGCTCAACCCTTCTAAGGGCGAGATTGAATCTTTTGCCTACTAACGAAATACGGGCCATAAGAGGCCTTTCTGACTCAAACCTCTGTCGACTGTGTAACACACAATCCGAAAAGGAGTCAGTGAAACACCTTCTCATGAGTTGCCCTAAGACCATCAAATGGAGAACAGTGTTTTTAGGTCCTCTATTAAAACCCTTTTCACAGTATGATGAAGAAGTGTGGTGGTCCCGTTTAATGAGTGGCTCACGGACCACGTGGTCTATAGCAACAGCCAAAATTCTTAATGCCGCGCTGGAGGAATGCGCAAAGAAAGGTTTGGTCAACGTCAGTAAATAGTACTGAATCGAACTGAAACAAACTGATAACTGAAAATACCCACAAACGGACGGGCTAACAAGAAATAAACAGTCGAAAAAAGGAAATTAAGTGAAAAGAAATGAAACGTAACAACAATTTTGCAAAATCATAAAAATGATAAAAGCAAAAAAAAAAAAATAAATAAATAATTGGAGCTTGACTGGAGCGGGTGCTTGACCCTGGTCGACCCTGGTTGGCAGACCTGATCTCCTCCCACCAGGCACTGCGATGACCTGGATGCACTCCCCAAGCTGTGATGGTTCCCTGACCATGGTTGGAAAACCTGGTTTCTTCCTACCAGGTGCTGCCATGGAAAGAACAGCCTGAATGCTCCCCCAAGCTGTGGTGTCACATACAGACTTGTTTTACTCAACTGCCAAGTACTGCATGTACTGTCTTATCAGTTCTGCATTTATCTTTATATGGGTGCAGATCCCAGTCTCACACTTCTGACTTTAGTTTCCCACTTTATAAGCTTGTTCACTCCCTTGCCAAGCCTGAGTACATAACCATGTCCAGTCAACCACTTCTTCCACAGTTGCAGGGTTCCAGACCCTCCTTTGCCAGCCTCTCAGCTCGTGCAACCACCTCCTTAGGCTTTCAGTGCCTCTTTGATCACCTGCATACCTTACTCCGCGGTCTGTGGGGGGTGTCGGCTCCTTCGGAGTGGCTGGGCTCTGCCATTCAGCAGCCTCTCTCACTCTGCAGCGGCTCTGCAGTCCTTTCGGCATTCCGGACAGTGCGGTTCCTTCCCTGCGCGCTCCCCGGGTCTCGGGGATGCCCAGAGTTTCAACCCACCTTCTGGTTGTGTGGTCCTCGCGTCCTGGGCTGGCCTCGATCTCCCTCTCCATTCTTGATATCCTGGTTAACTGCCGTCTTCACTCCTGGTCTGTGGCTCTATCTTCGGCTAGGGCCTCCCTCTGGAACAGCCTCCCTGCCACTCTAAAACTTGAGGAGAACCATCTCCGGTTCCGGAAGCACCTCAAAACCTTCCTTCTGCCTTCGCTTCCCTTCTCCCCTGCTGATCTGCTCTCTTGGCACTGTGCACCTGGCCACCCTCTGTCCCCTGGGCCCAGGTACCTGCTCACCCTGCCACCTTCCTGCACTGCCTCCTGGCCACCCCTTGTACTGGGGACTGTATCTGTACCCATACAGCCGCCCCCCCCATTTTTCTTCTTTTTCTGCACTTATTCAGACTTACATTGGAGCAGAATTCTGCTCTTGCGATTCCTCCAAGGAGGGCTTGACACTGGTTTCCCCAGTGAAGTGTTTGGCAGCTGTCTCCAGCTCCACTTTCTTTGCTGGCTGGCAAAGGATCCCCATCTGTCTGGAGGGTGCACTGGTGCACAGCCCCATCTCAGTAAAGCACAGCTTCCCTGCTCCTTACTCCCAGAGGGAGGGTTTGACACCACTTCCTAGTTTCCCCTCTTCTATTTCTACTGAGGTTGGACCGATGGGAAGCCGGGCTGTGTTGAATGAGGAACGCAAAGTGGCAAGTTTGAACCTAACTTCAATGAACTGTGAAAGAACTGTAAAAGTGTTGAGGGGAGACCAGCTGCAGAGGGAACCGGCACCACGTGGGTGTCGCTCTGAAAGACTCTAGTTGATCCCCCTCCGAGCAAAACTAAAGAAACCAGAAGGCCATAGGAGAGCCGCCAGAAGAGGTCAAAGTGGTCATACTGGAGGTCTAGTAAAATCCTCGTACAATCGAAAGACTTTGATCTACAAACGTGAGAAAGTAGGGAAGTGATTCCTGCATGGTGAAAGTAAAAAGGGGAAAGTGAATCCTGTGAACATTACAAGTGAAAGTGAATGTGAAGTTGGCAAGAGTGAACCAAGACGAGGGGTGCTAACGTGGAGGGGCAAAGTCTAAGTCCTGAGAAACAGTGTATTGACAAATGCAAGGAAGTCCACTATGAACTGTTGACATTGAGGAGGGGACAAGCGAAGTACACTGTCCCGCTGGTTGTTTGGAATCCGACCGAGGGAGAAACCAAGAGGCACCGTCGGACAGGAGAAATGCATTGTCTCTCTTGTCATAGAGGGTCAGAGCCCGGCAGATGGAGATCCAGGGGTGGAAGGCTAACACCCTGAAAATACATAAAGCAATCACGTGAACCTGAGCAAGGGAGGTTCACAGCGAACTGTTGAACAGACTTTTTTGTGAGAACAATAGCAGGAATACTTGTTGAAAGCCATAAGGAACCTGGAGGCCAACAGTCGAGACGGGTCCGAGCGCGAATGAGGGAGATGCAGGGGTGAAGTCATCACCCAAAATCCATTTAGAAGAGGAACAGTTTTGAAGGGTCAGCCCCATACAGGGGGACCTGAGGGTTAAATCATCACCCGACGTGAACTGTAAAGGGAACTTTGTGTTTGTTTTGTGAATACCTCAGGCCCTCGAAGGCAAGAGATTTTCAAGAAGAAACAAGACTTGATATGATATGATATGATATTTTATCGCGCTCGTACAAAAGTGTTTCAGAGCGCGACTAGGCAAGGGAGGGGAACAGGGGAGAACACAGCACAACATAAAAAACGATCTTACTAGGCCCACTGACATTGAGAACGCGCTAGTGCATGGGAAAGGGAAAAGGGAAAAAGTGCATGGAAGGGGGAGAGTGGAAAGTGCAGAAGCCGAGGAGCGCAGATAAATAAAATAAATAGAAAATTGAGGCAAACTGTGGTAGTGCAGCCAGCAAGTGGCAAGTGCTGTGTTTAAGGCAGCAGACTGGGTAAGTCTGAATAAGTGCAGAAAAAGAAGAAAAATGGGGGGGCGGCTGTATGGGTACAGATACAGTCCCCAGTACAAGGGGTGGCCAGGAGGCAGTGCAGGAAGGTGGCAGGGTGAGCAGGTACCTGGACCCAGGGGACAGAGGGTGGCCAGGTGCACAGTGCCAAGAGAGCAGATCAGCAGGGGAGAAGGGGAGCGAAGGCAGAAGGAAGGTTTTGAGGTGCTTCCGGAACCGGAGATGGTTCTCCTCAAGTTTTAGAGTGGCAGGGAGGCTGTTTCAGAGGGAGGCCCCAGCCGAGGATAGAGATCTACCCCAGCTTGTTTCTTTGAAAAACTACTGACGCTGAGGGAGTTAGAGGTAGAGGAGCGAAGAGCTCGAGAGGGGAGGTATTTGCAGAGGGATAGCTGAAGGTATTTTGGACCCAGGCCCCAGAAAGCCTTGTGGACAATGCAGAGGGTTTTGAATTTAATCCTTGCATCCACTGGGAGCCAATGGAGAGATTTCAAAGCTGGAGAGATACGATCCCAGGGCTTGAGGCCAAGGACAAGCCTCGCAGTCCTGTTCTGGATAAGTTGTAGACGGCGGAGAGTAGAGGCAGGTAGATTTAGAAAGAGGCTGTTACAATAGTCCAAGCTAGAGAGAACCAGACCTTGGGATACCATGAGCTTCTGGGGGAAGGAGAGGAAAGGCAGAATACCTCTGAGGAGGTGCAGTCGGAAGTTTGACTTTTAGAGACATCAGAGAAATGGACCAAGAAGGAAAGTGTGGAGTCAAAGATGACGCCAAGGTTCTTAGCCTCGCAGGTAGGAGTAGGAGGAGGGCCAAGGGAGGCCGGCCAGAGAGTGAGGGAAAAGGATGGAGATGGTGTGCCGATGAAGAGGATCTCCGTCTTGCTGGCATTCAGACAAAGATCATTGGCGGCACACCAATTTTGAATGGCAGTCAGTCAGTCAGAGATGAGGGAGAGGAGGTGGCCGAGGGCAGCCGGAAAAGGAGTTGAGTGTCATCAGCGTAGCACTGAAAATTTGAGCAGAAAATGGCAATGCAGTGATCGAGAGTTGCCAGGTATTGGTTGAAAAGCCAGGGTGAGAGGTTAGACCCCTGGGGAACCCCACAGGTGGAGAGGAAGATAGATGATAGGAAAGACCCCAGTTGGACCTGGGAGGGTCGATCAGAGAGGAAAGAGGTCAGCCAGGCCAGAGCTTGATCAGTGATACCCAGATTATCATGGCGACGGTTGAGCAGGATGGTGTGGTTGACCGTGTCAAAGGCAGAAGAGAGATCAAGAAGGATGAGGACAGAGGGAATGTTAGAATCAAGGTTGGAGAGCAGATCTTCACGGATATTGAGGAGAGCAGTTTCCGTGCTTCTGGCCGCTCTGAAGCCAGACTGGTGGTCATGGAGACAACCAACAGAATCTGAATGAAGGTTAAGATGAGAGATGGGCAGCTTTTCCAGGTGTTTGCCCCGTAAGGGGGTAATGGAAATTGGGCGATAGTTTGCCGGACAGGAAGGATCAGCTGTGGGTTTCTTGAGAAGAGGATGCACAAGGGAGTGCTTCAGAGGGGAGGGGAAGGATCCTGAGGCAAACGAGTGGTTGCAAAAATCAGCAAAGGCAGGAGCGAGGGTGTCAATGTGGTCCTTGATGGTTGGCCATAAACGGTCCTGATTGATGCCATTGGAACTGTTAACTCGTGCTGGGAAAGCTCGAGTGTGTGCTGTGCTCCAGGCTCCCTTCTTACTCGTGCTTCAAACATGGGGAAGGGAGTTCCAAGCTACTGCATCCTGACATATTATTTACAAACACTTTTTTTTCCTTTTTTTAAACTATCCCACACCCTTTTTGTATTAG
Organism: Ambystoma mexicanum; assembly: GCF_040938575.1. NCBI lineage: Eukaryota > Metazoa > Chordata > Amphibia > Caudata > Ambystomatidae > Ambystoma > Ambystoma mexicanum. Next base: position 1,468,483,325 of record NC_090931.1, on the reverse strand, counting down.
TTTTGAGGTTTGGCAAAAAGTTTCTTAGTATAGGCCTTTATTATTTTACACAACATCACAAGGACTGCCTTCTTTTTCAATTGATGGTCGACGCTTGTTCCTATCTTAGATTTAGGTTTATATTGGGCGTTCTTCCAACCTTCATACAGGTAAACACCCTTGAACTGTGATCACTTGTGTCTGTTTTACTGTTGTCAGCATGAGTTCCTCACAATAGAGATAAAACAGGTCCAGAAAGGGCGGCAAGGGTGTCGTAGGAAATAACAGCATCTTACTCAGCAGAGAACGCCTAGAGGGTTGCAACACAGCGAGACTCAGCCGCATTGTGACTATAACCAATGCGGAACGCCATCTTGGATGCAGCAACTAGACCAGCAACCAAATGTGTGGTGTATAACATGATGGCTAGTGCTGCCTCCTCCATCTTTGCCATTTCGACCAACAAGTGGTCGTGACAGTATGACCCCTTCTCCTCCATTCTGGTCCTTGCTTCCATGGATTGCTTCTATGAAAACCGCGGAGAAGGAGCAGGGCTTGAAAATGGGAGGCTGGATCCCAAGTGCTTTCTTACAGTGTACAAAATATTGCAGGGCTCCTCTGAAATATCGTGAATCACTCTATCGGTCGACTTTGTATTTCTCTGGAGTAACCTCCCCATTGGATAGTAGAGTAGTGTGGTTGGGATGAGACTGGTGGTAGGGATCTGGGTGATAGGACTTCAACAAAGAGGAGTGAACGACCGTATGGATGTGTTTCCAGGTCTTTGGCAATCTTAATCTGTAGGCTACAGGATTGATGCGAGTGGAAATGACAAAAGGACCCTGAAAAATGGGAGGCAACTTGGACGCGCGAATCCAGCACGGTAAGTATTTAGTGGACAACCAGACCTTGTCTCCGATCTTCCACTCGAGATTTTCATTGCGATGAGTGTCAGCGTAGTGTTTTATTTGGTCTTGTGTAGGCTGTCCTTTTGTGGCTTCGTGGCTGTCAGTGATTTGTTTCAGTAAGATATCAAGAGATGGCAAGTTGGTCACAGGTAGCACAGAGGTAGGCAGAACCCCAGGATGCCTACCCAAAGAGCAAAAAAAGGACTCCTCTTAGTAGCCATATGCCAGGAGTTGTTATATGCAAACTCGGCTAGAGCCAGTATCTCGGACCAGTTATCCGGTGTATGGGTTATGTAGCACCTAAAGTACTGTTCCAAAGTGAGGTTAACCTGTTCTGTCTGCCCGTTTGTCTGAGGGTATTCCCAGAAGACCGAGATCCTTCAATCGCCAGTAATCTACACAAGGTTGCCCAGAAGTGAGAGGTGTACTGTGAGCCTCTGTCAGTAGTTATGGATAGCGGCAGTCCATGTAATCGAAAGATGTCACAGAGGAAAACCCTAGCCATCTCTGGGGCTGTAGGTACCCCAGGTAAAGGCGAAAAATGCAGTCTTTGTAAATGAGTCCACCATGACCATGATAGCTGTATGACCCCTCGAAGGAGGCAAATCTCCCACAAAAGCAGAGGTATGTGTGCATGGATTGGTGGGACCTGGGGATTGAGTGAGTTTACCAACTGGCTTTTTGAAGCTGTACTTGTTTTTGGCACAGACCAGGCATGAGGAGATGTAAGTCTGAACATTAGTCCTCATCGTGGGCCACCAGATAGAGCGGGAGAGGAGTTCCAGAGTGGATATGAGCCCCCCAATGTCCAGCAGTGGGTATATCATGAATTAAGGCAAGGACCTTTTTTTTGTAGTCAATAGAAGGAACTACCAGACGGCTCTTGTAGAAAAGCGATCTGTCCTGACCTTTTGGCAAAACAATTACTAGGAAATGTTGATACAAGTATTTGACATTGTCAAGAAAAGGTTGGATGAGATGATCACCGTCTTATTTGTTTTTCACATACATTTATATTGGTGTTTACAGTAACAATTAAACAGGAACCATAACTAACCCACCCCCCAACCCCTGTCCCATCCGATCTCAGTGTAGAATTTCTTTATCCCCTGGGTCGGGTATAGTCAGGGCTTCCGCCATGTCTCCTGTCACCTCTAGGGCCTCCACAATCTTCTTCTCCTGGCCGCCAGTCAGGCCTCTCCTTCCCGTTCTTCCCCTCACACCAGACCCTCATTCTCCTCAGGCACCATGCTCCTCTAGAGTCTCTTTGGAGGAGGTTCATCACCAGGTCCCAATCTGCCAGGAAGCCCTGATGATTCCCCTGCAGTGATATTATATGATCTGATATGGGATTTATAACGTGCCTATACACAAGTGTTTCATGGGTTACCCATTCCATGGATGCAAACTGCCAGATTTTGCTCACCCTTTCATGCTCCCTGGGTGGGGCCTTCGACTTCCACTTCTGGGCGATCACCAGGCCCCCCGCTAACACTAGTATCACATACATCTTCCTCTGCACTTTCGAGGGAAGGTCATCTATTGTTCCTCAAAGGCCTAAAATTGCCCCGCCCCAGTTACCCTTGCATCTCTCCCCCGTCATTTTCGCTATTGCTTCCGATAATAGGTCCCATTAGGCCTTGATTCGGGGGCAATCCCACCCCACACCTCTCCAGGTTCCCATCTCTTCAGGTTCCCTCCAGCAGTCCTTCTTCACTTGCGGGAATAGCTTGTTCAAGGCCCACGGTGTGAGGTGCCATTAGCACAATAGTTTGGTCCAAAATTCTTGTATTTGAATAGAACTTGCCAGTTTTGGTATGTTCTCCCAGACCTGTGCCCTCTCAGTCTTCTATCTGGCGTCCAACCGCCTCATCCCACAGGCTCTTATATCGTATCAGCGCTGCTTCCTCGTTTTGCTTTATAAACTTGTAGAGGGTGCCCACAATATTTGTATCCACCGCATTGCCTGTCAAGAGTTTTTCAAATGACATCAGGGGTCTCAGTGCTGCCTTCTTTATGTCTTGCTGGAGTACCCAATGCTGCAGTTGTGTGATACGGTATCTCTCTTCCTCCCCCAGGCAAAAGTTTGATTTACATTGGGTGAATGATTTGATTTCTCTTCCCTCAAACATATCTCTTAACTTGAGGTCACCTCCCCCTTCCCACCTGCTGAAGCCCTTCCCCTGTTCCCAAGGGGAAAATTGCGGATTATAAAAGATTGGGGTGAAAGGCGATGGGAAGGACGTGAGGCCGGCTCTGGTTATTAGCTCATCTCAAGTGTCCCATACTAGTGTTCCTATCGTGCTTTTGTATAGGTTTTGGGACAGTTCCCCTCTTCCCCCCCCACACCCCTGGGTTTCCACAAGACTGCCTCAAGATGCTCTCCCACCAATGCCTCCTCCATTTGTCTCCATTTCTTGTTTCTGTTGTCTTTCAGCCAGTCTCTAATTACTCTTATTTGGGCAGCCAGGTAATAAGGTCTAATGTCTGGGACCCCCAAACCCCCCTTATTTCTTGACATTTGCATCAGACTTCTCGCGACTCTGGGTTTTTCATTGTTCCCAATAAAGTTTCCTATGAGCTTTTGGATCCCTTTTGAAGAATGGTTTGGGGACTTTCATTGGAATTACCGTGAAATAGTGTAGAATTTTGGGGAGTATGACCATCTTGATCACATTGATTCTCCTTAGCCACGAAATCCTGAGTGGGCTCCACCCCTGTAACAACTGTCTAATGTGGGATAAAAAAGGCGGATAGTTATTAGCATACCTTGATTCAATATCTTTGGTGATGTTGATCCCTAGATATTTTATCACAGTCGACGCCCAGCTATAATGGAAGGCTTTTTTGATCCCCCGCTCTACCCCCCTCTCTAACGTTAGGTTGAGGGCCTCTGACTTGGTAGTGTTGATCTTCAGGTTGGCGACTTCTCTAAACTTCCCCAGCTCCCACTGCAGTGTCCTGAGGGACCCGTTCGGGTCTGACATGGTTAGCAGAAGGTCGTCTGCGAAGGTCTCCCCTTTTTGGGGCTGCCCACCAAACGGAATGCCTGCTAGGTCCTCTGCGGCCCAGAGTGTGGCCAGCAGTGGTTCCAGGTGTATTGCGTAAAGCATGGGGGAGAGGGTACAGCCCTGTTTTGTTCCTCTAGTCACACTGACCCTGATAATTGCCCATTAATCAAAAGCCGTAGGGCTCGGTTGGAGTAATTTGACTTGATCATTGCCAGCAAATGTTCCCCAAAGCCCATTCTCCTCCTAGCAGCAAATATGAATTGCCACTCCACCCTGTCAAACGCTTTCTGCATCTAACATGAGGAGAAGTGCCGGAAAAAAATTTATATTCACCTTTTCAAATAAGTGTATTAACCTTCTGGTGTTATCCCCAGTTTGTCTACCGCGTATGAATCTTGATTGGTCAGTTCTGATCAGTTTACGAAGGTAGATGTCTATCCTAGTGGACAGAATTTTCATGCAGATCTTCGCATCAATGTTTATTAGTGCAATCGGCCTTTAGGACTTGCAATTTTCTGTGTCTTTGTCACGTTTGAGGAGGAAGACTACCTTAGCTTCCTCCATCGATGGAGTTATTCTCTCTTGTTTCTATCACCGTCTTACTTTGGAGAATCTGTTCCTTCTTCTCAAATCCATCTTCTTCTGCCATAGTATGCCAGGACAGAGCATCGGCCACCACCTTTTAACTTCCTGGCAAATATGTGATGTGAAACTTGTACTGGGATAAGAAATAAGCCCATCGAGCCGGTCTGCTGTTCTTACATTCAAGTTGTTGTAATACTTGCAAGTTCTTATGATCCATGCAGACTTCAAAAGGATCTTTGGAACCGAGCAGCAGATGTTTCCACTCTAAACAGGCCGCATGTATGGCTAGTAACTCTTTTTCGATCACAGAGAAGTTCCATTAGCTAGGGTTTAGAGTCCCTGAGTAGAACGCCACAGGATGTTCTTCCAGATCGTTTCCTTCTTGTTTGAGCACTGCACCGATGGCTCTGTGTGAGGCGTCAGTCACTACGATAAATGGTCTAGTCTGGACAGGTTGTATGAGAATGGGTGCTGAACAGAACCTGTGTTTGAGAGTCTGAAAGACGTCTTATGCAGCCTCATTCCAAAGAAAAGGAACTGCCTTTTTCAACAGGTGGGTAATGGGTAGTACCAGCTTTGAGAAATCGTGTATACATCTTCGGTAGAAATTTGCCACCCCCAGGAATCGTTGTCTGACTTTCACAGATTTGGGAGTAGGCCAGGAAGTGATAGCCATCACCTTGCAGGGATCCATCTGTATTCCGAGGTGTGACAAAATTAATCCTAAATAAGGCACGTACCGCACCTCGAATAGGCATTCTTGAGGCCGATGTAATATTTCAGAGAGGTGTCCTTGATGTTCCAGCGAATTGTTGGAATACACAAGTATGTCATCCTGATAAATGATAACATGCCTAAACAGTCCATGAATGTTTGAAAATTGTCACGAGCGTTCTCCAAACCGAAGGGCATCACCTGATACTCAAATTGCCAAAGGGAGTGTGAAAAGCGGTCTTCCACTGGTCCCCTTCCTTAACCAGGAGCAGATGGTAAGCTCCTCTTAGATCAAGTTTATTGAACAACGTAGCTCCCTGGACGGCTTCCAATATGTCCTTTATCAAGGCCATAGAATATATCGGTCTTTGACGGTCCCCCTGTTCAGGCCTCGATAATAAATACAGTGTCTTCGCTAGTGTCTCCCTTTACTATGAAAAATAGCAAAAAGAAACCTGCACGTGATCTGGATTCCCTTATGAGGCCTTTGGCAAGATTGTCATCAAGATATTGCCATAAGGCCTTCTTTTCAGGAATGGATAGTGAGTACATCCTACAGAAAGGAATGATGGCATTGGGAAGAATGTCAATGGAGCAATCTTTGGGTCGATGTGGAGGCAGCTCCTTAGGCAGTTGATCCTTGGGAGAATTTCTGGTAATTCGTAGGGACGAGTGAAACTTCTTGAATGGTTGAATGGAGATCAAGTGGCCCTTCCATCTGTGCCACCCTAGCCAAAGAAGGTGCGCTATTCGGATAACAAAGATCTCCACAGAACACAGATGAAAACGTAACCAGGTTTTCCTTCCAATTGATGTCCGGATTATGTCTGCGCAACCATGGGATACCTAGGATAAGCAGGAAATGTGCAGCCTAAATGATGTCAAAGGTAAGACGTTCCTTATGATTTGTTATTTGCATCATCTTGGTCCTCCTGTTTAAGGGTCCAGAACTCAAGGGTCGGCCATCCACGCCTTCCACTGGTTGGTTTGCAGTTCGCTCTTCCAGCTGAATACGATGCCTTTCTGCCCATTGAATATCCATGAAAATTACGGCTGCCCCGCAGTCAATGAGAGCCAATTGTGTTAATGGAGAAACTGGTTTCGTCCTGTAGCTGGTTCAAAACCATTAACTGGTCTTCGGACTCAGCAGGCCCCTGATAGTCTGCCTTGGAGGGATCTTTCTTACTTCCCCAGTCAAGAACTTCTTCTATGACCGGGGGTCTGGAGTCTCCCGGCTTCTTAGGTGGGACTTCTGGGCAATCACGAAGCAGATGTCCCTGAGACGCACAATACATGAACAAGCCCATGTCTCTCCTTTGTTGCCTTTCAAGTGGACCTCTGGCAGAACCCACCTGCATTGGTTCTTCAGACGGAGCGGCATCCTTGGGCATAGAGTGTGTGACTGGTTTGGGTTGAGTCCCGCTTTTTGTCTTCTCCTTTCCACCGGACGTTCATGTTGTCAGAACTCTATCTGGAGAACCAGGGATATTAGATCTGCCAATGTCTCTGGCCGAGGGATGCGGGCCAATTCATCCTTAATATCATCTGATAGCCCTCTCCTACATATGGTAAACTGGGGAGTTTCTGGCCATCGAGCCTCTGCAGCCAATTTCTTGAACCTAGAGACGTACGAGAGTACATCTTGATTCCCTTGTCTGATATCCAAGAGGGATTCGTAAACATTATACGTAGGTTTTTGTCTCTCGAACGTTGTCTTTAGACTATGAACAAAGGCAAGATAGCAAGCTACCATGGGACTAGCAGTGATCACCAAGGGGGTTGCCCATGCCAATGCACTTCTAGAAATATTTTTGAGACCATATAGCCGATCTTGGCTTTGTCAGTAGTAAGCGTGGACTCCCGAAACAAAAAATGCATGGTGCATGCATCCAGGAATTCCTTGAGATTCTGTGGGGTTCCATCAAACTTTCCACAGGTAAGACCCCCTGAGGGTGCTTCTGTCCTTGCGGCCTCTCTTGCAGCGAACATCTGCCGTAAAGTTGCATTTCCTGCTTTGAGTGTTTGGACCTCAGAGGACAAGGACTGTACCACTGTCATGAGTTCTTGTAATTGTTCCATGTCCACATTATCCTGGTGTTGCAATCTCTCAGAACTTTGGCTATGAGAAGTTAGTCCCTACTCCTCGTCACCTCATAGCCTTGGTTCAGTCTTCTTCTTTTTCTTCTTCTTTTTCTTCTTCTTTTTCTTCTTCTTTTTCTTCTTCTTTTTCTTCTTCTTTTTCTTTTTCTTCTTCTTTTTCTTCTTCTTCCGTAACTTCTTTTTGTAGAGGTAAGGTTGTTCCTCTCCAGCCACTCAGAAACACTACCCTGGCAGACTAGAGGAGCGGCCCCAAGAGACGGGGCTGGGGGGGAAACCCTGAAGGCTAAAAAAACCCAGTCGTCGAGATGCAGATAGGTGTCAGGTTGAAACAGGCCCGTTTCCCAGCAATGACAAAGTGAACAGCAGCAGCAGGAGTGAGCCGAAGACGGAAAACAGACGGCAAGGGAGAGGAAAATAGGTCAGCTCACGGCAGCCGACAGCAGAGGAGAATAGGTGTCCAAGTGGGGTACCAAGGTGGTAAGCGGCACAAAGCATAGATGGAGAAGAAACAGGTCCAGAGAGGACGGCAAGGGTGCTATAGGAAATAACCGCGCCTTACCCAGCAGAGAAAACCTAGATTTGCAACGCGGTGAGTCTTAGCCGCATTGCGACTATAACCAGTGCGGGACGCCATCTTGGATGCAACAACTAGAACGTGATGGCTAGTGCTGCCTCCTCCATCTTTGCCATAATGAGCAATGAGTGGTTGTGACAATCTGGGGCCGCTGCTTTCCCACCCGACTTTGCCCTAATAGCCTCCTCCACCTCCCCCACAGTTAGTACTAGGTGGGTAGCGCCCCGCTTCTTAGCCAGGCCTGTCCTGATGGCAGTGCTGGCTACATATTTCTTGTACTATCTGGAGGTTTGTACAAGGCCTCAAAATGTCTGCAACCTATCTGGTGTAATGGATGCTTGTAAGGTCACATCTCCCTTCATTTCTTTATCAGTGACACACTTCCAGAACCTAGCGTGGTCACCCCCCTTTTGTAAATTCAATCATTGTGGCCCATTTCTCCTCCATGTATGGACCTTTGTAGCAGTAGTGGTCTTCTTATAGGTGGCTCTCAAGGTTGGTTTGTTTATTTATTTGTACATACATTATCTCTATCGACCTTTACAGCAGACTTAAGTAATTAAATAATCTATTCTTGGCATAGCTACAATCCCCTCAAACCACATTCAACTTTTTTTGCACCCTTGCGTATTTTTGAGCTTTGGGACAGTTAATGACCTCTATTAATTTTGACATTTTCTCAAAACCCAGAAGGACTTTGATGTCTGTTCCCTGTCACACATGATCCTGTTATTATTCTCACTGTTCTTATCAGTTTGCCACAGTTGGCTACTTTTCGTGATGGCTTCTCTGCTTTTTTCTGTTTTCTCCAGACACCCTTTTTGGTGTCCGAACATGGTATTGGCTCTGTAAGGGTTCCTCTGTTCCTTTCCGTCTTGGCCACCACCTCTCACATCAGGTTCCATCCTGGGAAGAGTCTCAGTTTCGCAGGCCTCTCGGGAGTCAGTGTGCTACTCCCTTGGAACATCAGAGTTGGGGCCCTCCGTCAGCCCTAGATGAAAATCCTCCTGAGACTAGCAGACTCTGGACCCTCCTGCTGTTGGCTGCTCGCAGCATAGTACACCTCGGGCACGGCTTGTCTCGCCTGTTTTGCCGCCGTCGAAGCCAGTGTTCTCCCCATGTCACTGGCTCTCCTCAGCCAGCCGGGTTGAAACTCCCGGGCATCTCTCTCTAGCTCTCTGACTCCTCCCTTTTTTATCGCGCAACGCTGGGGCCTCCGCAACCTGTCAACATAGTCCTTTCTTTGTGTTTGACTTGTGCTCTTTGTTACGGTGTGGTTTCTTCATCACAATATTTGATAGACAGACATTCTTCATTACTCCTGTGATCTTACTCTTCCCAGTACTACACTGTTCTCTTTCTTTAGTAATTGCATTACAATAGTACTTACAAGAGAAGTGTTGGTGTCTGTCATTTGCTAGAGCTGGATTGGGTCTGTGAGGGTAATACAAATGGAGTTCTTCATTGGAAAGGGAGTCCTTATTCCCAAGAGGAGAGTCTCTCCCTTTGAGGTCACGCTAATCGCCTCCCCTAGGGGGAATGTTGTGTGGGGGGAGATGACTGAATCCCTCAATTCGTCACAATTGATCAAATATACCTATGTCCTGATGTTACTTTTTTCCTTGCCATTTGTGAGGGTGCGTTAACATTTCAATAATGTTGCTTTTATGTTTAGTATTTTCTAATGTGAAACTTTAATGCTTGCTTTCCCAATGTTTATAAATTTATAGATGGTAACATAACCTTTAAAAAGATTTCCCACAGATTTCCCCGTGTTCAGAAGAGTGTAATGTGTGAATTATGTTAACAAATTTCACAGCGTTTTTTCATGATAATTATTTGCCTCATTTTTTCAAATATTGTTTTGTTGGGATGTATAGCTTATTTAGCGAATGATGTACAACATACAGTGAAAGTGGGTGGACTTTTGATGTATTAGTTAACATTGCAACCAATGAAGATAATTGATATTTCCAATTTCAAGGTGAGCTAGTGAGGGAAAGTGCTACAAGGTATTTGCTACACACGAAAGACTAGACTAGCACAGTAAATACCTATGGAGTAAAGACATGGAACCTGTGACAAATTCCAGGGTATTGTCACTGCTTCTATAGGGGAGCCCCTTCCCATGAGGCCATGGATGTGAGGCCACTACCCGATAGTCCCCCTGAGGGGAAACCCAGCGGGTGGATCTCATGGAGGGGAACCCCCTGTGGGACCAGTGATGACCATATCGGGAGAATGCGGTATCCCTGCCAGTTGCCTGACCCCAGACCCCCTTCCCCAATGGGGTCATGAGTTACTGTTACCCTAACATTACCCTATTAAGTACCTAAGTGAGGATCCCTTTCCCAGTACTGTGACGAGGAGGCACTCCATTGACCCGTAAGGGAACCGTAAGATCAGTACTGAGACAAGAGAGCAGTACGGAGGCATGGAGATTACCTATAGGTACCACAGTGAGTGGTCTAGTGGTTGCTGGATTCCTATAGGCCCAACAGTAGTTGAAATGCTGTATGGGAGCCAGGAAGTGTTGTCAAGTTGTCCCTGGAGGAGCAAGGAGCAGGGAAGTTATGCTGCAGGAGAAGGAGCTGTGGACCAGAGGCCCTGCCAGAGAGGGTATCTTTACTTGCCGGCAAAGTACTATGGACTGGGGGAAGCCCAGGAGAACCAGAGGTCAAGCCATCCCTGGAGGAGCCTAAAGGCAGACCGGGAAGCTGAGAAGGGAGAAAACCGCTGCAGAGCTGGTCCAGTGGAGAGGGACTGCTCAATGAGCAAAGAAGGTGAAACCCCTGGACTCCCTGAAGGTCGGTACCCATAGGGAGAAGGTGCCATGCTGACCAGAGGAATACTGACAGTACGGAGTGGCCACAGTTCGGAGAAGGACGCAGAGAAAACGGGAAACCGCACGGCAGATTGACAGGGAGAAACTGGGCTAGACACTCTAGAGTGTGGTGGAACCAATTTGAAGAAGCAAGTTATAGGGCGAAGCAATTACATTGGGTCTGGGACCCTGAATTAAGGCAAGAGACATTTTGTGTTGTGGAAATCCAGGAAAGACTTGGCAGGGTAATGAACAAAGTCTATGTTAGGCAGAATTGCATGCAGTACCCTCTGGGACCACCACATACAATTAGGACTACAGGTATAAGCAAAAACCAACCTTTGGTATAAGTCTGTACTACACAGTTTGTGGTAGCGAGCTGAGCCGCCAGGCTTATCTCAAGAGGGAATGTGAGCAGTACAAGGATGTTACACAGAGGTCTTACAATCACAATGGTTCAAGTAGACACTTATACTCAAGGTTTCTTGGTAAAACACTTATTAATTTATTACACAGTCATTTAGAAAACATTCACTAGAAGGAGGCAACTTAATATTATACACAAATATACTTCAATACCAAACCAATAAGTTTCTGAGTAAATTAGGCTCCCCTGAAATAGGAGCAAAATGGCCTTTCAGTTACTTTGAATGGGAGTAAAAAGGCACAAGTTAATAAAATAGATCACAAATACTTTCTTAGGCAGTGCAAATAGTTTCAGTTCACTTGAGGACTCGATTCAGTTCAATAGGCCTAGGCCAAAGTCAATGGGCTAGTGTCTTGGATAGGAAAGAGCAGTTCTTGTAGTAAACGGTAAAGTCTTTGTGTTAAAGATAGCGTCACGAGGGCGCTGCGTACCTGTTCGTCCGGTTTGGGGTCTCGAAGACCAGGTTCGGTTGGAGAAAAAAACACCAGTTTCTGACTCTTTAATTATGTGAAGAATCTGAGGGCATCCTCACTTCCTTTCCCCGGATATCCTCCTCTCAGGTGGCCAGGGCACTATTTCCTCTTGCCCATGTCTTGTGGATTTCCTTCAGGTACTTTGTGCCACCACCTGTGCACTATGGTCTCCTCTGTTGCCCCCCTCCCCCAAAGAAGTTACTGGGCCTTTGCACCCACTGGACCGCCTATGCTATGTTGCATTGTGGGTTGGGTGGCACTTAAGGGGGAGCTGAGCTCTCTCTCTCTCTCTCTCTCTCTCTCTCTCTCTCTCTCTCTCTCTCTCTCTCTCTCTCTCTCTCTCTCTCTCTTTTTCTTTCTCTTTCTCGCTCTCGCTCTCTGCCTCCCTCCCTAGAAGGGGAACTCTGCTGATCCCTTAGCCCCTGAGCCATGGTTTCCCTATTAGCTGGGTTTGGGAGACTCATAACTAACCTCTCAGTTGGACAGGCCACCATGACTGTGTGACTGAAGTGTAGACGAATATCTTGGCTTCCGGCTGAGTGTTTAACTGTACCTGGTGAAATTGTGTGGGGGTGGGAATTTCTAGATGGATCCACTCTTTAGCTTACCTCATCCAGCTGCAAGAATGTCTGTTCATGCTGTCATTGGAAAGGATACCAGCTGAGGCACTTCCGTGCACTCTGAATTTGACAGTGAATCTATACAGGGTCATGCCGGGTCCACCCTTTGTGTTATGTTTAATTTTAGTTGTAGTTGTAATGGAGGGAGGCGCCACTGCAGGTGATAGTTTAATGGCCATTGTTGAATTCTGATGTATTGGTGTGTTAGGGACATAGAGACAACAACATATGCACACAGGGTGGCGGCAGCAGTACTCCTACAGATCTATTTTTGTTCATTTTGTGTTTATGATTCTGTTTGGAGTTTCTCCCTTTTGTTGTATTGGGAGCTAGTTGGGGAATGAGTGTGGGGATGGGAGATGGTTGTTGGCCAGTATTGGAGTTACCTGAGATTTAGACGCACTACAGTTAAAATGGCACCAGCTGTAAGGAAGACATGGGGCCTCATTACACGGTAGGCGGTGAGCCATGGCGCTACTAGCGCCATGGCTCATGCCGGTAAAATACCGGCACCGCCTTGGTGGAAAGGGGATTTACCGCCCCATTCCAAGGTTGGAGGGGCGGTAAATCCCCCTTCCACCATTGCCCTTCCCCATTCCCATTTCTGCCCCATAGGGCTCTATGGGAATGGGGAAGGCGCTAATTATGGCACTGCAATTTTGCGGTGCCGTAATTAGCTCCGAGGTCCCTTTGCGGGTTGGATTTTAACGCCTCTTACAATCTGTTTCAACACCACACTTTTTGATAAGCCAAGAATGGTACTCACGAATCTTCAGGCTTTATCAGGATGTTTGAAGAGTAGAGAGACGTCCCCCCGGGAGTCCAGAGACCGTGAGTAGTGCTCTGTGCACCCAGGGGGCCACCCCCTGGGAAACCCTCGAGGGGAAGAAAACCCAGATCCAGACAGGTCCCGATTGATTGGAACGGAAGTTCGTATGATTAATGAAGACGTAGAAAAATAACTTGCTGTACACTTGACGTCAGGAAGCGGAGCACGAATAATCCAAGGTAAGATGCCGGGTAAACCCTGTTAATACCAGGAGAAGGAGAGCAGACTCTCGGGAGACGAGACTCAGAGGAAGACGAGGAGAAGCACAAAGTGACAGCAGGAGGAGAGGAGCCGCGGTGCGAGAGGCCGACGGCGGAAGGAAGAAAGAGGCTGAGAGAAGTAAGTGAAACAGAAACGGTGAGTACCGAAGCTTGCCGAAGCAGAGTAAAGGATGCCGAGCAGGGCTAGGATTAGCTAGCACGGCAAGCCGTGTGGAAAAAAGAAACAGCGAACTGTCAAGGTTGGCAGCCGCTGAGCGGAGAAAAAGGTGCTGCGAGCAGCTAGTACGGCAAAAGCCGATCGAGGAAACAGAAACAGCGAACGACCAAGATTGGCAGACGCTATAATGAGAAAGGTGCTGCGAGCAACTAGCACGGCAAAAGCCGAGTGGTGAAAGGTAGGGAAACACGACTGGAAAGCAATGCATACACGGGAGCGAGTAGCAACGCAGAGTGTTTTAGTGATTCTGGGTTTAAGTAGGAGTGATCAGGTGGAACTGAGTGCGAAACTAGACCTGCTCCGTTAGGTAGTAGAAACGTGATCCAACAGACGCCATCTTGAATTCCACTGTGTGCGCCGATGATGGTGAATCTTCCAATGTTTCCAAAGAGTTCTAGGGGTTTTCCTAACAGTATGCCCTTCCCGTGGGGTGGAAGGTCCGGGTTTCCACGGTTGAGACCTGTGGAATCGTCGCACCAGTGTAGGTGCATGAACTGCAGACGCTGGTTCCCAAGTCCTGTCAGATGGTCCATAACCTTTCCAATCTATAAGATATTGAAGACTTCCCCGATGGTATCTGGAGTTCGCTATGGCCGATACTTCATATTCTTGTCCTTCAGAGGAGTCAATAGGCAATAGGATGCTCTTTGCCGCTAAGAGAAGTCTGTTTCAAGACTGCTCCTATTGCAGAATGAGAAGCATCTGTCTCTAGAAGGAATGGTTTGGTTTGGTCCGGCAATCTAAGGATGGGAGCAGATGAAAATACAGACTTTAATTCGTCGAAGGCTTGTTGTGTTTCCTTAGTCCACACATATTTCCTTCCTTTCTGTAGAAGTGTAGTCATTGGTTTGATGACTTTGGAGAAGTTGGGTATATATTTCCTGTAGAAATTCGCAAAGCCAACAAACCTTTGGATTTCTTTGACTCCTTGTGGAGCTTTCCAATGCAAAATGGCTTGTACCTTGTGGGGGTCCATGGAAGCCCCTTCTTTGGAAAGAATAAAGCCCAAATAAGGAATCTTTTCTTGATGAAACGAGCATTTCTCTAATTTGGCGAAAAGGTGGTTGTCTTGTAGGCGGTGTAGTACCTCTGAAACATGAGAAATGTGCTCCTGTAGATTGGTAGAAAAGATCAATATATCGTCAAGATATACGATCAGTGAATGAAGTAATAAATCCGAAAACAAGTGGTCTACGAATCTTTGGAATACTGATGGAGCATTAGCCAGGCCGAAAGGCATAACATGATATTCGTAATGCCCAAAAGGGGTGCGGAATGCCGTCTTCCACTCGTCTCCGCTTTTGATCCGAATTAAATGATAAGCGCCTCTCAGGTCCAGTTTGGTGAAAATGGAGGCACCCCTTACCGCTTCTAAAATATCCTGAATCAAAGGCAAAGGATATCGATCCTTGTAGGTGACCCTATTCAATCCCCTATAATCAATGCACGGTCTCAGTTCTTTGCAGTCTTTTTTCGGGATGAAAAACAAGGATGCTCCAGCTGGACTTTTTGATTCAGTGATAAGTCCGTTGCGTAGGTTTGTCTGTAGATATTCCTTCAGGGCCTCCTTTTCGGGATTAGATAGGGTGTACATCCTTCCAAATGGGATCTGGGCGTCTGGCAGGAGATCTATACTGCAATCGTCTCTCCGGTGAGGAGGCAGTTCCTTGAATTCCTCATTAGAGAATACTTTACTGTACTTGTGGTAACATTCCGGTAACAATTTCAGATTTAGCACTACTGCATTAGAGTTCTGAGGGATCTCAGGTGCCTGAGAGGTGTGTATTCCAGTTGTACCGTTATGCTGGCATGTGGAGGTACAGTATTCTGATCCCAAAAACATGGTTCCAGCTTTCCAATTGATATAGGGATTGTGTTTAGCCAACCAAGGTATTCCCAGGATTATCGGGTAGTGAGCTGCCTTAATGAGATCAAAGATCACTTCCTCTTCATGGGTAGATATCCTCATTGTGAGGACGGAGGTATTGGCTCGTATGGGTCCAGAGGATAAGGATTCTCCATCCACTCCTTCGACTGGGATTGGTAGTTCTTTAGCCATATGGGGTATCTTGTTCTTGTAAACCCACTCGGTATCCATAAAAAGACCCGCTGCTCCGCAATCTACAAGAGCTGGAACGTTTTCGAGTGAAACATCATTAAATCGGAGTGTTACTGGTAAAACCACCATTTGAGTAGAATTAGCCACTCCGTTGAGGGAACTCGGAGTACTATGCCCGTTCATGGTTCCCTTTATGAACGGGTGAAGGCGTTTCCCGAACGCCGGGGAGGGACTAGATTACAGTCCTTCAAAACGTGTTTGTCCGAACCACAGTACATACAGAGACCCAGAGAGCGTCTTCTGTTTCTCTCTTCTGAGGTAAGAGGACCTCTAGTGATTCCTATTTGCATGGGTTCTTCCTCATGGGTTCGTGAGGTCTTGGTAAATTCGCTTCGTACATATGGAGGAGGTCCTTTGGCTTTTCCCTTCTTCCTTTCTAAATTCCTTTCTTGGATTCTATAATCCATCTGTAGAACGAGCGTAATCATCTCTGCAAGGTTATGCGGGCGAGGTACTCGAGACAGTTCGTCCTTCAAGTCTTCGTTTACGTTTCTCCTAAAAATAGTAATGAGAGCGTCATCTGCCCAGGCTGTTTCATGTGCCAGTTGTTTGAACTGAGTGATGTACGCCAGAATTTCCATTGTTCCTTGTTTCAGGTCTAAGAGGTTTTCTTGTGCAGATACCACTATTTCTCTGCGTCCAAACATGGCTTGTATGCTATTGGAGAATCCAGCAAGAGAATCTAAGAGTTGATTGTTAGTGGTCACCAGGGGGGTGGCCCAAGCCAGAGCGCTCCCTGATAGGTTGGATATCATGAAGCTGACCTTGGACCGGTCGTTAGGAAAAAAGGCCGGTTTTAATGTAAATTGTACCGTACAAGAGTCAATGAATTCTTTTAGTTTTTTGGGATTGCCATCATATTTCCCCATAGGGAGGGGACCTGGTGGCAGTTCGATTCTTGAGTGTACTACTTGACGAAGCATGGTGTTTTCATTGCGCAGGGTTTGCATCTCGGTATTGAGATTTTGTACAGCTGCTACCAGCTGCTGTATCTGTTGCTCCATGGCGTTGCTATCTCTTACAATCTGTTTCAACACCACACTTTTTGATAAGCCAAGAATGGTACTCACGAATCTTCGGGCTTTATCAGGATGTTTGAAGAGTAGAGAGACGTCCCCCCGGGAGTCCAGAGACCGTGAGTAGTGCTCTGTGCACCCAGGGGGCCACCCCCTGGGAAACCCTCGAGGGGAAGAAAACCCAGATCCAGACAGGTCCCGATTGATTGGAACGGAAGTTCGTATGATTAATGAAGACGTAGAAAAATAACTTGCTGTACACTTGACGTCAGGAAGCGGAGCACGAATAATCCAAGGTAAGATGCCGGGGAAACCCTGTTAATACCAGGAGAAGGAGAGCAGACTCTCGGGAGACGAGACTCAGAGGAAGACGAGGAGAAGCACAAAGTGACAGCAGGAGGAGAGGAGCCGCGGTGCGAGAGGCCGACGGCGGAAGGAAGAAAGAGGCTGAGAGAAGTAAGTGAAACAGAAACGGTGAGTACCGAAGCTTGCCGAAGCAGAGTAAAGGATGCCGAGCAGGGCTAGGATTAGCTAGCACGGCAAGCCGTGTGGAAAAAAGAAACAGCGAACTGTCAAGGTTGGCAGCCGCTGAGCGGAGAAAAAGGTGCTGCGAGCAGCTAGTACGGCAAAAGCCGATCGAGGAAACAGAAACAGCGAACGACCAAGATTGGCAGACGCTATAATGAGAAAGGTGCTGCGAGCAGCTAGCACGGCAAAAGCCGAGTGGTGAAAGGTAGGGAAACACGACTGGAAAGCAATGCATACACGGGAGCGAGTAGCAACGCAGAGTGTTTTAGTGATTCTGGGTTTAAGTAGGAGTGATCAGGTGGAACTGAGTGCGAAACTAGACCTGCTCCGTTAGGTAGTAGAAACGTGATCCAACAGACGCCATCTTGAATTCCACTGTGTGCGCCGATGATGGTGAATCTTCCAATGTTTCCAAAGAGTTCTAGGGGTTTTCCTAACAACGCCTGCAAAAAGCAGGCGTTAAATCCCCCAACCCGCAAAGGGACCTCGTAGTAAGGCGGTAAGGATTTACCGGTACCGGTATTTTACCGGTACCGGTAAATCCTTACCGCCATCCGTGTAATGAGGCCCATGGTGTCAAAGTAAGACAGGCACAAGTGATCACAGTTCAAGGGTGTTTATTAAACTTTATAAATGTGTGAGATAAATGCCTAATCTAAACTTAACTCTAAGATGGGAGCACGCTTCCACCATCAAATATTAATAATACAGTCCTAGTGGAGTCTAGTCAAATAAAAGGGCCTATACTAAAAAACCTATTGCCAACCCTTACCGCTATACTGCAAAAGAGTGTGGGATAATGTTCACAAGAAAAGAAAGAAGTGTTCACAAAATGATAAGTCAGGCTGTTATGGCCGGGTCTCCCTTCCCCAGCATGGGACAAGGCGGGTCTTTTGAGCACAACACACTCTTGGGCCTCTCCGACAGTTCCCTTTTCAATATCAGGGCCTTCTGTGCCCAAGTCGCATGCAAAAAATCTCTTGCTTCAGAGGGCCTGATGTATCGTACACAACAACAAAAGTTCCTTCGGTTAATCTTTACGGTGGGCGATTACTCCTCGCCCCTTGATCCCCTCAGCTGGGCTCCGATCCTTCTCTCACAACAGCCTCCCGCAGTCGGGCTCAGACAAACCATTGACTGTAGACATCCCTCATTCGGGTTCACGCTTGTCAACACAATGTTCGTGGGTGTATCACTGTTCATCTGTCATGATCTCTGCTTCCAAAAGGTCAGGGTTTTCCCAACTCCCTTGGAAGCAGATCCATAACCTAGGTTCCGAGGGCCAACCAGTCCCAATTGGGACCTTTTGGACCCAGTCCTGGCGCCAGTGGCACCAGGCTCATAAATGTGCCCAGTCCCAGCGCTGGAAGCGCCGGGCTCATAATGCTTGGGTGGACTTACCTGCAGCAGACCATGCTGCTTACTTGCCTGCCAGCTGAGCCTCTGATCCTCTTCTGTTTGGAACTACTTTTCCTGTTGGGTGGGGCAGGAGCCACTCCCTAGATTCAGAACACTGGAACTCTTCTGGAAAGCAGGAACTCTTTTCTTACCTAGGCGTGGCTGTGGAAGGAGACACCTAAGCACTACAGGAGGCTATTTAAACCACACCCGGTGGATGAATCTTGCTTTGCGTTATTCTGCATCCTCTGCAGCAGAACGCTCATCGTGTCTTCTGCATCGGATCCTGGGCCTAAGGGAAAAGGCTTACCATCCTGAATCCAGTCTTCAGCAACACCTATAAAGACAAGAAAGAACAGGTTAGCATTCCGGCATCTGAAAGACAAAGGCTTACCTACTCTTCGTGCGCTCCGGAGGTCTTCACACTGCATTCCGGCATCTGAAAGACAAAAGCTTACCGACTCTTTGCACGCTCCGGAGGCCTTCGGCGCTGCATCCTGCATCTGAAAGACAAAACAAGGTGCGTTTAAAGACATTGGGGAACTTTAATACTCACGTGCCATTACTCCTTTCCACATCAACCCCAGTGGGTATTCCGGCACCCTGCAGCCGCTCCGAACTCGTACCTGCAAAATAAAAGACAGTTAGAGCGCATCGTGAAGCAGGCAACAAGCGCTTACACGTGCTTCCAGGCGCTTCTATTCATCATACGGACTCCATCTTCAACTCACTTCAGCCCGTCATCCGCCATCGCCGGAACCTGCAAAACAAGAGACATCATTGCTAAAGACTTTAAAGACAATAGAATTACTCGAAACTTACCTTTCGTGCAGTAAACGACGGACAGCAGTCCTCTGAAGTCAAGAGGCCTGCGCTACCGATCCAGTGAAGAAACTGGTTACAGCACCCTGCCCCGAGGCAGATGGAGAGCTCGGCATTCACTTACCTAAGGTGAGAGCGTTAACCTTTGGGGGTCTACAGGAGAGCAAAAAAGGGAAGAGATAGGGACACCCCAATAACCCCAGTTCATTAATCCCATATTTTCTGTCTGCAGACATCTTACTCTTGAAGTCAGGCATACAGTGCACAGAGGTCCAGCCCAAAGAGCCAACCGGGTGCTACACATCACCTTTGAAGATACGGTAGTCGCCCAGTCAAGACCGGCGCCTCTGCGAGAATCAGGTGAGCGTTACATCATCACCATTCATAGGCATCCCTCAGTCGGGTTCACATTTGCCTCAAACACAGTTCACTTGGCTTCCACAATGTGTCAAAGATTTTAGACTGTAGAAGGGGTTTGGCTTGGCCCTTGTATGACCACTTCGGCCCTTCACGCCGGCCTCCCCTAGGCCTCTTGTTCTTTGTAGTTTCAATTAAAAAGTTCTTCATTCAATACCTTCTCTTTCTTTATGAGAGTGGTAGCAGTCTGAGACATTCGAATGGATGCCCATGTGGCGCTGGACCACTCAATCTGTGGTCCCCAGTTTGTTCACAAACAGACCTCTGTCTATTCTCTTCTTTCTTACAATGTTGCCACTGCAACCTTCAGCCTAACCCAGTCCTGTCCAGTATCAGCATCCTCCGAATCACCGGCTTTGCTGAACTCGTTGGCTCTTCTTCTGCTTCGGGAGTCAAGGCCGGTGCCACGGCAGGAAGCACTTCTCCCCACCCTGGCTATCAGTGCGGGTGAACCCCTGGTACCATTGACATCTGACACACCACTCGCCAGCTGCGACTCCCGGTCTTACGTTTCTTTCTTTGGATGCTTTTCGGGTCTGGCTTGAAAAGAGCATGGCCAATTCCCTCCTGGTCATCCTCTCAGGTCCCACCGCCTTTCTCCTCCGTGTAAACTGCCGTCCTGGATTGGCTGCTTCCTCGTGCGTTTGATCTTGCTCAAAGTGTGCTCTCTTGGTCCGCCTTTTATGCTTGTGGGGAAGGGAAAGGGCAGTCAGGTGTGTGTAGTTATCGGCAGTTGCCTGACCTTTGTGTTGCGACATGTCAGGTAAACGGCTCTGGTGTTAGTTCATTGTTTTTCACAGTGTGGGAAAGTGTTAATGTTTGAAAAGGCGGGGGATAGAGTTTCTAAGTATACTATGGGGTAAGATGGGGAAAAGGTGTTGTAAGGAAGTGCATATCACGTCTCGCCCTTCGGTGTTCCACTTCCACTCCCCGAAGACCCCCCATCCAGGTGATCCTGCCCCACTAGTCCACCCCCAGGAACTGGATCTAATAGCGATGGCTGTGTCCTGGCCACCTGGATGACAGATCTCCAGGGTCTAGCAGGTGAGACCCCTTCAGGTTTCTCACGCAGCCTTGTGGTTTAAGAGCTTGCACTCAATGGTTTGGATTACTCCCTCCACCAGCTCCACTTCATCTTTCCTTTGAAATGTCTTTAGAATTACAATCCCTTTTCCTAGCGAACAGATATGGCAGAGGCCCTCTGAATGGTGGGGCAGAGCAAATATTTAGCTACTTCCCAATATATCTGACGTGGTGGACTGTCAGATTCTCTTAGTCTCTTTGTTACCCCCAATCATTCAGTCCCATCTGCCCCGGGAGCAGATATGAAACCCTGATTTGTGTTGGGGTGAGGGGCACCAGTAGTCTTTATGACGAGCTAGAAGAAGGGCAAAAACTCTTTGAGGACATCTTTTGCCATGCGTTTATTGAAGAATAGAGAAAAAGTGCATCTTTCCCTATCACTATGGGGTGTTCCCTGCCCATGTTACTAACTAAGGCGCTCGCCGGTCATGAATAAATGTCCAAAAGAATCAGTCTGCTGTCCAAAGCTAACCTAACCGACCCTACCACTATTTTAATCAACTTAAGTCGGGAGAATGACTCCTTTCTCCTGGTAGTTGTGCTTATGCACTTATGTTCTCTTCTTTCTAGAGATCTGATAAATATACAATCCTCAAATACTCTCTTGTTATTCTCTGTATTAGTATCTTGAACTCTGTTAGAGGATTTATTATCCTTGTTTCCTCTTTGTTAGGGTTCTTCCTCGCTCTTGTCAGAATCCTTCTCTCTTTATTATCGAATTCTGAATGTACTTGTATTGTGTCCTTTTCTTGGGAGTTTTTGTTGTCCAAATGCTTATGGTTCCTCTTTTCCGAAAGTGGTCTTTCTTGTTTAAGGTTTATCCTATGGACCTCTCTGGTCTTTAGTTGCCAAGTGTCTCTATTGTTTTCCACTCTGTCTCTTGGATATTGGGTGATCTTCTCCTTTTCCAAAGGTATCAACACTCCAATTCTATTCTTCGCACTCTTTGTGATCTTTGTATTTAGCAATGTTCCCCTTCCATTCATCTAATTCTTTGTGATCTTTGTATTTTTCGTTACCACAATAAAATAGTTCAACTTTATAAACTTGTTTTCTACACTTTCATCATTTGTACTGGGACGCGTTTCTTTACTTCTATAACTTGTCCCTTTTGGCTTCCTGGTATTCCCGTTCTCCCTGTTACCTTCAGTTTTGTAAGGGAACGTCTCTGGTGCCCGTAGGTACTTGGAATCTTGTCCTTTCTTTGGTTTGCTTCTCTTTTCGTTTTCCACGATGTCTGCTTCCAGTGTGTTTCTGTCTCCTGTTTGGCTTCTCGATACCGCTGCGGGTAATCTGTTTGTTCGGTGCTCCCTCTCTGAGGTGGTGTAGGCATTGTTCAGAGGGCAGACTACCCACCACGATTGCTTTGTGATCACGCCACTACCGAGCTCTCAGTTCCAGCCGTCTCAGATCTCTGTTCCTCTGACACGCCAGGCTTCCAGCGCATCCTGTTTCAGCTCGAAGTTCCAAAAGTCGCTGTCTTCGCTGTCCGCGTCAGCTCCGCCTCCTTCAGGCATTCTCTGTACAGGGAGCTTCACCAGTCTGTCTCTGCCTTCTTCTCTTTTTCCGCCTCCCCTTGGCGTCTCCTTTCTCTTCAACGTGCTCGGAGATTGTGATTTAAAGGAACAGTTCTCCTTCTCTTTGATAACGTTATACTTTAATTTCATCTTCATCCCATTCATGGAACTTGTAATAATTTGGTGTATTAGATAGTTCCATATATGGCATCAGGGAGTTCCTCACGGGAATGGGAGTCCTTGTCCCCAAAGGGGAAGACTCTTCCGGTGATGTCTCACTTGTCTCGACTCCTAGGTTGGATGATGCGAAGAGGGCTCACCTCCCTAGCCTCACAAGGGGGGGGGGCGCTCCCCCTTGGGGAGAAAGGACAAATGCCCTTGAGTTGTAACAGTGTTTAGTGCCATCATTTCTACTGTAAAAATGTAAACGTATGTAAATTGCCCCACAAATATTTAAATAGTGAATTTTCCACCACACATTACATAGTTACATTTAATTGATATGTATTTTTACTGTTAAAGGTCCCTTAATCGAAACATGTTTGGATATCAATTGGCTGCCTCTTCTGTGGTGCCAGTTCCCTCCATAAAGTTATGTTGTGCATCCGCCAGTATTTGGTTATTGTTTGAGCAATCCACAAGTCGCTGGAAAAGGATTTTCCCTCAGGATTTACATGTACTATCCAGCAAGGGTATGGGATGTTACGAACCAGGTAACTGCACATCCTCTTTTTTTTGTATATTAACACTAAAATTGCTGTAAACTAGATCCTGGGAAGTTTATTCATATCAATAATGCCATTCCTGAAATGGCTATGGAGGGTGGCCTAAGGCCCAAAGGTCTGTTTGCTTCAAGAATATCCAGGGGAAGCCCCTCTATTCACACAAAATGAGCATTGGAAAGGCAAAATGTGATGCCTGTTGGACAACAAAGTCAAATAGTTATTTATTGACTGGACAAAGAATGATGCATACTGGGAAACAAAGTCCATTTAAAGTCTGATGATCAGTGTAAGAGTAACGGTGAATGTATGCTGTGAAGCGATGTCCTTTCAAAGCCTGCAGATCATTGAAAAGGCGATGTGTGAATCATGATGGGAAATTAAGTTCATTCAAAGTCTAACACTTATTGGAAGTTCAATGTTGATTGATGGCAAGAAATAATATAGGTTGCAGTACAACATTAACTGATATTGAGGGATTGAAGTTTTGATAAATGTAGGAATGAGAAGTCCAGAATTCCTTCCATACCTATGTGAAAACTGATAGAGGAATTTCGCCATGAGACATAAGTATGTGGATGACTGAATGATAAACCCTTGTTCCCATCCATTGATAGTGTGCGGTCTATAATGAGACAATACTGAAAAGGAACATTGGTGTAGAGGACATCAGAGTGGGAAGCAATTGTTTATGAGTTATTGAAAGACTGCGAAATACGCTGAATCATGTTTTGCACAAGACTGAAGGATTGCTGTTAAGAATAGACATTGAGTTCTCGGCTGGGAACCAATGACGTGAGGTAGTTGTCAAATACCGGGGAAGGGAAGTCAAATATGCCAGTGCAGTACCAAGTCAGAGAAGGACGAAGACTCAGCAGGAGAAATATTGTAGGAATTGTGGAGTAGTCCTTGACTGAAGTCAATGGGAGACCGACTGATGTAAACGTAACCTCCTGGATCCGAAGGAGAAAGACTGGGAAGTAGCGACTTATCAGCTCCATGTTGTAATCACTAAAGGTTTTATCATTTAATTTAGCAGATGATCACTGCACTACAGTGTCCAGAATGCAGCGACTAAGCTTTGACTGAAGTTGCTCAAATTCAGAGCCCATGCTATCCCTCTCTATGGGATGTGCTGGTGCAGTGTCTGACTCAATTCATGTCCTACGTACCACCAGAGTCTCTCTTCCACTTGCTGTCATCTATTCTTTCCTGTTCT
Source organism: Ambystoma mexicanum (assembly GCF_040938575.1). Classification (NCBI taxonomy): domain Eukaryota; kingdom Metazoa; phylum Chordata; class Amphibia; order Caudata; family Ambystomatidae; genus Ambystoma; species Ambystoma mexicanum. The sequence continues at coordinate 1,468,459,002 of NC_090931.1, read as the reverse complement.
CATCCCTTGTCAGGATTTTCCACAGACCTCTCACATCAATGGCTTCTCTTGGGACTTAGTTCTGCTCCCCAAGTAGCCGTTATCTCTCTGCAACTTTTGTAAGACCTTTCACAGATCAAAGGGTTGCGTCTACAGTGCACCGTACTCCTGTGGCCACCCGGTCACCAGGATTCTCTGCTGACATCCTATATATGGCCTCTATATCTCAGACTCTCTCCACCCAGCAAGGCCATCAGGCATAGTCCGCCATGTGAGTCCAGCTCAACCAAAGTCAGAATGCTTCCTGCTCACAGCCTACTCTGGGCCATCCCTCCTCCAAGCTTCAGCAGCTACCCCCGCAGTTGTCACCTCTTCCATGTCTCTACAGATTCTCCCCTCTGCTGTGCCTCTTCCCCCTCTCATCCTTCACCCTAACGGTGGGCATTCCAGTGACCTGCTATTACTGACCCATTGCTATTCTGATCTTTAACTCCATTTACCCAGCATTCTCTTTTACTGACCTCTAGTCACATGGTTTAGGGATGGGAGGTTCTAAAACCTCTGGCGATCATTTTGGATTTCATTGCCATTTCTCTGTGTGGATTTTGGTTAGAGAGCGGTGTTCCCCCTCCTTTTTCCTGCTTTTCTGTATGTTGTGTTTCTGCTTTCACCACAGCCTGCAAGAAACAGATGCTCCTCATCAGCCTGCTAGCTAACAATTTTCCCTCGCCTCTAACCTCTCTCTGACCCTCACTTCCTCTGCCTCCATTCTAGCACTTCATCCATCATGGGCATGTCCCGAGCACAGCTGGCTGTACCACCTACCTGCACTTAAAAATACCCAATGTTGGTTGTCCTTAATCTATGTATATCCACTTGGCCCTCGTGACTGTTGCGTTTACTCACCTCCACAACCTGGTCAGAATGTCCCTCAAACTCATCCCATTGTAAGAAGCTCACTGCTTCCCGTCAAATCTGATTTTGTATCTATTGTACGTTCTTTTGTGATCAAAAGAGCATTGTATACCCTCGAAGTAGTCGATTAGTTCCAGGCGGAGTGAGGACTGATGATGGCTCGAAGCCCAGGGTACATTGACATTTGGCTGTAGTGGGTCCTGCATTGTTATGCCCAGCACCTGTGGGTGTTGTACAGCTAAGCTATTAGTGACCCATCATAGTGCGAAAAGGTTATTGGGGTATGTGCTTGTCTGTTGCTGCCTGTAAATGTGAAGGGCACTTGGGATTTGTTGGTGTCTAGCTTCTGACGCATGCGTTTTGTCTCTCACAGAGGAAAAATTCAACAAATCGAAGACTGTGCCCTTGATTCCAGAGGTGTCGGACCGAATGTTTTGCTCCACGTGTCAGTGTGGGTTTGATGGCAGGGACGAGCAGGTCAGGTTTGGGTTGAACTTTCATAGTTTGAATTTCAGTGCATACCCCTGGGAGGGGAGCTTAGATCCCTTTTCCTAGTACATAGATGTGCAGTGGTCATCTGACTAACACAGAGCTAACAGTAAGCTTATTCCCAGTGTATTTGAAGGAGTGGCCTGGCTTATCACTTTTGTCTCTTTGAGGGGTAACAAGCATTCAGTCCCATCTGTCTCCCAAGAGCAGTGTGTGTTTACCGCTGTTAAATTCTGCCTAGCTTGCTCCCTGTAACCATGCTCCCAAACTATGAGCGTTATCGGCCACCTCTTCTCCTTCTCTCATCTCTGACTGTCTGTCCGCTATCCAGGAGTGGTGCGCCGCCAATGATCTCTGCCTTAATGCCAGTAAGACTGAGATTCTCCCTCCTCATCGGCACACCCGCTCACTCCTTTCCTGTCACTCTCTGGCCGGCCTCTCTTGGCCCTCCTTCCTGCTCCCACCTGCGAGGCAAAAAAACCTCGGGGTCATCTTCGTCTCCACACTCCTTCTCTCCTCACATCTCTGACGTCTCTAAGAAATCACACTACCAGCTGCACCTCCTCAGAGGTATTCTTCCTTTCCTCTCCTTCCCCCAGATGCTCACTGTCTCCAGAGCCCTGGTTCTCTCTAGGCTGGACTATTGCAACAGCCTCTTTCTAAATCTGCCTGCTTCTACTCTCTGCAACTCATCCAGAACAGGACTGCGAGACTTGTACTTGGCCTCAAGCCCAGGGATCGTATTTCTCCAGGACTGACATCTCAGCACTGGCTCCGAGTGGCTGCGAGGATTAAGTTCAAAACCCTCTGCAGTGTCCACAAGGCCTTCTGGGGCCTCAATACCTTCAACTCTCTCTTCCTAAATATCTTCCTTCTCAAACTCTTCACTCATCCGCCTCCAATTCCCTCAGGGTCAGTCACTTCTCCAAGCAACGAGTTGGTGGTAGATCTCCTTCTTCGGCTGGGGCCTCCCTCTGGAACAGCCTCCCTGAAACTTGAGAACCCTCTCCGGTTCCGGAAGCACCTCAAAACCTTCCTCTTTGCTTCTGCTTTTTCTCCTCCTCTCCTCTGCTGAAGTCTTGGCTGAAACTGCACTGGTTACCTGGCTACCCTCCCCCGCCAGTTGCACACATGCACTGCCTCCCTGGCAACCCCCACACTTGGGGACTGTTTTCTGTATCCCTACAGTCCCCCACTAGCACTGGACACCTGATGTCTGCACTTACCCTTGCACTTGCCTCCAGCTGGCCGTACTTCTCTTATTTTTTTTATTTATTCTATTTATCCCATGTACTCCCACCCTGAACTTTTCGCCTTCCCCTGCACTTGCACGATCTGAATGACACTTGGCCTAGTAGGATCGTTGTCTCTGTCTTCCCTCTGTTCCCCCTCCCTTGCCGCGTCGCGCCTTGAAACACTTGCGTATAGGCGTGCTATAAATGCCATATCATATCATATCCTTCTAACTATTTTCCCTGGGACAATTTTTTTTTTCTTTTTTACACTGCTTCTTTCCTAATTTAACGCTTGGTTCCCTAACCCTTCATCATCTCACCCTGCCCCTACTCTTTTTCTCCCATTTTCCTCCCTGTCCCAATTTTCCTTCTTTTGCTTCCAGAGACATGCATCCTAACTTTCTAAACAGTTTAAGGTAAGATGTGGCAATGGCCACAGTCTGCTTTCATGCTGCTGTCCACAGATTTCTTATCAATAAATAATGTTGCTTTATGCAGTGCCAGTACATTTGTAAAGAACATTCTGTTACTTATTTTCTATTTGTTGCAATTTTTGTTTAATTTCATCATCTGGTGGCATGCTTCAACCCTATGTCAGCATTCGTAAATTACAGAAAATATATCGGGTTGCAGTTTGCATATGTCTAGGGAAGGGCCGCCATCATCTATCTTTATAGAATGCACAGACGTGGAGCGACAACGGTTGGTCTGAGGAAGCAGACATGCAGACAGACATCCTTGATGCCCCGGGGAAGGGCCATGCAGATGTTACTTGCAATGTCCATCCATATGGGCGGGTATATGTGCCTACCTAAATGTAACTGGATGTAGGGCACATCTGTATAGGGGACGAGAGTTGGGGTGGCTCTCACTAGTTGTTAAGCCTCCGAAGCTGGAACTCCACAGGGACAGAAACTCCCGCAAGATGGTGGGGTGAGACAATCTGGCATGAATCCCAAGCCTGATGCTAAGAAAAGTATCTGGGAAGAAGTGTGCGATGCAGCTTGTTAACAACATAGTGATTGGGGTAGTGTGGTTGAAATGCACGCTGTTACGAAAGACTTCTTCTTTTTGCACATTTACCTCCATAGTTTTCTATGGAACCCCATTCTTTTTGCGCTGTTCTTGATGCTGTCCTCACTTTTTGAAAGGCAATAAAGCCATCAGCTTCACTTGCCTTGCCATTAAGCTCATTTTGGTATGAGGAAACTGATTAGTTCAACAGACTATCAGTACTGGGAAACTAGTTTCACTTTTGAATTCTTGTGTTTTTATGAGACACCCAGCAGCTTACAGCGCAGTGCCATGGGGATACTTTTGTATTTCCCTAACTTTTTACACATGGGTTTTTTGGTTACTTTTATATGTTCCCAAAGACAAGATGCAGCAGTTACTTATTTTTTTTTTTTTGCCTCATTTTTCGTGTCCACATTTGCGTTACCCGCATATGGCTACTAAGCGTTGCTAGTGCCCTAAAGTGGCTGTGCCACAAGATTTTTCCTTCTTCTTTGGCCATATTGTAGTTTTGCCTTCTTCCGATAACTGTGGAGGAGACAGGGCCCAGGGTGGTGTGGCGATTCTGTGGATTGAGACACAGTATTCTTCTTCCGGAAAAAATAATCTTCCCAAGGTACATAAAGAGGTAATGGCTTATTGTCATTTTGATTTAATGTCCTTTACCGTCATTTTAGATCTAGAGTTGGGGAGCTTAATGTTATAAAATCTGAGCAAACCTTACCAAACGAAAGACCCTTTTTGGTATCCCAAACTAAACACCTTCCTCAGTCCCAAGGGTACAACATAAAGGAAAATGGAAATGTTGTCTTCAATAAACGAGCTTCTTCTGTAAAGGCACATTTTCATAGGCCCTCCCTTAATAACTTTAAGGGAATTGAACCTACCCTTAAAAGTAACTCAAATATGACAAAAACTAATTTTGTTAAAAGAAACTACAAGTCCCAGAATCCTAGAAGGACTGAGACAAGGAAGAGGGCTGAGGAGGCATGCAGTTGTCAAAGCCAGGCAATTGAGCCTAACAGCCCACACCTGAAAGAACTTGAGCGGCGAGAAAGTAGGAAGGAGTGGAAGGAGCTGGAACGTTGGCTGGAGTGCAGGCTGCAATAGTGAAGGCAGAAGGATGGCAAACCAAGCAGAAGTGGGAGAACAAAAGGGATGCTGAAACGTGAAGCGGATTTCACCTGCGTGTTCTGAGAGAGTCCTGTGCTCCCAAACTCTGAAGGGCAGAGGCAGCGCAGCAGAAGACCTGCAGGAGAAACGGTTTTCCACATGTGAGCCTGATTGCCCTGGTTGCCGGCCTGCTGGCGTGCCGGAGGCTGAAGCAAGAAGCAATTGTCAAGCCGATGGTCTAAGGAGTAAAGGAGACTCCCAAAGCGTGTAGCCAGACCAAAGACACCTGTTCAGAAGTAGGTTGTGGGTCCCCAGCGAGCCAGAAGCAGTAGAAGTTGTAGTAGAAGTTGGGAAAGCAGTGCGACCCGAAGAGCAAGTGTTTCAGAAGCCGGAGAGTGAAGCACAGCCATCTAAAACATTGCGTGGAGCCTTGCCGGTAATAGTAGCCAGCCCCTTTGCTACTCGCTTTAGTAGAAGTTAATCGCTGCATTGAAAATCCCCTGAACAATGGAATTGTAACACACTCCTATAAAGTGAAGCTTCTTACCCGCTTAGGAAGCTAACGCTATAAAACCCCCTTTGTTCCACTATTCGAAGACTATTCCTGTTCAAAGAGTGGTCGCGTGTCCCTTATTAAGGAGCAGGAACGCTAATAAATCAATTTCTGAACATTTAACTGTGACGATGCAAAAGTTACAATCTTTACCGTGGGTAAACTATATTAATGAATGGTTGCGTGTACCTTATTGTGATTCCCCAAGGAAGCCTGAAATCTATCCTTTTCTTCTATGGGAATACAATCATATATCCACCTTTTAAAGCTTGAAAACTACATCAGAGTGGTCGTGTGTGCCTAATTGTAGTTTTTCCTGAAAGACTGAACCTTATACTCTGTATAAAAGTGACATTTACAAGAAGTTAAATGTATAAACGACTGAAGAAGAGAATAAGCATTGCCTAAAGCCAAGAGGTACCCCATACTAAGTGTGAAGCTAACCCTTTCTCAGAGTTTAGAGCAATTCAGCTGCGTTGTGAAGTTAACAATTCAAAGCCCTAAAATACAACTGCACAAGTATTACCTGAAGCTAAGAGAGTGGCACCAAGGCTTCTGGGTAATTGTCTGGGCTCATAGCTAGGAGAAAGGTGAAGGTAAAGTTGGGGAAAGGAAACCGGCTGCTTGTAAAGACTATTGGGAACCAGAGAGAAGTAAGTCTTGAAGCCCAACCCAGTTTACTGTTGTGGTAGTTAGACAAGAAAGGCAAAGAGGCTGCTCCATTGACGAAAGTTGTTCAAATGAAGAGTGCCTTGCCTATCTGAGGAGGTTGAAGTACTTTAAAAATCTATCTTGTCTAAATATGTCTAAATATGTCTAAAAGTAATTGAAGCTATGGCAGTATGTCTACAAGCAATTGAAACTGTGGCAGTAGTCCAAAGTATTGGAACTAAAAAGGGAAATATCTGGTTGTCAATAGATGCTACATTGCTGTTGCCGAAGCCAAGGTAAATTACTGTGAGACAAAAGGGGTCTGTTCTTATGGTGAAGCAAGTAGAAATATAGCTGTTGAAGGGGACATAGCAGTATTATGAAGTCATCCTGACAAATATACCCTGTTGAATGTCAAACCTCTAATTCAAGAAGTCCTAACTGTTAACCAAGGACTGTGTAACATTAACAGTGTGGATATTGCATTTGAACTGTGGCAAATCTTCCTCTGGGAGCGACAAAGCATCGTGGCCAGGATTACCATTGTGGCTATTGTCCTAAAAGTGGATAACTTTACCCAGAAGAGGAGATTTGTTGCCATTGGAAACTATTGTTAGTGAACTTTTGCTTTGACATTAAAATCAAGAACTGAGCTAAGCCATTTCCTTTCTATGGTTGAACATTTTTCATGAAGTTGCTTTGAATCCTGGGGAAGGGAAATCACCCAGGACATTAGAAGAACATTTAGGAATTGTTAATATTATTTATTTAATAGTTTTTTTATAACGCGCCTAATACCATACCAGAGATTGGTTTTTAAGCGCGGATCCGGGATTCAAACCGGTTGCTCTGCGTGGTCTTGCTTCCAAGACCAGCGTGTTGCCCCTGTGCTATCCTCTGTTCACATAACTGTGAACAGAGTTATACCTGTTATGTTGAATTGCCATACCTTTTATTTGTGTGTTTGTTGTTTAGTGTGAGGGCAGGTATTCGGTACTAGAGTGTGTTCTTTAGCTTTTAGAGTAGGCAGGGAATTCCTCAGTAGAGTAGGGAAAGTGAGAAATGTTTATATATTTTCTTTAAGAATAAAATGGCATGTTTTGAAAGATCTTCAAACAGTTGTCCGCCTCTCATTACTGAACCCTCACACCTGTTTAGTTCCAGTCCACACCACTGATGCCAGAAAGTATGCTACTGGGGTAGATGTGAAACCAGTAGTTGTCCCTGATTGGACAACTGCTCGCTGTTTGGATGGTGCAGATCCTTACCATTGGTGGGCTTGGACTTGCTTCCAGCTCGCATTTCTTTATGAACGGAAGGCTTCTGCATCTATTCTTGAGATCTCCGTTGGAGCCAAAAATGTCTTTGCAGAAGAGCAGACGAAGTGTCCCCACATCCTCTACAGTGTCTGGCCCAGCGAAGCCCTGCTCATATACCTAATATCTGAAGACCCTCCTTGGTGCTTCAGCCCTTGGACTAGTGGGACCAAATAGCCTCGATGCTTTCTCGAGGATCTATCCCTTCAGAGCCTTCGTAAGTGCCTCTGGACTGCCCTGTGGACTAAACAGCTCTCTCATAGGCTACCTCATCAGAATTGTCACGTTCCGCGTTTTAGTCTGGAACTTTGGTGGCCGCGAGCTTGTTCCATAAATTGATTTCTCCCCGAATGTCAGCTTCCTATCTTCAAGGGAACCTCTCCGGGAGCTGCTTCTGTGACTGAGACTGGAAGGACGCCTGCCCTCGCCTGCAAACGGTGACGGTCGCTCGAACTCTCCTTACTCCATCCTGTCAAGTTTCATGAAGAGGTCTGCATCGTTAGAATTTGCATTTCTTTATCGACGGGGATTGCATCTTGCAGTTGCACCCGACCGGAAGAATTCTCGTACCTGCAACTCCTTGGCACCTCTCACTGGAACAAAGGGCAGAGGACTGCACACCCAGCGACTCTCCCCTCCGCCCCCCAGTCGACCCATCGTGATCCCTGGGGAAATCTGAGTCGTCGGGGGGCTAAGTAAGCATCAGTGGGCCTGTTGCCCCTTGTCCTCCATATGATAACACTGGGAAGAAATCCCTTTGTCTCCTAGCTCCCTCTTACTCATCTTTGGTCGTCAAACCTGGGTTGGGTATCCTGCCGCAGGGCTAGCCTTGTGTCTGGAAGGGAGAGGAGAACTTACCTTTCTACTCGTAAATTGTTATTGTACTTTTAAATAATTTGAAACTAATTGCCACCACAAGCCCATTGCATCCTTTAAGAGAACTCATGCCTGTGACAAACCTGTACTGGAACCTGTGACTTTCAGGCACTAGGCCCCATACATCTTAGGATTTGGACTTCTAAAGAAAGGGACATTGTACTTGTGACTGGTTCCTATCATTTTACTGCATCTGCATTACTTACCTGCATTGCATGGCTAAGCTATTTGATGATGCATAGTAAATGAACCTACAAGTAATTGTGTATATTTGGATCATATGGTGTTGTGTGATAATGCTACCTGCTAGTTGCATTTTTCAGTGTGTTCGAAGGGCCTACATAAATAACTGTGCTTTATAACTGACTGTCTAACCAGAATTATTGTGCCTCATTACAAGTATGCCGGTAAGTATTCCCAGTTACCGTCATGCCGGTGCCACCGGTTCCGCCAACCTGTGATCCCAGAATCACCGGATGAGTACGTGTAGTCGGGCACACGCATTCCGGCATGCAGGAAACGGCGGTACTGGCATCACGGAAACACCATCTAACTACCTAAAAACAGACAACATCGTCATCCTCGGTGCCGGTGCCTCCGAATCTGACATCACAGTGCCAGAGCCACCGGCACCGGTAACCGCAGTCTCACAATTACTGTGACTGGAAACAAAGTAATTGCCGGAACAAGAAACCGGCCGGCGGCCATTACAAAAACACAATCGATTGCAATCCTCAAAGCACAGGTGACATCCATCCCTCCTGACAAGACAAACTCTACTGTCAGCATGTCATCTAGAATCTGTGAGACCCGCAAGCGACAGCCACGCTTCTGAGCCCGAGCGCAACATGCTAGTGGACACCATTGTCCACTATGCACCAGAGCTCTTAGCAATGACCAGCGCGGGCAAACCCAGCTGCGCGAGAAGAGCATCTGGGAGGAGGTGGCCCAGAAGGTGTCAGCAGTCGGCACTACCCCACGCACAGTGCGAGACTGCCACAAGCGATGTGACGACCTGCGTCTGAGAGTATGCAACCTCCTCTCAGCCCAGCGGAGACGGGGCATTGCCCCAGGTGGCGGGGGGTGCATCCCCAATGCGCCTATTTCCCTGGGAGGAGATTTGCAGCACGTGGAGTCCATTGAAGGGGTCGGTGCTGCGGAGCCGGGACACCCAAAGAGTTTGGTGAGTACACATAACCCCAATGTAATACCAACCTCCCTGGCCCCCACTGCACCCACCACTGTACCAACATATCATAGGAATGGTAATTGCATCGTCCACAACCCCAAAAACACCCTGAATGAGCCCCATGATTGCCCCCCCCTGCCCTGGGAAAATATCCAGGGTGCATACATAGACATACACCCTGGCCACTAAACTATGACCCGGCCCAGAAATACACATAGAACCACCCAGCACCCCCAGTACTGCCAACTGAACATGCATCTGCTCTCACACAGACGCACATCACCCTGCCACAGCGTACTGCATGTGTACCCGCCATGCTTCCCCTGGCACCAAATCACAGCAGTGCTAAGCCCCATCTACACCCACAAATGATCACCGTTGCACACAGTCAACATGTGACCCCCCCTCGTCCCAGCCAGCCCGACCCCTAAGCATAAATACTCAACTGTCCCTGTAACTGGTATAGGCAGCAAGCCCATGCTTACCCCATCAATATCCCACCACTCCCCACCCCAACATCCCACAGCGTGAACGCCCCCTGCCCCAACACTGTACCCAGCAAGTGGCAGTACACCACAGCAGTATCCCCGGCGCACTACTCTACCATGTACCAACATCACACATTCTGCAGCTCAGTATGCATAACACATGCATTTGTGCACCATGCCATGTCCCGCGGCATGTCCCAGACACAGCACTGCCATGGCCAACATAATGTATGTATCTCTGCCTCATTAATCCACACTGTTCACTGACAACATATCTTTCTGACTCCCTCAGGAACATCATCTTACAATGAAGTGGCCCATGCAAGCACCTCAAGGGCCACTAGCTGACGCCAGACTCCACGCACCACAACCCAGGACACCACATCCTCCACTGCCACAGTCAACACAGCTGCAGCCATCCCGCCAACACCCGCCATCACTGTGAGCACAGCTGCGGCCATCCCGCCAGCACTGTGAGCACAGCTTCCGCCATCCCGCCAGCACCCGCCATCACTGTGAGCACAGCTGCCGCCATCCCACCAGCTCCAGCTGCTGTAGTGCCACCACCACCAGCAAAGCAGCCACATGCACATGCCCATCTATCAAGTGCAGAGGACATAGCTGACAATGGTGGAGTCGACACAGTAGAGACCAGCGACTGCAGCAGATATGAGCCTTTAGTGGACCCAATGAGCCCACAACTCCAACCCTTCCCCAGCGTTTGGGAAATGGATGGCCGACTCGGGCGCATCGAGGAACGTCAGGATGCCTTAACTGCCCTAGTGCAGCAGGACCTCCAGGAGGCGCAGTTGATGCAGGAGAGTTTGCAGACCAGTGGGCGGCGAAATGCACCTGCACTTGGATGTTGCACAACTGCCATCGTCCAGATGGCCAGGAGGTTATGAGATGGCAATGATGTCATGTCCTCCATTGCAGAGACAATGGCAATGTGCCTTCAGGCCTTCCTCGACAGACGGCCCACTGAGCAGGCCCACACACCATCCACAAGTTCCACGCCTGCAAGTTCTGTGCCCAGCAGCCCAAGGCGACGTTCGATGCGCCTGTCCTCTGCACGCAGTCACATGCCAGATAGTAAGCGGGGACAGAAATACGCCCACAACAGATGTCCCCTGCCTGTGTCTTCTGCAAGCACTACTTGGACAACATGAGAGGGTATCAGGTAATAATATCCCATATATATGGTCGCCGTAAAGAATATCGTCGGGAAAATGTCGTGGCGGTATTATTTGGGTGACCATATATATGGGGACAGGGGCAAAACATTTTTTGAAAAAAAAAAAATTACGAGAAAAAAAATAAGTTTGGGGGTTGCGGGGGTGTCCCCCGCATGTTCCATGCAATAATGTCGCCACAAAAAACGGCCATTTTTCGGCGAGATTTTTGCATGGCGAGATTTTTGTGGCGACATTATTACATGGAACCCATGACAGGAGTTGTATATAGATAGTTGGGGAGGCGGGAGTGGAGATGGATAGATGGGATGGGGCGGTGTGGGAGGGATAGTTGTGTGGAGGGATAGTTTGTATAGTTGGTGTAGTTGCACATACATTACACTTGGTGTTGCTTTGAAATCATGACTAGACATTCATGAGTTTTATTTCCTGTACAGTGCTAAGTGTGTTAGCTGTTCTAGGCCATGTGCTAGATTAGAAATAGTGGTTTTTCAGTGAATCACGTGCCTCACGCCCATACATGGCTTCCCTGCGATGTGCTAGTGGCAGTTCCTCATCACTGTCATTCTCATCCTCTGTATTAGGTGGGTACATGTCCATGCCCGGGAGCAGTGGTATGTTGCGCCTGATACACATGTTGTGCAGCATGGCACAGGCCAGGTCTATCTTTCCCACCTTCACAGGGCTGTACATCAGTGCCCCCCCCCTGATCTGCTTGGGCAGTGGAACCTTGACTTTAACAGGCCAAGTGTCTGCTCAGTCGTACAACGTGTCCTGATGTGAGCACGGTTGTATCCTTGCTCGTGCTGACTCTGTGGTTGCCTCATGAGGGTCATCAGCCATGGCATCAAGGGGTTTCCAGCATCACCTGCACGGAAGTTGACAGAAAGGGGCAAGAAATAATTGTGGGGCCTGTATCATGTTGGTACAGTTTTTATATTGGTCGCTTACAAATGCAAGTTATTACATGCGACTTGCAGAAGACGTAGCATATGTCATAGATGGGCTTGCTAACATGTGCATTGTCAATGGAAATTGTGTATGCATTGTATGTACATTTTGGTGTAAAATGAGTGATGTGAGGGATTTCTGTCTGCATTCATCAATGTCAATGGAATGACACAGGCAAACAGCAAATTTGGCTTGTCTGGGTGTAAGTGTGCCGGGGGCATTACCAGGTGGCTTGTTTCTGGGCCTGCAAAGTAGACATCTACCTGCCACAGCCGGTTTGCCCAACAGGTCAGACCCTGCCGGAGGCGGCAGACCTGGTAGGCAGAGCTGTCACAGGTGACCTCACCCAAATAACCCACATCTTCCTGTTTCTTGTCCACCTTCTTATCTTCCCCTTCCTTCTCCTTTGGCTCTCTTCCTCACCTGGTTCCCCTGGCCAACCACTGGCTTTCCTTTTCTCAGGGGAGGTGTTACAGGTGAGCAAAAGCACAAAAGGCATCTTAAGCCCCACCCCTTTCTCGTGTGCTGGTCTGCCACTCTAGTGAATGGATGCCCAATACAGTGAGAATGTATTTCAATGTCCCAGTTCATGCGAAGGCTTCCCAGCATATAGGAGATGCTGGTTTAACAGGAGGACAACTCCGCCGCCCCATCGCAGGTAAGACTTGCTTCTTGTGTTGGAGGCGGCAGTCTGGAGATGGTGCGGTTTGACGCGGTGCTCGATGCTACAAGGTTCTTTCCTCCAACATGACTGGTCGAGCCTCGGAGGACGCGTGGTTTTCGGACACTGCAGCCTCCCATTCATTTTCATTGAACTATGTCTCTGAGACTTCCAGCACCGTCACAAGCTTCCCCTGGCTGCTTCGTTGCCCTTCAGGTGACTGGTGATTGCCGGTGACTGCTGGAGGCCGTTCGCTTCGCCCGACCTGGCTTGGTTAGGTGGTAAGACTGCGGCAAGCGTGTTGCTGCTATACTCCCGTTACTTAGCGTTTGTCCTGCGTCGGATTTGTGGTTTCCTTTGCATGCTGCTGCTTGTTCGCTTGGGGTCTTGGTCCAAGAAGAGCCACCTATAAGGTTTGCAGTAGTTTTGAGCTCCTCACCCAGAGGCCATAGAGGCTGTCTCGGAGAGAAGCCAATAAGGTAGTAAACCGGGGGGGGGGCATCAGGGTGAGTCATTGACACCCTGTTTCCTGTTGAGGTGCTGTTGTATACACCTCGCCCTAGGCAGGCTATATTCCAGTCACTAACACTTTTGTGTAGTGACTGGAACACTGACCAACAATGCCTGTTACTACCTGCTACCCAAATCTATGCATGATATGTTGTCACAGCTCAAACCCCCTCCCCCCCCCCAACTTCTGGGGCAAGAAGGGACCGCTACAAAATGTACATTCTCCCTCTTATGAATCTCCAGCCCTTGGTGGGAGTAGTAGCCGATTGTCTGAGGTCCTGGCACTAAGTGCCCGCAGGAGACAGTGACTTCAGGACAAGCCAGCTCACTCTACCGAGAAAGCTGGTGAGAGGGTAGGTCAAAGCCCAGTTAGGGGTATTGTTACCACCTGCTTGGAGCCGTGGAAAAATGGGGCTTCTACTCAAGCTGATCGTGTATGTGCTATTATGGAAACGCCAGCGGAAAATGAAGTGGACGGTTCTGTATGTTTTGTGCTCGCCCTGGTCCTAGTAATGCAGACTCCCTCAAAAAAGATGAAGGATGTGACTTCCGAAGCCTTAGAGCAATCCTCGATGGTTTTAAAGGAGGCCATTGAGGATCCAATTAATTCAGGAAGATGGCAGCATATCAAGGAGCGTATCATACAGGATCTTCATGCTTGTACAAAATTGGTAGAATTCTGCACCTGCTTTGATTCTTTGGATACAAGAGTTGCTATGGTACATTCTCGGAGTGTGGTTAAACCCTGCCAAACCGATCAGACCCAGAACTGTGTTCATCAGTATTGTCAAACAAGCCCAGAAGATGCTTCTGGGTTAGGAATGCTTTTGAGGGAAACTGTAGATATGGGGACTCAGCAGGGAGAACAAGTCCGGCCTGTCCTTAGAACTGTTGCAGAAACCTTTCATGACAACACTCCAACACACTCCACATCTGTAAATAATGCTAGTGCAAGTGCGAAAATCGCAGTGCAAGTGCGAAAATCGCAGGGAAAACCGCGCACATCGATTCATGGAAGTCCGTGCACTTGAATAATCTGTGATGTGCGCTGAAAAAGGGCGCGGCGCACACCGGCGCACAGGTCATCTAACGGCGTGCGCTACGGCCACAGCGAAAGCGCACATAGCGCGGCGCACATAACAAAAGTAGGCGGATCACTGGGCGTAACACTCGGAATGGGGAACAACGCGTGAAAATGTGGGCGTCACGGGGGAAGTACAGGAGGCAAGTGCGCGGAACGCCCACACGCTCGCCTACAACACGTATTCATGGAATCGAATAGGGCAAACCAGCGCACGGGCAAAGACGCGCACAGGCCCAAACACGTCCGCCACACGAAGGCAGGCGGTAGCGTCCCTGCGCATGAAAAAAATGTGCGCCAAAATGTGCGCTAATAAAAAGCACGTATATACAGCTCTGATGAATGTCCCATACTGTGTCCCTCTAGGACAAATGACGTGCAAAGGGGTACGCGACAAACACGGACACCCGCTGGGTGAAAAATAGCGTGTGCGTGTATTTCGGGTGTGCGCGGGAAGTTTCACACGCGATTGTGCCTGGGCGAGCGGGGTACGTGTATTACTGAGGTGCGCGGGAAGTTTCACACGCGATTGTGCCTGGGCGAGCGGGGTACGTGTATTATTGGGGTGCGCAGGAAGTCTTACATGCTCGCCTACAACACGTATTCATGGAATCGAACGGGGCTAAGGCATGCGCCAAAAAAGACGGGCCAATCCGGAAACACGTACGCCAGCAGGAAGCAGGCGTAAGTCGACCCGCGCAGCATAAAAGTGCGCGCAAACAACAAACAAGCTCACATGCCAGGATGAATATACCGTTCCTGGCAGCAGTGTCCGTGGGATACAGCAGGAGGAGGAGGATAGTCGGGGCCAGAATTTTTACACCCAGAACCAGCCTTTTTGGGATGCCTGATGACCAGGTGTATGGGAGGTACAGGTTTCCACCTCACATAATACTCGACCTGGTGAGTGAGTGGGAGGATGACCTCCCATCACCCACCCTGTGCTCCCAAGCACTCAGCCCCCTGGAGAAGGTCCTTAATGTACTGCATTTCTTGGCCACTGGATCATTTCAGCGGACAAGTGCCATAGTGGGGGGGTGTCACAGGCCACGCAGTCACGCTGCCTACACCAGGTGTTGGCCATCATCACTGCACGCCCATCAGTCCACAGGCACATATACCTGCCCAGAAAACCTGCAGAAAGGCAGGCTGCCGCCCAGGATTTCTACGGGGTGGCACAATTCCCCAAAGTGCTAGGTGCCATTGATTGCACCCATGTGGCTCTACGTCCCCCCAAGGCATCTGAGCACATCTATAGAAACCGCAAGCACTGGCATTCCATCAACGTCCAGGTAGTATGTGATGCCAAGGGAATCATCACCTCCGTATATGCCAATTATCCAGGGTCCACCCACGACAGTTTCATTTACACAATGTCAACCCTAAACCGGGACCTAGAAGCTGGGCAGCATGGCGATACATGGCTGCTTGGTGAGTATAAATGCCACTGCACATGCATGCATGTCAGATACTGAGTACTGTCACAACCCCACTAATGATACCCATCACCGCCTCCCCAGGGGACAGTGCCTAAGCTCTGAGCACCCACATGATGACGCCATTTCGGAACCCCACCACGCCACCCGAGGTAAGATACAACACAGCCCACATTGCAACCCGGGGCATAGTGGAGCGCACATTCGGAGTGCTCAAGTCACGCTTTCGCTCCCTTGACCGTTCTGGCGGGCAGCTGTTATACGCTCCCCCAGTAGTGCGCAGGATCATAGTGGCAGCATGTGTCCTGCACAACGTTGCAACACGCCGGGGCCTGCCCGTGGATATGGTGGTGCCCCCACACCCCCAACCACATGCACGGCCGCTGCGCATGGGAGGGGAAAGGGCACGGGGTGAGGCGGCCGTACACAGCTGGTGGCTAATTACTTCACCTAAAATCACCCCCCTGTTACAACCATACCAGCCTGAGATTGTTCACCTGGAAGTGTTTCATTGTGTGCATCCCTACCTACACAAACACCACCAAAGCTGTGTCATCAAAATACACACTTCTATGCTGCTAAAATCATTACCCCCTTGCAAGCTACAACATGACAACAGTGCCATGTCACCCAACCCCTCCCCAGCACCGCCACCCAACACACCATGGCATGTCATGCTATGTGAGAGCATAGTAATCCCCAAAGCATTACACAAGTGTCACAAAGTATAGTGTCCCTAATGGAAACTGGCCACACACAATATTCTCCCATTAATGTATAACTAACACACATGACCAAATACTTACCACAATACAATGCAGCTACCCAACCCCAAATATAGCATTAACATGACAGTACTAAGTTAAGGTATACGTAGTCTTACAACCTGATTATGCCAGCACATCGACCACTTCCAACTGTACAGTGTTAGTGCCACGCAAATCTGTAAGTGCACTGCTTACAACATGAACTCCATCTCCAAAGTAGACGGCCTTGTGAAGACATGAGGAATGAACCTGCAAATTAGGAGGGAGACATGGATGCACAAGCACACATCAATACACCAAGCAGTGTACAATACAACAACAATATGCACTAGGAATGTATACACAGCATTGACTACAGTCTGCCCACACAGGTCATGGGAGTCCAACGTCACTGTGTAAGTCACTGTCACTTGGGCACACCCTTTGCAAGCACATGGAAACGGGAAGCAGGAGGGGTGTGTGTCTCACGAACCCAAGCATCTAACCCAAACTCAGGACAAGCCTGCATGTGCCCAGCCGGAATACAGTGGATGCCCACGGGAGCCACACAAGGTAACACACTGTAAAAAAAAATCAAAAATGGCCATGTGGTGGCCGGGGGGGTGGTGGAGGCCACCCAGGAGGTCCGAGGACAGGGTGCACACCAACAGCCACCTGTGTGGATGTTGGGAAAAAAAACACCTCCATGGGCTCATGGCCTGCACGGCTACGCTATCGTGAGAGAATCGCTGTGGTCGCTCTCATCACCCTCTGCTGCTGGCACAGGAGGTGGTGGTGCTGTGGGAGGCAGCCCACGCAAAGCCCTAGTCTGGTCCTCCATGGCAGCAAGCATCCGGGTGTGGAAGGTCTCGTTCTGGAGGATTATAGTGCGGAGATCCCCATGCACCACCTGATGTGATGCCCGGACCTCCTCCCGAGTTGCCTGCATCTCAGCTGAGAGCGTACGTGTGAGCCGCTCCAGCTGCTGTTCTGTCCTCAAGTTAGTGGAAGCCTCAAGGTCAACAAGAGTCTCCCTGAGGTGATGGACTTCTACCCTCAGGGCTTCCCTGGGGCTCTGGGACTCTATAGAAATGGCTTCCCGCAGAGTCTCCAGTGCCGCCCGTCTGTCCCTGTTGGACGCCAACATGTCCTCCCTGAGTGATTGGCAAATGGAGTCTGTTGCCTGCTGTAGTTCCTCCATCTGCCTTTCAGGGGGGACAATGGAAGTGGCCACCCTCTCCATTGCTTGAGCCATCATCTCAGATGATGCTGCCTGTTGGTTTGCCATACCGTATATGGATTGCTCCCATGCGGTATTGCCGGGTGGCGTACGGCCACCGCGTAGGCGGGCACCACACCTGTCTGGGGCAAGGCGAACTGCGCCTTGCTGTGCCGGCACTGCCTGAGGCTGCAGGACTGCATTCCCCCTCTGATCTGCTGGCCCAGGAACAGGATCAGATGTTGCAGAGTGTGACCCTGCATCCGTAACCACCAAAGGCGGCCCTACCAACACTGACATCTCCATAGAGGGTTCTACCCCTGCTGCAGGTGGGTTGGACAGAACAGAATCCCTGCCAGAAACACTTACCTGCAACGCCACATAGGTCTCATCATCCGAATCAACATCTGAATAGAGGTCTGAGGAGGTGCACCCAGAGACACCCCTGGAGAGAATGGTCTGCAGCAAGAGTGGGTTCTCACCCACCACCACACCACATCCCCCACTGGTGCCCGTTCGTGCCTGAGATCCCTCCTGGGTCTGCACCATCTCCTCAACCTCAACAGCATCAAGTGCGTCATCCCCTGCAAAAACATGAAAGACAAAGAATGGAAACAGGCATTAGCACCATGGCACACGATTAGGCCTGACAAGCTACTGAACCAGTACTTGATTGACACATGTCCCACGTGACTATAACCCTCCCATGCATGCACTGTCACTGAGTTAGAAGGGGAGGCAAATGTCAGACACTGATGACACCAAGATGGAAGAGCAACACATTAGCTGCATGCTGGCTAGCAGTGCCATCACACATTGGCCTGTGAGTGGCATGTCCAATCCACATACATGACACATGCCATCACACAGATGCCATGTACCATAGGCATGTCACATATGTGACAATATGGCTGAGAAATGCGTAGTAAAAGTGGGGGAATTGAAACAATCGGCCTGAATGAACACTGAAAAATACGGAACAATGTTGTTGCAAGATGCCACTTCAAGGGCAACTGGCGTGATGTTGCGCAAATTGTCTACTGTGGGCAGAAGGGATACTGTAATACCCAAATCCAGGGGCGCAGAATGTTTAGTATGAAGCACATGGGTGACCCAAACCACTCAGGCACACACACCCTCACCTGGCACTCAATCAGAACCCCTCACACACACAACATACACATGGATCACACACACATGCATGTGCACTCACCGGACAATGCCTCGTAATCTGGCAGTTCTCCCACACCTTGGATCTGTTCCTCTGTGACATAGGTCCCAGCAACATACTCATGTAGAGTGAGTTCAATGTCCTCTGGTGGAGACCCACCTCCAGTCACCAGAGTAGCGGCATGATTTGAGGCCAACTTTTTCTTTGCCCTGCGTTTAAGGTCATTCCAGCGCTTGTAGCAATCACCAGCTGTGCGCCTCACAGATGTCTGCGACGGTCTGCCAGTGTGCCTGACGTCGAGCAGGTGTGGTCTTGCACCCTGCAGTAATCAACATTTCGCGGTCCTGTGCGGACACATGCTGCACAAGTGCATCACGTTCGGCATCATTGAAGCTAGGCTTCCTTGACGTGCCGGACTGCGTAGCCGTGTCTGGGGTATCAGCCTGTAGTGGACGAGCACTCTTCCTCATTCTTTTGGAAGGTGGTGGGGATCGTGAGTGGCTTATGCCGCTCTGGTCACTAGGGGCAGGAGCATCGGTGGACTGGGCAGTAGGAGTGTGCGAATGCACACTGACCATAGGACTTGGTGCAGGGATTGGCTGAAGTGAGATGTTGGCAGGGGGAACGTCAGTATGATGGCCCGGGACCGACACTGTCCTGGCTGGGAGAGTCAGAGCTGGGGTGGATGGAGCTGCAGCTGCCCCTGCAGCCTCCCCACCCTGCCTACTCGGGGCAGCAGATGACCTAGCTGCCCCAGATCCACGTGGCCTGCTGACACCAACTTGCACCACCACACGTGGCCTAGACTTGCTGACCTGGAAGTCAGCCTGGGAATCTTCCTGTGCCAGGTCAGGTGCCACAATGGGCCGGACCAACAAGGGCTGAGCTGGGATGGTGTCAGCCACGTTTCCCTCAACCATGGGGGGGGGCATGGGTGTCCCTGATTGGTCCTCCACAAATGGGGGGATAGGGGCACTCTGCAAATCCCGGCCACGTCCCCTACCGCGCCCACCACGCCCACCTGTTGAGGCTCGCCCACCTTTGCCTCCCTTACCGCTTGCTCGCCTCCCAGCCATGGCACTGATGTTGTTGTGCGTATGGGAGTTGCAGTAAACTATTGTCCTGGGCAATTGGGGGTCAAAGGGGTAGGGTACTAGATGGAATTCGTACCCTAGTGCACTAGCAAGGCTGTCTGTGACCCCTGGGGGAAGATGACGGGTCACGCAACGCACAGGCACCCCAAAAACAGAATATAACGTGCATGCAACCCCTCGTAGACCATGTGCGTGGAAAAATGAACCCGCACTACGCTGTGGCACCCAGAAACACAAAAATAAGCGTATGCGTGTTACACGCAGCCTACAATGACCTCTGAAGGGGTACGCGACACACGGGGCAAGCACAGTTGGTAAACACGTGCACGACTCACTGTCTGCCTGGAAAAAGAGTGTGAAAAAGACGTGCGCGTTGGCAACACCCCCGCCAAAAGAAGAATTGTACGCTGTCTGAGGAAACGGGCCCAACAGAAAATCAGAAAAAGCTGTCGGAGGTAACAGGGAGTACAAACTAGAACCGCTGTGAAGTAAATCGCGTGTGAACCGACAAGCAGTACAGAATTCACCCACTGGCTCTCCACGAAAAGCACGTACAAGGAAATTACGTCCTACACGTACCTTTTAAACCGGCCCACACGTCCAACGTCACTTCCGCGTGTACGCGCTTGGGCCCTTTCCTCCAATTACACGAGCTGACACTCGGACGTGAAGTTTTTGGACTTGCACGATGATCAAGCACCCGTGTTCTGGGAAACACCCGCGCGTGTCTCGTCACGGACGCGCTTACGCTCTAAGGGCCTTTGGTCCAATGAAATCGCGTACGTGTGCTGACGCGCTTACGCGCTAAGGGCCTTTCCTCGAATTACACGCTGACGTGCAAGATTTTCACGTGCCAAATCACTCCGTATCAAGCTGGCCACGCGTAAGCACACGGAAGACCACGCTCCTGCCCAGAAGGCCGAATTACTGCCCCCCCAGAGCCTCGAGCACGCTCCCACCTGCCATCTGCTTCTGCCTGACTGCCTGCTGCCCACGTGTCCTGCTATTTGCTGCCTGCACGTCAGCCAGGGGTGCAGTTGCTGTGACCACCCCTGCCGGAACCGAAGACTCCCGACTGGGATTACATCGCTCCACAGCCCAGCCCCAGGACCCAGTTGCCCACCCACTCCTGCCTATGGGGTTGCCATGTCGGGCACAACACCATCTGGCACCACTGGCAACCCCCAACCAGGGAGGCAGAGGGCCACCAGCTTCACTGCCACCGAAGTTGGTGTCCTGGTGGAGCAAGTCCTGGGGCAGTATGATGCCCTCTTCAGAGGTTTGCGCGCCGACAAGGAAGGACGGACCAGGATCTGGACGGACATCGTGAATGCCATCAACGCGGAGGGGGTGGCAGTCCGCAAATTCGAACATGTCAAGAAGCGCTGGGAGAACTTCAGGTCCAGGACCCTCAACAAGGCCCGGCGCATCTTGAAGCCAGCGGATGGTAAGGGGGACCGGGGCCACCTGTCGGAACATCAAATGAGGATCCTGGAATGCATATCCCCAGCACTCCATGTCCAGGTCCTTGAGAGGCAGTCCCGTCTGGAGTCGAGCGGTAAGTGTACATGCATACTGATTGTAAGCTGTGCGTGTGGTGGTGTGCCTGTAGTGTGCAGGTTGCACATGTGTTTTTGGAGGGCCATGTATGGATGTGTATGTACAGGGCCGTGAGGCTAACACATGCAAGTCCTCTCTTGTGTGAGACACATGGATGGTGCATGTGTGTGTAAGCTTGCATGCCAAATGCAGATGTCTGAGCACACATGTTTGACTGTGTATGTAAGTTGTCATGGTTGTGGTGTGACACATGGATGTCGGTTCCAGCTGCATGTATCTGCACCGTGTACATGTGCATGTGTGTGTATTTGACAAGGGTGCAACAGAAATGCAACATGGATGCTTGGGACACTGATATGTAGGAGACTGATTGCCAGATGTGACATGGATGCAATTCTCATCACTGCGACAGTTGGTGGAGGTGTACACATGCATGTAAGTGTGGTGGCGTGTGTGCATGTCTAGTGCACTCCCTGTGTTTCATGTGATGTCTGGCTCATCTTTGGCTGCTCATGCTGTTGTATGTGTATGGATGGTGCTGGCTGTTGCCATATGGCTGTGGAATTGCTCATGTGTGTGAGTTGACATGCCATGTGTGTTGGGGATTGTGCTGCCATGTCTGAAGTTTGACACTGCCACTCATGTCCAACTGTCATGTGTGTATCAGTCCATTGTACAGTGTCCTGATGCCTGTCTCCTATCTCTCCCTGTCAGCAGCGTCAACTGATGAAGAGGGTGGAGGAGGTGCTGTGGAGAACAGCGGCGTGGATCACACCACCAGCCGGAGACGCAAGGCCCGGCTCCCCTCCCAGGTTGTCATCTTGTCGGGGAGTGAGGAGTCCGGTGCTGCGTCCCAGGCCGCAGCTGCCGAGGGAATGTCCAAGAGGTGGAGGTCGGAGTCGGACTCCTCGGCAGCAGAAGGGGCAGCTGAGACCCCACAGGGTGCGACGGAGGAAGATGGCACAGAGTCATCCAGGTTGGTGGGGGGTTTGGTGGAGGAGGAGGCCGTGCAAGGGACAGACACGGGGTCTGGAGGTGGGGATTCCACTGGTGCCAGTGGTGCAGTGCAGGGGCAGGGACAGGAGGCAGCACAGGCCGCCGCGGACATGCCTGTGTGTAATCCTGTCCCCGATCCTGTGACTGCATCATCCCGCACCAGCAGGGATGCCTACGTCCAGACCCGTTTTCAGGGAGGGGATCCGCTTACAACAACTGGCCTTCCTCTCCCTGCAGACGTGGCTATCCAGGAACGGGTTGAGCCTGTCCTGGGTGGGTTGGCGTTGCGTCAACGGGCCATGCGAGGTGACCTGCAGTCTTTTCATGGGGAGACTGCACGTCATCTCGAATGGCTCGTTGACCACGTCAGCCTACTGGGACAGCCCACCCAGGCCGGATTCCTCCGTTTGCTGAGCCTTGCTTCGACCCCCTCCTCACCTGAACCCCCTATGCGCCAGTCGTCCTCCATGCCATCTTCCCACCCATTTATCACCTGGGTACCCTGTGGAGCTGCCTCTGACCGTGCGGCCAGGCTGGTGGAGGACACATCCCTGCCACAGTCGGGAGTCGGACGTCCAGCAGGGGTGGCCACCTCAACAACTGTACCCCAGCCGGAGGAGGATGTGCAGGCAGCAGGAGCCAGGGCACAGGCACAGCAGTAGCAGCAACAAGGTGGGAGCCATGATGGCTCGGGGCCTTCGACATCGGAGGGGCAGGCATCGGCCGGTGGGCAGGAGGACCCAGGACGGGAAGTGTCTTCCGTGTGGCAGCGGTTGAGCCATGCTATAGATGCGGAGCGGCAGCGGGCGGAAGAGGCACGGCTCACGATGGTCAGGGTGGAGAACTACATGCAAAGGGCTCTGAGGCGGGCCGAGTGCCTCGAGGCAATTCGCAGGGACCTGGGGGTCCGGATGTCATCGTCCCTGCGAACCTTCAGGGCCATGGAGGAGGTCCGCCTCCGGGACATCGAGCAGGAGTTCGATGATGCCCTGGCCCGGGAAATCAGGAAGTGAGCCGTCGGACTAGCCCGCTGCTATTGTATATATTTAATTAGTGTTAGGTTTCCTTTTGGTTTTCTTTTCATTTGGGGCGCTTGGACAATGCCCCACCTTTTTGTATATAGTTCTTTTCTTAGGTAGTTTCTTAGGTAGGTTTCATTTCTTTCGTTGGGCTCATGGACCCTTGAACATTGCTTGTACATAGTTGGAGATTGGATTTATGTGGACTTATTATTTGGATTTCACCATGGAGCAATGGATTTTACTTTTTACGTTTCGTTTGGATTTGATTTGGTGGTCGGAGAGTTTGGACAATGGCTCATTTGGATTTCTTTGGATTGCTTATACTTTTCATTTTCTTCTTTTTTTGACATGCTTATCATTTCATGTTTGACATTTTTTATGCTTTAATTTCATTACATTGATTTTGGTCATAATACATTTTTATATTTTACTTCCATGTGTGTAATTTGCTCATTGGGTTCATGCATGTCAAAATGTGGGCTTACAGTATCAATGGCAACCGGTGTGTGTGTGTGACGGACATGTGTTGATGTACATAGTTGACTTCTGTCTTGAGATGGACAATTCAGTGTGGGGTGGATTGGGAAGATCATTGCGTGCCAGGACTGGGGTGGCGTGCTGTGGTATTTTGGTGGACATGAGGCCCATGATTGTGCATCTTCATGTGATGTTGGGGGGGACATGTGTGGGGGCCTGCTGGCAGGTGCCCCTGACTGCTGGGGGGTGGGGGTGCAGAGGGACATGTGTGGGGGCCTGCTGGCAGGTGCCCCTGACTGCTGGGGGGTGGGGGTGCAGGGTGACATGAGTGGGGACCTGCTGGCAGGTACCCCTGACTGCTGGGTGGTAGGGGTGCTGGGGGACATGAGTGGGGGCCTGCTGGCAGGTGCCCCTGACTGCTGGGAGGTGGGGGTGCTGGGGGACATGAGTGGGGGCCTGCTGGCAGGTGCCCCTGACTGCTGGGGGGTGGAGGTGCAGGGGGACATGAGTGGGGGCCTGCTGGCAGGTGCCCCCCACTGCTGGGGGTTGGGGGTGCTGGGAGACATGAGTTGGTGATCATATTGCAATGTGACATGTGGCTTGGCTGGGGTGCATGCACATGGTGGATGGGCTGCCTGCGGGACATGACATGGGGTGCAGGGTAGTCCCCTGTGGTGTGGGCTGCCTGCAGGGGCCGTGGAGGGGGTAGAGGGGACACCTGGGAGGACCCACACTGCCAATTCACGTGTAGGACTCCCAGCACACCCCTGAAATACACGTACTGAGCCCTTTCGCGTGTGAAACTTCCCGCGCACCCCTGAAAAACACGTACACAGACCAATCGCGTGTGAAACTTCCCGCGCACCCCCGTAATACACGTACCCCACTCGCACAGGCCCTTTCACGTGTGAAACTTCCCGCGCACCCCTGAAAAACACGTACCCCGCTCGCACAGGCCCTTTCGCGTGTCAAACTTCCCGCGCACCCCTGAAATACATGTACCCAGCCCAATTGCGTGTGATACTTCCCGCGCACCCCTGAAATACACGTACCCAGCCCAATCGCGTGTGATACTTCCCGCGCACCCCTGAAATACATGTACCCAGCCCAATTGCGTGTGATACTTCCCGCGCACCCCTGAAATACACGTACCCAGCCCAATCGCGTGTGATACTTCCCGGGCACCCCTGAAATACACGTACCCAGGCCAATCGCGTGTGAAACTTCCTGCGCACCCCCGTAATACATGTACCCCACTCGCACAGGCCCTTTCGCGTGTGAAACTTCCCGCGCACCCCTGAAATACACGTTCCCCGCTTGTCGTTTGCTGTTTGGCAGTCCTGTAAACTGGTCCAGGGTTAGCGCAGCCCTTTGCGCTGGATTGGGGATTTTGATGGCTTTTCCTTGCGCGAGGGTCGTTCTTGGGGGCGTAACTGACGCTGCTGCAGGGTCGCTGTGCCACGGCTGGTTTTGGAGGTTGAAATCCATGAATACGCTGTGCGCGGAAATCGATTTTAGCGCACGCGGCTGGCGCAGACATTTGCACGCGCACACTGTGCACCAGCCGCGTGCGCCACTTTTGTGCGAAATTCTATGAATTACCCTGTATATCTGACCCATCACATCATAAGGATATCCATATAAGAAAGTCCCATATGGCGAGGATAGTTAATCCAACCCTAAGGAGGTTCATTATGGATCCCAGTAACATTATACTCACTATTGTTGAGAATCCTAAGGAACCAGAGTCAAGAGAGGCACTCAAAAATAAAATCCTGGCCTGGCTACATCGAGTGGGCCAAACCTGTATTAGACTCAGGACCTGAGAGCCCCCTGGAGGGTACAGATTAGTAGCTAGTGCCCTACAGGCAATACAGACTGTTTTGTCATAGGATGTGGTCGAAGTAATGTACCCCTGTTTTTGAACCAATGTATACATCTACAGAATATGTCTTCTTACACCAATGAGAATTATTTTGAACTGAGTATTATGAACTATGATTCTTTTTCTTGGCTTCCTTTATGATTGGTCGTGTATGTTGTTTGATTTATTACATGTTATGTTTGTGTTGTATGTTTTGTTGGCGCACTGAGGCCCACAGGCGTGTTCAGCTTATATAAGAAAACGAAACTAAGAGGATTGTACATGTGTTTTTTTGCGTGTGATGAGATCGCTGTTAACTGGCGGAAAATGCTCCCATGTCGCTGGTGGCTCCATCTGTTTCCCAGGCACTGGGCTCACTCAATCCCCCACGGCTGTGCACACTGGCCCTTGAAGTCCTACTGGTCAAAAAAGAAACTGGTCTGCAATCTGCAGTACCAGCTTGTGGCCAGAAGAAGTGGTTCACATTTCAAAGATGCAGGCACAGGTAGAAGCGACAGGGACTGGTGCCCACCCAACTTCCACGCCCCATCTCTGGGTTCCTTCTTGTATTGCTACTTGTTAAAGTCTCCCTCCCTTTTGATGTCACTGTGACTTTGAAGTGTCATTCTTTATTTGCTGAGGTCCTTCTTTTTTGGTTCTCTTCTTGCTGGGCTCTCGTTGGAGTCAAGTTCCCTCTTGATGAGGGATTGTTGGCATGAGATCACTTATTGCTGAAACACAATGCTGAGGTAGTCAGTGCACTGAACACAGTTGGGACCTATTGTGGCAGTGCCGGGTGCCTTTCAGTGATAACCCGTTCACACTACATCCACATAGCACTGCAGAAAAGTAGAGGGTGATTTCCCTGGTTGCATACTGATTTTGATGCTGTTGTTCTTACCGGTTGTATAGGGCTTGGATCCACAATAGGCTCATATGTATATTTCGAAAGGCAAGTTCGGGGCTGCACGTGAGGACTTTTAACTTCTAACTGCACCACGTGGAGATGGATACTGGTCATGCACAAGATTTCTTTATTTGAGAATTGACCAATGACACTTAAGAGAACTGCATATTTTAGAAGATTGTGGCTTTATTATTTGTTTGCAAATTCATAGAGATTGACATCTGATGCAAGTACATTCTGAGGCCCTTTCAGGTTATCTGGTGCATTGGCACTCTTGTGAACGCTTGTCTGCTCTATATGTCATCTACCCCTACAGAAAGTGTTGGTGACACGCTCTCCTTTCTCTTTAAGACTGAACACTACAAGCTGGACTGGCATCGATTTAACTTGAAGCGACGACTTGTCAGTGGAGCCTACATCACTGCTGAGGAATTTGAGGACCGTACCCATGCAGGTGCGAACACTGGATACCGTCAAGGGTGGGAGACATGGGGGGTGGGTTTGCACCTGTTTCCCCACTTGACTCCAATATGCCCACACACCTCTGAACTCCACCCAGACTAAAGTGTGGGCTTATAGAGTGAACATCTGTGGTCCTATGGGCCCTGTGTGCGCACATTAAGGAGGAAGAGAATGGGTGCCTAGCAGTTCATGAGCTGCTTGGGCTAGTGCAGGTGAACTGTGCATGGAGCATTCAGGTGACGGGGGGGTTGGGGGGGCAGTTATGGCATTTGCAGGTAATACGAACATGTGAAGGCAATTGTGGACATCTGTGTTCCAGAGATGTGGTAGCTGTGGTCTTGTGCCTTGACACACCTTTTGCTGCATAGGCGCATTATAAATACCCAGTAAATACAATAAATACATGTCTGGGTTGGTTAAGTCGATCATGTGTGGACAAAGTGTGGTCACATGCCTGTGGTTTCAGGGAGCATGTATGTTGATGTACATCCTGCCATGCACGTAATGGATTCCCTGCGTGTGAACGCAATGTTTGTTTCTAGTAACTATTGCTGCTGTTTTCTGCATCTCTGTAGGGGACCTTTCAAGCATATCTGGTTCCGACTCTGATAGTTCTTCTGAGGATGAGCAATGTGATCCGCCAGTCATGAGTGGAATGGAGGTCAACACAAACCGAACAAAAGTGCCCAAGCCAATCCAGCAGCCTGCCCGCCAGTCCAACAAACTCCTGTTTCGAAACTCTGAGGGCCAGCTTCTAGCGGTTTACCACTGTGTGCTAGGTGCAGCAAAGGCAAGTTGCTGCATGTTTGTGATTTCGCACTAGGTTCTGGGAAGGCAAATTGAAGCTCCCTTGAGTATCGTTTTTTATGCTGTATGCTGCGATCTAGAAAGACAGGTTGCAGCTGTTCGTCTATATGCTGGTTACTGGGAAGGCAATCAAGTCTTGTTTATTCACAAAACACTTTTGATGTGCATTGCAAAAGCACATTTTCTTTTTAAAAATTATTTTTATTGCCATTTTCTCAAATAGCAAACCGTAACACTCTCCCCACCTACACCCCCCTGCTCCCTGTTTGTCTCTTTGTACAACATTGTCAACATTGAACATGAGCTAACAACACAAAACCCTCCCTCGCGTACAGCTGTCACACCCCCTCTCCCTTTCTCCACATTTCACCTTTAGTCCTCCAATTTTATCGGGACCCTTCTCGTCCCCCCACTCTGTTGCCACTGTATAATACACAACCACATCTAACCAGGAATCGCCCACCGCTGCACTTGCTCCCTCTCCCTCTCCTCCCCGTGCCTGACTGCCCACCGTTCGCCCCAGCTCCACTCCTGCTTCCCCCTGTCGTGCACCTTGCCTCCCTCCCCTTCTCATGGGGGCTTCAAATCTCTTGTGGAACATAACTCATTTATCCACTGTAATCCCTCCCTTCTTCCTGTTCTGGGTCCCTGTTTGCCTGCAATATCTCCAGTTCTGCCATCTCACATCTGCGAACATCTGCCCTCCATTGCTCCACAGACAGTCCCTGGGGTCGTTTCCATGCAATGGCTATTTGTCGTTTGGCCAGTACCAATAAAAACCGAGTTCCGCGATTTGTGCTACTTTCGCCCCTGATAATATGCCCCACACACACACACACCTTCGAGCACATTCCAACTTGGCACTCAATCCGTTAATCATTGAGATGACCGCTCCCCAGTAGCGCTTAATAACCCCACACCCCAGAGCATGTGCCAATGCCCTACAGGCCCTGTCCCACAACGTGAGCAATCAGGACTAAGGTCACTGTTCATAACGTGGAGCTTTGCCGGTGTAACATACACTCTGTGTAGTATATTAAACTGTATCAGTTGAAATCGAGCCTTTCTCAAAACCTTATGAACCTGCTCCCATATTTTCGCCCATTCCTTCTGGCAGTATCCATCCTCCTCCCATTTACTTTCCACTGCTAGTTCTTTCAGGGGAACCTCGCTCCTCACTGCTTGATGAATACAGAAGATTGTGTTCCCCCACCCCCCATCTGATCTAGCAACACCTGCATCAGTGGACTTGTTCCTGGTTCTTCTGGTATCTCCTTCCATAACTACCACCCCATATGTTAAGAAATGCCCCCTTGAAATCCCATAGCGTGCGCTCCACTCCTCAAATGTCATCGGTTTTCCTCCTTCAAATAGATCCCCCCACCATTCAGCACCCCTTCTCCGGCAACTGGCCCACCCCTACCCTCGCTATAGCTTGACGCAGCTTTAAGTCCGCACTCCATGGAAGCTCCCTGCTATACAACCCTGCAACCCGCCTTTTCCACATCTGTTTCTTCCACACCACCCTGACCGTCTGAAACAGATTTGTCGTCCCTCTGCCCTCTATCGTGCCCCATAACAACTCCATCCCCCGGTAATGCGTTCGAAGGCACTGCACCAGGAGAAAAAGCAAATTTTCCTATTAACCATACCCCTGCTGGTTGTTCCATAACACTTTATAGCCACTGGCACACCAGGGCATGAAAGACCTCTTTATTGTTCTAGCCTGGGAACAAATCTGTGTACACTGTATGACCGCTTGAGAAAGCTTTTCTCTGGAAGAGCCCATTTTCTCTGGAAGACCCCAGAAGTGTGGGTTGCTTTGTCAAATTGGCACATGCTCTAATCAGAAGAATAACAATCTCTTGCTCGAGCATTACTAACTGCAAGGGAGTGTAATCGATAATGACCGCTTTCAGGATGCCACTCCCACCACTCTTGCCTCTGAGTGAATCCTTCACCTCAAATATAGGTCTTTCCGGCTGCAACCTTGATTGCATAGCCCAAACCGGTGATGTATATCCCAAACGAAAATGGATCAACAGAACTCCAATCAGAGATTGATACAGTTGGCTGCTACTTGCCGTGCATTTCTTAATCCTTAACATAATTAAAATGCATCCTAGTCAGAGATTAGTATTTCGTTTTGTGACGCACAGAGGATGATTCAGAATTTGACCAGGGATCAATTGCTCAAATCATGACACTAGACACTATTCCCTGTCCAGAGGTGGGTGACCCAAATCTACTCTAGGCAGATAATTCAAACTTTGACTAGAGATAAATAAACAAGACCCTAGATGGATAAACCAAATATGATTATTAAAGTTTTTATCAGAGATTGGTAACCTGAATTTGAATCGCAGTGGATAACCTGCATTGATTAATACCCCAACCCTAAATGGAAAACCGAAATGCATCGGAATCTCATCTCTTTATGGAAAACCCAAGATCTGATTAACATTTGCAGGCGATGGAAAGCTTCCGTCCCTGGCTAAGGTGGGAAACGCAACCTTCCAACTGCCATATATTACTAACATTCTGGTCTGATGGATGCTACCCAATTACAAGCCAAAAGCTCGAGAAACCAAAACTGGACCCAAAATATATAACTGAATACGGAACGAATGAGCTGTGATGCAGAGCCCATAGCCTGATTAGAGGAGCCCTAACTGTACCCTGTCTAGGGATAGAGAAGACTGGGTTTTAAGTCTTGAAGTAGGGTTATCCATCTCATCTAATTGCTTTCCTGAAAGGAATAACTGTACCCTTACTAAAGCTGGATAAAATAACCCTTGACTAGAGATGTAAAACCTGTTATGCAGTTTGTACAAAAGCAATGGGCATTGTGACAAGACAAGTCAGCTGGCCTTGTCAAGAGGGGACGAGAATCCCCCTCCACCAGGGGTGATTTGAGGAGAAATTTGAAATTGCTGTCGAACCGCAGCAGTGAGCGGCCACAGGGAAAGAAGCTGCATCCGTACGTGGCAAGCTGAAGGACGTTGCATGGCTGCTGAGAGATACTGGCAAGGCTGCACAACAACTGATACAATCACTAGACTACCGGGGACCAAGAAGGTTGACCCACAAACCCTCTCCAATGATGCCACCGCAAGGACAGCCAAAACCGTCCACAAGAACACGAAAAACTACCGTTCTGGGGCGCCATTGCCAAACTACGGCATAGACATGGGAGGAATGGATGGGGCTTAGCCCGCTAATTTTGACTTTTTACTACACACGCTATACACAGACACACAGCCAGGGTGGGGAAGACAGGGCAAGATTCGTCAAGGACAGAGGACCAACCCGATGAAGGAGGAGGGAATATAAAGGAGGAACAGGAAGCAGGAACTGTGGGTTATTCGGGCGAGGTCAGAGGTGGATGATGACGAAGAGAAGGTCAATGAAAGTGATAATGCTGTGTGAGTGTGTATGTTTGTGTGGCGAGTGTTGTTAGAAGGATTAGTGTAAGGAGGGACTGGGAAGTGGATGGTACTGAGTGAAAGGAGGGTGTTTGAGTAGTAGTGTGGAGGCGAGAGTAGCAGTAGGGTAGAGGAGAAAGTATTGGTGTGTAGGAGGGAGCCGGAGAATCTGAGAAGGAGAAGAAACGTCAAAGGGTGAAGGGGAGGCCCAGAGGAAGTGAGAAACGTCACTAGGATAAAAGATGATGGGAAGAGTGAGACCAAGCGAGTAAGGAGAAAGTGTAGGAAAGGGAGGGGTGAGAGTGAGCATGATAGAGGAAGGGCTCAATTCAGCAGGGAATCTGTAAGGCACCATCCGTTTATCCCAGTCGAAGACTAACAACTGGATAGAGTAGGGAAAGTTAGGAAGTCCCTGAAGGGAGCTTAGAGGGATAAGAGTTTCTGCCTTTAAGTCTTCCCAACTAAACGAAGACCGTACTAGACTGTAGGGGGTCCACCGTCTGTATGCACTCACCTAGGGAATCAGGGATGCCTGGGTTAGGGAGGAGGTTTGACACAAGATGAGAGAGAGAGAGGGCTGGCCCTAAGTCCCACAAAGAGTTAAATAAAAACCCTTGGACCGCTTCTGAGACTTGGAATGTTTCTCTGTGACAATTTAAAAGCATATTGTGTAAAAATAATGTATTTAAAAACAAGGCTGAGAATAACATTTGTTAGGGTAACAAAAATAGAGAAAAATACTTTTGACTTTTAATTACAAAATAAATACTATAAAACTGTACATAATTTCAAAATATATGTTCTTATTGGGATATTATTTTAAAAAAATGTACTGTGAGATAGGCATGGTATCAAGAGAGATGGCACAGACAACTGATGTATGTTTCGAAACAAAACTTAATTAATGATCAGGATGGTGTAACGCCTTACTAACCCTGTGCTATGGTGGGATTTTCCCTGCCTAAAGAAACCTAAGGTAGTCTGTGTCTAAAGTCCAAATCAAAAGTCTGTCTGTGTCAAAACCTATGCTTGTCCACACAACTACAACAAAATCTAATGCTGAAATATTCTCAACCAAATATAAGTGTTGTGAGGTTTGATCACGTTCTGAAGCTACCTTCTATAGATTCACAGGCATCACAGTTTGCATCAAAAGAGGGTCTTTGGTTTCCCTTCCCCAAGTTCAAATATAACCAAGTTTGTACAATACTGTGATCCCTTCCCCAAGATAAACACTCTCCAGTTCTTTGGTTCTCAGGGTTGCCTTCCCAAAGACTGATACTGAGCAGTTGAGTTTTTTCCTCTGTTCGGGTGGTCCACTACGCACACGCCGGCCTTCGTGCGTGGTTCCTCCTCTGCTCCCTGGCAGCGCCTGTTGTACGCCTTCCCTCACAAGTGTTCCCAGTCCTGCACAGTCACCTTGGCAAGACTCTCGGGATCTCTGTCGGCGTCTCAGTGTTTCGGCTTCTCGGCAAAGCAACTCCTCGGTTCTCTGTTCCTTCTGTGACTGCAACTCTCATAAGCCTCTGATTTCCACCTTTTATAATAATAATAATAATTTTGCTTTTATATAGCGCTACGAACCCTCAGTCATCCGAGCGCTGCTTATTACCCACGGTGTGTGGTGCTCATTTATCGACCTTGGATGGATGAAGGGCTGAGTTTGCCCTGCCGGGACTCGAACCGGCGTCGGCAGGCTCTGCACGGATGTCAAAGCGAGCGCTCTACTCGCAGTGCTATCTGACCGGCAAAGGCCCAGAATAGTTCCAACACCTTCACAACCACTACTCCAGGCGAGCCTCTTATACTGTTCTCTACTACTAACAGGTTGCAGGTGAAACAAGGTATACTCAATTGCCTGACCCTGCCTAAGCCTATTAGTGTGACATGCCTGATCTCTATTACTACATGCCTCCAGACCACTCTTCTTGGTCCCAGTACTAGAGTGGTGTTTATAATAGGAACTCTGCACTGCTCCTTGTTGTTTCTTCTTCTTCTCAGTACTTAAAGGAAAACTACAGTGGAGGATGGGATGAGATGGGCAGTAGCCCATTAAGGCTAAGGAAGGTGAGGGTAGGTCAATATCAGGTAATGGGGAATACCATGTCTCACCTTCAGACACTATCTCTCCAATCCCTAAGGACCCTCCACTCAGGTGATCCTCTCTCGCTTGTCCACCACCAGGGTTGGGATCCAAAAGCAATGGCCCTTCCTTGGCCACCTCAATAGAAGATCCCTAGGGAGTAGATGTGAGAGTACCTGTCAACGCTGTCAGGTTAGTCACATAAATCAGATAGGAATTCTCTTTCCTCAGCTAATTCTTCTTGGCTCGATGAAGACTCCTTATTCCTTCCCTTCTTCTTCTTTCTTGTGGATCTTTTCTTCTTGAAGAGCTACGGCCTGCCGTAAAGGGAAGCCACTATGTCTGGCTGGATAACTGGCGGGCTAATGGCCCCTTCCCCGTGGCAGCCAGGTAGGGGAAAAGCCTGTGAAGGTATAAAAAAACCCTGGGAGTGCTTGACTTGAGGAGAATCCAATCGGAGATCTGTGAGAGGTCTGGAGTGTGAAAGGCAGTCCTCTGTATAAACTAATCCAGTAGCAAGCTGGAGAGAGCACAGACATAACGGGGTGAATGAGAACCAGGAGACTTTGAAGGAATGGAGAATGCCCAGTAATATGAGAACCCTGCATAGGTCAGCGAACCCAGGAGGAGAGAGACCAGCAAAAAGGGAGACCAGAAGCTCAGAGCGCCTGCCGAGAGCCGGTGAAGTGAGCAGTGGAATCAGGAGAGAAAGCTCTGCCCCCTTACCAGCGAGGGAAAACAAAGGGGGAGCGAGCGGGAAAAAGCGAGAGAAAGCAGGCAAAATCAGTTTAGCAAAGGAAGGACCAGAAAGGACC
This sequence comes from Ambystoma mexicanum, assembly GCF_040938575.1. Classification (NCBI taxonomy): domain Eukaryota; kingdom Metazoa; phylum Chordata; class Amphibia; order Caudata; family Ambystomatidae; genus Ambystoma; species Ambystoma mexicanum. The sequence goes on along the minus strand of NC_090931.1, from coordinate 1,468,424,704 downwards.
TAAACAGCGTCTCACCCGTAAGGCGAACTGAAGGAGTTGCAACACGCTGCCGCCTGAGATCGTAGTGTTCTTATCCGATACGCCGGCGCCCATGTTGAAAAACATCTTGACCGGCACATCACGTTTTGGGAAACGTGATGTGCAGTTTCAATGGCAGAGAGACCATCAGTCCCATAAGCGCCACGACTTGCCGCGCGTGACAGAACCTTAAGGTTTCTCACAGTACATACCACCAGCTTTGTTCATAGGAAATTGTATTATAGCAGAAGTTATGAGTTAGTATGAAAATGTGTTGAGGCCTGCGGGTAAAGGAAGATTATGGGGGTTACTTCTGTCCCCTTCATAATTCATATGCAAAATAGATTGTGAGGTAAAATATTGCTTCAATAGTCCATGCTAGTAGAAAAATGGGTGGAGGCAGCCTTAAATATCAAGGTTGTCTCAATTAAATGTTGGTCGACTTCAACAACCAGTTTTGATACTTAAGGTGCTTAGGAGGCCATGCATGCACCTTTTTCAACCGATAAACAACCAGTCAGTAGCGAAACTGTACACAACCAAAATCATAGTCTGGAAACATTCTAGAACCCAAACAAATGCAATAGAAATGTCCTGCAGAATTATTTTATTTATTTATTTGTATTGGAAATTGAATCAACACTTTTTTAGCAACAAGTACCGTTTCCAGATTCAGTCATATAAACAAAAGAGAAGAAGAAACGACAAAAAACCAATTAAGAGACTTTGACACTTCCGAACTCTGGGAGGACTTCAATCAAAAATTTGACGACAGCAATCATGTGCTTGGTCTTTTGTCCTGTCATCAAAGACCTCCACCAACCATTAGAGTCAGAGATTACAAAATCAGAAAACTGGGATCTGAAGTGTTTCGATCGAGTAACTCTCAGGGCCGGACAGTGTTATAATATGGAACAGAGATTCAACCTTAGAATTATCGTTACAGCACCGGCAATGTTTTACCACTGATTTGCCCCGGATAGCCTGGACCTTGTTGGTTGGATGTAGGTTAAAGCGGGCTCTCATAAAATGGTCCCTGACCTTTTTGTCAGAAGTGCTTCAGGTATTCACAATGTGTATAACTTTCGACCTTCTGAAGGTAAGTGAGCTACCGAATGATAGTTGCTGACTATGTCTAGCGTGTGTATCCAGTCGTAGTCCTGAAGTTTTCTTTTTACTCGTGTAGGGTTGGACATCAATTGCTCCAGGGAGCTGCCAATATCTGCTAGGAGATTCATCATCGATAAGCGCCACCCATCCAGGGTTTGAGTAGAGCCAGAGAACATTTCTTTATATATCATTTCCAGGATCATCGGTCGCGCAGGATTGCAGCATTTTCCCAACAAGGCAAGTCTGTTCCAACTGACAGTACACTTCAGGGAATTCAGGCCCAATTCTCTCCGGATGATGGCAATCGGAGTAGACAGAGGAACACCCAGAACCTTCTTCCAGAATATCCCCTCGAGGCAGGTCCAGAGATGGTCTGAAAGGTGAAACATTGCTTCCGACCCGTAGGTTACCGTAGGAACCACATTAGCTCTGTAATACCTTACGGCTGGCAGGATAGAAAAACGGCCAAACTTTCCATTCAAGGCTTGTCCTGCAGAATGAAACCAAGTGATGTATAGAGGTGATACCTGTATGGTCTTGATGTATCTTCTTGATTCAGGCAGTTTACAAAATAAATGTTTAATGTCCAATATTTATAGCCACAAGAATGTGTTCAATCCATATTCTTTGTGCTAAACTCTAACACAGAAGCATTATATATGTTCTCATGTTTATTTCAACCACTATATACATAGTGATATTGTTTTAATGTGTCTTATTTAGTCCCTCTTGATCTACTACAGATATATTACGTTGTGTCGAGCCCTGACAAAACGCTGCTGGATGAGGCACTTTGGCTATATTTTTAACAGATTTTCAGACTAAACATGATATTTTATTTCTCATTGTCACAAAAATCGATTGACAGCATTATGCAAAATCAATAGGTCATCGGCAAACAAATCAGATTTAAGCATCTAACACCTCAACCCTGCTCTTCCCTTCCTCCCGCTGTGTGGCCTGCAGTACACCAATTGGACTTGCTGCTTCCAGCCCTGACTCTCGGTCGAATTAAAGTATTTTGGACAAACGCTGTATTGGAAATCATTGCTCACATAATATCATAAGAATGAGTTATGGGCAGGAGTGCAAGTATTTAGGAAAAAATGTGAAGTGGTGATAGAAGTGGAAAAGGTGAGGGGATAGAATGGGTGAGGTTTTTAAAGTAAACGGAGTTTAATTTTCCTTAGTTCTCTTAACAGGACTGAAGCCTGTTGTGCACTAACTACAGCGAGTGGAGTGATTATAATGTTTCAAGTATATGTGAAAACCTAGGAAAGGTGACAAGTGCTTATGTGTGTCTACTTCCCAAAAAGAGAGGTTCCCAAAAAGAGTGTTTCGATAGAAAAAGAGAGAGAACACATGGATGATGTCTTTGTAAGGCCATTCAAAAATCCACTTAGCACCTCACATTTGCAAGGCTTTTTAAGAGGGTCGAGTACCAGCATTGCACATCTGGATGCCAATCTGGAGTCAGCTTTCGGATCATTATGCCCACAGAGACGTGCAAGCTTTTAGTGCAGCCCTCATGTAGGCTGATGACTCCAGGATCTTTCATATTCATGAGTCATCCATTTCATGAATGCATATTAAGCTTGGAGTATTAAGTTAGCATGTTGCCATTTCTGCATGCCTTCTGCAACCGCCTCTGTTAGACCGATTAGTTGGTGGCTGGAGCTGGTAGTTGCAGGCTGCATTGCAGCACGATGCCTGTGGCCTGGCATCCCTGGCTTTGAAATATTTGTGTATATTGGTCTAAATGTTGTGTAACTCTACCTGCCAGAACTGGGCACAGGTAGGAACATGAAAGCAGTGTGAAAGTCAAAGTAGATATGTGGTGTAAAAAATGATGCATGTCTCAGTGACATGGGCATGGTGTTTAATATAGAGATGCACGGATAGAGAACACATGTTTTAGGCTATAAGGCTCAATGGGACTATGTTAGGTTATGGTGATTTATACCGTGCACCACTGCCATATTCATGGTCTCCAGGAGGCCAGGCAGGTCTGAAAAGGAAGGGCTTTGGGGATGGGTTAGTGAGTTCGTCGGATTGAGAGAGAAAAGTGCATGAGAGCTTTGATGTACTGATGGTAGCTTCAGTTTGGAAACACTGGTCAATGAGTGCTGGTATGTTTTTAGTTGATTGACATTTGCTGTATTGTTTGGTGGGTGGTTGTATGCAGATGTTTCATGTGCATCTTGGATGTTGCTGAGAGTTGGTAGATTGCCTGTAGTTTCAGGTGTTTTTTGCTTTGTGGCAAAGGTGTGTGTCTGGTTTCTTCAGTGTTGGGTGGTGGGTATGCAGATTATTAGAGGGCTTTTAGTAGGGTTAGTTGGGGTTGTCTGGGTCTTTTTCTGTGTGTTGGGTTGATCCATTGGGTTAATCTCATTCAAATGAGCTAGGGGTCGAATTTTCTTTGGGTGATCCAGTTTTGTAGATTCTTGTGTTGTGTTAGTGGATTTGCTCTAGCTCTGTCTGTTAACGAGCCATGGTTTAACAGTTTCCTGAATTTGAGGTGCTCTACCCTTTATATCATCTATATAATGTACATGTACTATGACCATCGATGTCTAGTCTTTTTCAGGTGAATGGATACTGAATGTTTTGCTCATTGATGATCTGTGTCCACCAAATTACAAGACATGATTTCTGGCAAACAAGCCCCTAGAACATTTGCATGGGTTAGCGCATTCTTATTTTCAATGCCATGCCGTTCTTGGGTCGAGTGCATTTCTCTTAAGCTAAGTTACCCGCAGGATATTATTGCTTTTTCAAGGGCTCTTTGGTCAGAGTAAACAGTACACAATTAAGTGAAGAGATACTGACAAGGTAGATACCTTGGATGGAAAGATAGTATATGTGTGCAAGAATAATGTAGAAGGGAGATTTTTGCTTACTGTCAGCGATCGACGTAGAACACTTCCCCTTTAAGGTAAGGCATTTATTTATTTATTGGTGATTTGTTAGGCTACAATTAGCAAAAATGTTTCAAAGTGCCCCCAGGGCGACAGGGTGGTGATAGGGGGGGTAGACAATGAATTACAACAATGATAAATAATTGAATTAATAGTATAAAACAAATAGTGAGACAAACATGCAAGGGAGACGACCCTACTATACCTTGTGAGTGTTCAGATTGTGCAAGGGTGGGAGGGTAAGGGATAGGTGCTGTGGTGCTTATGGAGACGTGCTCAGGGTGAAGTGCTAAAAAGGAAGAATGTAAGTGCAACCTCCCGTGGAGAGGGAGAGCCATGTAAGTGCAGTGAATAGACAGTGGCCGGGATGAGAGATGTGGGAGGACCAGGGCCCTGAGGGTACTTAAGCGCCCTGCACATCAGTCACGCTACTGTATGATTAGCAGTGAAGAGAGGAGGAGAAGGAAAAGGTAAAGAGAAAGGTCCTGCTCAAGCTGCAGAGAAAGAGGGAGGCTGTTCCAAGCTGCAGAGAAAGAGGGAGGCTGTTCCAAAGGAGGGAGCCCGCTGAGGAAAGTGATCGCCCACCAGCTCTCTGTTTAGCAAACCGCTTCACATGCAGGGAGTTGGTGCCAGAGGAATGCAAGACTCTAGAAGGGAAGTATTTAGTCAGGAAGTGTTGAAGATAGAGTGGTCCCTGGCCCCAGAAAGCCTTGTGGATGATACAGAGGGATTTGAATTTAATCCGTGCTGAGACCGGGAGCAAGTGACGGCTTTGTAGGGCAGGAGAGATGCGGTCCCCGGGCTTGAGACATGACATAAAATTACCCTTGTTCTGTGTCCCTGATCTGTAAAAAGCCATGCCCTTTGAAAATCCTGTGCAGATTGCTGAATGTGGAAATTCACTGCAGGAATATCTTTAGAAATTATGTAATAGCTGATAGTATAAATGCAAAAGATATATGACCTAGAATATTACACTGCAAACAAAAGAAGTTGTCAAAGGGATTGACAATACTTTAGTAGATAGTACTTTCCATGGTTTTGTTAACATATCAATGAGAGCGATTATTGTGATGGTTACACTTGCAGTGATCGTCCTTGCATTTGTTTTGAGTTGGTTTTCTGAAGGCAAAATTTAAAAAATCCTCATGACGATACTGAGTGGGTGGGAAAGGAGATCTGTGACAGTCAAGTGCCTGACCCCATTCCCAGCCCATATCCTTTTTAAATCTGATCTGATGACCTTGGCTCCAGTCACATGGCCTTTTACTCATTCCAGGGGGCTACAACCCAGATGTACATGGGGTCAGTGGCTGGGAAGACCAATGCTAGTAAAACAAACCTGGTCAAGGTTCCCTGAACCCTTTGACAGAGCAAAATCCAGACCTTTGTCGAGCCCCATTAGTAGGAACCCTTGAAAAAACTCCCTCAGCAGGAACAGGACGTAGGCACACAGAATAGCATAGGAAGCCACCCAGCCTGCTGTGCTATGAGTGCCACTCTAGGAAAGAAGCCGGAGAGAGCAGGAAGCCGGTAGTGCTGCGGAGAGAGCTTGTGTGTCTTACACTACCGAACTGCAAGATTCCTTACTCCAGATGGCATTGCCACAAGTACTTGCCACAGAGGAGTGAATACCGTTAGTCTCGAAGATACCAGCATTTCGGTAGAAACAGACAACGGTCCGGAGCCTCCGGTTGCAATGAGTGGAACCGATTATGAGAGTTTGGACCGCTGCCTGACCTAATTTGTTTGTTTGTTTGTTGTTTGTTTATTCACTTTTTATGCACACCAGACCCGTAGGTAACAGGGCACAGAAATAAGAAAATGCAAGGCTTACATGGTTACAAAATATACAATATAAAGGCTTATGTGGTTACAAAAATATACAATGTACAAATATACACGTTAAGACAGCAGAGAACCCACAGTAGCTGAGGCGGTTGATGGAATAGAAGAAAAAAGGACCTTGGCCGTGAGGCCAGCGGTTTGGGCTGCACACGCTAAAACCACAGTTAAGTGGTATAATTAAGTAATTCTTGTTACTCAAATGTAAATATCTTTTTCAATTTTTTTTAATTATTTCCACACATTCTTTAAATGTAGTTATTTTAGATTAACATTTAATGTTGCTTCATATGGCAGATATGTCACATTATTGGTCTATGCATTTCGGGCAATCGTGCCCTTCCTCAGGGCCTGTGATCATATATCTGTAGGTAGCACTTGTATTGTGATGTACACTATGAGTACCGCAGACGGTTGATGCCGCGTGACTGTAAACTATCAGCGTTGTCATCTATTCGATGCTTACTAGAATCCAGCTGCTGCAGAACGCCATCAAGGGCGGTTGATTGAATAGGGCATTAGAGCCAATGCAATAGGCAAAACAACCAAATACAGAGATCCGCCAATGCAATACCACAACTGAGCAGACTTTGCCCAAAGGCTTTGATTCAAGGTGCAGCAGTCATCCTGAAATCTGGGAGCAAGCAGGATGGATGGCCTGGACATCAGCCAGGACCACCAGCAGCTGGGCTAGAGTGCACACCTGGAGAGACTACAGCGGCTGGCTGGCAAATATGCTGAGCCATAATGAGGAGGTTGGTAGGACTGACCAAGCTTCTGGTCCTAGGAGAGCTGAAAGTCCAAAGAGGCTGGGTAGCCTGAAGAAGCAGAAAAGAAAATGAGGAAACCTAATAAAGGTATCCTCTGAAAAATCCTATTCTATTTAAGAATGTTGTACCTTGTTATAAAAATAAATCCCTACATTTATCTAAGGTCACAGCTGTCCTTCTCCTGGTGATCCAAGGTACAGAGTACCTTGAAAGGGGAAACTTGCACTAGTGTTCTCAATGCTCTTTGATTGCACGGTTAGTATACCGTCTGGTGCACACTTAGAAGCGGAGCTGTTATTCATGACTGTGTTGATATATTACTTGATAGTTTGGTATTTAAAGGTGTGGCTGTTATTAGAAGCATAATCACATGTTCTGCAGTAACCATGCATTCAGAGACCATTTTTAAGGCAGGAAGTTGCACACTCGGGTTTCCTGCTCAGGCACACATCAGCATATGCACTGGTCACTTTCCACTGCTCCCAACGCGCTTAGTTTCCACGTGCCCTTCTGTCCTTGAGCGGCTTTCTTGCGGCAGGTTTCTCTCGGTTGGTCGGGTCCTCAATTCGCTTAAGACTCCTCTCCCTACCATTGGCGTAACAGGACCCACATAGACCCCTCCGTGTGGGGGCCCCAGGGTACCCAGGCCTAGAGTGGAGCCCTAAAAGAGACCACAGTATCATGCTGCTTTCTGTACTGTGACAAATCTGGGACATTCGTCCCTTCTCCCTTGGGGTGGGGGGGGGCTTTGAGGCAAAAGAGGTGAGCCTGCTCAGCAAAAGACTCTCTAGGAGTTTGGGAAAGCAGGACCTCACCGAGAGTGACTCCTCTAGGGGACTAGGACTCACATTTTTATCCGGAACTACCTATAAAGAATACCCTTGTCTGTCTATATGGGAATAGAAACAACTGATTTATTTTCAGTTGATCCACATTCAAAACACACAAACATTCCTTTCCTAATGTTGGCTCAAGGTAATGCTGGAATCTTCACAAACTCAGCAGCTGATGGAGAACAACACGCCCCTTTTAAGTATGGCGACGAGAATAAAGAGAAGAGGAACCTTGAATGCAGAGAGAAGAATTCTGACGTGAGAATAACTTAGCGCCTGGAAACACTTTCTAATGTATAGGCACCATACAAATGTCCAATAAATAAACATGCTGGAGGGGGCAGAGCTGCACTATACTATTGAGCTAGCCGCGGCATGGAGGAACCAAGACACGAGAGATAGACGCCAGGAGGCTGGCATTGGAAAGGGCACAGTTGTTTGGTGCCGTGTGCTGGCCCGTGTCGATTCGCCCATGTCTCCCAAGTTGATCCGCCCCTGTGGAGGAAAAGGATGGGGAGGGAGTTAAAAACCCTGCAGGCCACCCTTGTGGCAAAGCCATCAGTGGACAAGGGTGCAGCGGTTCTCCAGCATGGGGTCTGGCATGGATTCACATGCTCATGAATATTCCCCGTCGTCAGGCTGGGAATCCTCGGTAAAGAAAAAACTCAGTATCAGTTTCGTTTCTGATCTGACTTTCGTAGTAGTAACCAATCACTGATTTCTGCGTCATACTGACCACAGCCAATGACTGCCCTCTCCCTAAGCCCCGCCTCTGGCAGCCATCCTCAGATTTTTACCGCACGTTCAAGTGTTGGGATCCTCGTGCTATTGCTCTCGAGCTTTAGTGCGTTTTCGCGCTTTTTCATAGGAAAATGTTCTCTTTTTTCGGTCAAAGAGCCTCAAGCTCCACCGTTTCTATATCCGATCAACTGGGATCCATGTCGGATTCTTCTACGCCCCTCAAGGGTGAAGATTTCGTCGAGCCACGCTTTGGAGAACTCCAGAACTTTCTCAGGCCCATCTCGGACATGGCCCAGGAGAAGGGAAGCTCGACGCCCGGGAAGCTGTTCAGGGTCTGCCCTGCATGCCAGCTTCAGAATGTCTTCAAGGAGGACAAACACTCCCTTTGCCTCGACTGCCTGCATGAGGACAAGACGCACGTGGAGAAGGACTGTGCGTTTTGCGGGAACATGTCGGAGCGGACCATAAAGGACCGCCATCTGCGTCTCACCAACTGGCTGGAAGGGAAGAGCCCGTCAGGCGAGAAAAAGAAGAAGTCTGAGCGGTCTTCTAAGACCTTTGAGGGCGCCCCGGCGACGGGGGCCCAACAGAAGGCCAAGTCCGCGGGCAATGGGAGCGCCAAACGGTCGGGCTCTTCAGTTGCCAGGCAGGGTGCAGCCTCCCCGGCGCCATCAACCACGAGCCAACGCTCTGGTTCGGGTAAGAGGAAGTCCGAGCACCCGGCGAAGCTTCTGGAGAGGCCTCGGTCGAGCTCGAAGGCCAATTCGGAGGGGGAGCGAGGTGGTGACCCCCCCCCCTAAGGAGAAGGCGGTGAGCGCACCTAAGGTGACGAAAGTCTTGATCCACCCGGCCAAGGCCTCTATCGAGACAGTCGCGGTGGCCCTGGCTCAGCCTGAGGAGGCTACACCAGTGGAGGCGACCTCAGGGCCCAGAGTCTCCCTGCTACCGCGGAGGGAGTCCTCTTTCAAGCCCATTGACAGGACCCCCGTGAAACCTCTGACGGCGAAGAAGAAGGGGGGGCAGGAGGCCATTGTGGATTCGGCCTCAACCTCTGAAGAGGAGCTGATCGAAGTCTTAAGCCACGGCATTGGCGTGGAGGAAGACCAGCCAGTCGGGAGGGACCCCGACAAGGGGGACGACGAGAACGTCGAGGGTACCGACGAGGTTCCTGTCCGCCCGTCGGAACCCCCTCAACCAGTGCCGCAAGACAACTCAGCGGCCATTTTGTTGGCTATACAGTCCTTATGCTCGGAGATAAGGACGAGATTGCCGTTACCACCGACGGAGGAACCGCTCCCGACGGGGGACCCGGAGCCGGACCCTTCTGGGAGCACTCCTCCTAAGAGAAGAAGTATTCATCCTCCACCTCCTTTTCAACCATCGCGCCCGTCTCAGCCCTCCTCCCCGTCCACAATCCGGGGGGATGACACGGGGACGGACACGGCCGCGACGGGTACAGACGACGAGGTTTACGGCGAGGATCCTCCGTCATCACCTCCTCCCCGGCTTCCCCACCCGACGAGATTGGATCGTTTCATGCCATGATCGCCAGGGCATCCGAGCTTTTCCAGCTCTGCCCGGAAGAGAAGAAGGAAGGCTTCCTTTATCAACGGCGCAAGACCAAAAGGAAGACGGTCCTCGCCGTACCCCTACTGGACGATATCTGGGATGAGGGTCTCTCCCTCCTCAAGAACCCATCCACAACGCCTGCGAGAAGGGATCGGTACGAGAAGAAGTACTGGGTCCCGGACGTGGCCCCCTTGTGCCTTCGGGCACAGCCGACCCCGGACTCGGTCATCTCCGCGGCGGCCAGGAAGAAAGCGGGGGGGGGCATCGGCTTCCACGTCAACTTCCCCCCCGGACAGCGAGGGAAAGACATTGGACACGATGGGACGCAGAGTCATCTCATCGGCAGCGACGACGATTAAGGCTGCCAACGCCTTGGCTATCGTAGCACGCTACGACAGGGAGTTGTGGTACAAGATCGCCCCCCTGCTGGACTTCCTACCGGACGCAAGAGGGCTGAGGCCCTAGAGATCTTGCAGGAAGGGGAAGTGGCGTCGGACCACGCCATTACGGTTGCGACGGACATCGCTGATACTGGTTTTCGCCAGTTGGGCAACGGCGTGTGCCTTAGACGGCATGGATGGCTCAAGGCAACGGACTTCCGGCAGGACGTGCAGACCAGAGTTTTGGACATGCCGTTCGACAGGAACAACCTGTTTGGGAAACAGTGGACGATTCCCTGCAAGCCATCAAGGCGCACACAGAGACGGGCCGGGCCCTTGGTGTTCTCCAGCAACGACGGTTGCCCTTTCGGAGCACCGGAGGCAAGCAGGGTGCCTCCAAAGGTTCTGGCGGCGGATATTCCACCTACCGTCAAGCGGCCCGTTCGTCATCACAAGAAGCCTACAGTGGACGAGGCAAGTCGGGCGGACCCCACCGTCGTAGCCAGGGAGGACAAGGCGGCAAAGCCTCGTCGAAGCAGGACTGAACCGGCCATGGGGTCGGGCCCCCACCGAAGCACCCCGGTGGGAGGCCGGCTGGCGAACTTCGTCGGCGTGTGGGAGTCCATCTCCACCGACCGTTGGGTGCTGGACGCCCTGGCCCAGGGTCACGCGCTCGAGTTTCTAAAGAAGTGCCTGCGCGTCCCCCCCCCATGGCCAGGAAGGAACATCACGTCCCTTAACTTCTCTTTGAGGTAAAGGCGATGCTCAAGAAAGGCGCCATCGAGCTCATCCCAAAGAGGCTTCGGGGCTCCGGAGTTTACCCAAGATAATTCCTCGTGAAGAAGACAGGAGGATGGCGACTGAACAAATTCATCAAGGCACAGAAGTTCCGGATGGTCACCCTCCAGCACGTCCTGGGTCAGCTGGAGGGCGATTTCCTGTCGTCGTTGGACTTGGAGGATGCCTACTTCCATTTCCCCATCCTAAAGGGACACCGAAAGTTTCTCAGATTCGTGGTCCAAGGGCGGCACTACCAGTTCAGAGCCCTTCCCTTCGGATTGAGGTCGGCACCCAGGGTGTTCACCAAGTGCCTCGCACCGGTGGCGGCACGGCTGCGCCTGGAGGGGATCCACGTCTACCCCTACCTGGACGACTGGCTCATCCGAGCAAAGACAAGGGAGCTCGCCGTGGAACACACGGAGAGGACCGTCCAACTACTCACGGACCTGGGATTCTCCATAAACTACGTCAAGTCCCACCTGGTGCCCGCGCAAGACGCACTGTTTCTGGGAGCGAAACTCGACACAGTGGCGCTTCTGGCCTCGCCGTCGGAGGAAAGAACGAGGGCCATCTTGGGCAAGGTGCAGCGGATGCTGGTTGCGGACGCGGCCAAGGTGAGGTCCATCAAATCCCTCCTCGGAATGATGTCTTCTTGCATTTATCTCATCCGCCTGTGCAGGCTTCGGATGCGCCCGTTGCAGGAGTTCCTGGACGCTCGCTGGGTCCAGACGACGGGCAGCTTCGAGGACAGGATCACACTCGACGAGAGTTTCCGACGAGCGATCCGGTGGTGGGGCACCCGCGCGCATCTGACGGCGGGCATGGACTTCCAGACCCCGGGCCACCAGAAGACGGTGACCATGGATGCCTCCCTGGAAGGGTGGGGAGCGCACACCGAAAATCTGCATGCGAGAGGCCTTTGGCTTCCGATGGAGAAATCCCTCCATATCAACGTCCTGGAACTCCGTGCAGTGTTTTGGGCCCTCGGGTCCTTCCTTCCGTCCCTCAAGGGCAAGGTGGTGAGGATCTTCACCAACAACACCACCACCATGTTCTACATCAGGAAGCAAGGCGGTACCAGATCCCCAGCCCTGTCCAAGGAGGCGCAGGATCTGTGGCATTGGGCCGTCGCCCAAGGGATGTTCCTGGTGCCGTTTCATCTGGCAGGAATAAAAAACACCATCGCCGACTCGCTCAGCAGAGAGCTGCGCTCGTGCCACAAGTGGGAACTACGACAGGACCTAGTGGACCGCCTCTTCCAACGCTGGGGCACACCCCAGATCGATCTGTTCGCGACGGTGACGAACTCCAAGTGCTGGAGGTTCGCCAGCAGGTTTACCCAGCCGAGGAGCATGGGCGATGCTTTCTCGTTCACCTGGGAGGGCCTATTCCTGTACGCGTTTCCTCCTTTACCGTTGCTGATCCGGCTCATCAACCAGCTCAAGAGGTCACGGTGCAGGGTGATACTCGTCGCACCCGCGTGGCCGAGGCAGATATGGTTCCCGGACCTTCTGGACTTGTCAGCGTCCCCGTCAATCAAGCTGCCAGTGGACGCGGATCTTCTCTCCAGGGAAGGAGGCGCCATCCTCCATAACGACCCGAAGTCGCTGAACTTGCAGGCCTGGCTCCTGCAGCGCTAGAGTTTGGAGGTTACGACATACCGGCCGACTGCAGAGAGGTTCTTGCAAAGGCCAGGGCGTCCTCAACTTTTAAATGCTACGGACACAAATGGAAGAGGTTCTCTGTCTGGTGCCACGCACAGAAGATTAACCCTCTATGGATTACGGCTCCGCAGGTACTGCCGTACCTACTGACGCTGGCCAAGGCTGGACTAGCGCACGCTTCCATCAAGATTCATCTTGCTGCGATCTCCCGATACACCAGAACCACGGGACGGACGTCCTTGTGGTCTCATCGTCTGGTGAAGGAGTTCATGAAGGGACTGCTCAGATCGTTCCTGCCGGTGAAGGCGCCGGCCCCGGCGTGGGAGCTCAACGTGCTGCTGACCAAGCTCATGGGACCTCCGTTCGAGCCTCTGCACGCAGCTTTTTTGAAGTTCTTGTCGTGGAAAACAGCGTTCTTTGTGGCCATCACCTCCGCACGACGAGTGTCAGAGATCCAGGCCCTTTCCTGCAAGCCCCCGTACTTGACTTTTCACGACACGAGGGTAGTGCTCAGGACGCACCCCTCCTTCATGCCCAAGGTGCCGTCGGACTTCCACCTCAACAAACCCTTGGTGTTGCCTGTTTTCTTCCCGTCGCCTTCGTCGCCGGCTGAAAGGACTTTGCACTCGCTGGATGTGGCTAGAGCACTGAAGTTCTACGTGGACCGCACGAAGAGCTTTCGGAAGACGTCACAACTTTTTGTGAACTTTGGACCTGTCAATCAGGGGAAGGCTCTCTCAAAGGCTTCCATTTCCAGATGGCTCTCCGGCTGTATCATGTACTGTCATCGGTTGGCAAACCGACCGCTGCCCGGCAGTCCGAGAGCCCATTCCACCAGAGCGTTCCTATCTGGTGTGCCCCTGCTGGACATCTGCAGGGCTGCTACGTGGAGGTCGACGCACACCTTCACAAAATCCTACTGCGTCGACCGGGATTCCAGGGAGGAGTCCAGGGTCGGCCAAGCAGTGCTGCACAACCTGTTCGCCTAAGGTAAGCCTGGTGAGGAGGTAAGAGACGCTTAATGTTGAGTTGTTGTATTGCGTAATGTTGAGCCTATTGCCACCTCCCGTGGTTGTGCATGTGTGTACTGCTATGTATTCTCTCATTCATGAGCATGTGAATCCATGCCAGACCCCATGCTGGAGAAGGAACAAGTTACTTACCTGTAACTGTTGTTCTCCAGCATGGATCTGGCATGGATTCACATGCGAACCCTCCCTCCTACCCCTCTGCGGCTCTTCACTTGGTCATACTGCCACTTCACGTGCTACCAAATCTGAGGATGGCTGCCAGAGGCGGGGCTTAGGGAGAGGGCAGTCATTGGCTGTGGTCAGTATGACGCAGAAATCAGTGATTGGTTACTACTACGAAAGTCAGATCAGAAGCGAAACTGATACTGAGTTTTTTCTTTACCGAGGATTCCCAGCCTGACGACGGGGAATATTCATGAGCATGTGAATCCATGCCAGACCCATGCTGGAGAACAACAGTTACAGGTAAGTAACTTGTTCCTTTGATGCTGTTCAGCGCTGCAAGAGGCAGCATTGTTTCTGGGATTTTGGCGCTGGGTGTGGGTGACGCCTACAATTTGGATATAGTAGGAGTTTCATGAGTAGCTGGCAATTTTTGATTGTGGGCCTCATTCCGAGTATGGCGGTAGGGGGTTAACGGCACGGGTAAGGATGCCGGTGCCGTTAACCCCCTACCACCACATTCCGAGGTCCCTTAGCGGGTCCGACCAGGAACGGCTGGTCTGACCAGCCGTTCTTAGCGGGACCCGTTAAGGGACCTTGGAGCTAATAACGGGCCCGTTATTAGCTCCTTCCCCATTCCCATTGAGCCCTATGGGGGCTCAAATGGGAATGGGGAATGGTTTTCTGAATGGGGACTTACCGGGTCCTCCAGGGTTGGAATGACCCGGTGATTCCCCATTCAGAGACACCGGACCCGGGTTTGGAGGCAGCCATGGTGCTAATGGCACCATGGCTGCCTCCAAACTCGGAATGACCCCCTGTGACATTCCAAGTCCTCGTGGAGTCAGGCTATATGCTGGTGAGTGGAAAAGAGATTGCATGCGAAGGACTGCCCCCGGGTGAGGGGAGAGGGAGAGGGACTCAGGCTGCCATCTCAGCTGTCGAGCTTGCCTCACTCTGTTGCTGCAAAACGCGGTTTTGCGTTGTTTTATTCCACTGCTCCTTTGTTCAGCCATACAAGGAACCTTTTGTATTTCAGAAACTACCCAGAATTTACGAGCTACTATAATTACAGTTGTAATGACCTTAATTACTTTAATTCGCTTCTATGTGCTTTGTTGGCTAACTGCCAGAGTAACATTACAGCATAATTCTAGTGGCTCCAGGGGCCTGTCATTGTGATACACAGACCATTGTTCTACTGCGGGCTGTTTACATTTATCCCGCCTGCACGGCATAATATGAGTTTGCTTCAGTGTGTGGGACATATCATTCACAAGCATTTTTCTGCTCCTCTCCGATGTGAAAAGATAGGCATACAGTTAGTGAGGGGAATAAGTTGCCATTGACAATTTTAGTGCAACATACTTTAAAATATGGAACAGCTTATTTAATGAGGAGGGATAATGCTGGCCTTGTGTCTTTAATAGAATCAAGACTACCTGCGCTATGCGCTTGGGCAATCTTCATTCTATGTCAAGACCGGAGGCGAGCATTATGCTTGTTAGCTCTGTACAACTGTTGACGCTGTGTTAGCTACTGGCTTAAAGTAGAAGGTCCTGAAAACTGAATCACTAGACCAATCCGCAGCCTTCATGATCTCCTGCAGCAGAACTCCTGCTGCAAAAGCTCTGGAAGCCATGGCTCCCCTAGCTGAGTGAGCTCCGAACACAGATATGTGCCTGCTAACGCCATTATCTCTTTCACCCATCTGGCTATGGTAGCTGCTGCTACTGCGTGATACGGTTTCCTGTGCGCAATCAGCAATTGTTTTGCACTCTGTGGTCTAACTGCTGCTGTTACCTTCTCATAGCTTTGTATGCACTGTGCTACACATAATTTTGAATTATTCGGAAAATATGGATATGAAATCACTGAGGAGTTGGTCTTAGTACGCCGAGCAATATTGAATGCTACTCCTTCCGGATAGAAGACCTTTCTGTCAGTCTCTAGCACCTTAACGTCAGAAACTCGTCTGCAGGAACCAGGCAAAGCAAAGTTGCTAACTTTCCAGATAATTGCTTCCCTGATAATAGATCCAGCCAGCCCTCTAACAGAATTAGTACTCTGTTGACGTCCCATAGTGCAGCACCTTTTGGCTGTGGTGGTTTGCATACTTTGACCCCTTTCAATATTCTTACTACTGCCAGTTGTTCTCCTACTAGAGCTCCATCTACTAATTCGTGCCCGGCAGAAATGGCCGCCCTATAGACTCCCACTGTCCTGAAAGCTCTACCTTGAGTAGTCAGACTGGCTAGAAAGTTTGACATGTACAATAGGGGATGAAATGGGAGAAACCCCTCTCACCCCTGCACCATAGTTCCCAGGCCTGCCAATCAGAATTATAGCTCCTCACTGTGGAAGGGGCCCATGAAATCCCCATGAGCTCTGTAGCTTCCTCTGAAAGCCCTGGTAAGCACCACTTGCGGATGTGGCGTTCTGTTGGATCTGAAGGTCCGCTCTGTGAGGAATCCTCTGGGGGAAATCCAAAGAAACGTTCCATCAGAACTGGAAACCAAGCATGCGATCTTCATTCTGGCGTCACTATCACTAATTTCGCCTTGTCCATGCGCGCCTTTTCTAGTGCCCTTGCCAGCATCGCAAACGGGGCAAAGGCGTAGTGGACTTGTCCCTCCCATCTGTGAAGAAACGCGTCCGTCCCTTGGTCCTCTGGATCTAATCTCCAGTTGAAGAAATTATGCAGCTGCATGTTCAGTCTGGAAGCGAACAGGTCCGTGTGGAATGGGCCCCACAGCTGCTCTAATTGCGGGAAGACTGCTCTGTGAAGCTTCCAATCGATCGAGTCCCTCAGATATCGGGAATTCCAGTCTACTATTGCGTTATGAACTCCCGGAAGATACTCCGCCGTAACTGTAATCTTCTTCTCTATGCAGAAGTGCCAGAAATCCTTTGCTAGCTCTGCCAGCATCTTGGACTTCGTGCCTCCTAACTTGTTTATGTACCTCACTGCAGAGATATTGTCCATCCGCAGCAGAATACAGCACTGCGCTCTGTCTCTGGTAAACGCCTTCATGCAAAAGAACCCACTAGGAGTTCTAGGCAGTTTATATGGAGTTCTAGCTCCTCTTGTGACCATTTTCCTCCTGTCTCCGTCTTCTCGCATCTGGCTCCCCAGCCTAATGAGCTGGTGTCTGATTCTACGATGAGCTCTGGAGCGTCTCCGAAGATGGCTCTGCCGTTCCAGGCCTCCATATTGTG
This sequence comes from Ambystoma mexicanum, assembly GCF_040938575.1. Classification (NCBI taxonomy): domain Eukaryota; kingdom Metazoa; phylum Chordata; class Amphibia; order Caudata; family Ambystomatidae; genus Ambystoma; species Ambystoma mexicanum. The sequence goes on along the minus strand of NC_090931.1, from coordinate 1,468,407,664 downwards.
AAGCCACCAGAGCAGCTCTGCCTTGCTGTCCTCGTCTAGGGGTACCAGCTGATGGTACCCCCGTCCCTTCTGAAGATATCTTATCTTTAGGCGTTGGAGAGCCCGATAATGTAAGGGCCCCAGAAAGATTGGCTGGATGGAGGCTGCAAGCAGGTCCACCACTCTGGCTAGATTCCGAAGTGATATAACCAGCTTCTTGAGAGCGGCTCTCAGATCTTTCTTTATCGCTCTCATCTTGGGTGCTGGGAGTTCTAGCGATGCCTTCCTCGTATCTATCGTAAAACCTAGGAACTCTGTTCTTTTGCTTGGCTTCAAAGCCGATTTTTCCTCGTTCACGAGGAAACCCAAACCTGTGATCTTTGCTATCGCCCAGTGCACCTGTCGCTTGCCATGAATAGGATGTCGTCTAAGTATATGATCATCATTGTACCTTGCTGTCTGAGGGCTGCTGCAAGCGGCCTCATCAGTTTGGTGAAAGCCCACGGTGCTGACGTTAGGCCGAAGGGAATGCACTTGAATTGCCAGATATCAGTCTTCCATGTAAACCTTAAAAATTGACTGAATTCTTCAGCTACTGGTACGGTCAGATATGCATCCTTTAGATCTAGCCGAGCCAGCCAATCGTTATTCCTGAGCATGTCTCCCAGAAGATGGATACCCTCCATCCTGAAATGCCTGTATACTAGCCAACTGTTTAACTCTTTTAAGTTTATGACGGGCCGCAGCTTGCCCTTGCCATGCACTAAGAACATGTTGCTTAAGAAACGGGTAGTTCGAGGGTTTGCTCTCTCTATGGCATTCTTCTGCGCTAGCGCTTGGATCTCCTTGTCTAGGAGAACTCTCTCTGCTAGGGTGATATGCATACATGGGGGCGGCCTGTGCTGCTCGGGGGTCCCTAGGAACTCTAGCTCGAACCCTTAAATGGTTTGCAATACCCATGCGTCGGAAGACGGGGCGCACCAGTTGCTTATAAAATGTATCGTCCTCCCTCCTACTGGGGGATATGTTACTTTGTGTGCTCTCACCTGTGGTACTGCCAAGTTGTCTATAGTAGCTGCGACCTCTGTAGTCTCTACCCCTGAAGGGGAACAAAGTGTCTTGCTGCTTCCCTTCCCAGTATTGTTCCCTGGGACCCTGGGGCCTTCTGTGAGCATTGAAGCGGCCAGTCGAACGGCCCCTGTTTCGGCGAGCCCCTTCAAAAACCCGTCGCAGAAAGACTTTTCTAATGGAAGCTTGCGCTTTCTCTAGCGCTGTAAACGTTCTTACAAACTTATTCATTTCCTTAACGAAGGCTTCCCCGAAGAGTAAGTCCTTTGCAGCCTCTGCGGCTTCATAGGAGGCCAGGTCTCCCAGCTTGTTGTCAATCTTCAATAGCATGGTTCTGCGTCTTTCTGCTGATATGGCGCAGTTGGCATTAACTAGCATGCAGAGGGCTCGCTGTGCCCAGCCTGCTAGCATCTCTGGGGCGACCGGTTTCCTTGTGTCTCTGGCTCTCTCAGCCAGGTCCATCATTTTTGCAATGGGCCCCGCTAGGTCCAGTATCTTGTCCTGGCAAGACTTCCAGACGTGAGCTATGCCTTTTCTGGCGTCCTTTCCTGCTTTCATCATGAAAGTCAGCATTTTAGGATCCCGTTCTGGCGTGTCCGCTACTTTTCCGGCCAAATCTAGCCTAGGTATTCCGTCCTCAGCCGGAACCTAGTCTCCTTCTTTAGTGGCTTACGCATCTTTTGCGCCATATATAACGCCACTCTTGGCGAAGGTACCCATTCAGTGGATCTGCGGTGTTTGATGGTGTCTGGGTCAAACATATCCGACATGTCATCTTCTTCTAGGGAAACCTGCTTCTTGGTTCTTGGTTCGTTTAGACCCGCAGCTATGTCTGTACTGAGTACTTATGCTCTCCTCTCCTATGCTCACATTATCTTCATCTTGTTCATACTCATCATATTCTTCTGCAGAAGAGAAAGCTTCCCCTGTATTTTTCACCCCTTGGATAGGGGCTGGGAGGCTGGGCATTGCCGATTTTGTCAAAGCGTTTTTCAGCCTATTAAAGGCGTCGACTGCCTCCTGTGGCTTCTTTTTTGTCCCCATCTCTGAGCCCGGGGAGTAGAAGAGGCCTTCCTCTTCCGGGCTGATATGCTCCCCAAGTTGCCCTCTTTGTAGTGTCTTTGTGCGGAGGTTCCCTCCCCAGGATCTTCTTGAATGGCAGCTCTTTTGCCCATGATTTCTTCTACGACCTGCAGTCTGTCCTGAAGGGGCTGTACTCCCTGGGCCACTGCCTTTACTAGGGAGTCCCCTAATACTTTTTTTAAAACTCTGGGAGAGGTCCATCTCCTCCTCTCCTATGTGCTTGCTCCCCTCGCTCTAAGCTTCCTCACCTCTATCACAAGCCATGGTGAAGGCTGCCTCAGAGTCTTGAAGTAAATGTAGAAAGAGCTTGTTTAGTGGTGAAGGACTGGTTCATTTGAGTTTTCTCTCTCAAACTTTTCCTTGTTTTTTATTTTTTTTATTAGCTCTTGTCAGCTTGAGCAACGCTGTCCTAGCGTGTATTTGTCCCGTAGTTGGAAGGGACTGGAGCGTGGGGAAATTCGGGAATCGTCACCGTGTTTTCACTGGGAATGGTTTCTTTCGTACTACGTGCATGCATAGTGATTGCCCAGTGCGTCATGCCCGGGCAAGCGTAATGCGCCTGACAAGGACGGCTGCTGGCTGCTGCTAATACGCGGACCGGAGCCCTGAGGCATGCGAGGTCGCTTGCGGGCCCAGTCCGCTTGTAAACTCTGAAATGTTTCTTGCGCTCGTGAGCCGAAATCTGAAAAGCACTGAAAGAAGACGCGGCGCTCAGTGCAATGCGCACATAAGGCAACAACAAAAACGTAGGCCGGTGCGCGCTTATAAGGAACATATATTTATATGTATTTTTAGTCAAATATCCGTCATCACAGCGCCTATGTAACCCAATATAATGCAACAGTATGAAAATTCCCTTCGCTGTAGGAGCGCAGCAAAAAGAAGAGGAATGAACCTAGGAGAGCAGACATTGGTACCTAGGGAAAAGCCAGGATTGGACATAGTGATAGAGGCTTGGGACAACCGAATGGCACGGGCTCATGTGACTGGTAGTTTTGGAGACCTGTTTTTCCAGTTTTGTATGTTCTGGTTTTTGTTTACAGCTCCTGAGCTAAAAAATTAAAAAAAAACAAGAAAAGAAAGAAATAAAATGCTCTGGGAGGCAGTTAATAAAGACGTTTAAGCATAATGCTCAACTCCGTTCTTGACATAGAATCAACAGGCAGCGGATTACAACAAAAGCCATTTTTTTACCCCAACCATATTGGTTTTAATATATTAACAGTGTTCATTTATCTTGGAAATGACTGAGAAAGGCCATTCAATCCCCCTCTAACAGTAAAGCTGTGGAAAAAGTCAGCCAGGTTTCCCAGGCAAATTGATAAAGCTAACACGATGATCAATGAGATTGCTAGCCTTTTATAGGATATTGAAGCCTGAGGAAAGAGTACTAATTTGAGCCATTATTCCGGTAACAGTATGGTGCACCAGGAGTCAAACTGTGTAGTTAACTTTACTGAGGAACAATTGACCATCTTTCATGCTTCCTTGCAAGATGATTTTAGCCACAGGGTTGGGAAGCAGTTTGCACTGGGCATGAGTGAAGCTGATATGAGGGATCATGCTATGAGGAACCTCAAGGGGTAAGGTTTCAATCCCAGCACTTCTTAGGGTTGGGAAAATGCTTGCTGGTTATGAGATTCACAAACCAACAGCGCAGTGCGGCAGAAAGAGTCAAACTATCCCAGTAGAGGTCACCAGCCATAACCCGGGGATCAAGATGTAGATGACGTAGAGGCAGTACCTCCACCCCTAGGTTCCAATTTAATAACTTCAACTCAACCAATCTTTCCACCAGAGAACACGACTTCAAATGGGTACAACCCATTAGCCGCTGATGATAGTACACCTGATCTGACTATTAATAGAAGCCCCACTTACAATAAAACCAAGGGGCTAGCTCTCACTGATCAGGAACAGCCAAGGGGTGGCATAGGCGCTCCTGCGCCTCAGTGTGAAGGTTGCAGATTGATGTTCCCAATGATAGCACTCAGTAAACCTAAAAATGTTGTGCTGTGTAAAGATCTAGACTGGTTGGAGCAATAGGTAGATGAGTTAAGGACTCTATCAATTTGTGAAATGTCTATGGTGAATTCAACGCAGGACCCCACGGGCGAAAGCTCTAGGGGTGGTGGTGAGACAATGACATCAGTAGCTGATGTAGCAAAACAAGTGGTTAGGGTGATTAATGAATATATGGCAATAATTCCACCTGAAAAGTGGACTCTAGCCAACAGAATTACGCCCCATCTAATGGTAAGGATGTCTACCCCCAAGGAACATTGGCACAGATGTGGCTGGCAATAATTATGTCTATCTAGTGAATGTGCCCAAATTGGCCAGTGGTAGTAGGGAACCAAGAGATGCTTTGATCAATACAGTGATACAATGGCTTAGATTTAAGAGAGGCTGTCTTGCTATTATAAGGAGTGATATTCTAGGTGGTGAACGTTACCCTTTTTTTGGATAATAGGTGCAGAGACTTCATTAGGGTGGAATTGCTGGAGAAGGAATTAGTGGATGGTTTGTTGACCATGGAACAGAGACCACTCCCTCATCTCCCCCACCCCCACTGCTCCCCCCCCACAAAAGGATGGAGGTGGTGATTAGGCTTAATCCCAGTATTGGGTGCAATATTGGCAAGTGATGCTCTCAATCTGGAGACGCAGGATTGTCGTCCCAATTCAAGAGATTTGCACTGGCAAGGCCCCAGATTCCCGTCCTACGCCAGCTATGACTCAGGTTGCAAAACTCAATCAATTGCCACCTAGAGGACAGTTGTTAAATAAACCAGCCAGAAGTGAGACACTGGTCGGCTCCAGGAGGTCAGCCATTGTATGGGTGTAAAGCCTAGGGAAATTACTGCTAGGTCTTGCAGCCAGGGCATCCGTGGCAATAGCATGTGAGGACAGCAGGGAACTCTGAGACTTCGGAGATAACAAGCCAGTCGGAGATAACAAGCCAATTGGGGGACAAGGATTGACAGGGTGGGCACTACAGCTGTGGAAATAATACTCTTGTGGCAATGATCATGGCTCATGTAGAGCCGGAGGTGCATATACTCTCTTGGAATATTGTGGGGTTAAAGAACCAACTATGCGATGAGGAATGGATCAAATGTATCCAACTCCATGAAGTTATATTTTTTCAGGAGACGTGTTATAGAGGCGCTGCATTTGCAGGGCTATCGCACGTTTTCCATTCCGACAACTCTGGGCAAGGCGGGTCGGCCCAGTGGCGGTGTCCTGATCTGGTTAGGGACCTCACTACTTGCATCCGTAGCATTCTTTGATAATAATTGTAAGGATTTAATTGAATTGCATGTTAAGTCGAGAGACGCACAGAAGTTTTACTGGTTAACCTTTGCAATAGGCAGTTTACCAGCGGGAGGCCTAAGGACTTTTTCCCTTTTGAAGGAAAGGTTGGATCATTAGAGGGGGTGCAGTTGTATAACCCTAGAGTTGTGGTGGCCGGGGATTTCGTTCTACAAAACGAGCCCCTTGAGCTAATAGGGGGTATCTGTGAGGATGAGGACATGACTTGAGGGTGAAGACTTTGGTAGCACCCAAACCAAAGAGGATCCATCGGAATGTGGTGGAGGTGGCTAGCTTCTTGATGGATTTGAATATGAGGGCTTGTAAAGGTAGGTTACTGGGAAATAGCCCAGCCACTAGCACATTTGCGAGTGGTATTCGTTCCAGTCTCATTGGGATAGGGAGGTTTCGTTGCAGGAGAATTTGTCGAATATTTTTAACCGAATTTGGCTCACAAATATATGTGGGGGTGGGTGGGTAAAGCTAATGATCAAGGTGGGGGTGGGGGCTGCAGGGTTTCTCCCCCCACATACATTTGCGGCCAAATTGAATAAAAGAAAAAAACATGACGAAATCAGATCCAGTGATTTCTCCTCGATGAAATCACATAGAACTGTCTAATTGACTACATCATTGTTAACCTAGAATCTTGGACACTTCTAAAAGATTTCAGAGTCATATCTAAGACGGAGAGTGATCACTATCCCCTTGCATTGACAGTTGATAGTGCTATGCTTGAGCTACACCAGGAAATAGCAGTAACCGCCAATGTAGCACTATCTATCGAGGTTCATACTAATCAAATGGGTAAAGCTTGATGTAAACAAAATGCTCCCTGAAGTCTATCATAGCCTATTACCCGCAAAAGTAGATTTTTCCTTTTTAGATCTGCGCGCTAGCGAGGACATTGTACAGGCTCATGCTAGCCTAACGGAGGAATTTCAAGGGTTCTTCACCTCTATGCCTATAGTAGTGAAGAAATCCGCCCTAAAGAAGACACCATGGTATGACAGGGATTATAGGGATGCTAAGGGTGTACTTGTGAAAAGAGTGAAGGAGGTTGGTGTAGATGGTGTACTTCCCCCTACGGGAGGCTAGGGAACAATATAAACAGCTGATTAAGAGGAAGGAGGAGGCTTATGTGACAGAGCTATGGAATTGACCAGGTTTCTTTATTGGACTGTATCCTGGAAGCTGCGTGGCATGACAATTTCAAGGGACTATACAGGAAGAATAGAAGCTTTGATGAACAATCCACACTCCTAGAATGTCGGGATCCGGCCTCCATATATTCGGCCCATGTGGTCCTGAGTGAAGTGGATGTTAGTAAAGCTTTTCTGTGCCAAAAAGCTGGAAAAGCTCCAGGGCCAGACAAGGTCTCTGCTGATTTTTGCACTTCAGAACCCACCGCCAGGACCCCATACCTTACTAAGGTGTTTAAACTGTACTGGAATCAAACATAGCGCCTACATTCTAGACCAAATTTGAGGACATACCTATTTATAAAAAGGGAGGTAGAGAACACCCAACTAATTACCAGCCTATCTCCCTGCTTGATTCAGAGGGAAAGATCGTTGCTAGGGCAGTTATGCTGCATTTAGAAACATGGACTGAGGAACACGAGATTAGCCACTTGCAGGCTGGGTTTCAGAGCAGTACAAGTACTACTGATCAAAGCTTACGTCTCCAATTTATATGTGATAAATATGTAACTTTGTACCTGTTCTTGTTATTTATAGATCTAAAAATGGCCTTTGATAGGGTTCCCAGGTCAAGGCTGTGGAAAGCTCTGATAGGTTTGAAAATTGCACCCTCTGTGTTAAGGGCCGTTCAAAGTCTTCATAGTGGTAGTCAGGTGGAATATGAATGGCGACATTATTAAGAAGGTGAAGATCCAGGTGGGGGTATGACAAGGTTGTGTATTGGCCCCTAAGCTATTTTGTATTTTCATCAATGTGGTCATTGTAAAACTGTTCAGAGTTTTGATGGATGCTACCACCCTGGCAGAAGATAAAATACCAAATACCAATCCTCATGTTCACGTATGATGCGGTTCTCCTGTTTCTAACTCCGGGAAGGCTGAAATCCCAACTATCCGCCTTTACAGAGTTTTGTATTGCCAATGGGTTGTCAATTAATCTCGACAAAACAAAGGCCATGGTCTTCAGGGGAAATAGGGTTAAAAGTAAGGCAAAGATCCAGTTAAGAGTTGAATGGCGAACCCATAGAGCTAGTTGACAGTTGTGATTATCTAGGATTTATGGTGAACGATAACTGTAAATGGGAGCCTCCATGTAGCAAAGTCTGAAGTAGCGCTAGCAAGATAGAGTGGGCAATATCTAGGTTCACACACAAGCATTGAAACGGGGCAGTGAGAGTATCCATTGAAGCCTATAGGCTGCAGACCAGGCAGACAGCCCTGTATGGAACTGAACTTGGGGGGGCACAGGGGCCTATTGTCAGATGGGCTGAACATCGCAAGGATAAGTGCATTCCAGGCTGCAATATTCTCAGTGGGTTCATGGATTCCCTTCCTCATGACCCTGTACAAATTCAGTTTCAGGTGTTCCATGTCTTGAGGTCATTGCATCAAAGCTGATATTGTGGGCACCCCCTCTGCTTCCATGCCATGGCTATTCTCCTCTTGGCCAGAGCACAGGACAAGTTTTTCTTCTCAGGTCTAGGGTATGCTCCCAGCAAACATTCCATCAGGGACCGCTGGTAGCCACTCGCTCCAGCTCCTGTGCATCCCAACTCTTTCTGATGCTAGAAGGAGCACACCGTCAGGCAGTACCAAAACATATGTATAATGTCTGCATTAACATTTTCACACCATTGGCAGGTGGATCATTTTGTAACATCTATTTTGGTGACCCTGCTGGAAGTCATGTATGATCTGTGTAACAAATTAAGCTGAAGAAGTGCAAATTTAGCATTGCGGGAGACCTTTTTAACAAAGCGTAATGCATTTTCTGATGTTTGTTAATCTGCTTAGAATCACATGCTGTGCATAGGTCCGACATCCAGTGGTCACTGCGGAGTATTGCATTTTGTTTTTCGTAGTCGAAAAGGGGACGTCGACAAGGCGTGTCTGTAACACTATCCCTATAGTGACGTGCGTTGTACCCACAATCCCTCACGCGTCGAGGTCCCTCAGATTGTTTTTTTCCGCCCAGCTTCTGGTCGCCTTACACGGAGCTCCTAGAGAGACATTGCAAAATACTTACTACGGACCTCGGTCCTTAATTATACTTATTATATTGTTAAAGATCCCTCCACTCGACGGTAGCTGTGAATTTGTTTCTCCGCCGAGCAAGTTTTCGACGGAGGGGAAGAGACGGAGGGGATCCTTCGGCGCTGCCGAACACGTGGCCTGGCCTCGCCGGCCAACATACAGTAGGGAGAGTGGGGGTTCGAACTTTTATCTTCTCTTTGAGAATGTCTTTCTTTCTCCCCTATCTTTCCCTTGGGGTTGTTATCACCAGTTATTATTGCCTCAGCTATGGAGAGGACACCTTTTAAGTTTTGCCCACGCTGTAGGGGCAAATACACTTGGAAGGATAAACACAAGCTCTGTAATCGTTGCTTGCCCCTCGATCATAAGGAGGACAGCTGCGCGGCCTGTAAGCTCTTGAAACCAAGAACTCTTAAAGAACGGAAAGTTAAGAGGTGGGCGGACTACGCTATGTCGAAGTCAGTTTCCTCACCCGCCGCCGCTGTTACAGAAAGTGACGAGGAGGGTGATAACTCGACGTCCGTTACGGAAGTTATTAACCCCCAGAAGGAGCGCTCGCGCTCCTCGACGTCCGCCCCCGGCCCCGACGGGCTCGGCTCACGCCCTGCTTATGGGGATGAACACCCCGGCGACAAGGGCGCACATAGACCCCATAGGCCTAAGCACACAACCCACGGCTCTTCTTCGTCGAAGACGAAGGATCCATCAGCGCCGAAGGGGACGCAGGGCACTCCGGCGTCTACCTCAGACCGTAAGGGTCTCAAGCCCCACCCGCAAACGCAGCCGCGACCAGCGATTGGGCTTTCATCAAACACGGGCGCTACCTCAAAATCATCCGACGTAACGCTCCATAGAGCGGCCGTCGAGGAACAACGCGTAACGCACGCAACGTCGACACCAGAGCCCTCTACTGACGAACTCGTTGTTGAGAGCCTGGCGAGAATTGTTTACGAAGACAAATGTAAGCAGACGACGAAACAGATGTCGAATACCGCACAAAAAGCTATAGAAACGCCGAAAAAGCACAAGAGTAGCCAGGAACTGCCCCCTTCATCTAAGGGCACTTCTGAACTACCGGAGGGCTTTTCTGAGGGCGACGGAAACCTTTCTTCGACGTTGTGGGAGCATTCTAAGCGTTTGGAAGGTGAAAACACTGATTTCCCCCCCTCTAGACTATTCAGGGGTCCCCCATGAGACCCTTGAAAGACTCCATTCTTGTATGGAGAAAATGGAAAGGTTTTTGGGAAGCCAAAACCCACCCACACACAAAAGACCAAGAGAATGGCCCCAGGATGACCCTAGGGTCAAGATCCCTAGGCTGTTTCCCCCTTTTACAGACGTATATGACCTCACTGAAGAGGAGCAATACCTCCAGGAAGATGAGGAGTGTTTGGGTGGAGAGGAAGAACATGAGGAAGAGGGGTTTGAAGGAGATCCTTACACTAGTGCAGGAGTTTTTGAAGAAGATACAGCTACCTCGCAGCCCTGGCAATCCCCATCAGTGCAGCCTTGGCAATCCCCATCAGTGCACTCAGACCCTGATGCCTTTCACCCTTCTCCTCCCAATGATTCACCTATTGGAAACACCTCTCCCATAGATGACCAACCTTCACTTAATGCACTATTGCGCAAGGCAGCAGCGCATTTTGAAATAGACACAGGGGAAACTCTTCCTGACATAGACTTTGTAGAAAAAGTTATTAAAGAAAAAGCCCCTGTTAGTCAGTCTATTCCGCTCCTGGCTTCTATAAAGAGAAGAATAACTCCTTCCCTTTCCAATCCTGCCTTAGTCAGAGGGGTCAACCCTCGGATAGAAAAGCTCTTCAGCCCTTCATCCTCTGACCCTTTGTACATCAGAGGACATTCTATTCCGGACTCCCTCGTAGTTACTAATACAAGAAAAAGAGCGGGGGTACCACTATCCACTAGTGAGGCACCACCTGACAAAGAGGGCAAGAAGCTCTATGCACTTGGGAAGAGAATCGCGACCTCCGCCGCCTTCTCAACTAGGATTGCAAATAACAATTCCCTACTAGCTAGCTACGCAGATGCACAGTGGAGCAAGCTGCGCAGCGAAGCAGAGGACGCACCAGAACCCCTGCGTTCACGCCTGTTAGCTATAATCTCAGAGGGAACTCTTGTAAACCAGGGCATCGTAAAGAACAAACCCAGGCTTCCCTGATAAATAAGCCCATAGAACAAACGCATCTGTTTGGGAAAGCAGTTGATGAGGCCCTAGAACATGCGAAGAAAGAGTTTGATACCATCAAGACTCTTGACCAAATTTCTAGGCCCCCTAACAGACGCGGCTATGGCAATAGACGCTCCTTTCGTGGCCAACGCCAGCAAAACCAACAGCAATTTTACTCTGCTACCAACTGGCCCTCTAACCAGGGTAACAACCAGTTCAGTCAAAGAGGCCAACGCCGTGGCAAAGGAAGAGGTCGCGGCTCCAGCCCCAAAGGTTCCACGCCCAATACCAACAAATGACCCGAAGATTCGGGTCCCCTCCCATGCATCACCGGTCGGGGGCCGGCTAACATCGTTCCTATCAGCATGGGAGGGAATATCGTCAGACCGCTGGGTTTTATCCACCATAGCCCACGGATACTGCATCGAATTCAACGGTTCCCCGAAGTACAGACCCCCACGGAACCGACGCATGACACCGGAACACCTCACCATCCTTCTTCAAGAAGTAGAAGAGCTACTGAAAAAAGAAGCTATAGAGGCTGTCCCCCTATCTCAGGTAACAGAAGGTATTTATTCAGTGTACTTCCTTGTACCCAAAAAGGACTTAACCATGCGCCCTGTATTAGATCTGCGCCCAGCGAACAAGTTTGTCAAACCCCAAAAGTTTCGTATGGTGACCTTGCAGGAAGTAATCCCACTGTTATCACAAGGGGATTACATGACAACACTAGACATGAAAGATGCATACTTTCATATTTTAATGTTGCCAGCGCACAGAAAATACATCAGGTTCAAGATAGAGAACAAACACTACCAGTTCAGAGTACTACCCTTCGGGATAGCATCTGCACCAAGGGTATTCACGAAAGTACTGGCAGTGGCAGCGGCCCACCTGCGCAGGTTATCCATCCCGGTATACCCTTACCTCGACGACTGGCTCATAACAGGGGATTCTTACGAAACATGCTTCTCCAATACCCAAAAGACCATAGACCTTTTGTCCCAACTGGGCTTCTCCATCAACGAAAAGAAGTCCAGCTTAGACCCCAGCCAAATCAAACAATTCCTAGGGGCTCTAATTCGAACAAAGGACGGCCTCGCCTTCCCCTCCAACGAGAGGGTCCAAAACCTGCTGTTTCAGATCCCCCATTATGTGGCAGACCGAGAGGTGACGGTACGCAAAGCAATGCGCTTGCTAGGGATGATGGCGTCATGTATTTATTTGGTACCTCACGCGCGCCTGCGCATGCGCCCAATGCAAGAGTGGCTCTACAGCCAGTGGTGTCAGGCCAGCGGACAATGGGAGGATCTAGTGGTGGTCTCGCAGGCCTTGGTTCTCTCGCTACGGTGGTGGACAAAAGAAAACCTGTTATTAGGGAAAACTTTTGCCACACCCGCAGTGGAAGCCACTCTAACCACAGACGCATCCCTCACAGGATGGGGGGCTCACCTATCCCATCAGACTGCTCACGGAGCGTGGACTCCGAGCTTAGCATCCAAGCATATAAACCTGCTGGAACTACTAGCGGTGTTCAAAGCACTGAAGGCCTTTCAGGAACACCTACAAGGAAAGACAGTGATGGTCCTCACAGACAGCACCACAGCCATGTACTACCTCAACAAGCAAGGGGGCACTCACTCTCCAGGACTGTCCAAGCTGTCCCAAAATATATGGAAGTGGGCTCTCAAACACAACATGTTCCTACTATCACAACATGTACCAGGGGAACTCAATCTGCTAGCAGACAAACTCAGCAGAGACTTCCCCCTGCCCGAAGAGTACGAATGGCAATTGCACGAAGACATCGTCTTAGACGTCTTCACGCAATGGGGATTCCCGGAAATAGACCTGTTCGCAACTATGGAGAACTCACAATGCCAAAGTTACGCCTCCAGGTACCCCCAGAATCAATCCAAGGGGAACGGTCTGTCGATTCAATGGTCAGGGAAATTTGTTTACGCCTTTCCCCCGACTCCCCTTCTCAACAAAGTGGTGCACAAGATGCACCAGGAGCAGGTTACCATGATACTAGTGGCCCCAATGTGGGCCCGGCAGCCATGGTTCGCTCACTTGATGGAGATGTCCCTATCTCCCCCAGTGAAACTTCCCTGCCCGTACAACATGCTGTCACAGGACAAGGGCAGGACACTGCATCCATGCCCTCAGACCATGAACTTAGCAGCCTGGCTCCTGAGATCATAGAATTTGGACATTTACAACTCCCGCAGAGATGTATGGACATCCTCAGGGAAGCCAGAAAACCTAATACTCGCCACTGCTATTCTAGCAAGTGGAAAAGATTTGTCATCTGGTGTAAAGGTAAGAGCATCAACCCGGTTGACTGCTCTCCCACTAACATTGTTCTGTACTTGACCCATTTACTGGATTCAGGTCTAGTGTTCAATTCCATTAAAGTCCACCTAGCGGCACTTTCTGCATACACCACTTCCCAACTTAAAGTGTCGTGGTGGAAGATACCAGTTATCAAGGCCTTCATGGAGGGGGTAAAGAGAATACACCCTCCGATAGCTAACCCAGCTCCCGGATGGGACTTAAATGTGGTACTTTCTAGACTCATGGGCCCTCCTTTCGAACCCATGCACAAGGCAACTCTTAAAGACCTCACTCTTAAGACTGCTTTCCTAATAGCTATCACCTCCATTAGGAGAGTAAGTGAACTACAGGCTCTTTCTGTACTAGACCCCTTCGTAACAGTTCACAAGGATAAGGTGGTTCTACGCACACACCCAAGGTTTGCACCAAAATTCATCTCCAAATTTCATGTAAACCAGTCAATAGAACTACCAATGTTCTTTCAAAACCCTTCCAGCTTGGGAGAAAAAAGTCTGCATACACTAGATGTACGCAGAGCTGTCATGTTCTACATGGAAAGATCCAGACCACTGAGAAAGACTAATCAGTTCTTTGTCTCTGTGGCAGCAGGAAGAGAAGGAGATGCAGTTTCAAAGTCCACTATATCTAGATGGATTGTTCAATGCATCACTCTCTGTTACACTCTTGCTAAGAGAGAACTACCCTTCAAGCCAAGAGCACATTCCACTCGAGGCACTGGGGCTTCCATAGCGTTCATTGCAAATGTTCCCCTTGAGTCCATCTGCAAAGCGGCTACCTGGAGTTCTGTGCACACCTTTACAAAACACTACTGCCTAGATGCACACTCTAGATCTGACTCCCAGGTGGGACAGGCAGTATTAAGACATCTTTTCTCTACTGTTCCTTCTCATAACCCACCACCAACTCCGGGTACTGCTCGCTAGTCTATGCACAGCATGTGATTCTAAGCAGATTAACAAACATCAGAAGACAATGCATTACTTACCGTAAAAGCATTTCTGATGGTTGTATCTGCTTAGATTCACATGCGCCCACCCTTCCTCCCTGCTCGGATGGAAGGAACATAGACATCCTTTTCTATATTTCTCTCTTTTCTGTACTCACTCACGTCTAGAAGGCTCCCTCAGGGCAGAAAAATACAAACAGAGGGACCTCGACGTGTGAGGGATTGTGGGTACAACGCACGTCACTATAGGGATAGTGTTACAGACACGCCTTGTCGACGTCCCCTTTTCGACTACGAAAAACAAAATGCAATACTCTGCAGTGACCACTGGATGTCGGACCTATGCACAGCATGTGAATCTAAGCAGATACAACCATCAGAAATGCTTTTACGGTAAGTAATGCATTGTCATCCCATTGACTTGCCTGTCCCAGATCAGGCTCCTACTCTGTTCGCAGCTTTGTGCTTTTCTTGTATGCCGCATGAAGCAAGCACCCATACAGCCTGTAAACGGGCCTCCAGCCATCCCCCAGCTCATATAATAGCATCACCGATTTAGCTGGTTCAGGTTCTCCCGGCCAATCAGGCCACCTACGCCTCGCAATCTTGGCGATCTTCATATACCTCAAAAACTGGCCATTAAGGAGCCCCTTCGTCAATACCAAGTCGTCAAAGTCCCTAAACATACCATCCTTACACATATCCCCCCCATGTAGTGAGCCCCATCAAATCCCATCTTCTGGCGGCGGCCAGATCGTCAACTCCCAGTCATGCATCTGCCGTCATAGGGACCTGCGGCGGATATGGATTCCACAGCTTAAGCATTTTTCCCAACCTTCCCCCATACCCTACATCCAAGAGTGATCCAAAGCGATCCACGCCCCAAGCAGCACTCCGGGACCCACAGGGCGTCCTTGAGCACTGCAGGATAGGCCTCATTGCCCAACAATTGCGATTCCATTGTCGGCTCATCAGAAAAACCAACAGCCACATATTGGAGCTGCACAGCTAAATAATAAAGCTCCAGCCATGGGAGCTGCACACCGCCATCTTCGTAGGACATGCAGAGGGTGGCCAGGGCAATCTTATGCCTGCCATGTCCCCAAAGGAAGTACCTAATCATTGGAATCCAAGCGGTGGGGAAGCCGGCTGCGATGAAACAGTGTAACAGCAAAAAAGTATAGCAGCTGTGGCAGCTCAACCATTTTTACCAGTGCTATCCGGCCCATTAATGACAGAGACAATGTGCCTAGACCCTCCCACACTGATTTCAGCCTCTGAGTACTCACTCCATAAGAACACTGCCAGCTGTTTCAGAGCTAGTATATAAAGCATTGGTGACAGCGGGCAGCCCTGACTAGTACCTCTCTGTTTGCCCCAAGACCCGGATATCTGCCTGCCCGTTCTGACCTGTGCTACTGATCGAAGTAAAATAGCTTGATCCATCTTCTAAAACCCTCAGCTTATCCCGAATCCCTGCAATGCTGCATACATCCATTCCCAGTAAACAGAATCCAATGCTTTTATCCCATCCAAAGATGTCACAGTGTACAGAGCGTGATGAGAGTCCGGTCAATGATATGCTGTAGGCGCCAGAGATTCACAGAGGTACTACGACCTCGGACAAAGCCTGTCTGATCCCTGTGAATCAAAGTGCGAATAACGGGGTTTAAGTTGTCCAGCCAGCATGGGCATAAGAACTTTGACATCCTGATTTAGCATCGCCAACGGTCGATATGATTCGCACAAGTCTGCCTGCTTCCCGGGTTTCAGTATTGGGACTATCACCGTCTCTCGTATACTGTTCAGTAGCCGGCCCAGTCCATACGTCACCTCAAATACCTTAAGCAGAACAGGGACAAGAGTGTTGCTGTATTCCTTATAGAACTTAGAGGGGAGCCTATCTCCCCCCCAGAGTCTTCCCCGTCGCCAGGGACTTAATCACTCCTGTGAGGGGTCAGTAATGTAAGGCTCACAACTGTTAGGTTTTCTAAAGGTTTGACCTTTTATTTTCAACACAACAATAAATAAACTCTAACTAAACCTACTCTCCCAGTGGATTACCTACCTAGTCTAGGATCTAAGGGAAAACCTCCTAGCATACACAAAACTAACCCTCACACTAAACAACAAAACATTCAAAGTAAAGCATAAACAACATAAATAAAAGCTGACCAAATAACCAGTCTTGGATGACTTCTACTTGTTCCAGGCAGATTCCGCTCCCTCAGAAATGTCCAAAATCAATTTCTCCCAAGGAAAAATAAAGTCTTAGATCAGTTCTTGAAAAGTACCAAAGAAACAGTCACTCAAACAAAAATCCACAGGTAACAGTTTGTTGGATCAAAAGCTTCCCTTTCAAAGTTCCACAAAGAAAATGGCACCAATGGTAAACCTGGATAATGTTCAAAACAAAAAGTAACACTTCCACTTTGACAACAACTTTACATCTGCAGGGCCTTGAATGCAATTTGTCAGGATGCTTCTCTTAAGGGAGTTGCTCTCTCCTTAGTAACTTCCTCCTGCCAATGTTACTGCGAAAGCAGGTTTCTCTGCCTCAAAAACTGCTTCAACTTCATCAAAATGCAAATGTTCAGACACATTCTAGACAACCACAGTTCTACTTCTTCTGCTGCGACTTGATATTGTGGAAATGTGTTAGGCAACTTAAACAAGATTCTTCAAACTATACAGGTTGGCAAGGCACTCTTCTTTCCACTATTACAAGAAAGGGCAGCCTCTTTGCCTCTCCTTTAAGTCTTGTAGCTACCTCAGAATCTGCCTTTGCTTCTAACTGCCACAGTTTCAGCTTCACATATTCCTTATTAGTTATTTTTACAAGCACCCAGCTCCCTTCCCCAGCTTCATGTGGACCTTCTTGTCTCCAGGGTTTACCCCAAAGCTGCAATACCACTCTCCCAGTTTTATACAACGTTGTCACCCTTTTATCAGAGGACTCTGGGGTTGTATGAGCTTCAACAACAAGACAATGAGGTTCAGTTCTTAATTGGGCTGGTTTCCCCTTTGGAAGGTTCTGTCTACTGGCTTGGGTAATGCTTGTTCTACTTGTAAGTTCTACAACTTCTGCAACAATTAAATGTTTGTTTGGAGTCTTACAAAAGGCAGGGTTCACTTCAAAATCAGAATTAGGCATACGCAATTCCTCTTGGATGTTAATGTGTTCCCTTTAATTCAGACAGCATTCGTCTTTGACAATGATCGGGAAACACAATACTTCATACGCAGCCTTTCTGAAGTGAAATATTCTTGTATCTCTTTGGGAAAGTCTGCCGCAACTTATTAAACCATTACTGTTACTGTTCTCCCTTTTAATAGGAGACACGCGACCTCTCTGGTTAATGTTTTTTGATATAACAGTGGGAAAAGAAAGACTTTCTTCACATGCAAGCACTTTAGCTGTTGTAGAATAAGCATGTGATATATTTTCCTTTGTTCAACAAGACGTCCTACAACTATGAAAGAGTTCACTCACTTTACCTTCTACCGTGAGTTTCAGCTGGTTACAGTTACCGACAAGTAGTTTCGGATGCTTCGGAGTCCGGCGCTTCATTTACCGGCTCCAGAGTTACAACTACTTTATTTGTTCGTTAGTTTGTTTATTTTATTTGTAGCGCGCACCAGACCCGAAGGTATCAGGGCGCGGGAACAAGAATGCTTTAGGCTTACAAGTTGCTTATAGTTACATAGGTTACAAAGACAAAAATGCAGATTGGTATAAATACAGCAAGGTAATACATATGCATTACAAATAAATATTCAATACAGTAGGTAGTCCAGGTGCAGTGCAGGTGCGGGTCGCGCATGAAGGTCAAAAAGTCCAATTTGTTTGCTAAGTCAACTGGGTCGTGTGGCTGGCCTATCGGTCATTTTCTTTAAGCCACTTAATCACATTTGTTCTAAAATGTGGGTATGATTGGTCCGTCCTTAATGAGGGTGGGAGGGAGTTCCACAACTGGGCAGCTTTGACGGGGAAGCTGTTTCCTCCAGTTGTGGTCATTTTGAACAGGGGAACTGATAGGCAGTTTGTATAGGCAGCTCTCATGGGTCTAGATGTAACTCTTCTTTTAAATCTCTCTGTTGGGTAGCTTGGTGCTAGGTTGTTGAGACACTTGAAAGTTAGAGAAGCAGTTTTTAGTTTAATTTTGTCGACTGTGGAAAGCCAGTTAGATTGTCTTCTAATCGATGATATCTGAGCTCTCTTAGAGATTCCTAGTGCCGCTCTAAGGGCACTGTTTTGCAGTATTTGGATTTTTTGCGTGATGTATTTATTAGACCCCAAATAGAGGGCGTTGCAATAATCCAGTTTGGACAACACAAGTGCTCTTGCCAACGTGGTGCCACTGTTTGTAGAGAGGTAAGGTCTAGCTGATCTAATCAGTTTACAAGTATAGGCTGTGGAGGATGCCATAGCGTTTACTTGCTTAGCCAAGGTGAGACAGGAGTAGAGGTAAAAACCTTGTGTTTTTACCTCCCTGGCAACTTTAATTGTATGGCCATCTATGACAAAAGTTGTGCAATCTTGGCTAAGTTTCCTGATGTTCAGTGTAGTCCCCAGAATGATGAGTTCTGTATTGTCATCATTCAGGCATAGACCATGACGTGCCACCCATGCCTGGATGATGAAGTGTATCTTATTCACCAAGGCCAAATCCTGTTTATAATCCCCAGAAAGTGGGATGAGAATCTGGGTGTCATCTGCATAGTTAGTGTAGGTGACACCTAGAAGGTCCAAATCATCAAACAGAGGCTTAGTAAAAATGTTATACATAGTAGGGGAGACACATAATCCCTGGGGTACACCACATGTGATGGGAGCGGGGTCTGCAGCCGCTGAGGTGGAGAAGACCCTCATGGTTCTTTCACTTAAGAAAGATTTGATCCATGCTATAGCCTGGGGTGAGATGTGCTGCAGACTCTAGGCGGTTGCAGAGCACTTCATGATCCACCAGGTTGAAAGCTGCAGAGATCCAGAAGGAAAAGCAGGGCATTTTTCCTTGGTCTCTCATCTCGTCGACCTATGTCTTCAGATCAATTACTATTATTCAAATACTGCAGGCTGCTTCCACTTCCCGACTTCTCTTTCTCTGCTACTGCTACCACAGGCACTCTCGGGATCGACACCCCTCTTCAGCACGGGTATCTCAGATCTGGCCTTGTTAATGGAGTCTTACTTTCTCCAGCTCCCCTCAGCTTGCTTATGCACACGGGCCTTGGGTAAAACAAAGGACTTCAGCTCTGCATTCACTGCAATTAGGGGTACCTGGAAAGACTGCCAGCTTCTCCCAGTCTCTTCCAATGCATCCATAGCCAAACGGGGTTTGTGAACACAGGACCAACTCAGGGCGTGCAGGTGAAATCTGCTCTTCCTTTGCTCCGGCGTCTCTTCTGTGGTCACACCTCCTAGTGAACTGCCAGCCTCCTGCTCTGCTTCTTCTGCTACTGCTGCCGACCTTCCAGCTCCTGCTCCAGCTTCTTCCTTCTGCTCCTCCCTGCTGCAATCTTTTATGCCCCTCAAGTGGGTTAATTGGCTTCAGGTGCAGACCCTCAGTCTTAATTGCCTGACCTTGCCAAAGGCTACTAGGCTTGCCTGCCTGCTCTGCATGCCTCTTTTGCCCTTTTCTTCGTCACAGTCCCTGAGGGATTCTGGGACATGTAGTTCCCTTTAAGGAAGTTAGGTCTTTTTACGTTTCTGGTTTGGCAAACGGCCATCAGAAGGGCAGGGTCATGCGTAAAGTAAAAAATGGGTTTCTCCCAGTCTTCTCAGTCTTATTCTCCCCTCATGTGATCCTCCCTCAGTACACCACCCCCAGAGTCGGGATCAGAGAGCCCCTGCCTTCCCCTGGCCACATGAGAAGGGTCCCAGACTGTTCCTGGGGAAATCCCATCAAATTATCTAAACCCCGCTCAGCTCATCCATCATCAGCGGCAGCTCAAGGGTGGAGGCATGTTCGAGTCCAGCTGTGTTAGCTTAATCAGGGAAAATGTTGCACCCAACTCAGCAGGATTAACGGGTGTCCTGTGCCGGTACAGTTTTTCATAAAACGTGCTAAACCTGTCATTGATCTCTGCTTACGATTGCCAATGGGCCTTGCATTCATCTTGCATTGGTGTAATGGCGTGCCTAGGTGTCTCATTGTTACACAGCCCCACGGCAGCAGCCGCCCAGACTTGTCCCCTTCCCATCCATGCTTGCAGTGTATACTTCATATTCAAACCTCCTAAGAATGCCTCAGTGCACTGGGCCCAGACCGACAGCAGTTCAGATTCAGCAGTATTGACCCATTCTCTATGGCTAGAATCCGGTTCTATAACATTCCCAGTTTTTCCCATAGCGATCTCTGGATGCCTCCCACTCTAGCTATAACCCCCCGCCCCCTATGGTCACCACCTTGAGTGTCTCCCAAACTGTCGCTCATTCTCTCCACACTGCCCACATTAGTTTCCAGAAAGTCTGTGAGGCAGTCCCCCATATGGTGCCTAAAAGTGTCATCCTGCAGGGTTTCCCGCCGACATACGCCACGTAGAAACGGGAGGTCTAGGTCCCTGCTGTTCCCAATGCACCAGAAGCGGGGAGTGGTCCAAACAGAGCGAGAAGTATATAACGCCTCAGTGAACTCTCCCAAGTGCTCAGTCCCCACAAACCTATCTATTCTAGTGTAAGGTTTGTGAGGGGGCGAGTAGGAAGAGTAACCCTGCCCATCAGCATGTAACGCCCTCCATATGTCGGTCAGCGAGAGGTCAGCTAACATGGTGTTAAGGGTCACAGAGGCAGGCGACTGCCTAGACTGTCTAGAGTCAGACCTGTCGTGGATGGGGTCCAACATGCAATTAAAGTCACATTCCCA
This sequence comes from Ambystoma mexicanum, assembly GCF_040938575.1. Taxonomy (NCBI): domain Eukaryota; kingdom Metazoa; phylum Chordata; class Amphibia; order Caudata; family Ambystomatidae; genus Ambystoma; species Ambystoma mexicanum. The sequence continues at coordinate 1,468,386,624 of NC_090931.1, read as the reverse complement.
AAGGAACAGTGCATTCCTAAAACGCGCCAGTCTGTCGCTCAAGGGACACAGAAAGGCTGTTATTGCGTGGTGTTCACTATATAGATTTCACTATATAGCCATGCACTATGAAGATCATGCCCTCACCATCTGTATCAACTTCCAGCAATCGAAAGGGAACAGCAGTATCAATCCACACGAAGACCCCCCTTGCAAATTGCAAATATGCGGGCCAATACCCCACCCCTCTCCATCTAGCCACCACGCTCTCCTGGTCCGCCGGCAGCAGATGAGTCTCCTGCAACAGTGCTATACAAATGTTCTTTCTGCAAAGGTAAGATCGTATCTGATTCTTTTGCAAATAGGAGCCCATGCCTCTGACATTCCATGTCAACACCTTAAACGCAGCCATCCATCCTGTGCACCTTCCTCACCCACTGGCTCATCCCACTCATAGCCTACAGAATCATCCCTTCCCCGCTGCTCGCTTACATTATGCAATCTTGGGGCCCCCTCAATACTGGGATCAGTCCCCACCAGCCTGCCCATCCCAGCCTTCCTCCAGGCGTAGCCCCACCCACCTCCCTCTGTCATTGATGCCTATAATCAAACAAAACCATATTAAAACAGCACTCAACAGCCTTGAGCCATTCTAGTCTCCCCAATTCCACAAGACGAAACATCGCCATCAGGAAATCAGGAGATGGATGCCAGCAGGTGCTGGGTATCATTTGGTATGTCAACCTCTGGGCTGCCAGGTGTTCCACACCGCGTGGGACAGCATGAGGTTCCTGCTACAGGGTGTGTCCACTGTTAATAGTGGTGCACAGCATGGCTTCAGTGGGACTTAACTTCTTTGTGCTCAAAGGCCCTTTCTGCGCTGCTCTTGCCCATTTGCTGTGACAATATCTTGCATGCCGTTGTGGTCCATCCATGCCGTTGCATCTGCCGGTGTCTCAAAGAAAATTGCCTTCCCTTTACAGAGCACGTTTAGTTTGGCTGGATAGGTAATAATAATAATAATAATAATAATGTGAGCATATATTTGAGGCCAAGTCTGCGGAGCCGCTCCTTGGTCGGAACAAACATGTTTCTCCTTTTCTTTTCCCGGGGGGTGCAATCTGGGAAAATAGCAAGTTTCATGTTGCCACACTGTATAGAGACATCGGGCCTCATTACGAGGTGGGAGGTAAGGGATTACCGGCACCGGTAAGGGCACCGGTACCGGTAATCCCTTACCTCCCTACTACGAGTTCCCTTTGCGGGTCCTTCCTTAACGCCTGGTTTTTGCAGGCGTTAAGGACGGGACCCGCAAAGGGACTCTAGAGCTAATAATGCGGTACCGTTATTAGCGCCTTCCCCATTCCCATTGAGCCCTATGGGGGCTCAAATGGGAATGGGGAATGGCCCTGGTGAATGGGGAATTACAGGTCCCTCCGACCTCGGAATGGACCGGTAATTGCTCCATTCACCAGGGAGGAGATGGAAGGGTTTTGGAGGCAGCCATGGAGCTAATAGCTAATAGCTCCATGGCTGCCTCCAACCTCGTAATGAGGCCCATCGTCTTTGGAGTGTTGCATGATCACCTCTCTGTCTCTAAAGTTAAGGAACCTTGCAGGGATGGGTCTCAGATTAGTGCCCGGAGGTGGCTTCCTCTGTAGGGAATGTGTGCCCTCTCAATTGTGAACCCTTGGGAGAGTTTGCCCGGGCCTACCTCTTGGAGGATCAGAATTTCAATATAGAAGGCCGGGTCAGTACCTTCCTCGCTTTCCGGCAGGCCCAGGACACAAATGTTATTCTGCCTCGATCTTCCCTCAGCGTCTTCTACGAGCAAATTCCAGAGTGGCGTTCCTTGCTTCCAAGTCGTGCATTTTAGATTCCAGAGCGAAGGTGGTAGCCACATTTTCATAGAGTAGCGACTTTGTAGCGTCACCCTTTCCACCAAAGAATGGATGTCTTGACGGTTCACATCTATCTGGACCTCCTCTAGTTTGCTCTCCAGCGAGGTCTGTGCAGCAGCAATAGCAACAAGGATCCTATCCTCGTGGGTCATTTCCTGGTTGAACAAGACCAAGACCTCCTCATGCAGCGGCTCAGGGTCCCATGGCTTCCCTGGGGCCGCAAATGATTCCAGGATGGTGCCTTTGTTCCCTCCATTCTATTGGTTGGTCACCTTCAGTAAGCGCGCACCTCAGTGCACCGTGTCTTGCAGACCAACAGGCCAACCAATTCAAGACCACATAAGCTGCCCACATTGAGCGTGCAGTCTGTTTGCACCAGGGCAACAATCTGCCACTAGGGCCCCTTTCCAGCCAGCAGTCCCTCACAAAGCACAACGTGGAGAATCTCCAGTCACAGTCATGGGTAGTGTAATAAGGCGTGAGCCTGGGTGATTGTCTGATGTCAGTGCAATAAAGCACACTGGGTCTGTTGTTCCCATATTGTCTCCAGTGGTCACCAAGTCACACAGTGCAGGGAGACCCATTAACCCCCACTGAGCAGCTTCAGCATAAGCAGATATAGCCCAGTTCAGTGCCCAGTTCCAGGGCTCAACAGGCTCCAAGCACAACCAGTGTTATACCTGCTGCAGCACCAATGAGCTTGGCAATACACCACCCGCTCATGTGTAAATGTTTCCAACCTGTGTCGCCAGCTACGGGGGATGTCTGCCTCTGTATCGCATGTCTCTCAGCTGCCTCTGCAGGTCTGCTAGTCCTCCCTCAGCCCCTGCCAGCCCTGATGCTCGAATTCACTGCCTCTTTCACCCGGCGGTGGGTTAGCGCACACCTCGGGCGAGGAGAGCACATGATACAGTGTCTCCCGCAGCACGGGACGCCACTCTGCCGGATCCCTGCGTGATGTGAGCAGCCCTCTTCCAGGCTGCTGTTTTGCAGGAGCCTGTTCCCCACGTTTCGGGCAGCAGTAGCAAGACAGCGCACACCGCACCGTCCAGCCGCTGGGCCACCCACCTTCAGGCAGAGAGCGCACACAGTTCGCTCGCGTCCACCATCTTGCCGTGATCAGAGCCGAGCGGGACACTCTCTCCTCAGCGTTCTGGCACAGGATTTCAGAACACTCAAAGTTGGAATACAGCGAGCGGTTAGTCGCTGCACATTCAGCCACTGCATCAACAAAAAGTATAATCACATACACCACTTTATCTAGGATTCATGAAGGATCTAGCAGGAGCTCTCAGCAGCACGTCCTCACTGCATGGTCCCTGGCCACGCCCCCTCTCTTGGCACCATAGGACATCTGAGACCAGAGGAAGGGGATACCCCCTGGTGTTTCATGAATTTTCTGTGACAGCCAAGGGAGGGAAGTCATTCTCTTGGCATTCTGAGAAAGTCCTGCGGAAGATTGTGAAGATAAGAGACTTTATTTTATTTGTAGCTTGGTGGAGATTCAGTCCAAGGAACCTTTTTGAGACTTTGATTTGATGCTGGGCCCTTGACGAAGAACATTTCATTTTTCTTATAACTGAAGGTGGGGGAATCGCCCAGGGAGAGAGAGCCATTCCTCTGAACCAAGAAGATCATCCTTTTTCTTTAGTAGATTTATAATGTAAAGGAAGGAAATAGGTTTCTGAGTTGACGGTGGACCGTTTACTTGTGACAGGACCTCCTGACCAAATCCTTAGTTTACATAACAAAACTTCAATAACTCTTCCCTCCCCACCTCCCCCTTCCCAGTTAACATCAGTGGTTGGGTACGATTCTTGTTTAGCACATATAAACACAGGGTCGAGAAGGTCCATTAATTGTGCAAGATCCTCAGTTCATGGGTACCGCGTAATGTCATGGTATCCTAATGAAGGGACAGGAGAGTAGGCCCCCAGTCTTCTTTGCACTCTTGTAAGGTCATTGTATGTTGCAGATCACCCATTGCGCCGCAACAGAATTCCAGGCCCAGGCAGCCCGTCAAAGCCCCTCGGTCCATCCAGCTATCAAGAAGGTGCATCACCCTGTTAGCATGTTTAATAATAACTTGACCCCCTTCCTCCCCCCGGTTGGCAATAAGCCTTGCACCCAGCGACCCGTTTGCAGCAATGACCACAAAAAAAGCAGGCCCAAAAGAGGGGTTTGTTCGATTCTCAGCCATCCCTGCCGATTTCATATATCAAACGGGGACTTCACTAGGTCCCGTCCTGCGTGAACCGCACTTCGGGTGGGGGGCCAAACATTGCCTGGCTAAGCGCATTCCAGGACGCAACAACCTCACTCACCACTCTTCGGCCCCTATACACAGCCTGTGCCAGACCACTGTCTCCGCCATTGCCCACCTTTGTAGATCTTCCCACCATGCCTCTATACTAGGGCCAGAGACTGACTTCCAAGCCATGGCTATCCTACGCTTTGCCAATAAGCAGTAAGCAGATGAGGTCTTTCATGTTCGCCAGGTGTTCCGCATGCCTCCTTTGTAGCCCCCACTCTTTTGTGCTCGGCCCAGATCTGTTTCCCATCTTTCTCTTGCTCGCAGGTTTCCCTCCCCAACCCGGGCCCAACAATGACTCATATAGGGACACCACACGGCCCCCCTCTGACATATCATTCATGGCCTCCAGTAGCTGGGTCCCATCAATTCCATTTTGCGATCTTCTGAGCTAGGCCCGTATGCATCAGAAATTGTCCTTTATGTACGCAGTGTTCCTGGGTCAATACCGCAAAGTCCGGCAGACATCCCTCCTGCAGTAAGTCCCCCAAAGTGGCCACCCCACTCTCTTCCCAATATTTCCCGATATCCTTTCTTACGTCCAAGCGTCCCCCTGTAACGCCATCAGTGGTATATGTGGGGAGTAGGGGTCTTTAACAGCCATGAGTTTCCAGGCTCTACCCCACAACCTCTTGCCTAGGCTCACAAGGTGTGGCAGCAGGGGTAGGTCAGCCTCATTTACCCAGAGCACCTCTTTTAAGTAGTAAGGTTCCACCCAAGGCTGCAGGAGCTGCATGTCTAGCGTGACCTCGTCCGCCAGCCAATCAACAACAAACTGCAGTTGTCCCGCAACGTAGTATAGCTCGAAATTGGGTGCCTTAATCCCGACGTTAGCATATCCCTTTGTAACATACTCAGCGCGATTCTGTTTCTCCTCCCTCCTCCCAGGAATCCCATTGTGACTGCTTCTACCCCCCCGAAAGAACCTCCCAGGTATGTCGTATGGAATATTCGTAAAGTGGTACAGCAGGCGGTGGAGCGCCACCATCTTCAATAGGGCTGCTCTGCTAGCCATCAACAATGGTAACCTCCCCCAGAATTGCATAGACCTCTCAAGGCCGTCCAATGCCAACTGTGTATTCTGCTCATGGGTATTTATTTATTTAATTCATATTTGTATAGCGCGCAGCAGCCCAGAGGCATCGTGACACTTTTTACAGAGAAGAAAAAACATACCTAGTTGCATAATTATCACGTGACATTTGATACAAAGAGTGAGCATATATTAGAACATAATTATACATTTGTCATGTGTAAAGTCTAGAGATGAGACATAGCGTGAAAGACGTGCCTAATATTCAACCCAAGCTATCTGAATTTATGCCGGGTCCACCTCAGCCCCAGTTCCGGTAGCTGCTCCTTTTTGAGACCCTTCATGTCACCCAACGGAACAGGCAGGAGTTCTCCATGAACCTGTTGAGGACGTCCAATATGTATGGCAAATTGGTCTCAGGCTGTCTTATATAAAGCAGCATGTCGTCGGCATATAGCGAGACAACATGTGTAGCCCCTAGTACCGTTATACCCGTGTCCTCATATTCCGACCGCAGGAAGACCGCCAACAGCTCGAGAGTGAAGATAAACAGCATCGGGGGGGCGAGCGGGCACCCCTGCTTTGTCACTTCCCAGCACCTGGCGATGTGCCTCCCTGTCCGCAGCTTTGCCATGGGTTTTATATAAACCTTACGCACCCACCTTAGAAACCCGGCTCCAATGCCAAACTCCCCCATTGTCTCATACAACCAGTCCCACCTGACAGAGTTAAAGGCCTTGACCGCATCCAGGTGTAAGGAAAAGCTTGGTATCAATGAAGACCGACACAAATGAGACACAGTTCAAGGGTGTTTATTGAATTTTAAAGGGTTGGTTAACGCCTATCTAAACCTACATCTAAGGATGGGAGCAGTCCTAGTCGAGTCTGTCAAAATGAAAGGGCCTATGCTAATAAACCTATTGCCAATCCTTACATCTAAATACAAAATGTTGTGGGACAGTAGTGTATGCAAAAAAGGAAAAGTGTTCAAGAAACAGTATCACAGGAAGTTGAGCAGTTGGCCTCCCTTACACACGCTTTCAGCACGGGACAAGGCAGCACGCTCGAGCCTTGTGCACACACTGGCTTCCTCGGCACGGGGACACCGTTCAATGTTTCAGCTGGTCTCACACCACTGTGGCAAAGTCTTTAAGAAATAAAAAGGATTCTCAAAAGAAACGTCTCTTGTCAAAACACAGGCTTCCTCCGCCTTGAAACAGAAGTTCACTTTACTTGTCAAAACATCCATTATTACCTTCTTTCTCAGTGACTGCTGGTACTTGTAGTTCCTTTTGTTACTCATACAATTCAATATCTCAGTATCAGGATCTGCTGTGCCAAAGTCTCTTTGCCATTCAAAGTCTCTTATTGCAGAGGGTCTCATGTAGCAAACAAAATGCAAAAGTTCCTTCCCTTTGTCAAGATTCTCACATTCATAAGTTCACGATTGGTCTCCCTCCTTTGGGCTTGGACCACAGGTCCCCCTCGTCCAGGCTCAGACCCCTTTTCTACAATATTTACAAGTCACAACTTGGTCTCCCTCATCTGTGCTCGGACCATGGATCCCCCTCGTCTGGGCTCAGTTCCCTTTTCACACAATGTTCACAATTTGGTCTCCCTCATCCAGGCTGAGATCCTTTTGACACCAGAATCGAAGACTTTCGACTGTGCGCAGGATTTTGCTTGACCCGTCGCAAGACCACTTCGATTTACAATTCTTTACAACTCTTTAACTTTCACTTCTGCTACTTCTCAACTGGATACCTTACAGAGACCTTCGATTGGGCACACACGCGGAGCCGGACCACTCTGTCTCACAGCTTTGCTCTTTTGGCCTACAAATCCCAGAAAGCACATTCAAGGTTTTGTTCCCACTTCGCCAGTTACAGGCACTTTTGGGATTACACAACGTTCTTGACACAACAGGTTATCTCGCCTTAGCTTTCCTCGAGTCACAGGGTCTCCATCTTTTACCGTCAGCGATGAGGTGTTAGCGGGTCCTCAATGGGGATTCACTTGAGGTCGGGGTCCCAGCACCTGCTCCTCAACTACCTGGGTTTCTGGAACTCACCCAGGGAGCAAGCACTGATTTAAACATGACCAAAAATGTGTAGCTGGAGTTTTGGTTCCCTGGGGCACAGCTCCCCTGCCAAACTGTAGCCCCCTTTGTACTCGCAGGCCTCAGTGTCTTGGCAGTCAATCCCCCTTCTGGCCTCCCAAGGTTCTCCTAGCTGCTGACTTCTCCTTCTGGTCTTCACAGTTCCTTCAGCATCCCCAGCTCTCTGTGTGTGCATGGGTGTCTGAGCTTTTATACTTTTTGAAAGAGTTGATTGTAGTCAGGTGTGAGTAGTTGTCCCTCTCTGCCTGACCTCATTATCGGGACAACATGGAGACTGCCCATAGGAATACATTGCCCATTGATTCCTATGGGCGATCCTCATGACTCCCATCTGCCTCTTCTTCGTCACAGTAGTTGGACTTCTAGAATGGAAGTAGGGATTGTATGACTTGTAGGTTTTCCTGGAGATCATGGAAAAACCATGTAGGTTTTTGTCCGGATGAAGGGGGTAAATGTGTTGTGATGGGTGAATGGATTTTCTATTGGGTTTTAATTTCCCTGGTCGTTTTCTCCTTTTTCTTACAGAAAGGTACTGGGGTATGATGACCATATACCATGACAACTGAGGGAATGTGTCGGGTAGGGGTGTACCGGAACAGGAGGAATACCATGTCTCGCCCAAGGGCGTTTCCCCCATAGTCCCCAAGGACCCCCTGCCCAGGTGATCCTCGCTCATCCGCCCCCAGGGTTGGGATCCAAGAATGATGGCCCTCCCCTGGCCACCTGAACAAAGAATCCCCAGGAATAACCTGGAAGAAACAACTCGGGTTTCTCACAGAGGCCACCATGCAGTCCTCTCGCATGTTGTTGGTGGAGTCTATAATGTGATGCAACCGTCTCAAGTTCCAGGAAAGTGTTCCTCCCCGGGATATACCCCGTCTGGTCCGAGTGTACCAGAGTACCCATCACCTCTTTAAGTCTGTTCGCTAAGGCTGCTGTGAATATTTTGCAATCAGAGTTCACCGTGGAGAGAGGTCTGTAGGAACCACAGTCCAATGGTGGTTTTCTTAGGCTTCATAATCAGTATTATAATTGACTCCCTCAGACTCTGCGGCAGTAGCCCCTTCTCATACGCCTCTTCTAACATCTCTTATATTCCTTATAAAATTCGCCAGCAACTTGTCTGCCCCTGGCGTTTTGCCTATTGGTAATGTTCTAATAACTGCCTGAAATTCCTCTACTGTCAGGGGGGACGTCGAGCACCCCCATCTGCGCCATGTAAAGGCTTGCTACCTGCTACATCCTGGCAGTACAAGGCCTCATAATAACTGGCAAACACTGCGCTAACACATAATTTCCCTTTTCTCCTCTCCACGACACAACCATGCGAGCAGCCTCCCTGGTTTATCCCCACTTCCCCATGCAGCTTCTCGGTATATCTTGTGTAGTCAAACTTGCCCATGCTGTCCTAGTGTGCCATGCACTCCTGCCGCAACCCCACCTGGTCCCCCGCATCTGCTTCACCCCTCATGTGCCTTCATTTCCGCCTCAGTGTCTGAGAGAGCCCTCAACAGGTCCTTCATGATGCCCGCCATCCTGCCCATCGCCTCACCTCCCTCCTCATCACTATCTTAAAAGCTTCCCACTGTGTGCCCGCGCTATCCACACTACCCGCAATACGTCTTGCCATGTGTTCCCTGAATGTGCCGCCTCGTAATGCCTCTGCTCACAGTTTCCACACCGGGATCGGCGGTCTATGCAGCCTCTTCTGCCACGTGACCAGCAGAGGGGAGTGGTCCAAGAGGACCTTTGACCGGTATCTTATCTCCTCAAATTTGCCTAGTGTCTCCACTCCGTGAACACATTGGGCCTCATTACACGGATGGCGGAGAACCATGGCGCTATTAGCGCCATGGTTCATGCCGGTAAAATACCGGCACCGCCTTGGCGGAAAGGGGAATTACCGCCCCATTCCAAGGTTGGCGGGGCGGTAATTCCCCCTTCCACCATCGTCCTTCCCCATTCCCATTTTTGCCCCATAGGGCTCAATGGGAATGGGGAAGGTGCTAATTACGGTACCGCAAATTGCGGTACCGTAATTAGCTCCCTGGGTCCCTTTGTGGGTTGGTTTTTAACGCCTGCAAAAAGCAGGCGTTAAATCCCCCAACCCGCAAAGGGACCTTGTAGTAAGGCGGTAAGGATTTACCAGTACCGGTATTTCACCGGTACCGGTAAATCCTGACCGCCATCCGTGTAATGAGGCCCACTGTGTGGGGCTGAATAGTGCGAGTAACTCAGAGACCGCCCATGCACAGATCTCCATATATCCGCAAGCAAGAGGTGTCCCAGCAAAGCCAGAAGGGTTTTGGCTGGTGGAACCAGCTTCTTGTACTTATTGTCGGATCTGTCAATAGAGGGGTTTAGAGTGCAGTTGAAGTCCCCCCGCCCCCAGATCCACAGGGCCCATCTATACTGTGCCAGTCGCCTATACAGTGAGTTGAAAAAAAACCTGGCGTCGTGGTTGGCAGCGTATGTGTTGACTATGCACACCTCCTGATTTTCCTAGAATTTTCCAAGAAACCATGCACCAGTCCCATCCTCCCCTCATCATCATGCTTAATCTCCAAGACCTTTAATGGGACAGTGGGTGCCACCCACACAAGAACCCCCCTAGCAGATGCTGAAAAGGGGGATCCAAATAGCTTACTACTGCATTTGTTAGCCAGTGTGTTGTGCCGTTCCCCTGTGAGGTGTGTCGGCTGCAGGAGCGCTATGCCAACTCCCTTCTGGCGCAGATATGAGTGTACCGTAAGCCTTTTTGTGTAGTTGTTCATGCCCCTCACATTCAAAGTAACTACTCTCACCCCATCTCTCCTAGCCATCCACGCCTGCCTCAGGACCTTTTAATTCCCCACTGGCCCAACTCTTTCCAGAACCCCCTCATGCTCCCCACTCCCTCTCATGTTCCAGCCAACCAAGAACACCCCATGATGAGCGGCAGAGTACCCAATAATCAGGCTCCATCCAGCCAGGTATATGAACCTAGTCCCAACCCCATTCGGTGAACCCCCCCCAAAACTAAACTCACCCTCCCGCAACTGCCCTCCCCCCCCTCCACCCTCCAACCATAATGGCCCAATAGCTCTAGGCGTATCCAGGTCTATCTGCTTCCCGCATACCCCTCCCTTCTTCCAGGTCGCGCACAGCAGCGTTACCCTCCAACTGATATCAAAAATGTCACTGTCCGTGGTCGCATGTAGGCCACAGAAGCAGCAAGCAGCCTGCCTCTGTTACTTAAAAAAACCCAAGGGCAGCGGCCCAACCCGTCTACTGCCATCTCGCGCCGCACATTCATCCTTATGCCCTATGGGTTAACAGTACTTGTAGTGTCAGGCATCAGTGATCTCCCTCATAGTGCATCATTTCTTCTCATTGGCAGTTGAACTAACCCCAGCAAGTCCATCCACAAATTAGCCTCACTGGTGTCCTAAAGAAATGCGATCGGCCATGGTGCAGTACCCTCAGCTTTGCTGGGTAGATAAGCATATATCTGAGGCTCGCTCGACACAACCTCTCCTTAGTGGGTACTAACGCCACCCTTTGCACCAGCTGTGTGTAGTCCGGGTAAATAGTGAGCTTGAAGGATGCCCTCTATCACCCCGCCCCCCGTGGAGAAAGTCAGTATACGCTCCCTGTCCTTGTAATTTAAGATCTTGGCGATCAACGTTCTTGGGGGAGCCGGCGGCGGCGGTCTCTTGGCCAGGGACCTGTGTGCCTGCTCTACTGCGATTCCCTGGGACATTGTTCTTGGGCTGACCTCCTATAATAGCAAGTTTTCCATGTAGGAAGTAGGATCGTGTCCCTCCTCTCCTTCGGGGAGCCCAAGGATCGTTATATTATTTTGCCTTACCCTGCCTTCGGCATCCTCTGCGCAAAGACGTTCCAACTCTCGCACCGTCTCTGTCAGCGTTGCAATTTTAGACTGGTTCCAAGCGATGTTAGCACTGGCATGGATTCACATGCTCATGAATATTCACCGGCGTCAGGCTGGGAATCCTTGGTAAAAGAAAAAAACAGTTTCACTTTCACTTTAACCCTGTATTTCTCCTCTAAACCAATCACTGTACTCTGGGTCATACTGCCCCCATCCAATGACAGTCCACTCCCTAAGCCCCACCCCTGGTGGCCATCTTCAGATTTTTACTGCACGCTTCAGTGTTGGGAGTCCTCAAATTGCTCTCCGAGCAAATTTTGTGCTTTTCGTAAAATTGGTGCAAAATAATTAGATATTGACCGTTTTTTGCAGCCTCTGGGCAGGGTCAAGCCTCATCTAGGACTGGCCGGTCCGAGAAGCGTCCTCCCTCCCGGGAGGAGGTTGAGATTCTTTGAGGACGCCCTCCACTATGTTCGCCTCTGATGCAGGTCCCGATTCGGGAAAAAGGCGTTCGGCATCACCAACATCTTCCACAGTGAGCCTGCCGACGACAGGAGCGTCTTCGAAGAGAAAGTCGTTAACACCGTCCAAACTCCTTGTGTCCGCAGATAGTCTGACGAGGGAAAAGTCTAAGGAGGACTCGTCAACAAGTCAACGGAGTCAATGGCGGCACCGTTGATGAAGCAGCCACAAGCACTTTGTTAACTAAGTCAACAACGTCCACCGCAGCTTTGAAAGAGAGCGGGTCCAGGAAAGAAGTGGCGGCCGCCCAGCAGGTGTCCTTGGCCCCAAGGCGAGATATGGCTGCGGAAGCAGCTGTGAAGGAACTGCCGCCAGGAAGAGACCAGGCGGCTGCTCCGGCCCAACAGCCTCCTGAGAGGGAAGCGGTCCCACCTGTGGAGCCTCCCAAGTATGCGGACAGGCAGGCTACAGAGGGTAGACCGGAGCAGATCTACTCTAGTACTGACAAGGACAATGATCCTCATGAGGGATGCTGCTCAGACCACAGAGGGGGAGGACCTGAGGGACATCAGTCCACGGTGCGGAAGAAGAGATGCATTAGCCCGGATCTGACTCTGTTGGCTCTGTTTACCCCTAGACCTAGGGATGTGTCTCTGGACATCTTATCCACCCTGCACATGCTGGTCACTGAAATCCAACCTTGGATGCCGCTGTTGGGGCAGGCACGTCCAGAGCCTCCGAGGGTAAACTCTCCCCCGCAGAAGAAGTCCAAGGGGAGCGCTGGTCCTCTGCATCATCCGACCTCTCCGCCACCTCGTCACAAGACTCCTACCGGAGCTCTGGATCCACACACGGGCAAGGACACAGCTACCACAGCGACTGGTACCGACGAGGATGACTATTTCATTGCAGCGGACGGGGAGACTCTGCATGCGGACATGTCCCATAGAACCTCCGCTCCGGACGAAGTTGTATCTTTTCATTCGGTCATCTCGAGTCCCTATGAACTGTTTCAGTTAGTCCATGAGCAGGAGGGCTTCCTGTACCAACAACGTGAGTCGAGGAGGAAGACCATCATGTCCATTCCCTTCCTGGACTACATCTGGAAAGAGGGCTTAGCCCTTATGAAGAATCCAAGTACGAACGACGAAACGGGACAGATTGGAAAAGAAGTACAGGGTAACCGACTCAGCGCCTGGGGGACTAAGATCTCAGCCCTCACCGGATTCGGTGGTCTCGGTCGCAGCTAGGAAAGCTTGGCGAACCCATCATCGGCAGCCATGGTACCACCGGACCAGGAGGGGAAGAAGCTGGATGCAATGGGCAAGAGGATAATTGACACAGCAGCCTCTACCATCAAGGTAGCAAACGCCCTCGTCATTTTGTCCCGTTATGACGGGGAACTCTGGTACAAGCTGGGCCCTATCCTGGACTTCCTACCCGAAGATAAGTTCAAGGCACCGGAACTCTTTCAGGAGGGTGAAGTGGCCTCGGATCACGCCATCACAGTGGCGGTGGACATGGCAGACACAGGTTTTCGCTAGATGGGGGACGGGATGTGTCTGCACCGTAAAGGTTGGTTGAAGGCTACTAAATTCCACCAGGACATTCATACAAAGGTGCTGGCTATGCCGTTCGACAGAGAAAACCTCTCCGGAAAGGCAGTCGATGAGTGTTTGCAGGCGATAAAGACCGACACGTAGATGGCACATTCCCTGGGAACCTTGCAGCAGCGATGGTCCTCGTCCTTTCGATCCTCCAGATGAAAGCCAGATCTTCAAAGGGTTCTCTTACAGGCAGCCCTCGCGCTCACTCAATAAGCATACAGGGGGTGCTCTCAAGGCAGCGGAAGGTCAGCACCGGCACCGTCTGCAAGGCCGAACACCTCCCCCCAAGCAGGCCTGAACCGGCTCTGGACCCGGGCCCCCATTTACGCACCCCATTGGGGGCCGGCTGGCAAAGTTCGCCAGCATGTGGTAAAAGATCACCCCGGACAGATGGGTGCCGGACACTCTCAGACAGGGAGTTCCAACGCAAGTGTCCTTGTATCCCTCTTATTCAGCGATAAGAACTACACGGACTGCAGCTTCTGCAGGAGGTGCGGTCCATGTTACGGAAAGGGCCAATAGAGCCCGTCCTCCAGAGATTCCAGGGCTCCGGAGTATATTCCAGATACTTTCTAGTTCGAAAGAAGACGGGGGGTTGGAGGCAGATTCTAGATCTACGTCGTCTCAACAAATACTTAGTCTCAAAGGTTCTGGATGGTCACGTTGCAGCACGGGCTCGGCCAGCTGGAGCGATGAGGTTTTCTGACATTGTTGGACCTGGAGAAGGACTACTTCCACATCTCCAATTAACAAAAAGCACCGCAAGTTCCTGCCATTCGTGGTTCAGGGTCAACACTACCAGTTCAAGGCTCTGCCGTTCGGCCTGAAGTCGGCCCAAGGGTGTTTACGAAGTGCCTGGCCCCAGTGGCGGCACATCTTCGTCTGCAGGGCATCCATGTGTATCCCTACCTGGATGACTGGCTGGTGTCTGCCGGCTCGCGGTCCCTGCCATTCGAGGACCGTACCTCGGCTGACAGAGCTGTGTACTCCATAAACTATCCAAAGTCTTGCTTGGAGCCATCTCAGGACACTCTATTCCTATGTGCACGGCGGCTCAACACAGTGACATGCTTGATGTCTCCCTCGGAGGAGTGGGTGAAAACCATACAAGGCAAAGTGCAGCGCTTGTCGTCGGCCCAAGCACCGACAGGGCAATCCATCAAGTCGCTTCTGGGCATGTTATCCTGCTGCATAAACCTTGTTCGCCTCTGCTGACTGTGCATGAGACCTCTCCAGGAGTTCCTGGATGCAAGGTGCATGCAAGTATCGGGGAACTTTACGGACAAGAACTCTCTCGACGAAGAGTTCCGTTGGGCGATACAGTGGTGGGGTGTTCAGCAGCATCTCGTCCAGGGAGCTCCATTTCAGGTTCCTCCTTACCAAGAGACGGTCACCACAGATGCCTCTCTAGAGGGATGGAAAGCCCACACAGGGCAGTTACACGCCAGAGGCCTCTGGAAACCGGAGGAAAAGGACCTACATCATCATCCTGGAACTTCGTGCCATATTCTGGGCCCTCAAGTCTATTCTGCAGTCATTGAAATACAAGGTGGTGAGGATCTTCACAGACAACACCACAACCATGTTCTGCATCCGGAACCAAGTGGGGACCCAGTTTCAGCACTCTCCAAAGAGACCCAGGACTTGTGGCAGTGAGCCATTCATCAAGGCATGTTCCACGTTCCGTTTCACCTGGCGGGAGTCAAGAACACCATTGCAGACTCGCTCAGCAGGGAACGGCGTTCTTGCTACAAGTGGGAGCTTCGCCAGGACCAGGTGGATCTGCTGTTCGACATATGTGGACGACTCCAGATCGATCTCTTCGTGACAGCGGCAAACTCCAAGTGCCAGAGGATCGCCAGCAGGTTTCCTCAACCGAGGAGCTTGGGGGACGCATTCTTGTTCCCGTGGGAGGGACAGTTCCTATTTGCTTTCCCCCCATTTCTCTGATCAACACACACAGACAGTGTCACTGCAGGATGATACTCGTCGCCCTGGCAGGGCCGAGGCAGATCTTGTATCCAGACTTAATATGCCTGTCGGTGTCCCCATCCATCAGGCTACCGCTGTCCCCGGACCTTCTCGCCAGTAGAGGGGGGTCGTGGGGTGCGCGATTCTGCATCACCTGTCTCTGAACCTGAGGGTATGGCTCTTGCAGCCCTAGAGTTTGGAGGTTTTGCTTTACCCACAGAATGTAAGGACATCCTGGCCAGGGCCAGAGCCTCGTCAACGTGCTATTATAAATGGAAATGCTTCTCCGTGTGTTGCTGGACTCAGAAGATTATCCCTCTGCGGGACACGGCTTTGCAACTTCTGCCATACTTGCTTTCATTGGCCAAAGCGGGACTGGCTCATGCCTCTATCAAGGTGCATTGCACCCGCCATATCCAGGTGCACCAGGTCTCCGGGCAGACCTTCACTATGGTCTCACAGGCTCGTCAAGGAGTTGCTTAAGGGGCTCTTCAGGAATTTCCCGCCGGTGAAGGCTCCTGCCCCGGATTGGGAGCTCAATGTCGTGCTGACTAAGCTCATGGGAGTGCCCTTGGAACCGATGCATCAGTCTCCGCTTGAGTTTCTCTCGTAGAAGACGGCTTTCCTCGTGGCTATCACCTCGGCCAGGCGCGTCCGGTAGATTAAGGCCCTGTCTTGCAAGCAACCTTACTTATCTTTCCACGCTTCAAGGGTGGTACTGTACACACACCCCACCTTTATGTCAAAGGTACCGCCGGAATTCCACCTCAACAAACCTTTGGAGTTGACTGTCCTCTTTCCGAATCTGTCGTCGCCGGCAGAGAGGGCCTTGCATTCACTGGACATGGACTTGTGCCTTGAAATTCTACATGGCACGTACAAAGGATTTTCGGAAGACTTCCCAGTTGTTAGTCTACTTTGGACCTTTAAATCAGGCAAAGGCCTTGTCGAAGGCTTCCGTCTCTAGGTGGCTCTCCGGCTGCATTATCCACTGTCATCGACTGGCTAGCAGACCACCTCCAGGCCCTCCGAGAGCCCACTCCACCAGGGCCATCGCAGCTACGACAGCGTTTCTCTCTGGTGTTCCCCTGCTCGACATCTGCAGAGTTGCTACGTGGAGGTCCACAAACACCTTCACAAGGTTGTACTGCGTGAACAGGGATTCCAGGGAGTAGTCCTGAGTCGGCCAAGCGGTGCTACGCAACCTGTTTATTTGAGGTGACTCCGTTCCAGAGGGGAGTGTTTATTGCTTCTGTTGGGCCTTGCCACCTCCCGTGGTTGTGTATATGTACTGCTGTGTAATCGTTATTCATGTGAATCCATGCCAGTCCCCATGCTATAGAAGGTTTAAGTTAACTACCTGTAACTATTGTTCTCCAGCATGGACGGGTGTGGATTCACATGCAAACCCGCCCTCCTTCCCCTCTGTGGCTCTTCTTGGTTCATACTGCCAGTTTGCGTGCTTACCAAATCTGAAGACGGCCACCAGGGGTGGGGCTTAGGGCGAGGACTGTCATTGGATGGGGGCAGTATGACCCAGAGTACAGTGATTAGTTTAGAGGAGAAATACAGTTATAAAGTGAAAGTGAAACAGTTTTTTCTTTTACTGAGGATTCCCAGCCTGACGACTTTGCGGTTGTAGCTGGGATGCACTGCCCCCCTCCCTCTGGGTGTAAGCCTCCATGGCAGTTTTCCTGGCCTTATCTTTGCTGTGTTTGCCTGGCATCAGTAAATAGTGTAGGTACTCCAAAGATCCAGCAGGGCATAGCTCCCTTGCCAATTCTCCTCGTGTTGTTCGGTTCACTGCCTCTGCAGGTCGTCGGTGGTCTGGTCCACCCTTCTCGCTCCTGCACTTTCTCCCTTAAGCAACCAGGTCTAGGTGCAATATCCCACTGCAGCCTGCACTCCTCTTCTTAATCCGCCCCTCTGCAGATACGCCAGCTGCCCGGTCCACCAGGTGCAGCCCCTTTCTCACGGGATTCTCCTTGCAGCCAGAGTACAGCCGAGGGGACCACCTCACTCCACTAGGAAATGTTTGCCACTCCCTGCTGCCAGATGTTGCTCCGCACTCCCAGTCACGCAGATCCCCACTCCTCTATCTGGGCCGTCTAGCGCTCGCTCCCACGTTGCGCAGTGCTCAACAAAAGGCCGGCGGGGATGCCCTCAATCTTCTCCACTCCCAGGCCACAGAGAAGGTGTGGTCTCCGCAACTCCCTGCGCAGGACTCTGCGCAGGATGTTACTGACATTAAGTGTGCGTTCGCCCAAGGGCATCATGGCGCTGAGCTGCCGGGAAGCAGAACTATAGAAGAGCGCTTAAAACAGTACAGTTTTCAGTGAACAGCGGAAGGCCAGATGGTCAACAGTATTTCTGGAGTGCACGCTCCCAGTTGCCCCTCAACCTGACACCCGCTCTGTTGTGGGCTCCACCGGTAGTCTCAGTACCCCAGCCCCCAAGGAGCTGCTCCGCTGCCACTTTGGCCCAGAAAGCGCCCAGCACGGTGCCCGGTGTTAGGCAGAATTACATGCAGTACCCTTTGGGAACACTACACACAATTAAGACTACAAGTGACAGTACAATTTCACCTTTGGTACAAGCCTGTACTACAGTTATAGTGGTAGCAGTAGCGGAGCAGCCAGACTTATCTCAAGAGTAAGTGAGCAGTACAAGTGTTTACACAAGGGACAGCAATTACTATGGTTCGGGCAAACACTGAGTCAGGTTTCTAAGTAAAAGAATATATATTTATTTACTCAACAGTTGTATAACATTTCACTATTATAAGCAAGTTAAAAATCACAATCAAAAATACACCACACCACTTCCCTTAAATTCCAGACAAGTTAGGCTCACAAAATGAAGTGGGAGCAAAATGGCACTCCAGCAGTTTAAGGGAGGGAAAGACAAAATTATTAGAAATTAGGCAAAACCAACAGGTAAGTAAGCAGGGCAACTGAACAAGAGAGACTACAAGGGTAAAATCAGATAGAAAAGGCTTAGGGCCAAAGTCAATGGTTCAAAAGTCTTTTGCTCAAGATAATAGGTTCATTGTAGATCGCGGTAAAGTTTGTGGCACAGATTCTGGACGAGGTTGGTCGGTAGAAAAGTTAGGTAGAAGAGAAGGACAAGAACTCAGATTGGAGAAAGATTTCAAACACTTTCACCGCGGCTGAGCGAATCGCACAACCGGATTTGCACAGTACCTTAAAACAGAGAGGGAGCTGTAGCTGAGGCAGACGTTCCAGGTGGTTCCTGCAGGCTCACGGTTCCTGAAGCGACTGTCGGACTGACATGAAGTAGGAAGACTGGAGGGTCCTGCGCCACCCAGGGAAGAAACCAGCAGCAGAGCAAAACAACGAATAAAAGGTGCGCTCCTTAAAACCCAAGCAGGGTCCGACCTTCCTGGCTAACCGGCCCACTGTAGCTCTGTACAGCGAATTCGACCAGAGGAGGGGTCCTGGCTTGCAGTTTGGGCAAACTGGTTGGTCCTACCAGCTCAAGGGAAGATGTTTCCTGGAGGATCTTCTCTGTCGTCGGATTTGGAGATTCGGACCTGCAGCAGGGCTTCACTGGGCGGTTAGGTCGTGGTAGGGGTCCTCTTCTTCCAGTTCCTCGTTGGTTCTTTCCGTCCAGTGGCGACTCTGCTCTCCCAGTCCCACAGACCTGCTTTTTATGCAGTTTTCCCCATTCATACAGCCTGGCTGTCAATCACACAGCAGGGGGGCTGGCCTGGCAAGGCCAGTCCTCTTAGCCAATCCGACAAGAGTGCGACTTGGGTTGCTAAGGCAACCCATGGCAAGGGTCCGAAGATCCCTCCCTCACATCTTGCCCCTCTAGACTATCAGGCGCAGGAGGGCTTCTGTGCAGAAACTCGCAAAAAAACAGCAAACAAAGGAATCATCCCCGGTTTGGCGCATAGAGTAAAACACGAGAAAGACTTTAACAAAAAGAAATGGCGAATAAACCCAGCCGGAACCAAAATAAAATGTATTTGGTCAAGCAGGTTTATGTTCGAGGCTACTATAATAGCCTAAAACAATACCACGTTTATATAGTATAATCGCGGTAGAAAGGTTTGGGTAGATACCACTGCCACCAGCCAAGTCTTAATGTTAAGGGAGCGAAACAAGGCTCCAAGAGGCACAGACAAAAAGGGATAGGAGTTAACCCTTTCCAGTACTCCATGTAAGATGGGGTGTACTGGGTCTGTAATTTAAAGTGACTATATAAAGATAATGGCAACTTAACCTGTTTCTGGGGGGACAGTAGTCAGCCCCAGAAGAATGGAGTCTAGAGGGAAGTCTCAAAGACAACCCAGTGTCACTGCACTGATGGTGCTGTGTAACACACACAAAATGTGGTGCACTTGGAGTAGGTGAGGCTCCAGTGCCCAAGATCACACAAAAAGTGAAAACGCACACAGCAAAACACATGTAAGAGTGGGGAAAAGGCTCACACTCTTACCAGGTGAAAAAAATAACCCTAGAAATCCAGCCAAGCTGCTGGGGGACTCATTAGGTAAGGGGAATCGGCCATTTATTGAGATTTCTCCCTAACACCCGGGAGCTGTGCTGTGTCTCCCTGCAGCACCTGAGGGCTCCTGTCAGACCCGCAGTCACCGAGCCGTCAATGTGCCTTCTTTGCTGCTGCCAGGGAGGGCCGGTCTGCTCGCCTCCCCAAGCTGCTCTTTCGTTCTCACTGCTAAGTAGCCTTGACCGCTTCCGCTGGAGTCCCGAGCCTCACGGCTCCAATGCGGCTCTGGCTCGAGTCCGCCACAGGTGCTCCGTGTCTCAGCAGCTTCCCTCAGTCAGCACCACCCTCAGTACTCCATTCACAAGGGCCGCCTCCACAACTCTGCTGCAGCCCTCGCTCCCTGCCTCTGCAGCTCGCCTGCGCAGTCCAGCAATGCACTCCGGTTCCCCCTCCGCGTGCAGTCTCTCGCAATCACACGGCGGCCGCCATGTTGGTTGTCAAGGGCTCTGCTCCTCGGACGACTTTGCAGGAGACTGCAGTGTCGGAGCCCAACTCTTGCAGAACCACAATGAGTTTCCGACACACAAATTTAGCAGTGGGGGAAGTTTTAGAGCGCTCTCATATGCTTTATCGTGCAATCAATGCAGGATCTTGCGGGAGCCTTCAGAGACCTCTGCTTACTGCATGGCATGGTAACATGCATGGTCATGCCCAGCAGAAATGGGGATAGTTATTATTATTGTTATTATTATTATGATGGTATTTATTGAGTGCGAGCCTAGCTTCGAGAAGCAACGGACCGCTTTACAGATAACGATAGTTAGGGTTTTCCTTTTTCTTTTGGTTTTAAATAAGTCTATAACACACAACATGCTACCTGTATGTCAGTTTCCTACTTCTGCACCCTTACAGAGCTATTAGGTGTCGCATGCGACACCTTAAAGCCGAAACTATTGCATTAGATTACCAATAGGGAGGAATGGCATATGAGGAGGGATGCACAGCCTGTAGGTGTTGTTTGCCCACCCATTCACTGCCCATGGCCATGCTAATCCCTATGTCCATTCCTACCCAGTTCTGGCCCTGCCCGCCCAAAACACCTCCTCATGGTAATTCGTTGAGCTCGCTTTCCTTACCATCAAACTTTACACTGGAAGTGCCTGCAAAGCAGTCTACTGAGAGTTAATGACTTCATTGGACTTGTAAACCCGCTACTGGTGTAATAAAGAAATGTCTTACCACGTCTGCCTTCAGCCACTCCATTTATAAGCACTCTGCATGTCCTTCACTGAAGTCAAAAACAAGCATTGGCAAAGCCAAACATTTTGTCTTGTGTATAAGTATTCGGCATTTGCCAGGCGCTACTTTTATCTCCACCTTCTACCCTAATTTCCAGTGTTATGCAGACTACACATAGCTCTCCTTCAAGCTGCCATCCTCTACCTCCTCCCCCTCCCTCATACCTAACTGCTATTCAGGCATGGTGCTCTGCCAATGATCTCTGCCGTAATGCCAGTAAAACAGAGATCTTTCTCATTGGGATGCCTGCTCCTAACTTCCCCCCAACTCTCTGGCCAACCTCCTTGGGTCCCCTCCTCTCAGCCACTTGTGAGGCAAAAAACTTTGGGATCATCTTTGACTTCTCTCTCGCCTTCTCTCCACAAATCACAGACCTTGTCAAGAAGTCCAACCTTCAGCTCCACCTCCTCAGGGGCATTCGCTCAACTTCTCCAGAGCCCTGGTTCTCTCTGGGCTGGACTACTGCAACTTCCTCTTCCCCGATTTGCCTCTTTCCTCCCTTCGCCCCCTCAACTAATCCGGAATAGGACTGCAAGACTTATCCTTGGCCTCAAGCCCAAGGCCCACATCTCTCCAGCACTAAAATCTCTCCACTGGAACCCGGTGACAGCACAGATCAAATTCAAGACCCTTTGCATCATCCACAAGGCTGTCTGGGGTCTGGGTCCTGGGACCCCTCTACATCCTGCTTTTCCTCCCTAAAGACCTCCCTGCCAGAGTCCTTCAGTCTTCTGGATCCAACTCTCTGCAGGTCAAACGTTTTGAGGGGATTGGGTCCTCCGACGTATTCCATATCTATGACAGGTAATCACCACAGCTGTGCTGCTTCGGAAAATTTTCGGCTCCTGCGTCGATGACGTCGATACGCTCCCTCGAGGGCCTCCGCCGAGCCGACGTCACCGGATGTTATAAGTAGGACTCACGACGCCCGTAGCCTCAGTTCCGTTTTTTCCGCAAACGTGTTCGCTTCGGAGATCTCGCCGCGCCTCGGTTCTACTAGAGTTTTGTTCTTTCGGTTCTTAGAACCTGTTCGTTTTGTGAAGATTCCCAATGATGTCTTTGTCTTCTTCCACCCCACGGCCGGGCTTTAAGAAGTGTTGAGACTGCGGGTCCAAGATGTCGTTGACGGACTCGCACGACGCCTGCCTCTGGTGCCTCGGTGAGGACCACGACACGGATGATTGTGTTGACTGCCAGTCGCTTACGTCGAAGGCCTTGCGGGAGCGTAAGAAGAAGCTTTCTGTTGGTAAGGTGACCAAGCCTCGTAAGCCGAGGTCCTCTGGGCTTTCGACTGACGATTCGAGGGGCGACTCTCCGCATCGTCGTCGTCGGTCCAGGAGGTCTCGGTCCCGGAGTAGGTCCCGCCTTTCCTCTGCCTCTTCGAGGCACTCACGGAAGCGGTCGCCTTCCCGGTCCTCGTCTGAGGACGCCGCCTGTCGGCGGGTTGCTTGTCCCACCAAGCATTCGACTCCTGAGGAATGGGCTGCCTTCCGTACGGAGATGTTGGCGATTTTTGAATCGAAGGGCTCCGGTCCGTCCGCGCCTCCGAAGGGAGCCGGCCGTGACCGTACTAGAGACACCGCTCGCACGCCTTTGGGCTCGGGTGGTCGGCATGATCCGCGGGAAAGATCCCGCTCGGACAAGTTGGATCGTTCTAGTCATGCCCGCTCCAGGTCCCGGTCCTCGACGCCCTCGAGACCGCCGGAGCCTGTGAGGAAGCCATCGGTGCCCAGGCCATCGAAGGACAGGCTCGGGGCTCCGCCCTCGAGGCCTGTGTCGAAGCCGTCGGTGCCACGCTCGACGTCGACGCCGCTTCCATCGACGCCCTCAACGCCTTTCGAGGCGGGTTTGTCGGAGGTTCCCCGTGGTACGGTGGAGACCCCGAGAAAGGCTTTGGCCAAGACCAAAAGGGTTTTTGTCCCTTTTTCTGTGCCCCCATTCCAGCCTCTGGATTATATTTCTGAGGTGGAGGAAAGGTCTGGGTATGAAGGTTTGGTTCCTGATGAGATCTTGTCTGGTCATAGCCAGTTTGAGGACCTGCGTCAGTCATTGAACGACGCCAGTGTTCTGGACACCTCCCCGGAGGTGGAGTTTGGTCTGCCTGAGCCTGATACGCACGCGGATTCGTCGTACCGGCGTCTGATGTCAAGAGTGTCGGAGTACTTAGGGTGGTCTGTGCCCCCAGTGGATTTTCTGCAGGATGACCTGACGGATATCCTGGACCAAGGTCCACTAACTGACCAGGTACTGCCATTCCATATGGCCTTGCAGCGAAGGGTGGTGGCTGCTTGGACTGCTCAGGAGAGTCTCCCGGCAGTGGGGAAGTCGTTGCCGAGAAAGTACCGCCCAGCCAGTGGCAACCCCGGCTACTTGTCCGTGCACCCTACTCCGGAGAGTTTGGTGGTACAGGCGGCCCCGGCTAAACAGGCGTCGTACCCTACCATCCCTCCTGATAGGGACGACAAGCGTTTTGACGGTTGGGCAAAGAAAGTGTTTTCTTCAGGGGGTATGGCTTTGAAAGCAGCCAACTCTGTGTGTGCCTTAGCACGTTTCACTCACACTCTGTGGAATTGTGTCCTTAGCGGCTGAACATATTCCCGAAGGGGATGAACGGGATGGCTTTCTGGCTCTTGTACAGGATGGCTAGGATGCCATGTGTGAATCCGTTCAGTCGGGTCTGGATGTGGCAGATTGCGTCAGCCAGTCCATGGCGGCGAGCACCGTGATGCGCAGATTTGCCTGGTTGCGGAAGTCGGGGTTTGCTCCGGATGTACAAACCCGGCTTCTCAACATGCCCTTTGATTGTGACCATCTTTATGGCAGCAAGGCTGACGAGAGCCTTGAGAGGTTGCAGACCTCGAAGGCTGCAGCGAAGTCGTTGAGCGCTGCAGTTCGCCTACCTCCGCCTTTTCGTCCTAAGGGACAGCAATGGAGGGGAGGCTCCTTTCGTTATTACTCGACTTTTGGTAAATCGAGGGGAGCTGCTAGTCAAAGAGGCCAACGTAGGAGTACCAGAGGTGGAAAACAGGGTACTCGAGGTGCCAAGGCCGCTCGAGCAGTTGCCTCTTTGCCCTCAGGCACTGCCGCAGCCGCTTCAGGTCAGTCATGAGGCCATGTCCCATGGTTTGCCGGGTGGTGGAAGACTGGCGCAGCATCTTGTAGAATGGCGTGCCATTACTTCAGATGTGTGGGTTCTGGAGAGCATAGCCCACGGCTACTGTCTTCCTTTCCGGCAGAGGCCTCACGACAATCCACCAGGGAATCTCTCTTTGAAGAGTCCGGATCCGCTCCTTGCGCAGGAAATCAAAGCCCTGCTGGAGAAAGGCGCCATAGAACTGGTGCCTGTAGCGGAGAGGAACAAGGGATGGTATTCCCCTTATTTTTTGATTTTGAAGAAAGACGGGGGATTGAGACCCATCATGGACTTACGTGGTTTGAACAAGCTCCTCCGGAAGGACAGGTTCAAGATGGTTACTCTCTCTCAAGTCCTCCAGGCCCTTCAACTTCAGGACTGGTTGGTGTCTCTCGACCTCAAGGACGCTTATTTTCATGTGCCAATTTATCCCAAGCACAAGAAGTACCTGAGGTTCGCGGTTGGCGACTCGCACTTTCAGTTTCGGGTCCTGCCGTTCGGATTGACCTCCGCCCGAGGGTTTTCACCAAGCTCATGGTGGTGGTGGCAGCGTATCTCAGGAAAGGGGGGATTCACGTCTACCCCTACCTGGACGATTGGTTGATCAGGGCGCGTTCTCCGGAGCAAGTCCTGGATCATCTGTCCCTCACCTGCCACTCCCTTCACAGGCTGGGCTTCTCCCTCAACTTAAAGAAGTCCCACTTGACGCCAACCCAGCGGCTCCAGTACATCGGAGCAGTGCTCGACACATCCCTGGGGCAGTGTTTCCCTCCCCAGGTGAGGGCTCATCACATTCTGCAGATGGCGCACAAGTTTCAACATGCCCAGAGTCTCCCGACGTTCGAATTCTTGAGGTTGCTCAGCCTCATGGCATTCTGCATTCTTCTGGTGCCACAGGCTCGACTGCGGATGCGATCTCTGCAGTGGGCTCTCAAGATGCAGTGGTCACAGTCCTCCGGCAGGCTGTCGGACCCCGTTCAGGTGCCGCCCTCGGTCGCCCGGGACCTTCTGTGGTGGGCCGTCGAAGGCAATCTGATGAAGGGGGCTTCATTTTGGCTACCCTGGCCGGAGGTGACGATCATGACGGACGCATCCCTCACGGGATGGGGAGCTCATGCCAACGAGCTAACAGTCAGCGGTCGTTGGTCTCCGTCGGAGTCCAGACTCCATATCAATCTGTTGGAGCTGAGGGCCGTCAGGTTTGCCCTGAAAGCTTTTCTGCCGACTGTGCGAGGGAAGAATGTCCTGATTCTGACGGAAAATACAGTGGCCATGCACTACCTCAACAAAAAGGGGGGGGCAGGGTCACTTCCTCTGTGCGGGGAGGCGATGCAGCTCTGGTTCTGGGCCATCCAGCAGGAAGTTTCGATCTCGGCAGTTCATCTGGCCGGAGACGACAACGAGATGGCGGAAGCTCTGAGCAGGCAGAGCACGATCTCTCACGAGTGGGAGCTGGCTCAGGAGATTCTCTTGGAGATCTTTGACCTTTGGGGGACCCCACAGGTGGATCTCTTCGCCACCAGTGTCAACCGGAAGTAGAAAAGGTTCTGCTCGCAGGAATTTCCTCCAAGAGGAGCCTTAGGAGACGCGTTCCTGGTGGAGTGGTCCTTCCCACTACTGTACGCGTTTCCTCCAGTCCCCGTCATTCCGCAAGTACTGCGGAGGTTACGGAGGTTCGGTTCCCGGATGATCCTCATTGCTCCGGCATGGGCCCAGAGGACGTGGTACCCGGACCTTCTCGACTTGTCCATCTGCCCTCCACGCCGTCTTCCCTACCGAGACGATCTGCTCTCACAGGGGGGGGGGGTCAGGTTCTCCATCCAGAGGTCAAATCCCTCAACCTTCACGCTTGGCTTCTGAAAGGTTGAGGTATAGGGATTGGGACCTCCCTGAAGACGTGATCGAGGTGTTGCTTTCGGCCAGACGACCCGCAACCAAGTCCCTGTACCGTTGCCGCTGGAGAAAGTTCTGCGACTGGTGCAGGGTTAAGAATGTGGACACTTTTGCATGTGACATTCCTGTGTTTCTGTCTTTTTTGCTTTCCTTAGCCCACAAGGGCTTACAAGTGGGTACCATTAAAGGTTACCTGGCGGCGCTTCAAGGGCTCGTCTGAAGAATGTTCTTACTTTAAAATTCCTTTAATTTCGCAGTTTTTGAAAGGGCTCACTAATGCGTTTCCACCGTCACCTTTCCCGGTGCCCGGTTGGGATTTGAACCTGGTTCTAAGATTCCTCAAGGGTGCTTCATTTGAGGCTTTACATTCTTGTCCTTTGAGACTGTTGACTCTTAAAACTGTATTTTTAGTTGCGGTCACTTCTGCTCGCAGAGTGAGTGAGTTGCAGGCACTTTCTGTTAAGCCACCCTTCATGGTGTTTCATAAGAACAGGGTTGTCCTTAGAGTCCGTCCTTCTTTTCTTCCGAAAGTTGTATCGGAATTTCATTTAAGCCAGAAGGTTATTCTTTCGGCGTCCTATCCTCCTCCGCATCCTGGTAAGGAAGAGGAGAGGCTCCATAGGCTGGATCCTAGGAGAGCTTTAAGTTTCTACATTTCACGCATGTCCCGTGTCAGAGTGGACGATTAGCTCTTTATTGGATACGCTGGAAGGCGTTTGGGACAAGCTATTACTAAGCAGACTTTGTCTAGATGGATTATCTTGGCAATTTCTGAATGTTACCGCTTGGCTGGTAAGGACCCTCCGGTAGGCTTGCGGGCCCACTCTACTAGGGGTATGGCTGCCTCTACTTCCCTGGAGAGGGGTGTTCCCATTCGTAACATCTGTGAAGCCGCCACATGGGCTTCGGTCCATACTTTTGTAAGACACTACTCCCTAGATTCTATCCATGGGCAGGATATGGCCTTTGGCAAGGCAGTCCTCTATTCTGCGATTTAATTGGGCATTCTAAAGTTCTAAATTCTTTTCCCTCCTCTATACGTTGGTACTGCTTTGGGAGTCTGTCATAGATATGGAATACGTCGGAGGATCCAATCCCGTAGAAGAACAAGTTACTTCTTACCTTGTAACGTTCTTTCGATGGGATGTTCCTCCGACGTATTCCTTATCTTAGATATCTCTTTCCAGCTTTTCTGACCTCGGAAATCTTTTCTCTAGAGGGTGCTGCGCGTCGACGTCCGCCGAGTCGATGTCCCTCGACAGCCGCCGTATCGACGTCGACGTCCTCCTGCCTATAAAGGCCGCGCGCAGCGTCCGTTGCTCAGTTCCGTTTTGTAGCCCACAATAATTCTTTCTGGACTAGACTAATCACCCTGAAGGAGCGTAAGCTGCAACAACAAGGGAAGTAGTACTGCAGGGATGGATGGGAGGGTCGATAAGGAATACGTCAGAGGAACATCCCATCGAAAGAACGTTACAAGGTAAGAAGTAACTTGTTCTTCGAAGGGATTGTGTCCTCCGACGTATTCCTTATCTTAGATAGGCTCCCATAGCAGTATTCTGTTATTGGAGGTGGGAGTACTGACTTCATGCTTCCTCCTATTGATGAATAGAGTGCAATACTGCCCTTCCAAACCTAGTCTCTTGACTGGAGGAGGAATCCAAGTTGTAAAACCGTGTAAAGGTATGGACGGACGACCATGTGGCAGCCGCACATATGTCTCTAACCGGCACTCCTCTTTTGAGGGCCGATGAAGCTGCAATACCTCTGGTCGAATGAGCACTAAGATTTTGAGGGGGCTCTTTTCCTGCCAGTTTATAACATTCCAAAATGGCTAAAATGATCCATCTGGAAATGGTCTGCTTAGTTATCAGAAACCCCAGCTTGTGACCTGCGTAGCCTACAAACAGCTGGTCTGCTTGTCTTATCCTAGCCAGTCTACTAATGTAAAAACTTAAAGCCCTTCTTGGGTCCAGCCTGTGTAACCTCTCTTCCTCTTTCCCCGGATGAGGAGGAGGATAGAAAGATGGAAGGGTAATCTTCTGAGTGATATGAAATTCAGAAACCACCTTTGGGAGAAAATTAGGCTTCACTTGCAGAACAACTTTGTCTTTGTGAAAGATTGTATGAGGGGGTTTACAAGAAAGAGCTTGTAACTCGCTCACCCTTCTAGCAGATGTAAGTGCTATTAATAAAACAGTCTTAAGGGTAAGAAATCTTAACGAACAAGAGTGGAGTGGTTCGAAAGGTGTGCCCATCAGGAAAGTTAGGACTAAGTTTAAATCCCATAGGGGAACCTGGAATGGTCTTGGGAGATAAACGTTAGTTAACCCCTTTAGAAACTGTGTTACCAAGGGTAACTTGAAATAGGATGGTTCTTCCGCAGTGCGCTTAAAGATGGATAGCGCTGCGAGATAGCCCTTGATGGTGCCAACTTGAAGGCCTGAATTCGCTAAATAAAGTAGGAAGGACAAAACCATTGGTGTACCACATGAAAAGGGATCGATATTCTTTTCTCTACACCAGCTGCAAAATCTGTTCCAACGACAGCGGTATAAAGATTTTGTTGCTGGCCTTCTTGCCGAAAGCAACACCTCCATAACATCATCAGGGAGGTCCCAATCCTTGTACCTCAGCCTTTCAGAAGCCAAGCGTGAAGGTTGAGGGTTTTGATGTCTGGATGGAGAACCTGACCTCCCTTCTGTGAGAGCAGATTCTCTCTGAGTGGAAGTCGAATTGGAGGGCAGATGGACAAGTCTAGAAGGTCCAGGTACCACGTTCTTCTGGCCCAATCCGGGGCAATTAGGATCATGGTTTTCCGGAATCTTCTCAACCTCCTTATCATTTGAGGAATGACAGGGACCGGTGGAAACGCGTACAGAAGCGGAAACTCCCAGTCCACTATGAACGTGTCTCCCAGAGCTCCTCTCGGGGGAAATTCCCTTGAACAGAACAGATCGCACTTCCTGTTGACACTGGTGGCGAACAGATCCACCTGAGGGGTTCCCCAAAGGGCGAAGATCTCTTGAAGGACTTCCTGAGCTAGTTCCCACTCGTGGGAGACTGTGCTCTGCCTGCTCAGAGCGTCCGCTGTCAAGTTCTTCTCTCCGGCTAGGTGAACTGCCGATAGAGAGATTCCTTCTTGGATTGCCCAAAACCAGAGCTGCATCGCCTCTCTGCACAGAGGTAGTGATCCTACACCTCCTCCTTTGTTGAGGTAATGCATGGCCATTGTGTTGTCCGTCATTATCAGGACATTCTTTCCTTGTACAGATGGCAGAAAAGCCTTCAGCGCAAGTCTGATGGCCCTCAGCTCCAACAGGTTGATATGTAGTCTGGACTCCGATGGAGACCAACGACCGCTGATGGTCAAGTCATTGGCGTGGGCTCCCCACCCCGTGAGTGAGGCATCCGTGACTACTGTTATCTCCGGCCAGGGTTGCCAAAACTGCTCTCCTTTCAGAATGTTCTCCTGACAGGCCCACCACTGAAGGTCTCGAGCCACCCTGTCGGGAACCTGAAGATCTGTCATTCTCCCTGAGAATTGTGACCACTGAGTTCTCAGTGCCCACTGGAGGGATCTCATTCTCAGGCGAGCCTCTGGCACTAGGAAAATGCAGGATGCCATGAGGCCTAGCAACCTCAAAAAGTCGAAGGCTGGGAGACTTTGGGCATTTTGAAACTTGGTAACCATCTGTAGAATATCTTGAGCCCTCACCTCTGGTGGCAAGGCTTTTCCCAGGGAAGTGTCCAGGATCGCTCCGATGAACTGGAGTCTCTGCAATGGTATCATTTGTGACTTCTTTAAATTGAGGGAGAAGCCCAGTCTGTGAAGGGAGTGGCAAACATGATCTAGCTGGATCTGAGCTTGTTCCGAAGATACAGCTCTGATCAACCAATCGTCCAGGTAGGGGTAGACGTGAATCCCTTCCCTCCTTAGACTTGCAGCCACTACCGACATTAACTTGGTGAAGACCCTCGGGGCGGAGGTCAGCCCAAATGGCAGCACTCGAAATTGATAATGAGAGTTGCCAATTGCGAACCTCAGGTATTTCCTGTGTTTGAGATGGATTGGCACATGGAAATAAGCGTCCTGAAGGTCCAGAGATACCAACCAGTCCTGGGCCTGAAGGATCTGAGAAAGAGTTACCATCTTGAATTTGTCTTTCCTGAGGAATTTGTTCAATTCTCGCAAATCCAAGATGGGTCTCAGTCCTCCGTCTTTCTTTGAAATGAGAAAGTAAGGGGAGTACCAGCCCCTGTTCCTCTCTGCTACAGGTACCGGTTCTATGGCACCTTTCTCTAGCCGGTCTAAAATGTCCTGCAAGAGGAGCGGATCTGGAGCTTTTTGAGAGCTGATCCCCGGTGGATGACTCTGAGGTATGCGTAGGAGAGGTAGGCAGTAACCTTGTGCAACTGTCTCCAATGCCCAAGCATCCGACGTGATAGCCTGCCATTCCGCCAGATGTTGAGTTAACCTGCCTCCTACAGGTGTCTTGTGAGGGAAGTCCTCAGAGTGGTTTTGGGGCGGCTGATGCAGATGCCGATGGTAAAGAGGCACCTGCTGTTGCTGCGGCTTTTGAATATCTACCCCGTCCACCTCGGGTAGTTCTTCTTTGTCCCCTTTGAGCCGGTCGTCCTCTACCTCTTCCGAATGCAGAGTAGAAGCGAAAGGACTTGCCTCTCGCAGAGGTTCCTGTGGGACGAAAAGGTGTCTGACGGATTGCAGCGCCTAGGGATTTTGCTGCTGCCTTTGATGATTGCAGTTTTTCTAAACTGTCATCCGCCTTTTTCCCCAAAGAAAGAAGAGCCATCAAATGGCATGTTCAAGAGCCTGGCTTGCACATCTGGGGCAAAACCAGACTTTCTCAACCAAGCAAATCTCCTGGTTGTTGTACTTGCCGCCATTGCTCTGCTGATACTGTCAGCCGAATCAATGCCCGTCTGGAGGGATTCGCACATAGCGTCTTTACCGTCCTGTATGATATTTAGGAACGCCTCCCTTTCTTCTCCCTCCGGGATGCAGTCAGCCGCTGTAGAAGCACACTCCCAAAGTGTATGGCTAAATCTAGCAAGGGTGCAAGTAGCATTAATAGATTTTAACGCCATGCTACATGCCGAAAAGACTTTCTTAGCCATAGTATCATATTTTTTATCGTCCCTGTCCTGTGGGACGGTAGGTTAAGCAGTCTTGATGTCAGTAGAAGATGCTGCCTGTACCACCAGACTTTCTGGGGATGGGTGTTTAGACAAAAACTCTGGGTCTGCAGAAGATACCCTGTATTTAGTAGACAGTTTTTTATTTACTGCCGGGACGACATCTGGGGTTTCCCAGTTCGTCATGATTTTCCTTTGAAGAGCTTTATGAAAAGGTACTACATGATCCTCCTGTGGACCTTTATCAAGAATATCCGTGAGGTCATCCTGTTGGAAAGCCTGTGAAGGTGTTGACCACCCCATAAATTCTGTGATCCTGGCCATTAAGGCTCTATTAGGGGTTTCAGTATGCTCCCCCGGGTCTGGCTTAGCAAACTCCACCTCAGGGGAAGTGTCTAAACCACTTGCCTCATGTAAGGAATCATGGAGTTCCTTTAATCTGCGTTCCTCTGAGGATAACTCCTCTTGAACTGGGATTGCAGATCCCTGCAACTCAAATGTCTCTTCTTGGTCAGATCGTTCTCCCTCTTCCATAATTGAGGACATTGTTCTCAATTGGTCTGAACTCACAAAGGATGTGAAACCCATCTCCAAGGCAGAGGGTGCCAAACTTGTTGTAATCGGCCTCGAAAACGTCGATGTCGTCGACGGCTTCGAACGTGGTGTCGAAAACAAAGGCAGAGGCCTCGAGGTCCTCGATAGAATTGGAATTCTGCTTGAGGATGTCGACAATCTCGACGACATCGTCATCGAAGACCTGGGAATAGCCACTGGGTGCGCCGCAACCGTGACTTTCCTTGGCGTCAACGCCGGTGTCGAGGATGGCGTCGAGTCAACAGAACCTTCATCGACGGCGTCGACAGAAACTTCGAAGAAGGATTCGAGGTCTTAGCTTTACTCGCGGGTTCGTCATGCGCTCGAGAAGCTTCCTTCGCCGGGTACTGCGACTCCCGGCGTTTTGGACCTTTGGGTCTTTCGACCAGAGCATCGCTCTCGGCAGTCTTCGAGGGGGTCGAGGCCGCTTTCTCGAAGACGCTCATCATATTTTTTTGGAATTCCTCCCATTCAGCCCGGGAACTATGTTTCGTGGGGCAAGGGATTCTCTTAGGTGAAACAGAGGAAGAGAAGGACGAAGAAGGGGATCTTCGACGTCTCCTCTTCGAGTGCTTCGATCTCGAGGAGTGATGGGACCCGCTTCGAGACCTGGAGCGCGAATGGTGACGAGGAGACGAATGTCTCGACTTTGTCGGGGAAGAAGAAGCTTTAGAAGTCTTACCTTTTTCCAGCTTCCCCCTACGCTCCTTCAGGGCCTTAGCTGTCATGGACATACAGTCCTCGCACTCCGAACAATGGTGTTCAGCTCCCAAACACCACAGACAAACTCTGTGAGGGTCAGTCAGCGACATCTTTTTTCCACAGTCTCGGCATTTTTTAAAGCCGGACCGAGGGGTCGTCGGTTCCGACGAGGAAGCCATCGAGTATGGATCGAATATCTCGAGGAAATTGGATTAATTCTCTACGAAAACTGAGCAACGATATTCCGAGGCACTGAGTAAGCGCGGAAAAACGGAACTGAGCAAGGGACGCTGCGCGCGGCCTTTATAGGCAGGATGACGTCGATACGGCGGCTGTCGAGGGACATCGACTCGGCGGACGTCAACGCGCAGCGCCCTCTAGAGAAAACATTTCCGAGGCCAGCAAAGCTGGAAAGAGATATCTAAGATAAGGAATATGTCGGAGGACACAATCCCTTCGAAGAAAAAGTTACTTTCTTACCTGGTAACTTTCTTTCGATGGGATGGTCCGACGACGTATTCCATATCGCTCCCTCCCAGCCTGCCCCGCTACAGAATTTCTTATGCTATTGCAGCTTAGGCTTCCGCAAGGCTTTCTGTGGTCATACTGGCAGATGATTAGTGCCACACGTTCGGGGAAAAAACTACAACTAAGGCTACGGGCGTCGTGCGTCCTACTGATAACATCTGGTGACGTCGGCTCGACGGAGGCCCTCGAGGGAGTGTATCGACGCAGGACGCAGTCGCCGAAAATATTCCGAAGCAGCACAGCTGTGGTGATTACCTGTCATAGATATGGAATACGTCGTCGGACCATCCCATCAAAAGAACGTTACCAGGTAAGAAAGTAACTTGTTCTTCTCCAAGCAGATAGCCGGAGGTAGATCCCGTTCCTCGGCTGGTTCTTCCCTACGGAACAACCTCCCTATCCCCTCAGACTTGAGCCAGATCTTTTTAAGTTCTGGAATCCTCAAAACTTTCCTTTTCTCCTCTTCCTGTCCTCACCCCCTCACATGCTAACGTTCCCGCTGCCACTTGGGCCTGGTCCCTTCAGAGTCCCACAGGGGCCAGACTACCACCCTACCAGTCCCCCCCAGCATTCTTTACCAGCACTTGTCCACAGGTTCCCTTCCCTGGACCATTCCTAACCTTGTCCTCCCTGGCCATTGCATTCATCCTCCCTTTCCCCCTCTCTTGCCCCTGGCACTTGCTGCCTTGGCCCCCCCACACTTGCCCACCTTCCCCCCTTGGGCACCCCACCCCTGCACTTCTCCCTTGTCGCCCTTCCACCTGCATTTATCAACTTGTCTTGCAATTACACAGTAGAATTGCCACAAGGCCAATATAACAGTTTTTTGTTCTGCTTCTTTCTCATGTCCCCCCGCCCCTCCCAACATTTCCTGTGGCCGCCTGGAAACACTTGTGTATAGGCCCATATAAATGTCCAATAAATAAATAAATAAAATAAGATAAAAAATACCACTACGGCCACACCTTAGAAAGTGCTTTTGCCATGCTTACACATAAGCCTGAACTGTTGGCATTGCCAATGCTTGTTATTTTTTGTTATTATTATTAATAAGTTATTTTTTTAGCATGGCCCTAGCTTCGGGAAACACTGGAGTACTTTACAAGTCATAGGGGAAGTACACAGTGAGGGAAGCAGATAACAAGAGATCAATACAATGGAGTGGGCAGCAAACAACAGAGGAGGTGGAGTGTGGGCAATTTTGAATGGGATCTTCAAGTAAACAGGGCAGGGAATGGTGGGGCAGGGTAGGTGCAAATCGCCCAGGTTAGATGGTGTGAAGGCATCATGAAGCAAGACACAGACAACAGATTCAAAGTTAAAAATAAAAGGATTTATTAACTCAAATGTCAGGATAGTTGAAGGCCTAACTTGGCCTATGCTACCTAACTGAACAAAACAAAGTCTGAAAGTTCAACTCTGTGTCCAAAACCTATCCTTGCCCTCATAACTAAAGCTAAACAATGTGTAGGGATGTCAAATACAAAAGTAATGGTGATAAAACAAAGGTTCTGAGCTTCTTCCAGCTCTTAGCTTCCTTTTCAGCTTCCATTCCCCAAGTTCAAGAAAGTTTCACAAATTCTTGGGGTTCCTTTCCCCAATTTCGAGGCAACACAGTTTCACAGAAAAGGATTTGAGGATTCTGTCCTCAAGACAACATCAAAGTTCATCTAATCTCAGGATTTCCTTCCCCCAAGACTTCAACTTGCCAACCTCTGCTTGGCTTCCGTCTCTCAATGTTCAACACAAGGTTATGTTTCCTTTTGGATAAGCTTAATATCTATTTGAACTTATTATTTCATGGTTTGCTTAAACAAGTTCTTTGGCTTCCAGAGTTGAGGGTTCCCTGGTCTAGGTGCAGTTGTCAGACCACACGGTCCTTCGACCTTTTGATCCACACAGGTTCTTCAACTTTTGTTCCTGTGTGGATGCTTCCACTCACTTGGCCTCTCCTTGTCAGCCTCTTGGCTTTGCCACACTGTATTACACAACTTGTACCAATCCTTGGCCTTGCCACACTGTATCACATAACTTGGACCAAACCTTGGCCTTGCCACTCTGTTCACTTTCAAAAGTTCACTTAGTGGTTATTTCACTCCTTTTCCATCTTGAGTTATGCTCTCTCGCAATCTTCTATTCTTACTTTCTTGCCCCTTACTTGGCTTTTGCAAAAACAATGGTTTTAGTTCATATGCATTTCTCATATGTTATAACTTTGCGCATAAAAGTTTCATTCAGTGCAGTATTCAATATTTGTTCTGTTTGCTTTGCCATTTTTATTTCACCCATTCGGCCTCACGTTCGTTTCATCAATTTCATTCAGTTTCACTTGTTCGGCGCTTGCCTCTCATTCCCCACAGCCCCCAGGAGCGCCCCGGTCTGGGTGACTTGCCTTCTTCACTCGCAGGTCTTGTGCCTCCCTTCCGGGGTTGCTGCGCTGCCTGCATTCAGCTTGACTCGCTGATTTCCTTTTGCTCGCGAGCTCTGCTTCTTCTCCTGGGGCTGTTTGGTTCTTGCTGTCAGCTCCGCTCTGCTTCCGCGGATGCTGGCAGCTTCCTTCCTTCCTCTTCTCAGCTCGCAGCTCTAGCTGCACTGCTTCGACCACAGAGACTCCCAGACTTATGGCTCCTTCACGACCCGCTTACTCTTGGGCACCACAAGCCCTTTGGGTTTTCTGCCGGCATCCTGACTGTGCTGCAGGACCCACCACGGCTGCCTCTTTCCAAACTTGACTCCCTGCTGGACTCTGCCACACAGACCTCCCTGTTGGTCTGTGTGTTGCTGGTTTCCTCCCTTTTTGTACACCTGCAACCACTTGACAGGTTACAGGTGTGAGTCTACAGTTAGAATGTCCTGACTGCAATTAGAACCACATGCCTGGCCTTCACAATACTCTAGAGGCATCTTCTTCGTCCCAGTACTAGAGTGGGGAAATAGGTTACTAGTCTTCACTACTCCTAGTCGCCTTTTCCTCATCCAAGTACTGTAGTAGGTTGAATGAGGAAAATGGAGGGGAACTGTTTTACAATAGCCCATAAAGGCTGAGGGAGGGTTAGGTTGGCTTTCACAGGAAAAAGGGGATACCATTTCTCGCCTGGGTTTAGCCTGTCCCCAATCCCCAAGGTCCCTTCACCCAGGTGATCCTCCCTTGCTTCTCTACCCCCAAGGTCTGGATCCAGGAGCGATAGCCTTTCCCTGGCCACCTGAGCAGAGGATCCGGGGGGGGGGGAGTAGGAGTGGGGATACCCTCAGGTTTCTTACAGTGGAGAGTGAAGGGTGTGTGGACCTAGGCATTAGTGAGAAGTCATTCATTGAAGAGGAGGGTCTTGAGCGCCCTCATGAAATGTAAAAGTGAGGGGGTGCCTCT
Organism: Ambystoma mexicanum; assembly: GCF_040938575.1. Classification (NCBI taxonomy): domain Eukaryota; kingdom Metazoa; phylum Chordata; class Amphibia; order Caudata; family Ambystomatidae; genus Ambystoma; species Ambystoma mexicanum. The sequence continues at coordinate 1,468,350,221 of NC_090931.1, read as the reverse complement.
GGTGTTGACGGGAGGAGGTTCCAGAGTCTGGGGACAGAGAAGGCCATTCTTTTAGTGGTTTTCTTCCTACACCGGCGGAGTTAGTTTGTGCATGTCCTTGCTTCTTATTAATTGCGTGAGTGATGTTTGTGTGTGATGGGGGTGTGTGTGAGTGATGTGTGTGTGCGATGCATCCATGTGTTTGGAGTCATGGGGCTGCATCATGGAAGTTATTGATGGTGACAATTTGCTAAATTGAAAATTCTGGAATAGATTGTGACTGCAGCTTCATCAATGTGACTGCAGCTTCATCAATGTGATTTACAGTGATCATACAAGCCTAGATTGTGTGTGCAGCTCCATAAAAGCTATTTACCGTGACCGCAATGGCATAGATTGTTACCACAAAATCAAAATGTTTTACACTAGGAATGCTGCCATTTATTAGGGACTCTCCTTCATGAAATGATTTACACTGGCAATGCTGAGATATTCTCCTGCTGCCACTCCCTTTGAATTGTTTACCATGCCCGCTCAGGAGCTGCCGACCCCCGCCCTGGCACAAACCGCTGCCTCCGCTACTGCCTTGTGCATAATAATGTTACCGTCCACTGTGACAAATCCCATGATATCATCCCTGCTTCCCTTCCCATGAGGCCGATAGTCCCCCTAGGGCCGTACTCAGTGGGTAGATCTCATGGGAGGGAATACCCCCTGTGGACCTCAGGACGATTATCAGGGAAGAATGCAATATAACCTGTATATCCCATACCCTCCATCTCCCTAGCTTATACAGGGTAACATGGTTTCACGCTCTTCCATGTACCTATGTAAGGGAGAGCATCCAAACATCTTCCAAAGTACTGAGACAAGGAAGATTAGGGACTCCCTGAATGAATCTTGGAAAAGTACTGAGACGAAGAAGATTTCAAGCAACCTAGTTGAGAGGAATAATATCAATACTGGGACGAAGAAGAGGCGCAGAATAATGGTGAGCGTCCGGCGCAATCATCTCCAGCAGTCTAATCAATATGGACAATCAGTAAGCTACAGATACCTAAAAAGGGAAGAAGAACTGAAGAGTTCGCACAGCCCTTCCTCGAAGAGATTCAAGAAGATTGGCAGAGCGGACAAGGGAGACCCAAAGAGCTGAGACGCGAGGCAAGAAGCTGAAACCTCCAGAAAGGGTAGGAGGAAGAAGGACCCCATTCTCCCTGCTGGAAAGAGACCACAGAGGCCTGCTCAAGAGAAGAGACTGCACCGCGCATACCAGAAGCAGGCAGCAGCAACTCCAGAGACGCTGGGGCGGATGACACAGAGAGCACAGGGTGCAAGAGATCGACTCCTAGAGCAGGCCGGAGCCCGAACAAAGCTTCCTGAAGGCGTAGAAGCTTGCAGGGGCTTGCTGGTGGGAACACAGGACAGATCTGGGAACCCCTTAACAAGGGTAAAAGTACCCTTGAATTCAAGGCTGGGAGGGAAGCCTGTGAAATAGACTATAAAGGAACTACTGCATATGAAGTAGGGGTCTGGGACCCTAAGTGCAAGAAAGAGTATGAAGAAATAATCACAGATGGAACAAGGGTCTGGGAACCAAAAATACAGAGAGGTTTTTACATCCGCAATATGAACAATAGCAGTACCTGGCAGGATAGTGAACCTGGTCTGCTATACTAACTAAAGAAGCCATGATACGAACAAGTATAGTACCCGGCAGGATAGTGAACCAGGTCCACCTTACAAATAGCAGAGAAGCTGGAAAACCTAAGTAGGCCACAGGAAGAAACCATACCCCTTGGCATTGTGGATTGTGACAGCCTAAGAAGTGTGAAAGCCTGACATCTTTCACCTAATGCAGTTTGCATCACGCCAATGCAGCAGCATGATCATAATAATTCAGTATGAGTGGTGGCCCATGCCGCCTGAGAGTCTGTGGCGCAGAATATGCTCAGCAGTGCTCGCAAGGGACCCCTGTCATTTTGTGTTATGCCACTGCACTCTACTAGTATGTCTCGTCGTCCACCTTTGTCTTCTTTCTCAGTGCTGCAGGAAACATCATGTGACTGCTGAGGAGTCAAAGACTCAGTTGGATAATGTGCAACTTGTGCTCCATCACATCCATCCATTCACTCATACATTTTATGCTACTTGTATCCTTTCGAATTTAGCATGTTTCAAAAGGATACACAGCATGCTCCCTAAGACAGGGTTGTGACAGGCAAGTGCCCTTGCATTATAAGAGTGGAGGTGCTGTGTAGCATGATGGCATTTTTTCACTCCCCTTCCCAGTCTTTGAATACCTTCCCCATAATATGTTCACTTGGGCATTTGAAGGCAAAATCTGCCAATGGTGTGTGCACTTTGTGCTTTGCTGGCAACAGCTGGTATATAGTTATATGATGTGAGTGCCAGAGCAAATGATACTAGTACCTTTGCATGTGGTGGCAATAGCTGGGCCACTGTGAATGCCAGTCGCAAACATATGTAGAAGGCTTCTTAAGGCCAAACTATTGGCTTTGTCAATAATTGTTTCAAATGTAAATTATACTGTTTGATATGCAACAAAGGGCCTTTCTTGCATAATTGATATAGCTAATTGATATATTATTTTCTTTTTGGTCGATTTGGCATATTTTGGGCTTAATTACTGTTTGATTGTGAAATACCTGGAAGCATTGCCCGCTTATCCTAGGCCAGGTACTCCTTCTTTATTTAGATTTTGCCATGCAGTCATGATTCGTTGGGGTATCGCATAATGCCTTCTTATTGTGTTTCCAGTCCCTATTCTGGAGTTAATTTAAAGCAAATTGGTCCACATTTTGAATCAGTGCATCTCTGACCTCGAATTCATTTATGGAAAGTTGCTTTTTAATTAACCTAGGAATAAACTCTTAGGCTTCAAGGCATTATGCCAAAACATGGTTTCTGAATTGCATTATAATCATTCCATTTGTTTGGCTGCGTTTTTATCCCGCAGGATCATGGTCCAAGCGTTGGTTGCCTACACCAGATTCCAGCACCATCCTTTTGTACTCTATTGATGGCATGAAAAGAGTTCATGCCTCCTTTGTGTTTATTAATCACTGTATCCATGTGTGTGTTGTTTCAGCAGATGAATTCTGTAAGGAGTTCTGGTATCCAGTGACTTACAAACTTTGTAATATCAGGACACATTCAAGGTTGCGTCCGACTTGGTCAATAAACCTGAAATATGTGACTATCCACACAGTGTGGTTCAGGAATTCTTCGCCTGGAAGCAAAATGTCAAGCTGCATTATGAAATCTCTTTAAGTAGCTAACGTTCGTTCTTTCCCACCTCATCAGTGGTTGAGTGGCTTGCTTTTCAAAGCAAGTTGAGCGTCTATGGAAGTTTCTGTGCTAGATGGACAGGAATGTCTTGCCAACATTGTTCTTTCTCCAGTGTGGTTGTTTTTCTTCTTGACTACATTGGGGTTTAATGCTGTTCAAACATCAGCATGTTTTTTTGAGCGTCTTCTGATGTGCTCCAGCAAATGCGAGCATGTGAATCTGTGAAAATCATGTGCTGGAAAACCAGTGTTGCAGGCAAGTAACCTATTCATGCTATCGCTCATTAAAGGGCATACATTTTCAAAAATGTACCAAGTCTGGTAACATGAGCTCCTTTTTAGTAATCTGTCCATATCCCTTGACAAGTACAACGTGTCTTCAGTCACGCCTTAGAAAATACTTACCTTAATGCTGAAATACGCCTGTAGTTCTAGAAGAAGTCAATCGGGAACTTTTCAAAGATCTATCCTAATCTTGCACTTTTTATATTCGCCAGGACTGTCCTGAAGAGGTGGATGAGTTGGTGATGGCCTTGAAGAGTCTACAGGCAAAACCATGCTGGGCTATTCTCATGGCTGGTGGAGGGCACTTTGCAGGTGCTGTTTTCAGAGGGTAAGAAGAAACGAACCTACTTCTCCAGATACTCTAGTAACACTCCTTGCTTACCCTGTGGCTTGTCCTGCTACACATGCTTAAGTCAGTCAGAGTGCAGAAGGTGGGTGTGGCCTGGTAGTGCTGGCACATGCGTGTATGAAAATCAGGAGCATGAGCAGCTGTTCAAGTGCAGGCGTCAGAGTGAGGAAAGGATTTGCATGGTATGTGACAAATCGAGGGAATTTGTCCCGTTTACCCAAGGGGGAGCCCCCCATATGAGGCTAGGGAGGTGAGCCCGCTCCGCAACAGGTGTCCCCTCGCATCTCTCCTCCTGCTACGTGGCCCTGCCACCACACTCCCCCTGTCCCCACTATTCACTTTACCAGATAACGTGGCCTCTACCTGCTTCCCTCTACACTGCGTCCCTGAAAATCAGACGTACACCAGGTTGCGCACTGTGACAGGGCCATATGTACGGCCATTTTTCAGTGGCGCAGTCTAGTCCATGAGGGACTGAGTTGAAGTCTATATATATGAGAATGTAGGATTGAAAGTCTTGCATTCGGGCAATGCTGAAAGCATTTTTTCTTATATTTTTCCAAACCCCAGATTTGTCAATAAAACAGCAGAAGCATAAAATGTAATCGGTTAATAGACTTCCTGATGCTCTTTTGTACTTTCGGTTTTGTTTATTGTTCTCTTTTTGTTTGCAAAATGTTAGCTCCTCTGTGCTTCGGTATAGCTGCTGGGAGACTGGCTTAAAAGGATTTGTGCAATGAGGCTCATCTGAGAAAGTAGTCCGCAGTCAAACCAATTTGTATCTACTATGTGGACCTGACCAAGCACAAGCATGTGGAGCACGTGTGAGCCAAATTGCTTGATTGAATCAAATTACTCAAACATTCAATTGAATGTCCACTTCATTGCTGCACGCCAGTGCATGGGAAACCAACCCCTCCCGGCCTCCAATTATTTGTTTTTTGCTTATGATCTTGTGTTGACAAAATTACATTTCTGGTATGCTTACCAATTCACAATGCTGTTTTCTTCTGTTGCCCGATTCCTCTCTGTGAAGGCTTCCGGTAGTTAGTCATTCTGTTAACTTGTGCTTTGTACTACCGTTCAATTGGGAGCAATGTAATATGGGCTTGGGGAGGTGGCATCACATTACGTAATAACCAGGTGATGAATTACCGCGTGGCACTGCCAAACAGCATACCTTGACAGGAGAAGAGGCCTTAAACTGTCAAGAAGAGCTGGAGACCCCTCTGAACCTGGGGCAGGAGGCCTGTACGGGTACAGGTCAGAGCCAGACCTCTCCCAGAGGTGGGGTTGGGGAGTTCAGAGAGCCCCAAGCGCTGTCCTTTCTACATGTGCCTGGTTTAAAAAATAAAGTGCCACTTTTGCCTGCCCCATACCTGCTGTGCGTCATATGCTGGCCTGTGTTCTTTCTCTTGTCCCGTAGAACCACTGATACCAGGATTCCTTGTGACGGAGTCCCATCAGATGACTCAGCAGTCAGATTCATGGGAAACAGACCGGCAATCCAGACACTCCATGCAACTTGCAAACAAACTTTTGAAATTGCTTTGATCACATCAGGCCTCCATTACAGAATGCTGTGGGCCTGCTTTCTAAAAGGTTGCAGGGTTTACAAGCTGCTTTATGATTTGTGATGTCTTTAACCCAGACCATTGGGGAAAGGAAGTCCTCAATTGGCATGTGGAGCCAGCTGTGGTGGACAGCCAATGGAAGGGGAAAAGGGAAGGATGGTGGCGAGCAGGAAGATCAAGCGTTGTGTGGGTTGTTTGGGTGAAGTGAAGGCAGACTGAGAGACCAGGCAGAGGAAGGTCTGTGCAGCGGAGCGTTGAGGATTTCAGAAAGCATGTGCAGGGTGAGGTATTGGTTAGTGAGAGAAAGTGGTACTTGGGTGTGATAGTGCATGTGTAGTAGGGAAGGGGAGGGAATGAGATTAAGAGGGAGTGTAGTGGAATGAATCAGGAAGGTGATTGAGAGAGTGAAAGGAGGGTAACTGTTGAAGGATTGGTGGTGTGTAGTGGCAGTGGAGCTGGGAGAAGTAGTAAAGCAGAGGCGGGTGGAGAGTAGTGAAAAGTAGTGGGGGAGGAGACTGGAGGGTAGTGGGGAGGAGAGTGGAGAGTAGTGGAGGAGAGGGGAAAGCAGTAGAGGGGAGGGTAGTAAGGCCGAGGGAGAGTAGTAGAACATCGGAATAACATCAGAGCGAGGGAGAAAAGAGGGAAGTGGGTGGAAGAGATGGGAGGGGAGTAAAAAGAACGGAAAGAAAAGAGATCACATCAGGGCAAGGAGTACAGAAGTGTGAGAAGGAATAATAAAGTGAGAATTGGGTGATTCAAGGGTACCATTTATTGAGGCCTGTTATTCTTGTGGGACCTCCGATTAGGATCCACATACAAATTCCTGGAGGGAGCAAGAGACGATAAAGCGATTGCCTTTAGGCTCCCACCAATAGCCAGTTAGATCTTACACAGTAGTGGTCCTCTATTTCTAGTGACCATCTCTGGATTCAGAAATACCTGGTCTAAGGAAGATAAAGGCCAATGGAGAGAGGGATGTCCCCCAGTGAACCTCATCTCAAATAATGTAATGAAAACCCTCGAACCATCGAGAGTTGGTGTGTTCTTGAGGCAATCTGTGACAGTATGTGAAGGCGCTAGGCCCTTATCTAGGATTGAAAAGATTCAATGGCCAGATTGACCAGAGAAGACTTTTCAAACATGCATGTCAACCACATCGTTCTTTTATATAGTTCTTTGAAACTATATGTCACTAGGTATTGTGTAGTCCGAACACATGATCATGTGTTGTCTGCATAACCTAAGAGTTAGGCCCCAGTGGTTTCATGAATTGCAGCCAAGTACGTGAAGTAATCAACTGAAATTGTAGAGTGGAGGTCATATTCCCTTTGTGCAGGCCTCTCCACTGTGTCGGTGTGGACATCTGCTATCCTTACTCAAAATAGGCCCACCTCTCAAGAAGTGAGTACACGTTTAACCGTAAAGCAAGTTTATTGTATACCAATGGCCGCCGGGAGGGGCTAGACGACTCCTTAGAGACAGAACTAACCCGATTCTCCTCGAACCACACAAAAGTTGCACTTTACATACATTGTTGCAACATTTAACACACTCCCACATATTTCATTACAAAGTCATCGCCCCAAATATAATTGGCTGACCCTGTACAAGGAAATCTAATCCCCCTACGCTCCCACGCTCTTATTGGATATATTAAACTAGCCACCATCCCCTTCAATATACATTTGCATTATCTCATATTTATAGTACAACCCCTTTTTGGGCTCTTTCCATAGTCGGTCGTGACATAATCACGTGAATACATATGCACCTACAACAATCCTAATTTATTACAAGTTCCATCTGGTCTGGGACCTCTTCAACCCGGGCGTGATGCACATGGCTTTTAAAAGAACACTTCATCAATATGAGGAGGGAGAGAAAGAAACAAGTTTCCTTTGAGCCGGTGATAAAGTTCATATCCACCCAGACTTGCTGGTATTTCTCGTTTCATGCTAATCTATTACTACTACCATTTCAGCTCACATGGCCTTTGTCCATATCCTGGTAATTTCCCTTAGAACCTAATTGAAACCCATAAACTATTTGTCACCTCTGCCTTTAAGCAGCTCTTGCACCAGGTTTATTACCTGGCCCCAAGTCGACCCTGCCATGTGGCCGACGTCACTGGTCACTGAATTACAAACTACCATGTTCTTAGGAAGATTACATCTCTTATCCACATCAGCACCAGGTCGTAAACCTATGGGCCACTAACACTTAATTTCGTCCTGACCGTAACTGACCATTTGATATTATCACAGCTGGTCGAATGCTGTTAGCTGCCTTCTCCAATCCTTCAACCTTGGTCAACCAGCTCTCCATGTTGCACAAAGTTTATCTCGCCAACCTAGGTTTCTGCGGCCTACACAAACCCCAGCCATGAGGGACCTACGGTATACAACCTTCCCATGTATTCACCTTGTACCCCCTGCTCCCTAACTGTCCCAAACACATTTCCCTGAAAACGCTGTGTATATGTGGCTGTGCACATGTGTTCAAGACTACCGCGTCCCTTCACAGTGGTTTTCCCATCCGGGAATCTGTTTTCTCGCATGCACATATAAAGCTCTTTGCTTCCCATCTTTAGGCACTACATTGCACGCCTCACACCTACATTGTACTCACACTATATCTGCATGCTTGTCAATATGTTGCTACATGTATGCAAATCTAAAATGTATCAACTATACACAAAATAACACTAATAGTAACACTCATCCCATTCTCATTAACTATACTAGATACAAACCAGATTGCAACGTCGTGCTAACATCGCTTCTACCCTAATCACCAATATGGCACACGCAACACAAACCCTTCTTTCCCATTGAAACAATTTTCATTATTATTATTATTATTATTATTATTATTATTATTATTATTATTATTATTATTTTCGACCATCCCAACGCCCCCCCCCTCCCTCTTAGTTAATTCATTAACTAATAAGCTCATTCCTTATCCTTTTAAAACATCATGTTGGGGAATCAAGACCCTACAACCATCTCTAATGCTAGTCCAGCTATGAGCATACTCGTCCGATAAACAAACCCAACTCTTCCCCCCACTGTTTCCGCAATCTACCCAATGTTCCACACAATCATCACAATTTGGTGGCGGACATAGGACAGCACTTGGAATCCCAACCAACCCTGGATCCATTTCTAACTCAGTCCGAGTGCGATTGTCTGTGTTAGAGTCCCATTTTCTGAATCATTAAGGGCCCAAAGGTGCAACATGTGCTCCCTATTTTCTGACAAACGCCCCCTCCATGGCTGTCTGGAGGTCGAGGGTCTACCTGTTTTGAAGAGCCACAAGCCTCGAGGCCTGCAGTTCTTCTTTTATAGCACTGAAAGCTGATTCTAAAGAGTTGATAAACAGTAAAAGCTCATAGCGAGTGACCTGGAGCCTATTCGCATTAGCAATAGATTGAACACTGGGGGCCAAAAGAGACGAAAATACCATCTCACTTCTACTGAACAATCTGTATTGTTCAGGAATGTTCATATGGGCTTCTGTAGATGCTGTAGATATGTAATTCGACCTTTTAGTCTGATTCAAAGATTCCACTTCCTCATGTCCAGGCAAAGTCAATAGATTGTTCATATTTGATGGAACAAGGGATGCAAGGGACAAAGGGGACAAAATGGGTATAGATGTGGCTTTAGGCATCGGTTGGCAAGTATCGTATGCTCTTCTGGCACAATGAGAACAGGCACATGCACTGTAGTGAGACAGCACACACCTAACCAGACTGGAGGTAATTGTCAGTAAGAAAACTGTCCACAAGACCCAGGACACATCGAGGAGTGCTGATGTACCTCCAATCAAATCAGCAATGCGAAGTGTACAGCTACAGTTCCCATTTGTGCCAACAGGCACTGTGCCATTGCCCTTAAAACACAGAGAAAAACAAACTTGTAAGTAACTGGATCTTAACAGGTTTCTCTGGCTCCTGGAGCCACATCAAGCATTTCAGATATTTATTCCAGATATTTCCACAATCCTTATTAATCTGCGCCACCCCTTCTTCCGATAATCCCCTCATTCCTCCAGCTCTGCAACTCTTCAGCCGTTGCGAACAAGGCTAGGTGCACCGGACACAGTGCCTCCTTTGACTCTATTTCATCAGGAATAAACAGTCTAGATACACCATAAGCATGGGGGATAAAAGACCAGATTTAGCCTGACCCTATAGATCTCTCTCCCCCCCCCTCCTCATATACCTTTACCAGAAATTATCAGCTGCAAAGCCATGTGAATCCACTATTTGATCTGAATTTACATTATCATACTCTTTCATAAGTTAGGAATCTGTACTTCTTTGCGGTCTAAATAACACTTTTTTTACCAACTTTATTTAAAATAGGTTGCTGTCACATAGCATTTAACTGGCATTAGGGACCAGATAGACATATAAAATATCTTAGAGCCTTTAATCTATTCCCACCCTACCCTCCCTATGTTGTCCATGCATTTGCCCTCCCAATCCTGCCAGAATCCGGTAATTCCCACCATTTTTAACGGCTTCGCAAGAACTGCGCCACTAGGTACGGTTTGTGTGCTTGCGCAGGAAAGTCCAGCCCGTACTCCAAGATCAGGGAGCAAATGTTAGTGAACTGATGTAACAACCCCTCTTTAGCCGCTGTGACCTTCTCCGCCACTAGAATGCCCCAGATTTTGGCCCACCAGAGGGGCAGTAGCGGGCCACCTGTGGTTTTCCAAGCCCAGGGAATCGTTATCCTCACGGCTAGAAGCAGATGAGTGATTAACTTGGCCGTCACCCCCGATCTCGGGTTATACCCCCGGCACTGGTATCCCCAGTAAAGTCACTTCAGCCTCCATAGGGAGTCGGACTTCAGTGATAGCGTCAATTGAGTGAAACACTTTCTCCCAAAAGGTTCGAATTAGAGGGCATTCCCACCACATGTGAAAATATGTCCCCCAAGTCCCACATTTCCTCCAACAAGCCGGGTTCAGCGAACTTTTGATGCAGTGCAGCCTCACCGGGGGGTAATACCATTATATCAATTTAAAGTCACATTCCTGATTTGTCACACATTTTGAGGAGCCATGGTTTCTTGACCAAATGTCCACCCATGTCTGGTCCTCTATGGGGTGGACCAGGTCCGCCTAAATAACCCTTTAAGTCCTACATCAATAGACAAATTAAAAATATTCACATTTACACTGTTTGGCACACCTAAACAGAATAACAAGAAAAACAAAAAAACATACAATCAAACATGCTAACATTAATTTTAAATCCTCATTTCTTCTTAATATTTACAACAGTTACAGGCTTTATTTGTCCCACCCTCTCTAGTGGAATGAACTGCGAATCCTAGGGCATACTTCTCTTTTGGACCTGCTCTTGCTCCTGTGCTGGTGGAGGGGCACTGGTATCCCTCCCCATGTCACCGATATGGATTTAGCTCTTGTTGCACTACAGTTTCACAGCAGTTGGAGTCGCGAATATCACGCGGTACGGCCCATGGAAACACCTTTCGTACCAATGTCAGACTAGACAACAAACAAAAGCCAGGTCCTCGGGGAGCAGCTGTGACCAATGTAGCTCTTCGGGTTCTTGAATGTTTCCTTCCAGTGACTGCTGATGAGAAAACACAACCTGTGAAAATATAAGTCTGACACTTTTGGTTAAACCCCTAAGGTATTTCCTAAACTCCTCACCACAAATCTCTGCTGTCTTGTGGGCATCTGAAACTGTGCATGCAGGTGAAAGTTGTGTTTGCATTCTACGCCCTGTCACCATCTCATGTGGTCTGAGATGACACTCTGTATGATAATCTGTATGTTTCCTATGCATGTAACTCAAGCTTAAGTATTCTTGTATCTGCTGCGCCCGGCTACTCCTGGGTTTGGAGCGCATTATCAAATAATAAACTAAACTAAACTCCTTCCCTGGCTGATTCCTTAAAAAAACAAGGCCAGCGGAAGGCAGTGCATCCAATTTTTTCCCAGATCAATGTAATGTTTAGACAAACTTTAAGAATTTCATTTAAACTCTCCACAACCCCATTAGCTTGACGGTGGAACACCGAGCACAACCTGTGCTTGCTCCCCAAGGGCAAAGTGATCTCTGAAAACAAGGCATTAAAGAAGTGGGTCCTGTGATAAATCCAGTGGAGTCATCACGGATTCCCTGGCGGTGGCTTCCACCCCTGTAGCCAGAAGTAGGCAGCTGCTTCCTGATCCTGACCCTGGAGACGGTTTTATGAGGGAGGATCACATTGGAGGAGACGGCTACCGGGGAGATTCTGGACTAGGACTAGTTGCGGTATCACCCCCTTTCCCATGAGGCAGAGCCCCCTTATACCAGAGACACATTTCCATGAGGAAGACCCTCTGATGCCCCAGACCCTCATGACATACTGTCAGTTCTCCAGCATGGGGTCTGGCATGGATTCAGATGCTCATGAATATTCCCCGTCATCAGGCTGGGAATCCTCGGTAAAGGAAAAAATCAGTATCCGGTTCGTTTCTGATCTGTCGTTCTTTGTAGTAACCAATCACTGGTCTCTGGGTCATACTGCCCCCAGCCAATGACTGCCCTCTCCCTAAGCCCCGCCCCTGGCAGCCATCCTCAGATTTTTACCGCACGTTCAAGTGTTGGGAGTCCTCGTGCTATAGCTCTCGAGCTTTACTGCGTTTGCGATTTTTTTCAAGAGTCTAAAACTCATTTTTCCGGTCAATCGAGCCTCAAGCTCCACCGTTTTCTACTTCCGATCAACAGGGACCCGTTTTGGAATTTTTCTACGCCCCTCAAGGGCGAAGTTTCATTGAGTTTCCACCCCGGAGGATTTGAGGCCTACCCCGCGTGGTTAGGGCCCAGGAAAAGGGAAACACGACGCCCGGATCCAAGCTTTTCAGGAGCTGCCCTGGATGCGGATTACAGAACGTGTTCAAGGAGGATGAACACTCTCGCTGCCTCTACTGCCTTCATGGAGACAAAACGCATGTGGAAAAAGACTGTGCGTTTTGCTGCAACATGTCCGAGCGCACCATGAGGGATCGGCAGACCCGACTCGCCAACTGGCTGGAAGGTAAGAGCCCAGCAGGCGACAAGAAGAAGAAGGTCGAGCGGTCTTCTAAGACCTTTTAGGGCGCTCCGGCGACGGGGGCCCAACAGATGGCAAAGAACCGCGAGTCTGCTGGGTCCGGGAGCGCCGAACGGTCGGGCTCCAGGGATGCTAGGCAGGGCGCATTATCCCCGACGCCATCCTCCATGAACCAACGCTCTGGGTCGGGGAAGAGGAAGTCGGAGAACCCAGGTAGGCTTCTGGAGAAGCCCTGGTTGGTCCCGACGGTTACAGCCGAGGGGGAGCGAGGCAGTGCCCCTCCCCCCAAGGTGAAGGCCTCAGGCACGCCCAAGGTTGCGAAGGCCCAGATGCACCAGGCTAAGGCCTCTATTGAGGGAGTCGTAGCTGCCCTGGCGAAACCTAAGGAGGTTATCCCAGTGGAGACGACCTCAGGGGCAAGAGTTTCCCTGCCGCCACAGAGGGAATCATCTTTCACTCCGATCGAGAAGACCCCCGTGAAACCCCGGCAGGAAAAAGAGGGGGGGGGGGCGTGTTAGCCCAAACGGACACGGAATCCACCTCGGAGGACGAGCTGGCGAGAGTCCATAAGCTTTTGGACGAGAAGCACGAAGCATCCAAGGCCCGTGGGAGGGATCCCAACGAGGCCGACGAGGAAAGCGACGGAGGCGACGTGGAGGATCGGGCCGAGGAGGAACCCAGGCCCATTCAGTCAGCCCCGTCGCAACCGGCCGTACCCCAGGATAATTCTGGAGCTAACCTGATGGTGATTCAGGCCCTCTGCTCGGAGATAAGGACAAGAATGCCCTTAACCCCCACCGATGACCTGGCGGCGCCCAGCCCGTCGGGGAGCCCGCAGAACAAGTGGAGAAGGATCCATCCTCCACCACCGTTTCAGCCCCCGCCACCCCTATCCCCCACGGGAACGGGTACCGGGACGGCGACGACGGGCACGGATGACGACGATGAGATGAATCCCCCGTCCCCACCTCCTCGGGCCTCTCCCCCCGACGAAATTGGCTCTTTTCACGCCATGATCGCCAGGGCATCCAAGCTCTTCCAGCTCTGCCCAGAAGAGCAGAAAAAAGAGGGCTTCCTCTACCAACGGCGGGAAGCCAAAAGGAAGACTGTCCTCTATACCTCTGCTGGATGACATTTGGGAAGAGGGGCTAGCTCTCCTCAAGAACCCTTCCACGGCCCCAGCCAGAAGAGACATGTACGAGAAGAAGTACCGAGTCCCGGACTCTGCCCCCATGTGTCTCAGGGCACAGCCGTCGCCGGATTCCGTGGTATCCGCGGCAGCTAAGAAGAAGGCGGCTGGGGCAACGGCATCAACTTCGACTTCCCCACCCGATGGTGAGGGGAAGAAGCTGGATTCCATGGGACGACGAGTGATCTTGTCAGTGGCGACGACAATCAAAGCAGCCAATGCCCTCGCCATAGTGGCCCGCTACGACAGGGAGCTCTGGTACAAGACCGCTCCCCTGCTGGACTTCCTCCCATACGACAAGAGAGCGGAGGCCCTCGAGATCCTTCAGGAAGGAGAAGTGGCGTCGGACCACGCCATAACGGTCGCCACAGACATTGCCGACACCGGTTTTTGCCAAATGGGCAACAGCGTTTGCCTCCGTCGGCGCGGCTCGCTCAAGGCCACGGACTTCCGCCAGGATGTACAAACCAGAGTTCTGGACATGCCGTTCGACGGCACCAACCTCTTTGGCAAGACGGTGGACGAGTCGCTACAAGCCATCAAGGCGGACAACGAGACGGCACGCGCTTTGGGTGTCCTCCAACAGCGACGGCCGCCCTTTCATAACACCGGAGGCAGAGGTGCCTCCAGAGGATCCAGCGGCAGTTCCCCAGCATACCGTCAAGCGGCTCGCTCCTCGTCGCAGGGGGCCTACCGAGGCTGGGGAAACTCAAGAGGATCTCGTCGTCGTCATCAAGGTGGCCAAGGGGGCAAGGCAGCGTCGAAGCAGGACTGACCGTAGCGTCGGGCCCCCACCTGAGCACCCCAGTGGGAGGCCGGCTGGCGAACTTCGTCAGCGTGTGGTCAGTCCATCTCCACCGACCGTTGGGTGCTGGACGCCCTGGCCAACGGGCACACCCTAGAGTTCTCAAGGAAATGTCCCCACATTCCACCCGTGGCCAGAAAGGAAAACCACGTCCCTCACTACTCCAGGAGGTACGAGCCATGCTAGGAAAGGGAGCCATTGAACCCGTGCCAAGGGGGCGCCGGGGCTCCGGAGTGTACTCAAGGTATTTCCTCGTACTAAAGAAGACCGGCGGATGGCAACCCATCCTGGACCTCCTTCGACTCAACAGGTACATAAAATCCAAGAAGTTCCGGATGGTGACCCTCCAGCATGTGCTAGCACAGCTGGAGGAGGGCAACTTCCTGTCGTCTCTGGACCTGGAGGATGCCTATTTCCACATCCCCATCCTAAAGCGGCACCGAAAGTTCCTAAGGTTCGTAGTGCAAGGACGGCACTACCAATTCAAGGCCCTGCCCTTCGGACTGAAGTCAGCGCCCCGGGTATTCACAAAGTGCCTGGCACCAGTTGCTGCGCCTGCGGGGGATCCACGTCTACCCTACCTGGACGATTGGCTCATACGAGCAAGATCAAAGGAACTCGCCGTAGAGCACACAGCGACGACCGTTCAACTCCTGACGGACCTGGGATTTTCCATCAACTTCCCCAAATCTCATCTGGTACCGTCGCAAGTCGCCCTGTTTCTGGGAGCCAAGCTCGACACAGTGGCACGGCTGGCTTCACCGTCGGAAGAGGGAACGAAAGCCATCCTGGGCAAGGTTCAACGGCTGTTGACCTCGGATGTGGCCAGGGTGAGATCCATCAAGTCCCTTCTCGGCATGATGTCCTCCTGCATTTTCCTGATACGCCTGTGCAGGCTGCGGATGCGACCCCTGCAGGAATTCCTCGACGCCCGTTGGATGCAAGCGACGGGCTGCTTCGAGGACAGGATCTCTCTCAACAAGACTTTTCGCCAAGCTATCCGGTGGTGGGGCTCTCGCGCCCACTTAACGACGGGCACGGATTTCCAGACACCGACACATCAAGAGACGGTGACAACGGACGCGTTCCTGGAGGGATGGGGCGCCCACACCGGAGACCTCCATGCGAGAGGCCTGTGGCTCCCGGAGGAGAGACACCTCCACATCAACGTCCTGGAACTTCGGGCCGTCTTTTGGGCCCTCAAGTCCTTCCTCCCGTCTCTCAAGGGCAAAGTGGTGAGGATTTTCACCGACAACACCACCATGATGTTCTACATTCGAAAACACGGAGGCACCAGATCCTCAGCCCTGTCCAAGGAAGCCCAGGATCTGTGGCACTGGGCTGTCACCCAGGGGATGTTTCTGGTACCCTTCCACCTGGCAGAAATAAAAAACACCATCGCAGACTCACTAATCAGGGAGCTGAGGTCTTGTCACGAGTGGGAGCTGAAACAGGATCAAGTGGATCCCCTATTCCGACGATGGGGCAATCCCCAGATCGACCTCTTCACGACGGCGCCGAACAGCAAGTACCAGAACTTCGCCAGCAGATTTCCCCAGCCGGGGAGCATGGGCGATGCCTTCTCATTCCCCTGGGACGGCCTGTTTCTGTACGCATTCCCACCGTTGCCTCTGCTACCACGACTCATCAGCCAACTCTAACGGTCCCGGTGCAGGATGATCCTCGTCGCACCAGCGTGGCCGAGGCAGATCTGGTTCCCGGACCTTCTGGACATATCAACGTCCCCACCGGTCAAGCTGCCGACGGACCCGGATCTTCTCACCGAGAAGGAGGCGCCATCCTCCATCAGGACCCAGTGTCGCTGAACTTGCAGGCCCGGCTCCTGCAGCACTAGAGTTCGGAGGGTACGATATCCCGGCAGACTGCAAGGCGGTGCTTGCTAAGGCCAGGGCGTCCTCGACTCTCAAGTGCTATGGACACAAGTGGGAGAGGTTCTCTGTCTGGTGCCGTGCACAGAAGATTAACCCTCTGCGGATTACGGCCCCTCAAGTGTTGCCGTATCTACTGTCGCTGGCCAAGGCGGGGCTGGCCCACGCCTCCATCAAGATACATCTAGCAGCGATCTCTAGATATACCAGAACCCCAGGACGATCATCTCTGTGGTCTCATCGTCTGGTGAAGGAATTCATGAAGGGACTGTTCCGTTCATTCCTGCCAGTGAAGGCTCCGGCCCGGCGTGGGAGCTCAACGTGGTGCTGAGCAGGCTCATGGGACCGCCATTCGAGCCTATGCATGCAGCGCCGTTGAAGTTTCTCTCGTGGAAAACAGCGTTTCTTGTGGCCATCACCTCCGCACGACGAGTGGGAGAAATCCAGGCCCTTTCCTGTAAACCTCCTTACCTGACTTTCTGTCATGACCACAGGGTTTCCCCTTAGAATTGCGCCCAAGATGTCTTGATTGTTTGCCTATCATTCATGGCCAAAGAACAGGGAGAACATTGTGGATTAATTAAGTGTCAGGGATTTCCGCATCACTTAACATGGCCGCCTGTTTGTCTTCCCAGGAGAAAGGCTGTGTGGTCTAGTGTTGATTGTATTCGGAGTACTTAAGCCCCTCCCCTTAGTTCCACCGCGCTTCGTGTCGTCTCTGCTGTAGCAGGTGACGCTTACCGCGGTTCGGCTTCATCAAAAGAATACCACAGCATTCCTGTCACAGAATTCCTTAGTTTACAGCCCCGTTCCCCTTATGGTTTTTCTCCCTCTCTGAGCTCATAGAATTCGAGCGTTCGTTATTGTACTTATTCCGGGCTCTACAGTCAATTCATCTGTGAGGAATTCGAGCATTCTCTGAGAGAGAGTTCTGTCAGAAGTGAATCTTTCTTTCGCTATCGGCACACCGCAAGTATTGCTTTCATATATATTCATGTGCCGTTTAGTGTTTGTTGCTTTGAAGGTTGCGTGTTTTGCTAAAAGGAAATTCCTCACGAGCGCTTGTGTTTTGAGCGCATTCTGTCATTGTTTTGCTGAATGGAAATTCCTCACGAGCGCTTTGTTTTTGAGCATGTACTGTCATAGTGTGGCGTGTAATTCGCACAGTGAATTGTGGACTACTTCTTGGGAGAACTATATGCTCATTAGGTGGTCTTGGGAGGGGGTTTATCTGCTGTAGTGTATATAGGTGGTTTTAGCACATTCTCCGGTTAGTAGAGAGAGTTAAATTGAAACACCCTCATGCACCTTAGGAAACTATAACATTATTAGACACATTTAGTCTTAGTGATTGCTATTTCTTCATTTTGCACTAGTTTTGGAAGTATCATTCCCCTTGCCCATGATAGCAGTTTTCCCTTCTACAGAACATGCGCCCCTGCGCAGAAGCAGGATGGAGAGCCCATCATAACATAAACTAAGGTAAAAAGGTGACACTAATTAAGGAGAAGGTTTTACAGGAATAGAAGTTGCTCTCCTGCTTCATAATAGAATCCTTGTTCATAAGCTCCTTGTTTATTCATTAGATTCCAGGTGGCATAGAAGAAGAGACCTTAGTGAGATAGCAACGTTCCCCAAGAAGAGTAGTAGTTATCCTCAAGAGTGGTGTTCCCGCAGAGTCTAAGGTAAGCGTTACACTTTCCATCAGACGAGGGTGGTGCTTAGGACGCACCTCTCCTTCATGCCCAAGGTGCCGTCAGACTTCCACCTCAACGAGCCCTTGGTGTTGCCTATTTTCTTCCCGTCACCTTCGTCGACGGCCGAGAGGACTCTGCACTCGCTAGATGTGGCTAGAGCGCTGAAGTTCTACGTGGACCGCACGAAGACCTTTCGGAAGACATCACAGCTTTTTGTGAACTTTGGACCTGTGAACCAAGGTAAGGCCCTCTCGAAGGCTTCCCTTTCCAGATGGCTCTCCGGCTGCACCATGCACTGTCACTGGTTGGCAAACCGACCGCTGCCCGGCTGTCCGAGAGCCCACTCAACCAGAGCGATCGCAGCTACCACGGCGTTCCTATCTGGTGTGCCCTTGCTGGACATCTGCAGGGCTGCTACGTGGAGTTCGGCGCCCACCTTCAGGAGATTCTACTGCGTCGACCGGGATTCCGGGGAGGAGTCCAGAGTCGGCCAAGCAATGCTGCGCAACCTGTTCGCCTGAAAGGTGGGCCTGGTGAGGAGGTAAGAGATGCTTAATGTTGGGTTGATAAATGCTTAATGTTGAGCCTTGCCACCTCCCACGTGGTTGTGCATGTGTGTACTGCTATGTATTCTGATATTCATGAGCATGTGAATCCATGCCAGACCCCTTGCTGGAGAAGGAACAAGTTACTTACCTGTAACTGTTGTTATCCAGCATGGGTCTGGCATGGATTCACATGCGAACCCTCCCGCCTACCCCTCTGCGGCTCTTCACTTGGTCATACTGCCACTTTACGTGCTACCAAATCTGAGGACGGCTGCCAGGGACGGGGCTTAGGGAGAGGGCAGTCATTGGCTGGGGGCAGTACGACCCAGAGACCAGCGATTGGTTACTACTAAGAAAGACAGATCAGAAATGAAACTGATACTGATTTTTTCTTTACCGAGGATTCCCAGCCTGACGACGGGGAATATTCATGAGCATGTGAATCCATGCCAGACCCATGCTGGAGAACAACAGTTACAGGTAAGTAACTTGTTCCATACATGTTCCTACTGGTGGGAGAAGTGAACCCTCTTCTTATTTGTGTGGCCAAACACACAACCTTGACACTAACTTACACTGCTCAATCAGAACACCCTTTTCATCTAAGGTTCTTTATTATAAAACCAGGAAACCAAACTATTCCAATACCATATGTTTAGCAACATCTAGGAACTTCAACTCCAAGAATTCTTCAAGTACTGAAACAGGGAAGATGCAGGAGTTTGAACCATGTACCAAGAACCTGAACCACAATAAGCAGTCTAGTTGTTTTTCTAAAGTACCTGTGCGCGGGACAACTAAACCACACAAGCGCAGTGTTCAGATAGGCAGTGAAGGAGAAGACGTTGGTTCCTGTTTGCAAGCTCATGAACAGTACTTACCGGCGTGGCGGAGCAGAAGAGGCTGATGAAGATGGGAGGTGGGCACAACCTAATTTCCTTGAATTATGGAATTAATACTGTCTCAAATAATTAATCTAGCCAAAATTCAGAGGAGCTGACTGGTTGAGGAGATCCAAATACACCGGGATCCAAACAACTGTAAAACGAAAAAACTGGGTGGAAACCACACCGTTAGCCAGTCGCTTTCATACTGTTCTCCTTGCAGAGTTAACAATGGGTTGTAGAAGGGTAAATCAAGTAGATGCACTTTCTTTATAGTTCTCAAGAGCATGTGTTAAAGTTGGGAGTCAAGTTTCAAACAAAAGAGTCCTGAAATTTCTTTAGTGCAAAAGATGAACATTTAATATTAAACAGTGGGGGAGGCCAGCTGTTGCCTCATCGAAGGGAGCGCTCTAAAGCCAATGCATTTTGGAGTCAATACTCCTTCGTCAGGGCAGTGCCCCTACAGAATGTTAAAACAAACCAATCCAACATGTTTTGCAAATTAAACACAATTAGCACATAGCCATACCTGGGTCTAGTCCACTGTAATAAGCCATGGGTTTATGGCCTAATGATGTTTTCTGGGCTACTACAGCTGTCATCACCTGCGCATCCGAATGAGTAAATAAAATGGATTTTTATAATCCGGGGTCGCCAAGACCGGAGCATTGCTGGTCGCAGCCTTGAGCTCTCGAAAACAAGTCACCATTTCTTCTGACCATTCAATCAGTCCTTTCACCTTATGTGCTCTCTTAAGTCCTTGCAGTAAGGGCCTCATGATCCCTGATCTACAATAGTTAGAGTCCCAAGAACTACTGCATCTGTTTCATAGTAACGGGCTGGGCATATTCTGAACTGCAGTTGCTCTCTCTGGCATTACCTTTCTTCCTGTGGGCGATATCACGTGACCCAAATATGTTACCTCTGTCTGGAAGTATTGCAATTTTTCTTCGTCCATTGAAAGGGGTCAGAAATGTGAGGCGGCCAGTTTTTCATACTATGCCATTTTATTAACTCAAAAGGGTTTGACAAACTCCTCACTATCCCTAACCTAATGAGGTTTTTTCCTGCCTATTGAAATAAACTAAAGGAAAACACTCTTCAAAAGGAATATGTCCCTCCTACTTATACATACATCAAACTCATAAAGGAAATATGTGGCAATTCAAATATAACAGAAATAAAAGTTAAATTCACCAGAAACCAAGTAACTGTATTTCGAAGGGATTGTGTCCTCCGACGTATTTGTCTAGCCCTTGGTGGTCGTGCAGATTCGTCCTACCACCTCCGACCCCAAGCACCACTCAGGCAGGAAATAATAACACAGCCCGTGCAGCGCTTGAAACCACAGGTGGAGAACGTCGTCTTATCAGGAACCAGAAACGCCAAGGACCCCCTGACCACTGTAAGGCAACGGAGGGTTAATCAACACAGGGAATGGACAAAAAAGCCTTTATGATAGGATAACAGAAAAGGGGCTTACCCGAAAGTGAAGGAGAGGGTGGCCTGAGATGTGTGGTGGAGTAGTGGGGTACAGCAGGCACTGGTCGATTGTGTCTCTGACAGGACGCGTGATGTAAAACTCCGAGGCATATACGTGGGACAATCCGTGAGCAGTCCAATAGGCAGTTCCGGGGTCAATAACCAAAGTTCTGTGTTCAAGGGAATATCCGTAGGCAGTCCAGTGAGCAATTCCGAGTCAAGAAACCAGTAGCAAACAAACAGCGTGATATCCGGGATAAAGAATGAGGCAATCCGTGTACAGTTCCGTGATCAAGTAGTCGTGGTAGCAAAATCCATAAAACGCCAAAGCAGTCCGTGAAGGAAGCAGCTGTGAAGCGGTGCTTCCGTGTTTCTCTGCTCCCTTTAGCTTGTGTGGAAGGTCACGTGATCACATCACGGGAGGGGAACGTGAGTAGTCTGTGTCACATGACCCGTGATGGTGACGAAGGCCGTTGTGGATGCCTTGTCACGTGTCGTGCGGTTCTGTGTGTGCCCAATCGGCAGCGCCAGTCGTGTGAAAACCTCCACGGGAGGTGCCAGTGAAGGAAAGGGCGAAGATCCCTCGGGCCGTGATGTAAGGGTCTCCTCTGTTTGGCAGGAGACCCTCGCCGCTCGCCTGCAGGGACACGTAGGCCACGTGAGTCTTGATGGTGGCGAATGTTGGGAGACACGACAGAGCCCCCCCCTAATGGCCCACGACCCCGTGGGCTGGATGGATGATCACGATGGAACTGGCCAACCAACTGGGGGGCCCGGACATCCCTGGAGGGCACCCAGGAACGTTCCTCAGGGCCGTAACCCAACCAGTCCACGAGATAGTGCAAGCGACCCCGAATATGGCGGGAACCCAAGATGGCACTGACCTCATAGATGTCAGGAGAGGACAAGGAGACAGGGGCAGGAGGGGCAGTGAGACGGGTAGGACCTAGACAGGGTTTGAGCAAGGAGGTATGAAAAACCGGATGGATACGCCAGGTGGCAGGAACAGACAACCGTAGAGCCACAGGGTTCAGGACTTTAACTATACGGTAGGGACCCACAAACCGGGGAAGCAACTTGCGGCAGCCAGGGATGTGTAGGTGGCGGGAGGACAACCACACTCGATTCCCCACCCGATATTCGGGAGCCGCCACCCGTTTTTTGTCAGCTGCGGACTTCATGGAGACCTGGGCTTCGCGCAAGTGGACTAGGGTTTGCGCATGGACCGAGACTAGATCGCGGGCACAGGTATTGGCAGCAGGAGTAGTGGATGAAGTGAAATCAGGAAATGGAAGGGTGCGAGGATGCTGGCCGTACATGGAATAAAAGGGAGAAAAGCCAGTGGAGGAGTGCAGGGAGTTGTTATAGGCGAATTCCGCCAGGTGTAGTAAGTTAAGCCACGTGTCTTGGTACTGGAGAGTTAAACAGCGCAGGTACTGTTCGAGGGCTTGGTTCACCCTCTGTTTGCCCATCTGTTTGCGGGTGATAGGCTGAGGAAAAGCGGGCATCAATGCCGAGTAGCTTGGTCAAGGTTGTCCAGAAACGGGAAGTAAACTGAGTCCCACGATCTGATATAATGATCTGCGGCAGACCGAAGAGACAAAACACAGATTTGAAAAACAACTGGGCCAGGGTAGGAGCGGAGTGTATCCCTGTACAAGGTACAAAGCGTGCCATCTTGGTATAGGAGTCTACCACTACCCAGATGGTGTCGAAACCTTGCCTGCGTGGCAGGTCCGTGACGAGGTCCATCGAGATAGTGTGCCAGGGTCTGGGGGGAATCGGTAATGGCTGGAGTAACCCCAGTGGGCGACCCCTGCGTGATTTACCCTGTGCACACACTGAGCACGTGTTTACATAGTTCTCCACGTCACGTTTCATTGATGGCCACCAACACCAGCGTTTTAGCAGTTCCAGAGTGCGACGTTGCCCCGGGTGGCCATTAATGGCGGCATCGTGTGACCATTCTAGTGCCTGGTTGCGTGTGTCGGTAGTGGGAAGAAAGAGCTTGTCTTGGATAAATGGTAACCCCTCCTGAAGAACCAGATCCCATTCCGCCAGTGCGTGTGGATGTTGGGAGACCCAATGACGGATGGTGGACTGCATGGACGAGGACGGTGTGCAGACACAAATGACATGACCCCCCTCGAGCAACGTGGCAGGAAAGGACGGAAGAGACTCCCCCCCCGGGGAACGTGACAGTGCATCGGCCTTCCCATGGACAGCACCCGGTCTATGCCTAATTACAAAATCATAAGCAGCGAAAAACAGGTGCCAACGCACCTGTCGGCTATTAATGCATTTAAGGGTAGCCAGGTCCTGCAGGTTCTTATGGTCGGAATAAATCGTGGTCTGGTGCCGGGCCCCAAGGAGGTGGTGACGCCAGGTTTGCAGTGCGTCCTTGATGGCCAACAATTCCTTCTCAGTGACAGTATAATGCAACTCGGCTGAGGTGAGTTTCCGTGAGTGAAAAGCCACGGGATGCAAACGACCAGTGGCCGGACAGGGTTGGGAAAGGACTGCACCCAAAGCAAAAGAGGAAGCGTCCGCCTCCACGATGTATGGGAGTACAGGGTCCGGGTGCTGAAGCACGGGAGCAGTCACAAATCTGGTTTTTAGCTCCTCAAACGCCTGCTGATGTTTCGGGGTCCAAGAGAACGGAACCAGCGGACTGGTAAGAGCGGTAAGGGGAGCCACTATGGAGGAGAAGCCAGCAATGAACCTCCGATAGAAATTAGCGAAACCCAAAAAAGATTGCAACTGCTTGAGGGTCTTTGGAGCAGGCCAATCCGTGATGGCACGAACCTTTGACTGGTTCATTGACAGACCCCCAGGCGTTAGGTGGAACCCCAGGAAGTCGACCTCCTTAGTGTGAAACAGGCACTTTTCGGGCTTGGCAAACAAGGCGTTTCTGTGTAGACGGGCCAAAACCTCCCTAACGTGGACGATGTGGTCTTCCAGAGAAGGGGAGAAAATCAAAATGTCATCCAGATAGACCACGACGTACACGTCTAAGATGTCACTGAATACTTCGTTAACAAAGCGCTGGAAGGTGGCTGGGGCATTTCATAAGCCAAAAGGCATTACCGTATATTCAAAAAGGCCCTGTCGGGTGCAAAACGCAGTCTTCCACTCATCCCCCTGACGCATGCGAACCAGATTATATGCCCCCCGGAGGTCCAGTTTGGTGTAGATGGATGCATGTGTTAACCTGTCTAGTAACGTGGAGATGAGGGGAATGGGATAACGGTTCTTCACAGTGATGGCATTCAAACGTCTATAGTCCACACAGGGTCGTAGGTCACCCTCTTTCTTCGGGACAAAAAAAATGGGACTGGCAGCCGGTGAATTGGAGGGTCAGATATGACCTACCCGCAGGGCTTGTTGTATGTACTCTTTTAGGGCCTGTTCCTCCGACTGTGATAGAGAATAAATCCTACCTCTCGGTATCGGGGCATCAGGGAACAAATCAATAGGGCAATCATATGGCCTATGGGGTGGCAGGCCTTCTGCAGAGGCCTTGTCAAAAACAGTCAGGAAGTCATGGTATTCGCTGGGAATCCCGGCCTGAACGGCTCCAACGGTATGTGGCGTTGCAACCGGATGGTCCCCATCGTTCATGTGTAAAGCAGTCAAGGCCCCAAGAACACTAGCAGGGTTGGAGATAGATTCGGGTTCCGTTAAGCAGTAATGTTGGCAGACCTCAGACTCAAAGGAGACCTGTCCAGTACCCCAGTTGATAAACGGGTTGTGTTGCCTAAGCCATGGTATACCCAGAATGATCCCGAATTGCGGTGTAGCGATGAGATCAAAGGACATGGTCTCCTTGTGAGTGTCCTGGATCACCACCTCCAAAGGAGCTGTTTGATGCTTGATCGGGCCCGAAGCAAGGGAGGTCCCGTCCACCGCTTGCACGGGTTCTGGGTACTCCTTGGTTATCAAAGGCAAGTTGAGGCGATGGGCTAGCGTGATATCTACGAAACAACCCGTGGCTCCTGAATCGATTACTATGTGTACTGGGTGAATGCAGTTCCCGGTGGGTTTCAAGAGAGCCTGGACAACGATGGGTCTAATGGGACCGAATGAGGGCTCAGTGGGGGTCAAAGAAACGCTCGCCCGTCCCCCCGGTCTCAAGGGCGAGCTTTCGGAAAACCCGGATTCTTGTTTCTTGGGCGACGGGGGCATTCCTTGACGTAGTGCCCATTGATGCCGCAGTAGAAACAGGCATTATCTGTCCTTCTGCGCTCTCGCTCGGCCTGGGTTATCGGACTACGTATTCCCCCTATCTGCATGGGTTCGGGTTTTGTGTCCCCCAAAGAAGGTGATTGCACGGAAAACCCGGCTTCTGCCCTCCGCTCTGAACGTCGAGCGTCCACCTGCAGGGCTAGGTCCACCAGATCCGAAAAAACGGCCGGGAGAGAGGGAACCACAGAAAGAGCATCTTTCATTGCACTGCAGAGGCCCCTGTAGAACACGATAGCTTTTTTGTTCTCCGGCCATGAGGTCTCTGCAGAGAGTTGGTTGAAGCGAGCGATGTACTCGATGAGTGTTTGTTTGCCCTGTGTAAGATCGAGTAATTCCAGATCCCGGGAATGTGCCTTGTATCTAGTGTCGAACACTTTGGCCATCTCACTAACCAGGAGGTCAAAATCGTAAAGAGCAGGGTGGTCGTTTTCCAATAAGGGATTCGCCCAGGTGGCCGCTACCCCCGACAAATGAGAGAGGAGAAAAGCCGCCTTAGTAATAGAGTCCGGAAATGCCTGGGGCCGACATAGGAAATGGAGCTTGCATTGATTTAGGAAGGTTCGGTACTTCCTTGGGTCACCCTGGTATCTTTCCGGGGCTGCAAGTGGGAACGGGGTTGGGAGAACCATGGGTGTAGGAACGGGGGGGCGGAGTGGATGATGGAGGATCATGAGCTGGGGCGTCCCCAAAGTCAGCGTCCTCGGGTAAGGGGTGACGGGCACTCTGTAAGGCGTCAAGGCGATGGTGAATGGCAGTCGTGGCTGCGGCCATGTCTGACCGAAGGGCCGCGACTGCCTGCATTAGAGCGGTCACAGGGTCCTCGGCCGAGATATTCATAATCCGGACGACCAAAGAAAGGCTTCACAGTCTGTCTAGCCCTTGGTGGTCGTGCAGATTCGTCCTACCACCTCCGACCCCAAGCACCACTCAGGCAGGAAATAATAACACAGCCCGTGCAGCGCTTGAAACCACAGGTGGAGAACGTCGTCTTATCAGGAACCAGAAACGCCAAGGACCCCCTGACCACTGTAAGGCAACGGAGGGTTAATCAACACAGGGAATGGACAACAAAGCCTTTATGATAGGATAACAGAAAAGGGGCTTACCCGAAAGTGAAGGAGAGGGTGGCCTGAGATGTGTGGTGGAGTAGTGGGGTACAGCAGGCACTGGTCGATTGTGTCTCTGACAGGACGCGTGATGTAAAACTCCGAGGCATATACGTGGGACAATCCGTGAGCAGTCCAATAGGCAGTTCCGGGGTCAATAACCAAAGTTCTGTGTTCAAGGGAATATCCGTAGGCAGTCCAGTGAGCAATTCCGAGTCAAGAAACCAGTAGCAAACAAACAGCGTGATATCCGGGATAAAGAATGAGGCAATCCGTGTACAGTTCCGTGATCAAGTAGTCGTGGTAGCAAAATCCATAAAACGCCAAAGCAGTCCGTGAAGGAAGCAGCTGTGAAGCGGTGCTTCCGTGTTTCTCTGCTCCCTTTAGCTTGTGTGGAAGGTCACGTGATCACATCACGGGAGGGGAACGTGAGTAGTCTGTGTCACATGACCCGTGATGGTGACGAAGGCCGTTGTGGATGCCTTGTCACGTGTCGTGCGGTTCTGTGTGTGCCCAATCGGCAGCGCCAGTCGTGTGAAAACCTCCACGGGAGGTGCCAGTGAAGGAAAGGGCGAAGATCCCTCGGGCCGTGATGTAAGGGTCTCCTCTGTTTGGCAGGAGACCCTCGCCGCTCGCCTGCAGGGACACGTAGGCCACGTGAGTCTTGATGGTGGCGAATGTTGGGAGACACGACAGTATTCCTCATCTTAGATATCTCCTTCCAGCTCTGCTGGCCTCGGAAAATTTTTTCTCTAGAGGGCGCTGAGCGTCGACGTCCTCCGAGTCGATGTCCTTCGACAGCCGCCGTATCGACGTCGACGTCATCCTGCCTATAAAGGCCGCGCGCAGCGTCCGTTGCTCAGTTCCGTTTTTTCGCGCTTACTCAGTGCCTCGGAATACCGTTGCTCAGTTCTTAGTCAGATTAATCCTATGTACCTCGAGTTATTCGATCCGTACTCGATGGCTTCCTCGTCGGAACCGACAACTCCTCGATCCGGCTTCAAGAAATGTCGAGATTGTGGGAAAAAGATGTCGTTGACCGATCCTCACAGAATTTGTCTGTGGTGTTTGGGAGCTGAACACCATTGTTCGGAATGCGAGGACTGTGTATGTCCATGACAGCTAAGGCCCTGAAGGAGCGTAGGGGGAAGCTGGAGAAAGGTAAGACTTTTAAAGCTTCTTCTTCGTCGACGAAGTCGAGACATTTGTCTCCTCGTCACCATTCGCGCTCCAGGTCTCGGAGTGGGTCTCATCACTCCTCGAGATCGAAGCACTCGAAGAGGAGACGTCGAAGATCCCCTTCTCCGTCTTCCTCTGTTTCGCCAAAAAGAATCCCTTGCCCCACGAAACATAGTTCCCGGGCTGAATGGGAGGAATTCCGAAAGAATATGATGAGCGTCTTCGAGAAAGCGGCCTCGACCCCCTCGAAGACTGCCGAGAGCGATGCTCTGGTCGAAAGACCGGAAGGTCAAAAACGCCGCGAGTCGCAGTACCCGGCGAAAGAAACCTCTCGAGCGCGTCTCGAACCCTCGAGCAGGACTATGACCTCCAAACCTTCCTCGAAGGTTCCATCAACGCCGATGTCTTCGACGCCGTTGTCGAGGGGACCTTCGACACACGGGTCTGTCGACTCGACACCGGCGTCGACGCCAAGAAAAGTCACGGTTACCACACATCCAGTGACTATCCCCAGGCCCTCGACGTCGATGGCTTCGATATTGTCGAGTAGAATTCCAATTCTGTCGAGGTCCTCGAGGCCTCCACCTCTGTTTTCGACGCCACGCTCGAAGCCTTAGACGTCGACGACATCGACGTTTTCGAGGCCAATAATGACAAGTTCGGCACCCTCTGCCTTGGAAATGGGATTTACTCCCTTTATGAGTTCAGAACAATTGAGAACTATATCCTCAATTTTAGAAGAGGGTGATTTGTCTGAACAAGACACATTTGAGTTACAGGGACCTGTAACCCCAGTTAGAGAGGAATTTTCCTCTGAAGAGCGCAGATTAAAGGATCTTCATGATTCTTTACATGAGGCAAGTGGGTTAGACACTTCCCCTGAGGTGGAGTTTGCTAAGCCAGACCCGGGGGAGCATGCTGAAGCCCCCTACAGAGCCTTAATGGCCAGGATTACAGAGTTCATGGGGTGGTCTGCACCTTCACAATCTTTCCAACAAGATGACCTCACGGATATTCTTGACAAAGGCCCACAAGAGGATCCTGTGGTGCCCTTTCATAAAGCTCTTCAGAGAAAGATCATGACAAACTGGGAAACCCCAGATGTAATACCAGCAGTAAATAAAAAACTGTCTACAAAGTACAGGGTATCTTCCACAGACCCAGAGTTTTTGTCTAAACACCCATCCCCAGAAAGTCTGGTGGTACAAGCAGCATCCTCTACCGATGTCAAGACGGCTTATCCTACAGTCCCACAGGACAGGGACGATAAAAAATATGATGCTATGGCAAAGAAAGTCTTTTCAGCATGTAGCATGGCGTTAAAGTCTGTTAATGCTACTTGCACCCTTGCTAGGTTCAGCCATACACTTTGGGAGTGTGCTTCTACAGCGGCTGACTGCATCCCGGAGGGAGAAGAAAGGGATGCGTTCCTGAATATTATACAGGACGGTAAAGACGCTATGTGCGAATCCCTCCAGACGGGCATTGATTCGGCTGACAGTATCAGCAGAGCAATGGCGGCAAGTACATCAACCAGGAGATTCGCTTGGTTGAGAAAGTCGGGTTTTGCCCCAGATGTGCAAGCCAGGCTCTTGAACATGCCATTCGATGGCTCTTCTTTGTTCGGGAAAAAGGCGGATGACAGTTTAGAGAAACTGCAAACTTCAAAAGCAGCAGCAAAATCCCTAGGAGCTGCAATCCGTCAGACTCCTTTTCGTCCCACAGGAACCTCTGCGAGGGGCAAGTCCTTTCGCTTCTACTCCGAATTCGGAAGAGGTAGAGGACGACCGGCTCAAAGGGGTCAAAGAAGAACTACCCGAGGTGGACGTAGTAGATATTCAAAAGCCGCAGCAACAGCAGGTGCCTCTTTACCATTGGCATCTGCATCAGCCGCCCCAAAACCACTCTGAGGACTCCCCTCACAGGACACCTGTAGGAGGCAGGTTGACTCAACATCTGGCGGTATGGCAGGCTATCACGTCAGATGCTTGGGCATTGGAAACAGTTGCCCAAGGTTACTGCCTGCCTTTCCTACGTATACCTCAGAGTCATCCACCGGGGATCAGCTCTCAGAAAGCTCCAGATCCGCTCCTCTTGCAGGAAATTTTGGACCTGCTAGAGAAAGGTGCCATAGAACCGGTACCTGTAGCGGAGAGGAACAAGGGCTGGTACTCCCCTTACTTTCTCATTCCGAAGAAAGACGGAGGACTGAGACCCATCTTGGACTTGCGAGAATTGAACAAATTCCTCAAAAGACAAATTCAAGATGGTCACTCTTTCTCAGATCCTCCAGGCCCTTCAGTTCCAGGACTGGTTGGTATCTCTGGACCTTCAGGACGCTTATTTCCATGTGCCTATCCATCTCAAACACAGGAAATACCTGAGGTTCGCAATTGGCAACTCTCACTATCAATTTCGAGTGCTGCCATTTGGGCTGACCTCCGCCCCGAGGGTCTTCACCAAGTTAATGTCGGTAGTGGCTGCAAGTCTAAGGAGGGAAGGGATTCACGTCTACCCCTACCTGGACGATTGGCTGATCAGGGCTGTTTCTCCGGAACAAGCTCAGATCCAGCTAAATCACGTGTGCCACTTCCTTCACAGACTGGGCTTCTCCCTCAATTTAAAGAAGTCACAAATGATACCATCGCAGAGACTCCAGTTCATAGGAGCGATCCTGGATACTTCCCTGGGAAAAGCCTCGCCACCAGAGGTGAGGGCTCAAGATATTCTACAGATGGTTACCAAGTTCCAGCATGCCCAACGTCTCCCAGCCTTCGACTTTTTGAGGTTGCTAGGCCTCATGGCATCCTGCATTTTCCTTGTGCCAGAGGCTCGCCTGAGAATGAGATCCCTCCAGTGGGCACTGAGGACTCAGTGGTCACAATTCTCAGGGAGAATGACAGATCTTCTTCAGGTTCCCGGCAGGGTGGCTCGAGACCTTCAGTGGTGGGCCTGTCAGGAGAACATTCTGAAAGGAGAACAGTTTTGGCAACCCTGGCCGGAGATAACAGTAGTCACGGATGCCTCACTCACGGGGTGGGGAGCCCACGCCAACGACTTGACCATCAGCGGTCGTTGGTCTCCATCGGAGTCCAGACTACACATCAACCTGTTAGAGCTGAGAGCCATCAGACTTGCGCTGAAGGCGTTCCTGCCAGCTGTACAAGGGAAGAACGTCCTGATAATGACGGACAACACGGTGGCCATGCATTACCTCAAAAAAAGAGGAGGCGTAGGATCACTACCCCTGTGCAGAGAGGCGATGCAGCTCTGGTTTTGGGCAATCCAAGAAGGAATCTCTCTATCGGCAGTTCACCTAGCCGGAGAGAAGAACTTGACAGCGGACGCTCTGAGCAGGCAGAACACAGTCTCCCACGAGTGGGAGCTAGCTCAGGAAGTCCTTCAAGAGATCTTCGCCCTTTGGGGAACCCCTCAGGTAGATCTGTTCGCCACCAGCCTAAACAGGAAATGCGACCTGTTCTGCTCAAGGGAATTTCCCCCGAGAGGAGCTCTGGGAGACGCGTTCATAGTGGACTGGGAGTTTCCGCTTCTGTACGCGTTCCCACCGGTCCCTGTCATTCCTCAAATGATCAGGAGGTTGAGAAGATTCCGGCGAACCATGATCCTAATTGCCCCGGATTGGGCCAGGAGAACGTGGTACCCGGACCTTCTAGACTTGTCCATCTGCCCTCCAATTCGACTTCCACTCAGAGAGAACCTACTCTCACAGAAGGGAGGTCAGGTTCTCCATCCAGACATCAAAACCCTCAACCTTCACGCTTGGCTTCTGAAAGGCTGAGGTACAAGGATTGGGACCTCCCTGATGATGTTATGGAGGTGTTGCTTTCGGCAAGGAGGCCAGCAACAAAGTCTTTATACCGCTGCCGTTGGAACAGATTTTGCAGCTGGTGTAGAGAACAGAATATCGACCCATTTTCATGTGGTACACCAATGGTTTTGTCCTTCCTACTATATTTGGCAAATTCAGGCCTTCAAATTGGCACCATTAAGGGCTATCTCGCAGCGCTATCCATCTTTAGCCGTACTGCGGAAGAACCATCCTATTTCAAATTACCCTTGGTAATACAGTTTCTAAAGGGGTTAACCAATGTTTATCCCCCAAGACCATTCCAAGTTCCCCTATGGGATTTAAACTTAGTACTAACTTTCCTGATGGGTACACCTTTCGAACCTCTCCATTCTTGTTCGTTAAGATTCCTTACCCTTAAAACTGTTTTATTAATAGCACTTACATTTGCTAGAAGGGTGAGCGAATTACAAGCTCTTTCTTGTAAACCCCCTCATACAATATTTCACAAAGACAAAGTTGTCCTGCAAGTGAAGCCTAATTTCCTCCCAAAGGTGGTTTCTGAATTCCATATCACTCAGAAGATTACCCTACCATCTTTCTATCCTCCTCCTCACCCGGGGAAAGAGGAAGAGAGGTTACACAGGCTAGACCCTAGGAGGGCTTTAAGTTTTTACATTAGTAGACTAGCCAGGATAAGACAGGCAGACCAGCTGTTTGTAGGTTACACAGGTCACAAGCTGGGGTTACCAATAACTAAGCAGACCATTTCCAGATGGATCATTCTAGCCATTCTGGAATGTTATAAACTGGCAGGGAAAGAGCCCCCTTAAAACCTTAGGGCTCATTCGACCAGAGGTATTGCAGCTTCATCGGCCCTCAAAAGAGGCGTGCCGGTTAAAGACATATGTGCGGCCGCTACATGGTCGTCTATCCATACCTTTACACGTTTTTACAATCTGGATTCCTCCTCCAGTCAAGAGACTAGGTTTGGAAGGGCTGTACTGCATTCTATTCATCAATAGAAGACAGCGTGAAGTCAGTACTCCCTCCTCCGAATATAGAATACTGCTATGGGAGCCTATCTAAGATGAGGAATACGTCGGAGGACACAATCCCTTCGAAGAACAAGTTACTTCTTACCTTGTAACGTTCTTTCCACGGGATGTTCCTCCGACGTATTCCTCATCGACCCTCCCATCCATCCCCGCAGTTCTACTTCCCTTGTTGTTGCAGCTTACGCTCCTTCAGGGTGATTAGTTAGTCCAGAAAGTATTATTGTGGGCTACAAAACGGAACTGAGCAACGGACGCTGCGCGTGGCCTTTATAGGCAGGATGACGTCGACGTCGATACGGCGGCTGTCGAAGGACATCGACTCGGAGGACGTCGACGCGCAGCGCCCTCTAGAGAAAAATTTTTCCGAGGCCAGCAGAGCTGGAAGGAGATATCTAAGATGAGGAATACGTCGGAGGAACATCCCGTCGAAAGAACGTTACAAGGTAAGAAGTAACTTGTTCATCTTTGTAATCTGGGTCGGCTTCCCTTCCCCAGATTCAAAACAGGATTTTAACGGAAAAGATCAAAATAGAAGATCCAAAGAGGAGGTGGTGGACTTGGAGAGGAGGGACGACAGCAGGGAAAAGAGCTTGTTCAGGCACGGGCCGCCCATCGCGAAGCCCTGGCTGTGAAATCTTTAGAGCAGCCAACGGGATGTAAGGATTCACTGGGAGGAAGATAAGGCAGTGAGGCTGTTGGCCTGGCTGTTACGTCGGGAGTAGCCGCGGCACACCATCACTCAAATCCGTAAGGAGATGGGGGAATCGACTTGCAGCCAGGAGGGAATGAATGAGTCTTTCTGGTCGTTCTATCATGAATTAACACAAGTAAGTGGATGTATTCTCCGAAAGAGGCAGATGAGCTGCTGGAGCTGGTTCAGATGCCGTTTTTGGTAGCGGATCTTAAGGAGGGAATGGAGGGACCAATTGAAGAGGAAGACATACGGGGGCCCTACAGCTAATAAAGAAGGGCAGTTCTCTGGCAATTGATGGTTTCCCTGTTGAATTTTATTGTGAGTATGTTGATCTGTTGGCCCCATGGCTCAAGAAGGTGTATGATGAGGCATTTGAGACGGGTGCTTCTGGCTTCTATGAGAGAGGTGTGGTCTTAACAGTCTTGTTAAAGGAAGCGAAAGATCTACTTGATTGTGTATTCAATCGCCCAATTTTGTTATTAAATGTGGATGCGAAGCTTTTGGGTAAGATCCTAGCAGTCAGACTATCAGGAGTAGTTCTGATGCTAGTGCATCCGGATTAATGCAGATTCATTCGGGGCCGAAACCTGGTTAAACATCTAGAGGGGGAAATGGCGCTAGCGTCCTTTGGTGCAATGAAAACCTTTGATTCCTTGGAATTGGAGTGGCGTTTTCGGGTGTTGGGAGTCTATGGGCGAGGGGCGAACATCTGTCGCTGGCTGAGTCTACTGTACAACAAGCCAGTCGCAGCGGTGAAGACAAACGACTGGGTGTCGCAGCAGTGGACCCTTGGTAGAGGCCCACGGCAGGGATGCCCGGCCTCGCCGATTTTATTTTCCATGATATTGGAGCCGCTGGCACGGTTCTAGAGAAAGGAGATGAGCAAGGCAGGTATACTAGCGGGAGGGATGCAACATGTGGCTTCTTTAAATGCAGATGATCTGCTGTTGTATTTGGGGACCTGTGAGACAACATGCCAATACTGCTTGAAATATTAGGACAATTCCGGAGGTTATTGCGGTTCTGGATCGATATAGAGAAGTCCCTTTTGTTCCCACTTGGAGGTCTTAGGAGCCAGGATCTTGCTGCCCTCCCGAAATGGGGGAAACTTTGGGAGGGGGAATATTTCTGGTATCTGGGAATACACATTTTTCACGCTATAGAGGATATGTTTGTGTATAACACGGGAAGGACATTATGAGGTATAGGGGACTCGATTCAATGATTCAATTATGGAAGAAGCTGCCGTTATCACTGATGGGGAGGGAAGCACTTCGCAAAATGGCGATACTACCGAGGCTACTCTATTATTTCACTAACATTCCATATGTGATCAGAAAGGTGTTTTTTAAGATGTTGGACGAGAAATTGTCAGAACTTCTATGGAATGCGGGAAGAAGGGTGTTGCTGCGTCCGCGATTGGATGGGGGCCTTAACTTGCCTTACTATGAGCTGTACCTTATGGCGGCGCAGCTGCAAGCAGTGTTGACATGGGAGGATGCCAGGGGAGAGCTTTTGAGGAGGCTGGTGGGGACCCTTCCGGCGTCTCGGCGAGGGGTGGAATTGTTGTGAGGTAGGGTAGGGGGGCAACAAATGTTTTTCAGACGGTATGGCCAGTATGGAAAAAGCTTCTGGGGAGGGTGCATGTAGTGGAACTATATAGTGCAGACCTGCCATGGAGTGCGGATCCAAAGCTACGACAGGTACTTGGGAGGGTAGGGATCAGGAGGTTGGGAGAGAATGGGTGCTGGACAATGGGGAAACTTGTTTGACGATGGAAGGTTGATGCCGTTGGTATGGGGTTTCCAAGGGACACTTCTTAACATATGGGGCAGTGAGGTTGGCCGCAATATGGGGTGCAATGCCAAAGGAGCCCAGTGTGAGCCTGCTGATGCAGGTGATGCTTGATCGGGACAGAGGTGGGGCCAAAATCTCTCGTATTTACCAGGCCGTGCGGAGTGAGCTCCCTCTTAAAGACCTGCGGATGAAAGAACAGTGGGAAAGGGATGGATATTGGAGGAGGACTGGGCGAAGGTCTGGGGGCAGGTCTGAAAGGTCTCCAGGAATCCTCGGTTCCATACTGCACAGAGTTTGTGATTCATGCAAGATTCATGCTATAAATGACACCCTCAGTCAGGACTGCCCACGATGTGGGATGGGGCCAGCAGGGCACTGGCATATGATCTGGGGATGTGTGGTTGTTGTGCATTATTGGGAGGCAGTTATGCCTAAGATATTGATCTTGCTGATCGTGCTGCTGGGCTCCGCGTTCAAGTGTAACCCGAAGGTGTGTTTATGGGGAAGGACGCCAGGGGCGGGGGACGTCCTAAAACACTAAATCGGCTGGCCCTGTGTATGTTGATTTTTGTCAAACTGTGGATAGCCATTGCCTGGAAGAAGCCCCAGGGTCCTTCTGTTCTGCACTGGATACAAGATGTATGCAGGTGGGGGATAGCAGAGTTAGAAATTTTGCAGAAAATACGGGATCCCGAGCAGGAGGAAGGGGTTACGGTAGTCTGTAGCCAGATGTTGAACGAGTTATGATCCTTGGTGGATTTGAAGCCCCCATGAAAGGAGGGAATGGGGTGGGGATTGGCATAGAGGTGGGAATGGAGAGGTGAGAGTAATGAGGTTGGGGGAGTGGAATGGGCGGATGAGGGAATTTGGGAGTGGCCGGAGGGAAAGGCTAAGGGTGGCTATGTTTGGTTATTGCTTAACTACTGTAATCTTGCGTTATGCATTCTGGTATGGGGCCTTTACACCAGGGGGAACTCGAATGAACAACAGTCTTGGGGGGGGGGGGGGACAGAAGGGCAAAGGGGAGTGAAGGAGGAGGCAGCTGCAGCTGTAGGGGGCGGGAAGAAGGAAGGTCAAAGCCTCTTCAAACTCTGTGCGAAGTGTGGATTAAGAAACGTTTTTGTGGAAGATCGGCATCATAAATGCTTGTATTCCCTGCATCCGGACCACAATGAGGAGGGATGCGAGGTGTGCTGTGGTTTCCCGGGGAAAACCAAAAAAGACTGCTACAGCAGACTGTCAGCGTGGCTCATGTGTCGAGCAAGGCCACTGACTCAGCCGCAGGGCAGGGTCAAGCCTCATCTAGGACCGGCCGGTGCGAGGAGCGATTAAGATGGATTTCTAAACTCTGACCAGGTGGCCAGAAGTTTAGGAGGCCACGCTTGGTTTAATGAAACAGGGGAACCTTCTGGACAAGCCAGACCAATCTAGGTAACTTGGCAGGCAGTCAAGATTAAGTCTCAGGAGGGGTGATGGTGATCGGAAGCCCACAATGAGCACACATTGTAACGAACCACTAATTACTCTTAGACAAGTGTATATGAAAAATATCTATACATTTGTCAGCCGGACCAATAGACACAATCTGAACAGTTATCACACAACATCCTTGTACTAAATCACATATATACATTACCTTTCCTAATGCGACACAGCAGTAAAACACATCCACAACCTGTAAAGAAGGGATTGAGTTAACACACTAGGAGCATTAGACAATTCTTCAGAGTCGTTCCCTAACTTTTGAGTCCAGCCCTAAACACGATCGCGCAGGCAGAATAAAAAGTGGGACTTCCTGGGAGGGCTGTAGCAAGTCAGGAAGGTGCTTGAGGCGATAAATAATTGGTTCCCACTATTCGAGTAGGATCTGCCCTTAGCGGCAGTGCAGTTTTCAAAAGGTGAGAATCGCTAGGGAGCGCAGGCTAATCCAGCCAAGATCGAATACCTTTTAAGGGATATTTGTGCGTGAAAGTGATTGGTTGTGCCAGGGGGCCACCGGTAAGTACTCACCGACCCTCGGCACAGTCCGGACCAAACTGCCAGTTTAGTCGAGGTCGCTAGTAGGTTCGAGTCCTGCAGTTTCACTGTGCTCTGACTCTCAGCAGCTGCGGGATAGAACGATCGTCCGTGACGGGACAGTTACTTTTTTTCAGCTTCCGAAGGAGGTATGAAGTAAATTCCGGTGCAGCAGGCTTCAGGGCACAGGAAAGCAGAACAGCAAGGCACCTATAGCGACCGTCAACAGCACTCTTCTAATTCGGAACCTAGAGGAGCTAGGCCGGCGAAATTTGGCGAGAGAGGGCACGCGACCACAAGCATGCGTTTTCCCAAGTCTCGGGCCTCCACTCGAGACGGCAGCGATTCTGCGTGATACCCTGAGGTAGAGCTGGACAGTTCAATGGATGGCCCAGGAACACTTCCAAAGGGGCTCTTTCGGTGGGTAGCCAGAGGGGCCAAAAGTAGTTGTTCCCACTACTCTAAAGGGGCAAGCCTTCTTGATTGATGAAGAAAACGGGGGTCTGACGGGACAGCAGAGGGCAAAGGGTGCCAAAACCTTCTAGTGCATCTTCGGCGGTTTCACAAGTCTGTTTCTTCGTGCAGGATTCTTGGCTCCTTCTGTAGTTCGGGGTGAACTCAGGTGATCGACCTGGAATAGATGCAGAGCCTCTTCTCTTATCCAAGATTAGCTGTGTGCCAAAATGGACGACCTCTATTCGAAGATCTGCTCATACAGGCATCCCAGGCGTGAACCAATCATGGTTCACGGTGTTCCCAATCATTCAGGCACTCCAGACATCCTGGCACCAGTAGTGTGGATTGGGACCAGACAGTCCTAACCCACTTCCTGGGCACACACATGTGACCGGCAGAAGCCCGCCAAAGAGATCGGTTTTCACGGGAGGCTGCATGCCCATATAAGGAAAACCCGGGTTACTCAACCTGAGTGAAGGCAAGGGACAAAATGGCCATGGGACAGAACAAAAGACTTTGTGGCTCAGCCATTTTCGGACCTGGCTACAGTCTGGAACCAAACGTGGTAAACGCATGATTCCGTAAAAAGTAACTGCTGCCACCGGTTCGTCCCAGGCACACTTGTACAATCACCATAAAATCCTTCGAGGGTGTCCAGGGCCTTAAAACAAAAAGGACCCCAGCGCACGGCACTGGAAGATACATTGTGCACTGTTAAAAAGTTACCAGGAACTGACCGTCTGAAGGACGTGTCTGTTTCCCCATAACAAGTGAGCAAAAGCCCAGGATAGGATAGCCAAACAAAAACAAAAGGTTTGGGGGTCCACAAATGGAGGGAAAGTTACGCCTAAATGAAATGTTTCCCAACACTCGCCCCTCCCAGACGAAGGTCAGGGGGAGCTAATCCACCCGTGGATGGGCCTCATGTACAGGTCGGTTAAACATTCTGGACAACCAATCAGCATTGCTATGTTGGACACCTGGCCTGTGCTCAATGGTGAAGTCCAACCCTTGCAGGCTTATGGACCACCTGAGCAACTT
Organism: Ambystoma mexicanum; assembly: GCF_040938575.1. Taxonomy (NCBI): domain Eukaryota; kingdom Metazoa; phylum Chordata; class Amphibia; order Caudata; family Ambystomatidae; genus Ambystoma; species Ambystoma mexicanum. The sequence continues at coordinate 1,468,311,750 of NC_090931.1, read as the reverse complement.
TGGATTCTCTCCCTTCATGTTCATTATCCACTTTAAGGGCTTATGGTCAGTTTGCACAGTGAAGTGGGTACCATAGAGGTGGGGCCTCAGCTTCCTTAGGGCCCACACGACAGAGAAACCTTCTTTCTCTACTGTGGACCACCTGAGCTCTCCCTGTCCTTAAGCATGGCGACTAATGAATCCAATCGGGTGTTTCTTGCCTTTCTCATTTATCTGTGATAGTACAGCACCTATTTTTCTACACAATAAAAGCATGTTTGTAGTCAGGAGTCTTGAGGACAGGGGCCTGTCACAGGGAGTCCTTTAAGCCATTGAAGGCCTTCTCACAATCCTCAGACCAAGAGACCTTCCTAGGCTTCTTTGGACTAGTGAGAGCAGTCAGATGGGCAGCTATGGTGCCATAGTTTGCCATATAATTTCAATAGTACCCAGTGAATCCTAACAAGGCTCTCACTTGGGATTGTGTAGTGGGGGTGGACCAGTCGTGTACTGCTTGTACTTTACTGGTTAGAGCCTGAATCCTCCCTCCACCTACTTTATGCCCGGGGTAGACCACAGATCCTTGACCAATCTGCCACTTGATGGCCTTTATACATAAGTGGGCCTTCTGAAGAGCCTGTAACACAATTCTAAGGTGCTCCACATGTTCCTCCCAGGTGGCACTGAAGACTGCAGCAGAATTCGACCATCCCATTTAGAACATGGTTCACAAGCCTCTGAAAAGTGGCAGGTGCATTCCTCAACCAAAAGGGCATTACTCAGAACTGGTAAAGGCCTTCTAGAGTTGAACATGCTGTCTTCTCCTTGGCATGCTCTGCAGTGAGGTCAAATGTGCTGCGGTACTTGGAGGCACCCAAGGTATACACCAGCTCATCAGTTCTTGGTAGGGGGTGAGCATCTGTCCTGGTGACAGCATTCAGAGCCCTGTAATCCACACAGAACCTGAGTACAGAGGTACCAGCTTTTGGCACCAGAACCACAGGACTGGACCATCGACTATTGGAAGGCTCAATCACTCCCAGATCCACCATCTTGTTGACCTCAGCCTTGATGTAGGATCTTACCTTATCCGACATTCTGTAACCCCTGCTTTTGGTAGGTACACTGTCTCCAGCGACTATCTTTTGTTTGCACCAATGTGTCAAACCTGGAGTCTGTGAGAACAAGGAGAACTGCCCAAGCAAAGTTCTTACTTCTCCTTGTTGGTCAGAAGTCCGGTGAGGGGCCACTTGGACACCCTCAATGGAGCCATCTAAAGGGCTGTTAGGCAGAATCCTGTGCAGTTCCCTTAGGGAGCACTGCAAGAAGATGAAGACTACAGGAGTAACAGTAAAACGCACTTGGCAGCAGTCTGTACCACCCAGGTTTACCTGGTATACCTGGTAGCTGTGGCTGAGCAGTCAGACTTCCCTCAAGAAGAGTTAGGCAGTATATAGAGTATACACAATAGGGCGAAAAATACAGTAGCACAAACAAACACTGTCCAGAGCTTGGTATTTTAAAGTAAAGAGTTATTTATTTCATTAAAGCACACTTTGAAAAACACACTGGCACTATTATATCAAGCAAGTTCAAACACAGTCATTAGAAATATATACACCTCCCTAAATAATTATTCAAGTCTAGGCGCGGGACACCACGTTTTAGCACAACAGAGGTGAGCGCGAAACCATAGATGGCACTCAAATAACTTGTTTAAAAAGGGAGAGAAAAGGCAGAGTGTAGAGCAACACAAAATCAACACTTTAAAATAGATCACAGCAAATCGAGAAAAGGCAGGGTCGACTGAAGAGCCAAAGTTCATAGGCCTGGCCCACTCTTGGAGAGAGCAAGGCGGAATGTGCCCAAGATCAAACAGTGTTAAATGCACTTTAGAGTCTTTGCAAAGAGAGTCAAAAAGGTTGAATAAGTTCAGAAAGCAAAAGATTAGGAGGTCTGAGGCCAACCCAGTATCGAGGACAAGGATTTAGGGGACACCTTGACCACTCGGTAGAAAGGGAGGCCAGGCAGGACACAGTACCTTAAGTGAGAAGGAAGCTCCAGCGGGGGCAGTTGTTCCTGGCAGCGATTGCAGCTCGATGTTCCAGTCAGAGGAAGAGAGGATCTCGTCGTAGCGGAAAGTTGGAGTCGTTGCACTGCTCAGGGATGAAACCAGCCGCGGAGTTCCCGGTTAAAAGGTACGGCCCTTTTATTCGCGGTCAAAAGTGGTGACCTTGGCTATCCGGCCGCCGGGGTGCTTGGCACGGGCGATTCGACCAAGTAGCGCTTCTGGGAGCGTACAAAAATGAACTGGTTGGTCCTACCAGCTCAAAGGGGGAGAGACTCTTCAAGTGAAGATCTTCCCTGTCGTCGGAAAGTGGTGAGTTCGTTGCAGCAGGGCTTCACCGGTGGTGTTGTCGGGTTGCAGGTGGCTCAGCTTCTTCCTCGTCGGGTTCTTAGGTCCTGTGGTGACTTCTGAAGATCCAGTCCCCAAAGCCCTGCTTTTATGCAGAAAACCCCCATTCATACAGCCTAGCTGTCACTCATACATGCTAAGTGGTGAGCCGACTGGCATCAAACTGGAGTGCGACTTGAGTTGCCGAGGCAACTCAGTCCAGGGTGCCTATTCCCCCGCCCACACATTCTAGAGACCCCAGACAGAGTGGCACCATTTGGAGGGCTTCTGTGGAGAAGTCCACCAAAATAGTGGAATAAAGGGCTCGACTTGGGTTAGAGTCACAGAGACGAACACAAACGCCATTTTAAAACCGAGTTCTGGCAAAAAGACCCGACCAGTGAATTAATATTAAATAAATAAACCGGCGGTATCTTTAACATTGCACCAAAAAGTGTTGCGTTTAAAATGTATGGGAAAATCCCATAGGGAATACTCCGGTGGAGTATTTCCGAGTGATAACCACTGCCACCAGCCAGAGACTCGTCGAAGGGGAGCACGACCGTGTCCCTTCGTAAAACAGACCCAGGGGCAATCTAATTACTCCTGCCCCAGTACTTCCACATTATGATGATGTGTACTGGATCTGTAGATAAGTTAAGACTAATAAAGCCAATGGTGACTTTACATGCCCTGGGAGACAGTAGTCAGTCCCAGGGTATGGAGTCTATGTTAGGGGGTCACTATGACACCCCTTTGTTACTGCACTGAGGGTGCTGTGTAACACCAATACAAAACGCATGAAATCCTATGAGTAAAAGACCCCATAGCCCATAAAACACACAAATAAGTCAAAGGCATCTCAAATCATGTCTAAGAGTGAGGAGAAAAGAGTCTCACTCTTAGCAGGAGAAAAAAACAAACCCCAAAAATCCAGCAAAGCTGCTGGGGGACTCGCTAGGTTTGGGAAATTAGCCATTACAGAGAATTCTCCCTAACAAGGGCCATTCTGGAATAAGTCGGGGAGAGGGTCCGATTCCTTCTCCATATCTGATGCCAGCAGCAGTGCAGCTATTTCAACCCTAGGGATGAAAGCCTTCAGTCTATTTATTTTAAATACTTTTGGGGCCTGTCCAGGCCTTCTAAGGTCCACCAAATAAGTAACCTCACCCAGCTGCTCCACAACTGTGTAAGGGCCTGACCGTTTATACTGTAGGGCTTGAGGCCTTATTGGGTTCATGTTCAGGACTTCTTGACCTAGGGTAAAATGAAGAAGTGAAGCTTTCTGGTCATACCAATGTTGGACCAAAGCTTGACCAGCCTTCAGCTTGTCACTGGCCTGAGCCATCAGGAGGAACATTCTCTTCCTTAACCCCAGCACATAGTTTACTACATTGGTAACTACAGGAGGAGAGGGGAGCTCCCACCCTTCTTTGACTATGGCCAGTAGTCCCCTTACAGGGGGACCAAAAAGAACCTCAAAGGGAAGCCAACCCCCTCTTGAGGTACCTCTCCATAAGCAAAGAGTAAGCATAGTAACAAGAGATCCCATGTTCCCCTTTGGGGTTCTTCCAGAGCTTCAATCATGGTCTTGAGAGTTCTATTACACCTCTCAACTAAGCCATTTGTTTGTGGATGATAAGCAGATGAAAACCTATAAGTGACCCACACTCCTTCCACATGGCTTGCATATACTTAGACATCGAGTTGCTGCCTCTGTCAGACACAACTCCTTTAGGGAAGCCAACCCTAGTAAATATGCCAAATAAAGCTTTAACAACTGACTTGGCAGTCACTGTCTTTAATGGGATGGCTTCAGGATATCTGGTGGCATGGTCGACCAGCACCAGGATAAACCTATTGCCAGACGATGTCTGAGCATCAAGGGGACCAACAATATCGACCCCTACCCTCTCAAAGGACACTCCCATCACAGGGAGTGGCACCAATGGAACCTGGATTGTTGGGTCACTCTTCCCAGAGGTCTGGCAAGTGACACAACTCCTGCAATGGCCCTTGCACCCCCGTCTTGGGCCAGTAGAAATGCATGGATAACCTTTGCTCGGTTCTCTTGATCCCAAGGTGACCAGCAAGGGGGACTTCATGTGCCAATTGCAGGTGGAAGGGTCTGACTCGAAGGGGGACCGCCAACCTCCTATGGTCTCCTTCAGTAGACTCTATGGGCTCACTGTACAGGAGCCCACCTTCCCAAAAAATCCTATGCTTCCCAGGAGGTTCACCCTCAAGCTGGGAGCAGGCATGTCTCCTTAGGCCTTCTAAAGATGGGCACTCACGTTGGCCCTTACTGAACTCTTCCCTATCAGGTCCACCTTCAACCAACACACTTTGGAGTTCAGGATGGTCATGGGGGTTGAGTATTTCAGGCAGCATCTCTTCTTCATCACGTTCAGGTGCTTGCCAATTATCTCCACCTCAGTAGTAGGTGAGTTGGGGGGAATATTCTTTTTCCCTCATTTTGATTTTCTGACTCCCTTAGCCTTAGTTTTCCCCTTTGCCTTTGGCTCAGCCTTGGACTTGGCCAGGGCAGCCCTTGTTTTTGACCTTGTGCAGGGTCTCTCTGCTGTGTCCCCCACAAGACCTAAGTCTCTGAGGTCATTATCCAGCAGGACCTTTTCACAGACTTGCCTCTGTATGCTCACAGGAATCCTCACTAGTGTACCATTGATAGTTAGATTTAATTTACAGGCATTACTGGGAACTTGAGAGGGGGGCCATCAGCTAACTTGGTGAGCATCAGGGGAGCTCTGGCAAGCTCCTACTGGTTGACCAGTGTGGCATCCCTAAGGGCAGGAGTGTCAACTCCATTGATCAGCACACTGTCTTCAAATTAGAGCTTGGTATTGTCAGGTACCCTAGCATAAGCTTCTGAAACTCTTGACTCCCAGGAACCCAACTACTTCAGACTATACACCACTGGGGAAGGAGTTTGAAGAGAAGAATACCCCTGTGATCATTTCTTCCTCCTCATAGGAGGAGAAGGCCAGACTCACAGAGTGGACCCCCATGGTTTTGACCTTACATCTGGGGACCCCCTTCACATGGTTTCTTGCTCCACAAGCCACACAAGATCCACTGGGTCTGTGTACATAGGGAGGCTTACTGTAACCCAAGCTATGCTTGGGAGGGTTACTCCCACTACTCTGACTATTCTCAGGTGACTTACCCTTTTTAAACTTTTTGTGGTCCTTGTGAGAGGAAGATTTTTCACATCCCCCCACCCTCCTTATCTTTGTGCTTTCCCTCCCTCCTCCTGCTTACCAGAAGCAGGCTTGTCCTTGGGACGCTCTGTGTGACACCCATAAATCTGCTGCAATTGCTAATTTCATAGGATCTATCTCCTTAGAGTCAGCGAAGTGCAGCTTAAGCTCACGGGAACAAGAAGCAAAAATATGTTCAAGCATGACTAAATGCATCATACCCTCAAAGGTGGTGACCTTGTATCCTTCCACCCAACCAGTCAAGTTTTTAAAGGAATCAGCCACATAAGAAGCCCAACTATTACCTTCTTTCTCTTTGTATTCTCTGAATCTTTTCAAGCATTGGCCAAAAGTGATGCCAAACTTTAAGACTAGAGTTTGCTTCAATTTCGCAAAGTCTTTGCTGTTAGCCTTTGACATATCCATAATAGCACTGCAGGCACAATGGGGTAGCCTACTGAGCAACCGTGCAATCTTAACAGCATCCACTACTTCTTGTACCTCACATGCATAATCAAATGCAGTCAACCAGTCCATAAGGTCATTCTTGTCATCATATACACTAAGCAGATCATTTTGGAAATCCTGGATGAGAGGAGGGGCCAGACCCCTTACCAGACCCTCTAGTGGAACCATTGGTGCTCTGCAGTCTAGCGAGCTCCAATTGATAGTCCCTGTCCTTCTGCTTCTCTGATCTTTCCAAGTCTAGCTTAACCAATACGAAATTCAAGCTCCTTCTGCCTAAAAAGTAGCTCTTATTTCTTGAACTCCAGCATGGCCTCAGCCTCCGAACCGGTCAGCAATGTATGGGACACATCATCATCTTCATCATCATCATCTTCATCAGCATTGTCTCTTTCTATATCAGCACTAGTTTGTACATTACTGGTACTTGGGATTGCCCCACTACTTTCTGCGCTATCATAGGAGGGCAAAGCCTGAATCCTAATTTCTTGCCTATCTATGATCCTCTGGATCATTTCGGATGTGGTACCAGTGACTCTCAGGCCCCTTTTGGTACAAATCTTTCTTAGTGTCTCAGACTTTGAGGCACTCAAAGCAATGTCCGTAATTGCTTACATATTATAAGTAAAAGCAGGTGGTTTACAGTTAACTTCAAACTAAGGGCACTGTGTCTCTTGTGTAAGTATATCCTGGGTCCTTACCAGTGCGCAACACTGGGTACCTCCGATCTTATCCCACCGCTGCACACCAATTTGTTAAGATTGGTTTTCTAAAGTCTGACCTGGTGGACAGAGGTTTAGGAGGCCACCCTCTGTTTAGTGAAATGGGGGAACCTTCTGGACAAGCCAGGCCAATCTAGGTAGCTTGGCAGGAGGTCAAGACTAAGTCTCAGGAGGGGTGAGAGTGATCGGAAGCCCACACAGTAACGAACCACAAATTACTCTTAGACAAGTGTATATGAAAAATATCTATACATTTATTGTCGGCCGGACCAATAGACACAAGTACACTTTAGTTATATCTAAACAGTTATTTATTTATTTTTTTATTTAGCTGACTTGCAGCTTTTAACAAAGACACAAGTACTTTCAAGAAAATAAAATCATACAAAAACAAAATCAAACAGGAATACATGTGCGATAAAATTTAACATGGTTAAAAAACATTTTTTTTTTCAAATCTGAAATAGAGAATGCAGTGTTCCTAAAAAATAATTGATTTAAAACAACTAATATTCCAAACTTAACCTATGTCTTGAAGTTTCTGTCAGAATGCCCTCGTAAAACCTACATTTGGCATCTCCTGTTTTAATCATTTTGTATCTCAACTGAATCTTCCTGGTATGCAAGAGATTCCACTGAAATCTGCCAAATTCATTCCTTGCAGACCTTGATGGGTAAACTAATCAAAATGGTGCTGCTACACCAGGTTTCTTATGATCTACACTCAAATGGGCAAGAGATGGCAGAGTGTAGTAGATCGCTCGTTTGAGCCCAGTCCCAAAGTTTCAACCGATGTTTGGCGTGTTGGGGTCTGTTTATTAATTCTTCATGAGAAAATCCTCACATTCTTTCTCAAACTTAATCGGGCTAAGTATGGGTTGACAAGACAATGACGCCCTAACATCTTCATAGAGTGTGTTGACATGAGCAGTAAGGATCTTATGATACAGATTGAAAAAACTCCATGTTGCCATTGAGCTAAGTGACTAAATCGTATCCTAATACGACCCCTGGAATAGAATTAGAGGTATGAAACAGTTTCGCCTAAGGGAAGCCTCAAGCTTATTGAGAACATCCAGATGGCGATTTCCTGTATTTCAATTCCATAAAGAATTTTGGGAACTATCTTCCCAAGGTAGAACTTGAGTGACGGGAGCACAGAAAAACTTCCGTGCTACCCATCGATTTCTTTCAATTGGGAACCAAGGTCTTATTTACAATATTTTCTACAAGGAGTTGTTTTGTTGAGGGTTTCGAGTCAAATAGGAACCCCAAATAAATCAAGGATTACACAACTTCGAATTTGTGCTCTTCCACCCACCATTAATGGTCACAAAGCTTCCTTATTCTGGAAAATGTCAATACCTTGGCCTTAGAGCTGTTGATTGGTACATCATTGGCATTGGTATAATTAACAAAAGCATCAATCAATTTCTGCAGATCACGGGGGGGGGGGTAAGATTGAACAGAAGAAAATCGTCCACGCAAGACACCCAGTTCAGCCGCTGTTTATTCAAACTGGGGGATGCAAAAGTGGCCTTCTCGAGTGTCCCCCGCATCGGAAGTGTATAAGTTAAATAGACATGCACCCCTGTCAGACCCCCAAAATGGTGTTGATCGGTGAGTCAACGTCCCCACCTCTATCAAGACTGACCTTAATTTTGGAATGATCATGAAGAGCAATAATCAATCTCAAAAGGCCCAGGGGGGTGTTCTAACCTGCCAGCTTCTTCCATAAGAGATTCCTGTTGACAGAGTCAAATGCGAACTGAGATCAAAACTGATGACATATGAAGCCTTGGCGAAGCCTTTCAAAGCAAGGCCGTTGACATATTTCAGTCATAAACTGTTAAGGTTTGTACTGTGTTTTTTGCGGAAGCCGGTCTGCCATATTTTTAAACGGCCTATTTCAACAGACCAAGCTTAAAGATATATATATATATTTTTTTTAAACTTTTATTTTTGGCGGCAGAGGTTACAAGGTACATACATCAAGGCAACAAATATGAATGAGAAGCATATGGTGGAGCAACACATAAATCACAGTACATTAATCACAGCAATGTCAGACAAGTTTCACAGGAGATGTTCGTAAATAAGAGTTCATGTTATAGGAGTGGTCACTGAAGGGGTGGGGGACGAACCAGAGCCAGGCGTGTCCTCACTCCGATTGTTAAGATACGAATTGAATTCAACCCAGATGTTTTTGGGGTGGGAATTGGCAGGGAGCATGGACAGGTATTCCTCCTCACAGTTTCGCGACCAAGTTAGCATGTGGAGCCATTTCTGGTAGGCCGGGGGGGAGGGACTTCTCCAGCTCTGAAGTATGCATTTTTTGGCTATCATACACCCTATATTTAGGAATTTAGCCAAATGTCTGGTGTCGTCCGTTTTCCAGGCTCCAAACAGGACGGCTAAGGGATCAGGATCAATCACAGTTTCAGTGATACCCATGAGTGTTTCTCGAATGCTTTCCCAGAATCCAAACAATTTATCGCAGTACCAGAACATGTGTAAGTGGTCAGCTTCTGTCGCCCCGCAACGGGGGCAGAGGTGCACCGTGGCATGGGTGAACCTCGAAGTCCTGTGTGGAGTATAGTAAAGCCGGTTTAGAAGTTTGTACTGCATGGCGCGAAGACGGAAATTGAGGGAGACTTTCTGAGTGTGTAGGCACATTTCCCCCCAGACCCTGTCCGATATCTCTAGTCCCAGTTCACCAGCCCATCCATCACGTGCCTTGAGAATGGGAGTAGGAGTAGCGTCCTGTAGGATCTTATACAGTGTGGATACTACTCCATGGGCGCCACCAGAGTTGGCAATATATGCAATAGCCGAGTTGCCTGGGGGCTCATCTGGGAATGTGGGCCATTTAGTGCGAAACGCGGCCCGCAGTCTATAGTATTGGAGGGTCTCCAAGGCGGACCCAGTGTGCCCTGGTTTCCAAGTTTGGGGGTCAATGAACCTGCCTTTGGGGTAGAAGTCTGTCAGTGCTTGGTATCCGAGCTTCCCCCAGTGTCGGGCCAGTGCTGCATCATGTGTGGGTTCTAGGCCAGGGAAGGCCCACACAGGGAGCCACTTATAGCACGGGAAGGCTTCAGGTGTCTGAAATAGCAGGCGGGTCCAGGCTTGAAGGGTCGTGTTGATTGGATCAATGGGAGAGTCAGGTGCATAATGCCGGTGTAGTATGAGGGTGTCATTCGCAGTCACGCACATCGCCGTGACTGGCGATTACTTCCACGTTGGAGTTTGAGGAGCCACAGAGGAAGGGTGCTTTAGTCCCTTCTCTGTGTTTACTGCCGCCTGCTCCAAGCACGGTACGCAACGCTGCCGGGAGTATTTAAGACCCCGCCTCCCGGCAGGACGTTGCGTTGCAACCCCCACGGTTTGTTTATCTCTCGACTTTGGGTCCCTCGCTAGTCCTCTACTCCCCGCCTTGGATTTCCAGTGGAGTTTTTCTTCGTGTTCCACTTTTGTGTGTTCCCGTCCTCGGAACACGGCTCTTTTCGTCTATTCATTTTTCTCCGCCGCTTACCTGAGCGGCGCTTGCTGTGCCTTTTTCCTCCAGCGGTCTCTCTTTCTCTCTCTCTCTCACTCTCTCTCTCTCTCTCTCTCTCTCCTTCTCCCTCTTGCTCCTTCACTCATATTCTCTCGCTCTCTTCCACTTACCTTCATTTCTCCTCGTTCTACTGGGCCAGGCAGTTTGTGGACTTACTTCCGTGCTTCCCTGAAGACCCTTCCGGAAGAGTTTGCTACTTCCGCAGCCTCCTGTTGCTGCCTTCTCCGTCAGCTCGTACGGCCTGGTGTTACCATTGGACTTGGACGTATAGAGGGCTACTACCTCAGTGTTGGAGATCCCCTATTGCTCTACCACCTATTGAACCACCGGCCACCTGTCAAGAGTCTTGGCACCTCTGATCAGGGTTTTTTTTCCCTTACGGGTTTTTCCCTGCATTTCTGGCTTGATTCCGGAAGGAAGGTGCCGCTGTTTCTTACCCAGCGGTCACCGTGGCTTCACTCCGTGACAAGCACACGCACCTTAAAAAGGAGAGAGACTACCTGGCACATCGAGGCCTTCAAGAGACCATCGACTCAGAAGACTCAGGTGAGGAGAGTGTGTGCACAGGGGAAGAAAAGCCAAGGGTACTTTACAAGTCACAGAGGGACATTAGGTTGATGCCAGCAGATGCCAGTCGTTCCAGTTTGATGTGGGGACGCACCGGAGTACCAGGGTACCAATGAGTGGCGTGTTGGGCCTGGGCCGCAGACCAATAAAGTGTCAGATCCGGAGCCGTGAGTCCCCCTTGACTGTATGGGAGTGCCATGTCAGTCCACTTTTTTGCGTACTGCGCCAGAATGCCAGAGGAACTGTGCACATAGTGTGTGTAGTCTAGTGAAGTATTCCCACCCGGGCCATACGGGTACGTTTCTAAAAGTGTAAAGGAGTTTAGGGAGTAGAATCATTTTAATGAGGGAGAGCCGTCCAGCAATGGATAGTGGAAGGGCACGCCACCGTAGGACTTTAGCCTCGACTGTTTGTGCTACCGCAGAGTAATTATCAGCAAGCAGGGTGGATTTGGCTAAGGATATTTGCACACCCAGATATCTAACACCATTCGGTGACCAACGGAGGGGGTATTCGGTGGTGGGTTGCTGGGTGGATTTAGTGAGCGGGAAGATCTCTGATATTGAATAATTAATAGTGAAACCGGAGTGGGTGCCGATGCGGGTAATGTCTCTCAGTATCGGGTCAAGATGTGTTGTAGGGTCTCTGATGTACAGCAAAACATCGTCAGCATATAGAGATATAATTTCGGGGTTGTCTTTCAGTCTTATTCCCTTGCGGGCATGATGTGCACGGACATAGTCTGCCATCGGCTCTATTGCTAGAGCGAATAGAATTGGAGAGAAGGGGCATCCCTGTCGGGTACCCCTGAAGAGTGTGAAAAGGTCAGATGTCAGTGTATTGGCTCTAACCCGCGTCACAGGAGAATTGTATAACAATTTGATGAACCTAATCATGTTTGGGCCAATGCCCATAGTCTCCAGCACCAGCCATGTGTATCTTCAAGAGACCATATCAAAGGCCTTCTGGGCATCCAGCGTGACCGCCACAGCTTGTGCATCTTGATCAATGCGGGACATGACGTTAAACAGTCTTCTGATATTATGGGAGGCAGACCTTCCAGGTACAAAGCCGGCCTGGTCTTCATGAACTAGAAATGTCATAATGGGCAGAAAGCGATTCGCAATAATTTTAGCAAAGATCTTTGTGTCGAGGTTCATGAAGGAGAGGGGTCTATAGGACCCGCATTCATCCTCAGGCTTGCCAGGCTTGAGCAGCACTGTAATGGCTGCTTTCGCGCATGGAAAGGGGGAGGATAGAGACAGAGTGATTCGTCCCAGACCTCAAGCAGCCTGGGGGCTAATATGGCGATGTGCTCTTGGTAGAAATCAGCGGTTAGGCCGTCAGGTCCCGGGGCTTTGCCTTTGGGCAAGCCTGAGATGTCTGTTACTATCTCATCTAGTGTAATTGGGGAATCTAACCTGTCTCGGGTAGCGGAGGAGATTTCTGTGGTGGGGATCTGATCAAGGAGTTCTCGCATATGTTGTTCTGTGTGTTCAGCAGGTTGAGAGTAGAGGGACCTGTAGAACTCAGTGAATGTGTCTAGTATTTTTTGGTCAGCCCATTGTGCGTTGCCATGTTTACCTTTAATAGAGGTGATTTGCGTCCGGCCAGATTCCCATTTAACTAGTGTCGCTAATGTTTTCCCCGGCCTGTCTCCCTCGCCATATTTCCTGGTGGCCCGTGGGCGGCCAAAGTATTGTACTTCGCTGATGGCAAGCATGTTGTATGTCTGGAGTTCATCAGAGACTTGCGCAAGTATGGCGGGGTCGGCCCTAGCGGCACATTGCAGCTCCAATTGCTTCAGTTTGGTTTCAGAGCGACTTAATGCAGCTCTGATTGCTTTCAGCGCCCCAGCCTCCCGGGAGATAGACATACCCCTAATGTACACTTTGAAGGCGTCCCACCTGACTGCAGCCGAGGTGTCCCGAAGAGTGTTGTGCTCAAACAAAGACACAATGTCGGCAAGTATTTCAGCCCTAAACATGACATCCCTGAGGGCCTCGGATTTGAAACGCCAGGTGCTAAATGTCGGGACAGGTATCCCCAGCCCTACCGAGAGTGTGATCGGGGCATGGTCAGACAATGTGCGGGGTAGGATCTGGGACTCCTCCACCCTACCCATGACCTCCTTTGACACAAAAAACAGGTCTATCCTAGATGAGCTATCGTGCACAGACGAATAGTAAGTGTACTCCCGCCGTTGGGGGTGTAGCGTTCTCCAAGCATCGCAGATGTCAAGTGTCTTAATGTGGGAATGTAGTCTACGTGTAGCACTGGACAGAGCACGGGGAGCAGTTCCAGTCCTGTCTAGGACCGTGTCAAGGATAAGATTTAAATCTCCTCCCCATAGAACCAGAATGCCCACGTATCCCAGCAGTATGGTGGTAATATTATCGAAAAATCCGGGAGAGTCCACATTGGGGCAGTAGGTATTGACAAGTAAATATTCTTTGTTGGCCAGTGTACAGTGTAGTATAACATAACGTCCCTCAGGGTCGGTGTAGCTTTTGTGCAATGTAAACTTAATGGATTTATGAATCATCGTAAGAACACCCCTGGATTGGGTGGAATAGGAGGTAAAGAATCTCGCTGGGCTCCATGCCGGGGCCATAGTACCTGGTATGTGGCCATTGGAGTGTGTCTCCTGTAGGATAGTACCTTACAGCTATGTCTGTTAGCATAGGCTATGATTTAGCGGGCCTTGGTGTGATTGCTTAACCCACGGACATTCCAGGACATTACGACGGTAGACATTTCGGTGACAAATATGTTATCTTGCCACACATATTTTTAGTGGACATCCCAGACCCAACAGTAATGTGTGCCCCCAAGTTTGGAGTTGATCATGCAGTCGTGGCCCTTTAATGCACACGCCATGCAACCTCGTGTGCCTTTTTTAGATAACACCCCGTTCCCACCCACCACCCTCACCACCAATCCAAGTTTAGCAGTGTAAACATCGCCCACCCCTAACTGGACACAGCCGGGTCGACCCCAACCTGACCCAGCCTGTGCAGGAGCCCAACTGGGGCTAACCCATAACAAAGGTATAAAGAACAGTGCAATCGCAATGGGGTGCGCTATTGCCGTGTGCTAGAACGCTTGGAGCCCAGTGGTATCCTTAGAAAAACAAGCAGTATTTGCGGTTTTGTAATGCATGTCGCTGCATCGATCAGTAGCCATTATGGCCTGAATGTGAATCATAGAGACGTTACAATTCAAACATCAATAGAAAGTCAACATGGTCACGATGAGTAGTTCAATATTATGGTAATTTAACAGTGTGTATCTGAGAGATTAGGTGACGTAAATACAGCCCGGGCTGCATAGAAAAAGTAGGTATAATAACAGGGTAATTGCGAATAAGGCTAATGAGCAATGGAGCTCTCAGTCTGCCTGACCACAGGACGATCGAGATTTTGACCACCGACTGAGGCGCCCCTTACTCTGAGTTCAGTCATTCTCCATTATATCATCAGCGGGCGGATAAGGGGGAATATGTGCTTCTATGAATTTCACCGCTTCCGAGGGCACCGTAAAGAAGTAGAGTTTGTTGTTGAATGTGAACTTCAGACGCGCAGGGAATAGGATGGCATAGGGAATATTTCTCTCCCTGAGCAGTTTTTTAACTCCAAGGAATTGGCGACGCTCCTGCTGGACTCCGGTCGAGAAGTCAGGGAAGATTCGGATCACCTGCGAGTCCATCCTGAGCTCACCTTTCTCACGTGCGAGGCAGAGGATCTGGTCGCGATCTTTTAAACTCCGAATTTTCGCAATGATGGGCCTCCGAAAGTCCCCAGGCTTGCGACGCGGGGCCAGCGCCCTGTGGGCCCTTTCGATGGTGAAGAAGGGGGACATTTCCAGATTGCCCAACAGATCTTTCAAGAGGTTCTCGACAGCCAGTTCGAGTCGGTCCTTCAGCGCATTTTCCGGGACCCCAATAATGCGTATATTATTCCTCCGTGATCTGGATTCGAGGTCATCGCATTTGGCCTTTACTGACTTCATGTTCGTGACAAGGGTGGATACCGTACTCTGCAATGTGACTATATTGTCCTCATTAGCACTGATCCTGTTTTCAGTTTCGGTGATTCGCGTCCCTTGTTGATCTAGTTTGGCCCTAAGAGATGCCACATTCGCATTAATATCATCCAGCTTTTCATGAAATGCAGCAAAGTTTCTAGCCATAGATTCCATCATGACCGTCAGGTCTGCAGGAGGCCCCTCTACAGGGAGTGGTTGATCGGTCTGGTCGCATGACGCGTGGGCCGATTCGGATCTTGGGGTGGCTTTTGCAAATTTATCCATAGCCCCAGTTTTACTGGTATTCCTGGATCTGTTAGACATTGTGTGATATGAGTACTCAAGGTGCGGGTATTGTAAGCCCTGAAGCTGTGTGGAGCAGAGACAAAATGGAAGAATTGCTCCCTCTTTGATAGTGTAGCAACAACCCACAGGGCTATCAGGCGAGGATTATCAATGCCCCTGGGCCGGGGTGTAGGTGAGGCAATGTCAGGGGAGACTACCATGAAGTTCACCCCAATGGTTCATTGGAGACAAAATGGGCGTGCGCCGCGGGATCCCAGCGCCGTGGGGCACAGTCCTAGTGAGGGAGTGGGGGGCAGCAGCCAGACCGGAGGGATCACAGGAACGTCTGCACGCAGTATAGACTCCCCAGCTCCTCACCTGACGCTTGTGTAGGATCTGGATGACGGAGTCTCCAGTGAGCCCACGTGGAGCCCGTGCGGGGATCGCACGCGACTTAGTATAGCCACAGCGCTGCTCTGAAAGGCTCCCCGGCTGTAGGCTCGGCGGGGGCGATGTCTTCGGTGGATGCCGCGGCGTCACAGAAGCTGCGGGGGAGAGCCAGGCAGAGGCGCCACACGAGCGCAGAGTGGCGGACGGCCGCAGGAAGTCCCAGCTGCCAGGCGGTGATATCCTAGGTAGGATTTACCCACGCGTGTCGGCGTAGGTCATATATGCGGCCCCCGCGCTCCAGACCGGCTCCAGCCTCCAGGTCGCCGGTCGCGGCGGGCCAGCTAAAGGGCCAGGTAGGCGGGTGATGAGAGCCCGTGAGCCGCAGGGCCGCCAGCAGTAGCGGGCTTCACTCGGCGCCGCCACGCACCACGCTCATCGGCAGCGCGGCGGCCCAGCCAGCCCAACACGGGGGCAGCGTCGGCGGCCGAACTCAGGGTCAGGAGGTCCGATTCGGGGCCAACTTTCACAGGCAGGTAGCTCTGAGTGTCAGCAAGGTGGGAGCCAGGTCTGAAGACGGGGCAAGGTATTAGACTGCAGATGAAAGCAGATGTAGAGCGGAAGCACACGGAGCTGGAAAGCTAGGCAGCCATTTTGTTGGCTGCTCAACAGCGCCCCCTAAGCTTAAAGATATTTAATTGACGTAGAGGCAAAGGTTTTGCTGTCAGCGTCCAGCACTGGGATAGGGCAATAATTACCAGGGTTATTTTGATCGCCACGCTTGTAAATTGAGATTAAATAGGCCGTTTGCCAATTTAGAGGCAGTCTTTGATCTTTTAGAATCTGTCTAAAATAAAGGGTCAGAATAGTGGCCAATGTAGCTTAATCGTTCTTGCAGTAACTGTATTTGTTATTAACAATACACATGCGCTCTCAACAAAATCTTTTGACAAATGTAAAAAGAACCTGTGAACATATATGGTTTAAAGGTACATTAATATGGGATGTGTATAACGTGTAACAAAAATTTTGCACCATACTGCACATCAGTAATTGTAAAACGGCGTTATTGTACCATTTTTGTCAGTACCTGTATTTGTTATTAACGATACACACGCACTCTCAACACTATCTTTTGAAAATGTAAAAAGAACCAAGTTGACATTAATGAACACAACTGATGGTAATGGATAAAACACAGACCTAAAGCTAGGAATCTTGGTCTGGTACTGTTGGTAATTAAACAAATGAATCTACCATGTTAGATTTTCTAAGCAAAAGAAATGTAAAAAGGCTGCAGTGCCAGATGACGTCATCACGCAAGTATTGCCGGCGCCATTTTCAAAATAAAAGTGGTACGGGGAACACAAGGAAACCGCACCGGTCCTGGTGTCCTGTGGAAACGCTGCAAAATCCTTTTGAAGTTAAGACAGTTAAGAATATTTTAAGCAATGTTAGACTAAGGTCTAAAAGTAGATAAACTCTAACTAGAGGTATCCCTGACACCCCAAGAAAGCTTGAATAGGAGAACAAGATAAGGTATTTACCCATTTAGAATTTTCTTAGAAAATGTGAGTTCTATTCTTTTTTAAAAAAAATTTAAAATTTTGGTTGGCTGAAAAATGTCAACCTTTCAAAAAGCCGTAACATACAAAACAAATGCTCAAACAATTTCATCATACATTGTGTCATTCACATAGATTATTACAAGAGAGTTTTATCTGTAAGATAAAAGCAAAAACTTAAAAATTAAAAAAAATAAATTCCATCTTTATAAAAGGCTGCTCGCAGATTGCATTGTTATCACATGTTTTTCAAATAGATGGTGGCGGAAGAAGCATGTCAAGGAATTGTACCAAAGCAATTTTATCCGACAATCTATTAGTAGAAAAAAGAACATGCCATGTGTCATTTGGCGTGTAAGTACAAGACAAAACCAGAAGGTTGCTGAAAAACAAGGTCCGCTCTGTCTTCAGGGCAACACACTCTACCACCATATGTTGTAGCGTTTCTGTGAGCCCCGGTTCTTTACAGAAACGACAGGAGATCATTTCCTTTGAAATTATACCTCTCCTAACACGTATTTCATTCGTAGGCCACAGGTTCGTTCTTAATCTCATATACTGATTTCGGATGTTTGGAGATGGACAGCGCACTAAATAGTCTATCTGACCCAATTTCTTGTAACCAAAAATTAGTACATTGAAATCAGTGTAGGTGATACATTTTTCTCGCGTGCATACCCAATCATATCTGTAAAGTTTTATCTTAAATTTGTCTGTGTTAGCTAATAATAGATCAACTGACAAATCAGCGGAAACGATAATGTCAAACACCATATTACGCCAAACAGTTGGAAATGTATCCTTGGAAGCCAACATATAGCAGGCTACAGTAGATAATTAGTGCAACAATCGACACCCAACATACATTTCCTAAAAAAAGGCACACAGTTTCCATGCCACATGCACTGCCAAGGATGTGAGTCCAAGTTCGTACCTGATTAAGGCCATCAGGACACAATAAGGTAGTTTCAAGATGGCCCTCCAGAAGCGAGCCTCAATTCTTTCCCATTTTGCTGGATTCCATGGTAACATTGCCTCTACACCATAAAGAACGGTAGGGACCACTTTCTGTTGGTAAAACATTATAATATGGGAATAGGAGAATTTGCCATATTTATGAGCTAGAATCTTGGCTTGTGAGATTAGGCTTTGCAATTTCAATTCAACTGAGGTAAGACAAGTTGGGCTGGCAGTGTGACCACTAAAAATTACTCCCAGATATTTATATTGTTCTACAACCAATAAGTTTGATTGATATAGCTTCCATGAAAAAGTAGTGGTTTTCCTGGTTTTGCTCCACAAATTACAATCTGTGTCTTTTCGATGTTAATGAGCAGATTGTTTTCATTAGTGTATTCTTCCAATTTAGTTAATAGATTTTGTAATCCTCGTGGTGTCTGTGATAGCAAGACCAGATCATCTGCGTAAAGTAACCAAGCCAACTTTTGTGAACCAAGCTTGGGAGCATCTGCTAGGGCCTCATCTAAACGCCACCCAATATCTCTCAAAAATAAATTGAACAAGGTGGACGCCAAGATGCATCCTTGCCGTAAACCACGATGTGTTTGAAAAGGGGTGGACAACAAACCCTGAAAAGTAAGACGCACCTGCATGGAGGTATTGGTATGAAGTCGTTTTATTAGAGTTAGGAGTGAGGAAGGGCACTTGTAGTCACTTAATTTAGTAAACTATTTCTGTTGATCAACCGAGTCGAAGGCGACACGAAAGTCTACAAATGCCATATAGATTGGTTGTTTTCGCTCTGCCCCTTTTGCTCTAACCATATTTAGCGCTATGATGTTAGGAATGGTGCCAAGGCCTGCCACAAAACCCGCCTGAACGGGATCTCTGTTTTTAGATTCTACCGTCCATTGATTAAGTTGTTTCAACACAATGCGACTATAAATTTTCCCTGGTGCATCAGGCAGAGCTATTGGTCTGTAGCTTTGGGGTTTGGAACGGTCTCCTTTTGTAGATGGGAATGACAATTGAGTGCTTCCAAGAGGGGGTAGCTGTTTTGTAAGGTTTATGTAAGTGAAGATCTTAAACAGAATGTCAGCCCATAGTTGTGGGTGCTGCTTCAGTGTGAAATTAGAAAGACCATCAGGTCCCGGGGCTCTCGATTTGCTCACCTTATTTATGTAGTTGACCATATCATCTTTATCAAAATCTAGTTTGAAGTGTTGGAGCTCCTCACCTTCAGATGTACAAGTCAGACTACTTGGTTTGGCATAGAGATGTTTAAAATGTGACAACCACTCTAATTCAGATACTCCATTTACCTGGACACTGAGTTGGGAAACTGCACAAGCTTGATTTAGAGTCTCCCACGTGCGAGCCGTATTTTTAGCTCGTATCAGTTCCAACTTCCGCACCCCATCTTGTTGGTACAAGAGAGCCTTATGACCACGCATCCAATTTTTGTGATTGGTTTTGATTTTAACTAGAGCACATGCCCTTATGTCCGGAGGTAGCAGCAGTGCTTGTCTCTTACTTGCACGAAAACATGCTTTTCTTCTCTGAATTTCAGAATTGAAACTGTGAAGTTTTTTTTTTTGTGCAAATTAGAAGATGTGCGAGTGTGAAACAATAACATAGATCATGATAGTTAGTAACTCCTTCGTTAAGATTGTGCTTAGATTTACAAAAAACTGTATCTAATGCAGAGTTTAAGTGACCCAGAGTGGCTTCTGACCATCTTAGACGATTTAGGGCATTGTTTACTTCAATCTCACCTTTTCCTTGTAATTGTTGGAAGGTGGAGTTGCCATTGCTTGCACGCCAAATCAGCCTAAGCATGTTGTGGTCGCTTTGTGTGGTGGGTAATTAATTAATTGGGTAAACTCAATTATCTTGGAAAACAATTTAGCATCTACATAAATAAAGTCAATTGTTGCTTTGGCTTTCCCTCTTTTCCACGTGTGTTTGGGTGGAATGTCATTTAAACATGCTCCGTTGACCATGTGTAAACCACGTGATTTTATGAGATATGACCATTGGAACATTCGAGCCTGATTCTGAGTGGTAACAGGGTCCAAACAATGTAAGTTCAAATCACTAGCAACTATAATGTGTGAGATATCAGATGACAGTGCTATTTGATCGAAAACGTAATTTAGATCGTTAAAGAATAGTTCAATAGAAATTGCTCTGGGGTTCCAGTACAAATTAACTATTGCCTAGCTAGTTTGATGGTCTACGAACTT
The DNA here is from genome assembly GCF_040938575.1 of Ambystoma mexicanum. NCBI lineage: Eukaryota > Metazoa > Chordata > Amphibia > Caudata > Ambystomatidae > Ambystoma > Ambystoma mexicanum. The sequence continues at coordinate 1,468,291,379 of NC_090931.1, read as the reverse complement.
TGTTAGTTGAATATGCGCATTAGGGGATAACTAAGGAGAAAGAGTTACATTCGAGTTGGTCTGAACTCCTGTCAAGAGGCCCGAAGTTGGCCGACCCTTTAGGCCCCTCGATGCTGATATTAACAATACGTCATGATTATCCCAAATAGGGACATTAATCAGCCAAGTTTCTTGAAGAACCGCTATATCGTGACTCTCAATGCCATTGTTGGTTTTATTTAACAAATGCGCAAAACAACAGTGTTCCAGCAAGCCAATGAAAGTACCTTTTGACTTCCGGGTATATCTAGTTAACTGTTATTCTTAGCACAGTTACAACGACATACATTTGGATCTTGCAGCCTTTGTTTTGTAAGAGATTTGGGGTTCAGACTTACGGAAGTTGAAGCTGTAGGAAGATTGTTGTGTGACTCTGTATTGTATGCAAAAGCAGGGCCAGCAAGTACAACAAAACCCAGTTAAAAGAGTTGTTGTTTGGCTCGCCAGATAGTATTTAAGACAACTCTTGATCTGAAACACAATCTTACCAGAGACAGTGTTTTATCATTAAGAAATTCGACCTGATCAATGTCCGAAGCCCCAATATCTTCTAAGGCCGGGACATCAGAGAATATTATACTCTGGCGGTTTAAATCATACTGAGTGAAAGGAGCCGGTCTACAACCAATAAGGATTGAAAAGGGACAGCCACTAGATGGAATAATCTTTTTTTCCATATCCACCTCTTTGGCTTTTTGCATAATGGGTGTTGATTTAGGTTTGTGCGATGTTAATGCTTTCAATAGGCCATCTACCTCCCTGGCCATTCCTGTCGCATAGCCTGTCACAGAACTTGATGTCACGGAACTTGATGTAGGATGATAGCATTCATTGGGAGAATTGTCAGAGGCTGCTGTTGTCGTAATGCCAGCGGAAAGTAAACCCAACCTAAATTGACCACAGACGTCATTTAGATCATCAGTTCTCACAGTTTGCGAATACATTTCCCGTGCATTAATTGGGACAGAATTCTTATTTTTGGAAACTGAGAAGTTGCCCAACTTTTGTACAGCTTCAGCAGATTCCGAAAGTTTGGGCATTTTTTAGAGTATTATCAAGTAATACAGGTCTTAGCCCTGCCATATAGGCATCTACTTCTTTTCGAATTTCCTTTCTTCGCGCATCCAAGGCAGCATTTTCCTTGTCTGATATTGGTGTAATTTTTTGGGTTGGGTTTGGTTTCAGGGCAGAACTTGCAGCAAACGAAGACGACCCTTGCATGGTGTCCACAGCTTTCACAAGGTCATCTAAAGGAGCATAGGGTGCTATCGCTTGTTGGCTATCAATGATTGCTCTATTAGTGTGAATCAAGTTTAAAGATGCATATTTCTTAGCCACCGCACTTGCTGCTAATGAGAAACTCTTTTCTTTTTGTGGAAATTTTACATCTTTAAAAAAATGGCTTAGTCGCTGAGCTAGTAGCAATTTTAATTGATTTCATGTTCTTTGATTTCTTTTCACAAGCAGGGTTTTTCCCCATTTTTAAAGACTGTGACATCGTGTTGTTATCACCGTCTTTAGAAAAGATGGTAAAAGCCCGTTTCTCAGCTGTAATGGGTGTTTCTATAGGAGCAAGTGCCTCTGCCAATGCGGCGGTTTGTGAGTCCACTGTGATAATCTTGTCAATGACAGGAAGTGACGTGATATAGTCAACCTGTACAGCAATAGATTTCATAAAAAACTTTACTGTCTTTGACAAGTACCAGAGATGCATTCGAAACAGTAACTTTGTTATTTGGAACACCAAGGTCAATAGACAAGGTATCAAGGGTTGGCGTGATGTAACAATCAGGTTCATGTTTTTTCTGCCAGTCCAATATGGTATCCAATTGTGACGCTTGGAGATTAATTTTCGTCTCCAGAGACTCCAAAGGTTTAACCAATGTATTTATAGTTAAGTTTAAAGCATTAAGTGTAATTTGAATGAGAGGTGTCGTAGGTTCATTTGTTGATGGCTGACTCCCAAGGTCTCTTCTACGAGGGGTAGGTGCTATGTAAGATACTTCCAGATCAGAATCCACAGGAGTGAAATCTCGGAAAAGCTCTGGTGAGCGTGACAGTTTATCAGAGCTTTGCTCCAAAAAGGAGTCTGATTTAATTGAGTCAAGGTCAATGACTGCTATGTCCTTAGGGACAAATGGTAAGTTTGCATCTATAGAGTCAACATCGCCGATTGGACAGATATGGTCCCCCTGTAGAACAGTATTGTCAGAAAGAGAAACACTAGGCAGTTTTTTGGGGGGGGAACACCAGAAGAGTTGGAGACTCACATTTGTATGGGTTCGGAGCGATTTGTTGATCCATGTGCAGTTATTTCTATGCCAGTATTGGGAAGGCCATCAATTGGCAAGGCAGAACCCCTTCTTCGGTGCTAGGTTGCTTTGTTGTTGTATCATGACAAAAAGAGCATATGTCCGCATTGAGGATTGGTTTACCATTACCCAATTTTTTGGATTTATTCACCCGAGACACGGGTGTGGAAGCAATATGGACTGATGTTTGGTGAGTGGTTTGAAATTCTGTGTGCTTTCGCTTTTGCCCCATTTGTTGGGCTCTGCCCATCGCCAGCATGTCAGAACATAGGGTATATACTACCCGATTCATGTTGGCTCACAGAATCGAAGATCTTTGGGAAGATCGGCAGTTTTTTCGGCAGCACAGAGAGCAGGTCACAAAGTATTGCAAACGAGCGTATGCCTAAGTACAAGCTGTTTATGATTTCAAAATAGCTCTCCGTCATAAAAATAATGCCAGAAATTATATCCAAATGCAGTCTTGGCTGAATGTTTGTTTACAAGATGTCCACAACAAACTTGATTGAACTAAAGCGGGAACCAACAGTGCTATCCAGTTCAAAGGCTCGAAGGCCCACAGTCTGCTGGTGCTATGATGAAAGGCAAACCTGGCAAAAACCAAAGCTTGGGGGGCCGCCTCCGCCTCAGTATTGGCCGTGAAAAATGCTTTGTGATTGCCTAGAGTAAATATGAGGCAGGATGTTTCTTAAAGACAGTGTTTAGTTCAATCCTGAGCAAGACGTGTAAGAGGAGTTGCTTAGAGTATAAAGAGCAAGCATTCGTCACTCTTAGTTGAAGCGGCCCCCTCGAGTGAGCATCCAGCTCCCAGCAAACAGCCAAACAGCGGCAAAATGCGAGCGCCCTTCACTTGTGCGGGCTTCAATTATATTCACAGGACAAGGTGAAAATTGTCTTGCTCAATTACATTACAGCAGGGACGTCATTTCACCAAAATACCTGGGGTAGCAGAAGTGACATCACAATGCCACGCCCCAAGAGTGACATCACAGAAAGTGATGTCATTTGACCACACCCCCATGTGACATCACAGGAGGTGATGTCATTTGACCATACCCCCGTGTGGCATCACAGGAAGTGGCATCATAAAGCATTATCCCTCAGTACACTAAGAAAAATATGGTTACGATATCAATGTATTGTGACATGTCATACAAGAATGGACCATCATATGTAGCAGTGTGTCAAGGCCCATGTTTCCATGGGAAGTGTATGAACCCAAATTCCCTCTTAATGTGGAACCGCCCTGTTACTTCAACAGGACTACAGAGCGAAATCACATTCGAGGGGATTGGGTCCTCCGACGTATTCCATATCTATGACAGTAATGTCCACAGCTGTGGAAAATCTTTTGCCGTCTGCGTCCTGCGTCGATACGCCGTCCTCGAGGACCACCTCCGACGGCCGACGTCACCCGATGTTACAAGTAGGACGCACGACGCCCGTAGCCTCAGTTCCATTTTTTCAGCGAACGTGTTCGTTTCGGAGATCTCGGTGCGCCTCGACTCTTTGGAGTTTCTGTTCTTTCGGTTCTTTGAACCTGTTCGTTTTGTTCTTGAATCTACGGGATGTCTTCCTCTTCTTCCACCCAGCGTCCGGGCTTCAAGAAGTGTGGAGACTGCGGGTCCAAGATGTCGGTCACAGACTCGCACGACGCCTGCCTCTGGTGCCTCGGGGAGGCCCACGGCACAGACGATTGTGTCGACTGCCAGTCTCTTACGTCCAAGGCCTTGCGAGAGCGTAAAAAGAAGCTGTCGGTAGCCCCGTAAGTCGAGGTCCACTGGGCTTTCGACGGACGATTCGAGGGGTGACTCTCTGCGTCGTCGGAAGTCTAGGGGATCTCGGTCCCGGAGTGGGTCCCGCCATTCCTCTGCCTCTTTGAGGCGTTCCAGGAGGCGCCGTCATCGGTCGCCTTCCCCGCCCTCTTCTGAGGACTCCGCCCCTCGGGGGGTGTCGTATCCCACCAAGCATGCCTCTCCGGAGGAGTGGGCTTCCTTCGGGAAGAAAATGCTGGCGATTCTCGAATCGCAGGGCACTTGTCCGGCTGCGCCTTCGAGTGGGGTCGGTCGTGATAAGTCGAGAGACGCCGCTCGTACGCCTTCGGGCTCGGGTGGTCGGCACGACTCACGGGAAAGGTCCCGTTCAGACAAGGGGAGTCGTTCTCGGCATGCCCGTTCCAGGTCCCGGTCCTCGACGCGCTCGAGCCCGTGTGCACCTGTGAAGTCTTCGAAGAAGACGTCGACGCCAGTGGCGCCGAGGTTGTGGACAGATTCTCTCGAGGTTCCACCTCCGAGAAAGTCGTCGACGCCATCGGCGACCTGGCTGTCGAAGGACACGCTCGGGGCTCCGCCCTCGAGGACTGTGTCGAAGCCGTCGATACTGTCGGTGCCGCGATCGACATTGACGCCGTATTGCTCGACGCCCTCGCCGCCTTTTGAGAATGTGGTGTCGGAGGTACCCCGTGGCACGGGGGAACCTCCATGAAAGGCTCTGGCTAAGGCAAAACATGCTTTTGTCCCTTATTCCATTCCCACTTTCCAGCCCATGGATTATATTTCCGAGGTGGAAGAGGGGTTTGATGAAGGGCTGGTTCCTGACACCGTCCCTGATGAGATGGTGTCGGGTCATAGCCAGTTTGAGGACCTACGCCAGTCCATGCATGACGCCAGTGGTCTGGACACCTCTCCGGAGGTGGAGTTTGGTAGGCCTGAGCCTGGCACCCATGCCGAGTCCTCGTACCGGCGCCTTATGTCGAGGGTCACGGAACTACTTAGGGTGGTCGGCTCCCCCAGTGGAGTTTGTGCAGGATGACCTCACGGATATCCTCGACCAAGGTCCTCCCACTGACCCGGTTCTGCCTTTCCATTTGGCTCTGCAAAGACGGGTGGCTGCGGCTTGGACTGCCCCGGAGAGTCTCCCGGCAGTGAGCAAGTCTTTGCCGCGAAAATACTGCCCAGCCAGTAGTGACCCCTGCTACTTGACCACACATCCCACTCCGGAGAGTTTGGTGGTACAGGCGGCTACGGCCCCAGCGAAGCAGGTGTTGTATCCTACCATCCCTCCTGATAGGGACGACAAACGTTTTGATGGCTGGGCGAAGAGAGTATTTTCTTCAGGGGGTATGGCGCTTCAGGCAGCCAACTCCGTATGTGCCTTGTCTCGTTTCACGTACACTCTGTGGGACTGTATTGCCTTAGCGGCTGACCATATTCCCGAAGGGGACGAACGGGATGGTTTCCTTGCTATGATACAGGATGGCAAGGATGCCATGTGTGAGTCCGTTCAGTCGGGTCTGGACATGGCAGACTGTGTCAGACGGTCCATGGTGGCAAGCACCGTAATACGCATATTCGCATGGTTGAGGAAGTCGGGGTTTGCTCCTGATGTGCAGTCCAGGCTCCTCAACATGCCCTTTGATGGGGAACATCTTTTTGGCAGCAAGGCTGACGAGAGCCTTGAGAGGTTGCAGACCTCAAAAGCTGCAGCGAAATCATTGGGCGCTGCAGTCCGACAACCTCTGCCTTTTCGTCCTAGGGGACAGCAATGGAGGGGAGGTTCCTTTCGTTATTACTCATCCTTTGGTAAAGCGAGAGGAGCTGCCAGTCAAAGGGGCAACCGTCGGAGTGCCAGAGGTGGAAAACAAGGTACTCGAGTTGCCAAGGCTGCGCGTGCAGTTGCCACTTTGCCCTCAGGCAACGCCGCAGCCGCTTCTGCTCAGTCCTGAGGCCCATGCTTTGCCGGTTGGGGGAAGGCTGGCGCACCATCTTGTAGAATGGCGTGCCATTACTTCAGATGTGTGGTTTCTGGAGATCATAGCCCACGGCTACTGTCTTCCTTTCCGGCAGAGGCTTCACTACAATCCACCAGGGAATCTCTCTTTGAAGAGTCCGGATCCACTCCTTGCGCAGGAAATTCAAGCCATGCTGGAGAAAGGCGCCATAGAACTGGTGCCTGTAGCAGAGAGGAACAAGGGATGGTATTCCCCTTATTTTTTGATTTCAAAGAAAGACTGGGGATTGAGACCCATCATGGACTTGTGCGGTTTGAACAAACTCCTCAGGAAGGACAAGTTCTAGATGGTTACTCTCTCTCAAGTCCTCCAGGCCCTTCAACTTCAGGACTGGTTGGTGTCTCTCGACCTCAAGGACGCTTATTTTCATGTGCCGATCCATCCCAAGCACAAGAAGTACCTGAGGTTTGCGGTTGGCGACTCGCACTTTCAGTTTCGGGTCCTGCCGTTCGGATTGACCTCCGCCCCGAGGGTTTTCACCAAGCTCATGATGGTGGTGGCAGCGCATCTCAGGCAAGGGGGGATTCACGTCTACCCCTACCTGGACGATTGGTTGATCAGGGCGAGCTCTCCCGAGCAAGTCCTGGATCATCTGTCCGTCACCTGCCACTCCCTCCACAGGCTGGGCTTCTCCCTCAATTTAAAGAAGTCCCATTTGACGCCAACTCAGCGGCTCCAGTACATCGGAGCAGTGCTCGACACTTCCCTGGGGCAGTGTTTTCCTCGCCAGGTGAGGGCTCTTCACATTCTGCAGATGGTACACAAGTTTCGACATGCCCAGAGTCTCCAGGCATTCGAGTTCTTGAGGCTGCTGGGTCTCATGGCATCCTGCATTCTTCTGGTGCCAGAGGCTCGACTGCGGATGAGATCTTTGCAGTGGGCCCTCAAGATGCAGTGGTCGCAGTCCTCCGGCAGGATGTCCGACCCCGTTCAGGTGCCGCCCTCGGTCGCCCAGGACCTTCTGTGGTGGGCTGTCAAAGGCAATCTGATGAAGGGGGCTCCATTTTGGCTGCCCTGGCCGGAGGTGACGATCGTGACGGACGCATCCCTCACGGGATGGGGGGCACATGCCAACGAGTTGACAGTCAGCGGTCGTCGGTCTCTGTCGGAGTCCAGACTCCATATCAATCTGTTGGAGCTGAGGGCCGTCAGGCTTGCCCTGAAGGCTTTTCTGCCGACTGTGCGAGGAAAGAATGTCCTGATTCTGACAGACAACACAGTGGCCATGCACTCCCTCAACAAAAACGGGGGGACAGGGTCACTTCCTCTGTGCAGGGAGGCGATGCAGCTCTGGTTCTGGGCCATCCAGCAGGAAATTTCGATCTCGGCAGTTCATCTGGCCGGAGACGAAAACGTGACGGCGGACGCTCTGAGCAGGCAGAGCACTATCTCTCACGAGTGGGAGCTGGCTCAGGAGATTCTCCTGGAGATCTTCGCTCTTTGGGGGAAGCCTCAAGTGGATCTCTTCGCCTCCGGTGTCAACCGGAAGTGCGAAAGGTTCTGCTCGCAGGAATTTCCTCCAAGAGGAGCCTTTGGAGACGCATTTGTGGTGGAATGGTCCTTCCCACTGCTGTATGCGTTTCCTCCAGTCCCCGTCATCCCGCAAGTGCTGCGGAGGTTACGGAGGTTCGGTTCCCGGATGATCCTCATTGCTCCAGCATGGGCCCAGAGGACGTGGTACCCGGACCTTCTCGACTTGTCCATCTGCCCTCCACGTCGTCTTCCCTACCGAGACGATCTGCTCTCACGGGATGGGGGTCAGGTTCTCCATCCAGAGGTCAGGTCCCTCAACCTTCACGCTTGGCTTCTGAAAGGTTGAGGTAAAAGGATTGGAACCTCCCTGAAGACGTGATGGAGGTGTTGCTTTCGGCCAGACGGCTGGCAACAAAGTCCCTGTACCTTTGCCGTTGGAGAAAGTTCTGCGACTGGTGCAGGGTTAAGAATGTGGACCCTTTTTCATGGGACATTCCTATGGTTCTGTCTCTTTTGCTTTCTTTGGCCCACAGGGGCCTGCAAGTGGGTACCATCAAAGGTTACCTGGCGGCGCTGTCTAGCTTCAAGCGCTCGTCTGAAAAATGTTCTTACTTTAAAGTTCCTTTAATTTCGCAGTTTCTGAAAGGGCTCACTCATGTGTTTCCTCCGACACCTTTCCAGGTGCCCGGTTGGGATTTGAACATGGTTCTGAAATTCCTCATCGGTACTCCCTTTGAGCCTTTGCATTCTTGTCCTTTGAGACTGCTAACTCTTAAAACTGTCTTTTTGGTTGCGGTCATTTCCGCTCGCAGAAGGAGTGAGTTACAGGCACTTTCAGTTAAGCCACCCTTCACTGTGTTTCACAAGGACAGGGTTGTCCTTAGAGTTAAACCTTCTTTTCTTCCGAAGGTGGTTTCAGAATTTCATTTAAGCCAGAAGGTTATTCTTCCGGCATTCTATCCTCCTCCACATCCTGGTAAGGAAGAGGAGAGGCTCCATAGGCTGGATCCTAGGAGAGCTTTAAGCTTCTACATTTCACACATGTCCCGGGTCAGAGTGGACGATCAACTCTTTATTGGTTACGCTGGAAGGCGTTTGGGACAAGCTGTGACTAAGCAGACTTTGTCTCGCTGGATCATCTTGGCAATTGCCGAATGTTACCGCTTGGCGGGTAAGGAACCTCCGGTAGGCTTACGGGCCCATTCTACTAGGGGTATGGCTGCCTCTTCTGCCCTGCAGAGGGGTGTTCCCATTCGCAACATTTGTGATGCAGCCACGTGGGCTTCGGTCCATACTTTTGTTAGACACTATGCCCTGGATTCTGTCCATAGACCGGATTTGGCCTTTGGCAAGGCGGTCCTTTGCTCTGCAATTTAATTGGGCATTCTAAATTTGTATATTCTAAATTCTTTTCCCACCTCCTTACGTTGGTACTGCTTTGGGAGTCTGTCATAGATATGGAATACGTCGGAGGACCCAATCCCCTCGAAGAACAAGTTACTCTCTTTCCTTGTAACGTTCTTTTGATGGGATGGTCCGACGACGTATTCCATATCGCTCCCTCCCTGCCTGCCCCGCTACAGAATTTCTTATGCTATTGCAGCTTCTGCTTCCGCAAGGCTTTTCTGTGGTCAGACTGGCAAGAGATTGGTGCCACATGTTCTGGGAAAAAACTACAACTGAGGCTACGGGTGTCGTGCGTCCTACTTGTAACATCTGGTGACGTCGGCCGTCGGAGGAGGTCCTCGAGGACGGCATATCGACGTCATCGACGCAGGACGCAGACGCCGAAAGATTTTCCGAAGCAGCACAGCTGTGGACATTACTGTCATAGATATGGAATACGTCGTCGGACCATCCCATCGAAAGAACGTTACAAGGTAAGAGAGTAACTTGTTCTTCTGGGGGAGCAGGGGCAGATAGACGGGTATAGGGATAGGGGAAAGCCAGGATAAAAGGGGAGAGGTAGAATATTTCACCAGCGAACATGTATTCTAGTCGATGGCATCTACAGTCTTCAATGATTTTGGCACTTAACCCGTTTTCTTCTGATTCGACAAGTTACCTTCAGTGTTGTGTTGTACTGTTTGCAGTTGTTTCATGGACTTCATTACTCCTGTGCAAAATAGCCAAACGTCTCCGATTTTCATCTCCTTCAGAACCTGGAGCTAAGTTTAAAATGGGTTTGATTAGTGCATTGGCAAATACTGCTACCTGATCATCTTCCTGTATCTCTTTAAAGTGCTTGCATAACTCAAGAGGAAAAAACATTTAAAGTTCTTGTTTCTATACATTACTACCATCGCACTCTCACACTTTCAAAACAAGTATAATTGTTTGTTTGCCCTATTTCTCCCATACTCTGCCTTCCTTTTCTCCGTCTGCCCTTCCTTTCCCCACATCTGCTCATCTCTGCACACCTCGGCCCTCGTTCTCCTCCTGTACTCTTTGCTCCCTCTTCTGATTACCTCTGTTCCCCATGCCTCCCTCTTCGCACCTGCTCGTCCTAGTTCCCTGCCTTCGCCCCTCCTTGGCCTGCAACCTCTTCCCGCCCAGTGTCCCCTCTTACTACACCTGCCGTACTTCAGCCCCTCACTCTTTGCTCCCTCTTCTCATTACCTCTCCCTCCTACCCGGTGCTGATGTATTCCACAGCAAATAACTCTGGAGGTAATCGTTTCCTGAGCCCTTTGTTCTGTTTTATTAAATGAGGCTCCTGCTTTGCACAAGGTCTGCATGGGAGAGGGGACTCATACAACATCACAGGGGCCTGGGCAGGGGAGGGGGACTCGTACATCTACACAGGGGAGCTGGGCAGGGGAGGGGGGACTCCAACAACATCACGGGGGGCTGGACAGGGGAAGGGGACTCCAACAACATCACGGGGGGCTGGGCAGGGGAAGAGGGACTTTAACAACATCACTTGGGGCTGGGCAGGGGAGGGGGGACTCCAACAACATCACGGGGCAGGGGTGGGGGACTCGTACATCTACACGGGGGGCTGGGCAGGGGTGGGGGTACTCGTATATCAACACGGGAGCTGGGCAGGGGAGGGGGGTCTCATACAACATCACGGGGGCAGGGCAGGCGGGACTCATACATCTACACAGGGGGCTGGGCAGGGGTGGGGGGACTCCCAACAACATTACGGGGGGCTGGGGAGGGGAGGGGGACTCAAAAAACATCACGGGGGGGCTGGGCAGGGCAGGGGGGACTCATACAACATCACGGGGAGCTGGGCAGCGGAGGGGGACTCAGAAAACATCACGGGGGCTGGGCAGGGGTGGGGGTACTCATATATCAACACTGGGAGCTGGACAGCAGAGGGGGCACTCAGAAAACATCACGGGGGCTGGGCAGGGGTGGGGGGACTTATACAACATCACGGGGGGCTGGGCAGGGGCGGGGGGACACATACAACCAAGTTTAGAGAGTGGCGCAGACGCTGCTTCTGGGCTGAGGGGGCGGGAGCTGCATCCCCAGCACCGCTATGAAAGCATAACGGTTGCTTGTAAAAAGTAACGCCAACAGCGAGGGGGAATGGGGGACTCATACAACATACAAGGCAACTAGAAATGGGCTGGATTTGGAATTTGGCAAAAACCGCCACTACTACGGATTTAGAATCTGAGGGAGCCGGGAGCACAAAGCCCATGCCCGAGTTTCCAGACACAGGCACCCGGTACCGCAGAGCCTTCGAGAGGGAAATTCCCAGCTCAGAAGCCAGGTCGCAGCTCACACAACGACCGACCGGCACCCGTTCCACCCACCCAGCACACTCACGCCTGAGTCCCGACCACACTAACACACGGATTTACCATATAAATACTGTGATAGCACAGCAGCACACAGCAGCTAGCCCAGGAGCAGTGGAGCAACGCGGCACGCAGAACACATGTGCTCAGCTGCTGTACAGAGTACAGACGAAATGTAGGAACCTAGGCACACCGTCGCTGTGGCCACACCCCTTGCAGTCCGATTGGACGGAATGCAGAAGTCGCAAAAGATTGACAGAGGTCGCAAACCAATCGGCAGAGGTCGCTCTTGCGACCCCTAAATGACGTCCCTGCATTACAGATACCTAATGGGGTTCCTGTTATAGAGTGCGTCACGAGGACGTTGCGTACCTGTTCGTCTGGTTGAAGACCTAGATGATGATGCCAGGCTGTCAGGAGTCTTGCGTGGATGTGGTTGATGACGCGAGAAGCCAGCCCAGCTCCCGCCCGAAATGGAACCGGGTTGGAGATGAACCAGCTCCCAACGCCACGAGTCTGCTCACCCCTGATTAACGTGGCGTCAGGACAGTGCAAGCACTGACAGGGGGAGCCTTTCCAGATGACGATACTGAGTCCCAAGGAAGTCTGGATCCGGAAGATGGTAGTCCCAAGGAAGACTGGATCCGGAAGTCCCAGGGGAGACTGGATCCGGAAGATGGAAGTCCCAAGGGAGAGGACACAGTGGAGATTGGTAGGAGGCAGGATCCGGGAAGGAAGGTAGAAGAATGGCTCACAAGGTAGAGGGAGGCTGAAAGTGCAGGCAGACAGGGTACAAGGGCAAGGACCAATTAATAACCACAGGGGAACCACCCAACTCAGAAAAGGGGAAAGGGAACCACCCTACCACAGGACAAGGGAAGGAAGGACAAGGCAAGGCAACTGCAGATGTACCCGAGGGTACCAGGAACAAGGAGGACAGGAGTCAGGTAACAGGTAAGGTAGGAACAAGGAACCGGCGAGGAAACACGATCCTAATCAAACCGCGTTGAGACGCAGTTTGGATGAACGACCGGGCTCCTTAAATAGGACTGCCAACCCCTAGGAGGCTTGGAACGCAAGCCGAGCCGACTCCCAAGCGTTGGTTGGCTCGGAGAGAGGCGTGGACCGCAAGGTCCTCCAAGCGAGTACTCCGTGCAGCGCGCATGCGCGAAGAGCGCGGAATGGCCGCCCGCGCATGCGCTGACCAACCTGCCCAGGAAACCCGGAAGCGCGCGATGACCAGAACAACCCAGGAACCCCTAAGCGAAAGCGCGGGTACAGCCTCCAGGACGGGGCGCGCCGCTTCAAGTAAGTGGACCCCAATGCGGGCGGCGTGACACTTCCTGAATTGATAACTTACACCATTTGTAAAAGCACCATTAATAAGGCACACAGAAGTGGAAACAAAGCCTGGTAAATATGTCAGAACAATGACAAAGTAGATAAGATGGGCAGAATTTTCTTTTTGACAAATGTGTGCAATTTGTTTATTAATAGTTTTTTAGAAACTGTCCCTGAAGATGGTGAAAGGGAACTCTTTCTCGAGAATATGAGAATATGCTAAATTGTATGAACGTAATAAATGTATACGTATTATAAGTGATACCTCATGCAGGTCCTTCCAGTCGTTTGGGTTACGCTACCCAAACAAAAATCTCCTATAATTACTTTGTACTCCACTGTCTAAGTGGAGCTTTTTCTGTCAACGGGACCAAATAATTTAAAGAAAAAGAAGAAGAAATAGATAGCGGTGCCCACTCAAAACCCTGATAACATCTCAGTGGCAGTGGACATCGCGGACACGAGTTTCCGCCAGATGGGGAACGGAGTGTACCTGCGTCGTCAAGGTTGGTGGAAGGCAAAAAACTTCCGCCAGAACATTCAGACTAAGGTGCAGGATATGCCATTCGTTTGGGAGAACCTCTTCGGAAAGACAGTCGACGAGTCTTTGCAGACAATAAAGACCGACACAGAGATGGCACGCTCCCTGGGAACTTTGCAACAGCGACGGCCATCATCCTTTCGCTCTTTCAGAGGAAAGCCTGGAAGATCTTTCAGGGTTATAATACCCCATACTAGCAGCCTTCACGCTCCTCCACTCAAGAAGCATACAGGGGTCGCTCTCAAGGCAGCAGAGGGCAACTGTGGTGCCAACCGCAGGGCAGAATGCCGACCCCCTAACAGGCCTGAACTGGCCGTGGCCTTGGGCCCCCCTTATGCAATCCGGTGGGAGGCCGGCTGGTGAAGTTCGTCAGCATGTGGGGAAAGATCACCACGGACAGATGGGTTCTGGACACTCTCGGACAGGGGCACACCTTGGAGTTCCACCGCATGTGTCCTTGTATCCCACTGATTCAGCGATGAGAACAACACAGACCACAGCTTCTGCAAGAGGTGCGGGCCCTGTTACAGAAAGGGGCAATAGAACCCATCCCCCAGCATCTCTGGAATTCTGGAGTATATTCCAGGTACTTTCTGGTTCGAAAGAAAACAAGGGGTTGAAGGCCGATCCTGGATCTACGTCGTATCAACAAATACTTAAAGCCCCAGAGGTTCCGGATGGTCACGTTGTAACACGTGCTTGGCCATCTGGAGCGAGGAGATTTTCTGGCGTTGTTGGATCTGGAGGACGCCTACTTCCACATCCTCATTCACAAGAAACACCACAAGTTCCTGCGATTCGTAGTTGAAGGTCAGCACTACCAGTACAAGACTCTGCCTTTGAGCCCGAGGGTTTTTACGAAGTGCTTGGACCCGCTGGGGGCACATCTTTGTCTACAAGGCATCCCGTAAACCCGTACCTGGACGACTGGCTGGTGCGTTCCTGCTCATACTCTCTGGCAAGCAAGCACACATCAAGAACTGCACGTCTGCTGACGAGTTTGGGTTCGCCATAAACTATCCAAAGTCTTTCTTCATGCCATCTCAGGATGCGCTGTTCCTAGGTGCCCGACTCAATGCAGTGACCTGTTTGCCGTCACCCTCAGAGGAGAGGGTGATAGCCATACAAGGAAAGTGCAGCGACTGTCGTCGGCTCAGACGGTGACGGTTTGGTCCATCATGTTGCTGGTGGGCATGGTGTCCTCCTGCATCAGCCTTGTTTGCCTCTGCAGACTTCGCATGAGACCTCTCCAGGAGTTCCTAGATGCGAGGTGGATGCAAGTGTTTGGGAACTTTGCAGAGAAGATATCCCTCAACAAAGAGTTCCGTTGGGCGATACAGTGGTGGGGTGTACAGCTGCATCTCATCCAGGGAACTCCATTTCAGGTTCCTCCTTACCAGGAGACGGTCACCACGGACCCCTCTCTAGAGGGATGGGGAGCTCAAAACGGACAGTTACACGTCTGAGGCCTCTGGCAACCGGAAGAGAAGGACCTCCACATCAACGTCCTGGAACTTCGGGCTGTATTCTGGGCCCTCAAGTCTTTTCTACCGTCGTTGAAGAGGAAAGTGGTGAGGATTTACACAGACACCACCACCACCATGTTATACAACTGGAAATGAGGGGGGACCAGCTCACCGGCACCTTCCAAAGAGGCCCAGGACCTGTGGCACTGGACCATTCGTCAAGGCATGTTCCTCATCCTGTTTCACCTAGCGAGAGTCAAGAATACCATTGCAGACTCCCTCAGCAGGGAACTGCGTTCTTGCCACGAGTGGGAACTTTACGAGGCGGATCGTCTGTTTGGAAAATGGGGCCAGTGCCAGAGGTTCACCTAAGGAGCATGGGGGGATGCGATGCGTTCTCGTTCCCTTGGGAGGGACGATTCCTGTACGCTTTTCCTCCATTTCCACTCCTCTTAGGTGTGATCAACACACTCAGACAGTGACACTGCAGGATGATACTCAGTGCCCAAGCATGGCCGAGACAAATCTAGTGTCCGCATCTGCTGCGTCTGTCAGTGGCCCCGTACATCAGGCTGCCACTGTCCCCGGACCTTCTCGCCAGAGGGGAGAGGGGGCGATTCTGCATTACGACCCAAAGTATCTGAACCGGAGGGAATGGCTCCTACAGCCCTAGAGTTTGGAGGCTTTAACCGCATAATGTAAGGAAATCCTGGCCGGGTCCAGAGCCTTGTCAACATTGAAGTGCTACAGTCATAAATAAAAACGCTTCTCTGTTTGTGCCGTACTCAGAAGATTACCCCGCTGCATGTCACGACCCTGCAACTTCTACCATACTTGCTTTCCTTAGCCGAAGCGGGACTGGCTCACGCCTCTATCAAGGTCCAGCTTGCCGCCATATCCAGGTATACCAGGTCTACCGGCAGACCTTTGCTGTGATCTCACAGACTCGTCAAGGAGTTCCTCAAGGGACTCTTCAGGAATTTCACGCCAGTGACGCCTCCTGCCCCGGCTTGGGAGCTCAATGTAGTGCTAACTAAGCTCATGGGAGCTCCTTTTGAACCTATGCATCAGGTCCTGCTCAAGTTTCTCTCTTGGAAGACGGCTTTCCTCGTGGCTTTCCTCGTGGCTATCACCTCCGCCAGTCGGGTCGGGGAGATTCAGGCCCTGTCTTTCAAGCAGCCTTACTCGTCTTTCCACACTTCAAGGGTGGTACTGCGTACACACCCCACCTTTATGCCAAAGGTACTGTCGGAATTCCACCTCAATGAACTCATGGTGTTACCTGTCTTCTTCCCGAATCCGTTGTCGCCATCGGAAAGGGCCTTGCATTCGCTGGATATTGCTTGTGCCTTGAAGTTCTACGTGACACGTACGAAGAATTTTCGAAAGACTTCCTGGTTGTTCGTCAACTTTGGACCTGTAAATTAAGGAATGGCCTTATCGAAGGCTTCGATCTACAGGTGGCTCTCTGGCTGCATCATGCACTGTCATCGACTGGCTAGCAGGCCGTTGCTAGGCCGGCCGAGAGCCCACTCCATCAGAGCCATCACAGCTACGACAGCGTTTCTCTCTGGTGTGCCCCTGCTCGAGATCTGCAGGGCTGCTACGTGAAGGTCCATGCATACCTTCACAAGGTTCTACTGCGTCAGCAGGGATTCCAGGGAGGAGTTCCAAGTCGGGCAAGCGGTGCTACGCAACCTGTTTGTTTGAGGTGAGTCTGTTCCAGAGGCGAGTGTTTATTGCTTCTGTTAAGCCTTGCCATCTCCCGTGGTTGTGTATATGTACTGCTGTGTAGTAATTATTCATGAGCATGTGAATTCATGGCAGACCCCATGCTGGAGAAGGTTTAAGTTACTTACCTTTAACTATTGTTCTCCAGCGTGGGGCTGGCATGGATTTGCATGAGAACCCCCCTCCTTCCCCTTTGTGGCTCTTTTTGGTTCATACTGCCACTTGCTTACCAAATCTGTAGATGGCCACGAGGGCTGGATCTTATGGAGAGGACTGTCATTGGATGAGGACAGTATGACCCAGAGGACAGTGATTGATTGGTTTAGAGGAGAATTAAAAGTTTTACAATGAAACAGTTTTTTCTTTTAAGGAGGATTCCCAGCCTGACGACGGGGAATATTCATAAGTATGTGAATCCATGCCAGACCCATGCTGGAGAACAGTAGTTACAGGTAAGAACCTTAAACCTTCTCTCCTTTTGATACTCTCTATCAGGAGGGCATCCCTCCTGCCACTCTTGTTTTCTCACTTTCACATCAGATAACTGCTGACAACATTTCTTTAGCACACTTGCTCTTCTTTGGCTTTGGCAATGCTTGTTGGTATCTGGTTCCACTAGTGCCTCTTACTCACTCTAGCAACATTGGTTACAATCTCTTGAACAGTGCTCTCTTGTTGTTGAGCCAATATGATCTACATGTTGTTAGAAGTATTGCCCCCTCGTTACTTTGGCAATGGTGGTTGTAATTGGCTGACTTCAATATTGCTCCTTCCTTACTTTGGCAATGGGGGTTATAGTTACCCTGCTTATGTATGGACCCCTCTTTGTCTTACCAATCATATTGGCTTAACTAGTAATGATTGTAACCTTTTCTTTCTTGTTTAACAAGTTCTGATTATGCCAGTATGACTTTCTTATTTTAGCTCGGTATTCAAAAGTGCTTTCAGTAGCCTTCCTTACATTATTTCGATATTCAAAAGTGCTTTTAGTGGCCAGTGGTCGATCAGAGCGTACCGGGATTACCTGTCAATCGTGAACTCAGCAGTCTTTGTAAAAGCATCTGCTCTATCCACCACCACGCTTCATTCTGCTTCTGCTGTTGCTGCCTTTCACACAGCATCCCGCTTCGTGATTCATGCCGCCTGCGCACTATGGTGCTCGCCAACCACTGGGACACAGTGCACAATTAGGAGAGCCTCTCTCTCCAAAGGGAAAGCTTGTTACTACGCCTTGTTCCGCTCTGCAGCCTCTGCATTCAAGGACATAAGGCTTTTTGCCACCCTCTCAGGACCGACATCCGCATTAGCAATAGCGGCGGTCCCAGAATCTCCCTTCGTCTTCCATTGCAACTGCTGCTGGCGACTTCTACAATTCCTCCTTCCCATTCTAATGGCCTGCATATAAGGGGGCCTTATGTATTCAAAAGTCCTGCTCAGGTGTGGGTCATCAGAACCTCTAGACTACATCTTGCACTTTAGAGCCTGTGAGTCCCTCTTCCATAAGTCCCAAGATGTCCATTCTTTAGAAGTTGCCAATACTTATTTTTGCTTTTTATTTCAATTTGTAGGATAGATTAGAATAGGTGGTTACACATACGGATCTTTCCTATTGATCGTCCTTAGATTGTTGCTGCTATAACACTTTTCTAGGAATATTAGTACCTCTTTTCCTAGCTGCTCTCATACATTTTTTGGGGTATCTCTTGGTCTGTATTTTTTTTGCTGTGTTTTCAAAGTCAGTCATCTTGGAACTATTGCGGTGAAGCTGTATAAATTGGCTAAAAGGTACGTTTTCACGTAACGTTTTGGGATGGAAGCCATCAAAATTTTGCAACGTGTTGGTGTCACTGGGTTTACTAAATGGTCTTCCTTTTAATACGTGATCTTCACAAAAGGTGCTCACATCCAAAACCGATAGGGCAGATGTACCTTTTTCATATGTGAATCATAGATGTCGATTCAAACTATTTAACCATCCAATGAATTCAATTATTTTGTCTGCTGGGCCTTCCCAAATCACAATGATATTGTTGATAAACCTATGCCATGATTTTATATAAGGGCCATATTCATGGTAGATGGAGTAAATGAATTTCGAGTGGATTGTGTCCTCCAACGTATTCCTCATCTTACATGTATTCCATCCAGCTTTAACTGCTTCGGAAAATTTTTCGGCAGAGGGTGACGTGCGTCGATGTCGTCGAGTCGATGGTCCCTCAAAGGCCTCCGTCGAGGGTGACGTCATCGGGTGTTATAAGTAGCACGCGCGGCGCCCATTGGCCTCAGTTCCGTTTTTCCGCAGTATACGTTGCTTCGGAGATTCGGCGCGCCTCGAGTTCTGTAGAGATATACAAAATATACGAATATGTCCTCGTCATCGACGCCGACCATGACCCCGAGATCGGGTTTCAAAAAGTGTAAATCGTGCAGTTCAAAAATGTCTATCACAGACCCGCACCAAGAGTGTTTGTGGTGCCTCTGAGAAGGCCACGACATGGAGGTCTGTACGAAGTGTCAGGCGATGACGGGGAAGGCCTTGCGAGAGAGAAGGGAAAAACTACAGGTAGGTCGTAAACCCAACCGTAAAGCCTCTAGCGTCGAGTCGAGGTCCCGTGAGGAGAAGTCTCCTCGACGCGAAAGGCATCGGTCCAGGTCCCGAAGCGATTCCCATCGCTCATCATCTTCGACAAAGAAACCGAAGAAACGACGCCACAGGTCCCCCTCCACCTCGTCCTCGGACGAATCCCCCGAAAGGATGAAATGTCCCACAAAACATTCATCATCCGAAGAATGGGAAGCATTCAGGGTCAAAATGATGGAGGTGTTTGAGAAAGCGAAGCCTCGGTCCGCGCCTTCTTCGGAAGCCGGCCGGGAGCGTCATCGCTCCGACACTCGCCTGCCCTCGGGCCCGAAAGAGGAAGGATAGAGAGCCTTCCAGGACGCCGAGTGAGAAAAGTTGGTCGAGTCGACCGCTCGAGGTCACCGACGCCGTCCGAGACCGAACGCACCTCGAAGGGCAAATCTTCGAAGAGCGACTCGACGCCCTCGAAGTCGACGCCGCCGAAGACGGTTATTACGTCGACGCCATCGACGCCCAAAGCTCCAGTTCGGCAAAATCAGCCAGAAAAACTTGTAATGCCTTCAGGACCCATAAATACTCCTCCTCCACCTCTCCCAGAAAAGGTTTTCAAACCTATTCCTAGGAAGGAATTTTTTAAGTCCCTGACCTCAATTTTTGAGATAAAGGAGAAATCTGATGAGGAGAATGTACCCTTTGGGCTGGAATATGGCACCCCAAATGTCCCAGAATGTCTGATCTCAGAAGAAAGCAGAATGAGGGATTTGGTGGAATCACTACACAATGCAAGTGGCATTGATACATCTCCTGAAAATGACTTTGGTAGGCCAGAACCAGGAGAACATGCCAATCCATCATACCGTCAGCTTATGACAAAGGTCATAGATTATTTAGGATGGGCCAGACCTCTAACCCAATTCATCCAAGATGATCTAACAGACATATTGGATCATGGCCCTACTGAAGACCCAATACTACCTTTTCATGTAGCCTTACAAAATAGTGTGGCCAAAAATTGGGAGGCTCCGGATTCTATTCCGCCAGTGTATAAATCCCTCTCTTCAAAATACCGCCCTGCCAGTAGCGACCTCAGCTATCTGTCAAAACATCCCACTCCCGAGAGTTTGGTCATACAGACAGCCACAGCTTCTAACAAACTGGCGTACCCTTCTATCCCTCCGGACAGGGACGATAAGCGTGTGGATGGCTGGGCACGGAAGGTATTTTCAGCTGGGAGTATGGCGTTCAAATCAGCCAACTCCACATCTGCCTTGGCAAAGTTTTCGTACACTCTGTGGGAGTGCATTGCAATGGCGGCGGAGCACATACCAGAAGGGGACGAAAGGGAAGGATTCCTAGCCATCGTTAGAGATGGAAAGGAGGCCATGCAGGAATCCCTTGAATCTGGTATGGACACTGTTGATAGTGTGAGCAGGTCCATGGGCACTAGCACGGTAATGCGCAGATTTGCGTGGTTACGGAAGTCGGGCTTCGCATCAGACGTGCAGAACCGTCTTCTAAACATGTCCTTTGACGGGTCTCACCTTTTTGGCAGCAAGGCTGACGAGAGTCTTGAGAGGTTGCAGACCTCAAAAGTAGCTGTAAAGTCTTTGGGAGCTGCTATTAGGCAACCTCAGCCTTTTCGTGCGCCAGGACAATCTTGGAGAGGACGATCCTATCGTTACTACTCCTCATATAGAAAGGCGAGAGGAATGGCCAGTCAAAGGGGTTAGAGAAAGGCTACTCGCGGCGGACGAGGAAAACGTGCAAAACCAGCTCCAACAACAGCCTCTTTGCCATCAGCGGCTGCAACAACCGTCACAAAACCACTTTGAGGACTTGCATCACAAGACACCTTTAGGAGGCAGGCTGTCACAGCATCTGCAAGAATGGCGAGCCGTTACTTCAGATGTTTGGGCTCTAGAAATAATAGTCCAAGGTTACTGCCTTCCTTTTCTAACGCAACCTCAAAGCAATCCACCAAGGAGACACCCTTTCAAGTTTTCAGACCCGCTCCTACAGCAGGAAGTTCTACGCCTGCTGGAGAAAGGTGCTATAGAACCGGTACCTGCAGCGCAGTGGAACAAGGCATGGTACTCCCCGTATTTTTTGATCCCCAAAAAGGACAGAGGACTGAGACCCATCCTGGACTTAAGAAACTTGAACAAGTTCCTCAGGAAGGACAAGTTCAAGATGGTTACCCTTTCTCAGATCCTTCAGGCCCTTCAACTCCAGGATTGGTTGGTGTCATTGGACCTCCAGGATGCTTATTTTCATGTGCCAATTCATCTCAAGCACAGAAAATACCTGAGGTTCGTAATTGGCGACTCACACTATCGGTTTCGAGTCCTGCCATTCGGATTGACCTCCGCCCCGAGGGTCTTCACCAAACTGATGGTAGTAGTGGCAGCGCACCTCAGGAGAGGGGGGATTCACGTCTACCCCTACCTGGACGATTGGTTGATCAGAGCATGTTCTGCCGAACAGGCACTGTATCACCTGAAAATCACCTGCCACTTCCTTCACAGACTGGGCTTCCCCCTCAATTTCAAGAAGTCACAAAGGACACCTTCTCAACGACTCCAATATATAGGAGCCGTATTAGACACATCCCTGGGAAAGAGCTCGCCTCCCAGGTCGAGGGCTCAAGACATTCTTCAGATGGTTTCCAAATTCCAAAATGCCCAAAATCTTCAGGCCTACGACTTCTTAAGGTTGCTCGGCCTCATGGCATCCTGCATCTTCCTGGTGCCGGAGGCACGCCTGAGAATGAGATCCCTTCAATGGGCTCTAAAGACTCAATGGTCCCAGTTCTCAGGTCAAATGACGGATCTTCTCCAGATTCCGAACAAGGTTCGACAAGATCTTCTATGGTGGACTTTTTCAGAGAATATCCTAAAAGGAGAATGTTTTTGGCAACCATGGCCGGAGATTACAGTAGTGACGGACGCCTCACTCATGGGGTGGGGAGCTCATGCCAACGATCTGACAATCAGCAGTCGTTGGTCTCCATCGGAGTCCAAACTACACATCAACCTTTTAGAGCTGAGAGCAATCAGACTAGCGCTGAAAGCCTTCCTGCCATCTGTAAGGGGAAAAAATTTCCTGATAATGACGGACAACACAGTAGCCATGCATTATCTAAACAAAAGGGGAGGTGTAGGGTCACTACCTCTATGCAGAGAGGCAATGCAGCTCTTGTATTGGGCAATTCCAGAAGGAATCTCTTTAACGGCAGTTCATCTAGCCGGGGAGGAGAATATGACGGCAGATGCTCTGAGCAGGCAGAGCAGGGTATCCCACAAATGGGAACTGGCTCAGGAAGTCATTCAAGAGATCTTCGCCCTTTGGGGAACCCCTCAAGTGGACCTATTTGCAACCGGAATCAACCGGAAGTGCGAAAGGTATTGCTCAAGGGAATTTCCCCTTAGAGGAGCCCTGGGAGACGCGTTCGTAGTGGAGTGGAATTTCCCACTATTGTACGCGTTCCCTCCGATTCCCGTCATTCCTCAGGTCATCAGGAGACTGAGACGCTTCGGGAACCGCATGATCCTAATTGCCCCGGATTGGGCCAGGAGAACGTGGTACCCGGACCTTCTAGACATGTCCATCTGTCCCCCAGTACGTCTTCCTCAGAGGGAGAACCTTCTCTCACAAAGGGAGGGTCAGGTTCTCCATCCAGAGGTCAAAACGCTCAACCTTCACGCTTGGTATCTGAAAGGCTGAGATATAAGGATTGGAACCTTCCAGATGACGTTATGGAGGTGTTGCTTTCGGCAAGAAGGCCAGCAACAAAGTCTCTATACCGTTGCCGTTGGAAAAAGTTTTGCAACTGGTGCAGAGAAAAGAATGTCGATCCTTTTCTATGTTCTTTTCCAGAAGTACTGTCCTTCCTCCTGTCCCTAGCACATAGAGGTTTAAATGTTGGAACCATTAAAGGTTATCTTGCGGCGCTTTCCATCTTCAAGCGCTCGTCGGAAGAATGCTCCTTTTTCAAAATTCCTTTGGTAGTGCAATTCTTAAAAGGACTCACTAATGTGTTTCCTCCTTACCCTTTTCAATTACCAATTTGGGATCTCAATATGGTCTTAACATTCTTAATGTGTGCTCCTTTTGAGCCTTTGTCTATTAAGATTGCTGACATGGAAAACTGCTTTCCTAGTTGCTTTAACATCTGCAAGAAGAGTGAGCGAATTGCAGGCACTGTCTTCTGGGCCACCCTATACTGTGTTCCATAAGGACAGAGTTGTGTTGAGGGTTAAACCCTCATTTTTACCTAAAGTGGTGTCTGATTTTCATTTAAGTCAGAAAATTGTTTTACCCGCATTCTATCCTCCACCTCATCCTAGTAAGGAGGAGGAAAGATTACACAGGTTGGATCCAAAAAGAGCTTTAAGCTTTTACATCTCTAGGCTTTCTAAGCTCAGAGTGGACAATCAACTGTTTATTGGCTACACAGGAAAAAAATTGGGTCAATCGGTGACAAAGCAAACAATATCACGCTGGATTGTACTTTGCATTTCAGAATGCTACAGATTAGCACAAAAAGACCCACCAGAAGGCTTAAGGGCTCATTCCACCAGAGGCATAGCCTCCTCGACAGCCCAAAGAGGTGTTCCTATAAGGTCCATTTGTGAAACAGCAACTTGGTCTTCGCTGCATACCTTTTCTAAATTATATTGCCTGGATGCTTCCCAGTCTAAGGAGCTGAATTTTGGTAAAGCAGTACTATATTCAGCCATATAAGGGTATTGAAAAATCTAACCCCTCCTCCAAAGAAATTGTCCATACTGCTTTGGGAGTCTATCTAAGATGAGGAATACGTTGGAGGACACAATCCACTCGAAGAACAAGTTACTTACCAACTGGTAACGTTCTTTCGATTGGATGTTCCTCCAATGTATTCCTCATCGCCCTCCCAACCTACCCCTCTGTAGATCTTTCCGGGTTATTGCCACTTCAATCTCGCAAGGCGAATACCTGTCTTCCGGCACAATCTACTTAGTGCAAAATCAATAGTAAGAGGGAAAAACAGAACTGATGCCAACGGGCGCCGCGCGTGCTACTTATAACACCCGATGACGTCACCCTCGACGGAGGCCTTTGAGGGACCATCGACTCGATGACATCGACGCACGGCGCCCTCTGACGAAAATTTTTCCGAAGCAGCTAAAGCTGGATGGAATGCATTTAAGATGAGGAATACGTTGGAGGAACATCCAATCGAAAGAACGTTACCAGTTGGTAAGTAACTTGTTCGACTCTTCAAATGCATTTACGTATACATTGGCCAAATAAGGTGCCACCGTCGAGCCTGTTGCTGTGCCTTCAACCTGTTGGTATAAAGTATTGTCAAATCGAAAGAAATGTTTCATAAGTGTCATTTCTGTGGTCCAAAGTATGAAGTCCATATGTGTGGAACCTAAATCAGGGAATTCATATTTGAGATTTTCAGCCACTATTTCTAGCACTTCTTGTTGGGGCACATTGGTGAAGAGTGCCCCCACGTCCATCCCAATTAATACATTTACTTACTGCCGGATCAAAAGGGCAACCTATCAAGGATATAAGATGGGAGGGTATCCTTGATATAAGATAACATGAAAGGAATTTTTTGTTTTAGGAAATAATCTGCATACTGGGATAAATGCTCCAAAATAGAGCTATTGCCCGAAACGATGGGTCTTCCTGGAGGGGGATTTTTCCCCTAATGAATTGTAGGCACTGTATAAAAGATTGATCGGTGTACAGATCTTGTCGGGTTTCAAAAATTGGGCTTCTTGACTGCAGATGACCCCTTCTTCCTCAGCTACAACGGAAGTAAGTGGGCCCAGCGACTCTAAAGAAACTAGTTGTGGTGCCACTAAAAATCTGAGTTTGCGGCAGGAGCTTGTATACCTGTTTCCACCCCACATAGGGATTGTATGAATATAAAGTCCTCATCCTAATTCTCCCTTACCTGGTTGTGATCATTGGAGTTCCGGTCAAGGTCCCCGCCCCCCCCAAGGGTAACCCATAGTGTGGTGAGATTGGGACAGTACCACTTAACCAGGTTCGGACTGACCTATAGGGCAATGCCCGAACCAAAAACACAAAATGCTAGTGTGGGCCAGTTTTTTGTGTGTGTCAAAGTGGACCTGTTTTTTGCCAATTATTGACCATTATGATAAGTTACTTCACCATGCTTCAGCGCCCTGATGCCCACGGGTTTGTGTGCGCTCTATAAATGTAAAAAAAATAAATGCAGCTGGAAGCTTTGACCAGGGTTACTTAATAAGTATTCTTTAAAATGCATAATTCGCATCATATTTTATGAACAACCTCTCCCTTGGGTACTACTCAAACAGTCTGTCACAAAAGGAATGAATTGCCATTTGCAACTGTGGGCCAGTTTTTCATTGGTGCCCGAGACAATTGTATACCCCAGTCCGACCCTGCACTTAACTGATTTGACCTGCTTTTAACAAGCATTTCACCTGGAACTACTACTCACCTGTTGGCTTTGCCCCTACTTGGTCTGTGACTTTAAAGTCTTCCAACTCCCTCCACATGCACATTGACTCTTTTATAGGCATTAGGCTTACTTACCGGGTAGCTAAATGATTTCTTTAGTTGTATGTGCCTATTTTGTATATGCCAGGGTCTACGTTGTGATTGCTTTGCACTGATTTTGTTTTTCTTCACTTTACTGCCTACATTTTACTTGTTTCAATTATCTTGAGCTTGTTTTGTAGGTCGATTTAGGGGGATATACTTTCCTTTTGCTTTATGTGCTTAGAGATTTACATGCCTAATTAAATGTTATTTCTATACTGCTGGAGTTATTTGAATACTTTGTTGGGCATATTCAGCAGCACTTCCTCAAGGGCATTCTCCCTTTCCTCACCTTCCTCCAGAAGCTCAATGTCTCCAGAGCCCTGGTTCTCTCTAGGCTGGACTACTGCAACAGCCTCCTCCTCAACCTGCCTCTTCTCTCACTTTGCCCCCACAACTAATCCAGAATAGGACTGCGAGACTTATTGTTGGCCTCAAGCCCTGGGACCGCATCTCTCCAGCCCTAAAATCTCTCCACTGGCTCCTGGTGACCGCAAAGATCAAATTCAAGACCCTTTGCATCATCCACAATGCTGTCTGGGTCCTGGGACCTCTTTACATCCAGCTTTCCCTCCCTAAATACCTCCCGGACAGAGTCCCTTAGTCTTGTGGCTCCAACTCTCTGCAAGTCCAACACTTCTCCAAGCAGAGAGGGGGAGGTAGATCCCTTTCCTCGGCTGGCTTCTCCCACTGGAACTGCCTCCCTCCCCCCTCAGACTTGAGCCAGATCTTCTTAAATTCCGGAAACTTCTCAAGACTTTTCTTTTCTCCTCCTCCTTCCCTCTCCTCCTCCCTTGCTAACTCTCCATCTGCTGCTGCGACTGGGGCCTGGTCCCTTCAGAGCCATACAGGGGCAACCAGACCACCCCCTACCAGTTCTCCCAGCATCCTTTGCCAGCACTTGCCCTCGGGCTCCCTTCCCTGGACTAGCCCAAGTTGGTCCTCCCTGTCAACCGCACTCATCCACCCCTTTCTCCTGGCACTTGCTAACTTGGCCCACCCAGCACTTGCCGCCCCCACCATAGGGGGCTCCCCACTCTTGCACTTCCCCTTCAACGCCCTCCCCCTTGGACTTACCACCTTGTCATCCACTTGCACAGTAGGATTGTCACAAGCCCAATATAACCGTTGTTCTACTTTTTTGATTCCAATGCCCCCCTCCTAACCCCGTACCCCACCTTGTCTTGTGGCTCCTGGAAACACATGTGTTTAGGCACCATACAAATGTTCAATAAGTAAATAAATACATATTCTGAAAGTGCAGTTTAACCAAGCCAAATAAGAGAAGATGGTGGGTTGAGCAAGAGAGGGTATGTGCAGTATATTGTTTGTGTTCATTTACTCACCCTTTTGTTTGATCCCTTTTTGAGTCTTAAAAAGTGTGCACAAGGAAAATGGTGCATTTAGGCATGAGGGTTGGCACAGCTGGACAAGGAGACTTGGACAATCAAATCTAGTAAATAAAGTGTGAGGAATGGACTCCATGAATTATTTTATTTTCGTTGAGATGTGTGTTCCAAAGACCTTGGCACTCAGTGATCCATTCCATAGCTATCCATAGTAAACTCTGTCCATGGACTCGAGGGGGTGGGGGGGGAAGATCCTTCAAAATTAGAGATCATGGTCTGGACAGGGTTCTGAGAGGTCAAAGCGCATGTCTTTATGTTCTTGGCATCTTCACATTGCTCTTTTTAGTGCTAATTTGCTCCTGAATCCATCTCATGACATAGTGTGATTACTTATTTAGTTGAGGTTTTATGGTTCATTTGTGTATCTGTTTTTACTCCTTTAATATATATGGTACATTTGTACAATGGTGAAATGCAGACGTGCCTTTTTTGCGCTATATAAAAACTTAAATAAATTAATAGATAAATCTCTCTCTGGATGTGCACATTGCATTTGTTCAACTCTGATATGCACATGTGTTGTCTTTTTGTTTTTCCTGGAAGGAATGAAGTGTTGGAGCACAAGACCTTCCACAGGTACACTGTGCGTGCGAAGAGGGGCACAGCGCAGGGGCTGAGAGACAGCCAGAGTCGCAGTAACATGCCCAAGTCTGCTGGTGCCTCGTTACGTCGGTACAACGAGATGGCACTTCTCAAGGTAAGTGAACTGATAATAATAATAATAATTTAGCATTTATATAGCGCTTCGAACCCTCAGGCATCTAAACGCTGCTTTTTATTACCCACGGGGTGTGGTGCTCATTTATCGACCTCGGAAGGATGAAAGGCTGAGTTTGGTCCTGCCGGGATTCGAACCTGCACAGATGTCAAAAGCGAGTTCTCTACTCGCTGTGCCTTCGGACCGGCTGATCTTGTAGACGGAGAGGTTCCACGCCATCCACGACCCCAATGACTCAGGCTGGTTCTAAGGAAGCTTGGCTGGAAGGAAAGGGGAGAGATGGTCTAGAAATGCAGATGATGGTCTGAGTGTTCGTAAATGTTGTTGAGGTTGTTTTGTACAAATCTCCGGGGATTTAAAACCACTAACATTAAGGCGGGGCAAGTACAACTGACCCAAAAGGGAAGCCAAGATCCAAGATGGCTGCAGTCGTGTGAAGACGCGTCCACCCGCCGCTCCTCGTAAGGCCGCGACAATTAGCCCATCATCAAGCATATCGGGCGATTCCGAGGACATGAAGCATAGTGAATGAATGGGAGCGAAAACCGTGCCAGCCAAGGGGGCTGAGGCGGACGGAGCATGTTGAAAAGCAGCGCTCCCACCCGGCATCATACGCGGCACCACAGAGAGGAGGAGGTGGCCTGGGGCGTGAGTCGGCGCAGCGCCGCAGGGGGACGCGGTGCGCCCGCCGAAGTACGATCTGCAAACCGCCAGGAAAGGAGACTGTCCCAGCGGGTGCCCACTCCCCCGGGGCAGAGCACAACCGCCCCCGTGTGGGGCTTAGGAGACGGGCGGCGGAGAAATCGCCGAGAAACAGGTGGGTCCCCTGGGAAAGGAGCGGACTGTGGGCCGGGTGGACCCGCCCCTCTACCCCGGACGACGCCGGAGGCCCTCGGCTTATCAGCGGATCGGCGGGGCACTGAAGCGGCCTGCCGGGGACCGGGCCTGTCGGAGCCCTACAGTTCATCTGCGCACTAAAGTGGCACGGGGGTGGGGGTCCCCGCAACGGCACCCCCTTACCCCCTGCACGTCTTGGCGGCCCTCCAACATCGCGGGGCCGGCCCACCCGGCAGTAGAGGCGAGTCTTCCACCGAACGCCTGAATGCTACAGAGAGCGCCGTTGGGCAGTGCCTACCCTTCACACGCAAGCAGGCTAGCGTATGCAGTGGGCGTAAGGGGAGTGAGGAGGGCCACAAGATAGTGGTACTGCTCGGGGCCACGCTCTGGAAGCCATAGAGGCGACGGTGACTGAGGGGGAGGTGGCGCATTGTACCTCCGCAGACGGATGTTGTCTCTCACAACAACATAGACGGCGCCTCGCAGTACCCGCTGAACCACGGTTTTGGGACTCCCCCAGGACAATTGGATCAGGCCCGCAGAGGCTCCCACGGAGACCCCCACAGACAAGCACCACCAGGTCTGATGAGGTGTATAAATGTCCAAATCACGGGGCAAAGCTACAGCACAATCCTCCCCCGCAGAAAAACCAGGGCAGGAATTTTAAACAGCTCTTGGGGACGCAAGACGACCCAACGCCTGCGCAGGACGACTTCCCCCCGCTGGGTTCCACCTCGACCCGAAGCAGGATGGAGGGAACTCCCATGAACAAAGAGGACATGCAAACCTGCTTTAAGGAACTTCAGTCGCAGCTGCTCAAGTCGGTTCAAGAGCAATTTACTCTTCTAAGGGGCGAGATGCTCCAGTCAATCCAAGAAGTCAAGCAAGATGTAGCCAAATTGGGAGAGAGAACCGACACAATGGAGAGAAAACTGCAGCAACTAGAGGAAGACTCCTTAAAATCCGAAGAAACATTGGATAGAATGGCCCAGACAACCATGTATCTAGAACAACAATGTGAGGACCTGGAAAATAGATTGAGGAGGTCCAATGTGAGAATCAAAAATCTACCGGAAACCATAGGGGACCCAGACCTGAAGTCGACGGTAACGCGTTTGCTTGACGAGATCCTGGCCGAGGAGGGGTGCCCGGGAGTGGGGATCGACCGCATCCATAGAGTGGGCCCCAAAAGGGGGGTCGAGCCGGGAACGAGACCCAGAGACGTGTTGGTAGCCATAACCTCTTATGCCCAGAAGGAAAAAATCCTGAGAAAAGCCAGACTGGCCCCCCCGGTGCGAGTGAATGGCCAAGAGGTGCAATTATATCAGGATCTGGCTCAGTCCACCCTTCTCAAAAGACGGATGATGGGTCCGGTAGTGCGCCACTTATCTGCTGCCCAAGTGAAATATAAATGGACCTTTCCGTTTGGCCTCCTGTTTACATGGGAGGGATCCCAGCACAGGATCAGCTCCCGCGAAGGAGAAAAGATACTGGGCATATCGAGTGGAGGGGAAGGTGCACACTCGAAACCCCAGAGGAAACCCAGGGGGCCACACCAGCGAGAGGGGTGGGAGACGGTCCACAAGAAGGGAACTGACAAGAAAGCTTAATCAGCAAAAGGTCACGTCGACGCTAACCAAGAGCTTAAACTAAGTCAGGAGTCGCCCTGGCACACTTCAGCCGAACTGAAAGGATATGATGGAATCGCCCGATGGCCTATCAACAGGCCGAGGAGAGGAAGCGGAAGTTCTCAAATGGATTCTCCAGTGGGGTTTAGGAATCCCCGCAATGGGTTTATGAGGGGATTTATGAACTGGGAGCACTGGACACTTCATCTCAGGGCATGTAGCAACCCAGTTCTTACCTCAAGGGATCTTGTTGGGGGGGAGGGATTATGGGGAAATTGCGAGTTCAGGACGACAAAACAAACACCTGACAGAATGCAGAGTACACCAAGAGAATGGAGCGACCTCGGAAAATCCACACGTCAACCTTTTCATGAATACAATACATAAAACTCCAGTGACGGTCCTCACAGAATGTGAGGTGCATGAATACTCCCATCAAGAGAGCCAAGTTGGACAGACAAGCAGGGATACAGAAAGCTAACATTCTACTGTACCAAGAGACACATATAAAGAAAAGGGACAAGGCTTGAGTGAAGATAAAAGGGGCTAGGCATATTTTCCAATCAAACGCTGAGGGAAAGAGGGCAGGGGTCCTGATAGCCATAAAAGACACTTTGAAGGCACAGATTCATGGCCACAGAGCTGACAAGGAAGGGAGATATATCATCTTGAACATCACGGTCGAGGGGAGGCGGATCACCCTGGCATCGGTCTATGCCCCCAATGCAGGGCAAGAGGCATTCCTAAAGGACCTGCTGCGATCGCTTGAAGAATTTGCAACGGGAGACATTATTTTAGGGGGAGACCTGAATCTGGCCTGGCACCCCACTAAAGATAGGACGGGAAGATCTAGCGAGAGTTCAAAAGCCCCCTCGGAAGCACTGAAGAAGGCTTTCGACTCCCTCTCCCTTTATGACACTTGCCGATCAATTAATGGGGACCGGCAGGGCTTCACACATTATTCTCACGTGCACAGCTCATTATCGAGAATAGACTATATATGGGTCTCCACCAATCTCCTAGGCACAATCAGGGAGGTAGAGACGGGTCCCATAGTCCTCTCCGACCACGCCCCACTAACTTTGTCTCTAGCATTCAAAACCAGGGAGGGTGGAGTCTGGACCTGGCGTTTCCCATCGGAGCTGCTACAAGACGCAGTATTGGTGGAAGAAATTCAAGAGAAGATGGAAATGTACTTCAACGAAAACGACACGGGGGAGACCCCGCAAGACATAGTATGGGATGCCTTCAAGGCGGTTCTGAGGGGTGAGCTAATAGCTCTGAAGCCGAAGAGGGATAAACAGCTAGCGCAGTGGGAAAGGGACCTTGAAGCACAGTTGCGAGATGCTCAGAGAGAGGCAGCAGCGACTCCAAGCAGAGCCAAGAGGCGGGCAATGCGCATATCCAAGGCCAACTGGAACTCCTTCACACTCAGAAGGTGGGCCACTCCGTTATGAGGACGAAACAAAGATACTACATCCTCGCCAACCAGGCAGGAGCCCGACTTGCTCGACAACTCCGGGAAATGACCAGAGAGAGATCCATAACAGCGCTGGTGGATCCTTCAGAGTCCAGGAAAACATCAAACAAAGAAATGGGCGAGGTTATGGGAACTTTTTATCGAGACCTCTATACCACCAGCAATCCAAAAGAGGAAGACCAATTAATATATCTCAGGGAAGTACCCCTGCCGCAATTGTCCGAAGTAGCACGTGAAGCGCTAGACCAAGATATCTCACTGGAGGAAGTTCTGCGTGCCATCAAACAACTTCCCAAGAACAAGGCACCAGGCCCAGACGGGTATACAGATACATTCTATAAGAAATTCCGCACGTATTAGCCCCTAGACTTACGAGCCTGCTCAATACCTTCAAAACTTGGGGCTATCACTCCTTCAATGAATGAGGCAAAATTAGTGCTCTTCCCGAAGCTGGACAAAGATCCCTCCCTTCCAGGGTCCTACAGACCTATAGCCCTGATAAATTTGGATGCAAAACGTTTTACCAATGTCTTGGCTAACAGGCTGACTGGGCACTTGCCCTCTCTGGTGGATGCAGACCAGTCGGGCTTTGTCCCCTCAGGGCAAACGGCGGACAACACCAGGAGAGTTTGCCATATAATAGAAAAAGCCGAGCGAACTGGTATGGAGGCTATAATTCTAGTAGCCCTAGACGCTGAAAAAGCGTTTGATCGAGTTGAATGGTCACAGCTATTTCAAACAATGACACACATGGGCTTTGGAGACTCATACATGAGAATGATCAAGGCAAACTATAATAGTCCCTCCCTAAGAATTGCCATCAACAACTTTCTGCCCAAGACTGTTTTTAAGACGAGAGGCACAAAGCAAGGGTGCCCACTATCCCCCCTTCTGTACGCCCTCTTCTTAGAACCCTTGCTGGCGAGGATACGACAACAAAGCCGAATTAAGTGAGTGCGAATGGGCGGGCTGGAGCATAAAACCATGGCTTTTGCAGATGATATGTTGGTATCCCTGACGGACCCCTCCAGTTCCCTTCCCACACTTATGAATGAGCTGGAGACTTTTGGGGCCATCTCAGGCCTCAAAATAAATAAAAGTAAATCAGAAATATTAAATCTGACGGCTGACCCAGCATCTATATCGACCCTGGACCGGGAGCAAGGAGTGAGATTGGCGCGGGACAGTATAACCTACCTAGGAATCAAACTCACCTCCAGTATCCAGCAACTTTACAGGGCAAACTATCCAGATCTGCTCACCCACCTCCAAAAGTTACTGACAAGATGGACACCACTATCCACCTCGTGGTGGGTACGAATGTCAGCGGTCAAGATGACGATCCTTCCTAAAGTTTTGTATTATTTTCAGGCTCTCCCAATTAGGCTCCCCTTATCGTTTTTTCGCTCTCTCAACAAGATGACATCAGCATATGTGTGGCAGTGCAAGAGGCCCAGGGTGGC
This sequence comes from Ambystoma mexicanum, assembly GCF_040938575.1. NCBI lineage: Eukaryota > Metazoa > Chordata > Amphibia > Caudata > Ambystomatidae > Ambystoma > Ambystoma mexicanum. The sequence goes on along the minus strand of NC_090931.1, from coordinate 1,468,258,225 downwards.
GATGGCAACCTTGACAGCAGCTGTGAAGGTAGGGGGCCAGGCCTTCCCACATTTCAGAAGATATTACGAGGCGACGCAACTTCGAGTCATCAAAGAGTGGGTGGCGGATTCCCCTCAGGCCAAATGGACGAAGCAGGACATAAAGCAGGACATAGCTGTGGCCGGGGGCCCGCGCTCTAACCTCCTCTGGTCCCACAAGAGGTATAGACATGCAAATACCCGTCTGAGCGAGATATTGAGCGCCCCCCTCGGTGCATGGGATTTGGCAGTAAAGGGGGGGAATTTAACGACACACCCGTCCCCATTCACTCCCCTCTGCCACAACCCTGACTTCCCATCGGGAATGGACCCAGGGGCCTTCATACCCTGGAAAACGGCGGGCTACACAAGGATTGGAAATATGTTTAGAGATGGAGCACTTGAGGACTGCGTTCAAGAGGTGGGTTTGGCGAGGGTGGACAGGTACCGCTATACCCAACTGACTCACTGGCTTTCATCCCCGATCAATGAAGAGGCGGGAACGAGAGACCTCACCGAATTTGAGAACTACCTTGATAACAGACCCCGGCACAAACAAATTGATATCCAATCTGTACGCCTACCTGAACTCACAAGGGGAAGAGCTTAAGTGGAAATATATGAGGAGGTGGGAGGAGACACTGGGGGTTGATATCCCGCGATCCCACTGGGAAGAGGTTTGGCGGAGTGTTAAAACTTTAACAAGATCCATCCACCTGAGGGAAATGTGGCAAAAAGTCCTGTTGCAATGGCATCTCACACCAAAGAGACTGAAGGAAATGTATCCGGAAAAGGATGGTTTATGTTGGCATGGATTTCGCCAGGAGGGAGACTGGAGACACATTTGGAGGACATGCCCAGTTATTGCTCGCTTCTGGAACGAGATCAGCGTCCAAGTGGGGAAAATGGTTCAAGGCTTGGAGAACCTTGGAGACTGTGTTTGGCTGGCAGGCATTTGGGACCCCATGCAAAAATCGCACACCAAGCGTCAGCGGAAGGTGATTATGGTCCTGGTGGTGCCCGCCTGGTTGGTGATAGCACAAGGGTGGAAGCAGCAGTCCCCCCCGTCACAACTCCAATGGCTCAGAAAGGTATGGCGCTTTATCACAATGGAGTGGATGACATGCAAACTCCAGGGCGCCACCGAGAACTTTCTAGTGGATTGGGGTCCGGTACTCCAGTACTTGCAGAGTGACTATATGCTTCAATGGTGTCCCCATAATATCCGCATTCTAAATCTGTTTTAAAGCTGAATCTCTGTGTTGAATTCTAAGGTGTGATAATCATGTTTTAGTCGTCTTGAGTCTCAGGGATTTAGGGGGACGGGGGGAGCGAGAGAGGGGGGAGTTACTGATGTTGATTAAAGTTATGTTCGAAAACCAATAAAAAGATTTTTTTAAAAAGGGAAGCCAAGCATCACCAGGTATATTGAGTGGCAGAGCATTTGTGCTTAACTCAAGGGAGGCTGACACAAAGGTACAATTAGTCCACACACTTATCCATAGAAAATAAAACACACAGCTGTACTGAAAAATATGCACCACGTGGGTATACTGAAAAAACATGCACCTTTTATAATATTACACACACACACACATTTCTCTTGTCAGGTAGACATAGTACACAGTACAAATACCTGATGTATGTATAAAAACAGTACATTATATGTAAGGATGCAGAAGGAGGAGACTGACACACAGATGGCATAGTGATTTCTGTAGACATTTATTCACCAAGAAAATAAAGAGAAAATCTAGGGTTCCCTATCTCTGAGGGGTTTCCTTGCCTCAACTGAAATGCTAATGGGTCTGTCAGAATGTCCTTGTAATTTAAAAAGTTCACTACCGTGTGTCCAACATCTCTAACTGTGTCCCTTACACTTATAACTAACTAGACGTTTGCGTCAATGTTCTCGGTCCAGGAAAACAGCTGTCTTCTCGTGGCCTGAATTGCACAGTTCTGATTGTAGTTCTTAACCAGGGGAATTACTCCCTTCCCCTGGTACCGGGATTCTACAAATAAAGGATTGCAATGTTTATGGTCCAGGAGAATGCCTTCCTTCTACTGGACTGAATATTACACAGGCCAAAGAATTGCCAATCTTGTAAAACTCTGTATCAGAAGGTTTGTCACACAAACCAGGGGGAATGATTCCCTTCCTCTGGTTGTAGTAGCCAGGAGAATGACTCCCTTCTCTTGACACATAACATTGTCAAAGAAATGCAGCATATCTCATAACTAAACCCACAATGTGCGTCGGTTAGGAATCCCTCCTGTAGATCACTATGGAATAGGTGGAAGAAGAGACCTCCTCCTTCTTCTTTCTCCTCAAGATGGCGCCTGTTACATGCCATCACATTTCCTTATGAGCGTTCTAAGTCATTTCAAGAGGTGCTGACCTATCCTGGGCCCAGAGACTCACTTCTATTTAATCGGAAAGACCCAGGCCTCCAGATAATGTTCGTACTAGGCCTTTTTACGCATGGAAATCTTGTAAATACGACAGCTGTATTATTTTCCTGTGTACATTTACACACATTTTTAGAGCAGAGGGCAGTGCAAAGGTCAGGTTACTTGACAGAAACCAGAACACGTCTTTTGATTTTTTTTCTACATGGATGTAATTGCAAGCCATGGAGAAAAAGCCCCTGAAACAGAATGTATTTCTCTGAAGCCTTTCAAAAAAAGAAACTGCAAACTGTGATAAAAGGAATGGTTTCTTTCCATTCAGCTTCTGCTGTGTTATGTGTATATGCTCATGGAGCAAACAGAAGCATTGTGCATATGTATTTTCCAAGCATTTTAGGATTGTATAATTAATACGATGGAAAACTAAGTTGCAATTGAGAATTAATCTTTTGTAACAAATTATGCTTTTTTTCCAGTGAAAGCAAACCAGTATTGTTCAATTGTATTTTTCAGAGTTCCTGTGCTGTGTGCATAATCATGCAGAGGCAGATCATTTTTACACTTAAAATGTAATTTACATTCAGTGCATAAAATGAGGAGTATGCATGGCCTAGTTTACATGTATTCAACCTTGCAGTCAATGGGGTACATTACTATAAATGGTCAGTTGCAGCAGAATCTTTTCTCAAGGGTGAGTGATTGTCATTACACCAACGGGTGTTATAGCTTCTCAAATCTTCAAGACTATAATTAAAACGTCCAAAACCTGACTCTCCAGGAAATGCAAACGCTGTTCAAGTTACATTTGTAATTGAAATAGAAACTCAGCAAAACGTGTCCATGTGATAATCCAGATAGGTATTTAACTTTATGTAGCGCTTTATACATGGTTCATCCAACATCTAGGTACAGTGATTATTATACCTCAGTTGAGTCTCCATTTACCGACATCTGAAGGATGTTAGCCAATAAGATACTCAGCCAGATGAGTGCCTGTTGCTGCGATCTGTGCGTGATCTGTAGGTCGCAGGTTTGAATCTCGGCAAGGCCATCTCAGCCTTTCATCCTTTTGAGGTTGATAGAGGAATACTGACTTCGGTTTGATAATTGTTATACATATGTTCTATGTACAGCGATTTGCCAAAAGCGCTATATAAATAACCATTTGACCATGACATTAGGTATAGAATTTAGCGTGGAGTCCTTGCCTCTCTGCACTGTTGTATCATGACATTGGCATACCATTAGGTAGTAATAGCTCCAGGAAATGAGGACTTTCATCAAACATCAAAGGAAAATTCTGCTATCAAACCTCAAAATACACAATACAATTAATGTTTTTTTTACTATGTAATTGGCTAGATCTTTGTGTTTTCAACATTTAAATATATACAAGAGAGATCAAATGGCCAGACCTTAGAGAAATAATGAAATATGTATTCTGTCACAATGCAGAAAGCTGCCGCATGGTAATGATTTCCATACAGTTTTTGCACAAGTCAGATGGATGTCACATACATTTTACTCTCTTGCAATGGAGAAAAGTCATTTTTACTTTCTTGAAATCACATTTACTCTCAAAGTTTAAAAGTAGGGAGTAAAATACTCCCACCTCAAAATCTTATCTGGAGGACTGGAAAGACCATGTGGGTCTCTGCATCACTACTATCTGCTAGTGTGCTATACGCTGTTCCCTGTCTGAATTCTCCAGTTTTCTGCTTTCATGTATGGTGCTCCTCGCTGTCTTCCTTCCTCATTTTTCTCCCTTTTTGGGTCTCTGCTTACACCTGCTACTCTCCTGCAAGCAGCTTCCCCTTAGAGGCAGCTCCCGATAACTGACTAATCCGCTTCTCTTCAGCTGCAACCCCCGGTAATTACCTGCAAGGCACTCTCCCGCTACGGTGCGTCCGATGCACTCCTACAAGCCACTCCTCCTCTGCTGCTGTTATCCTGCAATTCACTGCCACGGCCCCTCTCTATTCACCTGGCAGTTACCTCATTCTGCCCCTTACCTCAGTGAGCTCTGCTTGCTGATTTGCATTGCTTTTGCGACATTTGACTTTCTCTTGCATTTGTTTCCCCCCAGCGCCTTCCCTGCGCTGCTACAGCTACCGACCTTAAATTCTCCTTTCCTTTGATCCTCGGAGGCTGTCTCCTGACCTGTCTCTGGCACAGAGTTCCTAATCAGTCTTTCTTACCTGCTGGAAGGAATCTTCGCTACAGTCAGTCCACTATTTGAACACAGGACCCTTGACTTGCTGCAAGTGTCTCTTCAATTGAGCAAGGAACCACAGACTTCTGCAATCAGTTTTATTCCCTAGAGGCCCTATTACAGTCATGCCTCTGGATACCTGGCAGGATGCTCCTGCAAGCTTTGCTTCTATCTTCATACAGGTTAGTGCAAGTATAACCTGATAGTGTCTTCCCCAATACATTGATAAATTGGTCCTGAAAACATGGACACACACTGTTCTCAGATGTGTTGCACAAACATATATATATATATATTTCTGAGGCTTGTGGAATCTGCTTAGATCACATGCTGTGCCGACATCTAGTGGAAGCTGCGGAGTATTAGTTTTTTTTTTTTCTCAAACCCCATGATGCGCCCCAATTCTTGTGCAAGGTTGCCACAATTAGTACTTCATCACACTTGGATGCATACAGATATGTACATATACATAATTCTGTATAAATGGCTCAACATGTTTCTGTCCCTACTGCTGATAAATGCCGGACATTCCTCAGGAGCATGAAATATGTGGCATGTGATTCAATAATCCTATTCACATAATTATATTAATCCTCTTCACTGGATTTTCATAAGACCATTCTTCCTGTAATATTTTATTTTTAAACTTTTTATTATTTATATAAACACACATGCAATAAAAGAACTGCAGCCTAGCCGCTACCGTTTTTCGTCCAGGCATGGGACTCGATACAGCAGTGAAAGATCATGAAGACAGTTTAGCAGAATCCCAAGCGAGGCTAGCCCTACCCACCTCAAACACAAAAACAGCAATACAGGAAACTTACATTTACCCTGCTCGTACAGTCTCTGTCCAAAATTCCCAGTATGTTGCATGTAAATCATACGAGGGGCACATGGGTGCACCGTACTGTGCCAGGACAATACTATCAGAGGCAAACCGTTTATGGGAGCATTTCGTCAGCAGACACTGGGTCCCTCTTTCACCTTCCAGGCCATCACAATTCTGCGCCTGGCTAGCACACAGATCAAATCTTTCATTCTGGTCAGGGGGCAGTATGTTTTTTATTCCTCAGGAACATCCCCAGGAGGCAGGCCTCTGGGGCCACAAATGCCTCTTGATGCCGCTATGAGCAACTTTATCTGCAATTGCTGCCCAAAATCTCTGAACCACCAGGCAACTCCAGAACATATGCAACATGTCCGCCCTCTCACCAGCACATCTGGGACACACTTGAGCCTCCACCCTGTGAAACTTGGATATTTTGTGTGGTGGTCAAATATGCTCTGTGTGTCACATATAATTGTATCAGTTTGAATCGGGCTTTTCTGGACACCTTCCTGGTGTAATTCAGGGTCCGCACCCACTCTGCGTCTCTGAAGGACCTGCCCATATCTGGCTCCCCCTGCATCTGCACCCTCAGGGCAGACTCACTTAGCCTACTCGTACCCAGTTTGTACACTCTGGGGACAATATAGCCCACATCCGACATATCGTACATGGCCTTGAGATTCTTCCTGTAATTATGAACCTTAAACATCCTACTCTGTTAATCGCCTAAAAGAGAAGGACACATGCTTACTCTAGAATGGTAACCTAGTACCACCATACTTATCCAAGATGATGCACTAACTCGATACCACACCAACTTGTAACATACCACAAATGTATTTTGAGTACCTGGCAAATAATTCATGGTAGCTCCTCTAGAGTAGAATACCCCTTTCACTACTTCGGAAACCTGGGCTTTATAATCCAAAGAGGCCTACCATATACAGCCACGATTTTTCACCTTATTAGAAAAAGGGGTAACTGTGTCAAATATTCGGAGACAAAAAGTGTAGTCAAGATAGTTAGTAAGAAGGTTTGTTGGGCCAAGCACCAAGCTTACTTTCGGTCATCCAGGTTTTAATCGCATTAGCACATGCAATAACTCAGTCATTTACTTTGGGCGCAGATTTTAATCTGACATATATTTGTGTGTCGTCAGCATAGAAATGATATCAAACTTCGAGAAAGTTTCCATTAAAGATTGGCGATACACATTGAATAGTATCGGGGACAATGATGACCACTGTGGTACTCTGCATTGAACGGGAAGGTCATCAGCATAAAAATCTCCCAGTTTGACTACTTGGGTCCTAATGCTGTAGAAATGAAGAAAATAATTTCAATGCATCTTGTGACACCCGAGCAACCACCGAAAGTCTGTTCAACAATAATCCGAAGTACACTGTGTCAAAGGCTGCTGACAAATCGAGCATGATCAACCTGCTCAGATCACCATGGTCAGCAGGCCATAAGATATCATCCCAAACTGTCACCAGAGCGGTTTCAGTATCGTGACCGGGTCTGAAGCCAGATTGATATCCATCCAGAATAAAATGATCTTCCAGATGATTTTGCAACTGCAGGTTACTATTATTTCCAGGATATTTGCGATCCATGGTAAACATGCAATAGGTCAATAGTTTTCCAGTGCCTGATGGTCCAGGGAAGGTTTTTTTTCAGTAAGGGTTTAAGGACCGATTTTCTTAGGTCACAGGGTACCATTCCCTGAGTCAAAGAAGCATTCACAATATCAGTTAGGATAGATGTGAGAAATTAGGCTTGTTGCACCGCCAAATAGGCTGGGATGGGGTCGTAATCAAGATTAGTTGGTTTCAATTTCTTTTTTTTTTTCTTTTTTTTAAACACTTTATTTATAGTTTCCACAAAATATATTACAACCATGCATTGATTCCGAAGAATAAATGATTACAGTTAAAATACAAAAAGAAAACAAAACATATGCAACAACAAAGCAAAGTAAAGAACCAACATATTAATTCTAAATCTAAATATCAAGCTTAGATTCTCTAAAGTACCATGAAACAATACAGATCAACAATAGAACAAGACAAATCAGGACAAAGGGCAATACATAAAACACACTCCCACATCCCAACCCCCCATTACTTAAAAAAGATAAAGCCATAAAACTCATACCATGACATAAAATCATCCACTCCCATAAAAATCATTGAAAGGTCCCCAAATTTCTTCATATACGGTTCCTTTTTGCTGCCTATAAAATAAGCATTTCTCATATCTTGAAAGAATCTTCATATCACATATCCAACCCTCCACACGAGGTTTCTTCCTCGTTTTCCAGACCCTCGACACCTGTCTGACAGCTACCAGTAAGCATTTATTAATCCAATTTCTAGTTACATAAGCAATACTGCGCCCACATCTTGGAGATAGCAGAAGCACAGATAAAGGGTTCCGCTGGAAATTGATAGTCCAAATCGCATCAATCCTGTCCAACACCTCTTTCCAATAGTCCTTCACCTTATCACAGTACCACAACATGTGCAACAGAGAACCCTTCTCCTTCCGACACACCCAGCAAACATCATCTTCCATAAATCCCAGATCATACATACGAAGCGGAGCCCAATAAATCCTACCCAACACCCTTTGATGAATATGACGTAAGTTTAAGTCAATTTTCGCCTTAACCGGGACCTTCCAGATTTGTTCCCACTCTTGCACCGAAATATCATTGCCCAACTCTTCAGACCATTTCAGTCTCAGCTTCTCCCATGAGGCCAACCAAGCACTCTCCAAAGGTATAAAATTCATGATATCCGTCACTTTATGTTGCGTCACAGCAAACAGTTCAGATATCTCCGGCTTCTGCACAAATCTTGAACCGAACATCTGTCACCGCTCAGAAAGCAAATCCTTCAACAATCTATACCTTCCCTGTTCACTCCTGCTCAGTCCATATTTATTACTCAAAACGTCAAAGGAAACCATCTCATCATTATCATTCCAGACATCTTCAATCATCAAAACACCTCTATTACTCCAATTTCTCCAATGTAACATTTTATTATTAACCTGCAAACCGGGATTACACCATAAAGAAGCTTCTTTATACATATGCAACCCTTGACCATTATCTGTTATCAACGTGACCAATGCCTCCTTTGTAACAGCAATTGATTTCAGATTCAATGCCTGTCGAGGCAATTTTCCCAGAGAGTATAAACTCTTCACGTTGTATGGATTCAACATTTCTCTCTCAATTCGCACCCACCAAGTCCAAATCATCATTTGAGAAAATAAACATTTTTTTAAGTAAGAATCCTTTACAATAGCTCCCCCAGGATAGGATAACCAAACCCACCATCACAAACCTTTCGAGTCATAATATAACGTGGGATCCTAGCTCTTTTACCAACACCCCACAAATATTCTTGGAAGACTTTATCAATACGCCCTAATATTTTCTTCGTGAACTGCAGTGGAATTGATTGTACGAGATATAAAACCTTAGGAAGCAGCATCATTTTAATTGCATTAACTTTTGCCCAGATGCTTAAGATAGTACAACGCCACTTCCTAATGTCCCTTTGTAGAACCTCTATTAGTTTATTCACATTATACTCAACCAGCTGATTTACATCCCGGACCACATAAATACCTAGATACTTGACACAATCCCTTTCAATTTCTGAATTAAATGTTCAATGTCTTCTGGATTTGTCAATGAGGAAAATTATTCTGATGGCATAGAAATAGGTACAGTCACACAGTTCTGAGATAAACAGATGGACGTAGAAGAGGATTGTACATGCGAGGGAGGATCAACTGGGTGGAGGGTCTTTGGGGAGTGGGGAGACGATGTCTTTGGGTGAGGCATGGTATCCCCCTTTCCCTTGTGATAATAATTCCTCCCCTCCCCCTACCTTCATAGGTTGTTGCCAGTTATTTCCTCTTATTTCCCCTCAGTTACACCACTCTGGTACTGAGACGAGGAAGAGGCCTGGAAACTATTGTGAGGGTTGGGCATGTCCAGAGAATAGCGTGGTAAGGCTATTGAACTCAAGGGCTCGCACCTGCAACCTGTTAACAGGTCACAGAAGCATAAAAGGTGGAGCCACCAGCAAAAGAGGGGAAACCAGCAGGAGAGAAACCGGGCTCGGAGAGACATGCCTGAGAGGGGAGAATTCCTGCCCAGGAGGGGGCTGCCAAGGAGAATCCTGCCTTGAGGCCAGGACACCGCTTACTGCAGAGGAGACCCCGGGGCCTAAGCGGGCTGTGAGAGGGTCGAAGTCTGTAGAGTCTCCTCTGCCTGGTGCCCACAGCCAGAGCTGTGGGGCATGGAAGACTCCTGAGTGCTGCAGGCCACTGGTAGCGTTTGCGGGTGAAGAGCAGAGCTACCGGCAACCCACAACGAAGTTTGCAGAAGGCGAGCTCTGCTCCCGTAGCTCCCGAGAAGTGTGCGCAGAGCCGAAGAACACCAGAAGAAAGAAGAGAGAGGACCCCGAGGACCGGTAAGGTGATTGAAGGGAACACTCATACCGGGGCGCTCCTGGGGCTACAACTGGGCATATGGTAATGCAGGGTGAACTGAAATATGTGTGCAATTGATGGTGAACCCAAAGTGAGGGTTTTTTGTACATCGAGCAAACTTTGAACTACAAGTACAGGAACTTGAAAATAAAACAAGCATTATTTAATACAGAAATAAAGGAAAGCTTTCATAAGCCTACGAATGAAATGAAAGCAAGCATGAAACACAAGTAAGGAACATTTGAAGACAAAGGATGAATCTTTATGAATAGACTAAAGAGCAAGTGATGAGCACGCATGAAGATTGTGAAAGCAAGGTGGTGGAAGAGAGTGAGCACCATGGAGTGAGTTGTGTGGAAGAACACACTATGGCAAAGCCAAAAGACTGTCAAGGAGAATCCAAAGTAAATGTCAACCAAACCACAGGTGCAGTGAGAGAGAAAACTGTGTGGGCAAGAAATCGAGGGTTATCGGTTGCGTGATCTGTAATGGGTGGACTGTGCGGTCCGACATCTGCGCCTTGACCGAGGATACCTTGTCTGAAAAGCCAAGGAAACTAAAGATAAAGGATCTCCACTTGTAATTTAGATCGCTGAGGTGAATGTGAAAGAGAGCAATCTGTATAAGCTGTTGAAGAGCCTGATAAGGTTGACCTGGAACTGGTTTTGAGATTTAAGAGACTTGAACTGATTGTGAGTTTACAAGCTGGAAGAGCTGACGTCTTGTGGAAGGGAAACGCAAGACTTAGTGAACTGTGTTGTTGGCTTGGGGAAAGGAACCCCCAGGCCTTTTTGGAACTGTGTTGTCTTCTTGTGGTAGGGAATCAGAAGGCTTTTTGGAACTGCTCTGAACTTGGTGAAGCAGAGCTGGAAAGTGAGCCAAGAGCTGGAAGAAGCTCAGAACTTTATTTGTAACACTATGTATTTTGTTGACATTCCTACACATTGTTTAGCTTTAGTTGTGAGGGCAAGTATAGGTTTTGGACACAGACAAGACTTTTAAGTTGAACTTACTGACTCAGACTATCCTTAGTTTCTTTAGGTAGGGAAATCCCACCGTAGCATAGGGCGAATTAGGCCTTTCACCATCCTGACATTTAAGTACATAAAAGTGTATTGTTTGAACCTTCAATAAGTTATGTGTGTTGCTTCATGATGCCTTCAGTGTCCACCCAACCCAGAGCTGAATCAAAGGAACATAGTTTAGTGGGCAGCCTGGAGTTCCTGGTTCCAATATGGGTTCTATCATTACTCGGGTTCATGACTTTGTGAAAGTCCCTGTTAGGGAGAATTCTCAAAATTTGCTAATTCCTCTCAACCTTGGAGACCCCCAGCTCTTTTGCTGAACTTTGGGACTCTGTACTTTTTAATTCTGTTTTTCTGTGTTTATTTCGTTTGGTTATGGAGTTTTAAGATAACTCCATAGGCATCTTTTCATGTGTGTTACACAGCACCCTCCGTGCAGTGACACAGGCATGTCTTTTTTAGACTTCCCAAAGGTTTAAATTCCTTCTCTGGGATAAATTACTGTTTCCCAGAGAATGTAAGGTTAAATTGACTTTACTAGTCTTTTTGAATTCTTAGACACAGCACACACTATCTTCCTATAGAGTGCTGGAGGGGTTACCTAGTATCCCCTGTGTCTAGAAACTCATGTAGCAGTCAAATGCTTCCCTTTTCTATCGAAATGGCTGGTGGCAGTGGTTTTAGAACAAACTACTATGATTTTTCCCGACCTCGTACACCGGTAGCTAAAAATCGCGGGAGCCATGTTTTTCAAGATGGCGCCTTTAGCCCCTTTGTTTAAACGGGTCCCGGTCTTCTTTTTGCGCAATTTCTTTTTGGAAAGGTCCTTCTAGTGTTTGTATCTGCGCGCCAAACCAGTTTTGGTCCCTTTGTTTCCATGCCTTTGGCGGGCTTCAGGATAGAATACCACCTCTGGCGTCTTGAGTGTCTGGGGTGGACAGGAAGTGAGGGAGGTGCACGACACTCCCTGTGCTTAGTCTATTAGGAGATCCAAATGCACTCTTGCATGATTGGCTGGCTGTCTGGCAAGGACAGCCACCCTGCTGGGTGAGTGGCAGCTTGGCTGGAATGAATGGGAGAAAACTGTTTAAAAGGTGAGTCTCTTGGACTGGAAAGCAGAGTCGACCACTGGAACAAAAGAACCGAAGACGAGCTGAAAGAGGACGGCTGCTGCAACTCCTGGACCGTTGGTTTGGCCTGTGAAGCCCTGCTGCAGGTCCGAATGCCAAGCTCCTTTCTACAGAGAAGCAACCTTCAAGGATGACTTCTTCCTTTGAGTTGGTAGGACCAATCAACTCGTAAGCCACCTGGATACCATTCTCGGAGCTGGTTAGGATTAACCAGGGGGAAGGACACCAGCTTGTGTGCTTGAAGAACAGCTACCTGAACTGAAGTGACTCCATTTTGTCTGCGTTTTCCGACTGACCCGTGCAGTGCAGGAGTCCCCCGACGTCCTCCCTCTTGTCCCCACGACTGAGGTTCAGGAATAGTGAGATCGGCAGGAACTGCCAGGAACCAACGTCTTCCGCTGCATCTTTTGCTTCATACTAAGGTACTGTGCCAACCCGATTGAGAGAACGCTTCTCTCGCAGTGAAAGTTTGTGAAACTTTCCCAACTTGCAGGCCTAATCAGCTTGTGACCCAACATATGATTCTTTTTCGTACAAACTACTTCTGAAAACGTTCGCAAAGACTTTACCGTTTACTTCAAGAACTGCTCTTTCCTATCCAAGACACTAGCCTATTTACTTTGGCCTAGGCATATTGAACTGAATCCAGTCCTGTAGTGAACCATAACTATTTGCACTGCCTATGAAGTATAGGTGATCTATTCTATTAACTTGTGCCTTTGCCTTCCCAGTTTAAGTGACTGAAATACCCTTTGGCTCCTATTTCAGGGGAGCTTAAGTTGTTCAGAAACGTATTGGTTTTGTGCTGAAGTATATTTGTGTATAATATTAAGTTGCCTCCTTCTAGTGAATGTTTTCTAAATGATTGTGTAATAAATTTATAAGTGTTTTACCAAGAAACCTTGAGTGTAAGTGTCTTCTTGAACCACTGTGATTGTAAGACCTCTGTGTAACCTCTTGTACTGCTCACATTCCCTCTTGAGATAAGCCTGGCTGCTCAGCTCGCTACCACAAAACTGTGTAGTACAGACTTATACCAAAGGTTGGTATTTGCTTACACCTGTAGTCCTAATAGTATGTGGTGGTCCCAGAGGGTACTGCATGCAATTCTGCCTAACAGTCCCGCACCCATCACCCACGTGTCCCCCTGGTAGCGGAGTATCAGTGCCTGGAGCTCCGTAAGAAGGTCAAGCGCAAGCAGGGAGGTGTGTATACCGCCACCAAGCACCATGTGGCCCCCCCACAATTTACCCTACACCATAACAAATATCCCCCTGTGGTAGGATCTCACTTATGTAAACTGGAAGGAGACCCTCTTGTGCAGGAGTATTAGGGTGCCCCGTGAACCCCTCGAGAATCCCACGTGGTAGGCCATCTTATAATTTGCTTGTCTAAAGAATTAGCATTTGGTCCTGGCAAGGTGCATCTCTCTGAGAAGTGCCTATTGAGGAACTGTAACACCAGCCTACACTTTACGCTAGAGCACAGCCCGTTTACATTCCAGGTCATCGAGACCCTCCCCTCATGTGCAATACTCCCTGATAAACCACATTCACAATCTATCCCTGCTGGGAATCACAGCCCCACCTCCCCACAGGCTCCAACCCGAAGTCCCCTCAACCCCCCTATCCTATAGAGCCCTCAAACATGACATTCAATCCAATTGTCAACCATAGCAACCGCCCCTCCTCTCCACCCTGCACTCCTCCCCTCCAGCCCCCCGGCCCCCAACATGAAGTACCTGTCGCCTGAAACCTCGCGTCAAACGGACTCAAGAAAATACCACTACCCATGTGCGGGGTGCTCGCTGAAGAAGCCGCTGCGAGCCGAGATACCCACCAAATGCCACATATAACTCATGATCCCCTTGTGTTGCAGCAACCAGCTGAGCACCGGTACCATCCCATGCTATGGTCAACAGTCAACCGTCACCCTCTGCCTCCAGCACAGCTTCTGCGCTAGCGGCTTGTTGCTTGGTCTGTGAGTCAAACAAAAGTGAGGATTGGCTCAGACTCCAGCTTGGGCCTTCCCTGTTACGCTCACCTGGTCTCCGCGGGGGTGTTGGGGCACGGTTGGAGCCCTCCCTTGACTTGACTCCTCGGAATCGCCTTCCCCTCCAGATAGTGGTTGGGCCTGCTGCTCGGAAGATGGGTGTTGCCCCTGAGTGAAGAAGAGAGGCAATGAAAATGGGGTGGGGATATCGTGACTTCCCCCAACCCTTTCATGGCAAAATACTGTATGCAAGCGCTTTCCCATATAAGCTCACCTGTAGTTTTATAATGCTGAGCTATCCGTCCTGCTTATTCTAGCAGGGGCGCGTAGAGCGGACCGAGTTACTTCACTGGTCCGTGGGAGTGTTGATCCAGACCAGCTGTGACCAATCCACTTGGAAGGTAAGTCTTTTGTTATGACTATTGTTCGATTAGACTGTCTGTATTTCATCTAATAATAATTCTTGCTATGTGTCATGCCATTTCGATAGGTACGGAGAAGTAAATTGGGACCGAAGTGAGTCCAGAAGTCTCTAGAGGCTGATGGAGTTTCAACAGTGACAGGTTAGTTGGTCTTTATAAGGAAACTCTAGTCTCTTGTACGACAAGGCTGTGCGTTCGATATGCACATGAGTTCTAACCTGTTGTGTTCTTATTTCCTCGTAGGTGCAGGCCGACGATGAAGAATGGCGTCCGGATTCTCGATGAAGATTCGCGGTTGCAGGATGAAGACTCCGACTCCGACCGTGATGGAATGCAGGTAAGAGGAAGACTCCGACTCCGGCCGTGATGGAATGCAGGTAAGAGGAGGACTCCGATTCTGGCCGCGATGGGATGCAGGTAAGAAGCGCTCTCAGCGATGTAGCGGGTGGCAGCAGGTAAGGAGCGCGCTCAGGGAGGTAGCGGTAGGCTGCAGATAAGGAGCGCTCTCAGGGATGTCTTCAGGATGGGGCTGCAGGAACCCAGTGATGCGCAGGTAAGCACAGCGGAGAGCGTTACGATGATGAAAGCAGAATAACGTGAAGCAAAGGCACGTGGATGGACTGGCCTTATATAGGCTGGCTCAGGCCCCTCCCTTTAGCCCCGCCTACTGACTTCCCCTTGCCCTTCTTTGGGACTTTGGCACGTGCCTTCCAATTCCGTTCTATGGCCACGCCCGGTCCAGCTGCACACGCCCTTGGCATAGAGTGTGCAAAGCACACTTTTATATGAGCCTGGCGCCAGAGGCGCCAGGACTGCGTCCAATGGGACCCTGGGGATGAGGAAGGACTGGCCCCTTGTCTAGTGGCCATGACATTCCCTGTGGCAGCCTAAGTCCAGGTGCAGACAAAATCTGAGTCTCCAGCCAAGCCCACACTTCTGTAGGGTTGTGAAAGAGGTGAACTGTCCCCTCATGGTACACCTTCCGCTGTGCAGGAAAGAAGAGGGCATATTTGATCCTGAGCGTTATTAACAACTTCTTCACCGAATCAAAGGACTGGCAGGCCTTCTGGACTGCCCTAGAGTAATCTGGGAAGAAGCCAATCCTGTGACTATTGTAAATAATTGGGGCAGTGGCCCTAGCCATCTGTAGCAGAGCCTCCCGGTCTCTGTAATTCAAGAGTCTTGCAATTATGGTACGAGGGGGGGGGGGCGTCGCGCGCCCTGGATGGGGTGACTCACTGGGATCCTGTGTGCCCCCTCTATTGAAAAGAACTTTAAAAGTTTCTTTGGGGCAAACAAGTCTGCCAGCTATTGCTCCAAAAAGAGTTCCATGCTGGGCCCTTCCTCCTTCTCAGGCAACCCCAGGATGCAGAGATTGTTGTGTCACGACCTCCCCTCCCTATCCTCTGCTCTGCAGCCATTTACCTCTCTAGTTTCCGAAGAGTATCCTTGGAGTCCAAGATGCGCTGTTCTGCCTCTCCCTCCTCAAGCCTTGCCTCAGAAAAGACACCTCTGACGCCAGCCCACCAATTTTCATACCCCTCAACCGAGGACCTGGATTCCCCTATAGCTCCCAACATGTCTGTGAGTGAAATGTGAGAATCCTGCGTTTGCTCTCCCGCAGTGTCCCTGCCAGAGCCTGGGGCAGAGGGTGGGGGTAAGCTCACTGTATACTGGTCCATTCTTTTCTGGAGCCCCCCTTTCTTAGTTGTGTCCTTGACCATGGCGCTGCACGTCACGGACCTGGGGGGGGCAAGCCCCGGCCGTCACAGTTCTTTTGCACCAGCTCGGCCCCCGTCAGTCCCAAATGTGGTATGCTCTCCACCTTTCCGCACCTCGCTGCCAACTGCTGTGCCTTAGGGGTGGGCTTTCCCCCCACCGCCCCCAACTCCAGAGCTAGGCACCCACACCGGCATGCATCCCCCCTTTACCCACACGCACCCTTGCCCGGCTATGGCAGCCAATCCGAGCCTGCGCCTGCCATGCACCTCGCTATCACTGTGTCCAGTTCCCAGCCCGGTGCACCCAACCGCAGGTGTTCACCCCTGTTGACACAGTTGCTCATAGCCCTCTCCAATAGCCCAATGAGCAGGCTCCCACTGCGGGCGAGGCATCACTGATTTCTCCCAGCCCTTGCGGGTGTGCGCCATGCAGGTTCTCCTTTCAACTGCTATTCAGGGCTGTTCTCGGGTCACAGCCGTTTGGTCCACTGCCTGGGGAAATGATGACGCTCGTGTGGACTAGGGTACACATACACATACCACCGTCTTGGGCCGCTGTCAGTGCTGGGCAGACTCGGGTGTACTCCCCGGCGGCAGAAGAGCCAGTCCGCGTGTCGGGGGAGTATAACAATTATTTGTGGACCAGTGCCCCACTCCCTTATTAACCAATGTGCTTCCAGCTGCCCAGATGGTCGCCCCTGCTTTACCGCAAATGTCCAACTTTCTGACCACTTTCACTGGCCGTGCTGCACTTCCTCCATTCTGCTTGCTGGGCCCTCAGCCAGCATGGCCAGTGAGCCAACCCGCGTCATGTCTCCAACCCCGGCCTCTCCACCTCTCTTCGCAGGCTCGCTGCTGCAGTCCCGGGCACACATTCAGCTCACCCACAGCACTCTCATAGCCCAGTGCTCACCACCGTGGGCCCGGCCTCCATGCCTCTCATTGTCAGGGCTGGTGTGAGTTAGCAGCGGGCAGTGCCTGCACCTGCTGTGTGATCACCGCTACTGGCCGGGGCACCCAGTCTCGTCTCACCCAGCACTCTTATGGACCGGTGCTCACTGCTGCTGGCCCGGCATCAATGCCGCTCGTTGCCTGGACTGACGTAAGGCCTACACCCGCTATGTGATCACCACTCTGGGTCTGCCTCCTGGTGCCATCTTTACCTCTACGGGTGCCGGGATCTGGAGACTGGGTCCCTCGCCAGGCTCCTTTGCCTCCGCTCACCAGCACTGTGCTCCCTGCCGGCAGCTGTCTGGAGCCTTCTCTGCTTGCTTCACCTCCCACTATGGCCTCATGGCGGGCCTCTAGCTTGCCGAAAATGGTGACCAGCCAGTTCCTTACCCGCAGGCCTTTGAGCCGGAGACAGGGTTTTGCTCTGGATTTCGCTCCGAAGCAGGAAGTCAGCAGGAACCAGGATCTGTACCTTGGGATATCGGCAGCTCAGGCAGAGCAGCCCAGGCTCACATCCACATCAGCTTGCTGCCAACAGCCGTGGTCACCTGTTCTTAATGGCTCCATCCAATATCAAAGGCGTCTATACAGTCGACCATCTTAGATCCATTCTTTCCAAAGTAGAAGGTAGCTCAACAATCAATTATGAACAATTATCGTATAACTGCACCTTCAATATAAGCTAGAAGGCTTAGCATCTCTCTTCTCTTGGCTGCAGCTCGTCACCAGCCAGGGGGAATGACTCCCTTCCCCAGGCTCCTTGCCTTCTCTCCTCAAGTGTCACACTACCAGGAGAATGACTCCCTTCTCCTGGTTTCTTAGATTTCTCAGTCTATTGAGCCCAGGGGAAATGGCTCCCTTCCCCTGGTCTCCTTGCTTCCCATTTAAGCTGCTCCGCAACTCAGTTCCCATAATGTTTAGGGTCTCAGACCAAAGCTTCCCCCTGTCACTGCTCACTTGGTCCACTCTTGTTTGTTTGTTTGTATTTATATACGAACCCACAGGCATATGAGCGCTGCCTATTATTTCCCACGGTGTGTGGGGCTCATTTATTGACCTCGGAAGAACAAAAGGCTCAGTTTGGCCCTGCCGGGATTCAAACCTGCGTCAGCAGGATCTGCACGGACGTCAAAGCGAGTTCTACTGGCTGTGCTATCTGACCGGCTGATCTTGTAGACAGAGAGGTTCTACACCATACATCACCGCACTGACTCTATGCTGGTTCTAAGGAAGCTTGGGTGGAAGGAAAGGGGAGAGATGGTCTAGAAATGCAGATGATGGTCTGAGTGTTCGTAAATGTTGTTTAGGTTGTTTTTGTACAACTCTCTGGGGATGTAAAACCACTAACGTTAAGGTGGGGCAAGTACAACTGACTAATGCTACAAGGAAGAAGATTCAGGTTTCCTCCTTCCTCCTTGCTTGCCCATATTCCCCATATTTGCTGAGTGGGCAGACTTGGTTCACTAAACTGCCAATTACTGTCACAAGGAAGATAACTCCCTTCTTGATTTGGGTCCCAGATCCCGGTTTCTCTCACATGTCGATTTCGTCCACCTGGCTCACTCTCTCGCCAAGTATTGCCATGCCACAAGTTAGATGCCTCATTTCTCGATGTGGTTCCCAGACCCCGGTTTCTCTCACTCTTCTGTTCAGCCCACTTGGCTTACTCTCTTGCCAAGTATTGCCTATTTATTTATTTTATTTATTTATTTGCATTTTAAAGCGCTCACACAGCCTGCGGGCATCAAGGCGCTGTTACAGGAATTATTTGTTTTTTAATTGTGTAATTGTTTGTGTTTTTTTTTTGTCTTAGTTGCGTATTTATAAGGCGCTTAAATACCCAGAGGTGGTTTAGCGCGAACCCAGGGATCGAACCTGTGTTACTTTGTGTCATCTTGCTTCCAAGGCGAACACGTTGCCGCTGAGCTATCCTCCGGGGAAGTTAGAAGTTTGATGCCTCACTTCTCGATGTCGGTCCCAGACCCTGTTTTCTCCCCTCAAGCCCCCACCGGCGTCGGCCCTTTACCTTCTTGGGCTCCTGGACGCTCTGCTGGTCCTCCTTGGGCTCTTGCTTTTGTTTGTCAGGCTGTGCAAGTGCTGCTCTGCTTGCCTGGTCTGGCCCTGCATCTCTCCTTCCCAACACAGGCTCCCAACTTCCAGCTCTGCTCCAGACCAGCCCCACGCAACCAGTTTCTTTGCTCTCTCGAGGCTGCATTACTTCCTTCTTCTCCGCCTCCTCTTTGAATCTCCCGGGCTGAGCGGTCCTTCTTTCTGGTCTGCTGCTGCGGCTTTGGCTCTCCAAATGCAGCTCCTCGGGCCTCGGAACAATTTCTGTAAGTCCCTTGTCAGTTTTTATCTCTGTCTCACAACCACTCCTCTACGGAAAGCTAGAATCTTCATTACAATTCCACCAGGTGTTCTTCATGGATTTGCGCCTTTTCTTCATGTCAGTACTTACAGAAGGTATGGTACCAACAGTACAGTATAACATTGAGGTGTGCCAGGATGAGTAGAGGAATAGGAGGATAGAGGTGGTTATGGGTTAGGGAGTACAGTGTTGTGCCGACTGTGCGCTGTAAGGAAGGCATGGTATCCACTGTAAGACACAAGTGACCACAGTTCAAGGGTGTTTATTGTACTTCAACAAAGGTATGATAAACACCTATCTAATCCTAAATCTACAGAAGTGATCAAGCTACGACCATCAAATAATAATAATGCAGTCCTAGTGTTATCTTCGTCAAAATGAAAGGGCCTATACTAAAAAACATATTGCCAATCCTTACCTCTAAATACAAATAGTGTGGGTTTTAGTGTTTATGAAAAATAAAGAAGTGTTCACAAAATGATTTGTCAGGATGTTCAGGCCGTTTGCCTCTCTTCCCCACATTTTCAGCACGGGACAAGGCAGTTCATTGGAGCGTAGCACAATCTCTGGTTTCTTTAGCACAAGGATACAGTTCAATCATTAGCATCAGGGCCTTCTGTGCCCATGTCTCGTTGCCTATCAAAGTCTCTTCATACAGAGGGCCTGATATGACACAACAAAACAAATGCAAAGTTGCTTTCCTCTTACAAGTATTCAGTGCAGATGATTCACTATTTACCCTGGATCCCCCTCTTCCGGGCTCAGATCCTTTCACAATGTTCATAGAATATTCTTTCTCGGGGGACTCACGGGTCACCCCGGATACACGTCAGCGGGGCTCAGATCCCCTCCTTAATACGATTAGTCTCCCTCAGCCGGGTTCGGACCAATTTCAGTTAGTATCAACTATCAAAGTTTTTCAAATGTGCACAGGGTTTGACTTGACCCATTGCAGGACCACTTTGATTTCACAATTCCTTTTTACATTTGCCACCTTTCAGTTGGATACCTAACGGAGACCTTTGAATGAGCACCCACGATGTGCCGAACCAGTTTGTTTACGGTATCTGTCTTGGCTTCAAAAGTTCAGTCAATCATCTGCTGTTTATCGAAGACTTTCGCATCGCTTGTCACATACGCTTCACACACTGCTCTCTTCAGTTTTCTCTATACAATGTTGCCTCTTGCAACCTTGGCTTTAACACAGACCGGTCTATCAATCTCCCCAACTCACCAGCTGTGTTGACTTTACTGGTGCTGCTTTGTTTTAGGAGCCAGGGACAGTACCACGGCAGCAAACGGTCCTCCCCGCCTTGGCTATCGACGCAGGTTAAACCCAGGTACCTCCGACACACAATGGCTGGTTTCTTCAGCTTTGATTCCGGGTCTTATGTTTCTGATTCTCGAAGGCTCTTGAAAGTAAGTCTTTCTCTGAAAAGGTCAAGGGCACTTCCCTCCTTGCAACCCTGTTCGGTCTTGCCGTCTTTCTCCTTGTATTAAACTGCCATTTTGGAACTGCTGCTTCCTCGCGTGCTTTGACTTGCTCAGAGTGTGCTTTTGTGCTCTGCCTTTTATCCATGTGGGGAAGTGTGATGGAAGTCAGGTGTGTGTAATGATCAGTAATAGCCTGACCCTGCCTGACCATTGTATTGGGACATGTCAGGTATACGGCTTGGGTGTTGGTCTGTTTTCTCACAGTGAGCTGTCGGTGAGAAAGTGTTCTTGTTGGTAAAGGGGGCGGGGGTGAGTCCCTAAGTATCCTACCTGGTAGGTTGGGGAAAAGGTGTTACAGGGAAGCAGATACCGCGTCTCGCCATCCGGTGTCCCACTTCCACTCCCCGAGGACCCCATATCCAGGTGATCCTCCAGCACTGGTCCACCCACAGAAACTGGATCCAAAAGTGATGGCCGTGTCCTGGCCACCTGTATGAAAGATCCCCGGAGACTAGCAGGTGAGACACCTTCAGGTTTCTCACAGTCCCAGATGGTCGTCCTTATCCCCACAGAGGGAGTCTCTCCCCATGAGATCCTCCTGCTGTGCAGCACCCAGGGAAACTGTTTGGTAGCGTCCTCACCTCGCTGACAGATTTGGAAGGTGCTCCCGCCGGGGGAGAAGTAACAACATATAGGGATTCGTCACATATCATAGAGACAAAACACCATCCTTCACTATAATATAGGTCTACTATGTAGTGGTACGCACATTACATATAAAGAAAAAAGGGTGGGAGAAAACTGAGCCAGGCATTACAACAAACAGTAATAATAGTCAAACAGGATTCTGGTGCGGACACCAATAAATTAACAATATTTGTAGACCTGTAGGTCATAGTATGTAGAAAATTAAAATGTGTGCCACAGTCAATGTAGGGCCTACAGTCCGGGGTTTGGGAGGGGGGGGGCATTACTTAAACACAGCCAGAGAACACTAAATGACAATATACATTTAGTCTGACAGCACCATGTTTTTAAACTTCAGAGGGGAAATGGATAGTGACAGTAATAAAGGTTGCACTGAAATCAGGTGTTCACATTCGAAGAAGTGGAAGACAAGACTTAAAGAATACATATACACTCACAGCTGCAAGCTAAACTTTAGTCTTTTACCTAAAACTCACTTGACCTCAACTGGACGCAGGAAAGTACTCTTTAAAAGACTTTCCGGTGCGTGAATGTTCCCCTTAGGAATAAACAGGGCAAAATCAAAAGGTGATCCACGTGTATGGGCAAAAGACAGGAAAGTCACTTTTATTGCATAGGTGAGGATTTTGTGCCAAACACCCGCAGGTGACGATTGATGAGTCCCTCAGAAACAACTCCAGAAATGTTTGAGAACCAGCAGCCCTGAGGGGAATGCAGTACAGCCTGGAAACCAATAAAGACAGCCTGCTCACCGACAACGGGGGTACCTGAGGATCCGGATCAAGAAAAACCCACCAACGCTGTGTCCAAAACGGAGGTACTCGCTGTGATATTTCCTGAAATGTCGGTTCAGGAATCCCCAAACAACCCACTCAGTACACATTTTCTATTAAGGTGTTGTTTGGATACTTCAAACTGCCAGGGCCTGGAAATCTGGTCAACGACGACCCAGACGGCAGGAAAGAAGAACAATCGTCCTTCCTAGGAGTAGGGCCACTCCACCCAGAAGTAAAAGCAGCATTGAGGAAGACTCCAAAAAAGCTGGATTAACTGGCAAGGCAAGTTGCAGTGGGTCCACCACAGAAAAAAGTCATATGTCGAATACTATGGTGGAGTCGGCCCAGCACAGTCCTGAAGAGCTGAGGAGGCAGAGTGCTGGGGTCAAAACATCTTTTGCAGGAAATCACAGCGACTAGCACCAAGTCGCCATGAGAACTTCAGAAAAGCGTTCATCTGGCTGTAAAACAGCCTGGCAACTTTCCCAGCATGGAAGTACTAGCTAATCACGCTAGGGAGCTAAAAATATAGGGTTTGCCAGTCAGCGAATATGGTTGGCGTCTAAATCCACTACTCACCAATTACCACCCCCACAGGAAATGGCATACTGAAGGCCAAGAACTGGTGTACACCAATTCAAGCCGTTGTAGAAAATGTGGGTATGGCTGGGCTTACACTGCCATTTTAGCACTACCTTGTGGTTAACCTGAACAAAATATTCCTTTAAAATAAAATGACAGAGTAGGACTTAAAGGTACATTGAGCTACCAACATGGTAAATCGGCTTTGGTGAAGCCAAAACTTAATGGCCACCAGCCTATTCCCTAAAGTCATTGCAAGGTGATATAATCAATCTAGTGCACAAACAGGGTACCCAAGAGGCACCCATGGGCCTGGGAGCATTATGGTGGTGTTGCAGGTGAGTATGTTCTTAATGAGTCAAAAAGGGTTCGAGTGGTAGGGGGGCTTCAGTAAATGTTTCTCTGATGACCAGAAATGGGACTGTGATCCTAATTAGAGAAAGGGAAACTTTCCTACAGAATTCCCAAATATTTATTTCTGCCTTAACATATGTATATTAGGATGAGGGTGGATAGATCCAGATAAAATTAGAACCATCCAAAATCACAAGATTTTAACATTCAAGCATGTTGACTAACATGCTGCGCTGTTTCCAAACCACAGCACAGAAGTAGTTTTACTTGACTAAAGAAGGGAAATCATTCCAGCAATCTAGCTTGAGCAGCACATGACATTAACCCAGCCACAGTAAAAAGGAATGGACCACTCCTACGTTGCTGTGATGCAAAGACGTGGTCCTCCTCCACCCCCCGCCCCTTGTTCTCCTTCAATCAATTTCTGGCTATCCGAGATCAGAGTCTCCCCATCTACCTCTCACCCACCTTCCCTCTATGCCCCAGTAAGCATTTGGGAATGGGATTGCACAAGGACTTCTGTCAAGGATGTTGGGATCAGAGGAAGCCACTGTGCAGAATAAATCACTTCCTGTGAGAGCGCGCTCTTCCCCCTCCCCATCTATTTAGGCCTTTGAATAATGGCACCTCTGTAATGGATGCCAGAAGTCCGGCACACTTCTTTCCTACGTGCATCTACTTATATGGAGATGTAGTTCTCCCGGATGTAGTAATAAAAGCAGAGGTTTGAGGACCTGAGAGCATAGCAGTAGAATAAAGCCATCACTGCTGCTGCCACAATCCAATTCTGACCAGCAGAAATGCATAAACACAACCAGTAGTTCCAAGGTCAGTGGTGGGCTTAGGGACCGTAGCTGCAATCCACCCAAGGAGGGCTTTGTATAATGTCCTGTTTACTGGGACATCAAACAGGGGGCGTAATGTAGGATCTGTAAGGTATTAACATGCATGCAAACAATAGCAATTTTGTGAGGATTGGGGACCCGGATTGTGCTGATTGTCCAGCCAGAGTTTTGGAAGAATTGTGAACCTGCGCCATTCACCAAGCAAACCACATTTTCCCTATTGTCTGCTGATTTACCATGAACTTCAAGGCAAACCTCTGAAGGAATTCCCACTTGGCAAAGGTACCACAGAGAATGATCAGCCACAAGGTGGGCCTAAGTGCAGGTTCTGCTGTCGAGGACCATCCCCTCATGTGGGCCTATTCCCTTATCATTGTACACCCTGGCAGTAACCATGAGAGATAACCATACATTCCCTAATCCACCTTTATATATTAAAAAAAACTTCTCCCGCTTAATCCAACCCAGCACTGGGCCCTGCATGACTGTCAGTTTCCCGAACAGCCTTTCAATGAACTCCTGGCACACTAAAGAGAAGTTCCTGTGGTTGAGACTGGTGGTAATCACAGAGCCCACACCCTATTTCCTAGACCAGTATTTGAATGTCTGACACAGGCATTTTGTGCTAACCTGGTTTTTGCTTTTCTATGGTCTTAGCCATCCTGAGCATGCATTAATTGCCGGCAGGGCCAACAGAGGTATGCGTCAGTCCTCTCTCTTCTATAGGCATCAGTGCCTGGAATTGTGTCCTCTTGAGATCGCTCACTTCTATTCCGTGCAGGCACGAAAACTGGTTCTGGTGGGTTCATTGTGACACAGTGGCTGCTGTAAATACCTCCACAGACCTTTTGCTGCACAGAAACCTAATGGTTATGCTAAGTGAAAACCCAATCACCCCCACTGTTAATTTCCTTTTTTTGCAAAGATCCCAGTTCTTTTTCTTTTCCCTCATTCTCCCTTTCTTGCCCACAATTATTAGTTTCCAGCAAAAGATATAATGTTCTTTCTTTTGACCAATGCTCTATTATTCTTTCCTCTTTCCATGCCTCAGCATTCTGTTTTACATGAAAACATGTGATTCTGATGTCCTCCTTCCTCATTTCATTCTCTGCCTGGCACCAAAGCTATTGTGCAACAGTCATATGACGCACACGCTGGGCATAGCCTCTATGCACATGCCCATTACACTACAACCTATTTTACATTCAAGCTATTTACCCATTTTGATTACCCGTGACTTGAGATTGTAGTGTTTTTCATGCCGTGTTTTTTCTGTCTTTCATCAATAGAAGTCTACTTCACTGTCTGGTCTTCTCCCTGTTGCAGGATGTCCAGGATCTCCTGGAGAGTTGGTCACAGTACCTCAAGACTGCACGTGCCATTTTCCTGAGGGCTCCCAGCCACAACAAGAGCATCTTCTTTGGCAAGAAGAATGCCCCATTCCAGAAGAATGATCCCAGAGTGTGCAGTGTTCCTTTTGCCACTCGGAGAGCTACCTTCAAGGAAGTGCAGCGTGTCCATGCCATGCTGTCTACTCTGCAGGTGTACGGTGAGATAATGAGCTAACCACGGAGAAGGACCTACAGAGGCGGGGTGTGGTCAATGGAAGCAAGTCCTATCTAAGGAGGAGAGGCACAGTGGATGGGGAAAGGATGGACATTTTGCGAGATGTGCAGTGTGTGGCAGCACTGACTGTGATGTCAGAAAAGCCAACCATCCAAAGAAGTGTGCATGGCGTAGGGTGATGCAAGCGCTATCGCATAGAACGGGCAGGATGTTGATCAAGGAAAGGTGCACAGGGGCAAGATTTGGATATCCAAGAGAAGACGCAAGTGGCGTGGCCTTCCTGAGGGGTTCTGTGGGCATCCCTTTTGGGTGCATGCAGTAGGGGATATCTCTTGAGTGGGTATGCATGGTGCATCAGGTTGTAGCTCTCGAAGAGAAGAGCAGGTATCGTAGAATAGGAGAAGCCCTAATGAAACAACATACACACCAGGCAAGAGTGGAATGTTACAGGAGCAGGATTTGTAGCGAAGCCGGATATAAGTTAACAGATAACCCAGTGTTAACAAGCAGACAAGTATTGACACTGATTAATATGAAAAATAATAGGAATGAAAGGGATAGCCAAGGTTTTCTATAGATAGTTGCCTTAAAATCCAATAGGTTACTGTTATAACTATTGTCACATGTGTTCTCAAGAACATACCAATCCTCAAAGACGGTTCAAGGATTTTTATTAAAGATTTCAATGGGGTCCAACTAAGGGACGTCCTTCTCTCGTCTTCCCTAAATCCCAAGGTGCTCACTATATTGCGGTAAACCCTACTATCTTGAACCTGGCAGGCTGAAGTCAAGCACCCTGTATTTCGTATTCCCTCTGTTGTCTTTGAGATGGATCCTAATCTGGGGTTCCATAAGAAGAATGGTATCAGGAAGTAGTGCCTTCCACTCATCCAGGTCTCACTCAATCTTTATTTCTCACACCCTTTTACTGCTCACCCTGATGTGCCTCCCTTCCTTTCCCTTCTACTCTCCTCATGTCTCTATCTCTCTCGCTCTGTTCCCTGGATGTTATCCCACCTCATGTCTACTCCTATTCTCCCTCTCAACTCTACTACTCTCCACTCCCATGACTCTCTGCTCCCATTCTACACTACACCCCTCCTTTTTTCACAGTCCTCTTCCTTTCACTCGCTCAATCACCTTTCGCATTCAATTTCACTTACTCCCCTACACCCCATTTAGCCTCACTGACCGTACACACCATACATGCACTCACATCCAAGTACTACTTTTGCTCGCCAACCAATACCTCACCTTGAACATGCTTTCTGTAATTCTCTTCCACACTCTGCAACATCATTCTTCCTCTGCCTGTTCTCTTGGTCTGCCTTCTCCTCCCTTGACCTCACCCGAATAACCCACACTTCCGTGTTCTTCCTGTACCTTTTTATCCTCCTTCTCTTTTCATTGGCCTTCTTGCTCAGCTTGTTAGTCTACAAATATGAGGCTACTGTAAAGTAATGAAAATACACCAGTCACGAGGAACAAATATGTAAACCGTTTATTCACACTCGAACTGACTCCACTTTTACAATACACGGCATACAGGCATTGGAAAAGTGAGCAAAAATGTGTGGGCATAGGGGTGTTTATGCAGTTTTAGAATACCATGACGGATTCGGGCTAGCTCCTCACGTGATAATGACTTGTGACCTACAGACCTAAGAACGTGGGCAATTCACCATAGCAACATGTGCTCGAATGCTCCATGTCACCCTACAGACTATTTACTGTCTGGGAAGCAACGCCGAGAATGGTGTAGGAGGATATTGTGTTCTTCAGTACAAGGTAACATTCCTCGCGCTACTTTATCTATTTTTGTGCTAGGCTAAAAGGTCAGTCTGTATTTCTACTCAGTAGTTTGATCATCTTAGAAACAGAATATGCTGTAAATGTCTGGATCGCATGTTCACATTTTACTGCGGAAAACAAGACAGTCCAGGAAGACAGGATGGCACCTAATTTACAGATTAGCTACGTTCGTGCCAGTGCTTCAAGGTTCTCTGTTGCAGAGTTCAGCGTGCTCAGTGATTTTAGCATTCCTGTGTAGGGATGTGTTTTAGGGAAGCTTCCGAAGCGGTGACTTGGTGAGCTTTCACCGCGTTCAGAATGAAAACTCGGAAATGAGAGCAAAGCAGCCAAGATGGCATTTTCGGAAACCGCAATGGCGCGGTTCAATGTGTACGTGCTTAGGCCAATATTATAATGCACAATATATCTACTTTTACAAGCTAGTTCCTCTTGCCACTTTCTGCCTTGCTTTTCTCCCAGGGATCGGGTTACAGAGATGAGAAACCATAAAGGGCTAGTTAAGCCTGCCCCCTTTTTGCACACATGCTCTTTAGTGTCCCACAATAGTTGCCTGCTGCAGCCAAAGTTAATTTCAGGGGTCATATTCGGTTACGGAAGAGTGTCTGGATTACTGGTTTGCAGTGAACAATGTTCTGCTGGCTTTATGTTCGCCACTGCATGTAGCTGGTGGGCTTTATGCTCCGTCCTCTGCCACAAGGAATTCTGGTCACGGCAGTCCTGAAAGAGAATAGAGAAAACACTGGGCAGTATGGTGTATGGTCATTATGGGGTGATCTGCAATTGTAGCCAGACGCATTTGGAGGGGACAGAGACTGGGGCCCTACCCCTCCTCTGGGGCTGCACTGGCTCTGGAAAACACTGTGGTAAGCCTCCTGGCCCAGGTGGAGAAGGGTCCCCATGCCCACTTGACTGGGGGTAGCCGACCCAGTCACACAGTCAACGAGCAAAGTTCGAGGATTGGAGCAGATATTGTGACTGTTTTGTGCCCCAACATAGTAACAAAAACAAAGCTGATCACACACCAAAGGAATGAAAGAACTTACTAGAATGTGCTGAAGCAACTTGTGTTTTCCACAGAAAAATAGGAATTAAGCTGTTTGTGGATGCCTGATGTTTTATACAGCACATACCTAACTGGGAAGCAAAACAGCATTGAGGACTAATGAATCAAAGCATAATCGAGACCGAAGTTGGACCAATGTCAGAACAGAGCCTGCAAACTTGGAGAAAGCTGGACATCGAAAGAAAATATGAGAGTTACGAACATTGTGAATAACGGCTGATAAAGCTATTCAGGTTGCAGGAACCTGAGAACCCATGTGTACAATTACCCTATGAAAGAGGGAGGAAGGAAAATACATGAACACTTTGAATAAGGGCTGAGAAAGCCACAGAAGTGAGAGCTCTAACAGAACAGGGTGGACATTTGCTGAATGTGAAATAACGTGGGTTAAAGAAAAACAACCTGTCTGAGGATTACAGGACTTTGGGGGAGTCCCAAAGCCTCCGAGGTGGAAGTGTTTCTTTTTTACTAGAGTGATCCAAATGTTCACACCAAGAGAGCGTTTTCTTTTAAAAGGAGAGACTGAAACCCATAACTTGATATAAAGACTGGGAAGAATATCCTGCTAGATGAACATGAATTTTTAAGACTGAGAGCAAGTCAAGTATAAGTTGGGCCAGGCAGCAGCCCTGCTGAGGCTATTGTACAAAGCCTCCCCTTTTGCTTTTTTAGTTGGGCATGTTCTAAAGTGGTAGGGCCATTTAGTTGGATAGGATTCGGACTGAAGAGCTTTAATCGGGACTTTAACGTGCACCCACAGCTTTTATTTTTCTAGGTAGGAAACTTACCTCATAGTGATGGGGCTAGACAGGCATTTTGAATACATTTTATTTTAATAAAACTCCTTGAACATGACTTCTAATAGTCCAAGTCCTCCTTCTGGTTCACCACCGCAAGTAGTCCCAAACGCTGACGGGAGCAGGATGCCGATACACAAAGTGCCAGAAGCCCGGCAGCCAAGTTTAGGGAAGCCAACAGAAAACAAGACTTTAAAAGGGCAGCAGTATGCTGGAAGTAAGGAATGATTCAAGCAATTATCTGTTTTGGGGTACAGAGTAGCGACCTGTCGAAGCAGGGTAGGATGTTTCTGATAACTTCCAGAAAGAAACCACATGCAGCACTTAGGATTTCGAGGAAACATAGTTTATGGAACCCCTCCATGTGTCGCTTGCAGGACTATTGGCTTCTTGAATATAAGAGTTTAACCACACGTTCCAAAAGCCCTTGCACTGGACATGGCTTGTCTGCAGCAGAGTTATGATATGTTATGGTTAATAATTAGTGACAAGGCGCGCACTCTGTTGCCAGTCAAGTTTTCCTGCATTGACTTCTCCTTCAAGCGCACGTTTTCATGACTCCATCAATCTTCAGGGAGGCTGTGTTTCTTTACATTTTCAGGCTTGTCTTGTCCAGGCACCTGCAAGAGAAATTGAGTGTGAAAAATACAAGTACCAGAATCCTTAGAGACACTATAGTCAATTAACCTGTTACACCTGAAAAGGAATTGAAGACACGCCTGAAAAGGTAAAGAAACACAGCCTCCCCGAAGATTGATGGAGTTATGAAAACGTGTGTTTGGAGGAGATGTCAATGCAGGAAAACTTGACTGGCAACAGAGTGCGCGCCTTGTCACTAATTCTTAACCATTATGTTCCAGGAGTCCCAGGCTCAAAAGGCTGCCGCACCAGGGCCATCATGCCTTACAATGGAGAGCCACAAACATAGCTTTCCCCCTCCCCCTATCAAGGGTAAGATCTGTGCTATGGAGGGAGTTGTTTCCAGTCACCTGCAAGAGAAATTAAGTGCGAAAAATACAAGTACCAGAATCCTTAGAGACACTATAGTCAATTAACCTGTTACACCTGAAAAGGAATTGAAGACACGCCTGAAAAGGTAAAGAAACACAGCCTCCCTGAAGATTGATGGAGTCAGGAAAACGTGCTTTTGGAGGAGAAGTCAATGCAGGAAAACTTGACTGGCAACAGAGTGCGCGCCTTGTCACTAATTCTTAACTATTATGATATGTTATGTTCCTTTTTTTATTTTCTTTCAACCAAAGCGTTATTTTCACATCTTCAAGTAACATCCTTCTCTTCACATCAGCCCATTATACATTTCCATCAAAATGTTAGGTTCCAACTACTGTAATCTATAACATCCCCTGTCCCCAATCCCCCCCCCCAGTCCTTGGGTGGCTCATCATTCATCTCTCCTGCTCTGGCTCCCTCCCCTCTTCCTCAAGGATTCCCAGTGCCTGTAGTCTCTTCGGGATATATAGATGCAACATGTCCTTTATCGCATACTGTATGTAAGGAGACCAAATTTTACTGATGGTCTTTAATGTCCCCGCACTATTGCAGTCATTTTCTCCACATCTATTGTGTCCCAGATCGCATAGTACCACTGATTAATAGGTTCTCTCTGGTTCCATTGTCTCGCTATACACCTCTTCACCGCCATCATGAGGTTCGCCCAAAGCCTTCCTGCCTTTCCCCCTACCCTCCCTTTGTTGTTGATCAAGCATAGTGCCCAGGAGTACCTCTGCCTCCTCGAATTCCCTATCTACCCCCATTGTTTCCAGCACCTTGGACTTTACCTCCTGCCAGAAATGCTTCAGACGCTGGCACCCCCACCATATATGCACCATCGTCCCCTTCTCCCCACATCCCCTCCAGCATAGTGCTGACCTCGCGGGAAACATTTTATGTAGGCTCTCCAGTGTGTAATGCCACTGATGTAGGAGCTTAAATTGTATTTCCTGGTGTTGTGTCGATGTGTATGAGGTGTTCCAACCACTCATCACCCTATCCCACTCTTTATCCGTAAACGCCCTCCCTCTTATCCCCTCCCACTTGACCCTCACAGCCACCCCTTCTTCATTCTCCCTTTTCATTAGGATTTTGTTTATTGCCGAGATCAGCCCTTTATTATTGCCTGCAGACGCTATCAGCCTTTCTGACTCTGAGTTCCCTCGTTGCCCCTTCCATCATCGCGGGTGTCCCTGCCCAGTGGCTCAGCTGTTGATAAGAAAACCGGTCTTCTTCCTTTAAGCCCATCTCCCTTTTACAATCTGCAAATGCCCGAAAATGTGTCCTTGCATAGAGGTCCCCTATCACCCTGACCCCCTCACCTCCCCACCCCCTCCATTCATCCCTTGAACCTGCCATATTCTTTACCCGGTGGGAAGTCGGGGTTTCCGAATACAGGCGTCATCGGGGACGGCCATGGCGACAAGATGAGCTTACTGTTCACCTTTTCCCAAATCCTCATGGTATTGCTCGTAATTGGATTCCTTCATAACCCCCTTGGTCTATCTCCCTTCCTTTCTTCCATCCATCACCTTCGACAGATGCTCACCCGCCACCGCTCGTGCCATCCTTACCCAATGCTTCTTGTTGTCTGGCCTTCCTCATTCGGCCAGTGCTCTTAGCTGCGCTGCCTGGTAATATTTGAATATGTTCGGGCAGGCCGCCCCCCCCCCCCCCCCTTGCGCCTTATTCCTGAATAGTATCTTCCGTTCAATCCTCGGTTTCTTCCCTCCCCATATAAAGTTCATAATGCATTCTTGAAATTCCTTCAGGAGCTTCCCAGGTAGTGAGAGAGGGATCGCCTGAAATAGGTAAAGTATTCTCGGGAGTACATTCATCTTAACTACAGCGATTCTTCCAAACCAGGATATATATAGACCGCTCCATCTTGCTAGATCCGATTTAAGGTGCCTAAGCAGCAGATGATGGTTGGTCCCTACGATTCGTTTAATGGACGCAGTTAGGTTCACTCCCAGGTACTTAACTGGACCCTCGGCCCATCTGAAAAGGATTCCTCTCTGCAACTGGGTCTTTTCCAGTTCCCCCACCAACAGATTCAGTGTTTCGAATTTCCCGAGATTTACTTTAAAACCCGAGACCTCTGAGCACGCCTCAATCTCCTTTAATATCGCTGGTAGCAACTTCTCCAGTTCTGTGATCATTAGGATCACATCATCCGGAAACAGCCCTATCTTGTGTTGCGTCCCTGCCCAGCTGACTCCCCGTACCTCCTCGCTCCCCCTTATCCTGTGCGCCAATGGCTCCTTCGCTAGAGCGAAGAGAAAGGGCCGACAGCAGGCACCCATGCTTCGTCCCCTTCTTATTAAAAATGGGTCGGTTAGGCGCCCATTAACATTCACTCTGGCTTGCGGGTGTTGATAGATCGCCTTTATCATTCCCACGAAGTTCAGTCACATACCCACACTCTGCAGTATTTGTTTCATGAACGCCCAGTTGACCCGATCAACTGCCTTCTCAGCGTCTAGCATAATTAGGCACGTGGGGTTTCCTCCCCCCCTCCCCACTTTGTCCACCACATGTAGAACCCTCCTTATGTTATCAAATGTATTGCGTCCCTGTATGAAGCCTGCATCACCAGCGCTGGTTGCATCTCTTCTAGCCTAGCCGCTATCACACTGGCGTAGATCTTAGCCTCCACATTGATAAGTGCAATGGGACGATATGAAGAGCACACGTGCGGGTTCATCCCCACCTTCGGAATCAGGGTGATATGCGCCATATTCATGGACGTGGTAACCTCTCCCGCCTCTCGGAAGTGGTTAAATAGGTCAGTGAGAGTCCTTACTAATAAGTCCCTAAATGTTGTATAAAATATAGCTGTTAATCCATCTGCTCCTGGACTCTTGTTCATCTTTAGTCGGGCTATAGCCCTTTGCACCTCCTCCACCCCTATGGGCTCTTCCAACTGCTCTTTTTGTTCAGGCGCTAGCAGGGCCGGTCTTACACCAGATTGCACCCCAGGCGGAAAGCATCGATGGCGCCCCGCCCCCCCGACCCCTAAAAAATGACAACCAAAAAATCTGTTACAAGTGTTGTAAATAGGGTACTTCATTAAGAACCAGATATAAATACAAATGCAATAGAAAATGCATACACTAGACACTAGGTGATAGTCTTAGAATGTTACCTGTATTATGTGTTCAAAAAGTAACTTGTCTTGTCTTTGCCTTTGCGAATTGAAGCACAGCGTCGGATAGATCCAGGGATTGGCCAATGTCATTTTCGATTGATAAAATAGCAAGCGATGTCAGTCTTTCATTGGCCATTGTTGATCGAAGGTACGTTTTAATGAGCTTCAGTTTGGAGAAGCTGCACTCACCACTTGCAACTGTGACGGGCAGAGTGAGCAGAATCTTCAATGATATCCAGACATTTGGGAAAATGTTCTTCAGGTTAGCATCATGAATATACTGGAGAACTGGTAGTGGTGTAACTGTCCCTCTTGGTAACATGTAGCGTATGTTTTCCAATTCAACATGAAGGTCCTTGCCATTGATGTCAGAAGATTCACCATGTTTTAGTGTCTGGTGCAGGTTTGTGCAATGCTCCAATAGTGTTTTTTTGTCCATAGGAAGCTTGCTAAGGTCATACAGAAAGCCCCAGCATTTTTCATGATCCTTCATTTGTCCAAACCTTTCTTCAATTGAACCATGGGCTGTGTCAACAAGCACATAAAAAAAACTCCCTCTTGAACTTTTCTTCTGGGCTTTGGGTCTGTGTTAGATCATCTCTGCCCTCAAAATCAAACTGCCTCTTTCGAAGGGATTGTGTCCTCCGACGTATTCCTTATCTTAGATATCTCTTTCCAGCTTTGCTGGCCTCGGAAATTTTTTCTCTAGAGGGCGCTGCGCGTCGACGACCGCCGAGTCGATGTCCCTCGACAGCCGCCGTATCGACGTCATCCTGCCTATAAAGGCCGCGCGCAGCGTCCGTTGCTCAGTTCCGTTTTTCCGCGCTTACTCAGTGCCTCGGAATATCGTTGCTCAGTTTTCGTAGAGAATTAATCCAATTTCCTCGAGATATTCGATCCATACTCGATGGCTTCCTCGTCGGAACCGACGACCCCTCGGTCCGGCTTTAAAAAATGCTGAGACTGTGGAAAAAAGATGTCGCTGACTGACCCTCACAGAGTTTGTCTGTGGTGTTTGGGAGCAGAACACCATTGTTCGGAGTGCGAGGACTGTATGTCCATGACAGCTAAGGCCCTGAAGGAGCGTAGGGGGAAGCTGGAAAAAGGTAAGACTTCTAAAGCTTCTTCTTCCTCGATGAAGTCGAGACATTCGTCTCCTCGTCACCATTCGCGCTCCAGGTCTCGAAGCGGGTCCCATCACTCCTCGAGATCGAAGCACTCGAAGAGGAGACGTCGAAGATCCCCTTCTTCGTCCTCCTCTTCCTCTCTTTCACATAAGAGAATCCCTTGCCCCACGAAACATAGTTCCCGGGCTGAATGGGAGGAATTCCGTAAAAATATGATGAGCGTCTTCGAGAAAGCGGCCTCGACCCCCTCGAAGACTGCCGAGAGCGATGCTCTGGTCGAAAGACCCAAAGGTCCAAAACGCCGCGAGTCGCAGTACCCCGCAAAGGAAGCTTCTCGAGCGCATGACGAACCCTCGAGTATGTCATGACCACAGGTTAGTTTTTTCCCATACTTGTCCTAAGAGATGCAGGTTCATAGGGAATTTATTTGCCCTAGCTGATTATTGATTCTAATTCCCCATATTAATGGTTGGTTGGAGTTTCGTTAATGGCCGCTAGGTGGTGCCTCTGGGTCAGTTAGCTAGCGGGTCTAGTTGTTTTCATGTGCCAGCTATTTAAGCCCCGCCCATCAGGAGGCTCGCGCTTCGCGTAGTTTGTCTGAGTTCAGACGGAACGCTCGCCGCGTACCTCCGTTCCCTGTCACAGCTCAATATTCCTTGTCCACAGATAATTACCATTCATTCCATGAGTAACATTAATTAGATATCAGCTCCCTTCCTGTATTTTCCAGTTTGCTGTCCTTCCCGGCTCAGTCACAGTCCATAGTCCGAAGTCCTGTCATAGCGGTCTCCTCACCTCACAGTCCGTAGCAGTTTTCTCTCACGCAAGTACTCCCATTATGTGCAAATGCAATTGCTCCGTTTTTGTTGCCTTATCAGATACATTGAAATTGTGTATAAATGTTATTTGAATCCCTCACGCATTTCAGGGTATTACGTTGTTATTAGCGGGTTCGTGCCCTTTCTGTGGAGTTTGCCTTGGAAGTTGTTTTTCTAGTCAGATATTTTTGGTCACACTCATGTTCATATTACGCACAGTGATAAGGTGTTTCCATGTTTCCGACCGAGTAGTTCTTTGACTCTTCTATTGTTTCAGGGGTTTTCTATTCCGTCCCGCAGTGTAGTGAGGAAGTTTTTTCTGTAATTTTACACATGCATCTCACCACAGCATATTGCCCCTTTAGGTTCAAATTAGCATAGGGTGTCTGTCATTTCTTTTCTTCCAAGTGATATTTGATCTCCATAGTGCCATTTAGCCCCTTATAAAAGAAACTATTATCCAGTGTCCCATCTTCAGGACTTGCGCCCCTGTATAGTACAGGATGGAGAGCTCAACAAATTAAATACCAAGGTGAGATATTGCTGGTCCCATAATTACCAGTTTTGACCTTCTATTTAACAAGAGAAAACTAAGGAAGGGAAAATTGTTATTTTCTTCACAGAAATTCTGTGTCTAGTTCCCAGGAAGGTAGAAGTCAGTTGGAGTTCCAGAAGGTTCCCGCAGAGTTCAGGTGAGCGTTACAGAGTAAAGCTAAGACCTCGAATCCTTCTTCGAAGGTTCCGTCGACGAAGGTTCCGTCGACGCCGAGGTCGGTGTCTTCGACGCCGTTGTCGAAGGGACCTTCGATACACGGGTCTGTCGACTCGACGCCATCCTCGACACCGGCGTCGACGCCAAGGAAAGTCACGGTTGCGGCGCACCCAGTGGCTATTCCCAGGTCTTCGATGACGATGTCGTCGAGATTGTCGACATCCTCGAGCAGAATTCCAATTCTATGGAGGACCTTGAAGCCTCCGCCTTTGTTTTTCGACGCCACGTTCGAAGCCTTCGGCGTCGACGACATCGACGTTTTCTAGGCCGATTACAACAAGTTTGGCACCCTCTGCCTTGGAGATGGGTTTCACATCCTTTGTGAGTTCAGTCCAATTGAGAACACAGTCCTCAATTATGGAAGAGGGAGAACTATCTGACCAAGAAGAGACATTTGAGTTGCAGGGATCTGCAACCCCAGTTCAAGAGGAGTTATCCTCAGAGGAACGCAGATTAAAGGAACTCCATGATTCCTTACATGAGGCAAGTGGTTTAGACACTTCCCCTGAGGTGGAGTTCGCTAAACCAGACCCGGGGGAGCATACTGAAATCCCTTATAGAGCCTTAATGTCATGATCTCTGCTTCCAAAAGATCAGGACTTGCCCGACTCCCTTGGAAGCAGACCCATAACCCTGGTTCCGAGTGCCAGCCAGTCCCAATTGGGACCTTTTGGACCCTGTCCTGGCGCCAGTGGCACCAGGCTCATAAAGATGCCCAGTCCCAGCGCTGGAAGCGCCGGGCTCATAATGCTTGGGTGGACTTACCTGCAGCAGACCATGCTGCTTACTTACCTGCCAGTTGAACCCCGGATCCTCTTCTGTTTGGGACTACTTTTCCTGTTGGGTGGGGCAGGAGCCACTCCCTAGGTTCAGAACACTGGAACTCTTCTGGAAAGCAGGAACTCTTTTCTTACCTAGGCGTGGCTGTGGAAGGAGACACCTAAGCACTACAGGAGGCTATTTAAACCACACCCGATGGATGAATCTTGCTTTGTGTTATTCTGCATTCTCTGCAGCAGAACGCTCATCGTGTCTTCTGCTTCTGATCCTGGGCCTAAGGAAACAAAGGCTTACCATCCTGGAATCCAGTCTTCAGCAGCACCTGTAAAGACAAAGAAAGAACAGGTTAGCACTACGGTCTTCAGTGGCAGCGCATCTCTTACCTGGTCCATCGGCTGTCACCAACGCCTCGCGCTGCATTCCGGCATCTGAAAGACAAAGGCTTACCTACTCTTCGCATGTTCCGGAGGTCTTCGCACTGCATTCCGGCATCTGAAAGACAAAAGCTTACCAACTCTTCGCACGCTCCGGAGGCCTTCGGCGCTGCATCCCGCATCTGAAAGACAAAAGAAGGTGCGTTTAAAGACATTGGGCAACTTTATTACTCACGTGCCATTACTCGTTCCCACGCCGAATCCAGTGGGTATTCCAGCACCCTTCAGCTTCTCTAAAGCTCCGAACTTGTACCTGCAAGATAAAAGGGACAGTTAGTGCGCATCGTGAAGCAGGCTACAAGCGCTTACCTACGTGCTTCCAGGCGCTTCTATTCCTCACGCGGGTTCGATCCTCAACTCTCATCAGCCCGCCATCCGCCATCGCCGGAACTCTGCAAAACAAGAGATATCATTACAAAAGACTTTTAAGACATTTGAAGCGCCCAGAACTTACCGTTCGTGCAGTTAACGACGGACAGCAGTCCTCTGAGGTCAAGAGGCCTGCACCCTTATCCAGTGAAGGAACTGGTTACGGCACCCTGCCCCGAGGCAGATGGAGAGCTCGGCGTTCACTTACCTAAGGTGAGGGCGTTAACCTTTGGGGTTCTACAGGAGAAGAGAAAGGGAAGAGGAGAGAGGCACCCAATAACCCCAGTTCATTAATCCCATATTTTCTATCTGCAGACATCTTACTCTTCGAGTCAGACATACAGTGCACAGAGGTCCAGCCCAAAGAGCCAACCGTGTGTTACACATCACCTTTGAAGATACGGCATTCACCCAGTCAAGACCGGCGCCTCTGCGGGAATCAGGTGAGCGTTACAGAACACAAAGCCTACCGCAAAACTCCCACCCAGGTGCTATGGAAACCTCGGATACCGACCAACTAGCCCAGTTACTTGGGGAACTAAGAGCAGAAGTGCATGCAGCCCGTCAGGAAACGAATGCTCTAAGAAGGGAACTGATTATTTCCAAGGAGCGAACAGACGATCTCGCTAGACAATTGCTACAGTCACAAGACGGACAAACTCCGTTACCCGCATCAGGGGCAAATCTTCCTTCAACATCCTCTACGAACCCAGTGCAGATCAACCTACCTGGGAATGTACCTCTGGCTCCGCCCGAACGATTTTCTGGTGACCCAAAGAGGTTTGCAGTGTTTATTAATCAGTGCCGGTTGCACTTCTTATGCCGGCCAGCAGCCTTTCCAACTGATCAAGCTAAGGTAGCTTTCGTGCTTTCGTACCTTAGTGGCAATGCGGCAGACTGGTCGATCCCTCTAGTTAATCAAGATGATCCGGTTCTCCATGATTTTCAAGCTTTTCAGCTCAG
The DNA here is from genome assembly GCF_040938575.1 of Ambystoma mexicanum. Classification (NCBI taxonomy): domain Eukaryota; kingdom Metazoa; phylum Chordata; class Amphibia; order Caudata; family Ambystomatidae; genus Ambystoma; species Ambystoma mexicanum. Next base: position 1,468,219,268 of record NC_090931.1, on the reverse strand, counting down.
TATGGAAAAACTGTTTGCAAGACATTCACAGGGGCAGGCCTTGGACAATGAGCTCCTTTCATTGCGACAGGGTAATCAAGAACTTTTGGCTTATATTGCGTCTTTCAACAGACTGATAGTGGAAACTCGATGGCCTGAGGACAAAAGGATTACGCTGTTTTATAGAGGTCTACGTGGAGAGCTCAAAGATGTGTTAGCCCAAGTAGTGAATCCCCCGCAAGACTGTTCGGACTATATTGACTTAGTCGTTCAAATTGACCACAGACTGCAGAACAGGAAGGCCGATCGTTCCAAGTTTGATGCTCGAGTATTTTCCAAACCACCAACTCCTACCAAAGGAGTAGACTCCGGGGAACCCATGCAAATAGGGGGCCTGAAAGGACCACTAACACAAAAGGAGCGGGAAAGGAGAAAACAGCTGCAATTATGCCTCTATTGCGGAAACTCGGGGCACTTTCTTCGAGACTGTCCGGTGAAACCAGCCAAGAAGGCAGTAGGAGCTGCAGTTACCAGGGTCACAAACTCTGAGCAGGGAAACGACCTCGCCCGACAAGAATAGAGGTCCTCTTGCCGAGCGTTAAAACCAGTTCCGTGACCTCGCATTTCGTGATACCTATGGTCCTCATTAGCCCTGAACATCCGGATCGATTACATGCGATTGAAGCTTACGTCGACAGCGGTGCCATTGGCAATTATGTGGATCATGAAATGGTTTTGAGGATGAATCTGACTCTTTGTCCAAAGGCTGTAAAGGACGTCATTATTACGGTGGATGGTACGGAGATAGCCTCCGGACCAGTAACGCATACCACCCAAGAAGTGACGCTAGTAAGTCAAGATGGACACCATGAGAAGATCGTGTTCGATGTGATCAAGGCCCCTCAGTTCAAGATTATTCTAGGAATTCCTTGGTTAGAGAAGCACAATCCTCAGATCGATTGGCGAGCAAGAACGGTTCAGTTTCCAGAATGTGTCTCTACTTGTCACCCTCGACCTGGTGTTGCACTGGCAGCAATTTCCTCGGAGGCTCCCCAGTTACCTCCTGAATACCTAGAATTCCAAGATGTTTTCCGGAAGGATCAGGCTAACTCTCTACCTCCTCATAGGTCTTATGACTGCCAGATAGACCTGATACCTGGATCTACTCCTCCTTGTAGTAGAATTTATGCCCTCACCGAGCCTGAGAATCTTCACCTCCGACAATACCTGGATCAATACCTAGTGAATGGGTTTATTCGTCCTTCCAAGTCCCCTGCTTCCTCAGCTTTGTTCTTCGTTCCAAAAAAAGAAGGGGACCTTAGAACTTGTATAGATTATCGCGCCCTGAACCAGATCACTGTTAAGAATAGATATCTGTTACCTTTGATCCCTGAACTCCTGGACCAAGTCAGAAAAGCATGCATATATACAAAGCTGGATCTTAGAGGAGCCTACCACTTGGTACGAGTAAAATAGGGCGATGAATGGAAGACGGCCTTCCGCACCAAGTATGGGCTATTTGAATATCAGGTCATGCCCTTCGGACTTTGCAATGCCCCGGCCGCCTTTCAATATTTTATGAACGATGTCCTCAGAGAGCTCATAGATGTGTGTGTTGTTGTTTACATTGACGACATCCTCGTTTATTCTTCATCGGAAACTGAACATCGGAAACACGTGAAAATGGTCCTCGAGAGATTGCGTCAACACAAACTTTTCGCTAAGTTGGAAAAATGTGTTTTCAACGTGACTGAAGTTGAATTCTTGGGATTCATATTATCACCTAGCGGAGTGCGTATGGATTCAAAGAAGGTCGATGCAATTCTCAAATGGCCATCGCCATCCTCCGTAAAAGGTGTTCAAAGCATGTTAGGCTTCGCTAACTTTTACCGCAGGTTTATCCCCGAATTCTCTCGAATAGTCCAGCCCATCACCGCCTTGTTAAAGAAAAACAAACGTTTTGAATGGTCTACCGAGGCGGAACAAGCTTTCCAGAATTTGAAGACTAGATTTATCTCTGCACCGATCTTAAAACATCCTCGCCCAGAACTCCCCTACATCGTTGAAACTGATGCTTCGAGCCTTGCCATGGGGGCAGTTCTATCACAAAAGGACCCAGTAACCAATCAGTTGCATCCCGTGGCATTTTGGTCCCGCAAATTCTCGCCTCCTGAAATCAATTACACTATTACTGATAAGGAACTTCTAGCTATCAAGTCCGCCTTTAAGGCTTGGCGGCATTATCTTCTGGGGGCCCGACACACCGTTACTGTGATTACAGATCACCGAAACCTGCAATATTTGAAAACCGCAAAAGCTCAATCCTCTAGGCAACTCCGTTGGGCACTATTCTTTGCCGAGTTTGACTTCATAATTACCTATCGACCTGGTACAAAAAACGGTAAAGCTGATGCCATTTCTCGGATGGGAGTGGAAGAACATTTGATCAATCCTAAACCTGTACCTATCATTCCCGAACAAAGAATTCTAGGTGTAATCGCCACACAATCCATAGAGGAAGTTAAGGATAAAGCCAGGCTACTGGTAACTCCAGCAGACATACAGAATTGGCATCTGCAGGGAAAGGACTTTACGGTGAAGGACAACCTATTATATTTCCAAGAACGGTTATACCTGCCCAGCACAGATTTACAGAAAAAGGTAATCTCTTGTTATCACGATTCTTTAATGGAAGGACATCCCGGTATGACCAAGACCTCGGAAAAGATCAAGCGCTACTTCTGGTGGCCGTCTTGGAAAAAAGATATCAGAGACTTTATAATGTCCTGTGGAGTATGCGCCCAAAACAAGAGTCAAAAGGAAAAACCAGCCGGCCTCTTACGCCCTATTGACATCCCGCCTCGCCCTTGGCATACGCTTTCTATGGACTTCATCACCGATCTACCTCCATGCTCCGGATACAATACGATCCTAGTAATCGTGGACCTATTCTCCAAGATGGCGCATTTCATTCCACTCAAAGGCTTACCAACAGCAGCAACTCTGGCCCGAGAATTTCTCGAAAACATCGTCCGACTGCACGGTTTTCCTTCAGTTCTAATTTCGGATCGAGGTAGTCAATTTATTTCTCATTTTTGGCGAAGTTGCTGTCGGTCGGCTCAAATTGATGTGAGACTTTCGACCAGCCACCACCCTCAAACCGACGGACAAACCGAGAGGACCAATCAAACTCTGGAACAGTATTTGCGCTGCATGCTACAACAAACTGAAAAAACTTGGAAAGATATCCTTTGGATAGCCGAATATGCCTACAATAACTCTGTCCACTCGGGAACTGGGAAGACCCCGTTTTTTCTTTTATACGGTAGTCACCCTCGAACCTCGGAGTTGGATCCACTCCAAGATCTTGGAACACCAGCAGTAGACCACCTGCATTCTACAATCACCCAAGCCTTTAAGGAAGCCGTTTCTCACCTTCAAAGGGCTAAAGAACAATACAAGAAAGGAGCAGACCAACATCGGAAGGAAGCCCCCCAATATCAAGTAGGAGATCAAGTCTGGTTATCCACCAAATATCTACCTCTAAAAGGACCACGCACATTCAACCCAAGATACCTTGGTCCCTATTCCATCACTACCATAGTAAATCCAGTAGCGGTCAAGTTGGACTTGCCCCCTCACATGAAGATACATCCGGTCTTCCACGTCTCTCTATTAAAACCCGTGCAACCTCAAACCCGACTAACTACATCTCCAAAACCTATTCTAGTTGATGGAGAACTCGAGTTTGAAGTCAAAAGCATCCTGGATTCCAAGATCTCAAAATCTAAACTATTTTACCTGATTGACTGGAAAGGCTACGGTCCCCAAGAAAGATCCTGGGAACCTGCAGAATATGTCCACGCGCCTCGTCTAATCAAAAGATTTCATCGAACATTTCCTAACAAGCCCAAACCCCCGGAGAAGCCCGGTTTGGGAGGGGCCTTGAGGGGGGGTGCTGTCATGATCTCTGCTTCCAAAAGATCAGGACTTGCCCGACTCCCTTGGAAGCAGACCCATAACCCCAGTTCCGAGTGCCAGCCAGTCCCAATTGGGACCTTTTGGACCCTGTCCTGGCGCCAGTGGCACCAGGCTCATAAAGATGCCCAGTCCCAGCGCTGGAAGCGCCGGGCTCATAATGCTTGGGTGGACTTACCTGCAGCAGACCATGCTGCTTACTTACCTGCCAGTTGAACCCCGGATCCTCTTCTGTTTGGGACTACTTTTCCTGTTGGGTGGGGCAGGAGCCACTCCCTAGGTTCAGAACACTGGAACTCTTCTGGAAAGCAGGAACTCTTTTCTTACCTAGGCGTGGCTGTGGAAGGAGACACCTAAGCTCTACAGGAGGCTATTTAAACCACACCCGATGGATGAATCTTGCTTTGTGTTATTCTGCATTCTCTGCAGCAGAACGCTCATCGTGTCTTCTGCTTCTGATCCTGGGCCTAAGGAAACAAAGGCTTACCATCCTGGAATCCAGTCTTCAGCAGCACCTGTAAAGACAAAGAAAGAACAGGTTAGCACTACGGTCTTCAGTGGCAGCGCATCTCTTACCTGGTCCATCGGCTGTCACCAACGCCTCGCGCTGCATTCCGGCATCTGAAAGACAAAGGCTTACCTACTCTTCGCATGTTCCGGAGGTCTTCGCACTGCATTCCGGCATCTGAAAGACAAAAGCTTACCAGCTCTTCGCACGCTCCGGAGGCCTTCGGCGCTGCATCCCGCATCTGAAAGACAAAAGAAGGTGCGTTTAAAGACATTGGGCAACTTTATTACTCACGTGCCATTACTCCTTCCCACGCCGAATCCAGTGGGTATTCCAGCACCCTTCAGCTTCTCTAAAGCTCCGAACTTGTACCTGCAAGATAAAAGGGACAGTTAGTGCGCATCGTGAAGCAGGCTACAAGCGCTTACCTACGTGCTTCCAGGCGCTTCTATTCCTCACGCGGGTTCGATCCTGAACTCTCATCAGCCCGCCATCCGCCATCGCCGGAACTCTGCAAAACAAGAGATATCATTACAAAAGACTTTTAAGACATTTGAAGTGCCAAGAACTTACCGTTCGTGCAGTTAACGACGGACAGCAGTCCTCTGAGGTCAAGAGGCCTGCACCCTTATCCAGTGAAGGAACTGGTTATGGCACCCTGCCCCGAGGCAGATGGAGAGCTCGGCGTTCACTTACCTAAGGTGAGGGCGTTAACCTTTGGGGTTCTACAGGAGAAGAGAAAGGGAAGAGGAGAGAGGCACCCAATACCCCCAGTTCATTAATCCCATATTTTCTATCTGCAGACATCTTACTCTTCGAGTCAGACATACAGTGCACAGAGGTCCAGCCCAAAGAGCCAACCGTGTGTTACACATCACCTTTGAAGATACGGCATTCACCCAGTCAAGACCGGCGCCTCTGCGGGAATCTTAATGGCCAGGATCACAGAATTTATGGGGTGGTCAACACCTTCACAGGCTTTCCAACAGGATGACCTCACGGATATTCTTGATAAAGGTCCACAGGAGGATCCTGTAGTACCTTTTCATAAAGCTCTTCAAAGGAAAATCATGACGAACTGGGAAACCCCAGATGTCGTCCCGGCAGTAAATAAAAAACTGTCTACTAAATACATGGTATCTTCTGCAGACCCGGAGTTTTTGTCCAAACACCCATCCCCAGAAAGTCTGGTGGTACAGGCAGCATCTTCTACTGACATCAAGACTGCTTACCCTACCGTCCCACAGGACAGGGACGATAAAAAATATGATGCTATGGCTAAGAAAGACTTTTCGGCATGTAGCATGGCGTTAAAATCTATTAATGCTACTTGCACCCTTGCTAGATTTAGCCATACACTTTGGGAGTGTGCTTCTACAGCGGCTGACTGCATCCCGGAGGGAGAAGAAAGGGAGGCGTTCCTAAATATCATACAGGGCGGTAAAGACGCTATGTGCGAATCCCTCCAGACGGGCATTGATTCGGCTGACAGTATCAGCAGAGCAATGGCGGCAAGTACAACAACCAGGAGATTTGCTTGGTTGAGAAAGTCTGATTTTGCCCCAGATGTGCAAGCCAGGCTCTTGAACATGCCATTTGATGGCTCTTCTTTGTTTGGGAAAAAGGCGGATGGCAGTTTAAAAAAACTGCAAACATCAAAGGCAGCAGCAAAATCCCTAGGCGCTGCAATCCGTCAGACACCTTTTCGTCCCACAGGAACCTCTGCGAGAGGCAAGTCCTTTCGCTTCTACTCCGCATTCGGAAGAGGTAGAGGACGACCAGCTCAAAGGGGACAAAGAAGAACTACCCGAGGTGGACGGGGTAGATATTCAAAAGCCGCAGCAACGGCAGGTGCCTCTTTACCATCGGCATCTGCATCAGCCGCCCCAAAACCACTCTGAGGACTTCCCTCACAAGACACCTGTAGGAGGCAGGTTAACTCAACATCTGGCGGAATGGCAGGCTATCACGTCAGATGCTTGGGCATTGGAGACAGTTGCACAAGGTTACTGCCTGCCTCTCCTACGCATACCTTAGAGTCATCCACCGGGGATCAGCTCTCAAAAAGCTCCAGATCCGCTCCTCTTGCAGGAAATTTTAGACCTGCTAGAGAAAGGTGCCATAGAACTGGTACCTGTAGCGGAGAGGAACAGGGGCTGGTACTCCCCTTACTTTCTCATTCCAAACAAAGACGGAGGACTGAGACCCATCTTGGATTTGCGAGAATTGAACAAATTCCTCAGGAAAGACAAATTTAAGATGGTAACTCTTTCTCAGATCCTTCAGGCCCTTCAGTTCCAGGACTGGTTGGTATCTCTGGACCTTCAGGACGCTTATTTCCATGTGCCAATCCATCTCAAACACAGGAAATACCTGAGGTTCGCAATTGGCAACTCTCATTATCAATTTCGAGTGCTGCCATTTGGGCTGACCTCCGCCCGAGGGTCTTCACCAAGTTAATGTCGGTAGTGGCTGCAAGTCTGAGGGAAGGGATTCACGTCTACCCCTACCTGGACGATTGGTTGATCAGAGGTGTATCATCGGAACAAGCTCAGATCCAGCTAGATCATGTTTGCCACTCCCTTCACAGACTGGGCTTCTCCCTCAATTTAAAGAAGTCACAAATGACACCATCGGAGAGACTCCAGTTCATCGGAGCGATCCTGGACACTTCCCTGGGAAAAGCCTCGCCACCAGAGGTGAGGGCTCAAGATATTCTACAGATGGTTACCAAGTTTCAAAATGCCCAACGTCTCCCAGCCTTCGACTTTTTGAGGTTGCTAGGCCTCATGGCATCCTGCATTTTCCTAGTGCCAGAGGCTTGCCTGAGAATGAGATCCCTCCAGTGGGCACTGAGAACTCAGTGGTCACAATTCTCAGGGAGAATGACAGATCTTCTTCAGGTTCCCGACAGGGTGGCTCGAGACCTTCAGTGGCGGGCCTGTCAGGAGAACATTCTGAAAGAAGAGCAGTTTTGGCAACCCTGGCCGGAGATAACAGTAGTCACAGATGCCTCACTCACAGGGTGGGGAGCCCACGCTAACGACTTGACCATCAGCGGTCGTTGGTCTCCATCGGAGTCCAGACTACATATCAACCTGTTAGAGCTGAGGGCCATCAGACTTGCGCTGAAGGCTTTTCTGCCATCTCTACAAGGAAAGAATGTCCTGATAATGACGGACAACACAGTGGCCATGTATTACCTCAACAAAAGAGGAGGCGTAGGATCACTACCTCTGTGCAGAGAGGCGATGCAGCTCTGGTTTTGGGCAATCCAAGAAGGAATCTCTCTATCGGCAGTTCACCTAGCCGGAGAGAAGAACTTGACAGCGGACCCTCTGAGCAGGCAGAGCACAGTCTCCCACGAGTGGGAACTAGCTCAGGAAGTCCTTCAAGAGATCTTCGCCCTTTGGGGAACCCCTCAGGTGGATCTGTTCGCCACCAGTGTCAACAGGAAGTGCGATCTGTTCTGTTCAAGGAAATTTCCCCCGAGAGGAGCTCTGGGAGACGCGTTCATAGTGGACTGGGAGTTTCCGCTTCTGTACGCGTTTCCACCGGTCCCTGTCATTCCTCAAATGATCAGGAGGTTGAGAAGATTCCGGAAAACCATGATCCTAATTGCCCCGGTTTGGGCCAGGAGAACGTGGTACCCGGACCTTCTAGACTTGTCCATCTGCCCTCCAATTCGACTTCCACTCAGAGAGAATCTGCTCTCACAGAAGGGAGGTCAGGTTCTCCATCCAGACATCAAAACCCTCAACCTTCACGCTTGGCTTCTGAAAGGCTGAGGTACAAGGATTGGGACCTCCCTGATGATGATATGGAGGTGTTGCTTTCGGCAAGAAGGCCAGCAACAAAATCTTTATACCGCTGTCGTTGGAACAGATTTTGCAGCTGGTGTAGAGAAAAGAATATCGAACCCTTTTCATGTGGTATACCAATGGTTTTGTCCTTCCTACTTTATTTAGCGAATTCAGGCCTTCAAGTTGGCACCATCAAGGGCTATCTCGCAGCGCTATCCATCTTTAAGCGCACTGCGGAAGAACCATCCTATTTCAAGTTACCCTTGGTAATACAGTTTCTAAAGGGGTTAACTAACGTTTATCCCCCAAGACCATTCCCGGTTCCCCTATGGGATTTAAACTTAGTCCTAACTTTCCTGATGGGCACACCTTTCGAACCACTCCACTCTTGTTCGTTAAGATTTCTTACCCTTACGACTGTTCTATTAATAGCACTTACATCTGCTAGAAGGGTGAGCGAGTTACAAGCTCTTTCTTGTAAACCCCCTCATACAATCTTTCACAAAGACACAGTTGTTCTGCAAGTGAAGCCTAATTTTCTCCCAAAGGTGGTTTCTGAATTTCATATCCCTCAGAAGATTACCCTTCCATCTTTCTATCCTCCTCCTCATCTGGGGAAAAAGGAAGAGAGGTTACACGGGCTGGACCCAAGAAGGGCTTTAAGTTTTTACATTAGTAGACTGGCTAGGATAAGACAAGCAGACCAGCTGTTTGTAGGCTACGCAGGTCACAAGCTGGGGTTACCGATAACTAAGCAGACCATTTCCAGATGGATCATTTTAGCCATTTTGGAATGTTATAAACTGGCAGGAAAAGAGCCCCCTCAAAATCTTAGGGCTCATTCGACCAGAGGTATTGCAGCTTCATCGGCCCTCAAAAGAGGAGTGCCGGTTAGAGACTAATGTGCGGCTGCCACATGGTCGTCCGTCCATACCTTTACACGGTTTTACAACTTGGATTCCTCCTCCAGTCAAGAGACTAGGTTTGGAAGGGCAGTATTGCACTCTATTCATCAATAAGAGGAAGCATGAAGTCAGTACTCCCACCTCCAATAACAGAATACTGCTATGGGAGCCTATCTAAGATAAGGAATACGTCGGAGGACACAATCCCTTCGAAGAACAAGTTACTTCTTACTTTGTAACGTTCTTTCGATGGGATGTTCCTCCGACGTATTCCTTATCGACCCTGCCATCTATCCCCGCAGTACTACTTCCCTTGTTGTTGCAGCTTACGCTCCTTCAGGGTGATTAGTCTAGTCCAGAAAGAATTATTGTGGGCTACAAAACGGAACTGAGCAACGGACGCTGCGCGCGGCCTTTATAGGCAGGATGACGACGTCGATACGGCGGCTGTCGAGGGACATCGACTCGGCGGACGTCGACGCGCAGCGCCCTCTAGAGAAAAAATTTCCGAGGCCAGAAAAGCTGGAAAGAGATATCTAAGATAAGGAATACGTCGGAGGAACATCCCATCGAAAGAACGTTACAAGGTAAGAAGTAACTTGTTTTTCTTTGACGAATACGGATCTCCTTGAAGGCAGGCTCAACTCCTAGGTCAGCTGCCATTTCTTTGGCAGCAATGATGGCATTTTCAAATCCGTTGTCTCTGTAGGCTACAAAGAACTGAATGCGTCCTTTCATCAAAGAAGTAGCAGTCACAATGTCCACTGACCTATTTTGTAATGTCTTGCTCACAATGTTAATCTGAAACAAGATATCGTGCCAAACTACAAGAGAAACCAGAAATTTGAAGTCAGTTATCTGGTTAGCCAGACTTTGGGCCTCATGTCTGACTCCAGCATCAGCTTTGCTTAACTGTGCTAATTCCATTAGTGCGTCATAGATGTCAGTCACTTGGAACCTTACTGCTTTCACGCTGTCAATGCGACTCTCCCAACGGGTGTCGCTTAGCGGCTTTACAGTGAGATTTCTAACATTATTTGTGAGGACTTTCCACCTAATAGTAGATGCAGAAAAAAGAGTGTATACTCTTTGTAGTAATCCAAAGAGAGTTACTGAATCCAAAGATGACAATGCTGCATCGGATACAACCAGATTTAGGGAATGGCAGCCGCAAGGCACAAAAAATGCTCTTGGATTAAGAGCAAGAATTCTAGCCTGAACCCCACTGTGCTTGCCTTTCATGTTTGCGCCATTGTCATATCCTTGACCACGGCAGTGTTCAAGCATTATTTTATTTTCATTCAGGATATTTATAAACAGTTCAGTTAAGCCTTTTCCAGTAGAGTCATCCATAGGTTTAAAGCAGACAAAGTGTTCCTTTACTTTGATTTGTCCCTCACTGTCATCAACAAATCTCACCGTCAGTGACAATGTCAGAAGTGCAGTCCATGATAAATGAGTAGAATTTTGCTTTGCCGAGTCGCATCAATATGTTCTCAAGCACCTTACTTGCCATAATGTCGAGCAATTCATTTTGAATTCTTTTGCTGCAGTAATGATCTTTGACTTCTTTATGAAGTACTCATTTTAAATGCTTACGCATGACATCATATTTCCCAAGGAGCTCTACCAAACCTAGGAAATTGCCATTGTGATCAGAGAACAACTTATCTGATGAGCCCCGGAAAGCTAAGTTATTCTTTGCGAGGAAGAGAGTAATGGAGATTAAACGTTGAAGCACATTAGCGATTTCTGAATTAATTATCCGCTGGTTTTCTGAATCTATGCACTTGTTCTGTCTGAGTCTATATCCTGCTTCTGTCCATTTTGAGTATGCGATAAAATGAGCGTTTGACACTTCATGATTCTTTAGAGCATCAGCAATGTTATGCCAACAGTTGTAACCAGAAAGTGTAAGCATTGATTTTGCAGCCCTATCAAATATTTTACAACAAAAGCAGAATACTTTATCAACTGATTTTGATTAAATGAGCCAAGGTCTATGTATCATCTCACCACTGTCATGCACTCTTTGACAGTGTGATAACGAGAAGCGTCGCTTCTGTTTATTCACTGGGACTCTCATGGCTTTGATTTTACTTGGTCCATTCAAAATGATCCGGTCTATATCAGCAGAACGTAGGACCTCTGGCCACAAAGCAGGATCTGATGTATCAAAGCTTGATGTATAATTTGCTTTACTGCTGGTTCCTTCTCCGGGTGAGTTGGGCTCTTTTTCAGAATCCCTTTCATTTTCATATGGCATAGATTCTTCTTCTGCATTTTCCTTCCTTTCAGGTGAGCCACATACCTCATTATTCTGATTCAAGCTGCAATGTAAATCTGATGATTCTGCATCATTTCCAGGCTGAGCACCGCTCACTAGTTGCACTGTATTGTCCTCATTATTTGCACTCAAGCTGCATGGTAAATCTGATGATTCTGCATCATTTCCAGGCTGCGCACCGCTCACTATTTGCTCTGTATTGTCCTCATTATTCTGACTCAAGCTGCATGGTAAATCTGATGATTCTGCATCATGTCCAGGCTGTGAACCGCTCACTATTTGCTCTGTATTGTCCTCATTATTCTAACTCAAGCTGCATGGTAAATCTGATGATTCTGCATCATTTCCAGGCTGCGCACTGCTCACTATTTGCACTGTATTGACAGTATCGTCCTCTGACTGACCCAAAAATGTTTTCATCAATTTTGCAAATTTCTGCAAATCAGATTCAAATTGAGCATGTTGCTTCCGATTCTGAGCTCCTGACAGTTTCTTTGGAGGCATCTTCTATACTCTCTCTCTCCTTAAATTAAACAAGACACCATTATTGTAACTTTTCAGTGTCTTGATAAATATGGATTCATAAACAAAACAGTACTCAGCTAGGCATCATGAAAGGTTCCCGACCCAGCCAGCAAACATTGCAGTAGTCTATCATTGGTGAAACTGAGATTGTGAATTTTTGGCTAATGGCTTAGTAAGTGATGTGCCAATTAAATGGCAGAAACAACTCAAATGAGCACAGGCCGGGCCAGCCTTGTGTTATGACACATTCGATATACATGTCCCGACATTACCACAGAGAATGGGTCACACTGACTGTCTGTCCCTGAAATTCAGTAGGGGCAGGAAAGTGAACATCCCCTAGCCACTCTCCAAAAACCCATCAGGACAGACTGAAAGGAATACTTTGATATGAAGAACCTGGCTTTTCTATCCTGGGGTCCCATCATTTTCAAGTGTCCCAATAGGCTCAGCCTTCTTCTTAGGCTTCTACTCAAGAGGAACATGAGCACACTCTTTTTGCTTAACACATTTCAATATGTAATGCATGGATTTGTTGTGTTGCACTTCTTAAGTAATTTCTATACAACTAAGTATTCTTAAAAGCCAATCCTAAGCTCACATTTCTAATAATTAGACATGAGACCGTATTTGCTTACCTGAGTTACAGACTGGTCTCAAATGCCAGCTTCACCACAAAGTGTGTGATCCTGGACACATGATTCTATCTCACTGTGGCTTATCTGCCAAAATTCGAAGAACCTAGAAGTTATTCAATCCATACTATAGCATACATGCCAGCAACACACAGACTTACCTTATTGATCAGCAGAGAAGGCAGAAGCACTTGGCACCTGCGGGCTGCACAGACCGGTCACAGTGCCCCAATGGCAAAGTCAGCAGGCTCTGGCTCACTGGGTAGGGTGCGGCTGGGCCCTCTGATTCGTTCACGATTTCACGCAATTTCTGACTGACAAAGACTAGTCTCGGGACAGCAGGTCAAGGAAGGGCAGGCTGCCCATGCCCAGCAGCTCTCTTCCAAGTTGAGTGAATAAACCCTACTCAGCAGGGGTCAAGTCCTAAAAATAAAAAGTGAGGGGACTCGTTAAAAGGTGTGCCTGTTTTGAACCAATACAAATGTTTTCCCGGGAACTTCCAGTACCGAAATGGGACATTTCACCTTTAGCTGTTTGTTATTTTTCATCAGGTTATATAATGCAGTGTGGTGAAGTGTCCGGCCTACAAACCCGATGACGGCCGCAATCACGCATATCAGTACACTTGAAGTGATATCCGTAATTGCGGCCGTCAGACTCTCGGGCATGTTGTTCCATTAATATAGCACCCGGGCCGAGCCACGAGACACACGACACGGGCCGGGTGCTGCATTAATGGAACAGCAGCACTCGGGCCGTGTGTCTCGGATATTCCTAATGGCAAAAGAGGGGCTCTTTGTGCCACGTTTGGGTCTTAATGACATGCAATGCGACCACGTTATTTTTACCACTGATCTATACAAAAGGGATGGCCTTACTTATCATTACATAGTTTGCTTAAACAGTAAGGCTCTCGCTATTCTGACGATACTAGGAATCTCAGTATATTCCAGGAAGCACAATGTACATGTGCTGCATTGCACCGTGCACAATTAAGGACTGTCTCCCCACTCCCTTAACATAAACAACTGACTGAAAATGTGTAAAAATCAAAGCTATTCCCGTGTAAAATGATTTAAGGAGAATCTATCTTAGGAAGCACCCACACGAATCTCAAATAAGGAATATTGTTCCATGTATACTACTGGCAACTCTATTAAATCGATGTGCCCTTTTCCCCGATACCGCACTTGCCCGCTCCAAATGTCACAAGGCATAGGACAGTTGTTTTCCACCTATGCCCACCACCTTGTGGCGACTGGAAACACTTCCTACTGTATAGGTGCCATACAAATGTCCAATAAATAAATAAAAGCTTGGTTTTGGTCATGCCCCTTACCATCCAAAGGGACAGACATGAGCAAACTGGGATGAAAGGCAAAGAGTATTGGCAAAGCCAACTGTTTTGGCATTGGCGAGGCACTGCTGCAGCGGTATGAACTAGACATCAATGGTGTGTAATACTTGCACACGAGCCAAGAGTTGGTTTTGCCAATGCTGGTTTTTAACAAGCCTTCAGTGAACGACATGCATAGCGCTTCTAAAGAGTGGCCCATTTAGTATAGAACTCAGTTGGCTGCTTTGAAAAAACACCAGCAGGCACTTAAAGCACAAAGTCTGATAATGATCAAGTTAGCTCAAAGAGATCCCAGGATTGTGCTTTGGGATGGGAGGAGCAGGAAGTGGGTGGGAATGGCCATAGGGATTAGCATGGCCAGTCAACGGGATGGTCCAAACACTGACGAGATGTGTGCCCCTGAGAAATGTGTGTGCCAATGCACCTTTTTCACGCATCCTCTTGGCAGTTATTGCCCCTTCGCATTCATCCACTTGCCATTGCCACCTAACGCATTGCCACTGCCACGTCTCCACCGCAGAGCTTTCCCATAGAGCACCCACCTGTAGACCATTGTCCTCTCACACGTATCCAAGGACCATTGCCCCTTTCCAGCCATTTACAGGCCATTCCAATTGTGTGAGTGGCAGCTGCGGAGGAGAGTTGTCCCGTTGTCCTTTACACAGTGTCTGTTTCAGTGCACAGGGCTAGCCTTGCTTTGTCGGGCTGTCACTTCGAGCACTTTAAGTGATTGCACTCCTGATAAACAAAGAGCTCCTTTCACACCTGTAAGGAGAGGTGGTATGCCGCTAAAGTTTCACTGCTCGGTTTTCTGCGACTAGTAATTTAAGAGCCGATCAATGACTTGAGGTCATTAATGCACTGTATGTCACTTTGAATCTGTTATAGACGCCAACGCTTCGAAGAGAGCGTTTATTCTGTGTTGAATAAAGACTTCCAAGTTCGCGTCTGCTAACAAAGGGAACTTTTGAAAAGGAGACAATGGGGTTACACATGCCATCGTTCTCAGGTCATGTTTCCTGAGTTTCCTAGTCAAGCATTGCGTACAAGCTCTGAGTTATTGCACCATGCAAGTGTCTTACCCTATAGTTCTCTCTGAAGATGTCCGTGGACGTTTCCGGTAGATTGCTCACGCACATGGAACCTTAAGACTTCATCCAATGTGAATAAAGTCAGTTTAGACGCAGGTTCATTTGTTGTTCACACACCTGGGAATTCCACGCAACAGTTCTGCACAGGGCATTAAAGCACCTGCACTGCCCTCTACCACTTTATCAGAAGTGTTACTAATGCACTGAAAGAGAAGCGGGCATTTAAAAAATATATATAATAAACATACACATTGGTAAATGCCCTGTAGGAATTGACCCAGAATCATAAAGGGGTGGACGTTTGGGACTACTGTATAAGCACTACAGACAAAGCTATAACCCACTGCAGGGAAAAATGAACTTTCTAGGCAGACATAAGCAGAAGTAGGCCCTGTAGGGTTACCTCTGTGTCCGTCACAGGCAGCTTTCCAGACATGTGATCGACCCGTTCCTAACACGACCAGCATTTCAAAGGCAGGATCTGTCTAAAGATCGCCCAGTTTTCCAGTTGACAGTGCACAAATCAGCACTGGTTTTAGCAGTGTTAGTGCAAACAAATTATTATTTCGTGCTAAGGAGTACTACATCATTACAGTGAAGGCAGTGCTCAATAACTAGCCAGCCAGTTAGGACATCAACGTGATGTAAACTGTGGAAATAGTAGAGTTATTTCATTCTGTGAACAAAGAAATAAGAAATGCCCTTTGGCAGAAAGGTCCGCGTTGATTAAGTGTTTGGTCGGGTTCAAGGTCTCCACTCCATCAATTAAAGCCCTTCCTTTGACTTAAGCCCTGTCAAGGCCTTAGAGGCCACCAGCCCATTTATTACCACAGATGTTTTTCAAAGAGCTTGCTGCGTGTCTAAAATGCGAGCTGTATTCCTTTCTCCGACACATTATGATCAAATGCGATTTCTGAGCTATTGCCATAAGTTGACAGCCGCAATCACATGACTTCAAGTGCACACTTGAAGTGATATGCGTGATTGCGGCCGTCAGACTCTCGCGGGCATGTTGTTCCATTAATGCAGCACCCTGGCCGTGTATCTCGTGGCTCGGTCCGGGTGCTCTATTCATGGAACAACATGCCCGAGAGTCTGATAATACAGCACCCGGGACGTGCACAGCGCCGCCTGTAACTTGCATATTAGCTAAAAAATGTATTATAGTCGCCCGCCCCAACTCCCCAAGCCCCCAAACAGAGTAGTACAGTACACTGTACTTACCTGATAGTGATGCATGTGCATCCACACTCGCTCGCTCCTGTTTTCGGAATGGCGGGGCCGCTGGGGGCTGACAACAACGCCAGGCAGCCAGCCAGCCCCAAGCTATCAGTGCGCAGACGTGCACATAGCCTGAGGGGCACGCCGCACCTGCACCCACCGGAGCCCTGAAGTGAAAAAGCAACAAACAAATGTTGCTAATTGCATATTTATTAGTCAATTGCACTTTGCTGCTGACCTGAGGGCAAAGGCCAGCCTGCAGCAGTGCTCACTGCTCGCTCCTAATAACACAAACACATCAAAATCAGGACGCCGCGCGGCGCCCCCTAGAGGCTGACTGATGTCAGGCAGCCGCCTGAGCTGCCTGACACAAAGACTGGCCCTGGGCTAGCCTCGACCCTTCCCAACTCTTCAACTATTCCTCCTGCTTCCCCCTATCAACTGGGTCCTCTTTATACAGGTCCGCAAAGAAGTCCCTTACGATGTTTCTCTTGGCCCCGTACACCCCCACCCATTCTCCAACGCATCAATAAATGCCTTTTGTTCTTTAGCCCTCAGTTGTGTTGCCAATGCTGTTCCAACCTTGTAGCCCTGTTCATAGAACTTTTGTCTACTTCTTAGAAGAGTGCTCTCTCCACCGACCTATTCGTGATTTGCCTCAGCTGACCCCTCACATTTTCTAATTCCCTGGCCACCTTATTCGATCCCTTCTCTTTATGCTGTTCCTCAAGTGCCTTAAACTCCCTTTCTAATTTCTCCTCCGCCTCCCTCTGCCGTCCTCTGGGCCTCTTGGATGCCTCTATAAAGAACCCCTTCATGTGCTGCTTAAACGCATCCCATCTCTCCCCGGGGTTACCCCTCTTGCCCCCACTCCCCCTCAAATTCACATATTTCATTCTCCGCCTGTTGCCGCACCTCATGGTCCCTAAGAAGATATTCCTCTAGCCTCCAGCCCCCCGCCTCTCCACGGATATTACCTCCTTCCCACCCTGAAGTAATCGGCGCATGGTAGTGTGTCACGAGACTAATATGTATGCCACTGGCCGCCTGCACTATACCCTGTATCGCCATTACATAGTCTATCCTAGAATATGTCTTGTGGACATGGAAGTAGCAAGTGTAATCTCTCTCTTGAGGGTGCCTCGCCCTTCCACACGTCACAGAGCCCTTCTTCCCTAAGCCTGTTCACCAGTTGTCTGGACATTGTCCCCGTTGCATGCCCCTGAGCCCCCCCACCCCCGATCTATCCCACATGGGATCAGCCGCCAGGTTAAAATCCCCCGCTATGATCACTTCCTCCTCACCGAATTTCCCGAGGTCCTCCAAGAATCCTCCCAGAAATGCCTCTTGTCCTGGTTGGGAGCGTACACTGATGCCCATGCGTATGGCTGCCCCCCCCCCCACCCTCTCTTTTACCATCACATACCTCCCTTCTACATCGCGCCTAACTATGGGTGCTTCAACTTTAATACTTTTATGTATTAGGATCGCCACCCCTGCACGTTTGGAGCCCCCCGTTGCGTGGCATTGCAGCACATAGTTCCTGCTGCGTTTGCCTCCCTCATCCCCCCTCATCAAGTGCGTTTCCTGGAGACAGATTATCTCCGACCCCTCCTTCTCTAGTTCTCTTAATATTGCTACCCCCTTGTTGGGGCTGTTCAGTCCTCTTACATTGCATGTTCTCAGTTTATACATCCCGCTTTAAGTGAATGCCCGTCTATTTTCTCCGGCACTGTCAATGCTCTCTGATTTGCTCTCTGATTTGATGAGCCATTACCCCCGCACCCTTCCCCACCCATCAGACTGGTTATAAAGTTATGTTGCTTTTTAAGCGCGTTGTCACCACCACATGGGGCTTCCTAATGCTGAAGTAAAGACTGAGCCCTAAGGAACAGCACAACTTTGACTAGGAAAAGTACCAGAACAACACAGGAACGAGTATGGTATTTAGGGCTCTTCAGACCTAAGAGTGGTCTTCCAGGCATCTCAAGACAATTGGAATGGAATTCCACAGTAAAGAGGTGTTCACCAAAAAGCTTCAGTGGCTTC
This sequence comes from Ambystoma mexicanum, assembly GCF_040938575.1. NCBI lineage: Eukaryota > Metazoa > Chordata > Amphibia > Caudata > Ambystomatidae > Ambystoma > Ambystoma mexicanum. Next base: position 1,468,200,930 of record NC_090931.1, on the reverse strand, counting down.
CTTTTGCTCTAGTCTGGTTTAAGTAACCACTAAAAGAAAAGAGGTTCTGGATTGCAAGACAAGTGAAGGGGTGTATTGTGTACATACAGGGTCCTGGGCAGTTAAGTGCTTTGAGTCTTGCAAAGTACTTCAAACGGTGCTCTACTTTCCATGGACAACCACTGAAATGGCCAGAGTGTTGGTAATATGTGTTTGCAACCTCATAGCCTCGTGAAGAACCAGAACACAAACATTTGCACATTAAATACTTATGAAGACCAAGGTATACTTTGTTCAAATAGTCCAAAATAGATACCACCAGGGACGTGGTGCCATAAACCCTGTTTGGGACGCTAAACAATAAGAAAATGATGTTCACAACACTCAAGGTGTTGAGGTCTTTTTAACGACAGCCAGAGTAATAGAAAGTATGCGCAAGCTGCAAACCAAGAGAAGAATTAGCCTTAAACTACAATGAAGTTCGCTGACCAGCTAAATATCGGGACTGGAGCAATAACAGATCCCACTCCAAGACTGCAGAAAGCCTTCCAAACAGAACAAACACAACCTGGAAGTTCCAACTACACTTTATGAAAGATTCTGCTTCCTGGGAAACAGCCTAGTTGATGTGAATTGATGAGAATTGCAAAATCCAGACAAGTGAGCATGGAGGATGGAGAACTTGGAGAAGTACAGGATGAATGAGTAAGGACCTGTGATGAGGTCTACATGGTGTGAATTATGTGTAAGGACACCAGGGACATGTCTCTTTACATTGTGATGGTTGTAGGTCAAATGTTCGAAAACAAAAGGATCGAATGCCTTTTGTTCGACAGTAATAGGACCGAAAAAAGGGGCGCATTTTTTTTAATGTTTTTTTTTATGGGGGGGGGGTCCCCCCCGCCAACCCTCTGTTTTCTTTTTTAAAATAACTTTTTTTAGCAACCTAAAAAAAATATATATAAATAAATAAAAATTCAACCCTTTTTTCTGTCCTTTTACTGTCGATCAAAAGGTCATTCGATCCTTTTGATTGGATCATTTGACCGGACACCCATTGGCGATGCTAAAACCTTGTGCAGACACATTCTGGATTTTCATACATGGTTGTAGCTTATGGATCAAAACTGATTGGGAAGAATATATATATATTTCTGATGTTTGTTAATCTGCTTAGAATCACATGCTGTGCATAGGTCCGACATCCAGTGGTCACTGCGGAGTATTGCATTTTGTTTTTCGTAGTCGAAAAGGGGACGTCGACAAGGCGTGTCTGTAACACTATCCCTATAGTGACGTGCGTTGTACCCACAATCCCTCACACGTCGAGGTCCCTCAGATTGTTTTTTTCCGCCTAGCTTATGGTCGCCTTACGCGGAGCTCCTAGAGAGACATTGCTAAACACTTACTACGCACCTCGGTCCTTTATATATACTTATTGTTAAAGATCCCTCCCCTCGACTTTAGCTGTAAAGCTGTTTCTCCGCCGAGCAAGTTTTCGACGGAGGAGATCCTTCGGCGCTGCCGAACACGTGGCCAGGCCTCGCTGGCCAACATACAGTAGGGAGAGTGGGGGTTCGAACTTTCATCTTCTCGTCGAGAATGTCTTTCTTTCTCCCCTATCTTTCCCTGGGGGTTGTTATCACCAGTTTTTATTGCCTCAGCTATGGAGAGGACACCTTTTAAGTTTTGCCCACGCTGTAGGGGCAAATACACTTGGAAGGACAAACACAAGCTCTGTAATCGTTGCTTGCCCCTCGATCATAAAGAGGACAGCTGCGCGGCCTGTAAGCTCTTGAAACCAAGAACTCTTAAAGAACGGAAAGTTAAGAGGTGGGCAGACTACGCTATGTCGAAGTCAGTTTCCTCACCCGCCGCCGCTGTTACAGAAAGTGACGAGGAGGGTGATAACTCGACGTCCGTTACGGAAGTCATTAACCCCCAGAAGGAGCGCTCGCGCTCCTCGACGTCCGTCCCCGGCCCCGACGGGCTCGGCTCACGCCCTGCTTATGGGGATGAACACCCCGGCGACAAGGACGCACACAGACCCTATAGGCCTAAGCACACAACCCACGGCTCTTCTTCGTCGAGGACGAAGGATCCATCAGTGCCGAAGGGGACGCAGGGCACTCCGGCGTCTACCTCAGACCGTAAGGGTCTCAAGCCCCACCCGCAAACGCAGCCGCGACCAGCGATTGGGCTTTCATCTAACACGGGCGCTACCTCAAAAACATCCGACGTAACGCTCCATAGAGCGGCCGTCGAGAAACAACGCGTAACGCAGGCAACGTCGACTCCAGAACCCTCTACTGACGAACTCGTTGTCGAGAGCCTGGCGAGAATTGTTTCCGAGGACAAACGTAAGCGGACGACGAAACAGACGTCGAATACCGCACCAAAAGATATAGAAACGCCGAAAAAGCACAAAAGTAGCCAGGAACTGCCCCCTTCATCTAAGGGCACTTCTGAACTACCGGAGGGCTTTTCTGAGGGCGACGGAAACCTTTCGTCGACGTTGTGGGAGCGTTCTAAGCATTTTGAAGGTGAAAACACTGATTTCCCCCCTCTAGACTATTCAGGGGTTCCCCATGAGACCCTTGAAAGACTCCATTCTTGTAAGGAAAAAATGGAAAGGTTTTTGGGTAGCCAAAACCCACCCACACCCAAAAGACCAAGAGAATGGACCCAGGATGACCCTAGGGTCAAGATTCCTAGACTGTTTCCCCCTTCTACAGACGCATATGACCTCACTGAAGAGGAGCAATACCTCCAGGAAGATGAGTTTTTGGGTGGAGAGGAAGAACATGAGGAAGAGAGGTTTGAAGAAGACCCTTACACTAGTGCAGGAGCTTTTGAAGAGGATACAGCTACTTCACACCCCTGGCACTCCCCATCAGTGCAGCCTTGGCAATCCCCATCAGTGCACTCAGACCCTGATGTCTTTCAGCCTTCTCCTCCCAAGGACTCACCTATTGGAAACACCTCCCCCATAGATGACCAACCTTCACTTAATGCACTGTTGCGCAAGGCAGCAGCGCATTTTGAAATAGACACAGGGGAGACTCTTCCGGACATAGACTTTGTAGAAAGAGTTATTAAAGAAAAAGCCCCGGTCAGTCAGTCTATTCCGCTCCTGGCTTCTATAAGGAGAAGAATAACTCCTTCCCTTTCCAATCCGGCCTTAGTCAGAGGGGTCAACCCTCGGATAGAAAAGCTCTTCAGCCCTTCGTCCTCTGACCCTTTGTACATCAGGGGACATTCTATTCCGGACTCCCTTGTAGTGACTAATACAAGAAAAAGAGCGGGGGTACCACGATCTACTAGTGAGGCACCACCTGACAAAGAGGGCAAGAAGCTCTATGCACTTGGGAAGAGAATCACGACCTCCGCCGCCTTCTCAACCAGCATTGCAAATAACAATTCCCTACTAGCTAGCTACGCAGATGCACAGTGGAGCAAGCTGCGCAGCGAAGCAGAGGACGCACCAGAACCCCTGCGTTCACGCCTGCTAGCTATAAAATCAGAGGGAACTCTTGTAAACCAGGGCATCGTAAAGAACTCCTTAGATGCCGCAGAAACAGCTGGCCGTTCCCTGGTTCAGGGAATACTTCTCAAACGCCATGTCTGGTTGCGCAATTCGGGTTTTAAGCCGGAAACACAGGCTTCCCTGATAAATAAACCCATAGAACAAACACATCTGTTTGGAAAAGCAGTTGATGAGGCCCTAGAACATGCGAAGAAGGAGTTTGATACCATCAAGACTCTTGACCAAATTTCTAGGCCACCTAACAGACGCAGCTATGGCATTAGACGCTCCTTTTGTGGCCAACGCCAGCAACAAAGCCAACAGCAATTTTACTCTGCTACCAACTGGCCCTCTAACCAAAGCACCCAGTTCAGTCAAAGAGGCCAACGTCGTGGCAAAGGAAGAGGGCGCGGCTCCAGTCCCAAAGGCCCCACGCCCAATACCAACAAATGACCCGAAGATTCGGGTCCCCTCCCATGCATCACCGGTCGGGGGCCGGCTAACATCGTTCCTTTCAGCATGGGAGGGAATAACATCAAACCGCTGGGTATTGTCCACCATCGCCCACGGATACTGCATCGAATTCAACGGTTCCCCGAAATACAGACCCCCACGGAACCGACTTATGACACCGGAACACCTCACTATTCTTCTTCAAGAAGTAGAAGAGCTACTGAAAAAAGAAGCTATAGAGGCTGTCCCCCTATCTCAGGTAACAGAAGGTATTTATTCAGTGTACTTCCTTGTACCCAAAAAGGATTTAACCATGCGCCCTGTATTAGATCTGCGTCCAGCGAACAAGTTTGTCAAACCCCAAAGGTTTCGTATGGTGACCTTGCAGGAAGTAATCCCACTGTTATCACAGGGGGATTACATGACAACACTAGACATGAAAGATGCATACTTTCATATTTTAATGTTGCCAGCGCACAGAAAATACCTCAGGTTCAAGATAGAGAACAAACACTACCAGTTCAGAGTACTACCCTTCGGGATAGCATCTGCACCAAGGGTATTTACGAAAGTACTGGCAGTGGCAGCGGCCCACATGCGCAGGTTATCCATCCCGGTATACCCTTACCTCGACGACTGGCTAATAACAGGGAATTCTTACGAAACATGCTTCTCCAATACCCAAAAGACCGTAGACCTTTTGTCCCAACTGGGCTTCTCCATCAACGAAAAGAAGTCCAGCTTAGACCCCAGCCAAATCAAACAATTCCTAGGGGCTCTAATTCGAACAAGGGACGGCCTCGTCTTCCCTTCCAACGAGAGGGTCCAAAACATGCTGTTTCAGATCCCCTCTTATGTGGCAGGTCGAGAGGTGACGGTACGCAAAGCAATGCGCTTGCTAGGGATGATGGCGTCATGTATTTATTTGGTACCTCACGCGCGCTTGCGCATGCGCCCAATGCAAGAGTGGCTTTACAGCCAGTGGTGTCAGGCCAGCGGACAATGGGACGATCTAGTGGTGGTCTCGCAGGCCTTGGTTCTCTCGCTACGGTGGTGGACAAAGGAAAACCTGTTATTAGGGAAAAGTTTTGCCACACCCGCAGTGGAAGCCACTCTAACCACAGACGCATCCCTTACAGGATGGGGGGGCTCACCTATCCCATCAGACTGCTCACGGAGTGTGGACTCCGAGCTTAGCATCCAAGCATATAAACCTGCTGGAATTACTAGCTGTGTTCAAAGCACTGAAAACCTTCCAGGAACACTTACAAGGAAAGACAGTGATGGTCCTCACAGACAGCACCACAGCCATGTACTACCTCAACAAGCAAGGGGGTACGCACTCTCCAGGACTGTCCAAGCTGTCCCAGAATATATGGAAGTGGGCTCTCAAACACAACATGTTCCTACTATCACAACATGTACCAGGGGAACTCAATCTGCTAGCAGACAGACTCAGCAGAGACTTCCCCCTGCCCAAAGAGTACGAATGGCAATTGCACGAAGACATCGTTTTAGACATCTTCACGCAATGGGGTTTCCCGGAAATAGACCTGTTCGCAACCCTGGAGAACTCACAATGCCAAAGTTACGCCTCCAGGTACCCCCAAAACCAGTCCAAGGGGAACGGTCTGTCGATGCAATGGTCAGGGAAATTTGTTTACGCCTTTCCCCCGACTCCCCTCCTCAACAAAGTGGTGCACAAGATGCACCAAGAGCAGGTTACCATGATACTAGTGGCCCCAATGTGGGCCCGGCAGCCATGGTTCGCTCACTTGATGGAGATGTCCCTATCTCCCCCAATGAAACTTCCCTGCCCGTACAACATGCTGTCACAAGACAAGGGCAGGACACTGCATCCATGCCCTCAGACCATGAACTTAGCAGCCTGGCTCCTGAGGTCATAGAATTTGGACATTTACATCTCCCTCAAAGATGTATGGACATCCTCAGGGAAGCCAGAAAACCTAATACTCGCCACTGCTATTCTAGCAAGTGGAAAAGATTTGTCATCTGGTGTAGAAGTAAGAACATCAACCCGGTTGACTGCTCTGCCACTAACATTATTCTGTACTTGACCCATTTACTGGATTCAGGTCTAGTGTTTAATTCCATTAAAGTCCACCTAGCGGCACTTTCTGCATACACCACTTCCCAACAGTGTCGTGGTGGAAGATACCAGTTATCAAGGCCTTCATGGAAGGGGTAAAGAGAATACACCCCCGATAGCTAACCCAGCTCCCGGATGGGACTTAAACGTGGTACTTTCCAGACTCATGGGCACTCCTTTCGAACCCATGCACAAGGCAACTCTTAAAAACCTCACTCTTAAGACTGCTTTCCTAATCAGTTCTTTGTCTCGGTGGCAGCAGGAAGAGAAGGAGGTGCAGTCTCTAAGTCCACTATATCTAGATGGATTGTACAATGCATCACTCTCTGTTACACTCTTGCTAAGAGAGAACTACCCTTCAAGCCAAGAGCACATTCCACTCGAGGCACTGGGGCTTCCATAGCATTCATTGCAAATGTTCCCCTTGAGTCCATCTGCAAAGCGGCTACCTGGAGTTCTGTGCACACCTTTACAAAACACTACTGTCTAGATGCACACTCTAGATCTGACTCCCAGGTGGGACAGGCAGTATTAAGACATCTTTCTCTACTGTTCCTTCTCATAACCCACCGCCAACTCCGGGTACTGCTCGCTAGTCTATGCACAGCATGTGATTCTAAGCAGATTAACAAACATCAGAAGACAATGCATTACTTACCGTAAAGGCATTTCTGATGGTTGTATCTGCTTAGATTCACATGCGCCCACCCTTCCTCCCCGCTCGGATGGAAGGAACATAGACATCCTTTCCTATATTTCTCTCTTTTCTGTACTCACTCACGTATAGAAGGCTCCCTCAGGGCAGAAAAATACAAACAGAGGGACCTCGACGCGTGAGGGATTGTGGGTACAACGCACGTCACTATAGGGATAGTGTTACAGACACGCCTTGTCGACGTCCCCTTTTCGACTACGACAAACAAAATGCAATACTCCGCAGTGACCACTGGATGTCGGACCTATGCACAGCATGTGAATCTAAGCAGATACAACCATCAGAAATGCCTTTACGGTAAGTAATGCATTGTCATATATATATATATATATATATATATATACACCGTTTGCGTCAGTGGCAGTGTAAAGGGAAAGTTAGTCTCCGCTAGCAAAGTGTGATTATTTGATTACTGTGTGCTAATGAAATGTTCATCTCTTTGTCAGGCAAGGGAACGCTAGTCGCCGATATCACAAGTCCAATGAAGAAAGACTGGAAGAAGGTGAAGAAATCCTTTGCAGAAGAGCTGCCATGTGCAGATACCACCAGTGAGTAGCACGTTACTTTTTGAAGTCATTCTTTCTGTGTAGCTTTACGGAGTGATGGTTCTTGTTAGTGTGGCTAATGGTAGGTTTTTTCCCTTTTAGCCACCCCTCTTACCCCTCCAGGTAGTGTATACGTTTTAGTCGACTCAGATGAAGAAGCTGAATTCTCGTGGCCCCAGTCAAACTTCCCTGGGTAACTGGATGGCAAAGGGTTTTGAAACATGGCAAATAATGTGGGGGCTGCCTCTCTTTTGATCCTTTGTTACATCAGGTAACACCTCTCTCCAGCGGGACAGCCCCTCAGCAGGAGCTCTCCTGGTAAATAGGAATCAAAGGGCACACCCTAAACAAAAGGACTAGCCCCCCACCAGGGTGTTGCATACCAAAGATCTTTTGATGCCATGAGTCAGAGAAGAGGGTTGAGTTTGTGTGATCAGAGGAAACTCAGCCCAGCAGGGGAAGGATTTCTTATGTTAGCCATTAGTCAGACGCTGTCCTTGCAGTTACTCAATTTTTACTATCTGTTTTTAAGCACTTTTGATTTAAATTTATTGTGTATTTTTATTGTGTTAAACTGTCTAGATTCGAATTTGTCCGGAAATAGTATTTGTAGCACATTGCACTTTACCTTCCTGATAGCCGACTTTATTTAAGTACATATTATTCATTGCTGCAGCTCCCGGGGACTTCCCCTGCTGAATCACGTACGCTGCATTGTTGACTACAACTCCCAGTGGAGTTGTAGTCCATTTGCCTTCTTATTTACTTTCAGGCGCGTGAGCGCCGGCATGTCGGAGACTAGCAAGTCTGCGGCAGACGCGCCAGCGCTGAACCCTGTCGAATGGCTGCTCAGGAGAGAGTGAGAAGCTGTTCCATGACCTGGTAAGGGATATTAGTGAGGTTTCCTTTTGCAAACCAAGCCCCATTAACAGGTATTTAGTGAAGCCTGGGTCTGTAGAAAAGGAACTTTTTCCTCTGGCAAAAATGCATTGCCTGTCAAAATGGTGTTTCTGAATACGAGATCATAAGACAAACATGCGCTTGAAGTGCGAGATTATATTATAGATTGACATTATGGCATTACAGAGACGTGGTTACAAGATTCAAGTGGCCCAAACATTGATTTAGCTACCCCACCTGGTTTTTCTTTAAACATCGTGTTGCTATATCATCCCCCTCATGAAACATTACACTTTCAGGACGACTTTGCTGAGCTTTTATCGTTGTTGCACAGACCCAGTACAGCTTCGATTGTGTTGGGTGAATTCAACAACTGGTTGTTTAATCCGCTTGACCTTCAAGCTCTTCAACTTGAGAAATTGTTCGCCACAAACAAATTTGTTATTGCGAATGGAAAGGAACCTACACATAAGTTGGGCAACGTATTGGACTGGGTGACCAGTAGAAACTTAGTCCTAAGCCTGTTGTTGTCCAACCTCGCGTTTGGCCTGACCATTTTCTTGTTACTTCTAATTTTGTGTTGCCATGTATTCACCATCAGAAAAGTAACCCTATGTGCAATAAAATTGGTCAAGAAAACCTGGAATCTTCTCTGTCTTCACTGATGTCATCAACACCTGTCTCAGATTCACCCAGTTTTCTGGTGTCGGAGTCTGCTTTTTGGACATGTTAGATCGTGTTCCCCTCACTACCACGGAAAGTATAAGAGAAAAGGAAAATGATCAAAAATTGTATGGTGAAGCTCTACATGTTTTCAAAAAGGAGAGTGGAAAGAGCCTGGATGAAGGATCAGTCTCCAGTAAATAGGGAGGAATGGAAAATGATTGAGAGAATATATAGATCAGATGTTTTACTCGTTAAAAAATCTTTTTTGGACAACCAAATTGTCCAAGCAGAAAACAACTCAAAGAAATTGTTTCAGATTTTGAGGGACCTTGATAAGCCCCCAGCCATGCTACAGAAATCTACCCCTACTAATACTGACTGTGAAAAATATCCAAGCCTCCTTTGCAGCTAAAATATTTATTTGATAGCCCAACTAAGATCCAGGCCAACCTGGTGGGTATGGAGTGTATGAACTCAACTATACAGGCCCATACTTTTGATCAATCCCCTTTTTTTGGGGTTGAATTTAGGAGTATAACTGAGGATATCTTGGCCAACATTAGGACTAAAATGAGGCTAACTGCTTGTGCAGGAGAACTCCTGCCGTTCAGAATCATCCTGAACAATAAGACTCTGTTTCTCCCCTTTCTTATTCACCTTATTGACGCTAGTCTTCGGGACGGTTGTGTCCCTGAGGCATTGAAGAGAGTCTCTGTTACTCCCTTATTAAAAAAAACCTGGCCCTGATCCTAAAGACTATTCTAATTTTAGGCCTATTACTAATACTCCATTCTTTTTGAGGATTTTGGATAAAGTGGCCACTGTACAGTTCCAGGAATTCCTGGAAAAATCTGGAGCCTTTCATTCGAGACAATCAGGCTTTCGGACTAACTATGGTACAGAGAGCACATTATTGGATATGAAATCCAAGATGCTTCAGGTCATGGATCAAGGCAAGGTCAGCCTGCTGATGTTGTTGGACTTATCAGCAGCCTTTGCCCTTGTCGACCATGATACATTTTTGGATAGGCTGAAGGCTTCGGGTGGCATGTCAGGCAATGCCCTGGCATGGAGCAAGTCTTTTTTCACAGGTTGCCTGTCACGGATTGTTTGGGTCAACGCACGGCCTCCTGAGAAACTCCTGAAATGGGGTATCCCTCAGGGTGCGTGCATGTTCACATGTCTTTTCAATGTATACTGCCGCTCATTGTGGGTCTGTTGGCTGGGTGTCCACTTTACGAACTATGCTGATGACACCAAGCTCGTTTTTGAACTGTACACAGAGGACTCGGACATTATAAAAAAAGTATATACCGCAATCCCACAATGGATGACTAAAAGTGGCATGTGCTTAAATGCCAAGAAAACTGAGATGATGCTCTTTGGCTCACCTCAAGCAAGATCCAAGTTGGACCCACAATATGCAGCTTTTTGTGTGGAAGGTCACGATATCTGAACTGTGGATAGAGTCAAGTCATTTGGAGTAATTGTTTAGTCCTCTCTGAACATCAATGCTAACACAGAGAGCGTAGTGAATAAGGCACAGTATACACTACGGCTTCTAAGGTTAGTTAAGCCTTATGTTTCTGAGTCGAACTGTGCCATTTTGGTACGTGCTTTTGTGATGCCCTGGTTGGACTATTGTAATATCCTTATGCTGGGATCTGGTAACAACAATCGTAGACGACTTCAAGTCCTTCAGAATGATGCGTTACACATTGTTAAGAATATTCCGAGACGCAAGCCCATTTCTTCCCACAGGCGAAACTTCATTGGCTCCCTGTGAAGGCTTGTATCCAGTTCAAGGCTTTGACATTGGTGCATAAATGGGCAAGCCCCTAGCTACCTCAAAGAAATCGTCAATATGTGCACTCCGACAAGGCTCATTAGATCTAGTAAAGTGATCTGCATCTTAGCCCCTAGGAGCAAGAGGGCTAGACGATTGGGTATGTCTTTTATCTCTCAGGCTGCTCCCTTGTGGAAAAAGCTTCCTCTGTCTCTACGGGCCGAAACAAATCTTTGAAGTTCCGGAAGGGAGTCAAAACTGCTACTTTTGATTGATCTCCCTTCGCCATTCGTTTTCACTGTTTGATGTCCGTCATCTGCTCTTTTTTTCTCCTGCGCCCTGATGCCTGCGGGCTTTGGGTGCACTACAAGTGCAAATAACATAACATTACACCATCTTGTCTTCTCTGTACCTCTTCTCCGTTCCTGTCGCCGACACTTCTTTTAGCACAAAGCACTTTGGGTTTGATGCAACCAGGCAAATACCACTTGTCACAAGGACAAGTATTGGACCACTTAAAGCAGGCTTGCTTTCATCCAATCCCATGGGCCCTTTTACCTATGAAAGAGGGGGTCTCTCACCCCTTCTTTTGGACCAACCAGGACCCAGGAAAGAGTACATTTGATTTTGGAAGAGTTGACCACAGCCAATGACTGCCCTCTACCTAAGCCCCGCCTCTGGCAGCCATCTTCAGATTTTTACCGCACGTTCAAGTGTTGGGATCCTCATGCTATTGCTCTCGAGAAGAGGAAGAAATCCGAGCGGTCTTCTAAGACCTTTGAGGACGCCCCGGCGACGGGGGTCCAACACAAGGCCAAGCACCGCGAGTCCGCTGGCACCGGGAGCGCCGAACGGTCGGGCTCTACGGGCGCCAGGCAGGGCGGATCCTCCCCGGCACCATCAACCACGAGCCAACGCTCTGGTTCGGGTAAGAGGAAGGCCAAGCACCCGGCGAAGCTCCTGGAGAGGCCCCGGTCGAGCACGAAGGCCCCATCGGAGGGAGAGCGAGGCAGTGTCCCCCCCCCAAGGAGAAGGCGGTGAGCGCACCTAAGGTGGTGAAAGCCTTAATCCATCCGGCCAAGGCCTCTATCGAGACAGTCGCGGCGGCCCTGGCTCAGCCTGTGGAGGCTACACCAGTTGTGGTGACCTCTGGGCTCAGAGTCTCCCTGCCACCGTGGAGGGAGTCCTCTTTTATGCCCATCGACAGGACCCCCGTAAAACCTCCGACGGAGAAGAAAAAGGGGGGGCAGGAGGTCGTCGTGGATTCGGCCTCAACCTCTGAGGAAGAGCTGATCGAGGTCTTAAGGAGGGATCCCGACGTAGGAGACGACAATATTGTCGAGGGTGCCGACGGGGCCCCTGACCGCCCGTCGGACTCCCCTCAACCAGCACCGCAAGACAACACGGCGGCCATTTTGTTGGCTATACAGTCCTTATGCTCGGAGATAAGGACGAGACTGCCGTTACCACCAGCGGAGGAACCGCTCCCGACGGGGGACCCGGAGCCAGGCCCTTCTGGGAGCCCTCCCCCTAAGAGAAGAAGGATTCACCCTCCACCTCCTTTTCAGCCATCGCGCCCTGTTCAGCCCTCCTCCCCGTCCACGACTCGTGGGGATGATACGGGGACTGACACGGCCGCGACGGGTACGGACGACGAGGTTTACGACGAGGATCTGCCGTCGTCACATCCCACCCGGGCTTCCCCGCCCGACGAGATTGGATCGTTTCACTCCATGATCGCCAGGGCATCCGAGCTCTTCCAGCTCTGCATGGAGGAGAAGAAGAAGGAAGGTTTCCTTTATCAACGGCGCGAGGCCAAGAGGAAGACGGTCCTCTCCGTGCCTCTACTGGACGATATTTGGGATGAGGGCCTCGCCCTCCTCAAGAACCCATCCACGACGCCGACTAGAAGGGATCGGTACGAGAAGAAGTACCGGGTCCCGGACGCGGCCCGACCCCGGACTCCGTCATCTTCGCGGCGGCCAGGAAGAAAGCGGGGGGGGGGGGTGTGGCCTCCACGTCGACTTCCCCGCCGGACGGTGAGGGAAAGAAATTGGATACGATGGAGCGCAGGGTCATCTTGTCTGCAGCGACTACAATTAAGGCGCCCAACGCCTTGGCTATCGTAGCCCTCTACGACAGGGAGCTGTGGTACAAACTGGCCCCCCTGCTGGACTTCCTACCGGACGACAAGAGGGCAGATGCCCTAGAGATCTTGCAGGAAGGTGAGGTGGCGTCGGACCACGCCATTACGATTGCGACGGACATCGCCGACACTGGATTTCGCCAGTTGGGCAACGGCGTGTGCCTTAGGCGGCGTGGATGGTTCAAGGCTACTGACTTCCGTCAAGACGTGCAGACCAGAGTCTTGGACATGCCGTTCGATGGAAACAACCTGTTTGGGAAAACAGTGGACGATTCCCTTCAAGCCATCAAAGCAGACATGGAGACGGCCCGAGCTCCCGGGGTTCTCCAACAACGGCGGCCGCCCTTTCGGAGCGGCGGAGGCAAAGGCGCCTCCAAAGGTTCCGGCGGCAGATTTTCCACCTACCGTCAAGCGGCCCGTTCGTCGTCGCAGGAAGCTTACAGGGGACGAGGCAAGTCAGGCGGACCCCGCCGTCGTCGCCAAGGAGGTCAAGGCGGCAAAGCCTCGTCGAAGCAGGACTGAACCGGCCGTGGGGTCGGGCCCCCACCGAAGCACCCCGGTGGGAGGCCGGCTGGCGAGCTTCGTCAGCGTGTGGGAGTCCATCTCCACCGACCGTTGGGTGCTGGACGCCCTAGCCCTGGGCCACGCGCTCAAGTTTCAAGGAAGGTGCCCGCGCGTCCCCCCTGTGGCCAGGAAAGAACTTCACGTCCCTCAACTTCTCTTAGAGGTAAAGGCGATGCTCAGGAAGGGCGCCATCGAACTCGTCCCAAAGAGGCTTCGGGGCTCCAGAGTTTACTCAAGATACTTCCTCGTGAAGAAGAAGACGGGAGGATGGCGTCCCATCCTGGACCTACGACGACTGAACAAATTCATCAAGGCACAGAAGTTCCGGATGGTCACCCTCCAACACGTCCTGGGTCAGCTGGAGGAGGGCGATTTCCTGTCGTCGTTGGATTTGGAGGATGCCTACTTCCATATTCCCATCCTAAAGGGACACCGAAAGTTTCTCAGGTTTGTGGTCCAAGGGCGTCACTATCAGTTCCGAGCCCTTCCCTTCGGACTAAGGTCGGCACCCAGGGTGTTCACCAAGTGCCTCGCACCGGTGGCGGCGCAGCTGCGCCGAGAGGGGATCCACGTCTACCCCTACCTGGACGACTGGCTCATCCGAGCCAAGACGAGGGAGCTCGCCGTGGAGCACATGGCAAGGACCGTCCAACTTCTCACGGTCCTGGGATTCTCCGTAAACTACGCCAAGTCCCACCTGGTGCCCGCGCAAGACGCACTGTTTCTGGGAGCGAGGCTCGACACAGTGTCGCTTCTGGCCTCCCCGTTGGAGGAAAGGACGAGGGCCATTCTGGGCAAAATGCAGCGGATGCTGGTTGCGGACGCGGCCAAAGTGAGGTCCATCAAGTCCCTCCTCGGAATGATGTCTTCTTGCATTTACCTCATCCCCCTGTGCAGGCTCCGGATGCGCCCGTTGCAGGAGTTCCTGGACGCGCGCTGGATCCAGACGACGGGCAGCTTCGAGGAGAGGATCACACTCGACGAGAGTTTCCGACGAGCGATCCGGTGGTGGGGCGCCCGCGCGCATCTGACAGCGGGCATGGACTTCCAGACCCCCGGCCACCAGGAGACAGTGACCACGGATGCCTCCCTGAAAGGGTGGGGACCAACCAGGATCCCAGTATTCACTACATTGGACTGATCGAGCCATGTTCGCTGCATTAGAACCAGAAGGATCCACTGATGCTGCCTTTGGGACTCACTCAGATCTTTGGACCACAATGCTCACCACATCACCCACCAAAGCCCCATCACCTCACTGGCTCGATCCCCAGCGCCCTTTAGAGACAACTTGGAACTGCCACTTCGATCCAAGCACCGAACTGCCAGAACTTCGCATTGCAGCTGTAAGGAACTTATGGTGACAACAGTAAAGACAGACACAAGTGATCACAGTTCAAGGGTGTTTATTAAACTGTAAGTGCAGGGTGGAAAAACGCAACAAACATAAACCTAAATCTAAGATGGCAGCAAGCATCGACCATCAAATGAAAAAAAAGGCAGTCCTTGTGGCGTTGTGTCAAAATAAAAGGGCCTATACTAAGAAAAATCTTTTGCCAATTCCTTACAACTAATTACACAAAGAGTGTAGGATAAGGTTTCAATAAAGAAAGAAGTGTTCATAAATAATAAGTCAGGATGTGATTGCCTTGAGGTCTCCCTTCCCCACGTTTTTAGCATGGGACAAGGCGGGAATCTGGAACACAGCACACACTCGCGCTTTCCCAGCACAAGCCAACAGTTCTGCATCAGCTATCAATTTCTTCGATGGCCAAGTCTCCTCTAACAAAATGCTCTTGCCTTCGAGGCCTGATGTTCTCAACAAACACAAAGTTCGGTTCTGCAAACTCTTATGGTGATGGCTTCACCCCTGGTTTCCCCTCTACTGGGCGCAGACCCCTCAGAAGTCGTATTCAACAAATTAACAAGACAGTTACTTTCTCAGTGTACATTTGGGTGAGAACTTTCCACCCTTGGATCTCCCTTGGCCGAGCTCGGACCCAATTGACAAGGGGGATGCTTCACTTCCCCTTGTCTTGCAATGCTCTCAGCTTTCACAAATCTGAATGTCTTTTCAAACAAGATAGTGTGAACTTCCCTCGATTGAGTTCACTCTCGCCAGCCTTCGTAACACACTATTCGCATCCCTCTGTCGGTTTCACTCTTGCCAATCTTCACGAAACACAGTTCATGTACTAATTTTCATCAGGCGTGATTCACTTCCCTTAGCTTTCACAATTCTCTGTCGGTCAAAGACTTTTGACGCTACAGAGGATTTTACAAGACCCCTGTTTGACCACTTTAACTGTACTTCGCCTCTTCCCAAGGCCTTCTGGTTACGGTAGTCTTTACCGTTTGGTAATCACCCAGAGTTTCCTGCATGAGCACCCATGTGGTGTCGTACTCCCCTGTATCTGGTTTTCCCTTACTTCGTTAATATCCTTTTCAAAGTTCAACTTAGCCTTTGGCTACTTTTCATTTAACACAGTTCGGTTTCTTATCGACACTGCCCTCGACTCACCGGCTGTGATGAACTGCTTGGCTTCCTTTCGCCTCGGAGTCCAGGTTGCTACCCGGCTTGGCAATCAGCGTAGGAGGGTCTTGTGTACCGTTGACATCTGGTGCAATACACGCTGGCTATTGTTTGCAGACTTCTCATTCTCTCTGCAGAGGTTTCACGGGCCTTTGTCGGAAAGGGCAAGGTCGACTCTCTTAATTGTCACCCTCTCGGTCTGCGCCGTCTTTCTCCTCCTCTTGAACTGCCGTGCTGAGTTAGCTCTTACGTCGTGCTGTCTGCCTTGCTCGTAGGGTGCTGTTGTGCTCCACCTTTTATCCCTGTGGGGAAGGGAAAGAACCGTCAGGTGTGTGCGATTCAGGTCAATTGCCTGACTTTGCTAGACCTTGTATTGGAACATATCAGATAAACGGCTTTGGTGTTAGTCCGTTGTCATTCGTGTTGTGCGAAAGTGTTTGTTTGTGTTGGAAAAGGGGGGGGGGGCAGTGTTTTGGAATATCCTACGTGGTAGGATGGGAAAAAGGTGTTAGAAGGGGGGGATACCGCGTCTTGCCCGTTGCTGTCCCACTCCCCAAGGAACCCTCATCCAGGTGATCCTCCCTCACTGGTCCACCCCCAGCAACTGGATCCAATAGTGATGGCCGTGTCCTGGCCCCCTGGATGACAGATCCCTGGGGACTAGCCAGGGAGACCCCTTCAGGTTTCTCACATATCCTTCCCCTACGCAAGGTGAATATACCTGTTTTTTGGAAAGATTTCCTGTCATAAAGACTGGCCAAAGAAAAGGGTTGAGAGATGTCCAGTCACTCTTGCATATTCCACTGATTGGTTTTAATAGGTAGCAGTGACATGATTTTATCTGATTCTCTACTTTAACCTACGAATTGGGTTTCAAAGGCTGTCTTGGGTTTCATGTGTTTTGAGTTTTCCCAATCCCATACTGGAGAGTTTTAGGAGTTATGATTTTCCTGCCAGGACCTCTGAGGCAGAAAATCTCCAAAGGGGGGTGGAGATTCCTGTAGGAGAGTAGCAAAAATGAGGAAGTCTCGCCCCAGGATGACTTCCTCTGTGAGCCCTGGAATTATGGCTGATGGTATTGCACATGTCTTACCCAGGATTTCTATGTGTACTGATATCTTAGCATAGATTTCATTATACCCATGTACACATGTTACTCGGACTAGAGTTGTGTGGTTTATATCTTGTGGTTTAACTAAATCGCCCCGTATAGCGGTCTGTTTACTACTTAAGTCGATTAGACCTTTTAGCTGTTTCCCATTTACCCAAGCCTTTTCATAGGTGAACTCGGTGGGGGCTTGACATAAGCAGATGCTAAAGGTATCTAGCTCTTCGTCGGCTTCTTCCTACTCCTCCCCCTTTAAGCAGCCTATTTGCATAGGTTCGTAATTTGTATTCTTTGGACAGTGTCTAGCTAGATGTCTGATCGCTCTACATGAAAAACAGACCAGAGGAGGTGGTTTGCTTCCTCCCTTCTGCTTTCATCTTTGGGTCTTGGGTCAGGTTTGTTGACCACAACTCTTAATCGAGGAATCCCTTCCTTGACTCTATATGACCCCCCCCCCCCCTGCTTGTTTATCTATTCCCTGCGATGTAGGGCGATGATGGGCTTATGGTCTCTTCGATCTTCCCATCGATGGACTTGATGGTTTTGCGCAGTCTCAATGGCCATGGCTGGGGTAGGTCGATTTAATTGGAGGACGCGTTTTTTGCAAAAAAGGGTGTAAGGAATTTGTGAATTCTTCTAAAGTAATCATCTCGGTCAGTTCTTCTCATGTTTTATTATTTGTCGATAGGGTCACCGTGTTTTTGATTCGTTCGCCAATTTCTAAAGGAGTTTCTCCCTCGTTTAACCTAATGGCTCATAATTTCTGCTGATAAAAGTTGCAGGTTTGCCCCACTCTTTTCAACAAGCCTTCCTTGATGGATAAGAAGGAGGCTCCCTGTGCAATGTTGACTAGTTGATAAGAAGTTTGGAGTTTCCTTTTTAGCAAGGGCCCCAAATAGCATTTCCTAAGGTTCTCTCCCCACCCAAGTTGTTCGGCTAGGAGTTTCGAAGTTCAGGAAAGAATTTCCCAAGTCCACGACTTTAAGATATGGTTGAACTACTCCTTGTAGTAGTAACGACCTTGCTTGCAATTCAGTTAGTCTAGTTAGATTCTTCTGGAGTCGGTTTTCAGCTTGTATCTGCTGGGCTGCCAATTGGGTGATATTGGCTAGATTGGCCATTTCCTCCAGGGGTGTAAGGGTTCCACCTGTGGTGTCTGAATCCGAAAAAAACAACTATCGATCCCTTCGGATAAGGTCTCAAAATCTTCTGAGTCGTCTGATTCTGAGTCTGTTAAACAATAGACTGAGATAGATTGAGTTTTAACCCGGATGGTCATGCCACTGATGGAGACTGAATACCATGAAAAAAAAGGCTCAGAGGGAGGAGGACTCAGCACCGGGTCTAATGAAAGAAAAAACCTGTCGGACCCTTAGACTTATTCAATCCCACGGTTGTATTGATATTTTATTTCTATCGTGCTCGTACACAAGTGTTTCAGAGCGCAAAAAGGCAAGGGAGGGCAACAGGGGAGAACAAAACAGCGATCTTACTAGGCCCAGTGACATTGAGAACGCGCAAGTGCAAGGGAGAGGGTGAGGGGAAAAGTGCATGGAAGGGGGGAGAAGTGGAAAGTGCGAAGCAGAGGACAAACGGATAAATAACAATAAATAAATAATAAAGGCAACAAACCGTGGTAGTTCAGCCAGCAATTTGCAAGTGCTAGATTTAAGGCATCAGACAAGGTAGGTCTGATAACTGCAGGAAGAAAAAGGGGGGGCTGTAGGGGTACAGATACAGACCCCAGTGCAAGGGGTGGCCCGGAGGCAGTGGTGGAGGGTGGCAGGTACCTGGGCCCGGAGGACAGAGTGGCCAGGTGCACGGTGCCAAGAGAGAACAGATCAGCAGGGGAGAAGGGGAGCAAAGGCAGAAGGAAAGAGAAAGGTCTTGAGGTGCTTCCGGAACCGGAGATGGTTCTCCTCAAGTTTTAGAGTGGCAGGTATGTTATAATGAGAGAGTGGTATGGTATCTAGTAAGACTTGAGTCTTAAAGAACAGATCTTGTTGACTGGATGGAATATGTAATTGAGAGGACAGCACCTCTTTTAAGGTGGATACGCAGTCTGAATCTAGGAGATCAACTATTTTATTTTCCCCTTCCGGTGGTACCAGAATTATTAGCATGGGTTTCAATTATCAGTTGAATCACCATATGTAAGGAACTCATGGTGACAACAGTAAAGACAGACACAAGTGATCACAGTTCAAGGGTGTTTATTAAACTGTAAGTGCAGGGTGGAAAAACGCCTAACCTAAACCGTTAATCAGGTCAGGCAAAGTCCGGCACGTGACTCTTAAGTGCATACACCTGATACCAATTAGCTCTCCTCACACAAATTAAAGGCAGAACCCAAAGACACACTCTGAGCAAGGCGGAACATGAGTTACAGCAAGGGCTTCCAGGACAAAGGCAGACCTATTGGAGCAGAGCGACGGACCAAGTTGGCGAGAGCAGTGTGTCGGAAAAACCCCAGAGTTCCCTACTGGAGGTCATTGCCTCTGACAGGCCGCGAGAGACACGTGTAGAAGACCAGAAACACGCAAGTGAAACCTGCATTGTGTTTCAAGGACGCCAGGTGGGGAGGCGAGGCCAAGCATGTGGTACTAACTTTGACTCGTGAATTGGAAATCATAAAGCAAAGAAGAAACGCACACAGCCAGTGATTTGGCATGTGACCTGAAAGACAGATGTGTGTTAAAGTTTGACATAGCAACATTTGATCGCAAGTGGAGGCTGTGCGCGTGTGAATGAAACTCGAGGAAAGGCAGACCTGAGAATGAACTTTGAATTGGGAAGACAGCGATACCAAATAACAGTGTGTTCCGGCGAAAGGAAGTAGCCCACTCGAAAGTCTCTGTGAAAAGTAAATTCTTTAAAGTGGCGCGCACCAAGGAAGTGCCTGTTAAGCCTGGGGGACACCGTCTGACTGTGCTGCCTGCCTGCTTACGTGCCATCCTGCTATGCGGTTTTGTATTCTGCTACCTTCGTAGTCCTAAGCCACGCCTCCTTGCTCACCACTCTTACATTAGGGCACATGCACCAGCGCGGGCGAACAGAGGAAGTGCCCCGAGAGTGCCTGTTAAGCCTGGGGGACGCCGTCTGACTGTGCTGCCTGCCTGCTCACGTTCCATCCTGCTATGCTGTTTGTTTTCTGCTAACTCTTAATGGACTTATAAGCAAATGGACTTTTATGAGTCACTATAATGCTAATTTGAGGCATTATTCTCTTTTAATTCAGTTCGTAGCCCTAAGCCACGCCTCCTTGCTCACCACTCATACATTAGGGCACGTGCGTGCGCACCAGCGTGCGCGCACCAAGGAAGTGCCCGAAGAAGTGCCTGTTAAGCCTGTTAGGCATGGGAGGGATTATGGGTTTAGGCTTCTAGCTCTTCTTTAAACTTGTCCAGCAACACGAGGTATTTCCAGCATTATTATCTTTTTGTCGCATTGTTAATCTCGATTGTGTGCTCTTCCTGCTAAAACTGTAATGTGTTCATTCCGGGGCCAATTTCAGTCGATGCCGGCGCATGAGTGACATATAACCAAACAACGTCAATTGCCTTTCGTCTTTCGCATCAGCTTGAATATGCTCATTATCCATACCGAATTACTGCACTTCCATTTAGACGAGGACGATATTTACTATTGTTAAAAATCAACGTTAGATGCTTACAGTTGAATTGGAAGCACACATCACTCATGCGCTAAAAGTTTGGTCACGCACACGTGCATCTGTACACTCTTGTTTGAATTTGCCCCGCAACAAACATCAACTAGAAGGGCCCACCCCTTGCATGATTGTAGGTGTTTATTCAATTAATTGCAGAGTGGATGTGCAATCCAAAGCGCAGCTAAACTGCTACTAAGCAAATATTGCCTTCTCTTTTCTATATCCGTGTAAATTGAGGCGTTTTGTAGTTCGTAGTTCCAACTGCAGAACATGGTTACGTAGTGGTAAACATCTCCACGAGCCCAGTGTCTCTCCACAAATGGACACGTGCAAACCAACACAGTTCCAGGAACTTACTGACCCTGTTGAAACAATTCAATTTCAACAATCGCCGTTGCATGAACGGTCTGAGGGTACTGGACATTATCCCATAATCAACAGCCCAATTCACTGGAGATGCCCAATTGCCTATGCGTCTCTGAACTACTTCTAACTGCCCAGACCCATCAGCCCTCTTTTGGACTTGTGACAGCCACCAATCAAGCCTTACATGAGGCGGTTGATGGCTCAATTAACACAATCCCAGTACCATTCCATAGTGTAAAGAATCAGTTGAAATCTTTCCGTCAAAATTTCCTATTGAACAATTTGACAATCAAATATCAGACGTATCTATTTTGGCCCCTGCTCTGAAGGCGGAGTGGGGCAAGCGAATTAGAGTGTCGCTTGGACCATCCACCCTTGCTTCACTCTTACCCTCCGATGTTGAAGAACTGTGTTTGCACAATTTTTCCCATAGTAACACCTACGATCAACCTGGGTTTATGGACAGGGTGTATTCTAGTGGAACTATTCTTCCCACTGCCAGTTCACCTACTTCTTTTACAGGCAAACCAATGTCTAATAATTACACAAAGTCACAGAAATATTTTGATGACATAAACAATGAGACCCCTATAGACATCCATCAACTCAGCTCTGAACTTAATGTGCCCACACTTCACAACACCAGTGGGCAGTCACATGATCTCAATGAACCGGATAACTTTACTTTTCTGGTCCTAACACGCATTCTTAACCTTCTTGATAATGGACATGACTTAACACAGCATGAAATACAGGACGTAAAGCTCTCTATTTCAGAAATAATTGGCAAACTAAATAAATTTAAAGGGTATATGTATGCACACGAAAACTTTAATGTGCAAACGATGCCAACGTCAGTCGCACCCAGAGTGCATCCCAAGTCAGCTTAATCATCAAGTCACATCATCAATGACAAACTCTCAAATGCAACCCAAACACTGAACCCTTTGCCAAAAGTACCACAAAACAAATCATACGCATAAGTTGTCAGTGATGCCGCTGTATGCAAAGAATCTTACGGACAGGCATTTAATACCACCTTACTCAACGCATTTAACTCTAACACAGTAAAAATAGCAGAGATTATGTGCTACTTAACTACTCGGCAAGGCTCGTCACATCAGGATGACGAGCAGCCGTATTCCTTCTACTCTTGAAATCGGGACCTCTATGGACTCGCCTTCTGATGACCCAAACAGTCCCACTCCACTTACCAATATTATAGACAAAAATGAACAGGAAGGTGCCCACGTCCCTGCAACCACGGGACCCTCGTCTAATAACGAATCGCATGACTCTCCCACTCTATTATTCTCACGCAGAATGAAGCACAAGCCCAGAAATGTAAAAGAAATAGAAATAAAAGCAAGACTTGCTGGAAAAAAAACAAGAATCAATCAACCAATATAATGAATGGCCACAATTCTAACATAAAAAAGATCTGCAATCTCTCCAATGATAAGCTCCTTGACCTTAACCAATTAAATGAGGAATCTAAGTCACTCCTCAACGTAGCAAGTAAATCAAATAACTGCAAACAGAAAGTAGCTCTAGCAGGTCGCGCTGAAATTCCACAGATACAACCTCAAAAGAGTACCAGCACATCTAGTGACAACACATATGGTTTGCCAGTTGCATTTAAATCTATCAACTCTTTTGTGTTTCCCCATCATTTTTTAATAAATAACAAAAAATTAAAACGAGTTCAATTATCCAAATGTTTTCCAACCCTATGTAACCAGCAAGTAAGAAGCTCTAAAGCCATTATCAGTGAGGGTCCCGCTACACAAGCACAGACTGAGTCCACGATTTTCGATCAACCATCCCTTCTCGGGTGTGCCAGTGGATCCCTCCCCACATCTCTAAACACGGCAGCCAACAGTGCAAACCAATCGTCTGAGCAGGGCACACTAAAATCACAGAATAAAGCTACAAGTGCCCAAATTACTGTGGGTGATGATTCTTTAGCTCCAATCAAGGACTCAACCCTGTCTCAACTAGCATCCATAGGTAAGCGCTTAGACCCCAACATTTCTGGGGCTGTGGTGAATGCCTCGTTACCATCTCAATCCTGTAACCTTCCTTTGAATGACTCTTCTACTATTGAATTTACAGTTGACATTCCAAACATTATAGGATGGACGAATGATTCTGCAGTCCATAGTAGGCGCAGACTAAATCGGACGTTTATTTTAAATACATTTAAACAAAGTCCGCAACTAAGAACACTGAACTCCAAGGATATAGATTGGATCACTTTGTCCTTACATAATAACAATCGCATGATTTGTGGTTTCCAATCCCACATAATTACGAAACTGGTGTAGGAACACAAATCTGACTTTGCACACCTGGGTCTTGTGCCTCAACTATTTAGGGCTGAGGAAGCTGCCAAAGAATTGATTGAAACTCGGGTAACCCTGGCAGACGACAACAATGGCGCTCTTCCGCATGATCAAACGTCCATTCAAACTAACGTGGATTTAGTAGCGCAACTTTCGTCCATAGCAAGCACAGTCAAAGACTGGCCATGGCTTGACCCACTATTGACTAGCCTTTCAGCAATAAGTAAATTAAAAACACAAGCGTAGCTAAATTGGTTTTAAAATTCTATCTTGGAACTGTTGTGGCTTTTCCAACTTATTCTATTGGCTGAGCTCACGGTCTCTCAACGAAAAACCCACTGTCATACTAATACAAGAGACAATGAAATCACAGCCTTTTTGTATAAACGGTTACACTGCCTACACTCAGCCAGCCACAAGTGGTATTGTGGGCGGACCAGCGGGCAGCTTAGCAGTCCTTGTGGACAATAACATGAAGGCGGACTCTGCACTGATTGCGAGCTCAAACTCATTCTTAGCGATAGAACTTTCCTTTCTTGGCGTGCCCAACTTAGTCTTCCTAATTATATGCGTTTACTGGAATCCTGCAAAGACAACCATGGATTCCTTTTTCACGCAATTAGACACACTATTAGAAGACGCTTTTGTTCGTAATCCTGACTATTATGTCATCCTCGGTGGTGACTTTAACTCTGTCTGTCTTAATCATTCAAAATTGTCCATCTATCCGCACACGCCTAAAATCAGGTCCGTTTCTCAGAAGCGAGGCAAACGTTGAGTCAATTATCTGGCAGACTGGGATCTGCAGCTTGTTAAACTGGACGATAATAATCACACTTGCACCTGGAAAAGGGGATTATTGAGCTCTTATATCTAATTGTTTTGCCTCTTCAAAGCTGCTCAGCCTTGTCGATCCTGTTATTATTGAAAATCTTAAACAGGGTGACCACATGGCTATTATACTAAAGGTGAATGTATCCCCTCGATCCCATAAAAAAAACCAAAGTCTAGCACTAATTGACATCGAGAGGCACTCTATTTCTGTACAGTGGAATATGAAGCTGTGCAGAGAACTCACAGGGTCAGTAGGGACACATATCGCTCTACCGAACTGAGCTACTCTGGTATGGACTTGCAACAAATGGAGTATTGGAACATGTTGGTTATTAAATTTCATCTAAATACGATAGTACGTCTAGAATGTAATAAACCGCAAATCCATAATCACTCCTTCAACCCGGAAGTAGCTCTTCTCAAACGTGACAAAAGCACCAAACTCTGGGCACTCAAAAAGCTGACCTTGTCAGGTTCAGCGTATAAAGGCTTCAAAAATCATATATAACAAAGTTATAAAAATAAAATCAAAGTGCTGAAACTTCAGCTACATATTGCAGATAATCAGAAGATGATTGCTAATCTGTGTAAAGGCAATATTAAGAACGTAAGACTAGCTCTGATAGGTGCAACGTTCAGATCACCTGGAAATCTAAACTCATCGATATCTGCTGATCGTTGGAACGCCTTAATATTACACAAATTCCAGTTATCTGAACAATATCTGAAATGTCGGTTCGATGTCTCTAAGTTAGCATCTTTAGAGCATTGTTTTTTTTCTATTGGAGACGTCCAATGGGAAATCGGAAAATAGAAATTTTCCAAAGCTGCAGGAACGGACGGTATACGCTCCTGTATACTAAAAGCAGATCCACACTTTTGGGCCTCCATTCTACAAAGCACGTTTGATCACATTCTTCGTTTTAATCAAATTCCAAACTTATGGCTCACTGCATTATAATTCCAATTCACAAGAAATGCGACCCTAACGATCCGGCTAACTTTCGTCCAATTGCTCTAATGGACGCATCTTCCAAGGTTTTCACCATACTTATCCTCAAACATCTAGAAGACCATATTTTCTCTCATGACATCTTGTCTAGATTCCAGGTAGGCTTCCGCAAATCTATGGGAACTTCCCTTAATGCCACTATAATTGCCCATATCTTGGCAAAGTCTAAGAAATCGGATTCTGGACCCATTTATATGGCCGCACTGGATATGACGGCGGCTTTTGACTGCGTGATCAGAAACATTCTGTGGGAAAAAATGATTAGCCTAGGATTCCCCGCCTTCCTGGTTCGCCTAGTAGTAATGTTACATCAGGACACAAGCTTTCAAATACGTATTAACCAAGAAGGATCTCTTACCCCTCCTATTCCAACGTTTACAGGGGTCAAGCAGGGTTGTAATCTTGCATCAAAGTGGTTCAACTTGTACTGATGCGACCTTGATGACATCTGGAATGGGGACGGTATGTATGCAATAAGGCACGGAAACCTCCATCTGTACTGGATGGGGTTTGCCCATTACCTTATTTTTTTTTTTTACAAGACCCCTTTTGGTCTCCAAAACAAGCTCAGTTTATTCTCTCAATATGCTTCCAAACACAATTTACAGGCTAATCTTTCAAAGTCCAGAATCATCATGTTCACAAATAGAAAGAGAGTCAGAACCTTTCAATGGTCAATGATAGGCATAGAAATTGAACGTTCATACTCGCTATGCTATCTTGGCAATACCATATCCGATACTAATTCTCTGAGCATGTGGACCTCCAACTTGACTGAAAAGATGAGACCGCTGCTATCTCAAATGAAGATTGTGTTTAGGAAGTACAGCGAATATTCTTTGATCCCTCTCATTGACTTTTATATTTTGAAAGTGGAACCTATTCTATTGTATGGGTTCGATATTTGTCTACTGGACTTAGATCATATTCTTGACAGGCTTCAAGGGCTGATTTGGAAGCAGACCTTGGGTTTAGCCCTGGCGTTACCGAACTCTATTCTACGCCATGAATTCGGGTTGAGCTCCCTTTCTGCCAAATTTCAATGGCGTAAATTATCCAATTATGCAAAAATGCTAGTTCCCCCACGGAATTCATTATATCAGGACTTGAGCAGGTTGCTCAAGGAATCCAACCTACCATCTCTGGTCAAATAAATTTGAAGGGAAGTTGAAACATCTTCTCACTCAAATCAATGCTAGCACTGAAGATTTTGGGCTTGTCTTGCTGATTGTCAAAAAAGAAGCACTACGAATGTGATTGGTCACTTATCATTGAGACCAACAATACTTATAAAACATATAAAGAATATGCATGTTTTCCCAAAAAAAGCAAACCTCGAGCGGCGTACATATTGTGCTTCCCGTGTGACAAATCCGTGTGCCCTATTTTTGCGCTTATTGTTCCTGGGGGTGGACCAGTGCAGGAGGATCACCTGGGTGAGGGATCCTCGGGGAGTGGAAGTGGGACAACGGATGGCGAGACACGGTATCCCCTTCCCCGTAACACCTTTACCCCATTCTACCAGGTAGGATACTTAGGAACTCATCCCCTCACCCTCCCCTTCCCAACACAAACACTTTATCTCGGACAGCTCACTGTGAGAGAAAACGGACTAACAACCGAGCCGTATACCTGACATGTCCCAATACAATGGTCAGGCAGGGTCAGGCAATCACTGACCATTATATACACCTGATTTCGATCACAGTTCTCCACACAGATAAAAGGCGGAGCACGAAAGCACAATCTGACCTGGGATGTGAATCTAGATCTGAATATTGTTTCTGATGTTTGTTAATCTGCTTAGAATCACATGCTGTGCATAGTCCGACATCCCGTGGTCACTGCGGAGTATTGCATTTTGTTTTTCGTAGTCGAAAAGGGGACGTCGACAAGGCGTGTCTGTAACACTATCCCTATAGTGACGTGCGGTGTACCCACAATCCCTCAAGTGTCGAGGTCCCTCAGATTGTTTTTTTCCGCCCAGTTATTGGTCGCCTTTACGCGGAGCCCCTCGAGAGACATTGCACGTTCATTTCCTCGACCTTTGGTCGTTTATTATTAATTATATTAAATAGATCCCTCCCTCGACGTAGCCGTAGAGCTGCTTCTCCGCCGAGCAAGATCTTCGACGGAGGGGGCGAGACGGAGGAGATCCTTCGGCGCTGCCGAACACGTGGCCTGGCCTCGCCGGCCAAAAGACAGTAGGGAGAGTGGGGTCGTGGGACATTTCTTGTTTCTCTCTGAGAATGCCTTTCCCTTTCCCCTCCCTTTCCCTTGGGGTTGTTACCACAGATAAATATTTCCTCAGCTATGGAGAGGACTCCCTTTAGGTTTTGCCCGTGTTGTAGGGGCAAGTACACCTGGAAAGACAAGCATAAACGGTGTAACCGTTGCTTGCCCCTCGACCACAAAAAGGACGGCTGCGCGGCTTGTCAGCTTCTCAAGCCCAAGACTTTAAAAGACAGCAGGGTCAAAAGGTGGGCGGCCCACGCCATGTCGAGGACCGATTCCTCACCCGCCGCCGCTGAAAGTGACGAGGAATGTGGTAACCCGACCTCCGTTTCGGAAGTCGTAGACCTCTCTAAGGAGCGCTCGCGCTCCTCGTTGTCTGTCTCCGGCCCCGACAAGCTCGGTTCACACCCTGCTTATGGGGATGAACACCCCGGCGACACTGATGCACATAAATCACACCCCAATAAACACACAACCCACAGCTCTTCTTCGTCGAAGGCGAAAAAAACCATCAGCGCCTAAGGAGACGCAGGTCCTACCGGCGGCCTCCTCAGACCGTAAGGGTCTTAAGCCCCACTCGCAACCGCAGCCGTGACCAGCTACTGGGCTTCCTACTGATAAGGGCGCTACCCCCAAACCATCAGACGTCGCGCACCAGCAGAGAGCGCCCATCGCCGTAGAACACGCGACGACCGTAACGTCTAGGCCAGAGCCCTCCACAGACAGGTTAGTCGTCGAGAGCCTGGCGAGGATCGTTTCCACCGATAGCCACAGGCGGACGGCGCAGGATGCGTCGAATACCACGCAGAAGGCTAAGGAAACGCAGAGAAGGCCGGAAGGAAGGCAGGAACTGCCCCCTTCATCCAGGGGGACTCCTAGCTTGCCAGAAGGCTTTTCAGACGGCGACGGAAACCTTTCTTCGACGTTATGGGATAGGTCAAAGCGTTTTCAGGCCGAAAACCGTAATTCCCCCCCCTACCCCCTAGACCGCTCAGGGGTACCCCATGAGACCCTGGAGAGACTCCATTTCTGTATGGAGAAGATGGAGAGGTTTATGGAGACCCAAAACCTTCCAACACCTAAAAGGGCGAGAGAGGGACCTCAGGAGGACCCCAGGGCAAAATTTCCTAGGTTGTTTAATACCCCACTACAGGACATAAATGTATATGACCTCACTGAAGAGCACCACTTTCAGGAGGAGGATGAATTTTTGGGAGAGGAAGAGGAACAAAACCTAGAGGAGGAGCGTTTTGAAGAAGATCCAGGTATGGATGAAGGGGGATTCGGAGAAGACCCAGAGGAAGGTCCTGCACACCCCTGGCAGTCCCTGTCAGCCCATTCGGATCCTGATGCCCTAACCTGTCACCTCCCAAAGACTCGCCTATTAGGAATACGTCTCCTATAGATGATCAGCCTACATTCAATGCACTATTGCGCAAGGCAGCAGCGCATTTCGAATTAGACACTGGGGACATTTCTCCTGACATTGACTTTGTGGAGAGAGTAATCAAGGAGAAGCCCCATGTCAGCCAAACCATTCCCCTCCTCGCCTCAGTAAAGAGGCGAATTATACCTTCACTATCCACTCCTGCGTTGGTCAGAGGGGTCAACCCGAGGATAGAAAAACTTTTCAGTCACTCCCCTCAGACCCGTTGTACGTCAGAGGCCATTCTGTACCAGACTCCCTAGTGGTGACAAATACAAGAAAAAGAGCAGGGGTCCCGCTGTCAACCAGCGAGGCACCACCGGACAAGGAGGGTAAAAAATTGTACGCCCTAGGGAAGAGGATCACAGCCTCCGCTGCTTTTTCCGCAAGGATTGCAAACCACAACTCCTTGTTAGCAAGTTACGCAGACGCACAGTGGTGCAAGCTACGTAAGGACGCTGC
Organism: Ambystoma mexicanum; assembly: GCF_040938575.1. Lineage (NCBI taxonomy): Eukaryota > Metazoa > Chordata > Amphibia > Caudata > Ambystomatidae > Ambystoma > Ambystoma mexicanum. The sequence goes on along the minus strand of NC_090931.1, from coordinate 1,468,171,549 downwards.
GGATGCGCCAGAACCCCTACGTACACGCCTTCTGACCACGATTACTGAAGGGACCCTAGTCAACCAGAGCATTGTAAAGAACACTCTGGATGCTGCAGAAACGGCTGGCAGTTCCCTAGTTCAAGGAATACTCCTCAAACGCCATGTCTGGCTACGTAATTCAGGATTTAACCCTGAAACACAAGCATCTCTAATCAACAAGCCCATAGAAGATGCCAACCTCTTTGGGAGGGCAGTTGATGAGGCACTAGAAACGGCTAAGAAGGAGTTTGATACAATCAAAACCTTAGACCAGATCTCTAGGCCCCCTAACAAACGTGGCTACGGCAATAGGCGCTTTTTTCGAGGCCAACGCCAGCAGCAGAATCAGCAGCAGCAATACTCTGCAAACAACTGGTCCTCTAACCAAGGTACCAGTGGACAGTACAACCAGAGAGGTCAACGCCGTGGCAAGGGGAGAGGTCGGGGTTCTACCCCTAGAGGCTCCCAAGCCACCAACACCAAATGACTCGAAGATTCGGGTCCCCTCCCATGCATCGCCGTTCGGGGGCCGGTTAACATTCTTTCTTCCAGCATGGAAGGGAATAACATCAGACCGCTGGGTACTATCAACCATAGCCCGCGGCTATTGTATAGAATTCAACAGTTCCCCAACGTACAGACCCCCAAGGGGAAGACGCATGACACCAGAACACCTCGCCATCCTTCTCCGAGAAGTGGACCAGCTACTGGAAAAAGGAGCTATAGAGGTCGTGCCTCTATCTCAGGTAACGGAAGGTATTTATTCAATGTACTTCCTTGTACCCAAAAAGGACTTAACCATGCGTCCTGTATTAGATCTGTGCCCAGCGAACAAATTTGTCAAACCTGAAAAGTTTCTTATGGTGATCCCCCTGCTATCACAAGGAGATTACATGACAACACTGGACATGAAAGATGCATACTTTCATTTCGAGGGGATTGGGTCCTCCGACGTATTCCATATCTATGACATGTAATCACCACAGCTGTGCTGCTTCGGAAACTTTTTTCGGCGTCTGCGTCCTGCGTCGATGACGTCGATGCGCCGTCGTCGAGGACCTCCTCCGACGTCCGACGTCATCCGATGTGATAAGTAGGACGCACGACGCCCGTAGCCTCAGTTCCGTTTTTTCCGCGAACGTGTTGCTTTGTGATTCTCGGTTCACGCCTCGACTCTTTGGAGTTCTGTTCTTCTCGGTTCTTCGAACCTGTTCGTTTTGTGAAAATCCTTCGTGTGAAGATGTCTTCTACTTCGTCTTCGACCCCGCGTCCGGGTTTCAAGAAGTGCGGGGAGTGTGGGTCCAAGATGTCGGTGACGGACTCGCACGACGCCTGCCTCTGGTGCCTCGGGGAGGCCCACGACACGGATGACTGTATCGACTGCCAGTCGCTCACGTCCAAAGCCTTACGCGAACGTAAGAAGAAGTTGTCGGTAGGTCGGGTGTCCAAGCCCAGGAAGTCGAAGTCTGCGGGGCTTTCGACGGATGATTCGAGGGGTGACTCTCCGCGTCATCGTCGGAAGTCTCGTGGGTCTCCTTCTAGGAGTCGGTCTCGCCACTCCTCAGCCTCTTCGAGGCATTCTCAGAAGCGCCGACACCGGTCGTCTTCCAGGTCCTCTTCGGAGGACTCTGCCCGGCACGTCGCTTACCCCACCAGCCGTGCGACGCCGGAGGAATGGGCTTCCTTCGGGAAGAAAATGCTGGCGATTCTTGAGTCGCAGGGTACTAAGCCGTCCGCGCCCCCGAGTGGGGTCGGTCGTGAGAGGTCGAGAGACACCGCTCGCAAGAGTGGTCGGCACGAGTCACGGGAAAGGTCCCGTTCGGACAAGGGGACTCGTTCTCGACGTACCCGTTCCAGGTCCCGGTCCTCGACGCGTTCGAGACCGTGTGCACCTGTGAGGTCTTCGAGGAAGACATCGACGTCGAGGGCGTCGACAGGCTTTCTCGAGGCTCCGGCTCCGAGGAAGTCGTCGATGCTCGAGTCGTCGAGGGACACGCTCGGGGCTCCGGCCTCGAGGGCTGTGTCGACGCCGCCGATGCTGGAGGCGCTGCATCTGACGTCGACGCCGATTTCCTCGACGCCGATCCTCTCGGCGCCGATGCCGGTTCTCTCGACGCCGGCGCCGATTCGCTCGACGCCGTTCGTGTCGGAGGTACCCCGTGGCACAGGAGAACCCCCTAGGAAGGCTCTGGTTAAGAGCAAGCACTCTCGGGTGCCTTCTTTTCGCCACCTGGACTATATTTCAGAGGCGGATGAGGATTCTGATGGCCTGGTTCCTAGTCAGGTTCCAGATGAAATTGTCTCGGGCCATAGTCAGTTTGACGATTTGAGACAGTCACTGCATGATGCCAGTGGACTGGACACCTCTCCGGAGGTGGAGTTTTGTAGGCCTGAGCCTGGCTCTCATGCCGATTCCTCGTACCGGCGCCTTATGGCTAGGGTTTCTGAGTACTTGGGATGGTCTGCTCCCCCAGGGGAGTTTGTGCAGGATGATCTGACGGACATCCTTGATGTTGGTCCCCCAACTGATCCGGTACTGCCGTTCCATATGGCTTTACAGAGAAGGGTGGCGGCGGCTTGGACTGCTCCGGAGAGTCTCCCGGCGGTGGGCAGATCCTTGTCGCGAAAATACCGTCCAGCCAGTAGCGACCCCTGCTACTTGACCAGGCACCCCACTCCGGAGAGTTTGGTGGTGCAGGCGGCCACGGCCCGGCAAAGCAGGCGTCGTACCCTACCATCCCTCCTGATAGGGACGACAAACGTTTTGATGGCTGGGCGAAGAAAGTGTTTTCTTCTGGTGGTATGGCGCTTCAGGCGGCCAACTCCATTTGTGCCTTGTCTCGTTTCACACACACTCTGTGGAACTGTGTTGCGTTAGCGGCTGAACATATTCCCGAAGGGGACGAACGGGATGGTTTCCTTGCTATGGTCCAGGATGGTAAGGATGCCATGTGTGAGTCCGTTCAGTCGGGTTTGGACTTAGCTGAATGCGTCAGTAGGTCCATGGCGGCGAGCACCGTGATACGCAGGTTTGCGTGGTTGCGGAAGTCGGGGTTTGCTCCTGATGTGCAGTCTCGGCTCCTCAACATGCCCTTTGACGGTGAACACCTTTTTGGCAGCAAGGCTGACGAGAGCCTTGAGAGGTTGCAGACCTCGAAAGCTGCAGCGAAGTCGTTGGGCGCTGCAGTTCGCCAATCTCCGCCTTTTCGTCCTAGGGGACAGCAGTGGAGGGGTGGTTCCTTTCGCTATTACTCGTCCTTCAGTAAAGCGAGAGGAGCTGGCAGTCAAAGAGGCCAACGCAGGGGTACCAGAGGTGGACGACAGGGTACCCGTGGTGCCAAGGCCGCTCGGGCAGTTGCCTCTTTGCCCTCAGGTAACGCCGCGGCCGCTCCCACTCAGTCATGAGGCCATGTCCCATGGTTCGCCGGTTGGGGGAAGGCTGGCGCAGCATCTTGTAGAGTGGCAAGCCATTACTTCAGATGTGTGGGTTCTGGAGATCATAACCCACGGCTACTGTCTTCCCTTTCGTCACAGGCCTCGCGACAATCCACCGGGGAACCTCTCTTTGCAGAGTCCGGATCCGCTCCTTGCGCAGGAAATTCAAGCCCTGCTGGAGAAAGGCGCCATAGAACTGGTGCCTGTAGCGGAGAGGAACAAGGGATGGTATTCCCCTTATTTTTTGATTTCGAAGAAAGACGGGGGATTGAGACCCATCATGGACTTGCGCGGTTTGAACAAACTCCTCAGGAAGGACAAGTTCAAGATGGTTACTCTCTCTCGTCCTCCAGGCCCTTCAGCTTCAGGACTGGTTGGTGTCACTCGACCTCAAGGATGCTTACTTCCATGTGCCGATCCATCCCAAGCACAAGAAGTACCTGAGGTTCGCGGTTGGCGACTCGCACTTTCAGTTTCGGGTCCTGCCGTTCGGATTGACCTCCGCCCCGAGGGTTTTCACCAAGCTCATGGTGGTGGTGGCAGCGCATCTCAGGCAAGGGGGGATTCACGTCTACCCCTACCTAGACGATTGGTTGATCAGGGGGAGCTCTCCCGAGCAAGTCCTGGATCATCTGTCCGTCACCTGCCACTCCCTTCACAGGCTGGGCTTCTCCCTCAATTTAAAGAAGTCCCATTTGACGCCAACACAGCGTCTCCAGTACATCGGAGCAGTGCTCGACACTTCCCTGGGGCAGTGTTTTCCTCCCCAGGTGAGGGCTCTTCACATTCAGCAGATGGTGCACAAGTTTCAGCATGCCCAGACGCTCCCAGCGTTCGTGTTCTTGAGGCTGCTCGGCCTCATGGCATCCTGCATTCTTCTGGTGCCAGAGGCTCGCCTGCGGATGAGATCTTTGCAGTGGGCGCTCAAGACGCAATGGTCGCAGTCCTCCGGCAGGATGTCGGACCCGGTTCAGGTGCCGCCCTCGGTCGCCCGGGACCTTCTGTGGTGGGCCGTCGAAGGCAACTTGATGAAGGGGGCTCCTTTTTGGCTTCCCTGGCCGGAGGTGACGATCGTGACGGATGCATCCCTCACGGGTTGGGGAGCTCATGCCAACGGGCTGACAGTCAGCGGTCGTTGGTCTCCGTCGGAGTCCAGACTCCATATCAATCTGTTGGAGGTGAGGGCCGTCAGGCTAGCCCTGAAGGCTTTTCTGCCGACTGTGCGAGGAAAGAGTGTCCTGATCCTGACGGACAACACAGTGGCCATGCACTACCTCAACAAATAGGGGGGGGGCGGGGTCACTTCCTCTGTGCAGTGAGGCGATGCAGCTCGAGTTCTGGGCCATCCAGCAGGAAGTTTCGATCTCGGCAGTTCATCTGGCCGGAGACGAAAACGTGACGGCGGACGCTCTGAGCAGGCAGAGCACGATCTCTCACGAGTGGGAGTTGGCTCAGGAGATTCTCCTGGAGATCTTCGCCCTTTGGGGGACCCCTCAAGTGGATCTCTTCGCCTCCAGTGTCAACCGGAAGTGCGAAAGGTTTTGCTCGCGGGAATTTCCTCCAAAAGGAGACTTAGGAGACGCGTTCGTGGTGGAGTGGTCGTTCCCGCTGCTGTACGCGTTTCCTCCAGTCCCCGTCATCCCGCAAGTGCTGCAGAGGTTACGGAAGTTCGGTTCCCGGATGATCCTCATTGCTCCGGCGTGGGCTCGGAGGACGTGGTACCCGGACCTTCTCGACTTGTCCATCTGCCCTCCGCGTCGTCTTCCCTACCGAGACGATCTGCTCTCACAGGAGGGGGGTCAGGTTCTCCATCCAGAGGTCAGATCCTTCAACCTTCACGCTTGGCTTCTGAAAGGTTGAGGTATAAGGATTGGGACCTCCCTGAAGACGTGATGGAGGTGTTGCTTTCGGCCCGAAGGCCGGCAACAAAGTCTCTGTACCGTTGCCGTTGGCGTAAGTTCTGCGACTGGTGCAGAGTTCAGAATGTGGATCCTTTTGCATGTGACATCCCCATGGTTCTGTCCTTTTTACTTTCTTTGGCCCACAGGGGCTTGCAAGTGGGTAGCGTTAAAGGTTACCTGGCGGCGCTGTCCATCTTTAAGCGCTCGTCTGAAGAGTGTTCTTACTTTAAAATCCCTTTAATTTCACAGTTTCTGAAAGGGCTCACTAATGTGTTCCCTCCGTCACCTTTCCTTGTGCCCGGTTGGGATTTAAACCTTGTTCTTATGTTTCTTATGGGTGCTCCGTTTGAGCCTTTACATTCTTGCCCTTTGAGGCTGTTAACTCTGAAAACTGTGTTTTTAGTTGCGGTTACTTCCGCTCGCAGAGTGAGTGAGTTACAGGCACTTTCAGTTAAGCCACCCTTCACTGTATTTCACAAGGACAGGGTTGTCCTTAGAGTTCGTCCTTCTTTTCTTCCGAAGGTAGTGACGGAATTTCATTTGGCCCAGAAGGTTGTTCTTCCGGCATTCTATCCTCCTCCGAATCCTGGTAAGGAAGAGGAGAGGCTCCATAGGCTTGATCCTAGGAGAGCTTTAAGCTTTTATGTTTCACGCATGTCCCGGGTCAGAGTGGACGATCAACTCTTTATTGGTTACGCTGGAAAGCGTTTAGGGCAAGCTGTGACGAAACAGACTTTGTCTCGCTGGATTATTTTGGCCATCTCGGAGTGCTACCGCTTGGCGGGTAAGGACCCACCGGCTGGCTTGCGGGCCCATTCTACCAGGGGTATGGCTGCATCTACTGCCCTGCAGAGGGGTGTTCCTATTCGCAACATCTGTGATGCGGCTACCTGGGCTTCAGTACATACATTTGTACGTCACTATTCCCTTGATTCCATCCGAGCACAGGATCTAGCCTTTGGCAAGGCGGTCCTTTGCTCTGCTATTTGATTGGCTATTCTAAATTTTGATTCTAAATTCTTTCCCTCCTCCTTGCTCTGGTACTGCTTTGGGAGTCTGTCATAGATATGGAATACGTCGGAGGACCCAATCCCCTCGAAGAACAAGTTACTTTCTTACCTGGTAACGTTCTTTCGATGGGATGGTCCGACGACGTATTCCATATCGCTCCCGCCCTGCCTTCCCCGCTGCAGAATTTCTTTGCGATTGCAGTTTACGTTCCGCAAGGCTTTGTGTCTGACTGGCAGTTGGCTAGTGTCACACGTTCTGGGGGAAAAAACTACAACTGAGGCTACGGGCGTCGTGCGTCCTGCTTATCACATCGGATGACGTCGGACGTCCATTTGCAAAGCGGCAACCTGGAGTTCTGTTCACAACTTTACAAAACACTACTGTCTAGAAGCCCACTCTAGATCTGACTCCCAGGTGGGACAAGCAGTATTAAGACATCTTTTCTCTACTGTTCCTTCTCACAACCCACCTCCAACTCCGGGTACTGCTCGCTAGTCTATGCACAGCATGTGATTCTAAGCAGATTAACAAACATCAGAAGACAATGCATTACTTACCGTAAAAGCATTTCTGATGGTTGTATCTGCTTAGATTCACATGCGCCCACCCTTCCTCCCAGCTCGGATGGAAGGAACATAGACTTCCTTTTATATCTCTCTTTTCTGTACTCACTCACGTCTAGAAGGCTCCCTCAGGGCAGAAAAAATACAAACAGAGGGACCTCGACGCGTGAGGGATTGTGGGTACACCGCACGTCACTATAGGGATAGTGTTACAGACACGCCTTGTCGACGTCCCCTTTTCGACTACGAAAAACAAAATGCAATACTCCGCAGTGACCACTGGATGTCGGACTATGCACAGCATTTGTATCTAAGCAGATACAACCATCAGAAATGCTTTTACGGTAAGTAATGCATTGTCTTATTTACTATTCATGCAACAATTTTTCCGCGAATGTGTTTGCTTCGGAGATCTCGGCGTGCCTCGGTTCTTCTGAGTTTCTATCGGTTCTTCGAACTTGGTTTGTGAAGTTACTATCATGTCTTCGTCTTCTTCCACCCCGCAGTCGGGTTTCAAGAAGTGTCGGGACTGCGGTTCCAAGATGTCGCTGACGGACCCGCACGACGCCTGCCTTTGGTGCCTCGGTGAGGACCACGCTACGGATGATTGTGACGATTGCCAGTCGCTCGCGTCGAAGGCCTTGCGGGAGCGGAAGAAGAAGCTTTCTGTCGGTAGGGTTTAGAAGCCTCGAAAGTCGAAATCCGCTGGGCTTTCGACCGACGATTCGAGAGGCGACTCTCCGGCGTCGTCGGCGTAAATCCAGGGGGCACTCACGGCACTTCGAGGCACTCGCGGAAGCACCGTCACTGGTCGCCTTCCTCGTCCGAGGACTCCGTCCGTCGGCGGTTTGCTTGTCCCAACAAGCATTCTTCTCCGGCGGAATGGGATGCATTTCGTAAGGAGATGATGGCGATTTTTGAATTGCAGGGCTCCGGTCCATCCGCACCTTTGAATGAAGCCGGCCGTGACCGTGCTAGGCAGTCCTCCAGATAAGATTTTGAGGTGGGAGTATTTTACTCCCTACTTTTAAACTTTGAGAGTAAATGTGATTTCAAGAAAGTAAAAATGACTTTTCTCCATTGCAAGAGAGTAAAATGTATGTGACATCCATCTGACTTGTGCAAAAACTGTATGGAAATCATTACCATGCGGCAGCTTTCTGCATTGTAATAGAATACATATTTCATTATTTCTCTAAGGTCTGGCCATTTGATCTCTCTTATATATATTTAAATGTTGAAAACACAAAAATGTAGCCAATTACATAGTGAAACAAACATTAATTGTATTGTGTATTTTGAGGTTTGATAGCAGAATTTTCCTTTGATGTTTGATGAAAGTCCTCATTTCCTGGAGCTATTACTACCTAATGGTATGCCAATGTCATCATACAACAGTGCAGAGAGGCAAGGACTCCACGATAAATTCTATACCTAATGTCATGGTCAAATGGTTATTTATATAGCGCTTTTGGCAAATCGCTGTACATAGAACATATGTATAACAATTATCAAACCGAAGTCAGTATTCCTCTATCAAACTCAAAAGTATGAAAGGCTGAGATGGCCTTGCCGAGATTCAAACCTGCAACCTACAGATCACGCACAGATCGCAGCAACAGGCACTCATCTGGCTGAGTATCTTATTGGCTAACATCCTTCAGATGTCGGTAAATGGAGACTCGACTGAGGTATAATAATCACTGTACCTAGATGTTGGATAAACCATGTATAAAGCGCTACATTAAGTTAAATACCTATCTGGATTATCACATGGACAGGTTTTGCTGAGTTTCTATTTCAATTACAAATGTAACTTGAACAGCGTTTGCATTTCCTGGAGAGTCAGGTTTTGGACGTTTTAATTATAGTCTTGAAGATTTGAGAAGCTATAACACCCGTGATTGGTGTAATGACAATCACTCACCCTTGAGGAAAGACTCTGCTGCAACTGACCATTTATAGTAATGTACCCCATTGACTGCAAGGTTGAATACATGTAAACTAGGCCATGCATACTCCTCATTTTATGCACTGAATGTAAATTACATTTTAAGTGTAAAAATGATCTGCCTCTGCATGATTATGCACACAGCACAGGAACTCTGAAAAATACAATTGAACAATACTGGTTTGCTTTCACTGGAAAAAAAGCATAATTTGTTACAAAAGATTAATTCTCAATTGCAACTTAGTTTTCCATCGTATTAATTATACAATCCTAAAATGCTTGGAAAATACATATGCACAATGCTTCTGTTTGCTCCATGAGCATATACACATAACACAGCAGAAGGTGAATGGAAAGAAACCATTCCTTTTATCACAGTTTGCAGTTTCTTTTTTTAAAAGGCTTCAGAGAAATACATTCTGTTTCAGGGGCTTTTTCTCCATGGCTTGCAATTACATCCATGTAGAAAAAAAATCAAAAGACGTGTTCTGGTTTCTGTCAAGTAACCTGACATTTGCACTGCCCTCTGCTCTAAAATGTGTGTAAATGTACACAGGAAAATAATACAGCTGTCGTATTTACAAGATTTCCATGCGTAAAAAGGCCTAGTACGAACCTTATCTGGAGGCCTGGTGCTAGGGCCACCGCTCGCACGCCTTTGGGCTCAGGTGGTTGGCGCGATCATCGGGAGCCTTTGAGGTCCCGATCGGACAAGGTGGATCGCCCTAGCCGTGCCTGCTCCAGGTCCCGGTCCTCGACGCCCTCGAGACCGTTGGAGCCTGTGAGGTCTTCTAGTAAGACGTCAACGCCATCGGCGCCATGTCCGTCGAGGGGTTCCCTCAAGGCTCCCCCTCCGCGGAAGCCATCGACGCTGAGGCCGTCGAAGGACACGCTCGGGGCACCGCCCTCGAGGCCTGTGTCGAAGCCATCAGCGCCACGCTCGACGTCGACGCCGATTCTGTCGACACCTTTCGAGGTTGCTTTGTCGGAGGTACCCCAGATACCGGTGGAGTCCCTGAAGAAGGCTCTGGCCAAGTCCAGAAATGTGTGTGTCCCTTTTTCTGTGCCCCCATTCCAGCCTCTGGATTATATTTCTGAGGTGGAGGAAGGGTCTGATGAAGGTTTGGTTCCTGATGAGGTTCCAGATGAACTATTGTCTGGTCATAGCCAGATGGATGACCTGCGTCAGTAGTTGCACAACGCCAGTGGTCTGGACACCTCTCCGGAGGTGGAGTTTGGTAGGCCTGAGCCTGGCACGCACGCCGAGTCGTACCGGCGGCTCATGTCAAGGGTGTCAGAGTACTTGGGGTGGTCTGCGCCACCAGTGGATTTTCTTCAGGATGACTTGACAGATATCCTGGACCAAGGTCCACCAACTGACCCGGTACTGCCATTCCATATGGCCTTCCAAAGAAGGGTGGCGGCTTGGACTGCTCCAGAGAGTCTCCCGGCAGTGGGTAAGTCGTTGCCGAAAAAATACCGCCGAGCCAGTTGCGACCCCGGCTACTTGTCCATGCACCCGACTCCAGAGAGTTTGGTGGTGCAGGCGGCTACGGCCCCGGCTAAACAGGCATCGTACCCTACCATCCCTCCTGATGGGGACGACAAGCGTTTTGACGGTTGGGCGAAGAAAGTGTTTTCTTGGGACGACAAGCGTTTTGACGGTTGGGCGAAGAAAGTGTTTTCTTCAGGGGGGTATGGCTTTGAAAGCAGTCAACTCCGTGTGTGCTTTAGCCCGTTTCACTCACGCTCTGTGGAATTGTGTTTCGTTGGCGGCTGAACATATTCCCGAAAGGGAGGAATGGGATGGCTTTCTTGCCCTTGTACAGGATGGCTGTACAGGATGGCAAGGATGCCATGTGTGACTCCGTTCAGTCGGGTCTGGACGTGGCAGACTGTGTCAGCCGGTCCATGGCGGCGAGCTCCGTGATGCGCAGATTTGCGTGGTTGCGGAATTCGGGGTTTGCTCCGGATGTACAAGCCCGACTTCTCAACATGCCCTTTGATGGTGGCCATCTTTTTGGCAGCAAGGCTGACGAGAGCCTTGAGAGGTTGCAGACCTCGAAGGCTGCAGCAAAGTCGTTGATCGCTGCAATTCACCAACCTCCGCCTTTTTGTCCTAGGGGACAGCAATGGAGGGGAGGTTCCTTTAGATATTACTCGACCTTTGGTAGATCGAGGGGAGCTGCCAGTCAAAGAGGCCAGCGTAGGAGTACCAGAGGTGGAAAACAGGGTACTCGAGGTGCCAAGGTCGCTCGAGCAGTTGCCTCTTTGCCCTCAGGCGCTGCCGCAGCCGCTTTTGCTTAGTCATGAGGCCATGTCCCATGGTTCGCCGGTTGGGGGAAGGCTGGCGCAGCATCTTGTAGAATGGCGTGCCATTACTTCAGATGTGTGGGTTCTGGCGATCAAAGCCCACGGCTACTGTCTTCCTTTTTGGCAGAGGCTTCACGACAATCCACCAGGTAATCTCTCTTTGAAGAGTCCGGATCCGCTCCTTGCGCAGGAAATCAAATCACTGCTGGAGAAAGGCGCCATAGAACTGGTGCAGTAGCGGAGAGGAACAAGGGATTGTATTCCCCTTATTTTTGATTGCGAAGAAAGACTGGGGATTTAGACCCATCATGGACTTGCATGGTTTGAACAAGCTCCTCGGGAAGGACAAGTTCAAGATGGTGACTCTCTCTCAAGTCCTCCAGGCCCTTCAACTTCAGGACTGGTTGGTGTCTCTCGACCTCAAGGATGCTTATTTTCATCTGCTGATTCATCCCAAGCACAAGAAGTACCTGATGTTCGCGGTTGGCGACTCGCACTTTGTTTCGGGTCCTGCCGTTCAGATTGACCTCCACCCCGAGGGTTTTCACCAAGCCTCATGGTGGTGGTGGCAGCGTATCTAACGAAAGGGGGGATTCACGTCTACCCCTACCTGGACGATTGGTTGATCAGGGTGCGTTCTCCCGAGCAAGCCCTGGATCATCTGTCAGTCACCTGCCACTCCCTTCACAGGCTGGGCTTCTCCCTCAACTTAAAGAAGTCCCACTTGACGCCAACACATCGGCTCCAGTACATCGGAGCAGTGCTAGACACGTCCCTGGGGCAGTGTTTCCCTCCCCAGGTGAGGGCTCATCGCATTCTGCAGATGGTGCACAAGTTTCAACATGCCCAGAGTCTCTCGGCGTTCGAGTTCTTGAGGTTGCTCGGCCTCATGGCATCCTGCATTCTTCTGGTGCCAGAGGCACTGCTGCGGATGAGATCTCTGCAGTGGGCTCTCAAGATGCAGTGGTCACAGTCCTCCGGCAGGATGTCAGATCCCCTTCAGGTGCCGCCCTCGGTCGCCCAGGACCTTCTGTAGTGGGCCGTAGAAGGCAATCTGATGAAGGGGGTTCCGTTTTGGCTTCCCTGGCCGGAGGTGACGATCGTGACGGACGCATCCTTCACAGGATGGGGAGCTCATGCCAACGAGTTGACAGTCAGCGGTCGTTGGTCTCCGTCGGAGTCCAGACTCCATATCAATCTGTTGGAGCTGAGGGCCGTCAGGCTTGCCCTGAAGGCTTTTCTGCCGACTGTGCGAGGGAAGAATGTCCTGATTCTGATGGACAACACAGTGGCCATGCACTACCTCAACAAAAAGGGGGTGGGGGCAGGGTCACGTCCTCTGTGCAGAGAGGCGATGCAGCACTGGTTCTGGGCCATCCAGCAGGAAATTTTGATCTCGGCAGTTCATCTGGCCAGAGACGAAAACGAGACGGCGGACGCTCTGAGCAGGCAGAGCACAGCCTCTCACGAGTGGGAACTGGCTCAGGAGATTCTCCTGGAGATCTTCGCCCTTTGGGGGACCCCACAAGTGGATATCTTTGCCACCAGTGTCAACCGGAAGTGCGAAAGGTTCTGCTCGCGGGAATTTCCACCAAGAGGAGCCTGCCTTAGGAGACGCGTTCGTGGTGGAGTGGTCCTTCCCACTGCTGTACGCGTTTCCTCCAGTCGCCGTCATTCCGCAAGTGCTGCGGAGGTTAAGGAGGTTGGGTTCCCGAATGATCCTCATTGCTCCGCCATGGGCCCGGAGAACGTGGTATCCGGACCTTCTCGACTTGTCCATCTGCCCTCCACGCCTTCTTCCCTACTGAGACGATCTGCTCTCACGGGAGGGGGGGTCAGGTTCTCCATCCAGAGGTCAAGTCTCTCAACCTTCACGCTTGGCTTCTGAAAGGTTGAGGTATAAGGATTGGGACCTCCCTGAAGACGTGATGGAGGTGTTGCTTTCGGTCAGACGGCCTGCAACGAAGTCCCTGTACCGTTGCCGTTGGAGAAAGTTCTGCGACTGGTGCAGGGTTCAGAATGTAGATCCTTTTTCATGTGACATTCCTGTGGTTCTGTCTTTTTTGCTTTCGTTAGCCCACAAGGGCCTGCAAGTGGGTACCATTAAAGGTTACCTGGCGGCGCTGTCCATATTTAAGCGCTCGTCTGAGGAGTGTTCTTATTTTAAAATTCCTTTAATTTCTCAGTTTCTGAAAGGGCTCACTAATGTGTTTCCACCGTCACCTTTCCAGGTGCCCGGTTGGGATTTGAACCTGGTTCTCAAATTCCTAATGGGTGCTCCATTTGAGCCTTTACATTCTTGTCCTTTGAGACTGTTAACCCTTAAAACTGTGTTTTTAGTTGCGGTTACTTCCGCTCCCAGAGTGAGTGAGTTGCAGGCACTTTCTGTTCAGCCACCCTTCACAGTGTTTCATAAGGACAGGGTTGTCCTTAGGGTTCGTCCTTCTTTTCTTCCGAAAGTTGTGTCGGAATTTCATTTAAGCCAGAAGGTCATTCTTCCGGCGTTCTATCCACCTCCGCATCCTGGTAAGGAAGAGGAGAGGCTCCATAGGTTGAATCCTAGGAGAGCTTTAAGTTTCTACATCTCATGCATGTTCCAGGTCAGAGTGGACGATTAGCTCTTTATAGGATACGCTGGAACGCGTTTGGGACAAGCTGTTACTAAGCAGACTTTGTCTAGATGGATTATCTTGGCAATTTCTGAATGTTACTGCTTGGCGGGTAAGGACCCTCCGGTAGGCTTACGGGCCCATTCTACTAGGGGTGTGGCTGCCTCTACTGCTCTGCAGAGGGGTGTTCCCATTTGTAACATTTTTGAAGCAGCCACATGGGCTTCGGTCCATACTTTTGTTACACTACTCCCTAGATTCTATCCATGGGCAGGATCTGGCATTTGGCAAGGCGGTCCTCTATTCTGCAATTTAATTGGGCATTCTAAATTTCTAAATTCTTTTCCCTCCTCCATATGTTGGTACTGCTTTGGGAGTCTGTCATAGATATGGAATACGTCGGAGGAACCAATCCCCACGAAGAACAAGTTACTTTCTTACCTGGTAACGTTCTTTCGATGGGATGTTCCGACGACGTATTCCATATTGTACCCTCCCAGCCTGCCCCGCTACAGAATTTCTTATGTGATTGCAGCTTACATTTCCGCAAGGCTTTCTGTGGTCATACTGGCAGAAGATTGGTGCCACACGTTCTGGTAAAAAACTACAACTGAGGCTACGGGCGTCGTGCGTTCTTCTTATAACATCCGGTGACGTCGGCTCGACGGAGGCCCTCGAGGACAGCGTATCGACGTCATCGACGCAGGACGCAGACGCCGAGAATTTTCCGAAGCAGCACAGCTGTGGTGATTACCTGTCATAGATATGGAATACGTTGTCGGAACATCCCATCAAAAGAACGTTACCAGGTAAGAAAGTAACTTGTTCTTCTCTGTTGCAATATTGTTTCTCCGACCTGTGATTTACAAAATGTGTTTTTGCTACAAGAAATCTTAAATTGCGTACAAGTGTTCTAGCCTGTACAATAGGCCATTTAACATGCATTATTTGTTTTGATTCACTGGTCTGAGATGTGGTTTTATTATTTTTCTATTCATTTATTGCATCTGTTTCATTTCAAGCAGATTTTATTACCATGTTGATATGTATTGTTGTAGGACCCATGGGCCTACTGAATAAATAATTTATTTTATATTCATTTGTGTGCCATACAGTAGATCTATTCCAATACAATTGTCGATAGCCACGTGTTCTAGTAGGAGTGTGGCCCCACAGAATTAAATTTTGAATTTGTTCATTAAGGACACCCCCGTTTGTTTGACAGTCTTATAACTCATTTGTCCCCTTTGTACTCTTGAGTTTTTCCCCTCTTGTTCAGCCAATACACTGGTCAGGCAGGGTCAGGCAATCACTGACCATTATATACACCTGACTCCGATCACACTTCTCCACACAGATAAAAGGCAGAGCACGAAAGCACATGAGGAAACGGCAGTTCCAAGATGGCAGTTTAATACCAGGCGAAAAACCAAGAGGATTGCAAGGAGAGTAGAGCCTTTGACCTTTTCAATGAAAGGCCGTTACTTTACGCACGTTCAAGAATAGTAAACGTCAGACCAGGAATCAAGGCTGAAGAATCCTGCATTGTGTGACGAAGGTACCATGGGCTCTCCCGCGTCGATAGTCAAGGCGGGGAGAATAGTTTGCCGCTGTGGTACTCTCCTTGGCTCCTACAACAAATCAGCACCAGTGAAGACAGCACAGCCGGTGAGTTGGGGAGACTGATACCAGAGCGGTCTGTGTTGAAGCCAAGGTTGCAAGTGGCAACATTGTATAATGAACACTGAAGAGAACCATGGATGAATCGTATGTGGCAAGCGACGCAAACACAATCGACGCAAATGTAATAGCTGATGAGTGATTGAACTTTGAAGCTAAGATACGAAACCGTAGAAAGAGTGATCCGGCACCACGTGGGTGCTCATTCGAAAGTCTGTTGGGTATCCAGGTGAAAGGTGGCAAATGTGAAGAGTGATAAAGAATTCTGAAATCAGAGTGGTCCTGCAACTGGTCAAACAAAAACCCTGTGCACATTCGTAAGTCTTCGATGGTTGATGAAATCGTATATGAAGTTGGTCTGAGCTCAGCGTAGGGAGATCAGCTAATAGCTCTTGGTTAAAGCAAGTTTGTGTAAAGGTATGTATTGTGTTAAAAGGAATCTGAACCCGACCAATCAGGATCCGAGATCTGAGCCCGACTGAGGGGGATCTGGGGTAAGAATGTCCTACAGAAATTGGATGCATGAGAATATCCCACGAACATTGTGTTAAGAGGATCTGAGCCCGTATAAGGGGGATCCAAGGTGAATAACAATCTGTTGAGAGGATCTGAGCCCGGCTGAGGGGGATCCGAGGTGAAAAGTGAATCGCCTGAGAAATTGAGTACTTGTGAAAATCTGAAAGAGGAATAGAACTTATCGTTTGTTTGTCGCATCAGGCCCTCTGAATGATGAGACTTTGAAAGGCAAAGAGACTTGGGCACAGAAGGCCCTGATGCTAATGATTGAACTGCATCCTCGTGCTAGATTAGCCAGAGACTGTGCTATATTAGCCAGAGACTGTGCTAAGCTCGAGTGTACCACCTTGTCCCGTGCTGAAAAAGTGGGGAAGGGAGGCCAACGGCCTGAACATCTTGACATATAATTTTTTTTGTTTTAATTAAATTTGTTTATTGGTGAGTTTTACAAATACAGTACACATTAGTCTTCATGTGATTCAACCAATACATTGAAAACAAACAATGCAAACAAACAAAACAGCCAATGCTCGTCAGTTAAAGGTTGTGTGCTGCTGGTCTCTGCTCAACATCGTGTCGTATCTTGTTTGGGACAGATGAGCGCAGTGTTGTTTGTCATTCAGCAAGGAGGGTCAGGTTCAGTATATACAACCAGAGTACAAATAAGATAGCAGATCTAAATCCAATAATGTCTGAGGAGAGACTTCATGGTGGTCTATCATCCGAGGTGTAAGAAACAGAGTAAACAAGTACTTTCCATGCTTCAAAATTAAGTGCAATATCCCCCCCATGTGTTTCTATTGTCCCTCCCCATATAGTGGTCTCGGCATCACACCAGCTCTTACATTCCATGTTCCATGCCTCAAACTGTGGGCCCTTTGCGTGATTTCCAGGTCATTGCTATACATCTTTAGGTCAGTATGCAGACTAGGTCCATGAATTTGTAGATATGTTCATGCTTACTCTATCTGGGGTATGCACCTAGTAAAGATTCAAGCGGGTTCCATTGGAATCTTTTGATCCCAGCTTCTTTTCAGGTCTGTTTAATTCGGGACCAGAAATGCTGTATCGCCACGCACTCCCAGAACATATTTATTAAGTGAGCATTATCATGACCACACTGGGGGCAATTGGAGGGTGTATCTTTTTTAAATAGGGCCACCCTGGTAGGGGTCATGTACGTGCAGTGAAGCATGTTCACCTGTATTAGCCTAAATTTAGCATTGCGTGATACATTCTTGACGAAGCCCAGTGCCAGTGTCCACTGCCTATCTGTGATTTCTAACCCCAAATCATCCTCCCAGCTCATCTTCAATTTAGTAAGCTTAATGCTGGTACCATCTAGGAGACACTTATACAACCTGGACACAGGCCTTCAACCATCTTCTGATTCGTACATTAATGTCAAAAGGGAATTTGGTTGTGGCTCTGCAGGCCATTCGGACCTGTTTCGTTTTGCTATCCTGGCTACTCTCACATAACTCAGGAACTGCCCACCAGGGAGTCCCTCCGATTGCATAAGGTCAGCCAGTTCTCTAAAAGTGCCGTCTCCCCAAGTAGCTATTCCGACCCGTTCCGAGCCTCGGGCCGCTTTCAGTTTGTCTAAATTACTGCATGTACCTGCCAAAATAGGAAAATTGGGAAAGTAAGGGTGTTGAGTCGAAGTGTCTTAAGAGTTCTTGTCTAGACCTGTCTGCCCAAACACAATGCTAGTGGTTGGATGTCGTTCAGGCATCCCGGGGACCATAAGGCCTCTCTCAGCAAAGCGGGGCTCATCAGTGTGCCAAGTAGCTCATGCTCAGATGTGGGTTCATACGACAGCAATTTCATAATGAAGCTCTGCTGGGCAGCTAGATAATAGTATTCCAGCCGAGGAAATTGGACCATGCCCTCTTTGTAGGCGAGAGACAAGAAGATTCCAGATACCCTGTCAAAGTCATCTAGGACCGCTAATATTATGGGCATGTTGTGCTGCGTTTGACTTACATATAGTAATACATCATCCGCGTACAGGGCGACCAAGTGTGTGTTGCCCCGGATGTAAATTCCTGCCGCTGAATACTCATGCCTTAAATATGCAGCCATTGGTTCCAGTGCTAATATATAAAGCATTGGTGAGAGCAGGCATCCTTGTCGCGTCCCCCTCTGTATGACCCATTGTTCAGATATTTGCCGACCTGTTCTTACTCTAGCCATGGGAGAGGTATACAGTATTTGAACCCAGCAAAAGCCTGGATGGAATCTAGGGATGCCACTACATATTGTTCGTGCAGGTGTTAGTTTGGGCAATAATGTGCTGTAGTCTGCACAAATTCAAGGTGGCGTTACGCCCAGGTATGTATCCGCTCTGGTCGGAGTGTATCAATGCTGCAATGCACCGACGGAGACATGCTGCCAGCATGGTGGTAAGCAGCTTTACATCATAGTTTAGCATGGCCAAGGGGCGTTATGAGTGGCATATTTCAGCATGCTTTTCAGGTTTAAGGATAGGGACCACCAGTGTTTCTCGCATAGTGTTCGGGAGTGAACGAGTGCCAAGGTAGATTGGTAAGTTTGGTAAAATTCCGCTGGGAGGCCATCGCCTCCCGGCATCTTGTGAAGGTCTTGTGAAGGCAAGTCCTTGTTAACGCACACTTCAGAGTGAATACAACCCTCTAGGGAAATAAGCCAGAAGATAGCTTGCAAGGATAACAAGGTTTAATTGTACAGAATACAAAATATCAGCAAAGGACTCTGCTGCTACAGAACGTTCTGGTTAATCATAAGACTAGCAGGAGCTTAAAAGGCTGAGTGGCGTCATCACATATAGTACAATCTAGCGCCACTGATTGGCGAGTCTATATACATAGGCCTGCTCCATAGGGGATGCCAGGCTACAATTGGTTATTTCCTTCGCCGTCGGTCAGGCTCCACGTGGGTCCGCTGGGCTCATCTGTTATCTGGTGATGGTTGGGTCGCTCATAAAATACAGTGCTACTTCTAAACTAGCACACTAAGCCTACTACTACATCACTGTGGCATGCACCTGGGCGGCTCGGAGACTGGTGCCAGGGGGAAGGGAGGATGAAGTACAGTCACACTGATCCATACATTCTGGGCTTCGTTGATACCGCTCTTCTTGTACCCAAGGTCTCCAGCCCGGGTATTGATCTATAATGTATCCCTCCCTGTACCTCGTGTTACAAAGGATGTGGTTTATGCTGGGGGGTGAAACAGACACGCATTCCTATATCTTTTATGGTCATTTGATTTGTGCTAGGACAGGGGGGTTGCTAACTTATCGGGGAATGCAGAGGTGTGGGGGTCGGGCAAGTGGTGTGGGGCTGGCTCTTGGCTGGTTGGGTGGGGATTAGAGGCCTATTGGCAGCTTAATGGTGATGAATGGGCACTGTGCGGAGCCTGGTGTTGTCTCACGCTCTTGCAGGGCGCATTCCTCTGAAAGATACAAAATGTTTGCAACAGCGAAGGGACATGGGGGAAGTGAACTTCTGTGAGATCTGGCAGTGCGGTTTCACGCTTCCTTAATGATGATGGGCCTAGTGAAATCTTTCCATGGAGCTCGGCTGGTGCAGCGCGGTCATGCAAGCCTGTGTTTTCCTCATAACTACAAAATGGCGCTTCTTTCTATGTGTCTCCTAATGCCATGCATCTGCTGTTCGCACTACATTACTTTCGCACTGAGTTTCATAGTCCAGTTCTCTCCCTCTTATACACTACCCTATCTCATAGGGGATTCGCCTCACCTGAAAGCCCTTACGGGGGGTGGGATAAACTCATTTCCATCCCAACACTTTCCTGAAGTGAGAGAAACTATCACTTCCCCAGCTCATGTAGTGTGAAGGTCTGGTCTAGGTGTTCTCGCTGGCTAGTAGTAAGCCTTGGGAGTTGAATCATTGCAAAGACCTCTGCAATTTCTTCAGCAGGTATTTGTGTGTTGTGGCTATACAGTCTGGCATAATGGCTAACAAATATCTCATTCATTTCTGCCTGTGCTCGCCAAAGAGCCCCGCATTCATTGTGTAATAGCGTGATCAGTATTTTTGAGTGTTCCTTTCAGCATAGGCAAGCTAATAGTTTCCCAGACTTGTCTCCCTCTGTGTGTGTTCTTGCCGTCCAAGTAGCATAATCAAACCTTGACAGTCTCTCCCATGCAGTTTGGCATTTAGATCTAATCTCCCCAAGTTCTGACAGCACACCGGGTTATAACCTCTTCAGTTTCCTCTCAACTTTTTTTCGGATACCTCCAGCTCACCCCTGCTCATGACTTTTAAGGTTTCCCAAATAATTCCTCAGCTGTCACGCTGCCAACGTTATCTTTCAAAAAGAACTCAGCATGGCACAATGTTGTTCTCTAAAGGCAAGATCCGATAACGCGTCTGTGGGCATGCGCCATGTCGGGATAGCGGTTCTAGGTGCCCCATTAGCCCATGAGATAATCAGTGGGGAGTGATCAGATATGGTGCGATCCATGTATTTGGCACCAACAAATTCATGTAGCTGACCAGAGCCAGTAAAAACGTATTTATTTATTTACATTTGTAGAGCGCACAAACTGCCCTCGGGCATCGTGGCGCTGTTAAGAATACTTGCTTGGTTACATAAGTGTATATGGTCAGAATCGGTGGCATAAAACAAGAGAGCCAACCCCATCTTGAAGGGTGGCAGCAACGGGTAATGTAATGTATTTGGTCAAAGTCAGTGGCATAAAACAAGAGAGCCAACCCCATCTTGAAGGGTGGCAGCAACAGGTAATGCATTTGGTCAAGATCGGTGGCATAGAACAAGAGAGCCAACCCCATCTTGAAGGGTGGCAACAACAGGTAATGCATTTGGTCAAAATCGGTGGCATAAAACAAGAGAGCCAACCCCGTCTTGAAGGGTGGCAATAACAAGTAATGCATAGGGTCAAAATAGGTGGATTATATTATGAGAGCCAACCCCATCTTGAAGGGAGGCAACAACAGGTAATACAAAAGGTCAAAATCGGAAGAAAGCATTTGGTCAAAGTCGGTGGCATAAAACAGGAGAGCCAACCCCATCTTGAAGGGTGGCAACAGCAGGTAATGCATAGGTCAAGGTTGGTGGCATAAGACATGAGAGCTAACCCCATTTTGAGGGGTGGTAACAGGTCATGCATAAGGTCAAAGACGGAGGCATAGGACATAAGCACCAGCCCCTTCTTGAGCGGTGTCGACAACAAGTAATGCAAAGGACAGAGTAAGTGGTAAGATATGCGTGTCAGCCCCTGGCTACGGGCGGCAGTAGCATACGATACTTTATTGTTAGAGGTAGGTGGCATGGGCAAAAGGGCAGCCGACCCTTTTGCGGGCAGGGGGGAGGGGGCCGGGGGGCATATATCAGCGGGCGACCAGGGGGTTCAGGGGGGAGCACATACAGCGAGCGACCAGGGGGCAGGGGGGACTACATACAGAGTGAGACCATGGGGGGGTTGGGATGGCACACATACAGCGGGCAACCAGGAGGGAGCACATGCATGCAGCAGGCGACCAGGTGGTGGGGGGAGATAAGAGCAGGCATGGGCAAAATGTACAGCGTTTACAACACATAACATTGAATACTCGCAGTGCTATGAATCACAGTAATAGCATCGCCGATATTTGGTGTAAAAGGAATGTAAAGGTCCAAAATGATGATGTTGCGAAAGTTTGTGTCGTGGCCATAGTAACAAGTGGCTGGCTGGTAGGGTTAGTAGGGTTTAGGGAGGCTAGGCTTTAGATGGAGTACCTCTTGCAGGGAAGCAGCGGCCGTGGCCTAAGCGGTGGGTAAGACAGGTAGAAGAAAGGGTAGGCCCTTGAAAACGCAGCCCTTAAATGCGCAGACCCGGCATTTACTGAGAGCAGCAGCCAATCGGGCATAGGGAACCTGGCAAGTGCCTCCAGGCAAACCAGGCAGCGTGGCAAGGACCCGTGGGGTCGGAGAAAGCGGCGGACATCTTGGCGTGTCCTCGGTGCCTGCTACTGCCGGAGGGTTGAGTAGCAGGCACAGTCCCATGGTGGAGATGGGGACATCCTTCCAGATGGTGATGCAGGCAGAAGACTATAGTCTATCCTGGTGTACAATTTATGTGGCAGTGAATAAAAGGAGTATTCCCTGATCCCAGGATGAAGCTCCCTCCAGACATCTTCTAGGTCCAGGTCATCGACATACTGTGTTCAGTGCTGTTGTTGCCGGGAACTGGCTACTCCTAGATGGTGTGGATCTGTCTGATGTCATGTCTCATACACAATTGAAGTCCCCTCCCCATATGAAAAAGGCGTCCCTATATGGGGCAATGTATGTGCATAGAGTCTGTATATATGCAGATATCGCATGGTTTGGGAAATAGGAATTCACTATAGATAGTTCTTTATTGCCAAGGTGGCCCCGCAAAATTATGTGTCGGCCTCCCGCATCCTTATCAAGGTTAAATAACCAAAAGGGTAGTGAGTCAGTGATCCATATAAGCACCCCTCTAGCAAACCTAGAGCATGGGGACCCATATACAATTTCACCCCAGCATTTTGCCACTACTTCCTGTTCCTCGGCCATCAAGTGGGTTTCTTGTAGGAGAGCTATAGATATCTTTTTACGCTGGAGATATGATTTAACTCTGTTTCTGCGACTGTAAGTACAGAGACCTTTCACGTTCCATGTCAAACTTTTAATTTGCGTCATGACATTTTAGTGTTATCATTTTGTGTCCATGGTCTGTGTCCACCCAAGCATTTTCTGTATGTAGTAGAATATACGTGACCATTTCAGTGTTTAGCACATATACTAACACTGGATAGATAATGCAGTGGGAGATTTCGTCTGCCCCATGTCTCTGTAAGTTAAGAGTTTCAAGGCAAGCATCTTAGTACAATTTGGGTATTTAAAACAAAACATAAACAACAAACCCCTGAACCATGGGGTACAAACCGTGTCCAACAGGTCTATTCCATTCGGACAGGCCGGTGCCCCTTGGAGGTAGTGATATTCTCAGGCACTTGTTCTATAGGTCGACAGCAGAGTTTGTCGACGATCCGTATGGATCAGGGGTAGTCCAGCCGTCACGCAGTGGACCTAGTAGCCCGCTCCAACCTGATAGCAACAGTCTCCACAGTGAGTAGCAAAAACGTTGCAGGTCCACTCTAGATATGCCGCTCTCTATCTTCAAGTTGTTATCCCATTCAGCCGTCGTCGTGAGCAGCATATAATCGAGCAAACCGGCTTTCAGTGATCTTAATCTACTGGCTTAATTCAATATTTGTTGACATCCATCTCTGGGTGGACTCAAGCCCCCCCCTCCCATCTAGGTTTGGGTGTTGTCTTGGGCATCTGTGTTGTTGTGTTCCATCCACATGAACGCATCCTCTGGGCTTTCAAAGAAATTTGACTTTCCGCCATGCAGCACTTTTAGTCTGGCTGGTTATATGAGCATGTATTTGATCCCTTTCTGTGGTAGTCTCGCCTTGACTGAAACAAATCTGTTCCTCTGCTGCTGTACTAGAGGGATATAATCTGGGTAAATGGCAATGTTGGAATTATCTCTTTGTATCTTCCCCCTTTCCTCTGGAAAATTGTAGGAACAACTCCCTGTTATGACCATAAGTCGGGTACTTATAAAGGATACTCAGGTAGTCAGCTGTAGTCTTCACGTTACTTTAATCAGGTTACATCACAAGGAGATAAGAAGTACAGTCATAGGGAAGCCCACTGGCTCCCACCACCCAGCCTACATCATCACCAACTGCCGTGGTTTGAATCTCATACACTCAACATTCCAGTCAGTCAGACTCCTGGCATTCCAATCATGACCTCATACCTGCAGACACACACCAGGCATTCAGGAGGAAGGATTAAGCAAGATGATAAACATATAATAGGAATACCATTCCTATCACCTCCCTCCCTTCCTTCCAACCAGACACACATCACAACACACCTCCCACTCTTCCACACAGACACATACCTCAAAAAACACGCACACAACCTGATTCCGAAAACAAGGGATGGTTATTCAAATGGGCGTAACTAACCCACTGGCAGCAGGATTACACCAACAAAACTACCACCCAAACCAACAAAACAATACCAAACACCTTCCGCCCACCGCTGCCACCAGGGAGCCTCAAACCTGCCACGTTTTAGCACTGCCTGCCCCACCTTGGGCCACCAAACTTACAACCAGGAACCCTTAAAAAACACTGAACACCTTCTATCTGCCACTAATGGATCTTGGAGCTGCCACCCCCAAGCACAAGTGGTCCCTATATGGACTAGCACTAGTCCCACTGCTCCAAAACGAGAAATCTAGCTAACTTCCAGATACAACCAATCCAGACAGATCTAAGCCGGAAACAACTGTGACATACAACCCACACACACTCAGCACACATACCCAGGCCCAAACACACTGCAAACACACCTGGGCAACAACCACGCACAGTAAGATTCCACTCTAGAGAAAAACTCTCACAAACCCCAGTTTGCTGGCCACACAAACTGAGCCATAAGGCACCTTGGATCTCAAAACAGAATCCAACACAACTACACACCAAATGGACCTCCGGCGACCTGATGGAAAGAAAATAATGTTGCTGCATCCTCACAAGAAACGCCACGAGTTTACTGGCATTCCCCGTGTGAACAAACTGAAAGAATAATAACTTGAAAAACCTATATTGAGATGGTGGAGCGATCTCTCCACCCCCAAACTTGGGTCCACTACCTGGGACAAACAAACACTGGCCATCTCACATTTATAATCCTTATCCAAATCACCTACCAATGGATCTGGACACTTAACATCACACTTGGGAGATACTCCCGTCCAGCAAAACCCAACGGCCTCTTCCCACTGGACACTAAGCACTGACAACTGGATGTGAAGGCGTCCCAATCACACCAGTGCTACAACAGCATGTGGGCATGGCCCTGCCCGACACCTGTGAAATCCACCAAACACCATCAACGGGTCACTATTCTCACCCATACTAAAATGACATAAGCATGCAACTCATACCTACATTCCAGTCAGTCACACTCCTGGCATTGCAATCATGACCTCATACCTGCAGACACACACCATGCATTCAGGAGGAAGGATTACGCAAGATGATAAACATATAATAGGAATACCATTCCTAACACTTCCGGTCTCTGAGGTTCAAGATTTTGGCGATTACTGGGCGGGGATGTGATCCAGACGGAGGTCCCTTTTGTAGGGACGGATGGGCCCGCTCGACAGCAAAGCCCTGTGACAATTTGCTAGGGCCGACATCTTGCAGAAACAGGTTCTTAATGTAAGTCATTGGGTCTCTGCCCTCGGTACCTTCTGGAATTCCCAGCACCCTTACATTGTTTCGGCGGGGAGCTGCCCTCCGCGTCTTCGGCTCTTTGTTCTAGTATACAGTTTCTGAACTCCAAGGATTTCATTCAAGTAACCAGATCGTCAGTGGTAGTGACAGTGTCCATCAAAAGTGATTCCGTGGTCGTCACACGTTTCCCAAGGGATCTCACATCCTGGCAGAGCAGTTGAACATCTACCCTCACCTTCTCGATTCTGTGTTCTAGGGAGGACCGTAAGGCAGCTATGGCTGCAAGCACTTTATCTTCTTGTGGGTCAGGTTTGGGAGTATGGGCTTCCGCTTGCGTCGCTCCCGCTACTGTCCGGCTTCGAGGACTTCCCCAAGCTGGCAAGACAGTCCATGATGGTGCCCTTGTGTTTGTTCTTCGTTGGGGACATAGTCCGCAGTATTGGGCAGAGATCGGTGTGTGTGTAGATGGCATTAACGGAAGTGCCCAGTCTAGGCTACTCGAACAGTGCTCGAATCCTGGTCTAGCTTCCGGTTCTACACCCATGAGGCCCCTTCAAGCTGCCAGCGTCCAGGCGCGTTCTTTAGTCTCGGCCTACCTCAGCCGGTACATCTAGGCGCCAGACCAAAACTATGATCTCAGTCCTTAAACTGTGCTCAGGTATAAATTATGAGTTAGTTACTCGATGGTCCGCTCATGCAACTGCCCGGTGTGGCTCACGTTGTTTGCTGCACAGCCTAATACGTCTCTGGGGCCTGATTGTCAAGGGCAATATTTGAACCTCCAGATGGGCTTTCTGCCAGCAGGGGAGCCGTCACATATAGTTATCTTGTTATATTTGTCCTCAGCGTCCTTGCAGGCAGCTGTCCTCACTTGTCAACACAAATGTTCCCTGATGGTGTAATTGGGGTGGAAGCAAAAGTCTCAGCCCTTAACCAGTACTCTGATGTGTTTGATAGATTGGTAGTTCAGTGGTCTGCTCGTGCAACAGCCTGGTGTGGCCCAACGTGTTTACCCTCTCTGCCCAGACCTCATCTTATGCCTACGTGCTGGGAGAGCACCGATATTGTCAGGGCAGTATTTAGGAATTAAGTTTCAATGTGGGCATCCTTGCAGCAGGTGAACTGCTGTGAGTGGCCTCTGTGTTGTTCTTGCCCAGCAAATGTCCCTCAGTGGTGTTGATAGGGCAGGAGCAGGCACAAAGAGAAGCCAGCATTTATCGGGGGGGAGACTATGAACCCCCACGTGTCTAGTACCTCAGTGTCCCTCACCACTGTTCCGCGGTCGGGAATGCCCAGCTGCCTGCTTCCTTCCTCAATGTGTCTCTCCCAGCCCACTTACCCAGCCGGCGCGATGTATCTCTGCGGGGCTGGCGTGTGCAAGCTTGTGTTGTCTTCGGTTTGATTAAGCCCAGCAAAGGCTGCTCCTGATTTCCTGCTGCTGCCACAATCTGGTCGACTGCCAGGCAACTCCTCAAGCTGCTAAACAGCCTCCGATCCGGGCGCTCCGCTGCCTGACAAAAGCTCTGATCACAGCTCTGCTGTTTGCCTGCGCCACCTAGCTCCCTGTTTCCTCCGGACACGCTGAAGCTTGCTGGCCGCCATCTTGGGTGTCTTCACCCGTGTTCGTCTGTTTGCTTCCGCGGCTCCCAATAGTCGTTTTCTCTCAAAGTTAAGCCAACTGCACTCCGACTTAGTATTTCAAGCAAGGTTTGCTGGATGCGTGCTTACGTTAGTAAAAGCACAGTGTTCAGGATCATTATAAGGATCGTCGGAGGGAGCTCAAACGAAACACAGCCTCACTGCATGAGCACCCGGCCACGCCCCGACATATCATTTTGTGAACACTGTTTTCTTTTTGGAACATTGTTTCCCGCACTATTTGTATTTAGAGGTAAGGATTGGCAATAGGTTTATTAGTATACGTCCCTTTATTTTGACAAGACACTACGAGGACTGCGTTATTATTATTTGATGGTCGTAGCTTGCTCCCATCTGTAGATTTAGGATTAGATAGGCGTTTTTCAAACTCTTTTTGAAGTTCAATAAACACCCTTGAACTGTGATCACTTGTCTGTCTTATTGTTGATAGCAATGCCTTTCTTACATGTGGTGTCAGGTGTGGGATGTGACTCAATTGGAGAACTCTAAAATTCCAGAAGCTTAGTCATAGAGCCTCAGACCCCTCTATTGCCACGAAATAATCCATAGGCTTTGATATCTGTAGCAGCAGAGAGGCTACTATCCCTCCAGGGAATAGACAATTGATTCCCACAGACTTAGTTTTGATACCCCCTCCTGGGTGTTATATAAGATTGTCCCCAAAATCTGGCCTGGCTTGGAAGTTTGGTCTAGACGTTCTAGCAGGCATCATAGATCCCGTCTTCTGGGGAAACATAAAGGTTCTCTTACAGAACCATGGTGAAATTCCATTTGAAGTACATTGTGGGGACAACATTGCCCAAGGAATTCTTGAAAAGGCTCCATTTCCTCGTTTTGAAGAGAGTGAACCAGAAGATACAGAGAGGGCTACCTTAGGCTTTGGGGAAATTGATAAACCATCGACCACTGAAGAGAA
Organism: Ambystoma mexicanum; assembly: GCF_040938575.1. Lineage (NCBI taxonomy): Eukaryota > Metazoa > Chordata > Amphibia > Caudata > Ambystomatidae > Ambystoma > Ambystoma mexicanum. The sequence continues at coordinate 1,468,143,672 of NC_090931.1, read as the reverse complement.
AAGGGAAGAAGAACTTACCATATTTCCCGACCTAGCCTTCGCCCAGCGAAATGAACCAGCCATCGCTGCGGCTTTCTTAGAAGGAATTTCCGAATGGGAGGGCGTAGAGAAGGGAAGTCCTTTTTCTTCTTAAAGCAAGGATTGCTGTATAGAAAAGAAACATCCACAGAAGGCCTAAGTAAAACTAGTTATCAACCCTAAAACCCACCGCAAGATCGTACTAGAGATTGCACATTCTCATCTGACAGGGGGACACTTAGGACAATCAAAGACCCAGGCACACATCAGTGGGACGTTTTACTAGCCAGGTATCCATGCTGATATAAGAAACTTTATTCAGACATGTGAAATATGTCAGAAAACCAGTACTCCCTTCCCTTGCCTGCCCCTCTGAACCTTTTACCAATAATAGAAGTCCCTTTCTCAAGAATTGGGATGGATATCAATGGACCTTTGGAAACCTCTAGACTGGGTGACAAATATGTCCTTGTGATTGTCGACTACGCGACCAGATATCCTAAGGCGTTCCCTATGCGGAACAACACCACGCAGCAGATTTTAAAACACCCATTACCATATTTTTCTACAGTTGGCTTTTCTAAGGAAATCCTGACGGATCAAGGATGCAATTTTATGAGCAAGCTCATGGGTGAAGCCAAGGAGCTGCTCCATATCACTACCTTCCGAACTTCAGTTTACCATCCCCAAACAGACGGATTGGTAGAAAGGGAAAAAAACAAAGTGTGTAGAACAAAATAAAAAAAGTAAGAGTTAAAACGATGAATGGATCATTGTGATTATTGTGGAAAAAATCATCCTGATAATCAACAATTAGTTGGCGCACAGAAAAGGACACCAATAGAGAATTTTTAATGTTTTAGTCTATTGCAATGGTCACAATGCAGGTGTCCAACCGTGCTGACAACTTTAGATCCTTAACAAAATTGAGGAAATAGAGACTGCTTTGACCAAAATCTCTGCTAATGGATTGGTAGAAAGATTCAACTAAACACTCAAAATGATCCTAAGAAAGTTGGTAAATAAGGACGGGAAGGACGGGGACCGTATGAACCCCTGGGCACTATTTACAGTAAGAAAAACCCCTCAGGCATCCACTGGATTCTCTCCCTTTGAACTACTTTATGATCGAGAACCTAGAGATGTCCTGGACATGCTCCAGGAGACCTGGGAAGAAAGAGAAGAAGCACCCATTCCCCTTTCGCAAACCGTTACCAGATTGCGAGAGCATATGAAACTTGTTCGAAATGTAGTCTATACTCATATGGGAAAAGTCCAAGCACAACAAAAGTCCACATATGACAAAAAGGTCAACCTAAGATCGTTTTCCATAGGACAAAAGTATTGGTCCTCTTGCCTACCTCAGAAAACAAACTTTTCTCTAAGTGGCATGGGCCATATGAAATATTGGAACAAACAGGAACCTGTACTTATAAGGTAGCACAACCTGACAGGTAACAAAAGACCCATCTATACCACGTAAATCTCTTAAAGAGTGGAAGGAATACCCTTTTGCCACCAATGCCACAATGCTATCCCGTTTGGTACCAGAAGAAATAGATAACTTTAATTTAATTCCTCAAGAGCTATCTAATCAACAACAGGAAAATGTAAGAGAGTTAATTATAACATTTCCAGATGTATTCTTGGAGAAACCAGGAAGAGTGAAAGGCACTTATCACTACATTAGAACACCCAAGGGAAAAGTCGTCCATCTGAAACCATATAGACTCCCGGAAGCCCGTAAATAGATAGTGGTTGCAGAAGTAAATAAAATGTTAGGAGCAAATATTATCGAACCCTCTTCAAGCCCATGGTCCTCCCATATAGTATTGGTCACAAAACCTGACCATTCCCAGAGGTTTTGCGTAGATTCCCACAAAGTTAATGGCATCTCTGCATTCGATGCCTATCCCATGCCACGCATCGACTAATTGATGAACTCAGAAACGCTACCTTTCTATCAACCCTAGACTTAACCATGGGGTACTGGCAGGTCCCAGTGCATGGACCAGATAAAAAAAAGACTGCTTTCTCAACGACCCTGGGACTGTTCTAGTTCAAAGTCCTCCCTTTTGGCTTACATGGGGCCCTCACCACTTTCCAACAATTTATGGACAGAATATTGCAACCCTACTCTGATTTCTGTGGAGCTTATATTGACGATATAGTCCTTTATAGTAAAACCTGGGAGGAGGGCCGTCTTTTCCATCTCTTTAATATTATGAGAGCCCTCAGAGAAGCCGGCCTAACTACCAATCCATCCAAATGCGAATACAACCCGGTTAGCTGTAGGGTCAGGGCATGGGAGGCTATATACAAAAGGCTGAAGTTGGAGACACCCTATAACCCAGAAATACCCTTATGGAATTTCCCGGGCATACCCCCTACACATGACCGCACTATACAGGAATCCTGGGACCCTAATAACGAAATGAAAATAGGGGACATGTTCATTAATGGCAAATTTGCGATCCTGGGGGAACTGCTGAGGGCACTGGGGGGTGGGCCACTTAGGACACTCCAATATTACCGTATGAGATCGGCATTTCAGAAAAAATGGCCACTATTCCCAGATGAGCCTCGGCCACACCCATGTGTACAGTTGGTAACCGCTACAGAAGGCCTGGGAATCTACAGATTGTATTCAGCAGTGCAGGCCCATACCCCCACAGTTAATCAAATTAAAGAGAAATGGGAAAGAGACTTACAGATGCCCATCGAAGAAGAGAAATGGACCAGATACTGCTCACTCACTAAGAAGGTGTCACTAAATTCTGGGTTACGGTTAATCCAATTCAAAATATTAAATAGGCTACATTACACGCCTACTAAAATATCAAAATTTGCCCTGGAGGTCTCTGATGCTTGCCCCAAGTGCAATGTGCCGCAGGCAGGAGCTTGCATATGTACTGGGAATGTCCGGTGGTGGCAGGCTTCTGGAAGGAAGTGGCTGTGATGTTGGAAGAGATAACACAGGTCCGCCCTGACTTAACTCCTCAAAAATACCTATTTGGGGACATTGGCAAGCGCTCCGAGAAAACTAGAAGACTGTTTAATATTTCATGTGCGGTGGCCAAAAAATGCATCCTACAAAAATGAAAAAGTACTGGTCCACCCAGCTTGAACCAATTTCTTGTGAACTAACACATGTTAATGAAACAGAAGAACAATATGTCTTGACCCAACCTCCGACATGTAGAGGCGCAGCTTCACCTCACTGATGAGGCCCAACAAGGCTGAAACACGTTGCTGTTGGTACTCTTGTTCAGAAAGTAATTGCCATAGCATTTCGGTGCTGGACTGCCCATGTGGGCGGGACAAAGACTTATATGCAAATGGATATTTCCCATCTGTGAAAGGTACAGTGAGCAAAAAGCAGATGGCTGCGAACTCTCAAAGTGGTTAATAACCACTGAACAGGTTATCATGTCGTGTTCTTTCGAGAGAGGGGCGCCTGCTACCTTTTTTGTACCTATGCAACATGGTCTCAGATGATGATGAGTCTCTGTAATTTCGTATCTATAAAATGACCACAAATGTATATTTATTGATTGTATGAGGTGCGATGTGGAAGGTGCTGTGTATCTCTCTGTGACCACTAATAAAAAGAATAAAAAAAAAAAAAAATCTGCAAGGAACTGGCCAATCCTGCCGCAGTCTCTACCTCTCCTGTCCCCTCCCAGGCCCTCTGTACGGCCCTGGCTTCTCACTTAATCTCACTTAATCTTTAAAACTCAGGACATCCAGTCCACCGTTTCATCCTCTCCTTCTTCTCCCTCCACTCTCTCCTCTTCCTCCGACACCCTGCGGCCACCCCCTCCCTTCTCTGCCTTTCCTCTCTTCACCCCTGATTAGATTTCTGGACAAGTCCGATCTATGAAAACCTCATCAAAACAGGTTCTTCCCTGTTCCTCCAAAACCATCAAAGACCACATTGACACCCTCGCACCAGCCTTGGCCCACTTTTGTAACCACTTTTTCGCTACTGGAACCTTCACTCTTCCCCTCTGAAGCACTCTCTTGTGCACCCCCTTCTCAAAAAACCCTCAGCCAGCCTCTCCCTTCCGGCTAACTATCGCGCCGATCTCCATCACTCCTTTCCTGGGCAAACTCCTGGAAAAACTGGCCATCTCCCAGCTTAATCTTCACACTGAATCTGTTGGCTGTCTCCATGACCATCAGTTTGTCTTCAGAGCAGCCAGAAGCACGGAAACTGCTCTCCTGAACATCCTTGAAGACCCGCTCTCTAACCTTGATGCTAATCTCCCCTCTGTCCTTAACCTAGTTGATCTCTCTTCTGCCTTTGACACGGTCAACCATGCCATCCTGCTCAACCAGCTTCGTGATAACCTGGGTATCACTGATCAGGCTCTGGTCTGGCTAACTTCTTTCCTCTCTGACCGACCCTCCCAGGTCCAACTTGGGTCCTTCCTCTCCTCCATCTCTCTCTCCACGTGTGGTGTTCCCCAGGGGTCTAACCTTTCTCCCTGATTGTTCAACCAATACCTGGCACCTCTCGCCCACCGCATTGCTGCTCTCTGCTCCAACTTCCAGTGCTATGCGGGTGACACTCGGCTCCCCTCTGCTGCCTCTTCTCCTTCTCTCATCCTGGATTGTCTGTCTGCAATCCAGGAGTGGTGTGCCATCAACGATCTCTGCCTGAATGCCAGTAAGATGGAGATCCTCCTCATCGGCACACCTGCACCTTCCTTTTCTGCCCCACTCTGGCCAGCCTCCCTTGGCCCTCATCCTGCTCTCACCTGTGAGGCTAAGAACCTCGAAGTCATCTTCGAATCCACACTTTCCTTCTCTCCTCACATCTCTGATGTCTCCAAGAAGTCAAACTACCAACTGCACCTCCTCAGGTATTCTTCCTTTGCTCTCCTTTCCCCAGAAGATCTCTGTCTCCAGAGCTCCGCTTCTTCTCTAGGCTTGACTACTTCCACAGCCTCTTTTTAAATCTGCCGGCCTCTTCTCTCCGTCCTCTGCAACTCATCCAGAACAGGATTGCGAGACTTGTCCTTGGCCTCAAGCCCAGGGATCGTATCTCTCCAGCCCTGAAATCTCTCCATTGGCTCCCGGTGGCTGCAAGAATCAAGTTCAAGACCCTCTGCATTGTGCACAAGGCCTTCTGGGGCCTGGAACCACAGTACCTCCAACTTTCTCTTTGGAAGTATCTTCCTACTCGAGCTCTTCGCTCCTCCACCGCCAACTCCTTGGGGGTCAGTCGCTTTTCCAAGCAACAAGTTCAGGGCGGATCTCTCTCTTCGGCTGGTGCCTCCCTCTGGAACAGCCTCCCTGCCTCTCTGAAACTTGAGCAGAACCATCTCCGGTTCTGGAAGCAACTCAAGACCTTCCTCTTTGCTTCTGCCTACTCTCTTCCTCTTCCCTGCTGACTTATGTCTGATACTGCACTGATCACCTGGCTACCCTCTGAACCATGTGCCCAGTTCCCTGCCCTCCCAGTGGCACCCCTGCACTGCCTCCTGGCAGCCCTGCACTTGGGTCTGTATCTGCATCCCTACAGCCCCCCCTACCTGCACTTATCAGACACTTGTTGTCTGCACCTAACCTAGCACTGCCACCTGTTGGCCGCACTACATGTTCTTAGATGTTTGATCCTGTGTCTCGCACTTGCTCCTCCTCCCCTTCTCTGGTACCTTTCCCCTTCCCTCTCCCCTGCCCTTGTGCAATCTCGATGTCACTAGGGCTAGTAAGATCGTTGTCTAATCCTCCCTTTAGTTCCCCCTCCCTTCCCTCATCGCGCCTTGAAACACTTGTGTATAGGCGCGTTATAAATACCATATCATATCATTATCACATCAAATCAGCCACACTGGGTTGCTTTCCATGCACATGCACTTGTTGGAACTTAAACTTGTGTAATCAAATTCTCAATCTGCTGATCCTAAGGGTGGCTTTTATAGTTGATTTAACTGGTGGAACTTCTACTATCAAAACATTCCCAAAAGAGATTTGTGAGCCCCTCTACCGAGAACGAACATGGAAAATTCTATGGGAAGGTACCCACTCGGGAGGGTCTACAACCACGTGTTAGCTCACTGTACCTTTCACAGAGGAGAAATATCCACTTGCATACCAATCTGGTCCCACCCACTTGGGCAGTCCAGCACCAAAATGCTTGGTAATTCTCCTCTGAACAAGAGTGCCACCAACAACCCCAGACACATTTCTCTGCCTTTTTGCGCCTCAGTGAGGTGAAGCTGTGCCTCTGTGAGCACGGTGAGCAAGGGGTCCTCCTCTGGATTACCCTGGGTCACTTAGGGTGAAACCCCAAGTTCCTAAATAGTCACTCACAAAAGAGGTCTGGGAGCCCCTCTCCCGAGAACGAACATAGGTCAAATACCACGGTCCCGAGTAGGTACCTTCTGTGGCGAACAAGACGGAGCACTCGGACAACAATGGGTCATGTAATCTATGTGTTTTATTCAAATAAATGAAAAAACGCCTAACTGGCCCTATCATTATGAGGGAAATTCCCTGCCTTCTAAAATAAAAACGAAAGGTGCGCATCATAGTCAAAAATAAGAGCTGGGGTCCAAATTCCTAAATACTAACTGTCCCTACCACTTAAAAAAAATCCTATCTAAAATGAAAAGTAGGCCTGGCTCTTAGAGAACTTAGCTCAGTCTCAAAGTTCTGTTAGGATACCCTACACAGTATCAGTCCTTGTGTATAGTTTTTCGGTTAAAATATAAGTCAGTTCTTGCTTTCCCCCTCGCTGGGGGGGGGGAAGACAATTCCTCTTGCTTTTATATTTTTGTGTCTTTACCACTGGCTGAATCCCTCTGGATCAATACAGCATTTAGTAAAGATCCCTGCAGGATTACTTTTTCATGTATTCTCCTTTATCCCACCTCACCCCAAAGTCCTGTGACTCAGTGATAGGATAGTTGTCTCTCAATTCAAACACTTTTGTACATTTGTTGGCTTCCCCAGCCTGGATACCAATCACACATATTCCTTTGACTACCTAGTCCACAGGACGTGGGTCCATATGCTTCTCTCAATTTTGGACACTGAACATGGCTTCCCCAGCCTTCACAGATAATGTCTGTGTTTCTTTCACTCCCTTTACATGGGGCCGCATCCCCATTCCATGCTTTCAGGCTTTCACTCTCACTGTAACTTCTCCAGCCTTGATATGCGATATTCTCAACAGTCTCATTCCAGATTACCTGGTTCTTGTGCTTGTTTCTGTTTCCCATTGTTTCGTATCAGAATGGTTTCGGCAATCTCTAACCCCACAGCTTGTCGACTTTGCTGGCGTCCACACAGCTGGAGCGTTCACTCCCCATTTGTGCTCATCCCGCTTGGACCGGTACTCTCCGTGTTGTGAGAAACCTGAAGGTGTCTCACTGTCTGAACCCTGGGGATCTCTTTCCCTCCTTTGGATCCAGAGTTTGGGGGTGGACAAGAGCGGGAGGATCACCTGGGGGAGGGGCCCTCGGGAAATGGGGGTGAGACATTCGATGGCGAGACACAATATTTGCCCCCTTTCGACACTTCCTCCACCTTTATAGGTTATTCTCAATCCTGTCCCGGTACCCCCGACCCCAATAATTCCAACAAGTACCAATTTAGAAAGGAGACATGGCAGAACCAGGAGAAAGTAATTGCAATTACCATCTCCTGTATTACAACCGTAGACAGGACTATCCCCCTGTCTCAGATATGCCCCTACCCGACATTCCTTCAGTTGAAATAGAATATTGTCAAACCAGTTCCATTATGCCCCCTTACCTTTCTGTAAAACCACACCAACACCTTTCTTTACTGTCACACACTCACCCTGTTTATTTGGACAAAACCCAACACAGTTTTCCCCTAATTAATCAGAAAAACCACAACTCCCACAATCCCTGCACACTGGCTTTGTCTACAAACATTGAGACGAGGAAGAGGGGAGCTGAAAGAATGAAGATCTCTCACAACACCACTGAGAGGCAGAAGAAAGACTATGGGCCTCATTATAACTGTGCCGGTCCGGTAACAAACGGTGCTGGTAAGCCTACTGGCACCATTGTTACCGGACCGGCACAGTACATCTCTACGGGCGGATGCCGTCCTGCCCGCCTGGGTCAGACGTACGGGGCGGGACGGCGCCCGCTCGCAGAGTTCTCACGGGAGCACAGTGCCGGTGCTCCCTTGTCCCCATTCCCATGGGAATTGTGACTAACAAAATTACTGGTGCCTGACTTCCCTGCCACCGGACTTCGAATAGCCCGGTGGCACCGGGAAATCAGGCACCGGTAATTCATTACGGGTCCGGCAGCTAACTTCCGGTTTTACCGGCATGGCTGCCGCCGGACCAGTAATGAGGCCGTATGCCATACTAAGACTGAACTGTCCCGCTAATGAGGCCAGGCACGGTCAGGCCTCCTTTTCTAACTACTCACACCTGACTCCACTTGAGACTCCCAGGAAGCACACTTTGAGCGAGCTGGGGATGCTGGAAGGTGTCGAGATGGCAGCGGAAGATCAGTTAAGCTGCAGAGACCCTGGGAGACCTGGAGGCAAAGGGAACCACCACACTGGACCTTTGAATGCAGGAGAGGCTGCAGTGAGGGGAAGAGACCTGTACCTCCAGGAGGAAAAAACCAGGGGCAGCTGGGATCTCCTGGCGGTGCCAAACCAGCGCTTCTCACCTGGGCCCAGCAGGCAATCCCAGGTCTCTGAGGGGCAGGCGATGAGGCTCTGACCTCAGGACATATCCCCATTGAAACTCCTGCAGCTCCCAAAGTCATGGACTTCTGTTTTGGGGAGCTTTGAAGTAGGGGCAAAATACACTGCAATGTATTCTGTGACTGGAAGTCCAAAACTGTTTTTTGGGGAAAACTAAAGAAGTCTGCACCCGGCAGAGGGAGACCCTTAAAGCAAGGTGAGAAGGTCTGAGCCCAGAAGCAGGGGATCTGGGGGTCCGCACCCGGCAGTGGGAGACCCCGAGAGCGAAAAGGTCTGAGCCCGAAAGTGGGGGACCTGAACTTTAAGAAAACCCAGTGAAGGACCAGCAGCAGAGTGGTCCGGCGCCACGTCGGCGCTCATTTGAAGGACTCTGACTGGTCCCCTTTGTTGAAATTACAAATACCAAGAGACCCTAGGAGAAGCTGGCGTAAGAGGTCAAAGTGGTCATACAACGGTCGAGCAAAACCCCTTGTACAATCGAAAGTCTTTGACATGCTGAGTTAATAAAGTGAATTGTGTTACTGGGGGTTAATCTGAACCGAATGATGGATGCCCGCGAATTAGGATGACCAGTTTAAACCCTGATAAAATTGTCAATTGTACTGCGTGATGTCCGGCTGGTGATTTTAAGATAAGCGTGACTGCAGGCCAAGACCCGGACTTAGGTTAGAAGTGAACCTTGTGAACTGTGACAAGTGTGAAACCGACAGAGTGATGCCGAAAGAAAGCTAGGGCAAGGGAACCCCGCTTTCTAATGAGATGATAAAATCGTGAACTGTGTTTGAATGGCTATGTGAAGCCGATGGAGGGATGCCAGGAGTAAGGCTAAGGGAAGTGAGTCCCGCATTGTGATAAAGCAAAGTGAACTGTGTATCTGGCCGTAGTGAACCCCGACTGAGGGAGGCTAACATTAAAAAAGGATCAAAGCCTGGTTGAGGGGGATCCAGGGGTGAAGAGTCATCGTCCAACGTAAAAGATTACGGAAAGGAACTTTTGTTTTGTTATTGTTGACACATCAGGCCCTCAGAGGCAAGATACTTTGTATGAAAGAGAGTTGGCCACATAAGGTCCTGAAAAGAACTGTAACCTCGTGCTGGAGAAGCCCAGGTGTGTGTTGTGCTCAGGAGTCCCGCCTTGTCCCGTGCTAAAAACGTGGGGGAGGGAGAACCCAGTTCTACCATCCTGATTTATCATTTTGTGAACACTTCTTTCTTTACGGGTGAACATTATCAAACACTATTTTGTAACTTAGCGGTAAGAATTGGCAATCGTTTTTTTTTTACAGTATAGGCCCTTTTTATTTGTCAAGACACCACTAGGACAGCCCTATTATTATTTGATGGTTGTAGCTTGCTCCCATCTTAGATTTAGGTTTAGATTAGGCGTTTTTCTCACCCATATATACAGTTTAATAAACCCCCTTGACCTGTGATCACACGTGTCTGTCTGTACTGTTGCCACAATGAGTTTCTTACAGTGTGGAGCTCAGAGACTCCGACTTCTTGCTTGTTTCTGGTTTTGGTGTCAGTTGATGGGCGTCTGGCCCCCCACTGAGTGTTAGTGGTCGTACCACCTCAAAAGACTGTTTGTTTGCTTCCTGTCTAGGCTCTTTTCCTGCTCTGAGCCTTCTGCTTTGCCAGCGTCACAGGGGTTGGCTGCCCTCTGGGGAGAAGTGACGAGTTGTCCAGACTCATCACACTTCCCATAGAACAATTCAAAGTTACAAGTATTTGATATATTTCGACGTGTTACAATGATATAAAATCACAAGACTCAACACACCACCATTTTTTCAATAAGATGAGATGAATACAGATTCAACCTTGAAAGATAATAATGCAAATAAAAATAGAAATCATCAGGTGATAAAAAATCCACGCCACACTATAATGTTGCTTCAAGTGCAAATAGCAGACAGTGGAAAACAATGGTCCACAATATAATAAAATGTCAGCAACATATACCTACCGTGTACCTACCACTGTTACTATGCCTATTACTGTTACTATGCACTGTTACTATGCCTATGCCCCCTGAAAATGGGACCCCCACTTTTGCCAATTCTTCTACCTCAACCATTCAATGTATTGATGTACCTACCACTGCTACTATGCCTGTGACCCCTGAAACTACTGTACCCCTACCACAATCCACCTCCCCAACACCCCCTCACCTCAAATGTGCCTTGATTAACGCCCGTTCTGTCAACGCCCATGCATTGCACATCCATGACCTCATCACGACCAACGACCTAGACCTTCTCTTGGTCACCGAAACATGGCTTCATGAAGCCTCAGGCCCCGCACTCTCCCTTGCTCTCCCACCTGGCTATGCTGTCATTAGGCAAGACCGCCCTACCAAAGGTGGAGTAGCAATCATAGTTAAAGACTCCATCACCATCAGGAAAAATGATAAAACTACCAATGACATCAGCGACTACCTCCAACTCAAACTCTCCATCTCTCACCATTGCACCATTACACTCCATCTTATCTACCGGCCACCCGGTCCCATAGGGAACTTCCAATCCACCATCACCCACCTTTTGGCTGACAATCTAAAGAAATCTACCAAAGCGATCCTCCTCGGTGATGTCAACCTTGGTCTAAATGACCCCAAAGACCCTACTTCTAAATCATTCAACTCAGCCCTTGAACTCTTGGATTCACTAACAATGTTACAGACCCGACCCACTCCTTGGGTAGGACACTTGACTGGATTGCACAGCACAACTGCCCTCTCACAATCACAAGCAACTCCCCTACCCCGTGGTCTGACCACCACATCATAACCTTCAACATCCCCACCACCACCCCCCCCACCGCACCCTCCCCAACCCTTGCCACCTGCCCTCACTAGAAGTGCTCTTCTGCTCACCAAAGAAAGACTCCTTCCATTCCTTCAGGGACCTGCCTTCAGACCTCCCTTTTCCAATGACCCAGAAACCCTGGCACAAAATTACAACAATGCTATATCGGCAGCAATCAACTCAATTGCTCCTCTCAAACCTAGGAAGTCCAAACCCACGAGCCACACCAACACCTGGTTCATCCCAGACCTCCTCAAACTCCGGACGGACAAACGCTCTGCCCTTGCACACTGGCAAACCTCCCAAGATGACAAAGACAAACTTGACTTCAAAACCCGCTCAAAGGAATATAAAAAAGCCATCATCCAAGCCAAAGCCAAATCGTTCGAAGCCAGAATCTCTGAAGCTAAATCCAACACAAAGGAAATGTTCAGCATATTCAGGGAACTTGAAACCCTACCCCCACACCCCAAAACCTCACCAAAGACAAAGCCTGGTGCGATGATATTCAAACAGCCATGCGTAACAAACTGGACCTGCTCCAAGCCAAAATTATGAACTCCAGACTCACTCTCCCTACCCCCCCCCACTCATACCCCCCCTTACACCTCAGATGCCTCCCCCACCTTCTCCTTCAAAACCATCCAGGAGAAAGACATCATTAACATAATGAAAGGCATCAAACCCTCCAACTGCAAAGGAGACCCCTGCCCCGCTACCATTTTCAAGGACTGTGCCGACTCCCTCGCCCCATTTCTCACAGCCTTCGTCAACACCTCCTTCACCACAGGGAAAGTACCCTCATCTCTCAAGGAAGCTTGGGTCAGGCCTCTCATAAAGAAACCCTCACTGGACCCCACCTCATCCAACAACTATAGACCCATCACCACTGTCCCCTTCCTTCTTAAAATTCTGGACAAAGCAGCCTACCTGCAAGTCCAACACTTCCTCAAAGAGAATCAACTCCTAGGTTTGAGACAATCCGGCTTCCGCCCGAAACACGGGACTGAGACCGCCCTACTCGACCTTAAAATCCAGATGGATGACGCAAGAGACCTAGGCAAACCTGTCCTGCTCCTTCTCCTCGACCTCTCCACCGCGTTCGACCTTGTTGATCACGACGTCCTATGCCACCACCTGACTTACACTGCAAACTTCTCAGCTCATGCCAGTGCTTGGATCACCTCATTCCTACAAGGAAGGACCATGCAGGCTTTCTATGATCTAGCTACTGCCTCACCAACCATTATGTTATGTGGGGTACCACAAGGCTCATGCCTCTCTCCCACCCTCTACAATATATTCACTCGCCCCTCTTCCTCATCCTTGACGCCATGGGGATCTCCTACACTAATTACGCGGACGACACGCAGATCCTCATCACCCTGACAGGCGACTATGACACTGACTCTAAGACCCTCAACACCATATACAACACAATCCAAACCTGGATGGCGGCCAGCAGCCTCTGTCTCATCTCAGACAAAACCGAACTCCTGCTTGTAGGCTCCCCCGACACTCTTAAAAAAAACTTGACGACCAGTTTAGCCACTTCATCATTGACTCCATCAAAATTCCAGTATCTGAGTCAGTAAAAACCTTAGGGGTCTACCTGGACTCAAGTCTGTCCATGACCAGACAGGTGAACGCCATTGCCTCTTCGGCTGCCTACCAGGCCAAACTCCTCAATGCAGTCAGACCCTACTACTCAAATGATACCTGCACAAACATATCAAGGGCTATCACTGGATGACGGTTGGACTACTGCAATGTTCTCTTCCTAGGGACCTCCACAAAAACCTTGAGAAACTGCAAGTTATCCAAAACAACGCCTTACGCGCAGCACAAGGCATCTCCAAAAGAGAGCACATCTCCACTGCCAGAAGAGCCTCCCACTGGCTCCCCATAAAAGAGAGGATCATCTTCAAAGCCCTGACCATCACCCACAAATGCATTCACCTCGCAGCACCAGCATACCTATCGCAAAGGATCCACCCTGCCATGTCCTCAAGACCAATTAGGACCCCCTATGCCAACCTACTCACCGTACCCATGGTAAAAAGAGCAAGAGCAGGCGGTGCCAGCTTCCCCTACCTAGTTGCCCTGCACTGGAATGCCCTCCCCACTGCCCTGCGAGCTGAACCTTCACTCACCGCCTTCCGTAAAACCATGAAAACCACCCTATTCACCTGATCTCCTTCACCCCGTTCATTACGTTCATCCCCTATATGAATATCTGAACTGTGTACGCCTCTTATGCATAACATGTATTACATCTCTGCACCCAATGCTGTAACCTATGCATAATGTAACTAAGCCTGCTGCAAGTAAACGCGCCACAATGCCCCTGGGCTGTCTGTGCGCTATATAAATGTAAAAAATAAAATAAAAAAATAAAATATCGTTGGTGCGATCCTTACAACGACCAGGAATATATCTTAGGGGTGCAAGGCAACACAAATATATCACATTAACACATTACTTTATAATACATTACAGTAATCCTGCCTATACACAAAAAGAAATGGGTGAATGAATCAGGTGAGAAAAATCTAATTCTGCGAAAACGTTGTGGACAACTACCATATGTAGAACACACGCAACCTGTTTTAAACATTTAAAGGCATACAGTGTAATCTCAAATCTGGAACTGTAAAAATAATTTACGTGATATCACTCCTTGGAGAAGGGGTGGAGCAGTTGATCCCACTAGGATATAGTGGGGTGGACTTTAGATACAAGAGCATCATTAATAATAGATAGGAATCGAGTCAGTGCAAGCGTGAACGTGAGGTTAGTTCCAGACATACAACGGGTCCACAAAGATTCCCTAGACAGTAGGGAGTCACAAATGTTTTCTTTACCCAAGGTCGCAATTCTGTGCAGATTGAAGTATTAACAGAATGTCACCAAATGTTTTACAGTTTCTACGTGTGTAGAAGAGGAACAAAACCTACAAGTGTCTACAACAGAGGTTGGTTTATGCCATTGTTTGAATTTTTCATAAGTCAACATCTGGTTAAGCTAGACAGGGTAATTCATGGACTAAATGCGCGCCGAAAAGGAGAGCGCAACCGTGAAAATTGCAGCGCACGCGTGCTAAAGCCGTGCACGCAGCCGTTCATCGATTCATGGAATGCTCTGCGCTTGTAAAACCTGGGATGTGCGCCAAATCCGTGGGTGGCGCACGCGGGCCCACACGTCACCAAACAGCGTGCGCGACGCGCACAGGGAAAGCGCACATCGTGTAGCGCACACAAGAAAAGTGGGTGGAACACGGGGCGTAACACGCGGAATGGGGAACAACGCGTGAGAATGTGGGCGTTACGGGGGAAGTACCGGAGGTAAATGCTTGCAACGCCCAAATGCACGCTAACAACACGTATTCATGTAATCGAACAGGGGAAAGCCGTGCGCCATAAAAGACACGCTAATCCGGAAACACGTACGCCAGCAGGAAACGGGCGTAAGCAGCCCCGCGCAGCATAAAAGTGCACGCAAACAACAAACAAGCTCATACGGTACGATGAATGTACCGTTCCTCGCAGCAGTGGTCGTGAAACACCGCAGGAGGAGGAGGATAGCCAGGCCCCACATTTTTATACCCAGGACCAGCCTTTTTGGGATGCCTGATGACCATGTCTATGGGAGGTACAGGTTTCCACCCCATATCATCCTAGGACTGGTTGTTGAGTGGGAGGATGACCTCACATCACCCACCCAAGCACTGAGCCCCTTGGAAAAGGTGCTCAATGTACTGCACTTCTTGGTTACTGGGTCATTTCAGCGGACAACTGCCATAGTTGGTGGTGTCTCACAGGCCACGCAGCCTACACCAGGTGTTGGCCATCATGACTGCACGCCCCTCAGTCCGCAGGCACATATACATGCCCAGAACACCTGCAGAAAGGCAGGCTGCCGTCCAGGACTTTTACGGGGTGGCACACTTACCCAAAGTTCTAGGTGCCATTGATTGCACCCATGTGGCTCTACGTCCTCCCAGGGCAACTGAGCACATCTATCGAAACCGCAAGCACTGGCATTCCATCAACGTGCAGGTTGTATGTGATGCCAAGGGAATCATCACCTCAGTATATGCCAACTATCCGGGGTCCACCCATGATAGTTTCATATTCAGAATGTCACCCCTAAACCGGGACCTGGACGCTGGGAGGCATGGAGACACATGGCTAATGAGACACATGGCTAATTGGTGAGTACAAATGCCTCTGCACATGCATGCATGTCAGACACTGAGAAATGGGAAAACCCAACTAATGACAACCATTATCACCTCCCCAGGGGACAGTGCCTACACTCTGAGCACCTACATGATGACGCCAATACGCAACCCCACCACACCACCCCAGGTAAAATACAACACAGCCCATATTGCAACCCAGGGCAAAGTGGAGCGCACATTCGGAGTGCTGAAGTCACGCTTTTGCTCCCTTGACCGCTCTGTTGGGCAGCTGCTATACGCGCCCCCAGTAGTGTGCAGGATCATTGTGGTAGCATGTGTCCTGCACAAAGTTGCAACCCGGCGGGGCGTGCCGGTGGACATGGTGGTGCCCCCACATCCCCAACCACATACACGACCGCTGCGCATGGGAGGTGAAAGGGCACGTGGTGAGGCAGCCCGTACCCAGCTCGTGGCAAATTACTTCACCTAGAATCCTACCCCTGTGGAGTGCATACATGCCTGGCACATACCAGCTGACAATCAATGATGATGACAAAAGGGACAGTCAACTGTCACAACCATAGTAGTCTGAGATTGTTCACCTGGAAGTGCTACATTGTGTGCATCCCTAGCTACTTAAACACACCCAATGCTGTGTCTGAAAAGGCCACACATTCATGCAGCAAGAATGACTACCCCCTTGCAAAATACCACATCAAAATAGAGACATGTCACCCAACCCCTCCCCATCTCAGCTACCCAACACACCACGGCATGGCATGCAATGTGAAAGTAACCGAATGAATGCACAACACATGACACAAGTGTCACAAAGTGCACTGTCCCAAAGGGAAACAGGCCACAGACAATTTCCTCTCAGTAATGAATGAAAAACAACACACATTAACAAATACCAGCAAGACAAAACATCAGTACAGGATCAAACAGTGGCAACATATGACAGTCAAAAATTAAACTAGTGCAAGTATCACAACCTGACTAAGGCAGCACATCGACCCCTTCCAACAGCAGTGTTCCTGGTAGGCAAATGTGTCAGTGTACTGCATACAACATGAACTGCATCTGCAAAGGAGACGGGCTTGTTAAGACATGAAAAAGGCACATGTACATAAGGAAACAGTCATGGATTCAGAACCATATAACAATCCACCATGCAGTGGAGAATTCCACAAGAATCACCACTAGGGATGTATACACAGTTTGGACTGCAGACTGCCCACACAACTTTTGGGAGCCCAATGTCACTGTGTAAGTTACTGTCACTTGGTCACACCCTTTGCAAGCCCATGGAAAGGGGAAGCAGGAGGGGTGTGTGTTTCAGGAACCCAAGTTTCTAACCCAAAGACAGGACAAGCCTGCATGTGCCCAGCTGGAATACACAGTGGATGCCTACTGGAGCCACACAAAGCAACACACTGTAAAAAAGAAAAGAAAAAGAAAAATCTCCATGTGTGGTCCAGGGGTGGAGGGCCACCCAGGAGGGACGAGGTACAGGGTGCAGCCCAACACCCACATGTGTGGATGTTGAGAAAAAAAACCTCCATGGGCTCATGGCCTGCACGGCTACGCTACAGTGGGAGAACAACTGCCGTTGCTGTCATCACCCTCTGGTGCTACATCAGAAGGTGGGCGTGATATGGGAGGCAGACCACGCAAAGCCCTGACATGCTCCTCCATGGCAGCAAGCATGCGGGTCTGAAAGGATTGGTTCTGCAGGATGATGGTACGGAGATCCCCATGCAGCACCTCACGGGTAGCACGCATTTCTGCCTGTAAGGCCTCGCGTGATGCCTGGATCTCTGCACGGGTTGCCTGGAGCTCAGCTGAGAGTGTACGTGTCAGCTGCTCCAGCTGCTGTTCTGACCTTGTACTCCAGGATGCCTCAAGTTCACCGAGAGTATCTCTGAGGGAACTGTGTTCTAACCTCATGGCTTCCCTGTGGGCCTGTGACTCTGCAGATATGGCTGTGCGCAGAGTCTCCAGTCCAGCCCGTCTGTCCCTGTTGGACGCCAACATGTCCTCCCTGTGTGATTGGCAAATGGAGTCTGTTGCCTGCTGCTGGAGCTCCACATGCCTTTCAGGGGGGAGAATGGAAGTGGCCACCCTATCCATTGCCTGAGCCATCATTTCACACGATGCCCCCTGTTGTGCTGCTATAGTGTAGATGGAGTTCTCCCACACTATTTCCTGGTGGCGCACGGCCACCGCGTTGGCGGGCACCACACCTGTTTGGGGCAAGGTGATGTGCACCTTGCTGTGCTGGCACTGCCTGAGGCTGCAGGACTGCATTCCTCCTTTGATCTGCTGGCCCAGGAACAGGAGCAAATATTGTGGAGTGTGACCCTGCATCCGTAACCGCCACAGGCGGACTTTCCAACACTGAATGCCCCATAGAGGGGTCTACCCCCAGTGCAGGTGGGTTGAACAGAACAGCATCCCTGCCAGAAACACTCACCTGCGACGGGACCTATGTTTCAATGTCCGATTCAGCACCTGATTCATAGAGGTCTCCGGAGGTGTACCCAGAGACACACGTGGACAGTATGGTCTGTAGGAGTGATGGGTTGTCACCCACCACCACCCCACGTCCTGCACTGGTGCCCGGGTGTGGCTGTGAGCACTCCTGGCTCTGCGCCATCTCCCCCTCCTCAACAGCATCAAGTGCCTCATCACCTGCAAAAACATAAAAGAAAAGTAATGAAAACAGGCATGAGCACCATAGGCCACACACATAGGCATGACGAGGCAGACATCCAGTACATAAATGACACATGTCACACATGACAATAACTCTGGCATGCATGCACTGTTAATGAGTTGGAAGGGGAGGTAAAAAGCAGACACTGAGGACTCTAAGATCGAAAACCAAAACATGCTGCATGCTGGATAGCACTGGCATCACACATTAGCCTGTGAGTGGCATGGTCAATCCACATACATGACACATGCCAGCACACACATGGCACATAGCATAGCCATGATAGATCTGACAAGGACACCCAGATGGTAGCAAATCAGTACTGTCACCCATCAATGTGAGATGGACATCATGAAATAAAAGATGCAAAGTAGTGTGACAAAACACGCATGTGCCACACGCTGCAACAAAGCCAGGGTTCACTGATGCAGTGATGGCAGCATGGATACATCTATGGTTGGTCAGTTCGACATGACAGAAGACAATTCTCATGTTCAACATTCAAAAAGGGCCCCAAAATGATTGTGTGCAGGCCATGTGTAGGTGCAAATTACTCAATCAGCCTGATTGGTGAAATCATTCCCATAATAAGGATAATAAATGTGGTCCATTGTGGGGTGTAATCTATGACTGAAGTATGTTACATTTGTGGCAGTACGGCACAAAAATGTGTGCTAAAAATGCTAAGGATTAAATCAATCAGGCTGAATGAACAGGAAAACAGTATGCACAATGTTGTGGCAAGATGACAGTTGAAGGGCAAGTGCAGTAATCAGGTGCAAATTGTCAACTGCGGTCAGAAGGGATACTGTGAAACACAAACCCAAGTGAGGGGAATGGTTTGGAGGGACCACATGGGTGACCCATAGCAGTCATGACTACACAGCCTCACCTGGCACTCAATCAGAACACATCACCCAAGCAACATACACATAGATTGCACACACATGCATGGGCACTCACCGGACATTGCTTCAAGATCTGGTAGGTCTCCCACGCCTTGGATCTGATCCTCTGTGATGAAGGCTCCAGCGATAGACTCATGTTCAGTGAGTTGTTCCTCCTCTGGTGGAGACCCACCGCCAGTCACCAGAGTAGCGGTATGATTGGAAGCCAGCTTGTTCTTTGCTCTGCGTTTCAGGTCATTCCACCGCTTAGAGCAATCATCAGCTGTGCGCCTCACAAATCCAAGGCAACAAATGTGGTCCGCGATGGTCTGCCAGTGGGCCCTACGTTGAGCAGGCGTAGTCTTGCACCCTGCAGTCACCACCATTTCGCGGCCGTGGGCCGACACGTAGCCCACAAGTGCGTCTAGTTCTGCATCATTGAAACTAGGCTTCCTTGACGTGCCAGGGTGGGTAGCCGTGCCTGGGGTCCCAGCCTGTACCGCAAGAGCACCCTTCTTCCTCTTGAGAGGTGGTGCGGACCCTGAGTGACTCACGCCGCTCTGGTTGGTAGGGGCAGAAGTGCAGGTGGACTGGGTACTGGAAGTAACCAAAGGCACGATGACCAAAGGTCTCACTGCAGGCATTGGCTGCTGGGTGATGTTGGCAGGACCAACCTCTGTGTGATGGACTTGGACCAACACTGTCCTGGCTGGGTGACTCGGAGCTGGGGTGGATTGAGGTGCAGCTGCCCCTGCAGCCTCCTCACCCTGGCTACTTGGGGCAGCAGATGACATTGCTGCCTCACATCCACGGGGCCTGGTGACAGCAACTTTCACCCCCACACGTGGCTTTGACTTGGTGACACGGAAGTCAGCCTGGGAGTCATCCTGTGCCGGTTCAGTTGACAATATGGGTGGGATTAACAAGGGCTGAGCTGGGATGGTGTCAGCTGCATCTCCCTGACCCATTGGGGGGGGGGCATAAGTGTCCCTGATTGGTCCTCCACACACTGGCCTCTTGGGCCACCCTGCACATCCTGGCCACGTCCCCTACCGCACCCACCTTTTGGAGGTCGGCCACCTTTGCCTCTCTTACTGCTTGGTCGCCTCCCAACCATGGCACTGATGTTCATGTGCGAATGAGAGGTGCAGTACACAATTGTCCTGGGCAATTGGGGTGAAAGGGGTAGGGTACTAGATGGAATACGTACCCTAGTGCTCTAGCCCGGCTGTCTGTGACCCCTGGGGGAAGATGACGGGTCACGCAACGTTCAGGCACACCGAAAACAAAATTTAACGTGCACGCGACCCCTCGTAGACCACGTGCGTGGAATAAAGAACCCGCACTACGCTGTGGCACCCAGAAACACAAAAAGGAGCGTACGCGTGTTACACGCAGGTTACAATGACCTCTGAATGGGTACGCAACACATGGGGGCAACCACAGGTGGGAAATACAAGCGCGACTTACGTCTGCCTGGAAAAAGAACTTGAAAAAGACGTGCAACACCACCGCCAAAAGAAGAATAGAACTCTTGTCTGAGTATACAAGGAGTACAAACTGGAACCGTTGTGAAGTAATCACGTGTGAACCGACAAGAAGTACAAAATTCACCCGCTCGCTCTCCACAAAAAGCACGTACGATAAAATGGCATCCTACGCGTACCTTTTAAACCAGCCCACACGTGCAACGTCACTTACGCGTGTACGCGCTAAGGGCCTTTCCTCCAATTACACGCATACGTGCTGTTTGTTCATGTGCTGATTCACTATGCACCCGTCAAGAGGGAAACGCCCGCGCGTAACGTCACAGACGCGCTTACGCGCTAAGGGCCTTTCCTCGAATAACACGCTGACGTGCAATCTTTTCACGTGCCAAATCACTCCGTATCAAGCTGGCCATGCGACAACACACGGAAGACCACGCTCCTGCCCTGAAGGCCATTTTCCTGCCCCCCAGAGCCCCGAGCACGCTCCCACCTGCCATCTGCTGCTGCCTGCCTGCCTACTGGCCACGTGCCCTGCTATTTGGTGCCTGCATGTTAGACTTCTGCAGGGGTCCAGTTGCTTTGACCACCCCCGCTGGAACCGAAGACTCCCGACTGGTATACCATCGCTCCACAGCCCAGCCCCAGGACCCAGTTGCCCACCCACACCTGCCTCGGGGGTTGCCATGTCCGACACAACACCATCTGGCACCAGTGGCAACCCCCCAGCAGAGAAGCAGAGGGCTGCCAGCTTCAGTGACAATGAAGTTGGCATCCTGGTGGAGCAAGTCCTGGGGCATTATGATGCCCTCTTTGGAAGTTCACGCGCCAACTATGAAGGACGGAAGGGGATCTGGAAGGACATCGTGGCTGCCATCAACGTGGAGGGGATGGCAGCCCGCAACATGCAACACGTCTGGAAGCGCTGGTAGGACCCTCAGCAAGCCCCGGCACCTCTTGAAGTCAGAGGATGCAGAGGGGTGCCGGGTCCGCCTGACCAACATCCAGACGAGGGTCCTGGAATGCACAAACCCAGCGCTCCACGTCCAGATCCTTCAGAGGCAGACCCGTCCGGAGTCGACCGGTAAGTGTACATGTGTACTGATTGGACGCAGTGCATGTTGAGGTGTGGCAGGAGTGTGCAGGTTGGACATATGTCTTGGAAGGCCCATGTATGGATGTGTATGTACAGGGACATGTCCCTGCCGCATGTGAGTCCAGTCATGTGTGAGGCACATCAATGGTGTATGTGTTCAAATGCATGTTAGCCAAATACATGTGTAGGTACACACATGTTTTGAATTATGTGTATGTACTGTGGCACGGTTGTGGTGTGACACATGGATGCTGGTTCCACCTTCATGTATGTGCACAATGTGCGTGTGTGTGTGTATTTGACATGTGTGCCACCGTGATACACCATGGATGCATGTGACACCGAAATGTTGGAGGCTGATTGGCAGATGTAACATGGATGGCGATGATTTTACAGCGACAGGTGGTGGAGATGTACATATGCATGTATGTCTGGTGGCGTGTGTGCATGTGTTTGGCACTCCCTGTGTTGCATGTGACGTCAGGCTAACCTTCGGATGCTCTTGCTGTTGTATGTGTATGGATGCTGCTGCCAGATGCAACAGTCCTGTAAAATTGCGCATGTGTGTGGGTTGAAATGATGTGTGTTGGGGAGTGTGATGCCATCTGTGAAGTTTGACACTGCCACACATGTGTGTATCGGACCATTGTACAGTGCCCTGATGCCTGTGTTTTGTCTCTCCCTGTCTGCAGCGTCAACTGATGAAGAGGGCGGAGACGGTGCTGTGGAGCAAAGTGGCAGGGATCCCACCGCCAGCCAGAAACGCAAGGCCTAGCACCCCTCCCAGGTTGTCCTCTCTTTGGGGAGTGAGGAGTCTGGTGCCGCGTCCGAGGCCGCAGCTGCCGAGGGGAGGTCCAAGAGGGGGAGGTCGGAGGTGGACTCCTCGGCAGCAGAAGGGGCAGCCGAGACCCCACAGGGGGCTATGGAGGTAGATGGCACAGAGTCATCCAGGTTGGTGGAGGGTTTGGTTGAGGCGGAGGCCGTGGAAGGCGCACGCACAGGGCCTGGAGGCGGGGGGAATCCACTGGTGCTAGTGGTGCAGTCCAGGGGCAGGGACAGGAGGCAGCACAGGCCACCGCGGAGGTGCCTGTGCGTAATCCTGTCCCCGATCCTGTGACTGCATCATCCCGCACCAGCAGGGATGCCTTCGTCCAGACCCGTTCTCAGGGAGGGGATCCGCTAACAACAACTGGACCTTCCTCTCCCTGCGGACGTGGCAATCCGTGACCGGGTTGAGCCTGTCCTAGCTGGGGTGGCGTTGCGTCAACGTGGCATGCGGGATGACTTGCAGAGTTCTTGTGAGGAGAATGCAAGTCATTTCGCATTCCTCATAGACTGCGTCAACCTACTAGGACAGGTCACCAGCACTGGGTTCCTCCGTGTGCTGGGTCTTGTACCGACCCCCTCCTCAACTGAACCCCCTATGCGCCAGTCGTCCTCTGTGCCATCTACCTGCCCAAATGTCACCGCCCAACCCTGTGGAGCTGCCCCTGAGCCAGCGGCCAGGCTGGTGGAGGACACATCCCTGCCACAGTCGGGAGTCAGAGGTCCAGCAGGGGTGGCCACCCCAACAACTGGACCCCAGCAGGAGGACGTTGTGCAGGCATCACAAGGCAGGGCACATGCACGGCAGCAGCAGGCTCAAGGTGGGAGCGATGATGGCTCAGGGCCAACAACATCAGAGGGGCAGGCATTGGCACAAGGGCAGGAGGACCCTGGATTGGTAGTGTCTTCCATGTGGCAGCGGTTGGGCCAGGCAATAGATGCTGAGCGGCGGCGGGCGGAAGAGGCACGGCTCACTATGGTCAGGGCAGAGAACTCCATACGCAGGGTGCTGAGGCGGGCTAAGTGCCTCGAGGGAATTTGCAGGGATTTGGAGGTGAACATGGCATTGTCCCTGCGAGACCTCGGGCCAATGCTCAGGCCGGCTTCCAGGACGTTGAACAGGAGTTCGATGATGCCCTGGCCCGGGACATCAACAAGTGAGTTGTTGGACTTGCCCGCCGCCATTGTATATAGTTCATTAGTGTTAAGTTTCCTTTCTATTTTTCTTTCATTTGGGGCCATTGGACTATGCCCCACATTTTTGTATATAGTTGTTTATTAGGTAGGGATTTTTGTAGATTTCCTTAACAATTGTTGGGCGACTGGATTTGACCTAAATTTTTTTTTTTTTCCATGCTGCAATGGATTTATATTTTTTCACCCTTTGGATTTGGTTTCACGTACGGACACTTTGGAGACATTTTCATTTGATTTTATTTTGAATCTGCATTGATATTTTTTGTTGATTTTTTTCAGACATCCAGCCTTTTGTTTGTTATCATTTTCTCTTGTGTGATTTTCTTTTTATTCCATTGATTTATCAATTAATACATTTTGGTTTCATACTTCAATTGTGTGGTATTGTCTCATTGGTTTCATACATGTCACGATGTTGGTTTTTGCATTCACTTGCACCCATTGTGTGTGTGTGACGGACATGTATTGATGTGCATACTTGCCATTTTGGGATGTTTCATGTAATGGGGATTTCAATGTGGGGTGGATGGAATACTTGGTTGGGGGTTTGGACTGGGGTGGCGTGGGGTGGAATTTGGGTAGCCATTAGGGCCATGATTGTGGATGGTGATGACGTGTTGGGGGGGGACTTGAGTTGGGGCCTGCTGGCAGGTGCCCATCACTGCTGGGTGGGTGAGTGGGTGGTGTGACATGAGTCGGGGCACACAGGTGCGCTCAGGAGTGCATGGTGCCATGTGGGCTGCCTGCAGGGCATGGGGAGGGGTGGAAGGCCACACCCGGGAGGGCCCACAATGCAATATTACGTGTGAAACTCCCTGCACACCCCCGAAATACACGTACCCCACTCGCCCAAGGCTATCGCGTGTGAAACTCTCCGCACACCCCCAAAATACACATACCCCGCTCGCCCAAGGCCCATCGCGTTTGAAACTCCCCGCGCAACCCCGAAATACACGTACCCAGGCCAATCGCATGTGGAATTCCCTGCGCACCCCCGAAATAAACGTACCCAGCCCAATCGCGTGTGGTAATCCCTGCGCACCCCCAAAGTACACGTACCCAAGCCAATCGCGTGTAATACTCCACGCGCACCCTCGAAATACACGTACCCCGCTCACGCCAGGCCAATCACGTGTGAAAACCCCGCACACCCCAGTAAAACACGTACCCCGCTCGCCCAAGGCCTATCGCGTGTGAAACTCCCTGCGTACCCCCGAAATACACGTACCCAGCCCAATCACGTGTAAGACTCCCCGCGCCCCCCCGAAATACACATACCCAGCCCAATCGCATGTAAAACTCCCTGCGCACCCCTGAAATACACGTACCCAGCCCAATCGTGTGTAGAATTCCACGCGCACCCCCGAAATACACGTGCCCAGCCCAATCGCGTGTAGAATTCCCCGCGCTCCCCCGAAATACAGTACCCCTCTTGCCCAAGGCCTATCGCGTGTGAAACTCCCCGCGTACCCCAGTAATACACGTACCACGCTCGCACAAGGGCTATCGCGTGTGAAACTCCCCGCGCACCCCCGAAATACACGTGCCCAGGCCAATCGCGTGTGGAAATCCCAGCGCACCCCCGAAATACACGTACCCAGCCCAATCGCGTGTGGAAATCCCTGCGCACCCCGAAATACACGTACCCAGGCCAATCGCGTGTGGAAATCCCTGCGCACCCCGAAATACACGTACCTAGCCCAATCGTGTGTGGAAATCCCTGCGCACCCTCGAAATACACGTACCCCGCTCCTGCCAGGCTAATCGCGTGTGAAAATCCCTGTGCACACCCGGAATACGCGCAGGCAGCCCATCGCCCCTGGCCATGCCCCACAGGCAGCCCATTCACCATCCCCATGCCCTGCAGGCAGCCCATCACCCCTGCCCATGCCCCGCAGGCAGCCCATTCACCCTCCCCATGCCCCGCAGGCAGCCCATCACCCCTGGCCATGCCCCGCAGGCAGGCATTCCACCCTGGCCATGCCCCCAGGCAGCCCATCACCCCTGGCCATGCTCCCAGGCAGCCCATCACCCCTGGGCATGCTCCCAGGCAGCCCATCCACTCTGGGCATGCCCCCAGGCAGCCCATCACCCCTGGCCATGCCGCCAGGCAGCCCATCCACCCTGGCCATGCCCCCAGGCAGCCCATCACCCCTGGGCATGCCCCGCAGGCAGCCCATTCACCCTCCCCATGCCCCGCAGGCAGCACACACCACAGGGGGGACTTTTTCAACGCATTTGCCTGACACGAGCGGGGTACACGTATTCGGAGGGGTGCGCGGGGAGTTTTACACGCGATTTCGTTGGCGCAAGCGGGATACATGTTTTCCGAGGGGTGCGCGGGGAGTTTTACACGCCATTTCGCTGGTGCGAGCGAGGTATGTGTATCCAGAGGGGTGTGCGGGGAGTTGTACACGCGATTTGGCTACCGCGAGCGGAATACACGTATTCAAGGGGGTGCGCGAGTACATTTTCACACGTTTTGGCTGCCGTGAGCGGGGTACGCGTAATTTTTCACTCGATTACAATGTAGCGCCCCTGTAAACTGGTCCACGATTAGCGCGGCCCTTTGCGCCGTATTGGGGATTTCGATGGCTTTTCCTTGCGCAACGGGCGTTCTTGGGGGCGTAACTGACGCTGCGGGATGTTCGCTGCGCCACGGCTCCAAATGGCTTGGAAAATCCATTAATACGCGGTGCGCCATAATGCTGTTTAGCGCACACGGCTGGCGCACGCAGGCCCACGCTCCCTCTCTGCGCTGCTCGTGTGCGCTGCCTCTGCGCTGAAATCTATGAATTGGCCCGTAAATCTCATAAAGGTCTGCCGCGCTTTCTCGCACGGAAAGCGTAGCAAGTAAAGCTGCCGCAGTTGTCTTCTAGTTATAAAAGCGGCGTTCTCTTTGTAACTTGCATATTTACTAAGTGAGTCAACAGTCAAACTCAAGCCTGCTTCATACATTTTTCTTTTTTACATATGCGGGCCTTAGTACCAAGTCGTCAAGGTTCGAGTCTATGGGCCTCATTACAACCCTGGCGATTGGGTGTGAACAGCGCCGGTAGAGCTGCCGGCGTCATTAACCCCCTACCGCCTCATTATGAGGCCTGCTTGCGGGTCCCGCTAAGGATGCCTGGTAAAACCATCGGGTCCCGCTAGCAGACCAGGATGCTAACAACGGGCCCGCATTAACGGCCCTGTCATCCTCCCATTCCCATTGAGCCCTATGGGGGCTCGAATGGGGATGCACCGGGTCGGGATTCCTTGAATGGGGAAATACTGGGCCCTCCAAGGTCGGAATGGCCCGGTATTTCCCCATTCAGGGAACCCGGACCCGGTACCCGGTATGGGGTTAGCCGTGCGGCTAAAAGCGGCATGGCTACCTCCATAGTCGTAATGAGGCCCTATATCTTTGAGCATATTTTCCATATTTTCACCAAATGCCATAGAGGGAGGAAATCCTGTTTTCAGCATTATAAGCAAGTCCTCGTATAAGAAATTCAACGGAGAAGCATTCATTTTACTGAAGTTATTTAAAAGCCTCCACTTGAATCCGGCAGAGAGCGACACAAGCCCTAGTTCATGCCGTAACACGGCATTCGGAAGAGAGCGTGCCAGCCTTAAACACTGCTTCCAAATTCTACCTTGGAGCTGATCAAGAAAAGATACACCTCCACCTTCACCTCCAATTCAAGGGGAGTAGGGATTTTGATCCGGAGGGGTTTGGGAGTTAGTGTGGAAAAGGTTTCTATGGACTCTGTGGGTTGTATAATTTTGGTTGACTTGCTCTATGGGGATAGACTTATTACCTTTGGTTCCATTTATGGTCTGTGTGCAGCTAGTGGGAATTTTTTTACTATCTTGAAGGATTTATTGTGTGACATGAGAGGAGAGTTGATTGTTTTAGGAGGAGGCTTTAACTGTGTCCTATATTTTAAGTTGGACAGATCTTCGATGTGCTCTTTTACAGGTCAAATGTCTAGTAGAGAATTTCTAGAAGTTTTTGAACTGGTGGATGCGTGGAGGATTGTGCATCAGAGTGAAAAGGGTTTTACCTTCTATTCCCCTGCACATGCCTGTCTTTCCAGGCTTGACTACGTGCTCGTATCTGACAAATTGGTTGAGGCTAGAAGTGAAGCTCAGATTTGTGAACGATACCTTTCAGATCACTCATTGGTTAAAGTTCAATTGCTCTTTGACTTGCATAAGCAAGAATCTTGCAGGTGGAGATTGAAGCCTTTTATCCTGAAGGAGGAGAAAGCTTTAAGCTCACTAAATGTATCTATTGTGAACTATTTTATAGAAAATAATGGTTCTACTGATAGTTTTTTTTCTCTGGGACTCTTTCAAAGCTACAATTAGAGGTGAGTTAATTAACTGGACCGCTAGGGTGAGGAGGAAAGGGGAAGCAAAGTTGAGGGATCTTGAACGGGAACGGGCTGATTTACAGTCCATCTTTGGCCGCACTGGAGCTGCGGAAGATCGTATAAAGGTGGGAAAGATAAAAGAATTGTTGAAGTGGGAGATTGAGGCTCAAGCTGACCATGGAACATTTTATACCAAACAGCATTTTTGGGAGGTTGGAGATTGTAGTGGTAGGTTACTAGCAAGTAGGCTGAGAGGCCTATGTGAGAGGTCTTTTATTCATAAGATTGATAATGGTTCAGGTGGAGTATTGGTCAAGAGGGAAGAGATAAGTGTCATTTCGCTCCTTCTATGAAACCTTGTATGCTAAAGATCCTACTCCATTGGAAAGTGAGCTGATGGAGTTCTTTGATAAGATTGATGTCCCCTGTTTGTCTAGCGAAGCCAGAGAGTTTTTAGATGCTCCAATATTAGTTGAAGAGGTTTTGCAGGCTATTCAGAATCTGAAGACTGGAAAATTGCTGGGTCCTGATGGCTTACCGACTGAATTTTATCAATCCTTCGGTGAACAGATAGCACCAGAACTGTGTGCTCTTTATAACCGGTTTCTTATGGAGGGTTCATTATGCCCATCAATGAAGGAAGCAATTGTAACTGTGATTCTTAAGGCGGGGAAAGATGCAACCAAATGTTGTAACTATCGCCCTATATCCCTTCTAAACGTTGATGTTAAGGTATTTACAAAAACGTTGATGATCAGGTTGTATAAGTTTATGAGTAATTTGATAGATGAGACTCAAGTAGGTTTTATGAAGCATCGCTATGGTTATGACAACATTAGAACCCTCCTTGACATTCTGAATCTGTCAAACACAGAAACAGGAAACTTGCTCTTTATTTTTTTAGATGCAGAGAAAGCATTCGATAGTGTAAATTGGACCCTCTTAAATTTCACTCTGTTGAGGATGGGTTTTGGCCCTTTATTCATTAATGCAGTTGGGGCATTACAGTCGGATATCAGTGCCAGGGTTTGGGTAAATGGAGTCTTGTCAGCTTCTTTTAAGCTTTTTAAGGGCACACGTCAGGGGTGTCCTTTGTCACCTTATCTTTTTAATTTGGCTTTGGAGCCTTTTTTAATTTATATTCGGCATGCTCTGTGTCTTTCGGGGTTTAGAGTGGGGGAGCTCGAAATTAAAAAGCTAGCCTATGCAGATGATGTTACGATTGTTCTTGGCAACACTGAGGAGGGATGTACTATTTTGAGAAATATGATTGAGGAGGTCGGTAGACTCTCAGGTTACAAAATAAACTGGGAAAGAACACTGGTATTTCCAGTACGGAATACCCCTGTACGTAACCAGTTGATGGATTGGAACTGCAAATGGGAAAATGAATGTGTGAAATATTTAGGGGTATATCTCACTAGAGACTTAAAAGGCGCATGGCTGGGTTTAATCTGGATAGAATCATAGATACTCTTTGGCGGGATATTCGTCAATGGGGAAGGCTTTCGTAATCTATTTGGGCTAAGATTAATGCCATCAAAATGGTTCTCTTGCCTAAAGTCTCATACATCATTCAGTCACTTCCATTAAGATTCACCAAGAAGGTTTTGGGTCGAGTAGATAGTTTTTCAAAATTTTCTGTGGGGTATTGGGAAAAGACCTAAGATACCAAGGTAACTTATGGTTCGAAGTGTTCATGATGGTGTTCAGGGTTTGGTTACCCTGTTCTTGATAATTATTATAAAGGTTTGTTGACAAACAAATCGGCTTTTTATTTTTCTACACATTTGTTAGGGACTCCACTTTGGGCTCGGATTGCAAAATACAAAATGAGACAGTTTCTCCTTAAAAGTCTGTATTCTATCGGTAGGGTACCCAAACAGGTTGTGAATTTATAAACAGTATTATCTTCAAAGGATGCTGTCACTTCATTGATTTTGAGTAGTGGTCAAGGGTTGTACATGTACGGGGAGGCCTCCATCTGGTAGAATCCAGGCTTACAAATTGATAATAGAATGTTGTGTTGGAGGAGTTGGATCAACAGAGGCATATTGTTGCTAGAAGATGTTTGGTGTGATGATGGTGGGGGGATGCAAACTTTTGAGTATTTACAAAGGAAGTATGGCCTACAAAAGCGGGAACAAAGAGGGTATAACTTGTTAAGAACATTGTTAATTGAAAGACGAAATATGATGACCATTCCTCTGATACAAAGACCCGAGAGATGTGATTTTATTGTGGCTGCTCCCCATAAAGTGTCAAGCTTTTTGAAACTCTTTCCGGTGGAGAGTCTTTCAGTCGATTCCTGGGATAACTTGAGACTTGCATGGTCTAATGAGTTAGAGTAGATTTGTCTTTGAAAGAATGGGAAAACATATGGAGAGTCCCAATAAAAGCGAAAGTGGACCTGAATTTACGCTACATTCAGCAGAGAATTTTAGGACGTCTTTATTGGACTCCAGATAGAATGTATAGATTTGGCCTGAGTGATAGTGATAAGTGTTGGGGTTGTTTGAAGGAAAGGGGCACCATGTTACATATGTTGTGGGATTGCACAAAGGTAAATGGCTATTGTAATGATGTTCTAGATAGGGTTGACATGATGTGGAATATTGCTTTTCCAAGAACACCTTTGGCTGTACTTTTGAAATCCCCAAATTGTGTTCGACATTTGGATTGTGTGACGTTGTGTTGGGTCACTAAAGTTCTTCTGGTGGCCGCTAGACAAATTTTGCGTGTCTGGAAAATAAGGAAAAAGCCATGCATTGAAGAATGGCTAGTACATGTGCAGCTCCTTTCGCGTTTTGAGAAGATCAAATTTGGCAAATTGCATAGAGATGAAGTTTATAAAGAACAATGGAGTGTTTTTAATGAATTTTATGTTTAATATTTGGCCGGAGTTCGGTTGTTTGTTTTATTTCCTTAAGAGTGGGTGAAGGGGGGAAGTTTGAGGGGGGGGGTTAGTGTTGTGTTATGTTGTGTGTCTTGTGTTGGTATGTGTATTATTGGTATCTTTGACAGTATTGTATCAAAGTTCTGTTTAACATTTTAAAAATCCTGTGGATATTCTTCTTATTGTTTATGCAATCTGTTTTTGATTTGATTATAAGTTTCATGTTGATTACCTATCCATTATTTTGTTGCATTGAAATGATTTGTTATCCTGAAATATAACTTTGTTGTTATTTAATTGTTCCTTAAAAGTTAAATAAAGAGGAAAAAAAAAAAGAAAAGGATGTATATTGCCCAAACACATGTCTAGACTGTACAAGATTTATCGCCTCTACTTTTAATGTATTGAATTCGAACAGAGGAGCCATCGTAAATTTACAGAATTTTCTGTAAATTATCCTCATCCGAAAGAATCATGGCTTGGCTTTGGTGTTCAAACCCTCTCTCCACATCACTAGTGATTGAATATCAGTGAGGTTGTATCCCAAGTAGCGAGCAGAGTGTGCACGTTGGATTGGAAGATAAACGAAGACACCTTGTTTTTTAAGTTGTTAAAGATAACAATCCTTGATTTGTTAGCATTAGATAAGAGATTTAAACTGTGTGCATATTGTGCAAAAAGATTGTTTGGCCTGCAAACCAAATGGGGTTTGATCGAACAACAGTATATCATCCACGAACGCGAGCCAATGGAGACTAAGCTTGCCCAGTCTAACAGGAAAGGTGACTTTGAAGTCCCACAACTTGTCGATGTCTCAGAGGTAGACGTTAAACAGGGTAGCTGCCAAGTTCCACCCTTGCTTAACCCCCACGCAAGTTTAAATAGGATTAGTCAAGGCTCCCTGTTTGTTCACTCTTATCATATAACTAGTGTTGGTATGTAGTTTTGAGATTAGAGAAATTAACTGCAAGTGAAAGCCAAGAGTCATCATTTTAGCCCATAGAATATTGCGAATAATGCAATCAAACGTGGATGAGAAGTCCAATGATGCCATGTAAACAGGGCCAGTATTCATCATTTTAGATCTATGTAAGATATGGGTTAAAACAGTAGCATTTAACACTGTTCCCATTTGCTTACGGAAACCAACCTGATAGCGAGATAACACTTTGTTGTTTGAGATGTCTCCATTTCACTTAGTAGTAGGATGGCAAACACCTTTGCTGATGCATCCAGGAGGGAAATAGGACGAAAGTTAATCGCATCCACCGGGGTGCCCTTTTGATAAATAGAACAATTATGGCTGTAAGCCACGTGTCAGGGATGTTATCCGAGCAAAAAATATTATCAAATTTGGTCCTTAAGATTTGGGCCCACAGAGTAGGATCTTGATTAAAAAAAAACAGGGAGGGATACCATGTGGACATGGGGCTTTTGAGTGGTTCAGATTCAAGTTGGCCCATTGAACATCAGTTAAACACCAGGGACATGCCTTGTGAGACATCCTAGAAGCATGGTTGAATTCAACATGGCTTCTTATATATCTGACAGCATTTTACATTTGTCAGATATATAAGAAGTCCAAACATCAGCTGATATTGAAGTTTCAAAAGTTGTATGAGGTGACGAGGAGATTTTTCTAAGCTCTGCCCAGACAGATCTTCTATTGTTCATGCAATGCGAGGCTAAGATTTTTTGATTATCGCAATTATGCAAATGATGTTTAATAACTTTTCGTTTTATTCCTGTGCGAGTTAGCAATCTGTTTTTTTAAGGATATAGTCCTCATTTGATAGCATAGCTTGTTGTAGATCTCTTATCTCCTTGTTTTTTGGCGTTTAAGAGTACGAATTTCGCGATTGAAGCCGTGAGAGTGGCAAAACTTTGCACTCTTATAATTTGCATAGAGGCAGTGTAGCGTTTCATTGATTAACTAAGTGTTGCAATCTTCTAAGGATTGCAAATTGTTGCCCTTCTTGAGCGAGGGCATTTGACACTTCGTTGCCTTCTGGATCATGGTATTCAACTTCATGCACAAAGTGGCATTCCATTGTATCGAAATAGCGGAACGATCCATTTCTACATGTGCAGCGTTTTCCGCGATGACACTCTAAATTAACTAAAAGGGATATGATTAGGTGATCACCTAAACCAGGGACAATAGTGGGAAGAGGTTTGCATGCCTTGGCGAGATTGGTTGAAACTGCAAAAAAATCAATATGTGATTTCTTTGTCCCACTCTGCCAAGTGAAAGAAAAGTCATTTAAAGGTTTATCCAGAAACATTATTTCCCACTGAGCAAAGACGTCAAGCCATTTTCTTTTTTTTAATTAGTTTTTATTGAGCATTTTCTTAGGGTACAACAAACAATCGGATTAGGCATTAGCTCACAATGTTTTATCATAACATGTGATTAAACCAAAACTCCCCTCCCCACTCCCCCGAATAAGTGCAAACGGGTAGCGGTGGTTAGTTTCCCATCAATTGGGGAAACTGCTGGGCAGTGGTCGTCGTCCTCATTTGTAGGCCTCGAGAAAGGGAGACCACTCCATTTCCCTACTCGGGGTGATGTTGTGGAGTGCACCAGTTATATTCTCCATTTCATATAGTTCCCTGTATTTTCGGGCCTAGGCTGATTCAGTTGGGAGGGCCTCCGCTTTCCAGTTTATCGTGATACAATGTAGGTCATATGTGGCACCCTTTCCCAACGCTCCTCCTGCTGCTCTAGGCCGAATAGAACCAGTCTGGGGTCACAGTCTCTGTGAATTCCATCTAGCTTTCTGATCCAGGTTAGGACTTCTTTCAAGAATGCTTGGGATTTCGGACAAGACCACCACATATGCCAATAGTCTGCTGGGGCACCACATCCTCTCCAGCACAGGAGGCTTGTTTGCTCAAACATTTTGGCAAGCCTTTTGGGGTCAAATTGCCACCTCTGTAGAAGCTTTATTCCATGCAATTTATACTGTGCAGAGATCGAGGTTTTATGCGCTGATCTACACATTTGGGACCATAGTCTGTCCGTGAGCATTGGGCCCATGTCTTTCTCCCATCTTCTTCTTAGCCCCTCCGTCCTACGTCCTCTCGCATCTTAGAGGATCGCGTATAGTCTTGAGACGAGGCCTTTGGTGAGGGTTGATTCACTTAGTATTGTTTCCAAGGAGGTAAGTTCTCTCTTGAAGTTCCCCTTCCACTTGGGGGTTGTCAGCGTCCCCCTTTTTTTTTTTTAATTTGTTTATGGTTTTACAACCTTTACAAAATCAACATTCTCATATGAGTTGCAGTTTAAAATATCTACATATCCTTTGCAATCCACTTATCTCATTAACCTAAAATCAAAAATATCATACATTTAACATTTCAGCAGAAATATTTTGCGCCCGCATATTACCACAGCATCATAAATCAAGGGTAGTGACAGTGCCAACTCAAATGCGTAGATTACACCAACTGGTCATCTTTTTCAGCTAATTCCCGTTCAATAATTACAAGGAAATTTGTTAAGCAAATGATAAGTGTTACACTTCTTCCCCACATACATCTTTGCCAAAGCGATTCCCTACTCATGCTCGCCTCAGTATAGAGGTGAGTGACAAAGCATCGTTTTCGCTCCAATTCAAAATACCTGCAATATACAGTAAGGTGCTTCAAGGATTCAACTTTAGCCGGTAGTTTACAGAATCTACATAATCCTCTCAAAGCATTATTTTTATACTTTTGCCAAAACATAATCCTTTTATTAGTAAGCATCTGATTAAGACGAAATCTTAGGTAGATCCTTCTTGCAATATTGCATGGAAACGCGATCTGGTACCTTGGGCGGAATCCCCATTGACGTATAAATCTAGCGTACTTAATGTATGATTGATACCCATGAATCTTTTCAATCAGCAAACACCAGTGATATCTGCAGTATTTAGTCTTACATGATGGTAACCCCAGTACCAAATCCTCATGTGAAATCATAGAATCTGAAAGGAATTTCTCCATCCTATTCTTAAATATCAAGATCGACCGAGGGTGCCCCTTCTCAGTCATTGTTGGAAGTTCTTCATACAATGAATTCTTAGGAGGAGCCAGCATTGTCCCATAATTAGTAAGCATTTGCCAGTGCCATTTAACTGATAGTGGTAAGATTCCCAACTCATGGCAAACAATAGCATTTGGTGTGGACATTGCAAGACCCAGAACCTTTTTCAACATTTTCCCCTGGATAACATCCAAAATATCATCAATCTTGTATAAACAAAGATCCAATGCATATAACAGGATTGGTTCAATCTTTTGTAGATAGAAAGTAAGCATTGGAATCATTGAAAATTTCCCAAGGCGATAGTATACCAGTTTAAGCTGTGCAGTCAGCGGTTGGGCTTTTTTGGTTAAGACCAACTTCCAGCTCTCGGAAGAATAACTGCATGCCAGATGATAACCCAAATAACGCATGGATGGTGCCCTCGGAATCGCACAGCATTCAATAGGCCATGTAAAGTTATTAATTTTTTGACGTCCTTCGTTGAATGTAATAATAAAGGATTTCTCCGTATTAATCGTTAAATTGTGTTTACATGCAAAGGTATAGAAAAGGTTCAATTTAGACTGTAACCCATAGGGGGTCCTATCAAAAAACAGTAGATCATCCACAAAACTTAGCCAATTCAACGCAATAATACCCAATTTTGCCAGAAAAATCACTGCCTCCTGCCACTGTTCGTCCAAATCCAATAGATAGAGGTTGAACAGCACTGCAGCAAGATTGCAGCCCTGTTTCAGTCCGATCTCAGTCGGAATGGCTTCAGTGAGTGCACCAGCCTTGGTAAGTCGGATGCGATATGTTGTATGTTGGTGCAGGGCCGCTATGATTGAAACTAGCTGTGATGAGAAACCAAATTTAATCAATTTATTCCAAAGTAGCTCTCTGATTACTGAATCAAACGCAGCAGTAAGATCCAAGGCCGCCATGTAAACACAACCGGCCTTGTCTAATTTGGTTTGCTGGTACAAATGGGCAATAATAGTTGCGTTAAGCTGGCAGCCCATGAATCGTCGAAAGCCAGTTTGGAATCTAGATAATAGGTTAGACTGATTAATATATTGATTAATGGCTTGTAATAAGAGATTAGTAAAGATCTTTGCCGAGGCATCCATAAGAGCGATCGGCCTGAAATTCATTGGGTCAGTCATTGGCCCCTTTTTATAGATTGGGATAATTATCGCTGAGCACCAGGAGGCGGGAATATGCCCAAGATAATAGATAGCGTCAAATTTGGTTTTAAATAATGCCGCCCACATTTCCGGATTAAGCTTAATAAGACATGGCGGGATGCCATCCGGTCCCGGTGCTCGCGAACCATTAGATTTTGTGATGGCCAACTGTATTTCCTCAATAGACCATGGACATCCCTGAAAAGTGGGACGGAATGACAATCTATCCTCTAATAGAAAATGACTTGGCATAGCGAATTTTGCTCTAATATGATTTACCCAGGAAACAGCAGAGATAGCTTATTCTTCAATCCTCTCGGCTGTGCCAAATAGGGTGCGCATAGTCGCCCATAGATTCCTAGCATTTTTAGAAATTAAAACAGCCATGAGATTCTGATTCTCAATATTGAACAGCTCATATTTCAGCCATTTTATTTGTAATTTATAGCATTTATTAATCTCAGCCTTAGACTCTGCGAAATCACTGTCTGCCTGTTTGCGGAAACATAATTTTCTAATTCGGTACCGTTTTTCTTTCCTTAGATCAACAATTTTTTGACTATATTGGTGTTGGTGCTTAATTGGTTGCCTGCACTCAGACGATGCCTTCAAGTTTGACATGTGCACCGCTATTCTGATAGAATTCTGGACCTCTTGCAACACACAAATAACACCTATACTCTCAACACTCACTTTAATCAACGGATCCTCTAGAATTGCGGCACTAAATGATTCACATCTTCTAGAGGTCCACTTGATTGATAGCCCGGCCCGATCATGGGCAATTGCCCTTAAATTAGGCTCCACATCAAGACATAATGTTTCCAGCTTCAATTTGGTTTTCAGGGCTAGATGATCCCCTTTAAATAGATTAACAATCAAAATGGGATCAACAAGATGTAACCATCCTGTAGAGACAAAGAAATAGTCAATCATTGAAGTATAGAGACCTCGTGCCCATGTATGATGATAAGTACCTGCCTCGAACGGAATCAACTGAATGTCCCAAAGCATAAAGAACTCCACCCATCTTACACCATTCGCATATGATTTCTTTCTAGAATCAGATTTACATTGATTGTCTACCATAAGATCATCTATACAAGTGGCTTTAAAATCACCCCCTATAATTACATTAAAGCTTGCTTTGGTCCTGATGATCTCTTCAAAAAGGGAATTTAGGCGATCTGTTAGGGTTTCGAAGGAAGTCACCACCTGATTCCAGTACAAATTAATAACAATAAAATCTTGAAATCGGTATTCTTTGCTTGACATTTTCACAACCAGTAAAGCCTCATCAGCCCACAGCAAATGGGAGATCACTTTCAGCTTTTTATCAATTAGGATCGCCAGACCCCCAGCTGGACGTCCTAGTATCCCCCTTGATGCCGGCTGATAGTAGGAGTCAAACCCTTCCAGAACTACCTCACCCATAATCATAGTTTCTTGGACCAAGCAAAGCCCTGGACGAGAATCACAATCAAGTGCAGCGTTCCACGCCCTTAAATTAGAGCTCCCACACGAGTTCCATGACAGCAGGGACAAACCACGCTCATCCTCCTATTTTTTGCCCATCACTGTTGACGGTTTAGGAGAAGTTGATGTCCCCATCCCCATCATCCCCGATAGTGAAGCAGCAAGATTCATAAATTGCTTCAATACCTCTTCACTAATCTGCGGTATCGATCCTTCCACAGTCATATTCTTTGGTTGCTCCGGGGTAGTTGCAATGTAAATTTCTGCGCATTCCTCAGAATTAAATAGACATGGGAATAGCCCAAGTAACTC
Organism: Ambystoma mexicanum; assembly: GCF_040938575.1. Classification (NCBI taxonomy): domain Eukaryota; kingdom Metazoa; phylum Chordata; class Amphibia; order Caudata; family Ambystomatidae; genus Ambystoma; species Ambystoma mexicanum. The sequence continues at coordinate 1,468,105,495 of NC_090931.1, read as the reverse complement.
TAGGTCCTCCCTTTGTGCCCAAATTAATCGTGCAATGATGTGAGAGTGATAACCACAAATCATCCTCGTAGGGTTATTGTGGGACAATCGCACCCATTCAATGTCATCACTTTTAATAGTTCGTAAAGCTGGAATCGCTTGAAAGGCCTTCAGCATAGCTGATTGATTCAAACTTATTTTGGCAGAGGGTAACTGTTTAGTTTCCCAACCCATGATAGATGGCATATCTACGGTTAGGAAAAGTACCTTATCAGACAATGCCTGTTCATAGGCATCAGGGAAGGATATATTCTCTTTCAACTCTTTTTCTGAAGGCAATCTGTCTCTGGCCCTGCGTTTGTTGATGTTACCTGATGGAGAGTCACAACTACCATTGCCATCCTTTTCAATATTTGCTTTATGCGCGACTTCTTTCACCTGTGTGTTTGCTAGCAGCTCCTGGTGTTGATCGTTTTTAGATAGTTTACCCTCCTGCTTTTTTACTCCACTTGGGAGTAACTCAGTGGGTTGAGTTGGTATTTTAATCGTCTCCCCTGATTTTTTCAGGGATTTCTTGGTGCCTGCTTCATTAATTTTCTTCGATGCCTTTTTCATGTAAAGAGCAGGGAAGAAATTGAGGAGCTCAGTTTGCTTATGTTTAGGTAAAGACACCTCCTCTGTCTGATCAGGGGGATCTAGTCTATTAGGCATTATTTGTTTCCCCTTCCCATTACACTTCTCAGCCAGGCTCTGGTTATTTTCAATATTCAGTAGCGCCCTAGACTCAGAATTAAGTTGCAATAAATCTATCTTTTCCTCGTCTATGGATGTTTCTTTTATCTCAGCCTTAAAAGAGTCAAGAATAGAATTTGTCACATGTTGTTTGGTAGACATCTTTAGATTTTTTGCTTGTTTAATTTTACGTTTTGACGCTCTCAATAACAATCTCTTCTGCTTTCTTTAAAGTACCGGTTCATGGCATTGGTCTTCAGCCAAAGCAGCCTTCTCTACATCTAAGGCATGATGAGCATTCTGTTCATCATCTTCGAGATCAATTAGGTTGATCAAAGCTGACGGACTATCCGGAGACTCTGCTCTCGCAGAGTTAGACCGCGGTCTTATAGAGTCATCCATCGTTTCCGTCGGACCATATTGGCCATTTACTGGTTGCTGAGTAGAACTTATCTTTTGAATCGTGGTAAGAATCTGTTTGATGGCCCCGGCATTAGCCGTTCACAGCTCTAACAACTGATTCAGGGCAGGGTTAACAGCCTCATTACTCTTTCTTACATCAGAGGCCATAGCTTCAGCAAACGTGGGAAATGGTTGGAACCCTATTCTTACATCAGGCGATGTTTGTGAGGCTTTAGTACATGCCGTCAGAGCGTTACCCGCTTTTGGTGCACTATTTAACTCAACTATGGTTTGTGACACTTTTGAACTCATTTTAGGGACTTCCCCTTGTTTACCCTTAGTGAGGGCCGCCACCGCCTCACAGGTAAACAAGAGCCCCTCAATTCTGTTGATTTTAGCTGATAAGTCAATAATAATATCATGCGAATACATCAATTGCGCATGAGTATATTCATGTCCTTTATCAAGCAAATTGAGTATTCTGGATAGAACTGGGAACTCAACCCCAATATCTGATGACTCCATTAGGTTGCGTTCCGCTTCCACTTCTAGTTGAGATAAGCTCGTTTTGGGGTCATCATGGTGTAACGACCCTGCTATGTCTCCAACTAATACATTGGTGATTACATTTCTACCAGGAGAACTAGTTTCTTGATTAGGGGCCCCCTTTTCATTCTCTAAGTTTGATGAAAAATCATAGAAGCAGGCATGTACCAAGGCTTGCGTCCCAGGTACATAACCTGGATCCGCATGAACATGTACATCTTCCATGCAGTAATTGTGGGCTTTCACCGGGGTTGATGGGCCTCTTGAGAAGCGCATACGCTTATCCAAAAGTGCCTCAATAGCTGGGGCAATGATAGACACATCAGAGAATCTTGGTTTAGTTGGTTTTATCCCCATTGTGGCTAGCAAGATCTTTTTGGGTGGAAGCACCAGGCCCTCACACAACCCCTCATTCTCATAATCATGGTTCATTTCTGTTAACTTATAAGTATCTGATTGGAGGGGGGCATTAGGTGAGGGAATTGAAGGCGGAATGACCCCCTCCTTCATTGAGAGCATTGTTTTTTCCCCGACATCCTGGGGTACATGCTCACCCACAATTCCCAACAATTCTTCACATACAGACGTTCCTACCTCATTTGAGCAATGTAATTCCTCATAATCTACAATGGGGATATCAGACATATTCGAGTGGTTGCCCAATGATTGATTTAGGTCATTGCTCTTCTCACCACGTATCTTCCTCCCACTACGCAGCCCATTCACCATTGTAGATGAATCTAAATGATGGTACACAGAACTCGCCTGCCCGCCACCCGCGAACAGTGAACAGTAAACAGTACTTTGAGTACTTTACACGGTGCGCGCGCGAGTGCGCGGGCACGAGTCTTTAAATAGGAAGTGAAGCGGGCGTGAGTCACACACGGGGGCGGGACCCAGGGAGGAGACCTGAACGAGAGGAGGAGAGAAAAAGAAAAGCAAAGGGCGACTTTCAGTAGTGCAACAATTCCCAAAAACTCTTTGTTACGCAGCACCTCTGGCGCACGTTGCTCGCGTAACGCTAGACGCTATACACGTAACGCTAGACGCTACACACTATCACAATAGGCAGTCCAGCTCATTAGAGCATAACAGTCACCTTGGTTGAGTAGGGCTAAGGCAGGAAGCTAGGCAACCGTGGGGTTGCAGATAAAGATGTTCTCCAGGCGTTGGATCTGCAGCCACACTCCTTCTAGCAGCACCAAATGAAATTTCACTCTTGAATGGAAGCGGGAGCAGGGGCAGCACGGCAAGACAGTAAACAGTACTTTGAGTACTTTACACGGTGCGTCCCCTTTAGTTGTAGAAATTTGAACACTTCCAGGGGGCCAATTTGTAAGCCCGACTCCACGTCCTGTATTGTTATACATCCGTTTGGCTATCATTTGTCCCACTCTTTCCAGTCCTGTCTCATACCATCCCTGAAATCGCAGGGGGTCACAGATGTTGTCTCTGATCGGAGGCCCCCATATGCAACTCATGGGGGATGGCCAGGTAGTAAGCCCTTTCATTTTCCCCTTGTTGCACCATAGCCTCAGGAGAGCCCCCATTGCAAAGTGGTTGATGACACTGGCGGGGAACGATTTCTTAGGAGCCCACAGCCATTCTCCTAGTGTCACTGGTCTCATTTCACCAATTGCTTCTGCTTATCTCCCCTCAGATGCGGTATTAGGGCCCTGAACTGGGCTGCCCGATAGTACATGTCAGGCAGGCCCATCCCTCCCTCCTCCTTTGATTGGGTCAGGACGCTGTATGCTATGCATTGTTTTTTCCCTTGCCACAGGAATTTGAGGATCGCTGAATTTATCTCTGCAAAATGAGTCCTTGGATGGCGATTGGAGGTATTTCGTATTGGTAGAGGAGTTTGGGAGCACCACCATTTTTACAGCATACAACCGGCCCAGCCACGATACCGTAAGTTTGGACCATCTCTCTAGGTCTTTGGTTATCTCTGCTCGAAGGGGTGGCAGGTTTGCCTCGTACAAATCCTCTGTTAACCTGGTAATATTAATTCCTAGGTATTTTAGGCTTTGGTGTGTGGTGGGTATTCCCCCTATAGTCTCAGAACTTTGGGTGTGGGGGTCTGGCGCCTTATACAAGAAGAGCGTGGATTTATCTGTATTAACTTTGAGCCCCGCCCATTTGCCAAATTTTTGTATTGGCTGAATCACTTTTGGAATGTCCTTTTGGGGATCCGTTAGATACTTGAGGATGTCGTCGGCGAACATTGCAAGTTTATGTTCCACTTCACCCACCTTAGCGCCCTTTATTGTGTTGTCCTTCCTGATGGTATTACCTAGTGGCTCCATGGATAGGGCGGAAAAGGAGCAGTGACAGGGGGCACCCCTGCCTGGTCCCTCTTGACATCTCTTTCTCCCCAGAGAGCTTGCTGTTCACCGCCACTCTCCCCTTCGGGGTTCTATAGAGGGCTTGTATCCAACGTATGAATAATTTGCCAAATCCCATGTTCCTCAGCACGGCCCATAAGAAGTCCCATTCCACCCTATCGAAGGCCTTCTCTGAGTCCATGCTGAGGAGGGCGTGGTTCCCATCAATACGCCTGGGGTATTCCATAATGTTCAGGGTTTTTCGCATCGCATCCGCCCCTTGTCTGCCCTTTTATGAAGCCCACCTGATCCAGGCGGGTGGCCAAGACCCTAGTGTATATTTTGGCATCAGAGTTCAACAGCGATATTGGCTGATATGATTTGCTGCATGCGGGGTCCTTTCCTGCCTTGGGGATTACTACTATGTGTGCAGCTGAGAATGACGGGGGCGCCCGGCCAGTTTCTCGCATGTGGTTAAATAAAACGGCTAGGTGAGGGGACAGAGTGTCTTCAAATCATTTATAGAACCCCATATCGTAGCCATCCTCTCCAGAGACCCTCCTGAGGGGAGTCTTTTTATGGCTGCCTTCACTTCTTTCGATTTGATGGCTGAGTCTAGAAGGACTTGCTCTGTGTCTGTTAGGTGAGACAGCCCAACCGCCGCAGCATAATCTCTCATCTCTTTTTCTGCCCTGGAGCCCTCTGTAGTGTAGAGGTTTCCATTATATTTGGCAAATTGGTTGGCTATTTTGTCTGCTGACCTCGCCCATCCCCCTTCTTCTATTCTGTGTTTTCCTCTCTGAGTTTCTCTTCCTGGAGCTTACGTTCCCTCTTACGCCTGGCCCCTTCCCTCATTAAATGTCCCCTCCAAACTCTCTTTCCAGCCTCCCATACTGTACCAGTGCTCACTTCCCCGTTACTATTAAGCTGAAAATATTATGGTATCGCTTCTGTCCAGTCCTGTGCGTAGAGCTTGTCCCGCCATAGGGAGTCCCGCCATCTAGTGACTGAGCCCCTCTATTTCTAGGGTTGTCATAACCATATTGTGATCTGACCAACCCACTGGGCGGATTGCACTAACCTGAATTCTCTGTTTGTTTTCTTTGTTGATCAGCAAATAGTCGATCCGAGTGAAGGTGTAGCCCCTTACATCTGGGTTGCGTGATCTCCAAACATCAACTAAGCCCTCACTGTTGATTGCGGCTGTGAATCTATTGATATCGTCCCTGGGGACACTCATAGCACGCACCCTCGTTTGCTGTCTATCCAATTGGGGGTCGGCCCAGGTGTTAGTCTCCCCCTATCACGACCAAACCGACCCCAGTTCCCCTTATTGACCTTGGTTGGGCGCGTATACCCCTGCCAGGGTGACCCTGACGGCCTCCCATTCGCCCCGGACCACTAATAGTCTTCCATTCATTGATGCCTCCACTATTGGGTTATCCAGGATAAATCGTTTGCTTAGAATAACCCCCACTCCGCCTTTCTTATGCTCTCCAGATGCCCAAAATATCTGGCCAATCTCTCTTCCCCTTAGCAGCCTTTCTTCCCCCGACCTGAGCCTGGTTTCCTGAATGAAGAGGACGTCCAGGGCGGCCCTGTCAAATTCCCTTACTCTTAGGGACCTCTTTATTGGGGAATTGAGCCCCTTAACATTCAACGTTCCCACTTTTAGCGTTGGTCTCCCCGGGCCCGCCATGGACGTCCCTGCCAAGTCTATGATGGGTCCCATTTCAGTGGCTTGTTTGATTTCCTGTTTCCCCTCTTCGTGGACTGCCTCGTTATCCTCTGAACCACCCTCCAACGTTTGCGTAACCGTTTGCTTCCCCTCCTCCCCTTCCCTTAAATTCGAACTTAACTAAACATCTTAACTGAACCGCCGCCATCAGGGATGGCCCATGTCATTGTGTTTGAGACGCCCTCCTAATACTGAGGGCCACTAGGGTTTAAACTCTGTCCTCAATGAGGGTAACATCTGATAATCCTATCTTTCTTGTACCATATTTTTTGCGTATTGCTATTTGGCCTTCAGCGTGGTCCCCTGTGTCTGTGTTTTGTATTACGTGTGGCTCCCTCCCTCATACCTTTTCATGGCGGCTTTGCAGTTGAAGTTGGATTCGGTTTGTATTACTTTCTCCCCACCTTGCCCCTTTCTTGTCTCTGCGATGCTTCTGCCCTTTCATTCGTCTGCAACGGCTGAGTACTTGGGGGGGCCTCAGGGGTCCCTAGAGGTGTTTTAATCTTCCAGGCTTCTCAGGACCTGTTTCGCCTCCTTGGGTGTGGTGATTCTGTAGTCTTCTCCTTTGTACTCGAAGGTCAGGTCGAATGGATAGCCCCACCTGTATCAAATTGCCTGATCCGTGAGCCACGTAGTAAGTGGCCTGCATGCCTTCCTTCTCGCCAGGGTTAAGCTCGAAAGGTCCTGGACATTTTTTATTTTGGAGCCCTGGAATACAATGTCCTGTTTCTGCTTCGCCCTGGCTAGGATTTCTGTTTTTTCCTTGTAGCTCAAAAATGTAATCACAATCGAGCGGGGCCCTCTTCCAAATGCTCTGCCCCCCCTGTGGGCCCTTAGTAGTAGGTGGCCTGCATGCCTTACGTCTCGCCAGGGTTAAGCTGGAAAGGTCCTGGACATTTTTTATTTTGGAGCCCTGGAATACAATGTCCTGTTTCTGCTTCGCTCAGGCTAGGATTTCTGTTTTTTCCTTGTAGCTCAAAAATGTAATCACAATCGAGCGGGGCCCTCTTCCAAATGCTCTGCCCACCCTGTGGGCCCTTAGTAGTAAGTGGCCTGCATGCCTTCCTTCTCACCAGGGTTAAGCTCGAAAGGTCCTGGAATTTTTTTATTTTGGAGCCCTGGAGTACAATGTCCTGTTTCTGCTTCGCCCTGGCTAGGATTTCTGTTTTTTCCTTGTAGCTCAAAAATGTAATCACAATCGAGCGGGGCCCTCTTCCAAATGCTCTGCCCCCCCCTGTGGGCCCTTTTGATTGCCACTTTTTACCTCCCTCATCTTCAAACAGTTGGTATATGATGTCTTGGACTGTTTTCTCAACTTGCTGGGGGGTTTCGCCTTCCTTCTCCTCTAGTCCAAGTATCCTCAGGTTTGACCTCCTTTCCCTATTTTCCATGTCCATCTCGAGCGTCAGTTCTTCCTCCCGTAGTTCTAAGTCCGTCATCCTGGCGTTTAGCTTCATTTCTATTAGGTCCACATTGGTCTCAAGGTTTTTGACTTTTCCTTCTATGCGTTCCACTTTACCTCGGATTTCGGAGATTGAGGTTTGACTGTCCGAACGCAATGCCTTAATTTCTGCCATGATTCCGGCAATATCGTCTTTGGTGGATGCCATACTCATTGCGTCTGTATTCGTGGGGGGGGCCTGCAGGTCACCTTGAGCTGGTCTTCTGTATCGTTGAAGCCTGTCAATACCCCCCTCGGGGTGAGTGCTAGGCCTGCGTTTTCCTCCAGCTGGTGCAGTCCATGTGAGTTTGTGGGATGGCACCCCTGCTGGTTTTGTGCTGCTTTCCAGCGTTTTCCTTAGCCAGGGTGTAGTCTGAGCCAATCGCTTGGGTGCAACCCCCTTGTCCGTCGACCCTCCGGGGTGTCTCCCAGGGGGGTTTTCTATCTTTTATTGGGGGTGACCCTCCCCTCGAGGGAGAAAAGCAGTCCTCCTTATTACCTCTTTCTCTGAGGAGCTGTGCACTCTGTTTTCTTTTTTGTAGCCTCCCGGCTTGTCCCCGCCTTTTACCTTTGGGGGGTGCGTCTCTCATGGATTTTCCGTTTCCCCAGGGGGCTCGCCCGGAGGGTTTATAGTTCTCCTGTGACCCTCTGTTGTTCCGAGCCACTTTTTGACTGCATGCGCCCCAGGCGCTCCGGTCTCTTCTGTGACTCTGTGCGTTGTCCGTTCAGGTCCCCCGCAGTTTGGATCACCCCCACCTCCTCTTTGCAGTGAGGATTGTCTGCTTCTGGGGTTCTCTCACCCCGGTAGTGATGTAGTAGTGTTCCCCTTTCGGGATCCTTTATTGCCTGGGTCCTACCTGGGACTCTCCTGCAGCCCTCCACTTCCAGTGCTCGCGATAGGGTCTGCGTCCTTATCTTCTCATGGGCTACTGTTTCCGTGGCGGATTGCACGGACCAGTGGGTGGTTCTTTTTATGGGGCCCCTTCACTGCCGGGCTCGTCTCGTTTGTGTTGGGGTCTCCCTTCCACGATCCGGAGCCTGGGGCTGTCAGAAGTCTGTGGCGTACACTCACCGCCCTTTCCTTGGGTCGCCGCGGGCTGTTGGTACTGCGCTCAGATTCATCCCTCTCTAGGGCGGACGGTGTGGCGCCTTCCTCTGCAGTCCCTCGGCGAAGATCCTCATTGGGCTCTCGGTGTCTGCTGCCCGCGGCCCGCCAACTTCTTCCCACGGGGGCTCTTCTCCGTAGTTTTTGTTTTCCCTTCAACTTTCACTGGTGCAAGTCACGGGGGTGGCCACTTCCCCCTGCCCGCGCCACACTGGGTTACCTTCGTGGGCCCGCTTCTTTGGTGATTCCCGTTGCGTGCTGTGTCCTCTTCCAGCCGGCTTCGGCTTTCTTCCTTTCCCGGGTTGTCCGGGCCTCCTTGCGGCACACGCCTGGTTCCCTGCTCTAGCTGTCTCAGAGCGATTTGCTGCTCACCGGAGGGCCACTGGTGCGCTGCTGGGGCCGGACGCTGGGTTTGCCTATTAAAGTGTTCCCTCGTCCGCCAGATCTATGGCAGGACGCTCTGCTCTGCGGCCGTCTTGGCTGTTCGATTCATGCGCCCGCCATTTTTCGGAGCTTCAAAGGGGGATGGGCAGCGCTCCGGGAAGTCGATTACCCTCTCCTTTTACCTTATTCTCGCTGCAATATCATCCTCTCTTTGGTTTACTCTTCCCAATATTGGTATTTTTTCATGGTTTTCTCCTCCAGCTCTATCTCATCTCACTTTTCACCTCGAGGCGGAGAGCCGAGCTTCAGGCAGACATTGCCTTCTGCGCCCCTTGGTGGTCCCCGTCAAGCCATTTTTTACCTCTTTGTTTAGAAAGAGGCTCACCAACCGAATCAAAATTAGATGCATGATCAGCCAAGTTGGTAGTACACAAAGAATTGAAATTAGCACTCACCAGAATCCTATAGTTTGAGTTGTGCACAAAGGCCTCTTCTAAGATTACATCCAGAGTTGCAAACGTGCAAGAGTTTGTCGGGCCGGATTCCAATACAAGGAGATTAAAAGAAGTTGTGCTGTAACAACATGCAATATGTTAATCGCAACGACTAAAATGTTGTTGTGTACTTTGACCACTCTTGATACCAGATTCGTGTGATTATTAAGGAGTATGGCTAGACCTCCATACGGCCTACCATGCAGTCCCATATTAGCTGGGACAGAGTAGGTTGTATAACCATTAATGTGGTATCTGTGGAGGTCCATAGTTTCTTAACAAAGGAGAATCGAGAAATCGGTAGCACAAAGCCGGGAGTTAAGCCAGGATACCAAGTTGATGAATCCACAGGAGGTCCATGACCTAATTGTGAATGCCAGCTGGCTACGGTAAGGAAGGTTCGCTTTTAGTGACCAGACTTTTTGCTAGAGGTTCTAACCATGACCAGTCTTTTATGACTTTAGATAGCGATGCAAGGTGTGCCATGGTCGCTTAGTTAGGCATATCCAGATTTGAGTTTGTTTTAAAGAGTGGGCAAGGAAGGAGGACTACATTTTTCAAGACAGGCAATACATTCAGAAGCTTCGTTTTTAGATAAAAACAAATAATGTGTGAGGCCAAATTGAATTAGATCATTGTTGTGCTCCCAGACCAATTTGGCAATAATAGAGGAGTGAAATTGTGAGATTATCCGATAATTGTTTGTAGTATTGAGAGTTATCCAGTCTAGGTCGTCCGAATTCAAAAGTCTCATGGGCGGGATGGAATCTGCCTGCAGAATAAAGGCTCTATTGATTCTGCGGTTACCATTAATAGCAGGGTCGCTCACCCATCCAATTGTATGAATGGTTTCTGCTGTAAAGGTAGTTCTGGGATTCTTTACTGTGTCAGGTGCGTTGGTACAGCTGCCACCAACTGTTGGTGGCAAAGAATCGGAAACCATGCCATGAGTGGCGAGGCAAGAGTCATTTGCTTTCGCAGAAGACAAAGAAACACCTGACGGCTGATTATTAGGCCGTGCCACCACTACACTCATGGCAGAAGAAGATGGAAGATTCGAGATCTCATTGTTAGATAACACAATTGGTTCCCAATTGGAACCCACCCTTTTTGTCATCGTTGGATAGAATGACGACAATTGTGTCTGCTTGGTAGAAAAGATGCGTGGGGGTGCCAATGAAAGGTGGTTGTTAGTTTCATCGGAGTGAGAAGAGAACCTCTCTGCGTTTAGACCCCCACCACTCATGGGGCATTCCGATGCATTATTAGCTGATGTCTCTAGGTTTTGTTGTTTAGCCTTTATTTATTTTTTTGCTTATTAGTTACACCATCATCAGCAAGCAACCAGACCAAACGACCAACGGCTACAAAGCCCGCCGTTTCTAAAATCGCCACAATGTCCAACTCAGACACAACAACTACCTGAAACCACCTCGGACCTTGCCCAACAAATACCAAAAGAACCGAGTCAAAATATTACTAACAAAAAAACAGAAAACCATTACCCCAAGCAACATAACAAAGAATCCAAATGAAAACTTTCAGATTTTCGAAAAAGAAAAAACAACAAATGAAATAAAATGCACCCAACAGAAAAATAACAAAAAACGACAAACGGGCTCGCGAGCGTTTCTAAGAAATATAAACCAGAACACCCAAATTGCTCAACAATCAAAGAAGAAACTACCAGTTGCCAACACACAAAGTATTCAAGTTCAGCTAGCCCAGACAAAACCCAAATTAGCGCAACCTATCCCGCCACAACCGCCGATCGACGAGGAATTGCTCAACATGACCACCCATGAAGAACAACCATCAGAAAACAATCAACAGTCTTCGCAACCAATAATCCAGACGAGTTACATAATGATCGACGAATACGCCTCAATCCTTGACCAACAATCGAAACAAAATCAAGACAACTCTACTGAACTCTCCCTAGAAGAAATCTCAATGATCTCAATGGAAAACATCTCAACAACCACAACCAGAGATGAAGCCTACGACCCCATCTCGTCGATTTCGATAACAACAACACCACAAGACTCCAGTCGACACAGCCAGATCCGACCAACATTTGTCAATCCACTACGACAAAATGAAATATATGAAATCCACATTGAAAATGCAAATAAAAACCTGGAACCGGTAATTCTAAATAGAACAAACCTACTACGCCTTTTTGGCGTAATACCTCGCCTGAACAAACTCACAACAAAAGACATTGCTCTGATAACCTTTAAAGACGATCGGAACTTGGACAAGATCGTCATAGAGCTCCCGGACCCCAATAACCAAGAACTCATCATATCAACACGAAGACAATTACACAAATTGGGCTTCTCATGCTGGGCCTCAACATTCACAAGAATACCAAGCAAACCAAAATATAAAGCAACAGCAAGTTACGAAGGAAAAAACATTGACCAAAGGAAACAAAAACAGGCAACTGACGATAGATACTCAAATCGTGCCTCAGAAGAAGCAGACTCAAACAGAAATAACAAACCAAACAGAACAAGCTTTGAAACTCCTTCATCAGACATTGCATCCATAGAAGACTCAATAAGAAGCCAACGACCAGACAGAGATGCCCACGCAATTAGAAGAATCTATGACTTCGAAAACACCTTTTTAGAAACAGAATCTACAGAATACTCAATGAACTCAAACTCATAACAATTAACGAACTATGGATTTATGTGGTCATTGTGCTCGTGGAACACCAGAGGAAATCTACATCTATTCACGGACACAGCCGCTGAACTAGAGCAATACCAATTCATATGCCTCCAAGAAACCTGGCTCAGCGATCCACCGGCATGCGATGGTTTTATCACATTCCTAAACCCAGCTATCGTACAAAAACAAGGAAGACCTGCTTCAGGCTTACTCGCCCTAATCAAGATAAACCCTCACAGCACAGCAATACTCTCCGAGAACATAAACCCTTGGACTCAACTGACCACAATAATATGTACAAAAAACCAGCAAAAGCGAGAAGACAAAAACAATTCAACAATCCTAATCCTAAACCTCTATTGGAACCCACTAGCAATATCAACAGATACATTCCTAAACGGAGTTTTCATCTCAATCGATGAGGCCACAACTAAATACCCGTCATCGGAAATAATAATATGTGGCGATCTGAACATCAAGTTATATGATAAGAACGGTGGCCTCTTAAAGCACTCAGATTTATCGGCAAACGCAAAGAGATGGATAAAAGAAACCACGATACGCAACCTACTCCTTCTAAGTCAAGGGAACACTTCGAAATCCTATACACCAACATGGAGCAGAGGTTCATCCCATGCAATCATCGATTATATATTTCTATCTGAAAAACTTCACCAATCAGTCACAAACGTGCAGACGATATTAACGGACAGGAGCGACCACAATCAACTTACCGCCCACTCTGAAGCGACACTGGAAAAAATAGAGTCAGCATTACCATCTCCTCTATTAGAACTAAACGGAACAACAACAAGACTGAGAATCCCACAAGCATCCTTAGCCTCATTACCGGAAAAATTCCTACAGGCAAGTCTGACAAATGCTCTAAAAATCGACTACGAATGGATCCTAATTCCGTTCCGACAAACCAGTAAAAATCGCCCGCAGAAAGACCATCGACATTCCTACAACCAAGAAATTGCCGAAAGGAAAAAAGCCTTAAACCGAACAATAAGACAGTTAAAGAAAACTCCAGCTCTCGATACCTCAAACCAGATTAAAATTCTGAAAAACAACCATCGAAACTGGACTAAATCACAAAAAAGTCTCATTCAGCAAGCAGATGCAGAAAACATATTGAAAATCCACAAATCCCACAATACAAAAGAACTTTGGAACTTACTCAATGACAATCAACAAAAACAGCACAAGCTTACAGCTAATGTAACCCAAGAAAAATGGATAACGCACTTTACTACCATTTACGCACCACGAGAAACAGATCAACAGAATACACAGCCCACAACAGACCCAACATGGAAAGTACACGCAGAATTTGAAGATTTCATCCTCCTGATTAACAAACTCAATACTTCTAGAGCACCAGGCCCAGATGGACTATCCAATGCCATAATCAAAGAAGATCCTAACGCTTGGGCAAGCCTCCTATGCCACATCACAAAACTGATCAATAAACTGCACAGAATACCAAACTCCTGGAGAACAGCAGTAATTGTACCAATCCACAAACAAGGCCCTAGAGAAGACCCCCAAAACTTCCGACCGATCGCTCTGCTCGATCCGCTAGGAAAACTATTTGCAGCAGTACTTCTAAACCAACTCACCGCGTGGGCCATAAAAAACAATAAATTCTCGACCAGACAAACAGGATTCACGGCCAATGTTGGAACAAACCTCAACCTGATATTACTACAAGTAATTAAACATGAAGCTATCAACTCCAACTCGACAATCTACGCAGCATTTATTGACCTAAAAATGGCTTTTGACGCAATCTCACGCGAAAAACTATGGTCGAAACTTAGAACATGGAACTGTCCACCTGATATCCTAGAACCGATTATTCTGCTGTATTCAAAAACCACGATAAAAGTTAGATTGTCGAGACAAGGAGCTACAACATCTGCCATACCAACAGAAAATGGACTCAAACAAGTCTGTCCTCTCGCAGCGACACTCTACAACTTGTTCACTGCTGATATCGAAGAACATCTAAAATCACATAAAACCAATCCCCCCAAAATCAACTCGATCCCAGTCCCAGTCATGGCATACGCCGATGACATTGTGTTACTAGACAAAACACCGACTGGGTTACAAACGACACTGGCAGACCTAAGCCATTACATGAAAAAAAACGAACTAACGATCAATACGGAAAAAACAAAGACAATGACTCTCACCAAACCACTAAAAAAAAGAACAAACCAGCGTATCTTTACGATCAACAATGTCGAAATAGAAAATGTTACTTCGTTCAAATACCTAGGGATCACAATAAACCAGTCAAAATCAGAAGAGCAGTGGATAGACAAAATCGAACAAACATCTCAAATGCTATCAAGACAAGGCTGCCTCCTTCACAGAAAATACGGCAAGTCCTCCTTCAAGCCAATTATCTCCTACTACAGACACAAGTACATTCCGATTCTGACCTACGGTACTGAAGCAATGTTGAACGCTCAGAGAGTCAACTGGACAAAATATGAAGCGGCTTTCTGGCGCAAAGTCCTTCGACTCCCACAAACATTTCCAATGCCAAGAATACGCTATGAATTGGCAACTCAATCAATTGAATCAGTCGTACAATGGAAAAGACTAGATATTTTTCGCAAAATACTGACAGATGGGAAAACTCCAGCAATTCAAATACTGCAACATAAAGAAAACACCTTCAATACGACAATATTGCAAAAATGGAAAGATACAATGAGAAAAGAAATGGATAGTGAAAATATCACAGAAGAACTGCTTATACTTCGTCCACAACACGCAAAAACAAAACTGCTGCACAACGACTGGATAAAGACCATCCAACAAAAAAATACCTACAAACAGAATCTACATTGCACAAAAGACAATAGGAGAATCCACAAACCACCAGCCTACCTGCAAACCTTCCCAGACCAAACCATTCGAACAACATTTCTAAAAATTCGCCTAAACATTCTTCCTACAAAAGCATACCTATCTACAAAAAGACAGATCAAGCACGAAGACAACTACTGCAGGTTCTGCAAAGACCAAAAAATCGAGGAAACCATATTCCACCTCGTCATGGAATGTAATGAACTCGCCTCACAACGGAAAGAATTCGGTGCTTTTTTTCAACTTTCATCGACACAAATGTGTACGCAAGAAAGATGGACCGCTCTCCTCAGCGGCCACAACAACAAGTACACTTACACAATTGCTCTCTTCCTATCTTCTATACTCGAACTAAACAAACAAAATTAAAAAAGCCAATCCAACTCAAGCAAATGATGAAAAAGTTTTCAAATAAACTACAGCATCAAAAAAAAAAAAAAAAAAAAATTAGCTACATTGGACACCTCAATGGATTTGAATACAATACTAGACAGTGGTTCTTTTAGTTGAAGGGCCATGAAACTTTCCTCGTTTAGCTGATTTTAAATCGAGGATACCATCTTCATTTGATAGATTAGAAAAATGTTTGATATGTGAGTTATGGGTTTTACTTTTGAGCGGAATTAGATTTTTTTACCAGCATCGACTCTTTTAAGTTTTTAGTTGGCTAGTCCTTTGATAGTTCTGTTTTGTAGTCGTCTAGCTTTGCGTGACAGGAAGTGTTTTGGGGGTGTATCCACACCCAGGTCACAAGTACCCTCCGCCTCTGTCTCGTAGACCCAGATGGTAATCCCTCTTGGTCTAGGTGTTCAGTGAGAGCGGAGGGGCTGTCGGAATGATCCACAGAAGTGACAATTTCAACATCATTAGTCTCACCTTGCAAAGCACTATTGGATTGGCAGAGGGTAAGCGGAACATTCGTAGTTTTGATTCGTTTTTTAATTTCTCCAATTTTGGCAGAATTAGATAAGATATTATACCATAGGTCCCTAACTTCATTGCTCCCTGGAACACTGTGGGCAGAAGTAGAGGCAGTGAGAGCTTGGGCATAAGATTTTGGGGGGTCACGAACAAACTCGTTACAGTTTTGAGTTGAACTAGGAGAGGTATCATATGGGCTAGATGGGGAGGCCTTGGGTAACAAAGCAGATTTAGGCAGGGGCGCAGGATGTGATGTAGACGTTGCAATAAAAAAATTCCTGAGCACATATAAAGCCTTCTATTTTGTTAAGTTTCGCCAATATGTCAGCCATAGATGTTTTTATGTTCCTCAACTTCAAATGCGTTACATCGTGGCCCGTATCCAAGAGATTTAGAATTCGAGTAAGCACCAGGAACGAATACTCTTGACTGAGGTCATGAGAGATCAGCGAGTCCACCAATGGAGCACTCACTTGGGGTTCGTGGCCAGAGCACGTAGGCTGAGGAGGAATGGTACAATTCTGGTAATCATGGTGAAGAGGGTCATGATTGGGGCTTTCCTCCATATCAGGCCCAGACTTCGAGATAGGAGAGCTTGCGATTGGGATTGAGTGTGTTCTAATGGGTGGAATAACAGGTATGTAAGAGTCATGTAGAACGTTGACATGTGGGTGTCTTTCATTAAAGCAATGGACTTCATCGAAACCCTCTCGTGGTGCAATGACTGGGGTAGATGGTCCAAGTGAAAGCCGCACTCTTTTTCCCAGTTCGGCTAAAACGTAAAAAGTAGAGAGGGAGTCTGGGAGGGCCATTGACACTATATTCAAAGAGGGGCTTGAGAACAATATTTGTAATTAAGGGGGCGCTGATCACTTGCGTTGGGGTCCATTAGTAATAGCCTTAAAAGGGCATTTAATTCACAACTGTGCACAATTCCTTGGCTTCTTTCAGAGATGTGAATATGCAAGTTAGTCAAGTAGATGAATCTGTGTTCTCGTCTGAAGTGTGTCCCCCCGTCCTTTAGTTGGGATCTGACTTATGCTGAAAGATCATCTATCTATGCTCGCTCTCAGTGGGTTCTTGGTTCATGGAGATTTACTGAATGACAAGGAAAGTGGCATCTAAGGATAATTGTTCATTGCGCATTGAAAACATGATCTGCAGAGCCCCCTCACCCTGACATCATTGTAATTAATCCACATGATGTGATGCAATGATGGGTTTTTAATTACATTTGTTATATTTTTTGCGTGTTTTTAAAAGCTGGACATGCACCGTTCTCACAAAAAAATCGCATAATGAGTAATGTATGCATTTATTAGAAAATGTGCTTAAGATGTTGGCTGTACAAAGTAAAATGAAAAAAAACACCACTTTGATAAACAGTTTGTAACAATTGTCTTTGTTACAAAATCACATGACGGGGCATAATTGGGAATGTATTGATTCCTTTGGTTTAGGGGACCACAGTTCTTTTGACTAATACATTTTACTTGGGCGGGTTTCTGTGGGTCTCTCTCTTTTTCTCTCCATCACGCTCTATTTTGCTCTTTCTCTCTCGCTCCCTTTCTCCCTATCTCTTTTCTTTCTCTCCCTATCTGTCTCTCCACCTCCCATCTTTTCATCTCCCTGTCTGCCCATCCATGCCCCTCTCTCGCTCCCTCTCCCCCTTGCCCTTTCCCCCTCGCTCCCCCAGGCTTCCCCTCCTCTCCTCCCCCTGGATTCCCCTCCACTCCTCCCCCTACTCTCTCTCTCTCATATTCCCTCTCACCCTGTCTCTCATCCTATCTCTGCTGATGGTCTCCCCTTTCTGCATGTGATGATTCAGTCTCTTTTCCCCACAGCTTCTCTCGTGCCCTCCGAGGAGGAAGATGTGCCAGAAGGAGAGTTTGAGATGCTGGAGGTGACAATTGACACGTTGTCTCTCCGTGAGTTTGAGGTGCTGCCAAAACGTAATCACAAAAAGAAAAAGAAAGCGGGCAAGAAAAGTGGCAGAGGTGAGCTTGAGTGTTAAGAGCCTCTGGGGACGCAGCGTAGGAGAGAGTTCAGGGTAACATGCAAAATGGAGGTTCCCATCCCTCTGTTCTTATGAAGGAAATCCAAGGTTCGTTTGTATTCATTATTTGTATTAGAGCATTCTAATGACATGTCTTCAATATAATATGTTGCAAAAATCAGATGATGCATTCTCTATATTGGCGGTCTGAAGCCTGTGGTATTCCAGAGGTTTTGAACTGATCATCATTATCCATTACCATTGGCTATGCTGGCAAGGTCTGATGAGAGTTGTAGTCCGACACCTCTGGAAAGCCAAAGGTTGCTGGTCCTTGCTCTATATTTTAATTTCCCTTTGTAGTATTATGAAACAAATAGTCTAACTCCAAATTTCTGAACCTGATGTGATTCTAACCTTGTTTCACAGGGATATCGACTGGAGAGGAGCAGCATTTCCACTCATCTCCTTTAAATTCATTTTTAGTGCCGATAAATCATGATGGGGAGCCCCAGCGATAGGGCACATTTTAGACCCTGTCAGAGCTGAGTCCTGGCCCACTTAAAGCCCTGTGTAGGAGGATGGTTGGAGGCTAGAACAAAGGGTGCAGAGTTTAAAAGGCTAACCTACCCAGCACAGGGCTCCAGATTGTACTGATCAAATATAAACGTTTCTTATTGTGTGCTATCAGATTGAGATCCACCACATTAAGGACAGACAACACTGCAAACCCTGTTTCTAGTGTGATGTTGGGAGAGCAACCAAAAAAAGTTGTGTTAGTACTAGGGTAGATAGCGGTCAAAATAGTAACAGTACAAGGTTATCAAAATAGCATAGATTGTAGAGGCACAGAGACAAGGTTTTTTGCACTGGCTTCTGCATGGCTTAGTGGCCTTCTCTGGATTGTTTACGAGATGGACAAGAATTGAAGCATGTTGGCACTGCCTTCTTGTTGCTACCGTAGGCAAGCTGCAGGCTAGGGGAAGGGGTTGGTATCAAAGGAAATTCGACTAGAGGGGCTCGGGGGCAAGTGCTGGCGGCCAGGAAGGGAGAGATGGGTAGCATGAGTAAGCAGAAGTAGCAGATGATTCTGGGTTTCATTTACTATCAACTTGTGGGTGTCAGTGGTTGCCAAGAGATCAAACTCTCTCTGACCATGCACAGAGCAGTTGAGATTTCCCAAACGGAGCTATGGATGGAGTGAGTATATGGCTACATACCTGTGTTGTGAAGTTGGGGGTGGAAGGGATTGGACACATGGGCGTGTCTTAGGGTTGTGAGGTTAGCATGTAGGTGCACATGCATGCAGCTTTATCAGTGGCAGGGGACAGTGTTCTTTTTTAAATTGCTTCTTACTTTTGGACCACGTAAAGCCTGATTTTATCATATGTTTCCACTTAAAAGAACTGGAGAATAAGGTGTTGGAGACCATTCCACAAGAGCTACCCGCCTCTGCCTCCAGGACAGCAGAAGGCCAACAAGAGATTCTCCGGAGTAGAAAGCAGCCCAAGGCCTGTAGAGATCGTCATATATTCAAGGAAACAGGTCAGTGATCGAGAGTGCCTATAATAATTATCTTTTTTTGGCTTATATAAACCATTTACAATTTAGCGAAATGTTCTTACAAAATGCACATATTTACAAAAGCAATTCATATATTTACATCCAATAAAATTTGAACAAATCAAACAAGAAGTTCTCTTAAAAAAACCATAAAAAAAAGCTCGTTTTCGATGCATTAGTTATTCACATGACTTTCACCTCAAACTAATGGTTTCAACATAATCATACGACTGTAACATTTAAAGAAGCCCTCACAACATACTTTTGATGACAGGGGAACAATTTCAGCTTCTATTCTGTTTCCGTTTGTGAATTTAGATTTCTTAGACTTATGGCTGACCATACCACATTAAAGTAGCCAACAAGGCAACTCTGCCATCCTGGGAATTCATTCTAGAGAACATATGGTATTTAGGAATGTATGTACTTTTAGTTTCAAAGATGTTGTATTTCCATGTAACATATCATACCAAAGTTTATCCCTATCAACGTTTGATGTATCAGTTACATACCTTGCAAAGCATTCTATTCTTGAGTGATTTAAGTTTGAGCACACCAATAACAAATGCGACAGGGATTCATTAACCTCCTGAATGTTTACAGAATCTGCATCCAGTAGAACCTTGAGCATTTAATCCTCTAATAACTAATATTTCAATGCAATTCAAGACGTTAAACCTTGAAACGCATCGTCCTATTTCTAAACATCCTTGAGGGGTATTTTACCAAATAGTTGTCTGGTTTTGGAAACCATTTCCAGTAAGAAACCACTTGTGCGTAAAGTTTCGAATTCAGCAATATAACATTATTCTCTAGCCAATCATATGCTTTTACCGTTTCTTTTACTTTAACTGGCTTGCTTATCAAGGTCTGCAAGGACAAACCTACTCTTGCCATTATTTTTTCACAAGACTCATTTAGAGCCAACATAAAATTGCTCTGCTTATCTGCATTCAACTAATAGTACATTGAGTCACTTTTTGCCATTAAACATTTTCTTAACAAAGCTAGTTTTTTGATATTCATAATACAAACAATCGATGTTAAACCTAACTCATACTGAATCGATTCAAAGGGTGTACATTTTGGTATAAAAAATAATATCTTGCGTAATATTATGGCTTCCAGCTGTTTCAAAAAAGGCGCTATAGATTCTGGCAAGAATTCTATACCATAAGTTAGGATTGGAATAATTTTCAGCCTATAAAATTGAATGCAGGGAACTAGGGTACATTTTCCAAATCTTCTTTCGATGGCTTTAATTTGATTCATCGCTTTTTTAGCTTTAAGTAGCAGTGTATTTTTCGATAACGCATTCGAGTTTGAGCTATGCACAGAGTAACCCAAAAATCTTAAAGCTGTTTGGCTCTTTATTTTAATACCACTACAATTCCAAGAAGACCATACAGATTTCACCTTTTTACAGCCTGCGTAAAAGATAATGGTTTTGGTTGGGTTCATTTTTAGTTTCCTTTCCAATATATACTCGCCAAAGTCAGTAATTAATCTTTGTAGACCTATTTTGGAGCCATCTATCAATAAAAAGTCGTCGGCATAAACAATCCAGCAGATAGTAATCCCTCCTAGCTTTGGACCTATTAACCCGCTCGAGTTTAGTTTCTTGCCTGCTTCCGCCACATACAGATTAAATAAAGTGGCTGCCAGCCTGCATCCTTGTTTCAGACCATTGGCCATATTTATTGTGTCGGATAGGAGGCCTTTGTTATTTAACCTGACCCTCATGACTGTGTCTAAATATAGATTACATTTAGTAACCCACTGTCAATTCCCAGTGACACTAGCGTTTTCCATAGTGTGGGTCTATCCACTAAATCAAATGCTGACGTCAAATCCATCGATGCTACATACAGATGGTCAAATGTTTTATATTTAATTGAACTCAGAAGTTGGTGCAACAAAAGACCCCCCCCCATCAGTGCCAATACGTCGCCTAAAGCCATTCTGTCTAACATCTAAAACCAACTTTTCGTCCATCCATGTTGTCGGTTTCTCCAAAACGATAGCAGTGAAAATGTTGGATTCCACGTTTAAAAGAGTAATGGGTCTGTAGTTATAAGGACTCATCCTGTCCCCCTTTTTGAAGATAAGTAACACATATGACATTTTCCACGCTACTGGATTTAATTTTTTTACTGCATATATCCTGAAAAAGTACTGTCCTAAGTTTCAACCAAATAAGAGCGTGACTTTTCAGATTTACGAACGAGAGAAGATTTGGACCGTGTGTAGACGTGGATTTTGATTTTCTGATATGTCGCGGGATGTTCGATTCAGTAATATCCAGGGACCAATTATCCTCTATACCATTACCAATTTCACATGGCACTGCTGATTTTATATAGATGGAACTGAAGTGTTCATACCATGATATAGAGTCAATAGGATTCGTTTGCAACTGATGCTGGTCTACTTGATTGTTTTTAATAATCGGCCAATACTTATGTGGGTTAGATGTGTTCATGGTTTTCAACATCATTTCACCATCATTTTGACTGATCTGGACCTTAATGCTTTTATGCCAATTTTTATAGTTCTGTTTGCATGCCTTGATCTTTATTTTTCCCTCTAGTGACCAGCAGGACTCTTTCTGAATAGATCTAATAGATTGCCTAAGGGCCGTTTTTTTTTAATTTCACTGCTTCACTGAGGTATGCTTATGGGATTTGTGTTCCCATTGTTTGACTTTATTCGTAACTTTGCTACGTTCTATAGTGCCATCTATATAGTCAGCAAATAATTCTACAGAGTAATTAGTACATTTGAATTCATAGGATGAATATGCAAAATCTTGAGACAACATAGCATTGAATGTTCTAAGATTGTGCCTAGACCACTTAACACATTTACCATTGTTACTAGCTACGATCTGAATTGGAAAGTGTGTAGCTTTAACTTGCATTTTGGTCCATGGCAGATCCAAACAGAGCATTGCATGGTCACTATACACAGATAGCACCACATCGAAGTTATTGCATCTCAGTATATCTTGATCGCTCAAAAAGATATAATCAAGAATTGAGCTCGCTGTCATGATGCCCGCTCCCGGGGAGCCGGTTCAAGCCCTGCGTCCCCGAAAGCGGACATCCAGTCCCCAAGGAAGGACCCAGCAACCCCATATAGGGGCCCTTTGGACAGTGTCCTGGCGCCTATGGCGCCAGGCTCATAAAAGACATCAGTCCTGGCGCCATAGGCGCCAGGCTCATTATGGGAGTGCTTGGGTGCACTTACCTGATGCAGACCATGCTGCAGGATCCCGGCCTCCTTGAGGCCTGAAAGGAACTACTTTACCTGTGGGACTAATTTACCATCCGGGCGTGGTCGGGGAAGGATACATACCTGATTGGAGGAAGGATACATACCTGGAACTTCTTCCAAGGCTATTTAAACCCTACCCGAACAGCCACACGTGCTTCACGTTCTGCATCTAGCAGCTGGACGCTCACCGTGTCTGCTCCTGCATCCTGACTTCTGCCACGCCTGCCAGCATCCTGGATCACCTGCAAAGGAAGAGAAGAAGAGAACAGAAGAAGGAAAAGTCCTTACCTGCTAAATCCGCATCCCGGAGACATCTCGCCGACAATCCTGAAAAGGAAGACTTTTATTTAAAAGCTCATCGCGTCGATCGCTGCAGCGCCGCTTTCCACTCACCTTTACAGGGCGCCTCCATGTTCAGCAGCGATCATCCGGATTCGCAGTCACGCCCCAGCACCTAGGGAGAAAAAGACCAGAACAAAAGGTGAGAGAGAGAAGGGAATAAGGAAAGCTAAATCTCCATGTTAAGACTTACCTGTTGATTCATTCCCTCTTCATTTCGGGTCTGCGCCGCATCCTAGCATTTCCGGACCCCGGCCCCTAAGGGGAAAAAGAGACATCAGCGTTAATGAGCGAATGAAAAGACATTACCAAAAGACGCTCATTAAAGACTTACCTGATTTCTACAAGGATTTCACCTCTCATCTCGGGTCGGTGCCTGTTCCCCGGCATTCCGTACCCCGGCCCCCATGGGGAAAAAGACACTAGCATTAGTACATTAATACATGGACACAAGGGGAACCTCTTATCAAAAAAAACTTACCTGGAAGCCAAGCAAGTTTGGTTCTCACCAATCCGAAAATCCAGTGAAGTAACTGGATACCCACGTGCCCCTGCATCAGAAGCAGGATGGAGAGCTCGTCCTTCCAGACCCTAAGGTGAGACGCTACGAGGAATCACAGAAGGGTTTCGAGGAGGGTGAGAGGGGAAAGTGGGAGGCCATTTGCATTACCCCGCAAACAGTTAATCCCCTATTTTCGCCTACAGAAGGATACTTCTGCGAGCCAGACAAGCCAGATTTGGGGGCCCGGTCCAGTCCGTCTTCCGAACCCTGCGCATCACCTTAGAAGAGGTCACAGCAGCGCGAACCAGGCCAGCGCCTCCGTGGGAGTCAGG
Organism: Ambystoma mexicanum; assembly: GCF_040938575.1. Classification (NCBI taxonomy): domain Eukaryota; kingdom Metazoa; phylum Chordata; class Amphibia; order Caudata; family Ambystomatidae; genus Ambystoma; species Ambystoma mexicanum. The sequence goes on along the minus strand of NC_090931.1, from coordinate 1,468,081,850 downwards.
TGAGCGTTACACTCTTACCCCGAGCATACCAGGTAGCTTTGTTATTAAAAACTAACATCAAATTCCTGCTTTTGGCAAAATTTTGCCACTGGCTCCCTGTTTTTTTTGTCAGAGCTATTAAATAACCCAGAACCATACAACATCAATTCATATTTAGATATGTTGCAATCGGCATTCAACTCACCACCTATAATGATGTGACCAAACGGATGAATATCTAGCCAGTTGTCAAACAATACATTTAAGCATTCAAATAATTCAGCCAGTTGGTCGTTGTTCTTTATGCATGCATTCCAATATATGTTACACAATAAAATATGAATACTAGTTTCTTTGATGTTTAGTAGAAATCCAGCTAGTATAGCATAGTCCAACACTGTAGAACAGAACTCAAACACAATGCTGTCATCTATTTTGTAGGCAATCGTAAGGCCACCACTTGGTCTACCAGCAGGCCCTTTTTTAGCCGGTAGTCCTTTCGTGGTATAACCATCTAAATACAAATTACCTATAGCCCATGTTTCCTGAAGCATAATGAAATCGAACTCTTTCAACTTAACACATTCGGAGTCATCTTTTAGCAGCTGTTTATGTCCCCTAGTATTCCAAGATACTAGTTGAAAGTGTAGCTCTTTACTAAAGGGGTTTCTGTGTCGATTTTAACATCTATATTGGCTCTCTAAGTGAAGAAGCCAGCATCCTCCATTCTTGCATGTCTTTGAGGCAGGCCTTGGCTTCATTCACTACCACAGCCCCTTTACCTTGCATAGACCATTCGTCAGAGTATCTTGACTTCATTTTGCACGCTGTTCTTTGATCTTATAAATTCTATTTTTTTACATTCCTTATATGTAAATGGCATTACATCAAAACCTTTTTTTTGTAGGGAACCAGCATCTTTCAGAATCAGGGCTCTGACCAGCAGCAAATTGACAATCAGCCGCGCATAGTCATATATCAAGTTATGCATGAAGTCCACTAATTGTATATCTGCAGTGGATATCAGACTCAGTTCTGGGATATCGCCAAACAAATTCAGAATACATGGTCTATTCAAGGCTCTGGGTCCCCCTTCCTCAAAAAGATAATACATTATTAGACTTGACTCGTTTGGAAAGACCGGAGCCCTAAGATTTTCTAAGTTATCTTTATCATACGCAGGATTATTGAACTTTACTGATCTATCATACACACTGCTTTCATTCTCATCAGACCTGGGATTACTCTTATCTATAATGTCTTTTAGCTCTTTCAGGCTGAGTACATTTACAGACTGTTTCACCACTGGGGTGGCCTCTACAACCACTCCCCTTGATTTGATATTGTCTGTGACCAAGGACAGTTTCTTTGTGAGTATCTTTTCTAATACCTCATTCAGATCTTGTTTGGACATATTCTTGAGTATAACTTCCTCACCCATCAATGATACATTAATTGGTGTAGGAAGATCAATGCCAGAACAACTTTTGTCCTTGTGGTTATTGTCACTTCCAATGTTGGCCGGCAAGGTGAGTTTCTCATTAGTATCCTCCACATTATCATGACACACATTTAGCAGCGTATCATCTAAGCATAATAAGGATTGGTCATTTATTTTATAGTTTGTTAGTCAGGGAGGTACCCGCAGATATCGGCGTGTTTTCCCTCAAGATAACTTCAGGATTATTAAAAATGTCAAAGATATCTGCCACTCCCCTTTCCAATATTCGTAGGTTTTTATCAATCCTATCAGAAACCTCTTTGTGTTTTAGTACTTCTGACAGTTTAAGGGGGCCTTCTATGTATTCATTTTGGATATGTGGCAACTTGGGGGCAATAGCAGGTGATATAGCGTTTGTTTTTTGTTTAATTTTGTTGGAAGCTACTCGGGTATCATCTTGCATGTTTTTTTTTTCTGATTGATAGTCTGCCAAGTCATCACGCGGGTCCACCCCTCTCATGAACTTGCGAGATGACATATTAGGTCCACCGCCCTTGACGCCATTTTTTTGCGATTGTTTTTAAAAAAAATCTTTTTTTATTTTTTTTTCTTTGTTTTTGATTGGTTTAGGACCTGCTATGTCTTTACTTATATTCATGATAGAGCATGCAGCCGCTCGCACGTCTGTGGTAAGGATAGGGTCAATTGTGCTCACTTTTTCTTTTGTGTTTACCATTGGTTCCTTTACCACAATAACATCGACAATCGCTTTATCGTGCTGTGCCGAACTTTCTGCTGTGGGTCTCAAATCTGTTTGATACTTTGCCTCTATTTTCTTTTTTTTTTTGTTGAAACATTTTATTGGGTTTTTAACAATGTAACATTTAGAGTCATCAATGCGCCTTTTGTGATATCTTGTGTGTCCCCCCTCACTCCCCTTCCTCCCCGACCTCCCAAGACAACAGTTTTTTTTCTTCAGTTCAGCCTTCACCAGATGTCCATCATGGGCTGCTTGCTTCGTCAGCGGAAGCAACTTCCCCTCTTGGGTTGAATAGTGACACCGTGAGCGCCACCATTGATGTAGCTCTTCACTAGTATCTAGTTTCTGTTCTCGTAGTGCATTCTCCCGTGCCCCAGCTTCTGCCGTCGCCCACTTTCGGAGGTCTTCCCACCACAGTATTGCGCTTGGGTTTTGGGGCTTTTCCAACCCATAGCGATGCGTCTCTTCGCTAGAATGTACATCTGGTCCATGAGCTTGTTCAGAGGTTTGTTCTTGCTTTTTTTATATCTGCCCAGGATGCACGCCTTTGGTGACTGTACGTCTAAGGTAATGTCTGCCTCGGCCACCTTTGCAGCGATTTGTGACCAAAAGGATTGTATTGTCCGGCATCCCCAAAACATGTGTGTCCTCCCCACGCGGGGTTCGTTGCATTTTGGGCATTCTTTGATTCTCGCCCCCTTGAACTTGGAGATGACCTCCGGTGTGAGGTATGCTCTACTAATGATTCGGAACTGTATAAGTTGCAATCGGGCGTTTCTGGATACCTTTTTATGATAGTGGGTTATGGATTCCCATTCCTTATCCTCGAATTGCAGGCCCAGCTCGTGTTCCCATTTCTCTTTGCTCTTAAGGTCTTGCTTAGTTGTGCTGTCTAACAGTGTTTCGTAGAGCCTCGAGGTTTCGTGTCCTCCCTCGGCTGCGTTCAGCATGTTCTCTATGGCCTCGTGCCCTGTTTCTAGGTTCTCGACCTCTGGCCATCGGTCCGTGAGCCTTCTTACCACCGCTCCGTGGAGTAGGAACTGCGCCGTTGGTAGTCCCGAGGTCTCATGTAGCTCCGCGAATGTTAAGATCCCTTGGTCATACACCAGGTCACCCAGTGTGGCGACTCCGCAGGATTCCCATGTGTTTCTTACCTCTTTTAGACCCCCGGGTCTGTTCGTCATGATAGCGGCTATTGGAATCTGAGGGGAATATGGGTTGTTTATCTTCGCAGTCTTGCAGGCTCGTTTCCAGATCTGGATCCCTAGTTTCACCAAGTATGGGTTATGTTGAGTCGCGCTTGCTGGGGTCCCGTAAAAGTCTCTGAGTAGCATGTGGGGGATAGTAGGAGTCGGGTGTCAGTTGTGGTTTCATCTGCCATCCATTGCACTACGTGTTTCAGTTGACCTGCTAAGTAATATAGTTCGAAGTTGGGGATTTTCAGGCCTCCTTTGTCGTAGGGTCTCTGTAGCACTTCTAGCGCTACTTTGTGCCTCCCTCCCTGCCAGAGGAATCGTCTGCAGAGTTTGTTTAAATCTTTGAAGAACTGCGGGGGGATGTTGAATGGGACGTTGGTGAAGTAATGTAGGAGTCGGGGCAACGCCACCATTTTAAGAAGCCCAGCTCTTCCTGCCACTGAGAGCGGGAGTCTATCTCAGAAGTCCATCGATTTTTCTAGGCTTTCTTTTGCTCTTACCGTGTTCAAGGTGTGTTCGGTCTTAGGGTCTCGGTGGATGGTAATTCCCAAATATTTGAAGGAGGTGGTCTCCCACTTAAAGGCCATAGTAGGGAGACTTTCTTCTCTGGCCCCACTTAGAGCTGCTAGGGGAAAGAGGCATGACTTTTCGTGATTGATTTGTATCCCCGTGTATCTGTGGAACCCGTCTAATGTCTCTAGGATGTATGGCAATATGTGTTCTGGGTTGTTTAGGTATAGGAGTGTGTCGTCTGCTTACATAGAGACCAGGTGGGTCACTCCGTCTATCACTATGCCCCCATCCGCGTACTCCTGCCTTAGGTATGCTGCTACAGGTTCGATGGCTATGATGTACAGCATGGGGGAAAGTGGACATCCCTTCCGCGTGCCCCTGTAGAGGTGCCATTTGTCTGAGTATGTATTGTTTGTACGCACTCTGGCCGTGGGGTCAGTGTATGAGAGTTTGGTCCACTTTAAGAATGCCGGCCCTATTCCCATCTTGGTCATGGTGGCGTGTAGCCAATTCCACCGGACTGAATCAAATGCCTTAGTGGTATCCAAGGATGCCAGTGCGCATTTCTCAGGCCTGCCATTGGTGCTCTATATGACGTGGTGTAATTTGTGCAGGTTCTCTGTAATGGTTCGCCCTGGCACGTAGCCCGTCTGATCGTGGTGGATCAGTAGCAGGACCACTTTACGCAGCCTCCTCACTAGCAGCGCTGTCAGGATCTTGTTGTCTGAGTTTAACATAGATAGGGGCCTGTATGAACTGCACTCTTCTCCATTCTTACCAGGTTTTAATAGTGGAATGATTACGGCTTCTCTCATGGTGTCTGGGAGGGTGCCTATTTCGTATGCTTCGTTAAAAACTTGGGCTAGGAGAGGTGCCAGTGCGTCCTCATACGTTTTATAAAACTCCCCCGGGAGCCCATCAGTTCCTGGGGCCTTTCCAGACGGCAGGGTTCTGATGGTGGCCATCACCTCGTCTGGGGTGATGGGCTCGTCCAGGGCCTCGGCCATTTGTGCATCTAGTTTGGGCAGCCTGATAATGTCCAAGACGTCTTCTATTTCAGTGTCTGAGGGCGACGGGGGGGTTGGTATAAAGGTCCTGGTAGAACCCAGAGAACGCCAAGTTTATCTCTGCCTGTGTGTGTACTACTGCACCGTCCGGTCTACGGACTTGGCAGATGGGCTTTCTGGGGCTTTCTCGTTTGTAGAGCCAGGCTAGGAGTTTCCCTGGTTTGTCACCGAGGGCATGACTCCTTTCGACATATTTTGTGTAGCTGAGTTTCCCTAGTTTTTCCCAGTGCACTAGACAGGCTTGTCTGAGCTCTACCACTTTTTGCGTGTGATCTGGGTCCGAGGAGGCCTTGGCTTCTAATTCCACCAGCTCTTCCTCGCTGCGTGCTAGTGAGGTTACGATGGATCTCTGGGCTCCCCCTATAGCTGCAATCATTTCCCCCCTCATGACCACTTTGTATGCCTCCCATGCTGTGCTCATGCGTTGCATGCTATTTTCATTTATTTGCCAGAAGTCCTGTGTGCTCTTCCTGATCTGTTCGCGGAAGGCCGCGTCCAGCAGGGCCTCGCCCCTAAGCCTCCACGTCGGCGCGGGGGTTCTGGGTGCGAACACCGTCCAGGTGGTTGTTAATGGGAAATGGTTTGACAACACTCTGGCCAGGTATTGTGTGTCCCCAAACGAGGCTTGTTGCTCTTCGCTCACAAATATGTAATCTAATCTGGTGTGAACAGCATGTGAAGGTGAGTAGAAGGAGTACTCTCGTTTCTCGGGGTGTTGCTCCCTCCATAAGTCTTTAAGCGCGAATTGTTGTCAGTGCGATCAATATTTTGGCGGGTGGGGAAGGGCAGGTGTGTTTGCTGTCTGATCTGTCTTTGCGGGGGTCTAGGGTGCAATTGTGGTCTACCCCCCATATCAGGGTGCTATCTCTATATGGGCCGAGCCGATTGTATAGTGAGCGAAAGAAGACTGTGGCGTCGTGGTTGGGGGCGTAAGTGTTAATTAGGCAGACTTCCTTTCCTTCTATTGTGCCATGTACCAGGGCCATTCTGCCTTTTTCGTCTGTTTTCGAGTGTATCAGTTTTATGGGGATGGGTGGGGCGATCCAGATCAGGACCCCTCTGGCGTACGTGGAGTACGTAGAGCCTATCAGTGTCCCTCTCCAGGTTTTGGCTAGTGCTGCAAGCTTTTGTGCGTCCAGATGAGTCTCCTGCAGCAGGGCGATTCCAACCTTGTTTCGTTTTATGAATGTGTGAATTCGGCGTTGCTTGACGTAGCTATTCATTCCTCTTACATTCCATGTCATGATTCTGATTTTGTCAGCCATGAGTTTTGTGTGTCCAAATGTTCGAGGGTGGCGCTTATGGTGAATCCTCTTGTGGTTCCGGCGGTTTTCGATGCTTTGGGTGGTCTTGGCTTTTCCCTATATAATTCCCCAACTGAAATGCCAACTCATGGGTTCCCTCCCTCCCTGAACTTTAAACTCCCCTGTAACAAAACCTGTCCAGCGAGGTTTCCCCCGTTCTGACTACCCCGTTTCCACTCCATTTGACCATATAGTGTTCTCTTGGTGCCCTATGGGCGGGTTAGGTGTACCCAAATTACTTCTGGGGGCAGAAGAAGTCCGCTTGAGCTGCTTTTGCGTTAGGAGCATTCCGTCTTCGGTACGGCTCCTGTTAGAATCTGTCTTGCTGCGTTAGGATGCGAGTTTTGCCTTTTACATGTGTGCCTTGCCCAAAAGCTGGCTTTGCGATGGTCACTCAAATTGTGGCTTACCGTGTTTGCGCTCTTTCACTTCTAGGTCAGGGATCTGTTCCCCGTCCATCCATTCTCTGGCTTCCGCCGGCGTGTCAAACAAGCGCGCTATATTGTTATGCAGTACTTTCAGTCTTGCTGGGTATAGGAGCATGTAGCGCAGGCCTGCATTTTTCAGTCTTGCTTTGGTGTAAATGATTCATTTGGACTTGGAAAGTATAGTCGGGATATATGGCTATCTTCGCAGAGTCCCTTTGTATGTGGCCACCTGATCTCGAAAAGGCTAGAATTGTCTCCCCGTCTCTGTAGTTGAGCACTTTTGCAATTATTGGCCTGGGTGGGGTCCCTGGGGGCGGCCGTTTGGTGAGGGATCGGTGGGCTCTCTCGATGGTAAAGCCTTGTGAAAGTTTCCTAGCCCCGATTTCTTGCAGTAGGAGGTCCTCTATGTAGTTCGTGGGGTCGGATCCTTCAATGCCCTCTGGCAGGCCTAAAATTCTAATGTTATTTCGGCGAGCCCACCCTTCGGCTTCCTCAGCCCTATCCTCCAGGTTTTTCACCTTCTGCGCCAGTTCATCAACATCCTTCAGAAGCTGTGCTTTGGTCTCAGTGTTTTCTCGAACCTGGGTTTCGAGCGCTTCGGTTCTGCCAGAAATGGTGCGGACATCTTGTTGCAGTAAGTTCAGGTCTATGGCCACTGCATCTATTTTGCTTTCCATCGTCGTTTGGAGCGTTTTGATGGCCTCCAGGATCTGCGAGTTACCTGGTTCTGCTATCATTTCAGGAGGTTCGGGCCGCACTGTTGTGGTGCCTGTGGTGCTGGTGTCGGGTCTCGCTGGTCCTCCAGCCGTATAGGTCTCCATGGTGGTCTGTTTCTGTTTACCTCTGGCTCCTTTTGTGGACATTACACCAAGGGCAGGGGGACCGGCCGGTTCGCTGAGCGGGCTGTACAGTTAGAGGGGGTGGTGCACTACCAAGGTGTAGCGCAGCTGCTGCGCACGCTTCGCGGGTCTCTCTCGGCGATCTTTGTTGCTCTTGGGGGCTGTGCGCTGTCACAAGCGTTTTCCCAGGGGTGAGTTGGGTGGCATCCTGGGCTTGCTATGGCGTTGTAAGTCGCCCGTTCTTCTCTGCTCAGTGTGTTGGGGAAGAGTGGTCCTGCCGTCGCCCTGGCACACCCCCACGGCATTGTCCAGCCGCTCGCCCGTGCCCTGGTGTTCCCAGCGCACGCATGGGGTGTTGGGGGGGCACCCCGCTGCCGGCAAGGCAGAGCCCAGTGCCAACCAGGCTCACTGTTTGAATGGACCCGTGGGGCTAGCGGTGTCTGTTCTGAGGCCGACCTGCGCAGCGTTGGCTCCTGCGCCGCCCGCCTGTGCTCACAGCGGTAGCCCACAGTGTGTTATACGCGCCTATTGCGCACAGTTTCAGGCCCTGCTCCACCCGAGGCCCAGGCGTCTGTTTTCTCCGTGTGGGCAAGGGCCCGTGGGGGGAGGGAAAGCCCAGCTCCTGGGTTGATGGATGCGGCAAACCCGGCTGGGTCCTCCCTCCCGCTGGCTCCTCACCTTGTGTCTTCTTCGTGCTCAGCTGGGCATTCTCATGTGCGGGCTCAGGGCTCTTGTTCTGCCTCTCCCCGCAGGCCTCCTGCTGTCCGGGTCCCCCTCCTTGGGTCTGCGGCCTCCTCTCCTCTGCGCTGGGGGCAATCTCCGTTCTCCCAGCCGTCGTGCCGCCTCTTTCAGGTCCCCCCACGTCACTGCAGGCAGTGCTCGCAGCGACCGGGGTGCAGAGCTTCTGTCACCGGCCCGACTGCTCGGGGGGCGGTCTTCGCGTGGGGCCCAAGGGTGCCGGGCCGCCAAGGCCATCCGGCGTCTCCGGGCGCTCACCCCGCCACAGCCTGGTCCCGTGGTGTGCGCGTCTCGCACCGCTCTCGGGCAGCACCAAGGTTCACCTCAACGCTCCCTGGACCATCCGGGTTCACACGGCCTCGGGTCGATGGTTCGGGTCTGTGTGCACAACGCCGCTTCAGCCTTTCATGCGGTGGGCGCCATTTTTCTCTCTGCTCGCCGGCTCTCCGCGACAGAGGCACCCCGCTAAGGGGACAGCTCGTAGAAGTTTCAGACTTCGGGTGAAGCTGCCCAGCGTTCCTCGCAGCAGTTTTCCCGGCTCACCCTTGCTTGGGCTGCACGAAACCGTGGTTTTGCAGCTATATTATGGGCACATCATGCGGAGCTAACCGAGTGTGCGTCCTTCTTACATGGTGGTTAGCCACGCCCCCTGATACTTTGCATCTATATTATCAATCTTACTGGAGCTGTCATTCCATTCAACCATTAATGAACGGCACAGCACAGGCAAGGCTGTAAGAGCTAGTACTATCTCATTTAATAGTCTCGAGTGTTTTTTTAGTTCTATGAAAATCATGCCGTGTATATTAGCATGCGCCATCTCTTTTTCATTTTTTAGTTTTTGATTGTTGCTAAAATCATCAGACCATTCTTGTTCTTCACTAATGGTATTCAGATGTTGCGTCATACCTAACGGGGTAATCTCGCCCGTGCTAAAGATAGGGGGAGTATCAGCAAATGATTCATTCGCATTCATTGGGAGTGCATGGAACTGTCATCAATGTGCGCAACTGAACTAGCTCCCACTTCTGAAGGAAACATTTGTGCACTTTCTAGAGCGTCATCATCCGTATCGGACGAGACGGAATGGGCGTTGTAGCAGCCAGCGCCATGCTAGCACGTCTGGTTACAACCGTACTTACTGCGTTAGCGTAGCGCATCTGTTTGTTGGGCGTGGTAGCCATCCTTAGTTAGCAATCCTTCTCAAACCAGATTAACAGGCGTTTACTAGTGAGAAATATACACCAGCTTAGGCAGGGTACAGAGTAACAGCTCAACTGCTCGACTGCGTGGCGAGCAGCGAACAGCAGACGGCCCACTTGGAGCCCACTTGCTAGCCAACATTTTATGGATGCCGACAAGAGTGGGCGTGGCCTAATAAAAAATTGCAAAGAATAACATATTAGGGGACCATATTTCCATCAGAATAACTTAAATTATATTAGAAGTCCTTTAGAGTTCTTTAGTAGTAACGTGATGAATCCTAATGCCTGGTTTTCACTTGAAGCAGATATGATTTCTGGCTGCGTAGTCCCTCCCACAGCAAACAGCCCACTTGGCGTCCACATGCAAGTCGCGCACTCGTGGCGAAGGATCTCAATGGCATCAAGCGGGAAGTGCCACTGTAAATGATTCATCAAGATAATCAAGACCAATTGTCAATAAACCCACAGCACCCAAGGGTGCTCTAAAATCCCAATGATGTCCAGGCAAAGGAACTTAACAATGATCCAAGATTAGCTCCTTCAAGCTGAGGGGGAGGGGGGTGGAGAAGGGCAGAATCCCATCACCTGCTTGCGAGACAAATGATGTCCTTTGGTACTGGTCAATAGATGATGGCAAGGATATTCGCACCCACAATAGTACTCAAGCTATCGGTCTGTGCCGAGCCTTCATGTTCCTTCATGTTGGAGGGTGGCTGCTAGTTCGTCGGCACAGTTTCATGTGAAAAGGTCTTTCAGGGAAATAAAACCTTTGTGAAGGTAACTGAATGTGACTGCAAAATGAAGTGGCAGCAATAGCTCGCCATCAAAGGGGCTGTGATTATGTAAGGATAGATATTGAAGGCAATTCCTGTAGTGTGGCTCAGGTTGCTGGCACAGCGTCTGTGTATATGTACAGTTCACAGGCATGTGAGAGCAGTGTGGGCCTATGGGTGTGTGCAGGCTGGGCATATGTATACAGTGTGTGAGCGTAGCGATGCAGCCTGTGGGCATATAGGCGTAGTGTCTTGGTATATGGGTGCACTGTGAGTTCCATATATGGGTGCAGTGCATGGGCACAATGTCAATGTATTGGTCTATAGACTCATAGTATGGATGCAGTGTGTGGGCACAGTATATGGACGTATAGTTATGATATGATAGTTTATTTACATAGCGCCTATACACAATGTGTTTCAAAGCGCTTCAAAGCAAGGGAGGGAACAAGGGAAAATACAATGACATTCTTACAGGCCATGAACAGTAAGGATGTGTAATCTACTCTGGTTTATCTTGTGCATTTAAGCAGGATTAACAATTGCAGGCGTCACAGCTGTGTGTAGGCAATGAGGGTGGCTATGGCTTTTGGCACACACCTTAAGAGTTGCAAATGGAGGGTGATTAGAAAGGAGGGGGATGCATAAAGATGCATGTTGTGGGGTGCAATCACTGAAAGTAAAACTGATATACATTTTCTCTTACTGTTTATTTTAGTTTTGATAGCACATATTTAAAACACAGCATTGGAGTGGTGGAGAGGCAGCATACCAGGTTTGTGTTAGACTGGCAAAAAGACGTGGTCATGAGAAAATAGAGAGTAGGCACCGGGGAAGCAGGATATAGAGGGTGTCACAGTTCTATTAGTTGATCACCGTCCCCAAGATAAGTAGATTCTTCCTGCCTTTCTGCCATGTACGTAGGGCCTAATGGCAGCCAATGCAAGGTCAACAATATTGTTAACAATATTGTTGACATACAATCACATTTTTCTTTTTCTTATATTTAAGCCTGGGGAAGGGAGTCATTGCCCTGGGCTATTTGAGACTAAAGGCCAGGAGATGGGAGGTATTCTCCTGGCCCACCAAGGATACATTGGGACCAGAACAGTACTGCTTTATTCCTTCATAGTGTCAGGGACAGAAGTAAGGTTTTCTTGACAAACGACGGTGGACACTTTTACTTGAACAGACATCCTGACAGTCATCTTAGATCTTTAGTTGAGGCAGCGAAACCCCTAATAGGAATAGGGAAAGATAGGTTTTCTCTTGCTTTTTTATATAATAAGTCTTTAGCCCCAAACATGCCACCTTTGTGTCAGTTCCACTTCTGCACCCTTACATATGGTGTTAGAAGTGGGATTATAATCTACCCGATACATAGTGGAGGGACCATGAGAAGTGCATGCCCAGGCAGGCAAAGAATGATCACACATAGGATTTTCGGGAATTAAACCTAGTCTGAAAAGACCACTGTATTTATATACTGTAAAAACACCCTTAATCTCTACCTTAACAGAAAACTCAAAGTGGAGAAAAGACAGAAAAACCTACCCAGGGAAAGCCTGGAAAACCCATAGGTGAGAGAATCAACTCATCTCCCCACGGGTAAGATATCTCAGAGACGTCTGAGGAAGAATTGTTAAAGGGGGGTAGATTAGAGCACCTGTGTTGTTTCCCAGGTTCATCTAGCGATTTCTCTGACGTGTCTGAATTCGACTGAGGACAAAGGGAATCCTGAGGACTGGGAAGAAATAACATCGCAGGCTTCCCGAGAGTCAAAGTCGGAAAGAAATCCCCAATTTACCCGACCAGCTACCCTCATAACCTTAAGATGAATCCCCTAGAGGCTTTATTAAAACGTCTTGTGAACCACCAGATCGAGGCAGACCTTAGAGTCTTGAGAAATTGACGGTTAGTCAGCAAAGGCTCCTTCTCCCACATGGTATTTTACAGCCATACCGAGATGGAGACGATCTTGGGAATTGTTTTTCAAACTTTGAAAGATTATCTCAACAGTTCCATCAGAGCGAGAACATTAAAACTTGCTACCGTGCACCCTTGTTTAAAGGAAAATTACAAGCATCCTACCAAACCCTCAACCCATTAGGTTCCACCTCTTTTGATGATCTCAAAATAGAACTCTTATATAGAGTGGGTCAAGTTTATCATCAAAAGTTCAGAGAAAATTAACTACGCTTCACTGAAAAACCTTTAGTATTGGGGGCCCGAATACAAAATACTTTGTCCCAACTGCTGGGTAAAATGATCTTATTCAAAGTTATGGAAGCACTTGCCTTGGAGCAATTGATTAATAGTTTACTTCCCTCTCTACAACGTGTGGTTTTACAATTAATGAACCTTTGACACTCTCCTTCCTGATGGCTAAAAGATCCTCTCTGCACCCAGATCCACCAGTTCTGGCGGGGGTGTAGCCTTGATCTTCCCAGAGTGGATCCCTGCCTCTATCATTCTATAGGCTCTCTCTCTCTCTCTCTCTACTGGCCATTCTCTCACAGTGGCTACAATTTACAGGCCGCCTCGTCTGATCACCTTCCTCTCCGAGTGGGCGGACCTCTCTTCCTCTCCTGGCCTCAACCACTCAACTCCTCCTCCTTGGTGACTTCAACATCCACCTTGATGCTTCCTGTCCCACCACAGAACTCTTCCGTGACCTTTGTGATTCTGTATCTCTCTCTATTCTTCCCTCTGGCCCGACTCACTCTGCAGGGCACACACTTGATGTTCTGATCTCCTCAGACCTCCACCTCTCTAACTCTGTCACCACTCCTCTCTCCTGGAGCTACCACTTCTTCCTCTCCTCTCATCTCTCTCTTACCCTCAGGCCAAGCCTACCCCCACACTGCCACCCACCTTCTCAGTCATTCGACGAATTAAACGCGTGTCAGCTGAGGCTTTCGCTGTATCTTTCTCTCCCCCTCCTGCACCTCCTGGCTGACTTACACCCTGACACAGCCCTTTCCATGCTCCAATCTGCTATCTCTGATGCTCTCAATGTGCTTGCCCCTGTTATACGGATCTGCATAAAGCCAAAAATGAATTGTAACTCCTGGTATGTCTCTGACCTCGTCGCCCTCAAACGTACGTGTGGGGTGGCTGAGAGGAAATGGCTGGCATTTTGTAAACCCTCTGATAAACTGGCCTGTCGCCTGCTCCAACAAAGGCAATACCGACTCTCTGTCCTCACCAAGAAGAGAGCTCACATCCAAGCCTGCGTTTCTGCGGCATCTAACAACTCGGCCGAACTCTTTAAAATCTGCAAGGAGCTGGCCAATCCAGCCGCAGTCTCTACCACTCCTGTCCCTTCCCAGGCTCTCTCTACAGCCCTGGCTTCTCACTTCATCTCCAAAACTCCGGACATCCTGTCCACCCTCTCAGCCTCTCCTGCTTCTCCCCCCACGCTCTCATCTCCTTCCGCCCCCCCTGCAACCTCCCCACTCCTTTCTCCGCCTTTCCTCTCTTCTCCCGAGACAAGGTTTCTCGACAAGTCCTATCTATGAAACCTCATCTAAAAAGGTTCTTCCCTGTTCTTCCAAAACCATCAAAGACCACATTGACACCCTTGCCCCAACCTTAGCCGACTTCTGCAACCACTCCTTCACCTCTGGCACCTTCCCCTGCCCCCTGAATCACTCTCTGTTAGGGAGAATTGTCATAAATGGCTGATTTCCCCTACCTAATGAGTCCCTCAGCAGCTTTTCTGGATTTCTTGGGTTTCTTTTTTTCACCTGGTAAGAGTGTGAGCCTTTTTCCCACTCTTACATGTGTTTTGCTTTGTGTGTTTTTACCATTTGTGTGATCTTGGGCACTGGAGCCTCACCTACTCCATGGCCTCATATTTTCATGTGTGTTACACAGCACCTTCAGTGCAGTGACACAGGGTTGTCTTTCAGACTTCCCACTGACTCAATTTTTCTGGGACTGACTACTGTCTCCCAGAAACATGTAAAGTTGCCATTAACTTTATGTAGTCTCTTTAAACCAGAGACCCAGTACACCCCATTTTACATGGAGTATTGGAAACAGTTAATTCCTATCCCTTTTTTGTCTGTGTCTCTTGGAGCATTGTTTCGCTCCCTTTACATCAAGACTTGGCTGGTGGCAGTGGTAACTAGCCTAACTTTTCTACCACGGTTATCTTGTATAACCATGGTATTGTTTTAGGCTATTATATTAGCCTTGAACATAACCCTGCTTGACCAAATACATTTTATTTTGGCTCTGGCTGGGTTTATTCGCCATTTCTTTTTGTTAAAGTCTTTCTCGTGTTTTACTCTGCGTGCCAACCCAGGGATGATTCCTTTGTTCGCCGTCTTTTCGCAGGCTTTTGCACAGAAGCCCTCCTTCAGGCGCCTGAAAGTCTGGGTAGGCAGGATGTGAGGGAGGGATCTTCGAACCCCTGCCATGGGTTCCCTTGGTAACCCAAGTTGCACTCCTGTTTGATTGGCTGAGGGGACTGTCCTTGCCAGGACAGCCACCCTGCTGTGTGATTGACAGCCAGGCTGTATGAATGGGGGGAAACTGCATAAAAAGCAGGTCTCTGGGACTGGAAAGGCAGAGTCGCCACTGGAACGAAAGAACCAACGATGAGCTGATGGAAGAGGACCCCTACAACGACTGAACCGCCCGGTGAAGCCCTGCTGCAGGTCCGAATCTTCAGAATCCGACGACAGAGAAGATCCTCCAGGAGACCTCTTCCCTTGTGCTGGTGGGACCAATCAGTTCGCCCAAACTGCAAGCCAGGACCCCTCCTCTGGTCGAATTCGCTGTACAGAGCTACAGTGGGCCGGATAGCCAGGAAGGTTGGACCCTGCTTGAGTTTTAAGGAGCGCACCTTTTATTTGTTGCTTTGCTCTACTGCTGGTTTCTACCCTGGGTAGTGCAGGACCCTCCAGTTTTCCTACTTCTTGTCAGTCCTACAGTCGCTTCAGGAACCGTGAGCCTGCAGGAACTACCAGGAGCGTCCGCCTCAGCTACAGCTTTCTCTCCATTTTAAGATACTCTGCAAATCTGGTTGTTCGTTTCGTTCAGCCGCGGTGAAAGTGTTTAAAATCTTTCTCCAATCCGAGGGCTTGTCCTTCTCTTCTCTTTGAACTAACTTTTCTGCCATACCACCTCGTCCAGAATCCGTGCCACGAACTTTACCGCGAACTACCCTGAACCGTGTGATCTTGAGCAAAAGACTTTTGACTCATTGACTTTGGCCCTAAGCCTTTTCTACCGGATTCTATCACTGTAGTTCCTCTTGTTCAATTGCCCTGAGTACTTACCTGTTGGTGTGATTTAATTTCTATTAACTTTGTCTTTCCCTCCCTTTTAAATTGCTGGAGTGCCATTTTGCTCCCACTTCATTTTGTGAGCTTAACTTGTCTGGAATTTAAGGGAAGTGGTGTATTAAGAGTGTGATTTTTAAACTGCTTATAATAGTGTAATGTTATACAACTGAAGAGTAAAATAAATATATATGCTTTTACTTGAAAACCTTGAGTCAGTGTTTTCCTGAATCATAGTAATTGCTGTCCTTTGTGTAACTATCTGATACTGCTCACTTACTCTTGAGATAAGTCTGGCTGCTCAGCCATCGCTACCACTTTAACTGTGTAGTACAGGCTTGTACCAAAGGTGAATTTGTACTGTCACTTGTACTCTTAATTGTGTGTGGTGTTCCCAAAGGGTACTGCATATAATTCTGCCTAACACTCTCTTGTGCACCCTCTCCTTAAGAAGCCCTCAGCCAACCCCTCCCTTCCGGCTAATTATCACCCGATCTCTATCACTCCTTTCCTGGGCAAACCCCTGGAAAAGCTGGCCTTCTCCCAGCTTAATCTTCATACTGAATCTGTTGGTTGTCTCCATGACCATCAGCCTAGCTTCAGAGCAGCCAGTGCATGGAAACTGCTCTCCTGAACATCCTTGAAGACCTGCTCTCTAACCTTGATGCTAATCACCCCTCTGTCCTCATCCTACTTGATCTCTCCTCTGCTTTCG
The DNA here is from genome assembly GCF_040938575.1 of Ambystoma mexicanum. Taxonomy (NCBI): domain Eukaryota; kingdom Metazoa; phylum Chordata; class Amphibia; order Caudata; family Ambystomatidae; genus Ambystoma; species Ambystoma mexicanum. The sequence goes on along the minus strand of NC_090931.1, from coordinate 1,468,065,598 downwards.
ACACGGTTAACCATGCCATCCTGCTCAATCGTCTCTGTGATAATGTGGGTATCACCGATCAGGCTCTGGCCTGGTTAACGTCCTTCCTCTCTGATCGACCCTCCCAGGTCCAACTTGGGTCCTTCCTCTCCTCTATCTCTCGCTCCACCTGCGGTGTTCCCCAGGGGTCTAACCTTTCTTGCTGGTTGTTCAACCAATACCTGGCACCTCTCGTCCACCACATTGCTGCTTTCTGCTCCAACTTCCAGTGCTATGAGGATGACACCCAGTTAGCTTTTAGGCTCCCCACCTCCTACTCTTCCCTTTCTCTCATCCCGGACTGCCACTCGGCAATCCAAGCTTGGTGCGCCGCCAACGATCTCTGACTGAATGCCAGCAAGACGGATATCCTCCTCATTGGCACACCTACACCCCTCTTTCCCCTCACTCTCCGGCCGGCTTCCATTGGCCCTCCTCCTGCTCCCACTTGCGAGGCTAAGAACGTCAGGGTTAATTTCAACTCCACACTCTCCTTCTCTTCTCACATCTCTGACATCTCTAAGAAGTCAAACTACCAACTGCACCTCCTCAGAGGTACTCTCCCTTTCCTCACCTTCCCCCAGAAGCACACCGTTTCTAGATCTCTTGTTCTCTCTAGGCTTGACTACTGTAACAGCCTCTTCTTAAATCTGTCTGCCTCTACTCTCTGTCCTCTGTAACTCATCCAGAACAGGACTGCAAGATTTGTCCGTGGCCTCAAGCCCAGGGATCGTATCTCTCCAGCACAAAAATCCCTCCATTTGCTCCCACTGGCTGCATGGATCAAATTCATGACCTTTTGCATTGTCCACAAGTACTTCTGGGGCCTAGGACCAAAATATATCCAGCTTCCTCTCCTGAGGTAACTTCCTACTCGAGCCCTTCGCTCCTCCACCTCCAACTCCTTGAGGGTCAGGCGCTTTTCCAAGCATTGAGCTGGAGGCAGATCTCTCTCTTCGGCAGGCACCTCCCTCTGGAACAGCCTCCCTGCCTCTCTGAAACTTTAGCAGAACCACCTAAGGTTCCGGAAACAACTCAAGACTTTCCTCTTTGCTTCTGCCTTCTCTCTTCCTCTCCCCTACTTATCTCCTGTCCGATACTGCACTGGTTACCTGGCCACACTCTGAACCGCGGGCCAAGGTCCCTACCCTCCCAGTTGCACACCTGCTCTGCCACCCCTGCCCTTGAGGCTGTATCTGTAACCCTACAGTTCCCCTACCTGCACTATCTAGCACTTCTCCTCTGCACTTAACCTTGCACTGCCACCTGCTGACCACACTTCTTGTTTCTTGATGTTTAAATTCCATGTCCTGCACTTCCCTCCTCCCTTTCCCTCTGCACTTTTTCCCTTTTCCTCTCCTCTGCACTTGCGCAATCTCAATGTCACTTGGCCTAGTAAGATCATTGTCTTGGCCCCCCGCCCCCTTTGTTCCACTCCCTTGTCGCATCCCGCTCTGAAACACTTGTGTATGGGCGCGCTATATATAAAATATCATATCTATATTAAATAGTGCCATCGAGACTGCCCAAGCTCATGCACAGGCCACTAAATTACTGAGGTCTATGCATAGAAGTGAAGATGTAGGGAGAGATCACAAAGTAAATCCTAAAATGATGCCTCTTAAAGATTTACGGTCCAGTTCAGAGAAGACTGCAAACACTTTCCAAGTAGGGCTACGTCAATCAGAAAAGAGCAAGGAAAAGAGTCAATTAATCTTCAAAGAAAAGGGCTTGACAAAAACAGAAGAAACTGTCTCCCATCTGTTTCTTCTGTGGCGCTAAAGGTCATATGGCTAAACAGTGCCTTAAAAATCAGACTGAAGAACCCATGGAGATAGGATGGATAGGAAAAGAGGAATGGGAAGAGATGGAGATCCCAGAGGATACCGACATGGAAGTAGTCCGCAATTGTTTCTCACTCCCCACTCCAACCCATTAGAGTTAATTGAATCCCTGTGTCTGCCTTAATAGATTCCGACAGCAAGCAAACAGCGGTAAGAGCTGATCTGGTCTGCATTGGCAAAATACATCTGGGAAGACCGGTGAAGATCACTTGTGTCCATGGGGACCAAGAAATATACCCCGGAACCCTAGTGACACAACATCAGGATTAGGGATACTCTAGTGAACTCTGCTGTGGTGCCCGGACTACCAGATAAACTATTATTTGCACCGATATTCCAACATTTAAAGAGTTCATAATCAGACTTAATCAGGCCCCAAATAAATATTCCCCTTTTTTTTAAATCAAGTTTTATTAGCATTTTGTAACATTGAGAAGGACAATGCCGAGATTAACATTAACAGATCGCTAGTCGCGACCCCCCTGTAGGCCCTCCCTCCCCCCCACTCTCGTCCTTCCAGCACCCAGCCCCTAGAACAACATGAAACTATAAGCAGTTAGAGGCAGCTTCATTTCCCTTGCTTACCCTCCCCAGTTCGGTCTGTCCATCCAGTTAGCTGCCGTATTTAGCAGAAAAGGGTAACCACATCTGTCCAATCTTTACCCTGGACTCATTGAGGATATGCGTCAAATATTCTATTTCAGAGATCCCCTCTGTTTCCAAAATTGTGCCAAATACCACCTCCCTGCCACCATCATGGGGCAGGTCATGTGATTTCCCTGCTCTTCCACTTCATTTTCATCCCATACCCCAAACAAGAACCCCCTGGGGACAGCTGTCGTGAAATGCCATCAATCCCCTTAATCCATGAGAGGCCCTCTCCCCAATAGATCTGTATATGGGAACAACCCCACCACAAGTGATAGTAATCTGAGCCAGGGTGTCAGCATCCCCAGCACTGTGAGTCTGCACCTGGGTACATTTTAGCCAGGAGGGCGGGCGGGTGGTGCCGCCAATGAAGAGTTGCGATCGCCTGCATTCTATATTGGAGGGTGGCCGTGGAGAGTGTGACCCTTTTGCACATAGTGAACCATAACTCATCAGGTATCTCCCGCTGAAAATCCCTGGCCCATCATCCCCTGTCCGCTGGGCCCTGTGTGGAGTCAACCCTTAGCAATGCCTTATAGAGGCTAGCTATACGACTGTTCGTGTCTCTGCCCTGCAAAAGTAATAATTCAAAAGTTGTGAGGCCCCTCCGCAAATTGTTCCCCAATCTCGTGTCGTGAAGAGCGCCCTTCAGCTGTTAATAGCGAAATGGGCAGAGTCTACCTATCCGGAGACAGTTGTCCAGTGCCCCCATAGATAGGAACTCCCCCTTCTCCCACATCTGTCCCACTCTACTGATGCTCGTCTCGTACCATTTCTGGAATTGCAGGGGTTCTGCTATAAGATTCCTTAGTGGGAGGGCCCAAATACAGCTCAGCGGGGAGGGCCACGTCGTGATCCACCTCATACTACTTCCCTCCTTCCAAATTGACCACATCACCTCTAACAGGGGATGCTGCAACACCCTATTCAGAATCTCCTTCTGGGGCACCCACAGCCATTCTCCCAGGGAGACCGGGCTGAAAATTGAATTGCCCATGGCCCCCGGTGCTTCTCAGATTGCAGCTCTAAATGATCAATGAGTATCCGTAGCTGTGCCGCCTTATAGTAGGTTTCCAAGTCCAGAAGCCCAACCCCTCCCTCGTCCTTCGTGAGTGTAAGTGTCTTATATGCTATCCTGGGCCTTTTCCCTGCCCACAAGAACTGCAAAGGTCTGCGTTTGACCGTCTCCAAGAAGGACGTGGGAACTGCTACCGGGAGCATTTGGAACAGGAAGAGAAATGTTGGGAGGGTTACCATCGTCATACAATTAAGTCTAGGCATACGAAACAGGTTAATCATGGACCATCAGGGTTTTACTGAACAGATTACCAAGGTCCCTCAGGATCTCCACCCCTAGGTACCAAAACCCATCATATCCAACATTAAATCCCAGTCCCTTCGTGTACTCTCCAATCTGCTCTCTCTCAGGTCCCACCGGGTAGGCCACTGATTTATTGCGATTCACTTTGAACCTGGATAGTTGCCCATAGACCTCCAGCTTGCCTCAAGGCGTCATCCGTGAATAGACTAAGTTTATATTCCATCCCAACCACCCGGGTGCCTTGGACCTGGCTATCCGCCCTAACATCTGTCGCCCATGGTTTCATTACCAGCGCATGTAGGAAAGGTGACAAGGGGCAGCCCTGTTGAGTGCCTCTTCCCAGCCTGAACGGCCTTGCGTCTGCCCCATTTTACTACCACTTTCACCCTGGGCCTTTAATATAGGGCCGATGCCTAGTTCACCCATTCTTTCCCATTCCTACCAACGCCAAAACCTCCTGCAGGTACAACCAGTTTACGCAGTCAAAGGACTTTTCGGCATTGAGCGATAGTATCAAAGCTCCTTGTTCCGTGACCACAGACGAATTTATTTGTATTAAGTTTATTTGTATAGCGCGCCTGGCCCAAAGGCATCTAGGTGCATTTCTTAAAGGTTACAGTTGCATAGATTTACAAATGATACATATACATAACATTTTACATATCCATTTACATACAGTAGATATTTACAATGGTGTTCCACAGGCAAGCATAGAACGCAGCAAAGAACAAACATAGGTTGATAGAGCAAGGTGTCTGGTGTTGGCTCCAGTGGTCCTGCACTACCAGCCAGGTTTTAGCTTTACTTCTGAAGGAGTGGAATGAGGATTCTGATCTGAGTGGGTTGGTGAGCAAGTTCCAAATCCTGTCAGCGAGCACTGGGAAACTGCACCCCCCGGCTTTCTGAAGCTTGAACCTTGGTAATAGGAGGCAGTGTACTTGGGCTGCTCTATCAGGGCGATCAGAGGTGTTGCGTGTCAATCGGTTAGACAGGTATTTCGGTGCCTGATTGGCAAGGCATTTATGCGTAAGTGACAGAGATTTGAGGGTGATTCTTTGGGTGACCGATAGCCAGTGTAAGCTACGTCTAGTGTCGGAAATATGATGAGTTCTTGGGATATTTAGTGGTGCCCTGACGGCGTTGTTTTGTGTTAGTTGTAGTTTGTTTAAGTTCCGTTGGCTGGTCCCTAGATAGAGCACGTTACAATAGTTGAGTTTTGACATGAGGGTTCGGCTCAAATTGGCATACTGAAAACGGTGAAATGTAGATATCGGAACTGGATCCGAGCGCGAAAGGCACTCCTATTTCAGAAAGATAGTGAGGCCATGCTCAAGACTATGGCCAATAAAAACTTTGACGAAACGTGGGCCCTACTTAACAACCGCACTTATAATACCCAAGCTGGAGCAAAATGCAATGGGGTGCAAGAACCATCATTGGATCACACATTATGCAGAATTGTATGCAGATGAGCAGTTCGACAAGCTCACCTATACTCCACGATCAATTTCCTCCTGGACAGTTGAATGTTCATTTCCGATCATTGAGGACTTGATCAAGAAAGCCAGCTCTTCTAGAGCTGCGGGCCCAGATGGGTTACATGCTGAAAACTGACTCCTATCTATGGGCGTCAATTTTGAACAAGATTTTTCAACGAATATTGGTCACCCGTGTAATACCACACTCTTGGAAGACTTCACTGATAGTACCAGTGTTTAAGAAAGGCGATTGCATGCTGCCACAAAACTACCTCCCAATTGCATTGTTAGATGCTCCAGGCAAAATGTTTGTGCGGTTAATCTTGCGAGATTTTAACGCCTGGACACTTTCTCATCAGCTACGAGACCTGCAACAATCCGGGTTTGTGGCTGGTATAGGTACTGCTATAAACCTGTTGTGCCTAAATGCGCTAAAGATCCAATGCCAGACCATGAAACAATCCATTTATTTTGTGTTTGTGGACTTGCATTCCGCATTTGATTTCATTTCTCGAGTTTTACTCATGTCAAAGCTATGCAGAGATGATTGTCCATCTACATTAAGTGGCATCATTTATGGACTTCACTCTAATACATCAATTTGAATTAGACTGACAATAGAAGGGTTGCTTTCCGCTTCCATTCCTACATCTCGAGGGGGGGGTGGTTAAGCAAGGGTGTTTACTTGCATCGGCCATTTTCAATTATTTTATACAGGATGTAAAACAGGCATTTGATACAGTCTGTTCTGATTCCCCGAAGCTTAATGGTTCTCCAATCAAGGCGTTACTGTACGCAGATGATCTGGTACTTATTTCTAAAACGCCAGTCGGTCCTCAAAAGTTACTCTCGGCCTTCAACTCATACATAGAACAAAACGAATTAAAAATCAACACTGATAAAACACAGATAGTAAATTATTCTCCTAATAAATCAGGCAGAGGCCAGCTGAGCTGGTCTATTAACAAAGCTAAATTAGCAATTGTTCCTAGCTACATATATCTGGGTATGGTATTTGAAGGATCTGTTCAAGCGAAAGGGCAGTTGGAGAGCGTTGAGAGTAAACTTGACACAGCCATTTCACAAACTAAGATAATATTACATCGATATGGCATGTTTTCGCTAATGCCAGCCTTGACATATTGGAATTTGAAGGTGATACCATGTCTATTGTATGGACTGGAAACGCGGGCACATTTGCCAAATCAGTCTCTGGATAAACTACAAGCTACATTTTGTATAAAAATGTACATCTCTCGCAATGTACTCCCGGTCCCTGGTTACCATGCGAACTGGACCTTGTTTCGCTTAACGCTCTTTATCATTGGCGAATTTGTGCTCTTTTTAGAAAATGTTTAATATCCACTGACCTGAATGTCATACTAAAAGTGTTAGCTACTTACTTGTTCTCAACCCAACATACCTTTGTACGGATGTGGATTATGGACACCTATCGCATTCTTGCTAATGCAGATGTCACAATCGAAATGTTGCTTTCAAATCCGATAAAGCCAAGAGAAATATTTATCGGACTGACTGGATTGAAACCAGAAATCTGTGTCTGCTTTATAAAAACTCTTCTAGTCAGAGGTTTCGTGATAAACAACTACGTACAATGGAACAATACCTCTATAAGTCACCTTTGCCACAATATCCATCTTCTATACTATGTCTACACCTTAACTTGTGGCCCACCAGAGATTTGTGGTCTTCGCGAAGGATGATCCCAATGGAGTAGAACTTTTGTCGGTTTTGTCAGCATCATGCATGCAAAGAATCTCTCGAACATTTGATTTCACTTTGCCCTGCCCTTATTGGAATGCGAATGATTCATTTCTCAAAATATTGTACATATATTGTTTCTATGAATGAACAGAAGTGATGGTCATTTATATTATGTACTTCTTTTGTTCCTGTACAAATTGCAACTGTGAATTTTTTTAATGCACTAAGTTTAGAGCAATCATTGTGAGTTGATTTTGTAAACTTGTGATTCTTTTTACATTTTCTTTTCTCTTTATCTTTTGTGAATTTTGTGAATGTTAATAAGGAATTATGAAATGACATTGTTTAATTTTATCCTATATTATTGAAAAGTTGATTAATTTCAGCTGAATCAATACAAAAAAAAAAGCCACAGGTATCGGATGGAGCTGAAGGAGATTCCAGCTCTTTAAGTATCTTAAAGAGCTCTTTAGTATTCAACTTAGCTTGCGAGATCCGATAGTTGTAAGTGTCTTTTTTGGCTTGGAGGATTGCCTTTTTGTAGGTGAGGGATGCTAGTATAAGGCTGTCCTTATTCACAGCTGAACTTAGGCTTTTCCAACAGGCCTCTGCATTTCTTTTTTCTTAGGTAGTGTTCTAAGGTGTGGCGTGAACCAGGAGCTAAGGTGTGCATGTGGTTTGGATTTCCGTAATTTAAGTGGGGCAATGGTATTAATTGCTTTGAGTATGGTTTGATTATAGATGTCAACTAGGGCCGTGGGGTCAGTGCACGACTCAGTGGCATTGTTTAGTATGGGTAGTATTAGTGGGAGTAGTTTCTCACTCGTTATGTCCCTTTTGTTTCTCGTGCTGATAGGTGGTGCAATGTTCTGTTTAGAACTGTGGTTATCAGATTTGATATTGAAGGTTATCATATGGGGATCGGACCAGGCGCAGGGTGTATTGGGCATTATGTTGATGCTTCAGTTAAGATCTATCAGCCAATCAAGGGTTCTCCCTTTGATGTGAGTAGGTTCCTTGGTGCGATGGGAGAAGCCCAGTTCATTTATAGTGCTGGCAATGTCTAGAGCTTTATGGTCCTTGGCATCTTGGAAGCCGAGATTAAGATCACCTAATAGAATGATTTGTGAGTTAGGCTCAGTGTTAGCTGATAGGAGGGTGATAATGTCTTCTGCGAAGGTGGAAACTGGTACAGGTGGCCTATAAATGAGGTGCATGGTAATGGTTTGGGTAGCTGAGACAGGCATCTTGACGGACAATAGCTCCGCTGATGAGTGCAGCACGTGGAGGGTTTTTCAGAGGTTGACTGCCCCCTGTCTGTTCCTGATAATACCTATTTGATCGGGGTGGATCAGCTTCAGGAGGTATCTTTTCAACCTTGTTGCCAATACCCGTATGAAGAGCTTGGCATCGACATTGAGAAGCGAGATGGGCCTATATGCCTGACAATACGTTGGGTCTTTCCCGGGTTTCGGTATTACTACTATTATTGCTTCTAGAAAGGTGGGGGGGACCCTTACCGCTATCACTAACGACATTGGAGACCTTCACCAGATGTCCTGCCAGTAATTCTTGAAATAGCTTTTACAAATTGCAGTACACCCATCCTCCCCCGGGGCGTTCCCGGCCTTCAATTTCCCTATTGCTGTCACTACTTACTCTGTCGTAATCTTGGCTTCCAAAACAGCAATAGCTTCTGTGGAGCTCTTCGGGATTGCTAGGCTTTCCAGGTATGACCTAACCGCATCTTCTCCTGGATCTGGGGCTTTTCTGTATCGTGCCTCATAATAATCCGCAAAGCATCCAGTCCCCCATCTTTGTCCCTGATCTTTTCCACCTGCCTGTCCCCCTCTACTACCCTGGGCCCCGTTGGCCAGCAGTGCCCCCTCCTGGTCCTCTTTTTCATAATACCGTTGTTTGGCATATCTCATATTCTTGACTACCCTCCCCCCCTATTAATGTGGAATGTAATGACTGTCTCTTGTCTCGAATAACTTGCAAAACTTTCAATAGGGCTGTCCTTTCACCGGACCGCCCAGTCAGTCATGCCCAAGCCCCTGGATTTCCTCTCGTATTTTCAATGAGCCCCCTTTCCCGCTTTTTCCTTACCCCCTCCACTATCAGCAGACCCTTATTGTTGCCGTAGCAGCATCCCACACCAGATTGGGGTGGACTTCCCCTGTGTTATTGGTCTCGAAGAAGGAAAACTGGGTCTCTAAGCAGGACATCGTTACATCGCCATCCTGGGGTGGCCCTTCTTTTAGTGTCAAACTGCCATGAAGCAATGACCATCTCGTGGTCCAACCACGTGACTGTTTCTACCTTAGGCGAGGCAATGTCCCTCATGTGCTCTTTTGGGATGAGCAGGAGGTCAATCCTAGTATAGGTCATGTGGGGGGGGGGCGAAAAGAAAGTATAGCCACCCGCCTGAGGGTGGGAAGCCCTCCAAACGTCAACCCAGAAGTGGTCTTCCAGGAGGCTAGCAAAGTCCCTATTCTCTTTTCCCACTTGCTTGGTCGCACCTCCTCTTGCTGACCGCCAATCCAAACTCGGGTCGCCACCAGGTTGAAATCCCCCCTACTAGCATGTGTCCCTCCCCACATTCTTCTAACGCTACAAGGATACTTCTGATACTTCTGAAGAAGGGGAGCTGGCCCACATTCGGTGCATATACCGTGGCCAGGGTGAACATTACTTCCTCTACCTGTCCCTTGAGGGCGAGGAATCTTCCCCCAAAGCCCCTCTTAATCTGGAACCCTTTCATCTGGAAAGATTTTGGCAACACAATTCCCACCCCTTCCTTTTTATGGTGTTTATTAGAAGCCCAAAACAATTTCCCCACCGCCCCTCTCCTCAATGGCCACTCCATCCCTTGCCTAAAGTGTGTTTCCAGTAGACACAAGACCTACAGTTGAGACTCTGAAACATGTTATATGTCAGTGACCGTTTGTTTGGCGAGTCAAGACCCTTAAGATTAAGGGTTGCTACTTTTAGCTCAACCATTTCCTTTTCTGGGAAATTATTCTATGCCAGAAGCCTCCCCCCGCTTGGGGCACCCGCTGCTTCCCCTGTGTGTGCTGGATCTCCCTTTCTCCCTTCCCCCACCCTGTCCACCCTCCCTATCCCATGACAAAACTCCCACAATCAAACCGAGAAAACTCAGGGCATATAGCCCAACTAGGTAGACACACCTGGAAATCTCCAGGTCACCAGGGTATGTGGCGGCTTGCTGTGGGCTTCGTCCCCTCTGCCCCAACTAGTCAGCAGGGGGACAACAGACTTGTTCATGGGCCCTCCATTGGGTCATATTCTCATTGGCCCCAGTCATTTCGGAGGCAGTGACTGCTGCACCCTTGACTTTATTGTTCGTCTTGAGCTCCCCTCCTTCCTGTGTTCCTTAGATTGGGCGAATGCACTCTTGAAACGGTCCCTCAGCTGGCGTTCAGTTTCCCTTTCTGGCTGCGCTTCTTCACTCTGTAATTCCTTAAGGAGGTTTTCTACTTATTCTCCCTGGTGTAAGACGTATTTCTCCCCCTTAAGCTCAAAGGCCAGGGCAAAGGGGAAGCGCCAGTGATATCTCACCCCCTTTTACTGGATCCATCTCGTCAGGGCTCTACATTTTCGACGTCGATCCAGGGTATAAACTGATAGGTCTTGATAGATTTTTACCTGGGCTCCTTCCCATTTTATCGCGCCCAGCTCCTTGTCGCTGTAATAGTGGCATTTTGCCACCACTGAGCACGGTCCCCCGCCAGACCCTGCGCCCCCGGTGGACCCTATCAAATTTGATGTCTCTCTCTGTTGTGGCCCCCATTATCCTGCGCAGCATCCGCTGCAAGGACTTCTCCAGATCTTGTGGCGTTTCCGTGTCTCTGCCGGGGAGCCCTTAAATGCGCAGGTTGTTCCTCCTTTTCTTGTTTTCAACATCATCCACCTTGCACTGGACCTCTCGGGATTTTTGTTCGAGCTCCTTTAGCCTCATCTCAAACTCAACATCCACTGTGTCTGCTGCGTGTGTTCCAATGCCTCCACCTGACCCTCCACTTTTACGACTCTTTCTGTGAGGGCCCCCAGTGAACTCTGACCGCTGCTCGTAGCTCTGTGAGGACAGCATGGATATCCTAGTGTATGTCACTCAGGGCCGCAATCTCATGTCTGGCTGCAGCAGCCCCTGCCATGGTGCCCTCTCCGGTGGGGTTTGTCTTTAGGCCCTTGCCTTCCTCTTGCTCTGCCGTGTCAGGTATGCAGGGTTTCCTCACTTCTCTGGGCAGCAAGGCCACTCCAGGTCTTTTCTGGGGCCCCCCTAGGCAGACCACTCCTCACCTCTTATAAGTCCTCTGCAGGCATGTGTGCTCTCCCAAGGCTTCACCAAGATATGGCCGCCTTCGCTGCAACTTTGCTGGGGGCAGGGGGACTATCCCGGTGGAACCAGGCCACTCCTCCCGCTCCTCCGCCCACGGAGCGTGATGGGTCTGGGGCCCCACCGGTCTTGGGTCCTGTCTGGGCCACTGCCGCACTCTCCCGCCGTCTCGGCTCCCACAGACCTCTGCCAGGCCCGTGTGCTTCACCCGATTCACCCCGGGGTCCACACGTCTTGGTGCAGCGTTACCAGATGCCAAGGCACACTTCCATCTGGCCATACACCCCGCTCCTTCTCCAGATGCTGCTGCGGGCCGGGGGCTGCCCCCGGGCCCAAGGCGTATCAGGTCCACCTCCTGCCTTCTGCAGCGTTGTATTATGGGGGAGTGGGCACCTCCTCCGCCGGGTCCTCTCCCTGTTGCCCTCTCTGTCTGGTAATCGACGGTGCCGGTAATTCTTAACCGCTAGGCCTGCGTAGAGGGTCTAGAGGGGGCTTCAGTATTCCCCCCCAGCTCCAGTCTTCCCTGCGTCACTGCCGCAGGCCTTTCCGTAGGTTGTGGGCAGGCCTGCGGGTCCCTCTGCTCATCGGTCCGCACTCCCACAACTGCGTCCTCGCAGCGGTCCGGGACCTGATCTGTCCCTCAGCGTTAGCACCACAGTCAGGGCTCTGGGGATGGGAGCTCGACACCTTGATACTCTGTGGACTTTCCAGGTGTCCCACCCTAGTCATGTCAGGTCCTCAATAATACTTTGTTTCAAGGCCAAACGCGGCGCTTCTCTCTCATGCGGCCCTCTTCTTACGTGCCCCCTGGAGGTCTCCAATATTCCCCTTTTGACACCTGGGAAGAGGGAAGGGTGAGTTGGGATAATTTGACCCAAACGAGAGACCACCAGAGACAGTTGCCCCTTGCCAAATCAGATGGGGAAGCCAGCGGCATTCGGGAAAGGGTATGTGATGATTCACTACATGTCATCACTTTTCCCTGAGAGGGAGCCCTTACCCATGAGGCCAGGGAGGGGAGGCCACTACCCAATAGTTTCCCTTGGGGTGGTATAATGCGGGAGGATCTCATGGGGAGGAACCCCCTAGGGAGGGCGACGACCATCTAGGGTATGGCCCTTATGAGAGCATCAGACCCCCACACACTCTATTCTCTCCTTCTTCTGCTAACCTGTTTTTAGACAGTAGACCTATGTACTGTTATAAGGTTGACTGCCTCAAGGTTCTTAAAACTACTGAGATGAAGAAGAACACCAGGAACCTAGGTGATCCAAGTACTGGGACGAGGTGGAAGACAGGACCAATGAAGAACAATACCATGAAGGAACTACAGCGGTATAGACTTCAGCTGAGGCGTGGTTCCTTTTACGTCATTAAAACCAAAGAAGGACTGCCTGTCAGAGAGACACGGCCAACCAGGACAAGAGATCGGGAAGCACAAAGGAGACACAGAGAAGGCCAGGACGGAGCAGAGGGCAGTCCGCTCCCGGAGTCAAGAGGACATCAGGACTCCTTTGCCCAGCGGTGTCCAGAGAGTAACGGGAGGCTTGCAGACGGTGATGAGAAAGCAAGAGGCAGCGTCCATACCACGGTCCAAGGGGTTCATGAGGTGAAGGCAATGCGACACAGAAATGCCTGTGAAGCACGCAGAGTAGGAGAGAGACCCCAGGAAGAACCGGCCACGCATCCCGGGAACAGGTAAAGTAGTGGGAGAGGCATGGGGACTGGTAGGGGCTGAAACGTACAGGAGGCAACAACCCTGTACAAATAGAACGAGCAGGACTATTCCCCTCATGTCAGTACTTGGCAAGTGAGGCAGCCAATGGGACAAAAAAGAGAGTGATACAAGTCATCTTCCTTGTCGCAGTACTTGGCAGGGAAGTGAACCAAGTGGGCCAAACCGAAGAAGAGAAACACAGGTGGGGGACACAAACCCATGGAGTGGTACGTGTCGTCTTCCTCGTGGCAGTACTTGGCAGGGAAGTGATCCAAGTGGGCTCAATCGGAGAAGAAGAGAATCGAGGGTCGTGAACCCTCATAACACTCCCGAGTTGGTTGTTGTAAGTCTGAAAACTAATGAAGAGAAGACCAGGGGAAGAGAGCCATGGTTGTAAGAGATTGTTTTATAAATACCAGGACAATGGAGTCATTTTCCTGGTAACTCGGACCAGGAAGAAGGTCCAACAGGCACAGGGAAGGGAGCCATTCCCCTGGGCTATTTGTGACTGAACACCAGGAGAAGGGAGGCATTCTCCTGGGACCCCTCTTAGGAATAGGGAAAGGTAAGTTTTCTCCTGCTTTACTACACAATAAGTCTTTAGCCCCAAATATGCCACTTTTGTGCCAAGAGTCCTTCTTCTGCACCCTTACAATACACTCTGCTTTTTGCGTTCCGAAGACAGATTTCAGTATGGCTTTGTCTTTTCTATCTTTGTATTGTCATCTCCTTTGCTCATAGTGCATTGGGGTATGGTTGACCACATATTGTTAAAGATTTTTTGGGGGGTTTCTTTCCCTCCATAGGCATCTTTAGAACCCCACACTTTTTTTCTGTTTTGAACCTGTCCTGACTTTTGAGGTTAAATAAAGCCTTTTTGCTTTACTTACATTGCTCAGCTCATCTGTGTTGTGGGCACCTATTCGTCCCGGTGGCTATCAGTTCAGGGGAACACTGTCCCCCGTTAAGAAGTTTCTTGTTTGTTTTACATTGCACACATCCCCTTATATCGAGGTGTGGTAGGGGTACTTTGTATCCCTTTTTTGTTTTATGTAACATGTCTGTTACTTGTCCGATGTGTCCAGGATTGATTGCTGGCAGCGGGTATTTTTCTTCTGTTTTTCTTTTTCTTTTTCACGTGCACTTTTGCATTTTACTGCATAATTCGTTTTACATGAACATATACTCTAAAGTGGTCATGCAATAAGAAATCGTCTTTTGGCCATCTTGTATTTTGGCTTTTTGTCCTACCCTCTCGTGGCCATAAATGCCTTATATTGCAAGCCCTTTTCCTGGGCAAAGTGAAAGTATGTATTTGTGGCCAGTTGTGGTGTCTTGGACTGCCTGTTCTCACTCCACATCCTGACCAAAGCGTGTCTCTGGCTGAACAGATGTGGTGGGAATGAATGGTGCAGGTCCTTGCTATTAGTGGGCTGGGGGTGGCTCCAGCTCAAATTTAATGTAAGAGGAAAACTACATTCATTCTGCAGATTGTAGGAGCCAAGACCCCTTCGACGAGCAGGATCCAGCTGAAGACCCATGGATCTTCGCAGCAGCCAACCGGCACTGCCTCCAGTCAGTCCTGATGAAGCCCTAGTCCTTTGTCTGATCTCCCCAAGGCCGTCATCGGTCCTTCAACCACAGGACCTATAGAAACAACTATCCTTGCTTGAGGATCCGGTCCCTGGAAGCTGTTGGACGTTTCCTGGGACGACCCTATGGACTGATCAGCTGCTACCTGTGCTACCTCCCTGTATTGGCTACTTTCCTGAATTCAGACTTGGGACCTAGTGGATCCTGAACTGGTAAGATAAGCCTTCTCCTTCTGTTGCATCTCTCCAGTACAAGGAGTAGCTTTGCTGAACCTGCTTCTTTGTCTTTACCACGAGGGTCTTCATCTGCTGCTTGATTGCCATTTTCTCCACTTTCTTCCACCTACATTTTATACTGGAGGTCCTTTGAGGTCCTCTGCGTAGTGGTGGTCCTCTTCTCGCTGTTCCAGGGACATCTAGCTGTTCACTGTCAGGTATAGTCTTGCCAGAACACAGAACGGCGAACTAGCCAAACTGAAATGCCGACACCGAAAGTGTCCTCTGCACCTGCGACCCCTGCACCCCATCCAACTGATCCAATACACACAGTAAGTGGGGCCCTGCGGAGTCCAACACCTCTGAAGTGGAATTGGAGTATATGGGGTGAGTTTACACATCTGTTTCTACAACCCTCTTTGCGCAGGGTTTAACATCCTAACCCTAAATCTCCCTTGACGGAGCGGGATCTGGAGTTCTGGCTAAGGCTCCCCCTCTAGGCTTCCCCTGAGGTAGTGGGATTGAGAGCGAACTTCTAAAGAACTGTGCTTGCTTTGTTCTTTGCTACTTGATAGACTTAACACCTAAATGTTGGTTTTGCCACACTTGATCTGTCTTCTTAAAAGACTCATAACCCCCTACAAAGGGTAGCTTTGGGGATGTGTGACTTTTGGGGTACTAGGCCTCCTCTCAAGGAAAGACTTTTTATGTATATGTCCTTATTTTTATAAGGTAGTATTGTGTGTTTCTACTTTTTGAATTACCTGGTTTAACTGATTTTTACTTACCTTTTGTTTTCTTCACTTGTTTTACTACATTTAAAGGGTTCTATAATCTGATCTAACTGTGGGAAAATTAAAGTGTTGGTGCTCTTTAGCAAGAGCACCCCAGGGTGGCTCTACATATACAACTAGTGTATATTTGGTAGTTTAACTGACCTGTGTTTTGTACTGAGGCTGAATACATATTATTGTATTTTTATACATGCTACCTAACTTGAAATATTAAGAGTGCTCTGTGTGTGTGCTTAACTGAACCCTGCACCACTCCTGCATTCTCCTAATCTGAGCCTTAGTGCTCAGTCACACTACCTTGATAGATTTTGCCTAGACATTAGTGTCCTTTCCTGTTCATCAGAATAGGGTGGCCTCTCAGAATGTGTCTTTAGTTATGGTGATTTTAAAAAACCATGACAAAATGTACCTCAAATGCGAGCATAGAATCAGCTAAACCACACAAGCCACAGCACCACCCAATAGCCATCCCTGGAAGTTCACCTTTGTGGGTATACAAATGTCCTCAGAGTTCTGTCTTTAAACGTCCTTAAAGGGATGGTCCGATCAAAAAATGTTATTCCACAAAAAGATGGGCAATAATAAAAAAAATAGATTGGCACTTTTTTTTTTAAAGTTCCAATGTAAAATTTTGAGCAAATGAAGCTCAAAATTTACAAAAGGAAGCACATGGGGGCATCCATTTTGTGAAATGGATGCCCGTCTGTGCTTGCTTTTGCGGCACTATTGAAGGAAAAGCCAGCCAGCTGTAGTAAACAAAAGCTACCACTAGGTGGCTTTTCCTTCATTGGTGCCGGGACTCGGAGGACGCAGACCGGAGACTACAGGCAGAAAAGCTGCAGCTGCATCTCGGTAAGTGCTATTTATTTTTTAAAAAAATAAGCACTAGCTGGAGGAGCCCGGAAAACTTAGAAATAAAACTGCAGCTTTAAAAACGTTGTATTTATGTTTGCGGTAGCTTTTAAAGCTACCGCAAACATAAATACAACGTTATTGTGTTTGAAAACGCTGCGGTTTTTCTTTCTAAGTTTCTCAGGCTCCTCCGAGCCGGAGGAGCCTGAGAAACCTAGAAAGAAAAACTGCAGCGTTTTCAAACACAACTGCGTTGTGTTTCTGCCTGCCGTGGCTATCACTTTGGGTCTCCCGTGCTCCCCCAGGGGAGCTCCGGAGACCCAAAGTGAAAGCCAAGGCAGGCAGAAACACAACACGGTTGTGTTTACATGCCGCTGTGTTTCTGCCTACAGCTGATTTCCCATTTGGGGCTCTCGGGCTCCCTACGGGGGAGCCCGAGAGCCCCAAATGGGAAATGCTAAATGCTGCAGCGTTTCTGCCTAAAGCTGCTTTCCCATTTGGGGCTCTCTGGCTACCGCAAACATAAATACAACGTTTTTAAAGCTGCGGTTTTATTTCTAAGTTTTCCGTCCTCCTCCAGCCCGGAAAACTTAGGAAAAAAAACGCAGCTAGTGTTTATTTTTATTTAAAAAAATAGCACTTACCGAGATGCAGATGGTGCTTTTCTGCCTGTAGTCTCCGGTCCGCGTCCTCCGAGTCCCGGCACCAATGAAGGAAAAGCTACCCAGTGGTAGCTTTTGTTTACTACAGCTAGCTGGCTTTTCCTTCATTAGTTCCGCAAAAGCAAGCACAGGCGGGCATCCATTTCACAAAATGAATGCCCCCATGTGCTTCCCTTTGAGCTTCATTTGCTCAAAAGTTTACATTGGAACTTTAAAAATCTATTTTTTTTATTATTGCCCATCTTTTTGTGGAATAACATTTTTTTGGTCGGACCATCCCTTTAATGCTTTTTTAAAGGACCTCTTCCATTTTCGGTTTCAAGGGTACATTGGATTGAGTAAGTAACCTTTGCCAAAAAGTCAAAGCAACTCTGTAACAAGGGCTTTGACAACTATCGGACAGACTGAGAAGTGAAACGACACCATGAGTGATGAACCTCCCATGTGAAGATCAGTCTTCTGGCAAGGATGATGCAATTGCTTTTGTATACAAAAATTTAAAAGTGGTCAGTTTGTTCATGGAAAATTGATTGTTGTATTTTTGTATCTTTCTCTTTTACTGGGTTGTCCCTACCTTGCCATCCTCCACTCTGCCCTGCCAACCTCCTCCCCCATCTTGACCCACATACCCCCACTCCTCTATATATATATTTCTGATGTTTGTTAATCTGCTTGGAATCGCATGCTGTGCATAGTCCGACATCCAGTGGTCACCGCGGAGTTGTAACGCTCACCTGATTCCCGTAGAGGCGCCGGTCTTGACTGGGCGTATACCGTATCTTCAAAGGTGATGTGTAACACACGGCTGGCTCTTTGGGCTGGACCTCTGTGCACTGTATGTCTGACTCGAAGGGTAAGATGTCTGCAGATAGAAAATATGGGATTAAGGAACTGGGTTATTGAATGTCTCTCTCTTCTTCCCTTTCTCTTCTCCTGTAGAACCCCAAAGGTTAACGCTCTCACCTTAGGTAAGTGAACGCCGTGCTCTCCATCTGCCTCGGGGCAGGGTGCTGTAACCAGTTTCTTCACTGGATAAGGGGAGCAGGCCTCTTGACTTCAGAGGACTGCTGTCCGTCGTTTACTGCACGAACGGTAAGTTTCGAGTAATTCTAATGTCTTTAAAGTCTTTAGTAATGATGTTTCTTGTTTTGCAGGGTTCCGGCGATGGCGGATGACGGGCTGAAGTGAGTTGAAGATGGAGCCCGTGTGATGAATAGAAGCGCCTGGAAGCACGTAAGTAAGCGCTTGTTGCCTGCTTCACGATGCGCTCTAACTGTCTTTTTATTTTGCAGGTACAAGTTCGGAGCGGCTGCAGGGTGCTGGAATACCCACTGGGTTAGATGTGGAAAGGAGTAATGGCACGTGAGTATTAAAGTTCCCCAATGTCTTTAAACGCACCTTGTTTTGTCTTTCAGATGCGGGATGCAGCGCCGAAGGCCTCCGGAGCGTGTGAAGAGTTGGTAAGCTTTTGTCTTTCAGATGCCGGAATGCAGTGTGAAGACCTCCGGAGCGCACGAAGAGTAGGTAAGCCTTTGTCTTTCAGATGCCGGAATGCAGCGCGAGGCGTTGGTGACAGCCGATGGACCAGGTAAGTGAAGAGCTGTCACTGAAGACCGTAATGCTAACCTGTTCTTTCTTGTCTTTATAGGTGTTGCTGAAGACTGGATTCAGGATGGTAAGCCTTTTTCCTTAGGCCCAGGATCAGATGCAGAAGACACGATGAGCGTTCTGCTGCAGAGGATGCAGAATAACGCAAAGCAAGATTCATCCATCGGGTGTGGTTTAAATAGCCTCCTGTAGTGCTTAGGTGTCTCCTTCCACAGCCACGCCTAGGTAAGAAAAGAGTTCCTGCTTTCCAGAAGAGTTCCAGTGTTCTGAATCTAGGGAGTGGCTCCTGCCCCACCCAACAGGAAAAGTAGTTCCAAACAGAAGAGGATCAGAGGCTCAACTGGCAGGCAAGTAAGCAGCATGGTCTGCTGCAGGTAAGTCCACCCAAGCATTATGAGCCCGGCGCTTCCAGCGCTGGGACTGGGCATATTTATGAGCCTGGTGCCACTGGCGCCAGGACTGGGTCCAAAAGGTCCCAATTGGGACTGGTTGGCACTCGGAACCTGGGTTATGGATCTGCTTCCAAGGGAGTTGGGAAAACCCTGACCTTTTGGAAGCAGAGATCATGACAGGAGTATTGCATTTTGTTTTTCGTAGTAGAAAAGGGGACATCGACAAGGCGTGTCTGTAACACTATCCCTATAGTGACGTGCGGTGTACCCACAATCCCTCACGCGTCGAGGTCCCTCAGATTGTTTTTTTCTGGCCAGATATTGGTCGCCTTTACTCGGAGCTCCTCGAGAGACATTGCAAATACATTTACTCAACCCTTTGGTCGTTAATTATTAATATCCATTACTTAGATCCCTCCCTCGACGTAGCTGCGAAGCTGTTTCTCCGCCGAGTAAAAACTTCGACGGCGGGGACGAGACGGTGATCCTTCAGCTATGCCGAACATGTGGCCTGGCCTCGCCGGCCAAAAGACAGTAGGGAGAGTGGGGTCGTGGGACATTTCTTTTTTCTCTCCGAGAATGCCTTTCCCTTTCCCCTCCCTTTCCTTCGGGGTTGTTATCACATCTAAACGTTTCCTCAGCTATGGAGAGGACACCCTTTAGGTTTTGCCCGCGCTGCAAGGGCAAGTTCACCTGGAAAGACAAGCATAAACGGTGTAACCGTTGCTTGCCCCTCGACCACAAGGAAGACGGCTGTGCGGCCTGTCAGCTTCTTAAGCCTAAGACTTTAAAGGACCGCAGGGTCAAACGGTGGGCAGCCTACGCCATGTCTAGGGCTGATTCCTCACCCGCCGCCGCCAAAAGTGACGAGGAATGTGATAAACGGACCTCCGGTTCGGAAGTCGTAGACCTCTCTAGGGAGCGTTCACGCTCCTCGTCGTCTGTCCCCGGCCCCGACAAGCTCGGCTCACGCCCTGCTTATGGGGATGAACACCCCGGCGACACTGATGCACACAAAAAACACTCAAATAAACACACGACCCACAGCTCTTCCTTGTCAAAGACGAGGAAAGCATTAGTGCCAACGGAGACGCAGGTCCTACCGGCGGCCTCCTCAGACCGTAAGAGTCTTAAGCCCCCCTCGCAACCGCTCGCTGACGCGACTAGCGACTGGGCTACCCCCTGATAAGGGCGCTATCACCAAACCGCCAGACGACGTGCCCCGTCAGAGAGTGCCCGTCGGCGTAGAGCACGCGACACCGGTAACGTCGACGCCAGAGCCCTCCACAGACAGATTAGTCGTCGAGAGCCTGGCGCGGATTGCTTCCACCGATAGCCAGTGACGGACGGCGAAAGATCCGTCGTATACCGCTCATAAGGCCGGAGAAACGCTGAAAAGGCCGGAAGGAAGGCAGGGACTGCCCCCTCTTCTGAGAGGGACTCCTAGCCTGCCAGAAGGCTTTTCAGAAGGCGAGGGGAACTTATCTTCGACGTTATGGGATAGGTCAAAGCGTCTTCAGGCCGAAGCCCTTCCCCCCCCCCTTTCCTCCCACCCCACCCAGACCGCTCAGGGGTACCACAAGAGACCCTAGAGAGACTTCAGTTTTGTATGGACAAAATGGAGAGGTTTATGGAGTCTCAAAACCTACCAACACCCAAGAGATCAAGGGAGGGACCTCCGGAAGATCCCAGGGCCAAGTACCCTAGGCTATTTAATCCCCTCCAAGAGGATGTAGATTCATATGACCTCACTCAAGAGGATACCCACTTTCATGAGGATGAGGAATTCTTAGGCTAAGAAGGGGAACAAAACCTAGAGGAGGAAGGTTTCGAGGATAACCCAGACATGGGTGGTGGGGGCTTCGAAGAAGACCCAGAAGAGGGTGCTTCACAGCCCTGGCAGTCCCCATCAGCGTCTATAGACCCTGACGCCCTAAACCTGTCCCCCTCCAAAGACTCACCAATCAGGAATACGTCACCTATAGACGATCAACCTACCTTCAATGCACTACTACGCAAGGCAGCAGCGCATTTCGAAATTGAGACTGGGGAAATTTCTCTTGACATAGACTTTGTGGAAAAGATCATCAAGGAGAAACCCCCTGTCAGTCAAACCATTCCCCTCCTCGCCTCCGTAAAGAGACAAATTATTCCTTTGCTATCTACACCCGCGTTGGTCAGAGAGGTCAACCCAAGGATAGAAAAATTATTTAGTCCCGCTCCATCGGATCCGTGGGGCCACTCTGTACCAGACTCCTTAGTGGTAACAAATACAAGAAAAAGGGCAGGGGTCCCGCTGTCAACCAGCGAGGCACCACCAGATAAAGAGGGTAAAAAGTTGTATGCCCTAGGAAAGAGGATTACAGCCTCGGCTGCCTTTTCCACGATGATTGCCAACAACAACTCCTTGCTGGCAAGTTATGCAGATGCCCAATGGAGTAGACTACGCAAAGACATAGAGGAGGTACCTGAACTCCTGCGAACTCGGCTTCTGGCCACGGTTACTGAGGGGACCCTAGTCAACCAGAGCATCATTAAGAATACTCTAGATGCGGCAGAAACAGCTGGCCGTTCCCTAGTCCAAGGGATCCTCCTCAAACACCATGTCTGGCTACGTAATTCAGAGTTTAAACCTGAAACACATCTCTAATTAACAAACCAATAGAGGATGTCAACCTCTTTGGGAAGGCGGTGGATGACGCACTAGAGACTGCTAAAAAGGATTTTGACACCATCAAAACCCTAGACCAAATTTCAAGGCCTCCCAACAGGCGTGGTTATGGCAACAGGCACTTTTTTCGAGGC
The DNA here is from genome assembly GCF_040938575.1 of Ambystoma mexicanum. Classification (NCBI taxonomy): domain Eukaryota; kingdom Metazoa; phylum Chordata; class Amphibia; order Caudata; family Ambystomatidae; genus Ambystoma; species Ambystoma mexicanum. The sequence goes on along the minus strand of NC_090931.1, from coordinate 1,468,043,566 downwards.
CAACGCCAGCAGCAACAACAGCAGCAGCAATACTCTGCAGGTAACTGGTCCTCTAATCAAGGCACCAGTGGACAATACAACCAAAGAAGTCAATGTTGTGGCAAGGGAAGAGGTCGGGGTCCCACCCCTAGAGGTTCCCAAGCCACCAACACTAAATGACTCGAAGATTCGGGTCCCCTCCCATGCATCGGGGGCCGGTTAACATCCTTTCTTCCAGCATGGGAGGGAATAACATCAGACCGTTGGGTACTATCAACCATAGCCCGCGGCTACTGTATAGAATTCAACAGTTCCCCTACGTACAGACCCCCAAAAGGACGACGCATGTCACCAGAACACCTCATCATCCTTCTTCAAGAAGTGGACCAACTACTAGAAAAAGGAGCTATAGAGGTCGTGCCTCTATCTCAGGTAACGGAAGGTATTTATTCAGTGCACTTCCTTGTACCCAAAAAGGACTTAACCATGCGCCCTGTACTAGATCTGCGTCCAGCGAACAAATTTGTCAAACCTCAGAAATTTCGTATGGTGACTTTACAGGAAGTGATCCCCCTGCTTTCACAGGGAGATTACATGACAACCCTGGACATGAAAGATGAAAGATGCATACGTTCATATTTTAATGTTGCCAGCACACAGAAAATACCTCAGGTTCATGATAGAGGGCAAACACTACCAGTTCAGAGTGCTGCCCTTCGGCATAGCATCAGCGCCGAGGGTATTCACGAAAGTACTGGCAGTGGCAGCGGCCCACCTGCGCAGGTTGTCCATCCCAGTATACCCTTACCTCGACGATTGGCTCATAACAGGGGATTCTTACAAAACATGCTTCTCAAATACCCAAAAGACTGTAGACCTTTTGTTACAACTGGGCTTCTGCATCAACGAGAGGAAGTCCAGCTTAGACCCCAGCCAGATCAAACAATCTCTAATTCGAACAAAGGACGGGCTCGTCTTCCCCTCCAACGAGAGGGTCCAAAACATGCTGTTTCAGATCCCTCAATATGTCGCCGGTCGAGAGGTGACGGTGCGCAAAGCAATGCGTTTGCTAGGAATGATGGCGTCATGTATATATTTGGTACCTCACGTGCGCCTGCGCATGCGCCCAATGCAAGAGTGGCTCAACAGCCAGTGGTGTCAGGCCAGCGGACAATGGGACGATCTAGTGGTGGCCTCACAGGCCTTGGTTCTCTCGCTACGGTGGTGGTTGAAGGAAAACCTTGTCATAGGGAAACCATTCGCCACCCCCGCAGTGGAGGCCACTCTAACCACAGACGCATCCCTCCCAGGATGGGGGGCTCACCTATCCCATCAGACTGCACACAGAGTTTGGACTCCGAGTGTAGCATCCAAGCACATAAACTTGCTGGAGCTGCTAGCGGTCTTCAAGGCACTGAAGGCCTTCCAGGCACACCTGCAAGGGAAGACAGTGATGGTCCTCACAGCCAGCACCACAGCCATGTACTATCTGAACAAGCAAGGGGGCACTCACTCTCCAGGACTGTCCAAGCTGTCCCAGAACATCTGGAAGTGGGCTCTCAAACACAACATGTTCCTGTTGTCACAACATGTACCAGGGGTACTCCATCTGCTAGCAGACTAACTCAGCAGAGACTTCCCTCTGCCCGCAGAGTACGAATGGCGGTTACAAGAAGACATAGTCTTCGACGTTTTCACACAATGGGGATTCCCAGAAATAGATCTGTTTGCAACTCTGGAGAACTCCCAGTGCCAAGATTACGCCTCCAGGTACCCCCAGAACCAATCCAAGGGGAACGGTCTATCGATACCATGGTCAGGGAAATTTGTTGACGCTTTTCCCCTGACTCCTCTTCTCAACAAGATAGTGCACAAGATGCACCAGGAACAAGTTACCATGATACTGGTGGCCCCAATGTGGGCCCGGCAGCCATGGTTCGCTCACTTGATGGAGATGTCTCTATCTCCTCCAGTGAAACTTCCCTGCCCGTACAACATGCTGTCACAGGACAAGGGCAGGACACTGCATCCATGCCCTCAGACCATGAACTTAGCAGCCTGGCTCCTGAGATCATAGAATTTGGACATTTACAGCTCCCACATAGATGCATGGACATTCTCATAGAAGCTAGAAAGCCTAACACTCGTCACTGTTATTCTAGCAAGTGGAAAACATTTGTCTTCTGGTGTAGAAGTAAGAGCATCAACCCGGTTGACTGCTCTCCCACACAAATTGTTCTCTACCTGACCAATTTACTGGACTCAGGTCTAGTGTTTAATTCTATTAAAGTCCACCTAGCGGCACTTTCTGCATACACCACTTCTCAACTTAAAGTGTCATGGTGGAAAGTCCCAGTTATCAAAGCCTTCATGGAGGGAGTAAAGAGGATCCACCCTCCGATAGCAAACCCAGCTCCCGGATGGGACCTAAATGTGGTACTTACAAGGCTCATGGGCTCACCCTTTGAACCCATGCACAAGGCAACTCTTAAGGACCTCACTCTTAAGACTGCTTTCCTAATAGCTATCACCTCCATTAGGAGAGTAAGTGAACTACAAGCGCTCTCTGTTCTAGACCCCTTTGTAACAGTTCTCAAAGATAAGGTGGTTCTACGCACACACCCTAGGTTTGCACCGAAATTCATTTCTAAATTCCATGTCAACCAGTCAATAGAACTACCAACGTTCTTTCAAAACCCTTCAAATCCAGGAGAAAAAAGCCTGCATACACTCAATGTGCACAGAGCCGTTATGTTTTATATGGAAAGAACTAGACCACCAAGGAAGACTAATCAGTTCTTTGTCTCGGTGGCAGCAGGAAGAGAAGGAGATGCAGTTTCAAAATCTGCGATATCTACCCTTCAAGCCAAGAGCACACTTTACTCGAGGCACTGGGGCCTCCATAGCATTCATTGCAAATATCCCACTTGAGTCCATTTGCAAAGCGGCAACCTGGAGTTCTGTACACACCTTTACAAAACACTACTGTCTAGATGCCCACTCTAGATCTGATTCACAGGTGGGACAAGCAGTATTAAGACATCTTTTCTCTACTGTTCCTTCTCACAACCCACCTCCAACTCCGGGTACTGCTCGCTAGTCTATGCACAGCATGTGATTCTAAGCAGATTAACAAACATCAGAAGACAATGCATTACTTACCGTAAAAGCATTTCTGATGGTTGTATCTGCTTAGATTCACATGTGCCCACCCTTCCACCCCGCTCGGATGGAAGGAACGTAGACATCCTTTTTATATCTCTCTTTTCTGTACTCACTCATGTCCGAAGGCTCCCTCAGGGCAGAAAAAATACAAACAGAGGGACCTCGACGCGTGAGGGATTGTGGGTACACCGCACGTCACTATAGGGATAGTGTTACAGACACGCCTTGTCGACGTCCCCTTTTCGACTACAAAAAACAAAATGCAATACTCCGCGGTGACAACTGGATGTCGGACTATGCACAGCATGTGAATCTAAGCAGATACAACCATCAGAAATGCTTTTACGGTAAGTAATGCATTGTCATATCACCCAGCTACAAGAACAGTGCCCAGGCACCTTGCTGATGCACTCTGCTGCTTCAATCCAGCTTTTGTAAAGAAGTCGAAGTTATAGGGAGGGGGTCCGAAAATTAATTTTTCCCCCCATAGACATAATGGGAAAAAACTTTGCTCACGCCTGCAACCCAAACCGCTGGACGAATTTTCACCAAATTTGCGGCAGGAGCAGCGGCTTGGTCCTGAAAGCGTGCTTTTGTTAATTTCGTGTAAACCTGTCCCGTAGTTTTTTTTTTAAACAACCAAAATGTAAGGCAAAAAAAAAATTGTGCCATCTATGTGCGGTCTGCGGACTCACTTCCCTGTTCGGTCCGCGGACTGGCCTCTGATTGGCCCAGAAAAATGTGCGGACTTTTGCGTGGACATCGGGACGCAGCCGCTGATTGGGTGGTGAGAAAACGTGAAATACGCCGGTTCAGCGAGATGCCCGCCATGTTGGATTCGCTGACTTTTTGGGTTTTGGGATCCGCGGACAGCGCGGCGAAAAAATTAAAAAAGCAACATTGCACTTGTCAAACTCAACAAACAATCTCTGGGGAGGTGGGAGGGATGAGGATGGTATGGGATATGGCCATAAGAAGCCAAAAAACGGGTTGTTTCACCCCTGACAGTCCGCGAACACTGCAGATGTCCTGGGGCAGTCCTGTGGTGTCCGCTGACACTTCAGATGTCCTATGACATGTGTACCTATTTCTGAATTTACAGGGTTGGGGAAAAGCAGTTTTTGGATGGCTTATAACTTTAGCGCCACTCAATGAAACTGCATGTAATTTTGCAATTCTATTGTAGACCTAATCCTGAATGGTTTTGCAAAGTTTTGTGGGATTCTGTCAAGAGGGGGCAAAATTAGAGGGGGGTCCCAAAATATTGTAAAGGCATATAAATGTGGTGTTATTTGACGAATCTGTACAAGATTCGGCAAAATTATTTTGGATCTAGATATAATTTTTCTAAAGTTTGGTGGGATTTTCTCAAGAGGGGGCGAAATTAGAGGGGGGGTCTCAACATTTTAGATGGCTTATAACTTTGTTGCTATTTGACGAATGTGGACAAAACCTTTGAGAAAGATTGTAGGCCCAAACTTCAATGTGTGTGTAAAGACTGAATGGATTTTGTCAAGTGGGGGCTAAGTTATATGACTATTGTATGTACATACATTTTGACACTTTTGAAAAAATAAAACATGGGCGGATTTCGAGAAAACTCATGCAGAGCATTGGCAAGGACATTAGAGCATGGTTTTGCAAATGTGCCCGTGTTTTATTTTTTGGCAAGTGTCATAATGTAGGTACAAAACATTGTCATATACATTTGGTGACTGAGGTATAGCCTGTGGCCGTGGGCAGTAGCCAGATTGTCTGGGTCATGGCATAAGGTCATGATGCGGAACAATCTAGCTACTGGCCATGACCGCGAGGGATGTAAAATGGTGTTAAAGTGGCCATGTCCACCTGGGACTGGCTGTGTGGTAAAGTTATTCGAAAGCAGGATAGGTTTGAAAGGGAAAAAAAAGAATGTGCTTGTGGTAATATGGTCATAGGGTTCTGCAGGCTGCCATAGAAAGGGAAGAGGGGCTCTGTACGGAGCTCCGCCTTCTCTTTCCATGGTGGCCATCTTGGAAAAGGATTGTCCTGTAGGAAGGAAAATCCTTCCTTCCTACTGTAGGAAGAGAAATCTATTTTCTAGCACCCCGGCTTCCCGCTTTGGGAACTAGGGTTGCTAATGGCCTTTATCTCCCATTGCAGGGGCTGCAATGGAAGATAATGGTTCCGGAGTCCTCATTATTTATTTATTTATTCATAACACGCTAAAGCCCGCAGACATCAGGGCGCACACAGACACACTTTGCTTGGGTCGATAACTTGGGCTGCTGGCCTGTTATCCCCTGTTGCTGACGAAAAATGGTGTTAAAGTGGCCATGTCCACCTGGGACCGGCTATGTGGTAAAGTTATTCGAAAGTAGGATAGGTTTGAAAGGGAAAAAAATGTGCTTGTGGTAATATGGCCATAGGGTTCTGCAGGCTGCCATAGAAAGGCAAGAGGGGCTCTGTACTGAGCACTGCCATCTCTTTCCATGGTGGCAATCTTGGAAAAGGATTGTCCTTCCTTCTTACAGCGGGATGTTGCAGGCGTCCCGCTGTAGGAAGAACATTTTGTAGCACTCCGGGTTCCCGCTTTGTGCATTTCACTTTGGTATTTTAAGCCTTTGGTACACTCCCAACAGTGGTAAAGAACTGCCACACCCATGATTCTCTATGGGTTCTAGAGGTAGGCACGTCCTCTACCTCATCTTCTCTGTCCTCTTCATTGTCTTTGGAAGTACTGCGCTTTTTCTGTTGTGTAAATCCTCCAGCTGGTGGTGGTGGTGGCGCTTGGGGAGGAGGGAGGGCAATATCTGATGCCATTTTTAAGAGAAATAGCAGTTTTACTAATTCTTCCAAGTATGTGCTTTGCACTATATTGTTAACGGATAATGAGTAAGTATAGGTGTAGGAGCTGTGCAAGGGTACATTTTGAGCTTAGAAGTGCCTAGATCAGTCGATAAATGCAGTTCCAAACAGTCTTCTAAGCATGGACCCGATTCCGAAGTGCAGACGGCTTCGCAGATACGTCATTATGCTGCATGTGAGCGCATGGTCACGTGGCACTGTCCGGAAAGGTCTGTGATGATATCAGACGTTTGTGGACGTCGACGGATGCAAAAACAGTGGAGAAAGTTGCAAAAAGTGTATAGAAGAGTTAAAAATGATGCTAGAAGGTGGGACATGGCAGAGTTTGGAAATTGGACAGAAGTGTTGCTATATTGGGGTAAGTATGATATTAGTAAGTTGTAGTAAAATAGCATGCACTGGTAAAAACCCATGAAATTGAAATTCAATGAAAAAACGTTGTTAAAGGGACGTTATGGTTACAAGTAAAACCTTAAATTCGTGTGTTATGGTAAGCTAAGCAACCATAACTCGCACCACCACCGTGCACTGCTAAGACTAACACCCAGGACATCAAAGATGACATCACAAATGTAATTGATGACATCACTGATGACATCACATATCTGGGCCACTTGTTTTTGTTCACTGACATATCTAGGCCAGGTGGGTTTGTATCTAGACGTTAACCTTGTCATATGTTCTTAAAGTGCGGTCCATATAGTTTAGTCTCAGCTGATGGTGCACATACATGGGGAAATAAGCAGGCCTCAAACACACATTTCATTTGTATACATGAAGATAAACTTTAATGTTATTAACATTTTCTGATGATGCGGTTACTTTCTTCCTTACTAGTTTCCCTGTATGTGCCTTTGATGTGTATGCATTGTGGTTCGTCATAGGCATTGTTTGTACTAGCAAAAGTGTAGTAAGTCTTGAATTGTTAGCTAGTTATTAGATGTTTAACATTACTCAAAACTCGCATAAGGTAGCATTCATTATTGTACTTTCCAAAATTACAAGATTATAAATATTGTACTGCTATGATGCATGCTGCAGCCATTGCCTGTGTTTATATATGATTAGGTTCCTGTATTAACAACACTCAAATACAATGTTGTTTAGATGAGTACATTCTTTAATCAATTAAGTAGTTCACGATAGGTCTCCCGGTCACCCCTGACATCTTGTTACCAACATTATAAACACTCCTTGTAGGGACTTTTCATCAAAATTAATTTCACATGTGATGTCATCAGTGATGCCATCTTTGATGTCCTGGGTGTTAGTCTTAGCAGTGCACGGTGGTGGCGCGAGTTATGGTTGCTTAGCTTACCATAACTCGCAAATTTCTGAGGTTTTTCGGTTTTACTTCTAACCATAACGTCTTTTTAACAATGTTTTTTCATTGAATTTCATAGGTTTTTATCAGTGCAACTTAACCATAACGTCCCTTTAACAAAGTTTTTTCACTGAATATATATATATATACATATATATATATACACAGTACCGTAGTTACCGGACCAGAAAAGTACGAGGTCAGCCCGGCAGGTCCGGTAAGCAGGTCCCGCCGGCCTCCCCATTCCCATTGAGCCAAATGGGGAGTATAAAAATCGGCACCCGGCAATGGGCAATTACCTGGTCCGGTGGGGTTGGAATGCCCTGGTAATTGCACATTGTCGGGTGGCAGTAAAAATTGCAAGTTCGGCGGCAGCCTGCCGGTTTTACCGGCAAGGCTACCGCCGAACTTGTAATGAGGCCCACAGAGTAGGCATCTCTGGACGTTCACTTCCAGTTGAGCCACGTGAGCAGTGCATTGTGGATATGTGTTGGCTACTGGGTGGTGCTTTCGCATGTGTTACTTAGCTGAAATGGCTTATTCTACTCTCACATTTCAGGTGGAAGAGTTCTTTTATAAATGCACCATAGCATTGAGGGTGTTTGCTCGATATATCATTTACTGCAGAGACCAGTTTTCCAGTGCAGACTGACGCAAAGTTCCTCCCCTCTCTGTGTGCCTCTTTGTAGTATCTCCAGCTGCGACCAGTTGCTGACACTGCTGAACTCTTGTGTTAAAAGAATACGCCCAAAACAAACACAACCCTGCTGAATGATGGCAGTAGCTCATTCGATCTGTAGATTCTACAACCCAAAGGCAACTAAGCACTCCTATGAGACCAACCCGAGGACTCAGAATTAGAACAGATGTTCTGATTCTTTTTCAAAAGGCCAGTAAGTTGGTAATGTCACCAATATCTGGGGGTAGCAGATTCCATAGTCTTTTGGCATGAGAGCGCATGCCCTTTCCAAGCCAAAAGCACATAAACAATGACGGAGACAAAGAGGACAAGTATGCAGAACAGAGATTACGTGAACAAACGTATTTCAGCATGGGATTCCTGAAAAGAGCCGTTCCCATAGTGCGATTTGTGCACTAACATCAAAAGCTTAAATGAAATGTTGTACCTGACAGACAGCCAGTGCAGTTTCTTCCAGACTGGTATTGTATGAAAACGGTGTGGTATATTAGTCACAAGAATTTGGAGCATATTGGCGGAGCCAGCAGAGAGCGATATTCAAGCTTGGTCCCTATCATGGCTCTGGCAATGTTAGAGTAATGTACTCCAAGAGAAGTGGATGGAGTTATCGGAGCACCATTATATAATAGCTACAGGAGCTATCCACCGGATTGATGTTGGGGATTGTAGTTAATATGGAGTCAAAAATAACACCCAGCATTTTAACTTTTTGTTGCATGGAGAATCAGAAATCCAGAAAGACTTATGTTAGGGATTCTAGCAGCAAGGGAAGATATTTGGTTCTTAGATGAACGCCACGCCAATCCCGGCACCAGATTAGGCCATCAAGAAATTACATTCGCCAATCCAACACCCCTCCTCCTCTACGAGGACCATGCACCCATGACCTAACTCAGCTCCTCTGGTTCCTTACAGATCAGGCCATCAAGCCTCCGCCTGGCACCCCAACGTGGGCTGACCAGCTGCTAGCTCTACCACGAGCCTGCTGCCACTTCACCTCTGCCTTGACAAAGACTTCGGTCGAAACACGCGTCGGCTTTTTGTTTCACCACCTCTGGCTTAAAATGCCACATTGACTATCTTGGTTTTGTACACCATTAAACACCATGCCTATAACCTAAAGACTGGACTATCACTATATTGTAACAAATAGTAGAATTGCTAAGATTGGACCTATGGATCGAGCCAGCGCCCACACCTAACAAGGGCTTGTCACTCCACCAAGCATCAAATTACTCGGGAACCCTGGAGTTGGTCCCCAGACAAGCCATGTGCCAGGCTGCAGGCTAAACTACAACCACCAATAGAAGGTGCGCAGGGGACCGGTTGTCCCGATCCTAAAACTCCCGATCTTCTGAAACTATATAGGATCTACTATCACTGCTGAGAAACTTAAATGTAATTGCTTGTTGTGAATCACCAACTGCACCACAGTGGAACCAAGGTACTGCATACTATCACAATATTAGAAACTGTCAAACTAAACTCGCCAAGGATTACCCAGTCATTTACTGCGACTTGCCACCAGATATAGATACTCCCTTTCTAGATTAGAATGCTTATCACTTTCCTGTATCCGACCACTCTCTGGTCCTCAAAGTTGCTAGCAATCTACCCACTGCAAGCTATGACTACCGCAATGTTGCACCGAGATATAAGCCTACCTGTGATCACTATAGATACTGACCAACGGATTGAAGAGTCACCCATTCCCAAACTTACTATAACGAACACCCCATGTGACCTCATATGTAGAAATCTTAAATTACGCTCAAGATTACCCAAAATTTACGAACCACTAACTAGACATAGCACTGTACAGAATAACAGAAGAGACTATCACTTGACTGCCACCAAACAAAACACATCCTCTACTAAAGTAAGTAGACCCTAACCATAACCGCAATACCAACAAACATTGCAAATCAAGGACCAGCTTAACCAAAAATAACAGACCTGCCAGACCCTCGCTAACTAAACCGAACACCCTACTCAAAGGAGCACTCAATAATGCTAGGTTAGTAATAGCCCACACCACCGAAATTGCCGAGATTATCCAAACAGGTGATTGACTTCCTAGCTATAACCGAAACTTGGCTTCACCAAGCGGCTGGCCCAGCCCTGATGCTCGCCTTGCCCCCCAATTACCATATCCTCAGGGAAGATAGAAATAAATCTCGAGGAGGAGGCATAGCCATTATTGCTAAAAATAACCTAACCATAAAAGTAGAAACACCTCTGCACCCTAAATCTTGCGAATCCTTAACTGCCAAACTTCTAACATCATCCTCTCAATCGATGAACATACACCTTATCTATAGGCCACCTGGCCCCATCGGATCCTTCGAAGAGGGCATCTCTATGATCCTCTCGAACAATCTAAAAAATTCTTCACAAGCCATCCTATTAGGAGACTTAAACTTAGGCCTTAATGACCACAAAGATCCGCAGGCGACTAAAATAGCCAATGTCCTCACGGAACTCGGATTTACCCAAAGAGTATCACAGCCTACCCACGAGAAAGGTCGAACACTTGATTGGATATCTGACCATAATTGCAACATAACCGTTACTGCGATCAGCCCACAAGTTTGGACTGATCATGCTCTTATAGCGTTTTCCATAAACTCTAAATCTACCCAACCTCAGGAGAACACTTTAGCTTCCCCCCCATGCCAACAAGAAACAAAAAAAATATAACTACAGACAGACTGCTACCTCTGATCCTCCTAACCTTAAACTCTCTACCGGACTCACTAGACCCTACATCTCTAGTTAATGAATTCAACTCAGCCATGGCTAATGCCCTGGATACTATCGCCCCACTGAAACGTAGAAATAGCAAGCCTGGAGCACACCCCTATACCAGCGCCTGATAATTGTGACAAAAATAAAACGTGGTGTTCCAACATCCAGAAAGCGTTGAATGATAAAATTGCTACCCTCCAAATCAAAATGGACAAAAAAAAACAAAATATACCTCCCACGAACAATCAGAGGAGTGAACTATCCATCCCCTCCAAACCTGAACTTAGATTCAACTTCACTAAAGTAACCATTTTAGAGGTTGAGAAAATAATACTCTCGCTCAAACCCTCAAATTGCTTTGGTGACATCTGCCCAGCACAACTAATAAAAGATGCTGCGAGAGATCTATCACCATTTATTTCCAAACTCATTAATGCTTCCTTTTCAACGGGCATGATACCAAGCAATCTTAAGCAATCTTGGGTCCTCCCGCTACTTAAAAAGCAAACCTTAGACCCGGCCAGACGTACTAACTACAGGCCGATCACCACAGTGCCATTTCTACTAAAAATCTTAGATAGAGTGGCTTACCTACAGATCCAAAAATTCCTGGAGCAACATCAACTACTAGGTACCCGACAATCTGGTGAGATTAAACAGGTTTTTTTTTTTTAGTTATCAACCATCTGTGTCCTGCGCTGAGAGAAGGGTGGCAGCTGCTCAGTGGAGTAACGAAGTAGAACCCCCTACTCCGGTGAATAATGGGACGTGCTCGGGGCTCAGGTGAACCCCACTCCACTTAGAATGTAGCGCCAGAGGTCAATAAAGAGACACACTCAGTGATGGTAAAAAAGATGAAAATATATTCAAAGAGTACCCTTTCTGAGACACGTGTTTCGGCGACAAACTCGCCTTTTTCAATCAGGGCTAGAGTAGATGATCATAATTGTGAACAAGTTACAGTTTGCAATAGTGTGTAACGTGAAAAAATTAAATTAAATAAGGTATTCATGGCAAAAAGGGAATAAAACAATCGAAACACAGGAGTACACAGATTACAAGTGGTGCAAAAACAATATGGCAAAGATTTATCACAGAGAGACCAGGGAGGGGGAAAGGGGAGGAATGGTACGGGTGAGAGAAATGAGAAGGTAGTAAAAAGAAAAAGATGTGAATGATTGCCAAGCCGGATAAAGTGCTGAGTAGCAGCAATACACAATGGTACTCATAACATTAAGGTTCCAATGTAATCACAAATGCAAATGAAGGGTCTAGTATAATTTCTTCATAGGAACGCTCCCACCTCATTGTCGGAATTCAGACCCACACGGGTGGCTCTGAAGTGGCATATAGTTCGATCAAATTGTCGCCTTAGCCTTAGTTCCTGATTGCCCCCTCTTCTTCCTGGACGGGTTTTACTCGGGTCAATGAATTTAATATTACTTTTGTCGTCCATTTGGTGATGTAATTGCCAGTGTACTGCAAGGGGCAGTATGGAGTCTTGACTGCCTATTGTAGAGAGAGGTTCTGGTATCCTTATCCTTAGTTCACGTATAGTGCTACCCACGTATATTAAATTCATTGGCCTGAGTAAAACCCGTCCAGGAAGAAGAGGGGGCAATCGGGAACTAAGGCTAAGGCGACAAGAAGCTCGAACTATATGCCACTTCAGAGCCACCCGTGTGGGTCTGAATTCCGACAATGAGATGGGAGCGTTCCTATGAAGAAATTATACTAGACCCTTTATTTGCAAGTGTGATTACATTGGAACCTTAATGTTATGAGTACCATTGTGTATTGCTGCTACTCAGCACTTTATCCGGCTTGGCAATCATTCACATCTTTTTCTTGTTGCTACCTTCTCATTTCTCTCACCCATACCATTCCTCCCCTTTCCCCTACCTTGTCTCTCTGTGATAAATCTTTGCCATATTGTTTTTGCACCACTTGTAATCTGTGTACTCCTGTGTTTCGATTGTTTTATTCACTTTTTGCCATGAATACCTTATTTAATTTAATTTTTTCACGTTTCAGTCAGTCAAACAAGTTTATTCGGTTGTATAAAGCAACCATTAAACGACAAATAAACACAATTATTACACTAATTCAAGTTACAAAATCTTAAAATTACACTTCAATAAAAAAAATAGAGTTAAAAAACATTACCGAAGGCAGCATACAAATACATTTGGCAATCAGACGCTTGCCTCGTCATGAACTACATTAAAAGATGTTTTAGTAATGATTCATTTAGAAGACAATACAAAATGCTTTGACCCATTACGAGTGCTATAAAGTTTTCTTACGGGCCCTCACCACCTTGCAGTTTCACAATACGATTTCTAAAATACATCGCTCTTTTCAGGAACGTCAAAAGAGCCCAAGCGGTGTGAACTGATTCGGCGCTCAAGAGAAACACAAGAGCAGCCCTGTGTGTGCGGATCATCGACTTCTTAAGGGCAGGAATCAGGGACACTTTACGTATACCTGCATACCCTATGCAGAAGAATAACAAATGAGAGAGATCCTCTCTACCATGTCCACAAACCGGGCAACCCGCTGAGTCGGGAAAACCCTTCCATTTATAGGTGTTGCCTTGCAACCGAAGGCAATCGAACCGTGCCCTCGTAATCAGCCACCTGTCCTTTTTTAACATACTCCAAAGCAAGTAAGGTTGGATTCCCGTTAGGCAGCTAATGCTTGAGTGAAATTCACCATTACTATGGCCACGCTCTAGCAAAGTTCTTTTACTTGCTATGAATTCACCCAGCAAGGCTTTGTAAACAGACCCCTCACTTTTGGTCAAAATAGTGTCAGGCGGAAAAAGGGCGCCTAAATTGGCTTCACCCAAAATTGAAAAAACATACGCTAGCCATGGAATTTTTTTCCAGCCACATTTACCCAACACAGTACGAATAATAGTATGGCACAAGGAAGCATGCTCATTAGCCCACAGCCTGACCCAAAATAAAAGAGGGGCCAACGCCCACTGATCTTCCCAAAACTCCACACCCAACTCCCTATGGACGGCTATTCCAGATACACCGGACGGGAGCCCAAGCAGGTTTTTAAAAAATTTACTCTCCTTACTCTGTATTTCCACTGTATTCTGGAAGCCCCAGATAGCTGCGCCATACAGAGTGGAAGCCACAGTTTGGGTACCATAGATCTTAAGGATCACATCCAAAGGCCGGCCCCTACACTTCGACATAAAACTAAAGATTCCACCTATCTGTTGGCTCATCTTAACAGATTGTTTGGCCACGTGGTCTTTACCATTTAAGGCCTCCGAAAAACTTATACCAAGGTAATCAAAAGTCCTAACTCTGGGAATAATTTCATCTGCACATAGCATGGGTTTCATGGGCACAGGACGTTTTCTACCAACGCACGCCATTACTGCAGATTTCTTAGAATTAATTTTTAAGCCCAGATTATCCATGAACCTTGAATAAGCATTAATCAGTATCTGTAGGGCCCTAGGTGTTCTTGCGAGAAGGACAGTGTCATCAGCATAGGCCAGTACTGGAAACCCCCTTCCTCCCAAAACTAGAAAATCGGCCAATACTCCAATCAGGTCCTGTGAAAGGCCATTAATGTAGAGGCAGAAGCAGATGGAAGCCAGTACACAACCCTGCCTCACACCACACCCCACCTGAAAGCATGCCATGCAGTGCCCCCCAGAGCCACTGCGTACACAGGCCTCATTATTTGTATGGAGGTCAACCAAAGCCTGTAAGATTTCCCCAGGGCACCCTAAGGACCCAAGCACTGCCCAGAGCTTAGCTCTATCTACTTTATCAAAGGCGGTGCTTAGGTCCATAAAAGCTAGATAGACAGCCTCGCCCCTACAAAACACAGAATTAGCCACCAGCAAATACAAATTAAGACTCTGTTCTGTAGTGCCCACTCCTGGACGGAACCCAAATTGAATGTCAGAAAGAACTGACTGTGCCCCGAGCCAGGATTCTATACGGGCCAGCGCAATTCTCCCAAAAATTTTAAACGATGAGTCTAGTAGGGAAATTGGCCTATATGCACCGGGGCTAGACATGTCTCCCTTTTTAAAAATAGGGAATATTATTGCCCTCTTCCACGAGGAAGGATATTTCCTCGATTTTAAACAAGCATTAAATGCCACAGTCAGAAGTGGGGCCCACAAATCAACTTCGTCCTGGAACAAATCTGAGGGTATCATATCTGGCCCAGGGGCGCGGTTGTGTGCTTGAAGCCTGATTGCCTTAGCAATCTCCTCCACTTCAAACGTCAGACATGGGCCACTAAAGTCTGACTCGACCTCTGATTGTTCAGATCCAAATAGGCTACCAAAGTGCGCCAACCATGCCCCTTCTTCCACATGGGTGCCACTCCCCACGTTGGACCAACATCCCTCCGGACCACTTTTTACAAATGCCCAAAAAGCCTTCTGGTCCCTCTTCATGGCGGCATTCAAAAAACCTTCCCAGGCTCCCTGTTCTATCTCCATTTTCCTTCTCTTTAACTCCTGTTGGTAGGTTTTCCTGTCTTGTGCAATCTTCGATCTAGAACTAGTTGGGTCCTTAAGGGTTCTCATCAGCGATTTCTTTGCATTTCTGCAGGCCTCATCAAACCATCCTCTCTTTAATACTTTCCCATTGGACTTAGTAGTTTTAGAGAATTTTGAAGTTAATGCAGCCAATAGTTCTACAAATTTCTCTACAATTATATGTGCAGATTGATGATTGCCCAATATATCCAGCACAAGCGAGTTATTCTCCCTTAAGGAAAAATGGTGTAGCCCCTCCTCTAAGATGGTACCCCATTTGATTCTTCTGGAACCTGAGAGTACCCCCAGCCGCGGGCTAGGGGCTATGGCCAGAGATTCCCGTTCCCCCAACAAACCCTTTAGCGTAAGACAGATGGGCAAATGGTCACTATGAGTATCCGCCTGCACCTCAAAACTCACAACACATTCCCAGAGGTTTACCGAAATGCAAAAGTAATCAATAGTTGAACATCCTTGGTGGTTCTTAAACGTTCCTTCCCCTGGGATGTCTGGGGCCTTTCGGCCATTAACAATACGGAACCCCCATTCCAACAGCCAGGAGTTAAACTGAAGACCCTTTGGGCAAACTCTCGCATCTCTCATACACCTAGGCGGGATGTTCTCTACCAGATCCTCAAGGGGGTCAAGAGCACCCAGGTCCAGGCCCCCCCCCATTTTTAGATTGAAATCCCCACCCCAGATGCAGGAGGTGAACTTCCTGCCTTCCTTGGACAAGAGGTTCTCAATGAACCTTTTGACCTTGGACAGTCTCTCCAAATCAGAAAAATGAGGGCTATTATAAAAATTGATGATGCAGATTACCTTCCCCAACCTAGTTGTTAGAGATGCAACCTGCAAAAAATCCAGCCCTGTTGGGATCAACTCAATCCCACATTCCAGAGCACCCTTAATCAAAATGCACAAACCACCAAAGAGTCTACCTCTCGGTTTTTTGTTGGCTGGGATATCAAACGAAATAAAACCATCTAAGTGTGGGGGTTCTAGGGCCCAAGTTTCTTGAAGTAGGACTATAGAGTTAGCTTGAAGAAGTTCCATCACTGGGCCCAGCTTTAATTTCCTCGTTGCGCCTGCTATGTTCCAAGAAAGCAGGCGCAATTGCAGATTATCTATGGCCAGACTCCTATGGGATACTAGAGGGGTCGACACCATTGCCCCAGCCTCGGTTACAGCCTCTTGTCAATCCACATCCTCACAGGACGTCAAGATCTCGAAATGGTTTTCCAGAGGCAAGGGTGTCGGAACGTTTTCTGCCGGGGCTTTACGCTGACCCTTTTTGGATACGGTTGTACTCCAACCGACCAGGGGGCTATTAATCGGTAACAATCTATCCAGGCTAATATTAGGATTTCCAAAACCTCCAACTTGCCTGCTACCTGATATTAGGGTCGACAACTTCCTTCCCCCGCCAGGGATATAGAAATAATCCAGAGGGAGTAATTTACTGGACAGTTTAGTACCATTAGGTTTAAGGCCCCGGGCTAGGTTGGTATTCAAAAGATAATCCGTGATCTGAGCGTCAGAAAAGGTGATTACCACACAGTCTCCCCTTAGATTCTTAGGTCTATTTCCCACCCATCCCACACGCCTGGCCATACGAATCATTTTGGGGTCGATCTTAGGTCCCATCAGATTCGAGTTGACCCAGTGCGAGGCCTTATTAATCAGGGAAAGAGTGGATTCAAAACTTCCAGTTGGCAACCCGGGCAGACCAGTAATGATCCCCACAAAGGGGACCGCTTCCGGGGGTAGGTTCAGGATTGTATTGGTCCCTGACCCATTCCCCGACCCCTTTTCACTTTCTGTTTTTCCAAGTTCGTCACTCACCCTATCCCTCACAGGCCCATTTAATTTCTTGTTGGCCCCTGGAATATCGTCCTGATCTTCAATAATCACCACCTCCTGACTGCACCCTTGCGGAGGTATATCTTTCTTACCATTAGAAGCGGTTTTCCTAGGTAAGGGGGCGGTTGGTGGACACTTACACCGCCAGTCCTCTAGGCCCCTTTCCTCAACAATAACGGCCAGGTCAGACAATTTAAGAGATATTGCCCTAATGGAGTCATCCATAATAGCCAAGGTGGTCAAAACCCCCTCTTTAAGCCCCTTTAAAGAGTTTAACATCATCTGTAATGGCTTAAGCTTCTCCTCCAGTAAGGCCTCCAACCATTCTTTGTCGCTCTCGCTGGCGGCAGAACAGTCTAGTAACCCAGATTCCCTTTCCGCCAAAATCCTACCATTAGTACTGGATGCCCCCTCCACGGGGTGCGTCGGTTGCGACAGTAGATGAGGAGGCGTCACCACACCAAAGACAGGCGCATCCCCCCTAAACACAACACCCCTATCTACAATCCCCTGTCCCTGCATATCCCCCAAACCCAATCCCTCACCCCGGGGGACAACCTCTCTAGAGGCAGGTTCAACCGCATTCATACAGTTAACTATTTTATTTGCCATGGCATCCAAATAGAAGTCCAACGATCTCTGGGATGGTGTTACACCAACTTTCGGAAGGGTTTTAGCTTTAGTTACTGCTTTATGGGGTTTGGTGGTATGGGTAGAAGCGACATTTTTGAGTTTTTTCGCCCTTTTACTGATCACCCCAGCACCGGCCCCAACCCCTCCCTCTCCAGCTTTTCTCTTCCCCATAAATTAGAAATATTAGATACTTAAATGGGTAAAATTAGGCGGGAAACAAAGAAAACCGGTCAAGCCTGTATAAGCCAAAAGTAGAGTAACGGTAGGAGATGAGGGGGAGAGAAAAAAGAAAATCTCGCAGCCCCCTCTCACTCTCTACAAAATTAAGCACTAAATACTATATAATACTATATAATATTAAAAGAAAATTACGCTCTAATAAAGAGCCCCATATAAAATATGTATATATATATATATATGTGAATGTAAAATGGGTTAAATACAGCAAATATTATACAGACATTAAAACCATGGAATAAAAATTAAAATCGTGCTAACTAGAGCACGGAGGTTCACAATTAATAAGTATAAGGGCGGTGGGTAGTAAGAGAACGATACACGGATCGGGATAGGGGTAAGTAAGGACCACCCTTACATGAGTCAATGGCAGTCAATAGCAGGCGGTTATGGCCCAACTTTTTCTTCCTCCTTCCTTCTCCAAGACAGAAACAGAGTCAGAAATAAATAAAGTTTCCAAAAATATATATAAATAAATGTAAACAAAGCTTGTGAATGCAAAGGCAGGGGTTATAGAGCCGGTCCAAGGTCCGGGAAGCTCACAGGTGCACTAGACAAAAGTCACAGGAGCTGGAGGGCGGGGAACGCCCGACAGCTCAAGGAGCTGCCGTAGTCCGTCTCTCCCCCCCGCCCCTCCAGCGAGCCTTAGATAAAGGACAAATAACGACACAAAATTAACGGCAGACACCTGCGGCAGACACCATACCTTGCGTGCATACAGGTTTGAATAAAACCGTGAGCAGAGGGCTGAAGTCGGCAAAACAGACCAAAGCAGCACCGGCAGCAAAAGTAGACTGCTTCCCCCACAGAATGCCACAAAGGACACCAAGGACTCTGCGGACTCCGCGCGCTCCGCGCTTCCGAGGGTTTTCGTGCCTGAAGGCCCGCCTCCTCCTTCGCCGGGCTGAAAAAGTTAACCCCTTGCAGGGACACACAGGGGAGCTCGTAGGCAGAGCTTCCCAAGCACCAAGGACTCTGCGGACTCCGCGCGCTCAGCGCTTCCGAGGGTTTTCGTGCCTGAAGGCCCGCCTCCTCCTTCGCCGGGCTGAAAAAGTTAACCCCTTGCAGGGACACACAGGGGAGCTCGTAGGCAGAGCTTCCCAAGCACCAAGGACTCTGCGGACTCCGCGCGCTCAGCGCTTCCGAGGGTTTTCGTGCCTGAAGGCCCGCCTCCTCCTTCGCCGGGCTGAAAAAGTTAACCCCTTGCAGGGACACACAGGGGAGCTCGTAGGCAGAGCTTCCCAAGCACCAAGGACTCTGCGGACTCCGCGCGCTCCGCGCTTCCGAGGGTTTTCGTGCCTGAAGGCCCGCCTCCTCCTTCGCCGGGCTGAAAAAGTTAACCCCTTGCAGGGACACACAGGGGAGCTCGTAGGCAGAGCTTCCCAAGCACCAAGGACTCTGCGGACTCCGCGCGCTCCGCGCTTCCGAGGGTTTTCGTGCCTGAAGGCCCGCCTCCTCCTTCGCCGGGCTGAAAAAGTTAACCCCTTGCAGGGACACACAGGGGAGCTCGTAGACAGAGCTTCCCAAGCACCACGGACTCTGCGGACTACTATTGCAAACTGTAACTTGTTCACAATTATGATCATCTACTCTAGCCCTGATTGAAAAAGGCGAGTTTGCCACCGTAACACGTGTCTCAGAAAGGGTACTCTTTGAATATATTTTCATCTTTTTTACCATCACTGAGTGTGTCTCTTTATTGACCTCTGGCGCTACATTCTAAGTGGAGTGGGGTTCACCTGAGCCCCGAGCATGTACCCGACAATCTGGTTTCAGACCTCAGCTTGGTACCAAAACCGAACTTATCGATCTTAAAAGCCAGGTTGACGAGCTGAGAGACCAAGGAAAAACTGCCCTGCTACTCCTACTTGATCTCT
The DNA here is from genome assembly GCF_040938575.1 of Ambystoma mexicanum. NCBI lineage: Eukaryota > Metazoa > Chordata > Amphibia > Caudata > Ambystomatidae > Ambystoma > Ambystoma mexicanum. Next base: position 1,468,023,668 of record NC_090931.1, on the reverse strand, counting down.
CAGCAGCGTTTAATCTGGTGGATAATAAAGTGCTCTGTACTTACTTAGAATCAGCAGCACATTTCTCCTCACACGCCATAGCTTGGATCAAATCATTCCTAACTGAAAAAACTGAGGGTCTTTTCTACCTCAGCAGCTGCAGACCCCGTGCCCATTACATGTGGCGTACCCCAGGGTTCCTGCGTTTCTTCTACCATGTATACAATTTTCACTAAGCCCATGTTTGATGATCTGGACCTTCTAGGTGTCACCTACACTAACTATGCAGATGACACCCAGATTCTCATCCTACTTTCAGGGGATTATGGACCGGATTTGGCCTTGGTGAATAAGATATACCTCATCCAGGCATGGATGGCCCGTCATGGACTATGCCTGAATGATGACAAAACAGAACTCATCATACTGGGGACCACACAAAACATCAAAAAATAAAACCCAAATTACTCCTCCTTTGTTATAGACGGCCACACCATCAAAGTAGCCAATGAGGTAAAAACATTAGGTTTTTACCTTCACTCCTGCCTGACCCTAACAAAGCAGGTGAATGCGATGGCCTCTGCCACCTCATACACTTGCAAGCTGATCAGAGCTGCAAAACCCTATCTATCCACCATTAGCTGCCTCACACTGGCTACAGCATTTGTACTATCCAAATTGGATTATTGCAACGCTCTCTACTTGGGCTCCAACAAACATACCTTGCATAAAATCCAAATACTTTAAAATAATGCACTTAGAGCAGCCTTAGGGCTCCCAAAAAGAGAACATATTTCAGCAGTTAGAAGACAGTCTAACTGGCTCACTACAGCTGACAAAATTAAACTGAAAACGGCTTCTCTAACTTTCAAATGCATCAATAATTTAGCACCTAAATATTTAGCCGAAAGATTCAAAAGAAAAACCACCAACAGACCCACCAGAGAAGCGTACACTAATTGCCTAGCCGTGCCCTAATTCAAAATGACCACTACCGGAGGAAACCGTTTCCTTGTCAAAGCAGCCCAATTGTGGAACTCGCTGCCTACCTCTCTAAGGTCTGACCAGTCCTACCCACTTTTCAGATTAAATGTCATCGAGTGGCTTAAAGGAAATGACCGATAAAGCCTGCCCTCCTGACCACTTGTGCCATGCCTAATTGAAACCCATTGCCTACTTGTAAATACATATTTGCCGCTGTGTATTATTATTATCTTGTATATTGCCTACTTTGTAAATACTTACTTTCCGCTTGCTGTACTGATTTCCTCATGCTGTTTACGACTTCTATGTAACTATGTAACCTGCAATTGTAACTTGTAAGCCTAAAGTATTCTTGCCTACGCGCCCTGATATCTCCGGGTCTTTTGCGCGCGCTACAAATAAATAAACAACCCAAACAAACAACTTAAAAACGACTTGTGTGTCATTGGAAAAGTTATGTAAAATAATTCCAGCGTCACATAAGAGGTCATGGAGGGGTTTTACATTTTTTTTATTTTTTATAATGGAGACCGGCAAGAGGCCGGTGCTACTCCCCAATCAACTGTTTGCATGGTAGAACAGAGATTTTCTATTTTTACTCTGAATATCCTATTGGTTATAAAAGAAGCTAAGCACTTGACAGACGTGTCCGATTTGTGGAGTACTTGCATTTGATTAGGATACTGTGGTCCAAAGTAGGTCCAATAGCCTAAGTAGGTCAGAGTCCCCATCATCGAAGATTTTAAGTAGCACATCTTTGATATCGATCAGAGTAAGTTTGGCAATTCTGGCTGGTCTGAGCCCCATCTGGCGATCGCCTAGCAGGTAATGATCCTCTACATATTTGCTCAACTGTAGAGGCTTCTTTATGCATCAGTTTTAATAACAATGGCACATTGGTAACCAAAGTATTGCTGAGACGAGCTCTGGGTCAAGATTTAACTTCTTTAGGATGGGAGTGACCCAAGCCTGTTCAAGTTCCTCAGGGATTATAGCATTGTGGAATGAGGAGTTTATTAAAGAGGTGATAACTGGACTCAAGTACTCGGCACAGTCCTGTATAACCATGGACGAACAGGGGGCCAGCATGACAACATATAGGTCTCGGTAAATAGATAATGTAAATTGTATCCAAACATGACACTTGTGTGAAACTAAAAGGGGTATACACAAGGAAGCTAGAGTGACTGCTTGAACAGTGTCTTCTCAGGAATGTGGATTAATGAACAAATCACAAGAAACCTCAACGGTAGTCAAGCGAGAAGCATTAAGTTGTGAGCGAATATTATATATTTTTTCTCGAAGAAATAATTGAATTGTCACACAAATCCTCAGTGGGTTCCAGGAGGACAAGCACAGATGGAACTTTGGACAGGGACTTTAGTAAAGGGAATACCTTTTAGTGGAATTAGCTGCAGAATTGATAAGTGTGGTGTAATAGATTCCTTTGTATTTTAGAGTATTCTTAGTATTAGGTATCCTCCACCAGTGTCTCTATTCTAAGGTTTTGTTTCAAGGCACTCCGATTAGCAGAGAACCATTTTCCACTGTTCTTGGTAGACTAGTTTAGTAGAGATATGGGTAATAGCATAAATTACACTGGAAGCGGAATGATTGTAGGTTGATATAAATAGGTTGCAACTGCTGTTGAATAGGATAGTTTCTGGTCAGTGCTAGTTGGAGGGGGCCAAACATCCCGCATGCAGAGCACAGTGCGAGGTCCGTTTGGTGTTGGGGTGCCATGGGACGTGTTGACAAGTCTTCTCGAAGTATTTTCAATGGATTGTGAAGCGTTAGCATACAGCTCTGATAACCAGATGGTCATTGACATGAACTTGGGAGTCTCCTGTTTGTATGGTTTGGTCCAGGGATGGCTGGTAGTGGGCAGTAATTCAAACATGGATTAAAATAGCTATGCGCTTTGAAAGGGTGGGAACATAGTTGAACGAAATCTGTAACCTATGTGTACCTACTCATTTGCAAAACTAAAAATAGATCATTAGCTTGGAGCTCACAGGCTTCTCACATTCAAGGTGAGCGGTCTAACCTATGTGTTGAGGAAATTGATATTCGAATGGATTGTGTCCTCCAACGTATTCCTCATCTTAGATGTATTCCATCCAGCTTTAGCTGCTTCAGAAATGTTTTCTCGGCAGAGGGCGCCGTGCATCGATGTCGTCGAGTCGAGGTCCCTCGGAGGCCTCCGTGGAGGGTGACGTCATCGGGTATACAAGTAGCACGCGCAGCGCCCGTTGGTCTCAGTTCCGTTTTCCCTCCGTAGGTGTTGCTTCGGAGACTCGGCGCGCCTCGAGTAGTTCTGTGACGCAGTTACTGAAGAAAATATTCGATATGTCCTCGTCGTCGACTCCGACTACGACCCCGCGGTCGAGATTCAAAAAGTGTAAATCATGCGGTTTTCGAAAATGTCCATCACGGACCCGCACTGAGAATGTCTGTGGTGCCTCGGTGAAGGCTACGACATAGAGGCCTGTACGAAGTGTCAGGCAATGACGGGGAAAGCCTTACGAGAGAGGAAGGGAAAACTGCAGGTAGGTGAAAAACCTGACCAAAAAGCCTCTAGCGGCGAGTCACGGTCCCGTGAGGAGAAATCTCCTCGACGCGAAAGGCAAAAGCATCAGTCTAGGTCCCGAAGTGGTTCACACCGCTATTCGTCTTTGACGAAAAAGTCCAAGAAAAGACGCCACCGGTCCCCTTCCACCTCGTCCTCGGACGAATCCCCAAAAATAATGAAATGCCGCACAAAACATTCTTCCTCCGAAGAATGGGAAGCATTCAGAATAAAAATGATGGAGGTGTTTGAAAAGGCTAAGTCTCGGTCCGGGCCTTCTTTGGAAGCCGGCCGGGAGTGTTACCGTTCCGACACTCGCGCGTCCTCGAGCCTGGGTGATCGAAGGGGAAAGGATCGAGAACCCTCCAGGATGCAGAGCGAAAAAGATCGCTCGAGTCGACCGATCGAGGTCACTGACGCCGTCCGTAACCCGACACACCTCAAAGGGTAAGTCTTCGAAGAGCGCCCCGATGCCCTCGAAGCCAGCTCCGTCGACGACCACTATTCCGTCGGCGCCATCGACGCCTTTGTCGACGTAGACCCCGAAGCCAAATATTCCAAAGGCTCCAACTCAGCCAACTCAACCAGAAGCTGTCAAAATAACCGCAAAAGAGAAGGCTACAAAGACTGATATGTTTGGGATATTTCTTCTCTGTGAAAGATAGTGAGCTAAAGACTCTGGGTAAGTCCCTCGTAACCAGGACTAATGTCTGGCAGAGGGACTCCCAGGACCCCCCTTGTTAAATCTGCAAAGGCTGTAATGCCTTCAGGCTCCACTGATACACCTCTCCCACCTCTCCTAGAAAAGGTTTTTAAACCTCTTCCAAGGAAAGAATTTTTCAAATCCTTAACTTCAATTTTTGAAGAACAGGAGAGGTCTGATGAGGAGAATGTTCCTTTTGGACTGGAATATGGCACCCCAAATGTCCCAGAATGCCTGATTTCTGAGGAAAGCAGGATGAGGGATCTGGTGGAAACCTTGCATAATGCAAGTGGAATTGATACTTCATCTGAAACAGATTTTGGCCGGCCAGAACCAGGGGAACATGCCAGTCCCTCATACAGGCAACTAATGACAAAGGTGGTTGAATACTTAGGATGGGCTAGACCACCAACTCAGTTCATCCAGGATGATGTGACCGATATATTGGATTATGGTCCCACCGAATATCCGATCTTACCCTGCCATGTAGCCTTACAAAATAGGGTGGCCAAAAATTGGGAGACCCCGGACTCTTCCTCCGGGGGAATAAGTCCCTCACTTCAAAATACCGCCCTTCCAGTAGCGACCCCGGTTATCTGTCTAAGCACCCTACTCCTGAGTAAGGTGGCGTACCCTTCTATCCCTCCGGATAGGGACGACAAGCGTGTGGATGTTTGGGCACGCAAGGTATTTTCAGCTGGGAGTATGGGTTAAAATCGGCCAACTCCACATGTGCCTTTGCAAAATTTTCGTACACTCTGTGGGAGTGCATTGCAATGGCGACGGAGCACATGCCAAAAGGGGATGAAAGGGAAGGATTCCTAGCCATTGTTAAAGATGGAAAGGAGGCCATGCAGGAATCCCTTCAGTCTGGATTGGACACTGCAGATAGTGTGAGCAGGTCCATGGGCACTAGCACAGTAATGCGCAGATTTGCGTGGTTACAGAAGTCGGGTTTCGTACCAGACATGCAAAATCGTCTTCTGAACATGCCCTTTGATGGGTCTCACCTTTTTGGCAACAAGGCTAACGAGAGCCTTGAGAGGTTGCAGACCTCAAAAGCGGCTGCCAAGTCTTTAGGAGCTGCTATTAGGCAACCTCAGCCTTTTCGTGCATCAGGACAATCCTGGAGGGGACGATCCTATCGTTACTACTCCTCATATGGAAAGGCGAGAGGAATGGCCAGTCAGAGGCCAGAAAAAGGCCACTCGTGGTGGACGAGGAAAACGTGCAAAGCCAGCCCCAGCTGCAGCCTCTTTACCATCAGCGGCCGCAGCAACCGCCACAATACCACTTTGAGGACTTGCATCACAAGACACCTGTGGGAGGCAGGCTGTCACAGCATCTGCAAGAATGGCGAGCCATTACTTCAGATGTTTGGGCTCTAGAAATAATAGCCCAAGGTAAATGCCTTCTTTTTCTAACGCAACCTCAAAGCAATCCACCAGGGAGACGCTCTTTGAAGTTTCCAGACCCACTCCTACAGCAGGAAGTCTTAACCCTGCTGGAGAAAGGTGCTATAGAACCAGTGCCTATAGCGGAGAGGAACAAGGGATGGTACTCCCCATATTTTTTATTCCCAAAAAGGACGGAGGACTGAGACCCATCTTGGACTTAAGAGGCTTGAACAAGCTCCTCCGGAAGGACAAATTCAAGATGGTCACTCTTTCTCAGATCCTTCAGGCCCTTCAACTTCAGGATTGGTTGGTGTCATTGGACCTCCAGGATGCTTATTTTCATGTGCCAATTCATCTCAAGCACAGAGAATACCTGAGGTTCGTATTTGGCGACTCACACTATCAGTTTCGAGTCCTGCCATTCGGGTTGACCTCCGCTCGAGGGTCTTCACCAAATTAAAGGTAGTGGTGGCAGCGCACCTCAGGAGAGGGAGATTCACATCTACCCCTACCTAGATGATTGGTTGATCAGGGCACGTTCTGCCGAACAAGCCTTGGATCATCTGAAAGTCACCTGCCACTTCCTCCACAGACTGGGCTTCTCCCTCAATTTCAAGAAGTCACAAGTGACACCTTCCCAACAGCTCCAGTACATAGGGGCTGTATTAGACACATCCTTGGGAAAGAGCTCGCCTCCCAAGTCAAGGGCTCAAGACATTCTTCAGATGGTTTCCAAATTCCAAAATGCCCAAAATCTCCAGGCCTACGACTTCTTAAGATTGCTCGGCCTCATGGCATCCTGCATCTTCCTACTGCCAGAGGCACGCCTGAGAATGAGATCCCTTCAATGGGCTCTAAAGACTCAATGGTCCCAGTTCTCAGGTCAAATGACAGATCTTCAGATTCCGAACAAGGTTCGGCAGGATCTTCTTTGCTGGACTTGCACAGAGAACATCCTAAAAGGAGAACATTTTTGGCAACCGTGGCCAGAGATTACAGTAGTGACGGACGCCTCACTCATGGGGTGGGGAGCTCATGCCAACGATCTGACAATCAGCGGTCGCTGGTCTCCATCGGAGTCCAAACTACACATCATCCTTTTAGTGCTGAGAGCAATCAGACTAGCGCTGAAGGCTTTTCTGCCATCTGTCAGAAGAAAAAATGTCCTGATAATGATGGACAACACAGTGGCCATGCATTACAAAAGAGGAGGTGTAGGGTCACTACCTCTGTGCAGTGAGGCAATGCGGCTCTGGTATTGGGCAATTCAAGAAGGAATCTCCTTAACGGCAGTTCATCTAGCCGGGGAGGAGAATTTGACGGCGGACGCTATGAGCAGGCAGAGCACGGTCTCCCACGAATGGGAGCTAGCTCAGGAAGTCCTTCAAGAGATCTTTGCCCTTTGGGGAACCCCTCAAGTAGACCTGTTTGCGACCGGAATCAACCGGAAGTGCGAAAGGTATTGCTCAAGGGAATTTCCCCCCGAGAGGAACCCTAGGGGACGCGTTCATGGTGGAGTGGAACTTCCCACTACTGTACGCGTTCCCTCCGATTCCCGTCATTCCTCAGGTCATCAGGAGATTGAGACGGTTCGGAAACCGCATGATCCTAATTGCCCCGGATTGGGCCAGGAGAACGTGGTACCCGGACCTTCTAGACATAGTCAACCGTCCTCCGTTACGTCTTCCTCAGAGAGAGGACCTTCTCTCACAAATGGAGGGCCAGGTTCTCCATCCAGAGGTCAAGACTCTCAACCTTCATGCTTGGTATCTGAAAGGCTGCGATACAAGGTTTGGGACCTTCCAGATGACATCATGGAGGTGTTGCTTTCGGCAAGCAGGCCAGCAACAAAATCTCTATACCGTTGCCGTTGGAAAAGGTTTTGCAACTGGTGCAGAGACAAGAATGTTGCTCCTTTTCTATATTCTATCCTGGAAGTCTTGTCCTTTCTTCTCTTGTCCCTGGCACATAGAGGCCTAAATGTTGGGACCATTAAAGGTTATCTTGCAGCGCTTTCCATTTTCAAGCGCTCTTCTGAAGAATGTTCCTACTTTAAAATTCCTTTGATAACACAATTCTTAAAGGGACTCACTAATGTGTTCCCTCCTTACCCTTTCCAAGTCCCAGTTTGGGACCTTAACCTGCTTTTAAAGTTTTTAATGTGTGCCCCTTTTGAAACCTTGCACACTTGTCCATTAGGGTTGTTAACATTGAAAACAGCTTTCCTGATTGCTTTAACATCTGCAAGAAGAGTGAGCGAATTGCAGGCACTGTCGTCTGGGCCACCCTATACTGTGTTCCACAGGGACAGAGTGGTATTGAGGGTTAAACTGTCGTTTTTGCCTAAAATTGTGTCTGATTTCCATTTAAATCAGAAAATTATTCTGCCCGCATTCGACCCTCCACCTCATCCCAGTAAGCAGGAGGAAAGATTACATAGACTAGATCTGAAAAGAGCTCTAAGCTTTTACATTTCTAGGCTTTCCAAGTTTAAAGTGGATAATCAACTTTTCAATGGCTGCACCAGAAGGAAATTGGGTCAATCGGTGTCAAAACAAACCATATCACGTTGGATTGTGCTTTGCATTTCAGAATGATACAGATTGGCGGGCAAATACCCACCAGAAGGCTTAAGGGCCCATTCCACCAGAGGCATAGACTCTTCCACAGCCCTTCAAAGAGGTGTTCCCATAAAATCTATTTGTGAAGCAGCAACTTGGTCATCGCTGCACACGTTTTCTAAATTCTATAGTCTGGATGCTTCCCAGTCTAAAGAGCTTGCTTTCGGTAAAGCAGTGCTATATTCAGCCATATAATAATAATATTAAAAATCTACTCCCTCCTGCAGAGAGTTTTCTACACTGCTTTGGGAGTCTATCTAAGATGAGGAATATGTTGGAGGACACAATCAATTCGAAGAACAAGTTACTTACCAACTGGTAAAGTTATTTCGACTGGATGTTCCTCCAACGTATTCCTCATCGCCCTCCCATCCTACCCCTCTGTAGATTTTCCGGGTTATTGCCACTTCAACTCTCGCAAGGCTGACACCGGGCTACCTGCACTTTCCATACAACAAAGCAAGAGGAGGAAAAACAGAACTGAGTCCAACGGGTGCCGCGCGTGCTACTTGTATACCTGATGATGTCACCCTCAACGGAGGCCTCCGAGGGACCTCGACTCGACGACATCGACGCACGGCGCCCTCTGCAGAGAAAAAATTTCCGAGGCAGCTAAAGCTGGATGGAATACATCTAAGATGAGGAATACGTTGGAGGAACAACCAGTCGAAAGAACGCCAGTTGGTAAGTAACTTGATCTTTCGGGTGAGGAAAGAAAGTGGGATTTGTTCAAATGTTTCTCAAAGTACAGTATGCAGTCATATGGGCATATGTACCAATTTGCTTGAAGACATTTGTTTTCAGCTTTAATTGACAAAAATCCAGAATTACTAGTATTGTTTCACCTTAATGCTTATCGAAAATTGGACCATACAGGGGTTATTTCAGCAGCAGAACATTTTCAACATAATGAAAAAACAGAAAAAAGGAGTGAGTCATGTATTTCTGATGAATACTTTGACCTGAAACAGGTGTGAGGGGGTTGGCGTGTACATGGTTTGCATGATGATTGTAAAATGTTCCATCCCGACGGAGACAAGATGGCCGCTATTAGGGGAAAGACGTGCTGAGATCAGCATGTCCCTGACCCCTCGTTAAAGGTGGTAAAAGCAGCATTCCAAGAACGTCTTTTAGGATGGGGTGCTAAACATTGTGACATGGAACATGTGTGGTTACATGAATCTAATTAATGGATGCTGAAAGCTGTCTGAGAGATGCTAGTACAGTGTTAATTCAGGAATCCATGCCCATGAGCCCATTTGTGTTAGAGGGCTTTCACACTTACTGTAAAAGTGGTACCAGAGGCAGCAGGGATCGTTTGGCCATTGCAATCGATTTGAAATTGGCTTGTTGCCATCACAAGGTTAAGACGCAATGTAATGATCTTCTGGCTGTCAGCGTGACGTTTTCCAGCACAACAGAGTAGTTCCTCTTTGTGAATGTATGCTGGAACCCTGCCAAATGCACCCTGTTTGCTTTTCACAAGGTTTTGGCTGGAGTACTGGCGGGGTGGGTGGAAGTGAGTAAAACACACACTGTCATTTGGGGGGTGACTTCAATGCCTGTTGTGCTGATGGTCGCAAATATAGGGACCACGATGTAAGGTCCTTTTAATTTTCCCCCTGCGGATGCAGAGCACTCCATCGGGTGGGATGTTTACTTGAAGAATTGGGATCTGGAAATTTGTCTACCAGGGAGGTGGATTTTGATCGAGGTTTTCATCTGGTGTAGAGGAACCAAGCAATCATGGATCGATCATTTTTACGTTTCTTCCTCCTTGAGACCGATGAGTGATCCGGTTGTTCGTGGTCCCTTTTTGGACAACGATCACTCGCCGTTGGTGCTTACCTTGCGTTGGCTTTTGCCAATGTGTACGGGCAATCCAGTTGCCGATTTTATCACACCTACAAGGGGTGGACTGAAGGTTTACTGGAATTTGGGTGTGTGTAGAAATTTCATAGACATACTGGACCAAATGGTTAGGAGGGAGGGAAATTTGCTTGAAAGCTTCTCGATGGAGGCATTTAATTCAACTTTGAACAATTGCCTCATGTTACTGGCAAAGAAGGAAAAGTACACTGGCATTAAGAATCATCGGCCCCTGTATGATAACAGGATAGTGCTGGCCAGGAGAAAGAAAAGACAAGATCTGAGAACTCTGATGCTCCGTGCATTGCCATCGTTAGATCACAACCAAGCCAAAAACACAATACAAGCTCTTTATAAGGGATTTGTCAAAACGGTAAAAATATAAGCACACATTAAAGATAATCAGGTAATATTCCAAACCTTGGTTGAAAATAACGATGCCACCTTTTGGACTTTGGTTAAGAGAAAAACAAAAGGCCCAAGTCCACTAATGGGATTCTCCATACCGGAACATATTTTTATCTTTTATTTTAGGGTAAAATTTGCACTGCCTAGGGGAGAGGTTGAATGCCCTATACTCTCAACATGCAGGAGCGATTTGGGTTCCTGCCCTTGGGAGGAAAAGGACATTCTCTTGGCCATAGGGCGTGCAAAGGCTTCCAGAGCCTCAGGCCCAGACGGCATCCCTGCGATGCTTATAAAGAAAGACCTGGTGGTCTGGCTGGGCCCTCTGACGGCCTTATTCAAAAGTGTCTACCAAACCTTTAGGGTGCCGTACACGTGGCAGCAATCGTTCATAATCCCGATAAATAAACAAGGGAATAACACAGACCCGAAGAACTTTAGGCTGATTGCTCTGCTGGGTGCAACAAGCAAAATGTTTGCCTCCCTACTATTAAGAGAACTTACCAGCCAGATGAAGTTATTAAATCTACCCTCTCGTTACCAGGCGGGGTTTTGAACTGGCATGGGGACCACCTTAAATGCCACCGTAATTTTGCACGTTTTGGCAGCCATAAAAAGAGTGGTGGGTCCAGTTTATATGGCATCCATTGACATGTCAAATGCTTTTGACACAGTGAGCCTGAGTACTCTTTGGAGGAAACTCATGGACTGGAACATTCCGTTGAGAATGGTCCAACTTTTGGCCTTGTTACATAGTGACTCATCGCTGAGGGTTAAGTTGGCCAGGGAGGGGGCCTTCTCAGACCCTGTCCCCACTTTTGTGGGGCTTATGTCTTGCTGTGTCTTAGCCCCCACCCTGTTCAACCTTTTGCATTTCAGATTTGAACATGGTATGGGAGTCGGGGGTTACCAATCCAGTAGAAATGGGTTAAATGATCCTTAATTGGCTCACTTTTGTCGATGATATCTTATACGACAAGACCCCGATTGGCCCACACAGAAAGCTAACCCTCTTCCACCAAAATGCTGTCAACAACAATTTGAAAGTGAATGGGCAAAACTCAAAGGTTATCTTCTCTGCTAAACGGCTTCCCAAAACCTTGGCCTGAATGAGATACCTGGAGTATACCGTGACCAATACCTATTCTAGGGAGGTTTGGAAACCATTTTTTGCCGGTCAAGTGGCACAGCGAGTAGAGCGCTCGCTTTGACATCCGTGCAGAGCTTGCTAACGCAGGTTCGAATCCCGGCAGGGCCAAACTCAGCCTTTCATCCTTCCGAGGTCGATAAATGAGCACCACACACCCTGGGTAATAATAAGCAGCGCTCAGATACCCATGCGAAATTAATTATTATTATTTTGAAAGTGAGGATTTAATCCTCTCCTTACCCAAATGAAGAGAGTTTACTCCCAACTGTGTCGCTGTTCCCTCCTCCCTTTGATCAGGTTTTATCTGCAGAAGGTTGAGCCGACAATTCTCTTTGGGTTGGATATTGTGCCCTTCAACATGAGGTTATATCTTAACATGCTACAGGGTCAGCTGTGGAAAAAACCTTGGGCTTGGCGAATTCCATGCCAAATGTGCTGATAAGGCATGAGTTGGGTTTAGTTTCCTTAGCAAGAAGGGCTCTGTGGAAGAAACTGGCTAAATATGCAAAATTTCTCAATCCGCCGAACTACTCACTTTGCCAAAATCTGGGAGATATGTCTACCTTACAGTCGGCAGCTACAATACACGACTTTAAAGGTAAAATGAGCAAGATTTTGCATTTGATAGGTTCATCTATGGAAGAACTAAATGTCACTCCCAAGTTGTTTGTGGTTGATTGGGCTGAAACTGCTGACTTGTTGTCCACTTATTCCCTCTATAAGAAATATGCTAACTTTAGAAGAAAGAAAGGAGTCACCTTGCAATATATCTCCTTATTCCCGTTCACGAAAATCCGAGGGGTATATTTGCACTTCTGCTTGAACCAATTTCCAACTCTTGAGCGGATAAGCAAATGGGATAAGTCCTTAATCAACACCCATTGTAGGTTCTGTAAGGATAACTCAGTTGAGGAAACATTAGAACATATTGTCCTATATTGTGTAGTCTTTGGGGATTTGAGATTGCGATACTTGGGCTTGTTAACTCTCTGAGATATTTTGGGTCAGACTGATGTGGGGTAATGCAGTGAAAGTGATTTTGGCTTTACATGCTCTTTTGCGTGTTGTCTTGGAAAAATTAGATGATTTTTAGACAATTTGGGGATTTTATGAATGTTTTATGTGATACCAATGTAATGAGTTATTTGATTTACCTTATTTTATCTTTATTATCCATTTATTTATTTCCAACTGAATTTTATTTTGTCTTAATTGATTTCTATTTTAACTTCACTTTTTGTATCTCTTGGTTTACTATGCATGTTTTGTGGAAGGCTCATTTCTATAAGGTAAAACACAATACATTCATTGGGGGCGCTCAAGAGCCCGAGCAAGATAGCCGCGGGCTGCTGAAGCTTCGGCAGTGCTGGAGAAATGCTGCTGACTCTCTCCCGTTGCAGACCTCAAATGAACATTTATGGGAGCAACATGAAGGGGAATGTCCCCGGAACCTCTGCCACAAGAATCAAACGCTGGGATCCCCTAGCCCCAAAGATATGCTCATCTGCGTAGTGAGGGACGCCTGAGCCGGAGCGCAGCGTTCGCACTTACAACTCACACCCACAATCACAGACAGGCTTGGATCCGAACGCGGATCGAAGGTCGGACACCAGCGGAAGATGCTGAGCCTGCACCGGCATTGGGGCTTATACATCCTCACAATGACACAAGAGTAAACCACATTCCCCGACCCGGCGCCATGTCTGAACCCAGGCTCAACATGCAGAGAGGGATGACACGGACACCGAAGCGCCGATCCTGGGGCTTGGCGATGAGTACAGTGGCTCATTAGCTTGGGCGCCGTCCGGCCCTCTCCCTCCAGCTGCCCCGCCTACTAAAAGACAGCACAGTCACTGGCACAGCTCCCCCTGCAGCAATGCGCACTGGCGAGGAAACGATCAGCTAGCTCTGCAGCAGGGGAGTGTAGTGACTTCTGCTCGAGCGCCTGGGGGCCGCCAGCCCCACAGACATGCACATTGGTACAGCTCTCCAGCGGGGGAGGAGCAGCGGGTCCCACGCGCGCAAGGTGGTCTGGTGCCTGGGACAGCCGGCACGGCCTTCCGGCATCATCGGGGGGCACAGAAGGCCCCAACTACATGGGGTGAATGTGGAGGCTAAGGAAATAGGAGCGGATATGCAAATGATAGCCCCACCTGCTCCCTAGTAGGCACAGGGCACAAGCCCCGTGGACGAGGGGTGCAACACTACGCCAGAACAGCGTTATAGCGGCAGGCTTACCATTAAACGCTCCTAAGGCACTCTTGGATATCCCAGCACAACAGGCCATACTGGTGGAGATGAAAATCATTGGCCAACGGACTAAAGAGACCAACACAACGGTTCAAGATATCAAATGGGACCTGCAAGATGTCCAGACGAGACTGAATGCACAGGCGGAGAGGACAACAGACAATGAACAGCGCATTAGCTCCCTGGAGGACAATCGCGAAACCACATCGATGGAGCTGGACAGAGTTATCCGGGAAGTGCAGCTCTTAGGTGCTAAGCTGGAGGACCAAGAAAATAGATTGAGGCACAACAATCTTAGGATGGTCGGCATGCTAGAGAACGCAGAGGGCCCAGACCTCGAAACCTTCATGTACAACTTCTTTCAGGATATCTTCCACATTGAAACCCCCGGGATTATACCATCGAGAGAATCCACTGGGTTCCGATCCCTAAACCGGCACCAGGTGAGCGTCCTAGAGTGATAACGCTCCGGCTTCTGAATTTCGAGCACAAGATAGCCATCCTGAAAGCATACAGTACTGTCGGCCAAGTGAAAATCGGGGAAGTTTCGATATGCCTTTTCAGTGACTATTCTGTGGAAGTTTCCCACCGCCGAAAAATCTTCAACCCTATATTCCAAGCGCTCAAAGGGAAAGATCATAGGCACTATCTTAAGTTCCCGTCGGTATGGTGTATCCAGCTCGTCGACCAATGGCACTCGTTTGAGGACCCAGAAGATGCCTGGCGCTTTCTGCAACGGCAGAACCTTGTCACCGCAGATTTTCCACAGGAAGGGGCACAGGGGGTACGGGCACCACCGTCACTGCCAATGCTGAATCAAAGATACTGCCGTAATAAAGGTAGACACCAACGGGCTGGGAGAAGCCTCCGGGGCCCAGATCACTTGTGGAAGGAGACCTCAAAGTGAACATGCTATCTTCAGATGAACAGCAGTCGAGAAAAGCAACTCCTTCATGCTGGTAAGCAGGTCCCGTGAGCGTGACCGCTGTTGGCGTGCCCGGGACGTGCAATGGAGTACTCACCGGCACGGCACGCAATCACCTGTGCCCATCCCGACTGGCGCTGACCTGCGGGGAGAGACACTGACGTGCAGGGAAGTCTGGGGCTCCAGCTTCCGCTGTCACGCGCTTTTCCCCTTGGCGCCTATGGAGCGTGTGGAAACTAGGGCGCCATTGATCCATTCTTTCCTTTTGCTACTTCCTGGTGTGCGGGTATAGTCATTCCTCACGTGTGTTGTGTTTTCTTTAAAGCCACGCCCTGCCTTTTCCGCGGTGCGTTGCAACCCTACGCTTTCTCCTGGGTTTACATGCTGCCTTCTAGTGCTCCCTTCCGTGTTTACTATTGCTCTATTTGACTCGCTTTGTCGCTTTGACACACTTTGTTTCCTAATTCCTCCTAGCCTTTGTTACTGTCTGCCCTTCTGGGTTTCTATCTTTACTTACCACAGCTCTGGGAGTGGGGCTTTCCTTTCGCCAGCGGTTGCGGTTCTATCTTGCTCCTCTTCCGGGTCTCGTCCCGACTCCACTTTTCCTGACTATGTTCCGCTACCCGTTAGTGGAATCCTCTGTCTTACCTCTATTTCTGTCTTTTCTTTCTTTTCCCCCTACCTCGGCTGGACTCCTCTTTCTCCATCGCTGATCCTTTCTTTCTCGGCCAGTCCACTCACCTTGCTTACCTTTGGGTCCTGACTCCCGTGTACACCCCTCCTCTCTGCTCCATCGGTGGTTGCTCTCATACCATTGGTGTACCTTGGGATTCCTTTGGTTGATTACCTACTACAGACAGTTCCTGACAGCGATCCTGCTGTTCCCTTTTCCATCTTGGGATTGATTACCAACAGGCCAGAAACAACTCTACCTTGCTGCCACAACCAGCCAAGCTCTACAGCATACCTGAGAGTTTTTTTCTGCCTCTGGCTTTTGCCTCTCACTGGCTCTGTCGGGTGGGGGTCCTTTCCCTGTCAGTTCAGAAAAAGCCGGCAGAGTGGCTTCTACCCGAGGTAGACCATATCTCTACAGGAAAAAACATCAGCCTCGAAGAAAGAAAGGGAAACTGCGAACTGACTCATCAGAAGATACAGGTGAGGAGGAGGGGGAAAACAAGTTAATTGTCGACCAAGAAGTCACTAAGCCTGACGAGCTTGACATCCGCGGCCACAGTGGCTCCCCCTAGATATTTGCAATCAGTCTTAGACTGACACTGTTGCTCGTACTGACGACAATGCCAAACAGAATACTCTCCAATGGGTGTTCCCTACATTGTGGGGGGATCCAGGAAACAAATCAACATGAGTATAGTGTTCTATCCGACCACTATGAGATCACGCCCCTCCGTAGAGCGACTAAGGAATGCATGGAAATGGGTGCGGCCCAATTTGCCTGCGCCTAGCAGACCCATGTATGGGCTGTATCGGGAAAGACTTGTTTGTTCCCATTGTTAGTGGGGGATGGTCACCCCCTTTTTTTGTGTTAAACCTTTTGCTGGTTTTGGTTGTAGTTAAGGGTATGCAGGGGAAGGGCATACTACGAGGCGAGGACTTTATGCCCTCCAACAGAATCTGGAGGGATAAGGCGCTTAAGCTGGCAAACACATGGTACTTGTGGGAAGACCCCACCACCTGAATGGATGCTACGCTCAGGGGCTGGGGCATCCTATAAAAAGGCGGCGGGTACTGAATCATATACAGGATCTCCAGGGGGATGTGGTGTACCTGCAAGAAACGCATCTAAATGACAGAGTCTAAAAGACTTGAACGTGGCTGGGTAGGCGCTGCGGCTGATGACCCATACCATGGCAAACAGGGAGTGTCCATACTAATCCACAAACGGGTCCCTCTCCAAATTCAGAACACGATCACAGATAAGGAGGGTAGATATGTTGCTATAAGTGGACAAATTCACCACCACTTGGTCACCTTCCTTAACATCTATGCCCCCACGACGGACAGTCTAACTTTCTTTACCCACACCTTCATCGCCTGTGCACCCCTCCTAGGGAACCTAACATTTGTTGGTGGGGATCTAAACGTAGCTATTGATCCTACATTAGACAGCCGAAGCACCAGCATGGATGGCCCGATAAAACTGAAGAAACAGTCCCCTTCGCACACTCTTATTGGACCTGGGCTCGAGGGACTCCTGGAGACACGTACACGGTTCCCGTAGAGACTACACATACTAAACCCACTGCCACCTCAGTTATTCCAGGATCGACTACTGGTTTATTCCAACTGACGCCCTTTACATGACGGATGACTGCACTATACTGCCCATCACCATTTCCGACCATGCCCCTGTACAGCTCCGGATGACACTCACGGACATTCCCCGCAAAACCACATCATGGCGTCTCAATATGAGGCAATTGACATACCCAGTCTTTGTAGATCACATTAAGAACGACATGGCAGGGTTCTGGGACACCAATCTAAACCAGTCATACGACACGTACACGTGCTGGGATGCATTTAAAACCTTTGTGAGAGGCCAATGTATATCTAGATGGTCGCACAAATTAAAACAGTGGAAGGAAAAGGAAACGCGACTCACTAGGGACCTCACCACACTTAAGAGAGAACACACGCATACGCCCGATCGACAGACTCTTATTCACATACGATCCCTTAGATCACAAATTACACAAATAACCACCAGAGTCCAACAATCCTACTCGGGATGGTCTCAGAAATACTACCTCGAAAATGATAGACCATTACACCTAATGGCGCACACCGCACTGTACTGTAAGGAGTGCGGATAAGAGGCAGGCCCTGCTGAGAGATGTAATCCCCCATTCCTCTACATAATCTGCAGCAGGTGGGTGTGTCTGGCTGGGGAAGGACCTTGATGATCGCTAGAGACTGAGGCCGGAGGGGGATCTGTGGAACAGCTGTTTGTAACGGAGAATGGGAACTCCCTGCTGGTAGTGAGCAGCCTTCTGTTGGTATGGATAAGAACGTGCGAGCAGTTGAGGGAGGATGAAGGGGTCTTGTGCCGGTACGACGTTGTTTCATCGCTTGCTGTTACATCGCCAGGCTTTTAAACGTGCACATTACATCGTGTGTGCTCATCGAATTTTTTAGGGGGGGTGGGAAAGGGCAAATATGGGTTTGGGCGGGTGGGCAATAGTAAAAAAGTGTGGGTGAGGGGTTTGGGGAACATGCACGTTTAAAAGCCTGGCAATGTAAAAGCAGGCGATGAAATCACATGGAACCCTTGTGCCGTGATTTGCATGACCATCCCCCTGTGTGACTACAGGAGTACTTGGAAAATGGACCGCTATTATTGTGGAGTCGGTGTGCTCTGTCGACCTGGATAGCTAGCCCTCAGCTGACTCGAGTATTGTGTCCGGTGAATGAATACAGGGGTGTCTCTCACATCTTGGTTTTGTACTGTTAAAGGCGTCGACGGTTGCAGACTGTACCTTGTGGTGTCCCCGGGAGGCCCCATAGGGAGGTAACAACAAGCTGTGGGGCAAGAGGAGTGAAGCCAGAGGATTGGTGAGGGCTGAGATGTTGTGAAAACTACCTGGCCCATTATATGATAACACAGGGGCGGTACACTACTTCTCCCTGCAATTGAGGTACGTGCTTGAGTAGTCCACTGGAAGGTACTGTGAACAACATAGAGGTGGCCACTAGTCCCTGTGGCGAGGCCTGTGGGTGAAACTGCCGTCGGATGGCAAAGGGAAGCAAGAAGCAGGGTCGCCTGCAATTTACCCAAAAGGAGGGTCTGGCACTACATAGGAGCATGATGACCTCAGCCAAAATGGCTGGGAAAGAAGCTGCACTTGCCCCTGAATCCAATAAAGCCCTGGCGGAGTGCGCGGCAGACCCCCCTCTCGGAGCTGAGTTTAGTGCTGGCCGAAATGAAGTCTGGTTTCGCTGCTGTCAACACTAAATCAGATGGCATGGAGTATAAAATGGACCGCTTGCAGGAGCGAATAGAAAAAGAAAGTGGCTAGCTCTGATAGGCTGAACATAGGGTTTGAGTGCTAGAGGACACAAGTGAGTGGCAAGGTCACGGCCGCAATTCACGGTTTACAGAAGGAGGTGAAAGATAAAAATGAAGATTTTGAGGTGCGATCCAGGCGTAATAATGTTCGGGTCACTGGGATCCCGGATTCAATACCATCACGAAATATGGAACAGTTTATGGAATCCTTTTTCAAAGAGGTGCTTCGTGGGCCTGAGCCATCTCCCCAGTTCATAGTGGAAAGAGCACATAGAAATTTGGAACCGATGCCGAGACCCGGACAAAATCCACATCCGGTCATAGCGAGACTTTTGAATTACTGTGACAGGGATACCGTTTTACAAAGAGCATGGGAACTGGGAGATGTACAATATGAGGGGGTGAGAGTGTCCTTCTATCAAGACTTCACCCCTTCAGTGCAAAAAACTTGCTTGACCTTCTTGGCGGCAAAGAGACTACTGCGGGACAAACCAATTCCAGTATGCAATGTTGTATCCTTCCAAGCTAAGAATTGTGCATGACAATAAGACTTTTTTCTTTACAGTTCCAACTGAGGCCGCTGCCTTTACAGAGTCTTTGCCTAAGCCTTAAGGGGATACACAATTAAGTTATGGTGGGTCAATACATGAAGTGCCTATTGGTGGTCACTAAGATGAATCGGGTTATTGCTTCAGTGAATTATCAGGATCCGTCGTTGTGGCCGGGTGTGATGGTATAATTTAACAAATATGGCTATTTGCTTAAAATTATTTTCGGAAGGGCCTTCTCCTTAAAAGAGGGGGGGGGTGATGGAGGTTGGTTGGAAGCGGTTGCTGTGTCCGGCGCCCCCGTGTAGGCACCCTAGTCAGGTATGTCCAATGGGGGAGGAGGGAGTGGGTCACTGCTTGTTGAGGGTTGGCAGTGGGTGTGCGAGTCTCAATAACTATGCAAAGATGTGCAAGGTCGTAGCATATTGTGAGCGACATGGTGCCAAGATATTGTTCCTCCAGGAAACACACTTGCTGGGCAGTTTGAATGCGGGACTTGCGAAATCATGGGGAGATGCTAGGTAGTATACATATTTCTCCTTCTATTCTCGAGGGGTGTCGATAATCATACATAAAACGCTGGAGTTTCGGCTCTCGGAGCAAGATCGTCACCCTGAAGGAAGGTATGTAATAGTGTCCGGAGAACTAGCTGGGAGCAAGGTCACACTGGTGAATGTGTATGGCCCGAACGTGGAAGACCCTCGATTTTACACAGCCTTGTGGGTAAAATGCATGAAATACGCACATACGTTCTTAGTTGTGGCTGGGGACCTGAATGCTATGTTGTAGGCAATGCTGGACAGATCTCATATGAGTGCGCGCCTAGACTCTTCAGTCGCCAAAGCTATCCAGGGGGGATGAATGAGCTAGGATTGCTGGATGTATGGAGGGCTTTTCATCCAGATGAGAGAGGTTACTCTTTTTACTCCTCTGTCCACGACCCAAGTTTGTGCATTGATTATATCCTAGCCAAGCCGGAACTGGTTTGGGGCAGTGTGTCCTGTATAATGCTCCCGCTGACGTTGTCCGATCACTCCCCTCTGTTATGGCAGTTAAGGCTGGAGGGCCCAACGATAGTTTGCCAACACTGGCGTTTTAAGGGTCAGGCTTTGCTGGGCGTGGTGTATCGCATTGAGTTTCAAGACATCATCTCATCTATCTTCGCAACAAATGTGAGATCTATGATGTCTGCATGTAGCTTGTGGGAGGAGTTCAAAGTTACTTTGAGGGGTGGTGTATATCACTCGAATGTGAGGTGCTAAAGGGAATTCGAGGCAGACTGGAAGTGTTGGAACGCACCACTCGCAGACATTGAGAGGGGGTGTGGGGAAGCCAGCCATTTTGAATCTTTCAGAGACTCGGGATGCTCTGAGTAAATTCAGAGGTGAACAGAGAGGTGCGATTTTTGGCCACGCCACAGTTGGCACGTAGGAATGGGAAAGAAGGTAGACCTGATAGGTACGTAGAAAGAATACTAAATCGCGCCAAAGAACAGACTGACACAGCAGCCATACGTCGCTCAGACAGAACGCTGGTGACGGACCCGGGAGATATACTGGCAGAATTCCGGGGGTTTTATAAGAATCTGTATGCTGCAAGGCCTGGTGGGCAACCTGATACCCTGCAAGAATTTGTGGGGAATGCTTCCTTGAAATTGCTTAGTGCACAGGCGGTGGAGTGTCTGAATTTCGAAATTACGGTTGAATATATCGTTATGACAATTAGAGATCTTCCGTCGGCTAAGGCACCAGGGTCGGATGGGCTAACATCCGAATTCTTTAAGGAATTTGGACCACTGGTTGCAAAATATGTACTGGAGGTGTGGAGAGAGGGTTGGAGGTTGGACTCTTGCCCTCCACAATGCGGGGAGGGATAATCGCTCTGATATGGAAACCAGATAAGGACCCTTTGAACTGTGCATCGTACAGACCGATTTTTCTCATTAATGTCGACAGTAAAATATTCTCCAAAATCTTAGCGCACAGACTATAGCCTTTCCTCCCTTCTATAGTACATGTAGGTCAGGCAGGTTTTATCCCAGGGAGAATACAGCTCTTAACCTAAGAAGGCTCTTCAGAGTCCTGGCGCAGGTAGATCCCTCAGTCCAGGCAATTGGGGCTATGTTGGACATGCAGAAAGCCTTTGATTCGGTTGCGTAGTCCCATCTTATTTTGTGTTCTGTGTTCGAATGCTGTACTCTGGGGTATCGGCGAGAATAGGGCTGTTTGGGAGACATTCTGAGGCTTTCAACCTGAGGCGCGGCGTTGAGGCAGGCATGCCCGCTATCGCCATTATTATTTGCTATAGCAATGGTAGCCTCTGGCTGAGAGGCTCCAGTGACTTCATGTGCAAAGGTGGCTAACGTTGGGGGGCACCCGCGAGCTGATCTCGCTTTATGCGGACAATATTATTTTGTATATTAAAAACCCCGGCAGTAACTTGACCCCCCCCCCCTCTCTCAGGAAATAAAAGCGTTTGGGGATATATCAGGGTTAAGAGTGAACTGGTCCAAGTCAGTTCTCTTCCCGTTGAATGAGAATACGTGACGCCCTGTTGGGGTGATAGGGTTGAGAAGGGATCAAGTTTCTGCAAAGTACCTGGAAATATATATTAGCAGGTCCAAGACGCAGCTTTATCAGGATAAATATGGGGTCTACATGGAGGAGCTTAGAGGCCGAATCGACCGCTGGGCATCGTTCCCAATCTCACTTCTTGGGAAGGTAGCGATTAAGATGATTATTCTCCCAAAATTGCTGTATCTATTTCTTAATGTCCCAGTATGGCCGGGTTCCCAATTTTTTGCAGAGTTAAACTCGGTAATGGTCAAGCTGGTGTTGAGTCAGAAACTGCCTAGAATAAGGTGGGAGTACTTGGTTAGGCCATGGGTAAAGGGCGGAGTTAGCCTGCCGGATTTTGAGTGGTTTTACCGGGCAGCGCAGGTGTCCTTTGTCTCCTATTGGATGCCGAAAACGGGACAATTCCTGCATGTTAAGCTGGAAAGGAGGTTGGCATTCCTGTACTCCCTACAGAGTTCCCTACTCTTTTTTAAGATAAACGATAGATGCCCCTTTGATTCGGCGGCAAGTAAAGTGCATGCATGGGGGAAGACTTAGCTGTAGGTTGCAGGTCCCTTTTCTGTATAACCCGGAGCTTGCTGTTTGGAATATTCAGGCCCTGGCTCCAACATGCAATGGTAGAATAAGGGGAGAATGGTTGAGGTACAGGGTTCAAACTCTGGCAGACTTTTATCCAGAGAGGTCATTTGTTTAATGGGAGCAAGTTAAAGTTAAGCTCGGGGAATCCTTCGGGTTGGTGTTTCAATTTCATAGGGCCTCATTACAACTCGGCGTTAAGGGTTAACGCCGTCGTTAACCCTTAACGCCTGATTCCGATTTTAACGGCTGCTTTTAGCAGCCGTTAAAATCCATGGCGCTAACCCGCCATGATGCTAATTACGCCACCGTAATTTACGGTGGCGTAATTAGCGCCTTCCCCACTCCCATTATGCCCTATGGGGCAAAAATGGGAATGGGGAAGGGGAAATGGGGATTTACCGCCCCACTCACCTTGGAATGGGACGGTAAATCCGCCATCTGGTGTAAACGTAGTTTACACCATGGTGGTAAAGTTGGCGTAATTACCGCCTGGGTCGTAATGACCCCCATAGTCTCAAAGAAGCACTGAAGGCATGGTCACTGTCATTCCCGAGAGAGCTCCATACGATCCCACTGCTGAAATTCTTAGTGAAGTCTGCAAATTGTCGGCGCTTAGTAGCTACTATCTATGCCATGTCCTTGAATGATGTCCCTGGGGCAGAAATTAATAGCAGATCGAAATGGGAAATTGATATAGCCGTTGAATTGGGGGATGCAAGGTGGAAATCGATGTGTGTTCATACGAAGAAAATGGCAATTAACTCCCGCTTTAAGCTGATCCAGCTCAAAATACTTCATCTGGCATACCCAACGCCTGTGGTCTGTAAGTGGTTTCAACCCAGCACTCCACCTAAGTCAATGCCTAGTATGGGATGCCCAATGGAAACCCTTATTTATATATTTTTATGTCAAAAGTTCTTTTATTTCTGGATGATGTACCCTTATATAACGCCCCTCTCTTTGAATCCCCCTGGCCTCACTGAACCAAGGAGTAGGTTTGTTTTGCAAATTAAAAGATTTATTTGAAGGATTGAACAATATATATATCACACTTTTATGAACATAAACAATATCTGAATATCACACTTATGAATATTTCTACAATGATCAGCACTGGGTAGTATTACAATAATCAACAATCTCTTTAATCAATTAGGAGTAGGAATAGGAAGAACAAGGTAGCAAAGAATAACTTTGTATGGTTTCAAGGAAATGCAAAAATAGGAAAGAATGCAACACAGAAATAAAACTTGATATGAATTCAATCAAAGACAATCTAATCACTTTTCCCTCTGTTACTACTCACTCCCCCCAATATGCAATATGAAGATATGGAATGAGGGCATACAGGTTTCAGGAATAACAATCAACAATTGCAGTTTCAATCCCGATTCCCCCAGCAAGCTTAGAGAGAACAGTAATGATTTTAAACAGGTCAATTGCTTTGAATTGTGG
This sequence comes from Ambystoma mexicanum, assembly GCF_040938575.1. Classification (NCBI taxonomy): domain Eukaryota; kingdom Metazoa; phylum Chordata; class Amphibia; order Caudata; family Ambystomatidae; genus Ambystoma; species Ambystoma mexicanum. The sequence continues at coordinate 1,467,999,631 of NC_090931.1, read as the reverse complement.
TTTGAAATGAATGGGAAAAATGCTAAAATGACTTTAATTCGCTAAATGAGATTCAGAACTAGTGAGAGTTACTTTGGATTGGTTCAGGGAAACACTAGCAATGATTGTAGATGGATTAGCAGATGGAAAACGAAATTCAGAAGTTGAAATCAAGAAATAACTATTTTTACATGTGGTGAAATTAAGCCAAATGCGAAATCGCAGCAAACTTTTCAGCGCACGAAAAACGTGATTACAGCAAAACTATAAGGAATTGGAATGTCGTTTTGGGTTTGTTTGAAAGCTGCGGAAATTAGCTGTTTCTAGGACGTACGGTTCAAAAGTTAGAGGTTTTAGTCAAGGTCGATTTTTTTCTCAAAAGAGTCAAGATTTCAAAAATGAAAGATGCGCTATTGAAGATTTAGAACAAAGATTTCTTAACACTCGAGAATCTATGAAGCTGCAAACTACACGGACAGCACAGCCACCGATCCAGAGGCGCCCCCGGATGGTTTCTATCTGCCTGAGATGATTGCCTTTCTCCAGAAAATATATATTAGCGCCAAGATGATTATCACTAGGATTATCACGGGATTAGGTGGAGGAGAAAAAGATTTAGGATAGACAAAAGAGATTCAATAATACAGTCTGGATATGTTGGAATGGGTTACTTAATACTAAGATATTACTATGGACAGTTCTATACTAAATACTAACTACTATGGCTTTGGAATGGAATGGACCCGTCACAGATCTGGTCAAAGGTTTGGCTGGGATTCGCTCGCCACCGGACAGGATTCAGGACACCTGGACTGCTCTCAGCAAGGCACTCTGGTCTGCACAGCCTCTTGGATTGGATCTGATGGGTTCTGGCATACAGCTCTGCTGGACTGATCTGGATCTTGGGTTCTAGCAAGGGTTCTTGGCCAGAAGCAGCAAAACAGCTCAGCCAGGCTGTTGAATGGTTTAGGCCCAGTGGAAGTTTAGGGGTTAAAATCAGGTTGCTAGATTTTAAAGGCCAGCTGAGAAGGGTTCAGCTTTTTGGATTGGCCTTTCTGCTTCAGAGTTCTGGAGTCTGGATCTAGGTTCTGGAGTCTGGATCTAGGTTCTGGAGTCTGGATCTAGGTTCTGGAGTCTGGATCTAGGTTCTGGAGTCTGGTTCTGGAAAGCGCTTCGCCGGTAGATCAGTGCTGAGTGAATGTGTGTCTCTTTTTGGGTCCTCAGCAGTCCCTATTTATCCATCTTCCAAAGGGGTGGGGAGGCTGATTATACAATGCCCAACCCTCTAAGGATCTGATAGGTTAGAGAATTCCCCCTCTCCTGATTTGAGAAAGGAACAGTGTGTCATGCTGTGTCAGAGTGACACTGTGTTTATGGTCCAGAGAAAATCCCTCCTCTTTGTTTTTACCCAGAAAATCTATTTTTCATAAAAAAACATATTTCCAATGTCACAAACTTGTTGATAATGCATATTTACATTACAGATTACTTAAGGTACGCTTCTGTCAAAGTCTCATATTCCTACGGGTTTTGGTTCACAAATGACAATTTTTCACGCTTTTGGTTGGTTACACATTTTCGGATCTGTACAATTCTTTACACATACATGCACATGCCATCTGGGCATATTTCTGTAAATTTGCATCTTCATAGCATAATCACAATAGCTACAGTATTAAAATTTTCGTGGTTCCATCTCAGAACATCGCACAGATTCCAGATTAGTTTTACACTGTGAGCAATCTTTTCATTTTAATAACCTCTAAATTTCATATTTTTATCAGTTCAGTACAATTTGTTATAAGTCTTTTTCTTAAACATATATTTACTCTGGTTTCAAATCCACGTTTTCAGTCTGGCCCGCCTCCAAGGCTTGGCTGAGTCTGAGAGTCACATGGTCTTGTCTTCCTGCCAGGGCTGGTTTCTGTTCACACCCGAATTAGCATTCCCATTCAGTTCAAGGAACCCTTTGTCTCTTTCCCAGGACAGCAGAGGAAGTCTCCTCCCCTTCTCATTAGCACCCAGCTGAGATATCCTCTCCTTTTGGTGGGAAGTAACAAGATGGTATGTTCTCAGTGGGGGAAAAACCTCTTTGAAGTTTAGCTGAACCAGGTTACCTACAGTACATTGTGACATTGTTCCTTGTGAAAAATGTAAGTTACAAATTTAAAAATAAGCAAACATCTTCAATTGCAGTCTTTTTCAACATGAAAATCAATGTGTGGCACCCTATCTTGTATTTGATGGAAGTCCCTTCTTTGGCATATTTAGCCTTTGAAACACAAGTTTCACCTGTCAGATTTAGAGATCGCCAGCGTCTGACAGAGGTGAGTAACGGTATTGCACCCATTTTTGACATATTTCTTCCAGCAAGTATCTTACAGTGGATTTTGTTCTCATAAATATACTTCTGTGACATATTTATGTGGATACTTGAAGTAGAATGATGTTCAACACCCAAGAAGGAGATTGGATCTTTTGGGTGGTTTGTGAGCCATGATTTTTGCATATTTGACAACCAAGAAAAACGGATTTTCACACAGCTCTGTGTTTCTTTTGCAGTCATCTTGCTCTGTGGGCAGCCAAATGATGGGTATTGGAAGTGGTCTCCTGTGTTACCACTGACATAGGCAAAAGGTGATGGCGGCCTATTTTTCAGATCTTTCCTGGGCACTTCTGGGTGATTATTAGCGAGCAGAATGCTTTCCGGCGGCCATTTCTGATGTTTCTGCTGCAAGCAATTTACAGGAATGTTACAGGGACTGGACTAGCGGGTTAAAACATCCCACAGGTCCAGGCAAAGTTTGATAGCAACTGTGATGGAAAATGTTATAGGTGTAAAAGCAAAAATGCTGATTTCCAAAATGTTATGTGGAGTTGTCGACAATTGGTCACCTTCTGGTCCCAGGTGGTGGCGGCAACGGAAAGTATGATTAACAGCAAGGTCCCGTTAAATATCCCATGTTGGATGTTTCGCTGGATGCCAGTTGTTTCAGGGAGTAGGAAGAAATTGCTGTCCATCTGTATGTTACTATGTATGTATAAACGTATACGTATGATTTGGGCGAGCTCCAAAGCTCCAACACTGTCTAAATGGTTACAGGACCTGGCTTGGCCTTGTGACTTGGAACTGGAATACTGTAGAACTATACCTTCGGGTTCCCGTCCTTCAAATATTTGGGACCCAGTACGGATGATGTTGTCTTCAAGGGAGGAGGAGGTTTGAAGACAGTGGATCATACTTGTTAAGACGGATTTCTGAACTCTGTCCTGGTGGCGCAGAAGTTCAGAAGGCCAACCTAATTACTTGGAACAGGGTAACCTCTGGACGAGCCAGACCAATCAAGGTAGCGATCGCGGCGGTCAAGACTAGGTCTCAAGAGGGGTGAGGGTGACTGAAAGCCCGCAATGAGCACACAAAGCAAGAGCGCTTTACAAACTACTCCAAACAGTTGTTATATCAAAAATAGATACACATTTATTTTAAGGCCTTTAAAACAATGACCGTAGCGAGAAAATCACAATATCACAATATTAAACCAACACATACCATATCAACACAATATATATACAAATACACAGTCGCAAGCGTTTAAAGCACGAAATATGTAGTCCACCTGAAAGGAAAGGAAAACAGGCAGTGCGATAACGCTTTAGACTCAGTTCGCCTTCAGAGGCACCTAACTAGATGGAAGTCCGAGCCCTGCGAAGAGTGGAGCCTTGTGCTCAAAGTACCTGCCACGCCGGTGCCAACGGGCAAAAGGGGAAGCTCTTCGGAGGAAGTCAGGCAGTTCGGGTTAGTGCACAGCAGAAGGAGAACAGGTTCCGCAACTCAAGCGCAGCCTCCACAGCGGGCAGAAGCAGAGCGCGAGTACGGCCAAAAGGGTGCTGTTTTTACACAGCAGGGAAAAGCAATGGGATACTGCAGGAGGGCGACCAGATCCTAGCTAAACTACTCACCGGTCCCCGAAGCAAGCAGACCCAGGCTTCTCCACATTAGTTTCAGCAGCTGGCAGGTTCAGAAGAGCAGGGAACGCCTCGTAGTCGTGTAGAGCAAAAAGACGTCCCAATCGACGAAACCAGCACAGTTTGTTGCCGCAGCAGGACAACGGAGCGGCTGTGTGTATTCAAGCCAAATGTACACTCCTCCCTTCAGACTTGGGAACGCCAAGTGTACGAAGCGTGGGAGAGTGACAAGGACTCGAAATACAACACAACCTGGCGGCGGTTACAGAGCAGGACTCCCTTGTAAGCTGGTCAGTCAACTGGATGGCCCAGAGACACTTCCGAAGTCTTACTTGGCAGGAGATGATGAAGTCGCCGGGAATAGCTGTTCCTGCTATTCCAAAGGTCGAAGCACCAGTACAGGCCTTCTGGTTCGATCAAAGGAGGAAAGGGTTTCACAGGACGACAGCAGTGCAAAGGAGGATTCCTTCAGCGGGTCACCAGCGATTCCTCGGTCCAGCCTCGTGGTTGCAGGATACTTGGCTCCTGTATTCCTTCGTTCGTGAGAACTCAGGAGATCGACATGGTAGTGGTGTTTCCAGCCCCCTCTTATCCACGGTTCCCTTCGCGCCAAAACGGAGGGGAGCCAATGGGAGATCCGCTCATCAACACACATACCATACGTGGACCAATCACGGACCACGGTGGTCCCAGGCATTCACACTACCCTAGACTCTCTGGCACCCAGGATGTGTATTGGGACCAGACATCCCAGCCCACACCCTGGAGGCACACAAACGACATGTAGAAGCCCGCGAAAGCAACCACGTTTCGCGGGAAAGTACATGCCCAAATAAGGAAGGCCCCGGGTCTCTCGACCTGGGGAAGGTGAAGGGAGCAAGACGGTCAGTGGACAAGACAAAGGAGCCTCGTGGTCTGGCCATTTTGGGAGCCAGGCCACCATTTTGGGTTCAGTGCGAAAAACGTGCTCAGAACGCCAAAAGGAGCTCAAAATAAACAAAACGATCGCTGCCACCATTCGAGTCCCTGAATGACTTGCACCGATCAAATACCATCCTAAAAGAGTATCTAGGGCCTGTAGAAGGCTAGAGACCCAAGAGAGCTGTAACTTAGCTTACAGTGCCCTCTTGTGTCATGTTGCACTAAAGCCGCAACATGATAGAAGAAACTACGGGAAACAGCGTTCCCCGGTACTGACTGTCTTAAGGGCATGTCAGTTTCCCCGTAAGAAAGGAGCGAAAGCCCAGAGGAGTGCGGCAGAAGGCTGCACTTCTCTGGCAAAGTCAAGAACAAGGTGAAAACAACAGCAAAAAGTTTAGGGGTTGCCACATGGAAGGAAATTACCTACAATTACGAAATCTTTCCTAACACTCGCCCCTCCCAGACTATGGACAGGGGGAACTAATCCACCCCTGGATGAGTCTCTTGTTCAGGTCGGTTAAACATTCTGGACAACCCATCAGCATTGCTATGTTGGACACCTGGCCTATGCTCAATAGTGAAGTCGAAGCCTTGTAGACTTATGGACCACCTAAGCAACTTTGGATTCTCCCCCTTCATGTTCATTAGCCACTTTAACGGCTTATGGTCAGTCTGCACAGTGAAGTGGGTCCCATAGAGGTAGGGCCTCAGCTTCCTTAGGGCCCACACAACAGAGAAACATTCTTTCTCTACCGTGGACCATCTGAGCTCTCTGTCCTTAAGCTGGCGACTAATAAAACCGATAGGGTGTTCCTTACCCTTCTCATCTACTTGTGATAGTACAGCTCCTATCCCAGTGTCAGAGGCATCCGTCTGCACGATAAAAGGTCTTTGATAATCAGGGGCCCTGAGGACAGGGGCCTGGCACAAGGAGTCTTTTAAGCCATTGAAGGCCTTCTCACACTCGTCGGTCCAAGTTACCTTCTTGGGTTTCTTCGGAGTTGTGAGGGCAGTCAGAGGAGCAGCTATGGTGCCATAGTCTGCCATAAAATTGCGATAATACCCCGTGAGTCCTAAGAAGGCTCTCACTTGGGTTTGCGTAGTGGGGGTAGGCCAGTCTTGTACTGCTTGTACTTTACTGGGTAGAGGCTGTATCCTCCCTCCACCTACTTCATGTCCAAGGTAAACCACTGAGCCTTGTCCAATCTGGCATTTACTAGCCTTTATGGTCAAGTGGGCTTTCTGAAGAGCCTGGAGCACAATCCCGAGGTGTTTCACATGGTCTTCCCAGGTGGCACTGAAAACTGCTATATCGTCCAGATATGCAAGACAGAATTCGTCCAACCCATTCAACACATGATTCACAAGCCTCTGGAAAGTGGCAGGTGCATTCTTCAACCCGAACGGCATTACCCGGAATTGGTAAAGGCCGTCTGGAGTAGAAAATGCTGTCTTCTCCTTGGCATGTTCTGCTAAAGCTATTTGCCAATAGCCAGCAGTGAGGTCAAACGTGCTGAGGTACTTGGAGGCACCCAAAGTATCCACCAGCTCATCTGTTCGAGGCAAGGGGTGTGCATCTGTCTTGGTGACAGCATTCAGAGCCCTGTAATCCACGCAGAACCTCAATTCAGAAGTGCCTGCCTTTGGAACCAACACCACAGGACTGGACCAAGGACTACTAGAGGGTTCAATCACCCCAAGATCTAACATCTTGTTGACCTCGGTCTTAATATAAGACCGTACTTTGTCTGACATCCTGTATCCCCTACTTTTGGTAGGTACACTGTCTCCTGTGTCAATGTTATGTTTGCACCAAGGTGTCAAACCAGGCGACTGTGAAAACAGGGGGGAAAACTGCCTAAGCAAACTTTTCACCTCAGCCTGCTGATCAGAAGTCAGGTGAGGGGCCACTCGGACACCCTCAACGGAGCTATCTGAAGGACCGCTTTGGAACAGGTCGGGGAGAGGTTCTGACTCCTCTTCCTCAACATCTGAAGCCAGTAGCAGTGCTGCGATTTCGACTCTTGGGACGAAAGCCTTCAGCCTATTCACGTGAAACACTTTTGGAGCCTGTCCAGGCCTTCCAAGGTCCACTAAATAGTTCACCTCACCCAGGGGCTCCACCACTGTGTAAGGGCCTGACCATTTGTCCTGTAAAGCTCGAGGCCTTATTGGATTCATGATCAGGACTTGCTGACCAGGTGTAAAGTTGATGAGGGAAGCTTTCTGGTCGTACCAATGTTTCACCAGCGCTTGCCCTGCCTTCAATTTATCACTAGCCAAGCCCATCAGAAGTACCATCCGTTTTCTGACCCCTAGCACATAATCAACTACATTGGTAGTAACAGGGGGAGTGGGCATCTCCCATCCCTCTTTGACGATGGCTAAGGGTCCCCGTACGGGATGACCGAACAGAAGTTCGAAGGGGCTGAAGCCAACACCCTCCTGTGGTACCTCTCGGTAGGCAAACAGCAAGCATGGTAAAAGAAGATCCCATTTTCTTCTCTGAGGCTCCTCCAGAGCGCCAATCATGCTCTTTAACGTTCTGTTGAAACGTTCCACCAGACCATTGGTCTGGGGGTGGTATGCAGAAGAGAACTTGTAGGTGACCCCACATTCTTTCCACATAGCCTGCATATACTTCGACATAAAGTTGCTGCCACGATCCGACACAACTTCTTTAGGGAAGCCAACCCTAGTAAATATGCCGAGTAAAGCTTTTGCAACTGACTTGGCAGTTACAGTTTTCAATGGGATGGCCTCAGGATACCTGGTTGCATGGTCGACCAGCACCAGGATAAACCTATTGCCCGAGGATGTTTGCGGGTCAAGGGGACCAACGATGTCGATCCCTACCCTTTCAAATGGTACCCCCACAACTGGGAGCGGTACCAACGGAGCTTGGATTGTCGCGCCAACCTTACCAGACAACTGGCAGGAGGCACAACTCCTGCAGTGACTATCTACTTGCACCCCCATCTTGGGCCAGTAGAAGTGCATGGATAACCTTTGCTTGGTCCTCTTCATACCAAGGTGACCAGCAAGGGGAACTTCATGCGCCAACTGCAGGAGGAAGGGCCTAACAGCAAGGGGAACCACCAACCTCCTATGGTCTCCTTCTGTAGACTCTGTGGGCTCACTATACAGGAGTCCACCTTCCCAATAAATCCTATGCTTCCCAGGAGGTTCACCCTCAAGCTGGGAGCAGGCCTGTCTCCTTAGGCCTTCCAGAGATGGGCACTCACGTTGGCCTTTACTGAATTCGTCCCTATCAGGACCTCCTTCAACTAACAAGTCTTTTAGTTCAGGATGATCGTTGGGGTCGAATACTTCAGGCATCGCCACCTCCTCGTCAGGCCCGGGCGATTGACCAACTTCCTCCACCGCAGTGGTAGGCGAGCTCGGGGGAATATTCTCTTTCCCTCGTTTTGACTTGTAGACTCCTTTCGCCTTGGGTTTCCCCTTCGGCTGGGGCGGCGTATTGGACTTGGCCAATGCTGCCCGTGCTTGAGACCATGTGTAGGGTCTTTCGGCAGTGTCTCCTACGAGCCCTAAAGCTCTGAGATCATTACCCAACAAGACCTTTCCCGGGACGTTTCTCTGAATGCTCACTGGAATCCTGACTGCTGTACCATTTAAAGTAAGATTTACAGGTATTACTGGAAACATACGGAGGGGGCCGTCAGCCAACTTAGTGGGCATCAGAGTAGCTCTGGCAACTTCCTCTGAGTCTACCAAGGTAGAATCCACTACAGTGCGACTGCACCCACTATCCCTAAGAGCTGGAGTATCCACTCCATTGATCAGCACACTGTCTTTAAAGTAGTGCTTGGTAGTATCCGGAATCCTAGCATAAGCCTCTGCGACTTTAGGCTCCCAGGAACCCAGGGACTCTAAAACTACCTCAGCCTCTATTCCGCTGGGAAATGAGTCTGAGGAGAAGGATGCTCCTGTAATCTCTTCTTCCTCGTAGGAGGAGAAGGCCAGATTAGCGGAGTGGACCCCCAAAGGTCTAACCTTACACCGGGGATCCCCCTTCACATGGTCAGTTGCTCCACAAGAAAAACAAGCCCCATTGGGTCTGTTTACGTAGGGAGGCTTATTGTAACCAGAGTTCTGTTTCGGAGGCGGACCTCCACTGCCCTGTGAGTTCTCTTGTGTCTTACCCTTGTTTTTCTTTTTGTGGCCCTTATGGGAAGAAGATTTAGCAGATTCCCCACCCTCCATATCTTTGGACTTTTTCCCTTCCTCCTGCTTACCAGGATGAGTTTTGTCCTTATGGGACACTCGATGTGACACCCATAAGTCTGCTGCAATGGCCAGCTTCTTAGGATCTATCTCCTTCGAATCGGCCAAATGCTGCTTAAGCTCCGGGGAAGAAGAAGCAAAAATATGTTCCAGCATGACAAGATTTATCATGCCTTCGAAGGTAGAAACCTTATAACCTTCGACCCAGCCAGTTAAGTTTTTCAAAGATTCAGCGACATAAGATACCCAAGTACCACCTTCCTTTTTCTTATACTCTCGAAAACGCTTTAAATATTGGGCCGGAGTCTTCCCAAACTTTAAAATGAGAGTTTGCTTTAACATTGCGAAATCAGCTCGCTCAGCCTTCGACATTTCCATGATGGCACTACAGCCAGAATGGGGCAGTCTACTGAGTAACCACGCAATCTTATCAGCATTGTCAACTTCTTGAACTTCGCATGCATACTCAAACGCATTCAGCCAGTCCATAATGTCATTCCTTTCTTCATACACACTGAGCAGATCTTTCGGAAACCGTGGATGAGAGGAAGCCCCAGACCCATGTCCAGGACCCTTGGACCCATTTGCAACCTGAAGCTTGGCCAGTTCCAACTGGTGATCCCTGTCTTTCTGTTTTTCTGCCTGTTCGATTTTTAGTTTGGCTATGCTGAATTCAAGCTCCTGCTGCCTAAACCGCAGCTCTTGCTTCTTGAATTCAAGCATAGCCTCCCCATCAGCACTGGCAGAGGAAACATTAGACATCTCGTCCTCCCTGTCCTCGTGGTCGCGATGGATCAGTGCAGCGGCAGAACCGTCGGTTCTACCAGTGAGAGCAGCCCCACCACCTTCTGCACTGTCCTCAGAAGTAATAGCTTAAAGCTGCGCTTCTTGCCACGCCACGATTCTTTGGATCATTTCCAATTTAGTGCCTTGAGAGGAAACACCTCTCTCCGCACACATCTTTTTCAATGTTTCTGACTTGGAAGCATTTAAAGTTAACAAGGTATTTGTTTCCATACTGTTTGATAGGACTATGGCCTTTTTAAAGTTATACTACAACAATTCACTACGTGTACTGGTTGGAATAACCTGAAATGCCTTAGTTCGAGCGCAACACTGGATACCTTCAGTCGTATCCCACCGCTGTACACCAATTTGTTAAGACGGATTTCTGAACTCTGTCCTGGTGGCGCAGAAGTTCAGAAGGCCAACCTAATTACTTGGAACAGGGTAACCTCTGGACGAGCCAGACCAATCAAGGTAGCGATCGCGGCGGTCAAGACTAGGTCTCAAGAGGGGTGAGGGTGACTGAAAGCCCGCAATGAGCACACAAAGCAAGAGCGCTTTACAAACTACTCCAAACAGTTGTTATATCAAAAATAGATACACATTTATTTTAAGGCCTTTAAAACAATGACCGTAGCGAGAAAATCACAATATCACAATATTAAACCAACACATACCATATCAACACAATATATATACAAATACACAGTCGCAAGCGTTTAAAGCACGAAATATGTAGTCAACCTGAAAGGAAAGGAAAACAGGCAGTGCGATAACGCTTTAGACTCAGTTCGCCTTCAGAGGCACCTAACTAGATGGAAGTCCGAGCCCTGCGAAGAGTGGAGCCTTGTGCTCAAAGTACCTGCCACGCCGGTGCCAACGGGCAAAAGGGGAAGCTCTTCGGAGGAAGTCAGGCAGTTCGGGTTAGTGCACAGCAGAAGGAGAACAGGTTCCGCAACTCAAGCGCAGCCTCCACAGCGGGCAGAAGCAGAGCGCGAGTACGGCCAAAAGGGTGCTGTTTTTACACAGCAGGGAAAAGCAATGGGATACTGCAGGAGGGCGACCAGATCCTAGCTAAACTACTCACCGGTCCCCGAAGCAAGCAGACCCAGGCTTCTTCACATTAGTTTCAGCAGCTGGCAGGTTCAGAAGAGCAGGGAACGCCTCGTAGTCGTGTAGAGCAAAAAGACGTCCCAATCGACGAAACCAGCACAGTTTGTTGCCGCAGCAGGACAACGGAGCGGCTGTGTGTATTCAAGCCAAATGTACACTCCTCCCTTCAGACTTGGGAACGCCAAGTGTACGAAGCGTGGGAGAGTGACAAGGACTCGAAATACAACACAACCTGGCGGCGGTTACAGAGCAGGACTCCCTTGTAAGCTGGTCAGTCAACTGGATGGCCCAGAGACACTTCCGAAGGCTTACTTGGCAGGAGATGATGAAGTCGCCGGGAATAGCTGTTCCTGCTATTCCAAAGGTCGAAGCACCAGTACAGGCCTTCTGGTTCGATCAAAGGAGGAAAGGGTTTCACAGGACGACAGCAGTGCAAAGGAGGATTCCTTCAGCGGGTCACCAGCGATTCCTCGGTCCAGCCTCGTGGTTGCAGGATACTTGGCTCCTGTATTCCTTCGTTCGTGAGAACTCAGGAGATCGACATGGTAGTGGTGTTTCCAGCCCCCTCTTATCCGCGGTTCCCTTCGCGCCAAAACGGAGGGGAGCCAATGGGAGATCCGCTCATCAACACACATACCATACGTGGACCAATCACGGACCACGGTGGTCCCAGGCATTCACACTACCCTAGACTCTCTGGCACCCAGGATGTGTATTGGGACCAGACATCCCAGCCCACACCCTGGAGGCACACAAACGACATGTAGAAGCCCGCGAAAGCAACCACGTTTCGCGGGAAAGTACATGCCCAAATAAGGAAGGCCCCGGGTCTCTCGACCTGGGGAAGGTGAAGGGAGCAAGACGGTCAGTGGACAAGACAAAGGAGCCTCGTGGTCTGGCCATTTTGGGAGCCAGGCCACCATTTTGGGTTCAGTGCGAAAAACGTGCTCAGAACGCCAAAAGGAGCTCAAAATAAACAAAACGATCGCTGCCACCATTCGAGTCCCTGAATGACTTGCACCGATCAAATACCATCCTAAAAGAGTATCTAGGGCCTGTAGAAGGCTAGAGACCCAAGAGAGCTGTAACTTAGCTTACAGTGCCCTCTTGTGTCATGTTGCACTAAAGCCGCAACATGATAGAAGAAACTACGGGAAACAGCGTTCCCCGGTACTGACTGTCTTAAGGGCATGTCAGTTTCCCCGTAAGAAAGGAGCGAAAGCCCAGAGGAGTGCGGCAGAAGGCTGCACTTCTCTGGCAAAGTCAAGAACAAGGTGAAAACAACAGCAAAAAGTTTAGGGGTTGCCACATGGAAGGAAATTACCTACAATTACGAAATCTTTCCTAACAATACTATGGGGGAAATGTATGTTAATTTGATGTGGTGGCACCGGGGATGCTGGGGAAAGCGTTTATTTTTGGCTTGGGAGGGTGTGGGATACGGGTGAGCCTTTTCATATGGACTAAATGCTTGAAAACTGACTGACTGTGCTGCTGGGTCCTCATTCTCTATGTCAACATTCTGGTGCACTTGTTTACTATTGTTGTGTACATGAACCTATCTAAATAAAGTTTTAATAAAAAGAAGAGCCAGGGTGAGAGGAAAGAGCCCTGGCAACACACCACATGTGGAGAGGAGAGAGGTGGTGGAGAGAAAGGACCCAAGTTGGACCTGGGAGGGTTGGTTCAAGAGGAAGGAGGTCAACCACTCCAGGGCCTGATCCGTGATGCCCATGTTCTCAGAGTCAATTATCAGGATGGCGCGATTCACTGTGTCAAAAGCAGAGGAAAGGTCAAGGTGGATGAGGACAGAAGGAGGGCTGGATTGAAGATTAGAGAGCGGATCTTCATAGGTGTTCAGGTGAGCAGTTTCCATGCCTCTGGCTGCTCTGAAGCCAGACGGATGATCATGGAGACAACCAACAGATTCAGTGTGGTGAGTAAGCTGGGAGATGGCCAGCTTTTCCAGGAGTTGGCCCAGGAAAGGAGTGATAGAGATCGGGCTATAGTTTGCCAGACAGGTAGGATCAGCAGAAGGCTTTTTAAGGAGGGGGTGCACAAGGGAATGCCTGAGGAGAGAAGGGGAAAGATCCAGTGGCGAAAGACTGATTGCAGAAATCGGCCAAGGCTGGACGGAGGATGTCAATGTTGTTCTGGAGGAGCAGGGGAGCACCTGTTTGGACAACACTTTCCTAGATCCGACTAGGAACATCTTCTGGTGTTGTCAGAGAGAAAGTGGAGAAAGGAGGAGGAGTGGGAGAGGAAGCCAAATGGGGGCCGTCAGAGGTGTAGAGGGAGAGAATGAGGAGAGTGAGGACAGGATGTCCTGAGTTTTAGTGGTGAAGTGAGAAGCCAGAGCCATACAGAGGGCCTGGGAGGGAACAGCAGATGTGGAGACTGCAGGGGGATTGGCCAGCTCTTTGTACATTTTAAACAGTTCTGCCGTATTAGAGGCCGCAGAGACGCAGGTTTGGATGTGGACTCTCTTCTTGGACAGGACAGAGAGTCTGTATTGTCTTTGGAGCAGGCAGCAGGCCAGTTTATGAGAGGATGTGCCTTAAGCCCTCCATTTCCACTCAGCCACCCTGCACTTGCATTTCAGGGCGGCGAGGTCGGAGTCATACCAAGAGTTGCATTTCGAGGTAGGCTTCAGATGAATTCTCATGACGGGGGCAAGGATGTCCAGTGTTGGAGATAGAAAAATGCAGGTTAGAGAGGGCTGTGCCAAAGTGTGAGTCAGGAGTAGGAGGAGCAGAGAAAGTAGAGGTAAAGGCATACACTGACACACGCTTCGTGGGCCGAATGACCGAGAAGGTAGGTGGCAGTGCAGGGGTGGAGAGTTTCAGGTGAGAGGACAGCAGAAAGTGGTGAGTCCAAGAGAGGAGTGGTGAGAGGGTTAGAGAGAGGGATGTCTGAGGAGATGAGAACATCCAGTGTGTGTCCGGTAGAGTGTGCCGGACCAGAGGGTAGAATGGAGAGAGAGTGTCGCAGAGGTTGCGGAAGAGCCCAGAGGAGGGATTAGAAGCATCCAGGTGGGTGTTGAGGTCTCTAAGGAGGAGAAGTTGAGAGGTAGAAGCAAGGAGAGAAGAGGAGAGGTCTGACCACTCTGAGAGGTTGAGGGCAACCTTGCCAGGTGGCCTGTACATTGTGGCCACAATCAGAGAGATGCCAGGAGAGATAGAGAGCCTGCAGACCAGGCGTTCAAAGGAGGAGTAGGCCTGCATAGGAATGACAGAAGCAGGGACCCACTCCGAAAAGATCAGTGCCACTCCGGGCAGGTAGCTTCTGGGCTCGGAGAGGATCTTGTAGCCCTCCGGGAGGAGGGTGTCAAAACCCGTGACATAGCTGGCCAGAGACGGTGAGAGCAAGGACATCCAGGTCAAGGTCTTCAAGGAGGCGGCAGATGTCAGAGGAGTGTTTGACAGCAGAGCGAGAGTTGAGAGTAGCGACGTGGAGCAGGGTGCCACATTTGAAAGACTTCCGGGGTGGGATACAGGAGGGAGGTACACCACGCAGAGGTTGTAGGGGGCCCTAGAGTGGGCAGAGGCAGTAGATGGTGGTGGAATGGGGATCAGAGAGGAGGAGAAGGTAGGTGTCAGAGAGGCAAATGAGGTGGCAACGGGGCCAGTAGAGGTGTTAGGAGTAGCAGGAGAAAAGAGGAAGTTGTTAAGATGTGGGAAGCGCCTATCGAAAAGGAGGAGATTGGGCTGAAGGCCCTGGACCAAGACGGTCCCATTCAGATTTGGAGGAATGGAAGGAGGCCAAGAGGGCCTCCCACTGGGTGCCACCATTAATGGGAGAGGAGGAGATAGGAGAGAGAACAGAGACCATTTGAGGGGTCCATAGGTCACGAGAGGGAACGACAAAGAAGATGTTGGTGAGAGTCTGTCTGGAGGAAGCACTGATGTAGGTATCAGCGATGGGAAGAACTGGGTTGGTGACCAGGATATCCCTCTTGAATTTTTTCCTTCCAGACTTGGTGAGAGGGATAGGATAGTCGATAGAGTAGCAGTTAGAAAAGATGGGAGAAATGGAGAGCACCATAGGGGGTGCGAGGAGGAAAGTTGGAGGAGGTGAGAGAGAGAGAAGGAGGGGAGCACAGCCCAGTGCACGCACCACAGGATGCACAAGAGGAGGGTAGGGAGAGTCACACACGGGAACACAACAGCAGGGAAACACAACAAGGGGTAACAAGGCATAGTAACAGCTGTGACCAGTGGAATGGGGACCTATTATTTTTAATTCGTATAACGCGCTGCTCGCCCATGGGCCTGAGGGTGCACATCTAACAAGGACAAAACAAACAAACAAAAACTAAGCAAGGAAACATCTCGGCAGAAGAAGAGAGAAAATGTGTCTGGTGCAAGGTTGAACAAGTGACTCTTGATCATTCTTTTAAACTCTTTAATAGTAGTGGTCATTCCCACTACTATTAAAGAGTTTAAAAGAATGATCAAGAGAATGATCCTTCGAAGAGGAAGGGCATTCCTGGCTAGACATCAAAACTAGTACCATCAAATATCTGGACAGCTTAAACCTAGGCTGGGATAGCTTAAACTGATCTTGAGAACGAAGGTTACGAGATGGCTGATATACTTTTAGGCGAACACAGAGATAGCTTGGGGCTGTATGATTTCAAGATTTATGGGTCAGCGTAAGAAGCTTATGTGTGATACAATGTTTATAGTGCGCCAATGAAGGTCCCTCCTTGCCCTGATGATTTGGACACGATGAGTCAGACCATGAATTGCGTGAACAGCGCCATTCTGATCTACATCCAAAGCAGAGATATTAGCTTGAGAGGTGCCAAGCAGCAACCTATTGAAATAATCCAGCCGTGAATTTATCAAGGCAGAAGCCAGCATAGATTTATTGCTGGAGGAGATGTAGGGACGAATGTGATTTTTGAGTAGCTTGTTAAAATAGCCACACGTTGCTACCTGGCATTTCATTGAAAGCTCGGCATCAAGGATGGCGATCTTAGCTACAGTGATCTTACTACCGGCTCTAGTAAAACTCTGGTAGATGGGATCAAGTTTTTTTCAATCTAGGTCCTGAAGCGATGATCAGAAGCTCTGTCTTATCAGTGTTTAGGGCAAGTGAGTTCAGTATCATCCAAGCCTGTATAGCTTTATAGATGGGCTTGATCACCAGAGAGTCCTCAGAATAATGACCCATTCTTATGTCTCAAGGTCTTGTAAGAATGTTATTGTATTTTTCCCTTGCTCCCTCCCCTGCCTTGAAGCGCTTTGAAACACGTGTATAGGCCCTATACAAATAAACTATCATATCATTTCATGAGACCGACAGCTCTATGACGGCCTGGGTGTCATCAGCATAATTGGTATAAAGGACACCCAGGTCATCCAGGAGATCCAATAGAGGTAAGGCATAGATGTTGAATAATGTAGGAGAAATACAGGACCCTGCATAATAAAGCAGCTGGAGAGGAACCAGCATTTTCAATAGGAACTCTTGCACTGCATGGCCCCAGAAATGAGGCAAACTACTGTGCAGCTAAGCTAGAGCATTCAGCCGGATCCATTAACTTAGCCACCAGCAATGAGTGGTCGACCAGGGAATCATAACGCTGACTGGCCTTTATCCACGATGCTGGTGATGTTAGCTTTCAAATCCAGCATGACTGTCTCAGTGCCGTGTCTTGCTCTCAATCCTGACCGCCGTGTGCCGAGGATGTTGTAATTCTCAATGAACTGTTGGAACTGAAGGAAGGCCACATGGTCCATGATCTTTAGAAGAAAGGGCACATTAGTTATGGGACGGTAGTTTTGAGCAATTAGTGGATTGAGATGGTCCTTTTTCAAGAGGGGCGTAATCCAAGCCTCTTTAAGAAGGAGTGGAACGTAGCCTTCAGAGAAGGAAAGATTGACCAGTTTAGTAGCCCATGGGACTAAGATATCCATACAGCCAGTAAGCATACTGGCGGGCAACTATCGTCAAGGTAGGATGTAGATTTCATGCCTGAAATAATCTTCTGTATTTCAACCTCAGTGTATTGATCTGAAGTTGAATTCTGGCAAAGTCATTTGGTCATGAGGACATGGAGGACCGTGTGGGGCAGGGAAGACCTTCAGAGTTCCCTTTTGGTTGAGAATAGCCTGTTGGTGTTTAGTGGTCTTGGAGGAAAATGCCTCATGAATCCTCTGACACGAAGAAGAATCCTTGATGGGGCCCGTTTTCAAAGGCGATTTGCTTTCAAATTCCCTTCGGATCGTAAAGAGTTCCCTGGAGCTTGATTTGGCATGGGCAATCCTATTGGTGTAGCTGGTACTTTTAGCTTCAACTATGGCTGCCTTAAATTTCTTAACAGCTTGTTTATAGGTGCATGGTGTACGGGGAGATGGAAACATCCGCCATTCCCTCTCTGCAGCCCTCTTCAGGTGTCTAAAATCCTGAGTGGGGTAATTGAACCAGGAGTTCTTGGTGACTGTGGCTTCATCAGCCTATTTTTAATAAGGGCAAGGGCATCCGTGGCATCATTTAAAGTAGAGAGTGGGAGAGAGCCTAGTGGGACAGCAGAGATACAATAACAGCAGTAATCACAGTGGAATGGAATGGGGACCTAGAGAGTGGGAGGGAGCCTAGTGGAACAGCCGAGGCACAGTAACAACAGTAACAGCAGAGGGGCGGGAGCCTAGCGAGTGGGAGAGAGCCCAGTGGAACAGCAGAGAGACAGTAACAAAAGTGAAAAGGGGGCCAAGAGAGTGGGAGGGAGCCTAGTGGAACAGCAGAGGCACAGTAACCATAACAGCAGAGGGGTGGGAGCCTAGAGAGTGGGAGAGAGCCTAGTGGAACAGCAGAGACACAGTAACAACAGTAACCGCAGAGGGCCGGGAACCTAGAGAGTGCCTACTAGAACAGCAGAGACACAGTAACTACAGTGGAAAGGGGATCTAGAGAGTGGGAGCAAGCCTAGTGGAACAGCAAAGGGACAGTAACCTCAGTAATCGCAATGGAATGGGGACCTAGAGAGTGCTGAAGAGCCTAGTGGAACAGCCGAGACACAGTAACAACAGTGGAATAGGGAACTAGAGAGTGGGAGAGAGCCTAGTGGAACAGCAGAAACACAGTAACAGCAGTAATCACAGTGGAGTGAAATGGGGACTGTGTTAAACTTGAAGGTATCTCCTTAACTAGTCCCCGGGGGTCTGTCATCCAGGTGGCCAGGACACGGCCATCGCTATTGGATCGAGTTCCTGGGGGTGGACCAGTGAGGGAGGAACACCTGGATGGGGGTTCCTCTGGGAGTGCAAGTGGGACACCGACGGGTGAGACGCGGTATTCCCTTCTTATAACAAACCCCCCTCCCCTTTCCTGACGCAAACACTTTCGCGTATCATGAAGGACGACAGACTAATACCCGAGCCATTTACCTGACATGTCCCAACACAAGGGTCAGGCAAGAAAACCAGAATCACGTACACCCGACAGCCCTTTCCCTTCCCCACAGGATTAAAAGGTGGAGCACAGTAGCACAATACAAGCAAGGCAGACTGCACGATGTGGGAACTAACTCAGCACGGCAGTTCAAGAGGAGGAGAAAGACAGCGTGAACCGAGAGGGTGACAAGGAGAGAAGCGACCTTGCCCTTTCCGACCAAGGCCTGTGAAACCTCTGCAGAAGGAATCGTAAGACCGCAAACAATAGCCAGCGTGTGTTGCAGCAGATGTCACCGGTACACGGGACCCTCCCCTGCTGATAACCAAGCCGGGGCGAGATGCTTGTCTCCGTAGTACCAACCTTGACTCCAGAGAGAAGAAAATCCAAGCGGTTCATCACAGCCGGTGAGTCGAGGGGAGAGGCGATAAGAAACTGAACTGTGTTGAACAAAAGTATCAAATGGCTAATTGAACTGTGAAACTACAAAGAACTATTGATACCAAAAGGGGGCAAACCAGCAACAGAGGAGTCGGGCAACTCGCGGGTGCTTGCTCAGGAAACTCTGGGCTATTGCCCGATTGTTAAAACTACCATAACCAGAAGGCCTTGGGAAAGGCGACAAAGGAGTCAAAGTGGTCATACGGGGGTCTAGTAAAATCCTCTGTACATTCGAAAGCCTTTGAGCTTCAGAAGATCGTGAAGTTAAGGGAAGGAATCCTGCATCAGAAAGGTTGATCAAGGAAATATGTGGTTGACAAAGTTGGCAAGAGTGAACCTAAAGGAGGGATGTCCACAGTCAACTGTTTTGAAAAGACATTAAGATTTGTTAATGTTACAGATTAAATTGTGTTGAAAGCAGTAGTGAACCCGACGGAGGAAAGCCAACATTCGAGAAGGATCTGAGCCTGGAAGAAGGAGAAAAGTAATCACCCGCCGTGCATAGAGAAAGGAACTTTTGTTTATTGTTTTGAACCACATGAAGTCCTTGGAGGCAAGAGACTTAACCATAGAAGGCCCTGATTGCTGAGAGCGGAACTGTTGGCTCGTGCTGGGAAAGCTCGAGCATGTGCCCTTTTCCAGAATCCTACCTTGTCCTGTGCTTAAAACGTGGGGAAGGGAGACCCTGACTAACGCATCCTGACTTATTTGTGAACACTTCCTTCTTTCTTATGAACATTATCCCACACTTCTTTTTGTATTTAGCGTAAGGATTGGCAATAGATTTTTCTTAGCATAGGCCCTTTTATTTGACATGACGCCACTAGGACTGCCTCATTATCGTTTGATGGTCGAAGCTTGATCCCATGTTAGATTTAGGTTTAGATTAGGTGTTTTTCCAACCTACCTATACAGTTTAATAAACATGCTTCAACTGTGATCACTTGTGTCTGTCTTTACTGTTGCCACCATGAGTTCCTTACAGGACCTAGAGAGTGGGAGAGAGCCTAGTGGAACAGCAAAGGCACAGTAACAACAGTAACAGTGGAATGGGGACCTAAAAAATGGGGGGAGAGCCTAGTGGAACAGCAAAGGCACAGTAACAGCAGAGGGGTGGGAACCTAGAGGTGGGAGAGAGCCTTGTAGATACAGTAATATAGTAGCAACAAGTCAGAGAAGTAGGAACATAAGGCGGGGGGGCAGCCCTAGAACACAACAGTTAGCAACTGCAGACTAGGGACACAGTAAGGCGTCAAAAAACACAATGTACAGCTAACCGCAAGGGAGGGAAAGCCTAAGGTTGCGCAAAGACAGAGAATGGTAAATCAGGCGTATAGGTGGAAGTATGCAAAGAGGCTGTGCTGCTCTCAGTGCCCGTACCTTATTTACATTACGGTCGCTGCTGGTCGACGACTGCATGGCATATTCACACTCTGCGCTGTTACCCCTTCCGGTAGCTACTGGTCGACTGCTGCTCAACGTACTCGCACTATGCGCTGCTACCCCTTCATCGACAAACACCTGCGCCGCTCAACACCAATGCCATGTCCTGCACGGGCTTTGCCGCAGAGGGTGCGATCCTCGTTTTTTGAAGGAGACACTGCGTGGATGTAGCGCAACATGTGATGTATCAAACAGCCAGTGTCTCCCGCGGTCCTGCAGCGCACAACACTGCAGCCTTTTCCTGCGTGGGATTCGCTGTAGAGGGTCCAATCCTCGGTTTTGAAAGGATATGCTGCGTGAGCGTAGCGCAACTTACAATGTATCAGTAAACCCATGCCAACCTGTTAATTTTGTGCTTTCCATGACTTCCACTCTTCCTTGTTGACTTTCTCTTTTGTGTGTCTCATGTATTGTTGGTGCCCCATGCCTCTGGGCTTTGTCTTGTGTGCGGTATAAATAAAAAAATAAATCTACCGGCCAGCGTCTTCAGCGGTACTGCGGCGCACACCATTGCTGCCTTGTCCTGCGCAACTTTGCCACACAGGGTACGATCCTCGTTTTTAAAGGATACGCTGCGTGGACTGTTGGGTATTTTGTGGATATTTGGGGCTTTGTGGTATTTTCTTACTGCCAAAATACCTTTAGCAATAATCACTCTCTGTATTCATATTGGGTCACACATGACAATAATACATTGCATTATTTCAGAATTCAGACCTATTTAGATGGTATGCGCGTTAGTTTGCGTGGTCGGTTGGTATAGTGGTTGGTTTATTTGTGGCCCCAATATCCAACATCCCTTGTTTTTTATCTAGATTGTTCTTGATCACTAGAGAGACCTCAGGCCTACATTTTAGGGATACCACATTTTCAGTGTTAGTGTTGTGTGCCACCATGGGCTATTGTGGTATTTTTGTGGTAATTTCCACTACCTTATATACGGTAGGGAACTATGTCCAGAGAGTCTCTATTCCCGTTGACTCATGTACCTCCAACAGGCTATGCTACAAACAGTCACTCACAACTGTCCATACTGAATAGAATCATGCACAAATCTGCCTTAAAATGACAATTACACTGTTTAAAAATCTCCCCACGTTTAAACCTTTCCCCATGCTAAATGAAAGAGAGAAATAATGCACACTATCTATCTGTTTTCAAATGTTTTTGTATTATAGAAATTTCTTTTAAACACAGTTTAACTTTTTTACAGAAATAAATGAAATGGTACAACATTATTTGTGATAAAATTAACAGAGAGCTGCGAGAATATATTCAATTGGTAACATTAAATATGCTGATAAGAAACTGAGACCCTCGAATACACTGACTGAACAGTTTCGCACACTTTCGCACAGCTCCCACTCGCTTCTGTAATTACCTTATCTGTTCAGCATGAGTTTTCTACGGCTATTCTCTTTCTGAATTTGGCTCCCTTGAAGATTAACCCCAGTGAAAACAAGCGTCTGCCGTTCTCAAACCGGGGTTATTGCCTGGAACTCTCAGCTTTTGCAGCAGGAATCCTCAGCCAGGAAACAGATCCTTCTCCCAGCTCTGCAAGATCTCCGATTGTTCTCCCCCTCTTCTCAAGCTTCTGTAGCAAAGTTCTCAACACAGCCTCTAGCATGATACTTGCTATGACGCTGCTCCAATCAGAATCAATCATGTCATCTCCTCCCTCACTACACAATGGCTCACTTTTACAGTAGCAATTGTAACAAACTGATTTCCTGTTCCTTCGAGCTCTTTGCTTCCTGTAGTTATGTGGGCAGAGCAGCAGAGAAAAAAATGAATGTGCATTTAAAAGTTCACTTTCAGAGTAGGCCTAATTTTGCAGTGGAGACACATTTTTATTAGTGTTATGTTAAATGAAGTTTTATTAGTCAGGTTAGTTATTAATAAGGTTAGTTATTAATTTGCAAATGTGTCTCTTGCAACATAGACATTTCAGGTGAAAAATAGTGTGCATTTTGAATGTGCACATGTGTGCTTTTAACTGTAAAAATAGATTTGCATCTTATATGTAAAAATCATTTTTGACTGAATAGCCTGTCTTTACTTATATGTCCCTGTTACTCTGGCAACACATAGCAATGCACCACACCCATGTGGTGGTGCTGCATAAAAAAAAAATGCTACCTGTGCAGTAGTCCTGTACTCTGTGCTGTAACACGCCAAATATCCTTACATACCCTCCTTTTGTTTTTAGAACTTGGCAACGATCCAAGCCAATTCCTAAAAACAACTTGTTCTTTTTTTTTCTTTTAAAATGCATGTGTATTGGGATATCTTTCTCTTCCTGACGTAGCTACTAAAATCAGTAACATTTTCATTTTTACTGATAGCACAATCAACCATCCACCCATGATTAGCACCAGGACAGCCAAACCCACTATTGAGCGTTCCCCCCAGGTTCCCCAATTAAATCTTTCCACTTCTATTATCCCCAGATTACTAATTGTAATATTGTTTTTTCTCAAATTCATTTTTATAACATGTCTTTCTTTGTGATTCAATAAATATTCCACATCCGGATCTATTGGAAAAGTATCCCTTTGAAAAAAATCGATATTTTCCACTTGGCTTTCCCAAACATCATTTGTTACATGAAACAATGTTAACCCCCCAATTGACACAATTGTATCCTTTGGAACCTGTAAATAAAAAACATTATATTTCACCTGTTTAACCACGTATGTTCCATGGTTTAAATGTACCACCGTCATGTTCTTTAAACAGGTGCTGACCAACCATTTACCTCTGACCATCTTAGCCTGTGCCAGTTCTTCACTCCCCATATTGCTAATAATCCCTTCACATCCTTCTGATATACTTGGGTCAGATTTCAAACCACAAATAGCATCTGTGGCATCAGGAACAAACGGTTTACCTGCACACATATAATTTTGTTCTTTAAATTTGACACATGTTTCCAGGTTTGGTATTAAATAAACTTCAGGTTCCCATGACTGAAATGCCACCACTTCTTGAGTCTTAATCTTAATAAATTTGTCCTCTTGCCAAAATCCCACGTTGTGTACCCACTTCGTTTGATAAATAAGTTCAGGAGCTACATATGGGATGCATAGCAAAAATCCGATCTCTAGTCTTTCCAAGTCCACGTATAACGGCATTGCATTGCCCATTTCAAATGCAATTTTTTACCTGTATTATATCAATTTCCCTCCTGGTCAATCTTTCTATCATTTGACGAATAATATCCTGCGAAACAAAATACAAGGGGATATGTCCTTGAATCAATTGTGAAACTGCAGTTTGAACTTCTCTCATATAATTCGTTAATAGTCTATCAACAGGACTCATTATGTTCAATATTTCATTTAAAGTTCTGTCATGCTTAAGTATTATTTTAGTCGCCCGTTGCATCACATCTGCTTGTTCATTTAGAATGATTGCAGTTTCATTTATGAATCTTACTTGTTCATCCAGTCCCCCTCTAATCCCATCTAATGTTTTTTGTATTATTTCTAGGTCAATACTCAGTTGTTGCGCTTTAGTACTCAGTGTTCCTACCGAAATAGAATTGGCTGTTGATATTGTGGTACCTATTATGGCTCCAACTATAGACATTACCAATGATATCGCGAGCATCACCGCACCTCTCTTTCCTCTCCTCTTCTTAATGTCTGCTGAATTCACAAATGTTTTCTCCAACTGCATTAATATATCTCTTATTGACTGCTTAGTGTCCTCTTTTCTTATTTCCAGCCACTCTTTAGTCTGTTCAATCTTAATTCCGGTATTGTTCACATGTTTTTCAATCAAAATCTCAGGATTCAATGGTATGTAGATATTTTGGAAAATCATCCTTCTATCACTCATGATGAATCCTGGTGCCTCTTCCACCGCGATACCAGATGCTGGTCCAGGTTCAATGACAACCTATGCTTCTGAATTCTTGAAGATCCCTCCAAATATCATCATCATTAACCATATCATCGGTATCATCTTCAATGCTGATCGCTTTGCAGCCTTGGTCTTCACCCCTCTTTGGGGCTTTCCCGGAATCCGTCCACGTGGGCTCCAGGACTCCATTGTCTCCCGTGACCTCCGGTATAAATAGTTAATGTTCTAAACCAAAATAGAAAAGAAACAGATTAAGTATATTGCACAATACTAACTTCACCCTTTTTCCAAAAATAAAACATGCTTGGTAAAAACATTTTTTTTTTTTTTCCTGAAATTAAACACAAGTTAAAAAGAAAACAAGCATATATAAAACAGCATTCAATACATTTTCTCTCTGCACACCAACCATGAGCTTCCATTATATATATTTATTTATTTACTTTTTTATATTATATATTTTTACATATATTAGTGTTTGTGTGCCATTATAACAATCAACTTTTTAACTTCTCTGTCACTGCCTCCTGATTGTATCCATTTATTTTCTCTTTTTGTGTTCAAGGGACTTTATGTTGTATTGTGTGCATCAGTGGGTAGTAGCCCCAGGGCTTTCTGTTTCTACATGCTCAAGCCGCCTGATCTCGTGTCTGGGATGGCATGGTTTGATCTGATTTACATGGACAAACTGCTCTATCGCCGTTTCACCTTCATTTTTCAAAATTTTATAAACCACAGGAGAGACCTTATCTATAATTCGAAATGGCCCCTGCCAGGCTGCTAGAAATTTAGAATTTTTCTGTTTACTTTTTCCAAAATGAAACTTGTACACCTGATCCCCTACACTGTATTCCTTTACTGATGTCTTTTTATCATAATAAGACTTTGCACTGCCAGCAGCTCTTTCCAGATTTCTCTGCACAAAAGCAAATGCATGTTGCAAATGCCTCCTCAGTTCATCAATATATCCATGAACTGTGGATGCACTCACAAGTGTTTGCTCATGTGTTCTGTACAGTAGGTGTTGTGGTAACACCATTTTCCAACCTGTCAAGACCTGATGGGGGCTAACACCTGTTGCTTTGGCAGGAGTTGATCTGATTGCCATCAAAACCAACGGTAAACGTAAATCCCAGCTGGAACCTGCTTCTGCCACGAATTTCTTTAAAATATCCACAACAGACCTATTGCTTCGTTCAACTCCACCTGAAGAGGCCGCCCGATATGCAATATGTAGTTTTCTTTTCACACCCAGTATTTGCCATACCTTACTCATTAGAATACTTGTGAAATTACTTCCTCTGTCTGACTCAATTCTTTGTGGCAACCCAAACCTTGAGAACACATGGTTCACCAGCAATGTGGCTGCTGTTTGCGCACTACAATCTGGTGCAGGAATGCATTCAATCCACTTTGACATCAAACATACCACACTTAAAATATAATGGTTTCCTCTGCTCGACCTTTTTAAAAGCCATACATGGAAGAGTTAGGCCTCTTTTCATTAATGGGGCTCTATGCATTGGTGAAGCAGGTTTAAATTGGGCGCATACTAGACATCCTCTAGTATATAATTCCACATCTTGGGACATATGTGGCCAGTAAGCATAATCTTTTAGTATTTCTAATATTTTTTGTGAACCTCTATGGCCTGCAGTTATGGCATCATGTGCATGGTGTAGCATTAGCCCTCTGAATGAAAGGGGTACCACCCACTGTATTTGTCCTGTTATGGACTCTCTAATCATGAGTCCATCCGGTAATCTAATTCGTGTTTTGTTCTTTAATAGCACCCTCAACTCTTCTTTTCCCATACAATCATTTTCTGTTAAAGGATTTTGTTCAGGATCTATCAAATGATTATAATAGATTCCCAAAATTCGATCATTCTTTTGTGCCTCAATCAAATCTTGGTCTGGCGTGTCATGACTCCACTGTACCACTGGTTGATATACCTCCTTTGGTGCTTTAGAACGTGTTACTGCATCAATTTGTATTTCACCCATTAAATAATCAATAGGTAGCAATTCTCCCATCACAGCCCCAATCTTAGCCAGGTGGTCTGCCTTATCATTTCCCTCCTTATCCTCTCCTGGTGTTTTTAAATGCCCACGAATATTTCTCCAGTATATTGTTAAATTATTCTCTGACACCAATTTGTCTATGGCTTGTATCATTTTTCCATGTTTAAGTGGCTTTTTGTTGTATGTAACCATGCCTCTTGCTTTCCAACCAGGCAAATACTCCACAAAGCTATTCCGTGCATAGTCAGAATCAGTCACCAGGACAATTTCACTGAACTTTTTATCAACTGCAGTAGCAGTTGCTTTATAAACGGCTGCCAATTCCGCCACCTGACTGCTCCTAGCTCCAATCCTCATCCCTATACTGGGGACGCCTTCACATTTCAACCAGACATTTCCTATTCCTGCCACTAATTGTTTATTACTGTCATTTTCAATGTGAAAAGCACAACCATCCACATATACAGTTGGCAAATCCTTGCATGTTTTTTCATCAAAAGCTTTGTGTGGTGATTGTTCAAATTCCTGCAAACTAGTTTCCACTTCCATTTCATTTGGTATTTGTTCTGCTGCGCAGTCATGTAAGTCAGCTAACCCTTGAGCAATTGGGTTCTTTTTATTTTGTCCATATCTCACTTCTACAGGAAAACCTTGTAATGCCAGCGTCCATGAAGTGATTCTGGACTGCGCTAGATTACCTGATCTAATTCTTTTACTCT
The DNA here is from genome assembly GCF_040938575.1 of Ambystoma mexicanum. NCBI lineage: Eukaryota > Metazoa > Chordata > Amphibia > Caudata > Ambystomatidae > Ambystoma > Ambystoma mexicanum. Next base: position 1,467,972,726 of record NC_090931.1, on the reverse strand, counting down.
CTAAAAATTGCAAAGGTTGATGATTTGTTTCAATAATCACCTTTTCTCCCTGAACAATGGGGCGGAAATGTTGTAGCGCCCACACAGTGGTCAATAGGGCCTTTTCACATTCATTAAATTACATTTCAACTTGGGAAAATGCCTTACTTGCATAGGCAATGGTTTTGTGATTCAAATCGTGTTTTTGTGATAACACTGCTGACATACAATGTTCAGAAAAACCTATTTCTATAAAGAAATCCCTGTTCTTTACGGGATATGCTAAACATGGTGCCTTTACAAGACATTCCTTTAATTTAGCCACTGCATCAGACTGCTCTTTTTCCCATTTCCAGGGAGTATTCAGTTTAAGCAGTTTAGTCAATGGTTGAGTGATTTCTGCATAATTTTCAATGAACTTTCTGTTATAGCCTGTCATCCCTAATTAACTTTTTACTCCTTTCACATTTTTAGGATTTTTTAATCTTTGTATGGCCTCTATTTTCTTCTTTTGTGGATTTAGCCCATGTTCAGTCACTTCATGCCCTAGAAAGTTCACTTTTTTCTTGCACCATTGTGCTTTCTGCAAAGATACTTTGGTGCCTGCTTTCTGCAATTGGCCAAGCACATGTCTTATTTCATCAAAATGGCTTTTCAGGCTTTCATTTTTTATCAGGACATTGTCCACGTAAACTATTGTTCCTCTTTCCGCTGCATCCGGCATGGCCTTTCTCAAAAATATGCCAAATTCACTCCCACTATTGATGTACCCGAACGGAGCTCTAAGCCAGGCGTATTGAGTCCTGTCAAATGTAAAGGAAAATAAATGTTGTATCTCCTCTGCCAATGGCACGCACCAATATCCAGAGGTGAGATCTAATGTGGTAAATACTTTTGAACCATGTACCTGAGCTAGGCCCTGATCAATGAATGGTAGTGGCCATCTAGATACTGGTACTCTTTTATTTAACTCTCTCAAGTCTGCACATAGCCGCCATTGACCATTTGGCTTTAACACACCTAAAATAGGTGTATTGGATGTGCTATGAATGGGCCTGATGATTCCCCGCGATTCCAAATTTTTAATAATCTCTGCCAATGATTCTAAACATGCCAGCGGTAGTCTATACTGGCGTACAAACACTGGACTTCTGCTACACCCTTCTGGTAGTGTGGCCACATGTAAATCAGTTAAACCACAATCATAAGAATCTTTTGCAAATACATCCTTCAACTCCATAAATATCTCCCTCAGATTGTCCCTATCCTCATTGCTGTCGCACGCATCCGCTAAGGAGATCTGCTCTTCTACCATTTTGGAAAATTCTGGAAAATCTTCTGGTAAGGAAATCTCGGCGCTTTCCTCTAACTGTGTGGCTTTGTCTTTTTGTAAAGCTGCCACTTTTAAATATTTTGGCATATCAGCTTCCACTTCAATGGGCTGATTTTCTGTTTCATTTTCATTTAAATTAAATATTATGCAATCCTCTTGATGGCAGCACACTGTCTCATTTGAATCATAAGGATACACAGAATGAATTTTAAATATTCCTTTGGGCTGAGAGTCCAGGTGTTCTGGCAACTCACCCTTGGCATCTACATACTTTTCAGGGATATTTCCAATCACCATGTTATTTAAATCTGCCGTATAATGTGATTTTTGTATGGCCATTCCTAATGGGGAGTTTTCCTCTAAATGAATATCCTGACAACCTTTATTATTTACCATAATTTTTACAAATCCTTCACCAATATCTACCAATGGAATGTATTCATAATCCAGGCCTTGCTGTTTTATGGATTCATTCAGGCATACAAATGCATCAGAGTCTTTCATCTGCTGTCCATTTTTGCATTTCAGTGTTATTGCAAACTGTTTCGTAAATGCAGGAATAATAGTATCTTTCCTCATTTGTAATTCGATTGCATAAGGAACCAGTTGTGCACAATGATAAGCCCTCTTTTGTCTTCAAATTCAGGTGCCGGACCACCTAGGCGTGACCATATTTTTTGATTAAGGAAATCTAACACCATACACATACACTCCGTGAGTTGTGTGCTTTTGTGCCTTTTAATATCAGGAAAAAGAAAGAAAGTTAATTTGTTTTCCTCGCGCTCCTAGCGCGGTGTTTGGCCTGCTCCTGCTCCCCCCTCCCACTTCCTGGTCTTCCCCTCCCTCCCCGCCTCCCTGCCCGCCCACCCCCCCCTCTGATTGGCTGTGTCCTGCCTCCCCTCTGGCCTACTCGACGGCCGTTCCCCACGCTCGCTTCTTTCTCCAGCTGAGCGTGGTGAGCGGTCGCCGGTGGCCTGAGGGGATCAGCAGGCCTGGAAAGCCCTGCCTGGGCCTCCGTGAGTTGTGTGCTTTTGTGCCTTTTAATATCAGGAAAAAGAAAGAAAGTTAATTTGTTTTCCTCGCGCTCCTAGCGCGGTGTTTGGCCTGCTCCTGCTCCCCCCTCCCACTTCCTGGTCTTCCCCTCCCTCCCCGCCTCCCTGCCCGCCCACCCCCCCCTCTGATTGGCTGTGTCCTGCCTCCCCTCTGGCCTACTCAGCGGCCGTTCCCCACGCTCGCTTCTTTCTCCAGCTGAGCGTGGAGAGCGGTCGCCGGTGGCCTGAGGGGATCAGCAGGCCTGGAAAGCCCTGCCTGGGCCTCCGTGAGTTGTGTGCTTTTGTGCCTTTTAATATCAGGAAAAAGAAAGAAAGTTAATTTGTTTTCCTCGCGCTCCTAGCGCGGTGTTTGGCCTGCTCCTGCTCCCCCCTCCCACTTCCTGGTCTTCCCCTCCCTCCCCGCCTCCCTGCCCGCCCACACCCCCCCCTCCCTTCCTCTCCCTCTGCCTATAACCTCCCCCCTCCTGGGCAGCCCTCTGCCCGGCAGCCCCTGCGGCTAAGGGCCCCAGGCCAAGGGCGACTCCTACAGTGCGGCTCCCTGTGTGTCTGCAGGTGTCCGCAGGGGACGCCAGGCGCCAGTTCCTCCGATCTCTGGCCCACCCCTCCTCACCTTGCTCACCTCATCCGCATGATGCCTCGCCCCCCTATTCCAATTCTCTGGTAACCTAGGGTGCTTTTTTCTCCCCTCGCAGGATTCTCAAACTTAGGTGGCCCTGACCCACTACGCATTACTGTTTGCTCTGCACTGTGTTAAACTAGTGCCCTCCACTCACTTCCTGTCTGCATACTCGTTTCGTTCTCCTCCCCTCCTACTCCATGGTGCTCTCTATCTCGCCTATCTACTCTAACTGCTTCTCCATTGACTATCCTGCTCTCCTCACTAAATCCGGTAGGAAAAAGTTTAAAAAGGACATCCTGGTCTCCAACCCAGGCCTCCCTATCGCTGACACCTACACGAGCGCCTGCTCCAAGGAAACTCTCACTGACATTCTCTTTTTCGTGCCTTCACCTGACCTATGGACCCTTCACATGGTCGCTGTGCTCTCTCCTTTCTCCACCTCTCCCATTAATGGTGGCACCCGTTGGGATGTCCTCTTGGCCCCTTTCCGCTCCTCTAAGGCCATCATTAATGTCTATGTTAACGGGACCGTCTTGGTCCAAGGCCCTCAGGCCAACCTTCACCTCTTTGATAGACGCTTCCCATGCCTCATCAACTTCCTCTCCGCTCCCGCTGTCCCCCCTCCTCTATCCTCGGCTACCTTGCCTCTCCCCTCCCTCCCTGCCCCCTCTCTTGCTCCCTCTTCAACTCCTTCTCTAACACCTCCGCAGGGCGTACCTCTGATCTGTACCCCTCCCCGGAAGCTTTTCAAGGGTGGCAACCTTCTCCACATTGCCACTCTAAATTCTCGCTCTGCCATCAAGCACTCCTCTGATATCAGTCGCCTTCTTGAGGAACTGGACCTCGACGTCCTCGGTCTCACTGAGACTTGGTTCACTGCCAGCTCTGCCACCAGCTTCGACACACTCCTACCTGACGGCTACAAGATCCTCTCCGTGCCCAGGCCCAACCGTTCAGGGGGTGGTGTTGCCCTTATCTTCCCTGAGTGGATTCCTGCCACTGTCACTCCTACGCAGACCTACTCCTCTTTTGAATGTCTTGTCTGCCGACTCTCTCTCTCTCCTAGCCATTCCCTTACCGTGGCTACTATCTATCGGCCACCTGGTCAAATTTCCTCCTTCCTCTCTGAGTGGGCTGATCTCTCCTCCTCACTCCTGTCCTCAACCACCCAACTCCTCTTTCTCGGTGACTTCAACATCCACCTCGATGCCTCCTGTCCCCCCACTGGTCTCTTTCGCGAAATCTGCAACTCTCTCTCACTCTCTATTCTCCCGTCTGGTCCTACTCACTCTGCAGGGCACACTCTTGATGCTCTGATCTCTTCTGACCTTCCCCTCTCCCTCCCTCTCTCCACTCCTCTCTCCTGGAGCGATCACTTTCTCCTATCCTCCCACCTCTCCCTCCCTACCCCACAGGCAAAGCCACCCTCTTCACTGCCACCCACCTTCTCGGTCATCCGACCCATGAAGCGTGTGTCAGTTGAGGCTTTCGCTGCTACCTTCTCGCCCCCTCCTTCCCCCTCGGCTGACTCCCACCCTGACACAGCCCTCTCCATGCTCTATTCCTCTATATCCGATACTCTCGATATCCTTGCCCCCGTCATGAGAATCCGCCTGAAGCCCAAAGCCAAATGTAACTCCTGGTATGACTCGGATCTCGTCACCCTAAAACGCAAGTGCAGGGTGGCAGAGAGGAAATGGCGTGCTTCATGTTCATCCTCTGACAAACTGGCCTGCCGCCTGCTCCAAAGGCAATACCGGCTCTCCGTTCTCACTAAGAAGAGAGCCCTTATCCAAGCCCGCATCTCTGAGGCATCTAACAACTCGGCCGAACTCTTTAAAATCTGCAAGGAGCTGGCCAACCCTGCTGCAGTCTCTACCTCTCCTGTCCCCTCCCAGGCCCTCTGCACCGCACTGGCCTCGCACTTCATCTCAAAAACTCAGAACATCCTGTCCTCACTCTCCTCCTCTCTCCTCCCTCCCTCTCTTCCCGGCTCTTCCTCTTGCTCTCTTGTAGCCGCCCCTCCGCCCTCCTTCTCTGCATTTCCACCTTTTTCTGCTGATGAGGTTTCCAGACAAGTCCGATCTATGAAAGCCTCGTCTAAACAGGTTCACCCCTGTTCCTCCAAAACCATCAAGGACCACATCGTCTCCCTGGCTCCTGCCCTGGCTGACTTTTGCAACCACTCATTCGCCTCTGGAGTCTTCCCATCCCCCCTCAAGCACTCCCTTGTGCACCCCCTCCTCAAGAAACCCTCTTCCGACCCCTCCTGCCCGGCCAACTATCGCCCAATCTCCATTACTCCCTTCCTGGGCAAGCTCCTGGAGAAACTGGCCATCTCCCAGCTTAACCTCCATGCTGAATCTGTTGGTAATCTTCATGACCATCAATCCGGCTTCAGAGCGGCCAGAAGCACGGAAACTGCTCTCCTGAACATCCGTGAGGACCTGCTCCTGAACCTCGATTCCAACACTCCCTGTGTTCTCATTCTTCTCGATCTCTCCTCTGCCTTTGACACTGTCAACCATGCCATCCTGCTCAACCGTCTCCGTGATAACCTGGGTATCACTGGTCAGGCTCTGGCATGGCTGACCTCTTTCCTCTCCGGTCGACCCTCCCAGGTCCAAATGGGCTCCTTCCTCTCTGACATCTTTTTCTCCACCTGTGGTGTCCCCCAGGGATCCAACCTCTCTCCCTGGCTTTTCAACCAGTATCTGGCACTCCTTGCCCACCGCATCGCCGCTCTCTGCCCCCACTTCCAGTGCTATGCGGACGATACCCAGCTCATTTTCAGGCTACCCTCGGCCTCCTCCTCTCCTCTCCTTCCCTCATCTCCGACTGTCTGTCTGCTATCCAGGAATGGTGTGCCGCCAATGACCTCTGCCTTAACGCCAGTAAGACTGAGATTCTACTCATCGGCACACCCACTCCCTCCTTCCCTGCAGCTCTCTGGCCGGCCTCCCTTGGCCCCCTTCCTGCCCCTACCTGCAAGGCTAAAAACCTCGGGGTCATCTTCGATTCCACACTCTCCTTCTCTCCTCATATATCTGATGTCTCTAAGAAATCACACTACCAGCTGCACCTCCTCAGAGGTATTCTTCCCTTCCTCTCCTTCCCCCAGAAGCTCACTGTCTCCCGAGCCCTGGTTCTCTCAAGGCTGGACTACTGTAACAGCCTCTATCTTAATCTCCCTGCCTCCACTCTCCGCCCTCTGCAACTTATCCAGAACAGAACTGCGAGACTTATCCTTGGCCTCAAGCCCAGGGACCGTATCTCTCCAGGATTGAAATCTCTTCACTGGCTCCCAGTGGCTGCGAGGATTAAGTTCAAAACCCTCTGCATTGTCCACAAGGCCTTCTGGGGCCTGGGGCCTAAATACCTTCAACTCTCTCTTCCTAAATATCTTCCTTCACGAGCCCTTCGCTCATCCGTCTCCAACTCCCTCATGGTCAGCCGCTTCTCGAAGCAACGAGCTGGGGGTAGATCTCTCTCCGCAGCAGGGGCCTCCCTCTGGAACAGCCTTCCTGCCTCCCTGAAACTTGAGGAGAACCATCTCCGGTTCCGGAAGCACCTCAAAACCTTCCTCTTCGCTTCTGCCTTCTCTCTCCCTCTCCCCTGCTAAACCTGCTTAACTCCCCTCTGAATTCTGCACTAAACCTGCATCTGGGCCACTCTCAGCGACCTCTGTCCAGGGCCCAGCCACTCTCCACTTGCACTGCCTCCCTGGCTCCCCCTACACTGTGGGACTGTCACTGTATCCCTACAGCCCCCTTCCTAGCACTTGCTCTGCACTTACCTCGCACTTGCCACCAGCTGGCCCTTTTTATTTATTATTTATTATTTATTATTTTATTACGCTACTTACCTTGTACTGCACTTTCCCCCCCACCTCCTCCCCCTGCACTTTCCCCTTTTTCCCCCTACCTCTGCACTTGCGCGATCTGAATGACACCTGGCCTAGTAGGATCGTTTGTCTGTCTTCCCCTTGTTTCCCTCCCTCCCTGCCTCGTCGCGCCTTGAAACACTTGTGTATAGGCGCGTTACAAATACCATATCATATCATATCATATCATATCATTCTGTGCATGATGTCATTGCCCATGTAAAATTCATTTTGTGCTCCACTCACTATCCATACATTATGGTAAATTGTTTTCTGCCCAATGCTAATTTTAAGCATGCATCTGCCTGCAATTCGGTTTTCAAAGTCTGGACTGTCCAACCCAGAAACATATTGGTTTTTAATCCTAAATTTCGGGATTTCTTCGCTCTCCATTATTTTTTGCAACAATTTCTCATTAATGAAACTCTTTTCATGTCCAAGCGCTAAAGTGGCTTTTATTGTTTTAAAATAGTCATTTATACCAACATGAACCCATGGTTGCTCATCTTCCATGTGTATTTCTGCCAGAGTGGTAATGTGTTTTTCTGAATCTGTTTTAGGAGCAATATTCTGTTTGCATGTTTTCTCTTTTAAATAAAAACGTAATGTGTGCTCATCTATGGCAGTCTGCCAATTTTTCCTTGGGTCCAAGTATATTTGTACAGGTAGTTTTTCATTGTCGCTCTGCATTTTGTCTTGACACATTAATATAACAGTGACACTAGGTATGCAACTATTCTGGAGATATACCTCCACAGCATCATTTGTTTTGGCAACGGTGTGACATTCATTTATGTTGCTGTTTTGTGATTTTAGTTTCTTAGGCCTCAATGGTTTTTTTGTTAAGGACCACAGCACTCCATTCACCCCATCTATGAGAGGAGACAATCTTTTCAGGCAATCTGTCCCCATCAGAAATGGAATTTCACAAATAGATGTGATCAATACCTCTTGTTTCATTCTGTGCTTTCCTATTTTTATGTCAACCTCAGTTACACCTATGATGGGCACCTCCTCCCCATTAAAGTTATGCACTGGACCTTGATTTTCCTTCACTGTGATCTGACTCTGTGGGGGTCTCCCTTCATTGATACTCTTTACCAGCTCCTTGGACATAATTGTGGCCTGTGCGCCAGTGTCAATCATAGCAAAGGTGTGGCATTTTTCTTCTACAGTGATGGGTGCATAATATCTGTCCTCAACTTCCTCTAATATACATAAGAAGTGTGAATTCTTACTGATTTCAGGGCTCACCTTTCTCAGGCCTTTTTCACTTTTGGCTAAGCACATTGGTAAATGGAAAGACATTTTTCCCTCCTTTTTACCCATTTCTGCGCGAGAGACTTTATTCATTTCTCCATGATCAGAGGTTTTTTGGAGTGTGGCCACTGTTCGCCCATCCATCTGGGTAACATCAGAGACCACATTACAACCTTCCAACTGAACATGTGTAACAACATCATTCAGCAATTTGTCATTTTTTAATTCTGTGCATTTGTGATCATTTAGTGTGATACCAGCCCTTTCAGCCTCTTCAAAAATATGTGGCTCAAAGAATTCTTCAGGTGATTGACTTGTACCCTCCTTTTGAGTATTCCCTTTTTCTGCCTGTGTTTGGTCATTGTTTTGCTTGCCCAGGGAAGGAGCTATAGCATCCCCACTTACTCCCTGTTCACTGGTATTCCCCATGCATGAGTCATTTTTCTTAAATCTGTCCCTTTGTTCTTTTGGAATTCCTAATGTTTCTTTTTCATTTGTGCAAATCTTTACTGTTTTATTTAGCTCTAGGTTAAACCGTACCTCTTTTTTAGAAGTATTTGCACTTTCTGTCACAAGTTCATTTACTGGCACTTTCATTTTTAATTCATTAGGCATCTCAGAGTCGTTATGCAAAATTATATCAGAGCAATCTGTCATTTTGGCACTGCAGTTATCATGAGTACTTAGTCACTTTTCGGAAGCCCCCCGGTCATTGCTATGGCCATCAGCCTCCTCTTTGGAAGGTTGTTTTTGCGCTGTATAGAGCTTTCCTATTTGCTCAGCTAACATTTTCACTTGGGCCTCAAGGCACTGGAACCTTTCCATCTCTCTAGAATCCTCTTTCTGTGGCCTAGGTCGATATTGGTTGTTTTCCCCCTGATTGGATCTATTCTGATACCTCTCAGGTGATTGATGTCGGTTGGGATGGTTTCTGAACTCTTGATTCATTTGTGGAGGGGAGCGGGTTGCACCCATCCTTTGATTATAGTCCCCTGGTGGGGAATCATTGTACTGACGTGGATTGTAGTTCATGTTTTGCCTCATGTCCTGTCTTTCAGATTGTGGGTACTGGCCCCTATGTTGATTTCCATTATCAGTAAATCGATCCACATATCGGGGTCTATCCTGATTACCATATATCATGGTGTTGGGATCAAATCTGCTCTGTGTCCCCAATGACTGGTAGGGACCATCATTTCTTTGATCTTGATTTTGTCTCTGGTTATTGTTCATACCTGCCATATCAGGCCGATATCCTACCCGGGGTCTGTCCCCTAAATACCTAGGGCTGACGTAGCTCTCCCTATTACTAGGATCATGTGATTGGAAAATTGGTACAGGAAATGGCGATCTTTGTTGATTACCCCTTTGTTCAGGTGTCACATTATTTTTACCTTGGCTTTGAGCAGACTCGAGGGACATTTTGGCTGACCTGATTTCCATTACTGTGGCTGAGGGTTCTTTAGATTTAGGTCTAGTATCTTTCATTTTATCACTTTCTCTACCCTGACAATAGAGTACCTTATATAGTTTTGTGCTTTGATGTACAATCCATTCAAGGGACTTGTCACGGTCAAATTCACGGACCAATTGGGATATGATGTCTTTCTGTAGCCCATAGAAGTATGCAGTTTTAAACTCATTGGAATTTGGGTCAAAAGATACATCAAAGCGAGAAAATGCTCTTTTTAAGTCTTGTAAAAATTGGCGAGGGGATGTATTAGGTCCAGCAGTAATTGTGTAAGCAACTTTCTTTGCCTCCTACAATGACTGAAAAGGAGAAAAATGACGCCTAATTTCTTTTTCAAACTCCACCCAGGTCATATTCTGCTGTTCATTTAATCCCCTTATGATGCTGGCCGTCGGGGCATCTAAAGTTAAATGAAAATATTGTCTGTACTGTTCCTTAGGTATCTGGAGTGCTTTAAAAATGTCATGCACCGCTTCTAAGTGATCCTCAATGCAGCATTCACCTCCCTTTTTAAATGGTTTGATCAGGGCTTTAATGGATTTCATTATTTTTATGGGGCTACTTGTTGCAATGCATGGAATTGCACTATTTTGTGATTCAATCCTGTTCTCAGGTGTATGAGATTGGTGGCTGCCCCCAATGGGAGTATCAAATCCCCAAGGGCGCTGCAACCAAGTTCAGTCACCGGCCCAGTCACTGGAGCACTAGCTCTTTGGGCAGAACTAGAATTCACCTCCACTCCATTGAATGTGGTACCCTGCTGCCTCTCCTGGGACCTGGGAATGCACATTTGCTGTTCTAAGTCCTTACACTTTTTAAGGAGTCTGTTTGCTTCATTTTGCAAATAGTTGTTTTCATCACTCATCTTATTAATCACCTCCTGCATGTCGCACATTTGCATTTGGCATTCATTGAACTCTTTATTTCTCTTGTCTCTTTCTTGAATCATTTTAATCATTTCTTGTTCTGCACTCTGGAGATCACATTCTTTTTCACAATGTTCTTTTTGTAAAATCTGTATTTCTGAAACAACCTCATCTTTATCCTGTCTAATGTGGTCCACTAAGGCTTTTAAGTGTACCAATTCTTGCTCACTATCCTCAAATTGTTTCTTGCTTTTGGATAACTGAGCATCAAAGTCTCTGCATTTTAATTGCATGTCTTTTTGGCATATATCCAATTCTGCTCTTAACTTTTCCTGATTTTTACTTGCCCCATCTAATTCAGTCTTTAACCTGTTCATTAGCTGGGTATCATTTTCCTGCATTCGCAGGGACTTATTCAAAATAAACCATATTTTGCCGCATAGCCGTATTAAACAGTCTTTCTCTGCACTTTTATCGGCTGCATTTAATAATCTTGTAAGGCAGACCTGAATTATGCTGCCTTCTGCAAAAATATTGTCTAGTTTTTCTTTCTGCACCTCACCCTGAATGCGGTCACGCCATTCTAAGGTGCTGTTCGACGACCACGTCCCATGTGCAAACAACTTTGCCTCTAAATATTGCACTAGGTCTGAAAATGTGGTTTCCCTTTGTGACATTCTGAAATTCGTTTTTTGGTGGCACACTGCTATTATAAAATGGGTTCCCTTTAATGTGCAAATGGCAGTGTGAGACACGCTTGCCACGCCCAGTAGGTACTCTATGATCACTTTCCCGGCCTGCAACGCACCATAAATATGTTGGGTATTTTGTGGATATTTGGGGCTTTGCGGTATTTTCTTACCGCCAAAATACCTTTAGCAATAATCACTCTCTGTATTCATATTGGGTCACACATGACAATAATACATTGCATTATTTCGGAATTCAGACCTATTTAGATGGTATGCGCGGTAGTTTGCGTGGTCGGTTGGTATAGTGGTTGGTTTATTTGTGGCCCCAATATCCAACATCCCTTGTTTTTTATCTAGATTGTTCTTGATCACTAGAGAGACCTCAGGCCTACATTTTAGGGATACCACATTTTCAGTGTTAGTGTTGTGTGCCACCATGGGCTATTGTGGTATTTTTGTGGTAATTTCCACTACCTTATATACGGTAGGGAACTATGTCCAGAGAGTCTCTCTTCCCGTTGACTCATGTACCTCCAACAGGCTATACTACAAACAGTCACTCACAACTGTCCATACTGAACAGAATCATGCACACATCTGCCTTAAAATGACAATTACACTGTTTAAAAATCTCCCCACGTTTAAACCTTTCCCCATGCAAAATGAAAGAGAGAAATAATACACACTAGCTATCTGTTTTCAAATGTTTTTGTATTATAGAAATTTCTTTTAAACACAGTTTAACTTTTTTACAGAAATAAATGAAATGGTACAACATTATTTGTGATAAAATGAACAGAGAGCTGCGAGAATATATTCAATTGGTAACATTAAATATGCTGATAAGAAACTGAGACTCCCTCGAATACACTGACTGAACAGTTTCGCACACTTTCGCACAGCTCCCACTCGCTTCTGTAATTACCTTATCTGTTCAGCATGAGTTTTCTCCGGCTATTCTCTTTCTGAATTTGGCTCCCTTGAAGATTAACCCCAGTGAAAACAAGCGTCTGCCGTTCTCAAACCGGGGTTATTGCCTGGAGCTCTCAGCTTTTGCAGCAGGAATCCCCAGCCAGGAAACAGATCCTTCTCCCAGCTCTGCAAGATCTCCGATTGTTCTCCCCCTCTTCTCAAGCTTCTGTAGCAAAGTTCTCATCACAGCCTCTAGCATGATACTTGCTATGACGCTGCTCCAATCAGAATCAATCATGTCATCTCCTCCCTCACTACACAATGGCTCACTTTTACAGTAGCAATTGTAACAAACTGATTTCCTGTTCCTTCGAGCTCTTTGCTTCCTGTAGTTATGTGGGCAGAGCAGCAGAGAAAAAAATGAATGTGCATTTAAAAGTTCACTTTCAGAGTAGGCCTAATTTTGCAGTGGAGACACATTTTTATTAGTGTTATGTTAAATGAAGTTTTATTAGTCAGGTTAGTTATTAATAAGGTTAGTTATTAATTTTCAGATGTGTCTCTTGCAACATAGGCATTTCAGGTGAAAAATAGTGTGCATTTTGAATGTGCACATGTGTGCTTTTAACTGTAAAAATAGATTTGCATCTTATATGTAAAAATCGTTTTTGACTGAATAGCCTGTCTTTACTTATATGTCCATGTTACTCTGGCAACACATATAGCAATGCACCACACCCATGTGGTGGTGCTGCATCAAAAATAAATGCTACCTGTGCAGTAGTGCTGTACTCTGTGCTGTAACACGCCAAATATCCTTACATATCCATGTCCTGCACGGGCTTTGCCGCAGAGGGTGCGATCCTCGTTTTTTGAAGGAGACACTGCGTGGACGTAGCGCAACGTGTGATGTATTAAACAGCCAGTGTCTCCCGCGGTCCTGCAGCGCACAACACTGCAGCCTTTTCCTGCGTGGGATTCGCCTTAGAGGGTCCAATCCTCGGTTTTGAAAGGATATGCTGCGTGAACGTAGCGCAACTTACAATGTATCAGTAAACCCATGCCAACCTGTTAATTTTGTGCTTTCCATGACTTCCACTCTTCCTTGTTGACTTTCTCTTTTGTGTGTCTTCTGGTGCCCCCATGCCTCTGGGCTTTGTCTTGTGTGCGGTATAAATAAAATAAATCTACCGGCCAGCGTCTTCAGCGGTACTGCGGCGCACACCATTGCTGCCTTGTCCTGCGCAACTTTGCCACACAGGGTACGATCCTCGTTTTTAAAGGATACGCTGCGTGGACATAGCACAACATGTGACGTATCAAACAGCCAGTGTCTCCTGTGATCTGGCAATGCACAACAGCGTGGCCTTGTCCTGCGTGGGGTTTCCTCAGGTTTTAAAGGATACGCTGCGTGGATGTAGCGCAACATGGGATGTTTGAAAGGGCCCGCGTCTCCTGCGGTTCTGCAGCGCACAACACTGCAGCCTTGTCCTGCCCCGGCTCTCCCTCTTTCCTTTCTTCCTCTCTCCCTCTCTCCCTGACGGGAGGGTGTTTCTCTCTTTCCGTCTCAATCAGCTTCGTTTCCGAATAGAGCTTGGTCGTTGCAGAAATATGGTCTATTTCTTTTGGATAACAGTTACCATTAGGATTCTCCTCGTCCCAGTAGGGATAAATCATAGTCTCCGGTATCATGGTTTCCTCGTCTCAATATGAATAATTCACAGGTCTTGGTATTATTGCTTCCTCGTCGCAGTCTTGGTGTTTGATGGAATATGGTGTTCTGAAGCATCCCATGTAGGCCACAGTGTGTACTTCTGGAGTGAGCTCATCACAGGAACAAGAGTTCTTGTCTGCAAAGGGGAGTCTCTACTAGGTGAGGTCCCACTTGCCTCTACCACTAGGGAGGGTATTGCGGAGCGGGCTCACCTCCCTAGCCTCACTGGAAGGGGCTCCCCCTTTTGGGAGAAGTGACAAGTTCCCTTGATTCGTCATAGTGGGCATTTTCGATATTGAATACTTTGCAGGCCTTGGGCTAGATAAATATCCCATAATTTATTTTTATTTTATTGAATATTAATAAGGAGCTTATACAACAAGACAGTGTTTCAAAGCACCATAAGGCACAAGGAAAGGGAACAATTAAATCCAAATATGGTCCAGGTTTAACATAGTTGTGTCTAAGAGTCTCTTACATTGGACAATGTCATCTCTTATAACAGAGAAATAACTGCGCTTTGAGCCTATCTAGTGGATACATTTGTTAACGAGGTAGTCCATAGGTTTGTAAAGCAAAATTAGTTGGAGGGAGGGGAGAGGCTATGGGCTGAAGGGGTCAACTGACTGAGGTGCTCTTCAAGACCCACGGAAAACAGCACAGGAGTCCAAACCAATTTCCCCAAGAGGGGAGGATAAAGCCTTTCCATCCCTCTACGGGATTCTGTAACATCCAGTCTGCTTGATGACAGCAAGGTGAAACACACTGCCGTGAAACTCATAACCAACACAGCGCGGATCCCAATAAGCCCCATAATAAAGATTGGTGGCCAGGGGTATCCACAAAATAATGTTTTAAGCCAGGATTTACTGTGTTTACAGCAGGGGAACATAGCAGGCAGCCATGGGGAAGTCAGGCAAATGGTGGCAGCCAAGATGGCTGCCCCACAACTTATAACCTCGGTTTTAGAGAAACCCAACCCCAAGCAGGCACAGAAAGGAGGTTCAACCGAACAGTCTGAACAGAGCCCTCTCCTGCAGTCACAGGGGCAGGCTGTTAATCTGGACGCCAGCCTTGAGGAGTCTATAAAAAGAGCAACTCTGACGAGTCACACTCCCAGCATTTTGAGGAACAGGGGGCCATTTTGAGTTACAGGATGCCAGTGTTGGAGGATAGCAGGAGAGCTGGAGAAGCAGTGGAAGGAGTGGTAGTGAGAAAGATTAATAATTGAGCAGGGCACATTATCCCTAGCGGTGGATGGAGGAGCGTTATTGAAGGAGAGTTGGAGGTGCAAAGAGGTTTGTTGGAGGAATTGGTAAGATCGAGACAAGGGGTGCATGAGTTGTTGGAAGTTGAATGTTTAATGGAGGAAGCGGGGGTTGAGAAGTTGTTTAGGGGCAGAGGAAACATTAAAGGAAGTAAGGAGGTGGTGAAACAGCCAGGGCAGTAAGCAGGGTCTTTAAGTGCCAAAGGGCAGAAGAGGTATCAGGCAAGGAGGTGGGAATCTAGGAGGTGGTGGATGTTTAGGAAGTGGAAGGAAAATAAATTAAGAGCGAATGTGAATTTGAGGAAGGGCTAGGGTATGTAGGGCATTTAATTAGCATTGAGAAATGTGATCATTTCAAGGAGGGGGTTGAAGAGAGGAAGCAGGTTGAGAGGAGGTTGTTGGAGGAGGTAAAGAATCATCAGAGGACGGTATATGTATTTGGAGACGAAGTGGTTGACTGATTGTTGGATGTAAAGAGGAAGTTGGAAGGGAGTTACAACAGAGAGCCGAATCCCAGCGTGGGGACAAGGAAGTAAGGAGAGCAAGTGGAAGGTCAGAGAAGATCATGAAGACTGTTGAAGTAAACAAGAGGGTAAGGAAGAGGACAGAAAGCATCAGAGAAGTGAAGGAGAAGTTTGGAAGTGTTTGGTTAAGAAAAAGGACAGAGGAGGGACAAGAGGTGCCAGTGAGGATGGATGGACCTTCAATCGGCCGGGATGTGCTTAGGGGGACTATTCCTGATCTGAAGGGGCAAACGCCAAGGTGAGAGACGGTACAAGAGGAAGGACAAAGAGGATGGGACTGACCCAGTGGGTAGTGCTTGGCCTGTATATCACTCCCATGCTGGACCACAAACCCTGCTCCGTAAGAAGCTGCTATCACCGGTGGAGGGTCAGAAGGGATAAACCTCCCCAACAAAAGAAAGAGTTGGATGTCATCTGCACCTGTAATTGGGTAGTGAGCCTTCTGATCTGTGGTGAGCAGACTGTATGGGAATTCAGGACCCCTCAATAAATTCTGCACCTAGGTGAAGGTTTTACTGTGATAACGACTGGGTGGAGTGCCGACAGCTCGGGGTGCTTCACTCTGCAGCGCCTCAACTTGAGCCCAAGTGCATTGTTTCTGTTTTAGTCCCAGTTAGAAGGAATCTGTTCTGTTCCATTTTAAATAAACCCCCTGAACTACATTTTAAAAGTCACTCCTTTGTTATCCTGCAAGGCCGCCCTGACACAGGGCAAGGGGCAACCTGCTCCGGGAAGGCTCTGGTTCATGGTGTAGGAGATGCTACTCATCCTCATCCCTATTCGAGCTATACTCTTGCGTCCCGTCCCCTTTCCTCCATACCGTATAGGGGTACCTTGCGAGGGACGGGAGACAGAACCTTTCTCACCAGAAAAATCTTCTTCCCCTTTAAATTTAGAGGCGCGCCTGGGCGCGGCCCTGGGCGCATACGCTCGCCTGACTCCACCCACCGGTGCCACTCCTCAGTTGTTAAGACGGATTTCTGAACTCTGTCCTGGTGGCGCAGAAGTTCAGAAGGCCAACCTAATTACTTGGAACAGGGTAACCTCTGGACAAGCCAGACCAATCAAGGTAGCGATCGCGGCGGTCAAGACTAGGTCTCAAGAGGGGTGAGGGTGACTGAAAGCCCGCAATGAGCACACAAAGCAAGAGCGCTGACAAACTACTCCAAACAGTTGTTATATCAAAAATAGATACACATTTATTTTAAGGCCTTTAAAATAATGACCGTAGCGAGAAAATCACAATATCACAATATTAAACCAACACATACCATATCAACACAATATATATACAAATACACAGTCGCAAGCGTTTAAAGCACGAAATATGTAGTCCACCTGCCAGGGAAGGAAAACAGGCAGTGCGATAATGCTTTCGACTCAGTTCGCCTTCATAGGCACCTAACTAGATGGAAGTCCGAGCCCTACGAAGAGTGGAGCCTTGTGCTCAAAGTACCTGCCACGCCGGTGCCGACGGGCACAAGGGGAAGCTCTTCGGAGGAAGTCAGGCGGTTCACGTTAGTGCACAGCAGAAGAAGAACAGGTTCCGCAACTCAAGCGCAGCCTCCACAGCGGGCAGAAGCAGAGCGCGAGCGCGGCAAAAGGGTGCTGTTTTTACACAGCAGGGAAAAGCAATGGGATACTGCAGGAGGGCGACCAGATCCTAGATATACTACTCACCGGTCCCCGAAGCAAGCAGACCCAGGCTTCTCCACGATAGTTTCAGCAGCTGGCAGGTTCAGAAGAGCAGGAGACGCTTTGTAGTCGTGTAGAGCAAAAAGACGTCCCAATCGACGAAACCAGCACAGTTTTGTTGCCGCACAGGACAACGGAGCGGCCGTGTGTATTCGAGCCAAATGAACCCTCCTCCCTTCAGACCTGGGAACGCCAAGCGTACGAAGCGTGGGAGAGGGTCAAGGACTCGCAATACAACACAACCTGGCGGCGGTTGCAGAGCCAAACTCCTTGGTAAGCTGGTCAGTCAACTGGATGGCCCAGAGACGCTTCCGAAGGCTTACTTGGCAGGAGATGGTTGAAGATGCCGGGAATAGCTGTTCCTGCTATTCCAAAGGTCGAAGCACCAGTACAGGCCTTCTGGTTCGATCAAAGGAGGACAGGGGCTCTCCGGACGACAGCAGTGCAAAGGAGGATTCCTTCAGCGGGTCACCAGCGATTCCTCGGTCCAGCCTCGTAGTTGCAGGATACTTGGCTCCTGTATTCCTTCGTTCGTGAGAACTCAGGAGATCGACATGGTAGTGGTGTTTCCAGCCCCCTCTTATCCACGGTTCCCTTCGCGCCAAAACGGAGGGGAGCCAATAGGAGATCCGCTCATCAACACACATACCATACGTGGACCAATCACGGACCACGGTGGTCCCAGGCATTCACACCACCCTAGACTCTCTGGCACCCAGGATGTGTATTGGGACCAGACATCCCAGCCCACACCCTGGAGGCACACAAACGACATGTAGAAGCCCGCGAAAGCAACCACGTTTCGCGGGAAAGTACATGCCCAAATAAGGAAGGCCCCGGGTCGCCGGACCTGGGGAAGGTGAAGGGAGCAAGACGGACAGTGGACAAGACAAAGGAGCCTCGCGGCCTGGCCATTTTGGGAGCCAGGCCACCATTTTGGGTTCAGTGCAAAAACGTGCTCAGAACGCCAAAAGGAGCTCAAAATAAACAAAACGATCGCTGCCACCATTCGAGTCCCTGAATGACTTGCACCGATCAAATACCATCCTAAAAGAGTATCTAGGGCCTGTAGAAGGCTAGAGACCCAAGAGAGCTGTAACTTAGCTTACAGTGCCCTCTTGTGTCGTGTTGCACTAAAGCTGCGACACGATAAAAGAAACTACGGGAAACCACGTTCCCCGGTACTGACTGTCTTAAGGGCATGTCAGTTTCCCCGTAAGAAAGGAGCGAAAGCCCAGAGAAGTGCGGCAGAAGGCTGTACTTCTCTGGCAAAGTCAACAACAAGGTTAAAAACAATAGCAAAAAGTTTAGGGGTTGCCACATGGAAGGAAAATTCCCTATAATAACGAAATCTTTCCTAACACTAGTCCCCTTTTCCGCGTCGACGGGATCGGGCCGATTTCACCAGCGCTCCTGGGTTTGGCTTAGGCCATGTAATTTCACGCACTCTTCCCTGGATATTCTTCTATCTTGTCTTTTCTTTATCTTTTAGATACTTGGTCCTCCGACGCCACGGTCCCCGACCACCCCCACCCTCACCCCCCCCCCGGTGCATGTCAACTTCAGCGGGCTTCAGCAGGTGTCCAGCCTGCGAGGGGCTCTTCCCTATGTCTGACCCCCACGCCCTCTGCCTCTGCTGCCTTAGCCCCGACCACGGCTGGGAAGCTTGTTCCGTGAGCGACACCCTGACTCCACGGGCACTGAAGAACAGGCTAGCTAGGTGGAGGGAGCTCTTCCAGAAGTCACCACCGGAGGACCTGAAGGACTTTGTCAAACATCGCTCGAGGCCAAAGGCAAGGCCTCTATTCACCATTGCACCCCGTAAGGGTGACTCCTTTCCGAGGAAGCGCCCGACAGGGAGGACCAGTTCTAGCACAAGCACACGTACCGAGGCTAGTCCAGCTACCGGCCTCACGGCTGAGGGGGGTCTCCGGATCCTTCCGATACCAGTGCTGAGGGACCACAAGGTTCTTCTACCGGGGTTACTCCCGAAGGGCAATGTCCTAATATCGGCATCATGTCCGAGGGGGCGCCTTTACGCGGCACTACAGGCAACTCTGCCGAGGGCGACATGCCTTCCAGGCCCCGGCCTGGGGTGCGGGATAGGCCTTATGTTCCAACACTAGGTGTCTTGGACAGGGCTGGTTCCAGAGAGTCAGGCACCACCACTTCGGCACGTGGCACGCAGCTCGACAAAATAGCTGCTGTGCCAGACAAGATGGCCGCTCGCCCAATACCTCCTCTAGCTGAGCGGATGGAGGAACGAGTCACGAGGTGGGACTGGTGTCAACCAGGTACGTGGCCTACAGTTTATCCATCAGCAGTGCAGGGCAGGTTTCCCCTGCACCCCAGAAAGAGTGCGCCCCGGCCCGAGCAGCCTCCGGCCACTCCATCAATATCCTATGCCACACCTTCAGCCGCCGAAGACCGGTTCTTCGAAAGGTTCCTATCGCTGATGAGAACCCTGCAGATGGGGGCCAACCTCCGGGATGCTATCAGGGACATGCTCCCTTCCCACCGGCACCTATAGTCATTCCTCCTTTGGCCTCGGTGCCTCAGGCCCCAGCACAGCCCACGCTACTTTTGCTGGTGGTTCCACACCAGCCGCCACAACAGCCTCCGGCTCCGGTCTCCACACCGCAGCCCACGGCGCCCAGTACCCCTCCGCCAGTTCTGGACCCTCTGAGTAATCATGTGGACACAGACGAGGAGGAGGACCCCGACACGCCATCTTCAGCGAAGACCTTCCATGAACGCCTTGCGGGCCAGGCAGAATACTTGGGCCTTCCTCAGCTCTGAGTTCGAACAGCAAGAGGAGCGGGTCTTGGCCGAAGTCCTCACCCTAAGGCCCCCCTCCAAGACGGGGATCTCGATGCAGAAGGCCGTTGTTGCCCTGGCCAAAAAGGGGTGGCTCAAGCCACACTCGTCCCAACCTGTCAATCGACGGCGCAACGCCAAGTACAGGCAGTTGGAGGGGGATACACTCTTGCTTTCGGCTCATCCTCAGCCGCACTCCTCTGTGATCGCTGCAGCGTCATTCTATTCTAAGCCTCAGTCGTCCTCGGCCACCTCGTCCTCGGCGTTGCTAGGCAAGGAGGAGAAGATCCTGGAGGCGTACGGGAAAAAGCTGTACTCCAACACCTCCCTGGACCTGCGTCAAGTCAACGCGATGCCATGCTGGCAGCCGTTAACGAAAGGCTCTGGTGGGAAATTGCGGACTTCCTCCCCGAACTTCTGCCACAAAGCCAGACTCGCTTCAAAGCAGGATTAAGAGTAGCCAGGCTGGTAGCGCAGGACATCATGGAGTCCACAGTGGCCCATATCGATACCTCTGGCCAGGCCATCTGCATCGCCACGGACATGAGAAGGACGGCCTGGCTCCGGGCTACTAAGTTTAACCCTGATGTCCAGAAACGCATAATGGACCTTCCATTCGAGGGTAGTGACTTCTTCCACTCCACCATGGATGAAGAATTAGATAAAAATAAGAACAGCTCACAAACTGCTAAGTCTTTATCTATTCTGACGAAACCACGGCCAAGGTGTACAACCAGTCACATCAACGCTCCGACAAGGGGCGGGCGTCTGGAGGGTTCCGAGACTTCCAAGAACAGAGATCCAGACAACCTGACTGTGCCCAGAGTCAGCATCGGAGGAAACAACAAAAGGGGGGGGGGGGGCAAGCGCTTTTTCCAATCCCCATCGTCCGCAACAGCCTCAGAGGGAAAGAAGGCATGACACGCTCCTCCGGGTCCACGTGTCTCCAGTGGGGGGCAGGCTTGCCTTCCACGTGCAATTTTGGCACCAACATTTTTCAGACCCCTGGATCCTCTCCGTAGTCTCCACGGGGTACCGCCTACCGGTCCCTTCCTCTCCCACATGTTGGGACAGCAACTCCGTTGGCGGAGATCTGGTCACTCGTTGAGAGTTAGGCAGTGGAAAAAGTCCCAGCTTCCCAAAGAGGATTGGGCTCCTACTCCAGGATTTTTGCCATTCAGAAGAAGAACCAGGCTGGCCCGAGAGTTGTGTTGGACCTTTCCACCTTCAACCTCTCCCTTACACTACAAAAATTCAAGATGGTTACGCCAGCTCCCATTGCAGAGACACTGAACAGGGGAGACTGGATGTGCTCCCTGGATCTGAAGGACGCGTATCTACACGTCCCGATTTGGCAACCACATCGCTCCTTCCTGTGCTTCAGGATCATGGGCTGCCATTTCCAATACAAGGTGCTACCCTTTGGCCTCAATTCAGACCCCAGGGTGTTTACCAGATTGATGAACGCGGTGGCTGCTCTCCTCAGGGCCACCACGCCTACCCATACCTGGACGACTGGCTCGTCCGGGCCTCATCTCTGGAGGCGGTTCTCCACACCTCCTCTGCGCTTATGAACACACTCCACGACCTGGGGTTTACTATCAACATCAAGAAGTCTCAGCTGCTACCCACGCAGAAGCTGACCTTCCTGGGCCTCATCTGGGACACCGGCTCTGAGAGGGTTTTCCCTTTCGGAGGACAGGATCACAGCCATCAAGAGAGTCACTACTCATTTCCTCTCCAGGACTGTGACCTCGGCCTGGTGGTACCAACACCTACTGGGTATCATGGCGGCTGTCCTTTTAGCCGTACCCCACACAAGACTCAAGATGAGGAGACTGCAGCTGCACTTCGCAGCCTCATGGAACCAAGAGAGGGGCTCACAATCAGAGCTGGTGGACATTTCTTCATCTCTCCACCTGGACCTCTTCTGGTGGTCTTCGGACTTCAATTTACGGCAGGGCAAGCCCTTCCGGCTACCTCTCCCTCAGGTCACTGTCACAACGGACTCCTCCCTAGAATGCTGGTGAGCCACTCTGGACAACCACAGCATCTATGGAGTCTGGACCCGGCAGAATCAGGAGTCCCACATCAACTGGCTAGAGTTGAAGGCCATATGGCTGGCCCTCAAAGCCTTCCTCCCTCTCATAGAGGGCAAGACAGTACTTATCCAGATGGACAACTCCACCAGCATGTACTATGTGAACAAGCAGGGGGGTACCAGATCCCCTCCACTGTGCAACCTCGCGGTCAGCATGTGGGAATGGGCCCTGGAGAACAACATCTACCTCATTGCTGTCCACCTTCCGGGGGAGTCCAACCTGGAGACGGACAAACTCAGCAGACTGGGGGCTGACAATTATGAGTGGCAATTGAACTACCCGGTACTGGAGGAGATCTTCCTCAGGTGGGGGCAACCCCAAGTGGATCTGTTTGCCTCCCACGACAACAGGAAATGCTAGCAGTTCGCCTCCTGGCAGGGGCAAGGCCCCAGCTCCCTGGGCGATACATTCCAGATACAATGGAGCTACATGAGAGCTTACGCCTTCCCGCCCACACCCCTGGTACACAGGGTGATCTGCAAGATAAAGCAATCGTGTCACCTCAGCATCATCCTGATAGCTCCCTGGTGGCCGTCGAGACCGTGGTTCTCCCAGCTGCTCAGCCTATCGGACAGGCCTCCCATTCACCTACCGCTGGGCACAGCTCCACTCCTGACCCAGCAGGGGGGCATAGTACTCCACCCTGCTCCTCAAAAACTAGCCCTCGCATCGTGGTTCCTGAGCAGGTCACTCTGAAACACTTGAACCTATCGCAGGCTAACCTGGCGATCATAAAGGGCGCCAGAAGCAAAGCTACCAGGAGCCGATATAATAGCAAATAGTCTAGATTCTGTTATTGGGCCAACTCTAAGGAGATTGACACTCTTAAGTGCTCATTGGATGACGTTCTCTCCTTTTCGGCACACCTCACCCACTCCGGAGTGCAGGTCGACACATGCCGCACTTACCTGGCAGCCATAGGTGCCTACAGGAATTCGGAGGAGGGTATTTTTTCCTCCTCTAACCCGGTGGTTCAAACCACATCTGGCGGGCCTCCACAGACTCTACCCGCCTATAAAGAGGCCTCACCCTGTGTGGGACCTCAACGTAGTGCTGGGCGCCTTGGCGCACAAACTATTTGAGCCAATGGCGTCCGCAGACATCAGGCTGGTCACCCTAAAATAGTCCTGCTCGCGGGCCTCACCTCAGCTCGCAGAGTCAGCGAGATCCAGGCTCTCGTGGCATCAGAGCCCTACACCACTTTTCACAAGGATAAGGTGGTCCTCCGGACACACCCTGCGTTCCTACCCAGGGTGTCATCCGCCTTCCATCTGAACCAGGAGATAGTCTTACCTACCTTCTTCGCCTATCCCAAGGACCAGGTTATCAGGCTTCCAAAGCCTCCATCTCGAGGTGGATGGTCGCGGCCATCCCGGAGGCCTATGAGGGGCAGCACAGGCAAGTTCTGGCTAACTTGCATGCCCATGCTATCAGGGCTAAAAGCACGGCCATTGCGTCCAACGCCATGTACCGTGGCAAGTCATCAGCAAGGCGGCCACCTTGGCCACCCCCTCAGCTTTTTGCAAGCACTACTGTCTGGACGTCGCCTCTAGGTCACACGCGGCTTTCAGGCTGGCGGTTCTGAGAAACCTCCTGTTTGCTTAAGGAGGGTCTCCTCTCCACGCTAGGGCTACATTCATATGTAATCGCCGATGTAATATGGAGGAAAGGGGACGGGACGCAAGAGTAATTAATAGTTACTCACCGTAGTGACTAACGTACGCTTAGTCCCCTTTCCTCCATACGTCCCACCATCCTCCCCACTAATAATACTAGTGTCATTAGGCAATGTTGTATATTGTTGACGCGTCAATGGGGACTGAAGCGAGTGCATGCTGCCAGGGCCGAGGCGCCACAAAATTTAAAGGGGAAGAAGATTTTTCTAGTGAAAAAGGTACCGCCTCCCGTCCCTCGCAAGGGACGCCCATACAGTATGGAGGAAAAAGGACTATGGACTAAGAGTACATTAGTCACTATGGTGAGTATTCGTTTTTTCTATGGTTCAGGAAAGGTTTAAGATCCAAAGAGTGTTCAGACTATTAATGCAGATTGTGGAACCATCTCCGTCTGTATTCTTCCCCTGTCAGTGACTCACAGACTTCAATGTTCTTCTCGATGCATTCTGGTTCCTAGCGGTCACCAGATGTTTGTGTGAGGCACATTATCTTCTCTAGTCTGCTGCAAGTTGCAACCTACTCTTGGGTATGAATAGTCAACGTCAGTGGAGCTGCCCGACAATTGTGTGTTACATACCAGTGAATTCTAAAATGATAGGCACACATTGCATATGTATGTTAATCCTAGCCATAGCCGTTGCATATGTATGTTAACATAGACTTGTGTACTGCTGTCAACCTGCAAAAGTGCATGCTCAACAAAGAAGAAAATGCAGCAGTCAATAAAGTCTCCTTTTGCATAGCTACAGCAGTCCCCTCAACTGTGGCCCCAACCTCCTCCATTTTTAGTGATTTGTAAATTGCAGAAATTCCAGATGCTGGAATATGAAGGACCGTTGCTGCGGTTTCCTTTCTTAACCTTTGATTGTTTCTACCTAAATGTTACTCTGTCTTAACAATCACTACATTATTTAGTGGAATACCACTTTTACTGTTAATTTTTTTTATGTAGGGCATTTAAATAGCATTGACCTGGGCACCAGATTGGTGGGAGGGTAGTCGTGCACTTTGCATATCCCAGGAGCGCCTTACAAGGGGTGGGAGAGAATGGGGAACATGCAGAGTAACTCTGTATTCCGTTCAGCCCACCACATTGGAATTCTGAAAACGTTACTTGCTTTTACTGCTGGGTGATGTGGTCACAGAAAGACCACAATTGGCTGGAATGGCCTGCATTTCTACCAGGCCCAGTGAGCAAAGATTGCTGCTCAACCAATCGGCTGGAAAGAAGAGCACCCAGGCCAATGGGTCTACAGACGGTGTTGTGGTGTTTGCTTGGTCAGAACACACTGCTCTTTCTGATGGATGGAACACAAGCTATTCACTTTAATCTGAGACCCTGTGAGTGGCACAAACCATGATTCTACACAGCCAGAAAGAATTGCAGTGATGGCAGAATACCTACCCATTCCACAATTCTGCTCTACAGCTTGGCAGCCGGTGTTTCGCCATCCTCCATTCCTTAGATCAAAAGGCATGTTGGGATACAGATGCATGGGAAGACATCTACATAGCTCACTGAGGTGATTTACAATAGTAGACTTGTTGGTGGAGAGGTGAAAAGGTGCTGATGATGTTGGTAGTCTTTGGACACCGTGCTTAGACTGTCATGAGTGGGTCATGAAAATTGGCACTTTATCCCCAAAAGACGCAAAGCATGATCTGTTCTGGTTCACAATGCTAGAACTTGCATTTACTGTTGATCACATTGTGACTTTAAATTTATCTTCATATGTTCTCCTCAGATGATGCAATCTTCCAGCTGCGTAATGACCTGTTCACAGCCTGCAAGACTGGAGATGCTGACTCGCTACTTCGCCTGCTAAGCGGGCTCGTAGCTCCTGTTTCAGGGACCAGCAGTAGTCGGCAAGCAGGTCTCCCAGCTGTTGAATACCCTTTTCCTAACATTGAAGACCCAGCTGCACCCCATAGTGTGTGTACACTAACCAGTAATGCCACCACTGTGAACACATCCACGAACCCAAGCGATGCTGAACCCCTGGAAACCATTCAGGTTGCTATTGATCAGCATGACGGCCCGCAAAACTCCGAAATGAATAGACTGTGCACACAGGAATCAGTCCGCCCAGACGCCACTCACGCCAGCCCCTTGTTGAACGAGCGCATCGACACAGGAGGGTTTACTCTTCTGCACGTGGCTGCATCGGCAGGGAATAGCCACATCGTGAGTGTGTTGATGGAAGCCGGCTGTGACCCAGCTCTCAGGTAAAGCTAAGCAGTGACATGAGAGGTGGCCTCAGGGCAGCATTGTCTGATTGCACAGCTTTGCACAGGTTGAAGCTTGACGAGCTTGGTTACATGGACCGCTTCCTGTTTCATAGATATTCTTTACCCCATAGACGCTTAAGTGTATCCGTGATTGTTCTGAGAGTGCAGGAATTAGTCTGTACCTAATGCTCCTTTCATTGTGGCAAGATGATGCCCTCTAAGAGATTATGCCTGTCCTTGCTTTTTAAGTAGAAATCCCATCCAGAGGTTGCAGAGCCATGTTGTGTTGTACCTTTGTGAATGTGTAAGGGTATGTTCTCACCTCAACATTCTATTTGTGGCCAACTCCGGTGTGTTTTCACTGCTGTGTCTATTCCTCGTAGGACAGGTCTGTCTCCTCTGCCTATACAGTTCTTTCCCTGTCTGTAGCATCTTCGATCAGTGTGTACATGTGTTCCTTGTCTGTAATATCCTCACTTCTCATTTATGTAGATTGTACCTAATCCAATGTCTACCCTAGTGCAAGAGCTCTGTGTCAGAGATGCTAGGACTTATTTGATGCCATATTTTGCTTACTTTATTAGGCACAATATCACTGCAATGCTGTCTGCCAAGGCCATGATACTCCTATAGTCAACACAAAAACAGATCACCTTCTGTAGAAGTCATGTGAAAGGCGAGACTGGGCGGTACCAAGATTAGTTAAGGCGATGTGATGCGATGAGGTTAACTTGACCTATACCCAGAAATCCCTTTACCCCTTGCATGTCCTTGGAAGTCCACCTGAATGCTTTATCTAATTTTCTGATTATGTCTTGCCTTTCTTTACCTCCTGCATTCTACTTTATTGTTGCTCTAATTGGAAGCTATCCCGGGATCAAGCTTAGTCCCTTATCCTGTGTCAAATTGGCCTGCCAGACCCTTAGGGTACGGGTGGGGTGGCCATTAGGCCTGAGGGCTTTTGCCGCTACATGATGCTGGGCCAAGGGACAGTGGGTAGGTTCCCCTGGCTTACCCCACTATGCTCCAGTAGATTGGCAGGGATTTCTCAACATAGGCAATAAGGTGTCTTTATCCCTTTCTCAGTAGCTCCAAACTTGGTCAGATCATCTAGAGCTCTGTGGACCCTATGGTGCAATCATTTACAAATGTGGCTGCATACAGCTGGTGCATGAGGTTTTTCTAGGTGAATACAAACCCTGATAAATAAATACTGCAGTGGCCGGTGGGAAGGGGTTTGTCAGTTTCTGCCCATAAAAATAAGTCTGGCTGCTTCCTTCCCACCTATTGATAATGTGCGTAGATAACCACATATCTGAAGGCATTTGTTATATTGATCCTGAGGTGCAGATGAGCGAGGCCACATGTGTGCGCAAAGCTCTGCTGTGGCTGCCCCACTCCCAGTGTTTGGGTCCATGATGGTGGCTGGCCTTCATCCAGGCGTGATTGGCTGTATAGGTGGGGTGGGGCCACAAGAACAGTGGAGAAGCTGTGAATCATTACCACTTAATCTATCCTGTTCCAAGTCTGAGGTTAAGCAAGGGCGGTCCACAGGGGCAGTTGCAGCCTGCCAATAAACTTACTAACAGGGGTGGGGTTATTTGGAGGTGAAGTAGCGGCAGCTTTGGTAACCTCTGGTGGTGAGAGCAGAAGGCTTTTAGAGCAGGAGAACAGTAGTTGGAGAGAGATGACCAGAGAGCAGGAGAGAAGGTTGGAGATGGTGATGCATGAGCTGGTGATCAGGAGGGCAGTAGTGAGATGGTGGTGAAGAACAAGGAGGTAGTGAGAAGGAAGATGGTATATTCAGGAGGAGGTTGGTGAAGATATTGAGATATGAGAAAAAGAGGCTTGAGGTAAAAACCGAAGGGTAGTATGGAAGGATCAGCACCCTAACTGTGAAGGATGATAGATGGAGACATGGTGGATATTCAAGCACGTCACAAGGCATTGAGCAATAAGAGGAAAGCCGATAAGACAGCAGGTGCAGGAGAGGTTCTCTTAGGCACAAGACCATTGAGATGCTTCAAGGCGGTAGATAAGGACATGGGACTAGAGCTAGGAACTCATGACAGGGTGGTGGTGACCACACTCTGACCCAATATCTAGAGAAGCTCTGGTGGACAACATCTTGGTGGAAGCTTGGGGCTTCTTTTCACTTCATCCAGCTCTTAACCACCAATGCTGCCATCCAGGATTAAAGTGCAGGCGCAAGCGGGGCCCGGGACCCAGGCAAAGAATGAGAATGAGAAGTAAAGGACCTGAATCTACAGACCAAAGAGCCAAGCAAGAAGTGTGGGGAAACTCAAACCCCCACTGCTGTGAGTGACTGAGAAGGGAGAATATATCCCGGAAAAGAGTCCCTTGATTGAAGATTACGAAACGCTGCGACTTTGCTTGAACCCATAAACATTGGTTGAAATTCAAGAAAAATGTATCCTGTAATCACGTTACATTTCCATTAGTGATGGTTATGGGGATCTCCCAGGAAAGGAATTTCACATTGAGGTTTAAGAAACTCAGACATGTGACTTTACTGTAAGAAGTAGTCTTGATTCTTGGGCATTGAACGTATGTCAAAGGGACACCAACCCATACATTCCCAGGGTTAACTGTTTGAGGAAAGTACCTATGAAATCTAGGGAGGGGTGACAAGAAGTTTAGTTTACTTTGGCACCACATTGTAGCATCCCTTGACAAACCTTTACCTAAACTTTATTCATGCGTCTCTGGTGTTGATCCCCCTAAACCTTGTGACGCACTCGAGAATTTGACCACCAAAAGCTATCTCAGTGCTTAAATTAGATGCCAGGCCTTCTGCAAAATCAAGTTCACATTGGTCCCTGAACCCCTTCCACCTTACATGGTTTTGGGACATAAGCCGACAAATGAAAAAGAAACCATGATTGTGTGTGAAAGTCTCATTCTGGCACAAAGCCTCTAATTTTATTGATGTATTCTTTTTACCTTGCTTGCTTTAGATGACTGTTTTCCTGATAAGCCCTCATCTGAGGCTTCATCAGAGACATGAATGTGCATGTGCCTCTTTAGAGTCAGGGTACACCTTGTACCACGTTTTGTGTGCTGGTCTCTTAACAGAACTAGCTCTGTGCACTCTACTGGTTGGTGGCTAGTTACTGACTCTAGTGAGGTAGCCCAGAACTCTGTAACCCAGAGTTTTGCATACCGGGAACCCTATCAAAAGTAAAGTGCATAGTCCAATGGTCAGACATTGCTCAGTACAGTGAGTGAATAGGATATGAATGCTGCCCCAAATGGTCAGCAAAAGCCTAAAAGGGACCCTGTACCAAAGAGCAGTACTGGGGAATACATGAAAAAACAGAATTCTTTCCATTTGAAATATTTTCTATTAATTTGGGTCAGTTAAGTAATTAGTTACAAAATATGCATTAATCAATTGTGCCTTCAAACTATTTTTTAACAAGATATTTCTATTTTTGAATGCTGCATACTAAACACAGATGCACATTGATCAACAACGTGTGTGTGTTAGGACAGTTTTTCTGAAGTTCAAATAAGGGCTTAATAAAACCATACAATTGAGACAGTACAAGACTCCACTCTTCGTATAAGGCTGTAACACCTGAGTATTTGGTAGCATAGGCAGAGCAGCCAGGCTTATCTTAGGAGGGAGAGAGGACTGTAAGAAAGTATAAAGAACCTGTAGCATACCGATGGTTCAACAGAAACACTTACAACCAAAAGTATTATACAAAAATAAAGGTTTATTATAAATACATTTAGGCCAAGTTAAGTCTTGGGGGTAAGTACTTTGTCATAGAATCATAAACACATTCTACAAACACAACACAATGCTTTAAAGTGCACAGATCAAAGCATAGACCCTGTTCAGAAAACTAACAGTATTTCTAGGGAAGTCAGTCCTTATCAAACACATTTAGTATACGACACACCGATTCATGCGGAGTAAAGCCATCAGTTACTTTTAGATTACTTTACAGTATGTCAAGGGCAGTAGACCCTGTCAGGTATGCAGTGACCTTCAGTTAAAGAATCACTTGGTAAACCAACCCTGTTACCAGGATACCTTTCTGAATAGTGGAACAGAAATTCATGGAACAGTATAAACCTATAACTACTTTCAGGATAACACAGTTATACCAGATGAGTAAGACCTTATGGTGTAATATACAATTACAGTTGCTTTTCAGATCAGTGGAACACAGACTAAGGTAATCAATAACTTTAGACACTAATTCAGGATTGCACCAGGCAGACCAAGGTCAGCTACACCTACACGACACTTTTTAAGAATGGCACACAGCTATTCTAGGGAGGTAAAACCTAAGGGTGTAATATGCTATTAGAGTTGCTTTTCAGGTCAGTGGAAGCCAGCATAAGGTAAGCACTAACACTTTACACTTATTAAGAATGGCACATGGCTTTTCAGGGTAGGTAACACCTAAGGCAGACCTATTCTAGACAGGCTAAACAGCAGGTCAGGGGAAGCAAGGCCCAGTTGGTATACTTTTACATTGATATACTAAAAGAAATAGTAAAGTGAAGCCAACAGCATTACTTTTGGGAAGAGAGACAACCAATTCACTGGCGAGTAAAATAACCTTGTATGTACCTTTCAAAATAGCAACACGCATTCAAGGTAAGTAAGAACTTTTGTAAATGCTCACTCTCAGAGTGACAGTTACCAACCAACTCTTTCACCAGTAAGTACACTTTTAAACACTTCTTCTCTTTTCTAGGCAAAAGGCCCAAACCTTAGAAGTCTTTCCCTATTCTTCGAACATGAGTTCTGTCAGTGGCAGAAGGTTGGTTACTAAGTCTCTAGTATCCAACAGGCAGTTCAGGATAGGCACATAAGTAGCAAAAGTCAGAGTCCATGAGGAAGACTCTAGGTATTTCACTTTAGTGGGGTTGAAAGGGTCCAGGGACCTCTGAAAAGACACCCTAGGTGGATTCCAGCAGTGGGCCTGGGTGAACTCGATGCGAGGACTCCCAGTCACAGAAAACACCCCAAAAGCTATTCAGAAATCACATCGGCTTAAGGTAAGTAAATGCCTCACCAACACAGTACCTCTGCACAGAAGAAGAGTTTGCAGCAGGGCGACTTCACGATCTGCAGCCAAACACCTGGGTGATGAATTCCTTGTCGTGAAGACTGAAGACCAGACACTAGAAGGGATTCTGCAGCAGGAAACAACAGGGAAGGCTCGAGATAAGAGTTTCTTCGTGGCTGGATGCGGCTCTGTGGTTTTGTGCCCTTTTCAGGAGTCGGACGAAGACTAAATATCGCCATTTGGGTTCTTGTTGCTAATCTGGTCCAGCACTCTGGTGAGGGGACTACAAGGAGTGGAATCACGTCTCTGGAGGTCCAGCAGGATGCCACCAAATTTTCAGCTCGATTATGATGACCATACAACACACAATGGCTCGAGGTCCCAGGGTATTGGTGTATGACAGCCCAGCAAAGGCCGCAGCACGTCGTGGGATGGCGCAAAATGCAGGTCTTCTAGAGTCTAGTGAATCGCACCAGGCGCTGGGCTGGGGTTGTCGTTCCCGGAGTCCCCAGTTTGCTTGGAAAGAAGGTTAACAGTAGGCTCTGGTTACACATCAGGCTCTCCATTCACTGGAAATCATCTCAGCCGCGGTTTCTTCATCTTCTCTTTAGATTCAGGTCCAGTGGTCGACTACCTCTTCAGCTTCCAGGATCAGACTTTTATGCAGGAACCCAGCCAATCAAACGGGCGTGCAACATTCAAACCCGGGGGTGGCAGTCCTTTCAGGACAGCCAACCTCCCATTTGGAACTGGATTCTCGCAGGCAGGCTGGAAGGCAAAGGGCTGCAGAGTTTGGGACTCCTCCCTTGCTTCCTGCCTTCACAGACACTCAGAAGCCTGGGCTGGTTTGACTGAGGTCTCTCGCCGAAGATCAAATTAACACAAAGGACTTTCCCACCCTGGAGAGGCAGGGGAATGACCAAGAAATGACAAGGAACACTAAAATGGTGAAAAAAGAAGGCAGGGGGCATTTTGTGAAAACAGCTTGCGGTAAAGGTGCACCGAATTAGTAAAAAGGTTCACTGCCACCAGCCATTTAGGGTGAGCTTGTCCCAGTAACAGAAATGTTAGTGTGAATGAGAAAGGGATACACTGTATCCCCTCAGCACGCCACATAAGGTGGGGTGTGCTGGTCTCACCAAAATAAAGTTTAGAGAGCATAAAATATTCTTTCTATCCTTTAGAACTGTAGTTCTCACAAGGTTAGCCAGCAAAAGTAAAAGGGGAGCCCAAAGGGCAACTGTAACAATAGGCTGTATATGGCAGTTGTGCCACAAGCAGGCTCCCACCAGAACCCTGAGGGCCTTAAAACCACTGCAAAAGGGCTCCTGGAGCCAGTCCTGGCGCCTTTGGCACCAGGCTCATATGTAGGAAGGAAGGGCTGTTCAAACTAGGTCCCATTTATGTACATGGGCCTTTAAATCCTACATGGAAGCACCCACACAGTGTAGTTCTAAGAACCAAGCCATGCGGTCTAGTGTTTTGGGTGTGGCAGGCCTGGAACTACTTTCCCTGGTACTACTTTACCTGGGCTATATAAACCACACCCTGACTGCAGAACACGCTTCGTGTTATTCTGCAACCAGCAGCTTGACGCTCACCGTGTCCAGCTCCTGGTCTTCAGCATCTTCCTGTAATCCTGCAAGAACAAGAACAAGATTATTCTGTTTTACCTGAGAAAACACCATCCAGCACTCAGCACCTCAACTGGGCTGCAATCTGTGGAAACCGAGAGAAGAAGAAACATCACTCACCTGTGAGTACTAGCTTAAGGACTTCCGGCAAACCGCTACCACAGCTGCTGTTCAAACATTGCGACCTGCAATAACGAGAAAGGGAAAAACAATATTAGAACGCGCGCTTCCAAAACATCGGATTCCATCAGTCTTACCTGAATTCCATTGCGCTACGCCACGCTTCCATCCGGAGCACCACAGCAACATCTGCAAAGGAAAAGAGACATATTCAAGTTCGCTTTCAATATTAAACAACCGCACAGCGCTGTACTTACCTTAACGGATTCTGGGGGCCTGTTTTTCATCGCACTCTCATCCACTCGCAGCACCACAGCGGCCTGTGAGGAGGAGAAGAAGAAGAAAACACAGGTTAGCTTTAAAAGACAATAAAGGTGCGGCGCTTCGCGCTTTCTCTTATCTAGAAACGTGCCTCTCCATCCGGCATGCCAGCATCAAGACCTTTGCACCTGAAAAGAAGGAGATAAAGACATTAACGAATTCCCACCATAAACAGAACAATTACAATTAACAAACCTACCTGCCGACCAGCAGATTCGGGGTCGCAGCAGGCCTGGGCCCAAGGAAGGCATACTGCACCAGTGAAGCAACTCGGGCAGCTCGCCAACAAACGTCAAGCGCCCCTGCACAAGAAACGCAGGACGGATAGCTCACCCTACAAATAACTAAGGTGAGAAAAGAACCCAGTGGGAAGGGAATCGGTCAGAGGGAGGTGAGAGATTCACCCTTTAGAGACAGTTATCACAAATCCTCCCTTCTGTAATTGCAGATTCATTATTCAGCACTGGGCAACTACGCATCCAGGGTTCCAGATCTCAGAGCCTTCCAGGCGCCCCCTTGGATATCTGGTGAGCGTAACAGAACACAAAGCCTTTAAACTTTATCCACCTGGGCGTCATGGAGACATCTGAAACTGATCAGCTAGCCCAGCTTTTGGGACAATTACACGCCGAGGTACACGCAGCCCGGCAGGAAACCAATGCCTTAAGACGAGAGTTAATAGTCACAAAAGACCGTACTGATGAACTAAGCAAACAGCTACTACAAACACAGGCGGGGCAGGCTCCATTGCCCGGATTCGCCCCATCCGTTGCTACACCATCATCAGTCAATCCAGTACAGATAACGTTGCCGGGAGCAGTACCCCTGGCACCACCAGAACGGTTTAATGGAGACCCCAGAAGGTACGCAACATTCATGAACCAGTGCCGCCTCCATTTTCTTTGTAGGCCTGGGGCTTTCCCAAACGACCAGGCGAGGGTGGCCTTCGTGTTATCATATTTGAGTGGAAGTGACACAGACTGGTCGGTACCTTTAGTGAGCCGGGATGACCCATTACTGCAGAACTTCGGGGGTTTTCAACAGGAGATGGAAAAGTTATTTGCTCGACACTTGCATGGACAAGCTCTTGATAACGAACTCCTGTCCCATTCCGCCAAGGGAATCAAGATTTGCTGACTTATATTGCCACCCTTAAGAGACTGGTTGTAGAAGCGGGGTGGCCAGAAGATAAAAGAACCACGTTGTTTCATCGGGGCCTACGAGGAGACCTGAAGGATGTCCTTGCTCAAGTGGTAGACCCACCTAAAGACTGTGCAGAGTTTATCAACTTGGTAGTTCAGTTGGACCACAGATTACAGGATCGAAGAACAGACCGAAGTAGACTCGAAAATCGTGCCATGTACGTACGTTCAAAAGATAATGTTCAACGTCCATCAGAAAATACCACAGAACCCATGCAGATTGGAGCAGTATGACCCCCTTTAACCAAGGTTAAAAGAGACAAGAGGAGACAGCTACAGTTATGCCTATACTGTGGTAAATTGGGTCACTATCTCAAAGAATGCCCAGTGAAACCTCCAAGGAAGGTGGTAGGCGCTACAGAGAAAGAAGATGATGGAAAGGAATCGGAAAACTACCAGGCCCGGCGAGTGTAGAGGTCCGCTTGTCGAGCGAGAAGGATGAGTCCCAGACCTCACATTTCGCCCTACCAGTAACCTTGATCAATCACCAACGACCGTCACGAATGCATGCCATAGAGGCATATATAGACAGCGGAGCAGTTGGTAATTACATAGATCGAGATCTGGCAACAGAAATGGGACTTCCCTTATGCACCAAACCAACAACTGAAAAGGTAACTACTGTTGACGGTACAGAAATTGCTTCGGGACCAGTAACCCAATGCACAACAGAATTAACCCTTCTGTGTCAGGATGGACATCAAGAAGCAATCACGTTTGACCTCATCAAAGCTCCTCAGTTCCGGTTGATCTTAGGGATGCCATGGTTAGTAACTCACAAACCTCACATAGACTGGCGTGCAAAGAAACTGACCTTTTCCGACGAATGCGCAGACGCTTGCTACCCGAAATCTATACCATAGCCAAACCTGAAATCTGTTCAAGGAATAGCATCGGGAATCGCGGAACCAATGGACACCTTACCAAAAGAATATCAGGATTATCAAGATGTTTTTCAGAAGGAACAGGCTAACACATTACCGCAACATAGTCCCTATGACTGTCAGATCGACCTGATACCTGGCACACAGGTTCCTTGTGGTCGAATTTATGCACTTACGGAAACTGAAAATCTCCACTTGAAGTCCTATCTGGATCAATACCTGGCTAATGGTTTTATCCGCCCGTCAAATTCACCGGCAGCCTCTCCCTTATTCTTCGTACCCAAGAAGGAAGGAGATTTGAGGACTTGCATCGATTACCGCGCACTTAATCAAATCACAGTAACAAAACGCTACCCTTTGCCTCTTATCCCGGAACTGTTGGACCAAGTCAAGGATGCCCGAATCTACACCAAACTAGACCTCAGAGGAGCATACCACCTTGTACGTGTTAAGAAAGGGGATGAATGGAAAACCGCGTTTCGCACCAAGTATGGCCTGTACGAATATCAGGTAATGCCTTTCGGGCTGTGCAACGCTCCCGCAGCGTTCCAATACTTCATGAATGATGTATTACGGGAATTAATCGATGTTTGTGCCCTGGTATTGACGACATCCTGGTGTATTCCCCCTCTGAAAGAGATCATGTGGAACATGTTCGCTCAGTCCTTGCAAAACTTCGCCAGCACAAACTGTACGCTAAACTCGAGAAATGCTCCTTCCATGTCACCGAAGTTGAGTTCCTCAGTTTTGTTCTCTCGCCAAAGGGAGTCCAGATGGATTTACACAAAGTAGAAGCCATCCTTAATTGGCCGTCACCTTCATCACTTAAAGGAACCCAAAGCATGCTCGGCTTTGCAAATTTTTATTGCCGATTTATTCCAGATTTCTCACGGATAGTCCACCGAATCAAATCGTTACTGAGAAAAAAACAACAAAAAATTCCAATGGACCGAAGAGGCGTAGCTATGGGAGCAGTTCTCTCTCAAAGAGATCCAGAGACAGGCCAATTACACCCCGTGGCCTTTTGGTCACGTAAATTCTCACCACCAGAACTTAACTATGCAATTACAGACAAAGAATTGTTGGCAATAAAATCAGCCTTCAAAGCCTGGCGGCAGTATCTATTAGGTGACAGACATAACATCACAGTAATCACAGATCACCAAAATCTTCAATACCTAAAGTCAGCAAAAGCCCAATCGTCACGACAGTTGCGGTGGGCTCTATTTTTCGCAGAATACGATTACTTAATAACATACCGACCGGGAGTTCGGAATGGGAAGGCCGATGCCTTGTCTCGTATGGGTGTTGAAGAGAAAACAAACAGTACCCTGGACCCTGTTGCCATCATCCCAAGTGATAAACTACTGGGACTCACCACCACATTGACTCTGAGTGAACTTCAAGATAAGATTCGAACCTTAATGAACCCCGAGATCTTGCAGAAATGGAATTCCCAAAATGAACATCAGACGGTTCTGGATGGATTACCCTATTTCAGGGAACGACTATATCTACCAAGTAAAGATCTGCAAGAATTGGTCATGTCTGGTTATCACGATTCCCTGATCGAAGGCCATCCCGGAATTGCTAAGACTCTAGCCAAGGTCAAATGGAATTATTGGTGGCCAACTTGGCGTAAGGACATTGCTTGATTCGTTCTATCTTGTGGGATATGTGCACAGAATAAATCACAAAGACAGAAACCAGCTGGCCTCCTACAACCACTGGTTATTCCACCGGCTCCCTGGCATACTCTTTCTCTTGATTTTATTACGGACTTACCTCCCTGTCAAGGTTTTAATACCATTCTAGTGGTTGTAGACCTGTTCTCTAAAATGGCACATTTCATTCTATTCAAAGGACTTCCTAACGCTACCGGTCTGGCAAAGGCATTTCTTGAACAGATTATAAACCTGCATGGTTTCCCCTCAGTCCGACAGACAAAAAGAATTCTCGGACCGGCATCGAAAGAAAGCTCCCGATTACCAAGTCGGAGACGAAGTCTGGTTTGCATCAAAACATGTGCCCATAAAAGGTACCCGTACCTTTCTAGGACCCTATACCATCGAATCGGTGATAAATCCGGTGGCCGTCAAGTTAGCCTTACCACCAAGCATGCAAATTCATCCGGAGTTCCATGTGTCACTTGTAAAACCTGTACAACCAGGAACCCGAGTCTTAACACCACCAAAACCTGTGGTAGTTGATGGAGAGCCTGAATTTGAAGTTAAAAACATCCTGGATTCGGGGGGCGCTGTTGCGCTCGATGAAGATGGCCGCCTTCTGATCAGCTCCGTTCCGCGAGGCACTCCTTTTTGCTGAAATCATCCAGTTTGCCTTGGCGTTTCACCACCTAAGCCACGGAGGGGAAGGCTGGTGTGTCGGGGACCCTCCTGTTCTCATCCGGTCCTCTGGATTTCCTTAGCCGCTGAGCTCTTGGCCCCGGCGAGTTGGGCGGGAGCGGGTGCTTCCTCTGATCCCCCGCGGGGCTCCAGGGAATCGCGGCCGAGTCCCGCGGCTTGTGGCCTCCCGTGGGGGGAGGGGCGTTCTTCCCGCCTAGCGCTCCTGCCCACTACGGCCTTCGGGGGAGCGACCGACGGGTGCTGGACCTTCATCGGAGCCGAGAGCGTTCGCTCCGCCGCCCCGTCCTGGGAGGCGTGCTGACTCAGACCGGCCTCGAGCGGCGGGTTGGTTCCCTGATCTGGACTTCATCATACGGGTGGGCGGCCTCCATCGGAGGGGACCCCCCCTGAGGTACGCGTTGCTCCCGCTGGACTCCCTCACATGCGCAGCGCCTGGCCCAGCCTGGGGCAGACACCACATTCCGGCCGCAGCCTGTTGCCCTTCCCGGCTGCCCCGTACCCCGGGCCC
The DNA here is from genome assembly GCF_040938575.1 of Ambystoma mexicanum. Taxonomy (NCBI): domain Eukaryota; kingdom Metazoa; phylum Chordata; class Amphibia; order Caudata; family Ambystomatidae; genus Ambystoma; species Ambystoma mexicanum. The sequence goes on along the minus strand of NC_090931.1, from coordinate 1,467,934,546 downwards.
ATTAACCCGCACCATAAGTCGGGCCGGAGGGCGGCGGGAGGTGCCCGCTCCTACCTACTGCTGGCGACTTCACGGTGCCGAGGGGCACCCCGACCCCTGAATCTCCTCTACTGACCCACCTTGCATCTGGTCGACCAGGGGGCTGCCGGCCTGGCGGTCTTGCCGCGACCCGACGGTTACCAGAGGCTACTCCTGGTTTTCCTGCTGATCCCCCTGGCCCCTGCCTCCTCAGGTTCCCGGAGACACACTCGTGGATCACGGGCCACCACATACGACGGTCAGCCTGGACGGCACTCCTGTCCTTGACCCGGCAACACTGCTTCTCCTGCCGCCAGCCGGCCACGACCTCACACATCTCTGGTGCCCTTTCCTGGTGTCCTGCACCCTCCCCTTCACCTGCGGACCTGATTTCAATACTTGCCGACATCATGTCAACGAGGACTGGAAAGAAGCAATCTTCTATCAATATGTTTGCTAAGCCTTCGGGCGGAACTGGTGCGGAAACGCTATCACAGGAACCATCAACTGCACATGAACCGGAACCTTCCGAATCTCAGAAAATGATGGAGTTCATTCGTGAAGGGTTCACCACAATACATAGTAAACTAGACGACATGAATGGCACGATATCCTCCATCAAGGCACACATGGAGAGGACGGATGGTCGCGTGACTGAGATCGAGTCACGTATGAGTACCGCTGAAGATGGTCTGGGCTCGCTCCGGGCGGAGGTCTCCACGTTATCTACACGCTTGAAAGAGGTAGAGAAGAAGAACGAGGACCTTGAGTCTCGCTCGAGGCGCAACAACCTCCGTATAATCGGGGTTCCGGAGGATGGCATACAAGAACCCATGGAAGACTATGTGGAGAGCATGCTCCTCCGACTCCTCGATTCCCCAAAACTCTCCTCACAATTTTCAATCGAGAGAGCCCACCGTACACTTGCGGCGAAGCCCAGGCCGGGTGCTCCACCTCGCCCGATAATAGCCAGGGTCTTAAATTTTCGTGACCGGGATGCCCTTCTCAGGGCGGCGAGAATCAAGGGAGACCTCTTGTTGGGGGCGGCCAGGATCCACTTATACCCGGACTTCTCGATGGCGGTCCAGCGCGAGCGCAAATCCTTCATGGCGGTGAAGAGACGATTGCGCGACCTCCAGGTCAAATATGCTATGTTATACCCTGCCAAACTCCGGATTGAACATGCGAACCGAGTTTATTTTTTCACGCTACCAGAGGAAGCCTCTAAGTTTATGGATGAACATTTTCCCGGCTAAACCATACTTGCATTAATCCCTCCCCTTGCTTGGGTTTTGGTTCGTTGGCCCACACACTGCACTCTTGGTCAGGCGCGTCATGCTCTTATCTTGGAACTGGCACCACATAGCCCTAACCCAGGACTCGGTTGGTCCCACAACGTGCCGTCAATCCTGGATGCATTACTATAGGAACCCCTGGGCCGTGGAGATACCACCTACCTCGTCCTGTGGACACTGTGTCTGAAAATATGCTTGGTTATGTTTTTCTCTATGTAATGCAACTGTTGGTGTGGGTCGCGAATCTCCATAGTAACCCCTTGTTTCCAATATCGGGTCTAAATACACATACCATCCCATACAAGCTGTTCGGTTGACCCCCACATACAATCTCGTTAAATTGGTTCATTATTGTTGGTCATGCCTGCCTCCCCTCCCCCGCGGAGACATTCCCACATGTCTCCTTCCTTTACTCCCAGGCATTATGTTTATCCTCAAATTGCCTCAAGGTGCGGAGCTCCGCCGTCAGGCCGACTCACAGGCCCCCCAGGCGTTGATGCCATTGTTTTGTATTTGGTTTGTCACCTATGGGGTTTTCATCTCTCCGATTGGGGGAGGGATGTGGGAGGAGGTGGGTGGTAGGGGAGTTAATGTTAAAAAAGGCTTGGTAATTGCGGAGAAGGTAGAGTTCAGAGCACCAGGTGATCTATGTCACTGCGGCCCTGGCAACAATGAGGCCCATTTATGGGGGGCACTGTTCCATCCACCTGTGTTTCTCCATGGCTACTTCGAGGGTGTCGGGTGAGGAAACCATTACATTCCTGAGCTGGAACGTGCGGGGGCTGGGGAACTTCAAGAAAATGAGGCTACTACAGCTTCAGGCTGAACGACATGGTACTAAGATCCTGTTTCTTCAGGAGACACATGCGGTAACCGAGCACTGTGAGAAGTTCGCCAAGGTATGGGGACCACAGAGGTACTATACATCCTATTCCACACAAAGCCGGGGAGTTATGACCCTAATTCATAAGAGTATCAGATATAACCCTATAACCACGACAATAGACCCCCTGGGCCGATTCGTTCTGCTGCATGGCATATTGCGGGATAGGGAAGTGATCCTGCTAAATATCTACGGCCCCAATGTCGATGATCCCGAATTTTTCACTCATCTCGCGTCCCTTCTGGATGGATTCCCGTTGGTGCCCATTCTCTGGGGGGGCGATTTCAACACAATATTTGATGTGGATCTCGATAGATCAGGTTCTCGACCTCGTCACCTCACCAAGGCCGCGTATGCTACACTTTCTTCACTTCCCCGCCTGGCCCTGTATGATGCATGGAGGCTTCTTTACCCCGATTCTCGCACCTTCTCCTTCTATTCCTCGGTGCACGATTCCTTTTCCCGCATTGACAGATGGCTAGTCTCTGATGTGTTCATAGGAAGCATCTCAAACATGTCGATTCTCCCCAGGACTCTTTCCGACCACTCACCAATAACTATTACCCTATCCTGGGGTGTCGATCACGACCGTACTGGACACTGGAGGATGAAGCCACTCTCCCTCCTCGATCCGGTCTTCAGTTCGGAATTGGAGTCGGCAATTGAGGAGTTCTTTGAGATCAACTCCGGGTCCGTCTCATCACAAGCTACCCTCTGGGAGGCTTTTAAGGCCTACGTCAGGGGCATCGCCCTCTCTAAAGAAAATGGCATCCTTAAAACCATCCGTAGGGAGATCGCCGAGAGCGAAGCCACACTGTCCGAGCTGGAGGCCCAATATTCATTAAAACATGCCCCTGAGACCCTTGCCCTGATCGGCACGGAGCTAGACACCTTCCGGGCTCTTGCGGATCGCGAGCAGAGATTTCTTGATAACCCTGGGTTGGCAAGGAGATACGGTGAGGGGGAACGTCCGTCTCGTCTCCTGGCTAGGCTTCTCCGCCGTGAGTTCGGTTCCCCACCCATTCCTGGCATTGAGAGACCTGATGGATCCCTAGCCACTTCCCCCGGCGATGTTAATTCCGAATTCCTCTCCTTTTATCAATCCCAGTATGCTAACTCAGATAAAGCCACCATAGCTGAAATTGATGCCTATCTGGACAGGCTCCCCCTCTCGGTTCTTTCCCCCGATACTATCGAGGCCCTTGAGAGCCCATTTACTCCCTCGGATCTCTCGGAGGCCATAGATTCCCTCTCATCAGGCAAATCCCCGGGATCTGATGGAATACCGATCGAGTTCTATAAACGGTTTAAGTCCTTACTACTCCCTCAACTGGTCACGCTTTGGGAGGAGTCGTTGTTGGCGGGTCAGCTCCCACCCACGCTCCGCGAAGCCACTATCACCGTCCTGTTAAAACCGGGCAAACCCCCCACTCAATGCGGCTCTTACCGTCCACTATCATTAATCAATTGCGATGTCAAGATTTATGCTAAATTACTGGCTTTACGCCTGGCCCCCTTCAAGCCATATATCATTCATCCTGACCAGGCGGGGTTTATTCCGGGACGCTCTACCGCCCTAAATCTGAGGCGCCTTTTTAATGTTATAAGTAGGGTGAGCCCGGACGTCCATGCCGTGGCCGCCACCCTCGACATGCAAAAGGCCTTTGATTCCGTTTCATGGAGTTATCTCTGGCGAGTACTTGATAAATGCAAATTCGGTTCCACGTTTCTGTCCTGGGTCAAGCTTCTATATTCAAATCCAGTGGCCAGAGTCCGCACCGAGGGCCGCTGCTCCTCTCTTTTCCAGATAGCTAGGGGTACTAGACAGGGCTGCCCTTTTTCTCCATTAATTTTCGCTGTGGCGATGGAACCGTTCGCGGATATGCTCCGCCATTTCCATTCCCATAGAGGTCTACGTACCGCCGGGGTCTCGGATATAGTTTCCTTATATGCTGACGACGCTTTACTCTTTATTCGCTCCCCTGAGGCCAACCTTGCCCCAATTGTGGAGGATGTTGTCCTCTTCGGTAATATGTCAGGCCTGACGGTCAACTGCGCCAAATCAACTCTTTTCCCACTCACCCCCGGCACACTCCCCCCTCCCGACGCTCTTGGATTCACGTGGGCCCAATCTGAGATTACATACTTGGGTGTGGTGGTGTCGCGACACTTTGATCGGGTTTTCGAGAGGAACTACCTAGTATACCTCTCAGACCTCACGCAAAGAATTCAGGGCTGGAACAATCTTCCTATTTCATTGGCTGGGAGGATTGGAATACTGAAGATGGTGGTACTCCCTCAACTATTGTACAGATTCGCCAATATCCCACAATGGCCGGGAGTTGAGTTCTTTCAGTCATTAACACGAACCCTCAACACCTTCCTCTGGCACTCCGGGGCGGTCCGCCTTAAGTACAAGACGCTGGCCCTTCCTATGGAGTCCGGTGGCTTTGGTGCACCTGACTTTCTTGGGTACTGGCTAGCAGCCCAGCTTCAACACATTGCACATTGGTTCAACGTGTCCGACCCCCCTCCCCATGTCAGGCTAGAGGGCTTGTCGGTTGGTGACCGTGATATTAGGTCCCTGGTGATCGCACCTATCCCAATAGAATCAGGCTCATTAGACCCGGTGAGGTGCACATCACTAGCTCTATCCAAAACTTGGCAATTATTGGGCACCGCCCATCCCTTCCATGGTAACTTCCCGATCTGGAACTTTCTCCCTGGAATCCCACGGGTTCCCCCCTCGGTAGTTCGCACATGGGCTGAGGCTGGATTTGAATTGCTCCGAGACATATTTGTAGATGGCAATTTCATAGAATGGCCTGACCTCCCTCTACCCCTCAGACAGCGCCCTTCGGTATGGCTTCAATACTCATCCCTCCGTAGAGTCCTCAAACATAAGTACCCGTGCTTCCCATCACTGCCGCCGGATGAGCTGGCGATCACTGAATTGACCTCTCCCTGCCCAATGAGGGGAAAAACTTCCAGACTATACACCTTACTACAATCCAGATCCCCCCCTTCTTTCTCTAAACTAAAGCTAGCTTGGGAGTCTGACCTCGGGGTGGAAGTTACCGAAGACCGTTGGTCCCATATGTGCTCACGTATCCAGAGGGTCTCCTTCAACTCCCGATTTAAACTAATTCAATTTAAGTTACTCCACAGGTACCATTATACCCCAGCCAGACTACACCGTATTTCGAATAGCTCTTCCCCTAGATGTCCTAGATGTGGCTTTGATGGAGCTGGCTACTTTCACATGTTATGGTCGTGCCCCCGCCTCACCCAATTTTGGGACGCTGTTTGCTCCACTGTCTCGTCGGTGCTCGAACACCCAATCCCCCCCAGCCCATTGAAATGCCTGTTTCATGACTTTCCCGAGCTCCACCAGGATTCAAGGAGACTAGCTGGCCTCTGTATGCTTCTGGCTGTTCGGGCGATACTACTCAGTTGGCTTCGACCTACCACTCCGACACATGCAAATTGGCTTAGAGCGGTCACTTGGGCTTCCGATACGGAAGAATCTTGGGCGGTACAACAGCCCACCTGTTCTAGGCCCAGAGACATCTGGTTGAAGTTCCGATTATTTATGTCCCCTCCCGACACTGACTCAGGTCCCACATCCCCCGCGCCCTCCTCTTGTTGATCCCCGGCCCTCCCCTGAATGGCCCCTTGCCGGGTCTGTTACTGTCCTCCTATTCCCCGTTGTTGGCGAGTCGAGCCCCTTGAACTGTTTTATGAGACTGTATTGTATTAAGTTGTCTGATTCTACATGCTCTTATTGCTCACCTGTATCTGTTCTACCAAGCTGAATAAAAATAAAAGTTTAAAAAAAAAAAAACCATCCTGGATTCGAAACGTACCAGATCTAAGCTATACTATTTAGTGGACTGGAAAGGGTACGGGCCTCAAGACAGAACTTGGGAACCAAGTGAACATATTTACGCACCACGTCTGATTAAGAGGTTTCACCTGGCTAACCCCACCAAACCCAGACCTGACGGGAAAGATACCATGAGAGGGGCCTTGGGGGGGGGGGGGAGTACTGTCATGACCACTGTGAGGGGGCACAAGCTGTGCCACAAGCAGGCTCCCTGTCAAGGATGGCACTCTATTAAGAGCGGCAGAGGACACCCAGAAAGGGTTTGGGTGGTTGTGCCAAATAAAGTGGACAGATAGGAACACACACAGCGGAAAGGAAAGGGAGCGAAGAGTAGCAAAGGAAAGGATACAGAATGAATACCCTCTTGGGGTGTATGCAGATATAGGAAAAGAGTATTCCACGAACCTTGGAAATACTCTAGCCTTCTGCACAGTTTGCTATAACAGAGGCCCACGCTATTTGCTCATGACTTGGAACAGCAGCTATGGGTGTCTGTGATGTAGAAACGAGACAAGGGAAGGGGCAGAGGTTGACTGATGGGAACCAACAGACAAGCTCTGTACAAAAGGGTCTACAAACAGTACAAGAGAAGATACTACAGACAAATCCAGGAAAGGAGATGATAGCAAACTAGCAGAAGGATATGAAGGGAAAGTCGAGTAACAGGATAGGATAGCAGAGGACAGTAAGGTAGGTTGAGAGCTCAGAGGAGCAGGAAAGCAATGAGTAAGCCCACAGGAGTGGGACTGTAAGGTAGAAAGCCCAGAGGAAAAGGGCTTAGGGCAACAGAGTAAAGCAGACTGCACGGCAAGGATCCCAGAAGGACCGGGCAGTAAGGAGTGAACCCTGAGGGGCAGGGCCGCTGAACGTAGAAGGTTGCAAAGGACTGTAGAGGGCTGCTAGGCCGAGGACCCAGCGGGAAAAAGGTAGGGGGTAGGCAGTGGAGCGTGATAAGCTGCAAAGTAGGAAGCCCAGAGGACAAGGGCTGTAGGCAGCCGGAGAGAGGTAGGCTGTAGAGCAGGGAGCCCAGAGGACAAGGGCTAAGGCAGCCGGAGTGAGGCAGGCTGTAGAGCAGGGAGCCCAGAGGACAAGGGCTAAGGCAGCCGGAGTGAGGCAGGCTGTAGAGCAGGGAGCCCAGAGGACAAGGGCTAAGGCAGCCGGAGTGAGGCAGGCTGCAGAGCAGGGAGCCCAGAAGACAAGGGCTGAGGCTGGAAAGCAGCAGAGCGTGATCAGCTGCAATGTAGAGAGCCCGCAGGGCAAGGGCGGAGGCTGGAAGGCAGCAGAGCGTGATCGGCTGCAATGTGGAGAGCCCGGCAGGGCAAGGGCGGAGGCTGGAAGGCAGCAGAGCGTGATCAGCTGCAATGTGGAGTGCCCGGCAGGGCAAGGGCGGAGGCTGGAAGGCAGCAGAGCGTGATCAGCTGCAGTGTGGAGAGCCCAGAGGAGCAGGGCTGTGAGGCAGGGAGCCTGGAAGGCTATGGCTGGAGGCAGCAGGGTGGAGCAAGCAACAAGGCAGGGAGCCCAAAAGGCTAGGGCTGTAGGCAGCAGGGTGTAGCAAGCTGCAAGACAGGGAGCCCAAAAGGCTAGGGCTGTAGGCAGCAGGGTGTAACAAGCTGCAAGGCAGGGTCCAAGCAGGAGTGATGGTAAACAGCATACAAGGATCCGTAGACAGACGCGAAAGGAGGAGGAAGGACTCTCAGATGCAAGAGGCTGAGCCATTGCAGGCAGCAGCCTTTATACTGCCTAGCCCAGCACAGAGGCAGGCTAATTGGTTGCACCTGGCTAAACACACCTGCAGGCAATCGGCCACCTCCCTTTCTGTTCCTGGGCTGGTGGAATCAGCGCAAGTCTCTAGGGCTTCTGGGGGGTGTAGTTCCATTGATAACCAATAGGAACAGCCAGGAATCAATGCTTGTAGCCAGGTGCATTATGGTATGCGTAGTTTGTTGGAAATAATAATTAAGCAGCAAAGTCTCGCAAATGGGAAATAAAGTTTCCAAAGTAAATATAGATAGATCCAAGAGTCTGTTGTAAATAAATGATAAACATATAGTCAAAATTGAGCGTAAATGGATGCGCCCATGGCGCAGGCATGACACTCCCACCAGAACCCTGAGGGCCTTAAAACCACTGCAAAAGGGCTCCTGGAGCCAGTCCTGGCGCCTTTGGCACCAGGCTCATATGTAGGAGGGAAGGGCTGTTCAAACTAGGTCCCATTAATGTACATGGGCCTTTAAATCCAACATGGAAGCACCCACAAAGTCTAGTTCTAAGAACCAAGCCATGCGGTCTAGTGTTTGGGTGTGGCAGGCCTGGAACTACTTTCCCTGGTACTACTTTACCTGGGCTATATAAACCACACCCTGACTGCAGAACACGCTTCGTGTTATTCTGCAACCAGCAGCGTGACGCTCACCGTGTCCAGCTCCTGCTCTTCAGCATCTTCCTGTAATCCTACAAGAACAAGATTATTCTGTTTTACCCGAGAAAACACCATCCAGCACTCAGCACCTCAACTGGGCTGCAATCTGTGGAAACCGAGAGAAGAGGAAACATCACTCACCTGTGAGTACTAGCTTAAGGACTTCCGACGAACCGCTACCACAGCTGCTGTTCGAACATTGCGACCTGCAATAACGAGAAATGGAAAAACAATATTAGAACGCGTGCTTCCAAAACATCGAATTCCATCAGTCTTACCTGAATTCCATTGCGCTACGCCACGCTTCCATCCGGAGCACCACAGCAACATCTGCAAAGGAAAAGAGACACATTCAAGTTCGCTTTCAATATTAAACAACCGCACAGCGCTGTACTTACCTTAACGGATTCTGGGGGCCTGTTTTTCATTGCGCTCTCATCCACTCGCAGCACCACAGCGGCCTGTGAGACGAAGAAGAAGAAAACACAGGTTGGCTATAAAAGACAATAAAGGCGCGGCGCTTCGCCCTTTCTCTTACCTAGAAACGTGCGTCTCCATCCGGCATGCCAGCATCAAGACCTTCGCACCTGAAAAGAAGGAGATAAAGACATTAACGAATTCCCACCATAAACAGAACAAAGACTTGCAATTAACAAACCTACCTGCCGACCAGCAGATTCGGGGTCACAGCAGGCCTGGGCCCAAGGAAGGCGTACTGCACCAGTGAAGCAACTCGGGCAGCTCGCCAACAAACGTCAAGCGCCCCTGCACAAGAAACGCAGGACGGATAGCTCACCCTACAAATAACTATGGTGAGAAAAGAACCCAGCGGGAAGGGAATCGGTCAGAGGGAGGTGGGAGATTCACCCATTAGAGACAGTTATCACAAATCCTCCCTTCTGTAATTGCAGATTCATTATTCAGCACTGGGCAACTACGCATCCAGGGATCCAGATCTCAGAGCCTTCCAGATGCCCCCGGGGATATCGGGTGAGCGTAACCATATATGCCAAAAGTTGTCAAAGTGGATACAATTAAAAGGACACCGTGGAGAGTCTTAAAGATGACACCCATAAAAAGAGTAAATGCGTCGATTCCCACTCACTGAGGTATAGGGAAAAATAATCCACCAGTCCAGCAAAAAGATCTGGGGGTCTCGCAAGTGAGGGAGATTTAGCACTACACTTAAAATCTTACCTAACAGTGTGTACGATAAATATGTCAAAACTAACATATTTTTATTTTAAAAGCAGAATAATGTATGCCAATTAAATCATATAATACAAACAGATTACTCAAATGGCAAACGTTTACTGTGACATGATCAGTAATCTGACCTTGTACAGACAGGATATTGACAGGTCTCGGTCTCGGATGGGAGGCCTACCAGAGTGGAAGTCAGACCCAGTCCCACCCCAGAGGAGGAAGGTGGCAGTTGAGAGAGCCCCAGCGTCTTTCCTTTCCCTAATTGCATGTATCTACCTGGGTAGCACCACTGTGAAGCACCCCATAACTCTTCACAAAGATGCTGGCCAGTTTTTCTTTTTATTGCAGGCCACAAAATCCAGTTATGGTCTGAGTGGACTGCCCGCAACAGGAGCGACCGAGACCTTACACAGCCCAGAGAATGTGGTGTACTACCAGATATCCGCATATACTGCAAGCAAGCAGCTGCTGCGGAATCAATCAACCTAGACTTGTTTAACCAAGCCGCAGAGTCGCTTTCTGGCTTTTGGGCCCAGAAATACACAAGGACTTACCTTGGACTCAGCCACTTTGCAATCGAGGACATTTTCCAAAATGGGCCACCATTACTCCAGCAAGGCGGAACCTCAAGGCAAAAAGTTGCGTCGCTTAGGCCCCTTTTTATGCATATTGACATCTGTAACTCCTACCAGGTGGGGGAAAACGGATGAGATTAGCCAGGGAAAGAGGACCAATAGGAGACGGAAGGGATGGGTGGGGGGTTGAGGGGGTGAGTATAAAACTGGGTCCTGGAAGCAGAAAGTTGTGGGGTGTTCGGGTGAGGTCAGAGGAGGAGAAGGTGGCAGATCAAGAGACCAGACGGAGGAAGGATGGTGAACAGGAGTTTGGATGCGATTTACAGAGAAGGTGAGGTATTGGTTAGTAAAAGCAAATGGTACTGTGTTGTGAGCGTACATGTGAGGATGGTCAGTGAGACTGTTATTGAAAGAATAGCGGGTGAGTGGAGGTTGGATGAACAAGCAAAAGGAGAGTGTAGGAGGTGGGGTGGAGAAGTAGTGGCATGGAGACAGGAGGGGGTAGTATTGGAGTGGGAAGAGGAGTGTAGAGGGGAGAGTACCAGCTAAGAGTGTGGAAAGGTGTTAAATTGGAGGGTGGAAATAGGCAGTAGAGAGAGATAGACATCGGAGGGACAGCGAAGGAAGATGTAGGAGAAGAGTGAGAAAGTGGGTGGAGTTGGTGGGAGAAGAGTAGCAGGAGGAATCTAGAGGCCTGCAAGAGATGTAGGGAGAGAAACATAAGGCGTGAAAGGAAGAGGATACATTGGGGTTTGTTTCTGAAAGGCACAACCCTACAACTTCTTAGGACTAACCCTTTGATACCGTAGGATGCCCCTACGACGTCCTAGACGAAGGCTAAATAGAGAAGGCCGACACCTTCAGGCCTTCACAGAAAGCAAGACAGAACGTAGATAGGGGTAAAATAGCAGGCCTCTGTGTTCCCACCGGCACTGACTACCCTATATATAGCAGACTTCCCTAAAAAACAATTGGAAAATGTAAGACTCTTTCCACCTAAATGGAGCAAAAACGCAGATGATATAATTTATTTTTTTAATTTTTTTAATTTGGTTTTATTGAATTTTGTTCTCTGCAAGTCACATTACATTGAAAGAAAATACAAACTCAAGGTTACATAACACGGTCAGAACTTCTTACACATTCACCTTTTCATAACTCTTATCCATCTGTACGACTCGGGCTGCAACAGTTAAACATGACTTTCCCTACCCGCTCCCCCCTGTGGGTCGAGCAAAACATTGTAAGGGTTATTTCAGTGTGTATAAATGGTTAGTCGCGGTTTTATTGATGAGACGGTTTCCCCTTGGGTGAGTTTTAAATGTGTTGACGCGCAACTCCTCAGATTGTGCCAGTTACATTCCAACCCTGAGTATCAGTCAGATTGGTTTTCTGTTTCTCGTGAAAGATGCTTATTTGTATAGTCCATCCATAAAGCCTCGCATTGTGCAGATCTCCCGTGTATGGATGCTGTTATCATTTCCATTGTGCATATATTGGAAGCAACATTGAGCCATTCGTTTTTACTCCGAACTACTCTAGATTTCCATTTTGTCACAAGTGTGGCACGAGCAGCGAGCAACAATTGGGGGGGCCAGACCTCCAATCTTGCTCCATTCATCTTCATCCTTCTCAAGGCCAAATAGTACAAAGTGGGGGTTGGCATCCCTATGGATACCGTCTATGTCTTTAATCCATCCCAGGACCTCATCCCAAAACACTTTTATTCGGGAGCAACCCCACCACATATGCCAGTAATTGGCGACCTCTCCACATTCCCGCCAGCATGTTGGATTGGTTGTTTGGAACATTTTAGAAAGTCTAAGGGGATCATACTGCCATCTGTGTAACAGTTTAATAGTGCGTAATTTATATTGACTTGATATGGATGTCTGTGATGCCACTTTACACATTATTCCCCACATTTCAGGGCTTATCTGTTCTCCCAAATCTCTCTCCCATCTACTTCTCAACGATACCTTAGTTGCGCCTCCTGCTTCTATCAATTCTTTATACATTATTGATATTCGGCCCTTCATCTCCGTCCTAGAGTCTAATACTGTTTCAAAGGGGGTAAGGTCTCTCATCAATTTGGTCTTCCATGCTGGTTTTGTTAAAACCCCTTTTATCTGTATATAGTAGAAGGTGGACAGTGGGCCTATTCCCAGGGCTTCAGGCAGTTCCGGGAACGGGACAAAGTAGTCCTTTTTCAGTAGTTGTCCCACTCTTTCGAATGGATTGTGTCCTCCCACGTATTCCTCATCTTATGATAATCTTATCCCAGCTTCAGCTGCTTCGAGACCGCGGAGTCGATGTGCCTCGAGGTCGGGCGTCGACGTCATCCGCTGTATAAAGGGCTCCAGCAGCGCCCCTTACCTCAGTTCCGTTTTTCCAACGCAACTGCTTCGTGTCACGAACGGCGCATCTAAATATCTTCGACGAAAAAGTCAAGAAAGCGACATCATAGGTCGTCTCCCTCCTCGTCCTCTTCAGAGAGGGAGAGTAACTTACCCTTCAAAACATGATTCCCCAAGAAAATGGGAGGCTTTCAGGGCTTCAATGTTAAAAATATTGGAGAAAGTGGCCCAGACCCCCTCGAAGTTGCCGCGTGGTGATCATGCCTCTACTCACTCTAAAAGTGACAGAGGAAAATCAAGATCCAAACACGCAAGGGTTGAAAAAGAGATGAGAGTATCTTCAAGGGAAAGTTCCCCAACCCCTCACTCTAAATCTAAGCCTCCGGTGCACAAATCGGGGTAAAAGGAATCGGCGTCGAAGTCGAAGGCAAAACTTGACTCGACATTGTCGACGACCATAGCGTCGAAACCGATTACAAAGGTGGCGTCGACATCTGTAGCGTCGATAGCATCGAAGCCTTCTTCGACAGCATAAAACCCAGCGTCTAACCTATCGACGCCTTCAACGCCTTTATCGTGGCCTTCTCTAATACCAAGGCCCAAGTCGACGCCATTTTCTATGCCTAGACAAGTTCCACCTTCTTTGCCTGAAAAGGCTTTTCACCCTCAATCTAGACAGGAATTCTTTACATCCATGTCTTCTATATATGAGGAACATTCCTCTGAAGAGGACGTCACTCCAGTTGGAGTTAGATTTGGGGCTAGAGAGGTCCCTGAAGAACTGGTGGACCCACAATCAAAAATAACAGACTTGTATGATTGCCTACAAAATGCCAGTGGCTTGGACACTTCTCCTGAAGTGGATTTTGAGAGGCCAGACCCTACAGATCATGCTGATCCCAGTTATAAAAATCTTATGGGAAGAGTCATCGATTTTATGGGATGGAAAGCAGCTTCTCCGGATTTTGACCAGGATGACATGACTGATATCCTGAGTGAGGGTCCCTTAAAAGTTCCTGTTTTACCATTCCATAAAGCTTTACAAAAATGGGTAATGATAAATTGGAATAATCCTGATTCAAGTCCAGTAGTAAATAAAAATCTGGTCCCAAAATATAGACCAGCCTTATCAGACCCAGAGTATTTATCCAAGCATCCCTCTCCCGAAAGCCTTGTAGTTCAAGCTGCAACTTCCACTAGGCAATCAGCTTATCCATCAATACCACCAGATAGGGACGATAAAAAAGTTGATGCTTGAGCCCGGAAAGCCTTTACTTCGGGCAGCATGGCCCTGAAATCAACTAATGTCACTTGCACATTAGCAAGATTTACTTATACTCTGTGGGACTGCATGTCTTCAGTGGCTGAACGCATCCCAGAAGGTGAGGAACAGGATGGTTTCCTGGTTATAGTAAAGGATGGTAAAGAGGCTATGGAGGAATGCCTTCAGTCAGGATTGGACACTGCGAATAGTATAATCAGGTCCATGGCTTCTAGCACGGTCTTGCGCAGATTTGCATGGCTAAGAAAATCTGGATTTGCACCTTATGTGCAGTCTAGACTACTTAATATGCCTTTTGACGGCTTGAGGTTATTTGGCAGCAAGGCAGATGAGAGCCTGGAGTAGCTGCAGACCTCGAAAGCGGCGGCAAAATCACTCAGCGCCGCTATAAGACAACCTCAACAACACTCTTACGCAGGCTCATCTTCCTGGAAGAGTCGCCCTTTTCACTTTGATTCCTCTTTTGGAAAAGGGAGAGGGCAGGCCAGTCACAGAGGCCAACGGAGAAAACCTTTTCGTGGTGCAAAAGGGAGAGGTGCTAGATCAGCCACAGCAGCGGCTACTACCTCCTCAGCCACTGTTGCAGCTGCTGCAAAGCCACTTTGATGTCTTAACCCACAAAACCACAGTGGTAGGCAGAATCACTCAGTAACTGGACGAATGGCAGGGCATTACGTCAGATGCGTGGGCAATAGAGATAGTGACCCATGGTTACTGTGTTCCTTTTCATCAAAGACCTCAAGATCATCCACCGGGAGCCAACTCTGTAAAAATTCCAGACCCGCTCCTTGTGGAGGAGATTTTAACCCTGCTAGAGAAAGGTGCAATAGAACATGTACTTGTGGCGGAGAGGAACAAGTGTTGGTACTCTCCCCCCTATTTTCTCATCCCCAAAAAGGACGGAGGATTGAGACCCATCTTGGACTTGAGAAGCTTGAACAAGTTCCTCAGGAAGGACAAGTTCAAGATGGTAACCCTTTCTCAGATCCTTCAGGCTCCCCAACTTCAGGACTGGCTGGTTTCATTGGACCTTCAGGATGCTTACTTTCATGTGCCAATTCATCTCAAGCACAGGAAGTACCTGAGGTTCGCAATAGGTGGTTCTCATTATCAGTTTCGAGTTCTACCATTTGGGCTAACCTCCGCCCGAGGGTTTTCACCAAACTGATGGCGGTGGTGGCAGCGAGTATCAGAAGAAGGGGGATTCACGTCTACCCTTATCTGGACGATTGGCTAATAAGGGCGAGTTCATCCGAACAAGCCCAGGAACATCTGGCCTTGACCTGCCATTTCTTACACAGTCTGGGCTTCTCCCTCAATTACAAGAAGTCACAAATGATTCCAAGCCAAAAACTCCAATTCATAGGAGCGATCCTGGATACTTCCTACGGGAAAGCCTCGCCTCCCGAGGAGAGAGCTCACCACATTCTGCCGATGGTAACGAAATTTCAAAATGCCCTACATCTACCGCCATTCGACTTCCTAAGGTTGCTAGGCCTCATGGCATCCTGCATTTTTCTGGTGCCATAGTCCAGATTGAGAATGAGATCTCTTCAGTGGGCCCTCAGGACTCAATGGTCCCAGTTTTCGGGGGAGATGTCAGATCTTCTACAAGTCCCAACCAAAGTGGCTCAAGATCTTCTATGGTGGGCTTGCAAGGAGAATGTCCTCAAAGGGGAACCGTTTTGGCAACCATGGCCGGAGATAACAGTAGTGACGGACGCCTCGCTGACAGGGTGGGGAGCCCACACCAACGATCTGACAATCAGCGGTCGTTGGTCTCCATCGGAGTCCAAACTACACATCAACCTTATGGAGCTGAGAGCAATCAGACTAGCGCTAAATGGTTTTCTGCCCTCGGAACAAGGAAAGAATGTCCTGATAATGACGGGCAACACAGTGGCCATGTACTACCTCAACAAAAGAGGAGGCGTAGGATCACTTCCAGTGTGCAGAGAGGCAATGCAGCTCTGGTTCTGGGCAATGCAAGAAGGAATCTCTCTCTCTATCGGCAGTTCACCTGGCCGGAGAGCTAAACACGGCGGCAGACGCTCTGAGCAGGCAGAGCACAGTCTCCCACGAATGGGAGCTAGCTCAGGAAGTCCTTCAAGAGATCTTCGCCCTTTGGGGAACCCCTCAAGTAGATCTGTGGCGACCGGGACAAACCGGAAGTGCGAACTGTATTGCTCAAGGGAATTTCCCCCGAGAGGAGCTCTAGAGGACGCGTTCGTAGTGGACTGGGTATTTCCACTCCTTTACGCTTTTCCTCCAATCCCCGTGATTCCTCATGTAATCAGGAGGTTGAGAAGGTTCAGGAAAACCATGGTCCTAATTGCCCCGGATTGGGCCAGGAGGACGTGGTACCCGGACCTTCTGGACATGTCCATCTGCCCTCCAATACGTCTTCCACAATCTCGAGTTCTCCATCCAGAGGTCAAGACACTCAGCCTTCACGCATTGTTCCTGAGAGGCTAAAATATAAGGTATGGGACCTCCCGGATGACGTAATGTAGATTTTGCTTTCGGCCAGAAGTCCAGCAACAAAATCCCTGTACCGGTGTCGTTGGAATAAATTCCTTGACTGGTGCAGGAACAAGAATGTGGATCCATTTCTTTATTAACACTCAAACAGTACTTTCTTTTCTCTTGCACTTAGCCAATTTGGGGCTCCAAGTTAGTACGATAAAAGGTTACTTGGCAGCGCTATCGATCTTTAAGCGCTCCTCGGAAGAGGTGTCCCAATTTAAAATGCCTTTAGTCATTCAATTCTTGAAAGGGTTGACAAATGCATACCCTCAACACCTTTTCAGTTGCCCATCTGGGACTTAAATCTAGTCTTAAAATTTCTCATGTGTGCTCCTTTCGAGCCTTACACTCTTGCCCATTAAGACTGCTCACTCTTAAGAAGATTCTGTTAGTGGCTACATCAGCCCGCAGGGTAAGTGAGTTGCAGGCACTATCTTGTAAGCCTCCTCACACCATTTTCCATAGGGGCAAGGTAATTTTAAAAGTCAAACCATCTTTCTTGCCTAAAATAGTGTCTGATTTTCATCTGTCACAGAAGATTGTTCCACCTTCCTTTTATCCTCCACCTCACGCTAGTAAGGAAGAGGAAAGGTTACATAGACTGGACCCAAAAAGGGCTCTCAGTTTCTATATTTCCAGATTGACAAATCTCCGACAATGTGACCAACTATTCGTTGGATATACTGGGCACAAATTGGGCCTTGCAGTAACTAAACAAACTCTATCCAGATGGATAATTTTAGCCATCTCAGAGTGCTATAAATTGGCTGGAAAAGAGCCTCTGGGTGGTTTAAGGGCTCATTCAACCAGAGGCATGGCAACTTCCACGGCCCTTCACAGGGGTGTCCCTGTGCAGGATATTTGTGCTGCGGCCACCTGGTCATCAATGCACACCTTTGTAAAGCACTACTGCTTGGACTCTAGTTCATACCAAGGAGGACTATTTGCAAAAGATGTCCTTCATTCTGTCCATAATTAAAATGTCTAGTACTCCCACCTCCAAAATTACCACTGCTATGGGAGTCTATCATAAAATGAGGAATACGTGGGAGGACACAATCCATTCGAAGAACAAGTTACTTACCAACTGTAACGTTCTTTCGATTGGATGTTTCTCCCACGTATTCCTCATTGACCCTCCCATCCTACCCCTCCGTACAGTTTACGCCAGTTGCACTCTAACTTCCTTAAAAGTCTAAAGACAAGCCTGATCAACTGATGCGACCATGAACACCGTAAAAACAGTACTGAGGTAACGGACGCTGCTCGAGCCCTTTATACAGCGGATGACGTCGACGCCCGACGGCAGCCCTCGAGGGACATCGACTATGCGGTCTCGAACACAGCACCCCCTGGTGAAACTTTTTTCCGATGCAGCTGAAGCTGGGATACGATTATCATAAGATGAGGAATACGTGGGAGGAACATCCAATCGAAAGAACTTTACAGTTGGTAAGTAACTTGTTCTTCTAAACCGGCCTCATACCAAGCTTGGAACCTTTCTACGTTGGGGATGTGTTTGTTGATTCCCGGGACCATAGGTGACTCACTGGGGACGGCCATGTGGTGATCTTATGCATTTCTTTGCTCTTTCTCCATATTTCCCATATGGTGTTCAGTATAGGTTGGTCTTTAAGTCTATTTTGGAGTTTTTCCTTAGGGTCCCAGAGTCATTCAGAAACCGTGGCTGGTGAGAGATAGTGGTTGTCCTTGTGGATCCATTGGGGGTCTTTTTGGTTGTGTAGGTGAGGAATTAGGATACGGAGTTGGGCCGCATCATAATATTTTCTTAAATTAGGGAGCCCTACCCCCCCCCCCTTTGTCTTTAGGGAGTGTTAGAGTGTCGTATGAAATTCTCGCCTTCTTCCCTTGCCATAGGAAACTCACAATGGCTTTCTTGGCCTCGAAAAAGAAACTTTTTTGGTATCTCTATAGGCAGCATTTGGAAAGGGTACAGGAATCGGGGGAGGCAAACCATTTTAATAGCATTGAGTCGTCCTAACCAGGAGATCGTCGGCTTGTTCCATTTATTTAGGTCAGCACGGAACCGTTGAAGGAGAGGGGGGGAGAGTTAGCTTCATATACGCCAGCCAGGCCTTTGGTAATCTGTATCCCCAAGTATTTCAATTTGTGATGTTCGATCTTGAGGCCCAATGGGGAGAACCTAGTTTCGTTTCCCTCTATTGACCCCTGTAGAGGAAATAGAGTAGATTTAGTTTTGTTCACCTTGAACCCAGAGAGTTGACCATAGTCTTCTAGTAGTTGGAGGGCTCGGGGAATGGATGTCATGGGGTTGGTTATATGTAGGAGTATGTCATCGGCGTCGAGAGCCACCTTGTATTCTGTTTCTCCTAAGCGAATACCTTCCACCCCAGTGTCGGCCCTCATTGTTTTTGCCAGGGGCTCTAGGGAGAGTGCAAAAAGAATTGCGGAGAGTGGACATCCCTGTCGGGTTCCGCATTCTAATTCAAACCATCTGGAGTACTCTTCGTTCACAAATATAGAGGCTTTGGAGGGACGTATACACCGCCCATATTCCCTGTCTGAACCTTGGGCCTATCCCCACCTTTTGTAGCACTGCACTCGGAAATCCCCACTCTACCCTGTCAAAGGCTTTCTCTGCGTCAATTGAGAGGAGGGTCGGTTCGTTGGGTATATTCTGGGATGTATGAATAAGGTGGAGGGTTTTGCCCATTGTGTCCGCCCCCTGCCTCCCTAGTATGAATCCGACCTGGTCGGTGTGTATAAGTTGGGGCATTAATTTCTCTAATCTGGCGGCCAGGACTCTCGTGTAAATTTTCACATCCAAGTTGAGTAGGGAGATGGGGCGGTATGAACTACATTTTTTGGGGTCTCTTCCATCTTTGGGGATTACCGTGATCAATGCACGAGTGAAGGAGTCTGGGGCTATGCCTGCCTCAAGTATTGCATTAAAAAGCTGTGCGAGGAATGGTATTAGTTGTGCACTGAAGGATTTATAAAAACCAGCCGTGTAGCCGTCTTCCCCCGGGGATTTGCCCAATGTCAACCTCTTTATTGCATCTACGACTTCTTGTTCGGATATGGGGCATTCTAGTAGCTCTGAGTCTATGCCTGACATCCTGGGCATATTAATGGAGGATAGGTAAGTTTCTGTGTCTGTTTGGTCTGGGTTTGTTTCGGAGGTATATAGGGTCTGGTAGAAGGTAGCAAAGCATTCCGGGATGGTGGGGGGCGTATCGGTTGGATCGGGGTTGTTCTCTGTTATTTACAATACTTTTCGTTCAGCTCTCTGTTCTCTGAGTCTGGCGGCCAGTAGTGCGTCAGCTTTGCCCCCCTTTTCATAAAATTTCTGTTTTAGGAGCCGAAGCTTGCGCAGTATCTGTTCATGCTCTAACAGTTTTAGTTCTTCCCTTTTCCTTTTTGCTTCGTTAATTTTGTCGAGATCCCTCTCTACATCTTTCCTAATCTCCCTCTATCCGGCAGATTTCAGTCCTGGGTCTATTTTCAATGAGCTTTCGCTCTCTTTTCTTGCGGGACCCCTCCCGTATAAGAATACCTCTCCACCACGGAGCCGGCTCGGGACTCGGGAGCAGTTGGGACTCACTCAGAGCCGAGTGGAAGATGGCATCGCAGGTCGGAGAAGCCGTAGAAGAGGCTTTTGAGGCACTGGACATTGCCGAATACGCCAAGAAACAGCGATGGTGGAACAAAGTTTTTGGGCAGAGCTCTGGGCCCATCGCTGAAAAGTATTCAGTTGCTACCCAACTGGCCATCGGCGGTGCTACGGGATGGTGTGCCGGCTTCTTATTCAAGAAGGTTGGGAGGTTAGCAGCGACTGCTGTTGGAGGTGGCTTTTTTCTTTTACAGATTGCAAACCATACAGGTTACATCAAAGTGGACTGGAAGCGAGTAGAGAAAGATGTGAACAAAGGCAAGCAGCAGCTGAAAATTGGCAAGAGCAGCCAGAAGCCACCTCGTGAAGTCAGGACGAAGATCAATGAGGTGAAGATGTTTGTGAACAAAAACATTGGCTTGAGCGGAGGCTTTGTCGGAGGTTTTCTAATCAGAATGGCATCCTAGGACGGATGCGTCCCCTGGTTGCCTCCTCCCATTTCCCTGGGCGATGGAGTTAGATCATTTAAGGACAATCTGGCATTGCTTCTCAGTCTTGTTGCTGCTCTTCTTTGGGAACTGTTTACCTGTAAGCCCCCGTAATTCTGGCATGGTCCGATATCTGTCTTTTAATATGTAAGCAAAGACTAAACCTAGTTCTGGAATACCTGACTACGACTGTGGCTTGAATTAAGTTTCTTGACATAACGGTTTGCCCTGTTCCCATATATCTCCTTAATTATCCTCCCCACTGCAACCTGGCCCCTGAGTATTGAGTGTTCTCCCTCTCCTCCCGACTAGCAAACTAATGCATTGCTTGTTGGTGATCCTTGTAGCCATGAGCAGCTGCCAGTCTTCATTGGATCCCGCTGCCCTCTGCACAGCTGCTGCCATCAAATCGTCTATTTATAAATGGACAGAATATAACATGGAGAGGTGGGCTTTACAGCCTCCAGGATATTATTCTATTTTGGCTCCTGGAAGCAGATGCAGAACTGTTGGATTTGATGGCCTATGAATTTGTCCTGGAGTTTATTTGCATTATGAGAGAACATTTCTCACCGACTGCCAGAAGGATACTGTACAGCTTGCTTGAAGCTGATCTTTGTATGTATTTAATTACTGGTCAGTATAACAGTTTGCATTTTCCTCAGATGTTGATTGACTCTTTCATTCTTACGGTATTATTGACTATAGTTTGAATGGAGGATGTGGGAGTTTTTGCCAGAGGGTAGCTAAGGGAGGAGGCTGCATTAAGGTGATCTGCCATTGGGGAGCTTTACATCTCTTGTGAGTGGTTTTGTATTGAGGTGCTTGGTTAGTAGTTTTAAAACGGCAACTTCATTCGTGTTCCTCAGTTGTTCAGGAGGAAGCTAGGGTCTGGGTTGGTGGATGAAATGAGTGAGTGGGAACAGTTCTATAGCACTCTGCGAAATGAATTGACTGAGTGCTACAAATCTGTGATCACTCACTCAGACATGCACTAGCACGCACCACACGTAAGGCCAAAGGGGAAAAGGCAGTGTGGGACAGCTGGACACTAAGCCACACGCTACAGAGACATTAGAGGACCAACCCTGGTGCTGAACATCTGCATATAAAACGGAACGCCCATCAAAGCAACACTGACGCGTGAGGCAGAAACTAGCACCATTTGCCTACGCCTCCACACTGACTCGGGCTGACGACCCCAACATGGCAACCACAGATACTACTGGAAGTGAATCGGCGGCCACGAAAGGGGACATCGCAGCCCTGCTAGGAGAAATCAAGAACATGGGGGCCAACATAGGAGGCAAAATAGACAGAATCACACAACGACTAGATAACATGGAAGAAAGGCTTGACGGAGTGGAGAACAACCAAGCATCCATAGACACTCTTGAAGCACAGCTCAACCAGAGGCGTAGGCAAATGGTGCTAGTTTCTGCCTCACGCTCATATATCCTTTGGGGGTTGCGTTGGGAGTGCGTAGTGGTCACAGTAAAGGCCAGTGGGACTATACTTTTGATGGGGGTTTTTGGTTTGATAGCACTGTGCCCCCCTGTGCAGTAGTGGATTGTGCACTTAGTTTCGTCCCTTTCCGAGACACGTCAGTGTTGCTTTGATGGGCGTTCCGTTTTATATGCAGATGTTCAGCACCAGGGTTGGTCCTCTAATGTCTCTGTAGCGTGTGGCTTAGTGTCCAGCTGTCCCACACTGCCTTTTCCCCTTTGGCCTTACGTGTGGTGCGTTGGGTTGGTTCCTTTACCTCTTATTCAAAGAAGAGTCGATTCGCAAGGTCACGTTGCTTCAAGCGTGCGGGAGGATGTCTTCAGAATGATTCCGGGGGCAGCTTGTTATGTTGGGGGTCTGCCGGAGCCACTCCTATTGAGTATTTGTTTCAGTTTAGATGTCCTTGGTCTGTTCTTTATCTCTTGGGGGACAATAGGCGGCAGTGACGCTTGTAGGTCCTTGATGTGGCTCACATCCAGTTCTGTCCTGGTGGTCGGGCCAAATGAGGATCGTTGTGCGATGCCTTCAATTCACCTGTTATGAGAGAGTGTTTAGCGCACCAGTCTCTGGGCAGTGAATTTGATTGAAGTCTGCGGGGGCTTCAAACTGTGTTGCTACCGGGGGCACACAGGCTTCCTCCCCTGCATACAGTTGGGTTGGGTGCCGTTGTCGTTAAGTGTAGTCTGATTCACCCCAGCATGTGTTTGGAACTTTAATTTGACTGTCTCTTTATTTGCCCCTTACTCGTATTGGCGGCGTTGCGCAGATGGAATGTTCCTATGCAGCCTGTGGGAGCCGGATTCATTAACTCTGCATCATAAAGTATTAAGGGTGCGTTCAGGGTGGATGCACCTATAGCTCAGCGGGAATGTTGAGGTTTGGCAGTGGGGAAGTCTGTATTTGCTGGACTCACCGCTTGTTTTGTTGTGGGCTCTTTGCCTGCCTGATTCGTGGCGTGTCCCTCAGAGGATGTGCTCCGTGTTGATCCGGCTGCAGCTTAAGCAGAGGAGCGCGTGGGGGGGCCGGGGGCCTCACTTGGACGGCTGCCACCAGTCCTCTTCAGACAGGGGGGGCCTCTGGGTGCCCCCGCCACACGGGTCCGCTCTGTACACCGCACCGCAGCAAGGTGGTAGATGATTGGGGCCGGTCCCGCCGTGGTCCCGTATTATGGAAAGCGGGTCGCGGGGGATGGAGGATCGGGTGCGCCGTAGTCCGAGGGACCCACCTCTGCAGCTTGTTTCCTCTCGAGGGGGTTCTCCGGCTCCTCCACAACTCAACTTCGCACCGGTGCACTATTGCTTGAGGGGCCTTCCGCTTCGGTCGACACACGTGTGCATGTACAGTTTCAGTTTCGGTTGTCCGAGACCAGCCGGCTGTAGCTTCAAGGGTGCTTTCAGAGGGAATCCCGGCCCTATTTCCTTCGGGATTTTTTCCACAGGGGGTGTGGGGGGGGGGATATTCCTATTCCAACGGCGGTCTCACGGTACTTATTCGTGGGGGGGCCACAAGTGGGGGCTCGTTCCACTTTATGGGGCCGCAGCGACGGAGCTCACGCAGAGAGCATAGTTGCCTGTGCGCCCCCTGGTGGCCAGTTGTAGATGATATAATTTTAATGGATCAAACCGCATCGGCTTACAAAGAGCTCTTAAAACATTGGCTAATTATTCGTATGCAAACGGCCTCATTAGGAACGTGGAAAAAAACTAAAATTGTAAGTTTTACCAATCAAAGGAAGCCAATACAAATGCAATGGAAGGTAAATAATAGCACTATTGAGAGAGTACCTGATTGTGTTACCCATGAAAGCTGATGTCCAGGAATACATTGTACAGAAGGCAATGTGGAAACTAGCGACCATTATGGCGCTCATTAAAAATTGCTGTGGATACAGTCTTCTAGGTGTGTTGTATATAAACAAAGTCTGGTCCCTACCATTTTATATGGTATATATACAACCTTCGGCTAAAACCTGGTATAATACGCCAAGAAACCCCACAGGTGGCAACAGTGCACGATATAAGAACCTTTAACATAACCTAATGCCATTAAATAGAATGCTGAATATAAAACTCTGCAACTTATACTTAAATCTTATTAAGCATCAAGAAATTGACATACACAAGTTTATCTGTAAAGAATTGAATACCAAGGATGATGATACACTATTGAAGAATCTTGATGAAAGGGTGAAAACATTCATACAAATGATAGCATCAAGTCCTGATTGGTCACTGGATTTCGTTTTGTAACAAAATAATCAGCATGAAAGGACCAGATTTGGGACAGTTGTAACAACGTCATGCATGTAACTCAGTATATGTGCAGGCAACATTTAATAGAATATATCTATAATAAAGGATTATTTGTTGAAATTCCCTGGTCCTAGTGTCAGGAGGCTTTTTGTCATTAAGAAGATTTAACTTCCTCACGTGCCTGGCAGTGAAGGGGCCTAGATTGAAAATTGCTCGTAATGAACGTTACTGTTAGAACCTGTGGCAATAAGGCCAGATTAGAATCGTCGAGGCATCTTTTGATTGAGTGCGAAGCCTTGAAAAGGATGCTGTACTTAACCAAACTTGGGTATATATATGAGTGCTTGAGAACGGATGATTTCTGGAGACACTGCTTAGCTGGAAAGAACCTTTCCCTAACAATTGCACTAATGAGTTTCTTGCAGGAAATGAAGAAATGAACTGGTAGTTGCAACCGGGCCAGAGGATGCAACCAATCGGGTTGCTTGAATTGCCGGCTGGATATACTGATACAAGCCTGCGTTCCAAGCACGCTGATGGCTGCTTCCCCCACCCCACCATCTTCCCCCCAACCCTGCCTTTCCTTCTAATTTCCCGCCCCTCGCCCCCCCAGCCCCACTTACCTTATTACTTCAGCGGTCGGCCGCTCCATTCCCTCCTGGCCACCATGGAAATGGAAACGGGACTCGTATGGCAGTCATCTTAAGTAAGCATTTTGTTCCAATGAACGGGACACCGTGAGGCAATCCCGTTCATTGAAACAAAATACATTCTCTTAGCACAAGTTTCCGGATTGCAAACCTGGGGTGCTAATAGCCATAAGCGCACATTCCACGGTCTGGAACGCGTGGTAACGGCACCAGGACCCTTGCTAACGGGTGCTTATGGCTTAATTATTTGTTATTTTAGTAAGTTACTGGTATGCATATTTGTAATAATTTCATGTAGAAGAGTTATCATATTGTAAAACGAATTTGTCTTGAAAGTTAGGATTATAGCTGTAAAACACAATACATTTCATTAAAAAAAATAGTATGGGTAAACAAAGCAGATGCTAATCTGTGGAATAGGAATGCCTGGGTTAAGGGAGGGTTTTGATTTTACTAGACGAGAGAGTGAAGGATGGCCCTTAAAGCAGTTACAATAATTTTATTAAAAACCATTGGACCGTCTCTGGGAGTTGGAGTGTTATTAAGGCCATCTTTTACAGTACAAAATATAATTCCATTAGTAAAGTGCTGAGAAATGACTTCCATAGATCACCATACTGAAGTTCACTTGTGCAGGCATGATTCCTTCTGCGGATACTAAGCATTGCTCTTTATAGTCAAAGGACCAGAGTTGGCTGATGATTTCAATTTCCTGAAATAATAGATGAAATAATCTCAGTAGGAAAATGTCTGTTTTTTCATGTATCTCCCTTGTTCGAATCTTTGGTACAGGGCCTTGTTTAGGTTTTTTATTTTCAGCACAAAGTTTTCTCTTCTCTAAAAAGGGTTCTTACAAGAATAAAGATTATGTCTATTATAAATTAATCTATGTCTGCCAAGTCCATTCTGCTCGTTGTAAGATTGCGCTGCTTCTGTAATGTCCTTAGTGTGCAGGATCAACCTCGGTTTGCTGAAGCATGTATGGATGGGCTCTCACTTTTGTTCCGAGACCTGTAAGGACACAGTAGTCAGGTCTGTCAGTGTGCAAGAATGCATCATTTTTTAGAGGATGGCTGTGTATAAAAATAATAATAATAATAATAATAATATGCCTTCTGCGAGTTTCTAAGGGAAGCTCAGTAAATGCGCACTTGACTATATAACCATGTGTCCCAGACAGTCTCTGTTTGTAAAGCTGTGCTCCGTTAGGCAGGTATGCGTGTGTTCTCGCACACTGTCTGTAACCTTCTTCTTTGTATTTCAGGGATGACCTCGGACAGACTCCATTCTCTGTATCTGCAGATAAATTGACCAGAACTGCCTTTCGGAAGTACAGCGCCAAGCATCCAGGCAAATACAATTATATGAAAGCCCTGGTATGTGTATGCAAAGTCAGACATGTTTTGTGATCATGCAGGTGTGGCACTGGGCAAGGATTATTAACAACTGTGATAGAGGGCTCTAGTTTATGGGTATCTAGACTCACCCAATAACATCCCTCTCCTCCATCGGATGCAATCATTAATCTTTTTATTTTTATTTTGCCTGTATCACTTTTCATCTCACTACTCTACTTGTGGTGTTTATAGATACACACATATACAAGTACAAAGTGATGGCAGGAAAACACCTCCTGGCCCTTGCAGTCGGTCTGTTTCCCTACATTTTGTTGCACAGCACCTCCTGGCTGGCCCTCACAGTCTGTCTGTTTCCCTACATTTTGTTGCACAGCGCCTCCTGGCTGGCCCTCACAGTCTGTCTGTTTCCCTACATTTTGTTGCACAGCGCCTCCTGGCTGGCCCTTGCAGGCTGTCTGTTTCCCTACCTTTTGTTGCACCACATCTCATAACCCTGGTAGTCTGGAATACAGATGGTGGAGAAAAAGAGAGGGGAAACAAAATAGTGGCCCATAGGTGTCAAAGGGACTGCACTAAAACTCTGACTAATGCTTAACAAGCAAAGCTTACTGGAAGCATTTACATTTCAGTAAAACAAAATGTGTGCATTCGAAAGAAAATCAAAACTGGAAGTGAAAGCAGGAGATAAAGTTAGATAATTGCTGTGTACCCAGGAAGCATGCTAATGGAAAGCATTCCATTTGTGGCGAGTTTCCTGGAGTTGAGCGATTGTTGCAGAGATGTTCTGTACCTTTTGAGGCTGTGGTGTTGCTGCAGGCTCAGTTGGAAAAAACATAGCTTTTTCAATGCAGGGATGGGGTCACAAGACAGCAGAGCCCCACCCATCAAGCCCTGAAATTAACACTCTGGCATTGTGAGCAATGTCACTAAAACCCCTCAATCTCTTCGAGCTAAGAACACCCTTCCGCTGGGCACAGGGATGGTTAGTGAATCAATCTGCCCTTTTTGGCTCTCCAGATGTTTTGAACTACTGGATCACACACTCTACCTACAGAGAAGAGCTTCACTGCCATTTGGTGCGCTCAAAAGACCACCCTTCCAGTCATAGAGCCCATATTTTTGTGCAGACCACAATGAACTACTTTTAGCAAAATTTGGTTCAACAGCCCCATCAAATTACAGATCTCCACGTATAACCTCCCCATCACCTCTACCATTAAGCATTATCAATTCCCAAACCGCTAAGAACTCTCCCCGCCTCAAATGCTAGGAGTATTTTTAGACTGCAGATCTTCCACCACCTGAGCTATAACAAAGGGACCTGCACCGCCAAATACAGAGCTATGCAATGAATCTGGGCACCCTCGATTTGCATCACCAGTCAAAATAATAAAGGATGAGTCTTCATTTCCGACCCCCTACTTAGAATATCAGAAAAGCATGGCCCTCAGCGGGTGGGCATGCTCCAGATTGTAGGGAGTATATATTCATATACAGCCAAGACTCAACCTCCTGTATATTAATCGGCATATCAGTTTCGACTGCGAACAGAAAGCCTCCTTCAGGACGACAGGGTTTCCCCTCAGCCCTTTTAAGAATCAGTTGGTAACCATCTAAGGTGACCACTTCACACAACCGCACTTAAGTAATTACGTGATGAATTATTTGAAAGAAAACTATTAAAGTCCTGCAATTTCCATGGTATTCATTTTAAGACCATATGCTTTCAATCAGGAGGATTGATGGGGTGCTGGTCGAAGTACAAGAGGCAGCCACGACCAATCCATGACATCTACTTGATCACTCCTAGTGTTGGAATCAGCATGCTTACAATTATGTAAGTCAGTGCACTCTTGCTGCACTCTATCCAAAGTTTCCCCGTCTCGACTGAAGGAATGGGTTTAGCATGTGGAATGCAGAGGGAAAAACATGGTAATGAATTTCTTAAATGTCTGCGCCTCTGTTTCACTACATTAAAGTCTGCTTCCTTTTAAAACCAACTTTAAAATTGCAGGTGTCCTAAAATAAATGTACACGTGCAAGATTAGAAAAAATCACAAAATTCACTTGGTCAATATCATATGTAGAAACGACTCTTAGGGCAGGGATTTCAAATAACAATTGCATTACGTGACATTTGTTTACAGGGGGTTGATGAGGTTACTGAACATTTGCCTAGTTCTAATCAAAAAAGGTTATATAATTTGACCAAAGACTGTGGGAGTAAATGTATCTCACCTAACCAGGGAGGTGCAGGGCACTCGAAGCATTGAGAGGATGCCTGGCTAATTTCTCAAATTCTGCAGAGTACCTCTTTCAGGTAGCGAAAGTTGAGATTCCATTAGACTTTTTAACTGCTCCATGAAATTACTTGTGTTCACAGCCTTTGTAGGTGAAACACCTTCCTCTAAATTGACCCCACGTGCCCCCTCTTCTAAACCTAAGCATGCATGTAATAACCTTGCATCCACATCCAAGTGTATTGTGTCCAAGAGCGTGCACATGTCGGAGGGGCAAAGATCTGTTTAGTGGCTGTAGTTAATTTGTTAAAATACAATGTTATGGAGTTTTTATTCACTAGGTTTTTAGTCTTGTCAATTACCACAGAGTCCAGTGTTCGCAGTGAATGGGTTTTAGTTATCCTACTGCGTAAATTGTAACCATTTATGTTAGCACGGTAAGGTGAGGGAGTAATCATAAGGAGAGGTCTGCTTGTGTTCCACAATGAAAAGCGCCCCAGTACAGGGTCATAAGAGCTGCTAATAGAGCCCCGGCGGGCTGCGTAGAGTGCATTGACTACTGGACACTTGGCAAGACGCTTCTCTCCGCTGCTGCGCTTTAGTTGTAGTGTTCTCCTCTACCTGCAAGCTCCTCCCCTGGACTGCACTCCACCATGTCTGCGTCGACTACGTGTCACTTGGCAATACACTTCACGCTTTTTCTTTCTTTATCACGTTACTTGTTTGTTTCATTGCATTTCTTTATTGATCTGCATTTTAATATAAAGTGTAGGTAATCTCATTTTGAGATTACTGTGTTTATATAGAATTGTGTGAATTTAAGTGTGCTTTGTAGTATATAGCATTCTTAATTGTTACTTGCTTAGTGTGGTAAGGCCTAATAGCTAGCACACTTGTATACATCTTTGTGGAACTCTGTTAATTTATTGTCTCCAGAAAAAAAACCTGTTGGGTGTTAACTGCATGTACAAGCTAGCACATGATCTCTCAAGTCTGCCTTACTGCTCAGCGCACGCTACTTTGAGAGTTTTGTAAGACCAATGGTGAAAAGTACTTTCACATCTTCTAGATTGGCTCCTCAGAACCCTCCCACAGGGCTAATTCTGAAAATCCCCCAAAACCTGCCTACTTTTACACCTGATCAGAGTGATCTGTAAGGGAGAACATAATGACCTTGTGGGGGGTTGGGACTTGTAGGTGTTCCAGCAAGAAGCAATACCGTGGCCCACTATTGTTTTGTCTCCCCTTTGCCTCCTGTGGTTAGCTGCAGACTGAAGTCTCTTAGAAACCTGCTGATAACTGCAGTGGAAAGGGGGAAGGATTAATGTCTGACGATCCACTCCACCACTACACGTGATGAGTTCTCTCTCCGTTCTCTATTAATTGATTTCTCTCTTTTCCCTTTCCCTTCCTTCTCTCCCTTTCCATCCTTTCCTTTCTTTTTCCTTTTTTGTGTGCAACTGTCTCTCACTTTCTTCGCTTTAACCCGCCAGCTTCATGGTTTCATCCTTTTCCGGTAAACTCTATATTTGATACTAAATGTATCTGTTTCTCCACCTTTTTTAAGATCCCACCCCCATTAACTGCTGAGCTTGAAACTAAGAAAGAGGAGAAGAAACGTGCCCAGAAACTTCTGAAGAAACAGCGTGAGAAGGCTGAGAAGGAAGAGAAGAAACGGAAAGAGGAGGAGGAGGCAGAAAAGAAGCGGTTTGCATCCCTGAGTGACCGTGAGAAGGTGAGGCTGCAGTTTGTGATCAGAGTAGTGATCGGAGTAGACTTCAATCTGTGGAAAAGGCCAGGGTGAGGCTTCTTTAAGAAGACTTCCTGTGGAAAATGTTAGGGTGAGCCAGTGATTAGAAGAGGGAAGGATGGGCCACTGTGGAGAAAAGGTTAAGGGTGGACCTCCCTGTGGTGCAAGCTTATCATGGACCTCTCTGCAGAAGAGGTCAATGTGGAAATGTGTGGGTAAGAGTCATAGTCCAGGAGACAAAACTCCTACTGAGTGTTTTTCTGGATCTACACCATTAGAGGAGAGGGAGTGCTTCAGAAGGCAAGATCCCAGCATGGGGTCTGTCACAGCAGTAGTCCATTTGAACATTACTTGGCCTGAGGGATGTAGAGAGGTATTTTATGGAGATTATAAAGTGAGGGTGAGCACATTTACCTGGGGAAGGCTGGGTCTATCAGGCAGGGGTGTTGTAGTCAGTGTGGTTCCTGTATAAAGGCTCCAGCTGCTGGAAATTGACCTCCAGATCGATCTATCTATCTATGGTATCTATAGAGCACCTATGGCCCCAAGGTAGATGCCTTATGCCCATAGGTTCTCTATAAATAACCAGCGCTATTCCTCAAGAGGGATAGGGAAGGGAGCAAGGTGACGGTCGAGGGCAAGCAGGAGAAAGTCCTCTGTGTCACTATGTAAAGGCTGTGCATGCGTAGGGAATTCTGGGCCCTGTCTTGTTACTGCGTCAGGGCTCTACCAGCTGAGCAATTCCCTAGGAGTCATTTTCACTGTATGAAGGTCTTATCGGTGTATGACCCCTGTGCCTCTTATCGCTGTCTAAAGATGTAGACTCAACCTGCTGGGGATTGATCTTAGTGGCATTTACTGAAAAACGGCTTCACGTGGGCGAACAACGAAACTAAGGCTAAAGGAAAACACTCTAACATACAAAGATATCTGTCCCTCACACATATACATACAACAAAAGTAATTCAGGTACTCTAATGGTTGTTCAGGTTCAACAAAACAGTATTCAGAACCACAGGAATTCTTTGATGCCCGTTGAATACAAGTGTCCAGCAGTTTTACGGACAAGATCCCCCTCAACGAGGAGTTCTGTCAGGCGATAGAGTGGTGGGGGGGATGGGATTTCAAACCCTGCCATACCAGGAGACAGTCACCACAGACACCTCTCTGAAAGGTTGGTGGGCTCACACCAGACATCTACATGCCAGAATTCTGTGGCTTCCGGAAGAGAGGGATCTGCACATAAACATACTGGAGCTATGGGCAGTGTTCTGGGCCCTCATGTCTTTCCTACTGTCTCGGAAGGGCAAGGTTGTGAGGATCTTCACGTACAACACCACCACCATGTTCTACATCAGGAAGCAAGGGAGCACTCGATCCCCAGCGCTCTCCAAGGAAACTCAGGGATTGTGGCACTGGGCCATCGGACAGGGGATGTTCCTCGTCCCGCTCCAACTGGCAGGCGTCAAGAACACCATCGCAGACTCCCTCGTCAGTGTTAGGCAGAATTGTATGCAGTACCCTCTGGGACCACCACACACAATTAGGACTACAGGTGTAAGCAAAACCAACCTTTGGTATAAGTCTGTACTACACAGTTTTTGGTAGCAGGGCTGAGCAGTCAGGCTTATCTCAAGAGGGAATGTGAGCAGTAATGATGTTACACAGAGATCTACAATCACAAGTATTCAAATAAACTCTTACTCTCAAGGTTTCTTGGTAAAACACTTATTAATTTATTTCACACCCAGTTATAAAATATTCACTAGAAGGAGGCAACTAAATATTATACACAAATATACTTCAGTACTAAGCTACAAGTTTCTGAGGCATTCAGAACACTTTGAAGTAGGAGCAAAAAGGCATAGGTTATTAGAATATCACAAAGAAAGTTCACAGTATTCTTAAACAGTGCAGATACTTTGAGTTCACCAGAAGAGTCAATAGAATTCAATAGGTTAGGCCAAAGTCAATGGGCTAAAGTCTTGGATAGCATAAAACAGTTCTGGTAAGTAAAACGGTAAAGTCTCTATAAAAGTTCTCAGATGTAGTTTGCGAAATGAAGAATCATATGCTGGGTCACAAGCTGATCAGGCCTGAAAGTTGCAAAAGTTTCACGCACCTTCGCAGTGAGAGATAAGTTCTCTCAATTGGGTTTTCACAGTACCTTTATAATGAAGAAAAAGATGCAGCTGAAGACTTCTGTTCCTGGCAGTTCCTGCAGATCTCGCTGTTCCTGAGCCTCAGTCGTGGGGACAAGAGGGAGGACGTCGGGGACTCCTGCACTGCACTGGGACTGGTCTAAAAGCTGGCAAATCTTCAATTCCGGTAGCTGTCTTCAAGCACACAAGCTGGTGTCCTACTCCCTGGTTATTCGGTTTCCTGCAGCACTCTGAGGAAAATACAACCAGCTCTGAGAATGGTATCTAGGTGGCTTACGAGTTGATTGGTTCCACCAACTCAAAGGGAGAAGTCGTCCTTGCAGGGGCTTCTCTGTCGAGGTGAACTTGGTGATTCGGACCTTCAGCAGGGCTTCACCGGGCAAACCAACAGGCCAGGAGTTGCAGCAGTCGTCCTCTTCAAGCTCGTCTTCGGTTCTTTCGTTCCAGTGGTCGACTTTGCCTTCCAAGCCAAGAGACTTGCATTTTATTCAGTTCTCTCCCATTCATTCCAGCCTAGCTGTCACTCACCCAGCAGGGTGGCTGTCCTTGCCGGACAGTCAGCCAGCCAATCACGCCAGTGTGCATTTGGGTTTCCTAGGAGACTAAGCACAGGGCTTTTCGGGCACCTCCCTCACTTCCTGCCCACCCCAGACACTCAGGCGCCAGAGGCAGTCTTCAGTCCTGAAGCCTGCCAAAAGTGTAGGAACAAAGGGACCAAACCTGTTTTGGCGCGCAGAGATAAACTCTAGAAGGACCTTTCCAAAAAGAAACGGCAAAAAAGGAGACCAGGACCTGTTTTTACAGAGGGGGCTCAGACGCCATCTTAAAAAACATGGCTCCTGCGATTTTTCATTACCCGTGTTCGCGAATGGGAAAAATCATGGTAGTTCGTTGTAAAACCACTGCCACCTGCCATTTCGATAGGAAAGGGTAGCATTTGACTGCTACATGAATATTTAGACACGGGATAGATACTAAGTAACCCCTCCAGCACTCTATTGTAAGATAGGGTGTGCTGGGTCTAGGAATTTAAAAAGACTAGTAAAGTCAATTTCACTTTACTTTCTCTGGGAAACAGTAGTTTATCCCAGGGAAGGTATTTAAACCCTGGGACAGCCTGAAAGGCTTCCCTGTGTCACTGCACTGAGGGTGCTGTGCAACACAAATGAAAAGGTGATGCCTATGGAGTTGTCTAAAACTCCATAATCAAAGAACACACGAGTAAAACACACATCAAACTACATGAGAGAGTGGGGAAAAAAGGCTCACACTCTCTCCAGGTAAAATAATCAGGTCCTCAAAAATCCAGCAAAGTTGCTGGGGGTCTCTAAGGTGAAGGGAATTAGCACATTTATGAGAATTCTCCCTAACAGTCAGGAAACTGCACGCCTGCCACGAAGAGGGAGCGTAGTCAAGATCAGGTGGACCTTCTGTTTCTTTAATGGGGCAGACCCCTGATCGATATTTTTGCCACAGCTGCAAACTCCAAATGCCAGAAGTTTGGCAGCAGATTCCGCCAACCGAGTAGCTTGGGGGACGTGTTCTCCTTCCTGTGGGAGGTTCTGTTTCTGTACTCCTTTCCCCCGTTTCCTCTCCTTCTACATGTGATCAACACACTCGGACAGTGTCAGTGCAGGATGATACTCACTGCCCCGGCGTGTTCGAGGCAGATTTGTTATCCAAACCTCCTCAGCCTATCGGCGTCGCCTCCAGTCAAGTTGCCGGTACTTCTGAATCTGCTCACCAGAGAGGGGGGGGCGCAATCCTTCATCATGACCCTGGATCCCTGAACCTGAATGCATGGCTCCTACAGCCTTAAAGTTTGGGGGTTATGAGCTGCCAACGGACTGCAGGGAGGTCCTCGCCAAAGCCAGGGCGTTGTTGACACTAATGTGCTATGACCAGAAGTGGAAGCCTTTTTCTATGTGGTGCCAGTCGCAGATGATTACCCGTCTGAAAACCAACCTTTGGTATAAGTCTGTACCACACACTTTTGGTAGTGAGCTGAGCAGCCAGGCTTATCTCAAGAGGGAATGTGAGCAGTAGCAGAAATTACATAGAAGTAGCGCAATCACAGTGGTTCAAGTAGACACTTACACTCAAGGTTTCTTGGTAAAATTACTTAAGCATTTATTTACACAGTCATTTAGAAAACTTTCACTAGTAGAAATCAACTCAATATTAAACACCAGTATACTACAGTATCAAACTCTAAGTTATAAAGACAGTTTGCGCTCCCTGAAAAAGGAGCCAAATGGCACTTCAGTACTTTTAAATAGGAATAAAAAGCATAGGTTTGTACAAAGGTTTAGAAAGACACTTCTTTTAGATAATGCAAAGGTTCAGTGTACCAGGAGGGTCAGTTCGATTCAATAGGCTAGGCCAAAGCCAATAGTCTAGTGTTCTTGGATAGGACAGCACAGTTCTGGTACAAAATGGAGAAGTCTTTGTAAAAGTCTTTAGAAGTAGTTTTGACGATAAAGAAAGATATGCTGGGTCACAAGCTGATTAGACCTGTGAGTTGGGAAAGTTTCACGAACTTCCACCGCGAGAGTTAGGATCTCTCAACCAAATGGCACAGTACCTTAAAGTGGAGCAAAAAGATGCAGCTGAAGACGTTGGTTCCTGGCAGGTCCTGCAGGTCTCGCTCTTCCTGAGCCTCAGTCGTGGGGACAAGAGGGAGGACATCGGGGGACTCCGGCACTGCACGGGATCGTTGTCAGAGCAAACAAAATGGCATCACTTCAGCTCAAGTAGCTGTGGCTTCCAAAAACAAACTAGTATCCTTCCCCCTGGTTAACCTTAACCAGCTCCGAGAATGGTATCCAGGCGTTTGCTGAGTTGATTGGTCCCACCAACTCAAAGGAAGTAGCCGTCCTTGAAGGAGCTTCTCTGTCGAGGGAGTTTCAGGCAATTCGGACCTGCAGCAGGGCTTCACCGGGCAAACCAATGGTCCAGGAGTTGCAGCAGTCGTCTTCCTTCAGCTCGTCTTCGGTTCTTTCGTTCCAGTGGTCGACTCTACCTTCCAGTCCTGGCGACTCGCCTTTTAAACAGTTTTCTCCCATTCATTCCAGCCTAGCTGCCACTCACCCAGCAGGGTGGCTGTCCTTGGCGGATTGCATTTGGGTCTCTTAGGAGACTACGCACAGGGAGTTTCTGGCACCTGCCTCACTTCCTGCCCACCCCAAACACTCAGACACCATGGGTGGACTTCAGTCCTGAAGCCCGCCAAAGGCTCACGAACAAAGGGACCAAACCTGGTTTGGCGCGCAGAGTTAAACCCAAGAAGGACCTTTCCACAAAGAAACAGCGAAAAAAGATGACCAGAGTCTGTTTTTACAGAGGGGTCTTGGGCGCCATATTAGAAAACATGGCTGACCCGATTTTTAGCTACCAGTGTTCGCGGTTGGGAAAAACCATGGCAGTTCGTTATAAAACCACTGCCACCAGCCATTTCAATAGGAAAGGGTAACATTTGACTGTTACAAGAGTGTTTAGATATAGGGGATGCTAGGCAGCCCCTCCAGCACTATATAGGAAGATAGTGTGTGGTGGGTCTACGAATTTAAAAAGACTAGTGAAGTCAATTTAACTTTACATCCTCTGGGAGACAGTAGTCAGTCTCAGAGAAGGTATTTAAACCTTGGGGACTCCAAAGGACACCCCTGTGCCACTGCACTAATGGTGCTGTGTGACACAACAATAAAAAGATGATGCCTATGGGGTTATCTAAAACTCCATAACCAAAGAACACAAGAGTAAAACACACATCAAAATACCTGGGAGAGTGGGACAAAAAGGCTCACACTCTCTCCAGGGAACAAAATAAGTCCTCAAAATCCAGCAAAGTTGCTGGGGGTCTCTAAGGTGAAGGGAAATAAGCACATTTCTGAGAATTCTCCCTAACACTCGTCTCCCCCAGACTAAGGGACAGGAGGATTTAATCCACCCCTGGATGAATCTCCTTACTCCAGTCGGTCAATCATTCTGGAGAGACCATCCACATTTTGGTGATTACATCCTGGCCTGTGTTCAACGGTAAAATCAAACCCTTGGAGGCTGATTGACCATCTCAGTAGTTTTGGGTTCTCCCCTTTCATCTGCATTAACCATCTCAAGGGTTGGTGGTCAGTCTGAATCACAAAAGTATTTCTTTACAAGTATGGTCTAAACTTCTTCAGTGACCACACAATAGCAAAGCATTCTCTTTCAATGGTTGCCCACCTTGTTTCTGGTTCCTTCAACTTCCTGCTAATGAAGCAGATGGGGTTCTCCCTACCTTTCTCATCCAGCTGACTCAAAACTGCACCTATACCTGTATTGGAGGCATCTGTCTGCACAATGAAGGTTTGGCTATAGTCAGGAGCTCTCAGGACTGGAACTTGACAAAGGGCTTTCTTAAGTCCTTCAAATGCCTTACTGCACTCCTCTTTCCATCTGACCTTTTTGGGAAATTTGGGTAAGGAGACTACATTTAAGGGAGAAGCTATGGGCCCATAGTTCTCAATGAAGTTCCTATAATAACCAGTGAGACCCAAGAAGGCTCTCACTTGGGTTTGAGTAGTAGGGGTGGCCCAGTCTTGTACAGCTTGTACCTTACTAGGCAATGGCCTTATTTCACCACCTCCTCCCTCATGTCCAAGGTAGACCACTTTGATCTGACCAATTTGACATTTACCTGCCTTTATGGTCAGACGGGCCTGCTCAAGAGCCTTCAAAACATATCCTAAGTGGTCAACATGTTCTTTCCAAGTAGGGCTGAACACTGCAATGTCATCCAAGTATGCCATGTAGAAGTCCTCCATCCCATTCAGAACTTGATTAACCATCCTTTGGAATGTTGCAGGTGCATTCTTTAGTCCAAAAGGCATTACCTTAAACTGGTAGAGGCCTGCTGGGGTTGAAAATGCAGTTTTCGAATGGATTGTGTCCTCCCACGTATTCCTCATCTTGTGATATTCGTTATCGCAAGCTTCGCTGCTTTGGAAAAAAATGTCGGCAGAGGGCGCTGTGCTCGAGGTCGTGGCGTCGATTGTCCCTCGATGGGCTCCGTTCCGTGTCGACGTCACTGCTGGTATTAATAGCTCGAGCCGCTCCCGTTGGCTTCAGTTCCGTTTTTCCGATTGCTTCGCTCTCGTGAACGGCGCACTTCGAGATTTTCTGTCCGAAAATGTCATCATCATCTACTGCTTCTACACCCAAGACTGGGTTTAAGAAGTGTATCGACTGCGGTTAGAAGATGTCAATCACCGATCCTCACCGTATCCGTCTTTGGTGCCTGGTTTCAGATTATCAAACCGTCGTCTGGCTCCTGTCAGTCGATGACGGAGAAGGCCCTCCGTGAGAGGAAAGGTAAACTAGCGGTGGGGCGGCAGGCGTCGAAGGCCACTTCGAAGGCCTTGTCAAAAAGACATAAAAAATCATCCAATTCAAAAGAATTGGAACGTCACAAAAAACACTCAAAGAGATCCCAATCTCGTAGTAGATCGAGGCGATCTTCATCGTCATCTTCTAAAAAAGTTAAAAGGAGACATAGATCTCCATCATCATCCAATACATCGACTGAATTGGTTCGATGTCCTACAAAATCGGATTCCCCGAAAAATGGGAGGATTTTAGAAGAAAAATGATGGAGGTCTTTGAGAATGCGGCCTCGACCCCCTCAAAGAAACCCCAAAAGAGCCAGACCCCGGTCGCTCCATTGGACGACACAGGGAAGTCGGGAACTACTGCGGTAAAACCCAGTAGTATGGGTGAAACCCGTAAAACTCGAGTCGACAAATCGTCGAGAAATCCTCGAGAGTCGAGTGTTTCACCGATACCTCATAAAAAGCAGAAGTTGTCGAAAACATCCGCAACTTCGTCAACGCCATCGGCGCCGACAGCTTCGACATCGAAGCCTAAAATGTCTTTGACGCCTTTGTCGAAGACTTCAACGGGTTCGTCGAAGATTCCTTCGACGAAAAATCAGGAGGAAGAGAGGAGATTTATGGCCTTACCAAAATCAGACTTTTTTTAAGTCAATGTCGATGTCTTCAATTTTTGAAGAAACTGGCTTGGAGGATGAGGAAATCTCGCCTTTTGGAGTGCAATATGGCACTAGACAGGTTCCAGAGGAACTTATAGACCCTGAATCTAAGATGAGAGACCTGCGCGAGACTCTGCATTCTGCTAGTGGCATTGACACGTCACCTTAATTGGAGTTTTCTAGACCTGACCATGCAGAACATGCAGATTCAGGGTGCAGGAGTTTAATGAATAGAGTGGTAGAATATAT
This sequence comes from Ambystoma mexicanum, assembly GCF_040938575.1. NCBI lineage: Eukaryota > Metazoa > Chordata > Amphibia > Caudata > Ambystomatidae > Ambystoma > Ambystoma mexicanum. The sequence continues at coordinate 1,467,895,821 of NC_090931.1, read as the reverse complement.
GGGCTGGGGTAAAGCCTCACCCACTTTTGAACAGGACGATATGACGGACATAATAGCTCGGGGCCCCCAGAAAGATCCAGTTCACCCCTTCCATAGGGCGCTTCAGAGAACAGTGGAAAAGAACTGGGAAACCCCTGACAACATTGCTGCGGTAAACAGCAATTTTCCGAAGAAGTATAGAACTTCTACTTCTGATCCAGAGTATCTGAATAGACATCCCACTCCAGAAAGTCTGGTTATTCAGGCTGCAACTACTTCGAAACAAATTGCATATCCAACCATACCTCTGGATAGGGAGGATAAGAAGGTTGACGCTTGGGCCCGTAAGGTTTTTACTTCGGGTAGCATGGCCTTAAAGTCAACCAATGTCACCTGTACCCTGGCCAGGTTCACACATACGCTGTGGGAATGCATTTCGATGGCGGCTGAACATCTTCCGGAAGGCGAGGAAAGGGAAGGCTTCCTGAATATTGTCAAAGACGGGGAGGAGGCAATGGGGGAATGTCTCCAGTCTGGACTGGATACTGCTGAAAGTATTAGCAGATCCATAGCATCAAGCACAGTGCTACGCAGATTTGCGTGGTTGAGAAAGTCGGGTTTTGCACCAGATGTGCAGGCCAGGCTTCTCAACATGCCTTTTGATGGCTCGAGTCTGTTTGGTAGTAAGGCTAATGAGAGCCTAGAAAAACTACAGACCTCAAAAGCGGCAGCTAAATCCCTTAGTGTCTCCATGCGACAACCTCAGAAACCCTATTCGGGCTCATCTTCCTGGAGGGGTCGTCCTTTTCAGTACTACTCTTCTTTTGGTAGAGGAAGAGGAAAGGCTTTTCAAAGGGGCAAAAGAAATGTCACTCGTGGTGGACGAGGAAAGACTACAAAGCCATCTTCAGGAACGGCATCTTTACCCTCAGCCGCTCATGCAGCCGCCTCCAAATCACTCTGAGGCCTTATAATACAATACACCAGTGGGAGGCAGAATCTCTCAGCATCTGAAAGAATGGCGGGGCATTACTGCAGATGCTTCGACACTGGAAACAGTAGCTCAAGGTTACTGCCTTCCCTTCCTAAAAAGGCCTCAGGATTATCCACCGGGAGCCAACTCGGCCAAAATTCCAGACCCGCTCCTTTTGCAGGAAATTTTAACCCTGCTAGAGAAAGGTATAATAGAACATGTACCTGTGGCGGAAAGGAACAAGGGTTGGTACTCCATCCCAAAGAAAGTTCAAGATGGTAACCCTTTCTCAGATCCTTCAGGCTCTTCAACTCCAAGACTGCTTGGTATCATTGTACCTTCAGGATGCTTACTTTCATGTGCCAATCCATCCCAAGCACAGAGTACCTGAGGTTCGCAGTTGGCGGTTCTCACTATCAGTTTTGAGTTCTGCCATTCGGGCTGACCTCCGCCCCGAGGGTTTTCACCAAGCTGATGGCGGTAGTGGCAGCGAGTCTCAGGAGAGGGGGGATTCACGTCTACCCCTACCTGGACGACTGGTTGATCAGAGCACGTTCTCCCGAACAAGCTCAAAAACATCTGTTGATCACCTGTCCCTTCCATCACAATCTGGGCTTCTCCCTCAATTTCAAGAAGTCCCACATGATACCATCCCAAAGACTCCAGTTTATCGGAGCAGTCTTGGACACTTCCTCGGGCAAAGCCTCGCCTCCCGAGATAAGAGCTCTCCACATTTTGCAGATGGTAACAAAATTCCAGAAAGCCCAGCATCTGCCGGCCTTCGATTTTCTGAGGTTGCTCGGCCTCATGGCATCCTGCATTTTTTTGGTGCCAGAATGAGAATGAGATCCCTTCAATGGGCCCTCAGGACTCAGTGGTCCCAGTTTTCGGGGAGTATGTTGGATCTTCTGCAAGTCCCGAGCGCAGTTGCTCAGGATCTACTATGGTGGGCTTGCAAAGACAACATCCTCAAAGGGGAATCTTTTTGGAAACCATGGCCAGAGATAACAGTAGTAACGGACGCCTCACTCACGGGGTGCGGAGCTCATACCAACGATCTGACAATCAGCGGTCGTTGGTCTTCATCGGAGTCCAAACTACACATCAACCTGTTGGAGCTGAGGGCAATCAGACTAGCGCTGAAGGCCTTCCTGCCTTCTGTACAAGGAAATAATGTCCTGATAATGACGGACAACACAGTGGCCATGTACTACCTCAACAAAAGAGGAGGCGTAGGATCACTACCACTGTGCAGAGAAGCAATGAAGCTCTGGTTCTGGGCAATACGGGAAGGAATCTTTCTATCGACAGTTCACCTAGCCAGAGAGAAGAACACGGCGGCAGACGCTCTGAGCAGGCAGAGCACAGTCTCCCACGAGTGGGAGTTAGCTCAGGAAGTCCTTCTGGAGATCCTCACCCTTTGGGGAACCCCTCAAGTGGATCTGTTCGCGACTGAGGTAAACCGGAAGTGTGAACAGTATTGCTCAAGGGAATTTCCCCCGAGAGGAGCTCTAGGAGACACGTTCGTGGTGGACTGGGATTTCCCCCTACTGTACGCGTTTCCTCCAGTCCCTGGGATTCCTCAAGTAATCAGGAGGTTGAGAAAGTTCAGGAAAACCATGATCCTAATTGCCCCGGATTGGGCCAGGAGGACGTGGTACCCGGACCTTCTGGACATGTCCATCTGCCCTCCAATACGTCTTCCGCAAAAAGAGGATCTTCTCTCGCAAGAGGAAGATCGGGTTCTCCATACAGAGGTCAAGACACTCAACCTTCACTCATGGTTTCTGAGAGGTTGAGATACAAGGATTGGGATCTTCCGGATGACGTTATGGAGATTTTGCTTTCGGCCAGAAGGCCAGCATCAAAATCTTTGTACCGATGTCGTTGGAACAAGTTCAGTAACTGGTGCAAAGATAAGGATGTGGACCCTTTTCAATGTGGCTCCCCAATGGTGCTTTCTTTCCTATTGCATCTAGCCAATCTGGGTCTCCAGATCGGAACAATTAAAGGATATCTTGCTGCGCTGTGTATTTTCAAGCGCTCCTCGGAAGAAGTTTCTTACTTAAAAATTCCATTAATCATTCAGTTCCTGAAAGGACCTACCAATGTATATCCACCAGTACCGTTTCATGTCCCAACTTGGGATTTAAACTTAGTTCTTAAATTTCTAACTTGTATACCATTTGAGCCTCTGCACTCCTGTCTATTGAGGCTTCTAACACTAAAAACTGTCCTTCTTGTGGCATTAACATCAGCCCGCAGGGTTAGTGAAGTACAGGCTCTCTCATGTAAACCTCCATATACCACTTTTTACAAGGACAAGGTAGTTCTTAAGGTTAAACCATCTTTCTTACCGAAAGTAGTTTCTGACTTCCATTTGTCACAAAAAATTATTTTACCAACATTCTATCCTCCTCCTCATTTGGGTAAAGAAGAGGAGAGATTGCATAGACTGGACCCCAAAAGGGCCCTCAGTTTTTACATTTCAAGAATGTCAAAATTACATCAAGATGACCAACTCTTTGTGGGTTATACAGGTCGTAAATTGGGGTTAGCAGTGACAAAACAAACTATATCCCGCTGGATCATTCTGGCTATATTGGAATGCTACAGATTAGCAGGAAAAGACCCACCGGATGGGCTACGGGCTCATTCCACTTAGGGAATGGCTACTTCTGCAGCTTTGAAGAGGGGAGTCCCTGCAAAAGACATTTGCTCGGCTGCAACATGGGCATCAATGCATACCTTCATCAAGCACTACTGCTTAGATGCCTCCTCCTCCAATGAGGGTTTATTTGCCAGGGCGGTACTTCATTCTGTCCATGAAAACAATAACTAGCACTCCCACCTCCAAATTTATCACTGCTATGGGAGTCTATCACAAGATGAGGAATACGTGGGAGGACACAATCCATTCGAAGAACAAGTTACTTACCAACTGTAACGTTCTTTCGACTGGATGTTCCTCCCACGTATTCCTCATCGACCCTCCCAGCCTACCCCGCAGTACAGTTTACGTTTTCTTACACTTTCCTCTCACGATGGACCTATCAGTCACAGGACATACCTGGGTGTTCCAGGAGTATTTCCTTGAAAAAGCAGAACTGAAGCCAACGGGCGCGGCTCGAGTTATTTAAACCAGCAGCGACGTCGACGCGGAACGGAGCCCGTCGAGGGACAATCTGCACCACGACCTCGAACACAGCACACTCTGCCGAAAAAAAAAATTCCGAAGCAGCGAAGCTGGCGATAAAGAATATCACAAGATGAGGAATACGTGGGAGGAACATCCAGTCGAAAGAACGTTACAGTTGGTAAGTAACTTGTTCTTCTCCTTGGCATGGTCTGTCAGGGCTATTTGCCAATAGCCTGACGTTAGGTCAAATGTACTGAGGTACTTGGCTGAACCAAGTTTATCCACCAGATCATCTGTCCTAGGTAAATGATGGGCATCAGTCTTGGTGACTGCATTAAGAGCTCTATAGTCCACACAGAATCTCAACTCCTTGGATCCTGCCTTTGGCACTATTTCAACTGGACTAGACCATGGACTTGTAGATGGCTTTATTACAAGCATCTTGTTGACCTCTTCCTTTATGTGGGTTCTAACATTATCTGACATCCTGTAACCTCTGCTTCGAGGGGATTGTGTCCTCCGACATATTCCTCATCTATGACAGTAATCACAACCGCTGTGCTGCTTCGGAAATTTTTACGGCTCCTGCGTCGATGACGTCGATACGCTGTCCCTCGAGGGCCTCCGTCGAGCGCCGACTTCACTGGATGTTATATGTAGGACGCACGACGCCTGTAGCCTCAGTTCTGTTTTTTCCACGAACGTGTTCGCTTCGGAATCTCGGCGCGCCTCGGTTCTTCTCCTCTTGAATCGGTTCTTCTAACTTGGTTATTGTGAAAAATGTCTTCGTCTTCTTTTACCCCGCGGTCGGGCTTCAAGAAGTGTCGGGACTGCGGTTCCAAGATATCCTTGATGGACCCGCACGACGTCTGCATTTGGTGCATTGGCGAGAGCCACGCCACCGATGACTGCGATGAATGCCAGTCCTTGCCGTCGAAGGCCTTGCAGGAGCGGAAGAAGTTGACTGTAGGTAGGGTTTCCAAGCCCCGTAAGTCGAAATCCGCTGGGCTTTCGACCGACTATTCGAGGGTCGACTCTCCGCGTCGGCGTAAGTCCAGGTGGTCTCGTTCTCGGAGTGGGTCCCGCCAGTCCTCTGCCTCTTCTAGGCACTCTCGCAAGTGCCGTCACCGGTCCCCTTCCCCGTCCTCGTCTGAGGGCTCCTCCAGACGGCGGGTGGCTTGTCCCAACAAGCATTCATCACTGGCTGAATGGGATGCATTTCGCAAGGAGATGATGGCGATTTTCAAATCACAGGGAACTGTTCCATCCGCGCCTTCGAGAGAAGCCGGTAAGGAACGCGCTAGGGCCACCGCTCGCACGCCTTCGGGCTCGGGCAGTCAGCGCGATCATCAGGATCCGTCGAGGTCCCGATCGGATCGCCATAGCTGTGCCAGGTCCAGGTCCCGGTCCTCGACGCCCTTGAGACCGTTTGATCCTGTGAAGCCTTCTAAGAAGGCATCAGCACCATGTCAGTCGAGGGACTCTCTCGAGGCTCCGGCTCCGAGGAAGACGTCGGCGCTGAGGCCGTCTAAGGACACGCTCGGGGCTCCGGCCTCGAAGCCGTTGTCGAAGTTGTCCACGCCTTGCTCGACGTCGATGCCGATTCCATCGACGCACTCAACGCCTTTTGAAGAGGCTTTACCGGAGGTGCCTCGGAGGGCCGTGGAACCTCAGAGGAAGGCCCTGAGTAAATCAGTGAGGCCTGTGTTTGAGCCTTTTTCTGTACCTTCATCCAGGGATTTATTCCAGCCTTTGGATTGCATCTCAGAGGTGGAAGAAGGGTCAGATGAGGAATGGCTTGTACCTCCTGAGGTTCCTGATGACCTGTTCTCTAGTCAGAGCCAGATGGAAGACCTGCATCAATCCTTGCATGACGCCAGTGGTCTGGACATCTCCCCGGGGGTTGAGTTTGGCAGGCCGGAGCCTGGTACACACGCCGAGTCTTCGTACAGGCGTCTGATGTCGAGGGTGACGGAGTACTTGGGGTGGTCTGCTCCACCTGTGGATTTTCTTCAGGATGACCTGACATTTTATATGGCCTTACAGAGAAGGGTGGCAGTGGCTTGGACTGCTCCAGAGAGTCTCCCGGCAGTGAATAAGTCGTTACTGAAATAAAAACCTCCAGCCAGTGGCGACCCCAGCTACTTGTCTATGCACCCCACTCCGGAGAGTTTGGTGGTGCAGGCGGCTACGGCCCCAGCTAAGCAGGCTGCGTACCCTACCATCCCTCCGGATAGGATTGACAAGCCCCCGGTTGGACGAAGAAAGTATTTTCTTCTGGGGGTATGGCTTTAAAGGCAGCCAACTCCGTTTGTGCCTTGGCAAGATTCACTCACACTCTGTGGAATTGTGTATCTTTGGCGGCTGAACATATTCCCGAAGCAGAGAAACGGGATGGTTTTATTGCCCTTGTGCAGGATTGCAGGATTGCAAGGATGCCATGTGTAAATCCGTTCAGTCAGGTCTGGACGTGGCAGACTGGGTCAGCCGGTCCATGGCGGCGAGCACCGTGATGCGCAGGTTTGCATGGTTGCGGAAGTCGGGGTTTGCTCCTGATGTACAGTCCCGGCTTCTCAACATGCCCTTTGATGGTGACCATCTTTTTGGCAACAAGGTTGACGAGAGCCTTGAGAGGTTGCAGACCTCCAAAGCTGCAGCGAAGTCGTTGAGCGCTGCAGTACGTCAACCTCCGCATTTTCGTCCTAGGGGACAGCAATGGAGGGGAGGTTCCTTTCGATACTACTCTTCCTTTGGTAGATCGAGGGTAGCTGCCAGTCAAAGGGGCCAACGTAGGAGTACCAGAGGTGGAAAACAAGGTACTCGAGGTGCCAAGGCCGCTCGGGCAGTTGCCTCTTTGCCCTGAGGCACTGCCGCAGCCGCTTCCGCTCAGTCATGAGGCCATGTCCCATGGTTCGCCGGTTGGGGGAAGGCTGGCGCAGCATCTTGTAGAATGGCGTGCCATTACTTCAGATGTGTGGGTTCTGGAGATCATAGCCCACGGCTACTGTCTTCCTTTCCGGCAGAGGCCTCACGACAATCCACCGGGGAAGCTCTCTTTGAAGAGTCCGGATCCGCTCCTTGCGCAGGAAATCAAATTGCTGCTGGAGAAAGGCGCCATAGAACTGGTGCCTGTAGCGGAGAGGAACAAGGGATGGTATTCCCCATATTTTTTGATCCCGAAAAAAGACGGGGTTTGAGACCCATCATGGACTTGCGTGGTTTGAACAAGCTCCTCAGGAAGGACAAGTTCAAGATGGTTACTCTCTCTCAAGTCCTCCAGGCCCCTCAACTTCAGGACTGGTTGGTGTCTCTCGACCTCAAGGATGCTTACTTTGATGTGCACAAGAAGTACCTGAGGTTCGCGGTTGGCGAATCGCATTTTCAGTTTCGGGTCCTGCCGTTCGGATTGACCTCCGCCCTGAGGGTCTTCACCAAGCTAATGGTGGTGGCGGCAGCGTATCTCAGGAAATGGGGGATTCATGTCTACCCCTACCTGGACGATTGGTTGATCAGGGCGCGCTCTCCCGAGCCCTGGATCATCTGTCGGTCACCTGCCACTCACTTCACAAGCTGGGCTTCTCCCTCAACTTAAGAAGTCTCATTTGACACCTACCCAGCGGCTCCAGTACATCGGAGCAGTGCTCGACACATCCCTGGGGCAGTGTTCGCCTCCCCAGGTGAGGGCTCATCACATTCTGCAGATGGTGGACAAGTTTCAACATGCCCAGAGTCTCCCGGCGTTCGAGTTCTTGAGGTTGCTCGGCCTCATGGCATCCTGCATTCTACTTGTGCCAGAGGCCAGGCTGCGGATGAAATCTCTGCAGTGGGCCCTCAAGATCCAATGGTCTCAGTCCTCCGGCAGGATGTCGGATCCCGTTCAGGTGCCGCCCTCGGTCGCCCAGGATCTTCTGTGGTGGGCCGTCGAAGGCAATCTGATGAAGGGGGCTCCATTTTGGCTACCCTGGCTGGAGGTAACGATCGTGACGGACGCATCCCTCACGGGATGGGGAGCTCATGCCAACGAGTTGACAGTCAGCGGTCGTTGGCCTCCGTCGGAGTCCAGACTCCATTTCAATCTGTTGAAGCTGAGGGCCGTCAGGTTAGCCCTGAAGGCTTTTCTGCCGTCTGTGCAGGGAAGAGTGTCCTGATTATGATGGACAATACAGTGACCATGCACTACCTTAACAAAAAGGGGGGGCAGGGTCTCTCCCACTGTGCAGAGAAGCGATGCAGCTCTGGTTCTGGGCCATCCAGCAGGAAATTTCAATCTCGGCAGTTCATCTGGCTGGAGATGAAAACCCAGCGGCGGGCGCTCTGAGCAGGCAGAGCACGGTCTCTCACGAGTGGGAGCTGGCTCAGGAAGTTCTTTTGGAGATCTTCGCCCTTTGGGGGACCCCACAAGTGGATCTCTTCGCCACCAGTGTCAACCGGAAGTGCAAAAGATTCTGCTCGCGGGAATTTCTTCCAGGAGGAGCCTTAGGGGATGCGTTCGTAGTGGAGTGGTCCTTCCCACAGCTGTACGCGTTACCTCCAGTCCCTGTCATTCCGCAAGTGTTGCGGAGGCTACAGAGGTTCGGTTCCCGAATGATCCTCATTGCTCCGGCGTGGGCCAGGAAAGCGTGGTACCCGGACCTTCTCGACTCCACTCCGTCTTCCCTACCGAGACGATCTGCTCTCACGGGAGGGGGGTCAGGTTCTCCATCCAGAGGTCAAGTCTCTCAGCCTTCATGCTTGGCATCTGAAAGGCTGAGGTTTAAGGATTGGGACCTCCCTGAAGACGTGATGGAGGTGTTGCTTTCGGCCAGAAGGCCCGCAACAAAATCCCTGTACCGTTGCTGTTGGAGAATGTTCTGCGACTGGTGCAGGGTACAGAATGTGGATCCTTTTCAGTGTTCAATTCCTGTGGTTCTGTCTTTTTTGCTTTCATTAACCCACAAGGGCCTGCAAGTGGGTACCATTAAGGGTTACCTGGCGGCGCTGTCCATATTTAAGCGCTCATCTGAGGAGTGTTCTTATTTTAAGATTCCTTTGATTTCTCAGTTTCTGAAAGGGCTAACTAATGTGTTTCCTCCGTCACCTTTCCAGGTGCCCGGTTGGTATTTGAACTTAGTTTTAAAGTTCCTGATGGGAGCTCCGTTTGAGCCCTTACATTCTTGTCCATTGAGACTGTTGTCCTTTAAGACTGTATTTTTAGTTGCGGTTACTATCCGCCAAGCCAACTTTCACGGTGTTCCATAAGGACAGGGTTGTCCTTGGGGTTCGTCCTTCTTTTCTTCCGAAGGTTGTGTCGGAATTTCATTTGAGCTAGAAGGTAGTTCTTCCGGCGTTCTATCCTCCTCCGCATCCTGGCAAGAAAGAGGAGAGGCTCCATAGGTTGGATCCTAGGAGAGCTTTAAGTTTCTACATCTCACGCATGTCCCTGGTCAGAGTGGACGATCAGCTATTTGTAGGATACGCTGGAAGGCGTTTGGGTCAAGCTGTTTCTAAGCAGACCTTGTCCCGTTGGATCATCTTGACAATCTCTGAATGCTACCGTCTGGCGGGTAAGGACCCTCCGGTGGGCTTACGGGCTCATTCTACTAGGGGTGTGGCTGCCTCCACTGCTCTGCAGAGGGGTGTTCCCATTCGTAATATTTGTGAAGCAGCCACATGGGCCTCTGTGCATACTTTTGTAAAACACTATTCCCTGGATTCTATCCATGGGCAAGATTTGGCCTTTGGCAAGGCGGGCCTCTATTCTGCAATTTGATTGGGCATTCTAATATTCTAAATTCTTTTCCCACCTCCATACGTTGGTACTGCTTTGGGAGTCTGTCATAGATGTGGAATACGTCAGAGGAACATCCCGTCGAAAGAATGTTACCAGGTAAGAAAGTAACTTGTTCTTTTAACAGGTAAACAGTCACCAGTGAGAATATCATGTTGGCACAAAGGGGTTAAGCCTGGTGATAGTGAAAACAAGGAGGCAAACTGATTTAACAGAAACTTGCACTCCTCCTGTTGTTCCAGTGTCAGATTAGAAGAGAGATTAACCCTTTCTATTTTCTCATCCAAAGGTTGTCCCCTGAGGAGATCAGGTAGAGGTTCACTCTCTTCCTCCTCTTGAGCTGAAGCTAGAAGCAAAGCTCCCACTTCTGGTCTGGTGACATAAGCCTTTAGGCGGTTGGTGTGAAAGACTCTGGGAGCCTCCTTAGGATTGCCCAAGTCCACCAGATAGTTGACCTCTCCAAGTTTGCCCACAACCTTGCAGGGTCCTATCCATTTGTCCTGTAAGGCCCTCTGCCTTGTAGGAACCATAACTAAAACTAGCTGGCCTTGAATACATTCAACCATGTTGGCCTTCTGGTCATGCCAATGCTTCACCAGAGCCTGACCTGCTTTTAAGTTATCTGATGCCTCTGTTATCATGTGTGTCATTCTCCTCCGGAGACCTAACACATAGTCCGTGACTCTCACTGGCTTGGGGGAAAGGGCACTCTCCAACCCCTCCTTAATTAGGGCCAATGGACCTCTAAATGGATAACCATAGAGAAGCTCAAAGGGACTGAATCCAACTCCCTCCTGAGGGACTTCTCTATAAGCAAAGAGAATGCATGGCAGTAGAAGGTCCCACTTTCTTGTAAGGGGTTCCTCTAAAGCCCCTATCATGCTCTTCATAGTACGGTTACACCTCTCTACCAATCCATTTGTCAGAGGATGGTAGGCAGTTGAGAACTTGTAAGTCACTCCACAGTTCTTCCACATGGCCTGCATGTAGGTGGACATAAAATTAGATCCCCTGTCAGAGATGACCTCCTCAGGAAAACCTACTGTGGTAAAAATACCAAGTAGGGTCTTAGCAACAGCCTAAGCTGTAACAGTCCTCATAGGTATGGCTTCAAACTACCTAGTAGCATGGTCTACTACAACCAATATAAATCGGTTGCCCCAAGAGGTTGGAGGGTCTAAGGGACCAACAATGTCGATTCCTACCCTCTCAAAAGGGACTCCCACCACTGGGAGAGGCACCAAGGGTGCCACATTTTTGGATCCACTCTTACCAGATGTCTGACAAGTGTGACAGCTCCTACAGAATTGATCTACATCGGACTCCAACTTAGGCCAGTAGAAATACAGAGAAAGCCTTTCCTTGGTCTTCTTGAAACTCAAGTGACCAGCCAAAGGAATCTCATGGGCTAACTGTAGAAACTGTTGTCTGCTTTCCAGAGGCACTACAAGTCTTCTGTGGTCCCCTGGAATAGACTCAGTAGGTTCACTGTAGAAGAGGCCATCTTCCCAGTACAACCTATGCTTCTCTGGCTCTTCCCCTTCCAACTGGGAAGCTGCCTGTTGGCGACGACCTTCAAGAGCAGGACACTCTCTTTAACCTCTGCTGAAGTCTGCCCTACAGGGGCCACCTTCTGCCAGTAAAGACTGCAGTTCAGGATGGTCTTTAGGATCCAGATCTCCAACAGGGGCAAGGTCTTCTTCCAGCTCTGATTCTTCAGCAGCTGATTCAACCTTTCCTGGTTGGTTCTCCCTCTCAGCTTCAGCTGGTGGAGTAGTCACAGGTGTGACTTTGGACAGTCTCAGTGATGTCCATGTTGGTAGCACAGGAGTGCTTTCTGGTTTCTTCTTTGAGACCTTGGGTTTCCGCTTTGGCTCTTTCCTTTTTGAAATTGCAGTCAGTAACTCCTGTGGGCTGGGTGTTCTAGTTTCCTCTACAACAACCTCTGGAGAGACATCTAATGTACTCTCCCTGGCCCTCCTTGTCTGCTCCTGTTTCCTTTTGCTGGGAGGCCTGGGGGTGCTTGATACAACTCCTAGAGTTTTTAAGTCATTCCCCAACAGGACTCTATCGGGCATCTCACTCTGCACACTAACAGATATCTTTACAGTCATGTCATTGCACTGGATGAGAGCTGGCAATTGTGGAAGCATTTGAACAGGGCCTACAGCAAGCTTAGTGAGGTACTTGGGTGCCTTAGCAACATCCTCTACCTTGAAAAAAGATTCATCCACTACAGTAATGCTGGGCCCAGTGTCTCTAATGGCAGGGGTCTCCTGACCATTGACAAGAACACTGTCTTTATAATACTCTTTAGTATTGTCTGGGATGGAATTAAAGACATCTAAATTCTGTTGTTCCCACAGACCCAGGGACACGAAAGAAACACTGACTGAGTCATGGGTTCCTCAGCCAGTAGGTGAAAGTTTCCACTTGCCATTTGCACTTCCTCCTCTGGGGAGAAGGCTAAGGAGAAAGTGTGGATCCCTGAAGGTTTACCCTTGCATACGGGATACCCTTTCACATGGTCAGTAGACCCACAAGCATAACATTTCCAAATGTCTTGACAAATTAGGGTTTCTGCTGACATCCCTCTGGTTTGGCACCAGAGGTTTCACTAGCCTGATTCGGTTTCCCTTGTGGCTTACCCTTCTTATGTTTGTGGCCCTCTTTTGGATTGGAGGTATTAGAATTCTCTTTTGTATCTTTCTTGTGCTGTTTCCCCTCATCCTTCTTCTGAGTTGCCCCAGGATCCTTGTGAGTAGCCCTGTTGGCAACCCACAAGTCAGCAGCCTTTGCTAACTTCTTTGGATCAAGTTCCTTAGAGTTTGCCAAATGCTGTCTCAGCTCAGGAGAGCAGGCATCAAAAATAGATTCCAACAAAAATAGATTTCTCATTCCTTCAAAGGTGTTAACCCTGTAACCCTTTACCCAACCATCTACGTTTTTCAAACATTCACACATCCAGGTAGCCCAAGGGGTACCATCATGCTTTTTGAGGGTCCTAAACCTCTTAAGGTACTGGGAAGGAGTTTTCCCAAATCTAGCTATTAAAGCTAGCTTCACATTTTCATACTCCAATCTTTCAAGTTCCCCGCCTCCATTACAGCATCAGTTGCAACCTGGGGGAGCCCAGACAAAAGCCAAGGAATCAACTGATTCCTTGTGAAACCCTCAATCCCATAGTTATACTCAAAAGCAGCCAACCAATCCAAAATATCAAGTCTCACCTCATACATACTCACAGCTTCTTTAGGCATGCGAGTCCTCTTAGGACTGGAAGACCTAGAAGACTCTGGAAGAGCTCCATTTTCAAGAGACAATTTCTTCATTTCAAGTGCATGATTCAATTCCATTTCTCTGAGCCTGAGCTCTTGATGTTTGTTTTCAGTTTGAGTTTGGAGCTTTTTGAATTCTAACTCTAGTCTCATTTTCTCAAGAGAGACACATTCTGGACTCAGTGCTGGACCTGGTAGGGTCCCTGTGGCTGAAGATTGAGGCCCAAGAGTAAGTAGAGGCGCAGTGGGGCTCACATTCTGAGACTCCTCTGACTCATCTTCCTCTTCAACAATATTAGAGTTAGACTCTACATCATTTTCCTCATCAATATTATCCACATGTGGTGAGACATTGGGGGTTATAGTCCAATTTCTCAACCTTTGGTGTTCCAACAATCTTTCAATCAATTCATGTTTCTTTCCTTTAACAGCCAGGTTCCTATCTTTACACATATCTTTTAGTTGATCTAATGTAAGAATGACTAGGGCCTCCTGTTTGTAGTTATCCATATTAGGCATTGTAAAACAATTGATTCTCTAGTGTAGCTTAGCCTTGTGAAGGTTATTTTGAACAAAGGTGAGAGTAGCACTCCAAAAGTAACAACTATACTTTATCCTCACTGCTGTACACCAGTGATAGGCAGAATTGCAGGCAGTACCCTCTGGGAACACCACACACAATTAGGACTACAGGTGTAAGCAAAAACCAACCTTTGGTATAAGTCTGTACCACACACTTTTGGTAGCGAGCTGAGCAGCCAGGCTTATCTCAAGAGGGAATGTGAGCAGTAGCAGAAATTACATAGAAGTAGCACAATCACAGTGGTTCAAGTAGACACTTATACTCAAGGTTTCTTGGTAAAATTACTTAAGCATTTATTTACACAGTCATTTAGAAAACTTTCACTAGTAGAAATCAACTCGATATTAAACACCAGTATACTACAGTATCAAACTCTTAAGTTATAAAGACAGTTTGCGCTCCCCTGAAAAAGGAGCCAAATGGCACTTCAGTACTTTTAAATAGGAATAAAAAGCATAGGTTTGTACAAAGGTTTAGAAAGACACTTCTTTTAGATAATGCAAAGGTTCAATGTACCAGGAGGGTCAGTTTGATTCAATAGGCCAGGCCAAAGTCAATAGTCTAGTGTTCTTGGATAGGGCAGCACAGTTCAGGCACAAAATGGAGAAGTCTTTGTAAAAGTCTTTAGAAGTAGTTTTGACGATAAAGAAAGATATGCTGGGTCACATGCTGATTAGACCTGTGAGTTGGGAAAGTTTCACGAACTTCCACCGCGAGAGTTAGGATCTCTCAACCAAATGGCACAGTACCTTAAAATGCAGCTGTAGACGTTGGTTCCTGGCAGGTCCTGCAGGTCTCGCTCTTCCTGAGCCTCAGTCGTGGGGACAAGAGGGAGGACATCGGGGGACTCCGGCACTGTACGGGATCGTCAGAGCAAACAAAATGGCGTCACTTCAGCTCAAGTAGCTGTGGCTTCCAAACACAAACTGGTATCCTTCCCCCTGGTTAACCTTAACCAGCTCCAAGAATGGTATCCAGGCGTTTGCTGAGTTGATTGGTCCCACCAACTCGAAGGAAGAAGCCGTCCTTGAAGGAGCTTCTCTGTCGAGGGAGTTTCAGGCAATTCGGACCTGCAGCAGGGCTTCACCGGGCAAACCAACGGTCCAGGAGTTGCAGCAGTCGTCTTCCTTCAGCTCGTCTTCGGTTCTTTCGTTCCAGTGGTCGACTCTGCCTTCCAGTCCTGGAGACTCGCCTTTTAAACAGTTTTCTCCCATTCATTCCAGCCTAGCCGCCACTTACCCAGCAGGGTGGCTGTCATTGCCAGACAGTCAGTCAGCCAATCACGCCAGAGTGCATTTAGGTCTCCTAGGAGACTAAGCACAGGGAGTTTCGGGCACCTGCCTCACTTCCTGGCCACCCCAGACACTCGGACGCCATGCGCAGACTTCAGTCCTGAAGCCCACCAAAGGCTCACGAACAAAGGGACTAAACCTGGTTTGGCACGCAGAGTTAAACCCAAGAAGGACCTTTCCACAAAGAAACAGTGAAAAAAGATGACCGGAGTCTGTTTTTACAGAGGGGTTTTGGGCGCCATATTGGAAAACATGGCTGACCCGATATTTAGCTACCAGTGTTCGCGGTCAGGAAAAATCATGGTAGTTTGGCATAATACGACTGCCACCAGCCATTTCAATAGGAAAGGGTAACATTTGACTGTTACAAGAGTGTTTAGACATAGGGGATGCTAGGCAACCCCTCCAGCACTCTATAGGAAGATAGTTTGTGCTGGGTCTACGAATTTAAAAAGACTAGTGAAGTCAATTTAACTTTACATCCTCTGGGAGACAGTAGTCAGTCTCAGAGAAAGTATTTAAACCTTGGGGAGTCCAAAGGACACCCCTGTGCCACTGCACTAAAGGTGCTGTGTGACACAACAATAAAAAGATGATGCCTATGGGGTTATCTAAAACTCCATAACCAAAGAACACAAGAGTAAAACACACATCAAAATACCTGGGAGAGGAGGAAAAAAAGGCTCACACTCTCTCCAGGAAACAAAACAAGTCCACAAAATCCAGCAAAGTTGCTGGGGGTCTCTAAGTTGAAGGGAAATAAGCACATTTCTGAGAATTCTCCCTAACAAAGTCTCTTTCCAAAACAAAGTCTCTCATTTGCAGAATGCCTGGGCACACGCAAACAAGTTCCTTCTCTTTAGGATCTCAAAGTTCTTAAGGCTCAGGTTCACAGTTCACACTGGGTCTCCTTCTGTTGGGCTCAGACTCCTTTTAAACACAGTCTCAATAGGTCTCCCTCAGTCGGGCTCAGACCCTTCTAAACGCAATGTTTGTTTATAGGTCTCCCCCAGTCGGGCTCAGACCTTTCACAAGGGATTTAAAAGTTCCTGTAGGTCTCCCTCGGTGGGGCTCGGACCTCTCAATCACAACACTGGTAGGGGTTTCCTTCCCCTAAACTTCCAATCCCTTCAATTCACTGTTTTTCAGAGTCTTAAATGTTTGTCTAAACAAAGACTTTTGATTGGGCACTTTCACTATGCCGGGCCACTCTGTTACTCTGTATCATCTGTCCACAGTTCACAAGTTGTAAGCAAGGTGCAGATGTCTTTGTGGTTGTTTTTCCAATACAAGTCCCATAATGCACCCTTCCTTATGCTCAAATAGTGGATTTCATGCTCACGAAAAAAGTTCATATATTTCGTACAAGTTCCCGCTTCAGCCTCACACGCGTGCCGGGTTTCCCCTCACTCAGAAACTTACCGGCAACACGTTGCTGACAGGAAAAGCCGCTGCGAAGTACGGTCAAATACTGTTAGCTGTTACCGGAATGTCTGCTGCCTGAATTGTTAACCCAGCGCTGCACACGGCAATCTCACAGAGCCAAGATCAGCTTGAGTGCCGTGACACTGTTCTAACCTGGAGGACGTCTTTAAAGAGGACACTCAACTTGCCTGACCCTTCCTGGAGGAAATAGGAGGTGTATTACGAGGAGGGTGGCTCCGCCCCTTCCTGCAGTCTGACGCTCACCCCTCCACGTTAAATATCCACACCTTGGCGCACCTGCGCCGCGCACTGCGAACTACGGTCAAGTACTGTTAGCTGTTACCGGAACGTCTGCTGCCTGAATTGTTAACCCAGCGCTGCACACGGCAATCTCACAGAGCCAAGATTAGCTTGAGTGCCGTGACACTTTTCTAACCTGGAGGACGTCTTTAAAGAGGACACTCAACTTGCCTGACCCTTCCTGGAGGAAATAGGAGGTGACTGTGTGTTTCCTACCCGGCCCAAACACACCCCCTGTGACTGTGTGCCTCTTACTCAGCCCAAACACAACCCCATTGTAATTATATACTCCTGACGTCTACTCTATGGTACTCTATTTTCTACTCTATAGTGAAAATATACGAGTTGGTTAACTAATATCCTATCTCTATTGTTTAAGGTGTATTACGAGGAGGGTGGCTCCACCCCTTCCTGCAGTCTGACGCCCACCACTCCACGTTAAATATCCACACCTTGGCGCACCTGCGCCGCGCACTGCGAAGTACGATCAAGTACTGTTAGCTGTTCGCAGTTCGTGGTGCGGGGTGCGGTTTACTTACTTCCTTAACTCAGTGTCTATTGTTCCAGTCATCATTACTTATTGATGTCAAAAGGTACTGATTGTATGAGAATGGAAATTATTGTGATCCTCCATTAAGTAAGTACTTGAATATGATGAATGTATGCATGCATCTGTAGGATCTTTATGACGGTAAAGCGTACATTGATACGCTGATAGAAAGGTCGGACACACCTATCTGGATAAACCTGTTGTAGAAACGAGAAAAGTAGGACTGTGTGCTGCTAGGTTGGGACGTAGTTAGTCGGGTAAATATTCTAACTCGCACAATAAGGCAACCGCGAGTCATAAACCCACAAAACTGCAAAGTACGGACCTAGTACCACAGCTACTTGATAACAGTTGAATCTGAAATTAAAGATGGAGATAACACTCCGTAATGGGAAAAAAATTAAGGACTCTTTTCTAAAAGAGTCCTTGGGTACAAAAAGTGCTTAATTTGTAAAAAAATAAGTGCCAGGGCCCAAATAATCTGGGCTCACTAATGCCGCCCCGACGGCGCCGGTGGCGCCGCCGGCGTGGCTCAGTGCTAGATCGGCCCACCACCAGCCAATCACACTGCTGCTGCTCCATGTCACATGTTTGACGCTAAAGCAACTGCTGGCACGGGCTAGTAATGGGATGAGGAAGCATAATGCTTTAAAGTTGGAAAACGATTGTTATGATAGGTTTAGTGGCCCCCTTACACATCACCAGCCGACCCTGATTTGATCATTAGTAATGGGCACATGTCCTGCACTGATTGGGCAGACAAGGACCTTCTTGGCATGAATGTTTATTGGGGACCGGGGAGAGGCATTGATGGTATTCTGATGATTATGAAAGGTGACACGGTCTTCCTTAGCACTTTCGTATCCCACACTAAAAATGAACATGCCATTTATCTTGCAAGAAGCAGAGGAATGGTGTTCCGCATAATGCAGAACACTGGCAGTGTACGTTTTCAAAACATGCATTTGAATCACACATGGATCTTAGCATACTGAGTAGGTCTTTTGAAAGCCCGACCTCTAGCATGAAAGCCTGAGGTGCTCCCCGCCAGACCCCGGCCCTCTCCCTTCAACCACTGACAATTAATTGCTGCACTTTGAACCATGTGGCTTCAGCAAGGAGAGAGCAAACGAAGAGACTGAACCCTAGGTACCCCGTGAAGATTTGAGGGGCTTCCTCCCTCAAGAATACTTCTGAAATAATGGGGCCAAATGGGTAGTTTTTGTCACACTTAAAAAAAAAAAAAAAAAGAATAGGTAACAGGATTTACAGTTTTCAAATCTTTTAGGTTCAAATCCCACAGCATTTGGCATCTTTTCTCTGCAGCACGTCACGACTCATGATGTGCCCATTAGAAAGCCGTGCCCCCAATGCACCATAGACTCAAATAGGTGTCACTTCACTGAAGCAGCAACTGATACAGCGCTCAGGAAAATAATAACATTAAATAGTGCTTCATGTCTGATTCCAGCAGCTTCGAAGTTCAAACAGGGCTGTCACATGGCCAATAAACAAGGCCGACACTGGTATTGTCCAGTATCGGGCACTGGGCCAGTGTATATATACACGCCTGAGAGTTTCTAATTTGCTGTCCGATTGGCATAGGCGGCCCATTCTCTCATGCCTGGGCATAGTCAGTCGCGCGCCTGTGCCCGCTAAGCAGGGCAGCTGGTTAAACCTTGCCAACATAAAGAACCGGCTAATTCTAAAACCTGTGAATGTAAGTAGTTAGGCTGAAGCGTAGCTGGAATGTACGCATGTTCAGCACTTTTAACTGGTCCCCATTCCTGCAAAACCCCCATCTGAGGTCCTTAGTGCGTACTTGGGGAATTTGTTTGTAAAGCTCTAGTGTCCAGTCGAGGGACCATTCAATGTTCTTTGTAAAAGAGATACAGGAGTCTCTAAACCCCTTTAGCACTTTATTATCCCTTTCACTTATCCCTTTCATACACATTCTACATACAATCTAACATAGGATGTATGCAATATAGCCTGCCCTTCCCACAGCATTACCACAATAGATTGTAATGTATTCCTCGCGATAATATCGCTGCTGTACATTTTGTCGCTAACCTGCGAGTTCGTGCCTCTGGTCTCGGTGCTTTTTCTCGTCACCAGAAGGTGAGAAGCCCCAGCGCCACGGCTGACGTCGATGTGCCCTGACGTCAGGTAGCAGGTTGTCTGCTTGTCTCTGGTTTGCCCCGTGGTTGTCTCGGTCCCTGGGGCTTGGCTTAGCCCCAGACTCGCTGTGAAGTTCGCAGGCCTGAAGGGAGGTGCAGCAATCTCTGGAGCCCAGCCCCTTCCCGTAGCTGGACTCCATCAGGCCGACAGGCACTCCCACTGCTGCCAGCTATTTATACAAGCCTGCTGTAGGGGTTGTTGTCGCGGCATTGATGGGGTATACAAACTGCACGGGTCAGAGCTCTGCACCTTGAACAGTGTATGGGAAGAGGAGGATCTAGGGCGCATTCAGCTCTGCACCAAGGGCAGGAGCTGGTGCAGAGCGTGCGCAAACTGCACAATGTGCAGGCACCTAACCACCTTGGTACACTCTTAAGAGGCTTGCGTCTAGGAGGCGCAGGGCCCGAGGGCGGCCTTGCACTGGGGCAAGGTTAGGAATGGGTAGACTTCCTGCTCTGTACCAGAGGTGCGCCTGCTGTACATAACGTTCGGCCATTCGACAAGGCCAATGAAACCATTTCTTTGCTCTTGTAGTTTTCCTTCGTTTTCCCATGTCCCCTCCACCCCCTTCTTGTCTTGTGGTGATATGATATGGAATTTATAATGCGCCTGTACATAAGTGATTCTAAGCGCGAAATACTAGGTGCCTGGAAACACTTGAATATAGGCGCCATACAAATGTCAAATAAATAAATGTCAGCAACAAGCGTGAACCCAAACGAGCTTGCAATTTTTTATTTTTTATTTTTTTTACCAAGGACACTACATAAAATAGCTGTTACTACATTTAGTCTATATGGACAGAGGACGGTGACTCTTACCTCCTCAGCTCCACCTCAGGGGCGTCTCTCTGTCTCAGCTGCCACTGTGGGGTGGTGGCTGTGTGGTAGGGGGGTCTCCCGTGCATGTGTGCCCTCCTGGGCTAGCTGGGGGGGGGGGCTGGCCTCTGCTGCACTGCTGGTGAGTGCCTGCTGCCTGTGCTTGTGTGGTCCTCCAGTCGCTGACTCTTGCTGTGGAGACAGCGCTTCATTGACCTCGCCCGTGGCACTGGTCTGGTCTTCCTTTGTCTGTGCGCGGCTTCCTGCAGGCTGCAGCCCGTGCCCTATCCGGGACCTGGGGCGGGCAGGGAGGGCTGGTGGTGGCACGGAGATGAGTCTTGGCGCATTTTGCCATGACCAATATTAGTTGCTTTCAACTTTGCAAAGTTGCGTGCAACAAATGTGTTGCTTGCTTCCAGCAAAGTTGAAAGCAACTTTTTGCGCCGCTGGCCAAGTGAGCCCAACCCTGCAGGCTGCATCCAGGCTACTCCAGGAGCCTGCCCTGCAGCCCCAGGTCCTTCAAGGGCGGGCGAGAAGTTGCAGGAATCTGTTACTTTTTTACAAAACACTGGGAGCGGGCCGGGCTGAGGCCAGCCCGACCCGCTCCCAGTGTTTTGTAAAAAAGTAACACTTCCTACTATCACCTGGCGCCATGGTGTCAGTCTCGCGCTGACTCGCTGCCTGCAGGCCCTGATCATGCAGAGCAGATCAGAGTAGGCACTGCAGGCAGTCCTGAGCCGGTGCGAGACCGGACCAGGCGTGGGCTTGAAACAAGCCCCTCACCCGATTTCCATCCGTCCCTGACTACGGTATTAATACAGATAAAGGATGACAAGGGATGGCTGCAGATTGCCGGTGCCCAAAAAAGAGTGCCGGTGTTGCCCACCGGCGCAAATTAAGCACTGGGTACAAACCCTACCAGCTCTAAAACTAACAAAAAAAAACAACAAAATGAAAGCTTGCCTACCTTTCTTAATGAAAAACGCTCTTTCCTTTCAATGTCCATCCAACTTGCTGACAATACGGATGAAAGGAATGTTAATGCCGAGACTCCAGAAAAGACAGTATTATGTTCCTTGAAAGATGTAAACAAAGACATCACGCACGAGCCATTTACTGAAAAAGAAATCATTTAAAAAAAAATGATGATATGCACGATCAAGATACGCACGAGAATACTTTCACTCCTGATGCAGATATTTCCATGTTAGCACCTGTTATTGTGGCCGATTTAGACCAAAGGGTACGCCTTTCTTTAGGCCCTTCAACGCCAGTGTCCACTTTTGGACAATTTCGAGAACATGTCCACTTTCATAAAATAAATATGCAAGAACATAGTAACCTCTCACACAGCTTCTTCCAAAAGGGGGAGGAACTTATCGATAAAGTGCCATATCAATCTACTAGCTCTCCAACTTTAACATTGGAAAAGAAACAAAGCACCTCATCAGAGAGGTACCCACCAAGTAATACACAAACTTCGATCCCTGTGTTTAGTAACAGTCCACTAGGGAAGATCCCGGTGCAAGTAGAAAGAAAGCTCTCAGAAGCATTTCAGAAAGAAACGCATGACTTCCCGGTAATAACTAGAATCCTTAACCTGTTAGACAAGGGACATGAACTCACACACACTTTATTGAAGGATATACAAAACAACATTTCCTTAAATTCTGAAAAATTAAGTAAAGTGGAAGGATATATCCTTGCGCAAGAAGCTTGCCACAAATTTCATCTAGATTGTCCTTCAAGAACTGCCCTAATAATTAAACAAGAAGGCTTTACATCTAATACACGCGCGCATAATTCTATGGGGACACAAACGTGTAATGATCTCTTGCTGCACCTTGGAGCTCCGAAAACCTTTGCACACATGGCAAGAAAGCAGGCTAATACCACATCCACGGATGTAAATGAAGAGCCGATAGACTTCATTGAAGTCGCCAAATCACAACATGAGCGACTGTTGCAGATTGAACAGCTGCTGTACCACAATAATCCACAACTACATCTTGGTGAAATGCCTCAAATGGAGATACCAGTAATATCAGAGCAAGATATTCAAAATCCATCTCCTGATAGCCCGTCGGCTATTTTAGAAATTATTGAGAAGGATAGTGAACTGGTGAAAATTGCAGAGGAAGCTGAGAATACAATTACATCAGCTGAAGGGATCTACCATATATCAAGAAGAGCAAAAAAAAACTATCAAAGAGCGTTAAAAAGAAGGCACAAGAAAAGAGCGGAGATAACTGGAACTCAGAAAGGAGTGAAAAAACTCCAGGTGGTTGCTAAGAAAGGCAAAATACTGAAACAATTGCCTACATCAAATTCTGGTGATCATGCTCTGAACTTAAGTCAGTTAAATGAAGAAAGCAAGATAGTATTGCAAATACATCCACAAGATCAAAAGGAGAAACGTGTTGCGGAAGAAAAAGTTCAACCAATGGCCCATGAAGAACTCAAGGTTGTACAAGCAACACAAACAAAAATGAAGACATACTTTCCAGAAACACAAATAAAAAAAACAAGTAACACAAAAAAAACAGAATGCCACGCAGAATGTATGAAATCACCTTCTAAAAATGTTATTACGAACACTGTGAAGGTTGAGGCAGTACCAACCATTATGCCTAGACAAACTATGACAGCTTCAACCCTGGTACAAACATGTGCTGAAATTCACGGTAGGCCAAGTGAACAACACGCATTTAATGCATCTGAAGTAGTGTTAAAAACCCAAACTTCTCCAATCGTAACCAATTTTGCTCAGAGCAAGGATGTTAACAACTTGGAAGTAAAATCTACATTCACCCAAAGTGAAAACATAAACAGTTCCACAATATCAGTAGTCCCACAAGAAACTCACAACACAACAAAGAACTGTCAGGTGCAGGAAAGTAAGTCTTTGTTAAACGATATTGTGCCTGGGGTTGTAGGCAATGTTGCAAACTCTCAACCCTTGACTATCGTCGATTCAACCCTTGTAGCATTCAACAATATTCCGGAGGCCATGAAAAGAACCATTGGTTGGAAAAGTGATCCAATGATCAACGGGAAGGAACGGATTAACCGCTCCTTCCTAATGAAATCTCTCTATAAAATGCCTCCACTAAGAAATTTAGTCTCCAACGACATTGAAAGCATCCGGTTATCGAATACAAATAATAACCGTATGCTCTCGATCTTGCTTTCTCCCATCATTGCAAAACTACTTTGGGAAAACAAATCTTATTTAATGATGTTGGGCCTAGAACTATATGCATTCACTGTAGTGGAAGAGGCAATGGATTTTCTTGATTTTCAACCACCAATCACTCCAACTCCTGGTAATAACGCAAACCAAGTTACCTCCAACATAGATACTTCGAAACAAATGATGGAACATCTAGCCTCGCTCACTACAGTACTCAATGGCTTATCTTGGTTGGAACCCCTGATAAAAACAGCATCATTACTAAGCTCCACGCAAGCACCTTCATAATTGAAAGAATTAAAAATTATTACATGGAACTGCTGTGGTTTCAACAACCTTAGAAAATGGTTGCGACATACTGAGGTTGATAAATTGCCTCATATATTTATGGTTCAAGAAACCATGTCCATGTTTGAATTGCATTTTGACGGCTTTACTTCCATGGTTCACCAAGCAAATGGGGAAGGTGGCGGCAGACCGGCAGGGGGATTGGCCATTCTTATTAACAATGTACTTTCCTTTAAGGTGAACTACATCTACCACTCAGATCTGTTACTCTTGGTGGATGTGACAATAGATTCACCTCACAATTTTAATGTTTTTTTGATTACATTATATTGGAATCCGTCTTGTATGTCACTTTTACAAGCTTGTGAAATATTTGACGCAATACTTCAGGAGGCATATGGAAAATCTCCCCAAGCAGAAATCCTGATTGGAGGAGATTTTAATGCTACGTTTTTTGACTTAATACTAATCACAAAGTGAAATCGTGTACTAGAAGTACTTATGAAAAAGGTGAAATGTGGGTCCAACATTTTGAAAGTTATGATTTGTATCCGATTGAACCAGATGTTAGTCATGAGGCATATACATGGAAAAGAGGTCCATAATATTTGTGGATTGATTACTTGGTAGGCTCCAAAACATTGTCTGGATGGATGTCTCCTTCAAGTACGATAGATCCCAAGTTAGGAGATCATTTAATGATTACCTCTTTAATGAGATGCAATATTGTTAAATATACATGCGATCCCACTCTATCTATGATTCAGACCAACAAAACAAGGCCATCTATCAACTGGAATTTAAGCACTTGCAGAAAAATATCTTTCCTGGTTAATCGAGATCTATGGATATGTAAGAATCAGATACCAAAGGAGATGGAATCCATTATGCAATGGAATCTAAAAATGTTAGCATTTCATATAAACTCCATAGCCAGTATGCAAATATCTCTAGACTCTAATAAATACGCAAGTGCCCATGGCTCGCTGGATATTTTGGAGCTGAAATGCAAAAAAAATATAGAACTAAGGAAAATAAGAAAGTCCCTTCTGCTCCATGAATCGATTTGCTTCACAATTGCAAAAAAAGAAAATAATTATGTAATATAAAAATGATGTATCACGAATTCGGGCAGCCATGCTACTGAAACAAAACCAAAATATGGTTACATTATTATGTAAACGTAACATTAGAGATATATGGAAACATCTTAGAGTTAGTAAAAAAAATCTACACCTAGAATTCGACTCAGCAATCGATGGAGCAGCATGGACCTCATTTTTTCTATTCAAATATAGAATTCCTGATCAATTCTCTCACCTAGTAAAAGTTCCAAAAAGTGAAAACATTCCAGATATTTGCCCTTGGGACATGCAAGATATTTTGTATGCTATAAAACAAGTTAAAAACTTCTAGATGCGCAGGGCCTTACGGCTTACCCCCTTGTGTTATTAAAAATGACCCGCTATTCTGGGCACAAGTTCTATTACAAAATTTTAAATCGATATTTAGAACTAAAAAAATGCCATCTTCATGGCATACCTCGATCATTATACCAATACATAAAAAGGGACCTATAGATAACCCTAATATCTTCAGGCCTATAGCCTTAATGGATGTCTCTGCTAAAGTATTTTCCATACTGTTGTTGCAAGAAATAGAGATGGTGATTCGCAATACAGATTGCTTAAGTATAGCCCTAGTTGACTTTCGGAAAGTAATGGGGACAACTCTAAACGCAAGCATTCTTGCTCATTTGATTGCATCTTGTAAGGCACCCAACAAAAGTCCCATCTTTGTTGCTTCGCTTGACTTTAAAGCTGCATTTGACTGTTATCAGAGAAATCCTATGGAAAAAATGGTTAAGTGTTAACTTTCCAACACACTTGGTAACTCTGATATCCATGCTGCATCAAAAAACCAACTTCAGGGTAAGAATAACTCGAGAAGGAACCCTGACGGAAGCCATCCCTAGCTGGATTGGCGTGAAGCAAGGTTGCCACATGGCAGCTATTCTTTTCAATGTATATATCGCTGATTTGGACATGATTTGGAGTGAAAAAGAATCTCTTCCAGTGCGATTAGGAGACCTCAAGTTATCGTGGCTCGCCTATGCAGATGATATACTTTTATTTCACAAAACCCATTCTGGATTACAGGCAAAGATGGAGAGTTTCCTATTGTACTGCAATAACAATAATCTCAAAATCAATCCCCAAAAATCTAACATCATGATTTTTGCAAATCGAAAGAAAATACGCCACTTTATGTGGAATATAGAGACAACACACATAAAGGTGGTTCCTGAAATGTGTTACCTGGGTTTTAAGGTTTCAAACAACACATCCTTAAAAAAAGCTAAGGAGCAATTGATGGGAAAAATGCGACTCCTTAAAGGGCAAATGAAAATGATATATTATAAATTCTGTACCTTCTCCCTTATTCCCTTGTATGAATATTATAGTAAGAAAATTGAAGCGATCTTATTATATGGGGTAGAATTACATCTAGAAGATTTGGGACCCCTTCTTAATCGCATACAAGGAATTCTATGGAAGAATGCCCGAGGTTTGCCGGAGAGTCTTCCAAATGCTATTTTAAGACACGAATTAGGCTTAACTTCCTTAGCTGCACGTTATCATTGGCGTCTACTATCATTGTATTTTAAGATGTTGGACCCCCCGCATAATTCGATTTTTACTGAATTTGCAAAAATGTTAACTTAGGATCATCCTGCTTCTGTAATAAAATTTAAGGAGAGAAAGGATAAACTCCTAATGAAGATCAATTTACGAGCTGATGATCTAGATGTGAATACAGATAAAATGAAAAAAAAATTTTTGGAGCATGACTGGGTCGAATGTATAACACAAGTTCAATCCTATTCATCCTTCGACGAATATGCAGGATGTATTCATCGGCAAAGTCCTCGATTGAATTACCTATTGATGTGTCCTGACAAAATGATTTGCAGAACTTACATGTTATTTCGAATGTATTTAATTCAAACCAAAGTAAGAACAAGATATTGGATTAAAGATCAACTTGAGTTAGGTGATCAATTGTGTAGATTCTGTAAAGAAACATTAGAATCCTTAAAACATTTATTCTTATATTGTTCCTACTTTGAAAAAGCATGTGTAATGATGATGAAAGAATTCACAAATGCCAATACGAGCTTCGCAAGAAACTGTATATGGAAGCATTGCATGTGGGGAGCGAGTAATACGGCCATAATAGCAACGGTCCGTTTGACAAATCTTATTACAAATGAAATGGAAAAAGAATGTTTTGTGATTGAACTCAAAA
Source organism: Ambystoma mexicanum (assembly GCF_040938575.1). Classification (NCBI taxonomy): domain Eukaryota; kingdom Metazoa; phylum Chordata; class Amphibia; order Caudata; family Ambystomatidae; genus Ambystoma; species Ambystoma mexicanum. The sequence goes on along the minus strand of NC_090931.1, from coordinate 1,467,868,746 downwards.
ATAGAAATGATTAATTCTGAAGTGAAATTATGATTTTGAGAATTGTTGCTATCGGCTGTTCTTTTATGATTGTATATATGTTACAAAAAAAATGTTTTTTAATGAAGTTATTTGTAATGGTGTTGTACACCAAAAACAAATATATTTTTTTTAAATAAAAAGAATTTAAAAAAGCCGCTCTCAGATCTGAGGTCAAGGTCTTGCCACCTGCCCCTCTGTCTCCCTGGGGATCAACATCCACCCAGGGAAAGCATCACTGGCCTGTATCTGGCCTATTGCGAGCAGCGTTCCTTGCTTTTTGACTCTCTCTCCAGGCTGCAAGCATCCAGCCACACTGGGTCCGCGTTCTGGCGTCTCGCTTTTCCTTGGCCCATGTAGCAAGTGGGGCTGAGATTGAGATGGGATCCCCTGCTGGACTCAACCATGCAGCCTCCCTTCAGTTCTTCCAACTGCTACTCTCTGTTCTGCCGGAATTCCACCTTTTATACACCTGGGTTTCTTTAACAGGCTGAAGGTGAGTTCTGGGCTTTGTCTGCCTGTCCTTGCCTGAGTCTATTAGTGGGACAGTCCAGTATTAGCATGGGGCAGTCTGTCTTCTGTCTCTGTGTGGTTTTGAGTAATCTTTATTCTTCTTAACGATTTTTTTAATTGGGGAGCGGGAGTTGTGATGGATAAATTGTCCTTTAAAGGCAGAATGGGTGTGATTGTGATTGAACGCTTGACCCTGCTTGGTCTCAGTGGAGCAGGGCCACTGCATATTACTAGAGGTATTCTTTCTAGTTGTAGTACATGGGTAACTCAGTGGGGTAAGGGAATTATGGGAGTTGTAGTTTCCTGTCGTGACGGTAGATAGCTTGTGTACGGACATGTCAGAAAAGGAGCTTGTGTACGGACATGTCAGAAAAGGAGGGATGTATTAGATGTCCTCTGGATTTAGAAGATGGGGGACTAGGTTAGTTTTAAGGGTCAAAAGATGGTTTGATTTCCCATGGTGCTTTCTCTTTCCCTTTAAAGAGTTGGGGTGTGACAGGATTCTGCTGACAATACCCTCCAGAGATAGAGGGGATATCGGGTAGGGGAGTGTCTGACAAAAGGGGGCAATACCGCATCTCACCTGAGGGCATTCCTCCAACAGTCCCCAATGACCCCATGTCCAGGTGATCCTCCCGCACTGATCCACACCGAGGGTCTGGTTCCAAAGGCGATGGCCGTGCCCTGGCCACCTGAACAAAGAATCCTGCGGTCTATATGTGAAACCAGTTATTTGCATATTGGGGTCTTGGGATATCAACTTAAAGTGCCCTGCGCCTGTGGAGGTGTTGCATGCTTGTGAAGGTACGGAGAATACCCCTTTCTCCGTGCTAAGTATACCAGGAAAAAGGAAATAACTCCTTTACTTATTGCGCAGCGCCACATTAATTCATGCAAACACTGATTGTGATTTTCCTCAGTAAATCCTAATATTTATTAGGCAAGTTATCACATTCCTTGGTAGTGTATTCTGGTTGCCCTTAGTGAGACACGTGTTTCGGCAAATTCTATGCCTTTTTCAATCATGGCCAGTCATGGTTTGATTTTCAATGGCTTTAGTAATACTGATCGCATACAAATTACGGGTTAGATCCCACTTGTAGGTTCATGTATCAGTCTCCTCGCGTCGGCCGATAACTTACCTAATAAATATTAGGATTTACTGAGGAAAATCACAATCAGCGTTTGCATGAATTATTGTGGCGCTGCGCAATAAGTGAAGGAGTTATTTCCTTTTTTCTGGTATATGTGAAACCACCCTCAAGTTTCTCACATCAGCCAGATGAGTGGGTGAGATCGAGGCCCTGTCCTGCAAGCAGCCGTACCTGGCTTTCCACGAATCAAGGGTGGTGCTGCATATGCACCCCTCTTTCATGCCAAAGGTTCACTCGGAATTCCATCTCAACGAGCTGTTGGTGTGACTTGTTTTCTTCCCCAAACCTTCACTGCCGGCGGAGAGGACCTTGCATTCGGTGGATGTTTCTTGTGCCTTGAAGTTCTACGTGGCACGCATGAAGAGTTTTCCCAGTTGTTTGTGATTTTGGACCTGTGAATAATGGGAAGGTCTTGTCCAAGGCTTCCATCTCAAATGACTCTCCAGCTGCATCATGCACTGTCATCGGCTGGCTAACCAGCCTCTGCCGGGCCGCCCGAGAGCACACTCCGCCAGAGCGATCGCTGCATCGACGGCGTTCCTTTCTGGTGTACCCCTGATCGACATCGGTAGGGCTGCGACATGGAGTTCCATGCATCCTTCACAAGGTTCAACTGCGTCGACAGGGATTCCAGGGAGGAGTCCAGAGTCAGCCAGGCAGTGCCACGCAACCTGTTCATTTGAGGTGAGTCTTTTCCAGTGTTGATTACTTCTGTTAAGCCTTGCCACCTCCCGTGCTTGTGTAATGTGTACTGCTGTGTATGTTATTCATGTGCATGTGAATCCATGCCAGACCCCATGCTGGGGAAGGTTTAAATTACTTACCTGTAACTATTGTTCTCCAGCATGGGTCTGTCATGGATTCACATGCAAAACCTCCCTCCAGTCCCTCTGCGGCTCTTCTTGGTCATACTGCCACTTTACATGCTTATCAAATCTGAAGATGGCTGCCACAGGAGGGGCTTAGGGAGAGCACTGTCATGGGATGGGGGCAGTATGACCCAGAGGACAGTGATTGGTTTAGAGGAGAAATACAGTTTTAAAGTGAAAGTTAAACAGGTTTTTCTTTTACCTAGGATTCCCAGCCTGACGACGGGGAATATTCATGAGCATGTGAATCTATGCTGGAGAACAATAGTTACAGGTAAGTAACTTAAACCATATCTCTCGAAAAGGCAATTGAAGATATTTATTTCTGGTTTCCACAGTTTAAACCAGAGGAGAGATCAGACGTCTCAGAAAATGGGTTATTAATGTACTGATCCCTATATTGACCATAATGGCTTTCCTTACTAATAGGTTGGGTACCTTTTAGGAAAGGGGTTCTTATTTCTACAAAATGCTATTAGATATTCTGGTATCTCATCCTCCAGAGACAATGGGCCACATTATGAGTTACCCGGTATGGAAATAACAGTGGCGGTAAATCCGCCGCCTCCGTTGTTTCCATACTGGGTGATCGCGAGTTCTGCAACACCCGCCTGCAGGCGGACGTGGAAACACCGGCACCATCACAAGATGGTGCCGGTGTTCCCACTTCCCCATTCCCATTGAGTCCTATGGGACTCAATGGGAATGGGGATTTACCGAATTCCGCCTCTGGAATTCCCGGGTCACCGGGGTCGTAATGCCCCGGTAATTCCCGGAATCACGGAGGCGGAATGGTAATACGAGTCCGGCGGTAACCTGCCGGAATTTCAGGCACAGTTACCGCCGGACTCGTAATGAGGCCCAATGTCTACTGTGTCGCTCCCTCCTATTCCCTTGGGGCCCTTCTCTTCCCAGGAGATCCACCCGGCAGATACCAACCCCAGGGTTAGGATCAGGAAGCGTCTGCCTTCCCCTGGCCACCTGGGAGGAGACTTTAGGCAGGGATTCTGCAGGATTCATCACATATACCTCCAGGCTCCCTTCTCAGTGTGGTGGCTCCACATGCTGGGGAGCGATCCCGGGTCTTCTGCTCACTGTATCAAGTCCCCCCCAGCTTTTAAAATGACCTCTTCGCCTCCTCCCAAGGTCTTCTGGTTATGGTAGTCGCTACCTTCAGGTAATCGCCCAGTTTTCTGCTAGAGCACCCACTCGGTGCCGGACGCCTCTGTTGCAGGCTTTTCTCCACTTTCTCAAAAGTCTCTTTATGCATTCAAAGTTCAAATTAGCTGTTTGCTACTTTTCGTTCAATACAGCCCAGTTTCTTATCGACTCTCCCTCGACTCACCGGCTGTGATGAACCGCTTGGCTTTCTTCTCTTCTCGGAGTCAAGGTTGGTAGCACATAGACAAGCGTCTCTCCCCGGCTTGGCAATCAGCGGAGGAGGGTCTTGTGTACAGTTGACATCTGGTGCATTACACACTTTTGCTGACTTATCATTCCCTCTGCAGAGGTTTCACAGGCCTTGGTCGGAAAGGGCAAGGTCGACTCTCTCCTTATCACCCTCTCAGTCTGCACCGTCTTTCTCCTCCTCTTGCACTGCCATGCTGAGTTTGCTCTTGCATCGTGCTTTCTGCCTTGCTCTCTTGCTCCACCTTTTATCCCTGTGGGGAAAGGAAAGGGCCATCAGTTATGTGTGATTTAGATCAATTGCCTGACTGGCTGATCTTTGCGACCAGACATGTCAGGAAAACCATTAGTCTGCTGTCTTTCGTGAGGTAAGAGTGAGTGTTCATGTTGGAAAGGGGAGGGGTTGGAGTGTCAGAGTGTCCTACGGGATGGGGAAGAGGTGTTATAGGGAATTATAGTCTTTGTTGTAGGGGGTAGGTGATTTCGGAAGGGTGGGTTTTGGAGAGTTTGTGGGAATTGTAATTGTTGTTCACTTTCGACTGGGAGTTCAGAAAGTGACCATCAGAGGGACGGGATTGGTAGGGTTTGCGGGGCAAATGAGAATAGCTGAGATCGTGAAATAAGGGGGATTGTGGGAACTGTAGTATTTTATCTGAGCAGCTTGGGAGTGGGGTAAATAATAATCAGAGGGACGAGAAGAAGAATGATTGGGAGTATTCAGGTAGGGAACAGGAAAACAAGGTTTCTGAGAAAAATGATTTTTTAACGCAACAGGGTGTGTAAGGGATTCACCAGAGGCGGGGGGGGGGGTGGTGGATTCTCGAAAAGGACGTTTATCGATGGAAGGGAGGTTGAGTTGATACAGCCCATAAAAGCCTCTGGGACCTTGTCTCTTTCTCCGGTATAGTACACCGTCTCACCTGGGGCATTCCCCCGAGCATAACCCCGGGCTCCCCTACTCAGGTGATCCTCCCTCACTCGTCCACCCCCAGGGTTGGGATCTGAGAGCCCCAGCCCTCCCATAGCACCCGAATAAGGGCTTGCTGAGGTTTACTTGGGAGAATACCCTCAGGTTTCTCACAACACCCAGCAGGACTAGTTTCTTTTAAAAAATGTATGTTTATTCAGTGTATTCCAGTTTACAATTAACATTTTACACTTAAAAGGAGAGAAAAATACAAAACAGCACATCAGCAGCAATTTTGCCCATTAATACAAACTCCACAGGGTCAGATGACACTTTTCCAACACTCCTGTTTCCTAATCATCCCACATTTTCTGCCATTCTTCCCTGCCTTGCTGCACAATCAGTTTCAATTTTGCAAAAATGAATTCCAATAATTTACACACTGCTAGAATCAATGATGGATTATTCGTCGTCATCAGTCTATGCCATAACAGGTCTGTAACGACCGAATACGTAGAGTGCACAAAAGAGCCCAAAGGTCTAGTCCTATCCCCCAGAAATACCTGACATTTTAGCACCAGATGAAATACAGATTGCGTTTCCTTGTCTCCACAGGCTCTACAGCCACAAAGAGCTCTTGGAAGTTCCAATTTAGGACCAATAACTTCCAAAGTGGTCAATGCATTTAATCGAAGATACCATGTTCTATATTTCTGTGAAGGGAATTTAAGTATATATAGTCTTAGAGTGACTTTTGCCATATAATATGTTTGTTTGCCTCTAAACAGCTTCAGTCTTTCCAACTCCAAGACATCAGTACTCTTGTCCCATTGTCTCATCTTATTCTTACTAACATAATCAGAGTCTGACATTGCTATTAGTGTTAAGTCTTGAAACAAAGTGCACCGGTGTTGGAATTTGTTCAAATATGGGCATTCCTTCAAACTGTTTGTTAGACCCTCACTCGGGTAATACCCCAGATTAGGCTCTTCCGCCATTGACAGCTTATAGAACGTCAGACTGCGTTTCATGTATTGTGCCCGCCATGATGTGAGCCCCAACTCCAGCCGTATGGCACTAATAGGTGTGGACTTTGGCAGTCCCAAACCTGACTTCCAGATGTTGCCTTCCAAACCGTCCAGAAACTTGCGGTTTTTGAAGACAATCAATTCACATCCATATAGCAACATTGCTGATATTTTGAGATTGTACCGTTCAATAAATGGTACAAGAGGGAACATACACAATTTCTTCTTTGCTACTTTCATTCGAGAGATACAGGACAACATTGTAACCTTCATTTTGCCTTTTTGTTTTTTGACTAAGCCTTTAGAGAAGATAAGTAAACCAAGTTAACTAACTTATAGTAGTTACTCTGGTAACAGGTTGATTGTTTAATCTCCAAATAAAAGGTCTAGTCTTCCTCTTTTTCGTCAAGGACTTATCTTTATTTGATTTTCATGTACGTAATTTTCCACACCCTCCAGGGTACGTTGTAACCCTGCTGCAGTGTAGTCTATCAACACCAAATCGTCAGCATGGGCAAGAATGTTAACCTTAAGATCTTTCCATTTTGGAGCTAGACTCTTCCACCCTTGACTTTTCTCCCAGAGGTCCGCCATGTAAAGATTAAACAGTGTGGGCACCAAGGTACAGCCCTGTCTCACTCCCTTGGTCACATTAATCGCTCTGGACAATTCCCCCTGATTGTTCAATCTTACTTTAACTGTCGTACCTGTGTACAATAACTGCATCATCTCCAGAAGGCCACTATCTAGCTTCCACTTTCTTAGTTTTTGCCAAAGTCGAGTTATATCGATATTATCAAAGGCTGCCTCTAAGTCGATAACAGCAATATTAAGTGATTTTCCAAATAGTCCACCTATATCTGAGCTACATGCGCATAAGTTAAGCACACTCATGATAGTCCCAACCCCCTTTCTAAAGTTCGTTTGCAGAGGGCTAAGGATCCTATCAGACTCTGCCCAAGCAGTCAGCTCCCTTTAGATTATTTGCAGAGGAATCTATCAGGGCAATTGGGCGATAGTTGGCAGGTGATGCTCGATCACCTCTCTTAAAAATTGGTACAATCACTGCACACTGCCAAAATGTGTGAAGAGCCTAAATAGAAGGTCAGACCACAGCCCCGGATCGTCTTTAGAGACACAGTTGGAGACACTGTCTGGGCCACAAGCTCTCGACATCTTTAGATCTCCTATAGCCATTTCTATGTCTGTTTTATCAAATTGGGGTTCCCACCCAGACTTCCTTTCATGGCTTTCTTCCAAAGGACTGATATTTCCAGATTTCATATTAAATGTATTGCTCATGTACTCCACCCAGGCCCTTCCTGACCCACAACAACATTGTAGGCTAGGCTGAGGATCATCTATCCCATTCGGAGTTCTCCAAATAGCATGGGTATCTTTCTTAATGATCTTCTTAAACCGTGCCTGATTCTTCTGAACATGCCTTTCAAGTTTATGAAATTTTAACCATCTACATTAAGACTCTCTTACTCGCTTTATTCAACTTTTAATGTCTGCTCTGCTTAAATTCAGATAACACCCCGTCCAGGCTTTGATACCTTAGCACAGTTTTATTTCCTCTGATTTATCTGATTATCAAACAATTGTATATGCTTACCCGGAATGAGTCCCCCCACCAATGTATCTTGCCCATTCTCAGCTGGTCCCAGTTTGCCCAATACCTGATGGAAGGCATTGGGGACAGTGCGTATATGTTTAGCTGCATTTGGTAGGGAGTCCCACCATGTTCTCAGATTCTTATTTGCTCTGTTCAGATTCTTAATTGGTACAAGCCTGTTATTCTGTCCCTGTACAATAAGATTACTGGGTCCACCAGACTCAACCAATCTAAGGAGGCCTAAGTCCAGGACCATATGCAACATTGCATAGTCACTTCGAGTCCCAATTATTTCAAACATACAAATATTCATTGATTCCACGTTCCCCACAAATAGATAATCAATAGTAGAAGCCCCCCTCGGGGACTGCCAAGTAGGTACATTCTTCCATTTTTCATCGAAGAGTAACTTTCTCTGTAATAGGTCCCATCTGGCAAACAACAAAGACCAAGTTTTGCCATAGCAGTTTCTCTTGGACCCGTCAATTGTTATAGGTACTATGGCGGATTCCTCAAATAATACAGCATTTGCTACTGTGCAATTACATTCACAATTAAAATCACCCCTCACAACCACTGGACATCTCGGATGTAATTGCTGCCATTTCATCAATATTTCATTGATCTCAACAATGAGAGAATCTAGCTTGGTACACACCGGATTAAAGTAGATATTTAAAATTAGGATGTGCATCGAGGAATCGTTAATGGACTCAGCAACCTCTGTTGCCAGGACCGCATCAGATATACACTACCAATTCTGTAAGGCACGATTCTGAGTTGCCCTTATTGCCATGATCAAACTTCCCCTAGAAATCCCCCCCAACCCCTTTGTTTGCTAGTATCACATTTAACATAAAACCATCCAATATTGGCCAAGTAGTCAGCCATGTCTCTTGCAAAAGACAAAATCGTGTTTACTAAAATCTTGTCCTTTTTGCAGAAGGAGTTATATCCTCGGGAGTTCCAACTGAGGACCGCCACCTTAGAATCCTGGCCTTGAGATTGGAATTCCGGGGAGGGAATTTGCAAGCCATTAACACCTCAAGGTATTTTTTTCTCTTTGGGAATGCCTGCAATAGTCGTTTTCGTAGTGACAGGTTACTATTAAGTTCTTTCGTTGCTCCAATCCCCACTTGTTATTTGCTCCAATCCCCACTTGTTATTTGCAGGCCCCATGTAGTAACTCTCAAAGCCATTCAGCAAAATATCCTCTTGATGTTGAAACACTATATTTTCCACAAGTTTTGAATGGAAATGAACAGCGCATTTCCCCACGCAAAGGCTGTCAAATAGATGCACAAATCTCAGGTCCCTGACAATAGCGGGGAGAGTTCTGGGACTGTGGAGAGAAGGCTCAAAATCGTAGATCTATTTAGGGGAATCCCATGTTCATCATCATGGACTGATTAAAAATTAACCGCCTCAGCCTCGGTGATCCAGTCTCTAGGTTCGTTCTCCCAGAATTCCAAGGCCTTGTGTGTCCCCCTTGTACAACATTAGACGTTCCTCGCTTGCCACCGAGCATAGCTTTGTTCCTGATGACATCAACTGGACTACCACGCACTCCCACTATCCCTGTTATCCCAGCCACAGAATAAGCTCTTCCTGAGGACTTTTGGCACATCCAAGACCCCTGAACCCTTCTTTCCCGTGCTGTTTTAGCCAGTTGCCTCTGTTTCCTTGTTCTTTTCGTAGGTTGAATGGTGATGTCCTCGTTAATCCCAGAGGTTCTGTCGGATGGTATAGACAGAGTCAGTAAACCTTCCCTCTTTTTCTTCATTGGATCCTAAATGTTTTGCATTGCCGAGCAGAGGGGGAGGCACCCGTCTATTCCGTTTCGCCCAGCCACATTCCTTCTCGTACTTAGATGCTCATAGAATCTTACGTAAACATTTCCTAGAGCCACTACTGTTGAGTTTTGTTAAACCCTTTTGCTTTTTAGGGTTCTTCCTTGCTACATTCTGAGCTGATGCTTCTTTAGCATCCAGATGGAAATCGTTTACACCCATCTCCTTCTCTACCAACGTTGTACGTACAGAGGAGGTTGGAATCTTAGTAGGAGGCAGAACTTCGCTGGAACTCTTCACAGGTACCTGTGCCGCTTAATTCTGTTGCATGTTGTGGTTACCACTTGAGCTTGACACAGGCACTATTAGGAGTGCCCTAATTTCTGCTAAAATGGCCAAGTTGGCTCTCACCGCATAGACCACAGTGTCGTATAAGCGTACAAATGACTGTAAAACTAAATTCAAAGCCGCTAGGGAACTCAAGCCGACATCCAACCTTTTATTGCAAGACACATTCACACACTCAAAAGGGAGCGAGGAATGCTCAGCCCTAAGAGGTGAGTCAAGTCCAATTTCCAAGTCATTCCTGTAGTATTAGGAGAGATACTGGTAGCCTGGGTATTGAACAGCCCAGGGGACGTCCTCAATCTTTCAAGCTGTTGTGTACTTCCAGCTCTTGCTCCAAGTTAATCCCAAATTCTGGCTGCAGAATACTTAATTTCTGTTTGAAATTGCTAAACACAGGACCAGATATTTCGTACATATTTTCCTCAGTTACTAACGTTCCAACTGTCACAAGGTCTATGACAGAAGTCATAGGGGTGCTTATGGAAAGCCTCATGATTTTCCTCTTTTCAGTAGAGGCCCCATCTGTGTCAGAGCAAGTAGTTGCTTGGTTTTTCCCCTCACTTCCTAGAGTGTATCTCTTGTTTTTTCTCCTCATTTTGTACAAAAAAAGACCTTTTCCACCACAGAGTATTCTATCCACGAATGATAAGGAAGCGGGGCAGCATGGGTTCTTTGCTAAAGGTCTGCTATGCTGTGTAAGAACTGTGGTGATAAGCAGGGATTCTGTACCAAGTCTTTCTGAGACTTAGCCATGACACACTCGATCGGCCGTACACCCTGCTGCTGGTTTTCCGTTTGCACCCCACAATAGGCGGCGTGAAAGGTTTAATAAAGACACCGCCTGCAACCTCCAGAAAGCACTCTGCTGTCGCTCCGCTGGTTAGCTGGGTCTTTCCGTGATACTCTCCTCCACCTCACTGTAGAGACAGTAGACAGACTTCCAGATGGTAAACCACACCGAAATACTCCAGCTGCAGGACTAGTTTCATATATCATTCCAGCAGTCATCTAGTTACCATCTCAATTTCATTGACAATTCTATACATAACCTTGTGTGAAGGCAAAATTCCTATTTTTGTGGATTCTTGGGATACTTTTTAGGACCCCTCAACTTTGTGCTTTTTGCCTTTATTTTCACTGACTTCTTTTTGGTTCCCAGAGGGACTTTTCCTGAAGTCCCCTTGCCATTGCAAACCTTTTTGTATTACTTAAGGTGTATTGTATTGGGTTGCCCCTAAGGCGCCCAGGGGTGTCTCTCAGGCAACCCATTTTGGCCGTAGAGTAGTTATAACACACTACGTTGGTATTAGGGAGTAAGTTGGTAGCAGCTGTACTTTAGTTTTGCCTTCGCCAGGGTTTTATGTTGGGCTTTTTCCCACATTCCTACCCAAATATACCTTTTTATTATCCGTTAGATCACTGTTAGACTGTGACAAGACTTTAGAAAGCCCACCTTGGATGAACAGGGTTGAACCCCATAGATTTAGCCAAAACTACCCAAAGGTTTGATAGCTGTGGGCGAGCAGCCAGGCTTAGTTTAGGAGAAAGGAGGGCTCTAGTGAAGCACCCAGAGCATACACTTAGTAAAGGAAAACTCTTACACAATTGGGGTTATATAAAAATAGGTATTTATTTATAAACACTAAGGCTTATAGCATTCAAGTATGGTAAGTACTATCACACAGTAATATAAAAGAACAACAGTTGCAATATTCATAGAGTTAGATGCTTCAGAGTAGCAATAATGGTAACAAATCACATAGTTAAACCTCCTGAAACATATATGCACATATTGAAACTTTGATCACTTTTGATGACTTCAGCTTAGCATATCTTAGAAAGTCCAACCGTGCCTTAGGTGAATCTTACAAAGTCAGAGGGGACACTGGGGCTCCAGTGACCAAGGGCCGAGGAAGACAAGGTAAGAAAGCAAGAGTTCAGGTTTGCAGGTTGGTAACAGTTAGGTTTCACAGGGCAAGCAAATTAGGAGGTTCCCTTGCCAAAATTGCCTGCAAGGAGCAGTGTCCTAAGGCAAGGTAGAGCACAATGGGTTGTCCACTCCAATGTAGCTTAAGGTAGGCCCTGGATGGATGCGAGATGTAGCTATTTGCAGACCCCTGAAGCACAGGATCAACAAAGCAATGTTCTAGGTAAGTAACTAAGAGCAGGACAGTACCTTTAAGCAAAGAAACTGATACAGCAGGACGGTCTCTACAGTGAGGCGACAGCAGACCCCGGTACACGATTAACAAATTCGATCTTACTAGCCATGGCATGTAAATATACTTCACCACAACCATTATGGTGTGCGAGATTTTTCACAATAGGCCAATGCTTCTGCAATAGTACGCACCTGCGCTACTCTTAGCAGAGACTTTATATATTGTTGTCTCAAACCATAAAAAGTGAAACACAAAAACATAAAGTGGGCCATGGTTTCCTCCTCATGGTGACAGAGAGGGCAATTGCCTGAACCCCCGAATCCCATGAATTTTTAAATGAGGCAACCCTCGAAGTTCCCAACCTAAAGGCCAAATAAAGTGCTTGTGCCAGGGGGTGCTAACTTTACCCAAAAACCCTTCATATCCAACATTTCCCTTAATAACTGGAGATAACTTAGGGGTTCACTGGACCATGTTAAGAGTCGGGGAGGGGGCTGAGTCTGCCTTGGGTGAAGCATGTCAGTCTCAAGTTGTAATAAAGTTGCTAGGAGTGCTCTGTGGTAGAATGAGGAGGCTTTTGAGGAAAATATTTTCAGCCCCTCGAAATTGATTTGATACTTGAAAAGTCCCATATCTCTGCCCCGAATAATGTAGCAGTTTATGCTTGTTTTTCATTTAATTCAAGGGTGGGGCAATTGCTCCCCTTTCATACATTATTTTTAAAAAGCCTTCACAGCCTGGCTGTACTTTTCCAAAGTGACACATGATTTATTAAGTTGGGCAGTCCATTGGCCGGTCTCATTAAATCTAGTCCCTAAATAATCATATATGGGGATCTGCTCCAGTCTACTGCCCGCAGCCCTGACATCTACATTTTGTTGTTTTGCAAATTTAGGCTTAAAAACCATACATTTAGTTTTGGAAACAGTTAGCAACAGTTTCAGGTTTTCACAAACACGGCTAATGTAACCCTCAGGCCCTGGGGGCAGGTTGACAAAAGGACTGCATCATCTGCATAGAACAAAATCGTTTTTGGTGGGTCCAAACTTCACTTTCTCCATATAGATACTAAACTGTGTCTGAGGCGGCCGTCTGGAGGCGGTGCGGCTTGACGCAGCAGTGTCCTTTCCTCTAGCATGACAGACTGAGCCACAGAGAATGCTCACATTGCTCACACATTGACCCCTCTTGAGATGAGCCTGGCTGCTCAGCCACACTTCCAACCTGTGTAGTACAGACTTATACCAAAGGTTGGGTTCCTATTGCCAGGAGGTCAAGGTTGCTGTAGTCTTCCAAAAGATACTGCACACAATCTTGCCTAACAGATCCTGTTTCTGGGGGTGGACCAGTGCGGGAGGATCACCTGGATGAGGGGTCCTTGGGGATTGGAAGTGGGACACTGATTGGTGAGACGCGGTACCCCCTTCCCTGTAACTCCTTTTCCCCATCCTACCCCGTAGGATATTCAGAAGTTCTACCCCCCACCTTTTCCAACACAAACACTTTCCTACACTGTGACAGACAACAGACTAACACCAGAATCATTACTGTGTGTCGTAACAAACGACCAATACAAGCAAAATCAAGTGTATCAATTAGAAACAACTTCATGTGCGAATCGGTTCCCATCTGGGAAAGTTTGTGGGAGTTCTTATTGGATAACAGCTCAGTCCAGGGAAGCCCTTTTGTAGATATTGCTAAAATAACCAACGCGTTTCGGATCCTATAGATCCATCTTCAGGGTGGGGCTTCACTGTTCTTGTATTCATACGGGCAAATAGTGGTTTGTATTTTCTTTAAATCTTCCTCTGTGGGGAATTTAGAAATAACAAGTATTTTAATCTATTTGTATAAAAAGGTTAATTCCCAGAGCTAAACTATCAAAATAAGCGGTTTAAATGTCACTGACCTCTCCCGGGTAGTTGCTGTGGTCCGGGGTCAAGACCTATTCAAAGGAAAGTACAACGGTAACTAAAGGCAAAACTCTCATTTGTAACATGCTATTCTCACAGAATTGGAGGGTACATAGTTAGCTAATATCAATCACTCACCCAGTCTTCAGAATGAAACTCTCAGGAGACTGGGAAGCGGCAGATAGCGGCACAAGAAACCCTAAAAATAGAGTTGGTGTCCATTATTCATGGGTTTATATGCATCCCAGTAATACAGTGTGTTTAATACAAGCCGATCAAGGGAAAGTATAATGGCCCTCTGTGGCCAGATTCAATGTTTCAACAAAAGGCGCGCATAGTGCACTCCCGATTTTTCATGGCTCCCAGAGCGACTTCAGGGGAAGACCGCTCTAGGAAGCTGTACGGAAGTTTACCGAGGCTCACCTGTTTACAGAAGCTCTTCGCTCCGTGCCGGTTGCTGCAGTGTCCGCTGACCGAATGCCGGTCACGTTCACTGTAGTCACGGCAACCCCGCGCAAGCGGGCGAGGCCCATTCGGAGTCGGCCATGTTGGTGTGGGTGCATGTTCGCCATTGAGTAGTCATGGCGACGCACCACGCTATTCTTCCAGCAAGGTTGGGTTTTGCGTGTATAGGCTCTTACTTACTTGGAGGATTAAATGGTCCAAGGGAACCAGGTGTATTCCAAAAGATTGAAAAGCGAAGGTGTAAGGAATTAAGGTTACTAAAGAGAGCCTATATATGGAGGGAACATACGATTGCCATGATACACGGCCTTTGTAAATGTTTACATGGGACGTAATGGATGTGAGTGGGGGCACCACCGCGGCACAAGCTGTAGCCGCGGGGTGCCCCCATCTCTCATCTGTATATAGGTCGTTCACTGAGGGTTACAACGTAACCTTAGTTTATCGCAATAGATGTAAGTAATTAAGGATATTAAAAAGTGCCTATATAGAGGGAACACACGATTCCCATGATTCACGGTCATTATGATTGTTTACATAGGACGTAATAGATGTGAGTGGGGGCACTACCGCGGCACAAACCTGTAACCGCGGGGTGCCCCCATCCTCTCATCCATGTATAAGTCGTTAACTGGTGGTTTCAAAGTGACCTTAGTCTGTCGCTCTTCAGAGTGATGATGGACCTGTTATTTGAGTGTAAATTAGTCAACAACAACAGCTTCATCTAGTGGTCGACAAGTATGATGCATCACAACAACATTCAAAAAATTGTTCATCATTACAAGGTACAGACGGACTTCCAAGTTGGCAACATACAACATCGGACAGAGAACATTATTTATATAATATGGCCATTTGTCACCCGCTAGGGTGGGCGGAATTCACAAAAAACACATAAGGTCAAACTCTGAATTCATGCCTCAAGGGTTTAGAGAGTCCAGAAGTTCAATCCACAGTATCTCACGTTGTGCTAATTTTCTTTGCACATCACCCCCTCTGCTGCCTGCTGTTACTTGTTCAAGGATAACGCATTGTAGTTGTGCTACTGTATGTCGTGCCTATAAAAAATGGACTGCCACAGGGGATTTTAAACTTTTTGTACGAATGTTGGACTTGTGCCCAGTCCATCTAGTTTTGGCTTTTCTGGTAGTCATACCTACATAGTAGAAGCCGCAGGGGCATTTCAATGCGTATACTACGTTTTGAGCATCGCAGGTGCATGAATGACATAGCTGTATATGCTTGCCTGAGTGGGGATGTGTAATGTAGCTGCCCTTTATGATGTTGCCACAGTGCTGGCAATTGTAGCACGGAATCGTTCCTTTGTGTTGAGTTGAGGTACTGGAAGAGGAAATCTCTGCTTTCACCAGACTCTTACGTAGCGATTTGCTATTTCTATATGCGAATGTTGGTAGGTCTGGAAAAAGATGTTGCAACTGTGGGTCTAGTTGTAGCATTGGCCAATTCTTTTTGATCGCCCTCTTTATTCTCGTGCTCTGAACCGAGTAGGTGGTGACATATACCAGTGGTTCTCCAGGTTTTGTAGGTTTGGGTACCAGTAATGTTTCTCGGTCGATGTTTCTGACTTTTTCTGCGACTCCGGCTATCAAAGTGGGGTTGTAACCTCTTGCTGTAAATTTAGTTTCCAATGTGGTTGCCTGACGGGCGTATTCTGTATTTTCAGAGATGTTCCTCCTGTAGCGCAAAAACTGGCTGAAGGGTACACTGTCGATCGTCCGTTTAGGGTGAAAACTTGTAGCGAGTAATAAACTGTCCCTATCAGTTTGTTTGGTGTAGATCCTAGTCTCCAATTTCGCTTCAGACACATATACTTCTACATCAAGGAAATGGATGGTTGTCGTGCTTGTTTCCGTTGTAAACTTGATACGTGGATTCATCCCGTTCATCATTGTAAAGAATTCTTCTAACTCCTCTTGGGGGCCTGTCCAAATACCGAAGATGATATCTATATACCTCCGATATAGTGAAAGATGTCTCATCCACCTTGGTGATGTGAGGACGTGTTCATTTTCCAAATAGTGCATAAAAGCATTAGCATAGCATGGTGCCATGGCTGCTCCCATGCTGGTGCCCGATGTCTGGATGAAGTATCTGTCTTGAAATTTAAAGAAGTTGCTACTGAGAACCAGTTTCAAGAGGGTAAGGACAAACAGTCTATCACCTTGGCATTTATCGGTTTTAAGTATGAGCCATTCAATTGCCTCTAGCCAAGCTTCGTGGGCTATGTTGGTATAAAGAGACGTGACGTCCATGGTGAATAATATGTCTCTTCCATTTACGAATTGTGTGTCTTTCAAAAGTTGCAAAAAGTGCATTGTGTCCTTCACGTATGTTGGTGTTTCTTGAATCAAAGGTTGGAGAATTTTGTCCAGATATTGTGCAAGGGGTTCAAGGATACTATTGGTAGCTGCTATGATCGGGTGTCCTGGAGGTTTTGTCAATCTCTTATGTATTTTCGGTAAAATGTACATCACCGGCATGATTGGATGTTGATTTTCGAGGAAGCTTCGCGTTGTTTCAGAGATGACATCATTCTCTTCAGCCTCATCTAACACTCTTTTGATTAATGCTCGCACTGTTTCTGTAGGATTCATAGGTACTTCCAAGTAAGTGTCTTCATTCCTCAACTGGCATTCAATTTCGTCAAGGTAGTCTTGTTTATCCATTAGCACAAGGGCTCCCCCTTTGTCTGCTGGTTTGAGGATGATGGTCTGATTGTCTAGGAGGTTTCGCAGTGTCTGGCGTTCTATTTTGGAGAAATTTCCTTGAGCATCGGTTTTAAATCGAATCTTCTTAAACTCATCCAGAACTGTTTTTTCAAAGGTTAACAGAATATGGTTTTGTATTGACGGATTGAAGGTGCTTTTTGGACTGACTTCCAGAAATGTATGTGGTTCCTTATCAGTACTGTCCTCCTCCAATGAATTGAAGAAAACTTTGAGCTTCAATTTGCGCATCAGTTTGAAGAAATCGATTTTTTCACGTAAGAGGGTACTGTTGTTCTTGGGGACAAAGGACAAGCCCTTCTTAAGAACTTGTATTTCCATCTTTGAAAGGTGGTATGATGAGATATTAACTATCAGGGTTTCTTCGACCCCCTTCTTCCTCTGGGGATTTCTTCTTTTGTCCTCTTCTGACTGGCTTTTTTCTAAAAAAGCCGCAGCGTCACTATTTATTTGATCGCTAGCTGGAATGCCTGAGGGTCCTGATGTGGCTTCTACCGTTCGGTCCGGTGTAACTTCTAATTCTGTACTGGAGGCTTCAGACGTAGTGTTGTCAGTCGACGGTGATCCTGTTTTACGTGGATTATTTGGGTTAGGTTTATTTGGGTAATGACCGTAGTAAGCTTGCCAACTGTAAACTATATCAAGTTTGTAATCTTGTGTGTCACGTCTGAATTTCCTAATCTTTTTGACCTCGAGTTCTTGTTTATAACTTGCCAGTTTCTGGTTGATTTCCTCAAGAATTTGTTTCAATTGGTCCGCTGTATAGGCCTTACTCAGTGAGGTTTTTAATCCCTCTATATCCTCATTCAGTGTTGTAAGGGAACGTGCTAATTCTTCAATCGTTAAGATTATTAGGTCGAGGGAGCATTTGTTAAGAATTAAGTGCCAACGCTTGACGAAGGCTGGGTTTTCTTTACATAACGTGGGTTCAAGGTTTACACGTAATCCTCTTGGTATCCTTTTTGTAGTATAGTATTGTGCCAGCGTAGATGCGTGTAACTTGAGGTTGATCTCTCCACGAATTTTCCACTCTAATTGTCGAATTAGTACCTCAGGTTTATCCGTTGCTGTGTGTTCAGTGCCGGCTGTTTTGATCAGCCCTAGTATCCTTGTAGCCTCCTCTTCGCTGAAGGCCAGAGTTTCAGATCTGTTGTTTGTGGTCTGGTCTATTTTGGAAAAGGACATATTAAATCAGGGAAATAAGGTAACTCAGACGGTTAAGCAAATTCTAACTCCAATGATTCAATTGGTGCGTGCAACTCCCTTTGTGTGGCCAGAAGAGAGACAAAAGCAGAAAATGGGAGCGGGAGTGCACTGCCGTGTGGTTTAAAGTTTGGAGAAAACTACATTTTTAGGAATCCAGATATGGATTTAGTAAGGGTATTTTAATGTTGTTTCAGGTGCAGGCGGGCTATTGTCACAAGACCACTTGGGACACTAAATAAGACCTAAACGAGAACTGCGTATTGCTAAGCAGTAAGCCCAGATGCACTCTTGGAGAACCTAAGTTCAATGATTAATTTTACACAACAATAATTTGAATTCACTGTGTAACATCAGGCTTGTATTGATGTGTTTGGCTTCATAGAAATCATTCAATTAAATGGTACTTCTTCAGTCAATGTAATAGCAATTACTTCAAATGAAACATTTAAATACAATAGACCAGAAATATCGAAAAAAGCATTTATAACACTCATCAGTGATAAGGTTCGTTTTAATTAACCCATCATCCTTTTTCTTCAAAATGCAATTTCCCATCAAGGATATATCGACAAACAATATGTTATATACATTTGTTCCGCATGACATGGACCATCATCTAGTCATGCAATCATTACTGTGTGTCGTAACAAACGACCAATACAAGCAAAATCAAGTGTATCATTTAGAAACAACTTTTCATGTGCGAATCGGTTCCCATCTGGGAAAGTTTGTGGGAGTTCTTATAGGATAACAGCTCCCTCCAGGGAAGCCCTTTTGTAGATATTGCTAAAATAACCAACGCGTTTCGGATCCTATAGATCCATCTTCAGGGTGGGGCTTCACTGTTCTTGTATTCATACGGGCAAATAGTGGTTTGTATTTTCTTTAAATCTTCCTCTGTGGGGAATTTAGAAATAACAAGTATTTTAATCTATTTGTATAAAAAGGTTAACTCCCAGAGCTAAACTATCAAAATAAGGGGTTTAAATGTCACTGACCTCTCCCGGGTAGTTGCTGTGGTCCGGGGTCAAGACCTATTCAAAGGAAAGTACAACGGTAACTAAAGGCAAAACTCTCATTTGTAACATGCTATTCTCACAGAATTGGAGGGTACATAGTTAGCTGATATCAATCACTCGCCCAGTCTTCAGAATGAAACTCTCAGGAGACTGGGAAGCGGCAGATAGCGGCACAAGAAACCCTAAAAGTAGAGTTGGTGTCCATTATTCATGGGGTTATATGCATCCCAGTAATACAGTGTGTTTAATACAAGCCGATCCAGGGAAAGTATAATGGCCCTCTGTGGCCAGATTCAATGTTTCAACAAAAGGCGCGCATAGTGCACTCCGATTTTTCATGGCTCCTAGAGCGACTTCAGGGGAAGACCGCTGTAGGAAGCTGTACGGAAGTTTAACGAGGCTCACCTGTTTACAGAAGCTCTTCGCTCCGGTCAGTGGACACTGCAGCAACCGGCACGGAGCAAAGAGCTTCTGTAAACAGGTGAGCCTCGGTAAACTTCCGTACAGCTTCTTAGAGCGGTCTTCCCCTGAAGTCGCTCTGGGAGCCATGAAAAATCGGAGTGCACTATGCGCGCCTTTTGTTGAAACATTGAATCTGGCCACAGAGGGCCATTATACTTTCCCTGGATCGGCTTGTATTAAACACACTGTATTACTGGGATGCATATAAACCCATGAATAATGGACACCATCTCTACTTTTAGGGTTTCTTGTGCCGCTATCTGCCGCTTCCCAGTCTCCTGAGAGTTTCATTCTGAAGACTGGGTGAGTGATTGATATTAGCTAACTATGTACCCTCCAATTCTGTGAGAATAGCATGTTACAAATGAGAGTTTTGCCTTTAGTTACCGTTGTACTTTCCTTTGAATAGGCTTTGACCCCGGACCACAGCAACTACCCGGGAGAGGTCAGTGACATTTAAACCCCTTATTTTGATAGTTTAGCTCTGGGAGAACCTTTTTTTACAAATAGATTAAAATACTTGTTATTTCTAAATTCCCCACAGAGGAAGATTTAAAGAAAATACAAACCACTATTTGCCCGTATGAATACAAGAACAGTGAAGCCCCACCCTGAAGATGGATCTATAGGATCCGAAACGCGTTGGTTATTTTAGCAATATCTACAAAAGGGCTTCCCTGGAGGGAGCTGTTATCCTATAAGAACTCCCACAAACTTTCCCAGATGGGAACCGATTCGCACATGAAAAGTTGTTTCTAATCGATACACTTGTATAGGTCGTTTGTTACGACACAGTAATGATTGCATGACTAGATGATGGTCCATGTCATGCGGAACAAATGTATATAACATATTGTTTGTCGATATATCCTTGATGGGAAATTGCATTTTGAAGAAAAAGGATGATGGGTTAATTAAAACGAACCTTATCACTGATGAGTGTTACAAATGCTTTTTTCGATATTTCTGGTCTATTGTATTTAAAAGTTTCATTTGAAGTAATTGCTATTACATTGACTGAAGAAGTACCATTTAATTGAATGATTTCTATGAAGCCAAACACATCAATACAAGCCTAATGTTACACAGTGAATTCAAATTATTGTTGTGTAAAATGAATCATTGAACTTAGGTTCTCCAAGAGTGCATCTGGGCTTACTGCTTAGCAATACGCAGTTCTGGTTTAGGTCTTATTTAGAGTCCCAAGTGGTCTTGTGACAATAGCCCGCCTGCACCTGAAACAACATTAAAATACCCTTACTAAATCCATATCTGGATTCCTAAAAATTTAGTTTTCTCCAAACTTCAAACCACACGGCAGTGCACTCCCGCTCCCATTTTCTACTGCACTGTTGAGCACATGAAGATTTGTTAAATTGCGGAGGAGGTCGTGTGGCACTCCTAGCTCTGCCAATGTCTTCCACAAATGGGTCCAGTCCATGCTAAAAAAAGCTGCAGCCAGGTCATAAAAGCCACATAAAGGTTCCTCCCTTTGGTGTGTATTGTCTTTGTCGCCAGTGTGTCCTTTAAGAGGCTTCCAATTGAAAACTCTAGCACGTTTCTCATCTCGGATAAAAGTAATGTAGCAGTAAGATAAATGAGATACCTGGTGGTGTTCCATTGTGTTAACTTGTTTATTAGAGAAACAGATGTTTCTTGGTAAGAAACCTTAAGCGGGGGGAGGGGTTTGGGCTATTATAATTTTTAAGGGAGCTGCCTCTTTAAGAATGTCAAGGTTGACTGTCTTGTTTCGGCTCAGAGGGCTGTTGTTTATATTTAATGTTTATAGCATTAGCCTGCTTGTCACCCCCTACTGTGTTGCCCAATGCTACTTCCTACGCTGGTGGTATAACCACGTTATATGTTCTGACATTACTCTCCGAAGTTCAGTGTTTCACCTCTTGGCCATCTGCATACTTTGATTTGTTTTTTTGGTGTTTTCTTTGCAGTTTTAATGTGGGATCAGCATAGTTGATGAGCTTTGTCCGATTGTTGGAGATGTAAGGGGACTAGCATCAGCAGTGCATTCAGTTGCCACCGTTGGTGTGTTGAGACGGCCCACGTTGATGATGCCAGGTGTTCTTGAATCAATTGAGTTTGTGTTTTTTCCATCAAAAGGAGGCACTCTGCAATCGATGAAACCGTTGAGATAATCGGGTCCAAGGACCTGACCACAACCGACTCATTAGAGGGGTTCTCTGTCATGATTTCAGACATCACTGGGGCTGCAAGAAGAGCTTTGGGTCACTAGCTCAGATGCCCGGAATTGTCCTCTGAAGCATTTCAGGCGTTGGCTATTTACTTTCTTGGTGGCGCGACCATTTGTGCACTCTGCATTTCTTGGTTTACCACAATCCTTGTTGGATACTTCCTTCACCTGTGCGTTTGTCTTTTCTACCGCTGACCCAGCTTCAGTTAACCCTAGTGTAAGGGAGGCATGGTATCACAAGTGAAGACAGACACGAGAGAGGCAATGTTCAATGGTGTTTATTGAACACAAGGGTTGCATAAACTCCACCATCATATAATAAACAAAACCAGTTCTAGTACTGTCCATCAAAATAATATGGCCTATACTAAAGAAACCTATTGCCTGCCCTTATACTACTACAACAAATGAGTGCACGGGAAAATGCAAATGTAAAGTAAAGCAGTGTTAAAAATGAAAAGTCAATGTGGTTGAGCAAACAAACTCCCTTCCCCATGTTTCTAGCACACGGGACAAGGTGGCACACCTTTATAGCGAAAAACATAACGAAAATGTATGTGGGGGTGGGGTAAAGGGTTAAATCTTGTGGGGAAACGGTTGGTTGAGTTTTTAGGGGTGGGAAACGGGGTTTGGGGAGGACCCCCCACCACCCAAAAAGAAAAATGTACTATATTTGTTATGTTTTGTCTTTAATAACATTTTTGTTATAAGTGCATTCTACCCACTCTGGCTTTTAGGCACAAGGATGTAGCTCAGGACACGGGACACGGGCCAGGGCCTTCCACAAAAAGTCTCTGGTTTGCATCAAGTCTCTTGTTCGTAGGATGCCTTGGGCGTGCTCAACAAAACAAAGTTCCTTTAAAAGTTCAACGTCATCACAATCCTTCAGGATTTCTCAGTTCACAACTTCCAGGGTTCATAATTCACAATAGTTCTCCCTCGCTCGGGCTCGGACCTTCCATTCACAAAGGCTTTTCCAATCGAAGACTTTCGAATGTGGAAGGGGTTTTTACAAATACCTCTGCATGACCACTTCGATTGCCATCTACTTTCTTTCACCATTTGGGATACGTTAACCAGAGACCTTCGATTGGGCACTTTCGCTATGCCGGACCACTCTGTTATATTGTATCACTTTATATATTTGACTCTTCTCTTCCTCCCAAACTCTGTCGTTCACCTTGGAGGGTAACTGACCACCTTTGTTCTCTCCAGAGGAATTATGCCTATGTTGCTCCTCCCCAACACATTTGTTAACCCAGGAGAGTTCACTAGATTTTCTATGTCGCTGTTTCCTTGAACTACAAGTTCCACAATGCAACAGTCACTTGTTTGTTTATTTTATTTGTATAGCGCACCTGACCCAGAGGTATCTGGGCGCTTTTAGTAAATTGTTACAGACAAAGGAAATCCAGTTAATAGTGGAGATTGTACATACATAGAAGTTAAAGATGGATTACAGATAGGTACAAATATACAATTTAGAAACATAGGCAATGATGAGAAGTTACCAAAGGTGAGTATTATACATGGGTAGAAAAATAGGCAGGACATGTGTAGCAAAACAGTGGTTATATAGATTGCTGGAATGTAACAGATTAGAATATACAGGTACAGATGAGTAGGTAGTCAGATGGTTACTTCAATTAGAATTAGATTATGAGGTAGCGTTTGGGAACTAGACAGCTGTTAACAGTTCTTGCTAAGTAACCTGGAGATGACGCTTCTCCTGAAGTTGGAGAATACTTGGATGGATTTGATGTCAGGTTGGAGGGTGTTCCATAATTGGGTGGCCATGACCGGGAAGCTGGATCCTCCAGATCTTTTTAAGTTGTATCTTGGGACCACCAGGCAGGAAGTGTCAGATGATCTGGTAATTCGTGTGGATGATCTCGGGGTGAATCTTTCAGTGAGGTATGGGGGGGCTGTATGGTTCAGCGCTTTAAAGGTGAGACATATGGTTTTGAGTTCAATCTTTTCTTTTATAGAGAGCCATTTACATTGTTTTCTCGTTGCTGAGATATGCTCAGTTCTCGGTATATTTAGTGCAGCTCTGAGAGCATTATTCTGCATTATCTGAAGTTTGTTAAGTACAGCCTTATTAGCGCCTAAGTAGAGGCCATTACAGTAGTCCAGTTTGGACACTATGAGAGCTCTGGCTAGTATGAGACAGCTTTCTGTAGACAGCATGGGTCTGCAGGCTCTTATCAGCTTGCCCGTATAGGCAGTGGCTGGGCGGTCATATTCACTTGTTTGTGGAGGTTGGAGGTAGCATTAAAATAGAAGCCAAGTGTTTTTACTACTTTGGCAGTTGGGATGTTATTCTCATCTATACTGAACATATTGTAGTTGGGGCTTAGTTTATTTAAGTTTGCTGGCGAGCCTACTAGGAGGAGTTCTGTTTTGTCGTCATTCAGGCACAGGCCATGGACGGCCATCCATGCCTGAATGATGGTGTAGATTTCGTTCACACGTCGTACATGCCTGTAAGGGGTAGGAGTATCTGGGTGTCATCTGCATAATTAGTGTAGGTGACACCCAGACGGTCCAGTTTATCAAACAAAGGCTTTGTAAAGATGTTATACAAAGTTGGCGAGACACATGAGCCTTGGGGCACACCGCAGGTGATAGGTATGGGGTCAGCTTCTGCAGATGGTGAGAAGACTCGCATGGTCCTATTATTTATGAAAGATTGCATCGAAGTGATGGCTGACTTGGAAAAGTGGGTTGCTGAGGCGAGGTGATCAACCAAGTCAAAAGCCGTCGACAAATCCTGGAGGAGCAGGATAGCAAGTCTACCATTGTCTTTGAGATCGTCAATCTGGCTTTTTAGATCAATAAGGTGGTTTCTGTCCCATGTTGTGGTCTAAAGCCAGATTGCCGGGTTCCCAGGAGTTTATTAGCCTCTAGGTAGTCTTGGATTTGCAAGTATGCAACCCTTTCCAAGATTTTTAGCAAAAATGGGACCGTATTGATAGGTCTATAGTTAGTGTTTGTTTTTTGAGTAATGGAAGTACCCATGATTCCTTCAGGTTACTGGGTACTATGCCACTTGAAAATGATGCGTTAATTAGTTTGGTGATGAAAGGGGCCAGGTCTCTGGCCGCATCTTTGATGATCTGTGCTGGACGCTATCGCCCTGGCAATTAGAGGGTTTCAGAGAGACTATAATTTTTTGTACTTTGGGTACCGATACATTTGTATACTTGCCACCATTATAACTTGATATGTCACAAACTGGGTTCTCTCCCATTGCGCACGAGAACTCACCAGTTGTCTTCACCTTCTTTCTCATCAGTCTTTGCCTCAATAGGTCGGGGCCTCTGGTGCCGGTCTTGCTCCTTCTCATCACCATCGTTCACCCGGGAGGAAACCAGGCTGCCTCCAGGCACCCGTGGCGGGAGAACAAACACAGTTCAATGTGTGGGGGGGGGGGTGCGAGGGGTGAAGAGGTTTGAAGCCTCAACACTTCGCCTCCACCTCTATTTCCTAGTAGACCTTGTCGGGAGCTCCTGCTTTGGTCCCCAGCTCTCTCAGAGTGCGCCTGTGTGCTCTGTCTTTTATACTGTCTGGGAGGCTTAACAGGTTTCAGTTGGGAATGATGGTTAAGGGAGGCCTGACCTTATCTGCCATAATTACTGGGCCAAAATGGCAACTGCCCATAGGAATCCCTGGTGCATAGGTTCCTATGGGTAATCTTCATTGCTCTCTTTTGCTTCTTCCTCGTCCCAGTGGTTTTTGAAAAGAGCATTGGTGGGGGATTATGGGAGTTGTATTGTTCCCGGGTAATTATGTGAAAATTAGGTGAAATGTTGACAGGTCGGGGAGTATAGATGTATGGTTGTGAATAAATGGGTTTAGATTTCCCATAAGGCACTTGCCTTCTTTAATTAAGGGAAAGTGCTGGGGTAGGATGGGACTTTGTTTAGAAAATCCCTTGAAGACTGAGGGGATGTCGGGTAGGGGTGTGCCGGAAAGGGGGTAATACTGCGTCCCTCCCAAGGGTGGTACTCCTGAAGGACCACCTGCCCAGGTGATCCTCCCTCTATTGTCCACTTACAGGGTTGGGATCCAAGCGTGATGGCCCTTCCTTGGCCACCTGGACAAATGATCCACGGGGCCTATAAGCGAGAACACCCTCTGGTTTCTCCCACAAGCCTCATAGCGCCATTGATGGAACAACTCAAATTGGCCTACTTCTTTTCTCTGTTGGGGTAAGTTGTTAATTTTGCTGTATATGCAGTTTCGAGGGCATGGGTCCTGGTTGTATTAGGGACCTCCTTTGGATCTGTTGCAGCTCTATTGTCGATAGCAGTGTCCTTCGCAGTAGGGACATTCAGTTAGGTGTTTTAAAGTCGCTGTTGTTTGTTCCTCAGCCAATCTTACGGTATGTATGCTCTCCGGGAGCTCCAGTGCAGCCAATTGGGGTCGATGGTCCATATCACTGCACCGAGAAATCTCTGCTGCCGTGATTCGTACTTCAAGTTCACCCACTACCTGTTTAAGGTACACGCATAGGGTCCCAGATTTAAATGATTTTTGGGTGGTATCCTTAAGAGCAGGGGAATTAGTGACTTTCCTTTTGGCAGTTGTGGGATCAATTCAACGGCTGTCTACAGCTGGCTGTAGATGTTAGTTAACAGATCAGGAGAACCCATTTTCTGCAGGAAGGCATGAAAAAAGCACAAGGGGACTACACAAAGTCACTAAGGCTAACTACCCAGCTCACCCAACTATCGACCTAGCTAGGGCGTGGCAGATGAGACGAGGGTAGAGCAAGGCTCAAAACCAATGAAAGTGGTACATTGCTGTACAATGCCCAATATAGTACAACAGTGTGCATCATCTTTACAAACAGCACAATCTGTACCCCCAGGGACAAAGCACCCCCCAATCATCCTGCTTGCCTGCTCTTGCCCCTTTGAAGCGCCATCAGTTGAACTATGGCTGAGGCTTGTGTTCCACTCTACTTGATGCCCCTCTGCATCAGCAGGTACTTGGTCCCGAGCCAGCTGTGGGCGTAAGGTCCTTTGGTTTGCCCACACTGCAACCGTGGAGCACTCCTCGGTACCTGCACCCGTGAGACCTGTAGCAAAAAGGACCCTGCACCTTCGAGTATCAAGCCGCACAAAACATACTGACCGCTTCCGACGCCATACCCACATAGATCTAAGCATTGCACAACTGTTAAAGAATGTTAATTTAAAATCCGATTTAGTTGTGACCCCCACACCCTTTTCATTTAAGCAACTTGTTTTCCATAACAGTGCTCTTATGGCACCCGGAATGGGGAAATAGCATGGCCTTGTCCACATTTGCCGCTGTCTCATATTGTGGGAACAAAATACTGGCTAAAATTAAGGGTTACATGTCTTTATAACAACACATTTTATGTAGAATGCACTTATAACAAAAATGTTATTCATGACAAAACATAACGAATATAGTACATTTTTCTTTTTGGGGGATTCGGGGGGCCTCCCCAACCCCTGTTTCCCACCCCAAAAAACCCAACCAACCGTTTCCCCACAGGATTTAACCCTTCACCCCACCCCCACATACATTTTCGTTATGTTTTTCGCTATAAAGTTTTCATTATATGTGCATTCTACATAAGTTTTGTTATAAAGACTGTATACCAAATTAAGGACATCACAGGTGGTATTCTGCCCTTCAGCCCATGGATTGTCTTGCTGGGAGATGAAAATTATAACTATGTTTACGCTTTGAAAAGTTTGTCTTCGAAGCTTGTTACACACCTAATAAATTCTATAAAACTCACCCCGACTCAGAGCTGGAAAAGTGAAAGCTGGTCCAACAATTGCAATGTGGTGGGTTGCGATTTGGGATATGATATACATGGAGGACTTTGCTACATCGTAATAGACGCCGTTGCCACCCAAGCTGATCAGAACGCCATTGAGTCTTCAGCAATGCTCATCAGATGGCAGAGTCTCAACTCTTAGGGTGGCTAGCTCACAAGTCGCCTCTTACATGATGCCAGCCTGCACTTCACAAGTTTATGTCAGCCTTTCATCGTTCTTGGTACCTTTAAATGGGGTAATAGTACTTGTTATTTCACTGCATGGTATTTTGAGGAATTGGGCATGAAGGACTATGTGAGAACACACATTATTAGTACATGTTGAAAGCCTGCATGCTGTTTCACTGAAGATGCTGTGGAAAGTCGGACTCCGGAGACGGATAAGAGATCAGGACATCATGTCACAATTTGAGTTTTATTAAAACAAAGAGAAGAAGGCCTATTCTTTCCTCACGTCTAACATCTCTGTCCTATCTAAAAGAAAATAATAAATGGTGCTTGTCTGCAAGTCTGACAAACCTAATACCATCCTCTGCCCCAAAGCCTAATCTAACCTGAGTTCTGACCCTACCACTAATTTAAAGGAGCAACATAAATTTGACCAGAACATGTCTGGAAAGGGGTTCCCTCTGGACGCATGAAATCGTGGCTGGCTTCTGACCCATAGCCAAATGTCTCTCTGAATGTGTCCAGGCCCCTTGCCTGGTTGTACAGATCAAAGTTTAAGCAAAAATGTCTCCTTATTCTTCCTGGTCTTCCGTTATAAGTCTTTGACTCTTGCAGTTAAGCTGTGATCACTCGGCTCTGGAGTACAGTTTTGCTCACCCTTATATGGGGTTGTATATCTCTCACTCTACCCTGGAATATGGTTTCTCTCAAGCGACCCTGGCGTTGTATATCTTTCTCGCCACCTTGCTGTATTGCTTCTCTCACCCTATCTTGTGGTTTTGTTTCTTTTGCACATTCTTGGGGTCTGAACACTCTCGCCCGGCTGTGGGGTATCCAACCTCTTACCCCTTCTTGGGGTTGTTTGGCTTTCACCCCACCTAGGGCTCTCTGATCTGCCACGCTGCTGTAGAGTTTCTTCACCCAACCTTTGGTTTGTATATCTCTCTCTCTCTCCCCTGTCTTGGGGTTGTTTGGTCTCTTGCCCCATCTTGCGGTCTGTCCAGGACTCTTCGCGCTCCTCCCGGGAACAAATGCGGGCCTTGTTTGTTGTGGTGACATTCCTCTGAGGAGGCGGTCTTCTCGACTGTCGCAGAACCACGATTTGGCTCTTTCAGAAATGGGACACAGTCCTGGTCCCTGTGGCAATGCTGGCGGGGAAGCTATGCCCAGCGCCATGTTTTCCACCTCCAAGATGGCACCAGATTTGGTCCTGACGTGAACTCCACAGACGTAGTAGCCTCCTCCAAGATGGCGGCGGCCCAGCTCGACGCGTCTGAGGAATGCCAGTCACACCAGACTTCACAATGGGACTTCCGCCCAGGAAGATATCCACCCAACTGGTTTTTTACCATGTGTTGCTATGTTGTTTCCTACGAACTCAGCCTGCCTTGCTCAAGAAGGCGGCGTTACCTCATGTGCAGATATTACTATCCGTTTGGACACACCATTACCCTGCACGGCCCTTGTCCGAAATCGGAGGCTTTCTGCGCAAACGAGATATTGAAAATCCTGCGCCTCCAAACCCTTACACACGCTAAGCAGAAATGACCGACTAGGTTCACGGAACCTGTTGTGCACTGACTTTCATGTCCTGCACTCGTCACCAGCCCAAAGACGTACTCTGAGAGTTGCCGCCATTAGCCGTGGAGCCCCAGTTCACCATGTTCTCAGCAACGGCAAGCCACACCGTGCTAACGTAGACTCCTCTCGCATTTAACAGGTCGTACTGGACTCATTCCATTGAAATGAACTATCCCTCTCACCAGTCTTTACTAATGTGCCTGATTGCCTTAAACTGGACCTCTAGTGATGGTTGACTGCTACACTTGGTTAAAAAATGAAATTGTGTCAGTTTGCCTTAGTACTGCAGTACCCCTATTGCTAGACCATGAAAATGTGCCAGATTGCCCTACCACTGTAGCACCGCCTTTGACCATTCAAAGTAACAAAGTCCCTCCCCTAACTAAGTGTTATTATTATAAAGCATATTGATTGTCAATATTGATTGTCAAGTATCGTTTACTGTAACGACTGAAACCAGCGCCTGGATGCCCTAAGGCTTGGTGCGCTCTACAAATGCCAAAATAAATAAATAAGCTGCCTACACGGTAGGACATTTGTGTCGCTACGCTCTGTTGAGCCCAGGCACTGTTGCTGCTCTTCGTTCTGTGTTGCCTTCATTCCTTCCTCCTTGCCCTCTAACAGTTGTTTCCTCCTCCTTCTCCCTGGAATCCTGTTCTTCCTGGTTCCCGTTTCATTTCTCTGCATTCCTGGTTTCCTTTGTGTTGCTGAAACTATTCTACCCATTTGTCCATCTACTGAAATCCTGTTCTGCTGCCGTATTGAACCATCTCTACAAAGGGTTTTATTCCCCACAAGGGTTTCCCTTGGACGTTCCCTTTTGGGTGCATGACTTACCTGTTCATTTCCAGGAGGTCGGGTGCTCATTAGGTGGCATTCTCATTTTTCTGACCTACGCTATCCTACCTCCATGATCAGGTTGGTGCTCGCCATAACAGGCTCCTTTCTTGGTTCCCAGCATCTGCTTATCACATAGGCTTCATTGCCATGCTAAAGCACGCTGGTTCGTCAGCATCATAGACTGCGGGCGCCGGTCAACCATTGTGCCATGGCTGGTAATTCTCCACTCTTTCAGTCGAGCTTGGCTAGCACCAGATTGTCTCAGAGAAAGCAGTGTTCAGCAGACTTCCTGGCACCTCCGTGCAAGGCACTTTCTATGTCAGACTGCTTCTGGTCTCTGCCTCCCGGGAGGGCGTCTCCTCTTGCAGCTCGATCTGTGGGGTTTCCTCTTCCCTTTTGTTCTCTCCTGGTGATGATCTTACAGCGTCTTTGTTTCAGGTTAGAATGAGATTGGATGATACATGGATTCTGTGGTTCTCGTAATGAGGGTCTTATAAAAGGGTCAGCAACCACAGCAGTAATTTTTAAAGGGTCATACATAGAGTTATACATGTCAATCCCCATATAGCCAGCAAACACGTGGAACATTTCACAGGCGGGAGGATGAATACAATCCCTTTCTGGGGATTTCTTGTTCTCCAAACTGCACTGATAGGCCTTTCTCCCACTATACAGGTGTCGCAAACTTAGCAGGGCCACCGTGCCCAAATTGCATTGTTTGTTCTCCAAACTGCATTGATAGGCCTCTCTCCTTCTATACAGTTGTCTCAAATTTAGCTGGGCCGCCGTGCCCAAAGTGTATTGTCTGTTCTCCAAACTGCACTGATAGGCCTCTCCCACACCGTACAGATGTCTCAAACTTAGCAGGGCGGCCGTGCCCAAAGTGTATTTTTCTGTTCTCCAAACTGCACTGATAGGCCACCCCACACTATACAGGTGTCTCAAACCTAGCAGGGCCGCCGTGCCCAAATTGCACTGTCTGTTCTCCAGACTGCACTGATAGGCTTTTCTCCCACTATACAGGTGCCTCAAACTTAGCAGGGCCACCGCGCCCAAATTACATTGTCTGTCCCCCAAACTGCATTGATAGGCCCCTCTCCCTCTATACAGTTGTCTCAAACTTAGCAGGGGCGCCGTGCCCAAATCTGCATTGTCGCTAAGGGAGACGGAGACTAAAGAGAGCCACTGTTAGAACCCAACTACATAACTATACAACCCTTAACTCCACCCTTACACCCCGACCAAAACAACAACTAAACTCAAACAACTCAGAATCGTACAATGCCGCGCAAACGACCCACCCAGAGGGAAAGAAGAGAAGAAAGAACAAACACCCCGAAACTCCAACTAAGAACCGTAACAACAGAACACACCCCCACAGACAGGTTCAAAGATCGGACCAACACTGAAAGAAGAGACAAATCCCTTTACCTAACTCCATACCTCACTGAGACCTACTCACCAGATCGAAACAACGCGACGCCAAAACCAACTACACTGAACAACCTACCAACATCACGAAGAATGACAAACTCCACCAGATACAACATGCGCACAACTGAAGCGATAACACCATACATCACCAAAGCAAGAAGAACCCCCAACCCACAACCATGTCCCCTGGAAGACGAACCAGATGAAAACAAAAACCCTAGGCTAAACCTAGAAGTACTACTTGAGAACGCTGACATCCCGAAACCTGCTCCTGAACAAGATCAGAAAACGACCCTAACAAAAAAAGGCAAACCAAGCTACACCTCTAAACTCCACTGCAATCTAATAAATGCAAGATCCATGTCAAAACACTCTACAGAGATCTTCGACCTACTCGACCACAACGGCATCGACATCCTCTTCATCACAGAAACTTGGCTAGACGACAACTACAAAATCACACTCCAAAGCTGCCTCCCAGCAAACTTTAAATGCCTTCAAATAAACAGGAAAAACAGAAAAGGAGGAGGCATCGCAATAGCATTTAAAGAGCAGCTAACAATAAGAACAGACGAACCACTCAACATCCCCAACTGCGAGTCCATGGTCATACACCTAACAACTAGCCCAAAAACCAACATAACATTCATCCTGGTGTACAGACCCCCAACTTATGATGCATCCTTCGTCGACAACTTCATAGAAGCCATAACCAACATAGCCATCAACCACGAACACCTAATCATACTGGGGGATTTCAACATCTGGTTCGAAGACAGTCATGCCAACTCCCAAAACTCACTGATTGAACAACTCGCCACCATGAAACTACGACAACTAGTAAAAGGGGCAACTCACTCGGCAGGACACACCTTGGACGCAATATTCGCAGAGGAAAAACTCATCACCATGGCACCGCCGATACAAATACTGTGGAGTGACCATCTCATCATCCCATTCGTAATCACTCTGCTTACTCAAGTCTACATCCAACCTCCCAAACTCACAGCCACCACAAAAAGAAACTGGAAAGACGTCAAAAAAGGCAACCTATTCGAGCAACTGGAGTTAACCAAGCCCTCAACAACAGAACTAGACCTAGCTGACCTAGACGGGAAAGCGGAGATACTACACAAATGGATTGCAGATACAATCGACAAGATGGCCCCAGAAAAACCATTCACACCATCAAAAAAAAGAGCAATGGCAAAATGGTTTACCCCACTACTAAGCACCATGAAAAAGGAAAACAAAAAGATGGAAACTGAATGGAGGAAAGATTACAATCCAGACAAAAAAACAATGTTCCAGAAGCACATTCGCGCATACAAGAAGGAAATTCAAAAGGCAAAGAGAAAGCATTATGATGACAGAATCACAAATGCCACCAACACACAAAAAGAAATGTTCCGTATCATTAAAGAAATGAGAAACCCACCAGGCTGTGACAACACCCCAACCCCCTCGGAGAAACTATGCAACAACCTTGCAGACCACTTCAAAAAGAAGATCAATGACATCCGACAAACCATCCAACAGAGACCAACCAGCAGCGACTTACAACCAAACGAACCCAAATCAGAACCGCAGCACAAACTCAATAACTACCCTCAAATATCAGCAGAGGCATTCGCAATGCTAATAAAACACAGCAAGAAAGCGGGCTCACCGATGGATCCCTGCCCCCCGGACATCTACAAATCAATCCTCGGACAAGGAACACCAGCAGAATACTTCAGAAACCTTCTAACTCTATCACTGGCAACAGGGACAGTACCAAGGATCTTCAAATCGGCTTACATCAAACCACTTCTGAAAAACACAAGCGGGGACGTAGATGACCTCTCCAACTACAGACCAATCTCCAACATCCCCTACCCAGCCAAACTCCTCGAAACCTACGTATACAAACTAACCCAAGAATACGTTGAAGAACACCACCTGCTAGACCAAGCTCAAGTCGGCTTCAGACACACAAGAGGTACAGAAACAGCACTACTATCCATCTGGGATGACCTAAAAACAAACGCAGACTCCAACACAACATCTGCCCTTATCCTGCTCGACCTCTCAGCAGCCTTCGACACAGTTAGCCATGACACCCTAACCAAAAGACTAGAAGACATAGGCATAACAGACACAGCGCTACGCTGGACTAAATCATTCCTAGCAGACAGAACTGAAACCGTCTGGATCAAACCCTTCAAATCCACCCCACGAGTCAACGACTGTGGAGTACCACAAGGATCCTCACTATCTCCATTGTACTTCAACATCTATCAAACCCCTGTAATCAGAATCTTCAAGAAACGCAACATCAAATGCTACAACTATGCAGACGACACTCAAATCATCTACAAGATCGAAGACACCCAAGCCGATCATTCAAACCTAACCGACTGTCTAAAAGAAGTCTTCAACTGGATGAATGCCAACAACCTGAAAATCAACCCAGGAAAAACAGAAATCATGATCATATCCAAAGACCAAGAGAAGGAAACCGCCATCCCGTGGCCAACAGAAATGGGATCTATACCATCACCATCTAAGGTAGTAAAAGATCTGGGAGTCCTGATGGACAACACCCTAACCTTAGAACCGCAAATAAACGCAACAGTCAAGAAATGCTTCTTCCTCCTCCACACGGCAAGAAAAATACTACCTTTCCTCTCCTTCACACACAAAACACTCACCATCCTCGGCCTCATCATGTCAAGTATCGACTATGCAAACAGCCTCTACCTCGGTATACCGGAATACCTACTGAAGAAGCTACAACGGATCCAAAACACTGCAGCCAGACTACTCCTCAAACTATCCAGAAGAGACCACATCACCCTGGCCCTAAAAACACTACACTGGCTCCCAGTAAAACAGCGTATCATCTTCAAAACAATGTGCATAACGCACAGGGCAATCAGCGGACAAGGAGCCGAATTCCTACAAAAAAAAATAACAATCTACAAGCCAACAAGACCACTCAGGTCAACCAACGAAATCCGACTGGAACAAAAACCTTACATCAAGAAGAAACTCGGAGGCACCGCTTTCTACCACTTAGCCGCGAAAACCTGGAACAACATCCCAAAATTGATAAGGAACACCAAAGACCACCTTAAATTCAGAAAATTACTAAAAACCTACCTCTTCAACACCGGAGACTAAAACCGAAACAACAATAAGACAAACGAATCATCAAAAAAGGACAGTGACAAACCGCTAGAACCGACAGAAGTACCCTGGGCACCAGCAGGGCTGACGCTGGACACAGGGGTCCACCCGCGAGACCCGGAGAAACGGATACAACTACTCCAGCCAACCCTTACCATCCCCCACCGCCCTCACAGCCACAACTAGGTCCCACGAGGCTGTGGAACAGACAAGATACCACCAATCACCACACAACCGGGTGTATGGACAATAGCAGCGGCGCTAGTCATGTGGAGGGGGGGAGGAGCATGCAAGGTTATTAAGGGAGCGGGCGGAGGGGACAGCTAGATCCTCAAACGGCCTCGAATGGAAAATCGGGCACGTACCTCCTGAGGCTCAGGGTGTACAAGCATCCCGTCGGGTAAGATTACACGAGCCCAACCGGTTTCAGTCCAGGATAGAGATGACTAACGAATACCATTAACAATTTCCTTCTCTGCATACACCTCTCAAACTCCAAACCAAACACAACCACAAACCTCTAGCGCAGCCAACCGCACGAACTTCACTACACTGCAACAACAAAACAAAAAAACACATAGACTCGCACATCAGCACACGATGACTACCGGCCGCATACACCCCAGGCCCAGCCGACGGAACCACCGGGCTGAGGCTGCCAACAGCACATCACTGCAATCTTGCACTTTTCCAGCCTCCACCCACTAACCCACCACCCCCCCCTCTTTCAGAGCCGCCAGAGCGCCAGGGGACCACTCCGGTGGTGATAGTGCGCGGTACAAATGACCTTTAACATTAACATTAACCAATGGGGAGTCACACCCACAGGGATCAGTTTGCCCAGTCCTCTAAAGGGTGTTAACTTTAGCATGCTTACCTCCCCAGTCTCAAATGGGTTGGCTCTTACTTGGGGATAAGAGACACATTCCCTGGATTAGTCACAATGCCCAGAATTATTGTGCCTCACATGGCTTATTCCCTTCGGAATTGTATTTTGGAAGTTAGTGTTTTTTTGTATTCATGAATTAAAAAAATAAAATGTAAGAAAAGAAAAAGTGAGCTGCAGATCCAAGTATGGACCTTACTTTCATTGTTTAACCCCAAGGGTAAGGTCGCCCTGAGTCAGGCCTTCCTTACCCCCAAAAAGTTTATGGAATTACATCTCAAAAGGTTCATCTTTTGCTGTTATTTCCTAATGATCCACCTAAGAATAAGGAGAGATGCATTACTGCTGACCTTAAACAGGTGTTTAGTGTTAGGCAGAAAACGGATCTTCTACCTATGTTCCAAGTTCTCTAAGTTTGTGCTTTGTTCTTATGATTCCCCTAGGAGTTCCATCAAGATCTCACTGAAGACGTGACTCATGTATAGTTGTGGTCCCTGTGGCTCCCAAAGGTGGGGGCTACCATTAAGGTGCCCCTTAGTCTCTGTGGATCAGTGTCTTGACCCAGACAGTTATACTGGCTCTGATGGTGGGTGGCAGTGTACTGTAATATAGTAGCTGCAAGACTCTCTGGTGTTGTGAAATCCACTATCCAGGCGACTGTACTTTGTTGCCCTTTTTTATGATTGAGTGATGAGTTTCTGAAGTGGAATTCAGCCAGGGGCTCCCATAGAAATATGTGGGATTACCTGGGACTGACTGTAAGGGGGTGTATGCCTGGGAATTCTCTAGAATCCACCTCCTCTGAGCTTGCCTGGGAGAATGCCTACAAATGTTAGTGAGTGGTGGGCAGCACTGATTGATTGGCTGCCAAATGATAAAATAGTGAGTTTGTGTATGATTGGAAGTCAGGGTTACCCTCTAACATACGGTTTGACATCAACAACTGACACTCAGAACCAAGACCTTTGTGAACCACTAGGATTTGATCATGAAACATCCAGAAAGAGGACTGACTTTAGGACGACGCTGGAAGCTCTACACCTGCATGTTTTGGACTTTGGAAAACTCTGCAGTGAAGCGCTGCCTCTCTTATGACAAGAAGGAAGTGTCTGGTGCTCCGTTGATCCACTGTGCTACTGGAACTGTTCTTCAAGAGGTGTTTTGTGTTCCCCAAATCCTAAGGCTCGCCTATGGTGCCTAACTTCTAAACGGAGCACTGCATCCTTCTGGCCTCCCGGCATGACTCCGTTTAACCTTTTGCTCAATGGTTCATATATGTATCTGGACCCTGGTACCATTCTTCCGGCGTGGAGAACTCCAGTGGCGGGTCCTATTGTACTTTCTTCAAACAGTGACCTGTTGCCCCTGGCTAGGGCGACTATTGCTGAAACTGCAACCCCAACCTGAAATCGCTAAGCCTCAATTTTCTTTGTTTGCACATCTTCAGGGGTTCCCTCTGACCTTAGCTGTGTTTGTGGTCTGATCTCACAGGGTCAGGGTCTTTGTTTGCTGACCTTGCCCATTAATTTCCTGAGTGCTACTCAAAGAACTCCGTTCTGAAGGTTCTCCAATAGTGTGGCCCTGTCTGTTCACTCTTCTTCTCAGAGATTCCTCAATTCTGCTAGAAGTGGTTATTCTGCTCTTTCAATTATGTGGGGGGGGAGGTGGGGGTGAAGGATTCCAGTACTGCCTGTCCAGAAGAGAACTGCAACCCCTCCCACTGATATTCTTGATGCTTGCAAGTAAGGCTCGAAACCTGTGCTGTCCTGAACAAACTTCTTCATTTGGATGTTCTCTTGGAGGAGCTCTTGCACACCTTTTGGCAAGTGTTCTGTTCTTCTGTGACTGTGGGGTACGCATGCTGAGTGTGCCCATCCTGAACTAAACTACGACAGTCCCTGCTGGGATCTTTGGTACTCGCCTCTGCAATCTCTTGTCCTGGAGAGGGTTGTGTGAATCTTTGTAGTTAGACATCTTCTTGGAGTGCCCCTTATCCTTGTGAAAGTCTTCTTTCAGCTCCTCTTGTCCTTGTAGCTCTGTGTGTAGTGTAACCATTGAATGTCATTGGGTGAGTGACTTCCCTTAACGGCGATAGGATAAAATTGGATATGGAGGTAAACAGATTGTGCAGGCCCATGAGCCTCACTAAAAGCCCATTTGGAGTGACGTTTAATGATCCTGTGAGATCACCATTGTGTTGTGTGATTTGCCTATATTCTGAAAAGATTTTTGAGTTATTTACCCGTAAATATTTTGTAGTTTTTGCCTATGCACAACTGTATTATGAAGAATAAACATATTTGCACTTATTTATTTTGTGGATCTCCGCTTATTATTGGGTAATTATCAAAAGTACTTAATGAACCTTTATGTAGCTCTCTCCCTCTGTAGAGTTGCCTTGACTGCTCTGGCCATTCTATCACTTGGAGAGTTAGGAACTCAGAGGTAAACACTCTGTAATCTAAGCGTGTTGCAATATCTGGGCATTTTAAAATGTGCATTGTGTAAGTACTTCATCTTAGTGCCAGTTATCTTGCCCATTGTCAACTCTTCTCTTCTGCTCTGGCTGTCTCATCCACCTGTTCTCTGCCCTGTGTCCTTTCCTAGTATTCTCCCCTTCTCACTCCCTTCCTCCTCTCTCCCCCTACTTTCTCCTCTTTGATGGGCGCCTCCCCCGTCTCATCAATTTCCTTTCTTCTCCCGCTGTCCCCACTACCCCCTCCACGGCTTCCTCGCCTGCTCCCTCCTCCTTGGCTACCTTGCCCGCTCCTCCTTCCTTTTCTGCCCCCACCTGGGCTTCTTCTACACCTCCACAGGGCGTACCTCTGATCTGTACCCCTACCCGGAAGTCTTTCAAGGATGGCAACCTTCTACATATTGCCACTCTAAACTCTCGCTCAGCTGTCAAACACTCCTCCGACATCTGCCGCCTTCTGGAGGAACTTGACCTCGATGTCCTCGGTCTCACCGAGACGTGGTTCACGGCCAGCTCTGTCACAAGCTTTGACATCCTCCTCCCTGACGGCTACAAGATCCTCTCCGCGCCCAGGTCCAACCGTTCTGGAGGGGGTGTAGCATTGATCTTCCCTGAGTGGATTCCTGCCTCTGTCATTCCTACGCAGGCTTACTCCTCTTTTGAATGCCTCGTCTGCAGGCTCTCTCTCTCCTAGCCAGTCCCTCACAGAGGCTACTATCTATCGGCCACCTGGTCAGATCTCCTCCTTCCTCTCTGAATGGGCAGACCTCTCCTCTTCCCTCCTGGTCTCGACCACTCAACTCCTCCTTCTTGGAGACTTCAACATCCACGTGGATGCTTCCTGTCCTTCCTCTGGACTCTTTCGCGACTTTGGCAACTCTCTTTCACTCTCTCCCCTCTGGCCCGACTCACTCTGCAGGGCACACTCTGGATGTTCTGATCTCCTCAGACCTTCCCCTTTCTATCCCTCTCACCACTCCTCTCTCCTGGAGTGATCACTTTCTCCTTTCCTCCCAGCTCACCCTCTCTACCCCTCAAGCCAAGCCAACTCCATCACTGCCGCCCACCTTCGCGTTCATCCGACCCATCAAGCGCGTGTCAGTTGAGGCTTTTGCCGCCTCTTTCTCATCCCCCTCCCCCTTTGGCTGACTCACACCCTGACACAGCCCTTTCCATGCTCCACTCTACTACATCTGATACTCTCGATTTTCTTGCCCCTGTCATGAGGATCCGCCTGAAGCCCAAAGCCAAGTGTAACTCCTGGTACGACTCAGGCCTTGTCACCCTCAAACGCAAGTGCAGGGTGGCTGAGAGGAAATGGCGTGCTTCATGTACACCCTCTGACAAACTGGCCTGCTGCATGCTCCAAAAGCAATACCGGCTCTCTGTCCTCACCAAGAAGAGAGCTCACATTCAAGCCCGCGTCTCTGCAGCATCTAACAACTCGGCTGAACTCTTTAAAATCTGCAAGGAACTGGCCATTCCTGCTGCAGTCTCTACCTCTCCTGTCCCTTCCCACGCCCTCTGCACGGCACTGGCTTCTCACGTCATCTCCAAAACTCAGGACATCCTGTCCTCTTTCCTCCTCTCCCCTTCCTCTCTCTACTCCCTGCTCTTCCTTCGGCCCTTCTTCGGCCACCTCCCCTCCCTCCTTCTCTGCCTTTTCCCTGACCATGTTTCTAGACAAGTCCGATCTATGAAAGTCTCGTCAAAACAGGTTCATCACGGTTCCTCCAAAACCATCAAGGACCACATTGACTCCCTGGCTCCTGCTCCCTTGTGCACCCTCTTCTTAAGAAACCCTCTGCCGACCCATCCTGCCTGGCTAACTATCGCCCAATCTCCATCACTCCGTTCCTGGGCAAACTCTTGGAAAAGCTGGCCATCTCCCAGCTCAATCTTCACACTGAATCTGTTGATTGTCTCCATGATCATCAGTCTGGCTTCAGAGCTGCCAGAAGCACTGAAACTGCTCTCCTAAACATCCGTGAAGACCTGCTCTCCAACCTTGATTCCAACACCTCATGTGTTCTCATCCTACTTGATCTCTCTTTTGCCTTTGACATGGTTAACCATGCCATCCTGCTCAACCATCTCCGTGATAACCTGGGTATCACCGGTCAGGCCCTGGCGTGGCTGACTTCTTTCCGCTACGATCGGCCCTCCCAGGTGCAGCTCGGGTCCTTCCTCTCCTCCATCTCTATCTCCACCTGTGGTGTTCCCCAGGGGTCTAACCTCTCTCCCTGGCTTTTCAACCTATACCTGGCACTTCTTGCCCACCGCATTGCTACGGTCTGCCCCAACTTCCAGTGCTATGCGGACGACAAACGCTCATTTTCAGGCTACCTTCAGTCACCTCTTCTCCCTCTCTCATCTCTGACTGCCTGTCCGCCATCCAGGAGTGGTGTGCCGCCAATGATCTCTGCCTTAATGCCAGTAAGAATAAGATTCTCCTCATTGGATCACCTGCTCCCTCCTTACCTGTCACTCTCTGGCCGTCCTCCCTTGGCACTCCTCCTGCTCCCACCTGTGAGGCTAAAAACCTCGGGTCATCTTCGACTCCACACTCCTTCTCTCCTCACATTGCTGACATCTCTAAGGAGTCACACTGCCAACTGCACCTCCCCCAGAAGCTCACTGTCTCCAGAGCTCTGGTTCTCTCTAGGCTGGACTATTGCAACAACCTCTTTCTAAATCTGCCTGCTTCTACTCTCCGCCCTCTGCAACTCATCCAGAACAGGACTGCGAGACTTGTCCTTGGCCTCAAGCCCAGGGATCGTATCTCTCCAGGACTGAAATCTCTGCATTGGCTCCCAGTGGCTGCGAGGATTAAGTTCAAAACCCTCTGCATTGTCCACAAGGCCTTCTGGGGCCTCATTACCTTCAGCTCTCTCTTCCTAAATATCTTCCTTCCCGAGCTCTTCGCTCATCCGCCTCCAACTCCCTCAGGGTCAGTCGCTTCTCCAAGCAACGAGTTGGTGGTAGATCTCTTTCCTCGGCTGAGGCCTACCCCTGAAACTTGAGAAGAACCATCTCCGGTTCCGGAAGCACCTCAAGACCTTCCTCTTTGCTTCTGCTTTTTCTCCTCCTCTCCCCTGCTGACTTCCTGGCCCGCGCCCTCCTCCCCCCACAGGTTGCGCACCTGCACTGCCTTCCTGGCAACCCCCGCACTTAGGGACTGTTCTGTATCCCTACAGTTCCACTAACAGCACTTGACACCTGATGTCTGCACTTGCCACCAGCTGGCCGTACGTTACTTATTGTTTATTATTCTTTATCCCATTTACTGCACTTTCCCCCTCCCCATGCACTCGCGCGATCTGAATGATACCTGGCCTATTAGGATCGCTGTCTGCTCTCCCTCTGTACCCCCTCCCTTGCTGCGTCGCGCCTTGAAACACTTGTGTATAGGCGCGTTATAAATGCCATGCCATGCCATACCATATCATATCATTAGAAATTAGGCCCAAGAAAAATCTCCCTAACACCCAACACTCCGCTTCAACGTCTTCCTGGTTACAGAATATTGATTGACAGCCATTTTTATTTTGAGGTTTGTTGGCCCCATTAGAGGAAGGGCATAGCCAAGCAGAATCATCTTTCCAGATGTATTGTCACGTGCATTATGTGAGTTCCTGTGGCTACTACTGCTTTGCAGAGTGATGTTTCTGTTCTGGTCCTCAGTCAGGTTGCCACGTGGTGCTCTCTTCACGCTATTGCCAAACATTTGTTTGGCGACTTGTTGGTATGGGAAGATGCCTACGAGGCCTACTTGAGCCAATTCATCTTTCAGCAGTTTCACTTTTGAGACTATCGTCTCTTTGTAATCTTTTTGCCCACTATCCTGTGCCTTGTACTGCTTTGGGAGTCATTCACAAGACGAGGAAGCTTTACGAGAAAGGGTATCCAGGAGATAAAGAAATTGCTAACCTCTGGTACTGTTCTTTCTAATTAATGGGAGCTTCCTTCCACAGATTTCTCCATGACCCACGTGCCCCCTCTCTGAAATATCAATAGTGTGTTTACTTTCAGTCTTTACTTTGTCTACAACCATCGCAGTTCTACAATTTTTCTTGGTCTCTGCTAAGCAAGGGAAATTGGGTGGAATTGGACAAAGGGGTCCTGGGTGCCTATATACATACTATAGAAAGTGATAGTGGTTGTTGAATGTCCTTGTGATGGTCTGGATCTCCTCTGGCGACCCCTGGTGGCTAGTATAACATTTCTGTGTCTCACTATTGTTGCCACTGGCCTCACACACACTGTTGGTGACAGAAGTTTATGGAAATCAATAACCAGTGTTCTTTTTCACTTTTCCCATAGAGAGCGCTTGCTGCCGAGAAAAGACTTGCTGCCCAGTTGTCCACCACTGCAACGCCCATAGCAAACATCAGGTAACAAAGTTGTATTATTTCTTGCTGTCCTCAAGGAGAAAAACAAACCTGTCAATATGGTTGCATACACTTTTTAGGCTATCACTCTTAGCTGGTGTTAGGGAGAATTCTCAGAAATGTGCTAATTCCTCTACCTTAGAGACCCCCAGCACTTTTGCTGGACTCTAGGATTTTTGAATTTTTAACCTGGAGAGAGTGAGACCTTTTTCCCACTCTCTCATGTATTTTACTGTGATTTATACACTGTGTTTCTTTTCATTATGGAGTCTGACAAACTCCATAAGCATCATCTTTTTACATTGTGACACATAGCACCTTCAGTGCAGTGGCACAGGGAAGTCTTACAGATTTCCCCAAGGTTCACATACCTTCTCTTGGATAAACTACTGTTTCCAAGAGCAGTGAAGTGAAATTGACTTTACTTACATGTGTAACTTTCTAGACCCAGCACACGCTATCTTACAATAGGGTGCTGGAGGGGTTACTTAGTATCCCCTTTGTCTAGTTTCTCATGTAACATTTTTATGTTACCCTTTCTACAATTAATGGCTGGTGGCAGTGGTTTTACTTTTAACTACCATTGGGAGTTTTTACCCCGGGCTGCGTTCGCAGCTGCAGTAAAGCACCCATGGGTGCCCATTTTTTCAAAATGGCCCTTGTCTTCTTTTTTCACCATTTCTTGTCGGAAAGGTCCTTCTTGAGATTTACTCTGCGCGCCAAACCAGGTTTAGTCCATTTGTTCATTTTGTCTTTGGCGGGATTCACAAGTGAAGGCTGCCTCTGGCTCCATTATGTCTGGCAGGGGCAGGAAGTGAGGGATGCGCCTGAAACTCCCTGTTACAGGAATGCACCCAAAGGTGATTGGCCGGCTGGCTGTCCGGCAAGGACAGCCACCCTGCTGTGTGATTGACAGCTAGGCTGGGATGAATGGGAGAAAACCGCATTAAAGGTGAGGCTTTTTGGCTTGGAAGGCAGAGTCGACCACTGGACGAAGGAATCCAAAGAAGAACTTGGAAGAGATGCCTACTGCAACTCCTGGACAGTTGGTTTGCCCAGCGAAGCCCTGCTGCTGTGCTGAAGCTCCGAATTCGCCTCGACTAGAGAAGCCCTGCAAGGACGACTTCTCCCATTGAGTTGGTGGGACCAATCAACTCCAAAGTGAACTCCCTTGGACATCCTCTCAAAGCTGGCTGTACTTCCACTGTTGCTGCTGTTGGAACCGAAGTGCCAGGGAGAGGAACACCAAATCGAGTGGATCACTTTCAAGTCAGATCCGAGCACCAGGAAGATCCTCCGGACTTCCCTGAAGCAGGACTGACCAAGCCTGAGCCACCTCAACAGAGTGCTGGACCCCAGAAGCAAGGAAAGTCTGAAGTGGTATCCGAGAACCGCACTGTTGCTATTTGCTGTCAGACGCGAGGAGCTGAAACGCCGAAGTGCCACTGAATTGAAGTTTGCCCGTTGCGGTCGCTGGTCATCCCGTTGTGTTGCAGGTGTCCCCAAAAGTCCTCCCTCTTGTCCCCACGACTGAGG
This sequence comes from Ambystoma mexicanum, assembly GCF_040938575.1. Classification (NCBI taxonomy): domain Eukaryota; kingdom Metazoa; phylum Chordata; class Amphibia; order Caudata; family Ambystomatidae; genus Ambystoma; species Ambystoma mexicanum. Next base: position 1,467,824,604 of record NC_090931.1, on the reverse strand, counting down.
CACAGGAACAAAAGGGTCTGCAGAGCCACACAGGAACAGAAGCCAGCTGGAACCATTTCTTCTAACCAAAGGTACTGTACAGTCTAAGAGAACTTACCTATTGTCTTGTAGCCCTACTTGTTCTCAGTTGGGACTTGTCTTGGTTGCTCCTGCAGAGTTGCTTGCATCTTTTACCCCTCACAAGCCTCCCAGCTTGTGGCCCTACATTGATTCTACTTTTTCTACAAAGACTTCTAAAAACATTTTGCAAGACTTTTACTTACCTGCAAGAAGTGCTTCAGCTCACCTAGACTTTTGCCCAATTGACATTGCCTGGCTCCCTGAATGTCTCTTCTCTCCTCTGATTGTGTTGTTGGTGCCTTCCTTCCAGGAAAGGGTTAACTTACTTTGCATTGGGGGGGTTCAAAAGTACCTACCTGCTTAAGAATGTTTGTGTGATCTCTTGTCTTATTCTAAAACCTCTTATACTTTGACACACAGCTCAGTATTGATCTAAATGTACTAGTGATATTTTAATGTCCACAGTGTCCTAGCTATTTAAGTCACCTGAGGGTGTAGGAAGTGTCTGTGTGCCATCCCAAATGGGTACTTGATGATTTACAGAAACTAAGAGTGTGTATTTTGGAGTGTATTTGTGTGTAAGAGTTTATTTAGATACTTGTCACTGTGAATCTCTGTGTAACCACCCTACTGCTCACAATGACCCCTCTTGAGATGAGCCTGGCTGCTCAGCCACACTACCAACCTGTGTAGTACAGACTTAAACCAAAGGTTGGGTTCCTATTGCCAGGAGGTCATGGTTATTGTAGTGCACACAAAGGGTACTGCACCAAATATTGCCTAACAGCTGGTGAGACAGAGGCTGAGATGAAGAGGGACAAACAAATAAGGTCTCCTGGTAGCTAGTGCCCCAATCCTAATTTCACTAACGGCCCCCAATTCTACCTAGTGCCTTAAAGACATCCAAATGCTACATTGCAGACTTCCATCTACGTTACGCTAAGTAGTGCAACTTAATATAACCAGTATGTTATGTTAAACAATTGTATATAGCGCAGCTTACACCTAGGGGCATCCTGGCGCTACGGAAATCCGGAGAGAAGCAGAAAGAAGAGAAGTAGATTACTGCATTAAGAGGGTTTTGAGATGATGCCGAAAGGCCAAAAGGTCTGTAATTTTTAGAAGATTGTAAGGAAGCGTGATTCATATTAGTGCAGCTGCGATGGAGAAGGCTCTGACGCCGATCCTGGCTCGGCTGACTCTAGGCACTGAGATCTGGAAGTCCAAAGAGCGCAGCGGCCGAGCAGGCAGATAGCATCCAACTGTTTGCTGCAGGTAGTCGGCGCCTTGGTTATTGAAAGCATGGTGGACAAAACATAGTGCCTTAACCTCAACGTGTCCCCGGGAGCCAGTGAAGGCTGCACAGACCAGATGCAATATGGTCGCGGCAGGAGAGCCCAAGGTCGGCCCGTGCCGCTGTGTTTTGAAGCACCTGCAGTCGATTGCAGTCGATCCAGTAGAAAAACTGGCTGAGACAAATAGAGTGCATTGCAGTAGCCCAGTGTACTCAAAATCAGCAAAGCCACCACAGGTGCCTGTTAAGGGTTACGAAGAAACAGGAGCACTTTACGCAGAACTCTGAGTTTGAATTGGCCTTGCTGACAGACTAAACTCACCTGTGCCTCCATTGAAAGGGAGGCTGGTATTTTGACACCCAGATGCTTCACCACTAACACTGGCTGAGGAAAAGGGCCTAGGGACGGAGGCCAGTAATGCAGCGTCCAGAGGGAAGCAGCAGATGGAGAGCCGATAATCAAAACCTGTTTATTGCTGCTCAATTTAAGCCAATTCTGGCACATCCAGTCCCCAACGGACATTAGGCAGTGGGAGAAACCTGACTGTGTTCTCCCAGATATTCCCCAGGGATCCTCTATTCAGGTGGCCACTGAAGGACCATCACTTTTGGATACCGACACTGGGGGTGGACAAGCAAGGGAGGATCACCTGAGTGGAGGGTCACAAGGGTTTGGGAGGAGAATACCCAAGGGCGAGACATGTGAAAGGAAGCGCCCCCAATTTCAGCACGATCCTCCCCGCAATGAGAGACAATAAGGGACTCTCCCGTAATGGGAATAAGGCCAAGACAGAGTGCGGGTGAGCGTAAGTGGGCGTTTATCCAAAGAATAGGGCATGCAAAGAACTCTGCAACCTCCGAGAGCGCTCTGTCTGACAATAGCAAAGACAGGCGTATTTCTAATACAGAAATCGTCATCAGAACCTACACACTATAGGGGGCACAAGTTAATTGGGATTGGGTGGCGTCGACTAACTATAGGTGTTGCTGCAGCGTGGTTGGTCTTGGCGTGAGGACGTCACTGGTCAGCCTCGTGGGTTGGGTTGGGCCTGGCAGGCCAGCTTGAGGTCATCCGAGCGGTGTTGGTATGCTGGGGCAGCCTGTGACAAAGATGAATACATTTCCTGACTCGTTTGCCCTAAGCCATGCACACTGCAGTTATTCAAGAAACGACATTTAAGTTCATCAATAAATCGCTCAGTAGTTTATCTGATAAAATAAACGCAACACATGAGGAATGCACCTCGTGAGAGGTCTGGTGGTTGTCGGTTGGGGTGAGATTTACCTGTGTCCTATTGACCGGTATTTTAGGTCGAGGGGCTGGGCTCTGGGGCCTGAGCCGAATGATACATGTCTGTCTGCTGCGTTAGAAGTTATTATATAAATGGGTCTCTGTGTCTTGTCCCAGCGTTGGGGGTCGTCTGTGCACGGGGTCATGATTCTTGGGGTGGTCTGGGGGGATTGTGGGATTTACGAGAGGGTGCTGGTAGATCTGTGGAGTCAAACGTGGGTTTATTACCGTGCTGTAAATAACACAGGTGGCGGGCTGTGGCCTTGGGTGCGGTACCGGGGCCTCTGACTCTCTGAAGCGGCTCCAGCTTGGTTGGGGGAGGTGAGGGAGCGCGGCACATGCCTTAGCTTCTTTATCTGGCAGGCTTGGTAGGGTGGGAGGGAGAATGGCCTTGCATATATTCACAAAGGTTTTTTCCTCGTGCGTTGCTGACTTTTGAATGCAGAACTTTTATAATGTTTTGCCTTATTTTGATCTTATTTAAACACACATATATATTTCAATTTCGTTACACATTTCTTTACTACAGTCGGTCCGAGTACCTTTTCATTACATGGTATTATATCTACTACAGTGTTTAAATATTTGTATACATTCGACGGTACATGAGGTAGAACTATATTATGGACCACAGAGATTGACGGTTGCTACTATGGGTGACTCAAAAGACATATAGGGGTTCATGTGTCTACATATGACTTAAAGACACTTTCTCTGTGATCTAGCAGCATTAGTACAGTCACATGTGAAGTCATATAAACATTTCACTTTTGTGGCTAATTCATAGTTTGCAGATTCTGTTTAAGAAGAGTCGTTCACTAATACCACTACTTGAATTCATGTCTGCGTCGCCCTGGCCTTGCGGACCAGGTCACACGGGGTGCAGTATTACATTGTGGAAAATAAATTGTAACAGTGTTAATATCTGGTGTTAGCTCGTACCCAACTTTCTCATGGGAACGCGCTCGCAGCGGAGCTGCCATGGTGCTGCGGCGGCAGAAATGCATGAAAGGCCCTCCAAAGGTGGGGGCCGCGCTACAGTGCGCTGAACTCACGCCATCTTTGCTAGACAAGATGGCTTCTAGGCCTAACTGAATTTTGGTATATGTAAGGAACGGATACGTTTGGGCAATGTCGTCGGCGGGTGAACCCTCCTCCACCTGGGCCCGGGTGGCATGAGGGGACGCCCACCGAGTCATGGTCCTCACCTGGGGAGAAGGCTGCAGGTGAGGAGGGCCTCGCGGCCAGTCCTCCCCTACATTTCCCCCCTTTCGTTACTAAAGTAACGAATTCTTTAGCTCTTCCAATCTTCTACATTCTTGTTCCTCTATCACTGCGTCATCCCATGCAGGTGTTCCTTTTCTAGGCATCCATGCCCTACATACCCCCCTCAAGCTCTCACCTCTTCTAGCATACTCGTCTGGTGTACATGTTAAATATATACAGTCACCAGTTTCTTCCAAGTCTACCCAGACCTCCTCATACCATTCTAGTTCCACATCTCGGGGTTCTTTGATAGTGGTGTGCCATAGTTTGTCTACTATGTACTTATCACGGTGCATAGGCACTAACTGGTACCTGGGAGTGTTATCTGTTCCTGTCTGTACATGTACTTCTTGTGTCGCCCTAACTGTACCACCAGAGTTGCCCATTGTCACCATCATCATTGCACCGTTAGGGACTGCGTTGGCACAACATCGGAGGCCCACCTGGCACAGGCAGAACACCACGAGGAGGACCACCACAACTGGTATCAAGAACTTCATTGCCATTCCAAGCCATGAGGGAACCCAGGAGAAGATATTGTCGAACCATGAGCTATCTTTAGCCCCACCTTCCATCTTCATCTTCTCTCCCAGGTTATGTACTGCTTCAATGACGTGGGACAGGGACCCATTTTCTGCGTCTTCAGAAGGTACGAACGTGCAGCAGGCACTTCCTATTTTTCGGCAAACACCTCCATCGATCGCTGTTAACAGGTCCAGAACATACCTGTTCTGCATGGTCATCAGTCGCAGAGCTCGTAGTTCCACCTTTATTATGTTGAACCCTTCTTCAGTGTCATTGGCCAGCTGAATCAGTTCCCACCGTGTGATCTGGAGCCATTTTCCATTTGCTCTTGCTTGGACACTTGAAACTAGTGAGGCAAAAAATGTTTCCACGGAGCTGAACAGGCGATACCTGTCTGGGATCTGTGCCAATAAATCGGATGATGCTTGTGATATGTAGTTCGATGCTCGCTTGTTCCGTGATAGCTCCTCTTCTTTCCCTCCGGAGGACAGGACATAGAGGTGCGCTTTTGCAGTGGGAGAAGTCGCATCCTGGTTCACGTTTCCTTGCGTCCTTTTATTTTCGTCGACGTGACTTTCTGGAATCACCATTAGGGCCGAATGCAAAGTGGCCATTGAGCAGCTGCCACTCCATGCCTGGGGAAGGTGCAAGTAAGCCTGATTCCCGCATACCCAGTATGTGTCCATTAGTGCTGCTGTTCCTTTTTTCATGTCTGGGATGGTGAGAGTTTTGTTACAGTTTTTATTCGTTCCCATTGCCACTTTTCCTTCTCCCTTGAAACATAGTTCGTTTTTTATTTCACTTTGTAGCTTGAAGGGTTTCTCCATCGCTGTTACCCATGTTAGTTTAGAGATGTGTTCTTTCCATATTGGTAAGCACGTTTTTTCCATCCACCGCAGCTTGTCTGGTTGGACACCTCTCAGTGCTTCCGCTTTGCACAGTACTTCTTCATCTTTCCATTTGTTTTCGGAAAACAGTGTCCCTTGTATTGCAAAGAAAGGTTCTTTAAGACAGACCACTCCAGACGCTTTTGAATAGCACGTTTTGTTGTTCTGTATCATTTTGAAAGAGACATCGTGTGCTTGGAAGGTGTTCTTTATTCTACACAGTGTGAGATGAAGGAGACATTGGGCATCCACAATGGGCAATTCTCTTGGCAACAACACTTTGGGTGTGCCTGATGCATGGGGGATGAGCGAACAGACATAACAGCTTTCATTGGTTGTCTGTTTAGCTGTTGTACTCATATCTGCATACCATTTATTTGCTTGGTGGGGGTGTCGTGGGTCTTCCATCTTGTCTAATCCTAACCCATAATACTCATCATACCCCCTCCTACTTGTCTCTCTTCTTCGCCTACTTTTCTCCCTCCTCCTATACCTTTTAGTTTCGATAGGTGAAAGAATAGGCCCCCCTTCCTCCTTCCCACCCCCCTTTTCCAATTCCTCATATAGGAACTTGTGTTCTGTCATCGTAATTACTTTTCCATTTTCCTCAATAAACAACAAATCACTGTTTTGTATCGGGGCGGGAAGGGTAGTGGGGCTGTTATATATTTCAGGTAGGGACATTGTGTCATTTTCCATTTCTTTATTTCTTGATTGTGACGGGGCAGCAGTGGGTGGTGCAGTATAGTAACCCCATACAAAGTGTGATCCATCCCAGACCAAAAAATCACCTTCTTTAATATTCATACTTGTAGTTGAATTCGTGCCAGGGGCAAGGGTGATGTTACTCCCCCCTCCCCCCTCGTTCATCTCGATAGAGATGAACGCTATGAACCAATATGTTACCAGGCAAAATATTGAGATGAAGAACACAATAACACACATTGATAAACCACATTCGTATGAATATGTCAATCTATCTACTAACATTTCTCTAAATCTAACAAATCTATTAGTTGCAGGCTGCCCATTGGATGCCATGGTAAATCCTGTTTGAAACACAAAAGTGCATTAAGTACAAGCATGTAAACATTTCTAACGTTGTGACGTTGTTTCGACAAAGTATGGGAGTGGGTGAGGGAGGGGGTGTGTCCACAGACAAGGTAACTTTACAATCATTACTATCCGTACATTATTTCATATATAAAAAAGGAAAGTGGAGAGAAAAAAAAAACTTCTCCAAAACCAAAAAAAAAAAAAAAACCCCACAAAAACCTTCAAAAGTTGTAAAAATTATATATATATTTACATATTTATTTTAGTACACTTGTCGTGCGCCAGTCGCGTGCAATGTTCATCACTTAATGCACACAAAATTCCCATCATTCATTCTGCACAACTCCATTGTCCGCTGTTGCCTGTGCCTCATCCTGTACCTCACCTTCCACGGCGCTATACGCCCTGCGTACATCTGTCAAATGCACCCAATATCTCAGGCCCTTTACCTTTACCGCCGTGGGCGTGCAAAACACTACCTCATAAGGGCCATGGAAACGTGGTGCATTCCACCTTCTCACAAAACTTCTGACATATATGTAGTCGCCTGGCAACAGCTGTGACTGATTGTCTGGCTGTGTTACTGCCTCTGTTGCATTTCCTTCCTCTCTTGTGAAGGGCGGGGCAAGTTGTTTTGCAATTACGCGCGCTGCTTGTGCTAATTTTTTCAAGTAGTCGGTAAACTCCTCACCTAATACCGCAGCGCTTCTGTGTGCATCAGAACGTTCACGGAGAGGCGAATGTGTTGTGTGCATTCTCCTTCCCGTGACGATCTCGTGTGGGGATAAATGATGGTCTTTGCTTGGCTGATTGCGCAATTCAAACAGGGCCAGAGGTAGGCAGTACATCCAGCTCTTTTTTAGGGAAAAACATAGTTTTGACAACCTGCTTTTCAGCAGGCCGTTCATCTTTTCCACTACGCCATTACTTTGAGGATGATAAATTGAACATAATTTGTGTTTTATTCCCAATAATGTAGTCACTTCCTTGAACAGTTCATTAACGAAATGAGTGCCGTTGTCTGAGCGAATCACGTCGCAAATTCCCCAGCGCGGGAATACTTCCCTCACTAAGAACTTTGCGGCGCTCTTCGCGTCAGGACGTGCACAGGGCCCCGCTTCCACCCACCTTGAGAAGGGACATACGACCACAATCATGTAACGAGCCCCATTACACCTTTCTCCCATATCTACATAATCGATGTGGAGCTCTCTAAATGGGCCAATGGGTTTTGGTATTGTACCTCTCAGTGTGCGTAATGTCATTCCTGAGTTGTAAATTTGACATGTCGTGCATTCCAATGCTAGCCTAGTGATGTGTTCCTGGAGGCAAGGTGCAAACCAATCCTCTTGGATCTCTGCCACTATGTGTTGCTTAGCATTATGTGCAGGGAAGTGTAGTTGTTGAAAGGCTATTTCTAACAACGTAACTGGCATCACTGCTTTTCCTGAACTCTCTTGTCGCCACAATAAGTCTGTTGGTGATTTGCTGCATCCTCTCTTAGTCCATAGCAATTTTTCTTCCGCACTAGCTCCCTCTTGCAGCTCTAGTATTTCTTGTGTGAGCATCATGTTATATCCTGTGGGGACTTCTTGGCTTACTGTGTGGTGCAACATGTACTCCCCTACCTCACCTTTCTGAAAGTATGAAGCTTCTTTGGCGGCGGCGTCTGCTGCCGCGTTTCCCAAAGATACAAGATCTGTGTTTGTAGTATGGGCTTGGCATTTCACAATTGCCACTGCCGTGGGGTCCTGCAGTGCCTCAATCAATTCTTTTAATAATTCTGCGTGTTGGACAGGTGTTCCATCTGCTCGTCGAAACCCTCTCCGCCCCCACCGTGCCAGCCCTCCGTGTACTGTGGTCGTCATGTATGCTGAGTCTGTGTATATTGTTACTGCGCACCCCTTAGCTGCATGCAATGCTTCTATTAGTGCTATCAGTTCTGCTGCTTGGGCTGAATAGTGTGATGGGAGGCGGTGTTGCACTAGTATCTCATAATCATCTTCCTCTAATCGTACCACTGCCATACCCACGTGTTTCTCTCCTGTCTCCATGTCAATTGAGGCCGACCCGTCCACGAAGTACACCTCTCCCTCGTTCAGGGCATTCTCAAAAACCACCTGATCCTGACCCTCGTCACCGGTGTATGTTGCACAGTTGTGGTTCTGCATGTCTTCTATTGTGCACGCCTCCGTGATGAATGTGGCTGGGTTTACAGTTTTACATCTTACTATGTGGATGTTTGCACTGGACAATATTATCTCATATGCTGTGGCGCGTTGTGTTGTTAATGTGCTTTTTGATCGCTCTAATATTGCAAATAGTGAGTGTTCCACAAACAGTGTTACTGAACAGCCCATTACTATTGTGGCACTTTTTTCAATGGCGAACGCGGCAGCAGCGAGAGATTGCTCGCACGCGAAATGTCCTTGCATTACTGCGTCCAGAGTGCCGCTATAGTAAGCCAGTGGCTTGTGGCCCAACGATGTCTTTTGTGTCAGTACTGCGGTCATCAGTGTTCCCTTGCAGTGTGAAAATAAGAAGAATTCGCGTCCATAATCTGGGTTTGCCAGAACTGGAGCGCTTGATATTAGCTCCTTCAATGAGTTAAATGATGTGTTCATTTCTCCTGTCCATTCTATGTGTCTGTTTTCCTGTTGCGCTTCTTTGAGTGCCTGTAACAAGGGCCTCGTATATGCTGCGTAGTCTAATATCCAAGCTCGACAGTAGTTGCACATGCCCAGGAATTTTTGCATCTCTTTTACTGTTTTGGGCTCTCCAACGGCTCTAATCGCCTCTGCTCTGTCTGGTATGATCCGTTTTCCATCCTTTGATATTAGCTGTCCCAAGTATAGGACCTCTGTAAGGCAGTATTGTAACTTACCCTTATCCACCTTGTACCCCTTGTTGGCCAGTAATGTTAGGAGTGTTATTGAATCCTTTCTACACTCTTCCTCGCTCTGTGCGCAAACCAATAAATCGTCAACGTACTGAATCACCGTACTTTCTACAGATAGGTTCCCTAGATCCTCATGTAATATCCTGTTGAATATGCTTGGGCTTATGCCCGGCAATCCAAACATTCTGGTCACAGATCCAAACCAGGGCAGCAAATGCAGATATAACGCTGGACGTGCAATCCCCCAAAGCCTGCATCCTGGGCCGATACCCCAGGAACAAAAAAAACAGGGCACTGAACAGACTCAAAGACCTCATGTACATTTTAGCAAAAAGAAGAATTGCTATGGCCTGGAAAAGCCCCAGGGCACCCGGGGTGGCGTTGTGGTGGGAGGACCTACACAGATGGACCACAGCTGAGACAGGAGCATGGGAACTGGCGCAAAGACACCAGAAAATCGACACCTCAGACGATCTACTGCAGTGGGTGGCTCTTACGGTATCCCTGTTCCACCCCAAGGAGGACAGCTCCACTGAAGGAGATATAGACAGCGCAGACTGACCTGGAGGCGCAAGACTGCAGCGTGGGGTTATGGGCTTGGTCAGGGGGGAGGGGGGAAGGAAATGAATCAATCCTCCATGGGTTAAGAGGATACTATGTTTGTATGTTCTTATTGTTAAGAAAATAATAAAAGAAATTTAAATCAGGAATATGCTTGGGCTTTCGCAATATCCTTGTGGTAGTCTGCAGTGTTCAAATCTCCTCCCCCCTAGTGTAAATGCTGTTAAGTACCTGCTCTCTTCTGCTAAGGGGATCGAAAAGAACGCATTTTTTAAGTCAATAACTGTGAAATGAGATGCTGGTTTTGGGATGTTGCATAGTATTGTGGCCGGGTTCGGCACTAGAGGGAACTCTTTCTGAATCACATCATTGAGTGGGCGTAAATCTTGTATCATCCTCCAGGACCCTCCCTTCACCTTTTTGATCGGGTAAATGCATGTGTTGCATGGGGAATTTGAGGGCACTATTATTCCTTGTGCTAACAGTGCCTCTATTGTCTCTTTTATTCCTTCTTCTGCCTCGCGAGACAATGGATATTGTCTCACCCGTGGTAAAATCGCCCCTTCTTTCAGTTTTATCACCACAGGTTGAACTCCATGTAATAACCCCACATCATGGGGGCCGTTCGTCCAAATGTTAGTTGGTATTAACCTCATGTCATCATCAAAAAATGTATGTGGTGCTCCAACTACTGCCATTAATTCAATTGGAGTTTCTCTGGCCGTAATCACGATGTCACATGGTATGGCTAGTTCCATTACTATTTCGCCGTCTGTCTCGGCGTCTGAAAAGAGCTCTTCATCTGACAGCTCTCGCAGTGGGATATTTGCATTTGTACACAGTACTGTACGCCATTCGCATCCTTCCATGTCAATCCCTATTACACATATCCTTTTTGCTGACACGTGTACTGCGTGCAAATCCAATGATAGCACTGCCCCAGTGGCTATGTCGGGGCACACTATGGGGCGAAAGAGGAACTCAGCTGGGATCCTCCAATCCATTCTTTTTAGTTCTGGTACTATGAGGGCCAATGTTCGCATGCCCTCAATAAACACCTCCTCGTTTTTTGGTAATCCTCTAATTTCTGTGATGATTGCGTGGCCCTGCATTACTGTCATTATGCGTAGAGGACATATGCCCGGTGTTGAACATACTATACCACTTTCTGTAAATGATATGGTCATGTTTAGTTTGCTCAAGAGATCCCTCCCCAGCAAATTAATTGGAGAGCGTTCATAGTACAGTAAGGGTGCCTTCACTGTTTTCCCCCCCACCGTTACATCCAATTCTTCTGTGTAAGGAACTTCAATTACAGCCCCAGAGAACCCCTGCGTCTCTAACGTCCTATTAGATAGCGGGAACCGGCCCTCTTTAATGCATGATTTCTCCGCTCCGGAATCCACCATGAATATGAATTGCGTGTCTCCTATCTGCGCCCCTATCAATGGTTCCTCTGATGCATTGTGGGTCGTAGATAGTACTGGACACGCAAGTGTTCTCTGTGGGCTGTCCTATGCGGGGTGTCTCATCGCCCCTCCCTGATCAAAAATGTTCCCCGAAACTACTGATACTCCGCTGTAGGGCGCGGGTGCGGGGGCTCCATTCGCTACGGTAGCGAAAGTGTTACCTGGCATGTATTGTATAGTGTCATTATTCTGTGGGTGATTCTGTGTTCTGTACTGATGTCCGTGTAGTTGTGCGTTACCTCTTTGCCCTTCATTTCCTTGTTGTTGGTGCTGTCCCATAGGGAGGCCGTATGGGCTCCCTGGGTGTGGGTGACCGTACTGTTCTGCCTCCTGGAACCCGTTGTTTTGTCTGCTTCTGCACTCCCTCGAGTAATGTCCCCACCTCCCACAGCTCCAGCAGCTCCCCTGTGGACCTCTGGGACCCTGCCATCCATTTCCTCCCACTCCACCATACCCTTGTCCCCCTCTTCGGCCCCTGTACCCACCTCTACCCCCTCGTGGGGCCCACTCTTGCCACATTGGACCTCCGTTCTGCTCCTGCTCAGTCCACTGTCGTTGTCCTTGTCCTGCCCAATTTGCTGCTATTCTTCCTTGTATTGCTATTTGCCCCTCCTCTCCTTCGTCTCCCTCCCTCATGAGTGGGAGCCCTGCTACCGCTGCTGCAACCTTCACCAGTTTTGATTGTACCAACTTTGCCTCGTCTGCCAACCTTTTCTGTGCTACTTCCCTCTCTCTCTCTTTTATCCTTTTGCAATGGTGCACTATTATACTTTGGATCTCTGGCCACCCCTTTGCCTCAACGCCCGCTATTTTATCGAGTGCCTTCTGCACCTCTTTTGGGAGCCCTCTCTTAATGATAAAATAAAATAGAGATGTGGATTGGTGCCAGGGTGTGCCCGTTTCCGCTCTCCACATCTCCTGCACCCGGAGAATGTAATCCATAGCATCCTCCCCGTCATTCATTGTACATTGCATTACTGACTGTAAATCTGGAGTATCTGGGAACGTCTCCCGCAGCGCATCCCAAACCCGTGCCCGCACTGTATTAAAGGACGCCCCATCATGACGGTCACAATCTAATGTTACGGCCGGGAAACCAGCCTTAACCCATACTCTGTCTGCTTGATCTCCTACTGCTGATACTAGTAGGCTTTTCTCATCTCCTACTGCCAGCGGTATGCCGGCAGTATGTTTCTCGAATGCATATATCCACTTGCTCGCCCCTCCGGACAGCGGGGGCAATAACTTCATCAAATTAGCTTTATCCATCTGGGCCCAGGGTATATAGTTTGGTCTTCCTCCCCCTCTGTGTATTAGTGGAAGTTGTAATTTTCCTTTTAACGTGGCGCCCTCACCCACTTTGGTCGTCGCTGACCCCAATGGCGCCATCCTCCCCGCTCTATTCCTTAGTCGTCCCATCCACTCGTCATCTATTGCTCCTAGCGAGCATGCACCATCCAGCTCCTCGCTTTCCCCTCCTACTGCCATGCTCAACCTATCACTCTCATCTATTTCGCCTCGGACATCACATAGCAGGTCCTCTCTGATCCCTGTTTGCCGTGATACATCACCGATACTCCCCTCTGGTGTTTCCACCTGTATTATTCTTGTCGGTTCTTCCTCAATTCTGAACAATATTTCACCCTTTTTCCAACCTTCCTCAATTTGTCTACTTTCACTTGATGTTCCGGATACACGTCCTGATCGAGTGGGAGTGCATGCTGTACGCTCACATATGTCTTTTATTCTTGAGAGTTCATCCTTTGCTATCGAGAGCCTCGATTCTAAATTGCTCGTTAGCTTTTCTATGTCCCCTCTCTGCGTGCTTGTCTGGGCACGCTCTCTAGTGCTTTCGTATGGTGGGGGGGCTGTTGGTCTTAGGGGTGTAGTAGTTGTAGGGGGAGGCACATAAGTGGGATCACTATACCCTGCTGCGGGGGCTGGTTTATGTAATATCGGGTACAAACTAATCACCTCCGCAGGTTGTTCTGTGTTTAGCTGTTCCTTTTCCTCTCTTGGAATCATCAGTGGGTTATCTGTGGTGGAAGGTAGATCAATATTTGGTGCCGGAACCTTGGGTGGGGGTATTTCTTCGAATAGTCCCCAGAGATCTAATATCTCCTTCCTGTTTTGCCACTGTTTGCCCTTATACTTGAGGCGAATGCACGTTCGTACCATATCTAGAACGCTTTTTTCAAAAGACCCCCCCTCAGGCCAAATCTGGGGCAATCCTTCTCCTTTTAATTCTGTTAACCATTGATCGTGGTATTTCTTGATTCGTTCAGCGTATCCCGGTAAACTCGTACAAATATGTGACAAGGGAGGTTCTGCCCCCATATTTTAAATCAATAGCACTGACCGTGTTCACCTCCTTTACTTTTGATTACGTATAGATATTTCTAAGTATATTTTTATGGCCCAGACAAGAGCGGACTTCTCAATGATATCACGCAAGTTAAATTCACTACTAACATTCTTTCTTACTCGCCATTCCTCATTGTCTTCGCATCCTTGTTCAATCCCGCGCAATTTTCATTCACAATCAACCACCTGCTAGTTATGGTCCACACTCTCTGGCACCCCCTCGCGATCAGTCGTTCTTCTTCACTATTCGCACGGTGCGCGCACCCCTCACAATGCTTTCCCACTCACACCTGGCTTTTTTCCTCCCTTTCCTTCCTGTCCAGCTGTCCCTGTTGTTCTACTCGGGTAACTAGATACCCGTCTGCATGTGCCAGTATTTTTGATCCCTATTTCTGCTGTTTTCCCCCCTGTCTTGGTATTTTATGTTAATCAGTTCACCCCAGGCTCACTTTTAGTCCAGACCCCTACCCTCTGAGCAAAAGAATAGAAAGAAATAGCAAATACTAAAATATACTCTGTGTCTTCCCTTGCCAGACACTAATAACTTATTTTTCACTTCTTTATATATTCCCAGTACTAGTTTAGATAGCACTATGCGGCGCCGCCTTCCACCCCCTCTCGGAGCTAGGTTTCCGTCACTTCTACTTCTTCATGTACTTCTTACTCCTAATGGCCATATGCAAAGAAAAAGATAAAGAAATTTTCAAGACCCGTCTTTAGTAGACCCCCGTTCTTCTGTTCCCAATTTCCCCTCCCTTCCCCTTTACGATCGCTCGCACTCGGTACTCACGTGCCCGTCTTGAACCGATAGTCTCCGAAACTGGGTCCGTCCAGGCAGTGTCACCGGTAACTCAACGGTCAGCCCCTGGCTCCGGCGAGCGGCACTCAAAGGGGATTTTTTTCCAATCGGGATCCCGTACCCTTTCTCATTGAGTGCGCACTTCTTATTGTGCCGGTCGCCGTTGGCGGGCAGCCTCCCGGAGCCGGCTCACCGTGCGTATCCCTTCTCGACCGGAGATTCTCGTGCCACAAGGGGGTCGTTAAAAAGGAGTTAGGACAAATAATTTGGAGATATCACGCTATCGGGGTCACCACTGAAAGGAAGCGCCCCCAATTTCAGCACGATCCTCCCCGCAATGAGAGACAATAAGGGACTCTCCCGTAATGGGAATAAGGCCAAGACAGAGTGCGGGTGAGCGTAAGTGGGCGTTTATCCAAAGAATAGGGCATGCAAAGAACTCTGCAACCTCCGAGAGCGCTCTGTCTGACAATAGCAAAGACAGGCGTATTTCTAATACAGAAATCGTCATCAGAACCTACACACTATAGGGGGCACAAGTTAATTGGGATTGGGTGGCGTCGACTAACTATAGGTGTTGCTGCAGCGTGGTTGGTCTTGGCGTGAGGACGTCACTGGTCAGCCTCGTGGGTTGGGTTGGGCCTGGCAGGCCAGCTTGAGGTCATCCGAGCGGTGTTGGTATGCTGGGGCAGCCTGTGACAAAGATGAATACCTTTCCTGACTCGTTTGCCCTAAGCCATGCACACTGCAGTTATTCAAGAAACGACATTTAAGTTCATCAATAAATCGCTCAGTAGTTTATCTGATAAAATAAACGCAACACATGAGGAATGCACCTCGTGAGAGGTCTGGTGGTTGTCGGTTGGGGTGAGATTTACCTGTGTCCTATTGACCGGTATTTTAGGTCGAGGGGCTGGGCTCTGGGGCCTGAGCCGAATGATACATGTCTGTCTGCTGCGTTAGAAGTTATTATATAAATGGGTCTCTGTGTCTTGTCCCAGCGTTGGGGGTCGTCTGTGCACGGGGTCATGATTCTTGGGGTGGTCTGGGGGGATTGTGGGATTTACGAGAGGGTGCTGGTAGATCTGTGGAGTCAAACGTGGGTTTATTACCGTGCTGTAAATAACACAGGTGGCGGGCTGTGGCCTTGGGTGCGGTACCGGGGCCTCTGACTCTCTGAAGCGGCTCCAGCTTGGTTGGGGGAGGTGAGGGAGCGCGGCACATGCCTTAGCTTCTTTATCTGGCAGGCTTGGTAGGGTGGGAGGGAGAATGGCCTTGCATATATTCACAAAGGTTTTTTCCTCGTGCGTTGCTGACTTTTGAATGCAGAACTTTTATAATGTTTTGCCTTATTTTGATCTTATTTAAACACACATATATATTTCAATTTCGTTACACATTTCTTTACTACAGTCGGTCCGAGTACCTTTTCATTACATGGTATTATATCTACTACAGTGTTTAAATATTTGTATACATTCGACGGTACATGAGGTAGAACTATATTATGGACCACAGAGATTGACGGTTGCTACTATGGGTGACTCAAAAGACATATAGGGGTTCATGTGTCTACATATGACTTAAAGACACTTTCTCTGTGATCTAGCAGCATTAGTACAGTCACATGTGAAGTCATATAAACATTTCACTTTTGTGGCTAATTCATAGTTTGCAGATTCTGTTTAAGAAGAGTCGTTCACTAATACCACTACTTGAATTCATGTCTGCGTCGCCCTGGCCTTGCGGACCAGGTCACACGGGGTGCAGTATTACATTGTGGAAAATAAATTGTAACAGTGTTAATATCTGGTGTTAGCTCGTACCCAACTTTCTCATGGGAACGCGCTCGCAGCGGAGCTGCCATGGTGCTGCGGCGGCAGAAATGCATGAAAGGCCCTCCAAAGGTGGGGGCCGCGCTACAGTGCGCTGAACTCACGCCATCTTTGCTAGACAAGATGGCTTCTAGGCCTAACTGAATTTTGGTATATGTAAGGAACGGATACGTGTGGGCAATGTCGTCGGCGGGTGAACCCTCCTCCACCTGGGCCCGGGTGGCATGAGGGGACGCCCACCGAGTCATGGTCCTCACCTGGGGAGAAGGCTGCAGGTGAGGAGGGCCTCGCGGCCAGTCCTCCCCTACACATGGTATTCCACCTTTTTAAATTGTATACCAACCCACTCTCCCTCAGCCTTAATGGGGTATTTCCAAGCACACCAATCTCTCCCCATTTTCCGTCTGAAACCCCTTCCTCAGCTTTCATGGGATATTTGCAAACCCATACCATCACCCCCTCTCCATTTTCAACAAATAATGGAAGGAAGAGGCCACTGGGAGTAGTGAAGATTTCCCATAGGAATAACCTGTGGAGTATAAGGGAAACCGGCTATGATACATGATATGATATGATTGGTTAATTATAATGCGCTTAATACCCAGATGTTTCTAAGCGCGGACCCGGGGATCGAACCTGTGTTGCTCCGTGTTGTCTTGCTTCCAAGGCAAGCACGTTGCCTTTCAGTTATCCTCCCGAGAAAGAACTTAAGCTGTCCCATTGATATTCAAGCATTTACCCATTATCACTCACACCTGACTCCCCTTGACTGCTTTCCCAACTATAAACGGTGTGGTTCTACACAGGTTTTTGAGCGAGCTTGGGATGTTTGGACCAGAGAAGCCAGTGCCTCCAAAGAGCCGGAGCGAAGCATCCTGCAGGCTGCTTTTGGTGGTCGGAACATTGCTTGTTCCCTTGGGACCTGTGCCGGCACCAATGGTGTCCGACCTCAGCCCCGCATAACCCAAAGGGGCTGCTCGTCTCCGCCCTGCTGCCCAGGTGAGTCTCGTGAAAGTAAGAGAGAGAGAGAGAGAGAGAGAGAGAGAGAGAGAGAGAGAGAGAGAGAGAGAGAGAGAGAGAGAGAGGAGAGAGAGAGAGACTCAGGAGCATGTGAGCAAGCGGCTGATTGGAACAGAGCGGGCGAAAGAAAATGCATAAAGCGGCATGGAGCGGAAAGGGGAAAGAAGTGTTAAGAAACCAGTGAAGCTATATAGACTAAAAGAGGAATGAAGGGATAAAGAGAAAGTAAAAGAAAGCCAGAAAAAGAAGAGCGTGCAAGGGGCGCGAAATGAAAGAACTTTAAAATAAAGAGGGCGCAAGCGGCCCGAAGCGAGAGAAGGGTGCAAGCGACCCGGTAGAGTTGAAAGAGGGTGCAAGTGTGCACAGAGAAAGTCAAAGAAGGTGCCAGTGGGCACAAGAAGGTGAGAAAGGTGCCAGTGGGCATGAGAAAGAAGTCAAGAAAACAGAGGGGTTAAAGCTCGTAGTGGTCGCGCTTGGGAGGCGTAAATAGCCTGGCGTTTTCAAAAGTCTCTGATGCTACCCCTTTTAAAGAACTTTAAAGAACTGTATATGAAAGAAGGGTGCATCCTGACAAATTGAACTTGTATTTGAACTTAGAAGAGGCCTAAGCTTGGGGAAGGGAACCCTAAGAGGCCTGTCAAACTGGAATTTTGAATATTTGGTTTTACTGAAAGAGCTGAAACTTGGGGATGGGAATCCCAAGACATTAACGAACATTGATATTTGTTTGAACTGTGAAGGTCTTATGAACAGTCCTTTTTGAGTAAGCTCGATCTTTTGAAGCTGACCAACCTACAAACTGGTGAGAAGAAACCAACCGTGGGTTTCCTATTTTTGTTGAACCACTACTTTTTACTTTTATAAGACTTCCTAACACATTTTTGTTAAATAGTGAGGGCAAGCATAGGTTTAGACACAGATGGATTTTTATTTTGAACTTAAAGACTTTGACGGCCCTTAGAAACATCAGTTAAGGGAACCATCCGTTTAGACCATCCCTTTAGTGTTAGGGCAAGATAGGCATTACGCCAACCCAAGAACATTAGTAAAATAAAGGTTCTGAAACCATTATCTTTGAGTCTGTGTCTCTCTTGATACCATGCCTGTCTCACTGCATTTATTAAAATTGACAGCCCCAGAGAGATTGTCTAATTTGAGGGGAACTATGATCTGCCTGTGATATGCGTAGATATGATAACGCAGGCCAAGGGATTGAATAAGATAAGCGAGGGGCTGAACATATACGTTGAAAAGAATGGGCGAGAGTGCAGACCCCTGGGGAACACCACACGTGAGTGCACAAGGGGGTGAAGTGAAAGGGCATAGAGAAAGAGTTTGTGAAGGTTTATCCAAGAAAGACCCAAACCAGTCCAGCACTGTGCCGGAAATGCCAGCCACTGACAGTCTGCAAAGCAAGATAGCATGATCTATAGTGTCAAAGGCGGCCGACGGTCTTAGGCAAGATTGTATGTAGTAACCCTGTGCGAGACTACACCAGCCTTGTCCTCTTGGCAATAGGTAACCCAACCTTTGGTATACGCCTGTACTATACAAGTTGGTAGAGTGACCGAACAGCCAGGCTTATCTCAAGAGGGGTCAATGTGAGCTGTAGGGTTGTAACATAGAGTTTCACAGTGACAATGTATTCAAATAACACTTATACTCAAGGTTTCTTGATAAAATAATTATTAATTTACCAGTCAGTTTTAAAATAAGCCTTCTTTAGAAGGGAGCATTGTGCAACACTTAAAATACACTTCAAAACAACACACTCCTTCAGTTCAATAAAGTAAGTAGATACCCTTTCGGGATGGCACACAGATACTTTCTACACCCTGGGGTGACTTCACTAGTTAGGAAACTATGGACATTAATATATCACTTTTCACACTTAAATGGTAATACTGAAGTTGTGGCAAAAAGGAAAAGGTTAGGGAAGGAAACAATGGTTAACAAGTTTCTCAAACAGGTAAACACTTTTAAATCCCCCAATGCAATGTATGTCTACCCTTTCCCAGCTATACAAGTAAGGTATGCATGACTTTTTGGAGGGACAGTTGAACACAAAGGCCCTCATTACGACCCTGGCGGAAATCAACCGACCGGACCGCCATAGCGTAAATAGCGTTTCCGCCATTGCACGATGGAGCAAAGTGCGGCTCATTCCGACCCATCGGGCACGAGCACCACGCCATGGCGGAAGTGCAAAGTCCGCGATGGCGGAAATGAACCTAAAACGGCCCACACCGCCGCCGTACGGCGCCCTAGGTGCAATACCGCCACCCATCTCAGCGGACACCGCAGTGAGCGCCAACCGGAAAGTATGGTGACCGTAAATATACGGAAACGGAAGTAAAAGCATGGTCCCGGAACGGGAAACATCCCGCCGTACACCTATAAAACCACAAATTCCACACAACCATCAAAAATACTACCCCGAGACACATCCCAACCCGTCATCCACCCTAGTGAAACCAAGAAAAATGGGAAAAGTAGCGAAGAAAGCGTGCGACCGCAAGCGGCAGGTCCACTTCTCCCGTGAGGAACTCACCGTGCTCACAGAGACCCTCCAGGAGAATGCTGCCGCCGTCTTCTCCACGCAAATGACCAGGACGGCACTTGCGAACAAGAAGGCCATATGGGCCCTGGTGGCACAGCGGGTAAGTGCGGTGGGGACCGCACCCCGCAACCCACAGCAATGCAGAAAGCGATGGGACGACCTGCGGATACGCGTCCGTAGCATACTTTCTGCCAACCGCAACATTGCCACAGCTACCGGGGGAGGATCGGAATCACCCATCAAGTTGACCCCCTGGGAAGAAATCTGTGCCTCCACCATTGGAATGGAGAGCATAGAGGGAGTCGGAGGGATGGAGAAAGGAGTGCAGACATCCGAAGATTCAGGTAGGTGTCCCAAATAAAACAATGCCAAAACCACAATGTCCAATCATGTGAAGTACCACATGCCCACATAGTGCAACAGGAACACATGTCCAGGAGAACGTCCACATACATAGGCCTGATAGCACACTTTAAAACTCACATCAAATACATAAATAATTAAAAATCCTAAAAACACCCTCTACACGTGCAGCAGGCACACCCTAACTGCAGGCTGCCAAACAACTGCACCCTCACTCCACACACAAATGAAACCACCTCCAAGGCCCCGACCCAAATCACCCTCAGGTACCACCCCAATGCATGTGATACATTGCCATTCCAATTCCCACAGACCCATTAATAACGCTCGCCCTCCTTTACTCCACCACAGGGTCCGATCCAAACGACGAGCTCCAGGACACCCCTACCAGCACACCTGCAAAGAGGGCCAAGACCAACGGCCAAAGACCCTCCACCTCAGCTGCACGCATCAAGACACGGCAGCAGCACAAATCAAGTGGCAGCACAGAGGAGGGAACTCCAACAGGCACCCCAGCAGCCAGCATGCCCACAACAACACCACCACAGGTCCCCCCAATGGATGCCACAGTAGGCACTGCCTCTGGTGGCAGCAGCACCATAGGTGACACTGCATTAATGGCAGCATGCTCCGACACAGAAAACGGGGATGTCGAAGTTAGATCCATCCATGACCTGTCTCAATCCCCCTGTCTGTACCATCCCGTACACCATGAGGATACCACGCAGGGGCACCCACAAGACGACGACTGGCCATCCCCCACAAGCCCTGTGGCAAGGCAACATGAGGTGACCAGCCACTCTGTGACACCACCGCAAATGGCCATGGCCCAGCAGAGGCAACAGTCACTCGACCAGGTAATCGTGCAACAGCAGCAACTGGCCACGCTCCTCAAGGACCATGCCGATGAATGTGGGGGCACTAAGGCAGACATAGAAACATCAACTGAGACACTGAGGGCAGAAATGGAGAGAAGTACAGAGACACTAAGGGCACAAATGGAGAGTAGCACCGAGAGCCTGAGAGTAGAAATGGAGAGAAGCACCGAGAGCCTGAGAGTACAAATGGAGAGAAGCACCGAGAGCCTGAGGGGGGAACTGCATGCGACGTCCAAAGACGTATGTGCCGAACTTGCCGCAGTGCGCCGTGTGCTCACTGAGCTCTCACAAACCCTTAGGGACATGCATGGACGTGAGCAGGCAGAGACATCATCCGTTGCAAGTTCCGTCCAGGGCAGCCCCCAACGTAGATCTGGGAGGAACCTGCGCTCCACAGGCAGGGGTGCCCCTGATACCCGCAGAGGGGGCTTGCAATAGCGACTGCCCACTGACAATGAGCATCTTTGGACACTGGTGTTCGGGGGGGAGGTAGGAGGGTGGAGGGGGTGTGTTGGGCTCACTTGGGTGGCGGGTCGATAGGGTGTTTAACATGATATCACATATGCCATAAACAATGCACGATCATCCAATGAGATGTGTGGACATTGATCTTTGTGTACGAGGCCATTATAGGCGTACAGTCCATATTGTGCATGTTCCAGACACACACAGTGCCACGAGTCCCGTGTCCATGTATCAGCCACCAGGCGTGAGTGCTAGAAGCATGCATCTATGAGATGCTGACGAATGTCACGGCCCTCCTGTGCCTCGCAGACTCCTTGAGGTGCTGCCACATCCCCACCCTCATCATGACCATCATCAGGTGCTTGCAGTTCTGCGTCAGGGGGCATGGGCACATTTCTACGTACGCACATGTTGTGGAGCATGACACATGCCATGACCATCTTTGCAACCTTCACATGGCGGTACAGGAGTGCCCCGCCAGACCTGCTGAGGCAGCGGAAACGAGTCTTCAGTAGGCCGAATGCCTGTTCTATGACTACACGGGTACGTGAGTGGGCATGGTTGTAGTCCTCCTCATGCTGGTCCCGTGGGTTCCGGACTGGTGTGAGGAGCCATCTCTTCAGTGGATACCCGGCATCACCTGTATGTGGACAATAAAGGAATTTTGAGGAATGCCATTGCTACGTACGCATCCCCCCCCCTTCCTGCCAGGTCATTGCTGCATCACATACCCCACATCATCATGCATGAAATGAGACTCACCGAGTAGCCAGGATCTGTTCCCTGCGTGTCGCTCCATGTAGCGTGGTATTGTAGAGTTCCTCAAGACCATAGAATCATGGGTTGATCCAGGAAATCGGGCACAACAATGTGTAATGATCCTGTTGGAGTCACACACCATTTGTACATTCAGAGAATGAAATTGTTTTCGGTTGCGGTACTGGGCCTCCATGGCATGTGGGACGACCAATTCCACATGGGTGCAGTCGATGGCACCAATGCAACCCGGTATGCCGGCAAGTGCATGGAATCCCACTTTTGTGTTGGTAATTTCCTGCTCCGAGCGTGGTAGAGAGATGTAGTCGTCTGCGTGCTGCAGGAGGGCATCGAGCACTTGCAATAGTGTCCGTGAGAACAGTGGCTGTGATATGCCATGCAACTGTCCGACTGTGTGCTGGTAGGTGCCTGTGGCCAGGAAGTGGAGTACAGACACCACCTTCAGTAGGGGTGGGATGGCGGTTGGGCTATCTATCATGCTGACAAGGTCAGCCTGTGTCATGTCCACAATGGCGGTTATGGTGTCCCGGTCCAAACGGTAGAGGGTGTGGATCTGCTCATCAGTGAGGTTGAACGGATGTGCTCGGAGGCGTGGGATTGCGGGCTGCCTGCGTGGTGGTAGTGGCTGTGCTGGCGGCCCTTGCTGGCCCTGCCTTGCCCTCCTCCTCCTCCTGCGTCTCCGCCGTGCGGCCGGTTGTAGTTGGTGTTCGTCTTCTTCTTGAAGTTGGAGTACTTGCAGTGCTATCAGGTCCCCC
This sequence comes from Ambystoma mexicanum, assembly GCF_040938575.1. Classification (NCBI taxonomy): domain Eukaryota; kingdom Metazoa; phylum Chordata; class Amphibia; order Caudata; family Ambystomatidae; genus Ambystoma; species Ambystoma mexicanum. The sequence continues at coordinate 1,467,801,480 of NC_090931.1, read as the reverse complement.
AGGGCCAACATAGCTAGTCCTGCCGGTAGCTTTTCGGAGTGGGTGTGGTTGTGGGAGGAGACTGGGTGTGCAATTTATGTGTTTTCAGGCTGTATGGCCTCCACCTGTGGTGATTCATTCCACCTGTGCAAGCTGCTCTCCCCTTTGGGCGAGCACGTCCCGCACACAACGCTGCAATTCGACGAATGGCATCTTGCTATTACAATCATGTATTTGTACCCGATGGCAGTGTAACATTGGTTGATATGTTCATTCGGCTATGGTCCCATTGTTTCACATACTATCTTTGCAGTCGCGAACAGACTTGTGAAGGGTCAGTGGAACGTAGTACTCGAGTAACGGTGGACCCTCATGCAACACTGTACCGAGGTTCACCGACGGGCGGGGCGTCCCATTTGTGAGTGAAGGCAGTTGCCATTTTCACACACAGCCGCACTAGATGGATTAATTTGTGAATTCAAGCGGCCACAGATGCCTTTTCGACGTGATGTTGCAAATGAGGAATTCGAAGGGCGGCGCTTTCGGTTTTCAGCTAGCGGCGAGGAGATGCCCACAGGTCTAACTGCAAATATAACGTACTATTGTTCAATGTCCTTGGGACAGGGGCCATGGCGAGGATGCAATGATTGATATGAATAGTTTGGGATGCGCAATAGCGACGTGGGCGATGAGGCGGACGTTCCCAAATACATGTTACTTCACAACACTGGAATTACGGGCTGGGGCACAGTGGATTTTGCAGGCTGCATAACGCACAGACTCAATGGAAATTTCACATGTTATGTGAGTATGGAAACAGGCGTTTTCATTACGGGATGAGGGAATGATGTATGGATGCATGGACAGATGATTTGATACAGAGTTTGCCATGTACAGGGCTTCTTGGAATCTATCCGCCTCCCCTGCGCTATGTGATGCAGGGCTGCCATAGTGGGACCATCGTCTATCTGGCCTTGTTGAGCCCTCCCTGTCTCGACGCGCCTTCAGACACTTGTGTCTATGCACGTTACCAATCCCATCTGATGGATTCTGTTTTGACAGACGCATGCACAGGTACACTCGTTTGTGATAGTGTTTTCACCTCGATATAGATAGTTATGATTCGCAAGTGGTTTTTGGGTGGTGATGATCCTTTGGAGTGGGCTAGCATGCATATGGCTGTGGATTTGGTGTGATCATTGAAGTGAGTAATTCAGATGTAGTTCTGATGGCCATACTATTCTTTTTCATTTCATTTGGTTGACAGGTATCTCCTCCCCTTTTGCCACTGCCATCTGTATGCCACTCCTGCAGATGGATTTTACTCCCGACACCTGCTGCTTCGTGTTAATCAGTGGAGCAGCATTACGATCTTATGGGACGATCGCCAATGGGCCACATGCCCTTACGCAGTACTAGTGGCTAGGAGCAACATTTCGGCCTTTCAGCTGGACTAGTGCCTCCCTATTGGGACGGCCCTGCGGTTCTAGGCGCTTCCATGTTGCCTTTTCGTACGAGAATGTAGCCCCTGTGTACCATGAAGGAACAGGGCGTCACACAAGAAGTAGCTGGTCATTTATTGCGGATGCAGCCCACAATGGTGAAATGTATTTTGGAGTTCATGGCCTAATGGCTGTATGGGCTTGGAGAATTTGTTGTGCATTAAATTTCTATTCTGATATGAACCGTGTAGCGTTCTTCTTTGCAAGTGATGTGGCATATTACTATTTGGGGAGCGATGTATTGTGAGGAGATCTGCATTGGGTTCCAGCTTCGGGGTATAGTTGTGTGCTGGGCGCGTTTGCCTACGAAGCCCAGTGAGGTCAGGGATAAGGGCTGCCATTATGACTGTTTTGATGATGTCATGCTCAGGGGCGGGGGATTAGCTTTTGTGTGACAGATGCCGGTCAGCCAGTTGGATTGGTGGAATGATGTGATTATCGGAATATTGCTGGTCACAGGTGCCTGTGTTTGCGTGCGTTTCTTGGTGGGAGACTGGGGTCATGTCCATTTGTATAGCTTCTGTATTCGTGCCATCTGTGCCCTGCAGCTCCCATTGGGCCCTCTTGGAATTCATTTGTTCGTTGGCAGGCATGGATGACTAGTGCATTTCACTGGTTGCATTGTGTGACTTCATTGCACCTACGGGGGGTTGTACAATGTGGCCAGGGAGCGGTGTACAGGCACTCAGTAGGGCCGTTTACGGTTGGTTCGCGATGCCGTACTTCTCACCATGGCGGAATGGTACTTTCCGCCGTGCTTGATGGCATTAGGTGCATGTCCGCTAGGGTCAGAATTCGCGTACCGTTGCGCCATGGTGGTAATTACGGTTTGGCATGGCGCGCGCGCGCGTACTTGGTGCAGTTAGCGTTGGCGTTCACTACGGTGTCGCTAATGGCATCGTACTTTGCGGTGACGGGTCATGATCGCACCGAGCGCTATTCGATGGCGGTATTGCATTTCCGCCATCGTTTTTCGATTTCCGCCAGGGTCGTAATGAGGCCCAAAGTCAGAGGGTAAGAAGAGTCTTCGGGGAGCCAGGACAGCCAATGTCAATTGAGCAAAGTCTAGGGGAGCTGAAACACTTCTCGAAGATTAGCACAAAAGTCTTGCACAATGTTAAAGAGAGTTTTGTTATAAAAAGAATCACTGTTGGGCCACAAGCTGGGAGGCTTGTGAAGGGCAAAGCTGCAAACAACTCGGCAAAGGGAAGCAAATGCAAGTCTCCAAGTACCCCTTAGTTCACAGTACCTTGAGTCTGAAGAAAAGGTTCCAGATGGCTTCTGTTCCTGTTGTAGTCCTGCAGATCCTGTTGTTCCTGGGCCTCAGTCGTGGGGACAAGAGGGAGGACGTCTAGGGACTCCTGCACTACGGTTCGAAGGTCGGTGGAAGCAATGGGTGCAATTCAGATCAGCCGGCACTTCGCGGTTTCAGCTACTCGCAAATAGCACCACCGCGGTTCTTGGACACCTTGTGGACTTTCCTTGCTTCTGGGGCCCAGCAATCTGTTGAGGTGGTTCAGGCTTGGTTAGTCCTGCTTCGAGGGAGTCCGGAGGATCTTCCTTGAGCTCGGGTAAGTCTTAAAGGCGATGCACTCGAGTCTCGTGTTCCTGTCTCCTGGCACTCGGTTCCTGCCGCAGCAAAGAAGTACAGCCAGTAGAGAGAGGGGTTGCAGTCGAGTTCATCTTGGGACTGATTGGTCCCACCAACCCAAGGGGAGAAGTCGTCCTTTCCGGGCTTCTCTAGTCTATTAGAAATTTGGAGCTTCAGCACTGCAACAGGGATTCACCGGGCAAACCAACGGTCAGAAGGGTGCAGCAAGCTTCTCTTCGAGTTTCTTCTTCGGTTCCTTCGTCCAGTGGTCGACTCCGCCTTCATTGCAAAATACTTCACCTTTTATACACGTTTCTCTCATTCATTCACAGCCTAGCTGTCACACACACAGCAGGGGGTGGCTGTCCTCCAAGGACAGCTCACCAGCCAATCACCTTTGGGTGTATTCCTGTAACCAAGCAGACTAAGCAAAGGGAGTTTTGGGAACCTCCCTCACTTCCTGTCCTGCCAGACACGCTGGAGCCAGAGACGGGTTTCAGCACTGAAACCCGGCAAAGACAAAAAACGAACAAAGGGACCAAACCTGGTTTTGTGCACAGAGTAAATCTCAAGAAAGGTATTTCCAACAAGAAATGGCAAAAAAAGAAGACCAGGGCCATTTTGACAAAATAGGCACCCGTGGGTGCAATGCTTCAGCTGAGGATTCAACCTGCTGTAAAAATGCACAATGGTAGGAAAAAGTAAACCACTGCCACCAACCATTAATTGTAGAAAGGGTAACATAAAAATGTTACATGAGAAGGTAGAGAAAGGGGATACTAAGTAACCCCTCCAGCAGTCTGTGTAAAATAGTGTGTGCTGGGTCTACAAAGAGAAAAAGTAAGTAAAGTCAATTTCACTTTACTACACTTTGAAACAGTAGTATATCCAAGAGAAGGTATTTAAACCTTAGCAGAAATCCAAAGGATTTCTCTGTGACACATGCTGTGTGTCACAATGTAAAAATATGATGCCTATGGAGTTTGTCAGACTACAAAACCAAAACAAACACAGGGTTCAAATCAAATAAAAATACACGAGAGAGTGGGAAAAAGGTTTCACTCTCTCCAGGATAAAAATTAAAAGTCCTAAAGTCCAGCAAAAGAGCAGGGGGTCTCTAAGGTAGAAGGGAATTAACACAGAATTGAGAATTCTCCCTAAAAGATGGGTCTAATAAAATCAGCACGCCTCCTCTACCCAGACTGGCATGGTCATCCTTGACCGAAACCGGAACCGATTCGGTGGCCCGGCCAGGCCTGAAGCCTGACTGGAATGGGTTGATTAAAGAAGAGCTTTCCAAAAACTAGCTGAGCATAGGTGTAACTATAGATTCCATAAGCTTCATCAAGTAGGAAAGCCGAGAAATAGGACGAGAGCTAGATGGCAGTAAAGGGTCAAGTGAAACCTTTTTAAGAATTGGGACCACCATGGTGTGCTTAAGAGGAGCAGAGATAGTACTAGAGAGAAACAATTGATTGACAGCTGAGGCAACAAGGGGTGCAATGTCATGTATCACTTGTTTCAAAACTAAGAGCGGGATCCGGTACAAAGGGGAAGAGGACTTAAGCTTCAGAGTAGCTTGGATTATATCGCCCGAGACCACGAGTGGGAAAGCAGAGCAAGCTGATGGATTAGTAGAAACTGCTATTTGAGCGGATCTATCAGCATGCAAGCTGGGTAATGAGGTCCATATGATTTGGTAAATGAGATTAATTTTGTCAACAAAATTAAACGGAGAGTTCTCTGGGTTAGTTAAGAGAATTAGTAATTTGGCCGGAAAAGAAGGAGCGTTTAGCTTCTACAATAGCCTGTTGATAGATGTTGCCCTTCGAAAGAAAGACCTAGCGGGGAGGGGGCGGGGGGAGTAGTCAATCCGCCATTTCCTTTCGGCTTGCCTGCGGAGCAAGCAAAGCTCCGCCGAATGGGGGGGGGGAACCATGGTTCGAAGGGGCGTGCACGGGACTTAGAGGAGTCAAAAGATCTGCAGTGACATTAAAAGGTGATACTAATTGGGACACATTGGTATTTTCCTTATCACAAAGTGAAATCACCTTAGCTGAAATGGCAGTAGGGCAAATAGCAGTCCATCTCCACTTAAGTGATGAGTCATACGAGCAGGGGGGACAGAGCAATTAATAGAAAAAGGAAGCACAGAATGGTCTGTCCACAAAACCTTATAGGAACAAAAAGTTGTGATCAGTGTGGAAGCCGAGAAGGCAATTTCGAGGGGATTGGGTCCTCCGACATATTCCATATCTATGACAGGTAATCACCACAGCTGTGCTGCTTCGAAAAACTTTCGGCGTCTGCGTCGTCGATACGCTGTCCTCGAGGGCCTCCGTCGAACCGACGTCACCGGATGTTATAAGTAGGACGCCCGTAGCCTCAGTTCTGTTTTTTCTGCGAACGTGTTCACTTCGGAGATCTCTGCGCGCCTCGGTTCTTCTGACCAGGTTTGTGAAAGTATTGTATTATGTCTTCCTCTTCTTCCGTCCCGCGGTCGGGTTTCAAGAAGTGTCGGGACTGCGGTTCCAAGATGTCGCTGACGGACCCGCACAACGCCTGCCTCTGGTGCCTCGGGGAGGACCACGCTACGGACGATTGTGATGAATGGCAGTCGCACACGTCGAAGGCCTTGCGGGAGCGGAAGAAGAAGCTTTCTGTAGGTAGGGTTTCCAAACCCCGTACGCCGAGGTCCACTGGACTTTCCACCGGCGATTCGAGGGGCGACTCTCCGTAAGGAGATGTTGGCGATTTTTGAATCGCAGGGCTCCGGTCCGTCCGCGCCTTTGAGAGAAGCCGGCCGTGACCAGGCTAGAGCCACCACTCGCACGCCTTCGGGCTCGGGTGGTCGGCGCGATCATCGAGCACCTTCGAGGTCTCGATCGGACAAGGTGGATCGCTCTAGCCATGCCCGCTCCAGGTCCCGGTCCTCGACGCCCTCGAGACCGTCGGAGCCTGTGAGGTCTTCTTCGAAGACGTCGACGCCATCGGCGCCATGTCCATCGAGAGGTGCACTCGAGGCTCCGGCTCCGAGGAATCCATCGGCGCAGAGGTCGTCGAAGGACACGCTCGAGGCACTGCCCTCGAGGCCTGTGTTGAGGCCGTCGGTGCCACGCTCGACGTCGACGCCGATTCCATCGACGCCCTCGACTCCTTTCGAGGCGGGTTTGTCAGAGGTTCCCCGTGGCACGGTGGAGACCCCGAAAAAGGCTCTGGCCAAGACCAAAAGGGTATTTGTCCCTTTTTCTGTGCCCCCATTCCAACCTCTGGATTATATTTCTGAGGTGGAGGAAGGGTCTGAGGAAGGAGGTTTGGTTCCTGATGAGGTACCTGACGAGATATTGTCTGGTCATAGCCAGATTGAAGACCTGCGTCAGTCGTTGCACGACGCCAGTGGTCTGGACACCTCCCCGGAGGTGGAGTTTGGTAGGCCTGAGCCTGGTACGCACGCTGAGTCTTCGTACTGGCGGCTTATGTCAAGGGTGTCGGAGTACTTGGGGTGGTCTGCGCCCCCAGTGGACTTTCTGCAGGATGACCTGACAGATATCCTGGACCTAGGTTCACCAATTGACCCGGTTCTGCCATTCCATATGGCCTTGCAAAGAAGGGTGGCTGCGGCTTGGACTGCTCCGGAGAGTCTCCTGGCAGTTGGAAATTAATTACCGAAAAAAAATATCGCCCAGCCGTTGGCGACCCCGGCTACTTGTCCGTGCTCCCTACTCCGGAGAGTTTGGTGGTGCAGGCGGCCCCGGCGAAACAGGCGTCATACCCTACCATCCCTCCAGATAGGGACGACAAGCGTTTTGACGGTTGGCCGTAGAAAGTGTTTTCTTCAGGGGGTATGGCTTTGAAGGCAGTCACTTCTGTGTGTGCCTTGTCACGTTTCACTCATACTCTGTGGAATTGTGTTTCCTAAGCGGCTGAACATATTCCCGAAGGGGAAGAACGGGATGGCTTTCTTGCTCTTGTACAGGATGGCAAGGATGCCATGTGTGAATCCGTTCAGTCGGGTCTGGGCGTGGCAGATTGCGTCAACCGGTCCATGGCGGCGAGCACCGTGATGCGCAGGTTTGCGTGGTTGCGGAAGTCGGGGTTTGCTCTTCTCAACATGCCCTTTAATGGTGACCATCTTTTTGGCAGCAAGGCTGACGAGAGCCTTGAGAGGTTGCAGATCTCAAAGGCTGCAGCAAAGTCGTTGAGTGCTGCAGTTCGCCAACCTCGCCTTTTCATCATAGGGGACAGCAATGGAGGGGAGGTTCCTTTCGATATTACTCGACCTTTGGTAAATCGAGGGGAGCTGCTAGTCAAAGAGGCCAACATAGGAGTACCAGAGGTGGAAAACAGGCTACTCGAGGTGCCAAGGCCGCTCGAGCAGTTGCCTCTTTGCCCTCGGGCACTGCCGCAGCCGCTTCAGGTCAGTCATGAGGCCATGTCCCATGGTTCGCCGGTTGGGGGAAGACCGGCGCAGCATCTTGTAGAATGGCGTGCCATTACTTCAGATGTGTGGGTTCTGGAGATCATAGCCCACGGCTACTGTCTTCCTTTCCGGCAGAGGCCTCACGACAATCCACCAGGGAATCTCTCTTTGAAGAGTCCGGATCCGCTCCTTGCGCAAGAAATCAAATCCCTGCTGGAGAAAGGCGCCATAGAACTGGTGCCTGTAGCGGAGAGGAACAAGGGATGGTATTCTCCTTATTTTTTGATTTCGAAGAAAGACGAGGGATTGAGACCCATCATGGTCTTGCGTGGTTTGAACAAGCTCCTCAGGAAGGACAAGTTCAAGATGGTTACTCTCTTTCAAGTCCTCCAGGCCCTTCAACTTCAGGACTGGTTGGTGTCTCTCGACCTCAAGGACGCTTATTTTCATATGCCGATTCATCCCAAGCACAAGAAGTACCTGAGGTACGCGGTTGGCGACTCGCACTTTCAGTTTCGGGTCCTGCCGTTCGGATTGACCTCCGCCCGAGGGTTTTCACCAAGCTCATGGTGGTGGTGGCAGCGTATCTCAGGAAAGGGGGTATTCACGTCTACTCCTACCTGGACGATTGGTTGATCAGGGCGCGCTCTCCGGAGCAAGTCCTGGATCATCTGTCCGTCACCTGCCACTCCCTTCACAGGCTGGGCTTCTCCCTCAACTTAAAGAAGTCCCAATTGACGCCAACACAGCGGCTCCAGTACATCGGAGCAGTGCTCGACACTTCCCTGGGGCAGCGTTTCCCTCCCCAGGTGAGGGCTCATCACATTCTGCAGATGGTGCACAAGTTTCAACATGCCCAGAGTCTCCCGGCGTTCGAGTTCTTGAGGTTGCTCAGCCTCATGGTATCCTGCATTCTTCTGGTGCCAGAGGCTCGACTGCAGATGAGATCTCTGCAGTGGGCTCTCAAGATGCAGTGGTCACAGTCCCAGGCAGGATGTCGCCCCGTTCAGGTGCCGCCCTCGGTCGCCCAGGACCTTCTGTGGTGGGCCGTCGAAGGCAATCTGTTGAAGGGGGCTCCATTTTGGCTACCCTGGCCGGAGGTGACGATCATGACGGACGCATCCCTCACGGCATGGGGAGCTCATGCCAACGAGCTGACAGTCAGCGGTCATTGGTCTCCGTCGGAGTCCAGACTCCATATCAATCTGTTGGAGCTGAGGGCCGTCAGGCTTGCCCTGAAGGCTTTTCTGCAGACTGTGCCAGGGAGGAATGTCCTGATTCTGACGGACAATAAAGTGGCCATGCACTACCTCAACAAAAAGGGGGAGGCAGGGTCACTTCCTCTGTGCAGAGAGGCGATGCAGCTCTGGTTCTGGGCCATCCAGCAAGGAATTTCGATCTCGGAAGTTCATCTGGCAGGAGATGAAAACGAGACGGCGGACGCTCTGAGCAGGCAGAGCACGATCTCTCACGAGTGGGAGCTGGCTCAGGAGATTCTCTTGGAGATCTTCGACCTTTGGGGGACCCCACAAGTGGATCTCTTTGCCACCAGTGTCAACCGGAAGTGCGAAAGGTTTTGCTCGCAGGAATTTCCTCCAAGAGGAGCCTTAGGAGACGCGTTTGTGGTGGAGTGGTCCTTCCCACTGCTGTACGCGTTTCCTCCAGTCCCAGTCCTTCCGCAAGTGCTGCAGAGGTTACAGAGGTTCGGTTCCCGGATGATCCTCATTCCTCCGGCATGGGCCCGGAGTACGTGGTACCCGGACCTTCTCGACTTGTCCATCTGCCCTCCACGCCATCTTCCCTACCGAGACGATCTGATCTCACGGGAGCGGGGTCAGGTTCTCCATCCAGAGGTCAAATCCCTCAATCTTCACGCTTGGCTTCTGAAAGGTTGAGGTATAGGGATTGGGACCTCCCTGAAGACGTGATGGAGGTGTCCCTGTACCGTTGCCGCTGGAGAAAGTTCTGCGACTGGTGCAGGGTTCAGAATGTGGATCCTTTTTCATGTGACATTCCTGTGGTTCTTTCTTTTTTGCTTTCAAGTGGGTACCATTAAAGGTTACCTGGCGGCGCTGTCTATCTTTAAGCGCTCGTCTGAAGAGTGTTCTTACTTTAAAATTCCTTTAATTTCTCAGTTTCTGAAAGGGCTCACTAATGTGTTTCCACCGTCACCTTTCCAGGTGCCCGGTTGGGATTTGAACCTGGTTCTAAAATTCCTAATGGGTGCTCCATTTGAGCCTTTACATTCTTGTTCTTTGAGACTGTTGACTCTTAAAACTGTATTTTTAGTTGCGGCCACTTCCGCTCGCAGAGTGAGTGAGTTGCAGGCACTTTCTGTTAAGCCACCCTTCAAGGTGTTTCATAAGGACAGGGTTGTCCTTAGAGTCCGTCCTTCTTTTCTTCCGAAAGTTGTATCGGAATTTCATTTAAGCCAGAAGGTTATTCTTCCGGCGTTCTATCCTCCTCTGCATCCTGATAAGGAAGAGGAGGGGCTCCATAGGCTAGATCCTAGGAGAGCTTTAAGTTTCTACATTTCACGCATGTCCCGGGTCAGAGTGGACGATAAGCTCTTTATTGGATATGCTAGAAGGCGTTTGGGTCAAGCTGTTACTAAGCAGACTTTGTCTAGATGGATTATCTTGGCAATTTTTTAATGTTACCGCTTGGTTTACGGGCCCACTCTACTAGGGGTATGGATGCCTCTACTGCCCTGCAGAGGGGTGTTCCCATTCGTAACATCTGTGAAGCAGCCACATGGGCTTCGGTCCATACTTTTGTAAGACACTACTCCCTAGATTCTATCCATGGGCAGGATCTGGCCTTTGGCAAGGCAGTCCTCTATTCTGCGATTTAATTGGGCATTCTAAAGTTCTAAATTCTTTTCCCTCCTCCATACGTTGGTACTGCTTTGGGAGTCTATCATAGATGAATACGTCGGAGGACCCAATCCCCTCGAAGAACAAGTTACTCTCTTACCTGGTAACGTTCTTTCGATGGGATGGTCCGACGACGTATTCCATATCGCTCCGTCCCAGCCTGCCCCGCTACCGAATTTCTTATGCTATTGCAGCTTAGGCTTCCGCAAGGCTTTCTGTGGTCATACGGCAGAAGATTAGTGCCACACGTTCTGGGAAAAAACTACAACTGAGGCTACGGGCGTCGTGCGTCCTACTTATAACATCCAGTGACGTCGGCTTGACGGAGGCCCTCGAGGACAGCGTATCGACGTCATCGACGCAGGACGCAGACGCCGAAAATGTTCCGAAGCAGCACAGCTGTGGTGATTACCTGTCATAGATATGGAATACGTCGTCGGACCATCCCATCGAAAGAACGTTACCAGGTAAGAGAGTAACTTGTTCATCTAACCTGTTGCCCTGTATACGAATAGGGCCCAAGACGTGCTGCAGGAGATCTAGATCATTCATTGACTGCAGAAAACTATCATTCTTATCCGGTATGTCGTTCCCACTGTAAGCTCCAGCCTTTGGTCATGCCGCATAAAATGCAATTTGGCCTCTACAATGCGCACCATATGATCCGTGCCTGTGGATTGATTAATTACCATTGTATTGTCCGACTTGGTAGTGCCACACTCTGCTACTGCACTATGCCTTAGACATAATCTCTCTGAACCATAGTGGTGTTCCTTTTTACACATCATAGAGTCTGCAAAGACACTAACCCATTTTTTCAGTTTTCCATATTTTTTGTAATTTTCTGAAACTATTTTCTTTTCAATATCTTCATTAAAGTTTACTTTTTGGAAGGGGGCGGTGTGGAGCAGCAGCAGATGAAGACGTAGAGCTTCGGCGCTCATGGAGGCCTTCAGAATTCTCACAAAAAATCCTGCATAAAGTTGCTGGCAAGCAACAACTAACGCAACAACTGTTCTCAGGAAGGCTCCGGGACCACCCTGGTTGGTTACCGACACGATTTGAGGTTGGGAAGTGGGTGTCGGAACAGACTGCAGCTGCAAGAGGCCCCGGAGTGGCAGCGCCTTTTTCCCCTGGGGGACCGTAGTGAAGTGAGCCACAGGGGAGTTACAGGGGGTCTGCGGATACGACCAAAGCTGCGGGAGCCGGTTGCTGGCACAGGGAAGCAGAGCTGCGGGAACTGAGTATCGAGACCTTTAGGCAGCCCGGAGCCTGGCGATGAAAACAACAGTGCGGGAAGCACCTGCGACCGCAGGGGACCACAGGAGTTTGTGCGTGGAGCTTGGCGTAGAATAGAGGTGGTGCGCACTGCCCTGGGACTGGCTGGAGTCATTTGGGCGGGGGCAAGCCGGAGGGACAGTGGGAGAGGCACGCCACAAAGAATAATACACAGAGTTACACGGCAGTAACTGATTCCTTTCTCCACTCGACAGAATTGAGCACTGGAGGGAAGGAGAGCCCGGTTGCTATGGACTGAAGCCCTTGGGCGACGCAGAGGTGAGGGGGAAGTAAGCCCGGGCCCTGAGCTTGGTGGAGCCCATGAGGGGCCATATATAAGCCCCAAGAGAGAGCCCTGGTGACGGTGGGGCAAAGGAGTCTGGTGGAGCACCCTGGCCAGCAGAGACTGCAGTGGACCTGCCCATGGGAGTTGCGGGCACACCACATCCCCTCTGGAGCATGAAGGAGCACATGGTGGGCACAAGCATCCGAGTCGGAGATAAGGGCCTGGCCGTTCATGGTCCCTAGGGAGGAGGTCAGTGAGCAGCAGCAGGGAGGAGTGGGGAAGTGGACCCCAGCATAAAAGCCCAGGCAGCATCAACTGAGTTCTCTGGGGGTCCACAACATGGGGGTCATATATGGACAACTGGGCGAGGGACCTGGGCGCACCCATTCCAGAGGAAGAGTGGGCCCAAATCTGGAAGAGAATTCAGAAGACGTCAAAATGCACAGCCATTAGAGAGACGGCATACAAAGTATGCTTTAGGTGGTACTTTACCCCCCATAGACTGCACAAAATGAACCCTAGCTGCCGGCCCATGTTTTGGAGGCAATGCAGAGGTAAAGGAGACCTGTGGTGGTCCTGCCCCAAGGCCACTTTGTATTGGAAGGAGGTTCTGGGGCTCATAAAAGAGATCACAGGGAAACAGCTACCACACATACCTAAGGTTATACTCTTGGGAACCGTAGTTGAAGGCGTTTACCCAGCAACTGGCAATAATGCCGTTCATAATAACCCATTTGTTAATGGCGGCAAAGATGACCCTCGCCCAGGGCTGGAAAAACCCAGACGGCCCTATAATAGCCCTATAAAAGCATGCTGGTGGGTAAAAATTTGGAACGTAATGGCCATGGAGAAAGTAGGGGCCCTGAAATACGGCAAGTACCTGAAATTCTGGGCGATATGGGAACCCTTCATCGAGTTTTTTAGAGAGAGAGAAGCACAATATTTTAGACCAACGATATTGATAGCTCTACAAAACTGAGGGCCAAGAAGTAAGGAGCAGGGAAATCCCGAACCTGCAAACTATGCCATTCATCATGCCACACACTGATACCAACGGAGGACATATGAAACGGACTATACCAATGGAGGTGAGGGGGAGGGGAGGTTTGAAAAGTGTGTTGGAATGTTAAAAAATATGTTGGCTCGATCCACTCAAAACACACAATCGTCGACCCCAAAGGTAAATATGTAAATGTGGCTTCCGTAAATTGTAAGTGATACACCTATTGATGTTCCTGTGCCACTAATGTAACAAAATATTGATTGTGAACAGATAAAGTTTTGAAGAAAAAAAAAACACCTTTTGTATCCCACGCCAACATCTCACATGCTTTATCATACACCTTAAACTTGCCTCTCAAAAACATTTACTTCACTCTTTCTAAACCTCTATCGGACCAATCTTGAGATTTACGAAAACCCAAATGACTCGGGTCAATACGAGCACCCCAGAGTGAACTAACTCAAAGGTGATGGCTACGAGGACAATTTCTCTGTCCTACCCATTTTCCTCCATACTGTCCAGAGAACCTAAGGGACTGGTGGGAGAGCACTCTTTCATGGACCTTTTTCACTGGGGACCACAACAGATCACATACCTTTTTGGGATGGGCTACCCAGTCTTCTAAGTAGGAGCAATATGTGTTGATGTCATCTCTCATTTGTTTCAATAGGATTCTTATTTGAGCAGCCCTAGCTATAATAGTTAAGCGGGTCAGCGTCACCGTCACCCTTTTAATCATCAGTTTTTTCCCTTGCCATATAAATCTGTATATCATAAAATCGTGGCAATGGAATCATAGTGAATCGGAAAAGCATGCGTGGCAGCACATTCATCTTGACTGAGGTCATCCTCCCCGACCAAGAGATGCTGAGCCGCGACCACCTCTTAAGGTCTGTTCTCAAGTTCTTGATAAGAGTGCGTAGACTAGTTCAGTCGTTGGCAATTTTAACACCCAAATACGTAATCGCCTTTTTCTCTACGTTCATCCCATGAACCACCTTCCTACTCACTACAGTAGACCCATTCAACTTAATGAAAAGGACACTTGACTTAGCCACGTTAATCCTCAGGCCCACAAATTTACCTGAAACGACTCGCCCGTGTCGGCTGGGTATCCCAAAATCTAATCTGCAAATAGAGATAACTTAAATTCTAGTTCAGCACACTATGCATTTAATGTTGGGATTGTTTCTAATGGCTACAACCAGGGGTTCAATGGCAAGAGCATCGAGGAGCGGGGACAATGGACACCCCTGTCTCGTGCCACGTGATGACTTGAATGGATCTGTTAAAGTTCCATTCACCTGAACTTTGGTGGTTGGAGAACTGTACAGCGCAGCCACCGAATCGATGCTTTCGTCTGTCTGGGTTTCAAGATCAACGCTAAAGCATAATGAAGGCGGTCAAACTGGCATCCCAGATACAGAGGGTAAACTCAAAGTTTGGTAAATTTTCCCTCCTTTAATGCCGCAGATTCTTTGAGGACAGAGTCCTCCCAAAGCTACTCTACGGCATCGAGATCTATGATCCGGTAGTAATTGACTACTTGCCTAAATTGGAAGCATTGATCTGGAAAAAGGAACTATCCTTACCACCATTTACTCCACACTCTATTGTCCGGTATGAACTGGGTACCATATCTTTGAAAGCTAGAGCACTTATGCAATATCTGTCATTTTACATGAAGATGTTGGATCCCCCTGCTCATTCCCTGATGACTGATTTAGGGACAGCCTGTCAAAAGGGTGGTTCTCGAGCATTGGTGGAAAAAAAGGCAATTGCCCTGGCAGGCTTGTTAGAGACGGGGTGTACCATAGAGGAATTAGTAGGTAAACCCAGATAAAGTGAAAAAAGCATTCTTTGTTGCGTGTTGGGCAAATAGGGTGACCGAACTCCACGCATACCCCTCGTTGAGCCACTTAAGGGAGGAGCATAAATAACAGAGAGTTCTGGCACCGTATCTGTCGATCTATTCAAGTAAAACAACACGGTCTACCTTTATGCTCTTTCGATTAAATATACTTCGCACAAAGGAAACACTGTTAAGATATGGGCTGATTACGGAGAGCGCTACCTTTTGTAGATATTGTAGGGTGGAGACGACAAGAGAAAATTTAAAGCATTTATTACTTAATTGTGCGGCACTGAAACCATTAAGGGGCAGAGCGTTTTTTAGGAGAAAAAAAACCTTTCACGAAAACACAAGTAGTACATTGGAACAGATCTGGAAATACTGTCTGTCAGGGAGAACAACCTCAACAATAAATGCATTCTTTTGCTCACTAACTCCGCCTTTGGATGTTTAATCGACTGTCCATGTACTTTTAATTTCCTGTGATTATTTTACCAAGAGTTTATAACTGTAATGTATCAACTATTTGTATGTATCTTAAATTTTGCTTATGAAAATGTATTTGTGTATTGTTAAAGGTTGAATAAATGTTTAACAAATAAAACCAAGAAAACAAAAAAAGAACTAGAGTGCAGCCACCCACCTTCTTGAATCACTTTTTCTATACCTCTTGAGGGTTCCCCCTCCCTCTAAGGAAAACCGACGAAACAGATTATTACGACTCTCTCTATTCTCATCCATCAGCTCACTGCATAGAACCATCACACTACTCAAACCAGAACTATTGAACCACTAGACCCAGTTGACAAGTTAGTTGCAATTTCTTTCTGTTTGAGTTTGTGCAGAGAAAAACAACCTTCTTGCTTTGTCTCACACCAGTTCCAGGAAAGGGTTTTCACTAACTCTATTGGTCAACACTTTTGTATGTAAAAGAAGCCAATTTGATGTATTTAGTATTCATAGACTTTACCACAGCATTTGACCCTGTCAGTAGACTAACACTCTTGGGAAAAAGTTTAAGAAAGAGGAGCTTCTGTTGGGACATTTGAACTGTTGGTGCGTTTGTATTCAACATGTGTGACTAGGTCTGAATTCAGGAAGCATAACATCCCTGATATTTCATTTGTGTGTGGCTGGTCTGTCGGTATAGGCCGATTTGACTGACAAAAAATGGTCGCAATGACCAAAGGTTCTAAAAATGCTACCACCAAAGGTTCGAACACCAAAAGTTCAAACCTTTGGTGGTAGCATTGTAAAAAAAAAAAGCGGGGGCTGCAGGGGTGTCATCCACATCGCCCCGCTCACTACACTTCGTGGTATAGTGAGCGGGGGTTGCGGGAAACACCCCCGCAGCCTTCTGTTTCAAAACAAAAAAAAAAGAAACGGGGGCTGCGGGGGTGTCGTCCGCATCGCCCTGCTCACTACACTTAATGGTATAGTGAGCGGGGGCTGCAGGGACACCCACGCAGCCTTCCGTTAAAAAACAAAAAAGAAAAGAAAAGGACCCTGTGGCGCCAGTTCCCGATCACGGAAGTGAAAGGGAACTGGCGCCGCAGGGACACAGCATGAAGATGAAGGTAAGTGGGGTTTGTTTATGTTGGGGGTGTGGGTGGGGGTGTGCTGAGGATGTGGGTGGGGGGTGTTATGAGTGTGTTGTGTGAGTATGTATGTGTGTTCGCATGAGAATGGTGCAAACTTTTGGTAGTTCGCACCTTTCTCATGCGAACGTTTCGGCCGCAGTAATTTCTACCGGGCCCAAATCACTTAGATTCGGTCTGTCCAATACCCTTACACATCTGAATACACTAGCCTATATGAATACACTAGCCTGTGATTGAGATCGCGCCCATAGAGAAAAACACTGGCTTCTTCCTTTCTGTTTCTTTTCTCGTGTTGATTATTATTCTGCTCTCCTTGCTTCTCACCTTACCTCTCTTCAATCTGTGTATAACTCATCTGTTTGTGTTCTTTTTTCCCTTCCTCCTCGTTCCATCTCTTCCTCTCTACGTTCCTTGTCTCATCCAGCATGGCTTCCTCCTGACGATCCAATTCTGAGATCCTCTTTTTTTGTTGCGTTTCCAATATGTCCACTGACGATTGGTTTGTCTCCAGACCCTGTACTCTGTCATCAAGGGACTCAATCTTCTCCAGCATGGGGTCTGGCATGGATTCACATGCTCATGAATATTCCCCGTCGTCAGGCTGGGAATCCTCGGTAAAGAAAAAATCAGTATCAGTTTAGTTTCTGATCTGTCTTTCGTAGTAGTAACCAATCACTGATCTCTGCGTCATACTGACCACAGCCAATGACTGCCCTCTACCTAAGCCCCGCCTCTGGCAGCCATCTTCAGATTTTTACCGCATGTTCAAGTGTTGGAATCCTCGTGCTATTGCTCCCGAGCGTTAGTGCTATTTTTCACATTTTTTCTCAAAATTTCTCTTTTTCGGTCAAAAGAGCCTCAAGCTCCACCGTTTCTTCATCCGATCAACGGGGACCCGTGTCGGATTCGTCTACGCCCCTCAAGGGTGAAGATTTCGTCGAGCCACGCTTTTGGAGGACTCCAGAAGTTTCTCAGGCCCATCTCGGACATGGCCCAGGAGAAGGGAAGCTCGACGCCCGGAAAGCTGTTCAGGGTCTGCCCTAGATGCCAGCTTCAGAATGTCTTTAAGGAGGACGAACACTCCCTTTGCCTTTACTGCCTACATGAGGACAAGACGCACGTGGAGAAGGACTGTGCGTTTTGCGGCATTATGTCGGAGCGGACCATGAAGGACCGCCATCAACGTCTCGCCAACGGGCTGGAAGGAAAGAGCCCGTCAGGCGAGAAGAAGAAGAAGAAGTCCGAGCAGTCTTCTAAGACCTTTGAGGGCGCCCCGGCGACGGGGGGTCCAACAGAAGGCCAAGCACCGCGAGTCCGCTGGCACCGGGAGCGCCGAACGGTCGGGCTCTACGGGCGCCAGGCAGGACGCATCCTCCCCGGCGCCATCAACCACGAGCCAACGCTCTGGCTCGGGTAAGAGGAAGGCCGAGCACCCGGCAAAACTCCTGGAGAGACCCCGGTCGTGCCCTAAGGCCCCATCGGAGGGGGAGCGAGGTGGTGACCCTCCCCCCAAGGAGAAGGCGGTGAGCGCACCTAAGGTGGTGAAAGCCTTGATCCATCCGGCCAAGGCCTCTATCGAGGCAGTCGCGGCGTCCCTGGTTCAGACGGAGGAGAAAAAGGGGGGGCAGGAGGTTGTCGTGGACTCGGCCTCAACCTCTGAGGAGGAGCTGATCGAAGTCTTAGGCCAAGGCTCTGGCGTGGAAGAAGGCCATCCTGTCGGGAGGGACCCCGACGTGGAAGACGACGAGGGCGTCGAGGATGCCGACGGGGCTCCTGATTGCCCGTCGGATCTCCCTCAACCGTTGCCGCAAGACAACTCGGCGGCCATTTTGTTGGCTATACAGTCCTTATGCTCGGAGATAAGGACGAGACTGCCGTTACCACCAACGGAGGAACCGCTCCCCACGGGGGACCCGGAGCCAGGCCCTTCTGGGAGCCCTCCCCCTAAGAGAAGAAGGATTCATCCTCCACCTCCCTTTCAGCCATCACGCCCTGTTCAGCCCTCCTCCCCGTCCACGACACGTGGGGATGATACGGGGACTGACACGGCCGCGACGGGTACAGACGACGAGGTTTACGACGAGGATCTCCCGTCGTCACCTCCCACCCGGGCTTCCCCGCCCGACGAGATTGGATCGTTTCACTCCATGATCGCCAGGGCATCCGAGCTTTTCCAGCTATGCCTGGAAGAGAAGAAGAAGGAAGGTTTCCTTTATCAACGGCGCGAGACCAAGCGGAAGACGGTCCTCGCTGTACCTCTACTAGACGATATTTGGGATGAGGGCCTCGCCCTCCTCAAGAACCCATCCACGACGCCGGCTAGAAGGGATCGGTACGAGAAGAAGTACCGGGTCCCGGACACGGCCCCCTTGTGCCTTCGGGCACAGCCGACCCCGGACTTGGTCGTCTCCGCGGCGGCCAGGAAGAAAGCGGGGGGGGGCGCGGCCTCTACGTCAACCTCCCCGCTGGACGGCGAGGGAAAGAAATTAGACACGATGGGACGCAGAGTCATCTCGTCGGCAGCGACGACGATTAAGGAGGCCAACGCCTTGGCTATCGTAGCCCGCTACGACAGGGAGTTGTGGTACAAACTGGCCCCCCTGCTGGACTTCCTACCAGGCGACAAGAGGGCAGATGCCCTAGAGATCTTGCAGGAAGGAGAGGTGGCGTCGGACCACGCCATCACGATTGCGACGGACATCGCTGACACTGGATTTCGCCAGTTGGGCAACGGCGTGTGCCTTAGGCGGCGTGGATGGCTCAAGGCTACTGACGTCCGTCAGGACGTGCAGACCAGGGTTTTGGACATGCCGTTCGACGGAAACAACCTGTTTGGGAAAACAGTGGACGATTCCCTTCAAGCCATCAAGGCGGACACGGAGACGGCCCGGGCTCTTGGGGTTCTCCAGCAACGGCGGCCGCCCTTTCAGAGCGGCGGAGGCAAACAGGGTGCCTCCAAAGGTTCCAGCGGCAGATTTTCCACCTACCGTCAAGCGGCCCGTTCGTCGTCACAGGAAGCTTACAGGGGACGAGGCAAGTCAGGCGGACCCCGCCATCGTCGCCAAGGAGGACAAGGCGGCAAAGCCTTGTCGAAGCAGGACTGAACCGGCCGTGGGGTCGGGCCCCCACCGAAGCACCCCGGTGGGAGGCCGGCTGGCGAGCTTCGTCAGCGTGTGGGAGTCCATCTCCATCGACCGTTGGGTGCTGGACGCCCTAGCTCAGGGTCACGCGCTCGAGTTTCTAAGAAGGTGCCCGCGCGTCCCCCCTGTGGCCAGGAAAGAACATCACGTCCCTCAACTTCTCTTGGAGGTAAAGGCGATGCTCAAGGAGGGCGCCATCGAGCTCGTCACAAAGAGGCTTCGGGGCTCCGGAGTTTAGTCAAGATACTTCCTCGTGAAGAAGAAGACGGGAGGATGGCGTCCCATCCTGGACCTACGACGACTGAACAAATTCATCAAGGCACAGAAGTTCCGGATGGTCACCCTCCAACACGTCCTGGGTCAACTGGAGGAGGGCGATTTCCTGTCGTCGTTGGATTTGGAGGATGCCTACTTCCATATTCCCATCCTAAAGGGACACCGAAAGTTTCTCAGGTTCGTGGTCCAAGGGCGTCACTACCAGTTCAGAGCCCTTCCCTTCGGATTGAGGTCGGCACCCAGGGTGTTCACCAAGTGCCTCGCACCGGTGGCGGCGCAGCTGCGCCGAGAGGGGATCCACGTCTACCCCTACCTGGACGACTGGCTCATCCGAGCGAAGACGAAGGAGCTCGCCGTGGAGCACACGGCAAGGACCGTCCAGCTGCTCACGGACCTGGGATTCTCCATAAACTACGCCAAGTCCCACCTGGTGCCCGCGCAAGACGCACTGTTTCTGGGAGCGAAGCTAGACACAGTGTCGCTTCTGGCCTCTCCGTCGGAGGAAAGGACGAGGACCATCTTGGGCAAGGTGCAGCGGATGCTGGTTGCGGACGCGGCCAGGCTGAGGTCCATCAAGTCCCTTCTCGGAATGATGTCTTCTTGCATTTATCTCATCCGCCTGTGCAGGCTCCGGATGCGCCCGTTGCAGGAGTTCCTGGACGCGCGCTGGATCCAGACGACGGGCAGCTTCGAGGAGAGGATCACACTCGACGAGAGTTTCCGACGAGCGATCCGGTGGTGGGGCACCCGCGCGCATCTGACGGCGGGCATGGACTTCCAGACCCCCGGCCACCAGGAGACAGTGACCACGGATGCCTCCCTGGAAGGGTGGGGAGCGCACACTGAAAATCTGCACGCGAGAGGCCTTTGGCTCCCGACGGAGAAGTCCCTCCATATCAACGTCCTGGAGCTCCGTGCAGTGTTTTGGGCCCTCAGGTCCTTTCTTCCGTCCCTCAAGGGCAAGGTGGTGAGGATCTTCACCGACAACACCACCACCATGTTCTACATCAGGAAGCAGGGCGGTACCAGATCCCCAGCCCTCTCTAAGGAGGCGCAGGATCTGTGGCATTGGGCCGTCGCCCAAGGGATGTTTCTGGTGCCGTTTCATCTGGCAGGGATAAAAAACACCATTGCCGGCTCGCTCAGCAGAGAGCTGCGCTCGTGCCACGAGTGGGAACTACAACAGGATCTAGTGGACCACCTCTTCCGACGGTGGGGCACACCCCAGATCGACCTGTTCGCGACGGCGACGAACTCCAAGTGCCGGAGGTTCGCCAGCAGGTTTCCCCAGCCGAGGAGCATGGGCGATGCTTTCTCGTTCCCCTGGGAGGGCCTGTTTCTATACGCGTTCCCTCCATTGCCGCTGCTGATCAGGCTCATCAACCAGCTCAAGAGGTCACGGTGCAGGATGATCCTCGTCGCACCTGCGTGGCCGAGGCAGAAACGTTCCCGGACCTTCTGGACTTGTCAGCGTCCCCGTCAATCAAGCTGCCAGTGGACGCGGATCTTCTCTCCAGGGAAGGAGGCGCCATCCTCCATCACGACCCGAAGTCGCTGAACTTGCAGGCCTGGCTCCTGCAGCGTTAGAGTTTGGAGGATACGACATACCGGCCGACTGCAGAGAGGTTCTTGCAAAGGCCAGGGCGTCCTCAACTCTTAAATGCTACGGACACAAATGGAAGAGGTTCTCTGTCTGGTGCCACGCACAGAAGATTAACCCTCTACGGATCACGGCTCCCCAAGTACTGCCGTACCTACTGACGCTGGCCAAGGCTGGACTGGCGCACGCGTCCATCAAGATTCATCTTGCTGCGATCTCCCGATACACCAGAACCACGGGGCGGACGTCTTTGTGGTCTCATCATCTGGTGAAAGAGTTCATGAAGGGACTGTTCAGATCGTTCCCGCCGGTGAAGGCTCCGGCCCCCGCGTGGGAGCTCAACGTGGTGCTGACCAAGCTCATGGGACCTCCGTTCGAGCCTCTGCACTCGGCTCCGTTGAAGTTCTTGTCGTGGAAAACAGCGTTTCTTGTGGCCATCACCTCCGCACGACGGGTGGGAGAGATCCAGGCCCTTTCCTGCAAGGCCCCGTACTTGACTTTTCACGACACGAGGGTAGTGCTCAGGACGCACCCCTCCTTCATGCCCAAGGTACCGTCGGACTTCCACCTCAACGAACCCTTGGTGTTGCCGGTTTTCTTCCCGTCGCCTTCGTCACCGGCTGAAAGGACTTTGCACTCGCTGGATGTGGCTAGAGCGCTGAAGTTCTACGTGGACCGCACAAAGTGTTTTCGGAAGTCGTCACAACTCTTTGTGAACTTTGGACCTGTCAATCAGGGGAAGGCTCTCTCGAAGGCTTCCATTTCCAGATGGCTCTCCGGCTGTATCATGTACTGTCATCGGTTGGCAAACCGACCGCTGCCTGGCCGTCCGAGAGCCCATTCCACCAGAGCGATCGCAGCTACCACGGCGTTCCTATCTGGTGTGCCCTTGCTGGACATCTGCAGGGCTGCTACGTGGAGGTCGACGCACACCTTCACGAAATTCTACTGCGTCGATCGGGATTCCAGGGAGGAGTCCAGGGTCGGCCAAGCAGTGCTGCGCAACCTGTTTGCCTAAGGTGTGAGCCTGGTGAGGAGGTAAGAATTGCTTAATGTTGAGTTTGATGTAATGCTTAATGTTGAGCCTTTGCCACCTCCCGTGGTTGTGCATGTGTGTACTGCTATGTATTCTTTTATTCATGAGCATGTGAATCCATGCCAGACCCCATGCTGGAGAAGGAACAAGTTACTTACCTGTAACTGTTGTTCTCCAGCATGGGTCTGGCATGGATTCACATGCGAACCCTCCCGCCTACCCCTCTGCGGCTCTTCACTTGGTCATACTGCCACTTCACGTGCTACCAAATCTGAAGATGGCTGCCAGAGGCGGGGCTTAGGTAGAGGGCAGTCATTGGCTGTGGTCAGTATGACGCAGAGATCAGTGATTGGTTACTACTACGAAAGACAGATCAGAAACGAAACTGATACTGATTTTTTCTTTACCGAGAATTCCCAGCCTGACGACGGGGAATATTCATGAGCACGTGCATCCATGCCAGACCCATGCTGGAGAACAACAGTTACAGGTAAGTAACTTGTTCCTTCTTATCTATGCCGTCTACCCTCTGCCCTATATCCATCCTCATCCCTCTAATCCCCTCCAGGATAGCAGAAATGTCACTCTTTGTGGCTCCTGGATCTTCCATGTACGGAAGGTTTAGGTCTTCTTGTGTCCATGCTGGCCTTGCAGTCGAGTTGCCACTCTTACATTTCTGGAGTGTCTCCTTTCAGCTCATGTGGATTGCCAGCCTCAGGGCGAGGGTCCCTGTCAAAATTACATGTCTTCTCCCTTAGCTCATAACCTTCCCTCCTATCAGCCTCTTCCATTGGTTTCACCACATACAAGACCTCCACAGCGGCCGTCAGGGACCATAGGCGGTGTAACTGCTTCTCTGAATAGTGCTTCCTGGGGGTGCTATCCCTGTCCACCACCCACTGGGGTGGGGGAGGAAGGGACCGACCAGTCCTCCTTCAACTGCGTAGATCTTCCCTTGGCTCTCAACCTATTCCAGGTCTCTGGCCTCACAAGTCATATCTTTGTATACACTTCCGCCTTTGCCAAATTCCATGTACCCAGCCTTTCTCGGCCCTCCTCTCTGGCCCAGCCTCCGGCCTCCAGTGTTGTACTTCTTCCCCACAGTATTTTCTCACCTTCTGTTGTCACTGTGTATGGCTAGTGTACCGACCCATCACCTGGCCGATGGAGTCGCGGTGCGTGTGATCCAACACTCCCTTCCTGAACGGTGCCTCAGTTTCATTACCATTACCCTCGGCGCCGCAGCTTTGTGTCCTCTTCTGGCAAGGGGAAGGACTACAACTTTCCTCTCCCCTCCCCACTACAAATCTTCTAGGGCTAGTCCAGTAATCTCTGGGAGCATGGGGCCGGAGGGGCACAGTCACCTTTGTGGGCCCCTGTCCATCGACAGTTGCCTGCTCCACGCATTTATGACCAGGCTCCTCTCTGCCCAGGTCCTCTGCTAAGCCACATCCCCCCTCGCGGATGATTATATGGCAGAAAGCGATCCTCCCGTCCTCTCAGGGTAATGCCAACACAACTCCTGCTGCCCACTGTCTCGGAGGAGAAGGGACGCCCCTCACCTCCGCTGAGGGCTTGGAGCCCTGCAGGTCTTCCCACGTGCAGGCGTCGGAGTGTGCAGACCACAGCTCTTGTGATCCTCCGACTTCTGCTTCCAACCTCTGCTCGACTCCAGAGCTACCACTTGTAAGGAAGGCATGGTATCAACAGTAAGACAGACACAAGTGATCACAGTTCAAGGGTGTTTATTGAACTTCAAAAAGGGTTTGAAAAACGCCCATCTAATCCTAAATCTACAGATGGGAGCAAGCTACGCCCATCAAATAATAACGCAGTCCTAGTGGTGTCTTGTCAAAATAAAAGGGCCTATTGAACCTATTGCCAGTCCTTACCTCTAAATACAAATAGTGTGGGAAACAATGTTAGGCAAAAAGAAAGAAGTGTCCAAGAAATATGTCAGGATGTTCAGGCTGTTTGTCTCCCTTGCCCACGTTTTCAGCACGGGACAAGGCGGTACACTCGGGCTTAGCACAGTCTCTGGCTTTTCACGAGGGTGTAGTTCAAATATTAGCATCAGGGCCTTCTGTGTCCAAGTCTCTTTGCCTTTCAAAGTCTCTTCTTTCAGAGAGCCTGATGCGACAAACAGTTCCTTTCCTCTTAGGTTTTCACACGTACTCAATTTCTCAGGTGATTCACTATCCACCTCGGAATCCCCCTCAGCTCGGCTCAGATCCCCTTTAATACAATGATTGTCAGATTTTCGCGTATCCAATTTCTTGGGTGAATCACGATTCACCCCGGATCCCCCTCAGCCATGCTCAGATCTGTTTAAACACAATGTTCGATCAGTCTCCCTCTGATGGGCTCGGACCAATGTTAATTCACTTTAACACAAACTTGTTTTATCCCAAAAGCTTTCAATTGATCTCCCTCCTTCGGGCTCGGACCAACTTTCTCTACTTTGTCATTTCAATCAGTCTCCCTCCTTCGGGCTCAGACTGATTTATCTAAGTTGTCATCAACTTGCTTGGTACTATCAACATCGAAGACTTTCGATTGTGCACAGGATTTTGCTTGACTCGTCGGAGGACCACTTCGATGTACAGTTTTTTTGCCAATCTTTCACCTTTCTTAACTCTCAGTTAGATACCCTACAGAGACTTTCGAATGAGCACCCACCCAGTGCTGGACCACTCTGTCAAGGGCATCATCTCTCGGTTTCAAAGTTCAATCATTCATACATTGTTCACTTCAGCGTTCACCATACAATGTTGCCGCTTGCAACCTTGACTTCAACACAGACCGGTCTGGTATCAGTCTACCCAACTCACAGGCTGTGTGTACTTCACTGGCACTGCTTTGTTGTAGGAGCCAAGGACAGTACCATGGCGGCAAGCGATTCTCCCCACCTTGACTATCTTCACGGGAGAGCCCTGGGTACCTCCGACACACAATGCAGGATTCTTCAGCCTTGTTTCCTGGTCTTACGCTTTCTATTCTCGAGGGTTTGTGAAAGTAACAGTTCCTTGGCAAAAAGGCCAAGGGCACTTCCCTCCTTGCGATCCTCTTCTGTTTTGTCGTCTTTCTCCTCGTGTTAAACTCCCATCTTGGAACTGCTGCTTCCTCTTGTGCTTTGCCTTGCTCACAGTGTGCTCTCATGCTCTGCCTTTTATCCATGTGGGGAAGTGTAATGGAAGTCAGGTGTGTGTGATGGTCAGTAATTGCCTGACCCTGCCTGACAGTTGTATTGGGATATGTCAGGTATACGGCTCGGGTGTTAGTCCGTTTTCTCTCATAGCGAGCTGTCCTTAAGAAAGTGTTTGTGTTGTGAAGGGGCAGGGTTTGAGTTCCTAAATATCCTACCTGGTAGGATGGGGTAAAGATGTTATAGGGAAGGGGATACCGCATCTCGCCATCCGGTGTCCCACTCCCCAAAGACCCCTCATCCAGGTGATCCTCCCGCACTGGTCCACCCCCAGGAACTGGATCCAAAAGTGATGTCTGTGTCTTGGTCACCTGGATGACAAATCCCTGAGGACTAGCGGGTGAGACACCTTCAGGTTTCTCACACACTGCAGCCACTGCACGCTTCGGGCAGCTCTCCTCTGCTAGCCCTCCTGGGGTTCCAGGCCCAGGCCGTTCTCCTCTTCAGCGCTCATGCCAGGGCTAAATGGGGTACTTGGTGCCTTGTAAGGTACCCCACTCATCTCATTTCTCCACGGGCAATCCACCAAACACATTGCAGTGACCACTGGGGGTTCAGGGCCTGATTAACCTGGGTGAGTGGAGGAGCTTGTTTATAGGGCTGCCATCTTGCCTGCTCCCCCTGGTGGCCTCCAGGGGCATATTTTCTAACACCCTGTTACTCTCCATGCATGCTATTAAGATTGATTTTCAGAATCAACCCTGTGGGCTGATTCTGAAAGGCCACCCTATTCTGGTGAACAGGGCAAAGACACTACTGTCATGCCATACTATTCAAGGCAGTGTACTGAGCAGTAAGGTTTAGCTTTCGGAGACTGTAGGGGGATGAATGGTTTAGTGATACACACACAGAACACTCTTAATAACTCAAAAATACAGTTATGTATTAGTCCTTGAAACATACACTTTGTAAATAAATTGAAAGGTAAGTAAAATTACTAAATGTGTACTATGTACATTCACCGTGGGGTGCTCTTACAAATGAGCTTCAACACTTTTTACACAGTTCTAGAAGATTCAAGTAAGAACACCAGCAAACTGAATGCAGTCAAGCGAGTGAAAGCAAATAAGCAAGTATTGTAGAACTAGTTAGAAGCAGGTAAGTATCAAGAGAACAGTTGCAAACACCTTTATACTGCGTAATAGTACAAGGCCCTGTTACGCAGAATCCTGTGCAGTTCCCTTGGGGAGCACTGCAAAAAGATTAAGACTACAGGAGTAAGCAGTAAACCCAATTGGTAGCAGTCTGCACCACCCAGATTTACCTGGTAGCTGTGGCTGAGTAGTCAGACTTCTCTCAAGACGAGTAGGGCAGTATATAGAGTATACACAATAGGGCTAACACAGTAGAGCAAACAAACACTGACCAGAGCTTTGGTATCAAAAGTATATAATTATTTATTTAAAACACACTTTAGGTAATACACTAGCACTCTTAATCAAAAGCAAGTTAAAACACACTCAAGTAAAGTATACACACCTCCCTTAATAACTATTAGACAAGTCAGAGTTAAAACACCACTATTTGTCAAGACAGATGTGAGCGCGTAACTTAGATGGCACTCCAATAGTTAGTTTAAAAAGGGAGAGAAAAGGCAGAGCATAAAGATAAACGGTTCCCAACACTTTTAGAAGATCTTAGCAAGTTGGTGAAGGCAGAGTCAACTGTAGAGCCAAAGTTCATAGGCCGGGCCCACTTTAAATGGAGCAAGGCAAAATGTGCCCAAGATCACACAGTCACAAATGCGCTTAGAGTCTTTGCAGAAATGTTCAAAAAAGGAGATCAAGTTCGGAAGATACAGTTAGAAGGTCTGGGGCCAACCCAGTTGGAAAGCCAAGGATTTACGGGACACCTTTAGCAATCTGTTGAAAGGGAGGCCAGGCGGAACACAGTACCTTAAAGAGAGAGGAAGCTCCAGCGGTGGCAGTTGTTCCTGGCAGCGGGTGCAAGTCGTGGTTTCGACCAGAAGAAGAGAGGATCTCGTTGAGGAAGAAAACTGGAAGTCGTTGCACTGCACAGGGATGAAACCAGCCGCGGAGTTCTCGGTTAAAAGGTGCGTTCCTTTTATTCGCGGTCACAGTGGTGAAGCTTGGCTATCCGGCCGCCGGGGTGCTTGGCATGGGCGATTCGACCAAGAGACGTCCTCAAGGCGAACAAGGCGAACTGGTTGATCCCACCAGCTCAAAGGAAGAAGACTCTCCTGGCAGAAGATCTCCTCTTGTCGTCGGGGAAAGTGGTGAGATCGTTTCAGCAGGGCTCCACCGGTGGTGTCGTCATTGCAGATGGCTCAGCTTCTCCCCTCTTCGGATTCT
Organism: Ambystoma mexicanum; assembly: GCF_040938575.1. Lineage (NCBI taxonomy): Eukaryota > Metazoa > Chordata > Amphibia > Caudata > Ambystomatidae > Ambystoma > Ambystoma mexicanum. The sequence continues at coordinate 1,467,773,523 of NC_090931.1, read as the reverse complement.
TTAGGTCCTGTGGCGACTTCTCCAGTTCCAGTCCCCAAAGCCCTGCTTTTATGCAGAAAAACCCCCATTCAACAGCCTGGCTGTCACTCACACATGCAAAGTGGTGAGCCGAGCGGCTCACCACTGGGCCAATCAGAATAGAGTGCGACTTGAGTTGCCGAGGCAACGCAGTTCAGGGTGCCTATTCCCCCTCCCACACATCCTGTGGACCCCAGACAGAGTGGCACCATTTGGAGGGCTTCTGTGGAGAAGCCCGCCAAAATAGTGGAACAAAGGGCTCGACCTGGGTCAGAGTTACAGAGACGGACACAAACGCCATTTTGGAACCGAGTTCTGGCGAAAAGACCCAACCGGTGAATTAATATTAAATAAATAAACCGGCGGTATCTTTAACATTGCACCAAAAAGTGGTACGTTTAAAATGAATGGGAAAATCCCATAGGAAATATTCCGGGGGAATATTCCGACTGATAACCACTGCCACCAGCCAGAAACTCGACAAGGGGAGACTGGACAGTGCCCCCTTGAAAGACACATCCAGGGGCAATCTAATTACCCCTTCCAGTACTTCCACACTATGATGGTTTGTACTGATTCTGTGCACAATTTAAGACTAATAAAGCCAATGGTGACTTTACATGCCCTGGGAGACAGTAGTCAGTCCCAGGGTATGGAGTCTATGTTTGGGGATCACTATGATACCCCTGTGTTACTGCACTGAGGGTGCTGTGTAACACACACAAAACAGAGAATGCCCTATGGAGACAAATACCCCATAGCCCAAAAGCACACACAAAGTCAAAGACATTCTCAAATCATGCCTAACAGTGGGAAGAAAAGAGTCTCACTCTTAGCAGGAGAAAAAAACAAACCCCAAAAATTCAGCAAAGCTGCTGGGGGACTCACTAGGTTTGGGAAATTAGCCTTAACAGAGAATTCTCCCTAACAGGCCCAACACTTGAAAAGTCCTTCCCTGCTAAAGAGTATGGGGCCTAGTTCCCTAAAAGTCACAAGTCTGAAAGTTAACCCTTTGTAGGGAGTCAAATCTTTAAAACTAGTTGCACTCACCCGTTGGCTTTGCCAAAACGTGTTCAAGTGTTGCAAGAATGCAAGAGCTGAGGTAAGCAAAGTTCATTAGGGGTCCAATCCGAATCTCACAACCGCAGGGGAAGCCCAGGGGGATCCTTGGTCAGAACTCCACCTATCACAACAAGGCATGGGAGAGGTAGGGTTAGAACTTTGCACCCGTAAACCTTATGGCAGGCTGGAAAGGGGGTAGGAACAGGTAAGTAAATTGGCCCCCTTTTACTTCAGGAACTACCCCTGGGGTTTCTGAATCTGATGGGCCCACTTACGTTAAGTGTTGTTGAGGGAGTCTAGGGGTCACTGGCTCAAAGGTCACGTCCCGCATCAAGATAGAGTCTGGCTAGTTGGTGATTCTGCGCTCTGATATGACTGGATAGCTGGACAACCCTGGCATGACGAGAAGACCACTACAATTCTGAGAACCTCTGAAGATGCAAAAACACGATGAAGGCCGCTGCAGCAATGAACCCCGCGATCAGACGGCAGAAGGCGACCCTCATGGTGGAGACAAAGGAGCTGGTCTTGCACATCTGACGTATTCCAGGGGCAGGATCCTTGAGCAGAGCTGGGACTGGCTTTCGGGAGATCGGAACAAAGGAACAGGGCATTGCAGGAACCTTTCTGGAAGCAATGCTGCTTGGCTGCTGTGACGATCCAAGGGTCTTCAGAATGCTCCTCTATGAAGGGTCTTGGCTCCAATGACAATCTGAAGAATGGCTGCAGGAGTCCTCCTTTTATGCAAATTACCTGTTGGAGTCGCCCCTGAGCCCACCAATGGTAAGGATTTGCACCATTTAAACTGGCAGGTCCTGTCCAATCATGCACAGCCTACGGTCACCACATTTGACAATTTGCCCAGCAACAACACACTTTCCCCAGGATGTGGACTGGAACCAGACAGTACTAGTCCCACATCCAGCCACAAATACATACCTGGTATTTCCAGACCCATCAGGGCAATAAGAAGGCTGACAGACAAGATAGACAAAGGTCAGGTGAAAAACATGTGACCTGACGTTTTAGAGTATACGTTACTCTAAATTACATTATACGGTAAAAGGCAAAAGTATATGCGAGAAAAATAAAAACCATAGTAGAAACATCCAATGCACCCAGCCTGTGTTGGACAAATCATGAAACTAACATAAATGTTGCTTAAAACAAAAGAAAAAAGGATACAAAGTACTCCTGCCTCACTTCACTGTATGGTGAGGTATGCAGCTTAAAACAAACAAGACATGTCGTAATGGAGTTTCAATGGGGTCATAATGGGGTCCTCTTGCACTGATAACCATAGGGACTGATTAGTGTCCCCAAAACAGATGAGCTAAGCAATGTAAGTAAAGTAAAAAACGTTCTTACCTCCAGGAATTAAGTCCCGTTCAAAACAAAAGCACCATTTTGGGGGTTCCATTGAGGTCTAGGGCAAAAGAACATCTTTCCTAACAATTGTGTTCCATCTACTTGAAATCTTTATTCAGCTTAGATACTTCGATATCCATGGTAACCGTTTGCCCCTCCATCACTCTTATTAATTCTTAATACCATGGGTCAGGACCAGGACAGAAAACTGAAAGCAATTACAATCTAATCATTAGAATTAAAAAAGAAGGTCTTAACAGCCTTTTTCAAACCTGCAAAACTAGCCGCAAGGCGGATGCAGACGGGTATGGAGTTCCAAAGGAGCGGGGCCTGAACGGAAAAACACTGGCCACCAGAATTTCTCATCTTATGCCGGGGACAGAAAATTTAAATTGCTTGCTGGACATCAGAGTGTGAGTAGTAGTGTTCTTTCTTAATCTATTAGCTAGGTAGCTGGGTGCTTGGTTGGTAAGGCATTTGTATGACAAAGTCAAGACTTTATGAGAAATGCGATGGCCAATAGGCAGCCAGTGCAATTCTCATCTTCACTGAGTGACATGGTTGCGCGGGCCCAGGTTGCAAATTGTTCTGACCGCATTGTTTTGTACTACTTGAAGGCTATGAAGGTTTTTCTTTAAAGTGCCTGTCAATAGGCCATAACAATAATCCATTTGTGAATTCACAAGTGCCGCAGCTAATGAGGCAAGATGTTCTTGAGACAAATAAGGTTTGAACTGTCTCTGAAGTTTATTAATGTATGAACAAGAAGATTTTATTTGTGAAACATGTTGATTCATGGTCAGGCCAGAGTCTAGTGTGACACCAAGAGTTTTTACATGTGGCGCCGACCGCAATAGGGCAGTTGGATATAAGAAAATGGGAATACTGTGCTTCATGTTTCGAAATTCTTTGAGGCGATCCTATAATCATAAGTTCTGTCTTAATCGTTATTCAGCGCCAGTGAGTTAAGTCATCCAGTGCTAGATCATGTCATAGACGCTATTTAGGCGAAGAAGATCTGTATCTTTATCTCCATCAAGTTCCTGGATAAGCTGGGTGTCGTCTGCATAATTAGTGTAGACGACACCAGCAGCATCAAGTATGTCGAACAGCGGACAGGTATAAATGTTATATAGAATAGGCAAAAGACAGGTGCCCTGTGGCAACCCGCATAAGAGGGGCTCCGTAGGGTCCTTACAGTTGTCAATAGCCACCTGTGCTGTTCTAGGGCCAAGAAATAAGGCAAGCCAAGAGACTGTGGCTTCTGAGCAGCTGATCTGGTGTCTCATCTTGTCCAATAGGAGAGAATGATCCACCAGGTCACCTGGATAGTTTACTGTGGCTTGATTTGAGCTCCTCTAGTATTTCTTTGAGGGTGATAGTGTGGCCCGTTGTGTCTTCTACCTCTTCCTGTCCTGTTTGAGTACTGGACGACATGTCTGCAGTAAGCAAAATGTTGTACTTAGAAATGCATAAATGTCTCCTTGGAAGTATATTTGTCTGTGCTCACAAAGCGGAAGAGGAAACTTTGTAGCCCTGGTAAACATTTTCCTTTTAATTAGCCCAGCATGAACAGAAAATGAAACAAAACCAAACTGCATGTTTAGCAGAAAATGTCTTCATGCCAAATTGTTGTAAAAATCTCTGATTTGCAAAAAGAGTCTGCCTGGAGTGTAACTGTCATTTGTCTCTTTTAGCCGCTGCTGGCAGTGTGGGGAAGATCTGCTGGGGAAGGTTCCCTTCGAATACCTTGACTTTTCCTTCTGCACCACTCGATGCCTGCAGGAACACCGGAAAGCTAGTCGCACTGCAAAACCTTAATTGGTGTTACTCAGCCTCACAGATCATCACTGCAGGACAGTATCAACAGGTCACCGGTCCACCACAAGCAAGACACGAGCAGCCGGTCCCCTTCTGTACTAAAGCTGCAGGCAAAGGGCTACACAGTATGGTCTCTCTGCACCAAGGACTGTGGTGCATCATCATACCATGACAAGCACACCAGGCTAGAGACTGAAGAGTAGCCTCCGACTGGGCCATTGGCTATGGGGAACTATCACTCTATGCTATGGCAGGGGGATCTGTCAACCCAGGCAATCAGCTGCGATGTGCACTCACACTGGTTCAGGGAAGCATCAAGTGCTCCTCAGGTGTGAGCCAGAATCTGCATGTTGCACTGAGGGCACATGACCAACTCAAAGAAAGAGCTCATGTCATCATGCAGCGCCAGCAAGGATGTGATTATTGGGCTTGCCAGTGTTTGTAATCTGACATCTATAACCAGGTTTGATGTACAGTTGCTGCTGTGAAGGAGCCTTCTGGTTCAAATGATGGGTGTCTGTTTCCCAGTCCTCGCCAAACTCTGATTACCAAGTCTGAGCCAAGAACCACATGACTTCCAAGTTAGGAAGATTGTGATCTGATAAACTGGGGATTCCTCCAAAGCGAACGCGTCTAAGTGGATACTTAGGACTGGTTTCCTGTACACCATTAAAGGGATTTTTAAAATTGCAACGTTCATAGCTCAATCTGTGTGTCAGCATATGTGGGTGATGGACACAGAAGGCAGGCGATCTTCATGGTGATGATTTGTTATATTGAACCTGAACATAGATAGAGATCTTGTCTTCTATTGCAAGCAGACCAGAGACCGGATTACATTTCAAACAAAGGGTCTAACAACCTGGTTTTTGTCAACACTTGAATAGGTCAAGGGAGGTAAGATCACCATTACATGGGCACTAGCCGGAATTCTCCATTTCCATAGCAGATGACCCTTTCAAAATGATTTCCCTTTGTAACTTTCTGCATGTTTTCCAGGAGGGCTGCTTTGCTTTGTAATTATGGAACAGGTCCTTAAAAAAGGTCCTTATCAGGTGTCTCACCTCACACCATTTACAATTCAAACTATTGTACTGAAATCATTTTAAGGAAATTGTATTTATTTACATAAAAGAGGAGCACAAATAAAGAGGATACCATTAAATGGTGGAAACCCCCAATATAAAAAAATGCTAGTCAAACATAGCCAGGTGTGGCCGATCCGATAAACACTCAGTGCAGATGTACATTTCAAAACCCTTACAAACATGTTGTGATGGGTTTCAGACCAACTCCTGTGAGGATCCAGCAAGAATTTCTCCCCCCTTTTAGCATACTTTTTTTTGTCTGTTCTATTATTGTAACCCAACCACCAACCAACCATGGACCCCCCTCCTGAGCCAAGGACCCCTCTTGTCTCTCTCTGCGTCTTTTCTCCCAGCTTCTGAGATGCAGCCACTGGCAGCTGACTGCGTTTCCACAGTTCTTTAGCTTTGTCCCCTGCCACTTTCTGAGATATAGTCACCAACAGACATTCAGCTTTATCTCCTTCTGTGGGCCTGGCTTCTGCCAGTGTCTGAGATGTAGCCCACGTCAGGCTTTCAGCTTTCCCAATTTCGTTGGGTCTGTTCTCTGCCAGTGTGTTAGATACCACTTACACCCCTTTACCAATCATCGCGCTTTCAGCGTTTTCAGTCTCTGGTTCCGGTCTCTTCCAGTGTCTGAGACGTAACCCGTAGCAGGTTTTCTGCTTTTTCTCTGACTCGGGGTCTGGCCTCTGCCAGTGTCTGGGGTGTACCTCACAGCAGGTTTTCAGCTCCTCTCCCTTTAGTATTGGCCCATACCAGTGTCTGTGATATAGCCATCACTAAGCTTTCTACTTTCTCGCGTTATCTAGATTTGGTCCCTGCTAGCGTCTGAGGTGTAGCGCATGGCAGGCGGTCAGCTTTCCTTCCTCTTTATCTTTGGTCTTTCCCAGTGTCTGTGATGTAGCCATCACCAGCCTTTCTGTTTTCTCATGTTCTCTGGCATCTGCCAGTGTCTGAGATGTAATCCACACCAGGCTTTCAGCTTTCTCTCTAACTTTGGGTATGGTCTCTGCCAGTGTGTGAGATACCTCCTACCCCATCAGCGATCATCAGGCTTTCAGCGTTCTCACATTCTCTGGATCACGTCTCTTCCAGTGTCCGAGATGTAGCCCTCAGCAGGCTTTCTGCTTTCTCACATTATCTGGATTTGTAGAAGCATGCATGCCGGGGGCTCCAGGGCCAAGCTAACAGAAAGGGGGATAATGGGCACCCCTGTCTCATTCCTTTCCCAACCTCCCATCCCCCCCGATACCAGCTTGCCTATCTTTGCCCTAGCCGTTACAGAAGTATAGAGAAGCCTAATCCAACTCATGATAGAGAGGCCCAAACAAAACCTCTGAGCTGGGTGTTCTCTCAGACAGCCCTTTAAGATGAGTAGCAATACCATGCAGATGGATGGGGATGCAGATTGTATTCATACATCAATAATCAAGACGACACAAATAGCTTGGCAAAGTTTGGCTGTTTTAATATCAAGTATCTAAAACAGGGAGTACAACGAACATCAGCAATCGCTCGATACTCTGACTCTACTTACTTCATTAAAAAACTGGGCTTTTGTACCCAAAATTGGTCATCATTGACGTTTTGACCTGCGTCATTACCAACGTCATCCTACGTGGCAAACTACACAAATCTAACGGAGAGTGTGATTGGGTCTAAGTGAAGTTCTAAATATAAGCTGTACATCTATATGGAGTAAAGAAAGAAGGTGGTAGGATAATTAACATCAGGTGGGGCAACTAAGCCCTCCCCTTAAAATGGCCACTATGAACGTCACTAAATGTACGACGTCCCATTGGCTACACAAGCTATAGGACCCCCAACTACGTGGTCCCCTGCAATTGGTTAGCTCCCAAACCCCGTCAGTACTTTTCCACCTACGTTTAGCAGCACGCAGACTGAACAACCAGGTGCGGGTGAGCTCATTTTAGCACCAGCTTCCCACCAATTAGCATATCATCCATCATCACCTCAAAGGTCCAGCGTCAATTAGTGCTTTGAAGTTGGCCTTGAGTCTGTACTGTTCTCTGAGAGTTTAGGGAGTATGGGCACCAGCCGGCCTTCGTGCGTAGGTGTGATCATCTTGTTCGTCCAATTTCCCTTTATCACGTGACTGGACACCATGAATTTGAGCCTTTTCGTGTATTTGCTTTTATTCTCCAATAGTCCTCTGATGTCTTTTGTTTTTGTTTGACCTCTCTGAACAGGAGCCTCTGTTCTTCCACGTTAATTGTATCCAATGTCAGCCAATTCCAGTTTGATAAGACCTTGGCTTTCCTGGCTCAGTCAACTCCCTAGCTGAGCTTTTATTCTGTTTAATTCAATTGCTTTTCTTAACTGCGATGTGACAATGTGTGACAATATAGATAACTACTTGCCTAGGATTACAGGCATAATAGTGGAAAAACCCCTAGGTTTTAAATAGAGGAAGTCCTGCCTGTATGGACTTTCCTCTAATGTTTTGCCACTGTTTTGGTTGCCTAGCGAACCGTCGTCGTCGAAGGAGAGCCGGAGAACGACTGTTATGTTTGGGCGTATTGAGGAGGAGACGTGAAATGAAGAAGCTGACAGCTTCGGGCTGAAATAGTTACAAAGTGGCGCCGTTGCGCCGTTCCGAGAAGTTTGTTTATATTCTCCAGCATGGGGTCTGGCATGGATTCACATGCTCATGAATATTCCCCGTCGTCAGGCTGGGAATCCTCGGTAAAGAAAAAACCAGTATCAGTTTCGTTTCTGATCTGTCTTTCGTAGTAATAACCAATCACTGGTCTCTGCGTCATACTGACCACAGCCAATGACTGCCCTCTACCTAAGCACCGCCTCTGGCAGCCATCTTCAGATTTTTACCGCACGTTCATGTGTTGGGATCCTCGTGCTATTGCTCTCGAGCGTTAGTGCTATTTTTTTCGCGTTTTTCACAAAAAACTCGATTTCTTTCGGTCAAAAGAGCCTCAAGCTCCACCGATCCTGCATCCGATCAACGGGGACCCGTGTCGGATTCGTCTGCGCCCCTCAAGGGTGAAGATTTCGTCGAGCTACACTTCGGAGGACTCCAGAAGCTTCTCAGGCCCGGTCTCGGAGATGGCCCAAGAGAAGGGAAGCTCGACGCCCGGAAAGCTGTTCAGGGTTTGCCCTGGATGCCAGCTGCAGAACGTCTTTAAGGAGGACGAACACTCTTTCTGCCTTTACTGCCTTCATGAGGACAAGACGCACGTGGAAAAGGACTGTGCGTTTTGCGGCAACATGTCGGAACGGACCATGAAGGACCGCCATCAACGTCTCGCCAACTGGCTGGAGGGTAAGAGCCCGTCTGGCGAGAAGAAGAAGAAACCCGAGCGGTCTTCTAAGACCTTTGAGGGCGCCCCGGCGACGGGGGCCCAACATAAGGCTAAGCACCGCGAGTCCGCTGGCACCGGGAGCGCCGAACGGTCGGGCTCTACGGGCGCCAGGCAGGGCGCACCCTCCCCGGCACCATCAACCACGAGCCAACGCTCTGGGTCGGGTAAGAGGAAGGCCGAGCACCCGGCGAAACTCCTGGAGAGGCCCCGGTCGAGCTCTAAGGCAGAGGAGGAGCGTGGCAGTGCCCCCTCCCTCAAGGATAAGGCGGTGAGCGCACCTAAGGTGGTGAAGGCCTTGATCCATTCGACCAAGCCCTCTATCGAAACGGTCGCGGCGGCCCTGGCTCAGCCTGTGGAGGCTGCGCCAGTGGTGGCGACCTCGGGGCCCAGAATCTCCCTGCCTCCTCGGAGGGAGTCTTCTTTTGTGCCCATCGATAGGACCCCCGTGAAACCCCCCATGGGGAAGAAGAAGGGGGGGCAGGGCGTCGTCGTAGATTCGGCCTCAACCTCAGAAGAGGAGCTGATCGAGGTCTTAAGCCACGGCCTAGGCGTGGAAGAAGGCCAGCCCGTCGGAATGGACCCCGACGCAGGTGACGACGACGACGACATCGTCGAGGATACCGACGGGGCCCCTGCTCGCCCGTCGGATTCCCCTCTGCCAGCGCCGCAAGACAACTCGGCGGCCATTTTGTTGGCCATACAGTCCTTATGCTCCGAGATAAGGACGAGACTACCGTTACCGACGGAAGAACCTTTCCCGTCGGGGGACCCAGAACCGGGACCTTCTGGTGTTCCCCCTACCAAGAAAAGAAGGATCCATCCACCACCTCCTTTTCAACCGTCGCGCCCCGTCCAGCCCTCTCCCCCGTCCACCCGAGGGGATGACACGGGGACTGACTCGGCAGCGACGGGTACGGACGACGAGGCATACAACGAGGATATTCCGTCGTCGCCTCCCGCCAGGGCTTCTCCGCCCGACGAGATCGGATCTTTCCACTCCATGATCTCCAGGGCTTCCGAGCTTTTCCAACTCTGCCCTGAGGAGAAGAAAAAGGAAGGCTTCCTTTATCAGCGGCGCGAGGCCAAGAGGAAGACGGTCCTCGCAGTGCCTCTGTTGGACGACATTTGGGACGAGGGCCTTTCCCTCCTCAAGAACCCTTCCACGACGCCAGCTAGAAGAGACCGGTACGAGAAGAAGTACCGGGTCCCGGACACGGCCCCCCTGTGCCTCCGGGCACAGCCTACCCCGGATTCCGTCGTCTCCGCGGCAGCCAGGAAGAAAGCGGGGGGGGTGCGGCCTCCACATCGACTTCCCCGCCGGACGGCGAGGGAAAGAAATTGGATGCTATGGGACGTAGAGTCATCTCGTCGGCAGCGACGACGATTAAAGCGGCCAACGCCTTGGCTATCGTGGCTCGCTACGACAGGGAGCTCTGGTACAAGATAGCTCCCCTGCTGGATTTTCTGCCGGACGACAAGAGGGCGGAGGCCCTGGAGATCCTGCAGGAAGGTGAGGTGGCCTCTGACCACGCCATCACCGTGGCGACGGACATCGCCGACACTGGGTTCCGCCAGCTGGGCAACGGCGTTTGCCTTCGACGTCGTGGATGGCTCAAAGCTACGGATTTCCGGCAAGACGTCCAGACCAGAGTCCTGGACATGCCCTTCGACGGGAACAACCTGTTTGGGAAGACAGTGGACGATTCCCTTCAGGCCATCAAGGCGGATACTGAGACGGCCCGGGCCCTCGGAGTTCTGCAGCAACGTCGGACGCCCTTTCGGAGCAGCGGAGGCAAGGGCGCCTCCAGAGGTTCCGGCGGCGGTTTCGCTTCCTACCGTCAAGCGGCCCGCTCGTCGTCGCAAGAGGCCTACAGAGGACGAGGCAAGTCTAGCGGGCCCCGCCGTCGTCGCCCAGGAGGTCAAGGCGGCAAGGCCGCGTCCAAGCAGGATTGAACCGGCTGTGGGGTCGGGCCCCCACCGGAGCACCCCGGTGGGAGGCCGGCTGGCGGGCTTCGTCAGCGTGTGGGAGTCCATCTCCACCGACCGTTGGGTTCTGGACGCCCTGGCCCGGGGCCACGCGCTCGAGTTTCAAAGAAGGTGCCCGCGTGTCCCCCCCGTGGCCAGGAAAGAACTTCACGTCCCTCAACTTCTACTGGAGGTAAAGGCGATGCTCAGAAAGGGCGCCATCGAAATCGTCCCAAAGAGGCTTCGGGGCTCCGGAGTTTACTCGAGATACTTCCTCGTGAAGAAGAAGACGGGAGGATGGCGCCCCATCCTAGACCTCCGACGTCTGAACAAGTTCATCAAGGCGCAGAAGTTCCGGATGGTCACCCTCCAGCACGTCCTGGGCCAGCTGAAGGAAGGGGATTTCCTATCGTCGTTGGATTTGGAGGATGCCTACTTCCACATTCCCATCCTAAAGGGGCACCGAAAATTCCTCAGGTTTGTGGTCCTAGGGCGTCATTACCAGTTCAGAGCCCTCCCCTTCGGACTACGGTCGGCACCCAGGGTATTCACCAAGTGCCTCGCACCGGTGGCGGCGCAGCTGCACCGCGAGGGGATCCACGTCTACCCCTACCTGGACGACTGGCTCATCCGCGCCAAGACGAGGGAACTCGCCGTGTTTCACACGGCAAGGACCGTCCAACTCCTCACGGACCTGGGATTCTTCGTGAACTACGCCAAATCCCACCTGGTGCCCGCGCAAGTCGCACTGTTTCTCGGAGCGAGGCTCGACACAGTGTCCCTTCTGGCCTCCCCGTCGGAGGAGAGGACCAGGACCATCTTGGGCAAGGTGCAACGGATGTTGGTGGCCGACGCGGCCAAAGTGAGGTCCATCAAGTCCCTCCTCGGGATGATGTCTTCCTGCATTTACCTCATTCCCATGTGCAGGCTCCGGATGCGCCCGTTGCAAGAATTCCTGGATGCGCGCTGGATCCAGACGACGGGCAGCTTCGAGGAAAGGATCAAGCTCGACGAGAACTTCCGACGAGCGATACGGTGGTGGGGCACCCGCGCGCATCTGACGGCGGGCATGGACTTCCAGACCCCAGCCCACCAGGAGACGGTGACTACGGATGCCTCCCTGGAAGGGTGGGGAGCGCACACCGAAAATCTGCACGCAAAGGGACTCTGGCTCCCGACGGAGAAGTCCCTGCATATCAACGTCCTGGAGCTCCGTGCAGTGTTTTGGGCTCTCAGGTCTTTCCTTCCGTCCCTCAAGGGCAAGGTGGTGAGGATCTTCACCGACAACACCACCACCATGTTTTACATCAGGAAACAGGGCGGAACCAGGTCCCCAGCGCTGTCCAAGGAGGCGCAGGACCTGTGGCATTGGGCCGTCGCCCAAAGGATTTTTCTGGTGCCGTTTCATCTGGCAGGGATAAAAAACACCATCGCCGACTCACTCAGCAGGGAGCTGCGCTCGTGCCACGAGTGGGAACTACGGCAGGATCTGGTGGATCGTCTCTTCCGACGGTGGGGCACACCCCAGATCGACTTGTTCGCGACGGCGACGAACACCAAGTGCCGGAGGTTCGCCAGCAGGTTTCCCCAGACGAGGAGCATGGGCGATGCTTTCTCGTTCCCCTGGGAGGGCCTGTTCCTCTACGCGTTCCCTCCCTTGCCTCTGCTAATCCGACTAGTCAACCTGCTCAAGAGGTCACGGTGCAGGATGATCCTCGTCGCACCCTCGTGGCCGAGGCAGATATGGTTCCCGGACCTTCTGGACTTGTCAGCGTCCCCGCCGATCAAACTGCCGGCGGACGCGGATCTACTCTCCAGGGAAGGAGGCGCCATCCTCCACCACGACCCGAAGTCGCTGAACTTGCAGGCCTGGCTCCTGCAGCGCTAGAGTTTGGAGGATACGACATACCGGCCGACTGCAGAGAGATTCTTGCAAAGGCCAGGGCGTCCTCGACTCTTAAATGCTACGGACACAAATGGAAGAGGTTCTCTGTCTGGTGCCACGCACAGAAGGTTAACCCTCTACGGATTACGGCTCCCCAAGTACTGCCGTACCTGCTGACGCTGGCCAAAGCTGGCCTGGCACACGCGTCCATCAAGATTCATCTTGCTGCGATCTCCCGATACACCAGAACCACGGGACGGACGTCCTTGTGGTCTCATCGCCTGGTGAAAGAGTTCATGAAGGGACTGTTCAGATCGTTCCCGCCGGTGAAGGCTCCGGCCCCGGCGTGGGAGCTCAACGTAGTGCTGACCAAGCTCATGGGACCTCCGTTCGAGCCTCTGCACTCGGCTCCGTTGAAGTTTCTATCGTGGAAAACTGCTTTTCTTGTGGCCATCACCTCCGCACGACGAGTGGGAGAGATCCAGGCCCTTTCCTGCAAGGCCCCGTACTTGACTTTCCACGACACGAGGGTAGTGCTCAGGACGCACCCCTCCTTCATGCCCAAGGTACCGTCGGACTTCCATCTCAACGAACCCTTGGTGTTGCCTGTATTCTTTCCGTCGCCTTCGTCGCCGGCTGAGAGGACTTTGCACTCGCTGGATGTAGCTAGAGCGCTGAAGTTCTACGTGGACCGCACGAAGTGTTTTCGGAAGACGTCACAACTCTTTGTGAACTTTGGACCTGTCAATCAGGGGAAGGCTCTCTCGAAGGCTTCCATTTCCAGATGGCTCTCCGGCTGTATCATGTACTGTCATCGGTTGGCAAACCGACCTCTGCCCGGCCGTCCGAGAGCCCATTCCACCAGAGCGATCGCAGCTACCACGGCGTTCCTTTCTGGTGTGCCCCTGCTGGACATATGCAGGGCTGCTACGTGGAGATCGACGCACACCTTCACGAAATTCTACTGCGTCGATCGGGATTCCAGGGAGGAGTCCAGGGTCGGCCAAGCAGTGCTGCGCAACCTGTTCGCCTGAGGTGAGCCTGGTGAGGAGGTAAGATGCTTAATGTTGAGTTTGATGCTATGCTTAATGTTGAGCCTTTGCCACCTCCCGTGGAGCATGTGTATACTGCTATGTATTCTTTATTCATGAGCATGTGAATCCATGCCAGACCCCATGCTGGAGAAGGAACAAGTTACTTACCTGTAACTGTTGTTCTCCAGCATGGGTCTGGCATGGATTCACATGCGAACCCTCCCGCCTACCCCTCTGCGGCTCTTCACTTGGTCATACTGCCACTTCACGTGCTTCCAAATCTGAAGATGGCTGCCAGAGGCGGTGCTTAGGTAGAGGGCAGTCATTGGCTGTGGTCAGTATGACGCAGAGACCAGTGATTGGTTATTACTACGAAAGACAGATCAGAAACGAAACTGATACTGGTTTTTTCTTTACCGAGGATTCCCAGCCTGACGACGGGGAATATTCATGAGCATGTGAATCCATGCCAGACCCATGCTGGAGAACAACAGTTACAGGTAAGTAACTTGTTCCTTTTCATCAAAGCGATTGTTGTCGCTTACACGACCGGCGAAATCGCCACTGTGAAGAGGAAAAGACCGCCGACTCAGAAGGGAAACCGCTGATCGTGGTCGTTACCTGAAGAGGGAAGTGGGCGCCGTTGCGCTTGTAATCCAGAGAAAGCCGAAATAACGAATGAAACCGCTGATCGATGTGTTGCTGTGGCGTCCGGTGCCTGAATGAGGGATACAATTACCGGCTTCGAGAAACTGTAAGTAGAGGAGCCGCTCTGCTTTAAGTGACATTCAATTGGGAGCCGAGTGTCTGATAGATACGTAAACATACGGCTGCATAGTGGGGAGGAACTGAAGCAGTTGTTAATTCCCAGGAAATAATACAAGACCGTCCTGGAAGTCGCCCACGTACAAGTTGGGGAAGGGCATCTGGGATCGGAGAAGACGACTAAAAAAATCCTAGACAAGTTCTACTGGCCAGGAGTGTATAATCAAGTAGTTAGATTTTGTCAATCATGTGAGGAGTGCCAAAAGAAGAATAGAGCCAATGTGAAGAAGGCACCACTACAACCTATGGCACTTGTTCTAGAACCCTTCAGCAGAATAGGAATCGATATCATGGGACCAATGGAACCAACAAGGAGAGGCCATAAATATATCCTTGTAGTGGTAGACTATGCCACCAGATATCCCAAGGCCTTTCCCTTAAAAGCCACAAATACTCAACAGATTTGTGATGTGCTGATACCTTTTATTGGACGGGTCGGAATCCCTCGAGAGATTGTCGCCGATCGGGGTTCAAATTTCATGTCCAATATCCTTGAGCAAGTCTGTGAAACCCTGAAAATTGAACATCTAAAGACAGCAGTTTATCACCCGCAAACTGATGGCTTGGTCGAACGCTACAATCAAACCATCAAGCAAATGTTAAAGAAAACTACTTATCCCGAAAGTAAAGACTGGTATAGAATCTTGCCATGGATATTGATGACTTTAAGGAATACTCCACAATCATCAACAGGGTTTTCACCATTTGAGCTATTGTTCGGAAGGCCGGTGCGGACTCTGCTGGATATATTGAAAGAAAATTGGGAGGAGCAACGGGATCGAGAAATAACACTGACGGAGTATGCCTCTCAATTACTGGAAAGAGTTGAGAAGCTACAGGCCATAGCTAGAGATAATCTTCTTCAAGCTCAAGTAACCCAGGAGAGATATTACAATCAAAGATCCCAGTTACGAACTTTCAAGGTAGGAGAACAAGTGTTAGTCTTAATGCCCACGTCAGAAAACAAAATGCTAGCAGCTTGGAAGGGACTGTATGAGATTCAAGAGGTACTAGGTCCTTTGACGTATAAAGTGAGACAACCTGGGAGTAGGATACCTTGTCAGACATATCATGTAAACCTACTAAAGAAGTGGATACCTCCAGTCCAGACCGTGGCCATGATCACTCTCGATGTACCTCCAGAAGAACATTTTCCAAAATTCAAGGAGAGAATAGGGCTGGAAGGTCTGAACATTAACTCAGAATTAACGACTGCCCAGAAGAATGAATTGTCTCACCTATTACAAGGTTTTTCAGAAATATTCTCCTCTCTACCGGGAAGGACTAAACTAACTCACCACCGAATCGTTACCAAGCCGGAAACCTTAGTAAGACTCAGACCATACCGAATACCGGAGGCAAAGGTAAAAGCCTTTAACCAAGAACTTCAGGAAATGCTAGACTTAGGAATTATTGAACCGCCCCATAGTGATTGGAGCTCGCCTGTAGTCCTAGTCCCAAAGCCGGATGGCAGTGTGAGGTTTTGCATGGACTTCCGAAAACTAAATGAAATATCTAAATTCGACGCCTACCCAATGCCAAGAATAGAAGATTTACTAAATAATCTAAGAAAAGCAAAGTTCCTGACCACTATTGACTTAACCAAGGGATACTGGCAGATTCCGTTATTACCATCGGATAAAGAAAAGACTGCGTTTGCCACTCCTACCGGGCTGTATCAGTTCACGGTGTTACCCTTTGTTTTACATGGGGCTCCAGCGACATTTCAAAGACTAATGAACTACATTATAAGAGGTCATGAACAGTATGTCGGAGCCTATCTAGATGACATCATAATTTATAGTCACACCTGGCCGGAACATCTGCAGCGTCTGGAGAATATACTCAAAACACTAAGACAAGCCGGATTACACATAAATCCCAAGAAAACCCACGTTGCCACCTTTCACACTAAATATTTGGGATACTATGTCGGGCAAGGGATGGTCAAACCACAAGAGGAGAAAGTAAAAGCTATTAAACAGTTGAAATTCCCAGAAACTCCAAAACAAGTACAAGCTTTTTTAGGATTTGTGGGATATTACAGGAGGTTTATCCCGCATTTTTCTACATTGGCCACCCCGCTAACAGATTTGCTGAAAAAAACCTCTTCAACAAAGAAGACTTGGCAAACAAGCGAAACTCTACAGGCCTTCAACAAACTAAAAGAGGCACTGACCACTAAGGCTGTTCTACATTGTCCAGACTTTAAGGCCCCATTCTTCCTTCAGACAGCTGCTTCAGGCATAGGAGCAGTATTGTTCCAATACCAGGGGAAGGAGGAAAGACCAATCCTGTTTATAAGTCGGAAATTACTACCACACGAGTTGTTATCCAACAATAGAAAAAGAATGCCTGTCCGTCAAGTGGGCCATTGATGCTCTGCGGTATTATCTACTCGGAAGAGAGTTTACATTAATAACAGACCATGCTCCCTTAGTCTGGCTTGCCCGTAACAAAGACTCAAACCAGAGAGTACTCCGGTGGTTTCTTTCCCTCCAGCCCTTCTCTTTTAAGACTGTTCATAAACCTGGAAGGGCTCTTTGGACTCTGTCCTGGCGCCGTTGGCGCCAGGCTCATGTTGGACATCAGTCCTGGCGCCATAGGCGCCAGGCTCATAAGGGGAAGTGTTTGGTGCACTTACCTGAAGCAGACCATGCTGCACACTCACCTGATGCGGACCATGCTGCATGAAGAACCAAGCCAAATGAGGCTTAGGAGGGACTATTTTTCTGAAGGAACTATTTTGTTACTTGGGTGGGGCTGTGGAAGAATACTCACCTGGAACTTCTTCCAAGGCTATTTAAGCCACGCCCGGACAGCCACACGTGCTTCGCGTTGTTCTGCATCCCAGCAGCTGAACGCTCGCCGTGTCTGCTCCTGCACCTGGACTCCAGCCACGCCCGCCTCGAACCTGGAACACCTGTAAGGGAATAAGAGAAGAGAAAGGTGAAAACCAAGAACTTATTCAACCTTCTTACCTGCGTCCGGAATCTTCACGCCAGCATTCCTGAAGGAAGACTTCATTTTAAAAGCACCGCGTTGCTCGCTGCAGCGCCGCGCTTCTCTCCCCTGTTCCCGAGACGCCGCCCGCCTCCATCGCGGCTCTCAGCACCGGTCGCCACATCTCTGCACCTAGGGGAGAGAAGAAGAGACAAAAGGTGAGCAAGGGAACACCAGAGGAAAGCCGAATTTTCAGCCATATTACTTACCGGCTTTTCTTGGTGAACCATTCCACATCTCGGGTCGGCGCCGCATCTTTGGCAGGTACCGCACCCCGGCCCCTATGGGGAAAGGACAAAAGACATTACTGGGGAATTATACTCCCAAGCAGTAGCCACTGTGCAAACAAACTCCATTGCTAAAATAGACATTAAACGTGTCTGAGCTAACTGTAAAGGGACAATAGAAAGAAACTTACGAAAGGGAGAGTGTACAAAGAAAGAAAGGAAGTCAAGAGAAAAGAATAGAACATTGAGTAAAGAACTGAAAAAGAGACATTTTTGAACTGTTTTACTGAATGAAAAAGAAAATACAGTCAGACCAGAAAGGATTGAGTTGATGAATGTTAAAGAGACAGATAACTTACCTTAACCCTGCTGAACTGCCAATCCGGATACCACCTTTTGAAGACCCCGCCTGAAAGACGTATCATTTTCTGTAAAGCTGCATGGGAAAAGAAAAAGTCTGTTAATAAAATATTTTGGGTTCTCGTTGAAATCCATACAAACTACTCATTGGCTCAGAGTTTCATTTATACAGTAATTAAGTGAGTACCCACAAACTGCGACACTGAAATTAGTCTTTCTTGCTTTGTTCAGTACTGCTCATATGCGTAGTGAAAACATCCATCCTTTACTTGCCCATATGTTTCTATATATGTATATATTGGAGCTTGCTGCGGTCGAACTATTTCAAAAGCATGTGGCTAGCTTCAGGATTGCTTTTGCTGCTTGCGTTTTCTTGCATCTGTACGCGTTTAAACTAAGTATTTTCATCAGGTCTGTGACATAAGCTTCTTCACCTTGATCCCAAGATGTCATTTATCCTTGGTATTTGTTTGTGTTTTATAAATTGTCTGTCTCTCTGGTCTGGTTATCTTTCTATATTGGTGTCGATTCAACTTTGTATGATGTCACCATTCATCTTTGCCATTTAGTTTCTCTGCTTCTTCAGGAATCTCGTTCAAATGGCCATCATATTGTCTTGTATGCAGGTATGGTTTCCTCAATGGGTACTTTACCTACCATATTCTCTTAGGTATAGGTATTCTTATGGGTACTGCACAGAGTCCACGCTCATCTCTTTGCTGGTTTAATTGTTCAGTATACATTATATACTTTGGTTCATACTTTTCAGGTAATGTAGGCGGGGCAGTTGGAGTGGGGGTACGTGGCTCCTCATCTAAACTCCCCCCCTCTGGGCGATTTACCGACCACTCTCACATCATCTTTTACATCTAGACATCCTGGTCGGAGGAAATGCTTCTTAGGGATCCAAATCTTTATGACTCTCTTCAGGCATCCAGCTGATTTCACATGCTCATCCTTGTTCCATGTTGTCATGAGCATGCACTGTCCACTTGGACTGCAATAGATCAATCTTTCCACATACTTCTTATGGTCCTTTGGATACAGGAACTTTGTTCCTTCAAGTGTATGAATACTGGCTTTTACAAAGTCTCTGATTTCTTCATCAGTCAGATATTTAGGCTTCCATCCTGGTTCAACATCAATCATAATTTTAATCACTATGGCTTTCTTTGCTGTCTTCAAGCACTGTGAGATTATTATCTTTATCACACAGAATCCAAGCATCACTAATAATAACAAAACTCCAAGAAATTTGAACATATCTGGCATCCATTGTGGAACCCACGAGAAGAGTGATCCAAACCAGCTGTCATCAGCCATGTCTTCTACCTCTTCTATCATCTGGCCATGGAGTTTCGTCAGCATGCCTATGGCCTCTGTCAAGGTTCCATTCTCATCATGAGAAGGTATAAATGTGCAACATGAAAATGTTGGCACAAACACCTCCATCCATAGCTGTGATCATTTCCAAGACGTATCTGTTCTGGAGAGTCATCAGTCGTATGGCTCTCTTCTCTGATTGCATTGAATCCCTTTATGGTAGTATTAATCGTCTGCAGCAATTCCCATCTAGTGATCTGAAGCTACTTGGTATTTGCTCCAACCTGGATCCGTGGCATGAAGATCAACGTGAACACGGAAGAAGTCTGGCTGAACAGTCTGTGTTCATATGGAATAGCATCAAAGGCTTCTGTTGATTTGGCAGAGAAGTAGTTCTCTATCTCTATTCCATTTATCAGCTCTACAGATCTTTTCTTCTTCAGATGAGCATCTGCTTTCGGGAAACTATTAATGTTCAGGTCAGCTTTAGGAATCACCAACGCAGGAACATGGACATTCACCAGTGTGCAGATTCCTCCCCAATCTTTAGGCAGTCTGATGTAGGCCTTGGATCCACAAGCCCAATAATGATCCATGATTACTGCTGTTCCGATATTCATTCCTGGTGCATCGAAGATTCGACCACAGTTCTGATTCTCCCCTATTTTTCTTGTACCATTGTTCCTGAACCATAATTTAGAACTCTCCAATGGTACTATCTGCAGGGGTCCTCCTCTGACTTCGACCCATGTCAGTATCTGCAGGGGTCCTCCTCTGTCTTCGACCCAAGTCAGTAGTTTAGCAAGTTTTGGCCATAATGGTTTACACAACATTTGTGCATTCTCGATTGTTGGTTGGTATAGTCTCTGCAAATCACTACTTCTTCTTCCCAGCCATCTGGTGATAGAACAGTTCCCCAAATCTGCATCTGTCCTCTGTTTTTCCATCTACGGATGTCTTCTGTAGATTGCCCTGGAACTTTCCGTTTTTTATTTAATTCTCTTCTTATTACAGTTCCTTTTACTCCAGGTTTCTTGTATCTGATCACAAGATTCTTTGTCTTGGCATTGTTTCTTGTCTTTATATCTTGAACATAGTCATCTTCATTTGGATCTGTCCATTCAGTTGCCCATTTGAGAGAGGCTGTTCGACCCATGAACTGGCCTCTTGTACTACAGAAAGCTAGGTGCACTATGCAGTGTGCAGTTAGGACATCTATTTCAATAGCTATGAAGATCTTCGACTTCCCCATGCTTTATGGTAGGAGTGCACATACGAAGCATTCTTCATCTGACGTCCTTCTTCCAACTTCTTTCATGTGTTGGTACCATATGTTTCCCAAGTGTGCTGTGCTGTCCAGATAATCATTCAGTTCATAATTATCTTCTTGGGTGCTTCTTTTGGTCCTCAAACTCTCCATGTGTTTTCTATGACTATGTCTCTAATGTATCAACATAGCTCCTTCTGGCTGGTTTGTTTGCAGGAACATCTGTCCAGGTTCCCTGTGTAGAAGAAAGTTCAGCAAGTCTTTCTCTATCCATCTGTCTTTTTCTAGCAGCAGCTAATGACGGCCATACAGATTCTGCTATCATCTCTATGCGTAACCTTTCTTTGGGACTTGTGCTTGGGCCTCTTTGTCACTGGACCAGGTGTGTCTGCATGCATTATATGTGTAGGCCCAACCTTTATTAACCCCTTACTTTGCCTTATCCGCCAACCCTGTCTCCGGCGTTTAAAAGGATTTTCTGAAACAAGTGCTGTGTGTGATTGATTTCTAACAACATCCATTTCAAGCTCAGGTATCTTCCCCTATTTTTTTGGGACAGGAATAACTATGTAGGGTCTAGGCCACCTTGTAGTTGCCACGCTCACCTTTTCCTTCTGCTCAGAAACATATACAGGAGTCTTGGCCCCATGTGCTCCTATATAAAATGCAGTTCTCACTGTCGGTGAAAGCAATATGAGTATAAATACAATGCATGTGTATATGACACAAAGGTATGTCACTTTGCATCTGCTTCTTGGTCAATGTGTGTGTCTGTCCTCATGGGGCAACACAACGTTACTGTTGAAATTCCCCATCTTGATCATTTGATGCTAAGGAAGGAAAAACAAATGTTAATGGCTCTGCATTTTAGATTGTTTTCTGGAAGCTGTTGTCTTCATTCAGCATTCGTCCTCGATCAACTATCTGCTTTCTGGATACATTAAGAAATGACTTTCTCTTTCTCTCTGGAACCAGTTTTTTCACCAGTCAGGATGCAAATGTTCCTTTATCATGAAGAAAAATGACCTATGAGTTCTGCTTCATATATCAGCTCCCAATCGATGCCTCGAATCTGCTTCAGTCCAGATGACATGTTGCCTCCCTGTCAGCATGAACAAAACGTTTTGTCTTTTATTCACTTCCTCGATCTGTCCCTCGGAGGAAAGTTTATACACCACTCTGTGATTTCTTTCAGAATAGATTCTCACCTGGATGATGATACCTTTCAAGATTACATTCAAGTTTGCAGTGTTTCTTGGATCTCTCAGAAAGGTTACCTCATCCGTGTGTCTTCCAACAAGATGCAGGTATTCTTCAATTAGACGAAAGAACATCACACTGACCAGTCTATGTGCTGCGTCGGCTGATAAGGGCATTTGTGTTTTCTTCACTGTACTCGGGTAACTTCAAGAGTTCTTCAGTGATGTTTGTAAGCAATCTTCTTATGATTTTCTCATTGTCAGGATCTCGAATGAAAGCTAGAATGCAGCAAGTTCTCCCCACCAGTGACGGATAAGAACGCAACACCAACTCAAAATACGTGAGTTTGTTCCTGCAAAGGTCATCACTGGGTAACACCATGAGTAGATCCAAACAAGAACACTGTTTGGAAAGAATCTGGGTATTGTACCCTCTTCCAATTGCTGTGTCCACGATCAGAATCTGGCATACTCTTATTCTTACTTCTTTAAACAAGAAAGAGAGATAAAAGGGTATGTGCCACCAGCATACCCTTAACATCAAGGGGTTCACCCTTAAGATTTTACGACAATAGAGCTGGTGCTCAGTGTTGCTACCCACTGGCTTTAGACCTATTGGCCCTAGACCATATTATTGTCCTATAGCCACTTTAGGCAGAAAGTCAGACTCCAGTAGACACAAGGTAGTAAAAAAAATCTATATTTTATTTTATCAATTTGCGCTCAAATTTAAGAACATCATCAGTGTCGGCACTATAATATTTGATAGTCCTTCACCAAACGTTTAAAACCAACAATTCATTGACAGAAACAAATGCAAAAGCTCATAGAATCAAATTCTAAAGTTGTTTAAGCTTATCAGAAAGATGTGCTGTGTTGTTTCAGGCATTCAACCATACGTCCGACCCCCACCGCATTTGTTTGTGGTGCCTGGGTGAGTCGCACGACACTGACGACAGCTCGAAATGGCAGTCGCTGACTGCAAAGCCTTGCGGGAGCGGAAGGGGATGCTCCAGCTAGTTAAGGGCTCGAAGCCTGTTAAGTCCCGGAATTCTGAGTCCAAGGGGGTTTCTACCGACGACTCCGGAGGAATGGGCGGCGTTTAAGAAATCCATGATGGCGATTTTTGAATCGCAGGACACGGGTCCGGTCGTGCCTTCTAATGAAGCTGGCCAGGATCGGTCTTGTTCCGTGGCTCGCACACCTTCGGGCTCGGGTTCGCGACGCGACACACATCGGGAGCCGTCGAGGTCCCGTACGGACAAGGAATCGAAAGGTTGCAAGAGACGTGTCTCTAGGTCTCGGTCCTCGTCGAGACCGCAGTTACCTACAGTGGGCTTGGTACCGGCGTCGACTCGGTCGGCGCTGGCGTCGACTCGGTCGGCGCCGTATCCCTCCGACTCAGACATCGATGATTTGCCTTCATACCAGCCCACGTTGGCGTCTGTGTCGACGTCAACACCGAAACCCTCGGCGATCACGACGTCGAGGTTGTCGACGCTATCGACGTCGAAGTCTTCAGGGATATTTTCTCGGAATTTGCCTCTGGAGTACCCGGATATTGTGGCTCCTCTGAGGAAGGCTACTGGGAATTCTACTGGGAATTCTGTGCGGCCTGTTTTCGCCTCCAGGTCCTCTTCTGTGCCCAGGCCTGGGTTTCAACTCCCACTGGATGATATTTATGAAGAGGAGGAATGGTCTGAGGTTGGGGACCTTGGTGACCTTGAGGATGCTCCACTTTTTTCTGGAGATAGTCAGTTGGAGGAGTTGCGCCAGACCCTCCATGATGCCAGTGGGTTCTCGTACAGGAGGCTCGTACAGGAGGCTCATGGCGAGGGTATCAGAGTACCTGGGCTGGTCCAGTCCTCCTGAAGACTTTGTGCAGGATGACCTGACGGATATTTTAGATCAGGGTCCGTCCTCTGACCCTGTTTTGCCATTTCATCTTATCTTGCAGAAAATGGTGGCAGCTGCTTGGCAGTCCCCGGAATCTCTTCCGGCTGTGAATAAAGCTCTAACTAAGAAATACCGCCCTTCCGTTAGCGACCCCAGCTATCTGTCTACTCACCCCACTCCTGAGAGTTTGGTGGTTCAGGCGGCTACGGCCACCTCGAGGCAGGCCGCGTTCCCTACCATCCCTCCGGATAGGGACGACCAGCGCTTCGACGGTTGGGTCCGGAAGGTATTTTCTGCTGGGAGCATGGCCTTCAAATCGGCCAACTCCATGTGTGCCTTGGCAAAGTTTTCACACACTCTGTGGAATTGTGTTTCTTTGGCGGCTGAGCATATTCCCGAGGGGGAAGAAAGGGATGGGTTTCTTGATCTCATGCAGGACGGCAAGGATGCCATGTGCGAATCCCTTCAGTCGGGTTTGGATACGGCTGACAGTGTTAGCCGATCCATGGCTGCGAGCACCGTTATACGCAGATTTGTGTGGTTGCGGAAGTCGGGGTTTGCTCCGGATATGCAGACCCGCCTTCTCAACATGCCCTTTGATGGTGCACATTTATTTGGCAGCAAGGCTGACGAGAGCCTTGAGAGGTTGCAGACCTCAAAAGCGGCGGCAAAATCTTGGAGCGCTGCGGTGCGTCAACCTCCGGCTTTTCGTCCTAGGGCACAGCAGTGGAGGGGAGGTTCTTTTCGTTACTACTCCTCCTTTGGTAGAACGAGAGGGACCACCAGTCAAAGGAGCCAACGAAAAAGTACCCGTGGTGGTCGTGAAAATCGCGGTGCCAGGGCCGCTCAGGCAGCTGCCTCTTTGCCTTCAGGCACTGCCGCAGCCGCTTCCAAACAGTCATGAGGCCATGTCCCATGGTTCGCCGGTTACAAGCAGACTGTTGCAGCATCTTGAAGAATGGCAGGCCATTACTTCAGATGCGTGGGTGTTGGATAGCATAGCCCACGGCTACTGTCTTCCCTTCCTTCAGAGGCCTCACGACAATCCACAGGGGAAACATCTTTGAAGCTTCCGGATCCGCTCCTTGCGCAGGAAATTTTGTCCCTGCTGGAGAAAAGCGCTATAGAACTGGTGCCTATAGCGGAGAGGAACAAGGGATGGTATTCCCCTTATTTTTTCATCCCGAAGAAAGACGGGGGATTGAGACCCATCATGGACTTGCGTTGGTTGAACAAACTCCTCAGGAAGGACACGTTCAAGATGGTCACTCTTTCTCAAGTCCTCCAGGCCCTTCAACTTCAGGATTGGTTGGTCTCTCTGGACCTCAAGGATGCTTACTTCCATGTGCCGATCCATCCCGCACACAGGAAGTACCTGAGGTTTGCGGCTGGCGACTCGCACATTCAGCTTCGGGTCCTGCCGTACGGATTGACCTCCACCCCGAAGGTCTTCACCAAGCTCATGGTGGTGGTGGCAGCGTACCTCAGGCGAGGGGGGATTCACATCTACCCCTACCTGGATGACTGGCTGAACCGGGCACGCTCTCTCAAGCTAGCTTTGGATCATCTCAGTGTCACATGCCGCACCCTCCACAGGCTGGGCTTCTCCCTGAATTTCAAGAGGTCGCACCTGACACCTTCCCAACAGCTCCAGTACATCAGGGCTGTCTTAGACACAGCCTTGGGGAAATGTTTGCCTCCCAAGGTGAGGGCTCATCACATTGTGCAGATGGTGGACAAGTTTCAACATGCCCAGAGTCTCCCGGCTTTCGAATTCTTAAGGTTGCTCGGCCTCATGGTATCCTGCATTTTTCTGGTGCCAGAGGCCAGACTGCGGATGAGATCTCTGCAATGGGCTCTCAAGATGCAGTGGTCACAGTTCTCCGGCAAGATGTCGGATCCTGT
This sequence comes from Ambystoma mexicanum, assembly GCF_040938575.1. Classification (NCBI taxonomy): domain Eukaryota; kingdom Metazoa; phylum Chordata; class Amphibia; order Caudata; family Ambystomatidae; genus Ambystoma; species Ambystoma mexicanum. Next base: position 1,467,747,936 of record NC_090931.1, on the reverse strand, counting down.
TCTGATTCCACTCTCGGTCTCCCAGGATCTTCTCTGGTGGGCCAACGAAGGGAACCTGATGCGGAGGGAACAGTTTTGGCAAGCATGGCCGGAGGTGACTGTAGTGACGGACGCTTCCTTCACAGGATGGAGCGCTCATGCCAACGACTTGACCGCCAGCAGTTGTTGGTCTCCGTCGGAGTCCAGACTCCACATCAATCTGTTAGAGCTGAGAGCCATCAGGCTAGCTCTGAAAGCTTTTCTGCCCTCTGTACGGGGGAGGAGTGTCCTGATCATGACTGACAACACAGTGGCCATGTATTACCTCAACAAAAAAGGGGGGGTAGGGTCGCTCCCGTTGTGCAGAGAGGCGATGCAGCTCTGGTTCTGGGCCATCCAGCAGGAAATTTCGATCTCGGCAGTTCATCTGGCCGGAGACGAAAATGCAGCGGCGGACGCTCTGAGCAGACAAAGCACAGTCTCTCATGAGTGGGAGCTGGCTCAGGAAGTCCTTCAGGAGATTGTTGCCCTTTGGGGAACCCTACCAAGTGGATCTCTTCGCCATCAGTGTCAACCGGAAGTGCGTGAGATTTTGCTCAAGGGCATTTCCTCCAAGAGGAGCCTTAGGAGACACGTTTGTGGTGGATTGGTCATTCCCGCTGCTTTACGCGTTTCATCCAGTCCCCGTCATTCCTCAAGTGTTGCAGAGGTTACTGAGGTTCGGTTCCCACATGATCCTCATTGCTCTGGATTGGGCCAGGAGAGCGTGGTACCCGGACCTTCTAGACCTGTCCATCTGCCCTCCTCGTCGTCTTCCCTGCCGAGAGTATCTGGTCTCCCGGGCGGGGGGGGGTCGGGGTTGTCCATTCAGAGGTCAAGACTCTCAACCTTCATGCTTGGTATCTGAAAGGTTGAGGTATAAGGATTGGGACCTCCCGGATGACGTGATTGAGGTGTTGCTTTCGGCCAGGCGGCCTGCAACAAAATCCCTGTACCGTTACCGTTAGTTCTGCGGCTGGTGCAGAGATCACAATGTTTATCCTTTTCAGTGCTCCATTCCTATGGTTTTGTCTTTTTTACTTTCTTTGGCCCACAGGGGCCTTCAAGTGGGTACCATTAAGGGTTACCTGGCGGCACTGTCTGTCTTTAAGCGCACGTCTGAAGAATGTTCTTACTTTAAGATTCCTTTGAGTTCTCAGTTTCTTAAAGGACTGACTAATGTATTCCCGCCGTCCCCTTTCCAGGTGCCGGTTTGGGATTTGAATTTGGTTTTGAGATTTCTCATGGGTGTTCCGTTTGAACCTTTGCACTCTTGTCCTTTGAGATTACTGTCCTTCAAGACTGTGTTCTTGGTTGCGGTTACTTCCGCTCGCAGAGTGAGTGAATTGCAGGCACTTTCATCTAAGCCACCCTTTACTGTGTTTCACAAGGACAGGGTTGTACTGCGAGTACGTCCCTCTTTTCTACCTAAGGTAGTCTCGGATTATCATTTGAGTCAAAAGGTGGTTCTTCCATCTTTCTACCCTCCTCCTCATCCTGGTAAGGAAGAGGAGCGTCTCCATCGGTTGGATCCTAGGAGAGCTCTTAGCTTTTACATATCCAGGGTCAGAGTGGACGATCAACTCTTTGTAGGATATGCTGGCCACCGATTGGGCCAGGCTGTTACCAAACAGACCATGTCCAGGTGGATTATCCTTACCATTACGGAGTGTTACCGGTTGGCGGGTAAAGACCCTCCTGAAGGGTTGAGAGCTCATTCCACTAGGGGCGTGGCTATTTCCGCCGCCCTCCAGCGGGGTGTTCCTATTAGGAATATTTGTGATGCCGCTACTTGGACTTCAATCCATACATTTGCAAAACATTATTCCCTGGATACAATCCATGGTCAGGATATGGCCTTTGGGAAGGCGGTTCTTTATTCCGCAATCTAATTGGGTACTCTAAATTCTTTTCCCTCCTCCATTTACTGCTACTGCTTTGGGAGTCTGCCAAAGATGTGGAATGCGTTAGAGGACACAATCCATTCGAAGAACAAGTTACTTACCAACTGGTAACATTCTTTCGACTGGATGTTCCTCCAACACATTCCACATCGCCCTCCCAGCCTGCCCCTCAGGAGAATTTCCTATGCGATTGCAGCTTCCGTTTCCGCAAGGCTAAGTGCAGTCCAGCAGGCATCAGACTGGTGCCACACGTTCTGGGGAAAAAAACATAAACTGAGGCTACGGGCGCCGTGCATCCTATTTATAACATCCTGTGACGTCGTCCTCGACAGAGGCCTTCGAGGGACATGGACCCGACGCCATCGACGCAGGACACCCTCTGCCGAAAAAGTTTCCGAAGTGCATAGCTGTGGACATTACATGTCAAAGATGTGGAATGTGTTGGAGGAACATCCAGTCGAAAGAACGTTACCGGTTGGTAAGTAACTTGTTCTTCTCGCACTAAAAATGTTGCTGCACAGGTAGAGTCTGGGTGTGTGCATGGACCTGCCTCTATCCTTCTTGAGAAAGGACACACTACAAAAAGCAAGTATCTATATCCATTGCATACTTGTATCATGTCGATATGCAAGTGCTGAAAAGGGCCATTGGGTCTTGGAATGACTCCCCTCACTATGCGCAGTGTATGCCCAGCCGTGAATTGTTGGCAAACAATACAATTTACCATAAAAAATGCAACATATGTTCCATTAGGTTCGGCACCAACCAATCCTCAGCAATAGTTACAGCAAGATTCTCCCTAGTTGTATGCGCTGGGTAGTGTAGCTGTTCCAGCGCCACCCTTAATAAGGCTATAGGCATCACTGGTTTACCGGTGCTGTCTTGTCGCCACAATGCTTCAGAGGGGTTTAAAGAACACCCTCTTCGCTTCCACAAATTCTTTTCCTCTTGCTGTGCCTCCCATTGGAGCTCCATTATCTGTGTTTTAGGCATATGATTATATCTTTCAACCACAGTCATCATTTCATTCATCCTTTCATTCACATCAAGGGTCTCAACATTCATCATCCCTATATCTGTATTTGATAATCGCTTGGCTTCAGCGTCTGCTGCTTGATTTCCGCGCAAGATAAAATCTGTCCCTTTCGTGTGAGCTGCGCATTTAACGACTGCTATGCCCACTGGGAGTTGTAGTGCCTTAATAAGCCTGTCCAATAAGGCTGAGTGCTGTATTGGTCGTGCCGTCCGTTCGGAGGTAGCCCCTCCTTTTCCAGTGCGCTAATCCTGCGTGCCCCGTCGACACCACATAGGCGGAGTCGCTGTACACAGTTACTTCCTGGTCTGCGTGATTCTCGATCGCGAGTATCAACGCCAATAATTCTGCAGCTTGTGCTGAATAATGAGATGGCAATCGAGTACTAACGAGCACTCGAAATTCTCCATTTGCCAGTTGTTTCACCACAGCGGCACCTGTGTATCTTTGTCCATCATTTTGATCGATTCTCGAAGACCCGTCAATGAAAAAAATCTCTCCCTCTGCTAGTGCATTCTCCTTAACTCTAGGGATCTCATCACAGAACTCTTGATAGTTTGCACAATCGTGCATGGGCTCTCCTTCTGTGATTGGCTCAGCTATAAACATAGCTGGGTTCACTATTTTACATCAAGCTATTTTAATTGCTGGATTTGATATGACTACCTCATAGGCAGAAGCCTGTTGAGAAGTCAACGTGCCTTTCGGTTTTTCCAAAATGGCAAATAGTGCGTGTTCACAAATAACGTCATAGAACATCTCATCACTATGCTTGTAGCCTTTTCTATGGCGAACGCGGTGGCTGCCAAACTTTCTTCGCATGGAAAGTGACCTCTAATTACTGGGTCTAAGATTCCACTGTAATAGGCAAGGGGCGTGTACCCCAATGTGGTTTTCTGTGTGAGTACTGCTGTCATAAAAGTACCATCTGTATGCAAGAATAAAAATAATTCCTCTGCATAATTGGGGATCCCTAGAACTGGGGCTGTGCTTTTTTCAATTCATCAAACCCTTCTTCCATTGCTTTAGTCTACATGATTTATTCTTGTGTTTCCTGTGCTTTCTTCAAGGCCGTGTATATGAGCTGTAATCAAAGACCCATGCCCTGACATAATTACATAGTCCCAAAAAACTCTGCATCTGTTTTATCGTGTGTGACTTAGCTGTTTTTTAAAATGGCCTCAGCTCTTTCAGGGGTGACCTTCTTTCCCTCATGTGAAATTAATTAGCCTATGTACAACACTTCTTGTTGACAATATTGTAACTTTTCTTTGTCAACCTTCTAATCATCAGCTGAACAGAATTGCGTCTGCACTCTTCTTCTGTGGTGCTGCAAACTAAAATGTCATCTACGTATTGCAGCACAACGCTTTCTAAGGCAATATTGCTCAAGTCTATCTGGAGGATTCTGTTGAAAATTGATGGAGACTGCAGCCTTTTGCTTTTTAATAGCACTTGTCTAAAAGTAAACAATGTCAAATCTTGTGAGTCTTTGTGCAATGGGATTGAGAAAAACGCACTTTTTTAAGTCATATCACCGTGAAATATCCTGCATCAACAGGTATATTACATAGAATTGTAGATGGTTTTGGGACTAAAGGGAACTCAGCCTCTACAATTTCATTTATTGGTCTCAAATCTTGTATTAGTTTCCAAGACTCCCCCTTAGATTTCTTGATAGGATAAACTGACGTATTACAGGGTGATTCGGACGTCACTAAAATACCTTGGTCCATCATGGCGGAAATCGTCTTGAAAAGGCCTTCATCTGCCTCTCCATACATGGGATATTGTCGTGCTTGAGGTTAAATTGCTCCTGGTTTCAATTTAATCTTCACCTCCCCAACCCCTTTCAGTAAGCCTACGTCATAGGGGCCAGTGGTCCATAATGAAACTGGCACTTTCGCCATATCTTCATAAAAATATTCAGGACGCTTCTGTGCTAGCATCATTCTCTGCGGAACTGCTCTCTTGATCGCCTTTACCCAATAAGTAATGCACATTTCAAATATCACAAAATCATCAGATGGGTAATCTCCAAACAATTCCTCATCAGTTACATCTGTCACTCTGCAGCCTTCTTCGATGGCAATTATTGTGCTACATTGTCTACCCTTATCATCAGTTGCATCAAGTAAAGCCATATTTCCTCAGACTATAGCTGCTTCTATGTCTAAGGGAAAAATCTGCCCCTCCTCTTGATCCATGGGTATCTGAGGCCCAAATAGAAACTCATATGGTATCCTCATGGTTCTACCTACTAGACCTGGTAGCCATGTTGACGGAATACGTATCCCATAATGGAACACCTCGGGTTCAAGCGGTAATGCCATGATCATTTCGCACACGATTGAATAATGCATTCCCGGTGTTGAGCATACTATGCCTTTGTCTGTAAATGAAATGGTCATATTCAATTTTGTCATCAAATCTCGTCCTAATATGTTGACAGGTTTTTGCCTCGAATAAAGCAGTGGCACCTTCATATTGCATTCTCCTATGTAGACTGGTAATTCCTCTGTGAAACCCTGAGTATTCATCGCATTGCCAGACATTAAAAATGTGCCCTCCTGTAAAAACGAGCGCATTTCACCCGTGTCCACTAAGAAAGAAAAAGCTTTGCTGCCTATATTTACGTCTATCCTCGGTTCCTCATGAGGATTCAGCGTTATAGATAGGACTGAACACAGATCTCCCAGTGAGCTGTCCTATTGCGGGTACAGTCTCACTCCATCACTCGTGAATGGATTTCCTCCATCAAGAGTGATACCTCCTATTCTACAAGTCATTGGCGGTTATGTGTTTGTGTTCTGCTGAAGTTGCATATGAGATTGCTGCAATTGTCCTTGCAGTTGGTTACCTGCCATTTGCTGTGATTGCAAACCTTGCTGCACTCTCGGCGCTTGCTGCTGCACTGTTTGATTTTGCGCAAATCAATTTCCGCTATCCTGTGAATATGCAGGTGGATTTGGCATTCCCTGTCTTGAAAACTGATCATTTTGCACCATCCCTTGGCTTCTACACATACGAGCCATGTGCCCCGTCATTCCACATGTCCAACATATGACTATTCTGCCAATTCCCTGGATTACCTTGCCAACCTCTTCCTCGATATCCCCTTCTTCGCAGAGCATATCCACCATTTGTCTGATCAAACTGTCTTTGGTCATTCACTTGTGGCATGTTCACTGCCTGCTGCGAATTTGATCCGTCTACGCTAGTTAACATTGCCCCTTCAATGGCATACTTGGAAAGATTTTTCTGAACCAATTTTGCTTCCTCACCTTTTCGAGTATTGTCTTTTTTGCAATTCTTTTCTTGCAGGAGTTTGCAGTAATGTGCAATGGTTAACTGGATTTCCGACCACGGTTTGGCTTCTATACTCACTAATTTCTTGAGCTGCTTCTGTACTTGCTCTGGCAGCCCTTGGCATAATATATGATGAAATACAGGTATAGATTTTCCCCAAGCCACCCTAGTCTCGAGCGTCCAGGTGTTTTGGGAATTATGAATGTAAACTAACGGATCATCTCCTTCCTTCATCTTTTTTGTCATTATAGCTCCCATATCGGACGTGTCCGGATATAGTACTTGTAGCGCTTTCCAAATTGCTTCTCTGCAGTTATTAAATGGCGCTCCATCATGCGCAGTGTTGACTATAGTCACACCAGGGTTGCCTGCCCGTGTCCATACGTCATCAGCTCTCACCAAGTATGGTGTTGAGAAGACCTTTAATATCCCCTATCGCTAATGTATTCCCTCCCGTCATTTTTTCTAACTCATGTATCCATTTTCCAGCGCCGTAAGTTAAACTCGGGAGTTTGCACTTTAAATTGTCTGTCCATCTGGGGCCACAGTATGTAGTGCGGCCTGGCCGCTCCCTTTTCTAGCTAGGGGAATTGTGACGCCCCAAACTCATTCTCATCTCTCATCATTTGTCTATCTACTGTCGGGGTAATATTCCCACATCGCCGCCTACCTGGCAATGATCTTAACCTGCTTACATAAGGTTGGGACTCCCCCTCTGATCGTGGGGTTGCCCCTTATGTCGGTCTGACTGTGTCAGTGGGTCTGGTGCCTTAGACGTAGGTATTTTTAAATCTGACCACCTTACTCCCTTATCCATAGCCGAATATCCCTCTGGACCACCTACATTACTTCTCTCTTCCCTTTGGAAGGTTTCCCTTTCTTTGTCTGATACTTCTTGTGCCCAACTCGTGTGACTTCTCTCATCATCATCTCTATTTAATGTTAGTCTGTCTAAAGACAGCTCCTTGTGTCTCGCACTACAGGAGGCTTCCTCCGTATCATACAACTGAGTGCTCTGGAGACGATCATTTTTTCCCTTCCCTTGTGATTCTTTCTGGGCTTGCATTTCGTGGTATACTCTATCGATCGCTTCCCCAATACTCCGCGAGTCAAATTCATCTTCTAGATTTACTCTAGACGTGCCTGGTAATGACTCAGTTTCCTCTGTCTTCCCATGCTACTTGTGGATTGGGATTTCTTACTTCCCTTTCCAAATAATTGAGGTCGCATGCTCTCTGCCTTCTTTTGCGTTCCATGTCGTCATCGACTTCTTTGCGCTTTCTCGCTTCTTCTCTCACTCTGTCTTCCTCTTTCTTTTTCATTTCCTTTCGTTCATCGGCCCTTCGTATCTCCTCATCCCTTTGTCTCTGTATTCTTTTCTCTATTATCCTTTCCTGTTCATCATCTTCTATTCCTTTTCTTCCTAGCCTTTCCTGTTCATCGGCTGTTCTTTGTCTATTGTCACGTTTTCTTTGCTCTTCTGCTCTATCCCGTTCCCTTTTTTGTTCATCTTGATATGACTGTTCTCGTCTTTGTCTATCCTTTCTTTTCGCTCCCTCATCTTTCAATCGTTCCTCTTTTTCTTTGTCTTTTCTGTCTTGTTCGTCTTGATGTCCCCTTTGTCTTACATCTTTGATACTTTTGCCATCGAGTTTAAGTAAAATCTGACCTCCCATCCATTTGTTCTGTTTTATCCTTGTCTCCTTTCCATCTCTTTATTTCTCTCCTTATATCTAGAGATGTACTTGCTCGATCACTTCTCTCCTTATCCCTCGGGACTTTGGAGGTTGTATCTTTCTCGGTATCTTTTTTTGGTCACTCGTCACTACTTTGCGTAGGTGACTCATATGACGGATTGCTGTATCCCATCACTGCATTAAGTTCCCTTAATGGGTATAACCCTTCGTCATTCTTAGTTTCGTCTTTTATTTCAGACAGGGCGGGCGGAGCAGAAGGCTCTTCACACCCCTCTTTGCATATGTTGAGTATCCAATCTAAAGGAAGCTCCTCCTCCTTTTCTTGTTCATACATTTTCCAAAGTTCTGGACTCGCGAGGCGCTTTTCTAACTTTTTCCTGTATACGATGCATGCAAATATGTCATCATATGCTGCAGAACTGCCTTCGATAATGATCCGCCTAGTGGCCATGGCATAAACATTTTATCTTTGGTTCCTTTAACCCATTCTGCACTGTATTGTTTAAGTTTAAGCGCATGCTTCGGCAGCTGTTTGCAAAGATGCACTAATGGAGTAACTTCCATTTTTAACCTTAATTTTTCTCTTTGCTACCACTCGCTTATGCTTGAATTACAGTTTCCAAATTAAGTCTGAATCAAGATACACTTATGAGCGAGCACCAATCGTTGCAAGCTCCAATCTGGTCAAAACACAATTTTTTACTTTAATCTTGCTAAAAAACAGCCATCAAAGTTCAATTTTAAAACAATCAATTTTCGTGTCTCAACTTCACGCTTCTCTATTGCATAAAAATGTGTCTTTCATCACACCTTTCAATTACATAAAACAAACAGACAGACTTGACCGACCACATGTACTGTTCACGATCTTCTTCTTAAGACTTGACTTGCCCTCTAAGATTGCTCCGATTGGAACTTAAACCGATCTCTTTCTGGATCGTCTTTAATCGATCCCGTCTCCTACGTCATCCACTTATGGGACTCTAGATAAAAGGTTTCTGCTAGCACTCTTCAAAGTCTAGGAACAGGGCGTATTCTCTTATCGTGGCCTCACTCACGACTATTCTTCTTTATATATTGCTCGGCCACACTCAAATCAATATCTTGTTTCCCATATACAAATATATTACACTCTTACTCATGTGTTACTCTCCGTTATTTACTATATACGCATCCCTTTGCCACACTCTTTGGTCTATTTACTCACCGTTCACATGTTTTTCACATGTTTTTCTTTTTCAGACCCTCGGGATCACCGCCTTCGTTACCGCCTCTTCGAGCCACTCTTCGATCCGCTTTTCGTAGATGTGGGAGGGGTTTCTATCTGAAAATAGGGGTCCCGTCAAACCGTCCCTTGCAAGGGGTTGACTATTCTATCCAGTTCTACGGGGAGCTTCACGTCCTGTCAGCCAAATGGCAAAGGTCATGCAATATTGCAGAGACTCTAAAGTTACTTATGTCAACGGCCAATGGTTATCTTATCTAACCATCCAACTCTGCTACCAAGTGAGCTGGGTGTTCTCTCAGACAGCCCTTTAAGATGAGTAGCAATACCCTGGAGATGAATGGGGATGCAGATTTTATTCATACATCAATAATCAAGACAACACAAATAGCTTGGCAAAGTTTGTTTGTTTTAATATCAAGTATCTAAAACAGGGAGTACAACGAACATCATCAATCGCTCGATCCTCTGACTCTACTTACTTCATAAAAAAACGGGGCTTTTGTACCCAACATTGGTCATCATTGACGTTTTGACCTGCGTCATTACCAACGTCATCCTACGTGGCAAACTACACAAATCTAACAGAGGGTGTGATTGGGTCTAAGTGAAGTTCTAAATATAAGCTCTACATCTGTATGGAGTAACAAAAGAAGGTGGTAGGATAATTAACATCAGGTGGGGCAACTAAACCCTCCCCTTAAAAGGGCCACTATGAACGTCACTAAATGTACGACGTGCCATTGGCTACACAAGCTATAGGACCCCCAACTACGTGGTCCCCTACAATTGGTTAGCTCCCAACCCCCGTCAGTACTTTTCCACCTACGTCTAGCAGCACGCAGACTGAGCAACCAGGTGCGGGTGAGCTCGTCTTAGCACCAGCTTCCCACCAATTAGCACATCATCCATCATCACCTCAATGGTCCAGTGTCTATTAGTGCTTTGAAGTTGGCCTTGAGTCTGTACTGTTCTCTGAGGATTTTTAGGGAGTATGGGCACCAGCCGGCCTTTGTGCGTAGGTGTGATAATCTCGTTATCCAATTTCCCTCTATCATGTGACTGGACACCATGAATTTGAGCCTTTTCGTGTATTTGATTTTATTCTCCAATAGTCTTTTGTTTTTGCTTGACCTCTCTGTACAAGAGCCTCTGTTATTCCACATTAATTGTATCCAATGTCAGCCAATTCCAGTTTGATAAGACCTTGGCTTTCTTGGCTCAGTCAACTCCTTAGCTGAGCTTTATTCTGTTTAATTCAATTGCTTTTCTTAACTGCGACACTGAAATTAGGCCTTCTTGCTTGGTTCAGTACGGCTTATATGCGTAGTGGAAGCATCCATCCTTTACTTGCCCATATGTTTCTATATATGTGTATGTTGGCGCTTGCCGCGGTCTAACTATTTCAAAAGCATGTGGTTAGCGTCATGATTGCTTTTGCTGCTTGCGTTTTCTTGCATCTGTACACGTTTAACCCTTTAAGTGCCATGGGTATTTCCCCCCAGTGCCAGGGCCTTTTTTGGTGATTTCGGTATGTGGCCATTCAATGCTTTATAACTTTTTTGTTACATGAGATATCTCGGCCAAATTTTGCTCCTTTTTTTCCCACATGTAGGCGGTCGTAATGCCACCCAGGAATCCTAGGTTGCTGTAGGGGGGTGAGAGAAAATAAGCAAAAAGGGGGAAAATTTGGGTTTTTTTCAAAAAATGCCAATAAAATGATGTACAAAGAAGCCTCTGGTTTTTTCCTTGTAAGACCTAGGAACACATGGTTTGCTGTGCTGAATTCCCCAATTTCCTGGCTTTCAAGAACAGGTTGAGTGGAAACGAAAAGAAATTATTTTGATGTGGTTATCAACTGTTTTGTGAGAGGTAGACGATTTTTTGCCATTTTTGCCAATTGGACATGCATGGACGGAATGGAAGAAAAGGGTAGGAAAGCCGAATTGGAGGACAGAAAGGCATATATTTCTGAAAAGTAGACAAAATTCCAAGTTTAGGAAGGGGTGATTTGCGTAGGTCAGGCAACAACTAGGTAGGAGAAAATGCCATAAATTGGGGGAAAAGCGGGAAAATGACCCAAAAAAAGGTATGTGTTGGACATGGTTGGCTTGGTACGGCAATGTCTTCTATGAATTTTGAGAAAAGCAATGCTCCGCTACATTCCGCCGACTCCTGCAGTTAGGAAAGCACACATTTTTTGTAGTGTTTTACAAAACAAGCAATACCACAAGCCAAACACTGAGCCATGGTACACAGGAGTTTTACGCGCACGGCCTGAACAGACGCACTTAGCATGTGTAAATCGGGAAAACCAATGTGGTGAGGAACGTCAAGCATACATTTTTTGAAAGAGTACAGGCAGACCTTTTCAAGTGTAGGTGACTTGTGCAGGTTACAAAAGTGTATGGTGCCTAAAGCAGCGACTAAATGTAGGTCACATTTGGGAAATGAAAGGGTTGTGTGACAAACGGCACCAACAAATGGGTCAAAACGTTATGAAAACCACACAAACACAACAAATGTTATACCTTCCCGCGTTCCCACAGGTGTCCCGATAAAAACGGTACCTCACATGTGTGGGTGCACCCACCTGGGTGCCAATGGGAAAGCCTAAAACAAATAACCCCAAGTGTGTTTTGACACCTGAATTTCAGACTCTCTGCCGATCGGCACACCATACAGATATGGGCCTCGGGTGTCCAAGCCACCAAGGAAAACAGGGAACCCCATGCATTTCCAAAAAGAGGACACCCGTGGGAATCCGCAGAGGTATGATTTGCGCAAATCGGCCCAGAATTTATTACCCAGACACCCCCGCAAAGTCCAAAATGTGGGGAAAAAAACGCAGTTTACGCACATTTCGCTCGGCTCACCCATCGAAACACGCCCCCAACAACACATGGCCTACCGTCCCGCGTTCCCACAGGTGTCCCAATGAAAACGGTACCTCACATGTGTGGGTGCACCCACCTGGGCGCCAAGGGGAAAGCCTAAAACACAAGTAACCCCAAGTCTGTTTTGACACCTGAATTTCAGACTCTGCCGACCGGCACACCATACAGATATGGGCCTCGGGTGTCGAAGCCACCAAGGAAAACAGGGAAACCCATGCATTTCCGAAAGGAGGACACCCGTGGGAATCTGCAGAGGTATGATTTTGCGCAAATCGGCCCAGAATTTATTACCCAGAAGCTTCGGCAAAGTCCGAAATGTGCTGAAAAAAAACCCATTTTTCACTTTGTCGGGGGTTCTGGGTAAAACATTCTGGTCCGCTTTGCGCAAGTTGGACCTCTGTGGATTCCTACTGGTGCCCTCTTTTCAGAAATGCATGGGGTTCCCAGTTTTCCTTGATGGCTTGGGCACCCTGTGCCCAAATCTGTAGGTTATCTCCCCAAACCCTTTTCAGGTTATCAGTGGGTTAGCCTTTTCCCTTTGCGGCTAGATTGGTGAACCCACACATGTGAGGTACCGGTTTCGTTGGGACACCTGTGGGAACGCAGGAAGGTATGACATCTGTTGTTGGCAGCGTGTTTCGGTGGTTGAGCAGAGTGAAATGTCTGGAAATTGTGTTTTTTTACCCCCAAATTTGGAATTTGCCGGGGGTTCTGGGTAGTAGATTCTGGGCCGATTTGCGCAAGTCAGACCTCTGTGGATTCCCACGGGTGTCCTCTTTTGAGAAATGCATGGGGTTTCCTGTTTTCCTTGCTGGCTTCGACACCCTAGGCCCAAATCTGTAGGTTGCCCACATGAACAAATTGTGCTGTGGCGAAAGGCTTGGGGTTACCAGCGGGTTACCCTTTTCCTTTTGCGCCCCGGTAGGTGCACCTACACATGTGAGGTACCTTTTCCGTCGGGACACCTGTGGGAACGCGAGAAGGTATGACATCTGTTGTTGGCGACGTGTTTCGGTGAGTGGACACAGGGAAATGTCTCTGAAATTGGCTGGAAATGAAGACAATTCTCAAACATTTCGCTCTGGCCGCCCACCGAAACACACCGCCAACAACACACGGCCTACCTTCCCGCGTCCCCACACGTGTCCCGATGAAAACGGTACCTCACATGTGTGGGTGCACCTACCGGGGGCGCAAAAGGAAAAGGGTAACCCACTGGTAACCCCAAGCCTTTCGCCACTGATCATTTTGTTCATGTGGGCAACCTACAGATTTGGGCCTAGGGTGTCGAAGCCAGCAAGGAAAACGGGGAACCCCATGCATTTCCCAAAAGAGGACACCCGTGGGAATCCACAGAGGTCTGATGTATGCAAATCAAACCAGAATTTATTACCCAGAACCCCCAGCAAAGACCCACATGGGAGAAGGGTGCCCAAGGCCAGGGATATTACCGCCGACTTTGCTGGAGCCCCTGGCTGCCCTGCGTTACAGCTTCTCCCCACCAAGGAGTCTCAGCAGTGTGCCAATACCTCCCCGAAGGGAAAAGCTGCAATGCAGCCCAGCCGCAACTCCAGGACAGTTGGAGGTGATATGCCCAGACGGGCCATTCCCACCCACACCACCAACAATCCAGCCCCAGTCTCACCCACCCCACTGACAGTGGGCCCTAACCATAGAATAATAAAAAAAAACAGTACTCAAATAACGTTGCAGCTGCTCGGGTAGAAAAAGCTGGAAACAAAACAAAAAACATGTTACCTACGGTCACACCAGCAAAATGTAGCCCTCCCCGGGGGCAGATAAGGGGGGGGCTGTCCTGCACTCCTCCCTGGGGTCAGGCGTCCCTTCCTAGGAGCAGATATCTGGTCCCAGGGAGGGCTGCATGACATGGCACCCACTCCATTGCGGGTGGGGGGGGTCAACGCCCCATCCCATTAGAAAATTCCCCGACCCTTTGTGGTGCCCCACCACCCCAACCCCTAAAAAGCATTCCACCATTTTCACATTTTTCCTTTGGTAACCCAACTCCCCTTGGTGCAGAGAGGCCCATTGATGTGCCAATCTGGCCCCAGGGTGCCCAAACCTTACTGCCCCACCCACTGGGGGGCCTGTCCTACCATTTTTGCGGGCCCTCACCAAAAATGGGTGGCGGGGTACCTCATGCAGGTCTCCCTGGGCCTCCTACAAACGGCTGCGTGAGGTACACCCCCCTCTATTTGAGGTGGGGGGGGCCCAAAAATGGTGGGACAGGCCCACCAGTGGGTGGGGCAGTAAGGTTTGGGCACCCCAGTGCCAGATTGGCACACCAATGTGCCCCTCTGCGCCAAGGCAGGTATAGTAAACAAAGAACACAATTCAAAATGGCAGGCTGCCCTTTAGCGGGGGGCGGAGGGGCCCCCTACACCGCTGTGGAATTTTCTAATGTGAAGGGGGGTGCACCTCTCCACTCCCACCCCAATTGGAGGGGCGGTCCATCTCATGTAGCCCTCCCCAGGGGCACATAAGGGGGGGGGGCTGTCCTTCACTCCTCGCTGGGCTCAGGCGTCCGTTCCTAGGAGCAGATATCTGGTCCCAGGGAGGGCTGCATGACATGGCACCCACTCCATTGCCGGTGGGGCGGAGGGGGTCAACACCCCATACCATTAGAAAATTCCCCGACCCTTTGTGGTGCCCCACCGCCCCCCCTAAAAAGTGTTCCACCATTTTCACTTTTTTCTTTGGTAACCCAACTCCCATTGGTGCAGAGAGGCACATTGATGTGCCATTCTGGCCCCGCGGTGCCCAAACCTTACTGCCCCACCCACTGGGGGGCCTGTCCCGCCATTTTTGGGGGCCCTCTCACCCCAAATGGGTAGCGGGGGCACCTCATGCAGGCCTCCCTGGGCCTCCTACAAACGGCTGCGTGAGGTACACCCCCCTCCATTTGGGGTGGGGGGAGAGGGCCCCCAAAAATGGTGGGACAGCCCCCCAGTGGGTGGGGCAGTAAGATTTGGGCACCCCGGCGCCAGATTGGCACACCAATGTGACCCTCTGCGCCAAGGCAAGCTTCGTAAACAAAGAAAAAAATGGAAAAGGTACACTACACTTTAGGGCGGGCTGAGGGGCACCCTAAACCGCCAGATAATTTTCTAATGTAATGGGGGGTGACCCTCTACCCCCTACACCAAATGCAGGGGGGCATCTCATTCAGCCCTCCCTGGGGGCAGATAAGATGGGGGCATCTCATGCAGCCCTCCCTGGGGTCAGATGCCCCTTCCTAGGAGCAGATATCTGCCCCTAGGGAGGGCTACAAGGGGTGTCCCCATTTCCCCTTGGCGTGAGGGGGAGAGGGCCACCCCTCCTTTCTGTAAAATATATCCCTGGTGGCTAGTGGCCCCCCAATCCCACCCAAAATTCCCTTTTGTTATTGTCTCTTTTTTTTTTTTGCCTCCTTCCCTGGGGGCAGATGATCGGCCATCTGCCCCCAGGGGGGCTAACCTGCAGGCCCCATCCTTTGGGGGGCCTGCACACTAATTTCTGGTGGCCCACCCCCCAATTGGATGGGGGGCCACCTCATGTACTCCTGCCTGGGGGCATAAATCTGCCCCCAGGGAGGGCTACAAGGGGTGGCCCCCCTTTCCACTTGGTGGGGGAGGGCCACCGCCATTTCAGGGGACAAAAAAATCCCAGGCCCCCCCCACCCGCACCCCCATCCCCGTTGCTTTCTGTTTTTTTTGCCCCCTTCCCTGGGGGCAGATGATCAGCCATCTGCCCCCAGGGTTGTACACATATGTGCCCCCATGCTTT
The DNA here is from genome assembly GCF_040938575.1 of Ambystoma mexicanum. Lineage (NCBI taxonomy): Eukaryota > Metazoa > Chordata > Amphibia > Caudata > Ambystomatidae > Ambystoma > Ambystoma mexicanum. The sequence continues at coordinate 1,467,732,067 of NC_090931.1, read as the reverse complement.
GGGGGCCGGGGGTGGTGAGGGCTGCTTACTGTAAGCAGCCCTCACCTCCCCCCCGCATTCAAAGGCATCCCTGGTGTCTAGTTGCCATTGCTGCCCGCGCATCGAGAATCGCCCCTTTCCAAGGACACCCTTTCCGAAAAAATCACTGGTGGCTAGGGCCCCTGAAACCCCCTCCCCCCTTCCCATCACTTTTTTTTGTTCCCGATTTTAGTTTTTTTTTATGCCCCCACCCCTGGGGGCAGATGGTCCCCTGTCTGCCCCAGGGGTCTTAATATATGGGCCCCCATGCTTTGGGGGTTTGGTGGCGGCGCTTACCTAGTAAGCACCCCCCTCCCCCCGCGTCACAAACGGATCTCCATTGATCCAGTGACATTGCTGCCCACGGATCGCGCGCCCTGCGCCCGATCATCCGTGAGCAGCAATGCCACACAATGGGTATCGTTTGAAAGGGGAGAATCTCCCCTTTCCAACGATACCCACCTCGATCTCCGGCTTGAAATACAGCCGGAGATCGAGGCTGACAAAGAAGGGCACTCACCTTCTTTCTTCACTGCAGTAGCCGAAAATAGCTGGTGCAGTGATTTTACTTTCAGTTTCACGCCGACTGAAACTGAAGGTAATCCAGCCCCCTGGCAGTGAGGGGGGACCTCCCCCTCACATAGCCCGGGGGTTGGATTACTGTTTTGATCGCTCAAAACAAGGTGCCAAAAAGGACGAGCTATCTCGTCCTTGGCACTGCACATGCAATTCCAAGGACGAGATATCTCGTCTTTGGCACTGAAGGGGTTAAACTAAGTATTTTCATCAGGTCTGTGGCATAAGCTTCTTCACCTTGAACCCAAGATGTCACTTATCCTTGGTATTTGTTTGTGTTTTATGAATCGTCTGCCTCTCTGGTCTGGTTATCTTTCTATATTGGTGTTGATTCAACTTTGTATGATGTCACCATTCATCTTTGCTACTTAGTTTCTCTACTTCTTCAGGAATCTCGTTCAAATGGCCATCATATTGTCTTGTATGCAGGTATGGTTTCCTGGATGGGTACTTTACCTCCCATATTCTCTTAGGTATAGGTATTCTTATGGGTACTGCACAGAAACCACGCTCTTCTCCTTGCTGGTTTCATTGTTCAGTATACGTCACATACTTTGGTTCATACTTTTCAGGTAATGTAGGCGGGGCAGTTGGAATGGGGGTACTTGGCTCCTCCTCTACACCATCCATTCCCAACGGATGGAATCAAATGCTTTTTCGGCATCCAGTGATAGGACCGCACAATCCTGATGCTTGAAAGTTAATGGGGGCCGGAGGGCAGATATATGCCTTCCCAGATATTCTGGATCCAAGACACTGTCCTGATAGTAATTCAACATTCTCATGGAGCTGTTCTATACAGGGCAGTAGTCGATATAATAGGCAATCCCCCTTGTTAGGAAGAGTCTTTTTACACCTCATTTATAGGGCCCGGATATATCAACCGATTTGGTTCAAAGGCAGTTGCTGAATCTCTGCTAGAATGGCCAGAGCAGTCAAGGCAACCCTCGGAAGGTTTGAACTGGTTTAAAAGTTCAGTAAATACATTTTCTTATCCAACCATAATAAAAGGTCCACACAATTTGTAAAAAAAATTTCTTTATTATAGCGTTGTGCATAGGAAATAGTAAATATGTATAGCTAAGTAAATCAAACGAATTTTAGAATATAGCAAAAACAGACACAAGTTCAGCACCTGCTCAGGTAATCAACAGACTTCTCTCTCTGCTGAACAGCCAGCAGCGGAGCCACACCATATCTTAAGCATCTGCAGTGCCTACCACACCGCCTGTTGTCCTGGTCAGACCAGTGGTAAAGGGCCCTCTCCATAGCCCAATGGAGATATCCACCGGGGTACAGGAGAGCTGCAGGAGGCTGGGGAAGGGAACCCATAGAACCAGTTACTTTGTTTCCGATTAAGTCAGCACCACCTTAGAACACTCAGGGTTGACTGGGCAGTCCTGTGTCGTCTGATGCAGCCATACACAGGCTGTTACCAGATTTCAGCACTGGAGACTGGGGGACTTTAGGTATTTATTGGGGGGGTATTTATTGAGCACAGACCTAGCCCGAAGAAGGTATTAATGGGTTAATAGGAATATAGGTAAGGTGCCACAAGCTGCAAGAGGAATGTGTATCATACAATGAATAAGTAATTAGCGGTGAGGAGAGCTCGTCGGCAAGTAGTATCTAGTGTGTCTACGGTGCATGAAGAAGGTGCTTCTTGAGGAGGCGGGTCTTGAGCTCCTTTCGGAAATGCAGGAGTATGGGTGCAAGCCTGTAAGGTTGATGGGTATGAGATTCCAATGCCAGGAAGTGTAGAAAAGGCTGGTTTCCTGTTTTCTTCGGGGTGTGGGGGATTTCTGGAGCTCTAATGTAGTCCTGTCCTGGCTTCTTGTGGTGTGTTGGCTGCCTGAGATGGTGACCTTGTTGGCTAGCTACTAGGGGGCATGCAAAGTGATGGCTTTTGTAAATGATGCAGCTGGCCTAGAAGGTGATTCATGCTTGTAAGGGCAACTAATGTAATTCCATGAGTGTGAGTGTACTGTGGTCAATTCGAGTAGGCCTTTGATGAGGCGGGATGAAACAAGTAGGACGTTTCTCATTGGTGGCAGGGTGGAGGTGGGTATTGTTTTTTGACGGTCCAGATGAGAAAGGAAGAGGGGCTATACTGTTGATCGTGAGTTATTGTCGGGAAAGAAGGGCTTGATTTTCTGGAAAAGTGAGTTGGTACAAAGCAGTCTGTGTTTTCTTTTCTGTGCACTTTTTGAAGGAGAGATGGGGGTCAGTGTGGAATCCCAGGGATGTGGTACACAGTATCAGAAGTCATGTGAAGCCCACTAAATTAATGGTCGGCAGCTAGGTCTAGATGTGGGTGTGTTCAGTGTTATTGGAGAGGTGGAAGAACTTGCTTTAGTGAGCCTAAATTTGAGATATGCGCTGACATCCAGGTTTACACCAGGATAAGGCAGGCATTGAGTTTGTGGATATCTTTAATGGAAGATATTTTGAGGTAGAATTAAATATTGTCTGTATTTGTGGATGCATCTCAGAGACTTCAAGTAGAGTTTGAAGGTCAAGGTAAGAGGGTGGATATTGTGGGATTTGTGACCAGATCATGCATATGACCCTGTAGAGGTTGAAGGTCAAGGTAAGAGGGTGGATATTGTGGGATTTGTGACCGGCTCATGCATATGACCCTGTCACAGCGGTCCAGGGGTAGGTGACTTACCAGGGCAGAGCCAGCCCTACACTATGGGTGCTGTGAGAGAGTTGAGCAGGACCCTGGTCTGACTCGCCTGCATTTTCTTTGTATTTGCTACCATTGTTTCCATCTATGTGCCTACTACCCTCTGTCCTAGCGATGTCTTTCTCTCTGTGTTAAAGATGATCTCACAGACCCATGGGGACCAGAGCTTTCCAGTATTACGTTGCTAGACCTCAAATGAGAAAGTACCACAAGTACATTGGTCCAACAGCCAAAGCCTTGATCAGAAAGAGAGAAATGGTTGCCTTGATGTTGGTGGTCTCTCTCCACCCATAAAGGAGCCAAATGGGATATGCAACACTTGCCCCAGGGTCCCTGAACTTGCTACAAGGGAACAGCGATGTCAAAGCTAGAACCAGCAAGGAGCTATACAGCAGAAGGGGAAAAGCAGGGAGCACTCCCAACACACTATGGGCAGTAACTTGCCTGAAACAGGACAAGGAGAACAGAGAGCAAATGACACCAAGAACAGCATGGCATGGTGGAAGAAAATGGAGGCTGAAAGGGGTGCAAGGCTAAAGGCCTTTATCCTTTAAGACACATTAGACGCATTCACTCGTACCTCTTCACGCTTAGACGAGTGTCAGTATACATTTATCAAGATTAATCTTGATTGTAACACCACCATTGGAATACTTACTCTTTATCGACCTCCCAAGACTACACCATTATTTGAGGAACAATTACTAATGATTATTGGATATTTTATGAAGTCTTCCTCACATCTCCTTATACAAGGTGATTTTAACTACGGGGCTTATCATGAAGATTATCATGAAGCTTGTTCTCTCCTTTTGTCCCTTCAGGCCACTGGGCTCTCTCAATGGGTGAAAGATTCTACCCACAAGGAAGGACATATATTAGATTGGGTTTGGCCTATAACACCACTGCTTGCCCGTGGTCCGATCATTATCTGGTCACTTTTTCACTCTTGCTTCCTTTTAAGTTAGCCAAAATTAATACTAATCCTAGAACTGTTACTAAAGTCAGGAATACTCTCAGGATTTCTCCTGAAGCTTTTTCAAACACAACCCACCCCTTGCTGAGTGATCTCATCTACTCTACTGAGATTTGCTCTCTTATGGAGCAATTTCTAGATGTCACCACCAATGTAATTGACATCCTAGCTCCTGTAGTGATCAAGAGGATCAAAACAGAAACCTTGGGTAAAACCTAGTTTTCTGACAATCTTCTTGAGCGCTGAAAGAGTTTGGCAGAAATCGCCTTGCCGATTGAATCTTACCACATACCACAACACGGTTGCTGATTACAAGAATTCTATTATTCCTGCCAAACGGCATCACTTTGAAGAAAGAATCTTATGTGCTAAATCTTGTCAGAAAGAACTTTTTTCTATCCTCAAAGAATTCAAGGGCAAGACTAGCACCTTCCTGTGGTTCTCCGAAATCCAACAAGGTTTTGCTTTTAAACTCAACTCTCATCGAGCTAAGAAGCTCAGATTATAAACCTAGATCACACGGACAAGGGTGGCAACAGTTCTGAATCCATTTAGTCAGCTGTGCCCCTCCAGACTGAGGAGTTTTCCTTCAGCAAAATCTCGGAAGGTGATCTAATATAGGTTGTCAACTATCTCAAACCCTCTTCTTGCCAAGGTGATGTATGCCCAGCTAGCATAATTAAGGATGCTATTGGCTGTCTGGCACCTTTTATCACCAAAATTGTTAATTCTTAATTTCTATCTTCGGTGATGCTGGCTATTCTTAAAAATGCATGGATTACTCCCAGCCTTAAAAAGGAAACGCTAGATCCTAAGATTCTGAGTAACTATCGTTCCATCACCATCATTCCTTTTTTGTTAAAATATTTATATAGAACAGCATACCTGCAGTTTCAGAATTACATTGAAAAATATAATCTCCTGGGATACTTGCAGTCAGGCTTTCGTGCCAAGTACGGCACAGAGACCGCCATGCTCGACTTTAGAGCCATCCTGACCAATATTGTGGACTCAGGACGGATGGCCTTGCTCATGCTGCTCGATCTCTCGGCAGCTTTCGATCTCGTTGATCATGCCTTGCTTCTTGAGAGATTAGACAAAAATGTTAAATGGTCTAAACCGGCATAATTGTGGTTGGCCTCCTTCATGGAACCTAGAACTGCCAGGGTAGCATCTGGAGGATTTAAGTCTCCATCGGAAGTACTCTCCTGCGGCATTCAGCAGGGAGCCTGCCTTTCCCCTACTCTTTTTAACCTATGCACCCTTCCTCTCTTTGACCTCCTGTATGCTTGCGGCATAAAATATACTAATTATGCCGATGATACTCATGTGGTCCTAGAGTTGACGGGTGATTATGACAGGGACTCGCAGACTATTGATCAGGCATATGACACCATCCAAAGATGGATAAATGCTAACTCTCTCACCTTAAATGGCAAGAAGACAGAGTTTATGCTAGTTCGCTCAAGCCAGCGCTTGTCCAAGCTTGCTGTTAAATATGGGCAATTTACTATTGCAGATTGTGTCATCAAAACAAGTTTGTGGGTTCAAACACTTGTCATCTTTTTGGACGACAACCTTAACATGAAAAGGCATGTAACACATGTTAAGGTCATATGTGCACATACTACTAAACTCATAAGACCGATTAAGCCATACCTGTCTGATGCTAATGTTGCAGCGCTTGCTACCGCACTAGTGAACTCAAAAATGGACTACTGCAATAGCCTCCTCGCTGGCACTTCTAAATACAATGTGAAGACGCTACAGGATGCCCAGAATAGCACAGTTGAAACGGTCTGCGGACTTGTGAGAGTAGACCATATCACTCAAGCTCGCAGATCCCTGCACTGGCTTCCGGTTAAAAACTGCATAACTTATAAAATACAGGGGGGGGTGGCTCAAGAGCCATGAGATAGGACGTGATTCCGAGAGCTCTGGCTGATCCTCCATGATCCTGAATGAATGCAGCAATCAAGAGAAGACCCAGCGTATAAAATTGGAAGAGCGTGCAGGCGAAGTAACAAGGAACACAATGCTTATAATGGCGCATTGACTTGAGTCGCGGCCCGAGAGAAGTAAGCCGGTGAAACAACGGAGCGTCTCATTAGAAACAAAGACAAGATGGCGGCTGGACCGCAACAAACGAATCGTTAAAGGATCAGTGAAAACGAAGGGTGCCACGAATGAGCTGAGGGAAGGCTCAACAAGCTGGAAAGCGTGGCTGCATGGCGACGGGTGATGGATCTGCAGTTGCGCGGTGATAATGGGCACCAGAGCCCCCGGTGACACTGGAGAGTGAATAGGGTGTTACGCGCAAGGAGAATAGACCCCGACGAGCAGGAGCTGCGTGTGCTCGAGCCTGAAGCTGCAGGTGGCCGGGACCGATGAGAAACGGCATGAAGAAACAGACGAGGAAGTTCGGCAGCAAGCAATGACGCAGAGCCTAATAGACACAGTTGTAGCAAGATACACGGCTACAGAGTATCCAACACACACGAGATTCATTGCAACAACAAGCAGGCTTGGAGACCGCAGATGCAGAGCACATGGAATTGAGTTTAGACACTTCCCTGGGAAACAATAAGCTCAGTGAAGATACTGTAAGGGCAAGACGGAGGTCAGCACACGCGGATCACGGGCTGAGTGGTCCGAAAGGAATAGTGATTAATCCGGAGGAAAAGAAACAAGTGCACACAATCCCATGAGATACCAAGGGAAAGCAACAAAGGAGGACATTTCCGCGGACGTGAGAGGGATAAGAAGAGGCGGAAACACAGAGCAACGGCTGCTCTCTGAGGAAGCGTAGATGCAGTAATTTAGTTGTGCTGCCCGGCGGCACCCAGGCAGGTGGCACTGACCGGCCTGGGTGGGCTCCGAGTGGTGAAGCGTCCTACCGGAGCTGAAGGGACAGTCCGGCGCTCTCAGTCTGAACGGACCTGGGCAGACAAAAGGACCCAGAAGTCAAAACCGAGTTCTCTAACACGCCGGAGGCATCGCAAGCACACAACAGCGCCACGGATTGGCATGATATGCTGAAGGCTAAGCAGACAACATAGTACCATACGGAGGGCTGGCTCAATAGCAGCTTAAAGGTAGAATTCTGCTACCACACAGGGACAGCGTGTGCCGAATCTGCAACATTTTCGCGCTTTGGCTGCAATCCTAAGGAGACGCAGGGGAGCCCAGCCCATGCAAAGGTGGAGTGCCTACAAGAGCTAACTAAGTGCAAGTGTGCATGGCTACAGGGCCACGTAGAAGGCGGTGCAACCTAGGTGCTCCTGCGAATCCAGCCCTAATCCGGACAATAAACAACACATGACACTGGCAAACAAGTCTTATAAATTACCCACGAAGGTGCGACCACACCAGAGATATAGTGGTGATATGCCTGTGAATACCTGCGGCACGACAACGGGAAGTGGACTTAGGTAGTTGGGGGAGCCCAGACTGCAGATAGAATGAAGACGGCGCTGTGAAGACAAAGAAGTGGTAAGGCAAGATCGTGTAGCCGTTTGCAGTGTCGACCCGCAATCTTAAGCGAGGCTACCACCCGCAGCAGCAAAGGTGAACCCCCACACTAGCAAGTCACTGGATGAAAACAGCAGGGAGCGCCGCATGAGACTGGACGGACAGGCATAGAGTTCTGAGTGAGGCAGTGCTGGTTATGAGGAAGAGAGACACCCAGATACTGTGCATGACGCAGACATTGGCCCTCCGGTGGACAAGATAGCAGATCAAGGCTGGGCGCTGAGAGGTGCTAACATACACAGAATTGGTCCACCCCAAGTAAAGATACTGCCCCTGGGTCCAATATGGCCTCCAAACTGGCCAAAGTAAAGGGGAAGCAGCCAACGATAGAGTAGTACACTAAATCGCCACAAACATCAGAGGTTGGCAAGTCCAAAGGGCAAAACACAAGGAGCAAAGCAGCCCCGACAAGAAACGATCAGCAGATACTTGAGGCAATTGCGGACCTGAAGGCATCATGGGAAGCTAAGCTTGGGACTGCGATGGCTGCGCAACAGACCTCATTGGTGTTTAAGATAGACGCGGTAAAGCTGGATGTCAATCTGCTACGACAGGATGTGAGGACACTGGCGGAACGCACAAGTGGTTTAGAGATGGAAGTGAAGACAAATACGGCCACCTGTGCGGCGAACACCACGGAAGTGCATACATTGCGTCAGCAAGTGCGGAACTTATGGGACCGGGCCGAAGAAGCGGAAGGGCGCGCACAGAGAAACAACATATGAATTGTGGGGCTCCCGGTGGGGAAAGAAGGACCAGACCCGACCAACTATATCGAGACCATGCTATTGCAGGAAATCGATGGTGGGGCCCTCACACAGGGATTATTCGCAGTGGAGAGAGCGCACAGAGCCCTGATTAGGAGGCTGTCACCGGGCCCCCCCCCCCCACATCCGGTCATTGCTAAGATGTTAAATTACAAGGACAGAGAGAAGATCCTGGAGAACTTACGTAAAGGGGGAACAATAAACAGAGCGTCAGCAACCATCACAGCATACCCAGATTACACTTTTCTGCTACAGCGACGGCGACTGAACTACGGGGCGATCAAGAGGAGGCTGCGTTAAGCAGGCTACAGATACATGTTGATGTACCCAGCGAAACTTAGTGTTTCATAACAATAAGGCCCTTTTTTTTTAGACTCCGGAGGATGCGACAGAGTGGTTGGACGCACAGAACTGTCCAGCGGAGCAGATGGCCAGACGGAGAGCGGAATGGATAAGTGAAATTGTACTTTCCTGTGCTGTTACGTTGTATGAGAAATAGACTTTGGGACTTGACTATAGCATAAGTTTAAAATAGTGCCGGGAGAGAAGCTACGCATAAAGATGTAATTTAAGCGGCAGACTGCTAGCTTAATGCAGGAGACACATATGCAGCGTAGTATAATCGGCGCTAAGGGACACACTATCACCCCCCCATAGGTAGTTTAGTTGAGATACTGGTAGTACGGTATCCTCCTGCTGGGCTCCGAGTAGCGGTTACACCAGGAAAGGGCTAGATGCGGGATAGCCTGAGATCCAGGGATGGAGCTGGGCAACAGTTGGGAGGGGCGGGGAGGGGAGTTGGGAAAGTTGGGGGGGAGGCTTGGGAAGGGCATCAGTTGGGGAAGGTGGGGTTGGGCAAGCGGGCGAGAGGGAAGGGAGATGGGGAGTTTGAGGAATTTGTAGGGAACGAGCTTACACCCACGCGCTACTGCGCATGAAGCGGAGGACAAGGGAGGACAGGGGCGGGACTGGGTATGGATGAGAGATGGGTGACCTTAAGATAGCAACCTGGAATCTCAGGGGCCTCAATAGTTACCTGAAGAGGAATAAGGTCATAGTGCCTAGTTACTATACAGGGTCATCTACAAATCACAGCTTTGGCATTTCCCTTCCAGTTATTCTTGGCATATCTCTTGTCACAGTTCCATTATTCATGGTAGGTAGTTTATATACAGGGCAAACAGTGCTGGGTCCAGGAGGCAGCCCTGCTTCACACATGTTGTACTAAAGGGCTGACTTTGCCTACCATGAAGAGAAATGTTTTTCGAGGGGATTGGGTCCTCCGACGTATTCCATATCTGACAGGTAATCACCACAGCTGTGCTGCTTCGGAAAATGTCCTGCGTCGATGACGTCGATACGCTGTCCTCGAGGGCCTCCGTTGAGCCGACGTCACCGAATGTTATAAGTAGGACGCACAACGCCCATAGCCTCAGTTCTGTTTTTTCCGCAAACGTGTTCGCTTCGGAGATCTCGGCGCGCCTCGGTTCTTCTGAGTTCTATTCTTTCGGTTCTTCCAACCTGTTCGTTTGTGAAGATATTCCATGATGTCTTCGTCTTCTTCTACCCCGCGGCCGGGTTTCAAGAAGTGTTGGGACTGCGGTTCCAAGATGTCGCTGACGGACCAGCACAACGCCTGCCTCTGGTGCCTCGGTGAGGACCACGCCACGGACGATTGTGACGATTGCCAGTTGTTAACTTCGAAGGCCTTGTGGGAGCGTAAGAAGAAGCTTTCTGTCGGTAAGGTGGCCAAGCCCCGAAAGTCCAAATCCACTGGGCTTTCGACTGACGATTCGAGGGGCGACTCTCCGCATCGTCGGTGTAAGTCCGGGGGGGTCTCGGTCCTGGAGTGGGTCCCTCCATTCCTCCGCCTCTTCGAGGCACTCATGGAAGCGCCGTCATCGGTCGCCTTCCCGTCCTCATCCGAAGACTCCGCCCATTGGCGGGTTGCTTGTTCCAACAAGCTTTCCACTCCTGCGGAATGGGATTAATTTCGGCAGGAGATGATGGCGATTTTTCAGACGCAGGGCTCCGTTCCGTCCGTGCCGTCGAAAGACGCCGGCCATGACCGTGCTACAGCCACCACTCGCACGCCTTCGGGCTCGGGTGGTCGGCGCGATCCTCGAGCTCCTTCGAGGTCTCGATCAAGGTGGATCGCTCTAGACATGCCCGCTCCAGGTCCCGGTCCTCGACGCCCTCGAGACCGTCTGAGCCTGTGGTCTTCGAAGGTTTGCCAAAAAACAAACCCTTTAGGCTCTCAACACAGATGTTACTCTTTCTCCTAAACTCGGCTCATTCCCACGTTATCTTCAGGAATGTCAACACTTTAAAAGCATAAATTTAAAGAAAGGCGAGCCTTTGCCTCCTTATATTACAGCCCCCCACTCGCTAGCACACTGGGGCTGGATCTCAATGTTTAAACACTATTCACAATTTGCATGACAATTACTCGTAACATTTTTCCTGCCCTCATGCCAAAATAGAGCGAGAACTTTTACTTTGCAATCCAAATTACAACTTTAACTGGGAAAACCGCATGAAGAAATTCTTTCCTAATTGAACATAAATCTTTCTTCACCATTCTTCGGAGCGCTTTGAACATAGCCATTTCCCGCTTCTTCATTGCTTCCTGCTCCCTAGCTTCATTCCCAAGCAGTAAGTCAGCCACGACTGATTTACTGAAGGGGAAAGTCTTAATCACACAAGCTATCGGCCGCGGCAGGCCGACGCATGTGCTGTCTTTTGGCTGTATCAGAGCTGCAGTGAGACGACCAAGGAAATGCGACAGCCTGCTCCTCAATCTGCACTGTGTTCTCTCACACAATTTATCATTTCACAGCAAGGCACTGCTCTGCACAAACCCCACTTCTGGTACCAAATGTCTTGAAAAGGGGAAAATCTTCCTCGGGACCAGCCCTTATTAGCATAAATTACCCAATTCAGCCCAAATTACAGGTCCTATCGCGCTGAGCAGTGATCTCATGCTAGTGAAAAATGACACCTTCAGAATAACTGTAGCATTTATTAGACAAAACGCATAAACAGTAAATTTAGCAGCACTTTGGAATTCAAGTTAGAGAACATTACAAAGCTCATTCTAGCAATCACAAAACATAGAGAAACACAAAACTTAGAGAAACACAGTCTTACGTCCCTTAATCAGCGCTAGGAGACCCTGGCCCTCATAAGCTAGCTGTTGCCAGCCCCGTTCAGATGACAGCGCTGCAGGGTGCCGACAGAGCATCAGGTTCCGGACACTCGCTCTTGCTTGAACCAAGTACACGGATCGATCTCCCGCCCAGTTCTGGGTGAGTGCACCTTTTGTGCTCTTGTGCCGTCAATCAACATGACGCACATTGCCAGAACCTTCCCTGTGCAAAATATAGGTTTGCCCATGGAAAAACCCAGCTCTCTCTGAGATGCTCTCTGCTCCTAGCCCTCCCTACTTGGAGCCCATCTGCGCGAAAGCACTGGAATGTTCTTATCAGCGTTTGGGCAAGGCCGTACCAGGCCTTCTCAGGGAAAGAGGATTTGTTTACATAGCCATGCAGAGCTACAGAAAGGCAGAATATTCTAACAGAAGCCGAGATGAATTAACCCCATGTGAGCAAGCTCTACCAGGCCTGCACTCCTAGCTTAGTGCCCATAGCGCTTCAAAGATCTAAGTGCTATATAGGTGCTATAATGCTCCAAACCCTCCAATAATGTCTCTATTAGCTACAGAACTGGGGCCTCCGCCCTGCCCGTCTATGCACAATGCATAATGTGACCTGCCACCTCTACTAGGCTTGCATATTCCTTGTAGCTCACTAAAGCGTAATGGAGGCGCTACCACACATTACTTTCAGCATTACTTTCAGCATTTAGCACATACTATTGGCTTTCAGCGGCTAATGCTGTCATCTGAAGCCCTAATTGGCAAATTGGCACTTTGTATTTCACGACAGATGGTGAACATCTTTTTGGCAGACGAGAGCCTTGAGAGATTGCAGACCTCCAAAGCTGCAGCAAAGTCGTTGAGCGCTGCAGTTCGCCAACCTCAGCCTTTTCGTCCTAGGGGACAGCAATGGAGGGGAGGTTCCTTTCGATATTACTCATCCTTTGGTAGATCGAGAGGAGCTGCAAATCAAAGGGGCCACCGTAGGAGTACCAGAGGTGGAAAGCAAGGTACTCGAGGTGCCAAGGCCGCTCGGGCAGTTGCCTCTTTACCCTCAGGCAATGCCGCAGCCGCTTCAGCTCAGTCATGGGCCATGTCCCATGGTTCGCCGGTTGAGGGAAGGCTGGCGCAGCATTTTTTTTTCAAACAATTTTTATTGATTTTATTTCAACAACCAACACAAACCAAACTTACAGCGTTCATAACAACATCAATACTCATCATTTTGTCTTGTCCACTGTATTTCACCCCTTCCCACCCTCCCCCAAGCCTACTTTCCTTTCTATTCTGTTTCCTCATCATATGGTAGGGTTTCTGTATCGATTACTTCTGGTGGGTCCTGGTCACTAGCCCAGTCCTTTGTGGGCCCAAATAATTCTGCAATTAGTTGTTTCCATGCCATAAAGGTTCCTGCTTCCTCCCCCCCCCCCCCCAACATTACTCGCCTCTTGCCATACTGTTTCCGTCTCTGCCCATTTTTGCAGATCCTTCCACCGCATTTTTATTCTTGGTCTGTGACATGCTTTCCATCATTGCAATTTTCCTTTTTGCTAGTACATACACCAGGTCTTTCAATTTGCTCACATGCTTTAGCTTGTGTGGTCTAGTAAACCCTCCCAGTAGGCATGCCCATGCTGTGTCTATCTCTACCCTGATCCCTTCATCTTCCATCCTGTGTGCTACTTCGCCCCAAAAACATTCTACTTCTGGGCATGACCAGAACATGTGCACCATTCCAGCATTTTCTTCATTATATTTGGGGCATGCTTGTCGCCCCGCATTTTTAAATTTAGCTATCCTTTGCGGCGTCATATACGCCCTATGGGTGATATATAACTGTATCTGCTGTAACCTAGCATTCCTTGACACTTTTTTGTGATACTGTTGAGCACACTCCCACATCCCATCACTCATTGGGGTCCCCACTTCTTCTTCCCAATCTTGTCTAAGTTGTGTCACTTCTCTTGCCACCTTGGTCATCCCCAGCTCATATAGTCTTGAGATTTCGTGGCCCCCCCTGCTATGTCGTATATCATGTCTATGGCAGTGTCAGGTTAACTCGATAGTTTGTCTTCCGACCACGTCTCTTTGATCCGCTGCACCACCCTGTGATACGTAATATACTGTCCTGCATGTACCCCTGTTTCCTCCACCAATCCCTTGAAATCCCTTATATTCCCCTCTTCCCATATGTCTCCCAGAGTTGCTATCCCCGCAGACTCCCAGTGCCTCCTGATCTGTAATCTGAGTTGTGTTTCTTTTCCCGCCAAAGCTACCAATGGCACCTGCATGGAACATGGGTAAGGGTCCTCCATCATTTTACAAGCTCTTCGCCATATCTCCCACCATAGTACCATCATCCTCGGGCGCCCCTCCAGGTCTACTTTAGGTAACCACATCATCTCTTTAAGGAAAAACAGGGCACAATCTTGTTGGAACAACCTGGTCTCCGAGGTCGGCTCTTCAGAAAGCCATTTAGCTACGTACTGGAGTTGGCTTGCTATATAATAGACCTCATAATTTGGTAGTTTGATGCCTCCCTTCTCGTATGAGTTTTGCAGTTTCCAAAGGGCCATTCTGTTCCTTGTCCCCTGCCAGAGGAATTCCCTGCATATACTGCTCAGCCTAGCAAAGAATTGCTTAGATATTAGGTATGGGATATTCACAAAGTAATGTAACAGTCTTGGCAGGACCACCATTTTAAGCATTGCCCCTCTGCCCATCATCGCCAGGGGGAGTTTCACCCAAAAACTCATACTATTTTCTATGTTTCGTACAGCCTTCTCCGTATTGTTCTGGTGCTCTGCTTCTACCGTATGATATATGTCTATTCCCAGATATCGAAACGTGTTGACCTCCCATGGTATCTGGAGGATCGGTAATTGCTCTAATGGGATCCCTTTATACCTCCCCAGTGGAAACACACAAGACTACTTGGGATTCACTGCTATGCCCGAGAGCCCCGCAAACCGGTCCAGCACTTCCAGGACATACTGTAGATTGTCTTCCGGGTAGCGCAGATACAGCAACATGTCATCGGCATACAAGGAAATTGAGTGCGATTCTCCCTTAATGACGATGCCTATTGCGTCATATTGCTGCCTTAAGAATATCGCCAAAGGCTCCAAGGCCAGGATATACAGCATGGGGGACCACGGGCATCCCTGTCTGGTGCCCCTACCAAGCCTCCACCTCTCTGATATAACCGACCCTGTCTTCACTCTGGCCAGCGGTTCACTATATAGCAATGTGGCCCATCTCAGATACCCCGGCCCTATGCCATATTTTGTAAAGGCGGCAATCAACCAGGGCCATTTGACCGAGTCAAAGGCCTTAATTGCATCCAGCGACACTATTGCCATTTCATCTGTCTCTTTGTTAGCATAGTCAATGACTCGGTGGAGTCGCCTAAGATTGTTGGATATGTTCCTATCAGGGACATAACCAGTTTGATCAGGATGTATTAATTTAGTAATGACTCTCCTCATTCTGTTTGCCAGGACAGCCGTCAATATTTTACTGTCCTGATTCAGCATCGACAAGGGTCTGTAGGATCCGCACTCACCGCCAGGTTTATTGGGTTTCGGGAGCGGTACGATTATCGCTTCTCTCAAGGATTCTGGTAACTTCGTATGATTCGTTAAGCATTTCCAGAAGTGGCGGGAGCACCTCATTTTTATACATTTTGTAGAATTCACTGGGGAGCCCATCGGCTCCCGGGGTCTTACAATTGGGTAGCTGCCTCACCACTTCTTCCAGTTCCTCTAGAGTAATTGGCGCATCTAGCTCCTCTCGTTCTTCAGCACTAATCTGCGGCAATCCTATATCCTCTAAAATGTTGCTTATTGCATTGTCACTATCCTCCACGTCTCCATACAGGACACGGTAATAGTTTGCAAATTCTAAATTCACGTCCTCCTGGGTATCTGCTATACTCCCGTTTTCTTTCACTATCGTCCTGATCACTGGTCTAGGAGTCTCGTTTTTGTATAACCATGCCAGAACTCTCCCTGGTTTATCTCCCCCCGCATGCTGTCTCTCTATGTATTTTTTATAGGTTAGATTGCATAGCCTTTCCCAGTATCCCGCGCATTTCTGTTGCAACCTAAGTATTGCTTCATTATCATCTTTGGTGCCACCGCCCCCTTTCAACGCCTCTTCCAGCTCCCTTTCCGCTTCTTGTAAATCCGTTATGATTCCTCCTTGCAACCCCTTAGACTTGGCTATTGCTATCCATCTCACCACTACTTTAAAGGCTTCCCAGAGAACCCCGGCCGACTTCACGCTACCTGTATTGATCTCGAAGTAGCTTATTATTTCCTCCCTCATGTCTTCTCTGAAGATGTTGTCCTTAAGCACTTCCGCTCTGAGTCGCCATGTCGGTATTTTCACTCTCGGGGGTCGATACTGCCATGTCAGTAGAAGCGGCGAATAGTCCGATAGGACCCTCGCTTTGTATTCTATCTGTGCTATCTCTGTCGTCAGCGCATGCGTGACAAACACGTAGTCTAATCTAGTGTGCAGTTTCTGGGGGGCTGAAAAATCTGAATATTGGCGATCTTGTGGGTAGTGTGCTCTCCATGCGTCCTCCAACCCAAAGTCTGTTATCAAGGACTTCAGTATCTTAGCTGCTGGGGTCGGTCTATCAATTTTAGAGTCTGATCTATCTATCCTTGGATCTATTACGCAATTAAAATCTCCCCCCCCAAATCACCGCCTCTCCCAGGCTTGCACTGAGTTTACTATATAGGGTTCTGAAGTATACCGCTGTATCTTGATTCGGGGCATAGGTGTTAATCACACAAATCTCCTTGTTTTCCATCAATCCCTTTAATATTACCATCCTCCCATCTGCCTCCACCGTAGATTGCAATAGTTGAAACGGTACATGCGGTGCCACCCAAGTGATTACTCCCCTAGCATACGCCGAGTATGTTGCCCCCACCACAGTCCCTCTCCACTTTTTCCGGACCACCTCCAATTTTTCTTTCGTCAGGTGCGTCTCTTGCAACAGGGCTATGTCTACTTTCGGTCTGCGCAGATACATCATAACCTTATTTCTTTTTAAATAGCTATTGAGCCCTCTCACGTTCCAGGTAACTATTTTGAGGTCTCCCATAGCATAATCGGGTCTCTCCCCTCCTTCCCCAGGTACCCTCCAGTTCCACCAAATCTCAGATATTCCCTTATTATATGCAGGCTTGTCCCAACTATTAACTTCCCCACGCCCCCCCCTCTTGTCCCCCCTGCCCCCTTCCCCACCCCAACTCGCTCCCCAACTTTCCCCCAACTCTCCCTCTTCCGCCCACCCTCCCTAGCCCCAACTCGCCCTGTTTCCCCAACTGTTGCCCAGCTCCATCCCTGGATCTCAGGCACCCCTGCATCTAGCCCTTTCTGGCAGTTGCCTTACTCGTAGCTCAGCAGGGAGGCATCGCCCTAGTGGCGGTCCTCCTAATCTAACTTTTGGGGGTAGGTTGTCTCCGTCCTTTGCTCCCTATTCAAAAATCAGGTTCATCGCACCTCCCCTCTCCTTACTTTCGTTACGCGTTCTATATTCCAGTCCAACATGTCCAAATGTCTCACGATATAACCACCCTCTGCCCCATTTCATTAATCTCGATATACTTGGCTAACAGGTCACTTATCATTACTTCCAGAACCCTGCTCCTCATTCTGCTCCGGACAGCCATGTGCATCCAACCACGCCGCTGCGTCCCCTGGGGTTTCAGAAAAAAGTGCGCTTTGTCTTAATAAAGGATCTTGAGCTTAGCGGGGTACAGCAACATATATTTCAATCCAGCCGTGCGCAGCCTTCTCTTGATTGCAACGTAACTGAAGCGTTGTTTCTGGACTAGCATAGTATAGTCGGGATATGCAGTTATGGTCGCTGATGCTCTCTTGATTGTCCCTCCTTTCCTGAAGAACTCCAAGATCTTTTCCCTGTCTCTGTAATTCAGGATCTTCGCTATAATTGCTCTCGGCGGGGTTCCGGGTTGCGGTTTTCTCATCAAGGACCTGTGCGCACGTTCCACCGCAAATCCTTGGGTGAGCCTATTTGCACCTATCTCCTGCAAGAACATGTTTTCCGCATAATTTGTAGGGTCCTGGCCTTCCTCTCCTTCCGGTAAGCCAACCACGCGTATATTGTTGCGTCTGGCTCTTCCTTCTGCTTCCTCCGCTCGACTCTCCAGGTTGGCTACCTGCTGCTTCAATATGTGCACCGCCTTAGAGTTGTCTTTGCTAGTATCTGCGTTAATTTTCACAGCACTCTCCAGGCCGCTGGTTCTTTCCGCCAGTGTTCTTACATCTTGCCTTAGCAGGTTGACCTCCACCCCAACCGCATCTATTTTTGCTTCCAGTGCGGTCCTTAATTCTGCCATTGTCGCCCCCCACGAGGCTTTCAGCTCTGTTATGGCTGCCAGAATCATATGATTGTCATTTGGCATTGCCGCTCCAGTGGGCGCAGTGGTCTCGCTGTGCGTGGGGGGGGTGGGCGAATGCTGCGATTTGGCAAAAATGTAAATTGTAGGCTGTTTGCCTTTAGCCTTGCCTTCTCTGACCGACATTCCCGCCTTGTTGGTTGTTACTGTCAGCTTGCGGGTCAGATCTCAGCTCTTGCCATCTCTCTTGCCATCTCTCGGTATATTAATTTCGGCGTCCCCGCCTTTCGCCACAGTTCTCAAGCCAAGCTGCGGAGGGTTAATTCAGGATGGTTTGCGCTCTCAGGCTCCGTGTCCCTGATGTGCTGTGGCTCATGATATGGCCTTCCTGTGCCTCAGCCAGCCTGCGGTTTTGTGTCCATTCTTCTTGAGCAATGCACTGTCCATATGTCACGGTCACCAGCCCCCTTTATTACACGTGTGCCCAAAGGTGTTGTACCACCGACCTCTCCTCTGGGCCCCCAGCAACCGGGTCCAGGGGGGGTCGGGGCACGTGGCGCAGCCCACGCTGTTTCCTGTGCTCCAAGTGGGGTGCTCCTCCTCCGTATCCCAGCCACAGGCGCTTCGGGCCTCAGCCTCACAAGCTCACACTATATCCCATCCAGAGCTAATATTGTTGTTTGCTGCCTCAAGCATTTCCACAATACAGGGTCAGGTGGTTCTGTTCCTTGTATCATTTGGGTCTTGCACTTTCAGGGGCAGCGAGGTCACGACTAGCCCTCCAGCATGCCGGACGTCTCTTTGTTTGGATGTCTGTGTGCTTTTCCGTGTCCCCATGAGCGCACTTATTCGTTTTGCCGTGCCACGTATCAGTTATATTTCTGTGCAGCTGCGTCCACGCTAATCACGTTGGCAGACCCACCGGGCGCTCCGTGTGCTCCTAGCAGGGAGCCACAGACCGCTTCGCGCACTCGTATGTATCAAAGGCGGGTCCGCCGGCGCCCGCAATGTCCTCCTCTGCGTTCAAGGAAGGTTGGGCCCCTCCACACCACGCTAGCCTCTCGCACACGCGAGCCGTCCTTCCCTCATAGACAGCCGCGCATCATTACTGCTTTGACACTTGTTATGATTGCCGCGATATAGGCTCCCAGAGATTTCTTTGTTCCCCCTCCGCCGCCATTTTGTAGCCAACCTTTTCTTCCTCGGCGGGGCTACAATGTGACAAAACTTCAAATCCCAACGTCTGATCCTGGCGTAAGGTGCTGCATTCAGCGCCGCTTTTCTTCTTGTAGATTCTCGATCGCTTTCCTTTCAAAGTTAGTTGCTGAGAGTCGTGCAAATCCACGGATCGATGGACGGATCTGGGAGCTCCGACTAAGAGCAGCCTGTTACATGGCTGCCAGGCCACGCCACAAGGCTGGTGCAGCATCTTGTAGAATGGCGGGCCATTACTTCAGATGTGTGTGTTCTGGAGATCATAGCCCACGGCTACTCTCTTCCTTTCCGGCAGAGGCCTCACGACAATCCACCAAGGAATCTCTCTTTGAAGAGTACTGATCCGATCCTTGCGCAGGAAATACAAGCCCTGCTGGAGAAAGGCACCATAGAACTGGTGCCTGTAGCGGAGAGGAACAAGGGATGGTATTCCCCTTATTTTTTTATTTCAAAGAAAGACAGAGGATTGAGACCCATCATGGACTTGCGTGGTTTGAACAAGCTCCTCAGGAAGGACAAGTTCAAGATGGTTACTCTCTCTCAAGTCCTCCAGGCCCTTCAACTTCAGGACTGGTTGGTGTCTCTCGACCTCAAGGACGCTTACTTTCATGTGCCGATCCATCCCAAGCACAAGAAGTACCTGAGGTTCGCGGTTGGCGACTCTTCAGTTTCGGGTCCTGCCGTTCGGATTGACCTGCACCCAGAGGGTTTTCACCAAGCTCATGGTGGTGGTGGCAGCGTATCTCAGGAAAGGGGGGATTCACATATACCCCTACCTGGACGACTGGTTGATCAGGGCGTGCTCTCCCGAGCAAGTCCTGGATCATCTGTCAGTCACCTGCCACTCCCTTCACAAGCTCGGCTTCTCCCTCAACTTAAAGAAGTCCCACTTGACGCCAACTCAGCAGCTCCAGTACATCGGAGCAGTGCTCGACACGTCCCTGGGGCAGTGTTTCCCTCCCCAGGTGAGGGCTCATCACATTCAGCAGATGGTGCAAAAATTTCAACATGCCCAGAGTCTCCCGGTGTTCTAGTTCTTGAGGTTGCTCGGCCTCATGGCATCCTGCATTCTTCTGGTGCCAGAGGCCAGGTTGCGGATGAGATCTCTGCAATGGGCTCTCAAGATGCAGTGGTCACAATCCTCCGGCAAGATGTCGGACCCCGTTCAGGTGCCGCCCTCGGTCGCCCAGGACCTTCTGTGGTGGGCCGTCGAAGGCAATCTGATGAGGGGGGCTCCATTTTGGCTACCCTGGCCGGAGGTGACGATCGTGACGGACGCATCCCTTATGGGATGGGGAGCTCATGCCAACGAGTTGACAGTCAGCGGTCGTTGGTCTCCGTCGGAGTCCAGACTCCATATCAATCTGTTGGAGCTGAGGGCCGTCAGGCTTGCCCTGAAGGCTTTTCTGCCGACTGTGCGAGGAAAGGATGTCCTGATTCTGACGGACAACACAGTAGCCATGCACTACCTCAACAAAAGGGGGGGGGGTCACTTCCTCTGTGCAGGAAGGCGATGCAGCTCTGGTTCTGGGCCATCCAGCAGGAAATTTCGATCTTGGCAGTTCATCTGGCCGGAGACGAAAACGAGATGGCGGACGCTCTGAGCAGGCAGAGCGCGATCTCTCATGAGTGGGAGCTGGCTCAGGAGATTCTCCTGGCGATCTTCGCCCTTTGGGGGACCCCACAAGTGGATCTCTTCGCCTCCAGTGTCAACCGGAAGTGCAAAAGGTTCTGCTTGCAGGAATTTCCTCCAAGAGGAGCCTTAGGGGACGCGTTCGTGGTGGTGTGGTCCTTCCCAGTGCTGTATGCGTTTCCTCCAGTCCCCGTCATCCCGCAAGTGCTACGGAGGTTC
The DNA here is from genome assembly GCF_040938575.1 of Ambystoma mexicanum. Classification (NCBI taxonomy): domain Eukaryota; kingdom Metazoa; phylum Chordata; class Amphibia; order Caudata; family Ambystomatidae; genus Ambystoma; species Ambystoma mexicanum. The sequence continues at coordinate 1,467,710,906 of NC_090931.1, read as the reverse complement.
GGTTCCGGGATGATCCTCATTGCTCCGGCATCGGCCCGGAGAACGTGGTACCCGGACCTTCTTGACTTGTCCATCTGCCCTCCACGCCGTCTTCCCTACCGAGACGATCTGCTCTCACGGGAGGGGGGTCAGGTTCTCCATCCAGAGGTCAGATCTCTCAACCTTCACGCTTGGCTTCTGAAAGGTTGAGGTATAAGGATTGGGACCTCCCTGAAGACATGATCGAGGTGTTGCTTTCGGCCAGACGGCCTGCATCAAATCCCTGTACCGTTGCCGTTGGAGAAAGTTCTGCGACTGGTGCAGGGTCAAGAATGTGGATCCTTTTTCATGTGACATTCCTGTGGTTCTGTCTTTTTTGCTTTCGTTAGCCCACAAGGGCCTGCAAGTGGGTACCATTAAAGGTTACCTGGCAGCGCTGTCTATATTTAAGCGCTCGTCTGAGGAGTGTTCTTAATTCAAAATTCCTTTAATTTCTCAGTTTCTGAAAGGGCTCACTAATATGTTTCCACCGTCACCTTTCCAGGTGCCCGGTTGGGATTTGAACCTTGTTCTAAAGTTCCTAATGGGTGCTCCATTTGAGCCTTTACATTCCTGTCCTTTGAGACTGTTAACCCTTAAAACTGTATTTTTAGTTGCGGTTACTTCTGCTGGCAGAGTGAGTGAGTTGCAGGCATTTCTGTTAAGCCACCCTTCACGGTGTTTCATAAGGACAGAGTTGTCCTTAGGGTTCGTCCTTCCTTTCTTCCGAAAGTGGTGTCGGAATTTCATTTAAGCCAGAAGGTCATTCTTCTGCCATTTTATCCTCCTCCGCATCCTGGTAAGGAAGAGGAGAGGCTCCATAGGTTGGATCCTAGGAGAGCTTTAAGTTTCTACATTTCACGCATGTCCCGGGTCAGAGTGGACGATCAGCTCTTCACAGGTTACGCTGGAAGGTGTTTGGGACAAGCTGTTACTAAGCAGACTTTGTCTAGATGGATTATCTTGGCAATTTTTTAATGTTACCGCTTGGCGGGTAAGGACCCTCCGTTAGGTTTACGGGCCTAGTCTACTAGGGGAATGGCTGCCTCTACTGCCCTGCAGAGGGGTGTTCCTATTCATAACATTTGTGAAGCAGCCACTTGGGCTTCAGTCCATACTTTTGTGAGACACTACTCCCTAGATTCTATCCATGGGCAGGATCTGGCCTTTGGCAAGGTGGTCCTTTACTCTGCAATTTGATTGGGCATTCTAAATTCTATATTCTAAATTCTTTTCCCTCCTCCATACGTTGGTACTGCTTTGGGAGTCTGTCATAGATATGGAATACGTCAGAGGACCCAATCCCCTCGAAGAACAAGTTACTCTCTTACCTGGTAACGTTCTTTCGATGGGATGGTCCGACGACGTATTCCATATCGCTCCCTCCTTACCTGCCCCGCTACAGAATTTCTTTTGCGATTGCAGCTTACGTTTCCGCAAGGCTTTCTGTGGTCATACTGGCAGAAGATTGGTGCCACACGTTCTGGGAAAAAACTACAACTGAGGCTACGGGCGTCGTGCGTCCTACTTATAACATCCGGTGACGTCGGCTCGACGGAGGCCCTCGAGGACAGCGTATCGACGTCATCGACGCAGGACGCAGATGCCGAAATTTTCCGAAGCAGCACAGCTGTGGTGATTACCTGTCATAGATATGGAATACGTCATCTGACCATCCCATCGAAAGAATGTTACCAGGTAAGAGAGTAACTTGTTCATCTGTTACGTAGTGTCCCAATAATGAAACTAGGTCAAGGGGTGGCCACCTTCGGGTCTCCAGATGTTTTGCACTACACCTCCCATCATACCTAAGAAGGCAGAGAATAGACATTGCCCTATTACAAGAAACTCACCTCACAAGAGAAAAACAGGAGGTGATAAGGAAGAAATGGAAGGGGACCACCATAGGGGCAACGTATTCAGCATACGCCAGAGGGGTAATTACTTAGATAGCACCACATGTCCCCTTTCAGTTGTTACAGTCCACTGTGGAGTCAGATGGGAGGATGGTGGCAATACGGGTATTGATAGAAAATAGAGAGTTATGGATCATTAATACATATGCCCTGAAACAAGATAATGTGGCCCATTTCAAGACCTTATATAGCAAAGTTAGCCCGTACCTCGTGGGTGCAGTTATATGGGGAGGAGACTTTAATTGCACGCTGGATCCCAGGGTGGACAGATCAGACCGAAAGCTAGGTAGGCCTTCCCCTGCAGCCAAGACCTTGAGGACCCTGTTGGGAGACTTTCATCTGGAGGATGTATGGAGAAAGCACCACCCACATGAAAGACAGCATTCTAATTACTCGGCCCCACAAAACTTGTACACACGGCTAGACTATATGTTTGCTACTCCGGAGCTGACGGGGGAACTAGTGCGGTCGGAATACAAAGCGAGGGTCCTCTCCGACCACTCGCCACTGATCTTAACATGGCAATACTTGCCTCCTAGAGCTAGGATCCCAACGTGGAGGCTCAGAGCTGAAGCATTGAAAGACAGTGTTCAGAGGGGACTTGAGAAAAGAAATTGTAGAATATTTTGAAAATAACACTGGAAGCGTAGATTCGGCTGGCACTCTATGGGAGGCATTTAAGGTGGTGGTGAGGGGAGCAGCTATATCTAAATCCAAGGGTCTGCAAGGAGGTATAACGCAGAGGCGAAACCTGAGGCAATTATGCGTAGAGGAGAGAACTCCCTTGAGGAAGCCGAAATCCTAAGTCAATTGCAGCAGGAGTGTGGAGGGCACTGGGAGAGATTATGCAACTTGAATTACAAGAAACACATAGAGAGGCAGCATGCTGGTGGGGACAAACCGGGGAGGTTGCTAGCATGGTTGTATAAAAAAGAGACACCCAGACCAACAATCAGAGCAATAAAGGGCGAGAATGGTCAAATACTTGACACCCAAGAGGGCGTGAACGGCGAGTTCCTTGAGTTCTACCAGCAACTGTATGGAGACGTAGCAGGGGGTGAATGGAGTGAGATGGTCGAAACACTGGAGGATATGGGCTTGCCTAAATTGGGAACTGAAGGGAGGGAGAACCTAGAGGCCCCCATCACGGTGGAGGAACTAGAAGCAGTGATTAAGCTATTGCTACTAGCAAAGCCCCGGGAGCGGACGTACGGACTCCCCAGTGAGTTCTACAAAACATATAAGACGGAAGTGCTCCCCCCGTTACTGGCAATGTTGAACGAAGCGTTAGAAATAGGGATACTGCCGGAATCCCTGAGAGAGGCAATTATTATTCTGCTTCTCAAACCTGACAAGCCGAGCACGGACTGCGGGTCGTATAGACCGCTATCCATGCTGAACCAAGACAGCAAGATACTCATGGCTGTGCTGGCAAATAGACTGAGACAAGTTATTCACAAACTCATACATCCTGACCAGACCGGATATGTTCCGCACAGAAGCATATCCTACAATCTCAGGAAGCTCCACCATGTCATAGAGCAAACGGAAAGGGACACGCACGAAGTTGCAATTATTTCATTAGACGCGGTGAAGGCCTTCGACTCTGTCAAATGGCCTTGGCTGATGGCAGCCCTAAAAGAATATGGAATTGGGCCCGGGTATCTGAAGTGGGTGAAACTTCTGTACAGTAAACCACTAGCTAGAGTCAAGACGGGCGCGATCATCTCAGATAGGTGGCAACTTAGTAGGGGCACCAGACAGGGATTCCTTTGGTCCCCGATGCTGTTATCCTAGCACTGGAACCTCTAGCGATATATCTGAGGCAACAATATGAGGAGGTGGGGATCTACACGAAAGGAGGGCCACATTTAATATCAATGTATGCTGATGATATGCTGTTATACTTGAAGTATCCTGAGGAAAACCTGCAATATATCCTAGAAGTTATGGAGCGATTTGCGCTGCTCTCTGGCATTACTGTCAATCCTAAAAAATCATGCATATTCCCCCTGGGGAGATATTAGGGGATTCTGCGAGAAAATCTACCAGTACTACAAATACATTGGGAGACCAGAACCTTTAGATACCTAGGGATTGATATCTATCATACGGTAGAGGATGAATACAAGCATAACACAGAGAAGGCAGTGGCAAACATTGAAAATAGCATGAGATTCTGGGCTAAGCTCCCTTTGGCCATGGTAGGGAGGGTGGCATTGTTGAAGATGGTGGTATTGCCGAGGTTGTTACACTTTTTCGGGAATATACCATATATGATACCCAAGAGATTCTTTGTTAAACTTCGAAATATATGTAGAGGGTTCATATGGCACAATACCAGGAATAGAATAGCCCTGTGGAAACTGCAGAACATGTATGATAAAGGGGGCATAAAATTGCCCAAATTTGAGGTCTATTATTTGGCCAGTCAACTACAATATGTGGCTAAGTGGCTAAAGGAAGACTCAACATCGGAGTCTAGATTGCTGAGGTCTGAATGTGTTTCGTTCTTTTTGAAGGAATGGATATGACTGCCAAAACCAGAGCTAAAGGGTGTATGAGGATGTTAGAACTGGGATGGAAGATGTGGCGTAAGGCTTGCCAGGTCATGGAGAACCCGACCCTGTGTTCTCCGCAAGTGCTGCTAGTGGCATTGACCGGAGTGGACGAACAGCTGAGGAAGACAATTCGTAAGCACTGGGAACCGGTGGGCATTGCAACGTTGGGAGATGTATGGCAAGATGGAAAGGTAATGGAATTTAACGTACTGGTAGAGGAAACAGGTTTACACTCAGGGCAGTATATTACTTACACCAGACTGGTACGGCGGGTTAAAGAGACATGGTCTGAAATAGCGCTGGAAGACCAACCCGACACGGCCATAGAAACAATTTATGATATCTCAGAGAGGGGGAGGGGGGGCACGAGGTCTCTCAAATTTTGGAACTGCTGATGTCCAGGGTGGGGAAGGAGGTGACCCAGCTGAGACGGGACTGGGAAGAGGAAGCCGGGGAACCCATGAATGATGGGTTGTGGGCGAGGGTTCAGAGTTACCACAAAAAAGTGTCCAGGAATGCGAGGCTGCAACAGATCCAGCTATATGCTACTCACAGAGCGTACATGACCCCCACAGAGGATCGCTCAATTCAAGAACGCAGAAGTACAAACATGTCTCAAATGTGGGGAAGTGAACGCAGGGATGATACATATGTTCTGGGCATGCCTGGAAATTGGGAAGAAGCCCACCGCTTAACCGAGAAAGGGATCACGTTAGATGTGGAATCTGTGTGGGCATGCATGGTAGGGTGGTTTTCACTACCGCGCAAACTGAAACACGTGAGTAAACTCAAGGACTTGGCATATATACTTGCCAAGCGCAGAATAGCCATGGGTTGGAAAGCAAACAATAGACCAAATGTAGAGGTTTGGTGGCATGATCTCCAGAAATGGGCAGAAGTGGAAACAGCGGTATGGAATGAGGCGGCCAATAGGGGAGGGATGAGGAAGCAGAATCTCTGATGGCCTGGAGACACTTAGTGGCCACACTGTCTGAGTCCACCCAGCCCTGCCTAAACGAACATGATTCCTCCAAGAATACAGAGGGGGAGGAGCCCCTAGAGGAAACAACGGCGGACGGCGTAGTGGAGTAGGCTCGAGTTGGGGGGGGGGGGCAGGGTAATGGGGAAGCAGTGGACATGTCACGATATTGTATATGATGCTTGAAGTTATATGTTATGCACTGTTGGGTTCGTTTTCTTTTTTGTTGATTGGTTGTTGTAAAAGTTAATAAAAATGTATTTAAAAAAAAACAAACAAAAAAAACTTATAAAATACTATCCTTGAGCCATAAGTGCCTGGCTAATCAAGCCCCTGTGTATTTATCAAGGAGAATTCGGAAGGCTCGAATTACTCTATCTCTTCAGTCGAACAACCTTAAATTATTCCAGCCTCGCTTTAAGTTACAGAATTTTGGGGCAACCAGCTTTGATGCTTCCGCCCCCTGTCTTGAGAAATATTCCGGATTTTATCCATTTTAAGAGGGCTATTAAAGCCTTTCTTTTCAATTCAAAAGATTAAAGCGCCTTTAGTTTCCACTCTGACAGCGACCAGGTTTCTGACCCCTGACTTTTCTCTATGGTGTGTATGCTTTGTACCTGTGCGCACTGAGGCCTTTGGGCATGTTGCGCCTTATAACAAATTCATAATAATAATTGTGAAATCTCCCAGTGAAACTTCCATCCCACAAGAAAATATGGTAGAAGGGGTTTGGTTATAAAAGGTCAGGAGAGGCAGTGTTCAGGGAGAGGTTCGGTGAGGTTGAAGGAGGATCAAGAAGTCAGAGATGAGTGTGAAGTAGGTTGAAGGAGAGTACTGGCATGTATGGAGAGAATGAAGTTAAAGTGTTGGGATTTAGAGCATGGTAAACATTTGGTGTGAGAATGATTGAGGGTCATTTAGGAAGAAGAACAGGTAGGGTTTGAGTGTAGGAGTGTGAGAGGAAGAGTGGAGAATAGCGAGGAGGAGTAAGAGACAGAGTAAAAAGAGGATTAAAAGGAGGTGTGACAACAGCGAGATAAGAGGTGTAAAAGAGGTGAGATGCAGAACGATTAAGAAGAGTGGGAGGAGTTGCAAGAGCATATTGGAGTGGGAGAAGTATTAGGAGGAAGAATCTGTGAAGACTAGAGAAATGGAGGGAGAAAAGACAAGATTGAGAGGGAAAGGGAAGACTGTGAATCACCCTGAGGGGGACCATCCCGGTTAGGTAACGTAGGAATTCCTGGAGGGCGGGAGACAAGGCCACATCTTTTAGGCCGTCGTACAGATAGGGAAAGATGAGAAAGTACGTCAACCCTGCCTGTAATCGGTCAACCAGTGAATACCCAGCTGGTGATAGGTGGACCAGGGCTGAGGAAATGCGAGACCCAAATGTTGAGGGATAGATTTAGGGAACCACCCCTAGACCTGGTGCTCCACCCTTGTGTACAAGTAGCAATAAAAAGCATTTAACTATTGTCTTGGTCTGAATGAGTTATTGAAGACTAGTCACAGATTCCACAGCTGACGAATGGGGATGTGGGGGGTGTAATCTTGAGGTATCAATCTGGACAAATTTGTGACTCACTTCTAGGTATGAGGTGAAACACTGAAGGACAGCCTCACCGATTCTCATGCAGTTGTGTAGTATGCCACTGTGGGCTTGATGATCTACTGTGGAGAGATTGAGGTGTACCAGGAGGCAGGGATGGAGGAACCAGTGAGCATAGTCTACCACTGGAATGGTCGCAGTCTCTATCCTCGGTCTGGTCTAAAGCCAGATTGGTAGGTCTGTAGGGGGTTGTTGGTGTGGATATGTGCTAGAAGTTGAGTGGCTGTGGCTCTTTTGAGGATCTTTTTTTATTTTATTTATTTATTACATTTGTTGAACGCCCAAACTCTCGGGTATCACAGTGTTGTTACAGACATAATACAAATAACATAATTGCAAATACATCAAGAAAGCACTGATACAGAAAGTTCCATAGGTTAAGGCATTACATGGTCACTTACATCGTTTACTGATTCTGGTGACAATCTACCCCAAGGAGGCATGTATTAAGGCCTCGGGGCCATGACTAGGCAGCTGCTGCCATCTGCTCTGGAGCTTTGCCAAGGGAAAGGAAGATGTGTGATGAGATAGTTGCTGAGGTCATCAGGTTTTATTTTTTTAACAAGTAGAGTATTTCCCCCGTTTTGAGGGTAGTGGACACCTTTCCTTTTGTGTGGGATGCATTCACGATAGCCAGGAATGGGCAGATTTACATAGTAGAGACCCTCGGGTGAAATGACTGGGAATATGTGGAACGCAAGAGTAATGGACACCCCCTCAGACTGACCAGGTTTTAAGAGTATCACATAAAGGGCCTGATTCATGGAAGTGTTTTATAATGGCATAATCCCATAGGAAAACGTTCCATGAATCGGGCCCAAAATCTGTTTGGTGATGTTGCCACTCTGAAAATCATTTTTAAGAGGTTTTGTTTTTCATTTGATCAGTGCAAGTGTGTTCCTTTTTTAAAATGTTTGATTTTAGCATGCTCAGAGTTGTTCTGTAAGTGAAACAAGCATTGGAAAAGTCAATAGGTTTAACGTTGTGAAGGTAGATGGTAGGATTCTTTTTGCAAAGCTCCCAAATGACACAGAAGGGTTGCACTATTTATTTGAAGAGTTAGACATATTGACGTGGCCTATGCATACTATTGTAGATGTTGCCCTTGCCAGATTGCCAGCCTTATTCTGTCATCCTCATCTTCCTCCTCTGCCCAACCTCGGGGCCCCTCTACCACCTGCGCAGGGTGTACCTCAAGCCTGTACCCCTCCACGTAAGTTTTTCGAATGTGGCAACCTGCTCTACGTCGCTACTCTCAACTCTCGTTCTGCTGTCAAACACTCCATCAGACACCTCCTCGAAGAACTCGACCTAGATGTCCTTGCTCTCACCGAGACATGGTTTACGGGCAGTACTGTCACGAGTTTTGACACTCTCCTTCCTGTGGGCAACAAGATCATCTCTGAACCCAGAACCAACCAACCTGGAGGTGGAGTGGCCCAGATCTTTCCGGAGTCGGTCCCAGCGTCTGTCATCCCTACGCAGGCCTACTCCTACTTTCTCTATCTCTCCTGGCCTCTCTCTAACTGTAGCCACCATCTACAGGCCACCTATCCAGGTCGTCCTCTTCCTCTCTGAATGGGCCGACCTCTCCTCTTCTCTACTTGCCTCTACTTCTCAACTTCTCCTCCTCTGAGATCTCAACATCCACCTGGATGCTTCTAATCCCTCCTCTGGGCTTTTCCGCAACCTCTGCAACACTCTCTCTTTCCATTCTGCCCTCTGGCCCGACACGCTCTGCCGTACATACTTTGGATGTTCTCACCACCTCAGACACCCCCCTCTCTAACCCTCTGACCACTCCTCTGTCTTGGACTGACCACTTTCTACTCTCCTCTCATCTGAAACTATCCCTCAGGCAAAGCCACCTTCTCGGCCATTCGTCCCATGAAGCGTGTGTCAGTGGATGCTTTTGCCTCTACTTTCTCTGCTCCTCCTACTACTGTGGCTGACTTACACCATGACACAACTCTTCCTAAGCTGCATCATTCTATTTCCAACAACCTGGACATCCTTGCCCCCATCATGATAATCCGGCTGAAGCCTACCTCCAAGTGCAACTCTTGGTATGATTCCGACCTCATCATCCTGAAACGCAAGTGCAGGTTGGCTTAGAGGAAGTGGAGGGCTTCGGGCGCATCCTGTGACAAACTGGTCTGCCGTCTGCTCCAAAGGCAATGCAGACTCTCTATCCTGTTCAAGAAGAGAGCACACATTCAAGCCTGCGTCTCTGCGGCCTTTAACAACACGGCCAAACTCTTTCAAATCTGCAAGGAACTGGCCAATCCTGTTGCAGTCTCTACCTCTCCTGTTCCCTCCAAGGCCCTCTGTATGACTCTGGCCTATCACTTTTCTGCTAAAACTCAGGACATACTGTCCTCTATCTCCTCTTCCTCTCCCTCTTCCTCTCTTGGCCCCCTTTGCCCATCTCCCCTTCTCCTCCTTTCTCCTTTGTCTCTCTGACAACACCTGACCAGGTTTCTAGACAATTCCAATCTATGAACGTGTCGTCCAAACAGGTGCTCCCCTGCTCCTCCAGTACCACCAAGGACCATATTGACACCATTGCTCCAGCCTTGGCTGATTTCTGTAATCACTCTTTCGCCACTGGAACTTCCCCTTTCTCCTTAAGCACTCCCTTGTGCACCCCATCCTCAAGAAGCCATCTGCCGATCCTACCGGCCTGGCAAACTATCTCCCAGTCTCCATCACCCCTTTCCTGGGCAAACTCCTGGAAAAGCTGGCCATCTCCCAGCTTACTCGCCACACTGAATCTGTTGGTTGTCTCCATGACCATCACTCTGGCTACAGAGCTGCCAAAGGCATGAAAACCTCTCTCCAGAACACCCGTGAAGATCTTCTCTCTAACCTTGATTCCAGCATTCCTTCTTTCCTCATCCTGCTTGATCTTTCTTCTGCTTTCGACATGGTCAATCATGCCATCCTGATCAATCGACTCCGTGAGAACCTGGGCATCACGGATCAGGCCTTGGAGTGGCTGACCTCCTTCCTCTTGGACCGCCCCTCCCAGGTCCAACTTGATCCCTTTCTTTCTGCCACCTCTCTCTCTACCTGTGGCGTTCCCCAGTGCTCTACCCTCTCAAGCTGGTTTTTCAACCTCTACTTGGCCCCTTTGGCCCACCTGACCTTTACCTTCTCTAACTTTCAGTGTTATGCGGATGACACTCAGCTTGGTTTGGAGTGGTTTGTTCGCCTGATAATTGGTTGCGGCGAACTGTTCGAAATAAAACTGCTTGCATGCGAACAATCATCAGATGAACAAACGTAAACCAAAATGCAGCTCGCCCCCCTCCCCTACTTACATGGTTGCTCGCTTCACCCCTGCAGCGGCAGATCCGTCCCACTAACGCGGGTCGGATCCGACCCCGCAGGGTCACTTTTTCTTTTTTTCGGTACCCCGCCTCACATGTTGAGGAAGTGCAGGACACCCCAGCAACCCCCGCTCCACATATTCACATATTCGGTATGTATTAGCCTAATTGTTTATAATCGATCAAATAGTACTGGCTGAATTCGATCAATTAAAAACTAACTATTAGGATAATACCTTCCTTCAGGCTTCCCTCAGCCTCCTCTCCTCTCTCGCTCATTCCTGACTGTCTATCCACGATTCATGATTGGTGCGCCTCCAACGATCTCTGCCTTAATGCCAGTAAGATGGAGATCCTTCTCTCCTGCCCATGCTTTCCCTCTCTCACTCTGGCCATCTGCGTTGGGCCCTCTTCCTTCGCCTTCCTGCGAGACAAAAAACCTTGGTGTCATATTCCACTCCACTCTCTCTTTCTCTCCTCAAATCTCGGATGTCGCCAAGAAGTCCCACTACCAGCTGCGCCTCCTCAAAGGGACTCTTCCCTTTCTCACTTTCCCTCAGAAGCTCACGGTCTCCAGAGCCCTGGTTCTCTCTAGGCTGGACTGCTGCAACAGCCTCTTTCTCAATCTGTCTTCCTCTACTCTCCGCCCTCTGCAACTAATCCAGAACAGGACTGCAAGACTTATCCTTGGCCTCAAGCCCAGGGACCATATCTCTCCAGCCCTGAAATCTCTCCACTGGCTCCGAGTTGCTGCAAGGATCAAGTTCAAGACCCTTTGCATTGTCCACAAGACTTTCTGGGGCCTGGCCCTGCACTACATCCACCACTCTCATCCAAAATACCTTCCTTCTCGAGCCCTTCGTTCAGCTATCTCCAACTCTCTAAGGCCTAGAATCTTCTCCAGGTAGAGCTTGGGGGGTAGATCTCTCTCCTCTGCAGATGCCTCCCTCTGAAATGGCCTTCCTGCCCCTCTCAAACTTGAGCCGGACCACCTGAAGTTCCGGAATCAGCTCAAAATGTTCCTCTTCTCCTCTGCTTTCTCTTTCTCCCTTCCCTGCTGACCTACCTGTCTGCTGTACCGACTGGTTGCTTGGCTACGCTCAGAGTCTCACTGGGTACCAGGCTCTTTCTTGATCAGTCACCCTTGCACTGCCTCCGGGTCTACCACGCACTTAGGGGCTGTAACTGTAACCTTACAGTCCCTTGTTCTCCTTGCACTACCCAGAGCTGCACTGCCTTGCCTGCACTTACTCAGAGCATTGCTGCCCTGATTTCCCCTCCTTGCACTTCCCCCCTCCCTTTCCCCTTGCAGTTCTCGTATGATTTGAATGACACAAGGCCTAATAAGATAGTTTGTCATGTCCTCACTTTGTCTTCTCTCCCTTGTCTTGTCGCGCATAGAAACACTTGTGTACAGGCGCGTTATAAATGACTTATCATAGCATTTGTATTTTCATTTCTCTGACTAGCAACTAGTGTGCGTGTTCCAGAAATCATGTGCATACCCATGAATCCATGTTGTTTTCTAAATGCCCACGATACTAACAGAAACTGGGGCCCGCTACATCCCTTCTAGAAACCTGTGTTGGGCCAAACTAAGTTCAAACAACACAAATGTGGTCAAATGTTAGGGGTAGCAGACCTTAAATCAACCAAGCCACTAAATAAACTCAAAGTAGCACAATTCGGAGAGGCTTTTTACCAATTTAGCACTGAGACGGTATTCCCCAAAATGGATCGGCTCGACCCTGCTACGCAAGTTAAGAGCCTGAGCGAAGTGATGTTCTCTTAATGCTGGTGGTAGTGGTATTAGGAGATGCTGTCACTGCTGAGCCCCTGTTTTAGAAAGACTGTGTGTGGCAGTAGAGGTGGCAAATGCAAATAAACATACAATAATACTAAGGACCAATGGGGTATAGGAGCAGTGATGCTTCACTGCACTGTTCCTTCAAGCAGGAGCCAAGAGAGTTCCTCACCCAACAAATCAACACTGTCTGAATGTTACAAATGAGTTTCTAATGTACTTGCTCTCTCGCGTACCCAAGGTTGAATGGGGAGGGTGTCACTTAGTAATATATTTTTGACTTGATAAAAAATCTAGTTTTATGTACCCCTTTCTTGTGGTCACGTTTGGAATAAATGTTGCCTTATTCTCATGCTAGATGTTCAACCTAACTGATGCACTCGTGTGTCCCTTAGGGCATGGGTCTCACATGTGTGCCTACGCAGAGCACATGTAAAACTAGTAACTGCATTAGGCTTAAAAATGATGCTCCATGCTAGAATTGCAGTTCCTGTTTCCTCTGAAAGCTCTGGATAATACACATCATGAAATGAAGCTCTCACCCCTTACAGAAACCTCTATCCTAGAACCCTACCTTAGCAAATCAGGGCCTGCCACCAGATTTCTCCCACCCTGTCAGGGATGCAAACATAGGGAGTACCTAATAGTGCCATCTCCTTCTGACACTCCTCACAGGATGCATATCACGGCCATGCCTGCCCACTAGGAGGGAATGCCCATGACGCCCCTCACTCATTTTAAAGAAGCAGAGCCCAGTGTAATCTAGCCGCTGTAGGGAACATCTGATTTTCCCCCCACAACTAATTGTGTGTGCTGCATGCAGCAATGTAAACGATTTAGAGTGCCCCCCAAATGGTTCCAATAGTGCGGTGACCCCAGGGAAATCGCCAGACCAGTCGCACTGTCTGTCCTGCTCATTAATAAAAATGGATCGGATGCGTAACCACTGGTGTACTCTGGCCTCCGGCACCGAGAACATGAATGGTCATTGCACAGAATCAAAAGCATTAATTTGGCAAATGCCAGCAGCTGCTGATACAGAAGTGTCAACACATTGAATAACCCTGACTGGTCAGGCACCATTCTTAATGATAGTAGTGGCAGGAGCTGGTGAGGCAGTACGTTGACCAGGATTTACTGTTTAAATTAAGTAATGGCAGTGGATGGTAGGGTTGGTGTTCTCCTTGCTGGGTTTCAAGAGTTCTGTTATTAGGTCCTCTGTGGTAGACAGTGGATGGACCCCATTTGTGAGGGCCTCCTGTTAGCGCATTTTTAATTAAGGTGCTGTAACCTGAGCAAACGCCTTGTAAAACTCTATGGTAATTCTATCCGTCCGAAGGGCCTTACTGGAAGCAAAGTCACAAATGGCATCTAATATTTCCTTGACCGCCATGGGTGTGTTAGGAATTTCTCTGTACGAGACATCCAGGCAGAACAAGTTGTGGGCTACATTGACCCACTGAACAGAATTTCGCCAAAACCAAGCTGCATTTGCGCAGAAACAGCAAAATGGTTGCGCTGACTCCTGTGAGCACCATGGCATTAAAACTGCGTTTTGCAGCAACAAAAAGATGCCTGCACCATCTTGCCAAGCATACATTGGGCAGGATGGACCAAGAGGACACACTGAGGGAGCGGAGCGTGCCAGTGTGTTCTGACATATACAGATGGAATAAAGTGAAAAGTCAGCACTGCTTTGCTGAAAGCCCAAAATCCCCATTAAAAAGGAAACTTTTTCACCTTTAAAAATGCTGCTCTGACGCGGTTTCCATCTGTTCTTCCTTAAACCACCATGATTAATAAGGCCCTGCCATGCCCAGTATATCTCATTGTGCTTCAGCAAAACCAGGCATCATTTCTGAACGACAGGCTGTGTCAAAAGAAAACTCAACAAAGAGCTTCACTTTTCCCGCACGGGGAAACGCGTTCATTTTCTTTACAATGTATCAAAGCTCAGTAGTTCAAAGAAACTCCAGCTATCTGAGCCATGTCAATTTTAATACATCTGTGCTTCAAACAAAACTCCTGCATACAAGGAAACAACTATAGCTGAAAGACAGTGTGGGAATCCAGAGGGAGATGCAAAACCGAATTTAAAAAGAAATGCCAGCTTTTCACCACACATGTAAAATGGGCTTTGAAAACTCAAGGAGAGAAAGGCCTGTTTTAAAAGTAAACTGTTGAATGAAAGCCTGCCATTATCTAGCAATGTGAAGGGCGTTGTTGCTGGGGAAAATACACACATGGGTTATTTTATTCAACTGGCTTGTTTAATTCAGAACCAAATATAAGAAAGTAAAACTGTTAAACTATATTGACTGGATTTTGCAAGTCCCAAAAGAAAAATCGGTTTTCTGCTTGGGGGGGATGCTACCAACAAAGGGGCCTCTCTCAGCAGATACTAACACCACAGTGATAATTATTAGGTTGGACAGAATCTAGTCTAGGCTGAACCCACTGACAATGGGACTTCCAGGACAAGAAAGTGTGAAATGGGGAAGGGGCAGTAAACCTTCAATCCAGATGGGAAACCCCCACCTTGCTCTGGAGGAAATGACAGTTGGTGGCAGCTGAAGAAAGAAAAGAATGGCCCAGTGACAAAGGACTGCCATTTGCTTCCAAAGACCATTTATGAATAAAAATGTAAAGACGTTTATCTCTGCAGCAAACTTTGTAAAAATGTAAAAATGCAGTTTAAAAGTGATTTTTTGGGCTTTCATTTAAGACGTGGTAGAATTCACTGACCCTTTGGGAATGGAAATGGCAAAGAATCAGGGATTACAAGGAAAGTATCCATGATGCCAATGCAGATTTTTATACTTGCATCCCTTATGTTAATCCACACGTGTATAAAGTATTGGAATTGTAGGCTGAATCGTTCATACTCCAAATTACCAAAAAGTATTACAAGGGCGAAACAATGTTGCACGGATTGCAGAGTTGGAGTGTTATGCTCTACATAAAATATGTAGCCTGTGTATATAATTTGCTAAGAGATTTCCACTGTATAAATGTACCATTTGTGGCAAAATCGGATTTTGGCTAAAATAACTGTAGGAGGTTTTTTGAACATTGTAAACTCACACCATAAATCTGCCCTCCTGCTTTGAAATCCAACCAGTTGAGAGCGAGGCAGAGACTAGCTCCCCTGGCCAGTCCCGTCAGTTAGAGGTGTGCTTAGCTAAGCCTGCCCAGCCATATACTTGGATGATGTAACTGTGTATTATAAATAAGAGTCCCTGACAAGACTCTAGACAGACACACTCTTGTTGATTTTCCTGTGCCGGCGTTCCTGTCCATTCATCCTGCTGACTCCAGATCCCAACTACAAGGCCAAAGCATTGCTGACCCTACTCCAGGGCCCACTGCAAACCCCAAGCAGTGCTGATCCTATTCCCAGCAAGGCCATTGATCCAGAATCAACCCACTAATCTCCCATTAAAAAGCGGAAAGCTGTGGTACCTTTTGCATCCTGAACCAGCCTGGCCCACTAACTGCTTGCCCACTAACTGCATCCAGAGGTACCTGTGCCATCCAGTGACCAGAATTACCATCCAGTGACCCGACCCTGCCCAGCTGTCCTTTGCCAGGCACTGCCGTGTAGTGACCAGAACCATTGATGGTCCAAAATCCCAAAACTAAAAGTGAACTATAAGTATAATCCCTACCCCATAGAAATCCGTAGCCTACCTTGTTTTGCATTTGTCCTTATCCCAATCTCTAAGCCATCCTATTCTTATCCGGGTAACTTGTTAAAACTGTCAGAATTCTCTGTGTTCTTGCCCTTGATCTGCAAGCGTTAGCGCCACTTTTCTCTTCATTCCTGTCTTGCATAGATCATAAATCATTAGCGATATTGTGTTTAAATAAATTAATTTGCCCTAAAGAAAAGGGGTACACTGCGTGAAGGGTTACATCTGCAGCGTAACTTTCATATTCACGGGTGGCGTTCCTCTTTTCTTAGCCATTAAATCTAGTTTAAGTAAAATTTGCCTTTCACTTTTTAAAAAACGAGTTTCTCTTTTTCACTGCTATATTTTCCTAAAAACGAACCTCACTCTACCTTCCAAATCTCTCTCAATTCACCAGATAGAGACCTATTTTCACCTCTATGTTGTACCTGTGATATATATCTATCCCCAACCCAAAAACCGCACTCCAAATCAGAGTATTTCACCCGTTTTTATAAAAAACCGTTTGAGTAAATTTACACGGAAATCGAAAGAAAATGCAACTTTTACACGTGTCATTTTGCTGCAATCTGCTTTAAACTTTCTACTTAGTTTTCAATTGTATGCTCTTTGTAATCCATTGCTGGTGATTGTTGGTGTCTATGCATTGTTGCTTTAGTGAGAAATTGCATTTACCTTAAAGTTTTTAACACACATTAATTAATTATTTGTCTATTTCCGAGTGTCATTTCATAACATTGCAAGGGGCTTAAAATCCGTTTTCCACTGTTATTTGGTGAGGAAAGGTCAGATTTTGATTCCGTTTTCTGCCTCTCATTCCTGATTACCTGCTGTGTCTTTCTATCCATTCAGAATTGATTATTTGTGGGTTGAGGGAACATTGCAAGAGGAAATCCTAACTTGGGTGCTATCTTTCCTAAATCCAAAAGTGCTCCTATTCCCTGGTGTTTTGTATAGGTTCCACTAGAAGGTTAAATCAAGTGTATTGCTTACATCCTCATTGTAATTATCACCCCATTGGTGATTGCTGCCCCATATTACATTTTTTTTTTATGATTTCTTTTGAATTTTAAAATAAATAAATATTGCATTTACCAACTAGCCTGGTTCATGGTCCATAGTGACCCGGGGTATTTGAAAAGGGTGTGTGATGCGAGTTGTGTACCATCTCAAATGGAATCTGCATAAAATAAGGAGTAAAGCATCTCAGTTGTGCGCTACATACTAGGCCGAGACCAAGGTGTGTGTCGCCTGATTGAAATCCTTAACACATCTGGGGGATTGTGCCGGGGATTCGAGTTTGGTTGTCACCCGTGACAGTCTAACACAGCAGACTAACCTGCAATGTATTGATACTTTGTGGTTGGAATACTGTGTTACACTGTACAAGCGCCTCCCAAAAACAAATACTCTAAGTACCAGGCCTGGTTCTAAAAGTAAAACTAAAATCGACCCCAAAATAGACAGAAAAGCAATAGAATACAGGTTACCCTTACATAAATAAATAAATTAATAAAGAAAGAACATGTCCAAAATAACTGTAGTAGAAATCAATATGGCTAGGGAGCACCTTCTGCATAAGCTATTTGTCAGAGGTGAGTGGCCAGAACAGGATGAAAAAGTCTGGCTACAAGAAATAACACAACAGGTCACCGCCATGAACCCGGACATGTGGCAGGACGGTGGCCTATTACACCATGCTTTGAATGAATTATATATGACCCAAAAAATTAAAGAGGAGCAAATCAAAATTGCCAGAATCACAGCCTAAATGTATCTCCACATGGGAGTGATGCGGGAAAGGCATGAGGAAAACACGACTCTTGGGCAGAATCAAGTTGAACTATTAAATAAAACCAGACTGATCTGAATTTAGCAGAAAAAAAATTACAGAAGAGCCAAGAGTTGGAGGTAGAATCTGGAAATTATGTCATAAAATTAAAAGATTTGGCTCTATAACAGCAAAATAATGCAGATCAAGAGACCCAATTAGAGGCATAGAAAGAGGAGTGTAAGGAAAAGGTTGACTCTCTGCACGAGAGTCAACAGAAGTTAAATCAACAGATACATTTTAATAGAGCTTGCACAGAGCATATAGTTACCCTACAAGATCAGATAGAGAAATTGAAAGAGGAAAATAACAAATTCATTATGAGAAACCTCCACTCTCAAGCAGAATTTGATCAAGAGCGCCAGAAATTCAATACCGTCAAGAAACAAAGGGATGACCTGGCTGAACAGAGGGACACCCTAAATCAGGAGAAAGACGCCCTAAACCAGGAAATAAGCAAGTTAAAAACAGAGTTACAGGGAAGTGAGGTAGCCCTCCAAAAACTAAATGAACTCAAAACAGAGTATGGGCATCTACTGGAACACGCCTGATGGGTATGTTTATGTTTATTAGGTTTATATAGCGCTTTAATCCAAAGCGCTTTACAATATAACAACAAGGTACAATAATGAAAGAAGCATATTTACATTCATGAAACAACCTGTGAGACAATATTTAGAACAATTTACTTAGATGGAGGAGGAGAGGGAAGGGTGAGGAGGAAGGGAGAGGAAGTAGTCAAGGGAGGGAGGAACAATATTTCAAATAACTGATGCAATGCAAGTGGGTGTGAGAAGGAAGGGGAAGGGAGGGTAGAAAGGGGATAGGAGGGGAACATGGAAGCTGGAGAAGAGAGATTGTAGGGAAGGAAAGTCAGGGGGGAGTGGAGAAGAAGGGCCTTCAAGGAGGTGCGGAAGGAGGTGTAGGTGGGGATGGAGCGGATAGAGAGAGGTAAGGAGTTCCAATGTAGGGGGGCCAAGAGCCGAAAGGAACGGAAGCGTGAGGAGGCACATGGGGACGGGTAGAAGGTGCTCTGGAAGAGAACACCCAAACCAAAGATGCACAAACTCAGGAGGTGAGTCTCCTGCAACAGAAATCGTCTCATTATTCTCAAACCATACTGGAAGTGCAGAGAGACAATGAGGCCCTCTGTGAAAAGAATGATGGGCTGCACAAACAAGTGGCAGCGCAAGAGCAGGTCATAGAGGCCAGAAAAGCCCTGATAGCTGAGCAAAAGGCTAAGATCTGTGCTTATTATCAAGAAATAGGGGCTGAGAAGCAGAACCTAGCAAGGTTGGAAGAAGAGGGTGCTAGGTTTAATCCTAACTGGAGGGACCCTGAACAGGTAGAAGGGGACAGGGCAACCCCTGATCATAGCATAAGGACCTCTGTACTAAGGGACTCAAACCCATTTAACACTTTCTACACTGCTGACTTCATGGCTGCCGGTTCACATGAGCCGGAAACCATGAGGCCATCAGAATTTAATAGACCAAGCATGATGGAAATGACAGGTCAGCGCCCCCCAGAAATGGATGGACGGGCGTCCCTGTATAGATACCCAAACATTAAGGCTGATGTCTCTGACAAGGAAGTCTCCTATGAGGGGAGAGTCAGGGAATTAGATCCATAGAAATACTACTTTCCAAGGGACCAGTTGGTTCAATGTGATGAAAAACCAAAGGAAATGAGACCCAAAAAGAGCATCCTGAAGACCTCTACCCATTTAGGGCAGTAGGGGGATACTCTGCCAACCCTGGGAGCATGGAAGAGTCAGAAGACTACTCTCCTGAGCACCACAGGAATGGAGAAACTAGGCCCGACCATTCTGCGAGCCCCTCTCAAGCTCACAGAATCATGGAGTGCCTAGATGATCATGAGGGGACCTCAAGTAGTAGCGCCTCTGAGTCTGAGGACGAGTGGACTCGGGTGACTAGGCCAAAGAAGGCAAATAAACTCGAGAGTTATGACAAAAGACCCCATTAGGCAGATTAAGGCCATTAGGAGTGTCATAATCCCATACCATAAAAACGCAAAATATTCTGTTTGAGAACACTTGGAACTCTATGAGCAGATGATGGACACTTAATCTAAAAGACAACCAGAACTGCATAAAGTGTGTAAAATGAACCTTCTCCCCTGAGTACTCCAGCGTCTTTGCTGGAATGGAGGACCAGAACCATTCAGATGGTCCACCTACAGGGCGGTCATCTTGAAACACTTTTCCGCCCACAGAAACCCCCAAGAGGCTTGCAAAGCGGCCTACAATCTGCAGTGCGGGGAAGATCAGGCCCCACGAGAACTTGTGCAGGAGCTGAAACGCGCCAAACCACTAGGAGGGTGCACACGGATAGCAGGGAGTTTATAACCACCTTCTTTCATGCACTCCCCAAGTATATCATGATCCAGCTGGTGAGGGATTTCCATGACAAAAGATCCCTGGACTGGGTCATAGAGCAGGCGACCCGCATTTATGAGGTCCAAAAACCTGCAGAAATAAAAAATCTGGCCAAAAACCCCAAACCAACCAACAGCTGTGCTGCTGCTACGGTGAAGAAGGTGAAGATTGCCCCCATTTTAGACCTAGAGATGGGCGGCCCTAAAAATGTACCTACCCAAAATCAGCGAAATCACAGGCCTAGAAGGCCTTCAGGGCAATCTCAAACAGGTGGCAGTCAGGGAGGTAATCCCACTAATGGGACCCCTACATCCCCTGATTATATCAGTCCCCGATACAAGGGCAACCGACCAATCTTGGGGAACGTATGGACTCCCCCAGCCCAAGGGGGGATCCCATCAGGTAAGTACTACCCCAGGAAACCTCCCTCCTAACTTCCCCCAGGAGGGCAGTAATTCCCCAAATGCTGGTTTAAGTTTCTTCCCCCGATACTCACAAAACCCCAACCTGCAGGACAACCCTCCTTTTATTCCCCGATTTCAGGAACCCAGACAACCCACTCCGGGACAGGGGAGGCCAAGGGCAGGGAGAGCGGAGGCCAAGGGTGGAGGGTTAGCAAAATTCACCACATTCAGGGTACTACGGGAGAAGGGATAGTTACCCTTCCCGTGATCCACCTAGATTGGAACAAAGACCCCCGTACCAGCCGGAACGGGTGTCCCAACTGGAGCGCCAGGCCAAGAACCTAACACAGGATCTGGGTTGCATGTTGAGGGCTCAACAGAACCCTCAGATGAACATGGCGGCTCAGAACCCCACAAACCAAGGGTCTGGTACCCTAGAAAAATGACGGGGCAAGAACCCTGTCAACTCACCGGTTCCAGAGGAGGAGGCATGGGGGAAGGGAGGTGTAAAGCCCTCGAGGAAGTTTCCTTCCTTACTCGTGAAAAGTCCCTGGGCACCCAGGATCCGGAACAAAAATCTCCTACCCCCGAAAATCTGCGACCCAAGGAACAGAGGGTGGGTCGGAGAAATAAAGAACTCAAAAAGGCCCATTTTGTGGAAGAAGTTAGTGTCCTCCAATTTGAATGGGAAGAATCCTTAGAGGATTCTGGGAAAAAGATCTTCTCCTTCAAGGACAGGGGGACTCCTCCCAAAGACAAATGGGTCCCAAGAGATCTAAATGAAGACTGGGTGGGTGTGGGGACTGAGTTAGAATCGCCCATCCTTGAACCCCGCGAAGGAGCATCCAGGAAACCCAATAGTAACAGAGGGATCCCAAACCTCATTCTGATGACTGCCTCCAAAAAGAGGGGGGCAGCCCAGAATCAGAAAAAGTGGATGCCCAAATATCCGAATGTAAAATTTTTCTTTCAGATCCCCAAACTCCGACACAGAATTATGCCCAAACTACACCTGTTTCGTAGTCAAAAATAAGAAAATTGACCACCCAGCTTGCCCAAAATGCACATTACCTTTGCCCATTGGAGGAGAAAGAGGGTAGATTTTATGCCCCGGTCCAGGTGCAAGGGCAATGTACATTTTCGGCGCTGGTGGACACTGGATCCCAAGCTACTCTTCTGTCAAAAAGGGCCTTTGAGCAGCTAAATTCAGGAAGGGGGGAGAGATACCAGATCCCTCTCACCCCTCTTCCTGGACAACTCCAGAACTTCGATGGGAATGAAATTCTTGTCGAGGGGACTGCGGATTTGGAAATAAAAATTGGGCGACACAAAGTGAAACACCCGGTCATAGTCGTGACTTCTGAGGGCACACCCTGTCTACTACGTAATGACATCCTGCGTAGGTTGTCCCCCCTAATAGACTGTGAACAAGGTCTTCTGGACTCAGACTAACAGGCCAATAAAATTGAAGCAGAGTGTCAACGATGTTAGTTTAAATGGCACATGCCACATGGTTGAACAAAAACCTATTCATATTGAGTTTCATTTCCAGAACAATCAAATACCTGACATGACAGTAATTGCTGTAGGACAACAAACTGGTGATAGGAACTCCTCTCCATTCCTGAAAATCAACCTTCCTTCCAGTTTCAAGTGGCATTCCACACTGGAAGGAAATACTTTGAAATTCTATACCAATTCACAATCTGAAAATACCAATTATATAGCCAAAATTGATAACAAACCAGCACAAAGTGTAGCTGGCATTCAGAAGAAGGGCAAACAGCTCTTCTTCCCCATTCAGTTAAATGACGTGAAGGAGTCTGTGCTCGCCTGAGTTGACTTGAATAGCGAAGAAAGCTTCATCAGCGAAGTATTATTCAGGAAACTCCCAAAAGACCAGACCCTGCCCGCTGTGGAGTCAGTTTATCAGTGGGTATGGGGCCTGGAAATTCCCTGCTCCAAACATCTTCTGCTTAGCAGTTGTATGATAAAAATTTCTATAGTTGACAAAAGCATAGAACATCATTGTTGGGTCGTGCAAGGTGTTCCTTCCGCCTTTTACATGGGCAGTCATATCCTCAACCGACTCGAAATTAATTTGAATCCGAGTTATTGCCAAGCCTGGTCCCAGCTGCAGAGTAAATCTCAGGGCCCTGGCAGTCCTAAAGAAAGCCTTCCGGTCAGCCCCATTGTCCCCGTAGGCAATTGAAGTTCAAAAATGGAGAAGAGGTCACCATCCCAGGACTAGCCTACAGATTCCGCATCCCCAAAGGCGAATTGACAGAAGAGAAATGGGTCCATGTTAATCAGCTAAAGAGTTGTCACCATAGGCACACTTTGCAGCAAATTGAGGAGCCAAGAGAGAATCAAATAGAGGAGACATCTGAAGCATGAAAATAAGAAAAAGAAGAATCAGAAGGGAGCGAGGGAGTTATAAATATAATTATGTAACAGGGAGTATTTTTCTTCACTATCTATTGTCATTATTGAATGCATGTGTGTCCCACTGCTGTCAACCCTATTGGAAGGCAGTTAGTGGGAAAATTAAGTAACCAGTTTTGATTTATTTAATAGATTCGTGCTGGTTGTGCCGATTCAAAGACGAAGGAGGACCTTCCCGGCGACCTGGAAGGGAGAAATCAGAGAAAATCTGGGAGTGTCGCTCAACACCATAAAGGAAGATCCATGAGAAAGCTGGGGGTGTCGTTCCACACTCCAACGCGAGACAGCGAGAGGATCAGGGCGTTCCGCTTTCTGATGGAATAAGGACTCCTGGCTGATGAAGCCCACCTTGCCCGACTCTCCCTCTACAAGGATCTCAGAAAAGTCGGTAGTGGGGGGGAATCTGTGGGCTACATTGACCCACTGAACAGAATTTCGCCAAAACCAAGCTGCATTTGCGCAGAAACAGTATGGTTGCGCTGGCTCCTGTGAGCACCATGGCATTAAACTGCGTTTTGCAGCAACAAAAAGATGCCTGCACCGTCTTGCCAAGCATACATTGGGCAGGATGGAACAAGGGGACACACTGAGCGTTCCAGTGTGTTCTGACAAATACAGATGGAATAAAGTGATAAGGCAGAACTGCTTTGCTGAAAGCCCAAAATCCCCATTAAAAAAGAAACTTTTTCACCTTTAAAAATGCTGCTCTGATGCTGTTTCCATCTGTTCTTCCTTAAACCACTGTGATTAATAAGGCCCTGCCATGCCAAGTATATCTCATTGTGCTTCAGCAAAACCAGGCATGATTTCTGAATGACAGGCTCTGTCAAATCAACTCTGAGACAACTCAACAAGGAGCTTCACTTTTCCCGCACGGGAAAATGCGTTCATTTTCTTTGCAATGGATCAAAGCTCAGTAGTTCAAAGAAACTCCAGCTATCTGAGCCATGTCAATTTCAATACATCTGTGCTTCAAACAAAACTCCTGCATACAAGGAACCAACTATAGCTGCAGGACAGTGTGGAAATCCAGAGGGAGATGCAAAACCAAATTTAAAAAGAAATGCCAGCTTTTCACCACACATGTAAAATGGGCTTTGAAAACTCGAGGAGAGAAAAGCCCGTTTTAAAAGTAAACTGTTGAATGAAAGGCTGCCATTATCTAGCAATGTGAAGGGGTTTGTTGCTGGCGGAAAATACACACATGGGTTATTTTATTCAACTGGCTTGCTTAATTCAAACCAAATATAAGAAAGTAAAACTGTTAAACTATATTGGCTGGATTTTGCAAGTTCCAAAAGAAAAATAGGTTTTCTGCTTGGGGGGGGGGGAATGCTACCAACAAAAGGGCCTCTCTCAGCAGATACTAACACCCCAGTGATAATTATTAGGTTGGACAAAATCTAGTCTAGGCTGAACCCACTGACAATGGGACGTCCAGGACAAGGAAGTGTGAAGTGGGGAGGGGGGCAGTAAACCTTCAATCCAGATTGGAAACCCCCACCTTGCTCTGGAGGAAATGACAGTTGGTGGCAGCTGAGGAAAGAAAAGAATGGCCCAGTGACGGACAAAGGACTGCCATTTGCTTCTAAAGACTATTTATGAATAAAAATGTAAAGACTTTTATCTCTGCAGCAAGACTTTGTAAAAATGTAAACATTTCACAGTTTAAAAGTGATTTTTTGGGGCTTTCATTTAAGACGTGGTAGAATTCACTGACCCGTTGAATGGAAATGGCAAAGAATCAGGGATTACAAGGAAAGTATCCATGATGCCAATGCAAATGTTTATACTTACATTCCTTATGTTAATCCACCCATGTGTATAAAGTTTTGGAATTTTAGGCTGAATCGTTCATACTCAAAATAACCAAAAAGTATTTGACGGGCGAAACAATGTCGCACGGATTGCAGAGTTGAAGTGCTATGCTCTACATAAAATATGTAGCCTGTGTATATAATTTGCTAAGGGATTTCCACTGTATAAATGTACCGTTTGTGGCAAAATCGGATTTTGGCTAAAATAACTGTAGGAGGTTTTCTGAACATTGTAAACTCACACCATAAATCTGCCCTCCTGCTTTGAAATCCAACCAGTTCAGAGAGAGGCGGAGACTAGCTCCCCTGGCCAATCCCGTCAGTTAGAGGTGTGCTTAGCTAAGCCTGCCCAGCCATATACTTGGATGATGTCACTGTGTATTATAAATAAGAGTCCCTGACAAGACTGTAGACAGACACACTCTTGCTGATTTTCCTGCCCCGGCGTTCCTGTCTATTCAGCCTGCTGAGTCCAGATCCCAACTACAAGGCCAAATAATTGCTGACCCTACTCCAGGGCCCACTACAAAACCCAAGCAGTGCTGATCCTATTCCCAGTAAGGCCATTGATCCAGAATCAACCCACTAATCTCCCATTAAAAAGAGGAAAGCTGTGGTACCTTTTGCATCCTGAACCATCCTGGCCTTGCGGCCCACTAACTGCTTGCCCACTACCTGCATCCAGAGGTACCTGTGCCATCCAGTGACCAGAATTACCATCCGGTGACCCGACCCTGCCAAGCTGTCCTTTGCCAGGTTGCTGCCGTGTAGTGACCAGAACCATTGACGGTCCAAAATCCCCAAACTAAAAGTGGACTGTAAGTATAATCCCTACCCCATAGAAATCCGTAGCCTACCTTGTCTTGCATTTGTCATTATCCCAATCTCTAAGCCATCCTATCCTTATCCGGTTACTTGTTAAAACTGTCAGAATTCTCTGTGTTCATGCCCTTGATCTCCAAGCGTTAGCGCCACTTTTCTCTTCATTCCTGTCTTGCATAGATCATAAATCATTAGCGATATTGTGTTTAAATAAATTAATTTTCCCTAAAGAAAAGGGGTACACTGCGTGAAGGGTTACAACTGCAGCGTAACTTTAATATTCACGGGTGTCGTTTCTCTTTTCTTAGCCATTAAATCTAGTTTAAGTAAAATTTGCCTTTCACTTTTTAAAAAACGAGTTTCTCTTTTTCACTGCTATATTTTCCTAAAAATTAACCTCTCTACCTTCCAAATCTCTCTCAATTCATCAGCTAGAGAACTATTTTCACCTCTATGTTGTACATGTGATATATATCCCCAACCCAAAAACCGTACTCCAAATCAGTGTATTTCACCCGTTTTTATTAAAAACCGTTTGAGTAAATTTACACGGAAATCGAAAGGAAATGCAACTTTTACACCTGTCATTTTGCTGCAATCTGCTTTAAACTTTCTACTTAGTTTTCAATTGTATGCTCTTTGTAATCCATTGCTGGTGATTGTTAGTGTCTATGCATTGTTGCTTTAGTGAGAAATTGTATTTACCTTAAAGTTTTTAACATACATTAATTAATTATTTGCCCAAATCCGAGTGTCATTTCATAACATTGAAAGGGGCTTAAAATCCGTTTTCCACTCTTATTTGGTGAGGGAAGGTCGGATTTGGATTCCGTTTTCTTCATCTTCTTCCTGAGTACCTGCTGTATCTTTCTATCCATTCAGAATTGATTATTTGTGGGATGAGGGAACATTGCAAGAGGAAATCCTAACTTGGGTGCTATCTTTCCTAAATCAAAAAGTGCTCCAATTCCCTGGTGTTTTGTATAGGTTCCACTAGAAGGTTAAACCAAGTGTATTGCTTACATCCTCATTGTAATTATCACCCCATTGGTGATTGCTGCCCCATGTTAAAAAAAATGGTATGATTTCTTTTTAATTTAAAAACAAATAAATAAATATTGCATTTTACCAACTAGCCTGGTTCATGGTCCATAGTGACCCGGGGTATTTGAAAAGGGGGTGTGATGCGAGTTGTGTACCATCTCAAATGGAATCTGCATAAAATAAGGAGAAAAGCATCTCAGTTGTGCGCTACATACTAGGCCGAGACCAAGGTGTGTGTTGCCTGATTGAAATCCTTAACAAATTCCACTCGATGCGGATCGGTCTCTAGCTCTGCCACAAAATAATGTGCTCTGAAGGTATAGAGAGTCTGGCGGTATAATTTTGAATACATCATTACCCTCCCTGCTGCTCCTATATCTAACCCAATCTGGTGGAAGAACCCCATCAATATCCCCACCTCTTATCAGGGCCTGTTAAATATGTCAACCGGAAGGTTATGGCCAGGAAGTACCAGCCAAGAGATCGCTGGTTGATCCCAAGGCTGGTACTTCCTGGCCATAACCTTCCGGTTGATATATTTAATTTCCTCGGCAGCTAATTTGCAAACTGGAAGTAGCTTTTCTTTAATCTGGGCAGGAATCACTGCTCTGCTTGTGGTTTCAAATTGTATCTATGGCCTCCACAGGTCTGACTGCAAGCAGTTCAATTCCATGAGGATCACTCGAAGTACACAGACATCCTTTGAAATGCTCTTTCCCCTCGGAAACACCTATAAGGTTTTCCAGACAATAAGGTTTCCCAGAACATGGAAAACTCTGGAACTCTTCCCTGCATTCGTCAAAAACCATTATGGTTTTTCCTCTTTCAACATGGGCAGATCTGCCAGTGTGTCAGAGGTAAGCCTCCATCTGCTTATGCCGGGATGACATCTACCTAATGCTATGTTAACAAGTGATGGGGAGTGATCGGATAGTTCACTGAAGAATTACTGGTTCCTTAGTGAACTGTAGAATTCCCAAGACAGCTCAACCATGGATTCAGTCTAGAAGACATGTCTTGAACTGTCAAGTGATGAATTTCTTTTTTAAAACATGCTTCCTCACATCTTCTAGTCGCAAAAATACCAATTTTTTTCTGATTTACTCCGGTGAATTGTACAAACCCTTATCAATGGACATATTAAGTATAGTTTTGGAGTCCACACTTCCACCTAATATCCCGTACCAAGAAGCGTGTTGCATCTGGTAAAGACTGCTGTCTAAATTTAGAGAGAGTCAAAGTTGAGAGCATAGACTTTCACAAACGTAATGACGACACACGCTTTCATCCATGAGATGATGACATATCGGTTATGGTTTTGTACCAGTGGAACTGCAGATTGCAATGAACAAAGTTGACGCCCTCTCCCATAAAGTATGAATAATAACTAGAAAACCACCTTTCAGTATCACATCTTTTGGCAAAATAATAAAAACTTCTATCCAATAAAGGAGTTTTCTGTAAGCATGCCAATTTAATGTGATGCATATCCATATCATTGCAGCCATATGTTACCACACAAGACTTTGCTTGAACGTTGAGCGACCCCACCTATACCGCAGGTGTGATCTGATCGTCAAGCATTGTGCTTGTGATTACATGGCTTTCACTCTAGCTGAAATATCCCTCATATGCCTTGCCCACCTTGTACCACACTGGCAAATCCCTAGTGGGCTGTACCCAAGCACAATACACCAGTCTCTATAAATCCTGACATTACACAATGTGAGGGAACCCTGAGAACCCCCATCCACCCTTTTAAATCATATTAACTTGATGCTTGACAATGTAGGTACCCCATGTCACAAACTGATTGATGGATGAGATCTGAGCCCCAATAGTGGAAAACTGTAGCCACGATTGGGTGAGGCAGAAGGCATGGGCATGGATGGCGGCCCAAGGATCTAGGCACCTGTTCAATCTGGAAATGAGCAGAGAAGACAGATTTGCTAAGAGGGAAAGAAGCATCTTCTCAAGAAAAGTTTCCATGAAGTCTGAGTGGATTTTGGAAGTGTAAAAAATTATGATGTTGAATTCCCAGGGCCTGTTTTCGAGGTCCCCCCCATTCTTGGATCGAGCTACCTCCAAATCCTTCCATAGTGCCAAAGCACTATTTATTTCTAACAGCTGCATTGTTTACTTGTACATCTTGTACATTTGTAACCTCTGCTCAGATTCTGTCATCAGTCCACCTAGTTGCTCGATCTTGTTGTGTGACGAGTGGAACTTGTAGTAATGGCATCTAATTTATGGTCAACGGTGGTCATATTTTTCTGGAGCAGCAGCATAATTAGTGGCCAGTCAAGTTGTGGAGTTTCCTTGAGCCGTGGGCCAGGGGTCTGCTGATCACTCTCACCTTTCGATGTGTCCATCTTCAATGAGCCCCTCTATTTGTATTTCATTAGATTTATCTAGCCCTTTTGCCAAACGCTGTACAATATAAAACATTGGTACAAAAGTATGAAATGGCAATAAATGAACAATTATAATGAATACAATTCATAGGTCAGAGACAGAGGAAAGAAGATGAGATGTTATGTTATGATCATTTGTAGAGCGTGCATTTGTCGCCAGGATGCGGCATGGCGCTAGAAACAGCCATCAGCCCAGAGTGTTAAGATGTGAAAACAAATGGGTTTTCAGACCCTTCCTGAATAGCAGAACATTAGATAATGATTTTATACATAGTGGGAGAAGGTTCCACAGCTGTGCTGCAGCAATAGAAAAGCCTGCCCCCCTACTCGGGTCAATCGAAAACAGTGACACAGAGCATGGCCGTATTCGCTGACCGCAGGGGGCGGTTAGGGACATAGCGCACGAACTTTGCGACCAGATATTCAGCTCCCTGGTCATGGAGAGCACAGTGAACGATACGCAGTGCTTTAAATTGAATGCGCTGGGCCACTGGGAGCCAATGAAGGGAACGCAAAAGAGGAGAAATGTGGGACCCATAAGGGGTACCCGTTGCCACCCAGGCCACCAGATTCTGGAGACGTAGCCGGCCGACCAAGCCCTTAGGCTTGGCAAGATAAAGGGAATTACAGTAGTCCAGCCTGCTCAGAATCATGGAGATGTAGGAGGAGCGCATAAAATAGCAAAAGATGGAGAGGACTGAATAGTTAGTGACAGTTCATTCCAGTCTTTAAGTGCAAAAAAAGAGAGAGTGAAAGCAAGATTGAGCACAGGGTGGTAGGGGGTGTGGGGAAGGTTTAGGGACAGGGAGGAGTCTTGAGTGAAAACGAAGCAAACAAAAAGATTGATAGAGGGTGACCATGGAGGAAATATAGAGTGGGGCGAGACCATGGATAGTTTTATACACTATGCATAGAAAGGTAAAAAGGATACAGGCGTGGAAAGGAAGCCAAGAAATCAAAATGAGAGAAGAAAACAGGAGTACGAGAAGGAGAAAAAATGACGTATGGCAAAGTTAAAGACTGAGCAATGTGTGTGTGACAGGAAACCCGATTAAGAGAGCAGAACAATAGTCACGTTGGTAGAAGATAAGTGAGGAAATAAGGAGGTTATCACCATTAAAGAGAGAAATTGTCAAGCTTTGTGGATATTAGGAAACTGGAAGAGTGGAGTTGAAGAGAATGCCAAGATTATAAGCGGTAGTAGAGAAGGACAGGGAGGAAAGGAAAGAGCAGGAGGAGGTAAGGATGGAGGTACAGATGAGATGGTAAAGAATAGCACCTTGTTTTTAGCACGGTTATGGTGAAGAACATGGAAGTTCATCCAAGACTGGATAGCAAGAAGGCATTTAAAGTAACAGAGAGAATTAGAAAAGAAAAGTAAAATTTGGGAGTTGCCAGCATAAGAGTGGCATGAGAGATGAGAAGAAATA
Organism: Ambystoma mexicanum; assembly: GCF_040938575.1. NCBI lineage: Eukaryota > Metazoa > Chordata > Amphibia > Caudata > Ambystomatidae > Ambystoma > Ambystoma mexicanum. Next base: position 1,467,680,390 of record NC_090931.1, on the reverse strand, counting down.
GGGGCGGTGAGGGGAATAGTGTAGAGCGAGAAGAGGAGAGGGCCAATGACAGAGCCCTGAGGTACCCTGAATTGGAGAGGAAGAAAAAAGAAAAACGTGCCAGCCCAAGAAACTGAGTAGGCCCGCCATATCATTTAAGTAGGGGCGAAACCATCAGAGAACAGATTATTGTTATTATTAGGGTATTTATTGAGCACGGACCTACCTTCGGGAAGTGACAGAGCACTTTACAATCATAGGGGGAATAACACAGTGAGGGAAACCGAAAAAGAAGCGGAGAGCTAACTGGGGAGGGTGGGCAATTGGCAGCATGGGGGAGGACAGTGGGGAGCAGATCAGAGTCTCTGGTAGGGTGAGGAGTGCAGGGTGTATGGACCTTGGTCTTAAGGAGGTTCCAGTAGATCTGAACCTCAAAACTGCAATGTTCAGCCAACTGCATCACGCATCTCACCTGAGGCTGTTCCTGATATGGGAATTGAGGAAGCAGTGTTCCTGTTGTATCCCTTGAATGGCCCTCACGGCATGAAACCATTCAGTATCTCCTCGCACATTTTTCCCGCTCTTTTCTGAGCTTGCCCACTGTTTACAATATTTTGAAAACAATACTGAGATAGTTAAAGCCAAGTGAAAAGAGTTCAAAGGAGGGTGAAATTATCGACAGTGTTAAGAGCTACAGGGTGGAATAATCAACAGTGTCAAGAGCTGCAGAAAGGTCTAAGCGAATGAGAATAGGAGATCATTTAGCCTGATGAGCTAAGAGCAGAGAATTTGTGATGTGGAGTAGAGTTGTTTCAGTGAATTGAAAAGGATGCCATCCAGACTGGTAGAGAGGGAGAAGGGAGTGTTGAACCAGGAATGAGGAAACCTAAGCATAGACCACACGCTCGGGCACTCTGGAAAGACAAGAAAAAAGAGAAATAGGATGGTAATTAGCAGGAAGATTAAGGGCAAGAGAGGTGTTTCTTAGCACAGGGAGAACAATGACATGTTTGAAGATAGAAGGAAGATGCAGTAAGGTGAGTCCTTGATCAGAAAGCAGCAGTGTTGGAATAAGAAAGAGGCGAAAAGGAGGAGGATGGGGAGGGTGAAAGAGAGAAAAGCAGAACATCCGAGTGGGTAGAGGAGGAAGCAAATGACGAGCATAGAAGAGGAACTCGAGGTAAAGCAGTAGCAAAATCAAAATAGGAAAGTGAATAAGATGAAGGATTGGGAAAAGGACGTATACAATATGACTGAGGAGCTGAAACAAGTGCTGGGTGTAAGAGGAGAGAGACAGAGCAAGAACAGGGAAACAGTGTGTTTAGCTGGAATTAGTAGGGAATCATCGGAGGAAGGAAGGAAGGGTGAGATCAGGAGTTGAGTTGAGTTTCCTACTGCCTTTCAGCATGAGTGGTAGCCTGAAGGATGGAAGAGCAGGAGAGAGCCAGGTTTGAGGAGATTTCCAGCAGGAGTAAAAGTTCAAGAGGAAAAGAGTGAGACATGAATAGAAAGAAGTCCGGAATACTAGGGTGAAGTAGCCAAGTCGCTTGCAAGAAGAGAGAAATGATTGGGTGACGGGAGTGATGGGTGAAGGAAAGTTTTGTGTGGTCAAAGTGACGTCGATTACAATGAGAAAAAAATGAAGTAGAAGGAAGGAGCAAGGGGAGAAAGAAGAAAGCAAATAGTGGTCTGAGGAGCAAATTGTGAAGGCCGAAAAGAAAGAACAAAAATGAGGTTAAGAGTAGAAGGAGATTGAACAAGATGATAAGAGTCGAGAAGAGAGAGAAAATGAGAATAACAATGCAGGCAATATTCTGATATGGAAGCAGGGAGCTGTTAAATTGTTTAACAAGGCCTCCCAGACTGTTGTGATGGGTTTGTCCGATGACTAACTAAAGATCTTCACCTCAGAACCACATTTCTATCGTGGGAACCTTTAAATACAGCACAATTCCTCCAGATACAAGATATTGCTGGGAACTTTAGGCCAAAGAGATCTGCATTCACTAAAAAGGCTAAACTACCAGAATTTGTTGAGGTACAGTGACTAAAGCAGATCTAGAAGAATTGGCTAAAAGATCATAAAATGAGTCTATCAGATTGAAGGAGAGTTGATGGTGCCTACTTTGATGACAAAGGATCCTAGAGCTTTCTGGAAATTATTAAATGATGATTCTGGTTTCCAGAAATCTTCTCAAGTAAACCCAATCTCTTAGAATGAATGGATTGGCTATTTGACTAGTATGTATTTTTTTTATTTTTTTTTATTATACTGACATATATTCAGGGAATGCCTGAATTTTATCAAAGTTTCCGTTTCTGTTAAAATGTCCTGCTGTCGGGTTTCACAGAAAAAGCTTCCTACTGATCTTCCAAAACCTCTGCGCTGGTCAGAAAACACAGTTTTCTCAACAAAACCGGGTCTATGTGAGCCTCTAAATCGTAGTAGAGAGGGTGGAGGGAGGATGCCTCGTTGATCTGTTCGAATGCTAGTTCGATTAAATTTGCCATGTCCACCGTCCACCTGGTGGTTTCTCCAGATATCAGTCTATTCCATAGATCATCTTCTTGGAACATCCACGGATTCAAAATCAGAGGTAACAGGTAGGTAGATCTGTTTTGTTTGGTGTTGGGGCAGCTTACGACCAGATGTTTGTGTTTCCACCACCTCTGTTTTTTTGCAAAGCCGGTAACCCTGTTTGCCTACGTACCCTCGGATTGTTAGAATTTCTTGTGTTAGGAGTACGTTTAATCTTGCTTTCATAAACAGGATTATTTTCCTTTTATCTGGGAATTTGTCGGCGTATTTCAGAGGCTTTTTCACTTTGTTAAACGTGGGAGGAAGGTGGGTTAAAGGTTTATTTTCTACTGCTTTCTGTATCATGCTGATCCAGTCCATTTCTTCGATTTTCTGTTTGATTCTGTCCGGGTTTTCTTTTAGATCAATGTCTGTGCATACTATTTCGGACAACCTTTCTTTTCTGATTTTGACCCACTTTTTGAGTGCTTCACATTTACCGTTTTCCAGTTCTTCTTTGATGATGGTATAGGCAGGTAACGAGTCTGCCAGGATTATTTTTCTGTAAAGTCTCATGGCGCTTTGGTCAACTATCGAGGCTAGGGAAACTAGACCCAGTTCTCTTTGAATAGCCGCCATTGAAGTTGAGTTCGGTAGGCCGAGGACGGCTTTCCAGACCTTCCAACTTGTTCCATAATGTCTGGGGGATGAAGAGTGAAGCCTCCATTCCATACGCCAGCGCTGGTACAACTTTTGTCTTGTAAAAGTTGATTGCAAGCCTTAGTGAGAACTTACCGAACTTCCTATCAACAGTTCTCATTTGCGATGTTAGTCTTTTTGCTCTCTCCCAGAGCAAGCCTTGCATTGCCATGTCCGTTCGTGAGTTGTCTATTTGCACACCCAGGTATCTGATATTTTTTATCTTTTCGATCTTAGTATTATCTAGATGCCACGACTCCTGTTTCGAAAGTTTGTTCGGGAGTTTCTCAAAAGTCATGATTTTTTTTTTTGTTTTTGTTTATTTCAAGGGGATTTTCATCGATGAATTTTGCCAGGTTCGTTAATTTGCGCTGGAGTCCGACTTTCGTCTGGACAATCAGTATGACGTCGTCCGTGTACAGCAGTCGCGGTATGAAGGTTTTTCCTATTTTCGGTGGAAAAGTCCTGATGTTGATTTCGGAGTGTTGGAAATCTCCCAAGAATGCAATAAAGAGCGCAGGGGCCAGGGGGCAACCCTGTTTAACCCCCCCTTTTGACATTGATTTCCTCTGAAAGTGTTCCTTGTTGATTTAGCTTCACTCTTATGGTGGTTTGCGAGTGAAGCGCTTTGAGAGGGTCGAGTACTGCTTGAGGGCAATTCCAAGTTTCGAGTTTCGACCACAGCATATTACGGTCTATCTTATCAAATGCTTTCGACAAGTCAACGAAAGCTAAATAGACCTTTGGTGCCCCTTCCTTGACTTTTGCTTTGAGGATGTTGATTATCAGGATGTTGATTGCTGTGGTGCCATTTTTTTGGAACCCTGTTTGCAGAATGTCGTTGCATGGGCCAGTTTTTTCCCAGGCTCTGAAATGGTCCAGTAGAAGAGTTGAGAACATTTTTCCTATAATATCAAGGAGTGGAATCAGCCTGTAGTTTTCAGGGTCTTCCCGGCTGCCCATCTTATAAATCGGGACGATGACAGCTTTCTGCCATGTCTCGGGAATTTGATGTTTTCTCTCACATTCCCCAAAGATCTTCCCGATCACGGTTGACCACTCTTTCGGGAATTGTTTGAGGTTAATGTTTGTCAGGCCATCCGGCCCCAGAGCTCTAGATGTTTTAAGATTTCTAATTTTTGTTTCAATGTCTTCCGAATTCGAGACGTTCACCCAGGACTGGTTAGCGTTACGTTCCGTCTCGCCGAGAGTTTCCTTTGGGTCGTCGAACTCATTCGAGAAGTACTCTATCCATTTGGCTTCTGAAACTGCATTGCTCAATGTTGTGCTCGATGTGGGGTTGGTGTTTTTTATAAGCGACCAAAGTTTGCTTGATTTCTTGGTTGCCAATCTTTTCATCATTTCTTCCGCGTCCTGTTGGTATGGTGCTGCTCTTTGTTGCTTCCGCCAGCCATCGTATCTTTTTTTTTCCCCGCTGCCAAGATGACCAGTCTTCTTTGGTGTTTGTTTTCTTGGCCCTTCTTTTTAATTGTCGCCCAAGTTTCCTTTGCTCCACCAGATCTTTATTGTACGCATGGTTAGGCTGGTCTTGTCTCATCCATCTTCCTACAGCTGGTTTCTGGTAAGGTAATAGGAGCGGCAGGTAGTTAGGTCTCTCATTTGCCATGCTTGACTGGTTATACAGAATTTTTTCGTCCCAGGACGCTTTAATTTTCAAGATGTCTGCTTCTGTTAAGCTTAGCCGTGTTTGTTGGCAGTTTACTTCGGTGGCGACAAGATAGGCTGCTTTTTCTGGTCTCCGTCCTTGCCAGGTACATGCGAGTAAGTTGTGATCGCTATTAGCCGTTTTTAGAACCTTGAAGCTCACAATATTGGGTATGAGGCCTGCTGTGATGAATATATAATCTAAGGTCGCTTTCGAGGAAAAGCGTTCCCAAGTAGGGATGTTTGTTTGTTTCGGAAAAAGTGTGGCTATGTTTTGTATGTTTCTTGAACTGATTAGTTCCATCCATGCTTTCCCACGTTCCCAGGTTGCGTTCCATAGCTCATGGTGTTGTTTGGCAGTAGACTGTCCCTGTTGGTCTTCGTTACAGTTTGCGTTGAAATTTCTGCATACCATGATTTCAATTTCCTCAAACTCTCCATAGAGATGGTCAATGGTCGCTCCCATGGTTGAGCAGAATGCTTTTGATGTCGTCCGTTGGGGGTTCCAGTAGCAATTTATAATTGCTAAAAGGTTCAACCGACCTCCTTGTTTCTTCCAGGTGAGTTGAGACCATGTTGCCAGGATCATCAGCATTTCGTAGGTTTCCTTCCACTTCCGGGGTTCTGCAAGACCAAGGCCTATTTTAATGGCTGTTAATAGGCCCGACGACGGTCTTCCTAGGATGCCCTTGACCGCTGGAGAAATGTCTACAGAGAAACCGTCAAGCGTAGGTTTGTCTAACAGCCATGTCTCTTGGAGACAGTATATCATATTCGCCTAAGTTCACATCTCCAAAAGTTGTTAAATGCATATGACCTCTCGTGTTCCAAGATCCTAGGATAAACTTATCCTTGTCATGTCGCTCCTCTCCGCTCAATGCAACGGTGAGTTTCTTGAGGGCCGGCCCTGGTCGCTGCTATTTAACGATTTTCTTGGTCCAGGTCGATGTGAACCAATCCCACAGGCCTTTCAGCTGTGTGGAATCTGATGTCTTTGTGATGGTCTTTGGGTCGGAAACTTTTGAAGTGAAATCGCTTCTTAGGTGGGGTTCCTCGTCTTCCTTTCTTCTAGTTCTTATGGATCGATTTTCCTGGTCATGATACTTTCTTTCTGAGGCACGCCTTTGCCAAATTTTTTCGCCTTTATCTTTCCGAATACGATCGAATTGTCGATTATCATTTCTTTGGTCATGCAGGGTCCCTCCCCGAGCTGCTTCATCCGCCCTTGGCCTTTTCCATCGATTGTGGCGATAGAGGTCTTCTGTTTTGGAATGATAGTGCGATTCATGCTGTCTTGGTCTTTTCTTTTCTATGTCTCGCTCATTTCTTTCAAGCTTGTTTATTTCAGTCAAGCGGAATCCCATCAGGGCTAGTTCTTTGAATGCCGACTGGTCCATTTGTGTGATTCCTGCTGCTTTTACATGAAGGTATGTTTTGGCCTTATTATCCTTATGGTATGGTTCCACTAACTTGAGGTCCTCAGTTCTTATACACCATAACGATTTGGCTCGCTTCATTATCTGCAAGACTGTTGGTCGGTTTAATATTAGATATTCTTTTTTTGAGTCCAATTGCTCGAGCTTGAATAGGCGGGTCTGTTTGTTTCTTTTGGAGTCCCTTTTCTCCATTTCTCTTGATGATTTCTGATGACCAGGGCTGCCTCTGGGTCTTGACCTTGCTCTTGGGATTGTCTGTTGTTCCTCTTTCCGGGGTTCGCGGCTGCTCTGATCGACATCCCCTTTTTTCGTTGCAGTCGCATTCCGGTTCACGTTTTGCCAATGATCATTCTCTTTGATGGATTTCATTACTTCTCCAGCGTTTTTTTTTTTGGGTGTTAGGTTTGTTGGACATCTTTATGTCATCTTCTTTTGCTTCTGATGGATTTTTTCCCCAATGTTGTGATAAATTCATTAACGCCGAGTTTGTCAAAAAGTCCTCCACTGTTCTCAGTGATCTTAGAGAGATGTCCTCATGTGGAGTTTCTTCGTCGAGAATTTGGATTTCTTCTACATGCGACCCTGTTTTCTTGAGTTTTAGCACTGGTTGCTCCCTTGACGTCATATGACCCGCCGGTGGCTTTTTGGTTGAGGTGGTTGGCAAGTCCTTTATTTTATTTTGAAGAAGTTTCTCTTCATTTTTCTCAACCGTTATAGCCGGTATTTTGCTTTCTTTGTTCGCCATCTGGGGTTGTGCTTCGTACTGTTTGTCTAACTGCGAAGGGTGGGGTGTTGAAAATGTTCTGGTCAACAACTCCATACTTTCAATTTGTCTTTCGAGGGCTTCGATTTTAGTTTCCCAAGCTTTTTGAGGGATACTTTTGTGGTCCTCCACGGCCGTAATATAGCTTTCTACATGTGACATTTTTGATATCATATTTGTAAGAATTGCCGTATTATCTTGGATTTCTTCTTTTATGGCTTCATACAGTTTGCAAAATGGTGCTAGTACGATGGACATCGCGGACATGATTGCGATCATGTCCGGCTTCTTGTTTGGGGAGTCTTTCTGTATGGTTGCGGCTATGTCACTTAAGCGGCGATTTTTTGGGTAAGTGTGAATTTTCTCTGGTCTTTTTGAGATAGCTGAAATGCCCAAAGCCGCACGGTCCATTGAGGAGCTTAGGTCCTGATCCGTCCCTGGTTGAACCGCCGAGGATCTTTGGTTCGTGTGCGGGGAATCTCGCTGACGTCCATCCTCCTTCCCAGACTTTGAAGGAGGCGTAGTTAGGAGACCCGTCACCAAGTGGTGCTTTGTCCATGCGAGTCGATGCTCATTTTCTCTCACGGCACTGTCCCACCGTTGGGCTTCCTCCAGTGGTTGGATAGACCGTGTCGGATCTTTTATGTCGGCTAAGTTCGTCTGCGCCACCTTTTTGTTCGCTGTGAGTATGTCTTTTGACACTATTGCTTTCGGGGCAGAGACGTTTTCTGTTATGCCGGGGGCCGATTGCTCATCCCCCCTTTTCTTTTTAGGGGTTAAATTTTCACCCATAGTGCTTTTGTTCAAGTTTCCTGGGTGTTGGATCTCTTCCTCCGCCGGTGTTACCTTTGGGGTCCAAATAGAGTCCATTTTCCTCAGTTTTAACCCCGGCAGGTTTTCTTGTGCCACTTCAAGCATTTCTGCATCAGAAACCTCAGTTTCTGCCATCAACTTTCGTTTGTATTGTTGGGTGAAAAAGGCCTTTAGTGGGCACGATAGTAGTGGAGAAGACAGGTTTCTAGGCATAGATCCTCTCCTTTTTATCACCTTTACTCCATCCCTCCACCTGTCTTTCAGATCCTTACTCAACAGTTTATTTTCTTGGTTCGGATTAGTCTTTGTTGGTTTTTGCCCCTTTTTTGTTTTAGTTCTTTTCTTTCTTTGTTGATTCGCTGACAACTTTAGTTGCTCCCCCTCCGTTTCCTTATTAGAATCCTCTGGTTCGCTAGCCGAGATACCCTCTGAGATTTTGTCTCCATCTTCAAAGACGTCATCGTTCTCTCTTTCTGAATTAGATTCACTTGTGTGAATCTCAATGTTCTTTTTGTTTCCCTTTTCCGACTTTTTCTCCTCAGCAGCCACTTTGGCCCTGTTCGGAAAATAGGGGCCTTGGCATTTGCTGGCAGAATGAATCATCGCCTTGGTTTTGATTGTCTTCTGCATGACCTCCGTGGTATCTGTAGATTCCAAAGGCGTTGTTGCTAAAAATGTTTTTGTTTTATTTTGATGCTGCGGGCTTAACCTGTGCTCTAAAAGTTCGCCGCATTTTATTCCCCTTTGCTGCCCTTCTTCACTTTAGTCCAACAAGTGTGGGCTCTCTTCTGGGGTTGCCTGTCCCTCTGATGTAGTTGGTTTGCTGAGGGGTTTGCTGAGGGTGGGAGGGAGGAGGTCTCCTTTTCCTCGCCCATCCGCTGGGGTGCCGGCAGGGGTGCCGCATTGGCGGCGGTGTCCTCCCTCCTTACCTCCCCGGGTTCGACTCCTGCAGTCCCGTCCTTCCCACTCTCCCCACTGCCGAGGTTCCGCTTAGATCCCGGCAAGGGCCGTCCTTCGACAGCCCTAGCATCGGAACCACTCGTCCCAAGGACGGATGGCGGGGTACCCACGGCAGCAGAGGTAGACGAGGTGGGAGTGGGGCGCGGGCCTCTTTCTTCTGCCGCGAGTTCTTCAGCGGCGCTGAACTCCTTGCGCTCGCGGTCGCAGGCCTCCGCCTGCGCCTGTGCTCCCGCTCCAGCCCCCCGGCTGTGATGGTCCTCCCCGCCGGCGACGTTGGAGAGCTGGGGGGAACCTTCCGTGGGACTTTCGCTGATGGCCACAATGCAGGTAACAACTGTCTCACTTGGTTCTTGGCTCTAGGCCCTCCGGGCACTTCCATATGGGAGTCCACTGCTTCCCGGGAGCCTTCCTGGTTCTTGGGTTCGATGAAACTTTTACTCGGCGGCGGCTTCTTATTCAGGCCCAGTATGTATTTATCTTCGGTGCCTACAGTAATGATGGCCAGGCAGGGGTCAGCTTTGTGGATACTCAAATTTGATAGAGATGACTTGGAGCAACTCATTAGGAAGGCTAAGCCTTCAAGAGCTGCAGGACCGGATGGGGTGTCCAATCTGGTTTTCAAAGCTGACCCTCCACTGTGGTCTGACATCTTGGACTCAATCTTTAAGAACATAATTGCTAGCAAGATCATTCCAGAATCTTGGAGGACTGCCATTCTGGTCCCTATTTACAAGAAGGGCGATAGGCTTCAACCAATCAATTATTGGCCTATTGCCTTTATTGATTGTAGTCGTCAAATATTCGCCTCTGTAGTGTTAAAGGCGTTGAGTGAGTGAACTGTTGAGGCCATGAAATATGAGTGGCAATCTGGTTTTATAAGGGGTCTGGGGACGCAATTGAATGGCTTCACTGTTATGACCCAAGACGACCTTTCCTCCCTCTCTTCCACACCACAGCATACACCAACACCGGCGCCTCCTTTGCCCCCTCCCCCACATACCCTCTCCTCTCTCACCCGTCACACCTGATGAGGTCACCAGACAAGTCCAGCCTCCAAGGCCTCATCCAAACAGGTGGGCCCCTGCCCCTCTAAAACCATCAAGGACAATATTGACTCCTTCCCCCCACCCTTGGCTGATCTCTGCAATCTCTCCTTTTCCACTGGAGTTTTCCCAACTACGCTTAAGCACTCCCTTGTGCACCCTCTACTCAAGAAACCCTCTGCCGACCACTCGATTCTGGCAAACTACCGCCCTATCGATATCACTCCCTTCCTGGCTAAACTGGAGAAGTTGGCTATCTCTCAGCTGACCCCCCACGCTGAATCTATTGGTTGCTTCCATGACCAGCAGTCTGGCTTTAGAGCATCCAGAGGCACAGAAACTGCTCTTCTGAACACCCATGAAGAGCTGCTCTCAAATCTTGACACTAACACTCCCTCTGTCCTCATTCCCCTTGACCTCTCCTCTGCCTTTGACATGGTTAACCACAACATCCTGATCGCACGTCTCTGTGACACCCTGGGAATCACAGGTCAGGCTCTGGCATGATTAACCTCCTTTCTCTCTGACCGCCCATCCCTGGTGGAACTCAGTCTTTCTGTCAATTATAGCTCTTTCAACCCCAGGGATCTAATCTATCCCCCTGCTTCTTCAACGTCTATATGGCTTCCCTGGCACTTGTGGTTGCCACTTTCACCTCTAACTTCCAGTGTTACGCGGATGACACGCAACTATCTTTCAGGCTACCCTCAGCCTCCTCCTCCTCGCTCATTTCCGACTGTCTGTCTGATATTCAGTCATGGTGCGCTGGAAATTACCTCTGGCTCAACGCTAGTAAGACTGAGATCGTTCACATTAGGACCCCTGCTCCTGCTCTCCCACTTTCACTCTGGCTGGCCTCCCTTGGCCCTGCGCCCACACCCACATGCGAGGCAAAAAACCTTGGGGTCATCTTCGACTCCACTCTCTCCTTCTCCTCTCACATTTCTGACATCTCTAAAAAGTCTAACTATCAGCTACACCTCCTCAGAGGTACTCTACCTTTTCTCACTTTCCCCCAACGGCTCACTGTCTCCAGAGCCCTGGTTCTCTCTAGGCTGTACTATTGCAACAGCCTTATCCTCAACCTTCCTTCTTCTGCCCTGCGCCCTCTGCAACTCGCCCAGAACAGAACCGCAAGACTTATCCTTGGCCTCAAGCCCAGGGACCGCATCTTTCCGGCACTGAAATCCCTTCACTGGCTCCCCGTGGCTGCAAGGATCAAGCTCAAGACCCTCTGCATTGTCCACAAGGCTTTCTGGGGCCTGGGACCTACCTACCTAACGCTGCCTACCTAAACACTGTCCCTCATGAGCCCTCCGCTCCTCTACCTCCAACCTTCTGCGAGTGAGCCGGTTCTCCAAGCAGAGATTTGGAGGGAGATCCTTATCCTCAGCAGGTACCTCCCCTTGGAACAGCCTCCGTGCTGCCCTCTGTCTTGAGCCTGATCTTCTGTTTCGGAAACTCCTCAAGACCTTCCTTTTCTCCTCTTCCTTCTCTCTCCCTCTGTCCTGCTAACGTAGCTAATGACTCTTTCCCTCTCTCCCTCCCCCCCTAACAGCTTGCTGACTGGCCGCCTGGTGTACCTCAGAGTCTCACCGGTCCCGGGCCCCTCCGCCAGTCCACTCTCGCATTTGCCTCAGGGCCCTACACCCCACCCACCTTCACTGCACTGGAGAATAACCCAAGAGAGTGGATCTCTCTGCACTTACTCCAGTCTCCACCGACCGGGTGCACTTGGACCTCCCCCTCCCAGTCACTGTCTGTGTACTTGCACAATCAGAATGCACCGTGCCTGAAGATTGTCTGTCTGTTCTCTCTGTCTTCACCCCTAATTGCACTGTTAAAACTGCAGAATTGCCTTGAGGCCTATTTGCTGTGAGTCAACTTGTTAAAAATGTATTATACGCGCCTACTCTGCCTGTACGGTTTATTATCGTCTCAGAATTTCAAGGGCTCTGAGCGACTGTTGTTTTTACCCATGTTCCCACCCTCCTTGAGCGCTTTGAAACACTTGCCTGTGTATAGCCGCTATATAAATAAACAATACCATACCATACCTACCATGCTTATAAAGGAAATTAAGTTAAAAAGGAAGCCGTTGTACTTGGTGCTCGTTGATCTATGCTCCGCCTTTGATGGGGTAAAGAGAGATATTCTCTGGGGCAAATTAAAAAGTTGGGGACTACCAAATTCTGTATTGGACATTCTGATTGCTCTCCATGCAGGCTCGACAGTAAGTGTTAGGTTAGATGGTAATGGCACCCTATCCGGTCCAGTTAATACTGGGTGTGGAGTTCAGCAGGTGTGTGTGTTAGCACCTCCTCTATTTAATCTTTATCTTGCAGATCTAGCGGTCTGGCTATGCTAATGCTTTTCCCCAAAATTGGGCTCTACGGTGATATTGATTTTGATTATTTCTTACCGCACCAAGCAGAATAAACTGCATTCGGGCGCAGCTGTTAACTATGATTCGACTTTTAACTGTGAAGCGCTGTTCTCGCCCCTACCTCTTAGGTTCACTTAAATAGGAAAGTTTTAAGTTCCTTTCTAAAGCCTTCTAATGATGGACGGTGTGTCAATATCGTGCATATGCAGATGACCTGATTATATGCGATCAAACTCCTGTGGTTCTCCAGTGGTCACTGAACACTCTGAATGTTTTTATGATCAAGCACATCAACATTTTCAAAAATAAGGTTATGATTTGCGGCCCAAAAAATGATGAGGCATTCTTTTGTATGGGAAATTAACAATAAGCTGGATGTTGTAACCCAGTACAAGTATTTCGAGTCCACTCCATACGTCTCTCTCCCCTGCTGCCCCATTGAGCTCGGATGAGCCTGTCATCCAGGGCCGCAAACACTGTCTGAACCAGTGTGTTCCACACTGTCACATCACTACTGACCCCCTTTGTCCCCTGTACACCGCCCTGTGCCATAGCACCGTCCCGGCTTCTGCCCATTTCTTTAAGTCTCCCAACCATACCTCAATGCGGGGTCCCTCCACTGACTTCCATGCTAGCGCAATTCGTCTTTTGGCCAAGACACAAATTAGGTCTTTCATTATAGTCGGGTGTGCTTCCCCCCCTCTGCCATGGGAACAGGCATGCCCCAGGTGACCACACCCGCATATCTATCCCCCCTCCCTTGACTCTTCCTGCAATGTTCTGCCAGAAGACCCTAATCACCGGACATGACCAAAACATGTTTAACATCCCTGCCGAGTCATTTGCACATCTGGGACATCTGTGAACCTCGACTCCTGGGAATTGTGAAATGGCTTGTGGGGTCAGGTATGCTCTATGTGGGACTTGTAGCTGTACCTGTTTAAATCTAGTGTTCCTAGACACTTTCCTTGTGTATACCAGCACCCTATCCCATTCCCTGTCTATGAAAGGCCGCTCCAGGTCTCCCTCCCATTGAGTTCTCATATAAGGCTCTGTCTGACCAAGTGCATCTAGTACAATTTCGTAAAGCTTTGAAATTGTGTGTCCCCATTCTGCCACATCGTTAAGTGCATTCAGCATGGCGTCCCCTTCCCCACCCTCGGCCACCTGTTTTCAGCAGTCTTCATTACCCTATGATACAAGAAAAATTCACCTTCCTCCATAGTCTGCTCCAAATTATCCGTCCCAGAGTTATAAGTGCCTATGTCTCCTGCAGACCGATGTCCCCGACCCAGAGTGCTTCCCTCGAGTAATATGGTCCGAACTCGCCCCGCAGCAGCCCTGTACCCAGTGAGCCTTCATCCGCTAGCCAAGTCGTAATGAACAGCAGTTATCCTGCCAGGTAGTATGCCTCGAAGTTCGGCAGTCTGATTCCCTCATTCCCATAATCTCTGCTCAGTTTGCCCAGCAATATCTTGCACCTCCCTCCTCCCCAGATGAATCCTCTCGCCAATGAGTTCTGCCCCGGGATATCACACAGTATATTAACAAAATGTATAGCAGGTGTAGCAAGCACAGCAGTACCACCATCTTTAGTACCGCAGCTCGGCCCATCATAGACAACGGTAGACTCTGCCAGAATTCCATAGATTTTCAACCTCCTGTAGCACCCTAAATGTGTTCAGTTCGTGTTCCTTCTCAGGGTCACAGTAAGCATCCACTCACAGATAGCTAAAGGTCTACACCGCCCACATCAGACCCAGATTCGGTAAGCGCTTTTGCTCCAGCCCTGCAAGGCCCGCTAATGGGAATAACCTTGACTTCTTCTTGCTGATGATTATGCCTGACAACCTTGCGAGCCTGTCGAGGAACTCTACCATGTATGGTAGGTTTACCTTGGGGTTCTGTATATATATATAGCAGCATGTCGTCCACATACAGCGGGATCACATGCACGTGCCACGCTTTCATATACCCGCTTCCTTAAAATCCACCCTATGGAGAGCTGCCAAGGGTTCCAGTGCTAAGATGAACAACATCCGAGAAAGTGGACACCCCTGTTTGGTTCCCCTGCCCAGTTCCCATGCCTATGAGATGTGTTTTCCCACTTTTACCATGGACATTGGTCTCCTGTATAGCAGTTGCACCCACCGTAAGAGTCCTGGGCCAGGGCAAATTGTTTGTAAAAAATTTCCGAATGCGTGATTTGGCCAATTTTCAGCCGTTCCAAAATTCCGAACGGCTGAAAAGTTTGACCAGATCACGCATTCGGTGCTGGGGGCTGCAAGGGTGTCCCCCGCACCATTGCTCACTATATTTTGAGCAGGGGTTTTCGGGGTGTCCCCCGGAGCCATCCCAACAAAAAAATGAAAACAAAACAAAAAAGACAGCAGGCGCTGCGGGGGACACCCCTGCAGCTGTACCGCAGTTGAGAAAAAGAAAAACAAAAAAGGTCTGCGGTTGTGTCCCCCGCAACCTCTGCTCGCTATACTGTGAGCGGGGGTAGCAGGGGTATCCCCTGCTGCTGCCCCGCAGTCACAAAAGAAAAAAAAGGAACGGGCCCTGCAGCGCCCGTTCCCGATCATGAAAGTAAAAGGGAACAGGCGTTGCAGGAACACAGCACGTCGGAATGAAAGATAAGTAGGGAGGTGTGGGGTGGGGGGTGTTGGGGGTATGGGCGGGGGTGTGGCAGGGGATGGCCAAGTGTGAAATGTTCAGGGGAGAAAAGATGGAAGGTTATTTCGAACAAATAACCTTCAGTCATTTCTCCCTCGAACATTTTTACCTCGGTCACTCAACCCCAAATCCCTCAACACCGCTTGCAACCATTCCCACTGCACTCAAATGCTTTAATCACATCTAGCAAAGCCCCCACATACAATTCCTTTCCCTCCCTGGTTTTGTCAATTATGTGATGTAATCTGCGCAAGTTCCAAGATGTGCATCTTCCGGGTACATATCCCGTCTGGTCAGGATATATCACAGCATTAATCACTCTGCAGAGACTGTTTGCTAAGAGCGCAGCTAGAACTTTGCAATCCTGGTTTATCATAGAGAGCGATCTGTAGGAGCCGCAGGCAAGCAAAGATTTGCCCTGTTTTAGTATTGGAACAATAGTCGACTCTCGTATACTCGCAGGAATCAGACCCGTTTCAAATGCCTCTTCCAGCTCACTCACATATTCCCTGTAAAATTCTGCCTGGAGGCCGTCGGCCCCCATCGTTTTGCCAGTGGGCAGCAAGAGTATTATTGCCCTCAATTCCTCCTCTGTCAGCGGTGCATCTCTGCTTGCTCTATGTCCACCTGGGTCTCCTCCATTTCCAGCGGCGTCCACTCCCCCACCCGCGTTGTACTACTGCTGATAGAATCTGCCAATGGTTGCCTTAATTTGACTCTGGGCCTGCTACTCCTCTCCACATTCATCCCTGATGGAGCTGATCATTTCCCTCTTCCCCTCTGTGCGACACAGCCAGGCCGCTACCCTCCCGGGTTTGCCCCCACTTAGAGTTAGCCTCTCCCAGTATCTAGTGTAATCATGTTTTCCCAACTGCTCCCAATGCGTTATGCAAGTCTGTCGAAGCCTAGTGAGTTCTTCCTCGCACCCCCTGGATGTTCCTGCCCCTCTACTAGTGCCTCCATATGCGCCTCTATGCTGGCAATACTGTGCAGCAGTTCTCTACAGATGCCCCCCATTTGACCAATCGCCTCCCCTCTCATCACCACTTTAAAGGCCTCCCACATGTCTGTCTATGCTCCCCGGGTTTTGGGCAAAGAACTCCTCTATCTTCTCCCCCATGTGGGCTCTGAACTGCTCGTCCAGTAGCGCTTCTGCTCTCAGCCTCCGCGTCGGGTTTGGGGGCTTAATCACAGCGGTGCATGGTCCAAGAGAACCCTTGCTTTGTACTCTGAGGCAACAAACTCTCTTAGTGTTTCATCTCCCGTAAACCTATAATCTATGCGTGTGTGCACACTTTGCGGGCTCGAATAACAGGAGGAGCCCCTGCCTTCTCCATGCTGCTCCCTTCATATGTCTCGAATGCCCAGATCCCTCAATGTGGTGCTCAATGCTTTTGCCTGTGGCGCCTGTTTCTTGTGCCTATCGTCCGATCTATCCAAGGTAGGATCTAGTGTACAATTGAAGGACCCCCCCATATCCACCTGGCGCCTCTATACAGGGCCAATCTGGGGCCAAGTGCCCTGAAAAGTGCAGTAGCATTGTGGTTTGGGCCATACTTGTTAATAATGCAGTTCTCCCTCTGCTCTAGAAACCTGTGCAAAACCACCATCCTGCCCTCATTGTTACGCTTACATTTCATCAGTCTGAAGGGCACTGAGGGGGCCATCCATATAAGAGTCCCCCGGGCATACATGGAATAAGTTGAACCATACATCTGCCCTCCCCACTTCTTGGTGATCGTGGCTTTTCTAGCTTCTGTGACATGTGTTTCCTGCAAGAGGGCTATGTGTGCCCCTTTCCCCTTCAAATATGTGTGCACTCTGTTCCTCTTCTGAAAACTGTTTAGTCCCCTAATATACCAGGTGATGACTGTAATATTGTGTATTCCTGGCATCAGCTCCCCCCTATCCGAAGGTGTCCCACTCGCCTTAACCCTCTTTCCACTTCTTCCACCTCCAGACCGGCAGGCCCAATCCGAAACCACCTCAGTACAACTTTGGGCCTCCCTTCTCTTTGATGAGCTTCAACCCCTGTGCCCCCCTCTACCTATGTGTGCCCTATGTAGCGGTGGGGCTGTGTGGGCCCGTGTGGGCCCTTCAGCAGTTTAGCATGCATTGTGATTTAACAAGCAACTGAACTTCAAACTCCCCCCAACTCCCCAACATCCTAAGGATTGCCCAACAACACTCGGCTCGTTCAGGCTCGGCCGCATCTCACACTCCACCGGTCGTCCCCCCACCCATCGGTCTTGCATGCAGAGGCTGGGTGTCTACAACTGGCATCTTGAAGAACTCAGAGGCTAAAGTGTGGATATATACACTGATTACTGCATAGCCGCTAATCCCATCTCTGCATTGTCAGTCTGTCACCGTCTCGGCCTCCCCACTGAACATCTACGCTCCCCCTCTTGCCATTTGTAGAACTCATACGTCCCTACCACATGCCTCTTCCAGGCCAGACTCCTCGTCTCCTGTCAAGTCTCTGTGCCGCGTCTCCCCTGGGGGTGGGGGGTTACTACTACCAGAGTGTCCATCCAGGTGTGCTCTCCTTCCGTATTGTCAAAAAAGTGAGAGGTGCTGTTGTGTATGACCTTGAGCTTTTCAGCGTAAATAAACATATATTTGAAGCCAGCATTCTGGAGTCTTGCCTTGGTGGGGCCAAACGCTGTACTCTGCCTCTGAACCGTCAGCATGTAGTCGGGGTATACCGCAATCTTGGCAGACCCTCTTTCAATGATGACTCCTTGTCTTGAAAACACAAGGATTTTCTCTTTGTCTCTGTAATTCAGGATTTTCGCTTTCACTGGTCTCAGTGGTGCCCCTGGCTGGGGTTTTCTGGCGAGGGACTTATAGGCCTTTTCTACTGTGAAAGCCTGCGATAGGTTGCCCGTCCCTACCTCCTGTAACAGCATATTTTCCACAAAGGCTGTGGGATTCCTGTCCTTCAGGCAGGCCCAAAATCATGATATTGTTCCGACGCGCCCTTCCTTCAGCGTCTATTCTAACCTTGTCTGTCTTCTCCTCCAGAGTTGTTTGGAGCGCTGGTATGGCCTTCAAAATTTGATTTTCTTTGGTTCTAGTCTCTGTTTGCTCATTGCTGCTCTCCTGCGATGGTCCGCCATGCTCTCTCCCTTGCGTGTGAAGGCTTCCATTCTGGTCTGCCTAGTCTTCCCCTTGTACAGTTTATCAGGCATGTGAGCGGAATTCCACCCTTTGCTGTTCTGTACTCGTCCCCTATTTCGTGTTTGGGCGCATGCCCTTGTGTTCTTGCCTGCTTGTACACTCTGTAGGGTCATACGTCTCCTCCCTGGGCGGGGCAGCCTCTGCGCAGAGTGCAATTTCTTTGCTTCCTCCCCTACTCCGCCACAGTCAGTTGTACCTATTTCTTCCCCTCTGCGTGTAACTCGCCCAAGGCTCACCCCCACCTCAGTATAGTGCTTGCTGGGGTTTGTCTGGTGGCCCCTGTGGTGGTGTTTGTCCTGTGCAGCCGGTCACTCCTGCGGCACCCAGCCCCTCCTGGTGTGCTAGGCTCCCCTGCTGACCTGTACTTCGGCTTATCCCACAGTGCTGCTCCAGCTTACCAACCTACAACCGCTGCTGTGAACTTCAGTGGTGCCGGCCTCTTGCCCAGTGGCGTTCGCTGTCTGCCCTGCGGTGCAACTCCTCTCTCCTGCCACCTTTACTTCTCCTTTGGCGTCCAGCCGAGGTATATTGCCTCCCAGTAGCCAGCTGCTAATGCGTGGCCACAACTCCCCTCTGCACACCTCTTCCAGAACCTTCCGGCCTCTATGTGGCAACCGCCTCTCGTTCCCTTCTGCCCAGGTGCTGGCCTCCACTGCATGTGCCGCTATGGGTTTGCACTCTGCTGCCAGCCTATGTCTTCCTCAATCGCCTGCACGCCAGGCCCCCTCTTACTTATTTATGGTACAGGTCCTCCTGCTCCAGCCTTAGACCACCTCTTTCCTCCAGCTCCTCATGGCCCATGCCCAGGGGTTTTAATTCCCCTGGCTTCCCGATTGAAGCAGGCTGTATCCCTGCACTTCTGCTTCCCTTATTGCTGGCACTCATGCTGCTGAATTCCAGCAGTCTTTTAGTCTGCCCAGTGAAGCTTTGCCGTCATCCTCTGCTCCTCTGATCTCTGCAGCAACCCATGCCTGTCTGTCCATTTCCCTGTTGCTCACCACAGGGGCTGGCTCATCCCTTGCATTCCCAGCTGCTGTGCCGCTCACTGCCTTCCTCCGCACTGTAGGCGGCGTCCTGGCCCGCTCCGCTGGGCCATTCTGCCCCCTGCTGGGTGCTCCGTCACTCCGCTGCCTCTCAGCCGCAGCAGCACACCGGCAACCCCGGTCCCCGGCTCTTGCACCTGGCTTTGCCTCTTCACATCGCTGCCGGCCTCTGCATTCAGCAGCGCACATCTCTCCCCGGCGGATGGCCAGTTCCTCTGGCAGCTCCCACTGCGCTCGCTTCACTTCCAGGCGGCATTTTCCTGCTGCGAGCTCCGCTCTCGTCCGGCCCAGCTTTCTCAGCTCCCCCCATGGCTTCCACATTACGCCTTGCAGTAATGGGGGTAGGTTAATTTCCTGCTGCTTATAGCGGTTTTTCCCGCTGTAGGGCTTATCTTTATTTACGGATCCAGCGGGAGCGCTCTGGGCTCACGTCTTCACAGCATGGCCGCTGGAAACAGCCCCTACGAGGGGTATGTACTAGTATGGAAAGAGTTAAGAGAATGTGTAAATCTGTTGAGACATTAGAACATCTTTTAACATTGTGTACCGATACTCTTGCCCAGTGATGTAAATATTTCATAACATTTTTGTATGAAAAAAGTGTGAAGAATTGGAGATGATTATCCCCAGAAATCTGGTCTGGAACCCTACTCATGTGGCCAGGGAAAGGCAGACACTTCCTGACCATGGCGGTGGTGTACTGCGGGAGGATCACATGGGGAGGGGGAACAGACCAGGTAGACTGGGATGACCCCCTATTTAACTTTCCCCGTAATCCCTCACTTTTAATGGCTATTTGCCAAACTGCAGAAGTTGAAACACCTAACTTAGAACAAACTACAAGTCCCAGAATCCTAGAGTGACTGAGGCCACTGAAGAGGCATGAAGATGTAGCATTCAGGCACCTAAGCCTAGTAGCCATGGCAGTAGTCCGGCAATTGAGGCTAATATCCCACACCTGAAGTCAATTACTAAACCTGAGAGGCATAAAAGCCCCCCCAGGAAAAAAGGAGTAGAAGGAGCTGGAAGGCTGGCTGTAGTAGTAGTAGCAGAGGAGAATCACGGGGCTGGCAAATAACGAGGAAGTGGGAGCACAGAAGGGACACCGGAACGTGGAGACAGCAGATTTCACCTGCAAGTTCTGAGACAGTCCTGTTCTCCCAAAACCTGAATTGAAGAGGCTGTGCAGCAGAAGACATGCTGGAGTTTTCTCTACATGAGCTGTGTTGCTCTGATTGCCAAGATGAGAACGCGCAGGAGACTTGAAAGGTCTCGGGAGGAAAAAGGAACTCCCAATTGAAGTTGCCGAACTGGAGAAACCTGTGCTGGAAAAGGGTGTGGATCCCCAGTGAGCCAGCAGTAGTAGCAGAGGTCGAGGAAGTAGGGAAAGCAGTGCAACCTGCAAAATCAGTGTCCCTGAAGCCAGAGAATGAAGAACAGCGTTCAAATAAACTACGCAAGCCTTGCCAGTAACTAGCCAGCGCCTAGTGGCTTGTATATTGTCTAGTTTAAGGAAAAGCTGTTCGTTTACCTGAAGTTCTATTCACAATGGAATAGTAGTACTCGTGTATATTATAAAAGACCTGATACTCACGTGAGAGCTAAAGTCATTAAAACTCCATTGTTGAATTCTTTAAAACTGTTGCTGCCTAACGGAAAGGTCGAGTGTCCTCAATTAAGGAAAAGGAACGCCTTGTAAACCATTACCGAATACCTAACGCTGACCATATATAAGTTACAAGTAACAAAGAGTGAGAAACTACATCAGGGGAAGGCACGTGTGTGCCCAATTGTGTTTCCCAAAGAAAGTAAGGGTTCATCCTTTAGCGTTACATGGAAATACAATGCTTTCTCTTACTTTAAACTTAAAAAATTCTACTTGAAAGGAAGGTTGCGTGTGCCCAATAGTGTTTACACTTGAAAGACTGAATCCTATACTATATCCAGAAGTAACATTCTTACCATTTCTAAGGATTAAATAGTTTAAACTGGTTAAGAGAAGAACAAGCATTGCCCAAGC
Organism: Ambystoma mexicanum; assembly: GCF_040938575.1. NCBI lineage: Eukaryota > Metazoa > Chordata > Amphibia > Caudata > Ambystomatidae > Ambystoma > Ambystoma mexicanum. The sequence continues at coordinate 1,467,659,206 of NC_090931.1, read as the reverse complement.
TAAGAGGCGCCTCCTTTGTAGAGTGAAATTCGCCTTGCCAAGAGTTGAAGAGCCATCTTTCTCCGGCTCTACCAGAAATGTCGTCAGGCCTAGTACGGTAGTCGCATGTCTGTTCCCATTTCCTTCTCACTCTCCCCCTCCCTTCCTTATCTATGTCTTAGGTCTTGCACTATCTGAAATGTCCTCAGGCCGAGTACGATAGTTTCACATCCTTACTCTTCATGGCCTGTAAGAATGTCATTGTATTTTCCCTTGTTTTCTCCCTTGCCTTGAAGCGCTTTGAAACACATTGTGTATAGGCGCTATATAAATAAACTATCATAAACTATCATAAACTATAAAGTTGTCAACAGTCAAGTGGCCTAATATACAAGTGTTGCATTATTATCTGAAGCTGAAAGAGTGGCACTACTGTGTCTGGGTAATTACCTGGGCTTATGACTGGTGAAAAGGTGTGAGCAAAGCTGGAGAAGGGGAGTTAATTGCTTGTGAAGAATATTCTGAAGCTGTAGTTGTTAGAAGACAGGAGAGGCAAAGAGGCTGTCCCTTTTGAGGAAGCCATCAAAAGGAAGAGTGCCTTGCCTACCGTAAGGGTAGTATAGCTCAGTGGCAATGCGCTTGTCTTGCAAGCAAGACAAGGCAGAGCACCACAGGTTCGAGCCCGGGTCTGCGCTTAAAAGCTCTTTGTTATTAAGCTCGTTATAAATAACCAATAATAATTAAGAGGTTGAAGTGTATCCTGTTGAAGCCCGTCTGACAATTCAAAGTACTGAGCTGTAGTAATAACATTTAAACTGTGGTGGTATAAGACGTTGTCAGTAGATGTCACATTGAAGTGGTATGAAGTAGTAACGTACTGTGGGACAAAGGAGACTGTTCTCATGGTACCAGCAGTAGAAGGGTGGTTGCTGAAAGAGAAGCAGCAGCCCAAAGAAAGCATCCTGATAAATATACCAATGTACAGTTGTAACTAAAGTTGATCTGAAGAAGTATTTTAAATAATTGTTTACTATTGTCATTGAGGAAATATTACACCTTCTTTTGAACTGTTATAAGTGGTCTGGAAGCAGAGACAATTTATCATAGCCAGCATTACCATTGGTGCTATTTCTTTTCTGGAAACTGGAAGAGGATCTTGCATCCAGGAATACAGATGTACTACCAGTGGATTGTTGTTTGATGTCATTTTTCTTTAACTTGGAACTATCAAGAGGTGGTTCAAGACTTACCTTTTCCTTTGAAGGACATTTTGAGTCAACTTTGAATCCTGGGGAAGGGATTCTACCCAGAATAGAAAAGGTCATTTTGACATTGAGTTAATGTTGTTTATTTCATAGTGTTGCTATATAATTTCTTTGTATGTTGTTTAGTGTGAGGGCCAGTTTGCCCATGCTAGAACTGCCCCCTTAGCTTCTAGACTAGGCAGGGACTTCCTCACTAGAGTAGTGCAAGCAGGGCTTTATTTTCAATTAATTACTTTAATAAAATGGCATATTTGGAAAAATCTAAAAGCAGTTGTCCGCCTCGCATTACTGACCCCTTAGAGAAGGTTTTATAATTCATCTGATTTTTGGAATGAAATGGTGCTTGGGGACCAAATACCCCTGATGATTGCAGCTACTAGATGTGTTGATAAAATGTTAGACTTGTCCTGACTAATTGGTGCTAGCTTTTATCCTTGTGATTGCTGCTGGTTGTATTCTTGATGTATACTCTCAACTATGAATTGATAGTATTTGTTATTTTGTTACAATTTGTTTAATTGTTGAATTGATGGTTATTTGCTATTTTGTTATTTTGTAATAATTTGCAGGCTTATTTGTAGCCATGTGCACAAAAATAACAAAAATTAAAATTGAAAAAAAGAATGAGAATAGGAATGAGGGCGAAGGCGGCTGACACCATGGGGGTCATTACGAGATTTGCGGTAAAAAAACAGTTTTTACCGGCATGGAGCAAATATCGTGTCCGTGTAGCAAAGACGCCGCTAACAGCTGCCAATTACGAGTATGCGTGCACGCGCGTAGCGGCATGCCGGTATCGACAATACCGGCTTGCCGAAAAAAAGTCCCAAAAAGCCCCCTTAGCGGCATCATGGGAAGCGCAGACAGCACTACCGCCGCCGTCCACCTCTAAATAACGGGCACAGCATCAATGGATACGGCATTAGCGGCCACCGCTATTAGCGGGCACCGCTAATAGCGGAACCGGAAGTAACGTCATTGCGCCGGAACAGGAAACGGCACAGCGGCCATCTTGAAAAACACAATCCATTGCCATCCTCACTACACAGGAACTGGAGCCTCAATCCGACACAAGAAAATCTTCTACTCCACCAGCATCATGCCAAAGGCAGTTAAGAAAGGGGCATCCCAGCAGCGGAAAGAGCGGTTCGCGGAGGATGAACTGACAATGCTTGCAGACACTCTTGCTGAAAATGCTGAGGTGGTCTTTGCAAATGACCTGAAAAGAGCAGCCCAGCTAAAGAATAAAGAGATTTGGGAGCAAGTAGCCCATAAAGTGAGTGTGGTTGGGAACACTCCCCGCACAGTGAAGGACGTCCGTAAACGTTGGGACGACCTGCGCCTCAGAGTGCGCAACATCTTGTCGGCCAACCGGAGCCAGGGCCTGGCTACTGGCGGTGGCTCTAGCTCTCCAATAAAACTCAGCCGCTGGGTGGAAACCTGCGCCAGCACAATCGCCATTGAGTCGATCGAAGGTGTGGGCGAGATGGAACATGGAGCCATGTCATCGACAGATGGAGGTGAGTGTCCTAAGAAAACACTGTAATGCAAAGTATGATGATAGTCCACCAATGTGACCGTGCCATGAGGCAATGCATGGCCCCTTACACACACATGGACACATCCCTGCCTAGATGCCATCCTCAGCACTGACACATCCACATGCATGCAGCATGCCAATGCCATACCTGAGACACACCCCACAAACATGGAAACGGCATGTGTCACACTGCACGCAGTCCACAACAGAAAGGCATGTCACACAGCATACACCACCTCAAGCATGTGTGAACCTGACGGATGCCTGCATGATCCCCCCATATAGCAAGCAACCTGAATGTCAAAACTCCAATACCGAATCCCCTCAAATGTGTAGAACTGCAACAATAACAATGTATGCATGATGCATGCAGAACCATCACTGATGCCGTCCCTCTCTGTCCCCCACAGGCTCAGATCCTGACAGCGAGGCCCGGGACTCTGCGGCACAGGCAACGACTCCCAGGAAGAAGGGCAGGGAAGAAGGCAACAGGCCTTCTACATCAAAAGGCCTAGGCAAGGCACAACTGCCACAGAAGGCGAAGGCACCCCAGGATGCTAAATCACTGGGGCGGCTAAGGGCCACTGCCACAGCAACAGTGCCCACAACAGCTGTATCCACTGCACAGGAGCCAGTGGCCGATGGGGCCCTTTCTGCTGCCAACAGCTCTGTCGGGGAGGCGGCAGCTACGGCATCACAGAGTGACGATGAGGTACAGAGCCAAGGCCAGGTGTGTGTCCCTGTGGAGGACGTGTCATCAGACCTACCTGGCACACCCAGCCCCACACCATCACCCCAGATCACCCCATTCAGCACCACCAATGACAGCACACAGGAGCAGTCTGGAGGGGAGCCAGGGCAAGGGAGCTGGAGCCCCATAGAGGACCCACATGATTTGGGACCCTTGCCACATGCAGCATCCACCTCCACTGGTGTCCGGGATGGGGAGCAGCAAAGGGCACTGACGGAGCAGCGCCAGGAGGAGCTGACAGGTCTAGTCAGACAGTTTGTATCTGATGGTGCCCAGGCAAGGCAGGAGGGCCGGGACAACACAGCGTCCTTGAAAGTGGCCATTGAGGCGAGCACAACTCTCATCTGCGAGGAGTTGTCTGCAGTGAGGCAGGTCCTTTGCCGAATTGCGGATGCCTTGGAGGCACAGCGTCCTGCCCCGAGACTGGAGCAAGCGGGCACGGCCTCCTCTTTGAGCTCCACACAGACCAGCCCCCTGCGCAGGTCTGTGCGCACCTTGGGGCGCTCAGACATGCTGCCACCAGAGGCGGGAAGTGGCCAAAGGTAGCAGGGGCAGCCTGAATATGGCAATTGATGCAGAAACCTGCAGCATTCGATTGCACACCATGTGTGGGGGAGTTGTGGGGGTAGGGGGTGGGGGGAGAGGGTGTGTGGGGGAGTTGTGGGGGAGGGGCGAGAGGGTGTGTGGGGGAGTTGTGGGGGGAGGGGGAGGAGGGAGAGGGTGTGTGGGGGAGTTGCGGGGGTAGGGGGGAGGGGGGAGGGGGGAGAGGGTGTGTGGGGGAGTTGTGGGGAGAGGGGGGAGGGTGTGTGTTTGAGGTGGAGGGTATGAGCACTTTTTACTTTTTACTGTTTAATACACCCGTTGTGTACCAGAAAAAATACTTGACTGGACATTCCTTATTGTGTATGTGTCATTTATTGGTTTACAGTGCATAGTGTCCATCTACTCGCACACCCAGTGCCCTCAGTCCCACATTCATGGCACCCTCTGCACCCATGTGTCTTAGAAATATTGGCCAATCACAGACTGGCGCACAGCACGTCCCTCCTGTGCATCGCCACCGCGATGATGTGCGCCCACATCTTCTTCATCTTCACCTGGTGGTTGCTGTTCAATGTCAGGGGGCAGGGGCACATTCCGTCGAATGCACATGTTGTGCAGCATGACACATGCCATGATGATCTTGGCCACCTTCTCATGCCTGTACGGGAGTGCCCCACCCGACCGGCTAAGACAGCGAAAACGTGCCTTCAACAGGCCAAAGGTCTGCTCAATGACCACACGGGTACGGGTATGGGAACGATTGTAGTCCTCTTCGTGCCTGTTCTGCAGGTTCCGGACAGGGGTGAGGAGCCACGTCTTCAAGGGATAGCCACTATCACCTGCATGGGTGCAAAATAAGGTATGTGTTAGTCAATTCATGATGGACACCTGTACTTATCACACATGCCTGCAGATATTTGTGGTTCACGTGCACATGTCCCTGGTTGTATGCACACATTTTACCTTGCCACAATGTGTGCAGTGCCATGGTCTTATGGTGTGGATTGCGTCTTCAAGATGATACACGGTGTACACTGCCTTGATGTTGCTCATGCACTGTGGACGCATACCGCTGTGTTTGTTTTACATATGTGATGTGTAGTGATCAGTATGCTCGTCTCTGCATTATTTATCATTCAGCGCTTATTATTCTCATGGTGACATGCTGCGCTACTGTGGTGGGGGCCCTGTGACAAGCAGTGGGCTCCCTTGGTGGTTTTGATTTGTGCACTCTCATGGATGCTTGTCCTGTGTAGTGAATTGCTGTAGACATTTACATTGTGCATACTCACAGCATGTTGCTGGATTGCGTTACGGAGGGTGAGGTCTGATGATGGGTGGCAGACGTGTTGTGGGATGTGGGGTGTTGTAAGTTTGGCATGTTGTGATTGGTGCGCAGCTTCCATCATTGCTATGGGAATTGGTTGTCATGTTCAGTTTGGGATGCTTTGAGGCACAGTGTTTCGGATGTGGACATCGTGCTGTCACCACAACAATGACGCCATAGTGGTGTGTGCATCTCTCCCCCCATTACACTGCCATGTGCCTGTCATGCAATTTACCAAACAGCCAGGCACGTTGTCCTGCATGTCGCTCCATGTAGCATGGTAGCATGGAGTTGCGCAGGACCATTGAGTCATGAGTTGATCCGGGAAATCGGGCACAACAATGTGTGATGATCTTGCTGGAGTCACATACCATCTGTACATTGATGGAGTGATATAGCTTACGATTGCGGTACAACACCTCCGTTGCATGCGGGACAACCAATTCCACATGGATGCAGTCAAGTGCACCAATACAATTTGGCATGCCTGCCACTGCATGGAAGCCAACTTTCGTGTCAAAGATCTCCTGGGCAGTCCGTGGTAGGGATATGTAGTTCCTGGAGTGCTTCAGGAGGGCATCCAGCACTTGGTTCAGCATGCGAGAAAATAAGGGTTGTGTTATGCCATGCATGTGCCCCTGTGTGCTGGTAGGTGCCTGTGGCCAGGAAGTAGAGCACAGACACTACCTTCAGTAGAGGTGGGATGACGGTGCGGATTTCAATCAGGCTGACAATGTCGTTGTGTATCATGTCCACAATGGTGGTGATGGTGTCCCGATCCAGACGGTACAGGGTGTGGATCTGCTCAGGGGTTAGGTTGAATGGACTGGCTCTGATGCGAGGGATTGGGGGCTGCCTGCGTGGTACCACTGGCTGCACTGGTGGGGCTTGCTGGGCCTGTCACACCCTCCTTCTCCTCCTGCGTCTCCTCTGTGGTGCCTGTTGTTGTTGCTGGTGTAGCAATGCAAGCATGTCCTCCAGCCCCAGTATTGCTACTACAAGTGGAATCATTTTGGTGTGGTAAGGGGTGTGGTGTGTGGGTGTGCTCCTTTTGTGCTGGGCCAGACTCCATTGCCTCCACCTGTGCTGATTGTGTGCACCTGTGGCAGTTGGGAACACTGCACATTGCTGTTTGCGGGTGGTTCGCGATGCCGGTATTGCCGGCATCCCTTATTATCGCCTTCATGATCCCAGTATTTGCATGTCCGCCTGACTTGTGATGTCCTCCTGTTAGCGCCATCCCGGTATTGCCGGGCCCAAGGGCCGCGTGCCCGCGCGCATGCCAGTACGGGGGAGCATGGTATCAGCGGTGGCGCTAATACCGGGTTGTTGAGTCAGAATAGCCCGGAGCGGTGTGCGGTGCCGGTAATCCCTTACCGGCATCGTTTTTCCATTACCTCCAACCTCGTAATGACCCCCATGTCTCTGAGATGCCCTTGATGCACTCCAGCCTTATCTGCAGTTATCACCAAGAAGAATGGACTATAATTCTCAAAATGACCCAAGGTACCAGAAGGAGGTCTCAAGGACTTTAAAGCTCGGACCAACATGTTCTACCAGTAACCACTGCTAGAAATTGTTCTATTGGTAGGCACTGCAGGGTATGTGTGTGGTTTTGCAACTTTCATGGTTTGTCAAATAGTAGAAAGGTCTGCCTTTCTGTGAAAACATCAGAACAGGCCATTCAATTATCTAGGCAACATGGCTGTCTGTTCAGTAATAAATGGCCCGGTTTTCAGGGCTGTATCTGGCTGTCTTTGCGGTGTGTGATGTTGTAACAAGTGGCTTGACCTGGCTTCCTCTGAACCACCACCTTAACTCAGCAGAAATGGATGCTGGTTGGGGGTTAAGTGGACCCTGGATAGTATGGAAATCCAGGCGGGGGACGGGGTCAGGATGATATTACTCAACATCTGGTGCCATGACTCGGCGACTGGAATTTGTAATGGGAACTGCATCAAAACACTGCTAAGCTTCCTTTTGAATGATTATGTAATATTTGATATTCTGTAATGGATAGTATATATGGAAGTAAGATACGTTCTGAAATCCTGGGGGGATTCAGAACGCTTCTTGCTCAACATATGATCCCGTGACCCAGTGAGTGGAGGTCCCTCCTTCCAGTTGTAATGGGAACTGCGCTCCGAAACACTCTAAGCTTCTTTTTGAATGATTATGTAACGGATAGAACATCAGGAAGTCTCAAAGAACACCTCCATATTATTCCTGAGACATTTTGAATCCTAATTGGTAGTCAATGCCACTGGTAAGGGATGACTGATTCAGATTACAGACTTTCCTAAAGCAAAGGAGAGCATACCTGCCTAGGAGCTGGTAGCTGTTACGGGCATGCCCCCAGATTCTGGAAGACTGTGCCATAGAAATATGTACAAAACTAGGGCGAATAGAGGATATATTGCAGGGTGCATATTAGAAATGGCCTGTGTTAGACTACTCTCCAAGTTTATTTTCATGACATACCTTATGAAGCATGTTACGCGAGTGTCCTGTGGGCGACTCATTTCTTAGAAGTAGATGCGCTTAGTGGGTGAGGAGTGGGCGATTGTCTTGAGTCACGACGGAAGGGGTTAATAGGATGCCCTGATTGAGTGAAATTATTGCATGATGCCCAGATGGAATGCAAAGAGGTCTGCAACTGTTATGGGCCGACGTTCACCTCGTCCTGTGCGGAAGGCCCTGCCACCTGCATCCTTAGCAGTTCAGCTTCCTAGTGCAGTCGGTTTCCCAAGTACGGCTACCAGGAAGGTCAGGAGGGTTGTAGCGCTCCCCAAAGGGATACGGCATAATGCTGCTCCATTCTATGCAAGGTGGCAGCTACCGTGGAAATTAGCAACACGAAACTACACTTCCCAGAAAACCTAGCTCTGTGCGGTAGTTCGGCTGTGGAGCCTCGCATTGGCTTGCCCCGCCTCCTTCACTGATGTACTCCGCGGTTGCAGCCAGGACGCTGCTTCTGTTTACAGCTACTCCCGGCAACTGTAAGTTCCTCCTTCAAGTGCCAACCCTTGATTCTTTACGGTATCGACCCGGATTTGTTTACTGGACTCGTTATTGGATTTCTCTGGCTAACCTGTCTTCCCATGTACCGGACCTTTGCTTATCTTCCTGGAACCCGCACTAACGTTTTGCCATTGTTCCTGTACGTACGTGTACCGAACCCCTGCTTTGCTTCCACGGACTCCGCAAGAAAAGGTTCTGTCTTTGTTTTTTGCCTGCACGTGTACCAGACCCCTGTTTGCTCCCGGACTGCTCTTCTAAACGTTTTTGCCATGGTTGTTGCCCGCTAGTGTGCCAGACCCTGCCTCCCTTCGACCTACCTTTCTTCTTGAACTACCATTCCGTCTGGTTGTTACCTTCATTCTACAGTCACCAGTGGTAAGACTATTCTGCTTTGCAAACCGAACTTTTGGATTGAACTTTGTTTTGCTTGTGCACTTAAGGACGCTCTTCAGCTGTGCACCATCCCGAAACCAGTGCGACCCTCGTGCCGCCCGGGTATTAGTATCCTACTAACATTTCCCTTTTTCTTATTTTATCCCTGCCGTTGTTTTCTGATCTCCTCCAATCCTTCAGTCCTTCTCCACTGGTAAGATCCTGTCCACCTCCTGCTTTATGTCATAGCTTAATCCAGTTAGTTTCTAAGTCTTGTTATTTTCCCAGGTGATTCCCTGTATTGTGCCATACTTTCCATACAACGGGGGAAACGCTCAGGTATTCCATTGGCTAGTAAGACTTTCAGGGGATAAGTGCTACCTCCAAAATACTTACTTGTTGTTCTTTCCTTTGCAGCCTGGTTCGTGGCGGTGCGTTCTCCCCGCTCTTTTGGGTGATCGGTCCACTTGCCTGGTTTTAGACAGCAAGAGGTCATATCATTTAGAAGGTCTTATTCCCTCACAGAAAGGAGGCTTGGGTGGAGGCTCCACCCAAAGCTCTTCAAGCAACTTCCCGGTTGTCGGTTCTATTCTCCGGTTTCACGCACTCATCTCACCGGTGAGTAACAAAAACAGAAGCCATGGAAGAAGCCGATCCTTTGACCGCCTTGTTTCGTTTAGTGTCCGAGTTACAGTCTGACATGACGATGGCTCATGACGCCATGCACCAGAGGATCGATAGTTTACGGAGTGTTCAATCTCCGCCAACACTGGGGGTAGACATGGCGGGCGCGGCCGCATCAGGTTCTGGTTTACCTCCAGCTTCTGCTTCAGGGTTTTCTACGGCCCCGGTTTTGATGGCCACACAATTCCTGTTGGCCCCTCCTGAACGCTTCACCGGAGACCCAAAGCAATACCGGACTTTCATAAACCAATGCAAGTTACACTTTTTGTGTCGGCCCACCGCTTTTCCAAACTCCACCACCAACGCAGCCTTTATTCTTTCCCATCTCGGGGGTACGGCGGCTGTGTGGGCCAACCCTTTGCTTGAGTCTAACAGCTACGTCCTCTATGACTGTGATGAACTCATTTCGGCCATGAATAAGGTGTTTGATAACCGCTATAAGTCTCAAGCATCAGACCTGGAGTTGCTGAGTCTACGACAAGGCACGTCTTCTCTTTTTTCTTATCTCACCAGATTCAATCAGCTAGCTGCTGAAACGGACTGGCCCGAAGAGAAGAAATCAGCCGTATTTTACAAGGGGTTGTCTGAAGAATTAAAAGACATCCTAGCCACAGTTCCGGTTGTCCCAACCTCCTTCGGTGAACTGTTAGACTTGGTGTTACAAATAGATGCCAGAAGGTCAGAAAGAAGAGGGGAACGTAAAACCCCGGTCCTTACCCCCTCTCCAGTGGACGTAGTCACCCCTCCTACTCCAACTCCAGAACCCATGCAGATAGGAGCGGTGAGGGGCCCTCTGACTCCCGCACAACACGAATATCGACGTTCACATGGTTTGTGCATGTATTGTGGGTCATCAGAACACCAGTTGAAGGACTGTCCTAAAAAAACAGTCAAAAAGGCGGCAGACGCCAAATCCCGGCGATAGAGTCCCTATGCCGGGAGTGTTTTCTTTGGACTCACATGGTGTTTCCTCTGCTCCTGTCAGTCTTCCAGTGTTCTTTGCCACGACGAATGATGCTACATTCTCCTCTTTGGCTATCATCGATTCAGGAGCTACAGGGAACTACATGGACTATGACTATGCTGCAAAAAACAATATATCCATACTACCCAAGGCACAACCCGAGAGGGTTCATACAGTGGATGGTACATCTCTGGTATCCGGCTTAGTTACACAGAATACTTCCCTTGTCAGTATGAAAACCGAAGACGGACACATTGAATCGATTTCGTTCTATTTAATTAAGGCTCCTCAATACCAGGTCATATTGGGTATTCCGTGGTTACAACACCACAACCCTGCTATTGATTGGGTAAAGAAGAGCGTTGGCTTCCCTTCTTTGGAGTGTAATGAACACTGTTTTCAGGACACGTGTGTATGCCTGGAGTCTTCTTGTCAGGCTCTGGTGGCTTCCTTGTCTATTATAGGCAACATCACTCATGACGCCAGTATAAACATTCCTCCTGAATACGAATCCTTTCGGGATGTGTTCGACAAAGGTAGGGCAGATCAATTGCCTCCTCATAGACCCTATTATTCCCCTAGACCTGTTACCAGGGGCCAAGATACCAGCCGGCAGAGTCTATTCCCTTACCTTACCTGAGGACAAGATTTTGAAGGAATACATAGATAAAGCCCTGGCCACAGGCTTTATTAGGCCTTCAAAGTCCCCTGCGGCATCTCCACTTTTTTTCGTCCCTAAGAAGGAGGGGGACCTGCGCCCTTGTATAGACTACAGGGCATTGAATGCAATTACTGTAAAAAACCAGTACCCCCTTCCGTTGATATCAGTGCTTTTGGATCAACTTCGTTCGTCAGTGGTGTTCACTAAACTTGACCTTAGGGGTGCCTATAATCTCGTTCGGATTAGAGCGGGTGACGAGTGGAAAACTGCCTTCAAGACACGATATGGGTTATTTGAATACCTAGTGATGCCGTTCGGGCTCTGTAATGCCCCGGCCACCTTCCAGGCATTCATGAACGACATCTTCCGTGACTGCCTGGACCAATTTGTTGTGGTTTATCTGGATGATATCCTTATCTACTCATCCTCTATGAAGGAACACAACGAACATGTACGTTTTGTGTTGCAAAGATTGAGGGAGAACCACCTATACGTCAAGGCAGAGAAGTGTGTTTTTAATTCCACCGAGGTGGAATTCCTTGGTAATGACTTGACCAGCCAAGGCATTCGAATGAGTCGCTCCAAGGTTAGAGCAATTCTGGAATGGCCCATCCCTACCTCTGTCAAGGCGTTGCAGTCCTTCTTGGGGTTCTCCAACTTTTATCAGCGTTTATCCATTCATTTTCATCAATCTCTGCTCCTTTGACGGCACTGACCAGCTCCAAGAAACCGTATGCGTGGAATCCGATGCACAGCGGGCCTTTGGGACTCTGAAGGCTGCCTTCTCGACGGCACCGGTCTTACAACACCCGGACCCTCTCCACCCTTTCCTAGTGGAGGCGGATGCCTCCAGCTCAGCTATCGAGGCAGTGTTGTCACAGGAGTGTCCTGATTCGGGGGAAATCCATCCAGTTGCATATTTCTCCAGGAAATTGACCCCGTACGAACGCAATATCCTATTATAGAGCGTGAGTTATTAGCCATCAGAGACACCTTTGCAGAATGGCGTCTCCATCTGTTGGGTGCCCGTCATCAAGTCACTGTTTATTCGGACCATCACAGCCTCCTTGCATTTAAATCAATGAAATGCCTTGCGGCCCGACAAGCTCGGTGGCATCTCTTCTTTTCCCAGTTTAATTTTGTCATCACATACCGACCGGCCCGTCTCAATGCCTGTGCTGACGCTCTTTCAAGGTTATTCCAGGGTACTTGTCTTTCTAAGGACGATCGTCCCCTGTTGTTACCTAAGAGGGTGGTTTGTGCTTGTACTCCTCAGCCTTCACTTCGTGCCCTTATCTCGTCCTGGGTGACATCAAATATGAAGGAATGCGACTTATTAAACCTCGACATTGTGCAGGGCTTACCTTATATCCAGGGTTGTCTCTTTATACCTCCTGGGGAAGCACGTCTTCGGGCCCTTGCCTGGTCACACGATTCCCTGATGGCGGCCCATCCAGGGCAACAAAAGACGCTGGGCGCATTGCGCCGCTGGGCTTGGTGGTCATCAATGTCCAGGGATGTTATCGATTATGTGGCCTCTTGCTCGGTGTGTGCTCAATGCAAAGTCTCTAGATCCAAGCCTATGGGCCTTTTGCGTCCCCTTCCGGTGCCACACAAACCATGGTACATGGTCTCCATGGACTTCATTGTGGACCTACATCCTCTAAACGGTTATGATACTGTCTGGGTAGTCATCGACTACTTCTTTAAGATGGCTCTGTTTGTTCCCTGCTCGGGTTTGCCTTCGGCCCCCGTCTTGGCTTCTTTGTTCCTCAAGCACATCTTTCGTTTCTTTGGGCTCCCTTCGATCATTGTTTCAGACCGCGGCCCTCAGTTTACGTCTCGCTTCTGGAGGGCTTTGACTTCTTCACTTCACATTGACGATCGTTTCAGCTCTGCATATCATCCACAAACAGATGGGCAGACTGAAAGGGCTAATGCCACTCTTGAGCAATTCCTCCGATGCCTTTGTCTCCAATTTCAGTCTACCTGGTTGGAAATGCTTGCCCCTGCTGAATTTGCCTACAATAATTCGGTGCACTCTGCGTCGGGTGTGTCCCCGTTTTTGGCCTTATATGGATTTCATCCACGGTCTTTGCCTTTGGATCCGGCGCTCCCCATCGACAACCCGGCCGCTCAGGCTTATGTGAGAGAATTGGAGTCAGTCCGTATGGCGGTTCGATCCCACCTTCTGCTTGCCCAGGAGAGGGCCAAAAAGTACGCTGACCGACATAGGGTTGCAGCCCCGGAATACAGAGTGGGCATGAGAGTTTGGCTGTCTACGCGTTATCTGCGCATTCCTGGCAAACGTATGCTGCTGCCAAAATTCGTGGGTCCTTTTCCCATTACGGGCGTTTTGAATCCTGTGGCAGTGCGTCTTTCTTTGCCTGCTTCATGGAAACTACATGCAGTGTTCCATGTCTGTCTCCTCAAGCCTTGCCTTCCCTCTACGCGTCTACCTGCGTGACCTCGCCCTGTTCGTGTGGATGGCGGGGACGAATATGAGGTTGCTGATATCTTGGACTTTCAACTCCGCAGGGGTCGTCCATTCTATCTGGTCGACTGGAAAGGGTATGGTCCCGAGGACAGGTCTTGGAAACCCTTGGGCAATATTCACTCACCAATGCTCCTGCGCCGCTTCCACACCCGCAGGGGGTTGTCGCTGCCTTTGGGGGTGGATGCTGTTATGGGCCGACGTTCACATCGTCCTGTGCGGAAGGCCCTGCCACCTGCATCCTTAGCAGTTCGGCTTCCTAGTGCAGTCGGTTTCCCAAGTACGGCTACCAGGAAGGTCAGGAGGGTTGTAGCGCTCCCCAAAGGGATACGGCATAATGCTGCTCCATTCTATGCAAGGTGGCAGCTACCGTGGAAGTTAGCAACACTAAACTACACTTCCCAGAAAACCTAGCTCCGTGCGGTAGTTCGGCTGTGGAGCCTCGCATTGGCTTGCCCCGCCTCCTTCACTGATGTACTCCGCGGTTGCAGCCAGGACGCTGCTTCTGTTTACAGCTACTCCCGGCAACTAGAAGTTCCTCCTTCAAGTACCAACCCTTGATTCTTTACGGTATCGACCCGGATTTGTTTACTGGACTCGTTATTGGATTTCCCTGGCTAACTTGTCTTCCCGTGTACCGGACCTTTGCTTATCTTCCTGGAACCCGCACTAACGTTTTGCCATTGTTCCTGTACGTACGTGTACCGAACCCCTGCTTTGCTTCCACGGACTCCGCAAGAAAAGGTTCTGTCTTTGTTTTTTGCCTGCACGTGTACCAGACCCCTGTTTGCTCCCGGACTGCTCTTCTAAACGTTTTTGCCATGGTTGTTGCCCGCTAGTGTGCCAGACCTTGCCTGCCTTCGACCTACCTTTCTTCTTGAACTACCATTCCGTCTGGTTGTTACCTTCATTCTACAGTCACCAGTGGTAAGACTATTCTGCTTTGCAAACCGAACTTTTGGATTGAACTTTGTTTTGCTTGTGCACTTAAGGACGCTCTTCAGCTGTGCACCATCCCGAAACCAGTGCGACCCTCGTGCCGCCCGGGTATTAGTATCCTACTAACATTTCCCTTTTTCTTATTTTATCCCTGCCGTTGTTTTCTGATCTCCTCCAATCCTTCAGTCCTTCTCCACTGGTAAGATCCTGTCCACCTCCTGCTTTATGTCATAGCTTAATCCAGTTAGTTTCTAAGTCTTGTTATTTTCCCAGGTGATTCCCTGTATTGTGCCATACTTTCCATACAACGGGGGAAACGCTCAGGTATTCCATTGGCTAGTAAGACTTTCAGGGGATAAGTGCTACCTCCAAAATACTTACTTGTTGTTCTTTCCTTTGCAGCCTGGTTCGTGGCGGTGCGTTCTCCCCGCTCTTTTGGGTGATCGGTCCACTTGCCTTGTTATTAGACAGCAAGAGGTCATATCATTTAGAAGGTCTTATTCCCTCACAGAGAGGAGGCTTGGGTGGAGGCTCCACCCAAAGCTCTTCAAGCAACTTCCCGGTTTTCGGTTCTATTCTCCGGTTTCACGCACTCATCTCACCGGTGAGTAACAGCAACCAGTGGTTCTCCATATGTTTTGGACTACGGCTCCCATGATCCCTCACCATTGACTAGCCTGGCTAGGGTTGATCGAAGTTGTAGTTTAAAACTTCTGGATAGTCAAACATTTCAGCCCCTGGCATAGGGTATAATATGCGTCCAAGACAGTGAAGAATATGTTCGTGTTCTCCGATGTCACAGTGACATACAAATCCATCCAGAACAAAGTGTATTACTTTAAATCACTCATATTTAAAATTGCAAAATGTATGTGGGGATGTAAAAAGAAATGCAATCATTTGGGACCATGTAAAGCAAGATTTTCTTGGACAAAGAAGAAATATTTTGTTCTGTCCTGCATTGGAATAATGTATATTTTAATAGGCAAAACGTACAAAAATGCTAATATGACAATTTGGTTTAAAACTTACATTCTACATAAATGTACATTTCCATGAATACATCCTAGATACTGTTAACGCTTTATTTTCTGTTACTGTTCCTCTTTTCAAGAATACCAACGAACAGATTAAAACAAAATTATGCACTGCCTTCTAGGATTATAGGATAGGGAAAATACCAGAGTCAACCCATTCAAGTCCTACTAGCTGCCCTTCTGTGAAAAATATAGCACTGCGGCAAGGGGTGCGTTAGCTTTATAAGCAACTCTGCCCCGTGTGCATTGTGTGTACACTCTGACCAAATTCACTGAATAGAAAGAAAGAAGCCGCAGATCAATGCATCGAGAACGTACAGACACTTTAGTACTTACCTGTTTTGAAGCTTTTAAATCACTTCTCAAAAGGTAAGTGGTAAAAATGCAATTCTTTATGCAACATAAGTGCTTCAAAGGAAAATAAAGGCAAATGAATGATGGAGAGTTTTTTTGTAAACATTTACAAAGTGCCTAATTTAGGGTGGGTGATTGAGATAGCCCAATGGGTTGGCCACTGGCTGCTGGGATATTTGTAAAAGAGTGTGTGAAGAGTCGTGCATAGCTAAACATTACAATATGAACAGTTTTCGGGTCCTTCCAGGCACAACAGAATTGTCTAGTTGTGAAACCGCACATGCATTCAATCTGTATCTAAGAGCTCACAATTTTATTAAATGGGAGAAGCGAGCAAGTACAAATTAGCTGCTTGCCCAGAATCACACCAAAGGTGCTCAAGCAGGGATGATGGGATTTTGGCAAAGATCCTTTGGCTCAGGTTTGCAACTTGCATATTGTACCACACAGCTTTGCCACCTGTGCTACCTGCAAGTCACAGGTTCAAGTCCCGGCAAGTGCATTTCCCACCTGATCATTCTACTGTAGCGTGAACATCTACACTTACCCTACCTTTGTGGCCATACCATCAGCTGGATGGCTTCATTGCATGTCTCTGGTACCTGTTGATTAGTTAAAATACACCTCCTTTCCATACATTAAGCTGATGTTTATTATGACATGACACAGTAGTCGTTAAGGTTTTTTTGACTATAGAATTAAATTTAAGAACTTTGTTCCTTTACTCACAGATACTATTTGAGTTCATAGCACCTGAAGAAGAGTCAGATACTCGAAACGTGTAGTGATAGCACACCTTTCAACAGAACTACTTTCCATACACGGTTCAGGACCATCTTTTAAATGGACTCATATTATCCCTTGAGGTTTCCTTTAACCTGATGAATAGTCAGATGTCTGTTTATGTTAGATAGACACATTATGTGAAGACAACATATTTTGTATTAATGAATTAGGTGAATTTGTATTACATTGTGTTGTATCATGTGAAATATGAACACAGATTATGATTTGTAATGTTTGTTTGTTTAGTATTTATTATGCGCACCAGACCCTGGAGTATAAGGGCGCAGAAGGTAAGAAGATGTACAGCTTAGAGCACGGTTACAGGTTACAGGTTACAAAGGTCATTGGTTACAGGCGTGTAATACATGTGACAGGTAACAGTCAAGTGGGAACAAGTTCATGCATTCATTTAACATTTGTTGTCGTCAACCAGTTGATCACATTTTGCCTGAATTTGGTAAAAGATTGTTCTAGCCTCACAGTGATGGGTAGTTCATTCCACAATTGAGCAGCTTTGACTGCGAAGCTAGCTCCGCCTATGGTGGCAAGTTTAAATCGGGGTACTTGGAGGCGGTTGGTGTTGGCTAGTCTAGTTTGTCTGTGGAATGTGTTCTGGTGAATCTGTCCTTTAAATATTGTGGGGCTTTATTATGAAGTGATTTGTGTGTGAGGGATACGGTTTTGAGTCTAATTTTCTCGTGGGTTGAGAGCCATTTATGTTTCCTTCTTGTTTCTGAGATGTGTTCTCTCTTGGGAATGTTCAATGCAGCTCGGAGGGCATTGTTTTGCTGTATCTGAATTTCGTTAATGGTGGATTTGGTCGCTCCTATGTACAATGCATTACAGTAGTCTAATTTGGAGATGATTAGGGCTCTGGCTAATGTTAGACAACTGTGCTGGGATAAGAATTGTTTTCCTGCTCTAATTAGTTTACATGTGTAAGCTGTTGATGAGGCTAGGGAGTTTACCTGTTTGGAGAATGATAAGGTGGAGTCAAGGTAAATACCTAGCGTTTTTACTTCTTTGGCTACTTGTATGCAGTTTCCATCGATGTAAGTTTGTACTTAGTTTATTAATGAGGGAAGCGGTACCTAGGATAAGAAGCTCAGTTTTATCATCGTTCAGGCATAAGCCGTGGGTTGCCATCCATGCCTGAACGATGCTGTAAATTTTGTTCACTTGTGTATAGGCGCGTTACAAATACCATATCATATCATATCATATCACTAGAGCTAAATCCTTTTCGTAATCCCCTGTGAGTGGTAGGAGGATCTGGGTATCATCGGCGTAGTTGGTATACGTGATACCCAGATGGTTCAGGTCATCAAACAGGGGCTTAGTGAAAATGTTATATAGCGTTGGTGAAACGCACGATCCCTGTGGCACGCCGCAGGTGATGGGGATGGGGTCTGCAGCTGCTGTAGGTGAAAAGACCCTCATGGTACGGTCACTAAGGAATGATTGGATCCACACTATAGCCTCAGTGGAGAAGTGTGCTGCTGTATCTAAGTGGTTACACAAGACTTTATGATCCACTAAGTCAAATGCGGCAGATAAGTCTAATAGCAGGAGAAGTGCTGGTTTTCCAGAGTCTCGTACTTTGTCTATTTGGGCTTTTAGATCAATCAATGCAGTTTCTGTGCCGTGCAGTGGACGGAAGCCGGATTGACGGGAGCCTAGTAGTTGGTTTTGTTCCAGGAAGTTCTGGATTTGGATATAAGCCACCTTATCCATAATCTTCAAGAGGAACGGTACGGTAGTAATCGGTCTATGATTAGTGGGTATAGCCAGGTCTAAGGTTGCCTTTTTAAGGAGAGGGAGCACCCAGGACTCTTTTAGGTTGCTCGGGATGGTACCCGTGGTAAAGGAGGTATTAATCAACTTTGTGATGAACGGTGCTAGGTCTCGTGCAGCATCTTTGATGAGTTATAGTTATTATAACCGATTGAATTGTGAATCCAGACACCATCCATTAAATTGATCATATTATTTATTACACTTCACAAACTGTTTATTAATTCTGTCCTCAAATATTCACTGAGGGATTCTTTTCCCTCTTTGTTGAGTGCACTGCAATTTGTCTGATTAACTTCAGATGACACACCTTTTGTACCAGTTGATTAGTTCCCTTAAACCATATGAAATTCCCCATGAAACTCGATACCAGGTGCTTCTTTAGGGCATTGACTATAATGTGGCTTTTGGGAACTACAACTGCCCCTCATGCTTTTTTGGGGGGAAAGCAGATACATGTTGACGAACATTAGTGTTATAAAAAACTAATTATTTTCATATGAATTTAACATTTATGTCCATTTGAAAAACAAATTTTAAAGATTGTCACATCATAAATGTGATCACATGTTTCCAAACAGTTGCAAGCAAGGTAAAATAAAATGACATAATCACATGCATTTATTTTTTCCTACGGTTGGATATATAATTAGATCTAAAAGCAGAAGTGTAGTGCTGGCCATGTCTCTTCAATGTTCCCAAGAGTAGTATCTGCCAGGCTCTAGAAAACTGGAAAGACGGGTATCAATTGGTGGGGAGTGACTGAGCTGAAGACCAAGCAGAGAATACACGTTTGGGTGTGGGGGTGTCTGTCTGAAATATAAATATAGTAGTAGGGAATAGGTTTCTTTTTTTTGTACGTTGGCATTCTTTGCAATACACATTTGATGGTATGGCAACAATACCTCCCTCGGAAAAATATATTTAAAAAAACTTGTAAGCTACAGCGACCAGTGCTGCTTTTTAGTAGCCGCTGGCTCCTGAAATAAGTGGTCTTGATAAGTCATGTGGAAATATGAATCATAACCTTCTATTCCAAATGTATGCGTGATATCAGGTGTGATGTGGAGGCATTATTTCTGGATTGGCCTTGCCACAGTGCATGTCTTGTGAAGGAGCCCTGTGATCTGCATTCTGGCATTAGTGTTTTAGTTTATAGGAACATCTCACATAGCTCTGTTCAGCTCAGCAGCCTCTCCCAGTGCCTTTGTGGGGTGCCTTGAACATGCCCTGGTGAGATCAATATGAACCTCAATTAAATTCTCACCACCGCGCATTACCTGTGGACCCATTGTGTGATAGATTAATGCTTGGAAGACATTCCCTTTCAATTAGAAGTGTGATGATAATGTCTGAACAAAGGCAGAGCTGGAAGCTGTGTATTGACTGCTATTACAGCAGCCTTTGAAATGAGCAGAGTTAATGGATATGCCAATCTACTAAATATATGTATAGTATATATTTGATTTAATGGTATGTAGTTTTCTGCTGCTCTTACCCATGCCAGCTCCGCTGCTGGCCTTGCACCCTTCTTGCAACTCCCAGGGTGTGGCCCCTTTGTACAGTGCTCTCTTGCATCTTAGCTAGGTTTGCGCTTTTTAATTCCCATAGATACATATGGTATTTCCATGGATGGAGAATGGCATTATACTATGACACTGATGAGCAGGGAGACGTTTTTAAAAAGACTGTGTTCCACCAGTTTAAGTATAGTGGATATATGTATGTATAGGCATATATTGCATACATTACCGTAATTGTATTTCTGATGCTTGTATCTGCTTAGATGCACATGCTTTGCATAGGCCGACATCTAGTGGTAGGTGCAGAGTATTTCAGGACTTTCATGACTTGTTTTCGAAGTTCGAAGTTCGAAAAGGGACGTTGACTGGGTGCGTTTGTAATACTATCTTTAGTGTGATGTGTACTGTACCCATGGTCCTTCACGCAACAAGGTCCCTCAGATTTTATTTTTATTTCTGACATAAAGTGTATGTGTGAGAGCAGAGAGTACAGAGAAGAAAAAGAAAGGTGTATGATGTCTGTGTACCTTCAACTGCATGTCTCTGGTACCAGTTGATTAGTTAAAATACAACTCCAAGATATGATATGTCATTTATATTGCGCCTATACACAAGTGTTTCCAGGTGCGAAGGCGGGAGAAAGGGTGGGCAAATCTGAATCTAAGCAGATACAAGCATCAGAAATACGATTATGGTAAGTAATGTATGCTTTGCATAGACTAGCAAGCAGTACCTGGAGAAGGTGGTGGGTTGTTTGAAGGTACAGTGGCAAAAAGATGTATTAACACTGCTTGTCCCACCTGTGAATCGTAGTTTGAATGTGTATTTAAGGAGTAGTGTTGGGTGAATGTGTGAATTCAGCACCAAGTAGCTGCTTTGCAAATGGCATCTAAAGGTACATTTGCAAGAAATGCTAGAGTAGCCCCTATACCTCGAGTTAAATGTGCTCTAGACGTGAAAGTTAAAGTTTTCTTGGATAAAGAATAGCATAATTGAATGCATCGTATAATCTACTTTGAAATAGCTGATTTAGAGACTGTGTCACCTTCTCTTCCAGTAGCTATGGATACAAAGCACAGGTCTCTTTTCCTTAGTGGTTTTGTCTTGTTTAGATAATGCATGACCGCCCTTATGACATCTAGTGTATGAAGGCATTTCTCAGCTGAATTAGTAGGATTTTGAAAGAAAGCTGGCAGTTCTATAGATTTGTTAACAGGCAACTTTGAGATAAATTTAGGCGAGAATCGTGGATGTGTTCACAGAACCACCTTGTCCTTGTGAATACCTAGAATTGGGTCTTGAACTGAAATGACTTGCAGTTCACTAATTCTTATAGAAGTAATTGCCATGAGAAATGCAGTCTTGTAAGTGAGATGTAAGACTGGTTTTGTGCATTGTCTCAAAAGGGTGACCCATAAGTTTGGTAAGTACAATATTCAAGTCCCAGCCGGACGTTATTTATTTGTTTATTTTATTTATTTATTACATTTGTTACATGGCCAGACCCTGGGGTATCACGGCGTGGTTACAGCCAACTTTGGCATTAATATTCAAATACTTACATGTGGATAGATAGTAATATACAAAGAAATTACAGAGCTATTTACATACATAGGTTAAAACAGTACAAGAATCATACGTATTTACATTTTTCTGGATCGGGCCTCCGGTGGGGAGGCGACTTTCTGGCCTTGAGAAAGCAGACTAGTGTTGGCCATAATGTCAATTTACTAAAATTGGTTAAATAACCAAGTTTTTATCAATTTTGTTAAAGCCGTGGAAGGATTCCTCATTTTTAATGTTAAAAGGGAGGGAGTTCCAGTGTTCAGGGGCCAAGACTTGAAAGCTGCTACCCCCAGCTCTGGTATTTTTGTAGCATGAGATCACATGGAGCAGATTGTTGTTGGATCTCAGCGATCTGATGGGGTCTTTTTTATTTATGGCGTTATTCAAATAGATGTTTTTTTTTGTAGAGGCATTTGTAGGTGATACACAATGTTTTAAAGATGATTCTAGCTTTAATGGGTAGCCAGTGGGACTCCCTCCTAATGTTGGAGATATGGTCAGACTTTTTTATTCCTGTCACGCTTACCTCTGGTGCCCTGCAGGAGTGCCTGGTTCGGTCTGTACCGATGCATAGCCCCCTCGCTGGCTGCCTTCACCCTGACGCTCCTTCCCCCACTGGTCGACAGGGGATTAGCTCCCAGGGGACTGTGAGGTTGGGAGGGACCTGGGTGGTTTCAGGACTTTGGGTCTGTATCGTTCTGGGGGTCAGTGTGACCTAAAGGTAAGTGCAGGGTAAGTATAAGCGCAGTACCTTCCCTTCTGCCCCTCCCCTCCAGACCCTGGGTTGTCTGGCTGGCGCGAAGCAAGTGCTGCTCACCGTATTGTTTGCGACTACGGTCGCGATCCTCAGGTCTGTATCGTCCTCCAAATACTTCACTAAAGGTGCATGGTCCGGGCCGGCTGTGACACACAGGATACGATGGTGAACAGGTAAGTCTTGATTTAAACTTGGGAACAGGTAAGTCTTGGTTAAACATGAGTGTCCAACTTGCTGTTCTTGCAAACTTGGTCTGAGCTTACTTTCACAATGTCTTTGTCTTTCTTCTTCACAGGAGCTGAGCGACTGAAGGCCGACACCGCAATGAGATGCTGACGGAACAGAGCTGGAGTCAATGCGCAGGTGAGCACACTAGGCACTGGGACGGGCGGAGTTCGAAGAACGGAATGGGATCTCTCACGCTGTTGCTTTGCCTTTCAGGTCTTTGGATGCTGTGGGATGACCCCAGTCGGAGGAACGAGGAAGAACCAAGATGAGTGGTGATGAAGCACCTATGTCCAAGATGAGCAGGAGATGAAGAACCAATGTCAAAGATGAGCAGGAGATGAAGAACCAATGTCCAAGATGAACAGCCCCACCGGTAGACTCCGAGTGCTGTTCGGAAGAAACAAAAATGAACACAGAGACCGAGCCTTTACGCAAGAGCGTGGATCTTCGTTTCAGGTAAGTTTCCTCAGGTGAGTTTCCCATCCATGTAAAGTTGTCAGTAGATGCACTGAGAGCAGGAGCGGTAAGCGAGACACTGTTCTTGCAAAGACCAGAAGAAACGCTAAGCACAGGGTGCGGTCCGGGGCGTGGTTTTATAGCCTTGAGCCACGCCCTGTCAGCGTTAGACTGCCAGGGGCGTTGGTTCTTCGCATGTGCTCTGCGCTCCTTTGCACGTGCTGGGCGTTCTCTCTCTCTCTCTCTTGGTAGGTGCGTTGGTGCAGATTGTGGCCTCGCCCCATTCTACCCGCTTACGCCACCCAGCAACCATACTTGTCCACCACCTCCCTACTCTATCACGGGGGAATACCCTTCTCCCTTGGGCCCGACCGCACTGGGTCTGTAATGGGATTGTGACAGCACTCCCCTCCAAAGCCCCCCCAAGGAGGACCACCCCGGGTCCTGGCTTGTTGGGATGGTTGTGGTGAAATCGGGCTACTAATTGTGGGGCATGAATGTTTTCTTCGGGTTCCCATGTGTTATCTTGGGTACTGTACCCTTTCCAATACACTAGGTAATATAAACGCTGTCTGCCCATTTTGGAATCTAAGATGTCTTTTACTTCATATTCCTTTTCCCCCCAGAGGACCTTTATTGGAGGAGGGTTAGTCAAGGAATTTTGTGTGCCTGGGTACACGGGCCTGAGCAGTGATACATGAAAGACTGGGTGAATTTTCATTGCCGATGGGAGTTCAAGTTTGAGTGCAACAGGATTAATGATAGCTGTGACTGGGTACGGACCGATAAATTTGAGGTGGAATCTTTTTGGGCCTTTTAATCGAATGTACTTGGTAGAAAGCCAAACCCTGTCGCACACCTGGTACTCTGGTGCCTCCTTCCTTCGTTTGTCGGCAAATAATTTTTGGGCGTTCTTTGTGTCGCGTAGGGTTTGGATGGCTTTTTGTAAGGTTTCTTGGATGTTGGCATGTAACGATGTGACTGTGGGCATTTACAGAGCCGTGGGTGGGTCGAGGGCTGTGGTCTGTGGGTTTCGTCCATAGAGGAAGTAGAAAGGTGAGAACCCCGTGGAACTATGGATGCTGTTTTTGTAGGCATATTCTGCTGCCCAGAGAAGATCTACCCACCCATCGTCGGCTTGAGGAAACATACACAGCAAATACTGTTCCAGGGTTTGGTTCGTTCTCTCGGTCTGTCCATCCATTTGCGGATGGTGACTGGTGGACAGCCAGATATCAATTTGGGCCTTGGTGCAGCAGTGCTTCCAAAATTTCAATATAAATTGGCTTCCTCGATCCGAAATGATGATTGAAGGGAAGCCATGTACTTGCACTATGTTTTTTAAGAAGGTCTGCGCAAGGGTTCCTGCATTTGGTAGGCCCTTCAGTGCTATGAAGTGTGCCATCTTGGTCAGCAAGTCCACAACCACCATGACGGTATTGTATCCATTACGCGGGGGAATTCTGTGATGTAATCCAGGGAAATGGTGTGCCATGGGGCCGGCGGTATAGGTAAGGGGTGGAGCAACCCTCAAGGTTTGGTTTTAGGCGTCTTGCTGCGGGCACATACATCGCAAGTCTTGATATAGCGAATCATGTCCTTTTGCCACGTAGGCTACCAATAATATTGCCAAATCTTTCCTAGGGTTTTGGTGATTCCTGGATGACCCGCTGTAAGGGTGTCATGGTAGTTATGTAGTATTTCATCTTGCATTATGGGCTCCGGGACATATAACCTTCCCTGGTACTAAGGGAGCCCGCCTTCGATGGTTCGTTGTGGATCTTGGGTAACCCATTCCTGCCATTGTTCCGGGTTCAACGATAGCTGGATGTCACGATGGAACTGGTCTAAGGGCGGTAACGTGGAACTGGTCAAGCCCAGCAACTTGCTCCCTGGGATGATGGACACGGGTTCTGGAACTGCGTAGGCATCCCTTCCCTCTAGACTCCATCCGATGCGCAATAGGGCACCTGCCTTCCCATTCTTAACCCCCGGGCGGAGCATTACGACAAAGTCGTACGGCGAGAGAAATTGGGCCCACCGGAGTTGACGTGGGGACTGGGCTTGCGCCGTTTGCAGGTACTGCAGATTCCGATGGTCAGTATACACCATGATGGTATGTCGCGTGCCTAACAGATGGTTACGCCACTCCTTGAACGCTGGCTTGATGGGCAGTAACTGTTTGTCGGTTATCAAGTAATTTAGTTCTGCTGGTGAAAACATTTTTGACCAAAATGCCACGGGATGTAGGTGAGTGGTCGTCAGGTCCCTTTGAGACAACACTGCTCCCATCGCAACACTGGAAGCATCTGTTTCAACCAAGAACGGTAGCCCTGGGTTTGGATGCTTCAAAATGGGTGCTGTCGTGAATTGCGAAGATAGCGAAGCCCAGGAAGATTGGCACGGTCTTGAGCGATGTAGGCGAAGACCAGTTCAAAATTGCCTCCACTTTCCTATTATCCATTTGGATGCCATGTGGGGTTAGTATAAAGCCAAGGAACTCCACTGTGGTTACGTGAAAAACGCATTTCTCCAGTTTTGCGTACAAGTGATGCTGGTAGAGCTTTTCTAGGATGGCCCTTACATGATGTACGTGTTCCTCTTCGGTCGCAGAGTAGATTAATATATCGTCGATATAGACCATAGCGCAGATGTCCAATAACTCCCGCAGTACATCCGTCATGAAGAACTGAAAGGCCGCCGAGGCATTACATAGCCCTAAGGGCATTACAGTGTATTCAAACAGCCTGTACTTCGTGCAGAAGGCCATCTTCCATCCGTCCCCCTCTTTAATACCGACTAATTGGTATGCCCCACGCAGATCAAATTTGGAGTATATTTTTGCGTCCTTAAAGGCATAGTCAAGTAAAAAAATGTATTGTCCCTACGGGTTGGCCATGTTTTTTTAAGCCTAAGTGGCTCGATTTTAGAAAACTTTCCTATGGACCTTACCCGAGTTTTCGTCCATTAAACGCACGCGAAAACAGGCACCAGGGAGCTGCCATTTTGTGATAATCCTATCACTTGCTGCATCGCCCTGGCTGACCTGCTTCTGCGGCACTAAATTAATTCCCCCGCCCCTGAGCCTGTCATCAGAAGACTCGTACCGGCCATTTTCCAACGCCAAAGCATGTCTTGTGTCAACATTCGCTGCGCTTCAGCTAATGACGTGTCGCCATGGAAATGGCAGGACGCCTCTTTCCTCAATAAGTATAAACGGACCATTTCACAACACACAGCAGCAGATTTTCAATTCCATTCCTCTCTCTGTGTTAGAGTATTTTGTGACTCATTTCTGTGCTCTGGTCAGCTACCTTTGCCGCTTGTAGCCCGTGTGAACACCTGTACCATCTCGGTAAATTATTTTACTTTGTTTACCACACAATGGCTACAATAATGCCCTACATGTACGAGCCCGAGTATACCGAGGAGGAACTACTGGAAAGGGAAGCACGCGAAAACGATGGGGTTTCGGATGGTAGTTGGCAGGACGAATCAACAGATGAAGAGCCTGGGCCTAGTCGCATGGACGGCGTCTCCACATGGTGCACATGCAATCGGTGCGAGCTAATGCCAACCGAGGAGGAGAACTGCTGCTGCCGAGAAAACTCTGGATGCCTGGCCTACATTTCAGAAGGCGAGCCACGACCGCAATGCATCACCGAGCTGCCAGACTTCAGGGCAGCCTGCCTCACACGGGCCGTGTTGAGAATAATGATGGTGCTTATGCACGAACTTCGCGCAACTGTTCGTCCTCGTAATCCGAGTAACGAGTAAGTATACTCTGCCTGTCATGCCACTCCTATTTCATGTTCTTCTACTATATCCAAAATTATATATTCATATCATAGTAACGCATGAAAGTCGTTCAATAGTGTGCATTGTCTAGATAGCATTTGTCCGTGCAGAATGCCATTAGTTACAAGAGTTGTCATTGACAACAAACGTTTATTAAACTTATCTTGGTCATTTAAAAACAGTTTGTTTCATTCCTTTTCACAGGTGGTACAGGCTTGTGGCCTATCGTTCCTTTACATGGTGGCTCCACGGGAGGCTTGGACACCGCGTTCGAAGACTGATACCCGCCTGTGCCGTTCGTGCCATAAGAGAAACGTTCCCGAGTGACAGCGGTCAGTACAGGGGATTTTCTCTCGCTGTGCTGCAACCTGACCTGTATAATCTTTAAAGTCTTGTATTTTTGTGTCATGAAAATAAGATACAAAATAAAACACCACATATATTTTAACAACGGTTGTTTCGATTTTTTAAATGAATCAAGTGTGTCTCCATTCAAGGATGGACGTCAGACATCTATGCTCCGAATGGGTGAAGGTCTAGTTGCTGTGAAGCAGGGTGGTCACTATCTATCTAAGCTAACATAACATATTCTCGATAATGCATGCACTAAATAACACTTGTTCAAAGTCTTTCAGTAGGTTATGTCTCTATAAAAGTCACACATATATCTATACTAACAATTACCATTGCATTATACAGGCCTTAGGGTCTTGACCACTATAATATACCGGTTGAAGTGTGGGTCTGTGCTCACAATAATCTCCGGTATGTGGCATTTGTTATTGATAAGCAACGATATACTATCAAAGGCGGTTCGCGCCAGTGGATGAGCGCTGGCATGGGGGGCTGTCACGGGCGCGAAAGGCCAAGGTGCCAAACTGCATGTACACTTCAAAAGGTATCCTACACCCAGGGGCCATCGGTCACATGGCCTCCTCAGACCCCGTGTCTCCAGCCAGGCCTCCCCTTGAAGCAGGCCGCCCCCCTGCAATCCACATAAGTGTGTCTCCATTCAGCAGTCTTCCTGTGCCTTATCTGCACGCCCCAGGACCCTCCATCCCACCCACCCTCTATCAAAGGCGGTTCGCGCCAGTGGATGCGCGCTGTCAGGGGCGCGAAAGGCCAAGGTGCCAAACTACATGTACACTTCAAAAGGTATCCCACGCCAAGGGGCCATCGGTCACATGGCCTCCTCAGACCCCGTGTCTCCAGCCAGGCCTCCCCTTGAATCAGGCCGCCCCCCTAATACCACGACATACATACGTCATTCATTCACAAACACACCCCTGTTTCTAATACTTTACAAACCACTTGACATGTCTCATGAGAACATCTTTGTGCTTTGCAAGTCAACTCCTGAACGTGCTACCTGGCAACCACTGAGATCTACGCTAATCTGCTCGTCGTCGTGCTATCCGTGAACTTCTGTGACCGCTTAGAGCATACCCATCAGTGCGCTACCTGTGGCCACCCACCTATTCTCCTGCAACATACTGCTCTGCTTGCTGAATCCAACTGTTTGTTGGTCAAGGTAAGGCCATGTATCCTAGTCATATTTCGCAGATTTTTAAATTTCTATCGATTTGCGAGTAGAGTACACAATAGTGCTATGTTCATTGGTCTCATTGCTATTGACTTGAGTTTCCATTGCTATGCTATCAATAGATCTATTTATTTTCATCTGTGTCTATTGTCATCGAATTGCATCCTTCGGGGGTCCAGTCTATAATGTAAGCATGTTTCCTTCTCGTGCAAGACAGAACATCCAAGGGACGAGTCACATGTTCAGATTTTAGTCACATCATTTATACATTTCTGCAATTTATGCAAATACTAAGCCGCACATAATGAACTGGTATAGTTCCTGCGACCAAAACAAACCTTGCATTGATCATTGTATGATTCATTTACTTTTGTATCAAATCTTTATTCTTGAAGATTTTATAATAATGTTGATATTTACTTTTCAGATTTACCAACAATGCCTGCCTGTTCGATTAGCGGTTGCCCTTCGAAGAACCATGCGAAATCTGAAGGCACTACAATGCATGTATTCCCGAAAACTGTTGATCGAATAAGAGAATGGGTCAGACATTGCGGATATCCACTGGATGAGCTGGAAAGTAGAGTCCAACAAGTCTTACAGGACAAGAGGGGTGATCGATACCGCATCTGCAGCCGGCACTTTTCCTTGGACATGTACACAACATCTTGGGTAACAAAGAAGAATAAACGACGAATGACACGGAAATTGCTCAAACGCTATTCCCACTCTATTCGTCCACATTCCGCCACCGGTGAATCAGGTGCCCGGATTTAGCTTTTGGCCTTGCTGTAGTGTGTAGGTAGCCGAATGGATTAATTGATATTGTAGGTGTTCTATCCCTTGTAATAATTGATATTGATATGAGTGTATAGTTTTTTGAATAATGACATTTATCAATATATTCTTTTTCGATTTCATAACCCACAAACGCAATGTATATATATGGGAACAGGGAACTGTGCTGTATTGAGCATTTTTCAAGTATTCTGTCGCCTTACATGGCTATTTTTAATATTGGCATTTCATTATCAATCATTAATTTACCTTTACAACTTCTTGACTATCCCTTGAATCTGAAGCAAGAACATTCTACATCCTTGACGTGGTCGCAGTTATCAACCACTTCTAGCGCGTATCAGGTAATCTTACTAGGCTAATCCGCTACAGACTTGTTTTATGCATGTCAAGTAATAGTTTTATTCTAGCGTGTAATTATTTTACTGAATGTTTGGTTAGTGCTTTCCAATTGATATACACCTTAGTTATCGTCCACTGGTGTTTGTTTTCAGTTATAATTAGTGTTATCCATACTAATGCAAGTACTGTCTTTCAGGGAGATGCTGAAGCATCCGCCACATCTACAACATTTCTAGATGTTCTTCACCCGCAGGAGGTATGGATACTGACAGCTCCATCGAGCGTCATCATCAGAGCTGGAATTCTTGTCGTTTGATTGTTCTACACAATGTTTCATTCGTGGTTAGCCGTTGCTATGTACCTGTGCTGTCGACCCCAGGTGTGTGTTATGTTTTCACTATTGTAATCCTCACTAATGCAAGTACTATGTTTCAGGCAGTTGATGGAGCGTCAACCCCTGCACTTGATGCAGAGCCTGACATTCAAGTAATTCCAGGGGAAGTGGAAGCGGGACCATGCGTATACGAATCGGCGCAACAACTTTTGGAAGTGCGCACTACATTTGCAACATCCATAGATATTCTTCAGCAGCACGAGGTATGGATACTGACAGCTCCATCATGCGTGATCATATAACGTGATTCCATTTGCTATACTTTCTTCCTGATTAACGCAAGTGCTGTGTTTCAGGGAGACGACGGAGCTTCCACTACAATCACAACATCCCATTTAGATGATGCAGATGTAAATAAATCGGAGAAATAAGTCAATGAAATGTGATCATATTTAGATTTTCCTTGATTCTTTTAGACAATGCATCATTTGTGGTTATCTCTTTATATGTACCTGTGCGTTCGACCCCAAGTGTGTGTTATGTTTCCAATATTGAAAACCATACTAATGCAAGTACTGTGTTTCAGGGAGACTTCGGAGCTTCCACTACAATCACAACATCCCATTTTGATGATGCAGATGTAAAGGAATCGGAGAAATAAGTCGATGAAATCTGCATATTTATATTTTCCTTGATTGTTTTAGGCAATGCATCATTTGTGGTTATCTCTTTATATGTACCTGTGCCGTCGACCCCAAGTGCGTGTTATGTTTCCAATATTGAAAACCATACTAATGGAAGTACTGTGTTTCATGGAGATGCTGATGCCTCCTCTCCAATACAACCATTCATGGCAGTCCATGCAGAGCCAGAGGTATGGATACTGACGGCTCCATCGAAATAGATCATCACTGGTCGAATACTTGTCGCTTGATTGTTGCACACAATGTTTAAATCGTGTTTGGCTATTGAGATGTACCTGTGTGTTCGTCCTCGCGTGTGTTTTATGCTAACAATATTTTGATACATAGTAATGAAAGTACTATGTTTCAGGGAGACGATGGAGCCTCATTCTGTGCTGTCTATGCGGATACAGAAAATATAGTCGTTGCAGCGCAAGAGGAAGGGAGGACATGCGGAAATGAATCGGAGCTACTGCTTGCAGATGTTGAAGGTAGAGTCAAAAAAGTTGCAAAGAAAAAAAACCAAAAAAAGGTTAGTTAAAAACAGTTCATAACTTTAAAAAAATGTTTGTGCTGGGGACTATTTTATGTTTTTTTCCAGTCAATTGGACTACACTTTATCTTGTGTTTAAACTGAACATCCCTTTTCCAATCTCTCCTCTAGTTACCCGTGGGTGTCAGAACTATACATACACAGACAGTGAAGCGAATGAGAGATGTTGCTTGCCAGACCATGTACACTATGGAGGAACTATTAATTGAGGCGAGGCGTGTTCAGGCTCGAGATGCTCATGTCCAATTGCCAGAACATGAATTAACTGTGTTTGGAGAATACAGCAAAGTTGCATTGGACCATTGCTACAGTGCGACCGCACCACCACAAGAAGATGATATTGAATGTATTGAAGATAGCTCTGAAGTAGCTGCAGATAAATTCACACAATCTACACCCGCCAAAAAATTGCCACCCAAAAACCTGTCGACATTGTTGTGTTCTCCCATCAATGTTGAAGTAACAGATGTCGAAATGACAGAGAATGAACCAGCCGCAGCATCCATAGACGCATCAGAACTTGATATCAGCGATATTACTTTCCAATGTGTTGAAATCTCCGCAACGTCACAGGCCGAAACAAGGTTGACGCAGGATGACAGTCTAATGAAAGAGAGCAAATACATTGTATTCGACAGTTGTTTGATGGAAATTATAAGTATGCTGAAATGTGTGCATTCCGTTAGAGGGAAAGTATGTGGGAAGCCATTGATTAATGTGACTCGTCAAATAAAAGGCAGTAACGTCAAAATAAATGCCGCCTGTAGATTAAATCATAGGTTCTCATGGTCTGCACAAACGATGCTGGGGAAAATGCCAGCAGGCAATCTACTGTGTGCAGCTGCATCACTTTTTAGTGGCTCCAGTTTTAGAAAGTTAGAGGCTTTCTTTCAGTTTGTGGGACTCCATTTCATTTCTAAATCACTGTACTACATATACCAACGTGATTATCTATTTCCGGCCATTAGTGATGCTTGGAAAATTGAACAATTGTCTCTAGTAAGTACATTCGAAGGGAAACGTTTCAGGCTAGCTGGCGATGGACAGTGCGACAGCCCTGGATTTTCTGCCAAGTACTGCACCTACCACTTTCAGGACATGGATAGTAAGAAAATTGTGAGTTTGGTGGTCGTGCAGGTAACACAATGTACATCCTCAGTGGCCATGGAGAAACTAGGATTTATAAAATCAGTGCAATATCTACAATCAAGGGGAATGCACATCGACCTCATAGCCACGGACAGACACGTTTCAATTGCCAAGACAATGAGAGAGCAGTTCCCACATATTAATCATCAATTTGACGTATGGCATCTTGCTAAATCAATCAGTAAGAAAATCTCGGCTGCAGGAAAAAAAAAAGGTTTTGAAAGTATTTTGCAGTGGTCCCAGTCTATCACCAACCATCTTTGGTGGAGCTCAAAAACTTGTGAAGGGTCAGTGGAAATACAACTTAAAAAATGGCGGTCACTGATGCACCACTGTACCAACGTTCACCGCTGGACAGAAAACCAACATTTCCACTAATGTGAACATGGCCCTTTGTCCCCAGAGGAGGCACGGAAGAAGAAGTGGTTGATTCCATCTTCACCGACACACAAAGCCATTGAGAAGATTGTTTTCGACAAAACTCTATCAAGAGATTTGAGAGGACTGACAGAATTCTGTCACACAGGAGATTTGGAGGTGTTCCACAATATGTGCCTAAAGTACAGGCCAAAGCGCTTGCATTTTAGCTTTCGGGGCATGAAACATCGCACTCTACTAGCGGTCTTGGCCCATAACTGCAATGTCGGACGTGAACAATCTAGGACTGGGGCAAAGTAAGGATGCCTCGCTACACTAAGGTGTTTTCAAAACAAAGTAAGCAATGGGTGATCAAACCAGTCTATGATGAAATGCAGTTCGACTTTGTGAAAGGCCTTATTGTTGCTGTGTTAGAGAAGCACAGATATGGAATTTTGGACGTTTCTGTGCAGAGCAGTGATCCATTGCCACCGAACATTGCAACTGTGCCATGTCCACCCGAAGCACAGCTGGTTGTGAAGTACAAATCCCGTTTTAAATAATTGCAATAAGATTGTCTTTTTGTAAATAAATGTTATTGTACAGTCTACCTGTAACCCTAACCCCTACCTTCACCATCATGGGTGGCGAACAAGCTGGGTGTCATCTTTGAATTCTCTCTATTCACCTCATATATGTGTATGTATATATTTTTCTCATGTCTCATCTCATGTAAATATAAATGCTGCGCACTGTTAACGGAGGGGAGGCTTGCGTATTGCAAATAATAAAACAAACAAACAATAAATCTCACTTTTAACTCAACTCCTGTGGTACTTTATACTTTCCCTGACCTTGCGTCAAAAATTAAATGTCTCCATAGTTATGATTTTTTGGGGCTGCAAAGCTCGCAGACAACGAGGACAAAATTGGGGGCCTTAGAACGCACCAAGAGGGCCGTGGCATTTGGGAGAGAAGCCAGTTCGCATTTGCACATTGAGACACACTACATAGAGGGATTCTAAACTTCAAGTTCTCACAGATACCTTTACTACGTGATGTTGCAAATAAAGAATGCGAAGGACAGCGGCTTTGATTTGCAGCTCGCGCCCAGAAGAGGCCCACAAGTCGCACTGGAAGTATAAGGGTCTATTGTTTTTTGACCTTGAGACAGGGACCATGCCGAAAGAACTACATTTGAAGGGGGTGCCCAATAACGTAAGAGACGATAAGGCAGAAAATTCAGAAACTAGACCGAGTTTCATTTTAGTTCAGTATACGAAAAACCGTTGTCAAGAGCACGGTCCGTTTTACAGAGTGCATTACGAAGAGACACAATGGAAATTTCAAATATAATGTGAGTAAATCTTTAGAGGCTTTTATACCATAATGAAGAATTAATGAATGGATGCATGAATAAATGAATGAATGAAGAGCTAGGAAAAGCAAGGAAAACGTGTTCGTAGTGGGCACATGGTCATGCAGGTCCACTGGTCTCACCGATCTCGGTCCTTGGCCCAGCCACTTTTCCCTGCACTGCCTACCTGCACTACAGGACAGTCTCTGTATCCTTCAGCCCCTTCTCCCGGCATTTACCTTGCACTTGCCACCAGCTGGCCCTATTATTTATCTTGTATTCGACTAACCCTGTACAGCACTTTTACCCCCCTTCCCCATGCGCGATCTGAAAGACACCTGGCCTAGTAGGATCGTTGTCTGTCTGCCCTTGTTCCCCCCCTGCCTCGTCGCACCTTGAAACACTTGTGTATAGGCGCGTTACAAATGCTATATCATATATCATATCATTCCACACGCATGTAGACTAACTGTCGTTTATCATTGTGTGTTGGCCTCGATTTATTTAGTTACTTTTCGCATTGATTTTAGAGCCGAACATACTCCATTGAACTATCCTTGCAAGCAAATAGTTTCTGATCGGCCGTAATAAATAAAATGAGTAATATTAATGAAGATCGGCTGGCGAGACTAATTGTAATTTTTTTGTTTTCATAACAGGTATTTGCTCCCCTTCTGCTACTGTCATCGGTTTGAGACACCGGCAGACGGTTTTTTCGTGAGACACCTGCAGCTTCGTGTGAACAACTGGAGCACACTGACAATTTTATGGGACGATCGCCAAGGGCCCACATGCCCTTACGCTGGACTAGTGGCTAGAAGCAACATATCAACCTTTACGATGGACTAGTGCCTAGTTGATGGAACAGCCTTGCGGTTCACCGTGCTTCCAAAGTGCTTCTTTTAACGAAAAGCAACACCCTGTGTACCATTGCGGATACAGATAAAAGAAAATAAATGGCTTTCAGAGTTCATATGGCAATTGCTGAATATTCTCTAAACATTTAATGTCAAATAAATGTACTTTACCAAATGTACCATGTTGCTGTTTGATTTTAAAGTACAGTTTCATATTCCGAATTGTGGCGCGCTGTGTTGTGAGATGGTCTGTGTGGGTTTCTGGGTTCTGTGTGGAGTCGCGTAGAAGACGACTGGGCGCGTTTGCCTCTGCAGCACAGTAACGTCACGGAGAGAGGCGGGGAATGTGAATGTTTTGTTAATTTCAGGTTCAGGGGCGGGGGAATTGATTTAGTGCCGCAGAAGCAGGTCAGCCAGGGCGATGCGGCAAGTGATAGGATTCACACAAAATGGCGGCTCCCTGGTGCCTGTTTTCGCATGCGTTTATTGGACGAAAACTCGGGTAAGGTCCATAGGAAAGTTTTCTAAAATCGAGCCACTTAGGCTTAAAAAAACATGACCGACCCGTAGGGACAATAAAAATGTTTACTGGACTATGCCTTTAACTTGGTCCAGTAGTGTGGGAATTAACGGTAAGGGGTACCGGTTCTTCACAGTGATTTTATTGAGCCCTCGATAGTCGATGCACGTCCTGAGGTCCCCTTTCTTCTGTATGAAAAACAGGGCGGAGGATGGCGGGGACTTGGGCGGCCGGATAAACCCGATGGCCAGATACTGGTCTAGATATTCCCCGCAGATGTTGGTTCTCTTTTTCTGTGAGCGCATAGATGCGACTGCACGGAGGCTGTGCCCCTGGTATTAGATCAATTTGGCAATCATACGGTCTATGGGGTGGAAGGGTGTTGGCTGATTCTTTCCGAAACACGTCCTCAAATTCTTGGTACCTGGGAGGTAATTGTCTTGCCATGCTGGGGAAGGCAGCTGCTCCTAACCTTTGCGCTCTATGGACTGGTGGTAGGTACGGGTAACAAGTGCGCAGGCATTCAGATGGAAAAATCACTGTGTGTGTTTTCCAATTAATGACGGAATTATGCCGTTCTAGCCACGGCATGCCAAGTATGAGTTGAAAAGGTGGGGCACTAATCAAGTCGAAAGTAATGCGCTCTCGGTGGCCGTCTTTGCATAATAATTCCACTTCTTCTGTGCACTGCATTACGGGTCCAGATGACAGTGGAGACCCGTCTACTGAAACAATGTTGTCAATCTTCCCCTTTGGCTGCCCCGATATGCCCAGCCTTCGAGCTACTCCGATATCAATGGAGTTGCCGATGGCCCCGCAATCAATATGAGCCTCAAGGGCGTGCATCCGGTGAGGTTGTCCTGGCCTGATCAGAATGACAGGAAAGGTTAGTTGTGACACCGTGGTTACTTTAGTTTCCCTCGACAAGCCGATTCCTACTCTTGTCGAGTCCAGGAGTTTTACGACAGCTGTGTGGGATCCTCTGGACTGGTCACTGCCTCCCCCAATGGCACTCAGGGCCCGTTTATTCAGCTTACTAGGGCAGTCTTTCAGAAAGTGGTCCGCCTTGCCACAATATAGACACAATTGTTGCTGCCGGCGTCTCTCTCTTTCCTCCTTCGAGAGTGGTCCCCTCGCACTGCCCAACTGCATGGGTTCTGGGGTATTTTCTTTGGGACGCACTTGTACTTCACGTGGGCACACATAAATGGGCCGGGCTACCGCCCTTGTTCGATCTGCCTTTCTCTCTTGCAAACGATGATTCAGCTGTATCACTAAGTCTATATAGTCTGCACAGCGTACAGGTGGGTTGACTACTTGAGCTAAAACGTCTTTCAGCTCACCCCTGAGGCCTTGATAGAAGAGGGTGGTTCTTTTTTCTTCCGCCCAATTTGTTTCAGCCACGAGCTGATTGAATGTCGTGATGTATACCAATAGATCTTGGGACCCTTGCCGTAGGCCTAGCAGTTCTCTGTCTAAGGCTGCCCCTTGATTTCTACAGGCAAATAGCTTGTCCAGCTCTTGCTGAAATGCGCCAAAGTTATGTAAGACTGGGGCATCTCGGTTCACTAGCGGTACCGACCAATTAGTGGCGTGACCCCCCACCAGGTAAGACAAGACAAAGGCCACCTTGGCTTGATCCGAGGGAAAGGCTCCTGGTCGGCACAGGAAGTGCAACTTACACTAGTTCATAAATGTGGCGTACCTCTGGGGGTCACTTAGGAAGCATTCAGGAGGGGCTAAGGGAACAGAGGGGGGTGGTGTTGTGACCTGAATTTGGGGCACCCCCTCTGCTACTCTGTCTGAAGGACCTGGTAGAGGAACCTGGCCGGCCTGAGTGACCAATAGCCACTTGGCCAAATCCTCAGTCTTCTCTCTATTGACTACCACCTCCCTCCTGATTGCATTGGTCTCTGAGCGGGCCTCGTGCACCTCGGCCCGCAATTACCCCAAAAGAGTGGACAACTGGTCTACCCCTGGATCCATGGCACTCGGGCAGGGCTTGTGACGTGGTCTTAGCGTTTTGTCATGCTTACCTCTGGTGCCCTGCAGGAGTGCCTGGTCCGGACTGTACCAATGCATAGCCCCCTCGCTGGCTGCCTTCACCCTGACGTTCACCCCAGCCACTCCTTCCCCCACTGGTCGACTGGGGATTAACTCCCAGGGGACCGTGAGGTTGGGAGGGACCTGGGAGGGACCTGGGTGGTTTCGGGACTTTGGGTCTGTATCGTTCTGGGGCTCAGGGTGACCTAAAGGTAAGTGAAGGGTAAGTATAAGCGCAGTACCTTCCCTTCTGCCCCTCCCCTCCAGACCCTGGGTTGGCTGGCTGGCGCGAAGCGAGCGCTGCTCACCGTATTGTTTGCGACTACTGTCGCGGTCCTGAGGTCTGTATCGTCCTCCAGTTACTTCACTAAAGGTGCATGGTCCGGGCCGGCTGTGACACACAGGATACGACGGTGAACAGGTAAGTCTTGATTTAAACGTGGGAACAGGTAAGTCTTGGTTAAACACGAGTGTCCAACTTGCTGTGCTTGCAAACTTGGTCTGAGCTTACTTTCACAATGTGTTTGTCATTCTTCTTCACAGGAGCTGAGCGACTGAAGACCGACACTGCGATGAGATGCTGATGGAACAGAGCTGGACTCAATGCGCAGGTGACCACACTAGGTACTGGGATGGGCGGTGATCGATGAATGGACTGGGATCTCTCACGCTGTTGCTTTGCCTTTCAGGTCCTTGGATGCTGCGGGAAGACCCCAGTCGGAGGAATGAGGAAGAACCAAGATGAGCGGCGATAAAGCACCAATGTCCAAGATGAGCAGCCCCACCAGTAGACTCCGGGTGCTGTTCGGAAGAAACAAAAATGAACACAGAGACCGAGCCTTTATGCGAGAGCATGGATCCTCGTTTCAGGTAAGTTTCCTCAGGTGAGTTTCCACTGCTTCCCATCCATGTAAAGTTGTCAGTAGATGCACTGAGAGCAGGAGCAGTAAGCGAGACACTGTTCTGGCAAAGAGCAGAAGAAACACTAAGCACAGGGTGTGGTCCAGGGTGTGGTTTTATAGCCTTGGGCCACGCCCTGTCAGCGTTAGACTGCCAGGGGCGTTGGTTCTTCGCACGTGCTCGGCGCTCCTTTGCACGTGCCGGGCATTCTCTCTCTCTTGGTAGGCGCGCTGGTGCAGATTGTGGCCTTGCTCCATTCTACCCGCTTACGCCAGCCAGCCACCATACTTGTCCACCACCTCCCTACTCTATCATGGGGGAATACCCTTCTTCCTTGGGCCCAACCGCTCTGGGTCCGTGATGGGATCGTGACAATTCCTAAGGCTGCCCGTAGTGCTTTGTTTTGCATTAGTTGTAATTTACTAAGGTTGGTGTTGGAAGTCCCTAGTAATAACGCATTACAATAATCCAACTTTGACAAGATCAGTGCCCTGGCCAAAGTAATACAGTTAGTGGGTGTGAGAAATAGGCGGCTTAAGGCAATTCATTTAGAAGTATACGGTGTGGACAATGAGAGTTCACTTATGTGTTTAGTCATTGTGAGGTTGGCATCTAAG
The DNA here is from genome assembly GCF_040938575.1 of Ambystoma mexicanum. Lineage (NCBI taxonomy): Eukaryota > Metazoa > Chordata > Amphibia > Caudata > Ambystomatidae > Ambystoma > Ambystoma mexicanum. The sequence continues at coordinate 1,467,620,314 of NC_090931.1, read as the reverse complement.
TACACTCCTAAGGTTTTTACTTGTTTAAGTACTAGAATCAACATACCATCAATGTGGATTGAGGAGTAGTCTGAATGGAGGGCACCTATTTTAGTTTGGGATCCCACAATGAGAATCTCTGTCTTCTCATCGTTAAGGCAGAGGCTGTTCAAAGCCATCCAGTTTTGGATTATAGCATACATTTTATTGATGGTCAAAGTGTCCTGGTCGTAGTTCCCTGAGATTGGGATGAGGATCTGAGTTTCATCTGCAAAGTTGGTGTAGATGACACCCATGTCGTCTAATGGCGAGAAGAGAAGCTTTGTGTAAGCATTATAGAGGGTTGGTGAGAGACAAGACCCTGGGGTTACCCTAATGGGGTCTGGTATGGGATCGGCAGCTTCTTTCCCTATGGATACTCAAGACGTGTGTTCGGCTAGGAAGGATTTCAGCCAAAGGGTGGCATCTTTAGAAAAATTGAAATCATTATCTAGGGTAGTGCACAATTTGTCGTGATCCTCAAGGTCGAACGTTGCAGACAGGTCTAACAGCAGAAGTATGCAGAGTTTCCCTAAGTCCCTAATGGTATCCATCTGGATTTTCAGGTCAAGGAGTGTTATTGGTCGGTAGTTCGTAGGCACGATTGGGTCAAGGGTTGTTTTTTTTTAGAAATGGGGTAACCCAGGCTTCTTTGATACTGGCCGGGACCATGTTAGTATTGAAGGAAGCATTGACAAAATTGGTTATAATAAGGGTGAGGGTGGGTGCACTAATTTAACTAAGTGAGCTCGGACGTTATCCCCTTTACAGTTAGAGGCTTTTAATTTGGAGATAGTATCAGTCACTAGTTCTTGTGTGACTGGGGTGAAGTGGAATAGTAAATTAGTATTTTCATTAGATTTTGTGAGGGTGTTGTTAGGGGCATTTTTTTCAGCTAATATTTGTCTTTTAGTGATTATTTTGTTTTGTAACAAGGCAATCTTGGAGGCTAAGGCATCTTGAATGGTGATGCACCATTATTTGCTGGAATTTGCAGGGGCCGTGACTTGGGTGGGGTTTTCCAATTCTCTAAGGATGGAGAAACGCTCTTTAGAGTCCGACGAGGCGTTACTAATGCGAGTGTTATATGGATTAGCTTTGTGGGGAATAATTGCTGCTTTGTAGGTTTTGTTTGCAGCCTTAAAAGCATTTGCAGAATCTATAGTGGGAAGTTTTTTGTGGGTGTGTTCAAGAGATCGTTTAGTTCGCCTTAGCGATACTAGCTCTTCGTTGAACCAGAAGCACAATCTTTTTTCAGCATGTCGTGTTTTAGTTGTTAAAGGTGCTACCGCGTCAATAGTGGCAGTGAGGCATTTGTGGTAGGAATCTGCAAGGAGGCATGGGTTGTCACTGGTGACCAAATTAGTTTCTAGTGCTTTGCTAAGGATAGGGTTCAAAATTCTCAGCTGTGAGCCTGCAAGTGTTTCTGACTTCGTAGGTGTCCATTGTTTTGGTCTTAGGAGGGCATGTTTCATTACACGTAAGGGTGAATTTTATACTGTGGTGGTCCGTCCAGACAAGGGGTGTGATTGATTCAATAACTAACGTAGTGTTAAGTGAGAGAATCCAACCCAGTGTTCTGCCATTAATATAGGTTGGGGCATTCACAAGTTGTGTGAAATTCATATCCTTAAGTGCTGAGTGTAGGGCTTCTGCTTTATGGTCTTGGTTGTCATTGAAGCCTAAATTCAAATCACCAAGGATAATGCATTTAGTGTTTGGTTTAATGAGCGGGGCTAGTAGCAAATGTATATCTACTTCTGGATAAGTATTGGGTGATCTGTAGATCACCACAAAGTTAATTGTGGTTTTCTTATTCGTTGCGAATTTGACTAGTAGGAGTTTGTAGCCCGCTATATCTTCGAGGGGCAAGATCTTAATTGTAAGTTGGTTTTAGCTACAATGGCTACACCACCTCCTTGAGTATTGATCGATCGGTCCTAAGGATGGTGTATTCTGGTGGGATGGTGAGAGCTAGCAAAGATCCAGATGCTTGGTGAAGCCAGGATTCTGTGACTACTAGAAGGACCAATTGTTGTTCAATAATGAGGTCATGTATCTCAATGGCATGGGCTCCTAGAGATCGGGCGTTGATAAGGGCACCTTTAAAGTTAGTTGGCGGCTCAAGTTCAGATGCAGCAGAGGTAGTGGGAATCCGTACGTGTGAGGCGCTGGGAGCTTGTTTGGTGATCACTGCCATAGGTGTCTTGTACTTTTTGTTGTACAGGTAAGCTTTAGGCTTGGGCAGTTTAGGTGTCACAAAAGCTGGAGTGTGGTAGTGAGGGCGTATTGTGGTACGTGATCTCAGCGATAAAGTCGTGTTGCCCTGTATAGGATAAGTATGAGGGTCTGTAGTATTTAGAATGTGAATGGGAGCCGTCATGTATGAGATGGTGGTTGGCTCTGGAGTAAGAGTGCTTCTAGTAGAACTGGAGATATGGGCATAATCTTGAATGGGCGGAAATGGTGACTTAGATGGTAGGAATGGAGTGGGGCAGGGAATGGGGTGATGCCGGTAACAAACCAGTCTAGTAAGCCCATTTCTATAGCTAAGGAAAGGGCTACCTGTACAGGGTAGGCAGTTTTGTACAACACAGAATGGGAACATGGTGATGAATAGCCAGCCTAACATGACTATGTTCAATGTGGGATGTGGCTAAAGTCGTTCTAGTACCTAAGGCACTTGTAGCATCAAAAGCCCCTTATGAAAATAAGCCGCTATACAATGCTAGGAGCATAGTATGGCAGACTGAATTATGAGTTAGCTTTTCTTTGGTGATCTGCGCATAAATAATGCGGCATAGTACAATTTAAATAAACATTGACCATGCAGCGCAATACATTACGAGTTATCAGCAGTGGTAACCATATGTATAGTGGGATCAAATTGTCATGCCCTTTTACAACTTACAATGAGTGAAAACACTAGCGTTACACAAATGTCAATTCTAAAACTTTGAACTAGCATGGTGCAGTTTGGCACAGAGCAGATAGTAGTTAGGTATTACAGGTTCCATTTGGTATGACTTAGTAATGGTGCATTGTGCAAAATAATAGTGAAAAACAGGCAGTATTATGAATCAAAGAACACGTGCATTTATAGTATTAGCAATATGGTTAGGCAAAACAAACTCTGTAATAAATGAGCGTTATAGAGATGACGAGTGCATCATAAGGGTCATACGGTGGTCCTGCAGTACGCACAGTGTATAGCACAGTAATCTGTGGGTATTTTATGAGGCAACGTTAATGCACTGAGTCATTAAATACACAGTAATAACAATAAATGTGTGAGTAAATCAAGTACGCGGGCCCAGAACCCTTACAGAGGCAATGGGCTGAAAGATGGTACATTCAGTGCTATCTTAGTTCACTATATACAATACGGTACACCTGAGTATGCCACGACCTTGTGTTCCACCGAAAGGTCAATTATGTTTCACCGCATCGGGCAGTGACTTGCTACTGATAAGGGTCATTGATGCTGGATGGACCTGATTGCAGCGATGGCAAACCGCACACAGATAAAAAGTCACCAGGGTAGTAGAGGTCCGAACATTTTATTTTTGGTAATTTAATTAGGCATCATTGGATACTAGATGTTGCATAATATATATGTAAGATTAACACAATATGGAAGCTACAAATAGATAGAGCAGAGCTCACGCAGTGTACTCACAATTGTGAATGCGAGGAGATGGTAGCAAAATGACCAGGCAACGGCCCGTCACAGACAGGCACAGACAGGCCCTTTTCAGCGGCCTTCTCCGAAAGGCCGGGATCCGCCTCCCGGTTCGGGTAGTGGGCGGAAGTAGTAGCGGGCAGCCAATCGGGAGCTGCGCCGCGATCATTCAAAGATGCGTGAATGTCTGACACGGCCATTACACATGTTACCAGTAATGGCGCCTTGCGGATCAGATGGTTGCGACACCGGCTGTGTGTCGTTTTAGGCGCTGGGGCGCTTCGGTAGCACTGTTAGAGTGCTTCTCTGCTCAAAGTAGAATTAATCAATTAAAAATAGCAAAGGCTCCTGACTCCAGTCGGAGATCACTATCTCACCATGTTGTTAGTGGGGTGCTGATGGGACTCCTCCGTAGTATGCAGTAGCAGGACGGTTGGGGAGAGAAGGCTCCTGCCCTCTCCTCCCGGCTGCTGGGCTGAATGAGATTTTTAGGTTGGATTTGCCATCGGGGGAGGGGGTCATATTTTAACCTCTTCCATAAAGGCTTTAACTACTGGAACCTTCCACCAAGAAGCCTTACTTTTGAGAAGTGGTGTATGCAGAAAGTGCTCCCAGATGAACTCTAAGGGAGTTAAAGACTAACCCTGAGTCTAACAGATAAAGTACTATGTGGGATTGTGAGCAGTCAGTAGGATTGATGCTGCATGTCTTTCAACAAATGACAAAGCATTTCCACTTGTTGAAGTAGCAATGTCTCGTGTTGGGTTTGCTTGCTTCTTTGAGGATGTTCATGCTAGGCCTTTACTTAGCCAATGTGGCTTTTACCTGAGATAGTGTGCACCCTGTGAGAGATGCGTCTGTGGATATAGTGGCTTGTACCTCAGGAGTGTTGAATGATTTCCCCATGAGACGGTTTCCTCTTGTCCACCACTGCAGAGATTGAACAAGGGACTACGAAACGACCACTAGATCATCCCATGCTTGTACCATTGTTTCGCTAGCCATTCTTGTATCGGACACATGAGCTAGGATTTTACCTGTGGCAAGTTTAAATGTCCAAACTCTATGAGCCAAGCTGCCAAGTTCAGTGCTTGAAGACGTGGATGAAGTGTCATTCCCTGATGCTGAGACAGCATGTTGTAAGGGGATGGAAGTTTGACTGGTGTGCAAAGAGACATCTTGAGTAGGTGGAAAGACCATGGTTGACGAAGCCCACATTGGTGCTATTAGAATACATTTTACTTGTTCCTGGTGCATCTTGTGGACTATTTTCTTCAGAAGTGGTGTTGGGGGGTGGGGAGAAAGCTTATGCAAATCTCCCTGACCAGTTCATCCACAGAGCATTCCCTTTGGACTCTGTCTGGGGATTCCGTATGTGAAGTCTGGGCATTGTGCGTTTTCTTGTGCTGTGAAGAGATCTATGTCTGCTTGACCCCAGTTTGTGAAAGCGTCATCAAGGATGTCTTTGTGCACCATCAATCTGTGCTCTGAAGGAAGCAGTAAGTTCCTACTTAGCACGTCGGCTAGACAGTTGTGTTCTCCTAGAACATGTTGAGACAGTAGGTATATGTTGTGACAAAGTGCCCACAGCCATATGTTCTGGGCTGGTTTGGACAGACATGGAGTGTGTTCCCTCCTGTTTGCTGATGTAGTACATCGCTGTGGTGCCGTCTGTGGGGACTAGAACTGTCATGTTCTGAAGTTGGTGTTGAACGTCTTTTAGGGCCTTGAACACTGCCAGTAGCTCTAGAACATCGATGTGCTTTTTTGCCATAGTTTGTGTCCACACTCCGTGTGCGGTGTGTTGGAGATAGTGTGCAACCCACCCTGTGAGAAATGTGTCTGTGGACAGAGTGGCTTGCACCTCTAGAGTGTTGAATGATTTCCCCTTGCGAAGAGTTTCTCTTGTCCACCCTTGCAGAGAGTGAACCAGGGACTGCAAAATGACCACTAGATCATCCCATTGACCGTTTGCTTGTGACCATTGTTTCGCTAGCCACTCTTGCATAGGGAACATGCGCAACCGAGAGTGTGGCACCAGGTAAATGCACAAGGCCATCATCCCGAGACGACCCATTGCTTTTTGTATGGTTACCTGACGACTGGCTACATATTGTGGGATTTGGAAGAGCATGTTTTGTACCCTCTCGGAGGGGAAGACTAAAGCGTCTTCTGATCTAATGAATGCCCCGAGAAATTGTTTCACCTGGCTTAGGACAAGACTTGATTTCTTTCTCGTTGATTGAGAAGCCTGGTTTGTAAAGCAGATCAATAGTCTGTTGGGTATTTTGTAGACAAGCTTGTGGCGTGCCTCCTGTTATCAGCCAGTGGTCGAGGTAAAGGTACACTGGGATTAACTGCCTGTGCATGTGTGCTGCTACAACTGTGAGCACTTTGTAGAATACCTTGGCACTGAGGCTATGCCGAATGGTAGCACCCTGAATTGGTAGTGTGTTGTTCCTAATTTGAACCTTAGATATTTTATGTGTGATAGCAACATTGAAATATGAAAGTATGCATCTTTAATATCCAATGTTGCCATGTATTTGTATTTATTGTTTTTATAGAGCTCTTTAATCCAAAGCGTTTTACAGTTTAACAACAAGAATACATAAAACATGAAACAGTAGAAGCAATAACAGTATATATGAATCAAACCAGTAAAACAGCATGTAGAACAATTTGCATATGAAGATGAAGGATGGAGGAAGAGGTGGGGAAGGAAAGGAGGAGGGAGAAGGTCAAGGGGGTAGGATGAGGCAGAAGGAAGAAGGAAAGAGTTAGGAGAGAAGGGCGAAGGTAGAGAGAGTTAAGATAGGGGTAAAAGAGGGGAAAGGGAGAAAGGTGGAAGGGGTAAAGGTGTCAGGGGGGGATGTAATCCCCTTGTTTTAGAAGTGGGATTACTTCCTGTAGCGTAGCCATCGTGAATCTCTGTGGTTTGGCATACCTGATTGCAGGATGCGCATCTAATACATGGTGCATGGTTAGGTGCTTTTTGGGTACAAGCAAGTACACTCAATAGATACCCTCTTGAACAGGGATGAGTTCTATTGCTTCTTTTTGTAGTTAAGTTCTATTTCCGCTTGTGGGATGAGCTGGTCTTCTTGTGACATTCTTCTTGCTCTTGGCAGATGGTGTCGTGTTTTGTGAAGGAATTCGATGGAATATCCATTGGCGACCATTGTTAGCACCCACTTATCTGATGCTACCTCCTCCATTGTGCGGGTGAATTGAGTAATACAGCATCCTACTGGGGATGCGTGGGAGGGGACCCTGACGGGTGAGTCATTTGATGGTGCTGGCGCTTCTACCCCAATCTTTTCCTCATCTAAAGCCTTGCAGTTGGGAGGTTTGGAAGTGAGATGATGCTACCTGTGATGAGCACCTGGGAGAAGAGCCAGAGGAGAACCCTCTTTGGGTCTTGGGAAAGCATTGGAACAAAATGGCCGGCAGGTATTCAGTACCCTGTGTTGGACATATGGTTTGTTGGAGATGTGTCAATGTTTTGTGTTCTTTATTAGCTTTTTCTAAGGAATCGTCTACAGCTTTACCTAAAAAGACTGATTCGTCTACCGGCATATTAATGAGGGGGGGGCCTGAGTTTCTATTTTAAAACCGGAATTACAAAGTCATGAGTGCTGTTTTGATAAAGTTCCCAAGAATGCTGCCTGTTGTCTCCACAGAATCAAGAGTGTTCTTTAAAATATTGTGTGTGACCTAACTTCCTTTTTTAACGATCTTTAGTAATTGAGACTTTGTTGGCTTGGGACATTGCATAAATTGTCTTGAAGGAATCCCCACTGAGCGTTATTATAACCAGCTAAAATAATATTATTTGCAATGCGCGTAGAGTAAGCAGCATATGTTGTTACTCTTTTCCCTAACGCGTAAAGCGTTTTACAATCTTTATCTGGAGGTGCTTCTGCATTTCATAAAGAGACCCCTGCACATTTTTTTAGTAGTTGTAACCACTAGAGAATCTGATTTAACGTAGCCCCGGATGTAAAGAGGGTCTGAAAGTGCGGGGTTGAATAAGGTGCAATTCTCTTTTTAATGGTATTCAACAAAGGAATCGATTGGCTGATGGGCCTTTTTTCTTTCAGAATGGCATCAACAAAATTAGAGTCTGGTACTGACTCTTGAGTTTGAATTTGGAAATGTTCAGCTGCCCTTTTAAGCAAGTCATTAAAAAGAAGCTGGTCATCTATAGGAGATGTGTTGCTGGGCTGATCTATAGGAACATCATCCCCAACAATTATTTCTGGCTCACCTGCATCCTCATGAGTGGGAGTAGCTGGCCATGTACCCTGACCATCATCCCCCTGGTCTCGTTGCAATTGTTCATAATAATGGTAATCTTGGTCATCCAGAAATATATTGGACGGCTGATCTGTGATAGGAATAACTGAATGTCTAGGAGATAACTGGAGTCTAGGTGACTTTGGAAGTGGGTTACCCTCTTTCAGAAGAAGTGTTTACTGTTTAATTGGGAATTTATCCATACATGTGTCCATGGTTTGCTCAAATCTATCTCTAGTTCATGTACCTGTATTAGGGGTATCTGGAAGGGGAAAACCATTTCTTCTGGGTACACAGCTTTTTTCTTGTGATCTAGAGACTGAGACATCATTTATACCCAGGAGAATTTAATGGTGTAGTGAAAGACTGTGATTTAGGGGACCCAGTAGCCCCAACACATGTAGGAAGTTGTTCTGGTTTCTGTGTGTTTTTCCTTTTGTTTTGGATGAAAATGTTGTTTCGACAGCTGTTTCGGCAGCATGGAAACAGGAACCGTCGAGATGTTATGGGCGGCAACGTGCATTTCTTTTGTTTTGGAGTCATGCGCTGGACATGAGTGCGGAAGCGCAGCGGGCTCAGAGCGTCAGGGTTCTGAAGATTTCGTTGAAACCGCTGCTGCAAGAGCCTTTTTTGACACAACCATTGAAGATTGCCATGGGGTTGTGTGCTTATTATGCATACCTCCTTGTGTATGAGAGTGAGTGTCCCTGTTGCCAGAAGATTTCCCAGTGGCAGAGCGTTTGGCTTGCCTTGTCGGGCTGGGGACTGACACGTGGGAGTCTACCGACTCCTCTATTATGTCATCGGCCTCCGAAAAGGAGCCGCTGCTGCCTTGTTACTCGTCTTCTGAGGCATCAGCACCAGTGGGAGACATGGATTCGGCCTGCATAGTGTAGGCTGCCTACCATTTTGTGCGTCACTCCTTGAGCGTCTTAGGGCGAAAGAGCCTGCACGACAGGCAATGTTCCTGAGAGTGATCACAGGGAAGACAGTGGTTACAGACCCGATGGGTGTCTTTCCATATGAACATTTTGTTACAGGAGGGACCAAACTTAAAGGGAGTCCTTTCCATGATGGTAAATGAATATTAAGGCAGCTAGACAAGAGTAAAAGCAAGTGGGAAAAGGCATTCTCTAATGAAAATGTAAGAATGTTGAAAACCCCTAATCTCCATACTGTAAGGCCGAAGCCTGGTGTAGGCCGCAGCCGGTAGTTGAGGAATTCGTTGAGATGTTCTGCTGGCGATGGCTTCCGTCGAGATATTTGTCGAAGAAGCATCTGTCGAAGGCCGAACAACACAAAGAAAGTTAGGATTATAGGCAAGATTAAGTAGCAGCGCTACGAGCTCTGCATAAAGTGACCGACCACTATGGCAGAAAAAAACAATCTGAGGGACCTCAACAGGTGAAGTACTATGCGTACAGTACACGTCACATTAGGGATAGTATTACAAACACGCCCAGTTTATCTTCCCTTTTCGAACTTTCAAAACAAGTCATGTAAAACGCAGCACCTACCACTAGATGTCGGCCTGTGCAAAGCATGTGATTCTAAGCAGATCCACAAGCCTCAGAAATATATATTATAGTGCAGTGACCACCGCACTATAGTGAGGTGAATAGCATGATCCATAAGAAACCCGAAAATGGATTTGCTAATAACTTTTGACTTGCATGACAGATTGGGCTGATATTTTGCAAACAAAAAGGTTGTCCCGGGCTCCCTCCAAACTCCCCCCTCCGACTGGGAATTATGGGAATTATTAGTTAAAAAATGAAAAACTTATTAAGAAATAATTAATTAAGAAAGCAAATAAATGCTGTTTTTGACCTACTCCCATTCATTTTCCCATAGATACATTCCAAATATTGGCACAGCACAGAGCAAAAACCGCTGCACGGAATTGGACAATTCAGGCATGAAGTGTTGAATCAATTTCCCGAGAGGGGTTTGGAGTTATTCTTTCCAGCAGTTTATAAAATATTTGCTGGGGAATGGGATGCCCCCATTTCCCAAAATTATAGCTATATCACCCATGGTGCTTTGCAGCTGAGAGGCTTTTCATAAATGTAAAAGCAAACATTTTTTCCCAAAGTTCTATTGCTAATAACGTTTTGATGACATTTTCAAAACCAAACGTTTGCCAAACTGGACATTTTCGGAAAAATACATTAAAAAATGAAAAAGCTGTTAGAAAACAGAACACCACTATTTTCAGCCCATTCATTTTCTCATGTAGAGGGGCAGTTTTTAAACCATTGTAGACAGAAAACCGCTGGGTAGATTTGGACCAAATAAGAAACAACTTGGGCACAAAGCATTGATGTAATTTCCTTGGCTGGTCTGGGGTCCATCCATCCAGTAGTTTTAAAAATATTAGACCGATACCCCCGCTCCATAAAAACTTGATATCTGCTTGGTGCTTTGCAGCAGAGAGGCTGAGCGAGGCAAATAAAATTTGACTTGCTGGATGGATTTGGGTGACATTTTCCAAACAAAAAAAGTTGTCAAGCCCCTCTGCCCCAAGCTGAAAATGTTGGGAACAATTTATATACTGCTGTATACATGTACTCCTGCAATAATCTAATAACCTGCACCGAATGTATACCCTGTATAACATGCACCAAGTGAATATCCTGTAACAGCGCCACAATGCCTCCGGGCCGCTGGGCGCTTTATAAATCCAAATAAATAAAAATAAATAAATTGAAAAAACATAAAAATACAGTTTTCAGCATACTCCTATTAGTTTTCTCTTAAAGGGAAAACGTGCAGTTTTTGAACAGCCGTAGCATAAAAACCACTTGACAGATTTGGACCAAACTTTGGAATGAACTCCCCCATGGCCTTACAGAGTCTAATAACATTCTCGACATCAGAAAGAGACTCAAAACACTTCTGTCTATGTAGTCACTCCTAGGGGAACACTGACTTGAACGGCAGCGCCTAAATGGCCTGGCTGTAATACCAATAGCAATCCCAACAGGCTAGAAGTCGGGAGTGGGAAAGAAGACACCATGTTAAGTTGGAGATTTGGGGGTGGGTTGGGAAGCCAGTTACGGGTAGACATTTTTCAGTTTATCAGGGGAAGACTGTGTGAATCTCACAAGATTACAGCGGAAACGCTGCAAGATGCGCTGTGCATCACACGAAGAGATGAGTGATAGGGGGTAATGGGAGAGGGTTAGGGAGGGAAAAAGCAATTGAGTGAGGGGGCCTGGAAAATAGAAGGGGGACACATGTTGAGCACATGTGAGGTTAATTCTGAGCAAGTTTTCCCGTTATTGCGGTAATCAGCGAACCGCCACCCTACCGCAGGAATTTCTGTTGTTGGAAATGATTACTGTGAAATTATTGCAGGAATAAGGAGTTTGAAAAAAAGGTTTAACATCTCCAATACGTACATCTACTGGGCAGGGGGCAATTGGTGTTTGGTAACAAATTAATAGTGTGACATGGCCAGTGGCTATGGCTAGTGGGCCCAAAAGAAAGCTATTGGTGCAACACGCCCAGAGGGCACGGCCAAAGGCCATAGCTAGTGAGACCTCAGAAAACTATGCAAGATGTTCGGCTGTGGCTGAAGGCCATGGCTAGTGGGCCCAAAAGAAAACTATTGCTACAACATGTACAGTGGCCAAGGCAGAAGGCCATGGCTAGTGGGCCCAGAGGAAACTAAGGTATAACAGAACCCTTGAAATTCAAAAACCATTTGTTAAGAGAGAGTTAAGGTGATCAAATTTAAAGCAATAAACTCCCTGAAATTCAACACTTGCATTTCAATCAAGTCCACCTCGGAGAAGAAAAGGCGTCACACGAACCAAACAGTGATGGGAGATAATGGCCAGCAGTGGGCCAGGGAGACAAAAAGCAATTTAGGAGACTGGGGGACCAATGGAAATATGTGGGGGGCGCTTGGTTAGTGCGTGTGAGCACAGGGAAGAGTTTGGGATTTTCAGTCGTTGTCGGGGGAATCCCGTGGGCATGGGTAGTTCAATGCCGCTGTACGCGCAGTTCGTTGCCATTATTGGGGATCCCACAGGAATGGGGAGAGCGTGAACAAAAAATGTATTTATCACCTACCGTGATCACATATCCTAGGCAAGGAGTAATGGGTCTCTGGGCCGAAGGTAATGGCTCCCCAAAGAAACCTATTGTTCAACATGTGCAGAGGCCACGACCAAGGGCGGTGTCCAAAGGCCATGGTTAGTGGGCCCCAATGAAACCTATTGGTGCAACATGGCAGAAGGCCATAAAGAAACCTATTGGTGCAACATATACAGCGGCCACGGCCAGTGGCCCCGAAGAAACTATAGTATAACAAAACCCTTGAAATTCAGTGAAATAACTTTACTTAGGAGTTGTGGTGATCAGATTTAACGTGAAAAATACACAGCAACCAAACCCTTGAAATTCAGTGAGAAAAACCTTGGTTGAGAGAGAGTTCCCATTTAGGAAAACAGCTGGAGAAGAACTACAGACTCAATGTGAATTCCATTTTTTATGTAGACCAGAGTTCTTCCTAATTGAAGTGTCCAAGATGGGGGTTGTTCCATCTTGCGTATAGGGCAATAGGCCCAAAGCCGAACCAAAAACTCAAAATGCTGGCGTAGGCCAGTTTTTTGGGTCAAAGTAGCCAATTTTTTGGGCCAATTTGGGCCAGTTTGATGAGCTAATTCACTCTGTGGCTAATAGTTTTGACCAGTGTTGCTGAAAAAATATTCTTTAAAATGCACAATTTGCATCACACTTTATCAAAAAACTCCCCCTTGGTTACTGTTCAAACAGTGTCACAAAAGGAATGAATGGCTAGTGGCCCTCAAAGAAACCTATTGGTCAACATGTACTGAGGCCACGGCCAAAGGCTGTGTCCAAAGGCCATGGTTAGTGGGCCCCAATGAAACCTATTTGTGCAATATGAACAGTGGCCATGGCTAGTGGGTTCCAAAGAAACCTATTGGTGCAACATATAAAGCGGCCACGGCCAAAGACCATGGACAATGGCCATGGCTGAAGACCATGCTACTGGGCCCCAAAGAAACCTATCAGTGCAATATGTACAGTGGCCACGGGCCAAAGGCCAGAACTAGTGGGCCAGACAAAACTATAGTATAAAAAAAACTTTAAATTCAGTGAAAGAACTTTACTTAGCAGTTGTGGTGTTGACAACCTGGTTCTTATGGGCTGGACGGGATGGTCGTCCTTCCCCATGTTTTCTGAGGACATGGTGCTTGCCGCCATCCTTAAGATCAAATCTTGCGCTCCTTCGGATGCAGTTCCTTTGGCGATTATGAAGAACATCTCCCCTGACATCCTGATAGAGATCACAGCAGCGATTAATGATTCTTGCCAGACAAGGCAGGTTCCGATAGAGCTCAAATCTGCTTTGGTTATCCCTCTTCTGAAAAAGCGATCACTAGACCCTTCCGTTCTGTCAAATTTTCGTCCCATCTCTCTGCTTCCCTTCCTCACTAAGCTCCTGGAGTCCACGGTATCACCCCTACTCTCCACGTATCTAGAATCTTCTCTCCTCTTGGACCCTGCCCAGTCGGGCTTTAGTCTCTGTACAGGACGACATGGCCAGGCTGGTGGACGAAGGTGGGGTGGGCAGCTTGATTTTGTTAGATCTGTCAGCGGCGTTCAACACTGTTGACCACCCCATCCTGCTGTCCCGTCTTGCCCAGATGGGTATATCTGGGCAGGTACTGGCCTGGTTCTCCTCGGTCCTGGCGGATTGTACCCAGGCTCTCTCTATGCCCCCGTTTCTATCCACCCCCTGCAATCTGAGCTGTGGGGTGCCGCATGGTTCCTCCTTGTCTCCGATTCTTTTCAATATATACATCTGGACACTTGTGTGTCTCATCCGCTCCTTCAGCGTCAGGTGCTACTCTTATGCCGACGACACCCAGATCCTGATCCGTTTAGATCTTGATCAGGCTGAGGTGTCATTTTGCCTTCAGAGGTGCCTGGTGGCCGTGGGTGAGTGGATGAACCACAAATGGGTAAAATTGAACGGAGACAAGACAGAGGTTTTGGTGGTGTGCTGTCCCCCTGATCCCTCACTTTGGGTGTCCTCGTTTTAGCCTTCCTCTCTTGGCCCACTTCCTGCTCCGGCGGTGAAGGTGAAAAACGTGGGCGTTGTCCTATCAGTGTCCCTGTCTATGGATGCCCAAGCTGGACATTTTCAGCTTAAACTTCTGAAAAAAGCACTTCCCATGATGCCTGCCGCCATCCGTCCTCCGGTGGTGGCCGCCATGTTGCTTAGCTTAGTTGTCTTGACAATTGCAACTCCCTCTACCTGGCCCATACTAAGGGGTTGATTCTACGACTTCAGCGCCTACAAAATTTATCAGCGCGTGTCGCTACAGGTACGCCTTATGAAGCCCATATCTCACCGGTGCTGTTGGCCCTGCATTGACTCCCAGTGGCCCAGTGCATTAGGCTCAAGGCTTTATGCATTGTCCATCGAGCAACTGCATTAACTTGGTGCGGAATATGTCCGCACAGAGTTTACTCGGTACTGCCCTAAACACGGTTTTCGATCCGCTTCTGCCAACCTGCATTGTGTTCCTTCCTTCCGTCGCATGCGGATTGGGGGTTGAGCCTTTTCCATAGCAGCGGCTCAGCTATGGAACAAGCTCCCTCTTTCCATAAAAGGTCTTTCTAACCATCTGGCCTTTAAAAAGGCTGTCAAAACATATCTGTTTTAATTGCGGGGATGCTATGGCTGTGGCTGTTTGCCTTGTTCTCTCTAGCGCCAAGGTACCTTCGGTTGGCCGTGCGCTGTAGAAATGTTCATAACATCGGATTTTACGTGAAAAATTCAAAGCAACAAAACCTTTGAAATTCAGGGAGAAAAACCTTGGTTAAGAGAGAGTTAAAGTGATCAGATTTAACGAAAAACAAAACCGTTGAAATTCAGCAACTGCATTTCGAGCAAGTCCACCTTAACTATGCACCCCCTGTTGCGCAGCATATGACCACAATGATGACATCACTGGTGACATTGCTAATTACATCATGCAGGACATCACTTATGTCACTGGTTTGATTAATGACATTTTGAAATATGACAACTATTTATCTGTTTTTTAACATAACATATATGTACATAATTCATACTTACTTAGTACAATGTATTCTGCCCTTTTTCTTTAAATGTAACGTGCAGTACACAATTATGTAGTACAACTGTTTTTTGTGTGCATTTTAACCAAACTTTGAGTTCTTAGATTATATATGATCACAATGCACACAGGCACATACTTTCTTTTCTATGCGATTATTGATTTTAATAGAACTTGCCATTTAGAAAAGAATGTGTTCATGTAATGTTATTACAGTGAGAATTGTAACTTTAAATGTGAACATTGACTATTTTCATAACACTTACTGAACATGTTTCTACTGCTATTTATTCTTATTTTTCTTTAATAGTACATACACTCATATATATTATGTTAGAAATGCCTGAAATAGATTTACCAGAATCGGGTGCTTTCCCTGCAATGAAGTATCATAATCGTTTACTAATACATAAAATTCAAGCCATTTGCAGAACATTACATATTTTTCTTTTAAAGTTTATACGTTGAGAAGTACTACAAATGAATGCACCACAAGTAATCGTAGCAGACTTATGTATCAGTGTATTGTTCCATGTCATGTTATTGTTATTGCTAACTGTAATGAGAGAACACATGTATCAAGAGGTCAACACAAATATTCTAGCTTATTTAATCAGTAATGTCACATTTGATGTAAATATTGATCTCATCGCTGATGTCATTCATGTATGATGTAATTGGTGATGTCATCATTGTGGTCATATGCTGCGCAACAGGGGCCGCATGGTTAAGGAGGACTTGCTCGAAATGCGATTGCTGAATTTCAGGGTGTTGTATGCATTACATCTGATCACCTGAACTCTCTCTTAACCAAGGTTTCTTTCACTGAAAGAAAAAAGAGATATATATGTCTATGATTTACATTTCCAAAATAAAACGGTGTGAGGTGGTTGATGAGCCTAGCATTGCATTGATTGATCAGCCTCCACAAGACCAACCAGAACACAACACGCAAACACGCTCACAGTCCCCAGAGTTAAGAGGGCCCGAGCCGGGGGTGCTAGCTTCCCTTACCTTTCAGCTCTGCAATGGAACACACTACCACCACCCTTAAGAGGCGAAATCTCCCACCGAGCATTCCGCAAAGCCATGAAAACGGTGCTCTTCACTTAAATCCTGCCCAGACGCAATGTTCTGAAAGACAATTGCACTAATCCCTATATATATATATGGATGATGTCAGGAAGTACGTCCCCTGTATTATGTTCCGCTTGAGTATGCTATGCCAAATGCATTGGCAATTGTATTGTACTCCGTGTGAATTTTGTAACTAAGCATGCCACAAGTAACAGCGCCGCAATGCCCTCGGGCTGTATGTGCGCTATAAAAATGCAATACATAAATAAATAAATAAATAAATACATCGGCACACTGTCTGGAGACATGCTGGCACAGCCCACACAGTTCAACAGGTGAATTCCTCTTTCTGAACATAAGGGTAAAGCAGCAATGGAGTAAACACTCACAGTTCCCAGAAGAAACTGGATATTGTGCAGGGCATCTGCTGTGCATCAGGCCCGCGCATGAACAAGTTACAGTGTTTCCACTGGGCAATGCCTGCAGAGGAAGTTTCCCATTTAGGAAAACAGCTGGAGAAGAACTACAGACTCAATGTGAATACCATGTTTTATGTAGACCAGAGTCCTTCCTAACTGAAGTGTCCAAGATGGAGGTTGTTCCATCTTGCGTCACAGGGTATGCAGTTGCTTGGTCTGTGCTGTTGGTGACGCATTTTAAAGGATGTTTCTTTTTTAAGAAAGATTTGGAAAGATGTTTGATGGGTGGCAGGTTTCCCAGGAGGTGGACGGGGAGTTATTGGAATTAAAGCAGGGTAATAGGGATTTGGTGGGCCACATAACTCATTTTAATTCCCTGATTCTGGGGTGTGTGTGTGGCCAGAAGAAAAGAGGGCGTTGTTGTACTACATGGGTTTACGGGAAGATTTGCAGAATGCCTTGACTGTTGTTGTGAAGGCCAAGCTCTTCCCCTGAGTGGATGCAAGCAATAATGCATAAGGGTTTACTTAGATGCCAGAGCTAGCCATAGAGGAGGGAACTTTAAAGGGGTGTTGGGAGTAAGGGAGTTCAGACCCACCTTCCCCACCGGGGGAGTAGAATCTCAGGCTAGGATTAGCGGTTCGTTGACTAAAGAGAGAGAATAGAGATAAGAATATCTTGTATATATATAGAGGCAAGGAAGTGCATTTTCTTGAGGATTGCCCCAGAATATTCTTCAATCCCCAGTAATTCACATCACAGCAAATATATCCTGGTGTGATCAACTGTCGGGCCACTTGGAATTTTACTGTGTGGGTGTGTCCCCGGGATGCGCCAGACTTTCCAAAAATGTTTGTCAGAACCATGATTGAGTGCGACCAAAAATTACATTTATTGTAGGTGAGAACAGACACTTATTACGTTGTCATAAGTGCCCATCACATTATGCCCACATGTTAACACGTGTTTCGGCCTTACTATGACCTTTCTCAAAACAGGACTAATTGTAATATGCCCACATAATTTGCGCAATACATGAGAAAATAGGTAAAAGTAAAGAGATGCAAAGTGCAATGCAAACATGCAACGTGAAGAACAAAACGTAAAATAAACAGATGAACATATAGTCACAGAGATCAGAGGGTTGGATAATGGGAAAATTGGTAGTTAGACGAGAGAATCAAAGGAAAAAGCATTAAGGGTAAAACACATCTTATATATATATATTCGAGGCATGAGTGCCTAACAAGGAATGTACTAGCCCCATGCTAAACAAACGTTGTTATTAAAACGTATCTTGCAGGTTTAAAGAGCATAAGTGCCTGACATGCAGTCCAATCGTCTCATGCTGCTCACAAGTAGTTATTGTGTACCATATTTTAACCTGACATCCAACCATATGACATATTGTCTCAGAACCACTGCCGTGCCCCCCCCCTCCCCCCCCCCCCCCCCCTCTGCTGTTCACATGTTGGGAATAAGAAAAAGAAAAAGCTCCCCAATATCTCTTCATTTCCATTAAGAAAAGTGTCTGGTCACCATCATTAGGCGTTTCTTCCGTTGCACATGCATTAGTCAAGGACAAGAGCGTGGAGATCCCAGAGTGTGGTATTACCCTCTACTGGAAATATTCTGCCATACACTGCTCTGCATGCATGCTTACCTTGTATATTGAAAACGGTCCTAAAATGGTTGTAGTGCAAATGCACAGACTGCAAATAAATCCGGGATTGTTCCCTTCTCCTAAACAGAACACAATTCATAGTGCTCTGTAGCTAAACTCTCTGCCTTCTTAGAAAATACTGCCACTCTATCCCATCCGTTATGAAAGAGGCAACAGCATGCAAAACTCTGGGTGTGTGGCCCCCAGGAGGGATACATCTAGAGAAAACACCATAAACCATTTCTTCAACCTTACTATATCACACGGTTAGGAAATTATACAATGGTATACAGTCACCCACCCGATGTGGTGAGCTCAGCCTCCCTGACTCACAAACAGCTTGCCACCAACCTATTAAGTACATGAATTACATTGTGCCCACATGTGTGAAAAGACAGATGACCTATACCAGGGGAGACCTAGACCGTCCCAATTCATGTTGGAATATTGTACTCTCCTTCCTACATGGAAATGACACCTCTTAGCGGTGGTCCGCATGCGCGTTAGCGTGCGATCACCATTTTGTATTCTAATTAAATAGTATAAACAATGGCTGATGTCATGCGTCGTACGTGTGACATAAGACGCAATGTGTCTATTGCTGCCGTCCCGTTAGTCATTAAGAGGCCCCCGTGTCTCACATTAGTATCCATCTGTCTTACGCCCCATAGCTTCAAAACGGGATTATTTGTGTCTAAATGTTATATGTGTTTATATCAAATACTTGGAATGAAATATGTCTCTATTAATTCTGCTTCCCCGATTAGGTGGGTAATTTTGAACATGCCCTGGATGCTGATGTGGCACCTGTCTAGAAGTGGGAAGACCATATTGGAGTGATGCATGCTGAAGTCATCTAAAACGTCATTTCCAAAAGCTACCTGTCCTCCAGTAAAAAGCAAAATGTTGTATCAGATATTTGAAAAGTGCATGAGTGGTGCATATATAGTTGGTGCCCAGGTCATTTGGACTGCCCTTTAGCAGTGCCAAAGCGATACAGGATTATTCCACTGATGAATCATTAATGACATTACAATGCCTCAAAGGAAAATCCCCATCTCATGGTCTGTGTTCAAACCAATTTCAGTTGCTCGTAGTTTACAGATCATCTTGGCCTCCATCTGTCTGAGCTTCAACTCTTTGTTGCCTCCCCTTTTGCTCAGGGAGATCTTTTGAGACTTTTTCTTATCTTCCATTTGATGGGTTTTTTGCATGTGTACAGCCAACGGTAATCTAGGATCCTGGCTGTTAGGCAGAATCATATGCAGTACCCTTTGGGAACACCACACACAATTAAGACTACAAGTGACAATACAAATTCACCTTTGGTACAAGCCTGTACTACACAGTAAAGTGGTAGCGGTGGCTGAGCAGCCAGACTTATCTCAAGAGCAAGTGAGCAGTACCAATAGTTACACAAAGTACAGCAATCACTATGATTCAAACAAACACTGACTCGAGGTTTCTGAGTAAAAGAATATACATTTATTTACACATCAGTTGTAAAACATTTCACTAAAGTAAGGCAGTTGAAAAATCACACTCTCAATACACCACACCACTCCCAATAGATTCTGGACAAGTTAAGCTCAAAAATGAAGTATGAACAAAATGGCACTCCAATAATTTAAAAGGGAGGGAAAGACAAAGTTAGACTGAAATTGACCAGCACCAACAGGTAAGTAAGCAGGGCAATCTAGAAAGAGGAACTACAGTGAGGGAATCAAATCAAAAAGGCTTAGGGCCAAAGTCAATAGGACAAAAGTCTTTTGCTCAAGATCACACAGTTCAGGGTAGTTTGCGGTTAAGTCTTTGCCAAGAGTTCCGGACGAAGTTGGTCGGCAGAATAGTTAGTTTAAAGAGTAGAGAAGGACGAGCCTCCGGATTGGCGAAAGGTTTCAAGCATCTTCGCCGCGACTCGACGAAACGAACAACCGGATTTGCACAGTACCTTTAAATGGAGAAGAAGCTGTAGCTGAGGCGGACGTTCCTGGCAGGTCCTGAAGGCTCACGGTTCCTGAAGCGTCTGTCGGACTGACATGAAGTAGGAAGACTGGAGGGTCCTGCACTGCCCAGGGAAGAAACCAGCAGCAGAGCAAAGCAACGAATAAAGGATGCGCTCCTTAAAACCCAAGCAGGGTCTGTCCTTCCTGGCTATCCGGTTCACTGTAGCTCTGTACAGCAAATTAGACCAGAGGAGGGAGTCCTGGCTTACAGTTTGGGCAAACCGGTTGGCCCCACCAGCTATGGGGAAGAAGATTCCTGGTAGATCTTCTCTGTCGTTGGAGTCTGAAGATTCGGACCTGCAGCAGGGCTTCACCGGGCAGTTCAGTCATTGTAGGTGTCCTCTTCTGTCAGCTCCTCGTCGGTTCTTTCGTTCCAGTGGCGACTCTGCCTTTCCAGTCCCAGAGACCTGCTTTTTATGCAGTTTTCCCCCATTCACACATCCTGGCTGTCAATCACCCAGCAGGGTGACTGTCCCGATGGGACAGTCACCTAGCCAATCAAACAGGAGTGCAACTTGGGTTACCAAGGGAACCCAGGGCAGGGTTCCTAAAACCCCTCCCTCACATCCTGCCTACCCAGACTTTCAGGCGCCTAAGGAGGGCTTCTGTGTAGAAGGCAGTGAAAGGACGGTGAACAAAGGAACCAAACCTGGTTTGGCGCGCAGAGTAAAACACGAGAAAGACATTTTCAAAAAGAAATGGCGAATAAACCCAGCCGGAACCGTATAAAAACGTATATATGGTCTAGCGGGCTTAAGTTCGAGGCTACCAAGATAGCCTAAAACAATACCAAGTTTATTTAAGATAACCGCGGTAGGAGAACTAGGGTAGTTACCACTGCCACCAGCCAAGTCTTGATGAAAAGGGAGCGAAACAGTGCTCCAAGAGAAACAGACAAAAAGGGATAAGTATTAACCCTTTTCAGTACTCAATGTAAGATAGTTTGTACTGGGTCTGTGGATTTAAAGAGACTAATAAAGTCAATGGCAACTTTACATGTTCTGGGAGACAGTAGTCAGTCCCAGAAAATGGAGTCTGAGTTGGGAAGTCTAAAAGACAACCCTGTGTCACTGCACTGAAGGTGCTGTGTAACACACAGTAAAAAGATGATGCCTGGGGAGTAGGTGAGGCTCCACAGTCTATGAACACAAATAATGTAATACACACATAGCAAAACACATGTAAGAGTGGGAAAAAAGGCTCACACTCTTACCAGGTGAAAAAAAGAATTCCTAGAAATCCAGCAAAGCTGCTGAGGGACTTAGTAGGTAAGGGAAATTAGCCATTCTCCATTCTGGAGAATTCTCCCTAACACTCGCCCCCACCCCCAAGACTAAGGGACAGGAGGATTTAATCCACTCCTGGATGAATCTCTACCTCTAGTCGGTAAAAAACATCCTAGAGATACCATCAACATTTTGGTGGTGACATCCTACTCTGTGCTCAATGGTGAAATCAAATCCTTGCAGGCAGATTGACCATCTCAGAAGTTTTGGGTTTTCCCCTTTCATTTGCATTTACCATCTCAAGGGTTGGTGGGCTGTCTGAATCACAAAAGTAGATCCATACAAGTATGGTCTAAACTTCTTCAGAGACCACACAATGGCAAAACATTCACGCTCTATGGTTGCCCACCTTGTTTCTGGTTCCTTCAGTTTCCTACTGATGAAGCAAATGGGGTGCTCCCTACCTTTCTCATCCATTTGACTAAGGACTGCACCTATACCTGTATTGGAGGCATATGTCTGCACAATGAAGGGTTGGTGATAATCAGGAGCTCTTAGGACTGGAGCTTGACAAAGGGCTTTCTTCAGGCTTTCAAAGGCTTGAGTGCACTCCTCATTCCATCTAACCTTTTTAGGGAATTTTGGAGAGGAGATCACATTCAAGGGAGAAGCTATGGTCCCATAGTTCTCTATGAAATTCCTGTAGTACCCAGTGAGACTTA
The DNA here is from genome assembly GCF_040938575.1 of Ambystoma mexicanum. Lineage (NCBI taxonomy): Eukaryota > Metazoa > Chordata > Amphibia > Caudata > Ambystomatidae > Ambystoma > Ambystoma mexicanum. The sequence goes on along the minus strand of NC_090931.1, from coordinate 1,467,598,078 downwards.
GGAAAGCTCTCACTTGGGTTTTAGTAGTAGGGATGGCCCCGTTTTGTACAGCTTGTACTTTGCAAGGCAATGGCCTTATTTCACCTCCTCCTACCTCATGACCAAGGTAGACCACTTTGCTCTGACCAATTTGACATTTGCTTGCCTTTATGGTGAGATGGGCCTGTTCAAGAGCCTGCAAAACATATCCTAAGTGGTCAATGTGTTATTTCCATGTAGGGCTGAACACTGCAATCTCATCCAAGTATGCCATGCAGAAGTCCTCCATCCCATTCAGAACTTGATTGACCATGTAGCAGGTGCATTCTTTAATCCAAAAGGCATAACCTTGAACTGGTAGAGGCCTGCTGGGGTTGAGAATGCAGTTGTCTCCTGGTCTGTCAATAGCCTGAGGTAAGGTCAAATGTACTAAGGTACTTGGCTGAACAAAGCCTTTCCACCAGTTCATATGTCCTTGGCAAAGGATGGGCATCAGTCTTAGTGACTGCATTTAGAGCTCTATAGTCCACACAGAATCTCAACCCCTTGGATCCTGCCTTAGATACTAGCACAGCTGGACTAGACCATGGACTGGTAGAGGGCTCTATAACCCCGAGATCAAGCATCTTGTTGACCTCTCCTTTGATGTGGGATCTCACATGTTCTGACATTCTGTAACCTCTGCTTTTCACAGGTAGACAGTCACCAGTGAGAATATCATGCTGGCCCCAAGGGGTCAGGCCTGGTGAAAGTGAAAACAGGGGAGAAAACTGATTTAACAGAACTTTGCACTCCTCTTGTTGTTCGGATGTCAGTTGAGAAGAGAGATTGACTCCTTCTATTTTCTCATCCAAAGGTTGGCCTCTGAGGAGGTCAGGTAGAGGTTCGCTCTCCTCCTCCTCATGAGCTGAAGCTAGAAGCACAGCTCCCACTTCTGGTCTCGAGACATATGCCTTCAAACGGTTGGTGTGAAAGACTCTGGGAGCCTCCTTAGGTCTGCCTAAGTCCACCAAATAGTTCACCTCTCCAAGTTTGCCCACAACCTTGAAGGGTCCTATCCATTTGTTCTGCAAGGCCCTCTGCCTTGTTGGCACCATAACTAATACAAGCTGGTCTTGAGTAAACTCAACCATGCTGGCCTTCTGGTCATGCCAATGTTTGACCAGAGCCTGACCTGCTTTTCAGTTATCTCTTGCTTCTGCCATCATGTGTGACATTATCCTCCGGAGACCTATCACATAGTCAGTCACTCTGACTGGCTTGGGGGATGGAGCACTCTCCAGTCCCTCCTTAATCAGGGCCAATGGACCTCTGACTGGATGGCCATAAAGAAGTTCAAAGGGACTGTAACCAACTCCCTCCTGAGGGACTTCTCTATAAACAAAGAGAGGGAATGGCAGTAGAAGGTCCCACTTCCTTTTAAGGGGTTCCTATAAAAGCACCTATCATGCTCTTCATAGTACGATTAAACCTCTCTACCAGTCCATTTGTCTGTGGATGGTAGGCTGTAGAGAACTTGTAAGTGACACCACAGTTTTTCCACATGGCTTGCATGTAGTGGGACATACAATTGGATCCCCTGTTGGATATCACTTCCTTAGGAAGCCCTACTCTGGTAAAGATACCAAGTAGAGCCTTAGCCACAGCCTGAGCCGTAACAGTTCTCATAGGTATGGCTTCTTGGTATCTTGTAGCATGGTCTACTACAACCAGGATAAACCTGTTCCCTGAAGATGTGGGAGGGTCAAGTGAACCGACAATGTCGATGCCCACCCTCTCAAAAGGAACTCCCACCACTGGGAGAGGCACCAGGGGTGCCACATTCTTGGCTCCACTCTTGCCAGAGGTTTGGCAAGTGTGACAGCTCCTACAGAATTTGTCAACTTCTGAACCCATTTTAGGCCAGTAGAAGTATAAGGAGAGCCTTTCCTTGGTCTTTTTGAAACTCAAATGACCAGCCAAAGGTATCTCATGGGCTAACTGTAAGAACTGGAGTCTGTTGGCAAGGGGCACTACAATTCTTTTGCAGTCCCCAGGGATAGACTCAGTCGGTTTGCTGTAGAAGAGGCCATCTTCCCAGCTTAACCTATGCTTTCCAACTTCTTGCCCATCAAGTTGATTAGCAGCCTGTTGTCGAACACCCTCGAGAGTAGGACACTCTCGTTGTCCTCTGCTGAACTCTGCCCTGTTGGGTCCACCTTATGCCAGTAAAGACTGCAGCTCAGGATGGTCAACAGGGTCAAGATCTCCAACCAAAACAGTGTCTTCTTCCAGATTTGACTCTTCAGAAACTTGCTCAACCACACAGGGTTGTACCTCACACTCTGCCTCAGTAGGTGGAGGGATCACAGGTGTGACCTTGGAAAATCTTGGGGATGTCCTTGTTGGTAGCACAGGGGTGCTATCTGATTTTTTCCTCGAGGTCTTGGGTTTCCCCTTTGCCTCTTTCTTTCCAGAAATAGCAGTGAGCAACTCCTGTGGAGTGGGTGTGATAGTTTCCTCTATCAACTCCTCTGGAGAGCGAGCCTCTCAAGGTCCTCTCCCTTGCAGGCCTATTAAGTTCCTGTCTCCTCTTACTGGGAGGCCTGGGGGTACTTGACACAACTCCAAGGGTTTTCAGGTCATTACCCAATAGAACTCTCCCAGGCACTTCACTCTGCACACTAACAGGTATTTTGACAGTCATATCATTACACTGGATGAGAGCTGGTAACTGGGGAAGCATTTGCACAGGGCCTCCAGCTAACTTGGTGAGGTGTTTGGGTGCCTTAGCAACACCGTCCACCTTTAAAAATGATTCATCCACCACAGTTATGCTGGCTCCAGTGTCTCTGATGGCAGGGGTCGCCTGTCCATTCACAAGAACACTATCTTTATAATACTCTTTAGTATTATCTGGGATGGAATTATAGACCTCTAAATTCTGTTGTTCCCACAAGCCCATGGACACTAAAGAAACACTAGCTGAGACTCTCATGGGTTCATTAGCCAGTAGGTGAAAGTTTCCACTTGCCATAGGTACTTCTTCCTCTGGGGAGAAGGCTAAGGAGACAGTGTGGACCCCTGATGGTTTACCCTTACATCTGGGATCCCCTTTCACATGGTCAGTTGACCCACAAACATAACATTTCCCAAATTTCTTGATGAATGGGGGTTTGTTCTGACCTCAATCTGGTTTGGGTCCAGATGGTGCACTAGCCTGATTCAGTTTTCCCTGTGGTTTACCCTTATGTTGCTGTTTGTGGCCCTCTTTTGGATTGGAGGTATTATAATTCTCCTTGTTATCTTTCTTTGTCTGCTTTCCCTCATCCTTCTTCTGAGTTGCCCCAGAATCCTTGTGAGTAGCCCTGTTGGCAACCCACAAGTCAGTAGCCTTAGCTAACTTTTTTGGATCTATCTTCTTTGAATCAGCCAAGTGCTGTCTGAGCTCAGGAGAGCAGGCATCATAAATTGACTCCAACATAACAAGATTCCTCATACCTTCATAAGTGTTTACTCTGTAACCCTTAACCCAACCATCTAAGTCTTTCAAACATTCACACACCCAGGTAGCCCAAGGAGTACCATCATGCTTTCTAAGGGTTTTAAACCTCTTAAGGTACTGGGAAGGGGTCTTCCCAAATCTAGCAATTAAAGCTAGCTTCACACACTCATAATCCATCCTATCCACCTCCCCCAACTCCATCACAACATCAGATGCAACAGTGGGTAGCCTAGAGAAGAGCCAGGGAAGCAAATGATTCCCTGTAATGTCTTGAATCCCATGGTTATATTCAAACATTGCCAACCAATCCAAAATATCAAGCTTAACCTCATACATACCCACAATTTCTTTAGGCATACGGGGTCTCTTAGGACTGGAAGACCTAGAAGACTCTGGGAGAGAAGCATTTTCAATAGACAACCTTTTCATTTCTAAGGCATGGTTCATCTCCATTTCTCTGAGCTTAAGTTCTTGATGCTTTTGTTCAGTTTGAGCATTAATTCGTCTAAGTTCCAATTCAAGCCTCATCTTTTCTAGATGAATGAATTCAGGACTGAGTGTATGACCTGGTGTGGTCCCAGTGGACAAGGGTTGAGGTTGTTGAGCAGGCAAGGGAACAGTGAGGCCTACATTATGAGACACATCTGTCTCTTCCAACTCATCAGTAACAGACATATTATCATCCTCAATACTTTCCACATTTGCTGAAGGGTTAGGTATTTCAGACCCATCCTCCAGACTTTGGTTCTCTAGCAACCTTTCAATCAATTCAGACGTTTTGCCCTTAACAGAGAAATTCCCATTCCTACACAGATTTTTCAGATAATCCACAGTGTAACTAAGGAGGGTCTCCTGACTGTAGCTTTTCATATCAGACATGATTAATATTGCTTTTTTTTTTTAAACTTTGGTTTTTATTAGCATTTTGTAAAACATAAAAACAGAAAACGGGGCCTAACTGAGGCCCCCCTGCCCCCCCTTTCACGGCCCTCCCCCTCCCACCCCCTCACCATATCCAAACCAAACATAACAGCAAAAAAGAGAGCAAACTTTCACATATTTTCCTAGGTCTTTGGAGCGCCGCAACATGTGACCCATTCAGTTACTGGCCAGAAGCCGACATCGCCCCAGGCCGTGGGGACCCCCCGATTGGGTGCTGTCCTTCACTGCGGTGGTCGTGCCCCGGCCACCCGGGGACACGATTTCGGGACTAGTGGACATCCCATCCCCATGCCTGCTGGACTCCGTACCATTCAGCGAGGAATGAGCTTGAGTCATTGTTCACCAATGCAGTCAGTTTGTCCATCAGGAACATGTTCTTAAGTTTTTTGGTCCAGTCGTCTTTGCAAGGTGTTTCCGGGCTCTTCCACCTCTGGGCCAGGGCTACTCTACCTGCTCTCAACATGGTTTCCCACATCCTAGGGTACCGGTGTATTTCCGTTTCCTCCGGGGGGGAGGCCCAGCAGCATGGTCAGCGGGTTGAGGGGTAGAGGGTCGTCAGTTACCTCTGCTATCCAATCTCTCACCGCTTCCCAATAGGTTTGTACCTTCGGACATAACCACCACATATGACTTCTAGTCCCTAACTGGCCGCAGCCCCTCGGGCATTCAGGGGATACCCGTGCAAACATTTTCGAGAGTTTTACTGGATCCCTGTGCCACCCCTGCAGGATTTTAAAGTTGTGTTCCATGTCTGAGGTAAAAAGATTGCCATGAAACGATATCTTGAAAATGCGAGCCCAGGCGTCCTCAGATATCTCCTCCCCCGCCAGGTCACTCCAAAAACCCCGGACTCCTCGCCTAGCCTGGAGGTCATGAGTATTTAGGACAGTGTACATGCGGGAGACCGCTCCCTTTCTAGAGGTTGCTGAGTCAAGGAGTTTCTCGAAGGGCGTTAGTTGTCTCCGCAGGTTAGGGCCCCACACGGGGTCGTTGAGGATGCCCTTGAGGCAGAGGTATTCGAAGATGGAGAGGGTCCCGCCTCCCAGTCCCTCCCGGAGGTCCTCATAACTCAAGAATTCTCCCTCCCTGAACAGCTGGCCCGCCCATTCCATTCCCGCATCTGACCAACTCTGGGATTGTCTGAACCCTCTGCTGCCCAATTTCAGGGACGGCCATGAAGAAAGATGTGCTGTCCGGGGGCACTCCCTCCAAATGTCCCAGAGAACACCCAAGGTCGGGTGGGATAGAGCTTGCTTCGGGATCGACCTGCGAGGAGCCCACAAGAGGTCACAGACTTTTAGAGGGTGGACATCCATGTCCTCTAGGTATGACCAATATGTCCGTAAACCTTCCTTTGTGTTCTAGAAGGACCCGCAGTTGCGCTGCGTGATAGTACAGTTGGAAATCTGGGAGACCAAAACCCCCCTCCTCTCTCGGAAGCGTCAAGGTGGCCCTGCCAACCCGCGGGGTTTTCCCCTGCCAAATGAAATCTCGGACCCCCTTGTGTAGGTCTATAAATGTTTGAGCGGGTACTCGGGTAGGGAGGGCTTTAAAAAGGTACAGAAGCCGAGGCAGTATGTTCATTTTGACTGCCGTCATCCAACCGTACCATGAGAGGATCATTCCTCCCCATCTTCTCACATCAGCGGCGATCTCAGATAGCATGGGTTCATAGTTGGAGGACCCTAGTTTTGTTAAATCCCTAGTGAGGAGAACCCCCAGGTATTTTATTTTGTTTTTGCTCACCGCTATCCCATGAAACCTAGTCATCGGGTCTAGTACCGGGTCCACCAGTCGCGTCGGAAGGAGGACAGACTTGGCAGTGTTTATTTTTAGGCCTGAGAACCTCCCGAACGAACCAACCAGGGACAGGAGGGGAGGGACCGAAGAGCCCGGGTCCACCAGATATGCTAGGATATCATCCGCAAATAGGAATAGCTTGAATTCCACCTCTCCCCTTCCGATACCCCTGATGTCTGGGTGGGACCTAACCGCTATGGCCAAAGCTTCCATCGTGAGGACATACAGGAGGGGGGAAAGAGGGCAGCCCTGTCTAGTTCCTCGAGTAAGGGGGAAGGATTTTGACAGCACTCCATTCACCTGGACCCTTGCTGTAGGGGCTCTGTAGAGTGCGGCGACCCAGCTCAGGATGTGCGACCCAAAGCCCATTCGTTGGAGAAGGAGGGTCATGTATCTCCACTCTACTCTGTCGAAAGCTTTTTCCGAGTCTAGGGACAGGATGCATGCCTCAAGATCAGAATTTTGGGCGAAGTGAACCAAGTCTATCGTTTTGCGGATATTATCCGAACCCTGTCTGCCCCTAATGAAACCCACCTGGTCCCTGTGGATTAGCATCTGCATTATCCCCTACATCCTCCTACCCACCACCTTAGCCAAGATCTTGACGTCGATATTGAGCAGCGATATGGGTCGGTAGGACGAACACTCCCTTGGGTCTTTTCCTTCCTTGGGAAGGACCACTATATTGGCTCCCATCATGGTGTCGGGGAGAGTGCTCCCCCTCCAACACCGAGTTGAAAACTTTCGCCAGGTATGGAGACAGGGTGGATCGGAACCTCTTATAGAAATACACCGAGAAGCCATCCTCCCCCGGGGAAGTCCCCACCTTCATCCCATTAATCGCCTTCTCCACTTCCTCCTCGGTCACCCGTCCCTCCAGCCCCTCTGCCTGATCTCGTGAGAGGGAAGGTATCTGTATGGAGTCGAGGAACTCTTCGATATGGGCATCGCCGCCGTCGTATTCGGAGGTATATAGTGTCTCATAATATTGACGGAAGGCTTCGCTTATATGGGGGGTGTCAAATCCCATTGTGCCCCTGCTGTCCCTCACTCCCTTCACCATTCTGCTTCTCTGGACCTCCCTCAGTTTCCAGGCCAGGATCCTGTCCGCTCTGTCCCCCTTCGCGTAGTATTTCTGTTTGACCATTTGGATGTTTTTCTCCGTTTTATGGAGGAGTAGGTTTTTCAATTGGAGCCTGTAATCCTCCAGGGTGGCCATGCGGTCACGCTCTAGGGTTCGTGCCGGGGAGCCCCCCGGTTGGAGGCGCGCTATTTTTTCCCTCAGAGTTCTCTCCTGGGTCTCCCTTTCCCTTTTATGTCGGGAACCAATTTTTATGAGCACTCCTCTTAGTGTTGCCTTAAAGGCGTCCCAGAGAGTATGCGTGCCCACCTCCCCATTATCGTTAAGCTCGAAGAACTCTGTGATGGCCTCCAGAACAGTCTGGGCATGGACCTCGTCTCTCAAGATGTCGTCATTGCATCTCCAGCGTCCCCTCCGTTCTTTGCACCAGTCCCCTGCCAAGGTCACCCTGACCAAGTCGTGGTCTGACCATGGGACGGGATCTATCCTGTAACCCGCTATGTGTGGTCGGAGTACCTCATCTGCAAGGATATAATCTATTCTGGAGAAGGCTTTGTGTGTGGAGGAGTAGTATGAGAAAGAGTGAGTCCCCTCTCGGGGGGTGGGTAACGTGTCCACCAGGTTCAGGTCATCATTCAGGTCACAGGAAGGACCCAGCAGCCAAATCCCTTGACTCAGCCCTCAAGGCTCTAGGGAACAATAACACCATATTTAGCCCAACCCACACCCAGGGCAGAACCCTTTACTGGATTGCGCAACATAACTGCCCACTCATCATCACTGGAAACTCTCCCACCCCATGGTCAGACCACCACATCATCACCTTCAGCATCCTCACCACCTGCTCCACCACCCCCCCACCCCAGCCACTGCCACCCTGCCTTGCCAGAAGCTCCCGCCAACTCACTAAGGAAAAGCTACTGCCTTTCCTCCAAGGCCCAGCCTTCAGACCCCCTTTCTCCACAGACCCAGAAACATTCGCAACAGCCTACGAAGTTGCCATCAAAGCAGCCATTAATTCCATTGCCCCCCTTAAACCCTGTAAGTCCAAACCCACCACCCACTCCAACTCCTGGTTCACTCCGGACCTCCTCGCACTCCGTATTGAAAAAAAGGCCGCTCTCACTCAGTCCGACAAAAACAAGATGACTTTTAAATCATGCTCCACTAGATATAAAAAGCAATCACCCTAGCTAAGGCCAAATCCTTTGAATCCAGAATCTCTGAAGCACAATCCAGCACTAAAGAAATCTTTGCCATTTTTAGGGAGCTTGAAACACCTACGCCCGCTCCCCAGAACTTCACCAAAGACAAGGCCTGGTGTGATGATATACAAACAGCCATGAAAAATAAATTAAGCCTGCTCCAAAACAAAATACTAGCCACAAAGCAAGCCCTACCCAACACACACACCCCTGTCCCACCACCAGCCCCGGACCGCCCCCAACCTTTCTCATTCAAACCCATTCTAGAAAAAGACATCACCAACATAATGAGGAACATCAAACCCTCCAATTGCAAAGGTGATGCATGCCCAGCCACCATTATCAAAGACTGCGCCGGAGCGCTAGCTCCTTTCCTTACAGCCTTTGTAAACGCCTCCTTTGCTACTGGGAAAGTCCCTGCCTCCCTCAAGGAAGCCTGGGTCCGCCCTCTCCTAAAAAAACCTACTCTCGACCCCACATCCCCCAACAATTATAGACCTATCACCACTGTCCCTTTCCTCCTCAAAATACTGGACAAAGCAGCCTACCTGCAGGTTCAACACTTCATTGAAGAGAACAAACTCCTAGGACTCCGCCAATCAGGCTTCCGCCCTAGACACGGGACTGAAACCGCCCTACTTGACCTGAAAAAACAAATGGAGGATGCCAGAGACATGGGCAAACCAGCACTTCTCTTACTTCTTGACCTATTCGCGGCTTTCGACCTCGTGGATCATGACGTCCTATGCCACCACCTCTCCTCTACTGCCAAATTCTCCCCTGAAGCCACAGCATGGATCACCTCCTTCCTACAAGACAGAACCATGCAAGTATTCTCGGATTTAGCATCCGCATCACCAACCATCATTCTCTGCGGTGTGCCCCAAGGCTCCTGCCTTTCACCCACCTCTACAACATCTTCACACAACCACTTTTTCTCATCCTCGATGCGATGGCATTTCATACACTAACTACGCCGACGACACACAGATCCTCCTCACTCTCACTGGCAACTATGACACTGACTCCATGACCCTCAACAACCTCTACAACACCATCCAAGCCTGGATGGCAGACAATGGACTATGCCTCAACTCAGACAAGACCGAACTCCTTCTGGTAGGCTCACCCGACACGCTGAAAAATCTAGACTCTCAATTCAGTCATTTCACCATTGACTCCATCAAAATACCTGTCTCAGAATCAGTCAAAACCCTTGGTGTCTACTTGGATTCCAACCTATCCATGGATAAACAAGTCAACGCTATAGCCTCGGCAGCTGCATACCATGCCAAACTTATCAACGCAGTCAGGCCCTTTCTCTCCAGAGAGAACTGCACTAACATAGCCAGAGCCATCACTGGATCTAGGCTTGACTATTGTAATGTACTCTTTCTAGGCACCTCTAACAAAAACCTAGAGAGGCTACAAATCATTCAGAATAGTGCTCTCCGGGCAGCCCAAGGCATTGCCAAAAGAGAACACATCTCGGAGGCTAGAAAACTAGCACACTGGCTCCCAATAAAAGAAAGGATCATCTTCAAGACTCTGACACTGACCCACAAGTGCATTCACCTTACTGCCCCTGACTACCTCTCCCAAAGGATCCATCCCGTCTCTTCTACGAGACCAACCAGATCACCATATACTAACATGCTCTCTGTGCCATTAGTAAAAAAAAGTCAGAGCGGGCGGATCCAGCTTCCCATATCTTGCACGCACTCACTAGAACGCCTTACCCCCCACAATCCGAGGTGAGGCCTCCCTCAGCACCTTCCGCAAAACCATGAAAACCATCTTATTCACATAAGATGCCTCGCACCAGTCGAATACATCTCATTTGTAACTAATGCATAAACTGTACTGTAATGACCAACTGTACCAACCAAAATGTCAGCTCTATGCTTTGTCGAATGCATAATGTACCACTGAATGACTCTATGCCTGTAACTAAGCTCTTGCAAGTAACAGTGCCTCAATGCCCATGGGTTACTTGCGCGCTATATAAATTTAAATAAATAAATAAAATAAATTCACCCATTGGAAGCAGCGAGACGTGGCGTCTCCAGCGGGTCTGGGGCTTGGAGCACCTACCCGTTGTCTATCTCTGGATGGGTCTAAGACCATATTAAAATCGCCTCCCACCACCAATGGGCCTAGGACAAAGGTTTTCAGTCTTTCCCCCGTTCCCTCACAGAATTGGGCCTGGCCCTCGTTCGGGGCGTATACAACCGCCAGGGTTATGGGTGATCCTTGTAGGGAGCCTCGTACGAAGAGGTAACGGCCTTCGGGGTCCCTTAGGATGGAGTCTTTCTCGAAATTCAGCCCCCTTGCAATCAAAATTGCAACCCCTCTTTTCTTCCCTTTGTGAGATGCATAGAATATCTCTTCAATTCCACCACCCCGCAACCAGGGCTCCCTCCCCCTCGCCCAGTGTGTTTCCTGCACAAAAAGCAGGTCCAGCTTGGCACTCCTAAATTCCCTACTGATTAGGGATCTTTTCGTGAGTGTGTTCAAGCCCCGCACATTCAAGGTTCCCACCGCTAGGGCCGGTCGGTCGTCAGCCATAGTCGCTGTCGCCTTTCCCCTTGGTCACCGGTGTCGCAAGGGCGCTCCCTCCCTGCTTACTGTATTTTCTTGTTTGGATCTCTTTGAAACGTTTCCCCAACATTCCCCCCAACGCATTCCCCACCCTAAAACCACCAACATGTGAACAAACCCCCACCTCCCTCCCCGGCGTCCAGCCATGTAGTTCTTCCATTCCTGGGTTGTTGGCTGGACCACCAGCCGATGCCCCCTCAGCCAGGCGTCAGATCCCAAGCTCGCTACCTTGAGCCCCGGCCCCCCTCTCTTCGCTCCCCCGGACCTCCTATTTTAGTTACTCTCCCGGGCCTTGGTTGGTGCATCACTCGGTTCCCACAGTTATGGTCCCCTCTATGCCCCCTTATACTTGCAGTTCAAGGGGGTGCAGCAAACCAGGCATCTCCAGTGTCATTCTGCATTCTAGGCCCGATGATCTCCGTGGGGTCGCTGGTGTCACCCCTCTGAGTCGGCCCGGTCATCCTCCATTGGCGTTGGTGGTGTGTTCAGTTTCTTGAACTTTCTCGCGCCGGTTTTTCTCCTTCTGGGGTTGAGCTGCCCGGGGGTGCCCCCTCTGAGCACCTCCGGACCCACTGGTTCCCTCCGGGGGGTGGGTTCGCCCACATAATCTTGAATAGCGCCTTTAATGTCCTCTTCGGTTACCAGCGTTGTGCGTTGGCCAGAGTATTCAAAGGACAGGGAGAAGGGATATCCCCATCTGTAGCGGACCCCCTTCTCTTTCATTTGTTGTGTTAGAGGGCGGGACATCCTCCGTTTGGCTAGGGTGTAAGCAGAGAGGTCTTGAAAAATGGCGATCTGTGCGCCGTTATAGGTTATCGCCCCCGCTTTCCTCGCAGCCTCTTGAACTTTGGCTTTCTCCGTGTAATAGTGGAAGCGGGCCAGAACCGTTCTGGGGCCCCCCGCTCTTCCCCCGGCCCTGTGTACCCGGTCAAACGTGAGTTCCGTTGTCATTTCCTCAGCAAACAAGAGGGTGATGATGTCTCTCACCACTCGAGTCAGATCTCTCTCCGTCTCACCCTCCGTCTCCGGAATTCCAAAGAACCTTAGATTGTTCCGCCTTTCCCTATTTACATAGTCGTCCATGATCCTGGCTCTCTCTTCGTCCCTCTTCTCCAAGGCTGCAAGCCGTGTGTCAAATTGGATTTCTTGAGATGTGGAGGATGTTTGATAGTTTTCCATTTGTAGGACCCTATCCTCAATTTTGTCTACCCTTTGGTCCAGCTTCTCGAACTTCTGGGCAATGTCGGATCTCATTTCTCTGATCTCCTGAAGGATGGAGGCAAAGCCCTTTTCCATCGTCATTGTGGGTTGGCCCGCGGGTTCCGTGTGGGCCATAGCGCCGGGGACAGTGGGGACCTCAGTCGTGTTTGGTGTTTCTTGGAAGCAAAACGTTTGTAGGGCCTTCTTCCAGCTCATGGGGTGTCGTTGGTCCTTTGCGCGGGGTCCGCTGCAGTCCGGGGGGCCCTAGGGGGGAGTGCTGTGCCACCCTTGGATCAGTCCGTAGTGCGTCACGCCCGTGAGTTTTGTGGTCGTTGGGATGTCCCCTGCGGGGGGCTGGGGTAGCCCTTCAGGCGGGCACACGCCCTGCCAACTGGGGACGGGGACCTCTCACCTGGGTCTCGGGCAGCCTGTGAGTTCAAGGTGGGCCGGGGGTGCAATGGTGCGGTGGACGCCGGGGGTGTGCGTCAGTTCACTCGGGCGGCGTGATCGTGGGTTCTCCCTCCGGGGCTAGTGTGTTTATTGCCCCCCAGCTGCTTGGTGGGCCCCTGAGGGTATGCTGCGCTGACCCGGGATGTTGTGGGTCTCTGGGGCGTGGGTTCCGGTCCTAGTTTAAGGTGGGGCAGTCCCCCAATCGGGCCTGTTGAGCGGGAGGGGGCCTCTGGGCGGGCACTCGCCCCACCGGGTCCCGGCGGGGGCCACACACCCAGGTTAGCCTCTTTAGGTGTTTCGGTCCTGACAGACTGCCTCGCGGTGTCTGGGGGGTCTTCTCTGGGTGGGTACACGCCCGGTATCCTCTGGGCCTCCGCCACACTCTTAGGTCCTCCTTGCAGGGGGAGGTGGGCTTGGTCGCCGTGCGGTGGCAGGTGGCGGGCCCGACCAGCGCCCGCCGCCTGTAGTCCTCCCTGGCGGTGGGGCTGGGGGTCCAAGGCTGGCGGGCGGGAGAAGGTTGGGAAGCCGCCGCCTCCCTCGCGGGTGATCCGCAAGCCTCCCCAGGGGGCCTGTGCCGGCACCCACGCCTCTCCGGAGGCCGATCGGGGCCGGCGCTCTCTTTTTCCGTTCTGGGCGCGTGTCACACGCGGCCCGCGCCCTCTTCGCCCGGGGGGTGCAGGCGGCCCAAACCCCTAGGCGGATTCTCTGGATTCCCCCTCCGAGCGCCACCTCAGTGGGGGACGGCACGCTGCAGTGCAGGAGGACAAACCCACCCGTCTCCAACTCCTGTGTCGGTGGGCTGCGATTTTATCTTCCGGGTTTACGGCCGCCCGGGTCCTCTGCGGCGCACCCGCTGACAAGTCCACAGCGCCTGTTCTCCGCTCTCCCGGGGTCCTCGGACCCTGCTGTTTCGATCGGTGGGGGCCCCGGGGGTTCCCCCGCACTCCAGCTTCCTCTCTTGCTGAGGGGGGGTGTCGGGGGGTGCTCAATCCCTCTTGCGACCCGGCTGTTGGAGGAGCACGCGAATCAGGCAGCCATTGCCTGCGCGCCCCCTGGTGGCCTCTCCCTAATATTGCTTTTTAGTGATGTTTAGCCTTGTGGTTAGTTGATCGAAGGTAATAGCAGCACTCTAAGTGTAATCACTATACTTGATCCTCACCGCTGTACACCAGTGTTAGGCAGAATTATATGCATTACCCTTTGTGAACACCACACACAATTAAGACTACAAGTGACAGTACAAATTCACCTTTGGTACAAGCCTGTACTACACAGTAAAGTGGTAGCGATGGCTGAGCAGCCAGACCTATCTCAAGACTAAGTGAGCAGTATCAATAGTTAGACAAAGGACAGCAATTTCTATGATTCAAACAAACACTGACTCAAGGTTTCTGAGTAAAAGAATATACATTTATTTACACATCAATTGTAAAACATTTCACTAAGTAAAAACAGTTGAAAAATCATGTTACCAATACACCACACCACTCCCAATAGATTCTGGACAAGTTTAAACTCAAAATGAAGTAAGAGCAAAATGGCACTCCAGCAATTTAAAAAGGGAGGGAAAAACAAAGTTAGGCAGAAATTGAGCAGCACCAACAGGTAAGTAAGCAGAGGAAATCAGATCAAAAAAGGCTTAGGGCCAAAGTCAATAGGACAAAAGTCTTTTGTTTAAGATCACACGGTTTAGGGTAGTTCGCGGTTAAATCTTTGCCAAGAGTTCCGGACGAAGTTGGTCGGCAGAAAAGTTAGTTTAAAGAGAAGAGAAGGACAAGCCCTCGGATTGGCAAAAGGTTTCAAACACCTTCACCGCGGCTGAACGAAACGAACAACCGGATTTGCACAGTACCTTTTAAATGGAGAAGAAGCTGTAGCTGAGGCGGACGTTGCTGGCAGGTCCTGCAGGCTCACGGTTCCTGAAGCGACTGTCGGACTGACATGAAGTAGGAAGACTGGAGGATCCTGCACTGCCCAGGGAAGAAACCAGCAGCAGAGCAAAGCAACAAATAAAAGGTGCGCTCCTTAAAACCCAAGCAGGGTCCGACCTTCCTGGCTATAGGGTTCACTGAAGCTCTGTACAGCAAATTCGACCAGAGGAGGGAGTCCTGGCTTGCAGTTTGGGCGGACTGGTTGGTCCCACCAGCTCAGGGGAAGAAGATTCTTGGTAGATCTTCTCTGTCGTTGGAGTCTGAAGATTCGGACCTGCAGCAGGGCTTCACCGGGTGGTTCAGTCGTTGTAGGGGTCCTCTTCTGTCAGCTCCTCGTCGGTTCTTTCATTGCAGTGGCGACTCTGCCTTTCCAGCCCAATAGACCTGCTTTTTATGCAGTTTTCCCCCTTTCACACAGCTTGGCTGTCAATCACCCAGCAGGGTGGCTGTCCCGGCGGCACAGTCACCTAGCCAATCAAACAGGAGTGCGACTTGGGTTATCAAGGGAACCCATGGCAGGGGTCCTAAAACCCCTCCCTCACATCCTGCCTACCCAGACTTTCAGGCGCCTAAGGAGGGATTCTGTGTAGAAGCCCGTGAAAGGACGGTGAACAAAGGAACCAAACATGGTTTGGCGCGCAGAGTAAAACACGAGAAAGACATTTTCAAAAAGAAATGGCGAATAAACCCAGCCGGAACTGTATAAAAATGTATATTGTCTAGCAGGCTTAAGTTTGAGGCTACCAAGATAGTCTAAAACAATACCAAGGTTATTTAAGATAACCGCGGTAGGAAAAATAGGGTAGTTACCACTGCCACCAGCCAAGTCTTGATGAAAAGAGAGCGAAACAGTACTCTATGTAAGATAGTTTGTACTGGGTTTGTGGATTTAAAGAGACTAATAAAGTCAATGGCAACTTTACATGCTCTGGGAGACAGTAGTCAGTCCCAGAAAATGGAGTCTGAGTTGGGAAGCCAAAAAGACAACCCTGTGTCACTGCACTGAAGGTGCTGTGTAAAACACAGTAAAAAGATGATGCCTGTGGAGTAGGTGAGGCTCCACAGTCTATGAACACAATAAAATGTTAAACACACAGCAAAACACATGTAAGAGTGGGAAAAAAGGCTCACACTCTTACCAGGTGAAAAAAATAAACCCCAGAAATCCAGCAAAGCTGCTGAGGAACTCAGTAGGTAAGGGAAATTAGCCATTCTGGAGAATTCTCCCTAACACTGGCTCCCAATAGATGCCAGGTGTTCCCGTAGCCTTGTTCTGAGTTCTCTGATAGTGCTGCCTGAGTAAGACCTTCAGCAGACACATTTAATTCCATAAATCAGAAATTTAGATCTCCAATTTATGTTTTCTGATATTCGAATTGTGGTGCCTCCTGAGTCGAATTCTTGTGTGTCTGAATGTGCGTATTTGTACATTCTGCAAGTCCCACACTTGGCAAAACCCTTCCTACGGTGCTCCGGGGCTTCTCGTGTGATGTTCGGTAAGAACGAGGGGCTAAGCCTGTTCTTCAAAGTTTGTGCACGAGTAAAGATAATTTGTGGTTTAGGATCAAGATGCTCTTTCAGATGTTTGCCCAAGTGCAGCAGGTGCCAGTGTTTGTTCGATATGTTGATGATACATTTATGATGTTTGCAGAATTTGGTAATCAGTCTGGTCTTATTAAGGCCTATGCGATCTTCCCTGGTCCTCTGTTCTATGGTTGTATTCCTTTCCACATTAAAGCTATCTTGTGTGCTCTCGATATACATTTTGGGGAGCACCCTTGAGGAACCTGGAGGAAAGAAGATTGCACTCTTAAGTGAAAGCCATTTCATCCTCACAATTACGACTGGCTGGAATAAACTCCCTGGTGGGTAGGTTGTTCATGACCGATGGATTGTGGCAACTGCTGGCAAAGAGGGTTGAGTTCAGCCCATCGGTTTCCTATAGGTACGTGTGTTTTTTAGTTTCCCATCAGCCACATAGATTGTAAGCTCAACGAAGTCGCGCATTCGACAAGTGCTCGCAAGTGCTGCTTTGATGCTCACTCTGCCTGGAGTTCAAACTGAAAATGCATTTGATTCTGTGTTATTGCTTTTGGATATTTGCTTGTTTTGAACATCTAAGCTCCGCCCACCTACCCAGCACCCTTACTTAATCCATGCACGCACACGGCTGCTTTGCTGCTCTCTCTGCCTGGAGTTCAAACAGAACATGGATTTGGTACGCTTCATAAACCCTTCCTGCTTGGATTTGGACTTTTGAAATTGCTCAAATAGCAACTTTGGGGTGTTTTCTAATTGCATATGTGTGCTTTTCCTTTGTTTTAGATTCCGTGTTATTGCTTTTGGATATTTGCTTGTTTTGAGCATCTAAGCTCTGCCCACCTATCTACCCATCACCGTTACTTAATTCTCGTGTGCACGCGCATCTGAGAAGTGCTCGGAAGTGCTGGATTGCTGCTTCGCAGTGACTAGCGACTTCCCTGCTCCTCTATTAACCTCATAATCAGGCAAGTGCACATTCCTTTATTCTATCTCAAAACGTAATACACAAACTCCTCACAGCCATCTGATCAGTGGTTGTTAGCAGATTCTCCACCTTGAGCATGCTGTCAGGCGTATATACACTTAAAACTACCATGCCCTCTCATAAAGATATACATGCCAACATTCAGAGCCACCTGGGAGGGAGATTTCCACAGGGAAATCGGGAGACCTACATTTTCCCATAGGAATGCATTGAGGCTACAGTAATTTTAGGTGGGAGAATGTGAAAAATAATTATATTTTTCACCGAAGAATCGGGAGTCTCCCGTCTAAATCGGGAGGGTTGGCATGTATGTAAAGAGACCAATAAACTCTCCAGGTCTCTGAAACGTACACCCCCTAGGAGTACTTCTACGCTCAACTCTGTGAAGGCCCATCTTGCTTCTCTTCGAACACGAGCACATTCGCTAACATCTGACATCCAAGATTTCTACGCTCCTGAAGCCACAGTCACCACAATGCCAGTGTGACTCACGGGCGAGCAGAGTCAACTTCCCTTTTCCAATCCATCAACTAATATAAACATACATGCCAACATTCCGACGCACCTGGTAGGGATATTTTGTCAGGGAAATCGGGAGATGTAAATTTCCCCATAGGAATGCATTGGGGCTACAATGATTACAGACGGGAGAACATGAAAAATAGATCAATTTCTTACTTAAAAGTTGGGAGTCTCCCGCCTAAATCGGGAGGGTTGGCATGTATGTATAAATGACACTGCCTCATTCACAAATGACGTCATGTCCCTGCCTGACTCCTTTAATGGTGGCTGACTTCACGACGACGTCTAGGGATCCGCTCTTGTCATTGACTGCAATGCCAACCGATATCAGTTCAGTTACTGAGAGCCAGGAACTGATGACCACAGCCAAACCTGTGCCCACAAGCACTTTGGCGACAATCCACAGTGAGCCCTGGGTGCCTACTCCCCCGTGAGGTTTTGCCTCGTCCTTCTGTTGATCAGGATGACGTTTTATTCATTCATTCCAATTCAGGCGACATCCAGGAACCGAGGCAAGTTTTAGACCACTCGAATCCCCCCCCGGGATTAATCACATGAGTCCTCTCACCACAGTGATTACAGCGATGCCCTGTATTCAGAGCTCGCCCCCTCTTCCATGCGCCACTAACCTCTCACAATCCCAATCATATTTGCCCACTCGACACACAATTCGTCTGCATTATCTTTATCTTTTGCTCATCCGACACCTAGAAAGTTAGCTAACCTTCCTACCATGCAGTGTGCAACTTCACCACAGCTGACTATAACTTCTGGACATAACCCTCACTGCCATGAATACAGCATTAATGTCCTTAACCAAGTTGTTTACGAGTATGGATAACAAAATAAACCACCAAACGTCCCTTATCTCACAACTCGTGTACAACGAGGCAAAAACTCAACAAAAATCTTAAACTCCAGCACAATCTTATAACTCGTCGGCCCACTTTAGATTCCTTTTCCACATCGTATAGTACACAGACATCTCCACCACAAATAGAACACCCTCACAGAACTGCTAACTTAGTGTCAGTCTGGTTAGAGTCCACACAAAGTAGCAAACACGGCTGCAGATCTTCCAACCTCAACCTGCACTTTGGACAAGCCCACTTTCACCATATTCTCGCACGCCAAGAAAAAATGCGGGAAACCACCCCTGGCAACCAAAAAGCCTAAAAACATAAAATCAAGTGCCATGCAAGTAGGCTTGAGTTCAAAGCGGTTTATTCGATCGATATCTACACCTAACAAGCAAATGGAAATAGCAAAGACAGCTGTCATCAATAAATATGCAACGTTAGCATTTAAGAAAAAATCCAACAGTAATTCAGTCTGAGTTGCCGCGCAAAAATATAAGCCGCGTGATGATCTTGTATATATAGCCTCAAATCAACAAGAGTCAAACTTGCCTCTCATGATCTCCTCTCATTCGTGCAAGTTACTAGGTCCAGAAATCCTTCCCACAATACTCCATCCAGAGAGATATACTAATTTCCTAACATTGGAGCAGAGACATGAGAAAATAGAACAATCAGTTGCTCTTTACGTCAGCACGTCACAAAATTCAGCCTCCAACTTTCAGAGGAAACGCAGCACAATCCTTTTACCATTTCAGGATGAGCTGATCCATCCCAACAGCAAGAATGCCACTTCGGTTCTTGCCTTGCTCACAAAGCGACACTCGTTCTGCGAGTAGAGATTTGAAATCTTCTATTCCACTGCATCCCCAAAATGATATTCTACACTCTATGCAAAACAAGCACCAAGCTCAGGGCGCACACTACCATCATTTAACTATACAGTGCCATGCAAGCCTGTACCCGACATATGATTTAAACAGATCAAGCATTCTCAACATCTTTGCGGATGTTCCCAGTATAGAAGACATTTCTTCATTTGATATGAACAGAGTTGAATTTCCAAAAGACACAGATCGGTCATTAGCAAGACTATAGATACAGTCTGGAGTAGTCCTTAATACAGTGTGGCAAGCTAGAGCAACTATTTTTGACCTGGGGTTCTTACTTTCACAAGACTGTTCTGTTTCCACACCTACAGACTCAGAATCAATTAACTGTCACAAACTACCATCAACTTTACCACCATCATTAAAAATAACATGTATAACCACAGCCCTTCGTCTGGTTCTTGAATTGGACACATCTGCTAATAACCCAAATAATAGCCCAAATCGCGCATTCACCAGATTCATGACCAATAATCATAATGGCTCTGCTCCAGTTCATTGCGGAGAACTCATATTTCCAATTCCACAACAAGTTTTTTCTACAAGTCTCCGGGACATCTATGGGTGCCACCATGGCACCGTTTTATGCGAACTGCTTTATGCATAAATTTGAAATGGACAATATACTTCAAAAGCATGAATGGAACAAGTACATACACTTGTGGACACGATACATCGACAATGTTTTTGGAATTTGGACAGACACAGAAGCTACTTTCAATATTTTCTTCGAATATCTGAATACCATCGACCGTCGGATCCAATTTACCAGCGAAATATCCAAAGATATGATCACATTTTTGGACGTCCAAATAACAAAGAGTGGGATCTGTTACAGTACTACACTCTTTCGCAAACCAACGGATTGCAATAATTTATTGCACAGATTGAGTTTCCACCAACCAAGTCTTCTAAGGAACTTGCCATATAGCCAATTGCTGCGTGTTAAAAAAATTGTGAGTGATCTAGAAGATTGCTTAGCCCAACAATTGACAATGAAGGAGAAATTTCTAGCTGGTGGCTACAAAAAATCAGAAATAAACTCAGCATCTCAGAAAGTGAATGCCCAAGACAGTAGCACCTTGCTATCTAACACTGCTAAATCCCCAAGGGAACTCAAATCACCAGTATATATTTCAAGATTCTCTGTTCAAAGCAATAAAGTTAAAAATTCAATCAAAAAACATTGGAACATCTTCAAAAACGATGTAAGAGTACAGAATTTGTTTGATCAACTACCGGTTTATGCATACCAGAGGAGCAGGAATTTGCAAGGTGAACTTGTTCATACACGACCCTCGTTGAAAGAACCTATCACCCAACGGACTGGGACATATCCCTGTCTTCACTGTGCCAACTGCAATCTGGTGTTGAAGGGCAATATGATATACCATCCACGTACTGGCCAGAAAATTTTTCTAAAGACATTTGGAACTTGCGATAGTACCAACATTATATATGGTATTAAGTGCCCCTGTGGGAAGTATTACGTAGGCCAATCTACAAGAACAGCAAAAGCACGTTGGAATGAACATCGCTCCTGCATCCGTAATTCTAATCCAAATTCAGCAGTGGCTCGCCATTGGAATGAAAAGAGACACAACCTTACCCAAATCAGATTCCTGATCCTAGAAGTATTGAACAAAGTCAACCCACATGAAGATTTGGGCCAACGACTGAACAGGAGAGAAACTTTTTGGATAGATAAACTGGGGAGCCTGTTTCCTAATGGGCTCAATGAAGAAATCAATTACCATTGCTACATTTGAGTCTTAGATCGTGATATCATGTATTGGTTTTACAAATACTCAAGGCTTCGAACACTGTGGACTCATGATGTGGTTTTCCTTAGGTTTTTGTCTTTAGGGTCCGATGTACCACGCTTTTCGTAAGACAGTGGTATACTGTCTATGTTACTCAAGTTGTTTCATAATGATTTGACTTGCCGACTGGGATTCTAGGTGGCATCCACCATATGCCACCACCTGAGACATTGTTGCATGTTTATATATCCACCATGTTGCATCTTTCTGTTTTGTATCTCCATTACTATTCTCTGTTTCTTACTTACTCTGCATTTACATTTCAATTTTATTTCATATACCATGTTGTTGCTAAAAAAACATCCCAGACTTGCTGTCTGGGTCCCAAGGTGGCATCCACTGTATGTCACTATTTGCGTATTTCGCCTACTTTGCATGTACAGTTCAATACTATATTACATACCCCATGCTGTCGCACCTCCCGGACCTCCAGTCTGGGACCCAAGGTGGCATTTACCTAATGTCACCACTTGCGACATGTTCAATCTCAATTTCCCTTATTGTTGATTGTCTGCATAGTATCATTTTTTCCTTTTCGTCTTTTTATTTATTTTTGTTGCACCCATTGAGTATTTCTTTTATGTTTATGGTTTTTTTGATTTCCAGTTTTTCGTTGTTATCATCCTCATTTTTACTTATTGACCGTTGTTAGGTCATATAAATATTTTGTTTACATAGCATCAGTCCCATTCCTCTGATTGCAGAGATACTCTCTATCTTCCCGCATCGCGCCTCCCCTAGACGCGATGCGGTCACGTGGTTATTTAAGTAACCGTCTCCCTAGCAACGCCTCAACACGGCGATGCTAAGCGGCGTTCAGACGGCTCCCCTGCCGGCCACGCTGCTGAAACAGGTATTCCAACGTTCTGTCATGTCTCCTTCTGTAACTCAGTTCACTTGTGTTCATACAGGCGATACATTTACTGAATCCTATTGCTTTCAGAACGCCAACAATTAATTGTCCTTTAATGGACTGTGTGTGCTTTCCTCATCAACACGCCTGCTATTGAAACGGCTACCCTTGGCTACACATCACGTTAGAGGTACTTTTTAGCCCTACACTTTCTTTGTACCACCCATCTTCGTTTTCTGTTAACTCACAGCACTTTTCTTGTTGTTTTTTCTCCATTATGTATCTCAACGTTATTTTGAACATCCCTACATCTTGGTATGTGTTTATACTTTATGTACATTTGTGATGTTTTTGCAATTGTGTTCATGTTTTGCATTTTTATTTATGTGATGACATTTCATTATTACATTGTTACTATTTAGACTTGCCCTGACGGCATTTAAAGTCGATACTCACCATGAGATGTGTTAGCCGCATCCACACTAAGATTGTATTAGTGTTTGGTTTTCATTACTTTTCTTGTTGATAAATTACGATTCAACTCATCTCAAACTTGGATTATCTCTGAGCGTTATTTTGAAACTGGACATTGGTTACTCCTTTTGATACTATAACATTCTGGAGGAATATTTCACTAAATCACACAACCCAGATTGGGTACAACGGAGAGCGGCTGTGTGACTAAGTCGGCCAAAACTTAGTCTTCTGCTTCACTTCATGACCCAAGCATAACCCATCAGTGATAACAGAAAAGTCTACCAACTCACAAATAATCTAAACGACTATGAGATCGTAGCCCTTCAGAAGATATGGCTATGCTATCCACCAAGCTGGGATGGTCATGATCTCTTAATAGTGCCGGCAAAAACTCCTCACTCGGGTCGACCAGTGGTAGGAATGTTAGTTGCAACAAAATTTGCTATCGGTCTCCATCTAGAACCCTGGGCAGCCCCAAACGCTTATATGCAGCTGGTTAAGATTAGAAGCCCGACGAACACAATCGCCTTAATCAATATTTACTGGAGTCATGCAGCCCTGGATACGGATATGTTCTTTCGTGATCTTGAAACCATTTTAGATCTTGTTACTACACAAACATCTAAAACACATACCATATTATTAGGTGACTTGAATCTTCATTGCTTTTCTGACGTCACGGGTATAGAGCACATGACTAAACAACGATTGCTTACACTTATGAAGGATTGGCATCTAGTGATGCTTAATAGAGTGCTACCCGGTGACATACCACCTCAAAGCACCTGGCGACGACACTCCCAGGATGCCATAATTGATTACATATACACTGACGAAAGCCTATTTTCTGTAGCAAAATCTCTTGAAGTCAAAGTGCAAAATTACAGCGACCACAAATTATTGTTTTACTTGGAGATGGCAAAATCAGTCATCCCAACCAGTTGCAGCCGCCTACAACAGTAACATCATTGTATCTGGGGGAACAAATCGCTTCCGATGGACAGAGAAGGCTTTAAAAGAACTAAATGACTGTTTAGTAGCAAAGCCTGCCTCCAAAGCATCAACTAAAGCTTGTTATGTCACAGCTTTACTGATGTTCAGCCAACAGCCTTCCATGACAACAAGAACAATTCACAAGCATAAACACACACATATGATCACGAAGTACAAGACAAGAAGGCAGCTTATCGCCGAGGTAAGAGGAAGACTGCCTCGCTGCCCTTCCCTTTAAGAGCTGCTAGTCTCAGGCAGCTTAATACCCAGTATAAAAACTGGATCCGAGCAAGAAAAGCGTTAATATTGCAGAAAGATGGAAAATGCATGCTTGCAGCTATAGTGACCAAAAACTTGGCTTCCATATGGAGCTTACTAAACAAGGAGACCCACAATATGCAGGTTCCGGTTCAGATAAACGCTGTTTTCGAACAACAATGGTGCAATCACTACACTGCATTATATGCCCCTACCTCTGACAGTACATGCCCTCATGCTAACCATATAGCCACTAACATTGACCTCAGATTTGATGAAGATGAAATCATACATTTTATTTCAAAAGCAAGTTCCTCTAGAGCCCCAGGACCTGATGGTCTTAACAATCGCATGCTCAAAGAACATCCCGACACTTGGGCCAAAAGGCTTGCTTCTATATTTGCACATATATTAACTACGAACATCATTCCTCCTTCGTCGTTGAAATCGTTAGTCGTCCCTATTTTCAAAAAAGGTGATCGGCAATGTCCAACCAACCATAGACCAATTGCCCTTTTGGATGCCCCGGGCAAGAGTTTTGCTCGTTTCGTCCTACGAGACTTTAATCGCTGAATAAGTGATCATAATTTACAAGATCCTTTTCAAATAGGATGTGTCTCTGGTCTGGGCACCGGAATCAATTTACTTATCATCCGTGCTATCAAAGCCCACAATCGCTCACAAAAGCAGCCTATGTACATGGCCTTCAAGGACTTTAAAACCGCTTTCAATTCGGTACCCAGAGAACTGCTTATGACTAAGCTTATTGAGGCTAGTTGCCCCTGTTCTATCCGTACCTTAATTAACCAGCTACATACAAATACAACCATTGTAATCCGTCTTTTGCTGGATGGGAAATTATCTGTCCCAATCCCGACTTATCAACGCCTCAAGCAGGGATGTATCCTTGCCTCCTCCCTCTTTAACTTTTTCATTTCTGATCTTGGGAAAAAACTTGGGCTTTGTGCAGATTCACCTAAATCGGGAGAGCCCTTGATCTCATGGCTGCTCTACGCGAACGATTTAGTTCTGCTATCAAATACCCCTAGAGACCTAAAGACGCTCCTAACTGCTTTAGGAGAATATGCTCAAGAAAAGAAGCTATCAATGAATATAAACAAAACACAAATCGTGCACTGCGGGAGGAGGCACAATGACAAGGACTCCTATAAATGGATTCTCATGGTTCATGAATATCGTATTCTGGGTATCACTCATGGTTCATGAATATCGTATTCTGGGTATCAACATGAATGATCACATTTCTGATTGCCCGTATATTACAGAACTAAATCTAAAATGACCACAGCGATTTCACAAGCTCGAATAATACATGCCAAATATGGCACATTTTCTTGCATACTGGTTCTAACTTTTTACAATCAGAAAGTTGTCCCAACGATTTTGTATGGTGCTGAAACCAAAACATGGAGATAGGAATCATTTTGACTCAAACTCGAAGGAATGTTTTGGAAAAGTGTTTTGCTGCTCCCTGCAAGCCACCCGATGCCCATAATCGGACATGAACTAGGAATATTGTCTTTGTATAGTTTATATGCCTGGAAACTGTGCACCTTATACCGGAAATGTTTATTGTCCGCAAAGTCAGGATCGTTCCTATACATGCTATCTCTTTATGTGAAGTATTCAAGTCACCAGTTCATATTGACATGGAAGTCCAAAACGCAAAACATCATGAACACAGCAGACATTTCAACTGAACTCCTATTGAACAATTCAACTCGCGCCAAAGAGAAGCTCTGGTGACAAGATTGGATTAACACCAGACAAATGTGTCTACGATACAAAGACTTTAAGACAAATCCCTTTGCTCTGAAGAAGTATAGTACTCTCGAAGCGTACTTGGTAAAATCACCATGTCTAATCCTAAAACAAGCATTCCTACGATTCAACCTCAATATCTGGTGCACAAAGGAAGTACTAGAAAAGGGGAAACTCATTGGCAAATAGGATAATATGTGCAGATTCTGTCAACAATCAGACTAGCCTGAAACCTTAAGGCATTTAATTACAGCTTGCCCTATGCTGATCCGCGCACGTCACTTTTATTTGAAGATACATTTTAAAGATTTTAAAATCTTAACACCTGAGATATTCTGGAATTAACTATTTTGCACTAGAAGAACAACTGTCAGGATTGCAATTATCAAATTTCTTTTATCGCTGAACATGAGTGAAGCTTGTTTTTAATTCTAAACCTTTTTCATGCAATTGGCTAAATCTTCCATCTAAATGTTTCTTTTTATTTGTTTAACAATTGCTGTTTCTCTTCTTGTGTATATATTTTCTCACTTTTCCATTTAGATGAAAGTGCATTCTTTGGTAACCATGTTATTATTGTAGATGCTAATTGAAAGATTGATGTTGTTGTATGATCAACCATATCAGTAAAAAGAAATGTTAAAAAAAGAACTCTATTTCCTTATCATGAAGGTTGAAAATAAATCATTGTGATTCAAGGTGGATACAAATTGCTCCAAACTGTGGAGGGTTCGCCTTTCCATATTAAGAATATATCATTGATATATCTATACCATGCTATTGCATGTTCAGCGTAAAATTGATTTCTGCACACCACAGTATCCTCAAAATAGCCCATAAAGAGGTTTGCCAGTGCCTGTGCATATTTTGCACCAATGGCGACTCCCATTGTTTGCTGATAATAGACCTTGTCAAATATGAATTTGTTGTGGGTAAGAGTGGTCTGAAGCATTTCCTTGAGCATTTCGACATGTTGATAATGGGAAGCTCAGCTTTCCCTAAATGTGTATTCAAGAGTTTTGATTGCCAAATCGTGTTGAATTGATGTATATAGAGACTTGACATCCAAGATTACCAACTTAAAGTCTGATTCCCAACCAATATCTTTGATAATTCTCAGAACCTGCATTGTGTCTTTAATATAGGACAGAAGCTTCAGAACAAAACGGCATAAAATATTGTCTATATATTCGGAAAAATTGGCTCTGTGACCCACCCATGCCACTTAGAATCGGTCTAGCTTCAGGAATTGTCAAAAACTGTTTATGAATCTTGAGTAAGAAATACATAGTAGGTAGTATGGGTTCTTTGACCTGTAGAAATGCCTTCTATGTGTCTGTCAGGAGGCCTCGCCTATGCCATTTCAGAATATGGTCGCTGATTTCAGATGCTGCTTCCTTTCTTGGATATGTTGGTAGTATCTCATAGCAACCTGGTATTTCTAAATGTGTTAGGGCCATTGTAATGTAATCTTGGCGATTCATAATCATGATGTTGCCCCCCCTTGTCAGCTTCTTTGATCACAATGGATCTGTCGCTAGCCAAATTGGTGCATGCTTGAAATTCTTTCCTTGACAAGTTGTCTTCTTTGTCTGTGTTGCTTCTCCATAGCCTTGTTTATATCATTGACTACTGCTTTATTAAAGGAGTCGATTACGTTCTCAGTTGGCATCACTGAAATGAACCTTGATCTTGGTTTGAGATCCTTCATCTCTAGATTCCGTGGTCTAATGTTTAATTCATGTTAAATATCCCTCACTTCAAAGGAGTCACCTTTTTCCAAAGACCTCAGTAAAAGCAAATTTTCAACACCTGATATAGTGAGTGCACTGGGGTATAGTCTATGTCCTGGTTCATCGCTCGAAGTTGATGTGGTAGCAAAACAACTTTTCTAGCTTGAGTTTTCAGATGAACTTAAATAAATCTATTTGTAATTCTATTGGATCAAAGCAGGTTGTTAGTCCTAAGCTCAAGCCTCTGTTTAATAAAAAAAATCTCCTTCAATGTCATTGTTCTTGATGATAAATTAATGACCAAGTTGTTGATATCCTGATTTAGGTGCATACCTTGGTGCTCGCTCTGGTCACTCTCCTTGTTGAATCAATTGATTGATTTGGGTCCACTAGGCCTCCTGTCCCCACTTCCATTTGCTGGAATTGTGATAATTGGGTTGCTGGGTAATTGAAAACAGACCTGCTTAAATGGTATACTCTTGTTACCTTTTTTAAAACGTTTAATTTGGTTCATTAACCCTTTCCTTGCCTGGGGTTCTGGTCCCCGATTACGATCAGTAGCACTTATAGCTCAGTCTGGTTCAGATTCAACATCATAGCTGCCCGGTGATGAGGCTAGAGTGCTTTCCTTAGATGTGGGACGAGATGGTTGGTTAAATGTATCCTGAAAGGTATACACACGGTCTTCCAGGAAGTCTCTGTCATCAGGAAATAATGTCCTCATTTTCTTCAGTATTACCTCATATTGGTAGTCTTTTAAGATGTCATACATTTTTTGATAGTTACTGCACTTGGAATTTTATGTTTTGGAGATTGGCTATATCTATGGGAATTCCTTTCTCTCAGAAAATCAGAATAGACCATATTAGGGCAGTAGATGGTTCACAACTCTCTTCAGGACCAATTATGCATGAGACCCTTTGATGTCGGCGCTAGCAGGAGGGCATAGGGAAAAGTTGGTGCTTGAGTTGATGGATGTCCCCAATTGTTGATTTTAGTTGTACCGTGCCTTACTTTACATAACCCTAGTATAGATCGGGAGAAGAGGGCAGTAAGCTTTGATTCTACCTATTGTACTGGGAATTGTTTTGTGAAAGATCCCTCTAGCCAGATGGAAATTATTGGGTATGAGGTAGGAATTTGTTTGGTGCAAGGACAGGAACAATCCCATTTTATCAGAGCAGCGGTGGATGTTGCTGGTTTGTTATCAGGAGTTCTGTGACATATTTGATGAGTTTGAGATTGGGGAGCTTCCTCCCCACCAGCCTTATGATTGTAAAAGTGATTTAGAAGTTAGAGCCCCTATCCGTTATATCTAGATCTACACCATCACTGAGAAAGAAAATGAACACCAGAAAGAATAGTTGAGGGAAAACTTTGCTAAGTTCCATTTGCTGCTCTCAGTAACTGGTGGCCTCACCACTATTCTTTGTGCCTAAAAAGGATGGATCTTTGTGGACTTGCATCGACTATGAAGCCTACAATAAAATCACGATCAAAAACAATTACCCTCTTCCTTTGCTATTGGTAATGTTGGATCAAATTCAAGGTGTCACCATTTTACCAAGCTGGATTTACAATTGGTTTACCATTTAATTTGAGTCCGACTAGAGGATGAGTGGTAGATGACTTTCCATAAACATTTTGGAATTTCTGAATTCCAAATGTTTCCAAATGACTTCCTCCAAGAGTTGTGGATGCAATTGTGTACATTGATGATATGTTGATTTGTTTTCCCCTCCAGTATCTCATACAGCATCAAGGCTAGTACTGCAGAAACTGAGAGAGAACCATTTGTTCGCAAACTTGGAGAAGAATACATTTCACACTGAGGTCATAGAGTTCCTTCTGGACACAATATCACCTAAAGCGTTGAAGATTGATACCCATAAAGTACAGGTGATCCGAGATTGGCCTTTTCCCTCCAGAATGCAAGGGGTACAGAGTTTCTTGGATTTTGCGCAGAAGGTCCCTCCATTATGAAACTAGCTATGTTGGGGGTGAAGTTTTGTTGGACAAAAGAGGCTGAGTCAACATTCAAATTGCTGAAGAACGGTTTTATTTTGGATCTTATTTTGTTTCACCCGGACGTTACTCAAACCTTTTTTTGTTGAAGCTGATTCTTCTAATCTCGCTTGGGGATGGTGCTCTCTCCTAGACATCGGAAAACTGGTCCATTGCATCCTGTGGCGTTTGTTCTAAGATGTGGTCTCATGCAAAAATCGATTATACCATCAATGATCCTCAACTCCTACCATTCAAGAAGGAAGGCACTATCTTTTGGAAGTCAGACATACTGTGACAGAACTTGTTCTTGAAACCCGCAAAGACCTTGACACCACAGCAATTACATTGGAACTTATTTCTTCCAAATTTTAATTTGTAATAATGTTCAAACCAGGGTGGCAGGATTGGAAAGCGTATGCTCTTTCTCATCCATTTCCTGAGAGCCAGAAGACAAGAGTAGATGGTACAGTACCCTTGATTTTGGAAGAGTACTGCGTTTCTACAGCATTCTATGAGGTGGATTATTAGCAGAAGGTTTGACAGAGTAAGATGTTGGCCCAGATGTTGGTTTGGTTCAAAAATGATAAGGTGCATCAGGTGAATGAAAGCCTACCACTGGTTGATACAATGTAATTTCTACCTACTGATGAACTTAGTGAAGCAGTGCTTAAGGAATGTCAAGAATCCTTTTTAACCGGAAAGGTCAGTCACCATCAGATCTTGGAGCTAGCATGCAGATGTTTTTGGTGGGAGGGCATGAGGAGCTGACATTTTCGTACAACATGCGAGGTCTATGCAATCTCTAAGGCAAATAGTGGAAAAAGTGGGTCTGTTAACCCCATTCTGAAAACACCTCATCCTTGGCACACTATCTCATTAGATTTCACTATAGATTTACCCAAGGATCAGGGGTGTTCCTCGATTTTGGTGGTGGTAGACCATTTATCGAAAGTAGGGCATTGTATTCCTATGACAGGAGCGGTAATAGCCGCAAGTCAGTTGCAGGTTTTTTTTGAAGGGAGTAATGCATCTTCAGAGTTTGTCTACTCAGATAGTTTCACATCGGGGTCTCAATTAGTGTCCAGGTTTTAGACAGCATTCTGTAAAGAGTTGTCAGGTCTAGCAGAGGGTCAGTGGTGGTACATATCAGGACTGGTCACAAGTGTTCCACAGGAACTGATGCTGACCCCACAGACCCTGGTGAGCATCTCGTGTGCCACTGAAACTTTAAGTATGCTGTGTAATTCGGGAAAGGGGAATTGGAGATAATAACAAACTCAGACATTCCTCACCTCTTGAACATCTGTACCAAAAAGAAGAGAACAATTAGTTCTTATTGTTCACTGAATTAGCCCACATACTTTCTTTTTTCCTTCTTTCATCTACCTAACTTGCTCCCCTATTTACCTGAAGTGTCTCTGCTAAACACCTTGAGACCATGAGCAAAGGTTTATTCTATTCTTGTACTCATTACTTCTCAGTTGGTTGCTGTGACGTTGTCCATTAAAGTTAATTGGTTCTAATATGCAACATAAATTCCTGTCTCCTTTACTGAAGAGTACAGAAACCTTTCTTTTAGGTTCATAACTGTTCTTCTTTGCTTCTTTTTGAGATTAACTATTAATTTCTAAATAACATTTTACAAGAGGATCATGTGTATTTATATGTATATATACACAGAATATAGCCTTATCTAATATTGTTCAAATGCTTTCTACTATAAATCAGTCTTTCTGGATGAAAGGTAGACTAGAGTTTATTCCTCACAATATTGGGCCTCATTACGAGCGACGGTGTGGGAAAGATAATCGGTGGGAATGAGGTGCTAATTCAGTTACCACTGCATTCCCGCATCGCTGAACTACGAGATTGGCGGTAGGGGGTCGGATTTACCTCCAACAAAAAGCTGGAGGTAAATCTGACCCCCCTACCTGCAATTATAGCAGAATTACCTTGGCAGAACTACCGCTGGTGGTAGTTCTGCCAAAAAAAACCTGGAGTCCTACGAACTCCGAAAATGGGGATTTACAGCACCATGCCGCCACTTGCAATCCCATGGTAAACCTACAGGACCAAGTGGAGTTAATGGTAATTGATTTTGGCAGTAGTTCGGGGGAAATACTGCCGAACTACTGCCAAACTTGTGATGAGGGTCGTGTGCGAGAAATGCCGGATGTGCTCTTTCAAGTACAGCTTAAGTCTAGGAGTATTCAAGCGCTATTTTCTTCTGAAAATTCTTTTCTACACTAAGCGCTTCTACCAGCAAACTATTAGTTCAAGTTAAACATCACAATAGCACATAAATAACTTCTTCTACTTCATACATTGTTACAATTAATTTCCACTTTGCTAATGTTTTTCAGTGGCTCTTGCTGTGTCTTCATCAAAGTCCTCATGGGCATGTCCCTCATAGAAACCTAGCTGATGTCAGTCTGTTGGATTCCTGAATATTTTGTATCTTCAAATCTCCTTACTGAATTCAGGAAAACATTACCATTTCCTGATCTGAACTAGACAAAAGGCAGTTTAGAACCCTGCTGAAGGTTCCATGTTGCCTGCCTTAACGCAGGACCAGTCAGTTGTCAAAAACACCCCCACCATCTTGGGTCTCTGGAGAAAGGTAATTAAGGAAAGAACCTTAGAAGTAAAGGAAAACACCTAACAACTAATCCACTGACAGTACACAAGATTGGGGATTTTTTTCCATGGAATTATAGGATGAGAAGGAATCTATGTATATAAAATGCTTAGGTATGTTTCCTGATGCAATTTATCAGTGTTAGGTTGCCCTCTGTTGTCCAAATGCAAATGGCAAAATGCACCTCTGTGTGCTCTTTCAATTCAACAACAGCTATCATTTTATTTATTTTTTGTGTTATTGGTTAATTAAACCTTTTAAAATGTACACAATTTTTATACAATATGAATCATCAATTTTTAAAATAAACGTTCATTTTTTTCTAAAATACATGAAATGAAATAGCTATAATAACTCAATCAAAAACCTAAAATCCCAGTTCCACCTTAAAATATAAATATAAAAATCCTACCATCAATTACCAACACATATAATCACAATTATGTACACGTTTTTCTCGATCAACAGATAAAAATCACATTCAATCAATTTTATCAGTAAAAAAATCAATTCCTAATATCTTCTAAAATCAATTTTCTCATAAATTCAATATCTTACATGCAGTTCGTTCACACATATGAAATAACACAACATTTAAAACAATGCTTTCTCCACAGTATGTATGGCTCCATATTTGGTCTGTTTGGTAGTCATCAATTTGGTATCTTAGGTTTGAAATGGCTTTTATATGGATATCTTGTACTTTAATACATTTTGTAAGGTGTCTAGATGTCTCAGCCTCCTCACCACACAATCTACACAGTCTGTCCACATAGTTCATATTCATCCATGCCCCTGTACAAGATAATGTGGGTAATTGCTCCAACCTTTACAGAAGGATAAATCTTCTCACCTTACGATTAAAATGTTTTGTTAGGTATCTACATGGTGTGTCTGGCAGAAATCCCTGTTTAACATAGCACTTATATTTCCTTAATTTTCATAATTTTGATAGTGTAACATTTCTGTTCCACACATTTGCAATTCTTTTTTAACCTATTCTCATTTTCTGAGATAAGCAGCTCATTCTTAAATTCGTAACCTATTTCTTCAAAGAATGCATTCATTTCCATTACCCATTTTCTCAGGGCATTTCCCACATCACAATATTGTAGCATCTCTTTAAAATTTGTAAGTATAGATTCACTAGAGACATTGGGCCTCATTATGATACTGGCGGTATAATCTTTTTTTCCGGCGCCCGCGAATGGGCAATTACCGGGTCATTATGGCCTTGCCAGACCCAGTAATTGCCCATTTGCGGGCGCCGGAAGATATTCTTCCCCATTCCCATTGAGCCCTATAGGGCTTGAGCATGCTGTCAGGCGTATATACACTTAAAACTACCATGCACGCTCATAAATAGGGCTCAATGGGAATGGGTAAGCCGGATGTACTGTCACCATTCGTGAATGGAGCCGGTGCATCCGACATGCTTTGCTCGCGGCTGCCGGTATGCCCGCCAGGTCAGACCTGGTGGGTGAAAAGGCACCCGCGAGCAGAACTCGTAATTTGCCGGTCCCGTAGTAACGGCGCGGGCAGCTTACCGGCGCTGTTACAACCGGACCAGCAAACTTATAATGAGGCCCATTGTCACTTAGCCTAATAAGAAAAAAATCCCCTCGAGATCTTACATTGTGTGGTTAAGTAGATAGTTCCCAATTCAAAATGTATAGCCTCCATTGAGGTACTTCGAGGCAATCCCAGAACTCTTTTCCAAAGTTTGCCTTCAATTTTTTAAATCCACTCAGTTTCAAGAACCCTTCTATTGAATACCCACCTTTACTTTTGATGAAATTCAAAATTGTAATGAAACTTCTTTCTAATTTCAATGAAACATATCTCTCAATTTCCTTAATATTCATTGAATCTGAGATCAGCAAGCCTAGGTATACGTAAGATCCCACAATTTCGATATTTTTCCTTTCACCAAGTTGGATTACCATCATTTCATTTTGTTTTCTGATGATTTATGATAAGACTTTTTCCTTGAGTACTTGTTTAATGCGTCCATACTCCGATGTAGGCCTATTTGTGTCTTATCTATTAATAAGGTATCATCAGCGTAACCCAGCCAGGAAATTTCTTTTGCTCATTTATTTTGGGGGGGAAAGTTATGGCAAAGATCCAGATAAGGACCCATATCAGAAACATGCAAGTTATATAGGGTTGGTGCTAGCGGACAACCCTGCTTTAAGCCGAAGTTTCTATCATTTTAACAAACAGAATGCGAACGGTTCTACTCGGTCACCTTCACCTTTCACTATCGGAAACATTCGGAATATTTTCAAGTTACTTCTTTCCACCCCCACTTCTCTTCACACAGGGCACATCGATTCCAGTGTCAATGAACAGTTCATTAGCGGAACAAAGTTTCAGTCTCTAAAGAGCGTAACGCTGTAGGACGAATACCTGCTCATGAACTAAAACTGAAAGTAGGTGCTGTAAATATGCTACAACGCAATCTTATGCCATCACAGGGACTCTGCAATAGAACAAAGACAGATCATTGAGGCCTGTGTAATCGATGGAACTTGGATACTGTTCTTGTACCATGCATACCTCTCAGTCCATCTGGTACAAATATGCATTTCAAATTCAAAAGAAGACAGCTACCTATACATTTAGCTGTTTCAATGACCATTAATAAGTCACAGGGACCTACGCCCCCTTCCTGGAAGCAATCAGTGGTAATTCCGATATTTAGGAAGGGGGACAGTAGTGACCCTATGAATTACCGACCAATGTTGACCTTTAAGATATGCTAGAACTATGTATGTCATGCCGGGAACGGCTAGTATTTTATTATTTATTTTTCTTTAACTATAGTTATCAGAGTTTCAGGTGGGCCCAGTCCAAGATGGAGGGAGAAGCCAGGCCCAGATAGAATGTAATTCCTTTTGGGATTCTTTAACTGCCTTTCATCTGATGTGTTGGACCAGCAGGACCTGTTTGTGAGGTGCTCTGTGAAAGGAGGCCACAACTTTGAAAATGAAAAGTGTTGGGAAGTGGGGGCGATCGTCCCAGGCCCACAAGTGGTTTTGGATGAGGCAGAGGCCTGAAAGAGTGTTGTAGGGGTCCGGTAGAGGTGCTAGGAGGAGGGAGGTGTCCATAGAAGCCGCATTGTGGGTAGGTTAGTGCAGTATAGATCGCACTGGGAGTGAAACGGCATCTTACAAAATAGCAACCATATTGAAATAGAGGCCTAACGCTGTGCTGCAGCCAGGGCAGTAGGCCCAGGCCATGAACGTGGAAATAAGGGTGTGCATGCAGGAGTAGGTTGCAAAATGGGCAGTAGTGAGAAGGACCAAGGCCACAAGAGATTCATAAACCTTTAATTGTCTCATACTGTCAGCATTCGTATTCTAGAAGGAGAGAGCTCCCTGCGAAAAGTTATCCCACGAGAAGGAGGGCACAGGCCTCATACCTTCCCCAGTCCCAACCCTAAGTTATAGCACCAAAATGCCCCAGCCCCAAGGCCCCAGAATTCCAAGGTACCAGCCAGCCCCAGACAACCGACCATAAAGGTGCCCCCACCATTGGGTCATGTGATTTGTACTGCAAGGTGCCAGGAGGAGAAAAGCCACAAACCTAAACCCAGGGTGGGAATATTTGGAACAGCGCTGACACATCTGGGATCGAGCTGGGGTTTGTACGTTATAGTGACCTCAAAAGTATCCTCTGCACCCATGTCTGCAGTACCAGGTGCACCTCAGGCTGTAAATAGAGAATGCAATGTTTCTATGCTTCTAATTGCCAATTAGGAACTGTGAGCCCGATGACATGCAACGAAGAATCCCACGTGGAAGAAGATGGGCGAGAGAGACTCGGACCAATGACCTGGCATCCCATATGGAGCAGATCACACCAACCTGCTACGTGTATATGTAACCTATGTAATGTACGTCAGTTGTGACGCTTTACACCTTTATAAGTTATCGTCCATGTTGATTTCCATGTCCTTGGCACGTTTTTGTCTTTTATGGAAATAAACCTTGTTTTCCTTGCAAGAGGTGTGCTGGACCTTTTTCCCTAGCAGGTTGTATTTTTTCTTGTGTGAGCGTTGAGGGGCTACTCTACAGAAGAAAAGACTTCAGTCTTAATTTATCATAGAAAAAGAAGCTTACGGTTGGAGCGCAGGGTTCATGTGCTAGCCAGGAATAAGAAACTTTTAAGACTAAGTATTAAATAAGAGATTGGAGCAAAATAGTTTAAAGCTGTAAATAGTTTCTTTTAGATGGTTACAATACTAAAGTTGTGTATATAAATATATATTGCATCTAAGTCCAGTTAAGAGTGAAACTAGAATTTAGACAA
This sequence comes from Ambystoma mexicanum, assembly GCF_040938575.1. Taxonomy (NCBI): domain Eukaryota; kingdom Metazoa; phylum Chordata; class Amphibia; order Caudata; family Ambystomatidae; genus Ambystoma; species Ambystoma mexicanum. Next base: position 1,467,561,728 of record NC_090931.1, on the reverse strand, counting down.
GAATAATAATCCTCACAAAGGAAAGGAAATGTGCTGTGGAAATCTTAATAAGGAGTCAAATCAGTGTATATCATAGTTTCACTCTGGGGCAGTTACCAGAGGGGGGAGGGTGGTGGGGGTGCGAGTGATACCAGTAGGTAAATAGCTATGGGTTAGCTGCAAAACCTGCTATTTTAATGTTGTGTTAGAAGTCTCAGTATTGAACCGTTGTTCGGGGTGGGAGCAGCAGCTTCAGCTTGCGATAGGCGAGTCACGTCTAGCAGGACCAGCGATGAGAGGGAGGCAATGCAGCAGGGTTTGCGCACGTCCAGGGGAGTAGTGTTGTGTTGATTGAAATAAACCAGGAAGTGAGGCAGCAGCACATAACAGGAGAGCTGTGCAGTTCAGATACAAGAGAAGACATCTGTAAGAGAAGACTACGGGGGTCATTACGACCTTGGAGGTAGCCATGCCGCTATTTGCGGCATGGCTACCCCCATTCCGGGTACCGGGTCCGGGTTCCTGGAATGGGGAAATACCGGGCCATTCCGACCTGGGAGGGCCCGGTATTTCCCCATTCCAGGAACCCATCCCCATTCCAGCCCCCATAGGGCTCAATGGGAATGGGGAGCATGCTAACAACGGGCCCGTTAATAACAGGCCCGTTGTTAGCATGCTGGACCGCTCGCGGAACCCGCTAAGGACGCCTGGTAAAATTGGGACTCGTAATGCGGCGGTAGGGGGTTAACAGGGCCGGCAGCTCTACCGTTAACCCCCTACTGCCAGGGTTGTAATGACCCCCAATACCACAGGGGGAAAAGTGTGCGCAAGCGGGTTCACTTGAGAAGGAAGTCTCTAAACACTTATTTACAATTGAAAGGATCAGACCTTAAAAAGAAGCGCACAGCAAAGAAAAAGGCTGAGGATACATATACATAAATATGACAAATATTACATACATGCAATCGTCTTTCTGATGCTTGCATCTGCGTAAATTCACATGCTTTGCATATGCCGAAATCTAGTGGTTGGTGTGGAGTATTGCATGATTTTTTTCCAAATTCAAAAAGGGACATGTCTGTAATACTTTGCCTGCTGTGCAGTGCACTATACCCATGGACCTTCACACGTCAAGGTCCTCAGATTGTTTTGTTTCTGACATGAGGATGCATGAAGTGTGTGTTGGAGTACAGGAAAGTGATGCAGGTGTACGTTGTCTATGTACCTTCAACTCCCATTGAGGGGACGAAGAGTGGTTGCATGTGAATCTAAGCACATACAAGCATCAGAAAAATGATAACAGGTATGTAATATTCGTCTTCTGATGCCTGTATATCTGCTTAGAGTCACATGCTTTGCATAGCTGTACCAGGAGAAGAAGGTGGGTTGCTAGAAGGAACAGAGGCAAAGAGATGTTTTAACTGCCTGTTCCACCTGAGAATCGCTTCTTGCTTGAGTATTGCAAGGATGCAGAACTAGACCTGGGACACAAAGGTGGCATGTTTGTTGGCAGTCTGAGTCACTGCCCTGCAGCTGCACAGTGGAGGATCGTTTCTCTCTGTGTATTACAAGATTGGTTTCCTTGTAAGCACGAGTGGATTTTCTCCATGCCTTTGTGCATAATGTCATTTACAACCCACTGCTGAGTGGGCATGAACGCAGGACGTTCTGTTTTTCACCACTGACCACACCAATGAGACTCGCCCTGATGAAGGAAATAATTTCCGAAATGCATTGGCTTTTTTAGTCTAATACATGTGGATTGTGGCAACTGCTTCCTCACTAAGGATTATTAGTGATAGCCTTTTGTTTGAACTGCTATGGATAAATCATTTTTGATATGAATCAGAAAGACTCATCTTCCTTTTTCTAAGAAGTATGGTATATTATGGATACTTGAACATATTGTCGTGAACCAGATATAAATACGTGCCCATCTTGGGCCCCATATGAGAGCGGTTGTGTGACCCAGTATTATTACTTGGTCTCCAGCGTGTGTTGCAATTATAAGTCCGGGTGTCTCCAGACTTGTCACAGCCAGCTCCTTTTCAATTGGATGTATATTCTTTTTTTGAAACATTTGATTTTTGCTTGAATATTCTGAACATTTTTGAATACGTGGTGGTGCCCACTCTCTTCTCTGTATGTTTGTTGGCACACACATTTAATGAACAGAAAATAAGGAAAACCCCTAACTGTGCCTATAACTAAGAGGGGTTTCCCTGGCTCAACCAAAACTAAGGATAATGTCAGAATGCCCGTCAAAAACAAATAGTCCACTGTCCTATGTCCCAAACCTATTTCTGTCCCTTACACTTCAAAAGAAACCTATAAAGTAGACTACACCCTGGTTATAACAGGATGACTTCCTTCTTCGGGTTGTTTTAGGCAGTTCATAAATGATGGGTGAATATCCTTCTTCCCCTGGCCTTTACTAGGCTTTTCCGTATTGTTCCCCACAGACGGGGAGGAGGTCTCTCTCTCCAAACCTCCTCAGGTGGTTTGTCCAAGTTCCAAAACAAGATTGGGAAGGTGTCTCCCTTCTCCCAAGCCATTCGCAGGTCCCTTCAAACTGCGTCAATATTATCCATCTCTTGCTTAAAGTTCCAAATCCCAGAGCTTCTCAGGTGGTTTGTTAAAGTTCCAAGTTCTAAAACAAAATTGGGAAGGCATCTCCCTTCCCCAAGCCTTTCTCAGGCCCTCTTTCAACAGCCTTATCGTTGTTCAACTTTCTTCCAAAGGATATAACTTCCTTCCTCTGGTCTTCTCATAACTTGTGCTAAAGGATCTCTTTTTCTTCCCCTGGACTTCTCATGAGTTCTTATGTCGGTCTCAGACCTCCCTTCCCAGCTCTGTAATGTCTCTTGTTAAAGCCTGGTTCGCAATCCTGCCAGACGTTACCTCGCTTGTGCAACTCCGTTTCTCACTGCTCAGGTCCCAGACCCCTCTCTCAGCTTTATAGTGGGCCTCATCACGAGTTGGGCGCTATCCTGGCAGTATTACTGCCGGGATACCGCCCAGGCTAGTAGCGTTACCGCCACTCGGTCCGGCGCTATTAGCACCAGATCAAGGGATGGGCTGTAATGGGTATTCCCCATTCCCCTTTGGGTCCATTGGCTTAGAGCTGGGGGTAAATGCTGCCAGACTCGTAATTGGGTGGACCCTTAAATGCGGCGGTAATAGCGTTACGGCTGCATTTAAGGACTACCACCCAACTCGTGATGAGGCCAGTGTCTCTTAACTAGGCCCGGTTCACTATTCTGCCAGACCTCTCTTAGCGTCTCTTAAGGGTGCTCTCTCCCCCACTGTATTCTCAACTGTTCTCTCTGTTTGGTCCTAGTGGGCCGAGGAAGATGATTCTGCAACCCCTCCCAACCACAGCCTCTGCAGTTCACCAGTGTCTTCCCGGACCCCCTCCGCTTATCTTTCCACTTGGTCCGCAAGGGTTCTGTCCTCGGCAACATTGGTAAGCTTCTGCACCTTCCCATGGGATCTTGTGTTCTTCCTTTGGCTTTCGGCAGCTGCACCACGCAGGTTTCTCCCTGCACGTCAGGTCTCCCCTGGACCACTCGGGTTGTTCCCGTTCTGCCACCGGATGTCAGGTTCCCCAGCTTTCAGGTAAGTTGTGGCTCTTATCCGCCTTCTAGTTTCCAGCCTTTCCCTTCCAGGCGTGCGGGTCTGCAGCACCTCCTCTCCATGCAGTTTTGTTCTGCAGCGTGATGCTCCTCTTGGGCAGGACTGACATCGAGGAGAGTCCTTCGTTAGTTTTTATGGCGGATTGACTTTCTAGCTTCAAATAGCTACTATGTTCGTATCAGTTCCGCGTAGCGCTCTTCATCGCCCTGCTCTTCTTCGTGTCCGTACTTTTGAAGTCATCCATACTCACTCTTCTTTCACTGCTCCTCGTCACAGTATCATCTGCCTGATATACATAGCTGCTATGTATGAGGAAATTAGAAAAAAAAGGAGACAGAGAGGATGGGCTGCTTGGGCCCTACTCATATGGTTGGCTGAATTATGTCTGGCAGCATGGTGGTGTACATACCGCGCTCTCCCTCGATAGATCCTCCCGCTGAGTTTCACCCCCAGGGGGTTTATCGGGTAGTGGCCTCACCTCCCTGGCACCCTGGGAGGGGTACACCTCCCAGGTAGAAGTGACATCCCCAAAGCACTCGCCACAGTATCCACACAGTAATGTTGAGTCTCACGAGCCAAGCTGATAAATTGAGTGTCTGGGTGTGGATGGAGGGTTGCTCCCTGATGCTGTGTTAACATGTTGTAAGGGCTTGGTAGTTTCATTGGTGGGCAAACTGACATCTTGAGTAGGTGCGAGAACCAGGCTTGTCGCACCCACATTGGAGCTATTAAGATCATAGTCAGATGTTCCTGAAGTGGTGTTGGTGGAAAATGCAAATCTCCTTGACCAACTGATCCACAGTGCGTTCCCCTTGGACTTCCAGGGGAAACCTGGATGCGTAAACGTGGCATTTTGCGTTCTCTTGTGTTGTGAACAGATCTATGTCTGGATGCCTCCATTTTGCAATGACCATGGTGGTGGGACATGTCAGGCATACGGCTCTGGTGTTAGTCCATTGTCGCTCACGGTGAACTGTCCATGAGAACATTTTCGTGTCCGGAAAGGGGGTGGGGGGTTGAGTCTCTAGGTATCCTGGTAGGATGGGGAAAAGGTGTTACAGTAAAGGGGATATCGCGTCTCACCCTTCTGTGTCCCACTTCCACTCCCCAAAGACCCCTCATCCAGGTGATCCTCCTGCATTGGCCACCCCCAGGAACTGGTTCCAATAGCAATGGCCGTGTCCTGGCCACCTGGATGACAGATCCCCGGGCACTAGCAGGTGAGACACCTTCAGGTTTCTCACAGGAAGCCTGTGAGGGAATCTGTATGTGTGAGTCATTGCTTTGCTGGGGTGGCTAAGCCTTTAGTGGCTTGGCCTCTGCCCCAAGCCTATCCCCTTCTAAGGATGAGGGTTGCCCCTGACTGTAATAGTAGAGGTAGTACTTGGGGAAGAATTTGACTGATGCCAATGAATTCCTTGTCCACAAAAAGTACAACGGATATTAAATGTTCCCTGTTGCATACATGGCTTGTTGGAAATCTGTTCTAGGAACGTAAGGGTTTCCTGCTCCTTCTTTGCTGTCTCTAGTGCATCGTCAACAGCCTTCCCAAAGAGTACACCACTCTCAATAGGCATGTTGATCAAGGTGGCTTGTGTTTCAGGCTTAAAGCCTGAATTTATAAGCCAGGAATGACACTTAATGAGCTCTGCCAATATCCTTCCAGCTGCGTCTGCCACATCAAGGGAATTCTTGATGATAGCATTGGCAGTTTGTTTGCCCTCTGTCAATGTTTTCAGAATCTGTGACTGTAAGGGTTCAGGTACCCCATCTACTTGTTCCACCTGGTCCCACTGTGCCCTGTTATAGCTTGCCATAACGGTGCTGTTATTCGAAATTCTCAATTGGAAAGCAGCGGACATCGCCACTTTCTTCCCTAGAGCGTACATCTTTTTGTTCTCCTTATCGGGAGGGGCCTCTGAGGTGGCTCAGGGAGTGTCTGCCCTCTTACGTGTAGTTGCGATTACCAGAGAGTCTGGTTTAAGATGACCTCTATCAGTTGGAGCTGGTATAAAGTGCTTTTCTATGTGCGGATTAACTGGCTTGGTAAGAGCGGGAGTAGATAGAGTTGGTAGCTGGCGCTTTTTGATTGACTGTAATAATGGTATATATTGGGCCACAGGCTTCCTCTCATTCAAAATATCCACAAAGTCAGTGTCCTCCTCTGACTGATGCATATTTATTATGATCAAAAGCTCTCTTTAGCAAGTTGTTATAGAGTAGCTCATCAATTGGTGAGTTAGCTACTGTCTCCTGGGGAACATCTGGAGGCTGAATAAAGTATTCTTCTGGGTCATCTAAATCTGTCCCAGGATCATCTTCAATGAAGATGTCCTCTCCCTCTTCTTCATCCAGTGCAATGACAGATTAATCATATGGGTACGAGGCATCTACACTAAGGGTTTTAGCTGGTGGCTCTCCCAGCCCCTGGGAAATGTATTTTTGTTTAATAGGGTGTTTCCCTAAAAAAACCTACAAATGATGCCACTTTGTCCACAGTGGTCTCGAACATCTCCCGGGTCTATGACCCTGTAACTGGGGTGTTTTTAAGTGGAAAATATATTTCCTCTGGGTTGGTAGTGTAAGAGCTCCCATGTGATGCCTGGGACAATGGGCAGGTAAATCTAGTATTTTGTGATCCCTGACAAACTATTTCTGTCTGCATTTGTGTATGTGTCTGTTCCGGCACAGGTGCCTGTTTTGGTGTTTGTTTCGTCATGGGCGTCTCACTAGATGCCAAAGATTTTAACACAGTACCAGTAGTTGTTGGTCGTTGTTTCGTCTTTGAGACAAATGCGTCGAGGGCAGAGCAACAGGTGCAGAGGTCATCTTTAGCGGCGAACCGCTTGCCGAAACGGTAGGCTCGGGTACCGTGGATCTACTTTTCACTGGTTTCGCTGAAGTATGGCTAGGGCCACTAATGTGTGTGGCGTATTTGTGGTGTGTGACCCCCATGCTGATGTTTGTGAGCGAGTGTGCTACTGGCGCCAGGGGATGTCTCCATAACAGTGCGTGACGCCTGACCTTCGGAGCTGGGGACGAGTATGGAGGAGTCTTCTGGCTCCTGCATACTGTCTTCAGCATCACTACTGGTGCCGATGATGTCCCATTGTACATCAAACTCCTCCACACTGGCGGGGTAGTCTTAAGAAGCCTCCGCCTGCATGGCATAAGGCCACCCAACATTTCAACTGCCGATCCTTCGTCTTGGAACTAAAAAGCTTGCCGGCTTTACACCGCATTTCCTGGTGATCCCGAGGGAGACAATGATTACACACCTTGTGTGTAACTTGGGGTTACAGGATGGAAAGAACTTAAATGGAGTTCTCTCCATGGTAAATGTCGAAAGACAGCCAGATAGGGAGTAAATGGGGAAAGGTGAATGGAGACATTCTCTAAAAGTGAATCCAGTATGTGATTTCCCCCCCGCCCCCACTCCCCAATCTCCCTACTGTGTAGGCGGAAGCCTGATGAAGGGCCTTTGAAGAAAGGCCGTTGAGAAGGCAGTCCGCCCGGACAGCTATCCCTTCATCGAGCACTGGTGAATAGGTCCAGCGTCAATGCAGAGCATCGAGGCAGTGGCAGTAATAATCAATAAAGTATAATATTAACAATCGGTTAAGTTAGCTGGTAAAGCTAAGAACTCTGCGTAATGCGACCAACGCTGATGGTGGAAAAAAACTATCCGAGGACCTAGAGACATGAAGGATCATGCAAACAGTGCACATCACAGTAGGGATAGTATTACAGACACTACCTGTCGACGTCCCTTTTCGAATTTTGAAAACAAGTCATGCAATACTCACTAACCACTAGATGCCGGCCCATGCAAAGCATGTGATTCTAACCCGATCCACAAGCCTCAGAAAGAAATACATATATATATATATATATATATGATAAAAAAGAAACTTGATGTAAATAGTTGTTGAGGAAAAACAAAATAGAAGTTTAGTTCATCTAGCCAATTAATAGGAAATAAGAATATTCAAATACAAGAACAAGGAGAACAAGTTCAGACAACTCAGTTACTTACAGGAAGCAAGGAGAAAGCAATTCAGTCATATGGCATTTGGAGTAGAAAACTTGTCAAACGTATTTTGGACTGAACATTCTCCTCTAGGCATCAGCAGAGGAGTAGAAGGTAACACAGGGACTACAGAATGGGGAGAGATATTAAGGAAGTAGGTAGATCAGGAATCAGAGAATTAATTTGGGATTTATAAAGTGCAATTTAGACCCGAGGGTTATCTTGGCACTGAGGGCAAGATGCACAGTGAGGGACACAGAAAAACTGATCACCCGAAAAGGAAGAGGTTTTTGTTCGCCTACAGAAAAAGAAACATCTTCAGCTCATTCCTGAAACCTAGATGATCAGGGATGGCACACAGAGAGTAGGGCAAAGAATTCCACAGTGTGGGAGCGGCCGCCGAGAAGGACCTTCCCTCCTACCGTGGCCTGGGTGAAGCAGGGCACAGATAGCAGTAGCTTGTTAGCCGAGCGCAGCTGTCTCGAAGTAACATATTTGACAAATGTGTCACAGAGATAGACTGCCCCGGTGCCCCAATAGGCATGATGACCCCTACACAATGATTTAAAGGAGATCTGTGCACCCACTGGGAGCCAATGTAGGTTCCGTAGTACAGAGGAAACATGGGCAAATGTAGGTAAGCCCATAGCCAAGCACTAAGCAGCAGCAGAGTTCTGTAGTACTTGTAGGTGCTGGATCAAAAACGTTGGCTGGGCAAGTAGTGTGGAGTTGCAATATCCAGTGTCCCTGAGATAGTTGCAGATAGCACAGCACTACACAAATGGGTCGGGATGAAGTGAATCATCTTTCTCAGAACTCGCAACTTGAGATGGCCCGACGCACACCTAGCACTAACTTGCGGTAATGGGGAGAGGGAGGAGGCAATCTTAATTCCAAGATTCTTAACCAGCGAGACCGGGTAGGTGGTGGGCCAGAAATCAGAGGTCCACAAAGATTGAATATGTGCAGAGCGGCTGAAAACCAGGACCTCGGTCTTCTCAGCATTTAATTTCAGCCAATTGGCATTCATCCAGCTACCCACATCAGTGGGGCAATTCCTGAAGCGAGATGCTGCAGCATCATTCTCACGATAAATTCTCAATATCAGCTGCGTGTCGTCATCGTAGGCATAGAAAAGACACGCGCAAGAATGAATTAGTCTGGCAAGTGGTGAAACATAGATATTGAAAAGCATTGGAGAAATGGCTGAGCCCTGTGGAACCTCAAAGGTAACAGGAGAAGGAACCCCAAAAAATAAAGGAAAAGTATGTGTGTCCTATTGGTAAGGAATTATTGAAGCCACCCAAGAGCAGATCCTCCAATGCCAATTTCCTCGAGGCGAGGACACAGATCGAGAGGGTCAAATGTGTCAAATGCTGCAGAAAGATCTAACAAAATATAGCATGCATACTCGTCCCTGGTCCGCCATCATAGTTAGGTCATCTATGACAGAGACTAGCACGGATTCCGTGCCCATTCCAGGTCAAAACCCTAACTGGAATGTGTGCAGAGAATTGGAATCTTCAAGAAAGTCTCAAAGCTGGGGCATAACAATCGCATCCAATACCTGCATTAAAACCAAGAGAAGGAAGATTGGTCTGAAGTTGGCCAGCACTTCCGGATCCAACCTCTGTTTCTTCAAAATGAGAGAGACGATGGAGCATTTCAGGTCTGATGGGATGGCTCCAGTAACCAGTGAGTGGTTCAAGGCAACCGTCCGTATTGGCACGATATCAGCACCTACCTCCTTAATTGTGTTCAGAGGTATGGGATCTAGAGGAGATGAGGACCTAAGTTGTGTGATAATATTTAGAACTTGGTCTTCAGTAGTCTGGTGGAAGGCGGGCAGTGGTACCGCCACCTGACTAGAAGTACTTTCTGAAAACACAGGGAGGCAGAGAGGGTCTTGTGTGAATCCAGAAATATTTCTCTGAATATTAACTATTTTCTCAATCAAGAAAACCGAAAGAGCGTTACATAAAACTTGGGTTGCTGGGATGGCTACCGTGGCAGATGCTGGGGTAAAAAGTTTCTGAGTGACCACGAAAGGCTCTTTGGACTGATTACTTGCTGACAAAATGCTGGTTGAAAAATAGCAAATGTCTGCTTCCGTAACAGCCATGTGATGGGTCAGGTGACACATTTTTAAGAATGCTCTATGTTGATCAGAATAGAATCGCCGCCACCCCTGCTCTGCCTGCTTATTTTGCACTTTGAGAGCCTTTAAGTGGGTAGTGAACCAAGGGGCAGAGCAACAAACAGGTTTTTATATCATTTATCAGTGGCTAACCTGAAAGCTGTTTGCAGGGTGTAGAGAGGGTCTGTGCCGGGTACAGCAAGTGCTGATTTAAAATTGTGAGAGATCGATGTAGCCAGACTGCTAGGCTCCATCCGGTTCCATGCTCGAGAAGATTAGAGCAGAGGCTTGCGGCAGGTAGTTGCCCTAGGGATAAGGCAGGTAAATGGGACAATATGGTGGTCAGACCATTCCACAGGAATTACAGGATGTGCTATCATACTTCCAGCCTCAGCAACAATTGGGTCCAGAGTATTCTCTTGTAGGTGAGTTGAGTCAGAAGATAATTGGTCAAGCTCAAGGTCTGCCATGGTACTCAGCAAGTAAGCTGCTAAAGCCTCAGTAGGGTCTTTCACCCACAGGTTAAAATCCCCTGCAATAAATAAACATAGATATTTCAGTAGCAGTGTGGCAACAAAGTCTGCAAAAGCTACCGAAAAAAAGAAGGGTCGTAGGAAGGGGGGCGGTAAATAACAAAAAAATAGTCATGATGGGGGAAAAAGAAATCCAGACTAGAAGAGATTCCATTTTAATTGCTGAAACAGTACATTCCACATTTTGTTTAAAAACAAATGCCACTCCTCCACCCAGGGGAACTGAATCTCTGTTGGCTCGTAAAATTGCAAATGGTGCAGGTATAGCATGGGGCAGCTCAGGGGTAGAGGAGTCCCCTAGCCATGTATCTGTGATACAGAGAAAGTCTGGGTCCTGGGTATCTAATAAGTCAAGTCATATATGTGGAACTTGTGTCGCACCATAGAGCGACAATTGCACAGGAGACCATATAAAGGCAACTTGCCTGAAAAGGAAGCAGGAGAATGTGACACAACCTCTCTTCCAACCAACAGGCTAGTTCAAAGAAGGGGGATCCAGGTTACAGAGAAATTCTCTAGAGTATGCAATTATTCCAGTTGTTGAAAAAGTATTAGGTGCCCAAGCCCCGGCCGGGGCCCGAACAGGCGCAGACAGGGTTACCTTTTGAACGCTTTTGGTGCACCTGCAGGCGTGGCCGCTGTGGCCGTCCGGTGTGCGGGTGGTCCCTCCAGCACATAAAAGCCAGGAGGAGAAGGAAATTAGAAGAACACTAATAGACTTTTCACTCTTCTCTAATCTGCATGTTTATAAGTTTGAGAAAATAGAAGGCGAGCCTGTGTTCTTTATTATTTTGTCAATTTCCCCCTTTCCCATTGTGGTGAACCACATTTAGTATAATTTTGAGCCTAAAGGTGGTGTGCTTTGAGGAGGTAGCAGGGCTAGCAGCCCCTATGGATGAAGAAGCCGGGTCCTGACAAGTTGGGAATGGGAGTAAAATTATCATTGGCATATCACCCACCGATCAATGGGCAGAAGGAATGGGTAAATCAGGAATTGAAGAAGTCAGTGAAGTGTTTTTTCAGGCAGATGGTAGTTTGGTGGATCTAGTCTGGTTAGCTCAGTTCTGTAGTAACAATTATTATTATTTCTTATTTTATTTTTAATTGTGTATTTAGTTGAATAACTTTTACACAAAAGAAACTTACAATCTTAAATATTAATCATAAAAATACATCATCAATTTACATCTTATAGTACATTTAAAAAATCAAATCTGTTTAAAAAATGCCATAAAAAGTACATACAAAATTATATTTCATTATATATCCACTTCCTCAAACAATTAAGCGAGTATTCTCAATACGATTAATTATAGACACCTACTCTCATTCTAGAATCAGATAAGATTGAATTCAACTAATTTAGGCGCAGCAGCTTTCCAAACCTGGACAATAGCTATTAACAATCCTCTTCTAAAACCAAATTTTGATCACTACTGATCTCAATTATATGCTCAACATGTGTACCATAATAAAGGAGATCAGATGAATACATGGCTAGGCATTTGTGTCGTAACATGCCCGATTTAATCTATCTTTTGCTCGTCATCGCATAATCGACATGTACGTTTCTCTTTAGAGATACCAAGCCATGCTCCTCTATTATCTAAAACTTCAAGTTTGTTAAACCTAAGTAACATGAAGAGTCTTCTAGTAGTAGGTGATGGTACAAGTGTAATGTAATCTTGGGATTATTTTAAGATAAAAAAACATTTGTTCTAAAGTAATGAGTGAACGCTTACTGGCAACTATTTCAAGGATATTCAGAGTCCCATTTTTCAGCTGACTTTTTGAATAGTTTCAACAAAGCGCCCAGGCCGTGTGCCCATGGGCGGGTCCAGCCAATCAGTCAAAATAACTCTTCATTTAGCCTTTTAAAAGGATTGTAATATGCCGTTATTATGGCTCTTCAATGCGGTCTTAACAATGCCCAACAATATTTCCTCATTTACAAACATTATTTTAATTTAAAGTCTACCCTTACATTACTTGGGACTGTATCTGTACCCATACCATCCCCCATTCCCTCATTTTCTTCTTTTTATGCACTTATCAGACTTACCCAGTTCTGCTGCCGTAAACACAGCACTTGCCACTTGCTGGCTACACTACCCCTGTTAATTGCTCCAGTATATATTTTATTTGTATTTATTATTATTTATATGTTTATCCTCTGCTCTGCACTTTCCACTCTCCCCCATCCATGCACTTTTCTCCTTTCCCTTTCCTATGCACTTGCACGATCTCAATGTCACTGGGCCTAGTAAGATCGTTGTTTTGTTCTCCCCTGTTCCCATCCCTTGCCTTGTTGCGCTCTGAAACACTTGTGTACGAGCGCAATACAAATAAAATATCATATCATACACCCTGATTACTTTCTACCATGGTAGGCAGTGATATCAACCCCAGCTCTAGTCGCGCAGCTTCAATTGGTGTTGAATTCGTGAGTCCCATTACTTTCCTCCATATTGCACCCTCAACTCTTTTTGCCTAAGTGGTATAGTCATTAAATGATGATTCTAGAGCATAGAGGAGACAAGTTTGTTTGTAAATATTAACAACACCGATTAAGGTGTAACCAGCTGTGCTTCTTGAGAACTGTCCAGTAGCTGCCATAATGGACATGTCCTTAGAGCGTTTTTTCCTCAAGAGTATATGAGGGAGCCTATCTACTTCAATCTCAGGGCCTAGGTAAGAATAGTTCAGCACTCTCTCTGTATGACCTTATGCACATTCAATCTGATATCTAGCAGCACATTTCTCACCAACCCCCATCAGTTGTGTTTTTTTCAAACTCACAGTAAGACCATTATTTTCAGCGTACAACAAGATGACTCAGGTACTGCAAAAAATACCCATATAGGTATTGTCAAAAAAAGAAAAGTGGTCAGCATACATGAGCCAGCCTATTTTAGCGTGGCCTAATTTAGGGGGTGCATTGTTAACATTCTCCAGGGCTTGACCCAAATCCGATGCAAAACAATTAAAAAGTAGGGGAGCCAAGACACATCCTTGTCTTACTCCCCGCCTACTGGGGACCAGATTAGAACGTCCCCCCCAGACTATTCAGTTTTAGACAGGCCTTATTATCTTGGTATAAAAGGCATAACGCAAACCAGGAGGAAGACCCATTCTTTACAATTTGGTCCACAATGTAGGTCCGTCTATTGCATCAAATGCCGATGAAAAATCTACAAACAATATATATAATGGTAGAACGTTTCGATGAATGTATTTACAACAAGTATGTTCACACTGATTGAGAGCCACTTCCTAAAGCTGGTATGTAAGCAGCTAAGAGCAGGGTTATTCTCCAGCCAATCATTTAGTCCCCTTGACAAAAAGGTTGGGAACATTTTACTGGCAACATCTGACATAGCCAGTAATCTGTAGTTCTCAGGATTATCTATTTTACCCTTTTTATAAATGGGAATAAGATGTGTTTTTCTTCATGAATCCGGAACTACACCCCAGGCTACTATCATATTAAATAGGACTGAAAGGATACCTGCCCAAAGTAATGGGTTAGCTTTTAATACAATATTACAAATCCCATCTGGTCCTGGATCCTGTGATTGTTTCAAGCCCTTTATGATATAGACCAGAGAACAATGAGAAAATGTAAGATTAAACTTTTATGAATAGCAGGCTGTTCATTTCTGGAAAAAAATGTTAGCTAAAAAATTAAGCCAAATTTCTTCACAAAGGACAGGCTGTTTTTTTCGCATGATCTTCTTAAGGACCAGAGTTTTTTAAATTATCACCAGCAATCAAATCTTTCAACATATTTTGCCAAACAACATTCAGTGTGCATGGTATTTATTTACTGGGCATCTATGAAAGATGTCCAGTTAAAAAAAAAAAAAAAAACATTTCTTACCCCAGTGCACCACAGATACACAATTACATGCATCGTGTGTGTGTGTGGGGCACAGGGGGCAGGCATGGCATTTTTTACTTTGTATGCCCAGTAAGGAATGCCAGCCCAGTCTGCTGGGATTCCTGGTGCCTCACATGCATTGTCAAGCATGACTCCTGGGCCCCCTCAGCGCCTTGCATGTACACACAATTGATTATCTGTGCATGTGAGACGCTGGAGAACAATGAGGGAAAAATGCCATTTATTAATGGGTATCTGATAGATGCCCAGTAAATAATACCATCACTGGGCCCCCAGCACCTTGCATGCACACAATTAATGTGTGCTGTGAGGCGCTCGGGGCCTCAGGGGGAGGACGTGGCAGTTTTTCCTTGACATCGATGCCCAATAGAAAATGCCATGACTGTACCCTGTGACCCCTGCTCCTGACACGCATCTGCCCTCTGGTCCCCCCAGTGCCTCGCAATCACACATAATCACATTAATCATTAATGTGATTATGTCTGACTGCAAGGCACTGGCACACCATCGAGCAGGCATGGCATTTTTTACTGCGCCTGGTTGATAAAGCAAGCATGATAAGTGCTATGATGTACCTAGGCTTGCATTTTTATGCAACTAGTCTACCCATTTCTTACGAGGCATGACATTTTGTATTGGGCATCTTTGATAAAAACAAGCAGAATCAGTGGAATTATTCTTACTGTGGCATGACATTTTGTATTAGGCATATTTGGTAAAACAAGCATAAGTGTTATTATGTAGCTAGAATGGCATTCCAATGCAGCCAGTCTAGCCATTTCTTAATGTGGTGTGAGATTTTATATTGGGGTGCTTTGATAATGCAAGCATGATCAGTGGTATTATTCTTTCTGTGGCATAACATTTTGTATTGGGCATCTTTGGTAAAGGAAGCATAAGTCTTATTATGTAGCTCGACTGGCATTTTAGTACAGCCTGTTTGGACATAGTATCATATTTTGGCATGCATTTCTAATGGTAATGCCAAGTGGAGTACGTTCTCACGTGGGGATACTGCCATATATTGGCAGAACAAACACAGACATGTTTTCTTATAGTATCATTACTGGCATTATACACCAAGCAAACATGAGTATGTTCTTATAAGGGAATAATAGGGTATAATGGTGCAGTCAGCATGGAAATGTATGGGCACAGCCGGTGTGAAAATGTTTTATACTGGCACATATTGTGGGACAAGGCATCATGAAGATGTGTTGGAGAAATGCTCTTGTGCGTCATTGGTGACTTGCATCTATTGGATTATTTTCATGAGTTACCCTACGAAACCCAATTGCAAACTGTTTGGCTTGTTACCCAATATTTCAAAGAAGTGAGCTCTAAAATGCACAAATTTCACCCATTATTTAAAACACATTCGGGGTGGGGGGAGGGTCCACCCAAAACCCCCCTTGAGTGGAGCGGGCGCCCTCACAATGCTTGGTCGCTCTGGCATATCTGGGACAAATATTTACACGCCTCCAGTAAAACAATTCACCAGACGCCACTGGCCTTATTGAGCTTTACCCAGTTGACATGCTTGTTCCTAACCTTCTTAGGAGCAACTTTTCTCTTTCCAGAATTTGCAGTCAGCGTGATGTCACAAAGTTCTCGACGCATTGATCTCTTAGCTTGCCATATCTTTTTATCAAATACCTTCCTAGAATGTCTTCCTTCCTTCCTTGGGGAAGTTAGTCACCCATGGCAAGGAATTTGAAAGCAATTGAGGTCATCCAGATTACCAGATCATTTGAGGTAACAAAATATTTATAGTCCATCTAGGCCTGAAAACATGAAATTGTTGATCTTATCAAGATTTTTGTCCGTCCAACACAACCTATTTTCATCAGAATTAACTTTAACCGCACACACGTTATCATACCTCTTGGATCTTAACCTAGGCAGCTCACAATTTAAGGTTAAGATGGCATGCCCACTAAAGTTAGTGAAGGACGAATTTAGTTCTACCATAGCCCCAAGAATGTTATCACAGCCAAAGTTGTAATCTATTAGTGTCATTTTTCCACGTAGGTGCAACAGTAATATCCCCCTTCACTATACCAACAAGCATATGTAACACAAGGTCTTGGAAGAATTGGGCCCATGTAGCAGCATTTTCCTTTCTAATAGATCTCAGTCTGAATCTTAAGCCATTAGACAATGTATCATTCCTAAACATAGGAGGTAAGCAGACAACATTCAAGTCACCACAAATAATGGTTCTTTTGTCTTGGTGCAGAACAGTTCTAGAACACAGCATTTCATAAATACTATGTTGTATACATGGGGTCATCTTACTCCACCGGAGGATCATAAATGTTCACAATTAGTCATTTGCTTTGATCTGTAATAGCCACTTCAACCATTCAAACATTTGCATTACCACTCTGAAAAGAACCTCCTTAGACTTTATTCTATTGGAAGATAAAGTGCCGAGGCCGCCAAACGGGCATCTTCTCTCCCCCTTTTGTGCGTTATTTAAGTAGCATGTGTAACCATCAAACACTCCTCTCCTAATAACCATGTCTCCTGGAGTAATAGGAGGTCTGCTTGTAAAAGAGACTGAAATGATCCATCTTATCTAAACAGATGGGAATGACCCGTAATATTCAGGATTTTGCAATCATAGGTGGGAGAAAAAAGCATAGCCAGCCCCAATGGGATTTTGAAACAGGATCACAAACTGCAACTGAGGTTGTTGCAATGGCCAGAGCCGGAGCAGATTGTTTGCGTTAACTTTTCTTTAAACATGTCAGACTGATTTCCTTTTGTTTTCCAACTACGGAGGCAGCTTATCGTCCACTGCACAGTCTAGATCGAAGCCCCCACTTAAGTTTGCTCGACCAGTGAGGCTACTTTGGTAGAGCGACAATGCACTCCTGTTATAGGGATTGAACTTAACGGTATTTGTTCCACAAAGTTGAAGTTTTCGCTTTTCAAAACACAGAGCGGAGGAACATGACCTAATATGTTCAACAATCCACTACGGTTGATGGGGATCTTGTTGCCTTCAAAGAGGTTAGATATGGTAAATGTAGTGGGTGGTAATGTCTTCATATTCACTGGATGCTGGTGCGCAGCGGGGCTCGTAGAAGGGCATTTAACATTCACAATGTCACTGTCATTGACTGATAGACAGGTGTTATCATGTGTAGAGAACTCTGAGTGACTCTCTTCATGAATTGGAGCATGGGCGGAGCACGCCTCTTGCTGATGTTTAACAGTAGACCCTCTTTTCCCGTTTTGCTCATGTGCCAATACGTTAGGTTACCCACTTTACTGGTTGCTCCCTTCCTTGCTTTCTTGGAGCCAGATCGTTTTTTAATGTTCTGATCATTAATTTGTTCTGTACAGCTTACTTCATTTTGGGAGAACCTAACTATGGCTGTTTCAGGATTTTGGCTTTTTTAAGTTCCTCCTTTTTTTCTGGACGATAGGGAACTCTCAACACTGTTAGCACTGACCTTGAGAACATCTACTTTTGTACATTCCAAAACATCATTACATTGTGCTACTCGGGCAGTCTGGTAATATAGATGTATTCAGATACGATGCACCGTGGGAGTCTGGTCCCAACGCAACATCATTCTGTGCAACAGCACAATTCATGTTCACCAAGTCCTCCAACAATATTGAGTTTGGTTGCACTGGGGTATTGATGTTATGCAGAGCTTTAGTAGGATTTTCAAGGCAAAGTTAGTAACCACATTGTGTGCTTCCAAGGCAGCATTAATACCGTTGGTTACTGTTTGGCCACGGATCGCTTCAACAGTCCTCGACTGCGAGTCAGGAGAGGTAGAGTGAGGGGGAGACGGATTATCAACCAGGCCCGCAAGGCAAGACGAGGTGTACCTGACAATCTCTCCATGTGTACATTAGACTGGTCACATGTCGTGGTTACCATTTTTTCTATGACAGAGGGAACTTCAGTTCTCTCCACATCAGGTCCTCAACACCCTGTACCTCACTCTGGAGGCAATAACATAAATTAAGAAGAGAGGTGTTATTATCTACGCTGCAGGACTGCAAATGAGGTTCAATGTTATGAACATGGTGAACAGGTCCAGTTGCAAGGCCATTGAAAGAGTTGCTAATCTTGCCTCGTTTTACAGAGGGCACAGGGTGCACTGCCGGCTTAATGTAAAGCGCAGTCTTTCCCACGGCAGCCATTGTCTGTTTGGGAACATTCCAAAGGTTATATATTTTTGTTTTTAACCTTACCTGGCATTCTGCAATTCACAAACACAGCGATGGGCACTAAAGACCCAGGGATTCAAACTTGCAAGGAACCGTCAGTTCTCAGTCTTTTTCGTCGCGCTTCTTCGAGTGGGTAAATAACACCACCTTACAGCACTACACACCGCCACAGACCACCGATAGGTCCTGTGAAGGCAACTCTATTGGCGGAACTGCCGGGCTGGACGCCTTCTCTCCACAGCGAGGAAAAGCTTTTCGAGGCACTTCACCAATTTATTTTGACATTTGGTAAGCGCACTTAGACCATGGGCATCTAGGCGCTAGTTACAGAAGCGTGCTGGTTACAATATTTCCATAATACCTTAGGTTACAGTCAGTGCAAGTTACATGAAAAGACAAGTTAATCTACAAGTGTTACAGGTTACAAGGTACAGGCTATGAAGTAGGATGCCAAAGAGCATTTGAGGTGCGTTGGGCAGTAAGGTACAGGCTATGAAGTAGGATGCCAAATAAGGTACAGGCTATGAAGTAGGGTGCCAAAGAGCATTTGAGGTGCGTTGGGCAGTAAGGTACAGGCTATGAAGTAGGGTGCCAAAGAGCATTTGAGGTGCGTTGGGCAGTAAGGTACAGGCTATGAAGTAGGATGCCAAAGAGCCTTTGAGGTGCGTTGGGCAGTAAGGTACAGGCTATGAAGCAGGGTGCCAAAGAGCATTTGAGGTGTAGGGTGCCAAAGAGCCTTTGAGGTGCGTTGGGCAGTAAGGTACAGGCTATGAAGTAGGATGCCAAAGAGCCTTTGAGGTGCATTGGGCAGTAAGGTACAGGCTATGAAGTAGGGTGCCAAAGAGCCGTTGAGGTGCGTTGGGCAGTAAGGTACAGGCTATGAAGTAGGGTGCCAAAGAGCATTTGAGGTGCGTTGGGCAGTAAGGTACAGGCTATGAAGTAGGCTGCCAAAGAGCCTTTGAGGTGTAGGGTGCCAAAGAGCCTTTGAGGTGCGTTGGGCAGTAAGGTACAGGCTATGAAGTAGGATGCCAAAGAGCCTTTGAGGTGCGTTGGGCAGTAAGGTACAGGCTATGAAGTAGGATGCCAAAGAGCCTTTGAGGTGCGTTGGGCAGTAAGGTACAGGCTATGAAGTAGGGTGCCAAAGAGCATTTGAGGTGCGTTGGGCAGTAAGGTACAGGCTATGAAGTAGGA
Source organism: Ambystoma mexicanum (assembly GCF_040938575.1). Taxonomy (NCBI): domain Eukaryota; kingdom Metazoa; phylum Chordata; class Amphibia; order Caudata; family Ambystomatidae; genus Ambystoma; species Ambystoma mexicanum. Next base: position 1,467,542,124 of record NC_090931.1, on the reverse strand, counting down.
TGCCAAAGAGCCTTTGAGGTGTAGGGTGCCAAAGAGCCTTTGAGGTGCGTTGGGCAGTAAGGTACAGGCTATGAAGTAGGGTGCCAAAGAGCCTTTGAGGTGCGTTGGGCAGTAAGGTACAGGCTATGAAGTAGGATGCCAAAGAGCCTTTGAGGTGCGTTGGGCAGTAAGGTACAGGCTATGAAGTAGGATGCCAAAGAGCCTTTGAGGTGCGTTGGGCAGTAAGGTACAGGCTATGAAGTAGGGTGCCAAAGAGCCTTTGAGGTGCGTTGGGCAGTAGTGGATGAGGCTGCAGCAAGTGGGGGCGTTTGTATGGACCATGTGCTACTCGTTACCTTGGCAGAAGAGCCAAATTGTAAATAAAATAAAAAAGCAATAGAGGTGTATAAGTTGCTCTTCTGAACAGGCGAATGCTGATAGTAAAGTAACAGGTGGGGTCCATGCAGCTGGTTTTTATTTAATGAGCCCTTTTACCTTGATAGAAGCACCACATGTCCAAAAGCACAGCTGTTGAAGCCGCTTAAAAGAATATAGGGTGAATCAGATCCAGTTGTATTGCGGCAAAGAAAACCGTTGTCTCCCGATACCATGTAGGTTCATGAATGAAAAAAGTCAAAGGAGACAGGCAGTCAAGTGCGACGGATGTAGGCCTTGTTTAATAAATGCCTCAGGAAAGCCAATGTGTTGCAAACACACAAAGTCAGCTTCACTGGTACTGGCAGAATCGTACACTATCAAAAGCAGTGACGGCTAATGAAGGGATGCATTTTCATTGAGTAAAAGCTTAAGATAAATTAAATTGCTGCTGGTTTCAGTTGCAGTCTCATGCGAGATACAAATGGCATCAGTCACTGCTCCCCGCCGACTTCAGATGGTGTTCTCACGGCGCTGAGGGACAGAGACCTGCATCCGCTTACCAGATGTCCCTGCAAGGGACCCCCGCCCCCACCCAATTTCTTCCTCCTCTGTTGAACTACCGCACCCGAGTATACCCTGCAGGTTCTTCTGAGGCGCTGGAGCTCGGAGCAGCGGTCTTCAATCTGCTGCAGCCTCTCCCGGGCTTGATTAGAGAAAAGGTTGTACAACGTTCTACATAACAATTTCTTTTTTTTTTTTTTATAGAGGAAAAGATTCTTTTTAGTCGCAAAAATCTCGACAGTCTAGGCTCTTCTGTTTACACAGGGTCTTCGGTAGGCTGGGCTTCATTTCCTACTTTCTCTGTACAAGATGGACTATCTGCCATAAATAGGCTAAAAGCTGCTTCCCCCTTGGACCCTAGTCCTCTTTCAATTCTGAAGGATATCTCTGTCAATATTGGCCCCTGGATCACATTGGCAATGAATGACTCCCTTGCCTCAGGTCGTATCCCTAATGATCTAAAACACTCTCTGGTGATTCCCCCACTGAAGAAGCTCTCTCTGGACCCCGCAGTGCTCTCGAATTTCTGTCCTATTTCTCTTCTACCGTTCACTATGAAGGTGCTTGAATCTCTTATTTTCCCACTTCTTGGCAATTTTCTAGAATCGTCTCACTTTTGCGATCCTTTTCAGTCTGGGTTTCGCCCTGGTAGAGGAACTGAGTCAGTGCTTGTGGTGGATGATCTTAAACGGCTGGTGGACCAGGGTGGGGTTGGAGCACTGATTCTTTTAGATCGATCAGCAGCCTTCGACACAGTTGACCACCCCACCCTGGTTGCCCACCTCTCCTCTGCTGGCCTATCTGGCACAGTGCTCAAGTGGTTCACCTCCTTCCTCGCAGGACAATCCCAATCAGTCTCCTTGCCCTCTTTAAAATCCAAATCTACACCTCTGTCATGCGGAGTGCCTCATGGCTCCTCAGTATCCCCTATTCTTTTCAACATTTGCATTCAGCCTCTTCTTGGTATCATCCAGTCTCACGGCTTCCTATGCTACTCCTACGCCGACGACACACAGATTCTCCTTTGGCTCGATCTTTCCTGCTCCGACACTGCTATTCGGCTTAGGGGCTGCTTGTAGGATGTGGGTGAATGGATGTCCAGGAATTGGCTGAAGTTAAACACTGATAAAACGGAGGTACCGGTTGTGGGTACAACGGATCCCTCACGGTACTGGACCTCTGAGTTTTGGCAATCTAATTCGGGCCCTTTTCCTTCTCCGTTCTCCTCGGTGAAGGATATAGTATAGGTGTTAACATTTTTAACACCTTATCAATGTCCGAACAGATATCAGCCATTTGAAAACCTGGTAATTTTAAGCCGATGGTCCTCCATAAGGTTCTTCCTTATATCCCTGCACATTTACATGCTCCTGTAGTCTCTTTTTTGGTAATGAGCAAAGGTATTTGGCACAACCTGCCTATCTATTACGCCAACTTAAGCTACTACAAAACATGGCTGCTAGAGCGGTCACCCACCCTCCCTATGGTGCGCACATGTCTCCTCTTCCTCATCAACTGCACTGGCTTCCGGATGAGAAGAGTGTGTTGTTCAAGTCTCTCTCTATTGTGCATAAAGCCTTCTACAAGCAGGGGGCTGCATAACTTCAGGCTACATTTCTCCACAAAACTCCATTTAGAGCACTCCACTCTCAAACCTCTCTGACTATCCAAATTCCCCAGACCAAGCTCTCCTGTGTTGGTGGAGGCGCATTCTCTGTGACGCCCTGCCCTACGTTTTACGTGAAAGGGAGGATCATTTTCCTTTTCGTCGAGCGTTAAAAACCTATCTTTTCTAATCTTTCTACTACTCATTATGCTCCCCATCAGCTCTCCTTTCTGGTCAGCGCCAGGATGCCCTCGGGTGAACGCCACACTCTACAAATTCCTATGACATAATTATATGAAGAACCCAAACACGTCCCCATACTTTTTCCACCAAGTTAATCAACCTAGTTTCCCATGAACATAAATGAGCAAAGAAGTTTCCTGCTCCGAAGTGGAGAGTAGATTAAGAACTATTAAAGACAATCTGTAGCACGCAATCATAGCCTTGCAAGTGAGTAAATAAAAGATGAAGAGATGTGCGGATCATTCTAGGCGTCGGGAGTCAGCAGCTTTGTGGGCGAGAAGGTGTGGTTGTCCACTAAGCATCTCCCATTGAAGGAGAGGAATCTATTTAGCCCCTGGTAACTAATGAGGAGGGTTCTGGAGAACATGAAGGTAGGACTATTTTGGATTCCAGTAGGTGTAGGGGACCCAGAACCCTCCTGGGGGAAGGTGGATGGAACAGATAAATTTAAAAAACACAGCTTCTTCATATTGGTCATCTAACTCACTTCAGAAATCTGCAGCAAAAAAGGGTGAACAAGAGAATTCAAATAAGAACACAGTTACTGTAGCCTTTCGAGTTGTGTCCCTTACTTCTCAACCAACCTCTCCCTCCAGGCCTTCCAATGACCTGTGTTATTCCGGTTGAGTGATAATATTCTATATTTTTCTTCTTTCCTTTAGTAGTTCTGTCAGTATATTGTGTGTACATCTCCATGTATTCTTTGGTTTTCCCTATGGCAATGCAGAAAAAACGATCTAAACGTATATACAATATTCATTCTTACTTGTCTACTGTACAGTTAAACTATGAAAACAAAATTTCTTTATAAAACTGATTCTTTTTCCTAGGCATTCATTTTTTCAGAATAATTAATGAGGTTCTTTTTGGGGATGGCGAGTTTCAGTTGTCTCACAGGAATGAATGTCCCTTTCTTTACACAAAGCGATTGGATCTCTTTGCAGCGCTCAGCCAGTTAATTCTCTTCTCTGCATTTCTGCGCGTGTGCACCAAAATCAAATATTTAAAAAACGAACTCTAAAGACATGCGCACTTTACTCAAAGTTCCTTAGCTCCTCCGCAACCCAATGCTCACCGTTTCCAAGTAGTGTCACCAGGAAGTCCCTCTATAGTAATCGAGCCCTTGTGGAAACGACCGGCAGTCTTTGAAAAAGAAATAGAGTCTCCGATGGTGAAGCACGAGCACATGACCTTGAAGACGCTTTCTGAAATGATACGCGGCTTGACCGACCTTCAGGTGTTTGTAGTAAGCTTTACAGAAAAAGTCAATGTTTTCAGCAACCTTGCCCCTTCAAACATCAATTAATCATTTCTTTAGTGCTCACCCTCTCTGGTATAAAGCGAGTATAGAAGACCACTTCTAGCTTCCCATTACGCTACGCTCCCACTGTAATCTCTTCCGAGATGATTTCCATGACGAATTTCACTCACCAATGCTATAATTCCTCTTCCTTACTCAGCTTTTCTGTGAATATCTTCTTAAGGGGGCTCTTCTTCAGGAGCCCAAAAGAAGCTGGATCAAACACTATGATGAGAGGCAGTTTAGAATTCCCCACCAACAGTGTTCTTTCCTGCACACTGTTCCAGTATCTTAAGCAGTATCTTCAGAGCTCTGGATTGTTATCTACATTTTGGATTGGGAATTGGAATCCCTCCTGAAAGATGGTTAAGGAAAAACTCTAAAGTACTTTTCAAAACCATCTCTAAACCACCTTTCCAGAAACCTCTTTCCCAAGCAGTATCACTTTGTTCTCCTAAGGGTGAAACATCCCCCCCTCTGTACCATGACTAAATCCCTGCAGGAGCTGACACTAGTTTCCTCGCTACTATAACTCACCCTCTCTTATGTCTGCCCTTCATTAAAGTGACTGCAGTAATTACCACCCTAGTGTGACTTTCCTTCAGCAGGCAGAGCATCCCCTCCTCGCTCTTGGAGCACACAATTACATAATTTGGATCAAGACTTACCAAGGTTAAAGGCAGTCCATGGTGATTGGAACTGCCATGTGGCCAAAGTACAAGGCAGCTGCTTGGGGCGTCAGCAAACAGACTGTCAGGTCCTGCTAAAGTCAGATCACAATAGTTATGCTAAAGTCAGGTCACAATTTTTATTTAAGGTGGTGGGGGAGTTGAGCGGATATTGAATTTGCTGTGCAATTTCTATATTTGTATATATGTATGTATATCTTTATATAGAGATTGTTCCTTAATAACCTGTCAGGAGGATTTCCAGTCCCCAATTCAAGAGGAAGGGGACAATACAGGAGTGTAAAGGATTTGCAGAATGAGGCAGGAAGGAACATTGTGAGCATTCTAAGCTTTCTTTCATCTTAGCCTGTTAATGGGAAGGCCCTTTTTCCTTGGGGCCCCTACGTGGGGCTCCTACGTAGGACTCAATTGAAAGGTTGAAGAATAATGCAGACCAGAATTAGAGAATTGAAAATAAGAAGCACCTCAGAAGCGTTGGACGCACCATGGGACATTGCCTGGAGAAATCACAGTTGATGCACAGCTAATTTTGTTGCTGTTATAACTGTGAACACAGCGCATGGAACTCCATGAGATTGCGCACGATTCATATTGCCTTTCCAGAAGTGAGGAAAGAGAGGTCTGACTAGAGAACCATGTGTGTTCGTATGATACTTTCACGACAGGTTCAACTGCGGGAAATGCGTTGCGCCTCAGTGTTTGGAATAGCATCACAAACACACTCCATTATCAGCGACAGTCTCTGTAGGAGCGAGCATCACATTAGATTCAGATGTGGCACTATTGCCAGGACGCTACTCTTATGCTTGTCATAGCGATGAGCAGCCAGAACACTGTTCTCCAAGTGTGTATTCCGCTCTGCAGCGTGTGTCTGTGTGCGTGTGAGGCACTGAGAAAACATTCATCTTGGTGTATATTTAAGAGATCACAGAAGGGAATTTTAAATCTCACCAGTAGCCGCACATTAGTCATCCAATCTACTAGCAGTACACTAGGCAAGAACCCAAAAGATTCTAGATCTTGGACAGTTTGTTTAAAAGAAGGTCATACATCCACAAACATTACCAGAGTGGTTGATTCCTGAACTAAATGTGCTTCAGAATGTTGGTAACAAAACATACATTGGTGGAAACAAGATGTTGCACATAGTTAACAAGTTGACATGAACTAATTGAAAGCAAAGAGGTGTTGCAGGACGTATTTTTCTTGGACAATATCGGGAATCATAAGAGACAGTGTCAGATTGCAGGAATTATAATTCTGATGAGATATTACTCCTGTAGATGTTTCGAGGTGTAACACATGTAAAAGAAAATAAGGAGAGGGTTAAAATAGCACAAGAGAAGTAACTGTTTTGTTTATTCATCATGTTCCCCTCTACTTACCTGTAGGTCTCAAGCTAAGAGAAAAAAGAAAATCCTGGGTTCCTTTTTTATTTTGTCCCATTCCCCTTTCCCGAGGGGTGTTGAGAGGACAACTGTTCTCATTCACCTGTAAATTCAACATCAGTGAGAGTTTGTGGGGTTCAGCAGCTCCTGCGAATTCAGGCAACTCAGGATCTTGCACAGACTCAGCAGTTACATGTTTGCACTACACTTTTCAGCATGGAGCATTATGAAAGTAAGTCTGATTAGCAGAGGTCCCTTTCAGCTGCAGAATTACTAGTGTCATTTTCAATTAACAATCAAAAAGGTCCAGGCTAGTTTGCCCACACAGATGGCATTCTGTCATAACTATCAACACCATGATCTCTACCTCACTGATGTCTGTAGAAGCAGCAGCTTTCAAATTAAATAAAGTATGGATGCATACAATTCAGCATGGGGATCTTGGCATCAATGCTACCACTGGTGATGGGTTTCTCAGATTTGGGGGCTCCATAGATGCCAATGCGTTCCCGAGACCAGTATCCCTCTCTCCATGTCCTTGGCAACAACGTCCTCCTCATAACTGATGTCAGATCTGCTGTTGGCGGGTTCTAAACAGCTGTTAATTTCAGTGACCATAGATGATCAGATTTCGAAGGTTTCCTCCAGAAAGGTTGCTTTTCCTTGGACCTTTGCCCGCTTCACCATTAATTTATTTGTTAGTATTTTATTACCCTTTTTTTCACCTTTGGGATTATGTAAAACAGCCAACACACTCCTTTTTCCCTATATGGTTCTTAACAGGAGAACAACGTGACAAAGGTAACAGGCATCTGCATCACGCAGGCAAAGACACTAAATACAATTTTCATATTGGTGGTTTCCCTGACTGAGACAAAAGACTCTGTTCCGGCATTTAAAGGTGTCTGCAGAGCATTCAACAAAAATTAAGTGTCCTAAAAATAGCAATATTCTGAAGAAAATGGACTGAGAAGAAGCGCTGTGTAGTGGTGCCTCTTGCTAAGGGATGAACAAGGATCTGTTAGTTGGGACCTCAGGTGACCCTGTGATTGGAGGTGGATAGGCTGGCATGAGTTCATAAACCTATTTGCATGCATAAAACGTATTTAAACATATTTTGTTGTAACAGTATAGTTTGCAAAGTTTCAAGGGATCCCAGCCTAAGAGATGGGAATATTCAAATTATGTGAACTTATAAAAGACCCAATACTGGGGATGACGTTCTGGAATTATTTTATTCTATGTAAAACAGAGAAACTCTGCAGGTTAACTGCAAAGAGGCACATTAGTCACTGATTGTCTTCTTCTCCAAGCTCACAGGAAAGACTCCAATAGAAACCATGGGGCTGTGGTTTTGCCCCAGTGTGTCCTGGTTTTTAAAAAGTAGAGAGATGAGAAGAAACAAGCTTAACGTTTGAATCCCCAGGGAAAAAAGACAGAGGGATCTCTTCTAAACTCAGACGAGAAGAAAAGGCTTGGTCAAGAAAAGCCACAATCGACGCAAAAGGGGAATCAACAGGTACCCCACTTTTGTAATTAACTGTGTGCAAGCAATAAAACATTTGAGAGTATCCTGACACACCCTACTCTGCCCATCAGTTGCAATACAGTCATGGAAAAACAGTTTTTAATTAAACCTTTATTGAACTGCTTCGGAATTAGTCATAGCAATGTTCTAATACAAAACAGCATAAATGGCACAAAGAGATAATTATTGACACAATTTTGATCACGATCACGCAACGAGTAGGTAACCAGCCTAATGGGCAGTGTTGTGTCGAAGAAAAGAATGCAACTGTGTTCTAATGTTCAGCCAACGATTTCCATTGTCCGAGAAGTCGTGGAATCACCCAGCGTCCAGGACCGGAGGGCATAAAGGGGCTGCACTGTAATCCTGAGCAAGCAACTTCACTGTTGTGTACAGTAGCAGAGCAGGGTGCATACACAAACATTCAGAGGAGGATCTGGTGAGATTACATTATCCTTGTACACATTAACAGCATTCTCCGCCCGCCCCCTCCCAGCATTCCAGGTACGTACCCACCTATTCTCATGGATTTGACTGGAAGTGGCTCAACCACAACCGCCTGATCTAGAAATGATGCAAGAAACCTCTATAACCATCCAGTGAGATCTGCTGCTACTCCCCTGGCAGTCGAGGGGGCCCTGGCTGACTCTAGACTGGAGGGCTGTGATGTCATAGAATCCGAGACAGACTGCACTGTAAATAAAATCAAAAGGAGGTGCACCTGTGCTCCTGCCCCATATCCGATATCGGAACCTTAGTTTGCTCCTAATCCTCCACATGCACTTGGTGGCTCCTGAGTGGCTCATACAGTGGGAGAGTTATTCATTTACATTGAACGATCACTCATCCGAAGGGCCTAAGTTGATCTCCTGGAGTGCACCATAAAACCTCTGCCACAATCTGCTATATGTCATCTTAGGAGGCCTGCCCCAATGTTATGTCACAGATTTTGGAGCATTTGTGTTGCACAGCGAGGACCCTCTACAATGTACAGGATGATGGGCGATCAGTAAGAAAAATTGTGACAGTATTGTATGTTTCATGCAGCAATGTTGGAGCACGTGCTATGATAGTGCAGTCACCTGCATTTTAGAGTTCTGTCCCCTAAAGTCTTGGCAAATCCAATCATAGGTGCATTTGGTGGCTGTATTCTTCCAGGCAGACATTGAGTGCTTGCATTATTAGCTCCTTCCCCCATGCTGATGCCTCATTGTTGCTCAGTTAAGCACTATGGTAACTGTTCTTTTAGTCCCAGTTCCGTTTAGAATGGGGCGGTCGATAAAGAGAGCCCAACGTTTGGCCGGAGCCTCCATTAGCTCAAGCAGGGTGATGTTATTTGGGCGACTGGCTTCCAGGAGAGTAGCTGGCACAAAGAGGGTCTTCTGTGGACCTTTGGCTGGCCAGTAACGTCCAAGGTTAAAACCGTTTATCCAGACCTGGCCCTATTAGAAAGAGAAGAGGAGAACAAATTAGCACAAATTGGTCATTGGCCATTGTAGCATTGCAGGTGAGGAGCCCAACTGCCTCTGGACCACAGATTAAACTCTGAAGAACAGACAAGACACCCTGCATCCTAGAAAGCGTTAATAACCTGTGCACCAGAACTATGAACTCAAAGCAGTGCATAATAACGCTTTAAGACAGACAAGTGGCCCAACACCTAAACAATGATCCATAAATAGACCTCATGGCATGGCTCCCAACACATGAGACTGTCTGAACCACCTATGCTCCAAACACTGAGCTCAAGAAATATAGAGCACTATCGAAAGTTAGCCCAATTCCTAAGAACACTCAACAACTGATGCCTCCCATAATCCGCTCACTGAGTTCAGTCACTTCCAGAGAACTGCAGGACAAGACCGAAACACCTGAGTGGAGTGAGCCAACAACTGCTTCAGGGGCTAATGAAACCATGACTTTGGAGAACTACAGTGCTGAAGGAAGGGAACTCAACAATAAAGATATCCACCTTAACACATTCTGCACCACATACTAAACTCTCTGGTCCCAGAGCATCCTGGGATAGGATTCGCAACACGTTATGTTATAATGTTTTTGTACTGTGCCAGTCGCTACCATAGTAGTCTGACAATGCTGAGGCTTGTCCAGGAGGTGGCAAATTGTACCCCTTCAGCGGTCTTCAAACCTTTGATGCAGAGGAATGGAGAAGTAAATAAAGGGGTTATAGGGGTAGTGGGGTGGTAAGTGAAAGCAGGAATTTAAACTGACTTGAGAGAGTTGTAAACATACTAAGATGGAAGAAAAGTAGGGGTATAGTTTGTGATAGCTTGCACACGTGAAGAAACGATCAGGGCAAGAAGCTCTACGGGAGAAAGGCTCACTCAAGGAATTCCAGAGAACGAGAGTTGGCCAGTAGCGCAGCCTCCAAGTACTGAAAACCTAGAAAGTAAATGTGTGTGTGATGGATTGCAGTTGTGCTCAAGCAAACCCCTAAAGTATGAGGGCTTATCAGTCGGTAAAGTGTTAACCGTAACATATTAGACCTCCATACTGAGAATCTCAGGTTTATATATTTTTTGTTTTCTTGTTAGGCGCTTATACAATAAGAAAATACTGTTTCAAAGTGCTCACAGGGCAGGGAGGGAGCACGGTTGGGAAATACATTACAACCAAAATATTTAAGAGCAGAGCAGGGAAGTGATGAACCTACTATGCCTTGTGAGTACTCAGAACATGCAAGTGCAGAGGGAAGAGGGGGTAAGTGCTGGGGGATCCTGGCTCGTGGGTGAGCCATAGACGAAGTGCTAGGAATGTTGAGTGCTACATGGCCTGGGCCGCGGGAGGTATAAGTGCGAGCTTCCAGGGCGGAGGGTGTGCAGATGCAAGTGGTGTGGATAGATGGGAGCTGGGCAGAATTGGTATTGGAGGTCAAGGAGCTGAGAATGCACAAGGGCCCAGGACATTGATCGCAGCAACTGTGGGACTATCAGAGGAGAGAAGAAGAGAAGGAGAAGGAAAAGAGGAAAGTCTTAAGGCGCTTCCGGAATTTGAGAAGATCCTGCTCAAGGCGCAGAGGGAGGGAGAGGCTATTCTAGAGGAGGGAGCCCGCAGAGGAAAGTGAGCAAGCCCCTGCCCTCTGTTTAGCAAATCGTTTTATACACAAAGAGTTGGTGCCAGAGGAACGAAGTGGTCTAGAGGGAGAGTATTTAGTGAGATAATGTTGAAGATAGTGTGGTCCCCAACTGGGTTGCCCAGCCAGCTGCGCAGTGTGAAAGTTGAGTGTGATGCTTTCCTCCATCATGCTCAAAGCCCTTCTTGAGCATGACCAGCTGACGATCTGCAGTAGAGAGTGAGCTTGCCCTTAGAAAAGAGAAGGGGATAGATTTCAGAGACTAGTTAAGACACAAGGGACACAATAGCAGTCTCCAGTTAAATAGAGGCAGGGTGATGCAGCAAGTGTTCTCGGCATCAAAGGACTCTAACAATAGTTTTGAAGTTCACCAAGTTACAGCAACTTGGAGCATCTAATAATGGCATTCTGCATCCCATGGTGATGTGAGCTGCCAAGAGCTGCACAGAAGGCAAATGATCGTTGAGTTTGGTCTATTGGCATCTTTTCTCTCTCCTTCGAGTCCATCTCAAACTACCTCTCATGAAATGTCCACCTTCCCCATAGTTCTGCTGCCAGGGCATGCAGAGACATGGAATGTCCACGTGTGGACCCCAGGTCCCGCCATAACTCAGGGAATCCCAAATGGTGGTTCCAGGCCCCAACACATTTTAGTGCACTGCAGGAAACGACCAAAGCCAGATGTGTGACAGGCAGATGTGGCCAATATCTCACTACATAATGGTTGTGTTGAGCTATCCCTTGATAGTGCGCCGAAAAATAATGGAATGGCAAGTAGTGATGATTAATCAATTCCTGTTTATTTTTGTGATGTTAGAGCCTTTGTGGATGACACGTGTTTCGGCAGAGCTGCCTTTATCGAATCCAGGCTATATAGATAGCTCATAAGTCACTGCATAATGCATAAAGGTGCTGAAGTTCACAGGGATGAATCCCTCCTGATACAAAGAAGTCCTCCGTATGTCAGTGTCATCCACAAAGGCTCTAACATCACAAAAATAAACAGGAATTGATTAATCATCACTGATTAATCATCACTACTTGCCATTCCATTATTTTTCGGCGCACTATCAAGGGATAGCTCAACACAACCATTATATATTGTCACAAACGGAGTGGAGGGACTCTAAGTCTCCGTAGTAGCTAAACCTGGTGCGACGCAAGATCTTTAACATCACCTCAACTCTCATGGACAAACCCTTTTAATTTAACGGGGCGCGTAGGTACTGCAGCAGGTGTCATCACAAACAGTCCCTCACCAAGAATGCAATATCTCACTACATAAACAACCCAGAGCGTGTCCAGAGAGATCTCAAAACCTGACATGCGACAGGTGCGCAGGTCTAATATTCAGGAGAATGGCCCCAGAGCTTTGAAGGATGGAGTCCTACACCTGAGGGAAAATTCAACAATCTCTGCACCCTTAACTCAGCTCAACTATCCGGAGAGCAAACCAGCCCCAGCACAAGGGGGCGCAGATGGAAGGATAACAGCAGATCATGGTGCATCACAGACCTGTGTTACTTAAAGCGGGCACTACACAGAATTATCCACTGACTCCACTCCTCACCTAAACACTAGCAAAAACTCTCAAGTCCTAGGGACCTGAGAATTTAGCTCAGTGAATTACTCTGCAACTTTTGGACACACTATCATCCCCAGCACCCTAAAATAATCTGAATGATATTTAGTAACTGCAAGAAGTGCCCCTGCCATGCCAAAAACTGAGGAAAATCCCAAACTGCCTTGATTGCAAGATGAATAGCCCACCCCTATGTTTAAGGTGTGGGGGTACCAGGCAAACTGGCAATACCAAATCTTTCCTTGGTTTGCATTCTGGTACAGTGGTCGCACTATCAAGGGCAACTCTTAAGAGTGTGATGGACAAGGACACAAGATAACAGCAGTTCACTAAATAAAGGAATGTCCACTGTGATGATTCACCTACTCTCATCACTTCTCCCCAAAGGAGAGCCCCCTTCCATGAAGCTAGGGTGGTGAGGCCGCAAACCGATAGTCCCCCTAGGGGTGGTAAAAAGCGGCAGGACCTCATGGAGGGGAACTTCCCTCCTGGGGACAAGGACACATGTCTGGGGCAAGGCCTTGTAACACCCCAACCCCACAGGCCAATAATAACACCAGATCCTGATAGGGGTAAGAATTCCCGTCCCATGATGGACCCTAATCGCTCTTTCACGCTTGAGACCCTGAAGCTTATAAGAACAATGAAAAGCTCTTCCGAATGTGCCAGTGTAAACTGTTGCCATATCCTTTCTTCTAAGTCTGTTGTTCATAATGCTATTAGGAAGCCTAAGATAGAGCGTTTAGCTAATTCTAGCTTTTTTGTTAACCGTGCTTGGCACCATGCAACACAATGGACTGGAAAGAAGAGGAGTGACTAAACAACACAGTTATTGAGTGTAGAAAAGTCTGAGATGAACAGCACAAACCCAGTACAAGAAAGCGTGAAGAGGGCTTTCACAGCGCCTGACAATCCAAACAACGTTACGCAGGGGAGGTCCAATCTATATATAGTAAAGACTGTGAAGGGACAAAAGAGTAAAGGAGAAAGAGGAAAGAGAGCAGTGTGTGGGTACAACCATCCGAAAGGTTCAAGCCTGGGAGCTGGAGTCTCAAAATCAGGATTACTGTGCAGAGGGACTGGTGTCTCACCAACTCAGCTCAGGAACCTGTAACACCGAGCTGGGGAAGTCCCAAGTGGATCTCAATCCTTTGGAGAGTGAAGTTGGAAGAAGGAGTTCTTAGTCATCCTCTGACCAGTCCAGCAATGGCCCGTGCGGTTCTGGCAAGCCGGAAGCTGTGATACGACCAGCAGGAGAACCAGGCAACCAAAGAGGCCTTAGTGAAACCTGGAAATATGAGGCAGGCCTTCGGGAGACTACAATGAGGCTCCTCTCCAAGGCTTAGAACAGGAATAGCTTGACACCCGACAAGTGTCTTGCGAGTCGGTTGGGAACCGGCGTGATAAACCTGCAGAGACTGAGAGGTGGTGGCACGCCCTGTTGTGGGTGGACGGGGTGGTCCAACAACGGTGCTGAGACTGCCTACCGCAGTCTACGGGAGAACCGCGTAGGCGATTATTAGGAGAAGGCGAGGGACCGTGGAGGAGACGTAACCTGTCACGGCGGGACCGAGGGTTCCGACAGCTACGCCGAGGCAGTTCACAACAATTCGAGGTGGAGAGAGATGAGAAATGGAGGACTACTAAAGGAAGAAGTTGATGTAGGAATAGGAAACCTGCGACCTCTGGCGAAACCAGTGAAGTTCCCCAGGAGAAGATAACGGGAACACGTACAAGTCCGGGGGGCCGGGAAATTATGAAACTGTAAACCATAAAGAAATAGAGAGATAACGGGAACACGTACGGGTAGCCGGGAAGTTATGAGACTGTAAACTATAAAGAAATAGAGAAATAGAGAGAACAGTAAAGCATTTGGTGATACAGTTCCCAGGTCGCTTTCACAAAAGGGTGATAATGGAAAGTCAAGAGGTACTCCAGGAACGGCTTCATTGTCCCAGTGAGGGCGGTGCAAGAGGGGCAAAACCCAGAGATGGTGAAAAGCGCCATAATGGAACTACAAACCTTTTTGAGAACTGTGGAAGACATTGGGGAACCAGCTAGGAGAAGGGAGTCACTCTCCTAGGCCCACAAGAACTTTATGTAACTATTTGATTTTCTGTTGGGTTACAGAGAACCCAAACGTTTGTGGAACATTTGTTTTGAACAACTCAGGAGTCGTTTTGGTGCTTTGCAACCAGGAGAAGGGAGCCATTCTCCTTGATTACAAACAGTAGCTGGACTTTATGGTGTTTTATTGTAAAGACAGAGTAGGAGCATTTGTGACTGGGACGGTACTTTTTTGTTTTGACTCACACAGACTTCCTGACGAGCACCCGAGTTTCTTAGGGAGATCCTCTTAGAGTTATGGATAGATCGGTTTGGTTTTTCATTTAATGAAGGTCTATAGCAATCACTATGGCACCACTTGGTCAGTCTCTTCATTCCTTGTCGCCAGACCACACAGGGGTATAAGGAAAACAGATTTGATCTCCTGTAAACGTATGCAAGGTGCTGATGTAAAGAAATTTAAATTCAGAAATGTTCTTAGGATCGCTCTTAGGTCTTGGCCATATTTGTTACGGTCTACCAATAAATTAAATCTATGTTAAAGACTAGCCCATTCTACAGAAAGGACTTTGCTTTTAGACCACCCAAGCACCTGTCCGATGGTGAGCTGAGTGGTGGGAGCTTACCGGTTTGGTATCTTTGGCAATTTCCAACTGCTGCCAGTGTCTGTTCATGTTCTGAGGGAAGGCTGGTGGTGGTGGTTCTGACTGTCTCGTGATCCTGCACTGGTTCTACTTCAGCCTAAGAAGATATTTACACAGGACAACTGTGGAATCACTAGGGATTTAACTCAATCGATGAAGATGAAGAAATGCTGGAATGGAGGTGCAGTGCAGCGGACAGGTTCGTTGAAGCAGCCCCATGTCAGAAGGTGCAGACAGTATCAAGCGGAGGCTGTTTAGGTACAAGATGTACATCAAGAGCACCAAAGTTAGAGTTTCTTCTGGGTTATAGCTTCGTTTTTTCTTTTGTAGAAACCGCAGTTTGAGTTGTGCACTTGGTGTCCGGTGCCTCTCTTTTGCCATGTAGGTTTCATGCAGAGACTGGTCAGCAAAGATGCTGGGAGCATGGAATCAAGACAGCTTGCGACTTGCCTGGTCACATCAGATCAAGGGGAGGTACCACTACTTCTCAGTCTCTCTCCAGTAACGGGAGGTCTGGTAAAGGTGGTAATGTCATGGAAGTTCTCCATCAGGAGGGGTCCTAGAAGGTTGTAGATTCAGACAAAACTCCTTAATCAGTCTGGGAGTTGGAGGCTTCAATTGTGCTTCAGACTTGGCCCTTGGGGGTTAGTATACTAAGGGTGTAGACCCTCATCATTAAGGGTTATTAGAGTTACGTTGGGAGCCTGTGTCTCAATTACAGGTTTTCTCGCATTCAAACACTTTGGCGGCCATTTTGACGGTCACCCCATCAGTTGTGTCTGCCACATTCAACTTTTTCTGCCTTTCACTTAGTAATCAATTCAGGTTTGAACCTCAGACCACATTCACTCAGTTGGTCAGATCTGGTGCTGGCAACTGAATCCCTTGCTCTTGAAGGCAGGCTGTAGACATGGCCCAATATGGACACACATATTTCCCACATACACTCTAGTAGGAAGGAGGTCTGGCCATTGTACTTGATACTGGATAAACACGGAGGTCCACTAGATCCCTGCCTAAAGTCTCCTCCCAGGTGGCCAGTGTTAGGCAAGAATAGATGTAGTAACACTGTGTGAGACTACACAACACTTGTCTACTTGGTATTAGGTAACCCACCTTTTGGTATAGGGCTGGACTACACAGGTTGTTAGTGTGACTGAGCAGCCAGGCTCAAGAGGGGTAAATGTGAGCTGTAGAAACAAAATTTGCAAATACAAGTAACCAAGTAACACTTACACTCAAGGTTTCAGTTATAAATAGTTATTTATTTTTTTAACATCAATTTTTAAATAAGCGTTCGTTCAAAAGGGCAAGATATGTAACTATCAAATATACTTTTCCAGAATCAGCACAATTTTGGTGGGTACTCTTTGGATGAACAAGTTACTCTCTTACCTGGTAACGTTCTTTCGATGGGATGGTCCGACGACGCATTCCATATCTATGACAGTAATCACCACAGCTGTGCTGCTTCGGAAAATCTTTCGGCGTCTGCGTCCTGCGTCGATGACGTCGATACGCTGTTCTCGAGGGCCTCCGTCGAGCCGACGTCACCGGATGTTATAAGTAGGACGCCCGACGCCCGTAGCCTCAGTTGTAGTTTTTTCCTAGAACGTGTGGCACCAATCTTCTGCAAGTATGACCACAGAAAGTCTTGCGGAAACGTAAGCTGCAATCGCATAAGAAATTCTGTAGCGGGGTAGGCAGGGAGGGAGCGATATGGAATACGTCGTCGGACCATCCCATCGAAAGAACGCTACCAGGTAAGAGAGTATCTTGTTCTTCGAGGGGATTGGGTCCTTAAACGTATTCCATATCTTGACAGACTCCCAAAGCAGTACCAACGTAAGGAGGTGGGAAAATAATTTAGAAAATACAAATTTAGAATGTCCAATCAAATTGCAGCGTAAAGGACCGCCTTGCCAAAGGCCAGATCCTGCCCATGGATAGAATCGAGGGAGTAGTGACGTACAAAAGTATGGACCGAAGCCCAGGTGGCTGCATCATAGATGTTACGAATAGGAGCACCCCTCTGCAGGGCAGTAGAGGCAGCCATACCCCTTGTAGAATGGGCCCGTAAGCCTACCGGAGGGTCCTTACCCGCCAAGAGGTAACATTCAGAAATTGCCAAGATAATCCATCGAGACAAAGTCTGCTTAGTAACAGCTTGTCCCAAACGCCTTCCAGCGTAACCAATAAAGAGCTGATTGTCCACTCTGACCCGGGACATGCGTGAAATGTAGAAGCTTAAAGCTCTCCTAGGATCCAGCCTATGGAGACTCTCCTCTTCCTTACCAGGATGTGGAGGAGGATAAAATGCCGGAAGAACAACCTTCTGGCTTAAATGAAATTCCGACACCACCTTCGGAAGAAAGGAAGGACGAACTCTAAGGACAACCCTGTCCTTATGAAACACAGTGAAGGGTGGCTTAACTGAAAGTGCCTGTAACTCACTCACTCACTCACTCTGCGAGCGGAAGTGACCGCAACTAAAAATACAGTTTTAAGGGTTAACATTCTCAAAGGACAAGAATGCAAAGGCTCAAATGGAGCACCCATTAGAAACTTGAGAACAAGGTTCAGATCCCAACCGGGCACCTGGAAAGGCGACGGAGGGAACACATTAGTGAGCCCCTTCAGAAACTGAGAAATTAAAGGTATTTTAAAATAAGAACACTCCTCAGACGAGCGCTTAAAGATAGACAGTGCCGCCAGGTAACCTTTAATGGTACCCACTTGCAGGCCCTTGTGGGCCAAAGAAAGCAAAAAAGACAGAACGACAGGAATGTCACATGAAAAAGGGTCCACATTCTTAACCCTGCACCCGCAGAACTTTCTCCAACGGCAACGGTACAGGGACTTTGTTGCCGGCCGTCTGGCCGAAAGCATCACGTCTTCAGGGAGGTTCCCAATCCTTATACCTCAACCTTTCAGAAGCCAAGCGTGAAGGTTGAGGGACCTGACCTCTGGATAGAGAACCTGACCCCCCTCCCGTGAGAGCAGATCGTCTCGGTAGGGAAGACGACGTGGAGGGCAGATGGACAAGTCGAGAAGGTCCGGGTACCACGTCCTCCTGGCCCATGCCAGCGCAATGAGGATCATCCGGAAACCGAACCTCCGTGACCTCTGCAGCACTTGCGGGATGACGGGGACTGGAGGAAACACGTACAGCAGTGGGAAGGACCACTCCACCACGAACGCTTCTCCTAAGGCTCCTATTGGAGGAAATTCCTGCGAGCAGAACCTTTCGCACTTCCGGTTGACACTGGAGGCGAAGAGATCCACCTGACGGGTCCCCCCAAAGGGTGAAGATCTCCAGGAGAATCTCCTGAGCCAGCTCCCACTCGTGAGAGATTGCGCTCTGCCTGCTCAGAGCGTCCGCCGTCTCGTTTTCGTCTCCAGCCAGAGGAAATGCCAAGATCGAAATTTCCTGCTGGATGGCCCAGAACCAGAGCTGCATCGCCTCCCTGCACAGAGGAAGTGACCCTGCCCCCCCCCCCTTTTTGTTGAGGTAGTGCATGGCCACTGTGTTGTCCGTCAGAATCAGGACATTCTTTCCTTGCACAGTCGGCAGAAAAGCCTTCAGGGCAAGCCTGACGGCCCTCAGCTCCAACAGATTGATATGGAGTTCGGACTCCGACGGAGACCAACGACCGCTGACTGTCAACTCGTTGGCATGAGCTCCCCATCCCGTGAGGGATGCGTCCGTCACAATCGTCACCTCCGGCCAGGGCAGCCAAAACAGAGCCCCCCCTCATCAGATTCCCTTCGTCGGCCCACCACAGAAGGTCCTGGGCGACCGAGGGCGGCACCTGAACGGGGTCCGACATCCTGCCGGAGGACTGTGACCACTGCATCTTGAGAGCCCACTGCAAAGATCTCATCCACAGTCGAGCCTCTGGCTCCAGAAGAATGCAGGATGCCATGAGGCCGAGCAGCCTCAAGAACTCGAACGCCGGGAGACTCTGGGCATGTCAAAACTTGTGTACCATCTGTTGAATGTGAAGAGCCCTCACCTGGGGAGGAAAACACTGCCCCAGGGAAGTGTCAAGCACTGCTCCGATGTACTGGAGCTGCTGAGTTGGTGTCAAGTGGGACTTCTTTAAGTTGAGGGAGAAGCCCAGCTTGTGGAGGGAGTGGAAGGTGACAGACAGTTGATCCAGGACTTGCTCGGGAGAGCTTGCCCTGATCAACCAATCGTCCAGGTAGGGGTAGACGTTAATCCCCCCTTTCCTGAGATGTGCTGCCACCACCACCATGAGCTTGGTGAAAACTCTCGGGTGGAGGTCAATCCGAACGGCAGGACCCGAAACGGAAAGTGCGAGTCGCCAACCGCGAACCTCAGGTACTTCTTGTGCTTGGGATGGATCGGCACATGAAAGTAAGCGTCCTTGAGGTCGAGAGACACCAACCAGTTCTGAAGTTGAAGGGCCTGGAGGACTTGAGAGAGAGTAACCATCTTGAACTTGTCCTTCCTGAGGAGTTTGTGCAAACCGCGCAAGTCCATGATGGGTCTCAATCCCCCGTCTTTCTTGGAAATCAAAAAATAAGGGGAATACCATCCCTTGTTCCTCTCCGCTACAGGCACCAGTTCTATGGCGCCTTTCTCCAGCAGGGCTTGTAATTCCTGCGCAAGGAGCAGAACCGGACTCTTCAAAGAGAGATTCCCTGGTGGATTGTCTTTAGGGCTCTGCCAAAAAGGAAGACAGTAGCCACGGGCTATGATCTCCAGAACCCAGACATCTGAAGTAATGGCACGCCATTCTACAAGATGCTGCGCCAGCCTTCCCCCAACCGGCGAACCATGGGACATGGCCTCATGACTGAGCTGGAGCGGCTGCGGCATTGCCTGAGGGCAAAAAGGCAACTGCCCGAGCAGCCTTGGCACCTCGAGTACCCTGTTTTCCACCTCTGGCACTCCTACGGTGGCCCCTTTGACTTGCAGCTCCTCTCGCTTTACTAAAGGATGAGTAATAATGAAAGTAACCTCCCCTCCATTGCTGTCCCCTAGGACGAAAAGGCGGAGGTTGGCGATCTGCAGCACCCAATGACTTTGCTGCCGCTTTTGAGGTCTGCAACCTCTCAAGGCTCTCGTCACCCTTGCTGCCAAAAAGATGTTCACCATCAAAGGGCATGTTGAGGAGCCCGGCTTGCACATCAGGAGCAAACCCCGACTTCCGCAATCACGCAAACCTGCGTATTACGGTGCTGGACGGTATTTTCACGGCAAAGACTTGCTCACTGCCGGGAGACTCTCTGGGGCAGTCCAAGCCGCTGCCACCCTTCTATGCAAGGCCATATGGAAAGGCAGTATCGGGTCAGTCGGTGGACCCTGGTCGAGGATATCCGTCAGGTCATCCTGGACAAAATCCAATGGCGGGGCAGACCACCCCAAGTATTCCGTGACCCTCGACATAAGGCGCTGGTACGAGGACTCGGCATGGGTCTCCGGAGAGGTGTCCAGACCGTTGGTGTCGTGCAGCGACTGACGCAGGTCCTCAATGTGGCTAGGACCAGAAATAATGTCGTCTGGTACCGTGTCAGGAACCAATCCATCTTCAGAACCCTCATCCACCTCAGAAATATAATCCAGAGGCTGGAAAGTGGGCACAGAATAAGGGAGAAAGAAATGTTTTGCCTTGGCCAGAGCCTTTCTAGGGTGGTTCCACCGTGCCACGGGGTACCTCCGACAGAACAGCCTCAAAAGGCGTTGAGGGTGTCGACGGAATCGGCGTCGACGTCGAGCGCGGCACCGACAGCATCGACGGCTTCGACACAGGCCTCGAGGGCGGAGCCCCGAGCGTGTCTCTTGACAGCCTAGGCGCCGACGACTTCCTCAGAGGTGGGGCCTCGAGAGAGTCCATCGACGACCTCGGCGCCGCAGGCGTCGATGTCTTCTTCGAAGACTTCACAGGTTCACGCGGTCTCGAGGGCGTCGAGGGCCGGGAACGGGCATGACTAGAACGATTCCCCTTGTCCGAGCGGGACCTCTCCAACGAATCGTGCCGACCACCCGAGCCCGAAGGCGTACGAGCGGTGTCTCTAGTACGGTGATGGCCGACCCCTCTCGGAGGCGCGGATGGACAGGAGCCCAATGATTCAAAAATCGCCAACATCTCCTTACGGAAGGAAGCCCATTCCTCAGGAGTCGAATGCTTGGTGGGACAAGCAACCCGCCGACGGGCGGCGTCCTCAGAAGAGGACCGGGAGGGCGACCGATGACGGCGCTTCCGTGAGTGCCTCGAAGAGGCAGAGGAATGGCGGGACCTACTCCGGGACCGAGACCTCTCAGACTGACGACGACGACGCTGCTGAGATTTGCCCCTCGAATCGTCCGTCGAAAGCCCAGAGGACCTCGACTTACGAGCCTTGGTCACCTTACCTACAGAAAGCTTCTCCTTACGCTCCCGCAAGGCCTTCGAAGTAAGCGACTGGCAGTCCACACAGTCCGTATCGTGGTCCTCACCGAGGCACCAGAGGCAAGCGTTGTGCGAATCCGTTAACGACATCTTGGACATGCAGTCCCGACACTTCTTAAAACCCGGCCGCGGGGCAGAAGAAGACGAAGACATCATACGATACTTCACAAACGAACAGGTTCGAGGAATCGAAAGAACAGAACTCAGAAGAGTCGAGGCGTTCGCGAAAAAAACTGAACTGAGGCTACGGGTGTCGTGCGTCCTACTTATAACATCCGGTGACGTCGGCTCGACGGAGGCCCTCGAGGACAGCGTATCGACGTCATCGACGCAGGACGCAGACGCTGAAAGATTTTCCGAAGCAGCACAGCTGTGGTGATTATGGTCATAGATATGGAATACGTCGGAGGACCCAATCCCCTCGAAATGCTTATTACACACTTCCTACACCCGCGGGGTGATTTAATTCACAAGGACAGTAATGGCATTTATATATCACTAGTTATACTTTGCAGATTCTGAGGTTGCAGAACGGAAAAGTAAAAGGAAGGAAAAAGGTTAAACAGGTTCTCAGGACATGTGAGTAAACTTACATCTTCCAATGAGGTCTAGACAAGCCTTTCTCAGCAATAATAGTTTAAAACAGGTTACCACCTATGAGGGAAAGAAATATCAAAGTCAATGGACTAGAAGAGTCTGCAGGGAGCCAGGACAGCCAAAGTCAATTGGAGCATAGTCTTTGGAGCTGAGGCACTTCTTGGGTAATAAAAGTCTTGCAAAGTTAGAGGGTTTGTAGAAATCACTTGTAAGGTCTCAAGCTGTTACGTCTGTGAAAAGCAGAGTTGGAACAACTCTAAGGGTAAGCCAATGCAAGTCTCAACTGAGAAAAGCACAGCTCAAAGACACTGAGGTAAGTACCCCAAGTCTAAACAGTAACTCTGGTTTGAAGAAGAGTGGTCCAGCTGGATTCTGTCCTGTTGCAGCAGTGCAGACCCTGGGTTCATGAGTCTCAGTCGTGGGGACAATAAGGAGGACGTCTGGAGGGCTCCTGTGGCGGCAATTCGGAGGTCGTCTGCAGCTACGGCCTCTTTTCGGATCAGCGCCACTTTGCGGTTTCAGCGCTCTATAAACAGCACCACCGCGGATCTCGGATATCGGTTGGGCTTCCTTCACTCCCTGGGACCTGCACTCTGTTGAGGGGACTCGAGCTCTGGCCGTCCTGCTTCTGGAGGGTCCTTAGGAGACTCGTGGAGCTTCTAGCCGGACTACAGATGTTTCACTCGAATACGGATTTCTTGCAGCAGGGAAGAAGTACAGCCAATCGGGGAGATGGTCCAGTGGAGTTCGTCTCGGGGTTAGTTGGTCCCACTAACCCAAGGTGAAGAAGTCGTCCGTTCCGGAGCTTCTCTTGTTGATCAGAAAAAAGAGTTTCAGCACCGCAGCAGGGCTTCACCAGGCAATTCAAAGGTCCAGGAGAAGGCAGCAAGCTCCGTTCACGGTTTCTTTTTCGGGTGTTGTACCCAGTGGTCGACTCTGCCTCTAGTCGCAAAACCCTCGCCTTTTAAGCAGGTTTCTCCCATTGATGCACAGCCTAGGCTGTTATTCACACAGCAGGGTGGCTGTCCTGAAAGGACAGCCAGCCAATCAGGACCGGTTGCATTCAGGCATTCCTAAAGACAAAGGACAGGCGAGTTTCGGGATCCTCCATCACATCCTGTCATCCCAGACACACTGGAGCCAGAGGCGGGTTTCAGTACTGAAGCCCGCCAATGGCAAAACGAACAAAGGGCTCAACTCGGCTTTGACGCACAGAGTAAAACCCAAGAAAGACCTCACAAACAGAAAATGGTGAAAAAAGAAGACTCGGGCCAGCCAACCCATGGGTGCTGTACTGCACCTGAGGATTCAGCCTGTGGTAGAAAAGCACAATGGTAGGAAAATTAAAACACTGCCACCAGCCATTTAAATTAGTGAGGGTAACATACAAAATGTTACACGAGAGAGTAGGATAAGGGGCTACTAGGTAACCCCCCAGCACTCCACATAAAACGGTGCGTGCTGGACCTACAAAAGGGAAAAGGAAAGGAAAGTCAATTTCACTTAACTATTCTTGAGAAGTTCACACAAGAGAAGGTATTTAAACCTTATGAAAAATCTAAAGGATTTCTCTGTGACACTGCATTGAAGGTGTTGTGTATCAGCATACAAAAAGTAGATGCCTATTGAGCTTGTCAGACTGAAAAACAAAGGAAACACATAATCCAAACCAGGTCAAAACACATGAGAGAGTGAGAAAAAGGGCTCACTCACTTGAGGGTGAAAAGGAAAAAGTCCTAAAGTCCAGCAAAAGAGCTGGGGGTCCAGGGCTTTAAGTGGGCCGGGGCCTGCTGGGGCTGGGCCCCGGCAGGCTCCGAAATTTCGTTTTGAGGCGGGGCACTGCCGGGGCCCACTAATCTCCCCTGGCAGCCCCAGCCAATACATGAAAAGGCTTTTTTTCTACAGCCTGAAGCTCTCGCTCGTGTGCGAGAACTTCAGGCTTCAGAAAAAAATGCCTTTCAGCCATAATGGTGGCGCCGCACCTGCGAGGCATCCCTTTAATCAAGGGATGCCTGTGGGCCGGCGCCACCATTATGGAGAAAACGTGAGGCCGCTGGAAGCAGAGACTTTGCTTTCTTAATACTGAAGCGCCCGCGGATTCGCGGGAGTTTCAGTATTTAGGTAAAAAGGCCTCTGCTTCCAGTGGCCTCACCCTTTCAGCCTTGATGGTGACGCTGCCCCTCCCCAGCTGGCGAAGGGCAGCGCCACCATTAAGGCTGAATAGGCGAGGTGCTGTCCCCTGCTAGGCAAGCCTATAGAAAATAAATGCAGAGATCAGCACCCTCTCCCACATGGGGAGAGGGTGCTGATCTCTACAAAAGGCTGCCTGGCAGGGGTGCCAGTAGCCCATTGAGCCGAGGCTTGTCAATGGGGCGTGGCCTCACGGCCCAGCAGGACCCCCGCTGTTAGGCCACGCCCCCTCGATGAGCCCTGGCTCGATTTGTAGTGCCACTTAAGGCACTGTGGGGGTCTCAAAAGGTTGAAGGGAATTAGCACAGAAATGAGAATGCTCCCTAACAGCCAGGTAAATGCAGACACTTTCTGATCCTGACCTTGGCGTGGTGTCCTGCGGGAGGATCACCTGGGAGGAGAAAAGACCCAGGGAAACGAGGGGACTCTGTGGGATGAGACACAGTATTTTTTTTCCCTTAGGAAGGATGTTTCCTCAATGTCAAAATATGTAATGGCTTGTTTTGTTCTGAAAAAATACACATATAATGGGGGTGAAAACAATCACAAACTCCTAGACCCGGGGAGAAATACAAATCCTTCCAAAATCCCGGAAACTTGTAAATCAAGTGCAGGCAGCCCAGGCAGAAGCTGGAGGAGAGAGAAGACGCTGGGACCACTGTTTGGCAGATATCAGCTGCCGGTCCTGAGATTGTCTGTGCCTCCCGAAATCTGAAGTGCAGAAATTTTGCAGCGGGAAGCATGCAAGGGGGAAGCTTGCCCTCTGGAGATCTGTCCTGCAGAGGCTGCGCAGCGGAAAGCAAAAGCGAAGGAAGCTTTCCTTCCCAGAAGGCTATCTCCGGACGCTGGCATGCAACCGAGGGCCTCAAGGATATCTCTGATGGCTGTATTGCACCAGGGAGCCTCAGGAGCAAAGGGAGCTCTGGTAGCAGGAGGCGCGGGCAAAGGCGGACTAAAAGAAGCAGTCTGTCGAGTCGCGAGGAGCCACAGAAGCAGAGGTCCTTTGCACGCCTTACCCGGTGAGTTCACAAACAAGCAGTGACCCTGGAGAGCTCTGCACCCGTTCGCGTGTTGAAGGCAGGCATTCAGCAGGTGAGCAGCACTCGTGTATGAAAGTCGTTTTGGAAGTACTTTTGAATACCTCGCGTATGAGTGAAAGTGGGTCTCAAAGCATTTCTGAATACCAAACTGTTGAAAAGCAGCGAAGCCCATATATAACAAAACCAAATGACTGTAACTTTAAACTTGTGAGTCTGTATAAAACCCAGAAACCCAATGGTGCAATATCGTTAAGAGTCAAGACTTACAACAAGCATTGCCCAAGTCGAGAGACACCAAGATCAAGGCAAATACTATCCAGCAGATATTGCCAATGGCAAATAGGGGTTAAGGAAAGGTCCCAAAGTTGTGAAACCTGTTGGCCATACTTTGCACAACATATGATAAAAGCTGGTGTAAACTCACACTGCCAAAGTCAAGGGAGAAGCAGAATAAGACTCTATGCTAGTCAGTATTTGGTTAACGGAGCAGTGGGGAAACAAAAGTGTCAGAAAAGCTGCCTTGTGTAAAGA
Organism: Ambystoma mexicanum; assembly: GCF_040938575.1. Taxonomy (NCBI): domain Eukaryota; kingdom Metazoa; phylum Chordata; class Amphibia; order Caudata; family Ambystomatidae; genus Ambystoma; species Ambystoma mexicanum. Next base: position 1,467,516,288 of record NC_090931.1, on the reverse strand, counting down.
TATTCAGAGGGAGAGGAGCATTATTTACAGGAGAGTATTAAAGAGCACCAATGCAAATCTTGTTGTCCCTGAAGGGTTGTCAAAAATTCTGAAGCTGCAAATTGTTGAATACTATGACATTGTTTTGAATCATTTGTCAGTTGATTTTGACCACAAAAGCACGTGTTGGTGTGAAACGATGTTCGGGCAGGAGAGTATACCCGGGCAGCAAATCTGTGGAGAAGAGAGGCCTGGCATGGGAGTAAACCAGGTGGAAGTTGAAGAAATTCTACAAAGTGGTCTTGACAAATAACTATTTATATTGTTTGTGGTGCTGAAAGAAGAACGGTATAAAGCTGTTACAAAGAAGTTGTATTTCTGTACAACTTATCGGTTGTGGCCATTCATCCTGACTAAGACAATTATTGTTGCTATTGATGAACTGCGAAAAGTTCCTTTTCCCTAGGAGAATAAATCACATACTTGTTCAAGGAAGAGGAAGAGCCTTCTATGGTCTTTGTTGAATGACTGGAGTATTGGAACTTTCTATTGACGAGTTGCAGTTGCAAAAGAACTATGATGGAACTTTCTATTGATAAGTTGAAGTTGCATAGAAGTGTGTTGGAACTTTGTTGCAAACCAGGATTTCCTTTTTTTTTTTCTCTTGAACTGTCAAGCAGTTAAATCTCCAACTTAAATCTGGAGAAGGGGAATTTGCCCAAGTTATCAGGAGAGAGTGTGGTTATATTACAAATTCAATCATTAATGTTTTGAACTGCCATGCATATCCTTGTTTCTTTATTATATGTATAAGTGTGAGGGACTGACATCCTTTTTTAGAGTGTTTCCTTTAGTTTATTTTAGGCAGGGAAATCCTTGTCTGGGTAGGGATAGTGAGGCGTTTATCCAACCTTGTGATTTAATAAAATAGCATTTGTTGAGAAATCTTTACAACGTTGTCTGCCTCCCATTTCTGACCCCCTACAGTGCACACCTAACAGCAGCCATCAGGCTGTACCCCACCAGAATCATACAAAGGCTGCCACCAACCAGTGGCGAAAACACCTCTAGCTAGAGAAAACAGGGTCCTAAGAGGATTTAGGGTACCTAAGAGAGCACAGCTGTATTTGCTGATGGGGCCTCAGTTGAAATATCCTCTGGAAAAAGCAGGACAACCTAGGTAGGGAAAACCAAAAACACTCACTCCTCTTGCGAGAGGGACAGCATGGAACTTTTGGTCTCAAACGTGGCACCCACAATTCCCCACTAACACATGGGCAAAACCCCATCCTTAATGCCCAGTTTACAGGTTGTGAGCGCTATTGAAATCGGGGGGAACTCAACAAGGACACCCAAGGGGTAACCTAACAAGGGCCACAGCAAGAACCAGCTGCAGACAATCTAGATCATCTGTGTGAAAAGGCTGAGCCCTTGTGGGACATTTAAACTCTGAGCGAGCACAAGGTACACTTAAGCATCTCTGGATACTAAACACTGGGGATACGCCCCGACAACCTATGCATCCAAACACATCTCAATAAAGCGGCTATGATTGATAAGTAAACAAATGTGCCTCTTGCATAGATCCGTGTGTAACCGTCAGGTCGGAGCACAGAATCCAAAAATGGCTGACTCTTTTATACTTGCCACACAGTACTGACTCTGCCTCAGGAATATATGCCTTTTAGAGGCACCACCATGTAAAGATATAAGACAAAACCTTCCCCCTCAAAACTGAGGGCTGGGGGACTGCTACTCTGATGAGCAACCACACAAAATATTGCTCAAATGTTCAACCCAAGAACATCATTGCTGCAGAATTTTGCCAATGTAGACCTAGATTCCCTGATGAGCCTAACAAGTGGTATAACAACAGACAAGGTATTGGTTCAACCGCTGCACATAGACCATTGATCAATCCTCTACTTAATATACAATTTTATCATAGGTATCAGTATTCTTTCCAATTTTTCGCAAATGAGTTTTCAACAGATTCTTCACGTTCAAATTTAATTTCAACTGGTGATTAATATGCTCCTGCCAACACGTGTTTCGACCTTACAGAACACAGGTCTTCTTCAGGGCCAATGTATCATCTTTCTCGTGTGGAGCAGACCACTGCAGGCATCATCAACACACTATTGGAAGCATTATAAAAGATTAAGAAGCACAACTCCAATCCAAGGAGAAAGAATTGTTTTTCTGAATAAACAAAGGGGATTCGATCTCTTAGTCCAGCGAGCAAGTTATATGTAAGCTGCTGGACATTGTTCAATCATTTAGTTAGAATATTTAAACAGTAGAAAGGTGATACATTGGCCCTGAAGAAGACCTGTGTTCTGTAAGGTTGAAACACATGTTGGCAGGAGCATATCAATCACCAATTGAAATTAAATTTGAAGGTGAAGAATCTGTAGAAAACTCATTTGTGAAAAATTGGAAAGAATACTGGTACCTACTGATAAAATTGTATATTAAGGAGGGGGTTGATCAATGGTCTATGCGCAGTGGTTGAACCAATACCTTGTCTCTTGTCATGCAAAGATATAGCTCACTTTCGCTATAGGTCAGTCCACCTCTGCCCTCCCTTTTATATAGAGCACCATTCTATGCACGCATTGCCATTCTGCAGTGGGTTGTGTTGGTGAATGTAGTGTGGTGCATGCACTGCGGGTCGATTAGCTTACTGATTAAGAGACGGGGTAAACTTCTCACTAAACATTTATGAAGAACAGAATTAAGGGTTGACTGGAGCTGGTAACATCTGTTCAGCTTCATTAGTGTCATATAAGCTCTAGCAGTACAAACCTGGGGACCCCCAGCCTTTGTCGTCAAGCATCGCCCTGGCCTTACCTTGGTCCAGTTCGGGAGCTTCAAGAAGGTGTCGTGGTTGGGCCCTGGAAGCTGAAAGCACGCGGTGTAGAAGGCAGGCCCTGTGGAAGCCACAAGGCTGTGTTGCTTCTTCTGTGGCTTATCCCGTATCATGGACTGGATCCACCCCATCCTGACGGGGCCATCGATATCCAAGGAGTAAATCTCCCAGCCCTCCAGAATGATGGGGCCCAGAGAAAGATTTCGAACCAAACCCTGGAAGAAACATACCAGTAGATATCAAAACACAAGCAGATGGCCGGCATATAAAGTGGCCCAGAGGGAGTCTCGTCGAGGGGACAAGGGACCTCAATGCATCCCTCTTCAGCCGAGCATTTTATACAGTGAAACAGAACCATTGGGGATTAGACTCCCCTTACAATTCTAGAGACAGCTTATAGGGCCTTTATTGATGTAGATCTAGCATAAATCCATGCCATAATGATTGATTTTGATTTTGAATATTTCTTAAGCGCACCAGGCAGAATAAACTGCATTCGGGCGCAAATGTTAACTATGGTTTGTACCTTGATCAGCGTATAGCGACTGTGATATCAATCACCCAGGTTCACTTAAATAGGAAGGTTTTTAGTGCTTTTCTAAACCTTTCCAATGATAGCAATGGACAGATAGTCAACGGTAGTTGGTTCCATAACTTAGGACCAAAGACCGAGAACCTCCTATCTCCCTTTGAGATCAGTTTAGTCCGGGGTATAGTCAACCCCAGTTCAATATAATGTGAAATGTATTTTGAGTAGCTGCCCAAAAATAAAGATCTTTTTTGCAGAGTGAAAATATTATGATGTTGGTGACTCAGTTACGTTTGAGATGCACCTATTTGGTATGCTGATGAAATCGGAGAGGATTTAATAACTCCTATGTTTTAAATGAATTAAATGATTGGGCAAATGTTTAGGAAACTGAGTTTTAGAATCCCTGTATATGGAGGATATCCCTTCTTTATTGTTAAACCTATTGATGAGCCCGGCAATTTTAAATGTCCTGCTGTTTTATCAGTCCATGGAGACACAGTATCGCAGAATGGGGTCTTGTTTACAGCCCCAGCCAGTCTACATACATATAGAGGTGGTTAATAGCATGTCTAGGGCCTCAGAATGTTTACTATCATCACTACACTCGCAAAAATATAACAGACTAGATCTTTTTGCGCTTGTAAAATGAGCAAAGATCCCTTTCACGGTAGCGTTGATGTGATCAGGGAACTGGGGTGGATTATCTGTACAGCAAACACACACACTTTCTTCTAGACTTTCATAGCCATTGGCAAAAAAGGTAAAGAGAGTGGAAGAGTAATCAGTCATTGGCTCGCTCTCAAGCTTTACTGATTTCAGTGGCAGTCGGCTGCCTCTCGCCCATAAGATATACTAGGAGAGAAGCAGATAGCCAAGTGTCCATATTTCGTTGGCTGACAACGATGAGTGTGGTCTGCGCAGGCCTAGGGAGGTATGACGGCTATCCACTTGAGGAAGAACTGTGGAGCATGGCCGGCATACTGGTATAGACACCCGCCTTAAAAAAGCTTCTCAAGTGGTTGTATATTCCAGACCAACCACTAAATTGCGGCCTATGCACAATATGTGAATCTGAAATCGATCGACCCTGCAAAACTGCAAATGTCTGACAGAAGTGGCCAACCCTGAAGCGCTCGACTTGTAAATGCGGTGTTCTCTGTTGCTCAAGAAACAGCAAAACAAATGCACCCTGGCAAGTGCCCTAAGATCGCCTTTGGTGTGCCCTAGGAGCTCCACATGCCGTGATGCAAAGGGCAGTGTTGTGGTGCAAGATTTTGGTTTTCTTTTTGTTAGGGGAGGTAAATCATTCAGTCTTTCTGGTGTCCTGACATTTTTTGGTCAGCAGTGAGACTCTTTGCATGGTCTCACTGAAGACTTCAATTCACCTTTTAACATCCTACACTGACTGGCTTTGCTTTTCAGTCTGAACGGTTGAGGGAGCACACAGCTAGACAGGGGGGCAGGGGGAATTTCAGATGCAGGGGGGTGCCTGGTGAATGACCCACCAGAATGGCTTTGAGAGGAGTGTGGAACCCATACACCTTTTCAGTCTGATGTAAAGCATTCACGTTATAGGGACACAATGCCCTCAAGTTGGTACCTCACTTCCAAAGCCTGCAACTATGCTTTCATGAGTAGTATTAATGGGTGTTACCAATGATAAGATATGATAGGTTATTTATAATGCGCTTAATACCCAGAGGTTTCTAAGCGCAGACCCGGGGATCGAACCTGTGCTGCTCTATGTCGCCTTGCTTCCAAGGCGAGCACATTGCAACTGAGCTATCCTCCCGAGACTGCAACAGGCGATGGCTATGCCAGAAGTGCGGTGGTGTGCCAGCACTTGGAGACCTCCAGCAGATCCCCAGAAACATCCAATGTCAACGAGACTCGGGGGCTGCCGGTGATAGGGGGGCCAGATCTTATGACACTCCGCAGCAATCCATGGCACATTCTGATCACCTGACCATAAATCTAATGAAGGGATTTTCTTCAAATGCCGTGCACAATCCTTGCTTTTCCTTACCTTGAAGTCATTGAAGTCTGCACCAAAATTGAGCCGCCCCATGTTCTCCACCAGAATGTCCAGTGTGTCTCCAATTCTGCCTGTGACGTGGATGACGAGGGACTCCTCTCTCTCCAGCACCCCCACGTACTCCTGGGGAAAGGGAGAAAACAGTCTTGGTGAGTCTCAAACCCATCATTAATTTAAAAAAAACACTGGTTTGAGGGAATGTTAGCACTCAAGTGAGACAGGTGAGTAAAATGAAGAGAGAAAAGTTGTGCCATCCATTAAAACATTCGCCTAAAACAGAAGTTTGGAGATCTGGAGAAGTAGGGAAGAGAGAGGGGTGGGCGGGAGTAGGAAGGAGAGGAAGGGGAAGGAACGGCACAGAGGAAAAGTACAAGTTGCTCATTGTTGGGGCTTGTGTACTCCTCATCTCCCAAACTCATAGGATATCCGATACCCTCTGATCTGAGGCAGAGAACCCATTTAGGAACTGCACAAGCTGAATTCAAGAAATTATCTGATACAGAGAATGATGGTCTCCGCCGGGATCATCTAGCGAATATTCCGATGTTTTACTTGGATTTATGTGAAGGCCTGGCCTGGTCTTCCATGAACACTGGAAGGACCATTATCAACAATGAGGAATCTAGGGTGGGCATAGTTATACATTGCGTCACTTTTAACATGGCTAACTGGACTCAACCGATGGAATAAGCCCAATTTAGCTTTAGGTCTTGGTTGATTTCCTGAGAGTCCATTCTGAACTTTATCTTTTGCCTTGTGCTATATTTTGTTCAATGTATTTTGTTGAGTTTCAAATTGTAATGTATACAACTCCCAAGCCATCAAACAAATGTCAAAAGCAGGAATTCATTTAACCCCACTCCTACCCACACCTCTGCCACCATACCCCTGCTTAAATATAAAAGCATGACATAATCTATAACAAACATTATGAGGTTAAAAGACAATTAAAGAACATGGGTAGGAGCATTATAGAAGTTGCAGTAAACATTGGGCATGCTCATTACATATATGACGCAACAAATCTTGAGAGCCATTTTGTGCGGCAGCGTTGGCAAAATGATCCAGGGTTCTCTCAAGTCCACTTGGCACAGCAGCACACGGTCCTGATTGAGAGAGAAACGAAAACAGTGGAGGCCATGCATCATGGCATTTCTGGGATTACTCTCTGATGTTTACAGTGAGGAGTTCCATTGCCATTTGCCACAATTTCAGAAACCATAGGCCAGACCTTGGTGCCTTCTATTTGCCCCACAGTACTGCAATTGTGAGTTTGGCCCCCATTAGTGACTTAGCGGCCAGCCCGTGTATCACAGAGGTATCCTGATCATCACCGCTCGTGGGCATACCCAGAACTCCTCCTCCCTGATCCCGCGAAATTGTGACATTCAGAAGGCTAGCTACTGTATTGTGAGGCCTCTTTCCAAGAAGACTCAACCCAATGGAAGGACCACCAGATGTGGAGACGAGGGCGTAGACCCTGCATTCTCTCTAGACATCTAACTAAACTAACAGGGTCAACCGCCCTAGGCCTTGTTGGTTTGGCATACCCTATACATTAAGGGTCTGCGCGTTTGGCTCTGCAGATATTTTGAACTACTGCTCCCATCAGCCTTTTCCAGCAAATTAATGGTGAGGGATAATGGAACTTTTAGTACAGGACATCTGGAGAGCCACAGGTTTTGTCATGATGCCTACCTCCAAGGAGCCAGGTCCGACCCAGCAACCCCAGAGGCAGGCATCATTTCCACCAGGGGAGTGCCAGCGGGCCCAAGCTGGGGCCCTTTGGACGCAGTCCTGGCGCCTTAGGCGCCAGGCTCATGTTGGACCTCTGTCCTGGCGCCTTAGGCGCCAGGCTCATAAAGCTAGACATGTGTTCAAGTGTTTTAATGTGCACTTACCTGATGCAGAGCATGCTGCCACATCCAGGCCCTCTTGAGGCCTGAATAGGAACTACTTTACCTGTGGGACTACTTTCCACCCGGGTGTGGTCGGGGGAAGGATACATACCTGATCGGAGGAAGGATACACACTTGGAACTTCTTCCAAAGCTATTTAAACCACACCCGATCAGCAACTCACGCTTTGCGTTGTTCTGCTCCTCGCAGCTGGACGCTCACCGTGTCAGCTCCTGCATCTGGACTTCAGCCACGCCTGTCAGCATCCTGGGTCACCTGCAAAGGAAGACAAGAGACCTTCCAGCTAATCTGAACCACAGAGACATCACCGACGATCCTGAAAGGGAAGACATCATTTTTAAAAGCATTTCGTTACGATCGCTGCAGCGCTGCATTTCACTCACCTTTCCTGGGTTCCTCCATCTTCAGCAGCGATCATCCGGATACACAGCCACTTCCCAGAGCCTAGAGAAAAAGACAAGAATAAGAGGTGAGAGAAGGAAGGGAATAGGAAAAGCTCAGTTTCCTTCTAAGACTTACCTGTTGGGTCATTCCCATTTCATTTCGGGTCTTGCTGCTTCCAAGCATTTTCCGGACCCCGGCCCCTATGGGGAAAAAAGACAAAGACATTAGATGAGCGAATGCAAAAACATTACCTGAGCGCTCATCTAGGACTTACCAGATCTTTACTGGAACTGCACGTTTCACTTCGGGTCGGCGCCATATCTCCGGCATTCCGAACCCCGGCCCCTATGGGGAAAAGACATCAACATTAGCGCTTTGTTGCAAGAAGTCTCCAAAGGAATCTTCATTCATCACCTGAAAAAAGACAATGAACATTATTATTTAAAGCTTGAACTTTTGAACTTGCAACAGAACTTTTAAAGCGCCTTACCAGTATAATCAAGCTTACCTGAACTCCCATCCAACCTCAATCCAGTGAAGTAACTGGGTTCAACGCGCCCCTGCGTCAGAAGCAGGATGGAGAGCTCGTCCATTCAGACCCTAAGGTGAGACTTCACGGGGAATCGTGGAAGGGTATCGTGGAGGGTTGGAAGAGAGTGGGAGGCTTGAGCATAACTCAGTCAGTAGGTAATACTCCCTTTTCACGCACAGGGGTATATTCCTACGAGCCGGAGAAGCCAGAGTAGAGGGCCCTTCCTGTCCATCTTCAGAGTCCTGCGCTTCACCATTGAAGAAGCATCAGCACTCGAAGCCAGACCTGCGCCTCTGTGGGAACCAGGTGAGCATTACAGAACGCGAAGCCTACCCACAATTTCCCACCCGGGCGCTATGGGGACTTCCGAGACTGACCAGCTGGCCCAGCTTTTGGGGGAATTACGGGCAGAGGTGCACTCAGCCCGCCAGGAGACTAACGCTCTCAAAAGAGAACTGATCTTATCTAAGGAAAGAACTGATGACCTAGCCAAAAGGTTATTACAGGCCCAGGCAGGGCACACTCCTTTACCTAATTCTGGAGACATTTCCACATCAATGGGTTTGAGTAACCCGGTACAAATTAATCTACTTGGACACATGCCTTTGGCCCCGCCTGAACGTTTTGCGGGGGATCCCAAGAAATATGCCGTCTTTATGAACCAATGTCGTTTACACTTTCTATGCAGACCTGGAGTCTTCCCTAACGACCAGACCAAGGTAGCCTTTATACTATCTTACCTCAGTGGCAGTGCTGCTGATTGGTCTATTCCATTGGTAAATCAGGATGATCCCATTCTCCAGAATTTTCAGGGCTTCCAGGCCAGCATGGAAAGATTGTTTGCTCGACACTCTCAAGGACAGGCCCTTGATAACGAACTGCTATCCTTACGACAAGGTAATCAGGATCTTCTGTCCTACATAGCCACCTTTAACTGACTGGTTGTGGAAACTGGATGGCCAGAAAGCAAAAGGATCACATTGTTTCATCGAGGCCTGCGCGGAGAGCTTAAGGATGTTCTAGCTCAGATAGTAAACCCACCCCAGGTCTGCGCAGACTACATTGACTTGGTGGTTCAACTTGATCACAGACTTCAAAATAGAAAAGCAGGTCGGTTCAAGTATGAAAACCGAGCACCGATCAAAACCCACGCTACCTCCAAGAGTACCGACGTATCTGAACCTATGCAAATCGGTGGTGTTAAAGGACCATTAACGCAGAAAGAACGAGAGAGAAGGCGGCAAATGCAACTTTGTCTGTATTGCGGGACTTCCGGTCACTTTCTTCGAAATTGTCCAGTTAAACCACTTAAGAAGGTGGTTGGAGCTACTGATAACGAATTAGTGACACCTGTTTCGGGAAACGACCTAGCCCGGCAAGCGTAGGGGTCCGCTTGCCGAGCTTGAAAACTAACTCTTTGACCTCGCATTTCGTCATGCCAATGGTGCTCGTGGACCCAAAACAGCCCCAGCAGTTGCATGCTATAAAAGCATACATCGACAGTGGAGCTATTGGAAATTACATAGACCGTGAATTGGCTTCCAGGATTAAGCTTCCTCTCCGCCCGAAAGTAACCCAAGATGTCATTACTACAGTAGATGGAACCGAAATAGCCTCAGGGCCTGTAACGCATTCCACTGTTGAAGTGACACTGGTGGGTCAGGATGGACATCGGGAAGCAATCGTGTTTGATGTGATCGAGGCCCCACAATTTCAAGTAATTCTTGGAATTCCTTGGTTAGAAACACATAATCCCAGAATTGACTGGCGAGCAAAGAAGATAGGTTTTCCTGATTGTGAACCAACTTGTTATCCAAGAAATCCAGCTATGGGTCTAGCCACAGCAACTTCCACCCCTATACAGCTACAGTCTGAATACCAAGAATTCCAAGACGTTTTTCAGAAAGAACAGGCTAACACGTTACCTCCCCATCGGTCTTATGATTGCCAGATCGATCTGGTACCCAATGCTCAACTACCTTGTAGTAGGATTTATGCTCTTACGGAACCTGAGAACCTGCATTTGCGTCAGTATTTAGATCAGTACCTAGCCAATGGTTTTATTCGCCCGTCCAAGTCACCTGTCTCTTCAGCTCTGTTCTTCGTGCCAAAAAAAGAAGGCGACCTTAGAACGTGTATAGACTATCGTGCCCTAAATCAAATAACGATTAAGAATCGTTATCCTCTGCCCTTGATCCCTGAGCTTATCGACCAGGTGAAAGACGCTTGTGTGTACACCAAGTTAGATCTCCGAGGAGCTTATCACCTGGTGCGCATAAAAGAAGGCGACGAATGGAAGACTGCATTCCGCACCAAATTTGGGCTCTTCGAATATCAGGTGATGCCCTTTGGTTTGTGCAATGCACCTGCCGCCTTTCAGTACTTTATGAATTATGTTCTTCGGGAACTTATCGATGTCTGTGTCATTGTTTACATTGACGACATCCTGGTGTACTCTTCTTCAGAATCTGATCACAGAAAACATGTTAGGGCAGTTCTTGAGAAACTGCGCCAGCACAGACTATTTGCAAAACTCGAAAAATGCGTTTTTCATACCACAGAAGTTGAGTTTCTCGGATTCATCCTGACACCTCAAGGAGTCCGAATGGACTCGCGAAAGGTGGACGCCATCCTCAAATGGCCATCTCCAAGCTCGGTGAAGGGAGTTCCGAGCATGCTCGGCTTTGCCAATTTCTATCGAAGATTCATCCCGGAATTTTCCCGAACAGTCCAACCCATCACCGCTCTCCTAAAGACATCCTTTGGATCGCAGAATATGCATACAACAATTCAGTGCATTCTGGAACCGGACAAACCCCCTTTTATACTTTGTATGGTCACCATCCTCGGACCTCTGACCTAGATCCACCTCTGACCCTGGAAATGCCCGCAGTAAATCATCTGCATTCCACAATAACCGAGCCTTCAAAGAAGGTGCAACTCATTTACAGCAAGCCAAGAAAAAGTATAAAGAAAACGCTGATTTGCACCGAAGTAAAACTCCTCCTTACCAAGTAGGAGACCAGGTATGGCTAGCAACTAAACATTTACCCCTCAAGGGCCCGCGAACCTTCAATCCCAGATTCATAGGACCTTATCCCATCAAAGCTATAATCAACCCAGTGGCCTTTAAACTGGATCTACCGTCCAACATGCGTATTCATCCAGTTTTTCATGCATCACTTTTGAAGCCAGTACAACCAGGAACCCGATTGTCCAAGCCTCCAGATCCAGTTCAAATTGAAGGGGAATTAGAATTCGAAGTTAAAGACATTTTAGACTTCAAGGTGGTAAAGTCGAAACTCTTCTATCTTGTTGACTGGAAGGGATATGGACCTCAGGAGAGATCGTGGGAGCCTAGTAACCATGTCCACGCACCTCGATTAGTACAAAGGTTTCACCGGAGATTTCCGAACAAGCCCAAACCCCCGGAGGGAAGAACCTTGGGAGGGGCCTTGAGGGGGGGTACTGTCATGATGCCTACCTCCAAGGAGCCAGGTCCGACCCAGCAACCCCAGAGGCAGGCATCATTTCCCCCGGGGAGTGCCAGCGGGCCCAAGCTGGGGCCCTTTGGACGCAGTCCTGGCGCCTTAGGCGCCAGGCTCATGTTGGACCTCTGTCCTGGCGCCTTAGGCGCCAGGCTCATAAAGCTAAACATGTGTTCAAGTGTTTTAATGTGCACTTACCTGATGCAGACCATGCTGCCACATCCAGGCCCTCTTGAGGCCTGAATAGGAACTACTTTACCTGTGGGACTACTTTCCACCCGGGTGTGGTCGGGGAAGGATACATACCTGATCGGAGGAAGGATACACACTTGGAACTTCTTCCAAAGCTATTTAAACCACACCCGATCAGCAACTCACGCTTCGCGTTGTTCTGCTCCTCGCAGCTGGACGCTCACCGTGTCAGCTCCTGCATCTGGACTTCAGCCATGCCTGTCAGCATCCTGGGTCACCTGCAAAGGGAGACAAGAGACCTTCCAGCTAATCTGAACCACAGAGACATCACCGACGATCCTGAAAGGGAAGACATCATTTTTAAAAGCATTTCGTTACGATCGCCGCAGCGCTGCATTTCACTCACCTTTCCTGGTTTCCTCCATCTTCAGCAGCGATCATCCGGATACACAGCCACTTCCCAGAGCCTAGAGAAAAAGACAAGAATAAGAGGTGAGAGAAGGAAGGGAATAGGAAAAGCTCAGTTTCCTTCTAAGACTTACCTGTTGGGTCATTCCCATTTCATTTCGGGTCTTGCTGCTTCCAAGCATTTTCCAGACCCCGGCCCCTATGGGGAAAAAAGACAAAGACATTAGATGAGCGAATGCAAAAACATTACCTCAGCGCTCATCTAGGACTTACCAGATCTTTACTGGAACTGTACGTTTCATTTCGGGTCGGCGCCATATCTCCGGCATTCCGAACCCCGGCCCCTATGGGGAAAAGACATCAACATTAGCGCTTTGTTGCAAGAAGTCTCCAAAGGAATCTTCATTCATCACCTGAAAAAAGACAATGAACATTATTATTTAAAGCTTGAACTTTTGAACTTGCAATAGAACTTTTAAAGCGCCTTACCAGTATAATCAAGCTTACCTGAACTCCCATCCAACCTCAATCCAGTGAAGTAACTGGGTTCAACGCGCCCCTGCGTCAGAAGCAGGATGGAGAGCTCGTCCTTTCAGACCCTAAGGTGAGACTTCACGGGGAATCGTGGAAGGGTATCGTGGAGGGTTGGAAGAGAGTGGGAGGCTTGAGCATAACTCAGTCAGTAGGTAATACTCCCTTTCCTACGAGCCGGAGAAGCCAGAGTAGAGGGCCCTTCCTGTCCATCTTCAGAGTCCTGCGCTTCACCATTGAAGAAGCATCAGCACTCGAAGCCAGACCTGCGCCTCCGTGGGAACCAGGTGAGCGTTACAGGTTTCAGATAAATACAATAACTCATATCCTAGCTACTTGGGCTGTCTGCATACAGGTGCTCACTCAATCCCTACCCAGAAGCTTTCCTAAATTTTAGAGGGAATCTGCTCATCTTCCCAGTTTGACATGTACTTCAATTTTTGATCAGCTGATGGCATAGCACAAACCCCGTATTTGGTACAAATGGTACCCCAAGGATCAGACATATGTTTTAAAGTGTTCTCGAATACGTGTTAGGTGCCTGTTGGTTGCTTTCCTACTGTGAGACTATTACCCCTGCTTCCAACATATCAGTAAACCTTATACAATCTCCAATTTTCCATCTGTGGAAAAAACCTCCACCAGGCAGGCAAGGAGGGAGTGAAGTCTGGGATTTATGTGAAGCAGAATGTGTGGTGATGCAAAGGCTGCAAGCATCCTATTCTCCACGAGGCCATCCCATACCTTTAATAGTGACTAATGGACCAAATTAATATAGAGGGTGGCTGGTCTATGCGGTTCATGAAGCCATACAATCTTCCATAATTACCTACCTGCCATCCATTTCCCAACAACGCGTGAAACATATCCTCCTGCACCACTCCCCCAGAAACCTTAACTGGGCAGCCTGGAAATAGGTGTCACTATCTAGGCATGCTAAACTCCCCACTCCTCCCCACTTTTTAGGTAAGCACAATAATTGTATGAAATAAATTGGGATAGTTTGCCTTATAAATACACAACAAGTTGTTGTTAGGGATATTTAGACCATATTTAATATTTTTTCCCTACTTAAACAGGCGCATTAGGGGAGTTGTGGATAACCTGTGGCCCTGCAGCTTCTTTGGCCTACGACTCCCATGGTCCCTCACAATTGAATATGCTGGATATGGCTAACGGGAGTTGTAGGCTAAAACATCTGAAGGGCTGCAGATTGCCCATCATTGCATTAGGTCCTAGAAAGAAGTGTTGGCATCCACAAGGAGTCCAGCATATTGTCTGCACCCTGACGGAAAATGGTTCCATATACAGGCCAATGGTTTCATGTACAATCAAAAAAAGGAGGGATGTGAGAGGAAACCCTACCATGTTTCTTTTATTGAAAAGATTTACAGACAGCCATGAATTCCTATCCTCAAGGATGGGGAACGGCATTACCGAAAAGCGATCTGCATATTGTGGACCCAGAATTCATCCTGTTCACCAAAAACCACCATTCAACCCAATCAAACGCCTTTTGGCAGAGTGAAGCTCCAACCAGTGGGCCTTCAATAAATCTCATCATTTTGTCAATAAAATGTATTGTCTTTCGCACCTTGTCAAATGTTTGCTAAACCATTGTTAATCCAGTTTGATCAGAGTTGTCTAGACACACCAAGAGTTTCTCTACACAAGCACCTTTGAGCATAACTCAGCACGCAGGGTCAGCAGCACTATTGGTCTGTACTGACTGGCATTCTTAAACATCTTTACCTGGCATCAGCCCTGAGCTAATGATTGCATCAGCCACAGAGTGTGCAGTCCTACCAGTTTATACAAAGGAGTTGAAAAGGTCACACAAAGGCTGTTGCAAGAAAGGGAAGATTGTTTATAAAACAAAGCAGTAAAGCCATCCAGCTCTAAAGCCCCAGGGAGCCAATTACAAGTAGACATTTCTTGCATGGGGGTTTCAATCAACTGTAACAAGTCTTGCCTTAGTTTGTGTAACTCAATTGCATCTAGGCAAGTTGCCTAATCTTTCTCTTTAAGGTAATCCAATTTATATAAGATGCTGTAAAAATGCCTAGATTCAAACAGCTTTTCCCTATCGTAGAGATGACCCCCACAATTTTCCCTTGTTGCAGGCCAAGCGCCAGGAGGCTGCCTGTTATTTTAGTTTTGGCTATTAACTGGTGCTTAGCGCCACCTATACGCTGTGCATACATTGAGGTACAGCTAGGAGGGAGATGGGATATGAAGAGGGACACAAAGCTTGTTGTTGGTGTTTTTATACCCACTCATTGACTGCCCATGGCAATGCTATTCCTTTTGGACATTCGCTCCAACTATTTCCCCCATCCTCCCCAAAACATCATCCTGGGATCTCTTTGAGCTAGCTTCATCAAGCATTAATATTAAACATTGGGTTTGCCTACCAGTGTTATTGCAAAGCTGTCTTCTGAGAGTTAATAGCTTTATTGGAGCTGTAAATGTGCTACTGATGTAATACAAATGTCTTAACCAAGGGTGCCTTCAATTATTTGCGTTATAAGCAGTATGCATGTCCTTCACTGAAGTCCAATTAAAAAGAATGTGGCTTGTGTATTAGACCGGCGTTTGCAAGGGACTCCTATTATATGCCCAGTGGCAAGGGAGTTTTTGTACTACCCTCTGTTGATGATGCTACAGCAACCAACCTTAGGGGGAAGGATAAAACAACTGACGAGCAAGGGAAGCCAAATCTGTCTTATACACGCGTATCATGGGCAGAGCGACAAGGCTCGTCTCTCAGGTAGGGGTATGAGGTTGATACAGAGGTACAATTAGCCCACACCCATAACTCCAGAAAATATAATACACTGATCTACAGAAACATAAATACTTTATTCAAGTAACCAATATGATACTATCAGGTCAAATAAGTCTTCACATATTATTACAAATTAATGCATATGTTATGTTAAGCTGTCTTATACTGCGCACTGTTAACATTAGTATGGTCTCCAAGCATTTGCGTGGCTCTGTAAGGAAGAGGGCGGGGTGGGTTAGTGAGGGATGAGGGCTAGTATAGAGGTTGTGCTCTTCTGTTGATGCTTGCAGAACATTGCCGTTGGTGCTCATCGGCTTTCTACTTGAGTTTCGACTGTGTCCACTGGCTTGTTGTATCCAATTGGGTAAGGTCCAGTGTCTGACATTGTTTGTTGTATATTATGCTGGGTGTGTGTTTGGTTTGGCTGTCCCATAGGGCGTGTGTGGTACTTGGGAGGTATGGGTGCCTTTGTAGAGAGTGCAATAGTGAATGTAAATGAAGGTGTGAGTGACTGGTGGGTGAATGAGAAGTGGTGTGATGTGTATTTTTGAATGTTCTGGGTGTGTCGAGAATTCAATGAGTGAATGTAAGAGAAGGTGTGAGTGACTGGTAGGTGAATGAGAAGTAATGTGATGTGGTGTGTGTTTTGGAATGTTCTGGTTAGGTGGGTGTATGCCTGTGTAGGGAATGCAATGAGTGAATGTAAGAGAAGGTGTGAGTGACTGGTGGGTGAATGAGAAGTAATGTGATGTGGTGTGTGTTTTGGAATGTTCTGGTTAGGTGGGTGTATGCCTGTGTAGGGAATGCAATGAGTGGATGTAAGAGAAGGTGTTAGTGACTGGTGGGTGAATGAGAAGTGATGTGATGTGGTGTGTGTTTTGGAATGTTCTGGTTAGGTGGGTGTATGCCTGTGTAGGGAATGCAATGAGTGGATGTAAGAGAAGGTGCGAGTGACTGGTGGGTGAATGAGAAGTGATGTGATGTGTGTTTTTTTAATGATCTGGGTGGGTGTGATTGTGTAGAGAATGTAATGCATGGATGCAAGAGAAAGTGCAAGTGACCGGTGAGTGAATGAGTGATTACACAGAATCTTGTTGTTGACAATGTAGAAGGCAGCGTAGAGATCAAGGAGAAGGAGTTCCAGTTTTCCCTCATCCCTATGTCGTCCATCTGATTTTTCAGGTCGAGCAAAGTGGATTCCTTCCATGTCCTGGCCTGAAGCCAGACTGACGCATACCCAGAATATGGTAGGTCTCTAGGTAGTGCTAGATCTGAAGGAATGCTGCTCTGTCCAGGATTTTAAAGAGGAATGGGACTGTGGTAATAGGACGGTAATTATTGGGGGTTGTCAGGTCGAAGGTCGTTTTTTTCAGCAAGAGGCCTATCCATGCTTCTTTGAATCTGGAGGGTATGCATTGGTTGTGAAGGAGACCTTGATGAAGGAGGCTATAAAGGGGGCTAAGGTCTCGGAACAGTGCTTGATGATGGGGCAGATATCACCTTTGCATTTCAAAGGTTTCAGGCTTTTTAGTAAGGCATTCACCTCGGTTACTGAGGTGCATTTGAATTGAAACAATGGTGTATTCAAAAAGGGAGTGGGGTGCTGAGGTGAGTGCTTCAGGAAGTTGTCAGGTTTGAGGGTGGCTTGTTTGAGGGTGATTTTGATGTTTAGGGAGTCGATTTTATGAAGGAGGGCTTTCTGTATGTTGGAGCCAGCCTCATCTTTCAGGATGATAAAAGGGGGAGGTGGTGGTGCTTATAATTCTCTGAGAATGGAGACGATTGCTCTAGTATTGGATTTAGCATTCTCGATTGTAGAATTGTATGTAGAGCCTTTAGCACATATGGTCTGCTTGTAGCGCTTGGTTGCGGTGCTGAAGTGATGTTTGTGCATGTCAGAGGGTGCTTTTTTCCATTTGGACTCTGCTTTTTGTTTTCTGGTGCGGAGAAGTGTACTATAGGTTTGGGTTTTCGCTGGGTCAGTGGGGCGATGGTGTGAATGGCTCCAGAAAGGGTCTTGATGTATGCACTGGCAAGCTCATTCGGGTCAGATGTGTTAGGTAGGTCAACTGACTGGAGTGAGCTAAGTAATGTTAGGATTTTCTCTTTGGTGAGGTTCTTGTGGCTACGTGTGAGTGTAGGGGGCAAAGCAGTGGTGGAGGACCTAGGAGTCTAGTGGGTTACATGGTGAAGGACAATACATTGTGATCAGACCAAGGGACGGGGTATTGGAGGAGATGGTAACTTTGCAGTTAAGATCTGCAATCCAGTCTAAGATTCGTCCTTTGGAATGGGTGGAGGTATTGATGCAATGTTTGAAGCCTAATGCGCTGAGGAACATTGAAGCCAAGATTAAGATCTCATAGGAGGATGGATTTGGAGGTTGCTTTGATGTTAGAGCCCAGTGTATGTAGTAGGTTATCTTCGAAGGAGAGGACTGGGCGTGGGGGGCTGTAAATGACATGGACAGTGATAGTGTCAGTGTTAGAGATGGCCTGTTTAGCTCTGAGGAGGTCGCAGTGCGAAACGTGGTCTGTATAGGTTTGTCTGAAAGGGAGTGTGATCTTAGTTATCAGAGCAACTCCACTACCTCTGGCATTGTGTCCGTCACTCCTGAGGATCGTGAAGCCGGGGGAAAGGCCAATAGGTAAGGCGGGACCAGGCGCAGCAGGAAGTCAAGGTCGTGAGTTGAGATTAGGTCACAAATGTCTAGGGCATGTGCAGGTATAGACCTTGCATTCACTAGTGCGCCTTCGAGTGGGGGGAAAGAAGGCAGGTACAAGGTGTATGTGGATGTTGTGAGGTGGCTTTCGTCGTCGACTTTTCTTTTTGGCATGCTGTTGGTGTTAGTGGGTTTCCTGGTGTGGTTAGATAAGGGGAACGCTAGAGCGGGCTCCTACACACAGATTTCAAAGCCTTGGGGCTCTGGTGTTCGATTTGGGGAATGTGTGTTTTTTAGTAGGCAGTTTGGGTGTCTGATGCGAGACATGGCCGTACTGAGAGGGTGCCACTTTGATGGAATAAAGATTAGATTTCCTTTGCAGTAACCAGGGTTTAGGCAATCCTGAGGTAGGTGCTGTGAGCAGAGGTACGGTGGCCACGAGTGTTTGTGCTTTCCGACGCGTCATCGGGCTAGAGGGGGGTAACATGGATTTGGCGAGATTCCAAACAGAGGGAGTGCGTGTGCAGAGGAGTCTGTTTCTTCAAGACGTTGAAGGCGTGTAGGAGGAGGCATGATTGGGAAAGCTGTGCTGTTGATGGGACAGCAGTAAGCTGGCAGGGATCACACTGTGGTGAGTGGAATAATCATCATATAAAGGAGCATTATAGTCCTGGCGTGTTTCGTGGACAAGGTATGATCTTGAGCGCAGATAGTGGTTTCTCTGTGCCGAAGTGGCAGGGCGGGAGGAGACACCGGGGGTGGAACTGGTTGGCGATAAATGGGGATTTGGCAAAGTGGTTTTCCAGATGGATGGCAACCCAGCTTTGGTGAATTCACCAGAGCGGATACTGGTTGAAAGGCTATAGGTGGTGGGAACGAGTAGGACAATAGGTGGTATGAAGCGGGCCGGAGGAACAAGCTCCGATCGAGGGAGGCTTAAAAGAGACCTTAGGTAGTACGGGTACAAGGCTACTAGAGCCGTGAACATACCTTAGGTCACTCGGCGTAATGTGTCCCTCTTGTCCCGGACAGGCCCAGACAGGCATGTCCTGTGGCCTTACGTGTCGGCCGTGGGTTTGTTTTGGACGGCCAGCAGAGGCCATTGGCCATCTTTGTGAGCCCCACGGGCCAATCGGAAGCAGGCAAAACGAAGGCTTGGCGCCGTACACCAGGGCCAGCCGAATTTGGAGCTTGTGACGGCGGCCATGTTATTATGGCCGATCTCCTGCTTTTGGGGAATAATCTGAGGTACACAAACAGCGTTGCAGAGCAAGATTACTTCAGGAGGGGTCAATTTGTTGAACGTCACTGAAATTAAAGGCTGCTTCCATGTCTCAAGTTGAGCACATGGGACTATTCTGTTTTGTAATCCCTGCTGGATAGCTGTTCGATGACGCAGCTGCGTCTGCTGGAAGCTGTTTATCTTCTGGGCTCAGGATTAGTCTTCAATTCTCTTAAAGTTAATCTAGCTGCACTTTCAGATTACACCTCCTATCAAAAGTAAAGTATCATGGTGGAGAGTTCCAGTGGTTAAAGCCTCTGTGGAGGCGGTTACAAGACTATACCCCCAATTTCAAATCCAACTCCCAGATGGCACTTGAATGTTGTCCTTACCAAACTCATGGGACCCCCTTTTGAGTAATGCACAAAACCAGTCTTAGACATCTCACTTATAAGACTGCTTTTTCTGCAACCATCACCTCAATAAGGAGGGTCACTGAACTCAAGCCCTTTCAGTTCAAGAAGAACAAGTTACTCTCTTACCTGGTAACGTTTTTTCGATGGGATGGTCCGACGACGTATTCCATATCTATGACAGTAATCACCACAGCTGTGCTGCTTCGGAAAATCTTCGGCGTCTGCGTCCTGCGTCGATGACGTCGACACGCCACCCTGGAGGACCTCCTCCGACGTCACTGGATGTTATAAGTAGGACGCACGACACCCGTAGCCTTAGTTGTAGTTTTTTCCCAGAACGTGTGCCACCAGTCTTCTGCCAGTCTGACACACAAAGCCTTGCGGAAACGTAAGCTGCAATCGCATAAGAAATTCTGTAGCGGGGAAGGTGGGGAGGGAGCGATATGGAATACGTCGTCGGACCATCCCATCGAAAGAACGTTACCAGGTAAGAGAGTAACTTGTTCTTCGAGGGGATTGGGTCCTCCGACGTATTCCATATCTATGACAGGTTACCAAAGCAGTACCAATGCAAGGAGGTGGGAAAAGAATTTACAAAATAGAAATTTAGCATGCCCAATCAAATTGCGGAGTAAAGGACTGCCTTGCCAAAGGCCAGATCCTGCCCCCGGATGGAATCGAGGGAATAGTGACGTACAAAAGTATGTACCGAAGCCCAGGTGGCTGCATCACAGATGTTGCGAATAGGAACACCCCTCTGCAGGGCAGTAAAGGCAGCCATACCCCTGGTAGAATTGGCCCGTAAGCCGACCGGTGGGTCCTTACCCGCCAAGCGGTAACACTCAGAGATAGCTAAAATAATCCAGCGAGACAAAGTCTGTTTCGTCACAGCCTGCCCCAAACGCTTTCCAGCGTAACCAATAAAGAGCTGATCATCCACTCTGACCCGGGACATGCGTGAAATATAAAAGCTTAACGCTCTCCTAAGATCAAGCCTATGGAGCCTCCCTCTCCTCTTTCTCATCAGGATGTGGAGGAGGATAAAATGCCGAAAGAACAACCTTCTGGCCTAAATGAAATTCCGACACCACCTTCGGAAGAAAAGAATGATGAACTCTAAGGACAACCCTGTCCTTATGAAATACAGTGAAGGGAGGCTTAACTGAAAGCGCCTGTAACTCACTCACTCTGCGAGCGGAAGTGACCGCAACTAAAAATACAGTTTTCAGAGTTAACAGTCTCAAAGGGCATGAATGCAAAGGCTCAAACGGAGCACCCATCAGAAACTTGAGAACAAGGTTCAAATCCCAACCGGGCACCTGGAAAGTGACGGAGGGAACACATTAGTGAGCCCTTTCGGAAACTGAGAAATTAAAGGAATTTTAAAATAGGAACACTCTTCAGACGAGCGCTTAAATATGGACAGCGCCGCCAGGTAACCTTTAATGGTACCCACTTGAAGGCCCCTGTGGGCCAAAGAAAGCAAAAAAGACAGAACCATGGGAATTTCACATGCAAAAGGATCCACATTCTTAACCCTGCACCAGTCGCAGAACTTCCTCCAACGGCAACGGTACAGGGACTTTGTTGGGGGCCTTCTGGCCGATAGCAACCCCTCCATCACGTCTTCAGGGAGGTCCCAATCCTTGTACCTCAACCTTTCAGAAACCAAGCGTGAAGGTTGAGGGACCTGACCTCTGGATGGAGAACCTGACCCCCCTCCCGTGAGAGCAGATCGTCTCAGTAGGGAAGACGATGTGGAGGGCAGATGGACAAGTCGAGAAGGTCCGGGTACCAAGTCCTCCGGGCCCACGCCGGAGCAATGAGGATCATCCGGGAACCGAACCTCCGTAACCTCCGCAGCACTTGCGGGATGACAGGGACTGCAGGAAACGCGTACAGCAGTGGGAATGACCACTCCCCCACGAACGCGTCTCCTAAGGCACCATTTGGAGGAAATTCCCACGAGCAGAACCTCTCGCACTTCCGGTTGACACTGGAGGCGAATAGATCCACTTGAGGGGTCCCCCAAAGGGCGAAGATCTCCAGGAGAATCTCCTGAGCCAACTCCCACTCGTGAGAGATCGCGCTCTGCCTGCTCAGAGCGTCCGCCGTCTCGTTTTCGTCTCCTGCCAGATGAACTGCTGAGATCGAAACTTCCTGCTGTATTGCTCAGAACCAGAGCTGCATCGCCTCTCTGCACAGAGGAAGTGACCCTGCCCCCCCCTTTTTGTTGAGGTAGTGCATGGCCACCATGTTGTCCGTCAGGACGAGGACATTCTTTCCTCGCACAGTCGGCAGAAAAGCCTTCAGGGCTAGCCTGACGGCCCTCAGCTCCAACAGATTGATATGGTGTCTGGACTCCGATGGAGACCAACGACTGCTGACTGTCAACTCGTTGGCATGAGTTCCCCATCCCATGAGGGATGCGTCCGTCACGATCGACACCTCCGGCCAGGGCAGCCAAAATGGAGCTCCCCTCATCAGATTGCCTTCGACGGCCCACCACAGAAGGTCCTGGGCGACCGAAGACGGCACCTGAACAGGGTCAGAGATCCTGCTGAAGGACTGAGACCACTGGAGCTTGAGTGCCCATTGCAAAGATCTCATACGCAACCTGGCCTCTGGCACCAGAAGAATGCAGGATGCCATGAGGCCGAGCAGTCTCAAGAACTCGAACGCTGGGAGTCTGGGCAAGTTGAAACTTGTGCACCATCTGCTGAATGTGATGAGCCCTCACCTGGGGAGGAAAACACTGCCCCAGGGACGTGTCGAGCACTGCTCCGATGTACTGGAGCCTCTGAGTTGGTGTCAAATGGGACTTTAAGTTGAGGGTGAAGCCCAGCTTATGGAGGGAGTGGCAGGTGACTGACAGATGATCCAGGACTTGCTCGGGAGAGCGTGCCCTGATCAGCCAATCGTCCAGGTAGGGGTAGACGTGAATCCCCCCTTTCCTGAGGTGTGCTGCCACCACTACCATGAGCTTGGTGAAGACCCTTGGGGTGGAGGTCAATCCGAACGGCAGGACCCGAAACTGAAAGTGCGAGTCGCCAACCGCAAACCTCAGGTACTTCTTGTGCTTTGGATGGATCGGCACATGAATATAAGCGTCCTTGAGGTCGAGAGAAACCAACCAGTCCTGAAGTTGAAGGGCCTGGAAGACTTGAGAGAGAGTAATCATCTTGAATTTGTCCTTCCTGAGGAGTTTGTGCAAACCGCGCAAGTCCATGATGGGTCTCAATCCCCCGTCTTTCTTGGAAATCAAAAAATAAGGGGAATACCATCCCTTGTTCCTCTCCGCTACAGGCACCAGTTCTATGGTGCCTTTCTCCAGCAGGGATTGAATTTCCTGCGCAAGGAGCGGATCCGGACTCTTCAAAGAGAGATTCCCCGGTGGATTGTCTTGAGGCCTCTGCCGGAAAGGAAGACAGTAGCCGTGGGTTATGATCTCCAGAACCCACACATCTGAAGTAATGGCACGACACTCTGCAAGATGCTGCGCCAGCCTTCCCCCAACCGGCGAACCATGGGACATGGCCTCATGACTGAGCTGAAGCGGCTGCGGCGTTGCCTGAGGGCAAAGAGGAAACAGCCCGAGCGGCCTTGGCACCTCGAGTACCTTGTTTTCCACCTCTGGCACTCCTACAGTGGCCCCTTTGACTGGCAGCTCCTCTCGCTTTACCAATGGATGAGTAATAACGAAAGGAACCTCCCCTCCATTGCTGTCCCCTAGGACGAAAAGGCGGAGGTTGTCGAACTGCAGCGCCCAACGACTTTGCTGCAGCTTTGGAGGTCTGCAACCTCTCAAGGCTCTCGTCAGCCTTGCTGCCAAAAAGATGTCCCCCGTCAAAGGGCATGTTGAGGAGCCGGACCTGCACATCAGGAGCAAACCCCGACTTCCGCAACCACGCAAACTTGCGTATCACGATGCTCGCCGCCATGGACCGGCTGACGCAATCTGCCATGTCCAAACCCGACTGAACGGCCTCACACATAGCATGCTTGCCATCCTGAACCATGGCAAGGAAACCATCCCGTTCATCCCCATTGGGAATATGTTCAGCCGCCAAGGAAACACAGTTCCACAGAGTGTGCGTGAAACGAGACAAGGCACAAATGGAGTTGGCCGCCTGAAGCGCCATACCCCCTGCAGAAAACACTTTCTTCGCCCAGCCGTCAAAACGCTTGTCGTCCCCATCAGGATGGATGGTAGGGTACGACGCCTGCTTTGCCGGGGCCGTAGCCGCCTGCACCACCAAACTCTCCGGAGTAGGGTGCTTGGAGAAGTAGCAGGGGTCACTACTGGCTGGGCGGTATTTTCGCGGCAAAGACTTGCTCACTGCCGGGAGACTCTCCGGAGCAGTCCAAGCCGCTGCCACCCTTCTTTGTAGAGCCATATGGAATGGCAGTACCGGGTCAGTTGGCGGACCAATGTCGAGGATATCCGTAAGGTCATCCTGAACAAACTCTCCTGGGGGAGCAGACCATCCTAAGTACTCGGTGACCCATGAAATAAGTCGCCGGTACGAAGAATCGGCATGAGTGCCAGGCTCAGGCCTACAAAACTCCACCTCCAGAGAGGTGTCCAGCCCACTAGCATCATGCAAGGACTGCCTCAAACTGGCTAGGGCCCGAGAAAATCTCGTCAGGCACCGTGTCAGGCACCATGCCATCATCAGAGCCCTCATCCACCTCTGAAATGAATTCCAGATGGCGGTAAGAAGGCACAGAACTGGAACCAAAGCCATGCTTGACCTTGGCCAGAGCCTTCCTAGGTGGTTCCCCTGAGCCACGGGGTACCCCCATCGACACAGCCCCGAAAGGCATCAAGTGAACTGGCGCCGACGTTGAGAGAATCGGCGTCGACGACAGACGCGGCGCCGACAGCATCGACGGCGTCGACACAGGCCTCGAGGGAGGAGCCCCAAGCGTGTCCCTCGACATCCTGGGCGCCAACAGCGTCGACGACTTCCTCAGAGGTGGAGCCTCGAAAGTCCGTTGACGACCTCGGCGCCACAGGCGTCGATGTCTTCTTCAAAGACTTCACAGGTCCACGCGGTCTCGAGCGCGTCGAGGACCGGCACCTGGACCGGGCATGCCGAGAATGATTCCACTTGTCCCCGCGAATTGTGACGACCACCCGAGCCCGAAGGCGTGCGAGCGGCGTCTCTTGGCTGATCTCGACTGACCCCACTCGGAGGCGCGGACGGACCAGTGCCCTGCGATTCGAGAATCGCCACCCGAAGGAAGCCCATTCCTCCGGTGTCGCATGCTTGGTGGGGTAAGCGACCCGCCGACGGGCGGAGTCCTCGGATGAGGACGGGGAAGGCGACCGATGACGGCGCTTCCGGGAGTGACTCGAAGAGGCAGAGGAGTGGCGAGACCGACTCCGGGACTGAGACCCACTGGACTTCCGACGACGACGCGGAGAGTCGCCCCTCGAGTCGTCCGTCGAAAGCCCCGCAGACCTCGACTTCCAGGGCTTGGACACCTTACCTACTGATAACTTCTTCGTTCGCTCCCGCAAGGCTTTCGACGTGAGCGACTGGCAGTCGACACAGTCATCTGTGTCATGGGCCTCCCCGAGGCACCAGAGGCAGGCGTCGTGTGAGTCCGTGACCGACATCTTGGACCCACAGTCCCAGCACTTCTTAAAGCCCAGACGCGGTGTGGAAGACGAGGTAGACATCTTCACGAAGAATAACTTCACAAACGAGTCGAGGTGTACCGAGATTCACGAAGCGAACAAGTTCACGGAAAAAACGGAACTGAGGCTACCGGCGTCGTGCATCCTACTTATAACATCCAGTGACGGCCGTCGGAGGAGGAGGTCCTCGAGGGCGGCGTGTCGACGTCATCGACGCAGGACGCAGACGGCGAAGATTTTCCGAAGCAGCACAGCTGTGGTGATTACTGTCATAGATATGGAATACGTCGGAGGACCCAATCCCCTCGAACCTTTGGTTATTATTCACAAGGACAAAGTAGTGTTATGTACACATCCACTTTTTTCTCCTAAATTGATTTCAAAGTTCCATCTCAATCAATCTATAGAACTTTCAGCTTTCTTCCCAAACCCACAGAATTCAGCAGAGAAAAGCCTCCATACACTAGACGTCAGGAGGGCTGTAATGTACTACATAAACAAGACTAGGCCACTTAGGAAAACGGATCAATTCTTTGTTTCCCTAGCCTCAGGAAGACAAGGGGATCCTGTCTCGAAATCTGCCGTTGTAAAATGGATTATCAAGTTATTTTATTCTCTGTATAAGAGAACATTAACATACACGCCCAGAGCACACTCAACTTTAGCTTTCATTGCAAACGTTCCATTAGATGCTATTTGCAGAGCAGCTACTTGCAGTTCAAGGAAAAGGGGAACTTTTCCTTAGAGAAAGTGTAAAAACTTAAACGCATGGAGAAGCTCAAGTGAGAGGCCAGGCTGTTACGGTTATCCCCCTTGAACAAATGGAAAATGCGACCAAGTGACCTGTTAATTACCAGAAGAAATGTAATGGGAAGGGAGTCCCCTTTTCCTGGTGTACCTTTATTTATTTCTTTTCTACACTTTCGATCTTTCTGTTTGGAACTCTGAAGGAAATCTACAAATACATAGCTTATGGAAACCCCCCTTGTGCACATTATATTGAGTTTAGAGTTTAGAGTGTAATGGTTAGTTCAGGGTTTGGACACAGGATGGAGGACAAACTTTTTGTTAACATCCTGACACAGACGTTCTTTAGTTTTGTTGAGGCAGGGAAACCCATCTTAGAGTTAGGGATAGATGGGAATCCCCCCAACTGGCTTATTATTTTTAAAATAAGTCTATTATCAACATTCAACATTCCACTGTGTCCGAGACTTACTCTTGATCCCTTACAACCCGCTGTATGGAAGTTGGGTGCAGGGCAGGAAAATAGCCACTGATTCGGACATAGGCACACATCTAGTCCATAGCTACGAATTGTAATTAGTGCATATCTGGGGCATGGCCAATGTATCGCACTAAGAAGATTTTACCACGATAGCTAATGTGTTGCACTAAGAGGATTTATAAGGGTTGCCAACGTGGTGTACCTAGAAGAGCCCATGAGGGTGGCCAATGTGTTGCGCTTGGAAGATTTTATGGGGTTGGCCAATGTACTGCACGAAGATTTCACGAGGGTAGCTAATGTATCAGACATGGAGGATTTATAAGGGTTGCCAATGCGTTGCACTTAGAAGATTTGTGAAGGGTAGCCAATACACAGCACCTAGAAAAATCTTCGAGGGTGGCCAATGTATTACACTTGGAAGATTTGTGAAAGTTAGCCAGTGTATCACACATAGACGAATTTTGAAGGCTAGCCAATATATTGCACTTAGTAGCCAATTCACTAACCACCCCAGCTCCTGTTCCTCTCCAGCATATCTCCCACGGCAGCCAACTTCTCTCCTGAGGCCACGGCCTGGATTGCTTCAGATCAATCAGTCTTTGCTGACAATGCCTCTGCCCAAGCGACTCCCATCTTCTTTGGGGTGCCCCAATACTCCTGTGTTTCCCCCACCCTCTACAAAATTTTTACAAAGCCCTTATTTTTCCTTCTAGACGCCATCAGCATATCATACATGAATTATGCCGATGACATTCAAATTCTCCTCCCGCTCTCAGGCAACTACAGACAGGACACAGAAACCCTAAACTTAGTATACCTGACCATCCAGGCTTGGATGGCCACCCACTGCTTGTGCCTGAATGATGATAAGACTGAGATCCTCCTAGTAGGTCTGGAAGCAGGGATCAAAAATCTTAACCCTTGCTACTCTTCCTTCATTACTGACGGAATCTCCATCCCAGTCTCCCCAGGGTGAAGACACTGGGTTTATACCTTGATGCCACCCTCACCTTCACCCATCAAGTGAACGTTATTGCCTCTTCTGCCGCCTCCATGTCAAAGTTGATCAATGCTGCCATACCCTTTCTCACTGAGGACAGCTGCCTGACTATTGCGCGTGCAGCCATAGGCTCAAGACTTGACTATTACAATGCTCTGTTTGAAGGTAGTTCAGCAACCAACACTTAAAAATGCAAATCATACAGAATAATGCCCTCCCTGCAGCCCTCAACATCCCCAGGAGGGATCACATTTCAGCAACCAGAAAATCTGTGCATTGGATCCCATTAAACTAATTATGTTCAAAACCTTATCTATAGCACATAGATGTTTATCCAATTCGGCTCCTCCTTATCTTTCACAGAGGATCAGCAAAGTCCAATCCACTAGGCCTACCAGATCAGCCTATGCACACCGTCTTACCCTGCCTAAAGGCGGCAAGGCAGGTGGGTCGGGTTTCCCCGCCATGGCAGCCAAACATTGGAACACACTCCCGCCCGCCATAAGGGCTGTACCCTCATACTGGGTTTTCCGAAAGAGCCATCAAAACATGGCTGTTTGTGTAACTTGTCCCTAAAGCTTCCTTCCTGCCTCAACCTGCAATCTATTCTACACTCTTTGCACTGCAAGTAACTTGGCTGTTCCATGTAACTTATCCAGGTTGTTGTCCTCGTGCCTCAAGCAGCAATCTCTTATGCATTCCAATCATTGTGAGTAACATGTATGTTTTCAGCACATTGATGCCCCTGGGCTTAGCACGCTTTATGAATGTAAAATCAAATAAATAAAGCAGATAATGTACTATATATGAAGGTGAGCAGTCAATGGGGTTGATGCTGCATGTTTGCAACATAAGACAAAGCGTTTCCATTTGTTGAAATAGCAATGTCCAGTGTTGGGCTTACATGCCTCTTAAGATGTGAACACATCTTTGGGGAAAAATTCTAAGATTTCAGGAGCCAAGCTGCCAAGTTCAGTGTTTCTGGACATGGATGGTGCATTGTCCCCTGATGCTGGGATAACGTGTTTTAAGAGCACAATAGTCTGAATGGCATTTTCAACAGGTGTGAGAATCACGTTTCGCATGCCCACATTGGCACTATTAGGATCATCTTTCTGGTGCAATATTTTGGATTACTCTGTTCAGAATGGTGTTGGGGAAAAGCGTCCCTCACCAATTCACCCACAGTGTGTTTCCCTTGCACCCTGTCTGGGGATACATGGATGCGTAGTCTTGGCATTGTGCATTCTCTAGTGTTACAAAGAGATATATGTCTGGATTGCCCAAGTCTTTGCAGAAGTTGTGTAGAATGTCTGAGTGTAACTGCCATTCGTGCTCTGAGGGAAGTTGCATGTTTCTGCTTAGCACACCTGCTAGACAGTTGTGTTCCCCTGGAACATGTTCTGACAGGAGAAACATGTGTTTGAGGGCCCAATTCCAGAGGTTCTGGGTTAGTTTGAACAGACCTGGAGAGTGTATCCCGCCCTGTTTGTAATACATGGCTGTACTGCTTTCTGTCAGGACTAGCACGGTTTTCCCTGGTAGCTGATTTCGAAACGCTTGTAAAGCTTTGAATTTTGTTAATAACTCTAGCAGGTTGATGTTTGTTTGACATTGCTTACGTCGACACACTACACGATTTAAAGGAGAAAGTGTGCTCCTCACCCTGACAGCAATATGGCCTGCTGGACTGGTAAATAATTTGCCATTTCAAAGATTTCACTTTGTCCACCATTGCAGTGATTAAACGAGAGGTTGTGAAACCACCACTAGATCGTCCCATAGACCGTTTGCTTGCAACCATTGTTTGGCTAGCCACTCTTGCGTAGGACAGATGTGCAATTGTGCGTGTGGTACCAGTTAGTGCATGAAGTCATCCTTCTGAGAAGATGCATGGCCTTTCGTATGGTTATCTGATGGCAGGCTACATACTGTGGAACTTGAAATAGCATGATTTTAACCTCCTCGTTGGAGGGAAAGACTATGGCGGCGTCAGGTCCTGCAGGTGGCCAATAGTGTTCCTTAGAATAGGACTATGTTTTGGCAGGGCTAAGTGCAAAAGGTGGGGAATGTACAGGTAGAGTTTGTGCATTGTTTCATTATTTCCTTTTCATTAACTAAAGTTAATGCAGGATGCCCAAACCAAGATGGAGAAGCAGTGACCTAAGCGGATTGTCTCAGTGAACAAAGCAATGGAATGTACTTTGAAATCTCCAACTGCCTGTTATTTAAAGCTCCTTAATTTTAGGGCCCAATTTAGTAATCTGATGGAAATCACCTGAAGAAAGAACACTGTAGCAGTAAGGCTATCACCCAGAGACTCTGAATATTCAGGTGGGAGCGCAGAAGTTAGTGGGACTGTGTTTGATATTAACTTTGGTACTGTCATTTGTTTAGCAGCACCAGTGTTTGCCACTGAACTGTAAATAATTAATTGATACTCTGCAAGGACTTGCCCAAGCAAGCGGAAGCATGAAACAAAAAATTAGCATATGAAAAGTTTAATTTCCATGAACTTTGTGGTGACGCTCTTATCCACAAATATTACCGGATGTGAGCGGCACCCGAGTCATCTGACAAGAGAGACTTTTCCGATCGCAGGAGAGTGTGCTCAAGCTGATATGTTCCGATCAGCGAATAGAAAGACAACGAAAACTCAAGCTTTCTCGTCCGGCGAGAGAGAAGGCGTTTGCAATATCGAAACATCACGCATGTGTGAAAATGCAGAAAGCACTCGGCCCTCTTCAACTCAGGTGCGAGATGGCTTGAGCGAAAAGGACTACTCGTCACAGTGTTTTACTTTTTTTTGGAAAGTAAGGAAGGAAAAGTGCACACAAGCAGGAACTAAGTCACAGGAATAAAAGAGTGTCCAGTAAGAAATAAGTACACCAAGAAAGAAAAGAAAGGGAAGAAGATAACATTAAAGAATACAGTTTTTTGAATAATTTAAGAGTTTGGAAATAGAGTAGCTCAGGGGCAACGTGCTCGCCTTGTTAGCAAGACGAAGCAGAGCAACACAGATTCAATCACTGTGTCCACGCTTAGAAACCTCTGGGTATTAAGCGCGTTATAAATAACTAATTAAATTAGTTAGGTATAGTTGGCATAGGAACTTCAATACGGAGTGAAAATTAAGAATTCAAAGTTTGTTTGGCAAACGAGAGGGCATCAGTTTCTCTCAAGAAATGCCTCTCAGCTTCAAGCAGAGGCAAAACAGGTAAACAGTGAATAATTGTAGGAAGGAGAAAATTATGTATGTGAAATTAATTCTGAGTTTGTTCTATTTCCACTGCATATCCCATTCCAAGAGTCCAGGAGTGAGGAGTGTCTGTAGTTTATTACTTTATCCACTACCTATTGCGCTTACCTGGGGTTGCCAAATCCGCTGTAGAATCAAGGAGGGTTGAGTTGGGAACGTCCAGAGAGGCTCTGTGGGTTCAGCAGCTTGTGCGGAGTTGGGCAAATCGTACCTGACAGGATGAAAGGCCCACGATAAAATATCCACCTGAGCTGTGATGGATCCCACAGAGGCCTTAGCTGGTTCTTTGGGAGACTTGATTAGAGAACTTAAAGAGGAGATGCAGGCTTATAGACGGGAAAATCTTGCATTGAAGGCTGGAGGAGTTGAATTTAAACATGTACAATTTACAAGCTGAAGGGGTAGCAGAAGCGTCTTTACAAAGTGAGGAGAACCTGGTCCTTGAACCTCCGGAGTTGGTTAGAACAGATTTAATAGGAAGCGCGGAACAAGGGGAAAGTAGCAAATGGAGAATAAGGTCACAGCTAGCTCCTAAGCTTCTAGCACCCCCAGACTGCTTTGGAGGAGATGTTAAGACCTGTCAGATATGCCTAACTCAGTGGGAGCTTCACTTCCTTTGCAGACCAGAGGCTTTTGCTTCTGAGATGAAAAACAGGCCTCTTTGTTCTATAGGGGCCTTAAAGACGATTTGAAGGATGCCTTAGCCACTATTGCAGATAGACCCATTGAATGAGAGGCTGCGATTAATCTGGTTATGCAGGAAGATTATCGCCTTGGAGAAAGTGAAGCAGATCGTAGAAGAGGGGCTATTTAGACTAGAGTCTTCAGTAGAAGTGGGAGGGATAGAGAAAAGGTTGGA
Organism: Ambystoma mexicanum; assembly: GCF_040938575.1. Lineage (NCBI taxonomy): Eukaryota > Metazoa > Chordata > Amphibia > Caudata > Ambystomatidae > Ambystoma > Ambystoma mexicanum. The sequence goes on along the minus strand of NC_090931.1, from coordinate 1,467,484,335 downwards.
GGTGTATCTGAGGTCAGGGATTTGCAACCAGGGAACCTAGAGGTATCAGGCAAATTTAGAGGCCCATTGTCCAAGGAAGAGAAGGAGCGGCATAGATAGAATAAAGTCTGTATGTCTTGTGGGAAGACAGGGCATTTTGTTGGAAATTGTCTGTGGTGCCCTAAAACCTTTCAGTCATCAAGCTCAAGATATCAACAAGTAGCCAACACCATTCAGGCGGCTGTTACTCACATCACCCTTAATGTATCCTTATCTGTAAAGGGAGTATTGAAAGGAGTGGTCCAGTAGTGATAGACTCAGGGGCTACCAGGAATTCTATGGACTGGAATGAGGTTAGAGCTATGAATATACCTTTTGTTCTCAAGGAAAGGGCAGAGCAAGTTAGAGCAGTCAATAGGTTGCAGTTAACTTCAGGTCTTATTACCCATGAAACAGTAATTGTAGAAATTGAAATGCCAGGAGGTAATTGGGAGGAACTAATCGACACTCCCCAGTTGAAGGTACTTTTAGAAATGCTCTTGTTGATTTACCACAATCCCAGAATAGATTAGGGTAGAAGGGTGGTGGAGTTTTCTTCAATCTTCTGCAATGAATATTGTTTGAAAGAGAATTAAGAGCAGGACAATTCAAAGGGGTCTACTGAAGTGGTGATCCCAGTCTCAGTAGCACATATGATAAGAGCTGCTGTTGGAATCTTGCCAGTGTTATCAAGAACGTAGTGATGTTTTTGGTGAGATTTAGACCAATGAATTACCACCTCATCGGGATTATGATTCTAAGATTGACCTTGAACCCTGCATTGTGCACAAGGATTTCTGGGGCCTGGGTCCAAAATACCTTCAGCTATCCCTCCACAAATACCTCCCCTCTCGAGCTCTTTGCTCCTCTACCTCCAACTCCCTCGCGGTCAGTCGTTTTTCTAAGAAACGAGCTGGGGGTAGATCTCTGTCTTCGGCTGGGGCCTCCCTCTGGAACAGCCTCCCTGCCACTCTAAAACTTGAGGAGAACCATCTCCGGTTCCGGAAGCACCTCAAGACCTTCCTCTTTTCTTCTGCCTTCGCTTCCCCTCTCCCATGATGATCTGTTCTCTCTTGGCACCATGCACCTGGCCACTCTCTGTCCTTTGGGCCCAGGTACCTGCTCATCCTGCCACCCTCCCGCACTGCCTCCGGGCCACCCCTTGCACTGTGGTCTGTATCTGTACCCATACAGCCCCCCTTTTTCTTCCTGCACTTATCAGACCTACCCTGTCTGCTGCCTTAAACCTAGCACTTGCAAATTGCTGGCTGCATTACCACTGTTTGTTGCCTTTATTATTTATTTATTGTTATTTATCTGTTTCTCCTCTGCTTCGCATTTTCCACCTCTCCCCCCTTCCATGCACTTTTCCCCTCCCCCCTCTCCCATGCACTTGCGCATTCTCAATGTCACTGGCCTAGTAAGATCGCTGTTTTGTTCTCCCCTGTTCCCCTCCCTTGCCTTGTCGCGCTCTGAAACACTTGTGTACGAGCGCCATAAAAATAAAATATCAATCAATCAAAAAAAAAAACAGAGCCCAGATTCCATGCAGTCGTATTTACGATCTGATGGACAAAGGAGAATAAGCATTTAAAGGAATACATTTAGGAAAATCTAGCTAAAGGATTCATCGGGCATTGCCAGTCTCCCGCAGCATCCCCATTGTTTTTTGTCCCTAAGAAGGAAGGAAACATTATTGATTACCGAGCTTTGACTAAGATTACCATCAAGAACAGATACCCGCTACCACTAATCTCTGTATTATTGGATCAAATTCAAGGAGTTACATAATCACCAAGTTAGATTTGCGAGGAGCTTATTACTTGGTTAGTCAGCGGGATACATGGACGACAGCTTTCCATACAAAATTTGGTTTGAATACCAGGTTATGCACTTTGGCCTGTGTAATGCGCCAGCAGCAGCTCCATTTTTTATCAATGAAGTGCTGCAAGAGTTTTTAGACATTTATGTTGCAGTATACATTGACGACATTTTGATATTTTACAAAGTCATCATCAACATAAGGAACATGGTCGGCTAGTGTTACAGAGATTGAGGGAGTAGAAACTATTCGCCAAGTTAGAAAAGAGTCAATTCCACTGTGAAAATTGAGTTTTTGGGATTCATAATCTCACTAAAAGGGATGGAGAGAGACTCTTGAAAGGTTAAGGCAGTGAAGGAGTGGCCGTCGCCCACGTGTGTGAAGGATGTTCAAAGTTTCCTTGGCTTTGCAAACTTTTACCATAGATTCATTAAAGACTTCTCACAGACTGTAACACCTATAACTGCACTCTTTAAGAAGGAAGCCAAGTTTGGTTGGACGCAATAAACTGAAGAGGCCTTTTTGAAGTTATAAGGAAGTTTCATTTCTGGTCCGATTCTTTTACACCCTGATCCCTTGCAACCTTTTTTTGTGCAAGTTGATATGTCTAATCTCGCCATTGGAGCCTTACTTCCGTAGAGATATATTGAGACGGGACAATTATATCCAGTAGCCTACCTGTCTAAGAAGTTGCTTCCAGCTGAAACGAACTATACAATCACTGACCGAGAATTTCTAGCAGTTAAGGCGGCTTTTCAGAAACTGTTTTACTTGACAAGGGAACAAGATTAGATTTTTTCTTGTTGATTGAGAAACCCAACTGAAATAAGAGGTTGATTTCTTCTTCAGTGCTCTGTACATTTGAGGTGTATCCTCTTTTATTAGCCAGTCAGTTAGACAAGGGTACACTGCAATGGACTGCCTGGGCAAGTGGGCTGCAACTACTGCGAAGGGAAGAACTTAGAATTGGTAGTAAACTGACCCTACCTTGAACCATAGGTATTTCCTGTGCACTGGCAACATTGAAATATGAACGTATGCATCTTTCATGTCCAATGTTGCCATGTAATTTATTTATTATTATTTGGTTTTTTTAAAGAAGGTGGATTATTTCCTGCATGGTTGCCATCCTGATTTGTTTCTATTTGACATACATGTCTACAGGACGCAGGTCTAACACAGGGTGCATAGTTAGATCCTTTTTTGGAACAAGGAAGCAAATTGAATACATACCTTTGTTTACCTCTAGAAGTGGAACCAGCTCTATTACTTTTTTCTGTAGAAGTGTTTGAATCTCTGCTTGTAGTATCAACTGATGCTCTTGCAACATTCTTCCTGATCTTGGCGGATGGTGGCAAGGTTTTTCTAAGAATTCAATGGACTATCCATTGGTAACTGTTGACAACACCCACTGGTCTGATGTTATGCCCTCACATTCGAGGGCGAAAAGAGTAATGCGATCTGCTACTGGGGATACATGGTAGGGACGTGAACGAATGTGCCATTTGTTGGAGGGGGCAGTGGAGCCTCTTGAGGCTGCACTTCTGCCGCAACCTTTTACCTCGCCGAAACCCTCTTTGATTGGAGGATTGAAAGGTGGTTGATTGACCTTGAGTTGAGTACCAGAGGCAGGAGGCTGCTCCAAAACCTGACTGCGTGGACCATGAATGACCTTGGGCGTAACGTTTATTGGATAATTGACCTAACATCTTTAAAGTCTCTTGTTCCTCTTTTGCAGTTTCAAGCGCGTCATCAACTGCTTTACCAAATAGGACAGAGTCCTCTATTGGCATGTTAATTAGGGTGGCTTGTGTCTCTGGCTTAAAGCCGGAATTACATAGCCAGAAGTGGCGTTTTAGTAGGGCACCCTGTACTACTCTTCTGCCCGCAGTTAAGGGTGCTTTTAAGAATAATATGAGCCACCTGTTTCCCCTCATTAACAGTTTTAGGTAACTGTGACTTGAATATAATCCAACTTGTTTTGCACTGAGTCCCATTGGGTACTATTGTAGCTTGAAAGCAATGTAGAGTTATTAGCAAGCACATACAATAGGCTGCTGACATAGCTACTATTTTCCCAAGGGTGTAACGTTTTTGACACTCCTTATATGGAGGGAGCTTTAGCATTAGACACAAGGACCCCCGCGCTCTTCCTGGTAGTGGTAACGACCAATTAATCTAGTTTTAAATGGCACCTAACATAACATGGGTCTGTAGGTGCAGGTTTAAAACCTTTTCCACTTTAGGGTCTACCGCCCTTTTAAGGGATGGTGTAGTCAAGGAAGGTTGGATATGTTTTTTTTTATAGAATGTAGCAATGGTATTGATTGGCTAACCAATTTATTTCTCATTTATAATACTATCTACAATGTCTCTGTCTTCCACAGACTCATGTGAGTTTTGAAATGATCTGCAAGTTTTCAGGGCAGATCATTAAATAAATGTTGGTCAGTGTTAGGCAGAAACCTGTGCAGTTTCCTTAGGGACCACTGCAAAAAGTTTAAGACTACAGGAGTAAGCAGTAAACCCAATTGGTAGCAGTCTGCACCACCCAGATTTACCTGGTAGCTGTGGCTGAGCAGTCAGACTTCTCTCAAGAAGAGTTAGGCAGTATATAGAGTATACACAATAGGGCTAAAAATACAGTAGAACAAGCAAACACTGACCAGTACTTTGGTATAAAAGTATGAAAATACACTGGCACTAATATATCAAGCAAGTTCAAACACAGTCACTATAAGTATATACCCCTCCCTAGTTAATTATTCGACAAGCATAGGTTAAGACACCACTTATTTAGCAAAACAGAGGTGAGCGCGTAACCGTAGATGGCACTACAATAATTTGTTTAAAAAGGGAGAGAAAAGGCAGAGTATGGAAATAACACAGTACCAACACTTTTAAGAAACCACAGCAAGTCAAGAAAGGCAGGGTCTACTGTAGAGCCAAAAGTTCATAGGCCATGCCCACTCTTGGAGAGAGCAAGGCGGAATGTGCCCAAGATCACACAGTGGAAATGCACTCAAAGTCTTTGCAGAAAAGTCAAAAAGAGGTTGGATCGGTTCAGAAAGGCAAAGTTAGCAGGTCTGAGGTCTACCCAGTTAGAAAGTCAAGGATTTACGGGACACCTTTGGACAATCTGTTGCAAGGGAGACCAGGCGGGACACAGTACCTGAAATGGTGAGAAAGCTCCAGCAGTGGCAGTTGTTCCTGGGAGCGGGTGCAAGTCATGGCTTCGACCAGAGGAAGAGATGATCTCGATGAGGAAGAAAGCTGGAAGTCGTTGCACTGCCAGGGAAGAAACCAGCCGCAGAGTTCCCGATTAAAAGGTACGACCCTTTTATTCACGGTAGTGGTGAAGCGTGGCTATCCGGCCGTCAGGGTGCTTGGCACGGGCGATTCGATCACGAGACATCTAGGAAGGCGAAAAAGGCGAGCTGGTTGGTCCCAATAGCTCAAAGGGAAGAAGACTCTCCTGGAAGAAGATCTCCTCTGTCGTCGGGGAAGTGGTGAGTTCGTACAGCAGGGCTCCACCGGTGGTGTCGTCGTTGTAGATGGCTCAGCTTCTCCCCTCTTCGGATTCTTTAGGTCCTGTGGCGACTTCTGAAGTTCCAGTCCCCAAAGCCCTGCTTTTATGCAGAACAACCCCCATTCAACAGCCTAGCTGTCACTCAAACATGGTAAGTGGTGAGCAGGGCGGCTCACCACTGGGCCAATCACGCAAGAGTGCGACTTGAGTTGCCAAGGCAACTCTGTCCAGGGTGCCTAATCCCCCTCCCACACATCCTGTAAACCCCAGACAGAGTGGCACCATTTGGAGGGCTTCTGTGCAGAAGCCTGCCAAAAAGTGGAACAAAGGGCTCGACTTGGGTTAGAGTTTAAGAGGCGAACACAAACGCCATTTTAAAACCGAGTCCTGGCAAAAAGACCCAACCGGGGATTAAATATTAAATAAATAACCCGGCGGTATCTTTAACATTGCACCAAAAAGTGGTGTGTTTAAAATCAATGGGAAAACAGACCAACGGGCAATCGAATTACCCCTACCAATACTTCCACAATATGATGGTTTGTACTGGTTCTGTTCACAATTTGAGACTAGTACAGCCAATGGTGACTTTACATGCCCTGGGAGACAGTAGTCAGTCCCAGGGTATGGAGTCTATGTTTGGGGTTCACTATGACACCCCTGTGTTCCTGAGGGTGCTGCGTAACACACATACCGAAAACACATGAAGCCCTATGGAGTAAAAGACCCCATAGCCGATAAAACACATTTACAGTCAAAGGACATTCTCAAATCATGCCTAAGAGTGGGAGAAAAAGAGTCTCACTCTTAGCAGGAGAAAAAAATAAACCCCAAAAATCCAGCAAAGCTGCTGGGGGACTGGGGGACTCACTAGGTTTGGGAAATTAGCCTTAACATAGAATTCTCCCTAACAGTCATCAATAGGAGAGCTGGTTCTAAGATCCACTGTGACTTTGGGAGACTGCAAGATACAAACATCAGGGTCATAGTAGGTGGGATCACTAGGATCATCATACCATGTACCCTGGTTATCAGTGCCCTGAACATCTTGATCATCCTGAAAGGTGTCATGTTATGCGTCCTCAGTAACATCAATAATGTTGTGAGATGGCGATGTATGCATTGTGTATTCTATGGGACTTAGCTGGTGGTTCCCCTTCTGTTGTATATATAGACTTTTGTCTTACAGGGTGAAGTTCCATAAAAGTGACAAAGGAGGAAACTTTATCCATTGTCTCCTCAAAACAGGCTCTGGTCCATGTTCCAGACCTGGGTGTTACTGGTAGTGGAAAAACTATTTCCTCTGGATTAACAGTAAGTTGCTTTTTTTGAAGAGAAAAAGACAACGGGAACTAGCCTTACTGTAACAAAATTAACAATTATATTCAAGGTGTCAGTTATAAATAGTTATTTATTTAACGTCAGTTTTAAATAAGCATTCTTTAAAAAGGGAAATTTGTTGGAAGAATTCGTTGTAACAATTCAGACACTTCAAAATTACTTTTCAGAGTCAAATAAAGCCGGTGGATAATCTTTGGATATGCTTCATACACTACTCCTGCACCCTGAGGTGACTTGATATGAAAGGTTATTTATAACGCGCTTAATACCCAGAGGTTTCTAAGCGCGGACCCGGGGATCGAACCTATGTTGCTCTGTGTCATCTTACTTCCAAGGCGAGCATGTTGCCGCTGAGCTATCCTCCCGAGACTTCAATCATAAGGATAGTATTTGCATTTATATATCAAACCAATACTCTTTTGTAGACTCTGAGTTGCCGAAAGGAAAGGGTTAGGGAAGTAAAAAATGTTAGAACAATTTCTCAGAAATTGTGAGACAACTGAATCCTACAATGAAGTCTAGATAAGTCTTTCCCAGCAGTACCAATATACAACAAGCTACCACCCATGGAGGGACAAACAGTATCAAAGTCAATGGATTTAGAACAGTGCCTTTAGTGAGCCAGGACTGCCAAAGCAACTTGGACACAGTCTACGGATCTGATGCACTTCTTGGAGAAAAGTCTTGCACAAAGTTAGAGTTCAGAAAAATCACACCTGTTAAACTTGTGAGAAGGGAGTTGAAATCAACTTGAAAAAGGTAAGCAAAGGCAATTCCCCAGTGAGAAAAGCATGGCTAAAGGCAACAAGGTAAGCACCCCAAGCCTAAACAGTACCTCTGGTTAGAAGAAGAGTGGTCCACCTGTCTTGGTACAGCGAGGAAGACTCTGGTTCCTGAGCCTCAGTCGTGGGGACAAGAGGGAGGAGGTCTACAGGGCTCCTGCAGCAGTACTCTGGAGGTCGTCGGCAGCTAGGAGCCCTTTTGGGTTCGGCAGCACTTTGCGGTTTCAGCACTTAGCAAACAGCACTGATGCGGATCACAGACACCGGTTGGACTTCCTTCACTCGCTCGATCCTGCACTCTGGTGAGGGGTCTCTGGAACTGGAGGTCCTGCTTCTGGAGGGTCCTTTGGAGGCTCCTGGAACTTCTAGCCAGATTCGTTGCGCGGCAGACATTGCACTCGATTACAGACACTCGACCACAGGCATTGGGCTCTCGCAGCAACAGAGGCACAGCAAGTTGGGGATGGTGGTCCAGTGGAGTTCGTCTCGGGGTTAGCTGGTCCCACTAACCCAAGGGGAGAAGTCGTCCCGTCCGGAGCTTCTCTGTTGAGGTGAAAAAGGAGGTCAGCACAGCAGCAGGGCTTCACCGGGCACTTCAAAGGTCTTGGAAGTTGCAGCAAGCTTCGTTCACATTTTCTACGTCGGGTGTTTCTCCCAGTGGTCGACTTTGCCTGTAGACCCAGAAACCCTCGCCTTTTAAGCAGTTTCTCCCTTTCATGCACAGCCTAGGCTGTCAATAACACAGCGTGGTGGCTGTCCTCCAGGACACCTAGCTGGCCAATCGGGACTAGTTGCATTCAGGCATTGCTAGAGACAATGGATGTGATCCTCCCTCACATCCGGTCCTTCCAGACACACTGGGGCGGGCTTCAGGGCTGAAACCCGTCAAAGGCAAGACAAACAAAGGCCTCAAACCTGTCTCAACGCACAGTGTAAAACCCAAGACAGACCTCACAAACAGAAAATGGCAAAAAAAGGTCACCCATGAGTGCTGTACTGCAGCTGAGTGTTCAGCCTGCGGTAGAAAAGCACAATGGTTGGAAAAAGTAAACCACTGCCGCCAGCCATTTTAAGTAGTAAGGGTAACATACAAATGTAATGTAAAAAGATGCCACCACGCAGTCCGCGCCAGTTTAAATACGATTGTTTTTTGTTGTAACCTGTTCTAAAAGCGCCCTTTTACCTCTGTGTCTGGAGCACTATATACATAAAATAAACGAACAAACAAACAAACAAATACGTTTCATTCGCTGATCCAAATGATCATGTCCAAAATGTTTAGTACATAACAGGTATCCAGTCGATTGACACGTGTTTCGGCCTGTAGCCTTCTTCAGAACTGGACTACAAGTAATTCCAACATTGTCAACCCTTTATACCATGAAATAATGGCATCATATAAATCATCACAAAAAATGGCAATTGTAAATGCATTGAATCATAGAAAAAATAGAGACAGAGATTGAAGGGTTGGGCAAGGGTGGGATATGTTGGGTGACCAGAGAAACACTAAGACAAAAGAACAAAATAATGAATCACCACAGAAGTGACAATGTGGTGTTAAAAACATGAAATCATATGTAAGTACATGTTCTCTGGGTATTACCGATGGATGGAATTCTGATATACAGGACTCATGAGAAAATCAATTGCATGTTCCAATATATCGTTCTCTCTTTGCCACTTAATGTGAGATAACACTTGTTCAAATGGTCGTCAAAGTCTGTTTGATAATAGTATAATACACTAGCCTCTATGCGAATTAGTTTAATTGCTTTATTCCCTCATTCGAAGTGGGTGAATGATCTATATGTGAGCCTGTGACACGTTGTGCTATTAAACAGTACATACTTATGGTCAAAGACGCAAACTTACCAATATGGGCATTAATGAGACCACCTTCAGTCGCTAATATCAAATTCAGTGTTCAGGTGTATAATCACCATATCTGTAAATGTAATCAAGTAATCAAGAAAAATACTACTCATAATACAATTTCTGTATCTAGTTGGCAGTTGTATGAGCAGGGCTTGCCTAGTGCCGTTTTCTACTGGTTGAGTCCAAGAAATTCAAGCCATCCCACTTTGGAATAGTTGTAATGGTTATTATTAATTGGATTTGGTGAACCCTAATTCTGACTGGCATTTCCTCTTTCAACTTGTTTAAGTGCTACCTGTGCGGAAAGCATAATATAATTGGAAAACTCGGAAAATCTGTTTGTGAGGTCCTAGACGTATAACTGATACTGATAACAGCACGGCCCGTGTCGCATTCTGTCAACAGTGCATTGACTGTGTTCTAATTCAGCAGGGGATTCCTTCTGAAGCACGGTCTACCCGTGAGAAATGTTATTCCGTAAAAATACTTGTCACGGATAGATTCCTAACAAACCCGATAAATTAAGTTAAACGTTTGTTTCGCCAGATAAACATATTCTGCTCATTTGAGCATTGCACTAAATTAGTCATGGGTAAGAATGAAGTTAACCGCATTTAAATGTTTTCGGAAATCTAGGGCTTAATGCAATATGTTAAGGCCTCACCTAGTTCATGGAGTTCCGTTCTCCTCGCTTGTGGTTTGGAAAAAGAGGTTTGCGGCGGCCTTGCCTAAGTATAAAAATAGAGACACACCTTCCTCTTGATTGTTTTTTCCTCTGAGGGTTTCAGACCAATCAGTGAGACTGAGTTGCTCTGTTGCTGGGATACGCGGTTCATGCTGTCTATGTAACTGACGAAGTGTGTGTTTAGTGAAACATTAGTATTGCTCTGTCTGATGAACAGCCTGTAATCGTTGCCACTGAGTTTAGAGGTTGCATTAGTTCTTTAGTTAGTTAAAGTTCAATAGTTAAACATGACGCCATTGCGAGTTACATAGTTTGAATAGTTCTTTGTAAATGACTTATGTGCCACTAAGAAATTAAAGCACATGATAATGCTTGTGTAAAGTACATTCTCAGGTTTTTTCAACACCTATGAAGACGCATAGTCATTGATGAAAGGCACATGTAGCCTGTGACACTTACAAAACTAGTTAGCAACTGAAACGTTTACACTCTGAGCCTGTAATAATCACTTCTGGTTTGGCAGAATGCGCTATTTGTGTCTACTTATAAGTTGGAAATTCCAAGAGAAAGACAACTTTAAATGATCAAAGAGGTCAATAATTTAAAACTCTGAATAAACTTGTCAGTTAGAACCCCTGTTTTTAACAATACATCTACGGAAAAAAGAATTTTTGTGAACAAAATGTACTTTCCCCAGTTTGCATACTCATAATGTATTGACCACAAAACATATTTGATGCAACATAACCTGTGTTATAAATGTGATTTGAACTTGTTGTAAACCATTCCACTTGAAAGAGTACTGATGAGAAGAACTTCCTCAGTCAGAATACACACATTGACTTCACCATAAATCCAATTACAATTTCAAAGGAACAACCATATCTCATGATCAGAATTTAGACCCATTTCCGTTGCTCGAAAGTAGCAAATTAGTTTTGCTTACATTTGTCTAAGAGCACGTTCAGTGCTAACCCCTCTAACATTCTTCTTGACCTTTTTTAGTCCGATGAACCTCTAGCTGTCTTTGTTGTGCCATTGATGTTCCCGTTGCCAATGCATTGACTAGTTGACTCCCTTCTTTCCACTTGTAATTATTCAAAATATTGAGTAAACCTATTCAATCCTTTAAATAGGATCTGGTTTTAGGAACATGAGGTGCCAGTAGTTCATCTATGTATTGTGACATAGGGCCTCATTACACGGAAGGCGGTAAGGTAATGATACCGGTGACCGTTAACCCTTACCACCTTACTACGAGGTCCCTTTGCGGGTTGGTACTTTAACGCCTGCAATTTGCGGTACCGTAATTAGCACCTTCCCCATTCCCACTATGCCCTATGGGGCGGAATGGGGAAGGGCAATGGGGGAATGGGGAATTACCGCCCTGCCAACCTTGGAATAGGGCGGTAATTCCCCTTTCCTCCAAGGCGGTGCAGTATTTTACCGGCATGGACCAAGGTGCTAATAGCACCTTGGTCCACCGCCTACCGTGTAATGAGGCCCATAGGCTCTGTGGCCCAGCCTATGCCACTGAGTATTGGTCTTGCATCTGGGATCCGTACAAAAGGTTTATGTAGCTTGGGTAAAAAGTACACAGATGGTAATGTTGGCTTCTTAATGGCTAGGAATGTTTTTTCCTCCTCTGAGATCATACCTTGTCTGTGCCATTTTAGTATTGATTCTTGTAGGATGATGACCACCTCCTTTGTGGGGTTGGTGCGTAAGATCTGATAATACCCGGGGGTCTCAAGATGTTTGTGTGCCATCTGTATGTAGTCTTCCCGGTTCTGGATGACTATATTGCCCCTTTGTCGGCTTCCTTAATCACGATTCCTGGATCGTATTGGAGTGTCCTCAGAGCTAAGCTTTCATTCCTGGTTTAATTTTAATGAAGTTTTGGACTTCATCCTGTCATGTTTCCAACTTGTACTCCGGACATTGATGTCTTTGGTTACAGCGTTGCAAAAGGTATCTATAAAGTTCTCTTGACTCAGTTGTGGTGTGAATTTGGAGTTTACTCTTAATTCTCACATGTTGATGTTAGAAGGATTGACCTTTAATTCACTTAGAAGATTCCGCATTTCATAGTTATCTTCTTGAATTGAACTTAAGAGAAAAGTGTTTTCTGTATCTGATATTGTTAGGTGACTTCCTTGCTAGTTTCAACTTTTGTTTCAAATTTCTTTTTCAATGTTATCTTCCGGGTGAATTTGAAAAGGTCCATTTTGAATCTCTATTGGATCTAGTGACGCACTGGGTGCAAAAGAGAAGCCCCTGTTGAGCACATTGCGTTCATCTATGGTAAGTTCTCTGTTTGATAGATTGTAGACCAGATTGTTCAGCTGCGTTGGTTGCCCAGGAATTTCGTGTTTGCCCTCATCAATCTTTTGTTGGTTTCTGGTTCGTTTCCTGATTTTGTTAGGGTGCTTGCACCCCCTCCTTCCTCTCCTCCTACTAGTAGAATTGGTGCGGTAATAGGAGATGGTATCTGAAAACGGACTTGCTTGGTCTGAGATGCCCCATTTCCTTTTTTATACCTTTTAATTAGATTCATGAACCCCTTGTTAGGGACCAGAATGATGTTGCTCCCTGAGGCAGTACTTCGGGATCTGATTCGACGTCTTCGCTTGCTGCTGAGACATTCGGGGTGGTTGCACCTGAGCCCGTTAGTACTTTGGAATTGTATTTAGACTGAAAGGTGTAAATGCGGTATTGCTGGTAATCACGGTAGTCTCGATAGTATTTTCTAATTTTCCTCATTTTTACTTCGTCCTGATGTTCTTTCAGCATTTCATACATTTTGTTGTCGTTTTTTTCTTTGGTTGCTTGCGAAGATTTCATTTCAGCAATCTCTTTATTTAGGACTTCAATTTGGTCTTATGTTCCCTGGTTGCATGTTCTATCAGCAACCCTAGCATTACCTTTGAACTGGTATTTAAATTCTCCTCCAACTTGTCGGCGCAATCGGTGTCTTCACCATTATGGAAGTCTGGAAAAATTAAGATCCTTAGACCTCTTGGGATTTGGTTGAGTTGGATATAATGCTTCAATGAGACCATCTTCCAATATCTGTTAATCTCTCGAATTGATGCGCTTTCCAATTTGATGAATTTGAAACATAAGTCTTCTCTAATTCTAGTTGGAGGTCTAAAAGCATGATCAGTACTGCCTCTGGGCGTAAATAATTTGTCTGCATTCTCATCTCCGGATAGGAGATATTCCGCCATGGTCAACTGTGTGTGCACTGGGATCCTCTTTCCAATAATGAGGAGAAATGTGCGATGATTGAGAGGTATCTTAGCGTGACATGATCCGTGAGACGAATTTCACTTGTCGAAAATGTGTCGAGAACGTTTTTGTCGAAAGACGCATCAAATATAGATATTAACTTGAAGTTACAATATCAAAAGTAGCGAAAAGCTATGTGAAGTCTGCATATGAGCGACCGACGATGGAGGAAAGAACAATCTGAGGCCCTTGACGCGTGGAGGTCCATGGTTACAGTACACGTCACACAAGGGATAGTATTACAAACATGCACTGTTGACGTCCCTTTTTGAACTTCGAAAACGAGTAATGCAATACTCTGCACCCATCACTAGATGTTGGCCTATGCAAAGCAGCTGATTATTAGCAGATACACAAGCCTCTGAAAAAACATATATACAGTCACAATACATATACAAGTCATATACAATGCATACAGTTCACCAAATACCAAAAAGGAAAGGTAAGTAGTTAGGCAATTGTATCAAAAGTCCATACTTTAAAATAAAAGTGCAACCCTAAGTTGAATGGGGCTTTGTGCCCAAATGTTTACAAAGTACCTTTAGAAGTTGGGACAAAAATAGGAAATGCTGCCAAAGTCTTTCAAAGGGATTTACATCTAAGCAAATTACTTTTCTTAGCTTCTAGAGCAGCTTTTTCAACAAACATTTTAAAAGCAACGGAATGGACTCCGATTTTCCCAAAGGATTTAGCAGGTCGAATGGGGGTCGCTGGAGGTAGGTTTTCACGCCGTTGGGTCCGGTAGAAGATGCACAGGAGCTGCAGGTGCAAGGAAGTTTGCAGCTGGGCCCAGGAGCTGAGTGGAACCTTTTCCAGCGAAGAAATGCAGCAGGCCCCTATGCAGGGCTCTTCAGGACACTCTACCAGACGGGGGATGGCCAGTTCCAGTGACAGTCACCGCGCATGGGTGACAGCAGGCGACACAGCAGTCGCGAACAAAGAAAGCCTTGCAGAACAGGACTGGTCGAAGCTGGGACGCTGAAACTTGGCAGGAAGGCGACTTGCAGGGCTAGCTGGACCCACTGACTGGTGGCACTTCTAGCACAGTAGCCCAAAACGGAGCTGGTCAGTCCACGTGGTGGTCCAGGGACACTTACGATGGCTCCAGGTTGCAAGATTGTGAGACAGCGTAGCGACTGGTTGGTCCCACCAGTCCAAAACTTCGAAGCACCAGCAAGGGTCTTCTGTGATCAGATAGTCCAGAAGGGCTTCACCGGGACAGCAGCTTCACCGGTTGCCAGGCCTTTTCAGGATTCATTCTCAGGTCTTCTGTCGTCTGCAAAGCTACAGAGGATACTTGGCTCTTCTTCTGATCTGCAGTAATGGCTGCAGGACTTCTCTTCTTGTTCTAAATTCAAGTGAGTGATCAAACTCATCTCTCCAATAGCAAGATCTGCCCCACACATGCACACGAGCTGTGGTCCAATCAGGGACCACCGTGGGGCTGACTCATGCATGTCCACTAAACATACTGGCACCACTATGTGTAATGCGACGATTCTAAACAAAAATGATCAAGGCCTATGTATCAGACAGACCAGGCCAGGCATACTACACACACAACTACCCCATAATTGTTACTTTATTGATGTTTACCTAATATTTAAACCATATAAATACAAATTTCCTTTTGACACAAACAATGCACATTATTCAAACACCACTAGTCAAAAGGATTTGAAAAAATGAAAAAAATGAACAAACGTTAAACAGTACAACACTAATACATAGTGATACCTATAATACAAAACAACGGCCAATATATTATTTACATCAAAAAAATCATGACAATCAAAAAACAGTCAGGATGAAGGGAACACACACAACTTAAATGTTTTACAATTTACCTATTAGGACAAAACACCCCTTCTTACCTGGGGGAGAATACTTGATAGAGACGATTCACAACACCTGCATCCTTTTACCAATGTGTATATATATGGACAAAATTGCAATCAGAAACATAATGACTGATATACCGTGTCTACGAGACACACCATATATTCCAACCTTTTTTTCCGCATTGTGTAGAGATTCTCTTGGTAGATAATCTGGCAGGCAAAAAAGGTGGTTTGAAACTCACACAGTTCTCTGGAACTAGTCTGCGATATGCACGGACACGGAAGGTCCAACAATGCACCTCTAACTAGTGCCCTTCCCCTTCTAACAGTCCAGATTCAAAGGTGGAATATATACACACCGCCTGCCTCACACACATATTTATCACACATGTTTCCGTTCCTTCAACATGTAAGTGAATGCTTTCTGACTTACTCGAACAATGCTTACAGCGAGGCGTTCGCAGGGGCCAACTGAGCTCACCAGTCATATGAATACTGCGTAGGAACTGCGATATGGGCCAGAATGATGAACAGCCCTCACTTAATCCCTCTTCCATCGATTGCGAAGACGGACTGTGCTAGACTACCTGATTCAAACGAAGTAATGACGGACTATCCCGTCATGATGTAACAACTAAAAAGTATATTTTCATACGCCTCCGTAACATACTAAATGCATTACAACTCAGATTAGTAGACGCTCCTCGAGCACAAAGCGTAAGTGTGGACAGGCGGCGCAACTGAACAATACTTGCCATGTTGAGTCATTAGAGCACGCCTAAAGGGCAGATTGCTGATAACCTACACATGGCTTGCACTCAGAGCTATTACTGAGTGAAGGAAACACTTATCCTTATTGTGACCACCAGACACGCCAACCAAGATAGCTGGACCACTCCAGGGCAGGGGAATTAACATATAATTGATATAGAGCAATGGAGGGGAGTCTATGTAATCACCTCACCCTGAGTCCAAGATCTAATTGTTCCACTCCAAACAAATATTTAATCTCGGATTAACTGTATCCAACCGGTAAATCCATCTTTGTTCCAGTTTGTACAGCTCTGTACCTTTATCGCCACCCTGAGGAGGTGGCCTTAACATCTGAAGTATAAACTATTTAAGATCTTTGTTGTCATGTCCTTTAATTTTGTAGTGGTCGGCAAGAGGATTATCACAGACATAATTGCGGATACACGATCTGTGTTACGAAATACGTTGTTTTATGGAGCAAATAGTTTTACCCACACATAGCAGATTACAGGGACACTGATGTAAATCACTTTTCTGCTCTTACAGTTAGTGTGCTATCTTAACTCCCATTTAATCCTGCAATATTCAAAAAGATGGTTTGTCTCTGAAATTACATGCAACTTTTACCACACCTATGATGTCCCGTAACAGGAGGCAGACCGCACAGTGAAAGGACTGTGCGTGCTCCTACAGGAACTTTGTATGTGTGCACTAATTTCTGTTTTAAATTGAATTTGTTCTTAAATGCAAACAAAAGGTTTCTTGTTAAGTGTACCTTGGTATTTCACCAAGTGCCAGTGCTTTTGAATAATACTTTCAATTTGATTGCTCACGGGGCTGTACGTGGTCACGCATACTAATCTGTCTACTGGAGATGTAGGGGGTGATGTCAAACATACCTCTCCGTTAGTGTTAGCTCCTCTTCTCAAATTACTTTTAAGCACTTTTCTTGACTGTCCCAGCCCACTTCAAGAGCCCATACACACATGGCAAGCACAGGCCCGCGAAAACAGCAGCTTTTCTGGCCAAATGCAGGAACATAAAAGGGAACTCCTGACCTGAGAAGGCAGGAAGAAGTACAAAGATCAAAATGACCAGAGAACAAGCAAATAATGTTGTGGCACTGCCACTGCCATCGTAGGACACTAACCACTGTTAGTAGCTAAACATGGTAAACGTGAATGAGCTACAAATATAGCAAAAATGATAGAAATATAACTGCTGCCACCAGCTTGTCTTCAGGCACATTTAAAAGTAACCAAAAATCCCTTTGGTGTGTAAGTTTAGGGCGATACAAAAGTATCCCATTGCACTGCATTGGAACATGCTGTGCGCAATATAAAAAACAATCCCAAACTGGGAACATGACAAAAGGGAAACATAGTTTCCCAGTACTGACAGTCTCAAGGACTCGTCAGTTTCCCCATGACAAATGAGCAAAACGCCAGTTCTACAAAAACTCAGGACAAGGTGTAAAACAAAAGCAAAATGTTTAGGGGTCCATAGACTATGGAGGGAAAGTTGCCTAAAAGAGGAATCTTTCCTAACATGTGGGGGTTAGGGAAGAACCAGGAAACCATAAACCCTAACAAGAATGTAAGAACCCAGTAGTCTGCACAACTAATTATAGTGTCCCAAATACACCACCCAACCCTAGTACACGTGGAAGGTTCCAGAGCTGATGGTCAGCGTCTTACACTCTTTATTTTCCACAATAGGGAGGTGAGTCCAGAGTGCAGCTTTAATCCGCTGCTGTGCCCATATACTTGCTTTTTTTTGTGGTAGTTTGTTTGAAAATCGCAGGCTTTGTTCCTTTGAATAACGGCTTTTACCTGCTCCAACCTCCTGTCCCCACTTCCTGATTCACCTGCCCTCCCGCCTCCCTCCCTGCCCACCCCATCCCTGATTGGTCAAAATCTCCCTGCCCTGCAGGCCTAGTCCTCTGCAGCGGCCCACGCTCGCTTCTTTTTCCACAATAGCGAGATGAGTGCAGAGTGCAGCTTTAATCCGCCGCTGTGCCCGTAAATGTGCTTTTTTTTTTGTCGTTTATTAGAAAATCGCGGGCTCCGTACCCTTTGAATAAATGCTTTTACCTGCTCCAACCTCCCGCTCCCACTTCCTGATTCGCCTGCCCTCGCTTCACCTCGCTCCCCGCCCACCCCATCCCTGATTGGTCAGATCACCGGCCTTAACCAACTCTCCCAGGGCAGCCCCCTGCCCCTGCAGCTGCTGCGGCTAAGGGCCCTGTGGCAAAGGGTGGCTCACACAGAGGCGACTCCTGATCGTGTCTGCAGGTGTCAGCAGGGGAAGCCAGTGGCCAGCCGTCAACCAGCAACGACCAACAAGGCAAGTGTAGCTGAGACGGCTCTCTCCTTACAAAATGTACATTCCCGTTACATGTTAATCTATGCCAAAACCTCCTGAACCACCATGTATTAAAATAATATATCATAGACTCCTAGACCATACCCTCCTAACACTTGTCTCACTTCTAGATTGTGCGCTTAAAAGTACTGTGTGGTATTCCTCCCTCCTAGAACTGCCTCACATCTAGATTGTGCTCTTAAAGATATCTGTGTTGTATTCTGCCCTCCTAAGAGTGTCCACTCAAAGATTGTAATGTTGTCATCTGCCCTCTTAAGTATGTCTTGCATCTAGACTGTGCGCTAAAGAGTACTGTGTTCTATTGCACCCTCTTAGACTTAATCACATCTAGATTGTGCACTCAATGACTACTGTGTTGTATTCTGACCTCTGAACTCTGGCTCACATCTGGACTGTGCATACAAAGAGTACTGTGTTGTATTATACCCTCTTAAGATTGTTCACTCAAAGATTTTAATGTTGTATTCTGCCCTCTTTAGACTGTCTTGCATCTAGTTGGTACACTGAAATTGACTGTGTTGTATTCTAGTCCCCTTTGTGCGCTCAAAGAGTATAGTGCTATATTCTCCCCTCTCAAGACTGTCACACATGTAGATAGTGCGTCCAAGACTACTGTGTTGTATTCTGCCAGTCTACCCCCTTAGCCTGTTCCACACCTAGATAGTGAAACCAAGATATAACTGTGTGGTTTCTACCTCTCACTCATACTTAGAATCGTTGCTCCTTAGCTACTACTGTTTCCTGCCAGTCTAAAAATGCCTATCCATAAAGTATTCCTATTAGCCTATCCAACTCCCTGACTAGTAGATTCAGGACCCTTCAGGACCTCCACTAGCTCAACAATCCCAGCTTCACAACACCAAATGGAGACCCCAGCTGACAAGAACCCCCCTCTCGCATCCACCCTGATTCCTAGAATCCCCCACTCCCCCTCCTCACTCATTCCCCTTGTCCCCCGATCTGCTCTCTAGCACCCACCTTCTCAGACCCCTACACCGTCCCTGCCCTGAGCTCAATCGTTGAAACCCACCCACGCCCTTCACCGCAGCCCAAAGTGACTCGCCCACTCTCCTACCATGACTCGCCCACTCTCCTACCAGCACCCTACATCCAACTCAAAACTCAGAGGTGCACTTTGGCGCGCAAAGGACCTCCATCTGCAGAAGCATATTCCCCTCCACCCTTCTCATCCAAACCCATCACCCCCCCAATCTCCCTCTGACTGCTATTGAGAACTCCCTAATACCCCACCCCAAGACACCTCGCCCCCTAGCAAACTCCCAAACCAGAGGAGCCCGCTGGCGCTCCAACCAGCCCAAACCCGCACCCTCTTCCACCCCTTCCATGCACCCCCATCGAACATCCCTCCCTCCCATGCACCCACCTTACCCCCAAGTCCCCCTCCCCTGACCCACCACAGAACCACCCCCCTTAACCCCTCACCGACCCCCATCTCCCATAAAGCACCTCAGAACTACCCACTATCGACCCCCACCAACTACCTCCCCCCTCATATCCTTTCCCCTCTCTAATAGCAGCAAGTCTTGCCCTCGCACGAACAGTAGCTTCATCTCCATCACCCTCTGTCCCCCCACCATCTCTCACACACCCATTGCTCCAAAACCTGTGAAAAGTAGGAAACTAGCGTGGTCCCCCTCCGCAACTGTTTACTCCTCACCACTTCTACCTCAACCCAACCTCCCAATCTCCCCATCGCCTACTCCATCACATTCCCCCTCGCCCTGCTTCCACCCCCTTACCCTTGACTTCTCTCGCACACCAGACCCCCCGAGCCCCACTCCAATCCCTCCCTCCTGAATCTGCCTCACACCCACTGACCATCTGTCCCCTCGCCCTGCCCTACTGGACTCTATCCTCACCCCTCACATATCCTCCTCTGCCCGCCTACTATTCCCAGCCTCCGCCGATGTAACCAATCTAACGCCACGGCCCACCACTCAAATTGTGCGGGCACCGTACCCCCTCACTAACCCACCAGGCTCAATAAATCAGAATGTCCCACTACCCCCCTCCCACCCTCAAACCCCCCAAGCTCCTCCAGCTCACATCCTGATGTCCTCCTACATGACCACAATGCACACTGTAGTTAACTGCATCCTCTTTAATGCCCTCTCTCTAACGAAAAACAGACGGCATCTTCGACCTCCTCTCCTCTGACAAACCAGACCTAGTCTTTATCACCGAAACCTGGTTCTTTGATGACTTTGCCCCTGTTGCACATGAAGCATTCCCCTCCGGCTACTCGCTCATCCCGCTCAATAGACCTTCCAGAGGAGGCGGCGTGGCAGTCCTTCAAATCTCACTTCTCTGTCTCACTTGTAGAATCTCAGACATGCATTGCATCATGTGAATCCCTTCTAGTTCAACTCTCGCTACTTCCGACTTTCTGCCACAGCTTCCTACTCATCTACAGACCCCCCAGTTACGACAGACATTTCTCAAACAACCTCTGTGATTCTGTAGCCACCATTCAAGTAAATCACCCCTCTCTAACTCTCCTAGGTGACTTCAATATCTGGCTGGACATTCCCACCAACCCCATGACCCATCCACTGGTCGACAGCCTTGACGCGTTCAACCTCTCACTGCTTCTGAACGGTCCAACCCACTCTAGGGGGCATCCCCTTGATTCAATCTTCAGCTCCCATGACCTGATTCATCTATCCCCCCATACCCCTCATCTGGTCTGACCACTTTGCCATCCCTTACTCCATCCTCTCCCCCGTCCCTCCCGCTACACCACCACTGGCCTCCCCCGAGACCTCAAATGCTGGAATGAAGTAAAGATCCTCCCTGATCTAGCCGAAGCCCTACTTCTTAGATCCCCTACAATCCCCCCCCGCAGACAGATCCCTAACCATCGACTCCTTTGACTCCTGGCTCAATGAATCATTAATTCCTCTCACCCGCTTCCTCCCGCAATGGACCATTTCCCAAATGGTTGACGTCTGAACTAAAACGCCAAAAAACAAAAACTTCTGGAACGCAAGTGGCGAGCCTCAAAGACAGATCTCAGCAGATACGTTTTTGCCTTGCAGCATCGCAACTACAAAGCCAAAATCCGGAATGCCAAAAAAGCCTATTACAACAAACGAATTCTCAACCGTGGAAACAGCAGTAAAGAACTCCATAGAATAATTTCTGAATTCCTCAAACCCACTTGCACCTCTACCCAATCTGCCCCATCACAATCTCTCTGTGACACACTATTGATACACTTCTACACCACCGTTCTTGACAAGACGACCGCCTTTAACAAGAAACTGTCCCTCCTCCCCCCTCAATGACCAAGCAACCCTACAGCCCCCCACCCTCCTCCACCCCAACTCCTGATCCACCCACCTCGAACTCGTTCAGACCCATCTCCAAAGATGAGTTTCTTGACCTACTATCTGCTAGAAAACCCCCTTGACCCCTGCCCCGCCTCTGTCCTAAAAGAAATATTCTCATCCACCTGCGCAGGAGAACACGCGAGAACCATATTGAATGATTCTCTCACCTCTAGCATCTTCCCCGATGCCTTCAAAATTGTGCATGTCAAGCCTCTTCTTAAAAAACCATCCCTCGACCCCCTTGACCCCAAAAACTACAGACCCATCTCGAACACCAGATTCCTTGCAAAACTCATCGACCAAACAGCGTACTCCCAGCTAAAGGCCTTTGTTGAATCCAACAACCTCCTCGGCCACGCACAATCAGGCTTCGGCCACAATATGGAACTGAAACCATGCCGACTTCAATTTAAGATGACCTTAAGATCACTGCAGACTCTGAAGGATGTGCTGCACTAATTCTCCTCGACCTCTGCAGCCTTTGACACTATTAACCACTCAATCCTCCTTGACCATCTCCACTCCCTTGGAATCTGTGGCACCACCTTCAAATGGATTGCCTCCTTCCTCAGCAATGGAAAACAATAACCCTCCTCTCCCCTTATATCTCAGTTGCTCGCTCGGTTAATACTGGAGTACCGCAAGGCGCATGTCTATCTGCCCTCCTATTCAACCTCTATATGTCCACCCTTCCTGGAATCATCCTCCCACACAACATATCGTGCTACAACTACGCTGATGATACCCAAATCATCCTTAAAATCCACAACTCAGACACCAACCCCCAGCCCGACCTTCAAGCTTGTCTCCTAAATATCGACCGATGGATGACAATAAACCACCTCCTCCTAAACCCCACAAAAAACAAATTCATGGTGTGCAGAAACACTGCGCTTCTACCGCATCCTCTCCCTTGGCCCCCTTCCCTGGGCCAAACCCCTCCCCCTCCGACACAGTAAAAAACCTAGGCTGCGCTATGTACTCTGGCTTAACCCTCTCCCGGCAGATCAACAATGTGTCTAGCCACTACCATCTCAAACTTCTCAGACGCATCTTCCCCTACCTCTCCTTCCCAAAAAGACTTGCCGCAGTTATGTCCATCATAATATCGAGAATGGACTATGCGAACTCCCTATACCTAGGAGTCTCGGCATACCACCTTAAACTCCAAAGAGCGCAAAACGCTGCTGTGAAGCTTCTCCTCACCCTAGGCCCAAGAGACAACACCTCTCCTGCTCTCCGAACCCTCCACTTGCTCCCAGTCGGAGGAAGAACCACTTTCAAGATCCTGTGCATCACTTACCGTGCAGTGCACAAGACCAGCCCATTATACCTGCAAGAAAAGCTAAAACCTTACCTCCCATCGCGCACCCTAAAATCAAGCACTGCCTTCCTTTTAGTGATCCCTACCACTGTCAGGATTGGAGGTTCTGCTTTCTCAGTCTTGGCCCCAACTCTGTGGAACTCGCTTCCCCCACAAATTCGACACACCCAAGACTATTTGACATTCCGCAAAGTACTAAAAACGTGGCTCTTCCCATAACAAAGACCTCATCCCAAGAAACGATTGAATTTCCAAGACACTGAGAGACTAAATACAATGTGACCCAACCATGGGCCTCATCACGACTTTGGCGGTAACCCTTAAATCTGGCGGTAGCGCTATTACCGCCGGATTTAAGGGTTCGACAAATCAGGACTTCGGTGGATTTCCCCCCAGCCCTTGGCTGGGGGGAAATCCGCCAAAGATTCGCGCTATTACCGCCGGCGGGAAATCCGCCGGCGGTAAGAGCGCGAATTTTCCCCATTGAGCCCAATGGGGAATGGGCTCAATGGGGAATGGGGACTCCCAAGTCCGCCAAAGTCGTGATCCCGCGCTATTAGCGCCGGGGGCTATGGCGGTCGCGCTAATAGCCCCCGCGCTAATAGCGTTACCGTTACCGCCCAAGTCGTGATGAGGCCCCATGTCAGCAAAGAACACGATTATCGACTCTGCCATAGACATCACTATCCCTGAAAACTGAATAATGGATATCCTTAGATCATCACTCCTCCAAAGCTGTGTACTCCAGCCCATTTGACCCGTCCCATCACTCTATGCCCCCGCCCAGGATCCCAGTGATATCACCCGGGATCATCGCGTGATCACTGTGTAGCCCTACCCAATACTGCCGCTACACACACCATCCGCCCCAGCGGACTGCGTATCACTACGTGCCCCTTAGTCGCTGTGTCTCACTCTCCCCACCCCTAAGCCCCCGTTTTGTCACTGCACACCCCACCCTCACTCAGGTGAATGACTATGTACCCTCGTGCTGTCATAAAGTGCTCTAGCCATTTACCTCTCTCTTTCCCGGGATATCGCTGTCTGCCCAACCATCTAGTCCCGTGATGTTCGATATACCCAGCCCATTGTCCCTGTACTGCCTGTGTCCCCTGCCCACTTACTACCCCATATTCATTGTAACCAAACCCATGCTATTGCTATACACCCAACCCCTCCATGCCCCTCAAGTCGCTTCAACACACCTAGCCCTGTGATCTCGCATTGTACCCTGTGTGTCGCTGTATACCCCTACCCCCTGCTGCCGTGATGTGCTATGCATTCGTCTGTATTGCCTTCCCCTCCAGTCCCCGTGATGTTGCTGTATGCCCACAGCGCCCGTGTGTCGCTTTGTTCCCTGCCCTCTTCCCCACATCGTTATATATCCCTCTAGCCGTTCCGTCCTATCACTACCGCCTAGCCCTCTTGTCTCTGTGTGCCCCTCTGTACCCGTTTGTCGCTATGTACCCCTGCCCTCCAAATCCTGCAATACCGCTATATATCCCTCTGTGTCGCCCACCCCTCTAGTCCCCATAATCCCACTGTGTGCCCCACTGTGCCTGTGTATCGCTATGCACTATGCCTTTATGTTTCCAAGATGTCGCTATGTACCTTTCTCACCCGCCCGGTCCAATCGCAGTAAGCTCAGCCATCCGCTGCTGATGGCCCAGTGTGTCGCTGTGTTCCCCAGCCCTCCTACTCCCGCGACATCGCTATATTTCCCCCTGAAGTATCCCATTGCCTCAAGTTCCGGCGATGTTGCTGTATCACCCACAGCGCTCCTGTGTCTCTTGTACCCTGGCCCCCCGTCCCGGTGCTGCAAGCCCATCCTTCCAATCACTGTGTATCCGTCTGGCACCATGCCCTGACACAATAAACCCAGTCCTCTAATCCTGCGATGTCCCTGAGCACCCCTACCCCACAGCTCCTGCGTTGTTGCTGTGCACGCCTGCCCCACAGGCCCGCCCTGGACCCCTCTGGACCCTGTGACTGTACACCCAGCCGCTAGTCCCTGCGAAATCCCTCTTGTGCCCTACCACTCCAGCCTCCGGGCCGTTGATGCACCACCTCCTGTGATATCTCTGTGCACCCATACCCCTCTCCTGCCCCACGTACTGACGGCCTGCCCAGGCCTCTAAAGTCCCCTTATGGCACTGTATACCCAGCCCTTTCGCCCCCGGTATCCTTGCCCCTGCATGCTTACCACACCACTTGCTTGAAGCGCATTATCCTTAGGCGCCTCATGCATGCACCTTCATATCATATCAACAGGCTTACTCTCTTCTCTACACCACCACTCAATTAAAGTACAGCTATACCCCTCGATAAATACAGCCTAGCTGCTCACATACGAACACTACCCCACGAACACCTCATCACTCTTAATAAAACGCACCTATATCCCATGACAAACCGGCCTAGCTGCTCACGTAAGCGTCCTACAGGCATAACGCAGCCAGAACCCAGTCCACCCATCCAGACTGCACACATTCACCTGATATCTCCACCACCACACCTAATGCTAGAATGCAGCTATCATCAGGCCATTACACCAGCTGCACACATAACTGGTGCACCCACGCACCCTACAACACTAACTCTCTCTACTCGCTCTACTGACCTTGACTGTGGCCCCAAGGGCGTTCAACCTACCAGCGCTTTGAGGTCATACCAATGATATATAGAGCGTTATATAAATGCCAAATAACATAACATATGGCAGGATATAGAATTAATAATGGAAACGCAATTTTATCCAAGGGCAAATGGGGTAAAATCCCTAAGGACTAAAACACAATTCACTGTTAGGACTGATTTGCTATGATCTGGCCCGGTGGAGAGATGTATAGAAGGCCAACCTATATTGTGACAGGGACAACTCTGGGGAGCTGTAGCCAAACCAGTTCAGGTAGCAGTGACGGGCGGTCTATACCACGTTCTTCAGAGGTGCTGATCTTGTAAAGGGTCCACAATGAGTTCACACAATGGGAATCACAGATTACACTTAGACAGGATGCATTCGAATAGTTATTATTTATTGGCCAAAACACACTATAGAAAGAAATGACTACTGGCAAGTAGAGTTATCACACAACACTGATACAAATCGATATATATATACATTCACATATTATAGGGCATAATACATATCACAAACTCCTGAAAAGGAAAGGTAAGTTTAGTATTATGCACTTAAGAATGACCCCTAATTTAAATTGTCTAAGTTGTCTGGGGCCTTTTGCCCGATAGTTCAGGTAAAAGTTCCACAGAAACTTTGAAGCAGGAATAAATGCAGGTAGGGTCTCTGGGGTCCAGTGAAGGGTTCTTATGGTTATAGTACAACTTAAACTAGCTAACAGAAGTAGCCCCAACTTTCAGAAGTCTTGCACAAGCAAGTAATGGCAAAGCCAAAAGTGTTACAATAAAGTTTATTATAAGCCCATTGGCTTATAATGGGAGTATAGGGGTAGGTAGGAAGCTCTGTAACGTACCCCCGTACTCTGATTCTTCCCCAGACTTGGCAGAACAAAGGAAGAGGGCCTGAGGTTGCTTTTCCCACCAAAAGTCGCAGTCCTTGATATTATTATTAGAAACCCCCATCTCTTTTTGCTGGACTTTAAATTTCTAACCTGGAGGGAGTGAGACCTTTTTCCCACTCTCTCGTGTATTTTTCTGATTTGGACTCTGTGTTTCTTTTGACTCTGGCGTCTGACAAACTCCATAGGCATCATCTTTTACATTGTGATACACAGCACCTTCAGTGCAGTGGCACAGGGGAGTCTCTTAGATTTCCCAAAGGTTTAAATACCTTCTCTTGGTAAAACTACTGTTTCCAAGAGCAGTGAAGTGAAATTGACTTTACTTACATTGTGTAACTTTCTAGACCCAGCACACACTATCTTACCATAGGGTACTGGAGGGGTTACTTAGTATCCCCTTTGTCTAGTTTCTCATGTAACATTTTTCTATGTTAGCCTTTCTACAATTAATGGCTTGTGGCAGTAGTTTACTTTTTCCTACTATTGTGTGTTTCTACCGCGAGCTGCAATTGCAGCTGGAATAAAGCACCCATGGGTGCTCCTTTTGTCAAAATGGCCTGGTCTTCTTTTTTCGCCATTTCTTGTTGGATATGTACTTCTTGAGATTTACTCAACTAGCCAAACCAGGTTTGGTCCCTTTGTTTGTTTTGTCTTTGGCAGGATTCACGAGTGAAGCCTGACTCTGGCTCCAGCGTGTCTAGCAGGGCAGGGCAGGAAGCGAGGGAGGTGCCTGAAACTCCCTGTGCTTAGTCTCCTTGGTTACAGGAATGCACCCAAGGCTGATTGGTTGGAGGGCTGTCCTCAGAAGACCGCCACCCTGCTGTGTGAGTGACAGATAGGCTGCAAATTAATGGGAGAAACCTGCATAAAAGGCGAGGCTTTTTGCTTGGAGGGCAGAGTCAACCACTGGACGAAGGAATCCGAAGAAGAACTTGGAAGTGACGCCTGATGCAACTCCGGGGCCGTTGGTTTGCCCGGTGAAGCGCTGCTGCAGTGATGAAGCTCCGAATTTGCCTCGCCTAGAGAAGTCCTCCAAAGGACGACTTCTTCCCTTGGGTTGGTGGGACCAATCAACCCCAAGACAAGCTCTTCTGGAAATCCTCTCGGAGCTGGCTAGCATTGCAGCTGCAGGAACCAAAGTGCTAGGGAGAGGAACACCAGAATCGAGTGAGTGTAAGTTGGATCCGAGCTCCAGGAAGATCTTCCGGACTCCCAAGAAGCAGGACTGACCAAGCCTGAGCCCATTCAACAGACTGCTGGACCCCAGATGCGAGGAAAGTCCAAAGTGGTATCCGAGAACCGCAGTTTTGCTATTTGCATGAGACGCGAGGAGCTGAAACCGCGAAGCGCCACTGATCTGAAGTTTGCCCATTGCTGCCGCTGACCTTCAATTCGTAGTGCAGGAGTCCCCAGACGTCCTCCCTCTTGTCTCCATGACTGAGGCCCAGGAACTAAAGGATCTGCAGACCTACACAGGAAAAGGAGCCAACTGCAACCAATTTCTTCTAACCAAAGGTACTGTAAAACTAAGGGGACTTACCTCTTGTCATGTAGCCTTGCAAGTTCTCAGTTGAGACGTGTCTTGGTTGCTTTTGCAGAGTTGATTGCCGCTTTGCTCCTCACAAGCCTCCCAGCTTGTGGCCCTACAGTGATTTTTTACAAAGACTTCTAAAACATTGTGCAAGACTTTTACTTACCTGCAAGAAGTGCTTCAGCTCACCTAGACTTTTGCTCAATGAACATTGGCTGGCCTGGCTCCCTGAAAGACTCTTGTTACCTGTTGTGCTTTACCTTTCTTCCAGGAAAGGGTTAATTTACTTTGCATTGGGGGGGGGGGGTTAAAAAGTACTAACCTGCTTCAGAATATTTGTGTAAGGAACAAGTTACTTACCTGTAACTGTTGTTCTCCAGCATGGGTCTGGCATGGATTCACATGCTCATGAATATTCCCTGTCGTAAGGCCGGGAATCCTCGGTAAAGAAAAAAATCAGTATCAGTTTAGTTTCTGATCTGTCTTTCTTCGTAGTAACCAATTACTGATCTCTGGGTCATACTGCCCCCAGCCAATGACTGCCCTCTCCCTAAGCCCCTCCCCTGGCAGCCATCCTCAGATTTGGTAGCACGTAAAGTTGCAGTATGACCAAGTGAAGAGCCGCAGAGGGGTAGGAGGGAGGGTTCGCATGTGAATCCATGCCAGACCCATGCTGGAGAACAACAGTTACAGGTAAGTAACTTGTTCCTTCTCCAGCATGGGGTCTGGCATGGATTCACATACTCATGAATATAAGAATGCATAGCAGTACACACATGCACAACCACGGGAGGTGGCAAAGGCTCAACATTAAGCATTACATAAACTCAACATTAAGCACTCTTACCTCCTCACCAGGCCCACCTTCAGGCGAACAGGTTGCGCAGCACTGCTTGGCCGACTCAGGACTCCTCCCTGGAATCCCGGTCGACGCAGTAGAATCTCGTGAAGGTGTGCGTCGACCCCCACATAGCAGCCCTGCAGATGTCCAGCAGGGGCACACCAGACAAGAATGCCGTGGTAGCAGCGATCGCTGCTCAGACGGCCGGGCAACGGTCGGTTTGCTAACCGGTGACGGTGCATGATGCAGCCGGAGAGCCATCTGGAAATGGAAGCCTCCGAGAGAGCCTTCCCTTGGTTCACAGGTCCAAAGCTCACAAATAGCTGTGACGTCTTCCGAAAACTCTTTGTGCGGTCCACGTAGAACGTCAGCGCTCTAGCCACATCCAGCGAGTGGAAAGTCCTCTCGGCCGACGACAAAGGCGACGGGAAGAAAACTGGTAACACCAAGGGCTCGTTGAGGTGGAAGAAAGACAGCACCTTGGGCATAAAGGAGGGGGGCGTCCTCAGCACCACCCTCGTGTCGTGAAAAGTCAAGTATGGAGGCTTGCAGGATAGGGCCTGGATCTCTCCCACTCGTCGTGCGGAGGTGATGGCCACAAGAAATGCTGTCTTCCACGACAGGAACTTCAACGGCGCCGAATGCAGAGTCTCAAATGGCACCCCCATGAGCCTAGACAGCACCATGTTGAGTTCCCACGCCGGGGCAGGAGCCTTCACCGGCGGGAACGATCGGAACAGTCCCTTCATAAATTCCTTCACCAGGCGATGAGACCACAAGGACGCCCGTCCCGTAGTTCTGGTGATCGGGAGATCGCAGCCAGATGTATCTTGATGGAAGCGTGAGCTAGTCCAGCCTTGGCCAGCGACAGTAGGTACAGCAGTACTTGAGGGGCCGTAATCCAAAGAGGATTAATCTTATGTGCACGGCACCAGACAGAGAACCTCTTCCACTTATGTCCATAGCACTTGAGAGTTGAGGACGCCCTGGCCTTTGCAAGAACCTCTCTGCAGTCAGCAGGGATATCGTACCCTCCGAACTATAGTGCTGCAGGAGCCAGGCCTGCAAGTTCAACGACTCCGGGTCGTGATGAAGGATGGCGCCTCCTTCTCTGGAGAGAAGATCTGCGTCCGTCGACAGCATGACTGGTGGGGACGCTGACAAGTCCAGAAGGTCTGGGAACCAGATCTGTCTCGGCCACGCCGGTGCGACGAGGATCATTCTGCACCGGGACCTCTTGAGCTGGTCGATGAGTCGGAGCAGCAACGGCAACGGAGGAAACGCATATAGGAACAGGCCGTCCCAGGGGAACGAGGAAGCATCGCCCATGCTCCTCGGTTGGGGAAACCTGCTGGCGAACCTCTGGCACTTGGAGTTTGTCGCTGTCGCGAACAGGTCGATTTGGGGTTTGCCCCATCGCTGAAAGAGTCGGTCCACTTGATCCTGGCGTAGTTCCCACTCGTGGCACGAGCACAGCTCTCTGCTGAGTGAGTCGGCAATGGTGTTTTTTATCCCTGCCAGATGAAACGGCACTAGAAACATCCCTTGAGCAACGGCCCAATGCCACAGGTCCTGGGCTTCCTTGGATAGGGCAGGGGATCTGGTTCCGCCCTGCTTCCGGATGTAGAACATCGTGGTGGTGTTGTCGGTGAAGATCCTCACCACCTTGCCCTTGAGGGAAGGGAGAAAGGACCTGAGGGCCCAGAACACTGCACGGAGCTCCAGGATGTTGATGTGGAGCTGCTTCTCCTCCGGGAGCCAAAGACCTCTCGCGTGAAGATCTCCGGTGTGGGCTCCCCACCCCTCCAGGGAGGCATCCGTCGTCCCTGTCGCCTGGTGGGCCGGGGTCTGAAAGTCTGTCCCCGCCACTAGATGAGCGCGGGTGCCCCACCACCGGATCGCTCGTCGGAAGGTCTCGTTAAGAGGGATCCTGTCCTCGAAGCTGCCCGTCGCTTGAATCCAGCGGGCGTCGAGGAACTCCTGTAGAGGGCGCATCCGAAGCCTGCACAGGCGCACGAGATACAAGCAAGATGACATCATCCCGAGGAGGGACTTGATGGACCTCACTCTGGCCACGTCCGTGGCCAGCAGACGCAGCACCTTGCCTAGGATGGCCTTTGTCCTTTCCTCCGACGGCGAGGCCAGACGCGCCACTGTGTCGAGCTTAGCTCCCAGAAACAGTGCGACTTGAGACGGGACCAGGTGGGACTTGGGGAAGTTGATGGAGAACCCCAGGTCCGTGAGCAGCTGGACGGTCTTCGCTGTGTGTTCTACGGCGAGCTCCCTTGTCCTTGCGCGGATGAGCCAATCGTCCAGGTAGGGGTAGATGTGGATCCCCTGCAGGCGCAGCCGCGCCGCCACTGGAGCTAGGCACTTGGTGAAAACCCTGGGTGCCGACTTCTATCCGAACGGGAGGGCCTTGAACTGGTAGTGCCGCCCTTGGAACACAAACCTGAGGAACTTCCGGTGCCCTTTTAGAATGGGATTGTGAAAGTATGCATCCTCCAAATCCAACAACAACAGGAAATCGCCCTCCTCCAGCTGTCCCAGCACGTGCTGAAGGGTGACCATCCGGAACTTCTGTGCCTTGATGTACTTGTTCAGTCGTCGCAGGTCTATGATGGGTCGCCACCCTCCTGTCTTCTTTTTCACGAAGAAGTATCTTGTGTATACTCCGGAGCCCTGGAGCCTCTTTGAGACGAGCTCGATGGCACCTTTCTTGATCATCGCCCTTACCTCCAACAGCAGTTGAGGGACATGGTTTTCTTTCCTGGCCACGGAAGGAATGCGGAGGCACTTTTTTAGAAATTCGACGGCGTGCCCCTGGGCCAGGGCGTCCAGCACCCACGGTCGGTGGAGATGGACTCCCACACGCTGACGAACTTCGCCAGCCGGCCTCCCACCAGGGTGCTTCGTTGGGGGCCCCGACGCCACGATCGGTTTAATCTTGCTTGGAGGACGCTTGCCGCCTTGGCCTCCCTGGCGACGACAGTGGGATCCACCCGACTTGCCTCGTCCTCTATAGGCTTCCTGCGACGAGGAGCGGGCCGCTTGGCGGTACGTAGAGGAGCCACCACCGAATCCCTTGGAGGCACCCTGCTTGCCTCCAGAGCTCCGAAAGGACGGCCTTCGTTGCTGGAGAACTCCCAGGGCCTTAGCTGTCTCCGTGTCCGCCTTGATGGCTTGGAGGGACTCATCCACTGTTTTCCCAAACAGGTTGTTCCCGTTGAACGGCATGTACAAAACCTTGGCTTGTACGTCCTGGTGGAAATCCGTCGCCTCGAGCCACCCTCGTCGCCCCCCCCCCTCTTTTTCTGCCGGAGTCTTCACGGGGGTCTTCTTGATGGGCCTGAAAGAGGCTTCCCTCCGCTGTGGCAGGGAAACTCTGGGCCCCGAGGTCGTCTCCACTGGTGTAGCCTCCTCAGGCTGCGCCAGGGCCGTCGCGACTTCCTCAATAGAGGCATTGGTCGGGTGAAACAAGGCCTTCACCGCCTTCTGCGGGCCTGTGGCCTTCACCTTGGGGGGAGGGTTACCGCCTTGGTCCCCCTCAGCTGGATCCTTCGAGATCGACCGGGGCCTCTCCAGAAGCTTCGCCGGGGTCTCAGCCTTCCTCTTCCCTGAGCCAGAGCGTTGGCTCGTGGTTGATGGCGCTGGAGAGGATGCGCCCTGCCTGGCAGCCGAGGAGCCCGACCGTTCAGAGCTCCCGGTGCCCACGGACTCGCAGTGCTTTGCCTTCTGTTGGGCCCCCATCGCCGGGGCGCCCTCACAGGACTTAGAAGACCGCTCGGACTTCTTCTTCTTCTTCTCACCTGATGGGCTCTTTCTTTCCAGACAGTTGGAGAGACGAAGGTGCCGGTCCCTGATGGTCCGTTCCGACATGTCCCCGCAAAACGCACAGTCCTTCTCCACGTGCGTTTTGTCCTCATGAAGGCAGTAGAGACATTTCGAGTGCTCGTCCTCCTTGAACACGTTCTGCAGCTGGAATCCAGGGCAAACCCTGAACAGCTTTCCGGGCGTCGAACTTCCTTTCTCCTGGGCCATGTCCAGGTAGGCCGCAGAAACTTCTGGACTCCTCCAAGAAGCGTAACTCGACGAAAACTTCACCCTTGAGGGGCGTAGAAAATCCGAAACAGGTCCCCGTTGATCGGATGTAGACACGGTGGAGCTTGAGGCTCTATTTGACCGAAAATGAGAAAATCTCTTTGAAAAAGCGCGAAAACGCAGCAAAAGCTCGAGAGCTAAACACGAGGACTCCCAACACTTCAGCATGCGGTAAAAATCTGAGGATGGCTGCCAGGGGAGGGTCTTAGGGAGAGGGCAGTCATTGGCTGGGGGCAGTATGACCCAGAGATCAGTGATTGGTTACTACAAAGAAAGACAGATCAGAAACGAAACTGATACTGATTCCCGGCCTGACGACGGGGAATATTCATGAGCATGTGAATCCATGCCAGACCCCATGATGGAGAATCTTTGTTTTATTCCCAAACCTTTTTGACACCAAATTCAGTATTGCTCTAAATGTACCAGTGATATATTAATGCCCACAATGTCCTAGTTATCTAAGTCACCTCAGGGTATAGGAACCATCTGTGTGCCATCACAAATGGGTACTTGCTGATTTGGAGAAACTATGAGTGTGTATCCACATATTGGCACTTTGAAAAGATGGGTGCATTTACATGTGCAAATCCAATTTCACTACCTTGTAGATGTTTGTCATTGCCAGTTTCCTATTATGTGCAGCTCCCTCAGTTGACTATCTCTAGTTAGACACTATTTATTCCTTCCCCCACCCCTTCTCGTTTCCAGTCTGGCTTCTGCTCCACTGTCTATTCCTGTATTCCCAGTGTAGAACTGTCCCCATCTCTGTCCTGGCTCAAACGCAGATTCCCTGGCTCACTATATCCTCTCTCCCTATAGTCCCAGTTACACTCTTCCCTTGTTCCTTCTCCCTCACTAGTGCCAGTTATGCTTTCCCCTTGTTCTCGCTTTCACCCTAGCCGCAGTTACTCTTCCCTAGTTTTTGCTCTCTCTCTAGACATAGTTACGCTCTTCCCTTGTTCTCTCTCTCTCTAGTCCCAGTTGCCCTCTTCACTTGTGTTCTCTCTCTCGCATCCCAAATACACTCTTCCCTTGTGTTCTCCCTCTCTCTCCCTCCCTCTCTCTCTCTCTACCTCTCTCTGTTTCTCTGACCATTCCCTAGTCTACCCCGGCCTAGTCATCTCGTTCTTTGCATTTACACTAGTCTACATCTTTCTATGTGTGAATGCTCCACCTGCATTCTCAATCTTTAACTCCTCTTTCTCTCTAACCTGTTAAATCTAGAAATAAGATGTGCTGTTATCAACCTTCCAGGTGCCTACGATCTCGGAATCTGCTGCTTTTGACCGTTCCTCCATCAATATGTGTATCGAGAAGAGACAGAAGATTTGCAGTTGATATGATATGATATTTATAATGTGCTTAATACCCAGAGGTTTCTAAGCGCGGACCCAGGGAGCGAACCTGTGGTGCTCCGAGTCGTCTTGCTTCCAATGTGAGCACGTTTCCCCTGAGCTATCCTCCCGAGTTTCCCAAGTTTTTGGTCCAAAGTTTTGGAACTGCATCCTGAGAGAAATTAGGATTCCTGAGACATGATATCAGTTCCGTAGAGCACTTAAGATGTTTCTGTTCAAATAGAGGGGCAAAGAGATGTTGTGAGAAGGCGGGGAGGGCAACCTTTTAAAAAATGGTCTTTGGTTTATACATTGCTCTGGTGATTTTCTATTAACAGCTGCTCTGCTATACAGTAAAGTCTGTCATGAGCGCGTGTTAAACAGCAGGCAAGACAGGCGGTAAGAGTTAACCAAAAAGACCTTTATTCAGGTTCACCGTCACCTCCGTGACACAAAGAAAACGAAAAATCAATTAGCAGGAGGAAACTTGACGTTGCTCAGCCTGTCGTCACTTCCTCGTTTGAGCTTATCAGGGGTTTGAGCATACAGTTTTCCTTTCACACGGCTCTCCGCTTCCTAGTATGCCCAGTGAAAACCTTTGTCTTCTCTCCACTCTCAGTCGTTGGTCGTGGCTGGTTCTTTCGAAACACAGAGAACAACCTCCCATCACTCTCTGCTAGTTTTAACACACACACCCCTCCTCCCCTTTCATCCTCATGTGTTCCTAATCCCCACAGTTGCTCCTGACCGAGCCCCTCCCTCCTCAGTCCTCTGCACCGTAGCAGACTTTCTGATGTTTTAACTGAGGTCTGACAGTGCCCACCCCCGGACCTTGCTTCTCCATAACCTCTGGCATACGGTAGGAGCTTCGGTCCATCACTCCAGGCCACCCTCAGCTCCTCTGTGCTGCTCAAAAACAGGAACCAGGAAGCTGGGAGAACTTCCTGGTTCCTGTATATGAGCCGTGAGTAATACAGAGGAGAAGGGGTTGGTGTTAAACATGCCACAATCAGTTCCAACCTCTACTGTTCCCCCGGCCCAGCCTTCACCCTGGAGGTTCCGATGAAAAATATTTTGTCCCCAACAAATTTAATTTGGCAGCATGACAGCACAGGAAAGGTGGTAACGCCGGAAAAAGTGTTGAAAGTGGCAGTAGAACAGCTTCACTACCCTGCCCATGTTTCGAACGAGCATTCGGCTATAGGTATAAGTGAAGATTGGTTTGTGCCAGTGTATACGAAAATGTTTCTGAATTTGTAAATAACTGCATGATATGCCAAAATTCCTCTCAGGTCATGCTTGACAGTTGTGAGGGGAAGGCTGCAGCGCCCAGATGGGCCCTTCCGGCACGGCACTTGCAAATCGACTATGTCGATATATGCACAAGAGATTTACCTCTTACAGGTATATGCTTGTAGTTGTATGTCTATTCTCACGTTGGCTTGGGGCTGGTCCCTGTGCCCATAGTAACACCCACTGCGCAGCTAAATTCTTGGTGAGGGAGGCGTTCCCATGGTGGGGTTATCCCAGAGGAAATGTGTTCAGACAATGGTCAGCATTTTGCAAATGATTTAATTAAAGAAATCATAGCCCTCCTGGGGATAAGGCATACATTATCGATGGTTTACCACCCACAAGCCAACGGTTTGGTAGAAAAGATGAATGGCCTGCTAAGAATGCATCTAGCTAAGCGTACGCAAATGCTTGAAAAATCCTGGGTGCATTGCTTGCCTGTTGCACTTTTCGTTATTCATCTGAACAAGATCACCATCTCCGTACTCATGAGATTGTTACAGGGTGGATAATGCATGCGCTTATACCTCCACCATGTACAATCTCTGACGCTCAATCATCTTCAAGTGTTCTGGGGAGAATTTGATACATATCTCACAGAAATTGCTTCAATATATATCAAGGTAGAAAAGGCACAGAGCAAACGAGTGATCAAAGAGGGCAATTTCCACAAGTGGCACTTCTCTACCCAGGAGATAGGGTATACATCAAAATTCACGCCAGAAAGTGGAAAGAAGAGCCCTTCACTGGGCCCCACACCGTAACATACTCAATACCGATGCCGTAAAGATGGGTGGGTCCACATCACCGACATGCGGAAAGACAAGAGCACCACCTCCCATTGACAAGAGAAGCAGAGCACAGCATAATGGGAAGTATTTACAAACTTTCATTAACATTTTTTTCAGCAGTCAGATGTTACAAAAAGCCAGCAAAAGAGGAAGGGGAGAATGTTTTTAAAGACAATGTCATTATGAAGAGACAACAAAACATTTCGACAATGTAAATAGTGAAAAGAGGAGATTAATGGTTGAAGAGGGTTTTCACAATGACACTGAAAAAGGTCAAAGTTTATCATCTGGAAACGTTTGGTATGTCTGTTGACTCATCCCACATGAAATATGGGCGCCCAAGCTTTTCCTGCAACAGGGTGTGTCTTATGAGGAAGCAGGATGCCGAATGCACCTATCCCCCTGCAAAACTAGAGGTTTATTTGAAGGAGCAAATGTAACAGTACAATCGGTAGAAGAAGAGGAAAATGTATATGCTGACAATTACGTGAAACTAAACAAAATGGCTGAAAAAAGAGACCAAAACATATGATAGGGCAATATATAATGGAAGATTCTAAAAGGAGCTAAAAATAAGTGAACACAAAAGACTGCAGAGCATAAATAAGGAATGTCAAATTATTCCTTGGTGTCACACAAGACCATTTATCATAATAAAAGGGGTAGTGTGGTATCATGGGCATTGGGAGGCGGGAATAATGCAATGTTGTGTTGAAGGGTTGGTGAGATATGAACAGAGCGTGGCAGTCAAAGTGAATGACAGTTGTAAGGCAATTTGGGGAAAATATGTACATCATTGACCTCATCAGTTAACATAAAGAGCTTTACACGATTTACTCCATGTTTGAGGTCAAGTGGGTCTATCTATCTGGGGACTAACACAGGCTGCGCCAAAGTGATGAGGGGTGATGCGCTGATGCAGGGGACTGCAGCTGTAATGGACGTGTGTTGGGCCTGTGGATCGAAGGCCTATGTCCAGCTTCCGTCCGATTGGAGTGGGCTCTGTGCAACCGTCACTCTGCACAGCCCTGCCCTGGTGGTGCCTTGAAACATTACTGCTGTGGAACTTGCACTGCAGGAAAAATTGGCACTGCAAAGTGAGAAGCAAAAATCACTGAGCAGAAGGAAAAGGAAGAATAATTATTTTTCAGAAAAGAGTACTGAAAATCTGGTTGCTTTCCCTGACAAATTCCGCTTATTCTCCAAGGCTGCAACATTCTTCACGTCCCTGTTGCTTCCAGGTGTGCAGGCTGCAACTAACGCAAAACAGCTTCAATTCACTTGCTATGCGATGCTGCAGCTGGCCAATTCAACAGCAAAAGGCCTAGATGCAATAAAGGAAGAGATGAGGGCACTACGTTTGGTGGCCCTCCCAAATCGTGCTTGGCAGTTTAACTGCTATTGAAGGTGGAGTTTGTGCAAACTTTAAAAGCACCTGTTGCAGCGTAATACCCGATGGAAGGCTTTGAATGGAACATTGAAAGCAGCTATAAGGGAAATACAGACACTACAAAAAAATGACGCTAATGGAGTGCAGTCAAGTAACTGACTGGACAGCATTTTCAAATGGGTGCCCACCTGGCTTTCTGGAGTATTTCAAGTGACTGTCACCAGTGACTGTCACCACGTTGGTCCTCATTTTAGTCACCTTCTGCATTGGCAAACTTCTTTTGTGACTTTATACCAACGAACAAAGAGGACCATTTATGTGTCATGATCTCTGCTTCCAAAAGGTCAGGGTTTTCCCAACTCCCTTGGAAGCAGATCCATAACCCAGCTTCCGAGTGCCAACCAGTCCCAATTGGGACCTTTTGGACCCAGTCCTGGCGCCAGTGGCACCAGGCTCATAAATATGCCCAGTCCCAGCGCTGGAAGCGCCGGGCTCATAATGCTTGGGTGGACTTACCTTCAGCAGACCATGCTGCTTACTTGCCTGCCAGTTGAGCCTCTGATCCTCTTCTGTTTGGAACTACTTTTCCTGTTGGGTGGGGCTGGAGCCACTCCCTAGATTCAGAACACTGGAACTCTTCTGGAAGGCAGGAACTCTTTTCTTACCAGGAACTCTTTTCTTACTTAGGCGTGG
The DNA here is from genome assembly GCF_040938575.1 of Ambystoma mexicanum. Lineage (NCBI taxonomy): Eukaryota > Metazoa > Chordata > Amphibia > Caudata > Ambystomatidae > Ambystoma > Ambystoma mexicanum. The sequence goes on along the minus strand of NC_090931.1, from coordinate 1,467,445,817 downwards.
CTGTGGAAGGAGACACCTAAGCACTACAGGAGGCTATTTAAACCACACCCGGTGGATGAATCTTGCTTTGCGTTATTCTGCAACCTCTGCAGCAGAACGCTCATCGTGTCTTCTGCATCCGGTCCTGGGCCTAAGGAAAAAGGCTTACCATCCTGAATCCAGTCTTCAGCAACACCTATAAAGACAAGAAAGAACAGGTTAGCATTCCGGCATCTGAAAGGCAAAGGCTTACCATCCTGAATCCAGTCTTCAGCAACACCTATAAAGACAAGAAAGAACAGGTTAGCATTCCGGCATCTGAAAGGCAAGTTTACCAACTCTTCGCACGCTCCGGAGGCCTTCGGCGCTGCATCCCGCATCTGAAAGACAAAACAAGGTGCGTTTAAAGACATTGGGGAACTTTAATACTCACGTGCCATTGCTCCTTTCCACATCTAATCCAGTGGGTATTCCGGCACCCTGCAGCCGCTCCGAACTCGTACCTGCAAAATAAAAAGACAGTTAGAGCGCATAGTGAAGCAGGCAACAAGCGCTTACTTACGTGCTTCCAGGCGCTTCTATTCATCACACGGGCTCCATCTTCAACTCACTTCAGCCCGTCATCCGCCATCGCCGGAACCCTGCAAAACAAGAGACATCATTACTAAAGACTTTAAAGACATTTGAATGACTCGAAACTTACCGTTCGTGCAGTAAACGACGGACAGCAGTCCTCTGAAGTCAAGAGGCCTGCGCTACCTATCCAGTGAAGAAACTGGTTACAGCACCCTGCCCCGAGGCAGATGGAGAGCTCGGCATTCACTTACCTAAGGTGAGAGCGTTAACCTTTGGGGGTCTACAGGAGAGGAGAAGAGGAAAGAGATAGGGACACCCCAATAACCCCAGTTCATTAACCCCATATTTTCTATCTGCAGACATCTTACTCTACACGTCAGGCATACAGTGCACAGAGGTCCAGCCCAAAGAGCCAACCGGGTGCTACACATCACCTTTGAAGATATGGTAGTCGCCCAGTCAAGACCGGCGCCTCTGCGAGAATCAGGTGAGCGTTACATTATGTTGCCCATGAGCAAGTAGCAGAAAGGGAACAGGAGTAGGAAATGATTATGATTGGTGATTTATGACACGCTTAATACCCAGAGGTTTCTAATCGCGGACCCGGGGATTGAACCTGTATTGCTCTGCGTCGTCTTGATTCCAGGGCGAGCGCGTTGCCACTGAGCTATACTCCCGAGACAAAAAAGAGTTAGTTATTGATTGTCAGTGCTGCGGGCTGGAATAGGCCTGTAGTGATTCACAGGATAGGAGGTTGTCTCTTTAAGAGTTGGTTTTCCAAGTTAAGATAGAGGAATGCTGAGCTAATCTGATTGGCTGGGAGAACAATGGTTTGGATATTTGGTTAGTGTGCAGGATTCTACAACTGCCTTTCATTCCCTAGAACCTCAGAGACAGGTTGTGTGTTAAAGTTTTCCTCAATATAAGGCCTTACCCAGAGACCAGAGAAAGCATCAGAAGTAAGAGGCTATGTTATTTTGGGCAGTGCGAGAGAAAAGCGCGTGTGTTTTAAGTGCGCATGCTTCATCTGAAGTTGAGCGCGAGTTCGGAACAAAGTAAATGCGCGTGTTATGAAGCGCAGTGTTTTGAAGCGCAGGAATTTTTGGGCCGTCGCAAGTGCGAGGCTAGGTTATTTGTGCAGCACGAGAAAGAAGCGCGTGTATTTTAATTGCGCGTCCTACATCTGAAGTTGGGCGCGAGTTCAGAGTAATTGAATGCGTGTGTTTTGAAGCGCATGGATTTTTGGAGTAACTGCGAGCGAGAGGCCACGTTATGTTGACAGCGTGAGAGAGAGGCGCGTGTAAATGGAACATTTTTTAAGTAGCATGCGATTTTCTTGTGCGCGCGTCTGAGAGGATTTGTTTTGCACACGTTCTACTTTTCCACGGAGTATAAACATTACATGCAAATGAATTCTCATATACTTTATTATCTTGCTAAAACTGCTACTTTTCTAAAGCAGAGCAATAGAAAGAGGATAGCAATTCTAAAAGGAGTTTCTTATTCTTAAAAGAAAAGGTTTAAGTGACATTACTTATTCATTTACCAGAAGAGATGTTAAGCAGAATACAAGAGTTCATTCAACAGAAGTAGAAAACAAAAAGAACTTTGGCTGTTCAGCATAATGAGCAAAAGATAAGTAGAGTATTCAATTTCTACTATCTCAATCTGGTTGTAATGCACAGTTACAGAACTGATCCAGTTTGTTGATATTGTGTGTATAGAGTCAAACCTTTGAACTCATAATTTCTAGTAGAGAAGAAACAGGAAACTCATTTTTCACATGTTAAAAGTCTAAAGTGAACAATTCAGGCTCTAAGCAGTTAGCAGAGGCTCAGCAGGAAAACATCTTTCACTTAAGTAAAATTTACCCAAAAGATATTAGTTACACAGTATAATTATAACCAGGTACATATTTAACTACAGATTCCAAGTACTGCCAGGAGGTTGAGAGTCTGCAGTTTTCTCGTTTGTTATTTTCTCCACTACTCCGTTCCCTTCCTAGGGGTTTTTCCTCTCAGCTACATTTTAGTTAAGTTGAGCAGGGAACTCTTTGTGAGGGTCTGTGGGATCAGCATCAGCTTCTGCGGAATTACGTCACGCCAGTCATGACAGAATAAAAAGCCCACAATAAAATTTCTGCCTGACCTGAGATGGATCCCACAGAGGTTTTAGCAAGTTCCATTAGGGACATGTTTTCAGAATTAAAGGAGTGAAAATCAGAACTTGCAAGTATGCTTTGAGGAGTTGAATGTTATAGTTACATCTTTAAGTGGTGAAGGAACATCTCGGGTGACGAGGGATCTGGAGAATCCTAGTACTAGTAGAGAGTTACCAGTATTGGTTAGGGAAGATTTGGTTGAGGGCGCAGGTGTTCAGGAGGAGAACAAGGGAAGTAATAATACATTTAGGTACAGTTCCTTTAGCACCAGGTGAATGTTTTGGAGGGGATGTAATTTTTTTTGAGTCAATGCGAACTTCATTTTCTTTGCAGACCAGAGGCTTTTAGCACAGATACTACCAAGATAGCTTTAATGTTTGTCATATTTCACAGGGGAAGCAGCAGCCTGGTCTGTATTACTAGTTGGTCAGGGAAGTTCGATTTAAAGGATTTGTCAGCTTTTAAGCTAGAATTTAAGAAGATGTTTGATAGACGTCAATTGTCGCAAGAAGTTGATGGCAAATTATTAGAGTTGAAACAGCAAACTGAGTAGTGACTTATATTAATCAGTTTAAATCCTTAGTATTGGAGAGTAGTTGGCCTGAGGAGAAGCAAGCATCTCTGTTTTATCGAGGACTGAGGGAGGAGTTAAAGGACGCTTTAGCTACTATAGTACATAGGCCTACCTCTTGCGAGGCTCCGATTGATTTAGTAATGCAGTTAGATTATCGCTTAGGAGAGCGTAGAGCAGAGCGTAGGAGCGGAGGAACTGAGACAAGAATCTTTTCTCGAGTGGATAGAAGAAGAGGGGAACAGATGGTGAATAGAGAGTTAAAACCAGGGAGTGTGGAAAGGGTTGGAAAACCTAGAGGTCCTTTGACCAAAGTGGAAAAGGAGAAGAGAAGGTTGACTAATGTAGGCATGCATTGTGGCAAGTCAGGACATTTTGTAGGTTATTGCCCTTGGTGCCCAAAGACCCCTTCATCAACCAGCAGTTCTCGAAATCAGCAAGTGGCCAACACAATTCAAGCAGCCATGCCACATATTACCTTGAATGTATCCTTGTTTGTTGAGGGAGAATTAAAGGGTACAGGTCCAGTGGTAATTGACTCTGGAGCTACAGGGAATTTTATGAATTGGAATGTAGTTAAGCCAATGAATGTACCATGTTTTAAAGGATAGGGCCGAGCAAGTGAGAGCAGTGGATGAGTCACAATTAACTTCTGGTTTGATTACCCACAAAACAATTCAATTGAAGATGGAGATTACTGGTGGGCTTAGAGAAGAAATTGTTTTTGATTTAATTGACACCCGACAGTTGAAGGTGATTCTGGGAATGTCTTGGTTGATGCATTACAACCCTCGAATAGATTGCAGTAGAAGAATTGTGGAAATTAATTCATCATTTTGTACTGAAAATTGTTTAAGGAAGAGTTCAAGAAAGTAGCTTAAGTAATTGTTCAGTGATAGTACATGGTTTGGTGGACATGGGTGCAGTAGAGCATTCAATAGGAGTAGTAGTTGGAGAATTACCAAGTTGCTATCAGGATTTTAGCAATGTCTTCAGTGAGAAGGAAGCCAATGAGTTACCCCGTCATTGTGATTATGATTGTAAGATAGATTTGGAACCAGGAGCTCCTATTCCTTGTAGCCGCATGTATGCTCTGACAGAGAAGGAAAATTAACATTTGAAGGATTATATTCAAGAGAACTTGGCAAAGGGATTTATTAGACACTCCCAATCCTCTGTGGTGTCTGCATTATTCTTTGTTCCTAAGAAAGAAGGCACTTTACGGACTTGTATTGATTATAGGGCTTTGAATAAGATCACTATCAAAAACAGATATCCATTGCCATTGATCTCCGTGATGTTAGATTAGATCAGTGTTCACAAAACTTGATCTTCGCAGTGCCTATCATTTAGTGAGAGTGTGTCAGGGGGATGAGTGGAAGACAGCATTTCAAACAAAATTTAGACTGTTTGAATATCAGGTTATGCCGTTTGGGTTGTGTAACGCCCCCGGCGGCTTTCCAAATTTGTTATTAATGAAGTGTTAAGAGATTTTCTAGACATTTTTGTAGTAGTGTATATAGATGATATTCTCATTTTTTCTAAGGATATACAGCAGCATGAAGAGCATGTTAGAAGAGTTTTACAGCGATTAAGAGAAAATAAGTTATTAGCAAAATTGGAGAAAAGCCAATTTCACACTAAAGATGTGGAATTTTTGTGCTTTATCATCTCACCTAAGGGGTTGGAAATGGATGAGAAGAAGATCAAGGCAGTAAAAGAGAGGCCATCACCATCGTGTGTGAAGGATATTCAGAGTTTCCTCGGTTTTGTGGATTTTTATAGGAGGCTCATTAAGGATTTTTCACAAATTGTTCCACCCATTACCAGGCTTTTAAAAAAAGGAATTCAATTTGAATGGACACAAGAGGCTGAACAAGCTTTTGGAAGATTAAAGGAAAAGTTTATTTCAGGACCAATTTTGTTACACCCAAATCCTTTACAACCGTATTTTGTGGAGGCTGATGCTTCCAATTCAGCGATTGGAGCAGTACTTTCTCAAAGGCATCCGGAAACGGGGTAATTACATCCAGCGGGCTATTTGTCTAAAAAATTGCTTCCATCGGTGATGAACTATATGATTACAGACTTCTGGCTATTAAGAAGGCTTTTCAAGAATGGAGGCATTATTTGTTGGGAGCCAGATTTACAATAACAGCTTTGACTGACCATAGGAATCTCTTGTTCTTAAAATCAGCCAGAACTTTGTCGCCTCAGCAATTGAGATGGTCATTATTCTTTTCGGACTATGATTTCATAATACATTTTAAGCCTGGTCGGTTGAATGGAAAAGCTGATGCTTTATCTCGACTGGGTTCCTCAGAAGAGACAGACGGCAAGTTTGTTTTTGAACCAGTAATTGCGGAGAATAGATTCATTTTAAGTATCACAAGGAATGATGATTTGTTTTTGAAGAAAAGTTTGAAGGAGTTTCCTGAGGAAAAGGTTCAATCTTGGCTTGCAGAAAAACCAGGCAGACAATTGATAGATGGTTTTCCATGTTTTGATTCCAAAGTGTATCTTCCCATTAAGGAGTTACAGGTAGAGATTTTACAAGAATGTCACGAATCAGAGTTTGCAGGTCATCCTGGGATTAGTAAAACAATAGAAATGGTGGAAAGGAAATTCTGGTGGGAAGGAATGCGACAGGATATTGAAGATTATGTGAAGACTTGTGAGATTTGTGCTAGATCCAAGTCGGGAGGGGGGAAACCATCTGGATTACTCATTCCGTTGCCAGTTCCTCCCAGTCCTTGGTTTACAATATCTATGGATTATATTGTAGATCTTCTTAAGGATCAGGGCTGTTCTGCAGTGTTGGTGGTAGTGGACTTGTTGACCAAGGCTGGGCACTTCATTCCTGTAAAAGGGGAAGCTTCAGCAAAGAACTTGGCATAAAGTTTTCTACAGGAATGGGCAAACAGAACGGATAAATCAGGAGTTTGAGAAATACATAAGGGCTTATTGGCAGGAAAAGAGGTGTTGGTATGATCTTTTGTGGTTGGCTGAGTTTAGTTATAACAATTCAGTTAAGGACTCTACTAAGTATTCTCCCTTCTTCAGTAATTATGGTTTCCATTCCTGATTTTTAAAGGAAATTGTACCTTCAGAATATTCAATTCCAGAAGTAGACCAACGATTGACTAGCATTAGAGAAGGGCTAGCAAAGGTCAAGGGAGCTCTTGAAAAAAGTAAATTGAGGTATAAGGCATTTACAGATCGGAAGTGTCAGAATGGTCCACAGTATCAAGTAGGACAAAAGGTTTGGTTGTCTACAAAGAACTTACATCTGAAAGGGAGAACGAAATTTAGTCCAAGGTTTGTTGGTCCGTTTGAAGTTGAAAGAGTGATTAATCCAGTGGCTGTCAGATTAAAATTGCCTCCTAACATCAGAAGTCAACCTACTTTTCATGTGAGTTTATTAAAACCCTGCGTGAAGGGAGTTCGTTTTAGGCAAACCTCCACCGGCTGTTATTACTGAGGACAATGGGGAAGAGTTTGAGGTTAAGGAGATTCTTGATTGTAGGTTGGTTAGAGGACATCTTCAATATCTCATTGATTGGAAATGGTATGGGCCGGAAGAAAGATCTTGGGAAGATCAGGTAGATGTACATGCCCCTCGGTTGGTGAGAAGATTTCATAGAAGGTTCCCTACTAAACCATGTCCTGGGACAGGGCTTTGTGGAGGGGGTACTGTCAGGGCTGGGGGCTGGAATAGGCCTGTAGTGATTCACAGGATAGGAGGTTGTTTCTTTAAGAGTTGGTTTTCCAAGTTAAGATGGAGGAATGCAGGATTTCCCAAGTTAAGACGGAAGAATGCTGAGCTTATCTGATTGGCTGGGAGAACAATGGTTTGGGTACTTGGTTAGTGTGCAGGATTCTATAACTGCCTTTCATTCCCTAGAACCTCAGAGACAGGTTGTGTGTTAAAGTTTTCCTTAATTTAAGGCCTTATCCAGAGACCAGAGAAAGCAACAGAAGTAAGAAATCAAAAGTAGCTGAGGCAATCGTTTTTCTGAAGACTGCAGGTGGGAGCGTTACTTTTTGAATACAAATAAATCCGAGGAAGTAATATAATCTCACTAGCTGTTCAAAGTAAATTTTAAAGTATAAGAAACTGAATCTATATTTAAAAGAAGTTAAGCTGAGAAGTTTGTGGTCGGCAGCTTACGCTACTGTAAATACGTTATTTTGGCAGCGTGAGAGAAAAGCGCGTGTATTTTAAGTGTGCGTGCTTCATCTGAAGTTGAGCGTGAGTTCGGAACAAAGTAAATGCGTGTGTTTTGATGCGTGTGAATTTTTGTGCCGTCGCGAGCGCAAAGCTACGTTATTTGGGCAGCGCGAGAGAGAAGCGCATGTGTTTTAATTGCATGTGCTACATCTAAAGTTGGGCGCGAGTTCAGAGTAATTGAATGCAAGTGTTTTGAAGTGCGTGGATTTTTGGAGTAATCACAAGCACAAGGCTACGTTATGTTGACAGCGCGAGAAAGAGCCGCGTGTAAATGGAACATTTTTTAAGTAGTGTGCGGTTTTCTTGTGCTTGCGTCTTTGCGAGGATTTGTTTTGCGCGCGTTCTACTTTTCCACAAAGTATAAACATTACGTGCAAATAAATTCTCATATACTTTATTATCTTGCTAAAACTGCTGCGGTGGTGTCAATTTTCAATTCACTTTCAGTCTTCACTTATTTGAGTTCCCTTTAATTTGTAATCTGTTTTCAATGTTAATTGATGTTTATGCCTAATATTCCCCTCATATTCCTTAACTATCTTTTTATCAGAGGGAGAGTGTCCCAATCTAGCATGGTGGGAAGGAAGGAGGGAATCAATCAGGGATCTGATTGGTAGCCAAGATGATACATTGTGATTGGAAGCTAAGGAGACATGGGAGCAGTTTCAAGGTTCTAAACTGCCTTTCATTGTCCAGCCTTCATCAGGAAGGTCCTGTATTTAGCTATTCTGAGTTTTGGTTAAAGTTTAAATTATTTAAAGAACATAAAACTTCTTATGTAGCAGGTTTGGTGTTTGATCTTCGAGGGATAAAACATGCAGAGTTTTGGTGGGAGCTCAGCGCTCAAGTCAATTTAATAAGACAGTAAATCTGTTATTTGAAAATTTCATTGAACTCAAGTCAAGTTAAGGATAAACATTTTTAAGCGCTTTCAATTTGACACTACTTTTAGATATTTAGCTAGGTGATTAGATTCCTGAAAAATACTTTGAATTCTGGTTTTCTTCAATTGAAAGTAATTTCAGCTTTGTTTTTTTTCAAAGTTTAAGCAACTGAAACCTGATTCGGAATTAATATATTTCAAAGACAGTTCCTTACTGCTTTAATGGGATTTATTGTTAAAGTCTTCAGGTGTAAAATATAACAGTGTTAAAATATATTTATTGCTAAAACGCTAATCTTTCGCGCATGCTAGATAAGGAAAGCGTATTTTGACTAAGCGCGATTAACTTGTGAACTCAGAAGTTAAAATGTATTTATAATGTGAATCTGTTGACGTTATTTCCTGTAAGTACGCATGTCGCTATCTTCCTGTTCTGAAACTGTTCATTAGCACATGCTCGGAAGGGAACAGTTATCCGAGTATGCGCAGAGAAGAAGTGTAATGTATTAATGTAACTGCATACTCTTAGAATTATATTTTCACCCACCGCGGTGATAAAAGTGGAATCACTCGCATGTGCAGTGTATATTTGGTAGAAATCTGCTCATTTAAAATAAGTTAGCGTTACAGCATCGAGTGTTGGGTTTCACTCGCCATGGACATTACGCTGGTCCTGCACGCATGCGCAGTCATTCTTGGAAACAAAACTTTCAATACGCAAGCGTATGTTCAGTACAGAAGATGTCCACACACATGCGCAGTTTATATTTAAGTTAAGAGAAAGTGCAAAGAGACAGTATCCTTGAAATTTATGAAAAGAAACTTGCTAAAGACTTTTAAATCAAAGAACGGCATTATCTTTTAATCTTCTTTTCTAAGCAACAGCATTGTTTCAACCTTCCAAGACTAAAATTGAGAAAGAGACACTTTTAAGTAACATGTTTAAAGAATGCAGCATCTCATTCTGGTAATGAAATCAAAAGTTTAAAGAAACAACTGCAACTTGAACTATTTAGGAGAAATCTCGTGAACTTTTATTTGAAGAGTCATGAAAAGTAAAATCTCAGAATACATGCATTCTGAAGTTTACTACAGTTTTCATCATATCATTCTGAGGTTATAATATTTCAAGCCTTCCAGCTCTTCAGGGAGGCAATACAGGTATATTAATTTATTTATGGGGGTTGGAGAAAGAACAGTAAAGAACAGTATTTAGTTTATGTGAATTAAATGTATTTTCTTTACACTTTGCAGGTTCTCGACATCAAGAAGAGTTACCTGTGTCTTTTGTTATTTTCTCCACTTCCCCCTTTCCCTTTGATTTGTTGAAATTTATGCTGTTTTAATTCAGTAGTTGACTGTACAGCTCGGGGGGTTTGTGGGGGCTCAGCAGCTTCTGCAGACACAGGTACAGGACCGGACAGGTGGCAAGATACTTTCTAAAGGATTCTGCAAGACTAAGAACTTTGAAAGTAGAGCAATAGAAAGAAGACAGAAATTCTAAAATGGGTTTCTTATTGTTAAAAGACATTACTTATTCATTTACCAGAAGGGATGTTGAGCAGAAACCAGAGTTCATGCAACAGAAGTAGAAAACAAAAATAACTTTGCCTGCTCAGCATAATAAGCAAAAGATAAGTAGAACATTCAATGTCTACAATCTCAATCTGGTTGTAATGCACAGTTACAGAACTGACCCAGTTTGTTAATATTGTGTGTATAGAGTCAAAACTTTGAACTCATAATTTCTAGTACAGAAGAAACTGGAAACTCATTTTTCACATGTTAAAAGTCTAAAGTGAACAATTCAGCCTCTAAGCAGTTAGCAGAGGCTCAGCAGGTAAAAGTCTTTCACTTAAGTAACATTTACCCAAAAGATATTAGTTACACAGTATAATTATAACCAGGTACATATTATTTCACTACAGATTCCAAAGACTGCCAGGAGGTAGACAGTCTGCAGTTTTCTCATTTGTTATTTTCTCCACTACCCCTTTTCCCTTCCTAGGGGTTTTTGTCAGGGCTGGCTGGAGCAGTAATCGGGAAGAGTTTGTACATAGAATTAACACTGTGGTTGCCCAAGTCAAGATGGAGAGAGAGAAACTTAAGCTGATTGGTTAAAGGAACAATGATATGTTTGGTTTGTCTGATTGGTGGAAATGATAATGGGTTGGATTCTTGGGAGGTGAGCAAGATTCTAAACTGCCTTTCATCCATAGTAATTCAGTGGCTGGTTGTATTAGTTGAGCTCCTTAAGTAAGGCCTTTCACAGTTCAGAAGATTTACAAAAGAAGTAAGAAAATCGTTTGCTGAGCCAGGGTGAATAAGAAGACATGAGGTGGGAGCGTTCCTTTTAAAAGCTTAAAGATTTTCACAGTGAACTTCCATTTTTCTTATAAGAAACTTAAAGTGTTCACAAGTTTTAAAGTTTACTGAGTGAAAAGACGTTTTATAGTTTTATTACAACAAGGAAACAAGTGTAAAGACTGGGCACTAAAGTTTAAAAGTTGTTAACTGCGTGAAATATGTTTCAAGACTGTTCAATGCATGCGCGAGTCCTCGTGACTTCGTTAACGTCATTTTGGGAGTGCGCGAGTATGCTGAGCGATAGAGCGCGTGTCCTAATGAATAGCGCAAGTAGTTTTTAGTGCGTGCACAATTTTCACGTGAGTGATGTTGCGTAAGATAGCGCGTGTTGGGTTGCGATAGAGCGCGAGTCCATTTTAACTAAGCGTGAGTTGTTTTTAACGCGTGTGCAATTTTCACGTTAGTGACGTTGTGTAGAACCGCGTGTGTTCAGTTGCGATAGAGCGCGAGTCCATTTTTAACTTAGCACAAGTTGTTTTTTGTAGTGCGTACACGTGTTTTCACGCGTGCGTGTATTTGTTAAGATGCGCGTGTGATTTTTCTACGCGAGGACAATTTTTCACGTCTTGTGATTTCGCGTGTTAATCGCAATGGCGCGTCAAAAAAGTAACTATACGTTCGTACGTGTAAAAAGGAAAAGGTTCACACGCAGAAGGAGAGCAGCATTCAAGGAAGTTTATGAGTTTCTACTTAATGTAATTTTCACGCAAATGGGAATTCAATACTTCAAAGAAAGACTGCATTTTGCAAAAGCATTTAAAACTCAAACTTCATAGAGTTAAATGAACTTTAAAAGCAAAGAAGAATATCTATGTTTGTAAGGTGCTTGCAAGGGTCATTACTTAGGATTCTAAGAGACTTGAATGGCCAGAGACAATATGCACTAAGCATGATAATAGTTTACCAGCTATTCCATACAGATAATTAACCTCTAAGTCTTAAACGGAGGTTTGAGAGGTAAAGAAGTTAGAGTTTGTTTAAAAATAATTTAAGAAAAGAAGTTTGCATTAACATATAAGTAACCAAGTGTATTTGTTTACTACAAATACCAGAGCCTATGTCAGGTTCCATAGTAAATAGGTGGTAATTAAAGAATTATTATCCTTATGTTCTTTGTTTATTTCATTGTTAGGTTTAAAAACTAATTATAGTCCTTTCACTGTTAAAATGTTTGGGCCTTAACTTCCATATTCAGAGTACTGCAGATACCCCAAGCCAAGATGGAGGGCAGAGGCAGGAGTTCTGATTGGGTGGCAGGTTGACAATGGTGTGACTCCCAACATTCTAAACTGCCTTTCATTAGTTTAGTTTCCTGAGCTGGTCATGTTTCTGTTTATCTCCTATGTTTTGGGCCTTGGAAAACGCTTAAGAAAATATCTTCAACACTAAAAGAAAAAGAAACAACTCATTCAAGTTACATCTACTCTAAAGAAATTAATTTTCCCTGTGGAAGAAAATTCTGAGAGGTCTTCTAAAGCAAAAAATAAGCTAAGTACTCTTTATGTAAGTAATCTAAATGAACTGCCAAAGTTAGCCTTATCTTCTGTTATTTTCTCCTCTGAAGTGCAAGGATTAAAAGATGTGTTGTGAAGCCAGTGTTTTTACATGGCAAACTCATTCATCAGAGATTAAGTCATGAAAACATGATATTTAAAGGCTATTAAAGTTAATAACTGCACAGGCAACCTTGTTTTTTAAAAGCAGCACCAAGAAGGATATTTATTTTTGGGCCAAGGTATTTTTAACAAAGAGGAAAATATATAAGACTTGTTTACCATATTATATGAGGAATCTTCCAAATGCATCTCATTACATGCAAAGACGTTTTTGAGGAATAACTTACTTTAAAACAGCACTCAGCATTAGATGGTATTTCCTTTGGTTGTTGAACTATTTCCATAAAGAGAGGTAAATGAAATGGAATGAACTGATTAAGGAAATAGTATCATTTTAAGGAAAACAAAAGATTATTTCTGTGTTTTCAACTATTTTTTCAAGTGTGCTTCATTCAAAAGACTCATCTTCTTGAGACATTCTGGAGTTTGTGTTCACAGTTTTATTGACATTGTTTGGAAACACATTTTCTTTTCTTCAAGTTCATTTATTTCCACAAGGAACCTCCATCAGTTTAGTCACTTGTAATGACATTCAGTTCATTGGTTTTCAGCAGCACAGTTATGAAACATGACCACCAAAGTTTGCTTTTAGGGTAAAAGAGTTGGAGTTATTTCAAAACTAAAAATAATATATAGAAATAATTATCATCCTCTGGGCTTTTTGCAGAGGGTATTCAGGTAGGATTGTTGATATTCATAAAATAATAGTTATTTAGTTTTGTTATATTATTTAATGCTTAACAATTTTCATTCATGCAGAGACCGGATGAAGATAGAAGATCCAGTGTCTGATTTGTTATTTTATCCACTTTTCCCCCTTCCCCCAGGGGTGTCTAGTACTCAGCTGTTCAGTTTAGTTGTGAGCTAGACATCTTAGTGGGATCGTGGGACTCAGCAGCCCCTGCGTTGGATGTGGATATTACCAGCCTGACAGAATGAAAGGCCCAAGTAGTTAACTTCGCCTGAGCTGCTGAGACCACTTTCCAGAATAATTATGGAAGCCTTGGGGGATATGATTAAGGAGTTGAGGGAAGAATTAAGGGTTTCTATAAATGAGAATGTCTTTTTAAATAAAAAGATTGAGGAGATAAATATTAAGGTAACACATATTCAGGAAATGCCAGAAGAAAGGTTGGTAGGTAGGAGAGAAGAACAGATTTTGGAACCTCCAGTTCTGGAAAGGGAAGGTTCTAGACAGAGAGGAAATTCTGGGTTAGGAGCAATTGGAGGTTTAAAGTCTTTAATTTTACCGGTGCCTCTGGCACCACCTGAACGTTTTTTCTGGTGAGGATAAAAGATTTCAAACATTTTTCACTCAATGTGAATTACATTTTTTAAGTAGGCCGGAAGTGTATTCTTCTGCTATGTCAAAGATAACATTTATGATATCTTATCTTTCAGGGGAGGCTGCTAGTTGGGCAGGAGTGTTGGTTAAACAAAAAGATTTAGCTTTGTATGATTTTAAATTATTTAAGGAGGAGTTCAGTAAGTTATTTGATAAACGTCAGGAATCCTTACAAGTTGATGGTGAACTGCTTGAGTTAAAACAGGGGAATCGAGAGTTAGTAAGTTATAATACCCAATTTAAGACTCTAGTTGTTGAAAGTAACTGGCCAGAAGAGAAGAGAGCATCCCTTTTTTACAGAGGTTTAAGGGATGAATTGAAAGACGCCTTGTCTGGGGTGGTAAATAGACCAACTTCTTGTGACGCCTTGATGGATTTAGTTGTACAGTTAGATTTTCGCCTCTATGAAAGAAGATTGGAGCGTAGGAGGGGAGACAATAAACAAGAGAATAAATCTAATCCTAGATTTGATAGACCTAGGCTGGAGTTTGTAAATAGAGATTTTAGGTCAAAAAATTCAGAACGTTCAGGAAGAATTAGAGGACCTCTTTCTAAGGAGGAAAGAGATAGGCAAAGAAATAATAATCTCTGTCTTTATTGCGGAAGGAGTTGACATTTTCTTGGGAACTGCCCTTACACTCCAAAGAAAGTACAAAATCCTGACGGCAAGAATCATCAAGTAGCCAATACTCTTCAGGCGGCAGTTCCTCACTTAACAATTAATGTATCCTTGATTTTTTAAAAGAAATTGGTGGGTAGTGGTCCTGTGATTATTGATTCAGGAGCAACTGGGAATTTTATGGATTGGGGAGTAGCAAAGAGTTTAGGTATTCCCTTAGTGAAGAAGGTTTTATCTGAGCAGGTTAGTTCAGTGGATGGATCAGAATTAACTTCAGGACCAATCACACATGAAACCTCTCCCTTACTAATGATTATGGCAGGGAACCATGGAGAGGAGTTGATTTTTGAGATTATCGATGCTCCACAATTGAAGATTATTTTAGGCATGCCCTGGCTTACACATCATAATCCTTTGATTGATTGGGGCAGAAGGGTGATTGAATTAAATTCCAATTTTTGTAAGGAACATTGTTTTGAAGGTAAATCCCTTGAAGATACTCAGATTGATGATGTTAAGGGTGCAAGGTTCTTAGGAGAGGTTGGAGCTCTTTTTCACTCTCATACTATTGGAGCTGTTATGGGAGAGTTACCTGATTGCTACAAAGAATTCAGTGATGTCTTTGATGAGGTAGTGGCAGGTGGTCTTCCTCCTCATAGACCATTTGATTGTAAGATAGAACTTGAACCAGGAGCCACTTTACCTTGTAGCAGGGTTTATGCACTTACTGAAAAGGAAAACGATTACCTTAAGGAGTATTTAACTGAAAATTTAGCAAAGGGTTTCATTAGACATTCCAAGTCCCCGGTGGCATCTCCTTTATTTTTTGTGCCTAAAAAAGAGGGAACATTGAGGACTTGTATTGATTATAGAGCTCTAAATAAGGTAACCATCAAAAACAGATATCCACTTCCTTTAATTTCAGTTATGTTAGATCAGATACAAGGAGCTGAAATATTTTCTAAATTGGATTTGAGAGGTGCTGATCATCTTGTTAGAGTAAAAGAGGGAGATGAATGGAAGACAGCTTTCAAGACTAAGTATGGATTATTTGAATATTTAGTGATGCCTTTCGGATTATGTAATGCCCCAGCTTCATTTCAGTTTTTTATTAATGAAGTTCTACGTGAGTTTCTGGACATTTTTGTTGTAGTCTACATCGATGATATTTTGATTTATTCACAAGATTTGAAACATCAAAGTCATGTAAAATTGGTCCTACAAAAATTGAGAGAAAACCATTTATTTGCAAAATTGGAAAAAAGCCAATTTCATACTTCTTCAGTTGAATTCCTTGGTTTTGTGATTACTCCTGGTGGGTTGGAGATGGATTTAAAGAAAATTAAGGCTGTCAAAGACTGGCCATCTCCGACTAAAGTTAAGGAGGTGCAGAGTTTTTTGGGCTTTGCCAATTTTTATAGGAGATTTATCGAAGGATTCTCTCAAATCATTACTCCTATTACTAAACATCTTAAGAAAGGAGTAAAATTCATTTGGAGTGAAGAAGCTGAAGAGGCTTTTCAGGTTTTGAAAGATCGTTTCATTACAGGACCTGTGCTTTTACATCCTGATCCTTCTAAGCCTTTTTTTGTTGAGGCAGACGCCTCCAATCTGGCTATGGGAGCGGTTTTATCTCAAAGGCATGAAAACACTGGACAATTGCATCCAGTTGCTTATTTTTCCAAAAAATTTTCTTCAGCTGAAATCAATTATACCATCATGGATCGTGAGCTTTTAGCGATCAAGGCAGCCTTTGCGGAATGGCGCCATTAATTAAATGGAGCTAGACACACTGTGACAGTTTTGACTGATCACCAAAATCTTTTATTTTTAAAATCAGCTAAAACTTTAACACCCAGACAATTAAGATGGTCATTATTCTTTTCAGATTATGATTTTGTAATTACTTTTAAACCTGGAAGTCAAAATGGAAAGGCAGATGCTTTGTCTCGTCAGTTTCCTGGTAGTGAACAATTGAAGGACATTGATCAACAACCTGTGATTTCCTCTGAACATTTTATTGTGGCGGGAGTTTTTGATGAAGGAAGTTTTTCTAAAGAAATTCAAGACTGTATGACTTCTGAACAAATGGATGAATGGGTGAGACAGGACCCAGTGAGAAAAATTAAAAATGGTTTACCATATTTCGACACTAGATTATATCTTCCTTCAGAGAAGCTCTGTGAAAAAATTTTGATTGATTGTCATGAATCAAAACTCTCAGGTCATCCAGGGTTTAGAAAATCTTTAGAGTTGGTCAGGAGGGAATTTTGGTGGGATACAATGAGAAGTGACATTTTAAACTTTGTTAAGACTTGTGAGACTTGTATTAGAGCCAAGTCACATGTGGGTAAACCAATGGGTTTATTAGAACCTCTTCCAATTCCGCCGCATCCGTGGAATACTATTTCTATGGATTTTATAGTTGATCTCCCTAAGGATCAGGGTTGTTCTACAATTTTGGTTGTTGTTGATTTACTTACTAAAGAAAGTCATTTTATTCCAATTAAAGGGGAAGTTACTGCAGAAAGTTTGGCACAGCATTTTTCTCAAGGCATTGTTCGGCTGCATGGTTTACCTAGTCAGGTGATTTCCGATAGAGGTTCTCAGTTTATTTCAAAATTTTGGAGGGCCTTTTGTAGAAGTCTTGGTGTGGAAGTTAAATTAACATCTGGATATCATCCCGAGACTAATGGTCAAGTGGAACGTGTTAATCAAGAGTTGGAAAAGTACTTAAGATGTTACTTGCAAGCAGGAGACAGTTGGGTAGATCTAATTTGGATAGCAGAATTTGCATATAATAATTCTATGAAGGATTCTACTTCTATGTCACCTTTTTTCTGTAGTCGTGGTTTCCATCCTCGTTTCCTCAGAGAACAGATAGAGAAAGACATTGGTAGTCCAGCAGTTGAGATTAGATTACAGACTATGAAGGAAAATTTGGTACGAGCAGTCAAGGCACTTCAATTGAGTAAGGCTAGTTATAAGAGATTTGCTGATGTTAAACGCAAGCCTGGGCCAGAATTTTGTGTTGGGAATAAAGTCTGGTTGTCTACCAAGAATTTGAAAATCAAGGGTCGAACTAAATTTAGTCCAAGATTTATAGGTCCTTTTGAGATTGAGACTGTGATAAATCCAGTTGCAGTTAGATTGAAACTTCCCGAAAATTTAAAAGTACATCCAACATTTCACATTAGTCAGTTAAAACCATTTGTTGATGGAACTAGATTAGGAGTTCCTCCTAGTCCAGTTTTAGTGGAGAATCAATCTGAAGAATTTGAGGTCAGAGCAATTTTGGACTCTAGAAGAAGTCGTGGAAAACTTCAGTATTTAATAGACTGGAAAGGTTTTGGGCCTGAGGAACGCTCTTGGGAATTTGCTAGTGATGTCCATGCTCCAATTTTTGTCGCCAAATTTCATAGGAAGTATCCTTTCAAGCCTGGTCCGGGAGGGAGGGCTTGGACAGGGGGTACTGTCAGGTTCCATAGTAAATAGGTGGTAATTAAAGAATTATTATCCTTATGTTCTTTGTTTATTTCATTGTTAGGTTTAAAAACTAAATATAGTCCTTTCACTGTTAATATGGTTGGGCCTTAACTTCCATATTCAGAGTACTGCAGATACCCCAAGCCAAGATGGAGGGCAGAGGCAGGAGTTCTGATTGGGTGGCAGGTTGACAATGGTGTGACTCCAAACATTCTAAACTGCCTTTCATTAGTTTAGTTTCCTGAGCTGGTCATGTTTCTGTTTATCTCCTATGTTTTGGGCCTTGGAAAACGCTTAAGAAAATATCTTCAACACTAAAAGAAAAAGAAACAACTCATTCAAGTTACATCTACTCTAAAGAAATTAATTTTCCCTGTGGAAGAAAATGCTTAGAGGTCTTCTAAAGCAAAAAATAAGCTAAGTACTTTTAATGTAATTAATCTAAATGAACTGCCAAAGTTAGCCTTATCTTCTGTTATTTTCTCCTCTGAAGTGCAAGGATTAAAAGACGTCGAGTTGTGAAGCCAGTGTTTTTACATGGCAAACTCATTCATCAGAGATTAAGTCATGAAAACATGATATTTAAAGGCTATTAAAGTTAATGACTGCACAGGCAACCTTGTTTTTTAAAAGCAGCACCAAGAAGGATATTTATTTTTGGGCCAAGGTATTTTTAACAAAGAGGAAAATATATAAGACTTGTTTACCATATTATATGAGGAATCTTCCAAATGCATCTCATTACATGCAAAGACGTTTTTGAGGAATAACTTACTTTAAAACAGCACTCAACATTAGATGGTATTTCCTTTGGTTGTTGAACTATTTCCATAAAGAGAGGTAAATGAAATGGAATGAACTGATTAAGGAAATAGTATCATTTTAAGGAAAACAAAAGATTATTTCTGTGTTTTCAACTATTTTTTCAAGTGTGCTTCATTCAAAAGACTCATCTTCTTGAGACATTCTGGAGTTTGTGTTCACAGTTTTATTGACATTGTTTGGAAACACATTTTCTTTTCTTCAAGTTCATTTATTTCCACAAGGAACCTCCATCAGTTTAGTCACTTGCAATGACATTCAGTTCATTGGTTTTCAGCAGCTCAGTTATGGAACATGACCACCAAAGTTTGCTTTTAGGGTAAAAGAGTTGGAGTTATTTCAAAACTAAAAAAAAATATATAGAAATAATTATCATCCTCTGGGCTTTTTGCAGAGGGTATTCAGGTAGGATTGTTGATATTCATAAAATAATAGTTGTTTAGTTTTGTAATATTATTTAATGCTTAACAATTTTCATTCATGCAGAGACCGGATGAAGATAGAAGATCCAGTGTCTGATTTGTTATTTTATCCACTTTTCCCCCTTCCCCTCAGGGGTTTCTAGTACTCAGCTGTTCAGTTTAGTTGTGAGCTAGACATCTTAGTGGGATCGTGGGACTCAGCAGCTCCTGCGTTGGATGTGGATATTACCAGCCTGACAGCCTACCAGAAGGTTGCAGGGCTGCAGTGTCTCTGTTGTTATTTCTCCAAATTCCCCTTTACCTTTCTTGGGGTTCTCAGCTCAGCTTTTACTTTAGGGTTGAGAGGTGAACTCCTGGTGAGGGTCTGTGGGGCCAGCATCAGCTCCTGTGGAATTCAGTCGAGCCGGACCCTGACAGTTTTCTTCTCAGCTACATTTTAGTTAAGTTGAGCAGGGAACTCTTTGTGAGGGTCTGTGGGATCAGCATCAGCTCCTGCGCAATTACGCCACGCCAGTCCTGACATTGATAGATCAATAAAAGGGGGAATAATGTGGTAAAATTACAAGTTCAGCGTGCTAAAAAGGTGCTAACTTACCAGCTGCGGGAGCAGCACTCTGAACGGCGAGGGGGCTTCCTTTATAGCCATACAGTGATTTGAACTAGGCTGGAGAATGCCCTAAATAAACAGTGTCTCACGTTAAACAAACAGACAATAAAGATGGGTCACAGATAAGTTCATAAAATGTAGCATTAGGCTGAGGCGCTGCAAACAGGCCTCAAAGTATGCTTTTTCAGAAACATCTGCTCGTTTCATTGAATTGCTAGAAGCTGCAGTAGTTAATAGCAGATTGCAAATCCCACGATCCAGGATCACATGGTAGAAAGTAAACAACGTTGGTTACTTTCGAGGTCATAAACCAGAGCTCACGGGTCCCACCGAAAGGCATTGAATGCACAGCCATTTTATAATTCAGTGTATTTAATTTACAAAGCCTGATCTACTGACAGTTTCAGAAAGCCGTTGGCGGTTTCAAATTGCCCCCGACTTCATTTCTACCTGGGAAGAAGGGCCAATAGTTCTCAATGTGCTACAGTTGCACTGTAACTTGTTCTTGGCAAAGGCTCGGATAGTGCGATGGTAGAAGGCTTTCTCATGAGAACCAAGATGTGATGACCGGGACAGATAAATAAAGTGCAGCTGGCCATCTCAAATGTGTCAATAAATTTGCACTATGATGTGGGAATTGGAGGTTGGATTGTGACATCACAGGGAAGAACCAGGGGTGGTGTGGTAAGGTCTGCGGGACCCAATCATAGAAAGTAATGTATGCCCTTCTATAGGGGTTTGTTATGCAATCACCAATCAGCTGCTTGTGGGGAGACTTTTCATGTTGCAAAGTGACTGATGTTAATTAGCTTAGGCGATTATAAAAGCTTTTGATTTAGGGGCGTTTCTTGGACAGTGCCTTTTCATGCAGTTCTGTTGCGCCTTCTGTTTGAATATTGCTGTTCCAGCTGCATCTGGGGCCCTGAATTAAATTGCGATACTTCTTGCCTGGCGTACTCTGCTTTTTGACTACTTTTGTAATTTGTTACTGGTGAGTTTCAAGGCGACCCCCTGAACAGCACGATGAAAGCTTTCGAACAGCCCTTCAGTAGATAACGGGTATCCCACTACTATGCTTGCTGTTTTCCTAGAGGTGCGCCTTAGAAGGGAGTGAGGGTTTAGGTCATTCAAATGCCCCCATTTTTCAATATTTGAAACAAACAAGCATTGTCTTTTTCTTAGACGGTACACAAATAATACGACTAAAATAGGTTCACCAGACGTCCCTGTTATTCCGGGAATGACGCAGAATCCGTCCCTCTGCCCCCACTCCCCAGTCTGAGGTTTTTTCATTTAAAAACCTGATCCCAGTTTTGGGGAAAGGGAAGGTGACAACTTAACCACAGCAATTATAAACTTAGTAAACACTGCAATACTTTCAGAAGGTTGCCATCGCAGGATGGGCTCAAACACTCAACTTTTCAGGTACCAGCTTCATGAGTTAACTGACTGTGACACAAAGACCGGTTGGGAAGCGAATATACAGCAAAGTCTGTCATATAAAATAAGAGCAAAAGATCCTTTTTTATTAACATACTTACAACCAGTCAAAACTGCACAATTTAATGGGGAAATAGTACTAGAAATAACGTGGGCTCTCAGGAGTGTGGGGGCGGGTTGAGTGGGGTAGTCCTTTTATGTTGTTGGCCGTCCCGGTTTTGCATCTTGAAAATCTGGTCACCATACTATAAAAGTGACAAACATTTACTCTTTGCAAGAGTCTAGAGCTCAGATGGTCAGTTATTGCCTCCTTTGCTCTGAATATTTCATCTCACTGCAGGGTGGTGTGAGGGGTCAGTAATGTGAGACTCACAACTGTTTAGTCAAGGTTCGACATTTTTCTTTTAAACAAAATAAACCCTAACTAAACGTACTCTACCAGGGGATTCCCTTCCTAGTCTAGGATCTAAGGGAAAACCACCTAGCATACACAAAACTAACCCTCACACTAAACAACTGTAATGAACCAGGAAATCTTCAAAGTTATCACTAGCCTTAAACCTTCTAGGTGCCAAAGTGAACTGTGCCCGGCCACTGTTATTAAGGACTGGGCCCTAGAACTCACCCCATTGAGCACAAGCCTAATTAACGCCTCATTTGCCAACAATAATGTCCCCAAAGACCTTAAAAACGCTTGAGTGCACTCCCTCCTACAAAACCTTCCTTGGACACAAATATACCAACCAACTACAGCCCATCACCACAGCGCCATTCTTACTGAAAATATTAGACACGAGTGGAATATCTAAATACAAAATTGTCTGGAAGACATTAACCTCCTTCGCAAATGACAATCTGGCTTCCGCCCTAGACATGGGACGGAAACAGCTCTCTTGGACCTATTAATCTAGCTCTACTGCTCCTATTGGACCTATCTGCAGCATTTCATCTTGTTGACCACAATATCCTATGCAGACACCTAGCGCCAGCGGCTCACTTCTCGCCTAACGCCACCCAATGGATAAAATCATTCCCTTTCAGACAGAACCACAAGAGTTTTCTCCCCTACGGCAGAAGCTCAACCACCCCAATCACATGCGGAGCAACTCAAGGCTCCTGCGTCTCGCCAACGCTATACAACATTTTTACCAAACCTCTTTTTGACCGTCTTGATGATTTGGGTGTCACCTATAACAATTATGCAGACGACACCCAAATCCTCATCCCCATAACAGGCGACCATGACTCAGACTCTGCCACACTCAACTCCATTTATATGACCATCCAAGCCTGCATGGCTCATCATGGTCTATGCCTTAACGACGATAAGACTGAGTTGCTCTTCATAGGCTCACAACAACGGCTCATTAAACTAAACAACGCCTGTAGAACTTTTAACATTGATGGTAACATTATAAAAGTGTCCAAGGAAATGAAAACCCTTGAGTTTATCTCTCACCCTAGCGAAACAACTGAACGTCACTGCGTCAGCAACAGCCTACACTTGTCATTAACGCATGAAGACCCTTCTTGTCATCGGATAGCTGCATTACTCTAGCCAGAGCCCTCATTTTAACTACACTGGATTACCTTACGCAGGTACCAACTCCCAAAACATAAAAAAACTTCAGGTTCTTCAAAACAAAGCCTTGAGAGCGGCACTCAACATTCCCAAAGCCACCCACACATCTACTACTAGACATAATGCTCATTGGCTACCAGTGCAAGAACCCATCGAATGCAAAGCTCTCACCTTCACACACAAATGTCTGTCCAAAACAGCACCCAGATATATTGCAGACAAAGTGGCCACATCTCAGGCCACGCGGTCAGCCAACCTGAACCTACTAACCAATCCCAGATTCAAATTACAAAAAGCAGGGGGTAACAGCTTCCCCGCAATAGCAGCGAAATAATGGAATGCCCTACTGATACAGAAATGTGCTACTTCCTCTCTACCTTAGAGACCCTCAGCACTTTTGCTGGACTCTAGGACTTTTTCATTTTTAACCTGGAGAGAGCGAGACATTTTTCCCCACTCTCTCATGTATGTTTATGTGATTTTGAACACTGTGCTTTCTTTTGGTTGTGGAGTTTGACAAACTCCATAAGCATCATCTTTTACATTGTGTTCCACAGCCCCTTCAGTGCAATGGCATAGGGAAGTCTTTCAGATTTCCCAGAGATTTAAATACCTTACTCTTGGATAACTACTATTTCCAACAGCAGTAAAGTGAAATTGACTTTACTTACATTTTTAACTTTCTAGACCAAGCACACACTATCTTACAAAAGGATGCTGGAGGGGTTACTTAGTATCCCCTTTGTTTAGGATACCATGTAACAATGTTATGTCACCCTTTCCTCGATGAATGGCTGGTGGCAGTGGTTTACTTTTTACTACCATTGTGGGTTTTTACCGCGGGCTGCGTTCGCAGTCACAGTAAAGCACCCATAGGTGCCATTGTTGTCAAAATGGCCCTGGTCTTCTTTTTTCGCCATTCCTTTGTGGAAAGGTCCTTCTTGAGATTTACTCTGCGAGCCAAACCAGGTTTGGTCCCTTTGCTCATTTTGTCTTTGGCAGAATTCACAAGTGAAGCCCGTCTCTGGCTCCAGGCTATCTGGCGTGGGCAGGAAGCGAGGGAGGTGCCCGAACTCCCTGTGCTTAGTGTCCTAGGAGACAGGAATGCACTCTTAGGTGATTGGCCGGCTGGCTGTCCGGTAAGGACAGCCACCCTGCTGGTAGATTGACAGCTAGGCTGGAATAAATGGGAGAAACCTGCATAAAAGGCAAGGCTTTTGGCTTGGAGTCGACCGCTAAACGAAGGAATCTGAAGAAGAACTTGGAAGAGACGCCTGCTGCAACTCCTGCACCTTTGGTTTGCCTGGTGAAGCCCTGCTTCTGTGCTGAAGCTGCAAATTTGTTTCGACTAGAGAAGCCCTGCCAGGACGACTACTCCCATTGAGTTGGTGAGACCAATCAATTCCAAAATAAGCCACCTGGACATCCTCTGAAAGCTGGTTGAATTTCCACTGCAGTCGCTGCTGGAACCGAATAGCCAGGGAGAGGAACACCAGATCATGTGTGTTGCTTTTAAGCTGGCTAAGAGTTCCAGGAATATCCTCCGGACTCCAAGGATGCAGGACTGACCGAGCTGGAGCCCCCTCAACAGAATGCGGGACCCCAGAGGCAAGGAAAGCCCATCTCGACAGCCAGTCGCCGCGTTGGTGCTATTTGCGGTAGACGCGAGGAGCTGAAACACTGAAGTGCCACTTGCTTGAAGATTGCCGGTTGCGGATGCTGACCGTCCCGTTGCAGAGCAGGAGTCCCCAGAAGTCCTCCCTCTTGTCCCCACGACTGAGGCCCAGGAACAACAGAATCTGCAGAGCTGCACAGGAACAGAAGTTGCCTGCTGCACTTTCCTTCAACCTAAAGGTACTGTACAGTCTAAGAGAACGTACCTCTTGTCTTGCAATCTTGCTTGATCTCAGTTGGGACTTGCCTTGGTTGCTCCTGTAGTTTCTTGCATCTTCTACTAACAGGCATAGCAGCTTGTGACCCTACATTTGAGTCTACTTTTTCTACCAAGATTTTCTAAAAACATTGTGCAAGACTTTTACCCACCTGCAAGTGCTTCAGTTCACCTTGACCTTTGCTACCTAAACATTGGCTGGCCTGGCTCCCTGAATGACTTTTCTCTCCTCTGCATATGTGTTTTTCATTCCTTCCAGGAAAGGGTTAACTGACTTTGCATTGGGGGGTTACTGAAAGTACTTACCGGGTTAAGAATAATTGTGTGAATACTTGTTTTATTCTGAACCCTCTTTTCTTTGACACTCCTCTCAAGATTATTCTAAATGCAACAGTGATACATTAATATCAACAGCACCCTAGCTATTGAAGTCACCTGAGGGTATAGGAAGTGTCTGTGTGCCATCCCAAATGGGTATTTGGTGATTTAGAAAGCTAAGAGTATGTATTTTTAAAGTATATTTTTGTGTTGCTTTACATTGCTCCCTTCTGAAGAAGGCTTATTCTAACTGACTGTTAAATAAATGAATACTTGTTTAATCAAGAAACCTTGTGTGTAATAGTTTATTTAAATAGTTGTCACTGTGAATCTCTGTGTAACTCCCCTATAGCTCACATTGACCTCTCCTGAGATAGGCCTGGCTACTCGACCACACTACCAACCTGTGTAGTACAGACTTATACCAAAGGTTGGGTTCCTATTGCCAGGAGGTCAGGGTTGTTGTAGTGCACCCAAAAGGGTACTGCATACAATCTTGCCTAACACCTACCCACCAAACGAAGAGCAGAAAACTCATTCTGGACCTTTCGCAAACAACTGCGAACGCACCTCTTCACTCAGGGGATCTGCAACTAAATCACCCCCCTCACCTTACACCTCACTTTTTCAGTGTTAACAAATTTGTAAATAATCTATGATAATGATACAACTTGTAACCTGCTACCATGGTGCTGGACTGCAACTCTTTGCAATTAGCAACAAAGCATGGTGTTGGCAGATCTGTAAATAATGTACGATAATGTTGCAACCTGTAACTTGCTACTACTGTGACGGACTGCATTTGATTGTAACTCTATGTATCAAGTACCAATTTAACCAATTTCTTAAGCTAAATGCGCTTAGTTACCTCAGGGCTTTGTGCGCTATATAAATGACAAAATAAAGAAATAAATAGAAACATTTAAAGCAACATAGAAACAACATAAATGAAAGGTTACTAAACAACTAGTGTCTTGGATGACTTCTACTTGTCCTGGCAAGATCTTGCTCCCCAAGAATGTCACAAAGTCAATTTCTTCTAAGAAAATAAGTCTTAAATCAAGTCTTGCAAAGTGCCAAAGAAACAGATCTTTACACAAATAAAAATCCACTGGTAATAGTTCCTTCTTTGCCTGGTGAAAAGATTCCTTTTCCGTTCCACAAAGAAAACAGTACCAATGGTATTCCTGGATAACCTTCCAGGAAAGAATAGGTCAAGATTAACACAAAGTACCACTTCTGCTTAGCAACATCTCTTCTTCTTGCAACTTCTGCAGCGTCTTTAAATACAGTGGTCAGGATGCTTCTGCTTAGGGGTTGCTCCTTCTCTAGCAACTCCCATCTGCCAATGATACTGTGAGAGGAGACTCCCTTACTCCACAGTCGACTTCTGCTTCTTCTACATTCAATTGATACAGATCTGACAAAGGTATCAACCACCACAGTTCTACAGCTGCTTATACTTTTAGGCAAATTCCACAAGACTCTTCGAACTCTATAGGTGGGCAAGACACTCTTCTCTCTTGTATGGTAAGAGAGGGCAGTCTCTTTGCCTTTCCCTTGGTATTGCAGATGGTACAACATCTGTATTTACTTCAAGCAACTTAATCTGTCTTTACTTCAGGCAACTTCACCAAGACTCTTCGACCTCTACAGGTGGACAAGGCACGCTTCGCCCTTGTATGACAAGAGAGGGCAACCTCTTTGCCTTTCCTTCTGTCTTGCAGCTACCGGAAAATCTGTCTTTGGCTTCCAGACTGTTTCTTCTCGACTTAAATAGTCTCAGCTCTGCAGATTGTATTAAATGTCATATCTTTTTCCTCCAGTAGTTGCCCCTCAGCTGTAGTGCTGTTACACTTACCTGGTATCCACGGGGACGCCACCCAGCCAGTTGGTCGCTGGTATCCTTCTCAGTGATTCCCTGGTATGGTTGGCAAGCTCTCTGTCCTGCTTTCTGGGCAGGGGTGTGTTGTCTTTCGTGGGCGTGTGCGGTCCAGTTACTTCACTGACAGCGGCCCAAGTAATGGCTTTCAGGTACGTCTTATTGCTGTTTATTAAGTTGTTATTCTTGCATGCCTTTCTCTGTTTGATCATGTCTATTTTTATCTCCCTTAGATGTGCAGAGCGTCCGCATGGTGAACTGGCTAATCTGGGCCTCGCCGGTAAATGATGGCGCACAATAAGTGCTATGATGTGGTAAGTAAGCGCTTTGCGCAGCTCTGCGATGTCTTGTCTTCGCTGACCTGTGTTCTCTCCCTTTTTTCGTAGGTCGCGGTGTGCTCCCAGCACGTGTGGATTCCCGGAGCGATGGCGGCCGAAAGGCGATCAGCCAGGTAAGTCTTTTAAGCAATTTGTGGTTGAAATGTCTCTAGTACTTCCTTTAATTATGTCTTTTCTTCCTTTTTCAGGTCCTTTGGTCCGGGCGGAGCGCAGGTCCAACAGAGCTACACAGGGGCTGCGAGCAGTGAAGGATGGAGAGCACAGGTAAGATGCTGCTGCTAACGATGTCCTTTTGTCTTTCTGCAGGTTCTGATTTCCCAGGCTCGTGAGTAAGCTGGACACGGTGAGCGCCACGTTGCTAGCTGCAAAGTAACGCGAAGCGTGTTGTCTTGTTCGGGTGTGGTTTAAATAGCCTCTGCAAAGTAGTCCAGGTAAAGTAGTCCCTAGGCCACCACACCCAAAACACTATACCGCATAGCTTGGTTCTTAGGAATCAAGCTATGTAGATGCCTCCATGTTGGATGAAAGCCTAAATAAAGTAGTTCCCTGAGCAGATGTCTTTCAATGTGTAGATGCCAGGCCTTATTTGAGATCTGAGTCCTGATTCCACCTGGCCAATGGGCTTGCCAGTGGGGATCAGGGCTGAGGGTCATGACAGCACTCCCCCCAAGGCCCCTCCCACAGTGTTTCTCCTGTCTGGTCCAGGTTTAGTTAGGAAGTTCCAATGAAACTTCCTGATCAGACGTGGTGCGTGGATGTTCTCACTGGGCTCCCAGGATCTATCTTGGGGTCCAAATCCCTTCCAGTCGACGAGATAGTATAACTTGGCTCTAGAGTATTTAGAGTCCAGGATGCCTTTAACTTCGAATTCAGGTTCTCCATCAATAAGTATGGGTTTTGGTGGTGTCTCAATTCGTGTACCGGGTTGCATTGGTTTTAAGGGGGACACATGAAATACCGGATGGATTTGTAGATTAGGTGGTAAGTCCAATTTGGCGGCTGCCGGGTTGATAATGGCCTTGATGGGATAGGGTTCTAAGTATCGTGGATGGAAAATTCTGGTTCCCTTTGATGGGTACAAATTTTGGAGGCTAACTAAACCTTGTCTCCCAATTGATAGTCTGGGGCCTTTTTCCGACTTTGGTCGGCGAAGTGCTTTTGCTTTTCCTTAGCTTGAATGAGATGTTCCTTCGCCTTTCTGAAAGCCTGAGTGATGGTTGTGTGGAGAGTCTTTACTGCAGGCATTTCCAAGCTGGCTGGAAAATCGAGTTCTGAGGTACGTGGATGCCTGCCATACAGGGTGTAAAAAGGTATTTGTCCTGTTCTAGAATGTACGGAATTGTTTTATGCATACTCGGCTATCCAAAGTAAGTCTTTCCAATCTCTTAATTCATGGTGCAGCATGCACCGTAAATACTGCTCGAGGGTCTGATTGGTCCTCTCGGTTTGGCCGTCCGTTTGGGGATGGTGACTGGTAGATAACCGGACGTCAATCTGCGCCATTGCACAACATTTTCTCCAAAAGTTGGATACAAACTATACAAACTGGCTGCCTCGATCAGAGACCAGAACTGATGGGAAGCCATGTAGCATAACAATGTCCTCCAGAAACACTTTTGCTAAGGTGGATGTGTCTGGGAGGCCTTTGATAGGAATAAAGTGTGCCATTTTAGAGAATAAGTCAACGACTACAAGAATGGTGTTAAACCCTTGACTGGGAGGCAGATCAGTGATTAAGTCAAGGGAGAGACTGTGCCATATGTCCAATGGTTGTAGGAGACCCGATGGTTTTTGTTTTTGTGATTTATTTTGTGCGCAGACACCGCAAGATTGAATATACTGGACGACGTCCTTACGCCAGGTAGGCCACCAAAAGTTCTGTTTCACTTTAGCTAAGATTTTGGCGATCGCAGGGTGTCCTTCTTGGGTACATATGGCCAGTCTCTAAAGAAGGGCAATTGATTCTTGATGCAATATTGTTCTCCTTGAGTTGCCATGCGAGGAAAGCATCAGAGTACATCGCCCGTCGAATTTTGTTTCGTAATTCTGCTTGTGTTAAGGCTGTCGTGATGCCCAAGAGTTTGTCTTCAGGTATGATAGGTACTGGGTCTGGGGTTGTATATACCGTTTCATTGATGCCCATAGAAGATAAGACATCAGCCTTTCCATTCTTGATCCCTGGTCGAAACGTGATTACATAGTCATATTCGGCAAAGAAAAGGGCCCACCGCAACTGGCGCGAGGACTGGGCCTTGGCTGTTTTGAGATATTGCAGGTTTCGGTGGTCTGTGATGACTGTAATGGTGTGTCTAACCCCCAGAAGATAGTGTCACCACGCCTTGAAAGCGGATTTGACGGCCAGGAGTTCTTTGTCCATGATGGCATAATTAATCTCCGGAGGCGAGAACTTTTTTGACCAGAAGGCCACAGGATGCAGCTGGCCAGTTTCTGGGTCCCTCTGTGAAAGGACAGCTCCCATTGCCATACTGGAAGCATCAGTTTCCATGACATAAGGGAGGTCTGGACGAGGATGTCGCAGGATTGGGGCGGAGATAAATCTTCCTTTCAGTTCCTGAAAAGCTTTTTCCGCTTCTTCGGTCCAAGCAAACCTTTTATTGTTTTTTCGTAGCAGTACAGTGATCGGATGCACAACCTGACAGAAGTCTGGGATAAACCGGCGGTAGAAGTTCGCAAAGCCCAGCATGCTCTGTATCCCTTTCAGAGATGTTGGTGATGGCCATTTTAGAATGGCGTTTACTTTGTGAACATCCATTCTGATGCCTCCTGGCGTAAGGATGAAACCAAGAAACTCTACTTCGGTGACGTGAAAAAATCATTTCTCAAGCTTTGCATATAAACGATGTTGACGGAGCTTGGTGAGGACTGAACGAACATGCTTGATATGATCTTGTTTCAAGGCTAAGTACACTAAGATGTTGTCTATGTACACTAAGGCGCAAACGTCAATCCATTCTCTCAAGACGTCATTCATGAAATATTGAAATGCTGCGGGAGCGTTGCACAACCCGAAAGGCATGACTTGATATTCATACAAGCCATATTTGGTACGGAAAGCGGTTTTCCACTCAACTCCTCTTCTAACTCGGACCAGATGGTACGCTCCTCGAAGGTCCAATATGGTATAAATCCGGGCATCTTTGACTTGGTCAGCATTTCAGGGATAAGTGGCAAGGGGTAGCGGTTCTTCACGGTGATCTGGTTTATTGCGCGGTAATCAATACAGGTTCTCAAGTCCCCTCCTTTCTTCGGTACAAAGAACAAAGGACTGGCTGCCGGGGACTTTGATGGGCAGATAAATCCGTTTGCAAGGTACTGGTCTAAATAGGATTTTAAATGAAGGTTTTCTGGTTCGGTGAGAGCGTAGATCCTGCCGCAAGGGATTTGTGCACCAGGAACAAGGTCAATCTGACAGTCATATGGCCTGTGCGGCTGCAATGTGTTAGCCTGGTCCTTTTGGAATGCATCCTGAAAATCGTGGTATTCATGTGGCAAGGTATTAGTTACTCCTAGAGATACAGAAGTCGGGTTCCGGCTCTGGATAATAGCATGCCGGGGAGCAGTTGCCGGGGAAGGTTAATTTCCATGCCCACCAGTCTATCAAAGGGTTGTGAGCAAGTAACCATGGCATCCCTAGTATTAACCGGAACTGAGGTGCCTTAATGAGATCGAACGAAATACACTCCTGATGTCCATCCTGGCACAGCAAGGTTGGACCGGAGGCGATTTATGTCCCATCCACGGTAGTTACCTTGTCCCTGGTTGACTTGCAACATAAAGGAAGCCCATCTCTGCTGCCAGCTCTTGATCAATATAATTGCCAACTGCTCCGCTGTCGATGTACGCTTCTATGGCATGCATCTTTGATGACCGTTGGTGGTTTATTAAGATCACTGGTACTGCAAAGTGCGAGGTCGGTGGCTCTTTCTTCTCACTCGACAAACTGACCTCTACGGTTGCCGAGCTTGGTAGTTTTCCGATTCCTTAACTTCATCCTTTTCTGTGGCCCAGACTGTTCTCCTTGGGTGTTTTACTAGGCAGTCCTTCAGGAAATGTCCTGGTTTTCCACAATACAAACAAAGTTGTTGTTGTCGTCTTTTATCCCGCTCTTGTTTTGTTAATGGAGGTCGTATCCCTCCGATCTGCATGGGTTCTACAGCGTTTTCTGGTACCCGTGGTGCGTTGTCCCTTGATCGAACATAAACCACGCGAGAGTCTGTTTTGGACAGGTCTGCTTTTCGGTCCTGCAACCGGTGATCTAGCTGCACGACCAGATTTATGAATTCGGTACAGTCTCTGGGGGGGATCAACTACCTCGGCTAAGACGTCTTTTAGTTCGCCTCGCAACCCTTGATGGTATAACGTGGTTCTTTTGTTTTCTGGCCACCTGGCTTCGCAACCAGTCTATTAAAGGTAGCAATGTACGTCAATAAGTCCTGATTCCCCTGCCGGAGGGATAAGAGTTTGTTGTGAACTGCTTGTTCCTGGATATGGCGAGCAAAAAGTGTTTCCACTTCTCTCTGGAACCCCCCATAGTCATGTAACAGTGGATCATCATGGGTCACCAACGGCACCGACCAATCCACTGCGCTTCCACTCAAGTATGATAAGACAAAAGCTACCCGAGCTTGGTTGTTTGGAAATGCTCCAGGGCGACAAAGGAAATGAAGGCGACACTGATTTATGAATGCTGCATACATCCGTGGGTCGCCTGAAAACCTTTCTGGTGGTGCCAGGGGAACTGTTCCAGGTAACGTGATCTGTACTGGAGTAGGGGTAAAAGATGAGGAGGTGGGATTTTGCATCGATGGATTTCCCCCAGGCAGAGGAGTCTGTCTTGCCTGTGATTGCAAGAACTGTCTACGATCTCCTCGGTGCGATCTTTGGTCACTATTAGGTCTCTTCAGAGTGCATTAGTCTCTTGCCGGGCAGAATGAACCTCGGAACGAGGGTCCCCGCACAAATGGGCCAATTGGTGAATTTCCGATGTCTCCATGGCGCCCGGGTGGATTAGTTATGGTAGGCTTCGTGTTCTGTTACGCTCAACTGGTATCCACGGGGACGCCACCCAGCCATTTGGTAGCTGGTATCCTTCTCAGTGATTCCCTGGTATGGTTCTCGGTGGAAGTTCCGCCTTGTTGTAGAAGTTGGCAAGCTCTCTGTCCTGCTTTCTGGGCAGGGGCGCTTTGTCTTTCATGGGCGTGTGCGGTCCAGTTACTTCACTGACAGCGGCCAAAGTAATGTCTTTCAGGTAGGTCTTAATGCTGGTTATTGAGTTGTTATTCTTGCATGCCTTTCTCTGTTTGATAATGTCTCTTTTTATCTCCCTTAGATGTGCGGCACGTCCGCGTGGCGAAATGGCTAAGATGGGCCTCACCGGTAAATGATGACGCACAATAAGCGCTATGATGCGGTAAGTAAGCGCTTTGCGCAACGCTGCGATGTCTTGTCTTCACTGACCTGTGTTTTCCCGTTTTTTCGTAGGTTGCGGTGTGCTCCCAGTCCGTGTGGATTGCCGGAGCGATGCCGGCCGAAAGGCAATCAGCCAGGAAAGTATTTTAAGCAATTTGTGGTTGAAATGTCTCTAATACCTCCTATAATTATGTCTTTTCTTCCTTTTCAGGTCCTTTGGTCCAGGCGGAACGCAGGTCCAACAGAGCTACCCAGGAGCTGCGAGCAGTGAAGGATGGAGATCGCAGGTAAGATGCTGCTGCTAATGATGTCCTTTTGTCTTTCTGCAGGTTCTGATTTCCCAGGCTCGTGAGTAAGCTGGACACGGTGAGCGTCACGTTGCTAGCTGCAAAGTAACGCGAAGCGTGTTGTCTTGTTCGGGTGTGGTTTAAATAACCTCTGCAAAGTAGTCCAGGTAAAGTAGTCCCTAGGCCACCACACCCAAAACACTATACCGCATAGCTTGGTTCTTAGGAATCAAGCTATGTGGATGCCTCCATGTTGGATGAAAGCCTAAATAAAGTATTTCCCTGACCAGATGTCTTTCACTGTGTATGAGCCCAAGAGGGCCTGAGAAGTAGATGCCAGGCCTTATTTGAGATCCGAGTCCTGATTCCACCTGGCCAATGGGCTTGCCAGTGGGGATCAGGGCTGAGGGTCGTGACAAGTGCCGCTGTTTCAGCCTTGGACAACCTTGTCCCCCTTGTCACCCTCGTATCAGAGGACCTGGGGTTACAATAGCATTAGCGACTTTAAAATAGTGATGTTTCGTTCTTAAATGTGCTGGTTTCACTTTAACCGAGTTTGGTCTACTGGCTTCAGTAATACTTGCTCTTAATTCAGCTTCAGCCACTTCTACAACAATCTTCGGTATATTACAAGTGGCAAGTTTCTTAATGGAAATAAAATTAGGTGTACGCAATTTCGTTCGGATGTTGAAATTCCACTTCAAAAGGATAAGCGTTGCCACCTTTCGGTCAGCGTTAAGCTTCCAAGGCAATCGGGAACACTGTTTCATGAGCGACCTCTTCTGATGTTGAATATATTTGTAATACTGCAGGAAAGAAAAATTTGGCTTCATTAGGGTTACCAGCAACATTTTCTTCTTTAACGAGAGACATGCAACAGCTCTGTAACAGGTTATATCTAACACTGGGGAAAATAGATGCTTCTCTTCACGCGCTTTGTTTATATACGCGTGTGATACAATTCCTTTGTTAGAAGGACTTCCCACTTCTCTTAACAACTTTGACTCGCTTTTATGTGCATGCAAGTATAAAATAAACTGGCTACAGTTACCAGCAAGATATTCTTGATGGTGTGGAGTACAGAGCTTGCCTTTACCGACTCCACAATCTTCGCGACTGCGGGCTGCCTCTGCTTCCCGGCTTGGTTTCTTCTACTGCTACTGCTACAGCTATAGGCACTCTTGGGACCCCCACCCCTCTGCTGCACGGGTGTTTCCGAGTCAGCCTCATGAAAGGAGAGCCTTCCAGCTTCCCTTCAGCTTTCTTCTGCACACGGAACTTGGGTGGATGCACAACCTCAGTTCTGCATTCACAGCAATTAGGCGCACCTGGAAAGACTGCCTGTTTCTTCCAGCCTCTTCCAATGCTGCCACAGCCAAACTGGGTTTGTGAGCACAGGACCAACTCAGATCCTGGAGGTGAAATATGCTCTTATTCTGCTCCGGCGTCCCTTCTGTGGTCACACTTCCTAGTGAACTGCCAGCCTCGTGGTCTGCTTCTTCAGCTTCTGCCAACCTTCCAGCTCCTGCTTCTTTCCACAGCCCCCTCCTGCTGCAGCTTTTTATGCCTCTCAGGTGAGGCAATTGGTTTCAGTTGCAGGCCCTTAGTGTTTATTGCCTGACCATGCCAAGGGCTGTTAGGCTGGCCTGCCTGTCCTTTAACCATACATGCCACTTTGGGCCTCTCCTTCGTCACAGTCCATGAGGGATTCAGGGACATGTAGTCTATTTTAAGGAAATTCAGTTGTCCTACTTCTTTACTATTTTGAACAGTGATTTTATTTCCTCTGATGTTGTTAAAAGAAGGAGTGTAGGGTTGTAGGGTTTAACCTTTTTAGAAATAGAATAGAAAAGGCTGCATTCCTGTCATTCGGTTTGGTATACTTATGGCGTTGGGGGGGGGGGTGATATTTGATTTTAGAGGTACCAAATACCTTTTCTTTGAATACAACACTTTGTTGGATTATACCTTTGGAGTGTAATTATTCCATCCTTAATAGGAGGTTGAGCTATATCAAAATGACAATAAGCCAGTTCCTCCTTCATCCCAGTGGTAAGAGTATCCCTCTCCAAGGAGAAATACGGTGTCTCACCCTGCAAAGTCTGCCCACTACCCTGGGCCTTGTCTCCACCGAGGTGATCCTCCCGCAGTACCCACCCCTCCCCTGGATTGGGATCAGGGAGCGTCTGCCCTCTCTTGGCCCCCTGGGAGGAGACTCTAGGTAGGATTTTAGTGGGGGATCCGCAGGATTCTCCACAGAGTTCACTGAATGGAACTGTTTTTAGAAATGATCAGCACAGTGACTCAAGGGTTAGCCCAAGTGTAGATTTTGAATGAATATGTGATATTGCCATTATGTGGTTCTGTTGAAAGTGAGGTTGCACTTTCCATCTTGACGGAAAGGGGAGTGCATGCAGAGTGTGTGTGGGCTTAAGTGCTGTTTTCACTTTCTAGTGAGAATTCAGCAGAGAAAGTTTCCAGAAGGGTCTCAAGGAAGGCGGTGCCCACAAAAATGAACTGTCATCTGAGTGGGATCTGAATGTATTCTGAAAACAATTAGGTTTTACCTTGCTGCTGGAAATCAACAGTGGCCACCAGATACTAAAAGAAAGACATGAAGAGCAAACTTCCATCAACTCTTAATATAACAATATCACTTTTTTATGAAGCACTAGTGAAGTAATTCCTCTCACTGCTAAATGCTGTACTGATTTTATTTGTACCCAATTAAACATTAGCCAATGTATCGGCAGTGAAGGAAAAGGCTGTCATTCAAACCTGTAATTGATGGTGTACACAAATACTTGAAGTGAAAAGTCCAATAACCTGAGCTGTGTAAGTAATGTTTAACTGGCTCTGGGACCCAGAGGGATTGGTGGAGGATAAAGAAGCACAGAAATAGGGAGGTGGGGAGAGGTATGTGGAGGCAGATAATCTCAGAGAGGTAGGGAGAGGGATGGAAAAGGTGGAGCAAGGAAAGAATCCCAGAAAGAGCGGGATATTGTTGACTACAGAAGAGAAACTGAGGACCTATAGGGAAAGGATGGTGACATCTGGAGATCCACAGAGACGCTGTTTCCATGCAAGGAAAGAATATAATAGCCCAAGTGAGAACCACCAACTATATTACCCACACTTTACCCATTCTGCTCAGCTCACCCATGTCATTGTTCCCATGCCCATACACCACACTGTCTCTCATGTCATATCATAATCGACATACCTTAGCATGTTCACTATGTATTGCACTATTCACAACACAACAGACAGTTTGGTGTGCCATGAATAAATGTAGTCAACTCTCCCATCCCCCCTGCCTTCTCATGTTTGCACATTGTACATCGTTCTCTATGCCTTGCCCAATCACCATTCTTCTCCCCGATACGCATGGTGTGACTAGCACTCCTGCCCTTATGCCCGTCACCCGCCATTTCCCAGTCACCAGACTTTACTGCATTCACCATACACTTCCCTGTTCACCATTACTTACGTGGATTAACATGACATCCACTCTGCATTTCTCCGCTGGATATGTTGTTCATAGTGAACCATGCCTTGGAATTATCAGTGTGACTTAACCAATTCACCCAGCCTTACTGCGTACACTGTACCTTCATCAGGCCCTGCCCTGCTCACCATATCATTTTCAGTTACAATGCCTTACCCCTTTGACCATCACATAGCCCAGGTCATGCACCGCATTGCGTGGGGCCATCAGCGGTGTGGGCTTGAGGACATCTAGAGGGAACCTGGTCCGGTATAGTACGAATCCGAAATACTGTAACAGAAACAGAAGTGCAAGTCAGATACCGGTCTCCTCAGACAACACTGGTTAGCCCTTAGAAGCAGCACAATGACATCAACCACATGGCAACAGCGCCCTAAATTATGAGCTCACCCCACAAATGAAATGCCCCAAAAAGGGAATACAGGCATGCAAGGTGGCCTTCTCCAGACTAGGTGGGGAATGCTAAGCGGCAGAGCTGTGGAAATGGAAGCCAGGCATGTTGTTCCCTGAGCTTTTATGTCCAAGAGTCAGCCCATATTGAATCTAGGTGGGCAATTACACTTCCATTTACGGTTCCAAATATAAATCCCTACACGCATGCTACTTTCAAGATCACAGCGATTGCCACCATTCATTGACCCAATGACCCCCCCCCACCCCCACATCCCCTTTAAATCTCAGCATTCTTATAGTGAACTATGGGACCCACAATGGGTGCAATACAGCTTCACATAATAACTACAATTCTTATCTACAGATATTTTAAATTTAAAAAACAAGTGTATACCATCTTCATCTTGCAAGGATATAGCATTCTAAGCAACATAGCTACATTCCTCAGGCACTTATTGAAGACATTGCTGCTTTATAGACCGGCAGTCTATGTAATAATGCCAGCATGTTATAGGAAAGGAAATATATTGCTTGCATGAATAAGGAGGAGCAACTTGCACGCAACATACAGATCAATTACCTGCAAGAAAGAGCAAGTGTGATGGAGATTGTCTTATTGTGAACCTTACTGCAGCATAATGGGTACACTCTTTTGTAACAGGTAAATTACATGGGGTGCAGAATTCAGCAGTTGCACACTGTTCTAGCTAACATGGTGCCCCAGCAATTTTCAATTCTCACGTACAGACCTAGTTTGACTATTCCTTGCACTAGATTGGCTTCTTCCATAATTGGACCTGCAGCGCCCTCCCTCCTCCGCCTCACTGTGTAGTAATTACTACACTTACCTGCTTCAGATGCTCAAAGGTCAGAGGGAACACCGACACCACTGGAGGAAAAGGTGACAACACGTCTAGGAATTCCAGGAGAGCTCCATTCTATGGAAGAACAAATCATCAACCTCACAAAGATGAATTAAGACAA
This sequence comes from Ambystoma mexicanum, assembly GCF_040938575.1. Lineage (NCBI taxonomy): Eukaryota > Metazoa > Chordata > Amphibia > Caudata > Ambystomatidae > Ambystoma > Ambystoma mexicanum. The sequence goes on along the minus strand of NC_090931.1, from coordinate 1,467,408,079 downwards.
TTTTTGGGGAAAACTGACAATGACAGCCTATAGTATGGGATGGAGGCCAACTCCCAAACCAGGAAATAATGACACCTCCTTCGCAAAGCAACCTCCATCTATTGCCAGATGTTCAGTGTCAAGCCTTTCGCGCTATCCTGATGAGGTGAATAGCAATCAAGCGGAGTAAGCAGGGCTAGGGCCAGGGGTAATGTATGCAGCACCCTCCAGAGCACAAAAGAGGAAAAACAAGCAACCAGCATAAAGGAATAGTCCGTCTTCACATGTTTTTCACTTCTTCATATTAATACTGCCAGGCTCCGCCCACCTGCAGGATCTGGCATTATAAACCTGAAGAAGAGACTCAGAGAAATAGTGGCAAGAAGCTTGAGCTTCTGCGTGAGATGTACGGGATAATTCACATTCATTTAATTTTGTTTCTATAATAAAGGTTGCTTTTTTAAATGTCGATATTGCCCAACTGAACATTTCATTGCTTTTAGAAAAAAATAGATACTGACATTTGTTATACAGGGAAAGAGGGTGGGCAAAGACCTCTCAATCCAGTCGTTGTCAATATTTAACATAAGGGAGTGTTAAGAATCACAGTTGGGTCCATCTTCGTTTTTAGGGTTTACACACATTATACAATTCAATTTTTACATTTAAGTTCAGATTGTTAAGACCATGCACATTGTTTCTATGTCATGCTCAATTTCACAGCTTATTTAAGTATACCTGTGTTAAGAAAGACTATCTTTTTGCTGCTCTCGCGCCAATAACATGCATTAAGCACCCAACATTTTGCTGAACTTCTCCTGACCTTTGGAGGTATGTAAACGTTCACTTCTAAGCTCATCTGTTTGGAAGGCACTGATCAGTCCCCATTACTATCGTGTAGGGGGACTGTGTCCTACATTGTGAAATTCCTTATTTATTTTAAACTGCACAGATCACCTTAGATTGAGGTGTGGTAGGGATATGTTGTGTCCCTTTAACGCTGTCTTTCACAACTTTATGGTTACTTGCATCATATGTCAAAGATGGGCTGGAGTTTTCTTTACATTATTGCATGCACTTTTACAACATAATGCCTTTTAGAGTACCATATATTCTAGAATGGCCGTGCCACAAGACTTTGCCTCGTCCTTTGGCCATTTTGTCATTTAGCTTTCTTGCTGTCCTCTTAGGGCTGGATTTGCATATTTATAGTCATTTCTTTTTATTTTTTATTTTTTTCATTTAATGAGCTAATTTTAACAAAAACCTTTTTTCATTATATAGCATGAATCTGTTCCAGGTGTTAAAATCAAGACGGAAAAAAAGGAAATAAAGAAAATAAAAAACAATTTAAGTTATTCTGTGCGATCTAATGAAATAGTTTTTCTGTTTCTTCATTCCGAATTCCTCAGCTTGATTCCCACTTGATAGAGTCATTTCACATGCAAAGCCTCTGCTTTCCTGGTGTCAGGTCTGATAAGATGGGAGGGTGTTTCAGATACAGGGGGGTCATAGTTAGGGATTTTATGCCCTTATGGAAGTTTATTTCTCACATGTGGATTGAATAGGGGAATCAGGAATTTAGGAAAAAATATAAAATCTTAAGCAGTCTTGCGCAGGAACAGGAGGCCTTCACAAAGCAATATGGAGAAGGAGCACATTCCCATTGATAGGCTAAGACCATATGTGAGGCTTTTCTTCAGAATTCTAAACTGCCTTTCATAGCTGATTCCAGACAGGAAGGTTCAGTGTTTAGTTTCCCTCTACAGGTTAGGCCCCATCGACTATCTGGAACCTTGAAATTCAAGTTTGGGCAAAAAGAGCAGGTTTGGAGCCTTCATGGGACAGCAAGAGTGTTATGGTGGGAGAACAGCGTTTTCTGGCAGTGATCTTTTAGAACTTTCTAGTCAAATCCATATAGAAGTGCTCTGACCATACAATTCAGCATTGTGAAGATGTATGTGAACAGTTGGACTGGGTGTGCTAAAAGTGAACACTGCAGCACATTTATTGTTGGTCCATGAAAGAAAGGAGCTTGCTGTGAACTTTTCATGTTGGAGCTTGGATGCTGATGGGCCTCATCACAAGTGTGCCGGTAAGCCTACCTTACAGCTCACATTGACTCCTCTTGAGATAAGCTTGGCTGCTAAGCCACACTATCAACCTGTGTAGTACAGACGTATACCAAAGGTTTGGTTACCTATTGCCAGGAGGACAGAGTCGGTGTAGTCTCCCAAAGGGTACTGCCCCCAATCTTGCCTAACAGGGAGGATCACCTGGATGGGGGGTCCTTGGGGAGTGGGAAACTGACTGGTGAGACGCGGTATCCCCTTCCTTTAACACCTTTTCCCCATCCTCTCACGTAGGACATTCCAAACCACTGCCACCCCCCCTTTCCAACACGACACTTCGCACAACACAAAGGACCGGGGGAATACCAGAGCCGTTTACTTGACATGTCCCAATAGAAGGGTCAGGCAAAGTCCGGCAATTGATCAGAATCACACACACACCTGATGGCCCGTTCCCTTCCCCACTGGGCTAAAAGGGGGAGCCAGTGTTAGGCAAGAATTGGAGTAGTAACCCTGTGGGAGACTACACAACACTTGTCCTCTTGGTATTAGGTAACCTACCTATTGGTATAGGTCTGTACTACACAAGTTGGTAGCGTGACTGAGCAGCCAGACTTATCTCAAGAGGGGTAAATGTGAGCTGTAGAGCTGTAGCATTAAAATCCACAATTACAAGTATCCAAATAACACTTACACTCAAGGTTTTCTAGTAAAATAATTATTTATATATTTAACAGTCAGTTTTAAATAATCAGTCTTCAAAAATGGCAATGTGCAACAATAAAAACACAGTTCAAAATATGTTCTTAGAACCAAGATAAGCGAGTAGACACTCTTTAGAGATGTTTAATACACACTTCCTAATCCCTGAGGTGACTTCACTAACTAGGACAGTAATGGCATTTATATATCACTTTTGTACTTAGTATATTCTGATGTTGGTCAAAAAGGAAAGGTTAAAGGAAGGAAGGTGGTTTACAGGTTCTCAGAGGATGTGACCACTTTTACAATCTCCCAACAAAGTCTAGATAAAACCTTATCCTAGCAATATTAGTTCAAAACCAATATATCACCTATGAGGGACAGTTAGAATCAAAGTCAATGGACTAGAAGAGTCTGCAGGGAGCCATGAAAGCCAAAGTCAATTGGAGCAATGTCTATGGAGCTGAGGCACTTCTTGGGTAGCAAAAGGTATTGCACAAAGTTAGAAAGTGTGTTGTAGAAAATCACTGTTGGGTCACAAGCTGAGTTATAGCTAGAATAACTCTAGAAAGGCAGCTACTGCAAATCTCAACTGAGACAAGCAAGCTACTGGCAAAGAGGTAAGTACCCTTGAGTCAGAACAGTACCTCAAGGTAGAAGAGGATCCAGCTGGCTTCTGTCCTGGTTGCAGGTTTGCAGATCCTGTGTTCCTGGGCCTCAGTCGTGGGGGCAAGAGGGAGGACGTCTGGAGGATTCCTGCACAGCACTTCGGAGGCAGCTACAGGCTCTTTTCAGTTCAGCTGCACTTCGCGGTTTCAGATACTGGCAAATAGCACCACTGCAGATCTTGGACACTGGATGGGCTTCCTTCACTCCTTCAGTCCAGCACTCTGGTGTGGTGAGTCGAGCTTGGGTTGTCCTGCTTCGGGAGGGTCCTCAGGATCTTACCTGAGCTTCGGTCTGGCTTAAAGGCATTCCACTCTACTACAGATTTCTCAAACCCTGGCACTCGGTTCCAGCAACAGCAGCAAAGTAGTGCAGCGAGTTTGGGAAGGTCTTCCAGCAAAGTTCGTCTTGGGGTTAGTTGGTTCCACTAACCCAATGGAAGAAGTTGTCCTTTCCAGAGCTTCTTGTTGGGAAGGAGCCTAGTGCTTTCCTACAATTCCAAACTTTCCTAGCGCTTTAGAATTAGGCAAGACTTCTGTTAACTGTTTTCTAAGCACTACAAAAGTCCAGTGGGGAGGAGGGTCACAAAATAAAGATAGTTAGGATTAAAATTCACACAGACACCGGCATTACTGTTTTCAGTTGATGCCGAAAAAGCATTCCACCGGGTTGAGTGGTCGCTGCTGTTTAAAACCTTAAAAAGCATGGGCTTCGGGGACCAGTACATAGCAATGATAAGAGCCAACTACAATACTTCGACAATCAGGATTGCCATCAATGGGGAGGTCTCAGGGAGGGTGGATATCTCGAGAGGTACGAAGCAGGGATGCCCGCTTTCCCCTCTCCCATATGCAATATTCCTGGAACCATTCTTAATTAAACTGAGAGAATCCACGCACATTAAGGGAATAGAAATGGCAGGCACACAGCACTATGCGGATGACATGCTAATAGCACTAGGAGATCCGGTGAGGGCACTGGCGGCTACAGTTAGAGAACTAGAGTCTTTTGGGGTAATCTCTGGTATCAAAATCAATAGGAGAAAATCAGAAATACTGATTCTGGCTGGTAACCGAGAAGAGGTAGAAAGGGAAGCAGCAGCTTTAGATCTCAAGATTGCAGACATAGGGATCAAATACCTAGGAATAACACTAACACACCGGGTAAATCTCCTGTACAATGCCAACTATCCCCCATTCTTAGAACGTATAAGGAGGGACCTGGAGAGATGGAACCCCCTGACAGTTTCATGGTGGGGCCGAATACAGTCGATCAAGATGAACATTCTCCCGAGGCTATTGTATTATTTCCAGGCACTCCCAATCAGGGTTCCTCGATCGTTCTTCAAAGCACTATTGAAAGCGGTAGCATCCTACATTTGGAAAAGGAAACCCCTGAGGGTCGCCAGGGCGGTTCTCACAGCACCTACTCGAGAGGGGGGGTTGGCCCTCCCCCACTTTCAGAAATACTTTCAGGCGGCGCAGCTCAGGATCCTTTGGGAATGGATGGGGGATGATCCTCAAACTATCTGGGCAATACAATATAGAGCAGTCGCCAGATCCCCGCTGGTGGAGCTATTGTGGTAAGCTAAACAGCACATGCACCCGAACCTCCAGATCAGTGAAGTTATGAAGACCACAATAGAGGCTTTGGATGACCAAACGTGAAGGGGTATAATGTCCACGGTGGAAGGCCCCTTCACACCCATCTGTCGGAACCCCCTTATTCCACCCGGAATGGAGAAGGGGGCCTTCGAGAAATGGGAAGCAGCGGGGTTCACAGAAATCGGGGAAATGTTCCAAGACGAGGAAATTAGATCATAAGAGGCATGCAAATCCATTATGAACCTCACTCAGGGCGACAAGTACAAATACGACCAACTCAGGCACTGGCTGGGGTCACCTGCAATTAAAACGGCGACAACAAGAAACCTATGTTACTACCAACTCAGGGGCTAAGAAATGGGTCTCAACGCTATACTCCTTCATAAACTCCCAAGACGAGGAGATCAAGTGGGCATACATGTCAAAGTGGGAGAAAACACTGGGGGAGGAAATCCCAAGGCATCAATGGGTAGACTTGTGGATTCAAATCCAAAAAATGACCCGCTCAGCCGAAACAAGGGAAATGTGGGTAAAAGTTCTAACCCAACGGCATTATACCCCAGAAAGACTGCACATAATGTACCCACAAGCTTTGGACCAATGCTGGAGAGGGTGTGCAGAGTTGGGAACGTGGAAACACATTTGGTGGGACTGCAAGGTAATCAGTGGCTTCTGGGCGGAACTGAGGACGGAGATGGGGAAAATGTTTCCAGAAGCAGAACAGTTGGGGGAAAAGGTATGGCTTTGTGGAATGAAAGACAAGGCAGGAAATACACAAAGTCACAGTGGAGGAGCGTTATGGGCCTACTTATTGCGGCATGGACAGCAATTGCCCAAAATTGGAAAAAGCGAGACCCACCACTAGTTTTCACTTGGCTCCAGAAGGTATGGTCCCATATGGCAATGGAAAAGCTAACCCACACAATTCAAGGCACAGGTGGATCCTTCACAAAGGAATGGGGGATGGTCCAAAACTACCTGTAGTCAGACTACATGGAGCAATGGAGCACAAAATTAAAATTACAGAGATTTTCAGTGCATAATGTTCCCCCATTCAGAAAGACTCCAACATCCTTCCGGGGAGGGGAGGGGGGAGGCTTTATGTTTGATGTTGAGTATTATGTCTGTATTTGAAAACAAACATTTATAAAAAAAATAAAAAAATAAATTCCTTAAAGGATGAAATAAAAGAAGAAAAAAGAAATATAAGGTGCAAATAACTATTTAGGTAGATATATTTGTAAAACTGTTAAATTGTACTTATAGGCAGGCTGGCAGAGAGCACGAGGTAACTCGGCAGCTTTTCCTGTTCATCAATAGCCCAACCAGACTAAGAATAGGAGTGTACAGAGTCAAGGCACGTCATACAGAATTATGAAATCAGGTTTAAAAGAGATTGTAGGACCTCATACAAATATGAGTAAGATGTGTGGAGTATGAATACAAATTAGTTATAAAAATGTAAATCTCCAGGGCAGCAGTGTGCGTCTATGTAAGGTATTCATATGTTAAGTAGCATGGCTGCCAGGAATTGCTCATGATGAAGAAAGGAAGACTTTGCAGAATCCCTTGTATGGCAAGAAGAACAGTTTTGGATGTGTTCTGCCGGTATCCAGTAAATAAGTCAAGAGTATTTAAGCTCCAGGCACAGCACCAGTCTTCAGGGCCTGAGAGCCAGCCACGGACGACAGAATGCTGGTCGGAAATGGCAGAGTCCTCCGCCATTCCCCCAATCCTCATGATCTGTAAAGATTAAAATGTGTCATCTCTTGCAAGATAGACTAATGAACCTAATTCCCTAGAAGGGTGTATTCATTCTGGTTTGAGCGTGATCAGGGGGTACCCCAAAATAATAAAGGGGTGCTCCTGTAAGTTGGGGTTCACTTTCAGTGGTGATGACCCGAGTTGTTACTTAGTTTCTTGCCTTCGTACTTTGCAAAGCCCAAGGCAGGTCAGCCACCCCCATCTGTAGTGATCAGACTCCTAAATAAAAAAAAAAACATGTATCCTGAGTGACTTTTGTAGAAGCCATTTTAAAAAATTATTTCTGCTCACTGGAGCAGGGCGTGGCTCCAGAATTACAGGCCAGCATCGGACTTCGTAACGGAGGGAAACTCAAGCGAAGCACGCCCAGGTGACGATACTCTTGCAACTGATAACAAAATGGGAACAGGTATGTAATATATGGTGATGTGAACAAAATATTTGGTTATGTGAATGCTACTATGATGAAGTAGAGGATGTTGTACAAGGTCAATGGAATAGATAGAATAGGACTTGGTGATGTATTATGGCATAGGACTTTTGGTGATGTAGTATTGGTGATACAGTATAAATTAGGACTTTTGGTGATGAGGAATAAGATTGGATTTCAGGTGATGTGTAAAGGAGTAGATTGGATAAGAAGTGGGTCATGTATTGAAATTGTCACATATTTCTGTTTTTCTACTTTTTATAAAGGGAAGGGAAGGGATCCCCAACTTATAAGGACTGGGAGGTAAGGGTACCACACATTATTCTTCTTATGACGATAAAAGCACTAAGTGGTATTACAAAAGTAGTGGCTCGGTATAAGGAATGAGCCTTGATTTTAGTCCATTTTTTATATTTTCTCTTGCTGTCTTTTGTGGTAAAAAAGGAAGGAAGGTGGGTGAGTCGCGGTGTGTGTGGATGAAATCCAAGTGTGAAAAAGTAAGGGGGTGGGGGAAAAAGTAAGCATGTGCAGCATAGGGACGCGCGCAACATTATGGAGGAAGAAACTCCAATAAAACACATGCATACCACTGTATTGTGACAGAATAAATAAACAATGGATAGTAGAAACAAAGGAAGGGGGGAATGTCCTGCTCCTGGCCAGAGCAGAGTTCCATAACAGAAACATGCTAGAAAAGATGTCCATCTTTGTAGCAGCAAAATATGAAGGGAACAAGTCCCAAAAAATAGAAGAGAATCTAGATCTCTGGCAATTAGTTGAGGATATGGAAGATCTGGAAGGTGAAAAAGAGATGCAATGTTACAAGAACCTGAAGCAGTATGACCAGAAATAAGGGCACCGGTAAAGAAAATAGGGGATTGGCAGTCAGGAGATTTTTTGGTTAGCTTTAACCCTGGGCCAATAAAAAATGTTTGTGTTGAAAATATTGATAGGTAGAGGGCATGGGCGGTCCTGGGACAAGAAGTAGATCAAGCAAGGCAAAATGGAGGGGAAGATCATTATTTCTACCACCTTGAAGAGGTAGGGCAAGAAGGAGATCAAGGAGAGGAGGCAGTGAGAAACCCGTTCCTGCCACAAGAGGTAGTGGGGAGGGACAGACCAAGAAATAGACCAGATTTAATCATGGTAGTTCAAGATCAGCAGAAGAATACTAAATGGGTAGAAAACAAAATAGGTATACACATGCCTCTAATACATAAAGAAGTAGGGATAACGCAGCATGTGCCACAGCCTCAAATGGACAAAAATAATTTGATGAAAGCTCTCCCCCAGTTTACAGCCGGAGCTAGTAAATGGATCTATGAATTTGAAAAACAAACAGCAGGGGTGGCCTTAGCACTAGGAGACTTTAAGAGTTTACTGGTCACCATAGTCAAGGACCAGGCTGGGGACATATGGGCAAGGGCTGGGGTAAGTCTTGCAGATAATGAACATGATGGAGCAGCCTTTGGTGAGGTAAGGGCAAGGGTATAGGCTGCCCTATGAAGGATGTACCCAGATACCCCCTACTTACATTCTTTAATGCAGTGCACAATGGGTGATGATGAGGACCCAGTTAGGTTTATTCTTAAATTACAGGAAATGTGGAGAGTTGAGACGGTACAATTTTTCTATTTTATTGTAAAGAGGGGACTACCAAAAGAGGTCCAGAGGCACTAGATAAAATTGTGGGAATTGAAGCCAAAGTGTAGGCAGAGATACAAAGTATAATAGTCCACAATTGTAAGAGAATCAAGGAGCAGGGAGACAACCCAGAGGGAGCAAACTTACGAGGCAAAACTAGTGGAAAAGAAACTAAACAAGGTTGTCGTTCAAGCACCAGTGAAGGCACCGGCTCAGGGGGAAAGGACAGGAGATACTCAACAAATTGGGAATGCAACAACTGCGGCACTATGGGGTGAAGGAGGACAGGGACAATGGAGTGGGGTGGCAGTACCCCAACCCACAGTGGCAGTGTGAAGGAGCACCAAGGGGAAAAGGAGGTTTCGAGGAGCAAGAGCCGGAGGCTTTGGGGGATAGGGCCCCCGGGGAGGAGGATTGGGAACATCACATTGCTGGTGTTGCGGGAAATGGGGGCATTTTTCAGGGGAGTGCAGGAACAGGCCTGGCATGAGATTTAATTATGGACCATCACCTCCAGGGCAGGGATCCCAAGGGCATCAAGAAAGGAGACAACAGCAATTTGGGCGAGGGGGTCAAAATCTATTCTCCTATGGGGCTGATAGGTAAGGGAAACTACAGCAGGGTGAGGGAACACAGTTTAACAGAATGGCAGGGGGAACAGGCGCCCCATTGCAAGGAGTTACAATGACAGAGGCGGCGAGGATAAATACATATTCTGATTAGGACAGTCCACCAAGAGCACTTGCATGTCCAATCCTATTGATAACTGCACACTCTGAAGAGGAGCCCTTGGTGGAGGAGGAAATAGGAAACAGGCAATTTATATTTATGGTTCATTCAGGTGCAACCAAATCATGCATCATGGAGGGGAACTTGCCATTATCAGGTAAAACTCTTTACATGCAGGGATTCTCTGGGACTATTTCTACAGTTCCATACACTGAGGAGCTGGATATAAAAGTGGGAAGGTAGGTAGTACAAGCCCCCTTGTTATATTCAGAGAGTTCCCCTGTGAACTTGTTGGGCAGGGATCTGCTCAGTACAATAAATATAACTATTATTCACAGCTCAAGGGGTAGTGTGTTCCACTCCATGGATGTGTGTAACTCAAGATGAAACATCAGGGTAATTCAAAAATAACAAAAATAGGACTTCTTTCATTCCATAGCCATTACATCAACACTGTTGTATCACAATACAAACGGTTCTTAGGAGAAACAATTTACAAGCTCATATCATAAAGCAGCGGCTTGGGTAAATGAAGGTGGGGACAACAACATGTTGCTATCTAACCTTGTTGGAAGAACACCCTGTCCTAAACGAGGGTGACGCCTATCTAATAGGGATAGGATTGGAGAGAAACTGGAGAGTTAACCAAATGTGTGGATCTCTCAACCTGCTTTAATGCTTGTTTTTGAAATGAAAAGCCTTTCTAAAATAGAGCAACCAGCAAAAACACCCCACAAATCCTGTGTTTCTTGTGCGACAGGACTGGTTATTAGATCACTGTCAAACCCAGATAAATAGCTTGCATGAGCATTTAAATAACCATAGGATTTTCTGTCCGTATTTTATTCACCCTAAGGAGATTTAGTTTAACCTCATGCTGGAGTAGTGGATGTTATTAACATCTAAAAAGGGCAATAGATTTTTTATATAAGTGCCCGTTATAACGCTATAAAAGGCTCACAACATGTGAGTAATACACTGGTGTTACATTTCTTATGGGATATCACCCTCACTGTTGGGGATATCTGAAAATGGTCATGGGACCACCCATGACCAATAAGGTCGACCGGTTTCGATGGAAAAAGGGAATTCAAACCATCTTCTACAGGACCATCTAATCTATTGTGCAATGAGTCTGTCTTCCATCCGTACCCATGTCTAAAGGCAGGCGATGGACTGTCTGCTCCGTCTCCTGCAGAGGAGACAAAAGCAGATACACCAAAGCAGGGTGTAAATAAACCCCTTTGGCTATCTCAAAAACGGTGGGGGGAGGGAGGGGAGGGCCAGGGGGAAAAAGGCAGGAACAAAATCCCAAAAATCAGGACATAATAAACTGGATAGTGCAAGAACTGAGTATAAAAAATATATAATGATGATAAAAAAAGAAGCCAATTTTGGCAGTGCCTTGCCAAAGGGAGGAGAACCAAAAGTCATAGAATGAAAAAAAGAATGCAACAAAAGGGGGGGGGGGGGGAATGAAGCGCATCAGTGTGTATTATACGGATCCGTACGGTCAAAAAGGCAGATCGCAAAATACACTAATGGAATGGCGCCAAATGAGTCCTAGGGGAAGACGGCAGTGGATTGGTGGTAAAGCAGATGATTGGAACCCATCAACGGGTAATTTGCAAAAAAGCACAAAGATGTGCTGGTCCATGGCTGCGGTGGAAAGGTGGCATAAAGATATATATAAATATAAAAGAATGTGGATGTAAGAGGCACACAGTGAGGCTCATGATGCCAAGCTGTAAGTAAGGTTCATCTGATGGACTAAGATGCCTGCTAGGGAGGAACCATAGGCGGTCCGGTAAGGGCTCAATGTGTGGGAATACCTGAAAGATTTTATTTGTTGTAAAGAGGACTCCCGGGTCGTAAAACGGGGGCGGTTATATAAGATGGGTTTTAGCATCTTATGACCGCCAATTCTTGCCACTGGATGCATTCATTAACGACTTTGTGGCAAGTGTCCAATTTAAAAATCCACTTCTGTTATAACCTGAACAAGATGTCATTGGAATTACCCCCTCGTATGGGTGGGTTGACTTTTTCTAGTATAGTCCATTCGAATGTATCTGCTGTATGCTCCTCGGCTATAAAGTGTGAGACCAGGGGTGCAGTTATTTTCCCTGTTCTAATGGAGGACCGATGTTCAATCATCTTTATTTTGGATGCTTGGGCTGTCATTCCTGTGTATTTCAACCCATATGGGCACGTGGTCATGTATAGGACACCTCTACTGTTGCAGTTGGTAAAATGCTTCTGCACCCAAAGGGTGTGCCAACCTATATCGATGGTCGTGGTTCTTCTAGTCTGAGCGCACATTAAGCATTGGCCACAGGGTGCATGTACTGTCGGTGGATTGGAGTTCCATAGTCTGGCCTGTGCCAGAGGTGATGGATTTGGTGAGGGAAAGCTTTTAACTAATTTATCCCTAACGTTTTGTCGCCTCTTTAGTGCAAAACGGGGCTCGGGTAGAATACATTTCCCCGTGTTCAGGATGGGCCATAGTTTTTGTACTTCTCTTTTGATTTTATTTAAAAGAGGTGAGTAGCTAAAAATGGCTGTGATGACCATATCGTCCTCTGCTTTGCTGTGCTGTTCAAGGGTGACTGATCTGGGGATGTTCTTAGCCCTTTTATATGTTTGCTTCACAATCCTAAGGGGGTAACCTCATGCCGCAAGTTGTTTTTGTAAACCTTTTGCTTGGGACGTGTAATCGATGGTGTTAGTACACAGCCTCTGATAGCGAAGGAACTGGCCAAAGGGAAGATTGTCTTTAAGGGCCTTCGGATGATAACTTGAATAACTCAGTAACGAGTTTGTCTGTTTTTTTCTTGTAAACCTTGGAAATTGGTTTTATTAATTACAAAGCCAGCGCGAGTGAAGTGTACATAGATCTGGAACAACTAATACTCATTGGACACCAGATAAACTCAGGATTGCCCTCCAGATCAAGAGAAAACAAGAGACACAACATTGGCGCTTACAATGCCCAAAGTGTGAAGTCGAGCCCGCACTGGGCTAATAATCAATTTTTGACTACAGAAACACAGAAAGGCAACCCTACAAAAAGAGAGAGTAAGGACTAAAGAGGAAACAGAGCCTAATGATTACCTAAGATTTTGAATATAAATCTGGACACTGAAGGTTTCCACTAGAGAGATACTCATTACCACCAAGACATCAAAGAATACAGAAGCCATCCATAATAAATCAGACTCAGACACCGGCTAAAAAATCTCTCAAGTAAACCAGAGAACCACCTGGCATTACACAAAACTTGGGGATATTACAGACCGAACAAGAAACAGGTCGGTAATACTGCATACTAGCTGAACCAGACCACCGATGAAAATTCCTAATTCTTTAGGGCATACCATCTGCCAGAGACTAACTTCACGCTCAATTACACCATACAGACAAAATGAACAATTCTCAACCACAAGAAAAATGTTTGATATAACTGTGTTGAACTGTATGTTTTAATGTTACCACAACTAATGTGACCAATCTCCTGACGAATGTTCCGATATCTACAAAAGAGAACAGAAACATGCTGAGTTTTATGTTCTAGTATATAGGTGGACTACAAATAGATAATAGACTCTATTTTAGAGTATGACAACTGTATATTAGCATATGCTTTGAATGCTGTCTAAAACAAACTGTTTATTAACTCAACACAAGCTCTCACTTTTGAGGACATATAGTCACTATTAGGATTGTTTTTTAGTGTGTTTTACAATAATACTGACAACTGAATTGATCTTCGGGTCATTTTTTATACCCATGATTTTTTGAATGAAGTTAATATTTTGTATTGTGAATGTATATAAACTAATTGAATCATTTGGTCTAACTGTTGAATGATTTGCTAATTACCTCCCATAATATTTAATGCCTAACTACCCCAAAATAAGGTAGAGCGTCCACTTGAAGTGGGCTAATTTGGGGTTTCCCCATAATATATGGAGCAGTATAGGGAGGTATAGTGCCCCCTGGTGGCAGTGGTAACTCAGATGTTTTTATTTTTGAGGAGGACATGCGATATGTGCCAGCACAATTATGGACTGTTAATCCACATGACGTTGGGTTACTGAGAGATGTGACCCCAGTACAGATTACATTGAAGTCAGGTGCTTGGCACAATCATCCAGTATATGGATGATCAGTTGGTATGTAGTAAAAAGGGTCATCAGTGCAGGAGGGGTTATGTTGAATTTTTGCAATTGCTGGCACACAAAGGGTGCAAAGCAGATAAAAAAGAAGGTATAATACAGCCAACAAGAGGGACTATACTTGGGACAACACATTTTTGTAATGGGGAAAAAAATATCAGATAGGGCGGCGGCAGTACGCAACGTCCCTAGGCCCAGTACTGTGAAGGAAATGTATGGTTTTTTTGGGCTTATGTAATTAATGTAAGGCATGGATCCTAGACTACGCAGTCTACACTGGGCCACTGTTACAAAGTCTCATGGAAGGACAGAGGACTTAAAAGTACATTATCATGGATTGACAAAATGATTAGACAATTTGAGGACTTAAGCTGTTTGCACGGCCTCTGTTTTAGCAACTCCGGATTATTTACAGGAGTTTTATTTATTTTCCCACTCTGTTGAACGGCTCATGCATTGAAGGAAGGATACATATTATATGCTGATGGGTCATAAATAATTGACCTGGGGACTGGACGGAAGCACACCAGAGCGGTAGTGGCGTGCGGTAAAGGGGGCCGGGGGAATAGTGACCACCCCTGTAGAAAACAAGACCATAGTTCCATACACAGCATTGCCCATATTACAACTGGACCATTATTATCTGGGGAACTGATCAGCCCTGGGTTTAAAGGTCCATATGAGGTGGTGTTCTGTACTCCTCTCGCTGTCCGTATGAAGGAGTTCGATATTGGGTGCATCTCTCGGATGTCTGAAGAGCACCCGAGACAAGGCAAAGTTTAGTAAGGGCATAGCCAAAGAAGAGACATTTTTGAAGATCCATGCCAGGGTGGTGTGCAGTGGCACACACCTGATTTTTTTATTTTTTTTTATTGTTTTTACATTTTTATCTTTTTTTAATTTACTTTTTGATTTTTCAAAGGTCCAGGCCCCGGTCGGCCCTGATGGAAAAAGTGTCTCCCTCTCCCTCTCTTTCTTTCTCTTTGTCTTGCTCTCTCTTTCTTGATAACCTTTTTTATCCTCTCCAGGAATAAGCAAAGATGGCTGACCGACCTCTCTGTTATGTAGGGATTAGATTAAGACAAAAGTAATTTGTTCTAGGAACTATGTATTATATAAAGTACTATGTTGCTTTGTATGACACTGGTTGTGGTTGTTGGAGTGGATGAAGGTATGTTTGTTATATGGGGTGGGCATATAAGGGGGGGTGGGCAGTTGGAAAATAATGCTAGTATAAATATATCTATGAGACAAACACACAATCACAAAATGTCTCACTTTTTGCCGGCCACACCTACAAGTTTTCTTAGACGAATGAAACGGGAAGTATGAATGACGTATGATTTATATAAGGAGTTGGGTTTTGATATTATTTCTGACATCCAGCATTTAGAAACATTGAATAGCTAGTACTCTGATATGCGCATTGCTGGAAGGAATGTAATCAATGAAAGATGTTACCTGTGTGCACTTATCCCGCACACATCAGGGGCTCCTAAGGTTTTTAGTTCCACATCCAGTCCCAATTACTGAGGCACAAAGCTTGGCACATCTTGCACTATAAGGGATAAAGGGCACATTTCAGGAGCACGCTGTGCAGTTGAGGAGCATTGATCTATACCCAGCATTATGAAATGGCAACACAAAATACCGCCAGTGTCTACAAGAACCATATGTCTCCTTGGGAGGTTACTCAAATGACAACGACAAATGGCACGGCACCACAACGATGTGCCTGGCAGATGGGCTGCTCGAGTACAGTGGAGAAGCGATATCCCAAATAGAGACTATGTGTGGGAAAATATGGTCCCAACACATCAGAAGGCTGACAGTGCGAATAAATAGAGCCAAAAATGTTGAACTTTATTTTAGCAATGAAGGAACAGTTCCTGGTGGCGCAAAAACGCAGTGCAACCACACTCTTGTGATCCCTTGTATGACAAAAGGTACAGCAGCAGTGATGGATTACTACTGGGTTTGTGGCAAACAAGCCTACCTGCAGCTCCTACTATCTTGGAGGGGCAAGTGTTAACTGGCCACACTGAACTCCGTGCTACTAGTAATCCTGGAGGAACACCTGAAGGGAGAAGAAATGCCCGTTGAGGTGCCAACAGCCACTCTAGCACCTAAAGAAGCAGAAAGAAGCTTGCAGATCAGACAACAATTTGGTATGCTGCCAGAAAAAGGACGATTTCAACGACGGGGAAGAAAGAAAAGCTCAAACTGTCTCAAAAGACTGTTCCGTACTGCTCAGAGGAATACCTGACAAGTATTGACTTTTTAGCTCAGCAGAGACTTTCTTTTTCAACTTTTTTGGCTCCTGGGTTACAAGCAGCTGCTACACTTTTCTACCCCCGGAGGATGCTGAGAATGGGTCACTATCCCACGTCATCATGGCCGTGCACAATCTAGGTGTTCAAATGAAGAAAGAAGGTGAAGTTCAGAACACAGATTGGCAATTGCTTCCCTTTGATTGGGTCCCGTCATGGCTGGGGGGAGCAGTAAAATTACTGATTCCTGTGATCGTGTTCTTCTTGGTTCTCCTCTGCACGTGCCAATGGGGTCTCCTATGATGTGTTCCTATAGTCCCTAACAGGGCAAAGATGATGCTATCAATTGGGGGGTCTAAAACACCTTGCCATTCAATAAACAGCGTAACTCAAACCAATATTTCTGGGGTTGTAGATATGTGGGGTGGGGATGAGTTTGTTACTGTAGAAGTAACGAAAGGGGGGAATGTTGGGAAGGAGCCTAGTGCTTTCCTTAATTTCTAAACTTTTCAAGCGCTTTAGAATTAGGCAAGACTTCTGCTAACCGTTTTCTAAGCACTACAAGAGTCCAGGGTGGAGGAGGGTCACTAAATAAAGATAGTTACGATTGAACTATAAGGTGCAAAGAACTATTTAGATGGATATATTTGTAAAACTGTTAAATTGTAGTACGTTTTGCTCAAAGTACACAGTGAATTCAGCCTGTGCTAGAAATAGACTATAGGCAGGCTGGCAGAGAGCACGAGGTAACCCAGCAGCTGTTCCTGTTCATCAATAGCCCATGCAGACTAAGAATAGGAGTATACAAAGTCAATGCACGACATACAGAATTATGGAATCAGGTTTAAAAGAGATTGTAGGACCACATAAAAATATGAGTAAGATGTGTGGAGTATGAATGAAAATTAGTTCAAAAAATGTTTTTACTGAGGGCTACGCCTCAAAGTTTGTAAAAATCTGCAGGGCAGCACTGTTTGTCTATGTAAGGTATTCATGTGTTAAGTAGCATGGAATTGCTGATGATGAAGAAAGGAAGACTTTGCAGAATCCCGTGTATGGCAAGAACAACAGTTTTGGATGAGCTCTGATGGTATCCAGTAACCAAGTCAAGAATATTTAAGCTCCAGGCCGAGCACCAGTCTTGAGGACCTGAGAGCCAGCCACGGACGACAGAATGCTGGTCGGAAATGGCAGAGTCCTCTGCCTTTCCCCCAATCCTCATGATCCATAAATATTAAAATGTGTCATCTCTTGCAAGATAGACTCATGACCTTAATTCCCTAGAGGGGTGTATTTATTCTGGTCTGAGCGTGATCAGGGGGTACCCCAAAATATTTAAGGAGTGCTCCTGTAAGTTGGGGTTCACTTTCAGTGGTGACGACCCAAGGTGATATTTAGTTTCTTGCCTCTGTAGTTTGCAAAGCCCAAGGCAGGTCAGCCACGCCCATCTGTAGTGATCAGACTCCTAAATAAAAAAAAACATGTATCCTGAGCGACTTTAGTAGAAGCCATTTTAAAAGAAATCCTTTCTGCTCACTGTAGCAGGGCGTGGCTCCAGAATTACAGGCCAGCATGGGACTTCGTAACGGAGGAAAACTCAAGTGAAGCACGCCCAGGTGACAATACTCTTGCAAGTTATAACAAAACGTGAACAGGTACGTATGATATGGTTATGTGAACAAAATATTTGGTGATGTGAATGCTACTATGATTCTCTTGTCGATTCGGAAAAGGAGTTTCATCACAGCAGCAGGGCTTCACTGGGCAGTTCAACGGTCCAGGAGGATGCAGCAAGCTTCTCTTCATGATTCCTTCATCAGATGTTTCGTCCAATGGTCAACTCTGTCCTCAGTTCAAGAAGCCTGTCCTTTTATGCAGGTTTCTCCCATTCATGTACTGTCCGGTCCTGGCGTCTGCGTCTGCAGGAGATGCTGAGCCCCACAGATCTCTCAAGAACGTTTGATCAACAACTGTCTTAAACCCAGTTGAAGAACTAACACTCCCAAGGGAAAAGGGGAAGTGGAGAAAATAACAAACGACAGACGCCTACTTCTGGTGGGCTGCAATCTGTAGAAGGAGACATTAATGTTTATTAAATAATGAAGACATGCATTAAATTAACTCAATCTCTAAATATCAAATAATTTAATATCTAAACCCATACCTGTCCAATCTCCGAAATAACCTTGGAGATTAATTAACTTCTTTTTCACAAAGACCCATTGAGAATGTATCTTGCACAGTCAATGTTCAATTTCAGAAGGGCAATGTGAATTTAAGAATGCATTTTGTTCCTCAACCAAAATTGCTCAAAATAATGAGTTCAAGAATATGCAATCTTCTTAAATTAAACAGGAAATCACTTTCGAGTGTTCATTCATTCAATTGCATTTCATCCTTTCTCAAGCACATTGTATTCCTGTTCAGATGTTCCTTCTACTTTAGTAACAAATGCGCAATTAAGAGTTCAGATGGTATTTTAAAACTTTTAACAAGAACAATAAGAATGAATTCAGATCCTGTTCAATCTTTGAAGCACATGCGCAATGCTAATGGAATCCGAAGCTTTGCTTTTGACTTAAGCACTGTAAATGAGTTCAGATGCTGTTTACCTTTTGAGCACATGCGCAATGCTAACGAAGACAACTGCTTTTGCCTTTGACATGCGCACAATAGACAAGTTCAGGTGCTGCCTTATCCTTCAGAAACATGTGCTATGCTCATGAAATCAATGTGTCTTTACTTTCCACATGCGCACAGTGAATATTTTTAGATGCCACCTTATATAATGGCGCGCAAGCGTAATTAAAAGCCTTATGAATTCAAGTTAAACAACATCAAAAACTTAGGCTCAGGTATTTTCCTTAAGCAATCTTCACTCACGCAACCGTACTGAAACTGACAGACTTGAAGTCAGATCAGATACGAGACACAGCAGTAAAACAAGGACACTTCTCCTTCGCGCATGCGTGAAACAAAAATGAAGGCTCTGAAGCACTGATCTAAGAAAACTGCGCAGTTAAAATTCCAAACGCTTCTTCCTTCAGTACAACGTCAGAAATTCAAAACCGTGTCAATTACACGGAGTCATAAAAAGTCAAGCAGATTTTTGAAGTAAAATGAAACAAATCTAAATACCTACTAAATAAATACCTAACATGAATAAAGTGATAAAAATAAAGCAACTTTTCTCCAGCTTGAGAAAAAGCGACGCTCCCACCAAATTATCAGCTGAGCTTGTCCCACGTTGACCAGCTTCTCAGGAAACAATATTTATCTTTGTAAACTTCACCAGAATCTCATCAAAAGGCCTTGACGCAGGAACTTAATCAAAACAGGACCTTCCTTCTTGAAGGTGAACAATGAAAGGCAGTTTAGAATTGTATGGAAGGTCAGAGGTTCATGAAACTTCCAATCAGGAACTGGCACTACTGCCACCATGTTGGTTTGGGGAGTTAGCACTCTGATGAACAGAAGTTAAGATCAACAACCCAAAATCAGATTAAAACAATAAATTAATTAAATCTATAATCTAATTTCATTTATAAAGTACACCTACCTAACCTGGGACCTGACAGTACCCCCTCCTTAAGCCCTGACCTCAGGGCCAGGTTTATTTGGATTTCTTCTGTGAAACTT
This sequence comes from Ambystoma mexicanum, assembly GCF_040938575.1. Classification (NCBI taxonomy): domain Eukaryota; kingdom Metazoa; phylum Chordata; class Amphibia; order Caudata; family Ambystomatidae; genus Ambystoma; species Ambystoma mexicanum. The sequence goes on along the minus strand of NC_090931.1, from coordinate 1,467,388,402 downwards.
AGATACTAATCTTTCCGCATGAATATCAGATTCTGACTCCCAACTTCTTTCATCAGGACCAAACCCCTTCCAATCAATAAGATATTGAATCTTTCCCCTTACTTTTCTAGAATCAAGTATTCTTTTAACCTCAAATTCTTCTGAATTAGTTTCCAAAACAATTGGTTTAGGAACTGGTCTCATTCTGATTCCATTTGACACTGGTTTTAATAAACTTACATGAAATACTGGATGAATTTTCAAATTAGTAGTCAATTTACGTTTGACTGATACTGGTCCTATCACTTCCTCAATCTCAAAAGGACCCAAAAACTTAGGACAAAATTTATTTTTTCCTTTCAATTTAATATTTTTTGCTGATAACCAGACTAAATCACCTTTAGCATAACTTGGGACTTTTCTTTCTTTTAAAATCTGCAAATCTTTTATACTCAGACTTACTTTTTTGTAACATTTCTTTTGCTTTAGCCCAACCTTTCTGAATTATTTCAGTTATATCTTTCACAGCTGGACATGTCTCATTTACTCCATCATTCTCACATAGAAACCGAGGATTATAACCTCTTCCACAAAAAAAAGGTGACATGGAAGTAGAGGTTTTAGTAGAATTATTATATGCAAATTTCGCTGTCCACAACAAATCCACCCACTCAAACTCTCCTTCGACAAAACATCTTAAATATTTTTCTAATTCCTGATTGATTCTTTCTACTTGACCATTAGCCTCTGGGTGATATCCTGATGTTAATTTTATCTTCAAACCCAATCTCCTACAAAATTCCTTCCAAAATCTCGACACAAATTGAGACCCCCTATCTGAAATAACTTGACTGGGAACTCCATGCAATCGTACAATTTCTTGAATGAATTTTTTAGCTAGACTTGAAGCTGTAACTCCTCCTTTCATGGGAATAAAATGACTCTCTTTAGAGAAACAATCTACCACTACCAGAATTGTGGAGAATCCTCTATCGTTAGGTAAATCTACAATAAAATCTAAACAAATTGTATGCCAAGGCCGAGGAGGAATAGGCAAGGGTTCAAGAAGTCCAGCAGGTTTTCCAGTCTCATGTTTTGACTTAGCACAGACTTCACAAGTCTTTACATAATTTAAGACATCTTTCTTAATACTTTCCCACCAGAAATGCCGTAGAACTAAATCCAAAGTCTTATGAAAACCTGGATGTCCAGCTAAAACTGAATCATGACAATCTTGTAAAATTTTCTCTCTAAGGTCCTCACTCGGGAGATACAACTTATCCTCAAAATAAGGTAAACCATTTTTAATAGTTCTTTTAACATCCAACTGTGCCCATTCTTTCATCTTCTGAATATTCAGATTTATTTTAATTAACTCCTGCAAATCTTCTTTTTTAGAAGAGTTAGCTGAAACAAAATGTTCTTCAGGAATTACAGGTTCAGGTCTTAACTCCAATTCTTTTTCACAACCAGGAAATTGTCTGGATAAAGCATCCGCTTTACCATTTAATTTCCCAGGTCTGTATGTCACTACAAAGTCAAAATCTGCAAAAAATAATGACCAACGTAACTGTCTGGGAGTAAGAGTCTTAGCTGACTTAAGAAAAAGTAAATTTCGGTGATCAGTAAGACTTTTTTTTTAAAAGTCTAGTGATAGGAGGAATAATGGATGAAAAATCTTTGATAAATCTCCTATAAAAATTAGCAAAACCTAAAAAACTTTGCACTTCCTTGATCTTAGTGGGAGTCGGCCAATCTTTCACTGCTCTGACTTTTTTTTTATCCATTTCCAACCCTTGAGGAGAAATCACGAAACCCAGAAACTCCACCACTTCAGTATGAAATTGACTCTTATCAAGACTAGCAAAAAGATGATGATCGTGTAACTTCTTCAAAACTTGTCTTACATGTTGATAATATTGCTCCAAATTATGTGAAAAAATCAAAATGTCATCAATATAAACTACGACAAAAAGATCTAGAAATTCTTTCAAAACATCATTAATAAAGAATTGAAAAGCCGCTGGAGCATTACATAATCCGAATGGCATCACAAGGTATTCAAACAAACCAAAACGTGCTTTGAAAGCAGTCTTCCACTCGTCTCCCTCCCTAACCCTAACCAAATGGTAAGCTCCTCTCAAATCCAATTTAGTAAAAATGGTTGCTCCTTGAATTTGGTTTAACATTTCTGGAATCAATGGCAAAGGATAGCGATTCTTAACAGTGACTTTATTCAAAGATCTATAATCAATGCAAGCTCCGAGCTTCCCTCCCTTCTTGGGTACAAAAAACAATGGTGAAGCTGCAGGAGATTGTGAGTGTCTAATAAACTCTTTTTTGAGATTTTCCTCAATGTATTCCTTCAAGTAATAATTTTCCTTCTCGGTCAAGGCATACACCCTACTACTAGGTAAGATTGCTCCATCCTCTAAATCAATTTTGCAATCATATGATCGATGTGGAGGTAACTCCCCTGCTTCAACCTCATCAAACACACAAGTAAACTCTTTATAACACTCAGGCAACAAACCCATCACAGCTCCAATAGAATGTTCTTCAAATCCATTTTGAGCTAAAGCCACCACTCTTCCACTTTCAATACTCTCATCTCTGATCTCATACTTACAATTGAAACAATGTTCCTTACAAATTTCTGATCGAAAATCTAATATTCTTCTTCCCCAGTCAATTGTGGGATTATGATTAGTCAACCAAGGCATTCCCAAAATGATTTGTAGCTGAGGAGCATCAATAAGTTCAAAGACAATATACTCAGAGTGATCTTTAACCAGTGTCATAAACAAAGGAACAGTTTCATGAGTGATGGGTCCCGAGGTTAACTGAGAACCATCTACTGCTCTTACTTGCTCTACTGCTATTTTTTCAACTAATGGAATTTTCATAGACCGAGCCAATCCCCAATCCATAAAATTACCAGTTGCCCCTGAATCAATCATGGCTGGTCCTGATCCTTTTAAAACATCATCCAAGAATAAGGATACGTTAATTGTTACATGAGGTACAGCCGCTTGAAGGGTATTCGCCACCTGTTGAGATCGAGAAACATTGGACTGCCCTCTTTTGGGAGTGTAAGGACAATTCCCTAGAAAATGACCACTACGCCCACAATATAAACACAAGTGATTAGCTCTTCTCCTATCCTTCTCCTCTTTAGATAATGGTCCTCTTATTTTGCCTGACTGTTCACTGACTTTACTCCTTTCTTCCATTCTAGGTTTTTCAAAACGCTGACCCACCTTGACCTCTCCAAAACCCTTTCTACGTTCATTTCTTCTTTCTCCCAATCGAAAATCTATTCGCATAACTAAGTCAATTAAGGCATCACAAGAAGTGGGACGATCAACCATGGTTGATAAAGCGTCTTTAAATTCGTCCCTTAAACCTCTGTAAAATAAGGACGATCTCTTGTCCTCTGGCCACCCTGTTTCCAAAACTAGAGCTCTAAAAGCTGTTACATAACTCACTAAGTCCTTATTTCCTTGTTTTAAATCTAACAGTTCCCCATCTAACTCTTGTGAAATCATTCTTCTTCCAAACATCTTCCGAAACTCTTCTTTAAATAGAACAACATCTTTCAAAATTGGATTCTCTTGAGCAACCAAAAGAACTGCCCAAGATGATGCATCCCCAGTTAAATAAGATAACATAAATGCAATTTTAGCCATGTCAGTTCTAAAACTCTCAGGACGACACAAGAAATGTAACTCACACTGTGTAACAAAAGTTGAAAATGTTTTAACATCTCCACTAAAACGTTCTGGGGACGCTAAAGGAACTGATGTCTGACTCAAAATGTGTCTTCCTACTCTATCTTCATCTCTCCCGTCTGCTCTTTCCAGAACTGGGGGTTGTTGTTCACTGTTCCCTGTAGCTCCCAACTCCGAAGACAATCCTTCCCCAGAATACCCTACTCTCTGGGTTCTAGATTCCCCAATGGATTCTTGAATCCGAGTCATCTTAACTCCCAACTCCTCCACCTTTTTATGTAATTTTGAATTCTCTAAATGAGAAACTCTTAATTCTTCTCTCAGTTCTTGGATTACTTCTCCCAACTGTTCCATGATGAAATCTGTGAGACTCAACAAACCAGGCAGACTATTTTTAGGCCTTTCATCTGTCCGGTCCTGGAGTCTGCGTCTGCAGGAGATGCTGAGCCCCACAGATCTCTCAAGAACGTTTGATCAACAACTGTCTTAAACCCAGTTGAAGAACTAACACTCCCAAGGGAAAAGGGGAAGTGGAGAAAATAACAAACGACAGACGCCTACTTCTGGTGGGCTGCAATCTGTAGAAGGAGACATTAATGTTTATTAAATAATGAAGACATGCATTAAATTAACTCAATCTCTAAATATCAAATAATTTAATATCTAAACCCATACCTGTCCAATCTCCGAAATAACCTTGGAGATTAATTAACTTCTTTTTCACAAAGACCCATTGAGAATTTATCTTGCACAGTCAATGTTCAATTTCAGAAGGGCAATGTGAATTTAAGAATGCATTTTGTTCCTCAACCAAAATTGCTCAAAATAATGAGTTCAAGAATATGCAATCTTCTTAAATTAAACAGGAAATCACTTTCGAGTGTTCATTCATTCAATTGCATTTCATCCTTTCTCAAGCACATTGTATTCCTGTTCAGATGTTCCTTCTACTTTAGTAACAAATGCGCAATTAAGAGTTCAGATGGTATTTTAAAACTTTTAACAAGAACAATAAGAATGAATTCAGATCCTGTTCAACCTTTGAAGCACATGCGCAATGCTAATGGAATCCGAAGCTTTTTGACTTAAGCACTGTAAATGAGTTCAGATGCTGTTTACCTTTTGAGCACATGCGCAATGCTAACGAAAACAACTGCTTTTGCCTTTGACATGCGCACAATAGACAAGTTCAGGTGCTGCCTTATCCTTCAGAAACATGTGCTATGCTCATGAAATCAATGTGTCTTTACTTTCCACATGCGCACAGTGAATATTTTTAGATGCCACCTTATATAATGGCGCGCAAGCGTAATTAAAAGCCTTATGAATACAAGTTAAACAACATCAAAAACTTAGGCTCAGGTATTTTCCTTAAGCAATCTTCACTCACGCAACCGTACTGAAACTGACAGACTTGAAGTCAGATCAGATACGAGACGCAGCAGTAAAACAAGGACACTTCTCCTTCGCGCATGCGTGAAACAAAAATGAAGGCTCTGAAGCACTGATCTAAGAAAACTGCGCAGTTAAAATTCCAAACGCTTCTTCCTTCAGTACAACGTCAGAAATTCAAAACCGTGTCAATTACACGGAGTCATAAAAAGTCAAGCAGATTTTTGAAGTAAAATGAAACGAATCTAAATACCTAAACTAAATAAATACCTAACATGAATAAAGTGATAAAAATAAAGCAACTTTTCTCCAGCTTGAGAAAAAGCGACGCTCCCACCAAATTATCAGCTGAGCTTGTCCCACGTTGACCAGCTTCTCAGGAAACAATATTTATCTTTGTAAACTTCACCAGAATCTCATCAAAAGGCCTTGACGCAGGAACTTAATCAAAACAGGACCTTCCTTCTTGAAGGTGAACAATGAAAGGCAGTTTAGAATTGTATGGAAGGTCAGAGGTTCATGAAACTTCCAATCAGGAACTGGCACTACTGCCACCATGTTGGTTTGGGGAGTTAGCACTCTGATGAACAGAAGTTAAGATCAACAACCCAAAATCAGATTAAAACAATAAATTAATAAAATATATAATCTAATTTCATTTACAAAGTACACCTACCTAACCTGGGACCTGACATGTACAGCCTAGCTGTCATTCACACAGCAGGATGGCTGTCCTTGCAGCCAGCCAATCAGGACTCGATGCATTCAGGTAACCAAGGAGACAAAGGAGAGGGGAGTTTCAGGCACCTCCCTGGCTTCCTGCCCTTCCAGACACACTGGAGCCAGAAGTGGGTTTCAGTACTAAAGCCCGCCAAAGGCAAAAAAAACAAATGGCTTAAACTTGGTTAGCCGCGCAGAGTAAAACCCAAGACCGACCTCACAAACAAGAAATGGCAAAAAAAGAAGACCGGGGCCATTTTGACACAATGGTCGCGCATGGGTGCTATAATGCAGCTGAGGATTCAGCCTGCGGTAGAAAAGCACATTGGTAGGAAAATTAAACCACTGCCACTATCCATTAAAAGTAGTGAGGGTAACATAACATTTTTACATGAGTAAGTAGAAAAAGGGGTTACTAAGTAACGCGCCAGCACTCCCCATGAGATGGGGTGTGCTGGGTCTACAGAGAGAAAACCCAAGTAAAGTCAATTTCACTTTACTATTCTTGGGAACAGTGGTTCTCACACAAAAAAGGTACACAAACCTTATGAGAAATCTAAAGGATTTCTCTGTGATACTGCACTGCGGGTTCTGTGTGTCACCATACAAAAAGTAGATGGCTATGTCAGACTCCAAAAACAAAGGAAACAGATGATCCAAATCAGATCAAAAATACATGAGAGAAAAAGGGCTCACTCTCCAGGGTGAAAATTAAAAAGTCCTAAAGTCCAGCAAATGGAGGTTGAAGGGAATTAGCACCGAAATTAGAATTCTCCCCAACACTCGTCCTCCCCAGACTAATTGACAGGAGGATGTAATCCACTACTGGATGAATCTCCTAATCCAGTTGGTAATACTTTCTGGAGTCACCATCAACATGTTGGTAATTAAGCTCTGACATGTGTTCTATGGTGAAATCAAACCTTTGGAGAACGATTGACTACCTTAACAATATTGGATTCTCACCCTTCATCTGCATTGACCATCTCAAGGGTTGGTGGTCTGTCTGAATAACAAAAGTAGAACAATAAAAGTATGGTCTCAACATCTTCAGAGACCACACAATGGAAAAACACTCATGTTCAATAGTTGTCCACCTTGTCTCATGGTCCTTCAGTTTCGTACTGATGAAGCAGAGTGTTACCTGCCTTTCTCCTCCAGTTGACTCAAAACTGCACCTACAATGAAGGATTGGTTGTAGTCAGGAGCTCTCAAGACTTGAGCTTGACAAAGGACTTTCTTCAGTCATTCAAAAGCCTTAGTTCACTCCTCATTCCACCTGACCTTCTTGGGGAATATGAGTGAGGAGATCACATTCAAGGAGAAGCTATGGTCCCAAAGTTCTCTATGAAGTTCCTGTAGTACCCAGTGAGACCTAGAAAGGCTCTCATTTGGGTCCGAGTAGTAGGGGTGGCCCAGTCTTGTACAGCTTGTACCTTGCTAGGCAATGGCCTTATTTCGCCTCCTACCTTTTTATTTTTCTTATTTTTTTATTTCTAACGGTTGAATTAAATCAACCTTTCAAATATAAAAGATCATAAAACAAAATTACATTAAAAACTATTTTAAACAATATCTATTAAATAAACAAGACTGTCGATCATGAATAGACAAACATGCAACCACAAGATAACACTATACATGTCACCATGGATATACATTAATGATGAGCATATATATGGTGTCCACAAAATTGCAGTATAGATATCACCTCTAAACAAACAGCCCTTTTACAAGAGGAGGTAACAACTCAAAGTTATTAAAATATATTGAACATAGTGCACTATTTAGATATCAGTAAGATGTTAAAATAACAGAAAGTAGGAGATTATTCAGGATGTCATACCGCTGTGTCATCTACTCCATCTTCTAATTTTAAACTAGTCAAGAAATTGATAGTTGCTATTTGCAGGGGCATATTGCCTGAACTTAGAATAATGGACCAACATTCCTGTTGTGCTACGCTCCCCAAGTGCTTGCAATGTCTAGTGAAAAAGATCTCTCTCATGGGCCGGAGGATGCTGCACTCAGTGATCAAATGTGCTAAAGTTTCTCGAGTATTACCATCTAAGCAGAAACGACAGATGTTACTATAAGTTGGCAGAAGTCTGAGCTTTACTTTTATGTCGTTGGTAATCCAAAGATTAAAGCGTAGACGTAGTATGTCAGTGCATAATTTAGATGAGGGAGAACGTACCAAATATGGAGGTAGAGTGCAGACTTTTTTTGGGGGGAAACGAATTACATCCCCATCATGGTAAGTTAAACATATTTCTCTAGTTTTGATCCAATCTACCTGGTGGATCTTAAACTTGGCTTTGTCCGGATTACCGAGCAGTAGCTCGAGAGAGATCTCTGCTTCAGATTTGATAGACTTTCCAGAGCCAATTACTTATAAAGGTGTGATTCACTGAAAACATATTGAGATAGTATTTTCAAAATAACATTCAACTCTGCTGATAACAAGCATTTCTTGAATAGAGAGCACAGTCGCCAATTATAGTGCGCCTGGAGCGAAACCAGCCCGAGCTCATATCTAATCCAAGCCGCAGGTGTACATTGAGGCAGATGTAATACGTTTCACCAAAATGTGGCTTCCCACTTTATAAATTGAAAGGGAGAATCGCTAGGCAGGGTTTCCAATCCATACAGAAAAGATGGTACAATTTTCATGTTCCAGAAATGCCAAGCAGGCATGATCGAAAGGTTTTCATATCTGTACATGATGATACGAGCTTTGGAAGTAGCTGAGGATAGTTTGGACTCCACACGCTCTAGCTGATCCTGTGCCTTTGTCTTGCCCTCAAACAACATTCCCAGATAGTTATAGTGTGGTACTACCATAACTGGGGACTGATTGATGGCCCAGACGTGAGCTAGCGGCCCAAAACGCCTGGGCGAGTAGTGTACAATTTTTGTTTTCACTATGTTGGTTTTTAACTCATTCAACTGTATGGAGTCATGAAATAATAACAAGGTCATCAGCATACATTAACATTTGTATCGGGTGATTATTGAATTTAGGGGAATCTGACACGACATTAGATAATGATGCTCTAACGTCATGGATAAAATAGTTACAGATGGCAGAGGCCAACGAACAGCTCTGCTTCAAACCTCATTCAGTGAAGATATTCTCTGAAAGTAGACCATCCATTGTGATGCGAATTCGGATGGAAGTGGTTGAATGCAACGAGTGAATGATATCATAGAGTGTAGATGGACAGTGATCCCGCCGTAGTTTGGACATAAGTAAAAGGCAGCTAACTGAGTCAAATGCGGCGTGAAGATGATGAACGCAAAGAAAACTTGTTGCTTTTGCATCCGACATTGGGCTTTGATGGCATTGAGGGCAAGTAAGCTGATATTGGTGCCCATACCAGCCACAAAGCCAGTTTGATTAGGATCACGTAGATGACATTTCATAGGAGTAGGATAGCTTAACGGCAACATGCGCGCCTTGGAAGCAAGACGACACGAAGCAACACAGGTTCGATCCCTGGGTCCGCGCTTAGAAACCCCTGGGTGTTAAAGCGCGTTATAAATATGCAACTAAGATTAACAAAAAGAATTATGCAACTAAAAAAACAAACAATTCCTGTAACAGAGCCTCGATGCCTGTGGGCTGTGTGAGCGCTTTAAAAATGCAAATAAATAAATAGTCCAAGCATTAAAGTCATGCAAAACCAATTTGGTGAAGATCTTGCCCGCAGCGTCCAAAAACACAATTGGGCGATAGTTTGAAGGGACGCTCCGGTCACTCTTTTTGAAAATGGGTATAATGATAGAGGTTTTCCAAGAAGGCGGAATGAGTCGCATATATAATATGCCTCTGAAGATGGTTTCAAGAATATGCGCCCATTCATGGGTATTTGTTTTTAACATATGATTGGATAACCCATCAGAGCCCATGGCTCTAGAAGCGCTAATCTTCAATATGAGAGCATAAATTGTATCATAGCAAGACTCAATCTGCCATGATGTAGATACTGGCTCATATTGAAGCTTTGCATATTGAGGGTCGGCATACAGAGCCGTGAAATGGGTAATCCAATTTCCTTCTTGCACACCGTGAATTTGAGAATCACCTTGCTGATGATAGGTATGTTTGTTTAAAAGGTGCCACATACCTGCAGAATATTTGTTAGACATTGCAGCTGCCATAGATTCACTATCTTGTTGACATATGTGAGCTCTCCGACCCCTTAACTAATTTTTGTACCTGCATTTGGCAGTTTTAAGATCTTGCCAACGGGACGGAAGGGTGGATGCAAAAAGCTGTTTTTTTATTTTCCTAAACTCAGCTCTGATGCGATGGGTTTTCTGGATCAAAGACGTGAGAGTGACAGATTTTATTGTGATATGGAACTGTGATTGTTTTTACAAAAGTGTGCAATAATTTTGAGTACTGTTCAGGTTGAGCTGATATGGAGTTATAATCAACCACACTCTTAAACGTGTTTAAAGATTTCACATTCCAACGCATGCGAGAACGTACTGAGTTTACAATGAGTTCAGACTGATGGAAATATTTTTTGTCTGAGAAAAATTCCAGTCAAGCTGTAATGTCAAAAGGCTATGATCACTATGCAATTGGTCTCTTACAGTTAGTTTTTTTTACATTCTGGAAGAGATTGTGATCAACATATATGCAATCAATAATGCTGGAGCTCAAGCCACAATGCCACGTATAATGCAGAGGCGGATCACCCGGTACTGCACCATTAACCATATGAAGGTTACCTCCTCCTACCTCATGTCCAAGGTAGACCACTTTGCTCTGACCAATTTGACATTTGCTAGCCTTTATGGTCAGATGGGCCTGCTCAAGAGCCTACAAAACATATCCTAGGTGCTGAAGATGCTCTTCCCAGGTGTGGCTGAACACTACAATATCATCCAAGTATGTCATGCAGAAGTCCTTCATCCCATTCAAAACTTGATTCACCATCCTCTGAAATGTAGCAGGTGCATTTGTGAGTCCAAAAGGCATAACCTTAAAGTGGTAGAAGCCTCCTGTAGTAGAAAATGCAGTTTTCTTCTTGGCACGGTCTGTCAGAGCTATTTGCCAATACCCTGAGGTCAGGTCAAATGTACTGAGGAACTTGGCTGAACCAAGTTTGTCCACCAGTTCACCTGTCCTGGGTAAAGGATGGGCAGCAGTTGTGGTGACTGCATTAGGAGCTCTATAGTACACACAGATCTCAATTCCTTGGTTCCTGCTTTTGGCACTGGTACAACTGGACTAGCCCATTCACTTGTACATGGCTCAATAACCCCAAGATCAAGCATATTCTTGACCTCGTTCTGTATGTGGGATCTTACATGATCTGACATCCTGTAACCCCTGCTTTTGACAGGGAGACTGTCAACAGTGAGAATATTATGCTGGACCCAAGGAGTCAAGCCTGGTGTCAGTGAAAACAGGGAGGCAAACCGATTTAACAGAGCCTTGCAATCCTCCTGTTGTTGCAGAGTCAGATCTGAAGAGAGTTTCACTCCTTCAATTATCTCATCTGATGGTTGTCCCCTGAGGAGATCAGGGAGAGGCTCACTCTCCTCCTCCTCTTGATCAGAGTCTAGAAGCAAAGCTCCTAGTTCTGGCTTGGAAACTTAAGCCTTCAGACAATTCGTATGATAGACCCTAGGAGGCCTCCTTGGGATTGCCTAAGTACACTAAATAATTGGCTTCTCCAAGTTTACCCACAACCTTGAAGGGGCCAATCCATTTGTCCTGTTAGGCCCTCTGCCTTGTAGGTACCATAAATAAAACAAGCTGGTCTGGAGCAAACTCCACCATGTTGGCCTTTTGGTCATGCCAATGCTTGACCAGAGCCTGGCCTGCTTTTAGGTTATCAGAAGCTCCTGTCATGAGTGTCATTCTCCTCTAGAGACCTAGCACATAGTCAGTGACTCCCACTGGCTGTAGGGAAGGAGCACTCTCCAAGCCTTCCTTGATCGGGCCAAAGGGCCTCTAACCGGATGACCAGAGATCAGTTCAAAGGGGCTGTATCCAACCCCTGCTTGACTGACTTCTCTATAAGCAAAGAGAAGGCATGGCAGTAGAAGGTCCCACTTTCTTCTAAGGGGTTCCTCTAAAGCACCTATCATGCTCTTCATGGTTCTATTGAACCTCTCCACCAATCCATTGGTTTGGAAATGATAAGCTGTTGAGAACTTGTAGGTCACTGTACAGTTTTTCCACATGGTCTGCGTGAAGTGAGACATACAATTTGACCCCCTGTCAGAGATGACCTCCTTAGGAAAAGCTACTCTGATAAAGATACCAAGGAGGGCCTTAGCCACTGCCTGAGCAGTAACATGCAGTATGGCTTCAGGATATGTGGTAGCATGGTCTACCCCAACCAATATAAATCGGTTGCCTGAAGAAGGTGGACCAACAACGTCTATCCCCACCCTCTCAAAAGGGACGCCCACCACAGGGAGGGGCACTAAAGGTGCCACATTCTTGGCTCCACTTTTGCCAGAAATCTGATAAGTGCGGCAGCTCTAACAGAATTTTTCCACATCAGCCCCCATCTTGGGCCAGTAGAAATACAGAGATAGCCTCTCTTTGGTCCTCTTGAAACTCAAGTGGCCAGATAAAGGAATATCCTGGGATAACTGTAAGAACTTTTGTCTCCTGGGGCACTACACGTCTCCTGCAGTCTCCTGGCTTAGACTCAGTAGGTTCACTGTAGAGGAGGCCATCCTCCCAGTACAGCCTGTGCTTCCCTGGCTCTGGCCCTTCCAGCTGGGAAGCTGTCTGTTGGCGAGTCTGCCCTAGAGGGTCCACCTTCTGAAAATAAAGTTTGCAGCTAAGAATGGTCTTTAGGATCCAGATCTCCAACATAGGGAAGGTTTTCTTCCAGCACTGTGTCACCAGAAGCTGACTCTTCTGAGTTTGGTTGGTCCTCTCACTCAGCCTCAGCTGGGGGAGCGGTCACTGGGGTGACCTGAGACTGTCCTCTTGGGGATGTCCTTATCCTAAGAACAGGTTTAGGCTTAAGACCTTTCTTTTCCCCTGAGACCTTGGGTTTCCCTTTTGTCTATTTCTTTGGCTTGGTAATAGAAGATTGTCCTTCCTGTAGACTGGGGGTATTGTAACTCCACTGGGAGTCTCTCAATGCAGCTTCTCTAGCCAATCTTGTTTGCTCCTGCTTCCTTTTACTGGGAGGCCTAGGGGTACTGGATACAACTCCAATAGTTTTCAAATCATTTTGCAACAGGACTCTCCCAGACACTTCATTCTGTACACTGACAGGTATTCTAACAGTCATAGTATTGCACTGTATGAGAGCTGGCAGAATAGGAACCATTTGGATAGCGCCTCCTGCAGAGTTAGTGAGACCTTTGGGCACCTTAGCTACATCCTCCGGTTTGAAGAAACTTTCATCAACCATTGTAATGCTTGCCCCAGTGTCTCTAATGGCTGGGGTCTCCTGACCATTTACAAGTACACCGTCCTTATAATATTCCTTTGTGTTATCTGTTATGGAGTTGTACACATCCAAATTCTGTTGTTTCCACAGACCCAGGGACACTAAAGAAACACTGGCTTGAACTCCAATGGGGTCTTCAGCCAGTAATTAAAAGTTGCCACTTGCCATTTGAACTTCTCCCTCAGGGATTGTTAGGAAAGATTGTATGTAGTACCTGTGGGAGACTGCACCAGCCTTGTCCTCTTGGCAATACTTAACCCAACCTTTGGGATAAGCATGTACTACACAAGTTGGTAGAGGGACTGAGCACCCCGGCTTATCTCACAAGGGGTAAATGTGGGCTGTAGGGTTGTAAAAGAGTTTTGCAGTGACAAGTATCCAAATAAACACTTACACTCAAGGTTTCTTGATTAAACAATTATTTATTAATTTAACGACAGTTGAAGGACAAGTTACTCACCTTTAACTGTTGTTCTCCAGCATGGATCTGGCATGGATTCACATGCTCATGAATATTCCCCGTCGTCAGGCTTGGAATCCTCGGTAAACAAAAGAAATCAGTTTCATTTCTGAACTGTCTTTCTCCTAACAACTAATCACTGAGCTCTGGGTCATACTGCCCCAGCCAATGACTGCCCTCTACCTAAGCCCGTCCTCTACCTAGGCCCCTTCTCTGGCAGCCATCTTCAGATTTGGTAGCAAGTAAAGTGGAAGTAGGACCAAGAGAAGAGCCACAGAGGGGTAGGCGGGAGGGTTCTCATGTGAATCCATGCCAGACCCATGCAGGAGAACAACAGTTACAGGTAAGTAACTTGTTCCTTCTCCAGCATGGGGTCTGGCATGGATTCACATGCTCATGAATAAAGAATACATACCAGTACACACATGCACAACCATGGGAGGTGGCAAGGCTCAACAGAAGCAATCTCTTACCTCCTCACCAGGCACACCTTCAAGCAAACAGGTTGCGCAGCACTGCTTGGCCGACTCTGGGGTCCTCCCTGGAATCCCTGTCGACGCAGTAGAATCTCGTGAAGGTGTGCGTCGACCTCCACGTAGCAGCCCTGCAGATGTCCAGGAGGGGCACACCAGACAGGAACGCTGTTGTAGCAGCGATCGCTCTGGTGGAATTGGCTCTCGGGCGGCCAAGCAACCATATGTTGGCCAACCGGTGACAGTGAGTGATACAGCCAGAGAGCCACCTGGAAAAGGAAGCCTTGGACAGGGCCTTCTCATGGTTCACAGGACCAAAGTTCACAAAAAGCTGAAGTTTTCCGGAAACTCTTTGTGAAGGCCACATAATACTTCAGCGCTCGAGCCACAGCCAGCGAATGCAAAGTCCTCTCAGCCGATGACGAAGGCGTCGTAAAAAACACAGGTAACACCAAGGGTTCGTTGAGGTGGAATTCCGCCAGAACCTTGGGAATAAAGGAGGGGTGCGTCCGCAGCACCAACCTCGTCTCGTGAAAAGTCAAGTAAGGCCGCTTGCATGACAGGGCCAGGATCTCACCTACTCTTCTTGCGGAGGTGATGGCCATGAGGAAAGCTGTCTTCCACAACAGAAACTTGAGCGGAGCTGAGTGCATAGTAATAATAATAATAATAAAATTTGGCATTTAATAATAATAATTTAATCATAATAATAATAATAATTTAATGATAATAATGAATAATTTAATAATAATAATTTGGCATTTATATAGCCACATTATGATTAAATTATTATTATTAATAAGCCATAGGTCCGAATGGGGCCCCCCATGAGCCTAGTCAGCACCACATTGAGTTCCCATGCCGAGGCTGGGGCCTTCACCAGCAGGAATAAGCGGAACAGTCCTTTGATGAACTCCTGAACTAGATGTTGCAACCACAGAGAAGACCGTCCCAGCGACCTGGTGTAGCGGGAGATAGCCACCAGATGTACCTTAATGGAGGCATGAGCCAGTCCCGATTTAGCCAACGAGAGTAAATACGGAAGTACTCGAGGGGCCGTGATCGGCAGAGGGTTGATCTTCTGAGAACGCCGACAAATTGCAAAGTGCTTCCATTTGTGTCCATAGCATTTTAAAGTAGATAGGTTGATCTTCTGAGCACGGCACCAAATTGCAAAACGCTTCCATTTGTGTCCGTAGCATTTTAAAGTAGAGGACGCCCTGGTCTTGGCAAGAATCTCTTTGCAGTCCGCCGGAAGATAGTAGCCACCGAACTCTAATGCTGCATGAGCCAGGCCTTCAGGTTCAGAGACCCCAGGCCGTGGTGTAGAATGGCGCCTCCTTCCCTGGTGAGAAGATCTGCGACCACTGGCAGCTTGACTAGCGGTGATGCGGACATGCTGAGAAGCTCCGGGTACTAGATCCGCCTCGGCCACGCAGGTGTGACGAGGATCATCCTGCACTGGTACCGTCTGAGTTGATTAATGACTCGAAGAAGAAATGGCAACTGAGGGAACGCATTCAGAAACAGGCCTTCCCAAGGGAATGAGAATGCGCCCCCCATGCTCCCCGGCTGGGAGGACCTGCTGGCGAACCTCCGGCACTTGGTGTTCGTCGCCGTCACAAACAGACTGATCTGGGGATTGCCTCACTTGAGGAAAAGACAGTCCACTTGATCCTGCCAAAGCTCTAATTCGTGGCAAAAGCGTAGTTCCCTGCAGAGGGAGTCGGCGATAGTGTTCTTTACTCCTGCCAGGTGAAAAGGAATGAGGAACATCCCCCGGGCGACGGCCCAGGGCCACAAGTCCTGTGCCTCTTTGCATAGCGGATCCGGTGCCCCCTTGTTTCCAGATGTAAAACATTGTGGTGGTACTGTCTATGAAGACCCTCACCATCTTGCCCCTAAGGGATGGCAGAAACGACTCGAGGGCCCAAAACACAGCCCGCAGTTCCAGGATGTTGATATGTAACGTCTTCTCCTCCGGTAAACACAGGCCTGGCATGAAGAAGGCCGGTAAGGGCTCCCCATCCTTCCAGGGAAGCGTCTGTCGTGACGGTCCCCTGGTACGTGGGGGTCTGAAAGTCTGTGCCTCTGGTTAGATTGGAGCACATGCCCCACCACCTTATTGATTTAGGATTCTAAAGAGACTTGAGTGGCTTGGACTATATGCACAACACAAGATATATTTACAAGATATTCCACACAGATTACTAGCCTCTAGATCTTTTACTGAGGTTTAAGAGGTAAAGAGTTTAGAGTTTATTTAGAATAATTTTAGAAAATAAGTTTTTCTTATCATATAAATAACCAGGTGTATTTGTTTACCACAGATACCAGAGCCACCAGACGGTTGAAGGGCAGCAGTGTCTCCGTTGTTATTTTCTCCAAATTCCCCTTTCCCTTTCTTGGGGTTTTCAGCTCAGTTTATATTTAAGGGTTGAGAGGTGAACTCCTGGTGAGGCTCTGTGGGGCCAGCATCAGCTCCTGTGGAATTCAGTCAAGCCGGACCCTGACAACGGCAATGTATCTTGATCTGGCCCGGATGAGCCAGTCGTCCAATTAAGGGTAGACGTGGATCCCTTGCAGTCGTAGATGGGCCACCACCGGCGCCAGGGACTTGGTGAAGACTCTGGGAGCTGGGCCTTGAATTGCTAATGCTTCCCTTGAACAACGAAGTGCAGAAACTTGGAAGTAGGCGTCCTCTAGGTCCAACAACAGAAAATCTCCTTCCTCCAGTTGGCCGAGCACGTGTTGAGTGACCATTCTGAACTTCGGGGACTTTATATATTTGCTCAGTCGTCATAAATCGAGAATGGGCCTCCAACCCCTGGTCTTCTTTCGTACGAGGAAGTACCTTAAGTAAACTCCTGGGCCCTGGACCCCCATTTGGAACTAGCCCTATCGCCCCCTTCTATAACATGGCCGGAACTTCCAGCCAGGATGCATTGGTGGGGGCCCGACGTCCTGGCCGGCTCATTCTTGCTTAGAGGTCAACGGGCCGCCTTGCAGACTCTCACAACGATGGTGAATGCCCCCGGAGGCCTTGGAGCTGCCCCTGTTGACTTCCTGGGTTGAGGAGCGTGACGGTTGGCGGTAAGAGGCGGAGCCCCTGCCAAAACCCCTTGAAGACCGGCTACACTTTCCTCCTGAGGAATAAAAGGACGGCCATCGTTGTTGTAGCGTGCCTAGGGCACGTGCCATCCCTGCGTCCGCTTTGATGGCCTGGAGGGATTCATCCACAGCCTTTACGAACAGGTTGTCCCTGTCAAAGGGCATGTCCATCACCCTTATCTAGACTTCCTGCCTAAAGTTGGTGACCTTGAGCCAGCCACGACAGCGAAGGCAGATGCCATTTCCCATCTGTCGGAATCCACGTCCACAATGTCGATGGCCATCGTGATGGCGTGATCCGATGCCACCTCGCCTTCTTGAAGGATTTCCAAAGCCTCAACCAGCTTGTCGTAGGGCAGAAAGACCAGAAGCGGAGCTAGCTTAAACCACAGCTCCCGATCGTATCTGGCCACGATCGCGAGGACGTTGGCAGCCTTGACCGTAGTCGCTGCAGGGTAGATAACCTTTCTACCCATCAAATCCAATTTCTTCCCCTCATTGTCCAGAGGGGTGGATGACGCAGAAGACGTCAAGCTTGACGATTTCTTCCTGGCGGCCACCGATACCGAGTCCGGAGACCGTTGAGACAGCAAACACTTGGGTGCAGAATCCGGCACCCTGTACTTCTTCTCCAGCTGGTCTCTTCGCTGGGGCTGTAGAGGGGTTCTTCATCAGAGCCAGCCCTTCATCCTAAACAACGTCCAGGAACGGGACCGAAAGGATGGTCTTCCTCTTCGCCTCCCAGCGCTGATATAAGAAGATATAAGAAGCCTTCCTTCTTCTTTTCCTCTGGCGTGAGCTGAAAAAGCTCTGATGCTCGGGTGATTATTACATGGAGCAATCCTATCTTGTCCGGAGGAGAGGCTCTGGGCGGAGGCGACAGGAGGTCCCCCAGCCTGCCGTCGGCATCCATGCCCGTCGTCGCTGTGTCCGATTCCGTCTCCCTTGGGGGGGATAAGGGGGAGAGGGTGGCGAAGGGTGGCATGGCGGCATCAGGGGTCGCAAGAGGAGCGGATGGCGGGGTTGCCGGTATCCTCCTCTGTAACTCCAACACCAGCGAGTTAAGGACCGAGAGGATGTCCAGTGAAAAGTCTCTAGGTGGCATCTGGGGGTGTAGGGGTAGGGCCTGGGCCCCCGTTATCTTGGGGCGCCCGTCATCTTGGGGCCCCTCGTCGTCGCCTCCATCGATGGTATCCCTGTTGTCATCACCATCGGCGTCACCCTCATTGTGGGGCGAGTCCCCGGTGTCTCCTTCGTCGTCATCGCCCTCATAGACGGTATGGACGGAAATGATCTCATCATCATCAGCCGAAGAAATATCTCTCCCTGAAGGCCTTCAACGCCCCCCGCCCCCTTTCTTCGGGTCCAGAGCGGTCAGTCTCGGGCTGCGGTCCGTCATCCTCTTCTCCGAAGTCTTTTCAACCGGGATTGTCGCCGGGACATCCTGCGGGTCCGCCCCTACAGCCTTTGAAAGTGACAACGCCACCACCACCTCGAGGGAGGGTGAACATTTCGCCTGGTGCACCTGGGCCTTCACGGAGGGCCGGGCCCCTTGTCCTGCTTGGCCTTGCCCTTCAAGGCCGGATCGGAGGTCTTGTCCTGTTTGGCCTTCTCCTTCAGGGCCGGACCCTTTGTCTCCTTTGGCCTTCTCTGTCACAGGTAGGTCGGGACCCGTACCCTGCTTGGCCTTCTCCTGCCTGGTCTTCTCCGGGTTCTCCCTTAGTTTACCCGGGTTATCTGACTTTCACATGGATGAGCAACCACAGCGTTGACTGGAGATCGACCAGATGGGTAGGACGGCCATGCCCTGACCGTCGCAGGACCCACAGCAGCAGCGACCCCGACGGAAGCGGACTTGTGGTGCTTGGCCTTGTGTTGGGCTCCCACAGGTGGGGCGCCCTCAAAGGCCTTAAAAGCCTGCTCAACTTTCCCAGTTCCGGGAGAGGCATGCCGCTGGGTACCACCCAATGCAGAGGCATTGGCCTGCAGCCACGCTTGCAACCGTTGGTGTCAGTCCTTCAGCGTACGCTTCGAGAAGCCACAACAAAACACACAATCTTCCTCCTTACGTGTCGGGTGCAAGCAATTGTCAGGTCCCTGAGTAAATGGATTGGTAATAAAAAGCATTATTAATATTACGTTCTTATTTTATTTTATTATTTCAAGTTTTATGTTTAGTAATTGTCCTTTTCATTTTTAGATTGGTTTGGGCCTTAACCTTTATTTTCAGAGTGCAGGAGGGACCCCAAGCCAATATGGAGGGCAGAGGCAGGAGTGTTGATTGGGTGGCAGGAAGACAATGGTCAAATCCCAACATTCTAAACTGCCTTTCATTTGTTATGCCTTCAGTGCAGGTCATATTTTTGTTTCTCTCCTGAGTTTTTGGCCTAGAACCTCTTAAGAAAACATTTGTTATGTAGATTTATCATCACAGGCAAGTTACAGCTCTTTAAGAAGAAAACTTCTAAACCGTAATGAATAATTGTCAGGTACTGTTAGGATACAGTGACATAATCTGAGACATTAGGTCTGGGGAAAATTAGTATAGAAAGGTTTTTGGAAGTTATTATGAGTTTAATTTTAAAACAGCCAATTTTGCCCTTAACATTCATTGCAGTCTATGGAGAATGCCCCAAGCCAAGATGGAGGTCCTCAGTCTAAGTTCTGATTGGCTGGTGATTGTTTATAGGGAAGACAATGAACATTCTAAACTGCCTTTCTTCGTCTTTGCCCAGCTGAGAGGTCGCGTATTAAGCTGCTCCTGCTTAACTTGTTCAGGGGTTTCAAGTTTCAAGCGGTCGAGCGGCTTATTTGGAAAAGCAAACAGGAATCTTGCGGAGATTCATTTTGGCACTGAACAGGAGTAAGAAGATTTCGTGTTATCCAAGAAAAAAGAAAGGTTTCAAAGACTCTCCACAAGATAAGTCCTTTTAAAACTCAAGACTCTTTCTATAATGTCATTGTAGAAGATTTAATCTGATTTTCAAGTTCATATGAAAAATATTTACTAAGAACTTTATTGCTGTCGCATGTTTGGCTTTGTTACGCTACGTTTTCTATCAAGCGCGTGGTTTTTTCGTTAACAGAAGCCTGCGCGTGAGAGACTTCGCTTGAGTATCTAGCGCGAGCTCTTTGGTGTCGCGTGATACTCTAGTGCGTGTGTTTTTTACCCGCGGTTGAACTTCAGCGCGTGTGCTCGCATATTGGATTAAGCGCGTGTGGATTTTTACCCGCGGTTTGTCGTCAGCGCGTGTGCTCGCATATTGGACTAAGCGCGTGTGGATTTTTACCCGCGGTTTGTCGTCAGCGCGTGTGCTCGCATATTGGATTAAGCGCGTGTGGATTTTTACCCGAGGTTTGTCGTCAGCGCGTGTACTCGCATATTGGACTAAGCGCGTGTGGATTTTTACCCGCGGTTTGTCGTCAGCGCGTGTGCTCGCATCTTGGACTAAGCGCGTGTGGATTTTTACCCGCGGTTTGTCGTCAGCGCGTGTGTTCGCATCCTGGACTAAGCGCGTGTGGATTTTTTCCCGCGGTTGAACTTCAGCGCGTGTGCGTGCTTTCGTTTAATCGCGTGTGGATTTTTTCTGTGGTTTAATCTACAGCGCTTCAACGATCTTCACTCAGTTTGGATCCCTATGCGAATTCAATAGATTTCTACGTGAGATTTTTGACGCAAGTTTCAAGAACTGTTAATTTAAGTAAAAACACTCTAAAAAGAAATTTATAAGAAGAAATATAAATACTTTCCAGAAACACTAGAACTTCCATTTACTTTCAATGAACTTAAGACTTTGTTCAAGCTTCTTGAGTTTAAAGAAGATTACCTGCAAAGTTAATTTCACATTCATGGACCTACTAAGAAGGCTGAATGATCGTTGAGATTCAAGTCAACTAGTAAGGAAGTCTAGTCAGCTTATCACTTCTCTGGGCATATTGTAGAGAAGTTCCAGGTATGGTTTTTACTTTATTTGGTAAAGGATATTGATACTTAAGGTTAGTATAGTGCCTCATGAATAACAAGGTGTATTATATGTTTATGTTTTACCACAGGTGAAGAACCAGCTAGTCTTAGCTTCCAGCCTGGTGTTTGTTAATTTGTCCCTTCCCCCTTTCCCCTGGAAGTGAGGTAAACTGAGCAGTTTATAGTATCAGCTCAGAGTGCCACATTTTGGGTGGATTGTCGGGGGCTCAGCAGCTTCTGCAGACACCAGGATCTCAGCCTGACAATAATATGCTGACAAGTCTTCAACTTCAGTTTAAAAGCTAAGTATTCAAAAAAGTTGTAAATATACTTTGTACTTACTAGTTTCAATAAGCTATTTCAAGTTGCTGTTTCCTGTTTTAAACTTTTCTCCAGATGTGCTGGGGTTAATGCTTCATCTGTTTTGGAAACACTAATGAGAAGGAATGCTACGTCCTAAGTGAAATGATCGCGCGCGCGTGTGTGTGAATCTTTGCTAACTTATTAATGCTTACCCTGTTAGTATCGTCGTGTACGGATCCCGTAAGAGGACGGCTGCAGCGTCGCGTTTCGTTTATCCTCCGAGGTGAGAGATGTTCCCGCGGTGATCGTTTTTCTTCGCACCTGCTAGATAAGAAAAGGAGATTCGTTTCCTTTGCATCTTGAAGGTGAGAGAGGGAGATTCTTTTCATGTGCCCATCCGGAACAAGGTAAGCTTACGAGTTTGTTTTTGTTGCTTTGTGTTGTTTTTCCGGTTTCCTGATTGCGCGGTAAAACTTTTAAAAGACTAAAGCTTTACAAACTTTAAAGGCAACAAGGTCTGTATCAGCACAAGCACGTATTATATGTGGAAACTATTTTTCAGTTAAAGGAACGTTTTGAACATGTCTTGCATCAACAACATTTTTTCCACATTTGTAATGTATATCATTCCATGTAAATAACGTTCAACTTTCAACATCATTTTTTCTCGTACGTTGAGCAAGCATCCATTTAAGAGATTCAAATCTGGAGTGAACTTGTAAAGATTCTAAAGGTTAAAGGAGAGTAATTATTTAAAAATCCAATTTAGCAACTCATCTGAAAACTTAAGAAAATAGGTTCTTCATAGGTCTCTCAGAACACAATCTACAGTGCCTCAGATGTTCTATGTGTTCAAATAAGGAACTCATTCAATTGAGACTTCAAAGGTGACTCTTAAATGAACTCTGGTTCCTGCTGCACATTTAAACAAGAGTTTGGTATTGGGTTTGAAGAGGGTCAGGAGGCAATCAGTTTTGAACACATTAAAGAATAAAGTTTATTTCCTCTAAGCTATTGCAGAGGATAATCAGGTAGGATTGTCAGATGTTAGTTTAATATATATGTTTGGTAAGTTAGAATAATATATATTTAATGCTTCACGAATTCTCATTTATGCAGAGACCGGATGAAGACAGAAGATCCAGTGTCTGAGTTTATTATTTTCTCCACTTTCCACCTTCCCCCGGGGTGTCTCGAACTCAGCTGTTTTTAGTTCAGTTGTGAGCGCGACATCTTAGTGGGACTAAGAGACCGTGGGACTCAGCAGCTCCTGCGTTGGATTGAGGACAATGCATGACAGAATGAAAGGTCCAAGTAATTAACTTCACCTGAGCTGCTGAGACCACGTCCCAGATTTTATTATGGAGGCCTTGGGGGATATGATTAAGGAGTTGAGGGAATAGTTGAGGGCATCAATAAATGAGAATGTTCTTTTAAATAAAAAGGTTGAGGAGTTAAATATTAAGATAACACACATGCAGGAAAAGTCAGAGGAAAGGTTGGTTGGAAGGATAGAAGAACAGATTTTGGAACCTCCAGTGTTGGAAAGAGAAGGGTCCAGGCAGAGAACTAATTCTGGGTTGGGAGCAATAGGAGGTTTGAAATCTTTGACTTTACCGGTGCCTCTGGCACCAACAGAACGTTTTACTGGTGAGGCTAGAAAATTCCAAACATTTTTTACTCAATGTGAACTACATTTTCTGAGTAGACCAGATGTTTTCTCTTCTGACACTTCAAAAATAACATTCATGTTATCTTACCTTTCAGGGGAAGCTGCAAGCTGGGCAGGATTGTTGGTAAAACAAAGAGATTCTGCATTGTATGATTTCAGGTTATTTAAGGAGGAGTTTAGTAAGTTATTTGATAAACGTCAGGAATCTTTAGAGGTGGATGGTGAACTGCTTGAGTTAAAGGCTATGTCCCTGCAGGAGCAGCGGACCCACGGAAGAATACACATGCCCAGCTGTATTATACATGATACTCGGTAAGCGCTGATGTCTTCCGCGCAACGGATCGAAAAAATGCCACAATAGCCCCTGTTTTACTGCAGGCGAGCTCCCTCTAAATTTGGAATGCAAAAGGCTTTATTTGCATCATTCTTTACCCTGAAAGGCTAAAGTAAGCCCCTCGCCGCCATTAAGGTACACGAGGTACCTAATCATTTGAAGATGGCCGCCCGCCTGATGCCTGCTGCCCTTTCTGCCTAACCAGCCTTCCAGTAGCCAGCTGATTGGCTTACTGGCCTATCTTTACTCCCATTGGCTGCCGGCAGGTGAAGCCGGCCCACTCCCTCCAAGGCCCACAGGAGGCAAGGCTGTTACCTGTTTCGAACCTGTTTGGAGCCGTGACTGCCGTCTGCCAGACCCCCTGGCCCTCTTCATACAAGGTACACTTCCACCCCCCCTGAGCCGTTGCCCTGCCATAACGGTCTAACTTTGCCCCACTGTACGTATGTGCGACCACTTTCACAAAGAACTGCTGGTCTATGCAATAACTGTCTGCTCTGACCATGCCTCCAGCCCGAGTACCATTATCCCTTCCTTATTCATCCACCCCACTGCCTAAATGTGCGTGCACAGTCCCCCCACCATCACCTCCAGTGACTAACTAGACTCTGAGCACATTGCTGCTTTTGCTTTTGCTTCCCCGATTCGTGCCTCACTGTGCATGTATCTGCCGTTCGTACCTATGCATGCCCTTATGTCTGAAATGATGTCTACTGCGTGATTTACAGACATACTGCATTTTGCACTCCTGCAGCCAACTGAACGTGCCCATTCTTGCATTGCACTAGCCTCCATTGACTACTGCCTATGAGTAAATACACCTGTACTAATCCCACATTGACTCTGTTACTGCCCTAGCACCCTAACCTAACTGCGCCACCTAAACCCTGGCGTTGCTTTATTGTATCATAGCTAAACTATGTTAAGCACCTGGTTTATCTTGTCTTATTGCGCCCAGCTAGTGCCCACTGCTCATCACATTATTACATTATGTATTCCACCTAATGTGTCTCACTATGCTCAATTGCTGTATCAACGCATTCCACCCAAAGGTATAATTTTGCATCTAGGTGCTACCCATTACACTATACCTAACTATGCTCTCTCAAACTTAGGAATTACGCCTCTGCATTTTAGCCAGTGCATAACGCCATTGCATTTGTGTTTTGCACTGACTAGCTTAGATGTGCCCTGCGCCTACAACTGCATTTAGCCTATCTGTGTTTTGCACAGACTAGCTTAAATATGCCCTATGCCTACAATTGCATTTAGCCTATCTGTGTTTTGCATTGACTAGCCTAGATGTGCCCTGCGCCTACAATTGCATCTAGCCTATCTGTGTTTTGCACTGACCAGTTTAGATGTGTCCTGTGCCTACAATTGCATTGAGCTTATCTGTGTTTTGCCTTAACCAGCCTAGACGTGATCCAACTACAACTAGTATCTCTTAGGTATAGCACAGAAAGACTAGCTTAGATGTGCCCTGTGCCTACAATTACATTTAGTGCCTATCTGTGTTTTGCACTGACCAGTTTAGATGTGCCCTGTGCCTACAATTGCATTTAGCCTATCTGTGTTTTGCCTTAACCAGCCTAGATGTGATCCAACTACAACTAGCATCTCTTAGGTATAGCACAGAAATCCCACCACTCCTTCATCTACACTGAATTAATCACTTAAATGTTAGTATGACCTCAGCATAGTTTGACAATGACCTCTACCTACTTAACTAAACCAGCCCAAACGGCACTACTTACCTGTGCCATCATAATTATTATGGCCACTGCCATCTTAACAACCCCCCCTAAGGATAGGAACCTGAGACTTAGGACTAGACTGTCCCCTATCTACGAACCTTATAGAAACCTACCCAACAACGCAAATAATCAAACTATTACCCAGACTAAGAAGCCCTCTTCCATATTAACGCAAACCACCAATACCACTGACCAAACTCCCCCCAAAAATGACACCTCCCGAGATACCCTTTCTCACAAAATATCGCCACCTGCCAACCCTGACAGTACTCTAATGCTAACAGGGTCCCTCATAAACTCTAGATCAGTGGTAGCCCATGCTACTGAAATTGCAGACATTTTAAACAATGATAATCTCGATTTACTGGCCATAACAGACTTGGCTACATGAGGCCGCAGGACCAACTCTCGTGTTAGCAGTACCTGACAACTACCAAATCATTAGAGTGGACCGGCCTAATGCCAGAGGTGGTGGCCTAGCCATCATCTTCAAAACAACTCACCCCATTAGACTTGCCACCACAGCTCCCTTCACATCCTGTGAAGTACTTACTGCCAAATTGCCCCTCTCCAACAACCGTACTCCAACTATCCACTTGATATATAGACACCCTGGGCGTCTAGGCACCTTCGAAGATGACCTAAACAGCCTTCTAGCCAACAACACCAAAAATCACTCTCAAACACTACTGTTGGGAGACTTCAATCTAGGCTTTAATGATACTGACAACAAACATGCTGAATCTATTGCAACCCTACTAAACGACCACGGCCTTACGCAAAAAGTCCTCTCAGCAACGCATATCAAAGCAAGGACCTTTGACTGGGTATACAAACTAAACTGCAATCTCAGCATCACTGATACTGTCCTACAATCATGGACAGATCATCACTTAATAAACTTCTCCGCCGCATTAGACCTCCTTAGCCCCAAGCCTAATAACATGGCACCACCTCTCCCCACCAGAAGTAAGAAGGATATTACTGCTGTAAAACGTATCCCCCTTCTCCTCCCTGCCATCTCTGGAATGGAAAATAACCCCGACGCATTGGTAAATACCATCAACAATGCTATGACTATGGAACTGGACTTGATTGCCCCTGTCAAACTGCGCAAAGCTAGGCAAGTAGCGCACCTGAATGCCTGGTTCACCCCCCCAACTTAAATACTTAAGATCACAAAAAAGGAAACTCCAATCTACTTGGCGCCACTCCCCCTTTGAAAATAACAAAAACAACCTAACGGATTTTGCAAAAATTTACAAAAAAGAAATAACTAAAGCCAAAAAGAATACCTTCAATGATAGGATTGAGAAAGCTAAATACAACACTAAAGAATTATTCTCCATCCTCCGCGAACTAGAATCCCCAATCCAACTGGTAGACAATGCCCCAAAGGATGAAGTATGGTGTACTAATATACAAAATGCCCTATCGAATAAAACTTCGGCATTACAATGCAAAATTGCTATAAAAAAAAAGGCCTCATTACCACTCACTGACCAACAAACTACTTACTCAACCCGCAGTGACTAGGACAACCACACCCTTTAGATTCAAGACCATCTCCATTACTGAAACAGAAAAAATAATACTCTCCCTCAAACCTTCTAATTGTAAAGGCGACACGTGCCCAGCACAGATAATATAGGATGCAGCTAGAGACCTAGCCCCGTTTATCTCCAAGTTGATAAATTCCTCATTTAAAACTAATACAGTACCAGCCAACCTTAAAGAATCTTGGGTTCTACCATTACTAAAAAAACAAACTCTGGATCCCTCTATCCCCACCAATAACAGACCCATCACCCCTCTGCCATTTCTTCTTAAAATCTTAGATAGAGCTGCTTACATACAAATTCAGGACTATCTGGAAGCCAACCACTTACTTGGCTCATGACAATCAGGCTTCCGCCCTCTCCATGGCACTGAAATAGCGCTGCTAGACCTTAAGACTCAAATTGAAGAATTAAAGGACAATGGAAAGATAGCTTTGCTACTCCTACTGGACTTGTCGGCAGCGTTTGACTTGGTGGACCATGCAGTGTTATGCAACCACCTCCAATCGGCCGCCAACTTCACCAATGATGCTACAACTTGGGTCCAATCCTTCTTAGCCAACCGGACCATGAGAGTCTTCTCTACTTCAGCCTATGCCGACCCCATTAAAATAACCTGCGGGGTCCCACAAGGTTCCTGCGTATCCCCTACTATGTATAATATCTTCACCAAGCCTTTGTTTGACAATTTGGATAGACTGGGTGTCACCTACACTAATTATGCAGGTGACACACAGATCCTCATACCCCTTTCGGGCAACTTTGAGGCGGACTCAGCCTTGGTGAACAAAATATACACCCTCATTCAGGCATGGATGGCATCCCATGGCCTCTGCCTGAATGACGAAAAAACAGAGTTACTAATCTTAGGCTTATAAGTCAATATCCAAAAACTCAGCCCAAACTACACATCCTTCAACATTGATAACAACCCTATCAAGGTGATGTCTGTAGTTAAAACTTTAGGATTCTATTTGGACTCCTCTCTTACTCTCAAAAAGCAAGTCAATTCCCTTGCCTCATCCACAACGTACACCTGCAAACTTATCAGAGCCTCCAGACCTTACCTCTCGAGAGCGGGCTGCACCACACTAGCCAATGCTCTTATTATGTCAAGATTAGATTACTGTAATGCCCTGTACTCAGGAGCCAACAAATATATTACAGACAAAATTCAAAGACTGCAGAATAACGCCCTGAGGGCAGCATTGAACATCCCCTACAGAGAGCATATTACCAAATTCAGGAAAGAGGTTAACTGGCTGAAAATAACGGACAGAACTCTCCTCAAAACAGCATCCCTCACCTCCAAATGCTTGAATAACTTAGCACCTCCATACCTAATGGATAAAATTACTAGGAGAACAGCTACCCGCCCTACGAGATCCGCCAACTCATTTATGTTGGAGGTTCCGAGGTTCAAATGCTCGACAGCAGGAGGAACCAGCTTCCCTGTTAAAGCTGCACAATGTTGGAACAAACTACCCGTCGACCTCAGACTAGTACAACTCTACCCTAAATTCAGACACAAGATACTTAATTGGCTACACAACAATGACACCTAACTGACGAAGTACACTTCCACCTCTCCAGCCCCTGCACGATCCTTTGTTTCCATCAGACCACACCGTAGCTTGGTTAACTGTGCACGCAGTGTATATGTAGGCGTGTTTATACTGACACTCTTGATAATGCTTCCTTGACCTACCAAGACTATTGCTTTGTATTTAATGTATCTTTTACCTTGTACCTGGTTCCTATTGCAATCACTGCTCTATGTATTGCTACCTTTGCACTGTAACTAAGTTTTAAGACTTCTTCTTGTTTCTGTTGCGCCCGTCTACCCAAGGGTTTGGTGCGCATTACCAAACAAATAAACAAACAAATAAACAAACAAAACAGGAAAATCGAGAGTTAATAAGTTATATAACTCAATTTAAAACTTTAGTTATAGAAAGTCACTGGCCAGAAGAGAAGAGAGCATCCTTATTTTACAGAGGTCTGAGGGATGAATTAAAGGACGCCTTGTCGGGGGTGGTTAATAGACCAACTTCTTGTGATGCCTTGATGGACTTAGTTGTACAGTTAGATTTTTGTTTAAATGAAAGAAGATTGGGGCGTAGGTGGTGGGACAATAAACAGGAGAATAAATCTACCCCTCGATTAGATAGACCTAGGTTGGAGTTTGTAAACAGAGACTTCAGGTCTAGGAATTCAGAGGTTTCTTGAAGAGTTATAGGACCTCTTTCTAAGGAGGAAAGAGAGAGGCAAAGGGCTAATAACCTCTGTCTTTATTGCGGAAGGAGTAGACATTTTCTTGGAAACTGCCCTTACACCCCAAAGAAGGTTCACACTTCCGATGGCAAGAATCATCAAGTTGCCAATACTCTCAGGCAGCAGTTCCTCATATAACCATTAATGTATTCTTGATTTTTTAGAAGAAATTGGTGGCTAGTGGTCCGGTGGTTATTGATTCAGGGGCCACTGTGAATTTTATGGATTGGGGAGTAGCAAAGAGTTTAGGTATTCCTTTGGTGAAGAAGGTTTTGTTCGAGCAGGTTAGCTCAGTGGATGGATCAAAATTAACTTCAGGACCTCTTACACATGAAACATCCCCCTTGTTAATGATCATGGCAGGTAATAACGGGGAGTAGTTGATTTTTGAGATTATAGATGCACCACAACTAAAGATTATTTTAGGTATGCCTTGGCTTACTCATCATAATCCTTTGATTGACTGTGGAAGACGTGTAATTGAGGTAAATTCCAATTTTTGTAAATAACATTGTTTTGAATTCAAGACACTTGATGGTATGCAGATTCCAGATGATAAAGGTGTGAGAAGTTTAGGGGAGGTAGAAGCTCTTTTACATTCTCATACTATTGGAGCTGTAATGGGAGAGTTACCTGATTGTTACAAGGAATTCAGTGATGTCTTTGATGAGTTGGTGGCTGGTGGGCTTCCTTCTCATAGGCCATTTGATTGTAAAATTGAACTTGAGCCAGGAGCCAACTTACCTTGTAGCAGGATTTACGCCCTTACTGAAAAGGAGAATGATTACCTTATGGAGTATTTGGCTGACAATTTAGCAAAGGGTTTCATTTGACATTCACAGTACCCGGTGGCATCCCCTTTATTTTTTGTACCTAAGAAAGAGGGCACACCTAGGACTTGTATAGATTATAGAGCTATCAACAAAGTAACCATCAAGAACAGATATCCACTTCCTTTGATTTTTGTTATGTTAGATCAGATACAAGGAGCAGACATTTTTTCTAAATTGGACCTTAGAGGTGCTTACCATCTTGTTCGAGTAAAAGAAGGAGATGAATGGAAGACAGCTTTCAAGACTAAGGGCCTCATCACGAGTTTGGCGGTAACCCTTAAATCCGGCGGTATCGCTGTTACAGCCGGATTTAAGGGTCTGCCAAATCAGGGCTTCCGCTGATTTTCCCCAGCTGCAAGCTGGGGGAAATCTGCCGAAATTTGAAATCCGCCGGCGGTAAGAGCACGAAATTTCCCCATTGAGCCCAATGGGGAATGGGGCAAACCCGAATGGGCTCAATGGGGATTTCCCGTTCCGCCAAACCCATGATCCGGCGCTAATAGCGCTGGTGGGTTTGGCGGTAGGGCAGATAACGCCAGCGCCATTAGCGTCGGCGTTACCGCCCAACTCATGATGTACAAAGTATGGATTATTTGAATATTTAGTGATGCCATTCGGATTATGTAATGCTCCAGCTTCATTTCAGTTTTTTTATTAATGAAGTACAATGTGAATTTTTGGACATTTTTGTTGTTGTCTACATTGATGATATTTTGATTTATTCACAAGGTTTGGAAAAACATCAAAATCATGTTAAATTAATTCTAAAGAAATTGAGAGAAAATCATTTATTTGCAAAATTGGAAAAGAGCCAATTTCATACTACTACAGTAGAATTTCTTGGCTTTGTGATTTCTCCTAGGGGTTTGGAGATGGATTCAAAGAAGATTCAAGCAGTTAGAGATTGGCCATCCCCGACTAAAGTGAAGGAGGTGCAGAGTTTTTTGGGTTTTGCTAATTTTTATAGAGGATTTATTGACGGATTCTCTCAAATTATAACTCCTATTACTAAACTTCTGAGAAAAGGAGAAAAATGTGTTTGGAGTTCAGAAGCTGAAAGTGCTTTTCAGGTTTTGAAAGATCGCTTCACTACTGGACCAGTGCTTTTGCATCCTGATCCCTCCAAGCCATTTTTTGTGGAGGCGGACGCTTCCAATCTGGCTATGGGAGCGGTGTTATCTCAAAGACATGAAACCACTGGACAATTGCATCCAGTTGCTTTTTTTTCTAAGAAGTTTTCTTCAGCAGAAGTCAATTATACCATCATGGATTGTGAGCTTTTAGCTATTAAATCTGCTTTCGAGGAGTGGGGTCTTTATTTAAATGAAGCCAGACACACAGTAACAGTTTTAACAGATCTTTTACTTTTAAAATCAGCTAAAACTTTAACACCCAGACAATTGAGATGGTCATTGTTCTTTTCCAATTATGATTTTGTAGTTACTTTTAAACCTGGAAGATTAAATGGAAAGGCGGACGCTTTGTCTCGTCAGTTCCCGGGTTGTGAACAAGTGATGGAGATAAATCAACAACCTTTAATCTCTTCTGAACGTTTTATTGTGGCTGGAGTATCAGAAGAAGGAAGCTTTTCCAAAGAGATTCAAGACTGCATGACTCTTGATCAAATGGATGAATGGGCGAGGCAGGATCCGGTTAGAAAGATAAAAAGATCTTCCATCTGAGAAGCTTTGTGAAAGAGTTTTGATAGATTGTCATCAATCAAAACTCTCAGGTCATCTAGGGTTTAGAAAAACTTTAGAGTTGGTCAGGAGAGAGTTTTGGTGGAATACTATAAGAATAGACACTTTAAATTTGGTTAAGACTTGTGAGATTTGTACTAGAGCCAAGTCTCAAGTGGGAAAACCGATGGGTTTTCTAGAACCTCTTCCAATTCCGCCTCATCCGTGGCATACGATTTCCATGGATTTTATAGTTGATCTCCCAAAGGATCAGGGTTGTTCTACTATTTTGGTAGTTGTAGATTTACTTACTAAAGAAGGTCATTTCATCCCAATTAAAGGGGAGGTTACTGCAGAAAAATTGGCACAGCATTTTTCTCAAGGCATTGTTAGACTGCATGGATTACCTAGTCAGGTGATTTCTGATAGAGGTTCCCAGTTTATTTCAAAGTTTTGGAGGGCTTTTTGTAGGAGTCTTGGAGTGGATGTAAGGTTAACATCTGTATATCATCCCAAGACTAAAAGGCAAGTAGAACGTGTAAATCAAGAGTTGGAAAAGTATTTCAGATGTTATTTACAAGCAGGTGACAGTTGGTTGGATTTTATTTGGATAGCAGAGTTTGCGTACAATAATTCCATGAAGGATTCTATTACCATGTCACCTTTTTTCGGTAGTCGAGGATTTCATCCTCGTTTTCTTAGGGAACAGATTGAGAAAGAGATTGGTAGTCCAGCAGTGGAGATTAGACTACAGTCAATGAAGGAGAATTTGGTACGAGCGGTCAAGGCACTTCAAATGAGTAAGGCTAGTTATAAGAGATTTGCTGATGCTAAGCGCAAGTCTGGGCCAGATTTTAGTGTTGGGGATAAGGTCTGGTTGTCTACAAAGAATTTGAGAATCAAGTGTAGAACCAAGTTTAGTCCACGATTTGTGGGACCTTTTGTTGTGGATACTGTGATCAATCCTGTTGCTGTAAGATTGAAATTACCTGAAAATTTGAAGGTGCATCCAACATTTCACATTAGCCAGATAAAAACATTCCTTGCTGGTACCAGGTTAGGAGTTCCTCCTAGTCCAATTTTAGTTGAGAATCAATCAGAAGAATTTGAGGTAAGAGCGATTTTGGACTCTAGAAGAAGTCGTGGAAAATTACAGTACCTAATAGACTAGAAGGGGTTTGGGCCAGAGGAACGTTCTTGGGAACTTGCAGGTGATGTCCATGCTCCTATTTTAGTCGCCAGATTTCATAGGAGGTATCCTTTCAAGCCTGGTCCCGGAGGGAGGGCTTGAAGAGGGGGTACTGTCAGGTCCCTGAGTAAATAGATTGGTAATAAAAAGCATTATTAATATTACGGTCTTATTTTATTTTATTATTTCAAGGTTTTATGTTTAGTAATTGTCCTTTTCATTTTAAGATTGGTTTGGGACTTAACCTTTATTTTCAGAGTGCAAGAGGGACCCCAAGCCAAAATGGAGGGCAGAGGCAGGAGTGTTGATTGGGTGGCAGGAAGACAATGGTCAAATCCCAACATTCTAAACTGCCTTTCATTTGTTATGCCTTCAGTGCAGGTCATGTTTTTTTTCTCTCCTGAGTTTTTGGCCTAGAACCTCTTAAGAAAACATTTGTTATGAAGATTAACAGTCAAGTTACAGCTCTTCAAGAGGAAAACATCTAAACCGTAATGAATAATATCAACTTCAGTTTAAAAGCTAAGTATTCAAAAAAGTTGTAAATATACTTTGTACTTCCTAGTTTCAATAAGCTATTTCAAGTTGCTGTTTCCTGTTTTAAACTGTTAGTATCGTCATGTACGGATCCCGTAAGAGGACGGCTGCAGCGTCGCGTTTCGTTTATCCTCTGAGGTGAGAGATGTTCCCGCAGTGATCGTTTTTCTTCGCGTCTGCTAATAAGAAAAGGAGATTTGTTTCTTTCGCGTCTTGAAGGTGAGAGAGGGAGATTATTTTCATGCGCCCATCCGGAACAAGGTAAGCTTTTGCGTTTGTTTTTGTTGCTTCGTGCTGTTTTTCCGGTTTCCTGATTGCGCGGTAAATCTTTTAAAAGACTGTCAGGGTAATTCATAGAATTTCGCAGAAAAGTGTCGCAAGCGGCTGGCGCAGAGTGTCCGCGTGCGATTGACTGCGCCAGGCACGTGCGCTAAAACCGATTTCCGCGCACAGCGTATTCATGGATTTTAGGCTTCCAAACCAGCCGTGGCGCAGAGAATCGCAGCGAACATGCAGCATCGCCAGTAACGCCCCCAAGAACGCCCTCGCGCAAGGAAAAGCCATCAAAATCGCTAAATCATCGCAAAGGGCTGCGCTAACCCTGGACCAGTTCACCGGGCTGGCAAACAGCAAACGCCAAGCGGGGAACGTGTATTGCAGGGGTGCGCGGGAAGTTCCACACGCGATTTCAGCAGGGTACGTGTATTTCAGGGGTGCCCGGGAAGTTCCACACGCGATTTCAGCAGGGTACGTGTATTTCAGGGGTGCTCGGGAAGTTCCACACGCGATTTCAGCAGGGTACGTGCATGTCAGGGGTGCGTGGGAAGTTCCACACGCGAATGGGCCAGTGCGAGCAGGGTACGTGTATTCCATGGGTGCGTGGGAAGTTCCACACGCGATTTCATCAGGGTACGTGTATTTCAGGGGTGCGCGGGAAGTTCCACACGCGATTGTCCCAGTACGAGCAGGGTACGTTTTTTTCAGGGGTGCGCGGGAAGTTCCACACGCGATTGTCCCAGTGCGAGCAGGGTACGTGTATTTCAGGGGTGCGCGGGAAGTTGCACACGCGATTTCAGCAGGGAGTGTATTTCATGGGTTCTGGGGAGTACTACACGTGAATTGGCCGTGTGGGTCCTCCCAGGTGTACACTCCACAACCTCCACGGCCCCTGCAGCAAGCCCACACCACGGGGGACTACCCTGCACCCATGCTCATGTCCCGCAGGCAGCCCATCCACATGGGCATGCCCCACAGCCAACCCACATGTCACCTTGCACTACTGATCAACAATGCATGTCTCCACCCACCCCCACCCCCCTGCATCCAGGGTCACCCTCCACCAGGCCCCCACTCATGTCTCCCACCACCCCCACCCCCCTGCCACCATGGCCACCCTCCACCAGGCCCCCACTCATGTCCCCCTGCACCCCCACCCCCCAGCATCCAGGGTCACCCTCCACCAGGCCCCCACTCATGTCTCCCACCACCCCCACCCCCCCCTGCCACCATGGGCAGCCTCCACCAGGCCCCCACTCATGTCTCCCACCACCCCCACCCCCCAGCAGTGCAGGGGCACCCTCCACCAGGCCCCCACTCATGTCTCCCACCACCCCCACCCCCCAGCAGTGCAGGGGCAGCCTCCACCAGGCCCCCACTCATGTCTACCCCCACCCCCACCCCCCAGCATCCAGGGTCACCCTCCACCAGGCCCCCACTCATGTCCCCCACCACCCCCACCCCCCAGCAGTGCAGGGGCAGCCTCCACCAAGCCCCCACTCATGTCTCCCACCACCCCCACCCCCCAGCAGTGCAGGGGCAGCCTCCACCAGGCCCCCATTCATGTCTCCCACCACCCCCACCCCCCAGCAGTGCAGGGGCAGCCTCCACCAGGGCCCCACTCATGTCTCCCACCACCCCCACCCCCCAGCAGTGCAGGGGCACCCTCCACCAGGCCCCCACTCATGTCTCCCACCACCCCCAGCAGTGCAGGGGCAGCCTCCACCAGGCCCCCACTCATGTTTACCACCACCCCCACCCCCCTGCCACCATGGCCACCCTCCACCAGGCCCCCACTCATGTCCACCTGCACCACCACCCCCCAGCATCCAGGGTCACCCTTCACCAGGCCCCCACTCATGTCTCCCACCACCCCCACCCCCCAGCAGTGCAGGGGCAGCCTCCACCAGGCCCCCACTCATGTCTCCCACCACCCCCACCCCCCAGCAGTGCAGGGGCAGCCTCCACCAGGCCCCCACTCATGTCTCCCACCACCCCCACCCCCCAGCAGTGCAGGGGCATCCTCCACCAGGCCCCCACTCATGTCTCCCACCACCCCCACCCCCCTGCCACCATGGCCACCCTCCACCAGGCCCCCACTCATGTCCCCCTGCACCCCCACCCCCCTGCATCCAGGGTCACCCTCCACCAGGCCCCCACTCATGTCTCCCACCACCCCCACCCCCCTGCCACCATGGCCACCCTACACCAGGCCCCCACTCATGTCTCCCACCACCCCCACCCCCCTGCCACCATGGCCACCCTCCACCAGGCCCCCACTCATGTCCCCCTGCACCCCCACCCCCCAGCATCCAGGGTCACCCTCCACCAGGCCCCCACTCATGTCTCCCACCACCCCCACCCCCCTGCCACCATGGGCAGCCTCTACCAGGCCCCCACCCATGTCTCCCACCACCCCCACCCCCCTGCCACCATGGGCAGCCTCCACCAGGCCCCCACTCATGTCTCCCACCACCCCCACCCCCCAGCAGTGCAGGGGCAGCCTCCACCAGGCCCCCACTCATGTCTCCCACCACCCCCACCCCCCTGCCACCATGGGCAGCCCCCACCAGGTCCTCACAATCCCCAATCATGTGCGTAATGGTCAGCCTCCACAGCCAAAAAGCCCTACCAAGTAACCCATTCACCCACATGGAAATGGAAATCACATGTTACACCCCCAATGTTCATGAAGCTAATGAACCCATGTCCGTCACACACAATGGTTGCAATTGAATGGGAAAACACCCAACATGACATGCATGAAACCAATGAGATGATACCACACAGTGAAGTATGGAAACAAAATTGTATTGAAAAAAATAAAGAATGCTAAAGAAAGGAAACAAACTACAATGTGAATGAGAAAAAAAAAGCTGCATGTCCGTATAAAAACACAAAACTGCAAATCAGAATCCAAAAAAATGTTGTCCAAAGTCAAATGTAAAAAAATCTCCATGCAATAAAGAACTATGTAAAAAACTACCAAGGGTCCATGAGCCCAACTGAATAAAGGAAACCTACTAAAAAACCTACCTAAAAATCAACTATATACAAAAAGTGGAGCAGTGTCCGTCGTCTCCAAATCATAATAAGAAACAAAGGAAACCTAAAACAAAAGAACTATATACAAAGGCGGCGGGCAAGTCCAGCGGCTCACTCCGTGGTGTCCCGGGCCAGGGCATCATCGAACTCCTGTTCGATGTCCCGGAGGCGGTCCAGTTCCACGGCCCCGAGGGTCCGCAGGGATGACGCTGTGCCCTCCTCCAACCCCCTGCGGATTGCCTCGAGGCACTCGGCCCGCCTCAGGGCCCTCCGCATGGAGTTCTCCGTCCTGACCATTGTGAGCCGCGTCTCTTCCGCCCGCCGCCGCTCCGCACCTATGGCGTGGCCCAACCGCTGCCACACGGAAGACACTCTCTGTCCTGGGTCCCCCTCCCCTCCGGCCGATGCCTGCCCCTCCGATGTCGAAAGCCCCGAGCCTTCATGTCTCCCACCATGTTGCTGCTGCTCTGCCTCTGCCCGTGCACTGCCTCCTGCTGCCTGCACATCCTCCGCCGGCTGGGGTGCAGTTGTTGATGTGGCCACCCCTGCTGGACCTCCGACTCCCGACTGTGGCAGGGATGCCTCCTCCACCAGCCTGGCCGCACCGTCAGAGGCAGCTCCACAGGGCACCCAGGTGACTGATGGGTGGGAAGATGGCACAGAGGACGACTGGCGCGTAGGGAGTCCAGTTGAGGAGGGGGTCGGAGCAAGCCCCATCAGACGGCGGAATCTGGCCTGGTTGACCTGTCCCAGCAGGCTGACGTGGTCAACGAGCCATTCGAGATGACGTGCAGTCTCTCCATGAAAAGACTGCAGGTCACCTCGCATGGCCCGTTGACGCAACGCCACACCAGCCAGGACAGGCTCAACCCGGACCTGGATGGCCACGTCCGCAGGCAGAGGAAGGCCAGTTGACGTCAGCTCATCCCCTGCCTGAAAACGGGTCTGGACGTAGGCATCCCTGCTGGTGCAAGATGATGCGGGGACAGGATTGCACACAGGCACCTCCGCGGCGGCCTGTGCTGCCTCCTGTCCCTGGTCCTGCACTGCACCACTAGCACCAGTGGGATCCCCACCTCCAGACCCCGTCTCTGGTGCTTGCACGGCCTCCTCCTCCACCAAACCCCCCACCAACCTGGATGACTCCGTGCCATCTTCCCCTGTTGGGCCCTGTGGGGTCCCAGCTGCCCCTTCTGCTGCCGAGGAGTCCAACTGCAACCTCCGCCTCTTGGACCTCCCCCCGGCAGCTGCGGCCTGGGACGCGGCACTGGACTCCTCACTCCCCGACGAGATGACAACACGGGAGGGGAGCCGGGCCTTGCGTCTCCGGCTGGCGGTCGGATCCCCGCCGCTGTGCTCCACAGCATCTTCTCCGCCCTCTTCATCAGTTGACGCTGCAGACAGGGAGAAACAAAACACAGGCATCAGGGCACTGTACAATGGACACATACACACATGACAGTTGCACATGAGTGGCATTGGCAAACCTCAGACATGTCATCACAATCCCCAACACATATGTCATTGCAACTCGCACACATGAGCCATACCACAGCCATATCGCAACTGCCACCACCATCCCTACACATACAACAGCATCAGCAGCCAAAGGGGAGCCAGACATCACATGCAACACAGGAAGTGCACCACACATGTACACACACCACCACACTTGCATGCATGTCTACACCTCTGCCAAGTGTCGCACTGTTCAGACGGGCATCCATGTCACATCTGCCAATCAGGCTTCCACATACCTCTGTCACATGCATCCATGTTGCATCACTGTTGCACCCTTGTCAAATACACACACATGCACATGTACACAGTGCTCATACATGCAGCCGAAAACAACATACATGCCTGACATCACGGACATGTCTACTTACATACACATTCATCCAAACATGTGTGCACGCACAACTGCATTTGCCATGCAAGCCCACACACACAAGCACCATCCATGTCTCACACATTACAGCCCTCGCATGTGTCAGCCCCACGGCCCTGTACACCCCCACCCATACTCGACCCCATACAAACAGATGTGCAACCTGCACAATACCGAATAATCACCACACGCACTGCTCACAATCAGGATGCATGTACACTCACTGCTTGACTCCAGACGGGTCTGCTTCTCTAGGACCTGGACGTGGAGCGCTGGGGATATGCGTTCCAGGACCCCCATCTGTTCTTCCAACAAGTGGCCCCGGCGCCCCTTGGCATCCGCTGCCTTCAAGAGGCGCCGGGCCTTGTTCAGGGTCCTGGACCTGAAGTCCTCCCAGCGCTTCCTGACATGTTGTAAGTCCCGGACTGCCACCCCCTCCGCGTTGATGGCAGTCACGATGTCAGTCCAGATCCGAGTCCGTCCTTCCTTGTCGGCGCGGGAACTTCCGAAGAGGGCATCATACTGCCCCAGGACTTGCTCCACCAGGACACCAACTTCGGTGGCACTGAAGCTGGTGCCCCTCTACCTCTCTGGCCGGGGGTTGTCAGTGGTCACAGATGGTGTTTGCCCCGACATGACAACCCCAGAGGCAGGAGTGGGTGGGCAACTGGGTCCTGGGGCTGGGCTGTGGAGCGATGGAATTCCAGTCGGGAGTCTTCGGTTCCAGCAGGGGTGGTCACAGCAACAGCACCCCTGGCTGATGTGCAGGCAGCAAATGGCAGTGCACGTGGGCAGCAGGCAGCAGCAGATGGCAGGTGGGAGCGTGCTCGGGGCTCTGGGGGGCAGTAGTTCGGGCTTCTGGGCAGGAGCGTGGTCTTCCGTGTGCTTGCGCGTGGCCAGCTTGGTACGGAGTGATTTGGCACGTGAAAATCCTGCACGTCAGCGTGAAAATCGAGGAAAGGCCCTTAGCGCGTAAGCGCGTCAGCACGCATACGCGATTCTATTGGACCAAACGCCCTCAGCGCGTAAGCGCGTCTGTGACGTGACCCGCACGGGTGTTTCCCACACAGCACGTGATGACAGAGCACACGTGGAAAGACTGCACGTCAGAGTGTCATTGCGTGTAATTGGACAGCACGTCAGAGTCTCATCGCGTGTAATTGGTGGAAATGGCCCTACACGCAGAAGTGACAAAGCGTGTAATTGGTGGAAATGGCCCTAGCGCGTACATGCCGCTTAAGTGACGCTGGACGTGTGGGCCTGTATAAAAGGTACGTGTAGAACACCATTTCCTTGTACGTGCTTTTCGTGGAGAGCGAGTGGGTGAATTCTGTACTTCTTGTCGTTTCACACGCGATTTACTTCATGGCGTTTCAAGTTAGTATTCCCTGTTACCTCTGACAGCTTTTTCTCTTTTTTCTCTTATACTGGTTTACCTGGGCCTGTTCCCTCAAACAGTGTTCCCTTCTACTGTTGTCCTGTCTCCTCAGACAGCGTACAAATCTTCTTTTGGCGGGGGTGTTGCCAACCAAACGCGCTCCTTTTTCACGCTCTTTTACCTGGCAGACGGTGAGTCACGCACGTATCGAACATCTGTGCTTGCCCCGTGTGTAGCCTACCCCTTCAGAGGTCATTCTAGGCTGCGTGTGACACGCATACGTTCATTCTTGTGTTACTGGGTGCCACAGCGTAGTGCAGGTTTTTCTTTCTGCACACGTGGTCTAGGAGGGGTTGCGTGTACGTCATCTCCCTTTTTTGGGGCTCCTGTGCGTAGCGTGACCCGTCATCTTTCCCCAGGGGTTACAATCAGCCTTGCAAGAGCACTAGGGTACAATTACCATCTGGTACCCAACCCCTTTGACCCCCAATTGCCCAGGACAATAGTTTACAGCCACTCCCATACGCACATTTACATCAGTGCCATGGCTGGGAGGCGAGGATTCCGTAAGGGTGGCAAAGGTGGAAGAGCCACAAGTGGTGGTCGTGGTGGATCCGGTAGGGGACGTGGTCGTTACTTGCAGGGTGAGCCTGTCCCCCCATGTGTGGAGGACCACTCAAGGGCACCCATAATCCCCCCCCTCCCGTTGAGGCTGATGTGGCTGACACCATCCATGCTCAGCCCTTGTTGGACCAGCCCATTGTGGCACCAGACCTGGCTGACTCCATGGCTGACTTCCAGGTCAGCAGCCCTATGACACGTGCGCTGGTGCACGTTGATGTCACCATGCCACGTGCATCTGGGGCAGCAAGGTCATCTGCTGCACCAAGTAGGCAGGGCGGAGAGGCTGCAGGGGCAGCTGCGGCTCCATCCACCCCAGCCCTCACACACCCAGCCAGGACAGTGTCGGTCCTAGTCCATGCTGCTGACATTCCCCCTGACACCATCACACTAGAGCCAATGCCTGCACCAACTCCCATGCTGAGTGTGCAATCCCACACTCCTGATACAGAGTCCACCAGGGCTCCTGCCCCTAGTGTCCAGACCGGCGCAGGACACTCAGGATCACCACCACCTTCCAAGCGGAAGAGGAAGAGTGCTCGTCCGGCACAGGCTGATGCCCCAGACACGGCTACACAGTCCAGCCCGTCCAGGAAGCCCAGCTTCACGGATGACGAACTGAATGCACTTGTCGAGTATGTGTCCGCACATGACAAGGAGATGGTCATTGTTGCAGGATCCAAGACCACACCTGCACAACGCCAGGCAGACCGTTGCGGACATCGTAAGTGCCCTTGGAATCGTGAGGCGCACAGCCAATGATTGCTATAAGCGCTGGAATGACCTAAAGCGCAGGGCAAAGAGTAAGCTGGCCTCAAGTCATGCCGCAACTCTAGTGACTGGAGGTGGGTCTCCAGTAGTAGACATGGAACTCACTCCACATGAGTCAGTCGCTGGGACCTACGTCACGGAGGAACAGATCCAAGGCGTGGGAGATCTGGCTGATTACGAGGCATTGTCCGGTGAGTGCACATGCATGTGTGTGTCATCCATGTGCATGGTGTGTGTGTGAGGGCTTCTGTTTGTGTGCCAGGTGAGAGTGTGTGCGCCTGAGTCGTATGGGTCAGCCATGTGCTTCATGCAATACATCCTGCGCAGCTGCATTTGGCCATAGCAGTATCCCTTCTGCCAACAGTAGACATCTAGCCCAACTGCACGCCAGTTGCCCTTGAAGTGTCACCTTGCCACAGCATTGTTGCTTATTTTTCACTGTTCATTCAGTCAGATTGTTTGCATTCCACCACCTTTACTAGGCATGTTGCAGTCCACTAGTCACATGTCTGGCATGGCTATGGTAAAGTGGAGTGACTTTGTTACCTGGATATCATTTGTTCACACATGTCCCTGTGCAATTGGACCATTTCAGACTGGCAGCTCCAGGTGAAAAATCTGACCTGTTAGAATTAGAAAAGCTATTACATGCGGGAACTGGACTGAATGAATAGGTGCTGCCCTCCTCTACATCTTCACTCAATAGCAATGGTACATGCCATCTGTGTGATGGCATGTGTGTTTCACCTGGCAATCACAGGCCAATGTGTGATGCCACTGCCAGGCAGCATGCAGAAAATGTGTTCATCTTCCATCTTGGTGGCATCAGTGTGTGCCATTTGACTGCCCTTCATATGCATTGAGGGTGCATGCATGGGAGGGTTTTAGTCATGTGAGACATGTGTCAATCAAGTATTGGTTCTCTTGCTTCTCAGCCCTCATTGTGTGCCATGGTGCTAATTCCTGTTTCCATTTCTTTGTTTTTATGTCTTTAAAGGGGAAGACGCACCTAATACTGCTGGGGTTGTGGAGATGGTGCAGACCCAGGAGGGGTCCGAGGGCCAACCAACCACCAGTGAGGGACGTGGGTGAGAACCCACAAGTGCTGCAGGTCGTGCTCTCAAGGGGTGTCTCTGGCTGCACCTCCCCCGAGCTGTACTCAGGTGTTGATTCGGATGAGACCTACGTGCCGTCGCAGGTGAGTGTTCCAGGGAGGGAATCTGTTCTGTCCCACCCACCTGCACCAGGGTCAGAACCCTCAATGGGGATTTCAGTGTTGGCAGCAACGCCTTTGGTGGTTACGGATGCAGGGTCACACCCCGCGACATCTGATCCTGTTCCTGGGCCAGCAGATCAGAGGGGGAATGCAGTCCTGCAGCCTCAGGCAGTGCCGGCACAGCAAGGCGCAGTTCGCCTTGCCCCAGACAGGTGTGGTGCCCGTCGACGTGGTGGCCGTACGCCACCTGGCAATACCGCATGGGAGCAATCCATTTACGGTATGGCAACACAACAGGCAGCATCATCCGAGATGATGGCTCAGGCCATGGATAGGGTGGCCACTTCCATTGTCCCCCCTGAAAGGCTGATGGAGCGACTAGAGCAGGCAACCGACTCCATCTGCCAGTCACACAGGGAGGACATGTTGGGGTCCAACAGGGACAGGCGGGCGGCACTGGCGACTCTGCAGGAGGCCATCTCCATTGAGTCCCAGGCCCACAGGGAAGCCCTGAGGCAGGAGCTCCTTCACCTCAGGACGACTCTTGTTGAGCTTGAGGCTTCAACACACCAAAGGACAGAACAGCAGCTGGAGCGTCTCACCCGTACGCTCTCAGCTGAGATGCAGGCAATGAGGGCGGAGGTCCGGGCATCCCGTGAGTTGTTGCATGG
Organism: Ambystoma mexicanum; assembly: GCF_040938575.1. NCBI lineage: Eukaryota > Metazoa > Chordata > Amphibia > Caudata > Ambystomatidae > Ambystoma > Ambystoma mexicanum. The sequence continues at coordinate 1,467,345,124 of NC_090931.1, read as the reverse complement.
GGACCTCCGCACACTCATCCTCCAGAACCAGACCTACCACACCCGCATGCTTGCAGCCATTGAGGAGCAGACTAGGGCCTTGCATGGGCTGCCTCCCATAGTGCAACCACCTCCGGATGCAGCTGCACAGGGTGATAATAGCGACAGCAGTGATACTCCCACAATAGGGTAGCCGTGTGGGCCATGAGCCCATGGAGGTGTTTTTATTTTTTCCCAGGACCCACACAGGTGGGTTTTGGTGTGCACCCTGTCCTCGGACCTCCTGGGTGGCCTCCCAAACCCCCCCGGGCCCATCAATGGCCATTTTTGATTTTTATTTTTGTTTTTCATTTTTATTTTTATTTTTGATTTTTATTTTTGATTTTTATTTTCTAAATATTTTTCCCCTATTTTTTTGGGACAATTTGTTGGCTTCCGTGGTTCCTGTGGGCATACGCAGCATTGTGGCTGGGCACATGCAGGCTTGTCATGTATTTGGTTCAGATGCTTGGGTTTGAGTCACACACACCCCTCCTGCTTCCCGTTTCCATGGGCTTGCAAAGGGTGTGCCCAAGTGACATTGACGTACATGGTGACATTGGACTCCCACTACATGTGTGGGTAGTCTAGTCAATACTGTGTATACATTCCTAGTGCATATTGCTGTTGTGTTGTACACTGCATGTTGCATTGATGTGTAACTCATCATCTATGTCTACCTCCCAATTTGCAGGTCCCTTCCTCATGTCTACACAAGGCCCTCTAGTCTGGAGATGGGGTCCATGTTGGCAGCAGTGCACCTACAACTCTACATGGCGCCAACACTGCACAGTTGGTAGTGGTGGGAGTGCAGGCATTTCCAGGTGGTGAGACTACTAATATATAACATTTGTGATGTCATGTTAATGGTAGTACCTGCTCAAGTTTGTTGTTGGTCCTGCATTACTGTGAGCATTTCAGGTGTTGCAAGTTTCAATTAGGGACACTCTACATTGTGACACTAGTGTCATGTTGTGGGGATTACTTTGTTTACCTGCAAATGGCATGACATGGCACGGTGTGTCGTGTGGCGGTGCTGGGGATGGGTTGGCTGACATGGCACTGTCCTCTTGTTGCATTTTGCAAGTGGGTATTCATTTTAGCTGCTTGAATGTGTTACTTCACAAAACTGCATTGGTGGTGACTGTGTGGGTAGGGATGCACACATTGTGACACTTCCAGGTGAACAATCTCAGGCTGATATGGTTTTCACGGTTCATTCTCCAGACATTCAGGATCAGTGTCAGGTTGAGTCATCATTGATTGTCAGATGGATTGTGCCAGGGCAGTGTGCACTCCACAGGGATGTGATTCCTATGTGAAGTAATTAGCCACTAGCTGTGTACGGGCTGCCCCCCCCGTGCCCTTTCCCCTCCCATGCGCAGCAGCTGTGCATGTGGTTGGGGATGTGGGGCCACCACCATGTCCACGGCCAGGCCCCGGCGTGTTGCAACGGTGTACAGGACACATGCTGCCACTATGATCCTGCACACTACTGGGGGAGCGTACAACAGCTGCCCGCCAGAACGGTCAAGGGAGCGAAAGCGTGACTTCAGCACTCCGAATGTGCGCTCCACTATGCCCCGGGTTGTAATGTGGGCTGTGTTATATCTTACCTGGGGTGGCGTGGTGGGGTTCCGAATTGGCGGCATCATGTGGGGGCTGAGAGGGTAGGCACTGTCCCCTGTGGAGGTGGTGATTGGTATCATTGGTGGGGTTGTGACCTTGCTCAGTATCTGACATGCATGCATGTGCAGTGGCATTCATACTCACCAAGCAGCCATGTATCGCCATGCCGCCCAGCTTCTAGGTCCCGGCTTAGGGTGGACATTCGGTAAATGAAGCTGTCGTGGGTTGACCCGGGATAGTTGGCATATACTGAGGTGATGATTCCCTTGGCATTACATACTACCTGCACGTTGATGGAATGCCAGTGCTTGCGGTTCCTATAGATGTGCTCAGATGCCCTGGGGGGACGTAGAGCCACATGGGTGCAGTCGATGGCACCTAGCACTTTGGGGAATCGTGCCACAGTGTAAAAATCCAGGGCGGCAGCATGCCTTTCTGCAGGGGTTCTGGGCAGGTATATGTGCCTGCGGACTGATGGGCGTGCAGTCATGATGTTCAAGACCTGGTGTAGGCAGCGTGACTGGGTGGCCTGTGATACACCACCCACAATGGCACTTGTCCGCTGAAATGATCCAGTGGCTAAGAAGTGCAGTACATTGAGGACCTTCTCCAGGGGGCTGAGTGCTTGGGAGCACAGGGTGGGTGATGTGAGGTCATCCTCCCACTCACTCACCAGGTCCAGTATGATGTGTGGTAGAAACCTGTACCTCCCATGCACCTGGTCATCAGGCATCCTGAAAAGGCTGGTTCTGGGTGTGAATATTCTGGTCCTGACTATCCTCCTCCTCCTCCTCCTCCTCCTCCTCCTCCTCCTCCTTTGGTAGGCCACGCCCACTGCTGCTAGGAACGGTATGTTCATCCTGGGTCTGAGCTTGTTATTTTGTTAGCGGGCAAATTAATGCGTTGCGCGTGTTGTAGGCGAGCGTGTGACCCGCGCACCCCTGAAATCCAGTACCCAGTCCAATAGCGTGTGGAAATTCCCGCGCACCCCGGGAAACAGGTGCGCTGACGTACTTGCGTGTGTAAGTGTCCGCGCACCCCTGATATACACGTACATAGGCCAATCGCGTGTACGCGCACTTTTGTCCAATTACACGCAATGACATCATGACGTGCTGTCCAATTACACGCGATGAGACTCTGACGTGCTGTCCAATTACACGCGATGACACTCTGACGTGCAGTCTTTCCACGTGTGCTCTGTCATCACGTGCTGCGTGGGAAACACCCGTGCGGGTCACGTCACAGACGCGCTTACGCGCTGAGGGCCTTTGGTCCAATAGAATCGCGTATGCGTGCTGACGCGCTTACGCGCTAAGGGCCTTTCCTCGATTTTCACGCTGACATGCAGGATTTTCACGTGCCAAATCACTCCGTACCAAGCTGGCCACGCGTAAGCACACGGAAGACCACGCTCTTGCCCAGAAGGCCGAACTACTGCCCCCCAGAGCCCCGAGCACGCTCCCACCTGCCATCTGCTGCTGCCTGACTGCCTGCTGCCCACGTGCACTGCCATTTGCTGCCTGCACATCAACCAGGGGTGCTGTTGCTGTGACCACCCCTGCTGGAACTGAAGACTCCCGACTGGAATTCCATCGCTCCACAGCCCAGCCCCAGGACCCAGTTGCTCACCCACTCCTGCCTCTGGGGTTGTCATGTCGGGGCAAACACCATCTGTGACCACTGACAACCCCCGGCCAGAGAGGCAGAGGGGCACCAGCTTCAGTGCCACCGAAGTTGGTGTCCTGGTGGAGCAAGTCCTGGGGCAGTATGATGCCCTCTTCGGAGGTTCCCGCGCCGACAAGGAAGGACGGACTCGGATCTGGACTGACATCGTGACTGCCATCAACGCGGAGGGGGTGGCAGTCCGGGACTTACAACATGTCAGGAAGCGCTGGGAGGACTTCAGGTCCAGGACCCTGAACAAGGCCCGGCGCCTCTTGAAGGCAGCGGATGCCAAGGGGCGCCGGGGCCACTTGTCGGAAGAACAGATGGGGGTCCTGGAACGCATATCCCCAGCGCTCTACGTCCAGTTCCTAGAGAAGCAGACCCGTCTGGAGTCGAGCGGTGAGTGTACATGCATCCTGATTGTGAGCAGTGCGTGTGTAGATTATTCGGTATTGTGCAGGTTGCACATCTGTTTGTATGGGGTCGAGTATGGGTGGGGGTGTACAGGGCCGTGGGGCTGACACATGCGAGGGCTGTAATGTGTGAGACATGGATGGTGCTTGTGTGTGTGGGCTTGCATGGCAAATGCAGTTGTGCGTGCACACATGTTTGGATGAATGTGTATGTAAGTAGACATGTCCGTGATGTCAGGCATGTATGTTGTTTTCGGCTGCATGTATGAGCACTGTGTACATGTGCATGTGTGTGTATTTGACAAGGGTGCAACAGTGATGCAACATGGATGCATGTGACAGCGGTATGTGGAAGCCTGATTGGCAGATGTGACATGGATGCCCGTCTGAACAGTGCAACACTTGGCAGAGGTGTAGACATGCATGCAAGTGTGGTGGTGTGTGTACATGTGTGGTGCACTTCCTGTGTTGCATGTGATGTCTGGCTCCCCTTTGGCTGCTGATGCTGTTGCATGTGTAGGGATGGTGGTGGCAGTTGCGATATGTCTGTGGTATGGCTCATGTGTGCGAGTTGCAATGACATGTGTGTTGGGGATTGTGATGACATGTCTGAGGTTTGCCAATGCCACTCATGTGCAACTGTCATGTGTGTATGTGTCCATTGTACAGTGCCCTGATGCCTGTGTTTTGTTTCTCCCTGTCTGCAGCGTCAACTGATGAAGAGGGCGGAGAAGATGCTGTGGAGCACAGCGGCGGGGATCCGACCGCCAGCCGGAGACGCAAGGCCCGGCTCCCCTCCCGTGTTGTCATCTCGTCGGGGAGTGAGGAGTCCGGTGCCGCGTCCCAGGCCGCAGCTGCCGGGGGGAGGTCCAAGAAGCGGAGGTTGCAGTTGGACTCCTCGGCAGCAGAAGGGGCAGCTGGGACCCCACAGGGCCCAACAGGGGAAGATGGCACGGAGTCATCCAGGTTGGTGGGGGGTTTGGTGGAGGAGGAGGCCGTGCAAGCACCAGAGACGGGGTCTGGAGGTGGGGATCCCACTGGTGCTAGTGGTGCAGTGCAGGACCAGGGACAGGAGGCAGCACAGGCCGCCGCGGAGGTGCCTGTGTGCAATCCTGTCCCCGCATCATCTTGCACCAGCAGGGATGCCTACGTCCAGACCCGTTTTCAGGCAGAGGATGAGCTGACGTCAACTGGCCTTCCTCTGCCTGCGGACGTGGCCATCCAGGTCCGGGTTGAGCCTGTCCTGGCTGGTGTGGCGTTGCGTCAACGGGCCATGCGAGCTGACCTGCAGTCTTTTCATGGAGAGACTGCACGTCATCTCGAATGGCTCGTTGACCACGTCAGCCTGCTGGGACAGGTCAACCAGGCCGGATTCCGCCATCTGATGGGGCTTGCTCCGACCCCCTCCTCAACTGGACCCCCTACGCGCCAGTCGTCCTCTGTGCCATCTTCCCACCCATCAGTCACCTGGGTGCCCTGTGGAGCTGCCTCTGACGGTGCGGCCAGGCTGGTGGAGGAGGCATCCCTGCCACAGTCGGGAGTCGGAGGTCCAGCAGGGGTGGCCACATCAACAACTGCACCCCAGCCGGCGGAGGATGTGCAGGCAGCAGGAGGCAGTGCACGGGCAGAGGCAGAGCAGCAGCAGCAGCAACATGGTGGGAGACATGAAGGCTCGGGGCTTTCGACATCGGAGGGGCAGGCATCGGCCGGAGGGCAGGGGGACCCAGGACAGAGAGTGTCTTCCGTGTGGCAGCGGTTGGGCCACGCCATAGGTGCGGAGCGGCGGCGGGCGGAAGAGGCGCGGCTCACAATGGTCAGGGCGGAGAACTCCATGCGGAGGGCCCTGAGGCGGGCCGAGTGCCTCGAGGCAATCCGCAGGGGGTTGGAGGAGGGCACGGCGTCGTCCCTGCGGACCCTCGGGGCCATGGAACTGGACCGCCTCCGGGACATCGAACAGGAGTTCGATGATGCCCTGGCCCGGGACACCACGGAGTGAGCCGCTGGACTTGCCCGCCGCCTTTGTATATAGTTCTTTAGTTTTAGGTTTCCTTTGTTTCTTATTATGATTTGGAGTCGACGGACACTGCTCCACTTTTTGTATATAGTTGATTTTTAGGTAGGTTTTTTTAGTAGGTTTCCTTTGTTCAGTTGGGCTCATGGACCCTTGGTAGTTTTTTACATAGTTCTTTATTGCATGGAGATTTTTTTACATTTGACTTTGGACAAAATTTTTTTGGATTCTGATTTGCAGTTTTGTGTTTTTATACGGACATGCAGCTTTTTTTTTCTCATTCACATTGTAGTTTGTTTCCTTTCTTTAGCATTCTTTATTTTTTTCAATACAATTTTGTTTCCATACTTCACTGTGTGGTATCATCTCATTGGTTTCATGCATGTCATGTTGGGTGTTTTCCCATTCAATTGCAACCATTGTGTGTGACGGACATGGGTTCATTAGCTTCATGAACATTGGGGGTGTAACATGTGATTTCCATTTCCATGTGGGTGAATGGGTTACTTGGTAGGGCTTTTTGGCTGTGGAGGCTGACCATTACGCACATGATTGGGGATTGTGAGGACCTGGTGGGGGCTGCCCATGGTGGCAGGGGGGTGGGGGTGGTGGGAGACATGAGTGGGGGCCTGGTGGAGGCTGCCCCTGCACTGCTGGGGGGTGGGGGTGGTGGGAGACATGAGTGGGGGCCTGGTGGAGGCTGCCCATGGTGGCATGGGGGTGGGGGTGGTGGGAGACATGAGTGGGGGCCTGGTGGAGGGTGACCCTGGATGCTGGGGGGTGGGGGTGCAGGGGGACATGAGTGGGGGCCTGGTGGAGGGTGGCCATGGTGGCAGGGGGGTGGGGGTGGTGGGAGACATGAGTGGGGGCCTGGTGGAGGGTGGCCATGGTGGCAGGGGGGTGGGGGTGCAGGGGGACATGAGTGGGGGCCTGGTGGAGGGTGGCCATGGTGGCAGGGGGGTGGGGGTGGTGGTAGACATGAGTGGGGGCCTGGTGGAGGGTGCCCCTGCACTGCTGGGGGGTGGGGGTGGTGGGAGACATGAGTGGGGGCCTGGTGGAGGATGCCCCTGCACTGGTGGGGGTGGTGGTAGACATGAGTGGGGGCCTGGTGGAGGCTGCCCCTGCACTGCTGGGGGGTGGGGGTGGTGGGAGACATGAGTGGGGGCCTGGTGGAGGCTGCCCCTGCACTGCTGGGGGGTGGGGGTGGTGGGAGACATGAGTGGGGGCCTGGTGGAGGCTGCCCCTGCACTGCTGGGGGGTGGGGGTGGTGGGAGACATGAGTGGGGGCCTGGTGGAGGCTGCCCATGGTGGCAGGGGGTGGGGGTGGTGGGAGACATGAGTGGGGGCCTGGTGGAGGGTGACCCTGGATGCTGGGGGGTGGGGGTGCAGGGGGACATGAGTGGGGGCCTGGTGGAGGGTGGCCATGGTGGCAGGGGGGTGGGGGTGGTGGTAGACATGAGTGGGGGCCTGGTGGAGGCTGCCCCTGCACTGCTGGGGGGTGGGGGTGGTGGGAGACATGAGTGGGGGCCTGGTGGAGGCTGCCCCTGCACTGCTGGGGGGTGGGGGTGGTGGGAGACATGAGTGGGGGCCTGGTGGAGGCTGCCCCTGCACTGCTGGGGGGTAGGGGTGGTGGGAGACATGAGTGGGGGCCTGGTGGAGGCTGCCCATGGTGGCAGGGGGGTGGGGGTGGTGGGAGACATGAGTGGGGGCAAGGTGGAGGGTGACCCTGGATGCTGGGGGGTGGGGGTGCAGGGGGACATGAGTGGGGGCCTGGTGGAGGGTGGCCATGGTGGCAGGGGGGTGGGGGTGGTGGTAGACATGAGTGGGGGCCTGGTGGAGGCTGCCCATGGTGGCAGGGGGGTGGGGTGGTGGGAGACATGAGTGGGGGCCTGGTGGAGGCTGCCCCTGCACTGCTGGGGGGTGGGGGTGGTGGGAGACATGGGTGGGGGCCTGGTGGGGGCTGCCCATGGTGGCAGGGGGGTGGGGGTGGTGGGAGACATGAGTGGGGGCCTGGTGGAGGCTGCCCCTGGTGGCTGGGGGGTGGGAGACATGAGTGGGGGCCTGGTGGAGGCTGCCCATGGTGGCAGGGGGGTGGGGGTGGTGGGAGACATGGGTGGGGGCCTGGTGGGGGCTGCCCATGGTGGCAGGGGGGTGGGGGTGGTGGGAGACATGAGTGGGGGCCTGGTGGAGGCTGCCCCTGGTGGCTGGGGGTGGTGGGAGACATGAGTGGGGGCCTGGTGGAGGCTGCCCCTGCACTGCTGGGGGGTGGGGGTGGTGGGAGACATGAGTGGGGGCCTGGTGGAGGCTGCTCCTGGTGGCTGGGGGGTGGGGGTGGTGGAAGACATGGGTGGGGGCCTGGTGGGGGCTGCCCATGGTGGCAGGGTGGTGGGAGACATGAGTGGGGGCCTGGTGGAGGGTGCCCCTGCACTGCTGGGGGGTGGGGTGGTGGGAGACATGGGTGGGGGCCTGGTGGAGGCTGCCCCTGCACTGCTGGGGGGTGGGGGTGGTGGGAGACATGAGTGGGGGCCTGGTGGAGGCTGCCCATTGTGGCAGGGGGGTGGGGGTGGTGGGAGACATGAGTGAGGGCCTGGTGGAGGGTGCCCCTGCACTGCTGGGGGGTGGGGTGGTGGGAGACATGGGTGGGGGCCTGGTGGAGGCTGCCCATGGTGGCAGGGGGGTGGGGGTGGTGGGAGACATGAGTGGGGGCCTGGTGGAGGCTGCCCCTGGTGGCTGGGGAGTGGGGGTGGTGGGAGACATGAGTGGGGGCCTGGTGGAGGCTGCCCATGTTGGCAGGGGGGTGGGGGTGGTGGGAGACATGGGTGGGGGCCTGGTGGGGGCTGCCCATGGTGGCAGGGGAGTGGGGGTGGTGGGAGACATGAGTGGGGGCCTGGTGGAGGCTGCCCCTGCACTGCTGGGGGGTGGGGGTGGTGGGAGACATGAGTGGGGGCCTGGTGGAGGCTGCCCCTGCACTGCTGGGGGGTGGGGGTGGTGGGAGACATGAGTGGGGGCCTGGTGGAGGCTGCTCCTGGTGGCTGGGGGGTGGGGGTGGTGAGAGACATGGGTGGGGGCCTGGTGGGGGCTGCCCATGGTGGCAGGGTGGTGGGAGACATGAGTGGGGGCCTGGTGGAGGGTGCCCCTGCACTGCTGGGGGGTGGGATGGTGGGAGACATGGGTGGGGGCCTGGTGGAGGCTGCCCCTGCACTGCTGGGGCGTGGGGGTGGTGAGAGACATGAGTGGGGGCCTGGTGGAGGGTGCCCCTGCACTGCTGGGGGGTGGGGGTGGTGGGAGACATGAGTGGGGGCCTGGTGGGGGCTGCCCATGGTGGCAGGGGGGTGGGGGTGGTGGGAGACATGGGTGGGGGCCTGGTGGAGGCTGCCCCTGCAGTGCTGGGGGGTGGGGGTGGTGGGAGACATGAGTGGGGGCCTGGTGGAGGCTGCCCATGGTGGCAGGGGGTGGGGGTGGTGGGAGACATGAGTGGGGGCCTGGTGGAGGGTGCCCCTGCACTGCTGGGGTGTGGGGTGATGGGAGACATGGGTGGTAGCCTGGTGGAGGCTGCCCCTGCACTGCTGGGGGGTGGGGGTGGTGGGAGACATGAGTGGGGGCCTGGTGGAGGCTGCCCATGGTGGCAGGGGGGTGGGGGTGGTGGGAGACATGAGTGGGGGTCTGGTGGAGGGTGCCCCTGCACTGCTGGCGGGTGGGGTGGTGGGAGACATGGGTGGGGGCCTGGTGGAGGCTGCCCATGGTGGCAGGGGGGTGGGGGTGGTGGGAGACCTGAGTGGGGGCCTGGTGGAGGGTGCCCCTGCACTGCTGGGGGGTGGGGTGGTGGGAGACATGGGTGGGGGCCTGGTGGAGGCTGCCCCTGCACTGCTGGGGGGTGGGGGTGGTGGGAGACATGAGTGGGGGCCTGGTGGAGGGTGCCCCTGCACTGCTGGGGGATGGGGGTGGTGGGAGACATGAGTGGGGGCCTGGTGGGGGCTGCCCATGGTGGCAGGGGGGTGGGGGGAGACATGAGTGGGGGCCTGGTGGAGGCTGCCCCTGGTGGCTGGGGGCGGTGGGAGACATGAGTGGGGGCCTGGTGGAGGCTGCCCCTGCACTGCTGGGGGGTGGGGGTGGTGGGAGACATGAGTGGGGGCCTGGTGGAGGCTGCCCCTGCACTGGTGGGGGGTGGGAGACATGAGTGGGGGCCTGGTGGAGGCTGCCCATGGTGGCAGGGGGGTGGGGGTGGTGGGAGACATGAGTTGGGGCCTGGTGGAGGGTGCCCCTGCACTGCTGAGGGGTGGGGTGGTGGGAGACATGGGTGGGGGCCTGGTGGAGGCTGCCCTTGCACTGCTGGGGGGTGGGGGTGGTGGGAGACATGAGTGGGGGCCTGGTGGAGGGTGCCCCTGCACTGCTGGGGGGTGGGGTGGTGAGAGACATGGGTGGGGGCCTGGTGGAGGCTGCCCCTGCACTGCTGGGGGGTGGGGGTGGTGGGAGACATGAGTGGGGGCCTGGTGGAGGGTGCCCCTGCACTGCTGGGGTGTGGGGGTGGTGGGAGACATGAGTGGGGGCCTGGTGGGGGCTGCCCCTGCACTGCTGGGGGGTGGGGGTGGTGGGAGACATGGGTGGGGGCCTGGTGGAGGCTGCCCCTGGTGGCTGGGGGGTGGGGGTGGTGGGAGACATGAGTGGGGGCCTGGTGGAGGCTGCCCCTGCACTGCTGGGGGGTGGGGGTGGTGGGAGACATGAGTGGGGGCCTGGTGGAGACTGCCCATGGTGGCAGAGGGGTGGGGGTGGTGGCAGACATGGGTGGGGGCCTGGTGGAGGCTGCCCATGGTGGCAGGGGGGTGGGGTGGTGGGAGACATGAGTGGGGGCCTGGTGGAGGCTGCCCATGGTGGCAGGGGGGTGGGGTGGTGGGAGACATGAGTGGGGGCCTGGTGGAGGCTGCCCCTGCACTGCTGGGGGGTGGGGGTGGTGGGAGACATGGGTGGGGGCCTGGTGGGGGCCGCCCATGGTGGCAGGGGGGTGGGGGTGGTGGGAGACATGAGTGGGGGCCTGGTGGAGGCTGCCCCTGGTGGCTGGGGGGTGGGGGTGGTGGAAGACATGAGTGGGGGCCTGGTGGAGGCTGCCCATGGTGGCAGGGGGGTGGGGGTGGTGGGAGACATGGGTGGGGGCCTGGTGGGGGCTGCCCATGGTGGCAGGGGGTGGGGGTGGTGGGAGACGTGAGTGGGGGCCTGGTGGAGGCTGCCCCTGGTGGCTGGGGGGTGGGGGTGGTGGGAGACATGAGTTGGTCCTGGTGGAGGCTGTCCCTGGTGGCTGGGGGGTGGGGGTGGTGGGAGACATGAGTGGGGGCCTGGTGGAGGCTGCCCCTGCACTGCTGGGGGGTGGGGGTGGTGGGAGACATGAGTGGGGGCCTGGTGGAGGCTGCCCCTGCACTGCTGGGGGGTGGGGGTGGTGGGAGACATGAGTGGGGGCCTGGTGGAGGCTGCCCCTGCACTGCTGGGGGGTGGGGGTGGTGGGAGACATGAGTGGGGGCCTGGTGGAGGCTGCCCCTGCACTGCTGGGGGGTGGGGGTGGTGGGAGACATGAGTGGGGGCCTGGTGGAGGGTGCCCCTGCACTGCTGGGGTGTGGGGGTGGTGGGAGACATGAGTGGGGGCCTGGTGGGGGCTGCCCCTGCACTGCTGGGGGGTGGGGGTGGTGGGAGACATGGGTGGGGGCCTGGTGGAGGCTGCCCCTGGTGGCTGGGGGGTGGGGGTGGTGGGAGACATGAGTGGGGGCCTGGTGGAGGCTGCCCCTGCACTGCTGGGGGGTGGGGGTGGTGGGAGACATGAGTGGGGGCCTGGTGGAGGCTGCCCATGGTGGCAGAGGGGTGGGGGTGGTGGGAGACATGGGTGGGGGCCTGGTGGAGGCTGCCCATGGTGGCAGGGGGGTGGGGGTGGTGGGAGACATGAGTGGGGGCCTGGTGGAGGCTACCCATGGTGGCAGGGGGGTGGGGTGGTGGGAGACATGAGTGGGGGCCTGGTGGAGGCTGCCCCTGCACTGCTGGGGGGTGAGGGTGGTGGGAGACATGGGTGGGGGCCTGGTGGGGGCCGCCCATGGTGGCTGGGGGGTGGGGGTGGTGGGAGACATGGGTGGGGGCCTGGTGGGGGCTGCCCATGGTGGCAGGGGGTGGGGGTGGTGGGAGACATGAGTGGGGGCCTGGTGGAGGCTGCCCCTGGTGGCTGGGGGGTGGTGGGAGACATGAGTGGGTCCTGGTGGAGGCTGTCCCTGGTGGCTGGGGGGTGGGGGTGGTGGGAGACATGAGTGGGGGCCTGGTGGAGGCTGCCCCTGCACTGCTGGGGGGTGGGGGTGGTGGGAGACATGAGTGGGGGCCTGGTGGAGGCTGCCCCTGCACTGCTGTGCTGGGGGGTGGGGGTGGTGGGAGACATGAGTGGGGGCCTGGTGGAGGCTGCCCCTGCACTGCTGGGGGGTGGGGGTGGTGGGAGACATGAGTGGGGGCCTGGTGGAGGCTGCCCCTGGTGGCTGGGGGGTGGGGGTGGTGGGAGACATGGGTGGGGGCCTGGTGGGGGCTGCCCATGGTGGCAGGGTGGTGGGGTTGGTGGGAGACATGAGTGGGGGCCTGGTGGTGGGTGCCCCTGGTGGCAGGGGGGTGGGGGTGGTGGGAGACATGCATTGTTGATCAGTAGTGCAAGGTGACATGTGGGTTGGCTGGGGGGCATGCCCATGGTGGATGGGCTGCCTGCGGGACATGAGCAGGGGTGCAGGGTAGTCCCCCGTGGTGTGGGCTGCCTGCAGGGTCCGTGGAGGTTGTGGAGCGTACAACTGGGAGGACCCACACGGCCAATTCACGTGTGGTACTCCCCAGGACCCCTGAAATACACATACCCTGCTGAAATCTTGTGTGGAACTTCCCGCGCACCCCTGAAATACACGTACCCTGCTCGCACTGGGCCAATCGCGTGTGGAACTTCCCGCGCACCCCTGCAATACACGTACCCTGATGAAATCGCGTGTGGAACTTCCCGCGCACCCCTGAAATACACATACCTTGCTGAAATCGCGTGTAGAACTTCCCACGCACCCCTGAAATACACGTACCCTGCTCGCACTGGGCCAATCGCGTGTGGAACTTCCCGCGCACCCCTGCAATACACGTACCCTGATGAAATCGCGTGTGGAACTTCCCGCGCACCCCTGAAATACACATACCTTGCTGAAATCGCGTGTGGAACTTCCCACGCACCCCTGAAATACACGTACCCTGCTCGCACTGGGCCAATCGCGTGTGGAACTTCCCGCGCACCCCTGCAATACACGTACCCTGATGAAATCGCGTGTGGAACTTCCCGCGCACCCCTGAAATACACATACCTTGCTGAAATCGCGTGTGGAAATTCCCACGCACCCCTGAAATACACGTACCCTGCTCGCACTGGGCCAATCGCGTGTGGAACTTCCCGCGCACCCCTGAAATACACGTACCCTGATGAAATCGCGTGTGGAACTTCCCGCGCACCCCTGAAATACACATACCTTGCTGAAATCGCGTGTGGAACTTCCCGCGCACCCCTGCAATACACGTACCCTGATGAAATCTCGTGTGGAACTTCCCGCGCACCCCTGAAATACACATACCTTGCTGAAATCGCGTGTGGAACTTCCCGCGCACCCCTGAAATACACATACCTTGCATGAAATCGCGTGTGGAACTTCCCGCGCACCCCTGAAATACACGTATCCTGCTCGCACTGGGCCAATCGCGTGTGGAACTTCCCGCGCACCCCTGCAATACACGTACCCTGATGAAATCGCGTGTGCAACTTCCCGCGCATCCCTGAAATACACATACCTTGCTGAAATCGCGTGTGAAAATTCCCGCGCACCCCTGAAATAGACGTACCCTGCTCGCACTGGGCCAATCGCGTGTGGAACTTCCCGCGCACCCCTGAAATACACGTACCCTGATGAAATCGCGTGTGGAACTTCCCGCGCACCCCTGAAATACACATACCCTGCTGAAATCGTGTGTGGAAATTCCCGCGCACCCCTGAAATACACATACCCTGATGAAATCGCGTGTGAAACTTCCCGCGCACCCCTTAAATACGCGTACCCTGATGTAATCGCGTGTGGAACTTCCTGCGCACCCCTGAAATCCACGTACCCGGCCAAATCGCGTGTGAAACTTCCCGCGCACCCCGGTATACACAAACACGTATTTTTTGTCTGCGGTTGTCCGTGTTTGTGGGTACCCCTTTGCACGTCATTTGTCCTGGAGGGCCGCAGTATAGGACATTCATCATGGCAGTATATAGGTGCTATTTGTTGGCGCACCTTTTGGCGCACATTTCTTACAGCCGCAGAGATGCTACCGCCTGTTTTCTTTTGGCGGTCGTGTTTGTGCCTGTGCGCTGGTTTGACCGTGCGCTTTTTTGCCCTATTCAATTCCATGAATACGTGTTGTAGGCGAGCGTGTGGGCGTTCCGCGCACTTGTGCCCTGTACTTCCCCCGTGACGCCCACGTTTTGGCAAGTTGTTCCCCATTCCGAGTGTTACGCCCGTGTTCCGCCTACTTTTGTTGCGTGCGCCGCGCTATGTGCGATTTTCGCTGTGGCCTGTGCGATTTTCGCTGTGACCTGGTGCACGCAGTTAGATGGCCTGTGCGCCAAAGTGCGCCGCGCACTTTTTTATCGCACATCCGCTGGTTTTCTCGCACACGGCCTTCCATGAATCGATGTGCGCTGCTTTTCGTGCGATTTTCGCACTTGCACTGCGATTTTCGCTATTCCACTGCGATTCGCACGTTTTTGCCCACTTGCGCCGCGCTAATTATTCCATGAATCAGCCTCTAAAGCTTTACAAACTTTAAAGGCAACAAGGTCTGTATCAGCACAAGCACGTATTATAGGTGGAACTATTTTTTCAATTAAAGGAAAGTTGATTTCAAAGTCAGTGTCAGCACAAGCACGTATTATATGTGGAACTATTTTTCAGTTTAATGAAAGTTGATTTCAAAGTCAGTGTCAACACAAGCACGTATAATGTGTGGAAACTATTTTTCAGTTAAAGGAAATTTGATTTCAAAGTCAGTGTCAGCACAAGCACGTATTATATGTGGAACTATTTTTCAGTTTAATGAAAGTTGATTTCAAAGTCAGTGTCAACACAAGCACGTATAATGTGTGGAAACTATTTTTCAGTTAAAGGAAAGTTGATTTAAAAGTCAGTGTCAGCATAAGCAAGTATTATATGTGGAAATATTTTTCAGTTAAAGGAAAGTTGATTTTGAACATTTCTTGCATCAACAACATTTTTTCCACATTTGTAATGTATATAATTCCATGTAAATAACGTTCAACTTTCAACATCATTTTTTCTCGTACGTTGAGCAAGCATCATTTAAGAGATTCAAATCTGAAGTGAACTTGTAAAGATTCTAAAGGTTAAAGGAGAGCAATTATTTAAAAATCCAATTTAGCAACTCATCTGAAAACTTAAGAAAATAGGTTCTTCATAAGTCTCTCAGAACACAATCTACAGTGCCTTAGATTTTCTATGTGTTCAAATAAGGAACTCATTCAGTTGAGACTTCAAAGATGACTCTTAAATGAACTCTGGTTCCTGCTGCACAGTTTAAACAAGAGTTTGGTATTGAGTTTGAAGAGTGTCAGGAGGCCATCATTTTTTAACACATTAAAGAATAAAGTTTATTTCCTCTAAGCTATTGTAGAGGATAATCAGGTAGGATTGTTAGATGTTAGTTTAATATATATGTTTGGTAAGTTAGAATAATATATATTTAATGCTTCACAAATTCTCATTTATGCAGAGACCAGATGAAGACAGAAGATCCAGTGTCTGAGTTTATTATTTTCTCCACTTTCCCCCTTCCCCCCGGCGTGTCTCGAACTCAGCTGTTTTTAGTTCAGTTGTGAGCGCGACATCTTAGTGGGACCGTGGGACTCAGCAGCTCCTGCGTTGGATTGTGGACAATACATGACAGCAATACAGACACTGTGAATGCTTGTCGTCTATGTATACATTCTGCAAACCGCATTCGGAGCACAGCTTGAAGAGGGAAGGATTGTCCTTCTTTTCGTCCGACATGATCCACGCAGTGTAGGCCTGAAGAATCTTCTGGGAGCCTACAAGAAGAACACTCGACGAAAACAGCCCTTGAGGGGCGTTGAAAAATCAGAAAACGGATCCCCGTTAGTTGGAAGGATGATTGATGGAGCACATGGGCTCGATTGACCGAAAAATAGAGGTTAACTCTCAAAAAAGCGAAAAACGTAGCAAAAAGCTCGAAGAGCGAAGCACAAGGAATCCCAACACTTGAATGTGCTGTAAAAATCTGAAGAAGGCTGCCAGAGGAGGGGCTTAGGTGGAGGGCAGTATGACCCAGAGCTCAGTGATTGGTTGTTAGGAGAAAGACAGTTCAGAAATGAAACTGAAACTGATTTTGTCTTTTACTGAGGATTCCCAGCCCGACGACCGGGAATATTCATGAGCATGTGAATCCATGCCATACCCCATGTTGGAGAATAAGCCTTCCTTAGAATGGAGCAAAATATGTAACAGAAAAATATACAAAAATATACTCTCAGTTTCAATAAATCTGTACATACCCATTTGGAATGGCACACAGACACTTCCTATACCCTGAGGTGACTTAAATAACTAGGACACTGTGGACATTAATATATCATTGGTACATTTAGAGTAATACTGATTTTGGTGACAAAAGGAAAAGGATAGGGAAGAAAACTACGGTTAACAAATATTCTTAAGCAGGTAAGTACTTTTGAACCCCCCAATGCAAATAAATTAACCCTTTCCCAGTTACACAAGTTATAGAATGTGTGACCATTGGAGGGATAGTTAAAGCACAAAGTCAGAGGTTAGAAGAGTCTTTGAGGGAGCCAGGACAGCAATGTCAATTGAGCAAAAGTCTAGGTGAGCTGAAGCAGTTCTTGAACGTAAGTAAAACGTCTTGCACAATGTTTTAGAAATCTTTATAGAAAATGAAATCACTGTTGTGCCACAAGCTGGGGGGCTTGTGAGGGGAAAAGCTGCAAGAAACACTGCAAAAGCAACCAAGACAAGTCTCAACTGAGAGCTAGCAAGGCTACACGACAAGAGGTAAGTACACCTTAGTTTTACAGTACCTTAGGTCTGAAGAAATTGGTTCCAGCTGGCTTCTGTTCCAGTTGTAGTATGGCAGATACTGTTGTTGCTGGGCCTCAGTCATGGGGACAAGAGGGAGGACGTCTGGGACTCCTGCACTATGAACTGAAGGTCGCAGTTTCAGCTTCTCGCGAATAGCACCACTGCGGTTCTCGGATACCTTATGGGCTTTCCTCGCATCTGGGGTCCAGCACTCTGTTGAGGTGGCTCAGGCTCGGTCAGTCCTGCTTCATGGGAGTCCGAGGATCCTCCTGGAGCTCAGGTCCGACTTAAAGACACACTTGATTCTGGTGTTCCTCTCCCTGGCAATCGGTTCCTGCAGCAGCAATGGAAGTACAGCCAGCTCCGAGAGGATTTCCAAGTGAGTTGGTCTTGGGGTAGATTGGTCCTGCCAACCCAAGGGGAGAAGTATTCCTTTGCAGCTTCAGCACTGCAGCAGGGCTTCACCGGGCAAACCAACGTTCCAGGAGTTGCAGTAAGCGTCTCTTCCAAGTTCTTCTTTGGATTCCTTCGTCCAGTGGTCGACTCTGCCGCCTTCCTTGCAAAAGACCTTGCCTTTTATGCAAATCGTTCCCATCAATTTGCAGCTTAGCTGTCACTCGGACAGCCAGCCGGCCAATCACCTTTGGGTGCATTCCTGTAACCAAGGAGACTAAGCACAGGGAGTTTCGGGCCCCTCCCTTGCTTCCTGCCCTACCAGACACGCTGGAGCCAGAGACTGGCTTTATCAGTGAATCGCGCCAAAGACAGTACGAACAAAGGGACCAAACCTGGTTTGGCGGACACAGAGTAAATCTCAGGAAGGACCTTTCCAACAAGAAATGGCGACAAAAGAAGACCTGGGCCATTTTGACGAAATGGGCACCCACGGGTGTGTTATACAGTAGCTGCCATGGCAGCCTGCGGGAAAAACCTCACAATGGTAGGAAAAAGTAAAGAACTGCCACCAGCCATAAATTGTAGAAAGGGTAACATAAAAATGTTACATGGGAAAATAGACAAAGGGGATGCCAAGTAACCCTTTCAGCAGTCTATGGTAAGATAGTATGTGCTGGGTCTACAAGGATAAAAATTTAAGTAAAGTCAATTTCACTTCACTACTCTTGGAAACAGTAGTTTATCCAAGAGAAGGTATTTAAACCTTAGCAGAAATCCAAATGATTTCTATGTGACACTACACTGAAGGTGCTTTGTTTCACAATGTAAAAAGATGATGCCTATGGAGTTTGTCAGACTCCAAAACAAAAGAAACACATGGTTCTAATCAAGTTAAAATACATGAGAGAGTGGGATAAAGTTCACACTCTCTCCAGGATGAAAATTAGTCCTAAAGTCCAGCAAAAAGTGCTCGGGGGTCTCTAAGGTAGAAGTGAATTGGCAGATTTCTGAGAATTCTCCCTAACACTCAGGAAGAAGTTTTTTTTTCTAAAATATATTTTTATTTGAGTTTTTGTCAAAAAAAAGTTTATTTAACATACTGTGGGAAATGACGGGTGCATGAACATAGTACTGCGGAGCGGTGAGTGTGCACAGCAATAGTTATGTTTGCAGTTGCTTCGTTATAGCGTGGAAGTCCCTGCGTAGGGTGCAAACCCACTAAGAAAAGTGCCTCCATAAAAAGCACATGAAAAATGCAAAAAAGGACCTTGGCCAACGGTGTGGGCTGCACTCCCAATATCCACATAAGTGGTTTTCAATTCTTTAAAATGTTTAATAATTAGTAACTCAATTCTTCCAATGATATCTCAATGTATTTGTTAATTGTAGTCGTAAATGATTATTCTTTCCCATTTTCTGCGCAGATGCGTTATAGGGCCCAATGCCTTTCGGACATATGTGTCCTTCATCAGGGCCTGTTGGATCCTCTATTTAGGTCAGACATTTACAATTCATTGTCCAATCACAGAGTCAACATTGTTTCAAAACAACAATTCGCAATCAACAATATCATTCCAATTTTTAACATCTCAGAAAACAAATTCATTATGAAATTCACAACAGTCATAAATTAACCATGAATCAGCATCGACATCCATTGCGCATGTACCACATGTAAATATATTCAATTGATAAACAAATTGTGAGACAACAGTAATCAGATGTGATATGATAATATGTACGTCATGTGGAATTTTGGTGAGCGGATAGTGGAACAGAAATTGAAAAAGGGGAGAAATAAAACCTCAATTAGATTCTATTCGACTCAATGAGTAATAGAAAATCACGTAATAGAGTGCTAACTGACCTGCTGGCGCTGCTAAGTGCTTGATCATTTCTGTGAACATGAACAGTGCAGCGTTTTATTAATTAGATACTCAATTGGTACTCAAAGGGAAGAAAGGAGGGTTGTATGCAATTCCTTACCAGTTTAGAACCCTGTAATCTCACAATGAAATACGTTGCGCGTTAACGCCATTATTCGAATTCAAAATATAATTGTGCTGCAACTGTGTAAAGAATTGTGTAACTCATTTTAGTGTATTTGCGCGACAGCTGTACATACTAATATCCTTAACGATCAAAGTAAAGAGCCTTACCAGTTGTGTAAACTGTGTGCAGGCGAAGCGAGTCGCTTACAGTAGTTCTGCGTTTGTGTGTTTTACACGTGTAAATAGGCCGAGTAGCTGCGGCTGTACAAAAAAATGATATTATTCTACATGGTACTCGATCTCTTAGATTTTCATATGTCTGTCGAGAACCGCTATGAGAGCAAAGCCAATGCCTTACCTAAAATCATAAGTGAAGCAGCAACAAGTGAATCCCGTGGAACCCGCTACGTCTGTTCTGGGAAGGTAATGACAACAAGCGGTTGTCATGGAAACTTAAAGAAAGCTTTCGCCTGAATAGCGGTCGGACATGTTGGAATGGGGTAACTTGTTTTATACTTGAACGCAAATGGACATTAATTTAATGCATACTAAATGAACAAGAGGATAACTGCTCTATAATGTTACAATGACATCCTTGTGCAAATGTATTAAAGAGGATGACATTAACGGATAAAGAATACGTAGCTCGATAGCACACGCAAAGCAAAATCTGTTTGAATGTTGAGAATTATACATATAGCTTGCCAGTTATATGTGCTTGTTTACTCTGGTAGGCGCTAGGAACCAAGCTTTTGTTGGGGAGGAGCGATCGCCTTTGGATAGCACCTTGCTGCACCCCTCAAGCGTTTTACAATTAGTCAAGACTTCTAAGCACTATAGCACTGGGAAAGCTTCTTTCATGCAAAAATAATCACACAGAGGAGTGGCCAGTCACTAAATAAAGATAGTTATTTGCATCTTATATTTCAATCCCAACTATTAGTTGAATTAATTTGTAAAACTGTTGTACATTGTAAAATAGCTTTGTTTAAAACACACGGTAGAGAGCAGGCTCTCTGCCAAAGAGGAATGTGCTTGCGCTAAGAATAGATCGCCGAGCTCGTGAGCGGTGTTGCATCACTGAGTCTAAGGCTTGAACAGAGAATGTGGCTGATCAACTGGTCCTGTCAATCACAGGCCAATGGAGACTAAAAAAAAAGATTCAAGGCACGACAGAATACTATGGGAAAACAGGTTTTTTGTAGGAATTGCTGGACCACATCAAATATAATTTTATAGAGTTAATGTTGAGAGAATGGTGGAAAGATGTGTTTATGTATGAATATTTATAACATAGTAAATTATGCTAAACAAGAACCACAAATTAATCCTGCTAATGCAGCATTATGTTAAGTAGGGAACATGGCCATGCAACACTGGAGCCTCTGCAACATCCCTTGTATGGCAAGAAGAACAAGTTTGGAGAAGCTCTGCTGGTATCCAGTGACCAAGTGAAGGGTATTTAAACCCCAGGCACAGCAAAGCATCCAGAGGACCTTGGAGGGAGCCAGCGACGACGGCAGAATGCTGGCCTAAAATGTCCTCTGCTGTTTCCCCAATCTTCATGATCTGTAAAGATTAAAGTCTAGTCATCATCTGCAAGACAGACACATGGCTGTTGATTCCCTAGACGGGTGCATTTACTCTTGTTTATGGTGATTATGGGTCCCCTGTATTTAAGAGGCGCCCCTGCAAAATGGGGTTCGCTTTCAATTTATCAAAATTATATTCCAAATGGATATAGTTGTCTTTCACCTGGGTAACCAGTAATTCTTTCTAAAGCTGAATGTAGAAGTGTCTGAATCTGAGTGAGAAAGGGGAAGACACAAAAAGGAGGAGGAATCACTCATATGCAAAAATGGTTCTTCAACAAGCACTCTACTAACCGTTAGGGAGAATTCTCAGAAATCTGCTAATTCCGTCTACCTTAGAGACCCCGAGCAACTTTGCCGGATTTTGAGGACTTGATTTTTTTTAACCTGGAGAGAGTGAGAGCCTTTTTTCCCCACTCTCTCATGTATTTTAATGTGATTTCTGAACTTTGTGTTTCTTTTAGTAATGGAGCCTGACAAACTGCATAGGCATCATCTTTTACATTGTGTCACACAGCACCTTCAGTGCAGTGGCACAGGGAAGTCTTCCAGATTTCCCAAAGGTTTAAATACCTTCTCTGGGATAAATGACTGTTTCCCATAGCAGTAAAGTGAAATTGACTTTACTTACATGTGTAACTTTCTAGACCCAGCACATACCATCTTACAATAGGGTACTGGAGGTGTTACCTAGTATTCCCTTTGTCTAACTTCTCATGTAACATTTTTATGTTACCCTTTCTTCACTGAATGGCTGGTGGCAGTGGTTTACTTTTAACTAGACTAGTGTGCATTTACAGCAGCTGCAGGAAAGCACCGAAGGGAGCCATTTTTGTCAAAATAGCGCCAGTATTCTTTTTTCAACATTTCTTTGTGGAAAGGTACTTCTTGTGATTTACTCTGCGCACCAAACCAAGTTTGGTCCCTTTGTTTGCTTTGCCTTTGGCGGGATTCACGAGCAAAACCCGTCTCTGGCTCCTGGGTGTCTGGTGGGGGCAGGAAGTGAGGGAGGTGCCCGATACTCCCTGTGCTTAGTCTCCTAGGAGACCCAAATGCACTCTGTAGTGATTGTCCGGCTGACTGTCCGGTAAGGACAGCCACCCAGCTGGGTGACTAACAGCTAGGCTGGAATGATTGGGAGAGAACTGAATAAAAGGTGAGGCTTTTGGCTTGGAAGGCAGAGTCGACCACTGGACGAAGGAACCGAAGAAGAACTTGAAGAGGACGCCTGCTGCAACTCCTGGACAGTTGGTTTGCCTGGTGAAGCCCTGCTGCTGTGCTGAAACTCCAAATTCGTGTTGACAGAGAAGCCCCTGCAAGGACGACTTCTCCCCTTCAGTTGGTGGGACCAATCAACTCCAAAGTAAGCCACTTGGACATTCTCTCAGAGCTGGCTGCCTTTCCACAGAGATGCTGCTGGAAACAGAATAACCAGGGAGAGGAACACCAGATTTTGTGCGTTGCTTTTAAGTTGGCCAAGAGCTCCAGGTAGATCCTCCGGACTCACAGGAAGCAGGATTGAACGAGCCTGAGCCCCCTCAACAGAGTGCGGGTCCCCAGAAGCAAGGTAGGCCATCTCGACAGCCAGTAACCACGGTGTTGCTATTTGTGGTAGTCACGAGGAGCTGAAAAACCGAAGTGCCACTTGTTGGAAAGATTGCCGGTTGCGAGCGGTGACCGTCCCATTGCAGTGCAGGAGTCCCCAGAAGTCCTCCCTCTTGTCCCCACGACTGAGGCCAAAGAACAGTGAGATCTGCAGAGCTGCACAGGAACTGAAGTCATCTACTGCACTTTTTCTTCAATACAAAGGTACTGTAAAGTCTGAGAGAACTTACCTCTTATTGTAGAGTTGCTTGCATCTTCTACTACTCACAAGTCTAAACAGCTTGTGGCCCTACATTGATTCTTCTAATTACCTACCAGAAGTGCTTCAGCTCATATAAGACTTTTGCCCATTGACTTTGGCATAACCTATTATAACTGAATGACTCTGCTTAGGGGATCAAAAAGTATTTGCCTTCTTAAGAATATTTGTGATATCTTGTTGTTCTAGTAACCTTTTCCTTTAAACAATTTCTAAGACTATTCTAAATGCTAGACTAAGATATTAATGTCCCCAGCACCCTAGCTATTCAAGTCACCTGAGGGTGTAGGTTGTGACCGTGGGCCATCCTAAAAGGCTCTTCACTGATTTAAGAATATTAAGAGTGTGTGTATGAGGGTTACTATTATATTTCTCCCTTCTGAAGAAGGCTTACTCTAACTGACTGATAAATACATTAATAATTGTTTATTCACAAAACCTTGTGGGTAAGTGTTTTTTTGAATACTTGTCACTGTGAATCTCTCTGTAACTCCCCTACAGCTCACATTGACCCCTCTTGAGATAAGCCTGGCTGCTCAGCCGCACTACCAACCTGTGTAGTACAAACCTATACCAAAGGTTGGTTTCCTATTGCCAGGAGAACAAGGTTATTGGAGTGCACCCAAAGGGTACTGCATATAATCTTGCCTAACACTGGTGGCAGGCGGTGAAGATATATTGTAGAGTTGTTACACTAAGAATTGACTTTGCTTTTGTTCAACTAAAAACCTTCACAAGGCTGAGCTCCACTAGAAAAGCAATTGTAACATGCCAGATATGGATAAGAAAAATAAACTAATTGCAAGATTGTTGAATAATCAAAGTCTGGGTAGTAGGCCTGTAACACCTACTAACCCAGGAAATATGGAAAAATGATAATGATGAAGATAATTCAGAGTCTAACTCTAATATTGTTTAAGAGTCGGAAGGGTCAGAAGAGTCTCAGGAAGAGAGTCCCTCTTTACCTCAACAGGCCCTTTTGCCTCAACCTTCAGCCACTGGGACCCCACAAGGTCCATCATTGAGTCCAGAATGTGTGTCTTTTGAGAAAATGAGACATGAGTTAGAGTTCAAAAGATTACAAATCCAAGCTGAAACCAAACATCAGGACATCAAAGTAAGGGAAATGGAAATGCAATATGCTCTTGAAATGAAGAAATGGTCTCTTGAAAATGTTTCTATCAGTCTTCCAGGTCTTCCAGTACAAACAGACCTTGCATGCCTAAAGAAGCAGTGACTATGTATGATGCAAAGCTTAATATTTTGGATTGGCTGGGTGCTTTTGAATACAACTATGGGATTCAGAGTTTTGCAGGGAATCAGTTGATTCCTTGGCTTTTGTCTGGGCCCCCTCGGGTTGCAACTGATGCTGTAATGGACGGGGGGAACTTGAAAGATTGGAGTATGAAAATGTGAAGCTAGCTTTGATAGCTAGATTTGGGAAACTCATTCCCAGTACCTTAAGAGGTTTAGGACCCTCAAAAATACTGATGGTACCCCTTGGGCTACCTGGGTGTGTGAATGTTTGAAAAACTTAGATGGTTGGGTTAAGAGTTACAGAGTGAACTCCTTTGAAGGAATGAGAAATCTATTTTTGTTGGAGTCTATTTGTTAAGAGATTGATCCCAAGAAGCTAGCAAAAGCTGCTGACTTGGGGTTGCCAACAGGGCTACTCACGAGGATTCTGGGGCCACTCACAAAAAGGATGAGGGGGGAAAAAGCACAAGAAAGATGACAAAGAGAATTCTAAAACCTCCCATCCAAAAGAGGGCCACAAACATAAGAAGGGTAAGCCATTTGGGAAACCAGATCAGTCTAGTGAATCCTCTGGTGCCAGGAGGTCAGCAGAAGCCCCCACTTGTCAAAACATTTGGAAAATGTTATGCTTGTGGGTCAATTGGCCATGTGAAAGGGGATCCCAGATGCAAGGGTAAACCTTCAGGGGTCCACACTGCCTCCTTAGGTTTTCTCCCTGAGGGAGAAGTACATACGGCAAGTGGACACTTTCAACTATTGGCTGAAGACCCCATTGGAGTCACTGCCAGTGTTTCTTTAGTGTTCCTGGTTATGTGGGAAGAGCAGAATGTAGATGTGTATAACTCTATTCCAGATAACACAAAAGAATACTATAAGGACAGTGTACTTGTAAATGGTCAGGAGACCCCTGCCATTAGAGACACAGGGGCCAGCATTACAGTGGTGGATGAAACCTTTTTCAAACCTGAGGATGTTGCTAAGGCACCCAAAGGCCCCACTAAGCTTGCTGGAGGCCCTATACAGATGGTTCCAATACTTCCAGCTCTCATCCAGTGCAACAATATGACTGTTAGAATACATGTCAGTGTACAAAGTGAGGTGCCTGGGAGAGTCCTGCTGGGGAATGACTTAAAGACGCTTGGAGTTGTATCAAGCACTCCCAGGCCTCCCAGTAAAAGGAAGCAGGATCAGACTAGGAAGGCCATAAACCTCACTTTAAATGACTCTGAGTGGGTTGTTACAGAATAACCTATAACACCCAGTCCAATGGAAGAGCCAACTTCTATTTCCAGGAAGAAAGAGACAAAGGGGAAACCCAAGGTCTCAGGAAACAAGAAATATAGCACTCCTGTGCATCAAACCAGGACATCCCCGAAAGGACAGTCCAAAGTCACTCCTGTGACTACTCCACTAGCTGAGGCTGATTGTGAGGTTCAACCAGATGATGAATCAGCTACTGATGACACAGAGCTGGAGAACGACCTTCCTCCTATTGGAGATCTGGATCCTAAAGACCATTCCGAGCTGCAGACCTTGCTGGCAGAAGGTGGCCCATGTAGGGCAGACTTCAGCACAGGTCAAAGAGAGTATCCTACTCTTGAAGGACTTTGCCAACAGGCAGATTCCCAGCTAGAAGGGCGAGAGCCAAGGAAGCACAGCTTGTACTGGGAGGATGGCCTCCTTTACAGTGAGCCTATAGAGTCTACACCAGGGGACTACAGAAGACTTGTAGTGCCTCAGGAGGTGAGACCTCAGTTTCTATAGTTGGCCCATGAGATTCCTTTAGCTGGTCACTTAGGTTTTAAGAAGACCAAGGAAAGGATTTCTCTTCATTTCTACTGGCATAAAATGGGGTCTGATGTAGATAAATTCTGTAGAAGCTGTCACACTTGTCGGACTTCTGGCAAGAGTGGAGCCAAGAATGTGGCACCTTTGCCACCTTTTCCAGTGGTGGGAGTTCCTTTTGAGAGGGTGGGATCGACATTGTTGGTCCCCTAGACCCTCCCACATCTTCAAGTAACCGATTTATCTTGGTTGTGGTAAAGCGTGCTACCAGGTATCCTGAAGCTATACCTATGAGAACTGTTACTGCTCAGGCAGTGGCTAAGGCACTCCTTGGTATTTATACCAGGGTAGGTTTTCTTAGGGAGGTTATCTCAGACAGGGGGACCAATTGTATGTCCCACTACTGTGGAGTGACCTACAAGTTCTCAACAGCCTACCATCTCCAAACCAACGGGTTGGTGGAGACGTTTACTAGAACTATGAAGAGTATAATAGATGCTTTAGAAGAGCCCCTTAGAAGGAAGTGGGACCTTCTACTGCCATGCCTTCTCTTTGCTTATAGAGAAGTCCCTCAGGAAGGGGATGGATTCAGTCCCTTTGAGCTCCTCTATGGTTATCCAGTTAGAGGTCCATTGGCCCTAATCAAGGAGGGGTTGGACAGTGCAACTTCCCACAAGCCAGTGCGAGTCACTGACTATGTGTTAGGTCTCCAAAGGAGATTGACCCACATGATGACAGAAGCTTCAGATAACTTGAAAGCAGGTCCGGCTCTGGTGAAGCATTGGCATGACCTGAAGGCCAACATGGTTGAGTTTACTCAAGACCAGCTTGTTCTAGTTATGATACCTACAAGGCAGAGGGCCTTACAGGACAAATTGATTGGACCCTTCAAGGTTGTGGGAAATCTTGGAGAGGTCAATTATTTGGTGGACTTAGGCAACCCTAAGGGGGCCCCCAGTGTCTTTCCCACCAAACGCTTAAAGGCCTATGTCTCAAGACCAGAGCTAGGAGCTTTGCTTCTATCCTCTGCTCAAGAGGAGGAGGAGAGTGAACCTCTTCCTGACCGCCTCAGGGGACAACCTTTAGATGGAAAGATAGGAGTTAATCTCTCTTTTGATCTGACACTGGAACAGCAGGAGGAGTTCAAAGCTCTGTTAAATCAGTTTGCCCCTCTGTTTTCACTATCACCAGGCTTGACCCCTTGGGGCCAGCATGAGTTTTTTCTCACTGGTGACTGTTTACCTGTTAAAAGCAGAGGTTACAGAATGTCAGACAGTGTTAGAACCCACATAAAGGAAGAGGTCAACAAGATGCTTGATCTCGGGGTAATAGAGCCATGGTCCAGTCCAGTTGTGCTAATGCGAAAGGCAGGATCCAGGGAGTTGAGATTTGGTGTGGATTATAGAGCTCTTAATGGGTATCCAGTCATTGCCTCGACAGTCAAACCATCGACAACCATACCCTTGAAAAAAATGCATTGAAAAAAACCCCATCAAATGCATTTTTTTAATGGTAAAGGGTTTTTTTTAGCAAAAATGGGTTTAAAAACTGCATTTGATGGTTTTTTTGTCGATGCTTTTTTTTCAAGGGTATGGTTGTCGATGGTTTGGCTGCCGAGGCAATCACTATAAACCCTCTTAATGTAATCACCACGACTGATGCCCATCTTTTACCCAAGACACATGAGCTGGTGGACAAACCTGGTTCAGCCAAGTACCTCAGTACATTTGACCTAACCTGAGGCTATTGGCAAATAGCTCTGACAGACCATGCCAAGGAGAAAACTGCATTTTCAACCCCAGGAGGCCTCTACCCGTTTAAGATTATGCCTTTTGGGCATAAGAATGAACCTAGTACATTCCAAAGGATGGTGAATCATGTTCTGAATGGGATGGAGGACTTCTGCATGGGATACTTGGATGACATTGCAGTGTTCAGCCCTACTTGGAAGGAACATATTGCCCACTTAGGATATGTATTGCAAGCTCTTCAGCAGGCCAATCTGACCATAAAGGCACGTAATTGTCAAAATGGTCAGAGCTAAGTGGACTACCTTGGACATGAGGTAGGAGGTGAAATAAGACCATTGCTTAGCAGAGTACAAGTTGTAAAAGACTGGGCCACCCCTACTACTCAACCCCAAGGGAGAGCCTGTCTAGGTCTCACAGGTTACTATAGGAACTTCATTGAGAATTATGCGACCATAGCTTCGCCCTTGAATGTGATTTCCTCACCCAAATTCCCCAAGAAAGTCAGGTGGAATGAGGAGTGCACTATGTCATTTGAAGGACTTAAGAAAGCACTTTGTCAAACTCCAGTCTTGAGGGCTCCTGACTACAACCAATCCTTTATTGTGTAAACTGATGCTTCCAATACAGCATTATGTGGAGGGCTGAGTCAGCTGGATGAGAAAGGCAGAGAACACCCAATCTGCTTCATCAGTAGAAAACTCAAGGACCCTGAAACAAGGTGGGCAACCATAGAACGTGAATGTTTTGCCATTGTGTGGTCTTTGAAGAGGTTTAGACCATACTTGTATGGATCTACTTTTGTAATTCAAACAGTCCACCAACCCTTGAGATGGGTAATGCAGATGAAGGGGGAACATCCTAAATTGTGCAGGTGGTCAATCAGCCTCCAGGGGTTTGAGTTCACCATAGAACACAGGTCAGGGTGTAATCACCAAAATGCTGATGGTCTCTCCAGAAAGTATGACCGACTGGAGCAAGGAAATTCATCCAGGGGTGGATTAAATCCTCCTGTCCCTTAGTCTGGGGGGCACAAGTGTTAGGGAGAATTCTCAGAAATGTGCTAATTCCCTCTACCTTAGAGACCCCGAGCAATTTTGCTGGATTTTTAGGACTTGCTTTTTTAACCTGGAGAGAATGAGACCCTTTTTCCCACTCTCTCATGTATTTTAATGTGATTTGGTACACTGTGTTTCTTTTTGGCTGTGGAGTCTGACAAACTCTATAGGCACCATCTTTTACATTGTGTCACACAGCACCTTCAGTGCAGTTGCCCAGGGAAGTCTTCCAGATTCCCCAAGGTTTAGATACCTTCTCTGAGATAAACTACTATTTTCCAGAGCAGTAAAGTGAAATTGACTTTACTTCCATTTGTAACTTTCTAGACCCAGCATAAACTATCTTACAATAGAGTGCTGGAGGGGTTACCTAGTATCCCCTTTGTCTAGCTTCTCATGTAACAATTTTATGTTACCCTTTCCTCACTGAATGAATGGTGGCAGTGGTTTACGTTTTACTACCATTATGGGATTTTACCGCGTGCTGCGTTTGCAGCCACGGTAAAGCACCCATGGGTGCCATTTTTGTCAAAATGGCCCGGTCTTCTTTTTTCGCCATTTCGTGTGGAAAGGTCCTTCCTGAGATTTACTCAGCACGTCCAAACCAGGTTTAGGCCCTTTGTTCACTTTGCCTTTGGTGGGATTCACAAGTGAAGCCCGCCTCTGGCACCAGGGTGTCTGGCGGGCAGGAAGCAAGGGAGGTGCCCGAAACTCCCTGTGCTTTGTATCCTAGGAGACAGGAATGCACTCTTAGGTGATTGGCCAGCTGGCTGTTCAGCAAGGACAGCCACCCTGCTGGGTGACTGACAGCTAAGCTGGAATGAATGGGAGTCAGCTGCATAATAAGGCAAAGCTTTTTGGCTTGGAAGGCAGAGTCAACCACTGCACGAAGGAATCCGAAGAAGAACTTGAAGAAGACACCTGCTGCAATTCCTGGACCGTTGATTTGCCTGTTGAAGCCCTGCTGCTGTGCTGAAACTCCAAATTTGTATCGACAGAGAAGCCCCTGCAAGGACGACTTCTCCCTTTGAGTTGGTGGGACCAATCAACTCGAAAGTATGCCATCTGTACATCCTCTCAAAGGTGGTTGAGTTTCCACTGCAGTTGTTGCTGGAACCGGATAGCCAGGGAGAGGAACACCAGTTTGTGTGTGTTGCTTTTAAGCTGGCCAAGAGCTCCAGGAAGATCCTCCGGACTCCCAGGAAGCAGGACTGACCGAGCCTGAGCCCCCTCAACAGAGGGCGGGACCCCAGACGCAAGGAAAGCCCATCTCGACAGCCAGGAACCGCAGTGTTGCTATTTGCGGTAGACGCGAGGAGCTGAAACACCGAACAGCCACTTGTTTGTAGTTTGCCGGATGCGAGCGGTGACCGTCCCATTGCAGTGCAGGAGTCCTCTCTCTTGTCCCCACGACTGAGGCCCAGGAACAGCGAGATCCTAAAGGTAAGAGAACGTAGCTCTGTTATGTAGCCACTTGTCCTCTTTGGTTGCATGTGTAGAGTTGCTTGCAGCTTCTTTACTTCACACGCCTAAACAGCTTGTGGCCCTACTTTGATTGCTTCTATTCTACAAAGACTTTTTTAAACATCGGAAAAAAGACTTTCTACTTACCTGCAAGAAGAGCTTCAGTTCACCTTGACTTTTGCTATCTTAACATTGGCGGGCCTGCTCCCTGAATGACTCTTCTCTCTTCTGCTTATATGTTTTGCCTTCCTTCCAGGAAAGGGTTAACTAACTTTGCATTGGGGGTGGGGGGTGTTTTGAAAGTACTTACCTACTTGAAAATAACTGTGTGAATACTTGTTTTATTCTGAACTCTTCTCTTTGATATGATATGATAGTTTATTTATATAGTGCCTATACACAATGTGTTTCAAAGCGCTTCACGGCAAGGGAGGGAACAAGGGAAAATACAACGCCATTCTTACAGACCATGAACAGTAATTATGTGAAATTAACTATCGTACTCGGCCTGATGACATTTCAGATAGTGCAAGAGCTAAGACATAGATAAGGAAGGGAGGGGGAGAGTGGGGAGGAAATGGAAACAGACAGACGACTACTGTACTAGGCCTGACGACATTTCTGGTAGAGCCGGAGGAAAACAAAAGATAAGGGAGAGGGGTGCAGAAAGGGAGGGGAGGAACAAAACAAGTGACTATTGTACTAGGCCAACTTGGCAACATTAACACTACTCCCAGTAATATTCTAAATGCAACAGTAATATATTAATGCCAACAGCACCCTAGCTATTGAAGTCACCTGAGGGTGTAGGTAGTGGCTGTGTGTCATCCCAAATGGGTATCTGCTGATTTAGATAACTAAGAGTGTGTATTTTTGGAGTGTATGTGTGTGTTGTTTTATATTGCTCCCTTCTGAAGAAGGCTTACCTTGCGTGTAAGAGTTTATTTGAATACTTGTCACTGTGAATCTCTGTGTAACTCCCCTACAGCTCACACTGGCCCCTCTTGAGATAAGCCTGGCTGCTCAACACGCTACCAACCTGTGTAGTACAGACCTATACCAAAGGTTGAGTTCCTATTGCCAGCAGGTACTGCATACAACAAACAGGTAACAAAGGGTACTGCATACAATCTTGCCTAACACCTTTACTCTAAGTAGTACTGTATTACTATGCATGTATTCCTACCACTGCAGCCCCTAAATGAGCTAAGGGAGCTAAAGGATACCCTACTTGCCTAGATTTGGAAAGAGCCTGGGGAAATTCATATGGCCATGATCCTCCTAACACGGGTGGAGGAGTTATGCATAGGTGTCTATTTCTCCGAAATACCTTTCTCCCTGCCTGTCTCTCACCCAAAGACAGACAAGTCCTGGGACAGCAGCCAGTTAGAGGAGCAAGGAATATTTAGGCAGAAGGAGCATGGGAATGACCTTGGGAATGGTTCATTTCTATATAGCGAGAAGGCTACTGGCTTCTCTCAACAGAAAAGGTGAGGATGCTGACCTTGAGCAATGGAACGTATCCGTAGCCTTCTTTGATGGTGGGCGGAGGCATTGGGCCCTGTGGGATATCTTTAAACTGGGGAGAGAAATGAAAAAACAGTTGTCAGAAGAGAGAGACATGACTTTCAAAAAGAAAGAAGGAGCAGAGAGAGATTGCAAAGGATACATGTACACACAGTGTCAACAGGGGCAGATGCAGAGTGAAACGGAGACATGCCGTAGGAGAAGATTATGAGCACAGAGAAAATAGGCATCAGGCCCAGCAGAACAGGTTGAAGAAACAAGCAAGATTGCACTACAATGTATCAGAGTGCAGAGTACAGGGCAGAGCCAAAAAAGTGTGGAGTTAACCAGTGAGACGTGGGTACAGTACACAAATATGGGATACTAGGAAGGGTTCAGTTTACAGGTGTGAGATAAGGTGAACAAGTACAGGTGTGAGAGCAGAAAGCGTATATCGAGTACTTGTTTAAGGAATAAGGATAATTGCAGCATACAGGCAAAAGACATGACTAATGTGCTGTGTAAAGGCGTAGGGCACATCAGGATGATTGTAGAGTGCAGGTGAGAGAAGTCTTAGTTTCTTACCTGTAACTGTATTTCTCCAGCATTGGTATCTTTCAGAGATTCAAATGCTTGAAAACTCCCAGTCATCAGACTGGGAATCCCCGGTAATTTAAACATTTTCCATATAAAAGCAATATTCATTGTTAATGAAGCATGAAAGGCATTCACTTGTGTAGTCGCTCCACCTCATTTTGGCCCCTTTTGTCACTAACCAATGAGGTGGCAGGGCTTAAGCTCCACTCCAAGCAGACATCTTCAGATCTTAAGCCCTTCATAGTGACTGTTTGATGACTGCCACACCGGGAAGGGGCAGGCGGACGCATGTGAATCTATGAAAGATACCAATGCTGGAGAAATACATATACAGGTAAATAACTAAGACTTCTCCAGCATTGAATCTGTCATAGATTCACATGCTTCAATAGAATACCAAGGTTGATTGTTGCCAGAAATTCGTCCTTTTGGAGCCAAGGCAGTACCTATTGAAGTGTGCTCATTTTGAACTTTATGCGCTTTATGTATTTGCGTAACGTGCGTAGGTCTAGAATCGGTCACCACTGTCGGTTCATTTTCTTTACCAGATAAAAGCAGTAGAAGAATCCTTTCCATCTCTGACTGAAATGTACGATCTCTACAGCTGATTTTTATAGCAGTTTTACCACTTCCGGCTTCAGCGCGACCATGTGATATGCGTTGCGTGCATGCAGTGGTAAAGCCGGCAGGCGTGTGAGGAACTTGATGGTGTCTCCTTTGCTTACTATCTCTAGCACTCACTTGTCCTAAGTGATCTTTTACCACTGATGTAGGTGGTGGCTGAACGTCTCTCCCACCGGGGCGCGATGTGGAAGGGGATGGCACTTCACGTCAATTTTATTCTTAAGGAGAACTGCTGGTATCTATTGGACGACTGATTTGCTGAGGTGGACCGCTGTGTGGAATAGGGTCTGTTTTAAGATCGAAACCCCCACGATCCTCCTTGAAAGGAGCGAAAGGTATGCTGTTCCTTGTCCCTCCGTGAGCTGATGGCCCTGGTTGTATCAGTGTCCGTTTTGATTCCCTTCAGGTGATCGTCCACCTTTTTACCAAACAATTCTTGGCCACTAAATGGCATGTCAATTATTTGTGCCTGCACCTCTGGCCTAAAAGTTGGTAGCCTTCATCCATGCCTGGTGCCTAAGTACCGATCCGTGAGCCATTTGTCTGAATCTCACCTCTGCTGCATCGACTACTGAGTCTATCGTGGTCAGACATCGATTCCCCGTCCCCAATGATGATCCGCTACATCCTGAAATTCGGCTGGCAGGTGGTCCATGAACCTGGACAACTTGTGCCACAATTCCGTCATTTCTCACTGTCATAGCGAGGGCATTCGCTGTTCTGATGGATAACAATGCAGAAGCTGCTACCTTCCTGTCTATGGCTTCAAGTTTCTGCATTCCTTGTCAGGCGGAGCCGTTAGTGGGCGAAGCAGGGTTTGCGAGGGCTTTTTCCTGGTGGCCACAGTGATGACTGAATAGGGGTTTTGGGTGCCCTTGCACGCACAGTGATGCGTCCTCTGGGTCCTTGTATTTCTTCTCTGGCCTGGCCACTGTAGCGGGAACAGATAGTGGGTTGACTAGGATGTTCTCTCCGGCTTCCCATTTGGCAGCGGTATTCAAACTGTGGGGCGCGACCCCTCAGGGGTCCGCGGGTGCATCCCTGGGAGGCCCCTGAGAGCTCAGCATGAAATATTTAAAAATTAAAACTTTTTTTTTTTGGATTGTAAGAAATGGGCAGGGGTGGCTCACATGGTCGGGCTGAAGCATTAAGCTGCCTCAGGCAACAATGAAAAAGTGTCCCGCAGTTGTAAATGGATATCATTCCTTTAGTCACAGACTGGGCCTCATTACAACTATGGCGGTACGGTAACAACGGTGCTGGTAAGCTACCGGCAACGTTGCTACCGTACAGCCATAGTAAGTGCCGGTGCATCCAAGCTCCCCATTCCCATTGAGCCCTATGGCCCACTGAGCCATGCAAGTGCTGGGGTGTTTTGCTTCGCCAGCATTGCATAGCTCATTGGAAATTCTGGCTGGGGCACTCCATGTCTGTATGTCCGAGGGGGACCACCTGCGCCTCCTCGCACATACGGACATAGCAGCCTGGAGCAGGGCGTTTCAGCACCCACACGCAGGCCAATGCAGAAGGTACGTTTATGTTCATTGTTTTTATTTAAACATGTGTATGGATGCGTGTATGCTTATGTTATGAGGGAGTGTATGGTGATGGATGCTTGTGTGAATGATAGAGTGATTGCTGTATGAATGTGCAGCGCCTTGCATGCACACATAATCATGTTGATTGTGTAAGGCCCAGTGGGGCCCAGAGGACAGGGATGGTATCTTTATACTGGAAATCTATCATAGTAAAAAATGTAATGCCTGCCCCCTGGGCCCCCCAGCACCAATTGCAAACTGTTTGGCTATTACCCATTTTTTTGTTAGAAGTATGCTCTACAATGCAACATTTTAACCCATTATTTAAAAAAAATTCACAGGGGGAATCCCCCCGCGAACCCCTTTTATTGGTTCGGGCACCCTCACTATGCTCGGTCGCTATGGCATTTTTGGGGGAAATAGTTATGCCCCTCCACTTACTTAAAAAAAATCACCAGCCTCCACTGCCCCTCAGACTGTGTTGGGAATGGGATGGGGGGAACCCAGGGACTATGGTGTTAGCACAATGGGTGGGAACCATGGGATAGTGGTGGGAGCAGAGTGGGGAGAGCCCAGAGTGTGTGATGGGGTGGGGAGAGACCAGGGACTGGGCAGGAGTGGGATGAGGGAGCCCAGCGACAGGGATGGGAGCAGGTGACGGCACACAATATATACTGTTCATTTGCCATTTCTGGGGGGCCCTGACCTGCCCAAATTTTGCTCAGGGGGGCCCGGCAGTGCTCCAGATAAGATTTTGAGGTGGGAGTATTTTACTCCCTATTTTTAAACTTTGAGCATAAATGTGATTTCAAGAGAGTAAAAATGACTTTTCTCCTTTGCAAGAGAGTAAAATGTATGTGACATCCAGCCGACGTATGGAAATCATTACTATGCGGCAGCCTTCTGCATTGTGACAGAATACACCTTTCCTCATTTCTCTAATGTTTGGCCATTTGATCTCTCCTGTATATATTTAAATGTTGAAAGCGTTCTGGCTTCTGTCAAGTAACCTGACCTTTGCACTGCCTTCTGCACTAAACTTGTGTGTAAATGTACACAGGAAATTAATAAAGCTGTCGTATTTACAAGATTTTCATGTGTAAAATGGCCTCGTACGCACCTTATCTGGAGGCCTGGGGCCCGGCCAAAAATGTTTGAAGACCACTGTCATATGGTATCTAGAATGGGTCTAGCTGTAACAGTCCTTCTCTTGTCTCTGTGCTCATAAAGCACAGACTTTTTCTCTGCACGCGATACTTCACTATTGAACATCGTTGTCGCCTTTGCAATGATTGAATGGAACAAAGCAATATCATCCAGTGGTGAAGAGCTTCCAGGGGAGTCTCACCTCTTGTTTCTCACTGGTGTAATACTCTAATTAGGCAATATCCTGTTGAGGTGAGTCTTGAGGAATCTCTCCCTCTTCAGGCTTGTTGGCTTGTGTCTCTGAACAGTTCATGTAAGGATCATCAACTAGGTCCTACCAATCAGTAAGAGATAGCAAGGATGGCACCCTGACGGACAGTGGTGGGGAGGTGGGTCTTTGTCGTTGGGCAAGGAGATGCTCCTCTGCTTCTTGGGTGGTACCTCATGAGTAGCGACTGGGGATCTGCCGTTATCTACTGTGATGGTGGTAGAGAAGTATGCCCTTTGCCTCCTTTGAAATTCGCCCATGATATATTTAAGGGACTGCATTAACGAGGGTTGAAAAGGTTCAGAAGTGTCTTCCGAGGGTGACAGCCAGAGGGGGGCTGTACTCCTTGGGTACCGAATGAGGCCTGTCTGAGGCTTCTTCCAAGTCAGAAAATTATTCTTGAAGAATGTCACGAAGCTTAACCATTTCCTTTTAACATTGGAA
This sequence comes from Ambystoma mexicanum, assembly GCF_040938575.1. Classification (NCBI taxonomy): domain Eukaryota; kingdom Metazoa; phylum Chordata; class Amphibia; order Caudata; family Ambystomatidae; genus Ambystoma; species Ambystoma mexicanum. The sequence goes on along the minus strand of NC_090931.1, from coordinate 1,467,308,963 downwards.
ACTGAGATTTGTGGCACTGACAGTGTGTGTTTATCACTCTGTTCCATGGACGGGGGGGGGGGTAGTTGGGTTACTACTGTTTTTCCCATGGATGGGAGGGTTGTCGTGGACAAATGGCTGGTGGACTGTGTTTTTCCCGTCAATGATATATTTGCCGTCAACTGTTTCCCGGCCATCCACGATGCGCTGGTAGTCATGGACAAGGGGTCTCTAGAACAAGCTGTGGACGAGGTGTCCTTTGTGCTAGTTGTGGACGAGGGATCCCTTTTGGTAGTTGTGGACGAGGGTTGCTTCGTAGACGGGGGGGTTAGCCGTGGACATTTCCCAAAGGCAACTTTGTTGACGAAGACGGTTTGCGTTTCCTTGATTGGTCCTTCATGGATGAGGCACTTTTCGACAGCGATTTAGCCATGGACGATTGAGCCGTGGACAGTGATATGCCTGCCCTGGAGGGCCTGGTGGACGATTTGTCCGTGGACGTTCCCTTGATAATAGTCCTGGATGAGATGGGGGTCTTACCTGTCGATTTTGGTTTTTCTTCTTTTTGATTTCGGGAGTGCTTCAAAAGGTGACCCCAACTCCTTTTCCCCCTTCTTCCTTGCTTATGCAGGTGGTGCTGTCCCTTCTCTCCACTGATAGAGCATACTTCTCAGGGGTCCTGTTGTGAGTGACAGGGCTGTCTCAACAGATTCCATATCAGAGGAGCGGCACTTACTCTCCAGATGTAGATGTAGCCTCCTGTGCTTGTCCTGTAGGGTCTTCTGTGTGAAGGTTTGACAACTGTGACATCCTTGAATGTCATGAGGGTAAATACAATATATGCACTCCTGGTGAGGGTCTCATATGAAGACAATCTTTTTGGAGCACCTTAGGCAATTCTTGAAGAGTGAAGGGCCAGTGCAGGATCTTCCCTCAACGATTTGGAGGTCAAAACAAACGTTTCCTGTACTGCAGAACACAGCCTCTGTAAAGCAGAGGAAAAATGCTCTACTTGTGAAAGAATTATTTGAAAAGACTGAATTATAATGACAAAGCTGAGCGAGCTGTGAAGGATTCCCTAGTCACTAGACTGCAGTGAAAAATCTGAAGATAGCTGGGCTGCCTGGAGCCCTGCCACCTCATTGGTTAGTGACGAAAGGGGCCAAAATGAGGTGGAGGGACTACGCAAGTGAATTTCTTTCAGGCCTAATTAGCAATGCACATTGCTTTTCTATGGACTCTTTTACAATTACCAGGGATTCTCAGGCCCGATTCTCAAGTTGGTAAGTATCGAAAAGGGCGTTAAAAGGCTTAACGACCTTTTCGGTACTTAAGACCTATTCTGAAGTTGGCGCATTCCTCCGAAGTCAGAAGGAATGCGCCAATTTCGGAATATATGTGGCGGTTGCTGGGATGGATTGGAAACCAACCTATCAACCGCCACATTCGTAAACTGGCTTTTTGGAAGCCTATTCTTGTGGCACTCCTCCAGTTTAATATGTGCGCTAAACTAGCGCACATTTACGGTACCCTTTTGGTGCCGTTAAACTGGAGGAGTGCCACAAGAAGCCTTGTTTGGTGTAAATGGAAGTGTCCATACACTCGTGTTGTATATGGACACTTTCATGTACACCAAAGCGAGCAGCTTCAACGTTGCAGGATGCAACGTTGAAGCTGCTCGCTTTAAATGAAAGTGTTCATATACACCACACGGGTGTATATGAACACTTTCCTATACACCAAAGTAAGCAGCTTCAAAATCCTGCAATGTAGAAGCTGCTCACTTTGGTGTATAGGAACTGTGTTCTCGGTAGCATTTTTGTAGAATAACGATTCTCTCGTTATTTAACAAAAATGCTGCCGAGACTCTGCAATCCGCCTGTTTCCTTCGGAAACAAGGCGGATTACAGTGAAAGCACCGTCGTGCTATGCGAAGACGCCCAGGCCCACATGAGAATATCAGTGGTGCCTGGGCGTCAAGAAATGGTGCAGTGATTCGTGCTATTTAGCACGCTCACTGCGCCAAGATGAGAATCGGGCCCTCAGTCGGACAACAGGGAATATTCAAGCATGTGAATCTATGAAAGATCCAATGCTGGAGAAATTATGTGTGCTGTATAAAGCTGTCAGACACGGGGGGAGATTACAGTGTACTGCCATGAGACAGGAGGTTAGGTTTAATCTACAAGAGCCAAAGGTAATTTGAGGGGTGGTGCAGTGTTTATGTGTGAGAATCCAGAGACAGTGCAGTGTACAGTTATAAGACATGAAGGAGGTGCAGTGTACAGGTGTAAAACATGGGTGAGGTACAGTGTACAGGTGTCGGACATGAGGGAGGTTCTGTGTTCAGGTATAACAAACACAAGAGGGTGTATTCTTCTTACCTGGCTGATAACAGTCCTCAACGCATAAAGTTTTTCTGTAGGGTCCCCAGCTTCTGACAAGGGTGCATCATAATCATAGCTAGTCGTGACTGGTTTAAACTTTTTTTTATAGTCGGCACCTGCAGGAAAAATGCAACAGGTGAGGCAGAAAATGTTCACTAGGGTCTGAAAAGAGTCAGGCAGTCCACAGTGGAACCCCCAGAGACTGCTCTAAGGGTGAAGGAAGAGGAAACAAGAGACACAGTGTGAGGGAAACGGGCTGCGAATGTGCCTTAACTATGTTAAACATCTGGGTTGTACAAAGCATCTATATTGTATCAAGCAACTGGACTCTGCTGACGATCTGATCAACGCTAAGTGTCTAGACTGTACAGAGAATTGATTCTGTACCAAGCATGTGGGCTGTACAGGGTCCTGGGTCTTTGCTTTGCATTTAGGCTGCCAGATTACCTAGGTGTAGACTACACCCAACTTTGCTACCGTGCTGTGTTTTATTTTTTTCCTCTGTTTTTTGTTTCACCACAGCGCAAAGAGATGCAAGTGTCATAACGGTGCATACTTCCTGAGAAGTGCTAACACATTGTTTGGGAAGAGAGGTCCCTTTGTAATAACTTGAGGAGCAGTTTGCTCCTGCTGGCTGTTGACTAATGGGTGGTCTTGCTAGATACAGTTTTATATGAACCTATAGGCGCTGTCCCAGATGAACATTTGGAATTTAACAACCCATTGTGCCATCACAGTGCACCTAGACGTCTCTCCTGTTCAACACAAGCTTTCCAGGAAGGACCCCATTGCATTTGAATTGTCAGGTTGTATTGCTTTGCTAATGTCCTTAGAAGATTCTGACAGCTTTGAGGGCAGACCGCCCACTTTCATAGTCCGATGTCTTTTACTATCTAGAGTGTTGCTAAAGTATCTTCTTGTAATTAAACACAGAACAACAGTTTCATATGGCAGGGGGTCAGGAAGATTAAGATGGGTCACCTTTGGACCTACCTAAATCTCGCTGATGTCAAGCTTGTTCTTGCAGCTTAAGCTAAAATGAGCAGCATCTCCTGCTCATCGGAAGCTCCCCATTTTAGTCTAGCATTAAGCCTAATTTGGGATATGCAAACATAGCCCATGAATCTTGTGAAGCCAGGTTTTGTACAAGCCTTGATGGAGGGCTGCATGAACACTACCCTTAAGGGGGCACAGCATCCATCTAAAAAGAAAGCCTAAGCGTCATTTAAAATGTGGAGTGGCAGAGCAGTCAGACTTAACTTCAGGAAGGGGATGTGGGCTGACACAACGGTGCAATTAGTCCACACATTTATGCATAGAAAATACATCACAGTGGTATACTGAAAAATAGACACATTTCTTATGTAACATATATATACCGCTACTAGTTGAATAAGAACTTTAGTAAACATGAAACACGCAGTAAAAATACTGCATGTACTATAAAAACAGTAAATGTCATTTAAGACATCCAACACCCTTATACTAAAGGATAGGCACACAACATATTGTAAGAAGGGGGAACAAAGATTATAACACATAGAAAAAATAACTAGTGCCTTTACAAAAACAGTGCATTATCAAAATGTAAAAAGCACAACCCACTCTTGGATTATATTATACGTCCTCTATCTGGTAAGGAATAAGTTACTTCCCTGTAACGCCGGTTCTCCAGCATTGGTATCTTTCATAGATTCACATGCTGTGAATATTCCCCGTTGTCAGGCTGGGAATCCTCGGTAACAGAGCAATTTAAACTTAAATTGAAAACTTTCAGTCACTTTTGTGCTCCATCTATATGTTATATGTTACGTCCTGTTCCCTGTACGTTTTTGGTTCCTTGTCTGTATGTTGGCACCCTGATGCCTGTGGGCTTACGGCGCGGTATAAGCAAATCAATAAATAAAACAAAAAATAAATATTAGAGTCATTTTGGGTCTTACTGCTCACAGCCAACAGGAACACCTCCCTTAACTTCTCCCATGTCGGCCATTTTTAGATTTGGCAAGCGCACGTGAGTGGCATTGAGAGCCAAAAGACCAGCCATGTGGGGTAGGTTGCAGGGTCGCATGTGAATCTATGAAAGATACCATTGCTGGAGAACTGGAGTTACAGGGAAGTAACTTATTCCTTCTCCAGCATTGGATTTTTCATAGATTCAAACGCTGTGAATAGATTACAAAGCAAGCAGTATTACAACAATACATATGGGCAGAGGCAAGCCCCCAGCATAATTTACCACTGGAGACTTACTAATCTCACACAAAAAGGTTCTGCAGAACCGACTGGCTGACTCTAGACTCTTCTGCAGAATCTCTGTCGAAACAGTAGATCCTGGTGAATGTATGCACCAATCTCCAGGTGGCTGCACAGCAGATATCAGGCAGTGGAATTCCGGAGAGAAAAGCAGTGGTTGCAGCCACTGCTCTGGGAGTGCGCCTGGGGCCTGCCGGGAAGCGGCCTGCCAGCTTGTTGATGGGAGAATGAGATGCAGGCCCCAATCCATCTTGAAATGGAGGACTTTGAGAGAGCCTTCCTGGGCCCAGAAGGTCCAAATGAAACAAACAGTTGATCTGCTGTACGGAATGACTTGGCATAGTACTTGAGGGTACACAATACATCAGGCGTATGCATGGTTCATTCTGCTGGAGATGTTGATGTGCCAAAGAATATGGCAAAACCCCCTGCTGATTGAGAAGGAGAGAAGATGGCACCTAAGGCATAAAGGTCGGGTTAGTACGTAGAATAGCCTCGTCCTTGTGAAACATCAAATAGGGCGGTTTTGAGGAAAACCTGGATCTCATCCACTCGCCTGGCCAAAGTTATGACCACCAAGAACGCTATTTTCCAGGAAAGATGTTTAATGAATGCTTGGTGCATGAGTTTTCGAACAGCGACTGCATGAGCCTTGCGACTAGAACATGGTGTGAATCCTACCCTTTGGATTAGTCTGCACCAGCACTTAGCCTGAGGCCTCCTGTTTGGTACCCTTGGCACGTCCCTCCCAGGCACCTACCAGCACTTGTCCATCCCCCCCACCACCCATCCCTATCTCTTGCACTTCTTTTCACTGCACTTGCACGTCCGAATGCCACAAGGCCTACTAGGACCACAACGGTATATTTGCTGTTTTGCCATTGTTATTAATACCCCTTGTTTCCTCCTCATTAGCCTTGTGGCGCCTCAAAACACAATTCTGTTGTATAAGCGCCTAACAAATGCTCAATAATATTTTTTTTAATGTAGCTCCCACGCTAGCGCTGGGTGACGGACAGTTCTAAAAGACCGGAACAGCCCACGCAAAAACTCCTTCACCAGCTAAGGGAAACACACGTATGGCACCCCTACAGATCACCGCCAGGTGCACCTTAATGGAAGAATGCATAAAGCCAGACTCAGCCAGGGAAAACAGATAAGGCAACAGATCCTCCGGCCGGATGGTCTGAGGTTGCAGTCAATGGTTTCTGCACCATAATTGAAAACGTTTCCACTTGCTCTTGTAGCACTTCAAGGTGGACGGAGCTCTAGCCCTTGCCAGGACCTCCTGGCAATCTTCTGGAAGGGACAGGGCCCCGAACTCTAAGAACACAGGAGCCAGGCCGTCAGATTGAGAGAGGCCGGGTCGTGGTGCTGGACACGAGTGATTGGTGCAGGCGCAGCTTGATCGGCGCCGCTGACTAGTGGGCAAGGACGTCGGAGTATCAAAACGGTCTCGGCCACACACAGGACACTAACATGAGTTTGCACCAATACAGTCTGAAGGTGTGTAGGACTCGAGGCATCACAGGAATTGGGGGAAATGCATACAGAAACTTCCCTTCCCCTGGAAATGCAAAGGTGTCCCTCAAGTTCTCTGAATGGGGGAAAAGGCTGGCAAAGACCCTGCAGCGACTGTTGTCCTAGGTGGCAAAAAGGTCGATCTCCGGATTGCCCCAATTCTGAAACAACAGGTGAAGCTGGTCGTCATGCAGTTCCAACTCGTGACAAGAGCGCACCTCCCTGCTGAGGGAGTCCGCCAGAGTGTTCTGAATCCATGGTAAATGAAGGGGGATGAGAAACATGTTGTGCTGTACAGCCCAATGCCACAGGGCTTGGGCCTCCCTGGAAAGCTGTGGGGACCTCGTTCCTCCTTGCTTCCGGACATAAAAAATTGATGTTGTGCTGTAGTGTGGGTGACAGCGACGCCAGTGACAATGGCAGTGGTAACAATCCTTGAACAGGCTCTTCCTCGTGGATTCAGCCATGAGGTAGGCCCAATGGAGCAGACAAAGCTTTGTCGAAGATCACCGCGGGCGAGAACGGTCTACGTAGCTAGCACTGTCGCTGCCAACGCCGGTCGTCGAGGAGACGTCGAAAAAAATATGCATTTTTCACGGAAATGTTAAAATCCAAAATTATTTGTAGAAATCTGGAAGAGATTATTTTTTTAGGACTCCTTACACTAACGTATGGTAAAACATATCAAGATGGCTTACAGGGGAGGAGTTAAGGGAGATGTTCCTATTGGCTGTGGGCAGTATGACCCAAAATGCTGTAATAAAGCACAAAAGTGACTGGATGTTTTCAATGTAAGTTTAAACTGCTCTATGTTACCGAGGATTCCCAGCCTAATGACAGGGAATATTCACAGCATGCAAATCTATGAAAGATGTAATGCTGAAGAATAGGCAGACAACAGAGACACGAGGAGAGAAAAGAAATTAACCAGACATTAAAATATAGTTAAAATAGCCATACAGGAGCCCTAGTGCTGACATACGTTGGAGGTAGCCTTGGCGCTATTAGCACCATGGCTGCCTCCAAAATCGTTCCGACTCCGGTCTGGTGGATGGAGAAATTACCGGTCCATTCCGAGGTCGGAGGGACCGGTAATTCCCCATTCACCAGAGCCATTCCCCATTCCCATTTGAGCCCCCATAGGGCTCAATGGGAAGGGGGAAGGCGGCAATAACAGTACCGCGAATTGCGGTACCGTTATTGACCCCGGTATCCCTTGGCGGGTCCCGTCCTTAACGCCTGGTAGAACCAGGCGTTAAGGAAGGACCCGCAAAGGGAACTCGTAGTAGGGCAGTAAGGGATTACCGGCACCGGTGCCCTTACTGGTGCCGGTAATCCCTTACCGCCCACCTCGTAATGAGGCCCATAGTATTACAGAAAAACAAATGTGCACCTCACAGTTAATGAAGGTTCTAGGGGAACAATTCTAAACCATAACCAGAGGCCCCTCGAAAAATTGAGACACACTTTAGCAACAATTAGCAAAGTTATATATTTCAGGGAAAAATAGTGTTGCCAAAACAAGTTAAAGTGTAAATATGCATTCACAGTTGAACAAGAGTAGGGCATAACTTTAAAAATACATTTAACAACCCAAAGGCTAGCACTAAAATTCCAGTGGCCTAAATCACACTAGATTCAAACATGATTCTGAAAAAAAGGTCCAGGGGCAGTTAAGCACCCACAAAGCCACGTTTGAAGAGTATAAGATTTGATTGAAAGATCTCACAGAAGCCAAAGGTTCAAAGTCAGTAGGGAATCTGTATATATGAAGAAAAATGTATGCAAGTCCCGGTTCTACCCTACAGTTGCAGGTGTAAAGCCCTGTTATGGAGAATTCTCAGAAATGTGCTAATTCCCCTCTACCTTAGAGACCCCCAGCTCTTTTTGCTGGACTTTAGGACATTTTATCTCTAACCTGGAGAGAGTGAGACCCTGTTCCCACTCTCTCATGTATTTCTCTGATTTGGACTGTGTGTTTCTTTTGACTTTGGAGTCTGACACACTCTATAGGCATTATCTTTGCATTGTGACACACAGAACCTTCAGTGCAGTGGCACAGGGAAGCCTCTTAGATTTCCCAAAGGTTGAAATACCTTATCTTGGTTTAACTACTGTTTCCAAGAGCAGTGAAGTGAAATTGACTTTACTTACATTTTGTAACGTTCTAGACCCAGCACACACTATCTTAACCTAGAGTGCTGGAGAGGTTACTTAGTATCCCCTTTGTCTACGTTCTCATGTAACCATTTTATGTTACCGTTTCTACAATTAATGGCTGGTGGCAGTGGTTTACTTTTTACTACCATTCTGTGTCTTTACCACAGGCTGCAAAGCAGCTGCAGTAAAACACCAATGGGTGCCCATTTTGTCAAAATGGCCCCGGTCGTCTTTTTGCGCCATTTCTTGTTGGAAAGGTCCTTCTTGAGATTTACTCTGCGCACCCAACCAGGTTTGGTCCCTTTGCTCGTTTTGTCTTTGGCTGGATTCACAAGTGAAGTCCGCCTCTGACTCCGGTATATCTGACAGGGGCAGGAAGTGAGGGAGATGACCGAAACTCCCTGTGCTTAATCCCCTTGGTTACAGGAATGCACCCAAAGGTGATTGGCCGGCCTCCTGTCCGGCAAGGACAGCCACCATTCTGTGTGATTGACAGCTAGGCTGGAATGAATGGGAGAAACCTACATAAATGGCTAGGCTTTTTGGCTTGGGAGGCAGAGTCGACCACTGGACACAGGAATCTGAAAACAAACTTGGAGGCTGCCTGCTGCAGCTCTTAGACCGCTGGTTTGCCCGGTGAAGCCCTGCTGCTAAGCTGAAGCTCCGAATTGACCTCAACTAGAGAAGCTCTGCAAGGACAACTTCTCCTCTTGAGTTGGTGGGACCAATCAACTCCAAAGTAAGCCCGTATGGACATCCTCTCGGAGCTGGCTGTACTTCCACTGCTGCTGGAACCGAAGTGCCAGGGAGAGGAACACCAGATTATGTGTGTTGCTTTTAAGTGGGACCCGAGCACCAGAAAGATCTTCCGGACTTCCCTGTTGCAGAACTGACCAAGCCTGAGCCACTGCAACAGAGTGCTGGACCCCAGAAACAAGGAAAGTCTGAAGTGGTATCCGAGAACAGCAGTGTTGCTATTTGCTGTCAGACGCGAGGAGCTGAAACAATGAAGAATCACTGAATTGAAGTTTGCCCATTGCTGCCGCTGACCTTCCCATTGCAGAGCAGGAGTCCCCAGACGTCCTCTCTCTTGTGTCCACGACTGAGGCTTAGGAACAACAGGAGCTGTACAGGAACAGAAGCCAGCTGGAACCATTTCTTCTAACCAGAGGTACTGTAAAGCCTAAGAGAACCTACCTCTTATTGTATAGCCTTACTTGCTCTCAGATGAGACCTGTCTTGGTTACCTTGCAGAGTTGCTAAAGCTTTGCCCCTCACAAGCCTCTCAGCTTGTGGCCCTTCAAGTGTTCTATTTTCTACAAACATTTCTACAAACATTGTGCAAGACTTTTTACCTACCTGCAAAAGAAGATCTTCAGCTCCCCTTGACATTGTGCAATTAACATTGGCAGTCCTGGCTCCCTGAGTGACTCTTCTTACCTCTGACTCTGTGCTTTATCTTTTCCCTAGGAAAGGGTTCATTTACTCTGCTTTGGAAGTTGTTTAAAAGTACTTACCTGTTTATGAATAATTTGTTAACCTTTGTTTTATTCCTCTATTCTATCTTTTTTTTACCAAACTCAGTATTGCTCTAAATGTAATGGTGATAAATCAATGTCCACAGTGTCCTAGCTATTTAAGTCACCCGGGTTGTTTTGAAGTATATTTAAATTATACAAGTTTTGCTCCCTTTCTGAAGAAGGCTTATATAACTGACTGAAATAAATTAATAATTGTTTTATCAAGAAACCTTGAGTATAAGTGTTTATTTGGATAACTGTATGGTGAAACTCTGTCACAACATTACTGCTCACATTGACGCCTCTTGGGATAAGCCTGACTGCTTGACCACACTACCAACCTGTGTAGATCAGACTTATACCAAAGGTGGGGTCCGTATTGCCATGCGGTCAGGGTTATTGTAGTGCACCCAAAGGGTACTGCATATAATCTTGCCTAACAGAGTTGTTGTCTGCACTGCGCTCCTTCCCTCTTAATATTTGTCTCTTAATATTTTTATTTTTGTGTATTGGCAAGTACTTGCTGACACGTCCACTATGGCTATGTAGAACCCCTGTGCAGTGGGCCTTCCCATAATGAGAAACGACCCCGTAGCCCTTTCGCTTTGAGTGTCAACACTAAAAAGTCCTTGTGGTAAAAAAAAAAAGCCAAAATGATCCCTATTTGATGGCCAAAAAAAATGATTGGCTTTTTGGAGAATGCAAAGCCACTGGTTGAAGCGGGGGAGAGTGAGGTCCAACCACTCCCTGGGGGTGCCCTGAATTTAGGAAAAAACGCTCTTCCCAGGTGCCTGCTCTTAGACAACAAAAAATCTCTTCTAAACATTTGCCGTACTTTGCAGAGCAATTCATTGGGATCTACTCAACTTGGTCATGACAATATTATTGGTACCAATCTCTCCATCAGCAATGACCTCGAAAAGCTGGCCTCTTCCTCTAAAGATACACACAACGGGAGCGACGCTGACAGTTGTAGGGGAGGCATGGTATCACAAGTACGACACTGACATAAAAGATACCATTTCTAAAACTTTTATTAAAGTTTCTGGGTTTGGAAAAACTCCTACTTTGCCCTTTAACCAGGATCCAGTAGTCTCGACCATCAAATAATAAATGAAACAGTCCAAGTTGAGTCTGTCAAATCAAAATGGCCTATACTAACAAAAACCGAATGCCTGCCTTATCTCTTGTACAAAAAGTGTGTGAAGGAAATATGTATGTAAAGGAAAATCAGTGTTCCAACATTAAGAATAAATGTCGCTGAGTCAGCTCTCCTCCGCACGTTAGACAGTACAGAGTAATGTGGTGCCTGTAGGCAGGATGACACACTCTGGCTCGGATCCTTAACACAATAGCAGTTCAAAACGTGGATTGAGGCCCGTCTGGCCTTCCACTTTAAAGTTTTTCTTTTCAGTCTTCCAGACAACGTTCAACAAAAGTCCCCCTCTGTCGAGCTCAGACCTCTTGAAAACAAAAGTTTGCGTTGGTCATCCTCAGTCGGGCTCAGACCTCAAAACAAAATTTCAACAATACTTGCAGGGGGCTACCGTCACCAACCTTATTTAATATCCTTTAGTGGGGTCCCTTCTCCTAACTTATTTCACTTCAGGTCTCCCTCAGTGGGCTCAGACCTTTTCCAGAAGTCGAAGACTTTCGAATGTGCGTGGCTTTCTCTACAGATCTCCAGAGGACCACTTCGACTTCAAGTTCTGCTTTTCACTCTCCCTTTTTCTTGAGGTTAATTTTGATCACTTTGTTTTTACAGTTCATTCACTTTATCGTTACAAACAAGTCACCTTTCACTGAGATTTCTGAGTGGGCTACTTCCTTTTGCCAGACCACTCCGTTACTCGGTATCACTGGTTGGTTTCATAGCTATCCTTACTTCGAAGTTAATTCACAGGTCTGCCTCTCTTCGCGTCTCATCAACAAGCATGCAGCCTTCACTTGCGATATAATGTTGCAACTTCAATCTTTTCTTAACACACCAGTCTCTCAGGTCGCTCGCCAACACACCGGCTGTGTGCGTTTCTTTCTTTTTTTTACAGTTTTCCCATTCAAGAGTCAAGGTTAGTACCACAGACTTGGCCTCGCCTCCCCAACTCTGCCGTTCACCAGGGAGGGTTGCTGGCATCCTTGAAACACAATGCAGCCTTCTGCATTTGGATTTGGCCTTCTCCACATGATTTTTGTGGCCTTCTGGAGGCAGCAACCTCCTGTAGGGAACTCCTAGGGTTCTGGACTCGCTGCTCTCGTCTCTTGGTCCATCGCTCTGCTCCTGTAGGGTCGCTTTTGCCCCTAAGTTCTGCTCTTACTCGTGTTCCACCTTGCTCAGAGTGTGTCTCTATGTTCTGCTTTTTATCCATGTGAGGAGAGCTAATTGGTATCAGACGTATGCACTTGAAGTCAAGTGCCTGACCTGATTAACGGGACATCTCCAGTGCGATGTAGGATGTAGAAGAGTTAGTCTTGTTACTCTCAGTCAACCTCTTCCTCTGCCCAGTGTTTGTTTAGAAAGGGAGGGGGAGGGGGAAGTTGGGAAATCAGAGAATCCTAAAAAATAGGATGGGTTAGGTGTACAAAAAAGGGGGGAATACCGCGTCTCGCCATTGGCGGTTTCATCTCCACTCCCCGAAGACCCCTCACCCAGGTGATCGTCCCGCACTGGTCCACCCTCAGGGTCTGGATACAAAGGAGATGGCTGTGCCTGAGAGAGAGATCCCTGGGGACTAGTTGGCGAGACACCCTTTGGTTTCTCACACAGTGTTATTGTGAACCCCATACGTGCCATCAGTATGTCGATTTTATCTGATACAGACACTTCGAGTCTCAAAATGAAACATCCTTATGTCGAAATTGGACGCTCTCCTACTATTATGTACCAATTTGGCAGAGGACCAATGTGATCTCAAGAAAACCTTGGCAAGGGTGGTCGATGTCATCCTGGGTTGTAACCCCGATCTCATCCAATCTTTAGGGAATTTGGAGCACCCTAGTGCCTCAGAACTATCATCCAGGGTCCCATTAACCGCAGCCTCTTCCGACAATATTCACATGTACCAGGTCTCTGTGACAGTAACTGCGGAAACTAAGGAGCACGCAATTGGTACGTTACGCAATAAACTATTGATGATGGAGAGCCCCCTTTGGGCGGGCAAAAGGAAAAAACAGCGACTAAGCCGCCAGCCCACAAACAAGTATGCACAGCCAGCTGCCCTGAAGTAAATGTGTCTACCGCCCCTCGGCCCCACCCTAACCCGGTTCCTCTTGTAAACCTTCTTTGATCCCTTGAATATACATTGCTCACCAGAGACCAAGGTGACGGCAATACTAGACAGGTGGTTCTGCATGGGCCCATGGAGAAATGGCTCCAGCCAGACGTTATTACATTGGCCTCACCTGTGATGGCGCCATCCCGAATGGTTCCAAAGATCGGGAAGTCATTGCTAAACCAGGAGCCACTGCAGTGTGCCCCCTCTCAGCTCCCTACCACGTTAACTCGCTCAACGCAGCCCAAGGACTCATTTCCTCTTTTAACCACCTGTGTTAATTCGAATATACCAATTGTGCCTGGAAGACCTTCCTGTAATGAGTTTGGAATTGCGCTATCATGGGGGCGATTAGTCAAACTTGAGGAAGTGGATCCGACAGCTGAGAGCCCGTTCCTTAATAGATCTTTTCCGTTAGCCCTATGGAAGCAGCTTCCAGGTCTCTCAGCTATCACAAGTGCAGATATTTGAAAGGTAGGCCATACTTATAGGCCCCCTTAAATATATCGGGGTACCCCCTGACCACCCTCACACCAGAGTAAATGCACCCCCATAGGGAATTAAGGCCACAAGTCTATCTTGCAAGGGATAACAAACTTTAATCTTTACAAAGATGAGGATTGGGGGGAATGGCAGAGGACTCTGCCATTCTGACCAGCATTCTGTCTTCCTTGGATGGCTCCTGCAGACTAGTGTACAGCAGGTGCCTTTATATAATCTTCAACCTGGTTACTGGATACCGGCAGAGCTCATCCAAAACTGTTCTTCTTGCCATACAAGGGATGCTGTAGTCTCAAGTGTTGCATGGCCAGGTTTACATTTTGACCAATCCTGCTTAACATACTGCTGCCTCTGCAGGAATACATTGTAGCTCTTGCTTAGCATCATTTGCTACGTTATTCAACATTAATACATAAACACATCTTCACGCCATATCAACACTTCACTCAATAAATTATATTTTTTCTGGCCCAGTAATGTCTACAAAAAAAATAACTGTTTTCCCATAGTACTCTGTCGTGCATTGAATCTTTTTTAGTCTTCATTGGCTTGTGATGGACAGAGAACAGCTGCCGAGTTACCTTGTGTACTCAGCCAGCCTGCCTGTAGTCTATTTTTAAGACACAATGCATTCTTTTTGGCACAGGGGATTCTGCTGTTTACCGTGCTTTGAGAAAAGCTAACTACCCTTTAACAGTTTTACAAATATATTCAGCTAAATAATTATGTGTGCCTCATATTTAAAACCTACCTATCTTTATTTACTGACCCTCCTCGCCCTGGAATTCTTGTAGTGCTTCGAAAACAGTTAACAGAAGTCTTGCCTAATTCTAAAGCACTTAGGAAACTTGGGAATGAAGGAAAAGCACTAGGCTCCTTCCCAACATCCCCCCCTTTCGTTACTTCTACAGTAACAAACTCATTCCGACCCGACATATCTATAATCCCAGAAATGTTTATTGTATGGTAAGGTGTTTTAGACCCCCCAATTGATACCATATTCTTTGTACTATTAGGGACTATAGGAACACATGTTCAGAAACCCCGTTGGCACGTGCAGAAGAGAACCAAGAAGAACACAATCACAGGAACCGGTATTTTTACTGCTGCCTCCAGACATGACGAGACCCAATCAAAGGCAAGCAATAGCCAATCTGTGTTCTGAACTCTACTTTCTTTCTTCATTTGAATAGCTAGATTGTGCACCGCCTTGATCACGTGGGATAGTGACCCATTCTCAGCATCCCCCGGGGGTAGAAAACTGCAGCAGCTGCTTGTACCCCAGGAGCCGAAAAAGAAAGTCTCTGCTGAGCTAAAAAAGAGCAGTGTGGAAGAGTCTTTTGAGTTTGATCTCTTCTTTCTTCTCGCCATTTAAATCATCTTTTTTCTGGCAGCATACCAAATTCTTGTGTGATCTGCAAGCTTCTTTCTGCTTCTTTAGGTGCTAGAGTGGCTGTTGGCACCTCGACAGGCATTTCTTCTCCCTTCAGGTGTTCTTCCAGGATTACTAGTAGCACTGAGTTCAGGGTGGCAAGTGAACACTTGCCCCTCTAAGATGGTAGGAGTTGCAGGTAGGCTTGTCGGCCACAAACCCAGTAGTAATCCATCACTGCTGCCGAACCTTTCGTCAGTGATTTAAATAGGTTCCAAAAGATCACCCCTATTTTTCACTATCTCTACCATCAGGGGATATATAGATCTATATTGATTAACCAAGAGATAGGAAACCAAACACAAATGAACAATTGTAGGTATCCTCTGGGAACACAAACACCTCTCTAAACGATGTTCCGGTACTTATATCTTGAAAAAATAAAGTACAACAAGCACTGATGGGAGGGGGGGGTACTATTATCAGGGACCTTTGTCCCTTTAGAAATGTGAATGGGAGGGAGTGATAAGTGTGCAATTTGGATATTTTGTACCACAAAGTTATTTGCCACTTGCTTTACTTATGGCTACTTATTCCATCAATCAAAACACTTGTGATGCTGCTGAATGTTTTTGTCTAGCCTAGCCCAGAGTTTGGGTGCCTGCAATGGCTAGTGTGAATCCTGAGAGGGCTCAGCACAAGAGTTTGTGCATTGCACAATTTATTTAAAACCGGGCAGGTTGCTCAATACCTTCTGGGACCTGGGACATCTGTTCATAGTTGTGGCAACTCTGCGCAAAAGGAGATCATGTTGCAAGCTGTTCCATTTAAAGTTATTATGATATGTTCATGATGTTTTGCACTGTGCCAGTCGCCAACTTACTTGGTTAACAGTGATGAGGTTTGACTGAGAGATGGCACATTGTGCCAACACCTGGTGTCTCCAGGCCTTGTCTGCATTGGATTAGAATAGGAAAATTGAGTTAGTTGCAGAGTGGGGGGGGGGGGCATTAGCGGAAGTGGGATTGGGGCAGATGAGAAGGGGAGGATTTTGTGATAGATTGGATGCATGAGGTGCCTCCAAGTATCAAAGATAATGCTCCTTGCAATATCCTTTTCTGTGAAGTCATTTCTGTTGGTGCAATCCATATGCAAATAAGGAGGTTTGTGTGTATTTTGTCCCAGATACCATATCATCTAATGGCTAAATTATAGACTTTAGGATTAGAAGGTCTGGATTATAAACATGGCATCATTTTAATGCAGCATTTTCTGCAACCATGTCACTGTGTTGTTCCCTCCCCCATGATTTAACCGTTCTGGTCACTGGTCTGTTACCAGTAATTACGCCTCTAGAGTTTGGAAGTTTTAAGAGCTGACTGTCTGTGTCTGTGATCAATCATTGTTTATTAACATGATGCAACCTGAAGTTTCCAATACATATTGTTAAAGCCTACACCAGCTTGTCATGAGGATCACTGGATGTCCATTCCTGAGATGTCACTCAAGGGACCACGGCACTGTGATGGCTCTATTGTGACCCATAACATTTAGGTCAG
Source organism: Ambystoma mexicanum (assembly GCF_040938575.1). Classification (NCBI taxonomy): domain Eukaryota; kingdom Metazoa; phylum Chordata; class Amphibia; order Caudata; family Ambystomatidae; genus Ambystoma; species Ambystoma mexicanum. Next base: position 1,467,292,439 of record NC_090931.1, on the reverse strand, counting down.
ACAATGCCGTTGAGTCTGGCAACTACCTTTCCTTCTAATCCTAGACTTTCTTATTGGACAAATGTGAAGATACTCAGAAATAAATCCACTGGACACTAGTACATGCTAGATCACATTTTTTTTAAAAAGGCACAGAGTGGAAATAGATAGGTTGTAGTGAAGTACCAACTTGCAGAACTTGTAACCAGAAGAACAGGCTTCCCTACTTGATCACAGTGGTTTGTTCTTGTTCAAATCCTGATATTCTCCTGTGCTCAGTTTCCTAATAAGCCAAATGTTTTAGTTTTTTCCATGTAAAAATCACATTAATCCCAACATTATCCATTCCGTTAGGAAGACACTCGTCCAATCCTGGTGTTAAAGTTGCATTCTGGGACTTGTAGTCCTGGATTTCACAGTTAAAAACTTGGTACTACAAGTCCCTAAATGCAAGTTTGAAATCAAAAAGTGTGTTAGGTCGACTGTTGGAATAACAGAGGCCTCTATAGATGAGATTCCTGCATCTGTAATGATCTGGCAGTTTGATTTTTTTGTTTTGTGTTAAAATGCCATCTGCCACAAATGTTACCAAAAAAGTAGATTTGGACATGGGTGGCCGGTTTGGGGGTGCGAATGAGACCTATGGAATTGCACGCACTGCATTTGGAGGGGAAAGTAACAGGACGTTTTGTTCTGGCTCTCCCCCTGACCCCATTCTTGCAATGCTGGATACTCCCCTGCTGAGGACACCTCCCAGGTCCGCAGATGGAAGTGACACAAGTGACACGGAGAGGCCAGGGCAATAGGTGAAGGTGAAATACATCTGCTTTTAATCAAGACATTGAATTGCGTGAAGAATAAGAGACCCTGAAAAAGTATTGCACGAGTTATTACAATAATTTTGACCTGTAAAAATGCTAGCGATTACTGGATTAATATGAAGTGTTTATTACATCTTGCGCTGAGAAATATTACCCTACGTATGTACGCTATTAAACTAAAAAAAACATATGTGTTTACGCTGGAAATAACAGTTATCTGCGATGTTTTTAAAGGGGCAACCGGGAAATCACTGATAAACACAGATTCGGCCATTTTTTGGCAACACTGGAAAAAAAACACGGAAGAAAAAAAATAAATAAATAAACAGGAAACCCTGCTTATAATCCTTGCATGGAAGAGAGACTTTACGCTGGGTTCCAGACCTCACTTGCACGGATAAACAATGACAATCCAACCTTCTTGATTCCGTGCAGTGGGCACGCTGGAATACCGGCAGCTATCGCTCTCCTTATTTAGAGCAGTCTGTTGGCACTCCTCCTCCCTAAGCGTGGCTCCCCTATCGCACAAAGCTTGGTTTACCACCAACTTGCACACTGATGGCCACAATACCTGCCACTGCCATGGTGTTCAAGTTCCCAAAAGCTGCCCCGTGAATATAGCGTCTGTGGGGTTGGATGACAGTCCTGGGGCCTCCGGTTGCCTTAGACTCCTCTCATGGAACATTCCAGGGATTTGTAAACACCTGGACGACCAGGATTAGTGTTCTTTTATCCGCAGGTTTCACATAGTTGTCATTCAGGAGACCTGGGAGTTCGACCCTGTCATGTTGCAGGGCTACCTCCCTCTTTCTAGCCCAGCTACCAAGGGTCCAAAAGGGCAACCATCGGGGGGGGACTCCTGATCTGGATTGATGTGTCACTAGATTGGAGGTGAGAGGACGTACAAACTAACTGTATAGACCTCCAAATGCTGCTCATTTGGGTTGGTGATAAAGAACTGCTCTGCCTAATTCACGTTTATAACAGGCTACGGCTATCCCATGTTATGTCAAAACTTGCAAGCCTGCAGGATTTAATCAACACAAAATTTGTACCAATAGCGGCCAAGGAAATATTTATCATCGTGGCTGGGGACTTTAACCTACAGATGGAACCCGTAAGAGAGCTGGCAGGGTTTTGGGACAACCAGGATTTACCCTGGGATATCCCTCCCCTGAAGGCCAATGATCCAATTAGAAGACACCATCTTGGAATTGAGTCCTCTTGCACAATGTTTAACCTAAACCTCAAGGCCTGTAATGGGCGGTTCCCAAATCATCAGCCTGCCCACCCCACATTTAATCGTCACAATGGCTGTTCGACTGTTGACTATATTTTCATTTCAGCCAGAGACTGGGCCAGAGCTAAACACTTTTTGATTCACCAGAGAACAGAAAGTGACCACTCTCCTTTAGAGTCTCTATCCTAATGTCTGAATTTCCACGTTTTAGATTCTGTACGGCTTCTGCTCTCCATGGCCTGCTCTCCGTGGCTTTTCCAATGCCCGAAAAAGCATTGCAATGGGCTAAATTAGTTGACCAAAATGTAAAACCTTTAATGTACGGTACAATCTTCCCCATCATGGAAACAATTACGGCAGAGAAGAACAAGTTACTCTCTTACCTGGTAATGTTCTTTCGATGGGCTGGTCCGACGACGTATTCCATATCTATGACAGTAATCACTGCAGCTGTGCTGCTTCGGAAAATCTTCGGGGTCTGTGTCCTGCATCAATGACGTCGATACGCCGCCCTCGAGGACCTCCTCTGCCGGCCGACGTCACTGGATGTTATAAGTAGGACGCACGACACCCGTAGCCTCAGTTGTAGTTTTTTCCCCAGAACGTGTGCCACCAGTCTTCTGCCAGTCTGACACACAAAGCCTTGCGGAAACGTAAGCTGCAATTGCATAAGAAATTCTGTAGCGGGGAAGGTAGGGAGGGAGCGATATGGAATACGTCTTCGGGCCATCCCATCGAAAGAACGTTACCAGGTAAGAGAGTAACTTGTTCTTCGAGGGGATTGGGTCCTCCGACGTATTCCATATCTATGACAGGCTCCCAAAGCAGTACCAATGCAAGGAGGTGGGAATTTAGAAAACAGAAATTTAGCATGCCCAATCAATTTGCGGAGTAAAGGGCCGCCTTGCCAAATGCCAGATCCTGCCCCCGGATGGAATCGAGGTAATAGTGACGTACAAAAGTATGTACCGAAGCCCAGGTGGTGCATCACAGATGTTGCGAATAGGAACACCCCTCTGCAGGGCAGTAGAGGCAGCCATACCCCTGATAGAATGGGCCCGTAAGCCGACCGGTGGGTCCTTACCCGCCAAGCGGTAACACTCAGATAGCCAAAATAATCCAGCGAGACAAAGTCTATTTCGTCACAGCCTGTCCCAAACGCTTACCAGCGTAACCAATAAAGAGCTGATCGTCCACTCTGACCCGGGACATGCGTGAAATATAAAAGCTTAACGCTCTCCTAGGATCAAGCCTATGGAGCCTCTCCTCTTCCTTACCAGGATGTGGAGGAGGATAAAATGCCGGAAGAACAACCTTCTGGCATAAATGAAATTCCGACACCACCTTCGGAAGAAAAGAAGGACAAACTCTAAGGACAACCCTGTCCTTATGAAATACAGTGAAGGGTGGCTTAACTGAAAGTGCCTGCAACTCCCTCACTCTGCGAGCGGAAGTGACCGCAACTAAAAATACCGTTTTCAGAGTTAACAGTCTCAAAGGGCATGAATGCAAAGGCTCAAACGGAGCACCCATCAGAAACTTGAGAACAAAGTTCAAATCCCAACCGGGCACCTGGAAAGGTGACGGAGGGAACACATTAGTGAGCCCTTTCAGAAACTGAGAAATTAAAGGGATTTTAAAATAGGAACACTCTTCAGATGAGCGCTTAAATATGGACAGCGCCGCCAGGTAACCTTTAATGGTACCCACTTGAAGGCCCCTGTGCGCCAAAGAAAGCAAAAAAGACAGAACCATGGGAATTTCACATGCAAAAGGATCCACATTCTTAACCCTGCACCAGTCGCAGAACTTCCTCCAACGGTACAGGGACTTTGTTGCGGGCCTTCTGGCCGAAAGCAACACCTCCATCACGTCTTCAGGGAGGTCCCAATCCTTATACCTCAACCTTTCAGAAACCAAGCGTGAAGGTTGAGGGACCTGACCTGTGGATGGGGAACCTGACCCCCCTCCCGTGAGAGCAGATCGTCTCGGTAGGGAAGACGACGTGGAGGGCAGATGGAGGACAAGTCGAGAAGGTCTGGGTATCACGTCCTCCGGGCCCATGCCGGAGCAATGAGGATCATATGGGAACCGAACCTCCGTAACCTCCGCAGTACTTGCGGGATGACGGGGACTGGAGGAAACGCATACAGCAGTGGGAATGACCACTCCACCACAAACGCGTCTCCTAAGGCTCCGTTTGGAGGAAATTCCCGCGAGCAGAACCTCTCGCACTTCCGGTTGACACTGGAGGCGAAGAGATCCACTTGAGGGGTCCCCCAAAGGGCGAAGATCTCCAGCAGAATCTCCTGAGCCAACTCCCACTCGTGAGAGATCGCGCTCTGCCTGCTCAGAGCGCCCGTCTTCTCGTTTTCGTCTCCTGCCAGATGAACTGCCGAGATCGAAACTCCCTGCTGGATTGCCAGAGCTGCATCGCCTCCCTGCACAGAGGAAGTGACCCTGCCCCCCCTTTTTGTTGAGGTAGTGCATGGCCATCGTGTTGTCCGTCAGGATCAGGACATTCTTTCCTCGCACAGTCGGCAGAAAAGCCTTCAGGGCTAGCCTGACGGCCCTCAGCTCCAACAGATTGATATGGAGTCTGGACTCTGACGGAGACAAACGACTGCTGACTGTCAACTCGTTGGCATGAGCTCCCCATCCCGTGAGGGATGCGTCCGACACAATCATCACCTCCGGTCAGGGCAGCCAAAATGGAGCCCCCCTCATCAGATTGCCTTCGTCAGCCCACCACAGAAGGTCCTGGGCGACCAAAGACGGCACCTGAACAGGGTCCGACATCCTGCCGGAGGACTGAGACCAATGGAGCTTGAGTGCCCACTGCAAAGATCTCATCCGCAACCTGGCCCCTGGCACCAGAAGAATGCAGGATGCCATGAGGCCGAGCAGTCTCAAGAACTCGAACGCTGGGAGAGTTTGGGCAAGTTGAAACTTGTGCACCATCTGCTGAATGTGACGAGCCCTCACCTGGGGAGGAAAACACTGCCCGAGGGACGTGTCGAGCACTGCTCCGATGTACTGGAGCCTCTGAGTTGGTGTCAAATGGGACTTCTTTAAGTTGAGGGAGAGGTCCAGCTTGTGGAGGGAGTGGCAGGTGACTGACAGATGATCCAGGACTTTCTCGGGAGAGCGCGCCCTGATCAACCAATCGTCCAGGTAGGGGTAGACGTGAATCCCCCCTTTCCTGAGGTGCGCTGCCACCACTACCATGAGCTTGGTGAAGACCCTCGGGCGGAGGTCAATCCGAATGGCAGGACCCAAAACTGAAAGCGCGAGTCGCCAACCGCAAACCTCAGGTACTTCTTGTGCTTCGGATGGATCGGCACATGAAAATAAGCGTCCTTGAGGTCGAGAGACACCAACCAGTCCTGAAGTTGAAGGGCCTGGAGGACTTGAGAAAGAGTAACCATCTTGAACTTGTCCTTCCTGAGGAGTTTGTTCAAACCGCGCAAGTCCATGATGGGTCTCAATCCCCCGTCTTTCTTGGAAATCAAAAAATAAGGGGAATACCATTCCTTGTTCCTCTCCGCTACAGGCACCAGTTCTATGGTGCCTTTCTCCAGCAGGGATTGAATTTCCTGCGCAAGGAGCGGATCCGGACTCTTCAAAGAGAGATTCCCCGGTGGATTGTCTTGAGGCCTCTGCCGGAAAGGAAGACAGTAGCCGTGGGTTATGATCTCGAGATCCCACACATCTGAAGTAATGGCGCGCCACTTTGCAAGATGCTGCGCCAGCCTTCCCCCAACCGGCAAACCATGGGACATGGCCTCATGACTGAGCTGAAGCGGCTGCGTCGTTGCCTGAGGGCAAAGAGGCAACAGCCCGAGCGGCCTTGGCACCTCGAGTACCTTGTTTTCCACCTCTGGCACTCCTACAGTGGCCCCTTTGACTGGCAGCTCCTCTCGCTTTACCAAAAGATGAGTAATAACGAAAGGAACCTCCCCTCCATTGCTGTCCCCTAGGACGAAAAGGCGGAGGTTGTCGAACTGCAACGCCCAACGACTTCGCTGCAGCTTTGGAGGTCTGCAACCTCTCAAAGCTCTCGTCAGCCTTGCTGCCAAAAAGATGTTCCCCCTGTCAAAGGGCATGTTGAGGAGCCGGGCCTGCACATAAGGAGCAAACCCCGACTTCCGCAACCACGCAAACCTGCGTATCACGGTGCTTGCCGCCATGGACCGGCTGACGCAATCTGCCATGTTCAAACCTGACTGAACGGCCTCACACATAGCATGCTTGCCATCCTGAACCATGGCAAGGAAACCATCCCGTTCATCCCCTTCGGGAATATGTTCAGCCGCCAAGGAAACACAGTTCCACAGAGTGTGCGTGAAACGAGACAAGGCACAAATGGAGTTGGCCGCCTGAAGCGCCATACCCCCTGCAGAAAACACTTTCTTCGCCCAGCCGTCAAAACGCTTGTCGTCCCTATCAGGAGGGATGGTAGGGTACGACGCCTGCTTTGTCAGGGCTGTAGCCGTCTGCACCACCAAACTCTCCGGAGTAGGGTGCTTGGACAAGTAGCAGGGGTCACTACTGGCTGGGCGGTATTTTCGTGGTAAAGACTTGCTCACTGCCGGGAGACTCTCCCGAGCAGTCCAAGCCGCTGCCACCCTTCTTTGCAGAGCCATATGGAATGGCAGTACCGGGTCAGTTGGTGGACCAATGTCGAGGATATCCGTAAGGTCATCCTGAACAAACTCCCCTGGGGGAGCAGACCATCCTAAGTACTCGGTGACCCGTGACATAAGTCGCCGGTACGAAGAATCGGCATGAGTGCCAGGCTCAGGCCTACAAAGCCCCACCTCCGGAGAGGAGTCCAGCCCACTAACATCATGCAGGGACTGCCTCAGGTCCTCAAACTGGCTATGGCCCGAGAGAATCTCGTCAGGCACCATGCCATCATCAGAGCCCTCATCCACCTCTGAAATTAATTCCAGACGGCAGTAAGAAGGCACAGGGGGAGCCACCAGGGGGCGCTGAGATGTGCTGATGCTTCTCAGCCGATCTCCTCCCCAGGGCGCTGCATTTATGTGCTAGGAGCCCCCCCCAGCAATCATGTAGCCTGGCCAAACCCCCCTGGAGGCATCTGATGGCGTCAGGAATAGTCAGAGTGAAAACCTGGTGGTTTTCGGTCCCGAATTCGTGAAGATTGCAGGTTCGTATCTGAAGACGCTCGGAGCCTGGTGAGCGTCCCCCGTTGAGACCCACGCAAGCCTAGCCTGCCGCGCGGTGGGGGAGGAGCAGAGACCTGTTGCTTGCCGTGGACATTTACAACGCCAATGGAGACTTCCACCAAGCGCAGTTGTGAGCTTTAGCGGGAGGTCCCCCGCACTGCAGGAGTTGGATTAGGCAGCTGGAGGCTGCGAGGTGGCCAGGCGCGGGAAGAGCCTGGGGGAGTTCGGTCCTCGGTAGGCCCGCGCTGTCGCCCGCTGCTTTGGAACTTGGAGCCTTTGGCGTTCAGCAGCGGCAGGGCGGGTGTTGGACTTTCTGGAGCAGAGGATCCCCGAGCTTCTGGCGGGGTGTGAGTTTGGGGGCCGCTGAGGTGAGCACCTTACGGGGCCGGAGTGCGGAGTGCAGTGGGCTCAGTGGCGGCCCTCAACCCCCCCCTCCGGCGAGGGCCTGTGGTGGGCTGCACTCTGTTGCTGCCCTCTGGGGGGGCCCTTGCCCTGCAGTGCGTGCGGCTGTGCGACAGTGAGGGACCCCTGGATTGTGAAAACTGTGCGTCTTCGTCGGGCCTGGGAAAGGAGTTTTTGGGCCCGGCGCTGGCGGAGATCCTGCTCTGCGGGGGACGCTTTGGCTGGAGACGTGCGGTCTTGCAGGCTGTGGCGTGCTGTTGTCCCCCTCCATTGCAAGGCACCGAGAGCCCTATGAAGTGGATGCATTGTGGTGGATAGGGGCTGCTTTTACCCAGAGGTGCTCACCCAATAACTCTAAAGGGCCCGGGCTGAGTGAAGAGGACCGGCTTTGACATCTGTGGGTGATTTACATCTGGGACTGAAGGGCGCCATGAGACATTTATTTTATTGGAAGTTGGATATATGTTGATGGTTGCTTTGGCAGCATCCTCCCCCCCCTTGGAACACAGTACCGCTGGGGAGATTGCAGGATTGGCCAGGCCGGTGTCCTTCTTGACTGTTAGTGCACCGTTGACGCAGCTCCGTATTCCCTGCTGGTTGGAGGGGGACCCGGAGCCCCTCCATAGCCCCCTGGGATCGCGCCTCCGGTTGCGGCAACTGGGTGTTCATCCGCCCTCTGTGAGCTGTGGGGGCTCCTGAAAGGTATTGAGTGCTAGGCCTTGGAGGGTGGGTGGCTCGAGGTGGGCCTTGTGATCGGATGTGCAGAGGGTGAGTGACTGAACCCGGGGTCGCTTCCGCGGGGAACCCGAGGGGCTAGTGCTTGTTGGATTGGAGGCTGCGTTGGAATTAGATGCTTGGGGTGCAAGCGCTACAGAGTTCCTCTCCCCAGGATACCATTCCCACCATGTAGGAGGCTAGCTAGCCTGGAACAATGGACACTTCGGACACGAGTCGTAACATGGTGGCTTTGTTGGAGGAGATCCGCAGTTTTCGCGCAGATATAAGCAAGAGACTGGACTCCCTTGACAAGAAAGTGGACGATGTGGAGGACCGCGTTCAGGCTCTCAAAGCCAACCAATCTGCTGCCGACATCTTTGAGACACAATTTGATCTGCATCTTGTTGATCTGGAGAGAAGAGAGGAAAAGATTTTGCTCAAACTGGATGATTTAGAAAATCGAGAGCGGCGCTCCAATCTCAGATTCTTTGGGGTGCCGGAACAGCAGGGGGAAACGCAAGCCGACATTAAGCAAAAGGTCAAGGAAGAAATAAGCTCTTTATTTGGGGGTGAGAATATTGATGTACCTACCATCGATAGAGCTCACAGAGCTAAAGGTCGCAGGGGCGACCCTGGCTCGATTCTGGTGAAGTTTCATTACTTTGTTGAGAAATCCCAAATACTGGAGCTGGCCCGTAAGGGGGGTCAGATTGACTGGAAGGGTGCCAAGATATCTATATATCAGGATCTGTCAGCTTTCACTTTGGCACGTCGGAGACTGTGTGGCCCCTTGATGAAGTGGTTGCAGGGTAAAGGAGTGTGATATAGGTAGGGGCATCCCTTTTCGCTCTCTTTTGAGTTTAATGGTGAGAAATATGCTCTTGTATCAGAAGCAGACATCCAGAGGACGATGGGTGAGTTGTTGAGCGACCTCCCTATGGAGCAGGAAGCAGTTGGGGAAGGATCCAGCGAAGGTCTTCGTAAAGAATCATCGGGATTCCTGGGGCGGCGACGGGTCCGGGGACACAGGAAATATAGAAAAATTACACCTCCCTCTCCGGGACTTTCAGGGACCTGATTGGGGGGGTCCTGCTATTTCTGTGTCTTCTCGTTCCTCCTTGGAGGGCTGTGACGCTGTGTCTGGGTTTGTAACACGGATCTTGAGTTGGTAAAGGCGGTTTGGCTACATGTTAGGACTGGAGTGTTTTTATTTTCTTTTTTTCAAGCTGGGGGGCTCTGGACAAGATGATTTTTCTATGAGGTTTTTTCGCCCTGGTGGGAGCGGTCAGAGGTGGCCTGAAGGCTCGACGTGGCGATGTTGCAGCCTCTTCAGGCGCTCATAGGTTGGGGTGTTTGGGTTGGGGGTGGAGCGGGGGGGAGGGGAACTGTTTCAGCTACTGAGGTTGTGAAGTTGAACCGGTTTCACATTGTTTGGATGTTGTGCACAGGGGTTCCCGAGCCAAGCATATATCTCTGCCTCCAACAGGAGGTGGGTGGAGTATTTGGCTGCTCCTATGGGTGATTCTATCCATTCCCTGTCGGTGGGGTCCCTAAACGGGCGAGGTTTGAACTCTCCAACAAAGAGGTCATTGATTTTGAGGGAGTTTACCAGGCTCAAGCTGCACTTCTTCTTGGTTCAGGAATCACACTGGATTAAGGGGAGGGAACCTGTCTTCAAATCTAGGGCAATTCAGTATATGTTCGAGCTGCCTACGAAACAGAGGAGAGGGGTGGTTCTTTTGGTCTCCACAGATGCACATTTCACTCCCAGGACACACAGGGTAGATCCAGAGGGACGTTTCATCATGGTTAAGGGGGAGGCGAAGGGTTGTTTGTACACTTTTGTGGGAGTTTATGCCCCTAATGAGGCCCAAGACGTGTTCTGGCAGGGGTTGTGGAGGAGGATTAGAGATTTTGCTGAGGGGACGATAATAGTTGGGGGAGATTTTAATATGGTGTTATCTCCAGACAGGGACAGGAAATCGACTAGGCCCTGCCCAGACCTGAGAGCTCAACAGAAGTTAGCGGATACGTTTGCCCAGGTGAACGAGGAGTTGGGATTGGTCGACGCTCATCCTGCTGGTGGTACTTTGGACCCTCTCTACACTTATTACTCCTCTGTGCATCAGTCCTTTTCCAGGACAGATTATGTGCTAGTAGATTCCTCAGTTAGGGAGTACATAACGGATTTTAGAGTAGGGACAGTCCCAAGGTCCGACCACGACCTAGTTAGAGTCACTTTGGGCGTTCTGTTGATTGCTCATAGAGCGTCGCGATGAGTATGCAATGACTCCCTGTTAATGGACAAAGGGCTGCGGAAATCTCTCCTAGCTTCCATCAGTGAATACTTCACTTTAAACGATACTGGTGAGGTTGATGCTAGAGGTGTGTGGGATGCTTTTAAGGCTACCATCAAAGGGGTCCTAATGAAAATGGGGACTAGAAGAAAGAGAATTCGGTCTAGTGAGGAGCGTAAATTGAGGGAACAAATTCTTGCTATTCAGCCGGGAGGCAAGTTAAAATCACAGATAAGTCCAGTTCAGCGCGAACGCCTCCAAAAACGTAGGGCAAAACTGTCTGCACTTCTTGTTGGACAGACGGAGAAAATATTGGTGTTTTTGAAACAGCGCTACATGGAAAAGGGAGAGAAGGCGGATAAGATTCTGGCCTGGAAGTTGAGGGAACTTCGCAAAAGTAGGAAAGTCTCCCGCATTGTCGATCAGCGAGGGGTAAAATGGCTGGAAGATGGCCAAATTGCAGAGCAGTTTAAAATGTATTATGAAGAGCTTTATGCCACCGAGTATTTGAGTGATGGCTCCGATGTGGACCGATTTTTGGGCTCTCTCCCCCTTCCTGGTCTTTCCCGAGAGAGCATTGCCTCCCTAGAGTTGTCCATCACCCCACAGGAGGTGGTGGATGCCATCGCTTCTCTGAAGAATGGTACGACCCCAGGGGATGATGGGTTTACTGTCCGATTTTATAAGACGTTTCGGTCCACTTTAGCCCCGTTTCTAGCTAGGGTGTACGATGGTGCGTTGGAAACAGGTTGTCTTCCTCCATCTATGATGTCGGCCCTCATTGTAGTCATTCCTAAGGAAGGGAAAGATCCCTCGCTTTGTCCATCTTACAGACCTATCTCTCTCTTGAACGTCGATGTTAAAATTCTTGCTAAACTTCTGGCGAACAGGTTATCTGGTTTTCTCCCCACTTTGGTTCATGGTGGCCAGGTAAGTTTTATCCCTGGACGACAGGGATCCGATAACATCAGGAAAACTCTGGGCTTGATGTATGAGGTGTCCAAGCGAGAGTCAGAGGCTTAGCTCCTCTCGCTGGACTCCCGATAAAGCATTTGATCGCATTGAGTGGCTATATATGGTGAAAGTGCTCCAGAGGCTGGGTTTTGGTGATAACTTCTGTGGTTGGGTGTCAGCCTTATACAACGGTCCCACTGCTCGGGTGTCAGTAAATGGCTGTATGTCATCAAGTTTTTCGCTATCCAGAGGAAGGCGTCAGGGGTGTCCTCTCTCCCCCTTGTTGTATGCACTGGCTATGGAGCCTTTTGCCACGGCAGTCAGGGCGGACGAGGGAGTGTCGGGGGTTCACTTTGGGGACTATGAGTTCAAATTTTCCCTCTTAGCGGATGATATTCTGGTGTACTTGACGGACGTCTATGCTTCCCTTCCGCGGCTGTTGGAATTGATTCGCTGCTTTGGGACGTTCTCGGGGCTTAAGGTTAATTTCTCCAAGTCTTGCATTATGCCCATGGGTGAGAAGGACCAAAATATTATGGGCGAGACTGAAGTACTTGGTATGCGAGTCGAGAATATCAGTATTAGATATCTGGGCACTAACTTACCGAGGGATTTGAGTAAGATTTATGAGTTACATTTTCTTCCCCTGCAGGCTAAGCTTTTTGAAGATCTGGTGAGATGGGCTCCCCTCACGCTGTCATGGTTTGGAGGTATGGTCTCGATCAAGATGAATGTTCTCCCCAGGCTTCTCTATCTTTTCACCTCTATCCCTTGTCTTATTCTGGATTCCTTTTTTGTGTCTCTCCGATCGCGGATTCTCCGCTTTGTGTGGGATGGTAAGAGAGCTAGAGTTAAGTTTGGTACCTTAACCCTTCCTAAGGCGCTCGGAGCGTTCGGCCTCCCTGACTTTCAGTTGTATTATAAGGCAGCTAAGTTGCGGATTATGTTAGAGCATTTGCGAGAGGACCTTAGGACATACTGGTCATATATAAAGGATGTACAGGTTCACCTCTATAAGGTCAGGGACTTGCTATGGTCCCTTCCACGCTCTCGTCCAGTAGCTGTATGAACCCACCCGATTCTATCGGTTCTATGGGCTTTGTGGAGACCAAACAGGGAGAACACTATGCTCTCATCTTGGCCTTCCCCCCTATCCTCCTTGTGGGGTCCTCCACTCATCTTACGGAACAAGGGTATTAGAGGGGCACAATCGTGGTCGGACCAGGGGATTGAGAGGGCCGCCCAATTGTTTGCTCAGAGGAAGTTTATTGATTTTGTTCAACTAGCGGGAATGCTGCCGGAAAATCCCCCTTCCATTTTTGATTATTTGCGGATTAAGGGCATGCTTACTAAGGCTGACTGGGGAACGTCCCTTTCCCGTCCCCTGACTCCGTTTGAATCAGTGTTTGTGGAGGCAGAGTCTAGGAGGAGGTCTCTCGCTAAGATCTATGGGGTGCTGGTTGCAGCTAATCCAGAAGGAAGACAACCATTTAGACAGGTGTGGGAAGAGAGAATGGGGACACCCATTGAGGAGTCTACATGGGGCTCTGTTTTTGGGTCTGTTTTTAAGGGGGGGGCTCTACACAGCAGCAATGGAACATAACTTTAAAATTCTCCACTCCTGGCATCGGTCTCCTGTTACACTGTCCAAGATGTATCCCAACGTGTCTCCTATGTGTCCTAGAGCCTGTGCTAGTAGATGAACTTGGTTCCATATGTGGTGGGAGTGCACGGTCATACAGGTTTACTTAGTTGGATTAAGGGTATCCGGGAACATGTCCCTCCCTCCACCCTCTGGAGATCCTTTTGGGTACTCCTTTACCGGAGAGTAATGATTTGCCTTTTTCCAGAGTGGGGGGGGGGCGATGTTGAGGGCTGGGAGAATGGCCTTGGCTCAGAAATGGAAGGGCCCTCAGGCCCCTAGGAAAGCAGAATGGTATAATAAGCTCTTAACTATTTTTACATATGAGAAGTTAGCCGCTATCGCCAATGATAATATGTCTTCCTTTTTACAGGATTGGACAATTGTATTATTGAATGAGGACTGTACAGCCTTAACGCTCTAGCTGTTTTTGAGCTCTGCCCAGAGTGTATAAATGCAAAGATGGGGATTAATGCGGGGTGGTACTACGGGTCTCGGCAGTTCTTGGGGACTTCGCTGATAGAAAGGAATTTCTGTTATGCCTTTTTTGGTATAATGCTTTGGCTCTTCCTCTTGTGCACTGTAGTAATTTTGAAACCTTGCTTTTATTGGTCTGTTGATTCCTCTGTAGCTCTTTGGTTGGGGGGAGAATTGGGGGAGGGTTTTTATTGTATATTGATTTGGTTGTGTTGGCTTACGTTTTTTATGATACTTCTGTTGTCATTGAAAAAGTTTCAATAAATACAAAGTGGAGAAAAAAAAGAAGGCAAAGAACTGGAACCAAAGCCATGCTTGACCTTGGCCAGAGCCTTCCTAGGTGGTTCCCCCGAGCCACGGGGTACCCCCGTCGACACAGCCCCAAAAGGCGTCGAGGGCGTTGAGTTAATCAGCGCCAACGTCGAGAGAATCGGCGTCAACGACAGACGCGGCTCCGATGGCGTCGACACAGGCCTCGAGGGAGGAGCCCCGACCGTGTCCCTCGACATCCTTGGCGCCGATGGCGTCGACGACTTACTCGGAGGCAGAGCCTCGAGAGAGTCCGTCGACGACCTCGGCGCCACAGGCGTCGATGTTTTCCACGAAGACTTCACAGGCTCACTCGGTCTCGAGCGCGTTGAGGACCGGGACCTGGACCGGGCATGCCGAGAACGATTCCCCTTGTCAGAGCGGGACCTTTCCCGTGAATCGTGACGACCACCCGAGCCCGAAGGCGTGCGAGCGGCATCTCTTGGCTGATCACAACCAACCCCACTCGGAGGCGTGGACGGACCAGTGCCCTGCGATTCGAGAATCGCCAACATTTTCTTCCCGAAGGAAGCCCATTCCGCCGGTGTTGCATGCTTGGTGGGGTAAGCGACCTGCCGACGGGCGGAGTCCTCGGAGGACGACGGGGAAGGCGACCGACGACGGCGCTTCCAGGAGTGCCTCGAAGAAGCAGAGGAGTGGCGAGACCGACTCCGGGACCGAGACCCACTGGACTTCCGACGACGACGCACAGAGTCGCCCCTCGAGTCGGCCGTCGAAAGCCCCGCAGACCTCGACTTCCGGGGCTCGGACACCTTTCCTACCGATAACTTCTTCTTGCGCTCCCGCAAGGCTTTCAACGTGAGCGACTGGCAGTCGACACAGTCATCCGTGTCATGGGCCTCCCAGAGGCACCAGCGGCAGGCGTCGTGCGAGTCCGTGACCGACATCTTGGACCCACAGTCCCCGCACTTCTTAAAGCCCGGATGCGGTGTGGAAGAATAACTTCACAAACTAACAGGTTCGAAGAACCGAGATGAACAACAGAAACCCCAAAGAGTCGAGGCGTACTGAGATTCACGAAGCGAACACGTTCGTGGAAAAAACGGAACTGAGGCAACGGGCATCGTGCGTCCTACTAATAACACCCAGTGACGTCGGCCGTCGGAGGAGGTCCTCGAGGGCGGCATATCGGCATCATCGACGCAGGACGCAGACGCCGAAGATTTTCCGAAGCAGCACAGCTGTGGTGATTACTGTCATAGATATGGAATACGTCGGAGGACCCATTCCCCTCGAACACTGACGATAATGCAGTGCTTGCTTGATTCGAGATAATGATGGCTAAAATTCGCCCCTTGGTTACTGCTCCGAATAAGTGGTAAGTAGAATCCTGATGGGAAAGGTAGGATGATATGATGATGCCTGCCACCTAGCAAAGAGAGAGATAGTAAAACGTGTAGGGCACAAAGTAGGGGTGGATAGGGACAGGTTACGTTTACTAAGGGCTAACTACAAATCCCTGTAGTGTCAAAAAAGAAAGAATCTGCATCTGAGCATTGGAGGGCACTGCATAATGCTCATAAAGCAGGGAATATTTCTCTAATTTGGAAGTTGGTCTCCAGTGGAGACCTTAAATCAATCTTACCGGTCCTGGTCACGCTGTATCAGCGGCGAGCTGTGGAGATCTCACTTTTCAGGCAGTTCCTTTGCTTATTACTGTGGAGGAGGCAGAAGTAGCTCTGGACACGTCAAAATGGGGGTAAAGCTGCAGGTTCAGATTTAATTCCTTCAGATCTATATAAAAATGAAATTAACATCTGGGCCCGGTCTTATCAAAGGTTTTCAATGCTATTTTAACTAAGGGAGTTTTCCCCGATTCCTGGCGGAGAGCAGTCATCATCCAGATTTATAAAAAGGGTGGTAGAGAGAACCCTGCAAACTACAGCCCAATTCCTTTACTCAACCGTGTGGGGGAAGTTATTTAGTAAAATCATTCTGAAGCACCTGCAAGACTGGGCAGACTACAACAATATAACAACCGATTTGCAAGCAGGGTTTAGGAGCAACAGGGGCACAATGGACCAGTGTTTCATTCTGTCCCTGTTGACCCAAAAGTATACATGCCTGTGGGGAATTCATCTTTATGTTGTATTCCTTGACTTAAGCACCGCTTCTTTTGATTCAGTTTCCATGGGAATGCTGTGGCAAAACCTTTTAATTGGAGGGGCTCTGTTAAATCTGATTCATATTTACATTTTATTGTTATTCAAAAACGAGAGCTGGGCCGGGTGTAGTCAATGGATACGTTTGAGGTATCCATGGGTTTAAGACAAGGCTGTGTCCTGTTCCCGCTACATTTGAACACTTACATGCATCCGTGCAGGACCGGAAGGAAGGAAGCTTATCTCCTAATCCTCGGTTCGGATGGAGCTGGTAGAGGTTCTTGCCGCTATTGAGGCAGCCAGCAACATCTTTATTCCTCATGACCGAAACCTAACGTCGGATGTAAAAGTGAGTGCCGATGGCCACGGTTCTGTGAACTTGTGCGCCGGTGTACCAGATCCTACTTCCCTCCCTTCTACAATTAGCAATTCCATGGCCTCTTTCCAACTCTCCAGCATTATGCCATCAGAGGAAATTGAATCCTTGTTGCTCACTACCTCTCGAAACAATGTTCGGCGAAATGGGGGCTTTTCAGTTGCATGTCCCGACATAGCAGCCAAGCCCACTCTGCCCATGTCTTTGTTACCAGGCTTAATTCTCACCTTGCCGCCTCTAGTTGAAGCAGATATTCCGATTCCCGATTTCTCTTGTGACATTGCTCGGGGAGTCAATGGTCCCCTGGACGTGAGCTCCGATGTGGCAATTTCTTTAAACCTGCCAAGTCTTAATCCATCGGATTCACTGGTGAACTGGCATAGTTCCATGGTTATCACATAGGCATTCACCTATGTGATAACCATGGAACTATGCCAGTTCAAAAATTGGTCTGCGTGCTTGTTATTACCCGATCATTGGTCAAACACGCTACAGAAGTCGCAACTTATATAGAAGATATGAATATAGACATTTGCGCAATAACCGAAACTTGGGGACATAGGCAGCTGGCCCCTCTGTCAACATGGCTATCCCGGATGGTTATAATATGCTAAGACAAGACAGAGAGGAAGGCAGGGGGTAGAGGTGGCCCTGATTTATAGGTCTTCTTTAAATATTTGGGAATCAAGAGGGTCAAGCGTGAACGGCATTGAGTCTCTTCATGTTAAAATAGGTCTCAATACGGAATCCACAATGAATTTAATTCTTATTCATAGACCCCCATCTTTGTCGGAAGACTTCACGCTAGCACTTTCCAATTACTTGTTGCCTATTTTAAAGCCTAACTCAAGCTTTTTACTTTTAGGGGATTTTAATTATTGGTTGGGTCTCAAGAAGGCCCAGGCAGCTGCGGAACTTGAGTCAGCGTTGGCGAATCTAGGTTTTGAGCAACTGAACCGTTTGCCAAACCACAATCTTGGTCACACTCTCGATCGGATCTCGGCCTCTAAAGTCATGACTAAGGACGTTCACGTAGTACCTTGTCCCTGGTCAGAGCATGCTTTTTTGTATTTTACTATCCAGGCTGACTTCCCTATGATAATGAAGAGTAGAGTGACTCAGGGCCTTCTAAGTAGAAACTCCAAACAACTCACGCGTCAAAGAATTGAACCCCTGCTTAGTCCTTCTATTAACTTCACTTCCTATGGCTCTTCCACTGTAATATCCAAATTGCTCAAATCCAAACCTGAGGTGATTACCAAGTCCCTAGCCCCTCTTAAACGTAGAAAAGCCAGGGATGGGGCCCGAAAGAAATCCTGGTTTTCATCAGCCTTGAAAAAATGTAAATCATCCACCTCGAAGAAATTATTCTATAGCTGGAAAACTAGCCCCATGCCCTATCCACTGGCGAGCTACAAAAGTGCAGCTAAAGCCTACAAATTGACTATTGTGAAAGCTAAGAAAAACTTCTTCACATCCTGGATCTCCAATGCCCAATTTGAGGTCAAAGAACGTTTTAAGATACTCAAAGAGCAGGAAGTCACGTGTTCCTCTACTACGAGCCAACCAGTTAAGGATGCTGTGTGGTGTCAGGAATTCCAGGACGGCATAGTTAATAAACTAAATGGCATCAGGTTAGATATAACGCACAGGAAAGAGGTTTCCCCTGAAGGGCTCACTGACCTGGGGACTGATTCATTTAAAAGAAGTCCGTCCATTTCACAATTCAACTTTTCTATTTCAGAGGATGAGCTCTCAGATATTGTTAACCAACTTAAAGTCACGTGTTGTAAAGGTGACACTTGCTCAGCCACAATAACTAAAACCTGCCCACCGGCTCTTTTGGCGGCCATATACAAGTTTGTTAATGCTTCATTGACTGAAGTTCATGTGCCTGTAGACCTTAAACAAACCTGGGTCACTCCCGTCTTTAAAAAACCCGGCCTACCCCAGGAGGTACCACTTAATTACAGGCCCATCACAAATACACCTTTTTTATGTGCTTAATTCTCGCCAATCCGGCTTTAGTGTCAGCTATGGTACTGAAACAACGTTATGGGAACTTAAATCTAGGCTACTGGAACGGATAGATAAGGGCCTTGCCTCTAAGCTGATGCTCTTGGACCTTTCAGATGCCTTCGACCTGGTGGACCATTCTATATTGGTCACCAGGTTGGAGGCAGTGGCTAACTTTTCTCCAGTAGCGGTAAGCTGGACTGCCTCTTTCCTTAACAACAGACAAAGTAGAGTCTTCTCTGGGAAAGCGGAGGCCTCTCCGGTCTCCGTTGATTTTGGCGTTTCCTCAGGGGGCCTGCATTTCTCCCTGGCTCTATAGTATATTTATGGTGCCTTTCTTTGCTTTGTTGGATCAGGAGGGCATCATGTTTACCAACTACGCAGACAACACTCAGTGCATCGTCCCCGTGGTTGGTACTCATACTAGGGACCTGGCAGAATTGAATAGAGCCTACACCACCATCGAGAATTGGATGGTTGAGAATAATTTAGCCTTGGATAGGGGCAAGACGTAGCTCCTGATCGTAGGTTTACAGTCAATACTTTCCAAGCTAAGCCCCACATATGACAGTTTCCAAATCGGCAAAGTCAAAATAACCCCTTTAAGAAAGTAAAAACTCTGGGTGTTATTCTAGACCAATAGCTCACCATGAAGTTCCACGTGGGCAGTATTGTTCATCAGCTACCTATTACAAACAACCACCCACTAACCAAACCACACCCCTTAATATCACCACACATAATACATCAGTCACGTCCACCACCCTCACCTCCACAAACAAACCCTGCACACCTCACATCAAATGTGCCCTCCTCAATGTACGCTTCCTCCCAGCTCATGCATCTGATATTCATGACCTCATAACCAATAATATTGACCTACTAGCCATCACAGAAACATGGTTACATGAAGCATCAGGCCCAGCCGTCACGCTTGCACTACCACCTGGCTTCACCGTACTCAGACAAGACAGACCTGAATGAATAGGAGGCGGAATAGCCCTCATCTACAAGGAGAACCTTCAGCTCCAACTTGTTAGTCACTCCTCGACCAACAACTCTGACCTCTTATCGACCAAACTCACACGGTCACCCAACAGCACTATCAACATTCACCTACTATATCACCCCCCAGGCCTCACCCCTGACTCTCAGGAAAACATCATCCACATCCTCAGCAATAATATCAAAAGCTCCACCAAAACCCTTCTTCTAGGAGACCTCAACCTGGGATTTAATGATGCTAAAGACACATCTGCAGTCGCCCTCTCCAAGGAACTTAGTGACCTAGACTTCACCCAAAAAGTAGAAAGTCCCACTCACGCCAAAGGCCGAATTCTAGACTGGATCGCAGACCATAACTGTCTCTCCTCTATCACCTCTATCTCATCACTGCCATGGACCGACCACAACTGCATCGAATTCTCGATTCCTATCACCAAAAACCACAAAATTCTGATCCCTGCTATCGCTGCACAAGTCAGAAGTTCTAAAAAACTCAAAGAGGACAACCTGCGCCCCCACCTCAACACCCCCAAACCAGCACCCCCTTTCGCTAATGACCCCAATATTCTGGCAGACATCTACAAAGATGTTGTCACTAAAGCCATCAATGAAATAGCACCACTCGAATGGAAAAAAGAAAAGAAATGACTACACACCAACTCCTGGTTCACTGAAGAACTGCACTCAATGCGTTCCCACAAAAGAACAGCTCTAAAAAACTGGCAATCCAACCCCTACAGCAGTACCAAAATCGAGTTCAACTTAATCTCCAACCAATACAAAACAGCCATCACTGCTGTTGAAGCCAACGCATTCAACAACAAATCTCTAATGCCAAATCGCACTCTAAAGAGATCTTCGCCATCTTCAACAAGCTCATCCCCCCCCCAATACACTGGATGAACTAATCAAAGATGAAGCTTGGTGTGCCAGCATTCAAACTGCCATGCTACACAAAACTGACCTTCTCCAAAAGAAAATCAAAGACCATTGCAAAGCACTATCTCAACAGACAGGTACCAAGCTTACTAACCCCCCACCCTCCTCGTCCAAGCCCACCATATCTGAATTCTCTTTCAGGGACGTCACTGAAACAGAAGTTATCAACCTACTAAAAAATCTCAAACCCTCCCCCTGTAAAGGCGATATTTGCCCACCAAAACTTGTCAAAGACTGCGCAGACTGCTTTGCGCCGCTCTTTACAGCTTTCATCAATGCGTCTTTTAAAACAGGCATTATCCCTGCTAGCCTCAAGCTAGCTTGGGTCTGGCCCCTCCTAAAAAAACCTACCCTCGACCCCCTAAAACCCAACAACTACAGACCAATAACCACAGTGCCATTCCTCCTGAAATTACTGGACAAAGCCGCACATTGCCAAATCCAGCACTTTCTGGAAACCCACTCCATCCTTCGGACTAGGCAATCAGGCTTCCGTAAAGGACACGGCACAGAAACAGCCCTGGTGGACCTGAAGAATCAGATCACCCAAATCATGGACAAGGGCAAGCCAGCTCTTCTGCTCCTTCTAGATTTCTCAGCCGCTTTCGATCTAGTTGACCACAAGACCCTCACTTCACACCTCGCACACTCTGCCAACTTTTCTAAAGAATCAGCCCTATGGGTCACCTCCTTCCTAGAGGGAAGCGCCATGAAAGTCTTCTCGGACATCGCCAATGCCACTCCCACGACAATCCACTGCAGGGTCCCTCAAGGATCCTGCACTGCACCCACACTTTACAACTTGTTCACTAAACCTCTTTTTGACAAACTCGACTCATACGGCATCACATACATGAACTACGCGGACGACACACAAGCACTTCTACCCCTTTCAGGTTCATACCACGACGACGCAAAGGCACTCCACTCGATCTATGCCATCATCCAGGCCTGGATGGCAGTACATGGCCTCTGCCTTAATGGAGACAAGACTGAAATCATGATATTAGGTCAACAGAGCACCCTAGACAAACTGGACATACTGTACGCCAACTTCTCCATTGACAACTCCATCATCCCCGTCTCCACAGCGGTAAAGACGCTGGGAGTATACATAGACTCCTCTCTATGTATGAACAGACAAGTAAGCGCAATCACCTCCTCATTTGCGTGCGCATACCACTAAACGCATAAACGCCATCAAGCCATACCTCTCCAAACCCAACTGCCTCTCCATAGCCAGAGCAACCATTGGAGCCAAACTGGACTATTGCAATGCCCTCCTAGCGGGCACATCAGCAAAAAACCTAAACAAACTCCAAGTCACACAGAACAATGCTCTCAGATCCGCTCTTAGCATCCCAAGAAGAGAGCATATCTCCCATGCCAGACATTCAGCCCAATGGCCCCCGGTCAAAGAACGGATCACACTCAAAATCCTCACCCTCACTCACAAATGCCTCTCTCTCTCCGCCCCGTCCTATCTATCAGAGACCATCTCCAAACCCTCCTCTGCCCGTCCCACCAGGACGCAATACACCAACTTACTCTGCATCCCACGCATCACAATAGCCAAAGCCGGTGGCCTAAGCTTCCCCTACATTGCTGCCAAGACCTGGAACGCTCTTCCTGCAGACATTAGAGCAGAAAACTCGCTCCCGATTTTTCGTAGGAAACTGAAGACCTCTTTCCTTGCACGATAATATGTGACCCCCGCGAATCCATGTAAATATACTGCATTGCTATTTGTACAAATATCATATCTGCCACTGTAAATAATGTACTCTTTGTTAATATTGTATTATTTGTAACCAAGATATGTCTAACAAGCGCCACGATTCCCCCGGGCTGACGTGCGCTCTACAAATCTGAATAAATAAATAAATACATTAAACTTTAGGACCGCCTTAGGCCTTTTATCACCCAGGCTAACGCCGAGACAATTGCCAGAGCAATTGTTGGAGCAAAAATTGATTACTGCTGCAGCCTCTTGGCTGGCCTTCTTAAAACAGGGGGGAATAGACTAGAGGTCATCCAAAACGGGGTCGTAAGGGATGTGATGGTGCGATCCCGTCGTGCCCACGTGTCAGCCGCCAGAAGAGGTGTTCACTGGCTCCCGGTGGAGTCCTGTGTGCGTTATCGTCTTTTAGTTATTACCTTTAAGTACACACAGGGCGTCATGCCCAGCTACTTGCAACATCTTATAGTGGAAAAAACTCAAAATAGATCTCTTCGATCGAGAACCAGAAACTCCTTTTGATTCCTAGATGCCGAACCAGAAAGGTCGAAAGGGGTGCTTTTTACATCTCAGCACCTAAAGCTTGGAATGACCTCCCCCTAGATATCTGGTGTCAGCCTAATTTGGTATCCTTTAAAAGGAAGTTGAAAACGTGGCAGCTTGCTTAACTTGTGCCTCCGGCCTTCCCCGTTACAGAATCTCCCACCAGTCCCCCACCCACCTCTTGTTTGTTAGCGCCCTAATGCCTCGGGGTCCAACGTCTGCGCTTTATAAATATTTAAAGTCACGTATATACAGGAAATAATTGTTGCACTAGTGACTGGGAGTCAGGACTGCCCGAAATTAGCCTCATGTAAATACCCAGCACTTTTCTACATGGATGGCACAGTACTAATCTCAACCACTCCACAGGGCCTAGAAAAAGCTCCATCTATTTTTCTGGCTAAGTGTTCTGAGCTTCACCTAAAAGTGAATGTGGGTCAATAAAAATCAATGGTGTTTAGTCCCCAGCCCTCCAAACATAGGGGGATCAATTTGTTTATTTATTTATAGTGCGCTCCAAACCCGGAGGTATCTGGGCGCATTGCAAGGATATGCATTGTCTTAGTTACACAGTAGGCAAAAGGCAATATACAGTAAGTCAATACAATAAAGGCATACAGTTAGTTACACAATAGGCAATACACAGTAAATTACAGTAACGGCATATAGAAATTTTCTTTACAGAGGCAGTCTATGCTGTAGACATGCATGGTTTCTTAGGTACAACATGAGCATACCGTATAATGATATATGATAATATTGTCAAGGAGATATGGGATATCAAGATGGCTGCAAAAAAAACAAAGACAAAAAAAAGAAAATGGGGGGTATAATACAGAGGACTGGAGATAACGTTACTATACATGCTTCGAGTTTGAGGGTGGCTATCAGGGTCTACTGAGGTGCATCTTTGGAGATGAGCCAAAGTTTGGTATCTTTACTAAATTTGTAGAAGGACTGGTCGTCTCTTAAGGTGGTGGGTAGGGAGTTCCAGAGTTGAGCAGCCATAATTGGAAAGCTGCTACTGCCTGCTTTTTTAAGTCTGAATCTGGAAACTCTTAGGCAACCAGAGTTAGTTGTCCTAGTAGGCCGGGTGGGATTGTTTTTGGTGAATTTGTCAATAAGGTACTGAGGGGCTGAATTGTTGAGACATTTGTAAGTCAGGGAAGCTGTTTTAAGTTGTATTCTCTCCTTAATGGAGAGCCAATTGTTTTCACGTCTAGTCGCTGAGATGTGTTGTCTTCTGTATATGCCCAGGGCAGTTCTGAGTGCATTATTCTGCAGGATCTGGAGTTTATGGATGATGTATTTACTGGCACCTATGTACAGTGCATTGCAGTAATCGATTTTAGACAGTATTAGAGCTCTGGCCAGGGTGGTGCAGCTTTTTGTGGAAAGAAAGGGTTTGCAGGTGTGAATGAGCTTGCAGGTGTATGCTGTCACCGAGGCTGTTGCACAGACCTGTTTGCGCAGACTCAGGGAGGAGTCTAGGTAAAAACCCAGTGTTTTTACCTCTTTTGCTACCTTAATGTCATTTCCATCAATATTGAAGGAAAGGTATTGATTGCTCAGTTTTTTCATATTGATGGGTGAGGCTAAGAGGAGCAGCTCAGTCTTCTCATCATTCAGGCAAAGACCATGTGTGGCCATCCAGGCCTGAATGATGAGGTAGATTTTATTAATAAGAGTGAGGTCTTCGTCGTTGTCGCCTGTCAGGAGTATGAGGAGTTAGGACAGTTTTTCTTAGTAAAACCATTCAACTGAGACAGTACAAGACTCCACTCCTAGTATAAGGCTGTACCACCTGAGTACATGGTAGCACAGACAGAGCAGCCAGGCTTATCTTAGGAGAGAGCGAGGGCTGTAGAATCGGTACAAATGAAATTGTAATAGAAATGATCCAAAGAAAGACTGAAACACTTTGTATTGTAAAAATAAAGCATTTATCTAAATACAGGTAGGCCCAGATACATCTAGCGGTAAGTAAGCACTAACACATTATATGAAATCACAATATAAAAACACAAAACTATACTTGAAGGTACACAGACCAAAGTATAAACCTTATTTGGAACCCCAGACAGTAGTTCTAGGGAAGGCAACACTTTTTCATACACATTCAGTATAGGTCACACCTATTCTTGGGGAGTAAAAACCAATGGTAACTTTCATGATTACATTCAATAATGCAAGGGCAGTAGACCCTACCAGTTATACACTGACTCTTAGTACAAATCACTTAATCAGTCAACAGGAAAATATACTTTTTGAGAATAGTGGAACACTTATTCCAGGTGCAGTAAAAACCTATAACTACTTTTGTGATAACACACAGTTATACTAGGTGAGTAAAACCTAAGGGTGTAATATTCAATTACAGGTGCTTGTGAGATCAGTGAACCACAGATAGAGATAAGCAATAACTCTTGTAACTTATTTTTGGATGGCACATAGATAACTTAAGGTAAGTAAATCCCACATACTTTGTTTAACCTCACAATGAGGGGGAAAGTAAAACCCGATGTTACACTTTACTGAATGACTCAAAGTTATTCTAGGTAGGCAACAACCTAATGCAGACTTATTCTGGACAGGCTAGCAGCAAGTCAGGGGAAGCAAGACCCAGTTGGGGGACACGCATCTGATGATACCAACAGTTGGATGACACTCGTACAATTACCCTGCAGGAATAATCTGGTGGAACCAACACTTTACATTTGGAAAGAGACACACCCTAATCACAGGAGAGTAAAATACCTTCACATCCACTTTCTATTAGAATGGCAAAACAGTTTCTAAGGAAGAAAATATGTTAATCATACTTTTGAGAATAATACATTACACATCCAAGGTAAGAACTTTTGTAACTGTTCACTCTTGGAGTTACAGTTACCAACTAACTCTTCACAAGTAAGTAACTTTGAAAAACGTATTTTCTTTTCTAGGTAAAAGTCTTTCCCTTTTTCTTGGAGCATGAGTGTTCTCAGTGACAGAAGGGGGGGATCACTAGGACTAGTGACAAACAGGCAGTGTCAGAATAGGTTCTTTAATAGCAAAAGTCAGAGTTCCTTAGAAAAACTGGGAAAACAGGTGAGTACTTTATTTCTGAGTTAGAAGAGGGCCCAGGGGCTTCGTAGAAGACAACCTAGCAGGATTCTAGTAGTGGGACTGGGTGTACTGGATGAGAGACCTACCCATCACAGAAAACAACCCACAGCTACACAGAAATTCTAAGAGACTTAAGGTAAGTACATACCCAAGCCAACACAGTACCTCAGCAATGAAGAAGATTGGAGGACTTCAGGGTCTTCAGCCAAATATCCGGTCAGTGGATTCCTTGTCGTGGTGACTGAAAACAAGACCTCAGAAGGAACTTTGCAGCAGGGATCGATGAAGTAGGGTCTCTGCAAGGTTTCCCTCGCAGCCGAATGCGGTTCTGCAGATTTGGGGCCTTTTCAAGGAGCACAAAAGGTTTCGGACTCAATTTGTGTCTCTGGAGATCCACCAGGATGCCCACGAAGTTTCAGCGAGATTCGGAATTTCGGAAGACTGTACCGCACAGTGGCTTGAGGTCCCAGGGTATTGGGGTATTGCAACAACGCACGGTCGTAGCAACGCGTTGGATGGCTCAAAATGTAGGTCTTCTTGAGTCTAGTGGGTCTCACCAGGCTCTCGGTCGAGGTCGTCGTTTTCGGAGTCCCCAGGTCGATTGGAAGGAAGGGCTATAGCAGGCCCCGGTTACACAGCAGGCTCTCCGGTCGCTGGAAATCGTTTCAGCCGCTTTTCCTTCATCCTCCTCTTCGGTTTCAGTTCCAGTGGTCGACTTTTCTTCAGCATCCAGGTTCACAGTATTTATCAGGAACTACAGCACAACCTCTGCATTCTCTCCCAGCATTTTACAAGAAGGGGCGGTCTGGTTGTCTAATCAGGACAGCCAGCACCCCACTGGGATTTGTCCCCATTCAAGCAAGGCGTAAGACAAAGGGCTGTGGAGTTTTGGACTCCTCCCTCGCTTCCTGCCCTCACAGACAGACTGGAGCCTGGGCGGGGAGTCCAGGGGACTTCTGCCGAAGATAAAAATCACACAAAGGAATTTTCCACCCTTGATATCAGGGGAAGGAACATGAAGCGACAAGAAACACTAAAATGGCAAAAAAAGAAGACAGGGGCCATTTTGGGAAAATGAGCACCCTTAGTTGCCTTTACTGCAGCTGTGAACACAGCCCGCGGTAAAGGTGCACCACATTAATACTGGGTATCACTGCCAACAGCCACTGAAGGTAAGCTTGTCCCTGTAACAGAATTGTTACAGTTTTAGTGTGAAAGGGGATACATTGTATCTCCCCAGCACTCCATGTAAGGTGGGGTGTGCTGGCTTCACAGAATAAAATGTAAAAGGCAGCCAAAGATCCATTCTATCCTGGGAAACTGTAGTTCTCTCAAGGTTAGCAAAAGAAAGTTAAGAGGGGAGCCAATAAGTTGTTAAAGAGGATAACTTTAAAAAGACTATGGACAGTCTTAAAAATGGCACCCATAAAAACAGTTAAAGATTATTTGAGTGTGGAAAAAGGTTCCCATACACTGAGGTATTAAGGAAAAATATCCCACTAGTAAAGCAAAAAGTTCTGGGGTTGACCCGGGTCAGGAAGATTTACCAGTTCTGTGAAAAATGTAGGTGCCTTTCCCCGGCTTACTACGTGAGAGAAAAAATAAAATAGCAGACACAACTCCTTGTCGGGGAAAGAGGCACTGAGACCCGGCTGCAAGAGTTCAAAGGATGGTTTATTTCTCCAGCTAGGAAATAACCCAAAAAACTCTCCAAATCTCATTACATCATACTTGTATTTATATTAGTTAAAGTAACTAACAAAAAATGCTTAATGGACCCAATTGGCCAGACGGTGTGGTGCTGTAGGTGTGGGTAGCATCTGTTCCTCCTGGTTGGCTGAGTAGCTGACAGACGTCAAACATCTTGTGCTCCATGCAGGCCAGGGTCCGGTCACTGTGGTCACTACCTAAGCTAATATGTTACACACTAAATAACAAATTATTTAAAACATTTTATGCTACTTGTTACATTTCTACATAAGTCACACACAATGATTATTGTCAGTACAATTGGGTCATTCGTGGCTTTAATTGAAGGCCTTGACCTTATTGTGCATGTAGAAGAATCAGGCTGTGTTTCGCATCTTTTCCTAGGTTTCAAACTCATTAGTGCAAGTAAAAGCATATATAGTAGTAAAAATGCTTAAGGTTACTAAGGAGTGTATTGGGTGGATTTCGCAGCACAGGCGAGGGTCTTGCACTTGAAAGAAATACCTTACAGGGGGTGCAGGGTCAGGATGGCAATAAATTGTTCTAATGGGGGTGGGTGGCTTGCACGTTTATGAGGACGAATCGAGCAGAAAGTGCTTAGCTCATCCTGGTTCACATGCCGGTTCTCAGACGAACAGTGATCTCAGAGGAAGAAAACTGTAGCATATTTATTGATTGAACTTTCTCCAGCTTCAGCGTGAGAATGGTAGCGCAGAGCTTTCCTTCGCAGGGGGAGTGCAAGGGTGGGGGCCGGCCAGCTACCTGCGCGCCTTGTGTGTGTGTCTCTGGCTTGGCTGCTGCGGTGGAAGGGGAGCTGAGCATTGCTGTACTATCGCAGTGAGGCCTGTTTACCCAAGATGGAGTCGAAAGGGGGCACAAAAGATGGATGCCCCGTGTCTTGCTCAGTAGTCCCCATCTATGTAGCAGTCAACCGTGGTTAACTTTACATAAGGGCAAGGGGCAATCCCACTACCGGAGGCATGTAGTCCAAGCCTTGTACTGAGGAGCGTACGATGCGAGGGGGCCTGAGCACCCCTCGCTCCCATACATTCCCCCCTTTCGTTACATCTAAAGTAACAAACTACTTTATTTCGTTCTTTCCGTTCTCCCTTCGGTAGCGTTCAGCTTCAGCCACAGCCTCATCCGAAGCCGGTGTATCGTTTATTGGCATCCATGCTTTGCACACACTTCTTAAGCTGTTACCTCTTCTTGCATATTCTTCTGGGGTGACCATTAAGTATATCCCACCATCCCCATCTAAATCTATCCAAACCTCGTTATACCACAGCAAGTTTTTTGATTCTCTAATGGTAGTGTAATGTAGATTATCGACCACGTCCCCATACTGTCTATAGATGGCAGTCATCCTATACTGTGGTGTGGTGTATTCTCCGGTTTGTACTTGGGCATCTATCATGGTAGCCACCGTTGTCTGTCGTCCCACGGTTACCATCATCATTGCTGAATTAGGCATATTATTTTCACAGCATCTTAATCACAGTTGGCACACACAGAATGTTAGGAGAAGAAAGACTATGATGGGAATGAGTATCTTCGCTGCAATGTTCACCCATGATGGTATCCAGCTGAACAGATCGTAGAACCATGTATTGTTGTCTACTCCACCTTCTGCTCTCCTTCTTTCTCCTAAATGATGCACTGCTGTTATCACATGTGACAGTGTCCCGTTATCAGCATCGGAAGTTGGTACGAACGTGCAAGACACCCCCCCAATTTTTTTGCAAACACCACCGTCCATCACCGTGATAAGATCTGAGGCATATCCGTTTTTGCATCGTCATTAGGCGCAGTGCACGGAGCTCTATTTTTATGATGTTGAATCCTTCTTCAGTGTCGTTGGCCAGCTGGATGAGCTCCCAGCATGTTATCTGCAGCCATTTCGCGTTAGCCCTTGCTTGAACGGATCTTTTACTGCGTGACAACTTGGTTTTCAAAGTTTCTTCTGACAATAGTTTGTATGCTGAGGGGTCCGTGATTGTCTCATTGGGCGCTGTCGATGGTTCAGCCGATTGCCCTACCTCCGATGTGTCAGTCGATTGGCCTGCTGTCGATGTGTCAGCCTAAGGCCTTGCTGTAAACTGGACGTGGCTCTCTGGTATCACCATTAGTGCTGAGTGAAGTGTGGCTAGGGCAAAAGTGCCCCTCCAGGATGCTGGGAGATGCAGCTAAGCTCGTTTGCCACAGATCCAGTATATGTCCATTAATGCAGCAGTGCCTTTTTTCATAACTGGCATTATTAAAGTCTTATTGCACTGCCGTACGGTTCCCATGTTCACCTTCCCTTCTCCATGGAAGCAAAGTTTGTGCAGTATTTCCTTTTGAATCTTTATGGGTCTCTCCAGGGGTGTGACCCATGTCAGCTTGGTGATATGCTGTGACCAGATGGGGATGCACGTTTCTTTTGCCCATTCGTATGTTTCATCTGGCAGCCCTCGAAGCCCCTCAGCTTTGCATTCAATCGTTTCATCATGCCACTTGTCATCTGCATATCTTGTCCCTTTTATAATGAAAAATGGCTCCTGGAGGCAGATTACTCCTTGTCGTCTGCTGGTGCAAGTTTGTTCATTTTCCAATTTTTCCATAGTGACTGTGTGTGCTTGAAATGTCTTTTATTCTACACAGCATCAGATGAATCAAACATTGGGCCTCAGACAAGGGTACGCCTGTAGAATTAACATTTTTGGGGTTCCAGTTGCGTGAGGAATAAGTGAGCACACGTAACAACTTTCATTACTTGCTTGCTTTTCTGCGGCGCTCATGTCTGAATACCATTTGTTTGATTGGTCAGGGTGTCGGGGGGTCCTCTATTTCATCTAGCCCTAGGTTATGATAAATATTGTATCTGTTTTTTCCCACCCCCCTTTTTCTCCTCCTGTTTTTTAATTGGGTACCAACTCGTGGATATTGCAGCGGGAATGTTCTAGACCATGCTTCATCTATGTTGTTCATGGTGACGTGTGTATTCAGTAGTGGTTTCTGGTGCAGTGTGTGTACGCATGCTTGTATTTCTGGAATTAGTTAACCAATAGTAATCATCATTTACATTCCATCCAGGCTCTATTTCCTTGGCTCCAATATTATTCAACAATAGAATAACAGTTTTGTTTACATGCAGTTGTTCAAGGGGCAACGTTATATTTTTACTATTCAATTCAATGTTATAAGTGTACTTCAAAATAGCCGTTGCTTCAGTCCATATTAGTTTAGACCCTGGTTTTGTCATATCAGTTCCGCTCCCCCCATGTTCATTTCATTTGCCACATATAAAACAACATTATAGCAAATAAGATAAAACATCATTATTGCAAATAGTATGGCAGCATATTTTATAACACATTCCAAATTATTTAGTCTACTGGCCCTAGTGGCATCCCTATTTCTATCTAACATTTCCGCTTGCTCAGCCATTTAGTCGCGTTGGCTCATGTTGAACCTATGTGGCCGAGACAAATTTGTTAAGTCATATGAAAAGAAACATATTTGCAATTGTTCATTCTTTTTCATTTGTTTACTCAGTTAGGCATTTAACAATTCCTTTTCATTTCATCATGGAAATAATGAGGAAAAATAGAAAAAACAACACAATTTATATGAGAAGAAGAGAGAGAGAGAGAGAGATAGAGAGAGAGAGAGAAAGAGAGAGAGAGAGAGAGAGACAAAATATGTAAAACCTTTGCTTTTTCCCCTATACTTTCCCTGTCTAAGTTGCAATTTTCATCATATCAACCTGTGCCAGTGATGGCATCCACACAGTCGGTTTCATTTTGGGGAGGTGCAACACTGGGTGCCCTTCTCACGTCTGAGAGGTGCACCCAGTACTTTAACCCCGTAAGTTTAACTTCAGTTGGGGTACTGTGTATGGACCATGAAATCTTGGTGAATTACACCTTCTTACAAAATTTCTGACAAGAATCTGCTCCCCTGTCATTAAAGGCCCCTCCGGGCTGTCTGCTGTCGGCATGGAGGTGTCTGTTGCTACATCTTCAGTAAATGGTGAAACAATTTGTTTTGCTATGCTGCGTACTGCGCGCGTTAGCTGTGTTAGGTATTCCTTAAACTCTTCTCCCAGCACTGTGGCAGCCCTGTGAGCATCAGACGCCCTCCTAACAGGGGAGAGCGGTGTGTGCATTCTCCTTCCCGTCACAATTTCGTGCGGGCTTAAATGATGATTCTTGCATGGTTGATTTGAGTTGGAACAGTGCTAGGGGCAGACAATATACCCAATTTTTTTTCAACGTGCTGCATAATTTCGATAAATTGCTTTTGAGCAGCCCGTTGATCCTCTCCACAACTCCATTGGCCATTGGATGATAAATCAAACATAGTTTGTGTTTCACCCCCAGAAGGGAGGTCACTTCCTTGAAGAGGTCATTCACAAAGTGCGTGCCGTTGTCTGAACGGATCACGTCACAGATTCCTCACCGCGAGAATACTTCTCGCACAAGGAACTTGGCAGCACATTTTGCATCAGGATGGGGACATGGGCCGGCTTCTACCCACCGTGAAAAAGGGCATACCACCACAATCAAGTATCTTGCTCCATTACATCTTTCTCCCCACGCAGAGTTCATAATGTCATTCCTGAATTGTAAGTTTGGCATGTAGTACATTCAATCACAAATTTAGACAAGTATTCGTGTAGATTAGGAACAAACCAATCCTCTTGAATATCTGAGGCAATGTGTTGTTTTGCAACGTGAGCTGGGAAATGCAGTTGTTGGAATGCTACTTCTAATAATTCTACAGGCATCACTACCTTGCCTGTCGTCTCCTGTCTCCAAATGAGATCTGTGGCTGATTGCTTACACCCTTGTTTGCCCCACAACTCCTGCTCTTCTGGTGGGGCCCTTCTCTGGAGTTCTATCAACTATGCTATGGGCGTGTTATTGTATGCTTCTGCTGGTTGTTCTGCTGTGGTTGTTTTTACAATGTACACTGATGTTGGTGTCTTATTGAAGTACAAGGCCTCCTTTGCTGCTGCGTCAGTTGCCGCGTTCCCCAATGAGACGGCGTCTGTGTTATTGGTATGGGCTTGGCATTTAACCACCGCTACTACAGATGGTTCTGCTAAAGCTTCTATTAGTTCATTTAGCAATGTGGCATGTTGTACAGGGGACCCGTCTGCTCTTCTGAACCCTCTCCTTCGCCAACGTGATAGCCCTGAGCGAACTGTGGTGGTGACATAAACTGAGTCTGAATATATTGTCACGGCACAATCTTTGGCTGTGTGTAACGCACTGATTAGTGCAGTCAGTTCGGCTGCTTGTGCAGAGTAGTGTGAAGGGAGGCGTTTTTGAACAATCACTTCGTATGTGTCTTCTTCCATGCGCACTACCGCCATCCCCACATGTTTCTCTCCTGTCTGAGTTTATGGATGCTGACCCGTCTATAAAATAAATTTCTCCTTCTGTAAGGGCGTTTTCTCTTGCTTTGGGAATGTCATCGCCCTCTCCCTCATATGTGCTACAATCGTGTTCCTGTAAATCCTCAGTTGTGCATGGCTCTGTATTGAATGTGGCTGGGTTCACTGTCTTGCATCTGACCACATGTACATTTGGACTTGATACTATTATTTCATAAGCAGAGGCTCTCTGTATTGTGAGGGTAGATTTTGATCTTTCCAAGATAGCAAATAACGAGTGTTCCGCATATAGCGTCACTTAACATCCCATTACGATTGTGGCACTTTTCTCAATGGCGAAGGCCGCTGCAGCGAGGGCCTGTTCGCAAGCGAAATGTCCCTGCATTACTTGGTCTAATATTCCACTGTAGTATGCCAATGGTTTGTGGCCTAGCGATGTCTTTTGTGTCAATACTGCTGTCATTAATATTCCATTGCTGTGTGAAAACAGGAAAAATTCCCTTTCATAATCTGGATTTGCAAGGACTGGGGCGTCTGAAATAAGGTCTTTTAATCGAGAGAATTGGGCAATTGTCTCCTGTGTCCATTTTATTGGGGCTCTGTTCTTTTGTGCTTCTTTCAGTGCTTGTAGCATCGGCCGTGTGTATGCTGCGTAATCGAGGATCCACGCTCGGCAATAGTTACATATGCCAAGAAATTTCTGCATGTCCTTCACCGTTTTTCGTAAAATAATGTGTCGAATAGCCGCTGCTCTGTCTGGTAGTATTCTTTTTCCATCTTTAGATATCTGCTGGCCAAGATGCACAACGTCCGCAAGGCAGTATTGTAACTTTCCTTTGTCCACCTTGTATCCCTTGGCAGCCAATACGTTAAGCAGTATTATCGAGTCTTCTCTACACTCTTCTTCTGTTTTGCTGCAGACGAGTAAATCGTCTACGTACTGTTAATGGTGCTCCCTACATCTATGTTGCCAATGTCTTCTCGTAGTACTCTGTTAAAAATGCTTGGGCTCTCGCAATAGCACTGTGGGAGTCTGCGATGTTCATATCTGCTGTTTCCTAATGTAAAAGCTGCAAGGTACTGCGACTCTGGTGCGAGTGGTACAGAGAAAAAGGCATTTTTCAGATTAATGACAGTGAAGCAAGTTGCCTCTTTTGGTATACTGCACAATATTGATGCCGGGTTAGGCACTAAAGGTAACTCTTTTCGGATGACGTCACTGAGTGGGCGGAGGTCCTGGACCATTCTCCACGCCCCTCCTTTTGCTTTCTTAATCGGAAAAATCGCTGTGCTGCATGGGGAAGTTGATGGCACTAAAATACCTTGGCTTAGGAGTGCATTCACTGTTTCTCTAATACCTTCCTCTGCTTCTTTTGATATTGGGTATTGTTTCACTCTGGGTGGGAGGGCACCTGGTTTCAGTTTAATTTTTATGGGAGTTACCTCGTGCAACAATCCCACATCGTGTGGTCCTGTAGTCCAAATTTCAGGTGCTACCCTGGCCATGTCTTCTTCAAATATTGTCAGTGGGACCTTTATGTTAGCCATGAGTGGGTTGCGTATTTCTCTGTATTGAATTATTATGTCACATGGTATGCTTATTTCCATTATTATTTCTCCATCCCCTTCGTAATCAGTAAACAATTCTTCATCAGTTACATCTTTTAGCATTATGTTTGGCTCTATACATAGCACACTTCTCCACTCGCGTCCTTGCGTGTCCAGGCCTATGACCACAATGCGTTTGTTGGAAACTTGAACTGCCTCAATGTCTATAGACATAATTGTGCCTGGCACTACATCTGTTGGTGTGATTGGGCGGAATATAAAGTCGGATGGTATTCTCCACTCTTTTTGTGTTATTTCAGGCACTACTCGGGCTAATACCTGTATTCCATAGACGAACATGTCCATGTCAATGGGAATCCCTCTTACTGCCACTTCCTTTGTAATCGTGCTTATTATCAAGAGTGCCCGTACGGGGCATACCCCTGGCGTCGAGCACACTATTCCTCTTTCAGTAAAGGCTATGGTCATGTTCAACTTACTGAGCAAGTCTCGTCCCATCAAATTGATTAGCGCGTCTTCATAATACAATAAGGGTGCACGCACTGTTTTTCCCCCCACTGTTACATCAAGATCTTTTGTATAAGAAAATTTTAAAATAGCCCCAGAGAACCCCTGCGTCTCCAAATTTCTTCCCGAGAGCTGAAACCGCCCTTCTGTGAGGCGTGATTTTTCTGCTCCAGAGTCTACCATAAACTGCTTGTTTCCTATCTCTGCTGCCACTAGTGGTTCCTCATTTGCACTTTGTGTGGTGGATAGGACTGGACACACAAGTGCTCCCTGTGGGCTGTCCTAGTCTTGGTATCTTTGCTGACCTGGCATTGAAAAAACGTTGTCACCCACGACCGTTACGCCGCGGAATGGTGCAGGGGCACCATTTGCGGCCGCTGCAAAAGGGTTATTGTTTATGTTCCCTACTGGGTTTTGTCTCGCCATGGGCTGTAGTGCTTTTTGCTGTTGTGGCTGCTGCTGCTGTTGCTGCTGTTGTGGGGCTTGCTGTCTCTGTTGCATTTGGGGGTCACAGCAGTATTGATCCTGTTGTCCCCCCCTCCCCATTGGAGCTCCACAAGGGCTACCTGGGTGTGGGCAGCCCCACCCCTGTTCATTGTTCATGGGCTGTTGTTGCTGCCCTTGAAAATACCCTGCTGGTCGCATTCTACAATCTCGTGAATAATGTCCCCATCTTCCACAATTCCAACACGACCCCTGTTGTCCTCCTCTTGGTCCTTGCCCACCATACCCTCTGTTTCCCATTCCTCTGTATCCTCCCCTTTGCCCGCGGTACCCACCTCTTCCTTGGGCCGGCCTGTTCTGCCACTGCGATCCTTGGCATGGCATTTCCTCTCCGTTCCACTGTCCTTGGTCCTCTCCAACCCACTGTGCTGCTATCCCAACGGGCCTTCCTCCCGCGTTTTCCTCTCCTTCGTTTCCTCTGTCTGCTGTTGCACTGGCAGTAATGGCGGCGACCTTCACTAATTTCGTCTGTACTAATTTTGCTTCGTCAGCCAGCCTCTTTTGCGTGACCTCCTTTTCCTTCTCCTTGATCCTCCTCCAGTGGTGTACAATTATGCTCTGAATTTCAGGCCACCCTTTGGCTTCGATCCCAGCTATTTTGTCCAAGGCCTTCTGCACCTCTTTCGGCAACCCCTTTTTAATGATAAAATAGAATAAAGCTGTTGATTGATTCCATGCCGTACCAGTTTCGCTTCTCCATAATTCTTGCACTCGCAAAATGAATTGCGCAGGGTCCTCGTTCTCCTCCATCATGCACTGCATCACTGCATGTAAATCTGGAACGTCTGGAAATGCACGCCGCAATGCATCCCACACTTGTGCTCGAACATTGTTAAATGGTGATCCATCGTGTCGGTCACAGCTCATCGTTACTCCCGGGAACCCTGCCCTTTCCCAGATTGTGTCTGCTTGGTCCCCGATTGCTGAAACTACGACTTTTTACATCACCTATAGCTAACGGCACACCTGCCTTGTTATTCTCAAATACATGTATCCACTTACCTGCCCCTCCCGTCAGCGGGGGGAGGAGTTTTAACAAGTTGGTTTTGTCCATTTGGGCCCACGGAATGTAGTTTGGCCTACCTGCTCCTTTATGTATTAGTGGCATTTGTAGTTTCTGTTTCTTTCCCGTTCTGCTTGTATTCCCTTTTTTAGTTTTACTTACCAATATGTTTCCTATCCTCCCTGTTCGTTGTCTTAATCTACCTTGCCATAATGGTGGCGATAGTGTGTCTGGGTAACGGCGGTTTGGTAGTGGGGACCCCTCTGCAGCAGCTGCCTCTTTGTATTAATCTAAATCGTCCCATATTTCTTCTATTTCTGACTGTAGCTCGTTATTATCCTCCCACTTTTCCTTAGGTTCACTTCCTTGTCTTTCACCCAGATCTCCACTTTGTTGACTCTCTGGTGTATCTGGGCGTATAATTCTCACTGGCTTGTTATTCAATTGGAACAGGAACTGTCCTGACTGCCACTCTTGTTCTTGCCTCTGCTGCGATGACGTCCCTTGTGATACTATTGACTGCCCGGATACCGAGGCTGCTGGGGTTGCATTGCTTGCTGTCCCGATCGGAGGTGTGAGATCTGCCAGTGACAGCGGGGGTACCTCCCCTCCCCCTGGCAGCATTTGCCCTTTGTCACATAAAGATCTTAACTGTGTTATTTCCATTTGTGCGTGTGCTAGCTGACGGTTCAAATCACCTGTTAAACGTGCTATATCCACAGGAGGCGCGCTCGTGGGGCCATATAGGCCTCCTTTGTCATATGGTGAAGGTTCGGTGGCTATTGCCCCGCCTTGGGCAGTGGCGGTGGGTGGTATATACAGGGGTTCACTAAACCCTACCGCTGGCCTAGTCATTAAGGGATAGATTTTTGTTACTTCGTTTTCGGTTGTAGTTGTTGAGCATTCCCCTTTTGGTGTCCCGCCTACTTATTCAGGGTTTTTCTGCTTTTCTGTCATTCGGCTTGTACCTACCTATGCCGTCGGGGCAACTTCCTCAAACATTCGCCATAAATCTAACACTTCTCTCCGGTTCTGTAACTGTTTCCCTTTGTATCGCGCTACTAGCAAATGTGTTGATACTAGGTCCAACACTCTTTTGTCAAATGATCCTCCTTCTGGCCAAATTGGTGTGACCCCGTCTCCCTTTATCTCAGTGATCCACTGATCGTGATACTTCTGTATCATGTCGCTACATAATGGAAGGTGCTGGCAAATATGTGCTAGTGGTGTTACTCCCCCCATGGCAATGTTTCTTTTCCTTTCTTGTGTATTCTGGTACCCTTGAATCTCTTCCCACCTCCAACTTGGTATGTCAGTTACAATATGTGGAAATAATATGTTCTTTATCAATGCTCACAATTACCATATGTCACATTAGCTTTCTGAGAGGTGTTACCTGATCACCCCTCACAGTTTATTTCTTCTGCTTTACCTTATATCAATCACAAATTACTTGTATTAAAATACTTAAGCGTGTTCAACAAGACATACATAAAAGCAGACCAACAAACATATAATCATGCAACATACACATGCACTGCCTGCAGGCGTTTGTTCTTTCCCTATTCCCGTTACTGTCCCTTTTTTTTTCTTCTTCCCTAAACTGCCTACTATTTCGCATTCACTCCCCACCTCTTTCACCTTTATTGTGTCTCAAGATTTCTTACTTCCACGGAAAAAGAATATTCTAAAAACTACTCTGAGCCTACACGAGACCCCTACTATTTTTCTCTTTACCTCTATTCTGCACTTGGTCGGGACAAATGCTACGCGGCGCCGCCTTCTACCCCCTACAGGCCAGGATACCACTTCTCTTCTTCTTCTCACAACACCTAATGGCCATGTAAAGGATAGATCAGAAAAGCCTCACCGTCACTCACGCAGACCCTATTCTTGGCTACCTTCCCTTTGTTGCTAATTCCCTTCTTCCCGTATTTCCCCTTACCTTCCTTTGGGGTCTTTGCAACCGGGACTCCACGTGTTCAGTCAGGTACTCTGAGGGTCGCCGCTCACGGCCGGACCTCGCTCAGGTCCGTCCCCCAACCAAGCCGTGGCCTGCTTTGGCGAGCAGCTTTTTTGATCGGGTATTCGTCAACCGGGAACCCTTGACCCTTTCTTCTTGGTGTGCACAGTCTGGTCAACCACAGAGGCGATGGTTCTGCTGGGGGGCACCCTGGATCTCGCTGCCGGGCGGCGCACGCCTCAAGGCACCTCTCTAAATCACGTTGCGGGGTCACCAAAAATGTAGGTGCCTTTCCCCGGCTTACTACGTGTGAGAGAAAAAATAAAATAGCAGACAACCCCTTGTCGGGGAAAGAGGCACTGAGCCCCGGTTGCAAGAGTTCAAAGGGTGGTTTATTTCTCCAGCTAGGAAATAACCCAAAAAAACTCTCACAAATCTCATTACATCATACTTGTATTTATATTAGTTAAAGTAACTATAACAAAAAATGCTAAATGGACCCGATTGGCCAGCCGTTGTGGTGCTGTAGGGGTGGGTAGCATCTCTTCCTCCTGGTTGGCCAAGTAGCTGACGGACGTCAAACATCTTGTGCTCCATGCAGGCCAGGGTCCGGTCACTGTGGTCACTACCTAAGCTAATATGTTGCACACTAAATAACAAATGATTTAAAACATTTTATTCTACTACATAAGTCACACACAATGATTATTGTCAGTACAATTGCCAGCTTTAATTGAAGGCCTTGACTTATTGTGCATGTAGAAGAATCAGGCTGTGTTTCGCATCTTTTCCTAGGTTTCAAACTCATTAGTGCAAGTAAAAGCATATATAGTAGTAAAAATGCTTAAGGTTACTAAGGAGTGTATTGGGTGGATTTCGCAGCACAGGCGAGGGTCTGGCACTTGAAAGAAATACCTTACAAGGGGTGCAGGGTCAGGATGGTAATAAATTGTTCTAATGGGGGTGGGTGGGTTGCACGTTTATGAGGACGAATCGAGCAGAAAGTGCTTAGCTCATCCTGGTTCACATGCCGGTTCTCAGACGAACAGTGATCTCAGAGGAAGAAAACTGTAGAATATTGATTGTTGCAACTTTCTCCAGCTTCAGCGTGGGAATGGAAGCGCAGAGCTTTCCTTCGCAGGGGGAGTGCAAGGGTGGGGGCCAGCCAGCTGCCTGCCCGCCTTGTGTGTGTGTCTCTGTTGTCCTTGGCTGCTGCGGTGGAAGGGGAGCTGAGAATTGCTGTACTATCGCAGTGAGGCCTGTTTACCCAAGATGGAGTCGAAAGGGGGCACAAAAGATGGATGCCCCGTGTCTTGGTCAGAAGTCCCATCTATGTAGCAGTCAACCGTGGTTAACTTTACATAAGGGCAAGGGGCAATCCCACTACCGGAGGCAAGTGGTCCAAGCCTTGTACTGAGGAGCGTACGATGCGAGGGGGCCTGAGGACCCCTCGCTCCCATACACAAACTTACCTAAAATGATGATCTAGGGGTCATCTGCATAATTAGTGTAGGTGACACCCAGATGGTCCACATCATCAAACAATGGTTTGGTGAACACATTATACATGGAAGGCGAAACACAGGATCCTTGTGGGACAATTTGAAAGTGGGAGGTGGCATGATTGAACAAGTGGACCGTTTCCATTATCATGGGGTGAGATTCCAGGAGCATCCGGGCTGGGTTGCCCAGGTTGATAAAGCAGCAATCAATCTGGTGAAATAAAGTGGTTCTGTTAGGTGGTATTTTTGCAGCCATGGCAGTTGTGCCATGTCCGTGTTAGGGGAGTTTTCGTAAAGTCCTACTGGCAGTAAGACTTCAGTAAGCTATCTCAGTGGTTTGTAGATCTCAAACTTTTAGTATCAGTCTGTACTAACTCAGGACCTTGGTACAGTGGCAGATCAGTCAGGCTTATCTTCAGAGGAAGATGTGAGCTGCAGGTAAATACACTGAACCTTAGTTAGACATGCACACCAAAGAAAGGTACACATGGAATTTATATAAAATTATATATTTATTATATATACACCAGAATCACTTGAAATACTTTAGACTTTTACACTAGAACACTTGGGAATACTTGAGAAAAACACTTTCATGTTGGTGCAAGGTTGCATTTGTAGCAACGTTAGAAAGGGAAAAGACAATGTTATCCTTTTCACCTGTTATTATGTGCACTTGCGGTTTCTAACAGTTATAGGGTAATACATTTACTCTGCAAATACATATAGTAAAGTGACTTTAAGAGAGACAAATGGTTAGTTAGTGAGACATTAGGTTGGTTCAAGGTTCTAGAGAGGGTTTCTTCCAAGTCAAAAAAGCAACCCTAGCGAAAGGCAGTTCGGAGAGGGCTCAAAGTCTTGACAAGCAGCAAAATATGAAGAGTTTGAGGAGTCCTTCCGGTCTCTAGCGTTATAGATGCAGCAGTTAACAACTAACAAGGGAGACCTGTAAAAAGGCACGATGAAGGGACACAAGCAGCAGCTGAGTTGGAGGTAAGAGTTGGGTGACCCTGGACACCTCTGGGTGCACTCCAACGCTCTGGAGCGACTTCTTGGAATCAGGTTCAGCAATACCTTTTTCCACACACTACCTTAAGTTTGAAGAAAATGTTTGTGATGAATGCTCTGTGATGTTGCAGCTCTGGACCCAACCTCTGGATTCCTTGGTCTGATGACTGAAGGTAGGACAATGGACAGGGTCTCTCAGCAGCAGTCTCGAGTGAGGACCTTGGGCATGACTTTCAGCAACTTCTTGGTTCACTCTGCTGTTTTGGCATCTTTTCTGCAGCACCAATAAAGGACACAGATCGTCCGGTCAATCTTCTTTGCTTCTTGCAGTCCCGCACTCAGGTTAGGGGGTTTGGGCGAGTTGGATCAGATCTCTGGAGGGTCCTTAAGGGTTCAGCAAAGATTTGGACGGATTCGGCCTTTCCACGACAATGCACTCAAAATGGGCAGCAGGCCTCCTGGAATTGGGGTTCTGCAGCTCTGGAATCGCCCAGGACTTCGGGAGATGGCTTGTTTCAAAGTTCGCCTTGGGACTGGTTGTTCCCACCAGCCAAAGGGAAGGAGCCGTCCTCTTCGGAGCTCCTCTGTCGCTTAGAAAACAGGATCAGGACAGCAGTGTTTGCTTCACAGTGTTGCAAAGGGTCTGCAGGGGTCTCTGGTCATCGTCTTCTTTGGTTACTTCAGCTTCCCGTGGTAGACTTGCTTTGGTCTCCAGAAGCCTCACCTTTTATACAGTTCCAGCACACACTCCTTTGCAATCTTGCTCAGCATTTTACATAAAGGGGCGTTTGGCTGTCCAATCAGGACAGCCAGACCCCCTGTGGGAGCTGGTCCCATCAGGCACTCTGACTTACAAAGCACAGGGGGGTGGAAGACTCCTACCCCACTTCCTGCCTGCCAAGACACTCTGGAGCTGAGGCAAAACACACACACTGACCTCCACCTCCAAGAATGGTAGAAGAAGGGCTAACAAAGTACAATCACAATAGTAATGTAAAAAAAAGAAGGGAGGCCCCAAGTTGGTACTTGGGTGCCCCTATTGTGCACTACCGAGGCTATGGACATAGCCTGCAGTATATAAATTACACAATTGTTGGTAGAACACGTCCATTGCCACCAGCCATAACTAGGAGATTGTCTATGTGACTAAAACGTCACAGGAGTAGGGAGAAGGGGGATACTAGGTATCCCTTTGGCACTCCACTGAAGGTGGTGTGTGCCAATCTCTCATACTATAGAGTTTAGGGAGAGATACTATCATTAAGAACTGTAGTTACTTGAGGATATAGAAAAAGAATATTATTCAAGGAGGACCCTAAGGGTCCCTAGCAACACTGCCCATAAGGAGCTGTGTGCTGCAGTAGTAAAAACACAGGTGCCTTTTAGAGCTATGGAGCAGACAGACTCCATAGTACAGGTAGAATAGAAAGAATAGAGTTCCAAAAGACAGAGCCCATAACAATGAATGAGAGGGAAAAGGTTCCACTCATTCAGGATTGAAAGAAAAAGGTCCGGAAGTCCAGGAAAAGTGCTGGCAGTCTCACTAGGAGAGGGGATGAAGCATAGAAATGATATATCTCCCTAATAGTCCGCGGCTCTGGACCTACATAGAAAGCAAGTTCAGCCTGCAGTGCTCTATGGGTCAGTGCTGTGGGGCCATGCAAAGGCTTGCCAACTGAACATAAAAGAGAAAACATTTTTAAAACAACTATTGCTTCTTCCCAGGAGTGCTCCTTCTGCCCCGACTAACTTGGAGTTTGACATAATTCCCATGGGCACCCTGGCCATGTTCAACCCAGTCTTCTTTAGGATGAGAGTCTGGTCTCAACCGGGCCTGGAAAAGAAAAGTGTAGGGAGGCGTTTTCTCCCCTTATGTCGCTGAGTGGAGGCAAAAGCCTCAAATGGTTTGCTCACATCAAGAAGATGCTGCATAGGCTGGGTGTCAGTGAACTCTGGAGTGATCCAAGAGGGAGTAGATGCTCAGCCTTGATTAAAGCAAAGATCTCTGCTAGGCGGATTGCAATGGAGCTTCTTTTTGAGGACGGCACCAAGTGTAAGCTCGGTCGTGTCTATATTGCCCACTTTAGTGAGCCAGGCTTTAGGCAGTACCTGGATGAAATCTCGCCCCCCATTCGATAGATCTTTGTATATGCGTCTGCGACTGGGCATTTTTCCAGTCGCTGTGTGGACCCAGGGTTGTTGCCCCTCAGCATCTGATACCTGTTCTATGTGTAGCAGCACAAGAGAAACAGTGCCACACTTCTTTCTACTCTGTGAAATGTCTAAGAGGCCGAGACTCCTGCTCCTAAAGCTGGTTCTTTTTTTTGATAACACATTTTATTACATTTTGTGCAATAATACAACAGTTTACTAACTACAACCGTAAAGGTTTGCATACAGGTGGAAGAGCAGCGCGAAAGGACATAATTGAGCAAGATGAAATGTAAGCAACCAGAGGGGGACACACGCCACAAGGCATATTGGCAGTGGTTACAGCGAGCATTTGCAAGTCCTGGTACTACTCGGGACGCCCCAAGGGTTAGTATTGGCACATACAGTTAAACAGAATTACATGATGGTATACAATATTCATAGTACAACAGTGTTATAATGTCTGTTCCCATTTTCCCCAGATCTTGTCTGCTTTGCCTGGGAAGCCTCTAGCTTGATAGACT
Source organism: Ambystoma mexicanum (assembly GCF_040938575.1). Lineage (NCBI taxonomy): Eukaryota > Metazoa > Chordata > Amphibia > Caudata > Ambystomatidae > Ambystoma > Ambystoma mexicanum. The sequence continues at coordinate 1,467,248,737 of NC_090931.1, read as the reverse complement.
TGGCGTTCCATTAGGATGACAGTATCTACATCAGTTACCCAGTGATCATATTTCGGGGTGTTTTCAGAGCCTCACAACTGCGCAATATTCCTTTTGGCAATTCCCGTGACAGTCGAGACAAGAAGTTTTTCAAAGCGTGAATGCTGTCAATGCCCAAGAGGAAGAGTTTAGGGTCTGTCGGGATTGAGCGGCATAAGACTTTGGAGAGCCTCGCGCTGCATTTATGCCAGAAGCGTTGAATACGTGTGCACTGCCAGAGAATGTGATAGAAGGTCCCCTCCTCCTGTTTGCAGCGTAGGCATCTGGGGTCGGTCGCTCTGTTCCAATTATACAGGGCTATTCGGGGGTAATAAATCCTATGAAGTATCTTGAGTTGAACCAGTCTGATCCGAGCAGAGATTGCACATTCTCTAGGGTACATTAGAGTCGTAATCCAGTCTTCAGGTTCTATAGGGCCAATATCACTTTCCCATTTTGTCTTCGTGGCAAATGAGGAAATAGCGTTGTACATGGTGGATGTGACTTTTTTAGTTACACGGTCAATAACTATATTCCTTTCTATGGGCGTGCATTCCGGCATATCTGCCAGCTGGGCTCTATGCATAGTGAGTGCGTGTTGTAACTGTCCATAGTGATAATGCTCAGACTCAGGGAGGTTGTGTGCTGCAACAAGCTTGGGAAAGTGAATCAGTCGATCATTCACGATTATCTGCTGAATTAGCTGTATCCCAGCTGTAGCCCAGTTTGGCCACTTCGGAAGATTGCATAAGTTTGGGAGGTGAGCATTGTTCCAGATGGGCTGGACTGGGGTAATTTTATTGTCCCAGCCTAGGTGTTTGTGTACTTCTCTCCATATCCGGGCTATGTGCGATGCTATCGTGCATTCTGATGAGCGGGTCGGTTTACAATAAAGGCTTTCAATCGGAGACATTCCATGCCTCGCAGCTAGTTCAGCTCTTATATGAGGGGTTAGCGGGTCTCCGTGCAATATGTCGTTGACTGTTGCCATCTGTGTCGCCCAATAGTAGATCTGTATGTTCGGAAGTCCTATTCCTCCCTCCCAAACCGAGCGTTGTAGGGTTTTGAGGGCAATTCTCGGTCGTTTCCCACCCCATAGGAGTGTGCGTGTTGTGCCATCAATTCTGTGAAACACTGCGGAGGGGATGTGAAGAGGGGCGTTTTGGAGGACATATAGAAATCGGGGTAAGGCCAACATCTTGAAGAGTGCCGCCCTGCCTAGCAATGTCATTGGTAGTGCATGCCAGTGGGCTGCGTCTTGCTCATATCTTTTAACTAGTGGGTGGAGATTTTGTTTAACGTAGTTATCTAGTCTATTGGTGATTAGGATGCCCAGGTATCGAAATTGCCTGTTTTCAACCATGTATGGGGATCCTGTCGCCGGTATGCAGTCCACACCTTTTACCGGGAACAGCACAGATTTGGACCAGTTTACTTTTAGTCCGCTAAAGGTTCCATATTCTATTAGAATCTGTGTGACCACAGAGCAGGATGTTGCTGGGTCGCCCAGATATACCAGGAGGTCATCTGCATATAGGGATACTCTGTCTTCCCAGTTTGGCCCCCATCTGAAGCCAGACCATGTGGTAGAGTTTCTCAAGCGGACTGCTAGTGGTTCTATAATTAGCGCAAACACCATTGCCGACAGCGGGTAGCCCTGTCTGGGTCCCTTCCCTAAATTGAAAGTGCGCGATGACCACCCATTTACTCTAACCTCTGCAACTGGATTATTGTATAGCAGTTGTACCCATTTTATGAATGGTTCCCCGAAATGCATCCTACGCATTATGGCCCATAATGCCTCCCAATGCAGTGAATCGAAAGCTTTTTCAAAGTCTACGGCCAGTAGAGCTAGTGATTGCTGCAGGGTTGGTGCTCTCTCCAGCGCCAGGTGCAGTCTACGAATATTCATTCTGGTCGACCTTTGGGGCATAAAACCACAATGGTCCGGGTGGATTAATGACGTGATGACTTCTTGCAATCTATTGGCTAGTATTTTGGCTAGTATTTTGGCTTCACTATTGATGAGGGATATGGGACGATAGGAGGTACATTCCTCTGGGGGTTTATCTTTTTTGGGAATCACTATAATGGTGGCTTTGCGGAGATCTGGTGGAAGCTCGCCTTGATTTAGGGAGTGCTCAAACACGGCGAGTAAGTGAGCAGGGATATCTAGATGGTTTAGCTTTTTACAGATGTCAAGTGAAAAGACATTCGGGCCCGGAGTTTTGCCTGTCTGGAGTTGCGCAATGGCGGTCGTTATTTCGTCAGTAGTTATTTTGCTGTCTAAAGTACTGGCCTGCTCTGTGGTGAGAGTTGGAAGGGCTATATCAGCTAGTAAGGCGCTATTTATGGCGTCGGCGGGCGGTTTATATAGGTCCTCATAGAATTCAGCAAAGCGGTCCGCAATCTCAGCATCGGTATGGACAAGGTTAGTGTTCAGAGTTCTAATGCACTTCACCTTCTGTTGTCCTTCATCACGCTTTTCTAGCCACGCAAGCATTCTGCCCGCTTTGTCTCCTGTTTCGTAGACACGCGCCTTCATGGCAGCATACGCTTTTTAGGCGCAGTCTAGGCTAAGATTGTGCAACTTCTTCTGTACCAACACCAAGTCTCTATTCGTCTCCGGAGTGTCTCTGGTGATGTGCGCCAGCTCCTTGGACAGGACTTCACTTTCGATTTCTTTAAGTTTCTTTTGATGCTATTTTTTCTTATGGGATGTCCAAGATATGATTGCTCCACGTAGGACCGGCTTGTACGCCTCCCATAATGTACTGGGATTATCAACTGAAGCTGCATTAAGTTCAAAGTAGTTGACAGTGGTTGTCTCTAGCAATTCTTGGAATTCCGGGAAGCCCAGGTAATAGGAGTTCAGCCTCCACGAGGGGGGCGGTCGCAGTCTCTCCGTTTCCAGTTCTAGCAACAATGAGGAGTGGTCGGAGATTCCCCGTGGAAGGAAGGAGGCATTGCTTATTTTGGCACTGATTTGGTTTGGCAGGAAGAAGTAGTCTATTTGTGACATCGAAGCATGGGCTCCCCAGTGGAAAGAGTACTGTCGAGACTCAGCATGTAGGGCCCTCCATGCGTCGCATGGGCCTAGTGCTGACGTAAAGGAAGCCAATTTGGTCGTGGCTCTCAGGTGTGTGCGGTCCAGGGTATTATCCATGACCTTGTTAAAGTCTCCCCCCAACACCCAGGTATCTGCCGGTCTTGCTGCCATGATGGGGGAAATTTAATTTAGCAGGTCATTAAGGAGGGGAGGCGGGGAGTATACTGCCATGAGTGCTAGCGTTTGGTTCCAAAGAGTTGCTTGAATATATACAAATCGGCCTCCTCTGTCTTGTATGGTGTGAGGACTCCCCTCGCTCCCATGGAGAAGCCAGCGTGTACCGCGGTGCGGTAGTTTGATCTTTGAAAGAATTTGCATTTGTTTCCAGCTAAATGCGTTTCGGTCAGAAGGGCTATATCTGGGGAATGTCTATTTAGATGTTGGAGAACCAGTCGTCTCTTGATGCTGGCGCCAAGCCCATTCACATTCCAAGCCAAAAGTTTGAGCTTTCTTTGGGACGGGGTGGTCTCAGCTGCTATTGACGTTTTGGGATTTACTTTCGCAGGTGTGTGTCCCCTGTTGCACATGCGGAGATCCCATCGCGTTTGCCCTACTCTGCATGCTCAACAGGTCCCTGTATCCTAAACATTGAATAAAACCAAAGAGTCCAACTCCCCCCTCCCCATACTCCATCCCCAACTGAAGCATCTGTCGTCCCAGCGTTAACTTCTCAACAATTTAACTGAATTGTACATCTGGTTGCCCTGAGTCTATCCGATTCTAGAGTACCAGTATGCCAGGTGGTGTGGCACAGAAAGAAACTTAGGGCAGGGAGGCGGAGCTCCGCTTTGCGTAGCTTCGGGTGTTCTTTCCGTTCAAGGGGGGGGCCAACCCGTGGCCGCCAGCCAGTTTTCTTTTGTTTCTACGTTCGTAACAAGCAGCATAACGCATATGCGGCATATTAGGAGTGGTCTGGATGACTGGAGTAGTGTCATTATTTTTAAGCCTCTGCATTCTGTGGGTTCACAATCTGGTGTTGCGGTTGTGGATCCATATCAGGTGGTCTCTATGGATGTGGTCTGTTCCGTTCTCGTCTCCCTCTTCCCACGGTGCTCCAGTCGCCGTCTATGTGCCTTTCAGCCCAACTCCACGCCTCTCTAGGATCCGTGAAGTGCACGGTTGTATTTTTGTGAAATATTTTAAGTTGGGCAGGAAAGATTAGTCCATATTTCACACCCATTGATTGCAGGCGTTTAAGGGGATCAAAAGATTGGCGTGCTTTCTGCACTTCCCTGGTGAAGTCCGGGAAGAAAGCAATTCTAGATCCATTGTACGTAACTGTTCCCTTAGATCTCGCTAATTGCAGTACTGTATCTCTATCTCTGTAGTTAAGGAACCTTGCGATGACTGTACGTGGCGGTGCTCCTGGTACGATCCTGCCTGTGGGGATGCGATGGGCTCGCTCAATAGAAAAGAACTTAGAGAAGGACTGTGAATCGTATATGTCCGCGAGCCAACTCTCAAGGAATAGCTCCATACAATCTCCTTCTGCTTTTTCTGGAAGGCCGAGTATGCGGACGTTGTTACGTCTCGATCTACCCTCACTGTCATCTGCTCTTGATTCCAAGAGCTTTATGCGTGCCATCATGCCAGACATCTGACGGTTCACCCCGCAAAGATTATCTTCTGTTTCGGAGATCCGCATCTCCGCTTCTCCTGTGCGTGAGGTCAGCTTCTGCAGGTCATGTCTTAGCAACGATACATCTGCACCTATACTGTCCATCTTTTTCTCCATGGAAGTTCTTGAACTGGCAATGGCACTCATGATGTCTCTGAGGGAGATGTTCTCCTCCATGTAGTCAGTGTCTTGTTGCAACGGCCTCTCCGGGGAACGAGACATTGGTGTGGACACGTATTGTTCGATCCTGCTTTGCGTGGAGGTCTTCCTGGGTTTCTCTTTCCCCATTTCTGATTTTCTGGTAGGGTGACTGCGAAGATCCAGGTTGCTTCTGGTGGGATATGCCAGGTGGAGGGCAGAGGAGCAAGAGTTATTGGATGGAGGGGGAAATTTCCAGGTATGATCACCTCGTATCTTCAGGGCCGTGAGCCGTGGTGGTTGCCGCTTTGGTGTAACAGTGCATCACAAGGAGAGGAATGTTTCCAGGCTATAGGCCCTCGTTTGGGTTAGTGAGGGGGAGAAGCCCACTAATATCTGAATCTGCCATAGGTCAAGCAAGCCGCACACCGTGTCGGTATGGATGGTGCACCCAGCGCAGCTCGTATTGTTGAGTAGTTGCCCTTAGAGCGCACACTAGGAGGAGGATAGCAGAAGTGCGCGCTGGTATGGGCCTAGAGGGTGATCGGCAACAGTTCGCCACAGGCAGCGGAGGGACCCAGGAGGCATCCGTGGATGGCTCGGCTGGCGCAGTGTGATGGTTTCAATTCTCCATAAAGCGGCTAGATTGGCATAGTGTTGTTCGTTGTGGCTTGGTAACAATTATCTCAGTGGTGGTACCCCTCCGGGCTATAAAACTGATCTTGGGTTGTACTACGCCTGTGCTGGAGGTCGGAAATTTGGGCGTAGTACAGCGAGTTCGCAGTGAATACTTGTGTGGAGCCTGGGGACGGCGCCCATGGGAGCCGACTTCAGTCAGACGTCCCCCCCGCTCCTTACCGCCATTTCGGTCCACCATGATCAGGCCAGGGAAGTGGATAGAGTCCGCACACAGGGGATATCAGGTGCTCGGCGACGTGCAGGAGATCCGCGGCGCCGCCGCGACTCTCCGCAGCACGGTGGGGTTGCTCCTCCCCGCTTGCCGCCGTCTTCAGTGAGCCACGGGCTCGGCAACGGTGGAAGGCAGCCGCTCCATGCGGTCGCAGTCGTGGATGGATGATGGAGAGCCCACGTGCTCCCACCACGCACGGGTGCACTACTGGGTAGGGAGATCCCCCGATCTCGGGGAAGTGTCGGGCGGGAAGCGGGGAGTCTCCGGTCGGGGCCCGCTCGGCTCCAGCCGAGCAGGAAATGTTGCCGGGGTCAGCACACACGTCACCGCTCGTACCGCCACAGCCGTCACGGGGGGCTTCTCACTCTCCGGGGCGTCGCGGGTCCACAGGGCGGGCACATTAGTAGAAAACGGTACCCATCGTGGGTCCGCGATGTGCGGCGGCCATTTTGTTGGTCATACGGCGCCTGGTGCCGCCGCCTTCAAAACCCTCAAAAGTGCGTTTCTGCGCACCGATTTCCACCGGGAATTGACGTGAAGGTGCCTTGCCGGTTCCCACAGCAGCGAGGCAGTTCAGGTGGACTCTTACGAACGAAGGAAAGGCAGGATTCTTTCAAGATTTAGCTGGCGGCACGGGAGCAGTGAGGGCTCACGTCTGCATCAGCCGCCTGCTGGCCACGCCTCTGGAATGCACACAGTTAATCAGGTGATGGTGTTTTGAATCTATTCTCTCTCCCCTACTGTGACATTTGCAACAGCTCAATACAGCCACAGGGTATGGTTGATGAGAAAGACATTTTGGGCCAGCAACTAGGAATATGGTGCCTTTCCTCTTTTCCTTTGTATGTGGCAAGGCCCTCCTTGTTTTAATAATTGGTGGAAGACACAGACTACTGCAATGTATTGCTTTTAATGTTGTTGTTTTTTTAACAAAACAAAACTTTGTTTTTACTAATTATGTACTTTGTAATATTTTATGATGCTATTGATGCTTTTTGTAGCAATGAATTATGATGACATTGCATTCTTTTTAATGTAAATTGATTGCTTGTAAATGTTGGTTTTATGGCCTACGGTGAATAAAACTCTTGTTGTTGTTGCTAGGACCACAACATTTCCCAGAGCTAAGTATTATAGGACATGCTGAGGATTCCCCAAGTTCCAGTCCTCAACGTGGAATGGCGACGTCTGCAGCGTGGTAGCCAGAACTCAGAGCTGGTCAGCCACAGGGCAGTCCTGGGGCACTTCCGAAGGCTTTTCTTCGTAGGACTATGAGCTGACGTCCGGAATGGATGTTCCCTCCACTCAAAGGCTTGCAGCTCCTTTGCATGACTGCTGGAGATCTTCCACAGGACAGTGCTCTACCACGGCAGCAGCAGAGGTTGGTTGCCAAGCCTTCTTCCAATGAGTCCACGATCTCCTTGCAAGTCTTGTAGCTGGACAGTCTTGGCTCCTTCAGTTTCTTCCAGGACCTCTCTAGAGTGGGTGCAGGGGTCCTCTTCAGCCACAGCTAGTAACCAAACGCAACAAACACAGAAAATCCCCTAAAAATAGGAAACAGTAACTGCTGCCACCAGCTTGTCTATTTAGCACACCGAGATTAACCAAAAATCCTCTCAGTGTTAGTCTAGGGCAAAACAAAAATGTGTACCCCATTGTACTGCATTGTAAAATGCTTTGTACAATGATAACAGTTACCACAAGTGATAACAAGTTACTAAAAGTAGTAACAAAGTAACAAGACTGAGGGAAACAATGTTTCCCAGTACTGACAGCCTGAAGGACATGTCAGTTTCCCCATAACAGATGAGCAAAGGTCAGTGTAGTGAAGCTTAAGGCTTCACTGCACTGTAAAAAGAACAGATCAGATTAACAAATTAAAGCAAAACGTTTGGGGGTCCATAGAAATGTAAGGAAATGTGCAGTAAAGAGAATCTCTCCTAACATACTCCACTTCTACACAGACTTTCTGTATAGTTACGGATTGGACTTTGAAAGCGTCAGAAGCTCTGAAAAGTGTCTCTATATAATTAAGACTTGCTGCTTTATGTAAAACCAACCTTTTTCCTTCTTAAAGACTTTATCTCATGTGGTTTTGCTTCATTAGTGTCAAAAGCTGTAACAAATGTAACCGCGAGCAACTACTATTGAAGTAATCACTGTTGAAAAGTATTATTAAGAATTCCTATGTGTGTTGGTTAAGTGAATCAGTATTTATCTTCTTCTGTGCAAATAAGAATAAATGTATATTTTAATATAACATTTACTGTGTAAGAGTTTCTTTGAACCATTGTCTTTACTGGGTTAAGTGTACTTGCCTGAAAACTGCAATGCACTGAAACTGCACTGGTTACCTGGCTACCCTCTGATCTCGGGCCCAGGTCCCCTCCCCACCAGTCGCACACCTGCATTGCCTTCCTGGCAACCCCCACACTTGGGGACTGTTTCCTGTATCCCTACAGTCCCACTACCAGCACCTGACACCTGCACTTACCCTTGCACTTGCCGCCAGCTGGGTGCACTTTTACTGTTGTCCAGTCAAAGGATCGATTACAAAAGGCTTGAATGCAAAAGGTGAGAGTCAATAGGGTCGAAAACCAAAAGGTTCAAATTTTTTAAAATTTATTTTTGGGTTTCCGTGTAGGTAAAAAAAGTGTTTTTTACCACAAAAACGGGGGTTGGAAGGGGACCGCCCCCCAAAAAAAAGAATTTGAAGCTTTTGTTTGAGACTATTGACTCAAACCTTTTGTCATTCAACCCTTTGCAGTCGATCCTTTGACCTATAACCACTTTTACTTATTGTTATTTATTCTATTATACCATGTACTGCACTGTCCCCTCCCGCTCCACCCTGCACTTCTCCCTCACCCCCGTTCCCATGCACTTGCGCGATCTGAATGACACCTGGCCTAGTAGGATCGTTGTCTCTGTCTCCCCTCTGTTCCCCCTCCCTTGCTTCGTCGCGCCTTAAAACACTTGTGTATAGGCGCGTTATAAATGCCATATCATACCTGCAGCTCGCATCTTCCTCCTATGATATGCCTGGCTGCTCTGCCATTCTACCAGAATCCCTTGGGTAGCACAGACCTATACTAAGAGTTGGGTACCTGTACACCTAGGGATAGTTTTATGAAGTCTTACCCCAAGTGGACTTAAGAAGAACTCCCCTAACAGCGCGTCAGCCTCAAATTCAATCTTACAGTCGAACCGACGATGCAGAGGCAGTTCACTAGCCTACTGCTCATCAAACACGCCCTGAAAATCAGAGCAACTCTCCGGATGTTCTCCCATCACTGCCCCAATCAAATGACTGTCCCGAACACCTCCCGCCAAACAAGTCCCTATGGTGGTTTCTACCTCCTCCGGGATCCCTAATTCCCTTTCCTTCATACATTCCCTGACACAAAATTCAGAATGAAATTCTACTCTTCTCCATCCTCAATCAATTTGGGAGGATAGCTCAGGGGCAACTGCTCGCCTTGGAAGCAAAACGACACGGAGCAACACATGTTTGATCCCCGGGACCACGCTTAGAAACCTCTGGGTATTAAGTGTGTTATAAATAACCTATCATATCATATCATATTTGTGGATTACGTAAGGTTAGCCAGGGCATCTCTAGAATGAGTTGTAACCCAGGAGCATGTATCAATTCAAACAAACTCCTCCCTGTGCACTCCTGCTATTTCCATTCCTACGGATTGAGTCTCATGAGTTATGGGCCCGAGAACAATTGGGTTCCGTCCACTGCTCTCACCTGTTCAGACAATTCCTTGATTGAAATTGGAACCCCTAACGAAGCAGCCAAGGTCCTGTCCATAAGGTCCCTGTTGCCCCAGAATCAATCTTAGCAGGCCCACAACATCGCAACTTGCCATTCCAAATCAATTATACGTTCAAGGTAATGTGAGCTACTGCTGCTTGTAACATGTGTGCCACCTGTTGACCACTAGCTACGAAGGGGGAACTCTTCTAGGCGCTCAAGGACAGCTTCCCACATAACAATTACCATCGCCACAACACAGACGCACATTTTCTCTTCTTCTTTTCTCCTTTTCCTCCTTCGTAAGCAGCACTCTTTAATGTCTAGTTTGTTCATTACATCTAACCCCTCTTTCACCAGCCACCTCCAACTTAGCCCGCTCACTCTTAACCCATGTCCTTCCTTCTACACTCAGACTTCCTTGCAATTAATCTTGCATCGAACTGCATCAGTAAGGAAATTAAATCTTCGCAAGCAGAGGGTCTGTCTGTTATAACCGCCAAGGCATCCTTCAATTCCTCCTTCATGCCTGCATAGAAAAGAGATACTGTCAGGTCCCAGGTTAGGTAGGTGTACTTTGTGAATGAAATTAGATTATAGATTTAAATAATGTATTGTTTTAATCTGATTTTGGGTTGTTGATCTTAACTTCTGTTCATCAGAGTGCTAACTCCCCAAACCAACATGGTGGCAGTAGTGCCAGTTCCCGATTGGAAGTTTCATGAACCTCTGACCTTCCATACAATTCTAAACTGCCTTTCATTTTTTACCTTCAAGAAGGAAGGTCCCGTTTTGATTAAGTTCCTGCTTCAAGGCCTTTTGATGAGATTCTGGGGAAGTTTACAGAGATAAATATTGTTTCCTGAGAAGCTGGTCAATGTGGGACAAGCCCAGCGGATAAGTTGGTGGGAGCGTCGCTTTTTCTCAAGCTGGAGAAAAGCTGCTTTATTTTTATCATTATATTCATGTTAGGTATTTATTTAGTTTAGGTATTTAGATTCGTTTAATTTTACTTAAAGAATCAGCTGGCCTTTTTATGACTCAGTGTAATTGACACGGTTTTGAAGTTCTGATGTTGTACTGAAGGAAGAAGCGTTTGGAATTTTAACTGCGCAGTTTTCTTTGATCAGTGCTTTAGAGTATTCTTTTTTTTTTCACGCATGCGCGAAGGAGAAGTGTCCGTGTTTTATTGCCGTGTCTCGTATCTGATCTGATTTCAAGTATGTCAGTTTCAGAACGGAAGATTGCTTAAGGAAAACCTGAGTCTAACCTTTAGATGTTATTTAACTTGAGTTCGTAAGGATTGTAAATTCATCATTTTTTCGATCTCTGCGCATGCGCGCCATGAGATAAGGTGACATCTGAATTCTTTCACTGTGCGCATGTGGAATGTAAAGACAAATTCATTTCATGAGCATTGCGCATGTTTTCTGAAGGCTAAGGCAGCACCTGAACTTATTTACTGTACGCATGTCAACACCAGAAGCAGTTGTTTTCTGTGTTCTAAAGAATAAGGCAGCACCTGAACTTATTTACTGTGCGCATGTCAAAAGCAGAAGCAGCTGATTTCATAAGCATTGGGCATGTGCTCTAAAGGTAAAACAGCATCTGAACTCATTTACAGCGCTCATGTCAAAAGCAAAGCATCGGATTCCATTAGCATTGCGCATGTGCTTCAAAGGTTAAGCAGGATCTGAATTCATTCTTATTGTTCATGTCAAAAGTTTAAAATAGCATCTGAACTCTTAATTGTGCATTTGTTTACTAAAGTTGAAGAAACATCTGAACAGGAATACAATGTGCTTGAGAAAGGATGCAATGCATTTGAATGAATGAACACTCTAAAGTGAATTCCTGCTATTCTTAAGAAGATTTCATATTATTGAACTCATTATTTTGAGCAATATTGTTAAGGAACAAAATGTATTCTTAAATTCGCATTGACTTTCTGAAATTGAACATTGACTGTGCAAGATAAAAATCTCAATGGGTCTTTGTGAAAAAGAAGTTAATTAATCTCCAAGTTTATTACGGAGATTGGACAGGCATGGGTTTAGATATTGAATTATTTGATATTTAGAGATTGAGTTATTTAAATGCATGTCTTAATTAATTAATAAACTTTAATGTCTCCTTCTACAGATTGCAGCCTACCAGAAGTAGGCGTCTGTCGTTTGTTATTTTCTCCACTTCCCCTTTTCCCTTGGGAGTGTTAGTTCTTCAACTGGGTTAAAGACAGTTGTTGATCAAATGTTCTTGAGAGATCTGTGGAGCTCAGCATCTCCTGCAGACGCAGACACCAGGACCGGACAGATGAAAGGCCAAAAAATAGTCTGCCTGGGTTGTTGAGTCTCAGATTTTATCATGAAACAGTTAGGAGAAGTAATCCAATAATTGAGAGAAGAATTAAGAGTTGCTCATTTAGAGAATTCAAAATTACATAAAAAGGTGGAGGAGTTGGGAGTTAAGATGACTCGGATTCAAGAATCCATTGGGGAATCTAGAGCACAGAGAGTAGGGTATTCTGGTGAAGGATTGTCTTCGGATTTAGGAGCCACAAGTAACAGTGAACAACAATCCCCAGTTCTGGAAAGAGCAGATGGTAGAGATGAAGATAGAGTAGGAAGACACATTTGGAGTCAGACATCAGTTCCTTTAGCGTCCCCAGAACGTTTTAGTGGAGATGTTAAAACATTTTCAACTTATGTTACACAGTGTGAGTTACATTTCTTGTGTCGTCCTGAGAGTTTTAGAACTGACATGGCAAAAGTTGCATTTATGTTATCTTATTTAACTGGGGATGCATCAGCTTGGGCAGTTCTTTTGGTTGCTCAAGAGAATCCAATTTTGAAAGATGTTGTTCTATTGAAAGAAGAGTTTCAAAAGATGTTTGGAAGAAGAATGATTTCACAAGAGATAGATGGGGAACTGTTAGACTTAAAACAAGGAAATAAGGACTTAGTGAGTTATGTAACAGCTTTTAGAGCTCTAGTTTTGGAGACAGGGTGGCCAGAGGACAAGAGATCATCCTTATTTTACAGAGGTTTAAAGGACGAATTTAAAGACGCTTTATCAACCATGGTTGATCGTCCCACTTCCTGTGATGCCTTAATTGACTTAGTTATGTGAATAGATTTTCGATTGGGAGAAAGAAGAAATGAACGTAGAAAGGAGAGGTCAAGGTGGTTCAGCGTTTTGAGAAACCTAGAATGGAAGAAAGAAGTAAATCCAGTGAACAGTCAGGCAAAATAAGAGGACCATTATCTAAAGAAGAGAAGGATAGGAGGAGAGCAAATCACTTGTGTTTATATTGTGGGCATAGTGGTCATTTTCTAGGGAATTGTCCTTACACTCCCACGAGAGGGCAGTCAAGTGTTTCTCGATCTCAACAGGTGGCGAATACCCTTCAAGCTGCTGTACCTCATGTAACAATTAACGTATCCTTATTTTTGGATGATGTTTTAAAAGGATCAGGACCAGCCATGATTGATTCAGGGGCAACTGGTAATTTTATGGATTGGGGATTGGCTCGGTCTATGAAAATTCCATTAGTTGAAAAAATAGCAGTAGAGCAAGTAAGAGCAGTATATGGTTCTCAGTTAACCTCTGGACCCATCACTCATGAAACTGTTCCTTTGTTTATGACACTGGTTAAAGATGATTCTGAGTATATTGTCTTTGAACTCATTGATGCTCCTCAACTACAAATCATTTTGGGAATGCCTTGGTTGACTAATCATAATCCCACAATTGACTGGGGAAGAAGAATATTAGATTTTCAATCAGAAATTTGTAAGGAACATTGTTTCAATTGTAAGTATGAGATCAGAGATGAGAGTATTGAAAGTGGAAGAGTAGTGGCTTTAGCTCAAAATGGATTTGAAGAACATTCTATTGGAGCTGTGATGGGTTTTCTGCCTGAGTGTTATAAAGAGTTTACTTGTGTGTTTGATGAGGTTGAAGCAGGGGAGTTACCTCCACATCGATCATATGATTGCAAAATTGATTTAGAGGATGGAGCAATCTTACCTAGTAGTAGGGTGTATGCCTTGACCGAGAAGGAAAATGATTATTTGAAGGAATACATTGAGGAAAATCTAAATAAAGGGTTTATTAGACACTCACAATCTCCTGCAGCTTCACCATTGTTTTTTGTACCCAAGAAGGAAGGGAAGCTCAGAGCCTGCATTGATTATAGATCTTTGAATAAAGTCACTGTTAAAAATCGCTATCCTTTGCCATTAATTCCAGAAATGTTAAATCAAATTCAAGGAGCAACCATTTTTACTAAATTAGATTTGAGAGGAGCTTACCATTTGATTAGGGTTAGAGAAGGAGACGAGTGGAAAACTGCTTTCAAAACACGTTTTGGTTTATTTGAATACCTTGTAATGCCATTTGGATTATGTAATGCCCCAGCGGCTTTTCAATTCTTTATTAATGATGTTTTGAAAGAATTTCTAGATCTTTTTGTCGTAGTTTATATTGATGACATCTTGATTTTTTCACATAATTTGGAGCAACATTATCAACATGTAAGACACGTTTTGAAGAAGTTACAAGATCATCATCTTTTTGCTAGTCTTGATAAGAGTCAATTTCATACTGAAGTGGTGGAGTTTCTGGGTTTCGTGATTTCTGATCAATGTTTGGAAATGGATAAAAAAAAAGTCAGAGCAGTGAAAGATTGGCCGACTCCCACTAAGATCAAGGAAGTGCAAAGTTGTTTAGGTTTTGCTAATTTTTATAGGAGAAATAAAAGATTTTTCATCCATTATTCCTCCTATCACTAGACTTTTAAAAAAAGGTGTACCTTTTCTTTGGAATCAAGAAACGGAAGAGGCTTTTAACACCTTGAAGAATAGATTTATTTCTGGTCCTATTCTTTTAGACCCAGATCCAACACAACCATTGCTTGTAGAAGCAGACGCTTCTAATTTTGCAGTTGGAACTATTTTATCTCAAAGACATAAAGAAACTGGTCAGCTTCATCCAATAACATTCTTCTCAAAGAAATTTTCTTCAGCAGAAAGTAACTATACAATAAAGGATAAAGAATTACTCGCTATAAAAGCTGCATTTCAAGAATGACGTCATTTTTTGATGGGTGCCAGAAATCCTGTCACAGTGCTTACTGATCATCGAAATTTACTTTTTCTTACGTCAGCTAAGACTCTTACTCCCAGACAGTTACGCTGGTCATTATTTTTTGCGGATTTTGATTTTGTAGTGAAATACAGACCAGGGCAATTAAATGGTAAAGCGGATGCTTTATCCAGACAATTTCCTGGTTGTGAAAAAGAATTGGAGTGAAGACCTGAACCTGTAATTCCTGAAGAACATTTTGTTTCAGCTAACTCTTCTAAAAAAGAAGATTTGCAGGAGTTAATTAAAATAAATCTGAATTCTCAGAAGATGAAAGAATGGGCAGGGTTGGATGTCAAATGAACTATTAAAAATGGTTTACCTTATTGTGAGGATAAGTTGTATCTTCCAAGTGAACACCTTAGAGAGAACATTTTACAAGATTGTCATGATTCAGTCTTAGCTGGATATCTGGGTTTTCATAAGACTTTGGATTTAGTTCTATGACATTTCTGGTGGGAAAGTATTAAGAAAGATGTCCTAAGTTATCTAAAGACTTGTGAAGTCTGTGCTAAGTCAAAACATGAGACTGGAAAACCTGCTGGACTTCTTGAACCCTTGCCTATTCCTCCTCGGCCTTGGCATACAATTTGTTTAGATTTTATTGTAGATTTACCTAAAGATAGAGGATTCTCCACAATTCTGGTAGTGGTAGATTGTTTCTCTAAAGAGAGTCATTTTATTCCCATGAAAGGAGGAGTTACAACTTCAAGTCTAGATAAAAAATTCATTCAAGAAATTGTACGATTGCATGGAGTTCCCAGTCAAGTTATTTCAGATAGGGGGTCTCAATTTGTGTCGAGATTTTGGATGGAATTTTGTAGGAGATTGGGCTTGAAGATAAAATTAACATCAGGATATAACCCAGAGGCTAATGGTCAAGTAGAAAGAATCAATCAGGAATTAGAAAAATATTTAAGATGTTTTGTTGAAGGAGAGTTTGAGTGGGTGGATTTGTTGTGGACAGCGGAATTTGCATATAATAATTCTACTAAAACTTCTACTTCCATGTCACCTTTTTTTTGTGGAAGAGGTTATAATCCTCGATTTCTATGTGAGAATGATGGAGTAAATGAGACATGTACAGCTGTGAAAGATATAACTGAAATAATTCAGAAAGGTTGGACTAAAGCAAAAGAAATGTTACAGAAAAGTAAGTCTGAGTATAAAAGATTTGCAGATTTCAAAAGAAAGAAAAGTCCAAGTAATGCTGAAGGTGATTTAGTCTGGTTATAAGCAAAAAATATTAAATTGAAAGGAAAAAATAAATGTTGTCCTACGTTTTTGGGTCCCTTTGAGATTGAGGAAGTGATAGGACCAGTATCAGTCAAACTTAAACTGACTACAAACTTGAAAATTCATCCAGTATTTCATGTAAGCTTATTAAAACCAGTGTCAAAAGGAATAAGAATGAGACCAGTTCCTAAACCAATTGTTTTGGAAACTAATTCAGAAGAATTTGAGGTTATAAGAATACTTGATTCTAGAAAAGTAAAAGGGAAGATTCAATATCTTATTGATTGGAAGGGGTTTGGTCCCGAGGAAAGAAGTTGGGAGTCAGAATCTGATATTCATACGAAAAGATTGGTATCTAAGTTTCACAGAAGAAATCCAAACAAACCTGTCCCTGAGGTCAGGGCTTGAGGAGGGGGTACTGTCAGGTCCCAGGTTAGGTAGGTGTACTTTGTGAATGAAATTAGATTATAGATTTAAATAATGTATTGTTTTAATCTGATTTTGGGTTGTTGATCTTAACTTCTGTCATCAGAGCGCTAACTCCCCAAACCAACATGGTGGCAGTAGTGCCAGTTCCTGATTGGAAGTTTCATGAACCTCTGACCTTCCATTCAATTCTAAACTGCCTTTCATTGTTTACCTTCAATAAGGAAAGTCCTGTTTTGATTAAGTTCCTGCTTCAAGGCCTTTTGATGAGATTCTGGTGAAGTTTACAGAGATAAATATTGTTTCCTGAGAAGCTGGTCAACGTGGGACAAGCTTAGCTGATAAGTTGGTGGGAGCGTCGCTTTTTCTCAAGCTGGAGAAAAACTGCTTTATTTTTATCATTCTATTCATGTTAGGTATTTATTTAGTTTAGGTATTTAGATTCGTTTCATTTTACTTCAAGAATCAGTTGGGCTTTTTATGACTCAGTGTAATTGACACGGTTTTGATGTTCTGATGTTGTACTGAAGGAAGAAGCGTTTGGAATTTTAACTGCGCAGTTTTCTTTGATCAGTGCCTCAGAGCATTCATTTTTTTTTTTTGCACATGCGCGAAGGAGAAGTGTCCGTGTTTTATTACCGTGTCTCGTATCTGATCTGATTTCAAGTATGTCAGTTTCAGAACAGACGCTTGAGTGAAGATTGCTTAAGGAAAACCTGAGTCTAACCTTTAGATGTTATTTAACTTGAGTTCGTAAGGATTGTAAATTCATCATTTTTTCGATCTCTGCGTATTCACGCCATGAGATAAGGTGACATCTGAATTCTTTCACTGTGCGCATGTGGAATGTAAAGACAAATTAATTTCATGAGCATTGAGCATGTGTTCTAAAGAATAAGGCAGCACCTGAACTTATTTACTGTGCGCATGTCAAAAGCAGAAGCAGCTGATTTTAATAGCACTGCACATGTTTTCTAAAGGATAAGGCAGCACCTGAACTCATTTATTGGGCACATGTCAAAAGTAAAAGCATCTGATTTCATAAGCATTGGGCATGTGCTCTAAAGGCAAAACAGCATCTGAACTCATTTACAGCGCTCTTGTCAAAAGCAAAGCCTCGGATTCCATTAGCATTGCGCATGTGCTTCAAAGGTTAAGCAGGATCTGAATTCATTCTTATTGTTCATGTCAAAAGTTTAAAATAGCATCTGAACTCTTAATTGTGCATTTGTTTACTAAAGTTGAAGAAACATCTGAACAGGAATACAATGTGCTTGAGAAAGGATGCAATGCATTTGAATGAATGAACACTCTAAAGTGAATTCCTGCTATTCTTAAGAAGATTTCATATTATTGAACTCATTATTTTGAGCAATATTGTTAAGGAACAAAATGTATTCTTAAATTCACATTGACTTTCTGAAATTGAACATTGACTGTGCAAAATAAAAATCTCAATGGGTCTTTGTGAAAAAGAAGTTAATTAATCTCCAAGTTTATTACGGAGATTGGACAGGTATGGGTTTAGATATTGAATTATTTGATATTTAGAGATTGAGTTAATTAAATGCATGTCTTAATTAATTAATAAACATTAATGTCTCCTTCTACAGATTGTAGCCCACCAGAAGTAGGCGTCTGTCGTTTGTTATTTTCTCCACTTCCCCTTTTCCCTTGGGAGTGTTAGTTCTTCAACTGGGTTAAAGACAGTTGTTGATCAAACGTTCTTGAGAGATCTGTGGGGCTCAGCATCTCCTGCAGACGCAGACGCCAGGACCGGACAGATACCCGCTTGTCCTCGGCCCAGCTACTCGCTAGGACTAATGCATGAAATCCCTGTTTACACTTTGCGTTAACAAGTGATGGTGGAACATCTTACCTAGTTCAGCCTTAAACAAGTGTAAGCTCTGTAACTCTGAACCTCCTCTAGTCACCAACGGAACTGACCATGCCACTGCATCTCCAGACAGATAAGACAATACAAATGCCACATTAGGAGTCTCAGTTGGGAAAGCCTCTGGTCCGCAAAGGAAATGTAATTCACATTGCATCCAGAAAGTTCCAAGTTTTCCCTGGTCTCCACCAAAAGGTTCTGGTGGGGCTAGGTGAGTAGCTAAAAAAGAAATTCCACCTCTACTCTGAACCTGACCCACGCCCTTGTCCTTCCTAGATGGTACCGCCAGAGGGCCATTGTCCAAATCAACTCCTAAAGGCACCTGTTGCCTAGGATTCTGAGCCTCTGTCACCTTCAGACTGAGCTCCTCCAATCTTGTACGCAATACTAAAGTTTTTCTACAGGACAAATTCAACTCCTCCCTCATTTCGCCCAGCATCTTCCCTAACTCACTCAGAAAGGGTTCTTGATTAGAATCCATCTCCAACCCAGGCAGGAATCAATTTCGTGGGCGTTTCATCCTGTAAGGTGCAGCCTACCTGGTCTGCGGAGATTGAATATGTACCCACTAACCCCGACTGGACTGTACAGACAGAGGATTCTTAAATCCACTTCAGGCTGGACACCCCTGGGGGGACAGGGGAATTGGACAAAATAGCAAACTTCCAGACTTCAGCTCTACCCATGGTCTCTGCTCTCAGGGATGTCTTTCCGGGTGTCTGCTGATCAGTGGAAACACACACACAACTTTAGTGTCCGTTCTGTTACTCTTGTAAACAGAATTTCTTCCCACTTCCCTAACCTTACTTTACCTGAGTGCCTTTGCTTGATGTTTGAAGGCTAGTTAGGTTTCTACTGTATCTTCTCAAATAACTGTCATGGGAGCACCAAGTTAAGCTTCCTTTAGATTCATTACAGAGTATTGTCTCTTTTCTTGTTTCAAACTGTCTTTAAAGAGCATTCTCTATTGTCTCTTTCCTTGTTTCCTCTCTCTTTTATCTCAGAGAAGTCTTTTTACCATATTTAGGAATTCACTGCACTTTAGCTATACACTGCTTCACACTGTGCATCTGCGCATTTTATGCTTGACCCACGCTCAGAAAACTGGCCACCGTGCTCACCGCGCTCCTGAATCTTGACTCGACTCTTCCTTTTCCAAAATCTAATCACTGTGCTTCACACGCTCCTTGAACTCATCACTGTGCACCCCGGGCACTATAACCTATCGCCTCGCTCTCACCTACCCGCCGCTTGTCGCTGGCTCCGATGCATTGCTAAGGAGACTCTGAGTTTCCACTCGCACTACACGACGCTGGGTCCTTTTCTCGAATGGATTGGCACACGTCTGAGCCTTCACAGCCGTTCTGAAAAGCCAGTGCTGAAGACGTGACTGACAGTTTAGCGCTCGTCACAAATCGCAGACGATCTTCAATATTTACATCTATTCACAGAAAATAGTTCCTGTCTAGCATTACGGTAGATTGCTAACATGAATCAAACTGGACCCACTGTATTCCTTTAAACTTTAGGTGAGTCAAATTATAATTTGGAACACACTGCTTTACTGTAGTTTAAATCCCAAACCCGTGGCTCTTGTTGTCTTGCTGAAAAAGTTACTGTGACTTCCCTCGTTGGTTTCTTAGGATGAAAGGCAGTTTAAAACTCCTGTGAAGGTTCTAAATAGTCAAAGGCTGCCCCTCAGCCCATCACTGTGAAATCCTGTCCTCACCATCTAGAAATGGGATGATCCCCTTGTCCTAAAGAGCAAGGGTAAGGAATAACAATCCAGGATCTTTGCACTCACTTCAAACATACCAAGAACTACCACACACAGAACTACTCTTTCCCAGATCCAAATCCTCTTATTTCTGGGCACTGATCTGACATTCCTGGGCAGAGATCTGACAGGAGGCCGATGAGCAATAACTAGCTACAGACCGGCCTGCAACAGCACTACCATTGCACTGGGAAAAGGGGTCGGAGAGGCCCAGCGACATCCACACACAGTTTACTTGTGTGTTTGATGAGGTTGAAGCAGGGGAGTTACCTCCACATCGATCATATGATTGCAAAATTGATTTAGAGGATGGAGCAATCTTACCTATCATACCATGTAGTAGGGCCACATGGTATGACAGCAACAGGACCCTTAGGAGCAGTTGCCGACAACGGGAGCGAGGCTGGGTGAAGCAGGGTCACCCCAACATTCAAAAAAAGTCTCCAATCGGGACTAACTTGTGGCACGCTTATCGACTGGCAAATGGGTTATCTCTTCTAGCTAATTTAGAGGTCTAGGCCTGGGGGAAATTAATCGATGCCAAAAGGCTGCCCAAAGACCCAAGGCAACAACTCAGATGCAGGGATCCACTGTCAGGCTGAGAGGTCCTGTGTCCGCGGAAGCTGCTGAACCCCCAACGATCGCCCTGAAATGTAATTCCCAGAACTAGATTTCAATTCAGCTCTGTAAACTACACCCCAAAGGGAAAGGGGGAAGTGGATAACAAAACAACACCAGGCAGACTGTGTCAAGGCTAACCAGAGATGAACCTGCAGAGGATATAAGAAAAGCAGATACAATTCCTTTATTTACTTACTTAACCTTAGGAATGGGAAAGACTTTAAATCCTTAACTAATAATTAAGAATCATACCTGGCTCTTCTCTTGAAATTTCTTAGAGAAGCTTGTAAAGAAGCTGAAAATCTCTCTTACTTGAGACTCTTGAAATTCACAGCAACTTCTTACTTTGGGCAAATCTGGAAAGTTTAGTTCATTGTCTCTTTTCCAAAATGCACTAGATGTCCAGTTAAATTGTCTTTATTTATTCTTTCCTTTTCTTTCAAACTATTTACAATTCCATTGAGTTTGTAAATTCTTGAAGAAACACGTGTTAAACTCACACGCGGGTTATTTCCATACAGATGAAGTTCACGTTGAAAACTTCCTGCGTTGAAGAACACGCGCACGGAAAGCAAAATCCACGCGCAGACAACACACGCGCAAGCCTAAACGCGTAAAGTAGAATTCACGCGCAAACGAGAACACGCGCAGAAAAAACACACGCGCTAAAAAATATCTGTGTTGAAGAACTTCCGCGCCTATTCACACGCACCTTGTAATCCACGCGCAATGAGTTCACTCGCGATCGAATACACGCGTTTAAAAAGACAAGCGCTGGAAACACACGTGCTTTAAAGTTCTCACGCGACAAATGAATCTCACGCTAGGAACACCCGCGCTGGAAAACAAACGCGCTCTTGAGTTCTCACGCGACAAACATATTCTCGCGCTAAGGAGCACCCGCGCTGGAAAACACACGCGCTCTTGAATTCTCACGCGACAAACATATTCTCGCGCTAAGGAGCACACGCGCTGGCAAACACACGCGCTCTTGAATTCTCACGCGACGAACAGATTCACGCGCTAAGGAGCACACGCGCTGGCAAACACACGCGCAGTTGAATACACTCGCACGCGCAAAGGTCCAACGATAATTTCAGATTACAAGTAGTGCGCGTATTTTCAAATAGCGTTCAAGCGCACTCAGGAAGTTCAATAGCACAAGTACAAAGATAATTTTTTACGAATTTTCAAGGAAATGTCATTAAAATGAACAGAGCTGCAGTACAAACAAAGTCACTTATCTCCAGAGTGAATTCATAAGGATCTTCAGAGTTTCCTGTCTTCAAAAACGAATTCCTGACAACTGATAGCTTCTCCAAGAACCCCCAAGAAAGTAGCCGCTCAACTGCTAACACCTGAAGGATAAAATCCACCAGGCCCAAGTCTAAAGCAGGAGCAGCCACTAAACACGTCCTCTCAGCTGGGGTTTAGATGATGAAAGGCACAGAGTGACAGTTTAGAATGTTCATTGTTGTTCTGCAGTGTCTTCTAACCAATCAGAGCTGTCACTGTGAGACTCCATTTTGCCTTGGGTCAGAACCAGGATTCTGAATCAGCAAGTTAAGGCCAAACCAACTACAATAGAAAACTTCCCACCCAAATAAGGCTAATCTAAAAAAGGATAATAAAGAGAAATAATGAGAAGGAAACTTGAATAAGGGAAAATAGCCTGAATAGGGGAAGGAAACCTGACACCCACATGGCACCTTGCGCAACATATGGGCCCCTGGGGACCCTAAAACAAGCGGCAGATCACTAAAGGAGATGGCGTCCTCGAAAGAAATGGCTGCATCGCCCCAGGCAGAGGGCCTAATCAGGCAGGACCTGCACAACGACCTCGGAGACCTGCAGAATTCACTTACAAAGGCATTGCAGGAACAATTTCAGCTCATGAAGTCAGACTTCAATGTGGCTGTGGCAGAGTTAAAAAAAGAGGGCCAAGTAGCGGAACGGACTGACTCTTGGAAAAGGGCCTCCAGGACGTGGTGGTGAACTCCAAAGACCACAGTGAAGCGAGTGAATATTTGAGCAGGACCACACAGAACCTGGAACTTCAAGTGGAGGATCTTGAAAATAGATCAAGGATGTCCAACATCTGGATCAAAAATCTATCTGAAGCTGTGAAGGACCAGGAACACAAGGCTGAGGTACAGTCATTGTTCGCAACTATCCTGGGTATCGGCTGGGTCCATAGAACAGAGGGGGCTCGAAGTATGCCCTAACCGCAGACCACGGGATACCCAGACTTTGGAGGGACATTCCGAAGATGGCGACATCTTCTACAAGGGATGTGTTACAAGATCCTATGTAGATGGCACTGTATTCCGGTCAAGCTTAAGAGGATCTATCTCAAATCCTCACAGGACTGTTGGAGGGGATGCAGGGGAGTGGGCTCTTGGTCACATATCTGGTGAAGTAGTCTTTCCTGGACTGACAAGCCAGTGAACGCGCTACCAAGATTTTTGAGCATTTTCCTCACCCCTACTGGCCTCAGCAATTTATGAGCTTTCGCTTTAATCTGTTTTGACTGGGTAAATAAAAGCCATTAGATCTGTGACCCCATCCAGGTGATTTGGTTTATAACCTCAGTAAAATGCCAGGCTCGAGCCAAACTAGACAACGGAGTACTGATTGTAATGCTACAGAAGATTTGAGGCTAAAGTATTTTCTCAGATCTGTGGACAAAGAAGAGTGGCAGCAAACAGATTAATTGTTTGACAGAGCCACAGAAGGATATGATGTGGCCATTACAATCACCTTGGTGAAATTTCTGGGAGATATAAGCAGAGTTTCTACAAAAGAACAATGAAAAGACTTTCTTTCTTTCTTTTCCTTTCTTTTATTCTTCTTCCTTTTAATGAATTGTAATGTGAAATGATGTTGTGAATTAGTGAATAGATGTGTTGAATCAATAAATCGATGTATGAATAATGTGTTGCTTTTATCTTATTAAATGTTTACATTCTTTTTACATGTTTATGTAAGAACAATTTTGTTGGTTTATTCATCATTTTAAATACAATTGTTTTAAAAAAGAAGGTGTCCTAAACTAGAAGCCTTATGGGAGGAGGTGCAGGAGATGCAAATGTAGGTGTTTGGGGAAGGGTTCATGACATCACCTGAAGAAGCGTGGTTGGGAATTGAGGAAGGGACCACTAAGGCAAAGCGCAAAGCTCGAATAATATTGGTTCATGATTGGATGGCAAGAAGACAGGAGGTCAAAGTAGCATGGATAGAGGAGTAAAGGCCAGAAAAGGATAACAAAAGCTGGGTGTCATCGGCATAGAGGTGGTCGGAGAAAGCAAAGGATGAGATGTAAGTGGCAAGAGGAGAGGTGTAGAAGGAAAAAAGAAGCCGGCACAAGACAGAACCCTGATGCACGCGTGGTGGAGGGGGAGGGTGGGAGAGTATTTGGCAGCCCAAGAAACAGAGTAGGTACGATTAGACAAGTAGGACGGGAACCAGTGTAGGACAGCCACAGAAAACCCAAGATATAAGAGGAAAGAAATAAGAAAAGCGTGATCAACAGTGTCAAAAGCGGCTGACAAATCAAATAGGATCAAGAGGGTCAGAGTGTTTTGCATAGCGTGCGGAAAGGACTGAATCACAAACAGAGAGGAGGGCAGTCTCTTTGGAATGACCAGGGCAGAAGCCAGATTGGAAACAGGGTAGGATAGAGTTAGTGGTAACAAAGGAGGAGACTTGAGAATAGACAAGATGTTCTAAGAGTTTAGAAAAGTAAGGGAGAAGTGAGATAGGGTGGAAATTGGAAGGAAGAGAGAGGTCAAGTGACTTTTCCGGACACTGGAAATCCATATAAGGATTTTCCTGGCCTCACAGGCCAGGAAGAAGGCTAAAAGACAAGATGGCCAAAGGACATGCTAAAGACCTGGTGGCATGGCCATGTTTGGTCACTAGCCACAGTTAGTAACCAAACACGGTAAACGCGGTAAGGCTAAAACAAAAAGCACCAGAAAAATGGTAAAAAGTCACTGATGCCGCTAGCCTGTCCATTTCGCACACCTAGAGTAACCAAACATCCTCGGAGTGTTCGTCTACAGCCAAAACAAAAGTGTACCGTATTGTAAGATGCATTGTACAATGATAAAAAAGTTACCACAGTGATAACAAGTTACTAAAAGTAGTAACTAAGTAACAAGACTAAGAGAAACACTGTTTTCCAGTACCAACAGCTTGCAGGACATGTCATTTCCCCTATAACAGATGAGCAAAAGACAGTGTAGTGAAGCTTAAAAAGTACACGTCAGGATCAAAAATAAAAGCAAAAGGTCTGGGGGTCCATTAAAATGGAAGGAAAGGTACAGCAAAGAGAAATCTTTCCTAACACTAGGTTACATAGAGGGGTGTTCGTCCCTAGGCCATCACAACCATCAAATCAGTGCTTACACAGTAGGGGTTACTGATCTCTAGTGGCCATCCTGGGGTTGAGGGACACCTATAATAGGAAGGGAACTGCCTAGCGTAGACAAGAGAGGGAGAGATGGCTCTTTATTTCATTAAAACCCTTGAACTGCCTTGGAGAGTTGGTGTGTTCTTGAGATCATCTTTAATAGTGTATATCAAAAATTGTAAATGACCAGTTAAGCCCTAACCCCCTCCTTCCTCTAAAACATAAGCCCCATTCCTGGTGGTAGAGATGATACATATAGCCTTATTAGGGTTACATGTGATTTTACATAATTAAAAAATAACAAAAACGTTTTTAACTAAACATTTTTACTGAAACACATACCATTTATTTTAAGTCCTCCATTTCCCTTCGTTTATAATCCCACCCCAAACCCAATCCCACCCGTTTTTACCCCTTACCCCAACCCCCATATGGGATACATTACTCACCGTAATCGTATTTCTGATGCTTGTATCTGCTTACATTCACATGCTGTGCATAGGCCGACATCTAGTGGAAGCTGCAGAGTATTACAGTTGTTGTTTTCGAAACTCGAAAAGGGCCAGCGAGAGGGCGTGCCAGCAATACTATCCCTAGTGTGACGTCCACTGTACCCATGATCCCTCACGCGTCGGGATCCTTCAGATTGTTATTTTTCTGACATGAGGTAGCATGAGGTGTAGCGGGAGTACAGTGGTATCCAAGCAGATACATATTAGACAAGCTCATAAGCATTCATGCGCCTTCTCTCCAAGGGGAGGAAGGGTGGGTCGCATGTGAATCTAAGCAGATACAAGCATCAGAAATACGATTACGGTGAGTAATGTATCCCTTCTGAGGCTTGTGGAATCTGCTTAGATCACATGCTATGTATAGATTAGCGAGCAGTGAAAGAAGATGGAGGTGGGATGTAAGAAGGTTCATGAGTGAATAAATGTCTTATAACCGCTTGTCCCACTTTTGTATCGGTCTTGTAATGGGTATCAATGCAGTAGTGCTGAGTGAAAGTATGTACAGAGCTCCATGTAGCTGCCTTGCAAATACTGTCTAAGGGGACATTTGAAATGAAAGCCAGAGTGGCTCCTGTAACTCTTGTGGAGTGAGCCCTGGGCGTAAAAGGCAGTGTTTATTCTGATAATGAATAGCACAGTTGGATACGTCTGACTATCCACCTAGAGATGGCATTCTTAGAGATACAGTCACCTTCTCTGCCTGGCGCTATGGAGACAAACAATTGATCTGTTTTTCTTAGCGGTCTGGTCTTGTCTACATAGTAGAGGACCACTCTCCTCACATCTAGTGTGTGGAGTTTTACCTCAGCTGAGCTGTTGGGTTCCTAGAAGAAAGCCGGTAACTCCATTGACTGATTTACATGACATTTGGAGATGAATTTAGGTGAGAACCTAGGGTGAGTACGTAGAACTAGCTTGTCTTTGTGGAAAACAAAGAAAGGATCCTGCACTGACAATGCTTGGATTTCACTAACCCTTCTTATGGAAGTGACAGCCACTTAGAAGGCAGTTTTATAAGTCAGGTGTTTGAGACTAGACTTGTGCATAGGCTCGAAAGGGTGTCCCATGAGCTTAGCGAGTACCACATTGAGGTCCCAACCTGGCGGCGGGTTAGAAATTGGAGGGTGGAGTCTCTTTACTCCTTGCATAAATGCTTTGATGACCAGTACTTTCCACCATGAGACCTTATTATGAAAGGTCGTGTAGGCTGACAACGCCACCAGGTGGACCTTTAGGACGTTAAATACTAACCCTGCATCTAGCAAATTGAGCATATAAATTAGAATGTGGGATGGAGTACATTCTATGGGATTGATCTGTTTAACCTGGCACCAAATTACAAATCTTCTCCATTTGTCAAAGTAACAGTGCCTAGTGTTTGGTTTTCTTGATTCCTTCAAGATATCCATGCATCTCTGTGGCAGGTTGAGATGTCCGAACTCTATGACCTTAGGAGCCATGCTGCCCAGTTCATTGAGTGTGGTTGCGGGTGCACTGTTAGTCCCTCATGCTGGGTGAGTAGGTTGAACTGGCACGGGAGTTTGATGGGATCGCACATCGCCAGTTTGCGCAGATGTGGATACCATGGTTGTCTTGCCCATGTAGGAGCAACTAGGATAAGCGTCATCGGTTCCTTGTGTATCTTGTTCACCACTTTCCTCATGAGAGGTCCTGGGGGAAAAGTGTAAACAAATTTCCCTGACCAGTTCATCCATAGGGCTTTCCCCTTGGAGCGTGGTTGGGGGAACCTGGGCGCGAAGTCTGGGCGTTGACTGTTTTCACTTGTGGCGAATAAGTCTATAGTTGGGAAACCCCATTGAGAGAAGAGGTGTTCTACGACTCCTTTGTGTAGGCGCCACTCGTGTTCTTCTGGTAGGGGAACTCTGCTCAATGAGTCTGCTAGAGAGTTGAGTTCCCCTAGAACATGTTGTGACGACAGGTACATCCTTCGTTTGAGTGCCCATTTCCAAATTTGCTGTGCAAGTCTGGACAGATTTGGAGAATGTATAGCCCCCTGTTTGTTGATATAAAACATTGCTGTAGTGCTATCTGTTAGGATCGGCACAAATAGGTTTGTTAAATGGGGTTTGAATGCCTGGAGGCCTTTGAATACTGCCAGAAGTTCCAGCAGATTGATGTGGTTCTGAGTTACAGTGCGAGACCACAGACCCTGAGCTGTGTGGTGAAGGTAGTGAGCCCACCACCCTGCCAGTGAGGAGTCTGTCGTGACAACCGCCTGTACCTCTGGATCGTAGAAAGGTTTTCCTTTTGTTAGATTTTCTTTCGTCCACCAGCGAAGATTTTGTACAAGTGTTGGCAAAACGACCACTAGATCGTCCCACTGACCACTTGCTTGAGACCACTGTTTTGCCAACCACTGCTGCATGGGTCGGATGCGGAGGAAACAGATAAATGAAAGATGCCATCAAGCCTATTAAACGCATAACTTTGCGCACCCTTATCTGGCGGCCGGCCTGATAATGTGATATTTGCCGTAACAAATGTTTTACTCTTTCCTCTGATGAAGACCAACTTTAAGACAGCTCCTAGGAACTGTTGTGAAGTGCTTGGCATTAGACTCGACTTTTTCTCGTTGATGGAGAAGCACAATTGAAAGAGGAGGTTGATTGTTCTCTGAATGTTTTGCCTGCAAATCAGGGGTGATTCCCCTGTAATGAGCCAGTCATCCAGGTAAGGGTACACTGGGATTGCCTCCCTGTGCAAGTGCGTTGCCACCGCCGCCAGTACCTTTGTGAATAACCTTGGAGCTGAGGCTATTCCTAAGGGCAGCGCCTTGAATTGGTAGTGCTGGTTCGCTATCTTGAAACGCAAGAATCTTCTGTGCTCTGGGAACATTGAAATATGAAAATAGGCATCTTTGATATCCAGTGTTGCCATGTAATCCCCCCTTTTTAGTAGAGGGATTACCTCTTGTAGCGTAGTCATGCAGAACTTTTGTGGCTTGACATACTTGTTTGCAGGGCGCAAATCTAATAATGGGGGGCATTGTTAGATCTTTCTTTGGCACAAGTTAGTAAGTTGAATAAATATCCCCGTTTACCTGGTTGGCCGGGACGACTTTGATGGCGTTCTTTAATAGAAGTGTGGCTATCTCTTCGAGAAGGATACGCTGATGTTCTTCTGAGAGGATCTTCTGTCATGGGGGGTGGTTGTGGGGACGTTGGCGTAGTTCTATACAGTATCCGCCTGCTACTGTGGACAGCACCCATCTGTCTGAGGTGATTCCCTCCCATGCGTGGGTGAAGCTGGAAATGCGTCCTCCTACTGGAGAAGCATGGTAGGACACCTGAAATGGAATGTCACTTGCTCTGGGGTGGTGTGCCACCTCGAGCAGGGCCTCTGCCCCGACCACGACCTCTGCGCTGTCCTCTGGGATAGCCCTTGGAGGATTGGCCTTGATTTCCCCAGGAGAAACCTTGACCTTGATTGTAGCTGGATCCTCGTTGAGAGTTTTGTCCTCTAAAACAGTGAAAATTGCCATTACCCCTCTGTCCTGCAGGCTTGTTAGTGAGTTGACCTAAAGTTTTTAGCATGTCATACTTGTCATTTGCTGTTTTAAGGGTGTCTTCTACAGCCTTACCGAAGAGCACATTAGGCTCAACCGGCATGTTTATTAGAGTGGCTTGCTTTTCTGGTCTAAATCCTGACTGGCGCAGCCATTCATGCCTTTTAATAACGGTCCCTTGCGCAATGGCTCTCCCGGGATTGTCTGCCGCGTCAAAATTGGTTTTAAGGAGACAGCTAGACACTGCCCTCCCATCTGCAGCCACCTGTGTTAGTTGGGATTTGAGTGGCTCTGGGGCAGACGAAAGTAAAGCAGACATTTCCTCCCACTTGTGGCAGTTGTAACTAGCCAAGAGTGTTGCGTTGTTCGCTATTCTAGTTTAACAGGCCGCAGATGAGGCGACCTCTCTGCCCATGGCGTCAATCGTTTTGCTCTCCTTATCGGGTGGAGCCTCAGAGGAAGCAAGGGGTGTGCCTGCTCTTTGTCTAGTTGTAGTCACAACTAAGGAGTCTGGTTTCAGTTGCCCTCTAATATATAATGGATCTACAGGTGCAGCTCTGAATAATTTCTCAACACGTGGGTTTACGGCCCGTGTGAAATTAGGGCTTCTAAATTCTGCGTGGCACTGATTTCAGTAGTGGGATAAACTGGGCTACTGTCTTTTTGTCTCCAAGGATTTGTTCTGCAAAATCTTTATCCTCCTGTACCTCCTGGGTGTCAATCTGAAAGTGCTCAGCCGCCTTGGCTAGTACTTCATTAAGGAGGGGTTGATTATCAATAGGAGAATCGACAACTGGAGTGTCTTGGTTAAGAGGGGAATCTATAGAGTACATAGTGGCCTCTTGCTCTGCCTCTTGGTCCTGGTCATCCCCATAATAAGGGTCCTTTGTATCCTCATCAAAAAACGTATGGCCAGCTGTCTCTACAAAGGAGACATCTCTTTGGTCCGATTCATGTTAAGAGAGATCTATGACTGTACTTTGTAAAGGAACATTTGAACAAGACATCTTAGAAGGGGGTTGAGTAGGTAAGGCAGAGGCTTGAGAACCAGATGGAGCTGTGGTGGGAGGAGTGGAGTTGAAGCTCTGAAGGTAATCAGGGTTCGTTTCGAAAACATTGGCCATAAAGGTAATTCTTCTCATCTCTGTCAATATCTTGTGACGACCATTCCTTAGAACTTGGATTTACCACAGATTGAGGGGAAAGTCCTAAGTCCTCATCTGTGGGAGGTATCACCTTAGGCCTAGATTCTTTAGGTTTTTCTATGGGTCTGGATAGTTTAGTGTTTTCCTTCTGAGGTGTTTTTCCCTAAGATGGCTTTTGTCCCTATGAGGGGTCTTTGAGGTCTTTTGTGATGCCCCCACGGGGCCCAGTGGTGTGTTTTACAGACTTGTTAGGGCCTGCCACCTTATCTGATGCCGAGCGTCGGATTTCGGATGCGGGTAGGGCCAAGGCCTCATCCGCGGACGATCGACCTTCGGAGGGAGTTTTGCGAGCAACACCCTTGCCGTCTTTCGACGGTTGGGCTCTGTCGTGGGGCGATCTCGAGCGAGATTGCCTAGAGGACCGGGACTCAGCTGACCTTTCCCTGGGTGTCAAACGTTGACGATCACTCGACCCATGTGTCGAGTCTCGACCTGGGCTTATGTGCTTAGTGGTGTGTGTCTTTGTAGCGCTACCACCGTCGGGTGTAGTCCCCACAACATGGCTGCCATCCTGTCCTAGGGGGCGGGGGCTTGCGCTTGAGTAGCTGTAGCTACTCCACTGCCCTCGCCGTCCAAAAGGACGGCGTCGCTTCCATCGCTAAAGGTGCCTTTCACCTCCATGGCCTCTAGCGGCCTGGCATAGTGGGCCCAGGGTTTCATGGAGCGATCCTTTAATTTCTTTGGCTTGAAGAGCATGCATGCTCGACAAGACATTTCGCTGTGGTCTCTTGGAAGACACAAGTTACAAACAAAGTGTTTGTCTAACCACAAGAATTTGCAATTACATTTGCGGCAGAATTTAAAAGGTGTATATTCCATAATGATAGGTTACGGCAGCTGGGCGAACAAAGTGTCGGAAGGGGAGTATATGCATCCTAAAATGGCCGGCCCCCTCTCTCCCTACTGTCTGGGACGAGGCCCAGGGCGGCCTTCCAAGACCGAACGGTCCTTTGCCGTAGTCTTCGACAGACAGTTTCTGTGTCTTCACCGGCGTGGTGTTTCGGAGGTCGGTGAAAGGATAGAAATACTATCGCTAATTGTAAATAGTCAATGGCTTTACGCCGAAAGGAATTTCGCTATATGCTTCTGTGATAGGGAAACAGTAGCGGCCGTCCTAACAAGGGAGGACGATACAGAACAGAGCAGCCTGGAGGGGTATAAGCCAGCAATCCCATATGACAAAATAATGTTAAATATGAGTGAAACGAGTGAACGAATAAAGACACGAACTACATATCCCAGAATGCCTCAAGAAATACCTCATCAGTATAAAAGCCAGAAAATGGGAAAACAAAGTAGACAAGGGAGACGAAAAACCACGTTTCCCTATTCAGGTGGAATTCCACAGTCAGTGTTTAAAACTAAAACTAACTCCACGAGGATTAAGCAGGGAGGAGGGGAATTAGCATCAGGTGTGATGAAACCGGGGATGGGAACACCCAGCGTTAATTACCAAGGAGGAGGGGCACACGGGTTAAAAGCCTCACAAAACGACTCAACATGTCTCTCGTTTTGCAGGAGTGGAAGGAGGCTGACGGCGCAGGCACGGAGTGGAACGAGGCCAGTCCCCAATACCGGTGGGCTTATTAGTGAGAAGAGGAACACCCGCCGGTGTGCGCCTTATCTGCCCTGCAGTCAAGTCCGTCTGCGGAAGGGAGGAAAGCGCCTAAAGTGAAAGGAGCTTGCAAGGGTGTGAAAACCGACTCCAGGAAGTTTTGTTTATTTGGTGATTCGATCCCGAGGCGGCAGGGCTGTGGACATTTGTGTGATTAGACGGGCGTGCAGAGGAAAACGCTCGAGCCGTTGAATACTGCATTTATTTTGAAGGACGGCTGTAATCCCTGGTTTCACCTTAAGAACGGCATTTTGTTTGAAGTACGGCTGCCATCCTTATGAACTGCATTTACTTCAAAGGACGGCTGTAATCCTTGTTTTCACCTTATGAACTGCATTTTGTTTGAAGTACGACTGCCACCCTTGGTTTACACACTACAAACTGCATTTATTTCAAAGGACGGCTGTAATCCTTGATTTCACCTTAAGAACTGCATTTTGTTTGAAGTACGGCTGTAATTCTGGGTTCACGTGTTGCGTTCTGCATTTCATTGAAGGGGGACCCATGAAGCTTGTTTTTGCCTTCCGAACTGTAACTGAAGTGACTTGAAGGGGAGAAGACCCTTCGCCCAACGAACATCGGTGAGCTGTACAATAAACCTTATTTGTTACCTCACCTTATAGTCTCTGGCTCGCTACTTAACAGCGTCTGTCTAGAATAGCAGGAAAAAAACAATCTGAGGGATACTGATGTATTACTGGCACGCCCATGTTGACGTCCCTTTTCGAGTTTCGAAAACAACTGTAATACTCCGCAGCTTCCACTAGATGTTGGCCTATACACAGCATGTGATCTAAGCAAATTCCACAAGCCTCAGAAATATATATTAAAAGAATTCAGTATTTTATTTCAGCAAAAATGTTTAGATAAAAAAGTTATTAGTTATTTTTAATTCAGTAACATCACTGCATATCTTTACACCAGAGTGTATCACACATTTATAAATCCCTAATAAATCAGGGAAGGGATCTAAATATCCAGTGCTTGGTGAAGCACTCCAGGGACCCTAGGGGAATCCAAGATAAGTGCCACAGTCCAGGTAGGTACCTTGCAGCATTTGGAGGAGTACAAGTAATGGGGAATGTGCCCCATTTCAAACAACAGGACAAAGTATGTGGGCTGACCACCGGATATGCTAAAAAGACAGGCAAGTTCCAGTGCCTTCTCAAAGGTACACAAAAGAACACAGCTAACCCCAGTGGAAACCCAGAAGAAGAGATCCAGTGGTGGGTTTGAGTCCAGGCAGAACCATGACAAGAGAAGCAGAACAGGATTCAGCCCCAGTAAAGGGGGTGATCTGCAGAACCCGACGACCACAGGGATGCTTGAGGGTGAATATCTCAATACAGAGTTTGTTTCCAGAAAGTCAGTTCTTACAAGGTGAAACAAACGTGTCAGTAAAAGCTTGTTTTTAAAAGGGGAAATGAAGGATCCGGCCATCCAGGGCCTTGTACCCTGATCCAATGAGGCCCACAATGGCCAAAAGAAGAACAATCGTCCTTCACATGAGTTGTATCCACCATCCAGAAGTGATTTCAATTATTGAGATGTCTCCTGCAGGTCAAAGG
The DNA here is from genome assembly GCF_040938575.1 of Ambystoma mexicanum. NCBI lineage: Eukaryota > Metazoa > Chordata > Amphibia > Caudata > Ambystomatidae > Ambystoma > Ambystoma mexicanum. Next base: position 1,467,215,242 of record NC_090931.1, on the reverse strand, counting down.
AAACTGCACACAGCAGACCCATGCGGCTCAGCAGGCAAACGCATGATTTGTATGGTTCAAATGTTGATGCCACCGTATCGCACTATGCCTTCTAGACTCTTAGCTAGCCAATGTTCTTATTATTTACAGACTCGCGTGTCCAGAATACAGTTCTTCAGCAGCTTAGCACAACACGCCAAACTCGAGTCTCACTCCTCAGACACTGTTAGGGAGAATTCTCAGAAATGTGCTCATTCCCTCCACCTTTGAGAGACCCCCAGCAACTTTGCTGGATTTTGAGGACTTGCTTTTTATAACCTGGAGAGATTGAGACCCTTTTTCCCACTCTCTCATGTGTTTTAATGTGATTTTTAACTCTGTGTTTCTTTTTGGTTATGGAGTCTGACAAACTCTGTAGGCATCATCTTTTACATTGTGTCACACAGCACCTTCAGTGCAGTGGCACAGGGAAGTCTTTCAGATCTCCCAAAGGTTTAAATACCTTCTCTGGGACAAACTACTATTTCCCAGAGCAGTAAAGTGAAATTGACTTTACTTACATTTGTAACTTTCTAGACCCAGCACACACTATCTTACAATAGGGTGCTGGAGGGGTTACCTAGTATCCCCTTCATCTAGCTTCTCGTGTAACATTTTTATGTTACCCTTTTCTCACTAAATGGCTGGTGGCAGTGGTTTCGTTTTAACTACCGTAGTGTGCATTTACTGTGGGCTGCGTTCGCAGCTTCAGTAAAGCACCCAAGGGTGCCATTTTTGTCAAAAAGGTCCCAGTCTTCTTTTTTCGCCATTTCTTTGTAGAAAGGTCTGTCTTGAGAATTACTCTGCGCGCCAAACCATGTTTGTTCCCAATGTTCGCTTTGCCTTTGTTGGAATTCACGAGTGAAGCCCGCCTCTGGCTCCAGGGTGTCTGGGGTGGGTAGGAAGTGAGGGAGGTACCCAAAGCTCCCTGTGTTTAGTCTCCTAGGAGACCCAAATGCACTCTGTAGTGATTGGCCGGCTGACTGTCCGGCAAGGACAGCCACCCTGCTGGGTGACTGACAGCTAGGTTGGAATGAATGGGAGAGAACTGAATAAAAGGCGAGGCTTTTGGCTTGGAAGGCAGAATCGACCACTGGACGAAGGAACCAATTAAGAACTTGAAGAGGACAACTGCTGCAACTGCTGGACAGTTGGTTTGCCTGGTGAAGCCCTGCTGCTGTGCTGAAACTCTAAGTTTGCATCAACAGAGAAGCCCCTAAAGGACGACTTTTCCCCTTGAGTTGGTGGGACCAATCAACTCCAAAGTAAGCCACCTGGACATGGAACTGGTTGAATTTCCACAGAGTTGGTGCTGGAAACTGTATGGCCAGGGAGAGGAACACCAGATTGTGTGTGTTGCTTTTAAGTTGGCCAAGAGCTCCAGGAAGATCCTCCGGGCTCCCAGGAAGCAGAACTGCCCGATCCTGATCCCCCTCAACAGAGTGCGGGACCCCAGAAGCAAGGAAAGCCCATCCCAACAGCCAAAAACCTCTGTGTTGCTATTTGTGGTAGTCCAGAGGAGCTGAAACACCTAAGTACCATTTGTTGTAAAGATTGCTGGTTGTGAGCAGTGACCATCCCATTGCAGAGCGGGAGTCCCCAGAAGTCCTCCCTCTTGTGCCCACGACTGAGGCTCAGGATCAGTGAGATCTGCGGTGCTGCACAGGAACAGAAATCATCTGCTGCACTTTATCTTCAATAAAAAGGTACTGTAAAGTCTGAGAGAACTTACCTTTCATTGTAGAGTTGCTTACATCTTCTACTACTCACAAGTCTAAAAAGCTTGTGGCCCTACATTTGATTCTTCTTTTTTTCAAAGACTTCTAAAAACCTGTGCAAAGACTTTTCTACTTACCTACCAGAAGGGCTTCATCCTATATAAGACGTTTGCCCATTGACCTTGGCTTAGCCTGTTAGACTGTATGACTCTGCGTAGGGGATCTAAAAGTATTTGCCTGCTTAAGAATATTTGTGGTCTCTTGTTGTTCTAATAACCTTTACCGTTTACCAAACATCTAACAGTATTCTGAATGCAAACAGTAAGATATTAATGTCCCCAGCACCCTAGCTATTGAACTCACCCGAGGGAGTAGGTTGTGTCTGTGTGCCATCCCAAAGGGGTCTTTACTGATTTAGAAACTAAGAGTGTACAGTATTGGGGTGTATTTGTGGGTTACTTTTTTATATTGCTCCCTTCTGAAGAAGGCTTATTCTAACTGACTGATGAATAAATTAATAATTGTTTATTCAAGAAACCTTATGTGTAAGAGTTTATTTGAATACTTGTCACTGTGGATCTCTGTTTAACTCCCCTACAGCTCACTTTGACCCCACTTGAGCCAAGTCTGGCTGCTCAATATGCTACCAAACCTGTGTAGAACAAGCTTATACCAAAGGTTGTGTTTCCTATACCTGTAGTCAGAGTTGTTGTAGTACACCCAAAGGGTACTGCATACAAACTTTGCCTAACAGACACCATCCAGATTACTGGCACAAACACCCCCTTCCCGGAGCTGCAGGACCGAGACACACACACACAGCTGAAGCCAACCAGATCGGGCCACAGAAGCCCCACGAACAGCTGTGTGTGAAAAGGGGGTGGGCACTAATGTTTTAACAATATGTACGACTATAACACGGCCCCCGGGGAAAGTGTAGGGGTAGTTTGGCCAGAGCAGTAAGGTGTTATTAGGGACCAATGGGAAGGGGGAGATGGCAGAGAACAAGGAAGGTCTGAGTATAAAAGACCAGCACTTCCAAGCATTGCTGAATGGTGTTTGGAGGAGGTCAGGAGGAGAGTTGGTGGACCGAGAGACCAGGTAGAAGGTGGAGTGGAGTGCTGATGAGGTGCTTGAAATACTGGATAAGAATACAGATAAGGTATTGATACAGTATTGTGTGCGAGAGTGGTACCAAGCTTGGCGGAGTGATTGTTGTGAGAGTGGGTGTTACATTGAGTGATAGTATAGAGAGGTGGTGGGAGATAGGAGAGAGTGGGACAAGAGGGTGAAGTTAGAGAGTGCGAGGGGAGATTGGTACAGAGAGAGAGAGGTAGGGAAAGAGTGTAAGAGAAAGGGAGGAGACCGATTTAGAGGGCAAGGTTGGAGAATAGGAGGGAGCAGCAGAAGGGGATAGAGAGAATGGTGGTGAGTGGAACAGAGGGATAGCGAGATAAAGAATAAAGAAATAGGAGAGTGAGAGACGGGAGGACAGTGGGAAAGACCTGAGCAAGGAATCGAGGGGGATAGGAGGTAGAAAGTGGGGGAAAGAAGACAATAGGATGCAAAGTGAGAGAGAGGAGACAGTGGCAGAGAGTACTCTGTAACAGCGCCACGATGCCCCAGGGCCGATTGTGCGGTGTCCAGTTAAAGTACCTGATGCAAAAGGATGGCATGACAAAGGGTGGACTCAATTTGACCTAAAACCAAAGGGTCGATTTTTTTATTTTTAAATATATTTTTTTTGGGTTTCCGTTTTTGAAATAAAAGTGGTTTTACCACGAAAAAGGGGGTTTGGGTGGGACCCCCCCCAAAAATTATAATTCGACACTTTGGTTTTAGGTCCTTTTGATTTTTACCGTTTTGGTATTCGATCATGTTAATTCGAAACTTTGATCTGTAACTGTCATGCCTGCCTGCCCCCGGAAGACCAGACCAGGCCCAGCAGCCCCGGAAGCAGGCATCATGCCACTTGGAGCATGCCCAAAAGCCCCAGTTTGGGGCTTTTTGGGTGAAGTCCTGGCACCGTGGGCGCCAGGCTCATTATTGATAACTTACCTGAATTAAGGGCCGAAGTGCATTCCGCCCGCCAAGAAACCAATGCCCTCAGGAGGGAACTGATAGTGTCAAAAGAACGAACTGATGAGTTGGCCAGACAACTATTACAGAGCCAGACTGGACAAACACCTCTACCAGGACTTGGGGCAAGTCCAGCTCCTGTACCATCGAGTAACCCGGTGCAGATAAATTTCCCTGGAGCCGTTCCTTTGGCTCCGCCTGAACGCTTTGCCAGAGACCCAAAGGGTTTGCAACATTCATGAATCAATGCCGCTTGCACTTTTTATGTAGACCTGGAGCTTTCCCAAACGATCAGGCCAAGGTAGCTTTTGTACTGTCATATCTCAGCGGCAGTGCGGTGGATTGGTCCATTCGACTAGTTAACCAAGATGACCCGATTCTTCGAGATTTCCAGGGTTTACGAACAAGCATGGAAAGACTATTCATCCGACACTCCCGAGGACAGGCTTTGGACAACGAACATTTATCCCTACGCCAAGGTAACCAGGATCTTTTATCTTACATTGCAACTTTCAATGGATTAGTAGTGGAAACCGAATGGCCTGAAGCCAAGCGAATCACATTATTCCATCGAGGACGTCGGGGAGAACTCAAAGATGTTTTGGCCCAAATCGTGAACCTGCCTTAAGACTGTGCTGAATATATAGATCTAGTGGTCCAGCTCGATCACAGACTTCAAACCAGGAAGGCTGACCGAACCAAGTTTGAGAACAGGGTGTTGGTTAAAACCCACGTAAGCTCCAAGGGAGTAGATGTCTCAGAACCTATGCAAATCGGGGGGTTAAAGGACCCTTAACCCAAAAGGAGAGAGATAGAAGACGGCAACTGCAATTATGTTTATATTGTGGAACTACTGGTCATTTTCTTCGGAACTGCCTTGTAAAACCACCCAAGAAAGTTATAGGAGCAGCAGACGAAAACCATGTGAAATCTGACTCGGGAAACGACCACGCCCGGCAAGCGTAGAGGTCCGCTTGCCGAGCTTAAAGAAGGACACTCTGACCTCGCATTTCACCATACCCATGGTCCTTGTAGATCCAGAGCAGCCATCACGCATGCACACGGTAAAGGTGTACGTAGACAGTGGAGCCATAGGAAATTACTTGGACTGGGAATTGGCTACCAGGATGAATCTATCTCTCTTAACCGCAAGACCACGGCCGATGTTGTCACCACTGTAGATGGAACGGAAATTGCCTCTGGACCCGTAACTCATTCCACTGTAGAGATGACATTGCTGAGTCAAGATGGGCATCGTGAGGCTATGATGTTTGACTTAATCAAGACCCCACAGTTTCAGCTGATACTGGGGATACCTTGGTTGGAAAAACAATCCTTGTATTGATTGGCGAGAGAAGAGACTAACCTTCCCAGAATGTGCTCACACCTGCTAGGAAAACTCAAAACTCAGTCCTGGCCCCAGTAATTCCAGTAGCCATACAATTACCTGTTGAATACCAAGACTTTGAGGATGTCTTCCAAAAGGAACAGGCAAACACCTTACCACCTCACAGATCGTATGATTGTCAAATAGATCTTGTACCTGGAGCACAACCACCTTACAGCAGAATCTATGCCCTTACGGAACCCGAAAATCTCCATTTGCGCCAGTACCTAGACCAGTACCTTGGTAATGGCTCCTGCATCTTCAGCTTTGTTCTTCGTACCGAAAAAGGAAGGCGACCTTAGAACATGTATAGACTACCGCGCACTGAATCAGATAACCATCAAGAATCGATACCCACTGCCTTTGATCCCAGAACTACTAGACCAGGTGAAGGACGCTTGTATATACACGAAACTAGACCTTCGGGGGGCATATCATCTGGTACATGTCAAAGAGGGTGACGAATGGAAGACTGCTTTTCGCACCAAGTACGGACTATTTGAGTACCAGGTGATGCCCTTCGGACTATGTAATGCACAAGCAGCTTTCCAGTTCTTCATGAACGATGTCCTCCGAGAGCAGTGTGGTCGTTTACATCGACGACATCTTAGTATACTCTTTATCAGAATCTGAGCATGTAAAACACGTCCGAGCAGTCCTAGAGAAGTTACGCCAGCATAAATTATATGCTAACCTGGAAAAGTGCATCTTCCACACTACGCAAGTGGAATTCCTTGGATTTATTCTGACCCCGAGAGGAATCCAGATGGATATACGAAAAGTGGATGCCATTCTTAATTGGCCTTCGCCAAGTTCAATCAAAGGAGTTCAAAGCATGCTTGGCTTTGCCAATTTCTACCGCAGGTTTATCCCGGACTTCTCACACATCGTACATCCCATTACAACGCTATTGCGAAAAAACAAACGCTTTGTGTGGACAGGGGAAGCCGAGAACGCCTTCCAAGAGTTAAAAGCTAAATTCACATCTGCTCCCATATTAAGACACCCGCGCCCCGAGCTTCCCTACATAGTGGAAACAGATGCATCCAGTTCAGCCATGGGAGCAGTCCTTTCCCAAAAGGATCCCGAAACTAACCAGCTTCACCCAGTGGCGTTTTGGTCAAGAAAATGTTCAGCCCCCGAATTAAACTATGCCATAACCGACAAGGAGCTGCTGGCCATCAAGTCCGCCTTCAAGGCTTGGCGGCACTATCTACTGGGTGCCAGACATACCATCACGGTCATCACCGATCACCGCAACTAACAATACCTAAAGACAGCCAAAGCCCAATCTTCGCGCCAACTCCGTTGGGCATTGTTCTTCGCCGAGTTTGATTTTGTAATAACCTATCGACCAGGTTGTAAGAATGGTAAAGCAGGCGCCTTGTCCCGGATTGGAATGGGAGAAGCATAAATAACTTTAGAACCCGTACCCATAATTCCAGAACAGAGAATCCTTGGCCTGACATCCATACAGACACTGGAGGACATTCAAAACAAGATCCACCAACTCTTTGATTTCGTTGCCCTACAGGACTGGGCAAAGAAAGGTCCAGAGTACTCTGTCATCGATGATTTACCTTATTACCAAGGCCGGCTATTTTTACCACAAAAGGAACTACAGGAACTTGTCATTTCCAATTACCATGACACCTTAATAGAAGAGCATCCTGGTATTGCAAAAACCGAAGCTAAAATTAGGAAGCAATTTTGGTGGCCCACCTGGCGAAAGGATGTCAAGTCATTTGTCATGTCTTGTGGCATTTGCGCACAAAATAAAGGACAAAAGAAAAAACCTGCTGGATTATTGCAACCATTAGACATACCACCTACCCCTTGGCATACCTTGTCATTAGACTTCATCACGGATCTATACCCGTACCAAGGTTACAATACCATTCTAGTTATTGTAGATCTTTTTTCTAAAATGGCCCACTTCATTCCTTTAAACGGGATACCTTCAGCTTCAATCCTGGCCAAGGAATTCCTTGAAAATGTTGTCCGCCTGCATGGCTTTCCTTCAGTGTTAATTTCAGATCGGGGCAGTCAATTCATTTCACATTTTTGGAGGAAATGCTGCCAACTGGCACAAATTGATTTTAGGCTTTCGACCAGTCACCACCCTCAGACCGACAGTCAAACGGAGAGGACCAACCAGACTCTCGAACAGTACCTCCGTTGTATGCTACATCAGTCTGAGGGGAATTGGAAAGACATTCTGTGGATCGCAGAGTATGCGTACAATAATTCCGTACACTCAGGAACTGGACAAAGTCTTTTTTTTACCATTTATGGGCACCATCCTCGAACCTCGGATTTGGACTCACCCCAGCATTTAGAGATGCCCGCACTGGACCATCTCCACGCTGTTATTACACAAGCCTTTAAAGAAGCAACCATCCATTTGCAAAAGGCTAAGAAATAAAACAAAAAGGATGCGGATCAGCACAGAAGTGAAGCTCCTCAATACCAAATAGGGGACCAAGTATGGTTAGCCACTAAGCACTTACCATTCAAGGGGACTCGGACCTTTAACCCCAGGTATTTGGGACCTTTTTCTGTCAAGGCAATTATTAACCCAGTGGCCGTCAAGTTGGACCTACCTGCTCATATGCGAATCCATCCCGTCTTCCACGTGTCTCTTTTGAAGCCAGTGCAACCAGGAACTAGGCTAACCACTCCACCTGAACCTATCCTCATAGACGGGGAGCCCGAGTTCGAAGTCAAATATATTTTGGACTCAAAAAGAGTGAGATCAAAACTCTTTACCCTAATTGACTGGAAAGGTTACGGTCTGCAGGAAAGGTCTTGGGAACCTAGTGACCACGTGCATGCGCCTCGTTTAGTGAAGAGGTTCCATCGGGAATTTCCAGACAAACCACGGCCAAGGGAGAGAACGACTTTAGGAGGGGCCTTGAGGGGGGAGTGCTGTCATGATGCCTGCCCCCAGAAGACAAGACCAGGCCCAGCAGCCCCGGAAGCAGGCATCATGCCACTTGGAGAATGCCAAAAAGCCCCAGTTAGGGGCTGTTTGGGTGCAGTCCTGGCACCTATGGCGCCAGGCTCATAAAGATAAAGTCAGTCCTGGCGCCATGGGCGCCAGGCTCATTATTGATAACTTACCTGAAGCAGACCATGCTGCATACTCACCTGAGGCAGACCATGCTGCATGAAGACTCAAGCCAAATGAGGCTTAGGAGGGACTATTTTACTGAAGGGACTGTTTGGTTACTTGGGTGGGGCTGTGGAAGAATACTTACCTGGATATTCTTCCAAGGCTATTTAAACCACGCCCGGACAGCCACACGTGCTTCGCGTTTTTCTGCTTGCTGCAGCATAACGCTCACCGTGTTTTCAGCAGCTCCAGTCTTCAGCCACGCCCGCTTCAGTCCTGGGACTCCTGAAACAAGAAGAAAAGAAGGATAAAGGTTAGAACAGGAGTTTTAACTTTAATCCTTACGTGAATCCTGATCCATTTCGCCACGGAACTGAAAGACAGAAGTCTTTGAAGCATCGCTTCGCATTCCTACGGCGCCGCGCTGAACTCACCTGCTTGGCGGTACTTCAGCATTCCATCACGCGCTCTCATCTCGCGGCCGCCCTCCGACACCTAAGGAGACAAAGACAGCAAGGTGAGCAAGGGGACGCTCTAAGGCTATACAAGCTACCCCCAAGGACTTATCAGATTTACCACGGGAGGTACTCACCTCATCTCGGGTCGGCGCAGTCAACTCTGCTTCATCGCCGTACCCCGGCCCCTAAGGGGAAAAACCACAATAGACTTACCTGAATCTTACCGAGTGCATTTGGAAATCTTCGAGTGGATTAATTCGGCAACCTGCAAGGATTCGGACAGAGTGAAGATCAGACATTTGGACTCTTATGAACAATTGGACTTTAGAGTCAATACTGGAACTCGCCAATTCCTCTACGCCAGTGAAGTAACTGGCCATCAACGCGCCCCTGCGGTCGACGCAGGATGGAGAGCTCATCCTTCCAAACCATCAGGTGAGACTAAGGAGGGGACATCAAGAGTGATCTGTGGGAAGACAACGGGAGTGGGGCAGGTGGGTTGACACTCAATTCCACAGGTGGTTAATTCCTCTTCTCCTTTGCAGAAGAATATTCTTGCAAGCCAGACAAACTAGGCTGAGCGGGCCAGTCCAGTCAGTCATCTCGGCGCTACACGTCACGCTGGTGGAAACAACAGCGGCCCAGTTCCGGTCGACGCCCCCGTGGGAACCAGGTGAGCGTAACAATAACCCTGATGTGCACTTTACAATGCAAATAAATAAATAAATAGGAGGAGAAACAAGGAGAGAAGGAGGGGACGAGCAGGGAGAGAAGAGAGAATGAAGGGGTGAGAAAAAGAGAGGTGTGTAACATCTGGAACATCACTTGTTAAACTGTGGGACATCAACAGACTGGGGACTCCTTAGAAATTCCTGGAGGTATTAAGCTAGATACGGCAATGGCCTTTAGGTCTGCATAGGAAGCCCAGCATAGTACCAGACAGTAGGGGTTACCCATCACTAGTCTCACACTCCATTCACCTGAGGAATAGGGAAGCCTGGGCTTGTAGGGCGGGAACACAGGGGAGGTTGATGGGTAGATCAGGGACCCCCGCTCCGCCTCCCTAGTCTGGCCGCAATCCATCATCAGCCAAATTGTGAAATCTAACAATAAAATATCTACCTTGCATAACCGAATACTCAAATTATTGAAACCATCTGTGTCAGGCCCACTCAATATTCCTGCCAAAAACAAACAAATCAGTGATCCGCCTTCACTGATCTCCTCGAATTCTGAAGTTGTATTCATGAAACTATATTGAAAATATTTTTGTTCAGCCAACACCATTAAAAAAAGAAAGAACAAATAAGAGCATAAACGTCCAAAAGGATTCCATTAGTAAGAACGACTTAAGAAAATGTACAGTACCTAGACAAGAAATACATTACATGAAGAATGGACACAGCAGAAAAGGCATCAAATCCATGATAAATTGATGTGTATAAGAAATAATAGTTGCAGAATTGCCCAGAGCGTAGAGTAAATGGAATGCGTGTCAAATCATTGAGGTCACATGAATGCAGACTCTGAGATCCTGCTAACGATAGTTCCAGACAGGAGCAGGCTGCCAAGATCAGTTAAGGAGAGAGAGGCAGTGGGAAGGTCCATTGCAAGCTGTGTTAAGTGTCTGGGCTCTAAATAGAGTGAGTGGAAGAAAATGAAGATTCTGGACTCACCACTCCAGTAGCCAAAGTTGGTGCCACCTTCAAACATGTACCTGAAAGAGAGAAAATACATAGAACTGATTATGGAAAAACCATGGTGCCTCCAGAGTGATCTCAGAGCAAGTGGGACAATTGAATGGTCCACAGAAACCAGGCTGTGCTGTAAGGGGGATACCAGAGCAGTGGGATGATTGTACAGCCCAGTGAAATACAGAATGTTTGTAGAGACCCAGGAATAGACCGGGTGCCCCAAAAATGTGGGAACAAAATACATATCATGGAGCTAAATAGTAGGATCATTAAAAGGTCAGTCCTCACAAAAGGGGAATGACCAAAGTGGCCAAGGAAATGAACAGTGTGTCCAGTTCAGGAATTATCATGGGTGTCTAGGCTAAATGGTCAAGAATGATCACGAGGCCCAAACACTGATGAGTGGCCTGGGAAATTAACAGTGTGTCCAGGGATTATTATTGTGCTCTAGAGGGAATGTCACAGTGACCCAGGCAATGGTCAGAGTGCTTCAGGGGTGACTGGAGTGTCCCCAATGGTCAGAGTGTTCCATGCATTAACAAAGCGTCATAGGTGAGAGTTACAGTGCTTCAGAAAAGATCAGAGAGCCGCAGAGTATGATATGAATGTTCCAAGGAATTATCAGGAGCCCCAGGTTCTGGCCACGGGCTGCAGGGGATGATAGCAAGTCTTAGGGGGGTATTTAGAAGAACGAAAAGATGATATGATTTCCTAGGGCAATAAACACTCTTCTTTTGAGGACTATTACAGAATACCAGTAAGTGCACAGGTCAGATGACAAAGAGAAGTGCTATGAATGATAAACCCTGGGATTTAGGCCTACAGACGATGCTTACATGCCCTCTGGATAATATTGCTGGGCTGAGGTACAATCATGGGAATAGGGAGTGACCTCGATAGTAACAAGACCAACAACTAGACCGCTCATGATTCTTCATCCAGTCTGTCTTCTGTGCTAATGGTGGCCTCCTCGTCCCAGTACCTAAGTGATGTTCATCTGAGATAGAATTTACAAAGAGAAAATGTATGCCTCCGGGTTGTCTCTTCCTCGTCCCAGTACCTGCCTGATATTCATTGGAAGATGATTTATGGATAGAATAGGGAAGGATTGATAGTAACCTATAAAGGCCTGGGGGATGTTGGGTTTGCTGCAAAAGGGAAATGGGGATACCGTGTCTCCTCCACCCAGGTGATACCCTTTGCATATCCACCCCCTGGCCACCTGGGAGGGGGATATTTTGGGGAAAGAAGTGAGGACGCCCTCAGATTCCTCACATAGCCTTCCTCCATGAATATGGCCTCCCGAACAAGGGACATAATCTGATGGAATCTCAGGGGGGTGACGGAGGAGGTTGCTGAAAGCTTATCTGACTAGAGGACCCACCCCAAACAGGATTTTTCGGTACAAGCGGTTCTTCTTGCCAATGTTGGAAAGTAGAGAATTTGGAGGAACGTGGACTAACATCTTGTATCAACTATGGAAAAGTTGTGAAATCTGTACCAGTAATCATCTCTTCTGGTAAACCTGGAATAATGGCTGATGGAATAAAGGTAGTTTTTCCTTGCACATGGATGGGAATGGCAACCTTAGGGTAGAACTCTTGGTCCCCATGGACACAGGTGATTCTTAGTAACTAGGAATTTTTCAATTTCTCAGGGGGAATCAAATCGGTTCGAACTGCCATTTGTCTACTGCCAGAGTCTACCAAGGGTTGTTCCAGGGATCCCGTTGACTAACGCTGTTTCATGAGTGAACCCTTACAATGTTCTGCAAACAAAAATACTTTGTGCTTCAATAGTATCATACTGGTCTGGATTTTCCCATTCTTCCCCCACCATACATCCAATCTCCATGGGCTCTTCCTTTTTATTTTGGGGGCAATTTCTTGCTAGATGTCCCAATTCTTTACAGGAAAAACATTCAGGAACTATTGGCTTAACAGGCCTGCCCTCCTATTTCCTTATTTTTTCTCAAACTCTGGTATCAGGTTTTATACCGGTTTTCTCTCTTTGCCCGCTATAACATTCCTTAGACCTAGGGGTGATTCTTTCCCTTGTTTGCATATTATGGAGAGGAGGCCTCTGTTTTCCCTTCTTTCATCAGTTTGTTGTAACAGATGTAAATACTTATTGGGCTCTGCAAACTTTTGGGAGATTTCAATGGCGAAGGCCAGTGTTGGTTTTTTGAGTTGTAAAACCACTGTTTGAAGGAAGGGAGGTAGGGAATTGATAAATTGCTCCATTTGCTGAGCTTCAACAACTTCCAGTAATGTTTTCTTCCCCAACCATAAAGAGATTGGGCCTCATTACGAGTCCGGCGGTAGCTGTGCTGGAAAACCCGGCAGGCTGCCGCCAGACCCGAAATACCATTCCGCCTCGGTGATTGCCGGAATCACCAGGGCATTACAACCCTGGTGAACCGGTAATTCCGGAAGGCGGAATTCTGTAAATCCCCATTCCCATGGAGTCCCCTAGGACTCCATGGGGATGGGGACAATGGAAACACTGGTTCCGTCTATGACGGAGCCAGTGTTTCCATTTCCGCCTGCAGGCGGGTGGTATTACTCCCACCAGGTCAGAACTGGCGGGAGTGACACCTCCCGCCTGCAGAACTCGGAATCAGCCAGTCCGGAAACAACAGTGGCAGTGGATTTACCGCCAACGTTGTTTCTGGACCGGCAGACTCGTAATGAGGCCCATTGTGTTTTTAACTCGCTCCTCTAATTCTATTGGTAGGACATAAGTCATTTATAGCGTGCCTTTACACAAGTGTTTCTAGGCACGACAAGACAAGTAAGGGAAGTCAAAGGGAGGACAAGATGTACAATCTTACTACGTCTTGTGGCATTCAGATCGTGCAAGTGCGTAACACAAAGTGCAGGGGGAAGGGAGAGGGGAAGTGCCAAGGTGAGGGAAGGGGGATGTGCAATCAGGGCAGCAATGCTCTGAGTAAGTGCAGTCAGGGCAGTGTGGCCCTGGTTAAGTGCAAGGAGGCAGGGGACTGTACACTTACAGTCCCCGAGAACGCTGTAAGCCAGGAGGCAGTGCAGGGGAGACTGATCATGGAGGAGCCTGGTAGCCGGAGGGACTCTAAGGGTAGCCAGCAACTAGTCGCCGCAGCATACAGGTAAGTCAGCAGGGGAGGGAGAGAGAGAAGCAGAGTAGAAAAGGAATGTACAGGTGATCCGGATCAAGTTTGAGGATTTGGTGTTTCCCCAGGGTTCAATTTAAGGTTTCTGAGCCTCTGTCAGTAGCAATTACTAGTTTGTCCCACTCTTGTAAGAGACCCTCCTTGATTTCAGAGGAAGTAGCTATTCCTGGGAGATTCAATAACTGATAGGAGGTCTGTAACTCCACTTTCAGTAAAGGACCTAAATAACATAGCTTCAACACATCACCCCACCGGAATTGGGTAGCCAACCTGTTAAAAGAGAAAGAACAAATCTGAGATTGGTAGGCAAGATTGTGTGCAGTACCCTTTGGGAGACTACAGCAACCTTGACCTCCTGGCAATAGGAACCCAACCTTTGGTATAAGTCTGTACTACACAGGTTGGTAGTGTAGCTGAGCAGCCAGGCTCATCTCAAGATGGGTCAATGTGAGCAGTAGGGTTTTTACACAGAGATTCACAGTGACAAATATTCAAATAAACTCTTACACTCAAGGTTTCTTGATTAAACAATTATTAATTTATTTAACAGTCCGTTATATAAGCCTTCTTCAGAAGGGAGCAAACCATGTAACTTCAAAATATACTTTAAAGCACACTCTTAGTTTCTCTTATCAGATGATACCCATTGGGGATGGCACACAAACACTTCCTACACCCTCAGGTGACTAAAATAGCTAGGACACTGTAGACATTGATTTATCACTGGTACATTTAGAGCAATACTAAGTTTGGTGCAAAGGTTAGACAGGGCAATAAAACAAAGGTTAACAAATACTTCATAAACTGTAAGTACTTTTTCAACCCTCCAATGCAAAGTAAATGAACCCTTTCCTAGGGGAAAGGTAAACGCACAAAGTCAGAGGTAAGCAGAGTCTCTCAGGGAGCCAGGACAGCCAATGTTAGTTGAGCAAAGTCTAGGGGTGCTGACGATCTTCTTTGCAGCTAAGTAAAAGTCTTGTACAATGTTTTTAGAAAGGTTTGTAGCAATAAAATCACTTGAAAGGCCACAAGCTCAGTGCAGTGGCACAGGGAAGTCGCTTAGATTACCCAAAGGTTTAAATACCTTCTCTTGGTGAAACTACTGTTTCAAAGAGCAGTGAAGTGAAATTGACTCTACTTACATTTTGTAACTTTCTAGACCCAGCACACACTATCTTACCAGACGGTGCTGGAGGGGCTACTTAGTATCCCCTTTGTCTAGTTCCTCACGTAACATTTTTATGTTACCCTTTCTACAATTAATGGCTGGTGGCAGTAGTTTACTTTTTACTACCATTGTCTGTTTTACCGTGGGCTGCGTTCGCAGCCATAGTAAGGCACCCATGTGTGCCCGTTTTCATCAAAATGACCCTGGTCCCTGGTCGTCTTTTTTGCCATTTCTTGTTGGAAAGGTCCTTTCTGAGATTTACTCTCCGCGCCAAACCAGTTTATATCCCTTTGTTCATTTTGTCTTTGGCGGGATTCACAAGTGAAGCCCGCCTCTGGCTCCAGTATGTCTGGCAGGGGCAGGAAGTGAGGGAGGTGCCCGAAACTCAGTGTGCTTAATCCCCTTGGTTACAGGAATACACCCAAAGGTGATCAGCTGGCTGGCTGTCCGGCAAGGACAGCCACCCTGCTGTGTGAGTGACAGCTAGGCTGGAATGAATGGGAGAAACCTCCATAAAAGGCTAGGGCTTTTGGCTTGGAAGGCAGAGTCGACCACTGGACGAAGGAATCCGAAGAAGAACTTAGTAGAGACGCCTGCTGCAACTCCTGGACCGTTGGTTTGTCCGGTGAAGCCCTGCTGCTATGCTGAAGCTCCGAATTCTTCTCGACTAGAGAAGCCATGCAAGGACAACTTCTCCCGTTGGGTTGGTGGGACCAATGAACTACAAAATAAGCCCATCTGGACATCCTCTCGGAGCTGGCTGTACTTCCACTGCTGCTGGAACCGAAGTGCCAGGAGAGTGTTAGGCAAAGTTTGTATGCCGTACCCTCTGGGACCACTACACACAACTCTGACTACAGGTATAGGCAACCCAACCTTTGGTATAAGCTTGTACTACACAGTTATCGTACCGTGTTGAGCAGCCAGGCTTATCTTAAGAGGGGTAAATGTGAGCTGTGGTGGAGGTACACCAAGATTCACAGTTACAGGTATTCAAATAACCTCTTACACTGAAGGTTTCTTGCATAAACAATTATTCATTTATTTATCAGTCAGTTATAAAGCCTTCATCAGAAGGGGGCAATAGAATAGTAACACACAAATACACTTCCATACTGTATACTCTTAGTTTCTAAATCACCCTTTTGGGATGGCCTACAGACACAACCTACACCCACAGGTGACTTCAATAACTAGGGTGCTGGGGACATTAATATCTTACTGTTGGCATTTAGAATACTTTTAAAAGTTGGTAAAAGGCAAAAGGTTATTAGAACAACAAGAGACCACAAATATTCTTAAGCAGGCAAATCATTTTAGATTTTCCTAGACGAGTCATTCAGTTCAATAGGCTAAGCCAAAGTCAATGGGCAAAAGTCTTGTATACGATGAAGCACTTCTGGTATGTAACTGGAAAAGTCTGCACAAGTTCTTAGGAGTCTTTGATGAAAAGAAGTATCAAATGTAGGGCCACAAGCTGATTAGACTTGTGAGTTGTAGAGGTTTCAAGCAACTCTACAGTAAGAGGTAACTTCTCTTAGACTTGTTTTACAGTACCTCATAAATGAAGAAAAGATGCAGCTGATGACTTCTGATCCCGTGCAGCTCTGCAGATCTTGCTGTTACTGGGCCTCAGTCGTGGGGACAAGAGGGAGGATGTCGGGGGACTCCTGCAATGAACTGGGACTGTCAAAACTTGAAACCGGCAAACTTCACTTTCAGTGGCTGGTCAGTCTTTCAGCTCCTTGCGTCTACCGCAAATAGCCACAGCGTGGTTCCTGGCTGTTGAGAAGGACTTCCCTTGCTTCTGGGGTCCCGCACTCTGTTGAGTGGGCTCAGGCTTGGTCAGTCATGCTTCTTGGGAGTCTAGAGGATCTTCCAAAAGCTCTAGACCAGCTTAAAAGCAACGCACACAATCGGATGTTCCTCTCCCTGGCTATACGGTTTCCAGCAGCAACTCTGTGGAAATTCAACCAGCTCCAAGAAGGTTATCCATGTGGCTTACTTTGGAGTTGATTAGTCCCATCAACTCAAAGGGAGAAGTCGTCCTTGCAGGGGCTTCTCTGTCGATGCGAACTTTGCGTTTTGGCACTGCAGCAGGGCTTCACCAGGCAAACCAACGATCCAGGAGTTGCAGCAGGCGCCCTCTTCGCGTTCTTCTTCGGTTCCTTCGTCCAGTGGTCGACTCTGCCTTCCAAGCCAAAGGACTCGCCTTTTATTCAGTTCAATCCCATTCATTCCAGCCTAGCTGTCAATCACCCAGCAAGGTGGCTGTCCTTGCCGGACAGTCAGCCGGCCAATCACCACAGAGAGCATTTGGGTCTCGTAGGAGACCAAGCACAGGAAGGCTAAATGAACAAAGAGACCAAGCTTGGTTTGGCGCGCAGAGAAAATCTCAAGAAGGACCTTTCCACAAAAAAATTGTGAAAAAAGAAGACCGGGTGCCATTTTTACAGGTTGCTTTACAGCAGCTGTGAACGCAGCTCGCAGTAAATGCACACCATGGTAGTTTAAACAAAACCACTGCCACCAGCCATTCAATGAGAAAAGGAGAACATAAAAAATCTCACATGAGAAACTAGACAAAGGGGATACAGGTCATCTCCAGCTTGCTGGCCTCAGAATTTTTTTTTCAGTAGAGGGTGCTGCGCGTCGATGTCCCTCGAGCCGATGTCCCTCGACAGCTTCCGTATCGGCGCCGACGTCATCATGCGTATAAATAGACTCGCGCAGCGTCCGTTGCTCAGTTCCGTTTTGAGGTTAACAGTTTTACATGAATTGGGTTAGTGACCCAGAAGGAGCGTAAGATGTAACCACAAGGGAAGTTTTACTGAGGGGATGGATGGGAGGGGCGATAAGGAATACGTCAGAGGAATATCCCATCGAAAGAACATTACCAGGTAAGAAGTAACTTGTTCTTCGAAGGGATTGTGTCCTCCGACGTATTCCTTATCTTGATAGACTCCCATAGCAGTGGTGTGTAACTGGAGGTGGGAGTAAAATTGCCATGTTTCCCTTCAAGAGTGAACAGAGTGCAACACAGCTTTGCCAAATCTAGTCTCTTGGCTAGAGGAGGAATCCAGGTTGTAAAATCTTGTGAAGTTATGTGCAGATGACCATGTGGCAGCCGCACATATGTCTCGAATCGGTACCCCTCTTTGGAGGGCCGAAGAGGCTGCGATACCCCTGGTTGAATGAGCCCTAAGATTTTGAGGAGGCTCTTTCCCTGCCAGTTTGTAACATTCCAGAATGGCTAAAATAATCCATTTGGAAATGGTCTGTTTTGTTATCAGTAATCCCAATTTGTGCCCCGAGTAACCTACGAACGGTTGGTCTGCTTGCCTAATCCTAGCAAGTCTGCTGATGTAAAAGCTCAAAGCTCGCCTTGGGTCCAGCCTATGCAGCCTTTCTTCCTCTTTCCCCGGATGGCGAGGGGGATAAAATGAAGGTAAGGTAATCTTCTGAGTGATGTGGAATTCAGAAACCACCTTTGGGAGAAAATTAGGCTTCACTTGTAGATCAACTTTGTCTTTATGAAAAATTGTATGAGGGGGTTTACAAGATAGAGCTTGTAATTCGCTCACCCTCCTAGCAGATGTCAATGCCACTAATAAGACAGTTTTAAGGGTGAGAAAATTTAGTGAACAAGAGTGGAGTGGTTCAAAAGGAGTACCCATCAGGAAATTTAAGACTAAATTTAAGTCCCATAAGGGAACTTGGAATGGTCTTGGAGGATAGACATTGGTTAATCCCTTTAGAAATTGTATTACTAAGGGTAACTTGAAATACGATGGTTCCTCTGCAGTGCGCTTTAAGATCGATAGCGCTGCGAGATAGCCCTTGATAGTGCCAACCTGAAGGCCCAAATTTACCAAATAGAGTAGAAAAGATAACACCGTTGGTGTACCACATGAAACGGGGTCGATATTCTTTTCTCTACACCAGCTGCAAAATTTGTTCCAGCGGCAGCGGTATAAAGTCTTTGTTGCTGGCCTTCTTGCCGAAAGCAACCACCTCCATGTCGTCATCTGGGAGGTCCCAATTCTTGTATCTCAACCTTTCAGATACCAAGTGCGAAGGTTGAGGGTTCTGATGTCTGGATGGAGAACCTGACCTCCCTTCTGCGAGAGAAGATTCTCCTTTAGTGGAAGACTAATTGGAGGGCAGATGGACATGTCCAGAAGGTCCGGGTACAACGTTCTCCTGGCCCAGTCCGGGGCAATTAGGATCATGGCTTTCTGGAACCTTCTCAACCACCTAATCATTTGAGGAATGACAGGGACTGGAGGAAACGCGTACAGAAGTGGAAACTCCCGGTCCACTACGAACGCGTCCCCTAGAGCTCCTCTCGGACTAAAGATGTTCCTGTACAGGTTAGAGCAGTGGATGGAACTCAGCTCAGGACTTATAACAGAGACTACAGAAGTCGTTGGGTTGAAGATAGCTGAAGATCATAGGGAGAACATCGTTTTTGAATTAATAGATGCTCCTCAATTGCAAATTATATTAGGTATGCCTTGGTTGACCTTGCATAATCCATTTATAGATTGGGCAAAAAGAACAGTGGAATTTAGATCTGAGTATTGTTCTGAACATTGTGTTGCTGATTTGGAAGAGTCTGATGTCGGAAAAAATGAGAGTCTGGGAGAGTTTTTGGCTAACGGGGTAACAGAAGAACAGTTCATAGGGGCTGTGGTAGGAATTTTACCTGAATGTTATCGTGAATTTGCAGATGTGTTTAGTGAGAGTGAGGCAAATTAATTACCACCGCATCGCCCTTATGATTGCAAAATTGATTTGGAAGATGGGGCTCCAATTCCTTGTGGCAGAATCTATGCATTAACAGAGAGAGAGAACGAACATTTGAAGAATTATTTACAAGAAAATCTCGAGAAAGAATGTATTTGTCATTCTCAATCATCAGCAGCCTCGCCATTATTTTTTGTGCCCAAGAAGGATAAGAGTTTGAGAACTTGCATAGATTATAGGGCACTTAATAGGATCACAATCAAGAATCGTTATCCACTTCCATTGATCTCAGTCATGTTAGATGCCATTCAAGGGGCTAAGGTGTTCACTAAATTAGATCTTCGTGGAGCTTATCACCTAGTAAGGATCAGAGAAGGTGATGAGTGGAAGACAGCGTTTCAAACTCGCTTTGGTTTGTTTGAGTATCAAGTGATGCCGTTTGGACTTTGTAATGCGCCTGCAGCATTTCAATATTTTATCAATGAAGTCTTGCGGGAATATCTAGACGTTTTGTGGTAGTTTATATCGACGATATTCTAATTTTTTCTCGGGAAGAGGACCAACATCAGGAACATGTGCGAAAAGTACTGTTGAAGTTGCGGGAATATCATCTATTTGCCAAGTTAGAAAAGAGCCAATTTCACACGACCAGAGTGGAATTTTTGGGTTTTGTAATTTCACCAGCTGGATTGGAGATGGATATCAGTAAAATAAAGGCAGTTTTAGATTGGCCAACACCTACCTGTGTGAAGGATATAGAGAGTTTTATTGGTTTTGCCAATTTTTACCGGCGATTCATTCAAGACTTCTCGTCAGTTGTGTCACCTTTGACTCGATTGTTAAAAAAAAAGGTGTACAATTTCTTTGGGAGAAAGAAGCGGCGGAAGCATTCAGATTTTTGAAGGAGAAGTTTACCTCTGGGCCAATATTATTGCATCCCGATTTAGAACAACCATTTTTTGTTGAAGCAGATGCTTCGGATTTGGCCCTTGGAGCAGTGCTTTCGCAGAGACATCCAAGTACTGGACAATTACATCCAGTTGCTTTTTATTCTAAAAAGTTTTCAAGTGGCGAAAGAAATTACACCATTTCTGACAAAGAACTTTTGGCTATAAAAGCAGCATTTGGAGAATGGAGACATTATTTGTTTGGAGCTCGCCATAAGGTTACTGTTCTTACAGATCATCAGAATTTAACCTTTTTGCGTTCAGCTAAAACATTAACACTGCGTCAATTAAGATGGTCTCTATTCTTCTCAGATTTCGACTTTGTGATTACCTTTAAGCCCGGAAGACAAAATGGCAAAGCGGATGCTTTATCCAGATGTAATCCAGGAAGTTCTAATGAAGATTCTTTGTCTCCAGTACCATTGCTTCAAGACAATAATTTTGTGATTGTAGAGCTATGATATGATAGTTTATTTATATAGCGCCTATACACAATGTGTTTCAAAGCGCTTCAAGGCAAGGGAGGGAACAAGGGAAAAAACAATGACATTCTTACAGGTCATGAACAGTAAGGATGTGAAATTAACTATCGTACTCGACCTGACGACATTTCAGATAGTGCAAGAGCTAAAACATAGATAAGGAACGGAGGGAGAGGGTGCGAAGGAAATGGAAACAGACAGGCGACTACCGTACTAGGCCTGACGACATTTCTGGTAGAGCCGGAAAAAAAACAAGAGGTGAGGGAGAGGGGTGCAGAAAGGTAGGGGAGGAATAAAACAAGCGACTATCGTATTAGGCCTGATGACATTTCAGATAGTGCTGGAGGGGGGCTGGGGAGGAAAAAACCATTAAGGGGAGGGAGGAGGAGAAAGACGAGGTTGCTATCAATCTAGGTCCAGGGACAATTCTGATAGAGTAAGTGGATAGAAGAAAGTAAGGGGAGGATATAGGAAAAGGGAGAAGGGAAAGGAGGAGAGAACAGAGAGTTAGCAGTCAAAAGAGTGGAGAAGCAAGAGGGGAGAGTGAATACAATTGCAGAAGTCAGTAGTAACACATAATATTGCAAGACAGGATACAAGATGAAGATGGGAACAGCATGATTCAGGGCCACCATGAGTACAAGATGCAAAAGAAGTTCAGCATGAGAGTTGAGAAAGGGTGACGCACCATGAATGAATGAAGTCCATAAAAGTCAAATCCAGCATTGTCCACAAGACGGTGATGGTGAAACCAGAATGCATCAGGACAGACTCCTGCAGAAGTAGGCTTGAGTGGGGTGAGGGGGGAGCAGGGTAGAAGAATCAAGCAAAACAGGCGAGAATGGGGGGGCACAAGGGAACATCATGGGGGGACCAGAGGGATTAACACATGTTGGTGCATGCCTACCTGCTGTCTGAGCAGGGGGTCGGGCTCTGGGTCCTCCTGGTCCAAACAGGTCCAAACAGGAATTCCCCTTTTCTTCATCTGCCCTTCGCTTAGGACGCCCGGGCGAGAGACGCCCTTGATCTAATAGTTAGGAGCAGGAAGGAAGAGGCAGGGCTAAGAAGGTGGGTGGTGCTTGCTAAGTGGTGAAAAAGAGCGTCAAACAGGAAGGCACCAGGTGGGCGGGGCTTGCTAAGTGGTGAAAAAGAGCAGCAAACAGGAAGGCACCAGGTGGGCGAGGCTTAGGCCAGGTGACCTAGATCCACTTGCACCTGCTTCCCATCTGCAAAGGAAAAGAGGCTGGAGGGCTCCTTAAGTAAGGAAAAAGAGCAGCAAACAGGAAGGCACCAGGTGGGCAGGACTTGCTAAGTGCTGAAAAAGAGCGGCAGGCAGGAAGGTACCAGGTGGGCGGGGCTTAGGCCAGGTGACCTAGATCCACTTGCACCTGCTCCCCATCTGGAAGGATTCACGAGGAAGTTCTTCGACAGTGTCATGATTCTGTTTTGGCGGGACATCCAGGTTTTAGGAAAACCTTAGAGTTATTACGTAGAGAGTATTGGTGGGAAGGAATGCGTAAAGACACTTGAAACTATGTTAGAACGTGTGAAACCTGTGCATGAGTGAAGTCAGTGAATCAGAAACCAGTGGGATTGCTGAACCCTTTACCCATTCCTCCTCGTCCATGGCACACTGTCTCTTTAGATTATATTGTAGAGTTACCTTTAGATCTGTACCACAATTCTGGTAGTAGTAGATGTACTTTCTAAGGCAAGTCATTTTATTCCAATCAAGGGTTCAGCTACAGCTACTAATTTAGCGCAAGCATTTTTACAACATGTAGTAAGATTACACAGACTTCCTACACAAGTAATTTCCGACAGGGGTTCTCAATTTGTGTCAAGATTCTGGCAAGCATTTTGCAAAGAATTGAATATAGAGATTTGTCTAACTACTAGTTTTCATCCAGAGGGAAATGGTCAAACCGAAAGGGTGAACCAAGAGTTAGAAAAAAACTTGCAATGTTACCTTAAAACAGATAAACGTTGGGTGGAGTTAATTTGGGTGGCAGAATTTTGTTACAATAATACCACTAAAGATTCAACGAATATGTCAGCATTTTATTTAAATCAGGGATTTCATCCAAGGTTTCTTAGAGATGTGAATCTTGATGAAGTTGAGGTTCCAGATGTTGAAGGGAGGTTGAGAGCTATGATTGAGAATGTTAAAAAGGCTGTTGAGGCTTTAAAAAGAGTAAGTCTGACTACAAGAGATTTGCTGATCGTAAGCGTAGGGCAGCTCCAAAATATCAACCTGGTTATATGGTTTGGCTTTCAAGTAAGAATATATCTTTGAAAGGTAAAGACAAGTTTAGTCCACGCTTTTTGGGACCATTTGAAATTGATAAGGTTCTTTCCCCAGTCACTATCAAATTGAAATGACCAACTGTATGAGGTTCAGGACATTCTGGATTCTAGAGTGGTTCGAGGTAGACTTCAGTATTTGGTAGATTGGAAGGGGTATGGTCCCGAAGAAAGATCATGGGTTTTCAAGCAAGATGTTCATTGACCAATGTTGGTTAGGAGATTTCATTTACGAAGAACAGAGAAACCAGGCCCTGGGGCAGGGATTTGTCAGGGGGGGGGGGGGGTACTGTCAGGTCCCTGGGCAACAGAAGGCATTAGGTACTGTCAGATCCTCTGGGCAACAGATGGCATTAGGTCAGACCATAATGGGTTGGTTGGTTAAACTGCACAAAAGATATTTCCTTAATCTAATCATCATTATCCAGCCAACAACTTCTATCCCAGCTCAAGATGGTGGTGAACTTCCTGATGAACAGTGATTGGATAAGGACTACTGTGATGCAGTTTGGAACCTAAAGAAAGGTTCTAAACTGCCTTTCATTCAAGATCTACATGAGAGTGGTCACAGAGAACCAGAGCTCCTGAGGAAAACTCTAGAAAACTACATAAATAATCCTTCAAGATATTGCCAGAGACAGTATTTCAGATAAGTGTTCCTGAGAAGTAAATGAAAGAATGTTTAGTTTTAAAAGGACAGTATATACAGAATAGTAGAAGATAAAAACTGTTTTTGAATTTAAAAAAGAGGTTGCATATAAAAGTTACAGATTCAAGGTTAACATTGGATTGTTTATATGTTTAATTGTTTTGGATATTTTAAAAGCGCACGTCAACAGTAAAAGAGTGTTTACAACGTTGTGCCGGCTCGCGCGTGTAATTCTTAAGCATTACAATGCTGGACAATTGTAGCTTCTACGTGTCTTTTTAATGCGCATCATAGAATATAGCAACGTTCGTGTTTGCGTGCCTGCGTCGTGAGTTGAACGTTAGAAGAATTCACCTTAAAGCGTAACGCAACGTGTCCAGGAAGTGAAGGCAGTCGTCACGTAATTGTTTCTTCCGTTAATGGAAATTCGTTTGAAAGTGAAGATGTGCTGTGAAATTGTACCGATCGAGTGAGCGCACGCATCACAAGCGTAAGCAAGATGTTTTCAGACTACAGAAAAAGAATATCGCCATCCGTGTGCGTGTAATTCAGCTCCTGCAAGCCGTGCTCAGTCTGCATTTATTTAAATAACCGTGAATTACGATTGCATTAAGTGTGCAACCGCAGCAGTGAAAACTACAGAACTTTTAGTAATCTGCTCATAAATTAGTCATCATTTACTGGGGTAGTTCAAATAATAAAATAAGGCATGAACTTTCAGACAGAGTGAATCTACAGTAAACAATATTATCAACTGATGTAGTATTTTATATCACAAGCAAACAAAAGAAAGTATTCAATGTGTACATATTTGAACTAAGCAACTGCAAGTAAACTCAATACAAGGAAATCCATTTAATACAAAAGAGGTTGAAGTAAAGGTCATCCCATCGAGTAAAGTATTAATGAAGATAATTTTCCTAAAGTCTCTCAGTAAATAAACAGAGACCGTCAGGTAATTAAGGGGTTTTGGGAAATATATGGGATACATTACTCACCGTAATCGTATTTCTGATGCTTGTATCTGCTTAGATTCACATGCTGTGCATAGGCCGACATCTAGTGGAAGCTGCGGAGTATTACAGTTTGTATTACAGTTTGTTTTTCGAAACTCGTGACGTCCACTGTACCCAAGATCCCTCACGCGTCTGGGATCCTCAGATTGTATTTTTTCTGACATGAGGAAGCATGAGGAGTAGCGTGAGTACAGATAATCCAAGCAGATAGACAGAAAGGTAAGACTACAAGCAATCATGCGCCTTCTCTCGGAGGGGAGGAAGGGTGGGTCGCATGTGAATCTAAGCAGATACAAGCATCAGAAATACGATTACGGTGAGTAATGTATCCCTTCTGAGGCTTGTGGAATCTGCTTAGATCACATGCTGTGCATAGATTAGCGAGCAGTACCCGAAGAAGGAGGTGGGATGTGAGAAGGGTCATGAGCAAACAGGTGTCTTAGAACCGCTTGTCCCACTTGTGTATCTGTCTTGGAATGAGTGTCAATGCAGTAATGCTGAGTAAAAGTGTGAATAGAGCTCCAAGTAGCTGCTTTGCAAATGGTGTCGAGGGGAACATTTGCAATGAAAGCCAGAGTGGCACCAATGCCTCTAGTAGAATGGGCCCTTGGCGTAAAAGGCAGAGTCTTTTCAGAAAGAGAGTAACACAGCTGTATACAGTTGATAATCCACTTCGAGATCGCGCCTTTAGAGACGCGATCCCCCTCTCTGCCTGTAGCTACGGAGACAAACAGTTGATCTGTTTTTCTTAGCGGTCTGGTCTTATTTACATAGTAGAGGACCGCCCTACGCACATCAAGGGTGTGTAGTTTCACCTCAGCCGAGCTTTGCGGGTTCTGGAAGAAAGCCGGAAGCTCGATGGACTGGTTTACATGGAATTTAGATATGACTTTAGGTGAGAACCTAGGGTGTGTGCGTAAAACCAGTTTGTCTTTGTGGATAATAAAGAAAGGATCTTGCACTGACAGAGCCTGAATTTCACTGACCCTTCTTATGGAGGTAATGGCTACTAAGAAGGCCGTTTTATAAGTCAGGTGTTTGAGACTACTTTTATGCATGGGTTCGAAAGGGGGGCCCATGAGCTTAGCTAGCACCACATTGAGGTCCCATCCTGGCGGTGGGTTCGAAATAGGAGGGTGAAGTCTCTTTACTCCTTCCATGAAGGCTTTAACTACTGGTACTTTCCACCACGATACTTTGTTATGGGATGTGGTGTAAGCCGAGAGGGCTGCCAGGTGTACTTTCAGAGAGTTAAAAACCAAACCTGCGTCCAGCAGGTGGAGCATGTATGTTACCACGTTGGAAGGAGTGCAATCAACTGGGTTGATTTGTTATTCTGGCACCAAATAACAAATCTCTTCCACTTGTCAAAGTAACAGTGCCTTGTGTTTGGTTTCCTGGATTCTTTTAGGATGTCCATACACCTCTGTGGTAAATTGAGATGCCCAAACTCTATGACCTCAGGAGCCATGCTGCTAGGTTCATTGAGTTGGGTTCTTGGTGCACTGTTAGACCTTGTTGCTGGGACAGTAGGTTGTACCAGGCTGGGAGTTGGATGGGCTCGCACAGCGCCATCCTGCATAGGTGTGGAAACCATGGTTGTCTCGCCCACATGGGAGCAACTAGGATGAGCGTCATCGATTCCTTGTTCATCTTGTACACCACCTTTCTGATGAGAGGGGTTGGTGGAAAAGCGTACGCAAACATCCCTGACCAGTTCATCCACAGGGCGTTCCCTTGGGAGTCTGGCTGGGGGAACCTGGATGCAAATCCTGGGCATTGTTTGTTTTCGCTTGTGGCGAATAGGTCTATAGTGGGGAAACCCCACTGAGAGAAGAGATCTTCTACGATCTCTCTGTGAAGGACCCATTCGTGTTCTTCTTGAAGGGAGTCTCTGCTTAGGGCATCCGCTAGGGAATTGAGCTCCCCTGGAACATGTTGTGCTGATAGGAAGATGTTCCGTCTGAGTGCCCATATCCAGATTTTCTGGGCAAGCTTGGACAGATTTGGCGAACGAGTCCCTCCTTGTTTGTTCAGATAGAACATGGCGGTCGTGCTGTCCGTCCGGATCTGCACCGACAAGTTTAGTAGAAGGGGCTCGAACGCCCGAAGCGCTCGGAATACTGCCAGAAGCTCTAGCAGGTTGATGTGGTTCTTGGCTACTGAGTGAGACCAGAGACCCTGAGCTGTGTGGTGGAGATGGTGAGCTCCCCACCCAGTCAGGCAAGCATCTGTAGTTACCACTGCTTGTACTTCGGGATCGTAAAAGGGTTTTCCCCTTGCGAGATTCTCCTTTGTCCACCAGTGTAAGCTCTGTACGAGTGTTGGCAAAACGACCACTAGATCGTCCCACTGACCACTTGCCTGAGACCACTGTTTCGCCAACCATTCCTGCATGGGACGCATGCGCAGACGCGCGTGGTGGACCAGGTAAATGCATGACGCCATCATGCCCAGTAACCGCATTGCTTTGCGTACCGTTATTTGTTGACCTGACTGACAATGTGGAATTTGCAGTAGTATATTCCGAATTCTCTCTTCCGAGGGGAAGGTCAACCCTTTCTGAGTATCTAGGATTGCTCCTAGGAACAGTTTTGAGGTGCTTGGCACCAGACGTGACTTCTTCTCGTTGATAGAGAAGCCTAACTCGTGGAGGAGGTCGATAGTCCTCTGAATGTTTGACCTGCAAATTCTTGGGGTTTCCCCCGTTATGAGCCAGTCGTCCAGATAAGGGTACACTGGGATTGCCTCCCTGCGTAGGTGTGCAGCTGCCACCGCCAGTACCTTGGTGAATACCCTTGGTGCTGAAGCTATCCCGAAGGGCAGTACCTTGAATTGGTAGTGGCGACTGTCCACTTTGAAGCGCAAGTATTTTTTGTGCGCCGGGAGCATGGAAATATGAAAATAAGCATCTTTCATATCAAAGGTTGCCATGTAGTCCCCCTTTTTTAGGAGGGGGATTACCTCTTGTAGCGTGGTCATACGGAATTTTTGGGGCTTGACATACTTGTTGGCAGGCCGTAAGTCCAATACTGGGCGCATTGTCAAATCTTTCTTTGGCACAAGGAAGTAAGTTGAATAGATACCCTTGTTTACCTGGTGTCCTGGGACGAGTTCTATCGCGTCCTTTTCTAGCAGAATGGCGATCTCCTCGAGAAGGATCTTCTGATGTTCTAAGGAGTGTATTCTTTGTCGTGGAGGGTGGTTCCGGGGACGCTGCAGTAATTCTATACAATATCCTGTGGACACTGTTGACAGCACCCATCTGTCTGAGGTGATCCCTTCCCAAGCCTGGGTGAAGTTGGAAATGCGTCCCCCTACTGGGGTTGCGTGAGAAGGGACCCTGAACTGAGCGTCACTGCTTTGGCGGAGGCGTGCCACCTCCCTTGTTGGGGCTGCCTCTGCCTCTTCCACGACCTCTCTTGTTACCTTTACTGTAACTTTGGGTAGACTGCTGGTTGTTGTTCCATTGTGTACCCTGTCCTTGGGCATAGTTGCCTCTTTGTGAATTTTGGCCGCGTGGGCGACGAAAATTACTGTTCCCCCTCTGGTTCGGGGGTTTGTTGGTAAGCTGGCCAAGGGATTTGAGAGTCTCGTACTCGTCCTTGGCATTTTTAAGTGCGTCTTCGACCGCTTTCCCAAACAATAGATCTGGTTCCACCGGCTTGTCTATTAATGAAGCCTGTGTTTCTGTTTTGAACCCCGACTGCCGTAACCACGCATGTCTCTTGATAACAGTTCCTTCTGCTATCAATCTTCCTGCGTTGTCTGCAGCGTCGAAAGTTGCTTTCAATATGCAACCAGACACGGCTCTCCCTTCTGCCGAGATCCGAGCCAACTGGCCCTTTAACGGTTCAGGAGCAGAGGCTATGAGCGCCGCGACCTCTTCCCATTGATGGCAGTTGTAACTTGCCAACAGGGTGGTGGAGTTTGCAATCCTTGCTTGGTAGGCGGACGTTGAGGCTACCTTCCTGCCAAACCCGTACAGTCTTTTGCTCTCCTTGTCGGGAGGAGCTTCTGACGACGATAAGGGTGTCCCAGCCCTCTTCCGAGTGTTGGTAACCACTAGGGAGTCTGGTTTAAGATGACCTCTTATATAAAGAGGGTCAGACTGGGCTGCCCGAAAAAGTTTTTCGACTCTGGGGTTGACGGCTCTGGTGAGGTTAGGATTCACCAGGGATGGATCTATTCTACGTTGGATGGATTTAAGGATAGGGATGGTCTGAGCGACCGGCCTCCTCTCTCCCACCAACTCTTCTGCAAAGTCCCTTTCCTCCTGTACACCGTGGGTGTCGATGTGAAAATGTTCTGCTGCGCGAGCAAGAACTTCATTAAGGAGGGGTTGGTTATCAACTGGCGAGTCGGTAACTGGGGCTTCGCTCTCTACCGGGGAATCTACTCTGTAAATTTCCTCATCTTCTACCTCCTCCAGGTCCTCATCCTCCGCATAGTATTCAGACCCGGTTCGTTCCTCCATAATTGAAAACTCCTGGTCCCCTTCAGGGAAAGGTTGTCCTTGGTAACTGGGGTGTGGAGTAGAGTATGGAGTAGAGTAAGGCTGCACCTCGAAGGGGTCAGGTCTTTCGACCCGGGCCTTTTTACTTAGGGGGATAGGATCAGAGGAGCCTGAGGGTGTGGCCCCTTGAGGGTCATACGAAAGGAAATGTTCTGGGTTTTTGTCATAAAAATCCGCTAAGGAAGACATCCTTGACATGACCCTGTCTATGTCCTCACTGGACCATTCTTTGGAACAGGGTATGACTTTAGTAGTCAACTTAGAGGACTTATCAAGGGTACCCTTGCTGGATGTTGATGTCCCAGTAGATTTATGTTTACCTGTCTGCTTGGGGTGGAAGGATGGTCTTACAGGAGTGGAAGGCTGAGCTTTCCGCTGTTTCCCTCCCTCCCCGTGCGTGGAAAAATGTTTTCCCTGCCCTTTAGAGGCCCCAGAGACTTTCGACGCCTGGCGCCGAGGGTCGGGAGAGGTATCTTGTTTCGCGCGTGGGGCCTCGCTGGTGTTAACTGCGCTCTCGGTCTCTTGGAGCGCGGCCTGGGGGTGGAAGTCGTCTTCGTCTTCCGACGATCGAACTTCCGTTAATCTAGGGAGCGAGGCACTCTTGGCAAGAGTGGATGATTGCCTTGCGTCATGAGGCGATCTCGATCGAGAGCGCCCAGAGGACACCGAGTCGGACCGTTCTATCCGTGCCTCTTTCCGAGAAGTCGACGTCGTCGAGGTTCGGTTGGACTTAGTGTGCTTAGTGTGTGTAGGTGTAGCGCTTGCGTCGCCGGGGGTCTTCCCCATAGCCGCCCTGCCGGACAACCTTCCGAGGTCGGGGACCTGCGCTCGGCAGTCTTTCGACGCCGTAATGCCCTCGCCGTCCGAAAGTACGGCGTCGCTGCCATCGCTGAAGGCGCCCTCCGCTGCCATGGCTGCCTGCCTGGCGTGGTGGGCCCAACGCTTTGTCGAACGGTCCTTAAGTGTTTTAGGTTTAAACCTACTACACGCTCTGCAGTTCGCTTCGGGGTGGTCCCTCGGCAAGCAGAGATTGCACGTGGCGTGCCTGTCGACCCAAGGGTATTTGCGATTGCACGTGGGGCAGAATTGGGAAAGGGGTACCCTCCATACGCACCTTGAGGCAGCGGGCTGGTAAGTGTAGGAAAATATAGTGTACCTATATACCAAGAGTGAAGAGTATGTACCACCCCCCACTCTCCCTACTTGCAGGGCCGAGGCCAGCGGCCTACTAGGCCCGGGCCGAGGCCAGCGGCCTTCCGAGGCCCAGATCCGTCGTGCAGCAGCCGACGGTCGATGTCTTCTCCAGCCGTCGTCGAGATCGATGTTCGACGTTGGGGTGGGGAAGGATGTTAATAAATAATTTTAAATTGCAATAATAGCAAAAGTATGGCTAAGGCCAGGGGACTCCGCAAGATGCTTCCGACCAGTATGGCGGAAAAAAACAATCTGAGGATCCCAGACGCGTGAGGGATCTTGGGTACAGTGGACGTCACACTAGGGATAGTATTACTGACACGCCTGTGTCGACGCCCATTTTCGAGTTTCGAAAAACAAACTGTAATACTCCGCAGCTTCCACTAGATGTCGGCCTATGCACAGCATGTGATCTAAGCAGATTCCACAAGCCTCAGAAATATATATATATTATATATATATTTCTTTAAGAAAAGGTTAGTGAAGTTAACTCAGAGTTATTTGTTGTTATATCTTTGCAGATATCCAGAGTTCCATGGTGTTAGCA
Organism: Ambystoma mexicanum; assembly: GCF_040938575.1. Classification (NCBI taxonomy): domain Eukaryota; kingdom Metazoa; phylum Chordata; class Amphibia; order Caudata; family Ambystomatidae; genus Ambystoma; species Ambystoma mexicanum. The sequence goes on along the minus strand of NC_090931.1, from coordinate 1,467,184,050 downwards.
ATGAGGGCTCCTGTGTGATCCTGACCATTTATTATTTTCTTCAATTTCCCCCTTTCCCCCATTCTGGTCAATCCAATAATTGTAAACTAAATTGTTGGTTATACTAGTTTTAGGAACTGGGTGGGCTATTCATCTTCTCCTGCAGGTGATCTTCGCTGGGACCTGACATTCAGGCACTCAAAGAAGCGCAGAAGGAGAATACAGAGATACAGTGGGACTCAGAATTATGTGATGCATTCACCTCACTCAAAGAACTCATCTCAAGCGCACCAGTACTTGAGAACACAGATTATGAACGCGGGTTCTACCTGTTCTCGCACTGCAAGGGAACACTCATGACAGCAGTCCTAACACAAAAGACATCACTAGGTCACAAGCCTCTGGCATACTACAGTGGGACACTAGACGCAGTAATGCAGGGACACTTCGCGTGCGAACAGGCCCTCGCAACAGCCGTATTCGCCATTGAGAAAAGCGCTACCATAGTAATGGGGTGTTCAGTAACACTATACGTGGAGCATTCCTTTTTCGCCATATTAGAAAGATCAAAAAGCACACTGACTACACAGAGAGCCATAGCTTACATAAACACGTAGTGAGCACATTGACTACACAACATACACGTAGTGAGATGTAAGGTGGTCAACCCTGCTAGATTAATTTCAAAGCCTTACACTGTGGAAGACATGCAAGCGCACGATTGTGCAACATATCAAGGAGAAGAGAGTGGGGCAGTGACTGAGTGAGAACACACTAGCTGAAGGTGAAACATTTTTCATAGACGGGTCAGCCTCCGTAAATTCAGAAACAGGAGAAAAGCATGTGGGGGTAGCTGTCGTGGGGTTAGAAGAAGGTGAATACGAAGTGCTAATACAACAGCGCCTGCCCGCCCACTTTTCAGCATAAGCGTCAGAACTTATAGCACTGATCGAAGCCCTGCATGCTGCAAAGGGATGTGCAGTCACAATTTACACAGATTCAGCACACAGGACCACAACAGTACATGGAGGACTTGCCAGGTGGGGATGGAGATTCAACAGAGCTGACGGGTCACCCGTGCAACATGCAGAACTCTTGAAGGAACTCATCGAAGCATTGAAGGATCCCACTGTGGTAGCAATAGTGAAATGCCAGGCCCACACCACTAATACAGATTTCATCTCTTTGGGAAACGCGGCAGCGGACGCTGCCGCAAAAGAAGCCTCCTATTTGGTATGATGATAGGTTATTTGATAGGTTATTTATAACGCGCTTAATACCCAGAGGTTTCTAAGCGCAGACCCGGGGATCGAACCTGTGTGGCTCCATGTTGTCTTGCTTCCAAGACGAGCACGTTGCCTTTGAGCTATCTTCCTGAGACTGGTAAAAGAAAGAACAGGTGAGTACTTAGTGAGGAAGCAAACAGAAGAGGACATCCCGGATGGTTACAACGCTATGCCTGTGTCACAAATATTAGGGCTGCAAGAAGGAGCAACAGCAGACGAAAAGAAACTGTGGGAAAAAAGGGGATGCAGCCAGTCAGCAAATGATCTGTTATGGTGACAAAACAACACAGGAAAGGTGGTCATGCCAACTAAATTATTAGAAATAGCATTTCAGCAGTTGCATTTCTCAGCACACAACAACACATTGCTGCAGAAATACAAGAACACTGGTTCATACCTGGGTTGCAGGAACAACTTTCAAAACTGGTGATGGAATGTACGACGTGCCAGATATACAATTGAGGCATGACTCTAATAACACAGAGGAACAATACCCAAACCAATAGGCCCCTTCAGGGAGTTGCATATAGACTATGCAGATATGGGGAAAAGGTGCAATGGAGCAAGTTACATGATAGTGGTAGTTTGCCCCTTTTCCAGGTGGGTAGAGGCAGGACCATGTGCACGTCCAGATGCAAAATGCGCTGCAAAGTTCTTGGTAAGGGAGGTATTCCCCCGCTGGGGAATTTGTGACGTAATTCGCTCAGACAATGGCACGCACTTTGTTAATGATCTCTTTAAGGAAGTAACATCAATGTTGGGTATAAAACACAAATTGTGTTTGATTTATCACCTGCAAAGCAACGGTGTGGTGGAAAAAATAAATGGCCTGCTGAAGGGTAGACTGTCAAAACTTTGCTTCACTCTCAAAAAGAACTGGGTGGACTGTCTCCCCTTGGCCTTGTTCGAGCTGAGAAATAAGCCCAGCAAGGACCACCATCTGTCACCACATGAGATTGTGACAGGAAGACGAATGCACACAGCAAACTCACCCCTTCGCTGACATTCTGACGCCCACGCCCACAGGAGCGCAACTGTACTAGGAGAAGCATTCAATGAGTATCTGACAAAACTTACTAAAGCTACCCGCATTATAGCGAGACAGCTCGCACCACCATTCACAGGCGAGAGAGAAGCAGAAGCATCGAACACAGAAAAGGAAAACCCGACAGGTCAGATAGAGCCAGGGGACATGGTTTATGTCAGAAGTTTTGTACGTAGGTGGAGTGCCGCAAGATTTCATGGCCCATATGAGGTAGTGTATTGCACACCCACAGCAGTAAAGGTAAAGGGCCTGAGGTATTGGATACATTTGACAGACGTCCGAAGAGCTTATGACAGCGTAACTCAAGTAAACAGCACAGAAGATAATAATGTACAAGAAGCACAAGAGTAGGGCAATGGCAGAATAGCCACACTGAATGTAACGTCATTATGTACAACTATATTGAATGACAATATATGACAAAGATACCTTTTCTTTCTATATTCCACTTCTTGCCTATACTATCAAAAGTTAAGAAATGCAAATTTCAATATAACTGTATGCTTAATACGCCTTTATGTTTTAATATGTAGGAGAAACAGTTAGAGGGCAGTTAGAAGAACAAGTTACTTCTTACCTTGTAACGTTCTTTCGATAGGATGTTCCTCCGACGTATTCCTTATCTATGATATTTGTATCTCCTGCTTGCTAGCCTCGGAAAAAAAAACATCCCAGTAGAGGGCGCTGTGCGTCGACGTCCGTCGAGTAGGTGCTCCTCGACGGCCACCGTATCGACGCCGACGTCATCATGCCTATACATGGCCACGCGCAGCGTCCGTTGCTCAGTTGCGTTTTGTAGAGTAAAGTAGTTATTGTATGAATGGTTACTACCCTTGAAGGAGCGTAAGCTGCAACCACAAGGGAAATGTTACTGCGGGGATGGATGGGAGGGGCGATAAGAAATACGTTGGAGGAACATCCCATCGAAAGAACGTTACAAGATAAGATGTAACTTGTTCTTTGAAGGGATTGTGTCCTCCGACGTATTTCTTATCTATGATAGACTCCCATAGCAGTGGTATGTGATTGGAGGCGGGAGTAAGAGATGCCATATTACCCTTTAAGAATGAACAGAGTGTAACACAGCTTTGCCAAATCTAGTCTCTTGACTAGAGGAGGAATCCAGGCTATAAAATTTGGTAAAGGTATGTGCGGACGACCATGTGGCAGCCGCACATATGTCTCTAATTGGTACCCCTCTTTGAAGAGCTGAGGATGCTGCGATACCCCTGGTCGAATGAGCCCTTAGATTTTGAGGGGGCTCTTTCCCTGCCAGTTTGTAGCATTCCAGAATGGCTAAAATAATCCATCTGGAGATGGTTTGTTTGGTTATTGATAATCCTAACTTATGTCCTGCGTAACCTACAAAGAGTTGGTCTGTTTGTCTAATTTTAGCAAGTCTACTGATATAAAAACTCAAGGCTCGCTTGGGGTCCAGCCTGTGTAGTCTCTCTTCCTCTTTCCCCGGATGGGGAGGAGGATAGAATGAAGGTAGAGTAATCTTCTGAGTAATGTGAAATTCCGAAACTACCTTTGGGAGGAAGTTAGGCTTCACCTGTAGCACTACTTTGTCCTTATGAAAAGTTGTATGAGGAGGTTTACAAGACAGGGCTCGTATCTCGCTAACCCTTCTAGCAGATGTTAATGCTACCAATAAAACAGTTTTGAGGGTGAGAAACTTCAATGAACAAGAGTGGAGTGGTTCAAAAGGAGCACCCTTTAGGACGTTTAAAACTAGATTAAAGTCCCATAAGGGAACTTGGAATGGTCTTGGAGGGTAAACATTAGTTAGACCTTTCAGGTATTGTATTACCAATGGAATTTTGAAAAACGATGGCTCCTGTGCAGTGCGCTTAAATATCGATAGCGCTGCGAGATAGCCCTTAATAGTGCCAATTTGAAGGCCCGAATTTGCCAAATAAAGTAAGAAGGATAACACCGCAGGTGTACCACATGAAAAGGGTTTGATATTCTTTTCTCTGCACCAGCTGCAAAATGTATTCCAACGGCAGCGGTATAGAGTCTTAGTTGCTGGTCTTCTGGCCGAAAGCAACACCTCCATGACGTCATCTGGAAGGTCCCAATCCTTGTACCTCAACCTTTCAGATACCAAGCGTGAAGGTTGAGGGTCTTGATGGCTGGATGGAGAACCTGACCTCCCTTCTGCGAGAGAAGATCCTCTCTGTACGGTAGACGAATTGGAGGACAGATGGACATGTCCAGAAGGTCCGGGTACCACGTTCTCCTGGCCCAATCCGGGGCAATTAGGATCATGGTCTTCCGAAACCTTCTCAACCTCCTGCTCATTTGAGGAATGACAGGGACCGGAGGAAACGCGTACACAAATGGGAACTCCCAGTCCACTACGAACGCGTCTCCTAGAGCTCCTCTCGGGGGAAATTCCCTTGAGCAAAATCTGTCGCACTTCCTGTTGATACTGGTGGCGAACAGATCCACTTGAGGGGTTCCCCAAAGGGCGAAGATCTCTTGAAGGACTTCCTGAGCTATCTCCCATTCGTGGGAGACTGAGTTCTGCCTGCTCAGAGCGTCCGCTGTCAAGTTCTTCTCTCCGGCTAGGTGAATTGCCGATAGAGAGATTCCTTCCTGAATTGCCCAAAACCAGAGCTGCATCGCCTCTCTGCACAGTGGCAGTGACCCTACGCCGCCTCTTGTTGAGGTAGTGCATGGCCACTGTATTGTCCGTCATTATCAGGACGTTTCCCCCCCGTACAGACGGCAGAAAAGCCTTCAGTGTCAGTCTGATGGCTCTCAGCTCCAACAGGTTGATGTGTAGTCTGGACTCCGATGGAGATCAACGACCGCTGATGGTCAAGTCGTTGGCATGGGCTCCCCACCCCGTGAGTGAGGCGTCTGTGACTACTGTCATCTCCGGCCATGGTTGCCAAAACAGTTCTCCTTTCAAGATGTTCGCTGGAGAGGCCCACCATTGAAGGTCGTGGGCTACCTTGTCCGGAATCCGGAGGAGATCTGTCATCCTCCCTGAGAATTGTGACCACTGAGTCCTCAGTGCCCACTGAAGGGATCTCATTCTCAGGCGAGCCTCTGGCACAAGGAATATGCAGGATGCCATGAGGCCTAGCAACCTCAAAAAGTCGTAGGCTGAGAGACGTTGGGCATTTTGAAACCTGGTGACCATCTGCAGAATATCTTGAGCCCTCACCTCTGGTGGCAAGGCTTTTCCCAGGGAAGTGTCCAGGACTGCTCCAATGAACTGGAGTCTCTGTGATGGTATCATCTGTGACTTCCTTAAATTGAGGGAGAAGCCCAGCCTGTGAAAGGAGTGGCAGACATAATCTAGTTGGATCCGAGCTTGTTCCGAAGAAACTGCTCGGATCAACCAATCGTCCAGGTAGGGGTAGACGTGAATCCCTTCCCTCCTTAGACTTGCAGCCACAACCGACATTAGCTTGGTGAAGACCCTCAGGGCGGAGGTCAGCCCAAATGGCAGAACTCGAAATTGATAATGAGAGTTGCCAATTGCGAACCTCAGGTACTTCCTGTGCTTGGGATGGATAGGCACATGGAAATAAGCATCCTGAAGGTCCAGAGATACCAACCAGTCTTGAAGCTGGAGGGCCTGAAGGATCTGAGAGAGAGTTACCATCTTGAACTTGTCCTTCCTGAGGAACTTGTTCAATTCTCGTAAGTCCAGGATGGGTCTCAGTCCTCCGTCTTTCTTTGGTATGAGAAAGTAGGGGGAGTACCAGCCCTTGTTCCTGTCCATTACAGGTACCGGTTCTATGGCACCTTTCTCTAGCAGGTCTACAACTTCCTGCAAGAGGAGCGGATCCGGCACTTTCAGAGAGCTGTTCCCCGGTGGATGTCTCTGATGGATGGGTAGGAAAGGCAGGCAGTAACCTTGGGCAACTGTCTCCAATGCCCAAGCATCTGACTTAATAGCCTGCCATTCCGTCAGATGGTGAGTTAACCTGCCCCCTACAGGTGTCTTGTGATGGGAAACCTCAGAGTGGTTTGGGAGCGGCTGATGCAGTTGCCGAAGGTAAAGCGGCTCCTGCTGATGCGGCTTTCTTTCCTTTACCCTGTCCACCACGGGTAAATTTTCCTTGGCCTCTTTGAGTCGGCCGTCCTCTGTCACTTCCATATGAGGAATAATAGCGAAAGGACCTTCCTCTCCAAGAGGATCCTGAGGGACGAAAATTAGTTTGTCGGATAGCAGCTCCTAGCTAGTGACTTAGCTGATGCATTAGATGTTTGTAGTTTTTCCAAACTGTCATCCGCCTTTTTACCAAATAGGGAAGAACCGTCAAGGGCATATTTAAAAGTCTGGCCTGTACGTCAGAAGCAAAGCCGGACTTTCTCAACCACGCATGCCTGCGGATTGTGGTACTTGCCGCCATGGCTCTGCTGATACTGTCAGCAGAATCAATGCCAGTTTGAAGGGACTCACACATTGCATCTTTACCATCTCTGATGATATTTAAAAATGCGTCCCTTTCTTCTCCTTCCGGTATGCAGTCAGCCGCCGATGAAGCACACTCCCAAACAGTGTGGCTGAACCTAGCGAGCGTACAAGTTGCATTAATAGATTTTAAAGCCATGCTACAGGCTGAGAAGACTTTGTTAGCCATGGCATCATATTTTTTATCATCCCTATCCTGAGGAGCAGTGGGGTAAGCAGAAGTACTGCCTGATGAAGTTGCAGCCTGGACCGCAAGACTCTCTGGAGTAGGGTGCTTAGATAGGTATTCAGGGTCAGCAGCAGATACCCTATATTTCGCTGACAACTTCTTGTTAACCGCAGGGACAACTTCAGGAGTTTCCCAGTTAGTTAAAATCTTTCTTTGTAAAGCAGAATGAAAGGGAACCACGGGATCCTCCTGTGGACCTTTATCCAGAATATCTGTGAGGTCATCCTGTGGAAAAACAGGTGAAGGCGCAGACCAACCCATGAACTCCATAATTCTTGACATTAGGGTTCTATAAGGGTTATCAGCATGTTCCCCTGGGTCTGGTTTGACAAATTCCACTTCTGGGGAAGTGTCTAGGCCACTTGCTTCCTGTAATGCATGTAACGCTCACCTGATTCCCACAGAGGCGCAGGTCTGGCTTCGAGTGCTGATGCTTCTTCAATGGTGAAGCGCAGGACTCTGAAGATGGATAGGAAGGGCCCTCTACTCTGGCTTCTCCGGCTAGCAGGAATATTCCCCTGTGCGTGAAAAGGGAGTATTACCTACTGACTGAGTTATGCTCAAGCCTCCCACTCTCTTCCAACCCTCCATGATACCCTTCCACGATTTCCCGTGAAGTCTCACCTTAGGGTCTGAAAGGACGAGCTCTCCATCCTGCTTCTGACGCAGGGGCGCGTTGAACCCAGTTACTTCACTGGATTGAGGTTGGATGGGAGTTCAGGTAAGCTTCATTATACTGGTAAGGCGCTGTAAAAGTTTTGTTGCAAGTTCAAAAGTTCAAGCTTTAAATAATGATGTTCATTGTCTTTTTTCAGGTGATGAATGAAGATTCCTTTGGAGACTTCTTGCAACAAAGCGCTGACGTTGATGTCTTTTCCCCATAGGGGCCGGGGTTCGGAATGCCGGAGATTTGGCGCCGACCCGAAGTGAAACGTGCAGTTCCAGTGAAGATCTGGTAAGTCCTAGATGAGCGCTCAGGTAATGTTTTTGCATTCGCTCATCTAATGTCTGACTTTTTTCCCCATAGGGGCCGGGGTCCTGCTTGGAAGCAGCAAGACCCGAAATGAAATGGGAATGACCCAACAGGTAAGTCTTAGAAGGAAACTGAGCTTTTCCTATTCCCTTCCTTCTCTCACCTCTTATTCTTGTCTTTTTCTCTAGGCTCTGGGAAGTGGCTGTGTATCCGGATGATCGCTGCTGAAGATGGAGGAACCCAGGAAAAGTGAGTGAAATGCAGCGCTGCAGCGATCGTAACGAAATGCTTTTAAAAATGATGTCTTCCCTTTCAGGATCGTCGGTGATGTCTCCGTGGTGCAGATTAGCTGGTAGGTCTCTTGTCTCCCTTTGCAGGTGACCCAGGATGCTGACAGGCGTGGCTGAAGTCCAGATGCAGGAGCTGACACGGTGAGCGTCCAGCTGCGAGGAGCAGAACAATACGAAGCGTGAGTTGCTGATCGGGTGTGGTTTAAATAGCTTTGGAAGAAGTTCCAAGTGTGTATCCTTCCTCAGATCAGGTATGTATCCTTCCCCGACCACACCCGGGTGGAAAGTAGTCCCACAGGGTAAGTAGTTCCTATTCAGGCCTCAAGAGGGCCTGGATGTGGCAGCATGGTCTGCATCAGGTAAGTGCACATTAAAACACTTGAACACATGTCTAGCTTTATGAGCCTGGCGCCTAAGGCGCCAGGACAGAGGTCCAACATGAGCCTGGCGCCTAAGGCGCCAGGACTGCGTCCAAAGGGCCCCAGCTTGGGCCCGCTGGCACTCCCCTGGGGGAAATGATGCCTGCCTCTGGGGTTGCTTGGTCGGACCTGGCTCTTTGGAGGTAGGCATCATGACATGCATCCTGAAGGTCTTTCAACCTTCTTTCCTCAGAGGCAAAAGTCTCTGGTTCAGGTAATGTGGTCCTCTGCAGCCCAAAAGGCCTTTCTTGATCAGAATCTTCCCTTTCTTCAAAAATTGAAGTTAAGGGGGGGATGCTCTGGTCTGTGAAATGGTATAAAACCCCTCTCTAAGGCAGAGGGAGCCATCGTCAGTGGCCTTGAAAAGGTCGATGTCGTCGATGCTGATGTAAAAATCCTCGAAGGCGCCGACAAAGGCGTCGAGAAAACTGGAAGAGGCCTCGAAGAACTCGAGAGGATTGGAATCCTACTCGAAGATGTCGACAACGTTCTCAACGTCGTGTCGGAGGCTCTCGGTGTAACCGTTGGCTGCGGAGTAACCATAGGTCTTTCTTTTATCGGCGTCGATGTCTGCGTCAACTCAATCGACGGATGCGTCGAAGAACCCTTCGATAACGGCGTTGATGGCGCCGATCTATGCTTCGAAGGGGCTTTCGACAATGGCGTCGAAGATGCTTTACTTCCCGATGGCTCATGGCGCTTTCGGGTCGACTCTTTCGCCGGGTGCTTCGACTCGCGGCGTTTAGATTTGTTGGGCTTTTCACCCGGGGTATCACCCTCAGCTGACTTTGAGGGGGACAAGGCCGCTTTCTCGAAGACGCTTAGCATCTTTTTTCTGAATTCCTCCCACTCAGCTTGAGAGCTGTGTTTAGTGGGGCAATTTACTCTTTCAAGGGAACTAGAAGACGATAAAGGGGATCTTCTTTGTCTTTTTTTCGAGTGTCTAGACCTCGACGAGTGGTGGAAGCCACTTCGAGACCTAGACCGAGAATGCTTTCGACGGTGAGGAGACGAATGTCTCGACTCTACCGCGGAAACTTTCGAGGAAGTTAAAATTGACTTAACTCTCTCGAGCTTCCCCTTACGCTCCTTCAAGGCTTTCGCAGTCATGGATAGGCATTCCTCACACTCCGAACACTGGTGTTCGATTCCCAGACAGGAGCCCCCGGTCAGCAAAGGTCAGTCGAGGTGAGGAGTTGAATAACTTTTTTCCTGAAGCAACGGTAGGGCATGTCTGCTCTCAGGTCTTGTGGTAGAGAATTCCAAGTTTTAGCCGCCTTTACTGGGAAACTGTTTCCTCCGATAGTGTTCAGTCTAAAGTTCGGTATTGTCAAACAGTTGAAGTTACCAGCTCTGGTGGGTCTGGAAGATGTTCTCCTATGGAGTTTGTCAGACAAGTAACTAGGGGCAGAGTTATTGAGGGCTTTGTGGGTCAAGGATAGCATCTTGAGTTTTATTTTGTTCTCTGTAGACAGCCAGTTGCGATGTCGTCTGGTGGACGAGATATGGGACTGTTTGTTAATGCCTAGTGCCGCTCTCAAGGCATTATTTTGTAATGTTTGTAGTCTCTGGGTTATTTTTTTATTAGCTCCAGAGTATAGGGCATTACAATAATCTACTCTGGAAAGAATTAAGGCTCTGGCCAGGATTAGACAACTCTTGTTGGAGAGGAAAGGTTTACTGGCTCTAATCAGTTTGCACGTGTAGGCCGTGGAGGAGGCAAGGGATTTTAGCTGTTTGTCAAAAGATAGGGTAGAATCAAGATAGAATCCCAGGGTTTTAACATCCTTGGATACTTGGATGATGTTCCCGTCTATGTTGAAGGAGGCAAATTCCTGTCCTAGTTTTTTGATATTGGCTCGGGTACCTAAGATGATCAACTCTGTCTTATCATCGTTTAGACAAAGGCAGTGAGTGGCCATCCATGCCTGGATGATAAGGTATACCTTGTTCACCAATTCCGTGTCCTTAGCATGATCCCCAGAAAGCGGGAGGAGGATCTGTGTATCATCTGCGTAGTTAGTATAGGTGATACCAAGATGATCCAGATCGTCGAACAATGGCTTGGTGAAAATGTTGTATAGAGTTGGGGATACGCAGGAGCCCTGAGGGACACCACACGAGATCGGGGTGGGATCTGCCTCCGCGGAGGGAGAGAAGACTCGCATCGTTCTCTCGCTCAGGAAAGACTTGATCCATCCAATAGCTTCTGCCGAGAAATGAGCGGCGGAGTCCAGGTGGCTGCAGAGGACTCTGTGATCCACCAAATCAAAGGCCGCTGAGAGGTCCAGGAGTAGTAGGAGTACTGTTCTCCCTTTGTCTCTTAGCTCATCGATTTGGGACTTCAAGTCTATAAGGGCAGTTTCTGTTCCGTGTAGGGGTCGGAAGCCCGATTGTCTTTCTCCTAATAGGTTGTGTAGTTCCAGGTGCCTTTGAATTTGGATATAGGCAGCTTTATCCAGAATCTTAAGGAGAAACGGTACCGTCGTGATAGGACGGTAGTTAGTAGGGATGAGAGGGTCTAATGTCTGCTTCTTTAGGAGAGGGAGAACCCAGGACTGTTTAAGGTTGGCCGCAATCGTACCTGAAGCGAAGGAAGCGTTGATCAGTTTAGCAATAAAGGGGGATAATTCTCTGGCAGCGTCTTTTATCAGCTGTGCTGGGCAGATGTCACCTTTACAGTTTGAAGGTTTAAGCGACAGGATAACTTTTTCTACTTCCAGGGTGGTCATTTTGGAGAAGTGGAAGGTGTTACTATGCCCCAATGAGTTCTTGGTATGAGGCGGATCCTGAATTTTGAGTGCATTTTTTTTTTGCTTGATTTTATTTTGGAGTGTGATGATTTTATTGGTAAGGGCTTGTTGGATATCCGTACACCAAGGTTTGTCCTTGGTGCAGGTGTCCTGAATGGCAATGGGGGACTCAAGTTCCTTTAGAATCGAGAAGAGCTCTTTCATACTGGAGTTGGATTTCGCTATGCGGTCATCATATGAATTACGTTTTGCCTGGCAGACTTCTTTTTTATACAGTGAGGAGAGAGTGGAACGTTTGGCTTTGTTGTCCGCTGATGGGCAAAGCCTCCAAGCGGTTTCACTCTTTCTTTTTAAGATACGTAGATCTTTTAACTGTGGAGTAAACCATTTGTTTAGATGAGCTTTCGGCTTACTCGGTCTAAGCTTGAGAGGGGCCACTTTGTCTAAGGTAGTGAGCATGATGGTGTTAAATTCTCGCACTAGGATACTGGGGCTTAGGTTCTCTGATAGCGCATTAAGGGTTGGTAATATAGCTGGGATTACTTTCTCTAGGGTGATGCATTTTTTATTTCTTGTTAAGCAAGGAGGTGCTGGTGGGGGGGCCGTGGGGTTGGGTCTGGCGGTAACTAAATTAAAGGACACCAGGGAATGGTCTGTCCAGGGTAGGGGCATTATAGATGAGATAGACGTTGTACAGTTACAGTCAGCTATCCAGTCCAAGGTTCTTCCCTTCAGATGCGTAGGCTTATCAACTCTGAGTTAAGCCGAGTGAGTGAATAGAATTGGCTACCAGTGTAGCATTAGTATCTGTAGTATCATGGAGGCCTAAGTTAAAGTCCCCAAGAAGGATCGATTGAGAGCAAGGTTTAAGGTTATTTGTAAGTAAGATGTGGAGGTCATCTTCGAAAGTGCCTAATGGACCAGGAGGTCTATATAGGAGGTGGATGATGAGGGTTTGGTTATTATTTAGTTGGAGTTTAGCCGATAGCGTCTCACAAGAGTGAATCGATTGGGTGGGTACTAGTCTAAGAGAGAGGCTTATTTTAGAGATTATCGCAATGCCGCCACCTCTAGCTCCTACTCGGTCGTGTCTAACTATCGTATAGCCATCAGGGATGGCTAGCATGAGCGCTGGTCCTGCTGCATTATGTAGCCAGGTCTCAGTGACAGCGAGAAAATCAAGGTTGCCTTCTATTATTATGTCGGCAATGTCTAGGGCATGGGCAACAAGCGATCTCACGTTGAGGAGTGCTCCCACAATAGTTGGGGTTTTAGTGACCTCTGTGGCTTGAAGAGGTGGGGTAGTAGACCTATTAGGTGTGTTTAAGATATTACATTGAGTTGGAATAGGTTGTAAAGGTTGTCCGGTATAACACGGTTTGCCAGTTTGCTTGAGGTTGGTTTTGATGTTGCTAGAGGGCAGGGATCTGCGGGTGGGTTCATGCAATTTCGAGAGTCTAGCACGGAGTCTTACGTTCCTACAGGGAGTGTCGCATGGGTGCGATATCACAAGGGGCTCATGACTCGAGCATACATAGGAGTCAGGAAGGTTAGTGTTGGGGTGTACTGTGGGCTTAAGAGGTGGCAAGGAGTTACATGCGTTGGAATTCGGCATGGTGAGTAGTTGTAGGATAGTCCTCAGTAAGGTTGTGTAAATAGCTGGTAGATACATAATTGTATGGAGGTAACCTGTCTAAGGTACCACGTTAGTAATTACAGACTAGGCAGTACAGGCAATCAAAGGCTCAATGATGCAATACTCAGGTGTGACAGGCTAGGCAGTACAGGCAGTCAATGGCTCAGGATGCAATACTCAGGTGTGACAGGCTAGGCAGTGCAGGCAATCAATGACTCAGAGAGGCATTGCTCAAACATAGTTGACTATGGAGGTCCACAAACAGACAGTGCATGCACTCATGATTCAAGAAGGCATTGCTTAGGTCTGGATAGTTCAGGGCGTGCAAATGCAGGCATTCGGAATCAAGGGCATTACTCACATGCAGATCGGTTGTGTGGTGGATAGTGGATGGTGGATAGATAGCTGCAGTGACCAAAGTATTAAGGGCCAGTGGCAACTTGACTGGGCAGCTTGGAAACGTTAGGTGCACTTATTAAACAGGTAGTGGTCTTACCCGATGGTCTAAGTCACTGGTAGGCACTCGGGAGTGGACCTGTGGAAGCAGGACCTTCAAGCTGGTGCTTTCGTTAATGGGCCAGGGGGACTGGCAGAGGCAGAATCGGCACGAAACAGGCACCCAACAGGCCTTAGAATGGCCTTCGAGCTGGCCGCCGGCGTAATCCGCCTGCCGGCGGATCCAGCTGATGAAATTGAGGCTCAGCCTCGGTTTCACGCCGCGCTGCGCCCGGCATGGGCGAGTCAGGCGCCTTTGCTGACCGGGGGCTCCTACTTCCTACGAGCACCTTGACCCCCTTGAACTTGTATACTTGCTGTAATTACTGTATGCCTGATCTGTCTAACCCAATGTAATTTTAATGTACATTTTGCCATGATGTAACCTGTAAGTTTCGCATTTCCTTGCCACTGCGCCCTGTTACCCCTGGGTCTGGCGCGCATAAAAAGTGAATAAAACAAACAAACAAACAAACAGACACCACAAACAGATCCTGTGAGGATCCGTCAACGACATTTTCTTCCCACAGTCTCGGCATTTTTTGAAACCAGACCGAGGAGTCGTCGGGTCGGAGGAGGAAGCCATCGAGTACGAGTCAGTTTTCTCGAGGAAATATGAATATATATCGACTGATGAACTGAGCAACGGTATTCCGAGGCACACGATGCGCGGAAAAACGGAACTGAGCAACGGACGCTGCGCGTGGCCATTTATAGGCATGATGACGTCGGCATCGATACGGTGGCCGTCGAGGAGCACCTACTCGATGGACGTCGACGCACAGCGCCCTCTACTGGGAAAAAAAATTTCCGAGGCCATCAAGCTGGAGATACAAATATCATAGATAAGGAATATGTCGGAGGACACAATCCCTTCGAAAAGTAAATTATGTATTAGGAACAAGTTACTTACCTGTAACTGTTGTTCTCCAGCATGGGTCTGGCATGGATTCACATGCTCATGAATATTCCCCGTCGTCAGGCTGGGAATCCTCGGTAAAGAAAAAACCAGTTATCAGTTTCGTTTCTGATCTGTCTTTCGTAGTAATAACCAATCACTGGTCTCTGCGTCATACTGACCACAGCCAATGACTGCCCTCTACCTAAGCACCGCCTCTGGCAGCCATCTTCAGATTTGGAAGCACGTGAAGTGGCAGTATGACCAAGTGAAGAGCCGCAGAGGGGTAGGCGGGAGGGTTCGCATGTGAATCCATGCCAGACCCATGCTGGAGAACAACAGTTACAGGTAAGTAACTTGTTCCTTCTCCAGCATGGGGTCTGGCATGGATTCACATGCTCATGAATAAAGAATACATAGCAGTACACACATGCACAACCACGGGAGGTGGCAAAGGCTCAACATTAAGCATTACATCAAACCCAACATTAAACAACCTTACCTCCTCACCAGGCTCACCTCAGGCGAACAGGTTGCGCAGCACTGCTTGGCCGACCCTGGACTCCTCCCTGGAATCCCGATCGACGCAGTAGAATTTCGTGAAGGTGTGCGTCGACCTCCACGTAGCAGCCCTGCATATGTCCAGCAGGGGCACACCAGAAAGGAACGCCGTGGTCGCTGCGATCGCTCTGGTGGAATGGGCTCTCGGACGGCCAGGCAGCGGTCGGTTTGCCAACCGATGACAGTACATGATACAGCCGGAGAGCCATCTGGAAATGGAAGCCTTCGAGAGAGCCTTCCCCTGATTGACAGGTCCAAAATTCACAAAGAGTTGTGACGTCTTCCGAAAACACTTCGTGCGGTCCACGTAGAACTTCAGCGCTCTAGCCACATCCAGCGAGTGCAAAGTCCTCTCAGCCGGCGACGAAGGCGACGGGAAGAACACAGGCAACACCAAGGGTTCGTTGAGATGGAAGTCCGACGGTACCTTGGGCATGAAGGAGGGGTGCGTCCTGAGCACTACCCTCGTGTCGTGAAAAGTCAAGTACGGGGCCTTGCAGGAAAGGGCCTGGAACTCTCCCACCCGTCGTGCGGAGGTGATGGCCACAAGAAACGCTGTTTTCCATGACAGAAACTTCAACGGGGCCGAGTGCAGAGGCTCGAACGGAGGTCCCATGAGCTTGGTCAGCACCACGTTGAGCTCCCACGCCGGGGCCGGAGCCTTCACCGGCGGCAACGATCTGAACAGTCCCTTCATGAACTCTTTCACCAGACGATGAGACCACAAGGACGTTCGGCCCGTGGTCCTGGTGTATCGGGAGATCGCAGCAAGATGAATCTTGATGGACGCGTGTGCCAGTCCAGCTTTGGCCAGCGTCAGCAGGTACGGCAGTACCTGGGGAGCCGTAATCCCTAGAGGGTTAATCTTCTGTGCGTGGCACCAGACAGAGAACCTCTTCCATTTGTGTCCGTAGCATTTAAGAGTCGAGGACGCCCTGGCCTTTGCAAGAACCTCTCTGCAGTCGGCCGGTATGTCGTATCCTCCAAACTCTAGCGCTGCAGGAGCCAGGCCTGCAAGTTCAGCGATTTCGGGTCGTGGTGGAGGATGGCGCCTCCTTCCCTGGAGAGTAGATCCGCGTCCACCGGCAGCCTGATTGGGGGGGGACGCTGATAAGTCCAGAAGGTCCGGGAAGGAACAAGTTACTTACCTGTAACTGTTGTTCTCCAGCATGGGTCTGGCATGGATTCACATGCTCATGAATATTCCCCGTCGTCAGGCTGGGAATCCTCGGTAAAGAAAAAAACCAGTATCAGTTTCGTTTCTGATCTGTCTTTCGTAGCAATAACCAATCACTGGTCTCTGCGTCATACTGACCACAGCCAATGACTGCCCTCTACCTAAGCACCGCCTCTGGCAGCCATCTTCAGATTTGGAAGCACGTGAAGTGGCAGTATGACCAAGTGAAGAGCCGCAGAGGGGTAGGCGGGAGGGTTCGCATGTGAATCCATGCCAGACCCATGCTGGAGAACAACAGTTACAGGTAAGTAACTTGTTCCTTCTCCAGCATGGGGTCTGGCATGGATTCACATGCTCATGAATAAAGAATACATAGCAGTACACACATGCACAACCACGGGAGGTGGCAAAGGCTCAACATTAAGCATCACATCAACTCAACATTAAGCATCTTACCTCCTCACCAGGCTCACCTCAGGCGAACAGGTTGCGCAGCACTGCTTGGCCGACCCTGGACTCCTCCCTGGAATCCCGGTCGACGCAGTAGAATTTCGTGAAGGTGTGCGTCGACCTCCACGTAGCAGCCCTGCATATGTCCAGCAGGGGCACACCAGATAGGAACGCCGTGGTAGCTGCGATCGCTCTGGTGGAATGGGCTCTCGGACGGCCAGGCAGCGGTCGGTTTGCCAACCGGTGACAGTACATGATACAGCCGGAGAGCCATCTGGAGATGGAAGCCTTCGAGAGAGCCTTCCCCTGATTGACAGGTCCAAAGTTCACAAAGAGTTGTGACGTCTTCCGAAAACCCTTCGTGCGATCCACGTAGAACTTCAGCGCTCTAGCTACATCCAGCGAGTGCAAAGTCCTCTCAGCCGGCGACGAAGGCGACGGGAAGAACACAGGTAACACCAAGGGTTCGTTGAGATGGAAGTCCGACGGTACCTTGGGCATGAATGAGGGGTGCGTCCTGAGCACTACCCTCGTGTCGTGGAAAGTCAAGTACGGGGCCTTGCAGGAAAGGGCCTGGATCTCTCCCACTCGTCGTGCGGAGGTGATGGCCACGAGAAAAGCTGTTTTCCACGATAGAAACTTCAACGGGGCCGAGTGCAGAGGCTCGAACGGAGGTCCCATGAGCTTGGTCAGCACCACGTTGAGCTCCCACGCCGGGGCCGGAGCCTTCACCGGCGGGAACGATCTGAATAGTCCCTTCATGAACTCTTTCACCAGACGATGAGACCACAAGGACGTCCGCCCCGTGGTTCTGGTGTATCGGGAGATCGCAGCAAGATGAATCTTGATGGACGCGTGTGCCAGTCCAGCTTTGGCCAGCGTCAGCAGGTACGGCAGTACTTGGGGAGCCGTAATCCGTAGAGGGTTAATCTTCTGTGCGTGGCACCAGACAGAGAACCTCTTCCATTTGTGTCCGTAGCATTTAAGAGTCGAGGACGCCCTGGCCTTTGCAAGAACCTCTCTGCAATCGGCCGGTATGTCGTATCCTCCAAACTCTAGCGCTGCAGGAGCCAGGCCTGCAAGTTCAGCGACTTCGGGTCGTGGTGGAGGATGGCGCCTCCTTCCCTGGAGAGTAGGTCTGCGTCCGCCGGCAGCTTGATCGGCGGGGACGCTGACAAGTCCAGAAGGTCCGGGAACCATATCTGCCTCGGCCACGCAGGTGCGACGAGGATCATCCTGCACCGTGACCTCTTGAGCTGGTTGACGAGCCGGATTAGCAGAGGCAAGGGAGGGAACGCGTAGAGGAACAGGCCCTCCCAGGGGAACGAGAAAGCATCGCCCATGCTCCTCGTCTGGGGAAACCTGCTGGCGAACCTCCGGCACTTGGTGTTCGTCGCCGTCGCGAACAGGTCGATCTGGGGTGTGCCCCACCGTCGGAAGAGGCGATCCACCAGATCCTGCCGTAGTTCCCACTCGTGGCACGAGCGCAGCTCCCTGCTGAGTGAGTCGGCGATGGTGTTTTTTATCCCTGCCAGATGAAACGGCACCAGAAAAATCCCTTGGGCGACGGCCCAATGCCACAGGTCCTGCGCCTCCTTGGACAGCGCTGGGGACCTGGTTCCGCCCTGTTTCCTGATGTAAAACATGGTGGTGGTGTTGTCGGTGAAGATCCTCACCACCTTGCCCTTCAGGGACGGAAGGAAGGACCTGAGGGCCCAAAACACTGCACGGAGCTCCAGGACGTTGATATGCAGGGACTTCTCCGTCGGGAGCCAGAGTCCCCTCGCGTGCAGATTTTCGGTGTGCGCTCCCCACCCTTCCAGGGAGGCATCCGTGGTCACAGTCTCCTGGTGGGCTGGGGTCTGGAAGTCCATGCCCGCCGTCAGATGCGCGCGGGTGCCCCACCACCGTATCGCTCGCCGGAAACTCTCGTCGAGCTTGATCCTTTCTTCGAAGCTGCCCGTCGTCTGGATCCAGCGCGCATCCAGGAATTCTTGCAACGGGCGCATCCGGAGCCTGCACATGGGAATGAGGTAGATGCAGGAAGACATCATCCCGAGGAGGGACTTGATGGATCTCACTTTGGCCGCGTCGGCCACCAGCATCCGTTGCACCTTGCCCAAGATGGTCCTGGTCCTCTCCTCCGACGGGGAGGCCAGAAGGGACACTGTGTCGAGCCTCGCTCCCAGAAACAGTGCGACTTGCGCGGGCACCAGGTGGGATTTGGTGTAGTTCACGGAGAATCCCAGGTCCGTGAGGAGTTGGACGGTCCTTGCCGTGTGGACCACGGCGAGCTCCTTCGTCTTGGCGCGGATGAGCCAGTCGTCCAGGTAGGGGTAGACGTGAATCCCCTCGCGGCGCAGCTGCGCCGCCACCGGTGCGAGGCACTTGGTGAATACCCTGGGTGCCGACCGCAGTCCGAAGGGAAGGGCTTTGAACTGGTAATGACGCCCTTGGACCACGAACCTGAGGAATTTTCGGTGCCCCTTTAGGATTGGAATGTGGAAGTAGGCATCCTCCAAATCCAACGACGACAGGAAGTCTCCTTCCTCCAGTTGACCCAGGACGTGCTGTAAGGTGACCATCCGGAACTTCTGCGCCTTGATGAACTTGTTCAGCCGTCGCAGGTCTAGGATGGGGCGCCATCCTCCCGTCTTCTTCTTCACGAGGAAGTATCGCGAGTAGACTCCGGAGCCCCGAAGCCTCTTTGGGACGAGTTCGATGGCGCCCTTTCTGAGCATCGCCTTTACCTCCAGGAGAAGTTGAGGGACGTGAAGTTCTCTCCTGGCCACGGGGGGGACGCGCGGGCACCTTCTTTGAAACTCGAGCGCGTGGCCCCGGGCCAGGGCGTCCAGCACCCAACGGTCGGTGGAGATGGACTCCCACACGCTGACGAAGCCCGCCAGCCGGCCTCCCACCGGGGTGCTTCGGTGGGGGCCCGACCCCACGGCCGGTTCAATCCTGCTTGGACGCGGCCTTGCCGCCTTGACCTCCTTGGCGACGACGGCGGGGTCCGCTAGACTTGCCTCGTCCTCTGTAGGCCTCTTGCGACGACGAGCGGGCCGCTTGACGGTAGGAAGCGAAACCGCCACCGGAACCTTTGGAGGCGCCCTTGCCTCCGCCGCTCCGAAAGGGCGTCCGTCGTTGCTGCAGGACTCCCAGGGCCCGGGCCGTCTCAGTATCCGCCTTGATGGCCTGGAGGGAATCGTCCACCGTCTTCCCAAACAGGTTGTTCCCGTCGAAGGGCATGTCCAGGACTCTGGTCTGGACGTCCTGCCGAAAATCCGTAGCTTTGAGCCATCCACGACGTCGAAGGCAAACGCCGTTGCCTAGCTGGCGGAACCCAGCGTCGGCGATGTCCGTCGCCACGGTGATGGCGTGGTCCGAAGCCACTTCACCTTCCTGGAGGATCTCAAGGGCCTCAGCCCTCTTGTCGTCCGGCAGAAAATCCAGCAGGGGAGCCATCTTGTACCAGAGCTCCCTGTCGTAGCGGGCCACGATAGCCAAGGCGTTGGCCGCTTTAATCGTCGTCGCTGCCGACTCTACGTCCCATAGCATCCAATTTCTTTCCCTCGCCGTCCGGCGGGGAAGTCGATGTGGAGGCCGCACCCCCCCCCCGCTTTCTTCCTGGCCGCCGCGGAGACGACGGAGTCCGGGGTAGGCTGCGCCCGGAGGCATAGGGGGGCCGTGTCCGGGACCCGGTACTTCTTCTCGTACCGGTCTCTTCTAGCTGGCGTCGTGGAAGGGTTCTTGAGGAGGGAAAGGCCCTCATCCCAAATGTCGTCCAACAGAGGCACTGCGAGGACCGTCTTCCTCTTGGCCTCGCGCCGCTGATAAAGGAAGCCTTCCTTTTTCTTCTCCTCGGGGCAGAGTTGAAAAAGCTCGGAAGCCCTGGAGATCATGGAATGGAAAGATCCGATCTCGTCGGGCGGAGAAGCCCTGGTGGGGGGCGACGACGGAAAATCCTCGTCGTATGCCTCGTCGTCCGTACCCGTCGCTGCCGTGTCAGTCCCCGTATCATCCCCTCGGGTGGACGGGGAGGAGGGCTGGACGGGGCGCGACGGTTGAAAAGGAGGTGGAGGATGGATCCTTCTTTTCTTGGCAGGGGGAACACCAGAAGGTCCCGGTTCTGGATCCCCCGACGGGAGAGGTTCCTCCGTCGGTAACGGTAGCCTCGTCCTTATCTCAGTGCATAAGGACTGTATGGCCAACAAAATGGCCGCCGAGTTGTCTCGCGGCGCTGGCAGAGGGGAATCCGACGGGCGAGCAGGGGCCCCGTCGGCATCCTCGACGATGTCGTCGTCGTCGCCTGCGTCGGGACCCATTCCGACGGGCTGGTCTTGTTCCACGCCTAGGCCGTGGCTTAAGACCTCGACCAGCTCTTCTTCTGAGGTTGAGGCCGAATCTACGACGACGCCCTGCCCCCCCTTCTTCTCCACGGAGGGTTTCACGGGGGTCCTATCGATGGGCATAAAAGAAGACTCCCTCCGAGGAGGCAGGGAGATTCTGGGCCCTGAGGTCGCCACCACTGGAGTAGCCTCCACAGGCTGGGCCAGGGCCGCCGCGACCGTTTCGATAGAGGGCTTGGTCGGATGGATCAAGGCCTTCACCACCCTAGGTGCGCTCACCGCCTTGTCCTTGAGGGAGGGGGCACTGCCACGCTCCTCCTCTGCCTTCGAGCTCGACCGGGGCCTCTCCAGGAGCTTCGCCGGGTGCTCGGCCTTCCTCTTACCCGACCCAGAGCGTTGGCTCGTGGTTGATGGTGCCGGGGAGGGTGCGCCCTGCCTGGCGCCCGTAGAGCCCGACCGTTCGGCGCTCCCGGTGCCAGCGGACTCGCGGTGCTTGGCCTTATGTTGGGCCCCCGTCGCCGGGGCGCCCTCAAAGGTCTTAGAAGACCGCTCGGATTTCTTCTTCTTCTCGCCAGACGGGCTCTTACCCTGCAGCCAGTTGGCGAGACGTTGATGACGGTCCTTCATGGTCCGTTCCGACATGTTGCCGCAAAACGCACAGTCCTTCTCCACGTGCGTTTTGTCCTCATGAAGGCAGTAAAGGCAGAAAGAGTGTTCGTCCTCCTTAAAGACGTTCTGCAGCTGGCATCCAGGGCAGACCCTGAACAGCTTTCCGGGCGTCGAGCTTCCCTTCTCCTGGGCCATCTCCGAGACCGGGCCTGAGAAGCTTCTGGAGTCCTCCGAAGCGTAGCTCGACGAAATCTTCACCCTTGAGGGGCACAGATGAATCCGACACGGGTCCCCGTAGATCGGATGTAGGATCGGTGGAGCTTGAGGCTCTTTGACCGAAGAATCGAAGTTTTTGTGAAAAAAGCACGAAAAAATAGCACTAACGCTCGAGAGCAATAGCACGAGGATCCCAACACATGAACGTGCGGTAAAAATCTGAAGATGGCTGCCAGAGGCGGTGCTTAGGTAGAGGGCAGTCATTGGCTGTGGTCAGTATGACGCAGAGACCAGTGATTGGTTATTGCTACGAAAGACAGATCAGAAACGAAACTGATACTGGTTTTTTTCTTTACCGAGGATTCCCAGCCTGACGACGGGGAATATTCATGAGCATGTGAATCCATGCCAGACCCCATGCTGGAGAACCATATCTGCCTCGGCCATGCAGGTGCGACGAGGATCATCCTGCACCGTGACCTCTTGAGCTGGTTGACGAGCCGGATTAGCAGTGGCAAAGGAGGGAACGCGTAGAGGAACAGGCCCTCCCAGGGGAACGAGAAAGCATTGCCCATGCTCCTCGCCTGGGGAAACCTGCTGGCGAACCTCCGGCACTTGGAGTTCGTCGCCGTCGCGAACAGGTCGATCTGGGGTGTGCCCCACCGTCGGAAGAGGTGATCCACTAGATCCTGCCGTAGTTCCCACTCGTGGCACGAGCGCAGCTCCCTGCTCAGTGAGTCGGCGATGGTGTTTTTTTATCCCTGCCAGATGAAACGGCACCAGAAACATCCTTTGGGCGACGGCCCAATGCCACAGGTCCTGCGCCTCCTTGGACAGTGCTGGGGACCTGGTTCCGCCCTGTTTCCTGATGTAAAACGTGGTGGTGGTGTTGTCGGTGAAGATCCTCACCACCTTGCCCTTGAGGGACGGATGGAAGGACCTGAGGGCCCAGAACACTGCACAGAGCTCCAGGACGTTGATATGGAGGGACTTCTCCGTCGGGAGCCACAGGCCTCTCGCGTGCAGATTTTCGGTGTGCGCTCCCCACCCGCAGGGAGGCATCCGTGGTCACTGTCTCCTGGTGGTCTGGGGTCTGGAAGTCCATGCCCGCCGTCAGATGCGCGCGGGTGCCCCACCACCGGACCGCTCGGCGGAAACTCTCATCGAGTGTGATCCTCTTCTCGAAGCCGCCCGTCGTTTGGATCCAGCGCACGTCCAGGAACTCCTGCAACGGGCGCATCCGGAGCCTGCACATGGGAATGAGGTAGATGCAAGAAGACATCATTCCGAGGAGGGACTTGATGGACCTCACCTTGGCCACGTCGGAAACCAACATCCGCTGTACCTTGCCCAGGATGGACCTGGTCCTTTCCTCCGACGGGGAGGCCAGAAGGGACACTGTGTCAAGCTTCGCTCCCAGAAACAGTGCGTTTTGCGCGGGTACCAGGTGGGACTTGGCGTAGTTCACGGAGAATCCCAGGTCCGTGAGAAGTTGGACGGTCCTTGCCGTGTGCTCCACGACGAGCTCCCTCGTCTTGGCTCGGATGAGCCAGTCGTCCAGGTAGGGGTAGACGTGGATCCCCTCGCGGCACAGCTGCGCCGCCACCGGTGCAAGGCACTTGGTAAATACCCTGGGTGCCGACCGTAGTCCGAAGGGGAGGGCTTTGAACTGGTAGTGACGCCCTTGGACCACAAACTTGAGGAATTTTCGGTGCCCCTTTAGGATGGGAATATGGAAGTAGGCATCCTCCAAATCCAACGACGACAGGAAGTCTCCTTCCTCCAGCTGACCCAGGACGTGCTGGAGGGTGACCATCCGGAACTTCTGCGCCTTGATGAACTTGTTCAGACGTCGCAGGTCTAGGATGGGGCGCCATCCTCCCGTCTTCTTCTTCACGAGGAAGTATCTCGAGTAAACTCCGGAGCCCCGAAGCCTCTTTGGGACGAGTTCGATGGCGCCCTTCCTGAGCAACGCCTTTACCTCCAGGAGAAGCTGAGGGACGTGAAGCTCTTTCCTGGCCACGGGGGGGACGCGCGGGCACCTTCTTTGAAACGCGAGCGCGTGGCCCCGGGCTAAGGCGTCCAGCACCCAACGGTCGGTGGAGATGGACTCCCACACGCTGACGAAGCTCGCCAGCCGGCCTCCCACCGGGGTGCTTCGGTGCGGGCCCGACCCCACGGCCGGTTCAATCCTGTTTCGACGAGGCTTTGCCGCCTTGACCTCCTTGGCGACGACGGCGGGGTCCGCCAGACTTGCCTCGTCCTCTGTAGGCCTCCTGAGACGACGAGCGGGCCGCTTGACGGTAGGTAGAGAAACCGCCGCCGGAACCTTTGGAGGCGCCCTTGCCTCCGCTGCTCCGAAAGGGCGTCCGTCGTTGCTGTAGAACCCCAAGGGCCCGGGCCGTCTCAGTGTCCGCTTTAATGGCCTGAAGGGAATCGTCCACTGTTTTCCCAAACAGGTTGTTCCCATCGAACGGCATGTGCAGGACTCTGGTCTGTACGTCTTGACGGAAGTCCGTAGCCTTGAGCCATCCACGCCGCCTAAGGCACACGCCGTTGCCCAACTGGCGAAACCCAGTGTCGGCGATGTCCGTCGCAATAGTGATGGCGTGGTCCGACGCCACCTCACCTTCCTGTAGGATCTCCAGGGCATCCGCCCTCTTGTCGTCCGGTAGGAAGTCCAGCAGGGGAGCCAGTTTGTACCATAGCTCCCTGTCGTAGCGGGCCACGATAGCCAAGGCGTTGGCCGCTTTAATCGTCGTCGCTGCAGACGAGATGACCCTGCGTCCCATAGCGTCGAATTTCTTTCCCTCGCCGTCCGGTGGGGAAGTCGATGTGGAGGCCGCACCCCCCCCCCCCGCTTTCTTCCTGGCCGCCGCGGAGACGACGGAGTCCGGGGTAGGCTGCGCCCGGAGGCACAGGGGGGCCGCGTCCGGGACCCGGTACTTCTTCTCGTACCGGTCTCTTCTAGCTGGCGTCGTGGAAGGGTTCTTGAGGAGGGCGAGGCCCTCATCCCAAATGTCGTCCAGTAGAGGCACCGCGAGGACCGTCTTCCTCTTGGCCTCGCGCCGTTGATAAAGGAATCCTTCCTTTTTCTTCTCCTCAGGGCAGAGTTGGAAAAGCTCGGATGCCCTGGCGATCATGGAGTGGAACGATCCAATCTCGTCGGGCGGAGAAGCCCTGGTGGGAGGTGACGACGGGAGATCCTCGTTGTATACCTCGTTGTCCGTACCCGTCGCTGCCTTGCCAGTCCCCGTATCATCCCCTCGGGTGGACGGGGAGGAGGGCTGGACGGGTCGCGACGGCTGAAAAGGAGGTGGAGGGTGAATCCTTCTTTTCTTGGGCGGGGGAACACCAGAAGGTCCCGGTTCAGGATCCCCCGACGGGAGAGGTTCCTCCGTCGGCAACGGTAGTCTCGTCCTTATCTCTGAGCATAAGGACTGTATAGCCAACAAAATGGCCGCCGAGTTGTCTTGCGGCGCTGGCAGAGGGGAATCCGACGGGCGATCAGGGGCCCCGCCGGCACCCTCGACGCTGTCGTCGTCACCTGCGTCGGGATCCATCCCGACGGGCCGGTCTTCATCCGCGCCAAGGCCGTGGCTTAAGACCTCGATCAGCTCTTCCTCTGAAGCCGAATCTACGACGACGCCCTGACCCCCCTTTTTCTTCCCCGCCGGGGATTTCACGGGGGTCCTATCGATGGGCACAAAAGAGGACTCCCTCCGTGGTGGCAGGGAGACTCTGAGCCCCGAGGTCGCCACCACTGGTGTAGCCTCCACAGGCTGAGCCAGGGCCGCCGCGACAGTATCGATAGAGGGCTTGGCCGGATGGATTAAGGCCTTCACCCCCTTAGGTGCGCTCACCGCCTTATCCTTGAGGGGTGGGGACACTGCCTCGCTCCCCCTCCGATGGGGCCTTCGAGCTCGACCGGGGCCTCTCCAGGAGCTTCGCCGGGTGCTCGCCCTTCCTCTTACCCGACCCAGAGCGTTGGCTCATGGCTGAAGGTGCCGGGGAGGGTGCGCCCTGCCTGGCGCCCGTAGAGCCCGACCGTTCGGCGCTCCCGGTGCCAGCTGACTCGCGGTGCTTGGCCTTGTGTTTGACCCCCGTCGCCGGGGCGTCCTCAAAGGTCTTAGAAGACCGCTCGGATTTCTTCCTCTTCTTCTCGCCTGACGGGCTCTTCCCTTCCAGCCAGTTGGCGAGGCGTTGGTGGCGGTCCTTCATGGTCCGCTCCGACATACTGCCGCAAAACGCACAGTCCTTCTCCACGTGCGTCTTGTCCTCATGTAAGCAGTAGAGACAAAAGGAGTGTTCGTCCTCCTTAAAGACGTTCTGCAGCTGGCATCCAGGGCAGACCCTGAACAGCTTTCCGGGCGTCGAGCTTCCCTTCTCCTGGGCCATATCCGGGCCTGAGAAGCTTCTGGAGTCCTCCAAAACGTAGCTCGACGAAATCTTCACCCTTGAGGGGCGCAGACGAATCCGACACGGGTCCCCGTTGATCGGATGGAGAGTCGGTGGAGCTTGAGGCTCTTTTGACCAGAATAAACTAAGTTTTGAGAAAAAAACGTGAAAAAATAGCACTAACGCTCGAGAGCAATAGCACGAGGATCCCAACACATGAACGTGCGGTAAAAATCTGAAGATGGCTGCCAGAGGCGGTGCAGGTAGAGGGCAGTCATTGGCTGTGGTCAGTATGACGCAGAGACCAGTGATTGGTTATTACTACGAAAGACAGATCAGAAACGAAACTGATACTGAGTTTTTTCTTTACCGAGGATTCCCAGCCTGACGACGGGGAATATTCATGAGCATGTGAATCCATGCCAGACCCCATGCTGGAGAAAGTGGTGTAGATATTCGTATGAATGCGGCCTGTGTGTGCTGTTTTATTGTTTACAATGATGTTTGGTCTCATTACGTACTGGTTCATTTCATTCATCTCTATCGAGATGAATGATGAGGGATGGGGGAACAAAACCAACACGGACAATGCAACCAAGGTGGTCAAAGAGGGTGATTACTTAATATGGGATGGATTTCAGCTTGTATGGGGCTATGGTACAATCCCACCCAAAGCTCAGCCCTCAAATAATATCCATAGCAGCTTGAGTATAAACCCAACCACACTGCCAAATGTCTCAGAATATAATGTGTACAGTTTAAATGACCGCAACCCTTCTGTCATGTCATGGCTATATGATACTCCTGCCACACCACCCTCATTAGAAACTACTCCCACAACAGACATTACAGTACCTATAGGAGAAAAGGAAGAGAATGAAGAAATGTCAGAGAAGTTTCTGTCTCTATATGATGAATGGGAAAAGGGGGGTGCAGGGAAATGGGGACCAATATCACACATAGCCCGAGAAGCAAGGGGCTACCTTCGAAGTAGTAGGAGGAAGAGGGAGGTGGGGAGGAGAAAATATGAGTACTATGGTCTGGGTCTAGACACAATAGAAGACCCCAGACACCCGCACAAATCGAATAAGTGGTATGCAGACATGAGCTCCACGGCAAGGCAAACAACTAACGAGAGTGGTTATGTGTGCTTGTTAATTCCCCATGCCTCAGGCACACCTAAGGTCTTGCTGCCACAAGAACTGCCTCTTACAGATGCCCAATGTCTCCTTCATCTTACTCTGTGCAGAATTAAGAACACCTTCCAGGCAGACAGTATCCTTCGAAATGATCTAGAATAAGAAAACATGTTACTCGAGAGCCAAAGGAGTGGTGTGCTTGAAAGAATCTTTTTTCATCATAAAAGGAACACTGTTCCCCGAAAACAAATGGAAGGATGACGTGATAACATGCAAAGCAGAGGCACTGCGAGGGTTGCCAGCAGAGAAATTGCAGTGGATCGAGAAAACCTGCGCCCCGGTCTGGGCAGAACATATCTCCAAACTAACATGGGTGAGCACCATCGAAAAACCATTCAAACTACAAAAAGAAATAGACTCTGAACTATGCTTCCAGGGGGAAGGAAAAATGGACATGGGGAAAAACAAGAACTGTAACAAAACACTCCCGATTCCTGACATGAGAAAGGCGGCGGCAGCTCTCATGGACACTTACTGGGTGTGTGGCAAACGGGCATACCTGCACCTCCCACCATCTTGGAGGGGTACATGTTCCCTGGCGACGCTGCACTCTGCTCTAATGGTAATCCCGGAGAGCCACATTGAAGAAGGACGAATACCAGCAGCTCGAAACACAGAAAAATGCACCACCCACTGAGGAGCCACTGCTGTATGCCCTGTCAAAGGACAACAGTCAAGGGGTCGTATCCAGGAAACGAAACGAAGGTCGTCAAACTATATATCCAAGGCCTCTTCAGAACTACTGGGGCAAGTCCCAGACCGAAACAGGTTGTTCAGCTCAGCCGAGACTTTCTTTGCCTCCCTTGTCCCGAGCATCCCTGCACGAGCGAACGCGAAGTGGTTACAAATAACACGCTGGGAGCTGATCCAACTGGCCAAGGACACTGAAGAAGGGTTCAATGTGATCAAGGTGGAGCTCAGGGCTCTGAGACTGATGACAATGCAGAACAGGTATGTCCTAGACCTTTTGACAGCAATGGATGGAGCGCGTGTTGCACATTTGTGCCTTCTGAAGACGCAGAGAATGGTACACTATCACACGTCATCACTGCAGTGCACAACTTGGAGGAACGCATGAAGAAGGAAGGCGGTGCTGAGTCAAGCACCTGGTTCGACAACATTTTTTCATGGGTACCTTCCTGAATGGGACTCGCCGTCAAAATACTGATGCCCCTCATCATGTTTTTTCTCTTAATTTGTTGTGTGTGCCAGCTGGGTCTTCGCTGCTGCGCAAGCGCAGTCCCGAATGGAGCAATGATGATGGTGACAGTGGGCAACGCCAGAGGAGTGGCACGAATGCAACAGGAGATACACTTGCAGACTGGTGAGAACTCTGAGCCAAAGTTTAGAATGGTGCCAATATACTATGATGGGGATATAGTGGAAAGGTAATATCATACAACGATAAAAAAGAGCCCCTGGAACTAGAATGGTACACAGAGGTATGGGTAGACCTGGAGGGAGATGGGGGAAGTATATATATGACCTGCACCCCAGATGAATATGCTAGAAGGGGGAAAGCCTCTGGGGAGTCTGTAGAGCGTGGATGCCAATAAAAGGGACACCGGCATGGGAAGAAGCAGTCATAGATGAGAAGGAACGCGAGCGGTTGGGGGAATTATGGTATTTGTTACTTAAGTAACGAAAGGGGGGAAATGTAGGGGAGGGCAGGTCAGTAGGACCCCCCCTCACCTACATCTCCTACCCATGTGAAGACTTGTGACTCGTCGGCAGCCCCCACGCCCCAGGGCCCAGGAGGCGGGATGGCTGCGGATCGACACGCGAGGGTGCACAACCACATATATGGCATAGAATAGAATTAGATAACTCCATTTTGTTAAAGGCACTAAAACCTAACAAAGGCAGAACAACTTGCATACACAGAAAGCTGCAGCCTGACCCCTGCTTGACCGCGCTCGCAGAGGCCTGCACCTCTGGTAGATCTGGTATTTCTGTGTATGCAAGTTGTTCTGCCTTTGTTAGGTTTCTCACGAGCAACCAGACAGAGTTAGAAGAAGTGGTGAGGCAGCTGCCCACGTGTAAAACCCCGGGAACTGACAGACTCCCGAGTGAATTTTTTAAGGCATATAAAGCAGAGATTCTCCCCCCACTGCTGGAAATGCTTAACGAAGCATATGAAGTTGGGAGACTACCGGAATCACTGCGCGAAGCAGTTATTATACCACTCCCCAAGCCCGACAGACCTGGTAGTGACTGTGGCTCCTATAGACCCCTATCGATGTTGAACCAAGATAGTAAGATTTTAACAGCAGTGTTAGCAAACAGATTGAAAAAGGTCATAACCAAATTAATCCACCCTGATCAAACAGGATATGTCCCAAATAGGAATATTTCGAATAATTTGAGGCGACTCCATCGAGTGATCGAACATACTGAAGGGAACACTAGCGAAATGGCGATAGTGTCGCTGGATGCGATCAAGGCATTTGACTCAGTCAAGTGGCCCTGGCTGAAGGCGACACTAGCAAGCTATGGTATGGGACCAGGATATCTTCACTGGGTAGAACTCCTATATAGTGAGCCATTAGCGAGAGTGAAGACAGGAACTGTGATTTCTGAAAGGTGTCAACTTGGTAGGGGGACAAGACAGGGATGCCCCTGGTCCCCCATGTTGTATATTCTGGCTTTAGAACTCCTGGCGATTTATCTGAGGCAGCAATATGACGCAATAGGCATTGTTGTTGGGTAAACATCACATTTAATTTCTCTATACGCAGACGACATGTTATTGTATTTGCGCTACCCAGAGGAAAATCTGCAGTATGTATTAGAAGTGATAGATAGGTTTGCTTAACTCTCGGGCATAGCCGTGAACCCAAGTAAATCCTGTGGGTTTCCGCTGGGCAGATATAGAGGGCTCTTGGCGGAGAATTTGGCAGTACTCCAGATACCATGGGAGACCACAACCTTTAGGTATCTTGGGATAGATATACATCATACAGTAGAAGCCGAACATAGGCATAATACCGAAAGAACGGTTCAGAAACTGGAAAACAGCATGAAGTTCTGGGCAAAACTCCCCTTAGCAATGATGGGACGAGGGGCGATGCTCAAGATGGTGGCATTGCCCAGACTGTTGCATTGCTTCGTGAACACCCCATACTCCATACCCCGGCAATTCTTTACTAAGCTGGACAGTATATGCAGGGAATTCCTATGGTACGGGATGAGGAACAGGGTAGCCCTATGGAAACTCCAAAACCCACATGAGAAAGGAGGCATTAAGTTACCTAACTGGGAAGTATATTATGTAGCGAGCCAGTTGCAACATGTAGCGCCAAATGGCTCTCTGCGGAGTCCACCTTAGAGCATAAGCTGCATCAAGGAGATTGCACCCCAAGCGGGAGCTGAGAGGTCGCCCGGGGATATTGGGTCCTGGATGGGGGATATGGCAGAGGGCGTGCCCGTTGATGGATAAGCCGGCCCTCTGCTCTCCGCAAATCCCACTGGTAACAATGATGGGAACAGAAGAGCAACTTTGGTTAATGATCAGGAAGTATTGGGAACCGGTAGGAATAGCAACACTGGAGGATGTGTGGCAAGAGGGGAAAATATTGGAATTTGAGGATCTGGTGGAACAATCGGGGTTGAGCTCTGGGCAATATATTACATATCATAGGATGGTGCAACGAATTAAAGATACCTGGTCCGAAGTGGAACTTGCAGAGGAACCGGACACCACACTAGATGTGATATATGATATAGCAGAAGGTGGGCATGAAACATCTAGAGTGTATGAGATGATGATGACTCAAGTGGGTAAGGAAGTGGTGCAACTCAGACTGGCCTGGGAGGAGGAAGTAGGAGATGTGATGAGTGACGGGATGTGGGAAAGGGCTCAGGGGTATCATATGAAAGTGTCGAGAAATGCCAGGCTGCAACAAATACAGTTGTATATAACGCACAGAGCATATCTGACGCCGTTAAAGGTAGCTAAATTTAAGAATGCTGGAAGCCAGGTGTGTCCCAAATGCAATGAGGAAAACGCAGGAATGGTGCATATGTTCTGGGCATGTCCACAGATAGCTGAATATTGGAGAGATATAGCACAGAAAATGGAAGACAAGGGAATCCACATGAAGGTGGCTACGGCGTGGGCTTGTTTGTTGAGAGGGTTCCCCAGACCGCGGAAGCTTAAACATGTGAGCAAATTGAAAGATCTGGCGTATGTACTGGCGAAGAGAAGGTTTGCAATGGGATGGAAAGCGTGCCATAAGCCCAAAGTGGAGACATGGTGGAGGGACTTGCAGAAGTGGGCGGAAGCAGAAACAGTAGCATGGCAGGAAGCGTGCAAAGGAGACATGGAGGGTGAAGCCGGAGCCCTAGAGGGGTGGAGACAGCTAATAGCAGAGCTATATGCGCCCAAGTATGATGGACCAAGTGATGATGATTCAATAAACGCGGCAGGAGAGGTCTCCCCACCACAGGAGGTGGAGACTAACAATGGGAGACAGTAGGCTTGGGGGGGGGGGGACGGGAAAAACAGTGGGCAAGAAAGTAACAATGTATGTGTATTTACGAGCAAGATATGTAACCACTGTATGTTGAGTTGGGTTTGTTATTTGTTGTTTGAATAAAATCAATAAAATTGTTTTTTAAAAAAACAACTATGTGCCCCCTATAGCTAGTTTAGGAGTGACGTATTTTTCTATAATAAGTATGACTGTCTTTGCTATTGTCAGACAGAGCGCTCTCGGAGTTTGCAGAGTCCTTTGTATGCCCTATATTGACTTAGATAAAAACCCTTTTGATCTCACGCGCACTTGGTCCTGGTCTCATTCCCCTCCTGGGGTGTGTACTTTATTGCCTCTCACTAAGGGGGGTGCGTTTTTGGGGGACGCTTACATTCAATTCCAACCACCCAAAAGAGGGCCACAAACATAAGCAGGGTAAACCATATGGGAAACAGGTCAGTCTAGTGAAACCTCTGGTGCTAAACCAGAGGGAAGTCAGCAGAAACCCCCATTCCAGAAAACATTTGGTAAATGCTATGCTTGTGGGTCAACTGACCATGTGAAAGGGGGTCCCAGATGCAAGGGTAAACCTTCAGGGGTCCACATTGCCTCCTTGTTTTTCTTCCCTGAGGGAGAAGTACATATGGCAAGTGGAAACCTTCATCTATTGGCTGAAGACCCTATTGGAGTCTCAGCCAGTGTTTCTTTAGTGTCCCTGGGTCTGTGGGAACAACAAAATGTAGATGTGTATAACTATTTCAGATAACACAAATGAATATTACAAGGACGGTGTACTTGTTAATGGACAGGAGACCCCTGCCATTAGAGACACTGGGGCCAGCATTACAGTGGTGGATGAAACCTTTGTCAAATCTGAGGATGTTGCTAAGGCACCCAAAGGTCCCACTAAACTTGCTGGAGGCTCTCTCCAGATGATTCCAATACTACCAGCTCTCAGCCAGTGCAACAATATGACTGTCAGAATACCTGTCAGTGTACAGAATGAGGAGCCTATAGAGTCTACCCCAGGGGACTACAGAACACTTGTAGTGCCCCAGGTGGTGAGACCTCAGTTTCCCATGAGATTCCTTTAGCTGGTCACTTCGGTTTTAAGAAGACCAAGGAAAGGATTTCTCTTCATTTCTACTGGCCTAAGATGGGGTCTGATGTAGATAAATTCTGTAGAAGCTGTCACACTTGTCAGACTTCTAGCAAGAGTGGAGCCAAGAACGTGGTACCTTTGGTGCCTCTCCCAGTGGTGGGAGTTCCTTTTGAGAGGGTAGAGATTTACATTGTTGGTCCCCTAGACCCCCCACACCTTCAGGCAACCGATTTATCTTGGTTGTGGTAGACCGTGCTACCAGGTATCCTGAAGCTATACCTATGAGA
The DNA here is from genome assembly GCF_040938575.1 of Ambystoma mexicanum. NCBI lineage: Eukaryota > Metazoa > Chordata > Amphibia > Caudata > Ambystomatidae > Ambystoma > Ambystoma mexicanum. The sequence continues at coordinate 1,467,150,783 of NC_090931.1, read as the reverse complement.
ACTGATATTACTCAGGCAGTGGCTAAGGTGCTCCTTGGTAGTTTTATATGGGTAGGTTTTCCTAGGGAGGTTATCTCAGACAGGTGGACCAATTTTATGTCCCACTACAGGTAAGCCATGTGGAAAAACTGTGGAGTGACCTACAAATTCTCAACAGCCTACCATCTTCAAACTAACGGGTTGGTGGAGAAGTTTAATAGAACTATGAAGAGCATAATAGGTGCTTTAGAAGAGCCCCTTAGAAGAAAGTGGGACCTTCTACTGCCATGCCTTCTCTTTTCTTATAGAGAAGTCCCTCAAGAAGGGAAAAAAAGTGTTCCTTTCCCTACGGCTGGTCTTCCGCCGGGAAAACAAATGCTTGACTGTTACTGTTGGTGCAAGTCTCCACAAGTCCCTCAAGAAGGGGTTGGCTTCAGCCCCTTTGAGCTCCTCTATGTTCACTCAGTTAGAGGTCCATTGGCCCTAATCAAGGAAGGGTTGGAGAGTGCTCCTTCCCACACGCCAGTGAGAGTCACTGATTATATATTAGGTTTCCGAAGGAGAATGACACACATGATGACAGAAGTTTCAGATAACTTAAAAGCAGGTTGGGCTCTGGTCAAACTCTGGCATGACCAGAAGGCCAACATGGTTGAGTTTACTCAAGACCAGCTAGTTCTTGTTATGGTACCTACAAGGCAGAGGGCCTTCCAGGGCAAATGGGTTGGAGCCTTGTGGGCAAACTTGGAGAGGTCAATTATTTGGTGGACTTGGGCATTCCCTAGGAGGCCCCCAGGGTCTTTCACACCAACTGCCTAAAGGCCTATGTCTCTAGACCACAACTAGGAGCTTTGCTCTTAGCATCTGATCAAGAGGAGGAGGAGGGTGAACCTCTACCTGACCTCCTCAGGGGACAACCTTTAGATGGAAAAGTAGAAGGAGTTAATCTCTCTTCTGATCTGACTTTGGACCAACAGGAGGAGTGCAAAGCTCTGTTAAATCACATCTCAGTTTCAACAAATCAGCAAACACACATTTGGGATGGCACACAGATACTTCCTACACCCTCAGGTGACTTAAATAGCTAGGACACTGTGGACATTAATATATCACTGGTACATTTAGAGCAATACTGAGATGAGTGTTAAAGTAAAGAGATTTACTGAGATTTATTCTGAAGTAGGTAAGTACTTTTGAACCCCCCAATGCAAAGTAAGACACAAGCAGAGGAGAGAAGAGTCATTCAGGGAGCCGGGCCAGCCAATGTCAATTGGGCAAAAGTCTAGGTGAACTGAAGCACCTCTTGCCCGACCGCTACGTGGAGGTGCCGCCAGGATAGAGCACCGCGGGAGCCCACACCATCGAGGTCAAGGCCCGGCGGGAGGCCGAGAGAAAAGAAGGAACATCACTGAAAGTGGGACCCAGGCCCAGGGGGTGAAAACCGAGCTCCCCAGGGAGGCATTGACTTCTAACCCCGACACAGGGTGGCGACAATCCACTGAGACCCGTCCCGAGCCACGCTGTGGCCTGAGAGCTATGCAAACACTCAGAGGCCCGAACTCTCATTGAACACGGGCAAGGCAAGCGACATCCACCTGGGAGGGAGGCCTCTCACTGGATTCAGGGGATTGCACTGGGGTTTGCAGTTGGGACACTCGCCTGGGCGGAGGAGGGGATGAAAAGATAAAAGAGGGGAAAAGAAAAACAAAGAAACAAGAGAGCACACACCCCACGGTGGAGTGGGGAGAGGTGCCAAGAATGCAGGGCCGGCCAGAGGGAAGGCCGGAGGCTTCAGTGTCTTCCTGGAGGACACCGAGGAGGGTGCTGAGCGGCAACTGAAGGGAAGGGTTGGAGAGTGAGCCGGAGCAGGGGCGCAGAGCCCCTACAAGGATGTGAACCTAAGAACTTCCTAGAGGACGTCTGCGTATGAAGCTCCAGGACAAGTCCACCCTACACGAGGTGAGCGGCACCAGGGGGTGAGGCAAAACACTGCTAAGTACAGTGAGGGGGTCGGGGGACATCGTGTTCTAGGGTCCTCCGCAACCCCGGATCTGTGGGTAGTTACAAGGCCCAGGGCAGAAGTGGGTGCGGGGCTCTTCTGGTTGTGTAACAGGACGTTGCCAAGTTGGAATTAAGGGCCCCACACCCACACAGTTTGTGAAAAATGCTGCATCAGTGCTGTACACGACTGTGGGGGATAAGCATTCCCGAGAGGGTTAACTTACAGTTGTAGCCAAGTCTAAGCGAAGCGAGGACCCAACTTGGGTGTGAGTACCTTCCACACAGTTGAAGTGAAACCGACGGCAGACGCCCAAGTTCAAGAACAAACTCCAATAGGTGGCCCCACTCTGGCTTTGGACCCTGGAACAGTTCGGAGACAGACACACAAGACCAGGTGAAGACGCCCAGTCCTTGGCGGAACGCGGAGAGCCATCGACTGTGCCCTCCACACTTAAGTGCTATCGCCCACAAAAGAAAGGGGGCTACACCCCGACGGAGAATCAGGGAGAGGCCCTGGAGGAGACACGGGGATGGGCCGCAACCACAAGGAGGACCCCCCACAGGGGTTCTGTCTCTGCAACGCTTTCGGAGAATGCCAGGAACCACACAGGGGGAGACCCCCTCCAGTTCTCACGAGATGGCGAGCGGAGAGGACACTCCTGCCCCCGCTTTGACCAGGGAAGACCTGAAGGACATATTTCATGAGATCAAAGAAATTAGAACGGACATACAAGCATCAATCTGTGATCTCAAGGGCAGTGTGGACAAATTGGAGGACAAAAGGGAGGGAATGGAGAACAACTACTTCCAAACGGACGTCCTCGACATGAAATATGAGGCGGGTCTAGCTGACCTTGAAATGAGGGAAGAAGAAACGTTGTTGAAGCTGGACGACTTTGAGAACAGAGAGAGATGCAATAACCTAAGAATTCTCAGAGTAAAAGAACAGAAAGGGGAGTCTGTTGGACGGAAGGTACAGGGCCTGATAAACCAATTGTTCACTCTAGAAGGGGGCAAAAAGGTGCAGCTGGAAAGGACCCACAGAGGCGGAGGGAGTAAGGGCCTGAGGTCCATAGTGATCCGCTTCCTCAGATACAAGGAGAAGATGAAAGTTCTTGAAAAAGCAAAGCGCCTGGAAGGCTTCCTTTATGAAGGTGATCTGATTAAGGTGCTCCAGGACCTCTCAGCCCCGACGTTGGCCCGTCGCAGAGTCTGCGTCCACTCAGGCAATGGCTCTACGACAATGGCATCAGGTACCAGTGGTCCTTCCCCTTTGACCTAACATTGGAACGCGGAGAAGTGGACTACCGAGTAACCAGTGGACAAGATGCTCTCCAGGTCATCAAGAGCGAAGAGGTGACAAGGGATCAGGAGGGGAATATGGCAGCACCTTTGGAACAACGGCAGAGGCCCAGCGGACCTCAGGATACAAAGAAGAAGATGCAAGGTGGCAGAAAATTCAAGAAGTTGAATACCCCCCTCATAAGGCGAGTGGGGATGAGAGATGAATAACAGGAAGTCACGGCTTATCAGACAGGGGGTGACTGAAAGTGCAGAATCCCCACCGGGGGGAGGTGAGGTGATAAATTGGTCAACGGAGGAGTTGTGTTTTCTTCCTTAGTGGCACACCTTAGGGTGGGCGTTTCAGAAAGCGTAATGTTTAGGGGGAGTGAAGGGGAGAAGAGGGTTGGGATAGACTAAGGGATCTACACATGGATAGACAGATCTAAGGTACATAGGGGAGACACTGTACTCCTTAGCACCGAGTGGTCAGGAGGAGAACTCATGGCGCTTGATGGTGCACCCTGATATTGAAGGCTGGGTGGAGTGAATGAATGTGAATGGCCTTAATTCCCCCACAAAACATTCCTTACTGGGAAAAGAAATGAGAAAATGCAATCTAGACGTACTCCTGGTGCAAGAAACCTGAATGGTACTTGAGGAAGAACGGCGCATCCCGTGGGCACATTTTGGGCAAGTCTTCTGGGCTTCAGGGTCCCTTAAAAAGGGAGGAGTGGAGATTATACTGAATCAAAGGCTCAGACTCACAGAACCGGTGGTCTGGAGTCGAACGGATGGGAGGGTACTGGTGGTTTCAGGGACCATAGAAAATAATAGGATAACCATAGTGTTTGTTGGCCAAAATGCAGTTCTTGAGAGAGGCCATAGGAGAGGTCCTAGACAGAACGGAGGACCTCCTCATTACAGGGGGAGACTTTAACATGTGGGCGAACATGGAAATGGATCACAGTGGTGGTCAGATGCCCTCAGGAAGCAGGGGGAGATCTGCAAATAGAGGACTACATGTGGAACCAGGGGCTAATCAACGTGTGGAGGGACTCCCACCCAACAGTGAGGGGCTACACCTTCTACTCATCAGTCCATGGTTCCAGAATAAGAATAGATGACCTGTTCATGGAACAACAACATATTAATAGGGTGGGTACATGTGAAGCATTTCCCAATCAGTTGGTCGGACCATGACTTGGTGGAGATGAAGGTAGTCCTGTCAGGTTTGATATCCAGAGATTCTCTCTGGCGATGTAATGACCTCCTCCTCAAGGACACTGTTTTTGTGGAAGAAATGAGACAGGCTATTGAGGAATTTTTCTGACTCAAGACACGGGAGAAGTTGAAAGGGGCATGGTATGGGAAGCTGCAAAGGCAAGAGAGGCCTCTTCATTAGGGAAAGTGCTACCAAGAAAAGAGTCAGGACCCTGTTGTCCCGAAACCTCAGAGGAGAGATTCGCCTCTTAGAGAGGATCGAGGGTAAGGAGGCAGGGGAGAGGGAAGAGGACCTTAAGGTGGCAAGAGGTAAACGTCAGGAACTGAGAGACAGAGATGGGAAAAGTATTGTTCAGCCTGCAATATTTGAAACAGAGATACTATGAGAAGGGGGACAAGGCAGACGCACTACTGGTGGCGAAACTCAGGCCAGAGAGCAGAAAGATGGGTAACCAGGATTCGGAGATAGGGGGGGGTCAGAGGTGCTCAGGAGCAGGGGCAGTGGCAGGGGAATTCACCGCATTCTACGAACACCTATATGGGAAAGAAGGGGTCTCTGACGATGATACACTGGGGACATACCTTGCAGGAGTGGCACTCCAGAGTCTCTGTACTAGGGAGAGTCTCGAACTACACAAGCCCATTACACAGGAAGAAGTGTTGAAAGTGTTTGGGAGAATTCTCTTATAAGGCTAATTTCCCAAACCTAGCGAGTCCCCCAGCAGCTTTGCTGGATTTTTTTTTTCTCCTGCTAAGAGTGAGACTCTTTTACTCCCACTCTTAGACATTATTTGAGGTATGTCATTGACTTGTTATGTGCTTATGAGCTATGGGGTTTCTTTTTACTCTATATGGTATCATCTGTTTTTCTGTATGTGTGGTACACAGCACCCTCAGTGCAGTACCACAGGGGTGTCACAGTGACCCCCAAACATAGACTCCATACACTGGGACTGACTACTGTCTCCCAGGGCATGTAAAGTCACCATTGGCTTTACTAGTCCAAAATTGTGAACAGAACCAGTACAAACCATCATATTGTGGAAGTACTGGTAAGGGGTAATTCGACTGCCCCTGGGTCTGTTTTCGAGGGGGCACTGTCCCGTCCCCCCTTGTCGAGTTTCTGGCTGGTGGCAGTGGTTACCACGCGAAATATTCCACCAGAATATTCTCTATGGGATTTTCCCCGGTACTAGTGCCATAGACGCAGAGAAGGTCTTCGACCAGGTAGACTGGGGCTTTCTTAACGGGGTACTCCGGAAATTTGGCTTCGACAGGGGGATCCAACTGGGCATCCAGGCTTTGCACGAAAGTCCGTCGGCCAGGGTTACAGTCAACGGGCGATTGTCCTGGACTTTCCCACTCCAACGGAGGACGAGGCAGTGGTCTCCATTGTCACCCCTGCTGTTCGCCCGAACGATGGAAATATTGGCTGAGTATCTGAGGAGATCCCCACAGGTCAAGGGCATTAGGGCTGGTGATAAAGAGTTTAAACTCAGGCTGTACACAGACAACGTCATGCTGCACCTGAAGCATCCCGCCCGGTCCATCCCCGCGGCCATGAATGTAATCAGAGAGTTTGGGTTTGGAAGTTTCTCAGTAGTCAGTAGTCTTCCCTTTTGCTTGTGATTCTGCCAGAAATATGGAAGAATTGGAACCCTTGATGTTGCAGATCCAGTTGGAGGGGGTAAAATACCTCGGGATAAATACTGTTCGACCTGGACAGGACCTGGGCCAGGCCAACTATCCTGCCGAGTTTGATAGGTTATTTTCCAAAATGGAGCCATGGGGGAAGGGACAGTTGTCATGGATAGGGAGGCTCAATGCGATAAATATGAATCTCCTCCCGAGGGTACTATATTTGTTCCAAATGCTTCGGATCCAGGTACCGGATGAGCACCTGAAAGAGGCTAAGCGACTATCACAAGGTTTGTATGGCAGGGTCAGAAGCCCCGGGTAGGATATGGGACACTCATTCTACCAAAGGAAAGGGGATGGGTAGGCCTGCCAGACCTGATGACGGTCATCTATAGGGCAGGACATCTTATGGCAATGGTCCCACACTTGAGGGAGAACCCGGATAAACAATGGGTATTCCTGTAGAACCAATACATTCTCCCTGCAACGGTGGGGGAATGGCTCTGGGTCCCAAGGAACAACCTCCAGAGACGTTTTAGAGATCATCCGATCTTTGGGGTCCTCTGGAAAATCCTGGCTATGGCGGTAAAGGGGAGAGAATCACCACTTGGCCCTCCCCCATGAGTCACATTTGGGTACCACCGGTATTAGCTAAGATTTTCACAGAACTGGTAAATCTTCCTGACCTGGGTCAACCCCAGAACTTTTTGCTTCTTTAGTGGGATATTTTTCATTAATACCTCAGTGAGTGGGAACCTTTTTCCACACTCACAGAATCTTTAACTCTTTTTATGGGTGTCATTATTTTGACTCTCCATAGTGCCTTTTTAAAGTTATCCTCTTTGACAACTTATTGGCAATAAGTGCTTGTTGTTGCTGGGTTACCCTAGGGGCTCCCCTTTTAACTTTCATTTGCTAACCTTGGGTGAACTACAGTTCCCAAGGGTAGAAAGGATCTTTGGATCCCTTTTACATTTTATTCTGTGAAGCCAGAACACCCCACCTTACGTGGAGTGCTGGGGAGATACAATGTATCCCCTTTCACACTAAAACTGAAACAATTCTGTTACAGGGACAAGCTTACCTTCAATGGCTGGTGGCAGGGATACCTTGTATTAATTTGGTGCACCTTTACCGCGGGCTGTGCACAGCTGCAGTAAAGGCACCTAGGGGTGCTCATTTTACCAAAATGGCCCCTGTCTTGTTTTTTTGCCATTTTAGTGTTTCTTGACGTTTCTTGTTCGTTCCCCTAACATCCAGGGCGAGAGATTCCTTTGTGTGATTTTTATCTTTGACAGGAGTCCCCTGGACTCTCCGCCCAGGCTCCAGTCTGTCTGTGAGCGCAGGAAGCAAGGGAGGAGTCCAAACCTCCACAGCCCTTTGTCTTAGGCCTTGCCTGAATGGGGACAAATCCCAGTGGGGTGCTGGATGTCTTGATTGGACAACCAGACCGCCACTTCTTGTAAAATGTCAGGAAAGAATGCAGAGGTTGTGCTGTAGTTCCTGATAAATACTGCAAACCTGGAAGCTAAAGAAAAGACGACCACTGGAAATGAAACCGAAGAGGATGATGAAGGAAAAGCGGCTGAAATGATTTCCAGCGACCGGAGAGACTGCTGTGTAACCGGAGCCTGCTGTAGCCTTTCCTTCCAATCGACCTGGGGACTTCGCAAACGAGGCCCCTGACCCTGAGCGTGGTGAGACCCACCAGACCTAAGAAGACCTGCATTTTGAGCCATCCCACGCATTGCTTCGACCTTATGTTGTTGCAATACCCCAATACCCTGGGAACTCAAGCCATTGTGCGGTGCACAGTCTTCCGAATATCGCTGAAACTTCGTGGGCATCCTGGTGGATCTCCACAGACAAGAATCGAGTCCGAAAGGTCCCTTCAACAGAGTGCTGGATCTTTGTAACGATGAGAATTCAAACGCGATTTGCTGTCTTCTTGAAAACGCACCAAATCCGCAGAACCGCATTCAGCCACGAGGGAAACATTGCCTAGAGCCTGCTTCATCGATCCCTGCTGCAAAGTCCCTTCCAAGGTCTTGTTTTCAGTCACCACGACAAGGAATCCACTGACCGGGTATTTTGCTGTAGACCCTGAAGTCCTCCTGCTTCAAAATCTTCTTCAATGCTGAGGTACTGTGTTGGCTTGGGGATGTACTTACCTTAAGTCTGTTAGGATTTCTGTGTAGCTGTGGGTTGTTTTCTGTGATGGGGCGGTGTTAGTCAAGATTGTATGCAGTACCCTTTGGGTCCACTACAACAACCCTGACCACCTGTCAACAGAAACCCAACCTTTGGTATAAGTCTGCACTACACAGGTTGATAGCGCGTGGAGCAGCCAGGCTTATCTCAAGAGGGGTCAATGTGAGCTGTAGGGGAGTTGCACAGAGAGTCACAGTGACAAGTATTCAAATAAACTCTTACACACAAGGTTTCTTGATAAAAACAATTATTAATGTATTTATCAGTTAGTTAGAATAAGCCTTCTTCGGAAGGGAACAATATAAAACACCACACAAATATACTTAAAAAATACACACTCTTAGTTATCTAAATCAGCAAATAACCATTTGGGATGACACACGAGCACTACCTACACCCTCAGGTCACTTCAATAGCTAAGGTGCTGTTGACATTAATATATCACTGTTGCATTTAGACTATTCTTAGGAGTAGTGTTAAAGAGAAGAGAGTTCCGAATGAAACGAGTATTCACACAGTTATTCTCAAGCAGGTAAGTACTTTCAATACAACCCCCCAATCCAAAGTCAGTTAACCCTTTCCTGGAAGGAAGGCAAAACACATAAGCAGCAGAGAGAAGTGTCATTCAGGGAGCCTAGGCCAGCCAATGTTAAGTTAGCAAAAGTCAAGGTCAACTGAAGCACCTCTTGCAGGTAAGTAGAAATGTTCCAATGTCTAAAAGAAGTCTTTGTAGAATAGAAAAAAATCAAAGCAGGGCCACTAGCTGATTAGGCTTATGAAGTAAAGAAGCTGGCAGCAACTCTATGCATGCAACCAAGCAAGTCTCCAACGAGAACCAGTGGCTACACAACAAGAGGTAAATTCTCTTAGACTTTACAGTACCTTTAGGTTGACGAAAAGGTGCAGCAGATGATTTCTGTTCCTGTGCAGCTCGGCAGATCTCGCTGTTCCTGGGCCTCAATAGGAAGGATGTCTGGGGACTCCTGCACTGCAATGGGACGGTCACCACCTGCAACCGGCAAACTTCAAACAAGTGGCTGTTCAGTGTTTCAGCTTGTTGCGTCTACCGCAAATAGCAACACCGCGGTTCCCGGCTGTCGAGATGGGCTTTCGTTGCTTCTGGGGTCCGGCACTCTGGCACTCTGTTGAGGAGGCTCAGGCTCGGTCTGTCCTGTTTCCTGGGAGTCCGGAGGATCTTCCTGGAGCTCTTGGCCAGCTTAAAAGAATGCACACAAACTGGTGTTCCTCTCCCTGGCTATCCGGTTCCAGCAGCGACTACAGTGGATACTCGACCAGCTTTGATAGGATGTCCAGGTGGCTTACTTTGGAGTTGATTGGTCCCACCAACTCAAAGGGAGAAGTCGTCCTTGCAGGAGCTTCTCTGTCGATGCGAATTTTGGAGTTTCAGCACAGCAGCAGGGCTTCACCAGGCAAACCAACGGTCCAGGAGTTGGAGCAGGCGTCCTCTTCAAGTTCTTCGGATTCCTTTGTCCAGTGGTTGACTCTGCCTTCCAAGCCAAAAGGCCTTGCCTTTTATGCAGCTTGCTCCTATTCATTCCAGCCTAGCTGTCAGTCACCCAGCAGGGACTGTCAGCCGGCCAAGCACCACAGAGTGCATTTGGGTCTCCTAGGAGACTAAGCACAGGGAGTTTCGGCACCTCCCTCAGTTCCTGCCCCTGCCAGACACCCTGGAGCCAGAGGTGGGTTTCACTCGTGAAGCCCGCCAAAGACAAAATGAACAAAGGAACAAAAGCTGGTTTCGCGCAGAATAAATCTCAAGAAGGACCTTTCCACAAAGAAATGGCAATAAAAGAAGACCAGGGCCATTTTGACAAAAATGGCACCCATGGTTGCTTTACTATGGCTTAGAACGCAGCCCGCTGTAAAATCCCATACATAATGGAAGTAAAAAGTAAACCACTGCCACCAGCCATTCAGTGAGGAAAGGGTAACATAAAAATGTTACATGAGGGGGGGGCGCTGTTGCGCCGAAGCAAGATGGCCGCCTGAGTGCGTAGCTACGGACTACGAGGGCCCATATCCTTCGATATAACCTCGTAAAATACATCTGGAACATCCACTGTTGCCGTGGCTGCAAGATTGAACTGTATGCTACACTCGAGCTAAATTTGGGTTCCGGAGACCCCCTGAGAACCTCGCTATCACCACCGACTACGAGGCGCGGCTAATGGCTGCTTTCGCCCCGGGACAGAGCTCCGTGGAGCTCGGACCAGTGAAGCCACCCGAGCCCCCGGCGCGGGCAGCCTGTGTGGTGGAGGGGCATCGAAGCGCGCGTCCCGCGCTGAACAACTGCGCAGCCCAATGAATCACCTGGCTTACCTGCAACTGCTCTGTTCCATCGCGGGCTGGTGCCCGGAGCCTGTGACCTGTGCTCTCCCTCTCATTCGGAGCCGGAGCTGCGAACGACCGGAGCTGCCGCTACTGCCCCGCGCCACAGTGCGGCCCGTCTCCCTCGCTCCCCCCCTCCTGCGGCGCTCCGGCCACGGTCTGACATCAAGGTAAGGAGGGCGGGTGACGTGGAGCGGGCTCGAAAGCAGGGATCCTACTCCTGTCTCCTCCCCAGACAGTGTGCGGATCTGCGGCGGCATTCAGCTCTCCCACCGCAGCTACTTAAGCCACCCACAACTCGACTGCCCCTGATGAAGCGACTCGGGGCCTGAAGCCCTTATCACCCCGGACACTGTGGGGGTCTCCACTCCCCCCCACCTCTTCATACCCAACATACTAACGTTACACTGAAGGACCAACCGGGGCATCCCTGATAGAGCGCTCTCTACCCACTCTAAGCCATGGCCACTGTGCCTGCACCTTATGCACCAACGCTGCGGTGACTCTGTCACTCACCACACGCCCCCTCGGGCTCCAGCGCATGCCTTACACAGAGCTGACCCGGCTATTCGGGACTATCAGTGCCTTAATCCCCCACCGACTCTGCCTTAGGTGTCGCTCACCCACGAGTCCTGCACATTCGGGGACACATACTAAGCTTAACACCTTGCTGCAAACTGGGCACTGACCCTGACGCACAGGGCCGAAAAGCTATTGTGGACTCTCACTACCTCTAAGTGCCTACTTTAGTCCGGGATTCCGGACCCTGATCCTGACCCTCAACATGACCAAGGGTGCTTTAGTGCTGCGAAAAAGCAAGGCTCATTAAACATGTTCACTAAAACACCATCCAAGCCTGTCCCAGAGGACCACGAGGGGCAACCTACTACCTCTGCCCCATCGGCTTCAGATGACTCGCAGAAGATGCTAGAATATATTCGGGATGACTTCACTACGCTCCATACAAAACTAGATGACATGAATGGGACCATCTCCTCCATTAAAGCCCATATCGAAAAAACGGATAAAAGAGTCGCTGAGGTCGAAACCAGATTGGGAGTTGCCGAAGACAACCTGGGCTCTTTACGCACTGCAGTCTCCACGCTCACCAACCGAGTGACAGCGGTGGAGAAGAAAAATGATGACCTCGAATCCCGCTCGAGACGGAACAATTTGCGCATTATTGGAATACCAGAGGACAATATCTCAGAGTCCATGGAGGATTATGTGGAACGCATCCTAATGACACTCCTTGATGCCCCTAAACTCTCCTCGCAATTCGCCATTGAGAGAGCACACCGCTCCTTGGCTACAAAACCCAAACCTGGCGCACCGCCGCGACCCATAATAGCCAGTATTCTGAATTTCCGGGACCGCGATGCCCTCCTACGAGCGGCCAGGATCAAGGGAGAACCTCTCCTTGGTGCAAATAGGATCCACCTCTACCCGGACTACTCAGTGGCGGTGCAACGGGAGCGCCAATCGTTTATAGCTGTAAAAAAGAGACTTCGAGACTTAGGAGTCAGGTACTCAATGCTGTTTCCCGCAAAATTACGCATTGAACACTCCAACAAAACTTTCTTTTTTACGATCCCGGAGGAGGCCTCTAGGTTCCTCGATGAGCATTTCCCTGGCTAATACACTGCTGCCACAGGCCCAACATGTTATAGTACCTACTTGATGAGTTGGGGCAGTGATGGGCCACATTTAAACTCACTCAGAGGTTCTGAACCACGCACTTCTACTCCGAATGTACTTTTGATTATTCCTGTTAGATTGACTCTCCGTGCTTTGACCTTCCCTAGGAGAAGAATCTCACTTTGTTTAACTATTATTGATACCCTACGGTCTCATCTTTGTAACAATGAGAATTCAAACGCGATTTGCTGTCTTCTTGAAAACGCACCAAATCCGCAGAACCGCATTCAGCCACGAGGGAAACATTGCCTAGAGCCTGCTTCATCGATCCCTGCTGCAAAGTCCCTTCCAAGGTCTTGTTTTCAGTCACCACGACAAGGAATCCACTGACCGGGTATTTTGCTGCAGACCCTGAAGTCCTCCTGCTTCAAAATCTTCTTCAATGCTGAGGTACTGTGTTGGCTTGGGGATGTACTGGGCCGGCCCCCCTGGAGGGGAGCCGAGCTCAGCAAAATGCTTGCAGGCATGATGTGTCATGGCTGGAATCATTGGTAATGCATAAACATGTTGCGGGGACCCACCTGTCTTTACCATAAATCCTCCACTCACGTAACCTAAGCTGAACGCACTTGCTACTCCTACTGTATTTTGTACTATCCTCACCCTCTTCCAGTCCGTCGCGCCACGGTTAGGACTGCTAACAGCCCCCCAGGCGCTGATGCCGAATTGTTTGTTGGTGATTTGTTGGGTATTGGGTTTCATTCCTCAAGTTTGGGGGAGGGATGTGGGCAGGGGTGGGGGGATCGGGAGTTATGTTGGAAAAATCTTGGCAACCACCAGAGAGGACACGTGACATAATAATACTACACAGGACCCCGGATGGGGTAACGCATGGGCCTAAGCCGAGAAGGCGTGGACCAACACGAACCCACAGTACAAACTTCAGACCACCACTCCACGCAGATGGCGGATAACACTATAACCTTCATGAGCTGGAATGTTAGGGGTCTAGGCAACTACAGAAAGATGTGACAAATACAACTCTATGCTGAGCGTCATGGTATCCAAGTCCTATGCTTGCAAGAAACCCACGCTCGCTCCGAAATATGCGAGAGATTCGCTAAACAATGGGGACCCCAGAGGTACTACACAAATTACTCTACTCAAAGCAGAGGTACCCTCACCCTAATCCATAGGAACCTTACATTCAGTTGCTCCCATTCGCATGTTGACCCCCTTGGGAGATATGTACTCATTGTTGGTAAGTTACAGAATCAAGAGGTAGCCATTTTGAATATATATGGGCCTAACATAGACGACCCTGAATTTTACCTGCAACTTGCCTCGATTCTTGAAAGTTACCCCCAGACCTCGATCATATGGGGTGGAGACTTTAACACGATTTTAGATGTTACCCTAGATAGGTCGGGCTCCAGACCCCACCAGCTTTCAAGGGCAGCCTACACGATCCTCACAACTTTACCCCGACTGGCTGTGGTCGACGCTTGGCGCTTGATGTACCCAAACTCCCGCACGTACACCTATTACTCATCGGTTCATGATTCACATTCAAGAATAGATAGATGGCTAGTGTCCGACATACTAATAAGGTGCCTGTCCCACCTGGCAATCCTCCCCAGAACGCCATCCGATCACTCCCCGGTGGTAGTCTGTCTAATTTGGGGACATGACTCTGAAAAAGCGAGACAATGGAAAATGAGGCCCTATGCCCTCCCAGACCATACTTTCGCTTCTGAACTCGAGTACTCCATTGAGGAGTTTTTCGAGGTGAACACAGATTCAGTACCCTCACTAGCCACCCTATGGGAGTCATTCAAAGTGTACGTCAGGGGTATAGCCATATCTAAATGTTGTGGCATTCTAAAACGTATTCGAGAGGATATCGCTGCCTGTGAATCTTCCCTGGCCGACCTGGAATCCCAATATTCTCTGAACCACTCTTCCACGGCGCTTGCAGCATTGGGTCAGGAGCTGGATAGGTTCTGCAGCCTTGCAGAGCGGGTAGTTAAGTTCCTCGACAATCCCCGAGCAGTTAGACGGTATGGGGAAGGCGAACGGCCGGGCCGAGTACTGGCCAGGCTAATCCGACACGAGTTAGGCGCTCCCAACATCCCGGCAAATGAAAGGGCCAATGGTACTCTAGCTACCTCATCGCAGGACATCAACACAGAGTTCCTCACATTTTACACATCTCTGTACTCTAAAGTCGATGAGCCACATTTCTCAGAAATCAACACTTACCTAGAGGAACTCCCTCTTACGGCCCTATCCTTTGATGCCTCCACTTCCCTAGATAGACCTTTCACCGTCGAAGAGCTAACCAAAGCCATCGATGCACTCGCTGCGGGCAAGGCCACTGGTCCTCACGGTCTCCCTATGGACTTTTACAAGCGTTACAAATCTATCCTGACCCCACATTTACTAGCAGTATGGGAAGAGGCCTGCCGTGAGGTCATGATAACAGTACTCCTCAAACCCGGCAAACCCCCCCACCCAGTGTGGCTCATATCGCCCCCTTTCCCTAATAAACTGTGATGTTAAAATATTTGCGAAGCTACTGGCTAACCGCCTAGACCCACTCATGCCTCACATCATACATCCCGACCAGTCAGGTTTTGTCCCAGGTAGATCCACATCCCTAAATCTTAGGCGGCTCTTCAATGTGATCAGTAGAATTAATCCAAACACACAGGCGGTAGCAGCCACCCTGGACATGCAGAAAGCATTTGATTCGGTGTCCTGGGAGTACTTGTGGAGAGTCATGGTAAAATGTAGGTTTGGCCCCAACTTTCAAACCTGGGTCCGGCTCCTTTACACCAACCCAGTGGCCAGGGTCCGCACCGAGGATAGGCGTTCCACCCTCTTCCAGATAGCCAGGGGGACGCGACAGGGATGTCCTTTTTCCCCATTATTTTCACTATAGCAATTGAACCCTTTGCTGACATGATGCACCAATCACATTCTCACAGGGGCTTACGCACAGCGGGGCAAGCTGATATCGTTTCCTTATACGCTGACGATGCTTTGCTCTACATCCGCTCCCCAGAAGCCAACCTAGCTCCAATCCTACATGACGTGACCCGATTCGGTCAGATATCCGGACTCAAAGTAAACTACTCTAAATCGACCTTGTTTCCACTCACGGACAACACACAACCACCCACCGACCTCCAGGGGTTCACGTGGTCCCACTCCACCTTCACCTACCTGGGAGTGGCGGTCTCCCGGCACGTAGAGAAGTTGCGCACCGATCATTACCAGAATTACTTCGCAAACCTAACGATCAAAACTGCAAGTTGGGCTAGACTCCCCATTTCCCTAGCTGGTATAATCGGTATCCTTAAAATGGTTGTGCTGCCCCAACTCCTATACCGCTTTACAAACATCCCACTATGGCCAGGCGACAGCTTCTTCAAGAGGCTACGCAACATTACCAATACCTTTTTATGGTACTCCGGTGCAGTCCGGCTCAAACTGGCTACGCTCACCACTCTCAAAGGATTAGGCGGGTTCGGCGCCCCCGACTTCCTCAGAACCTGGGTAGTTGCTCAATCCCAATTCGCCTCCTTTTGGTTCAGCACAGGGATCCCCCCACCTCATGTCCGACTTGAAAAACTAAAGGTTGGCGAACGCACGATAGCTTCTCTTATTCTTAAGCCCGTTCCACCTGATCCCGACTCACCGACCCGGTGGTTAGCACATCACTTGCACTCACAAAAATATGGGTAATGGTTGCAACACCTAATCCGTTCCATGGTGACCTCCCGCTCTGGAATTTCTTTCCTGATGTTCTATATATTTCTCAAACTATAGTCTCCCGCTGGTCGGAATCCGGCTTCCTGGCCCTGCGAGATGTATTTGGCTGGGGCAACTTCCTGGAGTGGTCGGACCTCCTTCCACTCCTTAGACGCAGGCCATCAGCGTGGCTGCAATATTCCTCGCTCTGGATGGTTCTCAAAGCTAAATATCCTGAGTTTCCTGCAATCCCTCCAGATGACCCCATAATAACTGAACTGTGCTCTTCCGATGCCTTCAGAGGGAAAATATCCAGACTTTATAACTTGCTGCAGAATAGAGCTGCCCTCTCTTTTGTCAAGCTAAAACTCAAATGGGAGGAGGACCTCGGAGACGAGATCACTGAGAAGCGCTGGTCCAGAATGTGCTCGCGTACCCAGGAGGTGTCCTACAATTCCAGGTTTAAATTAGTACAGTTCAAGATACTACACAGGTATCACCACACACCAGCTAAATTACACTGCATGTTCCAAGAGTATTCACCTCACTGCCCCAGATGTGGAAGCGACCAGGCTACTTATGCTCATATGATCTGGCACTGCCCACACCTTACACAATACTGGCAGGACATATGCTCTTCTTTGTCAGTCATACTAGACTGTTCCATAGATCCATCTCCCATGCTCTGCCTCTTTCATGAGCTACCTGGTCTGAAACGGGACGCCAGGAAATTGGCTGGACTATGTATGTTGCTGGCAGTGCGCTGTATTTTGTTGCGCTGGCTTCGCCCCAACGCGCCCATACACTCCCAATGGCTCCGGGCAGTCACCTGGGCACAGGACACAGAGGAGGCCTGGGAGGCTATGCAACACCCTCACTCCAGACCTAGGGATATCTGGAGACGAATTCGCGAATACATGTCCGCTCTGTCCTCCAGCTCAGACTCAGGAAGCCCCCCCTCCTTCCCACTCTCCTCTGTAGCTCTTTGCGGGATTTGCCTCTCTCTCAAACCCTGGCGTAAGCCTCCCTTCAGTATCCGCTCTAAAGCTTTCATGTAATAATGTTTCATTGTATTGTGGAATCTGCTATGTATGAATTGCCGGCTGATGCCATGATGTACCTTTTCTGATCAGTTCTGTGTCATGCTTTTGTTGTCTCCTCAATGGGTTGTCAAGTTGAATAAATAAAGTTTAAAAAAAAAAATGTTACACGAGAAGCTAGACAAAGGGGATTCTAAGTAACCCCTCCAGCACCCTATGGACAGCAGTTTATCCCGGAGAAGGTATTTAAACCTTTGGGAGATCTGAAAGACCTCCCTGTGGCACTGCACTGAAGGTGCTGTGTGACACAATGTAAAAGATGATGCCTATGAAGTTTGTCAGACTCCACAACCAAAAGAAACACAAAGTACAAAACCACATTAAAACACATGAGAGAGTGGGAAAAAAGGTCTCACTCTCTCCAGATTAAAAAAATAAAGTCCTCAAAATCCAGCAAAGTTGCTGGGGGTCTCAAAGGTAGTGGGAATTAGCACATTTCTGAGAATTCTCCCTAACACTCGTCCCCTCACCCCCAGACTAAGGGAGAGAAGGATTTAATCCACCCCTGGATGAATCTCCTTACTCCAGTCGGTCATACTTTCTGGAGAGACCATCAGCATTTTGGTGATTACACCCTGACCTGTGTTCTATGGTAAAATCAAACCCCTGTAGGCTGATTGACCATCTTAACAATTTAGGATTCTCCCCCTTCATCTGCATTAACCATCTCGAGGGTTGGTGCCTGTTTGAATTACAAAAGTAGATCCATACAAGTATGGTCTAAACTTCTTCAAAGACCACACAATGGCAAAACATTCACGTTCTATGGTTGCCCACCTTGTTCCAGGTTCCTTCAGTTTCCTACTGATGGAGCAGATTGGGTGTTCCCTACCTTTCTCATCCAGCTGACTCAGAACTGCTCCTATACCGGTATTGGAAGCATCGGTTTGTACAATAAAGGAATGGTTGTAGTCAGGATCTCTCAAGACTGGAGCTTGACAAAGGGCTTTCTTAAATCCTTCAAAAGCCTTAGTGCACTCCTCATTCCACCTGGGGAATTTGGGTGAGGAGATCACATTCAAGGGAGAAGCTATGGTCCCATAGTTCTCAATGAAGTTCCTATAGTAACATGTGAGACCTAGAAAGGCTCTCACTTGGGTTTGAGTAGTAGGGGTGGTCCAGTCCTGTACAGCTTGTACCCTGCTAGGCAATGGCCTTATTTCACCTCCTCCTACCTCATGTCCAAGGTAGACCACTTTACTCTGACCAATTTGACATGTACTTGCCTTTATGGTCAGAATGGCCTGCTCAAGAGCCTGCAATACATATCCTAAGTGGTCAATATGTTCCTTCCAAGTAGGGCTGAACACTGCAATGTCATACAAATATGCCACGCAGAAGTCCTCCGTCCCATTCAGTACATAATTTACCATCCTTTGGAATGTAGCAGGTGCATTGTTTAGTCCATAAAGCATAACCTTAAACTGGTTGAGGCCTCCAGGGGTTGAAAATGCAGCTTTCTCCTTGGCATGATCTACCAGAGCCATTTGCCAATAGCCTGATGTTAGGTCAAATCTACTGAGGTACTTGAAGTAACCAAGTTTGTCCACCAGCTCATCTGTTCTAGGTAAAATATGGGCATCAGTCATGGTGACTGCATTAAGAGCTCTATAGTCCACACAGAATCTCAATTCCTTGGATCCTGTCTTTGACACTAGTACAACTGGACTAGCCCATGGACTTGTAGATGGCTCTATTACCCAAAGATCAAGCATCTTCTTGACCTCTTCCTTTATGTGGGTTCTTACATGGTCTGACATCCTGTAACCCCTGCTTTTGACAAGTAAACAGTCACCAGTGAGAATCTCATGCTGGCCCCAAGGGATCAGGCTGTTACACTCACCTGGTCTATGCTGGGAGGTTGGGGCACGGTTGCAGCCCTCCCTGGAACTGGCTCCCCTGGGTCAGGCTTCTTCTCCTGCTCCTGTGTTGTGGACTGGGCTGGTTGTTGGTACTGCCCCTGCGAGAATACGAGAGGCCGTGAGAATGCTGTGATATGGCTGTGGTTTCCCTCTAACCCTTCTTCCCAGAATGTGGTGAGCATGCATCTACCCATATAGTCTCGCCTGTTTATTTATGATGGTGAGCTCTCTGTCCTGCTTCTCACTGCAGGGGTACCTTAGATCAACCTAGTTTCTTCACTGGTCCATGTGCGTGGCAGCCCAGACCGCTGTGGCTGAACGACTTCAAAGGTAAGTGTTCTTCAACAATGATTATTGTCCGTATTCTTTTGTAATGTCTTTTTTCCGTGATTATTGTCCGTATCCCTTGTGATGTCTTTCCTTCTCCCCAATAGGTGATGAGGCCCAGCGGAATTGCCGTGCTGTAAGCGAGCCCCAATGGAGGCCCGAGGAGTTTACGATGTCCCAATAGGTGGTAAGCTTGGTTCTAAGATCAAGCGCGAGGATTGTGTTACACGCGACCTTAGCGTAATGTCTTTATGTTGTTTCTAACCTTGTTTGTCCTTTTCTCTTGCAGGGATGGCCTGGCGAAGTCAGACGGGTCTGCTGCTATCAGAGGATCTGCCGGCAGGTGATGGATGCCTGGATCCGCCAGGATGCTGGCCTAAGATGGGCTCCCGAGAAAGTGTTGGAAACCGGGAACAGGTAAGGATGCGCCCCAACTGCAGTGGCTGCTGGAATCAGGTATGGATGCGCTGCAGGCGATGGTTATTGCTGGAATCAGGTAAGATGTGCTTCAGGCGATGGTATTGCTGGAATCAGGTAAGATGCGCTTCAGGCGGCGGTGAGCATTACGCTGCTATAAGCAGACTAACACAAAGCGCTTGCATGCAGGCGGGGCATGCTTAAATAGCCTGGTCCCAGCCACGCCTCTGCCTTGTATCCCACCCTGCCACTCCCAGAAGATGCTGTACATGCAACCCAATGTATTCCTATGGCCACGCCCGGCCTGGATGCACGTGGAGGCCCTGCAGGGGAGGAATTAGCACGTACACCAGAATAAAAGTGTGCAGAGCACATTTTCTCATGAGCCTGGCTTGTGGTCCTTGCTCTGTGGTCATGACAGCACTCCACCTCAAGGCCGCTCTCACGGGTGCTCTTACTCCTGATCCTGGTTTGGTGGGGTTGTTACGATGGAATTGTCTGATTAGTAGTGGGGCATGGACGAATTCACTAGGCTCCCATGTACGGTCCTGAGGTCCATAACCCTTCCAGTCTATAAGGTAGAACAGTTTAGATTGCACTATCATGGAATCCAGAATGGTTTTGACGTTGTATTCCGGTTCTCCTTCTACGATGTCAGGCTCAGGTGGTGCCTCAATCCGAGTATCTGGTTTCATTGGTTTCAAGAGAGAAACATGGAACACTGGATAGATCCACATATTAGCTGGTAAATCCAATTTCATGGCAGCAGGGTTAATGATGGCTTTGAGGGGTTAAGGTCCCAGGTACCTGGGACAAAAGGCTCGGGGTATTTTCAAGGGAATGTTCTTTGACGCCAACCAAACCTTATCCCCGACTCGATAATGCAGAGCCTCTCTTCGATGTTGTTCTGCACATTTTTTCTGTTGTTCTTTGGCTCTGGTCTGGTTTTCAGCTGCTTCTTTGAGGGTTCGAGTGATAGTCTTGTGCAATGTTGTAACTGATGGCATTTCAAATTCGTCAAGTGAATCAAAAGTGGACGTTTTAGGATGCCGACCGTGCATTGTGTAGAATAGGGTCTGTCCGGTGCTAGTGTGGATGGAGTTATTGTAGGTGAATTCGGTCAACCAGAAGATGTTTTTTCAGGACTCCTCAGTTTGTTTTAACATACACCTCAGGTATTGCTCCAAGGTCTGGTTGGTCCGTTCGGTTTGGCTATCGGTTTGTGGATGACGACTTGTGGATAACCGGAAGTCAATTTTGGCTAGTGTTAGGGAGAATTCTCTGTTAAGGCTAATTTCCCAAACCTAGTGAGTCCCCCAGCAGCTTTGCTGGATTTTTGGGGTTTATTTTTTTCTCCTGCTAAGAGTGAGACTCTTTTTCTCCCACTCTTAGGCATGATTTGAGAATGTCCTTGACTTTGTAATGTGTTTTATGGGCTATGGGGTCTTTCACTCCATAGGGCTTCATGTGTTTTTGGTATGTGTGTTCCACAGCACCCTCAGTGCAGTAACACAGGGGTGTCACAGGGACCCCCAAACATAGACTCCATACCCTGGGACTGACTACTGTCTCACAGGGCATGTAAAGTCACCATTGGCTTTACTAGTCTTAAATTGTGAACAGAACCAGTACAAACCATCATATTGTGAAAGTACTGGTAGGGGTAATTCGATTGCCCCTGGGTCTGTTTTCCAAGGGGGTACTGTCCAGTCCCCTCTTGTCGAGTTTCTGGCTGGTGGCAGTGGATACCACGTGAAATATTCCACCGGAATATTTCCTATGGGATTTTCCCATTCATTTTAAACGCACCACTTTTTGGTGCAATGTTAAAGATACCGCCAGGTTATTTATTTAATATTTATTCCCCGGTTGGGTCTTTTTGCCAGGACTCGGTTTTAAAATGGCGTTTGTGTTCGCCTCTGAAACCCTAACCCAAGTCGAGCCCTTTGTTCCACTTTTGGCGGGCTTCTGCACAGAAGCCTCCAAAAGTGGTGCCACTCTGTCTGGGTCTACAGGATGTGTCGGAGGGGGAAATAGGCACCCTGGACTGAGTTGCCTTGGCAACTCAAGTCGCACTCTTGTGTGATTAGCCCAGTGGTGAGCCGCCCGGCTCACCACTTAGCATGTTTGATTGACAGCTAGGCTGATGAATGGGGAATTTCTGCATAAAAACAGGGCTTTGGGGACTGGAACTTCAGAATTTGCCACAGGACCTAAAGAATCCGAAGAAGGGAGAAGCTGTGCCATCTACAACGACGACACCACCGGTGGAGCCCTGCTGTACGAAACTCACCACTTTCCCGACGACAGAGAAGATCTTCTTCCAGGAGAGTCTTCTTCCCTTTGAGCTAGTGGGACCAACCAGTTCGCCCTTTTTCGCCTTCCTGGATCGTCTCATGGTCGAATCGCCCATGCCAAGCACCCTGCGGCCGGATAGCCACGCTTCACCACTACCACGAATAAAAGGGTAGTACCTTTTAACCGGGAAACTCCGTGGCTGGTTTCTTCCCTGGCAGTGCAACGACCTCCAGCTTTCCTCCACGTCGGGATCTTCTCTTCCCCTGGACGCAGCCCCAACTTTCAACCGCTGCCAGGAACAACTGCCCCCGCTGGAGCTTTCTCACCATTGCCGGTACTGTGTCCCGCCTGGTCTCCCTTGCAACAGACTGTCCAAGGTGTCCCGTAAATCCTTGACTCTCTATCCTGGGGTGACCTCGGACCTGTTAACATTACCTTTCTAACTTGATCGAACCTCTTCTTGACTTTCCTGCAAAGACTTTGAGTGCATTTCCACTGTGTGATCTTGGGCACATTCCGCCTTGCTCTCTCCAAGAGTAGGCGTGGCCTATGAACTTTTTGCTCTACAGTAGACCCTGCCTTTCTTGACTTGCTGTGGGGTCTTAAAAGTGTTGGTACTGTGTGATTTTCCTATTCTGCCTTTTCTCTCCCTTTTTAAACAAATTATTGGAGTGCCATATATGGTTACGCACTTACCTCTGTTTTGCTAAATAAGTGGTGTCTTAACCTAAGACTTGTCAAATAATTAATTAGGGAGGTGTATATATTTCTAGTGACTGGGTTTGAACTTGCCTGACATATTAGTGCCAGTGTATTTTTACAAGTGTGTTTTTAAATATATAATTATATACTTTTATACCAAAGCTCTGGTCAGTGTTTGCTTGTGGTACTGTATTTTTAGCCCTATTGTGTATACTCTATATACTGCCTAACTCTTCTTGAGAGAAGTCTGACTGCTCAGCCACAGCTACCAGGTAAATCTGGGTGGTACAGACTGCCACCAATTGGGTTTACTGCTAACACCTGTAGTCTTAAACTGTTTGCAGTGGTCCCTAAAGGAACTGCACAGGTTTCTGCTTAATAGCTATTTTGCAGCACCTCCTCCAGAGAGCTGAGACTAATTGTGCTCCGCGATCTGAAATGAATACCGATGGGAAACCATGTAACTTGACAATTTGCTCCAAAAACACAGTGACAAGGGCGGAAACAGTGGGAAGCCCCTTCAATGGAATAAAATGGGCCATCTTAGAGAATAAGTCTACAATAACCAGGATTGTGTTAAACCCGTTGGAGGGACGGAGATCAGTGATAAAGTCCATAGACAGCGTATGCCATGGTGCTGGTGGTACAGTCAAGGGATGTAGTAAGCCTGCGGGACTTAACTTCTGAGATTTGTGTTGCGCGCAGACACCACAGGTCGCAATGAATTGGGCAATGTCTTTTCTCCAGGTTGGCCACCAATAGCCCTTTTGAATTTTAGCCCGAGTCTTGGCAATCCCTGGGTGTCCTTTCACTAATGATTCATGGTAGTTTGCTATTATCTGGTCTTGTAATTTCTTGTCCTGAATATATAGTCTCCCTTGAAAATTGGTTATATCATTTTGATGGTGTATTGGTCTCCACTAGCGAGCCACTCCTGTTGTGCTGTTTGGTTCATCCGAGATCGGAGATCGGTTTTCAAGTCATCCAGACAGGCGGCTGCAGCGATTTGGTTTTGGATCCGTTCTTCGGGAATGATGGCCACAGGCTCAGATGTTGTGAAAGCTTCTTTGTCCTCACCCACGCGTGATAGGGCATCTGCTTTCCCATTGCGTACTCCAGGTCTGTAAGTAATGACAAAATCGTATTCTGTAAAGAAGAGAGCCCAGCAAAGCTGGCATGAAGATTGGGCTCTGGCAGTCCTCAAGTATTGCAGATTACGGTGATGTCAGGCTGAGAGTTCCTGTGTCCGCGGAAGCTGCTGAACCCCTGACAATCCCCCTGAAGTGTAATTCTCAGAACCAAAAACACTACTCAGCTCTGTTAACTACGCCCCTATGGGAAAGGGGGAAGTGGATAACATAAAAACACCAGGCTGACTGCGTCAAGACTAACCGAAACTGAACCTGCAGAGAATACAAGAAAACAGATGCAAATCCTCACATTACTTACTTAACTTCACTGATTAGAATTGACTTTAAAATCCATAACTAATAAGTTAAGAATCATACCTGGTTCTTCTCCTAAAACGTCTTAGAGAAGTTTGCAGAAGTAGCTGAAAATCTTTCTTACTTGAGTCTCTTGAAATTTACAGCAACTTCTTATTCATGGCAAACCTTAGAAGTCTTGCTCTTGCCTTTTCAAAGTTGACAAATTGTTCCAGTGAGATTGTCTTTAGTAATGTCTTTGTTTTATTCTTTTCTTAAGTTCCAAACTATTTACAAAACAATTGAGTACGTAGATTCTTGAAGAAACGCGTGCAAAGATGCACACGTGCTGAAGAATACCCGCGCTAAAATCACACGCGCTTGAAAACACAGGCACAGCAGAGTACCCGCGCAGAAACACACGCGCTTGAAAACGCACGCACAGCAGAGTTCATGCGCAGAAGGATTCTCACGCTAGGAAACACGCGCTGGTAAACACACGCGCAGCAGAGTTCTCACGCGCCGAGGAATTCTTGCGATAGGAATCTCACGTGCATAACACACTCATGCTTTCTATGTACACGCGCAGACAAATTCTCGCGCTAAGAAACACACGCTGGTTACACACGAGCAGTAGAGTTCTTGCGCAGAGGAATTCTCGCGATTGAAAGCCCACACGCATAACACGTTAAACCTCGCGCTTACTTTCAAACGAACACCAAAGTTCACGCACTTAAACAATTCAAAGTTAAAGGCTCCAAGAAAACATTTTACGAATTCTCTCTCAAACGACTTCAAGATGAAGGCAAAGCAGTTCAATAAAAGTCTCAAAAGATAGTCACTTATCTCCAAAATGATTTCTAAATATCTTCAGGATTTCCCATCTTCAGATAACTTTCCTGGTAAACAAAGATCTTCTCCTGACACCCTCTAGAGAGTAGCCGCTCAACTGCTAGCGCCTGAAGGATAAAATCCACCAGGCCCAAGACTAAAGCAGGAGCAGCCACTACACACGTCCTCTCGGCTGGGTGTTAGATGATGAAAGGCAAAGAGTGACAGTTTAGAATGTTCATTGTTGTTCTGCAGGGTTCTCTAGCCAATCAGAGCAGTCACTGAGAAACTCCATCTTGCCTTGGGTCAGAATCAGGATTCTGTATTAAGAAGTTAAGGCCAAACCAACTACAATAGAAAACTTCCCACCCACATAAGGCCAATTTAAAAGGTATAATAATAATAATAAAGAGATAAAGGAAAAGAAACCCAACAAGTGATCTGTGATAACCATGACCGTGTGTCTTGCTCCCAGAAGATAGTGTCTCCATGTTTTGAAGGCTCCGTTGATTGCCAACAGTTCCTTGTCAGTGATTGCATAGTTGAATTCCGGGGGGGAAAACTTGCGGGACCAAAATGCTATGGGATGTAATTGCCCCCTGTCCGGGTCCTTTGTGATAATACTGCTCCCATGGCTACGCTGGAGGCATCTGTTTCAACCACATATGGCAGTTCGGCTCGAGGGTGCCTGAAGAACTGGTGCTGAGGTGAAAGCAAGTAATTGGATGAACTATTTGTGAAAATCTTGGAATAAACCGTCGATAAAAATTGGCAAATCTGAGCACACCCTGTACTCCTTTTGTGGATGTTGGTGAAGGCATCCACCTTGCGTGTGTCCATGTGTACTCCTCGTGGGGTAAGCATGAAGCCCAAAAATTCAACTTCTGTGACATGGAAGAAACATTTTTCCAATTTAGCAAACAGCCGGTGCTGACAAAGCTTTTCCAGAACTGCTCTTACATGGCCAACATGATCCTCCTTGGACGTTGAGTAAATAAGAATGTCGTCAATGTAGATGAGAGCGCAAACGACCAATAATTCGTGAAGCACATCGTTCATGAAGAATTGGAACGCAGCCGGGGCATTACATAATCCAAAGGGCATGACCCGATAAATCCATATTTGGTTCGGAATGCCGTCTTCCACTCGTCCCCCTTTGTAACTCTCACAAGGTGATATGCTCTTCTTGGTCCGGTTTTGTGTAGATTTGAGAATTCTTCACCTGATCTAGCATTTCCAGGATGAGTGGCAGAGGGTATCAGTTCTTTACTGTGATTTGGTACAGCGCTCTATAGTCTGTACAAGTTCTTAAGTCGCCCTCTTTCTTTAGTAAGAAAAAGAGAGCCGAGGAGGGAGGGGACTTAGATGGGTGGATGAAGCCGTTAGCTAGGCACTGATCCATGTAAGACTTCAGATGCTGGTTTTCTTGCTCTGTTAGAGAGTAAATTCGACTGCAGGGGATTTGTGCTCTGGACACCAGATCGATCGGGTAGTCGTAAGGTCTGTGTGGAGGCAGGGTGTTCGTTTGCTCCTTCTGGAACACATCCTGGTAATCCAGATATTCAGGGGGTACGGAACCAGAGAGCCCCAGGATAGATTTCCTCTTGAGTTCCTGGCTCTTCATGCTCTTGTGGTAGCAGATTTTAGCGCATTCTTGAGGAAAGGTCTGCACTCGTGTTCGCCAGTCGATCCTAGGGTTGTGGGTTTCCAGTCAAGGCATTCCTAAGATCATCTGGAACTGAGGAGCCCCAATAAGATCGAAAGAGATGTCTTCCCGATGACCATCCTGACACATCAGCATGACTTTGTCGGTATGTTGCGTCACTTGGCCGGATGACAACTGAGAACCATCCACTGCTGTGACGTTTTCCAATTTTAACTTTTGCTGGAGAGGAAGGCCTATTAGTGAAGCCAGATCTTGATCAGTATAATTTCCCACCGCTTCGCTCTCAATATATGCCTCCAAAGCATGTACCTTTGATGGTTCTTGGTGGTTGACCAAAAGTACCGGGATGACCAGATGTGAGGTCTGTACAGATTCCTTCTTTTCGCTTGACAAGTGGGCCCCTACGCTTGTCGGGCTGTGGAGTTTTATGGGTTTTGTTCCTTTTCTTCGTTGCCATTGTCCGTTGCACCTACTATCATCTTAGGGATTTTACCAGACATTCCCGGAGGAAATGTCCTGCTCTTCCGCAGTATAAACTGAGTTGTTGTTGTCTCCTCTTTTCTCTCTCCGGCTTTGAGATAGGAGCCCCTAATCCCCTGATCTGCATAGGCATGGTTGGTTCATGGGTTTTGATTTGATTGTCCCGGGGTCGCATATAGACCGACCTCCCTTCAGTTCTTGTGCGATCCATTTTTCGATTCTGCAACCTGGGGTGAAGCTGCAACATCAGATTGATGTACTCCGCACAACCTTCAGGTGGGTTAACCACTTGGGCTAGAACATCCTTTAGTTCCCGACGCAATCCCTGATAAAAGAGTGTGGTCCTCTTCTCTTCTGGCCAATTTGTCTGTGCTTTGAGACGATTAAAAGTAGCGATATAGGTCAGCAGATCTTGGTTTCCCTGCTTGAGTGACAATAGTTTGTTATCCAGGGCTTGTCCTTGGGTATGTCTAGAAAACAATTTTTCCATCACCCGTTGGAATTCCCAAAGTTTCGGAATAGAGCATCATCCTGGTTTACTAATGGTATCGACCAATCCGCTGCACTGCCTCCTAAATATGAAAGAACAAAGGCGACTCTTGCGCTATCGTTAGGAAAAGCCCCAGGCCGGCACAGAAAGTGAAGGCAACATTGGTTCATGAATATGGCATACTTATTGGGATCGGCGGTAAAGCGTTTGGGCGGGGCCAGTGGCACTGCACCTGTAAGCACCACTTGAACTGTTTGCGATGGCTGCGACATAGGAGGCTGTGCAATCCCAGGTAATGGAACCTGACCTGCGTGTATCTGAAACATCTGTCTTGCCAAGTCATCAGTTTGTTTTCAAGCTACAATAAGGTCCCATCTCAAGGCATTGGTTTCTTGTCTGGAGGCATGAACCTCAGCCCGTAGTTCCCCCAGTAGTTGGGCCAACTGGTCAGTTTCCGAGGTCTCCATAACGCCCAGGCAGAGATTCAGAGAGGCTTCGCGTTCTGTTACGCTCACATGGTCTCTGCGGGAACGTTGGGGCACGGTTGCAGCACTCCCTGGAACTGGCTCCCCTGGGTCAGGCTTCTTGCCCCGCTCCTGTGTTGTGGACTGTGCTGGTTGTTGGTACTGCCCCTACGAGAATACGAGAGGCTGTGAGAATGCAGTGATATGGCTGTGGTTTCCCTCGAACCTTTCTTCCCAGAATGTGGTGAGCATGCGTCTACCCATATAGTCTCACCTGTTTATTCATGATGGTGAGCTCTCCGTCCTGCTTCTCACTACAGGGGCGCCTTAGATCGACCTAGTTTCTTCACTGGTCCATGTGCGTGGCAGCCCAGACCGGCTGTGGGTGAACCACTTCAAAGGTAAGTGTTCTTCAACAATGATTTTTGTCCGTGTTCTTTTGTAATGTCTTTTTTCTGTGATCATTGTCCGTATCCCTTATAATGTCTTTCCTTCTCCCCAATAGGTCATGAGCGGAACTGCGGTCCTGGAAGCGAGCCCCAATGGAGGCCTGAGGAGTTTACGATGTCCCAATAGATGGTAAGTTTGGTTCTAAGGTCAAGAGCGAAGATTGTGTTGCACCCAACCTTAGCGTAATGTCTTTATTTTGTTTCTAAACTTGTTTGTCCTTTTCTCCTTGCAGGGATGGCCTGGCGAAGTCAGACGGGACTACTGCTATCCGAAGATCTGCTGGCGGGTGATGGAAGCCTGGATCCGCGAGGATGCTAGCCGAAGATGGGCTCCCGAGTAAGTGTTGGAAGCCGGGATCAGGTAAGGATGCGCTCCGACTGCGGTGGCTGCTGGAATCAGGTAAGATGCGCTGCAGACAATGGTTATTGCTGGAATCAGGTTGGATGCGCTTCAGACAATGGTATTGCTGGAATTGGGTAAGATGCGCTTCAGCCGATGGTATTGCTGGAATCAGGTAAGATGCGCTTCAGGCAGCGGTGAGCGTTACGCTGCTATAAGCAGACTAACGCGAAGCACTTGCATGTGGGCGGGGCAGGCTTAAGTAACCTGGTCCCAGCCACGCCTCTTTGCTCTGCCTTGTGGCCCCACCCTGCCACTCCCAGAAGATGCTGCACATGCAGCCCAATGTATTTCTATGGCCACGTGCAGCCGAATGTATTCCTATGGCCACGCCCGGCCCAGATGCACGTGGAGGCCCTGCAGGGGAGGAAATAGAATGTGCACTAGAATAAAAGTGTGCAGAGCACACTTTCTCATGAGCCTGGCGCCAAAGGCTGGACCCTTTATGTGATGGAGCTTGTGGTCCTTGATCTGTCGCCATGACACAAGCCTGGTGTTAGCGAAAACAGAGGGGCAAACTGATTTAAAGAGAGCTTTGCACTCTGTTGTTCCAGTGTCAGATCAAAAGAAAGATTAACTCCTTCCATCTTCCCATCTACAGGTTGTCCCCGGAGGAGGCCAGGTAGAGGCTCACTCTCCTCCTCATCCTGAGAAGAGGCTAGAAGCAAAGCTCTGAGTTGTGGCCTAGAGACATAGGCCTTTAGGCGGTTGGTGTGAAAGACCCTGGGGCACTCCTTAGGATTGGCTAAGTCCATCAAATAATTGACTTCTTCAGGCTTTCCCACAACCTTGAAGGGTCCAATCCATTTGTCCTGTAAGGCCCTCTGCCTTGTAGGTACCATAACTAGAACTAGCTGGTCTTGAGTAAACTCAACCATTTTGGCCTTCTGGTCATGCCAATGCTTCACCAGAGCCTGACCTTCTTTCAAGTAATCAGAAGCTTCTGTCATCATGTGTGTCATTCTCCTTCGGAGATCTAACACATAGGCAGTGACTCTCACTGGCTTGTGGGAAGGAGCACTCTCCAACCTCTCCTTGATTAGGGCCAATGGTCCTCTAACCGGATGACCACAGAGAAGCTCAAAGGGGCTGAAGCAACCCCTTCTTCCGGGACCTCCCTATAAGCAAAGAGAAGGCATGGCAGTAGAAGTTCCCACTTTCTTCTAAAGGGTTCTTCTAAAGCACCCATCATGCTCTTCATAGTTCTATTAAACCTCTCCACCAACCCATTGGTTTGGGGATGGTAGGCTGTTGAGAAGTTTTAGGTCACTCCACATTTTTCCCACATGGCTTGCATGTAGCGAGACATAAAATTGGCCCCCCGTCTGAGATAACCTCCTTAGGAAAATCTACTCTGGTAAAAATACCAAGTAGGGCCTTAGCCACTGCCTGAGCAGCAACAGTCCTCATAGGTATAGCTTCAGGATACCTGGTAGCATGGTCTACCACAACTAATATAAATCGGTTGCCTTAATCTTAAGGAGGGTCTAAAGGAACCAACACAATCCTACCCTCTCAAAAGGGACTCCCACCACTGGAAGATGCGCCAGAGGTGCCACGTTCTTGGCTCCACTCTTGCCAGAAGTCTGATAAGTCTGACAGTTTCTACAGAACTTATCTACTTCAGACCCCCTCTTGGGATAGTAGAAATACAGAGAAATCCTTTCCTTGGTCTTCTTAAAACCGAAGTGACCAGCAAAAGGAATCTCATGGGCCAACTGTAGAAACTGAGGTCTCACCTTCTGAACGCGCTACAAGTCTTCTGTAGTCCCCTGGGGTAGACTCAATAGGTTCACTGTAGAGGAGGCCATCCTCTCAGTACAACCTGTGCTTCCCTGGCTCTTGCCCTTCCAGATGGGAAGCTGCCTATTGGCGAAGACCTTCAAGAGTAGGATACTCTCTTTGACCTCTGCTGAAGTCTGCCCTACAGGGGCCACCTTCTGCAAGCAAAGTCTGCAGATCAGGATGGTCGTTATGATCCAGAACTCCAACAGGGGGAAGTTCTTCTTCCAGCTCTGTGTCATCAGTAGCTGATTCAACCTCTTCTGGTTGAACCTCACACTCAGCCTCAGCTGGTGGAGGAGTCACAGGCGGGACTGTGGACTGTCCTCTCGGGGATGTCCTGGTTTTGGGCACAGGAGTGCTACTCTTCTTGTTTCCTGAGACCTTGGGTTTCCACTTTGTCTCCTTCTTCCTGGAAGTAGAATGTTGTCCTTCCTGTGGACTGGGTGTTATAGGTTTTTCTGTAATAACGCACTTCAAGGTGAGCTCTCAGGCCTTCTTAGTTTGTTCCTGCTTCCTTTTACTGGGAGGCCTGGGGGTGCTTGATACAACTCCAAGAGTTTAAGTCATTCCCCAGCAGGACTCTCCCAGGCACCTCACTCTGAACACTGACAGGTATTCTTACAGTCATATTGTTGCACTGGATGAGAGCTGGTAGTATTGGAACCATCTGAATAGGACCTCCAGGAAGCTTAGTGGGGCCTTTGGGTGCTTTAGCAACATCCTCAGGTTTAAAAAAGATTTCATCCACCACTGTGATGCTGGCCCCAGAGTCTCTAAGGGCAGGGGTCTCCTGACCATTTACAAGTATACTTTCCTTATAGTATTCTGTTGTGTTATTTGCTGTTCCCACAGACCCAGGGACACTAAAGAAACACTGACTGAGACTCCAATGGGATCTTCAGCCAATAGATGAAAGTTTCCACTTGCCATAGGTACTTCTCCCTCAGGGAGAAAGGCTAAGGAGGTAGTGTTGACCCCTGAAGGTTTACCCTTGCATCTGGGATCCCCTTTCACATGGTCAGTAGACCCACAAGCATAACATTTACCAAATGGTTTCTGGAATGGGGAGTTTCTGCTGACCTCACTCTGGTTTGGCACCAGAGGTTTCAGTAGACTGACCTGGTGTCAGGTTCCACTGGCTAGGAGGGGAGATTATTTTATTGTCACGCCTCCTCTCTGCCACACCATTGCCAGACAACCTTCCAGACTCACGTCCACCACCCCTAACCATGCACGCTTCATCCGGCGTGCTCCCCATAAGATTCATCGCACTCAGCAATTGAATTTCCAAGGACGGCTACGACCTTTCCTACATTGGAATCTGCCATGGCGCCTATCTCCGGGAAGGCACCCGTCCACGGGCGCCCGCAGACTACGATCCAGCGCACAAAGTACTTCCGATCAGGTGACCAATCGCCGGCAGACTCCCCGTGCAGCTTCGAGGGTCACGTGACGTGGACCCGCGTTTCCCTCGTGACTGTATCACGTGATTAATTCAACGCATTCAAAAAGAAGGGGAAACGCAGAACAAACGCTTCACGGATGCTTTTCGGAGTGCTGCACAGCGTTTTTGGATCTCGCTTAGAATTCGGATTTCTTTGAACACGGAACGTTTCACGGATTGCTCTTGGTCTCTTCCTCAGGCTTAGGCGAACTTTAATCTTCAGGCTTCACGACCTTTGGCTTTGCACAAACTTTGGAACTTTGGATATTGGACCTTGGCTATTGTTTTCTTGGCTTTCGACCCTGGACTGTTAACGGATTGTTTACGGATCATCCACTGGCTATCTGACCTACAGGTGTATTCCATCAAGAGTGCCCACAAGGACCCTTCTGTTCCCCTAACCCTTTGCGGCATCCTGACCAGCACATTTGGGTAAGCCCTTTAGCTTCTTCCACCATATTGCATTGTGATCATTGTGACTGTCTGCCCTAATCATTTATTGCCTTACAGTGGTCAGGGGGACCTTCCGGTGTTCCTGGTTCCAGCTTGACGGCACTCCACACCTGTGGCCTCAAGAATTGCATTGGTAGTGATATTATTTCTATCAGTGTGGTACTTGAGGACGGAGGTATCTTCATCTACATGAACATCAAGATCATAACAGACTGAAGCCTTTTTTGGTCGTCCAGATGGATACTTCTGCCGGGGACCCAGTGGCCGCTTTAATGCAAGCAGTCACAGCCCTTAGGACTGATATGGCCACAGCTACCACTGCTATTCACCATAGATTGGATGCCTTAAACAGCGTCCAACATCCTTTACCCGTTGATACCGAATTTGGGGACGCTGCCCCCCAGAACCCTGTTCCTCCCACAGTTCCTCCGGCTCCCTCTCTGCCCCCTCCTTTGGTACTCCCTAGCCCCATTCCCCTGGCAGCCCCCGAAAGGTTCCATGGAGACCCTAGAAAATATCGCACTTTCTTAAATCAGTGCAAGCTCCATTTCTTGTGCCGGCCCTTGGCATTTCCTGATTCCGTCACTAAGGCGGCTTTTCTACTCTCGCATTTGTCAGGAGTGGCAGCCACTTGGGCAAACCCTTTTTTAGAAAGTGACCATCCTGCCCTATACAACTTCGACCTCTTGGTTAATGAAATGACAAAAGTCTTCGACACCAGATATAGGGCACAATTCCAGGTCTTGGAGCTTTTGGACCTCACTCAGGGCAGACAGACGCTTATAGAGTACATAACCAGCTATCTGCGGTGACGTCTTGGCCTGAAAACAAAAAGGCGATTGTATTATATAGGGGTCTGAGTAGCGCCTTGAAGGATGCCCTCTCAGTCGTCCCATCCCTTCAGGCTATCTATTCAGATCTGGTTGCTCTGGCTTTACAGGTGGATGCCCGAAGGACTGAGCGAAGGGCAGAAGCAGGTTTTTCCGGTCATCACACTTCCCCCTCAACTGATCAAACCCCAGAACCCATGCAAGTAGGCGGGATCCGTAGCCCCATTACTCATACTGAACGGGAACGTAGACGTACTGACAATGCTGGTTTCTACTGTGGTATCAGCGGCCACTACGTAAAAGAATGTCCTTGCCGATCCAAAAACAAAAATCTGGGTTTTCAGAAGGCGCGTCCCTGAGATCGGGGGTACGGGCGAGCATTCCACTAACCCCCTCTGATATCGCTTTTGGTCCCATTAAACCAGTGGTGGTCCAGGCTACGCTGATCCCAGCCCGGGAATGCATGCATTCGGTTCACATTGTTATCGATTCAGGTGCCACTGGCTGTTTTATTGACATCACACTGGCCCAACAACTCAACTTACCATTGATCACCAAAGAATGTCCTGAACCAGTACAGGCCGTAGACGGCACTTCCCTCGCTTCCGGCCCCATCAAGCAACAGACTGCTCCTCTGGAAGTCATAATCCAAGGTACCCACAGAGAAACATTAACCTTTGATCTGATCACTACCCCTCAGTTCGTGTCATGATCTCTGCTTCCAAAAGATCAGGACTTGCCCGACTCCCTTGGAAGCAGACCCATAACCCCGGTTCCGAGTGCCAGCCAGTCCCAATTGGGACCTTTTGGACCCTGCCTGGCGCCAGTGGCACCAGGCTCATAAAGATGCCCAGTCCCAGCGCTGGAAGCGTCGGGCTCATAATGCTTGGGTGGACTTACCTGCAGCAGACCATGCTGCTTACTTACCTGCCAGTTGAACCCCTGATCCTCTTCTGTTTGGGACTACTTTTCCTGTTGGGTGGGGCAGGAGCCACTCCCTAGGTTCAGAACACTGGAACTCTTCTGGAAAGCAGGAACTCTTTTCTTACCTAGGCGTGGCTGTGGAAGGAGACACCTAAGCACTACAGGAGGCTATTTAAATCCTAAGCACTACAGGAGGCTATTTAAACCACACCCGATGGATGAATCTTGCTTTGCGTTATTCTGCATTCTCTGCAGCAGAACGCTCATCGGGTCTTCTGCTTCTGATCCTGGGCCTAAGGGAACAAAGGCTTACCATCCTGGAATCCAGTCTTCAGCAGCACCTGTAAAGACAAAGAAAGAACAGGTTAGCACTACGGTCTTCAGTGGCAGCGCATCTCTTACCTGGTCCATCGACTGTCACCAACGCCTCGCGCTGCATTCCGGCATCTTAAAGACAAAAGCTTACCAGCTCTTCGCACGCTCCGGAGGCCTTCGGCGCTGCATCCCGCATCTGAAAGACAAAAGAAGGTGCGTTTAAAGACATTGGGCAACTTTATTACTCACATGCCATTACTCCTTCCCACGCCGAATCCAGTGGGTATTCCAGCACCCTTCAGCTTCTCTAAAGCTCCGAACTTGTACCTGCAAGATAAAAGGGACAGTTAGTGCGCATCGTGAAGCAGGCTACAAGCGCTTACTTACGTGCTTCCAGGCGCTTCTATTCCTCACGCGGGTTCGATCCTCAACTCTCATCAGCCCGCCATCCGCCATCGCCGGAACCCTGCAAAACAAGAGATATCATTACAAAAGACTTTTAAGACATTTGAAGTGCCCAGAACTTACCGTTCGTGCAGTTAACGACGGACAGCAGTCCTCTGAGGTCAAGAGGCCTGCACCCTTATCCAGTGAAGAAACTGGTTACGGCACCCTGCCCCGAGGCAGATGGAGAGCTCGGCGTTCACTTACCTAAGGTGAGGGCGTTAACCTTTGGGGTTCTACAGGAGAAGAGAAAGGGAAGAGGAGAGAGGCACCCAATAACCCCAGTTCAATAATCCCATATTTTCTATCTGCAGACATCTTACTCTTCGAGTCAGACATACAGTGCACAGAGGTCCAGCCCAAAGAGCCAACCGTGTATTACACATCACCTTTGAAGATACGGCATTCACCCAGTCAAGACCGGCGCCTCTGCGGGAATCAGGTGAGCGTTACAGTTCGGGATTATCCTCGGGATACAGTGGCTGAAACAACACAACCCTCTGATCAACTGGAGTACCGGACAAGTGTTTTTCGAATCTGAGGTCTGCCAGCATTTTTGCCTGGTAGAGTCGGAATCTTTGTCCAGTCCCGCAAGAGTACTAGGAGCCTTGGCTTCCCTAACCTTGGAAGAAGGTATCCCCACAACCACTGCCTCTTTATCTAATACTGTTGGGGCTGTCGGGATACCCTCAGTATACCAGGACTTCCACATGGTGTTTGATAAAGCCTCAGCAGAGGGCCTACCGCCTCACAGACCGTATGACTGCCCCATCGACTTAATACCGGGAGCTCCGGTACCGAGGGGCCGCATATACTCACTGTCCCAATCAGAAGAACAGGCCCTCAAGTATTTCATCCAACAGGCCTTACGGTTAGGTCACATCCGCTCCTCTTCTTCCCCAGCAGCAAGTCCCATTTTCTTTGTTCCGAAGAAAGAAGGTGATCTGCACCCTTGCGTCAATTATCGGCGGCTAAATTCCATCACCATTAAGAACAGATACCCCATCCCGCTCATTTCCACGTTGTTGGACAGATTGTCTCACGCATCCATCTACACAAAACTAGACTCACGTGGGGCTTACAATTTGATCCGTATGCGAGAAGGGGACGAGTGGAAGACGGTGTTCTGCTCCCGACAAGGACTGTATGAATATACGGTGATGCCCTTTGGGCTTTGCAACGCCCCAGCCACCTTCCAACATTTCATAAACGATTTGTTCAGTGATATCCTAGATGTATATGTAGTGGTTTATCTAGACGATATTCTGATCTTCTCCCCCAATCTGGAAGAGCATGTCATTCACGTCAGAGAAGTCCTATCTCGTCTCAAAAAGAACGCACTCTTTGCTAAACCTGAAAAATGTCTGTTTCACGCCACCGAAGTTGAGTTCTTAGGATTCCATATAACACCCGGGGGCCTCTCCATGAACCAATCAAAGGTCCGTGCTATTACGGACTGGCCCGTCCCTGTTACACTCAAACAGCTGCAGTCTTTTCTTGGTTTCGCGAACTTCTACCGGCGTTTTATTGCTGGTTTCTCCTCCATTGTTGCGCCTTTGACTGCACTAACCAGCCCTCTGGTCCACTATCATTGGACACCGGAACATCAAACGGCGTTTGATACCTTGAAGGAGAGGTTCACCACTGCCCCTGTTCTTCAGCACCCCGATCCTGAACGCCCTTTTGTTTTGGAAGCAGACGCTTCATCGTTTGCATTAGGTGCAGTTCTTTCTCAAACCTGCCCTACCACGGGTCGACTGCACCCGGTAGCTTTCCATTCACGGAAATTCACTTCATCCGAAGTGCATTATACCGTGACGGAGAAGGAACTATTGTCCATTAAAGATGCTATGCAGACATGGCGGCATCATCTTCTAGGGGCTAAGCACCAAACCACCATTTATTCAGATCACAAGAACCTACAGGATTTGGCTTCCCTGAAATGCATGAATAGCCGTCAAGTACACTGGTGTCCGTTTTTTGCTGCATACGATTTTGTAATAAAGCACCGACCCGGGGTGGTTCATGGTAAAGCAGATGCTCTGTCCCGCTCCCCAGGGGGGGAATCCCTTCCTTTGTTCCCAGATACCTTGCTAGGAGAAGGCCATGTTATCTGTGGCTGCACCCCCTCACCGTCCATGTTAACTACCATACGCCACTGGGTTGTTCACAATAGACATGCAGTGAATGGGATCTGATAGTTCAGGACGGCTTGCCGTTTATACATGGGAAACTATTCCTGCCCACAAGTGACACGCGCACCCAGGCTCTGAACTGGTCGCATGACGCTGCGATCAATGGCCATCCGGGACAACGCCGTACTCTGGATATATTGAAACAGTGGTGTTGGTGGCCATCGATGAGACGGGATGTAGAGAGTTATGTGAATACCTGCTCAGTATGTGCCCAATGTAAATCCCGAAGGGGTCGTCCTCTAGGTCTACTTCAACCACTACCCATACCTCCGAAGCCATGGCACACGGTTTCGATGGACCTGGTTACGGACTTACCCCGCGTACAGGGGTACGACACCATTTAGGTGGTGGTGGACTCTTATACCAAGATGGCCCGTTTCGTGCCGTGCACAGGGATTCCCACGGCACCAGCACTGGCCCGATTGTTTTTCAAATCCATCTTCTGTCTCTTTGGCCTGCCACAGGTTATAGTGTCTGACCGGGGTACCCAGTTCACTTCTCGTTTTTGGCAGGCTTTGACCAAGTTGCTGGGCATTGATGTGCATTTCTCTTCCGCTTACCACCCTGAGAGTGATGGTCAGACAGAAAGGGTGAACCAATCCCTAGAACAGTACTTGCGATGCCTTACCCTCTAATATCAGGACACATGGCTAAATCTCTTGCACCTGGCGGAATTCGCCTATAACAACGCTCTACACTCTTCAACAGGCTTCTCTCCTTTCGATTCCCTTTATGGCGAACATCCTCGTACCCTTCCTTTCCCTGATTTCACACCTACGGCCACCCCTGCTGCCAATGCCTGTGCTGGCGATCTAGTCACTGTTCACGCCCAAACCCTTGTCCATTTGCGGGAATCTCAGGTCTCCATGAAGAAAG
Organism: Ambystoma mexicanum; assembly: GCF_040938575.1. Taxonomy (NCBI): domain Eukaryota; kingdom Metazoa; phylum Chordata; class Amphibia; order Caudata; family Ambystomatidae; genus Ambystoma; species Ambystoma mexicanum. The sequence continues at coordinate 1,467,112,530 of NC_090931.1, read as the reverse complement.
CGGCCGACAAGAAACGGTTGGTTGCTCCAGAGTATCGGGTGGGGGAATCGGCTGTGGTTATCTTCACCGCATTTACACATTCCTGGTTCCCGTAAGCTGCTCCCTCGCTTTGTCGGTCCTTACCAGATCTCCAAAGTCATTAACTCAGTGGCTTTTTGCCTCTCTGTTTCCGCCTCATAGCGGATCCACCCAGTGTTTCACTCTTCCCTGCTCAAGCCCTGCCCTGCTCCTACCCGTATCATTACACCGCCTGCTCCTGTTTTGGTGTCATCCCCTGATGTGTTTGAGGTCAGTGTCATCTTGGGTTCCCGTCTCTGTAGGGGCCAGTTGCAGTACCTGGTGGACTGGATGGGGTATGGTCCTGAGGATCGTTCTTGTGTTTCCTCTCGGGATGTACAGGCCCCGCTTTTGGTTGCTCGTTTTCATCGGGACCATCCTTCCAGCCCACGGGGTCGTGGGCCGTTGGGGGGGGGGACTGTCACGCCTCCTCTCTGCCACACCATTGCCAGACAACCTTCCAGACTCACGTCCACCACCCCTAACCATGCACGCTTCATCCGGCGTGTTCCCCATAACATTCATCGCACTCAGCAACTGAATTTCCAAGGACGGCTACGACCTTTCCTACATTGGAATCTGCCATGGCGCCTCTCTCCGGGACGGCACCCGTCCACGGGCGCCCGGAGACTACGATCCAGCGCACAAAGTGCTTCCGATCAGGTGACCAAACGCCGGCAACAGGTGGCCAATCACCGGCAGACTCCCCGTGCAGCGTCGAGGGTCACGTGACGTGGACCCGCGTTTCCCTCGTGACTGTATCACGTGATTAATTCAACGCATTCAAAAAAGACAGGGGAAACGCACAACAAACGCTTCACAGCTGCTTTTTGGAGTGCTGCACAGCGTTTTTGGATCTCGCTTAGAATTCGGATTTCTTTGACCACGGAACATTTCACGGATTGCTCTTGGTCTCTTCCTCAGGCTCAGGCGAACTTTAATCTTCAGGCTTCACGACCTTTGGCTTTGCACAAACTTTGGAACTTTGGATATTGGACCTTGGCTATTGTTTTCTTGGCTTTCGACCCTGGACTGTTAACGGATTGTTTACGGATCATCCACTGGCTATCTGACCTACAGGTGTATTCCATCAAGAGTGCCCACAAGGACCCTTCTGTTCCCCTAACCCTTTGCGGCATCCTGACCAGCACATTTGGGTAAGCCCTTTAGCTTCTTCCATCATATTGCATTGTGATCATTGTGACTGTCTGCCCTAATCATTTATTGCCTTACAGTGGTCAGGGGGTCCTTCTGGTGTTCCTGGTTCCAGCTTGACGGCACTCCACACCTGTGGCCTCAAGAATTGCATTGGTAGTGATATTATTTCTATCAGTGTGGTACTTGAGGACGGAGGTATCTTCATCTACACGACCATCAAGATCATAACATTTATTAATTGCATAATACAGACACTTTGGCATAACACACAGTCAACTGTTTTTTATTACCTTAATTTCTACTATTCCTCAGGAATATTCCCCCAAGCCATCATGGAGGTCAGGAGACAGGGTTCTGATTGGCTGGGAACATTCTGCAAGATGATTGGAGGCTTAGTGCGCTTGGAGACAGAGAATTCTAAACTGCCTTTCATTGTCCTACCCTTAACAGGAAGGTCCTGTTTCTAGTGTCTCTTAAGTTTAGACCCTAATTACCCCTTAAATTTGGCCAAGTTGATCCAGGACAGGTTGGTGAATGCTAAAGCTACGTGGGACAAGACAAGCTGATCTCCTGGTGGGAGCGCTGCACTATAGTTAGCAGGAAATGAAAGTTAATCTTTTAAAAAGAACCGATTCATGAAAGACTGCTTCAAAATATTGTTTCATTTTGTTTAGTTTGTTTAGGTAATTAGTTAGTTGAGCGTTCATAAGGATACTACTGATCCGTTGCAAGGGAGTAGAAGGAAGACATCATTGTTCACCTGAGGTCTTCCGAACACTTATTCCCAATTAGTCAACAGGATTCAAGATTAAACCAACTATGAAAGTTTGAGTTACTGTTTCACGCTGTGTGGCAAGCATAGATCAATTTCTTTAATTTTTGCACGTTTGTTGCCTAAAAATAACGTCTAGTTCACGTAATAATTTCGGTTTTGAAAAAGAAAGGATTGAGAGAGAAGCGAGACGAGCTTTGACGACTTTAGAAGTCTTTCAGAGTCGATTGCAGGCATGTGTGGGGAGTTAGTGAGGTTTTCACGTCCATGTGCAATAATGAAGAAATAAAATATACGTGCACATGTGCTGACGAGAAGTGAGAATCTCCAACACACGCGCGATTGCCTTTTGAATACAGTACGTGCTACGCATGTGCATTCTAGTGGAGTTAGGCAGCGTCTGCTCAAGACGAACTGAAGCTGCTGTTGAATGTAGCGCGCATATACAAAAGAGATAACTTTCTCTTTTGGTTATAAGCACACAGAACAAGTGTATTCTTTAAATAAACATACTAGTGAGTTCTTACAAGTAGTCATCCATCCAGTTTAATTTAAGAATCAGCATATGGAAGAGGATTAAAGTTATAAAGTCTTCAGAATAGAAACAATACAAGTAAACGAAAGAGATCAAAGATTCTTGACGTTTTCTTGCATGCAAGTGGGAATTTCAGGTACATTATTTTAAACAATTGAACTTCAACTTTTGGAAGAGACAATTCCAGCTACAGAAAAGACCATAAGGAGATTTGCTTAAATAAGAACAAATTAAAGATAGAATTTCAAGAAACAAACTTCCAATTTCACCTTCCAGATATCCAGGAAAGTTTAACAGGTAACTTGCTAATCGAAGGGAAGTAGAGGAGGTTCTTGTTTGTTTGTTTTCACTTTCTCATCCTCTGCAGGTGGAGCTCGGTTGGTTTGAGAGGAGGAGCAACCTGTGTCCTTTTTTATTTTATCCACTTTCCCCTTTCCCTTAGGGGTGTGAAGATTTCTGCTGTTTATATCAGTAGTTGCCTACACACAAGGGGGACTGTGGGGCTCAGCAGCTCCTGCGGATCAAGACTCAGGACCGGACCCCTGGTTTCCCATGGTATTTACTCTTATGTTTGTGGCCCTCTTTTGGATGGGAGGTTTTAGAATTCTCTTTGTCATCTTTCTTGTGCTGCTTTCCCTCATCCTTTGAGAGTGGCCCTGTTGGCAACCCATAAGTCAGCAGTTTTTGCTAGCTTCTTGGGATCAATCTGTTTTGAGTCAGCCAAGTGCTGTCTCAGCTCAGGAGAGCAGGCATCAAAAATAGACTCCAACAAAAACAGATTTCTCATTCCTTCAAAAGTAGTTACTCTGTAACCCTTAACCCAAAAATCTAAGTTTTTCAAACATTCACATACCAAGGTAACCCAAGGGGTACCATCAGTCTTTGAGGGTCCTAAACCTCTTAAGGTACTGGGAAGTTGTCCCAAACTTAGCTATCAAAGCTAGTTTCACATTTTCATACTCCATTCTTTCAAGTTTCCCCACCTCCATTACAGCATCAGTTGCAACCTGTGGTAGCCTAGACAAATGCCAAGCAATCAACTGATTCCCTGTGTAACCCTGAATCCCAGAGTTATATTCAAAAGCACCCAACCAATCCAAAATATCAAGCTTTGCATCATACATAGTCACTGCTTCTTTAGGCATGTGAGGTCCCTTTGGACTGGAAGACCTAGAAGACTATGGGATAGAAACATTTTCAAGAGACAATTTCTTCATTTCAAGAGCATGTTGCATTTCCATTTCCGTTAGTTTGATGGGCTGATGCTTGGTTTCAGCTTGGATTTGTAATCTTTTGAACTCTAACTCAAGTCTAATGTTCTCAAGAGACACACATTCTGGACTCCGTGATGGACCTTGTGGGGTCCCAGTGGCTAAAGGTTGAGGTAAAAGGGCCTGTTGAGGCAAAGAGGGGCTCTTTCTCTGGGATTCCTCTTCCTCCTCTGACTCCTCTAAGACATTAGCGTTAGACTCTGAATTATCATCCCCAATATCATTTTCTACATTTCTTGGGTTAGTAGGTGTGACGGGCCTACTACCCAGACTTTGATGATTCAACAATCTTTCAATCAATTCATTTTTCTTTCCTTTAACAGGGAGACTCCTGGACTTAGATATTTCTCTCAGTTGCTCTGCTGTTAGAATGACCAGGGCTTCCTGACTGAAGTTATCCATATTTGGCATGTTATACAAGTGCTTTTCTAGTGGAGCTTAGCCATGTGAAGGTTTTTAGTTGAACAAAAGCAAAGCAAATTCTTAGTGTAACAACTCTACAATAGATCCTCACCGCCTGCCGCCAGTGTTAGGCAAGATTGTATGCAGTATCCTTTGGGTGCACTACAACAACCATGACCTCCTGGCAATAGAAACCCAACCTTTGGTATAAATCTGAACTACACAGGTTGGTAGCGTGTGGAGCAGCTAGGCTTATCTCAAGAGGGGTCAATGTGAGCTGTAGGGGAGTTACACAGAGATGCACAGTGACACGTATTCAAATAAACTCTTACACACAAGGTTTCTTGATAAAACAATTATTAATTTATCAGTCAGTTAGAATAAGCCTTCTTCACAAGGGACCAATATAAACCACCACACAAATATACTTAAAAAATACACACTCTTAGTTATCTAAATCAGCAAATACCCATTTGGGAGGACACACAGGCACTACCTACACCCTCAGGGGACTTCAATAGCTAGGGTGCTGTTGGCATTAATATATCACGGTTGCATTTAGAATATTCTTAGGAGTAGTGTTAAAGAGAACAGAGTTCAGAATGAAATAAGTATTCACACAGTTATTCTCAAGCAGGTAAGTACTTTCAATACAACCCCCCAATGCAAAGTCAGTTAACCCTTTCCTGGAAGGAAGGCACAACATAGGCCAGCCAATGTTAAGGTAAGTAGAAAGTATTTTCCAATGTCTAAAAAAGTCTTTGTCAAATAGAAGAAAATCATAGTAGTGTCACAAGCTGATTAGGCGCATGAAGTAAAGAAGCTGGCAGCAACTCTATGCATGCAACCAAGCAAGTGTCCAACGAGGACCAGTGGCTACACAACAAGAGGTAAGTTCTCTGAGACTTTACAGTACCTTTAGGTTGAATAAAAGGTGCAGCAGATGAGTTCTGTTCCTGTGCAGCTCTGCAGATCTCGCTGTTCCTGGGCCTCAGTCGTGGGGACAAGAGTGGATACTCGACCAGCTTTGAGAGGACGTTCAGGTGGCTTTCTTTATAGTTGATTGGTCCCACCAACTCAAAGGGAGAAGTCGTCCTTGCAGGAGCTCTGTCGATACGAATTTTGGAGTTTCAGCACAGCAGCAGGGCATCACCGGGCAAACCAACGGTCCAGGAGTTGCAGCAGGCATCCTCTTCAAGTTCTTCTTTGGATTCCTTCGTCCAGTGGTCGACTGCCTTCCAAGCCAAAAATCCTCGCCTTTTATGTAGCTTGCTCCCATTCATTCCAGCCTAGATGTCATGTACCCAGCAGGGTGGCTGTCCTTGCTGGACAGTCAGTCGGCCAATCATCACAGAGTGAATTTGGGTCTCCTAGGAAATTAAGCACAGGGAGTTTCGGGCACCTCCCTCACTTCCTGCCCCGCCAGACAACCTGGAGCTAGATGCGGGTTTCACTTGTGAAGCCCGCCAAAAGACAAAACGAACAAAGAGACAAAACTTGGCTTGGTGCGCAGAGTAAATCTCAAGAAGGACCTTTACACAAAGAAATGGCAAAAAAAAAGACTGGGCCATTTTGACAAAAATGGCACCCATGGGTGCTTTACCGTTGCTGCGAACGCAGCCCGCGGTAAAATCCCATAATGGTAGTAAAAAGTAAACCACTGCCACCAGCCAATCAGTGAGGAAAGGGTAACGTAAAAATGTTATATGAGAAGCTAGAAAAAAGGGGTACTAAGTAACCCCTCCAGCACCCTATGGTACAATGGTCTAGAAAGTTACAAATGTAAGTAACATCAATTTCACTTTAGTAGTTTATCCCAGAGAAGGTATTTAAACCTTTGTGAAATCTGAAAGATTTCCCTGTGCCACTGCACTGAAGGTACTGTGTGTCACAATGCAAAGATGATGCCTATGGAGTTTGTCAGACTCCAAAACCAAAAAACAACACAGTGTTAAATCACAAAGAAAATACATGAGAGAGTGGGAAAAAGGTCTCACTCTCTCCAGGTTCAAAATGAAAAACTCCTAGAGTTCAGCAAAAGGTCTGGGGGTTTCTAAGGTAGATCGGAATTAGCACATTTCTGAGAATTCTCCCTAACAGTCTTTAGGACACACTATTGTTCTTTGTGAATTTTAACTGTTTTATTAGACTGCCTTGTTCCCTTTTCTCCCCTTGCCCTCACTATGTGTGGTGTGCCTATCTGTGATAGCGAGCCCATATTAAAGTATAGGAGAGTTCTCAAAGGGCCCCGATTAGGGGTTTACTGGCAGAACACACAGTAATTGCTGTTACTGGGTATTTTACTGCTCTGCCAAAGTATGAGTTTGTTACAAAAACTCCTTTTCCAGCAGGTTTTGTGTGGTGGATTTTACCGCCACACAAGCAGTTATTAACAGGTGCAGCATTACTGCATGCAGTAATTACCAGATTCCCATGGGACTCCAAAATAGAGGAAAACGGTATTGTCCACATGACTCAATAATGTGGATCTACTAGGTGACCCCTGTTATTATCTCATGCAGTAACAGTAAACAGGTTTGGAGGTATTACCAGGAGTAGTACCTTCAAACTTATAATCCGGCCCACTGTGTATTTTTAATACTGTGCATCCTGTGACCAAGTACTTATTTGAACAAATAAAGATCTACATAGTAACTGTATATTAGTGTGGTGTATGTTTCAATGATAAGTGCGTGGACTAATTGTACCTTGTGTCAGCGTGCTACATCTACCTGAAAGTTAGGCCTTGCTGCTCTGTTCACAATACCTACTTTAGGAGAAGTTTGGCTTCCCTTTTTCATATGTGTTAGCCCCCAATAAGGTCAGTGGTCGTAGATCCCTCAGAGGGTTGCACTAAAACTGCCTTAACACTGATACACTTTTATTTAAAACATCTTTTTTCTTTCCCTATTTTCCATTTGAAACACTATTTGGGGTGATTGGATGGATTTCATATAAATCTAAAACAGATACAAGATGAAAACCACAAACATCAGTCATGAGGTGGAGAACACACTACAAACCAAGAGTCACTACATAACTGCCTGTGAGTGAAAGTTCCTAAACTCAGAGGAGCTCATGTTCAATAGTGGCGTAACGTTAATGAAATGCGCAAAAGCCTTGAGTAAGGCTTTTACGCTTTTCATTTACTCCATGCCACATTTCAATAATTCGTATTGCGGAGAGGAGATACGGAACGCAACGTGCGTTTCTGCCGCCTTCCTTTCTCTCCGACTTACAAATGCTCCAGAATTTGCGTCGGCAAGATTTTGCGTGCATAGTCAGCAGAGTTTACGCATTTTGCACGGCAGAGTGCAAAAGTGCAGGGCAAAAGGCGGCATGCAAACTTATCAGGTCCCTGCCGTCAAATTACAAAAGCAGAGCAAAATTAGCTCCAGAATAAGTGTAGACATCTATAACTAGAGTGAGAGAAAGTAAAGGATAGAGGTGACTTTTGGCCATGAAAGCCCTGCATGGTTAGCCAGACAGCATAATCCTCCATCTGTCTGGGCACCAGACACAAAGGCTTCCTCACAGGAGCAACCAATTTATCTCTTCATCTAAGATGCTTCCCGATTTGGCCTGATCCTTGAGATAGGTCCCAAATATGAAAGGACACAGGATGAATGCCCTTCACCTCTGCTCTGTTCCTGCCTCTGAATGATGGCATTATCTCAGGATTTCTCCTGTTAACTCAATCCCTCACGTAACTGAATTGCCATTTAATTACCTAATCTCCCCATGTGATCAAATACGCACCAAGAGGCTGAATGCTGGAGAGTTACCAAATGCCATTCTGGATAACCAAACTGCACTCTGAATGCCCAAACTCCAATCCTTTCACTCCATGGAAACCTCAAATTCTTCCCCACGACACCAATGTTTGGACAGCTTTTCTGAAGTCCAACTAAGGATTTTGTAAAACTATACAACTAAGAACAGTACAAAACTCCACTCCTAGTATAAGGCTGTACCACCTGAGTATTTGGTAGCATAGACAGAGCAGCCAGGCTTATTTTATGAGGGAGGGAAGACTGTAGGAAGGTAAAAAGAACTTGTAGCATACCAAGGGATCAACAAAAACACTTATAACCAATAAAATAATTGTTTATAATAAATTTAATTAGGCCACGTTAAAGTCTTTGGGGGGGGAAGTACTTTGTCATAGAATCAAACACATTATAAAAACACAACACAATACTTTAAGTACACAGACCAAAGCATAGACCTTGTTCAGAAAACTAACAGTATTTCTAGGGAAGTCAGACCTTATCAAACACATTTAGTATAGGACACACCTATTCATGGGGAGTAAAACCATCAATTATTTTTAGATTACTTTACAGTAAGTCAAGGGTAGTAGACCATGTCAGTCATGCAGTGGCACTCAGTTAAGGAATCACTTAGTAAACCAACCCGGTTACCGGAATACTTTTCTGAATAGTGGAACACAGATTAAGGGAGAAGTAGAAACCTGTAACTACATTCAGGATAACCCATAGTTATACCAAGCGAGTAAGACCTTTATAGTGTAATATACATTACAGTTACTTTTCAGATCAGTGGAACACAGTCTAAGGTAAGCAATAACTTTCTACACTAATTTAGGATTGCACCAGGCAGACCAAGGTCAGCTATACATACAGAACACTTTAAGAACGGCACATAGCTATTCAAGGGAAGTAAAACCTAAGGCAGACTTATTCTAGACATGCTTAACAGCAGCTCAGCGGTAGCAAGACCCAGTTGGTATACGTTTACATTTATCCTAAAAGAAATATTAAAGTGAAGCCAACAGCATTACTTTTGGGAAAGAGGCATAACCAATTCACAGTTGAGTAAAATAACCTTACATATACATGGCAGAACACATTCAAGGCAAGTAACTTTTGTAACTATTCACTCTCAGAGTTAGTTACCAACCAACTCTTTCACAAGTAAGTAACTTTTAAACACTTGTTATACTTTTCAACGCAGAATCCTTTTCTTATCCAGTCCTTCCCTAGTCTATAGCATGGTTTCACTCAGAGGCAGAAGAGAGACCCTAGTGGTCTAGGTGCCAGCTCTAGGCAGGGTTAGATAGGGTTCAGTTGCAGGCAAAGTCAGATTTCCTGGGTCTCTTCAAACAAGTAAGTAGTTCACTTTAAAGTCAGATAGGGTCCAGGGACTTCAAAGAAGACACCCTAGAAGGATTCCAGCAGTGGGCCTGGGTGAACTGGATGAGAGGCCTCCCAATCACAAGAAACACCACAAAGCTATACAGGCATCACAAAAGGCTTAATGTGAGTAATACCTCAGCCAACACAGTACCTCAGCAAAGAAGAGTTGCAGCAGCAAGACTTCAAGATCTGCAGCCAAAAACCTGGTTGATGGATTCCTTTGTTATGAAGACAGAAGTAAGCACTTTGGAAGGGATTTTGCACAAGGGATCAACAGAGAAGGCTGCAGGCAAGGGCTCTGTGGTTTTTGGCACCCTTTTCAGGAGCCAGGAGAAGACTGAATATAGCTGGTCGGATTCTCATCTCTAATCTAGTCCAGCCATCTGGTGAGGGGACTTCAAGGACTTAAATTGTGTCTCTGGAGAGCCAGGAGGAGGCCACCAAAGTTTCAGCTCGAGTCGGAATTTGGAAGACCATGCACCGCACGATGGCTCAAGGTCACAGGGTATTGGGGTATTGCAACCCCGCAAGGTCACAGCACGATGTGGGATGGCTCAAAATCCAGGTGTTCTTGAGTCAAGTGGATCACACCTGGCTCTGGGTCGTCGTTTTCAGAGTCCCCAGGTCGCATGGAAGGTAGGGCCACAGAAGGCTCTTTGGAAATCGTCCCTGGCGCATTTTCTCCATCTTCCTCTTCGGAGTCAGGTCCAGTGGTCGACTACCTCTTCAGCTTCCAGGATCAGACTTTTATGTAAGAACCCAGCCAATCAAACGGGCGTGCAACATTCAAACTTGGAAGTGGGACGGGGGGTGAAAGTCCTTTTAGGACAGCCAGCCTACCAGTTTATTTATTTTTATTTATTTAATATTTATATTGCGCCGGTAGCTCGCGAGCCTCGGGGCGCAGAAACAAGGACACGAGAACGGACGGAACAGATAGTGATTAGACAGAGCAGACGGGACAGTCACATAGAATTAAGCTAACTGAGGCATATGCCGTGATGGCCGTTTATTTGAAGATATGGGTTTTTACCTGTTTGCGAAAACGCGAGTAGTTGGCTTCCAGTCTAAGGTGGTCTGGTAGGTTGTTCCAAAGGTTGGCTGCAAGGGTTGGAAAGGCTCTACCTAAGCCACTTTTGAGTTTGTGAGGTGACGTAGCAATTTTAACAAGTTGGGATGATCTCAGTGTTCTATTAGGAACGTATGGTTTGATCCTAGTTTTTAAGTAGATTGGTGCCTTTCCGTAGATGCATCTGTGAACGATGGTTAAGGTTTTGAAATGCACCCTATCTTCGATTTTCAGCCAATGAAGCTCTCTTCTGGAGTTGCTGATATGTTCTGTTTTAGTTTTGAGCTTGACAATTCTTACCGCGTTGTTCTGTACAATTTGGTAGCTTTGTAGGCATTGCTTGGAGGCACCCAGGACTAGAGCGTTGCCATAGTCAAGGCGCGATAAGATGGTGGCTCTTGCTATGGTCGCACAATTTTCCTCGGATATGAAAGGTCTGATGGCTTTTATTAGACGGAGGTGGTAGGCACAGTTTTTTTTGATGAACTGTACTTGGGCGTCCGCACCCAACGATGCTTCTAGCAGCATACCTAGGGTTTTAACCTTGCTTAGGACCGGAATGGGGGTATCTTTAATGTGGAAGGATGTGTAGGATGAGGGTAGCTTAGCACAAGCAGAGGATGAGCCGAAAATCATGAGTTCCGTTTTTTTTCCGTTTAGGCACATCCAATTGGAGTCCATCCATTGCTCCACGTGGTTGTATATCGTGGTAAGTTGCTCGCTATCTTTCTGATAATTGCCACTTAGTTCGAATACAAGCTGTGTGTCGTCAGCATAGTTAGTGAAATAGGTGTTTATGTGGTCTAGAACAAGGCATAGGTATTTTAAGTAAAGATTGAACAGTAGGGGTGACATACTGGCCCCTTGGGGGAACTCCACAGAGGATTTCTTTTTCAAGGGAGAACTTGTCCCCCCAGTGCACTCTGGATATTCTGTTTTTTAGAAAGGACATTATCCATCTGATGGCTTCATCAGAGCAGTTGGTGGTCTTTTTTAGCGCATTCTGGAGTAGGTTATGGTCGAGGAGATCAAATGCGGCGCTGAGGTCGAGTAGAACGAGGAGGCCTGTCTTACCCTTGTCAATAATACCGAGCATTTTGGTCTGCAGATCTAACATGGCCGTCTCGGTACTGTGTGCGGGGCGAAAACCAGACTGCTGTGGGTGGAGGGAATTAGATTCCTCTACGTGTGCCTGGAGCTGCATGGTGGCGATCTTATCCATGATTTTGAGGATGAAGTTGCAGTTTGTTATGGGTCTGAGATTGTTCGGATCGCGTTGGTCGAGATTGGGTTTTTTTACCAGAGGGGTTACTGTGACTTTTTGGATGGCATTAGGGACTTCCTGATCTCTAAAAGAGGCATTAATGATCTTTGTCAGGATGGGGGCGAAAATGTCTATGTTGTCCAATATTATCTTAGGTGGAATGATATTCTCTGCACAGGTAGTGGGTTTCATGGTCGCCAGTACTTTGATCATTTCGCTGTTGTTGATCTCTGTGAACTTGAAAGTTCCAATACCTGCTGTTGCAGTCTCAGCTGGCAGAGTAACTGTCGTTTTTTTGTTGGTCAGGGAATTTATGATGGCGTCCCTGGCTTTTGAAATTTTGTTGAAGGCGATCTGGGTGGCATCGCATTCTTCTTGAGAGGGTGGGAAAGGAGGGGTAATGGCTTTGGGTTTTTCTATGGATTTGAGGATATTGAATAGTTTGCTGGTGGAATTGGTGGCTGTAGAAATCTGTTCGTTATAGAAGTTTTTTTTGGCCTCGGTTATCATATGTTTATATATTATTTCGCTTTCCTTCCAGCGGGCTTTATTGGCTGATGAAGGATTTTTTAGCCATACATTTTCTCTGTTTCGTTTGTCCTTTTTTGTTCTGCAAGTTCTTTGGAGAACCATTGTGGTTTTTTTTGGGTGGGTCTAGTTGATTTAGTTTGAAGGGGGGCAATTTGGTCCGTGAGTTTCTCGAGGTGACTAAGTAGATTTGCTAACGTTGTTTCGCAGGAGTCATTCTCGGTTTGGTTTTTATCCACCTCAGCTAGGCATTGTATGAGGTGGTTCCTATCAATGTTTTTGTAGTTACAGTGTGTCGAGAGGGTCGGGCAGTTAGGGGTTTTGGGTTTGGGAAGAGGCAGGGTGATGTGGAAGGATATGCTATGATGGTCTGACCAAATGCAGGGTTCAGTCTTAAACTCTCGGGTTTCGAGGTTGTTAGAGACGACCCAGTCAAGAAGATGGCCGTTGTCCATTGTGGGCTCTTGGTTGTTGATCTCAAAGTCAATGTTGTTTAGGGATCTTTGAAGTTTACTAGTTTCTTTGTCTTTTGTATCGCCAAACCAGCGGTTAAAGTCACCCATGACTAGTGTGGCTGTGTTGGGTCCTTTAAGCATATTGAGTTGATGCGTTATTTCGTCGTTGGAACCGGATTCTCGCAGGTAGGCTGGAAAACAAAGGGCTGCATAGTCTGACTCCTCCCTCGCTTTCGGCCTTCACTGACACTCTGGAGCCTGGGCTGGCTTGACTGAGGGCTCCTGCCAAAGATAAAATCAACACAAAGGGCTTTCCCACCCTGGAGGCTAGGGGAAGGATTGGAAAAGGACAAGGAACACTAAAATAGTGAAAATAGAAGACAGGGGCAATTTTGGTCAAATGGGCATGCATGGGTGACTTTACCGCAGCTGTGGAAACAGCCTGCGATAAAGGTTCAACGAATTAGTAAAAAGGTTCACTGCCACCAGCCATTTAGGATAAGCGTGTTACAGTGAGAATGAGAAAGGGGATACACTGTATCCCCCCAGTACTCCACATAAGGTGGGGTGTGCTGGTCTCATCAAAATAAAGTTTAGAGAGGATAAAATATCCGTTCTAGCCTTAGGAACTGTAGTTCTCACAAGGTTAGCCAGAGAAAATTAAAAGGGGAGCCCAAAGGGCAACCCAGCAACAATAGGCTGTAAATGCCACACATTGTCAAAGAAGATACAATTAAAAGGAAACCATGGAGAGTCTTAAAAGTTGACACCCATAAAAAGAGTAAAAGTATCTGAGTGTGGAAAAAGGTTCCCACTCACTGAGCTATAAGGAAAAATAATCCACCAGTAAAGTAAAATGTTCTGGGGGTCTCACAAGTGAGGGAGATTTAGCACTAAACTTAAAGGATAGTTCCAGGACTTTTTTTTATTGTCCCTACGGTTCGGCCATGTGTTTTTAAGCATAACTCGGTAGATCGTAGAAAACTTTCCTATGGACCTTACCCGACTTTTCGTCCATTAACGCACTCGAAATCAGCCGCCATTTTCTGATAATCCTATCATTTCCCCCCATCGCCCTGGCTCACCTGCTTTTGCGGCACTAAATCAAATCCCCCGCCCCTGAGCCTGACATCAGCAGACGCGTACCGCCCATTTCCCAACGCCAAAGCACGTTTCGTGTCAACAATCGCTGCGCCTCAGCTAATGACGTGTCGCCATGGAAATGGCAGGACGCCTCTTTCCTCAATAAGTATAAACACACTGTTTCACAACACACAGCAGCAGATTTTCGATTCCATTACTCTCTCGGTGTTACTTTGAGTATTCTGTGACTCGTTTCTGTGCTCTGGTCAGCTACCTTCGCCGCTTCTAGGCCTTGTGAACACCTGTACCATCTCTGTAAATTATTTTACTTTCTTTACCACACAATGGCTACAATAATGCCGTATATGTACGAGCCCGAGTACACCGAGCAAGAACTACTGGAAAGGCAAGCACGCAAAAACGATGGGGATTCGGACGGCAGTTGGGAGGACCAGTCAACGGATGAAGAGCCTGGACCATGTCGCATGGACGGCGTCTCCACCTGGTGCACGTGCAATCGGTGCGAGCTAATGCCAACTGAGGAGAACTGCTGCTGCCGTGAAAATTCCGGGTGCTTGGCCTACATTTCGGAAGGCGAGCCAAGTCCGCAATGCATCACCGAGCTGCCAGAGTTCAGGGAAGCCTGCCTCTCACGGACCGTGTTGAGGATGATGATGGTGCTTATGCACGAACTTCGTGGCACTGTTCGTCCGCGTAATCCGAGTAACGAGTAAGTATACTCTGGTTTTGATGTCAGTGATGCCACTACTATGTCATGGTCGTCTCCCACATATAAAATTACATCTACATATCATTCGAATGCATGTAAATTGGTTCCATATTGTGCATTTTCTAGATAGAATTTTTTTCAAAGCAGAATGACATTTTTTACCTGAATCGACAGTGATAAGAAAGTTTTGTCATTTTAATACAGTTTGCATCTTTCATTTTCACAGGTGGTACAGGCTGGTGGCCTATCGTTGCTTCACTTGGTGGCTTCACGGGAGGCTCGGACACCGCGTTCGGAGAGTAATACCTGCCTGTGCGGTACTTGCCATTAGACAACATTTCCCCAGCGACAGTGGACAATACCGCGGATTTTCCCTGGATGTGCTGCAACCGGAACTTTACAATGTGTAATGTTTATTATTTATGTTCAATTGAAATTAAGATCTAAAATAAAACCCAACATATATTTTAACAATGGTTGTTTTGATTTTTTAAATGAATCTAGTGTGTCTCCATTGAATAGTCTTCCTGTGCCTTGTCTTGTCACACCACATGTCTCCGGCCAGCATCCTCCCTCACGCTGGCTGCCCACCTTCAATCCACATAACCGTTGAACCCATATGCAGCAGACATACATATGTTATTTTGCGGGTTGGCATCAAGCCTCCCGGCCTTGCCTCCTCCCCCAAAAATACTTACCACACCACTTTGTTCAAGCGTTGGCAATAAAAGGAAGGCCGTTGGATTTTATTGATACAAAACATGGTTATAGGTAAATAATCAATATGGTTGATCATAATAAATCATCCTTTTGGGCACCGGGTACAGAGATGACCCCCTCTGGCCCGTGCCGCCTTGCCACCACAGGCCAGCCTGCTGCTGACTAACTGCCTAGGCATCCAGGGTCTCCAGGGTGAACTGCACCCATATATTCTCCTGGGAGGCTGAGGTATTTATAAACTCACCCCCCTGCCTTCCATGTACTAGATCCTTCAGCCTGCCTCTTACATGCAGTTAGATGGCCTCTCCTTGGTGAGGCCCTGCGGCAAACGAGTCTTGTCTGCACGACCAGCGCCCTAATCCACACCCCCCCCGCTCTATCAAAGGCAGTTCGTACCGGGGTACTTGCGCTGCCAAGTGGAGCTGTCAGGGAGCGATAAAGGCCAAGAGGTGCCAAAGACCATGTACACTTCAAAGTGGTCTATTGAGCATGGGTTGTTGTTCCCATGTCTACCTCCAGACCCCGTGTCTCCTGCCAAGCATCCCCCCTCACGCTGGACGGCCCCCTGCAATCCACATAAGTGTGTCTCCATTCACGAGTCTTCCTGTGTCTTGTCTGCACGACCACCGCCCCAATCCACCCCCCGCCCTATCAAAGGCAGTTTGCACCGGGGTACCTGCGCTTCCAAGTGGAGCTGTCAGGGAGCGATAAAGGCCAAGAGGTGCCAAAGACCATGTACACTTCAAAGTGGTCTATAGAGCATGGGTTGTTGTTCCCATGTCTACCTCCAGACCCCGTGTCTCCTGCCAAGCATCCCCCCTCACGCTGGACGGCCCCCTGCAATCCACATAAGTGTGTCTCCATTCACGAGTCTTCCTGTGTCTTGTCTGCACGACCACTGCCCCAATCCACCCCCCGCCCTATCAAAGGCAGTTCGCACCGGGGTACTTGCGCTTCCAAGTGGAGCTGTCAGGGAGCGATAAAGGCCAAGAGGTGCCAAAGACCATGTACACTTCAAAGTGGTCTATAGAGCATGGGTTGTTGTTCCCATGTCTACCTCCAGACCCCGTGTCTCCTGCCAAGCATCCCCCCTCACGCTGGACGGCCCCCTGCAAACCGCATAATGCCACGACATATACACGTCATTCATTCACAAACACACCCCTGTTTCGAATTCTTTATAACCCACTTCATATTTCTAATGAGCACTTCTTTGCGCTTTGCTAGTCAACCCGTGAAGGTGCTGGTTATCTGCTCTTCGTCTCTGTGAACTTCTGTGACCACTTCGAGGAAACTCCTCAGTTTGCAACCTGTGAACTGCTCCCTGTTCTACGACAAGAAACTACTCTGATCCCTGCATCTAACTGTTTGTTCGTCAAGGTAAGGCCATGTACCATAATCATTTTGCGTCCAATTTCTTTTCGTTCAAGACAGTACATGCAAGGAACTAGTCACATGTTCTGAGTTTTCATTGGTATTCATAGAGAATTGTTGATCTTTACTTTTCAGAACTTTCCACAATGCCTGCCTGTTCCATTGGCGGTTGCCCTTCAAAGACCCATAATAAATCTGAAGGTACTATAATGCATGTTTTCCCTAAGACAATAGATCAGATAAGAGAATGGGTCCGATATTGCGGATATCCACCGTCTGAGCTTGAAAGTAGAGTCCTAGAAGTCTTTGCGGACAAGAGGGGTGATCGATACAGCATCTGCAGCAGGCACTTTACCTCTGACATGTACTCCACATCAACAGGAAGGTTGGGCAAAAAAAAGCCAAGTGGGACACTGCGCTTGCAGTCTTGGTTAGTGTTAGATGGAGGGCAGCAGGTGACTGGGTTGTGTGGGTATATTGCCCATATACACCACTGTGAGGTAAAGTTAAGGAGGAGTGTTTCCAGTCTCACTGCGCCAACACATACAAATTTAAGACACTGCTTGGTTTGCAGTTTTATTAGGTGAGTATGGTACAGCCTAACACGTGTTTCGAGCAACACTGCTCTTCCTCTGAGGCTTGTACATCAAAATTAAAATTAAATTAAATATTGGTCAACCATATAAGGGGTTGTAAAGGTAACAAAATAAATAACGAGAAAAACATAGAAATAAATGCAAAGCAACCATAAAGTGCAAATTCATGGATTTCAAAATTTAAGAAGTACCATGGGGCAGTAGGGATGATATGACCCCCAATTTTTAAGATAAGTAGGTCACATTTATGCCCCCATTAGTTAAGAGGCGTGAGTAAAATTATATAAGGCAAAAACGTTTTAAGTCCAAAAGTAGCAGAAAACACCGCAAACAACAGAAAATCAGTTCGATTCCAAACACCTATCGCTGCCAATATGCCAATCCCAAACATACCACAAGGGGCACCAGGGGTGGCAATCAACCCCGGCGGAAACGCCCCTGCCGTGCCACGCAGGATGACAAGAGCCTATCATCAACAACAATTGATGAACCAGAACCGCTGAATCTTGTTTGTAATTTGAGTAAGCATTGTCTCTCTACTGCTGAACATGCTGTGCTCAATAAAGGTTTGTCTTTTGCACCATCCGGGCTCAATAACTTTGTGGATATTCAAATTGACATTTTCAAGTTTATTCGCAAACTTAAACTCAAAAAATTCTTTGCCACTCAGATCAAAATCTTCAAACCTCAAACATCAGCACCAGTTCCATCAGACATCACGCTCCAAACAATGCTCAATACCCATATACTTATGACCCTGGAAGATGCAGACATACAGTCAGAATCAACAATTTCTAATATTTTAAATGAACTAGACATAGATCAACAGAATCTGTCGATTAAAGAACTTAGTTCGAAATCTAAATTTACACCTACATTTGCTCAAGATAACATTATTGACACCTTTCATCAAGCAGTAATCAAGGATATCCATTCTACGATTGACAAACAAACTATTTCTTTCAAGAATAAATCGAAACAGAATCTAAATCTAGCGGAACGTGCCGCTCTCCGGGAACTGGCAGACAATAAGGACCTCATCATTAAGGAAGCAGATAAAGGCGGAAACGTAGTGATAATGAACAAGGTAGATTACATCACCATGGGACTTGCTCACCTTAATCAGGCAGGCTGCTATCTACAGCTACCATCTAATCCTATTCGTCAAATTCAATTAGAGATCAACAAAATGATCTTAGAGTGGCACAAGAAAGGAGTACTATCAGACACTGAACGACAATTTTTAATTTCAGACGGTCCAACCATGCCAACCATTTACTTTCTGCCTAAACTACACAAAAGGTATACTAGTATACCCGATGGCAGACCAATAGTGAGTGGAAGAGGAGGTGTTTTGGAACCCCTTGCGCTATATATTAATCAATGTTTGTTACCTGCCATGCTCACCACCACGGCATATATTAGAGACACAATGCATGTCCTACAAATCCTAAATGACTTACCTTTTCAACAAAATTTATTGATGGTGACATTAGATGTCAAATCATTATATACATCGATTAAACACGATATGGCTATTCAAAGTGTGGAATACATTTTCCGTAATACCTCAGCATCTTACTATGTGCATATTGAAATGCTTAAGCAATTTATTATGTTTGCTTTGGAGAACAATGTGTTCCTCTTCAATGATGTGTATTTCAAACAACTCATTGGGATTGCTATGGGCGCTAGCTTCGCCCCAGCATTAGCCAATATCTTTATGCATAATTTTGAACAGCAATTTGTGTTCTGCACACATGCCTACACCTCATTTATTTACCTTTGGAAGCGTTATATAGATGATGTATTTATGCTTTGGACAGGTAACTTAGAACAACTCGAGGCTTTTGTGAATATGCTTAATTCAAACGCATGGGGCATACAATTCACTCACTCTTCCAGCGCCACTACTATTGATTTCCTGGATCTCACTATCCGCATTTCGGACTGTGGCTTCACAACCAAAACCTTCAGGAAAACTACTGCAGTTAATTCAATTCTGCATGCTGACAGTTGTCACAAAAAACATGTGATTTCAAACATACCTAAGGGAGAACTGATTAGAGCACGTCGGAATTGTACAACGTTGAATGAATATTATCTTGAAAGTCAATCAATACAAAATAGATTTTTACAAAGGGGTTACTACCAACCTAAAATAGCTGCCACAGCCCGTCAAGTCAGCTTGTTAGAGAGAGATACCTTACTCCATCCCAAACAAATGAATCATCGACAAGGTCCAGACAAGATTCGACTGATTACTCGATATAATTCGGATAGTCATGTACTATACTCTATCATGAAGAGACATTGGCACTTACTGCAATTGGATACGGATATCAGTAACTGGATTGACCCATTTCCTAATTTTACTTTTAGTAAAGGAAGGACTCTAAAAAATTTACTCAGCCCATCATTCATGCCTAATGAAGATCGCCAAACAACATGGCTCAACCAAGACAAATTCAAAGGCTTTCACAAATGTGGCAGCTGTTCCATGTGCCCATATACATTAGAAACTAATAATGTTTTGTTTAATCCTGGGCAAACACATCGGATTGAGTCATTCATTAATTGTAATACCAAATACACGGTCTACTGCATCATTTGTGTCTGTGGTAAGAAATATATTGGGAGTACGATCAGGCCCCTCAAAACCAGAATTCGTGAACATCTGTCGACCATTGCTAGCCAGGATGCCAAATTCCCGCTAGCATCACATTGGCAGAAATTCCATCAGCTTGATCTCAAACAAAACATTAGATTTGTAGGGCTTGTAAAAGTGACATTACCACAAAGAGGCGGTAACCTCACTCTGATTCTCCGCCGATTGGAAGCACGCCTCATATGCCAATACAGAACAGTAATTGAGGGTCTGAACACGGACCATGAACTTTCAGTCTTTCTATAATAATGTTTCATTTAATTTGCTCAGACTATATCGAAAGCCCTTCTATTATTGCCTAATTTAGTTTTAAGTTTCTCCTCCTATTGTCTTTCCTGGTCTGGTTCTATATCCAATTGTGTTCGTGTCTTTCACATAACATTATTTAACTTAGTCTTATCCTATGACTATATGAAATTTTAGCAATCGCTGTGCACAAGGTTTAGGAGTGGGCAAACAGTTTTAGACAAACAATTCCCGGAATCCATCAATTTAGTAGAGAGCGAGTCCGTCTTATCACCCTTGCCAAGAGTTGTAATCTACCTCTTAGCTGCTCAATGCATTTATATCTCAAGGTATACATATAGTTGCCAATCATAATTTATCAATTTGGCCCTCTATAACACTTTACATCACCATATTGGAGAGATGTATTTGGTCTCCATGGCAACCTGAGATTTTTATTGGAACACCATTTAGAATTCTGTTATTTCTCCATAACTTTCAGTTGGACAATTGCTTAAATGAGTTTCAATATATTAGGTTTTGAAAATATCATGCACTATTTCGCGCGAGGCGTCTCTTTATCATTTTTCCAATTGAAAGTAACAGTATTTTAACCCTTCCAAAATGGCCGACATGAGTTTAGATGGGGTTCGACCATTTTGGAGTATACAGCGATAAGCAGGTCAATAAAAACAACAGTTCACACAGCGCATGCGTGGGGAATAGATCGTTCAGTCAGGACCACCGGGGTAAGTAACTGTCGCCGGTCCCTAGAACACCCTTCAATATGTGTTCGCATGCCCACCTGTCTATAATTAGACAAGCGGCTAGCGCTCTAACCTAATGATTTACCTCTCTTTCTTTTACGGCTTTGCTCCAATGGAATGCTTATTCGGATCAACTGTTTTGTTACATCTACAGTCGGATATATTAACTGGGTAGCTTTCCGCAATTGCGAGGAATATAACAAGGTATGCCATAATTATTTTAAATTGCATAATTTAGCAACTCCAAATTGATTAATTACGACCAATGCCATAATCAATATCATTTACTTTAGGTTTGTACCTTCAGTACAACTACAACACGTAATCACGTATGTTCAACAATCAATCCAAGGTACCTTATATTTAGTTTTTTTTAAATTAAATTAAACCTTACATTTTTTGGCCACTGTGAATACACTGCAATTATGCACTAACAGTTTTCCCATTGTTTTGTCTCTCTCTTTTTCTCCGCTCCTTCTCAACTCTACAACTTTGTTTCCAAACTGTTTATGCAATTTGAACCCACCATATTAACACGGTGGGTTTCCTTATTATCTGGTTGACAATGCTAAATGTATACAAATGGATCTGTGGGATCACCCACTAATGTATTAATTCCATATGCATTGCATGGTATAATGTTTTCTGCTACTTTTGGACTTAAAACGTTTTTGCCTTATATAATTTTACTCACGCCTCTTAACTAATGGGGGCATAAATGTGACCTACTTATCTTAAAAATTGGGGGTCATATCATCCCTACTGCCCCATGGTACTTCTTAAATTTTGAAATCCATGAATTTGCACTTTATGGTTGCTTTGCATTTATTTCTATGTTTTTCTCGTTATTTATTTTGTTACCTTTACAACCCCTTATATGGTTGACCAATCTTTAATTTAATTTTAATTTTGATGTACAAGCCTCAGAGGAAGAGCAGTGTTGCTCGAAACACGTGTTAGGCTGTACCATACTCACCTAATAAAACTGCAAACCAAGCAGTGTCTTAAATTTGTATGTGTTGGCGCAGTGAGACTGGAAACACTCCTCCTTAAATGTACTCCACATCATTGCTAATAAAGAAGAACACACCGCGAGCGAGGCGAAAATTGCTCTCAACCGCTATTCCCACTCTATTCGTCCACATCCCTCCACTGGTGAGTCAAGTTTACGTATTTATCTCTCGGCCTTGCGGTAGTGTGTAGTATTAGCTAACAATAATTTCCCCATTTATGTATCCACTCAATATGAAGGCGGAAGATTCTCCATCCGTGTCGTTATTGCAGTCATCAGCCACTTCAAGCGCCTATCGGGTAATCTTACTTGGCTATTCTGCCACTGACTTGTTTTAGGCATGTAAATCAATAGTTTTAATTTATCGTGTAATTATCTTACCTAATGGTACACCCTTGTACTCGTCCTCTAGTCTTTCTTTTCAGTTATAATTATTGTTATCCAAAATAATGCAAGTACTGTCTTTCAGGGAGATGCTGAGGAGTCCAACGTATTGACGACTACCGTTGATGTCACTCAGATGCTCGAGGTACGTTTCCGGACAGTTCCATCGATGGAGATCATCAGATCTTGCATTCTTGTAGCGTGATTGTTACACACAATGTTTCTTTCGTTTTTAGCCATTGATATGTCCTTCTGTCGTTGCCCTCCTATGTGTCTTCTTTTTTCAATATTGTGTTCATTACTAATGAAAGTCCTATGTTTCAGGGAGTTGATGGAGCATTAGTCCAAGAAGAAGGGGGAGCATGCAGTTACGGGTCGGCGCAACAGCTTGCAGAAGTGTGCACCGCAGTTACATCGTCCCTTGATGTTCTTATGCATTTCGAGGTATGGATCCTGACAGTTCGATCAAGCGAAATCATATGACGTGATTACATCCGCTATACTTCCTTCTTTATTAACGCAAGTACTATGTTTCAGGGAGATGACGGAGCTTCTTCTACAAGAACATCACCCCTAGTAGTTGATGCAGATCTCTGGGTGGTGACACTTCCAACGATCGAGCAAATCGAATGATATTTAGATATCCATTATTTATTTTAGACAACTGATCATTTGTGCAGGTCTATTTAGATGAGCCGTTGACGCCTGCACAAAGTTTCTGTTCTTTTTATCAAAATAGAAAACCATACTAATGAAATTACTGTGTTTCAGGGAGTTACTGAAGCATCATCTTCAATAATATCATCAATGGAAGTCTATGAGGAGCCCGAGGTATGGATCTTGACAGTTCCATCTAACTAGATCAACTATGCGTGAATAATTGTCGTTTGAATGTTCTACACAAAGCGTTCATTCGTGTTTTGCTATTGAGATGTACGTGGGTATTGGTCCCCAAGTACATTTTGTGTTTTCGATATTATTATACATATTAATGAAAGTTCTATGTTTCAGGGAGTCGATGTAGCGTCAGTGCGTGATGGATGTGCTTATCATGAAAATATAGTCGTTGCAGCGCAAGAGGAAGTGGAGACATGCACACACGAGTCGGAGCAACAGCGTCCTGATGTTGAAGTTCGAGGCAAGAAAGTTTCAAAGAAAAGAAAGCAAAAGAAGGTTAGTGTCCTGGTCACTATATTATGTTGTTTTTCACTGTTAATAGTTCAATACTGTAAGTTGTGTTTAAACTGAACATCCCTTTTCCAATCTGTCCTCTAGTTGCGAGTGGGTGTACGAACTAGATCTACACAGACAGTGAAGCGAACGAGAGATGTTGCTTGTCAAACCTTTTGGCAGGGACTTGAGACTGGAGATGCATCGTGCCAATGGGAAGAATATGAAGTGATTGACAACGGAGCTATACCACATCCAGCCATTGATAGTGAATGTCCTCCTGGTAGTTCGGATGCAGTCGGAGATCAGTTCACAGAATCCACACCCGCAAAAACTAAGACCGCGAGAAAGTTGAAGAAATTGTCTTATTCACCCATCGCCGGAGAAGGAACAGATGTTGCAATGGAAGAGAATGAAGTGGACGACAATGAAACACCATCAATATCACTGAACATAGCGGAAGACGATATCAGAGATTCTACCTTTCATGTGAGTGACATGTCCTCAACGTTACAGGCCGAACCAGCTGGGATGCAGAGTGACAGTATAAGGAAAGAGGCCAAATTCATTGTATTCGATAGTTGTTTGATTGATATTATTATTCGGATGAAATGTGGGCATTCGGTTGGTGGGGAAGTATGTGGGGAGCCATTGATTAATGTGACTCGTGCAATTCGAGGCACTAACCTTAAAATACATGCCACCTGTACAAAATATCATCCTTTCTCATGGTCTGCACAACCCATGCTGGGGCAACTGCCAGCAGGCAATCTACTTTGTGCAGCGGCTGCACTTTTTAGTGGTTCAAGTTTTAAAAAGTTAGAGTCTTTCTTTCAGTTTGTGGGAATCCATTTCATTGCGAAAACTCAGTTCTACAAATACCAAACCGATTATCTATTTCCAGCCATTAGCGAAGCTTGGAGAATGGAAAAAATGTCTATTGATAGTACATTCGCGGGCAAACGGTTCAGGCTAGCCGGTGATGGACAGTGCGACAGCCCAGGATTTTCAGCCAAGTACTGCACCTACCACTTTCAGGACATGGAAAGTAAGAAAATTGTGAGTTCGGTGGTCGTGCAGGTGTCACAAAGTACATCCTCAGTGGCCATGGAGAAAGTTGGCTTTGTAGCATCATTGCAAGAACTACAATCGCGGGGAATGGTGATCGGCCTGATAGCCACGGACAGACACGTTTCAATTGCCAAGACAATGAGAGAACAGTACAAAAATATAAATCACCAATTTGACGTTTGGCATCTTGCAAAAACAATCAATAAAAAAATGTCGGCTGCAGGTAAAAAAAAAGATATGCAAGGTATTTCACAGTGGTCCAAGTCAATCAGCAACCATCTCTGGTGGAGCTCAAAAACATGTGGAGGGTCGTTGGAAATTCTACTGGAAAAATGGCGGTCAGTAATGCTACACTGTACCAACGTTCACCGTTGGAACACAAACCAACATTTCCACAATTGTGAACATGGCCATTTGTCCACAGAGGAGGCACGGAAGAAGTGGTTGATTCCTTCATCACCCACTCACAAAGCCATTGAAAAGATTGTATTTGATAAAACTATAACAAGAGATTTGAGGGGACTCACGGAATTCTGCCACACAGGAGATTTGGAGGTGTTCCACAATATGTGCCTAAAGTACAGGCCAAAACGATTTCATTTTGGCATGGAGGACATGATAAATCGGACTCTTCTAGCGGTCTTGGCACATAACCATAATGTTGGCCGTCAACAAAGTAGGACGACCGGAACTTTAGGGACGCTTCGCTACAATAAGGCCTTCACTAAAAGAAGTAAACAATGGGTGATCAAACCAGTGTTTGAGGATATGCAATATGAGTTTATTGAGAGACTTATTGTTGACGTCCTAGATAGGCACATAAATGGAGTTGTGAACGAACCTGTGCAGGGACAACTGCATTGCCACCCAACATTGCCTCTGTTCCATGTCCACCTAAAGAAGAGCTCATTGAGAAATACACATCACGGTTTAAATGATTGTAATTTGATTGTCTGTTCTCTCGAGTCTCCTCATGTCGCAGGCCCATTGAATATGTGTATCTATGTAATGTGTAAATAAAAGTGATTGCTCAGTGTACATGCAATGTGTCTATCCAACCTTGTTCATTTGCGCATTAAATTAAACCAAACAGTAATATAAATCATTTTTCAAAAAATATAGAATGTCTCCGTATTTATGGTTCTCTGGGGCTGCAAAGCACGCAGACAAAATGCAAAGATGGAGTGTAAATTTCAAGTCCTGTGAGATGGCCTTGCACTGAATGTAGCTAACTACGAATGTGTGCTCGTTCAAAGTGAAGGTCAGCTGCTTTGATTTTTTGCTCGGGTGCCGGAATGGCCCACGACTCAGTATAAGGTTCTATTGTTATTTGACCTTGACAGGCCGGGACCATTCCGAAAGACTTCTTTTTGGGGGTGTGGGGCAATAACGTAAGAAACGATAATGAATATAATTTCAGAAACGAAAGCCATTTCATGTTCGTTCATTAGAAGAAATAACGTCGGCATAGAAGGAGTGGTATTTCGGGGCTGCCCTACGCACAGACACAATGGAAAATGCAAATATAATGTAAGTAACTCTTTAGATGAGTTTATACCGCAATTTAATTACTATACAGTAGCTTTAAAGACGGGTTAAGTTGTACTTGTTCGTTCTATGTGGCATATTGTTTTGTACCGCGCACTATCTTGAGGAGAACCATCTCCTTTTACGGAAGCACCTCAAAACCTTCCTCTTTGCTTCTGCTTTCTCTCTCCCTCTCCCCTGCTACAACTGGTCCACTGTCTGCGACCTCGGTCCTGGGCCCTTCCACTCTCCACCTGCACTGCCTCCCTGTCAACCCCTGCACTGGGGGACTGTCTCAGTATCCTACAGCCCCCCCTTGACGTATAATACCCAGTTGCACTGTCCTAGCTATGAAATAATTTCCCGACCTAATATATAAAATGAATAATTTTAATAAAGATCTGATGGTGAGACTAATTTCATTTTTTATGTTTTTCAAACAGGTACATCATCCATTATTGCATGTGTCACGAGTACCAGACACCGGCGGATGGGTTTTTTAACCGCCAGTTGCTTCTCTGCGTGAACAACGTTACCACCCTGACCATTTTATGGGACGATCGCCAAGTACAAGTATGCCCTTACGCGGTACTAAAGGCTAGATGCAACATACAGACAGTTGTGGTGGCCTAGTGCCTCGTTGTTGGAACAGCCATGCGATTATCAGTGCGACCGAAGAGCTTATTTTATCGTAAACCAACACCCTGTATACTGCACACGAACATCGCTTGCCTCAAGACGAACTATTTTGGATCGAGAGCAAATGAAAATGCAAATCGCTGAATATTCTCAAAACATTTGATGTCGAATAAATGTACTTTGCCAAATGTACAATCTTGCAGTTTGCTTTTAAACCACAGTTTTATATTCCGAATTGTGGCGCTGTATTGTGAGATGATCTAAGACCCTGTGTACAGCAAAGGAACATCGCGTGCCTCAAAACGAACTTTTTGGAACGTGAGAAAATAAAAATGCAAATCGCTGAATATTCTCAAAACATTTGATGTCAAATAAATGTACTTTACCAAATTTACAATCTTGCGGTTTAATTTAAAAGTACAATTTCATATTCCCAATTGTGGCGCGCTGTGTTGTGTGAGCTCATCTGTGTTGATTTCCTGGTTCTGTGTGGAGTCGCGTAGAAGACGCCTGGGCGCGTTTGCCTACGCAGCTCAGTCACGTCACGGATAGAGGCGGGGAATATGAATGTTTTGATAAAGTCTGTTTCAGGGGCGGGGGATTTGATTTAGTGCCGCAAAAGCAGGTGAGCCAGGGCGATGGGGGGAAATGATAGGATTATCAGAAAATGGCGGCTGATTTCGAGTGCGTTAATGGACGAAAAGTCGGGTAAGGTCCATAGGAAAGTTTTCTACGATCTACCGAGTTATGCTTAAAAACACATGGCCGAACCGTAGGGACAATAAAAAAAAAGTCCCGGAACTATCCTTTAAAATCTTACCCAACAACCAAAAACCCTCAGCATGTCGCAATGCAATGGTGACATGTCTTCCAATCCTCTCTAAGTAACTCAAACATAAATGCTCATCCACGTATGCAGACTTAATAGAATCTGATCCAATTGTCCACCCCAAGTGACCTTGTGTCTGCACTTCCTCTACCCCTCACATTCGATAATTATCTGCGTCACTTTCTTTGGTTAGCATTTTGATTTTTAGTTTCCTTTTTTATCTGTTCTTGTCAATCGCTCTTTATTAGTCTGTTAATTATTCTTCTTCTCCCACTCTTCTTTTTACTCTCTCTGCTTCTTTTTCCTTCATAGAAACGTCGCTCCTTGCCCCTTTTTGCACCCAAACTGTGTAATGTGCTCTCTGTGTTTGTACTCCTGCTCTCATCTATCGGCAGTTTTTCAAAATATTTTTTTTTAGAAGACTCACTTGCAAGGTTTATCCATTCTGACTGCTTTACCATCAGTTAATCGTAATGTTATTCACATAAAGCCTTGTATGTAGAGCCTCCTTAAAACGCAAATAACAGAATATAATTACCAACCGGCCCCGATGCTCATCAGGTGACTCTCAAAGTGACTCAATCCCTCCTTGAGTCGGCCAATCCTTCTGGATCCAAACTTTACTCCCATTCATCAAATGATACCCAAGTCTTTCTAGCCCCCTGAATCCCATTACCTAGAACTTCCCACTCCTGATTTGTGGATTCATCCACCAAATCGCATTTTCTCTGGGAGACGGCATATTACACTAAGTCACTCTATGCACCTGCATTTTCTATGCCTAAATCACTGACTTCCCAGAGCCCCCTGATCTAGATGAGCAAAACATCACTCAGTAGTCCCAAAAAAACCAGATTCACTATTTCTTTGGTTTAACTTCTCTCCCTGAACAACTCATTTCGGATAATTCCCCCTATTGCACCAAGTCACCTTATCAACCTAGGTTGTCCTGTCACCTTATCCAAATGAGTCAACCCAGCCCCCCGCTCCCCGCTCCCCCGATTAACCTCATCCCTTTGCCACTTACATGTTGACATTGGCGCCAATCGTCAGCATGTCCTGCAGGCATTTGGCCACCATCGCAGTGTCGCCAGTAGAATGATTCCCTCCCCAGTAATCAAGCCAACCAGTGTAATACTCCGAATTCACCTGTGGAATGAGACAAAGAGAAAACAGAAGATTGAGATGGAGGGATAATAGGAGTCAGATAGAGAATTATAAGAGGTGAGATACAGATTGACAGGGTTTTGATAGAGAATAATAAGAGACTGGATGGTGGATAATAGCAGGGCTGAGATGCAAATGACTTGATAAGGGATAACACAAAGTCTGAGATATAGGGATAAGAGAAGTTCGAGAGAGCATAATAAGAGGTTAATCAAAGCAATGAGATGCAGGATGAGAGGAGTTTGATAGAGAATGATAAGACTGCCTTGACTGGAACATAGGAGAGCTGAAATACAGGATGAGAGGGGTATGTAGAAGAAAAGAAGAAGTGTGAGGCACGGGATAAGAGGGTTTTTTACAGAGGAAAACAAGATGGGTGAGATAAAGGATGAGAGGGTTTTGATAGTGGATATAAAGAAGGATGAGATACAGGATAAGAGGAGTTTCCTAAGGGATAAAAAGTGAAAAGATACAAGGTTACAGCGGTTTGATAGAAAATACTAAGAGGAGTTTGATAGAGGATATTACGAAGGCCGAGATACAGGATAAGAAGGATTTGTTAAAGGATAACAGGAGAGCTAAGACACAGGATAAGAGAGTTTCAATAGAGGCTAATAAGAGTTTGATAGAGTATAATAGAAGGACAGAGATAAAGGATCATGGGATTTAATAGAAGACAATATGGGGGTTCAACAGAGCATAGTATGAGGCGGATAATAAATGTTAGAGAGGTTCAATCGAAGATAATATGAATGCTGGGATAAAGGGTGAGGGGGTTCAATAGAGAATAATACGAGGTGCTTGACAGATGATACAAGGAAGGCTGAAATAAAGGATAAGAACTTTTGATAAAGCATGACAGGATGGCTGAGTTACAGTATTAGAGAACTTTTGCATAGGATAACAAAAGTCAAATATGAGTGTGAAAAGCAGACAAGGCTGGCCTTTGTGAAAAGCAGTGGGAATGGGATCTTACACAAAATTCAAGATTCAGTCAAATGACTCAGACAATAAACAGACTATTTACAGCATGACAATATAACACTACACACAGCACTGGAAATAGTGCAAACCTCAATGCTCTAAGCCAAAGGGTTCAAAATCTGTATCAGTTTGAACGTACAACACAAAGTTCTATTAAAGAGCAATTGAAGTATGCTAGTATGGCCTTAGTGAGGAAAGTAATTAACCCACGTTAGGAAAGATTTCTCTTTAGGCAACTTCTAATGGACTCCAAACTTGTTGCTTTTGAACATGTCCTGACTTTTTACAGGGAGACCACCTGCTAATTTTTGTCATGGGGAAACTGTTTCCCTTTTGCCTTTTTATCATTCTGGTAACCTTTTTGCACGCAGCATCGTACAATGCAGTGCAGTGGGGATGACATGCATTACTCACCGTAATAGCATTTCTGATGATTGTATCTTCTTAGATTAACATGCTGTGCATATAGTCCGACATCTAATGGTAATCGCAGAGTATTGCATCTTTCTTTCGAAGATCGATAGGGGGCGTCGACATGGGCGTGACTGCAACACTATCCCTAACGTGACGTGTAGTGTACCCAAAATCCCTCACACATCAAGCTCCCTATTGTTGTATTTTTTCTGCCTTGAGGGAGCCTTATAGATAGCGTGAGCAAGTACAGAAGAGCAAAGGTGTAAGATGTCTATGTTCCTTCTAGACAGCGAGGGGAAGAAGGGTGAGCGCATGTGACTCTAAGCAGATACAATCATCAGAAATGCTATTACAGTGAGTAATGCATGTTTTCTGATGCTTGTGAATCTGCTTAGAATCAAATTATGTGCATAGACTAGCTTGCAGTACCCAGAGATGGTGGTGGGATGTGTGAAGGAACAGTAGCAAAGAAATGTCTTAGCACTGCCTGTCCCACCTGAGAATCAGACCTAGAGTGTGTATCTAGGCAGTAGTGTTGTGTAAAGGTGTGTGCAGCACTCCAGGTTGCTGCTTTGCAAATGGACTCGAGTGTGTTGGGAAGAATTCTCATAAATGTGCTAATTCCCTTCACCTTAGAGACCCCCAGCAACTTTGCTGGATTTTAAGGAATTGATTTTTTACCTGGAGAGAGTGTGCCCCTTTTTTCCTACTCTTTCATGTATTTTGAATGTCTTTTACTCTTGTATTTTCTTTGGTTATGGAGTTTTAGACAACTCCATAGGCATCATATTTTCGTATGTGTCACACAGCACCCTCAGTGCAGTGGCACAGGGAAACCTTTTCAGGCTTTCCCAAGGTTTAAATACCTTCTCTGGGATAAACTACCGTTTCCCAGAGTAAGTAAAGTGAAATTGACTTTACTAGTCCTTTCCATTTCCTAGACCCAGCACACCCTATCTTACTATAGAGCGCTGGAGGGGTTACCTAGTATCCCATGTGTCTAGAAACTCATGTAGCAGTCAAATGCTACTCTTTCCCCTCGAAAGGGCTGGTGGCAGTGGTTTTACAACAAACTACCATGATTTTTCCCAACCGCGAACGCTGGTAGCGTTAAATCGCAGGATCCATGTTTTTCAAGATGGCGTCTGAGCCCCCTTTGTTTAAACAGGTCCCGGTCTTCTTTTTTCGCCATTTCTTTTTGGAAAGGTCCTTCTAGAGTTTGTCTCTGCACGCCAAACCAGGTTTGGTCCCTTTGTTCTTTCGCCTTTTGCGGGCTTCAGGACTGACGACCGCCCCTGGCGCCGGAGTTTCTGGGGTGGGCAGGAAGTGAGGGAGGTGCCCGAAACTCCCTGTGCTTAGTCTCATAGGAGACCCAAATGTACTCTGGCGTGATTGGCTAGCTGACTGTCTGGCAAGGACAGCCACCCTGCTGGGTGAGTGACAGCTAGGATGGAATGAATGGGAGAGAACTCAATAAAAGGCGATTCTCTTGGAAGGACGAGTCGACCACTGGAACGAAAAAACCGAAGACGAGCTTGAAAGGACGGCTGCTGCAACTCCTGGACCGTTGATTTGCCCGGTGAAGCCCTGCTGCAGGTCCAAATAGCTAAGTTCACCTCGATAGAGAAGCCCTGCAAGGACGACTTCCCCCTTTGGGTTGGTGGGACCAATCAACCCGACACTAAGCCACCTGGATACCATTCTCTGAGCTGGTTGCATTTCCCTCAGAGTGCTGCAGGAAACCGAATAACCAGGGAGAGAGATAACAGCTTTGGTGCTTTACTACAGCTACCGGAATCAAAGATTTGCCAGTTGCCAGCTTTGCAATCAGTCCCAGTGCAGTGCAGGAGTCCCTCGACGTCCTCCCTCTTGTCCCCACGACTGAGGCTCAGGAACAGCGAGATCTGCAGGAACTGCCAGGAACAGAAGTCTTCAGCTACACCTTTTTCTTCATTTGTAAGGTACTGTGAAACGAGACAGAGTACTTACCTCTCGCTGTGAAAGTGCTTGAAACTTTCCCACCTTGTAGGCCTAATCAGCTTGTGACCCAATATATGATTCTTTTGTTTACAAACTACTTCTGAGAACTGTGCAAAGACTTTTCTGTTTAACTACCGGAACTGCTTTATCCTATACAAGACTTTAGCCCATTGACTTTGGCCTGACTTATTAACTCCTCTGGTGAACTCAAAGTATTTGCACTGTCTAAGAGTAACTTATCTTCTTTTTATTAACCTATGTCTTTTTGCTCCTACTTCAAAGTAGTAAATTCCTCAGAAATGTACAGTGTAAAGTACTGAAGTATATTTGTGTGTAATATAGATTGCCTCCTTCTAGTGAATGTTTTATAACTTACTGTGAAATAATTAAGTGTTTTACCAAGAAACCTTGAGTGTAAGAGTTTATTTGAATACTTGTGATTGTAGACCTCTGTGTAACATCATTACAGCTCACATTCCCCTCTTGAGATAAGCCTGGCTGCTCAGCAACGCTACCAAAACTGTGTAGTACAGACTTATACCAAAGGTTGGTTTGCTTACACCTGTAGTCCTAGTTGTGTGTAGTGGTCCCAAAGTGTACTGCATACAAACTCTGCCTAACAGAGAGGAACATTTGCAATGAATGCCATGGTAGCCCCTGTGCCCAGAGTAGAGTGTGCTCTAGGCGTGAAGGGCAGGTCTCTCTTGGCAAGAGCGTAACAGTGTGATGCAGTTTATTTTATTTATTTATTGCATTTATTTTACGCCCAAACCCAGAGGTACCACGGCGTAAGTTACAGAGTACTTAGTCTTAAGGTTTACCTAAATTAGTAGAGTACTATTTACAGATACATAAAAAAGGTTACCTATATACATGCATATATACATTTCTTGGCACGCTAACAGCAGTAAGATGCACACATGTTGGTCTTTGGCAAGTTAAACAGTGGTAAGCTTGATGCAGAAATGTGACTCGTGGGTGGTACAGTTCTCAATGTTGATGAGAATGGCAGGTAGGCTTCATGGTGGATCAGATGGGCGGAGGAGATGATAAAGGTATATTGTGGGGTTAGAATTTGTTAAAGAGCCATGTTTTCAATAGTTTCTTAAATTTGTTGAATGTGGGCTCGTTATTAATGTTGGGGGGGGGGTAGTGTTCCAAATTCTTGGTGCCGCTGTTGGGAAGTTGGTGTTCTTAAAGCGAGGCATGAATAGGTGGAGATGGGCATTAAATTGGAGTGTGCGATTGGTTGTTTTCTGGCTTATGCAGTGGTTGAGGTAACTTGGTGCCTTTCCAGCGATACATTTGTGAGCCAGGGTTTTCTGTATTATTCTTGCTTCGATTGGGAGCCAGTGGGCTTCTCTTCTGTGGTGTGATCTGTTCTCTTTTTTTTATGCCTAAGGCTGCTCTTAGTGCTTTGTTTTGAATGAGCTGCATTTTGTTTATGTTTTGTTTGGAGGTGCCTAACAGCAGTATGTTACAGTAATCGAT
Organism: Ambystoma mexicanum; assembly: GCF_040938575.1. NCBI lineage: Eukaryota > Metazoa > Chordata > Amphibia > Caudata > Ambystomatidae > Ambystoma > Ambystoma mexicanum. The sequence goes on along the minus strand of NC_090931.1, from coordinate 1,467,079,029 downwards.
CTTGGATAATATAAGTGCTCTAGCCAGAGTGATGCAGTTGTGTTGTGTGAGGAATGGTCTGCTTAGTGAGATTACGGTCCACTTTGAAATAGCTGATTTAGAGACAGGGTCCCCTTCTCTACCAGCTGCCACTGAAACGAAGAACAGGTTCGTTTTCCTCAGCGGCTTTGTCTTTTCCAGATAATAGACAACCACTCTCCTCACATCTAGTGTGTGAAGGATTCTTTCCGCCACATTAGTGGGGTTCTGGAAAAATGTGGGTAGTTCTATGGATTGGTTTACATGGAACTTAGAGATAAATTTAGGAACAAAGTGTGGGTGTGTGCGCAAAACCACCTTATCTTTGTGAAAGGGCCTGAAGTTCACTAATTCCCCTTATAGAGGTGATCGCCAAATGGAAGGCGGTCTTGTAGGTGAGTGCTTTAAGGCTGGCCTTGTGCATTGGTTCAAAGGGAGGCCCCATTAGTCTGGTAAGAACATCCAGGTCCCACCCGGAAGCTGGGTTGGAAATAGGGGGATGAAGCCTTTTTACCCCTTCCATAAATGTTTTAATTACTGGAATCTTCCACCACAAAACCTTGTTCTGGGACGTAGTGTACGCCGCTGAAAGCGCAGCTAAGTAGACCTTTAGAGAATTGAAAACCAGACCTGAATCTAACAGATGAGTTGGGTACAGGACAATAGGACTCATTCTGAGCCTGCCGGTCTGGAAACAACGGTGCTGCGTTGTTTCCGGACAAGCATATTAGAGGTCTGCGGGCGGATGCCGACCAGGCACCCACCTGCAGAGTTCTCATGGAAGCACCGGCACCGTTCAGTCCAGTGCTTCCATGGTCCCTGATCAGACTCTATGGGAATGGGGACTTAACAATTTAACGGCGCCCGACTTTCCGGTCCACCAGGGTTGTAATCCCCCAGTGTTACCGGGAAGTCAGGCGCATGTACATCATTACGGGTCCGGAGACAGCCCGCCGTTATCACCGGCAAGGTTACCGCTGGACCCGTAATGAGGCCCAATATGTTTAGGTGTGCATTCAATAGGATTGATGCCCTTGCCAATACACCAGATGACGAAGCTCTTGCTTTTGCTGGAGAAGCAATGCCTGGTGTTAGGTTTCCGTAGTGGAGGTGCCGAACTCTATGACCTCAGGAGACAAGCTGCTAAGCTGAGATTTGAGTGTTTCCCCCTGGTCTTGAGACAGCAAGTCCTAAGGGCATGGCAGCTACCTGGGGGGAGACAGGGTGGGAAACAGACATTGTCATGAGAAGGGAGAACCAAGGTTGGCGGGCCCACATCGGGGCCACCAAAATCATCCTGACTGGCTCTTGGTGCATCTTGTGCACCATTCTGTTGAGCAGGGGAATCAGGGGAAAAGCGTAGACAAATTTGTGTTTGAGAGCCCACTTCCATATGTTCTGGGAAAGTTTGTACAGCCCTCGAGAGTGAGTGCCCCCTTGTTTGTTTAAATAATACATGGCCGTAGTACTGTCTGTGAGAACTGTGTGTTTGGAAGGCCTTCAGGGCCTTGAACACTGCTAGCAGTTCCAACAAGTTTATGTGATCGGATGCTACCGCTGGTGACCACATGCTGTGCGCTGTCTGATGAAGGAGGTGAGCTCCCCACCCTGTCAGAGATGCATCTGTAGTGAGAGTGGCTTGTACTGCGGAGGTGGTGAAGGTTTTCCCCTACAGAAGGCCACCACTGCAGAGACTGAACGAGGGCTGCCGCAACAACCACTAGATCGTCCCATTGTCTGCAGGCCTGACACCATTGGCTCGAGAGCCACTCTTGCATGGGGCGCATGCGCAAGAGAGTGCGTGGAAATAGGTAGATCCAGGAGGCCATCATCCCCAATAGTCGCATGGCTTTGCGTACGGTCACCTCCTAACTGGCTACAAAGTGAGGGATCTGAAACAGCACGTTTTGACCCCTTTCTTTGGAGGGAAAGGCAAAGCCATCTTTGGTCCGAATTAGAGCCCCCATTAACTCTTTGACTTGGCTGGGGTGTAGACTGGACTTTTTCTGATTGATCGAGAACTGTAAGGTGAAGAGGAGATCTGTCGTCTTCTGGGTATTTGTTAGGCATGTTCCGTACGAATCCCATGTTATGAGCCAGTCGTCGAGGTAAGGATAGACTGGGATGGACTGCCTGCATAGGTGAGCAGCTACTACAGCCAGTACCTTCGTGAACACCCGCTGAGGCAATGCCGAAGGAAAGAACCTTGAACTGATAGTAACCTTGGGTACCTTCTATGGACTGGCAACATTGAAATATGAAAGTATGCATCTTTCATATCCAATGTGGCCATGTAGTCCCCCTGCAGCAACAGTGGGATTACTTCCTGCAGTGTTGTCATTCAGAAGTTTTGAGGTTTGTCATACTTTCTCGCTGGGCGCAGGTCTAGCACAGGGTGCATTGTGTGATCCTTATTGGGTATAAGGAAGTACTCTGAATAAGTATCCTTGTTTACCTGGTGAATGGGTACAATTTCCATGGCGCCCTTTTCCAGAAGGATCTGCACCTCTTCCAACAGGATGTGCAGGTGTGCTGGCGACAGGCGCCTGCTCTTCGGTGGGTATCATCGAGGTGGTTGGTGAAACTCTATGCAGTAGCCATGGGCAACAGTCTTTAACACCCACTGGTCTGATGTGAGCCCCTCCCAAGCGTGAATGAATGACAAGTGACCCCCGACCGGGGAGGCGCAGGAGGGGACCCAAATTGATGAGTCACTTTGAGGTGGAGGCCGGGGGGCCTCTTTAAGTAGATTTCCTGCCTCTACCTTTACCTCTACAAGGAACTCTCTGCTGATACTGGCTGTTACCGGAAGAGCCTTGGCCGGAGGACCAGGCGGTACTTCCAGAGCCATATTGTCTATGGGGAGACCGGGAAAGAGTGTCCACAAAATGAACAGCAGTAGTTAGAGCCTCCCCGCTGGTGGAAGGGCTTGGCCGTGATCTGGCCGAGTGATTTCAGTGTTTTGTGCTACTTCTTAGCAGTCTCCAGGGCATCATCGACAGCTTTACCAAAGAGGTTCTAGTCCTCGACTGGTTTATTAATAAGAGCGGCCTGAGTTTCTGGTTTAAAACCTAAATTCTATACAGTGGGAGACCACCAGGGGGCGCGGAGCATGCAGGACGTGTAAGCATTGCGCTCCTGAAAGCACCGCAGGACCTAGTGGACTTTCCTAGTCCCCAGCCTGGAGTACGAGACTGAGTGTCAGGAACCAGGATTGGAAATGTTGGAGTCGATGGAAGTTCCGAACCCGTGGATCTGTCTAGTCCTCATCCAACATGGCGCTGTGCCTTTAAAGGCAGTCTCCGCCCCCCTGCTCGGCGCGTTGTATCTGTTGCTGTTTCATTCAACGCTCCGAGTGCTGCTTACTCGTATCTTAGTTCCGTGTTTCCTGCTCCTTCTACAGCCCTCCCGTAGCAAGCCTGTACTACGATCGTTTCCTTTCCTCTCTTACCTATCTATTCTTTTTGCTGTGTTTCCGTTTCCTTACTTTTGCCTCCCCAGTTTACTTTCACATTCTACTTTGTTGCTGTTGCTCTGTACTGTCAACAATACTTTCGTTTGCTTAGAGCGCTTTCCTATCAGCCAGCAGTTTTGGTTCTACTTCCTACCTTTTGAACGCAGTGCCAGCTCTTCGCACCGTGTTCACTATTTTTTTTCTGCTGCCTTTCGTCCACTGCCAACTCGGCAGCTCCCTTCTTACGTGATTCTGTACCCCCAGTTTTCGCTCACCTCAGCGAAGTTTATCTAGTTTACCATTGGATTGTATTTCATCTCTCTGGATCCACAACAAGAGCTGCTGAGCATCTGTGCCATCTCTTCGACCCATCATCAAGACCATCTATGAACTAGGGTTTTTTCTGCCTCGTGCTTTTTCCCTAGACTGGAGGCTGGCCCCCTGGGCTTCCCCTAGGACAGGTCTTTGCCTCTGTCAAGGTGGCCTCCGGAGGGGCTAGACCTTACCTGCACGAAAAGAAGCTTCGAGCACCCAAGGGCAAGGGTGCAAGGATTAAAAAGAGACTCCAGAAGACAGAAACCGGCCGTCAAGAATCCACCTCAGGAGAGTCAGGTGAGGAGAAAGGGGAGGTAGAATCAGATCCTGACAGAATACAACGCCCGTGCAATACCATGGCCTCCTTTGAACAATACCAAGAACTAGTGGCAGCTATGCAGAACCTAACTGCAGAAGTCCAAGCGCTGAGGACTGAGAATATCGCCCTCAGACAACAGGTGGTCTTACACCGTGACGACCACGGGGATCTACCCGCTATGCCCCTTTCTTTTGGCAAGTACGATGGTCACCCAGGGGGATTAAAGGACTTCCTCGACGCCTGCAATGTTTATTTCGCCTTTCGCACCCATGCCTATGAAACCGCCAAGTCCAGAGTCGGATTTATTATTGCCAACCTCATAGGCAACGCTCTGGCTTGGGCTACTCCCCTGGTAGCCAGAAATGACCCCTCCCTGAACGACTATGATCGTTTTGTGGAAGCCTTTAAGGATAAGTTTGACAGACCAGAAGTATTCTACTCTTCACTGGAAGCTATATTGGATGTCACACAAGGGAACACAGACGTCCAGACCTACATATCCCGCTTCCAGAGATTGGCGGCTAAGGCAGATTGGCCGGACTCTGCTCAACAAACAATATTCCGAAGAGGGCTACACGATGAAATCAAGGATGAGTTAGCTTGTGTAGCTCGACCGGTGTCCTGCCAAGGATTGATGACTCTATCTCTACAGATCGAATTCCGTTTATCTGAACGGAGACAAGAAAGAGAACGAATCAGAGGTACCCCTCAGACTGTCGGTCTACCTGCTCCTTCTCCCTCATCCAGGTCAAACCTCACTCCTGAAGAACCTATGCAAATAGGAGCCACCCGAGGGCCTCTCACACCTGAGGAACGCAGACGAAGAAGAGAAGCCGGATTGTGCATGTACTGTGGTTCCTCCAAACATTTACTAAGAAACTGTCCAGAAGTTCCTCCTAGGCGGAAGGAAAACTACAGCCCCCGATCTGCCGCAAGGGAAGTCTCGGGGGAATTGCCAAGTGCCCTTGCAACTCCTCAAGAACCATAAATAACCCCAAGGAGAACAGTCTGATGGTGTTCCGAGTCAAATTATGGCTATCTGACTCGAGTCCCACCGAAGTTCTTGCTATGTTAGATTGCGGAGCAGCCGGAAACTTTATGGACTCCAATTGGGCTAAGGAACATCAGGTGTCCACTAGACCAAAGACAACTCCCATACCTGTAGAAGGTGTGGATGGGAGGCCTTTGTCCTCCGGACCTACTACTAAAGAGACTATACCCCTGAAGATGGAATTGAGTCACCATTCTGAATATTTGGTGTTCGATCAGATCCGAGCTGCTCACTTTCCATTGGTCATAGGTATCCCTTGGTTAAGACGACACAATCCTCAGATCAACTGGAAGGACAATAGAGTGAGCTTTAATTCGCACTTTTGTAAGTCCACTTGTATGAACCAGTCTATCGGCTTGACTCACCATGGCGGGAGGTGGGGTCCTGCTCCAAGTCCGGCTATCATCGCTTTGATTCCAACACATTACCAAGAGTATTCGGAGGTGTTTTTAGACATCCAACCCCGTGAGTTACCTCCTCACAGGGCAGAAGACTGTGGTATCGACTTACTTCCGGATGCTGTAGTTCCGTTTGGACGGATGTATCCCTTGTCTCTCCCTGAAAGAAGAGCTCTACGGAATTACCTCGACTCCAATCTTCAAAACGGGCTTATCCAAGAGTCCAGATCTGCTTGTGGTGCCTCCTTATTCCGAAGAAGGATAGTGCAGAATTACGTCCATGCATAGACTATAGAGGTTTAAACAAGGTGACGATTCGGGACAGGTATCCCATGCCTTTGATCCGAGATATTCTGGAGGCAGTACAGGGGGCTATTTACTTCACCAAACTGGATTTAAGGGGCGCTTACCACCTCCTAAGGATAAGAAAAGGGGACGAATGGAAGACGGCGTTCCGCACCCCATTTGGACTTTTTGAGTACAGGGTGATGCCGTTTGGCCTTGTCAATGCCCCAGCCATTTTTCAAAGATACATGGACAAGGTATTCGCGGACATGTTGTTCGTATCGGTTGTAGTGTACTTGGACGACATCCTGGTATTCTCCCAGACATTACCAGAGCATAGGTGTCAGGATTAGTCAGGCGAGTACAAAGGCAGCGAATATGGCAAGGGAAATGTGCACTAAATCACACAGTGAAGAGCTTCAAATTAAACTACGTGCACACAGGAACAACGACTCATGTATGCTAGAACCCAGGAGTGCAAATAGAGTGTGACAACAAAACCAATATATGAAAAGGGATGTGGGGTAAGCACCTGACCGCGAGGAAAGTCGGCAAGCGCCTTACCCCCAATTGCGGTTACAGGTACTGACAGCGCTAAACCCACGTGGAGGGCAAGCAATGACAGGATCTGTGAACTAACACTCTTGATGGTATTAAATAAGCGAACTAAAGAACTGTACTCACGAGGACGAGATAAACCTCTTGAATGTCAGCTAGCCCACGAATCCTGTTGATGAAACTGGGACCCCGAAAGGCTAGAACAGCAATGGGAGGAAAACTAAATACCTAAGTTGGAATAGTGATTACAAATTAGTGAGGAAAACATAAGCATTCACACAGGAGCCAGCTACAACCGCACACCACACCTAATAATCAAATGGGAAATAAATGCAGAAGTGCAATGGAAAACATGGAATGGATCCCAATAGAAAGTAAGGATCAGGAGCAGGGAAAAAACGAAATAACCAATGCAAACTTCTCCCTACCCCTCCAAGGAAAAGACAGGAAGCTAATCTAAGAGGAAGGCTAAGGCATACAGGTTTACAGCAGCAAAGGACAGAGTCAAAGAAATATAGAACACAGACAAACTGGGCTGCATCTAAAAGGGGAAAGCACTGAGAAATGCTGCCTGCAAACAGAGGAAGACAAAAAGGGAATCAAGGGAGCAGAAATCAATTAGCGCATGAATCCGAGATTCAGGGCGGAGGAACAAGAAAACAGGAACTAGGTACAAAGGCAAGGAACAAGGGACTAGTTACAACAGGAACACGGCAAACGATGACCAGCGCTGGACTGAAGTAAGACACAGGCTTTTAAAGCTGCTTAACGAGCACACGCCTCAGGTGTGCCGATTGCTGCACCTGCAGCCACAGCTGATACCTATCCTCCACCCAACCTTGTCCTGCAGGGGTGGAGGTGGAACAGTGGGCCAGGCATTCTGGGAAGCATAGTCATTTGGTTAAAGAAGCATGCTGGCTGCCAAAAACCTGGAATGGATCCGGAAGGGAAGTAGCTTGAAAAATAGGGATTTAGTGCTCCCAATTCATCACAGCACTGTAGCATAAGGTTCGGAGGAAAGGTCCAGTAGGGAATAAACCCCAAATCATGCCCCCAAGTGTGGGAACGGGAGCGAAGGGAGCGAGTCGTGACAATAGGGTACTGGTTAAGAGAGTACTGCAACGTCTTCAAGAACACCAGCTATTAGTTAAACCGGAGAAGTGCCAATTCGAAACCACCTCAGTATCCTACCTAGGATTCCTTTTGTCGGGAAGAGGCATAGAGATGGATCCAGGTAAGATTAAGGCCATCAGGGAATGGAGAGAACCCGACACCGTCAAGGAGCTACAAAGCTTCTTAGGGTTAGCCAATTTTTACAGGAGGTTCATTCCCAACTTCTCCAACCTAGTGCTTCCTCTTACCTCCCTGCTAAAGAAGGGGGTCAAGTTTGCCTTCGGAGAGGAACAACAGAGGGCTATTCTAACCCTTAAGGAGTGTTTTTCTTCTGCTCCAGTTCTAGTACAACCAGACCAAACCAAGCCTTTCATTTTGGAGACTGATGCCTCGATAGGAGCGATAGGTGCTATCCTATTGCAGAAGGCCGCGGATGATTATGAACACCCAGTGGCATACTTTTCTAAGACCCTCACCAGCAGCGAACGCAATTACTCTGTTCTGGAAAGAGAGCTGTTGGCCATCAAATTAGCCTGTCAAGAATGGCGACATCTCCTACAGGGCGCTACCCATTGTTTTGTGATCGGAACTGACCATCGTAACCTTCGGGTTCTCCAACAAATGGAGTGTACCAATGCCCGACATGCCCGGTGGGCTTATTTCTTTTTGCAATTTGATTTTGTGTTAACCTACATTCCCGGTTCTGAAAATAAGGCGGCGGATGCCTTGTCACGAAGCATCGGGGACAGCTCAGGGAATTACGAAGGGCATGACCGTATTTTCCCAAATCTTAAGGTTTTAGCAACTACTGTCTCCTTCCTCCAAGACCTGATACCTCAATATCAGGCTTGCACAGAACTCCCTTCTTCGGTCCGCTTAGGTAGTGATGGGTTGTACTACCATGAAGACGCACTATTCATTCCCACTAAAGGTCTGCAGAAACTCATTCTTTCCTGGTGTCATGATTCTCCCTTGACAGGACATCCCGGTATCCGAAAGACCTATGAATTGCTGCAACGAGGTTTCTGGTGGCCAAGGTTAAGAAAGGATGTGCACCAGTATGTCACTTCATGCTCTATATGTGCTTCTAATAAATACCGCACTGGCAGACCACTCGGTCTCTTGCAGCAGCATTCCTTACCATCACGACCATGGGAACACGTGTCTACAGACTTCATTGTTGATCTCCCTCCTTCTAACAACATGACAGTAATCATGGTCATAATAGACTCCTTCAGCAAGCTGGCCCACTTTTCTGCATTCAGGCAGATACCATCCGCCTCTGAGACCGCTGAGGTCTTTCTTCGAGACATTGTCCGACTGCATGGATTACCCCGGACTATAGTATCGGACTGGGGACCTCAGTTCACGTCCAAATTCTGGACTTCACTTTGTCAGACTTTGGGAATCCACCGCGCTCTTTCCTCGGGTTACCACCCTCAGAGTAACGGGCGGACAGAAAGGCTGAATGCCAGCCTAGAACAATACTTGCGGTGCTTCTGCAGTCCACAGCAGGAAAGGTGGTACCATTTCCTCTCGCAAGCAGAGTTTGCATACAATAACACTCTGCATACCTCTATCCAAATGAGCCCCTTTTTGTGCACATATGGGTATCATCCTCAACATCTACCGGGCCTTAGTTCTCTAGCCACAAAGATCCCTGCCTTGGACGGTATCTTACAGGAAATACATGAAATACATGGTCTTGCCAAGAAGGCACACCAGGCCAGTCTACAGACTCAAAAGAGATGGGCAGTTAAGAAACGGGGATCTAATCCCAACTGGGGTGTGGGACAACTGGTCTGGTTGTCAACCAAATTCCTACCTAGATGGGTTCATGCTGGGAAGTTTTCCCCTCGATTTATTGGGCCGTTTTCTATCCTTCAACAAATCGATCCGGTAGCCTACAGGCTCAGACTTCCGGACTACCTCAAGAGAGTTCATCCGGTTTTTCACATATCCTTGCTTAAGGAGTATAAGGAAGATCCGTTCCTTAGACCCATCCACAAGGGTCGCGCCCAAGTACGATGTGTTCCGGAGGAATACGAAGTGGCTTACCTGGTGGATTCCAGATACCGCAAGGGCAGACTCCAATACCTGGTACACTGCAAGGGCTATCCAGTGGAAGAAAGGTCCTGGGAACCAGTTAGCCACATCCACGCACCCAGACTTCTCAGGATGTTCCATAGTCTCCACCCGGGCAAGCCTGGGGGTCCCCCGAGAGGAAGGAGGTATACTGTCAGGAACCAGGATTGGAAATGTTGGAGTCGATGGAAGTTCCGAACCCGTGGATCTGTCTAGTCATCATCCAATATGGCGCTGTGCCTTTAAAGGCAGTCTCCGCCCCCCTGCTCGGCGCGTTGTATCTGTTGCTGTTTCATTCAACTCTCCGAGTGCTGCTTACTCGTATCTTAGTTCCGTGCTTCCTGCTCCTTCTACAGCCCTCCCGTAGCAAGCCTGTACTACGATCGTTTCCTTTCCTCTCTTATCTATCTATTCTTTTTGCTGTGTTTCCGTTTCCTTACTTTTGCCTCCCCAGTTTACTTTCACATTCTACTTTGTTGCTGTTGCTCTGTACTGTCAACAATACTTTCGTTTGCTTAGAGCGCCTTCCTATCAGCCAGCAGTTTTGGTTCTACTTCCTACCTTTTGAACGCAGTGCCAGCTCTTCGCACCGTGTTCACTATTGTTTTTCTGCTGCCTTTCGTCCACTGCCAACTCGGCAGCTCCCTTCTTACGTGATTCTGTACCCCCAGTTTTCGCTCACCTCAGCGAAGTTTATCTAGTTTACCATTGGATTGTATTTCATCTCTCTGGATCCACAACAAGAGCTGCTGAGCATCTGTGCCATCTCTTCGACCCATCATCAAGACCATCTATGAACTAGGGTTTTTTCTGCCTCGTGCTTTTTCCCTAGACTGGAGGCTGGCCCCCTGGTGTTCCCCTAGGACAGAGAAAGAAAGGGTTTGCTCTCAAACTGCGCACACACATAGAATAATAAGCAAATGCAAATTAAATGAGTGGTTTTAATCAGAACTGGTGCAGCCTGACACGTGTTTCGAGCTTCCCGCTCTTCTACTGAGGCTGCTTGTGCAAAATTATAAAACATTGATGTACAACGAAAACATTTGTTAAGCATGATTCAATAGCAAAACAAACCAGTCCCCAGACCCAGGGCAAGGAGGCAGTTAGGGTTTGCCAAACCAACACATTGAGTATATGGTTTAAAGTAACAGACAGTTGCACCGAATGCACATATCAAATCAACCCAATTCAAAGAAAGGAAATTAAAAACACAAAAAGTGCGTAATTCGGTGGAAAAAATATATCACATTATAAAACAATGAGAAGAGGGGGGAGAGAGAAAAAAGACAAAAGAACAACAAAATTATTCAGTGAGAGAAGATGCTCATGGTAATCAGCCAGAAATACATGTATAAGGCCACTGACTGTTAAAATTGTACCTTAATCTTGGCTAGTGTGTATTTTGAATACTAGAGAAAAATGCAAAATTAAAAAATGTTTTATCAAGTGGCAACTTAATGAATCGAATACGATAAAAAGAGGGGTTGCAAATATGTTGCGTCATAGAAAATTGTTTTAATATTATATATATAGTTTTATCCCACTTACCAAAGGTAGAAGTTGAGTAATCTGACAAAGTTAGGCGTGGGCTCCCTATAGAGCAAAAGACGGGATGGTTATTTATATAGGAATCTGACTGACTAGATTTCCACCTAGCAGTCATTTGAAAATAAAGAAATGACATACCATTATTTTGCAGTTGCACGAATGAATTTTCAGTAAATTATTATCTTGCTCCAGCACGGGCAGGAAACGAAGAATGCAGGTGCGGCAAGAGCCAAAGAAAACAAAGCAACAAGAGGTCAATTAGCTAATTGAGTAGTTTATCTCTGTGGACATCTGAAGCAGCAAGAATTCTCGCTGGAAGGGTCCGTGTACAAATTGTCAACGTTGACTCACCAGTACGTTCACTGCTATGTGGGGAACTGGAGCCAAACGGAGACCCTCTGTGTGCCGAGTGTAACTCGGAGATGTGAGGGAAGCAACAGTGAAAACGCCCGTGCACAGGCGAGTCACCACAGAATTAATGGGAAAACAAGAGCGCCATGATGGACTAGTGTAGATATCATGTAAAGAAAATCATTAAAGCTACTCAATATAGACAAGGATATGTTTGAGGTGTGCGTATGCCGGAAATAAATTGCGCATGGTAAATGCACAAATAGAATTGGAATTACAAAAAAAAAAAAATAAAAAAATAAAAATGTGCGAGACAGAAGGACATAGATCCGGAAGACATTAGTTAATTAATTGGAGTATGAAGTCACTTGAGCTGTCCACGGATGGCAGTAGTGTATTGTAAAACACCTGTGCTTGCATCTATAATAAAGAGTGTTGCATGTGCTGAAAAAAATGCTAAATAAAGGAAGTGCGCCTCGACCTGACTAGATATGCAAGGGTTGTATTAAAACGGTTGCGCCCATGCTAGCAAGTGTATTCATTAAAAAAAAAAAAGGGGGGGGGGTGGCGCTGCACCCGGGTAGATAGCATAATAGTTGAGTAATGACATGTAGATAGCGGCTGATTACCATTGACATCCATACAAATAATCGGTACCTATTGGCATGACATGTGCGAAGACCTTAAAAAACACACGTGTACCATAACTTTTAAACAACATGTAATAACAAAAAGACAGATAGTTCATGGTCTGTGTTCAGGCCAAACTCTACAGTACGGTATTGACAAATCAATCGGGCTTCCAATTGTCTAAGTTTGAGTATCTGGTTGCCTCCACGTTGTGGAAGTGACACCTTCATCATCCCAGCAAATTTGATCATTGTCTTGTTATCCATTTTATGGGATCTTTGCCAATGCAAAGCTAGGGGATATTTGGAGTCAGATTGAGTAATTGAGTACAGATGTTCCCTGATACGAATTTTCAGCGGGCGTATAGTACTGCCAATATAGAATAGGCCACAGACACATTTAATACAGTAAATGCAGAATTTCGAATTACAATTAATAAAAGACAAAATCTTATGTGTACCTAAGTGTCCGAAGTCGATGGAGGTAGTCTCCAGTGCATGTGAACACGTGGAGCAGCCCCCACACTTGTAAAAACCAGGGCGTGGGGGCTGGTGTAACCAAGTATGTTGCTTGGGTGGGATTGACATGAATGAAGGAGAAAGTATGTTCTTGAGGTTGTGTTCTAAAGTGACTTCCAGGCTTCTTGGGATTACTTATATGTTTATTACAAGTACTTAAGTCACAGTTACATGAAGTTATATACATAAGTGGACAGGACATAACACTGGCTCCCATCACCCAGGGTGGGGAGATCTAACTGGCTGGGTGTGGAATCCTTGGGTAAACAATTCGACATTCACAAGGCAACACTCCACATGACATCACCAGCTTTCACATACAGAGACAAGCACATCACAACACATCTCCTTCCTTTACTGATAAACATTACAAACACACTCAGGCACGATATAACACATCTCCTTCCTTTACCGATTCACACTGCACCCACACAGATACATCAAATAGACACAACATATCTCCCTTCTTCTCAAACGTCAACACACACGGACAAACACACCACAGCATATTCCCCTCCTTTCCACCTCCATCACCAGCATGGGGAATATCAATTCTGAGGGACACTCTGCCTACTTCTGTAGGCCACTAACCCTACACATCCACCTACACCTTCAAGCATCTGGGGTGATATCTCCAATCGCACTGGTGGATACGCTACCTTCAAATACTCTAGCAGATTCGCTACACGCTACCTCAAAATACTCTTGCGGAGGCGCTACCTTCAAGTATTCTGGCAGAGCCGCTACCTCCAAATACTCTGGCAGGGTGCTACCAAATGACACAAGCAGAAGCGCTACCTACACATACTCTGGCCCTACCCCCAATTACACAGGTGGAGGCGCTAGCTGCAATTACTCAGGCGGAGGTGCTACCTCCAACTACACTGGGACCCTGGCGAGGCGCTACCCAATTCCACTGGCGGAGGCGCTACCTCCAAATACACTGGCAGAGGCGCTACCTCTAATCACACTGGTGGAGGCGCTACCTCCAAATACTCAGGCGGAGGCGCCACCTCCAATGACACTGGCGGAGGTGCTCCCTCCAAATACTCTGGCAGAGACGCTACCTCCAATCACACTGGTGGAGGCGCTACCTCCAACTACTCTGGTGGAGGCGCTACCTCCTATTCCACTGGCGGAGGCGCTACCTCCAAATACACTGGCGGAGGCGCCACCTCCAACTACACTGGCGGAGGCACTACCTCCAAATACTCTGGCGGAGGTGCTACCTCCAATCACACTGGCAGAGGCGCTACCTCCAACTACTCTGGTGGAGGCGCTACCTCCTATTACTCTGGCAGAGGCGCTACCTCCAATTACACTGGCAGAGGCGCTACCTCCAAAAATACTTTCAGGCTCCTCATGTGGGAGGCGCTACCTCCACTGTACTCGCGGAAGTGCTACCTCCACTATAGTCACGGAGGCGCTACCTCCTCACTTCATTGTAGCACATCCACAGGCTACACACACTATGGGTGCTGCCCCATTTCACATCTTCTCGGACTCACTCTCGCTCTCACCTCACTTCACCCATTACACTATTTCATAACATCCCAAACCTCGCATCTCTCAAAAACCTCCCTTTTAATGGAGAATGGTACTCCGCATTAATCTCCTAATCTACACTCATAAAGCCACACTGGAACAATGAGGGAACATGAATGCATCTTATTATGGAGCGATGAAAACTTACATAAATCCCCACTGTTATGCTTGTAAATGCTACCTCCCAAATCACATACATTCTCACTGCTATGCTTGAAAGGGAAGTAGAGTATGCTTGGAGGCGCTACCTCCCAGCAACACCTGTGGTATTCCGCAACACCTGTGGTATTCCTAACCACACACACCTCTAACATACCCAAATGGTCACGCAGGCTCTCCACCTTTGCCCTGAACAACTGGATGTACTACCTTCCAGACCGGTGAGGCACACTCACCACGTTTTTCTAGTTTAATGGCGGCGCTACCACCCATACAGCTGTGGTTTCACTCAACCACACTCATACTTACATATACACTGGAGTCGCTACCGCCAAACCCGTGTGTCACTTTCACCCACATACAATTCATATTCTGGGTGCTACCCAACACTCGACCTCTTTGACTCTTAGCAAAACACATGTTTTACCCATGTGCACCCATTTCATACATGAGTCACATAACATTTTCCATTACCATTTTGCAAAAATTACTATCCTAATAATCCATGTTGCACAATAAATATACTTCTTTTCTCACCATTAAAGCAATAGCAAACTATATAATTACATTTCCTAAAATTCATGGCCAGTTTATGTACCACCCTGCATCTTTGTGGCACTCACACACAATCACTCTGATACACTATGTTCTTGCACCTCTGTGGCACTCACCCACAAACACTTGTGTCTACACTGCCTAACAACTCAACTTCATAGTGACATTTGCGTACACAGCCCTTATGGCGTAACCAAGAAATATGCGCATTTATTCCTACATGTCCATGTTGGCTGCAGCCTACCCTGCAATCCCTCAATGGTTACTCTAACCTCTCTCACACCCTACTTCTGACTTGCACACATCTACGCATATTGTGCATGTTCAGAATGTCCAAATGAGTCCTTTTGAACCTGAAATTCCTCAAATGCGTTAAATCTAATACATTTTAGCTTTTAACCTCACTTCCTGCACGCATATATCCACACACAAACTTCTCGTGCACCTCCCATGCTTGTCAATCCTTAATCTGTTACAAAACTTGGTTGGTACCACAAACTTAATGCATATGCATATTGTGCATGTTCAGAATGTCCAAATGGGTCCTTTTGAACCTAAAATTCCTCAAATATGTTAAATCCAATACATTTTAGATTTGAACCCCAATTCCTGCACGCATATATCCACACACAAACTTCTCATGCACCTCCCACGCTTGTCAATCCTTAATCTGTTACAAAACTAGGTTGGTAACACAAACTTAATGCAAAAACAGTTAAAGGATACACGTTGCTGCTCCTAAATGTCCAACGTTATCTTCTGAAAGACCAGATTCGTGACCATCATAATCACTTAAACATAAAATGATACACTGCAGCCATTACTTCAAATGCGGTCCTTGTGCCTCCTCTGCAGTCGCAGCACCTTGATGCACCATAACCCGAATTTGCCTCATTCCCTTCACCAGGAACGACACTCATGACGACAATAATGACATCCTTGGCAAATCCGATATTGGAATTTGGATTTCCTGCTGCGCTCTTATTCCTGTCTGATTTTCCGACTCACCGACGTGCTCAGCAGCGCTCTACATCTCTCAGCCGGATAATACCCATAAAATCATAGGCTCACTGTGAAGATGATTCGTAAGGGGGTCTCTCCTCTCACCCCACAATGCACTTAGGCTTATTCACTCATCTTACGGCCCAATGCCTTCAGCTCTCCTCTTCCTGTGCACGGCAATGCACATCGCAGGGTTCTTTCCTCATAACATCGTTTATTTTATTCTTCATCCTGCCTCGGTTAACGGCTTCAGCTACCGGCTGAAATCTGGCATGGTGAGTGCATTCTAATACGAACATAATGCTTGAATCTGGCGTTCTATGGCATCGCCGACTGCCTTAGACCAGCTGTGATGTCACCAGTCACACCTCTGTCTCGGGGCAATGCTGATCTTCATAAGCCAAACGTCACTCATACCACGTACCTCGACCCAGCGCATGTCACCCTTCAACTTCAATATTTAAAAACGGTTCACTGCTTCCAAAACACGATCTGCTTTTGATCCTTGAAAACAAAGTGGCACGCAGGCAGTTTTCCCTGCATCCCTTTCCCTGAGCATACGCTACCAGGCTAGCGCTGCCTAGGTCTAACCTTTAGTTCACATTGCGCTTGGGACATGCAGAGCCAGTACTCACGGCTCACTCCAGACTGTCACTTCAAAATCTTCCCTAACATCATAGTGGCTCGTTGGGGAACCCCTCAGCTCACTGTCCGCAGTCTCACATCCTTCAAGTCCCACTTATGAACTCAAAGCAGACTTACACTCCTCAACGGGAGGATGCTTACTGGGCTTCATACTTTCCCCAAATCTTACTTTTGGTTTCATATGAGTGTAAACAGCATCACCTCCCTGCGCTGCTTGACTGGGGAATGATACTTTGACTGGTGAATGGAAACATCACTGCAGAGCTTTCTTCTTCAACCCTCAGTACTTCGCACTTGCAATGCAGTCTCTAACAGGCGACATCTTCGCCCAGAACACCATACCACAGGAACAACTTCCTATCACAAAGAGTTGCTGCTGGTCATGACATCAGCTGTCTTCTCTTGCCCACAGCTCCTTAGCTCCTCCTTCTCTCATGGGAGTCATCTTCACTACGAGCTTTGTTTAATCTACAGGTTTCTTAAACTAATGGGGCGGGATTCCTTCTTCAGTTTAAGGGCCCAGGTGTCATTTTAAGCTTCCTTTTTTCTTCACTTAACAGACAACACTTCTGGTTTTACTTTAACAGGCTTGACTTCTTCACACCGATTTCTTCATCTTAAAGGCCTAGCTCCCTTCTTGAGCTTCCCTTCAAGGCCCTGCTCCTCTCTTCAGCCCCAGGACCAAGCTCTCCCTCCACCTTATGGGCAGCTTATCCTTCCTATATAGGGCTTCCTTCCTCCCTTTTGGTGCCCTGGGTGATGGGTTTTACTTGTGTTTTGGGGCAGTGTTGTCTTTCTTTTCCAACTTCTTCCTGCACCCCCAGCAGCAGCCTTCTTACACTTTCTTCAGTTTCTTGCTCGCATGTTCTTTTTAAGACCAACTCGTCGCCAATGTTTTAAAGTGACTTCCAGGCTTCTTGGGATTACTTATATGTTTATTACAAGTACTTAAGTCACAGTTACATGAAGTTATATACATAAGTGGACAGGACATAACACTGGCTCCCATCACCCAGGGTGGGGAGATCTAACTGGCTGGGTGTGGAATCCTTGGGTAAACAATTCGACATTCACAAGGCAACACTCCACATGACATCACCAGCTTTCACATACAGAGACAAGCACATCACAACACATCTCCTTCCTTTACTGATAAACATTACAAACACACTCAGGCACGATATAACAGGTTGTTTGCCTTAGTATAGATAAAACTTGGTGAGTTGTCCACCCAAGGAGTAATATCACGATCGTTTTATCTATACTAAGGCAAACAACCTTAAGAACATACTTTCTCCTTCATTCATGTCAATCCCACCCAAGCAACATACTTGGTTACACCAGCCCCCACGCCCTGGTTTTTACAAGTGTGGGGGCTGCTCCACGTGTTCACATGCACTGGAGACTACCTCCATCGACTTCGGACACTTAGGTACACATAAGATTTTGTCTTTTATTAATTGTAATTCGAAATTCTGCATTTACTGTATTAAATGTGTCTGTGGCCTATTCTATATTGGCAGTACTATACGCCCGCTGAAAATTCGTATCAGGGAACATCTGTACTCAATTACTCAATCTGACTCCAAATATCCCCTAGCTTTGCATTGGCAAAGATCCCATCAAATGGATAACAAGACAATGATCAAATTTGCTGGGATGATGAAGGTGTCACTTCCACAACGTGGAGGCAACCAGATACTCAAACTTAGACAATTGGAAGCCCGATTGATTTGTCAATACCGTACTGTAGAGTTTGGCCTGAACACAGACCTTGAACTATCTGTCTTTTTGTGATTACATGTTGTTTAAAAGTTATGGTACACGTGTGTTTTTTAAGGTCTTCGCACATGTCATGCCAATAGGTACCGATTATTTGTATGGATGTCAATGGTAATCAGCCGCTATCTACATGTCATTACTCAACTATTATGCTATCTACCCGGGTGCAGCGCCACCCCCCCCCCCTTTTTTTTTTTTTTTTTTTTTTTTAATGAATACACTTGCTAGCATGGGCGCAACCGTTTTAATACAACCCTTGCATATCTAGTCAGGTCGAGGCGCACTTCCTTTATTTAGCATTTTTTTCAGCACATGCAACACTCTTTATTATAGATGCAAGCACAGGTGTTTTACAATACACTACTGCCATCCGTGGACAGCTCAAGTGACTTCATACTCCAATTAATTAACTAATGTCTTCCGGATCTATGTCCTTCTGTCTCGCACATTTTTATTTTTTTTTTTTTTTTTTTTTGTAATTCCAATTCTATTTGTGCATTTACCATGCGCAATTTATTTCCGGCATACGCACACCTCAAACATATCCTTGTCTATATTGAGTAGCTTTAATGATTTTCTTTACATGATATCTACACTAGTCCATCATGGCGCTCTTGTTTTCCCATTAATTCTGTGGTGACTCGCCTGTGCACGGGCGTTTTCACTGTTGCTTCCCTCACATCTCCGAGTTACACTCGGCACACAGAGGGTCTCCGTTTGGCTCCAGTTCCCCACATAGCAGTGAACGTACTGGTGAGTCAACGTTGACAATTTGTACACGGACCCTTCCAGCGAGAATTCTTGCTGCTTCAGATGTCCACAGAGATAAACTACTCAATTAGCTAATTGACCTCTTGTTGCTTTGTTTTCTTTGGCTCTTGCCGCACCTGCATTCTTCGTTTCCTGCCCGTGCTGCAGCAAGATAATACTTTACTGAAAATTCATTCGTGCAACTGCAAAATAATGGTATGTCATTTCTTTATTTTCAAATGACTGCTAGGTGGAAATCTAGTCAGTCAGATTCCTATATAAATAACCATCCCGTCTTTTGCTCTATAGGGAGCCCACGCCTAACTTTGTCAGATTACTCAACTTCTACCTTTGGTAAGTGGGATAAAACTATATATATAATATTAAAACAATTTTCTATGACGCAACATATTTGCAACCCCTCTTTTTATCGTATTCGATTCATTAAGTTGCCACTTGATAAAACATTTTTTAATTTTGCATTTTTCTCTAGTATTCAAAATACACACTAGCCAAGATTAAGGTACAATTTTAACAGTCAGTGGCCTTATACATGTATTTCTGGCTGATTACCATGAGCATCTTCTCTCACTGAATAATTTTGTTGTTCTTTTGTCTTTTTTCTCTCTCCCCCCTCTTCTCATTGTTTTATAATGTGATATATTTTTTCCACCGAATTACGCACTTTTTGTGTTTTTAATTTCCTTTCTTTGAATTGGGTTGATTTGATATGTGCATTCGGTGCAACTGTCTGTTACTTTAAACCATATACTCAATGTGTTGGTTTGGCAAACCCTAACTGCCTCCTTGCCCTGGGTCTGGGGACTGGTTTGTTTTGCTATTGAATCATGCTTAAAAAATGTTTTCGTTGTACATCAATGTTTTATAATTTTGCACAAGCAGCCTCAGTAGAAGAGCGGGAAGCTCGAAACACGTGTCAGGCTGCACCAGTTCTGATTAAAACCACTCATTTAATTTGCATTTGCTTATTATTCTATGTGTGTGCGCAGTTTGAGAGCAAACCCTTTCTTTCTCTAAATTCCAATTTCTAGTGGGAATTTGGCAGGCTCCTACTCAAGCTCTCAGCCGCAGCCCTATCACAGCCACATATGTTGCCGTTCTATGCGCTGTATCCTGCTAGCCTTTTCTGCCACTTTTTCTTCTTCCCCTAGGACAGGTCTTTGCCTCTGTCAAGGTGGCCTCCGGAGGGGCTAGACCTTACCTGCACAAAAAGAAGCTTCGAGCACCCAAGGGCAAGGGTGCAAGGATTAAAAAGAGACTCCAGAAGACAGAAATCGGCCGTCAAGAATCCACCTCAGGAGAGTCAGGTGAGGAGAAAGGGGAGGTAGAATCAGATCCTGACACTGAGCCAGAGAAGACCTGTCCCCTGATCAGAGGGCCCCACCCTGAGAGTACCGGGGACCGGCCGCTGAGACCCGCCGCGGCGTGGCCCGGGGTCCTGGCTATGGAGGTGTCCTGAGAAAGTGCACACGAGCGACACTGGACGCCGCCGCCCCTGCGGCCCCGCGAAGAGGACCCCCCTGTCCCAGAAGCTTATTTCGCGGAGGTGAGCTGGGGGACACACCGCACCGTGGGGGACCTGCAGTGGGGCACATACGGAAGCGGCCCCCACGGACACAGTGAATCCTACGAGAGCCGAGGACCAAGGAGGACACGGCCCGGGCTTCCCGCCCGCTATCAGCGCATCGGAAAAAGGTGCAGCACAGAGGGGCGCCCCCCAATATACCGGGGCCTTGAGCTCGTTCCTGGCCCACACCCAGCGCACGGAGGCCCCTGCGACCGGCATCGGCCCCGTGGATGCCCTGGAAGCGCCTTGGCCTACCCGGCGGAGCCCAGCACAGTGACGGGGAGCAGTTGGAGGTGAGGAGAACGTGGGGTGGCAGGGACAATCGAGTGGACGATCCACCTAGGGGCAGCCCCCCCCCCAGGGCCTTCTCCTTGGTTGCATGCAGGTACGCCACCCGGTCGGGGCGCGACGAAAAGAGCCCGGGGCCGCCTGAATTCGACGGATTCTACTAGGCCCATTATCGCTGAGACTCTTCCCAGACCAACAGGCCCCACCTAGGGCACAGCGCCACTCACGGATCCACGTGCCCTCATCGTCTGAGTATCCAGTGGTCCGGCCACTGTGGGGGCCCTGGACTGTCGACCCTGACAGCGGCCCTCATAAGGGGTATAGCGGCACCGCCCTGAGGTGCGCCAGAAGTCTCGGACCCTGGAGCGACCTCCAGTACCCAGGGCGATCTCATCCCTCCAGCGCTTCCGCCGACGCCTAGTGGCCAGGGGTGCGGCAGGGACGTCATAACCACCATGCCAGTAGGTGGCGAGCCCCTCCCCTCCCGCAGCACCCACCAAAGAGAATCTCAAGGACATTCTCCAAGAGATTAAGGCGATTCGCACAGACATTCAAGCCTCCATAGTGGATCTCAAGGGGAGGGTGGAGACCCTGGAGGATAAAATGGAAGGCATGGAAAATAATCACCTTCAGGCAGACCTGCTCGACATGAAATACCAGGCTAGGCTAACGGACTTGGAAATGAGAGAGGAGGACAACATTTTGAAGATGGACGATCTTGAAAACAGAGAACGCCGAAACAACCTGCGCATCATGGGTGTGTCAAGAGAGAGGTGAAACTGCGGCGGACGTGGGGAGGAAGGTCCAGGGCCGGATAAATCAGCTTTTTACTCTGGAGGGCGGCAAGGAAGTCCAGCTGGAATGAGCGCATAGAGGTGGAGGGGTTGCGGGCGGGGGACCGAGGTCCATTGTGGTGCGGTTCCTCCATTATAGAGAGAAAATGGAGGTCTTGGAGAAGGCAAAAAGACTGGGGAGCTTTATCTTTGAAGTCGACACAATTAAGATATTCCAGGACCTATCCTCCCTCACGCTCACCCGCAGAAGAGATTGTCGTCCACTCACCCAGTGGCTCACAAGCCAAGACATCAGATATAGATGGTCCTTCCCCTTCGCCCTATCCTTTGAACGGGCCGGGGTAGACTATCGAGTAATTAGTGGCAAAGAAGCCTCACAAGTACTACAAGTGCTCAAGGGGGACGCCCCGGAAGAGGGAAATATGATGGAGACCCAAGAACCAGGCGATACTGTGAGAGAACCAGCAGGTCCCTTTTCCACGAAGAAGAAAACAAAGGGCAGGAGAAAATACAGGAAACCTAACACACCGACGTCAGAGGCTGAAGGGGTCTAGGAGTGTAAAGAGAGTTTATCGAAAAGATTAAGTCTGGCTCGTAGGTGACCCCGGCTGGGGACACAGAGTTTATCAAGAGAACTGCGGTGCAGGAACATGCACATACCCTGGTGGCTTGCCCGTTGGCAGGCGTCTTGGACAAAGGAGGGAGGAGGAAGGGGGGATGGGGGGGAATTGATGTTCAGGGGCTCGGGACACGATATCCACCACACTTCAAATGGGCTCAGGGCAGCCCCGACATGACCGGGAGGACAGGATACTTAAGAAGGGAAAGCAATGGCAGTCAATGAAAAAAGGGGCCGGGTCGAGTCACTCAGGGTGGGCTTGTTCAACGTCAAGGGGCTCAACTCGCCGACGAAGCGCTCCCTTCTCGGGCGGGACATGAAAAATGGAAAGGTGGATATCCTGTTTGTTCAAGAAACCAGAACAGTGAGGGGGTAGGAGAGGGCCATCCCAGGATCTCACATTGGTCAGACCTTTTGGCCATCAGGTCATGTAAATAAAGGCGGAGTGGGCATCCTACTCTAAAGGAACCAGAAACTGACAGAGTTGTCCCAGTGGGAGAGGGAGGATGGAAGAGCCTTGGTAGTGTCTGGCAACCTACATAACTCCAGAGTCAGCCTAGCAGTGATATACTGCCCTAACGTGGGCCAGAGGGAATTTGCTCAAGTGGCCTTGGAGGAGGTGATGGCTAAAACGGAAGGGCTCTTGATCCTGGGCGGGGATTTCAATATGTGGGCAGATCGAGAGCTGGACCATAGTGGGAGTTCGGCCACATGAGGCAACAGAGGAGCTGATCCTCGTGGCGGGTTGCGGGAATTAATGTGGGAGCAGGGATTGGTAGACATATGGAGGGAGCTGCACCCTAGAGTAGGGGATACACCTTCTACTCCGCAGTCCATGGCACCAGGACTAGGATAGATTACCTTTTCATGGGGAGTCAGCACATGAGCAGAATAGAGGCCTGTGACATCCGCCCGGTCAGCCGGACAGACCACGACATGGTCTGGTCAGATGTCAGCATAGCGGGGCTGAAACCCAGGGAGTCTCTTTGGAGGTGCAATGACTTCCTGCTGAGGGACGCGGTCTTCAAGGAAGAAATGTCCCTCGCAATTAAAGAATTCTTTGAGCTAAACGACACAGGAGAGGTGAGCCGGGAGATGGTGTGGGAGGCAGCTAAAGCGACTTGGAGGGGAAGGTTGATCAGCGAAGGGGCATCCAAAAAAAGAATTAGGACCCTCTTGACCCACAGGTTGAGATCTGAAATAGCTCGGAGGGGAAGGCGGAGACAGAGAAAGAGATGGACCTGAGCATAGCGAGGGAGAAGAGACTAGAATTGAGGGAAGTGGAGATGGGGAAAATTGTAGCGGGGCTCCATCATCTAAGTCAGAAATACTATGAGAATGGGGACAAGGCTGACGCTATGCTGGCAGCAAAATTGCGAGGCCAAAGGGCTGATAGATGGGTGGCAAGAGTGGTTAGCGCTGAAGAGGGGGAAAGATCTGATCTGGAGGGGATAGTCGAGAGTTTTGCTTCTTTCTATGAGAAGCTCTACGGGAGGGAAGGGGAGACAGAGAAGGAAGAGAGAGAGGTCTATCTCAACGGGGTCACCCTCCCTTGATCCCTTAGAAGCGTCGGCCCTAGACGCCCCCATAACTGAGGAGGAGGTGCTTAGAGCCATATCGGGACTTAAACCGGGCAAGTCCCCGGGGGAGGACGGGTTCACGGCAGGTTTCTATAAGGCTTTTTCGGGCCTCCTGGCGGGGTTCCTTGCGGACCTTTTCTCGAATATTATGAGAACGGGGAGGGCACCCCCTTCCTTTGGCAAAGCGCTGATCAGGGTGATTCCGAAGGAGGGGAAAGACCCTGCGGATTGCCGCTCCTATAGACCCATCTCCCTCCTGAATGTAGATGCGAAGACATTTACCAGGATTATCGCCTCGAGACTGGACAGCTACATGCCGAGGCTAATTCACTCAGATCAGGTGGGTTTTATACAGGGAAGGCAAAGTGCAGATACACTGCGCAAGACGTTGCACCTGATGAGAGAGGCAGCACCGAAGGGTGGGAACCCCGTCCTGGTGTCCATTGATGCTGAGAAGGCATTCGATCGGGTTGACTGGGGGTTCCTTCAGGGGGTACTCGAGAAGCTGGGCTTCGGGGCAGGGATTAAACAAGCCGTCAAGGCCCTATATGTGTCACCAACCACCAGAGTTACAGTCAACGGGCGTCTGTCACGAATCTTTCACCTCCAGAGAGGTACGAGGCAGGGTTGCCCCCTTTCCCCTCTCCTCTTCACCATGACAATGGAGATTCTGGCGGAGTACCTCAGGGGGGCCTCAATGGTGAGAGGAATTGAGGTGGGCGAACGCAACTTCAAATTAGGCCTCTATGCAGACGACATCCTGCTCCACCTGCGGGATCCGGCAAGGTCGGTCCCAGCCGCTTTGCAGGTGATTCAACAGTTTGGCCACTTCTCCGGGTTCAAGGTAAACGTAAGCAAGTCCATGATCTTTCCCTTCGCACCTGATGCGGATAGAGACCTGGCGGAACTCGTCCCACTGGGCCTCCGAATCTGTTTGGAGGAGATAAAACACTTGGGGATCAACATATTCCGTCCCGACAGGGATCTAGGCCACGCAAACTACCCCCCGCTCTTGACAAACTATTCAGGGACATGGAGGCTTGGGGGAAAGGGCAGATCTCCTGGATGGGAAGAATAAACACCATAAAAATGAATTTGCTCCCAAGGGTGTTGTACGTCTTCCAAATGCTCCCCTTGGAGGCTCCTGAATCATACCTTAGAGAAGCCAAGAGGCGTATAGTGAAGTTCATATGGCAGGGCCAGAGACATAGGATTGGGTACGAGACTCTCACCCTCCCCAAGGATAGAGGAGGGGTCGCCCTCCTGGACCTTAATGCCTACCATAGAGCAGCCCAATTTAGGGCCTGGCTCCCCACCTTAGAGAGGACACCAATAAACAATGGGTATACATTGAACATTTCTACCTACGCCCAGTTACTGTGGGGGAATGGCTATGGGTCCCACTGAAAAAGCTCCCCAAAAGAATTAGGGACCACCCAATACTGGGAACAATGTGGAAAGCACTAAGAAAGGCTCTAGCGAGAAAGTCACCACATGGCCCTCTCCTCTGAGCCACATCTGGTCAACGCCAGTCCTGGAAGAAATACCGGGCCACGAACACTATCAGTCATGGTTTGACGCGGGCCTGTGTAGGGTAGGCCAATTGGTATGGGAAGACACATCCATAAGTATCCAGGAACTCGAAGCGGCTCTGGGAATCGGCAGGCTCTCCCCGCTCCTATACCTGATATGATATGATATGATATGATATGGTATTTGTAACGCGCCTATACACAAGTGTTTCAAGGCGCGACGAGGCAGGGAGGGAGGGAAACAAGGGGAAAACAGACAAACGATCCTACTAGGCCAGGTGTCATTCAGATCGCGCAAGTGCAGAGGTAAGGGGAAAAGGAGGAAGTGCAGGGGGGAGGAGGTGGGGGGGAAGTGCAGTACAAGGTAAGTAGCGTAAAAAATAATAAATAATAAATAAAAAGGGCCAGCTGGTGGCAAGTGCGAGGTAAGTGCAGAGCAAGTGCTGGGAAAGGGGCTGTAGGGATACAGTGACAGTCCCACAGTGCAGGGGGAGCCAGGGAGGCAGTGCAAGTGGAGAGTGGCTGGGCCCTGGACCGAGGTTGCTGAGAGTGGCCCAGATGCAGGTTTAGTGCTGAATTCAGTGGGGAGTTAAGCAGGATTAGCAGGGGAGAGGGAGAGAGAAGGCAGAAGCGAAGAGGAAGGTTTTGAGGTGCTTCCGGAACCGGAGATGGTTCTCCTCAAGTTTCAGGGAGGCAGGAAGGCTGTTCCAGAGGGAGGCCCCTGCTGCGGAGAGAGATCTACCCCCAGCTCGTTGCTTCGAGAAGCGGCTGACCATGAGGGAGTTGGAGACGGATGAGCGAAGGGCTCGTGAAGGAAGATATTTAGGAAGAGAGAGTTGGAGGTATTTAGGTCCCAGGCCCCAGAAGGCCTTGTGGACAATGCAGAGGGTTTTGAACTTAATCCTCGCAGCCACTGGGAGCCAGTGAAGAGATTTCAGTCCTGGAGAGATACGGTCCCTGGGCTTGAGGCCAAGGACAAGTCTCGCAGTTCTGTTCTGGATAAGTTGCAGAGGGCGGAGAGTGGAGGCAGGCAGATTAAGATAGAGGCTGTTACAGTAGTCCAGCCTTGAGAGAACCAGGGCTCGAGAGACAGTGAGCTTCTGGGGGAAGGAGAGGAAGGGAAGAATACCTCTGAGGAGGTGCAGCTGGTAGTGTGACTTCTTAGAGACGTCAGATATATGAGGAGAGAAGGAGAGTGTGGAGTCGAAGATGACCCCGAGGTTTTTAGCCTTGCAGGTAGGGGCAGGAAGGGCCTTAAGGGCGTCCTAATGAAACCTAAACTAAAATCATGCTTACAAAGAGGGCTGACCCCGGTTGGGAAAATCTTAGACTCCCACACGGAAATGAAAGGCCTCATCTCCCTCCTTTACAGAGCACTGTTAACCTCCTGCGAGGGAAATGGGAAAGGGACCTGGGCTGTACCATCGGGGATGGGCTCTGGGGGAGGCTATGTAGCAGGGCATTTAAGACTTCAATCTCATGCCAGTACAAGTCCCACGCCATAAAGCTTCTCCATAGGTGGCAGTACGACCCGATCTCCCTCTCTAGGATGTTCCCAGACACTGTCCCATTGTACTGGTACGGATGTGGGGAAAGAGCCGACTACTGGCATATGTGGTGGAAAGTACAAGTCTATTGGTCAGAAGTGCTCAGCTGGTTCGAGGAGGCGGGAGAGGGGGTTTACCCATCAGACCCATAGTTATTAATATTTGGTCTCCGCTACAGGAACGAGCACTGGGAGAAACTCCCGGACCTGACACACTTCCTGCTATTGGCTGCCAGAGCTGTACGGGCCAGGACTTGGAAGAGAGCATCTCTCCCCTCGAAGAGGGAATGGGTGATGGTGGCCAAAGACATTTATTTCATGGAGAGACTAACATCAGCAATACACTGCTCCTGCACGCAGGAAGCATTCGCCAATGTTGTGGACGATACAGGAGCTTAACTGATGTACCCCACCCGGCCCGAAAACTGGTTGTGGTAGGAGACTCATTGCACTTCCTCAAGTAAAGTCCATTTATGTTTATTCCTTGTATGCCCGATTGGAGCTGCCCGAAACGCTTACTCATGGAGATGTGGATCGTGTGCCCCATCATTAGGGGTCTTGTGCGGGAGGGGGGAGGGAGGAGGGAGGAGGGAGGGTGTATACAGCAGAGTTGTACGTTTTTCTAATCGAAGTTGGCTCGGGCCGGTGCCCGGTTGCCATTGTTTGTATTAATGCTTTGTTGCCTTGAAAAAACAATAAAATTGAATAAAAAAACCCTGAGTTCTTCAGCCAGGCATGTCTCTTAAGTAGGGTCCCCTGGGCTAGAGTGCGTCCAGCAGTCTCATCAGCGTCCAGAGTATTTTTTTTATATGTTGTGGGTCACCTGTCTGCCCTCAGTCGCAACCGCCAGAAGGCGTGATCGCGTGGGCTCTGGGACCTCTTGAAGGCCTTCCTGGAGTAGGACGTTCCCATTGGAGGTCTCTGTAGCTAGCCAGGAGAGTAGTATTGGTATGCAATCCTGGTTGAATAGGCCCACCGAGCTTGACGACTATTCCTACATTCCATTGATTGTAGGACCTGTAGGTTCCGATGGTCAGTTCGTACCAGTACTGGGAACTTAGCACCCAAGAGGAGATGATACCATTCCGTGAAGGCTTGTCGAATGGCGAGTAGTTCTTTCTCCAGGACCGAACAGTGTGTTTCACTGGGATTCAACGTCCGGGACAAGTAAGCAATGGGGTGTTCTTGATTATCCTTGGATTCCTGTTTTAATTCTGCCCCAATCGCATACTGTGAGGCATCTGTTTCCACCAGGAAGAGTTTGGTTGTGTCAGGGTGAGCCAGGATGGGTCCTTCAGTGAACTTAAGTTTTAGCTCTTGGAAGGCGGATTCCTGATCAGCAGACCAGTGAAAGGGAGTGTCTTTCTTTAGCAGGGAAATAATAGGTTGTACAATGGAGGAAAATGTAGGAATTAATTTTCTATAGGAATTAGCAAGTCCCAGGAATGATTGGACTTGTTTAACTGAGTTAGGAGCAGGCCAGGAAAGGATAGATTCAACTTTGGTTGGATCCATTGCTACTCCTTGAGGATTTAGTACAAATCCCAGATAACGCACTGTAGAGACATGAAAGATGCACTTCTCTGGTTTGGCCAGTAACTTGTTCTCCCGCAAATGTTGTAAGACCAAGGTAACGTGTTCCTGATGCAAGACCGGGTCGTTTGAATAAATCAATATGTCATCCAAATAGACAATAACAAAAAGGAATGACATGTCCGAGAAGACTCGATCTATAAAGCGCTGGAATACCGCGCAGCATTAGCGAGACCAAATGACATGACCAGATATTCGAAGTGTCCAAAGGGAGTTCTGAGGGCTGTCTTCCACTCATCGCCCTCTTTTATGCGGATCAGATGGTAGGCACCCTGCAAGTCTAGCTTGGTGAAGATCACAGCACCACGTACGGCTTCGAATATGTCGAAAAAGAGTGGTAACGAATAACGGTCCTTCAGGGAACACTGATTAAGACCCAGGTAGTCCAGACATGGTCGGAGCTCTTTGGTATCCTTTTTGGGGACAAAAAATAGAGAGGCCCCAGCAGGAGACTTGGAAGGACGAATGGTTCCATTGGTTAGATTGGTATCGAAGTATTCTCGTAAGGCTATTTTATATCAGGTTCTGAAAGAATGAACATCCTTCCAAAGGGAATGGCAGCACCTTCTTCTGTGTCGATAGCATGATGGGGAGGTAGGGACTGGACAATGGCTGTAGAAAACACATCTGAGATTAGTTGGTAATTTTCAGGTACCTGAGTGATGTTGGAAACAGTGATGAGTTGTTGTTCCAGGATCTTGTTTTCCGTGGATAGGGTTTGTAAACTCTTCCGTGATAGACAATGTGAAAGGAAAAATTCTGATCCTACGAACAGGGATCCAGCAGCCCAATTGATGTACGGGTTATGTCTCTGAAGCCAGGGCATGCCCAGGACCATTGGGTAATGAGCTGCTTTTATTATATCAAATTGTAGAAGTGGTGATTGTGTATAGAAAGCAAATGTTCTGTGGTTTGTTGAGTTATGGGTCCTGATGATAACAACTTCTCATCTATTCCTTTGACTGCCTGGATGACACCTGTGGATTCTCTCGGATCTCGTGCTTCAAGGCCCACTCGTGGTCCAGGAAGATGCCCATGGCACCACAAACCACCAGGGCCAGGACAGAATGGCTTTCTCTGTTGGCGGTCGTCAGGAATACCTGTAGTATCACCAGGGAGTTCTTCGGATTAGGACCCAAGGAAAGAGAAGAGTCGGAGCAAGGACCAGTCTCCCGAAGCTGGGCTCTGTTCAAGATCGGGAGCTGGCGTTTCCCGAACGATGTGGATGGGCTATTGGGCAGTTTCTTACCAGGTGTTTGTCAGGGGCACAATACATACAGAGTCCAGTGTTGATCCGACAAGTCCTTTCCTGAGAAGAGATAGGCCCCCGCAAGGGGCCTAACTGCATGGGTTCAGGTTCTGAGGAGTTAGAGGTTGCAGGCTCTTTGGGGCTAGGGTATTCTGAACATGTTTTTTGTAGTGGGGTCATTGTCTTTCTCTTCTCTGCCTTTCTTTCTTGAATCCAAAAGTCAATTTGTAAGGACAAGTCTAAAAGGGCCTGGAAGGAACCTGGACGGGCCACTCTTGCTAATTCATCTTTGATCTCTTCATTTAACCCACGACGAAACAAGGTAAAGCATGCCTCAGGGGTCCAATCAGCTTCTTTAGCCAATTGTTTAAAACGAGTTACATAGGACAACATATCTTGACTTCCTTGTTGAAATTCCAAACGTTTTTCTTGGGCACTATACACTTGTTCAGAACGGTCAAACATGGCCTTAAAGGAGTCTATAAATCTGTCGTAATTGTCAAGAAGAGGATCTCCTGCAGTCACCAAGTGTGTTGCCCAGGCTAAAGCATTTCCGGAAAGATGGGAGATTACAAAGCCCACCTTAGCCCTGGGTGTAGAAGAATAGTAGGGTTTAAATGTGAAGTGCACCAGGCAGGAATCAAGGAAAGAGCGCAATGCTTTGGAGGTCCCATCGTATTTGTCCACAATGCCTCCTACTGAAGCACTCTCCTGAAATGCTGAATCCCTGGACAAAATTAATTGTTTTAGTGCTGCGTTTTCAGCCTTGAGGTTCTGGACCTCTGTCGATAACTCCTGCATTCCTCTCAAGAGATCCGGTGTAGCGGTCTCCATATTGGTTTCATTGTTACGTTGTTGGCGTCTCAAACTGTCACACTCGTACTCTTGGCTCACCTGTTTACTTTTTGGAGTCTTCCTTCTGGTGTTCGAAGGACTCTCCTTCTTCCCGATTGTTCGAGCCTTGTCCAGAAAGGGATGCGTCTCTTCCGTCGCCAGTATGCATGTGGGTCGATGCAGTTCGGGCTCCAGCCTCGGAAGGAGGAGATGGCTTGAGAGCGTTCAGTGTTGCATGGGGATACCCCAGAAGAATCAGGTAAGTCCCGGAAGGGAAGCAGACTAATCCAGGAATGACCAAGGAACTCGCACGGAACCGCGAGGCGGAGAATGCGAGGAGGGGTTCAGAACAGAATACCAGGAAGGAAAGAACGGCTACCCGCAGGGAGACTAGACCGTGAGTTTCCCAGCGGCGTCGGCCATGTTGGAAGTACACTGGATGCAATACGACAGTGTTTGAGAGACCAAGTTGTCCAGAAGGGGCAGAATCGGGGATTCATGACAGCAAGAGGCTTATGGGTGTTTGCAGGGTTGGACAAGTGGTTCATCCGTTTATCCCTCAGATCGAGAACATGGGCAGCATTTTTTAAGGGGAGGAGGACTGCTTGCAGCAGGACCCCTGAGAGGTTCCAAACAGATCCTGACAATGGGGCCAAAGAGGAAAATAATCAACAATCGTTTAGAGTACCAAAGATGAGCTGCTGGACAACAGGAGCCTAAAGTCTGAAGTGTGGGTGGAGGGTTTGCAAAAGAACATTGCTGCCTCCCTGCACCATGGATGCTATGCCCACACTAGGCAGGCTTACTTGTGACTAGAGGTTTCTGCACCCATTCCCAGGATTTTAAAAGAGGCGAGAGATCAAAAGATGTTCTGCCTTGTTCAGAAGAGTGTCACTCCTGTCATACATCTTAGGGCTACAAGGGGACCATTGCAACTCATGGAGGTCAGAAGCTTTGCCATCAGTCTTAGGGTGGCGGATCCACACACTGCCAAGCAAGCTGTCCGAGAGGTACCCTACACAGTGCAGCAAGTGAGGCTTTGCGTACAATAGAGCCTTTCATGCACAAATCATTTAGACCATGTAGGATTTATTTATGATCCAGACATTGGTGTTTTGTCATGCGGTGTAAATGCCAGAAAAATGGACAGCAGCGCCCTCCCATTCAACGTGGCATACATTTAATAGTTACAAAACCAACACAATTAATTGCATCAGTGACCCACAACTATACACTCCTGGACATCATCTTATGGCAACAGTGCATACTTACACCGCAGAACTGTGGATCTCCCTATAAATGTTGACTGGACCACACACGATCGCTCCACAAAAAACCCTCTGTGCCTTAGTGAATGACCTTTGAAACAGTGTGAAAAGAAACCAAAAGCCCAGTACAACAGACAGTCTTAGAGAGGGGACACTGCGCACCCAAAAATACAATTCAAACAATCGGTATCCTTTTAACAGGATAACAAGAAGGGGCGAGATAAAAACTGGGGAAACACAAAAGGGGAAATAGAGAATATTAGCACATTTGTTTTCATTATTGTCCTACCCTTAGGCAATCAGAATGTTGAGAGAGCAGCCAATAACTACTGGTTTCCAGCCATCACCTTTTGGTTTTCACGAGTGGGACGGGTATGTCCAGAACTGGGTCCCCGAGCCTGCAGCGCCTAAACACCCAAGCTACTCCTCACTATTGATGCCCAAGGAGGCCAAAACATGTCAAGGCGTGTTTGTGGTCTCATGCAGAAGGGATGTGATCTAGCAGTTCGGGCTGGTCTGCCCCTTTTGTGGTGAGGCCAAGCTTGATTTGCATATGGTTGTTATGCAATGGCTTAGCAGGTTAAAAATGATTGTCTGGAGGGCTGCCCAGAGCTGTGCCCCTGGTTGTGATTGATTCAAAACATTTTAGCCATAACCTTTTGGTTTTGCTTAAATCAACTTCAGAGGGACAGGTATGCCCAGGCATGGGCCTAGAGACCCAAACCACTCCTCATTGTCAGGTCACACAGAGGTTCAGAAGTGATCCACAGGAGTCTGATTTGATGATAAAGAAGGTTTAAGGTGTGTTAGTGGGACTTGCTGATGGGGGCCTTCAAAATGGTTGGGAGGTGTTTTACATTGGTGAAATCCCTTAACTAGTTGTATTCAGGAACAAGGCCTCTCCCCAAGCCAGAATGGTGGGAGAACACGTGCATGTTGTTAGTTCAGGAATCAGCACTGATGGAGGAACAGTCAACATTCTAAACTGCTCTTCATCTGAGTTTCTATACAGGAAGGTCCTGTAAGCTTTGGCTCTGTGTGAGGGTCCTACTATATTTGATGCCTAAGCCCCACCCACCTTCTTAGCCCTGCCACTTCCTTTCTGCTGTTAACTTGTAGATCATCCACCATTACACACCCATTGATGCTTGCCAATGTCCGCTCAGCAATCAATCATCAGCGGCCTCATCATCACACATGACTTGGATGCCATCTTCATTATTGAGATCTGGATGACATCCACCGCCATCCACATCCTAGAGGTCCTCACCCCCAACGGCCACAGAATTCTACAACTAGACCATCCAAACAAGATCGGCGGCGGCCTCGCCCTCATTCACAAGGTATCATGGCCATGCGCACAACTGGACGTCGCCACCATTGCCTCTTTCAAAAACGTATCCTGCCACTTCCTGCTCTCCCAAACTGACAAGTCAGTTTTCATCTCATCTACAGACCACCCAAGCCCAACACCTTCTTCATCGAGGACTTCAAGGTCACCACCATGTCTCTCACGCATGCCAACAACATCTTTCTTGGTGACTTCAACATATGTGGCAACCAAGCAACCAAATCAATGAAGAAGGATCTCCACTGCCTACTCGACGCACCGAGGAAAAAACCCTAAAAGATGGAACCACTCACTGCAGTACAGTCACTTCCTAATTTAACATTAAATGGTCATATTACCTTATAATTTAAGAAAAACAATAGCTCAAACACACTTATATATTATGAATGTTTCCCAAATGTATCTCATATTAAACATTTGAATCATAACAGTGCAATATATTCATGCTCAGTTCACCATAATTTACTTGACACACCGTACCTCATACAGCACACTACAGAACCAACTAACAGGAAAGGTCATATCCTCAACCTCATCCTCACCAAACTGCCCACTATTCATCACAGCTCTCCTATTCAGCTTGATTGGTCGGACCATCCGGCACGCCCCTTTGAGATTAGTCACACCACACATCTCAAGCCAACCCATTGGAAACCAAGCAATCAAGCCTTCAGATCCTTCAAGAACTTCCCAGTGGCGGCTCTCACAGAAGAAAGACCTCACCAAACTCCACTTCACATGGGCCGATGTACCTCTAACAAACCAGGACTGCAACTCGCCTCTCCAAGGATTCAACACCACCCACACACACTTCAACCGCTATGCCCCAGTGAAACGACGCACCCTCAAGCCTAAACCTTCAGCACCCTGGTATACTGAAGAACTCAACCTCAACAAACGAACCATCAGAAAACAAGAAACACGTTGGGAAAATCCTGCAGTGGATCCGACCTCGCCCTGCTCAAGGAACTCTGTGCTACACGCAGCAATTGATCAACACTGCCAAGGCCAACTACTACCAAAACAAAACACCATAGTCAAGGCCAACAATTAAAGTAGAGCTCTCTTCAAAGCTATCAAGCACAGCATCAACCCTCTGCCCGAACCACCCGTTGCACACTCCATCAAAAAAAATCCACTGCCATCAACTCTTTCTTAATCAACATCAACATGATCCGCCAACACATAGACACCAATGCCACAACTGAAAGCACACTAGACATCCCATCTTGTAAAACCACCACTACCTGGACAACTTTCAAGACACTAACTATGGAAGACCTCACTGCCACATCATATGCCGATGACATCCTCCCTACCTCCTTACTCAAGACCCTGCTGACTGAAACACTCCTCCCTTACCTGACAATCATCAACAGCTCCCTAACTAAAGGCACCTTCCCCTCGACCCTCAAGACCGGACAAATCCTCCTGCTTCTTAAGAAACTAACAATGGACACTGACGATGTCAGAAACTACTGCCCCATTACCCATCTTCCCTTTCTAGGTAAGATCCTTGAGAAAGCGGTAGCCGCACAAGTCCACCACATCGAAGCCAATAACCTCCTTCAGCTCTACCAATCTGGCTTCAGACCCAGATGCAGCACAGAAACAGCTACAATCAAGGTGATCAACGATGCCCTTAAAATCCTTAATAAGGGCCATCCTTGCCTCCTAGTTCTCCTTGACCTCTCAGCAGCATTTGATTGACACAGTAGACCACCAAGTAGACCACCAAACACTCACTGACAATCTACATCGCTACATGGGGATCAGAGAGATTGTTCTCAGCTGGTTCAAATCTTACCTTGCGAACTGCCAACAGTTAATTCAAATGGATTCTTCTAGATCACCAACTCTACCCATCACATGTGGAGTCTCGCAAGTATCCATCCTGCCCCCTGTGATCTTCAATCTTTACATGGAATTGCACTGAAACCTCCTCTCGGATCTATGTGATTACTGCGACTCCCAGAATGTCATGATGCCTATCCCCGGGCATCCGGATCAAGTCCATCAGCCCCGGGAGCAGGCATCCAGATACTCATTAAAACCCCAACAGCCCCGGCTGGGGGCTGTTTGGATTCAGTCCTGGCGCCTTTGGCGCCAGGCTCATCATAGAAATCAGTCCTGGCGCCAGGCTCATAGACTTTACTTACCTTATGCAGACCATGCTGCAAATGAGTCCAAGCCAACGTGAGGCCTGGATGGGACTATTTTATTACAGGGACTATTTTTTACTCGGGTGTGGTTCTGGGGAACTTCTTACCTGGGACTACTTTGCAGGCTATTTAAACCACGCCCGAACAGCAGCTCATGCTTCGTGTTATTCTGCATCCAGCAGCGTAACGCTCAGTGTCTGCAAGTCAGCATCCAGTCTTCTGCCACGCCCGTCTCGAATCCAGAGCTCCTAGACAAAAGGAAAAGAAAGGAGAAGAGGTTAGATCACAGACATTATTTGATTCCTTACCCGATTCCGGACCCAGCACCTCTCCGAGCCTGGAAAGGACATTATTTCAGCACGCGTTGCTTCACCAGCAGCAGCGCCGCATTATACTCACCAGTCCACCTCATCTTTCAACTCGCGCTGCCTCCATCATTTTCTTCGTTGAAACCCAGCACCTGGGGGGAAAACAAAAGGAATAACAAGGTGAGCCGAGAAAAACAACAAAGACAATCTCTTTGCCACCATAGGCTTACCTGCTTTACCACCGGAGGTATTATCCTTTAATTCGCTGCATCTTTCTATGCCGCACCTATAAAGGGAGAGAAAACAGCAAGTTAAACTCATGCAACCTTTACTGGACAGTGTTTGGTAATACAGACTCTTACCTGAACGCCATCAGCTACCTCCAGGCAATATTCTTTTGGACCCAGCTGCAACCTAACGAAGGAATGGAACAAGAGTGAACATCGGACATATTGAACTCTTTGAACTTTATAGTGTCAGGCTGAGAGTTCCTGTGTCCGCGGAAGCAGCTGAACCCCCGACAATCCCCCTGAAGTGTAATTCTCAGAACCAGAAATACTACTCAGCTCTGTTAACTACACCCGTAAGGGAAAGGGGGAAGTGGATAACATAAAAACACCAGGCTGACTGCGTCAAGACTAACCGAAACTGAACCTGCAGAGAATACAAGAAAACAGATGCAAATCATCTCATTACTTACTTAACTTCACTGATTAGCATTGACTTTAAAATCCATAACTAATAAGTTAAGAGTCATACCTGGTTCTTCTCCTAAAACTTCTTAGAGAGGTTTGCAGAAGTAGCTGAAAATCGTTCTTACTTGAGTCTCTTGAAATTTACAGCAACTTCTTATTCATGGCAAACCTTAGATGTGTTGCTCTTGCCTTTTCAAAGTTGACAAATTGTTCCAGTAAGATTGTCTTTAGTATGTCTTTGTTTCATTCTTTTCTTAAGTTCCAAACTATTTACAAAACAATTGAGTACGTAGATTCTTGAAGAAACGCGCGCAAAGATGCACACGCGCTGAAGAACACACGCGCTAAAATCACACGCGCTGGAAAGTCCACGTGTTGAAGCGCACCCGCGCTGAAGAATACCAGCGCTAAAATCACACGCACTGAAAAGTCCACACGCGCTTGAAAACACACGCACAGCAGAGTACCCGCGCAGAAACACGCGCTTGAAAAACGCAAGGAATTCTCGCGATAGGAATCTCACACGCATAACACACTTGTGCATTCTATGTACACGCGCAGACGAAATTCTCGCGCTAAGAAACACACGCGCTGGTTACACACGAGCAGCAGAGTTCCCGCGCAGACAGGTTCTCGCGCCGAGGAATTCTCGCGATTGAAAGCCCACGCGCATAACACACGTTAAACCTTGCGCTTACTTTCAAACGAACACCAAAGTTCACGCACTTAAACAATTCAAAGTTAAAGGCTCCAAGAAAACATTTTACGATTTCACTCTCAAACGACGTCAAGAAGAAGGCAAAGCAGCAGAATTAAAGTCTCAAAAGATAGTCACTTATCTCCAAAATGATTTCTAAATATCTTCAGGGTTTCCTGTCTTCAGATCACTTTCCTGGTAAACAAAGATCTTCTTCTGACACCCTCTAGAGAGTAGCCGCTCAACTGCTAGCGCCTGAAGGATAAAATCCACCAGGCCCAAGACTAAAGCAGGAGCAGCCACTACACACGTCCTCTCAGCTGGGTGTTAGATGATGAAAGGTAAAGAGTGACAGTTTAGAATGTTCATTGTTGTTCTGCAGGGTTCTCTAACCAATCAGAGCAGTCACTGAGAAACTCCATCTTGGGTCAGAATCAGGATTCTGTATAAAGAAGTTAAGGCCAAACCAACTAAAATAGAAAACTTCCCACCCACATAAAGCCAATCTAAAAGGCATAATAATAATAAAGAGATAAAGAAAAAGAAACCTGACATATAGACACTGGAGTCAATATTCCTCCGGAACTCCTCCAGTACCTTCAAACCAGTGAAGTAACTGGTATCTACGCGCCCCTGCATGCCATGCAGGATGGAGAGCTCATCATTTAAAAACAATGGTGAGGTTACCAAGAGGGGATATCGGAGGTGATTAGTGGGGAGAACGAGAACAGTTGGTGGGGGCTTCACTAAAGTCCACGGGTGGCTAAATCCCTTTCTCCACTTGCAGGAGAATACTTCTACGAGTCCAGCAGAAAGATTAGGCGGGCCAGTCCAGACTGTCATCTCTTCACTACGCATCACGTTGGTGGAGACCGCAGCTGTCCGGGTCCGATCGACGCCCCTGTGGGAACCAGGTGAGCGTAACAGAACACGAAGCCTATCTACAAATCCCCACCCGGGCGTAATGGAGACCTCAGAAACCGAACAACTAGCCCAATTGTTAGGAGAACTTAGGGCAGAAGTGCACTCTGTGCGCCAAGAAACTAATGCCCTCAGGAGAGAACTGATTGTGTCAAAGGAGCGCACTGATGATCTTGCCAGACAACTGCTGCAAAACCAAGCCGGGCAAACACCACTACCTGGACTTGGGGGGGGATTCAACCCCCGTTTCATCAAGCAGCCTTGTGCAAGTGGTTCTACCAGGGAGCATTCCTTTAGCTCCACCCGAACGCTTTGCTGGGGACCCGAAAAGGTTTGCCGTGTTCATGAACCAATGCCGCTTGCACTTTTTATGCAGACCAGGAACTTTTCCAAACGACCAAGCCAAAGTAGCCTTTGTACTGTCATACCTTAGTGGCAGCGCAGCGGATTGGTCAATTCCATTAGTCAACCAGGATGACCCTCTTCTTGAGGATTTTCAGGGTTTTCAATTGAGCATGGAAAGACTATTCGCCAGACATTCACAGGGACAGGCCCTGGATAACAAACTTCTATCTCTACGTCAAGGAAACCAGAACCTGCTAACTTATATCCCAACCTTCAATAGGTTGGTGGTGGAAACCGGATGGCCAGAGGTAAAGCGAATTACATTATTTCATCGTGGACTTCGGGGTGAACTCAAAGATGTTTTGGCCCAAGTTGTGAACCCACCTCAGGATTGCGCAGAATATATAGACTTAGTGGTCCAGCTAGACCACCGACTTCAGAATAGAAAAGCTGATCGAGCTAAGTTCGAGAATATGGTATTGGTTAAACCCAATGTTACTCCTAAAGGAAAAGGAACAGATGCATCAGAACCAATGCAGATCGGGGGGGTTAAGGGACCCTTAACTCAAAAAGAAAGAGAAAGGAGACGACAGATACAGTTGTGGGGCCTCAGGACATTTTCTACGGGATTGCCCTATAAAACCATCCAAGAAAGTAGTCAGAGTTGCTGATAGAAATCAAACAGAGCCCAATTCGGGAAACGACCATGCCCGACAAGCGTAGAGGTCCGCTTGCCGAGCTTAAAGAAGGACACTCAGACCTCGCACCTAATCATACCAATGGTCCTTATTGATCCAAGGCAGCCATCACGTATGCACGCAGTTAGGGCATACATTGATAGCGGGGCCGTAGGAAACTATGTGGACCACGAATTGACTTCAAGGATGAATCTACCTCTCTGCAAAAAGACCACTTTGGATGTCATCACCACAGTCGATGGAACTGAAATTGCCTCTGGGCCTGTAACTCATTCCACCACAGAGATGACACTGTTGGGTCAAAATGGGCATTGAGAGACTATTGTGTTTGACTTAATCAAAGCCCCGCAGTTCCAAATAATACTGGGGATACCTTGGTTGGAAACACATAATCCTTGTATTGATTGGCGAGAGAAGAGAGTAACCTTCCTGGTGTGTGCACACACCTGTTACCCGGAAAAAACCTTGAACAAAAGCCTGGCCACAGTCGCTAATCCAGTCATGCAGTTACCTCAGGAATATCAAGAATTCCAGGATGTTTTCCAAAAAGAACAGGCAAACACCTTACCACCTCATAGATCATACGATTGTCAAATCGACCTCATACCCGGTGCACAACCTCCATGCAGTAGGATCTACGCCCTTACGGAACCCGAAAAACCGTCACCTACGACAATACTTGGACCAATACCTTGCTAATGGCTTCATTCGTCCATCTAAGTCCCCCGCATCTTCAGCTTTATTCTTCGTGCCCAAAAAGGAAGGTGACCTCAGAACATGCATTGACTACCGCGCATTAAACCATATCACGGTGAAGAACCGATATCCATTGCCTCTGATCCCCGAACTAGTAGACCAAGTAAAGGATGCTTGCATCTACACTAAATTAGATCTCTGAGGGGCATATCATCTGGTACGTGTAAAGAAGGGCGACAAACGGAAGACCGCTTTTCGCATCAAGTACGGATTATTCGAATATCAGGTGATGCCCTTCGGGTTGTGCAATGCACCAGCAGCCTTCCAGTATTTTATGAACGATGTCCTTCGTGAACTCATTGACGTCTGTGTTGTCGTATACATAGACGATTTCTAGTGTACTCCTCCTCAGAATCAGACCATGTTAAGCACGTTCGTGCAGTCCGTAAGAAACTACGCCAGCACAAGTTATATGCAAAATTGGAAAAATGTGTTTTTCATGCTACAGAAGTTGAATTCCTTGGATTTATCCTGACTCCAAAAGGAGTCCGAATGGATTCTCGAAAGGTGGATGCAATTCTCAAGTGGCCATCACCCAGTTCAGTTAAAGGGGTGCAAAGCATGCTTGGATTTGCTAATTTCTACCGCAGATTTATTCCTGACTTCTCATATGTTGTACACCCCATCACAGCACTTTTGCGAAAAAACAAACGCTTCTTGTGGACCGTAGAGGCTGAAAAAGCCTTCCAAGAACTTGTCACAGTTTAGACAAACTTTATAAAAGGATACAGCCGTGTAAAGGATACAGTCAGCATCCACTTTCGGGGAGCCCTTCCGCTCTGGGGTATCTTGAACGTGCAGCAAACCAGATTCTTCCGGGACACCTTGCGCGTGATGCTAAACAAGACTTCCCCCCCAAGAGCATAGCCTGTAGGAATTTAACTATAACTAACAGGCCAGGGGCTAGAGCGAAAAGGCAGGAGCAGCGACAACAGAGCTAAGGGAGCAAACAAAACAATGATTCAAAAGAGTAACTAAGGTTACCCAAAATGCAGCGACCAGCCACCCACAATTACCCTCTCTTACCTGCTTAGCCAGAAAGAAATCCCACAACCTTATGTAAGTCCAAACACACCACAGCAACCAGGTGATGCAGGAAGAAAGTCCCAGTTGGTAGAAATTAGTGCAGAGATTCACCTAACCCGAACGGCACGAGGGCGCAGCTAGTGTCCAAAAAGCAATCCCTTATTCAATTCAGCAAAGCGTCCCTGAAGTGAAGGTAAGCAATCCAGGTAGTGACCAGTAGAATCAGGAGAGCGTTCATATAGTCACCTTGATGCGTGGAGTGATGTGTTTTGTGACAAAATGAAAAGTACCATTAAACAATCCAGAATGCGTAGAATAATGAAGGGGGATTAGGAAGTCCGTGAAGATAGCAGCCAGAGGGGACAAACAGCTTAATTGGAAGTTCAGTGATGGGGAAGCAAATCCGAAAGCGTCACAACAAACAGGAGCAGGAGAGAGCAATCCGTATACAAAGCCAGGAGTTCGATTACCAAAGGGAAAACAGTCGAGGGTTTTGGCGCCAGAAATGGTAAGGGAGGAGACGTACGGAATAGTCCTTAAAGCATGAGCCGGGTCCAGGAGATTCAGAAAACAGGATAACGAGAATCGGGCACTTTAACTAACTGCTTAGTTTTAGGAGCACCCGTTGCATGGACAAGCTGAGTTAAGTACGATTATCTTTCCCAGGACGTGAGACGCGTTGCCGGCGTGTCATGTGATCGCAAAAAGGGGAAATGTGTCATGATGCCTACCTCTAAGGAGCCAGGCCGGGCCCAGCAACCCCAGAGGCAGACATCATTTTCCCCAGGGAAGTCTCAGCGGGCCCAAGTCGGGGCCCTTTGGACTCAGTCCTGGCGCCTTAGGCGCCAGGCTCATAGCGGACCCCAGTCCTGGCGCCTTAGGCGCCAGGCTCATAGAAGAGGATATGTGTTTAAGTGCTTGGGTGCACACTTACCTGATGCAGACCTTGCTGCTTCATCCTGGCCCTCTTGAGGCCTGAATGGGACTACTTAACCCGTAGGACTACTTCACCACCCGGGTGTGGTCGGGGAAGGATACATACCTGATTGGTGGAAGGATACATACCAGGAACTTCTTCCAAGGCTATTTAAACCCCACCCGAACAGCCACACATGCTTCGCGTTGTTCTGCACCTAGCAGCTGGACGCTCACCGTGTCAGCTCCTGCATCCTGACTTCAGCCACGCCTGCCAGCACCCTGGAACACCTGCAAGGGGAGAAAGGAAGAGAATAGGAGAAGAAAAGCCCTTACCTGCTAAAATTTCTCCAACGGCCCTGAAAAGGAAGACATCATTTTAAAGGCATTTCGTTTCGATCGCTGCAGCGCTGCATTTTACTCACCTTTGCAAGGCGCTTCCATCTTCAGCAGCGATCTTCCGGATTCAGCTACGCCCCGGCGCCTAGAGGAAAAAAGACAAGAACAAAGGTGAGAGGGAGAAAAGGAATAAGGAAAGCTCAGTTTCCTTTGAAGTCTTACCTGTTGGATTATTCCCACTGCATTTCGGGTCCTGCCGCTTCCTGGCATCTCCGGACCCCGGCCCCTATGGGGAAAAAAGACAAAGACATTGAATGAGCGAATGCAAAGACATTACCTGAGCGCTCATCCAGAACTGTTTCACTTCGGGTCGGCGCCATATCTCCGGCACTCCGAACCCCGGCCCCTAAGGGGAAAAAGACATAAGCATTAGCGCTTGCTGCAATTAGACAACGAACATTATTATTAAGCTTGAACTTTTGAACAGAACTTTTACAGCGCCTTACCTGAACAGTCAAGCTTACCTGAACTCCCATCAATCCTCAATCCAGTGAAGTAACTGGGTTTCAACGCGCCCCTGCATCAGAAGCAGGATGGAGAGCTCATCCTTCCAAACCCTAAGGTGAGGCTTCATGGGGAATCGTGGAGGAGGTATCGTGGAGGGTTGGAAGGGAGTGGGAGGCTTGAGCATTGTTCCACAGTTGGTAATACTCCCTTTTCACGCACAGGAGGGTATCCAACGAGCCAGGGAAGCCAGAATAGAGGGGCCCTTCCTGTCCATCTTCAGAGTTCTGCGCCTTCGACGCCGCGCCTCCGTGGGAACCAGGTGAGCGTTACAAAATGCTGGGAAATGTAGTGCGGCGTGTCCCGCGACTTGGAAATAGTCGCCAAGGCAACTTCCACATGGAAACGGATGACCCTAGTCGTCCGTGTGCAGGAACGCGGGGCATGACAGTACCCCTCCGCAAAGAGCGACTACCCCTGCGGGCACGCAATCTTTCCAAAAAAAAGGCACGCAAAAGCCGGGGTGCATGCACATTTGAGGCCGGTTCCCAAGTTCTATCTTCAGGGCCGTAACCTTTCCAATCAATCAGGTAAGACCGCACTCCGTGACGCAGACGAGTGTCCAGAATAGCATGCACTTCATATTCGTCTTCCCCCTGCACATCGATGGGAGCGGGAGCAACAGAAAGCCGGGTACCAGGTACAAAGGGGCGGAGGAGGGAAACATGGAAAACAGGGTGAATCCGCCAACGAGATGGAATGTCCAAACGGATTGCAACAGGATTGAGACAATGCAGTACCTTATAAGGACCTACATAGCGAGGCAAAAGCTTTCGTTTACCCCGAATGTTGAGATGCTTGGTCGAGAGCCAGGCACGATCACCCGGTGCATAGGAGGGGGCAGGTGAACGATGCCTATCCGCTTGTGTTTTTGTCCGGGACTGCGCAGCCAGTAGATGAGACACAATCGAATCGCGTATAGCAACCAATGTGTCTCTTGTAGATTTTGCAGCAGGGATCTGGTCCAATGAAGGTAGGACATGCGGAAGAATCCTTGGGTGTAGACCA
The DNA here is from genome assembly GCF_040938575.1 of Ambystoma mexicanum. Taxonomy (NCBI): domain Eukaryota; kingdom Metazoa; phylum Chordata; class Amphibia; order Caudata; family Ambystomatidae; genus Ambystoma; species Ambystoma mexicanum. The sequence continues at coordinate 1,467,035,272 of NC_090931.1, read as the reverse complement.
TACAAAGCGTAAAACGGGGAACAACCTGTTGAAGAGTGCCGAGAGTTATTATAAGCAAATTCTGCGGTTCCCAGAAAGGACAACCAGTCGGTCTGATGTTGCAAGCACAGACAACGAAGGTACTGCTCCATGGTGCCATTGGTGCGTTCGGTTTGTCCGTCCGTTTGAGGGTGGTAGGATGATGAAAGCCGTGCATCTATGCCCAAGGAATGGGTAAGGGCTCTCCAGAACCGTGAGGTAAACTGGGTGCCCCGATCGGAAATCATGATTGTAGGAAGACCGAAGAAACGCACCACATGATCAAAGAATAGTTTAGCCAACAATGGAGCAGTAGGTAGACCAGAACATGGTATAAACCGTGCCATCTTTGTGAAAACATCCACTACCACAAGTACAGTTGACATCCCCCTGACCAAGGGGAGTTCCACCACGAAATCAAGAGTAACCGTATGCCACGGATGTGGTGGGAGAGGCATCTTCATCAATAGACCGAGAGGTTTCCCAGGTTGTCTCTTGCATTGAATACACACCGCACACTTAGATACGTATGAATCAGAATCTTTCTTCATGCCCGGCCACCAGCACCATCGGTGTAACAGGTCATAGGTTTTAAGCTGACCCGGGTGCGCAGCCAACGGGGTATCATGTGCCAATTCCATGGCCTTCCGTCTGGCTTGGTAATCAGGTAAATACAAAATCCCATGAACATAAGGAAGACCCGTAACGATTTGGGCATCCAAAGTATTGAGAAAAGAAGCATGATCTTTGGTCCACTGTCGTACTCGGTCAAGGAGTGAGGCGGAGACCGAACAGACACATACCACAGAACCCGAGGGCGATATAGGCGACACCGAGTCCTGGGTGTTAAAATCGGTACCGACACGGGATAGGGCATCCGCCTTCCCATGTAGAAGGCCAGGGCGATACATAACCGTGAAATCGAATATTGTGAAGAACAAATGCCAACGTATTTGGCGGGCATTGGTACATTTTGCATGTGAAAGAGCTTGGAGGTTCCGATGGTCAGAGTACACCGTTATGGTGTGTCGAGCACCCAGGAGATGGTGCCTCCACTCCTTGAAAGCCGCTCGAATTGCCAGAAACTCTCTCTCCATGACGGTGTAGTTGCGTTCAGCCGGGGACAGCTTTTGGGAGAAATAGGCCACCGGATGCAACCGCTGTGTAGCAGGGCAGGTCTGAGACAGGATGGCCCCCACCGCTATTGCGGAGGCATCAGCCTCCACTATAAAAGGGAGAGAGGAGTTTGGGTGTTGCAGAACAGGAGCTGTGGTGAAGGCCTTTTTTAATGCCTCAAAGGCCGACTGGGCTTCGTTGTCCCAAACAAAGGGGACTTTGGGACTAGTGAGACGGGTAAGAGGTGCCACTATTTCAGAGAAGCAGGCAATAAAGCGTCTGTAAAAATTTGAAAAACCCAGAAAAGACTGGAGCGCTTTTACAGAGTCCGGAACCGGCCAGTCCATCACAGCTTTGACTTTGGAAGTACACATGAGCACCCCTTTTGCCGATATTTGGAACCCTAAGAACTCGACTGAGGCGGCGTGGAACACACATTTCTCTAGCTTAGCATTGAGGGAGTGAGTACGTAAACGCCGCAGCACGGAGCGGACATGCTGGATGTGTTGAGTGAGTGAATCCGAAAATATCAGGATGTCGTCTAAGTAGATCACTACATAACAATCCAGCATGTCTCCAAAGATGTCATTAACGAAGTGCTGAAAAGTGGCTGGGGCGTTACAGAGCCCAAAGGGCATGACACAGTATTCGTAGAGCCCAAACTTCGTCTTAAAAGCGGTTTTCCATTCATCACCGCTTCGCATTCTAACCAAATTATATGCCCCTCTGAGATCTAATTTGGTATAAATGGTGGAAGATGTCATCTTGTCAAGTATTTCCGTTATGAGGGGTAGCGGGTACTGGTTTTTTATTGTTATCTTGTTCAAGGCCCTATAATATACGCAAGGGCGTAGGTCCCCCTCCTTTTTTGGCACAAAAAATATGGGAGAGGCAGCAGGGGACCGGGAAGGTCGAATATGTCCCAGACGCAATGCTTTATCCACATACTCTTTTAGATGTTCCTCTTCTTTGACGGTTAAGGAGTAGACACGACCGTGAGGCACCACTGCCCCAGGCACTAAGTCGATGGGGCAGTCGCAACAACGGTGTAGAGGGAGTTTCTCTGATAGTCCTTTGTCAAAGACATCAGAAAAGTCCTTGTATACCGTCGGCAGTTCGGACGTTGGATCCCTCCGTGTGGCATTAATGGAGGGGACATTAGCCACCAAAGCCAAACAAGGAGAAACAGACGTCATATCTGGGTTTTGAAGACAATGTTGGGTACAAAACACAGAAGAAAAATGCACCGTCTGTTGGATCCAGTCGATTACAGGGTTGTGAGTCCGAAGCCAGGGGAGACCAAGAATGATCCCAAACTGAGGGGCCGAAATAAGGTCAAACACTATATGTTCAGTGTGGCCTTCTGTGGTGGACATGCAAAGCGGGGTTGTCTGTTCCGTTACCCATCCGGATACCAGACGAGAACCGTCTACAGCATGCACCTCCTCAGGTCTAACCTTAGGAACTACCATTAAACCATGGCACCGAGCCAACTGTATATCCATAAAGTTACCGTTAGCCCCCGAATCAATCATGACTGGATTGGTGAAAGGCTCCACACCAGGGATCACAACATACATGGCCAGGTAGATGTGTGAGGAGGGGGAACATTGTTCCGAGCCATCCGTTTGGTGACTCATCCTTAGGGCTCGGCTTAAGGACGAGTCTTGGCGTTTCCCGCCGTCTTGACAGGTCGCCTAGGGCATACACGGATGTAGTGGCCTGACTGGCCACAATAGAAACATAGATTATTAACCATACGCCGTTCCCGTTCGGCTTTGGTTAATGGACCTCGGATAGCCCCTATTTGCATCGGTTCGACCTCCCCTGGAGAGGTAGAAGAGGAGGTTTCTGACTTGGTTGGAAGACGAAGATCAGGGATACGCTGTTCGCCACGTCTCTGTCGTAGCCTAGCATCGACCTGTAAAACCAAGTCTACCAGTTCCGGAAAACTGGACGGTAGAGCCGGTACCACTGATAGAGCGTCTTTTAACTCTTCCGAAAGTCCCTTATAGAAGACGGCTGCTTTCTTCTGTTCGGGCCAGGTAGTTTCCGCTGCTAACTGATTAAAGCGGGCAAGGTAGGATATAAGGTCCGTTTTACCCTGGCTGATAGCAAGGAACTTGAGATCGGAAGTTTGTGCCTTGTAACGCATGTCGAATACTCTATTCATGGATTGAATAAGGGTATCAAAATCATACAAGGCTGGGTCGTTGGCTTCGAGTAACGGGTTAGCCCAAGCCGCTGCTGTTCCTCCCAAATGGGAAAGAAGGAACGCTGCTTTAGTAACAGCATCAGGAAATGCCAGTGGCCGACACAGAAAATGCAGACGGCACTGATTTATGAAGGTCCGATATGTTTTTGGATCTCCAAAAAAGCGTTCCGGAGGGGCCAAGGGGAAAGGTCCAGGAAGCACAATGGGGGCTGAAGCAGGAGGCTGAACTTGGGGTGTAGGAGGAGCTGCTGCTGCAACAGCATCACCAAACTCCTCATCGGGTGGTAGTGGCTGCATGAAACTCTGTAGGACATCCATGCGCTGATGGAGGGTCGTATGTGCTGATGCCATGTCGGTACGCAAAGCCGCAAAGGCTTGAATCAAGGCAGCCATTTGATCAGCTCCGGTGTCCATGACCGACAGGCAAAAAAAGAAAAAAAATAGGCTCCTAAATCTGTCACAGTTTAGACAAACTTTATAAAAGGATACAGCCGTGTAAAGGATACAGTCGGCATCCACTTTCGGGGAGCCCTTCCGCTCTGGGGTATCTTGAACGTGCAGCGAACCAGATTCTTCCGGGACACCTTGCGCGTGATGCTAAACAAGACTTCCCCCCCCAAGAACATAGCCTGTAGGAATTTAACTATAACTAACAGGCCAGGGGCTTGAGCAAAAAGGCAGGAGCAGCGACAACAGAGCTAAGGGAGCAAACAAAACAATGATTCAAAAGAGTAACTAAGGTTACCCAAAATGCAGCGACCAGCCACCCACAATTACCCTCTCTTACCTGCTTAGCCAGAAAGAAATCCCACAACCTTATGTAAGTCCAAACACACCACGGCAACCAGGTGATGCAGGAAGAAAGTCCCAGTTGGTAGAAATTAGTGCAGAGATTCACCTAACCCGAACGGCACGAGGGCGCAGCTAGTGTCCAAAAAGCAATCCCTTATTCAATTCAGCAAAGCGTCCCTGAAGTGAAGGTAAGCAATCCAGGTAGTGACCAGTAGAATCAGGAGAGCGTTCATATAGTCACCTTGATGCGTGGAGTGTTGTGATTTGTGACAAAATGAAAAGTACCATTAAACAATCCAGAATGCGTAGAATAATGAAGGGGGATTAGGAAGTCCATGAAGATAGCAGCCAGAGGGGACAAACAGAGCTTAATTGGAAGTTCAGTGATGGGGAAGCAAATCCGAAAGCGTCACAACAAACAGGAGCAGGAGAGAGCAATCCGTATACAAAGCCAGGAGTTCGATTACCAAAGGGAAAACAGTCGAGGGTTTTGGCGCCAGAAATGGTAAGGGAGGAGACGTACGGAATAGTCCTTAAAGCATGAGCCGGGTCCACGAGATTCAGAAAACAGGATAACGAGAATCGGGCACTTTAACTAACTGCTTAGTTTTAGGAGCACCCGTTGCATGGACAAGCTGAGTTAAGTACGATTATCTTTCCCAGGACGTGAGACGCGTTGGCGGCGTGTCACGTGATCGCAAAAAGGGGAAATGCTGGGAAATGTAGTGCGGCGTGTCCCGCGACTTGGAAATAGTCGCCAAGGCAACTTCCACATGGAAACGGATGACCCTAGTCGTCCGTGTGCAGGAACGAGGGGCATGACAGAACTGAAATTGAAATTCACGTCGGCACCTGTCTTAAAGCATCCACGCCTCAAGCTCCCATATATAGTTGAAACCGATGCATCCAGTTTAGCCATGGGGGCTGTCCTGTCCCAGAAGGATCCGGAAACCGGTCAACTTCATCCAGTATCATTTTGGTCCAGAAAATTCTCGGCCCCCGAATTAAACTATGCGGTTACCGATAAAGAGTTGTTAGCCATCAAATCCGCCTTCAAGGCTTTGCAGCATTATCTTCTCGGTGCCAGGCATACCATTACTGTGATCACCGATCACAGGAACTTGCAGTATTTAAAAACAGCCAAGGCCCAATCATCGCGTCAACTTCGATGAACCTTATTCCTTGCCTAATTCGATTTCGTGATCACTTATCAACCAGGTTGTAAGAATGGTAAGGCAGACGCTTTATCCCGAATTGGGATAGGAGAAGCATATTCGAACCCGGAACCAGTGCCTATAATTCCTGAACAAAGAATTCTTGGGATAACTGCTCTACAGACCTTAGAAGATATTCATTTAAAGATCCAACAACTTTTCGATTCAGCAGCCCTGCAGGACTGGGTTAAAAAGGGCCCAGAGTATTCAGTTGTCAATGACCTACCATACTATCAAGGGCGTCTACCACGCAAGGAACTACAAGAACAAGTCATCTCCAATTACCATGAAGCTCTGATGGAAGGGCACCCAGGTATTGCAAAAACTGAAGCTAAAATTAAAAGACTATTCTGGTGGTCCACCTGGCGAAAAGATGTAAAGTCATTTGTACTGTCTTGTGGCATCTGCGCCCAGAACAAAAGTCAAAAGAAGAAACCAGCTGGTCTTTTACAACCTTTAGATATTCCACCCACACCATGGCACACTTTGCCTTTAGACTTTATTACAGATCTACCGCCATGTAATGGATTCAACACCATTCTAGTTATTGTGGATCTTTTTTCCAAGATGGCCCACTTTATTCCTTTAAAAGGATTACCTTCTGCTTCAATCTTGGCCAAGGAATTTCTCGAAAATATTTTTCGAATACATGGTATTTCCTTCCGTATTGATCTCTGACCGAGGTAGTCAGTTCATTTCGCAATTCTGGCAGAAGTGTTGTCAATTGGCACAAATCGATGTAAGGTTATCAACCAGTCACCATCCCCAAACCGATGGTCAGACGGAGAGAACCAACCAGACTTTTTAACAATACCTATGTTGTATGCTCCACCAAACCGAAAGTAATTGGAGGGACATTTTATGGATTTCTGAATACGCATAGAATAACTCTGTACATTCAGGAACCGGACAAAGCCCCTTTTATACCATATATGGACATCATCCTCGAACCTCAGAACTTGATTTGCCCCAGCATTTAGAAATGCCGGCAGTAACTCATCTGCATTCTACTACACAAGCTTTGAAAGAGGCAACAAAACATTTGAAACAAGCAAAAGAGAAATACAAGAAAAATGCTGATCAACATAGAAGTGAGACCCCACCATATCGAATCGGAGACCAAGTTTGGCTGGCTACAAGAAATATACCTTTGAAAGGAACTCAGACTTTTAATCCTAGATATTTGGGACCTTACACCATTAAGGCCATTATCAACCTGGTGGCCGTCAAATTAGAATTACCCTCTAATATGCGGATTCATCCTGTCTTTCATGTTTCACTTCTAAAACCAGTTCAACCCGGGACAAGATTAACCAAACCACCTGACCCCATCCTAATAGATGGAGAACCTGAATTTGAGGTAAAAAAACATCCTGGACTCTAAAATGGTTAAATTAAGACTTTTTTATTTAATCGACTGGAAGGGTTACGGACCACAAGAAAGGTCATGGGAACCTAGTGACCACGTACATGCTCCTCGATTGGTGAAAAAAGTCCATCGGGACTTCCCAGACAAGCCAGGGCCAAGGGGAAGAACAACTTTAGGAAGGGCCTTGGGTGGGGGAGTGCTGTCATGATTCCTACCCCCGGGCATCCGGATCCAGTCCATCAGCCCCGGGAGCAGGCATCCAGATACTCATTAAAACCCCAACAGGCGCCAGGCTCATCATAGAAATCAGTCCTGGCGCCATAGGCGCCAGGCTCATAGACTTTACTTACCTTATGCAGACCATGCTGCAAATGAGTCCAAGCCAACGTGAGGCCTGGATGGGACTATTTTATTACAGGGACTATTTTTTACTCGGGTGTGGTTCTGGGGAACTTCTTACCTGGGACTACTTTGCAGGCTATTTAAACCACGCCCGAACAGCAGCTCATGCTTCGTGTTATTCTGCATCCAGCAGCGTAACGCTCACCGTGTCTGCAAGTCAGCATCCAGTCTTCTGCCATGCCCGCCTCGAATCCAGAGCTCCTAGACAAAAAGAAAAGAAAGGAGAAGAGGTTAGATCACGGACATTATTTGATTCCTTACCTGATTCCGGACCCAGCACATCTCCGAGCCTGGAAAGGACATTATTCAGCACGCGTCGCTTCGCCAGCAGCAGCGCCGCGTTATGCTCACCAGTCCACCGCATCTTTCAACTCGGCGTTGCCTCCATCATTTTCTTCGTCGAAACCCAGCACCTGGGGGGAAAACAAAAGGAATAACAGGGTGAGCCGAGAAAACCGACAAAGACAATCTCTTTGCCACCATAGGCTTACCTGGTTTACCACCGGAGGTATTATCCTTTTATTCGCCGCATCTTTCTATGCCGCACCTATAAAAGGGAGAGAAAACAGCAAGTTAAACTCATGCAACTTTTGCCGGACAGTGTTTGGTAATACAGACTCTTACCTGCACGCCACCAGCTGCCTACAGGCAATATTCTTTTGGACCCAGCTGCAACCTAACGAAGGAATGGAACAAGAGTGAACATCGGACATATTGAACTCTTTGAACTTTATAGACACTGGAGTCAATATTCCTCCGGAACTCCTCCAGTACCTTCAAACCAGTGAAGTAACTGGTATCTACGCGCCCCTGCATGCCATGCAGGATGGAGCGCTCATCATTTAAAAACAATGGTGCGGTTACCAAGAGGGGATATCGGAGGTGATTAGTGGGGAGAACGAGAACAGTTGGGGGGGGCATCACTAAAGTCCACGGGTGGCTAAATCCCTTTCTCCACTTGCAGCAGAATACTTCTACGAGTCCAGCAGACAAGATTAGGTGGGCCAGTCCAGACTGTCATCTCTTCACTACACAACACGTTGCTGGAGACCGCAGCTGTCCGGGTCCGATCGACGCCCCTGTGGGAACCAGGTGAGCGTAACACAGAAGATGTGACATTTGAAAATGCAGACTTTTTTCAACCTCCTTTACACCACATACATATGCGGGGGGGAGACCCCCCCGCACTTTTATTATATTCCATACCCCCCACACACATATATATACACATATATATGTGGTATAAGGGTGGTCGGGGAAAAAAACAAGTCGGAATTCTCAGCAGTCGGAATTCTGGAGGCGACATTTTGGTATATTTCCCTCCTCTCTCCACACAACATCCACATTCACCAATATGCAGATCTACTTCAAGATATCCTCCATCTAAGACATCCACAGGCTCTAGGTCTGCCTCACATTGATCCAGTCCTGGATGTCCAGTGCTTACCTGAAGCTCAACCCCTCCAAGACTGAATTTCTACTGCTGATCAACAACACCGAACACCCTGACATCCAGACCTGGCTCTCTGCTATTAACCTCAAGGGATTCACACCCCAGCTGGCACCCTGTGACAAGTCCATTGGGTTCCACATCGACAGACAACCGGTCAGGTTTCCACAGGGGGCAACCAGACGTGGTCTCCCTCTCACTGTGCTTAGAGAGGCATCAGCTTCACCTCACTGATGATCCCCAACAAGGGTGAAACATGTGTATGGGGTTGCTGGTAGTACTCTCGTTCACGATGGAATTGCCATAGCATTTCGGTGCTGGACTGCCCTTGGGCAGGACAAAGACTGATATGCAAATGGATATTTCCCATCTGTGAAAGGCACAGTGAGAAAAAGCAGTGGCTGCGAACTCTCAAGTGGTTAATAACCACTGAACAGGTTATCAAGCCTTGTTCTATCGAGGGAGGGGCGCCCGCTACCTTTGCAAACCAGCTTTCCACATTTTGTTCTTCACATTTTCAAGGGTATTAAGAAAAGTGGGCGTTTCAAGCATTCATTCTGGAAAAGTAGTGGAAGAGTTTTGCATTAGTACTAGTGTGAGTCTGTAGTAGTTTAAGGGTTAAGATTGTTTTCCTTAACTGTTCATCATTCAGAATGATGTAACTTCCCCAAGCCAAGATGGTGGAAAAGCTTTTCAACAGTGATTGGTTCAAACTGGTGTAGCTATCATTGTTTTGTCACTTGGACAATTCTAAACTGCCTTTCACTATAGTTATCCTCTGAGTAGGTCATGTAATTGTTAGCGCCAGCAAAATAAAGTTAAAAGATTCCATTTTATAGTTGTAGATTATTTGACTGTATAGTAATAGCCCAATCTCAGTATAGTAATCCAGTAAGAAGTCTGCAGCAGAAGATGAACCAAAGTGAACCAGAACCAGATTGCTGAGCAGCAGTGTTATCCTGTCCACAAGATTCAGACTAAGCTATGTGATATTAAGGATCTTCAGTTATATATAGTTAAAATTTGTGATAATCTGAATTTCGCAAATAAGCTAAGAACTGAACATTGAACTGTTAATATTGTTTTATAGTTTTTGAGAAAAGAAGCATTTTAATTCTCAGAAAGAATCCATGAACTTTCAAGGAAATACTAAGATAGTTGTGTATCCTTCAAAATACTTTTACTGCGTGTAATTTTTGCTTAAATATAACTAGCTGGGTGTGCGGTACAGAATCGCTGTGTTGTTAACATTTTAAAAAACGAATATGAACTTACTAACGTTAGTTTAGCTTTTTGTTACGGGCGCAAGGCGCGAGCATACGCACGTACAGTGCATTGGATCTGATAAGCACGCAGTTAGAAAAAAGGACCTTACGACATCACGCGTAGTCGCAGCCATTTTGGATTTTCATGCGATATGTTTTTCATTTTCTTCGTTGCGCTTTGTAACGAGAGAATCCTTATTAAAAGACATTCTCGGATGAGATGATTGTTTTTGAATTTCGAAATTAAAGGCAGTCACAAACAGATACATTCATCTTCAAGTACAGCATCAGAGGTATTTTTAAAAAGAAAAGTTATTAAGAAGGATTACACTGAGATTGACATTACCAAGGATTAGTATTAAACTGCACTGTCTCCCACTGCAAACCTGTGCCATCTTCAAATCCTGTTGCATCATCTACACGGCTGTCATTGTGAAGTCCCCAAGCTACCTCGCTGAGAAACTCTGCATCTCCAGAGACCAGCAATCCACCAGAATTAAGGAAATGTGCAGACCTGAATTAACACAGTGCAGAAAGGAAAGAACCAGAACACAGGCCTTCTCCGTCTACGTTCAAAGACTCTGGAACCGCCTCCTCATCAACATCAGACTTGCCCCATCACTTCTACAGTTTAGGAAAGAGCTCAATACCTTCCTCTTCAAGTAAAAGCTCCTCCTTAACAGCTAGGTTCCACACACCCTGCACTTCCCACCCAACCTGAGACTCTGATCTGCTCCCCACTGTCTTTCCCCATGCTGCCAATTGCCCATCCTCCCCTGTTAGCTCCCGCTCTTTTTTTCTCTGCTTCCCTCACTGTGTTCTTCCCACTATGACTGTTAAGTGCTCAATTGCTTCCCAAAGCTAGGTCTGCGGTCAATAAATACCCTAACAATAATAATAATGATAATGTGAAACTAGAATTCTGATCCTGAAGCTTAGTTTGGGCTGCTGGAAACAACGCGGGACAAGCTACAATTACGGTGGGGGGCAGCGAGTCAAAGAAATAGCTCAAATACCTTTTCCAAAAGGTTTTGTAGCAAAGACTTTATAGGAAATAAGGGAAAGTGTCAAGAGCGCAGCTGTATTGGTGAACAAAAGCCTTTAACTGGCCACAATAAAAAGTATTATTTACCACGGGTCCCCCAGAATCAATGTTTCCGGTTAGACGCAATTCGTTCAAAGCTTTAGGAAGATTTGGGAGGCTGCACAGCAGCACAGAAGATACACGCAGGAGGAATAGTGTCTCGGCATTGCGCAATCATATTAGCGTGTACTGGGACACTTCTCTCCTGTCTAGAAGTAAATGCAGCAGTGCTGTGTAGCTACGCTAAGAGAGGAAGCGTCACTTTTTATGGAGGAAGACTTCATGTTTAAATAAAGGCTGATGTGTTAAGCAGTATGGTGCACAGAATATAACATATTGGGGGACAAAGCAACATAATAATGGTTTCATGTTGTTTTCCAACAGAGAGTAACTTACTGATGCCTGTTAGGTAAGATTTTAGAGCTAAATCTACCTCCCTTGTGAGAACCCCAGAACTTTTTGCTGGACTGGTAGATTATTTTTCCCTATACATCAGTGAGTGGGAACCTTTTTCCACACTCACAGATTCTTTTATGTCTTTTATGGGTGTCATGTTTAAGACTCTCGATAGTGTCCATTTAATTTTATCCACTTTGACTATATACCTTTTCATTGTTACAGGGTTGCCGATGGGGCTCCCCTTTAACTTTCTCTGACTAACCTTGTGAGAACTAAAGTTCCCAAGGGTAGAAAGGATATTTCTATCCCTTCTACATTTTGTTAGGTGAAACCAGCACACCCCACCTTATGTGGACTGCTGGGGAGATACAATGTATCCCCTTTCTCACTAGCACTGTAACAATTCTGTTACAGGGACAAGCTTACATTAAATGGCTGGTGGCAGTGAACCTATTTTACAAATTCGGTTAACCTTTACAGATGTGGTAAAGGCACCCATGGGAGCCCATTTTACCAAAATGGAACCGGTCTTTTTTTTGCCATTTTCGCGCTTCTTGTCCCTTCTTCGATCTTCCCCTGCCCTCCAGGGCGGGAAAGTCCTTTGTGCGATTTTTGTCTTCGGCGGGACACCTCAGTCAAGCCCACCCCAGGTCCAGAGTGTATGTGAAGACAGGAAGCAAGGGAGGAGTCCAAATTTCTGCAGCCCTTTGTCTTCCAGCCTTCCTGCGAGAATCCAGTTCCACCTGGGAGGCTGGCTGTCCTGAAAGGACTGCCAACCCCCCAGGACTGAATGTTGCATGTCTGATTGCCTGGGTTCCTGCTTAAAAGTCTGATCCTAGAAGCTGAAGAGGTAGTCGACCACTGGAACCAAATCCGAAGAGGAAGATGAAGAAACCACGGCTCAGGTGATTTCCAGCGACCGGTGAGCCTGCTGTGTAACCAGAGCCTGCTGTAGCCCTTCCTTCCCAGCGGCCTTGGGATTCAGAAAACGACAACCCCATCCACTAGGCTCAGGATGACCTGCATTTTGAGCCATCCCACTTCGTGCTGTGACCTTGCAGGGCTGCAATACCCTAATACCCTGGGGCCTCGAGCCATCGTGAGGAGTATGGTCTTCCGAATTCCAAATCGAGCTGAAACTTTGGTGGCCTCCTCCTGGCTCTGCAGAGCATGATTCCAGTCCTTGAAGTCCCCTCACCAGAGTTCTGGACCAGATTAACGACGTAAGTCCAATCAGCTGCGATATTCAGTTTTCTTCTGGATCCTGAAAAGGGCACCAAAACAACATAGCTACATCATACCGTGAAGAAACTCTTGCCTGGAGCCTTCCCCGTTGTCCCCGCTTTGAAGTCCTTTCTTCTGTATTCACAACAAGGAATTCAGCGACCAGGTTTTGCAGCAACTGGGTTTTTGGTTGCAGATCCTGAGTCCTCTTGCTGCAACCTTGTCTTCAGTGCTCAGTAAATCATGTGAAGAAACTCTTGCCTTGATCCTTCCCTGAGATCTCTGCTGCAAAGCCCCTTCCAGTGTCCTGTCTTAAGTCTTCATGACAAAGGAATTCTATCAACCAGGTTTTTGGCTGCAGATCCTGAAATGCTCTTGCTGCAAACTCTTCTTCTGTGCTAAGGTACAGTGTGGCTGGGGTATTTACTTAACTTACGTCTGTGATTTCTGCATTGCTTTGGGGTGTTTCTTGTGATTGGGAGGCCTCTCATCCAGTTGACCCAGGCCCACTGCTGGAATCCTCATAGGGTGTCTTCACATAAGTACCTGGACCCTTTCAACTACTATAAAGTAAAATACTTACTTGGTTGAACCATCTTCCTTAGGAACTCTGACTTTTGCTACTTCTGTGCCTATCCTGAACTGTCTGTTGGACACTAGAGACCTTGTGACCCCCCCCCCCTTTTTCCGCTGAGAATACTCATGCTTCACGAATAAGGAATAAGGATCTAAGGATTGGGTTTGTTGCCTAGGAAAGAGAACAAGTATCTAAAAGTGTACTTACTTGTAAATGAGTTGGTTGGTAACTAACTCAGAGTGAGCAGTTACAAAGTTTCTTACTCACCTTGAATGTGTGTTGTGCCATTCTGAAATGTATATGTAAAGTTGTTTTACTCGCCTTTGAATTGGTTGTACCTCTTCCCAAAAGTAATGCTTGACTTAACTATTTCTTTCAGAATATTAGTGTGTAAGTGTAAAGACTGGAGGGGAGTGTCTGCACTTCTGCTCTCGATATGGTAGATGAGAGGCACAGAGGACCCCAGCCAAGATTCTCTATTATTGGTACGTGGTCGAGCAATCAAGGCCTAGCTTCTCAGGAGGTGATGCAGGCTGGTTCTTAAGTACAGTGTAGTCCCCAAGCCCCCACAAATGAATGTCCACCCACTATATTAGTTAAAACACAGTCTTTATATAATTAATATTAGAGGTTATATACACTATCACAATAACGCACTTTGTGCTTAGAAAATCAACAATGGTAAATATATACAGTTCTAAGTGGTACCATAATTATTAGCAGATCTCATTAAAGTGCATCAACTGTACTCAGGTTAAATGTCACACAGATCAAATTAATAAGGAAACCAACAATCGAAAATAGGAAGAAAGCAGTTGGTTGGAGCAATTGGCAGAATACTGGCCCCACTACCTAGACACAGTTCTGTGTGGAGATCCCCCCACCCGGGCAACCTGTAAAGCAAAGATGTATCACAAGCCCACTTCATATATTGTTCTATGAGTCTTATTTCCTTCTACAATAGTTCTACAGCCCCAATGTGCCTGGAATTGTAGCGTTCGTCGATGGGAAACCGACGGCCCTTCTTGAGTGCCCTCCCTTTAAGGTAGGAGTCACGGGTCGTCGAAGGGCCGACAGAGAACAGGTTGAACTACGGCAGTGAAGTGGCAGCTTCTTTCCTAGCAGTGCTCATCGACAATGGAGCCTTGGCGTCCTGCAAGGAAGAGGCGTGCGGGGCACCTCAGTGACGATAGTTCTGGACCGCAAAGAGATGATGAAGAACTGTGTCCCAGCAAGGGCGTTGAGTCGTCGGCGTCTCTGCGGTCTTGAGGTGAGGGGAAACCCACCGGCGGACGCTCCTTGGCGCGTCGACGGTCCGGCCTTCTCCAGCGGGATAAAATGGGCGGCGATGCAGATGAGAGCGTCCTTGGATCAAATGAAGTTCTTAGGCAAACGGGAGCACGGCGGCTCCAGTCGGCGACAGCAGTCGTCGACATTGGCGGACAACAGTCCGGGCGCTTCTCTTTGGGATTCTGCAGCAGACCCAGTCTCCGGTCGGCAGCCTGTCGTAGATCTGTCTACCAGGGAGCTTTGGCAAAGATCAGCTGGTTCACGATGGTTCCTCGTAGCTCAGGAAGAGGGCGCCTTACCAGGTCCTCTCTGAGTCAGTCCTTGGAGACACAGCAGCTTTCAGATCGACAAAGTAGAGCAGCAGCAAGACTTCTCTTCCAGCAGGGTTTCAAGGTTAAGCTTCAGTTTCAACTCCAGTTACTCTCAGCTTCTGAACACGAATTCTAGCAGTGAGAGGCCCCCAGATATACTAGTTGATGTCTCATTCATTCTGCTGGGTCACACTCAGGCAACCAATCGGTCAGAAGGGCATTCATGTAGGCAGGCAGCCAATCAGGTGCATAGTGCATTCAGGCCATTCACTTCTCTCCAGACACTCACAACAAGTTATGTGTATTGGGACAAGTACCCAGCCATTCAACACTCCACACTGCATTCATACCAGTTTCGGGCTTGGCTATCTCAGTCATTGTGTCAAACACCAGAAACTAGACATCCACAACACAGAATGCGTATTCGTCACACACTCCATTCACCCAGGTCCCACCCACAGGGTGTACACACAACATACGGTCACTGGGAAGGCTCCAGCCAGTCTGGCCTGGACTTCACAACAACCCCATATATGGAACTTCCACCCAACAGCCAGTCAGGGGGAAGGGACAGAGTCAGGGCTTCCCAGGACTTTGGGAAAACAAGGTAACAGGTAACAGAAAGCAAGAAGCCAGGGGGGCCATCTTGTTTCCTATCAGGAATCAACTGATCCCAATGGCAGGGCCTGGGTATCCCAAATGAAGGATACTCAGAGCACCTGTCAAATTCAGCATGGAGCTGCCACCAGCCCATACCCTGCTCTGCGGGCCACACACAGGTGCCCATAAAAATACACTAGGGGCACAGGGTTGTACCCCCACCCATGGGTGCCATAAGGGTATCCCATGGGTCTGTACACCAAACCAAAAGAGAGAGCTGCACCGCCAGGAGTCCCACATGAACTCCTGCGCAGAAAACACAACAGAGCACACGATAAAAAGCAGTCAAGGACAAGGCTACAGAGGCCCTGTCCCTCCGATGTATTTCCAGCATCACAGTAAGTTCACCAACTGGGTTTTGGATTTACATGGTCTGTTTTATACAGATTCTAAAACAGGCTTAGGTTCGTACATACCTTTAAGTTGCTGGTAGCTCCTTTAATAAATATATGGGTTTTACTTACCTTAAATAGCTGTGTGCCATCCTAAAATAATTGAAAGAGGTATTGCTTACCGCAGTCTGTGTTCCACTGTCCTGAAAGCAACTGTAATAGTATATTACAACATTAGGTTTTACCTGCCTAGAATAGCTGTGTGCCATTCTTAAAAAGTGTTCTGTAGTTGTAGCTGACCTTGGTCTGCCTGGTGCAATCCTAAATTAGTGTAAAGAGTTTTTGCTTACTGTAGTGTGTGTCCCACTGAGCTGAAAAGCAACTAATTATATATTACACCAAAAGGTCTTTCTCACCTAGTATAACAGTGTGTTATCCGGAATGTGGTTATAGGTTTCTACTGTTCCTTGAATTGGTGTTACGCTATTCAGAAAAGTATACTTGCAGGTTGGTTTACTAAGTGATTTCTCAACTGTGTGTCATTACACAGCTGCCAGGGTCTACGACCCTTGACTTACCATAAAGTAATCGAAAATAATGTATGATTTTACTCCTCATGAATAGGTGTGTCCTATACTAAATGTGTTATATAAGGTCTGACCTGCCTAGAAATACTGTTAGTTTTCTGAACAAGGTTTATGCTTTAGTCTGTGTACCCCCAACGATTGTGGTGTGTGTTTTTATAATGGGATTATGACAAAGTGCTTACCCCAAGACTTAACTTGGCCTATTTGTATTCATAATAAACCCTTATATTGTATAATACTTCTGGTTTTAAGTGTTTCTATTGAATCCTTGGTATACTGAAAGTTCTTTGTATCTTCGTACAGCCCTCTCTCCCTCCTAACATAAGCCTGGCTGCTCTGTCATTTACTCAGGTGGTACAGCCTTACACAAAGAGTGGAGTTTTGTACTGTCTCAGTTGTATGGTTTTGCTAACCCTTAGTTGGACCTCAGAAAAACTGTCCTAACAATGTCCTCTTCTTTAAGCAGTCTCTTTTCAAGGTAGTTATTTTTAGTTAACAGTTAAATAGGGAAAGTGAGTTAGAAATAGGTAGATAAGTCAAAAAGAAGAAAATCAGAAAACAAGACTTTTGGAAACAAAGAGACGACAACTTGAAAATGAATAGCCTCATTACAAGTTTGATGATATTTCAGCGGCAAATCCACCAAAATACCACCAATTGATTTATTGTTACCGCCACATGGTCTAGAAGAATTACTGCCCATGAAGATAGCAGCCAGAGGGGACAAACAGAGCTTAATTGGAAGTTCAGTGATGGGGAAGCAAATCCGAAAGCGTCACAACAAACAGGAGCAGGAGAGAGCAATCCGTATACAAAGCCAGGAGTTCGATTACCAAAGGGAAAACAGTCGAGGGTTTTGGCGCCAGAAATGGTAAGGGAGGAGACGTACGGAATAGTCCTTAAAGCATGAGCCGGGTCCACGAGATTCAGAAAACAGGATAACGAGAATCGGGCACTTTAACTAACTGCTTAGTTTTAGGAGCACCCGTTGCATGGACAAGCTGAGTTAAGTACGATTATCTTTCCCAGGACGTGAGACGCGTTGCCGGCGTGTCACGTGATCGCAAAAAGGGGAAATGCTGGGAAATGTAGTGCGGCGTGTCCCGCGACTTGGAAATAGTCGCCAAGGCAACTTCCACATGGAAACGGATGACCCTAGTCGTCCGTGTGCAGGAACGAGGGGCATGACAGAACTGAAATTGAAATTCACGTCGGCACCTGTCTTAAAGCATCCACGCCTCAAGCTCCCATATATAGTTGAAACCGATGCATCCAGTTTAGCCATGGGGGCTGTCCTGTCCCAGAAGGATCCGGAAACCGGTCAACTTCATCCAGTATCATTTTGGTCCAGAAAATTCTCGGCCCCCGAATTAAACTATGCGGTTACCGATAAAGAGTTGTTAGCCATCAAATCCGCCTTCAAGGCTTTGCAGCATTATCTTCTCGGTGCCAGGCATACCATTACTGTGATCACCGATCACAGGAACTTGCAGTATTTAAAAACAGCCAAGGCCCAATCATCGCGTCAACTTCGATGAACCTTATTCCTTGCCTAATTCGATTTCGTGATCACTTATCAACCAGGTTGTAAGAATGGTAAGGCAGACGCTTTATCCCGAATTGGGATAGGAGAAGCATATTCGAACCCGGAACCAGTGCCTATAATTCCTGAACAAAGAATTCTTGGGATAACTGCTCTACAGACCTTAGAAGATATTCATTTAAAGATCCAACAACTTTTCGATTCAGCAGCCCTGCAGGACTGGGTTAAAAAGGGCCCAGAGTATTCAGTTGTCAATGACCTACCATACTATCAAGGGCGTCTATTTCTACCACGCAAGGAACTACAAGAACAAGTCATCTCCAATTACCATGAAGCTCTGATGGAAGGGCACCCAGGTATTGCAAAAACTGAAGCTAAAATTAAAAGACTATTCTGGTGGTCCACCTGGCGAAAAGATGTAAAGTCATTTGTACTGTCTTGTGGCATCTGCGCCCAGAACAAAAGTCAAAAGAAGAAACCAGCTGGTCTTTTACAACCTTTAGATATTCCACCCACACCATGGCACACTTTGCCTTTAGACTTTATTACAGATCTACCGCCATGTAATGGATTCAACACCATTCTAGTTATTGTGGATCTTTTTTCCAAGATGGCCCACTTTATTCCTTTAAAAGGATTACCTTCTGCTTCAATCTTGGCCAAGGAATTTCTCGAAAATATTTTTCGAATACATGGTATTTCCTTCCGTATTGATCTCTGACCGAGGTAGTCAGTTCATTTCGCAATTCTGGCAGAAGTGTTGTCAATTGGCACAAATCGATGTAAGGTTATCAACCAGTCACCATCCCCAAACCGATGGTCAGACGGAGAGAACCAACCAGACTTTTTAACAATACCTATGTTGTATGCTCCACCAAACCGAAAGTAATTGGAGGGACATTTTATGGATTTCTGAATACGCATAGAATAACTCTGTACATTCAGGAACCGGACAAAGCCCCTTTTATACCATATATGGACATCATCCTCGAACCTCAGAACTTGATTTGCCCCAGCATTTAGAAATGCCGGCAGTAACTCATCTGCATTCTACTACACAAGCTTTGAAAGAGGCAACAAAACATTTGAAACAAGCAAAAGAGAAATACAAGAAAAATGCTGATCAACATAGAAGTGAGACCCCACCATATCGAATCGGAGACCAAGTTTGGCTGGCTACAAGAAATATACCTTTGAAAGGAACTCAGACTTTTAATCCTAGATATTTGGGACCTTACACCATTAAGGCCATTATCAACCTGGTGGCCGTCAAATTAGAATTACCCTCTAATATGCGGATTCATCCTGTCTTTCATGTTTCACTTCTAAAACCAGTTCAACCCGGGACAAGATTAACCAAACCACCTGACCCCATCCTAATAGATGGAGAACCTGAATTTGAGGTAAAAAAACATCCTGGACTCTAAAATGGTTAAATTAAGACTTTTTTATTTAATCGACTGGAAGGGTTACGGACCACAAGAAAGGTCATGGGAACCTAGTGACCACGTACATGCTCCTCGATTGGTGAAAAAAGTCCATCGGGACTTCCCAGACAAGCCAGGGCCAAGGGGAAGAACAACTTTAGGAAGGGCCTTGGGTGGGGGAGTGCTGTCATGATTCCTACCCCCGGGCATCCGGATCCAGTCCATCAGCCCCGGGAGCAGGCATCCAGATACTCATTAAAACCCCAACAGGCGCCAGGCTCATCATAGAAATCAGTCCTGGCGCCATAGGCGCCAGGCTCATAGACTTTACTTACCTTATGCAGACCATGCTGCAAATGAGTCCAAGCCAACGTGAGGCCTGGATGGGACTATTTTATTACAGGGACTATTTTTTACTCGGGTGTGGTTCTGGGGAACTTCTTACCTGGGACTACTTTGCAGGCTATTTAAACCACGCCCGAACAGCAGCTCATGCTTCGTGTTATTCTGCATCCAGCAGCGTAACGCTCACCGTGTCTGCAAGTCAGCATCCAGTCTTCTGCCATGCCCGCCTCGAATCCAGAGCTCCTAGACAAAAAGAAAAGAAAGGAGAAGAGGTTAGATCACGGACATTATTTGATTCCTTACCTGATTCCGGACCCAGCACATCTCCGAGCCTGGAAAGGACATTATTCAGCACGCGTCGCTTCGCCAGCAGCAGCGCCGCGTTATGCTCACCAGTCCACCGCATCTTTCAACTCGGCGTTGCCTCCATCATTTTCTTCGTCGAAACCCAGCACCTGGGGGGAAAACAAAAGGAATAACAGGGTGAGCCGAGAAAACCGACAAAGACAATCTCTTTGCCACCATAGGCTTACCTGGTTTACCACCGGAGGTATTATCCTTTTATTCGCCGCATCTTTCTATGCCGCACCTATAAAAGGGAGAGAAAACAGCAAGTTAAACTCATGCAACTTTTGCCGGACAGTGTTTGGTAATACAGACTCTTACCTGCACGCCACCAGCTGCCTCCAGGCAATATTCTTTTGGACCCAGCTGCAACCTAACGAAGGAATGGAACAAGAGTGAACATCGGACATATTGAACTCTTTGAACTTTATAGACACTGGAGTCAATATTCCTCCGGAACTCCTCCAGTACCTTCAAACCAGTGAAGTAACTGGTATCTACGCGCCCCTGCATGCCATGCAGGATGGAGCGCTCATCATTTAAAAACAATGGTGCGGTTACCAAGAGGGGATATCGGAGGTGATTAGTGGGGAGAACGAGAACAGTTGGGGGGGGCATCACTAAAGTCCACGGGTGGCTAAATCCCTTTCTCCACTTGCAGCAGAATACTTCTACGAGTCCAGCAGACAAGATTAGGTGGGCCAGTCCAGACTGTCATCTCTTCACTACACAACACGTTGCTGGAGACCGCAGCTGTCCGGGTCCGATCGACGCCCCTGTGGGAACCAGGTGAGCGTAACACAGAAGATGTGACATTTGAAAATGCAGACTTTTTTCAACCTCCTTTACACCACATACATATGCGGGGGGGAGACCCCCCCGCACTTTTATTATATTCCATACCCCCCACACACATATATATACACATATATATGTGGTATAAGGGTGGTCGGGGAAAAAAACAAGTCGGAATTCTCAGCAGTCGGAATTCTGGAGGCGACATTTTGGTATATTTCCCTCCTCTCTCCACACAACATCCACATTCACCAATATGCAGATCTACTTCAAGATATCCTCCATCTAAGACATCCACAGGCTCTAGGTCTGCCTCACATTGATCCAGTCCTGGATGTCCAGTGCTTACCTGAAGCTCAACCCCTCCAAGACTGAATTTCTACTGCTGATCAACAACACCGAACACCCTGACATCCAGACCTGGCTCTCTGCTATTAACCTCAAGGGATTCACACCCCAGCTGGCACCCTGAGACAAGTCCATTGGGTTCCACATCGACAGACAACCGGTCAGGTTTCCACAGGGGGCAACCAGACGTGGTCTCCCTCTCACTGTGCTTAGAGAGGCATCAGCTTCACCTCACTGATGATCCCCAACAAGGGTGAAACATGTGTATGGGGTTGCTGGTAGTACTCTCGTTCACGATGGAATTGCCATAGCATTTCGGTGCTGGACTGCCCTTGGGCAGGACAAAGACTGATATGCAAATGGATATTTCCCATCTGTGAAAGGCACAGTGAGAAAAAGCAGTGGCTGCGAACTCTCAAGTGGTAAATAACCACTGAACAGGTTATCAAGCCTTGTTCTATCGAGGGAGGGGCGCCCGCTACCTTTGCAAACCAGCTTTCCACATTTTGTTCTTCACATTTTCAAGGGTATTAAGAAAAGTGGGCGTTTCAAGCATTCATTCTGGAAAAGTAGTGGAAGAGTTTTGCATTAGTACTAGTGTGAGTCTGTAGTAGTTTAAGGGTTAAGATTGTTTTCCTTAACTGTTCATCATTCAGAATGATGTAACTTCCCCAAGCCAAGATGGTGGAAAAGCTTTTCAACAGTGATTGGTTCAAACTGGTGTAGCTATCATTGTTTTGTCACTTGGAATCTTCAGTACAATTCTAAACTGCCTTTCACTATAGTTATCCTCTGAGTAGGTCATGTAATTGTTAGCGCCAGCAAAATAAAGTTAAAAGATTCCATTTTATAGTTGTAGATTATTTGACTGTATAGTAATAGCCCAATCTCAGTATAGTAATCCAGTAAGAAGTCTGCAGCAGAAGATGAACCAAAGTGAACCAGAACCAGATTGCTGAGCAGCAGTGTTATCCTGTCCACAAGATTCAGACTAAGCTATGTGATATTAAGGATCTTCAGTTATATATAGTTAAAATTTGTGATAATCTGAATTTCGCAAATAAGCTAAGAACTGAACATTGAACTGTTAATATTGTTTTACAGTTTTTGAGAAAAGAAGCATTTTAATTCTCAGAAAGAATCCATGAACTTTCAAGGAAATACTAAGATAGTTGTGTATCCTTCAAAATACTTTTACTGCGTGTAATTTTTGCTTAAATATAACTAGCTGGGTGTGCGGTACAGAATCGCTGTGTTGTTAACATTTTAAAAAACGAATATGAACTTACTAACGTTAGTTTAGCTTTTTGTTACGGGCGCAAGGCGCGAGCATACGCACGTACAGTGCATTGGATCTGATAAGCACGCAGTTAGAAAAAAGGACCTTACGACATCACGCGTAGTCGCAGCCATTTTGGATTTTCATGCGATATGTTTTTCATTTTCTTCGTTGCGCTTTGTAACGAGAGAATCCTTATTAAAAGACATTCTCGGATGAGATGATTGTTTTTGAATTTCGAAATTAAAGGCAGTCACAAACAGATACATTCATCTTCAAGTACAGCATCAGAGGTATTTTTAAAAAGAAAAGTTATTAAGAAGGATTACACTGAGATTGACATTACCAAGGATTAGTATTAAACTGCACTGTCTCCCACTGCAAACCTGTGCCATCTTCAAATCCTGTTGCATCATCTACACGGCTGTCATTGTGAAGTCCCCAAGCTACCTCGCTGAGAAACTCTGCATCTCCAGAGACCAGCAATCCACCAGAATTAAGGAAATGTGCAGACCTGAATTAACACAGTGCAGAAAGGAAAGAACCAGAACACAGGCCTTCTCCGTCTACATTCAAAGACTCTGGAACCGCCTCCTCATCAACATCAGACTTGCCCCATCACTTCTACAGTTTAGGCAAGAGCTCAATACCTTCCTCTTCAAGTAAAAGCTCCTCCTTAACAGCTAGGTTCCACACACCCTGCACTTCCCACCCAACCTGAGACTCTGATCTGCTCCCCACTGTCTTTCCCCATGCTGCCAATTGCCCATCCTCCCCTGTTAGCTCCCGCTTTTTTTTTCTCTGCTTCCCTCACTGTGTTCTTCCCACTATGACTGTTAAGTGCTCAATTGCTTCCCAAAGCTAGGTCTGCGGTCAATAAATACCCTAACAATAATAATAATGATAATGTGAAACTAGAATTCTGATCCTGAAGCTTAGTTTGGGCTACTGGAAACAACGCGGGACAAGCTACAATTACGGTGGGGGGCAGCGAGTCAAAGAAATAGCTCAAATACCTTTTCCAAAAGGTTTTGTAGCAAAGACTTTATAGGAAATAAGGGAAAGTGTCAAGAGCGCAGCTGTATTGGTGAACAAAAGCCTTTAACTGGCCACAATAAAAAGTATTATTTACCACGGGTCCCCCAGAATCAATGTTTCCGGTTAGACGCAATTCGTTCAAAGCTTTAGGAAGATTTGGGAGGCTGCACAGCAGCACAGAAGATACACGCAGGAGGAATAGTGTCTCGGCATTGCGCAATCATATTAGCGTGTACTGGGACACTTCTCTCCTGTCTAGAAGTAAATGCAGCAGTGCTGTGTAGCTACGCTAAGAGAGGAAGCGTCACTTTTTATGGAGGAAGACTTCATGTTTAAATAAAGGCTGATGTGTTAAGCAGTATGGTGCACAGAATATAACATATTGGGGGACAAAGCAACATAATAATGGTTTCATGTTGTTTTCCAACAGAGAGTAACTTACTGATGCCTGTTAGGTAAGATTTTAGAGCTAAATCTACCTCCCTTGTGAGAACCCCAGAACTTTTTGCTGGACTGGTAGATTATTTTTCCCTATACATCAGTGAGTGGGAACCTTTTTCCACACTCACAGATTCTTTTATGTCTTTTATGGGTGTCATGTTTAAGACTCTCGATAGTGTTCATTTAATTTTATCCACTTTGACTATATACCTTTTCATTGTTACAGGGTTGCCGATGGGGCTCCCCTTTAACTTTCTCTGACTAACCTTGTGAGAACTAAAGTTCCCAAGGGTAGAAAGGATATTTCTATCCCTTCTACATTTTGTTAGGTGAAACCAGCACACCCCACCTTATGTGGACTGCTGGGGAGATACAATGTATCCCCTTTCTCACTAGCACTGTAACAATTCTGTTACAGGGACAAGCTTACATTAAATGGCTGGTGGCAGTGAACCTATTTTACAAATTCGGTTAACCTTTACAGATGTGGTAAAGGCACCCATGGGAGCCCATTTTACCAAAATGGAACCGGTCTTTTTTTTGCCATTTTCGCGCTTCTTGTCCCTTCTTCGATCTTCCCCTGCCCTCCAGGGCGGGAAAGTCCTTTGTGCGATTTTTGTCTTCGGCGGGACACCTCAGTCAAGCCCACCCCAGGTCCAGAGTGTATGTGAAGACAGGAAGCAAGGGAGGAGTCCAAATTTCTGCAGCCCTTTGTCTTCCAGCCTTCCTGCGAGAATCCAGTTCCACCTGGGAGGCTGGCTGTCCTGAAAGGACTGCCAACCCCCCAGGACTGAATGTTGCACGTCTGATTGCCTGGGTTCCTGCTTAAAAGTCTGATCCTAGAAGCTGAAGAGGTAGTCGACCACTGGAACCAAATCCGAAGAGGAAGATGAAGAAACCACGGCTCAGGTGATTTCCAGCGACCGGTGAGCCTGCTGTGTAACCAGAGCCTGCTGTAGCCCTTCCTTCCCAGCGGCCTTGGGATTCAGAAAACGACAACCCCATCCACTAGGCTCAGGATGACCTGCATTTTGAGCCATCCCACTTCGTGCTGTGACCTTGCAGGGCTGCAATACCCTAATACCCTGGGGCCTCGAGCCATCGTGAGGAGTATGGTCTTCCGAATTCCAAATCGAGCTGAAACTTTGGTGGCCTCCTCCTGGCTCTGCAGAGCATGATTCCAGTCCTTGAAGTCCCCTCACCAGAGTTCTGGACCAGATTAACGACGTAAGTCCAATCAGCTGCGATATTCAGTTTTCTTCTGGATCCTGAAAAGGGCACCAAAACAACAGAGCTACATCATACCGTGAAGAAACTCTTGCCTGGAGCCTTCCCCGTTGTCCCCGCTTTGAAGTCCTTTCTTCTGTATTCACAACAAGGAATTCAGCGACCAGGTTTTGCAGCAACTGGGTTTTTGGTTGCAGATCCTGAGTCCTCTTGCTGCAACCTTGTCTTCAGTGCTCAGTAAATCATGTGAAGAAACTCTTGCCTTGATCCTTCCCTGAGATCTCTGCTGCAAAGCCCCTTCCAGTGTCCTGTCTTAAGTCTTCATGACAAAGGAATTCTATCAACCAGGTTTTTGGCTGCAGATCCTGAAATGCTCTTGCTGCAAACTCTTCTTCTGTGCTAAGGTACAGTGTGGCTGGGGTATTTACTTAACTTACGTCTGTGATTTCTGCATTGCTTTGGGGTGTTTCTTGTGATTGGGAGGCCTCTCATCCAGTTGACCCAGGCCCACTGCTGGAATCCTCATAGGGTGTCTTCACATAAGTACCTGGACCCTTTCAACTACTATAAAGTAAAATACTTACTTGGTTGAACCATCTTCCTTAGGAACTCTGACTTTTGCTACTTCTGTGCCTATCCTGAACTGTCTGTTGGACACTAGAGACCTTGTGACCCCCCCCCCTTTTTCCGCTGAGAATACTCATGCTTCACGAATAAGGAATAAGGATCTAAGGATTGGGTTTGTTGCCTAGGAAAGAGAACAAGTATCTAAAAGTGTACTTACTTGTAAATGAGTTGGTTGGTAACTAACTCAGAGTGAGCAGTTACAAAGTTTCTTACTCACCTTGAATGTGTGTTGTGCCATTCTGAAATGTATATGTAAAGTTGTTTTACTCGCCTTTGAATTGGTTGTACCTCTTCCCAAAAGTAATGCTTGACTTAACTATTTCTTTCAGAATATTAGTGTGTAAGTGTAAAGACTGGAGGGGAGTGTCTGCACTTCTGCTCTCGATATGGTAGATGAGAGGCACAGAGGACCCCAGCCAAGATTCTCCATTATTGGTACGTGGTCGAGCAATCAAGGCCTAGCTTCTCAGGAGGTGATGCAGGCTGGTTCTTAAGTACAGTGTAGTCCCCAAGCCCCCACAAATGAATGTCCACCCACTATATTAGTTAAAACACAGTCTTTATATAATTAATATTAGAGGTTATATACACTATCACAATAACGCACTTTGTGCTTAGAAAATCAACAATGGTAAATATATACAGTTCTAAGTGGTACCATAATTATTAGCAGATCTCATTAAAGTGCATCAACTGTACTCAGGTTAAATGTCACACAGATCAAATTAATAAGGAAACCAACAATCGAAAATAGGAAGAAAGCAGTTGGTTGGAGCAATTGGCAGAATACTGGCCCCACTACCTAGACACAGTTCTGTGTGGAGATCCCCCCACCCGGGCAACCTGTAAAGCAAAGATGTATCACAAGCCCACTTCATATATTGTTCTATGAGTCTTATTTCCTTCTACAATAGTTCTACAGCCCCAATGTGCCTGGAATTGTAGCGTTCGTCGATGGGAAACCGACGGCCCTTCTTGAGTGCCCTCCCTTTAAGGTAGGAGTCACGGGTCGTCGAAGGGCCGACAGAGAACAGGTTGAACTACGGCAGTGAAGTGGCAGCTTCTTTCCTAGCAGTGCTCATCGACAATGGAGCCTTGGCGTCCTGCAAGGAAGAGGCGTGCGGGGCACCTCAGTGACGATAGTTCTGGACCGCAAAGAGATGATGAAGAACTGTGTCCCAGCAAGGGCGTTGAGTCGTCGGCGTCTCTGCGGTCTTGAGGTGAGGGGAAACCCACCGGCGGACGCTCCTTGGCGCGTCGACGGTCCGGCCTTCTCCAGCGGGATAAAATGGGCGGCGATGCAGATGAGAGCGTCCTTGGATCAAATGAAGTTCTTAGGCAAACGGGAGCACGGCGGCTCCAGTCGGCGACAGCAGTCGTCGACATTGGCGGACAACAGTCCGGGCGCTTCTCTTTGGGATTCTGCAGCAGACCCAGTCTCCGGTCGGCAGCCTGTCGTAGATCTGTCTACCAGGGAGCTTTGGCAAAGATCAGCTGGTTCACGATGGTTCCTCGTAGCTCAGGAAGAGGGCGCCTTACCAGGTCCTCTCTGAGTCAGTCCTTGGAGACACAGCAGCTTTCAGATCGACAAAGTAGAGCAGCAGCAAGACTTCTCTTCCAGCAGGGTTTCAAGGTTAAGCTTCAGTTTCAACTCCAGTTACTCTCAGCTTCTGAACACGAATTCTAGCAGTGAGAGGCCCCCAGATATACTAGTTGATGTCTCATTCATTCTGCTGGGTCACACTCAGGCAACCAATCGGTCAGAAGGGCATTCATGTAGGCAGGCAGCCAATCAGGTGCATAGTGCATTCAGGCCATTCACTTCTCTCCAGACACTCACAACAAGTTATGTGTATTGGGACAAGTACCCAGCCATTCAACACTCCACACTGCATTCATACCAGTTTCGGGCTTGGCTATCTCAGTCATTGTGTCAAACACCAGAAACTAGACATCCACAACACAGAATGCGTATTCGTCACACACTCCATTCACCCAGGTCCCACCCACAGGGTGTACACACAACATACGGTCACTGGGAAGGCTCCAGCCAGTCTGGCCTGGACTTCACAACAACCCCATATATGGAACTTCCACCCAACAGCCAGTCAGGGGGAAGGGACAGAGTCAGGGCTTCCCAGGACTTTGGGAAAACAAGGTAACAGGTAACAGAAAGCAAGAAGCCAGGGGGGCCATCTTGTTTCCTATCAGGAATCAACTGATCCCAATGGCAGGGCCTGGGTATCCCAAATGAAGGATACTCAGAGCACCTGTCAAATTCAGCATGGAGCTGCCACCAGCCCATACCCTGCTCTGCGGGCCACACACAGGTGCCCATAAAAATACACTAGGGGCACAGGGTTGTACCCCCACCCATGGGTGCCATAAGGGTATCCCATGGGTCTGTACACCAAACCAAAAGAGAGAGCTGCACCGCCAGGAGTCCCACATGAACTCCTGCGCAGAAAACACAACAGAGCACACGATAAAAAGCAGTCAAGGACAAGGCTACAGAGGCCCTGTCCCTCCGATGTATTTCCAGCATCACAGTAAGTTCACCAACTGGGTTTTGGATTTACATGGTCTGTTTTATACAGATTCTAAAACAGGCTTAGGTTCGTACATACCTTTAAGTTGCTGGTAGCTCCTTTAATAAATATATGGGTTTTACTTACCTTAAATAGCTGTGTGCCATCCTAAAATAATTGAAAGAGGTATTGCTTACCGCAGTCTGTGTTCCACTGTCCTGAAAGCAACTGTAATAGTATATTACAACATTAGGTTTTACCTGCCTAGAATAGCTGTGTGCCATTCTTAAAAAGTGTTCTGTAGTTGTAGCTGACCTTGGTCTGCCTGGTGCAATCCTAAATTAGTGTAAAGAGTTTTTGCTTACTGTAGTGTGTGTCCCACTGAGCTGAAAAGCAACTAATTATATATTACACCAAAAGGTCTTTCTCACCTAGTATAACAGTGTGTTATCCGGAATGTGGTTATAGGTTTCTACTGTTCCTTGAATTGGTGTTACGCTATTCAGAAAAGTATACTTGCAGGTTGGTTTACTAAGTGATTTCTCAACTGTGTGTCATTACACAGCTGCCAGGGTCTACGACCCTTGACTTACCATAAAGTAATCGAAAATAATGTATGATTTTACTCCTCATGAATAGGTGTGTCCTATACTAAATGTGTTATATAAGGTCTGACCTGCCTAGAAATACTGTTAGTTTTCTGAACAAGGTTTATGCTTTAGTCTGTGTACCCCCAACGATTGTGGTGTGTGTTTTTATAATGGGATTATGACAAAGTGCTTACCCCAAGACTTAACTTGGCCTATTTGTATTCATAATAAACCCTTATATTGTATAATACTTCTGGTTTTAAGTGTTTCTATTGAATCCTTGGTATACTGAAAGTTCTTTGTATCTTCGTACAGCCCTCTCTCCCTCCTAACATAAGCCTGGCTGCTCTGTCATTTACTCAGGTGGTACAGCCTTACACAAAGAGTGGAGTTTTGTACTGTCTCAGTTGTATGGTTTTGCTAACCCTTAGTTGGACCTCAGAAAAACTGTCCTAACAATGTCCTCTTCTTTAAGCAGTCTCTTTTCAAGGTAGTTATTTTTAGTTAACAGTTAAATAGGGAAAGTGAGTTAGAAATAGGTAGATAAGTCAAAAAGAAGAAAATCAGAAAACAAGACTTTTGGAAACAAAGAGACGACAACTTGAAAATGAATAGCCAGGGGCGTGGCCAGCGAGCACGGGATGAGGACGTGATTCCTCGGAGCTCCCGCGGCCGCCAGCCAAATCCTGAAAATATCCTGATTATTTGGGCTTCACGACGGCAGAAAATAGACCCGGGTGCAGCGGAACCTCGGAGGATCGGGTCGCTGTGCTACCGACCCGAATCGTAGCACCGAATGGGCGCAAAAGGTCTGGGAAGCCCGAGACGGTGATAATAGACAAGATGGCCGCCGGAGCGACGGACTAGTACTGGACGTGCAATACGGCGCCAACTGCGGGAGACCGACACCCTATCCCGCTGATGCCCGGAGTAGCCGCGTGGGACCACGGCAGACAGAGGTGGGAAGAACAGAGCCCGTGAACTCCTGCCGGGCGGAGCGGGTCGCACACGCGGGAGCTACCCGCGACTAAGAAGGAGGGCGGGCCCGCTACTGACGGCACATCCTGCTGTGTGCCGCGGACACACACGAAACTGTCCCCCGCGGCCCCCGCGGGTGCGTTTGGCCGCTGGAGCAGGCCCAACTGTAGGAGATAGACACCCTGACCAGCGGGTGCCTGAAACAGCAGTAACGACAACACCGGAGGGCGGAAGGGAGAGACGACCCCGTGAATTCCCGCACAAGAGAGAACCGCTGACGAGTGTGAAGGTACGGGGGCCCCGCTGCCGGCAGACACATCCTACCGTGTGCTTTCGGGCACACAAGAACTTGTCCCCCGCGGCCCCGCGGAGGCGTTTGGCCGCCGAAGCCAATTGAAGGAGGCAGACACCCTGCTCAGCGGGTGCCTGGAACAGCCACACAGGAACATAGCGGAGGGCGGGGGGGAGAGAGACGAGCTTGCGAACTCGCTCAAGCGGGAGCTGCCCGCGAATGGAAGAGTAGCAGCCACATCCTGCGCTGTGCTCTCGGGCACACACGACCCCGACCCCCACGGCCCCGCGGAGCCGCTGTCCCGCCGGAGACAGGCCGGACTACACAGAGACTGCTCTGGGGAGAGGGAGAGAGCTGCTGGAGGCTTGAGGCCCCGCGAAAGGTACGGGAGAGAGCGGCAGAGTGACGCCTGAAATGACGCATTAAGCCACAATACCAAGGGAGGACCATCAATAAACACGGCACGAACAGCGACTGAAGTGCCTGCAGACTTGTGGTGACCTGGGACTGGGTGCTTGGGACATAACTGCCTCTCAGTGGTGCCACAACTAGGGCCAACTACCACACACATATCGCTACACAAAAGGAGTAGAACCCTCCCGGTGGAACCATACGGAACGCACAAGGAGAGGGGGTACGGCGATGAAAAGGGGAACAATCTCCAAACGCACAAACCATCCCACCCAGCAAGCGTAGGGCGCCAACAAAACCTACCCTACCAACTTCGGAACTGCACCTACCCGCTCCGTAAATCGCCCTAGAGACCGTAGGTTGCAAGCCCTATAAACAGTGCAGGAGTGGGGCCGACCTGCCACGGACCACGGACCACTGACTACTTGCAGATATGGGGAAGGACAAGGCAAGAGGCATGACAACGCAGAGTAAAATAGAGCAGTATACGACCCCCGCCCAAACCCCCCCACCAGAGCAACCCGGTACTAGCGTAACACCAGAAGCAGAGGAGAACATCTCGCTGAAGGATGTCATGAACGCCATAGCGAACTCGAGGACCTCCATGGAAAAGAAAATGGATAGCATCAGCGCAGAGGTATCATTATTGCGCCACGACCTCCAAAAACTTACAGCCCGCACCGGAGAAGCCGAGGGTCGAATATCCGAAACAGAGGACAATTTAAGAACAGCGAACCAGCAAATGTCAGGAGCGCTTACCCGCCTCAAAGCTTTGGAAGAAAGGGTGGAAGAGGCGGAGGGCAGGGCAAGACGAAACAACATTCGGATCCTCGGCCTGCCAGAAAAAACGGAGGGAGCAAGTATGGAACTGTTCCTAGAGCAATGGCTCGCAGACATCTTTGCCCCTAAAACCTTGTCGAACTTCTTCTCCATTGAACGGGCCCATCGAATGCCAACTGGCAGGCAAATCCCAGGTGCCCCACCCCGCACAGTGATTGTGAAACTCCTTAACTATAGGGACCGGGACGCAATACTCCAAATGGCCAGAACTAAGGGCACCATAATGTTCAACGGCTCTAGGAAAGGTTTCTTTCCGGATTTCACCAGGGAGGTGCAAAGAGCTAGACAATCCTTTGGCCCCCTTAAAAAACGCCTCCAGACCCTCAACGTGAAATACGGGCTCCTATTCCCGGCGCAGCTGAAAATATACTTTAATGGAACAACGGTGCACTTCACGGACCCAGCCGAAGCATGGAGCTGGGCAGAAAGACACCTGGAGGGTGATTGGAGGCCAGAAGGAAGACAAGGGAACGGTAGGAATCGCCCGAGACGAGACAGGATACCTCCTGAACTCCCGCAACACCAACCCCAGGCACAACCAAACAGAGATAATGACTGAAATGGAGTATAAGGCACCCACCCGCAATTATGCTTTGAGATCCGGCACCGTGCTACTAGACCATGCTAACAGTGAACTAACTGAGAACCCGATGTCTGTATAACTGGCGGCCCGGAACGCGGAGCACCCCACGGTTGGAACAAGGCAACTTAAGAATAGTTCTTGGTTGATGAGTTGACTGCCCTTTGCCAGTCTGTTCTTGTATGTTTGGGCGACAGGTACTTCAAGTTGGGGTGGAGTATAGGGAGGGGGATGAAAGGGAAAGTTTTAAGGTTGCTTTGTTAGTTTGGATTTATAGCATGTTCAACCGCAGACCCAAATATAACCCGTTGAACATTACACCCTGCAGCGCTATGTATTGGGACCATGCTCCCGACAGACACACCAAGGGGAGACTACTCTCCCGACCCATGTATCCTGCGTACCCTCCAACAAGAAATTCTAGATGACCCACCCACAAACACACCCCCCTCCACTCGATCGCCCCAGATCCCTTAAGCTGCTTAATTGGAACGTGAATGGAATGGGCTCTGGGATTAAAAGGTGTTTGATTAAACAACTATTGAATAGGCACGCTCCGGACTTGGCCCTCCTATCAGAGACACACCTAGCGGGAACTCACTGCACCTTTTTCCAGAAAACAAACTACAGGACCGCGTTCCATGCAGGGTACACGATGGGATCCAGGGGCACCCTTATTCTTATACACAAGAGGCTCCCGTTTTCCCCTCATGCGGTGGAACTGGACCCACGGGGTCGCTATGTACTCATTTTAGGCTCACTCTGGGGTGAAACACTGGCCATTGTGTCCATATACTCCCCACCCGGACTGGGCCAGGGATTACTGGAGGATCTCACCACTCTCCTTGGGAAGCACCATCCAGATCGCTGGGTCCTGGGGGGAGACTTTAATGACGTCATGTGCAATACTATGGACCGTACCCACCTTAGGGGGCGCAATCCTGATATTCCCACGAAACTCTCTAACTTTGTGTCCGCCCTAGGCCTCCGAGATGTATGGCGAGAGCTGCACCCCCAAGATAGAGGCTACTCGTTCCACTCTGGAGCCCATGGCTCCCTCTCTAGACTCGATTATCTTCTCGTCCCGAACACAGACCTGCACAGGGCAATATCCGCAGAATTCCTCCCCCGTGGAATCTCAGACCATTCCCCCTTACTAATTGAAATACGAACACAATCGGTGATCCCCCCTAGAACATGGAGGCTAAACAACTACCACCTTGGATTCCCAGAATTGGTAGACAGCCTCACGGAGGTGTCCGACGAATACTTTGACATAAATATACCAGCGGTGGATGACCCGGTGGTGGTGTGGGAGGCTTATAAAACGGTGTTACGTGGGGAAATCATCTCATGGGTAGCAAACAAAAAGCGGGAGAGACTCCAAAAAATAGTAGAGGCGGAAGCCGAATTGATTCAGGCTGAAAGCACGCATGTCCTTGACCCTACCCCGCAGACTCAGAGGTCCCTCACATTAGCCACAGAAACCCTCAGAAATACCATGCTAGACAATGCCAGACAGGCCCACTGGGACACCAGAGCGAGGATATACGAGCTGGGGGACAAGGCAGGCAAAATGCTGGCCTGGTTGGAGAGGAGGGAGGAGGGGAGGCGTCATGTAAGGGAGATTGTTGCCCCGAGTGGGGTTAGGTACCAAACGGATGCTGAAATAGCAGAAGCCTTTGCCCAGTTTTACGAGGAGCTCTACCGGGTCCCGACAACACCCTTCGACCCGACCCTACTCGATGAGATTGCTCTCCCAACACTGACACCACAACAACGGGAGGAGTTAGAGTCGGACCTTTCTGAATCCGAAATAAGCAGAGCCCTAGCGCAACTCCAGACGGGGAAAACACCGGGCCCTAATGGGTTCCCTGCCGAGACCTGGCAAAAACTTGGAGGGAACAAATTGGCGACCCCCCTTTACAGGATGTTTCTTGGTGCCCGCGACCAGGGCACCCTCCCACCTGACTTATGTAAAGCCACCATTGTGGTCATCCCCAAACCTGACAAGCCCCCGGAACAGTGTGCTTCTTATCGGCCTATCTCTTTAATTAACAGCGAGGCCAAGGTTCTCGCCAAGCTCCTTGCCAACCGGCTGCAATCAGTGACCCATACCTTGATCCACCCGGATCAGTGTGGCTTTATGCCACACAAATCGACACGTATGAACCTGCGCCGGCTCCATCTGGCTCTGGAGCGGGCCCCGATCATTGACACCCCTCTCGCCCTACTGGCAGTAGATTTTGAAAAAGCCTTCGACTCGGTCAGGTGGGACTGCCTTTGGGAAGTCATGAGGCGTATGGGGTTCGGGGACAGCTTCCTGAAATGGGTGAAACTACTATACACTAACACTCGGGCAGAGGTCAGAGTGAATGGTTGGCCGTCCCGGTCCTTCCCGTTGGGAAAGGGCACGAGACAGGGCTGTCCCCTCTCTCCCCTTCTCTTTGCCCTGGCGATTGAGCCCCTGGCCCTCTGGCTTCGCCAGGACGCTGCATGGACGGGGTTCAGGTGGCCTGAGGGACATGAGGACCGTGTCTCCTTGTACGCGGATGACCTTCTGATTTACATGAGGGACCCAACTCGGTCTTGCCCCAGGGTGACACAGATGCTTACCCGTTTTGGTGAACTTAGTGGGCTTAAAATCAATTGGGGAAAATCAGTTCTCTTCCCGGTGAAAGGCATCGTGCAAGCTGACCCTCGGGAATGTCCGTACCGAATAGAACCCCATGGTTTTCGATACTTAGGGATCTGGGTGACCACAAACCTGAGCGAATACACACTACACAACTTTCAACCGGTCCTTGACCGTTTTGTCAATGACGTCCACCACTGGAGGCTTCTCCCCCTTACACCCATGGGAAGAGCGGCACTCTTCAAGATGATGACTCTCCCAAGGTTTCTCTATGTCTTACAAAATGCCCCACTAAAGATCCCAGACTCCGACTTTAAGAGGGTTGATTCCCTCTTTCGGGAACTAATATGGGGGGGAGGTCAGCCGAGGATAGCGCTAACCACGCTCCAGAGATCGGTCTGGGAGGGTGGGATAGGAGCCCCACGCCTCCAAACATATTATTGGGCCACACAGTTGGCAGTGGTCAACGACCTGCTTCATGGAGACAGGGAGCTCCCCCACATCAAAGCCGAGATTGCGACCATGCACGATACCGAACCTTGGCAGTTACTATACCACACTACTCCGAGACCTCTCCCACCAACGACCACGGCTCATACCATCATGGTTTGGAAACAGGCACACAGATTCGTTGGGTGGGAAAACAGTGTAACGGTGGCACAACCCCTGTGGAGAAACTGTAACCTCCCTGAGATTAAGAAGCTTCAACCATGGCCCCGATGGGTAAGGGCTGGGATCCTGAGGGTTGGGGACATTCTTGGTGAGAGGGGGGTAGCATCGTTTGAAACTATCCAGCAAAAATTCCAACTCCCGGGCACTGAGCGATACCACTATGTACAACTGGCCCATGCCCTAAGAAACCATATACCTGCAGGCACCAATATCCCGGAGTACACACCCATAGAACGTAACATACTACCAGCTCTCATCCCCTCCAAATGCACCTCCATCCTATACAACGCTATTACATCCTTTGCTACGCCAGAACTCACGACTTTGAAAGCTAAATGGGAGGTGGATGTAGGGGTGATAGATCCAGAGGACTGGATCCAAGTACTAATGCACCCGAGGGAGGTGGCCATTTCTTCCAGGATCCGGCTGGTTCAACTAAAAATCCTACACAGGGTTTATTACCCCAGAACGGTACTATATAGATGGGAGAGAGCCTTGAACCCAAACTGCCTCCGCTGTGGGGAGGAGGAGGGAACATTCTTTCACATCCTGTGGGCATGCCCCCAAATCCGCACCTTCTGGAGAGAGTGTTGTGCGGTACTGGGCAATGTTTTGGCGTGCCGTATACCACTAGACCCGAAGATTCTCATTTTGGGGGCTCCGGATGAGATTGAACTTACTAAATGGGGCAAATTGCTACTGAACACGGCAACGGGATTGATGAAGCGTAATATAGCGCAAAAATGGGGAGCCCCGGAGTCCCCAACGATGGAGCAATGGGCAACAGATATGAACATTTGTGCCACTATAGAGCACCGAGTATATACCGCCAGAGGATGCCCTACTAAGGCGAACAAAATATGGGGGAGGTGGGAAGAGGATGGACCCTAGAGCCGGCTGGGCTCGGCGGTGTGCTCTGAGGAGGATATGGTTTAATCGCACAAAACCAGGGGTAATGTCATGGGTGATTGTCAATTGATCTAACGAGATTTGAATTTGGGAAGAACATGCTAATCCACAAAAGCTGATGTTGTGTTCTTGTGAATGTAAAACAATAAAAAATGTTTTATCAAAAAAAAAAAAAGAAAATGAATAGCCTCATTACAAGTTTGATGATATTTCAGCGGCAAATCCACCAAAATACCACCAATTGATTTATTGTTACCGCCACATGGTCTAGAAGAATTACTGCCCAATTACAATCTGTCAGGCTGAGAGATATCCTGTGTCCGCGGAAGCTGCTGAAACCCTAACAATCCCCCTGAAATGCAATTCTCAGAACCAGTTTATACTCGGCTCTGTTAACTACACCCCAAAGGGAAATGGGGAAGTGGATAAAATAAGAAACACCAGGCTGGCGATGTCTAGACTAGCTGATGCGGAACCTGCAGTGAATACATAAGAACACACAAAATCCTCAAATTACTTAACTACCTTTTGATTTTGAAAACTCTATATCCTTAGCTAAAATGTAAAGAATCATACCTGGTTCTTCTCTTTAAGGATCTTAGAGAAGATAGGAGTAATTGCTGATAAAATCTTTCTACCTTCTTTTTGGCTTTGAAAATCTTGAAAATAACAGCAACTCCTTATGAGTAACGTAGCCTTAAGAACCTTGACTCATGCCTTTTAAAACTGTATAATGTTCCAGTTATGATGGGCTTAAAATGAATCCTGTTCTTCTTTCTTAATAAAGTAAATAGTTTAAGAACTTGCAAACTTGTCCACACGTGCAAAGATTTACACACGCAGAACACGCGCTGAAGAAAATATGCGCCGGAGAAAAAACACGCGCTGAGGAACACACACGCTATGAAAACACGCGCTGAAGAAATCACGTAGAAGTCTTTTCTCACACTCGCGTACACGCGCTATAAACACCCGCGCTATGAACACACGTGCTGTAGAAATCACGTAGCAGTATTTTCTCGCGCTCACGTACACGCGCTATAAATACACGCGCAATAAACACACGTGCTATGAACACTATAGAATTCACGTAACAGACTTCCGTTGCTCGCGCGTGTTTAAGAATAGCCGCTCGACTGCCAGGATTTGAAAGTTCAAATCCACTAGGCCCAAGACTTCAGCAGGAGCAGCTACAAACACGTCCTCTCAGCTGGGGTTACGACGATGAAAGGCAGAGAGTGACAGTTTAGAACGTTCATTGTTGTCCTGCAGTTCTCTCTAGCCAATCAAAGCTTCTATTGTAAAACTCCATCTTGCCTTGGGCCAGAGCCAGGAATCTGTATAGAAAAGTCAAGGCCAAACCAACTGCAGTAGAAAACTTCTAACCCACACAGAAATTAAGGGGAATAATTAAAGGAAACCGGACAGATTACAAGTGGTGGTAGGCGATGTTACTCCCCATTTATTGGAGTCCATAGGACTGCATGGGGATTTCGCCAGAATTACCACCAGTGGTAATTCCCCCAATGGTAATTCTGCCAATTTTGAGGTGGTAAGGGGGTATATTCCTCCAGCTTTTACATGCCCCATCCCACCAAATTTACAGTAAGGTGGTGCAGTAATGTAGTGCTAACATAGTCGCCACTGAATTACCACCGTTTTTTCCCATACCGCCGTACTTGTAATGAGGCCCTTCGACTTGAATCAAAGGTAACAAATGTTACAAGGAGTTTATCAAACAAATCAACAGTGACATATTAAAAAATCCTACCCTCCCAGCAGCCAGTGTAGGGGTGCAGGTAAACTGAGGGATGGATATGTAGGAAGGTGGTGATAATGTGGGTAAAGGTGTTAATATTTATGTCTCACTTGATCTTTCTCTCACTTCACACATCCCTGCAGATCTGAAATCTGTTTGTTTTTCTCTCCACTTCCCCTTCCCCCCTGTGGTGTTTCAGGTTCAGTTGTAGCCAAGACGCCCTGGTGGGTCTGTGGAACCAGCAGCTCCTGTGGATCAACATTAGACACGACCAACACTCAGTGATGACACCTAATGAGGCCGAAACATGTCTGTGGATGCTTGTGGTTTCATGTATAAAGGATGTGACCTAGCAATTTGGGCTTGACTGCCTCTGATGGGATGGGACCCAGCCTGATTTGTATATGGTCTTACCCCTTCAGTAACGGCTTGGCAGGCAAAGAACGATGGTCTGGAGGGATGCCCAGAGCTGTACCCATGTTTATGATTGATTTGAAACCTTCCAGCAATCACCTTTTGGTTTTGCTTTGACTGCATTCTGAACATTTTGTCTACAAATGTAAACAGGGCAACAACATGCCAGGCGCCGTTTGCAAACTCGCAGAAATTGCTATGCCCCAAGAAAACTTTATGGTGTCCAGTCTAACACGCTATTTTAACAGTGTCAGCCTAGAGCCCATGGGGGAAAGGGAAAGTGGATCAAATAAAAAACTCAGGCTGCAGAATCTTCACCTGAGGGATTCTTCTTCACGGCCAAAACCTGTAAAACATGGTTTCAGTGAATACAGAACTCAATCAATAACCTGCTCCCCAATTCCCAACCCCTATTCCACTCATACCTGAGGGTCTCCTCTGTAATGCCTGGAGATGTCTTGGAAAGCAAGTATGTCATCATACAACTCAATCTATTTTTCTTAATTTTTATGACACTGTATGCTAAACAGTTTTTTTCCTGTAATTAACTAGTAAAGATTTTGAGGTTAGATTTTTTTTCTAATTTCTAACCAGTGTGTTTAGCTTGCTACTGTTTGGATTTTTTCTTATCATAATTTCTTTGTCTTTATTTTTCTTCTACTAAGAAATTGAACAAAGTGAAAAACGGAAATCTTATTTTAAACTGTTCAGTCGTGTTACTCTCTACACTGAATACCTGAATCAGTGCAAGGCTTTATTCTTTTTCTTTCACATGCCACGCCACTGCAATAATCCTCCTCAAGTGGTCCTAACAAAACGGCAGTAACACACAAGGCGGTACTACGGAAACCCTTCTTCATACGAGATACGCCCACAGATCCTTTCCTCTAGTGTGTGCTCTCTGCTTAAGTACACTGTCCATACACGCATGTTGGCCCGAGATATGGGACAAGTTCCTTCCCGTAACCGCGCTCAAGGAAAAAGCTGTGACAGAATTCCAATTCCTTAATTAACCTAGAGAGCTGCTACATGAAGTTACATTAGCAAATATACTGTCTATAAGCATTTCAAACTAACTTTTTGAAGAGAATAAACTGCTTAAAGTCAATTCAACTATATACAAATTGGAAAGCTCACACCACATTTCTTCTTAGGTAAACTACCTCCGCCTGAGAACATGGTTCCTGAACTCCTCTCCTGGGCTCTTCTTTTTTCTTTAAATTTCCCAGAAACTGGAGGACCTGATATTAGCTAGCTCCTTTCTGACCTGAAGCTGTTCATGAAAGGCAGTTTAGAATTCTCTCTACATTCCAAACTGCAACCCCACAGATTCTCAGCCAATCATTGTTCTCCATTCCTACTTCCTACTGGAATGGGATATTTGTAGTATCCTAACTGGAAAACTAGTTAAGGAAAAGAGTAAAACACAATCATCACATAATCCCAAGGTGTCTATTTAAGCAGCCTGATTTCTTGTCTCAGACACACCCACATAACCTGGTTTGACTGTAGACCTGACGCAGACACTCCCAGACCTGACACAACAATGCAATTTCCTGGTGAGATTTTATTTTCAACAAGACTCATTCACACCATTGCAGCATCCTTTTTAATACAAGAGAAAGGAGAAAAACAAGGGAGAATGCTTTCATTTTCTTACAGAGAAATCTTTTATTGTTACATGACACCTAAACACGCTCATATTAAACCCACTCCACTATATCCACGTTTGCAATTAAATGCATAACTTACAGAGACAAACGTACTTAAATACTACAAAACAAAACACCTTTAATTTACTAACTCAGTTTGTCTATTTACTTTACTCACTATTAAAGTAACTTTTTCACTTCACCACCAACACTTCAAAACATGTATGGCTATGACCACAATGTGCTAACAGAATTATAGACCTCCGGAGGGGTAATTATCAATTGAGATAATGACCATTACCCCACTAACATGATGGCAGGCTATTATCCTGTGATAATGACCCCTCCCTCTGTATATAAGGCTATATTAAGAATGGTTTGGATAAGAGACATCAATATGATGAAGGGTAAAAATGTTGAGATATACAGGATAAAAAGTGGGGTGAGATGCAGAAGAAAGAGTGATGGGGTGTGCTTACCAATGGCCCTTTGGGTTCAATTTGACGCTGCGCTTGAAATTCTTTAGTAACATTGGAACCTGAAATAAAGGAAAGAAACATTATCCCCAGGGAATAGAGTGTACCCCCTCAACTCCCATGCAGGCCTGCTAACCCTTCTTTCAATCAAGAGCGAGAATTAGCCCCTCCTCCACAACCATGGTGCTCGCTATTCCTGCTATCAAGCAGCCTGTGGCTGAACAAATCTGCACGATGCAGATAGACCACAACAAAAATGGGCAGAGCTCTGACCGCTCTAGATTGCTGAATGCAGCAATGCAGGTGCAGGGTAATAACCCTGCACCTGCTACCACATGCTCAAAAGGCACCCACAAATGCTAAAAGCTGTGCCCACTCCTCTGAGGGTAATATATACACAATTGTATATTTTACTATACAAAAATATTTACAAACCTAATGAAAACGCTGAAACAAAGCAGCAGAGCGATCGTTTGAATGGTGCTATTTTTACCTGGTCTCTTTGTATTCCCACAGCATTTTGAAAAATCGATGGGCTGGTAGATGACAGACCACCCACATTTGCAGAGGTGCTGTCAATGTAAAGGGACAGGCATATGCTACTGCCACGTGGACCTATAGTGCTCTTCTCTCGAGCCGAAGGCTTATCCGTAGACATGTTCTTCTCACTAGTGGTGCCAGTAGTAGGATTTTAGCCTATTCAGCCAGATGCAACTCATAGCAAGAGCAGAATAACTGAAAGCTCAACTAAAGATCATCTAAAGGCTGAGAATGGAGAACCCTCACACTGGCCTTCAAGAGCAGGACTGGGCTGTTCTGGTAGAAATGCTACTTAATGATGTAGTGAGGTGGCATTGCATCTCTCTGTGCAGGAAGGGAGGTTCTGCAGGTTAAGTCTCTCAGTGAGTAGAGCTAAGGAGACTGGTGTGTAAGGAAACCAGAGCAGAGAGCGATGACCAAGCTAACCATTGCGCAGTCTACACTAGAACCTGGGCACCGACTGAGAGATGAGGGAGGCCTACAGTGTAATCCCACACTCCAAGTGAAAGAAGGGCAGGGCATTGCACTTTCAAAAGTAGTGAACAGCACATCTAGGAAAGAATGCCAGTACATTTAATTGTTCCGACAGGCGTAGTCACTTTTCCCATCATGGGTCCTAATGTACGGCTTCCTCAGGGACATGACACTGAGGCATGTCCCTGATAGACCCCTAAGCTCAGGGTTAGGGTGAGCCCAAGACAGCCTGATCCCTGTGTAAGCAACCTTGCACAGTTGGCCGCATTTGTTCCAGAGAGGGATGGGCTTCTATTGGGTATGTGCACAGTTTATCTGCTGTCCCTGGGTGTGTCTCTATTGGCAACCCCCATATGAAATGCAGTACTGAGTTCAACAGCTATCTTCTATTCCTACAAAAGAGTATGTGGGATATGGATGTAGCCATATTCGACCATTGAGAGGGCCAAAGTCCTAAACTGCACCAAAATCCAGAATCCGTAACTAACATCCACTCTGCCGACCAAACAGATGGAATCTGCCTGTTTTCTGTAGCTGTGAAAAGTAGACCGATTCCATCAGACTATGTAAATGCATCCCACCATGCACAGATGCACTAGGCCTTTATGTTTGCATGCATTTTGAGGTGTAACTATGAAATATACGCAAGTACTAAACATTGGATAAGCAGAACTAAATAGC
Organism: Ambystoma mexicanum; assembly: GCF_040938575.1. Taxonomy (NCBI): domain Eukaryota; kingdom Metazoa; phylum Chordata; class Amphibia; order Caudata; family Ambystomatidae; genus Ambystoma; species Ambystoma mexicanum. The sequence goes on along the minus strand of NC_090931.1, from coordinate 1,466,993,121 downwards.
AAAAGGTCTCTAAAATACACATAACAATTATAAGTATGCACACAATGTTTAAAATAAGTAACTTTTCAATACTTTGCCCTATTCCAGTCATGAGAGGAACTGCCTAACTCTTTATTACAAAGACCACAGCAAACATTCTGTCATAGGTGAAAGATAAGCAAACATTAGCCTAGTACAGGGGGAAGCTGCTGAAGAAGCAACCTTCAAATAGAGGACCTGCAGACCCAGACTTCAGGGCAAAACCTGAAAAGCAAGATTGCAGAGATTTATACAGGAAGAAGGCAGACAGATTTGCAGTGGCGATACCAGGGAAAAGGGTTGGCAAGCAAATCCCCAAGAACTGAAGATGCGACCAGCAATAGATTTGGAGGAGGAAGACCCATAAGAAGTGGAGCAGGCTGCTTGGGTATACTTAAGAGACCCACATGACTCTGGTGCAGAGATCAGTTCTAGAGGTTACGGTACAGCTCTCTGTGAACAAGAAATGCAGGCAGCCCTCAAGCACTGGGAGACCAGGACAAAGGGTTGGAGGACTCACATGAAGCAACACCACATCAGCACATCAAAGACACAGCAGCATTAGAGAGATGGCACCATGTTAACCCTTTGGGAAAAGGGCCATCTAGGCTCTGTCTGGGACTGAAGAACTGCAGGCAGGACAAAAGATGATCCTTTGAATAAATAACAATGTACAATGTAAACGTCTGGCCAAGCAATCTTAAGATGGAGCAGCTCTTCAAGACAGTAGGAAAAATGCAGTCTAGTCTCCATTAAGTCAGCGCAGCTCCCACTTCTGTATCAATCCAACTCTTGGTCCTTGGGCTTCATGCAAGCACACATAAGCTACTGAGGAGAGCTGTCCCAATGCATCTGCCAGATCAGGGGAGTGAGGGGTGGCAGCATGCAGGAGGTTCCCTCTAGCATAATGGGCCACAAGCCATTGGCTTATTATAGTGGAAAAATCGACTTAGTCATGCAGGGACAGTTCGCGTGCGAACAAGCACTCGCAACAGCTACATCTGCAATAGAGAAAAGTTCAACGATTGTCACGAGGTTCTCAGTTACCTACTTTGTGGAACATTCACTATTTACCATTTTGGAAAGGTCTAAAATCGATCTTGACGACTCAGAGATTCTCTGCATATGAGATTATAATATCCAAACCTCATATTCATATAATAAGGTGTAAGACGGTGAATCCCGCCACACATTTTTGACAGAGGCATCCACTGATGATGACCTGAAAACGCATGACTGTGCTACATACGAGGGTGAAGAGGAGGGTAAATCTAAAGCTAGAGACAGTCCATAGATGGAAGGAGATACACTATATGTTGATGGGTCATCAACAATTGACCAGGAGATGGGACGGAGGCACACAGGGGCCGCAGTGGTGCGCGGTAAAGGGGGAGCATGAAGTTCTGATCATGAAACGATTACCTATTCACTATTCAGCTCAGGCAGCGGAACTTGTGGCTCTCATAGAGGCATTGAGAGCCTCTCAAGGGCGGGGCGGCGTGTCACCATCTACTCAGACTTGGCATATGTCACAACAACAGTCCATACGGATCTGTCTCGGTGGAAGAGGAGAGGATTTCAGAGGACAGATGGCTCTCTAGTGCAGCCTGCAAAGAACTGATTGAAACCTTATCATGGCCGTCTGCTGTGGCAGTCGTCAAATGCGCTGCCCATACTAATGCCACGGATGAAATCTCGAAGGGCAACGCAGCTGCGGACCAGGAGGTTAGGTTGGCAGCCTATCTCCCAGATACAATGTTAGCAGACTGTATAGTCAACACCTCTGTAGAAAGCGAGACCACAGTTCCATACACCGCATTGCCCATATCACAGATTATAGAGTTGCAAAGGAAAGCCCCCGAGGTGGAAAAGGAGCTATGGTTGCGGAGGGAATGCAAACAGTCTCCCACTGATTTATTGTGGAGACAGGAGAGTTCTGGGAAGGTGGTGATGCCCCAAGAATTACTCTCTCTGGCATTTGAGCAGCTACATTTGCCCTCCCACAGCTCCAAACAACATATTGTGGAAGATATCCAGGAGGACTGGTTTGTGCCAAACCTCCAGGAGAGCATTTCGAGAAAAGCAATACTGTCTGACATGCCAATGTTTTAGCACAGGGATGACATTACGGACATTAAAAGTTACATTGCCTCACCCTATGGGGTTGTTCTGTGAATTGCATATAGATTACGCAGATATGGAGGAAAGGTGCAATGGATATAGGTACCTTACTGTGGTGGTTTGCCCCTTTTGAAGGTGGATGGAGGCAGGACCATTTACACACCCAGATGCGAAGTGAGCAGCACGGTTCCTGGTCAGAGAGGTACCTTCCTGCTTGCTGCTCTTTTTCCACCACTTAGCAAGCCCCGCCTACCTGGTGCCTTCCTTCACCATCACTGTCTTGTGGCCACTGCTGGATTTGACTTGTATGGATTTATTCACGGTGCGTCACTCTTTCTCAACTCTCATGCTGGACTTCCTTTGCATTGTGTACTCATGGTGACCCTGAATCATGCTGTTCCCATCTTAATCTTGTATCCTGGCTTGCAACATTATGTGTTACTACTGACTTCTGCAATTGTATTCGCTCTCCTCTCTTGCTTCTCCACTCTTTTTGACTGCTTAATCTCTTTTCTCTCCTCCTTTCCCTTCTCCCTTTTCCTATCTCCTCCTCTTACTTTCTTCTATGCACTTAGTCTTTCAGAATTGTCCCTGGACCTAATTTGATAGCAACCTCGTCTGTTTCCTCCACCCTCCCATTACTGTCTTTTTCCTACCCCCCATCCCTCCAGCACTATCTGAAATGTCGTCAGGCCTAGTATGATAGTCGCTTGTTTTGTTCCTCCTCTCCCTTTCTGCACCCCTCTCCCTCACCTTTTGTTTTTCTCCGGCTCTACCAGAAATGTCATCAGGCCTAGTATGGTAGTCGCCTGTCTGTTTCCATTTCCTCCCCACTCTCCCCCTCTCTTCCTTATCTATGTCTTAGCTCTTGCACTTTTTGAAATGTCGTCAGGCCGAGTACGATAGTTATTTTCACATCCTTACTGTTCCCTCCCTTGCCTTGAAGCGCTTTGAAACACATTGTGTATAGGCGCTATATAAATAAACAATTATATCATATCATTTCCATGATGGGGCGTGTGCATATCATGGCTCACATTTCTTTAAAGCGGTATTTCAGCATGTTGCAGTGCTATTGGCCATAAAACATCAAATGTGCTCAATTTACCACTCTCAAGCTAATGGCCCTGTGGAGAGGATCAATGGGCTCTTGAAAAGTTAACTGTCAGAATTGTGTTCCACATTGAAGAAAAACTGGGTACACTGTTTGCCCTTGGCACTCTTAGGTTTACGCACACAGCCTAGTAAGGACCACCATTCGACACCACATGAAATAGTCACGCGCAGGAACATGCAAACCCCCATATCCCCTGTGAGGAAAGCATCAGTTGCACATCAAGCAGCGACAGTACTAGGAGAGATATTTAGGGAATATTTAACAGCACTAACACATGCTATCAAATATATCTCTCGTCAGATTGCACCACCCAAGAGCGAAGGACAGAGTAACTGCAAACATATCTGCCACAACTGGACCATTATTACCTGGGGAGCTGATCTACGTTAAAAATGTTGTATGTCGATGGAACAGTCCTAGGTTTAAAGGTCCATATGAGGTGGTGTTCTGTACGTCTCTCACCATCCGTGTGAAGGAATTACGATATTGGGTGCATCTCTCGGATGTCGGAAGAGCACCTGAGACAAGGTACATTGCAAAGTTCAATTCACTGATAAGGACATAACTGGTGAAGATGATGTTAAGTAAATGATACATGCCAGGGTGACGTGCAGTGGCACACCCCTGATTTTTCTTTTTTTTCTTTTAAATTTTTTATTGTTTTTTTATTTTTTATCTTTTTTCTATTTTTCAATTTTTGAAGGTCTAGAACCCGGTCAGCGCGGGTGGAAAAAGGATCTCTTTCTCGCTCTCTCCATGTCTCTCTTTCTCTTCCTCTCTTTCTTGGTAACCTTTTTCTCCTCTCCAGGGCAAGGATGCCTGACCGACGTGTTCAAACCTCTCTGTTATGTAGGGATAATGTTAAAATGAATATAATTCGTTCTAGGAATTCTGCATTATGCTTTTTTGATAATATATTGTTTTGTATGACACTGGTCGGGGATGTGGGAGTGTATGAAGGTATGTCTGTTATATGGCGTGGCCATATAAAGGGGCGGGGGAATGGACAGTAACATATAAAGGAAAATAATGCTAGTATGAATATGTCTATGATAAATAAGAATCGAACAATGTCTCACTTTTTGCCGGCCATCCCCACAGATTTTATTAGACAAATAAAACGGGAAGTAAGAATGACATAATTTATATAAGAGGTTGGGCTTTGACACCATTTCTGACATTCAGCATTCATAGTCGTCTAATAGCTGGTACTCTGATATGCGTACTTTGGGAAAGCTGAATGAAAGCCGTTATGTGCGTGCACTTATCCCGCATGCGTCATGGGCTCCTAAGGTTTTAATTCCACGTCCAGTCCCAATTATAGAGGCACAATGTCTGGTACATCTTGCACTATGTAGGATAAAGGACACATTCCAGGCACACAGCGTGCAGTTAAAGAGCCTTGATCTAGATCCAGCACTATGCAATAGCAGTACAAAATACAGCAAGTGTCTACAAGCACCACATTTTTCCTTGGGAGGTCACTCACATGTCAACGACAAAAGGCAGGGCACCACAGTGACGTACACAGCAGATGGACTGATCGAGTACAGCAAAGAAACAATAACCCAAGTAGACACTATGTGTGCACAAATATGGTCCCAATACATCACAAGGCTGACAAGGATTGCAACAATGGAGAAGCCAGTGCAAATACATAGAGGCATTGATGTTGGGCAGAATTGCAGCTAGTACCCTCTGGGAACACCACACACAATTAGGACTACAGGTGTAAGCAAAAACCAACCTTTGGTATAAGTCTGTACCACACACTTTTGGTAGCGAGCTGAGCAGCCATGCTTATCTCAAGAGGGAATGTGAGCAGTAGAAGAAGTTGCACAGAAGTATCACAATCACGTAGAGTAGACACTTACACTCAAGGTTTCTTGGTAAAAAATACTTAAGCATTTATTTACACAGTCATTTAGAAAACTTTCACTAGTAGAAATTAACTCAATATTAAACACCAATATACTACAGTATCAAACTAAGTTATAAAGACAGTTTGTGCTCCCCTGAAAAAGGAGCCAAATGGCACTTCAGTACTTTTAAATAGGAATAAAAAGCATAGGTTTGTACAAAAGGTTAGAAAACGCTACTTTTAGATAATGCAAAGGGTCAATGTATCAGGAGGGCCAGTTAAATTCAATAGGCCAGGTCAAAGTCAATAGTCTAGTGTTCTTGGATAGGACAGCCCTATCCCTTTCCCTACAAGGGACACACTATTTTAGCCCTGCATGATGTTCCTAACCCTGGAGAGCGCTGATGCACCGACTACAGGCGGGGAATACATGGGGACTATTCTCACCCTATATCAATTTGCAGTGGGATGGTTTCCACGAAAAGTTTCCACAGTAAATTTTGTACACACAAATTACATACAACTATGGGTAGTTAGCCCAAACAGGTTAAAATCAAAGCAGTTGCGGGAAAACCATTTCCCGACTGCACCCTTGTTCAAACACATCTGATACACAGGGGGACTATGTGGGATGTCACCTCATTTAGAGTGACACAAGTGGACTTATGCATTTTTAGAAAGAATTGTTCGAATTAATGTTATAGAATTTGCGTTTTCTTTTATAGATATGTCATGCACTCTTGCACAGTTGAACTGTCTATGCACTGTAAAGAAAGAGTTTAGTATTGAGTGCATGTTGTGACGAGAGTCTCTTGCGACACTTATACTCTTGAAAAATGTTTTAGAAATTACTCCTGGGTTAACCAGACACACCTCACGGAGGGCAATTAAATTGTCAGATTACCTGACGTCGAGTCCCACGTGACCTGCTTGTTTAACCCAAGAGTGCAGTCGGGAAATGGTTTTCCCGCAACTGCTTTGATTTTAACCTGTTTGGGCTAACTACCCATAGTTGTATGAAATTTGTGTGTACAAAATTTACTGTGGAAACTTTTCGTGGAAACCATCCCACTGCAAATTGATATAGGGTGAGAATAGTCCCCATGTATTCCCCGCCTGTAGTCGGTGCATCAGCGCTCTCCAGGGTTAGGAACATCATGCAGGGCTAGAATAGTGTGTCCCTTGTAGGGAAAGGGCTAGGGCTGCATTAATGGCACAATAAAGTAACTAGCTCTAGTGAAGCTTCTGTTTCTTATTCTGTTTTGTGCGTTATAGTATTTCTGATAACAGAAAGGACACATACCCGTTGTTAGAGGTAATGTGCATTTTAATAAAATCCCTGTGTGTTAGTTGATCTTGGATAGGACAGCACAGTTCTGGTACAAATGGAGAAGTCTTTGTAAAAATGTTTATAAGTAGTTCAGATGATAAAGAAAGATATGCTGGGTCACAAGCTGATTAGGCCTGCGAGTTGGGAAAGTTTCACGAACTTCCACCGCAAGAGTTAGGATTTCTCAACTGTATGGCGCAGTACCTTAAAGTGGAGCAAAAAGATGCAGCTGAAGACGTTGGTTCCTGGCATGTCCTGCAGGTCTCGCTGTTCCTGAGCTTCAGTCGTGGGGACAAGAGGGAGGACGTCGGGGGACTCCTGAATTGCACGGGATCGTCATTGAAGCAAACAAAATGGTATCACTTCAGTTCAAGTAGCCGTGGCTTTCAAACACAAACTGGTGTCCTCCCCCCTGGTTAACCTTAACCAACTCCAAGAATGGTATCCAGGCGTTTACTGAGTTGATTGGTCCCACCAACTCAAAGGAAGAAGCCGTCCTTGAAGGAGCCTCTCTGTTGATTGGCGATTTGGCAATTCGGGGTTGCAGCAGGGCTTCACCAGGCAAACCAACGGTCCAGTGGTTGCAGCAGCCGTCCTCTTCCAGCTCGTCTTCGGTTCTTTCGTTCCAGTGGTCGACTCTGCCTTCCAGTCCTGGAGACTCGCCTTTTAAACAGTTTTCTCCCATTCATTCCAGCCTAGCTGCCACTCACCCAGCAGGATGGCTGTCCTTGCCGGACAGTCATCTAGCCGATCACGTCACAGTGCCTTTGGGTCTTCTAGGAGACCAAGCACAGGGAGTTTCGGGAACCTCCCTCCCTTCCTGCCTACCCCAGACACTCAGACGCCATGGACGTCCTGAAGCCCGCCAAAGCTCACAAACAAAGGGACCGAACCTGGTTTGGCGCGCAGAGTTAAACACCAGAAGGACCTTTCCACAAAGAAATAGCGAAAAAAGATGACCGGTGTTTGCGGTCGGGAAAAATCATGGTAGTTCGTTATAAAACCACTGCCACCAGCCATTTCAATAGGAAAGGGTACCTTTTGACAGCTACAAGAGTGTTTAGACATAGGGGATACTAAGTAACCCCTTCAGCACTCTATAGGAAGATAGTTTGTCTCTCCAGAGGTGGTTGTAGAAGAAACTATAACACCCAGCCCACCGGAGTTTCTGACTGCATTTTCAAAAAAGAAAGAGCCAAAGGTGAAAACCAAGGTCTCAAAGAAGAAATCAGAAAGCACTCCTGTGCTACCAACAAGGACACCCCCCGAGACTGTCCAAAGTCACACCTGTGACTACTCCACCAGAGTAGTTTGTGCTGGGTCTATGAATTTAAAAAGACTAGTAGAGTCAATTTAACTTTACATTCTCTGGGCAACAGAGGTTCATCCCAGAGAAGGTATTTAAACCTTGGGGAGTCCAAGGGACACCCCTGTGCCACTCCACTAAAGGTGCTGTGTGACAACAATAAAACAATGATGCTTTATGGGGTTATCTAAAACTCCATGACCAAAGAACACAAGAGTACAACACACATCAAAATACCTGAGAGTGGGAAAAAGGCTCACACTCTTTCCAGGGGAAAAAAACAAGTCCTCAAAATCCAGCAAAGTTGCTGGGGGTCTCTAAGGTGAAGGGAAATAGCACATTTCTGAGAAATCTCCCTAACAATGGACTATGAACTTTGTTTTAGCAATAAAGGAACAGTTCCTGTTGGAGCAACCACACCCTTCTGATCCATGATATGACGAAAGGTACGGCATCGGTGATGGATTACTCCTGGGTTTGTGACCGACAAGCCTACTTGCATCGAAAGAGGGGAATTTTGGGAAAGAGAAATGTTGGAAAGAGAAGTAACGAAAGAGGGGAATGTTGGGAAGGAACCAGGGTCCTTCCGGACACCCAAGCGCTTTAGAGTTAGGCAAGACCTCTTTTAGGGGCTATAATGGAGTAGGGGGGGGGCACTGGGAAGGCTCTCTCTCATGCAAATGTAATCATATACACAGACATGGGCAGACACTGAAGAAGGCAGTTATTGTTTAAATACAAGGCGCAATGAACTATTAGCTGGATAGATTTGTAATGTCAGATCCTAGCCGTTGTAAAATCTTAGTACTATAGAGTCGTCAAGCTCCTTCCCAGAAGGAATGTGGCCTATGAGATTCTAAAAATGGACCACAGGCACTCATGCAGAGTTCATCACTATGGCCAAGCAATGGCAGCACACGAACCTACACACCAGCTATCTACTGTCCGTCAAGGTTCCATGCAGGTTAAAAATAGGAATTACATGTTCTGTGCGACAAAATGCAGAATTGTACAAATTATAACAAAGTGTGAAAGAGACTACAGGGCGCAGATAACGTTAACAGGAGGAGTGAAATATGGATAGAATGAATGAGACTACATTTTGCTAATGGATGCTGAAGCAGATCCGCCAAAACCTTTGGTCTGTACAACAGAAAGAATGATCTAGATAAATTCAAATGTAAATGGTTAAACTTTTTTTTGGCAATGTTATAGAAGAGCATGTCAACTACATTTTTGTTTAAAACCAATAAACATTAATAAAAAAAGGTAGAATGAATGAATGTAAACGTTTAGGTGGTGAGAATGGAAATAAACACTTAAAAACTGAGTAGGTGGTATTTTTTAACATATAACTTTTATTCTTCCTTTTCTATTATAGGAAAAAGGATACGTATGGTAGGATAGTCTGCAGGTCAGCAAGAAGAGACTTCCTCAACAGTAGGTATTCAGGTAAGTGACTAAGTTCACTCTGTTTTCATGGTTTCCCCTTGGTTTATAGTCTTTAAGTTTTAATACTCAGTTCTTCTCCTCTTCTTGTTATTATTTGTTACACTGCTTTTCTTACATCATCTACTTCTTTCCTAATATCTTTTTTTTTTAAATATCTTTATTGGTTTTTCAACAATTAGTGACCGACAAGGATCATAGATAAATCAATGCAATATGCACAATCCAAAAAAAAAACAACATAACATTCCCAACTTTCCCGCCCCACCCCCCTCCCTCCAAGACCTCAGGTACATCAGTTTTATCCTTCTGGACCTCGCGTTGGGCCAGGACTGTCCAACTGACCGATGTGCTATCTGGAGCCACAGGGTGGAGCAGTGGCACTGTCAACGCCACCCAACAGAGTAGTTCATCACTGGAGTCCAGCCTCTGTACCTGAATCGCTGTCTCCCAAGCTGCGGTCTCAGCGGCAATCCATCTTTTGAGATCACCCCACCAAAGGGCCTCGCTTAGGCCTCCGGCGCTGTTCCATCCCATGGCTATGCGTCTTTTCGCAGTGATGTATATCAAGTTTTTTAGTTTATTTAGGGGCTTATTCTTACTGTCTCGTGTATACCTTCCCAGAATACAGGCTGCTGGTTCGTGAATTTCCAATTCAATCTCCGCGTTTGCAACCCTTTCCTTCACCTGGGCCCAGAACCTCTGGACGGTCGGGCAGCCCCAGAACATGTGGGTCATTCCCGCCCTTGGCTCATTGCATTTGGGGCATATCTGGGTTGTGGCTCCTTTGAACCTTGATATGGCATCAGGTGTGAGGTAGGCTCTGTTGGTAATATACAGTTGGATGAGTTGGAGGCGGGCATTTCTGAAATTTTCTTATGGTAGTGGGTTACTCTCTCCCATGTTTGTCCTCAAATTCAAGGCCCAATTCCCTCTCCCACCTCTCTCTGCATTTAAGTTCTTTTTTGGTGGTGCCCTGCAGTAGGGCTTCGTATAGTCTGGAGGTTGAGTGGCCCCCCTCAGCAGTGTCCAACATCGACTCAATGGTATCGTTCTCCATGATTTGGTCGGTGGCCCCCGGCCATCTGTCCTTCATGGCCTGTGTCACTGCTCTGTGGAGCAGAAACTGGCCTGTGTGCAGGCCTGTGGACTCGCTGAGGTCACTAAATGTCATGAGCTCCTGTTCGTACATGAGGTCTCCTAATCCTGCCACCCCATAGTGTTCCCATTGAGTGTGTTTCTTTCCTCATATCGTCACCTCTCAGGTTTACTCTTTTAAACTGTCTATGAAGACCTTTTCACTTTACTGTAAAATCTTCACAAAAGTCTCAACATAACTTGAACTTTCTTATAGTTGCTTTCACACTTTCAATGGGAGATGCCGGATTATGGTTTGGTCTCCTCTTAACACGAATGCTCTGCGGACATCAGCACCAAACGTTCATCTCACAGAGTAGATCGGACTACTTTAAACGTCCGCTTTGTTGGCGGCATCTATGTTAGCCGACAGGGTAGGGTATTCAGGAACGTGCCTTCATCTATTCTTTGTTTATACAATTTTCCTTGATGCTTCCTGTACGATCGCCCCTCTTTAATTGCTTTGTTTCTTTCCAACTTGTCAGCGGCTTCGGTAAGCGTTCTTCGACTCCGCCTCCACTTCAAACTACGGCTCGGTCTCCGAGTGGGCCGCCGTATTCAGCTGTTCCCCACCTGACTGACACGTCCCCCTTTCTGTCGGGGGAACGGACACACCTTCTTAATGCCGGCTCATACTCTGGCGTAATACGAGGTAATACAGATTTCAGCTCCTCCTCAAAGCTGCACTTCAGAGCGAACGCTCTCTGTATAATTTCATTAACGTCTCACTCAGCGCAACGGCGCAACTTCTTAAGGCAACAAAACTATATCTATATATTCTTCCGTTGAGGTTGCTCAATAGGCCCACTCGTAACTGACTCCTTCTATCTGTTCGCCTACATTCTCCTAGTAACGGAGCATAAAAAAATATATATATATTTGTTATGAAGTGACTTGCAGGCTCATCTTGGGTTACATCTTAAGTTTATTCCAGGCACTTAGGTTACAGTTACATTAAGACAAGTACATGAGAGTATGGACTGAATCAGCACTGGCCCCATCACCCAGGCAGGGGAGTTCTAACTGCCTCAGTATGGAACCTTCAGATAAACATTCCACCATCCACACAGTGACATTCCATGTGACATCACAGGCTCACAGCAAGACAGCATTACACAGACAGCCACTACATAACAATATTCCATTAGGAGAAAGAACTCAAGTGCTTCAGAGTGTCTCTACTATTGGAGGTAGAGACTGTCCATAAAACATCCTGGTAATGCCTCTTTAGAGTTAACCCTTTGTAGAGCCGTATAACCTGGTATTGCCAGAGTCTGTTTTGAAACTGACAGATTCTGCTTTCATAGGAAAATCGTCACATACCCCCCCCCTTCTGGGCCCTTCGTTTGGGAAGGGAAGTATTGCGTGACAAAAAATCAGCCTGAGCCATCAATCTACCTGGACGATGGACCGTTTTGAAGGAGAAAGGTTGGAGAGATAGAAACGATCGTAGAACTCTAGGGTTTGTGTCTTTATTCCGGGCAAGCCATACTAGAGGGGCATGGTCTGTCATTAAGGTAAATTCTCTCCCTAGCAAGTAATACCTTAATGCCTCTATGGCCCATTTCACTGCAAGACCTTCTTTTTCAATCATTACATAGTGCATCTCATTTGGAAGCAACATTCTACTGATGGATAGAATTGGTCTTTCAGACTCACCCTGATTCTGATACAACACTGCCCCTAACCCCGTTCCTGACACATCCGTATGTAGAAAAAAATGGGGCGGAGAAATCCGGACAGTGAAGAACTGCTTTTTCTGTGAGAAAATGTTTAAGAGAATTGAAAGCTCTCTCTGTCTCCTCAGTCCGCCACTCTTTGTTCGGCGAGGCTGACGTCTTCAAAAGATTAGTTAAAGGTGTGGCCAGGGATGAAAAATGTGGAATGAACGTCCTATAATATCCGATGAAACCAAGAAAGGCTCGAACTTGTTGGGTATTCATGGGAAACTGTAGTCACTGAATGGCTAGTCTCTTGGGGTCTAATAATCCCCTGACCTACAAAGTACCCCAGATATTTTGTATGAAAGTTGGCGATAAACGTCTTTTTAGGATTTATGTGAAGACCGGCTTGTTGTAAAGCGTGGAGGACGGCTTCCAGATGTAATGAATGTTCTTCCCAAGACTGACTAAACACAATAATATCGTCTAAGTAAGCTCCAACATATTGTTCATGTCCTTTAAGGACTGAATTAATCAATCTCTGGAAGGTCGCCGGGGCCCATGTAAACCAAATGGTAGTACCGTAAATTGGAACAATTCTGAAGGATTGGCAAAGGCCGTCTTCTCTCTATCGGGTGGATGTAATGGCATCTGCCAATACCCCTTTGTGAGATCAATAGTCGTCAGATATTTTGCCTTACCCAATTTATCTAACAAATCTTCTATTCGGGGCATGGGAAACGCATCAAATTTTGAGATTTCATTGAATTTTCTGAAACCCATGCAAAAACGAGACGTTCTATCCGGCTTGGGTACTAGCACCACTGAGATGACGGTTTATAGTCATAATGTCGAAACAAAAACGTCGAAAGAAAAATGTAGAAAACAATAATGTCGACATCCTATACATATAATGTAAAAAGTCATTTTTTAGAAAAAAAAATGTCGACAAAAAAATGTCAATTAGAACTATCAACACCTCACCCAACACCCCCCTGCCATCCCCCCCACCACCCTCTCACCCCTCATACTCAACACATTCTAATTATATATTTATTTATTCAATAAACAAAAAGAGTATCATTTACTATGGGGGTGTCCCCACCAACCCCCCTCACCCAACACCCCCTGCCACCCCCCCACACCCCCCACCACCCTCTCACCCCTCATACTCAACACATTTTAGTTATATATATATTTATTTATTTATACAATAAATAGAAAATTTCGAAAAAATATTGAAAAAATGTCCACATTATTGTTTGTCGACATTATTTTTTTCGACATTTATTTTTCGAAATTTTGACTGACCACCGGAGATGACCAATCACTGCGTGAAGGCTCGATTACCCCATGCTCTAACATCTCTTGTAATTCTTGATTCATTGACTGCAACTTTGCTTCAGGTATTCTATAAGGTCTTAGTCTGACAATAGATCCTGGTTGAGTGTTTATATGATGAGCTAGATTTGTTCTTCCAGGTAGGGACGAGAATGTTTCAACATATTTATCTATTACTCTTGATAAGTCCATCTTTTAAGTATTCGACAAGCTCTGATTTACATTCAAAGCTTCTTTTCCCAATTTTTCTTGCATCTGTGGGAACTGTTGCAACTGTACGTCCCTCGTATTGATCATTGCTATTGCTGTAGACGGATCCACCGATTTTTTAAGTAAATTCACATGATAGGTCTGTAACGGTATGTTCTTATCTGGTTGTCTCACCTTATATGTCAACGGGCCCAAGACCTCTTCTATTACATAAGGTCCCCTCCAGGCTGCTAACATTTTATTCTCCGATGTTGGCACTAGGACTAAAATCTGATCTCCCTTTTGGAATGTTCTTAATTGGGAATTCCGATTGTAGTATTGCTCTTGCTTTCCTTGTACTTGTATCAAATTTTCTCGAGCAACGGATTGCAACTTCTCTATTCTTTCCCTGAGTTGATAGGCATATTCTGTGAGGGAGATGTCTTGAGTTGGTTGCTCTTCCCAATTTTCTTTTAACATGTCCAACAAAGATCTCACAGGTCTTCCGAAGAGCAGTTCAAGTGGTGAAAATCCTGTCGAGGACTGTGGGGTGTTTCGTAGCGTAAGTAATATCCAAGGCAACATTCGGCCCCAGTTCCTTTCTCCTGGGTCTATAGTCTTTCGCAACATCTGTTTGATAGTCTGGTTGTATCTCTCAACCAGACCATCGGTTTTAGGGTGATGAACCGCAGTTTTCAAGTGGTCAATTTGTAAAATTTCACATACTTGTTTAAGTACAGCCGACATGAAGTTGGTTCCTCTATCAGTGAGGATTTCCTTTGGAATGCCGACTCTACTTATGAAAGGGATTAGTACATCGCAAATTTGTTGTGCATTAGTAGTCTTCAGTGGGAATGCCTCGGGATAACTAGTAGCATAATCTACTATCACAAGGATACTTGTGTCCTCTTGAAGAGGGATCCAGTGGTCCCACAATATCCAGGCCAATGCGATTAAACGGTTCGAGAACAACTGACATTGGTTGTAAGGGTGCTTTTTTAACATTTGCTCTATTATTTTTCTGACATTCTTCACATGCCTGACAGAATCTGGCTACTTGGGCGTAAACTCCTGGCCAAAAGAATCTTGCCAGAATTTTCTGAGTTGTCTTTTCAGTCCCCAAATGTCCTTCTCCTACTTGTAAATGGGCCACCTCTAACACTGCTCTGTAATACTTACTGGGTACCAGTAATTGTCTCAGGGTTTCTCCCCCTGTATCTTTAGTGACGCGATAATACAAATCCTTTTCTTGTACAAAATAGGGTTCCTTCCTATGGTTATTCTCCTGTGCATTGGACCTGGCATATTTTAGAAGAGGGTCTAATTCTTGGGCCATTCGAAAACTATCGCCCCCTTCATCAATCCTCCAGTCAACAGGGACTGGTAAAACATTTCTTTCTCCCCATCTTCCTGACAGTGGCTCTACTTTTTTTCTCTTTAATCATAAGGGTGTGAATGTCTTGATTGTAGAAAGGGGCACCTTTTTAACCAATTCTCTTCCAACCTCCTTACTATTTGAGTAAACTGGGGCACGTCAGATCCGATCAAAAGAGGCTCTGGCAATACCGGCATCACAGCTGCCCTAATCTCCAATTGTTCCCCAGCCACCTTCACTTTTCTCTCTTTGGTAGGGTAAGTTTTTACATCCCCATGTACACACTTGATAGGAATTTTTCTAGACAAATCCTCTTTTTCATTTACCAGATCTGTACTTACTACAGTTTGTAAGCTCCCTGAATTGATCATGGCTCTGGTTGGTTTTCCATGGACTTCAGCCTCACAGGTATAGACATAAGAAAATCTGGGTGAGTGCGAAAGTTCTTGAAAATGTCCACCCTTAGGTACTTCAATTGATCCTACGTCCATTGGTTCGGGTTTGGCACGTTTAGGGGACATCCTGGCTAAATGGCCCCACTCTCCACACTCAAAACACTGGAGTCCCTTAGGAACAGCACCAAGAGGACGAGAACCAGCAGGAGCTTCGCTAGTCGGAAGTAGCCTATTACTCGGTCAAGATCCGAGTTGCCCACATAGTGTAGTGTACGAGTTCTTCCACCTGATGCACCCCTCTGGTCCTGTAATCAGACAACCAGAGCAGCAAATCAGAGGAAAGAAATGATACCAGATGAGACCCAGATGTCGCAATAGGAGACAGCTGCCACAGGATCGAGGCCGTAGAAGCCGGTGTCAAGAAGGCAGGACGAGATGCGTAGGGCAGGACACACAGTGAATCTACAAGCGAAGTGTGAGGTTAATCACAATGTGTATATGCAGGGCAACCACTCTTTCAGAAGGAAAACAAAGTTTAACCAGAGTATACAGTTTTGGACTGGGCGTGTGAAACGTAGTGTTTATATGCTGACCTTAATCAATCTATCTTAGCCCCCTCCCCTTATTGAGATATACCACAAAAGGAAACCCCTTGCGGGCTTACCATATCAATGGAATTAGGGTCTTTGGAAGTTCCAAGCAGAGAGGCAAGGTGAGGCAGGTCCGGATTCCAAGGGAAAAACAAAAGCACACCCTAGCCCGACGGCACAAGGACGCCTAAGTACACTGTGGCAGTCTCTAGTCCGTGTACATAAAGTAAAGAGTCACAGTTCCCACAAAATCCTACGATCCAAGGTAACCCAAGATTTCTTGGTTTTCCATATCCGCAGCAGCAAATGAAGAAAAGCACCGTTCAGGAACGGCTGGGTTCATGAAGAGCAGCACAACAATCGATGCAAGGCAGTTCCTTTAGCGGTCCAAGGTCATAACATGAATCCGGCAAAAACGTAGCAAAAGGCAATCGAAAAAACAGAATCCAGTACTCGGTCCGGGTCAAAGGCACAAGACAGTTCCGAAGACAAGGTGGGGGTCAAGGAGGAAGGGTGCAGGTACGGAGGGTCCGGGGACAAGGAAGTAACAAGGGCAAGGAAGCAAAAGAGAACAAGAGCAATTGAGCAACTCTCCGTAACGCCACTAATTTCAAATCAGAAGCACCGGACAGCAAGTGGGAGGTGCTTAAATACGCATCACGTGACGACGTTACGTGTTGCGCGACATTGGTGGTACCAGGAATAGGGAAGGTCGGGACGCCAGCTTTGCCATGCCAACTTCCAGGCACCTGGCTGCAGCGCTCTTAAAGGGCTATATGCGTACGGTCGGGGAATGATCGTACGCGTAGACATGACATACTCTCCCAATCTGTCTTTCTGATCATTGAGTTAGGCCAACATTGAAGATTTGACGTTCTATTGAAGGTGGTGGAGATACTGGTGGTGGGTTTCACACTCCCTGTATACGTTACTAGTCGACCTTGTCCTACCTTCCGATAAACTGAAGCAATGTTTACGGCTTCGATGAGACTTGGACGGTGATGTTGACGCACCCACCTTTGTATGGGTGGAGGTAGTGCTTCAATAAATTGTTCTAGTACGATTCTTTCAGCCATTTCTTGAGTTGTGGTTGTAGCAGTTTGTAACCATTTATCCCCTAATTCCTTCACTCTGTAAAATAGTTGACGGGGTGTTTCATATGATTGTAACTTAATCTCTCTGAATCTTATTCTATATGCCTCTTCATCATGTGTTAGGCGTTCAAGGACTACCCGTTTCATGTCAATATAGTTTGTATCGCCCATTGGATTAGCTGCCTGGTAGGCGCTTTGTATCTCACCTGTCATAAGCGGGGCGATATAATGGTACCATCCATCATTGGGCCATTGGGGATTTCTAGCGACTCTTTCAAAATTCACAAAGAAATGTGCAGGATCTTCCCCGGCAGCATACTTTTGAAGAACTGAGGCTGGTACTTGGGAGTGTCTTCTAACATTGGTAGCTTCAATCAATTGTGCTTGTTGCACCTGTAGAGCTTGTTGAAAGGTCTGCCTATCCGCTTGTGCTTGCTGGCTTTGTAATTGTAAAGCCTGTTGTAATAGATCTTGTCCTTCACTTAGCGTTTTAATTAGGGCTTCCATGGTGTCCACTTTTATCCCACCGCTGCCACCAAATGTAAACGTTTAGGAGGTGAGAATGAAAATAAACACTGAAAAACTGAGTAGGTATTATTTTTTAACATATAACTTTATTCTTTCTTTTCTATTATAGGAAAAAGGATACGTATCGCAGGATAGTCTGCAGGTTAGCAAGAAGAGACTTCCTCAACAGTAGGTATTCAGGTAAGTGACTAAGTTCACTCTTTTTTCATGGTTTCCCCTTGGTTTATAGTCTTTAAGTTTTAATACTCTGTCCTTCTCCTCTTCTTGTTATTATTTGTTACACTGCTTTTCTTACATCTACTTCTTTCCTCATATCTTCACCCCTCAGGTTTACTCTTTTAAACTGTCTATGAAGACCTTTTCACTTTACTGTAAAATCTTCACAAAAGTCTCAACATAACTTGAACTTTCTTATAGTTGCTTTCACACTTTCAATGGGAGATGCCCGATTATGGTTTGGTCTCCTCTTAACACGAATGCTCTGCGGACATCAACACCAAACGTTCATCTCACAGCGTAGATGGGACTACTTTAAACGTCCGCTTCATTGGCGGCATCTATGTTAGCGGACAGGGTATTCAGGAACGTACCTTCATCTATTCTTTGTTTATACAATTTTCCTCGATGCTTCCTGTACGATCGCCCCTCTTTAATCGCTTTGGTTCTTTTCAGCTTGTCTGCGGCTGCGGTAAGTGTTCTTCGGCTCCGCCTCCACTTCAAACCCTGGCTTTGTCTCTGATTGGGCCACTGTATTCAGCTGTTGCCCAGCTGACTGACACGTCCCCCTTTCTGTCGGGGAACGGACACAGCTCCTTAATGGCGGCTCATCCGCTGCCGTAACATGACTTAATACAGATTTCGGCTCCTCCTCAAAGCTGCACTTCAGAGGAAACGCTCTCTGTATAATTTCATTAACGTCTCACTCAGCGCAACGGCGCAACTTCTTAAGGCAACAAAACTATATCTATATATTCTTCCGTTGAGGTTGCTCAATAGGCCCCGTCGTAACTGACTCATATCTCTTCGCCTCCAGTCTCCTAGTAACGGAGCATACAAAAATATATATATATTCCATTAGAAGAAAGGACTCAAGTTCTTCAGAGTATCTCTACTATTGGAGACTGTCAAACATCTTGGTAATGCCTCTTTAGAGTTAACCCTTTGTAGAGCCGCATAACCCGTTATTGCCAGAGTCTGTTTTGAAACTGACAGATTCTGCTTTCATAGGAAAGGCGTCACACATGTCAACTACATTTTTGTTTAAAACCTATAAACATTAATAAAAAATAAAATTAAAAAAAAGGTAGAATGAATGAAAATTGTTTATAAAAATATTTAGTTTTTCCCTTGGGCTAGGCCTTTAAGGTTTGTAAAAGTCTGCAGAGCTGCTGTGTGTTTTTGCATAGGAGGAAAGCATGAGCTACAGTGTGTTCTTGAAGAGCTAGCCAAATGTAGAATAGCACGCCCTTACAAAAACCGCTCACAACGAAGAAAGGCGGCTTTAGAGCATCCTTATTATGGAAAAAGAATGGATGGGGATGAAGCCATGATCCATATCCATTGACGCCACCATAGCAAGCCAGGAGTATATAAACCTGCCTCAAACCACTTTGGCAGGAAGGAACGGAAGAGGGACAGGAGAAGACGGTTCAGGGAGCAGAGTCCTTTGCTACCATCCACATTTAGTAAGATTAAACTTGTTATCCTTACAAGATCGCTTTCTGGCCTTATTCCCCTAGAGGGGTATATTTATTCTGGTGTGTGAGTATTTAGTGACACCCTTACATCTGCAAGAGCAGGAAGTGAGGGAGGTGCCCAAAACGCCCCTGTCTTTTGTTTCCAGGGAAACATGAATGCACCCAGTCCTGATTGGCTGGCTGGCTGTTCTTGGAGGACATCCACCTTGCTGTGTGAGTGACCGCTAGGCTGTGCATGAATGGGAGAAACCTGCTTAAAAGGCGAGGCTTCTTGGATTTAAGATAGAGTCGATCACTGGGAAGAACAACCCGAAGAAGAACCACAAACACATTTTGCTGCATCCTCCTGGACTGTTGAACTGCCCGGCGAAGCCCTGCTGCTGTGCTAAAACTCCTTTTTCTGATCGACAACAGAAGCTCCGGAAGGGACAACTTCTTCCCTTGGGTTAGTGGGACCAACTAACCCCGAGACGAACTTTGCTGGAAGACCTTCCCCAACTGGCTGTACTTCGTTCCTGCTGCAGGAACCAAGTGCCAGGGGTCAAGAAATCCGTAGACGAGTGCAACATCTGTAAGCTGACCAAAAGCTCCAGGACTCTCCCCAGGACCCTCCAGAAGCAGGACAACCAGAGTTTGAGTCACCTCAACAGAGTGCAGGACTCAAGGAGTGAAGGAAGCCCAACCGGTGTCCAATATCCGCGGTGGTGCCGTTTACCCGTGGCTTAAACCGCGAAGTGCTGCTGATCCGAAAAGAACCTGTAGCTGCCGCCAACCATCGAAATGCTGCCGCAGGAGTCCCCAGACATCCTCCCTCGTGTCCCCACGACTGAGGCCCAGGAACAGGATCTGCATCGCTGCAACCCGACAGAAGCCAGCTGGACCCTCTTCTTCTAACCAAAGATACCGTTCTGACTTTGGGGTACTTACCTCATTGTCTGTAGCTTGCTCTTATCAGTTGAGACTTGCAGTAGCTGCTTTCCTAGAGTTGATTTCAGCTCTAACTTTCAGAAGAATAACAGCTTCTGACCCTACAGTGATTTTTCTTTAACAAACTCTCTATCTTTGTGCAAGACTTTTACTATCTAAGAAGTGCCTCAGCTCCATAGACTTTGCTCCAATTGATTTTGGCTGTCCTGGCTCCTTGCAGACTCTTCTATTCCACTGACTTTGATTCTGCTGTCCCTCATAGGTGATGTATTTGTTTTAAACTAATATTACTGGAAAATATTTTTATCTAGACCTTATTGGAAGATTTAAAGTGCTCACGTGCTGTGAGAGCCTGTTTAACCTTTGGCCTTCCTCGAAACCTTTATTTCTGCCAACCTCAGAATGTACCAAAGTGTACAAGTGATATATAAATGCCATCACTGTCCTAGTTAGTGAAGTCACCTCAGGGTGTAGGAAGTGTGTATGAAGCATCTCTAAAGAGTATTTACTTACTTGGTATTCATTCTGGAAAGTATATTGAAGTGTATTATTATTGTTGCATACTGCCCTTTTTTAAGAATGTTTATTTAAAAATAACCGTTAAATAAATAAATAAATATTTAGTATGAGTGTTATTTGGATACTTTTTTGGTGGATGTCATTGCTACAGCTCACATGTACCACTCTTGAGATAAGAATGCTGCTCAGCCCTCTTCTGGGCGCTGACCCTTCTCAATTTTTAGCCATAGTTCACGTAGAGTGATTTCTTCACCCCACAGTTCCGATCAGTCTTAAGGCCTTCAGTGGTTTTGCCTTCTGGTTCCGAGGGCCTGATAGGTTTATACAAACAACAAACATACACAACGTTCGATTCTACAAATGCTTTGGGTGATGGCTTCACCCCTGGTGCCCCTCATCTGGGCACTGACCCCTCAGACACTAATTTGGGTGATGCTTCATCCCTGGATCTCCCTCGGCCGGCTCGGACCACAAATGCCAAGGGGGACAGTGTCCTTCTCCTGGCCTCTCTTTAGCGAATTCATTTCCCTTGGCTTTTCAATGTCTTTTCAAACAGTTCACAGTGGACATCCCTCGGCCGGGTTCATTCTTCGTCAGCACACTGTTTCCTGGGACTTTAGACTTTGCCCCCTTCTCGTCAGCATCCCTCGGTCGGGCTCACTCTTGCTAACTTCACATTCACGAATGGTTTGCGGGATTAAATTCCCTTGCTTTCTCATATGGGGGGATTCACTTCCCTTCTTTCACACAATTTGTAGATAAAAGTCTTTCCATTGTACAGGCATTTTACTAGACCTCCTGTATGACCACTTTGACCTCTTTTGGCGATTCTCCTACAGCCTTCTAGTACCTGTAGCGTCACTCCGCTGTGGATCGACCAGAGTCTCTTGAGTTAGCACCCACATGGTACCAGTTTCCCTCTGCAGCTGGTCTCCCCTTAACACTTTTTACAGTTCTTTCACAGTTCACTGAAACTTGGTTCAAAGTTGCCACTCTACGATTCACACCCAACACAGACCAGTTATCGGTTCTCTCCTCGACTCACCGGCTGTGCTGAACTGCTTGGCTTTCGGCTTTACTGGAGTCAGGGTCGGTACCACGGTCGTAGGAGCTTTCCTCCCTCCTGCTTATCGGTGTAGACTTGCCCCGGGTACGTCGACACCTGCTGCAAGATACTTGTGCTATTGTTCGTGGTCTTAGGCTCTCTTCCACTAAGGTTCCGCAGGCCTGGGATGAAAAGGGAAAGGTCACTCCTCTCCTCGTCACCCTCTCAATTCCTGCTGCCTTTCTCCTTCTCTTGAACTGCTGCGCCTGATTAGCCATCTCGTCGTGCTGTCTGCCATGCTCGCCTTCCTTCCCCAGTGCTTTCTTTCACCACCGTTCATCTCTGTGGGCGAAGGGAAGGGCCGTCAGGTGTGTGTAACTTACGTCAATTGCCTGACCTTGCCTGACCCTTGTATTGGGACATGTCAGGTAAACAGTTATTACAAGTCCATTGTAAACCAGTATTCATGTCGGAAGGGAGAAAAGTGGGGGTATCGGAAATGATAGTCTTTGTATTGGGAAGGGGTTGCAATGTTAGAGTATCCTACGGGACGGGATAGGGAAAGTTTGTGAAATGGACGTGAATGGCCAGGATGGAGAACAGAACATAAGGGATTTTGGGAACTGTAGTAATTTCTCTGAGCAGGTTGGGAGTGCAGAAAATAATAATCAGAGGGACGGAAAGAAGAATGATTGGGAGTACTGGGATTTGGAACAAGAAAACAGAGCTTCTGACAGAGATGGTTTCTGAATACAACGGGGTCGGGATCCTAGGGAATTTGTTGTTACATACAGAGAGGATGGTAGGTTTGGGTAAGATAGATTCAACGGGAGGAAGGTTGGTAAATGTATTAGAACCTCCAAAGGCCCCAGGTATATTGTCGTCCTCTACATCTTCCCTGGTAACATACCGCATCTCACCTGGGGCAATTCACCAAGAATGACCTTGGTTCCCTTACCCAGGTGATCCTCCCTCTCTCGTCCACCCCCAGGGTTGGGATATGAGAGTGCCAGCCCTCCCTGGCCACCTGAATAAGGGTTTCCTGAGATCTACTTAGGGGAATACCCTCTGGTTTCTCACAATGAGGTTATGGTGAAAACTGGTGCAAGTGTTAACTGAAGTGAACAAAGTTGTGCCACTGAAGAGGTGCAATTGTGAGAAAATTTGAAAGAAAGGTGAATGTTACAGAAAGACCTGAAAAGAGCATCAGGCAGTGAAACCTTTTTGAAAGGATACCTGGCAGGAGAGTACACCAAGGTTATTCCCGGCAGGAGAGTAAACCAGGAGATCCAGAGTTTTCAGTTGAGCCTTCTTTGGGAAAAGATACCTGGTTACTTATACTGTATAGACCTAAGCATAGTAAATACAACTGTAGTCATTAAAACTATTACCTGCTCGCCTGTGCTAATTGCAAAGAGGCATAGTTTAGTCACAGTAAATGTCTTTTCCAAAAAATGAATAACTCCCGAGAACTAAGAGTATCAATACTGGGATATGAGTGAGTACTAGTCTCTTACTGCAACAATTATTTAGTGACTGTTTACTTCATTGTCAAACTTTTCAAAAAGATTCTTGCACCTTTAAAACAAGAGTGGAAACACTTCTTGACACAAGCAATGAAGAGCAAACATAGTATTTTCCACTCACAGGCTTTTGATAGTTCAAATAAACTTTTAAACATCTAACACCCGCTTATTGCGTAAATGTGTTATTTACATTGAACCTTGCTTTCTTTGAAAATGGTCTTTTGCACTTCTCTTGCAAAAATGATATTCCGTTTGTGCTCTTTACTACAACACTGTGAAGCTAAATAAAGTGTTCTATCTTGTGCCAAGTAGTCCTCTTTCTATTTTCATGAAACACTGATTGGTCTTTCTTTTTGAATTGAGTCCGTAGATTGCTAAGTACTTTAACTGGCTCAAACACGTTGCTGCCTGGATGCCAGAATCTAAACACGTAAGAGGTTAGTGTGAAACGATCATGTTAGTTCCCATGCATTATCTTATCATGACACGCGCTTTACTTTTACCTCGCACTTTACTTTTACCTCGCGCTTAGCTACCATAGCGGACCGCGCCTGAAGATGCCCGTGCGCTGCGCTTTGCAATGTCTGCTTATTATCTTCCAATGCACCACCATCCCGCGCTGATATTTCAATTGATTTGCACGCATGAATCTGTCTTCTGTTCCCAACGCGATATTAACACAACGCTCTTTGCAACGAAAGGAGCTCGCACCACGCTAGGCGTCCTACGGAACAACGTACTTTTCAAAGATGAAAGACTTGCGCTCACAAACTTGCGATTCCCTGCGCGACTCAGCCCGCTACTGAGTTAACCTTAAATAAACACTACCGCACTCGCAAGGATTAGTAACAGCTCGCGCTTAGTGTGCTAAAAGGTTCACCTTGACTCCTTTTTCAACTTCTATGATGAGCTAACATGCTTTTCAACAAACACTGTTTACATAGCAGTAAGCTGTGCTGTTATTTTTGTTTCTAAACACGGAAATCTCATTTCTCTAACTACTTACATGACTATATACTTTTATACAGTTCTACTGTTCAATCACTTGCAGTAACTTCCTTCTCTGCTTGTATTCTTTAACTAAACACACTGTTCTTTAAGTCCTTGCACTTTGGAATGCTCTGTTACTTAGCTTTAGTGGTTTCTCTAGTCCTTGAGTCTTGAATTGGAACGCTCCCACCTGTGATCTTCAAAGGAAGTGCTTCGTTCAGCAACTGATGTCTTACTTCTTCCTAGATGAGCTTTCAGGACTCTGGGTAGGGGCTAAATTAAGGAACTAAATAACATACAACCTGTCTCTGAATTTCTATGGATGAGAGGCAGTTATAGAATCCTGCACACCAGCCAAGTGCCCAGGCCATTGTCCTCCCAACCAATCAGATAAACCCAGCATTCCTCCATCTTAACTTGGGAAACCTACAATGTTTATTTTTTAAAGAAACAGCCTCCAATCCTATGAACCACTACAGGCCTATTCCAACTACCAGGCCACCTGTTCAGGCCAGCCCTGACAGTACCCCCTCCACAAAGCCCTGTCCCAGGGCCTGGCTTGGTAGGGAACCTTCTATGGAATTTTCTTACCAACCGAGGTGCATGCACATCTGCCTGGTCTTCCCAAGACCTTTCTTCCGGCCCATAACCCTTCCAATCTATAAGATACTGAAGATTTCCTCTAACCAACCTGAAATCAAGAATCTCCTTAACCTCAAATTCTTGCTCATTCTCCTCTGTGATGACAGCTAGTGCTGGCTTTCCCAAACAAGTTCCCATCACACAAGGTTTTAACAAACTTACATGAAATGTAGGATGGCTTTTGATATTGGAATGTAACCTTACCCTGACCACTACTGGATTAATCACTCTTTCTATCTCAAATGGACCAATAAATCTTGGGCTAAATTTCGTTCTCCCTTTCAGACGCAGATTCTTTGTGGACATCCAAACCTTTTGGCCTACCTGATAATGCAGCCCACTTTCACGCTTCAGATCTGCAAAAGTCTTAAACTTTAATTTATTCTTCTCTAGAGCCACAGTAACCTTTGCTAGTCCATTCCTTATACAAGTCAATCTGTGCTCTACCTCAGGATTTGAATATTCGGATGGTACTATTTCCTTAAAAAAATCAGGGATGAAAAGCATAATTACTGAAGAAAGGACAATAATTAGTAGAGTCCTTAACAGAATTGTTGTAACTAAACTCTGCTAGCCATAGTAGATCAACCCAGCTCCTCTTTTCCTGCCAGTAAGCCCTTTATTTTTCCAGCTCCTGGTTTACCCACTTCGTTTGCCCATTAGTTTGCAGATAATAGCCCGAGGAGAGCTGTACTTCAATTCCCAACTCCTTGCAGAGAGCCCGCCAAAACCTAGAGATAAACTGTGATCCCCGATCAGACAATTTGTGTAGGTACGTTTTAGAGGAGATTTATCAAGGATTTTTCGCAAACTGTTTCTCTAATTACCAAACTTCTTAAGAAAGGGATCAAATTCAATTGGACAGATGAAGTGGAACAAGCATTTCAGAAATTGAAGAGAAGTTTTACTTCAGGACCAATATTATTACATCCAGATCCTCTTCAACCATTGTTTGTGGAGTAAGACTCTTCCAATTTGGCAATTGGAGCTGTACTTTCCCAAAGACATCCGGAGACAGGACAACTACATCCTGTGGCTTATTTGTCCAAGAAATTACTTCCAGCTGAAAAGAATTACACAATTACAGATCGAGAGCTCTTAGCGATTAAGAAGGCTTTCCAGGAATGGAGACATTATTTATTGGGAGCAAGATTCACAGTCACCGTTTTAACTGATCATAGGAATTTATTATTTTTGAAATCAGCTAAAACGTTATCTCTGCAGCAGCTTAGATGGTCGTTATTCTTCTCCGAATATGATTTTGTTATTACCTTCAAACCTGGACATTTGAATTGCAAAGCTGACGCTTTATCTCGATAAAGCTCTTTGGAAAAGGCAGAGTGCCACAATAGATGAGGATTTTTTCGCAAGAGGATTTGGGAGGAGTTGCCTGAGAAAGAGATGCAGTCTTGGGTTGAAGAGAAACCAGGGAGAGATTTGGTAAAAGGGCTTCCGTAGTTCCACTCCAGAATTTATCTTCCTGGATGTACACCAGGGGATCTGTATGAGCCAAAAGGAGGATATTCCTGCCAAGGGCATATACCAGGAAAATCAGTTTTGTGTTATAAGAACAGGTTACTTCTTACCTGGTAACGTTCTTTCGATGGGATGTTCCTTCGACGTATTCCTTATCTTTGATAGATCATCTCCAGCTTGCTGGCCTCGGAAAAAAATTTCAGTAGAGGGCGCTGCGCGTCGACGTCCCTTGAGCCGATGTCCCTCGACAGAACTCCGTATCGGCGCCAACGTCATCACGTGTATAAATAGACTTGCGCAGCGTCCGTTGCTCAGTTACGTTTTGACCTTAACGAGTTGTTTTACATTAATTGGTTATTGACCTTGAAGGAGCGTAAGCTGCAACCACAAGGGAAGTATTACTGCGGGGATGGATGGGAGGGGCGATAAGGAATACGTCGGAGGAACATCCCATCGAAAGAACGTTACCAGGTAAGAAGTAACTTGTTCTTCGAAGGGATTGTGTCCTCCGACGTATTCCTTATCTTTGATAGACTCCCATAGCAGTGGTGTGTAATTGGAGGTGGGAGTAAAAACGCCATGTTTCCTTTCAGGAATGAACAGAATGTAATACGGCTTTGCCAAACCCAGTCTCTTGACTAGGTGAGGAATCCAGGTTGTAAAATCTTGTGAATGTATGTGTGGACGACCATGTGGCAGCCGCACATACGTCTCGAACCGGGACCCCTCTTTGGAGCCGAAGAGGCTGCGATACCCCTGGTTGAATGAGCCCTAAGATTTTGAGGAGGCTCTTTTCCTTCTAGTTTGTAACATTCCGGAATGGCCAAAATAATCCATCTGGAAATGGTCTGTTTTGTTATCGGTAGTCCCAATTTGTGCCCAGAGTAACCTACGAACAGTTGGTCGGCTTGCCTAATCCTAGCAAGTCTGCTGATGTAACAGCTTAAAGCCCGCATTGGGTCCAGCCTATGTAGCCTTTCTTCCTCTTTCCTCGGATGGGGAGGAGGATAGAATGAAGGTAAGGTAATTTTCTGAGGGATGTGGAATTCAGAAACCACCTTTGGGAGGAAATTAGGCTTCACCTGTAGGACAGCTTTGTCTTTATGAAAAATTGTATGAGGGGGTTTACAAAATAGAGCTTGTAATTCGCTCACCCTTCTAGCAGATGTTAATGCCACTAACAAGACAGTTTTAAGGGTGAGAAATCTTAGCGAACAAGAGTGGAGTGGTTCGAAAGGAGTACCCATCAGGAAATGTAAGACTAAATTTAAGTCCCATAAAGGAACCTGGAACGGTCTTGGAGGGTAGACATTAGTTAATCCCTTTAGAAATTGTATTACTAAGAGTAATTTGAAATATGATGGCTCGTCTGCAGTGCACTTGAAGATCGATTGCGCTGCGAGATAGCCCTTGATAGTGCCAACTTGAAGGCTTGAATTTGCCAAGTAGAGTAGAAAGGATAACACTGTTGGTGTACCACATGAAAAGGGGTCGATTCTCTTCTCTACACCAGCTGCAAAATGTGTTCCAACGGCAGCGGTATAAAGACTTTGTTGCTGGCCTTCTGGCCGAAAGCAACACCTCCATGACGTCATCAGGGAGGTCCCAATCCTTGTATCTCAACCTTTCAGAAGCCAGGCGTGAAGGTTGAGTGTTCCGATGTCTGGATGGAGAACCTGAACTCCCTTCTGTGAGAGAAGATTCTCCTTGAGTGGTAGACGAATTGGAGGGCAGATGGACATGTCCAGAAGGTCCGGGTACCACGTTCTCCTGGCCCAGTCTGGGGCAATTAGGATCATGGTCCTCCAGAATCTTCTCGACTTCCTGATCATTTGAGGAATGACAGGGACTGGTGGAAACGCGTACAGGAGTGGAAACTCCCAGTCCACTACGAATACGTCCCCTAGAGCTCCTCTCGGGGGAAATTCCCTTGAACAAAACAGATTGCACTTCCTGTTGGTACTGGTGGCGAACAGATCCACTTGAGGGGTTCCCCAAAGGGCGAAAATCTCCTGAAGGACTTCCTGAGCTAGTTCCCACTCGTGGGAGACTGTGCCCTGCCTGTTCAGAGCGTCCGCCGTCAGGTTCTTCTCTCCGGCTAGGTGAACTGCCGATAGAGAGATTCCTTCTTAGATTTCCCAAAACCAGAGCTGCGTTGCCTCTCTGCACAGTGGCAGTGATCCTACGCCTCCTCTTTTGTTGAGGTAGTGCATGGCCACTGTGTTGTCCGTCATTATCAGGACATTGTTCCCCAGTACAGCTGGCAGAAAAGCCTTCAGCGCTAGTCTGATTGCTCTCAGCTCTAACATGTTGATATGTAGTCTGGACTCCGATGGAGACCGACGACCGCTGATGGTCAAGTCGTTGGTATGGGCTCATCACCCCGTGAGTGAGGCATCTGGGACTACTGTTATCTCCGGCCATGGTTGCCAAAACAGTTCTCCCTTCAAGATGTTTTTCTGGCAGGCCCACCACTGAAGGTCTCGAGCCACCTTGTCTGGAACCTGAAGGAGGTCTGTCATTCTCCCTGAGAATTGCGACCACTGAGTTCTCAGTGCCCACTGAAGAGATCTCATTCTCAGACGAGCCTCTGGCACAAGGAAGATGCAGGATGCCATGAGGCCTAGCAACCTCAAAAAGTCGAAGGCTGGGAGACGTTGGGCATTTTGAAACTTGGTGACCATCTACAGAATATCTTGAGCCCTCACCTCTGGTGGCGAGGCTTTTCCCAGGGAAGTGTCCAGGACCGCTTCAATGAATTGGAGTCTCTATGATGGTATCATCTGTGACTTCTTTAAATTGAGGGAGAAGCCCAGTTTGTGAAGGAAGTGGCAGACATAATCTAGCTGAATCTGAGCCTTTTCCGGAGATACAGCTCTGATCAGCCAATCGTCCAGGTAGGGGTAGACGTGAATCCCTTCCCTCCTTAGACTTGCAGCCACTACCGACATTAGCTTGGTGAAGACCCTCGGGGCAGAGGTCAGCCCAAATGGCAGAACTCGAAATTGATAATCAGAGCCGCCAATTGCGAACCTCATGTATTTCCTGTGTTTGAGATGGATTGGCACATGGAAATAAGCATCCTGGAGGTCCAGAGATACCAGCCAGTCCTAGAGCTGGAGGGCCGGAAGGATCTGAGAGAGAGAGTTACCATCTTGAACTTGTCCTTCCTGAGGAACTTGCTCAATTCTCGCAAGTCCAAGATAGGTCTCAGTCCTCCATCTTTCTTCGGTATGAGAAAGTAGGGGGGAGTACCAGCCCCTGTTCCTCTCCGCTCCAGGTACCAGTTCTATGGCACCTTTCTCTAGCAGGTCTACAATTTCCTGCAAGAGGAGCGGATCTGGAACTTTCAGAGAGCTGTTCCCCTGTGGATGACTGAGGAATGCGTAGAAAAGGCAGGCAGTAACCTTGGGCAACTGTCTCCAATGCCCAAGCATCTGACGTAATAGCCTGCCATTCCGTCAGATGTTGAGTTAACCTGCCCCCTAATGGTGTCTTGTGAGGAGAGTTCTCAGAGCGGTATGGAGGCGGCTGATGCAGATGCCGAGGGTAAAGAGGCACCTGCTGCTGCTGCGCCTTTTGTATTTTTAACCCGTCCACCTCGGGTGAATTTTTTCGGACCCCTTTGAACCGGCTGTCCTCTGCCTTTTCCGAATGCGGAATAGAAGCGAAGGACTTACCTCTCCAAGAGGTTCCTGAGGGGCGATATGGTGTCTGATGGATTGCAGCTCCCAGGGATTTTGCTGCTGCCTTTGATGTTTGAAGCTTTTCTAAACTGTCATCTGCCTTCTTACCAAACAAGGAAGAGCCGTCAAAGGGCATATTCAAGAGTCTGCTTTGCACATCTGGAGCAAAACCAGACTTCCGCAACCAAGCAAATCTCCTGGTTGTTGTACTTGCCGCCATGGCCCTGCTGATGCCGTTAGCAGAATCGATGCCAGTTTGAAGGGATTCGCACATTGCCTCTTTACCATCCTTAATGATGTTTAGAAACGCTTCCCTTTCTTCTCCCTCCGGGAGGCAGTCAGCCGCTGATGAAGCACACTCCCAAAGTGTGTGGCTGAACCTTGCGAGCTTACAAGTAGCATTGATGGATTTTAACGCCATGCTACATATCTCTTGTCATCCCTTTCCTGTGGAACAGTAGGGTAAGCCGATTTACTACCTGATGAAGTTGATGCCTGCACAACCAGACTCTCCGGAGTTGGGTGTCTGGATAAATATTCAGGGTCAGCAGTAGACACCCTATACTTGGCTGATATTTTTTTGTTAACCGCCGGGATAACCTCAGGGGTTTCCCAGTTTGCCAATATTTTCCTTTGTAATGTCGCATGAAATGGCACCATAGGATCCTCCTGTGGACCTTTAACCAAAATGTCTGTGAGGTTGTCTTGCTGAAAAGCAGGCGAGGGTGTAGACCACCCCATAAACTCCATTATCCTTGCCATCAAGGTTCTATAAGGGGTTTCGGCATGTCCCCCTGGGTCTGGTTTGGCAAATTCCACTTTTTGGGAAGTGTCCAACCTACTTGCTTCATGTAAGGATTCTTGGAGGTCCTTAAACCTACTTTCCTCTGAGGTAAATGCCTCTCGTACAGGAGTTGCAGATCCCTGCAACTCAAAAGGTCTCTCCTGATCCGAATTCTCCCCTTCTTCATAAATAGATGCTAAGGCTCTGGAATGATCAGATCTTGGAAATGGTATAAATCCCATTTCCAGAGCAGAAGGGGCCAAATTCGTCATAATTGGCTGAGAAAACGTCGACGACGCGGACGTTAAAGGCTTCCAAGCCATCGAAAAAGGCATCGAGAAAGTTGGTAGAGGCCTCGAGGAACTCGAGAGTATCGGAATTCAACTCGAGGTTGTGGACGACATTCTCGTGATCGAGGCTCTGGGTATGACCACTGGCTGTGGGGTGGCCGTGGGTTTGTCCTTTCTCGATGTCGGCTTCGAAGACGGCGTTGAATCGACTGACCTGTGCGTCGAAGAACCCTTCGATAATGGCGTCGAAGATGCCGATCTATGCGTCGAAGGGATTTTCGACGACGGCGTCGAAGACGCGACTTTGCCTTTACTCGAGGGTTCGTGACGCTCTCGAGTAGCTTCTTTCGCCGGGTGCTGCGACTCACAGCGTTTTGATTTTTCGGGTCCTTCACCCAGGGTATCACCCTCAGCAGTCTTTGAGGGGGTCGAGGCCGCTTTCTGGAAGACGCTAAGCATCTTCTTCCTGAATTCCTCCCACTCAGCCTGAGAGCTATGTTTTGTGGGGCAGGAGACCCTTTTCAGGGAAATGGAAGAAGAGGACGAGGAAGAGGATCTTCGACGTCTCTTTTTTGAATGCTTAGAGCTCAAAGAGTGATGGGAACTGCTTCGAGACCTAGAAGGAGAATGTCTTTTATGATGGCGAGGAGACGAATGTCTCGACTCCGCCGAGGAAACTTTCAAAGAAGTTTTAACTGCATTACCTCTCTCGAGCTTCCCCTTACACTCCTTCAAGGCTTTCGCCGTCATGGACATGCAGTCCTCGCACTATGAACAATGGTGCTCGACTCCCAGGCACCACAAACAGATCCTGTGAGGATCCGTCAACAACATTTTCTTTCCACAGTCTCGACATTTTTTTCGGTTCGGATGAGGAAGCCATCGAGTACGAGTCGGTATTCTCGAGGAATAATGAAGTATATTTGACTGAAGAACTGAGCAACGATATTCCGAGGCACCACGAAGCGCGGAAAAACGCAACTGAGCAACGGACGCTGCGCAAGGCTATTTATACGTGTGATGACGTCTGCGCCGATACGGAGGCTGTCAAGGGACATCGGCTCGAGGGACGTCGATGCGCAGCGCCCTCTACTGAAAGATTTTTCCGAGGCCAGCTAGCTGGAGATGATCTATCAAAGATAAGGAATACGTCGGAGGACACAATCCCATCGAAAATCGTTTTTTGTTCTATTGCATTTTTTTTGTTGTTCAGTAAAGGAATTCCTGGCAGGGGAGTACACCAGGAAATCCAATGTTCTATTGAAGAATTGTAAAAGACTGCTAAATTCCAATTTGTTTTGAAGAAACTCTATTATATCAAGCCTTTGATGAAATTGAACATTTTCCTTTGCCATCATAAAGACTATAAAAGACTGTCTTCCAATTTATTTCAAGCTGCATTGTAGGAAGAAAATTATAATTGTAATCTTTAGGGGAATGTCAGGTCTCCCTACTTAAGTTTATATGAGTAGATATGTATAGTGTATTTATTTCATTATTTTCAGTGTAATTTGGGTAGTCAGGCCTTAACTGGAACTATTCAGTGTGTCGACACTATCCAGGGCCAAGATAGTGGTTCTAACCCCGCGTCCGGATTGGCTAGGAAGTGCATATGGTCAGTTGCTGGACATTCTCAACTGCTTTCATTGTCTTCTGCCTAGCTGGAAAGGTCAGGCATTAGGAAGCTCCAGGGTAAAAGGGCTCATCCATTTCAAGAGGCCCATCAGGAAGATTAAACTGAAGAATCCTGATTGACTGAGAAGAACAAGTTACTCTCTTACCTGGTAACCTTCTTTCGATGGGATGGTCTGACGACGTATTCCATATCTATGACAGTAATCACCACAGCTGTGCTGCTTCGGAAAATCTTCGGTGCTGCATCCTGCGTCGATGACGTCGATATGCCGCCCTCGAGGACCTCCTCCAACGGCCAACGTCACTGGATGTTTTAAGTAGGACGCATGACGCCCGTAGCCTCAGTTGTAGTTTTTTCCCCCAGAACGTGTGGCACCAGTCTTCTGCCAGTCTGATACACAAAGCCTTGCGGAAACGTAAGCTGCAATCACATAAGAAATTCTGTAGCGGTGAAGGTAGGGAGGGAGTGATATGGAATACGTCGTCGGACCATCCCATCGAAAGAACGTTACCAGGTAAGAGAGTAACTTGTTCTTCGAGGGGATTGAGTCCTCTGACGTATTCCATATCTATGACAGACTCCCAAAGCAGTACCAATGCAAGGAGGAGGTAAAAGAATTTAGAAAACAGAAATTTAGAATGCCCAATCAAATTGCGGAGTAAATGACCGCATTGCCAAAGGCCAAATCCTGCCCACGGATGGAATCGGGGGGAGTAGTGACATACAAAAGTATGTACCGAAGCCCAGCTGGCTGCATCACAGATGTTACGCATAGGAACCCCCCTCTGTAGGGCAGTATATGCAGCCATACCCCTGATAGAATGGGCCCGTAAGCCGACCGGTGGGTCCTTACCCGCCAAGCGGTAACACTCGGAGATAGCAAAAATAATCCAGCGAGACAAAGTCTGTTTCATCACAGCTTGTCCCAAACGCTTTCCAGCTTAACCAATGAAGAGTTGATCATCCACTCTGACCCGGGACATGCGTGAAATATAAAAGCTTAACGCTCTCCTAGGTTCAAGCCTATGGAGCCTCTCCTCTTCCTTACCAGGATGTGGAGGAGGATAAAACGCCGGAAGAACAACCTTCTGGCTTAAATTAAATATATGTGAGACACTACAGCTATGATACACATCGTTGCCAGTCTACACCCAGGGGCCGATGACATCTTGGTCACCCTGGATGTAGAGTCGTTATACACTAACATCCCCCAAGACCACTGCATTGAAGTATTACATCAATATCTAGAGACAAGAGCTGACCGTACAGTGCCATCCAATTTTATCATCAAATGCGTGAGGCTGGCACTGACAAAAAACTTTTTCTTGTGTAATCAAACCTTTTACCAACAAAGGCAAGGGACCTCAATGGGTGCTCCATTTGCACCAGACTTAGCAAATTTATACATGGATCACTACGAATCTAATTTCATCTACACGGCGACTAATCCCTTCCATGAACACATTAGCTCATGGCATCGTTACATAGACGATGTGTTCATGCTTTGGCACGGAAGCCAGGACCAACTAGATCTCTTTTTAATATGGCTCAACAGCCAAACTTTAACCATCAAATTCACCATGTCATCAAGCACTGACAATATAGCCTTTCTTGATCTGAAAATCTTCAAAAAGGAAAACCACCTGGGTACTATATTCTTAAAAAAACCCACAGACAAGAATACGCTTTTATTGTTCAGCAGCTTCCATCCGTCTAGTCTGTTTTGGTGTCTGCTTTTTCCGCCCATTTGTGTTTCTACAAAATAACAAACGCTGGAAATAGGTTTTTTATGTTGTTTTACCATGTTTGATATAATAATTAAAATATGCTAGACACATTTCTTTGTCTATGGTGGGAGATATAATCCTATGAAATTCCTACTGTGAGGTAAATTTCTGACAAGTAGCCACCTTTCAGTGTGTTAGAGGTGGGTAGCTAGTGGTATATGTACGTTTTTTTCTGTATTTTATTTTTCCTGTTAAATGAAATTCCGACACCACCTTCGGAAGAAAGGAAGGACGAACTCTAAGGACAACCCTGTCCTTATGAAACACAGTGAAGGGTGGCTTAACTGAAAGTGCCTGTAACTCACTCACTCTGCGAGCGGAAGTGACCGCAACCAAAAATACAGTTTTAAGAGTTAACAGTCTCAAAGGGCATGAATGCAAAGGCTCAAAAGGAGCACCCATCAAAAACTTGAGAACAAGGTTCAAATCCCAACCGGGCACCAGGAAAGGTGACGGAGGGAACACATTAGTGAGCCCTTTCAGAAACAGAGTAATTAAAGGAATTTTAAAATAGGAACACTCTTCAGACGAGCGCTTAAATATAGACAGCGCCGCCAGGTAACCATTAATGGTACCCACTTGCAGGCCCCTGTGGGCCAAAGAAAGCAAAAAAGACAGAACCATGGGAATGTCACATGCAAAAGGATCCACATTCTTAACCCTGCACCAGTCGCAGAACTTACGCCAATGGCAATGGTACAGGGACTTTGTTGCTGGCCGTCTGGCCAGGAGCAACACCTCTATCACGTCTTCAGGGAAGTCCCAATACATATACCTCAACCTTTCAGAAACCAAGCGTGAAGGTTCAGGGATCTGACCTCTGGATGGAGAATCTGACCCCCTCCCGTGAGAGCAGATCGTCTCGGTAGGGAAGACGACGTGGAGGGCAGATGGACAAGTGGAGAAGGTCCGGGTACCACGTCCTCCGGGCCCATGCCGGAACAATGAGGATCATCCGGGAACCGAACCTCTGTAACCTCCGCAGTACTTGCGGGATGACAGGGACTGGAGGAAACGCGTACAGTAGTGGGAATAACCACGCCACCACAAACATGTCTCCTAAGGCTCCTTTTGGAGGAAATTCCCGCGAGCAGAACCTCTCGCACTTCCGGTTGACACTGGAGGCGAAGAGATCCACTTGAGGGGTCCCCCACATGGCGAAGATCTCCAGGAGAATCTCCTGAGCCAACTCCCACTCGTTTTCGTCTCTGGCCAGATGAACTGCCGAGATCAAAACTTCCTGCTGAATTGCCCAGAACCAGAGCTGCATCACGCACAGAGGAAGTGACCCTGCCCCCCCTTTTTGTTGAGGTCGTGCATGGCCACCGTGTTGTCCGTCAGGTTCAGGACATTCTTCCCTCGCACAGTCGGCAGAAAAGCCTTCAGGGCTAGCCTGATGGCCCTCAGCTCCAACAGATTGATATGGAGTCTGGACTCCGACGGAGACCAATGACCGCTGACTGTCAACTCGTTGGCATGAGCTCCCCATCCCGTGAGGGATGCATCCGTCACGATCGTCACCTCCGGCCAGGGTAGCCAAAATGGAGCCCCCTTCAACAGATTGTCTTCGACAGCCCACCACAGAAGGTCCTGAGTGACCAAGGACGGCACCTCAACAGGTTCCGACATCCTGCCGGAGCACTGAGACCACTGGAACTTGAGTGCCCATTGCAAAGATCTCCTCCGCAACCTGGCCTCTGACACCAGAAGAATGCAGGATGCCATGAGGCCGAGCAATCTCAAGAACTCGAACGCTGGGAGACTCGGGGCAAGCTGAAACTTGTGCACCATCTGCTGCATGTGATGAGCCCTCACCTGGGGAGGAAAACACTGCCCCAGGGACTTGTCGAGCACTGCTCCGATGTACTGGAGCCTCTGAGTTGGTGTCAAATGGGACTTATTTAAGTTGAGGGAGAAG
Organism: Ambystoma mexicanum; assembly: GCF_040938575.1. Classification (NCBI taxonomy): domain Eukaryota; kingdom Metazoa; phylum Chordata; class Amphibia; order Caudata; family Ambystomatidae; genus Ambystoma; species Ambystoma mexicanum. Next base: position 1,466,956,686 of record NC_090931.1, on the reverse strand, counting down.
CCCAGCTTGTGGAGGGAGTGGCAGGTGACTGACAGATGATCCAGGACTTGCTCGGGAGAGCGCGCCCTGATCAACCAAGTTGACGTTGAGGTAGGGGTAGACGTGAATCCCCCCTTTCCTGAGGTGCGCTGCCAACACTACCATGAGCTTGGTGAAGACCCTCAGGGCCGAGGTCAATCCGAACGGCAGGACCCGAAACTGAAAGTGCGAGTCGCCAACCGCGAACCTTAGGTACTTCTTGTGCTTTGGATGTATCGGCACATGAAAATAAGCATCCTTGAGGTCAAGAGACACCAACCAGTCCTGAAGTTGAAGGGCCTGGAGGACTTGAGAGAGAGTAACCATCTTGAACGTGTCCTTCCTGAGGAGTTTGTTCAAACTGCGCAAGTCCATGATGGGTCTCAATCCCCCGTCTTTCTTGGAAATCAAAAAATAAGGGTAATACCATCCCTCGTTCCTCTCCGCTACAGGCACCAGTTCTATGGTGCCTTTCTCCAGCAGGGATTGAATTTCCTGCCCAAAGAGCGGATCTGGACTCTTCAAAGAGAAATTCCCCAGTGGATTATCTTGAGGCCTCTGCCGGAAAGGAAGACAGTAGCCGTGGGTTATGATCTCCAAAACCCACACATCTGAAGTAATGGCGCGCCACTCTGCAAGATGCTGCGCCAGCCTTCCCCCAACCGGCGAACCATGTGACATGGCCTCATGAGTGAGCTGAAGCGGCTGCGGCGTTGCCTGAGGGCAAAGAGGCAACAGCCCTAGCGGCCTTGGCACCTCGAGTATCTTGTTTTCCACCTCTGGCACTCCTACGGTGGTCCCTTTGACTGGCAGCTCCTCTCGCTTTACCAAAGGACGAGTAATAACAAAAGGAACCTGCCCTCCATTGCTGTCCTCTAGGACGAAAAGGCAGAGGTTGGCGAACTGCAGCACCCAACGACTTTGCTCCAGCTTTGCAGTTCTGCACAAGGCTCTCGTCAGCCTTGCTGCCAAAAAGATGTTCCCCGTCAAAGGACATGTTGAGGAGCCGGGCCTGCACATCGGGATCAAACCCCGACTTCCTCAACCACGCAAACCTGCGTACCACGGTGCTCGCCGCCATGGACCGGCTGACGCAATCTGCCATGTCCAAACCCGACTGAACGGCCTCACACATGGCGTCCTTACCATCCTGAACCATGGCAAGGAAACCATCCCGTTCATCCCCTTCGGGAATATGTTCAGCCGCTAAGGAAACACAGTTCCACAGAGTATGGGTGAAACGTGACAAGGCACATACGGAGTTGGCCGCCTGAAGCGCCATACCCCCTGAAGAAAACACTTTCTTCGATCCAGCCGTCAAAACGCTTGTCGTTCCTATCAGGAGGGATGGTAGGATACGACGCCTGCTTTGCCGGGGCCGTAGCCGCCTGAACCACCAAACTCTCCGGAGTGGGGTGCTTGGTCAAGTAGCAGGGGTTGCTACTGGCTGGGCGGTATTTTCACGGCAAAGACTTGCCCACTGCCGGGAGACTCTCCGGAGCAGTCCAAGCTGTCGCCACCCTCCTCTGTAGAGCCATCTGGAACGGCAGTACCTGGTCAGTTGGTGGTCCTTGGTCGAGGATGAGCAGACCATCCCAAGTACTCGGTGACCGTGGACATAAGGCGCCGGTACGAGGAATCGGCATGAGTGCCAGGCTCAAGCCTACAAAACTCCACCTCCGGAGAGGTGTCCAGCCCACTGGCATCATGCAGGGATTGCTGCAGGTCTTCAATTTGGCTATGGCCCGAGAAAATCTCGTCCGGTAACGTATCCGGAACCATGCCATCATCAGATCCCTCATCCACCTCCGAAATAAACTCAAGCTGGCGGAAAGAAGGCACAGAATGCGGAACAAAGCCATGCTTGGCCTTTGCCAGATCCTTTGTAGGCGGTTCCACCGAGCCCTGAGGAACCCCTGTCGAAACAGCCTCGAAAGGCGTCGAGTGAAGGGGCGCCGACAGTATTGATGGCACCGACACAGTCCTCGAGGCCAGGGCCCCGAGCGTGTCCATCGACAGCCGGGGCACCGATGGCGTCGACGACTTCTTTGAAGGCGGTGCCTCGAAAGCGGCCGTCGACGACCGAGCGCCACGATTCGACGTCTTCCTTGAAGACACCACAGGTTCACACGGTCTCGAACGCGTCGAGGAGCGGGACCTGGAACGGGCATGCCGAGAACGATTCCCTTTGTCCGAGCGGGACCTCTCCCGCGAATCGTGACGACCACCAGAGCCCGAAGTCGTGCGAGCGGTGTCTCTCGACCGATCACGACCAACCCCACTCGGAGGCGCGGACGGACCAGTGCCCTGCGATTCGAGAATCGCTAACATTGTCTTCCCGAAGGAAGCCCATTCCTCCGGCGTTGCATGCTTGGTGGGGTAAGTGACCTGCCGACGGGCGGAGTCCTCGGAAGAGGACGGGGAAGGCGACCAATGACGGCGCTTCCGGGAGGGCCTCAAAGAGGCAGAGGAGTGGCGGGACCGACTCCCGGACCGAGACCCATTGGACTTCCGACGATGACACGGAGAGTCGCCTCTCGAATCGTCCGTCGAAAGCCCCGCAGACCTCGACTTCCGTGGCTTAGACACCTTACCTACCGATAACTTCTTCTTGCGCTCCCGCAAGGCTTTTGACGTGAGCGACTGGCAGTCGACACAGTCATCCGTGTCATGGGCCTCCCCGAGGCACCAGAGGCAGGCGTCGTGCGAGTCCGTAACCGACATCTTGGATCCACAGTGCACGCACTTCTTAAAGCCCGGACGCGGTGTGGAAGACGAGGTAGACATCTTCACGAAGAAAGACAATACGAAACAAGTTCGAAGAACCGAGAAAGAACAGGAACTCCAAAGAGTCGAGGCGCGCCGAGATCTCCGAAGCGAAAACGTTCGCGGAAAAACGGAACTAAGGCTACGGGCATCGTGCGTCCTACTTATAACATCCAGTGACGTCGGCTGTCTGAGGAGGTCCTCGAGGGTGGCATATCGACGTCATCGACGCAGGACGCAGACGCCGAAGATTTTCTGAAGCAGCACAGCTGTGGTGATTACGGTCATAGATATGGAATACGTCGGAGGACCCAATCCCCTTGAAAAGGACTTCTCAGGAAAAGTAGAACAGGACTTCCAGAAACAAAGCTAAGTGAATACCTTTGTTTAGTCATTGTTCACCAAAAAGTAATTTTTGTGTGGCTTCATTTTTGTGGAAATATTTTCTTTAGGATTTGTGTTAGGGGAGTTTTCCTAAAGTCGTACTGGTAGTAGGACTTTAGTAAACTATCCCAGTGGTTTGTAGATCTCCAACTCTTAGTATCAGTTTGTACTAACTCAGGACCTTGGTAGAGTGGCAGAGCAGTCAGGCTGATCTTAAGAGGAAGATGCGAGGTGTAGGTAAGTACACTGAATCTTAGCTAGTAATGCACATCAAAGAAATGTATAATTTATATAAAATTATATATACACCAGAATCACTTTAAATACTTTAGATGTTTACACTAGAACACTTCAGAATACTTGATAGTACACTTCAAAGGACACTTTCTCTTTTGTGTTTGTTTGCGGTTACATTTGTAGCAACATTAGAAAGGGAAAAGACAATTACCGTATTATCAGTTATTACGCGCACCTGTGGTTTATAACAGTTCATATGGTAATACATTTACTCTGCAAACACATATAGTAGGGAGCAAAATGGTTAGTTAGTGTAACATTAGCTTGGGTCAAGGTTCTAGAGAGGGTTTCTTCGTAAGCCAGTCTTAGAAGTCCAAAAACGCAAGCTAGCTAAAGGCAGTTTGGAGAGGGTTCAAAGTCTTGACAAGCAGCAGAATATGAAGAGTTCCTGAGGATTTCTTCCAGTCTCTAGTGTCATAGAAGCAGCAAGTTAACAAGTAACGTGGGAGATCTGTAAAAGGACTAAATTAAGTCAGACAAGCAGCGGCTTCAGTCAGAGGTAAGAGGGGGTGACCCTGGACACTTCTAGGTGCACTCCAACGCTCTGGAGAGACTTCTTGTAATCAGGTAAGCAATACCTTTTTCCCCACAGTACCTTAGGTTAGAAGAAAATGTTCATGCTGGATGCTCCGCGATGTTGCAGCTCTGGACCTGACCTCCGGAGTCCTTTATCCGATGACTTAAGGCAGGACAATGGACGGGCTCTCTAAGCAGCAGTCTCGAGGGAGGACCTGTGTCACGACTTTCAGCACTCTTCGGTTTTGGCGCCTTTTCTGCAGCACCAACAAAGGACACGGATCGTTCTGTAAATCTTCACTTCCTGCAGTCACGCACTCTGGTGAGGGCGTCTGGGTGAGCTGGACCAGATCTCTGGAGGGTCCTTACGGGTTCAGCATAGATTTGGACGGATTCAACCTTTCCACAACGATGCACTCGAAAAGGGCAGCAGGTCTCCTGGTATTGGAGTTCCGAATCTCTGTAAATTCCTAGGACCTCTGGAGATGGTCCAATTCTAAGTTTGTCTTGGGACTGGTTGTTCCCACGAGCCAAAGGGAAGGAGTCATCCTCTTTGGAGCTCCTCTGTTGCATAGAAAACGGGGTCAGGTCAGCAGTGATCGCTTCACAGTGTTGCAAAGGGTCTGCCGGCAGCTCTGGTCATCTTCTTCTTCGGAAACTTCAGCTTCCAGTGGGCGACTTGCTTTTCACTCCAGAAGCCTCACGTTTTATACAGTTCCAGCACACTCTCTTCTGCAATCTCTCTCAGCATTTTACAGAAAGGGGCGTTTGGTTGTCCAATAAGGACAGTCAGACCCCCTTTGGGAGCTGGTCCTATTCAGCCAACCTGGCAGAAAAAGGACAGGGGGGTGGAAGACTCCTCCCCCACTTCCTGCCTGCCCAGACACTCTGGAGCCTAGGCGTAGATACCTAAGGGTTCTGTCACGATCCATGCCCCTGACCACCTCAGGTATAACAGCCCCCTGGCAGCAGTGGGGCTAAAGCCCTTCACACTGGCACCAAGTGCCTTAAAACTCCATCAGAAACATACATGGAGTCAGTCTTGACGCCTTTGGCGCCAGGCTCATTATCAGGAATAAAGCAATACCAGTTTTGGACCTTAATCCAACATGGAGGCCTATTACACAGCTCAGTTCTTTACAATCAAGCCATGCGGTCTAGTATTTTGGGTCAGCTGGGCCTGGAAATACTTGGCCTGGAACTACTTTACCTGGACTATTTAAACCACAACCAAACAGCAGAACACGCTTCGCGTTATTCTGGACTCCTGCAGCATAATGCTCACCGTGTCCAGCTCCTGCTCATCTTCTTCTCCGGCGGCCTGATCCTGAAGCCCTAGATCCGGATTCCATTAATACCTGGAAGAACAAGAACAGCGTTAGCGAGCAAGAAAACGTACCTGTGAAGTAACCAGTCTTGAATCCATCCTGCGCTTCGCTTACCTCGCCCATCTCCGGAGTTCGCCACAACTTGCAAAGGTAAAGAAACAAGGACAGCATTAATAACAATTCTTACCTGGGCAAGCAGCGAGTCCTAGCAGCACCTTGCGATTCTCTTAGCTCGCCCATCTCCGGGTTTCACCGCAACCTGCAAGGGAGAAGGAACAAGGTCAGCATTAACAAATCACTTACCTGGGCAAGCAGCGCTTCGATCGCTCACCACTGCGGAACATCACTACAACGTGTTCAAAGAAGGGAAGAGAACACAGGTTAGCAATTAACACCAATAAACAGCGTAGCGCTCCCCGCATCAATAACTCACCATGGTCTTTGCCATCAGCGCAGCAACTCCGAGATCGCAACCAAAGAGACATTGTTAGGGAACAGCGTAGTGGAGCAAGACGCCGAGAAGACAGAGAAAATGGAGGGAAATAAAGACAGAAAAGACATTATATCTCACCTGGAAGACAGCAAGCAGAGTCTGAGTCACAGCCGGTATGGACCTGACATAAGGGCACACGGACCAGTGAAGCAACTAAGTCCACGGAACGCCCGCACCAACCATGCACCCCTGCACAAAGACGCATATCGGAGAGTTCAATGCACAAAAACCTGCACTACCCAACGTCTGGCACATAACCAAGCAGAGAGGGATCCAGGATGGCGCTTAGACCTGCATCCAGTATCGTGTGGTGCCCCCGTGGATACCAGGTGAGCGTAACAGGTTCCCGCAAATGGCAAAACACACACACTGACCTTCCCCTCCCAGAATGGTAGAATACAGGCTAACAAAGAACAACCACACTAGTAATGGTTAAAAAAGAACAGAGGCCCCAAGTTGGTACTTGCGTGCCCCTATTGTGCACTCCCGAGGCTATGACCATATTTCTGAGAATGTAAGGACTCGATATCTGCGCGGGCATATCAGTGACCTGTTTTTGTGTGAAAGGAGACAGAGTGAGTGCGAGTAACATGGTGACAAGCCCAAGCCACAGAGACACTATTATTAGCGCGGGCAGCGGGGTGATGCAGGTGTGGTTGCCAGGAGTCAAGTTATAACTTGGGGCAATCTGCAAAAGAGACGTTTGGGAACTTTCGGGAGGATAGCTCAGCGGCAACGTGCTCGCCTTGGAAGCAAGACGACACGAAGCAACATAGGTTCGATCCCTGGGTCCGCGCTTATAAACCTCTAGGTACTAAGCGCATTATAAATAACCTATCATATCATTCAACTCTGTTCAGAGAGTACGAGTAGCAATTTTCTTTGTTCCTACTAGTATTTTCAAATTCCAAAGTAAAGGTTTAGAAAGCTGTGCCTGGAAAGAAGTTAACATTTTCTGGGATTGAATGCTGTGTAAATGTTACTACTTCCAAGAATGTGGAGTTGGACAGGAAGAATAATTTCCAGAATTCCAATGTCAAGAGAAAACAAAATCCAGGGAAGATAATATAACTCCTCAAGGCTGAACCCAGAGGAGATTCAGGTACTTGAGTTTATTCTGATACTAGAGTTTTTGGGAACAAAGGGAAGGCAGAGTGAGGATATTGATATTAATTATGCAAGCATCTCCTTCTTCTCGCCCATGAGATTTCCAAATGAATGCTGAAAGAAATCTGTTTTTTCATTGTATCCACTTCCCCTTCCTCCCTCCCCCCACCCGGGGTGTTTCGTGCTCAGCTGTGTATATGGAACAAGTTACTTACCTGTAACTGTTGTTCTCCAGCATGGGTCTGGCATGGATTCACATGCTCATGAATATTCCCCGTCGTCAGGCTGGGAATCCTCGGTAAAGAAAAAACCAGTATCAGTTTCGTTTCTGATCTGTCTTTCGTAGTAGTAACCAATCACTGGTCTCTGCGTCATACTGACCACAGCCAATGACTGCCCTCTACCTAAGCACCGCCTCTGGCAGCCATCTTCAGATTTGGGAGCACGTGAAGTGGCAGTATGACCAAGTGAAGAGCCGCAGAGGGGTAGGCGGGAGGGTTCGCATGTGAATCCATGCCAGACCCATGCTGGAGAACAACAGTTACAGGTAAGTAACTTGTTCCTTCTCCAGCATGGGGTCTGGCATGGATTCACATGCTCATGAATAAAGAATACATAGCAGTACACACATGCACAACCACGGGAGGTGGCAAAGGCTCAACATTAAGCATTACATCAAACTCAACATTAAGCATCTTACCTCCTCACCAGGCTCACCTCAGGCGAACAGGTTGCGCAGCACTGCTTGGCCGACCCTGGACTCCTCCCTGGAATCCCGATCGACGCAGTAGAATTTCGTGAAGGTGTGCGTCGACCTCCACGTAGCAGCCCTGCATATGTCCAGCAGGGGCACACCAGAAAGGAACGCCGTGGTAGCTGCGATCGCTCTGGTGGAATGGGCTCTCGGACGGCCAGGCAGCGGTCGGTTTGCCAACCGATGACAGTACATGATACAGCCGGAGAGCCATCTGGAAATGGAAGCCTTCGAGAGAGCCTTCCCCTGATTGACAGGTCCAAAGTTCACAAAGAGTTGTGACGTCTTCCGAAAACACTTTGTGCGGTCCACGTAGAACTTCAGCGCTCTAGCCACATCCAGCGAGTGCAAAGTCCTCTCAGCCGGCGACGAAGGCGACGGGAAGAACACAGGCAACACCAAGGGTTCGTTGAGATGGAAGTCCGACGGTACCTTGGGCATGAAGGAGGGGTGCGTCCTGAGCACTACCCTCGTGTCGTGAAAAGTCAAGTACGGGGCCTTGCAGGAAAGGGCCTGGATCTCTCCCACCCGTCGTGCGGAGGTGATGGCCACAAGAAACGCTGTTTTCCACGACAGAAACTTCAACGGGGCCGAGTGCAGAGGCTCGAACGGAGGTCCCATGAGCTTGGTCAGCACCACGTTGAGCTCCCACGCCGGGGCCGGCGCCTTCACCGGCGGGAACGATCTGAACAGTCCCTTCATGAACTCTTTCACCAGACGATGAGACCACAGGGACGACCGGCCCGTGGTTCTGGTGTATCGGGAGATCGCAGCAAGATGAATCTTGATGGACGCGTGTGCCAGTCCAGCTTTGGCCAGGGTCAGCAGGTACGGCAGTACTTGGGGAGCCGTAATCCGTAGAGGGTTAATCTTCTGTGCGTGGCACCAGACAGAAAACCTCTTCCATTTGTGTCCGTAGCATTTAAGAGTCGAGGACGCCCTGGCCTTTGCAAGAACCTCTCTGCAGTCGGCCGGTATGTCGTATCCTCCAAACTCTAGCGCTGCAGGAGCCAGGCTTGCAAGTTCAGCGATTTCGGGTCGTGGTGGAGGATGGCGCCTCCTTCCCTGGAGAGCAGATCCGCGTCCACCGGCAGCTTGATTGGCGGGGACGCTGACAAGTCCAGAAGGTCCGGGAACCATATCTGCCTCGGCCACGCAGGTGCGACGAGGATCATCCTGCACCGTGACCTCTTGAGCTGGTTGACGAGCCGGATTAGCAGTGGCAAAGGAGGGAACGCGTAGAGGAACAGGCCCTCCCAGGGGAACGAGAAAGCATCGCCCATGCTCCTCGCCTGGGGAAACCTGCTGGCGAACCTCCGGCACTTGGAGTTCGTCGCCGTCGCGAACAGGTCGATCTGGGGTGTGCCCCACCGTCGGAAGAGGCGATCCACTAGATCCTGCCGTAGTTCCCACTCGTGGCACGAGCGCAGCTCCCTGCTGAGTGAGTCGGCGATGGTGTTTATTATCCCTGCTAGATGAAACGGCACCAGAAACATCCCTTGGGCGACTGCCCAATGCCACAGGTCCTGCGCCTCCTTGGACAGTGCTGGGGACCTGGTTCCGCCCTGTTTCCTGATGTAAAACATGGTGGTGGTGTTGTCGGTGAAGATCCTCACCACCTTGCCCTTGAGGGACGGAAGGAAGGACCTGAGGGCCCAAAACACTGCACGGAGCTCCAGGACGTTGATATGTAAGGATTTCTCCGTCGGGAGCCAAAGGCCTCTTCGTGCAGATTTTCGGTGTGCGCTCCCCACCCTTCCAGGGAGGCATCCGTGGTCACTGTCTCCTGGTGGGCTGGGGTCTGGAAGTCCATGCCCGCCGTCAGATGCACGCGGGTGCCCCACCACCGGATCGCTCGTCGGAAACTCTCGTCGAGTGTGATCCTTTCCTCGAAGCTGCCCGTCGTTTGGATCCAGCGCGCGTCCAGGAACTCCTGCAACGGGCGCATCCGGAGCCTGCACATGGGAATGAGGTAGATGCAGGAAGACATCATTCCGAGGAGGGACTTGATGGACCTCACCTTGGCCGCGTCGGCCACCAACATCCGCTGCACCTTGCCCAGGATGGTCCTGGTCCTCTCCTCCGACGGGGAGGCCAGAAGGGACACTGTGTTGAGCCTCGCTCCCAGAAACAGAGCGTCTTGCGCGGGTACCAGGTGGGATTTGGCGTAGTTCACGGAGAATCCGAGGTCCGTGAGAAGTTGGACGGTCCTTGCCGTGTGAACCACGGCGAGCTCCCTTGTCTTGGCTCGGATGAGCCAGTCGTCCAGGTAGGGGTAGACGTGGATCCCTTCGCGGCGCAGCTGCGCCGCCACCGGTGCGAGGCACTTGGTGAACACCCTGGGTGCCGACCGTAGTCCGAAGGGGAGGGCTTTGAACTGGTAATGACGCTCTTGGACCACAAACCTGAGGAATTTTCGGTGCCCCTTCAGGATGGGAATATGGAAGTAGGCATCCTCCAAATCCAACGACGACAGGAAGTCTCCTTCCTCCAGCTGACCCAGGACGTGCTGGAGGGTGACCATCCGGAACTTTTGCGCCTTGATGAACTTGTTCAGACGTCGCAGGTCCAGGATGGGGCGCCATCCCCCCGTCTTCTTCTTCACGTGGAAGTATCTCGAGTAAACTCCGGAGCCCCGAAGCCTCTTTGGGACGAGTTCGATGGCGCCCTTCCTGAGCATCGCCTTTACCTCCAGGAGAAGTTGAGGGACGTGAAGTTCTTTCCTGGCCACGGGGGGGACGCGCGGACACTTTCTTTGAAACTCGAGCGCGTGGCCCCGGGCCAAGGCGTCCAGCACCCAACGGTCGGTGGAGATGGACTCCCACACGCTGACAAAGCTCGCCAGCCGGCCTCCCACCGGGGTGCTTCGGTGGGGGCCCGACCCCACGGCCGGTTCAATCCTGCTTCGACGAGGCTTTGCCGCCTTGTCCTTGGCGACGACGGCGGGGTCCGCCAGACTTGCCTCGTCCTCTGTAGGCCTCCTGAGACGACGAGCGGGCCGCTTGACGGTAGGAGGAGAAACCGCCCCCGGAACCTTTGGAGGCACCCTTGCCTCCGCTGCTCCGAAAGGGCGCCCGTCGTTGTTGCAGAACTCCAAGGGCCCGGGCCGTCTCGGTGTCCGCTTTAATGGCCTGAAGGGAATCGTCCACTGTTTTCCCAAACAGGTTGTTCCCATCGAAGGGCATGTCCAGGACTCTGGTCTGAACGTCTTGACGGAAGTCCGTAGCCTTGAGCCATCCACGCCGCCTAAGGCAAACGCCGTTGCCCAACTGGCGGAACCCAGTGTCGGCGATGTCCGTCGCCACGGTAATGGCGCGGTCCGAAGCCACCTCACCTTCCTGCAGGATCTCCTGGGCCTCTGCCCTCTTGTCGTCCGGCAAGAAGTCCAGCAGGGGAGCCAGTTTGTACCAGAGCTCCCTGTCGTATCGGGCCACGATAGCCAAGGCGTTGGCAGCTTTAATCGTCGTCGCTGCAGACGAGATGACTCTGCGTCCCACAGCGTCCAATTTCTTTCCCTCGCCGTCCGGTGGGGAAGTCGATGTGGAGGCCGCACCCCCCCCCCGCTTTTTTCCTGGCCGCCGCGGAGACGACGGAGTCCGGGGTAGGCTGCGCCCGGAGGCACAGGGGGGCCGTGTCCGGGACCCGGTACTTTTTCTCGTACCGGTCTCTTCTAGCTGGCGTCGTGGAAGGGTTCTTGAGGAGGGTGAGGCCCTCATCCCAAATGTCGTCCAATAGAGGCACTGCGAGGACCGTCTTCCTCTTGGCCTCGCGCCGCTGATAAAGGAAACCTTCCTTCTTCTTCTCCTCAGGGCAGAGTTGGAAAAGCTCGGATGCCCTGGCGATCATGGAGTGGAACGATCCAATCTCGTCGGGCGGAGAAGCCCTGGTGGGAGGCGACGACGGTACATCCTCGTCGTATACCTCGTCGTCCGTACCCGTCGCTGCCGTGTCAGTCCCCGTATCATCCCCTCGGGTGGACGGGGAGGAGGGCTGGAAGGGGCGCGACGGCTGAAAAGGAGGAGGAGGGTGGATCCTTCTTTTCTTGGTAGGGGGAACCCCAGAAGGTCCCGGTTCCGGGTCTCCCGACGGGAGAGGTTCCGTCGGCAACGGTAGTCTCGTCCTTATCGCTGAGCATAAGGACTGTATAGCCAACAAAATGGCCGCCGAGCTGTCTCGCGGCGCTGGCAGAGGGGAATCCGACGGGCGATCAGGGGCCCCGTCGGTACCCTCGACGATGTCGTCGCCACCTGCGTCGGGATCCATCCCGACGGGCCGGTCTTCTTCCACGCCGAGGCCGTGGCTTAAGACTTCGACCAGCTCCTCCTCCGAGGTTGAGGCCGAATCTACGACGACGCCCTGCCCCCCCTTTTTCTTCCCCACGGGGGATTTCACGGGGGTCCTATCGATGGGCACAAAAGAGGACTCCCTCCGAGGTGGCAGGGAGACTCTGAGCCCCGAGGTCGCCACCACTGGCGTAGCCTCCACAGGCTGAGCCAGGGCCGCCGCGACAGACTCGATAGAGGGCTTGGCCGGATGGATTAAGGCCTTCACCACCTTAGGTGCGCTCACCGCCTTATCCTTGAGGGGGGGGACAGTGCCTCGCTCCCCCTCCGCCTTCGAGCTCGACCGGGGCCTCTCTATGAGCCTCGCCGGGTGCTCGGCCTTCCTCTTACCCGACCCGGAGCGTTGGCTCGCGGTTGATGGTGCCGGGGAGGGTGCGCCCAGCCTGGCGCCCGTAGAGCCCAACCGTTCGGCGCTCCCGGTGCCAGCGGACTCGCGGTGCTTGGCCTTATGTTGGACCCCCGTCGCCGGGGCGTCCTCAAAGGTCTTAGAAGACCGCTCGGATTTCTTCCTCTTCTTCTCGCCGGACGGGCTCTTCCCTTCCAGCCAGTTGGCGAGACGTTGATGGCGGTCCTTCATGGTCCGCTCCGACATGTTGCCGCAAAACGCACAGTCCTTCTCCACGTGCGTCTTGTCCTCATGTAGGAAGTAAAGACAAAAAGAATGTTCGTCCTCCTTGAAGACGTTTTGCAGCTGGCATCCAGGGCAGACCCTTAACAGCTTTCCGGGCGTCGAGCTTCCCTTCTCCTGGGCCATGACCGGGCCTGAGAAACTTCTGGAGTCCTCCAAAAGCGTAGCTCGACGAATCTTCACCCTTGAGGGGCGTAGACGAATCCGACACGGGTCCCCGTTGATCGGATGGAGAGTCGGTGGAGCTTGAGGCTCTTTTGACCGAAAAAAACAAAGTTTTTTGAGAAAAAACGTGAAAAAATAGCACTAACGCTCGAGAGCAATAGCACGAGGATCCCAACACATGAACGTGCGGTAAAAATCTGAAGATGGCTGCCAGAGGCGATGCTTAGGTAGAGGGCAGTCATTGGCTGTGGTCAGTATGACGCAGAGACCAGTGATTGGTTCCTACTACGAAAGACAGATCAGAAACGAAACTGATACTGTTTTTTTCTTTACCGAGGATTCCCAGCCTGACGACGGGGAATATTCATGAGCATGTGAATCCATGCCAGACCCCATGCTGGAGAAAGTTTAGTTGAGTGCGCTCACTTTTGAGGGTCTGCCGAGGTTTAGCAGCTTCCGCCGACGTTCTTGTAGACTCAGTCTGCCAGGGAATACCCGGGAAAGAGACATTTCCATCACCTTTAATATGAACTTTGTTGTAACAGAGTATTTCAGATGTGTTTCCCTGAAATAGTTCAGGTGAAGGGAAGATAAACCCTGGAGACAAGAATTGTTCTGCTGAAATATCTATGGTTTTACACAACTTGGTTGGAGTGACAACAGGAATTATATTGTACCTTTTGCTTGTGTATGCTAGTCTGAGGGACATGTGTATTTTGGACACAAGGCCAACTTTCTTTAGTTTTAGTTCTACTGGTAGATACATTTCATTTTGGTTAGGGCAAGATGGGCCTTTTTCCACACCCATTTTCTTTTAATAAATATGGCTACTGTTGAGAATCTTGCAACTTAGTGTCCCCCCTCTGATTGTTGACCCCTCACAAATCCCATGCAGAATAAACTTCCATCTTCAGTACTAACCAGAAATCTAAAATCAGTGACTACAACCTACTGAGCTTTGAACGGTATTCCTGCAAGTTGACGTTGTATAAAATTATCAAATAAATTAAAATACTGTGCAGGCCTCATCCACAAGTAAATCCTATTAATTCTTCAGCACTTGGATAAGACATTGTAATAACTAGAAGACATTACTCCAAGACACCACCAAAACCGACAACCTTAACAAAGCGCTGCAATATTGCCTTTCTCGCCAACTAACCAAATCCACCTACTCTCATCCAGATTCAACAGCGCACCTAAGGACCAAGCAAATGGCATTGGTGTGCTGTACTAATCTTAATAACATTACAAGTAACAGTTAGGAACTCATTTGTTCATACACAAGGATCTTAGATCTACTCTACTGAATTCCCAGAAGAGTATCTTCCATGCACGTTCCATGTCCCAGTCACTCCCAGGTACTATCAAGGACTCAGACATAAGTAACGTCCAGGTACTGCACCTAAAAACAACTAACTCCCCAGAACTAGGAATGCAAAGCACACAGGTATCCCCCAGCTATGATTCACAACTCAGACAATAATTAACCGCTCCTCTCCAGACCTCAGGCACGAGTAACTAAGTTACTGTCTATGTTTTACATCTCATTGAGATCCCACTCACTTTGCAGGAGAATCCTGTCAGGGTCTGGCTTGTCAGGATTCCATAGGAGCTGATGCTGGCCCAACAGACCCTCACCAGGAGTTCACCTCTCAACCATAAAGTAAAAGCTGAGCTGAGAACCCCAAGAAAGGGAAAGGGGAATTTTAAAGAGACTATAGTGGCAAGTTTCATTAAGAGAATCAAAACAGTTTTTAAGTGTTTTCAACATAAATATATAACCTCTATGCCATAACAAAGGTTAAAAAAGGTAAAGAAGTTAGCATATATTAAAAGATATTTTAAGAAGATAATTTTACATAATGCATAAGTAACCAAGTGTATTTGTCTTATCACAGATACCAGAGCCTACCAGAAGGTTGCAGGGCAGCAGTACCTCGTTTGTTATTTTCTCCACTTCCCCTTTCCCTTTCTTGGGGTTCTCAGCTCAGCTTTTACTTTATGGTTGAGAGGTGAACTCCTGGTGAGTGTCTGTGGGGCCAGCATCAGCTCCTGTGGAATCCTGACAAGCCAGACCCTCACAGGATGAAAGGCCGTTTAGAATCTTGCTGACCTCCCAAGAATCCAACCCATTATCCTTCCACCAATCAGACAAAGCAAACATATCATTGTTCCTTAAACCAATCAGATAAGATTTCTTTCTCTTCATCTTGACTTGGGCAACCCACAATGTTTATACTTAAGTAAACAGCTTCCTATTCTATGTACAGGCCCCTTCCTGCTCCCTTTCCTGCTACCAGACCACCTACTCCAGCCAGCCCTGGCAAATCCATAGGCCTCCAACAACGTGAATCACTCGCAGTGTGCGCTACGCCACCGTCTAAAAGAAAGAAAATGGAGAGAGAGCACCTGCCCGGGAAAAAGAGATCAGAGTCTGGTCCTGTCAAACAAGGGAGAGGGCACAGCTTGGTGGAATCCAAAGAGAGAAGGTGCATGCCCCCCACTGAGAGAATACAATGAGTTCCAGGTCAAAGAGTGAAAGAACAGAGCTTTGGTCTGTCGAAAGAGGGAAAAGTGAGCACACGCCAATCTAAAAGAGATCAAGGAAGCAATGGGTGCATATTGAAACAGTGCTATGGTTGAGTTACTTGGTCCGAAGTCCACCGTGGCATACATGCCCTCCAAGGTGCCACGCCTCAGCTCCTTTTCCGAGTTGCCATCAGTGGTGAAGAGAACAACCTCCTTCCCGAGAATGGACTCAAACTTTGCCTTTAGGTGTCGCAGGTAGTTGTAATCGCAGGCAAAGTAACTACCGTATTCATTTTCCACCTGCAGGGGAACAAGGTGTTGCATTGAAATACCATTTAAATCTCTCTCCCTCTCTCCCTCCCTCCCTCCCTCCTTCCCTCTTTTCAATATTGGGGCCCACACAGTTCTGACAATGAACCTTATTCATGATTTGCATTAACTCTTTATTGCTGTACTGGGACACTCACACAGGTCTGCCAATGAACTTCTACCATAACCTTAATTACTACCTTATTGCTGTACTTGGATGTATGCACATGCCAGGCCTTAAACATCCCTCTACCTGCTTTCCAGTATTGGGCTCCACATATCTCTTTGCCAAAGCACCTCAATCCTGATATGAGATACTACTGCTGCTTAGGGTAACACATTCCCTCTCTGCAAATATACTCATCATGACTCTTTGTACATGATCCTCAACCCTGACCTCCACCATCCGGCATATAGACCAATACACCATGGCTCATTTCTCCGTACCTGGACGCTGATGATGTTTCCACCATTCTGGTATAACCATGGCTTCATTTTGGGCAAGAGGACATCCAGCCATGAGTCGACAGCCATCAGATAATCTGCAGCACCAGAAACAGAGTAGAGCCCACATAAATCAAAAGAGAATCGGCTTTCAGTAAATCAGAGAGAACAAACATTTTACTTGTAACTATAGTTCTCCATCACTGGTACAGTATAATTCACAGATTAACATGCATTGAATATTTCTCTGTCATCAGTCTGAGAATCATCGATAAAGTTTTAAAACAGCAGTTAAGAATAAAATTCTGCCTTTAGGCTGCCTAATTCATGCAGTTCACACTTGCGACACGTCCTCGGTTTCTTCCTAAAGTGGCCTCAGACGAAGACATTAATCAAGAAGTTAAATTACTAGTGTTCTTTAAGGATCGTTCTCCTACAGTGAAGTCCTCATTGCGTGTTCTGAATGTAAAAAAGTTCCTCATCTATTACATAGGGAGAACTGAAGATGTACTGTTCTTTGCAACTATTCGTTGTCTATCGTGCAGTGAAGAAACAACTGTTGTCTATAAAGTGTCTATAATCAAACAAACTGCTTGCGGCCTGTATCAAATACTGCTATGCAGTAGCATAAAGACAGTTGTCTAGTATGGTGACTCAATTTCATCAAAGGGAGCAGCAAAAATGGCATTCCCAGAAAATTTCTTTAGGAGACATCAGCAAGTCAGTGACCTGGAGGCTGATGAGGTTGTTCTACAAGCACTACTGTTTGGGCAAAACAGCAAGATCAGATACTCTGGTGGGCCAAGCAGTGTTAATAAATCTCTTGAAATGAAGCCAACCTCTTGCCCTACCTAAGACAAAATGATTGCAAAATCCTGCACACACAAGTGTTCACCAAGGTTCTGGTGCCAGTGGCGGAACATGTACGCAGGGAAGGATTTAATGTCTACCCTGGCCTGGGCACTTTTCCATTTTGAGACAGCAGTGAGCAACCTTTGTGTCTAGCCTTCACAGAAATGCCTGGTCCAGTGTCTTGAGTTTTGCAACAAAGAAGGGCTGGCTCTCTTCGGTACAAAAAACACACAGCATCCAGTTCCTGGTAGTCATGCTGGATGCTGCAAAGAACACTGTCAAGGAACTGGACAGCAGAGTTGAAAATATTTGCGGTATGGCAAATTTGGTTCATTTCAAAACATCAGTTATGCCCAGGCTGTTGAATATGCTCTGGGTCTGATGTCCTCTTGCATCCCCTTGTCTGGGTGCTCCGAAGGGTACTACCTATATTCTCATCACTTCAAGTCAGAGCAGCAGTGGCACCAATTGTTCTCCAGTTTTGGCTTGTTTTAGTCAAGATGAATTTCCAAAATCAGCCGCATTGTATTTTGGGAGGCCACCCTATCATGGTGAACAGAAAGACACTCAGAGGTTAGCCAAACCCAATCAAGGTATGGTAGCAGAGAAGCAATGCTTAGTCTCAGGAAGGGTGCGAGAGTGCTCAAGGGCTACAGTGAGTCCACAGAGAGCAACACCAGTAATTCCAGTAAGACAGGCAAGCATAAAAATACAATTATTAATTAGGCCATTAGTTTACACACGAAGCAAGTAAAACATTTAGTCAAATATCACAAAACTTTATAAAACACACAAAACCTTACAAAACAGATATATACATTCACTCTTAGCTCAGGAGAAATAGAACAGAATTTGATGCAATGACCAGTGAAACACAGGTAAGTACTCAGATGCATAGAAATAGAAAGAACTCTTTAGAATAATCACAAAACAGCTTCCCTAACTCTTATAAAGTCCAACCCTTGTATGGTTTGCGGCCTTGTGTCCAAGTCACCAGTTCCAAAAAAAGATACTTTTCAGGTAGGTTTATAGAGATTTGTAGTTCCAGTGGTTTTGATTAATAAGTCATAAAATGTTAGATAAAGCTCTGACCAGGACTCAACCAATCCAACACATTAGAATATGTTAGGAAGGGATCCCTAACCAGGTTCCACCACCAAGAGTCGGGTAAGAGCGAATTAGGGTCAGGACTTCATGCTCTTGTTATCTTATGGGAAATGGGGTTGGGCCGGAGGAGGGCAGTAAGGAGCAACTGGTATGTAGACTTTCCACCCACCCCCCGGCTCAGAGTTTTACAGATACCTCTTGTGGAGGTTCCAGACTTTGCTGCTTTCTTGTTCTCCTGTCTTGGTTTCTTTTGCGAGGGTCCTCTTGACAGCAAAGGTTACTCAGTCGTGGGATTTCGTTTTGGTTGGTCACGGTGCTTAGGAATCGGTTCCAGACAGATTCCTGTAAAACGCTCAAACGAAGAACGGTGAAGACTTCTGCAGGTTGGACGGCTACAGGATGGTTCTATGTGATATTTTTGAATATTAAAGGCTGCATGCAAAATCACTTTTCAGCCGATTTGGTGCGGCCTTTAATATTCAAAATATATCACTATTCAGCCTCCCACACCACCTTAAAAAACAATCTCCCACTTGCCCTCACGCTTGAAAATCAAGGTATTTCTCCTCCCAAACTCTATTTAATCCCAGGCACCTTCCCTGCCATAACCATGCCTGCCTACCCCTGCCCACCCGCCAAACAGAGAGATACACGCACACTCACACAAGCGGAAGCACAGTTACTCGCCCAACTGACCCCTCCCTTCCACACAACAAACACTCCTCCACACAAACACACACCTTCTCCCCAACCCCATCCCCTCGACACAACAAACATTAACCAACAACATGCACGCAGGCATGCAGATACTCACCCAATAGCTGACATCCGTCTTCCCCTGTCCGTCTCTTCAGCACCTGTCAGATCCTGCGCGCACTTGTGTGCGGCAGGGGTGTGACAGTTAGATTTAGAAAGACGGCTCTGAGTGGTCACAGAGGGGTCTTTTTAATTTTCGACAATATTAAAAAGACATTGTGCCTCATTACGAGTCCGGCGGTAACCGAGCCGGAAAAACCGGCAGGTGTAAGGTTTCCTCTAATATTTCCCTTTTTATTTCTGTGTGGGTTAGAGGTTTCCCTTTTTATTTCTGTGTGGGTTAGAGGTTTTCTACTATAGTTGGTTTGGCCTTGACTTTTCAATACAGATTTCTGGCTTTGTCCCAAGGGAAGATGGAGCTTTACAATAGAAGCTTTGATTGGCTAAGAGAGAACTGCAGGACAACAATGAACATTCTAAACTGTCACTCTCTGCCTTTCATCTCGTAACCCCAGCTGAGAGGACGTGTTAGTAGCTGCTCCTGCTGTAGTCTTGGGCCTAGTGGATTTGAACGTTCAAATCCTGGCAGTCGAGCGGCTACTTATTCAGGGTTGTTTCAGGAGAGTATCCAGGTTCACAGGAGAGTTTTCGGAAGTTCTTTTGGAAATAACATTCTTAAGCTAAGTGACTTTATTTGGATATGTAAACCTGTTGCTCAAATTAATTAGTGACATTTTGGAGAAAGTTAATGTAAATTCATAACTAGAACTGTGATGTTAAACGTTCAACTTTTAATTCATAAACGCGAGTGAGCTACGGAAGACAGTTACGTGTCACCGATAGCGCGTGTGTTCATAGCGCGTGTATTCATAGCGCGTGTACGCGAGCGCGAGAAAAGACTGCTACGTAATTTCTGCAGCGCGTGTGTTCACAGTGTGGGTGTTCATAGCGTGTGTATTCATAGCACATGTACGCAAGCGCGAGAAAAGACTGCTACATGAATTCTACAACGCGGGTGTTCATAGCGTGGGTGTTCATAGCGCGTGTACGCGAGCGTGAGAAAAGAATGCTTTGTGATTTCTACAGCGCGTGTGTTGATAGCGCGGGTGTTCATGGCGTGTGTACACGAGCGCAAGAAAAGACTGCTACGTGATTTCTTCAGCGCGTGTTTTCATAGTGCGTGTGTTTTTAGCACGTGTTTTCTCCTGCGTGTGTTTTCTTCTGCACGTGTTCTGCGCGTGTACATTTTTGCACGTGTGCGCGAAAAGGTTTCTACGCACTTTGGACAAGTTTGCAAGTTCTTAAAGAGACTATGTACTTAATTCTCACGTATGTTGGTTTAAAATTCATCTTTAAAGAAAGAAGAACAGGATTAATTTAAGCCCATCATAACTGGAACAATATACAGTCTTTTAAAGGCAAGAGTCAAGGTTCTTAAGGCTATATAACTCAAAGGAGTTGCTGTTATTTTCAAGACCTTCAAAGCAAAAAAAGGTAGAAAGATTTTATCAGCAATTACTCCACTCTTCTCTAAGATCCTTAAAGAGAAGAACCAGGTATGATTCTTTACATTTTAGTTAAGGATATAGAGTTTTCAAAATCAAAAGGTTAGTTAAGTAATTTGAGGATTTTGTGTTTTTTTTATGTATTCACTGCAGGTTCTGCATCAGCTAGTCTAGACGTCGCCAGCATGGTGTTTCTTATGTTATCCAATTCCCCCTTTCCCTTTGGGGTGTATTTAACAGAGCCGAGTATAATCTGGTTCTGAGGATTACATTTCAGGGGGATTGTCGGGGGTTCAGCAGCTTCCGCGGACACAGGATTTCTAAAAACCAATCTCCCACTTGCCCTCACGCTTGAAAATCAAGGTATTTCTCCTCCCGAACCCTATTTAATACCAGGCCCCTTCCCTGCCATAACTATGCCTGCCTACCCCTGCCTACCCGCCAAACAGAGAAATACACGCACACTCACACAAGCGGAACTAGTTACTCGCCCAACTGACCCCTCCCTTCCTCACAACAAACACTCCGCCACACAAACACACACCTTCTCCCCAACCCCATCCCCATCCCCTCGATACTCACCCAATAGCTGACATCCGTCTTCCCCTGTCCGTCCCTTTCGCACCTGTCAGCTCCTGCGCGCACTTGTGTGCGGCAGGGGTGTGACAGTTAGATTTAGAAAGACGGCTCTGAGTGGTCACAGAGGGGTCTTTTTAATTTTCGACAATATTAAAAAGATATTGGGCCTCATTACGAGTCTGGCGGTAACCGAGCCGGAAAAACCGGCAGGTTACCACCGGACTCGTATTACCATTCCGCCTCCGTGATTCCCGGAATCACTGGGGCATTACAACCCGACCCGGTAATTCCGGAGGCGGAATTCGGTAAATCCCCATTCTCATGGAGTACGATAGGACTCCATGGGAATGGGGGAGTGGAAACACCTGCACCATCTCGTGATGGTGCCGGTGTTTCCACGTCCGCCTGCAGGGAATGACACCTCCCGCCTGCAGAACTCGAGATCAGCCGGTCAGGAAACAACGGTGGCGGCGGGTTTACCGCCACCATTATTTCCAGACCGACTGACTCGTAATGAGGCCCATTTTCAGTTAATACCCTACGGGACACCTCAGGGACACCAAACCTACAAGATTCAACAAACGTCACCACGACCAGGCGGCGACAGGCTTGTTCAGTGGCAAACACAGAAGCAGGCCTAGCACAGCTTCCCTTAATGTGAGGCAGCTGTAAATGCAGGAGCAGGCGACTTGTAATGCGAGTTGAAGATCTGCAAAGTTCTGAGGCTCTACTCAGAACAGTGACGGATGCAGTGAGGAAGCCTAGGAAAGAGCTAGTCAGTCCACCATTTGGTCCAGGGATACTTCCGAAGGCACAGATCTTTGAGCAGGGGTCAAGACTGGTTGCTCTCACTGGCCCAGCCGTCAAAGCACCAATAAAGGCCTTCTTGAAATCAGCACAGAGAAGCAGCGATTCACCGGGACAGCACTGGAGTTGATGCTTGCCAGCTGCAGGGGTTGTCTTTGGGTCATCAGCGGGCTGCTCTTCTTCATAGCAGTCTTGGCTCCAACAGTGATCTGTGAAACAGCTGCAGGAGCCCTCCTTTTATCCAAGTTTCAGGCTGGAAGCAAGCCCAAACCCACCAATGGTAAGGATCTGCACCACTCAAACTGGCAGTGGCTATCCAATAATGGATAGTCCCTGGCCACAACATTTGCCCAACAACAGACATTCAGACACCAGGAATGTGGATTGAGACTAGACACTCCCAGCCCCTTGCTCTGGCCACAGACAGTAACCTCCCTTTTGCCCTTCGTGGCATGGCCATCTTATTGTGCTAGCCACCTTCAGTAGCCATTAACGGTAAATGCAAAAGTGCATGAAAACCAGGGCCTTTGCTAGCTTTATGTCCAAACAGTTGTCACCAGTTGCCATCTTTCCTGTTGACACTCAATTTTGAAACTGTCCGTCTAGAGAACTTCAAATAATAAATAAGAATCAAATATATGTTTAGGACGTACATAAGAGCTCTGCGTCACAGTAATCATAAAACTAAATATTTTCATATTGAAAAAAGAAATGCGAATCAATATAAAAATCAAATAAGACTGCCTAAAAAAATCAATTACTCAGAAAAATAGAGCATGGGGCTTATATCAGGTTGGCTGCCAAGTCAGGGTTAGCCGGCTGATATTCATTAGACATTGCAGCTGGAGTGGTTGATCCAGGCTACAGGGGAGAGTTACAAGTGGTCATGTTAAGGTAGGCAAGGCTCAAGAGATCCTGGAGCAGGCTCTAAGCCCGATCTTATCGATCATCCTCCGTTACCAGACTTGGTTTTTACCCATAAGAACCCAATTCTTCTACTTGTAACTGTCAGGTGAGTCGCTCCATTAGGAGAAGGGGCCGTCAGGTGAGTCGCTCCCTTAGGAGAAGGGCCGTAGTCAGGCAGGAGCATTCATTTTCATCCTTTATCGAGGAGACACTGGGAGTGAGATGGCTTTCCCTGAACCCAATTAGTGGTACCCCAAAGTCACCAGCAGATAGTCTTAGAGTTGGCACATTCCCATCTTACGGCTGCCCATCAAGGGATAGGGAAGAATCAGAGACAGGTAATCCATAGGTTCTATTGGCCCGGGGTGTATCTGGATGTGAGGAATTACGTAGCAGCTTGTTTTAGGGAGAATTCTTAGAAATGTGCTAATTCCCTCCAACTTTGCTGGATTTGGAGGACTTGATTTCTTTTACGTGGAAAGAGTGAGACCCTTTTTCCACTCGCTCATTTTAATGTGATTTCTGAACTTTGTGTTTCTTTTGGCTATGGAGCCTGAAAAACTCCATAAGCATCATCTTTTACATTGAATCACACAGCGGCACAGGGAAGTCTTACCGATTTCCCAAAGGTTTAAATACCTTCTCTGGGATAAACTACTGTTTCCCAGAGCAGTAAAGTGAAATTGACTTTACTTACGTGTGTAACTTTCTAGACCCAGCCCACACTATCTTACAATAGGGTACTGGAGGGGTTACCTAGTATCCCCTTGGTCTAGCTTCTCATGTAACAATTTTACGTTACCCTTTCCTCACTGAATGGCTGGTGGCAGTAGTTTCGTTTTTACTACCGTGGTGTGCATTTACCGCGGGCTACGTTCGCAGATGCAGTAAAGCACCCCAGGGTGCAATTTTTGTCAAAATGGCCCCGGTCTTCTTTTTTCGCCATTTCTTTGTGGAAAGGTCCTTCTTGAGATTTACTCTGCGTGCCAAACCTGGTTAGATCCCTTTGTTTGCTTTGCCTTTGGCGGGTTTCACGAGTGAAGCCCACCTCTGGCTCCAGGGTGTCTGGGGTGGGCAGGAAGTGAGGGAGGTGCCAGAGTGCTTAGTCTCCTAGGAGACCCAAATTTACTCTGTAGTGATTGGCCGGCTGACTGTCCGGCAAGGACAGCCACCCTGCTGGGTGACTGACAGCTGGGCTGGAATGAATGGGAGATAACTGTATAAAAGGCAAGGCTTTTGGCTTGGAAGGCAGAGTCGACCACTGGATGAAGGAACCGAAGAAGAACTTGAAGAGGACGCCTGCTGCAACTCCTGGACCGTTGGTTTGCCCGGTGAAGCCCTGATGCTGTGCTGAAATTCGTATCGACAGAGAAGCCCCTGCAAGGACGACTTCTCCCCTTGAGTTGGTGGGACCAATCAACTCCAAAGTAAGCCACCTGGACATTCTCTCGGAGCTGGTTGACTTTCCACAGAGTTGCTGCTGGAAACCGAAACGCCAGGGAGAGGAACACCAGCTTGTGTGCGTTGCTTTTAAGCTGGCCAAAACCTCCAGGAAGATCCTCCGGACTCCCAGGAAGCAGGACTGACCGAGCCTGAGCTGGTTAGAGGTCCATTGGCTCTAATCCAGGAGGGGTTGGAAATAATTGACTGCTCCAAGCTTTCCCAAAAAGGGTCCAATCCATTTGTCCTGTAAGGCCCTCTGGCTTGTAGGTGCCATAACTAGAACTAGCTGGTCTTGAGTAAACTCAACCATGTTGGCCTTCTGGTCATGCCAATGCTTGACCAGAGCCTGACCTGCTTTCAAGTTATCTGAAGCTTCTGTCATCATGTGTGTCATTCTCCTCCGGAGATCCAACACATAGTCAGTGACCATCACTGGCTTGTGGGAAGGAGCACTATCCAACCCCTCCTTGATTAGGGCCAATGGACCTCTAACCGGATTACTATAGAGATGCTCAAAGGGACTGAAGCCAACCCCTTCCTGAGGGACTTCTCTATAAGCAAAGAGAAGGCATGGCAGTAGAAGATCCCACTTTCTTTTAAGGGGTTCTTCTAAAGCACCGATCATGCTTTTCATAGTTCTATTAAACCTCTCTACCAACCCATTGGTCTGGGAATGGTAGGCTGTTGAGAACTTGTAGGTCACTCCACAGTTTTTCCACATGGCCTGCATGTAGTGGGACATAAGGTTTGATCCCCTGTCAGAGATAACATCCTTAGGAAAACCTACTCTGGTAAAAATACCAAGTAGGGCCTTAGCCACGGCCTGAGCTGTGACAGTCCTCATAGGTATTGCTTCAGGATACCTGGTAGCATGGTCTACCACAACCAATATAAAGAGGTTGCCGGAAGACGTTGGAGGGTCTAAGGGACCAACAATATCGATTACTACCCTCTCAAAAGGTACTCCCACCACTGGGAGAGGCACCAAAGGTGCCACATTCTCGGCTCCACTCTTGCTAGAAGTCTGACAAGTGTGACAGCTTCTACATAATTTATCTACATCAGACCCCATCTTAGGCCAGTAGAAATAAAGAGAAATCCTTTCCTTGGTCTTCTTAAAACTTAGGTGACCAGCCAAAGGAATCTCATGGGCTAACTGTAGAAACTGAGGTCTCAGCACCTAGGGCACTACAAGCCTTCTGTAGTCTCCTGGGGTAGACTCAATAGGTTCTCTGTAGAGTAGGCCATCCTCCCAGTACAACCTGTGCTTCCCTGGCTCTTGCTCTTCCAGCTGGGAAGCTGCCTGTTGGCAAAGTCCAGAGTAGGACACTCTCTTTAACCTGTGCTGAAGTCTGCCCTACAGGGGCCACCTTCTGCCAGTAAAGACAGCAGCTCAGGATGGTCTTTAGGATCCAGATCTCCAACAGGGGGAAGGTCTTCTTCCAGCTCTGTGTCATCGGTAGCTGACTCAACCTCTTCTGGTTGGATCTCACACTCAGCCTCAGCTGGTGGAGTAGTCACTGGTGTGACTTTGGACTGTCCTCTCTGGGATGTCCTGGTTTGATGCACAGGAGTGCTATCTTTCTTGTTTCCTGAGACCTTGGGTTTCCCCTTTGTCTCTTTCTTCCTGGAAATAGAAGTTGGCTCTTCCTATGGACTGGGCGTTATAGGTTCTTCTGTAACAACCCACTGAGAGTCAGTTAAAGTGAGCACTCTGGCCTTCCTAGTCTGCTCCTGCTTCCTTTTACTGGGTGGCTTGGGGGTGCTTGATAAAACGCCAAGAGTTTTTAAGTCATTCCCCAGCAGGACTCTCCCAGGCACCTCACTTTGTACACTGACAGGTATTCTTACAGTCATATTGTTGCACTGGATGAGCGCTGGTAGTATTGGAACCATCTGGATAGGGCCTCCAGCAAGCTTAGTAGGGACTTTGAGTGCCTTAGCAACATCCTCTGGTTTGAAAAAGGTTTCATCCACCACTGTGATGCTGGCCCCAGTGTCTCCAATGGCAGGGGTCTCCTGACCATTTACAAGTACACTGTTGTGTTATCTGATATAGTTATACACATCTACATTCTGCTGTTCCCACAGACCCAGAGACACTAAAGAAACACTGGCAGAGACTCCAATGGGGTCTTCAGCCAATAGTTGCAAGTTTCCACTTGCCATATGTACTTCTCCCTCGGGGATGAAGGCTAAGGTGGCAGTGTGGACCCCTGAAGGTTTACCCTTGCATCTGGGATCCCCTTTCACATGGTCAGTTGACCCACAAGCATAACATTTTCCAAATGTTTTGATAAATGGGGGCTTCTGCTGACCTCCCTCTGGTTTAGCACCAGAGGTTTCACTAGATTGACCTGGTTTCCCAAATGGCTTACCCTTCTTATGTTTGTGGCCCTCTTTTAGATGGGAGGTTTTAGAATCTCTTTGTCATCGTTCTTGTGCTGCTTCCCCCATCCTTTTTATGAGTGGCCCCAGAATCTTTGTGAGTAGCCCTGTTGGCAACCCACAAGTCAGCAGATTTTGCTAGCTTCTTGGGATCAATCTCTTTAGAGTGCTGTCTCAGTTCAGGAGAGCAGGCATAAAAAATAGATTCCAACAAAAACGAATTCTTTCATAAGAGTTCACCCTGTAACCCTTAACCCAAACATCTAAGTTTTTCAAACATTCACACACCTAGGTAGCCCAAGAGTTACCATCAGTCTTTTTGAGGGTCCTAAACCTCTTAAGGTACGGGGAAGGTGTTTTCCCAAATCCAGCTATGAAAGCTAGCTTCATATTTTCATACTCCAATCTTTCAGGTTCCCCCACCTCCATTACAGCATCAGATCCAACCTGGCGGATCCTAGACAAAAGCCAGAGAATCACCTGATCCCCTGTGAAACCCTCAATCCTTTAGTCATATTCAAAAGCACCCAACCAATCCAAAATATCAAGTTTCACATCATACATACTCACTGCTTCTTTAGGCATGCAAGGTCTCTTTGGACTCTGGGATAGAAATAGTTTCAAGAGACAATTTCTTCATTTCAAGAGCATGTTGCATTTCCATTTCCCTTAGTTTGATTTCCCGATATTTGTTTTCAGCTTGGAGTTGCAATCTTTTGAACTCTAACTCAAGTCTCATTTTTTCATGAGAGACAAATTCTAGGTGCAGTACTGGACCTGGTAGGGTCCCTTTAGCTAAAGGTTGAGGCATAAGGTGCATAAGGGCCTGTTGAGGTAATCTCTTCCTGAGACGACTATGACTCTTCAACAATATTAGAGTTGAACAAGTTACTTACCAACTGGTAAGGTTCTTTTGACTGGTTGTTCCTCCAAATGTATTCCTCATCTTAGAGATATTCCATCCAGCTTTGGCTGCTTTGGAAATTTCTCGCCAGAGGGCGCCATGTGTCAATGGCGTCGAATCGAGGTACCTCAAAGGCCTCCGTTGAGGGCGACGTCATCGGGTATACAAGTAGCACGCGCTGCGCCCGTTGACCTCAGTTCTATTTTTCCCCTCTTGCTCTGCTGTATACATCGTGTAGGTAGCCAGGTGTCAGCCTTGCGAGAGTTGAAGTGGTAATAACACCAGAAAATCTACACAGAGGTAGGATGGGGGGGTGATGAGTACGTTGGAGGAACATCCAGTCGAAAGAACGTTACCAGTTGGTAAGTAACTTGTTCTTCGAATGGATTGTGTCCACCAACATATTCCTCATCTTAGATAGACTCCCAAATCAGTTCTTTGGAGGAGGGAGTAGATTTTTAATAGTATATAGCAGAATACAGCACTGCTTTAGCAAAAGCAAGCTCTTTAGAGTGGGAAGCATCCAGATTATAGAATTTAGAAAAAGTGTGCAGCGAAGACCAAGTCGCTGCTTCACAAATAGATTTGATGGGACCAGCTCTTTGAAGGGCTGTCGAAGAGGTTATGCCTCTGGTTGAATGGGTCCTCAAACCTTCTGGTGGATCTTTGCCCGCCAATCTGTAGCATTCTGAAATGCAAAGCACAATCCAACGTAATAGGGTTTGTTTTTGACACCGACTGACCAAACCTCCTTCCGGGGTAGTCAATGAAAAGTTGATTATCCACTCTAAGCTTGGAGAGCCTAGAAATGTAAAAGCTTAGAGCTCTTCTCGGGTCCAGCCTGTGCAATCTTTCCTCCTCCTTGCTGGGATGAGGTGGAGGATAGAACGCGGGCAGAATGATCTTCTGATTTAAATGGAAATCAGACACAACTTTAGGTAAGAACTAGGGTTTAACCCTCAATACAACTCTGTCCTTGTGGAACACAGTATAGGGTGGCCCAGAAGACAGTGCCTGCAACTAGCTCACTCTTCGTGCAGATGTTAAAGCAACCAAGAAAACGGTTTTCAACGTTAGTAATCTTAAATGGCATGTGTGCAAAGGTTCAAAAGGGGCACATATCAAAAACTTTAGAACCAGATTAAGGTCCCAAACTGAAAGAAGAAGGTGGAAACACATTGGTGAGTCCCTTTAAGAATTGTACTATCAGAGGAATTTTAAAATGGGAACAATCTTCCGAAGAGCACTTGAAGAAGGAAAGCGCTTCAAGATAACCTTTAATGGTCCCAACATTGAGACCTATATGTGCCAATGATAAGAGGAAGGATAATACTTCTGGAATAGGACAAAGAAAAGGATCAACATTCCTTTCCCTGCAACAGTTGCAAACCTTCTTCCAGCGGCAGCGGTACAAAGATTTTGTTGCTGGCCTTCTCGCCGAAAGCAACACCTCCATGACGTCATCCGGAGGGTACCAATCCTTGTATCTCCACCTTTCAGATACCAAGCATGAAGGTTGAGAGTCCTGACCTTTGGATGGAGAATCTGGCCCTCCTTTTGTGAGAGAAGGTCCTCTCTCTGAGGAAGACTTAACAGGGGGCAGATGGACAGATCTAGAAGGTCAGGGTACCACGTTCTCCTGACCCAATCCGGGGCAATTAGGATCATGTGGTTTTTGAACCTCCTGATGACTTGAGGAATGGCAGAGATCGGAGGGAACGCGTATCGCAGTGGGAAGTTACTCTCCACCACGAACGCATCCCTCTAGGGCTCCTCGGGGTGAAATTCCATTGAGCAATACTTTTCGCACCTCCGGTCGATTTCAGTTGCAAACAGGTCTACTTGAGGGGTTCCCCAAAGGGTGAAGATCTCCTGAAGGACTTCCTGAGCCAGTTCCCACTCGTGGGACATAGTACTCTGCCTGCTCAGAGCGTCCGCCGTCATATTTTTTCCCCCGGCTAGATGAACTGCTGATAAGGAGATTCCTTCCTGAATTGCCCAATACCAGAGCCGCATTGCCTCTCTGCACAGAGGTAGTGACCCTACACCTCCTCTTTTGTTTAGGTAATGCATGGCCACTGTGTTGTCCGTCATTATCAGGACAGTTTTTCCCCTGAAAGATGGCAGAAAAGCCTTCAGCGCTAGTCTGATTGCTATCAGCTCTAAAAGGTTGATGTGTAGTTTGGACTCCGATGGAGACCAACGACCGCTGATTGTCAGATTGTTGGCATGAGCTCCCCACCCCATGAGTGAGGCGTCCGTCACTACTATAATCTCCGGCCACGGTTGCCAAAAATGTTCTCCTTTTAGGATGTTCTCTGTGCAAGTCCACCACAGAAGATCCTGCCGAACCTTTTTAGGAATGTGAAGGAGATCCGTCATTTGTCCTGCAAATTGGAACCATTGAGTCTTTAGAGCCCATTGAAGGGATCTCATCCTCAGGCGTGCTTCTGGCACTAGAAAAATGCAGGATGCCCTGAGGCCAAGCAACCTCAAGAAGTCATAGGCCATGAGATTTTGGGCATTTTGGAATTTGGAAACCATCTGAAGAATGTCTTGAGCCCTCGACTTGGGAGGCAAGCTCTTTCCCAAGGATGTGTCTAATACAGCCCCAATGTACTGGAGCTGTTGGGAAGGTGTCATTTGTGACTTCTTGAAATTGAGGGAGAAGCCCAGTCTGTGGAGGAAGTGGCAGGTGACTTTCGGATGATTCAGGGCTTGCTCGGCAGAACGCGCCCTGTTCAACCAATCGTCCAGGTAGGGGTAGACGTGAATCCCTCCTCTCCTGAGGTGCGCTGCCACCACTGCCATCAACTTGGTGAAGACCCTCGGGCGGAGGTCAACCCGAATGGTAGGACTTGAAACTGATAATGCGAGTCGCCAACCACGGACCTCAGGTATTTTCTGTGCTTGAGATGGATTGGCACATGAAAATAAGCATCCTGAAGGTCCAATGACACCAACCAATACTGAAGTTGAAGGGCCTGAGAAAGAGTTACCATCTTGAACTTGTCCTTCCTGAGGAGCTTGTTCAAGCCTCTGAAGTCCAAGATGGATCTCAGTCCTCCGTCCTTTTTGGGGATCAAAAAATATGGGGAGTACCATCCCTTGTTCCTCTCCGCTACAGGTACTGGTTCTATAGCACCTTTCTCTAGCAGGGTTAAAACTTCCTGCTGTAGGAGCGGGTCCGGAAGCTTCAAAGAGTGTCTCCCCGGTGGATTGATTTGAGGTTGCGTTAGAAAAGGAAGGCAGTAACCTTGGGCTATTATTTCTAGAGCCCAAACATCTGAAGCAATGGCTTGCCATTCTTGCAGATGCTGTGACAGCCTGCCTCCTATAGGTGTCTTGTGATGCAAGTCGTCAAAGTGGTTTTGTGGCGGTTGCTGCACCTGCTGATGGTAAAGAGGCTGCAACTGGGGCTGCCTTAGCACGTTTACCTCGTCCACCACGAGTGGTTTTTCTCTGGTCTCTTTGACTGGCCATTCCTCTCGCCTTTCCATATGAGGAGTAATAACGATAGGATTGTCCCCTCCAAGATTGTCCTGATGCACGAAAAGGCTGAGGCTGCCTAATGGCAGCTCCTAAAGATTTGGCTGCTGCTTTCGAGGTTTGTAACCTCTCAAGGCTCTCTTCAGCCTTGTTGCTGAAAAGGTGAGACCCTTCAAAAGGCATGTTCAAAAGACGGTTTTGCACACCTGGTGCGAAACCCGACTTTCGCAACCACGCAAATCTGCCCATCACTGTGCTAGTGGCCATGGACCTGCTCACCCTCCCTATCTGCAGTGCCCAATCCAGATTGAAGGGATTCCAGCATGGCCTCCTTTCCATCTCGAACGATGGCTAGGAATCCTTCCCTTGCTTCCCCTTCTGGTATGTGCTCCGCCACCATTGCAATGCACTCCGACAGTGTACAAAAATGTTGCCAAGGCACATGTGGAGTTGTCTAATTTTAATGCCATTACTCCGAGCTGAAAATACCTTGCGTGACCAACCATTCACACTTTTGTCGCCCCTATCCGGAGGGATGGAAGGGTATGCCACATTATTTGAAGCTGTGGCTGCCTGGACCACCAGACTCTCACATAGCCGGGGTCACTACTGGAAGGGTGGTATTTTGACGTGAGGGACTTATTTACAGGAGGAATTGAGTCTGGGGTCTCCCAATTTTTGGCCAACCTATTTTGTAAGGCTACATGGAAGGGTAAAATCGGATCTCCGGTGGGGCCATGATCCAATATGTCAGTCAGGTCATCCTGGATGAACTCAGTTGGTGGTCTAGCCCATCCTAAATAATCCACCACCTTTGTCATCCGTTGTCTGTATGAGGGACTGGCATGTTCCCCTGGTTCTGGTCTGCCAAATTCTGTCTCAGGTGATGTGTCTACTCCACTTGCGTAAAGTTTTCCACTAAATCCCTCATTCTGCTTTCCTCAGAAATTAGACATTCTGGGACATTAGGCGTGCCATACTCTAGGCCAAAAGGAACATTCTCCTCGTCAGACCTTTCTTGTTCTTCAAATATTGACGTCAAGGATTTAAAATATTCCTTCCTTGGTAGAGGTTTATACATTTTGTCTGGGGGATCTGTTACAGTGGAGGCTGAAGGTTTTGTAGGATTTGCAGCTTTTTGTTTTGCTGCTATTTTGTCAGTTTCTGGCTGAACTGGATGGAGTCTTTGAAACTTTTGGCACTGAGGGCTTCGGGGTCGACGATCGACAAATGCGTTGATGGCGTTGACGAAATGGCAGTCGTCGACGGAGCTGGCTTCGAGGGCGTCGAGATGCTCTTCGAAGGCTCGTCCTTCGAGGTGTGTCAGGTTCCGGACAGTTTCAATGACCTTGAGCGGTCGACTCAACTCGAGCGATTTTTATCACTATGGGTCCTGGAAGGTTCCCGATCTTTCCTCCTTCGATCACCCGGGCTCGAAGGCGTGCAAGTGTTGGAATGGTAACGCTCTTGGCCGGCTTCCGAGGAAGGCACAGACCAAGGCTTAGCCTTTTCAAAAACCTCCATCATTTTAACTCTAAATGCTTCCCCATTCCTCGGAGGAAGAATGTTTTGTGGGCCATTTCATTTTCTTGAGGGATTCGTCAGAAGACGAGGTGGAAGGGGACTGGCGGCGTCACTTTTCAGACTTATTTTTTATTTTTTTTTATTTTTTATTGGTTTATAAAAAACCTTTAAAAACAAGAAGGACACAAGTCCTCCATTTCCACGTTCAGAAACATACATGAGATCACGTTTCAAGATCCAGACATGAGAAAGCAGGAGTCCACAGCGAGGGCCAAGGTGACCTTGACATATGACACTGGTTGAACTTTATCTGATATCAAGCAGTACGAGCCTGTACCGTCAGCCTTCCTCTTCGGTATTCGCCGAATCAAGGATCTCTTCAATTTCCTGCAAAAACACGGTTAGAACCCTTGTCTGTTTTGTGTTGGAACCAGAAAACATCAGCTGCCACCATTCTTCTGCATTCATTAATGCGTGCTCAGAAACTATTTGTCCCATATGTTTAGTTCTTTGTGGTTTGAAGAATGGGCAGAATAGGACAAGGTGTTTAAGTGATTCGTCGCAGATTTTGCAATACCTACATACAGTGTTCGAAGCAACTTTTCCTATCCAGTTCTTTGTCCGATCTTTAGTTCTGAATAGATTTAGGCGAAATCTCATGTATGTGGCCCTTTTTGCGTTGTCCGGGAACAAGACTACGTAGTTTTGTAGTGTGTTAAATGCTTGTGCCTCAGCTGGGGCATCCTTCATTGCTTTTGTCATTCTTCTGTCTTCACTAGTTTGAATCCAGTCTGCTTCCCAGATCTTTTTCTTCACCAGTTCTGGATTATCCTGAAGAGTTTTAATATTCGTTCCATAAGTGGTTAACAGTTCTTGGCATCTTTTGTACCACCGGGCTAGGAGACAGTCTGGCTTGGCATTGCCAGGATTGCTTAATATTTTAAATTGAGGTGCTATTACAGGCATCACAGTTTTCCTGAATAAGGCCAAGGTGTTCCACGTGATCCGAGCTTCAAGCGAGATCATGCCTAACTCGTAGCGTATGCAGGATGTGGGAGTACTATTCGGAAGATGTAGAATTTTTACCCAAAAAATGTGTTCTAGTGTTGACCAGAATTCAGCCGAGCATCCAAAGGCATTCTCTGCACCGTATATCAGGGCTGGAACAACCTTCTGTTGATAGAAAGCTATCACTGGCTTGAGTGAAAACTTTCCATATTTTTTGTTTAGAATCGATGCTTGGGAAGCTAATTGTCGACATTTCGTCTTCGTGATCTCCGTCCAGGGGCTATCATTTATGTTTGTGTTAATTTGCATCCCAAGATATCTGGTGCTTTCCACCGTAGTAAGTGTTTCCTTTCCCAGGTGCCATCTGAATTTGTTATTTTTCCGGCAGCATCCAGTTTGCAAATTCTGTAGTGTTAATATTTCGCTTTTTAAATTGTTAATGAGCAATCCGTTTTTTTCCACGTAACGTTCAACTGCATTTATTTTGCGCTGGAGGCCGATTGGAGTAGAGTCCAGCAAGATCAAATCATCGGCATACAACATCCAGCCTAATGCAGAGCCGTGTAGCATGGGGGAGAAGGATCGTGGCTCATTAATTGCGAAACCAATGTCCGAGAGAAAAAGGTTGAAAATGATCGCCGCCAAAGGGCAACCCTGCTTGACACCACGAAAAGTGTTGATTTCTTCTGTGAGCAGTCCACCTTGGTCAAGGCGCACTCTGATGGTGGTGGCAGAGTGGATTTCTTTGATGGCAGCTAACAGACTCTCAGGACACCCCCAGTTAGACATTTTTGTCCAAAGTAGTTCTCGATCGATGGAGTCAAACGCCTGGGAAAAGTCGATTAGAGCAAGATAGACCTTACTCCCAGCTCTAATGGCTTCCATTTTCAACAAATTTATCAGCAGGAGGTTAAGACCACAGCCGACCCCCTTTACAAAGCCTGTTTGTCTTTCATCAAGGTGACCACTGTCAACAATCCATTGTGAAAGTTTTCGTTGCAGCATGGTTGCATACACTTTGCCCAATACATCCAAGAGAGCTATTGGTCGATAGTTTTTTGGCTCAAGCCGATTTCCTTTCTTAAAGATGGGCACAATTATTGCTTTCTTCCAAGACTTTGGAGATTCACGTCTTCTACAGATTCGAGTGAAGAGTTCCACACAAAAGTCCGCCCATAGCTCTGGGTTTTGTTTTAGGGTAAAGTTAGTCAGACCATCAGGGCCAGGAGCCCTTGAGGCACTGGCGTTCTTAATTATCTGTAATATGTCAGCTTTAGAGAAGGTCAGGTCCCATTTGATTAAAGTTGGTGTTACAGGGGCCTGCCAGGTACCTTTTTTGCTGTACAAGTTTTTGAAATGTGATGACCACCTTGCAGCTGGTACCATATTTGACATCAATGCGGATTGAGGAGCCCCTTCGTTGTTTAGAAGTCTCCAGAATTCTGCCGAATTTTTGTTATTCATTTTTTGCATCATTAGTTCTGCATCGTTTTGGAACATAAGGGCTTTATGGGATCTTATCCAATTTTTGTATTTCTGTTTTGCGACACGTTTTTCTCGTGCTGAGTCTATAGAGTCTCTGAATCTCAGGAGTCTGATAGAGGCACGTAATTCTCTCTTTCTTCTCATAATCTCAACATCGAATTTGTGTTTGTTAGCAAAGCCATGGTTTCTCAATCCCTGTTTTTTTTCCACAAACAGATGTAATAGATGTGCGTATTCGACTCCACAATCCTGTTTGATGAAAGTTTCCGAAATTGTGGAGACTTCCGCAGAGAGCAGTGTTAGCCTCACTCTGTTTGGCTCAGCCAGTATCCGATGTTCCCATCGTTCTTGGGACGGTTGATTTACGGCTGACAAGGTGAGAATTACCATGTCGTGATCGCTTTGAGGCATCGGTATTACCTCAAGCGACTTGATGGATTGTTGTATCTTTTCTGAGGCGAAGAAGTAGTCCAAGATGGAGTTCTGATCTGCTCGTCGCCACGTAGGTTTAGCTGGTATGTCGCCAACCGAATTTCCGTTGAGCATCGCTAGATTTCTAGCTTCCATTTCCCCCATCCATTTTGAAGCCATGTTGTTAGATACGTACACGACTTCGTAGTTTTTCATTCTTGTTGCCAGACAGTTGATATTCAAGTCTCCACAGATTATTATGTTTGTTGACTCATTCTCAAGTAACAGTTCGTCGATTTTAGATGAGACTAGATCTATGAAGGAATTTGACCCAGCCTGAATGTGATTCCAGTATATATTAAATATATGGAAAAGAGTCGAGTTGTCAGTTCGGGAACCATCCAAAGCTATCGTTGACAGTAGTATAAAAGGTGATAGGTTCAGAGAGTTTGTAATACGACAACCCGAACTCTTTTTTACAATTGTCAACAGACCTGCCATTGGTCTTCCTCTAGTTTTTTTAAAGGCTGGGTTGAAGGCCACTTCGTAGGCATCTACAGTTGGGCAACTCGTCATCCACGTCTCTTGAAGGCAAACCACATCTAGCGCGTCCGGCCAGGGTTCTACAAATAGGTGGGAGAAGCCCCTGGTGTTCCAGGATCCGATATTAAGTTCCCGTGGCTCCTCTACCACTTGGCGTTACCGTTTTTTAGGATCTGCCTAATGCTTCAGCCAGCCAGGACCAATCCTTTTGTGTTCCGCTTTGGTCTTGGGGGCTTTGCGAATCACCAAGGCTCGGATCCATCATGCCAGCTCCTTTAATGGTGATTTTGATGGTATCCTCTGTGGGGAGTTTTCCTGGTATAGTCTCGGAGGAAATACTGGCCATTGTCTTTTTCATGCTTCCAGGGCCAGAATGCAAGTGGCGTTCTAACAACGGTTCCACGTTTCGGGGAAGCTCATTTTCCACGGTTTTGTTAGAAAACAGTGGTTCCTGATAGAATGAGTCACATTTAGTTTTTTGAGAGTCCGCTCTGTGGTCGAAATCAGCTTGCTCAGACACTTCTGAGATGTCGAAACCCATCGACATGAGAGCGGAGCCCGCATCCAGTACAATGTTCCGAACAATTCTGGATCTAAAGTGAAGGATGATTTTGTCGTCTTGGTCCTCATTTTCGAATTCCACCGTCTTGATGTCCTCTGATCGTATCGTTCTGAGAGAAGGCACATGTTGAAAAAGGCATAGAAAGTTTGAGCGATTTAAGATGAGTTTCTCTCCATTTTCTATACGTTCTAGCCTCACCTTGTGGGAAGTTTGGCTTTTGTCGCCAGCGCTATTATCCGTCTTGTTCGTTTTGCGCCATTCCTTTCTCTCTCGGGGAAGCCGTGTATCGAAGATCTTGTTTCTAGCCAGACCTACTCTGTTTACGTTGTCTTTGATGTAAGCAAGGCCATCCGAAAAAGTATCTTTTGATTTAATATGAGGCCACAGGCCCTCTTTCAGAGCAAGCTTCCTTTCTGACGATGGTTTAGACAGCATCTGAGATTGAGCGAGGGCTTTTCGCCTTTCTTCCAATGTTTTAAATATGGGACTTGAGGGATTTGTGTGATGTTCGTCTTGTTTAGGATTCTTTTCGAAAAGAGTACATATTCTTGCAGCGCCAGCTGGTATCCGGGTAAGCACTGAGTCATTTCCGTCACTTGGAACTACTGGCTGTGCATCCGCAAGTAACGCATCTTCAGAACCCATCTCAGAAACCTTATCCTCTGATTCCAAGTCTTCATAGACAGACAGGTTGATTAAGTCGATGGATTGATCCTCGGTAGGTTCAGGGAGAGGGACAGTTTATAGAGGCTTTGCAGATGTGTTTGCAATGTTAAGGTCTTTTTTCTTTGTTGGATCCCTGTCATCTGTCCGAGTGTTATTAACAGTTACATTGACAGTTTAGATTCCGAAGGAATTTTCTTGAGTTGTTGCCAACGCTTTGGTTTTTAGTTCTTTGATTTTTAGTTTTTTTCAACTGTCCTGATTTGGGGCCCTTGTGATGTGCTTTCTGGGTTACAGTTCCCTTGAATATATCAAATATTTAATTTTTGGGCTTCGTTGTTTCTGGAATTAATATCACCTCAGGTATGCAAGGGGCGCCCGTGTCATTCAGGGTTGCCAAAGAGGAAGGTTTTTGAGGATCCAGTGTTGCCAGATTTTAAGGACCCTTACTACTTTCCAGGACGCTAGCAAAGCTCATTTGAGGAGATGCTTCGGTTGTTGTTCTTTCATGGCTCGGGCCCATGCTCTCGTGCATAGGTTTTTCAGACTCAGGTTTTGAGCCTTGGATACCCAGAGTATCAGGCACTGAGGGAACCGGCGGACTTTTTTCGCTACTCAGGTAGTTGGTCTCCTGACAGTTCTGAATTATTGGTGCAGATTTTAGTGCTTCTGTAGTTCCTCTAGGGTTGTTGATAGTGTCCAGTATCCCCATGGTAGAGTGAAGCACCAAGGAGCCAGTGTCTGTGTCGGAGTTTCTCATTGAGGTATAGACGGGATGTTCCATGGGAATTGGCCCCTTATCGGTTTGTTGACCAGCAGGGTGCTCCCGGCTAGGTTGCCGATTTGAATCCTGTGTCGTCGTATTTCGATGCCTTAGCACACTTAGAGCTTCTTTCGCAACCTCTGCAAGGAGCTTTTTATCCAATTTGTTGTTTTCTTTCTGTTCTGTTAGTGTTTGCAAGGCAGAGGTCAAGTTTGTTTTTATTGCTCCGTTATCCTTTCTTTCAGCGCGTAAATCTTTTTCCATATTGATTATCTTTGAGTTCATAAGCGCCACTAAGGTTGTCAGGTCCTTCACATTGTCATTTAATTGCTCGTAGAGCTTTAGAAATGGAGCAAGCGAGATTCCAGTTGCTGACATTAAGACCGATTGTAGGTCTTTGGTGAAGTTCGCATCAAGCCTGACTTCTGAGTTGCGGTCTTTTTTATGTGATTGAATTTTGGATCTCCTAACTTTTGGAAAGTCACGTTCTATGATTGAAGAAGCAGTTGAACAAGTCTCGGAGGAGGAAGAGGTGGAAACGTGAGAGTCACGCTCACAGGTGTTATATGCAAGATTTTGTTTAGCACTTCTGAAGTGGATTGGGCGTATTGTCGCATTTGCCTGTCTTTGAGGGGCACGAGCCTGGGAACAGGATATACGGGGTGAAGCCGGACAAACAACATTTTCTTCATTTTGCAGAGCGATTTTCCAATTACGCAGAGCATCAGATTTTGTGCTAGACCATTCTGCCCCTGGCTGAGTCTCATGGTTGGGCGCCGTAGGCGTCTGCTGGTTAGTTATGCTACGGTCTCCTCTAGATGTGAGATTGCAGGCTTTGTTTATTTGGGGAAACTCTTGCGAAGTTTTGTTTACAACTTCTATCGAGGCTCTACTGTTTTTAGGGTGTGCTGGAGAAACACATCCCTTGTTTAGAACATGTAAGTGCTTGTCGAGAGGGCAAAATACTTCATCTTCCAACGCCGAGTTGGGCATAACAGGGTCCAGTTCATCCATTCCGTGTATAGAATGGCCGTGTGGTTTCATGGTGGGCGGGAGTGATGAGGTACGCAGCTCTGGCAGAGGGGCCTCTTTCCAGATTGGATCCAGGCAGTCGTCACAGCTACCGTTATTAGAGCATCCTCTCATAGTGTGTGCGCGCCACGCCAAAACCATCAGTTTAGGTAGTTTGTTTGAAGAAGAGTTTAAGGAGTGGGCGTCAGTAAGGAGCGCCGCGTTTCGAGAACTTGTACACGGCCTAGCCGCAACCTCAGCCTCTGTGTCACAGGCGTCACACTCGGTCGACACAGCGGGCGTGATGACGGGCACACAAGAATCCACTCCGCGTCTTGCCTCTCTCTCAGAGCACACAGAGCTGGCAGTTGGATCAGGCGCCGTCGTGCTGACAAGAGAGTCAGTCGAAGGCTCGAGGTGAGAGGGACCACTCCGAGGGTCGCCCACAGGCGAGGAGGCCCCGACCCCCACCAGAACTGACCCACCCTTTCCCAGGAGGGATGGGATCCCCGATCCCACACGCTCGTCCATGAGGCCACCAGCCCCAAGGCCGCCAGGCGCACACTCCCTCTCACCCCGCTCGGCTCTCCCATCACTCGCCGAGCATAGTGACGTCACACTCGATGTGAGCTTGCTCGCATCAGTCGCCAGTTTGTGTGACACGGGGGGAGACAGGTATGGGGGATCGAGGGGTGAGACGGGCCCTGCTAGGTGATTTTCAGTATTATCAATATTTGACGAGTCCACCTGCAGGGTAAAGGAGGCTATTGGAAATATAGAGGATGTAGAAGGTATAGAGACTGTCATTGGAGTGGCGGCATGTACTGCGTTTCTCCTTGCACTTTTATTCTTCAAGCACGTCAATGACAATCCTACGTCTTCAGGATCTCCCACAAAAGTTCTGGTAAATTCACTTACGGTGTCATTATGTCTAATCAGTTTTGTACTTACTCGTTGGCCAAGGCTCACGTCAGTCAGATTAGATGCTGAGGCGGAGACGGAGTTCCAACGTCGCAGTTGCAGCCTTGTGTGGGGTGGGGAAGGCAAGCGGTCTCCGCAGGTGCCTGTTTTCCCGCGTTTATGCGATGATCCATCCATTATGGCAGGCCCGCAGGCCCTCGCCCGAACACCAGAACACCAAAACACACTGCGCACACCGCGCGCTCCGCGTGTGCTAGGGGTTTTATGCAACTTCCTCCTGGAAGCAGTAGTGGAAATAGAAAACAGACTTCCAAGTGTCCCAGAAACAGCAGCAGCAGAAAGAGCCTGGGCAGTCTCAGTCTCACCAAAACACACTGCGCACACCGCGCGCTCCGCGTGTGCTAGGGGTTTTATGCAACTTCCTCCTGGAAGCAGTAGTGGAAATAGAAAACAGACTTCCAAGTGTCCCAGAAACAGCAGCAGCAGAAAGAGCCTGGGCAGTCTCAGTCTCACCAAAACACACTGCGCACACACTTATTCGTCGAAGACAAAGAGTGGTGGGAACCACTTCGGGACCTAGACCTATGTTTTCGCCTTTCGCGTCAAGGACATTTCTCCTCATGCGATCTCGACTCGACGGTTGAGGCTTTTCGGTCAGGCTTTCGACCCTGTAGCTTTGCCTTCCTCTCTCGCAAGGTCTTGCCCGTCATTGCCTAACACTTAGTACAGGCCTCCATGTTGTGGTTTTTTCTGAGGCACCACAGACATTCTCGGTGCAGATCCGTAATCGACATTTTGGAACCGCAGGTTTTACATTCTTTGAACCCCGAACGCGGGGTAGTCGGGGTCGACGTCAAGGACATCTCGAATTTCTTCTTCCACAATAACTGCGTCACAGAACTATCGAGGCGCGCCGAGTCTCTGAAGCAACACGTACTGCAGAAAAAATTGAACTGAGGCCAACAGGTGCTGCGCGTACTACTTGTATACCCAATGACGTCACCCTCAACGGAGGCCTTCGAGGGACCTCGACTCGACATCGACATCGACGCACAGCGCCCTCTGCCGAGAAACATTTTCCAAAGCAGCCAAAGCTGGATGGAATACATCTAAGATGAGGAATACGTTGGAGGACACAATCCATTCGAAATCCTCATTATCATTTTCCACATTTCCTGGGATAGTAGTTGTAACAGGCCAACTATCCAGACTTTTGATTATTCAACAATCTTGAAATTAGTTCATTTGTCTTTCCTTTAACAGGGAGATTCCTGACTTTACACATTTCTTTCAGTTGCTCTACTGTTAAAATGATCAGGGCTTTGATGGCTCTTGACACCACCAAAGCATTTGACAACGTGGATGTCATGATGCCTACCCCCGGGCATCAGGGCCAAGGCCCTCAGCTCCGGGAGCAGGCATCCAGACATTTGTTTAAACCTCAGCAGCCCCGGCTAGGGGCTGTCTGGGTTCAGTCCTTGTGCCTTAGGCGCCAGGCTCATCATAGAAATCAGTCCTTGCGCCATCAGCGCCAGACTCATAGACTTTACATACCTGATGCAGACCATGCTGCAAAAGAGTCCAAGCCTACATGAGGCCTGGATGGGACTATTTTGTTACAGGGACTATTTTTTTTACTCGGGCGTGGCTCTAGGGAACTTCTTACCGGGAACTACTTTGGAGGCTACTTTGGAGGCTATTTAAACCACACCCGAACAGCAGCACATGCTTCGCGTTATTCTGCATCCAGCAGCGTGACGCACACCGTGCCTGCAGCCAGCATCCAGTCTTCTGCCACGCCCGCGTGCCTGCAGCCAGCATCCAGTCTTCTGCCACGCCCGCCTCGAATCCGGAGCTCCTAGAATAAAGAAGAGGAAAAGGACAAGGTTAGAAAACAAACTTATTTCAAATTCCTCACCTAATTCCGGAACCATTTTATCTCCGGACCTGGAAAGTACATCAGTCCTGCACGCGTCGCTTTGCCAGCTCCAGCACGGCACCATACTCACCAGTTCTCACAGCACCTTTCGATCCATCATTTCTTCGCCGTAATCAGGCACCTACGGGACACAAGAAAAAACAAGGTGAGCCAAGGGAATCAACAAATACAACCTCTTACCACCATAGACTTACCTGATTTACCACCGGCAGTATTATTCCATAACTCTCCACATTTTCATATTCCGCATCTGTAAAGAGGGAGAAAAACAACACGTTAACGCATGCAATAGTTACCGGAGAGCGTTGGGTAACACAGACTCTTACCTGAATGCCAGCAGCAGCTACGAGACCTTCTTCTCACGAACTCAGTTGCAGTTTAAGGAAGGAAGGGGACAAGAGTGAACATCGGGCACATTGAACTCTTTGAACTTGATACTTACCAATCCCGCCAGGGACTTCAGAGTCAATACTTACCGGAACTCTCCCAATGCCTTCAAACCAGTGGAGTAACTGGTATCTACGCGCCCCTGCAAGACACGCAGGATGGCGAGCTCATCTTTTACGAACATAAGGTGAGGTTACTAAGGGGATATCGGAGGTGATTAGTGGGGAAGAGCGAGAACAGTTGGGAGGCCATCACTAAAACCCACAGGTGGTTAATCCATGTCTCCACTTGAAGGAAAATACTTCTTCGGGTCCAGCAGACAAGACTAGGCGGGCCAGTCCAGACAGTCATCTCTGCACTACGCATCACGTTGAAGGAGACCGCAGCTGTCCGGGTCCGATCGACACCCCTGTGGGGTCCAGGTGAGCGTAACAGTGGACTGGTCCTTCATGCATCTTACTTTGGAGGCCTTTGATTTGGCCCGGCATTCCAGACAATGGTCCTGGCTAACTATAAAGCGCCAAAAACTCTCCTCAGAATTAATCGCTCATTATCTGCCCCGATCTCTCTGACCTGCGGGACCAGACAAGGCTGCCCCCTATCTCCACTGCTGTTCGCGCTCATCATGGAGTCGTTCGCCCAAAGGATCAGACAGAACAGCTATATCAGGGGCCCTCACTCCAATCTGTCGCAGCATAAAATTGCCCTATACGCAGATGATGTGCTGCTCACGATCTCGGAACACTGCACCTCATTACAACATGCCATATCCAAAATAGCCA
Source organism: Ambystoma mexicanum (assembly GCF_040938575.1). Lineage (NCBI taxonomy): Eukaryota > Metazoa > Chordata > Amphibia > Caudata > Ambystomatidae > Ambystoma > Ambystoma mexicanum. Next base: position 1,466,913,867 of record NC_090931.1, on the reverse strand, counting down.
GCTACGGCGAGGCTTCGCCATTAACTTTACCAAATCGGTGGCCCTGAGCATAGGTCTCTCCCCAGAGGAGCGGGAGGCCCTGATCCTAATGTGCCCAATTGTATGGAAGAGAAAGTCCATCCCCTACCTAGGGGTCCAGATCTCGGCAAACCCGAGGGACACATTTCAAGCTAATTTCCCAAAGCTCTTCAGAGAATTCGAAGATGACTTGAAACGCTGGGCATCTCAAGAAATTTCCCTAATGGGTCGCATAATGGCCTGTAAAATGAACCTTTTACCAAGATTCCTCTATGCCTGTCCATCCCTCCCAGTAGCAATCCCAACGCCTGACCCAAATGAGTTACAGAAGAAGATGCTCCAGTTCATCTGGAAGGGCAAAAAAGCCAGAATCTCCCAGAAGACACTAGTAGGGGATGCAAGATTCAGGGGTCTGGGGGTCCCCTACCTGCAGGCCTACAGGGCGACAGCACAACTAGCTCACGTCCGCGCCTGGCAAATAGTCTCTGACCGCCCAAGATGGGTGGAACTTGAGCAATCACGGCTCCCGCTCCCCCTCAGATTCCTTCCGCACATCCCACCCGCCCTCAGAGAACACGGGAAGGGCCTCCTGCTGGCAACCAAACACATGCTGGCCTCCTGGGATTGGGCATTGAGACATAAGGGGATCCCAAGGGAACTGAGCCCCCCATCTCCAATTTTCCATAACCCAGCCTTTTCACTCGGGACGCATCCGCAAAACTTCCAGAATTGGATAGCGGGAGGCCTCGAAACTTTGGACTAACTATATGAGGATGCCGTCCCCCGCAAATTTGTGCAATGTAAGGATTGTTTCCAACTTCAGGAGAGGGACAGGTTCACATACTGTCAGCTACGCCACTGGTTTTCACACCCGCAAACCCTCCAAGAAGTCCTCGAACTAACCCTCAAGGACCTCCCAGCTCGTGGCAGAATATCCACCCTATATAGATGATTTTTGGGGGACTTCTTGGCCACAAAGACCCGGCCCAATGAGAAGCGGGCTTGGGACACCCGCTGGAAGACCAGGCCTGGGTGGACATTTGGAAACTAACTCACGCAGCATCCACTTGCGTCACCAATAGAGAATGCGCGTATAAAATTCTACTGCGCTGGTACTAATCCCCTCTCAGGCTCCATCACATGAGCCGCTCCCTCGACCCCCTTTGCTGGAGAGGATGTGGCCGACCGGGCTCTTTCTTTCACATGTGGTGGGCGTGCCCGAAGGTCCAACAGTTTTGGAAACTATGCCTAGCGGTCATCGAACAAATCACCCGGACTCCACTCCCCCCTCGAGCTTGGGCCCGTTCTCCTGGGGACCCCGATCCCAGGGATTTACCCACGCTCTGGAAACAAAGCCAAACTACTGACCCAATGCCTCCTGGCGGGGAAAACAGTGAGCGTCCGCTTCTGGAAAGCTCTGGAAGGCCCCTCGATGATCCAATGGTGGGGGAAACTATGGGACATCTTGATCGCCGAAAAGGTGACAGCGGCAAAAGCTGGAATCCTTCACCGCTTCCAAAACATCTGGGCCCCCGTGCTGGAATATGATCAGAGATTCCCCGCTCTAACCTTCAAGCCCACTACGGCCCGGCGAGTCCTGGGGGACCACAACGCCACCTGAAAGGGGAAGCATGATCAAGGTAGACATAACGAAGCACAAACTTGTGGGAAGCATACCTGTATCAAGGGCAGGGGAGGGTGAGGGGTGGAGGGACGTCGAGGTGAATGAATATGAGCCATGTTACATGTTGTACTTATCGTAAGCTTGTTATCTTGCCTTGGTTTAAAATAAACATATATTTTTTTTAAATGATCAGGGCTTCCTGCCTGAATTTATACATATCTGGCAAGGTTAATATTGCTTTTCTAGTGGAGCTTAGCCTTGTGAAGGTTTTTAGTTGAACAAAAGTAAAGCAAATTCTCAATGCAACAACTCTACAATATATCCTCACCGCCTGCCACCGGTGTTAGGCAAAGTTGTATGCAGTACCCTCTGGGACCACTACACAACTCTGACTACAGGTGTAGGCAACCCAACCTTTGGTATAAGCTTGTACTACAAAGTTTTGGTAGTGTGTTGAGCAGCCAGGCTTATTTCAAGAGGGGTCAATATGAACTGTAGAGGAGTTACACAGAGAATTAAAGTTACAGGCATTCAAATTAACTCTTACACTCAAGGTTTCTTGCATAAACAATTATCAATTTATCAGTCAGTTAGAACAAGCCTTCTTCAGAAGGCAGCAATATAATAGTAACACACAAATACACTTCAATACTGTACACTCTTAGTTTCTAAATCAGTAAAGACCCTTTTGGGATGGCCCACAGACGCAACCTACACCCAGAGGTGACTTCAAGAACTAGGGTGCTGGGGACATTAATATCTTACTGTCATTTAGAATACTCTTAAAAGTTGGTAAAAGGCAAAAAGGTTATTAGAACAAGAGACCACAAATATTCTTAAGTAGGCAAATAATTTTAGATTTTCCTAAAAGAGTCATTCAGTTCAATAGGCTAAGCCAAAGTCAATGGGCAAAAGTCTTGTATAGGATGAAGCACTTCTGGTAAGTAAATGGAAAAGTCTTTGCACAAGTTCTTAGGAGTCTTTGATGAAAAGAAGAATCAAATGTAGGGCAACAAGCTGATTAGACTTCTTAGTTGCAGAAGTGGCAAGCACTCTACAGTAAGAGGTAAGCTCTCTCAGACTTTTTACAGTACCTTAGAAATGAAGAAAAGATGCAGCCGATGACTTATGTTCCTGTGCAGCTCTGCAGATCTCGCTGTTACTGGTCCTCAGTCGTGGGGACAAGAGGGAGGACGTCTGGGTACTCCTGCAATGCACTGGGACGGTCAAATCTCGCAACCAGCAAACTTCACTTTCAGTGGATGTTCAGTGTTTCAGCTCCTCGTGTCTACCGCAAATAGCAACACTGCGGTTCCTGGCTGTTGAGATGGACTTTCCTTGCTTCTGGGGTCCTGCTCGGTCAGTCCTGCTTCCTGGGAGTCCGGAGGATCTTCCTGAAGCTCTAGGCCAGCTTAAGAGCAACACAAACAATCTGGTGTTCCTCTCCCTGGCTATATGGTTTCCAGCAGCAACTCTGTGGAAATTCAACCAGCTCCGAGATGGATGTCCAGGTGGCTTACTTTGGAGTTGACTGGTCCCACCAACTCAAGGGGAGAAGTCGTCTGTGCAGGGGCTTCTCTGTCAGCAATGCAGCAGGGCTTCACCGGGAAAAAATAACGGTCCAGGAGTTGCAGCAGGCGTCCTCTTCAAGTTCTTCTTCGTTCCTTCATCCAGTGGTCGACTCTGCCTTCCAAGCCAAAAGACTCGCCTTTTATACAGTTCTCTCCCATTCATTCCAGCCTAGCTGTCAGTCACCCAGCAGGGTGGCTGTCCTTGTCGGACAGTCTGCCGACCAATCATCATAGAGTGCATGTGGGTCACCTAGGAGACTAAGCACAGGGAGTTTTGGGCACCTCCCTCACTGTCTGCCTACCCCAGACACCCTGGAGCCAGAGGAGGGCTTCACTCGTGAATCCCGCCAAAGGCAAAATGAACAAAGAGACCAAACCTAGTTTGGCGTGCAGGTAATTCTCAAGAAGCACCTTTCCACAAAGAAATAGCAAAAAAGGAGACCGGGGGCCATTTTGACAAAGATGGCTCCCGTGGGTGCTTTACTGTAGCTGTGAACGCAGTCCGCGGTAAAGGCACACCCTGGTAGTTCAAACGAAACCACTGCACCAGCCATTCAGTGCGAGAAGGGTAGCATAAAATATTTTACATGAGAAACTAGACAAAGGGGATACTAGGTAACCCCTTCAGCACTCTATTGTGAAATAGGGAGTGCTGGGTGTAGAAAGTTACAATGGTAAGTCAATTTCAGTTTACTGTTCTTGGAAACAGTAGTTTATCCAAGAGAAGGTATTTAAACCTTTGGGAAATCTGGAAGACTTCCCTGTGCCACTGCACTGAAGGTGCTGTGTGACACAATGTAAAAGATCATGCCTATAGAGTTTGTCAGACTCCATAACCAAAAGAAACAGTGTTCTAAATCACAATAAAATATATGAGAGAGTGGGAAAAAGGGTCACACTCTCTCAAGGTTAAACAAAATCAAGTCCTCAAGATCCAGCAAAGTTGCTGGGGGTCTCTGAGGTGGAGGGAATTAGCACATTTCTCCCTAACAACCGACCTCTACTAAAAGAAACTATTTGCCAAAACTGGTGTATCACGATCAATGGTTTATCTCGCCATAAATCCTATAGTGAGTATGGAAAGAGATTCTTCTGAAATGTATGTATCTGATTCCTATTCATAAAATACATGCAGCATACATCCGCTTTCGTCTTAATCATTATCCCACCTTAGAGATGGTAGGTACTTGATATTTAGAGGCAGGGTCCATGTTATATTGTAGATTATGTGAGGTTACGTCCATTCAAGAAACCTTGAAGCATTTGGTCTTGGATTGTACTCGGCTAGAGGCAATAGGAACTAAATATTTCAGCTTAGTAGTTCCCACTGATTGCAATTACTGGGGGGAGACTTTCTGGACCCAGTTGATGTGGTGTGACTGTATATCACTCATAATGGCACTACACAGCTTTCTGGTGGAGACGTTCAGCAGAATAGACGAAATTAGTCAGGGAACATGAATGTGTTACAATGTACAAATCATTTTAAAAAACAGGAACTATTGAGTATTTATATTGTTATTACGATTATGATTTTTTTGTTAATTTTTAAAAAATATCTTTAGCTGTTTGAATTTGTTATGTTTTCTCTTGTCTTGCAAATGTGCAATGTGAAAGGTTTGTCTAATAAAAAAACCAATAACAAAAAAAGAACAAAAGAAGAGAAACCCCTTTTAGCAATAGGGATAGTGAGGCATTTACTTTTAAATTGAACCATGTCCTCTGCTCCGGGTCTTACTTCTGGTTCGCAACACAGGTCATGCCGTTTGAGCTCTGCAATGCCCTAGTGGCTTTTCAGTTTTTTATAAAAGAGGTTCTGTGTGAATAGCTGGACATTTCTGTGGTGGTCTATATCAACAACATCTTGATTTTCTCTACTAAAGATCTAGCTCAACATGAAGATCATACCTGGAAGGTGTTGGGGAAGTTAAGAGATAATCAGTTATTCGCTAAATTAGAAAGAGTCAATGTCACACAGAATAAGTGGAATTTGGGATTTCCCCAGAGGGCCTAGAAATGGATACTAGTAAAATCAAAGTAGTAAGGGAGTGGCTAACACCCACATGCGTCAAAGATATCCAAAGCTTTTTAGGCTTTGGTTTATCATCAGTTTATTCGCGAATTCACTCACGTTGTAACCCAATTACCAGAGTGCTGAAAAAGGGGCTTACATTTGGTTGGATTGCCAAAGCAGAAGAGGCTTTTCAATTTCTCAAGAGCAAATTCCGTACAGGGCTAATGTTACAACATACGGATGTGTTTTTTTGTTGAGGCGGATGCTTCCGATGTGATAATGGGAGCAGTGTTATCACAGAGACATCAGGCCACCGGTCAACTGCATCCAGTACTTCTTTTTCAAAGTAATTCACTTCAGCCGAAAATAATTATACGATTTCGGATTGAGAGCTGTTGGTGAAAATGACCAGCATTCGAAGAATGGAGGCACTTCTTGATGGGAGCTAAACATAAGGTGACAGTATTAAGTGATCATAGAAAGATGACATATTTGCGCTCAGCTAAGACCTTAACCCAGAGGCAACTTTGGCAGTGCTTGTTTTTTGCTGAGCATGGTTTTATCATCACTTTTAAACCTGGGTGCCAAAACAGTAAGGCAGATGCCTTATCTAGATGTCTGCCTAGTAGTGAAAAGGTGGATCCATTTTCCCCAGTTTCTTTATTGGGGGAAGTAGAGAAGACAACTGACATTGGTGATAAGATTCCTCGACTAATGACTCCCGAACAATTAGAGATCCTACTAGACAGAAAAAGGAGAACCTTCCTTATTTTGATACCAAATTGTATTTACCCACAGAAGATTTGACAGAAGAGGTATTAAAACAATGTCATGATTCTCCTTTTTGCGGGAACTCCATGATATAGAAAAACATTAGCACTTCTACAATGGAGCTTTTGGTGGGAAAGTCTGAGGGTTCCTTTACCAATTCTACCTCGTCCCTGGCATATGGTTTACATAGATTTCATTGTAGATCTTCCATTGGATAAGGGGTGTACAAACATCCTAGGGGTTGTGGATGTTTCAACCAACGCTGAGCACTTCATTTATGATTAAGGGCTTAGCTACAGCAACTTCTTTAGCTCAATCATTTTTGCAGAATGTTCTTCGACTACATGGCTTGCCGAGTCAGGTGATCTTGGATATGCACCTCAAATTTGTTTCCTGTTTGCAGGTTCTGGCATGCTTTCTGTAAGGTGTTGGGAATGGGGGTGAGTTTGACCACGAGCCATCATCTCGAAGCAAATGGGTGATTGGAAAGGAGTAACCAAGAACTGGAGAAATATTGGCAGTGTTACATAAAATCTGGTGAAAGTTGGGTGGACTTAGTAGGGGGGGGGAGAGAGGAGAGAGAGAGAGAGAGAGAGAGAGAAAGAGAGAGAGAGAGAGAGAATTTTATTTTCCCCAGCGACAGTCAGGTTAAAGTTACACGCTAGTTTAAAGATTCATCCAACGTTTTCATGTTAATCTCATAAAACATGCGCTAAGAGAGCCCATTTCAGGGAACTCCTGGTCCAGTGGTCACAGAAGGTCCAGGGAATGAGTATGAAGTACAGGCAAATCTGGACTCCAGAGTGCTTAGAAGGACATTGCAATACTTGGTGGATTGGAAGGAGTATGGTCCTGAAGAAAGATCATGGGAGTTAAAAGAGAATGTTCATGCCCCTCTGTTAACTCGATTTCCTCATCTAAACCCACAAAAGCCAGGCCCTGAAACAGGGCCCTATGGGGGGGGTAAGGGGCAGTGACAGATTTTGACAGGGAAGGAACCCCAAAAGGCAGGCAAGAGGGGTTCACAGAGGGGCGGTGGAAGGGAGGTGTTAGGCAGAATTGCATGCAGTACCCTCTGGGACCACCACATACAATTAGGACTACATGTGTAAGAAAAACCAACCTTTGGTATAAGTCTGCACTACACAGTTTTGTGGTAGAGAACTGAACAGCCTGACTTATCTCAAGAGGGAATGTTAGCAGTACAAGGATGTTACACAGAGGTCTAACAATCACAGTGGTTCAAGTAGACACTTACACTCAAGGTTTCTTGGTAAAACACTTATTAATTTATTACACAATCATTTAGAAAACATTCACTAGAGGGAGGCAACTTAATATCATACACAAATATACTTCAACACCAAAACAATTTGTTTCTGAGTAAATTAGGCTCCCCTGAAATAGGAGCAAAATAGCATTTCAGTCACTTTAAAGAGGGGGGCAAAGGCACAAGTTAATAGGATAAATCACAAATACTTTCTTGGGCAGTGCAAAGAGTTTCAGTTCACTAGAGGACTCGATTCAGTTCAATAGGCCTAGGCCAAAGTCAATGGGCTAGTGTCTTGGATAGGAAAGAGCAGTTCTTGAAGTAAACAGTAAAGTCTTTGCCAAATTTCTCAGAAGTAGTTTGTACGAAAAAGAATCATATGTCGGGTCACAAGCCGATTAGGCCTTCAAGTCGGGAAAGTTCCACAAACTTTCACCGCAAGAGTGGCGTTCTCTCAATCGGGTTGGCACAGTAGACCTTAATATGAAGCATAACATGCAGCTGAGGACATTGGTTCCTGGCAGTTCCTGCAGATCTCGCTGTTCCTGAGCCTCAGTCGTGGGGACAAGCGGGAGGACGTCGGGGGACTGCTGAACTGCACGGGATCGTTGGAAAAGCTGACAAAATGGAGTCACTTCAGTTTGAGTAGCTGTAGTCAAGCACACAAGCTGGTGTCCTTCCCCCTGGTTAATCCTAAGCAGCACTGAGAATGGTATCCAGGTGGCTTACGAGTTGATTGGTCCCACCAACTCAAAGAGAGAAGTCGTCCTTGAAGGGGCTTCTCTGTCGAAAGAAGCTTTGGCAATTCGGACCTGCAGCAGGGCTTCTGCGGGCAAACCAACCGTCCAGGAGTTGCAGCAGCCGTCCTCTTACAGCTCGTCTTCTGGTTCTTTCATTCCAGTGGTCGAGTCTGCTTTGCAGTCCTAGAGACTCAACTTTTAAACGGTATCCTCCCATTAATTCCAGCATAGCTGCCACTAACCCAGCAGGGTGGCTGCACTTGCTGAACAGTCAGCCAGCCAATCACGCCACAGTGCATTTGGGTCTGCTAGGAGACTAAGCACAGGGAGTTTCGGGCACCTCCCTCACTTCCTGCCCACCCCAGACACTCGGCGCCAGAGGCGGTCTTCAGTCCAGAAGCCCGCCAAAGACATGAAAACAAAGGGACCAAACCTATTTGGCGCGCAGAGACAAACACTAGAAGGACCTTTCCAAAAAGAAATGGTGAAAAAAGAAGACCGGGACCTGTTTAAACAAAGGGGCTTAAGGTGGCATCTTGAAAAACATGGCACATGCGATTTTTAGCTACCGGTTTACGCGGTCGGGGAAAATCATGGTAGTTCGTTGTAAAACCACTGCCACCAGTCATTTCGATAGAAAATGGTAGCATTTGACTGCTACATGAATTTCTAGACATAGGGGATACTAGGTAACCGCTCCAGCACTCTATAGGAAGATAGTGTGTGCTGGGTCTAGGAATTTAAAAAGACTAGTAATGTCAATTTAACCATACATCCTCTGGGAAACAGTAGTTTATCCCAGGGAAGGTATTTAAACCTGTGGGAAGTCTAAAAAAACCATCCCTGTTTCACTGCAGTGAAGTTGCTGTGTAACGCACATGAAAAGATGCCTATGGAGTTATCTTAAAACTCCATAATCAAAGAACACAAGAGTAAAACATACATCAAAATACATGAAAGAGTGGGAAAAAAGGCTCACACTCTTTCCAGGTAAAAAAATAAAGTCCTCAAAATCCAGCAAAGTTGCCAGGGGTCTCAAAGGTGAAGGGAATTAGCACATTTTATTTTTAATTTTTCAATTAATTTTATTCAAACCGAACAACAATACAAACTATCCCAACACGCAGTGTAGTTTACAACAATTCCATTAAACACCATTTGTATTTCCATTTTGCCACTGCTTCCCAGGTCCCACCCTCCATTATGAGCCTATTTATACTTCACGTTCAACATCTGCTACATGTGGCTGGGTCTCACTATCATCGGATTCCGTCGGGTCCGATATAAATTTCCATGCCATCAAGGTACCTACTTCTTCCTCCCCACTCATGCTGCTCGCCTCCTGCCATACTAGCGTTTCGGCCTCCGCCCATTTCTGTAACTCCCTCCACCATACCTCCACCCGTGGCTTGTGGCACTTCTTCCATCCCATGGCGATCCTCCGTTTTGCTAACATGTATGCCAAGTTTCTCAACATGTTTAAGTTTCCGTGGTCTGGGGAACCCTCCCAGCAAGAAGGCCCAGGCCGTATCTATGACAAGCGTGACCCCTTTTGTCACTAATTAGTGTGCCACTTCCCCCCAGAAACATTTGATTACTGGGCATGACCAAAACATGTGTGTCATGTCAGCATTTTCCATGTCGCACTTAGGGCACTCCTGTCGCCCAGCGTTTCGGAACTTGTATATCCTCAGAGGGGTCATATATGCTCTATGCGTTATGTACAGCTGTATTTGTTTAAGTCTGGCGTTTCGTGACACTTTTTTTGTGATATCCCAGGGCGCGTTCCCACATCCCATCTCCCATTGGGGCCCCCATCTCCTCCTCCCAATCAAGTCTCAAATGTGTCAATTCCTTCCCCACCTTGGTCATTACCATCTCATACAATCTAGAAATCTCATGCCTCCCTTCCGATATGTCATATATTGCCCCCACAGTAGCATCTGGTTCTTCTGCCAACACTGTTTCAGGCCACGTTTTCCGAATTTTCTGAACCATCCTATGGTATGTAACATATTGGCCAGTATGTAATCCCACCTCCTCCCCAAGTTCTTCGAAATCTCTAATGGTCCCCTCTTGCCAGATGTCCCCTAACGTTACCAGCCCCACCGATTCCCAGTAGGTTCTGATAATCACCCTCAGCTGCTTGTCTCCTCCTGCTAAAGTGACCAGCGGTATTTGCGGGGAGCACGGGAATGGGTCCTCCATCATCCGACACGCTCGACGCCACATTTTCCACCCCAACATCATCATCATCCTAGGGCGCTCCTTCATATCTGTCTCAGGCAACCATATCATTTCCCTTAAGTAAAATGGGGTACAAACCCGCCCAAACAACCTATGTTCAGGGGTCACTTCATCGGAGAGCCAATTGGCCACATATTGTAATTGACTTGCTATATAGTAGACCTCAAAATTGGGCAGCCTGATACCCCCCTTTTCGTAGAAGTTCTGCAACTTCCATAGCGCTACTCTATTCGGGTACCATGCCATAGGAAGTCCCTGCACACACTATTCAGTTTAGCGAAGAACTTCTTGGGTATCATATGAGGGATATTACTAAAATAATGTAAAAGCCTAGGTAGGACCACCATCTTAAGCATTGCCCCCCGTCCCATCATAGCTAGGGGCAACTTCTCCCAAAACTTCATGCATTTCTGGATTTTCTCAACAGCTACCTCGGTGTTGTGCTTATGTTCTTCTTCTGCGGTGTGATACACATCTATGCCAAGGTAATGGAAAGAACCAATCACCCATGGTATCTAACACCAGCAACCTTTCCTCCGGGGTCCCCTTATAGCTACCTAGCGGGACTATACTAGATTTTTGAGGATTTACCGTTATGCCGGACAACCCCGCGTATTTCTCCATCACTTCAAGGATATATTGAAGATTCTCTTCCGGGTATTTCAAGTATAGTAATAAATCATCCGCATATAAGGATATTAGATGCCGCTCCTCCCCAACCTCAATAAATATCGTATCGTATTGTTGCCTGAGGTATATCGCTAGGGGCTCCAGGGCTAGGATGTAAAGCATCGGGGACCAGGGGCACCCCTGCTTGGTACCTCTACTAAGCTGCCATCTCTCGGATATCACTGATCCCGTTCGAACTCTGGCTAACGGCTCACTGTATAGCATTTTCACCCACCTGATAAAACCCGGCCCTACTCCGTAACCTCCCAGGGCCGCCAGCAGCCATGGCCACTTAACGGAGTCAAAAGCTTTTACTGCGTCTAGGGATACAATCGCCATTTAGCCTTCATTTCTATCCGCCCATTCGATCACACGGTGGAGTCTCCTATGATTATGGGTTATATTCCTATTCAGGACGTAGCCCGTTTGATCCGGGTGGATTAATTTACTAATTACTCTCTGCAATCTGTTTGCCAGGACAGCCGTCAGTATCTTGCTGTCCTGGTTCAGCTTCGACAAAGGCCTGTAGGAGCTACAGCTACACCCCGGTTTGTTGGGTTTAGGGAGCGGTATTATGCTTGCTTCTCTGAGTGACTCCGCCAACCTTCCCATCTCAAACGCTTCGTTAAGCATGTCTAGCATTGGGAGGAGCACTTCTTCTCTATATACTTTATAAAATTCGCTAGGGAACCCATCTGCTCCTGGGGTCTTACTGGTGGGCAACTGCCTCACAACCTCCTCCAACTCCTCCAGGGTAATTGGCGCATCAAGCTCTTCTCTCTCCTCATCACTTATCTTAGGTAGTCCTATATCTTCTAGTGTTTCGGTTACTCCCCTCCTTGTCTCTGTATAGCACCCTATAATAATCCGGAAATTCCTTGTTGACTCCTTCTTGAGTGTCTACTACATCGCCATCTTCTCTAGTTATTGTCCTAATCGGGGGTCTAGGGATCTCACTCTTGTACAGCCACGCTAAAAGCCTACCCGTTTTATCTCCTCCCGCGTGCTGTCTTTCTACATATATTTTATAATTGAGGTTACAGAGCCTTTCCCAGTGTTCCGTACATTGCTGTTGTAATTTAAGTACTAGCTCAGTGTCCACACTGCCACTTTCTAATGTTCTTTCTAGTTCATCTTCAACTCTTTGTAGGTCAGCCAGTACCCCACCTTGCAGGCCCTTTGACTTAGCTATGGCTGCCCCCCACATCATCACCTTAAAAGCTTCCCACAGTGTACCCGCCAAGACAACACTACCAGTATTTGTTTCAAAATAATTAATGATCTCATCTCTTATGTCCTCACGAAAGACCGGATCTTTGAGTGCCTCCGCTCGGAGGCGCCATGTCGAGATCGACGCCCTCGGGGGGCAGTATTGCCACCCGAGGACCAGGGGCGAGTGATCTGAGAGGACCCTCGCCTTGTATTCTATTTGAATGCTCTCCGCAATTACATCCGGCGTGGCAAAAACATAGTCCAATCTCGTGTGTAGCTGCTGCGGGGCAGAATAATGCGAATATTGCCTATCATTGGGATGTTTTGTTCTCCATACATCTACCAAGCCAAAATCATCTAGTAACACCTGCAATGCTTTGGCCGCTGGGGTGGGCCTGTCAATCCTGCTATCAGATCTATCCACCTTGGGGTTCATTACACAATTGAAATCCCTGCCCCAAATAACCATGCTTCCCACACACATACTAAGGTTGGTGCACAGATTCCTGAAGTATGCCGCCGTGTTATGGTTGGGGGCGTAAATATTCACGATGCATACCTCTTTATTCTCCAACAGCCCTCTCAATATAACCATCCTCCCGTCAGTCTCAGCCACTTCCTGTATTAGCTGAAACGGGACATGAGGCGCCACCCAGACAAGCACTCCCCTAGCGTAAGCAGAGTACGACGAACCCACCACAATCCCTTTCCATTTTTTCCCAACTAGCTCCAGCTTCTTCCGCGTCAAATGCGTCTCCTGTATCAATGCAACATCTATCTTTTGCCTTTTCAAATACAGCATGACCTTATTCCTCTTCATATAACTTAAGTCTCCTGACATTCCACGTCACTATGCTGAGATCTCCCATAGCGCTCTGATATCTTCCTCCCACATTTCCAAACCGAACCCTCCCGGTCATGCTATGCAGATACAACCCTTCAGCTCTTCCATGTAGGCTCATGTTTAAACTTAAACTCCCCAAAACTATGTACACCCCAAACTTCCCACCTCCCTTCCCTCCCCCCACCCAACCCTTCCCCAACAACGCCCCCTCACACTGTTGCCCAGCTCCATCCCTGGATCTCAGGCACCCCCACATCAAGCCCCGTCCAGCACAAACTTATGCTCAGGGCTCAGTAGGGTAAAGTCGCCCTAATGGCCACTTAACTATTAGTATTTCGGGGGTGGGTTGCTTCCATCCTATTGCTCCTATTTCCAAATTTATTACGCATTGTGTTAACCCTATGCAGTTTCCAATTACAATTTACCTACTATATTCCAGTCCATGACAGGCACAAGGCCCGAATGCTATCCAGTGTTCAACCAGTCTCGCTTCCCGGTATAATCCGATACCCCCAATGTCCGTGGCACCAGTTTTTCAGCCGTCCTGTTCCTGCCGGTCACGGTCCACTTCTTGTTCCGGGCAGCCTTGCAGATCCAGCCACGTTACCACCTCCTCGGGACTGTCAAAGAAGAGCGCTCTGCTCTTATGTAACACCTTCAGCTTTGCCGGGTACAGGAGCATGTACTTGATGCCTGCTGCTCGAAGCCTCCTCTTGACGGCCACGTAGCTGTATCTCAGTCTCTGCACCAGCATCGTATAATCCGGGTATGCTGTAATGTTGGCGGATGGTTTCTGTATTGTCCCACCTTTACGGAAATATTCCAGGATCTTCTCCGTATCTCTATAGTTCAAGATCCACGCGATGATAGGTCTCGGCGGAGCCCCAGGTCGTGGTTTCCTCATCAAGGCTCGGTGCGCCCGCTCCGCCATGAATCCCTGCGAAAGCTTATCTGCTCCTATTTCTTGTAGGATCATGTTTTCCACGTAGTTTGTAGGGTCTTGGCCCTCCTCCCCTTCCGGCAGGCCGACCACCCGTATGTTATTTCTCCTGGCTCTTCCCTCCGCTTCTTCCACCAGATTTTCGAGGTTAGCAACCTGCCGTTTGAGCACATGAACTTCCTTTGCATTATTTGTGCTGACATCAGTATTGGTCTTTACGGCACTCTCCAGCCCACTTGTTCTCTCTGCCAGCCCCCTGACATCTTGCCGTAACAGGGTAAGTTCATTTTGGCCATTTTTCCCTGCAGGGCTATCCGTAAGTCCGCCATTGCCGCGCCCCACTTGGTGCTCAGCTCCGATATAGCCTCCAGGATTTGGTGCTTATCTCCTTCTGGAGCTTCTTCAGCAGTGGTCTCGGACGCGCTCCGCTCCGATGTTGTGGGAGTCCTCTGCGCTTTCGCGAAGACCTCCATTGTGGGTTGTTTGGTCTTGGTTCTCAGACTTTTCACCGACATGATGCAACCTTGCCCACGTGTCTAGCTCCGGCCCGGTGCCGCTTAGTTGTTGGGGTCTCTGTATATCAACCTACACCAATTGTTACACATGAAGTTGCTATTCGGGTGGATTGTAACTTTCCGCGTCACAATTACCTTTCAGTGTCAGTGCCCGTTATCAGCAGGGTGCTGTCTTCTGCGTCTTTAATGCTTCTCCCTGGTCTCTGCACCCATCAGAGGCCGATGGTTCATACAAGATGCATATACTCATTTGCTGCGTCCCAACCCTTACGAGGCCGCTTCACGGTCCACCAGTGTAATCCTTTGTTCAGGATCGGTCGCCATTTTGTTTCAGGCGGTACAGGTCTCGGCGTCACTTATTGTGTCCGTATTCGCTCATCCACTCCTCGGTGCGGCTTCGGGATGTAATCCCTGCATGCTCGACGCTTCCAACCTATTGTGGGAACACTGTCATTCTTCTTGTCCGTTTCGTGTATACATCGTCCTGGTCTAGTGGGAGCGCCAAGGACATGCCGCCTATCTCATGGCCCGGTGGCCCAACGCTGTGTACATCCTCTCGGGCTATTCGTTGTCTTCTCTCCGGTAGTCGGCTGCTCACTGTTCCATCTGCCGCTGCACGCCTGCAGTCCATTCACTGCCCGCTTGGCACCCGATTTCAAGTGCCGCTGGGGGTCCCTTTGTGTTGGCAAGCCACCATCTTAGTATCAATTGCGCCGCTCCCGGATCAGGACACAAAGTGGCCTAATTCCATCTGCTGTGTCCACTTTCTCCCGCCGATACGCTCATCTGCTGCCTGAAATATTCATCCAGATGCAGTATCTTTCTTCCGCTGGAATCAGCCGTCAACACATGCGTTTTGCTTCGAATCAATAAGTCGGATCATGGAGCTCCAAGGAATCGCAGCCTACTCTATGGCTGCTTTGCCACGCCCCCCGGGAATTAGCACATTTATGAGAATTCTCCCTAACAGGAGGTTGTGCTTTAGACATTTTGAGGGGGTTGTTGAGGTGATGAGTGAGCGAGAGCCTGACTGATGTACAGTAACTTCCTTCTCTTTCCTTAACTTAGATTCCATCAGGGAGGTGGGATAATCCCTTTCCAAGATGGTGGAGACCCTTCTCAAAACTGATTGGCAGAAAGGAAGCAATGAGGTAGTGAAGAATCTTGAGGTAGATTCGAAACTGCCATCCATCCAGGACATTGACTAGAGAGGTCATTTTCCCAGAGCTCCACGTGACTGAAGAAAGAAATTGAATAAGAAAAGATATGGCTGAAGATCAAAGACGACAGACAAATTCCACACTATCAAAGAGAATTGAAAACTCAAACCATTACTTCTGTTAAGAGACTAATGTTCAGTAACAAATTGTACAATGTCTATTTGAGTCTAGTTTTATGAGGAACTACGTAACCTGTTTACCTGCACAAAGTTGCAACTTTGTAAACAGCATCTTAAGCTGGCAATTCCTTGAATGCGTGTTTTTCCATTAGCGCGTGACAACAGGATTGGCGCATGTGGTGTCATTCTCGGGGAACCCACGGGTTAGATTCGGAAATAATAGCTCTAGTGAGTTTGCTGCATGAGGTGAGCTACGAAGAAGAGTGTGTTGGCACACATTAACGCGTTGCTTAGCAACTAAAAATACAGCGCAGAACCATGCAAGATAAAAGCACGAGAGCCGGTGGGAGCACAGTGAAGTCAAGACAAGTTCTGGTGCTAAAGCAAAGGTAGCGTAGTGAAGATGTGTAAAAATTCATAACAGCATTAAGAGTGGTGAACTAGTGGCATGAATAAATCTTAAGACTTAGAGAGGTAGAACATAACTTGTTAATGAGCTACAAATCAAGACAGTATCATTTGGGGAATTACATAATTCACTGCAGGAAAAAACCTAGTTCAGAAGACAGTTTTGCATTAAAAACAAATTAGAATTTAGCCTTCTAGCGTTATGAGGAAGTAACCAGGTAACATAGGAAAGAGGAGTTGTTATAAAGACTGGAGGGGGCATCTGTACTACTGTCCACTATATGGTTGGGGTAGAGGCACAGTGGCACCCCAGCCAAGGCTCTAAAAAGGCAATGGATGAGCAGCCAAGGTTGAGACTCAAGGGAGGTGATGCAGGCTGGTTCTTAGGTACAGTAAATCCCCAAGCCCCCCACAAAGGAATGTCCACACACTATGTTATGAGCTAACACAGTTCTTTTTATTAAAGAATAAAAAGTCAGGTGGATATATACAAATGAATAAGACTCACTTTGTACTTCAAAATCTAATCAAATAGTTAACTCAATATATACAGTTGTATGTGGTACCACAGTTACCCTTATATTCAGTTATAATGCACCAACTGCGGACAGTTATTAAAAAGCATTACAATTATTAGGCAATGTTTAACAGCATAGGCATTAAAGTAGAAATGTAGGCAATACTTGGAACATTGGCAGAATGCTTGTTTTGAGAATAAAAATACAATACTGGCCAAGGATCCCCCACCTGGGCAACCTGCAAGAAAAGGGTAAGTTGCACTTGGCTTTAAAAAAAATGCCCAGTCCTTATATGTTCAGTAATTGTCTGTTTCTTTATACAGATCCTACCAACCCAAAGTATTTGGGAAGTAACAGGAGAGCCGGGTCCAAGATGAATCTGGGACCCTTAGATGGAACCTAAGGGAGGAAGCTCCTCTTCCTCGTCACAGTACCTTGGGTGCCTTGGAAGGCAAAGTGGTGGAGTTTCTCGGTTTTACTTGACAATGCCCATCCAGGATGGATGCCTTCTGGTGTCAAGCAGGAAAAGGGAACCAAACAGTGTCGGAAAGGCAGCAGTGGAGGTCTGACGCAGTAGTCTCCTTGGTCGGATTGTTACGCCGGCTGTGGATGTCCCACAAAGATAAAACTTGCTGTGGACCTCGACAAGGCTTGTAAGGTGAAGATACATTCTTTGGTTTCCATGGATAACCTTCGGTGGCAGCGGGTTACGTTTTAAGAACTTCTAGAGCGCAACTGTGACCTGCAGGAAACCTGGTGCTATTAAAAGATCCAAAACAAGGAAATACATAACACCATGTGGTGGGTGCAGTGGCAGAAGTAGGTGTTGGGTGTCTTCAGTTTGCGGTTTGTCACAATTCGGTTCTTCGGTGCTGCAGCCGCGGCACGGATGACAGAATGGCTTCTGGTGAGTTGGACCCTAGCACTGGACTGGTCTACAGACCTCCCTAGAGAGGCAGTTGTACGCGTTATTTATAGAGCCTAACCCCTCACCTCCATCATACTGGAAGAACAGCAATAAAGCACAGTGCATGACACCTGGTATTATCTCAATACCACATCGAAGATATGAGAGACGTTATGCACTCAGACAACCTTATTGTATGTATGCTCGAACTGATGTGGTAGACATAAGCCTGCAGACACTACTGGATATAGAAGAATTATAAGTAAAGTCTGACATATGAAGAGTGATGCCACTGAAGAGAGAAGATACGTGGACACACTAAACCTGATGTATGGATATCTTAAGAATGAAGACGTAATGGAAGGAACGAAGTGAACACATATGTGAATGAAAAGGAAAACCATATATACTAAGAAGATAAGTGACAAGATATGTAATAGATGAATATACGCAGAAACGCAAGGTAGACAAGACCACGTAGAAGGTTTTGAAAACAGAAAATATAACATGAGTAAAGCAGCCATGTTGCAAAAATGGACGTCAGCATCGTATAATAGTACACGAGAAGCCTTGAGAAGGGAAACAAGACTTTAGTGCTGACAGGCACTGAAATACAAATTTGTGCAACAAAGGAAATTTGTTTGGCTCAGAATCAAGGATGCTGCAACAAGAGCAACTACATGGCTCAAAAGGATTATGCCCTACTCTGGTGACTGTGTGCATGCAATCTATTGTTAGTGCGTCTGATACTTCTACCTTTTAGTAGTCATTTTTCATAGTGATATTTGGCCCTAAACAAATAACTATTTGTATACATACTATCTAAGTGTAATCTGTGATTACCACAAGCTCACGACCTCTTGAGACTTAGCCTAGACCTCTCGTCAGTGCTACCTTGAACTGGTTTGGCTACAGCTCCCAGAGTTGTCCCTAATATAGGTTGGACTTCTATACATCTGTCAGCAAGGCCAGAGTATAGAAAATCAGTCCTAACAGTAGGCTAATTAGCTAAGAAAGGTAGTTGTCCAACGTTTTTCCCCAAGCACCTGGGCTTTGTTGTTTACGTGCTGCCAATGAGTCGAATGTCTAAAGCTGGTAAGAGACTGCCAACCAATCATGAGGGCCTATGTAATGGTGGAACATATATTGTTGCACAGGCCTATCCGCTGCAATTATTACATTATCTGTATTTTACACAGTTCGAGGTAGTTCAAGGCGTGCCTATGAGATAAGGGGGATCCAATGATGGTACTAACACTCATATAAACTATATGTATACATTTCCCCTAATCAATCAGCCGCGTAGGATGATGTCATAGCTGACGTATGTCGAGGTATAAAACCTTGTGTAACTGAAATGCATTGCGAGTGTGTGAATTGATATCCGTTTGTTCGTCAAGTTTCCCTACTTTATTGAACTGATAATAACGTAGTATTTTCCAATATTACTTGGGTGCCTATTTGAAGAAATGTCTGTGTGGTCCCCACAGGCGCCCCACAGACTGAAGGCGAAGCGGTTGATTGGGGAAGAGTCGATACCGAAGGGCTTGAAATGAGGAATGGACGCACGTAGGACATCGACAGTGGCAAATAAAAGGGGAGGGTTTGTATTACATGTGTAGATATATATAGTGGGGAAACATAACAGGATTTGTCTAAGAGGGAAAGAATAACTCAATACCTATCCTCAAGGAGATAGAAAGGAATGCATCACACTCCAAATTGGGTTATTAAGGTAGGGGATTCCTGCGGCAAGGCCAAAGAAGGATGTGTTTCACACTCCAAAATAGAGTAAAATGGAGGGGAGATACTTTTACTAGAGAGAGTAAAAAAGACGATAATAGAAATTGTTGTGCATTTTGTTTGGGGTTATGAATATGTTAGTGTAAGAATTTGATTTGTTTAAAAAAAGACATGTTTTTATTAGTTGTGATCATTTAGGTTGTAGATTAAAAATATAGAACGATAATAATTTGACGGTTTATCAGACCCTAAAAACAATTGGCACCAATCATAGCAGGGTAATAGTTGAGGGAAGATATATGGCAAAATAAGATTCTTAGATTGTCAAAGATAGAAAAGCAGGGCAGTGAGAATTGATAGAACTGTAACGAAGATGCAAAGAGAATATTGTATAGGCTTGGACATCGTTTAAAGAGTTGTGTTTTTGAGAAATGGGTGGCGATTGATGGTGTTTGCCCGAATTGATTGCTGTGGTATATGAAGTATTGTGACAGAAGGAAAGAATATCATTAATATATTATTAATTAAAGTAATAGCAGAATAAAAGGCCTGGTAAGTTTTGACAGTTAAAAACGACTTGTCGTCATGGAGGACACTCCTCTTCTACACTTGTGCAAAACATTACTGAGGTACACACCTGTTAGGCAGAAACCTGTGCAGTTCCCTCTGGGACCACTGCAAAAGATTTAGGACTACAGGTGTTTGGCAGTAAACCCACTTGGTAGCAATCCGTACCACACAGATTCACTTGGTAGCTGTGGCTGAGCAGTCAGACTTCCCTCAAGAAGAGTTAGGCAGTATACAGAGTATTCACAATAGGTCAAGAGAACACAATGGAACAAGTAAACACTGACCAGGGCTTGGTGTAAAAGAGATATAATTATTTATTTAAAACCACATCTAGAAAAACACACAGGCACTAATAGTAAGCAATTCAAAAACACGGTCACTAAAAGATATACACACACTTAAAAGAATATTAGACAAGTCTTAAGTAAAGTCCCACTTATTTTCAGACAGTGGTGAGCGCTTAACGTAAATGGCACTCTAATAATTAGTTTCTAAAGGGAGAGAAAAGCAGAGAATAAATTGAAACAGATCCCAACACTTTTTCACAAACACAACAAGGGATGAAGGCAAAGTAACACTAGGAATTCAGAGTCAGTAGGCCTGATCCGCTTAAGAGGATCCAAACGAAATGTGTCCAAGGTCACACGGTTGCAGTGCACAAAAGTCTTGTAACGGTTCAAAAAGGAGTTGGATCAAAGAGAGGGACCAGTTAGAGGGTCAAGGCGGCCAGCCCAGTCCAGAAGGTTAAGGAGTTATTACCTTGTAGCAATCTTTAGAAAGGGAGGCCTGGCGGACACAGTACCTTAAAGTGGTGAGAACACTCCAGCGGGGGCAGTTGTTCCGGGCAACGGATGCAAGTCAGTGCTTCGTCCGGGGGAAGAGAGGATCTCGTCGGGGAGGAAGACAGGAGTCTGTTGCACTGCCAGGGAACAAACCAAACCAGCCGCAGAGTTTCTCAGGTACAAGGAGCGGTCCGTTGATTCGCACCCCAGACCGGTTTGTGGTCAAACTGCCCGTGCCAAGCACCCCGGCAGCCGAATAGCCACTCACCACTGAACCGCGAATCAACGGACTGCACCTTGTACCTGAGAAACTCCGTGGCTGGTTTCTTCCCTGGCAGTGCAACAGACTCCTGTCTTCCTCCCCGACGAGATCCTCTCTTCCCCCGGAGAAAGCATCGACTTGCATCCGCTGCCAGGAACAACTGCCCCCGCTGGAGTGTTCTCACCACTTTTTTTTTTTTTTTAACAACTTTATTTTCTTCTCATGGAGTCTTAGTTACAAACATTCAGGTAAGGAACAGTATACTTACATTTCAGTATTGTTCTCATCCCTCTTTCCCCCCCTGTCCGTTTTCAAGTTTGTAGTTCGTCCATGAGTTTTAACTTTTATAACTCCCCTGCTCCCTCTTCCTTCGGATTCCGGTATATTTCCCCTTTCACTCCTCCCTCCCCCCTAAAAGAAAAACAAACACAAAAACAAATTCAACAACAATAGAGCTGGGATCGTTCCGCTTCCGTCCACTGTTAAGCAGTTTTGTTACAGTCCGGGCCTTGGCGGCGTATGTTGGCTGGAGGTGTGGGCCTCCTCACGTTTCCTCTTGGTCCAGAGCCTTAGTTCATGATTGATCTCAGCAGGTTGGGTCTGTGGAAGTAAGCTTCCCTGTCTGTGACATAGTCTATGAATGGGTCCCATACTGCCCTGAATTTCAGATATTTGTTATCCTTTAGGGCCCCTATTTTCTCCATCGCTAGAATGTGCCATACTTTGACCCACCAGCACGCGACTATTGGGCCTTTGGGGTTCTTCCATCCCTGGGCCAGGGTTGTTCTCACCGCGTTTAGTAGTTGAGTAATCAGGGCAGCGTTGTTGCCCGTTTCTGCATAGACCCCTTCAACTGCGGTCCCCAGGAGTATTACATTTGGGTCGTGTGGGAGCATTTTCCCCGTGATCTCTCTTATGTGTCCCAGTATCTCCTTCCAATATATTTCAGCCTTGGGGCAGGTCCACCACGTATGGTAGAGATACCCCCAGCTGCTACATTGCCTCCAACAACTAGGAGGGTAGGCTAGATTCATTCTGTTTAGCCTATGTGGGGTTAGGTACCATCTTGTGAATAGTTTATATGATGCCTCCTTGATTGTGGTGCATTTGGATGATTTCTGGGCCCTTTTCCAGATCTGGCCCCACTCCTCCTCCGTGATTGGGGTCCCTAGATCCCTCTCCCAGTTATCTCTATAGGTTATTCGGTCTTCTATTCTTGCCTTGTCTAAGAGCTTATATATCCTAGTTATAGCTTTATGGGTCTGGCCTTCCTGCAAGGTGAGCTCGAGTCCTAGTGGCCGCCCTCTTCACCCCTCCCTGGGAGATCCAGTGCCTGATTTGTATATACTTAAATCTCTCTCTTTCTCCTATGCCAAATTTCCGTTTGCATTCTTCAAATTGTAATGGGGACCCTTTGTGGTAGAGATCTTTGAGGTGGGTCGGACGTGTCGGCCCCCAGCTTGCCCAGAAGCTATGTGTTCTCACCACTTTAAGGTACCGTGTCCGCCAGGCCTCCCTTTCTAAAGATTGCTACAAGGTCATAATAACTCTTTAACCTTCTGGACTGGGCTGGCGCCTTGACCCTCTAACTGGTCCCTCTCTTTGATCCAACTCCTTTTTGAACCGTTACAAGACTTTTGTGCACTGCAACCGTGTGACCTTGGACACATTTCGTTTGGATCCTCTTAAGCGGATCCGGCCTACTGACTCTGAATTCCTAGTGTTACTTTGCCTTCTTCCCTTGTTGTGTTCGTGAAAAAGTGTTGGGATCTGTTTCAATTTATTCTCTGCTTTTCTCTCCCTTTAAAAACAAATTATTAGAGTGCCATCTACGTTAAGCGCTCACCGCTGTCTGAAAATAAGTGGGACTTTACTTAAGACTTGTCTAATATTCTTTTAAGGGAGTGTATATCTTTTAGTGACCGTGTTTTTGAATTGCTTACTATTAGTGCCTGTGTGTTTTTCTAGATGTGGTTTTAAATAAATTATATCTCTTTTACACCAAGCCCTGGTCAGTGTTTACTTGTTCCATTGTGTTCTCTTGACCTATTGTGTATACTCTGTATAGTGCCCAACTCTTCTTGAGGGAAGTCTGACTGCTCAGCCACAGCTACCAAGTGAATCTGTGTGGTACAGACTGCTACCAAGGGGGTTTACTGCCAAACACCTGTAGTCCTAAATCTTTTGCAGTGGTCCCAGAGGGAGCTGCACAGGTTTCTGCCTAACAACACCTAAAATTAGGAAATCCCATGCTGAATGGGTAAAAGGAACGGCTGACAAAATGCTCATGCCTCAGCCTCAAGAGGGTTCCCTATCAAGAACAGTATTACAACACATGACAACATACTTACATGCTCTATACACAGGGAAAAATTTACAAAAAAGGTTAGCTATTTTAGAGCTATGCAAAATGTCACAGAGCGAGAAAGAAGACCCACCGAGAAGGAGTGGATGCTTAATCAGCATGAAGGGGAGGGCACAACGCCCTTGGCTCCTCTTTCTCTCGGGAAGAAACAGGCAAACAGGGTTTGTTATCCTCTAAAGGAGTTAAAAGCAGCGGCAGGGTATATTAATCTGATATATGCACGCCCCGCTTATAGTAGTGAAGATAGTACAGAAGAAAGTAAGATTAAATAACGCAAATATATGTACGTAGTATAATAAACATAGTAAATAGGAGGAGCGTAACAAGAGAAGGGAAAGACTGATATAGATAGACTGTTTTAGGGAGAGTTCTCCGGAAATGTGCTAATTCCCTTCTACCTTAGAGACCCCCAGCTCTTTTGCTGGACTTTAGGACTTTTAATTTCTAACCTGGAGAGAGTGAGACCTTTGTCCCAGTCTCTCATGTATTTTTGATTTGGACTCTGTGTTTCTTTTAACTTTGCAGTCTGCCAAACTCCATAGGCCTCATCTTTGCATTGTGACACACAGCACCTTCAGTGCAATGGCACAGGGAAGTTTCTTAGATTTCCCAAAGGTTTAAATACCTTCTCGGTGAAAATAATGTTTCCAAGAGCAGTGAAATGAAATTGACTTTAGTTACATTTTGTAACTTTCTAGACCCACCACACACTATCTTACTATAGGGTGCTGGAGGGGTTACTTAGTATCCCCTTTGTTTAGTTTCTCATGTAACATTTTTATGTTACCCTTTCTACAATTAATGGCTGGTGGCAGTGGTTTACTTTTTACTATCACTGTTTTTACTACATTTCGCCAAAATGGCCCTGATCATCTTTTTTCACCATGTCTTGTCAGAAAGGTCCTTCTTGAGATTTACTCTGCATGCCAAACCACGTTTGGTCCCTTAGTCCGTTTTGTCTTTGGTGGGATTCACGAGTGAAGCCCACCCGCCTCTGGCTCCAGTATATCTGGCAGGGGCAGGAAGTGAGAGAGGTGCCCGAAACACCCTGTGCTTAATCCCCTTGGTTACAGGAATGCACCCAAAGGTGACTGGCCGGCTGGCTGTGCGGCAAGGACAGCCACCCTCCTGTGTGATTGACAGCTATGCTGGAATGAATGGGAGAAACCTGCATAAAAGACGAGGCTTTTTGGCTTGGAAGGCAGAGTCAACTATTGGATGAAGGAATCTGAAGAACTTGGAAGAGACGCCTGCTGCAACTCCTGGACCGTTGGTTTGCCTGGTGAAGCCCTGCTGCTGTGCTGAAGCTCCGAATTAGTTTCGACTAGAGAAGCCCTGCAAGGACTACTTCTCCCCTTGAGTTGGTGGGACCAATCAACTACAAAGTGAACTTGTTTGGACATCCACTCGGAGCTGGCTGTACTTCCACTGCTGCTGCTGCTGGAACCGAAGTGCCAGGGAGAGGAACACCAAACGGAGTGCATCACTTTTAAGACAGACCCGAGCTGCTGGAAGATCCACCGGACTCCCAGTAAACAGGACTGACCAAGCCTCAGTCACCTCAACAGAGTGCTAGACCCCAGATGCGAGGAACGTCCAGAGTGGTATCCGTGAGACTGCAGTGGTGCCATTTGCTGAGATGCGAGGAGGTGAAACCGCGAAGTGCCGCTGAATAGAAGTTGGTCCTATTCTGCCGCCGACCGCCCCCTTGTGTTGTAGGAGTCCCTAGAAGTTCTCCCTCTTGTCCCCATGACTGAGGCCCAGGAACAACTAGATCTACAGAGCCACAGAGGAACAGAAGCCAGCTGGAACCATTTCTTCTAACCAAAGGAGGTACTGTACAGTCTAAGAGAACTTACCTCTTATCTTGTAGCCTTACTTGATCTCAGTTGAGACTTGTCTTGGTTACTTCTGTAGAGTTGCTTGTATCTTCTACACCTCACAAGCCTCCCAGCAGCTTGTGTCCCTACATTGATTCAACTTTTTCTACAAAGATTTCTAAAACAGTGTGAAAGACTTTTACTTACCTGCAAGAAGTGCTTCAGTTCACCTAGACTTTTCCTCAATTGACATTGGGCCTCATTACGACTCAGGCAGTAAGGGGTTTACGGCGGCGTAAACAGCGCCGACCCTTACCGCCTGATTCCGAGGTCCCTTAGCGCCATGGAGGATTTAACACCTGCTTTAAGCAGGTGTTAAAATCCATGGCGCTAAGGGACCTTGATGTTAATTACGCCACCGTAATTTACGGTCGCGTAATTAACGCCTTCCCCACTCCCATTATGCCCTATGGGGCAAAAATGGGAATGGGGAAGGGTAAATGGGGATTGGGGACTTACCGCCCCGCCAACCTCGGAATGGGGCGGTAAGTCCGCCAACCACCATGGCGTAAACTTAGTTTACGCCATGGTGGTAAAGGTACGACCCAGGCGGTAACTTACCGCCTGGGTCGTAATGAGGCCCATTGGCTGGCCTGGCTCCCTGAATGACTTCTCTCCTTTGCTTGTGTCTTACCTTCCCTCCAGGAAAGGGTTCAATTACTTTGCATTGGGGGGTTCAAAAGTACTTACCTGCTTCAGAATATTTGTGTGATCGATTGTTTTATTCTGAAACCACTTTACTTTAACACTCATCTCAGTATTTCTCTAAATGTACCAGTGATATATTAATGTCCACAGTGTCCTAGCGATTTAAATCACCTGAGGGTGTAGGAAGTGTCTGCGTGCCATCCCAAATGGGTATCACCTGATTTAGAGAAACTGAGTGTGTTTAGAAGTATAATTGTTACATGTGTTGCTCACTTCTGAAGGCTCATGTAACTGACTCTTAAATAAATGAATAATTGTTTAATCAAGAAACCTTGAGTATAAGTGTTTATTTAAATAACTGTCACTGTGAAACTGTGTTACAACCCTACTGCTCACATTGACCCCTCTTGAGATAAGCCTGGCTGCTCAGCCACACTACCAACCTGTGTAGTTTAGACTTATAACAAAGGTTGGGTTCCTATTGCCAGGGCCTTGCATGCACTTGCACGTTCTCAATGTCACTGGGCCTAGTAAGATCCTTGTTTTGTTCTCCCCTGTCCCCCTTCTTTGCCTTGTCATGCTCTGAAACACTTGTGTATGAGCGCGATAAAAATAAAATATCAATTCAGGAGGTCAAGGTTGCTGTAGTCTTCTAAAGGATACTGCACACAATATTGCCTAACAGACGGAGTGACCAAGAGACAGAAAGGAGAGAACGATCGAGTCAGTGAAGTAACAATTGTACAGAATGAGTGGCTGGGAGGACAAATATTGCCCAAATTAGACAGAAAGGGTATCATTGATGTTAAAGAAAGAGAAGAAAGAGAGGAAAAGGAACAAGAATTGGCATACAAAGATGAGAAGGTTATAAATAAGGGAAGAGGAAGAAAAGAGAAAAGACGAGACGAGAATGAAATGAGAAGGAGTAGAGGACAAAGGGGTGACGAAATAGATCACATTGTTAACAGATGTGGAATACCAGTTAAAGACCGGGAAAGATTGGAGGAAGAGAGAAGGTCGCAACAGCCCTGCAGGGAGCTGCATGAGGTACCTAGAGCACAGACATGGACAGATGAGCATGAGGCAGAAGGCATAGGGAAAAGGATTGGGGAATTATATAGGTAGATGAGGAAATAAGATGGCTATGAGACCAGAGGGAGTATCAACGGATCTCCACCGAGTGAAACAAGAAGTAGATCAGATGATGTAATGTTGGACAAGCATAGAACGCTGTCCATAAGCAGACTAGATCTTGATGACGAGGAAAGGGATAATAGCCATACCAGTTGGGGTATAATGATGTCAGACGAAGAAAGGGGAGAAAACGAGAGAGCACGCGGAGATGGTGCATGTGGCTCTTCGACAGATCCAAATGTAGGAAAAGGGGTGAAATGGTCAGATTTAGGAGAACCAGAAAGAAAAACACCAAAACCTATATCATATCCCGAACGACCACAAGGACGGTCGCACAGTGTAGGGAAAATGTCCCTGCCTTATGCAAGTAGATTAAGGTCATTTCCAGGACAAAGATGAGTGGGGGAATCTAGCCCCACCCGAAAGACAAGAAATGTAGGTGGATACGATTGTGGAACCGGATTTACACAATTTCTGTTATTAGAGAAAGGGTAGGGGGACCACGATACATACCGTGGTCGCAGATGGATAAAGACAATTTGAAATTCAAATTACCTAGTTTAAATTCAGGAGCAAGTAAATAGATGTATGAGTTAGAAAGAATGACAGTGGGAATGACATTAGCAGTGGGTAAGGTAAAAGGCCTACTAGCAGCTATTCTAGGGGAGAGAGCTGATGACATTTGGAGACGAGCGAGATATGCAAGTGTGATGGCCCAAAATATGACGCATGATGCAGCACCATTTAATAAATGCAGAGCAGACATATGGAGGCGACAGTGGACTACAGTATCTTGATACAACAGATATGGGCGTGATTATGACACGGAAAATGGGTGAAAACGAAGATTATGTTGCTTACATTCAGGAGATTCAAGAACGTTGGCGTCTTGAGACGAGGGAACTGTGGGATAAAATCGTGGCGTTATTTGATCATACCTTATGTGAGGGACTTCCCGAGCCACCGCAAAGGCACATGAAAAAACAGGTAGGGATGGAAGCGAAGTCATGCCCAGAAATACAGCTGACTATCATACATCATTGTCTATTATTACAAGAGAAGAATAAGAAAAAGCCCAAGAATAGGAAGCTTGAGGAACCAAAGTTAGTCCAGAAAAGGGTAGCAAAATTTGCCATAGAACGAACAGAATTGACAAGCGGTAAAGGAGTGGTCACACAAGAATTACGCCTACACAGCCAATCAATGCAAGGGACCCCGTAGATCAGAGCAGGTACAATCATTGGCCACGTGGTAAAAATAAAGGATTTAGAGGACAAGGAGGCAGATTTCAGAATCCTCAAGGGAGCGGGGGGTTTAATGGAGGATAGCCGCAACAGTGCTGGAATTGTGGGAGGTGTGAGAAACCTGAAGGTGTTAGGGAGAATTCTCTGTAAGGCTAATTTCCCAAACCTAGTGAGTCCCACAGCAGCTTTGCTGGATTTTTGGGGGTTATTTTTTTCTCTCCTGCTAAGAGTGAGATTCTTTTGCTCCCACTCTTAAACATGATTTGAGGTGTTCCTTTAACTTTCCATGTGTTTTATGGGCTATGGGGTCTTTTACTCCATAGGGTCACATGTGTTTTTTTGATGTGGTTTACACAGTACCCTCCGTGTCGTAACCCAGGGGTGTCGTAGCGACTCCCCAACATAGACTCCATACCCTGGGACTGACTACTGTCTCCCAGGGCATGTAAAGTCACCATTGGCTTTGCTAGTCCCAAATTATGAACAGAAACCAGTACAAACCATCATATTGTGGACGTACTTGTCGGGGTAATTCGATTGCCCCAGGGTCTGTTGTTCGAGGGGGCACATCTCCGTCCCCCCTGATTGAGTTTTGGCTGGTGGCAGTGGATACTACTTTTTATATTAGACCGCAAATATATCTCTATGGGATTTTCCCATTGTTCAAAGCTACCAACTTTAATTATTTAATTCTTATAGCCTTGAACATACCGCCGGTTTATTTATTTAATATTAATCCGCCGGTTGGTAATTTTTGCCAGAACTCGATTCTAAAATGGCGTTTGTGTTCTCTTCTGTGATTCCAACCCAAGTCGAGCCCTTTGTTCCACTATTTGGCGGGCTTCTCCACAGAAGCCTCCAAAAGTGGTGCCACTCTGGGTACCACAGGGGGTGCGGGAGGGGGTTTAGGCACCCTGGACTGAGTTACCTTGGTAACTCAAGTCGCACTCTTGTGTGATTGGCCCAAGTGGTGAGCCGTCCGGCTCACCACTTAGCATGTTTGATTGACAGCTAGGCTGAGTGAATGGGGGTGTGCTGCATAAAAGCAGGGCTTTGGGGACTGGAACTTCAGAAGTCGCCACAGGACCTAAGAATCCGAGGAGGGAGTAGCTGAGCTGGCCTGCAATGACGACACCACCGGTGGAGCCCTGCTGAACCGTCTCACCACTTTTCCCAACGACAGAGGAGATCTCCAGCCCGGAGAGTCTTCTTCCTTCGACTGGTCGGGATAACCAGTCTATCTTCTTTTCGCCTTCCTGGAGCATCTCGTGGCGGTCTTGCCTGTGCCAAGCACCGCGGCAAACGGGGTACCACGTATTCACCACTATCGCGAACCGAAAGGGTAGTACCTTCGTACCGGAGAACTCCGCGGCTGGTTTCTTCCCTGGAAGTGCAACGACCCTCATTCTTCCTCCACGACGAGATCTTCTCTTCCTCTGGACGACGCTGCGACTTGCACCAGCTGCCAGGAACAACTGCCCCCGCTGGAGGATCCTCTCCATTTAAGGTACCGTGTTCCGCCTGGCTTCCCTTGCAACCGTTTGAACGGGGTGTATTAAATCCTCGTCTCTCGAACCTGGGTTAGCCTGGGACACCTTAGCTAACTTTTCTGCACTGAACTAAACCTTTTTAGAACTACCTCCACAAACTTCGAAGACTCTGTGTAACTGTCTTATCTTGGGCATCTTCTTCCTGGCTCCCTTGAAAGTGGGCCTGGCGCCTAAACTTCCATGCTCACCAGTAGACTGTGCCTTCCTAACTTGCTGTGGTTCTTTAAAAAGTGTTTAGTGTGTATGCTTCCATAATTCTGCTTTTCCCTCCCTTTTTATTTAACTTGTTGGAGTGCCATCGAACGTTAAGGGTTCACCTCTGTCTGGAAATAAGTGGTGTTAACTAAAACTAGTCCAACAAGTAATCAGGGATGTACATATGATAATAGTGATTGTGTTTTGAACTTCTTACCAATTTAGTGCTAGTGTGTTTTATAAGAGTGTGTTAAAATAATAAGTATATACTTTTACACCCAAGCTGTGGTCAGTGTTTGCTTGTGCTACTGTATTTCTGTACCTATTTTGTATGCTCTGTATACTGCCTAACTCTTCTTGATGGAAGTCTGACTGCTCAGCCACAGCTACCAAGTGAATCTGTATGGTACAGACTGCTACCAAGTGGGTTTACTGCAAAACACCTGTAGTCTTAAATCTTTTGCAGTGGTCCCTAAGGGAACGGCACTGGTTTCTGCCTAACAGAAGGTGTCTCACCTGCAAACTGTCATGCTGAGAACCTGGTGTCTGCAGAAGCTGCTGAACCACCGACAATCCACCCAAAATATGGCACTCTGAGCTGACATATATATAACTGCTCAGTTTACCTCACTTTCAGGGGAAAGGGGGAAGGGACAAAGAAACAAACACCAGGCTGGAAGCTATCAACTCGCTGGTTCTTCACCTGTAGTTAAAACAAACATGCAATACACCTCATTACTCAATGGGTTACTATACTAACCTTATACTCTGTATCCTTTACCAAATTAGTCATAAACCATACATGGTACATCTCTTCAGTATGCCCAGAGAAGTGATAAGCAGACAAAACTTCCTTACTTGTGGACCAGAATCTTATAGATCATTCAGTCTTCTCAGAAGGTCCATGAATGTAATTTTTAACTTTGTAGTTCGTCTGCTCAACCCTAAGATTCTTGAACAAGATCTAAAGTTCTTCAAATAAGTTTTAGGAAGTTCTTTTAAGTTCTTGTATTTGTTTTTATATTTTCTTTGTAGAGTGTCTTTTACTCAGGAACGCATTTTTAAACTTGCAATGAAATCTTCACATGGAAAGCCAGCACACGCGCTTTAATCCAAGTCGAGGGAAATACGCACACACGCTGAAAATCCAAACCACGGGAATAAACACACGCGCTCTACTCCAAGTCGCGGGAAATAAGCACATGCGCTGAAAATCCAAACCACGGGAAAAAAACAAACACACACGCTTTTCTCCAAGTCGCGGGAAATACGCACACGCGCTGAAAATCCAAATCGCGGGTAAAACGCACACGCGCTAAAGTCCAAGACGCTACAAAAACTCACTCGCGCTAAAGTCCAACCCAGGAAAAAATACGCATACGCGCAAAAACCAAATCGCGGGAAAAAGCACACAAGCTTTTATTTTATCACGTAGAAAAAACCCTTGCGTATATGAACAGTAAACGCGAGTCCAAAGTTCACGCTCACGCTTCACTCTCACGCGCAGAGACACACGCGCAGGCTCAAAGTAACGGGAAAAACTCACGCGCTAGTTTGAAATGACCCGTAGAGATGAAAACAAACGTACGCGCTTCAATTCCTTAGATACAGATTTGCGAATTCAATCCCTTTAAATTAATATTACCTTTTTACAAAGTTCATCAAAAATGGAAAGTCACTTATCTTGTGATTGAGACTTGAAAACTTCTTTTCTCAGAAAATTGGAAATTTCTAACTCCTGTTCTGTGTCTCCACCAAACTCCATACACGACTCCTGTTATACTTTCAGATATTCCGCTCAACTGCTTGAAACTTGTCACCCTTGAACAAGTTAAGCAGGAGCTGCAAGGCACACGACCTTTCAGCTGGGCAAGGATGATGAAAGGCAGTTTAGAATGTTCATTGTCCTCCCTATAAACAATCTCCAGCCAATTAGAATTTAGACTGAGAACCTCCATCTTGGCTTGGGGCATTTTCCATAGACTGCAATGAAGGTTAAGGGCAAAATTGGCTGTTTAAAAATATAACCCATAATAACTTCCCAAAACCTTTCTATACTAAATATGTGTCTCCCCTGACCCAATGTAAATGAGTATATGATACTGTATGTAAAGAATATGTCGCTCCAACCTGACAGTACCTGACAAGTCCCCGGGGATCTGTCATCTAGGTGGCCAGGACACGGCCATTGCTTTTGGATCCAGTTCCTGGGGGTGGACCGGTACGGGAGGATCACCTTGGTGAAAGGTCTTCAGGGAACAGAAGTGTGACAGCGGATGGCGAGACGCGGTATCCCCTTCCATATAACACCTTTACCCCATCCTACCAGGTAGGATACTTAGGAACTCACCCCCCAACCTTTTCCAACACAAATACTTTCTCACAGACAGCTCACTGTGAGAGAAAACAGACTAACACCCGAGTCGTATACCTGACATGTCCCAATACAATGGTCTGGCAAGGTCAGGCAATACTGTTCATTACACACACCTGACTTCCATCACACTTCCCCAACGCGGATAAAAGGCAGAGCACGAAAGAACACTGTGACTCAGGCAACGCACATGAGGAAGCGCAGCAGTTCCAAGACTGCAGTTAAATACAAGTAGAAAGACGGCAAAACCGAAGAGGATTGCAAGGATGGAAGTGCCCTTGACTTTTTCTTTTTTTTTTAAACTTTAGTTTTTATTTGCATTTTTTATGTGACAAACAACAAAGAAAGAACTGAATGACCCCTCCCCCCTCCCTTAGTAGCCCCCCCCTCCCCCCTCCCCCCCGTGTCCATTCCGGTTATTTGTCTTTGGGAGACTCCCTATGTGGCTCCGTCTCTTGAGCCTCGAGGTCGATGCGATTTGTGACCGCGTCTTTGGTTGGCTTAATGCCTCCGTACCCCCGGACGTGGGGACCCAGTCCGTATTGTTCTGTCTTGCTGGGCTAGACCCGTTCCTTTCTGGAGAAGCACCTTCCCTTACGTTCAGTGGACATCCCATCCCCAGGACTGCTGCACCCCGTACCAGTCTGTAAGGAATGAGCTGGTGTCATTATTCACCCTGGCGGTTAATTTGTCCATCAAGAACATGTTTTTTACTTTTTTCAGCCAGTCCTCCTTGGATGGGGGTTCGGGACTCTTCCATTTTTGGGCCAGGGCTACCCTGCCTGCTCTCAGCATGGTTTCCCACATCCTTGGGTATCGGTGGAGCTCCGTGTCCTCCGGGGGGAGGCCCAGCAACATCGTTAAGGGGTTTAGCGGCAGACTATCCTCCGTTACTTCCTCTATCCAGCCCCTCACCGACTCCCAGTAGGACTGTACTTTCGGGCAGTGCCACCACATGTGGCTTCTAGATCCCGTCTGACCGCAACCTCTCTGGCACCTAGGGGACACCCCGGAGAACATTTTGGACAGTTTTACCGGGTCTCTGTGCCACCCCTGTATTATCTTAAAGTTATGCTCCATGTCTGAGGTGAATAGGTTTCCATGGAATGCTATCTTAAATATTTTGGCCCAGGCGTCCTCGGAGATCTCCTCGCCCGCCAGGTCGTTCCAGAACCGGCGGAAGCTCCTTCTTCCTTTGAGGTTGTAGGTATTCAGTAGTTTATACACACTGGACACTGCCCCCTTCCTGGACGTCGCAGAGTCTAGCAGCTTCTCAAAAGGGGTCAACTGCCTACTCAGGTTTGGGCCCCATGCTTTGGCGCAAAGGATGCCCTTCAGGCAGAGGTACTCGAAGATGGAGAGTGATCCCTGTCCGAGGGCAGCTTTCAAGTCCTCATAAGGCAGAAATTCGCCTTCTCTGAACATCTGCCCTGCCCACTCCAGGCCCTTATCTGACCAAGTCTGAGAGTTCCTGAACCCCTGCCCTCCTAAATTGATAGGGTGACCCCAAAGAGAGGACATTGGAGAGGGCCATGTAGTAAGATGAGCGGTGCTGGGGCCCTCTTTCCAGATGTCCCAGAGGACTCCCAGGGTCGGGTGTGATTTTAAGTGTTTCGGGATCGTTTTGCGTGGGGCCCATAGGAGGTCTCTGACCTTTAGGGGGTGAGCGTCCATGTCTTCCAGGTAGGACCAGTACGTTCCCAGCCCCTCTTTCATGTGCTCCAGGAGGACGCGCAGTTGGGCCGCGCAGAAGTATAGGTGGAAATCCGGTAGCCCAAATCCCCCCTCCTCCCTTGGCAGGGTCAGCGTAGCCCTTCCGGTTCTCGGGGTTTTCCCTTGCCATACAAAGTCTCGTACCCCGTTCTGCAAATCTCTGAAGCTCTGTGCTGGACTCTAGTCGGGAGTGCAGTGAAGAGGTACAGGAGCCGAGGAGTACGTTCATTTTGATTGCGGTCATTCGGCCGTACCAAGAGAGGATCATCTTCCCCCATCTCCTCAAATCTGAAGTGATCACCGCAATCATGGGGTTATAGTTGGCTGCTCCTAAATTCGCTAGATCCCTGGTGAGAAGTACCCCCAGATATTTTATGGCAACCTTACCCACCTTAATCCCGTGAAACCTAACCAAGGGGTCTAGCACTGGGTCTGTTGTTCTCATTGGTAGCATGACGGATTTCCCCGTGTTAATTTTTAGGCCTGAAAAGCGACCAAACGCAGAGATCAGGGCCAGGAAGGGGGGGAGTGAGGAGCCCGGGTCCACCAGGTAGGCCAGGACATCGTCCGCAAATAGGGAGAGCTTAAATTCCACCTCGCCCCTTTTGATACCTCTAATATCTGGGCTGGCTCTGACCGCTATTGCCAACGCCTCCATCGTAAGGACGTATATCAGGGGAGAGAGTGGGCATCCCTGCCTTGTCCCGCGGGAGAGGGGGAATGATTCAGACAATGTCCCGTTCACCTGTACCCTTGCCGTTGGGGCCCGATAGAGGGCGGTTATCCAAAGCATAATGTGAGTACCAAAACCCATCCTCCGGAGGAGGAGCTCCATGTAGCGCCACTCCACCCTATCAAAGGCCTTCTCGGAGTCCAGGAAAAGGACGCAGGCATCCAAGTCCGATGATTGGGCGAAGTGGAGGAGGTCTATTGTTTTGCGGATGTTATCTGACCCCTGCCTTCCTCTAATGAAGCCCACCTGGTCCCCGTGTACTAATTTCGGCATGATACCTTCCATCCTCCTCCCCACCACCTTGGCCAAGATCTTGACGTCAATATTTAATAGTGATATGGGGCGATAGGAAGAGCAATCCGCTGGGTCCCTTCCCTCTTTGGGCAAGACTGCTATAATAGCTCCCATCATAGATTCTGGGAGGATGTCCCCCTCCAGCACCGCGTTGAAGACCCTTGCAAGGTAAGGGGCCAGAGTGGAGCGAAATCTCTTGTAAAAGAGGACGGAAAAGCCGTCCTCCCCAGGGGTAGTGCCCACCTTCATCCCACTAATCACCTTGTCCACCTCATCCTCGGTTATCGGGCCCTCCAACCCCTCGGATATTTCCCCGGAGAGGGACGGGATCCGTATGGAGTCCAGGAAGTTTTCTATCTGGGTGTCATCCCCTTCGTATTCGGATGGATAGAGGGTTCTGTAGTATTGCCGGAAAGCCTCTCCTATGTGCGGAGAGTCACATCCCATGAGTCCCCGGGTGTCCCTCACTTCCTTTACCCTCCTGCTTTTCTGTACCTCCCTTAACTTCCAGGCGAGGATCCTGTCCGCCTTGTCCCCTTTCTCATAATATTTTTGCTTAACCATTTGAAGACTCCTCTCCGTATTGTGTAGGAGGAGGTTTTTTAGCTGGAGCCTATAGTCCGCCAGTGCTGCCACCCGGTCGCGGTCTAGGGGTTGGGTCGGGGATCCCCCCGGTTGGAGACGGGCTATCTTTTCTCGCAGGGCTTTCTCCTGGGCCAATCTCTCCCTCTTCTTTAGGGCACCTATTTTTATGAGGACTCCTCTTAGGGTTGCCTTGAAGGCGTCCCAGAGCGTGTGCGTGGTCACCTCCCCGTTGTCATTAAGCTCAAAGAACTCCGTTATGGAGTCCAAGACCTCCTGAGCAATGACCTCATCCTTTAGCAGGGCGTCATTACATTTCCAGCGCCCTTTGCTTTCCCTATTCCAGCCTATTGTGATACTGATGCGGGCCATGTCGTGGTCCGACCAGGGGACTGGGTCTATCCTGAAGCCTGATACAAACGGGCAAAGACTGTCGTCTGTTAGGATGTAATCTATCCTGGAGAATGAATTATGTATGGCTGAGTGGTAAGTGAAGGAGGGGATCCCTGTCCTGGGGGTCGGGATAGTATCTATCAGGCCCAGGTCCTCATTTACTCTCCGGAAGCTCTGTGCCATGGCCTCTTCTATGGGCCTGGGGTTGAGGGGGCCCATCCGCTTCCTATCCAAGGTGGGATCCAGGACCATGTTGAAGTCACCTCCCACCACTAGTGGGCCCTGCATGAATAGCCTGAGCTTGTCCCTGGTTTCCTCCCAGAATTGGGCCTGGTTTTCGTTCGGGCCGTACACCACCGCCAGGGTGATGGAGGCCCCCTGTAGGGTGCCCCGTATCAGCAGATAACGGCCTTCAGGATCTTTCAAGATCGCCTCCTTCTCGAACCCTACGTTCCTTCCTATTAATATGGCCACCCCCCTTTTCTTAGACCTGTGGGAAGCGTGATAGACCTCCTCAATTCCACCCCCCTGCAGCCTGGGCTCCTTCCCCCTAGCCCAGTGTGTCTCTTGGACAAACAGTAAGTCTAGTTTCGCCCGCTTAAACTCTCTACAAATCAGAGATCTTTTTGTGGAGGTGTTCAGCCCCCTCACGTTCAGGGTGCCCACTCCCGGGGCCGGATGGCTGTCAGCCATAGTCAATGTTTCCTGCCATACTGGTCAACAACTTCGCATCGGTTCTCCCTTTTCGCTCCCCTTGATTCACCGGTTGGACGCTATTGAAATGAACCCCCAACAGCCCCTCTAACCCTCTCCCCAACAAACAAACCCCAACTTGGTCATAAACCCCCACCCCCTCTCCCGGCGTCCAGCCAGATAGTTCCGCCACTACTGGCTTTTTGGCCGGACCACCAGCCTGCCCCTCTCGGCCAGGCAATCATTGTGGAATCTCTTTCGTGTGAGCCCCCCCCCCCCCCGTTTTCTTTCCCGTAATTGCCCCCTTTTGTACTTGCTGTTCAGCCTGATTCTGGAACCGTTCTTGCCTTTCGGCGGTCCCCGGGTTACTGCCTTGTAGTTAGTCTGCTAACTCCGGTCATCCGGGAGACCGGTCTTTCGCGCCAGTGCTGGCTGGGACCCCTTGGTAATCATCCCTCCGAGTCATTTCGCTCTGCCTCTTTCGCTGGTGAGGGTGTGTTCATTTTTCTAAATTTCCGTGCCCCAGATTTGTTTCTCCTTTCGCTCGCCGGGCCCGGGCCGCTTGCTCCGCCCGTCACCGGTCCTGATGGCTCCCTTCGGGGGGGGCGGGTCCACCTCATAGTCCTGGATGGCTCCTTTGATGTCCTCCTCAGTGGTCAGCGTCGTCCGTTGCCCTGATATTCGAAGGTCAGGGAGAAGGGGAAGCCCCATCTATATCGTACTCCCTTATAGCAGCTGTGTGAGGGGGCGGCACATCCTGCGTTTGGAAAGAGTGTATGCAGAGAGGTCTTGAAAAATGGAGACCTGCGAGTTATTGTACGTTATCTCTCGAGTCTTCCTGGCTGCTTCCAGTACCCGTGTTTTCTCTAGGTAGTAGTGGAACCGGACCAGGATCGAGCGAGGGCCCCCTGCTCGTCCTCCCGCCCTGTGTACCCGGTCAAATGTGAGTTCAGCGGTCATCTCCTCTTCGAAGAGGAGGGCTATTATGCTCCGCACCATTCTGGTAAGCTCTCTCTCCGTTTCCCCCTCTGCCTCCGGAACTCCAAAAAACCTGAGGTTGTTTATTCGTTCCCTATTCTCGAAATCATCCATTTGTCTGGACCTCTCCTCCTCCTTCTTCTCCAGAGCTGACAACCTCATGTTAGTCTCTATCTACAGGGTTGTTGAGGTGGATTGGTTGGATTCAACCTGCAGGAGTCTGTCCTCCACTTTGTCAACCCGTCGGTCCATCTTCTCAAACTTCTGGGCTATGTCGGAGCGCATGTCTCTAATTTCTTGCAATATGGATGCAAAGCCCCTCTCCATTGCCTCCGTTGCGTGGGTAGTGGCCTCTGAGTGGGCCATCTCCCGGGCACAGGCCGGGTCTCTTCCGTGTGGGCTTGGGTCTCGGTAGCAGTATTTCTGTAGATTCTTTTGCCAGTCCATTCAGTCTCCCCCTGGGCGCTCCGTTGGTTGTACTTGGGCTGGGGGGGAGCTCCTGGTGGGTCACTTCGCGGGACCACCTGAGATCATGGAAGGGCAGGCACACGCCCCGCCTGTCTCGGGCGGGGGCCTCACACCCGGTGACCGCCGGGCCTTCTGTGCCCTCTGTGTCTTCCTTGGGGGGGGGCTTGCTTGCCCTTATGTCGCGCTGCTTGGGCCCAGAGCCCTCTCCGGTGGCGGGGCTGGGGGGCCGAGGGGATCCGTCACTTCTTTCTCCTCTCGCCTGCTTCTGCCGTGCCTGGGGGACCCCTCAGGGTGGGCACTCGCCCCGCCGTTCCCCGGCGGGGGCCTCACACCCGGCGTCTTCCGGGCCTTCCTTGCCCCTTGTGTCTTCCTTGCCGCGGGTGGGGTGCCCGACCGTTGAGGCGGCCCGCTCGCGTTGTTGGCCGTGGGGGCGCTTCCCCCGCTGACTGTGGGGGTGGGGGGGGCGGGGAGGCTGCAGTCCGCCCCGTAGACAGCCCGCTACCCCCACCGGGGGTCCCTGAGTCTGCCCCGGGGCTCTCACCTCTTCGTGGCCTGTTCGGGCCGATGCTCCTCTCCTACTCCACTCCCCGGGTCGGGCGCGTCTCCCACGCGGTCCCCGCCTTCTCCGTCGGCGGTCCTCACCCCCGGGTGGGTCCCACCGGTTCTCACTCTGCGTTGGCGCCGCGGGGGATGGGTGGTCACCGCGGCGTCAGAGGTCGGCTCTCCCTTGCCTGTCTCCAGTGCGATGGTCCTCGGCTCCGACTTTCGGCTACGCGCCGCCCGGGCCCTCTGACGCACCTCCGCTGCTGGTCCCGCGGCCTTGGATCCGCGGCCCTGAATCTCCGCTTTTCCTGGGTCCTTTGACCCCGCTTTTTTCGCTCCACGGGGGCACTAGGGGTTCACCCCGCTCTACCACCCGTTCTTTCGCCTCGGGGGGGTCTATGGGGGGGCTCAATCCCGAGTCGGACCCGGCCGGTGGCGGAGCGCAGAAATCAGGCAGCCATTGCCTGTGCGCCCCCTGGTGGCCTCCCCCTTGACTTTTTCAATGACAGACTAACTTTCATGCACCTTTGAGAATAGGAAACTTAAGACCAGGAATCAAGGGTGAAGAATCCTGCATTGTGTGTCGGAGGTACCTGGGGCTCTCCTGCGTCGATAATCAAGGCGGAAAGAATCTTTTGTTGCCGTGGTATGGTCCTTGGCTCCTACAATAAATCAGCGCCAGTGAAGTCAGCACAGCTGGTGAGTTGGGGAGACTGATACCAGACCAGTCTGTGTTGAAGCCAAGGTTGCAAGCGGCAACATTGTATAGTGAAAACTGAAGAGAACAGTGTATGAAACGTATGTGGCAAGTGCTGCATATATAATTATACAGCGAATGAGTGTTTGAACTTTGAAGCCAAGATACGATACCGTAGACAGAGTGGTCAGGTAACACGTGGGTGCCCATTCGAAAGTCTCTGTTAGGTATCCAACTGAAAGGTAGCAAATGTGAAGTGTGATAAAGAATTCTGAAATCCAAGTGGTCCTGCAACGGGTCAAGCTAAACCCTGTGCACATTGAAAGGTCTTTGATAATTGATGAAAGAGTATATGAAGTTGATCTGAGCCCTCGTCGTCGTTCCCCACGTGCTCCAGGACCGTGTGAACGGACACAGGTGCTCCTCGTCTGAGGAAGAAATATCCGTGCCCTGGAGCACGGTTGAGGCCCCCACTTAACCCCCCGCCTTTTTGCGTCCTGAGGTCGCTCTCGGGTTTAGGGATGGCCTCCTCTTCTCTGGCGTTTTCTCCACCGGCTTGGCCTCCCGCCTCGGTGGGAAGGCCACTCTGGGCGCCGCTGGGGTCCTCTCGACCAGGTCAGCCTTTTCACCTCGGAGAGGGCGGCCGCCACCAGCTCGATCGTCGAGGATGACTTTGCCTGGACCACCTGGGCCTTCAGGGGCAGGTCAAACACTTTTCTCTGCGCCTTGATCTTCTCTGGCTTCTCCCACAGCTTCTCTGGGTTAGCCGATTTCCTCTTCGAAGAGGAGCTAGAGCGATGACTGGAGTTGGAGGCAGACAGTGAAGAGGAGCGCGCTGTGCCCATCGCGGGACCCGCTTGCGCGGTGACCCCGACAGAAATGGACTTGCGTGCTTGGCCTTGTCTTGGGCCCTCACAGATGGAGCACCATCAAAAGACTTAGACGCTAGACCACTCTTCTTCTAACCAAAGGTACTGTTCCGACTTGGTGTACTTACCTCATTGTCTTTCTCTTTGCTCTTCTCAGTTGAGACTTGCAGTAGCTACTTTGCTAGAATTGATTTCAGCTCTACCTTTCACAAGTGTAGCAGCTTGTGACCTTACAGTGGTTTTTCTTCAACAATCTCTCTAACTTTGTGCAATACTTTTCTATCTAAGAAGTGTCTCAGCTCCATAGACTGTGCTCAAATTGACTATAGCTGTCCTGGCTCCCTGCAGACTCTTCTAGTCCATTTGACTTTGATACTTACTTTCCCTCATGGGTGATAACTTGGTTTTCAACTATTATTGCTGGCAAAGGTTTTTATCTAGTCTTTTGTCACATGCTCTGAGAACCTGTTTAACCTTTTTCCTTCCCTTAACCTTTCCTTTCTACAAACGTACAAAGTGTTCTAGTGATATATAAATGCCATTACTGTCCTAGTTAGTGAAGTCACCGCTGGGTGTAGGAAGTGTGTAAGTAGCATCTCTAAAGAGTTTCTACTAGCTTTGCGTTGATTCTGGAAAAGTATTTTAAAGTATATTTTATTGTTACACGTATTGCCCTTTTTAAAGAATGCTTATTTAAAAACTACTGTTAAATAAATAAATGTTTATTACAAAAATTCCTTGAGTTTAAGTGTTACTTGGCTACTTGTATTGGTGGATTTCATTGCTACAGCTCTACAGCTCACATTTACCCCTCTTGAGATAAGCCTGGCTGCTCAGTCACACTACCAACTTGTGTAGTACAGGCCTATACCAAAAGGTGGGTTATCTAGTACCAAGAGGACAAGTGTTGTGTAGTCTCCCCCAGGGTTACATCAATTCTTGCCCAACACCAGAGAAAAGCTCTAAGATCTCTTTTGATCTTGGGAGTTGGTGTATCTAAGACGGCTTTTACCTTCTCATGTTGAGGTTGTCCATTCCCGTTTCCTACGAAGAAGCCAAGATATTTTACGGCTGATTGGGCCAATATGCACTTAGCTGGATTAGCAGTTAGGCCAGCGTTTCTGAGAACTTTCATGATGGTCTAAGAGATGGTCCTCCCAAGTTTTACTATAAATGACGATATTGTCAATGTAAGTGTTAGGGAGAATTCTCATTCTATGGCTAATTTCCCTCACCTAGTGAGTCCCGCAGCAGCTTTGCTGGATTTCTGGAGTTTATTTCTTCCACTTGGTAAGAGTGTGCCTCTTTTTCCCACTCTTACCTGTGTTTTGTCATGTGCATTTCTACTTGTTGTGTGATCTTGGGCTCTGGAGCACACCACTACATGAGTCCAACATGTTGTGTGTGTGTTACACAGCACCTTTCAGTGCAGTAACACAGGGTTGTCTCTAAAGACTTCCCAATTACTCCTTTTTCTGGGGCTGACTACTGTCCCCCAGAAACAGGTAAAGTTGCTATTTAACTTTACATAGTCAAATAACCACAAATCCGGTACACCCCATCTTACATGGAGTATTGGAAGGGGTTAATCCTTAGCCCTTTTTA
Organism: Ambystoma mexicanum; assembly: GCF_040938575.1. Classification (NCBI taxonomy): domain Eukaryota; kingdom Metazoa; phylum Chordata; class Amphibia; order Caudata; family Ambystomatidae; genus Ambystoma; species Ambystoma mexicanum. Next base: position 1,466,871,945 of record NC_090931.1, on the reverse strand, counting down.
TCTGTCCCTCCTTGAGCATTGTTCTGCTCTTTGAACATTTAGACTCGGCTGTGGCAGTGGTATCTACCCTAACTTTTCTACCGCGATTATACTATATAAATGTGGTATTGTTTTAGGCTATTATATTAGCCTTGAACATAAACCCGCTTGACCAAATAGTCTTTCTTTAGGCTCCGGTCAGGTTTATTCGCCATTTCTTTTTGTTAAAGTCCTTTTTGTGTTTTACTTTGCGCGGCAAACCAGGTTTGCCTTCTTTGTTCACCGTCTTTTGGCGGGCTTCTGGGTGTCTAGGTGGACTGAATGTGAGGGAGGAGTGTAGTCACCCCCTGCACAGGGAATCCTAGGAAACCCAAGTCGCACTTTGCCATGATTGGCTGAGGTGGTTGTCCGAGCCGGACAACCCCCCTGCTGCGTGAATGACAGCCAGGCTGTGTGAATGGGGGATTTTCGCATAAAAGGCAGGACTCTTGGGCTGGAAGTCAGAGTCACCACTGGAACTACAAGGAACCGAAGAGAAGCGGAGAAGAAGATGACTGCTGCAACTACCTCGTCCCAGTGAAGCCCTGCTGCAGTCCTGAGCTATCTACCCTTCGACGACCAGAGAAGATCCAGTCCGGAGTCTTCTTCCCTTGAGCCTGGTGGGGTCAACCAGCTCATCTTCCACAGCCAGAGGATCCTCTTCGTGGTCGAAATCACTGCACAATGCTGTAGTGGTCCGGATAGCCATCTGAAGAGCCTCTCGTCTATTAAAGGAGCGCACCTTTTATTCACCGTCGCTGCTGCTGACTTCATCCCTGTGTGGTGCAGACCCCTCCAGACGTCCTCCTTCTCGTCTCCACGACCGAAGCACCAGGAACCGTGGGTCTGCCGGAAACTACAAGGAACAACTGCTGTGGCACCAGCTTCTTCCTTGAATAGGGTACTGTGTTCTGCTTCGAGGAACTAGGGTGAATCCCTTTGCTCCTCATCCAAGACTTGCCCTTGTCTTCCCTCCTTCTTATAACTTTTGCTTCCTCTGTTGACAATATCCAAGTACTCCTGGCAACGGTGAATCTTGAACTGTCTGACTCTGTGATCCTCGAAAACAGGAACCCGGTTCCACTTGACACTGGCTCCGGCCTATTGACTTTTGTATTTCTGTCAGTGAGTGTTCTCTGATTCGGTCTGCCTTCACAAAAGTATTGCCTATGATTTTTGCCCCCCAACTCTCTCTGGTTAGCCCAGGTGCTGAGTGTGTTTTTGCCCCGGTAGCATTTCTTACTGGGGATACGCATTTCTTTAATACGACGGAGCTGTCAAAAAATGATCGCATATGCATTCCCGGTAACGTCTTTTGTTTCACAACACCGGTCTGCCAAAACATAAGGTACTTACCTTGGGTTATTCTGTGCCAAGAGAATTGCTTGTGTGTAGTGTATTTTACGTGCGTTTTTTAAAAAAAATGTATAGAAGTGTTGTGTTTTACTGATGGTTTAAAAATAAACGTACTTTTATTTTTTTACCTGAAACCTTGAGTCAGTGTTTGCTTGAGTCACAGTAATTGTGGTCCCTTTGTGTAATCACTGCTACTGCTCATATACTCTTGAGATAAGCCTGGCTGCTCCGCTACTGCTAACACTTTAACATAGTAGTACAGGCTTGTACCAAAGGTGAACTTGTATTACCACTTGTAGTTTTAATTGTGTGTAGTGGTCCCTAAGGGCACTGCACAGGATGTTGCCTAACAGTAAGCTCCACAGAACTCAGAATAGGGTTGCAGGATTTGATCTATGAGGCTTTGGAAAGTGGCCGGTGCACTGTGTAGACAGCAAGAAAGGACTTTAAATTGGAATAATCCTAGCGGCATGTAAAACGCTGCCTGTTCCTTATCTGGTCCATACACAGGAACTTGCCAGTACCCCTTAGTTAACTCTAGGGTTGATAGAAAAAAGTGGCTGCTCTGAGTTTATCAATTAGATTGTCGATGCGTGGCATGGGATAGGCATCGAAATCTGATATGGCATTAACTTGATGGAAATCTATACAGAAACTCCAGGAACAGTCAGGTTTATTGACAAACATGATAGGAGAGGACCATGGACTGGAGGAGGGCTCAATGATGTTAGCTTTCAACATTTTGGTGACTTCCTCGATCACCATCCGATTACGGGTTTCCGGAAGTCAATATGGTTTTAAGTGTCACACTTTACCTTTAGGTGTTCCAATATAGTGGTATGTACCTTTTACTCTTCCTGATTTTTCTGAGAATACATCAGGGAATGCAATTATTACATCTTTTAGATCTTGTTGGTGTTGAGTGGATAACTCAGAAGGAATTAAGTCAAAGTTATCTATATCTTCGGGACCCAGACAGGCTAATACTTTGGCATGGGTGGCTGAGGGGTTATCTTTCCACTCTTTCAAGAGATTTACATGACATAATTGGATTTTCTGTTTTCTATCCGGGTGGGCTACTCTATAAGTACAGGTTCCAGTTCTTTCTACTATCCCATAAGGTCCGTACCATTTGGAGACAAGCTTGTTCTCTGAGGTTGGTAAGAGGTCCAGTACTTTCTGTCCTATGTAGAATGATCTTCAATTCACTTTCTTGTCATAAGTGGTCTTTTGTTGGCTCTGGGCTTTTTCCATATGAGTCGAAACTAAGTCTCGGACCATTTTCACAAGTTCTCGCATTTGGGGAGTGGTTTGTGAGATGGGAATAGGGGCCTCCTCGCGTTCTTCCCAGTTTTACCGGAGCATATCCAGGTGGCAACAAGTAAGACAGACACAAGTGATGACATTTCAAAGGTGTTTACTGAACAATGAACGCTGTATGCAGGTTGGAAAAATGCCTATTCTAAACCTAAATCTAAGATGGGAGCAAGCGTTGACCATCAAATGAAAAATAAGGCAATCCTAGTGGTGTCTAAAAGGGCCTATACTAAGAAACCTATTGCCAAACCTCAAAACTAGCACAAAAAGGGGCGGGGTATAGTTCTCAAATAATATGTCAGCATGCGATAGATTGGGTCTCGCTTCCCCACGTTTTAGACAAAGGGTAAAATGGGAGCTTGGAGCACAGTACAGTCTGGGGCTTCTCCAGCATGAGACAACAGTTCTAAAGGCAGCTCCCAGGACACATTCGCGAGCTTCCAGCTATCAGGCCGTCGTTGGCCAAGTCTTGTTTCACTTGAAAGTCTCTTGCCTTTGAGGACCTGACGTATTCAAATACCAAAACGAATACCTTTAACAAATAAAAAGTTTGTTTGCAATGTTCACTGGGTGATAGCTTCACCCTTGGGTCCCCCTCTTCTGGGCGCTGACCCTTCTTGTATCGTAATCCACAAATCTTAATGTCTTTTTATATAGTTCCAAACACACTGTTTCTTGGGACTTTAGACTTTGCCCCTCTTGGGATTCGCTTCTCTTGTTTCTTCTCACTGCGGGATTCACTTCCCTTTCTTTCCCTTCGTTTGTAGATCAAAGTCTTTCGATTGCACAGGGATTTTACTAGACCTCCTGTATGACCACTTTGACCTCTTTCAGCGACTCTCCTACAGCCTTCTGGTACCCGTAGTTTCGCTCAGATGGGGATCAACCAGAGTCTCTTGAATTAGCACCCACATGGTGCCGGTTTTCCCTCTGCAGCTGGTCTCCCCTTAACACTTTTTACAGTTCTTTACACAGTTCATTAAACATGGTCTAAACTTGCCACTTTGCCCTTTTCATTTCAACACAGCCTGGTTCATATCTATTCTCCCCTCGACTCACTGGCTGTGATGAACCGCTTGGCTTTTGGCTTTCCTGGAGTCACGGCCGGTACCACAGCGCAGGAGATTCCCTCGGTACGGCTTATCGGCATAACCTTGCCCCGTGTACCGTTGATATCTGCGGCAAGACACTTGTGCTATTATTCACGGTTTTAGGCTCTCTTCCACAAAGGTTCCGTGGGTTTGGGATGAAAAGGGCAAGGTCACTTCTCTCCTCGCCACCCTCTCAATTCCTGTGGCCTTTCTCTTTCTCTTGCACTGCAGCGCCTGCTTAGCTGTCTCATCGTGCTGTCTGCCATCCTCACCTTGCTCGTACTGTGCTCTCTGGCTCCACCTTTTATCCCTGTGGAAGGGAAAGGGCTGTCAGTTGTGTGTGTGTGGTTCTGGTCAATTGCCTGACTTTGCCTGACCCTTGTATTGGGACATGTCAGGTAAACGGCTCTGGTGTTAGTCTGTTGTCTTTCGTGTTGTGCGAAAGTGTTCCTATCGGAAAGGGCGGGGCAGTATTTTGGAATATCCTACATGATAGGATGGGGAAAAGGTGTTGAAATAAGGGGGATACTATGTCTCATCCATCGGTGTCCCACTCCCACTCCCCAAGGACCCCCCATCCAGGTGATCCTCCCTAACTGGTCCACCCTCAGGAACTGGATCCAATAGCGATGGTCGTATCCTGGCCACCTGGATGACAGATCCCAGGGACTAGCTAGGGAGACACTTTCAGGTTTCTCATAGCCGAGTCTGTCAAATCAAAATGGCCTATTCTAACAAAACCTAATGCCTGTCCTATCACTTGTACAAAAAAGTGTAAAAAGGAGAAATGTATGCAAAAGGAAAGAATCAGTGTTCAAATGATAATGTGGCTGAACCAGCTCTCCTCCCCACGTCAGGCCTTACAGAACGGAGTAAGGCGATCCTTGTAGGCAAGATGACACACTCTGGCTCGGTTTCCAACACAATACACAGTTCAAATCTGTGGATCAAGGCCCGGCTGGCCTACCACGTTAAAGTCTTTCTTTGACTTCCAAAATAATATTTCAACCAAAACATTCACAAAACATCCCCCTCTGCCGGGCTCAGACCCTTCGGCACACAGTTCTCAGAGGTCCCCCTCTGCCGGGCTCAGAGCTCTCACGATAAAGTTCAACACAAACTTGCAAGGGGGCTCCATTTATAAAGCTTATTTCACTTCGGTTCTCCCTCTGTCGGGCTCAGACCACTTTCGAATGTGCGTGGTTTACCTTTTAGACCACTGCAGAACCACTTCGACTGAAAGGTCACTGTTTTACTTTCACTCTTCCCTTCTATGGGAATTAACCTTCTTTATTTCACTTTTGCTGTTCATGCGCGTTCTCGCTTTAAACAAAATACCTTTCACAGAGACTTTCGAGTGGGTGACTTCCTTTCACCGACCACTCCGTTACTTAGTTGCTAGTTTCACAGCTGTCCTTTACATCAAAGTTCACTCACAGGTATGCCTTTCTTAGTGTCTCATCCACACACGTGCAGCCTTCACTTGAGATATGATGTTTCTTTTTCGAACTTTAACACACACCGGTCTCTCAGGTCGCTTGTCAACTGATTTCTAATTCATGAGTCAAGGTTAGTACCACAGGCTTGGCGTCGCCTCCCCAACTCGGCCTTTCACCCAGGAAAGTCGCTGGCGTCCTTGAAAGACAATACAGTCTTCACTTGTGGGATCTGGCCATATCCATGTGTCTTTTGTGGACTGTCAGAAGCAACAACCTCCAGTAGGGAACTCTTGTGGTTTTCTACCCGCAGCTCTCATCCCTTGGTCCGTCGCTCTGCTTCCAGGCTTTGTCCCGGAAGTTCTGCTCGTACTCGTGCTCCATCTTGCTCAGAGTGTGTCTTCAGGTGTTGCCTTGAAGTCAACTTCACCTGATCCGATTAAGGGGACAAGTCCAGTACGATGTATGTCTTGTTACTCTCAGTCACCCTCTTCCTCAGCCCAGTGCTGGTGTAAAAGAAAAGGGGTGGGGGGGAGTTGGGATCTCGGAGTATCCTAAAAAATAGGATGGGGTAGATGAACTAAAGGGGGGGAATACCGCGTCTCACCATCAGCTATCTTACCCCCGGTCTCCGAAGACCCCTCATCCAGGTGATCCTCCCACACTGGTCCACTCCCAGTAACTGGATCCAAAAGCGATGGGCGTGTCCTGGCCACCTGGATGACATGTCCCAGAGGTGCTCCTCTGGGACATGTCATCCAGGTGGCCAGAACACGCCCATCACTAGTGCTGGTGAGACACCCTTTGGTTTCTCACACTAGTTTCACACCACAAAATGTTCGTCAATTGCAATGTGTGGTGCAAAAGTAAAGGGCAAAAGGTAGTGTACAAGCTTGTATGGCACCTTTTGCCATCCACATTTGCACGCTGCAGTGCAAAGTGAGTACATTTTTCATTGTGAGCACCGCTATGCTCACAAATTAAATGAAACCCTGTCAGGGAGGGTTTAATTTCAACTGGAAAGTCTGCATACTATGCACGCATGGTAAGCACTGTTCCCAACTGCAATAAAAACTTCAAGGGTTCATATCAATTGTACACGCTCCCTGCCATGCAAGGTGTACAATGGATCCCTATGGAGTCCACCTGCCTTATACAGGTGCATCAAGCTGGCGGAACCCATAGGGATCTCCAGGATTTGCACCGTCATAAAAATCCATGCTGGTGAAGATGCTGGAGCATTTGTATGGTGGAGAGGAAGGAGGTGGCGGAAACGCAAGTTGCGCTCTGCCCCTCCTCTCCACCATACAAATGAATGCAAATGGAAAATGTGGCATGGTGTAATAGAAATGCGTAAAAGCCTTACTGAATTTCAATCACGTTACACCACTGACAAACGTGAGCCACATAAGGTTTTTATAACCCTCATACAGGCCTCCACATAAGGTGCGTAGCTGTCCTTTCTACGCACTTCGTTCTTGTGAATAGGGCACCTTTCTTTTTCCTGTTTGTATCCATTTTGGGGCTATTCTTGGCAGCACCCCCATAAATCATGGCGTTCACTGCTGACATCCAACTGGTTTGAGTTATGATCTGTTTATTTAACACTTTCCTGTGTTGGTCATTTCATCTAGCGAATACAGAGTCTGTAAAGTGTAACACTTGGAAATAAATTAGTGTGTGTTTTTCACTTTGTTCAAATGCTTTGATTTTCTGTGTTACAATGTTATTTAAGAATTTTGCATCACTAATGTGCATTGCAAATTGCTTTGACACTTTAGGAAGTTTCATTAGAATTGTCATTCTGATTGAGCCTGATTTTAATGATTGGAGTAGTACAGTGTAAAAGTGTGATCTAGCAAGAACTGCATTTTTGTGCTCATCGCCGCTCTTTTCATTGGTTTTAATAGAGGCTGTTCTGCTGTGATTTATACGTGATTTGCATAGGCATCCTCTTCATCTCACAAGCACACCAGTTGCATTTAATTTGATGTGTTTTAGTTTTATGAGAGCCTCTGAGCAAGCAGCTGTTTGGCATTTCTCATTATGAAAGGTTGATGTTAAATTAGTGGATATGTTTGGTATAGTATTAAAATATTGCAGGTGTTTGCATGTCTGTGTGTGAGTGCATGCATGCATGAAAGGGCACATTCACTTGGTAGTCACAGCAGAGCGAACAAGGAACGGCTGAACACGTGGTCTGAATGTTACTTTCACTACCCCACTGCCCCCCTGAGCAGGTCAAACTCATACAGATAAGGAGGGTGAAAAGCTACCAACAATTCTTTGATGGACTTTTACATAATTTTAATGGGACATCAGCAGTCCTTCGCCCATCAGGACTAGGTATTATTATTTTCACTTCAACATTGCTGTATATATTTTTAGTATGGTTGACTGCACTAGTACTTCTCAACAGTTCTGCTATACATTTAAGCACAGTAACCTAGTTGCTCAGCAGAGCTGCCATATGAGACAATTAACTATTCACTGCAGGCCTAAAAGAACATGTTGTGGCATCATAACCAGATTCCTTAACAGGACTGCTATGTTTTCGAAGAGTACCTTAATTATTCAACAATGGTATTGTATTTGCAATACCAACATATGTTTGCAGTATCAGTATGTAGCTAAAGCACTGAAGAGAAACAGTTTCTAAGCACTCCACTCAATTTTCCTGAGGTGCTAGTATGCACACTAAACAGTGAGAGATAAATTGCATTGCTTTGCTAGGCTTCAAGCCATCCTGCTCTCAGTATTGCGCTTTTCCTAACTTCTGATTCTCCCATGTCTGCCAAATCTTAAGTACCCCTATACATCTCCTGCTTCATGTGTAGGATAGTTCATTGAAAGAGGCATGGAGCTTGGGACGAGCCAGTTATGTCAGGTAAGCCATGCATGGGACTGCTGATGCCCCAACCCGACAAGCCTTTCAGACAAGTTTGTTTCCTGACCAAGCCTGTCAGGAAACTTAATTCAGTGGGTTGATAAACACAGATCAATGTTTCGCCTGCAAATTCCAAACCTGTCAAAAGCTTGGTAAGCTCATGCATCTGCATGGAGTAATTTGGGGTTTAAGATGAAGATATAAGGTATGAATTGTAGCATAACTGACTTAGCTTTCCAGAGGATAAATGTTTGATGGTTCAGACTCACACATCTCATCAGTGCTGCTATATTTGGCATTCAGGGCAGGTAAAGCATTTGCTTCGAAACACAAAAAGCATCTGCTGATAGGAAAACTAAATCTGTAATTTCCAGCCTAACTTCTAAAAGCAAGTCTGCATACATTTAAAAAGGTACCACACCCTAATTTTCAACCTAAACTATTTTTACAGATGGAAAATGTATTTGCACCTTGTATCACTTATTATTGCTATGATAAATTCCAAATAAAAAGAAGAGAGGAATAGCAATTACGAACCTAGGAGACACCGGACAACAAAGGGCTGAAGTTGGAGCAGACAGAACAGAGAGCGTAATGGGAAGGAGGGGGAGCCAGTGTAATACAATGTAAGTGAAAACGGAGAAATTAAAGGAATGGTTTGGTCAAAAATGTATATTGCCCCTACGGGTCGGCCATGTGTTTTTAAGCATAAGTCGCTCGATTTTAGAAACATTTCCTATGGACCTTACCCGAGTTTTCGTCCATTAAACGCACGCGAAAACAGGCATCAGGGAGCTGCCATTTTGTGATAATCCTATCATTTCCCCCATCGCCCTGGCTGACCTGCTTTTGCAGCACTAAATCATATCCCCCGCCCCTGAGCCTGTCATCAGCAGACGCGTACCGCCCATTTCACAACGCCAAAGCACGTCTCGTGTCAACATTCGCTGCGCTTCAGCTAATGACGTGTCGCCATGGAAATGGCAGGACGCCTCTTTCCTCAATAAGTATAAACAGACCGTTTCACAACACACAGCAGCAGATTTTCGATTCTATTCCTCTCTCTGTGTTACTTTGATTATTCTGTGACTCGTTTCTGTGCTCTGGTCAGCTACCTTTGTTGCTTGTAGCCCGTGTGAACAGATACCAGTACCATATAAATTATTTTAGTTTGTTTAACACACAATGGATACAATAATGCCCTACATGTACGAGCCCGAGTATACAGAGGAGGAACTACTGGAAAGGGAAACACGCGAAAACGATGGGTCTTCGGACGGCAGTTGGGAGGACGATTCAACAGCTGAAGAGCCTGGACCTAGTCGCATGGACGGTGTTTCCACCTGGTGCACATGACATCGGTGCGAGCTAATGCCAACCGAGGACGAGAACTGCTGCTGCTGTGAAAACTCGGGATGCGTGGCCTACATTTCGGAAGGCGAGCCACGACCGCAATGCATCACCGAGCTGCCAGACTTCAGGGCAGCCTGCCTCACACGGTCCGTGTTGAGGATAATGATGGTGCTTATGCACAAACTTTGCGCAACTGTTCGTCCTCGTAATCCGAGTAACGAGTAAGTATACTCTGCTTGTCATGCCACTCCTATTTCATGGTCTGCTACTATATCCAAAATTACATATATATATCATTGTAACGCATGAAAGTCGTTCAATAGTGTGCAGTGTCTAGATAGCATTTTTCCGAGCAGAATGCCATTAGTTACAAGAATTGTCATTGACAACAAACGTTTATTAAACTTATCTTGGTCATTTAAAAACAGTTTGTTTCATTCCTTTTTACAGGTGGTACAGGCTGGTGGCCTATCGTTCCTTTACATGGGGGCTTCACGGGAGGCTTGGACACTGCGTTCGAAGAGTAATACCCGCCTGTGCCGTTCATGCCATAAGAGAAACTTTCCAGAGTGACAGCGGTCAGTACAGGGGATTTTCTCTCTCTGTGCTGCAACCTGACCTGTACAATGTTTAAAGTCTTGTATTTGTGTGTCATCAAAATAAGATACAAAATAAAACCACATATATTTTAATAACGGTTGTTTCGATTTTTTAAATGAATCAAGTGTGTCTCCATTCAAGGATGGACGTCAGACATCTGTGCTCCGGCTCGGTGAAGGTCAGGTCGCTGTGAAGCAGGGTGGTCACTATCTAAGCTAATATAATATATTCTCAATAATGCATGCACTAAATAACACGTGTTCAAAGTCTTTCAGTCGGTTATGTCTCTATAAAAGTCACACATATATCTATACTATCAATTAACATTGGATTATACAGGCCTTAGGTTAAGGGTCTTGACCACTATAATACACTATTTGAAGTGTGGGTCTGTGCTCACAAGAATCTCCGGTATGTGGCATTTGTTATGGATAGGCAACGATATACTACAGTAGGGGTCTAATGTTAGTTGGGGATCTGCTAGGTGGGCATCATGGCGTGGTCAGTGGCCTGGCACATGAAGAGAATACCTTGCAGGGACACAGGGTCAGAATGGCAGTAAGTTTCCACTGGCGAGGGTGCGTGGGCAAGGACACGTTTGTGGAGATGAACGAGCTACGTGCTTAGTTCAGGCTGGTTCACATGCAGGACAGTGATCTCAGAGGAAGAGTGATGTGTTACATTTATTAGCTGTTGCAAATACCTCTGGAGTTTTCCAGTCAGAGTGGGAACGAGGGTGGGGGCCATGTGCTATGCGCAGTGAGGCCTGGTCACCAAGATGGAGTGGAAAGGGGGTACACAAATGGATGCCCCGTGTCCTGCTCAGTGGTCCCATCTACGCGAATGTCAACCAAAGTTAATATCACATAAGGGCGAGGGGCGAACCCACTACTGGAGGCACATGGTCCGAGTTTCTACGGAGAAGTAAAGGATGAGAGGGGCCTAACGGCCCCTCGCTCCCACACACTTGCCTGCATACCCACCGGCCCATCCATCCCACCCCTCTATCAAAGGCGGTTGGTTCGCACCCAGGCATGAGCGCTGGCATGGGGGGCTGTCACGGGGGCAAACGGCCAAGGTGCCAAACAGCATGTACACTTCAAAAGGTATCCCACGCCCAGGGGCCATCGCTCACATGGCCTCCTCAGACCCCGTGTCTACAGGCAGGCCGCCCCCCTGCAAACCACATAATACCACGACATACACACGTCATTCATTCACAAACATACCCCTGTTTCTAATACTTTATAAGCCACTTGATGTCTCATGAGAACATCTTTGTGCTTTGCAAGCCCAACTCCTGAACCTTCTACCTGAGAAGCACTGATCTATGCTAATCTGCTCGTCGTCGTGCTATCTGTGACCGCTTCGAGCAAACTCGTCAGTGTGCTACCTGTGGCCATCTACCTGTTCTCTTGCAACATACTGCTCGGCCTGCTGAATCCAACTGTTTGTTGGTCAAGGTAAAGCCATGTATCCTAGTCATATTTCGGTCATTTTTACATTTCTATCTATTTGCGATTACTGCACCCAATAGAGCTATGGTCATTGGTCTCATTGCTATTGACTTGAGTTTCAATTCTATGACAAGACTGAAGCAGTTCAACAAAACATATATAAAACCATAAAAAAAGTGTAGAACAAAACTTTTCTCTTTTCAAAACTACAATATCCATGAGTCTCTGTAGTTCATGCCCTTTCCACCAGTCACAACCCACTTCCTGTGCTTGGGCTCCTCCTCTTCTTTTACTGCTCTTCAAGCAGATAAGTACCATTTCTTCCCTCTCCGCATGTCAATGTTGTAATGACTGGGTTTGAGTGGAAGATTAAGATTATTCCTAGCACAGTATGTGTGTGAAAGAGAAGATTCATTTATGTAGCATACAAAAAAAAAAAAATAATAATAATAATTTCTATAATAATTATCCAGAGTGTTATAGGCGCGTAGTTTAGTAACACGGACGCGTGCTCTTGCGAGATTAAGTGTTTTTATCGTAGCTACGCGTCGGAGTAGATTCCGCAAAGGTTTCGTGAGGCAGAGATTGCGTTCGCGAGGCTGACGAACCCGTGTCGTAAAACCGGCACTCCAGGGGTTTAGTCAGCCTCGCGAAGACACGCAGCGTCAGCCGCGCTGGCATCCGCTAGCCGGCCCCCACCTTTGGGGAGGTGGAGCCAGCGCCCGCCAGGCTCAGAGCGCGGCCGGAGAGCTCGCGAGCAGGCAGCCCCCACCCGTGGGTGGTCAGAGCTACCGCGAGACGTGTGTAGGCTCTACGCTCCTAAGCGTTAGCCCCCACTCGGGGATGGGAGGAGTTAGGCGCGTTACTCGCGCATCAGGACGCCGCATTTGTGTGACGTGAGAGTTTTTGCTTACACACCGGCAGCAGAGCGCTCGGAAGAGCGAATAGCTTACATGGGCTTGATCAAGGCCCTGATACCAGCGATCATACGATCGTGAGCGCTGTTGCTCCAGGAGAGCATATTAGGAGACTGCAGGTCCACGTGGAGAGAGCTGCTGAGCCAAGACACTGCAGATCCCTTATACTGTTACTCAACAGAAGATTGGCGCCCTAGAGACAAAGGCTTACTAGAGCCTCTGAGCTAAGGACATAATGTGCAGCCACTGAAAAAAAAAAGAACAGAGTTAAGAAGTAAAAAGGACTTTTACTGACTCTGATTTATCAATCAAGAGCAGTGGGCGTGCTAAGAGACCTGTCTAAGGTATATTAGGCACACAGCACTTCAGAAAATGTCAGAGTTCGAGTGGAGCGAGGAGGAGCAGTCGCAGGACCTCGCTGCCAGCTTTAAGCAGGTGCTGGGGAGCGCTCTGGTTGATGCAGTGGCAGAGGGCGTCAGGCCCCTACATGAGAGGCTGGAGACACTGGAAGCTATGCTTTCGCAACCTAGTAGCAGCACCAAGGACTGGAAGCGCACGCCCACAGACCCCTTAAAAGGGGAACTCAAGGAGAGTAAAACAGCCCTCAAGAGGAAAGCCTCGGACGACCCCCAGGGCGCTTTGGAAGGGGCAGCGAATAAGGCCCCATAGGTGCCTGACGCGTTTGCTAAGCTGAAGGCTGGCGGTGCCGAACCTCATGACCCCCTCTCCAGAGGATGAAAATACAGGAGATGACCCCAGCTCGGAAGATGAGCAGGCTGACTATCAGACCTCGCAGGAAGACGAGGAGGTCGAGGAAGAAGACTGGGCCAAACCGAGTGGGGGCAAGAGAGCACATAAGGAGAAACACCTTCTGGAACCTCAGGATGATATGTTTGACCCGGAGAGCATCCGGAACCCGAGGTCCACCGAATGGCAGCCATCCCCCGAGTGGCACAGTATACGACAGCAAGACTATGCAAGCCTTCGGACAAGGAGGTGAGACAACGACTGCGAGCAGAATGCCCGCGTCCAGATCTCCCGGGGAAAGTAGCGGAAGCCCCAGAGCTCAATCCGAAGATGCTGACCTTTGTGTCAAAAACCAATAAAGACCCCCGTAAGGGTATCGATAGGTCCTGGAAAAGTTACCAGGAAAAGGTTTTAGATTTGGTAGGCCCTCTCGCGAAAATCATGGACCTCGCAGAGAGAGCAAGGGACAGAGGAGAAGAAGTGGACCCCGAAGCTCTCGCGGGATGGGCCCAGAGAGCAGTAGGTCTTCTTGGGAACGCCAATTGCGCCATCGCTTCGGAGAGGAGGAAGGGCCTTTTGCTCAAGGTAGATTCGAAACTTAGCGACCTCTCCTCATTTGAAGCGGGAGAAGGAGCCCAGGGCCTCCTGTTCGGAGAGACCTTTGGGAAGGAGATGGGCCGGTTTGTCGGGACATACACTTCCCTCGAGAAGGCTCAGGCATCGATTCGGAAAATATTTCCAAGTAGAGTTTTTGGAGGGACCGGCCGCTTCAGAGGTCGTGCAGCCGGTCGCAGTCAAGGAGGCAGAAGACCTCAGAACCCCAGAGCGCAATACTGGGAAAACAAGAGCCAGGATACATTCTTTCCGTCCAGAGGGAGATTCCCGAGAGGTCGCAGATCCAGGGGATCAGGACGAGGTCAAGGATTTACGCCAGGTGAGAGCGATTCAGTATCCTCCTGTAGGTGGGAGGACGCGCATGTTTTTAGAGAGTTGGCGCAAGCTTTCATGCGATTCCTGGATATTGCAGACCGTCAGAGGGCTGCAGCTAGATTTCATAGGGAGCCCAGTTCAGCGGAGCAGACCACAGAGTCAGAGGCTAGCGCAAGCGGAACAAGCATGCTTAGAAAGCGAGATAGCGCAGCTTGCCCGCAAACAGGCGATAGAGAGATGCGAGACGGCCCCCAAATTTGTGAGCAATATGTTCCTAGTGCACAGGAAGGAAAAGGTGCGTCCAGTCATAAATCTCAAATAGCTGAACGGATGGATAGTATACCGCCACTTCAAGATTGAGGGCATACATCAGCTCAGGGACTCTCTAAGAGAAGGAGACTGGCTAACGCGTTTAGATCTGAAGGACGCCTACCTCACAGTCCCGGTCCTCAGAGAGTACAGACCATACCTAGCTTTCCGCTGGCAAGGACAATTCTGGCTATTCAAGACAATGCCATTCGGGCTTGCTTCAGCACCCTGGGCATTCACGAAGCTGATGAAGCCAGTAGCGGCAGCAATCAGAGAGAAGGGCGTCAGACTTATCATCAATCTGGACAACCTCTTACTCCTGGCAGAAGATCGAGAGGTGTTAGTATACCAAACGAGATGGGTACAAGAACTTCTAGTCTCACTAGGATTTCTGGTGAACACAGAGAAGTCAGATACCATACCAGCACAGAGATTAGACTTTCTGGGGTTCGTACTAGACACAAAGAAAGCGACTCTGGAGCTGCCAGCTCGAAAGCTCAAAGATATAAAGAGGGAGATAAGGTTATGTTTAGAGAAACAATGGATATCCCTCAGGACATTGGCGAGGATAGTTGGGCTGTTAGCAGCATCTATTCAGGCCATATTCCCAGGGCCCCTGCACTACCGGGCTTTATAGAGGTTGAAGATAAAACATCTACAAAAGGGTCTCAAGTATCACCAACAGGTGCCTCTAGATCAGGACTCCATTACAGAACTAGAGTGGTGGTTAAAGAATATGGAAGCTTGGAATGGGCGAGCCATATTCGGAGACCAGCCGGATCTGATAATAGAATCGGATGTCAACCTGAAGGGCTGGGGAGCCAGATGTGGGACCCTACAGACCGGAGGCAATTGGAGCGAAGAGGAGCTCCGTCTTCACATAAGCTGTCTGGAGCTCCTGGCAGGATCATTCACGATCAAGGCCTTCACAAGAGGAAGGGTGAAATATTGTGTACTGCTGAAGATGGACAACATATCAGCAGTAAGGTACATAAACCACCTAGGCGGTACAAGGTCCAAGATGCTAGCAGAGCTAGCGAAGGACTTCTGGCACTTTTGCCTACGGACAGAAACGTCAGTGACTGCAGAGTACTTACCTGGCTCGCTGAATGTGGTAGCGTACTGGAATTCTCGTTACCTGACAGACCCCAGCGATTGGAAGCTGGATCCAGCAGTGTTTCAGAAGCTGGACAGGAGATGGGGACCATTACATATGGACCTCTTCGCCTCTCGGCTCAACGCACAGACGAGCCTCTATTTCAGCTGGAGGCTGGACCCGGGAGCGCAAGGAACGGATGCTTTCCTGCAGGAATGGGCAGGAGGCCCGCATTACGCTTTCCCTCCCTTCGCGATGTTGAGCAGAGCGCTAGCGAAGTGTTGGAGGGAGAAAGCAGAACTGGTATTAGTAGCACCTTTGTGGAAGTCACAAGTGTGGTTTCCAACACTAATGGAGCTAGTAGCGGACGTTCCCAGAGTCCTCCCCGAAGGAGAGAGACTGCTCATGGACCCAGTTGGGTCATGTCATCCACTGAGAGTGAGAGGGACACTCCCGCTAGTCGCTTGCAGGATATCAGGAGACGCTAGGCACTGCCAGGAATTTCGGCGCAGGCTGCTCAGCTTATCGCTGAGTCCTGGGCTCCATCCACTAGGAGGAGCTACGACGCAGCTTGGGCAAAATGGACAAGCTGGTGCAAGAACAGAAGTGTTCATCCCCTTTCAGCACCTGTAGTGGAAATACTGAATTTCCTGGCGCACTTATTGCAGAACGGGAAAGATTTCCGGACAATAGGAGTATACAGATCAGCTATATCAGCAGGGCATATGCCAATAGAAGGGGTACCGGCAGGGGAGCATCCCGCGGTAGTGAGGCTCATTAGAGGAGCGAGATTCAGAGTGCCGCCAGGGCCCAAATATAGTACAACATGGGACGTGGCGACGGCATTGCGATTATTATCTGATTGGCCATCAGATAAATACCTTTCTCTTAAACAGCTATCAGGTAACCTAGCTATGTTATTATGTCTGATTTCATGCAAACGAGTGTCAGACGTTAGAGCGCTAGAAATTAACAGACGGTCCTTCGGTCTGGAGGGAGTCACATTCTCCATAGGCAGGAGGACCAAGACAGGCACCTCCACAGTGCATTATCCGTATTTTCCGAACAATTTGAAATGGTGCGTTGCACGGTGTATTAAAGAATACGAGAATAGAACAGCAGAGAATAGAGCAGTAAATACTACTCAGTTATTGATAGCGCGCAGGAAGCCTTATCACGCAGTGGCATCAGCTACCACAGATAGATGGGTTAAAGAGGTCATGCAGGCAGCAGGTGTGAATGTGGACACGTATGGAGCTCATTCAGTGAGAGGAGCAATGGGATCGTCAGCCGCAAGAGCGGGAGTGCCTTTGTGTGAAATAATGCTAGCAGCAGACTGGTCAAGTGATCGTACTTTTAAAGAGTTTTACTTTAAGCCAGCAGAGGGTTTGGCTAGTGAGGTGCTGGGGAAGCTTTGAACAAGCATAATGCTCGCCTCCAGTCTTGTCATAGAATGAAGATTACCCCTGCTAGCTGCGCAGGGAATATTAATTCTATTAAAGACTAAGGAGGCGAGCATTAAATTCCTACCCGAGTACTGTAATTTATATAAATGTTGATGCATTATATGATTGAGGACAGTACATACACACCGCCCTAGGATCTCTTATTATGTTTTCATAGGGGAAGATTAGAAGAATAGCTGAAGGCAGTGTCGTAGCTGAGGGTATCAAGAGTCCGGGAGAGCACCGGCAGTTGAGTTTAAAGTTCAGAAGACCCTCTGCACCGTTGGCGAGGATCAGTTAAGGAACATGAGTAACTGTCAGAGCGAGTAAAAGCAGAGGAGGAGCCCAAGCACAGGAAGTGGGTTGTGACTGGTGGAAAGGGCATGGACTACAGAGACTCATGAATATTGTAGTTTTGAAAAGAGAAAAGTTTTGTTCTACACTTTTCATGGTTTTATATATGTTTTGTTGAACTGCTGAAGAGTAGAAATAAATGAAGATGAAGCTTAATGCTCGCCTCCTTAGTCTTTTATAGAATTAATACTCCCTGTGCAGCTAGCAGGGGTAATCTTCATTGTTATGCTATCAATAGATCCATTTATTTTCATCTGTGTCAATTGTCATCGAATTGCATCCTTCGGGGGTCCAGTCTATAATGTAAGCAGGTTTCCTTTTCGTGCAAGACAGAACATCCAAGCGACGAGTCACATGTTCAGAGTTTAGTCACATAATTTAAAAAATGTCTGTAACTTATGCAAATACTAAGCCGCACATGATGAACTGGTATTGTTCCGGCGACCAAAACAAACCTTGCAAGGAGCATGGTATGGTTCATTTACTTTGACATTTTTATTCATCAAGATTTTATAATAATCTTGATATTTACTTTTCAGAATTTTCAACAATGCCTGCCTGTTCGATTAGCGGTTGCCCTTCAAAGACCCATGTTAAATCTGAAGGCACTACAATGCATGTATTCCCGAAAACTGTTGATCGAATAAGAGAATGGGCCAGACATTGCGGATATCCACTGGATGAGCTGGAAAGTAGAGTCCAACAAGTCTTAAAGGACAAGAGGGGTGATCAATATCACATCTGCAGCCGGCACTTTTCCTCGAACATGTATGCCACATCTTGGGTAACAAAGAAGAATAAACGGCGAACGACACGAAAATTGCTCGCAAACGCTATTCCAACTCTATTCTTCCACATTCCGCCACTGGTGAGTCAAATGTCCGGATTTAGCTTTTGGCCTTGCGGTAGTGTGTAGGTAGCCGAATGGATTAATTGATATTTTAGGTGTTGTGTCCCTTGTAATACTCCCTTGTAATACTTTCGACATTGATATGAGTTTATAGCTTTTTGAATAATGAATTTTATCAATAGATTATTTTTCGATTTTATAACCCCCAAAGGAAATGTATATATGGTCACAGGTAACTGTGCTATATTGCGCATTTTCAATCGCATTACTCTCAAGTATTCTGTCTCCTTACATGGCAATTTTAAATATTGGCATTTCATTATCAAACAAAAATTTACCTTTACAACTTCTTGACTATCCTTTGAATCTGAAGCAAGAACATTCTACTTCCGTGACGTGCTCGCAGTTATCAACCACCTCTAGCGCGTATCAGGTAATCATACTTGGCTATTCCGCTACAGACTTGTTTTTTGCATGTCAAGTAATAGTTTTTATGTATCGTGTGATTATTTTACCAATTGTTTGGTTAGTGCTTTCCAATTGATATACACCTTAGTTGTCGTCCCCTGGTGTTTGTTTTCAGTTCTAATTAGTGTTATCCATACTAATGCAAGTACTGTCTTTCAGGGAGATGCTGAAGCGTCCACCACATTGACAACAGCCCTAGATGTTCTTCAGCAGCACGAGGTATGGATACTGACAGCTCCATCGACCGTGATCATCAGGACTGGAACACTTGTCGTTTGATTGTTCTACACCATGTTTCATTCGTGGTTAGCCACTGATATGTACCTGTGCGGTCGACCCCAAGTGTTTTCAATATTGTAATCCTTACTAATGCAAATACTATGTCTCAGGCAGTTGTTGAAGCGTCAACCCACGCACTTGATGCAGAGCCTGACATTCAAGTAATTCCAGGGGAAGCGGGACCATTCGGATACGAATCGGCGCAACAGCTTTCGGAAGTGCGCACCACATTTACAACATCCATAGATATTCTTCAGCAGCACGAGGTATGGATACTGACAGCTCCATCGAGCGTGATCATATAACGTGATTCCATTTGCTACACTTTCTTCCCTATTAACACAAGTACTGTGTTTCAGGGAGACAATGGAGCTTCCACTACAATCACACAATCCCATTTAGATGATGCAGATGTAAAGAAATCGGAGAAATAAGTCGATTAAATCTGATCATATTTAAATATTCCTTGATTCTTTTAGACAATGCAACATTTGTGGTTATCTCTTTATATGTACCTGTGCCATCGACCCCAAGTGTGTGTTATGTTTACAATATTGAAAACCATACTAACGCAAGTACTGTGTTTCAGGGAGTTGCTGATGCCTCCTCTTCAATACAATCATTTGTGGCAGTCCATGCAGAGCCAGATGTATGGATACCGACAACTCCATCGAACTAGGTCATCAGAGCTCGAATACTTGTCGTTTGATTGTTCCACACAATGTTTAAATCGTGTTTGGCTATTGAGATGTACCTGTGTGTTCGTCCTCACGTGTGTTTTATGCGAACAATATTTTGATACACAGTAATGAAAATACTATGTTTCAGGGAGTCGATGGAGCCTCATTCCGTGCGGTCTATGCGGATACAGAAAATAAAGTCGTTGCAGCGCAAGAGGAAGGGGAGACATGCGGAGACGAATCGGAGCAACAGCGTTCAGATGTTGAAGGTCGAGTCAAAAATGTTGCAAACAAAAGAAACAAAAATAAGGTTAGTTACAAACAGTTCATAATTTTTTGTGCTGGGGACTATTTTATGTTTTTTTCCAGTCAATTGTACTATACTTTATCTTGTGTTTAAACTGAACATCCCTTTTCCAATCTGTCCTATAGTTAGCCGTGGGTGTCCGAACTACACATACACAGACAGTGAAGCGAATGAGAGATGTTGCTTGCCAGACCATTTACACTATGGAGGAACTATTAATTCAGACGCCGCGTGTTGAGACTAGAGATGCTCATGTCCAATGGCCAGAACATGAAATGAATGTGTCCGGAGAATCCAGTAAAGTTGTATTGGACCATTGCTACAATGCGACCGCACCACCACAACAACATAATACTGGATGTATTGAAGATAGCTCTGAAGTAGTCACAGATCAATTCACACAATCTACACCCGCCAAAAAATTGCCACCAAAAAAGCTGTCGACATTGTTGTGTTCTCCCATCAATGTTGAAGTAGCAGATGTTGAAATGACAGAGAATGAACCAGCAGCAGAATTCACAGACGCATCAGAACTTGATAGCAGCGATATTTCTTTCAAATGTGGTGATATATCCTCAACGTCACAGGCCGAAACAACTTTGACGCAGGATGACAGCCTAATGAAAGAGGGCAAATACATAGTATTCGATAGTTGTTTGATGGATATTATAAGTATGCTGAAATGTGGGCATTCCGTCAGAGGGATGTGGGAAGCCATTGATTCATGTGACTCATCAAAAACAAGGCAGTAACTGTTAAGACGGATTTCTGAACTCTGTCCTGGTGGCGCAGAAGTTCAGAAGGCCAACCTAATTACTTGGAACAGGGTAACCTCTGGACGAGCCAGACCAATCAAGGTAGCGATCGCGGCGGTCAAGACTAGGTCTCAAGAGGGGTGAGGGTGACTGAAAGCCCGCAATGAGCACACAAAGCAAGAGCGCTTACAAACTACTCCAAACAGTTGTTATATCAAAAATAGATACACATTTATTTTAAGGCCTTTAAAATAATGACCGTAGCGAGAAAATCACAATATCACAATACTAAACCAACACATACCATATCAACACAATATATATACAAATACACAGTCGCAAGTGTTTAAAGCACGAAATATGTAGTCCACCTGAAAGGAAAGGAAAACAGGCAGTGCGATAACGCTTTAGACTCAGTTCGCCTTCAGAGGCACCTAACTAGATGGAAGTCCGAGCCCTGCGAAGAGTGCAGCCTTGTGCTCAAAGTACCTGCCACGCCGGTGCCAACGGGCAAAAGGGGAAGCTCTTCGGAGGAAGTCAGGCAGTTCGGGTTAGTGCACAGCAGAAGGAGAACAGGTTCCGCAACTCAAGCGCAGCCTCCACAGCGGGCAGAAGCAGAGCGCGAGTACGGCCAAAAGGGTGCTGTTTTTACACAGCAGGGAAAAGCAATGGGATACTGCAGGAGGGCGACCAGATCCTAGCTAAACTACTCACCGGTCCCCGAAGCAAGCAGACCCAGGCTTCTCCACGTTAGTTTCAGCAGCTGGCAGGTTCAGAAGAGCAGGGAACGCCTCGTAGTCGTGTAGAGCAAAAAGACGTCCCAATCGACGAAACCAGCACAGTTTGTTGCCGCAGCAGGACAACGGAGCGGCCGTGTGTATTCGAGCCAAATGTACACTCCTCCCTTCAGACTTGGGAACGCCAAGTGTACGAAGCGTGGGAGAGTGACAAGGACTCGGAATACAACACAACCTGGCGACGGTTACAGAGCAGGACTCCCTTGTAAGCTGGTCAGTCAACTGGATGGCCCAGAGACATTTCCGAAGGCTTACTTGGCAGGAGATGATGAAGTCGCCGGGAATAGCTGTTCCTGCTATTCCAAAGGTCGAAGCACCAGTACAGGCCTTCTGGTTCAATCAAAGGAGGAAAGGGTTTCACAGGACGACAGCAGTGCAAAGGAGGATTCCTTCAGCGGGTCACCAGCGATTCCTCGGTCCAGCCTCTTGGTTGCAGGATACTTGGCTCCTGTATTCCTTCGTTCGTGAGAACTCAGGAGATCGACATGGTAGTGGTGTTTCCAGCTCCCTCTTATCCACGGTTCCCTTCGCGCCAAAACGGGGGGGAGCCAATGGGAGATCCGCACATCAACACACATACCATACGTGGACCAATCACGGACCACGGTGGTCCCAGGCATTCACACCACCCTAGACTCTCTGGCACCCAGGATGTGTATTGGGACCAGACATCCCAGCCCACACCCTGGAGGCACACAAACGACATGTAGAAGCCCGCGAAAGCAACCACGTTTCGCGGGAAAGTACATGCCCAAATAAGGAAGGCCCCGGGTCGCTCGACCTGGGGAAGGTGAAGGGAGCAAGACGGTCAGTGGACAAGACAAAGGAGCCTTGTGGTCTGGCCATTTTGGGAGCCAGGCCACCATTTTGGGTTCAGTGCGAAAAACGTGCTCAGAACGCCAAAAGGAGCTCAAAATAAACAAAACGATCGCTGCCACCATTCGAGTCCCTGAATGACTTGCACCGATCAAATACCATCCTAAAAGAGTATCTAGGGCCTGTAGAAGGCTAGAGACCCAAGAGAGCTGTAACTTAGCTTACAGTGCCCTCTTGTGTCATGTTGCACTAAAGCCGCAACACGATAAAAGAAACTACGGGAAACAGCGTTCCCCGGTACTGACTGTCTTAAGGGCATGTCAGTTTCCCCGTAAGAAAGGAGCGAAAGCCCAGAGAAGTGCGGCAGAAGGCTGTACTTCTCTGGCAAAGTCAAGAACAAGGTTAAAAACAATAGCAAAAAGTTTAGGGGTTGCCACATGGAAGGAAAATTACCTACAATTATGAAATCTTTCCTAACAGTAACGTCACAATACATGCCACCTGTAGATTAAAATCATACATTCTCATGGTCTGCACAACCGATGCTGGGGAAACTGCCAGAAGGCAATCTACTGTGTGCAGCTGCATCACTTTTTAGTGGCTCCAGTTTTAGAAAGTTAGAGTCTTTCTTTCAGTTTGTGGGAATGCATTTCATTTCAAAAACACAGTACTACAAATACCAACATGATTATCTGTTTCCGGCCATTAGTGATGCTTGGAAAATTGAACAATTGTCTCTAGCAAGTACATTCGAAGGCAAACGATTCAGGCTAGCCGGCGATGGACAGGGCGACAGCCCTGGATTTTCTGCCAAGTACTGCACCTACCACTTTCAGGACATGGATAGTAAGAAAATTGTGAGTTTGGTGGTCGTGCAGGTAACACAATGTACATCTTCAGTGGCCATGGAGAAACTAGGATTTATAAAATCTGTGGAATTTCTACAATCGAGGGGAATGCACATCGACCTCATAGCCACGGACAGACACGTTTCAATTGCCAAGACAATGAGAGAGCAGTTCCCACATATTAAACATCAACTTGACATATGGAATCTTGCTAAATCAATCAATAAGAAAATCTCGGCTGCAGGGAAAAAAAAGGTTTGGAAAGTATTTCTGAGTGGTCCCAGTCTATCAGCAACCATCTTTTGGTGGAGCTCCAAAACTTGTGAAGGGTCAGTGGAAATACTACTTGAAAAATGGCGGTCACTGATGCACCACTGTACCAACGTGCACCGCTGGTCAGAAAACCTACATTTCCACCAATGCGAACATGGCCCTTTGTCCCCAGTGGAGGCACGGAAGAAGAAGTGGTTGAATCCATCTTCACCGACACACAAAGCCATTGAGAAGATTGTTTTTGATAAAACTCTAACAAGAGATTTGAGGGGACTGACAGAATTCTGTCACACAGGAGGTTTGGAGGTGTTCCACAATATGTGCCTAAAGTACAGGCCAAAGCGCTTGCATTTCAGCATACAGGGCATGAGACATAGGACTCTACTTGCCGTCTTGGCCCATAACGAGAATCTCAGCCGTGAACAATCTAGGACTACGGGTAATGTAAGGATGCCTCGCTACACTAAGGCCTTTTCAAAAAGAAGTAAGCAATGGATGATCAAACCAGTCTATGAGGAAATGGAGTTCGACTTTGTCAAAAGCCTTATTGTTGCTGTATTAGAGAAGCACAGATATGGAATTTTGAACGCTTCTGTGCAGAGCACTGATCCATTGCCACCCACCATTGCCACTGTGCCATGTCCACCCAAAGGAGAGCTGGTTGTGAAGTACAAATCCCGGTTTAAATAATTGTAATACGATTGTCTTTTTGTAAATAAATGTTATTGTACAGTGTGCATACAAAGTACGCTAACCCTAACCCCTGCCTTCACCATCCTGGGTGGCAAACAACCTGGGTGTCATCTTTGAATTCTCTCTCTATTCACCTCATATTGCTGACCTTGTCTATATGTGTGTGTATATATTTTTGTTGATGTAACTAATTTTCGCAATCTCATGTAAATGCTGTGCACTGTTAACTGAGGGGAGGCTTGCGTATTGCAAATAATAAAACAAACAAACAATAAATCTCACTTTCAACTCAACTCCTCGGGTACTTTATACTTTCCCTGACCTTCCCCAAAAAATTTAAAGTCTCAATAGTTATGGTTCTTTGGGTCTTCAAAGCTTGCAGACAACAAGGACAAAATTGGGGGCATTAGAACGCGCCAAGCGAGCCTTTGCAGAGGGGAGAGAAGCCAGTTCGCATTTGCACATTGAGGTGCAGTACATAGATGATTCGAAACTTCAAGTTCTCACAGATGGCTTTACTACGGGATGTTGCAAAGAAAGAATATATGCTCATTTCTAGTGAAGGTCAGCGGCTTTGATTTTCAGCTCGCGCCCTGAAGAGGCCCACAACTCGCAATGGCAGTATAAGGTTTTATTGTTTTTTGACCTTGAGAGACAGGGACCATGCCGAAAGAACTTCATTTGAAGGGGGGGTGCAATAACGTAAGAGACGATAAGGCAGAAAATTCTGAAACTAGACCGAGTTTCATGTTAGTTCAGTATACGAAAAATCGTTGTCAAGAGCACAGTGGGATTTACGGACTGCATTACGCAGAGACACAATGGAAATTGCAAATATAATGTAAGTACCTAGACGCTTTTATACCGGAATGAAGAATTAATGAATGGATGCATGAATAAATGAATGAATGAAGAGCTTGGAAAACGTTTGTGGGATCGTCCTTCTAGCGGGCACATGGGCATGCAGGTCCACATTCCATACGCATGTAGACAAAAAGTCGTTTCTCATTGTGTACTAACCTCGATTTATTTCGTTACTTTTCGCATTGATTTTAGAGCCGAAAATACTTCATTGCACTATCCTTGAAAGCAAATAGTTTCAGCTCGGCCATAATAAATAAAATGAATAATATTAATAAAGATCGGCTGGCGAGACTAATTATACATTTTATGTTTTCAAAACAGGTATAGCCTTCCCTACTGCTACTGCCACCAGTTTCAGATACCGGCAGATGGTTTTTTCAACCGCCAGCTGCAGCTTAATGTAAACAACTGCACCGTTTTGATGATTTTATGGGACGATCGCCAAGGGCCCATATGCCCTTACGCTGTACTAGCGGCTAGAAGCAACCTATCAATCTTTACGCTGTCCTAGTGCCTACTTGATGGAACAGCCTTGCGGTTCAACGTGCGACCAAAGTGCTTCTTTTAACGAGAACCAACACCCTGTGTACCATAAAGGAACAGAGCGTGACTCACGATAAACTTTTACGGATTTGCGGATAGAGATAAAAGAAAATAAATGACTTTCGGAGTTCATATGGCAATTGCTGAATATTCTATAAACATTTAATGTCAAATAAATGTACTTTACCAAATGTACCGTGTTGCTGTTTGATTTTAAAGTACAGTTTCATATTCCGAATTGTGGCACGCTATGTTGTGAGTTGATCTGTGTTGGTTTGCCGGTTCTGTGTGAAGTCGCGTAGAAGACGACTGAGCGCGTTTGCCTACGCAGCACAGAAACGTCACGGAGAGAGAGGCAGGAAATATGAATGTTTTGATAATGTCAGGATTAGGGGCGGGGGATATGATTTAGTGCTGCAAAAGCAGGTCAGCCAGGGCGATGGGAGAAATGATAGGATTATCACAAAATGGCGGCTCCCTGATGCCTGTTTTCGCGTGTGTTTAATGGACGAAAACTCGGGTAAGGTCCATAGGAAATTTTTCTAAAATCGAGCGACTTAGGCTTAAAAACACACGGCCGACCCGTAGGGGCAATAAAAAATGTTGAACGAACCATTCCTTTAACACGAGCAAGAGGCACTGGAGTTACAGCAATGGAGACAGCAAGACAGAGGAGAGGCACTGCAATAATAGTATTCCGAGAAAGGATATGCAGAGCGATACAGAGCATGAGACCACAATAACAAGCATGGAAACCCTCAATAGTGAGAGGTAGAGCAACAAAGTGGGAAACAGGGAAGAAAAGTAGCAACAGGAAGGACAGAGCGAAAACATGAGGAAGAGGCCATGAAATATAGGTAAAGAGGCAGCAGCAGTCAGAGGGGAAATGCATGGTAGTGATGCTGGTAGAGAAAGGGACCTTATTTATGAATACCCAACTAGTTGGTATATGGTTCTGTAGCTATAGTAAATTCTGAAGAGGTCCTGTTTCCTAATGTCATGAAGATGCTGCTGGATAGCACACACCGACAAGTTATTGCGTGAGAGCATTTTAGAGCAAGTGTAATAAATACGTTAAAGCCAGATAACATGAAATACGACTATATTGTTTCTTGTATTTCCCAAATGTTTAACTTTATGCACTCATTGGATGGATGTCCAATACCTTCTAGTCTTGCAAAGGTGAATATTCCTTTGTACGCTCTTGAATTTGGATTTACTCTTCAAATCTCAAAATATGGAGTAAAATACTCCCACCTCAAAATCCAATCTGAAGCACTGCCCTCATATAATTCTCAATTGTGAGAAATGAACACAACTAAGTGACCTTGCTCATGATGTTGCACAATTCAAAACTATATGGGCATTCACCCCCAAAATTCCAGTGATTAGCCCATTCTCTATTGGAGCCTGGTGGGAATGCTGTTTCTGGCCGTCAGTGCACTCTTCCAGGGACTGGAAAGGGGACATCAACACATGCTGTTTGCTTGTTATTTTTATGATGACCCTTAAGAGGTCAACTCTTTGCATTTTGACGAGACACAAGAGTCCTTTTCCTGCCTCATACCCACCAGAGACATAAATAACCATGCGGTCTCAGGCAATCCCATGCACTCTCCTGCATGTTACAGGATCACCCTTCACTCAATCTGCTCGGAGGGACCTCTTATGATCGGTTTGCACTTGAACACTCCCCTCGCTGTCTGCCTCTGCAATAGGTCACTAACTCCCCACCACACCACACCACTTTCAAATTCTACCTTCAGCCTTACCTGGATCCGAAGATCTTAGGACGATGTTGCGTTTCTGCAGAAGCCAGGCTGGGAGGCCACCCTGTGTGAGAAGAGGACAAGGACGAATTGTGAGTGTAATGGAATAAAGACATCAAGAAAACAAGGTAATGCAATCACAGAGGAAAGAGAAATCTATAATACTCCACCAGATATGGCAGAGCCCATTCGACATCCTCCACGGAGGGAAGAATCTTCTCAGTCACAACACACCATACGGTACAATTTCCTGCATCTTCTTACCATGCCACCATACAGGTTAGACCCCCTCCCCCACCCAGACAAGGCAAAGCCACCTTCACTTCCTCCACCAAACTGGAAAGGTTGCCCCCCCCCACCCCCACCCCGTACCTCACACTAGCCAAGGCAGCCACCCCTCCTTCTACCCATCAGACGGGGCAGAAGCCCTTACAGTGCCCCCAGTCTTTCCCATATACATCCCTGGTTCATTCATCACCCATCCCTAGTATTCGATATGAGTGGTCTCACCATGTCCCACTCTGCACAGATGTACGGCCCAGGCCGCAGGATTACCAGGAGGCCAATCTGACCTGCCAACTCCAGGAACTGCTCCAAATCCCGGTCGCCCTGGAAATTGTACACGCCAGGCGTCGCCTCGTGGAAGTTCCAGGGAATGTAGCTAGGTATAAAAACACCACGTAACAACATGAAATCTACACATACTGTCTTTGTGCATAGAATACATGGGGCATTCACACTTGTGAACCAACAGTGTCACCATCTATCATGCACAGTATGAGCACAGGTGCAAGACTGCCCTTGCTCCTATACAGGGAAAATTAGTCTCTCTGCAACACTCAATCCTACATCTTCATCAAGCAATGCCCGATAGAGACATTTCATCCATAAACATTGCTGTTATTTGTCCAGTGAATAGCAGAGGGGAAGGAAAGAGAATTCATTTGAAGAGCTAAGCCAAAGTGTGTGGCTTGGCTCCAAGTGCCTAACATGGGCAGAGCAGGAAAGGGGCTCATACTTGACGTTGTGCCGTGCCACCCCCACATCATATAACCCATATAATGCGGCAAAATAACATGATTTGCCCTGGATAACATACTGTGATGAATCAGAGCTGATCATCCCAAAAACCATGGCATGGACCCCTTCTCATGTGGCCAGGGAAAGGGAGCGGCTACCTGATCATAACCCGAGGGGTGGTATTATGCAGGAGGATCACATGGGAGGGGACTCGGGTCAAAGAATGGGACAATCCCCTTTATAATTTCCCTGATGATCCTACAGTCGTGATGGCCTATTGCAAAGTGAATGATTCTTTTTTTAAAAACTTTATTTATACATTTAATATTACACATTGACAACAAAATGGAATACAACAACACAATGTTCAAAGAATACTTGTGCAATTCCATCATATTAACTTTATCCATAAAGAACAATCAAGAATTGAAATTAAAATTAGAGAGAAAGGAAGAAAAGAAGAAAAAAATGATTCTGCATTCAAAACAACTAGCAACATTGTGGAATTCAAGTCCCATAATACTCCTAGTACTGGGAAGAGGAAGAGAGGTCTAGAGTTTGTAAAGTGTATTGTGCGGTCTAGCTGTTATAATGATCCACACCTGAGTGGGACCTTTAAACAAACCTTTCAGGTGTAGACCATTAAGAGGAAGCAGAAGAGGGAGCAGCAGAAGAGAAAAGAGGTCGGCGCTGCCGCTTTTCTAACACTGGGATGCCGAGCAGCTAAACTTGTGGAGGTGGTGGTGCCCAGGGGATGCAGAGGACGTGCAGCGGGAAGCAGTGTGAAGGGCAGCTGTCCTGAAGGAGAGAGACACTTTATGGGTCCTGCAAGAAGCTATAATCCAGTTGTGTTAGAAGTCAAAAGACTTATTTAAGAAGCCGGTATTAGTTCCACCTTCCCTATTGAACATTGTAGCAGTATTAATAGGAGTTTTATCCTGGCAGGCGAGTATACCAGTAAAGGGACAGATAGTGGTGACTCCTGTTCTTTCTGCCGATTGGAGTGGTCACGTTTTCCGAAGATGCCTGGCTCGACCTCCCCTCTATCCAATCAACCTCTTCTTCTCTCTCCTGAGGGTATCCCCCGCCTTCTGCCAACATGGAATCTCCCTCTTTTCTGACAATTTCTACCTTTTGCCTCTCTAAAGTAATACCTCTTTCTCCCGGAAGGAATTTACGATTCCTAGCGCATCCCCCAAGATGATCTCTCTTCTACTGCCCTGACAAAATATCCCACTCCTTGCATTCCCAGGTGATTGCTGTCTCCCTCATCTCCAAGGTGATATCGCTGTTTTTCTGTTTCAGGACAGTGCGCCTCATGTCAAGTTTGCTGGTCTGGAAATAAGGGTGCTGGTAAGCTCACCGGCACCCTTGTTTCTGGAACAGCAAACTATGGGTTTGCTTGCCGGAGCCGCAGTGCCTAACAGGTTTGAACCTGCCGGGTGCAGCGGTCACAGTAAGTAAAGCCATCATGAAAGCACCAGCACCGTTAAAAACGTCAGCGCACATGAAGGGCTTCCAATTTAAATGGGCTGTCATTAACAGAGGTCTTTTAAAAGTGCTTTGGATGACCTTAAAATCAGGAGCAAGGCTAAGTGCCGGAGATGGGACAAGACTTTTTCCTTACCAGCACAAGCTTGCTCTCCTTGGCTTTTGTTTTTGGCAACAACCCTGCCTCACCCACCCACACCTAAGGTGTAAGGTCAAGGTCATAACTTGTATAAAGGAGAATTTATGATTCTGTTTTCCATCTAATTTTGGTTGGTCTATAAGTGTTTTTAGGTGAGTGTATCGAAAATGGTTGTCATCACATGTTCAATGCAACATATGCAACATGAACCCAGTCTCTGGAGCTGATGAACTGAGCATTGTGAACGTATAGATTAAAGCACAGCATGTATTCACTTTCTTGTGAATGGGTAGCGTGGCATTTCATTTTGGTTTTCCCCAATGCTGTTTGTCCCTATAATGCTCCTTCTACCAAATCTGAGACATTTCACATTACAACCACGAAGTAGGGGGGATGCTGGAACCGGTAAAGATGGTATAGCAAAGTGAAAAACGTAAGCGATAAGTGGGATAAATTAAATAAGAAAGTGATGCGTATGATTGCCCCGTGAAGAAAACCATGGATGTGTTACTCGAGAAAGGGATTGATGTTCTGAGAGCACTTGATTAGTGAGAATTAGTAGATTACATGTATTGACCATTTCAGTATATTAGTTTTGTTGGTGCAATACAAGATTTTAGCACATCCAAATAATCAAAAGACTGCAGATAATGATAACATCTAAACAGAGATGCAGGCACGAATGATGAACCGCAATAATTTAGCAAGATGGAGTTCTGGGTGTATGTGTGTTTTGAGGGATTGTCAAAAAAAGGTTACTTGCAGTTCTTTTCATGATGGCTGCGGTCAACAAGTCAAGCTTGCTGGCTCTCATCAGAGCTGATCTCGGCATCCCATTTGACAAAGCTTTGATATGGGTGCACAAGATGTTGCAGTGGTCAAGGCCAGGCATTAGCACCTGAGACTAGCCATAGGCCTTTGCCCCATCGTATCCTCTACTGGAACTGGAACTGTTGATCTTGGGTGTCAATGTGACTGGGCTGCATAAGTGAGCTTCATGCAAAGCTTACTATGTGACCAACGATGTTGCAGAACATTGCTTCTCAAGTGCTGCAACATGTTTGGGTCTTCAAGCATGCCAGCCTACTTTGCACAATCTGCACCAGTTACCGGTAGTATTATGGGCGAAATACAAAAGGAGACATTAATCAGGGGCAAGGACCCACTCAAGTTTGGGGGGTGGGGGAGTCCTTGCCCCTGATTAATGTCTCCTTTTGTATTTCGCCCATAATACGCTGGGAGGCCACACTCCCTCAAGTGCAATTTCAGAGGTTTTGAATGCTCTGCTCTCTGCTAAAAGAAGCACACCAAGGTTGTCCCTGTTCCACACTCATTGCAAAACCCATACTTTCCTGCATGGCCTCCCCCCCTCCCTATACCAACAATACATAGGTGCTATTAAAATTTAAACAAAGTCCAATACAAATGTATACAGGCAGTTACATGTGATTTTAACGAATCCAAAATAAGTAATACCATTATAACAAATTCCAAAATAAGATTAATTTTTTGTTGTTTTGGGGAGTGGGGGCATCCACCTCCCAAGCTCTGCCTTTTTTTGTTCCTAATACTTTTCCTCCACCCCCAAAACCACTATCCCCACTCCCAACCCTTTTTTTATTTATTTCCCAAATGTGTTATTTTGGAATTCGTTATTTTCGGTTCGTTGTAATGGGATCAGTTATTTTGTTGTAATCACTGCATACCATAGATGCAGGTTGGTCAAATATAAAGCGGATAAGAAACTGAAAAGAGTGGAGCTTGACCAATGTCCTCCAGCTCCAGGAAGTTCTTTTTCCGGTCCTCAATCTAATCTATGCAGTAATCCTCACAAGCCTAAATTGCAGAGAAGGATTTCACACCCTGTCACTTTTCTTCTTGGGCTCCGAGTTTGCGAAGGAAGGGATCTCTGACTGTTTGCTACAGTGTGTGGCTCTTAGTGCTGGGTGGTCTAAAATAAAATGCTAAAAATAATAAAATCTATTTGCTACATTTTAGAAATCGCTACACGTCAGATTGATGTGTGAACTAGAACGTGTGAATCGACTAAAGTGATATTGCATGATTAGTCTTAAGAGAGACTACGCCCAATTCAAGTTGTATGTCCAAGAATGATGTCGACTTTTCTAGACTTGTCCGGGGGTCTGTAACTTTCAACTCTCCTAATGTTTTGGACTGCAACTTTCAGTAGCCGCAGCCAGCAAAATCAACAATAAGTGATTATGGGAGTTGCAGTCCAAAAACATCTGCAGACCCTAGAATCTAGGATGCCAAAATGATATTTAGTTTTAAGGTTCCAAATTTCACTGGCACATATCATTGCACCCACTTGAAGTCCATATAGCTTACCTCTAAATGCCAAAAGGGGTAGTGACTTCTGAACATCAGGAAGGATAGCATTCCACAATTTCAGGGCCTGGTTAGTAAATCAGCCTCCCGCTTTCCAAGAACAGTTTAAAGAAGGGACATTGAATTGAGGCGTTGACTCAAATCAAGATCTTCATCTAATCACTCTGTCTATGTCTCTGATCATGCCCTCTACAATAACCGTCTTACCTCTGCTAAACGTGACTATTTCTCGGAACTCCTTCACACTCAATCTGCCCCCAGTTCAATCTCTGCGTCAAGACATTCTAAACTCTCTTTCCGCAACCACTGTATTCTCACCCCATTCTACTCCATCTGCTTTTATCTCTAGTTTCTCTCCAGTTTCTAACTCTAATGTGCTACTTCTGTTAGTCAAAGCTCATCCCACTGCTACTCCTACTGATCCTATTCCATCTGCTCTTATTCCTAAGGTGTATCCTCTTCTTATAACATATCTTGTTTCTTTCTTCAACATCTGTCTTAGCACCTCTGTTTTTCTGAGTCTTCAAACATGCAACTATTATCCCTATACTGAAAAAGCCCAATGCCAATCCTCTTATTGTTTCTAATTTCCGAACCATCTCTCTCTTACCCTACCTTTCTAAACTCTTAGAGCGTCTTGTTTATTCCCAGATTTCATCTTTCGTCACTGATCTATCTCTTCTTCCTCGCTTTCAGTCTGGTGTCCGTCCTCGTCACTCCACTGAGACTGCTCCGATCTGTGTACTTAACTCCCTTCTCTCAGCTCGCTATTCTAATCACTCCTGACTTATCTGCCGTGGATCATTCCTTGCTCTTGGAATCTCATTTTTCTTTTGGTCTTAGGGGTTCTTTTCTCTCCTGGTTTTCCAGGGTTTATGGTCTGTCCATCAAATTTTTTGCATTGAGGGACATTTCCATACATTTTTTGCATAGAAAGACTTTGCATCGAATGCATTTAAAAAAATATAATTCTAATAATAATTCTAATGGGGGGTTCCCCCCCACACTCCCTGTTTTTTACCCTTTAAGACCCCTTTCAACCCTCCCCAAAAAATGTATTCCCTTTAAAAACATGCATTTGATATTTACTAGATACTGTTTTCCTCCTATCTTTCTAATAGAACTTTCTCTGTCTCCTGGGCTGGCCAGACCTCCTTACCCTTCCCTCTTGAGCACAGAGTTCCCCCAAGGATCAGTCTTGGGTCCTTTTCTCTTCTCTCTCTATACTTCTGAACTCTCAACCATAATTTCTTCTTTTGGTCTTTCTCATCACTTCTATGCTGACGATACACACATTTTTCTATCCTTTTCGTCATTCACTTGTGAAATTCTTCACACTCTCACAGCCTTTCTGCTATCAAATCTTGGATGGCTTCCCACTTCCTCACTCTAAATGCAGGGAAGACTGAGGTGTTAGTCTTCCCTGCTAACATTCTTCCTCCTCACCCACCGCCTCTTTTCATATCTTTTCCACCCGCTAGTCTCATTATTTCTCCCACAGCTCGTAATCTTGGCCTTTACCTTGATTCCAATCTTTCTTTTGTTAACCATATCTCTCTTACCTCTCGGTCCTGTCGTTTCCATCTTTCCAATATCCGCAAAATGCATCCCTTTCCCTCTACTAAACTTCTTATTTCTTCCTGAATCTTCACACGAGTCTTCTATTGTTCTAGCACTCTTTTCGGTCTCCCGTGTTCTCGTCTTTCTCCCTTGAAATCAATCTATAATTCTTCTGATCGTCTACTCGGTCTTCTCTTTTATTGTGATTCTATTTCTTCATCACTTGCCTCACTTGGCTGGTTACCTTTTCACTCTCAACTCAAATTTCACTTTCTTAACTAGTCTTCAAATCACTTCACCAGCT
Source organism: Ambystoma mexicanum (assembly GCF_040938575.1). Classification (NCBI taxonomy): domain Eukaryota; kingdom Metazoa; phylum Chordata; class Amphibia; order Caudata; family Ambystomatidae; genus Ambystoma; species Ambystoma mexicanum. Next base: position 1,466,837,827 of record NC_090931.1, on the reverse strand, counting down.
TGCACCTGACTATCTTGCTTCACTTTTATCTTTCTACAGTCCATCTCGCTCCCTTCGGTTCTACTGGCTCTTCAGATTGAATGTTCCACATCTACCATGTGCCCAGTCCCGCTTCTGGTCCTTTCAGCTTCCTGCTCCCCTACATTGGAATGCCCTTCCACTGTCCATTTGTTCGATCTCTATTCAGTCTTTCTTTGAAAACACATCTCCTACATAGTCCTTGATTGTCTGCTACCAGCATTGATGCACTGATTTTTTCATGTTTACTTACCATTATTTTTGTACCGTACCTTGTTTTTAAATTGTACAGCGCTTTGGGTTAAAGCGCTATATAAAACACAAAATACAAAAATACAAATACATTGAAGGAGGAATGGACTAGAACTTCTAAGTGCATGGATGGGAACAAAACAAATGGTCCCTGACCAGGCTTGACAAGTCAATTTAAATGTAATTCAATTGGCTAGGCTCAACCAATGGGGAGATGCATTTCTTGCTCGACATGCCCTTTTCTTTTATGCACACCACAGAGTATGTGATCCGCATTTTGAGCTCTGTGGAGCTTGCCAACCATGAGAGGGAAGACCTGCATACAGGGCGTTTGCATAGTGTAGCCTTGAATCACCTACCAGCTGCTCCACCAATCAAGGCCTTGTGTTTAGAGTCTAACTGGGAACATTTGTTTTGGGTACTTGGCTGATAGCAGCTGCTGATCAGAGACTTCACCTGACTAAATGAGAGCATATGTTCATTAATAACAATTACAAATATATGTTCCAATTGGTCCGGAACTATATGTCACAGAATGCATTGTAGATGACCCCATTTCAGCACTCTAGTATCATGCTCACCTTATTTAGACCAACCATAGCCGGCATGCCCCACTCAAGCACGCCACTGGTAGTCTAATACACACATTATTTGTATGCCACCCACTCTGCAGAGAAGAGGAATGAATACAATGGAATACAGAACAGACAGGGTGTACCAACACTGGATGTGCAGAGATACGCGCACGACTGTTGCATTCAAGTCTCTAAGAGTTGAAACTCTAGGCTTCCACCTAGCTTCCTTATTAAACTCTGATGCACATGTAAATCAGACTGAGAAACTGCTCCTACTACCTCCGACTGCTGAAGAACTTACAACCTTTCCTCTCGGAGTCCAACTGTGCATCTGTTGCTCGCACAACTATTCTATACAGGTTGGACTACGGGAATGCCCTCCTAATCGGCAACAACAAAAAATAACATACAGGCATTGCAGGTAATACAAAATAATACAGTCAGCATTGTCAAGGGAAAATCCAGAAGAGACCATATCTCGCTTTTTCGAAGACTGGCTCCCTCACATTGCCTGATTACAATTCAAGACAGCAACTCTTGTCCATAAATCCTTATACAGTAACCTTCCACCCTACATTAAAATTCTTGTGCCTACTTACGAGCCCCCCGAGGAGTTTACGTTCATCTACACTCGCTTTGGTCACAAATCCCAATCCCAATTTTAAACTTTCAAATAGCTTGGGAAGATCATTCTGTGTTCAGGCAGCCAACAGTTGGAACTCCCTTCCATTAGACCTAAGCTACTAAAAGAATTTAAAAGATTAATTCTGTCGACAACTGAAAACTTTATTATTCCATTAAGATTCCTCACCGTCCTTTGTTAAGTCCCAGTCTGAACCTTTCACTTTGTCCCGTTTATTACTGTTGTACCTTGTGTTTTTGTTATGGCGCCCCGATGCCCGTGCAGACATGCCCAACACACATCCAACTGATTGCGCTGTGTCCGATTGCAGCTAGTATTGGGCTTGCTCATTCTCACTTGGCTTCACAGTCCAGCCCCTACCCAGGATGAAAAGAGCAGCAACTGCTTCAAGGCTGGTGCAGAGCACCTATGCACTATAACACAGCAACATCCACAACCAGGGACAATGAACCAAATAGATATGGACAACAACTAGTGTCTAGTATCTACTACAGACCATGCTCATTACTGGTCAATGGGATATGAAAATAACATCATTGCAGCCTTTTGACCATTTTAAGTTGTCTAGAGGAAATGAGAGGAGGGACAGGACTGGGTGTAGCCCCTTTGACGTAGCTATTCATCAGAGGAAGAAAGAATTTCGAAAAGATAGGGCAATAGTCATAAAGTCTGTACCTACTGCATATTTAGTATTATTAACTACCAAATATAAAAATTGGGTGCGTTAACATCGTAGCCCTATGCACAGTGCTAAGTAGAGACTTATGTTTAAACTTCTCCATACCAATGACAACAGAAATGTTTGGTCTTTCTTTAGGTCTTATCTGGCTTGTTTCTCTGTGCAAGAACTGAATCCTATTTCTGAGGCATCTTGGTTATCATACCTGGGATGCCTGTACTATGACCTTTCAATAATGCACTCTTTGACCTGCTCTAGATCTGACCATTGGAGAATATTGAAGGGTTTTGAAGCGGATGATATTGAAGTGGTAAATAAGAACTTAAAAACATCAAGGGCGGAGGCCACCAAGAGGGTGCAGGCAAGATGGCTGCCTGAACGCAGAACTCTGTCCACAGCTGTGGAGTTAATGAGGAGTTTGTGTGACTAGCAATCTCTGAATCACCTAAGGTGCTGCAATCTACATGTTTGAGCCCCCCACATCCGAGGGGTCCAGGAGCAATAACTAGGGGTGGCCTGGGAGCCCCGGACCAGACCCGGCGTGGGCCAGAGCGTTTCCTCGCCGCACCTGCCCTGGGAGAGAAGCATTTCTGGCACCCCTCTTGGCTTCGAGGACTCTGCTGACGCCTCGCCTGCAGAGGTCCCCTGGCCGATGTCGGAGCACCGGCAGCCCGGAAAGCTGATGGGGACCGGCTGGAGGTGAGGAGTGGAGGCCCCCCCCGCACTGTGGATCATTGACTGCGCCGACGTGGGAGCGTGCCCAGCCCTACAGCATCTGTAGGGGAGAGAGTGGGTTCCGGCGGACAGAGGTTAGAGCGGTTGGATGCTGCGAGGAGCGTAAGAAGCCAGCGGAACCCCCAAGCCTGCGTGTGGATTCTTGAGGAGCGGCCCCTGTGTATAGGTGAAGAGGACACCTGTGCTTCACAAGGCCTCAGTCATGCGGCGCCCCCTCCACCACACGGTGGGGCTAAGACAACAGAGACTGCACCAATGGGTGCACCAGTTACCCACTGCTCCCCCATATACCAACTCTGTCAGAGGAAGGATCACAGGGGCAACACCATACGTGGCTGCAGGGGGATAACCCGCAAGCCCTTCCAAGAGCCATTTGTAACGTCTGGCAATAAGTTGAGTCGGGCCTGAAGTGTGGGGCCCGCTGCACTAGAGCAGCCTTCTCAGGCACCCACGAGCTACCACCATCAAGAGGGAAATCAGCACCCCAGCTAAACAGGGTGAAGAGGGGGCGTAGGGCCCAAAAGAGCCTGGTTGCTGAGGCTGGCTGGTGGTGGGCGGCGCCGCGCAGCAGGGCCAGACCCCAGGCAGAGACAGTTCATTATATAGGAGAGGGGGAGACCGGGTCCTGGAGTTGGTGCCTGGGCCCTCGGCCCATGGATATCCCCTGTTCTTAGGAGAACAACAGACTAAACTCGCTCTGGGCAGTGAGAGGTGGGGACTACCTGCACTGGGAACGACTACCTGCTGCCCTTCTCTAGGGGCGTGGAAGCTGAGTCTGGAGACAGTCTTAGAAGTGGGAAGCCCATACTGCAACCCCTGCGCACCTCAGCTCAGTCGGGCGACACCGGTCCCCCCAACCCCTTTCCAAATAACCTTGGATGTCACCTTGAGTATGTTAGGAAAGGTTTGTATGAAGTACCCTTTGGGAACACTACACACCACTATGACTACAGGTCTAAGCAAACCAACCTTTGGTATAAGTCTGTACTACACAGTTTTGGTAGCGTGTTGAGCAGCCAGGGCTATCTCAAGAGGGGAAATGTGAGCTGTAATGGAGTTACACAAAGATTCACAGTTACAGGTATTTAAATAGACTTTTACACTCAAGGTTTCTTATATAACAATTAATAATTTATCAGTTTAATTATAAAACACTTATTAGAAGGAGGCAATCATATAGTAACACACAAATATACTTCAATACTGTACAGTCTTTAAAAAGTAAGTAAAAGGCAAAGGTTATCAGAACATGAAAGACTCAAATTATTCTTAGACAGTGGAAATACTTTGAGTTCACCAGAAGAGTCAATTCAATTCACAAGGCTAGGCCAAAGTCAATGGGCTAAAGTTTTGGATAGGATAAAGCAGTTCTGGTAGTTAAACGGAAAAGTCTCTGCACAAGTTCTTAGAAGTAGTTTGTAAAAAGAAGAATCATATGTTGGGTCACAAGCTGATTAGGCCTTTGAGTTGCAAAAGTTTCAAGCACTTTCACAGTGAGAGGTAAGTTCTCTCCATCTTGTTTTACAGTACCTTACAATGAAGAAAAAGATGCAGCTGATTACTTCTGTTCCTGGTAGTGCCTGCAGATCTCGCTGTTCCGGGGCCTCAGTCGTGGGGACAAGAGGGAGGACGTCGGGGGACTCCTGCACTGCACTGGGACTGGTCAAAGCTCGCAAATGGCAAACTTCAATTTCAGTGGCTGTTTCGCGTTTCAGCTACCGCGCTGGTATCAACGCTGGTCCTGACTGTCAAGGTGGACTGTCCTTGCTTCATCAGAGGTCCTGCACTCAGCTAATGAGGGTCAGGCTCGGTCGGTCCGACGTTGTGGGAGTCCGGGGGATCTTCCAAACGCTTTTGGCCAGTTTACAAGTAACGCACACAATCTGGTGTCCCTCTCCCTGGCTCTGCGGTTTCCTGCAGCACTCTGAGGAAATGCAACCAGCTCCGAGATTGGTGTCCAGGTGGCTTACTTGGGAGTTGATAGGTCCAACCAACTCAGGGCTTCTCTGTCGATGCAAATTTGACGATTCGGCTTCACCGGGCAAATCAACAGTCCAGGAGTTGCAGCAGCCATCGTCTTCAAGCTCTTCTTCGGTTCCAGCAGTCGACTCTGCCTTCCAAGCCAAGAGACTTGCCTTTTATTCAGTTCTCTCCCATTCATTCCAGCCTAGCTGCCACTCACCCAGCAGGGTGTCTGTCCTTGCCAGACAGACAGACAGCCAACCAGCCAATCATCACAGAGTGCATTTGGGTCTCCTAGGAGACTAAGCATAGGGGGTTTCGGACACCTCCCACACTTACTGCCTACCCCAGACACTCTGGAGCCAGAGGCGGGTTTAACTCCTGAAGCCCGCCAAAGTCGAATGAACAAAGAGACCAAATCTGGTTTGGCGTGCAGAGGAAAACTCTAGAAGGACCTTTCCACAAACACATGGCGAAAAAAGAAGACTGGGACCTGTTTTTAGCAACGATGGCTGGGCACCATCTTGAAAAGCATGGCTCCTGCGATTTAACTTGACCGGAGCTACGAATAGTTTGAGGTCAGTAAAAATGATGGTAGTTTGTTGTAAAACCACTGCCACCAGCCATTCTGAGAGGAAAGGGTAACATCTGACTGTTACATGAGCAATTAGACATATGGGATACTAAGTAATCCCTCCAGCACTCTATTTTAAGTTAGGGTGGGCTGGGTCTAGAAATGTACAGGGCTAAGTGAAGTCAATTGCACTCCACTGTTCTGGGAAACAGTAGTTGATCCCAGAGAAGGTATTTACACCTTGGGAAATCTGAAAGACTTCCCTGTGTCACTGCACTGAAGGTGCTTTGTGACACAATTGTAAACGATGATGCCTATGGAGTTGGTTAGACTCCATAATCAAAGAAAATACACGGGTAAAACACATATCAAAAAACATGAGAGAGTGGGAAAAAGGGTCACACTCTCTCCATGGTAAAAAAATCAAGTCCTCAGAATCCAGCAAAACAGGTTCATCCCTGTTCCTCCAAAACCATCAAGGACCACATTGACTCTCTGGCTCCTGGTCTGGCCGACTTCTGCAACCACTCCTTTGCCACTGGAGTCTTCCCCTCCCCCCTGAAGCACTCCCTTGTGTACCCTCTTCTGAAGAAACCCTCTGCCGACCCGTCCTGGCCGGCTAACTATCGCCCAATCTCCATCACTGCTTTCCTGGTGAAACTCTTGGAAAAGTTGGCCATCTCCCAGCTTAATCTCCTCACTGAAGCTGTTGGTTGTCTCCATGATCATCAGTCTGGCTTCAGAGCTGCCAGAAGCATGGAAACTGCTCTCCTGAACATCCATGAAGACCTGCTCTCCAACCTCAATTCCAACACCCCTTGTGTCCTCATCTTACTCATTAACCATGCCATCCTGCTCGACCGCCTCCGTGATAACCTGGGTATCACCGGACAGGTCCTGGCGTGGCTGACTTCTTTCCTCTCTGATCGACCCTCCCAGGTTCAACTTGCGTCCTTCCTCTCCTCTATCTCTATCTGTGGTGTTCCCCAGGGGTCTAACCTCTCTCCCTGGCACTTCTTATTTGCTGCGCTCTGCCTCAACTTCCAGTGCTATGCGCATGATACCCAGCTCATTTTCAGGCTACCCTCAGCCACCTCTTCTCCCTCTCTTATCTCAGACTGACTGTCCGCCATCCAGGAGTGGTGTGCCGCAAATTATCTCTGCCTTAATTCCAGTAAGACAGAGATTCTCCCCATCGGCACGCCCACTCCCTCCTTTTATGTATTTAGTTATTCGGATTTGTAAAGCGCGCAGCAGCCCTAAGGCATTGTGGGACATGTTACATACATAGCTTAGTTACATATACATGATCATACATAAGGTTACAGGCAATGTGATATTGTACATATTTACAGAGATGGTTCGAAGATAGTTACATTTTACTGCGCAAGGAGTGAAGTCTCGAGTTTCCTACGAAATGCGGGGAGTGAGTTTTCTGCTCTGATGTCTGTAGGTAGTGCGTTCCAGGATTTGGCAGCAATATATGGGAAGCCTAAGCCACCAGCTTTAGCTCTATTGATACGTGGGATGTGGAGTTGGTTAGTGTATTGTGTCATGGTGGGACGTGTAGAGGAGGATTTGGAGATCTCAGATAGGTATGAAGGTGCATTTATGTGTGAGTATGAGGATTTTGAATGTGATGCACTCTTTGACCGGGAGCCAATGAGCTGATTGTCTGGCCTGGGAGATATGCTCCCTTCTTGGGATCCTTAGGGCGGCACGGAGAGCATTGTTCTGCGTGACTTGAAGCCCGTTTAGGTTTTTTTGCAGATGTGCCTGCCAGAAGGGCATTGCAATAGTATAGTTTTGCTCCAATGGTTGCTCTAGCTATTGATAGGCAGTTGGGTTTGGAGAGGTATGGTTTTATGGCGTTTATTAGTTTGGTGGTATGCGCCGAGGAGGACGTGATAGCGCTAACCTGTCTGGTCATGGTTAGTGAGGAGTCTAGGTATACTCCCAGCATCTTGACGACTGCAGATACAGGGATAATGGAGTTGTTAATGGTAAAGTTGGCGTACAATTTGTCAAGTTTGGCTAGGATGTTCTTTTGGCCTAGTATCATGATTTCCGTCTTGTCCCCATTGAGGCAGAGGCCATTTACCGCCATCCAAGCCTGGATGGTGGAGTAGATAGTATGGAGTGCCTTGGCATCTTTGTAGTATGAGAGAGGTAGAAGTACTTGTGTATCGTCAGCGTAATTCATATACGCGATACCAAGTGAGTCAAGCTTGTCTAAGAGGGGCTTCGTGAACAAGTTGTATAATGTGGGTGCTGTGCAAGATCCCTGAGGGACTCTGCAATGGATTGTGGTGGGTGTAGCATTTGCTATATCCGAGAAGACTTTCATGTCTCTTCCTTCGAGGAAGGAGCTGACCCAGAGAGCTGCTTCTTTGGAGAAGTTAGCTGAATGTGTGATGTGAGAGTCTAGTGGTCAACCAGATCGAAGGCGGCTGAGAGCTCTAAGAGAAGCAGCAAGGCTGACTTGCCTTTGTCCATGATTTGGGTGATCTGATTCTTTAGATCCACCAGAGCTGTTTCAGTGCCGTATCCTTTCCGGGAAACAGATTGCCTGGTCCCTAGGATGGAGTGGGTTTCCAGAAAGTGTTGGATTTGAATATGAGCGGCTTTGTCCAGTAATTTCAGGAAGAATGGCACCGTGGTTATTATCGGTCTGTAGTTATTTGGTTGTAGAGGGTCGAGAGTCGGGTTTTTTTTTTTTAGGAGTGGGCGGACCCACGCCTCTTTGAGGCTGGCCGGGATAATACCCGATTTGAAGGACGCATTGATGAAGGTCGTGAAGAGTGGTGTGAAACGGTCTGCGCAGTCCTTGATGAGCTTGGGTGGGCATATGTCCCCTTTACAGGGAGAGGGTTCGGAGGTGGTTCATAACTTCTTGTTCAGTGATGTCCCTGAAAGAGAACTCAGGCTTGGTAGAGTTGGTTGAGGCGGGAGTTGAGTTGGTTTAGTCCCCGTCTGTGGTGGTAGGGCTTTGCAGTGGTCCTTAATTTTCTTTTGGAGGAGGTCAATTTTGTGTAACATGGCACTTTGGATACTAGCACACCATGCTTCGTCTTTGACTATTTCATCAGGTGTAATGGGTGGGGAGATGAGCGGATTGAAAATGGAGAACATTTCTCTAGAGTGCGATTTAGCATTGGAGATGCATGTGTTGAAAGCGTTAGCTTCGGCTGTGGTGATGGCTGCTTTGTATTGGTGGGAGATTAAGTTGAACTCGTTTTTGGCACTGTCACATGGATTGGTTTGCCAGTTTTTCAGTGCTACTCTTTTGCACAAGCGCAATAACACCAGGAATTGGTGTGTAATGAATACTTTTCTTTTTTGGATTTGAGTGGTGCTATCTTGTAATGGCTTTAGTGATAATATCCTTGGTAGTGTCAGCTAGGGTGTTAGGGTCGTTGGCGAAGGGGGGGTGCTAGTTCAGGGATGTTGAGGTAAGGGCGCAGGTTGTCCTCGTTGAGCTTCTTGGAGCTTCTCACTTGCGCTGCGGTAGCAGGGGTGAGAGTTTTGTGGCTTTTGGCGATCGGTATAGTGAATTCGATACAGTTGTGATCCGTCCATGGCAGTGTGGTGTTAGAGGTGATAGTAGAGAGGCAGTTATGGTCCGCTATCCAATCTAGGATGCAGCCTTTGGAGTGAGTGGGACTTAATACTTTTTGGGTGAATCCTAAGTCATTAAGTTCCTTAGTGAAGGTATTAGCATGTTTGTCTTTCTCATCATTAAATCCTAAATTGAGGTCTCCAAATAGGAGGTTCTTGGTGGAGCTTTTGATGTTATTACTGAGTAGGTGGGTGAGGTGTTCCTGAGAGTCTAGGGGGAGGCCTGGGGGGAGGTACAGTACGTGAATGTTGATGGTGCTGTTGGGGGACAGTGTGAGTTTAGAAGATAGAAGGTCAGAGTTGCTGGTCCAGGAGTGACTGACAAGTCAAAGGTGGAGTCTCTCTTTGTAGATGAGGGCTACTCCGCCTCCCACTCGTGCTAGTCTATCTTATCCGAGGATGGTGAAGCCTGGAGGTAGTGCAAGTGCGACAGCAGGGCCAGAGGCTTCATGTAGCCAGGTTTCTGTGATGGCTAGTAGGTCAATGTTGTCGGTTACAAATTCGTGAATCTCAGATGCATGGGCTGGGAGGGAGTGTACATTGATGAGAGCACATTTGATGTGGGGTGTGTGTGAATTTTTTGTGGTGGTGTAGGTGGAGTCTGGTGTGTTGTGTGTAGTGGCAGTGTGGGGCCTGATGTGGTTGGTGGGTGACTGTTTGCATGTGTGAGTGTTCGAGGCGAGGGGTGTGTTTGTGGGTAGAGCGGGAGCCTAGTCTATCGTTTCTGATTGCAGTGGAAATGGGTTGAGTGCTGTATTCTGCAATCAGTGTGCAAGTTCTGATTCTTTCTGGTCTGCACATAGTTGTGATGCATGGTGGTGCAAAGCATGTGTCTGCTAGTGATGGGTATGTTTTTAGTGAGGTATCCATGACAATAGGTTGAGTGGGAATTGTGGCAGGGCTTAGCGGTGTTCGTTTTGGATGGGGGAGTATGGTGGGAAGCGAGAGAGCAAAGAGTGCGATAAGGAGGGTGAGCAGCGTGGTGGGAGTGGCGGAGAGTTTACTGGTGGCTATGGCATTCTATGCAGGTTGGCCTAGAATCAACAGTAGACAGATTCGAATTTAAGCAGTGTGGCCTAAAGTTAACAGTAGGCAGATTCAAATTTAAGCAGTGTGGCCTAAAAACAACAGTAGGTAGATTCCGATTTACGCAGGGGGCCTATAACCAACATTAGGCAGATTCAAATTTAAGCAGTGTAGCCTAAGATTAACAGTAGGAAGATTCAAATTTAACCAGTGTGGCCTAAAAACAACAGTAGGCAGATTCAAATTTAAGCAGTGTGGCCTAAAATTAACAGTATGCAATAAATAAGTAAGGTACAGCCAACTGGTGGCGAGTGCAAGGGTAAGTGTAGACATCAGGTGGCAAGTACAAGGGTGAGTGCAGACACAAGTGTAAGTTCTGCTAGTGGGACTGTAGGGATACAGAAACAGTCCCAAGTGCGGGGGTTACCAGGAAGGCCGTGCAGGTGTGCGACTGGTGGGGGAGGGGACCTGGGCCAGAGAAACAGAGGGTGGCCAGGTAACCAGTGCAGATTCAGTTGAGGTGTTTCCGGAATCGGAGATGATTCTCATCAAGTTTCAGGGGGGGAGGGAGGCTGTACCAGAGGGAGGCGCCAGCCGAAGAAAGAGATCTAGCACCAACCCCTTGCTTGGAGAAGCGACTGACCCTAAGGGAGTTGGAGGTGGATGAGGGAAGATATTTAGGAAGAGAGAGTTGAAGGTATTGAGGCCCTAGGCCCCAGAAGGCCTTGTGGACAATTCAGAGGGTTTTGAACTTTATCCTCGCAGCCACTGGGAGCCAGTGCAGAGATTTCAGTCCTGGAGAGATACGATCCCTGGGCTTGAGGCCAAGGACAAGTCTCGCAGTCCTGTTCTGGATGAGTTGCAGAGGGCGGAGAGTAGAAGCAGGCAGATTTAGAAGGAGGCTGTTGCAATAGTCTAGACGTTATGAGAACAGAAGGCAAATTTCACAGACTCATTTTCGACGTGACAGAGCTGAACCTTCCTAAAGGACGGACAGGAACGACCGGCATGCTCAGACTTCCACCACAGGCAGTATTTCCGCCAAACGCTACTAGCTCTCAGGCCAGGTTGAGCCACATTATTGCTCACTAATATCATGAACACCAGACGCTTTTTACATTTACTCCAAGATAATGAACTGACAAAAGGAAACCTTAACTTAATCTGTCTGCAAGAGACTTGGATGCAAGACTTGGACAAAACCTACGTGCGAAGGATACACTAATATTAAATCCAGCTAAAAAAAACGCTACTGGTCGTCCGTTCTCAGGCCTCTTGACTATGGTAAAAAAATCATTCAGGATGGGGAATAGACAGAATAATGCACCCAAACATCTTCGTGCAAGGAACCATCATAGAGATTGTAGCCGAAGACTATCTCGCCACTAGTTGGCTGTACCTTACTTATTTATTCTAGTATCCTATGTACTGCACTGCCCCTTTCCCCTTCCCATGCACTTACGTGACCTGAATGAAACCTGGCCAAGCAGGATCGTTGTCGGTCTTCCCTCTGTTCCCCCTCCCTTGCCTCGTCGCGCCTTGAAACACTTGTGTATAGGCGCGCTATAAATGCCATATCATATCAAAGTTGCTGGGCGTCTCTATAGTGAAGAGATTTGGCACATTTTTGAGAATTCTCCCTAACAGAGTAGTGGAACTTTCTGTGGGTGGTCTAGCCCCATAGAAGGATCCGGCACTGTAGAGGGTGCTTCTGAGCCAGAGGAACCAAGGCTGGGACTTTCTGTGAGCGCAAAAGGTGGGGAGAGGAAGCCTTATGAGCTGGAAGGGAGCACCTACACCCCCGGTTGAAATGGCCTCCATAAAAACGGACATACAGACCATCTTGGAAGAAATCAGAGTTTTGAGAACGGACATGGGGACAAAACTGGCCAACCTCACAGTTAAGGTGACCACGCTTGAGGATAGAATGGATAGGGTTGAGGCTAACCAAACGTCTACTGGGCTTTTGTAAACACAGATGGAAGCCCGCTTTATGGAAATGGAAAGTCGAGGGGAGGGCGAAACTCTGGCAGTCTTGGAACGTAAGGTGCAAGACATAATAAGGATGGTCCTAGGGACGTAGGAAGGTGAAAGGGTCATGATAGACAGAGTACACCGGGCTGGCAGAGGTGCCCGAATTCCTCGCTCGGTGCTAGCACACATGCACTATTATGGAGATAAGGCAAGGATCCTCGAGAAAGCAAAACGTTTAAAGGAAATAAACTATGGTGACTCAAAGGTGGCCATTTTTCAAGACCTCTCGGCCCACAAGCTGCTCAGGAGGTGGTTGCAGGAAAGGGGGGTAAAATACCGCTGGGGCTACCCCTTCTCGCTAGTGTTCGAGTGGGAGGGGGAAAGACATCTTCTGGTGGCTGAAGAGGACATACAAACGGTCACGGAAGACTTGGTTGGCAGCCGTGAGGGTCCTACTTCGGAGCATGGTGAGCAGGGACTTGATCCCACTCAGAGACCCAGGGGTCCGGAGTTGCTGCAAGGAAAGCAAAGGGCGAAAGGAGGAAAGAAGTATCAGAAGTTGAACACCCCGCCACCACGGAATGATGACACCTGAAGGGGTGAACTGTGAGACTACAGTTGAATACCTACACCCTTTGTGCGGTACTCTGATCCCACCCAAGGGCTTTGACAGAGACAACTTCCAGTAGGGGGGATTAAAGTTGAGTTGAGTTGTGATGTTTCAAGATGTCAAGAGGGTGGTCAGCTGTACAGTTTGTTTGGGATTTTAAGATAAGAACTGGAGAGACTGTTTAACACGATGTCCATGGCAGGGGACGATTCCCTGATGGTCCGATAGCCTTATCCAGCATGACTGGGGGATGGGGTGGGACGCCTCGATCTAGGGAGGGGGTCGGTGGGACGAGAGGATGGGGGTGAGTGGCAGTGGGAAGGGGGGGATGTAGGGGTAGGGTGGAACATGCTATGGACATTGTGTGCTGAGGAGGCCTCAAGCCTCACGGGACACAAGAAGGTCAATGGGAGATGGGTGTTAAGGGACAATGGTTGATGGGATGGTTGGTACACTAAATGTTAAGGGTTTGAACTCTCAAAACAAACGATCGCCGACTGAGCATAAAGGGTATGTACAAAGGAACACGAATCACGCCACCCTAAGGGTGATTGGGCGGAGGGAGCGACACTGCTGGGGAGGGGATTTAAATTTGATATTGGACCCCAAGTTGGATTGGTGGTCTGCAAAGAGCCTGGGGACGAGAGGGGTGGCAAGAGATCATCTCTCCCTGCAGAATCTTCTGCAGGATCATTTTTGGGTAGATGTATGTCGAAGGGCCTGGCCATGGCCCGGGTGCTACATGTTTCCCCCCCGCAGCATCAGTCTTACACAAGGATTGACCTCCTGTTCATACCTAGGGAACAGGAGGGTGAGGTGGGGGCCCCCGAGGGTAGAGGCTATTACATGGTCACACCATGAACTAGTAGTGGTAAATTGGCGGCTGACGGAAGTCCCGAGGTGTTATAGGTGGAGATGTAACGATACCCTGTTGAGGGACCAGGTGTTCAGGGACTTTCTGAGGGAGGAGATACAGGCTTACTTTGACCCCAATGACAATGGGGAGACAGGCATGGCAACAGTGTGGGGGTGGCCAAAGCCACCTTTCCGGGGTTTACTGATTGCTGAGGGAGCCCCTAAGAAACGTGAAAGACAGGGGGGCTTTACTGAGTGATATGAGGGATAAGAGACAGGAACTTCACACGTTTCTAATTGGGGAAGTCGTTAAGAGAATGAGATATACCCAACAGATAATATGAGCGGGGTGACACAGTGAGGATACTCCTGGCAAATAGGGTGAGGGGCCGCAGAGTTGAAAGAAGGGTGGAGGGAATCAGAGTTGCAAGGGGACGGGTCCAGAAAGGAGGGGTGGACATAGCGGCCTGCTTTGCAACTTTATACAAGGAATTATACGCTAGGCCGATGGAGGAATCTGTGGAGGACATGCAGCAGTATCTAGCCGAGCGAAACCTCCCTAAGCTTACAGGGGCGGAAAGGGATGCGTTGGAGGGAGAGATAACTGGGGAAGAGGTGCTGGGGGCCATCAAAAGGTTTAAGGTAGGGAAAGCCCCGGGAGAAGACGGCTTTACAGCTGACTTTTATAAGCAGTACCAACCCCTCTTGATGAAGCCTTTGGCCAAGCCGTTTCACCGGATAGTAGGGTGCGACACGATACCACCATCATTCCTCCAGGCCATTATAGCTGTCATACCAAAACTAGGGAAAGACCTAACTGATTGCGCCTCCTACAGGCCTACCTCCCTCCTAAATGTGGATGCTAAGATCTTTGTCAGAATCATGGCAGCGCATTTGGAAGCGCACCTCCCCCGACTGATTCACCCGGATCAGGTAGGGTTCGTGCTAAATAGGCATGGAGCGGACAGCATGCGAAAAACATGCTGGTACAAGGGATGAGTATGCAGATGGTACGGGAGGAGGGGGCGCTCCTGATATCCCTGGACGTCGAGAAGGCATTTGACTGGGTGAGCTGGTCCTTCATGAGGGAGGTCTTTGCGACCCTGGGAATGGGCCCAAGATGGATGGGTTGGATATTGATCCCAAGGCTAGGGTCCTGGTCAACGGGAACGAATGAGGGTCCTTCCCATTGTAGCGGGGTACACATCAGGGATGTCTTCTCTCCCCGCTGATCTATGCGTTGGTTATGGAGCCGTGAGCGGCGTCGGTCAGGGATAGTGAAGGGATCAGAGGGGTTACAGTAGGTGGGGTACACTGTAAGAAAAGTCTCTTCGCAGATAATGCACTACTTTATGTCACCAGGCCGTCCCAATCGGTCCCTCATGTGTTGACCAGTTTGGAACAGTATGGGAAGTTGTCAGGCTTTAAAATAAACGCAGGGAAATTGGTGTTCTTTGCAATCAGGGGGGCTGTCAGAGGAAGAACAGGAATACGTGGATGGGCTCCCATTCAGAGTGCAGAGGGAAATGTTTCGCTATTTGGGGATCCAGGTCACACGACACCATAGGGATCTCTCCTATGGTAATTTCCTTCCCCTTTGGACAGCGGTGAAACGAGATATGGAAAGGCAGGCTGGACTGGGGTTGTCCTGGATGGTGCGGCTAAACTCTATGAAGATTGTGGTTCTCCCCAAATTCTTATTCTTGCTCCAAATGCTGCCAGTGCCCAAATCCGTGTCTTTTCTGTCCGGGGTAAAGCAATACACGTTGCTGTTCCTCTGGGCGGGGAAGAAGCACAGGATCTCCTATGGGATATTAACTCGACCAAAGGAGGAAGGAGGAGTGGGGTTCCCTGATTTAGCAACATATTATAAAGCGACCCAGCTACCCGTCTTGGTGGAACACTTTAACCCGGGATCAGGGAAACAGTGGGTGGCAATGGACATTGAGGTATTGGTCCTGGTCACGTTGGACGAGTGGTTGTGGGTTCCCAAAGCTCGCATCCCGAACAGAGTCCTGCGCCACCCCTTCCTGGAGGCTCTATGGTCGATATGGAAAGAGGAAGGGGATAATTGTATTTGTGCTTATACCGCGACAAAGCCTGCAGGCTTCCAGGTGCAGAGAGACAGATACAGTGACGAAAAGCTACTTGCAGAGATTCACGCTAATTGAAAAGATACGTTTTCAATTGTTTGCGGAAGGTGAGAAGGTTCCCTGTCTTAGGCAGTGATACAGGCAAGGCATTCTATGCCTTGGCTCCTTGGGTATGAAAAGCCTGTCCGAATCCAAGAGCTCGTTTTACCCGGTGCTGTACCAGTAAGGTGTCTTCTGCTGACCTTAGATGTAATGATGCCTACCCCCGGGCATCCAGACCAAGTCCATCAACCCCAGAAGCAGGCATCATGTTACCCAGAGAAAGCCCAGCAACCCCTGTTAGAGGCTATATGGGTACAGTCCTGGAGTCTATGGCGCCAGGCTCATATGGGGGATCAGTCCTGGCGCCATAGGTGCCAGGCTCATATGTTAAAACTTACCTGATGCAGACCATGCTGCAAGCGATCCAAGCCCATGTGAGGCTTGGAAGAGATTACTTTACCTAGGGACCATCTTGTTACTTGGGTGTGGTTGTGGAGGAATACTTACCTGGGACTACTTTGGAGGCTATTTAAACCACGCCCGAAGAGCAGCACACGCTTCGCGTTATTCTGCATCCTGCATCGTAACGCTCACTGTGCCTGCAGTCAGCATCCAGCCTCTTGCCACGGCCGCCTCGAGTCTAGAGCGCCTAGAAAGAAGGGAAAGAAGAAGAAAGGTTAGAACAAGAACATTATTGGGTTTCTTACCTGATTCCGGATTCATCGCACCTTTGAACCAGAAATATACTTTATTTTAAACACGTTGCATCGCCAGCAGCAGCGCTCGCAGCATCGTTCCTCGCAGCATCTATACGATCCGGCACTGTCTCCATCATTATGTTGCTGCATTTCAGCACCTAAGGGGGACAAGAAAACAACAAGGTGAGCCGAGGGAACAAACCAGGACAATCTCTTGCCACCATATACTTACCTGATTTTACCACCGGAGGTATTATTCACCAGCACGCCAAATCTTCTTACGCCGCACCTGTAAGAAAAGAGAAAGCAGCGAGTTAAACTTTGGCATCATTTAACGGACAGTGTGGGATAACACAGACTCTTACCTGAACGCTTTCAGCTGCCACAGGACGATATTTTGGGTCTAAGCTGCAAGATAAACAAAGGAATTGGACAAGAGTGATTATTCAGACATTTTTGAACTCTTAAGAACTATATACTTACGGTCCTTCGCCGGGAGGTTTGGGGCCAAGATTCGTCTAGAACTCTTCCAATATCCTCAAGCCAGTGAAGTAACTGGCCATCAACGCGCCCCTGCGTTCCTCGCAGGATGGAGAGCTCATCATTCAAAACTATAAGGTGAGCTTTGTGAACGGGAATATCAGAGGTGATAAATGGGGACGCGGTGAGGGGCTATTACTCAAATCCACGGGTGGCTAATTCCCTTTCTCCGCCTTTAGGAGACTACTTCTACGGGTCAAGCAGACGAAGCTAGGTGGGCCAGTCCAGTCAGTCATCTCTGCACTACGCATCACATTGATGGAGACCGTGGCTGTCCAGTTCCGCTCGACACCCCTGTGGGGACCAGGTGAGCGTAACATTGGATTTCTTTTTGGCTGATAAATGCTAACGTCCTTCAGATAGACAGGTGCATTGCCAAAGATGCATTTATGGCATATGGTTAGCAGTTTGAACTGAATTCTGGCTTCCACAGGGAGCCAATGTAGTTTTTTTCTGGCTGCGGATGTGGGTTCCGAGCGCTTCATCTGAAAGATGATGCAGATGGCTTTGTTCTGACTTTTTCGTATTTTTTGTAATTCTTGGATATCAGCTTTATTTGCACCACCTAAAAGTGCATTGCAGTAATCCACTCGTGGCAGAATGACGGCTCTCACGGGTTTTGTACAATTTTCAACTGAAACCAATGGTGCGACCTGCCTAAGTACTTGGAGGTGATAATTAGTACTAACAGTGATGGCTGCAACATGAGCTTCACAGTCTAAGCTGTTTCCCATATATGTGCCAAAGGTCTTTACTTTCTGCACAACGTTAATATAGCTATCATCTATCCTGAAACCTGAGTACTCCTGTCCCAGCTTAATTTGTGCCTGCCGGGGGCCAAATAGCATGAGTTCAGTCTTTGTAGCATTAAAGCAGAGCCAATTTGTGGACATCCACTGTTTTATCAGTTGATACACCGCATCCGCCATGTGTTGGTCCCCATCATGATCACCTGTGATATCAAGAACCAGCTGAAAATCGTCAGAGTAGTTACAGAAAAAGATCCAAAAAAGATTTAACTGGTTGCAGAGGAAGAAAATATAAATGTTAAACAGGGGTGAAAGACATGCCCCGGCACTCCACACGTTATGGTTTGTGACTTAGAAGCACTATTCCCCCAATGCACCTGTGACCGGCGACCTTCCAAGAAGGATCTCATCCAGGTAATGCCATTAACGGAGAGGCCCCCAACGGTCTGCATCCTATCAAGTAGAATTTTATGATCTAGCAAGTCGAAAGCTGCTGACAGGTCCAACAACATCATCAGCCCTGACTTGCTATCCTCTAATTTAGAGAACATAAATGTCTGCAGGTCCAGAAGGGCACTCTCCATGCCATGGTGACTTCTGAACCCCAACTGTTTGGCGTGTAGTATGACGGCTACGTTATCTATAAGTTTAAGAAAAAAACTGTGCGTTAGTGATTGGTCTTAAATTGGCTGCATCGGTGGGTTCTAGTCCCACTTTTTTTCAGCAAGGGAGAAACTGCTACATTCTTTATCGACTGGGGAATGACACCCGTCCGAAAAGAGGCGTTTGCAAATCTACAAAGGAAAGATGCAAACAGTTCCTTATGTTCAAAGATGTGTTTGGATGGAAGCAGTTCTCCAGGACAATTTGTTGGGCGCATAGTTTTAAGAATATTTATCATTTTAACTGCGGTAGATTCCTTAAATATAAAGCCTGCTGCTGGCCCCGATAAGGTAGCAGTTTCAGATGTAAAATTCAACTGAGTATTTAAGGAATTAATGGAGATATAAGGTGTCTCAATGGGCACTGAAATAGGTGTTGGTTTAGGCAATGGGGATGCCAGTGCTTCTTGCTTGATTGTATCTTTAGCTTTGAATAATTTATCTGCAAAAGCTTTCTGTACACAATTACAGTCTTCAACTGTGGGTTTTATGGGAGGACGGCAAGCAGTGTGTTTTTCCCAGGATCTAAAAAGGCGGAAAAGTTCCTTCGTCTGATCTCCAGCTCAACTGATTTGGTTATTGTGATAGGTTTTCTTTGCCTCAACAATTTCGGCTTTATAATGCTTCCCATTGCATTTCCAATCTGCGAAGTTAGTAGTAGAGCTATCCCTACGTCAGGTATGTTCGGCCTGCCTTTTACTAGCCCTGAGTTCTGCCAAGGAAGGAGAGAACCATTTATGACGATTTGGTAGGTCTCTGACCAATTAATCTTTCATTGGGGCAAATTTGTCAAGCATTTCTGTGGTCTCCTTGTTATAGTTGTTTATAAGCGTCTCAGGATCGTCGGAGTCATTTGTTTTGGTCATCAAAGTTTGCATATACTTGACTAAGATGGGAGTGGTAATGCTCTTTAGGTTTCGAGTTCTAACTGTGTGCGCGGGTTCATGCACTCTACATCCTAAGGCAGGAATCCTCACTACACACGTGACAAAGGAGTGATCAGACCAGATACATGGTGTGGTCATGATGTCTCCAACCTGTATGTTTCCACTGCCAATCCAATCCAGTATATGGCCCTTGTTGTGGTAGGGTCCATATCATGGATTATGACGTGGTGGTTCCCTAGCATTTTTTCCAATGCCAGTGCTTTCTTATCCCTTTTATCACCTTTCCAGCGGTAAAAATCACCTAGGATAACCAATCCAGTATTGGTGGTCATCATGTGTGTAACGATGCGGACGATGTCTTCATTAAAACTATCAGAATCATCAGGTGGTCTATAAAGAAGAACTAGATTCAGGGTAAAGTTTGGGTTAGATGTCATTTTAACATGAATAATGTCACTCCTTGTGCATACAATTTTAATCTCATAAAATTAAAATAATAGGTGGCTCACAACGTGGCCGTCACTGCTGAGTTGTATATGGGCACCCCCACTTAGGGGCGGGATCGAGGCACCTCTGGCATTCCAATCCTGGTATGAAGCAGGGCTCAGCAGGGCGGGGCAGTTATGGGTAGGAGAAGCCTTCATATCCCTGAAGGGACTGGAGGAGGCCATGGGTCTGCATAAAGTATCGCCCTTCCATTTCCTCCAATTGAAAGGGGTCCTGACCGAGGAAAGGTGGGGGGGTAAAGAGGGAACTGACAGACTTTGAGCAATTTCTGATCACACAGAGGCGGTCTAGGGGGCAGATAGCTGGGCTATATAAAGTGCTTCTCTCAGCGATTCCGGGGGAGCTTCCTTCTTTGAGAGTCCAATGGGGGCAGGACCTGGGCAGAGTTATCGAGGATACACTGTGGGCCCAGATGTACAGATGGGCCCATCGCTCTACCACGTCACTACAATATAGATATCAGGCCCTCCAACTGCTATATAGGTGGTATTGCCCCCCCAGTGAAAATAGCCCCGATGAGGGACGGATACGACCCGCACTGTTGGAAGTGTCACAGTAAAAAGGGAGAATATATCTACATGTGGTGGGGTTGTCCCAGGGTGCAGACATATTGGAGGGAGGTCCTTTCTTGGATGAAGGGGATGGATGGAATTTAGAGGGGCCACTCTCCATGGCTTTTTTCGCTTTGGAGTGCGCACAGATGAGGAGCCTGAAGTCCACATTATGTTGGTAGCAGCAAGGTGTTGCCTGGCCCAATTGTTGAGGAACCCACGAATGCCAGGGGAGAAGGAATGGATCTCCAAGATCTGGGCCATATATGATATCGAATACCTAACCCACCTCTTGGCCGAGTCCAGGACCAACACCGAGGGTGTGTGGCTTCCTTTCTTTGAGAAATATGAGTGGGTAGATGGGAGGGGCTGAGGAAGAGGTAGAGATGGGGCGGGAAGGGGACTGTCTGCCGATCAAGGAGTGACACAGATGGATTTGTGATTAACAATGGGGAGTGAGGGAGAGGTTCACTTGCCCTGCGTTTGGGCGTACCCAGAGGGAGAACCCTGACTTTGAGAAGAGAAACCATTAAGTGTCCAATTTCTGGTGGAGTTATGTGAAAGAATCCATAGCATGGGGGCAGTGGGAGGGGTATTTCACGGTGGAAATAAATAAATGCATTGTTGTTGTTTCGTGTTGTTAACTAAAATGTCAATACAAATTTGATTTTCAAAAAAACATCAAGGGCCCCAGTCCCTGACACTATACCCAATGTAGTGTTCAAAGCAAATCCATCTTCTTGGGTGGAGATACTGGCTCTCTGGTTTAGAAAGACATTCATATCGGGCCAGATCCCTGATAGTGGAGAGAGTCTATATTGGTCCCCGTTTATAGAAAGGGTGGTGCAGCAGACCCCTCCAACTATAGGCTTCTTGCTATGCTCGATATAAGTGCCAACATTTTTGCGAAACCTTTGCAAAAAAAAACTCAATGCATGGCCAGAAAATACGGGTGGTCTACATAAATGCCAAATTGGCTTTCGGAAGGCCCATAGCACAATACATTACAACTGTGCATTACAGTATTTGTTCTCCGATGCAATTTGTCATAAGCAAAACCTCCATTTAGGTTTTGTAGACTTTTCTAGGGCTTTCAACACGGTTCTCGACTGAATCTTTGGCACAAACTATCGCAATAGGGCCTTCATCCTGTCTTATTACATTTTATGAAAGCATTGCATTGTGATATGGTGGTGTCTATTTCACTGTCTCAAGAGGGAATACTACACGCCAAATTAAAACCAACATTGGTCTAAAACAGGGGTGGGTACTTGTACCCTTGTTATTTAATTTCTACACCTCTGATTTAGACTCATATTTGGCTGGTGTAAGACATTTCCCTCCACGTATTGGAAAACATCTAATGCTTTGATTAATGTATGCAGATGACACGATCCTTATGGATTGTACATTAGTCGATCTTCAGCGTTCTATTGATGCTTTAGGCATATATGATAGCATTCATAACTTGCCCATCAATTCATCAAAAATTAAAGTCATGGTAGTAGGTAGTAGTTGTATGGAAATTGAATGATGTCAAGTTGGAAATTGTTGGCTTATGTATATTTAGGATTTCGTACCTGTGCCTCTCCAACCCACTTCTATTGCGTTGATTACATTTCAGGGCGAATATTTAAGAAATGGCAATTAAAAAGCAATTGGTAACAAGTTCTGGTGGAGACAACTTGGCAGGTTTGATAAAAAATATACCAAACCGGTATAATCCCTGCGCTGACCTTTGGTCTTCAACTGCTATCAGAGGCGTACGTGGGTTGTTTGGACAGGTTCCAGGGGAAGATCCTTAGATCTATATTAAATGTCCCCTAGGCAACTCTGGTAGAGACCCTTTGTTGTGAATTGGGCCTACATTCACTGCATGCTCATTGGTTATTAAAGCGTTGTAAGCTACACTGCTCTTTATCATCAAGACCTTCGGATGACAATATGCTAATGGGCCTTGTGGTGGCAGATTATGTATAGCACCTCCAAATTCTTTTCTGCGGACACTGCAAAACAATGTTCTTCGCCATTGTGATAACATTCATTTTTCAATGGATATGCTATCTGAAATACCAGACTACATAAGTCAACTCAAGAAGAAGACTTGGGCATGGGACAGAGCTGACTCCATTCAAAAGCTAAATAACAAAAGGCGTTTGATTATACCCAGCAGGGTTTCATTACAGATGGGCCCTGCTCCTATTTGCTTAAACCATGTAATGGGAACATGAGGGAATTTATCATCTACCTTGGAGTGAACATCTTCCCCACATATAAATATATAGGAGGATGGGTTGGTGTCACATACGAAGACCGAATATGTCGATTGTGCCACCTCTCTGTGGAAACGAATCCGTCATATTCCAAGGCAATGCCCTGCATTAAAAGTTCAAAATCATAAGGCAAATACTTTATTTGTAACCAAGTTTGAAAATATACAGACAGATCAATTTTGGAATGCATTATATGGAGCAACATCAGTGGTTATCAATGGAGCACATTTTTATGTATGGAAGGAGGCTATGAAGCTTTTGCTGGGTCACTAGCGGGTGACTCAAGAAATTGTGCACCACTAGGGTATTTTAAATAAGCAGTTTGGGTTGGAATGCTGGCTGATCACTATTTGGAATGACCGTACTGTTTGTGCTTTTGATGAATTGGTCATATTTTATAGACCACCTCTCCTTTACCTACCAAAGAAATTACCTGACCTGCTGTGGCCTCTCTTCCTGCCCCCTGCCCCATATTTTCTTGGACTTTGTGCTGCACCAAGTATAACATCCATCATCCTGTGCGTTGCATTGCACTGCATTACAATGCCCCACTGAAGACACATTCTTTTTGATAACATTACTGAAATATATAAAATGCTATCTCTACTGTGCAAATGCCACCGACAACAAAGTAAGCTCTGTTTTAATGTTACTTTTGGATATGTTTCTGGAAAACTGTCAAGCTGTTTGGGTGTGTTGGGTAAGGGCACAAACTATGCTCTACCCAGACAATGCCTGTAAAAGTAGCAATCATGTTCTACAGGGTTTGCTATTACTGCAGAGACCCACCTTTCAACATAAAACGTGGATTATAGTTCCCAAAGTACAACTTGGTAACCTATAGAGCCTGGTTGTGCAACCTGTGGTTGACCAGGTCTTTTGAACTATGGCTTCAATGGTCCCTCACCATTAACTATGCTGATTAGAGTTGATAGGAGTTGAGTAAAAAACATCTGGGGAAAATCAAAGACTGCAGCGCCCTGACATAGAGTCACTGTGATTGATAGGAATGTTGTCAGTGATACAACTGCTTGCATTTGCATTGTATAAATGTTGGTGCATGGATAGGGGAGGAAGAAGAATGTCAGCTTTTGCCAGTGTTTGAAGTGTGTTCTTTTCTCATTGAGACTGGGGCCTCATTACAAGTGTGGTGGTACGGAAAGAAGGGTGCCGGTCGCACAGTACCGACACCCTTTCCGGACCCCCACACTACAACTTTGCGGGCAGGGGGTGTTGCGCTTGACAGGTATGACCTGCCGGGCGCAATGGCACCCACCCGCTGAGTTTTCACAGAAGCACTGGCACCATTATCAAGGGTGTCAGTGCTTCCATCTCCCCACTACCACGTCCTATGGGACTCCACGGGAAGAGGGAACAATATTTTCCAGCGCTTGACATCGCAAGTCGCCGGGACTCGTAATGTCCCAGTGGCACCGGGATATCAGAGGCCGGCAAACTGTTACGAGTCCAGTGGCGACCCACCAGTCGCAACAGCAGGTTACCACCTGCCTCGTAATGAGGCCCATGCGTTCTATACACACGCATAGATATATATGCATGTTAGGCAAGATTGTATGCAGTACCCTTTGGGTGCACTACAACAACCCTGACCTCCTGGCAATAGGGACCCAACCTATGACTACAGGTGTAAGCAAACCAACCTTTGGTATAAGTCTGTACTACACAGTTTTGGTAGTGTGGTCGAGCAGCCAGGCCTATCTCAAGAGGGGTCAATGTGAGCAGTAAGGTTGTGACACAGAGTTTCACAGTACAGTTATCCAAATAAACACTTATACTCAAGGTTTCTTGATAAAATAATTATTAATTTATTTCACAGTCAGTTATATAAGCCTTCTTCAGAAAGGGAGCAAAACACGCAACACTTAATTATACTTCAAAAACACACTCTTAGTTTCTCTATATCAGATGGGTCACGCGCCCGCTGTGGTGGAGCTTGTGGAGCCGGTGGAAGCTGCAGCGCCATTGAACATTGCCATCACGTTCAACGCCGCTCTCGAGTTAGCGCTCTAGTCATTTCCAAGATGGCCGCCGCCGGGTTGCCTTACCAGCCGGCACCCGGCGCGTTACAACCCCTCGATGTAGGGCTGACGCTAGGTTGTCCTTGCGCTCTCTGCTTCGCTGAGCGCTGTGACTTGCTGCTTTCTCTTTGTCTTTCTTTCCCCTGCCATCCCCACACGGCACTGTCTCCTGTGCTCTTGGGCATCTCTTCCTCCCCTTTCCTGTGCTGTTTCTCGCTCTCTCAGAGCCTCGGCTGCTTGCTGCGGGGTTCCCTGCTTCCTGTCTTGGTTGCCTGTGGAAGCCTGTTATTCTCTGCCAGACCCCCTCTGCTTGTCTCTCAAGACAGGGGCATTCCCTTTCTTCCTCTATGCTACACTGGACACACCACCTGGGGTATCCATCCTTCCGTGTATGGAACTAACCTCTGCATGGACTACCTGCTGCACACTGCTTGCCAGAAAGGTTACCACCCTACAGGACAACTGTATACCCGCTCTCAAGAGGTTTTTTCAGCTGGACTACGCTTTTTCCTCTTGTTGGCTTCCTCGGGGAAGGGGCCACTTGCCCGCCCTGTTCATCTAGGCAGGCATAGTGGCTTCTCTCCGAGGGAGACCATACCTCTTCAGAAAGGAGCGGTTTTCGTGAAGACGAAGGGATAAAGATTCCAGACAATCCTCCAGCGATTCAGTTGAGGAAGAGGAAAATCTTTCTGATTGAGTAACATAGCGAGTGAAAGTGACAATCCTGTCAGGATGGCACACAAACACTTCCTACACCCTCAGGTGACTTAAATAGCTAGGACACCGTGGACATTGATTTATCACTGGTACATTTAGAGCAATACTGAGTTTGGTCGAAAAAGATAGAATAGAGGAATAAAACAAAGGTTAACAAATTATTCATAAACAGGTAAGTACATTTTGAGACCTTTCAATGTTCAGTAAATTAACCCTTTCCTGGGGAAAAGATAAAGCACAGAGTCAGAGGTAAGAACAGTCTCTCAGGGAGCCAGGACACCCCATTGTTAATTGCACATTGTCAAGGGGAGCTGAAGATCTTCTTTGCAGGTAGGTAAAAAGTCTTGCACAATGTTTGTAGAAATGTTTGCAGAAAATAGAACACTTGAAGGGCCACAAGCTGAGAGGCTTGTGAGGGCCAAAGCTTTAGCAACTCTGCATGGTAACCAAGACAGGTCTCAACTGAGAGCAAGTAAGGCTACACAACAAGAGGTAAGTTTTCTATGACTTTACAGTAAAATCTTTCCAGCTGGCTTCTGGTCCTGTGCAGCTCTGCAGATCTGTTGTTCCTTAGCCTCATTCGTGGGGACAAGAGGGAGGACGTCTGGGGACTCCTGCTCTGCAATGGGACGGTCGGCAGCAGCAATGGGAAAACTTCAATTCAGTGGTCCTTCTGTGCTTCAGCTCCTCGCGTCTGACAGCAAATAGCAACACTTTGGATACCACTTCAGGCCTTATGGGGTCCAGCCCTCTGTTGAGGTGGCTTAGGCTTGGTCAGTCCTGCAACAGGGAAGTCCAAAGGATCTTCCTAGCACTCGGGTCCGACTTAAAGCAACGCACACAATCTGGTGTTCCTCTCCCTGGCTCTTCGGTTCCAGCAGCAGCAGCAGTTGAAATGCAACCAGCTTCGAGAGGATGTCCAGACGGGCTTACTTTGGAGTTGATTGGTCCCACCAACTCAAAGGGAGAAGTCGTCCTAGCAGGGATTCTCTAGGCGAATTTGGAGCTTCAGCACAGCAGCAGGGCTTCATCGGGCAAACCAACGGTCCAGGAGTTGCAGCAGGCGTCTCTTCCAAGTTCTTTTTTGGATTCCTTCGTCCAGTGGTCAACTCTGCCTTCCAAGCCAAAAAGCTTCGTCTTTTATGCAGGTTTCTCCCATTCATTCCAGCCTAGCTGTCAATCACACAGCAGGGTGGCTGTCCTTACCAGACAGCCAGCCAGCCAGCCAATCACCTTTGGGTGCATTCCTGTAACCAAGGGGATTAAGCACAGGGAATTTCAGGCACCTCCCTCACTTCCTGCCCCTGCCAAACATACTGGAGCCAGAGGCAGGCTTCACTTGTGAATCCCACCAAAGACAAAATGAACAAAGAAACCAAACCTGGAGTAAATCTCAAGAAGGGCCTTCCTGAGAAGAAATGGTGAAAAATGAAGACCAGGGCCATTTTGACAAAATGGGCACCCATGGGTGCCTTACCGTGGCTGCGAACGCAGCCCGCGGTAAAACACACAATGGTATTAAAAAGTAAACCACTGCCACCAGCCATTAACTGTAGGAAGGGTAACATAAAATTGTTACATGAGAAACTAGACAAAGGAGATACTAAGTAACACCTCCAGCACCCTATGGTAAGATAGTGTGTGCTGGGTCGTGAAAGTTACAAAATGTAAGTAAAGTCAATTTCACTTCACTGCTCTTGGAAACAGTAGTTTTACCAAGAGAAGGTAGTTAAACCTTTGGGAAATCTAAGAGACTTCCCTGTGCCGTTGCACTGAAGGTGCTGTGTGACACAATGCAAAGATGATGCCTATGGAGTTTGTCAGACTCCAAAGTCAGAAGAAACACAGAATAAATCACATAGAAATTACATGAGATAAAAAGTCCTAAAGTCCAGCAAAAAGAACTTGGGGTCACTAAGGTAGAAGGGAATTAGCACATACCTAACACTATATATATATATATATATTCAATAAAACCGTCAATGACATTTGTGATGTCACCTTTGATGTCCTGTGTGTTAGTTTTAGCAATGCACGTAGGTGGCGCGAGTTATGGTTGCTTAGCTTACCATAATTAGCGAATGTCAAGTGTTTTTCGGTTTTACTGTGAACCATAACGTCCCTTTAACAAAGTTTTTTTTTACTGAATATACATATATATATATATATATATATGGCAGTGAACAAAAACAAAGGGGCTACACATGTGATATCATCAGTGATGTCATCAATTACATTTGTGATGCCACCTTTAATGTCCTGGGTGTTAGTGGTAGCAGTGCACAGTGGTGTGGGAAGGTATGGATGCTTAGCCTACCATAACTGGCGAATTTCAAGGGTTTTTCGGTTTTAATTTGAACCATAATGTCACGTTTGTAAAGTTTTTTTAGTGAATTGCACAGGTTTTTAGAAGGGGAACTTAATCATAACATCTCGTTAATAAAGATTTTTTACTGAATATACACTTTCATCATGTGATTTTGGGAGATATGTAGTATAATTTCCTTACTTTATATACATGTAACATAGAACATACTGAACCCCCTCGCTAATGATATTTGAAAGGCACGGACTGAGCGCCTGTCTGCGGACGTGCGCGGACGAGGTCAACAGTACCCAAACAGTCAGGGGGTATTTGAAATTGTACTATTGTGTTATATGAAAAATGTACAACTTTGAACACGGACACATAAAAGACATTATAAGTACCAATAAATAAATAGGTAAACCTAAACGTCTGAAACAATAACCATGCATTTAATGACCATGTAGAATGAAATGGATTATACCATAACAAAAAAAAGGTATGCCTCCAACGTAATTACCTGACAGAAACTGTGCAGCCGGGAGCGACAGTAGATGCACACAGTACAACGAAGACAAATTACAACAAAATAGTAAGTGAACTTCATTTTTCTTATATGTGAGTGTACTTTTTTTGTACGAGGGGCAGAAAAAATAATTTATTTCTGTTGTTTTGACACAGAAATGTGCAATACTTTGGAGTGGCTGGAGGAGAATTTTCCGATTGGGGAAATGTCTGAAGATAGCGACAATAATGGTACACACTACTCTGCATAAGCAAATTAATGGTCAGCATTTTATGGGCATTTAACATATATATATATATTTATTTTTAACAGACCAGATAAAAAAAAGAAGAAAGGCCAACAAACGACACAGAGGAAGACAGGCTGAAAACGATAGAAGTGAAAATGGACATACTAAATGACAATTTTAACAGTTTAAGGCAATTTGTAGAGGAATATGTCAGAGGAAAAATATGATATCCCTGTACCTGCCCCCTTCTTCATTTCCTAGTGAACCATCCCCAAACCTTCAAGAAGAAAATAAACGTTTTGATGAAACATCCATCCCTTCATCCCCTCACAAATCATCCCCTCACAACCAGCCCGTGTTAAACCCTAATTCGCCTATATTTGTTTCAGTATCTGCTCCCCCCCTGTATTTCTCTTGATTTGATGTGTGTGTGCGTGTGTGTATTGAAAGTTTTTTTTTATGTTAGTTGTAGAGGAAGGGTTTGAGGCTAAACATTTTTTAAAAAAAGAGTTAAAATATCCGCGGACAGCGCGCCTGTTCGAGCTAGCCGTATGCAATAGAATATGGATGTTCTAATGGCAATACACCTACCCGTACCAATGGCAACCAAGATGGAACTGATCTTACAACGCACCATCTGTTCAAGTTGTGCGTAAATGAACAGAATGTGGCGTCATAAGGACATTATACCTCTCCATACCGCTCACAAACGAGATAAAACATGTTCTTAGAACACACCAGGTGTCCGGGATGTCTGTACATGATCAAAATGGGAGTGTCGTAAGGACACTATACCTGTCCGTACCGTCCGCAGCCAAGATGGAACCGTCCGTAGAACAGGCACGGTGGCCGGCATGTCCGTAGTCAAACAAAATGGAGGTGTCCTAAGGACACTGTACCAGGCCGTACAGTCAGCAGATCATGTACGCACATGCGCACTACACCCACAAGTACTGCGAACATCGCGCCTGTCCGTAACTATCCTCGTCACTTGTGTCGCACTTTTAATTAGTTTTAGGACCCGAACACGAGGGAGACCTGGTGCGTAGAGCTTTGGTACAACAACCATGAAGCGACACTCAACTTCGTTCCACAGTGCGGACATTCACAAGGTGGTGCCATGTGAAGAACGTAGTAGATTGAGTTCCTCCACAGCATCCTCCGTATCCGATCCTGTCACCACAAGAGACACTACTGTGGGGAGCGCATCCCTCCAGCTGCCTCACAAGCCATTCGCGATGCTGTTGATCCTTACCTTTCGAGGGTCACAATATTGTGTATGTACTGCGACGCAGTACTCTGCAAGGGGGAGTCTTCTAAGTGCTTTTGAGGCTACGGTCACGAAGCACCAGAAGAACTGCCCCCTACCTAAGTAAAGCCCACCCTACATCTTTCTCTCTCCACCTGCCCTTTCTTATCCCCGTGGCTGGTGTCCCTTCCTTACCCTCCTTTGCCCTCTCCTAGTGTGTCGTGTGCTCAAAAGCATATAACTGGAAAACAACAAAAATTACAAAAAAGGCTCTTTTCAGAGCCGCCTTTCTCAGTTTAACAACAGAACTATCAAGTGAGAGTTGTAGGCCCCCGTCCATTTTTCAAAAAGTCCGCGGACAGTCGTAGGACGCACAAAAATGGAGGGTGCAAGCAGAGCAAAACCAATGCACTTTTCACTGGGAGTAAGTGGTGGCTCTGAAAAGAGCCTTTCGGTGGTGTTTTGTGTGTTTCAAAAACTGTAGATTGGAAAAAACGGATTGCCAAATAGGTGACTATGAATCCAAAAAAGGTTGCAATGCATTTTGTACATTGCGAAGAAAAATCCGATTGCCAGCATATGTGAGATGGACGCCATCTCTGCGAAAAATGAAAGTGCTGCGAAACAAAATGTTTTCATTGTGGAATGAGGACATGCCAACAACTCTTAGAAAGGCACAAACAGCCTTATTGACATTGCGCCTCGCTTTCTCCATTTGTGGACCAAAAGCAGAAGAACGCAGCCATATTTGTCTTTGTGCAATACGGGAAAAAAATATTTGGCAATTTGTAAACATGTCCATGACCTTCGCAAGTCCTTCCTTCATTACAAATTGCAAAGAAATTCCCGATACATGGCCTAAACTGTTTCCTCCGCAATGAATGATAAGTATATCAGGATGATGCTCTGTCTGTAAAGTAGCACAGAGAGGTACCACGTTCAGCCACCTCATTCCACGCACGACATACCAGTGCACTTCCACATGAGGAAATCCAAGATCTGCAGATAGACCACAACTTTCTGCATGTACCTTCAACCAATGTATCCATGAGTCTACCAAAGTCCAGATAATCTGTTTGAGCACACAGAGCCATTGCTGTCTGGTCTCCTGTCAGGGAAAAGACCTTCTCACAAAATTTCTCTGTTCAGAACACACCCACTGACCTTTACTGACCAATCACTACCTTCGCACATTCTCATTTGCATGCATCTCCACCCCAGAAACTCCGTTGGTAATACTCGCTGCCTGCAAACTACCGCCATGTCCGCGGACAAGTAGAGGATCAGAGCGTGACGACTGTACATTTAAATATTATTCCCCTTTTCCCCTTTAGGGTGGGCTCCAAAAAGAGCCGTTTTTTGTTTTTTTTTAAATATTTTTTCTTCTTACTTTACTCCTACAACCATTACAGAACCTTCTCCAAAGCAAGCCTTACATTCCAAAAGAACATGGCATGTCCCAAAGAAGACAACGCAACAGCATCTGCTTCAAAATAAGCCGCATTACTAGGAACAATGTTCTTGTGGCTGCAGAAAAACATACCAGCTCGTAACATGAAAACACGCATGCCGCGATTGATGTTACACCTCCCAATACTTTGATCAGGACAGAAAACAAAACTGTTGTCCCATTTTCCTCTAGGGAGTAACCCAGAAAAAATTACTTTCGCAGTTGGAAAGATGTTCATGACTGCTTGAACCAACTGTTCCAAATCTTCAAAGTATGTGAACTCACGGAGCCCAAATGGCAAGCACAGTACTGCAAAAATTCCACATGGGGAGTGGTCATCCTACGCATGTCTCTGCAAACTTGGAGAATTGCAGCAACACTGCGATCAGTCTCAGTGCTCCACACCACCTCCACTCCTCTCACATCGAAATGGTGTGCCGCATGCCTATTTTCGGCACAGTGCTGTAAACCATGGACAAAAATATCTCCAAGCACCAAAACTCTCCACCTCTGCCATTTTTAATATACGCACCGTCTTTCGACACAAAAAGAGCAATGTGAACATCGGAATGGCTGATGCCTACAGTCCCCCTTCCATGCTGGATTTGCTGTAGAACCCTGCATATGACACGCCCTACCCACGGACAAGCGTTGTCTACGTGCGGCACGTAACTCTTAGCCAGTCCTTCTATCCTTTACACATCACTCGCGAATCCATTCCCTCATTGGACACAGCTAAGCAGTCACACAACCATCGACCAATCACATTCAACATCTCTACATCCAACTCTGTCATCAAAATTTTGCACTTCAAATGTACTATTGATCACTCTGAATGCAAGTCGCATATCATTGCAAAGCACCTACTTCAAAAACTACTGTGCAAGTGTCGCAGATTTCTACATACAGCTCCATGCATGCGCACATGCATCGGTATGAAGTACAGGTATGCATATTGTAATCAGAGAACATGTGCAACCCTTATGATTTCGTTTAAACAAATTAATGCCACTAAATCTGCATAGCCAATACATACCAACGCTCCCCCTTTAAGTGCAAGATGTCCAATTTTTCATCGACAAACCGCACTACTTCTTACTGTCTCCCGCATAACCTATACATACGTTACAACCCTCCCTATTTAGCGCGAAACTCAATTTTTCATTAGAAAATGTCAAAAAATGTAACTGTGTACTGCCTACATTAATGCTACTTCAATGCGATCGTATGAGAAAAATAAACGCTCCCGATTACTTTGCTGACATCCCCCTCTGAGAGTCTCCCGATTTTTCAGATTTGTACTTATAATATGAAAGTAGTGAAATTGTTCCCAACTACTATAATGACCTATCACTTACAAACCTCTCTGCTATGGATAACACAGCTTAAAAAAACCAAGGCATTTTCATAACCTGAAAATTGTACTCATTTCTGAATCACGTGCAACTAACATACTGCAAATAACATACAAAGGCAGCACATAGTGAAGTGAAATGCACACATGCACTGTTTTGAGATATCAAAGGAGAATACTCCGACGAAAGATGCAAAATTCACGTGTACAGTACCATCACTGCTTTAAACACACAAAGTTACTAACTTCTTTTTACAATCACAGTGAAGACTACTCTCCTGAAAATCAACAGCATCTACACTGCAAACAGCATATCCGAAGAAAGCTGGTCATTCCGCAAAAAAAAGTAAGTACAGTACTACCTTTATATTCTTACTGTTCCTCAAAGAGACACTGTGGGTTATTTATTTAATTTGCGCACCAAAATAAACATTGATTTCTGAACCATTCTGCCCACAAATCCCCATTTATTAAACAAAGAATAACAGGCAGAATGTCTCACAAATCCCTGTGTTTTTGCAACTCAAATAACATACAGAAGCCTTAGAACGTTAGTACTAGAAAACAAATAGCTGTTTCAATGTTATGCCATTACGTTTACTATTAATGCTTCTCCTCACCACTAGCTAACTTTGTACTCTCATCTGAAGCACATTGTAGTAGTATACAAACAGGAAAAATAGCCTTCCCAAATCATTGTAACAGCCCAATGCACATTCACACACCACCACAAAGAGCTTCCCCATCAAACTCGTGTACGCATGCACACAGCACACATACATTGTACAACAGATCAAACCATGCCTTCTTTTTTTTCAACAGACCCCAAAGAATGCCTACCAAAAAGCAAGTCCGTTGAAAGGAACACAGAAATAGAGCACATGAAAATAAGTGTCCAAAGTAAGCATCCATCTGTAGCAGAGTTTGTAGAGAACGTTGGAACAAAACAGCTAATACAGTCGTTTTACGAAACAAAGGAAGCTTCACCTACCGAAAGTTTACCTCCTCCATCAAAATGTGGCACGAAACACAAAAAAATCGGTTACAAGTACTGCTAACAATGCTCCTATTAATCCTGATATAGTAACAAGAACCCATAGTAAAAAAAGTATTTTAGCAAAAATGTTCTCGCCACACAGTCCTTCAGAATCTAATAAAAAGAGGACCAAAATCATCCTCAACCCTTAAAACCTACAATTAATCCTACAAGCTCTTGTGTACAGTGAAATTCTTCTCAAAAGGAACTTGTTTATATTAGTGTTAAAGGATGAAACCACTAACAAAACTAAGTACTAAACTACAAAAGAAACTTATCAATAAACAGAATGTCAACAAAAATTACTTCTTACATATTTGTGGAGGTGAATGGAGTCACAGAACAACCACAGAACCATATTTTAATGAAGAAGCATACAAACAAAATCAAACAAACACAATTGCCATCCATAGCAGTGGACGAGGGTATGAAAAATTCAATCACAGCATCATGGAACAAGAAACACTGCTTAGAAAAGTATCCCATGAAAACTCAGAATGACCTCTCGATTCGACTGAACCAGACCGTCCAGTATACAAATGGCCGTGCACGTCAATGTGTGCCATTCCTAACAAATCTTTCAAATCTTTATGTCAATTCCTCAATCAGTATGTGAAAGGTAAAGACAAAATTAAAATGAAAGTGCTGCAAAATATGGATATCTGTCCAGTGCGCAAATACACAGGACTACAAGGACCTTCATTAGCCTGCATTTCAGGACCTATTTGCAAAAGCACCTTGCATGATATCAAAAGGATATCAATACATCATTCAAATGTAAGAAATCTAGTGTATAAAATATACTATGCTAAAAATTCAGCTTTAGAATTAGCCAATTTAAATAACACTCTTCTGCATGGTACACCCAAATACCTACAAGAAGAAATTGACAGTATCCAGAGAATATATTTTGGAAGTGAAAGCCACTTACAAAATGCAATACTTTTAGAACAGACTAGCAACAATTCTGCACATAGCAACCTTCTATTACACACATACAAAAAAGAAATACCAAAATTTAAAAGTGCATCGGCTGAAGTGCCAAACCATGTGTGTGTGTGTTGTCGCAGAACGTTCTACAAAAGGTACACAAAAAATATAGACATAGCATACAAAATAGAAGACAATGAAGATTCCAAATGGTTTGAATTAGCTCTCTACCTTTTAGCAGAAAACAAATACCAACAAAGTGAACCCCTAATATATTGCAGTTACTGCACTACAAAACTAGACAACAACCAAACTCCTTCACGTGCTATCACACTACCAAAACCCCTGCAACAACTCAATTTGTATGAGAGCATTATAATTCAAACAGTTCACCCATTTCAAGCAATTATACGCCTTCCACCAAAAACAGCAAAATCACCTCCCTCTGAATTGGTGTAAGGCATTTGTGGCAAAGTAGTTTATTTGCTATTAGTACTAACAGATAATGTACACACTCTAGGAGTGCAACGTTCAATAGAGCATTCTTTAATTGTCTTGGTAAATGGTGTACAAACAAAAGACAAAAACATTTGCCAACAACTGGTGGACTTACATAAAGTTAGATAAGCCTTGCAATATCTAAAAGACAATAATGAATACTACAAGGAAATACATATTGAAGAAAGCTTAAGGGAAACAACTGAAATAATTCAAGAGTCATCAGAAACTGGATAATTTGAACTACTGGATCCTGCTGCAGTATCCACTCTTTTGGACCATTACATAATTCATCCATTGCATTCCAATAAAAGCATAGATGATGCACTAGAAACTTACCAAATGCGACAAACCAAAGGGTCACAAATGAGCATATGGGAAAAAAGTATAGAAGCACGTGCTTTTCCACTGCTATTTCCTAATCACAAAGGCGGAAGATACGATGATAGACCCACTCAAATTATGGCATTAGAATACCGCTCATTCCGAATGTATTCGCAAGATCCCAGATTTAGACAAAATGTGCAACATATTCCACCTACTCTTTGAAAGTGAACTAGCAACCCTATGTTACGGAGTTGCACACATTTTGAAATCTGGAACCCACTTTCAAAATATGTCAGCTATGCAATTAATACAAAAAGAACAAGAAAAAGATGAGGTTTTACAATCAAGTATAACAAATCTGTTTGCAAACATGCATGGTACAAAAGAATACTGGTTCCGACGGCACAGAGACGTACGTTGTATGATCAGAAACCTTGGACCACTGTATGGGAGCGAGGGGTCCTCAGGCCCGCTCACGTCGTACGCTCCTCAGTACAAGGCTTGGACCGCGTGCCTCCGGTAGTGGTATTGCCCCTTGCCCTTATGTAAAGTTAACCACGGTTGACTGCTACATAGATGGGACTACTGAGCAGGACACGGGGCATCCATCTTTTGTGCCCCCTTTCGACTCCATCTTGGGTAAACAGGCCTCACTGCGATAGTACAGCAATGCTCAGCTCCCCTTTCCACCGCAGCAGCCAAGGACAGAGACACACACACAAGGCGCGCAGGCAGCTGGCTGGCCCCCACCCTTGCACTCCCCCTGCGAAGGAAAGCTCTGCGCTTCCATTCTCACGCTGATGCTGGAGAAAGTTGCAACAATCAATATGCTACAGTTTTCTTCCTCTGAGATCACTGTTCGTCTGAGAACCGGCATGTGAACCAAGATGAGCTAAGCACTTTCTGCTCGATTCGTCCTCATAAATGTGCAGGCCACCCACCCCCATTAGAACAATTTATTGCCATGCTGACCCTGCACCCCCTGTAAGGTATTTCTTTCAAGTGCCAGACCCTCGCCTGTGCTGCGAAACCCACCCAACACACCCACTACTAACCTTAAGCATTTTTTATTATATATGCTTTTACTTGCACTAATGAGTTTGAAACCTAGGAAGAGATACATAACGAAACATAGCCTGATTCTTTTACATGCACAATAAAAGGTCAAGGCCTTCAATTAAAGCCACGAATGACCCAATTGTACTGACAATAATCATTGTGTGTAACTCATGTAGAAATGTGACAAGTAGCATAAAATGTTTTAAATAATTTGTCATTTAGTATGAAACAATACTAGCTTAGGTAGTGACCACAGTGACCAGACTCTGACCTGCATGGAACGCAAGATGTTTGACGTCCGTCAGCTACTCAGCCAACCAGGAGGAGGAAATGCTACCCACACCTACAGCACCACACCGTCTGGCCAATCGGGTCCATTTAGTATTTTTTGTTAGAGTACTTTAACTAGAATAAAGTTGGCACTGATGTAAAGGTGGTAGAGTATTTTTTTTGGGTTATTTCCTAGCTGGAGAAATAAACCATCCTTTGAACTCTTGCAGTCGGGTCTCAGCAGGAAACGCCCCTTGTCGGGGAAAGAGGCACTATTTTATTTTTTCTCACACACGTAGTAAGACGGGGAAAGGCACCTACACCACCAACTTGGTTTGTTACACTAAGATGTGCAGAATATGCATGGGAAGATTTACATGAGTTCCTACGCATATCAAACAACAACAAAACCAACATAGATATATTAACACCTGGAGAACTTTGCTCTCTAGATCCAGTTAATGTGTCAAGATATTTCCATCATTGTTTCATTGCAATGCTACACTTTATTTGCAATAAAACTGTTCCTCCCCTCGGAGAAGTGCAACACTTCTTTTGGAGAAAAGAATACCAAGCGAGAGGAGCACCACATATTCACATGCTTTTATGGATCAAAAGGTGCACCTAAATTTGGTCACGACAGTGATGCCACTGTTTTGCAGTTCAACCAAATATATGTCACTTGTGAAATCCCTTCACAACGGACATATAGTGACCTGCATGGGCAGATTTTACAATTTCAAAGACACAAATGTGGCAAATATTGTCGTTGCAAATACAAAAGCAAAGGGAAATTCTACACCAAATGCCGCTTTGGTTTCCCTAGACCAGTTACAGAAACAGGTGAAGTGAACAACTTCATGTCTTCAGTTCAACTTAGTGTTAAAGGTAAATCACCTAAGAACACGTATTACATAAAAAGAACAGAAGAATCAAAATATATCAATGATTACAATGCAATCATTGCCCTCTTATGGAATGCAAACATAGATGTGCAGTACATTGCAGACAATTCCACTGCTGTTGCACGATATGTTACAGCCTACTTAACAAAAGCAGAAAAAACAAGAGTTTCAAGACCTCTGGGATGACCTATCATCAGACAGACAAAACACTATCTCAGAAATTGTACAGCCTAGGCATAAAAATGCTCTCTCATAGGGAATGTGGTGCCTATGAAGCGGCTGATGTTTTAACCGGTACTGCTTTGTATGGAAAATCAGACAACATAGTATGGCTAAGTCTTGGTCATGCTAAATCTAGAAAAATAGCTCTGAAATCATATGAGGACATCGAAACAATTGCCAGAAATGATCCCAACAGCCAAGACATTTTAAAAAATGAATTTACTGGACACATACTATCCGAACAGGAGTAGCACTTTGGAAAGCATGTGTTTATACCACATAGCTCAAAACTTTGCATACAAAAATAATATAAAACCCGGTGAAAGCAAAGGTAGATATAGAGTGACAGATTGTGAAGGCAGCTTAGTGAAACTTACCAAACGAAGCTTAATTAATCATGTCAAATTGTCATTAAAAACTCCTCAACAGAAAGAACTATTACATGTCTCTGCTACAACTTTTTATACCATGGAGAAAAGAGGAAGAGATACTAGATAACTATGACTGCTATGAAGATGCTTTCAAAGCAAATGAAATCGCTATCACCGATGTTAACTTTACGCAGTACAAAACAATGTTGCACAATCAACAGCAAACGGAAGAACTACTTCAGGCCCAACTAGATAAGGACACTTCCGACAGTACTCAACCTTCTGCAACAGGAAGCCAAGAACCACTAGGACAGCCACTAATAGCAAATGAGACAGAATTAGCTATGACAGAAGTGGAAAACACCATGTGTCACTAGCAAGAAGATATAGAAGACTTAACTGTACAACAAGCAAAACTTAAAGATCAGCGCACCATTTTTGAAGACATAACAAAACAAATTGCACATAGTGTACAACACGAAAATAAAGAATGTACCTGCCAAAATTACAAACCAACACTGCTGTACGTCAGTGGTGAAGCTGGGTCAGGAAAAACATTCTTAATCAAAATCATCAGCAAGTTCCTTCAACAATTGACAAACAACAAACACTCAGCTGTTGTAACTGCCCCCACAGGTTTAGCTGCCTACAACATAGGCAGTGTCACTTTACACTGATTACTACTCCTTCCAGTAGAACACCAAAACAAATTAGACTATTACAAACTTTCTGCAGAAGCTGCAATGGAACTACGCAGAGTACTAAAACAAATGAAAATGCAGCTAATAGATGAAGTGAGCATGGTCTCCAACCTAATTTTGGCTTTGATTCATCGCAGATTGCACGAAGTACTTAAAACAAACTACGGAGAACTCTTTGCAGGGAAACACATTATCATTTTCGGAGATCTTCTACAAATGGCACCACTGAAAGGTGAACCTATTTTTAAAACCTTAGGACACAAACTCTGCCGTAAAACTGTTGGCAGCATAGGAAATGTCAACCTTTGGCAACATTTCCAATACAGAGAATTAACAGAAAACATGCAGCAATCTGCAGATCTCACTTATGCCAACATTTTTAAAAGTATTAGAGTTGGTGTACTATCTCAAGAAGCACAAGCAATATTGAAAAACTGGCACATTTATGCACTTTATGGCGATAACGCATGTGCTACTGATGTTATGGAAAAATTAGCGCACAAAAATGTCAATTGTATGGGCTTAATGCCAACTCTTGCAAGCTGTTTCAAATTCAATGAAACAATGTTAAAAAAAGAAATGCAACCAATAATGGAAATTTGCGCCACAGACAAACTAGACGCACTTGGTATGACACTACCCATGTATGAGCAAGCCACAAAAAGACTAAATACCTTATAAAATTCAATCTCCAACCCAGCTGGGTTGGAAAAAATATTAAAATTATCCTTAAATTGTAGAGTAATGCTTAAACGTAACCTTGACGTGGAGCAAGGGCTAGTTAATGGGGCACTGGGTACAGTTGTTGGCTTTCAAACATACCCATGTGACAACAACATTCAGTTTGTCAATATTCTCTTTGACAAACTTTCAGAAGTGAAAAGGATGGGGCGCTCAAATGCTCGATTCCTTCTCTTCAAAGACAAGTATGTACGTAGAGAACAATTTTCTCTAACTCTTGCATATGCAGTCACCATTCATAAATCCCAAGGTCTTACCCTAGACAAAGCATTAATAGATATAGGAAACACAGTCTTTAAAGAAGGCATGAGCTACGTAGCACTATCACGCTTATGTACAATTGACGGTCTATTTCTAATCAACTTTGATGCAAATAAACTGAACGCTGATATTCCTTGCATTCTAGCATAAAATAGACTGCGTTCACTGTACACCCCCCGTCTGAAACAATATCCTGTTCCAGAAAAAGTAAAACGTGCTAAAAGAAAACTAAATCAAACAGAAATGCAACCGAATCTGACCGTAAATCCTTCAAAGAAAACAAAAGAAGAACTTATTAGGGAAAGTAAATCAGGTACTTCTTCAAAGAAGGAACAGAAACTCTGAAAAAAGCACTTAAGAGACAGAACTAGCTGGTCCATTCAAATTTTCAAATGAAACTGGTGTAAGTTGCTATGCAAATGTAGCAATGAATATTCTATTTCAATTGCCACCAATTCTTAACAATATTTACTTACACAGTACAGACCAATTGTGTTTGCAAATTTTAGTCCTTCATAGAAATGCAACAAACAATCCTGAAAACATGTACAGGAATAAGACAAGAATTGGCCTACTGCACTAGAATGGTGAGATTCACTATAAACCCACAAGAAGATCCACAAGAATTTCTAATGTACTTACTACAAGTACTAGAAAAAAAACATACCTATAAATCTTCCAGATTTCATACATGTGGAAACATACATGCACTCTCTGTAACAATGTGATACAGGAACAAATCCCAAATGAGCGATTTGTGTATGTATCCATACCTAATTGTGAATCCATCCCATTTCAGCAACTTGTACAGAATGCAAACCATGGCAGATTATGTACTATGTGCAATTCCGAAAATCGCTCCACCTTACTGATACAAACACATAGTAACTACATAATACTTATGCTTCTACGTTATAATGCAGATGGTACCAAAAACAACTGCAAGCTGACTGGATTCACACACGGTCAAGTTTCACTTGGAAAGAAAACCTTTACAACAATAGGTATAATCTACCATGCAGGAGCTACAACCAATGCAGGTCACTACACTGCATACATTAAAAAGAAATGTGGATGGTTCGAATGAAATGATAGCACCATTACTCTACAGCAGAGATTGCCAGCTAATCTTACAAATGTGTATTTAATCTTCTTAAAGCCAAAACTTTATAACTAATGTGTACTTCAACATTACCAAAAAATCAAGTAAAAGACTATAAACAGTTAGAATACGCCAACAGGTATCTAACTGCCCAAGAGTGTATAACAACCACACAGATAAATGAATACCACAGATCCGTAACAACAAATTGTCAGGTTTCGTGGGATTTGGATGAATGAGGTGGAATGAGGATATGATTAACATAAAGTATGGTTTGGGCCTTAACTTTCTGTGCAGAGTGTGGAGAGCTTCCCAAGTCAAAATGGAGAATTCCAAAAGGATCAGTGATTGGCCAGAAGTAAAAGAAAGGCATTGTTGGAACATTCTAAACCGCCTTTCATTGTCAGAAGCCCAGCTGGAAGGTCTTATGTTTGAAGCTCTTAAGTTTTAGAAAACTTTAGTTAGGCCCTTGTGCCTAATATTAGTTATTTGGACCAGGAAAGTGTTGGAGATTTAAAAAAGAAACTTAGAAAACGTTCCGGTGAAAGAAAGAAGCAAGCTAAGTGATTTCATTATCTTTTATGGAATTTTATGATTATCAATCAGGAGTTAAATATCAAAACTATTAATTAACTTGTTCCTGTTTTTCTTAGTAGTTATATAGTAGTTCTTTTTGTTCTTTCAAGAATTTATTTTTGAACTTCTGTCATGTCACGCGGGAGACTGGGGACTGCCGCTCCCATTTCCTCCTGGCGAGTCTACCCGCGCGTTCGCGTCTGGGGACTCGCCGGGAGGGGAGCAACGGATTACAGGGCCGGCGGCCTTCGGCGCATGCGCGGAGGTCCTCTCTCTCGGTTCCGCGCATGCGCCGTGGGGGCTTGCCTTCCAAGCCTCGTTCTGGGTTCGCCGGCGCCCGGAAACGGAACGGTTTGCGTTCCAGGCCTCTCGGGCGCCGGCGGCCCATAAAAGAGGCCGCTAGTCAAAGCTGCCCGCGTCTCAACGCGGTTTGCTTCGCTTTCCTCGTTGTTCCTGCCCAGCCTTACCTGTGGCCTGTCCTGGGCCTACCTGCCTCCAGCCTTACCTGTGGCCTGTCCTGGGCCTACCTGCCTCCAGCCTTACCTGTGGCCTGTCCGGGGCCTACCTGCCTCCAGCCTTACCTGTGGCCTGTCCTGGGCCTACCTGCCTCCAGCCTTACCTGTGGCCTGTCCTGGGCCTACCTGCCTCCAGCCTTACCTGTGGCCTGTCCTGGGCCTACCTGCTTGCCTCCAGCCTTACCTGTGGCCTGTCCTGGGCCTGCCTGCCTCCAGCCTTACCTGTGGCCTGTCCTGGGCCTGCCTGCCTCCAGCCTTACCTGTGGCCTGTCCTGGGCCTGCCTGCCTCCAGTCCTTACCTGTGGCCTGCCCTGGGCCAGTCTGACTCCAGTTCTTATCCGGGTCCTGTCCTGGGCCTGCCTGCCTTCAATCCTCACCTGGGTTCGGCCCTGGGCCAGCCAGCCTCCAGCTACTACCTAGGTTTTGCCCTGGGTCAGTCTTCCC
The DNA here is from genome assembly GCF_040938575.1 of Ambystoma mexicanum. NCBI lineage: Eukaryota > Metazoa > Chordata > Amphibia > Caudata > Ambystomatidae > Ambystoma > Ambystoma mexicanum. The sequence continues at coordinate 1,466,795,477 of NC_090931.1, read as the reverse complement.
TCAGCCCATTCCGGAGTTCTGTCCTGAGTCATCATTGTGTAGAGGGGACTTATCCCACACTAGCCTGCATTCCCCCTGTTCCATCTTGGGCACGTTCCTACAGTTCTCTAATTGGCCAGACAACTAGTTCCAACTGTCCTCACTCTTTCCTGTCTTGCCTGACTCCGAATCTCATCCTGTGTACCATTGGAACTATCTGCACCAGCCAAGCTCCTTTGCCTACTACGAATACCTTTCTGCTACACTGGTCTATCTATCAACTGTCGCTGCACTGAGGTTCTTGGAAGATTCGGACAACAAGCTCTACCTGGACTATGGTTCCCTCCATCTGAGCCTACATCCTCTTGTCACGCTTACCTGGGAGAGTGCCTTTGTGACATTGGGGGTTGGTCCATCCTTCACCCAGTTCCTCATTTGGGTGGTGGAGAGGCTGATTCCTCGTGCCGCTATCTCATCAGTTCCTGGACTCCAGACTGGCGACCTCTGCGAGACCAACCACCAAGACTACAGGTACGCGGTCCTCTCGGGCCAATCAGCTTGACAGATTGAGACGCCTTCCTCCTGATTCAGAGATGGATGAATCGCAGGACATGAGGAACGAGTTGCTAGCGCTCAGGGCCGAGATGACCGCCCTGCGTCAGGAGAATCAAACATTACGACAAATGATAACGCAAGGAGCACCTAGTACCTCTCAAGGAGAGGGATCATTGGCTCATACAACACCCATCAAATTCGACGGAGACCCTAGACGGGTGGCGGAGTTTTGTAACCACTGCAGAATACACTTTCTCTTCAGGTCTACCTACTTCAACACTGATAGGGCCAAGATTGGTTACATCTTGGGGAACCTAACTGGGAACGCATTAGCTTGGGCAACTCCGTTTGTGGTTACGAACAGTCCTATTTTGAATGACTTTGCTGCCTTTGAAAAGGCCTTTCTTGAGGTATTTCAGACGCCGAACCTGGCCTCCGTTGCACAGAATCAATTGATGGACTACAAACAGGGAAGCAATGACGTCATCACCTACATCAGCCGTTTCCGACTTTTGGCTACTGACTCCCAGTGGCCCGAAATTACACAGAAGACACTGTTTCGTCGAGGCCTGAGAGAGGAGTACAAGGATGAGTTACTTCACATCCCTGAACCAGAGAGCCTTCAACTCTTGATCGATCAAGTACTCCGTATTGACCAAAGGCTAGCCGAACGAAAGGCTGAGAGACGTCGGCTTGACAGAAGCGGTCCCCGGACAACCAACACACCTGCTGGTTCGTTTGGGTCGACCGAGTCCGGACCTGAGCCCATGCAAGTAGGAGCCATGAGGGGACCTTTGACGGAAGAAGAGAAGAAACGAAGGAGGTCTTTGCGTTTGTGTCTTTACTGTGGAGCAGCTGGACATTATTTGGGTACGTGTCCTTTGCGTCCGCAGAAGAAGAAGTCGGGAAACTAGGAGACCTGTCGTATACAGGAAGGGCAACGACAGGTCCCATTCCTTCCTCAGACCCTTCTGTTATTTGTTCTATACGTCTGCCCATGCAACCAGCGGTACTACAGACCCTGAAGGTCCGAATTAAACTACCAGACAAGAACCTGGAAGTATCCGGTCTACTGGACTGTGGGGCTTCCGGCAATTACATCGACGAAACGTTCGTCACCAGACATAAGATACCACTCGTTTCCAGACACACGCCTCTGTCGGTGGAGCTTATTGATGGTACTCCCTTGTCTTCTGGACCCGTTAGTCAGTTCACAGTTGGACTGGCCCTTCTGATTGCTGATCATTACGAGGAACTAGCCTTTGATGTTATCAAGTCACCGAACTACAAGATGGTTTTGGGATTACCTTGGTTGCAACACCACAATCCTTTGATAGACTGGAGAACCCAGACCTTGACCTTTTCATCCGAACGGTGTGCTCAAGAATGCAAGCTACCCGTTCCCACCAGGACCGTCTCGACTTCTCTAATAACGGACAGCAATGGGGTTCATCTATGTTCCACGTCTCTGGTCCCACAGGAATATTCCGAATTCAAACATGTGTTTTCTGAACCTGGCAACATACCCCTTCCTCCACACCGTTCTTTTGATTGCTCCATTGACCTGCTACCGGACCACGTTATTCCCCATGGGAAACTATATGCTTTGACACGTGACGAGAAGCTAGTTCTTCAGGAGTATTTGTCGGAGAGTCTAGAAAAGGGGTACATTGTGCCATCGAAATCGCCTGCAGGATTCCCCCTGTTTTTTGTAAAGAAAAAAGAAGGTACATTGAGACCCTGTGTCGACTACCGGCAGTTGAATGACATAACAGCCAAGGACCGGTATCCTTTACCCTTAATTCGCAGCATCCTTGAAACCCTGCATACTGCGCGAATCTTCTCCAAATTGGACCTCCGCGGAGCTTATCATTTGGTGCGCATCAGGAGTGGGGACGAGTGGAAGACAGCTTTCAAGACATCTTTTGGGCATTTTGAATACAGGGTTATGCCTTTCGGCCTATGTAATGCTCCCGCTGTTTTTCAACGATTCATGGACTACATCTTTGGTGACCTGTTAGGGTTATCCGTTTGGGTTTATCTGGACGACATATTGATATTCTCTAAATCCTTAGACGAGCATGTGGAACATGTTCGTGAGGTCCTTCATCGGCTGTCCGTCAATAACCTGTTCGCCAAAGCGGAGAAATGTAGCTTTCACCAACCCAGCATTGAATTCTTGGGATTTGTTATCAATCAAGAAGGCATTGGGATGGATCCCAAGAAGGTGCGAGCCATACAAGAATGGAGACATCCACACGATATCAAGGCTCTCCAACGCTTCCTGGGATTCGCAAACTTTTACAGGCGCTTTATCCCACAGTTCTCACAGATCTCGGCGCCCCTCACCAGGCTAACCAGCAGCAAGATCACGTTCGAATGGGATCTCGTGGCTTCCCGGGCTTTCGACGTATTGAAGTCGGCCTTTATGGCTGCCCCGATCCTGCGCCATCCCCAGGAAGAGTTGCCTTACATAGTGGAGGCCGATGCTTCCAGCTTTGCTGTAGGGGCAGTCCTTCTTCAGAAAGATCCTATCACGTTGGTAGAACATCCAGTAGCCTATTATTCTCGCAAGTTGAGTCCCAGCGAACGAAACTACGCGGTGATTGAAAGGGAACTGTTAGCCATCAAGACCGCATTCGAGGAATGGAGACATTTTCTCCTCGGAGCACGCTTTTCTGTGGAGGTGCGGACAGACCATCGCAATCTGCAATATCTTCGCTCTCTGCAATGTCGGACTCCTCGTCAAGCCCGGTGGGCCTTCTTCTTCTCTCCGTTTGAGTTCCATGTTACTTATATCCCGGGAACCTCCAATACGAAAGCGGATGCGCTTTCCAGGTCCCTGGAAAACGTAGATGGGACGCCCTGTCCAGAACAGCCACTGATTTCTCCTCGCCATTTTCTGCTGGCCTTGTCCTCTCACCTTAAGTCCATCGCGGAAGCCACTCGGTCGGATCCAGAAAGAACGTCCCTTCTTAGTCGGCAACTAGTATCAGAACGAGACGGACTGTTGTTTTTTCAAAGAAGACTCTACATACCCAGAGGAGCCATTAGAAGGGGCATTCTACACGGATTCCATGATTCACCCATAGGAGGACATCGCGGGGTCAGAGCCACTCGAGAGTTGATATCCCGACAGTTCTGGTGGCCTGGTTGGGCGACCGAGGTCCAGAAGTACATTGACAGCTGTCCAATATGTGCCCAGTGCAAGGTTCCCAGAAGACGACCATTGGGTTTGTTAATGCCCACCGAAGTGGCTCCCTATCCATGGCATACCATCGCCACCGATTTCATTGTGGATTTGCCTCCATCTGAAGGGTACACCTGTATAATGGTGGTTGTGGACAGCTTCACCAAACTGGCCCATTTCATCCCATTCCGGAAAATCCCTACAGCTACTCAAATGGCTTCAGCGTTTCTGCACGACATCTACCGGTTGCACGGCCTACCGGAGAAAATCATATCGGATAGAGGTACCCAGTTCCTTTCATCATTTTGGAGACAGGTGTGTGGTCATCTGGGAATACATAGAGCTCTAAGCTCAGGCTATCACCCACAGACAAATGGGCTAACCGAAAGGACCAATCAGACTTTGGAGGGGTACCTCCGCTGTTTTGCCAATGCCACACAGTCTAATTGGAAAGGTGGGCTAGATCTGGCCGAAGTATCCTACAACAACACTGTTCATGCCTCCATTGGAGTCAGCCCATTCTTCTGTTCCACTGGTCTACATCCTCGGTTAATGCCTTTTCAACCAGTTCCGTCTAGTACTGTTCCCTCTGCTGATGGTCTGGTCTTACACATCCGGGAACAGCAAGAACTTGCACACAAGATCTTAAGTGAAGCCAAGGATCGGATGAAGAGACAGGCAGACAGGAAGAGGAGTGCAGAACCTAATTTCCAGGAGGGCGACAAGGTGTGGTTGTCCTCAAAGAACCTGCCTCTCCGCAATCTGCCCGTCAAACTGGCCCCTCGATATTTGGGACCCTTTGTTATCACCAAACGGTTGTCCTCTGTAGCCTTCCGTCTTCACCTACCCTCTTCCTGGCGTGTACATCCCGTTTTTCACGTGTCCCTGTTAAAACCCTATGTGGTCGATGATTATGGCCGCACCTCTCCTCGTCCGGCCTCTGTTTTGGTACAGGGGGGCCCTGAGTTTGAGGTACACGAGATCTGTGATGCCCGGTACCGTAGAGGGGTGCTCCACTATTTGGTTGACTGGAAGGGGTACCCGGCCTGTGATCGTACCTGGGAACCGCGCCAGCACGTGCATGCTCCCCGGCTGATACGTGAGTTCTACGTACGGTTTCCCTGGAAGCCTGGGGCCCCGGGTCTTCCTGGGAGGGGGCATAGTGTCATGTCACGCGGGAGACTGGGGACTGCCGCTCCCATTTCCTCCTGGCGAGTCTACCCGCGCGTTCGCGTCTGGGGACTCGCCGGGAGGGGAGCAACGGATTACAGGGCCGGCGGCCTTCGGCGCATGCGCGGAGGTCCTCTCTCTCGGTTCCGCGCATGCGCCGTGGGGGCTTGCCTTCCAAGCCTCGTTCTGGGTTCGCCGGCGCCCGGAAACGGAACGGTTTGCGTTCCAGGCCTCTCGGGCGCCGGCGGCCCATAAAAGAGGCCGCTAGTCAAAGCTGCCCGCGTCTCAACGCGGTTTGCTTCGCTTTCCTCGTTGTTCCTGCCCAGCCTTACCTGTGGCCTGTCCTGGGCCTACCTGCCTCCAGCCTTACCTGTGGCCTGTCCTGGGCCTACCTGCCTCCAGCCTTACCTGTGGCCTGTCCGGGGCCTACCTGCCTCCAGCCTTACCTGTGGCCTGTCCTGGGCCTACCTGCCTCCAGCCTTACCTGTGGCCTGTCCTGGGCCTACCTGCCTCCAGCCTTACCTGTGGCCTGTCCTGGGCCTACCTGCTTGCCTCCAGCCTTACCTGTGGCCTGTCCTGGGCCTGCCTGCCTCCAGCCTTACCTGTGGCCTGTCCTGGGCCTGCCTGCCTCCAGCCTTACCTGTGGCCTGTCCTGGGCCTGCCTGCCTCCAGTCCTTACCTGTGGCCTGCCCTGGGCCAGTCTGACTCCAGTTCTTATCCGGGTCCTGTCCTGGGCCTGCCTGCCTTCAATCCTCACCTGGGTTCGGCCCTGGGCCAGCCAGCCTCCAGCTACTACCTAGGTTTTGCCCTGGGTCAGTCTTCCCTCAGCCCATTCCGGAGTTCTGTCCTGAGTCATCATTGTGTAGAGGGGACTTATCCCACACTAGCCTGCATTCCCCCTGTTCCATCTTGGGCACGTTCCTACAGTTCTCTAATTGGCCAGACAACTAGTTCCAACTGTCCTCACTCTTTCCTGTCTTGCCTGACTCCGAATCTCATCCTGTGTACCATTGGAACTATCTGCACCAGCCAAGCTCCTTTGCCTACTACGAATACCTTTCTGCTACACTGGTCTATCTATCAACTGTCGCTGCACTGAGGTTCTTGGAAGATTCGGACAACAAGCTCTACCTGGACTATGGTTCCCTCCATCTGAGCCTACATCCTCTTGTCACGCTTACCTGGGAGAGTGCCTTTGTGACATTGGGGGTTGGTCCATCCTTCACCCAGTTCCTCATTTGGGTGGTGGAGAGGCTGATTCCTCGTGCCGCTATCTCATCAGTTCCTGGACTCCAGACTGGCGACCTCTGCGAGACCAACCACCAAGACTACAGGTACGCGGTCCTCTCGGGCCAATCAGCTTGACAACTTCTAGAACTGTATTTAAATTAATTGAACTGCGTCACATTTTTTTTTTGCACCTGGCAAGTTGGAGTGTGGAGGTCTGTTATTCATTTAGCGTCGTGTGTTTTTTCGGCCGTATTAAAGTTTATTGAGTACTGTACCTTTTGTCGGTAACAGTGCTTTTCTTAGCGTCGGACTAGCGTTAGAAATCTTACACTGTCTGCGCAAGTGACAGTGTGGTAGCCACGCGACTCCGAGGCGTTATATTTAATTTACTAACATTCGAACCTGGCGCGTGATCTTCACTGGGCTGCCTCTTCAAGGATTAGTCTCCGGAACTGAGGAATTTCTCCTTTCATGTTTGAGCAATTCATATTAAGAAGAGTGGAAGACTATTCCTTTACGCATGCGCCCAAGCCAGTTTCATTTTTGAACTCAATTCCTAGTTCATGTGCGCTTCCATTTTAGAAGGAGTAAACAATATCTTCACGCATGCGCATATTCTGGTAAAAGGCACGCTTCTTTACGAGCGATCTTCTTTGCAAGCAAAAGATCCAATTAATGAACACTTTTACACATTCAGAAAACAAACAATTTTAAATTGAATAGTTAGAGTGTCATTCTTGGAATTTGTGTTGAAGCTAGACACCAATACAAACTACATGTATAATATTTCCAGCGGGTTGTTTGGGTAAAAGACAGTTGAACTGCTTGAAGACAAACTCATTAAACTGAGAGAGATTAGCAGTTTTTTGCAAAACCGAATTGAAGAAATCAGTAAGAGCATCTAAGACTCTATTTTTATGTTTTCTTCAGTAGAATTCATACACGTCCTCTACGTTATTCAGAGGATAATCAGGTTGGCAGATAAAGAAGCTGAGCAAAACCTGAAGTTTATTATTTTGTCCCATTTTCCCCCTTTCCCTTGGGGGTGCTCTCAACTGAACTGTTTGATACCAGTTAAGAGGTTAGCATCCAAAGGGGACTGCGGGGGTTCAGCAGCTTCCGGGGACAACATCAGATTTGAGAAAGCCTGACACAAATGCACAGTAAGATCTAACTGTTGTTAAAAATCTGCAACAAGTCAACAGACATAACATTGATCAGAAAGAACAAGGAAACACTAAAAAAAAACAAAGAAATAGTTTGTAGCATAGCAAATAAAGGTTTTTTTTACCCCAGACCCAAGAATTTGAAAAACAAACACAGAGACTGAGCAAAATGCACAGTACACTGGTTTGTAAACCAAATATGAGGATCAAAAAAAAAAATCTGAACAATTATACAATGTAATAAGTCTTCATAAAATACAAACACTAACATGCTTTTTTCTTTTCTCACAGAAATTAAAAGAGGATATTTCCGCCAAGTACTAAAGTCATGTAAGAAATATATGGATTCTCAACAAAGTAAACAGTAAGTATAATTACAGTCATGTCATACATATTCAAATCTACACGTCTAATCTATGGCAGTAATATGGTGCAGTGGCTGTAGGCTGGGCCTAGCGTCTTGGATGTATAACTTACCACCTACACCCTACGGCCAAGCAACCAAGACTATAGGTCCTACCCACAACCATCGCAGCATATCAAAACCATGGTGCTTGCAATTTCACTACTTATAAGTGTACTCTTGGGTGCATGGTCTGCAGCCATGCACCTAAGACGCTAGGTCGTGCACACAACCACCGCACCACAGCACACCCATGTTCACTTATAACCTCACTGCTTATGACTTCAGTCTTGGGTGCATGGCCTTTGCATGACTGCAGGCCCTCCCCACAGCCACCTGAATGAGGTTCAATACTACAGGTGTATCTATAGGTGTGGTATGCTGCAGTGGTTGTGGCCAGAGGCTAGACTCCTAGTTGTATTCCATAGATATTGTAATGTATGGGTGTGCAGTGGCTTATAACTCCAGTGCTTATAACTTTGTTCTTGGGTGCATGGCCATTGGCCATGCACCCAAGACTCTACACACTCCCCACAACCATCTGATCGATAAGCAATACTACAGGTGTATCCATAGCTGTGACATGCTGCGGTGGTTGTGGCCAGGGCCTAGAGTCTTGGAAGTATGGCCTTCGGCCTATGGCCTACGGCCATGCATCCAAGACTCTAGGCCCTGGCCACAACCACCGCAGCATGTCACACCCTTGGCGGCGTACAAATCAATAGCACACCCATATAATTTATTTTTTTTAATTACGGCATGTACTCAATTTCAATGTTCGCTAACACCACGCGTGTCCTTAGAACAGTTTCAAGTTGCCTGCGCACAGCACGGACTGAAATACTACCCTTATGAGACCCCTCATTTTCTGTACTTACAAACATCCCGAACAAGGCGGGCATAGGGAATACATCATTAACACCTACTGCCTGAACAAAGACAGTTTTTCACCCATCTCTTACTGTCTGAACCTCCCCAAGCACTCTGACACAGCACAACAGTTTTCGAAATAGCATTTTGCTGGTCGCCGCTGCGCTGTCGGCGGACCCAAGATGTCGGGCGCATCCAAACAATCTGACGCAGAACACGGCTCACTGCAGCCAATCGGCTGCGACGTCGCGTGTCCGCGGTCATGACGCCAGCCCCTTAGCCAATCGGTATCTTGTCCGCGGAGCGAACAGGGAAGTGTGACCGCGGAGCGGACATAGATATCACTAATTTTTTTAAGACCTACTTTTTGGTTATTTTAAAGAAAAGTACTGCACGGATTGTCACCAAATTTACAAAAGCACGCTTTAGGGACCAAGCCCCTGCCGCAAATTTGGTGAAAATCCGTCCAGCGGTTTGGCTTGTAGCCGTGCGCAAAGTTTTTCCCCCATTCAGTCTATGGGGAATAAAAGACGTTTTGGGACCCTCCCTATAACTCCTCCCCCCCCAGACCAAACATCACCAAACTTTGCAAACAAATTCAGAGTGGCCCATATACTTTTTTTGCAAAGTTTGGTGAGGATTCTTCCAGGGGGAGCGGAGTTATAGGCCACCCAAAAAGTGCTCTTCCTATGGAAACAGCAACCTAACCATAACTACACAGCCACTACCGTGGCTGTGTAATATTTATTTATTTATTTTTCTATATATACATACACCTTAGAATCGTGTGTTTTGCTCATGAGACACTGGCCAAAAGCATTTGATGACATTTAGCCAGGAAAGCAGAATATAGCCCATAAAACCGCCAGGGTGGTGTGTGCATTCAGTGCTCCAGATAAGATTCGGAGGTGTAAGTATTTTACTCCCTATTTTTTAAAGTTGGGAGTAAAATGATTTTTCAGGGAGCAAAAATGTAAGTCCAATTCCCAATGACAGTATTTTATAAGCGAGTAAACATTTTTACCTGAAAAACAGAAATATGTTTTAATATTTATTTCTTTGCATATAGTTATTCATGCACATTAATAGATACATATTTACTTCTTTCAATCAGGCAGTTAAAATAGTAGATTCTCCTTGTGGTGCTACGTGCACTACTGGTCCAAACATATCCATGGAGCTGTGAGGGTGAAAGCAGGGACGCACATTTCTACATGTCTCTTTCCTATTTTTTGTTGGAGTATTTTTACTCCCTATTTTTATTTTTTTAAGAGTTTTTGCCAATTTTTATGGAGTAAAAGTGTCCAATACACACCACCACAATTGCCCACATAAGATTATTTTTACTTCTTTGTGTGTATGCAGTGTTGGGCTTTTTGCCCTTTCTCCTGCCCTTGTTGTCACTCACCACTCTTGGCATCAACTCCTTCCACCCCCTCTACTCCATCCCGTTCTCCCACGACACACACGCACACAAACACAGATGCCCTTACATTTGGATGGCGTTCAGCCCTGCCATGTACATTTTCAGGAGCCGGTCCTTCCAGTACTCTGGTGGGATACGGAAGTAGTGAATGCTGCCAGACACGTAGCGGAACACTTGGCCATCCTTCCTGAAGCAGTTATTCTCATAGTCGATGTGGAACGTGGGGCTGGTGGAGGCCTGAGGAGAAGGAACACAAGGCCAGATGTAGATCATAAACTTGTCTGTCGAAAGGTAAGGTCAGTAAGCATGTGGCTGCTCGGCCCAGATAAAGAATCAACACCCAAACAACATTCTAAGAACGGAAACAGCAGACTAAATGATCACTAAACTATCACTACTCACAATAAACTTGACAACCACATCACTCGGACTTTGCAGCAAAGGCCCTTGAATCATTTCCTACCCAAAGTTACAAAATACATGCATATGACAGACTATTTTGTGAGAAGGAGCTATCCAACTGGCTCATAGAAGCACATTAAATATTCAATGGTAGGTCATTAATATGCCTTCTTAGGCTGTGACCTCCATATCTCACACATGTTGTGTCGTCCCACACTTCCTTCTGGCAGCTACCAGCGCCATGATAAATAGTTAGTCCCAAGAACTGCCAGTACACTGTCAGTGGAAGTGAGTGAACGGCGCGCTCGCCTGTTTCCAGCAGGTTCGCAGAGGCAGTCACTCGCATAATGGAATTGAGATGACACAGTGCGTCTGTCTTTTATCTGACGAAGCCGACACACGCAATAAATACATGCAAGTGAGAAGGGAATGTGTACTGGCCCTGAGGAAGGCATGTGTGCAGGCCCCACCCACTCTCAGTTCTGATGGACGCTGCTCTAGGAGCGTAGCAAGAGTGTCACCAGCCCACTCAGTGAACCAGGACGGAAGTGGCTGGGCACTTATAGATTCTGCTGTAGATCTATAGGTTAGCCTTTGTAACACTAAGATATATGCAAGTATACTTGATAATGCACTTAGAAGATTCATGAAGATAGCCCATTGTCGAACTTAGAAGCTATATAGCAAAACTATAAGGGTAGCTAGTCTATTGCGTTTAGAGAATCCTGATGTAGCATCACGTCACGGACATACACGACACTCGCCATAGTGTCGTGCATGATCAACTTTGATTCCACGATCTTATTGTGGCTTGTCTGTTCATGCCTAGAAGATGTACTAAAATAGCCGGTCTAGTGCGCTTAGAAGACTAAGGATAGCTGGTCCATAGTGCCTAGGAGAGCCTATGAGGATCCCTTCTCTTTTCACAGACGGGATGAACACACAGCGAGATAAAAAGGTAAGATCCATCACTTCGGTTGACATCTGCCATAGGCACGGCCATCCATCCACACGGTTAGGTAAGATTTTAACTTAAGGGCTAAATCTACCTCACTTGTGAGAACCCCAGTGCTTTTTGCTTTAGTGGTGGATTATTTTTCCTTAGACCTCAGTGAGTGGGAACCTCTTTCCACACTCACAGATCCTTTTACTGTTTTTATGGGGGTCATTTTTAAGACTCTCCATAGTGTCTTTTTTTATCCTCTTTGACAACTTTTGGTATATACCTTTTTATTGTTACAGGGTTGCCTTTATGCTCCCCTTTTACTTTCTCTGGCTAACCTTGTGAAAACTACAGTTCCTAAGGCTAGAACGGATATTTTATTCTCTCTAAACTTTATTTTGATGAGACCAGCACACCCCACCTTATGTGGAGTGCTGGGGATATACAATGCATCCCCTTTCTCAATAGCACTGTAACAATTCTGTTACAGGGACAAGCTTACCTTAATGGCTAGTGGCAGTGAACCTTTTTACGAATTCGGGGCACCTTTGCCGCTGGCTGTTTTCACAGCTGCAGTAAAGGCACCCATGGGTGCCCATTTCGCCATTTTCTTCTTGGTCTTTCCCCTACCCTCCGGGGCAGGAAATTCCTTTGTGCAATTTCTATCTTCGGCTAGAGACCTGTGCAATTTCTATCTTTGGCTAGAGACCTCGGTCAAGTCCGCCCAGATTCTAGAGTATCTGTGAAGGCAGGAAGCGAGGGAAGAGTCCAAGACTCTGCGGCCCTTTGTCTTCCAGCCTGCCTGCGAGAATCCTTTTTAAACTGGGAGGCTGGCTGTCCTGAAAGGACTGGAAACGCCCCAAGTTTGAATGTTGCACGTCTTTTTGATTGGCTGGGTTCCTGCATAAAAGTCCGATCCTGGAAGCTGAAGAGGTAGTGGACCACTTGAACCAAATCCGAAAGGGAAGATGAAGAAAATGCGGGTGAGATGATTTCCAGCGACCAGAGAGCCTACTGTGTATCCAGAGCCTGCTGTTTCCCCTGGGGACTCAAAAACCAAGACCCCCGGCCCAAAGCCTTGTGAGATCAACTGGACTCAAGAAAAATTGCATGTTGAGCCATCTCACATCGTGCTGCAAACTTGTGGTGCTGCAATACCCCAATACCCTGGGACCTCGAGCCATTGTGCATGCACAGTCTTCCAAATTGAGCTTACACTTTGGTGGCCTCCTCCTGGCTCTCCAGAGACGTGATTCCAGCCCTTGAAGTCCCCTAATCAGTGTGTGTTAGGAAAGATTTCTTAATTGTAGGTAATTTTCCTTCCATGTGGCAATCCCTAAACGTTTTGCTGTTGTTTTTCACAATGATCTAGACTTTGCCAGAGAAGTGCAGCCTTCTGCCGCACTCCTCTGGGCTTTCGCTCCATTCTTACAGGGAAACTGACATGCCTTTAATATAGTCAGTACCGGGAAACGTTGTTTTCCGTAGTTCTTTTATCATGTTGCAGCTTTTGCGCAACATGGCACAAGAGGGCACTGTAACCTAAGTTACTGCTCTCTTGGGTCTCTAGTCACTCTACAGGCCCTAGACACTCTCTTTATTGTTAACGAACGGTGCAAGTGAATCACGGACAGGACTGGTGGCAGCGATCATTTCTTTGTGTTTTGAGCTCCTTTTGGCTGTTTAAACGCGTTTCTCGCGCTTAACCCAAAATGGTGGCCTGGGTTCCAAAATGGGCAGACCACGAGGCTCTTTGTCCTGCCTGATGACCGTCTTGCCTCCTTCACCTTCCCCAGGTCGAGCCGACCCGGGGCCTTCCTTATTTGGGCATGTACTTTCCCGCGAAAAACAGATGCTTTCGCAGGCTTCTACAGGCCTTGTGTGTGCCTCCAGGATGTGGCTGGGATGTCTGGTCCCAATACACATCCTGGGTGCCAGAGAATCTAGTGTGTCTTGAATGCCTGGGACCACCGTGGTCCGTGATAGGGCCCCGTATGGTGTGAGTGTTTTGTGAGCAGATCTCCCATTGGGTCCTCTCCGTTTTGGCGCGAAGGGAACTCTGGATAAGAGGAGGCTGGAAACACCACTACCAGGTCGATCTCCTGAGTTCTCACGAACGACGGATGCAGGGGCCAAGTATCCTGCAACTACGAGGCTGAACCGAGGAATCGCTGATGACCCGCTAAAGGACTGCTCCTCTGCACTGCTGTCGCTCTGTGAAACCATTCTGCCTCTGATCGAACGAGAAGGCCTGTAATGGTACTTCGACCCTTTGGAATAGAGGGAACAACTATTCTCTGCATCTTCATCATCTCCTGCACGTAAGCCTTCGGAAGCGTCTCTGGGCCATTCAGTGGACTGACCAGCCTACACAGGAGTCTTGCTCTATTACCGCCGTCAGGTTGTGTTGTATTCCGAGTCCTTAGCACTCTCACACGATTCGTACACTTGGCATTCCGAGGTCTGAAGTGAGAAGTGTACCTTGGGCTGAAATACACACGGCCGCTCCGGTGCCCTGCTGTGGTAACAATCTGTGCGGGTTCACTGCGTTTGGGACATCCTCAACTCTAACTTCTGCTGCTGCGGAATCTACACGACGCCGAGACGTCCCCTGCTTGCATCTGAACCTGCCAGCACTGAAACTGACGCGGAGAAGCCTGGGTCTGCCTGCATCGGGGACCGGTGAGTAGCAACACTAGGAACTGGTCGCCCTCCTGCAGTAGCCCGTAGCTTTTCCTCGCTGTGTTAAACAGCACACCTTTTTCGCACTCTGCTTCTGCCTGCAAGTGGAGGCCGCGCTTGAGTAGTGGAGATCTGTTCGCCCTCCTTTGTTCACCACTCTGAACTGCCCGACTTCCTTGAAGAGAATCCCCTTGGCCCATTGGCACCAGCGTGTGCAGATACTTTTGAGCACAAGGCTGCACTCTTCGTATGGCTCGGACTTCCTTCTAGTTAGGTGGCCTCCGAAGGCGAACTGGGTCTAAACGATTACTTGCACTGCCTGTTTTCCTCCCCATCAAGGTGGTCTGCATATTTCGGGCTTCTAACTCTTTAGACCCTTCAGTAATTGTATATATATTGTATTTGATTGTGATGTGTTGGTTTACTTGAGTTTTATCGTGATTCTTTACTATGGTCAATATTACAAAGGCCTTTTAATAAATGTGTCTATATTTTTAATATATCACCTGCTTGGAGTAATTTGTAAGCGTCCTTGCTTTGTGTGCTCATTGCGGGCTTTCAGTCACCCTCACCCCTCTTGAGACCTAGTCTTGACCGCCGTGATCGCTACCTTGATTGGTCTGGCTTGTCCAGAGGTTACCCTGTTCCAAGAAACTAGGCTGGCCTTCTGAACCTCTGCCCCTCCAGGACAGAGTTCAGAAATCCATCTTAACAAATTGGTGTACAGCGGTGGGATACGACTGAAGGTATCCAGTGTTGCGCACGAGCAAAGGCATTTCAAGTTATTCCTACCAGGACACGAAGTGAATTGTCGTAGTATAACTTTTAAAAGACCATAGTCCTATCTAACAGTATGGAAACAAATACCTTGTTAACTTTAAATGCTTCTAAATCCGAAACATTGAAAAAGATGTGTGCAGAGAGAGGTGTCTCCTCTCAAGGCACCAAATTGGATATGATCCAAAGAATCGTGGCGTGGCAAGAAGCTCAGCTTGACGCTATAACTTCCGAGTACAGTGCAGAAGGAGGTGGGGCTGCTCTCACTAGTAGAACTGACGGTTCTGCCGCTGCACTGGTCCACCGCGACCACGAGGTCAGGGAGGATGAGATGTCTAATGTTTCCTCTGCCAGTGTCGATGGGGAGGCCATGCTTGAATTCAAGAAGCAAGAGCTGCTGTTTAGGCAGAAGGAGCTTGATTTCAACATGGCCAAACTAAAAATCGAACAGGCAGAAAAACAGAAAGACAGGGATCACCAGTTGGAACTGGCCAAGCTTCAGGTTGCAAATGGATCCAAGGGTCCTGGACATGGGTCTGGGGCCTCCTCTCATCCAAGGTTTCCAAAAGATCTGCTCAGTGTGTATGAGGAAAGGAATGACATTATGGACTGGCTGAATATGTTTGAGCATGCATGTGAAGTTCAACAAGTTGCCAATGCTGATAACATTGCCTGGTTACTTAGCAGACTGCCCCATTCTGGCTGCAGTGCCATTATGGAAATGTCAAAGGCTGAGCGAGCAGATTTTGAAATGTTGAAGCAAACTCTCATTTTAAAGTTTGGAAAGACTCCTGCCCAATATTTAAAACGATTCCGAGAGTATAAGAAAAAAAGAAGGTGGTACTTGGGTATCTTATGTAACGGAATCCTTAAAAAACTTGGACTGGCTGGGTCGAAGGTTATAAGGTTTCTACCTTTGAAGGCATGATAAGTCTTGTCATGCAGGAACATATTTTTGCATCTTCTTCCCCGGAGCTTAAGCAGCATTTGGCGGATTCTAAGGAGATAGATCTAAAGAAACTTGCCATTGCAGCAGATTTATGGGTGTCACATCGAGTGTCCCATAAGGACAAAACTCATCCTGCTAAGCAGGAGGAAGGGAAAAAGTCCAAAGATAAGGAGGGTGGAGAATCTGATAAATCTTCTCAAAAGGGCCACAAAAAGAAAAATAAGGGTAATACACAAGAGAACTCACAGGGTAGTGGAGGTCAGCCTCCGAAACAGAACTCTGGTTACAATAAGCCTCCCTATGTAAACAGACCCAATGGATCTTGTTTTGCTTGTGGAGCAACTGACCACATGAAGGGGGATCCCTGGTGTAAGGTTAAACCTTTGGGGGTCCACTCCGCTAATCTGGCCTTCTCCTCCTACGAGGAAGAAGAGATTACAGGAGCATCCTTCTCCTCAGACTCCTTCCCAAGTGGGATAGAAGCTCAGGTAGTTTTAGTTTCCCTGGGTTCCTGGAAGCCTAAAGTTGCAGAGGCTTATGCTAGGAGTCCAGATAATACCAAGCACTACTTCAAAGGCAGTGTGCTGATCAATGGAGTAGATACTCCAGCTCTTAGGGATAGTGGGTGCAGTCGAACTGTAGTGGATTCTACCTTGGTAGACTCAGAAGAAGTTTCCAGAGCTACTCTGATGCCCACTAAGTTGGCTGACGGCCCACCTCGCATGTTTCCAGTAATACCTGTAAATCTTACTTTAAATGGTACAGCAGTCAGGATTCCAGTGAGCATTCAGAGAAACGTTCCAGGAAAGGTCTTGTTGGGCAACGATCTCAGAGCTTTAGGGCTCGTAGGAGACACTGCTGACAGACCCTGCACACTGTCTCAAACACGGGCAGCATTGGCCAAGACCAATACCCTGCCCCAGCCAAAGGGGAAACCCAAGGCTAAAGGAGTACGAAAACCAAAACGAGGGAAAGAGAATATTCCCCCGAACTCGCCTACCACTGCAGTGGAGGAAGTTGGTCAATCGCCCGGGCCTGACGAGGAGGTGGCGATGCCTGAAGTATTTGACCCCAATGACCATCCTGAACTAAAAGACTTGTTAGTAGAAGGTGGTCCTGACAGGGAAGAATTCAGTAAAGGCCAACGTGAGTGCCCATCTCTGGAAGGCCTAAGGAGACAGGCCTTCTCCCAGCTTGAGGGTGAACCTCCTGGGAAGCATCAGATTTATTGGGAAGGTGGACTCCTGTATAGTGAGCCCACAAAGTCTACAGGAGACCATCGGAGGTTGGTGGTTCCCCTTGCTGTAAGACCTTTCCTCCTGCAGCTGGCGCATGAAGTGCCCCTTGCTGGTCACCTTGGTATTAAGAGGACCAAGCAAAGGTTATCCATGCACTTCTACTGGCCCAAGATGGGGGTGCAAGTAGAAAGTCACTGCATGAATTGTGCCTCCTGCCAGTTTTCTGGTAAGAGTGGTTCAACAATTCAAGCTCCATTGGTAACACTTCCAGTTGTGGGAATACCATTCGAAAGGGTAGGGATCGACATCGTTGGTCCCCTTGACCCACACACATCCTCAGGCAATAGGTTTATCTTGGTGCTAGTCGACTATGCTACTAGATATCCTGAGGCCATCCCATTGAAAACTGTAACTGCCAAGTCATTTGCAAAAGCTTTACTTGGCATCTTTACTAGGGTTGGCTTCCCTAAAGAAGTTGTGTCTGACAGAGGCAGCAACTTTATGTCAAAGTATATGCAGGCTATGTGGAAAGAATGTGGGGTTACCTACAAGTTCTCTTCTGCATATTACCCCCAGACCAATGGTCTGGTGGAACGTTTCAACAGAACGTTAAAGAGCATGATTGGGGCTCTGTAAGAACATCAGAGAAGAAAATGGGATCTTCTTTTACCATGCTTACTGTTTGCCTACCAGGAGGTACCACAGGAGGGTGTTGGCTTCAGCCCCTTCAAACTTCTGTTTGGTCACCCTGTGCAGTGACCCTTAGCCATAGTCAAGGAGGGATGGCCACTCCACCTGTTACTACCAACGTAGTCGACTATGTGCTAGGGCTCAGAAAACGGATGGTACTTCTGATGGGTCTAGCTAGTGACAAGTTGAAGGCAGGACAAGCGCTGGTGAAACATTGGTACGACCAGAAAGCTTCCCTCATCAACTTTACACCTGGTCCTGATCATGAATCCCATAAGGCCTAGAGCTTTACAGGACAAATGGTCAGGCCCTTACACAGTGGTGGAGCCCCTGAGTGAGGTTAACTATCTAGTGGACCTTGGAAGTCCTGGACAGGCTCCAAAAGTGTTCCACGTAAATATGCTGAAGGCTTTCGTCCCAAGAGTCGAAATCGCAGCACTGCTACTGGCTTCAGATGTTGAGGAAGAGGAGTCTGAACCTCTCCCCGACCTGTTCCAAAGCGGTCCTTCAGATAGCTCCTTTGAGGGTGTCCGAGTGGCCCCTCACCTGACTTCTGATCAGCAGGCTGAGGTGAAAAGTTTGCTTAAGCACATTTCCCCCCCCCTGTTTACGCAGTCCCCTGGTTTGACACCTTGGTGCAAACATAACATAGACACAGGAGACAGCGTTCCTACCAAAAGTAGAGGATACAGGATGTCAGACAAAGTACGGTCTTACATTAAGACAGAGGTCAACAAAATGTTAGATCTTGGGGTGATTGAACCCTCTAGTAGTCCTTGGTCCAGCCCTGTGGTTTTTGTTCCAAAAGCAGGCACTTCTGAATTGAGGTTCTGCGTGGATTACAGGGCTCTGCATGCTGTCACCAAGACATATGCACACCCCTTGCCTCGAACAGATGAGCTGGTGGATACCTTGGGTGCCTCCAAGTACCTCAGCACGTTTGACCTCACTGCGGGCTATTGGCAAATAGCCTTAGCAGAACATGCCAAGGAGAAGACAGCGTTTTCCACTCCAGGCGGTCTTTACCGATTCAGGGTAATGCCGTTCAGGTTGAAGAATACACCTGCCATTTTCCAGAGGCTTGTGAATCATGTGTTGAATAGGTTGGATGAATTCGGTCTCGCATATCTGGATGATATAGCAGTTTTCAGTGCCACCTGGGAAGACCATGTGAAACATCTCGGGATTGTGCTACAGGCTCTTCAGAAAGCACACGACCATAAAGGCTAGTAAATGCCAGATTGGACAAGGCTCAGTGGTTTACCTTGGACTTGAAGTAGGTGGAGGGAGGATACAGCCTCTTCCCAGTAAAGTACAAGCAGTACAAGACTGGCCTACCCCCACTACACAGAACCAAGTGAGAGCCTTCTTAGGACTCACGGGGTATAACCACAACTTCATGGCAGACTATGGCACCATAGCTGCCCCTCTGACTGCCCTAGGCACTCCGAAGAAACCCAAGAAGGTAACTTGGACCGACGAGTGTGAGAAGGCCTTCAACGGCTTAAAAAAGACTCCTTGTGCCAGGCCCCTGTCCTCAGGGTCCCTGATTATCAAAGACCTTTTATTGTGCAGACAGACACCCCTGACACTGGGATAGTAGCTGTACTATCACAAGTAGATGAGAAGGGTAAGGAACACCCTATTGGTTTCATTAGTCGCCAGCTTAAGGACAGAGAGCTCAGATGGTCCGCAGTAGAGAAAGAATGTTTCTCTTTTGCGTGGGCCCTACGGAAGCTGAGGCCCTATCTCTATGGGACCCACTTCACTATGCAAACCGACCATAAGCCCTTAAAGTGGCTGATGAACATGAAGGGAGAGAATCCAAAGTTACTTAGGTGGTCCATAAGTCTACAAGGCTTTGACTTCACTATTGAGCATAGACCAGGTGTCCAACATAGCAATGCTGATGGGTTGTCCAGAATGTTTAACCGACCTGAGCAAGAGACTCATCCAGGGGTGGATTAGTTCCCCCTGTCCACAGTCTGGGAGGGGCGAGGTTAGGAAAGATTTCTTAATTATAGGTAATTTTCCTTCCATGTGGTAACCCCTAAACTTTTTGCTGTTGTTTTTCACCATGATCTAGACTTTGCCAGAGAAGTGCAGACTTCTGCCGCACTCCTCTGGGCTTTCGCTCCATTTTTACGGGGAAACTGACATGCCCTTAAGACAGTCAGTACCGGGAAACGTTGTATTCCGTAGTTCTTTTATCATGTTGTAGCTTTCGCGCAACATGACACAAGAGAGCACTGTAACCTAAGTTACTGCTCTCTTGGGTCTCTAGTCACTCTACAGGCCCTAGACACTCTCTTTGGATTGTTAATGAACGGTTCAAGTGAATCACGGACGGGACTGGTGGCAGCGATAGTTTCTTTGTGTTTTGAGCTCCTTTTGGCTGTTTAAGCGTGTTTCTCGCGCTTAGCCCAAAATGGTGACCTGGCTTCCAAAATGGCCAGACCACGAGGCTCTTTGTCCTGCCCGCTGACCGTCTTGCCCCCTTCACCTTCCCCAGGTCGAGCCGACCCGGGGCCTTCCTTATTTGGGCATGTACTTTCCCGCAAAACACAGATGCTTTTGCAGGCTTCTACAGGCCTTGTGTGTGCCTCCAGGATGTGGGCTGGGATGTCTGGTCCCAATACACATCCTGGGTGCCAGAGAGTCTAGTGTGTCTTGAATGCCTGGGACCACCGTGGTCCGTGATAGGTCCCCGTATAGTGTGAGTGTTTTGTGAGCAGATGTCCCATTGGGTCCTCTCCGTTTTGGCACGAAGGGAACTCTGGATAAGAGGAGGCTGGAAACACCACTACCTGGTGGATCTCCTGAGTTCTCACGAACGACGGATACAGAGGCCAAGTATCCTGCAACTACGAGGCTGAACCGAGGAATTGCTGGTGACCCGCTGAAGGACTGCTCCTCTGCACTGCTGTCGCTCTGTGAAACCATTCTGCCTCTGATCGAACGAGAAGGCCTGCACTGGTACTTCGACCCTTTGGAATAGTGGGAACAACTATTCTCGGCATCTTCATCATCTCCTGCACGTAAGCCTTCGGAAGCGTCTCTGGGCCATCCAGTGGACTGACCAGCCTACACAGGAGTCTTGCTCTGTTACCGCCGTCAGGTTGTGTTGTATTCCGAGTCCTTACCACTCTCACACGATTCGTACACTTGGCATTCCCAGGTCTGAAGTGAGAAGTGTACCTTGGGCTGAAATACACACGGCCGCTCCGTTGCCCTGCTGTGGTAACAATCTGTGCGGGTTCACTGCGTTTGGGACATCCTCAACTCTAACTTCTGCTGCTGCGGAATCTACACGACGCCGAGACGTCCCCTGCTCGCATCTGAACCTGCCAGCACTGAAACTGACGCGGAGAAGCCTGGGTCTGCCTGCATCGGGGACCGGTGAGTAGCAACGCTAGGAAACGGTCGCCCTCCTGCAGTAGCCCGTAGCTTTTCCTCGCTGTGTTAAACAGCACACCTTTTTCGCACTCGCGCTCTGCTTCTGCCCGCAAGTGGAGACCGCGCTTGAGTAGCGGAGATCTGTTCGCCCTCCTTTGTTCACCACTCTGAACTGCCTGACTTCATTGAAGAGACTCCCCTTGGCCCATCGGCACCAGCGTGTGCAGGTACTTTTGAGCACAAGGCTCCACTCTTCGTAGGGCTCGGACTTCCTTCTAGTTAGGTGGCCTCCGAAGGCGAACTGGGTCAACGATTACTTGCACTGCCTGTTTTCCTCCCCATCTAGGTGGTCTGCATATTTCGTGCTTCTAACTCTTTAGTCCCTTCAGTAATTGTATATATATTGTATTTGATTGTGATGTGTTGGTTTACTTGAGTTTTATCGTGATTCTTTACTATGGTCAATATTACAAAGGCCTTGTAATAAATGTGTGTATATTTTTAATATATCACCTGCTTGGAGTAATTTGTAAGCGTCCTTGCTATGTGTGCTCATTGCGGGCTTTCAGTCACCCTCACCCCTCTTGAGACCTAGTCTTGACCGCCGCGATCGCTACCTTGATTTGTCTGGCTTGTGCAGAGGTTACCCTATTCCAAGAAACTAGGCTGGCCTTCTGAACCTCTGCCCCTCCATCTTAACAGAGTGCCAGATTAGCGACACAAACCCAATCAGCAATATTCAGTCTTCTTCTGGCTCCTGTAGAAGGGTGCCAAAACCACAGAGCCGCATCCAGCCACGAAGAACCTCTTGCCTATAGCCTTCCCCGTGAGCCCTGCTGCAAAGTCCCTTCCAGTGTCCTGTTGTCAGTCTTCATGATAAAGGAATTAATCAACCAGGTTTTTGGCTGCAGATCCTGAAGTCTTCCTGCTGCAACTCTTCTTCCGTGCTAAGGTACTGTGTTGGCTGGGGTATTTACCTACCTTAAGCCTTTGTGATTCCTGTGTAGCTCTGGGGTGTTTTCTGAGATTAGGAGGCCTCTCATCCAGTTCCTGCAGGCCCACTGCTTCTAGGGTGTCTTCTCAGAAGTCCCTAGACCCTAACTAACTTCAAAGTGAAATACTTACTTGTTTGAAGAAACTTCCACAGGAATTCATACTTTTTCTGCAACTGAACCCCATCTCACCCTGCCTACAGCTGGCTCCTAGACCACTAGGGTCGCTCTTCTGCCTTTGAGTGAACTCATGCAATAGACTAGTAAGGACTGGATAAGTAAAGGATTATGTCTTGAAAAGTATAACAAGTGTTTAAAAGTACTTACTTGTGAAAGAGTTAGTTGGTAACTGTAACTCAGAACGAGCAGTTACAAAAGTTCTTACCTTGAATGTGTGTTGTGCCATTCTGAAAAGTATATGTAAGGTTGTTTTACTCACCTGTGAATTGGTTGTGCCACTTCCCAAAAGTAATGCTGTTGGCTTCACTAACTATTTCTTTCAGAGAATAGGTGTATATATTTCCCAACTAAGTCTTGCTTCCCCTGACTTGCTGTTTGCCTGTATAGAATAAGTCTGCCTTAGGTTTATACCTACCTTTAAGCTGCTGACAGCTCCTTTAAAAGGTATACAGGTGATTCCAAAATGATGGCCGGCAGAGGAGGACGTGCGTAGGAGTCTCTCCCCGTCGGGCCGCAATCATCAGCACATCAATTAAGCCTTTTGGGGTGTTTCATCACCCGAACAACAAAGGAAACTCAGCGCTCTACAGACACAGAAGCAAAAGAACATAGCAGGCAGAATTCCTGCAAGGGATCAAACCAGTTGTTACAGAAACGCAGCCGGAGCAAGGGCGGACCCTACGACGCACCGGCAAGTCGGGTCACCAACCAGCAGCAGAGGCGGGCCAGACATGCCGCTGTGAGGGCAGGCACCCCAGGGTCTCCCCCTACGAGGTGTTGGTGGTCAGAACGAGCTAAGAAACACAAGCAGAGATCAGTCGGAGCACTCAACTCTCAGTGCGCACCAGCACGAGCGGGAAAAGAGGAAGCAGCGGCAGGGAAAGAGAAGCAATGAGGGCCGAGAGAGGGTATGGGACACCCCCCAAACTCCCCCAACACAAGCAACGTGCAAATGGAGTATGCGCTGAAGATCTAGCAGTCCACAGCGGGGAAAACGAGAGGAACCGGCCATGGCGAGCCCCCCCCTCCATCCCTCCGGGACGCAGCCAAAGCAGAGAAGGAAAAACATCCACGGCAATCCCGGAGAGGGGATAAAGGAACCTCCAGGCAGTGCCCGCCGACAGGCATAGCGAGGTGAAGTCCCTCAGGCAACGCAGGACACATCATAGCACCCCGCAACCACTGAAAACAGACCACGGCCCGGAAGCCAAAGAAACGAAGGATAAACGGTGTGCGGGAGAATAACAAGGAAGGTAGCAGCAGCGGTCGCGTGTAACCATAGGAATGCATTGAGTACGCCACGCACCAGCGAAAGCCCCAGCCTTCCACCCCAGAAACACAGACAAGCAACTGAACACCACGCCTCGAATATGCGTGGAAATGTATGAAACATGAACAGTCCAGTTTAGTGGGGGCAACCCACACAAGCCAGTACACTCAGTGAGGAGCGCAGGCCCACACACCAGCTGCAAACTCAGGGCGAATAAAAGGGGACACAGCAAAGGTCCACCGACAGAGCTTCATTTACCAACACCAGCCATAAGGGAGCCGACAAGAAAAGGAAAAAGCAGACATCTGGACAGTAATCAACAACAGCCCGAGCAACAACAGCCCAACAATTTACAAATCGCAGGGACAGGGGAGGTCAACGAAAGAGGAGACTCCGGCAGTGGGCTGTAAATCACGACCAGTAAATCAGGAACGAGCCCTCCGAGGCCACGAAACAATATCACATCCTATAAGAGACAAAGGACAGACTCTCGCATCAGGGCAAATTAACCACTGGGAGGTCCAAAAATGGGAAAGGGTCCAATCCTGAAGAGGCGTAACCAGCGGGACACATAGAATTAGCGTCAGGACACGATGAAAAAGAATCCAGAAGGGAAACCACCCTCCCCAACCAAAAAGGGACAGATATCTCTTCCAACCTCACGGAACACATATAGCCATCACGACAACTAGAGGAAAAGACACCGTCACAGCGAAGTCTCATCACACACAGAGGAAACAGAAAAGGGAGACCCACCGGACGCCCAAGTGTACACGACTAAACATATAAATAAAGACCTGAGCACAGAAAAAGGTGCACTGTGATAGAACCATCACTCTAGCATTGATGTCACAATCTAGAGCAAAAACCATGACCCCAGCTCAGTCCCCCCCAAAGAAAGCAGAACAAAAGCCTGAAACAACTTTGGAGTGCGGACACCACCACGTGAACGGGGGAACTCTCATGAGACGAACACAATAAAGAACGGCAAGACATGGGGGATAATACAATGACCAAAGAGGACATGGAAAACTGCTTCAAGGAACTACAGAGTCAATTTTTACTCTCCATCCAGGAACAATTCCAGACACTAAAAGAAGACATGAAGCAGTCCCTCCAGGAGGTAAAGAATGACATTGCAAAATTGCAAGAGGACTGACACACTCGAAAAAGCAGTTCAACAAGTAGAGGAGGACACACAAAAATCAGACGAGGTGCTTGAATCTCTAATAACCTCAAACTTCAATGTGAGAACTTAGAAAATATATCGAGAAGATCAAATATTAGAATCAAAAACGTACCAGAATAAATCGAGGACAAAGATTTATAGGGAACAGTTATCCAGCTCTTTGCGGAAGTGCTAGCGGAGGACACGGAGCCGCAGATACAGTTAGATAAACTGCACCGAGTAGGAACAAAGAGAGTAACCGAACCAGGGGCAAGACCAAGGGACGTGCAGGCAGCTGTTTCCTCCTGCATTCAAAAAGAGCAAATACTACGAAAAGTAAGATATGCAGGCCCGATGTGGATAAATGGTCAAGAGGTACAGCTATACCAAGATCTAGCACAGTTTACATTACTGAAGAGAAGGAAAATGGGCCAACCAGGTCAAATACAAATAGACCGTCCCGTTTGGACTTCTCTTCACCTGGGAACGCAACCAGCACCAGATAACATCATGCAAAGAAGGAGAACAGATCCTGGGACTACAACAGGAAGACGGGGATGGGAGCAAGCTGGAAGGATGGGAAACTGTAATGAAGAAAAGCAGAGGAAGGAGGAAAAGAGGAGGCCCATCGAATCCCAGACGCAGTAGAAGGGAGAACTTAAAACGACTAGAGCAATAGCATAGGTCTAAGGGGCGATGTCGCAGCCGGAAATCCACAACACAAGCCCAAGGGTGAAGGAAGAAGGGCTTGGATGGAATCCAAAGTGGGGTTTAGGATCCCACACAACTTGAACCTTAGGTGGATAAGGGGCCAGGCGCGGTGGACATTTCGTTCGGACGCTCATAGGAACCTAGCCCCCACCCCCTCAGTGGGGAAGGGAAGTTGGGGAAGGGAGGGGGGAGGGGACACAGCAAAGGGAGTGGGGAAGGGAACAAAGGCTGCAAGGTTGGTGGGGAAGGCACTGAGCAAGAAAACATAATAGTAAGGGGAGGCACCAGAAGAGTGATGGACAGGAAATAGAGGATCATGGATATCGGGACTTTGAGACAGATAAAGATCCTGACACAATATCAGGGGGATGAACACCCCGATCAAAAGAAAAAAACTTGAGCGACGGGCCTGGAGAATAAAGGCAGATGTTATTATGTATAAGGAAACCCACATAAAGAAGGGGGACAAAACACAGGTCAAGATAAGGGGGGCCTCACAAACCTATCAGGCCAATGCGGAAGGGAAGAAAGTGGGAGTGCTCATAGCTATACAAGATAGGCTCAAGGCACATGTCCAGAAATCGATGGCGGATAAAGTGGGGCGCTACCTCTTTCTAAACGTAAAAATAGAAGGCAGACATCTCACTCTAGCATCGATATATGCCCCAACACAGGGCAAGACTGATTCCCGAGAGAGACCCTAATGGTACTAGAAGAATTTGCCACAGGGGAGATTATCATGGGGGGCGATCTCAATATAGCGTGGGACCCCAGATTAGACAGCAGTTCTAAGACACGGGCGGGTACAAGCGCGCCCTCTAAGGCACTAAAGAAAGCCTTCGAGACTATAGCTCTCCATGATATTTGGCGCGCCAAGAAAGGGCACCCTCTTCGCTCATATTTCTAATTCCCATTTTAGAATAGATTACATCTGGGCTTCCACAGGCTTAGTGGGAAAGCGGCAGACATACAAATTGGTCTGATCACCCTCTCGGATCATGCTCCGATAACAGCAACCTTCAACATCAAACAACCCGGGGGAGGGGCGGGTGTGGCCCTGGAGATTCCCACGGATATTCCTGATATTCTCCATTCTCCAAGACAGCCTATTGGTGGAATCAATAAAGGGAAAGATTGAACTCTATTTCGCAGAGAATGATACAGGCACAACCCCACAGGGAGTGATATGGGACGCTTTCAAGGCAGTATTGAGTGGAGAACTAAAAGACTTAAAGGCACAAAGAGATAGCTAGAACAAGAGGAGAAACTGTCGGGAGTGTAAAAAGAACTAGTGAATAACCCCAGCAGGGAGGTGAAACTGGCCCTGAAACACATACAAGGCCAGTTAGGGATTTTACAGGACAAAAAAGCCGAGCTAGCACGCTTAAGAACGAAACAAAGGTACCACATCAGCGCCAACAAGGCAGACAACCCCCTGGCAAAACACCTTCGCGAAAAGAGTTGCACGACAGCCATTTTGAAACTAAGGGACACGCAAGGTCACCTGAAAACTACCAATGAAGAAATGGGGGAAATAATGAGAACCTACTATCAGGCCCTCTATAAGTCAGAATGTCCGGAGACAGATAAGCAGAAGGCCTATCTAGACAATAACACCCTACCCCAGATATCAGAAACAGACAAAAAGATACTGGATAGAGACAATCAAATAGAGGAAGTCCTACAAGCAATCAAGAAACTCCAGAGAAATAAGGCACTGGGCCCAGATGCTACTCAGAGGCTTTCTACAAAAATATTAAGAAATACTGGCCCCAAGACTGACCAACCTGTTTAACAACTTCAAAACACAAGGAAACATAACAAATTCAATGAACGAAGCGGAACTGGTCATATTCCCCAAACCAGGAAATGATCCAACCCTCCCGAACTCATACCGCCCAATAGCTTTCATTAATTTGGACGCTAAGCTCTAAACGAAGATTCTGGCGGAAAGACTCACCCGGCTGCTACCAACAATCGTGGGCCCAGACCAATCTGGATTCATCCCCAGGAGACAAACGGCAGACAACACACGTAGGGGTGAGTCATCCGATTGAAAAAGTTGAACACACCCATACCTCAGCGATTCTTCTTGAGCTAGATGAGGAGAAAGCATTCCATAGAGTAGAATGGACGCAGTTATTCCACACAATGGAATGCATGGGCTTCAGGCAGACCTTCATGCAGATGATCAAAGCTAACTATAAAACACCCTCAATGAGGATTTCACGGAATGGCACCCTATTGAACCAAGTACCACTGACTAGAGGCACAAAACTGGGTTGCCCACTCTCACCTCTGCTATACGCAACATTCCTGGAGCCGTTGATGATTAGAATTCGAGAGACACAGCAAATAAAAAGCATAAAAATGGGAGGAGAGGAACACAAAACGATGGCTTTCGCGGACAACATGCTCTTAGCTCTGTCGAGCCCGGAACATTCCCTCCTGGCGCTTCTGAGGGAACTAGACCACTTTAGGTCCATCTCCGGTCTAAAGGTCAACAGGCACAAATCAGAAAACCTGAATCTGACGGCAGACCCAGTAATGGTAGACAGTCTTGCTCGAACAACCCAATTGAACAAAGCCATGGACAGCATAACATATGTAGGGATAAGGCTAATACCCTCAATAGGGCAGCTATACAACGCCAACTACCCAAAGCTCCTAGCGAAGCTGAAGGCAGACCTAGTGAAATGGAACCCCCTCAACATTTCATTGTGGGGCAGACTGATGGCCATAAGAATTTCGGTCATTCCGAAACTGCTCTTTTACTTCCAGACGCTCCCGAAAAAAATACCAAGAACATTCTTCAGGGCGCTCAACAAAATGGTGTTCACCTTCATATGGCAACACAAAACACCAAGAATAGCGATGGCGACTCTGACAGCTCAGAACAACGAAGGGGGACTCACGCTCCCTCACTTCCGAAGATATTATGAAGCAGCGCAACTGCACGTCATAAAAGAATGGGTGGAGCAGTCCCCCCAAAAAATCTGGGCGCAACAGGACAGCACAGTTTCCAGCGCCCCCAAATCTGTTATGGCTGCATAAACGCTACAGACATCTGATTGCTAAAGTAAGTGAAGTGATGAGATTGGAATTCACAGCCTGGAACACAGCAATCAAAAGAGGGGCCCTCACGGCATACCCATCACCCTTCACCCCAATATTTGGGAACCCGGACTGCCAACCTGGAATGGAACAGCTAGATAGAAGCAGGGTGCACCAAAATCTGCAACATGTACAAAGGCCAAGCCATTATGACACTTCAAAACTGTACACAAGAGGTGGGGATAAAACCCACGGAGGAATACCAATAAACACAGCTAAGACACTGGCTATTGATCCCCCCTAATAAGGAAGCAGCCACAAGACAGCTAATCCTGTTTGAAATATACATGACAACAGACACAGGTTCCCACAAGCTGATCTCTATACAAACTTTTAAACAAACAAGAAGAGGAAATCCAATGGAAATACATGAAGAGGTAGGAGAAAACACTGGGGGAGCCAATAACACAGAATCAGTGGCAAGACTTATGGAATAAAATTCCCAAGTTGACACGCTCCATACAGCTGAGAGAAATGTGGCAGAAAGTTGTTCTCCAATGGCATTATACCCCGTAGAGACTTCCTGCAACGTTCCCTGCTAGAAGCGACAGATGTTGGCAAGGGTGTTCTGCAAAAGGAGACTGGAATCATATTT
The DNA here is from genome assembly GCF_040938575.1 of Ambystoma mexicanum. NCBI lineage: Eukaryota > Metazoa > Chordata > Amphibia > Caudata > Ambystomatidae > Ambystoma > Ambystoma mexicanum. The sequence goes on along the minus strand of NC_090931.1, from coordinate 1,466,766,381 downwards.
GGTGGAACTGCCCATCATAACACACTTTTGGCAAGAGATAAGAAGACAAGTAGGGAAAATGGTACTTGGAGCAGACGGTTTGGAAGACAAGGTTTGGTTGGCGGGACTGTGGAACCCGAACCAGAGGACATATACATAAACCCAGCAGAGGGGAGTTATGACACTGATCATAGCGGCATGGTTCGACGCTGATCATAGCGGCATGGTTGACAATCGGGCAACATTGGAAACAAAAGAACCCACCTATGATATTTGACTGGCTCCAAAAAGTGTGAAGATTCGTCTCTATGGAATGGATGACATACAGACTACAGGGAACCCCGGAAATCTTCCGCTCAGACTGGGGTAATATCTCCTACCTGCAAAGTGACTATATGCTTCAATGGTGCCCGCACAATATCAGAATCATGGACATTTTGTGAACCAGCACACACCACAACACCAAGAGCCGAAGACCGCCACCTGAGGGGGGAGGAGGGAGGGCAAGAGGGAGTTAGTTGGGGGGGGATGTTGTTGCTGATATAAAGACATGTAAAACCAATAGAAATATATTTGAATAGCTGTGCGCCATCCTAAAAGAAGTTATTGCTTACCTCAATCTGTGTTCCACAGATCTGAAAAGCAACTATAATTGTATATTACAACATAAGGGTTTACCTGCATATAATAGATGTGTGCCATTCTTTTTTTTTTTTATATTGCATTTTATTGAATTTAACCGACAACACAATCAACGAAAACCAAAAGAAAAATAAGATCAAAACATACGCATTCAAGGAACGAATCAGTAAGTGAAGGCACGATAATAGTCAAATGATCTCCATTTGTCGCCCATTCCATCTACAATTCAGTCTAGTGTCTTAGGGCATCATGAAGTTACTGGGATTCTCTCTCCACCCATTTGTCCCAAATCTTAGAAGCTTTGGTCGGGCAGCCTCTTGCTTTATAAACTCTGTGCTCTAACATTGCAAGTGTGTCCATATCGTCTGCCCATTGTTCCAGTGTTGGGGACTCTGGGGCTCCCCATTTTTGTGCAATGTTCCGCTTCATCAGTCCTGCGGCCGTGGATAGGAGCAGTCCTTCCCATTTATCAGTAGTGTTCTCATCGGGAGAGCCCAACAACAACCCTTTGGGTCCATTGTTATATTGCGGCCTAGCACCCTGGATAGTTCATTGCAGCAATTCCCCCAGAAAGTCTGCATCCGCGGACATTCCCAGAGGATGTGTATGAATGTACCAACCTCTCCCCCACATCGGAGGCAGTTCGGGTTTGGGGCTCGTTTCCAGCCATGCATCATAGTTCTTGGGTAGTATATTCTGTGGAGGATTTTTAGTTGGACCAAGCAGAGTCTGGGGGAGATGGCAATCTCCATGGGATGCATTAGGATCTGGATCCAGTCCTCCGGGTCTATGGCTCCCACATCGTCCTCCCATTTGGATTTAAGACGAGGAAGTTCCGGAGTAGCAAAGGAGGACATGGCATTGTATAATATAGAATTGACTCTAGTAGGGATATGTGTTGGGAGCATATTGCGTTATATGGGTGTGTACTCGGGAATAGCGGGGTCCAACTGGATGTGTGTTCGTAGGGCGTGAGTCAGTTGAGTATGGTGATAGCGTTCGGTTGCTGGAAGGTGGAATTTCTGCTGCAATGCTACAAAGGAGGCGATTTCCCCATCTATCAAGACATCCCCGATCGGTGTGATTCCAGCCTCCTCCCATTTGGGCCATGGTCTGAGTTTCCCCAATTCGGCCAGGTTACTATTGTGCCACAGGGGTTGTGCCGTGGTGATCTTGTCTTTCCATCCCACATAGGCGTGGGCCCGTCTCCAGACCCTTGAGACATGTGTTGCCATTGTTTGGGGTAGGGGTCTGTGGAGGGGCTGGTAGAGCAGGTGTAATGGGTCAGTGTCATGGATGGCTGCAATTTCTGCCTTTATGTGCGGGAGTTCCCTATCCCCATGTAGTAGGTCATTAACCACCGCCAGCTGGGAGGCGCAGTAGTAAGCTCGGAGACAGGGCACGCTGATACCCCCCCTCCCAAACCGATCTCTGGAGTGTAGCCAGTGCAATACGAGGCTGTCCCCCTCCCCATAGGAGTTCTCTAAGGAGGGAGTCAAGGCGGTCAAATTTGGCGTCCTGAATCTCCAGTGGTGCGTTTTGTAGTACATAGAGGAATCTGGGCAGGGTAATCATCTTAAAGAGGGCGGCTCTACCCATTAGTGTCAGGGGGAGAAGCCTCCAGTGGCGGACATCGTCTTTAAAATGGTCCATGATCGGAGGTTATGGGCTGCGTAGCACGTCAGGTCCTCCGATATCCAAATCCCAAGATACCGGAAGCCTCTTGGTTCCACCTTGTATGGGCATTCCTGGGGGGTGGCCAGTGTACCGCCCTTTACCGGGAAAAGGATAGATTTGTCCCAGTTGATTCTCAGCCCACCGAATTCACTGTATCGGATGAGCATTTGCGTTAGTATGGGGCAGGTTCGAATCGGGTCACCCAGGTATACCAAGAGATCGTCCGCATACAGAGACGCCCTGTCTTCGTGCCCCTCCGGCCACCTGAATCCCAACCAGTCCTTGCTCTGGCGGAGCCACAGGGTGAGTGTCTCTATGGCGAGGGCAAAGAGAAGGGGGGACAAGGGGCATCCCTGCCGTGTGCCCTTGCCCAGGGGAAAAAGTTCAGAGGGCCACCTATTTACCTTCACCTCTGCTTGTGGGTCTGTGTAGAGAAGTTGTCCCCAAATCCCATTCTTCGCATAGTTTCCCAGAGGCTGTCCCAGCGAACCGAGTCGAACGCCTTCTCAAAATCTATGGCAAGTAGTGCAAGCAGTTTGTCTATGATAGGGGCCCTTTCCAGCAATAGGTGGAGGCGCCGCAAATTCATACGTGTCGATTTATGTGGCCCACATTGGTCCGGGTGGACCAGGGAGGTAATTACCGCTTGCAACCGGTTGGCCAGGATCTTGGCGAGGATTTTGGTTTTGCTATTGAGTAATGAGATAGGCCTATAGGAGGCACATTGCTCGGGTGGTTTACCTGGTTTGGGAATAACGACTATCCTGGCTTTGCGCAGGTCCGGCGGGAGAGCGCCCTGGTCGCGGGCCCCGAGAAACATTTTGTGAAGGTATGGTGCCAGTTTCTCCCCACCCAGTTTCTTCCAGGTCTCGACCGGGAACCTGTTGGGGCCCAGTGTTTTCCCCAACTGCAATTGAGCTACAGCCTCAGCAATCTCTGCTTCGGTGAGAGCCAAGTCCATTTGTGTCCTCTGTTGTTCCGATAGGAATGGTAGGGTGATGTTGTCTAGTAGGGAGGGATCCAGAGGGGACACTAGGGCGGCGTACAGAGTAGCATAGAAGTTAGCGAAAGCCTGTGCTATATCCCTGTCTGAGTGGCATTTCCCATTCTGCGGGGTTATAATCTCTCTAACGTGGCGTTGACCCTCATTTCTTCTCTCGAGCCAGGCCAGCATTTTCCCAGCTTTGTCCCCGTGTTCATAGACCCTTGCCCTGGAGTCTTGGTGGGCTTGCCTGGCGTTGTCTAGTTCGATATGTTGAAGGCGTTCTCTAGCACCCTTAAGGGATCTGAGAGACTCCAGGTTTGGGTCACGAACATATTTGGCTTCCCAGTCGCCCTCATCAGTTTCTGCCTCCAGCAACTTCCGAAGTCGCTCCCTCTTCTTACCTGCTACCCAGGAAATCGCCTCCCCCCTCAGCACCGTTTTGTATGCTTCCCATATCGTGACTGGGTCATCGACCGTAGGGTATTAACTTCAAAATATCCATTAGTTACTTCCGTGAGGTGGTCAACAAGATCAGGGGAGCCCAGATAGTAGCTATTCAGCCTCCATGATCGGGGTGGGGTTTCACTTTGTATGCGCAGTACCGCCATGAGGGGTGAGTGGTCCGAGATGCCTCGGGAGAGTAGGTCTGCAGCGGCCGCCCTATGTATATCGGTGCCTGGGAGGAAGATGTAGTCCAGTCTGGACATGGACCCGTGTGCTCCCGAGTGAAATGAGTAGGCCTCATCTACAGGGTGGAGATGCCGCCACACATCTCGAAGGCCCAGGGCCAACGCAAATTTTGCTAGTTTGGTGGGAGTGTTCGGGTTGCGGTCCCTGATGTGAGTGCGATCTTTTATATTGCACATGACGTCATTAAAATCGCCCCCCAAAATCCACGTATCAGGTTGGTGTTTTGCCATAAGGCTGACCAACTCATCCAGGAGTTCCTCTCCCAGTCGTGGCGGGGAGTACACTGACGCAATGGCCAGTGTTTCTTGTCCCAGTGTTCCTATAACCACCACATAATGACCCCGGGGGTCTTGTTCAACTGTTAGCGATGTGATTGGGACACGTTTATGTATCAGGATAAGAGTCCCTCTGGATCCCATAGTGTATCCTGCATGTAGGGCCAATCGGTAGTTGGTTCTACGAAAGAAAGTGCAGCTGGTCCCGGCTAAGTGTATCTCATTTGTCAGGGCGAAGTCGGGAGAGTGTCTGTTCAAGAATTGCAGAACAAGACGTCGCTTAATTCCAGACCCCAACCCGTTCACGTTCCATGTACTTATTTTGAGAGATCTGGGGCGCTCAGGGGTTGGTGCGTGGGTCAGTGTGGTCGCCATTTATTGTGTACAGTACCAGGTTTGCAGACATTATGGGTTGTTTCATGGAGTTGTTATGTGTCGGGTGTGTTGGGTGGTGTGATTCATTAATTTCGTGAATGCGTAATAAACGTGTATTAATACTAAAACAAGAACAACATAAACTCGCCCATCCCCCCCTCCCTATACTCCACCCCAACAAAAAGTACCTGTCGTCCGAACATCGTTGACACTCGGAACTAGAGTGTCAGCTCAAACTTGGGGTCCTGACTGGCAGGCGAACAGAGGGGGCCCCCTCGGGTCCGCAGCTCCTACCGCCTTTGAGCATTTCGTGGTTCTTAGGGTTCAGGTATGATGTTGGTCTCTCCTCGGTTCGGTATTCCATCGCTTCTTAGTGTTCGTTGGTTTCCCTCGCCTTAGTTGGCGGGATTTGCCGCCTGTTCCTGGGCATCCGGGTGCCCCCCGGGAGGGGGACGACCCGCCCCAGGCCAGGGTCTCCTTCCCCGATCCGTCGGTCTTGCCGTCCAGTCCCCTTCAATGTGCGCTTCCGCCCATCTCCAGGCCTCCTTCGGATCCGTGAAATGAACTGTGGTTCCCTTGTGGTGGATCTTGAGTTGGGCCGGAAACAGCAGTCCGTATCTTACTTTCATGTGGAATAGTTGCCGCTTCAGCGGTTCAAACGACTGTCTCGCCCTCTGCACCTCCCGGGTGTAATCAGGGAAAAAGGTGATTCGGGAGCCGTTATGGGTGATTGTACCCTTAGAGCGAGCCATCTGAAGGAGTGCATCTCTGTCCCGATAGTTAAGGAATCTGGCTATGATCGTTCTGGGTGGTGCGCCTTCTATAGGCCTGCCCGATGGCATTCTGTGAGCTCTCTCCACCCAGAAGAACTTAGAGAAGGGGTGAGGTGCATAGATGTCCACCAACCATTGTTCCAAGAAGAGCTCCATGCTGGGCCCTTCCTCCCCCTCCGCGAGGCGGAGGATGCGTATATTGTTGCGGCGCGATCTTCCTTCCCCCTCATCCACACGGGCCTCGAACATTTTCAGACGATTTAGTGTCTGTGAGAGTTGTTGATTAATGCCTCTAATGTTATCTTCAGTCCCCGAGATGCGTTGTTCCGCCTCCCCCGTACGAGCGTGCAAGTCATGGGGCAGAAAGGAGACGTCTGCCACTATACTGTCAATTTTCATCTCCATCGAGGAGCGGGAATTGGCAATGGCGGCCATCGCGTCTCTCAGGGAGAGGGCGGTCTCGTTGTCGGGGTGGGGGGGGTTGTGTCTGTGGTATGTGGGTCTGCGAGGCCTGGGCCTATGCCACCGCAAATTGGTCCATCTTGCTTTGCGTAGAGGCTTTTTTCAATTTGTCTTTGCCCATCCTTGGAGAGAGGTAGTTTCGCCAGTTTCGTGGTGGTATTTAGTCCCAGTGGCCGCGGGTTTCGCGGGATTGGGTGCGCCCGGGAGGGACCAAGGCTTGCTGTGGATCGGGTAGGTCAGCGTGTGTGGCGGCAGTCCCGGTCAGACGAGTTCTTCCGCCGAAGTCTACCGCAGGTGTGGCTCGGAGAGGGGCTTCCACCTCGGGTTTAATAGTGCGTGGGTTTGGGCTGGTGCCCGAGGCCACTCACTGGGCTCGCTGGATGTCGCGGTAAGAGAGTCTTCCGGGCCGGGCCGGGAAGACTCTCTTACCGCAACATCCAGCGAGCCCATCGAGGCGGGGCCACGATCCCTCACGGGGGGTTGACTCCTCATGGGCCAGAGATGGTCTGGTGTTTTGCGTCAAGTCTGCTTGCAGTACCGTCGCTCCCCGCAGCCCGACAGGCCCCAAACTGCATTACGCGCCGGCGGCGGCCATCTTGGGAGCGCGGGAGTCCTCTCCACTTCGCTCTTCACTCGCCTCTGGTTCGCTCTTGGGGCACCGGTTTTTCCTGAATTTTGCATCCAATGGTGCTCCAGTGCGTCAGCTATCGATGCAGGTATCAGAAGTGTATAGAACTCTCAGGAATCAGGCTATAAAAGACAGGATATTTGCAGCGGTCACGGAGCCGATCGAACTCACGTCCGCTCCATTGCGCTGCTGGCCACGCCCCGGCGTGTGCCATTCTTAAAAGGTGTTTTGTAGGTTTAGCTGACCTTGGTCTGCCTGGTGCATCCTTAATTAGCAAAGAGCATTTTTGCTCATCTTAGTCTGTGTTTCACTCATCTGAAAAGCAACTGTAATTGAATATTACAAACAAAAGGTCTTTCTCACCTAATATATCTGTGTGTTATCATAAACGTAGTTATAGGTATATACTGTTCCTTGAAACTGTGTTCCACTATTCAGAAAGGTATCCTGGTAACAGGGTTGGTGAATTATGTGATTCCTTAACTTGGTGTCACTGCATAACTGACAGGGTCTACTACCCTTGACTTACTGTAAAGTAATCTAAAAGTAACTTGTGGTTTTACGCCCCATGAGTGTACTATAATAAATGTGTTTGAAAAGGTTTGACTTGCCTAGAACTACTGTTAGTTTTCTGAACAAGGTCTATGCTTTGGTCTTTGTACTTTAAAGCATAGTGGTGTGTTTTTATTATATGTTTATGACTATATGACCAGTACTTACCCCAAGATTTAAATTGGCCTACTTGTATTTATAATAAACCTTTATTAGTTTATCATATTTCTGGTTGTACCCGTTTCCACTGAATCCTTGGTGTACTACAGATTCTATGTACTTTGCTACAGCCCTATCTGCCTCCTAAAATAAGCCTGGCTGCTCTGTCTATGCTACCATATACTCGGGTGGTAAAGCCTTATACTAACAGTGGAGTTTTGTACTGTCGCAGTTGAAAGGTTTTACTAAGCCCTTAGTTGGACTTCAGAAAAACTGTCCTAACACACACACATTAGAATGCAGCTACGATTATGACAAATTCAGTCTAGCTGGACACTTACGTCTTTGCCACCCTACACCAGACTTGCCTCAACACTTCTGCCATTAGAATACAGCAACAAGTAACCTATGATAAATCAGATCTAGCTAGACACATAACGAGTCTCTTGCACTAGCGCTCACTCTCGTGGCCCCCCTCAGCAGCCATGCACATTCCTGACCTCTTGGGTTGCTTACTGGAGCCCAGCCAGTCCACCTGGAGCCCAGCCAGTCCACCTAATTCCTAATCTTAGCCAAATGCACACACGCATTCCAAGCCTTTTTCTGAGAGGCTCACTGAGGGCGTTCCCACTAAAAGCGTGTTAAGGCCATGCAATGGGAAATGGTGCTAAATAAATGACGACTACTACTAGATAAAGCGGGAGAATTGAATTCTCCCATTGGTTTGCATTAGTGTATGACTTATTTTAGGTGGGAGAAAGTAAAAAACAGCAACATTTTTTATTTTAAGAATTCTCGAGTCTCCTGACTAAATCGGCAGGATTGGTGTTGCTATGGAGATGAGGACATGGTGTCCTCCAAAACCTGTGGTATGAACTCCAGGCCAGGCAGAATGGCATACCACTTTTCTTACATGGCATTTTAAGGCTCCAGAGTTTGAAGTGAGAGGTGTGCAACCATCACAAGGCCCCACGTAGGAACTGTGATCAAATTGTCTAGGCATCGTCTGTGCTGCAATACTCAAGTTGATGATGTTGCTAAGAAGCCCATGCCACTTTCTTTTGCGGGTGGGACATTAGACAAGATATATAAGACTCTGCCAGCAGGGGATAAATCATACTGTACTCAGTGTTTTTCTTATTTACGTAGCCAGTAAATGGGGGCAATTCTGCCTAGAATCTAAGAGGTTAAAGCATATAGATTAGATCCATGTGTGATGTGATATGCTGGGTGCTCATTGCTTGAGAGGCTCTGCACTGTGGTGGCAGTGGTTTGACAGTTGATGGCTGCCAGGGAGTAGCTGGTTCCCAGTGTCTGCATGAATGGCATTCGTCTGCACCAATCACTGTGAAGACCTAAAGGACAGGAAAGCAGGGGTGGACTGTGCGGAGATGTGCGAGGTAGTAAGTGATGCTATAAAAAAAGCCCCTTGCAGAGAGGGGTCTCACTTAGAATGTTCTCAGGTTCTTTCCTCCCCTTATCCAAACACGTAATGAGAGGAAACTGTGGCCGATCAGGGGAGTGAAGGGAAGGCGGGGTGACTGCCGACTGCCTCACATTGTCACTGCTTTCTTCAGGGGTTAAGCTTTTGCAGAAGGGGCCTGTACAGGTGATCTACCTGCTCTGTGGAAAAGTTAAAAAAAAAAAAAAAAACGCCCATTATGTGGATAAAGACATATTGTCAGAGATCCCTTGCGAGAGGCTAGCTCATATGCTTAGGCATGGCGCAGGCACGGAGGAAAGATACTGGACATCATTACGCACTGAAGACAAATTGACTGACTGGCAAAGCATGTGAAATAGTAAATCTCAACAGTAATGTGTGGAGAAGAGGAGGTATGGGATAGCAGAAACCAATACCTCCCAAATCATATTGGATACCAACAGAGTTGAGATATAGGAATATGTGTGGCAGCTTGCCACTTAGGTCAAGGTGCATCTATGCAGGAGCGTGTGTGCGCATGTGTGCGTGTGTTGCCCCTCAAGCAGAAAATACGGAAAAGTATTGATTTGTATTTGTATTTGATGTCTGCAATTAACTCCTCACCCAACTAGGTTAGGGTTAGGAGTTCTATTCTATTGAGCAAAAGAAATCAGAGGGAAGGGCCGTCTTGCAGGCATCCAACTAGGCATGATTATCACAGAAATCCTGGTTATCCCAACAGGTACAATGTGCAAAATAAAGGCAAAGTGTTTTTTACAGGCTTACTTTGTTATTCAGCTTCAACTGTATTCATAGGTGGAGATGTGCCATGTACTGGACATTCATACCATGTCGTCAATGCGCAGTTCTCTTTGAAGCAGAGAATCTCATCATTGAAGGGTGAGGTTTAACATCTTTTGATATATGATAAGTAATTTATAACACACCTGTACACAAGTATTTCTAGGCGCGTTTCTTCACCTCAAATCTAGAAATGTTCTGTAATCTTATTAATCCACGTGGTGTAAGTAAATAAATTTCCATTAAAGAATAACTGTTCTTTCATGAAACTAACGGGACATAGAAAAACGCCATACACACCCACTGTACCCTCTGTCTTGTTACAGGGTTGAGTTTCTGAATGCATTACATTAAAATGCATGTAGAGGGCCTAGACAGGGCATGCATTGATCAGTTGTGGCAATGCCCCCCGTTCCACATAGCGTTTCCCTAGTGCTGCGAGATTAGTTTGTATGATAGCACTTGTACTCACCCAGTATCCATGTTCATTGGCCTCTGTGGCTCTGCATGTATGCAGGCAGTTCTGCAGGACCATAGCATCATGTGTGGAACCAGGGAGGCTGGCACAGCAGTGTGTGATCACGAGATCAGCATCGCAGGTGAACTGGACATTCTTGGAGTGATACTGATTCCTGTTGCGGTATGCCTCTTCGAATGGCAGGGGGCGACCAATGCCACAAGGGTGCAGTCCAGAGCGGCAATTACGTTGGGCAGGTGGGCTGCTGTGTTGAAACGTGCCTTTGTGGCATTAATCTGTGCTGGGTGGTGGGCACAGGGATGTGGCAGGAGGAGGCATGGTGCAGGAGTGCTTCCAGCACCTGCCCAAGCACAATGAAAATGTGGACTGGGACATGCCATGCAGCATGCCCACTGTGTACTAGTAGGTGCCAGATACAAAGAAATGAAGGACCGACACAAGCGTTAGCAGCAGGAATAAGGCAGTTCTTATGTTAATTTTGCTACGTAGGTCATCAGGGAGAGTAGCTCTACAATGGTCTCCCATTCAGCAGGTACAGGGTAATAAGCTGGATATCAGTTAATGTCCAGAGTGAGGGCCTGGCCTGGGGAATGCACACTCGCCTTGTATGATGTCTCCTCCTCCTCTCTGCTGCTGTTTCTGCCTCTAAAGCTCACTGTGGAAAGTGTGTTCGGACCAGGTGCAGACCTTTTGTAGTCTTTCCGAGTGGATTGGGTGCACCTGTGATCTGCTTTCCGTCATCTGTATGCATTTACCACCACCTTTTCGGTGGAGGTAACTGCATTGTGTTTTCGGTGGAATTATTGCCCATTTTTCTTCAGTATTTCAACTTGTGATACAGCGGAAATATCATTTTGGATCTTGGCAGTAATTCGCAGAATTAGTACAGATAGTAATTCAACCTGATGCTGGCGGTAATTCCATCGGTGATAACTCTGTTTGGGCTAGTTCCGCCAGCGGGATTAGTGCCATCCCCTAATTTGGCAGTAAACCGGTTATCACCACGTTTAACGCATACCGCCCAACTCGTAATGAGACCCACCGTAATTTAAATTGCTGAAATATAGTTGGAGTTCAAAAGGAAAGTACAGAACTGCTTGTATATTACAAATGGACATTGAAGTCAGTGTAAATATTGGATCTATGTGATCACTGCGTGTGATGCTGGAAATGCATCGGAGGGACAGGGCATCCGTATCCTTGTCCTTTACTGCTTTTCATCATGTGTTCTGTCGTGTTTTCCGCACAGGAGTTCACGTGGGACTCCTGGCGGTGCAGCTCTCTTTCTTTTGGTTTGGTGAACGGACCCGTGGGATACCCTTATGGCACCCACGGGTGAGGGTACAACCCTGTGCCCGTAGTGTATTTTTTTGGGCACCTGTGGGTGGCCCACAGAGCAGGGTATGGGCTGGTGGCAGCTCTATGCTGAATTTGACAGGTGCGCGGAGTATCCTCCATTTTGGGATACCCCGGCCCTGCCATTGGGATCAGGTGATTCCTGATGGAAAACAAGATGGCCCCGGTGGCCTCTTGCTTTCTATTACCCATTACCTTGTTTTCCCAAAGTCCTGGGAAGCCCTGACTCTGTCCCTTCCCCCTGACTGGCTGTTGGGTGGAAGTGCCATATATGGTGTTGTTGTGAAGGCCCAGTCAGACTAGCTGGAGCCTTCCCGGTGATGTATGTTGTGGGTACCTCCTGTGGGTGGGACCTGGGTGAATAGAGTGTGTGACGAATATGCATTCTGTGTTGTGGGTGTCTAGTATCTGGTGGTTGACACAATGATTGAGACAACCCTGCCCGAAACCGGTATGAATGCAGCTTGGAGTGTTGAATGGCTCGGTACTTGTCCCACTACACATAACTTGTTGTGAGTGTCTGGAGAGAAGTGAATGGCCTGAATACCTTGTGTGCCTGATTGGCTGCCTGCCTGCATGAATGCCCGTAGTCGTGATTGGATGGTTGAGTGTGACCCAGCGGAATGAATGGGAGATCAACAGTATATCTGGGGACCTCTCACTGCTAGGAATCGTGTTCAGAAGCTGAAGTCCACTACGACGAGTAACTGGATTAACTGACGCTTGGCCTTGAAGCCCTGCTGGATGAGAAGAATTGCTGTTGCTCTCCTTCACAATCCGAAAGCTGCTGTGCCTCCAAGGACTGACCCAGAGAGGACCTGGTAAGGCGCCCTCTTCCCGAGCTACGAGGGACCATCGTGCACAGCTGATCTTTGCCAACGCTCCCTGGTAGACAGACCTTCGACAGGCTGCCGACCCGATACGGGGACTGCTGCGGAACTCCAAGGAGAAGCACCCGGACTGTTGTCCGCCACTGTCGACGACAGCCGTCGCCGACCGGAGCCGCCATGCTCCCGTTTGCCTAAGAACTTCAATTGATCATCGGACGCTCTCGTCTGCATCGGCATCCGCTTGTCTCCCGCTGGAGAAGGCCCGACCGTCGACACGCCGAGGAGCATCCACCGGTGGGTTTCCCGCCACCAACAGACCGCGGAGACGCCGACGACTCAACGCCCTTGCTGGGCCACAGTTCTTCATCATCTCTTTGCGGTCCAGAACTATCGTCACCGAGGTGCCCCGCACGCCTATTCCTTGCAGGACGCCGACGCTCTGTCATCGACGAGCACCGCTAGGAACGAAGCTGTCACTTCCCTGCCGTAGTTCACCCTGTTCACCGTCGGACGTTCGACGACCCGTGACTCCCGCCTTAAAGGGAGGGCACTCAAGAAGGGCCGTCGATTCCCCGACACCGAACGCCAAGTTCCCCGACACCTCTCGACGATCCGTGGCTCCCGCCTGAAAGGGAGGCACTCAAGAAGGATCGGTCGGTGCATCGTCGGAGAACTCTACTCCACCAGGTACATTGGGGGGGGGGGGGTAAAACCTTAATAGGAAGATGTAAGACTATCGAACATTATATGGACTGGGCTTGTGCTATATATCTTTATTTACAGGTTGCCCAGGTGGGGGGATCTCCACACAGAACTGTGTCTAGGTAACGGGGCCAGCATTCTGCCTATTGTTTCAACCATCTTACGTTCCTGCCTATCTCTATTGCTGGTTTACTCGTTATTGATCTGTGTGACATTTTAACCGTACAGTTGATGCACTTTAATGAGATTTGATAACATTAGTGGTACCACTCTAGATGTGTATATATTTATCATTACTGACTTCCAAGTACAAAGTGCGTTATTGTGATCATGTACATACCTTTGAATATTAATTATATAAAGACTGTTTTCATTAATACAGTGGACATTCCTTTGTGGGGGTTCGGGGACTACACTGTACTTAAGAACCAGACCGCATCACCTCCTGAGAAGCTAGGCCTTGATTGCTCGTCCATTGCTACCTTATAGAGAATCTTGGCTGGGGTCTTCTGTGCCTCTCCTCTACCATATAGAGAGCAGAAGTAAAGACACCCCCTACCAGTCTTTACACTGTGACCCCCAGAAGTCCGACGGCTGCAAATGCCGACTTTTATTTTCTTTTTTTCCCCCTTCAACCCCCCCCATTACACCATATACATATGCAGGGGGGGGGAAGACCCCTCACTCCCCTAATATTACTAGTATCCCATACCCCCCCCCCCCACATATATATGTGGTGTAAGGCTGGGTGGGGGCTGGGGCTACCGGAAAAAAAGACATTTTCGGGAGTCAGAATTCTGGGTGAGACATTTTGGTACATTTCCTAAATATTCATTCTTACGATCAAACCTTGGTGCTGAACTGTAAATAGAGATTTAAGGAGGTTGCCTGAATTAATGGTTGCCTATCATTCTGAGACCTACAGTTGCTTATGAACCAACAAACCTCTACTGGGGCACAGCAAGGTGGTGGCCATTACTGAATACAGCAGAGGAGCTGCCTCTGGTACGGACACTCAATAAGGTGTCAATGACTCACTTAGCAGTCATTCTCTGCGGGTTGGAACAAAGTCATATGGGGCCTCATTACGAGGCAGGCACTCCCGTAATGAAAGGTTCCAGTACGGGACCGGCACCGTTCATTACGGGACGCCCTATTACAAGGTTCCCTTGCGGGACCCGGTAAGGACGCCTGCAGGTCCCGCGAGGGGACCAGGGAGTTATTAACGGGCCCGTTATTAGCTCCCTCCCCATTCCCATTGAGCCCTATGGGAGCTCGAATGGGGATGGGTTTTTCCAATGAGGACTTACCGGGTCCTCCATTGGAGGAAGCCAGTACTGGAACCCGGTATGGAGGCAGCCATGCCCTTATTGAGGGCATGGCTGCCTCCATACTCGTAATGAGGCCCATGGTGTTATCAGCAACCACCAATTGTAACTTATTGCCTGAGGTCTCCAGAGTCAAAGGGCTAATCAAATTAGTCCTCGTCTCTAGTAAAAATGAGTCCACTACTAAAAGTGAATCCTGGAGTAACTGAATACTTGTCTCACTCCTGTCAGTCTGATAACAGTACTTTGATGCTTTCGTCTCTCCCATCTTCTCTAACTGCTACACTATCTCCTATATCCTATCTTCTCCCTCTCACAAAGACTGGAAGGAAGAGGTACAAGAGAGACATCCTGGTCTCCAACTCAGGTCTCCCTATCGCTGATACCTACATCAGTGCGTCCTCCAGACAGACTCTCACTGACATTCTCTTTGTCGTTCCCTCACCAGACCTATGGACCCTTCATATGCTCTCGTTTCCTTCTCCTATCTCTTCCTCCCTCATTAATGGTGGCACTTGGTAGGATGTGCTCTTGTCCTCCTTCCACTCCTCCAAGACCACCGTTAATGTCTATATAAATAGCACCGTCTTGGTCCAGGGCCCTCAACCCAATCTCCTCCTTTTCGACAGGCGTCTCCTGCATCTTATGAACTTCCTTCCTTCTCCCACTACTCCTACTAGCACTTCTGTGGCTCCTCGGCCACCTCTTGCTTCTGCCGCCTCTCTGGCACCTCCCTGAGCCCTGGCTACTATCCCACCTTCTACTACCGCCTCTACCCACTCTCGGCCCCTCTACCACTTCCGCTGGGTGCACCTCAAGCCTGTAACCCACCCCGGAAGACTTTCAAATGTGGCAACCTGTCCCACGTTGCTACTTACAACTCTCGCTCCGCTGTCAAACACTCCTTTGACATCTGCCACTTCCTTGAAGAACTTGACCTGGATGTCCTCGCTCTCACCGAAACAGTTCACGCCAGCTCTGTCATGAGTTTTGACACTCTCCTCCCTGTTGGCTACAAGATCCTCTCCCCAGCCCAGAACCAACCGTCCCGGAGGTGGAGTAGCTCTGATCTTTCCGGAGTGGGTCCCTGCTTCTGTCATTCCTATGCAGGCCTACTCCCCCTTTGAATGCCTGGTCTGCGAGGCTCTATATCTCTCTATGCCTCTCTCTGGCTGTGGCTACCATCTACAGGCCTCTTGACCAGGTCGCCCTCTTCCTCTCTAAGCGGGCTGACCTCTCCTCCTCTCTCCTTGCATCTACCTCGCAACTTCTCCTCCTCAGAGGCCTCAACATCCACCTAGATGCTTCTAATCCCTCCTCCGGGCTCTTCCAAAACCTCTGCAACAGTCTCTCTTTCCATTCTACTCTCAGGTCCGACACACTCTTCCGGACACACCTTGGATGTTCTCATCTCCTCTGACATCCTGATATCCCCCTCTCTAACCCTCTCACCACTCCTATCTATTGGACTGACCACGTTCTGCTTTTCCTCTCACCTGAAACTCTCTGCCCCTCAGGCAAAGCCCACCCCAGCACTGCCACCTACCTTCTTGGTAATTCGGCCCATGAAGCGTGGTGTCAGTGGATACCTTTGCCTCTACTTTCTCTGCTCCTCTAACTTCTGCGACTCACACTCCGACACAGCCCTCTAACCTGCATCTTTATATCTCCAATGCTCTGGACATCCTTGCCCCTGTCATGAGTATCCATCTGAAGCCTACCTCCAAGTGTAACTTCCTCTCGGCACCCTGAAACGCAAGTGCAGGGTGGCTGAGAGGAAGTGGAGGGCTTCGGCGCATCCTTTGACAAATTGGCCTGCTGCCTGATCCAAAGGCAATACAGACTCTCTGTCCTGTCCAAGAAGAGAATCCACATCCAAGTCCGTATCTCTGCGGCTTCTCACAACACAGCCGTACTCTTTAAAATCTGCAAGGAGCTGGCCAATCCTTCTGCAGTCTCTACCTCTCCTGTTCCCTCCCAGGCCCTCTGCACGGCTCTGGCTTCTCACTTCAACACTTAAACCCAAGACATCCTGTCCTCGCTCGCATCATCCTCCCCCTCTACCTCCTCTGCCCTCCTCTGGCCGCTTCTCCCTCTCCTCCTCCTTTCTCCTCTTTCTCCCGAACAACACCTGACGATGTTTCTAGACAAGTCCGATCTATGAAAGTGTTGTCCAAACAGGTGCTCCCCTGCTCCTCCAGAACCATTAAGGACCACATTGACACCCTCGATCCAGCCTTGGCCGATTTCTGCAATCACTCTTTTGCCACTGGATCCTTCCCCTCTCTCCTCAAGCACTCCCTTGTGCCCCCCCACCCCTCCTTAAAAAGGCTTTGGCTGACCCTACCTGTCTGGCAAACTATCGCCCAATCTCTATCGCTCCTTTCCTGGGCAAACTCCTGGAAATGCTGGCCATCTCCTAGCTTACTCTTCACACTGAATCTGTTTGTTGCCTCCATGACCATCAGTCTGGCATCAGAGCAGCCAGAGGCATGGAAACTGCTCTCCTGAACACCCTTGAAGATCTGCTCTCTAATTTTAACTCCAACCTTCCTTCTGTCCTCATCCTCCTGGACCTTTCCTCTGTTTTTGACACAGTAAATCATACATTCCTGATCAACCGACTCGGTGAGATGCTGGGCATCACAGGTCAGGCCCTGGAGTGGTTGACCTCCATCCTCCTAGACCGATCCTCCCATGTCCAACTTGCTCCCTTTCTCTCTGTCACCTCTCTCTCCACATGTGGTATTCCCCAGGGCTCTAAACTCTCTCCCTGGCTCTTCAACGTCTACGTGGCTCCTTTGGCCCACCTGTTCTATACCTTCTCCTCTAACTTCAAGTGTTATGTGGATGTCACTCAGCTCTCTTTCAGGCTCCCCTCAGCCTCCTCTCTTCTTTCGCTCATTCCTGACTGTCTATCTGTGATTCAGAATTGGTGCGCCTCCAACGATCTCTGTGTTAATGCCAGCAAGACGGAGATACTTCTCATTGGGACCCCTGCCTCTGCTTTCCCTCTCTCATTCTATCTGCTGTCCTTGGGCCCTCTTCCTTCACCGTCCTGCGAGGTAAAAAACCTTGGAGCCATCTTCGATTCCAATCCCTCCTTCTCTCCTCACATCATGAACCTTGCCAAGAAGGTCCACTGCCAACTGCACCCCATCAGAGGTATTCTTCCTTTTCTTACTTTCCCCCAGAAGCTCACGGTCTCCAGAGCCCTGGTTCTCTCTAGGCTGGACTATTGCAACAGCCTCGCTCTCAATCTACCTTCCTCTACTCTCTGCCCCCTGCAACTAATCCAGAACAGGACTACAGGACCTCGAGCCAAGAGACCTTGGGCCTCATTATGAGTCAGCCGGTCCAGAAACAACGGTGGCGGCAAATCCGCTGTCACCGTTGTTTCCGGACCGGCTGATTCCGAGTTCTGCAGGCGGGAGGTGCCACTCCCGCCAGGTCTGACCTGGCGGGAGTAACGCCACCCGCCTGCAGGCGGATATGGAAACACTGGCTCCGTTATAGACAGAACGAGTGTTTACATTGTCCCCATCCTCATGGAGTCCAATTGAACTCCATGGGAATGGGGATTTACGTAATTCCGCCTTTCGGAATTACCGGGTCACCGGGGTTGTAATGCCCCTGTGATTCCGGCAATCACGGAGGCGGAATGGT
Source organism: Ambystoma mexicanum (assembly GCF_040938575.1). Lineage (NCBI taxonomy): Eukaryota > Metazoa > Chordata > Amphibia > Caudata > Ambystomatidae > Ambystoma > Ambystoma mexicanum. The sequence continues at coordinate 1,466,748,600 of NC_090931.1, read as the reverse complement.
ATTTCGGGTTCCGGCGGCAGCCTGCCGGTTTTTCTAGCACGGCTACCGCCGGACTCGTAATGAGGCCCCATATCTCTCTAGCACTGAAATCTCTCCACTGGCACCCGGTGGCCGCAAGGATCAAGTTCAAGACCCTCTGCATCGTCCACAAGGCTTTCTGGGGCCAGGGCCAGCACTAGATCCAACTCTCGCTTCCAAAATACCGCCCTTCTCAAGCCCTTTCGCTCAGCTACCTCCAACTCCCTGAGGGTCAGACTCTTCTCCAGGCAGAGAGTGGGGTATAGATCTCTCTGCTCTGCAGGTGCCTCCCTCTGGAATGGCCTCCCTGACCCTCTCAAACTTGAGCCGGACCACCTGAAGTTCCGGAAGCTGCTCAAGACATTCCCTTTCTCCTCTGCCTGCTCTCTCTCTGTCCCCTGTTGACCTACCAATCTGCTGCGCCGACTGATTGCTTGGCTACCCAGAGCCCACTGGGTGCCAGGCTCCCCCATGATCAGTCTCCCTGCACTGCCTTCAGGCCTACCGCACACTTAGGGGTTGTAACTGTAACCTCTACAGCCCCCTGCCTCCTTGCACTTACCCACAATTGCGTTGCCCTGGCTGCACTCAGAGCAATGCTGCCCTGATTGCACTTCCCCTTTGCTCTCCCTGGCACTTCCCCTTCCCCCTGCGTTTTACACTGTCGCACTTGCACGATCTGAATATCACAAGGCCTAGTAAGATCATTTGTCCTGTCCTCCCTCTGTCTTCCCCCCTTGTCTTGTCACGCCTAGAAACATTTGTGTACAGGCATGGTATAAGCCTATATCATATCAATCACAGTCTCAGGGATGCAGTTCTGGGGACATGCGTCCAGAGGCATGATTCCACGCTCACTCTCCCGGGGTATAGTGCCCAGCTCATTTGCTTGCAGTCCCTGGCCTTTCAGCTATCCAGACTCTTGGGCAACCAGTTTCTTAAGAACCAAAGTATTTTATTTTGCTTGCCAGGACACTCAGATCGAGCATAGTGTGGCAGTCCGCTCTTAGTTCAGCTGCTGTGAACTCTGGCTGGTGTGCGTGCTGTACTGGTACCTCTGTGGTTCCTGGCTCAATGTAGCCCCTTGCCTAACTGCTCCAGGCCTTAAGGACTTTACCTTCAGTGACAAATCTCTAGTGGCCTTGCATTGGTTGATCTGCTGGTTCGTTTGTGCTGAGCCTTCCGATAGGCTCTGGAACCCAACTGTGCCATTAGTTTCACCTGTTGTGTGTCCACAGCCCCACAACTTGAAAGGCCTTGGCAGCCACCTTTAGATCAGGTGGAGGTCCCGTCTTCCGCATCAGGCTATGCTCTTGCTGTCCACATCTTTGCTGGCTCTGGCAGCTCTGGTTTCTGGCATGGTTGACCAGATGCTTAACTCGAGTTCTGAGAGGCAAACACCCCTTGGTGTCCACAAGCTGTCTGCATGACATGTGCCAGAGGTGCACAGTAGAGTTCCCCTCCACCAGCCTAAGGAGGAGGAAGGAGAATCAGTCAATTATTCCAGTGGCAAATCCTCTTAAAATAACTTCTTCAAAGGATAGATAGTATGACCACTTGTAGAGGGGATCTTTGACCCTATATGGCATCTAGTGAGACGTCTCTGAGCTTAATATTGCCAAGTTTCTGCTGTTGATAGTCGGCATCATGGCTATGGCTCATGGGGGTGTGGCCTAGGGCTCATGGAGTGAAGACGTGCCTACGCAGAGCTCCAGTCTTGATCCTGTCCGTGATCCTGAATTTCCAAGGCAAAAGGTAGTGAATAATAATTACACTTACATCTAAGCAAAGAAGAGGCACTTCTACCTCCAAATCGCAAAGAAATTGAAGAAAAAAATCGCAAAGAAATTGAAGAAAATCAGAGCTTGCCGACCAACATTCGAGGCCCCTCAACAGGCGCCCCCTGCCCGGAAAGATGGCGGACGGAGCCGCGGCCCAGCAGTAAGGAAAGGAAGAGCCAATGCCCCACAAAGAGCCACAACACACCCATTGAAAGAAAGGAAGCCCGTGCCTCCCCCGGCCTGCGGGTGGCTTAACACCAGCATACCGCTGACAAAAGCGGAGGCGGGGGTTGGGGCGCCTGATAGTGAAGAGGCCAGAAAGAGCTGTGCCTGGGGCGCTGCGGCACCGCCGGGTGGCAGGCGCCCCAGACGGCCCCCGAAGTCGCCAGATACAGGTGGCCCTCCCCGTGGAAATGGGCTAACCGAGAAGACCAGAAGCAGCGCGTGAAGGAGTACGGGATCGAGCCACACACGAGTGGCGAAGGAGCACCCCCTGGGAAGTCTTGAAAGGAGGCGGCAGCAGCGACATTACAGGGTTGCAGCGGACCATGGAGGGCGGCCTGAAGCGGACCCTGCGATAGACCCAGAGTCTGCCAAGAGACGGACAGAGTGCTGCCAGGTGGGGAGAACGGAGCAACGAGCCACTAGGGCTATACCCCACCCACCGTATGATAGAAACAAGAGGAAAATTAAAAAGCCACCTGAGACAGCCTTCGGCTAACCTTGCACTGCTGAACCAGAGGAACACACAAGCAATACAGCGATACTGTGAGAGGAGCACTGCACAGGGCAGCACACTCCGCTGAAACACGAGGCAGCCCCGCTCACCTCACGGGCCCAGTGGCGACTGAGGGCATACGACCGATCCTGGGTCGCCACGAGAAGCAGCTGAAACAATTCTTACAGAACGGAGGCCACAGGAGATTTGACACTGCACAGCAGTACCCACGGGCACAAGCGACAGCGCTGCCATACCTCCTGGCTCTACGTACAACGGGCCCCAGAAGAGACAAAGAAGGGCTGTGAGTACCTCTTATTTAGTAAGCGCTGACAACTGCGAGACAACTATCCGTCATAGATAGAACTCAAGCTTAAGACTGGCTACAGGGGGCCGTGTGGGCTTTACACGGGGTGCCTACTAACACCAGAAGACATCAACCGGCAAATAGACTGCGCTGTGTGGCGCTGCTCCCCGCATACGCGTAATCTGCTCAAAGGCAACGGCCCATTGACGGGGACAACGGGAAGACCAAAGACCAGGGACGGGTCGTCACCTGACACTCCCGTGACACGGAGAAGGCTGCCTAAACCCTACCTAGGCAATTAATCATCCACCCCACGAAAGGACCCCGCCCCTGGGTGCAACGCACACAACGCTCCACCTGGGCACGGGACTGCTACAGAGGGTGCCACAGGTACTGACCAGCTTTAACATCAACGAGGGACCTTGCCACATCCTGAGATCACCGCTCTACATGTGGAAACGAAACAGAGAGCTATGGACCTGGCGGCCACACACTCAAAGAAGATAGAAGCCACGCCACGAAGCGCAACACATGTAAGGGCGCAATAGGGTAGACCACGATCCAGGGCTACCTTCCCAGACCACTTAAGCTTGATCACACACAACCTGGGGCAAAACTGCGCAACACGCATAGATCTGAGAAACGAAAAAAGGGAAAATAAAACCAAGCAAAGAGCGCAACGGACACTACTAGGCCCCTAGGGCACTAATAAACTGTAAGGGGCAGAGTTCGGCACTAGAGTGCACGAAGGAAGCACGGAAACCCTTAGACCTGAGGGCTGGAAAGACACCACCAAATAAGCACTCTCACCTGCCTGTGAAAAAGAATATGTACTACCGGAAAGTGCTGCGACATACCACTGAAAGGGTGAAGACATTATGCACGGCTAGGGCAAACACAAGAGCCCAGCTAGGCACGGCCTGGCTGACAACACCTGAGCTACGGTTCATTGTCGTCCAAGAGGAAATGCCTTCGACAAAAGAGAAGAAGACGACCACAATAATGGACTCGTTTACCGCGACTAAGGCAAGGGATCACCCCCAGACCAGCAATGGAGCCAAACCGACGCAAGAAACCACAAAAGAGCATTACAGAAAAGGCCCCCACTCGGGATCATATCCTCGCCGGATGATAGCCAAGATCCTGAACTTCCAAGACAGAGAAATCATACTGCGGTACTCAAGGGAAGGAGAAGAGATAAAAAAGAGATAATGCCAAAATCGCCAAATACCTGGACTACACACAGACAGTGCAAAGGGCAAGGAACTCTTTTGTCCCGATCAAGGCCAAACTATGTGAACTAAACCTCAAATACATGCTGATGTACCCATCGAGTCTTAAAGTGATATACAAAGGACGAGCTGTATTCCTGTAGAGCCCAGCGGCGGCCACCATGTGGCTAGAGCACAATAATCTCAACACAGGAGAGGAAGATGTGCAATAGCCTACACTCCAACACATTGAATAATGAACTGGCAACTGAGAAGAACAGACGGGCTGAATGGAGATGTTTTACACTGAGCTAACAGAAAACACTGCTGCCAAGAACTAGAATTTGAATATGATGGGGGCACTGCTGGGCCACTTGGGCTGGGCCGATTGACGCACCCCGCGAAAGGACTGGTGTTGGCCTGCTGCTGACACTACGAGATCCGTACACGATGACCCGGATGGGCCAAGAAGGCACGGGAGCGCCTGAGCGTTGCCTACACGGAGCAACTGCTGGGCGCAGTTGGTTAATTGTGTTCTACTGTTGTTGTTGTTTGAAAGGTTTTAAAGTCTTCATGATAATGAACGTATTGGAACAACGGGCACTTGACAGGGTGAACATGGGAGATTGGGACAAGAATGAGGTGAAAGCAAAGATTTGGTGGGAGCAACTTGGATGTGGGATACGGAAGCGGACAAACTAACACAACAATTGAGAATTACATAAAAGTGCTGGCGTGGAATGTTAGAGGGCTGTGCACCTATATGTGCAGAAACCAGATTAAATCCTTTTCAAAGCAAAAGAAAGGTGGCATAGCACTCTTTGCAGGAGACCCACCTCAATGCAGAGGGCAACAACAAAGTAGAGGAACATTGGGGGGGGGGGGACAAGGCTTTGGATTTGCATACTCCAAATACGCAAGGGGCATATACACATGGATCAGCGAAACGGTACCCTTCTGCCTACTAACAAAGGCGACGGACGCAGAGGGGAGATATTTAATAATCAGGGGAAGCATCGAACAGGTGGAGATTTGCATAGTGAACTCCTACCTTCCTAATTGCGGTACTTCAGCGTACCTGAAAGAGGTGAGCCTGACACTGGCCCCTTATCGGGACTGCTTTTTCATTTGGGGGGGCGATTTCAATAGTGTCCGCGACCCCATCCTTGATAGGTCTAACCCGCCACCAAAAGCGGTGGGGACGACTACATCGACATTAGACAAAGTGATAGAAAACCTAGACCTAGCGGAAGTATGGAAAGAACTGCATCCAGGGAACAGGGAATACTCTTACTTCTCATCGCCACATGGGCTATATACTAGAATAGACCATTTACTGAGAGGTAAGGCACACCTCCCCCAAATAAGAGTCAGCAAAATACCTGGTTAGGTCAATATCGGATCACTCACGACTACTCACACTGGAAAATGCAGGGCCCTAAGCCACCCATACCGCAATGGTGTATGCCAGTGGATGCCTTGACAGATGGTGCCTTTCGGGAGGGACTTCTACATAATATCGGAATACATAGATAACAATGTGGAGAGCATAGAGAGATGGAGCACAGTCTGGGAGGCAATGAAAGTTGTGGTGAGGGAAGAAGCCATTGCCAGCGCAGGAGGCATTAGAAGGTCGCTGAGGAATGACCTGGAGGCGAGTGAGGAAAAGAAGATGGAGGCCTGCACCCAGAAGACCAGGGAGGTAGAACAGGAACTATCGGCAACCAGAGATAGCTGCCTCGAAGCCTGGAACAGACTATCGAAATTTGACTACATTGCAAGGACCACTAGGACACACTCGGAAGGGGATAAACCTAGTATGCTGCTGTCGTGGCTGTGCAAAAGGGAAACTCTGATGCACCTGACTACAGTGATCAAAGACAAAATGGGTGCGGTGTACACATCGCAACTGTTAATAAACGATACCTTCTGAAAATTGTACTCCCGATTGTACACCCACGACACCCCAGTACCCCAGGGTGACATACTGGACACATTAGAAGAGATCGGGTTACCCACACTCAATAGTACACAGCGCGAAACACTAGAGGGGGAACTAGCGGCAGAAGACATAGGTGAAGAGATAAAGTCATTAGCAACTTGCAAGACCCCTGGGAGCGACGGGTTGCCCCTGAGTTCTATAAGGTGTATAGCCCGGAATTAATCCCGGTCCTACATGACGTATTTAAGGAGGCGTATAACAACAAGGTGCTGCCTGGGACCACGAGAGAAATATTGGTGGTCCCTATACCGAAACCTGGCAAGCCCACGGATGAGTGCGATTCATATAGACTGCTAGCAATGCTGAACTACGATGTCAAAATATTGACAACCATATTTACCAAGCGAGCTGTCTAGGGTCATTGGAACCATAGTACATGGAAACCAAAATGGGTTTATATCAGGTCGAAATACAGCAATAAATCTGCGACGATTACAACACATCATTGCACAAATGACAGGCTTGCAAGAACAGTACGCAATAGTCTCACTAGATGCTATAAAAGCATTTGACTCTATATACTGGGAATGGTTATTCGCTGTAATAAGGGGATTTGGGTTGGGGGGTGAATACTTTATTGGCTGGGTCAAAATACTATACGAAATGCCAGTGGCAAGGGTGAAAACCAGCAGAACAGTGTCAGCAACCTGGGACATCCAAAGGGGAACCAGACAGGGCTGTCCACTGTCGCTAATGCTTTACGTCTTGGGCCTAAAACCGATAGCTATATACTTGAGGAAACAATTAATTGACGCTGGAATCAAAGTGGGGAGGTGGATCATATAGTATCCTTATACGCAGACGATGTACTATTGTACCTAAGGAATCCCCATCTGAATCTGCCGGTAATCCTGGAGGTGCTGGAAAACTTTGCACGTGTATCAGGTATCTCCTTTAACAAAGGCAAAAAACAGAGGAAGATCTCCCGGCCATTGGGCTCCGGTGGCAGCTAGCGACGTTTAGATACCTAGGAGTAAATATCTGGTAAACACCAGAACTGATTCATGCGGGAAACGCTGCACGGACCAGTGACTGGGCTCAGGAAATCAATGAAATTCTGGTCCAAGCTACCGCTGTCGGTGATGGGCAGGGACGGCATAGTTAAAATGATAGTCCTGCCGAGTTTCTTATATTTCTTTCATAATGTTCATTTCTATATCCCGGCCTACTTCTTCCGCCTACTAGAAAAATTGCTGAGAGAGCTTCTCTGGGGTCCCACCAGACATAAGTTAGCACTGACCATACTCATGCTGCCGTACATGAAAGGAGGGGTCCAACTACCAGACCCAGAGAAATACTACTTGGCAGCGCATCTCAGCTTTGTGGCCAAGTGGCTCGCAGATGAGACTACAACGGAAACAAAGCTGATAAAACATCTGGTGGCGCCTGCAGATCTAAAGGAAATATTGTGGTTCCACCGGTGTGTTTGGGCAATGTCCCAATGATTGTAACACTGGACAGGAGGGTTTGGGGCAGGACCCTGACACTACTGGGACAGGAACATCCCTACTCACCTGAGACCCCAATTGCAGCCGATGTTTGCACATCCAGAGCAGATCTGGCAAATGCGAGGCACTGGGAAAGCTGTGGCATTTACACCTGGGGGTGATGTATAAGAGGAGGGAGTTTTCAGGGAGTTTACAACCATGGGAGAGAAAGAGGGGCTATCTAAAGGTCAATTTCATGGTACCAAAGGACTAGCAAGATAGCAAAAAAGAAATGGAAGGAGTGGCCAGAGCAGCCAGTGACAAATCCAGTACTAAAAGTGCTCCACAACCTGGGGGACGGGTGGAGGCGAGTATCCAGAATCTATAGTCAGCTAGTGGATAGGCCCAAACCCAAGAGTGAAGCACTGAAACGACAGTGGGACGCTGACCTGGCAACCAACATAACAGAGAAGGAATGGGAGAGGATATAGATGTACCCCAGGGAAGTGTCAAGAAATGCTTGATTCAGGTTGATCCAATTAAACATTTCGTACAGGACCTACATGGCACCCAGCAGAATAGCTACATTTAGTAACAGAGCACACCCAGTATGCCCTTGGTGCAGGTCGGAAAGAACAGGAATGTTGCACATGTTTTGGGATTGCCCGATGGTACAATGCTTTTGAACCAAGATAGAACAAACTTACAGGGAGGCCGGTGTGGTAAGATATAAGTGGACAATGAATGAATGCTTACTAGGGGCATACCCAAGAATAGGCAAATATAGACACGTGATCAAATTCATGGCTATGGTGTGCATATTGGCCAAAAGGTCCGTTGCAATGGCATGGAAGATGGTGGGGGCCCCGCAGTATGCCAGATGGCACAGAGAACTGGAACACTGGACAGGGGCAGAAACCAGAGTATGGTGAGACGGGGTATCAAAAGCCAGAGGAGATGCGAGCCCAGCATTTGAGGCCTGGAAAACGTTGATCTGGGACATGTTTCATCCATCGGATGACAAGCCCCCATGAGCGAATGGTCACCTACTTGTACCTGATTAACGAATAAATGCACACACCCTAAAACCCTGTTAAACCAAACGACGAGTGCCCCAAAACATGAATCAAGAAATGAAGACTGTTGTTGTTATAATACAACTTGTTGTTAAACTGTTATTACATGCAACTAAGACAATGATGGCAAATTGAGATGCTAAATATACATGTACATTATAAATACCAATAAAAACATTTTAAAATAAAATGGCAATGGCTCATTCTCTTCAGGATACCCTTTTTAATTGGGTTTAACAGCTGGTAGGCTTGCTGGTCAACAGATGGGCCAAATTATTAAACCACTGGGCTTTTCGCCACTTGTGGTTTCCACAACCCTCTTGAAATTGGCAAAGACAGCACTGGGTCTTTTCCAATGGAAAACACCTATAAGACCACAAACGTAAAGGGGAGTGCCCTACCTGGATGAATACGATTTCTTAATTCCGTCAGCATCTTCTGGTGCCTCTCTTTGGCCTTCAGCTGACCCTCAACCAAGATTTTCAATAAGCCCTCAAGCACCATTTATTATGTGGGCTGATGGTTTTAGGATGCCTCAAACCTCTCTGAAAAATAATGTCAGGATCAGACCTTACAAGACTTTGCTGTGCTGACGGGGAGTTTTCTTGATGGTCACGTCACAGGTGATGGCGAGGAATCGGCTACATATCCTAAAAGTTGACCTCTCAGACTAAGCCAGGGAAAAGATGGGAGTTTGATATTTAGGGGACTTTGCTCCTGATCATTCTACAATAGATACATTAATTGAGAGGGTACTTTCCAACTTTCCCTTTGTTCTGGGCCAGTTTGATGGATTATTCCCTCTAATGGTGGGGATGGATCTAAATCTATTGCGACCCCATGAGGAAAAGGTTTCAGAAAGGTACTCACAGTAACACATGAACAGGCATGTTGGTGGTCTCTCTCACACATGGGTTGATCCCACTGCTGACACCAAAATGTGGAGGACCAACAGAACACGTGACACAAAAGTGCAGTTTCAAGTCTCTTTTGGATCAGGATAGGATAGGGATTTCATATCTCACTGGCTCGTTTCAGCGTCCTGTAGCCGCCTGATCAAGGGGTGAGTTTGATACAAAAACCACAATTCAAATAATGAAATCCACTCCTTACTCAAACTTCAAATATGTTCAAATAACATCTAAACATTTTTCTTTGCTACGGCGTATCCCCACTAACACCCAAAATTCAAAATTCTTGTATTTCATCATAAACTATATAATAAAAGGCCAGATGTATGTTTGTCGAAGCTGTGTTTCACCTGTTGTACCCGCTAGAGGAAGCTGTTGCCCAAGGAAACATGTAGAGGTCGTACTGTGTGAATGAAAAACTAGGAGACTGCCCGAATGCACAGAATGCTGCAAGGTGTAGCTCGGCAGGCTTTTGGCTATTTCGGAAGGGATTCCAATGGACATTGAAGTGAAAGTGGGACTATGACTCCAAACGCCGAGGGAGAGAGCATCCCGTCACAACGGCGAAATGCGTCAGGTCAGGAGAAGAGGCGTGAGGAGCCTAAACGCCAGGTGGGAGAGAGCATTTGTGGCACTGGAGCAGAGAGCACCCGTGGCATGACACCAAACGCCAGGGGCACAGCAGGTCAGGTCAGGAGTATGTATACTACAAAACATATTGACACTCTGAACATTACTTTCTTTATTTACGCACTTCGGCCAGTGTACACAGGCTTGTACACTAGTGTTTTAATAAGCATATTCTTTGCTTGCAGAGGGCATTTTTAACATCACTGTACAGAGTCAACTCCAAGTAATTTCCTTCACTTACCATCACACTGAGGTACCCCAGCAGAAGCAAACGGATGCCATGCTGGGAGTCCATGAGTTCCGGTGTCGCCCACAGCTGTAGCACGGGTCCTCTCTCTGATTTAGGGCAGTATCCTGAACACTCTCAGTCCTGGCCCTGGATCTGCACTCGCTGTCCTGGGATCGGGATCGTATGACGAGTGCCACTCGCAGCCCTAGATGATAATAAGAAAATACTGTTTTTTTATATATATAGTGTTAGTTTCATAGAGCAGCAAATATTAGGCTACTTTTCTACCCGCCTCAATGGTGCTTGTTTTATGAATATTGGGCTTGACGCTCCCTGCATACATATAACGAACGCAGGCACAGATCTCTGTAGTCAGTGTGATGACCCACTGAGCTATATTTCTAGAGTTGGAGTGTGTGGACTATAGATTACACACGTGTCCCTGCAGCTGCTGCATTAACCGGCTGGGCTACTACTGGAACTGTAATCCTCAACAATAACTTGCAGGACTGTCTGTTTCTCTCAGCTATCTCGTCGCAATTGGTAAATGTGTTTTACAAACTGCACACGCATTCATCCCTGCAGCATGTGCATTGACTCACCAAGCGATCATATAGCCTCTGAGTCTTAGCGTTTTTTACTCCTTAGGGACTCTGATTGGACCGAGATTAGTTCTCTCACTGCCTTTGCATAAGATCCGTACTGTCAACCCTCACTTCGTTTTAGCCCCGCGTTCCTACCCCCGCCCCCACCCACTGGACGTGAAATAGAGCTTCTCCCTTGGGGCCATGGGACCTCCGGCCGGGCCACTCTCCTCCCCAGCCCCCTAGATTGTGGGAAGGAAGCTCTAGAGAGTGTCCGTCTGGACCCTGGATTTCCCGTCTCTGCCCCCTCTTATCTGTCTTGGAGCAGAGTACTGTCTCCCCTGGTCCTGAGCATAGGCCCCCACTCCCCCGGGCCCTATCGCAGTGGCGAGCAGCACTGGATGCTTCGCCGGGAAACTATTCCGAGCATGTGATTGCCTCTCAGGGCCGCCGCCCCGCGGGGTCCTAAAGGGGGAAGGGTTCGCCGCAGGGAATGGCGCGCATAGGTTTCTGCTGACTTTCTTTTTCTGAGTACTTTCTAAATTGTCTGCTCAACTTGAAACTAATGTTTGGTTACGTTGTTTACGTTTTATAAGTAATACAAAACTGACGTAACTTCGGAGAGATTCAACGGCAAAGTCAAACTACGAATACATCATTGCCGTCAAAGTAGGTGCGTCAGAACCTGAGTGAGTGACTCTGGACGGTCAGTTGGGCTGGGGCAGTGTTCGTCGCAAATCACCTGGGCCTCGGAAGTATCATTGGGGTTGGGGATAGTCGGTCACATAGAAGGTCGGGGCTGAGGCAGTGTAAGTCACCTGTCAGGCAAGCCTCTGAACGCTCCATGGGAAAATGTCAGTCACGTATAATGTCAGTACCTCTGAAAGGCCAGTAGTGCTTGGGTTGGGGCAGCGTCAGTCATGTGTCAGGGGCGTCCCCTGAACGGCCGGTGGGCATGGGGATGGGGAAAAAGTCACATATAATATCATTCCCTCGAAATGTCAGTGGGGCTGGGGCGGTGTTAGTCACTTGTCAGTCATGTAACGCTGGTTTAGTAGTGTTCACGTGTTACATGAGCCTCCGAAAGGCTAGTGGGGCTGGTTAGGAATTGTCACAAATCCAGTGCACCTGGAAGATCAATAGGGCTGGGGCAGTGTTAGTCACTGTTAAGTCGTGCTGTTGCCGGAGGCCCAGCACGAGGGGCTGGCTCCGGTCCAAGAGGCCGCATGGCCTGGAGCGCGGCCTAGGCAGGAGAGCTCACAAGAAACACACACACACGCTGGCTTAGCTTCGCCCGGAACTACCTCCCACTCAGGGGGCGGGGCTTTTATTAACTTGCCCTACGTCACCGCGCTGCGGGACGTAGGGCGGATATAACATTCCTCCTTTATTTCAAAATGACCTAACAACATCAACATAAACATGAACAGCAGGCTCAACTATAAACTTCTGTCATCGCTGCTGGAATTAGCATACATAGTCATTCAGCCTCGCAGGCGGTCTCGTGGCCTTTCTCAGACTGTACCGCTTCGCTTGGGGGCTGTCCCCGCTCGGTTCGTAAGTCTGCTCACCTTCGCTGCCTGTGTACTCACTGCTGGGCAGTCTCGGTGATTGCCAGCTGCAATCCCCCGCAGATTCTTCCTCGGGGTCTTGCGCCGGCCCGTCGCTGCTTTGTTGCTCGTTGTCGTCGTGATGTTCTTCGCCATCCGTCCAGAGGTGCTGGGGCACGGGCTTGAACCAGGACGCGTTCCTTGTTACTTCCCGACCTCCCTGTGTGACAGTTATCATGGTCCCACGCCGATTGCTGACGGTCCATGGCAGTTCATCATACCTGGTGTCCATCTTGGATTTGGTGGGATTACGCAACATGATGACTTGGTCGCCCACTCTGTGGTTTGAGGCCCTTGCTCTTCTCTTGGCGCTCATGTGAGCATTGGCACGTGTTCTCCTCGCTTCCACGCGGGCATGGTCGACGTCGTCAGGGGTTCTACTTGGATGATAAGGAATCGACGAGTTGATGACGGTTCCGAACATAAGGTCAGCAGGTGGTATGCCCGTGGTGCTGTGGGGGGTGACCCGATAGTTCCTTAGGAACCGGAATAGGTCGATCCTCCACGGGCTGGCGTTGGCCTTTGATACTCGGAGTACCTTGTTGATAGTCCTCATGAATCGCTCGACGTCCCCATTAGCTTGCGGCCACCTTGGCATAATATGGTGGTATTTGATGCCCAGTTCCTGTAGGTATGACCTGAATTCCTCCCCTGTGAATGGGGGCCCATTGTCACTCTTAATGGTCGTGGGCAGACCATGGGTGGCAAACATCTTTTCTATCACCGGGATGACCACCTCAGCGGCGGTGGACTCCAGTATCTCGACCTCTGGGTATCGTGAGTTTGTTTGTTTGTTTGTTTGTTTGGTATTTATTATGCGCACCGGACCCTGGGGTATAAGGGCGCAGGAAGTAAGAAGATGTACAGCTTAGAGCATAAATTACAGGTTACAGTTACATGTTACAGATAATTACAAGTTACAGATGCAAGTTTACAATACAAGTTTACAATCATATAGTATAGATGCTGTGTAGCAAAACAGGCGTGAGCATTATCATAATTTCAATTAGCAATAGCTGTCGTCAGCCAGTTAATTACAATTTGCCTGAATTTGGAAGGAGAATGTTCTAGCCTCGCGGTAGTGGGTAATTCGTTCCACAATTGAGCAGCTTTGACTGGGAAGCTAGCTCCGCCTATGGTGGTCAGTTTAAAGCGAGGTACTTGGAGGCGATTGGTGTAGGCAAGTCTGGTTTGTCTTGTGGAGTGTGATCTGGTGAATCTGTCCTTAAGGTATTGAGGGGCTTTGTTGTGTAGAGATTTGTATGTGAGAGATGCAGTTTTAAGTTTGATTTTCTCATGGGTGGAGAGCCATTTGTGTTTCCTTCTTGTTTCTGTAATGTGTTCTCTCCTGGGGATGTCCAAAGCCGCTCGGAGGGCCTTGTTTTGCTGTATCTGGATTTTGTTGATGATGGATTTAGTGGCTCCTATGTACAGTGCGTTACAATAATCTAGTTTAGAGATGATAAGGGCTCTGGCTAGTGTTAGACAACTGTGCTGGGATAGGAATTGTTTTCCTGCTCTAATGAGCTTACATGTGTAGGCTGTTGAGGAAGCTAGGGAATTTACCTGTTTGGAAAATGATAAGGTAGAATCAAGGTAGATCCCTAATGTTTTAACTTCTTTAGCAACTTGTATGCAGTTCCCATCTATGATAAAGGAAGAGTAATTTGTGCTTAGTTTATTGATGAGGGGTGCGGTGCCTAGGATGAGAAGCTCAGTTTTATCATCGTTCAGGCATAAGCCGTGGGTTGCCATCCATGCCTGAACGATGCTGTATATTTTGTTCACCAGTGCTAGATCTTTTTCGTAAACCCCCGTGAGTGGGAGGAGGATCTGGGTATCGTCAGCGTAGTTAGTATACGTGATACCCAGATGGTCCAAATCATCAAACAGGGGCTTAGTGAATATGTTATATAGCGTTGGTGAAACGCACGATCCCTGTGGCACACCGCAGGTAATAGGGATGGGGTCTGCAGCTGCTGTAGGTGAGAAAACCCTCATGGTGCGGTCACTAAGGAAGGATTGTATCCATGCTATGGCCTCAGTGGAGAAGTGTGCTGCTGAATCTAGGTGGTTACATAGGACTTTATGGTCCACTAAATCAAAAGCGGCCGATAGGTCTAGTAGCAGGAGGAGTGCTGGTTTTCCAGAATCTCGTACTTTGTCTATTTGGGCTTTAAGGTCAATCAGTGCAGTTTCTGTGCCGTGAAGAGGGCGGAAGCCAGATTGTCGGGAGCCTAATAGTTGGTTTTGTTCCAGGAAATTCTGGATTTGGATATATGCCACCTTGTCCAGTATCTTCAAAAGGAACGGTACCGTAGTGATGGGTCTATAATTGGTGGGTATAGTGGGGTCTAAAGTAGCCTTTTTTAAGAGTGGGAGCACCCAAGACTCTTTTAAGTTACTGGGGATAATGCCTGTGGTAAAGGAGGCATTAATTAACTTAGTGATAAATGGTGCTAGATCTCGTGCGGCATCTTTGATGAGTTGTGCTGGACATGGGTCTCCTTTGCAGTTGGACGGTTTTAGGCCGAGTATTACTTTTTCTACTTCTAGTATGGAGACTTTGGAGAAGTGGAATTGCGTAGTGGGTTTGAAGTTAGCAAGTGTCTTAGTAGGCGGTAATATATTGGATGCTAAGGTCTCGCGTTTTAGTTCTATTTTCTTTTGAAGGTTTCGGACTTTGTTAGAGAGAGCTTGCTGGATTGCAGAGCACCACTTTTTGTCTTTAAGACAGTTATCTTGAGGTGTTATTGGGTTTTCCAGTTCTCTGAGTATGGCGAACAGTTCTTTTGTGCTTGATTTTAGCTTGTGTAATTCTGTTATTGTAGGTCTCTTGTTTAGCTAAGATGATTTCTTTTTTATAATGAGAGGAGATATTAACTAGTTTTAGTTTATTTTCTGGAGTGGGGCTAATTTTCCACGTATTTTCCCATTTCCTTTTTTCTAATCTCAGAGTTTTTAGGAGAGGGGTGAACCAGTTGTTCAGGTGGCTCTGTGGTTTGCTGTTTCTGAGCTTGAGTGGTGCGATGTCATCAAGGGTTTTGTTCATGATGTTGTTAAATTCTTCCACTAGGCTGTTAGGGTTAAGGTTATCAGGTAAAGCGTCCAAGGTGGGCATGATGCCAGGGAGTAGTTTGTCTAGTGTCATGTTTTTTTTGTTTCTGGTAAGTGCGGGTGGTGCACACAGTTGTTGCAGTTTAGGGGTGACGGTGTCCAAGGAGAATGAGATAAGATGGTGATCTGACCAGATTTGGGGTGAGATGGTGAGAGTAGATATATTGCAGTTGTGGTCAGCAATCCAATCAAGGGTTCTCCCTTTGATATGGGTGGGCTCAAACACTCTTTGGGTGTATCCCAGTTCTGTTAGGGTGTTGGATGCTGCTGTGGCTTGTGAGTCGTTGATGTCATTGAAGCCAATATTGAGGTCACCTAGTAGTATTGATTGAGTAGTATCTTTGAGGTTTTCTGATAGGATGGTAGTTAAGTCTTCTATGAAATTCTTGATAGGACCTGGAGGTCTGTATATCAAGTGAAGGTTAAGAGTTTGAGAGTTAGCTGTTGATGTCTTGGTGGACATTATCTCACAAGATTCAATGGTTGGTGAGGGGGTGAGTCTCATCCCAAGTTTAGTTTTGACGATGATGGCTAGTCCGCCACCTCGAGCTCCGCACCTATCCGTTCTGAGGATAGTATAATTGTTGGGCACAGCTAGGGATAGTGCTGGGCCTGATGCCTCATGCAGCCAAGTTTCTGTAATGGCTAGGAAGTCGTAGTCTTCTGTCGAGATGACTTCAGATATTTCTATGGCATGGGCGACTAAGGATCTAGCGTTTATTAAGGCTCCTTTAAGTTTAGGTGTGCGGTTAGGGTGTGTAACAGTATTTATTGAGTGAGTGATCATCGATTGCCACCAGTAGATGTAGACCCTCTCTGATTTTGCAAAAGTCAATGCTGATCGCTTCCCATCGTGCCCGGCCACGCTCGGCCGATAGGATCGGTTCTGGGTCTGGGGGTCCACTCGTTATTTGGCAGGGCAGACATGTGTTTACTAAGTCCTCCACACGATCGTCAATTTGAGGGAACCATACCCTGTGTCGGATCCGTGCCTTTGTTCTCGCAAGCCCTTGGTGTCCTTCGTGCGCTAGGGCAACTATCCTGTCTTGCAGCCTTGGGGGTATGATGATGCGGTCACCCCTTAGCAGGAGTCCTCCCTCAGTAATTGAGAGGTCTTGTCGAACCGTGAACATCCCTGCTAGGAACGCCTTGGCCCCCTCGGTTCTGTTGCGGGTGTGCGACAGGAAGTCTTTCCAGTTGCCTGACAAAATGGCATCTTTTACCAGATCGCAACATGGGTCATTCTGGGTTTCTGTTGTAATGTCCTCGATGTTTATCGCTTTGGGCCTCATAGTGTGGACCACTTGACAGATGTGCTCCTTCGTCTCTTCGGCGACTAACACTTCCTGCTGGGTGGCTGGTCGTGGGTGCCTCGACAGGAAGTCAGCGGGGTTGCCGCTGCCCGGTTGGTAGACAAGTTCGAAATCATATTGCTGGAGGTGTAGCAGCCACTTGGTGATTCTGGCTGGTGGGTGTGCCGATGACCCAATGAAGATTGGTAGCAGGGGCTTGTGGTCGGTGATCGCCGTGAACTTGCGCCCATATAGGTACATGTGGAAGTGTCGACACCCCCATAGAACGGCAATTGCCTCCTTTTCTATGTGGGAGTACCTTTGTTCCGTTGCTGTGAGCGCCCTGGATGCATAAGCAATCGACCTTTTTGTACCCTCCTTCGTGACCTGCATCAGGATTGCTCCGAGTCCGACTGGGCTGGCATCCACAAATAGCACTGTCGGGAGGTCCGTGTCGTAATAGGCCATCTTGGTATCCGTTGACAGGGAGTCCTTTATGCTCTCAAATGCCTCCTGGCATTCGGGTAACCAGTCCCACTTGGTGCTGGCCTTTGTTAGCTCCCGCAGTGGTTCGGATAGGGTTGCTAAGTTCCGAATGAATCTGCCACAGTAAGTGGCCATACCCAGGAAACTGCGCACCTCGGTGGGAGTCGTGGGGGGGCTGGCAGCTTGTATGTCCGCCACTTTCTGGGGATCAGGCGATATGCCGGTGCGGTCGAACCTGTATCCAAAAAAAGTTATTTCTGGTTTTAGGAATTCGCACTTCTCACGATGGATAGTGAGTCCGGCGCTTTCCAGCCTGCCCAGTAGTGCCTTCAGTCTCACGATGTGTTCCTTGGTGTCCGGTGCATGTATCAGGATGTCATCGCTCACGTTCAATACCCCTGGTATGCCTCTGATGACCTCCGCGGCCGACGATATGCCGAAACTCAGGCGCTTATACCTCCTCAGGCCTAGGTGGGTTGAGAACGTGGTGATATAGCGCGATTCTCTGTGTAGCTTCAACTGGTGGTACCCCGCCTTTAGGTCTACCTTCGAGAACACACACGATCCCGTGAGGTCAGTGATGATTTCATCGATTGTCGGCGTTATGTGTCGCTCTCTCTTTATGGCTGCATTGGGCAGGCGCATGTCAATGCAGATCCGAACTTTCCCTGGTTGTTTGGGTTTCCGGGTGACCACCATCGGGGAAACCCACGGTGTTGGTCCCGTGACTTCTTCAATAATACCAGCGACTTCGAGTGACCTTAACTCCTTCTCGACTTGTTCCCTCATGTGGAAGGGTGTCCTTGGGTGTCTTACTGCGCGTGGTTGCACTGATTGATCAATGTGTAGTTTGATGGTCTTTCCTTTGAGGCAGCCTATTCCCGTCTGTAGCATGGGGTGTTGCCTGAGGAAGTTCTCGACCTCGGATGTGTCGTCAACGTGGCATATGAATTTGACCACGCCCAGGTCTTCAGCCGCATCTCCGCTCAACAGGCTTTCAATTCCCGCCTTGACGACGTAGATCTTCGACCACAACTTCTGTTCGCCATGCTCAAGCGTGGTGCGGAACCTCCCGATGACAGGTAGAGGTTTCCGACTGCCGTAGGCAAATAGGCGAGTGTCTGTGGATTTTAGCTCGGGTCGTGGAGCGAGGGTTCGGAAAACGGTGGTTGGCATGACGTTTACCGAGGCCCCCGTGTCAATGGTCATTTGTATGTCCTGGCCTTGTATGTTGACCATGCATTTTCGTCGCCTGGCGGTTCTTTTTGACTGTGCTGGCCCGTGGTTTAGTGTGGATACTAAGTACACCTTTCGGCCCTTTCCTTCATTCTCCGTGCCTGCTGTTTGTCGTAGGGCTGAGAGGTCATCTCCTTCTTCTTCCGTCGAGGAGTTGACTACTGCTACCCTCCTCGCGCTGGCTTGTTTCTTTTTCTTCGATGACCCTTTCTCCTGGGATCCTTGTGGGGGTTGCAGTGGCGCGTTCACGGATCTGCACACTTTCGCGTAGTGATCCTTCCGGCCACATGCTCCGCACGTGGTGCCTTGCGCCGGGCAGTTTCGCCTTCCGTGCCTTTGGCCACCACACCATCCACATTCGGTTGGTCCTGGTGCTCGAGGCTGCCACCTGTTCTGGGTGTAACCGCTGCCATTTTCGCTCCTCGTTGATTGTCTGTCCGAGATCTGAGCAACCATCGCTGTGGACAGTGACGGCTGGAGTTTTTGTAGGGTCACTTCCATGTTGGCGGCCCTGGAGTGGGCAAGCTCCCTCTGTCGGCCCAGTTCCAGGATGCGTTGTAGAGGGATGCCCTTTTCACTGAGCACGAGACGCCTCAGCTTCTCCGAGTGAATTCCATTTATGATTTGCCTCCTAATCTCCCTTTCAGTGTTCGTAAACTCACACGACATGGCCAGCTTCCTCAGCCTCGTGTGGTAGGCGTCGAGAGTTTCGTCGGTGGCCTGGATAGTCGTGCAGAATATAAAGGTTTCATAGTCTGGATTTAGTTGCGGGAGAAAATGTGCTGTTAGAGCGTCCTTCGCACTCTGGTATGCATCTTGGCCGTCGTCCACATCCAGGGAGTTAAAAATGCGCAGCACCTCGTCGCCCACACTGAGGAGTAGATGAGCCTTCATCTTTCTGGATGACGTGACGTCCTTACATTCCATGGCCATCTCGAACTTCTGTAGCCATAGCTGCCATCTGGGCCCACTGGACGATGGGTCTGTGAATGGGTCAAATGGTTGGATCAACGTCGACGAGCTTCCCTGCGTGCGAGGCGGTGGTGACGCCATGGACAGGTTTGCCGCCATTCTGGACGGTGTGGAGTGTCCCGGGGTAGATAGCCCAGTCGCCATGGTGTTGCGTGCGCTCGGTCGCCGAGTGTCTGCCCTTCGGGTTCGTGCGTGCCCTGTGGTGAGGCAGCGTCTTACCGGCACATGTGCTCCGATGGATTGATGCAGGAGACGACGTGCTGGTGGTGACCGGGACGATGCGTGAAAAAAAACTTTTCTTTTTTTTTTTTTTTTTTAACCCCCGAGGATGAGATGTGGAAGGGGGAATGAAAAAGAGAAGAGGTGTGTTTCTGACTATCTGGAGGTGCGCTTCACGAACGAAGCATTTTTTTGATTGCAGCCCATTCCGAGCCCAGCAGCACTGCGAGCCGAGCTCTTGCTGCTCCCCTGCTTCCTGGAGGAGGCGGGGCCTATCGCGCACACGTGCGCGATCACGTGACTGGATCCCAACATTTACTGCCGGCATATCCGCCCGAGTGGCGTGTGTTTCTGACTATCTGGAGGTGCGCTTCACGAACGAAGCATTTTTTTGATTGCAGCCCATTCCGAGCCCAGCAGCACTCCGAGCCGAGCTCTTGCTGCTCCCCTGCTGCCTGGAGGAGGCGGGGCCTATCGCGCACACGTGCGCGATCACGTGACTGGATCCCAACATTTACTGCCGGCATATCCGCCCGAGTGGCGTGTGTTACTGACTATCTGGAGGTGCGCTTCACGAACGAAGCATTTTTTTGATTGCAGCCCATTCCGAGCCCAGCAGCACTGCGAGCCGAGCTCTTGCTGCTCCCCTGCTTCCTGGAGGAGGCGGGGCCTATCGCGCACACGTGCGCGATCACGTGACTGGATCCCAACATTTACTGCCGGCATATCCACCCTTGTGGCGTTAAGCCCTGGAGGCTGTAAGGGCTGGAGACGCTGTTCTGCTGTTCGGCGTGGACGGCGATTTCCATCTAGTAAGACTCACTTTCCTCCGGACCTATTGATCTGCCGGGTTGCTCTCTGCGCACCGACATAATATCAACTATATTGTTACTGTCATTGACTATTTTTTTCTTTTAATAATAGGAAATTGTGCTCTTAGAGACAGTGGAGCTGCAGACCAATATCTCTCATACTAATTGCTATTTTTTTACATCCGGCCACACTTAGTCTTTGGTTTTCCAGATTTAAGATTAACTTAGTATTTTATTTTTGGGGGTACCTGGTGGCAAAGTTTTATTTCTATAACGTTATCTCATCGTTTAAACACTGATTTTATTCAACCCTACGATGAGATCTGGTTTACGTAGCCAAAAAGGCCCTCTATTTTTACCAGACGCTATTTTAGCTGATCCGGCTTTACAGGTTGACCCCACTTGTATCATGGCTAAGTGCAGATTATCTAATACTGTGTCCTCAATCACTTCTAAGTCTCTTTGCATTGCTCCATTCTCGGTGGAATCTACCTCTCCCTCAAATAATGCCATGTCCCGCACCCTCACTTCGTTAAAGCCTACTATTTTAAACACCCTGGAACCTAGTATTCCATTAGCCACGCATAAAGCTATGATTCATAACCCTGAGACCACAGATGTCACTAACACTGTTTCTATAGCAGGCGATATTGTAGTACATAAAACTCCTAGAAAGCCTAAACTATACCAACAAGTACTTGGGCAGACATACATGGACAAATATATTTTAAAAGCAACTTCAACCAGCACAGAAATAAAACTCCCTAAAGTTTTTAGAGGCAATGCTATGCTAGATCACTCAGCAATGTCCACACAAGCTTTTTTTGGTGGAAATAATAATATCACTGATCTTAGCATAATTGAGTGTGCGGATAAAGTGATGAATCTGCCATTTACTACTGGAATTCCGGAAATTTCTAGATCCTCTTCTCAAGAACCAGTGGCTGATAATACACCCACCGCCCTTACTAACATTATTGAAGACACTGAAAACAACATACTGGATTATGATCCGGACTTAGCTCCTGTGCCTACTGATCAGAACCTAGTAAATTCTCCACAATTACACCATACATTAAAAGATGTGGATGAACGGATTCGATTGACGCACCCAACAGTTTCAGCCCTTAACGTTGTTCTGAGCTCCTTTGTTGAGCTTTATGACAATGTTTGGTCCGAGCTCAAATCTATCAAAATTGCTATGACAGAACTTAACCTGAAAATCGACTGTATTGGTACAGATGTCTTAGTGGATATTAATAACAAAGTGGACTGGATCGGCACTGAGTTTTCTCAGAGGTGGCCGGTGCAAGCTCCACAGGGCGAAAGCTCTCCAACCTCCCCTAGTCAAATACCCACTGTTAATACCCAAATTATAGAGATATCAGATAACAACTTGCCAGTGGAACCCTCTAATATTGCTGCGGCTCATGCTCAAGATTTACCAGCAATTCCGGCTGGTCTTGACACTTTTGCCATTTCTACAGGTTTACTGGCCGATCCTATTCAAAGTTTGCCTACTTTGATCCCCAATCCGCGTCAATCTAACTGCACTCTGTCCCCAGTTACTATAGTAAATGCTACTGGTAAAGAAATTCTTTCCGAACCTACTAAGCCCACGTCATCGGCTTTTCCCCGCAATACTGCTGAGGACCTATTTAATACTATAAAATTTAATACTATAAAATTTACTCAGTTGACAGAGCCCAATCCTATAACAAGCTTGTTCCCAATTCAGGGGCTTAAACGTACACAAGATAATGCTACTAAGTATCCAGCCCTCAAGAAATTGACGGCCCCACGTAAAACGCGCCTTATTAAGCGGAACTTGGCTACAAAACAAACCAACTTTCTCTTCACTAAATCTATTGCAAAGGTCCCTACTCCCTCGAACACTGCCTCTATTCCTAGGGGTAATTCACCGAATATCTTTAAGCCTCCAACAACCAAATTGGTTGATTCCATGGCTCAAACCGATAGTTGTAACCCTCCAGTTACTCATGTTCTAGACAAGTGGCCAGGAAACCCTCCAAAATTCTGTTTGGTTCCCCCCAAACAGTCTATAAGTGAAACTCTTCACGTCTCCCTTACTCCAAAACTGTGCCCTCTGTTACCACCTCAACAGGGATGTGGTACAGGCAAATTTAGGTCCTGTGAGCAAACTTTAATGGTTCCAATGGTTGCACAAGTGGCAAACCCCAGCAAATCACAAACTGTAGCCGATACTAGTAAACTTAAAACTTACGAAGCACCTCTGTTGGCTCCTGGCGTGGCTCTAGCCAGTGATACTGGCAATTTTAAGATCCAAGAAGAACTTCCTATTATTCCTTCCATTCCACAAGGTGTAAAACATACCAAATTTCATCAGGGGTGTGGTATTGGAAAATTTACAACTTTTGAAGTAACTCCTCTATCTAGTGTTAAGATCCAAGATACTGATCTAAATTTCTCACAGAGTTTGTCGGCCTCAAGGCCCAATCAAATCCCGGTTAACTGGGGCCCCACTTATTTGCAACCTCTCACGAATATAATACCTAACCAGCCCCTGCTCCCTGCCCTCCCCTTGGACGTGGGATCGGAGAGGGGATTCTCTCAGTATACCAACTATCAGCCCGCCTCTACCCACCCCACAATCTCTGCTGGCATTCGCAACCTGGTGGATCGCCTATATAAACCACAGGACAGACCCTTGCCCCCTGCTGCTGCCAAACATCTTGATCTAACCATGAAGGGTTCTCAAAATCTACCAGCGGGCACTTTAACATGCCAAGAATTTATGAACAATAAGAAACCTAATTCTTTACACCTGATAAAGATTCAAAGCCTGCTGAAATTGGAAGAGCCTGTCTGTTTGAATCGGTGTAATTTATTATCTATCTTTTCTGAAATCCCAGCCCTTGCTCTTATCTCCTCTAAGGATATTGATAGAGTGGCCTTCCTTGATTGTAATTCTTTGGATATGAGCATGCTGTTCCTTGCGTCACCACTTGTTAAAGAACTGATTCTTACTCAAAAAGACTCTCTGAAGGAACTGGGATTCAGAGTTGAAGCGGCTGCAGCATGGGAACTGTCGACCAACGGGCCCCCTTTCCCACAATTACCAGTTAAACCATTAGGGGCCCACGCAGGTGGCCAGAATTCCCTGCCCATACCAATAACCTCATTGAATCAACAAAACAAAGACGTTGACTGGGCTGCCATCATCTCCACCCTGTGGCAAAAACTTGTGCCTTAGGCTTACCCCCCCCAAATCTGACCTCAGATACTCAGCCGACCTTCTGTATAAAATCTTGGAATTCCAGAGGCAATCAACATCTATTCTCGAATTTGGAGTGCCTACAATTGTTGAGAGTCGCAAATGTTATATGTATCCAAGAGACTTGGATGACCTCAACCCCTTGCTTAGATGGCTTCCAAATTTTCGATCAGCCGGCCCAATATAATTCGAGGGGTAGACCTTCGGGTGGTTTATTGGTGGCAGTGGATAACTGCTTTGGGCTAGCCGGCAAGGTTCTTTTGGGTCTCCCCTACGGGGCACTGGGGGTAGTTTTGAATTCAAGTACTGGCCAACTAAAATTACTAATTATCAACATCTACTGGCACTCAGGGGTTGGTGAAGTTAAGTTGTTTGTGTCTCTTATCTCGCAGATTATTTTGGAGTGGATGCTGGCTAATGATTCAGGTCATGTACTACTAGCTGGGGATTTGAACTGTGATTGTTTATTCAATTACTCTCCATGGGTATTATGTGATCCCCCTGATCGATGTGATAAAAGGAAAAAACTGGCTAGTCAAACTTGGTACACTGAATTGGGCAATCTAGGTTTACAACCTCTACGTGACCTCTCTCAACCCTATTCAAATCCTATTTGCTACACCTGGCGGCGGGGGTTGTCCACCTCTATGCTCGACTACATCTTTGTGGATGATTATCTTCTTACAAGATGCTCGAAGTTTGAAATCTTCCTGAATCCATGGAGTGACCATGGTATATTAACGGCAACTTTTAACATCTGCCTGATAAAGGGGCGGCTTTGCCATTCGACCGTGGTCTCTCCAAATTCATCAGGATCTGCTATTCGGTGGTCCCCTAAAAACATTGAAATTCTGAATGCTAAACTATGGGACATGCTTAATAAGACTACTCTGGACTGGAAATTGGCTACTTTTAATTCTGCAATGGTCACTACCCTAATACAAGTGGCAGTAGATGATATTGGCACTAGTCTTGTAAGCCGAATTCCAGTCATTAGGCATTTACATCAATATAACTCTGAGGTGGCAGCAGCAAAAACCATTAAGAACAAAAACATTAGGAAACTACAAACTACAATAAGCGACTTGTCCTCTCGCCTAATCCTTATTAAGAAGGTTAAACAAACCTACAAGAATTTTTGTAAAAGAATTAAACACCAGTTATTACAACAAGACTCGGAACTAATGTTACAGGTTATCGTGAAGGCTAATGTGGGAGCCTTCTGGCAGATCGTTAATGGACAGGATGGTAACCAGGCCATTGCTGAACTTAATCCAATTGCGGAACAAGGCTGGCTGGAGTTCTATACAAATAGATTTGCTCCTAGCCCCTTAGCGGCAATGACCAGCTTTTCGGACTATGACCCATCAGCCCCTTATCCTAAATGGGATCCTCCGTTAGAGATTGATACAATCCTGGAGTTAATCCACAGGTGTAAGCGATCAAGAGCCCCTGGCCCGAATGGGCTAACGAACAATACCTTCAAAGCAGACCCGAACCTTTGGGCCAATCTTTTATGTATGGAGTTTCGGGATATCTTGCAAACTGGGACATGTCCTAGCTCTTGGTCCACTGCACATGTGATCCCGATCTTCAAATGCGGTAGTAGGTCCGATCCCAAAAACTATCGGCCCATCGCTTTGATTGATGCGGACTGTAAAATGTTCTCTGCTTTTCTTCTCTCACACCTAAGGGATTGGGAAAAAACTAGCCATCCTCTGAGCCCCTTTCAAACGGGCTTCCGTAAAAACCACTCAACTAACATCAATGGACTGGTAGTTAAGTGCATTCAAGAGACTGCCTGGAGCTCAACTAGGGGACCTATTTTTATGGCCTCAGTGGATCTCTCAGCAGCCTTTGACTGTGTTGACCGAAATAGGCTTTGGCAAAAACTCCACGCTTGGGGCCTGCCAAGGGGCTTAATTGGCCTACTGGAGGGGGTATACAACAATTCTACCGTTCGAATCCGGTTAAACAAAAAGGGGGACATGTCTGATGCTGTTCGCACTCATCGTGGGGTTAGACAGGGTTGTGTGCTAGCCCCCTGGGTGTTTAATCAATATGTTTCAGACGTAGCAGAGCACCTTGTGAAAGAGGGGCTATTAGCGCCGTGTATTGGTACTTTGAAGCTTATTTGGTTGGCGTATGCGGACGATTTTGTTCTATTCGATTTAACCAAGGTGGGGTTACAGCGGTTGTTGGACGTATTCGCCAACTATGCCCAACTCAATGGTTTGAATATTAATCCTGCGAAAACCAAAATCCTTGCCTTATCTAAAGGGGTTGTTAGGAAGAAAACTAACCTCTGGAAGCTAGGAGGTGCAACTATAACCTGCTCCACTTCCCTTACTTACCTGGGCTATTATCTGGGAGCAAGTAGAGGCTCAAAAGGGCAGAACCTTCTTCTCCTGCATAAAGCTAAGGTATTGGCCAGTCAGGTCCTTAAAATTGACCGTAAATATGGCCGATTTTCCATTAGACCTGCTTTACTCTTTTTTGAGGGGAAAATCGCACCAAAATTGACATACGGCCTAGAGCTAGGTACTCGGCTAACCATCGCTAAATTGGATGGTATTGAAGGGGACATATGGAGACGGGTTTTACTCATCCCCAATGCAGTTCCCCTGGCTGCCATTCGTTTCGAGCTGGGCTATATCTCTTTAACAGCACGTGTTGATTGGAGGAAGCTGCTGCTTTATGCTAAACTGAAGGCCCCTACTGCCAACACGCTATATGAACTGGCTGGCAATAACATCTACCGATCTGGATTTTTATACAAATTTGCTATGCTTTGTGAAGATATTCTGGCCAATATCGGCTCAGATTTAGAGCAACTAATCACTAATCCCACTAAAACTAAAATGAAGCTGTGGGACTTTGACTGGTGCCGGACTGTGGATGCCTTTCATGCATATACTTCAATGTCACACTTGGCTCATGAACATAAAAAAAGA
Source organism: Ambystoma mexicanum (assembly GCF_040938575.1). Taxonomy (NCBI): domain Eukaryota; kingdom Metazoa; phylum Chordata; class Amphibia; order Caudata; family Ambystomatidae; genus Ambystoma; species Ambystoma mexicanum. The sequence continues at coordinate 1,466,721,752 of NC_090931.1, read as the reverse complement.
GGTATTCTTTCTTCAATTCTTAAAATCTTCCCAAATCGGGAACACAGACATACACTACTCAAACTACGGTGGAATATTCTACCTACTTTGGATACTAAACTGAGGTGGAAACAGATTACAGCGGCTAACAGTTTCTGCAGATTTTGCGGCTTAGTCCCTGAAACGGCTAAACACCTCATTTTGTTCTGTACCCATCTCCATGTTCTGAGAGACTCTTGTTTGAATGCCTTGAAATTACAACTCCTAGGCCTCTCGACTGACCTAGTATGGCAACGCTGTCTGTGTATTGGAACAAGTAGGGAGGGTTTGGCCTTATCTAGTTTTATTCGTAACCTCCATCTTGAATAGATATTTATCTGCTGTTACCATGCTGTCCCAAGATATAGGTTAAAGATATAGGTTAATTTGCTGCTACTGCGCTTGCTCTTGTTTGTTCTTGTAATTCTAAATACTCTCAACTCTTTGTAATACTCTAAATATGTAATTATGTAAATTTGTAATTGTGTATCTATTTATTTTATGTGCTGATTTTATGTGTTGATGCTCTTTGTAAAGGTTTAATAAAACCATATACAAATTAAAAAAAAAAAAAAAAAAGAAGAGAAAAAAAATTTTTTTTTTTGGGGTGGGGGTCACGTGGTCGTGGGGGCCCCCACCGGGTGTCCAAAAATGTACACGGAGCGACCGTGTGGTCTCCGCGTGCGAACTCGCGTTGGAGCGCGTGGATGCTCGCTCACTTCCTCGTCGCCATTGTTAAGTCGTGCTGTTGCCGGAGGCCCAGCACGAGGGGCTGGCTCCGGTCCAAGAGGCCGCATGGCCTGGAGCGCGGCCTAGGCAGGAGAGCTCACAAGAAACACACACACACGCTGGCTTAGCTTCGCCCGGAACTACCTCCCACTCAGGGGGCGGGGCTTTTATTAACTTGCCCTACGTCACCGCGCTGCGGGACGTAGGGCGGATATAACAGTCACAAGTCAAGTGAATCTCTGAAGGGTTGGTGAGGCTGCCACAGGGTCATACGCATATAACGCTGGTACTTCTGCAAGGCCAATGAGGCTTAGGCAGAGTTGGTAACATGAAATGTGAGTCTTGTGATAATCGTTCGTCCCCTGCACTTGGGAAAGGGACCGTCACAGAACGGTAGTACCCAATTTGATCGTTTCAAATTGATCGTATGGTACTTCTGGCTGAATTCAGCCCGTACCATTCGATCGATTGGAAACAATCAAAGTGGGTAATCGCTACCAAACACGGGGAGCAGGGGTATGCCCCGCTACCTATGTTTGTTAGTGATGGCCTTTGGGGGTAGCAGGAGTGTCCCCCACTTCCGGAAGTTTGGAGGCGGGGGGGGGGAGACGAAAAAAAAAGAGGGACCTTGCGGCATCGTATCCGACCTGCATAGGAGGGACAGAACTGATGCCTCAGGGTCAGAAGAAAACCGGACGTCAAAAAGTAGGTAAGGGGTGCTTGGTGGATGTATTGGGGGTTGTGGGGGGTTAAGGTTTGGCGGGATTTGGGCGCAACAAAATTGTCTTTGCCACGAAGAATTCTGCCACGGCCAAATCGTATACATCGCACAGGACAGCCCAGCTGAGTCTTACTTGGCCTCTCAGTGGACATCAAGACATCCAGAACAATTGGCAAAACCACTGGCACAAGAACTGTAACTCCCAGAAGTCCCCATCTTTGACAGAGGTAAACACTGGGCCGGATCTGTGATAATCATCTGCAGATTAGGAGGGAGGAGCACCCTAGGAAGTCCCCAGTCAAGTTCTGGAGCGTAAGAAGAACTCTGCAGTGCATGTCCCAAGTCCAAACTAAGCTGACAGACCAAACAGGGAAGTACTACATCCCAAGTACAAACTAAGCAGGCAGGCCAAACGGGGAAGTACTACATCTCCCATAATCCCACTTTTGCACAAGAAAAACCTGAAATGGCTCTGAGATCCTCAAATGCACAATCAAGCGCTGGAAGACTATGGGAAAGAACTCAGCATCACAAAGAGATGCTTCCTACACCCCAGAGCGGACGTACATTGGGACATGACACCCTGTTAGAAAAGAATAATAATATACATCTTTCTTAGCCCTAACCAAACCCCTTTTTGTGATCACAATCCTATTGTTTTAGTAATGTTCAAAAAGGGGTCGCATTTGTCAGTCATCGAGTAAAAACTAAATGGAAATGTGTTTGTTGCTTTTCTGTCAGTCATTACAAGAAAAGACTGGGTCTGTGTAAAGGGCATATTTTAGCCGCCTGGTGTTCACTGATAAATTTAGGTTAAACAACATTAAGGACATAACCTCCCATTCATCAAAGGAAGAAAAGCTGTTCCAATATGGTTCCGTTCTCTTAACTAAATGCTATGTAAATACTGACTGTACTAAGCAAAGGTTAGTTACACCCCGAGTCATAGTGTTCAGCCCTTCCATTTTTGTTAAACACACAAAAGGTATATTTTAAAGGTTGTGCAAAAAGGGTGACCATTGTTGGAACGAAGGGCAGGTGGATTCTGTGTTTAAGACCTCAAACATAAGTCACCATCCATCAACTGGGGGATAAAGTAGATGGTTAAGCTATAAACAAAGCAGAGATAGCAAATACATTCTGTTATAAAATGTGTCTGTGAACGGGCAGTTTACGGAACAGGTAAAAATCCAGAAGGGTACAAGACAAGGCTGCCCTTTATCACCCCTAATTCTTGCCATGGCAATGGAAGCATTGGCAGCCATGATTAGACAGGATCAAAACATCCTGGGAAAAGAAAGTATAGAAGAGACACACAAAATTGCTTTGTATGCGGATGACATCCTATTGTTTTTGAGAGACACAAAACGAACCCTGCCGCAAATGATGGCTAGATTACGAGAATTTGCAGCAGTCTCAGGTTTAACTATCAATTTCGATAAGTCTAAAACCCTTAACATAACAGATAACCAGAAATAAATAAAATAACTGAGTGGGGTCACCCGCTAACCTGGGAAGAGAAGGGAATAGAATATCTGGGAATAACATTAACAAAGGGGTACAAAGAACTATATAGAGCAAATATTCCGATATTGTGGAATCAGTTAACAGAAGAGCTACATAGATGGGACACACAGGAACATTAATGGTTCGCAAGAATAGCGGCGGTCAAAATGACAATAATACCCCGATTATTACATGTAATCAGCTCACTTCCTATAACCATTCCAACCCAGATAATAATAATTTTGCATTTATATAGCGCTACGAACCCTCAGGTATCTGAGCGCTGCTTATTATTACCCATGGCGTGTGGTGCTCATTTATCGACCTTGGAAGGATGAAAGGCTGAGTTTGGCCCTGCCGGGATTCGAACCTGCGTTAGCAAGCTCTGCACGGATGTCGAAGCGAGCGCTCTACTCGCTGTGCCTCTTGACCGGCACAGTGATGATTAAGACCCTGCAGAGAGAGATCTTCTCGTTCATATGGCATAAAAAGCAGCCTAGGATTTAGTGGTCGGTCCTCCTCCGCTCAACATGGATAGGAGGCCTGGGGGTCCCAGATGTGATATTTTGACAGCCCAAATAGTGCCCATGTTACATTGGTAAGAATCCGAATAAAAAAAAGGCTGGAGCAAACTTGAGCAGGAGGTGACCTCCATCTCCCTGGCGGCATTACAAGCAATGGAAAATGGGAATAGAGGAGCTGGAGTCTGATTATTAGAAGCAACAAAAAACTCACTCTAGGGATGGGATCAAGCCTTAAAATGGGCGGGAACAACCCCAGGATTAGGCCCTCATAGCCCAATGTGTTATAACGTGGATTTCACCGCTGGAAGGAAGGTAAAATACTGGGAGGGATGGGAAGGAAAGGATAAATTGAAATGGGAAGATTTCTATTTCAATGGAACCCCATTATTGTTCGAGAAACGCAAACAGAAATTTCACATAGGAGAGGGAGAGAGGTACAAATACATGCAAATCAGACATTGGATCTCCCAAAGGAATGTAAGGAGGGCAGGCACAAGGACACCACTGGGGTTGGAGTTAACCCTGCAGGAAGGGTCTACGGGTAAAGGGATATCAAGAATTTACAAGTTATTAGATAGACGCAATATACAGGGGACCTCCCCTACATGGCTAGATGGGAGGAAGACTTCAGGGTTACTATTTCGGAGGAAGAATGGGGACAAATATGGAGGAGAGTCCAAAAAAATCTAATTGTACAGCTATAAAACAGTCGGCATACAACATTTGTCACAGTTGATATCTGACTCTCCAATGGTTACAAGGAAAGAACATAAATTGCCCCCCCCAATGTTTGAGACAATGTGGGGCTATAGGAACCCTGGGTCACATGTGGTGGACATACCCCAAAGCCAGAATATATTGGAAAGAGGTGCTGGGACATATTAAACAGATCACAGGGGCCCAATTACTAGACTCACCAGTGGTGATAATGCTGGGTGCAGAAGTATACAGAACCTACGCCGCAAGTGGGGCAACAGCAGCACTTATCACACACCTACTCTCGACGGCGCAAATGACCTTGGCTCAGAATTGGAAGGTAGCAGAGGGTCCTATACTGGCATGTTGGTGGGTCAAAATCTGGGGAGTATTAGCAATGGAGAAGATATGTGCGATTAAAACAGGGACCTATGAGAAGTTTCTGAAGACGTGGCTCCCTTTTCATGAATATGCCAAAGAAAAAGAGCATCACTTCCATAGGCTGAAAATGCTAACAAACATGAGTGCATTATAGAGCTGAGAAGGGACTATTATATGGACCACCGCCTTGATAAGCACTGCAAGCCAGACAAAATATCTGTGAGAAGCCATATATTGTTGAGGTAATGGGAGGGAAAGAGAGTGGGCTGGGGGGGTGATAAGTTACTTTATGTTGGGCCGTCAGCCCGGTTTATTGAAAAATACTAAATGAGCTCACTGCGACATTCAACCACAATCGAAAAACCAAACGCTGAAAACGAAATGTATGATGAATAAAATACGTATATATTGTATGTAATGTATAACATATGGTGGCACAGAGTTATACAAAAAAAGTATAAAAAAAAAAAAGAAAATGCTATTTGTCCTGCCCGCTTGGATTTAGACATATTATTGTGTAAGCAGTTTAACCATATTTACATCATTATCTTTTGCAAATGAATTACAAATGACCTATGTTGATGCAGGCACCGTTGTTTGTATGAATAGTGCCATGGTGAACCATTCAGGCACTACACTTCTCCACTCTCCATGAAATACTTGTCGTGGATGAACCTGAAGTCTTCTCGAGTGTATGAGGTGCACAAAATAAATCTTACCTTGCAATTTTGAAACTCTATCTCAGATGCTCTACTTTGTTTGAATTACAGCGCTTATTGGTCTCAAAATGGCGCTCAATGTGGGGCCCCACCGAGGATGAGGGCACCTTGGCTAGACGTAACAGAGAGGAACCTGCCGAATGGACTGCTTGGTTTCAGGGAACCCTGCTATCATGGTCATTTTAATGGCGTGAGTTTGGCACGCATGTTTGTGGAGTTTAGTGGAGCTTGGCAGAGTGAAGGCTCCAATGGGCTCCCCCAATCGACCACAGCCTTGCACGCAACATCACACCTTGAAATCCAGATCCAACGAAACAGCTGGGAACCAACCCAATGCGAGCTGCACACCCACGTTATCTGACCCCTGTGTTTGGGTTGATGCGGCGGACTCGAATGAAAATCCATCTAACACAGCCATGGAGGTGAGTGTTCTGCTGTGTGAACCGCCGCACATTGAATGTAATAACACGATCTTCAAACCCTTAAATGGAACACAGGTTGCCACCAAAACAGAGACAGGGGTGGGACCAATGGTTCGTTTGAAAAACTCTGACAAATGTATGTTCGATTCCTTGTTTGGAACTAGAGATGTGTCACAAATCGAAGATGTTTATTTGCCCAACCTTGATGATTATTCATTTAATGGAAAAAACAATACCACAATGCGAAAATACTGTACACCTAGATTGCCTTGGCGATGAGATACTACAGCTACCACATTTAATGAATATTCGCAATCAGTCCCCCGTGACATCTGCATGTCATAGCATCCCGATGACGGAAGATATTTTTGCTCTTGTCCCAGGTGATGATATAAACGACTTGCTGGGCACGGTTGAGGACTATGTGAGGAAATTGGAAACAGAATCCAAATCAAAGGAATTCTATGTGGCTCCCATGGAGGATTTAAAAGTGCGTGCTGCAAATGCCAAACTGATTTGGCAACAAAAGTTTGCGTAGACGAACATCACAATAAATACTGCGGACCCAGTTCACCACCCAGACTCTCAACGCACGGTCTGATTATCTCTAGACATCACAGAAATCGAATAATTAATATTGAACCATGAACAAAGGAACCTAGTATGTGGTCACATGCTGACACATTTTCCAAGAAACTTAAAAGATAAGATGACATCAACTCCACTGCTACATCGCCCTCAATCATAATTTGATGCCGACACGTCTGCACACCAACATAAAAAACACTCTGAACCATCTTCCTGTCATGAACCGTCGCCTACGTCCTTTCTGGACTTCGTGGTCCCTGACACATAGGGGATTGAATGCAGTAATCCTTCCAACATGGCCGCCGGATACAGAGCGCTGTTTGCCAGTCCTCGCGTTCCACGCTCTGCGCTCTACTAAACAGACACGCCCCCGCGGCACTGCGCGTCTGAACGCTACCGCTTGCTGTAGATGGACGTGTGTTGCCAGAGTTCGCTCGGGGCTTTCATCTGCATCCTGTTTCCCGGATCCTTAAATTTCCCTTCCTTCCTTCCTTTCCTCAATACTTACCTTTAACTTCCTGGATTTTCGTCCGCACTCGGGTCACAGCGTTCCGTGTCTCCGAGCTCGGACATTGCTCCTTCCTGGTCTCCGTCCTGGACATCTGAACTTATCCTGGAGTTGGATTGCCATCCTCACGCTGGAATCCGAAGTCCAGCGCACGGGTCTATACAAATCCCGGACCGTGCGAAAGAAGTCACCAAGGAAGGTTGCAAGCAAACAACAAAAACAGGTGAGTAGGGGAGAGACTTGTGACAGATTGAGAGGCCTAAAAAAGATACAGGCACAGAGATGGAAGCCGCGGTTCAAGATATCATGCGAGGCATGCAGGAACTAACCACAGAAGTTCAGAATCTTAAGGCTGAGAATGCTGCATTAAAACAGCTAGTCTTGTCACGTGACTCTGCAACTAAGGAAAGTGTGTTATTGGGAGGAGTAGTGGACAAATTTGATGGTTCTTCAAAGACCCTCCAAGCCTTCCTTGATTCATGTTTGGTACACTTCACCTTCAAACCCTACTACTTTTCCACCCCTCGAGCAAAGGTGGGGTTCATGATCTCACACCTCTCGGGTAACGCCTTGACCTGGGCAACCCCCCTAGTCAATTCGGGCGACGCCCTCCTGGATAATTACGATGGGTTCGTGGAAGCCCTAAAGGCCATGTTTGATCGCCCAGAGCAGGTTTACAGCGCTCAAGAACGCTTACTTGAATTTCAACAAGGATCCCAGGATATGCTTACCTATGTGACCCGCTTTAAACAACTTGCAAAGGAAGCTGATTGGTCTCAAGAAGCCAGCTTCACCCTCTTCCGAAGAGGCCTGAATGAAGAAATAAAGGACGAGTTAGCCAGGGTAGCTCGCCCAAACTCCTTCCAGGCTCTTATGGACCTTTTCTTGCAAATCGACTTTCGAAACCAGGAAAGAAAGGCGGAGAAAAAGAAATCCAAATCAACCTTCCAGAAGGCAACCACAGACCACTCAATCAGACCAGAAGCCACAACTTCTCCTACCTCATATCCAGAACCCATGCAACTGGGGGCCTTCCGTGGACCCATTACCCCACAAGAAAGAATGCGCCGAATTCACACTGGCCTATGCATGTATTGCGCCTCCGATAAACATCTCGTGAGAGAGTGCCCTATTGCTCCTCCACGGTGTTCGGGAAACGCCAGCTCCCGATCCTAGGTGGGGCACAGTTTCGGGAGAAAGATGTCTGCTCCAGATCAATTCCTTCCTTGAACTCTCCTGGACAAAATAATCTTGTGATTCTACAGGCAGTCCTATCGCCTTCCAAGAAATAATCTTACCCCATCCTGGCATTAGTGGATTGCAGAGCCATGGGCATATTCATAGATCATGATTGGGTCACTTCTCACAACATTCCACATGAAACTCGAGAGACAATGCAACCTGTAGAAGCTATTGATGGGAGACCCCTGTCTACGGGACCCATAACCCTTCAAACTAAAGAGATCCTACTTTCCATAAACCAACATCAAGAGAGGATCAAATTTGACATCATAAGGTCGGCCCACTATCCAATGGTTCTAGGCAGGCCCTGGTTAAGCATAACCCCTACATCAATTGGACAGCAGGTTCCTTGTTTCTTGGTTCTGAACATTGTATGTCCCACTGTTTATCACAAGACACTGTTTATCACAAGACACCTTACCAAGGTCCTCTGAAGACTATCAAGAAACTCTGCAAATTCCAGTCAATGCTTCTAACATCATTCGGATTCCCAGGGCCTATCAGGCTTACACAGATGTATTCTCGACAGCCATTGTTCAAGCTCTTCCACCACACAGACCTGAGGATTGTGCCATTGATACTGAACCTTCAGCAGTAATCCCTTTCGGGAGAATGTTTATTTTGTCAGAACCTGAAAAAAGGGCCCTCCGGGAATACTTGGATACCAACTTGGAAAATGGAACTATACGACCATCCAAGTCCCCGGCGGGCGCTTCTCTATTTTTTGTCCCCAAGAAGGTTTCCAAGGAGCTTAGACCATGCCTAGATTATCGTGGCCTTAACCAGAGTACTCTCAAGGATCGTTACCGATTGTCTCTCATCTCGGATATCCTGGAAGCAGTCAGAGGTGCAGTCGTCTTCACGAAATTAGATCTCAGGGGTGCCTACCACCTTATTCGTATAAAGGAAGGTGACGAATGGAAAACAGCCTTTAGAACACCCTTTGCCCATTTTAAACACTTGGTTATGCCCTTTGGACTTGCTAATGCCCCAGCAATCTTCCAACGTTTTATGGATCGGGTGTTTTCTGATATGCTGTTCCTCTTCGTTATTGTATATCTGGACGACATACTGATATACTCCAAGGACCACCTGAAATATGAAGAGCACGTAAAGACAGTCTTACAACGTCTACATGAACACAAACTCCTGGCTAAACCCGAGAAGTGTCTCTTCCATGTATTGACTGTTCACTATCTCGGATTTTTTCTTAGCCCAAAAGGAATTGGAATGGACCCCTCAAAGGTAAATTCCATTCTATCCTGGCCTGTTCCAACCTCTGTAAAACAAATCCAATCTTTCCTAGGGCTTGCTAACTTCTACCGGGCATTCATACCAGCATTTTCTGAGATTGTGCATCCCATTGTTACATTGTTAAAGAAAGATATACGCTTTCGGTGGACCTCTGCCCAAGAGTCGGTGTTCCAGCGGTTGAAGTCGGAGTTTACACAAGCTCCCATCCTAGCTCAACCTGACATTGATCGACCCTTTCTTGTCGAAACTGATGCTTCCAATTACGCCATTGGGGCAGTCCTGAAACAGGAACTTGGCGACAAGTTAGAACACCCTATCGCCTATCTTTCTCGCACCTTGACCCCAGTGAAACTCATTATTCCGTCCTGGAAAAGGAACTGCTAGCCATCCGTCAAGCCTTCACTGATTGGCGTCATCTTCTTTTGGGAGCCAAACACCCGCTACAAGTCCGCACGGACCATCGGAATCTTCAAGTCCTGCAATCCCTAGAATATAGAAACAGTCGCCAAGCCCGTTGGGCCTTCTTTTTGCCCAATACCAATTTCAAATCCATCATGTTCCTGAAACACATAACATTATAGCCGATGCCTTATCCAGACGTCCTGATTATGAACCCCTTGGAGACCGGACCTTTCCTAAAATGTTTCCCCACACAATATTTGTTGCCCAAGCAATTACCCTCCTGGAGGATATTCAAATTCAAACCCAGTCCTCTGAACCTTGGAAGGAGTTTAAGAGAAACAATCGGTGGAATCTCAAAACAAAGGACAGATACCTGTTCAAGGACAATCGCTTAGTCATTCCCACTCCTGGACTGAGACAAAAGATCATAAGCCTATGCCACAATAGTTTTCATTCAGGGCATCGTGGCATCACCAACACTCTCCATCTAATACAAAGACAGTTTTGGTGGTCAGGGATGAAGGATGACATCAAGATCCATATCTGTTCTGATCTTGATGGTTGTGCAGATTAATGAATACCTCCGTCCCCAAGTACCACACAGGCAGAATGGCCAATCACTGCCTGTGCAATCTTTGAGGCCACAGGTGAAGTGAGCCGTCAATCTGGAACCAGGAACGCCGGAAGGACCCCCTGAGCGCTGTAATGCAATAGATGGTTATCAAACAAGGTGCAATGATGATAATGTCATATGAAAACAAGTTGTAATAAGGCTTGCCTAAGTGTAATGTAAACAAGGCTGCAAAGGATGGGATGTATCAGGGGATCAACAGCAGAGTCAATGGGTCGGTATCCAGTGAGGCTTGGATGACAGTTCAACACCTGGGTCAAGATGAATCTGCACAATAGTCCAGAATCCAAAAACAAGATAAAAAACCAGTGGTTGCAAGGCCAAAAAAAGTTCCAGGCAAATGGCATTCCGTTATGCATTCCGTTGAGAGTGTCCGAGGTCAATACCAGTAGAAACAGATCCAGGGCAATGGTAACAGATGCAAGGAGAAGGACGAAGACAAATCTGTGAAGCAGTCCGTGGTCGAGGTGCCAAAATATCCAATGAGATTCAAAACGCCAAACAGTCCTTAAGAGGCAGCTGAGAAGCACTGACTTCGTGGCTTCCGATGCTTTTAACTGCTAACAACAGTCACATGATGTGCATCACGGAAGAGTGAAGAAAATCACGTGCTGGCAGATGATGAATGTCATTGGTAGTCATTCACCTCACGTGATGCGTGAATCTCCGTGTTCCTTGGCGGCAATGCGTAAGTTTCCATGGAAGATGCCACAGCACTGAGGGTCGAAAAACTCCCGGAGTGCCAGTCAGCGCTCTCCGTTGTCGAGCGGAATGCCGTTTCTTTGCGCCATTATGAGAGGTGACTGTCGTGCCATGTAGGTACGGGCTGATCTGTGTAATTGTGGATTGTTTAATGCGTGGACTGGGAGACGTGACAGAGCCCCCCCTAAAGGCCCACAACCCCGTGGGTAGGAAGGATGGTCCCGATGGAAACGAGCAACTAGGTGCGGAGCATGGACATCCCGGGAAGGGACCCAAGAACGCTCCTCAGGACCGTAACCCAACCAGTCCATGAGGTACTGTAGTTGACCCCTACAAAAACGAGACCCCAGAATGGCACTGACCTCAAAGACATCAAGAGAGGAGACCGAGACAGGGGCAGGGGGTGAGATGACACGAGTAGCGGCAAGATAAGGCTTGAGCAGGAAGACATGGAAAAAAGGGTGTAAACGCCATACAGAGGGGATTGAGAGGCGTAGGGCCACAGGGTTCAGGACCTTGGCAACCCTGTAAGGGCCAATAAATCGAGGAAGCAACTTGCGGCAGCCAGGAATATGCAAATGGCGGGTCGATAACCAAACGCGATCACCCACATGATAGTCAGGGGCTGCCACCCGTTTCCTGTCCGCTTTCGCCTTCATAGACACTTGGGCCTCACGTAAATGGACAAGGGTTTGGGCATGAACCGAGACAAGGTCGCGGGCACAAGCATTAGCAGCAGGAGCAGCAGAGGAATCAAAATCTGGGAAAGGAAGGGTCCGGGGATTTCGTCCGTATAATGAAAAGAAAGGGGAGAAGCCTGTGGGAGAATGTCGGGAGTTGTTGTATGAGAACTCAGCAAGATGGAGCAAATTCAGCCAGGTGTCTTGAAACTGAAGGGTCAGGCAACATAAGTATTGTTCTAGGGCCTGGTTCACCCTTTCCGTCTGCCCATCGCTTTCCGGGTGGTATGCGGAGGAGAAGCGGGCATCAATAACAAGAAGTCTAGTAAGGGCTTGCCAAAAACGTGACGTGAATTGTGAGCCGCGATCTGATACTATGACCTGTGGTAAACCAAAAAGACAAAAAACTGACTTAAAGAACATCTGGGCCAGAGTAGGGGTAGAGGGTATACCGGTACAGGGTATAAAACGGGCCATCTTGGTGTAGGAGTCAACGACTACCCAGATTGTGTTATAACCCTGTCTGAGGGGCAGATCCGTGACTAGATCCATAGAAATAGTATGCCAAGGTCTGGGAGGAATAGGCAAAGGCTCGAGTAGACCTAGCGGACGGCCCCAACGTGATTTGCAATGGGCACATATAGAGCAGGTGTTTACGTAGGCCTCCACGTCACGCCGCATCAATGGCCACCAGCACCAACGTTGCAATAACTCAAGGGTGCGTAGCTGTCCAGGGTGTCCATTGATGGCGGCCTCATGTGACCAAGCAAGCGCCTGATTGCGTACATCAGTCGTGGGGAGAAAACGTTTTCCTTGATTGAATGGCAGTCCCTCCTAAAGTACCAAGTTCCATTCTGCCAATGAGTGTGGATATCGTGAAACCCACTGCCTGATGGTAGAAAGCATGGGTAAGGATGGAGTGCATATACAAATGACATGACCTTCACCTAATAGAGTATCAGGAAACAGAGGCAAGGATTCCCCCCCAGGAGAACGAGAAAGCGCATCCGCCTTGCCGTGGGTTGTACCCGGCCTGTACTTCACTACAAAATCATACGCTGCAAAGAAGAGATGCCAGCGTACCTGTCTGCTATTTAAGCATTTAAGAGAAGCCAAGTCTTGTAGGTTCTTGTGGTCTGTATACACCACGGTTTGATGTTTTGCCCCCATAAGATGGTGTCGCCATGTCTGTAATGCATCTTTAATGGCCAGTAATTCTTTTTCAGTAACCGTGTAGTGCATTTCTGATGATGTGAACTTTCGCGAGTGATACGCTATAGGATGCAGCTGTCCCGTGGCTGAACAGGGTTGAGAAAGCACTGCCCCTAGTGCAAAGGAAGAGGCATCTGCTTCCAGGACAAACGGGAGTTCCGGATCAGGGTGTTGGAAGTACAGGGGCGGTGATGAATCTGGATTAAAGGGCTTCAAAGGCTTTTTGATGCTCCACCGTCCAACAAAAAGGGACAAGAGGACTGGTCAGGGCAGTTAGTGGGGACACAATGGAAGAAAAACCAGCGATAAAACGCCGGTAAAAATGAGCAAAACCAAGAAAAGATTGTAACTGCTTGAGGTTGATCGGGGCAGGCCACTCTATGATAGCACAGACTTTTGACTGATTCATGGATAGGCCTCCAGGTGTTATGTGGAAACCTAGAAAATCCACCTCCTTAGTGTGAAATAAGCATTTTTCAGCTATCGCGAACAGGGCATTTTTCTTGAGGCGTGACAATACTTCTTTAACATGGACAATATGTTCCTCCAAGGAGGATGAGAATATCAGGATGTCGTCCAAGTAGACCACTACGTATATATCAAGAACGTCACTGAACACTTCATTGATGAAGCGTTGGAATGTGGCAGGGGCGTTGCATAAGCCAAAGGGCATCACAGTATACTTCAACAGGCCTTGTCTGGTGCAGAACGTCGTTTTCCACTCGTCTCTGCGGCGCATGCGGACCAGATTATACGCGCCCCGAAGATCTAATTTGGTAAAAGTGGATGCGCGCATCAATCTGTCTAGTAATGTGGAGATTAGTGGAATGGGATACCTGTTCTTTATGGTAATAGCATTCAGCCGTCTGTAGTCCACACAAGGACGTAAATCTCCTTTTTTCGGCGCAAAAAAGATGGGACTAGCAGCCGGAGAACAGGAGGGTCGTATATGGCCTAATCGTAAGGCTTCTTGGATGTAATCCTTTAAGGCCTGTTCCTCTGATTGGGATAAAGAATATATCATGCCCTTGGGTATCACTGCATCAGGGACTAGATCGATGGGGCAGTCGTAAGGTCTATATGGTGGTAAACCTTCTGCTGTGGCCTTATCAAAAATGGTGAGGAAGTCATGATATACATTGGGGATACCAGCCATTACAGCCCCCACAGTATGAGTGGTGGTAACAGTTGGGACTGATTTTTCCAAATGGGAAGAGGCCATAGCCCCAAGAATACTGGCAGGAGAGGAGAGAGTATCAGGTTCCGTCAGGCAGAAATGTTGGCACACCTCGGATTCAAAAGTGACCTGACCAGTTCCCCAATTGATCAAAGGGTTATGTTGTCTCAACCAAAGGAAGCCCAGAATGACACCGAATTGCGGGGTGGTGATAAGATCAAACAACATTGTTTCCTTATGAGTGTCCTGGATTACCACCTCCATAGGGGCAGTTTGATGCATGATGGGGCCTGAAGCAAACTGGATGTTCTTTCATAATCAAGGGTAAGTTGAGATCATGGGCTAACTTAATGTCGATGAAGCAGCCAGTAGCTCCAGAATCAATCATTATATGTACAGAGTGCGTAAGCTCCCTAACAGGTCTCAATGAGGTCTGGACCACAATAGGTCTGATGGGACCGAAGACGGGTTCTGTGGGGGTCATGGAAGTGCTCGCCCGTACCCCCAATCTCAAGGGCGAGCCTTCTGAAAACCCAAATTCTTCTTTGGGCGACAGGGGCATTCTTTCACATAATGCCCATTGATACCACAGTAATAACAGGCATTATCTGTTCTTCTGCGTTCCCGTTCAGCCTGAGTGATGCGACTCCGAATCCCACCGATTTGCATGGGTTCAGGATTAGAGGTCGCCAAAGCTGGGGATGATTGACTGGAAAAACCGGATTCTGCCTTACGCTCGGACCGGCGAGCATCTAACTGCAGCGTGAGGTCCACTAGATCCGAAAAAACAGAGGGAAGGGCCGGAACTACTGAGAGGGCATCTTTCATGGCATTAGATAGACCTCTGTAAAACACAATGGCCTTTTTCTCTTCCGGCCATGAGGTCTCTGCAGCAAGTTGGTTGAAGCGAGTTATATATTCGATAATCGTTTGCCTGCCTTGTGTGAGATCTAATAGTTCCAGGTCTCGAGATTGTGCCTTATACCTAGTATCAAATACCTTAGCCATTTCTGTTACTAGAAGATCGAAGTCATATAAGGCCGGATAGTCATTTTCCAATAATGGATTCGCCCAGATAGCTGCCACACCTGATAAATGGGAAAGAAGAAAAGCAGCCTTAGTGACGGAATCAGGGAAAGCCTGGGGTCGACATAAAAAGTGCAGTTTACACTGATTCAAGAAGTTTACACTGATTCAAGAATGTGCAGTACTTTCTGGGATCACCCTGAAATCTTTCTAGGGCACCAAGAGGAAATGAAGTTGGGAGTACCAAAGGAGTCATGGGTGGAGCGGGAGGAGGCTGGGTTGGAGGAGTGGCGTCTCCGAACTCGGCATCAGCGGGTAAGGGGTGGCGTGAGCTTTGTAAGGCATCGAGACGGTGGTGGATTGCCGTGGTAGCTGCGGCCATGTCGGTCCTAAGGTCCGCAACTGCCTGCATTAAGGCGGTCACAGGGTCCCCGGTGGAGGGATTCATAATCAGGACAACCAGTAGGCTTCTCAGTCTGTTCTGATCTTGACGGTCGTGCAGATTAATGAATACCTCCGTCCCCAAGTACCACACAGGCAGAATGGCCAATCACTGCCTGTGCAATCTTTGAGGCCACAGGTGAAGTGAGCCGTCAATCTGGAACCAGGAACGCCGGAAGGACCCCCTGAGCGCTGTAATGCAATAGATGTTTATCAAACAAGGTGCAATGACGATAATGTCATATGAAAACAAGTTGTAATAAGGCTTACCTAACTGTAATGTAAACAAGGCTGCAAAGGATGGGATGTATCAGGGGATCAACAGCAAAGTCAATGGGTCGGTATCCAGTGAGGCTTGGATGACAGTTCAACACCTGGGTCAAGATGAATCTGCACAATAGTCCAGAATCCAAAAACGAGATAAAAAACCAGTGGTTACAAGGCCAAAAAAAGTTCCAGGCAAATGGCAGTCCGTTATGCAGTCCGTTGAGAGTGTCCGAGGTCAATACCAGTAGAAACAGATCCAGGGCAATGGTAACTGTAACGCTCACCTGACTCCCACGGAGAAGCTGACCAGGTCTGGACTGCTGCGGCCTCTTCAAAGGTGATGCGCAGAACTCGGAAGACCGACTGGACAGGACCCCCAAATCTCGCTTGTCTGACTCGCAGGAGAATCCTTCTGCAGATGGAGAAAGGGGATTAACTACCTGCGGAGTAGCGCGTCGGCCTCCCACTTCCCTCTTTCACTCTTCTCAGACCACCTCAGAAATTCCCTGTTAACTCTCACCTTAAGGTTTGAAAGGACGAGCTCTCCATCCTGCTTCTGGTGCAGGGGTGCGATTATATCCAGTTACATCACTGGTGTTCGGATTGGTGAGGATCCAAGCTTACTTGACTTTCCTGGCAAGGTGCCGTAAGTATACTGTTGTAAAAGTTCAAGAGTTGGCCTCCTTTTCTATTTGCCTTTATATTCAGTAGTCCGTCTCTTATCCCTTTTATCACAGGTGCTGAGTGAAGGTTTCACGTAGAGGAAACAATTCGCCGAAGGTAAACTCAGGTGTGTTTATGATGGGTGGTTCCTTTAATGTCCTCATATTCACCCACTAATGCGTGTGTCTTTTTTCCCCATAGGGGCCGGGGTACGGTACTGCCGAAGAAGCGGCGTCGACCCGAGATGAGGAAAGATTCTCCCAACAATAATCAGGTAAGTCTTATGGCGAAAATCTGGCTTTCCTCAATATGTTCCTTTGGCTCACCTTTTGTTCTTCTCTTCCTCCTTAGGCGCAGGTATGCGGCGGATCGTGCAGATGGTCGCTAAGGAGCACGGAGATGCCTCGTGAACAGGTGAGTGGAACGCGGCGCTGCAGCGAGCAACGCGATGCGTCTTTAAAATAAATGTCTTCCCTTAGGATCGCCGGCGTGATGACTCCGGACTCCGGGTAGAAGCAGGTAATGTTCTTCTGTTCACCTTTTCCCTTCTCTTCTTTCCTTTCAGGTGTTTCAGGATGGAGGTGGGCGTGGCTGGAGTCAGGATGCAGGAGCAGACACGGTGAGCGTCCAGCTGCTAGGTGCAGAACAATGCGAAGCGTGAGCTGCTGTCTGGGCGTGGCTTAAATAGCCCCCAAAGTAGTTCCAGGTACGTATTCTTCCCCGGCAAAATAGTCCCACAGGTAAAATAGTCCCTTTCAGGCCTCAAAGAGGTCTGGATCTGGCAGCACGGTCTGCATCAGGTAAGTTCACATAAACACTCCTTTTATGAGCCTGGCGCCTATGGCGCCAGGACTGAGGTCCAAAATGAGCCTGGCGCCAAAGGCGCCAGGACAATGTCCAAAGGGCCCCTACTAGGGGTTGCTGACCTTTTCCCCGGGAACATGATGTCTGCTTCCGGGGACGCTGGTCCTGGACTGGTTCTCCGGGAGTAGGCATCATGACAGTAACAGATGCAAGGAGAAGGACGAAGGCAAATCCGTGAAGCAGTCCGTGGTCGAGGTGCCAAAATATCCAATGAGATTCAAAACGCCAAACAGTCCTTAAGAGGCAGCTGAGAAGCACTGACTCCGTGGCTTCTGATGCTTTTAACTGCTAACAACAGTCACATGATGTGCATCACGGAAGCGTGAAGAAAATCACGTGCTGGCAGATGATGAATGTGATTGGTAGTCATTCACCTCACGTGACGCGTGAATCTCCGTGTTCCTCGGCGGCAATGCGTAAGTTTCCATGGAAGATGCCACAGCACTGAGGGTCGAAAAACTCCCGGAGTGCCAGTCAGCGCTCTCCGTTGTCGAGCGGAATGCCGTTTCTTTGCGCCATGATGAGAGGTGACTGTCGTGCCATGTAGGTACGGCTGATCTGTGTAATTGTGGATTGTTTAATGCGTGGACTGGGAGACGTGACAATATCCAAACATGTGCAGTCTGCAATCAGAACAAACATGATAACAAAAAACCAGCAGGTCTCCTGCTCCAACAAACAATACCAACAAGACCCTGGGAAATCATTGCCACAGATTTTATCGTGGAACTAACCTCTTCCAGGGGCTACACAACTATAATGGTTACCATTAATGTGTTCACTCATATGGCTCATTTTACACCTTTATATAAACTGCCATCCTCATCTGAACTTGCTGGAATTTTCCTGGAACACATATTCCGGCTTCATGGGCTACCATCCAAGATCATTTCTGACCGAGGACCCCAGTACAGATCCCAGTTCTGGAAACAGTTATGTTGTATACTGGGAATCCAACGTGCCTTGTCTTCGGGTTATCACCCACAGACCAATGGAGCCACTCAACAAGTAAACCAAACCCGGGAACAGTATCTTCGTTGCTTTGCCACCAAGGTCCAGGATGATTGGCCACTCTTAATACCTGTGGCCGAATTCGCATACAACAATTCGGATCATTCAGCTATCAAAACCAGTCCTTTCTTCTGCAGTCAAGGATTTCCTCCTTCAGTTCTACCGTCCATTCTTCCACACCCTACCCCAGTACCTGCAGTTGATTCCTGGATTAAAACACTAATTAATGTGCACAAAGAAGCGAAAGAACACCTTGAAAAGGCCCGAAGAGACGTTAAAAATTATGCAGACTCCAAAAGAAGACCTGGGCCTTCCTATTCAGTATGCGATAAAGTCTGGTTATCCTCGGAACTCCTTCCCCATCACCTACGACCAAATAAATTGGCTCCCAGGTATTACGGACCCTTTTCTATAAAAGAAATAGTCAACCCAGTGACCTTTTGACTTCGTCTACCGGAATCATGGAAAAGGATCCATCCAGTCTTCCACACCTCTCTGTTAAAACCATATGTTCAGCCCTCTCGAACTGCTCCAAGATCTAACCCAGTGATTGTTAATGACCAACTCGAATATGAGGTCTCCAGAATCTGTGACTCTAGGTACCGACGTGGCCAATTACAATATTTGGTCGAGTGGAAAGGTTATCCTCCCAGTGAGCGCATTTGGGAACCCATTTCAAACATGAATGACCCCAGGCTGATTCAAAGATACCATCTTATTCATCCAGGCAAACCCAGAGGACCTGGGCTTCAGAGGAGGCATACTGTCATGAACCGTCGCCTACGTCCTTTCTGGACTTCGTGGTCCCTGACACACAGGGGATTGAATGCAGTAATCCTTCCAACATGTCCGCCAGACAAGGAACGCTGTTTGCCAGTCCTCGCGTTCCACGCTCTGCGCTCTACTAAACAGACACGCTCCTGCGGCTCTGTGCGTCTCAAAGCTACCGCTTGCTGTAGTTGGACGTGTGTTGCTGGAGTTCGCTCGGGGCTTTCATCTGCATCCTGTTTCCCGGATCCTTGAATTTCCCTTCCTTCCTTCCTTTCCTCAATACTTACCTTTAACTTCCTGGATTTTCGTCCGCGCTCGGGTCACGGCGTTCCGTGTCTCCAAGCTCAGACATTGCTCCTTCCTGGTCTCCGTCCTGGACATCTGAACGTATCCTGGAGTTGGATTGCCATCCTCACGCTGGAATCCGAAGACCAGCGCACGGGTCTATACAAATCCCGGACCGTGCAAAAGAAGTCACCAAAGAAGGTCTCAAGCAAACAACAAAAACAGGTGAGAAGGGGAGAGATTTGTGAGACTTCCTCACCAGATGAAATCCTAGTTCAGAGAGGGATTAAAGAAAAATGTAAATTGTCAAATGAACTAAAGGATGACGTGCAGCACAAAGAATTAACCCACAGCAAATACAACTGTATACAAACAAACCACAAACCATGTCCAGTGATCCCCACTACAATGATGGACCTTCAAAATCTATTGATGGCGGCCTCTACAATAGCACTCGCTCAATTCCTTCAGCTATATGAGACTGCTGTGAAGCCATGAAGACCATGCTTGCACTTATACACACCAAACAGATCCATAATGAGGCTTTTATCAACAAAATACAACTTCGATTGGAAGCTATTGAAACAAGGAGGAAATATGAAAAAAACCTGTGATGGAAGCGAAGAACATGAACCGAGCTGGACAAGATCAAAAAAAGTCCAAACCCCAAGACTAACGGAGAAAGTATCTGTAGATCTCTACAAGTTGAAAACAAAGATTGGATCCCTGGCATATTCAAGTTTAATTGATGTAGAAATGATTAAGACCAACTCTATAAAGCAATCCCTGTCTGCACATGCTACACCACCTCCACGAAAAGGGCCAATGAACCCATAACAAACATGGGTAGTGGAAGAATCCCCTTGGAAATTGTGCTCATGGAACAAACGTTCTGGGCAGTTATTTGTAGGTGAGAATCAGGACCTGAAAAACTATGATATCCTGTGGTTTCTAAGAAACGTGGATCAGCAAGCAACCCATTAGTGAAGGCTACACAACGTTTATGAACCCAGCCATCGTCAGACCTAAAGGACGTCCTTCCGCTGGCCTACTTACCCTCATAAAGCAGGGGGTAAACTTGGGGGTTATCGAATCATTCAATCCGAACCCGTTCATTCAAGTATTGATATTGGAACATATCCTTCCACCTTGTAATAATGATTATTAAACATCAAATATCCAAGCGTTAAAAATATAGGGATCATTAATTTATACTGGAACCCTGTGGCCAGCAACGATAGTACTTTCATCGATTGTGTATGGTCAAAAGAGATAGCGCAAAGAGATCTTGTATTAATAAATGACCAAACGAAATTCGACTCTCCAGCAATGCCTACCTGGAAAAAAAGTCACTCAGAGGCGCACTTGGATTATATATTCACCTCTTACTCACTGAGTACTGAGATTGATATGTTGAAAATTGCCCCGGCAGAGACCAGCGATCACCACAAATTAATAATGATATGGAAAACCCAACAAAAAAGATCTCCAACTCAGTCACAACCACTGAATGAGCTATCCCACGGTAACACGAGGTTCCGGATCTCAGAAATCCAATTGAAACAACTAAAACAAAACTTTGTGAACACACAGATGAATGAGAGAGAAAAAATAGATTATGAGTGGCTTCTCCTACCATTCAGGCATACAATGCAAGCTGCGACGACTCACCGGCTGACTCATAAACATGCTTATAGCAAAGAAACTGTTAATAGGAAAACACTGCTAAGAACTGAACTTCGGAAAGCTCAATATCTACCGGTGGAGCAACGCCAGACGCAAATAAAATCTTGCAAACTTTCATATAAAAATAGCTGCATAGTTCCAGGATCATCCGAGCACAAGATGATGCAGAACAAATGCTAAGGGAACTTGCAAGTCTGAATACAAGAAACCTGTGGAAGATCTTAAACAGTCAAGATACACATACAGATCTGATAACATCAAATGTTGCGGAAGCAACTTGGATCACCTATTTCTCCCAACTATTTGCAAAGAAAAAAAACACATAACCGAGACAGAAATGTCAACATCCATCAAATGGGATTTAACCTGGAAATATGAAGATCTACTGTCAAATATCAAACGCCTAAATCCTTCAAGAGTCCCAGGACCGGATTGTCTTACTAACCAAAACTTAAGAACAAATCCGGAGACCTGGGCGTAACTCTGTCATCACTTATTTGTATTGATCACAAACAAATCCCAGCAACCTGGCGATTGGCAACTCTGATTCCGATATTTAAAAAAGGTGATAGGTCGATACCTATCGCACTTCTAGACCCCCTTGGCAAGGTGTTCGCTCCTTTGTACTACAACGATTGACGGAATGGGCGAAGATGAATAATAGAAGAGATCCCAGACAAGCTGGTTTCATACAGGGAGTGGGAACCAACATCATTCTCTTGATCCTGAACTTATTCAAGCTTGAAGCTATTAAAACCAAAACAGGCATCAACGCTGTATTCATAGACCTTAAGCTTGCTTTCAATAGCGTAAATCGGAAAAACCTTTGGCAAAACTAAAACTGTGGAACTGTCCCACGGAAATTTTAGAACCAATCCAAGCCCTATACTCGAACACAACCATAAGAGTAAGATTATTAAGAAACGGTACACTATCAAAAGAAATTCCAACCTGGAAAGGGCTGAATCAGGGATGTTCGCTGACAGCATCTTTATTCAATCTTTACACCTCAGACCTTGCTTCGTCTCAGAACTTACTGACTGCTAACCCACCAATTCCAAATGGGACGCCTGTACCGTACCTGATGTACGCAAATGACCTAGTCCTACTGGACAGAACACAATTAAGGGCTACAAAAACGACTTTCTACTTTGAGAAATATGTAGAAGAAAACAATCTTAAAATCAACGTATCTAAGTCGCATTCCATGTCATTGGCTCGCCAATCTGGAAAAAAGCAGAGAAACTTGACGGTATTTCTAAGTGCAAAGAAACTAGATGAAGTCACAGCTATTAAATATCTGGGAATCTGGCTGAACCCAAGTATATGCGAAAAGGAATGTGCCGAACATCTGAGATCGAAAACAGAAGCCCTGGCCAGCAAGGCTTAATGTTACACAAAAAATATGGAAAGTCCTCCTTAAAGCCTCTCATCACATACTACCGCCAAAAAGTAGTAGCGATACTAACTTACGAAAGTGAAACCATGCTAAATCTACATTGGAAGACGTGGGCTCTATTGGAAGCAAATTTTTTGAGGAGAATTCTAGCCTTGCCTAAGTCTTTCCCCGTACAGAGGATCCGTTTTATACTGGCCTTGCAATCAATTAAATCAATCATGACATGCAGATCCTTGGACCTCTATAGAAAAATCCTGACAGATGATATTATCCCTCCAATTGACATCCTAAGATCCAGACCCAAAACATGACACAACACAATTCTTAGAATGTGGAAAGAAGCATGTGGTCAGATGATGGGTGGCTGCACGATGGAAACTCTGATAAAGCGACCAATGGAAATCAAGAGAAAAATTCAAAAAGCCTACTGGATTGAGACGATAGAGAAGAAAGCCTTGTATCAACTTGTAATTTGAGGAGTGATTGAAAATAGTGCGCTAAATCAACTCCCCTCATATCTTGCTCTCTTTCCTTGCCAACGGACTAGAGACCTCTTTCTCAGAATGCGGCTAAATACACTGCCTACAGGAGAGGTGCTAGCGACAATTAAACAATTTAGGGCTAATCTCATCACCTGTCCATTTTGTCAAAATAATGATCAGGTAGAGTCATCATACCATATCGTTATGGATTGCACTGCATTGGCCGATGAAAGACGATGATTCGCCGCCATGTTACATCCAGAGGAAATGATACTCTCCTCTGAAGACAGATGGACAACGTTGATGTTGGGCACTAATAAGAAACTGACATTTAGAGTCGCTCAATTCTGGACTAATTTAGCTAGAAAAGATTGGCTGACTTTGGTAGAGCCCCTTACATGGCCCATGATGGAATAGGTATAACCAAAACTGTCATGGACAACCATAGTGGAAAATCTACCTTTTACAGCTTATCGATCTGACTATGATGTTATGATTGTGTTCCTTTTTTTTTTTCTTTTTTGGTACTCATTTTACTTTTTGGAATTATGAAAATTGATGGAAGGATGTGATATAATGAAAATGTTTTGTAAAACAAACTAAATCATTTAATAACAAAGAAAATGAATTGCTCGCAGCTGACACTAGCCTCCATCAGCGGATGTTACTCACCGAGCCGGAAGGTGTACGTGACCCCAACCTGGATCGAGATGTCGGATGAGCCGTAGACGTCTCCGAAAACCCAGTTCCCCTGATTTCAAGAATCAGGCTTCCTCTTCGAGAGGGACTCTTTTTCACGATGTACCACTCTGCTATTTATGTAAGAAAAGACAGAGTAATCTATAATGCAAAAGAGCGGGATTGAGCGCACCGCCAGACCAATGCTGCAAGAGATACAGAAAAGGTTTTGAGTATTATGCCTAACTTGTTTCGTTTTAATTAATTCTATTAAACACAATAGAACTGCCGGTACCTGAGATATGATATGATATGATATGGCATTTGTAACGCGCCTATACACAAGTGTTTCAAGGCGCGACGAGGCGGGGGGGGACAAGGGGAGACAGACAACGATCCTACTAGGCCAGGTGTCATTCAGATCGCGCAAGTGCCAGGGCAGAAGGGAAGGGAAAAGTGCAGGGGGGGAAGCTAGAGGGAAAAGTGCAGTACAGGGTTCTAGCATACAGGATAAATTACAAGGGCCAGCTGGTGGCAAGTGCGAGGTAAGTGCAGACAAGTGCTGGGAAGGGGGGCTGTAGGGATACAGACACAGTCCCGCAGTGCAGGGGTTGCCAGGGAGGTAGTGCAGGGGAGAGTGGCTGGGCCAAGGACCGAGAACGGTGAGTGGCCCAGTTGCAGATTCAGTGCAGTTTCAGTAATTTTAGCAGGGGAGAGGGGGAGAGAAGGCAGAGGCAAAAAGGAAGGTTTCAGGTGCTTCCGGAACCGGAGATGGTTCTCCTCAAGTTTCAGGGAGGCAGGAAGGCTGTTCCAGAGGGAGGCCCCTGCAGCAGAGAGAGATCTGCCCCCAACTCATTGTTTTGAGAAGCGGCTGACCCTGAGGGAGTTGGAGGCGGATGAGCGAAGAGCACGAGAAGGAAGATATTTAGGAAGACAGAGTTGAAGGTATTTTGGCCCAAGGCCCCAGACGGCCTTGTGGACAATGCAAAGGGTTTTGAACTTGATCCTCGCAGTCACTGGGAGCCAGTGTAGTGATTTCAGTCCTGGAGAGATACGGTCCCTGGGCTTGAGGCCAAGGACAAGTCTCGCAGTCCTGTTCTGGATGAGTTGCAAAGGGCGGAGAGTAGAGGCGGGCAGATTTAGGTAGAGGCTGTTACAGTAGTCCAGCTTCGAGAGAACCAGGGCTCTAGAGACAGTGAGCTTCTGGGGGAAGGAGAGGAAAGGAAGGATACCTCTGAGGAGGTGTAGTTGGTAGTGTGACTTCTTAGAGAAGTTGGATATGTGAGGAGAGAAGGAGAGTGTGGAGTCGAAGATGACCCAGAGGTTTTTTGCCTTGCAGGTAGGAGCAGGAAGAAGGCCAAGAGAGGCCGGCCAGAGAGCTGCAGGGAAGTAGGGAGTGGGTGTGCCGATGAGTAGAATCTCAGTCTTACTGGCATTAAGGCAGAGGTCGTTGGCGGCACACCATTCCTGTATAGCAGAAAGACAGTCAGAGATGAGGGAAGGAGAAGAGGAGGCCGAGGGTAGCCTGAAAATGAGCTGGGTATCATCCGCATAGCACTGAAAGTTGGGGCAGAGAGCAGCGATGCGGTGGGCGAGAAGTGCTAGATACTGGTTGAACAGCCAGGGAGAGAGGTTAGAACCCTGGGGGACACCACAGGTAGAGAAAAAGATGTCAGAGAGGAAAGACCCCAGTTGGACCTGGGAGGGTCAATTTGAGAGGAAAGAGGTCAGCCAAGCCAGAGCCTGACCAGTGATACCCAGGTTATCACGGAGACGGTTGAGCAGGATGGTATGGTTGACAGTATCAAAGGCAGAAGAGAGATCAAACAAAATGAGAACACATGGAATGTTAGAGTCAAGGTTCGAGAGCAGGTCCTCACGGATGTTCAGGAGAGCAGTTTCCGTGTTTCTGGCAGCTCTGAAGCCAGACTGATGGTCATGAAGGCTACCAACAGATTCAGCATGGAGATTAAGCTGGGAGATGGCCAGTTTCTCCAGGAGCTTGCCCAGGAAGGGAGTGATAGAGATTGGGCGATAGTTAGCTGGGTAGGAAGGGTCGGAAGAGGGTTTCTTAAGAAGGGGGTGCACAAGGGAGTGCTTGAGAGGGGATGGGAAGACACCAGAGGCGAAGGAGTGATTGCAGAAGTCAGCAAGGGCAGGAGCCAAGGAGTCGATGTGGTCCTTGATAGTTTTGGAGGAACAGGGGTGGACCTGTTTTGACAAGATTTTCATAGATCGGACTTGTCTCGAAACCTCGTCAGCAGAAAAAAGGGGAAAGGCAGAGAAGGAGAGAGGAGGGGTGGCTGCAGAAGGGCCAGAGGAAGGGCAGGGAATAGAGGGGGGAGATGATAGGAGGAGAGTGAGGACAGGATGTCCTGAGTTTTTGAAATGAAGTGAGAGGCCAGTGCCGTGCAGAGGGCCTGGGAGGGGACAGGAGAGGTAGAGACTGCAGCAGGATTGACCAGCTCCTTGCAGATTTTAAAGAGTTCGGCCGAATTGTTAGATGCCGTAGTGATGCGGGCTTGGATAAGGGCTCTCTTCTTGGTGAGAACGGAGAGCCGGTATTGCCTTTGGAGCAGGGGACAGGCCAGTTTGTCAGAGGATGAACATGAAGCACGCCATTTCGTCTCTGCCACCCTGCACTTGCGTTTAAGGGTGACGAGATCCGAGTCATACCAGGAGTTACAGTTACATTTGGCTTTGGGCTTCAGGCGGATTCTCATGACAGGGGCAAGGATATCAAGAGTATCAGATATAGCAGAGTAGAGAGTGGAGAGGGCTGTGTCAGTGTGGGAGTCAGCCGATGGGGCAGGAGGGGGCGAGAAGGTGGCAGCGAAAGCCTCAACTGACACACGCTTCATGGGTCGGATGACCGAGAAGGAAGATGGCAGTGATGAGGGTGGCTTTGCCTGTGGGGTAGGGAGGGTGAGGTGGGAGGAGAGGAGAAAGTGATCACTCCAGGAGAGAGGAGTGGAGAGAGGGACAAAGAGGGGAAGGTCAGAAGAGATCAGGGCATCTAGATTGTGCCCTGCAGAATGAGTCGGCCATAGTGTATGTGAGTAGACCTGAGAGGAAATCCTGGACCAGTTTCAATAATGAGAACAAAATCCAAATGGTTGATGAAAACGACAGGAAAAAATAATAAATGGGAAGGTTAGTATAGGGAGGACAACCCGAACGGCATGAGGGACGCACTAGAGCGGGGTTGGTGCATGTCCTGGAAAGCGTCAGTAAATGCACTTCAGTAGAAAGAACAAACAGTTAATCAGGTAGTTGGAGTAAAGGAAGTCCTTGATAAGCAGCACTGGTAAGAATGGTCTTATAGTCCAAATAGATGATTCAGATAGAACAGGAAGAAAGGACCAAGCAATGTCACGCTGAAGAGGATCTCAGAAAATCGTAGAGCTGGAGACTCCAGATGGAAAACAAGGGCGTTTGTGCAAACGTAATATGAATGAGAACTGGAGTTCAGTTTTGAGCGGAAGTGAAGAACCGCAGAGCCCGTAGAAACTGAAGGTTGAGCGGGGAGGCTCCTGCGGTTTAACGGCAGTAAAGGAAAACTACTGTGGCAACAAGTCCTTAGGGTAATCCAGATAAACAGAATCAGAGTACAAAGCCGAGGTCTGGTAACGAAAGTTCAGAGTCAAAGGTTCACAGAGGGTAATCCGAGAAAGGCAAACATTGCCATAGGCGGGCTACGAAAAGGCACATAGTAACGTACAATTAGCAGCAACGAAGTTCACGTGGCTGAAGGCTTTAAGGGACAAGGGGGCGTGGCTTCCGTGTAAGCGAAGCACGTCCGATCAGCTGACTAGCACGTGACCTGAACAGTTTCCAAGGCAACTTGTAACGATGCCAAAACGGAGTCCATGTAGTGTAACAGCGGATTTCTCTCCAAAGACGCCCTCTTTTCCGGATGTAGCCCTTCGAACTGCACGCGATATTTCACCCAGAGAAACTGACACAGAACTTTGTCACCAAGTATAGCTGTTTGGCAGGTAAGACTTGGCTGGTGGGGTTAAACTGAAGATAAAACTGAAGATATTTGCAAATATCTTCTTTTGCCAGGAAAAATTTGAAAGTTTTTTATGATGCCTGGTCCCAGTAAGCTTCGTAAATGTTGATCTGGAGTTTGTTGCGTTCACTCTGCGAACGACTTAGAATTTGGTCAGCCTGCACCCCCAAAAGGTACCCCGGCATCTGAAATATATGTCAAATACGGGTTAGGAAAACCAACTTGTGTTCCATAAACATGCGCTGTCACATGGTGATTACAATGAGTCCAGTAAAGACTGATAACATTGATATTTTATATTTTATTCCATGGTCAATGGTGTATCTGCCTGCCGACATGTGTTTCGACCGATTTGGTCTTTCTCAAGGCAAAAAATACAAATCTCTCAAAGATGCGTTTTTTACTTGGCTGACTTTTAATGTGCGAACAAATAGCTTTGCTATGTTCACAACTGAAATGTCATGGCAGTCGTCATGTGTATGATCCACCTGACAAATTGTTTCCCACAAAAATAGTGCACAAATGTACGTCTTCATGTATATCTTGTATTCAGAGCTGCCTGAATTATCATGGCAGTCGCCACATGAATGATCCCATCTGACAAAATAATTTCCCACATAGTAAAGTACAACTGTACGTCTGCAAATAAATCTTGTATTCCAAGCTGTCTGATGTTTGTGAGGAGTTCCAAACGTATGGCACTCCTCACAAACATCAGGCAGCTCGGAATCGAAACTGAATTAGAAAGTGAAAAAAATACTTCTGAATATGTCCAACAACCTGTTATCATCAGAGCATGTAAAAAATCTTGTGTGTCAGATGAAGAATTACAGTTAATTAGATGTACCGCTCTTAGATGGGCCACCACTCTGACCACTTGTAATAATTCAGCTAAATGAACTTGAAGGACAAAGGAGTCTTATCCAATGAGTAGTTTGTATGGACTAAAAGAGAGCCCAATTCATTTATTAACCATTTTTCATCTTTTATCTCTAGATATACTGAAATGGATACGTCTTCTCATTGCCTTGGAATCTGCATCGATGGTTTAATGACTGCAGACAAAACAGGTAAGTTCTTTGTGGTCTTAAACTTTTTATATTGTTCTTTTTCCTTTACTGTCTATGTTTCTCTCTTTATTCTCTTCCAAGTATCTTCAACACTGGTTCTTCTTCTTTCCTGCTGTCTACTACTCATCTCTGTATTTCCCCTTCTCTTGTCTTGAAACAACTTGTCAGAAAAAAAAGTCTCTATCTCTTTCGTTAGCTGTCTGTCCCTTCGCTTGTTTCTGGGAGGCCGTTTTCTAACACAGCCTTCGCTCCAGCTGCTCTTCAGACACTCTCGATCATTCGTTATATCAGTAACGGCCTTTCATGTTTCCCTTAGATTTACGCTCATACGAACTACTTTCCCCCTCCCCATTAATGTGACTCAGATGACACGCCTCCACATCCTTCACTCATCTCATGAATACTTTACAGTTTCTAGTGCGGCGAAGTATCCGATTCCTCTTCACTTCCAACCTCACCAGAGACTTCGGTTCTGCCTCTTTCCTTCGTCATTGCGCAACGGCGCTCGTCCTTCTTCTTCCGGATACTGACAACGATCGTTCCCCTTTCGCTGGCACAGCGCAACGGCGCTACTTCATTATTTCCTTACTACGAGCGACAACGGTCGCCTTATTCTAATTACTTGTAGTCGAGCGCCACAGCGCTGCCTTTCCTGCTACACACACGGCGAGCGCAACGGCGCTGCCTTTCCTGCTGCTCACACGGCAACCACGATCGTCGTTAACCCTTCAACCAGACAAATTAGTATCGTAGTCCGCGCAACAGCGTAGACTTATTTCAATCCGCTTCACACGTTGTCAGCTGTTCGCCTCAGTAAGCCCAGCTGAAACCGTTGGGCTCGACCTCCTCCTCGTCAGCCCTGGTTTCCTAGCATACCAAAAATACAGATCTCATTAGAGGAAAGTCCATACAGGTGTTACTTCCTGCAACTATATCCATGCTTTAATAGGGCTTCCCAACTGTACAGAACATTTGTAGAAGCACGAACAACCCAGCACCTTGTCACCCCCCTCTTTCGGGCATTTGCAGTACTTTTTGTCAGTATGCACCCCAGATGCAGATGCAAGCTATGAAAGTAATGTTGGATGCAATTATGCAACAAAATGAGGAAGGAGAGTTAGAGAATTCTGTAGAGTTGCAACACTTGAAACTAATAGATAATGCATCAATAATGAGTATTCCAGAGCAACTCATCCACTTAACAGCACTTTTAAAATTACGAAAACCACCTAGTTGCCAGCTCCCTATGCGGGAGGCGCCACCTGTTTATATACAACAACATGCTACGCTTGATGCTCAAGGAGACCCTTTCCTTCATAATCAAGGGAAACCAATTATGCAGCCCGCTAAATATGATATCTGATTTGTTCACAGACCCTTTTCCAGGCAAGAATCAAATGCATTAAAACAAACAATCCCTGACATTAGGAAAAATCGAATGGGATCTTATA
Source organism: Ambystoma mexicanum (assembly GCF_040938575.1). Classification (NCBI taxonomy): domain Eukaryota; kingdom Metazoa; phylum Chordata; class Amphibia; order Caudata; family Ambystomatidae; genus Ambystoma; species Ambystoma mexicanum. The sequence continues at coordinate 1,466,691,531 of NC_090931.1, read as the reverse complement.
AAAAATTAGAGGCTGTTTTGAATAAATCTATCTTTAATAGTAGGGGTTTGGAGACCCTATTCTCAGTAATTTTACCATCATATATTTGGGCACCAATTAGAAATATCACTGACCCTGCGACTTTGAGGAGGACATGGGATGCACTTTTCCAGTTTGGCGCTAATATGACAGCTGGCGAAAGGCCCTCTCCCGCAGTACTTAACTTTCCCACTATGATAGCTGCACAGCTCAAAAGGGTGGTACCCGAGAAAAAGATTAATTGGTTATAAGCTGGCCGCATGTGTCCAGAATAAAATTGAAAGGCTAACAGAGGGCCTCATTATGAGTACGGCGGTAGCCGTGCCAGTAAAACTGGCAGGCTGCCGCCAGACCTGTAGGGATATACCAGCTCCAGACTTGCCGGAATTGCTGGGGCATTACAGTCGCGTTGATCCAGTAAATCCAGAGCCGGCATTCTGTAAATCCCCATTCCCGTGGAGCTCCGTAGGACTCCACGGGAATGGGGAAGTGGAAACACCGGCACCATGTTGTGATGGTGCCAGTGTTTCTGCGTCTGTCTGTGGCCGAGTGGCGTTACGCCCGCCATGTCAGACCTGGCGGGTGTACCACCACACGGCCACAGAACTCGTAGTTAGCCGGTCCGGAAAACAGTGCCGGCATGGTTTTACCGGCACCATTATATCAGGACCGGCTAACTGGTAATGAGGCCCAGAGTACTTTAATAAGTTTGAGCAAGTATTTATTGATTTTTCAGGAAAAGAATGACTACGCCGACAGGAAACAATTATTTGTAGATGAATTTGTCCGGCAATTGTTAACAGAATTTAGGGTTCTTATAATGCAATCAGAGAGTGCTTGGCAGACTAAAACCCTGTCAGATATTCTGCATATGGCTCAATATTATGAGAATAGAGTAAATGTGGAGAAACAGAAAGCAGAAAAGAAGAGAGTGGATCTTAAGACAATAGTGTTAATACAGCAAATACAGGGAACTAGGGGAGGGCCATTTATTGGCTCAAGAGGAAGAGGTGTTGGTCAATTGATACCATTTTCACCACAAGGACCTAATCAGTGTGCATATTGCAAACGGGAGGGCCACTATAGGGCACAGTATCCATCCTTGTTGAATAGGGGAAGTGAAATGTATCAAAGAAGGGGAAGAGGCCGTCAGGGAGGTCAGGTAGGAAGTAGGGGCGGATGGGTACCACCTGGGTCCACGGCTGGCACTGTGGCAACTACTACAGTGCCTATCAACTCCAATGTTTTCGATAATCCTAGCGAGTCTTTTGTTACTAATCAATACAATAGTGAGGATTTCTCTTGAGATATTACAGAATAGGACAACCCTCAAATGAAAATGGAACCAATTCCCATCCATGTGGATCAGACAGGACCCTACGTTCACATGAGAGTTGGTAGACAGGAGCTTCGATTTCTAGTAGACGCGGGAGCGCAAAAGAGCTCTATAGATCATGCTAAGGTTCCAGATATTCCTTTGAGTGGGCATACTAATATTTCAGTAGGGTTTGCTGGAACACTTGTAGTTAGTAAAGTATTGGTCGCAGGACATGTCCTTTTAGGACCAGCAGCTAGTGAGATACAGTTTTTATTAACTACACAGTGTGAAAAAAATGTGTTGGGGTTAAATTTGTTGAAAAGGTTGTATGATACAATTTATTGTACGCCAGACGGAGTACACATTACAGTATGCACAGACGACAGACTCCGGCACCGAGCTAGCAAGCAATGTAGGAAAAGATGCACCTAACCAGTAAGTGAACCTTAGCCCGAGGCTACACGCCATCTTCATATTTCCTACTAGCAAGTGAACTACAGTTTGAGGCTACACGCCTCCCTCTAAAATCTCTACTCATAAAACATCATAACCCCAGCCTTGATTAACACCCACTTATGGTTGAAACACGTTTCGGCACTTTTTGGTGAATAACACATTCTCAATAAAATCACAAATGATATGCAAAGCAAAACGTGTGAACTATACATAATACGCTTGAAAGTGAATGAAGTGAATGCATATAACTAAATGCACCAGTGCCATACGAGTAGAAACGCCAACCAGATTGCATAGACCTACACATTACAGTAAGCCCGTTGAAAATGAATCAGTTTTTAGCAAAACATGTGCCACCCTAGTTTGATAACATCCCTGATGCCTTATGGCAGTATCGGGTAATGACGTTGGTTTTATGGCTATTGCCCCAGTGAAACTGCAAATACGACAGGGAGCAATTTATCTACGCATTCCTCAGTACAAAGTATCCCCTGAATGTTATTCAGCCCTTCAAACAATTGTCTCAGACTTAATAAGACAAGGGATAGTAGAAGAAATAACGGGGAGTGTGTGCAATAGCCCCATTTTACCTGTTTTTGAAAAAGGGGACTCAAATCTACCATATCATCTTGTCATTGATTTAAGAGTGATCAACAAGATTGTAGTAACCAAGTATCCAATAGTTCCAGACATTACCACCATCCTTACCATGATACCCCCATTTGCAGAATATTTCTCAGTGATCGACTTAAAAAATTCATTTTTTAGTATACCATTACATCCAGAAAGCAGATTTGTATTTCCTTTCTCCCTCGATGGGAGAGCGTATACTATCACTAGAATACCACAAGGTCACACAGAAAGCCCAAGTATATACAGTAGGGCACTTAAGGAACTGTTGGATTCCTTGAAATTGCAAATCTGTTACATTGATTCAATACATTGATGATTTGCTTATAGCAGCTCCCACGGAGGAACTTTGTAAACATGCAACTATATTGTTATTGTCCAGAGGCGTTGCTAGGGGGGGTAAGGGGGCTATAGCCCCTGGTCTTTTGGTTGGAGCCCCGGATAGAATCTCAGGAGCTACATCCAAAAGGCTAGCAAACTGTCACTCGCAGTCACGGCCATCGCTGTGACTGGCGATTTCTTCCGCGTTGGAGTTTGAGGAGACGCAGAGGAAGGTTACTTTAGTCCCTTTTCTGTGTTCGCATCCGCCGCTCAAAGCGCGGGACGCAACACTGCCGGGAGTATTTAAATCCCCGCCTCCCGGCAGGTCGTTGCAACCCCCTCTGTTGTTTACCTTTCGACTCTGGGTCCTTGGCTCTTCCTCTGCACCTCGCTTTGGAATTACTGAGGAGTTTTCCCCGTGGTTACTTTCTCCGGTGTTCCTGTTCCCGGAACACCGCACTTTTTGTTTTCCGTTTCTCTCCGCCGCCTTCCCTGGGCGGCGCTAAGCTGTGCCTTTTTCTCCGGCGGTTGGGCTCTCTCTCTCTCTCTCTCTCTCTCTCTCTCTCTCTCTCGCTCTCTCACCCTTTTTCGTTCCCTTGCTCTTTCAGTCCAGACAGCGTGGGGTTTTCTCCCGTGCTTCCCCGCAGTGCTTTCTTGGAAGATTTACTACCTCCACCTCAGCCGTCAGCTGCTGCCTTCTCCGCCTGCTCTTCGGGCCTAGTGCTACCATTGGACTTGGACGTTTTGAGGGCCACTACCCTCAGTGTTGGAGATCCTTCGCTTCCTTCTTCATCTGTGAACAACTGGCCTTCTGAGACAAGTCTTGACACCTCTTATCATGGTTTTTTTTTCCCTTGCGGGTTTTTCCCTGTGTTTTCTGGCTTGATTCCGGAAAGGAGGTCACTGTGCCGCTGTTCTCACCCAGCGGCCACAATGGCTTCTCTCCGTGACAAGCCCACGCACCAGAAGAAGGAGAGAGACTACCTGGCACGTCGAGGCCTGCAAGATACCTTCGACTCGGAAAGCTCAGGTGAGGAGAGCGTGTGCACAGGGGGGACTCAGCCAAGGGTACCGTTCAAGTCACAGATTGCAACGCCAAAGAGTATCACGATGTCAGCTGAGGAACAGGTCCAAGAGCTGTGGAAGGCTTTCCAGGCCATGTCCCAGGAGCTACAAGGTGTCAAAACTGAGAACGCTTTGCTTAAACAAATGGTTGCGGCTAGGGAACCGACTCCCTCGGAATTGCCACCCATGGCGCTGTCCTCTGGGAAATTTGATGGCTCCCCCAAGAAGGTGAAGGAGTTTCTTGAAGCATGCTTGGTTCATTTCACATTCAGACCCCGTACCTTTGCTACAGATCAGGCCCGGGTGGGTTTCCTAATATCCAACATGACTGGAAACGCTCTGTCCTGGGCCACCCCATTGGTGACTAGTGGAAATGCCATTCTGCAGGACTATTCGGGGTTTCAGAATCTTCTCAAGCAGACCTTCGAACGACCAGAGCTCTCCTTTACAGCCTGCGAAGACCTGTTGGATGTCAGACAAGGCTCCCTAGACGTTTTGTCATACATCTCCTCTTTCAAAACATTAGCAGCCGGTGTCAGGAACCAGGTTTGGAAATGCTGGAGCCGCTGGAAGTTCCGACCCCGAGGATCTTTCTAGTCCTCATCCAACATGGCGCGGTGCCTTTAAATGCAGGCTCCGCCCCCCTGCTCGGCGCGTTGTATCTGTTGCTGTTTCTTTCAACGCTCCGAGTGCTGCCTACTCGTTTCTACGTTCTGTGATTTCTGCTCCTTCTACAGCCCTCCCGTAGCGAGCCTGAACTACGCTCGTTGCCTTTCCTCTTTTATCTATCTATCCTTTTTCTGTGTTACCGTCTTCTTACTTTTGCCTTCCTTGTTTCCAGTCTACTTTCACCCTATTCTAACTTGTCGCTGTCGCTCTGTACAGTCAACACTACTTTCGTTTGCTTAGAGCGCCTTCCTATCCGCTCGACTTCCAACCCAGCAGTTTGGTTCGACTTCCTACCTTTTGAACGCGGTGCCACTTCTATGCACCGTGTTCCGCTACTTCTTTTCTGCTGTCTTTCGTCCGCTGCCAGCTCGGCAGCACCCTTCTTACTTGATTCTGTATCCTCAGTCATTTCTGTGCTACTGCTTCGCTCGCCTCCGCGAAGTTTATCTAGTTTTACCCTTGGATTGTATTTTCACATCTCTGGATCCCACGACAAGAGTTGCAGAACATCTGTGCCATCTCTTTGACTCATCATCAAGACCATCTATGAACTAGGGTTTTTTCTGCCTTCGTGCTTTTTCCCTAGATTGGAGGCTGGCCCCCTGGGGTTCCCCTTGGACAGGTCTTTGCCTCTGTCAAGGTGGCCTCCGGAGGGGCCAGACCTTACCTACACGAAAAGAAGGTTCGAGCACCCACGGGCAAGGGTGCAAGGATTAAAAAGAAACCCCAGAACACCGAAACCGACCGTCAAGGATCCACCTCAGGAGAGTCAGGTGAGGAGAAAGGGGAGGTAGACTCAGATCTTGACAGAATACAACGCCAGTGCAATACCATGACCTCCTTGGAACAATACCAAGAACTAGTGGCAGCTATGCAGAACCTAACTGCAGAAGTCCAAGCGCTGAGAACTGAGAATATCGTCCTCAGACAACAGGTGGTCTTACACCGTGATGACCGCGGGGATCTACCCGCTATGCCCCTTTCTTTTGGCAAGTACGATGGTCACCCGGGGGGATTAAAGGACTTCCTAGACGCCTGCAATGTTTATTTTGCCTTTCGCACCCATGCCTATGAATCCGCCAAGTCCAGAGTCGGATTTATTATTGCCAATCTCATTGGCAACGCACTGGCTTGGGCCACCCCCCTGGTAGCCAGAAATGACCCCTCCCTGAACGATTATGACTGTTTTGTGGAAGCCTTTAAGGATAAGTTTGACAGACCAGAAGTATTCTACTCTTCACTGGAAGCTATATTGGATGTCACACAAGGGAACACAGACGTCCAAACCTACATATCCCGCTTCCAGAGATTGGCGGCTAAGGCAGATTGGCCGGACTCTGCTCAATAAACTATATTCAGAAGAGGGCTACACGATGAAATCAAGGATGAGTTAGCTCGTGTAGCTCGACCTGTGTCCTGCCAAGGATTGATGACTCTATCTCTACAGATCGAATTCCGTCTATCAGAACGGCGACAAGAAAGAAGACGAATCAGAGGCACCCCTCAAACCGTCGGTCTACCTGCTCCTTCTCCCACATCCAGGTCAAACCTCACTCCTGAAGAACCTCTGCAAATAGGGGCCACCTGAGGGCCTCTCACACCTGAGGAACGCAAACGACGAAGAGAAGCCGGATTGTGCATGTACTGCGGTTCCTCTAAACATTTACTAAGAAACTGTCCGGAAGTTCCTCCTAGGCGGAAGGAAAACTACAGCCTCCGATCTGCCGCAAGGGAAGTCTCGGGGGAATTGCCAAGTACCCTTGCAACTACTCAAGAACCATGAATAACCCAGAGGAGAACAGTCTGATGGTGTTCCGAGTCAAATTGTGGCTATCCGACTCGAGACCCACCGAAGTTCTTGCTATGTTAGATTGCGGAGCAGCCGGAAACATTATGGACTCCAACTAGGCTAAGGAACATCAGGTGTCCACTAGACCAAAGACAACTCCCATACCTGTAGAAGGTGTGGATGGGAGGCCTTTGTCCTCTGGACCTATTACTAAAGAGACTATACCCTTGAAGATGGAATTGAGTCACCATTCTGAATACTTGGTGTTCGATCAGATCCGAGCTGCGCACTTTCCATGGTCATTGGTATCCCTTGGTTAAGACAACACAATCCTCAGATCAACTGGAAGGCAAATAGAGTGAGTTTTAATTCGCACTTTTGTAAGTCCACTTGTATGAACCAGTCTATCGGCTTAACTCACCATGGAGGGAGGTCGGGTCCTGCTCTAAGTCCGGCTATCATCGCTTTGATTCCAACACATTACCAAGAGTATTCAGAGGTGTTTTTAGACATCCAACCACGTGAGTTACCTCCTCACAGGGCAGAAGACTGTGGTATCGACTTACTTCCGGATGCTGTAGTTCCGTTTGGACGGATGTATCCCTTGTCTCTCCCTGAAAGGAAAGCTCTACGGAATTACCTAGACTCCAATCTTCAAAATGAGCTTATCCAGGAGTCCAGATCCGCTTGTGGTGCCTCCTTATTCTTTATTCCGAAGAAGGATAGTGCAGAATTACGTCCATGCATAGACTATAGAGGTTTGAACAAGGTGACGATTTGGGACAGGTATCCCATGCCTTTGATCCGAGATATTCTGGAGGCAGTACAGGGGGCTATTTACTTCACCAAACTGGACTTAAGGGGCGCTTACCACCTCCTAAGGATAAGAAGAGGGGACGAATGGAAGACGGCGTTCCGCACCCCATTTGGACTTTTCGAATACAGGGTGATGCCGTTTGGCCTTGTCAATGCCCCAGCCATTTTTCAAAGATACATGGACAAGGTATTCGCGGACATGTTGTTCGTATCTGTTGTAGTGTACTTGGACGACATCCTGGTATTCTCCCAGACATTGCCCGAGCATAGGGTACTGGTTAAGAGAGTACTGCAACGTCTTCAAGATCATAAGCTATTAGTTAAACCGGAGAAGTGCCAATTCGAAACCACCTCAGTATCCTACCTAGGATTCCTTTTGTCAGGAAGGGGCATAGAGATGGATCCAGTTAAGGTTAAGGCCATCAGGGAATGGAGAGAACCCAACACTGTCAAGGAGCTACAAAGCTTCTTAGGGTTAGCCAATTTTTACAGGAGGTTCATTCCCAACTTCTCCAACCTAGTGCTTCCTCTTACCTCCCTGCTAAAGAAGGGTGTCAAGTTTGCCTTCGGAGAGGAACAACAGAGGGCTATTCTAACCCTTAAGGAGTGTTTTTCTTCTGCTCCCGTTCTGGTACAACCAGACCAGACTAAACCTTTCATTCTGGAGACTGATGCGTCGATAGGAGCGATAGGTGCCATCCTATTGCAGAAGGCAGCGGATGATTACGAACACCCAGTGGCATACTTTTCTAAGACCCTCACCAGCAGCGAACGCAATTACTCTGTCTTGGAAAGAGAGCTGTTGGCCATCAAATTAGCCTGTCAAGAATGGCGACATCTCCTATAGGGCGCTGCCCATTGTTTTGTGATCAGAACTGACCATCGTGACCTTCGGGTCCTGCACAAATGGAGTGTACCAATGCCCGACATGCCCGGTGGGCTTATTTTTTTTTGCAATTCGATTTTGTGATAACCTACATTCCCGGCTCTGAAAATAAGAAGGCGGATGCCTTGTCACGAAACATCGGGGACAGCTCAGGGAATTCCGAAGGACATGACCGTATTTTCCCCAATCTTAAGGTTTTAGCAACTACTGTCTCCTTCCTCCAAGACCTGATACCTCAATATCAGGCTTGCACAGAACTTCCTTCTTCGGTCCGCCTAGGTAGTGATGGTTTGTACTACCATGAAGACGCACTTTTCATTCCCACTAAAAGTCTCCAGAAACTCATCCTTTCCTGGTGTCATGATTCTCCCTTGACAGGACATCCCGGCATCCGAAAGACCTATGAATTGCTGCAACGAGGTTTCTGGTGGCCAAGGGTAAGAAAGGATGTGCACCAGTATGTCACTTCATGCTCTATTTGTGCTTCTAATAAATACCGAACTGGCAAACCACTCGGTCTCTTGCAGCAGCATTCCTTACCATCACGACCATGGGAACACATGTCTACAGACTTCATTGTCGATCTCCCTCCTTCTAACGACATGACAGTAATCATGGTCACAATAGACTCCTTCAGAAAGCTGGCCCACTTTTCTGCATTCAGGCAGATACCATCCGCTTCTGAGACCGCTGAGGTCTTTCTTCGAGACATAGTCCGACTGCATGGATTACCCCGGACTATAGTATCAGACAGGGGACCTCCGTTTACGTCCAAATTCTGGACTTCACTTTGTCAGACTTTGGGAATCCACCGCGCTCTTTCCTCGGGTTACCACCCTCAGAGTAACGGGCAGACAGAAAGGCTGAATGCCAGTCTGGAACAATACTTGAGGTGTTTCTGCAGTCCACAGCAGGAGAGGTGGTACCATTTCCTCTCGCAAGCAGAGTTTGCATACAATAACACTCTGCATACCTCTATCCAAATGAGCCCTTTTTTGTGCACATATGGGTATCATCATCAACATCTACCGGGTCTTAGTTCTCCAGCCACAAGGATCCCTACTTTGGATGGTATCTTGCAGGAAATACATGAATTACATGGTCTTGCCAAGAAGGCACACCAGGCCAGTCTACAGACTCAAAAGAGATGGGCAGATAAGTACCGGGGATCTAATCCCAACTGGGGTGTGGGACAACTGGTCTGGTTGTCAACCAGATTCCTACCTAGATGGGTTCATGCTGGGAAGTTTTCCCCTGGATTTCTTGGGCCATTTTCTATCCTTCAACAAATCAATCCGGTAGCCTACAGGCTCAGACTTCCGGACTACCTCAAGAGAGTTCATCCAGTTTTTCACGTATCCTTGCTTAAGGAGTATAAGGAAGACCCGTTCCTTAGACCCATCCACAAGGGTCGCGCCCAAGTACGATGTATTCCGGAGGAATACGAAGTGGCATACCTGGTAGATTCCAGATACCGCAAGGGCAGACTCCAATACCTGGTACACTGGAAGGGCTATCCAGTGGAAGAAAGGTCCTGGGAACCAGTTAGCCACATCCACGCACCCAGACTTCTCAGGAAGTTCCATTGTCTCCACACGGGCAAGCCTGGGGGTCCCCGAGAGGAAGGAGGTATACTGTCAGGAACCAGGATTGGAAATGCTGGAGTCGCTGGAAGTTCCGACCCCGAGGATCTTTCTAGTCCTCATCCAACATGGCGCGGTGCCTTTAAAGGCAGGCTCCGCCCCTCTGCTCGGCACGTTGTATCTGTTGCTGTTTCATTCAACGCTCCGAGTGCTGCTTACTCGTTTCTACGTTCCATGATTTCTGCTCCTTCTACAGCCCTCCCGTAGCGAGCCTGAACTACGCTCGTTGCCTTTCCTCTTTTATCTATCTATCCTTTTTCTGTGTTACCGTCTTCTTACTTTTGCCTTCCTTGTTTCCAGTCTACTTTCACCCTATTCTAACTTGTCGCTGTCGCTCTGTACAGTCAACACTACTTTCGTTTGCTTAGAGCGCCTTCCTATCCGCTCGACTTCCAACCCAGCAGTTTGGTTCGACTTCCTACCTTTTGAACGCAGTGCCACTTCTCCGCACCGTGTTCAGCTATTTTTTTCTGCTGTCTTTCGTCCGCTGCCAGCTCGGCAGCACCCTTCTTACTTGATTCTGTATCCTCAGTCATTTCTGTGCTACTGCTTCGCTCGCCTCCGCGAAGTTTATCTAGTTTTACCCTTGGATTGTATTTTCACATCTCTGGATCCCACGACAAGAGTTGCAGAACATCTGTGCCATCTCTTTGACTCATCATCAAGACCATCTATGAACTAGGGTTTTTTCTGCCTTCGTACTTTTTCCCTAGATTGGATTGGAGGCTGGCCCCCTGGGGTTCCCCTAGGACAGGTCTTTGCCTCTGTCAAGGTGGCCTCCGGAGGGGCCAGACCTTACCTACACGAAAAGAAGGTTCGAGCACCCACGGGCAAGGGTGCAAGGATTAAAAAGAAACCCCAGAAGACCGAAACCGACCGTCAAGGATCCACCTCAGGGGAGTCAGGTGAGGATAAAGGGGAGGTAGACTCAGATCTTGACAGCCGGAGCAGGATGGCCCGAGACAGTGCAGTATGCCATTTTCAGAAGAGGACTGAAGGAGGAAATTAAAGACGAGCTGGCCAGATCCCCTCGTTCTCCTACTGTAACGCTCACCTGATTCCCACGGAGGCGCGGGTCTTGGCAGGAAGGTGTCTGTAACACGAAACGTGATGTGCAGGATTCGGTTGGCTTCTGGGGTCGAACCTCTCCTCACTGTGTGTCGAACTCGAAGGGTGAGGTTTCTGCAGGTGAAACAATATGGGGATTAAAGGTCTGGGTTGTGAATGTCCCTATCTCTCTCCTCCCAGCTTGTCTGTTGAACCCCCCTCCCAGGTCAACGTGCTCACCTTAGATAGGTGAATGCTGGGCTCTCCATCTGCGTCTAGTGCAGGGTGCCGTTGCCAGTTCCTTCACTGGTGAAACGCTGGCCTCTTGACTTCAGAGGATGGGTACCGTCGTTGTCTGCACGACCGGTAAGTTTCTGGACACCTTTAGTCTTTATAGTCTTTTATGCGTGGCGGCGAAGCGCCTGGAATTGCGTAAGTATGGCAAGCGCTCTTTCTGTCTCTTTCTTTGTTTTTGCAGGCGACGATGCAGAATGAAGAAATCCGGAATTCGCCGCGTGCCGGTAAGTAGAATAATGCTGTTTATCTTTGTGCAGCGGCAGCGTGAAGAATCCGGAATGCACAGCGTGCCGGTAAGTAGAATAATGCTTTTATCTTTGTGCAGATGCAGCGTGAAGAATCCGGAATGCACAGCGTGCCGGTAAGTATAATAAGGCTGTTTATCTTTGCAGGCGAAGGTGCAGCGTTAGACAAGGCCGCTGCCGATGGATCAGGTAAGCAAGCACTGCGTGTGAAAGTTCGTTCTGCTAACCTGTTGTTTCTGGTCTTTTGCAGGTGCTGATGTTGCTCGGGTACCAGAATGGTAAGTATAATTCTTGCAGGTTCAGGATCCAAAGAAGAAAGGCTGGAACAGACTCGGTGAGCGTTCTGCTGCAGATGCAGAATAACGCGAAGCACGTTTCATCAATCGGGTGTGGTTTAAATAGCCTTGGAGTGATGAGGCGTCTTCTTCCACGGCCCCGCCTAGGTAAGAAAAGAGTTCCTGCTTCCAGAAGAGTTCCAGTGCTGTATCCAGGGAGTGGAGCTGCCCCACCCAGGTAAGAAAAGTAGTCCCAGTTCACCGAGGACTTTTAAGAGTCTGGCAAATAAGCAGCATGGTCTGCCGCAGGTAAGTCCACCCAAGCACCTTCACACCAATGATGAGCCCGGTGCTTCCAGTGCCGGGACCGATGCTTCTGATGAGCCTGGTGCCACAGGCGCCAGGACAAGGTCCAAAAGGTCCCTGTGGGGACCGGCTGGTGCCTAGGATCAGGGTTAGGGGCCTGCTTCCAAGGACGTTGGGCTGATCCTGGCTCCTTGGAAGCAGTGATCATGACAGTATCCCCCCTCAAGGCCCCTCCTAAGTGTGTCTTCTCCGGGGGCTTTGGCTTGTCGGGGTGATTCAGATGGAATCTCTTGACCAGACGAGGTGCGTGGACGTGTTCTGAGAGTTCCCAAGATCTTTCCTGGGGACCATATCCTTTCCAATCAACCAGATAGTATAATTTAGACCTGGAAATTTTGGAGTCTAGGATGTTCTTCACTTCGAATTCGAGTTCTCCGTCTACCAAAACGGGTTCTGGGAGTTCGGTCAATCGGGTTTCTGGTTGTACTGGTTTTAATAAGGAGACATGGAATACTGGATGTATTTTCATATGCGTAGGTAATTCCAATTTGGCAGCCACCGGATTAATTATGGCGGATATGAGGTAGGGCCCAAGGTATCTCGGGATGAAAGTGCGGGGTCCTTTTAAAGGCAGGTGCTTAGTGGATAACCAGACTTGATCTCCTACAGCGTAGTGAGGGGCCCCTTTACGGTGCCGATCGGCTGCCTTTTTGAATTGAGCTTTAGCTCTTTGCAGATGGACAGTGGCTTCCTTAAAAGCACAGGTGATCTCCGAATGCAAGTGATCCACAGCAGGTGCTTCAATTTCTTGGGGAGGATCCAGGTTGGAGGTTCTAGGATGGTGTCCATATAATAGGAAAAAAGGAGTCTTCCCGGTTCCAGAATGAGTCGAATTGTTGTACGCGTATTCAGCGATCCAAAGAATGTCCTTCCAGGGGTTTTCTGTTTGTTAGAGCATGCAGCGTAGATATTGTTCTAGTGTCTGGTTTGTCCTTTCGGTTTTTCCGTCAGTTTGGGGATGGTGACTGGTCGAAAGTCTTACATCAACTTGGGCTAGACGACAGCAACTGCGCCAAAAGTGGGAGATGAATTGACTTCCCCTATCGGAGACTAAAACCGAAGGAAAACCGTGTAAACGAACAATGTTTGCCAAGAATTCCCGGGCCAATACTGAGGCTGAAGGCAGACCCTTCAAGGGTATGAAGTGAGCCATTTTCGAGAATAGATCCACGACTACTAAGATGGTAGTATATCCCAAGCATGGAGGTAAGTCCGTGATAAAATCCATGGACAGGGTATGCCATGGACAGGGAGGGATGTCAAGTGGCTGTAATAGGCAGGCGGGTTTTTGCTTTTGACTTTTATTCTGGGCACACACACCGCAGGAGATTACAAAGTCTCTAATATCCCTTTTCCACGATGGCCACCAGAAATGTCTTTTAATCTTTTCCATGGTTTTGGTAATGCCAGGGTGCCCCTCCATTAGAGAATCATGATAACCGGAGATTACTTGTTTTTGTAGTTTCTCACAGGGCAAGTGCAATCGTCCTCGGAAATATGGTAGGTCTTGATCTACTGAGAAATCTTTTCCCTTTAATTGCCAGTCCTGCAAATCGGTCGGAGTTAGGAGCGATTTCACCGTGGTCTTGATGTCTTCAAAAGATTGAGTGCTGACCAAACCCAAAATCCTTTGTTCTGGGATTATGGGTATTGGATCTGGATTGATCAAATGTTCATCTACTCCCATCCGGGAGAGGGCATCCGCTTTTCCGTTCTTACTACCTGGTCGATAAGTAATTATAAAGTCAAATTCCGCTAGGAACAGAGCCCAGCGAAGCTGTCTGGAAGACTGAGCTTTGGCTGTCTTTAGGTATTGTAAATTGCGGTGGTCAGTCATTACGGTGACTGTGTGTCTGGCTACTAGAAGATAATGCCGCCAGGCTTTAAAGGCCGATCTGATGGCCAAAAGTTCCTTGTCTGTAATTGAATAGTTGATCTCAGGAGGCGAAAACTTGCGGGACCAAAAGGCAACCGGATGTAGTTGGTTTGTGACCGAATCTCTTTGTGATAACACTGCTCCCATAGCAAGACTAGAAGCATCCGTTTCCATGATGTAAGGAAGTTCTGGGCGAGGATGTTTTAAAACAGGTGCTGAAATGAATTTAGCTTTTAAGTCTTGAAAAGCTTGTTCCGCTTCAGAAGACCACTCAAAACGTTTGTTCTTTTTCAACAGAGCGGTGATGGGCTGGACTATCCGGGAAAATTCAGGAATGAATCTGCGGTAAAAGTTAGTGAATCCTAACATGCTTTGAACTCCTTTTACAGAGGTTGGTGATGGCCACTTGATAATTGCATCAACTTTCTTTGAATCCATATGGACTCCGTTAGGTGACAATATGAATCCCAGGAACTCAACTTCCGTTGCGTTGAAGACGCATTTCTCAAGCTTAGCAAAAAGACTATGTTGACGCAATCTCTCGAGAACTTTTTTAACATGTCTCTGATGTTCTTCTTCAGATGATGAATAGACAAGGATGTCGTCAATGTAGACAACTACACACACGTCAATGAGTTCTCTAAGGACATTGTTCATAAAATATTGGAAAGCAGCAGGAGCATTACACAGTCCAAAGGGCATCACTTGATATTCGAATAGCCCGTACTTGGTGCGGAAGGCCGTTTTCCATTCATCGCCCTCTTTGATCCGTACCAAGTGGTAGGCTCCTCTGAGATCCAGCTTTGTGTATATACAGGCATCTTTGACTTGGTCCAGGAGTTCAGGGATCAAAGGTAACGGGTATCTGTTTTTAACAGTGATCTGATTCAGGGCGCGGTAATCTATGCAAGTCCTAAGGTCTCCTTCCTTTTTCGGAACGAAGAACAAAGCCGAGGAAGCTGGAGATTTTGAAGGACGGATAAACCCGTTAGCTAGGTATTGGTCCAGGTACTGTCTGAGGTGAAGGTTCTCTGGCTCAGTGAGGGCATAGATCCTGCTGCAAGGAGGAGTTGTTCCAGGTATCAGATCTATTTGACAGTCGTAAGACCTATGAGGAGGTAGGGTGTTAGCTTGATCCTTCTGGAAGACGTCTTGGAACTCCTGGTATTCGGGAGGTAATTTGAGAATTTCCTCAGAAGAGATCGCCGCCAGTGAAACATCAGGTCGAGGATAACAAGTGGTAGAACACTCTGGAAACTGAACCGTCTTTGCTCGCCAATCAATCTGAGGATTGTGCTTCTCTAACCAAGGAATTCCCAGAATGATCTGGAACTGAGGGGCCTTGATTACATCCTATTCTCTCCCGGTGTCCATTATGACTCAACAGCGTCACTTCTTGGGTGGCATGCGTTACAGGTCCGGAGGCTATCTCCGTGCCATCCACAGTAGTGATGACGTCTTTTACTGCCTTAGGGACAAGGGGTAGATTCATCCTTGATACCATTTCACGGTCCACATAGTTTCCGATTGCTCCGCTGTCAATGTAAGCTTCAATTGCATGCAAACGATCCGGACGTTCAGGACTAATGAGGACCATGGGTATCACGAAATGCGAGGTCACGGGACAGATCTTAACGCTCGGCAAGAGGACCTCTACTCTTGTCGGGCGAGGTCGTTTCCCTGCTCAGAACTTGTGGTACAGGTATCCGCGGCTCCTACAGTCTTCTTAGCTGGTTTCACGTGACAGTCCCGAAGAAAGTGTCCTGAATTACCGCAATAGAGGCATAATTGCAGCTGCCTTCTTCTTTCCCGCTCTTTCTGGGTTAAAGGTCCTCTCATGCCCCCTATTTGCATAGGTTCCACAGTGTCAGCTCCCTTATTCGAGGTCTGTGGTTTGGAAAACACTCGGGTATCAAATCTGGAACGATCTGCCTTCCTGTTCTGTAGTCTATGGTCTAGTTGGACAACTAAGTCGATATAGTCTGAACATTCTTGTGGAGGATTCACAACCTGCGCTAGCACATCCTTGAGCTCTCCGCGCAGGCCTCTGTAGAAAAGCGTTATCCTCTTGTCCTCGGGCCATTGTGTTTCCACTATGAGTCTATTGAAAGAGGCTATATAAGTCAAGAGGTCTTGGTTACCCTGTCGTAATGAGAGAAGTTCATTGTCCAAGGCCTGCCCTTGTGCATGTCTTGCGAACAGTTTCTCCATGCTGGACTGGAAGGCTTGAAAATCGTGTAAAACCGGATCATCCTGGGTGACCAAAGGGATCGACCAATCTGCAGCTCTGCCACTGAGATAAGAAAGCACGAAAGCCACCTTGGCCTGGTCTGTTGGGAATGCAGCTGGTCGACATAAGAAGTGCAGGCGGCACTGGTTGATGAACACTGCAAATTTCTTTGGATCACCAGCAAAGCGTTCGGGCGGAGCCAAGGGCACATTACCGGGCAGATTGATTTGCACTGGATTTGAAGCTGATGCAGAAGGATAACTCCCTCCTGGAACGGGCAAAGGTGTCTGTCCTGCCTGCGTTTGTAACAACTGCCTAGCAAGATCCTCTGTTCGCTCCTTAGAAATGATCAGTTCTCTTCTTAGAGAGCTCGTTTCCTGGCGAGCTGCATGTACTTCTGCTCTTAATTCCCCAAGCAACTGGGCTAGTTGATCAGTATCTGAAGTTTCCATTGCGCCTGGGTAGGAGTTTAGTGGTCGGCTTCGCGTTCTGTAACGCTCACCTGATTCCCACGGAGGCGCGGGTCTTGGCAGGAAGGTGTCTGTAACACGAAACGTGATGTGCAGGATTCGGTTGGCTTCTGGGGTCGAACCTCTCCTCACTGTGTGTCGAACTCGAAGGGTGAGGTTTCTGCAGGTGAAACAATATGGGGATTAAAGGTCTGGGTTGTGAATGTCCCTATCTCTCTCCTCCCAGCTTGTCTGTTGAACCCCCCTCCCAGGTCAACGTGCTCACCTTAGATAGGTGAATGCTGGGCTCTCCATCTGCGTCTAGTGCAGGGTGCCGTTGCCAGTTCCTTCACTGGTGAAACGCTGGCCTCTTGACTTCAGAGGATGGGTACCGTCGTTGTCTGCACGACCGGTAAGTTTCTGGACACCTTTAGTCTTTATAGTCTTTTATGCGTGGCGGCGAAGCGCCTGGAATTGCGTAAGTATGGCAAGCGCTCTTTCTGTCTCTTTCTTTGTCTTTGCAGGCGACGATGCAGAATGAAGAAATCCAGAATTCGCCGCGTGCCGGTAAGTAGAATAATGCTGTTTATCTTTGTGCAGAGGCAGCGTGAAGAATCCGGAATGCACAGCGTGCCGGTAAGTAGAATAATGCTTTTATCTTTGTGCAGATGCAGCGTGAAGAATCCGGAATGAGTATAATAAGGCTGATTATCTTTACAGGCGAAGGTGCAGCGTTAGACAAGGCCGCTGCCGATAGATCAGGTAAGCAAGCACTGTGTGTGAAAGTTCGTTCTGCTAACCTGTTGTTTCTGGTCTTTTGCAGGTGCTGATGTTGCTCGGGTACCGGAATGGTAAGTATAATTCTTGCAGGTTCAGGATCCAAAGAAGAAAGGCTGGAACAGACTCGGTGAGCGTTCTGCTGCAGATGCAGAATAACGCGAAGCACGTTTCATCAATCGGGTGTGGTTTAAATAGCCTTGGAGTGATGAGGCGTCTTCTTCCACGGCCCGCCTAGGTAAGAAAAGAGTTCCTGCTTCCAGAAGAGTTCCAGTGCTGTATCCAGGGAGTGGAGCTGCCCCACCCAGGTAAGAAAAGTAGTCCCAGTTCACCGAGGACTTTTAAGAGTCTGGCAAATAAGCAGCATGGTCTGCCGCAGGTAAGTCCACCCAAGCACCTTCACACCAATGATGAGCCCGGCGCTTCCAGTGCCGGGACCGATGCTTCTGATGAGCCTGGTGCCACCGGCGCCAGGACAAGGTCCAAAAGGTCCCTGTGGGGACCGGCTGGTGCCTAGGATCAGGGTTAGGGGCCTGCTTCCAAGGACGTTGGGCTGATCCTGGCTCCTTGGAAGCAGTGATCATGACACCTACTTTCTCAGATCTGCTTTCTGCTGCCCTTCATATTGAGTATCGCCTTCAAGAGAGACGAGTTGAACGTCGTAAGCAAAGGACTCCTGGCTATACCTCAGACCCCTCTGTACCCGTTCTCCCTGGTCGCTCTACTAACATTATTACCGAAGAACCAATGCAGATTGGTGCCACCAGGGCGCCCTTGTCCACAGCCGAAAGACGTCGCAGAAGAGAGAAAGGGCTGTGTGCCTACTGCGGATCAGAGCAACATTTTCTCAGAGACGGCGTCAGTAGGGACAAGCGACCGAGGGTCTTCGAGCAATCTTCATCGTCCCTATGTCTCTCTGTCAGTGACCTCTTCCGAATCTAAGGAGGACTCCAGGCTGATGGTCATTCCAATACAACTCAACCTCGGAAACCATCAGGTGGAAACACTGGCTCTATTGGACTGTGGCGCAGCAGGGAACTTCGTCGACACCCTGTGGGCAGACAGGGTGGGTCTCCGTCGGATCCCCCGGGCAGAAGGTCAGAAGGTGGAAGGTGTGGACGGTCCGCCTTTGTCTTCAGGTCCCATCACCCATACCACTGAGGATCTCTCCTTGACGATCAACCAACATAAGGAAGTTTTGTGTTTTGATATCATCAGGGCTGCCCATTTCCCCATCATCTTGGGCATTACATGGCTCCGTCGACATAATCCTCTGATTAACTGGACCGAGAATCAGATTCGTTTCAGTTCCCCCTATTGCGCAACCAACTGTTTTTCACTGGAAGGTCGAGCTGATCTTCAGCCAGTCAAAGTGTTTCCCAACAACCATGTGGGTGTCCATGCTTTACCCAATTTCTGCTCTGGGTTTTCAGAGGTTTTTCAGGAATGCCTCCATGCCAGACTTCCACCCCATCGGCCAGAGGACTGCACCATCGATCTGGAGCCCAATGCCTTGGTTCCATTCAGACGGATGTTCGCTCTCACCCAAACCGAGAGACAAGTTCTTCGGAGATACTTGGATACCAACATGGAGAATGGTCTCATCCAACCTTCAAAGTCTCCAGCAGGAGCCCCTTCGTTTTTTATCAAGAAAAGAGATTCCGCCGACCTTAGACCCTGCATTGACTACAGGGGCCTAAATACAGTGACAGTCCGTGAACGGTATTGAGGCGGTGCAAGGTGCTCGAGTCTTTACCAAACTGGATCTTCGCAACGCATACCATCTGTTGCGGATTGCCAAGGGTGACGAATGGAAAACCGCATTTCGTACTCCTCTGGGCTTATTTGAGTATAAGGTTATGCCGTTCGGTTTGGTGAACGCCCCAGCGGTATTCCAGAGGTTCATGGACCGAATGTTCTCTGACATGCTTTCCATCTCTGTCATCATCTATTTAGATGATATCTTGGGTTTTTTCCCCTAACATGAGAGAACACATTGAACAAGTACAACGAGTTTTGGAGCGTCTTAAGGAAAACAATCTACTGGTCAAGGAGGAGAAGTGCAGATTCGCTGTACCTTCGGTACATTATCTGGGATATGTTCTGTCAGAAGGAGGGATCGCCATGGATCCTGACAAGGTGCACGTTATTCTTGACTGGCCGGCCCCGACCTCTGTCCGGGAGGTCCAGAGGTTCTTGGGTCTTTCGAATTACTACAGGAGATTCATTCCAAACTTTTCGGAGGTGGTGTTTCCCATCACCCGTCTACTCAAGAAGACGGCCTACCTTTCTCCTGGTCCACTGAGGCGGAAGGAAGTTTCTGTCACCTGAAAACCCTCTTCTGCTCTGCCCCGATTCTGCAGCATCCCAACCAAACTCTTCCATTTATTCTGGAGACGGACGCCTCTGCTATAGCTGTCGGAGCTGTGTTGCTTCAGTCCATCAACATGGTGGAGCATCCTGTCGCCTATCTCTCTAAGACGCTTTCTCCCAGCCAACTCAACTATTCGGTTCTGGAGAAGGAATTGTTGGCAATGAAGTTGGCTTGTGAGGAATGGAGGCACCTTCTCATGGGTGCCCGTCATCGGTTCCTCATTCGCACCGACCATAAGAACCTAAAGGCCTTACAGGACATGGAATGTTCGAACTCCAGGGAGGCTAGATGGGCCTACCTATTTTCGCAGTACGACTTCCAGATCACGTACATCCCTGGGTCTCTCAATCGTCTAGCTGACGCTTTGTCTCGCAAGGATTCTCACTTGGAAACGGTAGCTGTCAAGTCTGAACCATTGTTCCACAGAAATCGGATCCTAGCCACGGTGGGTTCTTTCCTTCAGGAAGTCAAGGCTGCTGTCGCACAAGAGGCTCCTCATATCTCTTTTTCCGCTGATTCCCCTTTTCAAATCAAGGACGGTTGGGTCTTCTACAAGAAGAGGTGGTATATCCCTGAAGGGTCGCTGCGCCGGAAAGTCCTAAAATGGTGTCACGACTCACGTCTAGGCGGACACAGAAGTGGAAATGGTACGTTGGAACTTATCTCGAGGTCGTTTCTTTGGCCCAACATCAGAAGAGACGTGTTCAACTACGTAAAGACCCGCCCGACTTGTGCCAGAGTCAAATATGCCTCGGGTAAGCCCCTAGGACTTCTCACCCAAGTGGAGATGCTGACTCGCCCGTGGGGACTCATCTCCACGGACTTCATAGTGGAGCTTCCTGAGTCTGAGTCATGCACATGTATCATGGTTACGGTGGACGCTTTATCCAAGTTAGCCCATTTCTCTCCTCTTCCGGGACTCCCTTCTGCCACCAAGATGGCAGAAACATTTGCCCGTGATATTTTCAAGCTTCATGGCCTCCCCGACAAGATAATATCCGATCGAGGAAGCCAGTACATTTCCAAATTCTGGACGGCTTTATGTACTCGATTGGGAGTGGAAAGGGCCCTTTCCTCTGGTTTTCACCCACAGACAAATGGCCAAACGGAACGACTCAACGCAACCCTGGAGCAGTACTTGCGATGCTTTATTTCCCAGCATCAAGATAATTGGGTTTCTCTACTCCCTACTGTGGAATTTGTTTACAACAATTCCAGGCACACTGCCACAGGCCTTTCCCCTTTCTTTTGTACCTACGATGTTCACCCGCGTTATTTAATGCCCGAGGTGCCCGGTTTCTCCAACTCTCCAACTGCTGAAGAGGTGCTAAGAAATATCAAGGAGGCCAGGGACAATGCATTGCTAAGTTTGGTGAATAGTAGTCAGCGGAATAAGATTGAAGCCGACAAACATCGCAGGGAAGCACCTTTATGGAAACCTGGGGACAAGGTGTGGTTGTCCACCAGATTCCTTCCCAGATGGACAAGACCTTCTAAACTGTCTCCACGTTTCTTGGGACCTTTCCCCATTCTCTCCAAGGTCAATCCTGTTGCCTATCGTCTACAACTCTCTCCATCTCTCAGACGCATACACCCTGTTTTTCACGCCTCTCTTCTTAAACCCTACTATTCAGATCCACATCGCCGGCCTCTCAACCGGAATCTTCCTGTCACTGCAGCCGACCAGGAAGAATACAAAGTTTCTGCCATTCGTGATTCTAGATTCCTTCGTGGTCGGTTGGAATACCTCCTGTCATGGAAGGGTTACCCGGTATCGGAGGATTCCTGGGAGCCAGCTTCCCAAGTACATGCCCCTCAGCTGTTGGCCAGGTTCCATCGCTTGCACCCGGGTAAGCCTGGGTGGTTGCACTCTAGGGGGGGTATACTGTCACTCGCAGTCGCAGCCATCGCCGTGACTGGCGATTTCTTCCGCGTTGGAATTTGAGGAGACGCAGAGGAAGGTTACTTTAGTCCCTTTTCTGTGTTCGCATCCGCCGCTCCAAGCGCGGGACGCAACACTGCGGTGAGTATTTAAACCCCCGCCTCCTGGCAGGTCGTTGCGTTGCAACCCCCTCTGTTGTTTACCTTTCGACTCTGGGTCCTTCGCTCTTCCTCTGCACCTCGCTTTGGAATTACTGAGGAGTTTTCCCCGTGGTTACTTTCTCCGGTGTTCCTGTTCCCGGAACACCGCACTTTTTGTTTTCCGTTTCTCTCCGCCGCCTTCCCTGGGCGGCGCTAAGATGTGCCTTTTTCTCCGGCGGTTGGGCTCTCTCTCTCTCTCTCTCTCTCTCTCTCTCTCTCTCTCGCTCTCTCACCCTTTTTCGTTCCCTTGCTCTTTGAGTCCAGACAGCGTGGGGTTTTCTCCCGTGCTTCCCCGCAGTGCTTTCTTGGAAGATTTACTACCTCCACCTCAGCCGTCAGCTGCTGCCTTCTCCGCCTGCTCTTCGGGCCTAGTGCTACCATTGGACTTGGACGTTTTGAGGGCCACTACCCTCAGTGTTGGAGATCCTTCGCTTCCTTCTTCATCTGTGAACAACTGGCCTTCTGAGACAAGTCTTGACACCTCTTATCATGGTTTTTTTTTCCCTTGCGGGTTTTTCCCTGTGTTTTCTGGCTTGATTCCGGAAAGGAGGTCACTGTGCCGCTGTTCTCACCCAGCGGCCACAATGGCTTCTCTCCGTGACAAGCCCACGCACCAGAAGAAGGAGAGAGACTACCTGGCACGTCGAGGCCTGCAAGATACCTTCGACTCGGAAAGCTCAGGTGAGGAGAGCGTGTGCACAGGGGGGACTCAGCCAAGGGTACCGTTCAAGTCACACAGGCCCCCAGTCCCAACAGTTCCGACATTAGCTTAGCCCCGGGTCTTTTTCAGACCTAGCAACACCCCTGTTATTGTCACATCTAGCCTGCCATGGTCATAAAGCATTTTTGAAGAAATGATAGTATTGTAGACAGGAGGTAGCATATCTTTTATCTTGGGTATTTCCTGTCTAAGGAGGGTAGGAAACTAGCACCTGATAGAATACAAGCGATTTCTAAAATGCCACAGCCAAAAACACAAAAACAAGTCAGAGCGCTTATACGCGCTGCCTCATATTGTAGGCAATGGATACCCAATTTCTCGCTTATTGTCAAACCAATGATGCACCTTATGACTAAAGATGTACAGGATCCAGTGCCAGGACTGATGAACATCAAGAGGCATTTGTTTTATGCTCCATTTCAGGACTTACACGGTTACTACTTTAAAAACTATAGTAGAGACTAAACAAACACCCTTTAATTCAGCACAAGCAGCAGAAATAATAGCTTTGACTTGTGCTTGTGAATTATCGGAAAACCTTTCTGTAAATATTTTTACTGACAGTCAGTACGCTTTCGGAACAGCACATCATTTTGGAAAACTATGGGCGGAAAGGGGATTCTTGACTTCACATGGAACTAAGATACAGCATGGTTCCGTAATATTATGACTGTTGTCATCTCTAACGCTACCAAAGAAACTAGCAATAGTTAAATGTGCTGCCCATTAGAAAATAGTGACTGAAATATATAAAGGAAATGATTTTGCTGACTCCATAGCTAAACAAACAGTGTTGGATTGTACCTCAGGATATATAATGTTGAGAATATGAGAAGGACTCAGAATTTAGGATGTATGGAGGAAACCTCTGTTAGCATTAAAGAGATACAAGCAATTGCCACTGAAGAGGAAATTAGGGGGTTGGAAAACAGCTTTGCTATACAGAAAGAAGAGGGGGGTTGGGTCACAAGGTCTAAAAACAGTGGATGTTACCCAACGCCTATGTTCTTCTGGTTGTGCATATGACCCACGGACCCGCCCACATACATGCTAAAGCTATTTGTAAACAATTGGAGAATGTTTGGTGTAATTAATTGATTACTGCAACAGCTGAGAATGTGGTTAGAAACACAGTATAATATGCCAAGGACATAATGTAGCCCGAGGGACTACGGTCTCTGCAGGACATTTTGATCCTCCTACATTGCCCTTTCAAGTTTTGCATTTTGACTTTATTGAATTAGAAAGATGTAATCATTTGAAATATGTGCTAGTGGTTATCTGTGCCTTTAGCAAATGGGTAAAGGTTTTTCCCTTGAAAGATAATACAGCCATCTCCACTGCGAAAGTCATGTTGAAAGAATATTTTTCAAGGTTTGGATTACACAGGGTAATCTGGTCTGACCACGGCCACCACTTTATTGCAGAAGTAATACGAAATGTGTGTAATGGCATGCAGATTAAAATGAAATTTCACACAGCTAACCATTCTCAAAGTGCCGGTTTAATTGAGCGCCACAATGGAATTTAAAAAAACAAAATAGCTTAAGTATGTGCGCACACAGGACTTAAATGGCCAGATGCTTTACCTTTAGCATTACTCTCTATGAGGACTACAGTTGCATCCAAATCAGGGCCATCCCCTTATGAAATTGCTATGGGCAGACTAGCTAATGTTTGGGGTGCTCTTAGACCACGATCATTGAAGGACATTGAGCACCCAATGCTTGTTGATTATTGTAACCAATTGACTGAACAATTACGTTCTATCCACCAGCAGGTGACGTATAGCTTGCCGGATAAACATTTGCGAGAAGGACATCGGGTAAAACCTGGTGACCTGATGATGGTCAAAAACTTTAAAAGGAGCACTGCACTGGAACCACGTTGGCTAGGACCATACCAATTGTTGTTGGCCACCCAAACTGCAGTTCGGGTAGAATGGAAAAAGCATTGGATCCACACTGCTCACATCAAATTGGTTCCTTTGCCCTCACCCTCTGATGGAAATCATCCTTCTTCATATGAAATGAAGTATTCTTGCACCCCTGCGAGTCTGTCAAAATCCGATATAAAGTCTTCAATACAGACACCCACTTTGTTGGAGGATCACGCTATCCCAAAAGTAGCTAGATACAATTTACGACCCAGGAAGGAATAGGATTGTCCACCATAAATCTACAAAGTACAGATCTGGTACTGGTGCCAGTCTGTGTCCACTGGAAGCCAATAAGTGCAAGTTTGATACTGGGGTCAACCTTGCACCTACGAGGTATCAATGTGTCCTGAACCCTATGCACACCAGGAGGTAATGAGGTATCCAAGGACTGTAAAACTACATTATGGAGTTGCATCCACTTGGTGATCAAATTCAAATGAAAAACAATGAAGTGACTTTACCTTCTTGCTCACAAAAACTATGGACAATGGAAGATCGAATAGTAATAGTGACATTCTGTAAGATTTTAGTGGTGGTACTTTCTGCCTTTTTCTGGTTCCTTGAACATGATTCTGTGCATCCTTTAAAGACACTTCGTCCCAATGACAATGAAGCCACTACCGAGTTCCCTTTTACCCCTCATTTCTTAACCCATACTCATCATCCCTTAGATGTGTTTCAAAGATATGTTTACCAAAATAATTCATATGTAGAGGTCTTGGAAAAAGTCCAAAAAGCTATTAATAGAACAAATTGTTGGCTTTGTTCACATGTTCCACAGAGTGGAGATGGTGTAAAGGATTGGGGATGGAAATTACTGTCTATATTGTTAGTGGTGGTTGGCTTAATGTTAGGTTGCTGTTGTTGTTTTCAGTGCAGTCCTGTATGTTGTTTCTTTATATCTCAGAGTTGTGTTAAATTAGTAAAAAGAATTAAGCCCCTCCCCAAGGATAGTCATAGAATTAATACTATGATGATGGAAGAAATACAAATTCAAAATGTAATGGACATAGATATTCAAAGACTAACTGATTTGGGTGAAAAGGACTAAGTTTATGCTAAAAGGAGGGTTTGTTAGAATATGATAATAATATGCATCTTTCTTAGCCCTAAGCTAATCCCTTTTTACGATCAAAATCCTGTTCTCTTAGTAATGTTCAAAAAGGGGTCGCATTTGTCAGTCATTCAGTAAAAACAAAATGGAAATGTGTTCGTGGATTTTCTGTCAGTCATTACAAGAAAAGACTGGGTCCATGTAGAGGGCATGTTTTAACCGGCTGGCCTTCACTGATAAACTTAGGTTAAACAACATTAAGGACAGGTCCTCCCATTCAGCGAAGTAAGAAAATCTGTTCCAATGTGGTTCCATTCTCTTAACTAAATGCTATGTAAAGACTGTGACTGCACTAAGCAGCGGTTAGTTACACACTGAGTCATAGGTTTCAGCCCTTCCACTTTTGTTAAACGCACGAAAGGTATCTTTTAAAGGTTGTGCAAATAGGGTGAGCATTGTTGGAACGAAGGGCAGGTGGATTCTGTTTTTAAGACCTGAAACATAAGTCACCGTCCGTGAACTGGGGAATAAAGTAGATGGTTAAGCTATAAGCAAAGCTGAGATCTGGACATAGCAAATACACTCTGTTGAAAATGCAATTTGTCATCCCCTCTTGCATTTAGGCATATTGTGTATGCAGTTTAACCATATTTATGTTATTATCTTTTGCAAATGAATAACAAATGACCTATGTTGATGCAGGCACCGTTTTTTGTATAAATAGTGCCACAGTGAACCATTCAGGCACTTCACTTCTCCACTCTCCATGAAATACTGGTCGTGGATGAACCTGAAGTCTGCTCGATTGTATCACATTCGCCAAAGAAATCTTTCCTTACAATTTTGAAACTCTGTCTCAGATGCTCTACTTTGTTTGAATTATAGCACTTAGAAGTCGCAACGCCTCTCCGATATGATGCCTGGAGTGGCAGAAAGAAGCATAGCTCTGAATTCTACACGGCTCAACATCCAGAGGAGACTTTCCATTCTCATAATACAAAGGGAAATGCCGAAAGAAGGCAAACTCATGCTTACAGCCACAGAAGAACAAGTTACTTACCCATGGTTTCGACTGGATGTTCCTTCCACGTATTCCTCATCTTATGATATCTCCATATCCAAGTTTTAGCAGCTCCAGAAAAATAAATCCAGCATGGGGCGCTGCACGTCAATGCCTGCCGACTAGATGTCCATCGAGGGACTCCGTTTCGGTGTCAATGTCATCGATGGTATACAGTGCGTGCAGCGACCGTTGGCTTTAGTTCAACTTTTATGTGTATTGGTTTATCCTACTCCCGACAGCTACTCACCCTGAAAGAGTGTAAGCTGCAATGACATGGAAATTCTACTGCGGGGTAGGTTGGCAGGGGCAATGTGGAATACGTGGGAGGAACGTTACAATGGATTGTGTCCTCCCACGTATTTCTCATCTTATGATAGGCTCGCAAAGCAGTATTAAGTTTAAAGGAATTTTTAGTGCAGTGCACTGAAGTGCATGTTTCAGCTGCTTCCTACACTTTCATTTTAAAACAAAACCAATCTGGAACCTTTTTTAAAAAAGAAAAAAAAAAGGTATAGGAACGGTAAAACTTAATTTAAAAAAGCAGTGAAGCACCGTTTCCAACCGCTCCCACCCACTTCAGCCACTGCCTATTGGTCTATGGGTACAGAATGCCTTCCCAAAAACACCTTCCCGGCCTGAGGAAGAGTCCAGACTATAATGCTTGGTCAAAGTGTGGACTGAGGACCATGTTGCAGTCACACAAATATCCTTATTTGGTACTCCCCTCTGTAAGGCAGTAGCCATGCCCCTGGTCAAATGTGCTCTGAGAGCCTCAGAAGGATCTTTTCCAGATAATCTGTAGCATTCCAAGATTCCTAGGATGATCCACCTAGATAAAGTTTGTTTTGAGATCGCCATACCCAACTTATGTATGGCCTGTGTAACCAACAAAAAGTTGATCGCCTTATCTTAATTTAGAAATTCTGAAAATGTAGAAACTAAGTGCACGTCATGGATCAAGCCTGTGGAGCCTCTCCCTTTTGCAGGATGAGGTGGGGGATAGAAAGAAGGTAGAATTATGTTTTAAGTTAAATGAAACTCACACACAATTTTTGGTAGGAAGGTAGGTTTAACCTTGAAGACCACTGTATCGTTAAAGAAAACTGTGTAAGGAGGCTTGCAGGACAAGGCCTGAAGTTCACTCACTCTACGGGCTGATGTAAGAGCCGACTAAAAGGATGGTCTTTAAGGTTAATAATCTTAAAGGACAGGAGTGGATAGACTTGAATGGAGCACACATTAGGAATTTCAGAACTAGGTTGAGATCCCAAACCGGGACTTGAAAAGGGACCGGAGGAAAAACATGTGTCAAACCTTTCAAAAACTATATAACCAGTGGAATTTGAAGAAAGATACCTCTTCAGAGGTGTGCTTGAAAATAGATAGCGCTGCCAAATACCCTTTAATTGTACCAACCTGTAGTCCCAGATTGGCCAGGTGTAACAAGAATGATAATACCATAGGTGTACTGCATGTAAAAGGGTCCACATTTTTATCCTTGCACAAGCTGCAGAATATGTTCCAATGGCAGCGGTATAAGGATTTCGTTGCTGGCCTTCTGGCCGAAAGCAAAATCTCCATTATGTCATCTTGGAGGTTCCAATCCTTATATCTCAACCTCTCAGAAACTATGCATGAAGGTTGACCACTGGATAGAGAATCTTACCCTCCCTCTCGCGAGAGAAGGTCCTGTTTGTTGAAGACGTATTGGAGGGCAGATGGTCATGTCCAGAATGTCCGGGGATAAAACCATTGAGGAGATTTACAGAATCAGTCTTCTATTGAGTGACCAACCAGTGGCAAGAATTAGAAATGATAGGAGAGTCCAAGATGACTTTATGGACCATGGATACTTCCAAGGTCAGTAAAATGCATATGTAAAGTGTCCCAAAATTCATTCTAGATATAGTGGTGTTTACTTTGCTATTGAGATAAACTTAGGACAAACCTGTGTTTTTGTGAAATTTATAGTAGGACACAGAGAATTGAATCACATCAGCACCTGAAGAAGGGGTCAAGATAACCCTGAAACGCGTAGTGGAGGAACATCTAGTGATTGTGATTGTGGGGGGAAAATAAAATCCCTTTTCCTCAAATCTGTATAGAAAACGAGAAATTTAGAGAATTTATCTGAATTATCTGTGGATGATACTGTTTTTTGTTAAGAACTTGTTTGCCTTCTGATTTGGCGAAGATTTTGATGTGAGAAGTTCTATAAACTTGTATAAACTTGTATAATGAAATCTATAATTCAGGTTATTAAGTACATTGTATGAGTTATGAATACAAATTTTCTTTAAAAGATACTTATGAATTGTGTTTTTCTTTGTTGCTGTTTGAGATTTTGATTTAAATGAAGTAACATTTCTTTGATCAGCACTGAATATTTTAGAAGAGATTTCTTCTCGAGTAGAGTGACCAGGTACATGTCTCATTGGTTTCTTGAGGCATACATTTTATCCGAAGGTCCGGGTACCACATCCTCCTGGTCCAATCCAGAGCAATTAGTATAATGGATTTCCTGAACTTTCTCAACCTCCTGATCACGTGAGGAAATGCGTACAGGAATGGAAACTCCCAGTCCATTACGAACGCGTCTCCTAGAGCTCCTCTTGGGAGAAATTCCCTGGAGCAGTACAATTCACACTTCCGGTTGACACTGGTCGCGAACAGATCCACTTGGGGGGTTCCCCAAAGGGTGAAGATCTCTTGAAGGACTTCACAAGCAAGTTCCCACTCATGGGAGACTGTGCTCTGCCTGCTCAGAGTGTCCGCCAATGTATTCTTCCTTGAAAGTACACTGCAGTCTAGTGTTCCATTCCAACATGGCCGCCATTATGTTTATACCGGCTTCAGTGTGGCTGATCGGTGCGTTGCAACCCTTGCATTTTGCTAGTTAAGATGCTCTGTAGTATTCGTTCCTCTCAGCCCGCTTTGGCTTCCCTTCCAGCTTTGTGTCTCTGCTCGTGGACCACAGAGCTCTCTCTCCCTCTTTCCCTCACTCTGCGTGGCCTCGGCGGCGGTCTGCTGCTTTTCTCGATCAGCGTGGTGCCTCCCTCTACCCTAGGCTGCTCCCGCTTCTGCTGGCAGCACTCTTCTTTTCATTCTACCTCCCATGGGCTGCCTTGCTTCAGTTCCTCCTCTTGTGCTCTTTCTACGGTCTCCGACCGCTCCCGTTACCTCTTGCTTGCCTGCACCTCTCACATTGCCTTTGCTTTCTTGTTTGGGGCATTCTTGTACTTGGAGTCCAGATTCTCTCTCTCCATTGCATTCTATGGGACTTGCTCACGCCCTGTGTTCATGCCCTGTGGATTTCTCGACCTGTCCATTGCTGGATTGATTTGGTGCCCAGTCTCCCGTGGATTCTAAGGACTCTCCACCCTCAACCAGGACTTACCTGTACCAATCAAGAACACCAGGGTTTTCTGCCTGATGGCTTTTCTCTGGGTGTAAAGGACCGGTAGGGGGTGTCTGTACTTCTGCTCTCTATATGGTAGAGAGGCACAGAAGACCCCAGCCAAGATTCTCTATTACGGTAGCAATGGACGAGCAATCAAGGCCTAGCTTCTCAGGAGGTGATGCAGGCTGGTTCTTAAGTACAGTGTAGTCCCCAAGCCCCCACAAAGGAATGTCCACACACTGTATTGGTTAGAACACAGTCTTTATATAATCAATATTCAAGGTTATGTACACTTATCATAATAACTCACTTTGTACTTAGGAAAATCAACAATGGCAAATATATACAATTCTAAAGTGGTACCACCCTTTGTATTAGATCTCATTAAAGTGCATCAACAATACTGTAACAATGTCACACAGATCAATAGAGTGAAACCAACAATAGAGAGAGGAGAGAAAATAAGATGGTTGAGCAATAGGCACAATACTGGCCCCTACCACTAGACACAGTTCTGTGTGGAGATCCCCCCACCTGGGAAACCTGTAAAATAAAGATATAGCACAAGCCCAGTCCATATATTGTTCTGCAAGTCCTATTCCCTCCTATAATGTTTTTACCCCCCCAATGTACCTGGTGGAGTCGAGTTCTTCGAAGAGGCGTCGACAGATCCTTCTTGAGCGACCCCCTTTCAAGCGGGAGTCACGGATCGTCGAGAGGCGTCGAGAAGCGTCGAGGAACTCGGTGTTCGGCGACGGGGAATCGACGGCCCTTCTTGAATGCCTTCCCTTTCAAGCGGGAGACACGGGGCGTCGAACGTCCGTCGACAAACAGGGTAGAACGGCATCGATGAGGCGGCAGCTTCGTCCGAGCGGTGCTCGTCGGCGTCGGAGCGTCGGCGTCCTGCAAGGCAGAGGCGTGCGGGGCACCTCGGTGACAATAGTTCTGGACTGCAAAGATTGTGGAGACGGAGGCCCAGCAAGGGCGTCGAGTCGTTCGAGTCTTTGTGGTCTTCGGGTGGCGGGAAACCCACCGGCAGGTTTCTCCTCAGCGCGTTGGTCGTTCTCGACTTTCTCTGGCAGGATAAAGCGGTCGAAGGTGCGGTTGAGGGAGTCCTTCGATTGGAATGTTCTTAGGCAAAGGAGCGGACGGCTCCGGTCGTTGGCGGCACGGCGTCAAGTGGTTCCCACGGCTGGGCAACACAACTTCGACGGGCCTCCAGCGGTTACACAAACCTGCGAACCCTGGTCGACGGCAATGGACTTCGACGGCGGCGATGTCCGGGTGCTTCACTTCGATCTCCTCGGCGGTCCCGTCTCGGGTCGGCAGCCTTTCGAGGGTCTGTCTTCCAGGGCGCTTCGGCGAAGATGGAGCGGTGCTCGATGGTCCCTCGGAGCACGGGAAGAGGGCGCCTTACCAGGTCCTCTCTCGGGTCAATCTTCGACGATTTCGGCAGCCTTCGGATCGGTCGAAGCAAATGCAACAGCAAGTCTTCTTCTTCCAGCTGGACGTCGAGGATCAGCAGTTCCAGTTACTCTTAGAGTGGAGACTCAGCTCCAGAACGCTTCTGAACGCTTCTGAACCTTTCTGAACCAATTACCAGTGGTGAGAGGTCCCCAGATATACTATTCTGTCTCTCATCCACACTGCTGGCACACACTCAGCAGCCAATCATACAGAAGGGCATTCATGCAGTCAGTCAGCCAATCAGGCACACAGTGCATTCAGGCCACACTCCTCCCTTTCAGACACTCACAACAAGGAATGTGGATTGGGACAAGTACCCAGCCATTCAACACTACACACTGCATTCAGGCCAGTTTCAGGCAGGGCTGTCTCAGTCTTTGTCTCTCATGCCAGAAACCAGACAACCACAACAAGGAGTGTATATTGGTCACACACTCCATTCACCCAGGGCCCACCCACAGGAGGTACCCACAACATACAGTCACTGGGAAGGCTCCAGTCAGTCTAGCTGGGCCTTCACAACAACACCATATATGGAACTTCCACCCAACAGCCAGTCAGGGAGATGGGACAGAGTCAGGGCTTCCCAGGACTTTGGGAAACAAGGTAACAGGCAATAGAAAGCAAGAGGCCACAGGGGCCATCTTGTTTCCTATCAGGAATCAACTGATCCCAATGGCAGGGCTTGGGTATCCCAAAATGGAGGACACCCAGAGCACCTGTCAAATTCAGCATGGAGCTGCCACCAGCCCATACCCTGCTCTGTGGACCACCCACAGGTGCCCAAAAACATACACTAGGGGCACAGGGTTGTACCCCTACCCATGGGTGCCATAAGGGTATCCCATGGGTCTGTTCACCAAACCAAAAGAGAGAGCTGCACTGCCAGGAGTCCCACATGGACTCCTGGGCAGAAAACATGACAGAACACACGATAAAAAGCAGTAAAGGACAAGGATTCAGAGGCCCTGTCCCTCTGATGCATTTCCAGCATCACAGTCGCCCCCCCCAGACTGAGGTGGAGGGTGTCTAATCTCCCACGGGATAGACACCCTCATCCAGACGGTCAACATACCTTCTGGAAAGGCCATCTGCATTCTCGTGACTCTTCCCTGGTCTGTGCTCTATGGTGAAGTCTAGCCCTTGCAGGCTAATGGACCACCTGAGCAATTTCGGATTCTCACCCTTCATTTGCATAAGCCACTTCAGGGGCTTATGATCTGTTTGGACCTTGAAGGTAGACCCCGTAAGGTAGGGCCTAAAACGCCTAAGGCTCCAAACTAGGCTAAAACACTCCTTTTCAACAGTAGCCCACCTAAGTTCTCTACCCTTGAGTTGTCTACTGATGAATATGATAGGATGTTCTCTCCCTTTGTCATCTAACTGGGACAAGACAGCTCCAATTCCGGTGTCGCAGGCATCCGTCTGGACGATAAAGGGTCGGCTGTAGTCAGGCGCACACAACACAGGTGCCCTACACAGACTTTCTTTCAAGCCATCAAAGGCCCTCTGACAGTCTTCGGTCAAATTAACCTTCCTAGGTTGTTTGGGTGAAGTTAGAGCTGTCAGGGGTGCAGCTATGGTTCCATAGTCTGCCATGAAATTGCGATAGTACCCAGTGAGGCCCAAAACGGCTCTCACCTGGGTTTGAGTAGTGGGAGTCTCCCAGTTCTGTACATCCTGTACTTTACTGGAGAGAGGTTGGATTTGACCCCCTCCTACCTCATGACCAAGATAGGTAACTTTCCCCTGAGCTATCTGGCACTTGGTGGCCTTGATAGTGAGGTTAGCCCTTTTCAAGGCCTGCAACACCTTATCCAGATGTGTCAAATGCTCTTCCCAGGTGGAACTGTAGACGGCAATGTCGTCTAAGTAAGCCACACAAAAGGCTTCCAGCCCACTGAGCGCATGGTTGACCAATCTCTGGAAGGTGGCAGGGGCATTCTTCAACCCAAAAGGCATGACCCTAAACTGGTAGAGTCCCTCAGGTGTTGAGAAGGCCGTCTTTTCCTTGGCATGGTCCGTCAGAGCTATTTGCCAATAGCCTGAGGTAAGGTCAAAGGTGCTCACAAATTTGGCAGCACCTATGGTGTCCACGAGCTCATCAGCCCTGGGCAATGGGTGCGGGTCAGTTTTGGTGACGGCATTGACTCCTCGGTAGTCCACACAGAACCTCCAATCCTTGGTACCCGCCTGGGAACTTGCCTTGGGGACAAGGACCACTGGACTGGACCAGGGACTGGTTGAGGGTTCAATAACACCCAGATCCAACATCTTGGCGACCTCAGCCTGGATGTGGTTCTTGACCGTATCTGACATACGGTAGCACCTGCTTTTGACAGGCACACTGTCACCAGTGTCAATTTCATGCCTACACCACGGTGTAAGGCCTGGCGTCAGTGAAAACAGAGAGGCATACTGTTGGAGTAAAGCCCTGCAGGCCCTCTGTTGCTCTGTTGTCAAATCCGGAGAGAGATGTACTCCCTCCACTGAGCCATCCTGAGGGTTGCTATGCAGCAAATCAGGAAGGGGCTCACTCTCATCCTCTTCTTGCCCTGAAGCTAGCAAGAGACATGAGACTTCTGCTCGCCGGTGGAAAGGCTTGAGCCTGTTGACATGGAATATCTGAGGGGCTACCCCAGAGGCTCCCATGTCAACCAGATAATTGACTTCGCCCATCTTGGAGATGATCCTGAAGGGTCCAGTCCACTTGTCTGCCAGAGCTCTAGGCTTGGTAGGCTCCATCACAAGGATTTCCTGTCCCGGAGTCCAATCCACTTGCGAGGCTTTAAGGTCATGCCAGTACTTATTCAATTCCTGGCTGGCCTTGAGATTTGCTGTTGCCTGACCCATCATCTGTGTCATCCTCCGTCTGAGGCCTAACACATAGTCCCCCACTTGCTTGGCGGGACCTGGAGGGGTGGCTTCCAAGCCTTCTCTGATCAAGGCGAGGGGCCCCCTCACGGGATGTCCAAAGAGTAACTCAAAGGGGCTGAAACCAACACCATCTTGAGGTACCTCTCTGTAAGCAAACAGCAGGCATGGCAGGAGGAGATCCCATTTCCTCCTTAGGGGTTCTTCCAAAGCCCCTAGCATGCCCTTGAGAGTTTTATTAAATCTCTCAAACAGACCATTGGTCTGGGGGTGGTAAGAGGTGGAGAACTTGTAGGTTACCCCGCACTCTTTCGACATGGTTTTCATGTAACTAGACATGAAGTTGGATCCTCTGTCAGAGACAACCTCCTTGGGGAATCCAACACGGGTGAAAATGCCCAGGAGAGCCCTGGCAACCACCTTGGCAGTAACAGTCCGAAGGGGTATTGCCTCAGGGTACCTGGTGGCATGATCTACCAAGACCAGGATGAACCGATGTCCACCTGAAGTGGGAGGGTCAAGGGGACCGACGATGTCGATGCCCACCCTCTCAAATGGTGTGCCAACCACTGGCAATGGCTGTAGTGGGGCAATGACACTACCTCCAGTCTTGCCAGACAACTGACAAGTTGGGCAGGTCCTGCAGTGGGACTCCACCTCTACTCCCATCCGTGGCCAGTAGAAATGGGCAGAGAGCCTCTGCTTAGTCTTCTTGGTCCCAAGATGACCAGCCAAGGGCACCTCATGCGCCAACTGCAGTAGGAAGGGCCTGTAAACCTGGGGTACCACCAACCTATTGAGGGCACTAGGTTCAGGCTTAGTGGGCTCACTAACAAGGAGCTCACCCTCCCAATAAATCCGGAAATTCCTAGGCACCTCTCCTTGTGCCTGGGCCAGGGCCTGTTTCCTCAGTCCCTCGAGAGAGTGGCACTCTCTCTGTCCCTTACAGAAGTCTGCCCGGGAGGGTCCTGTAACGCTCACCTGGTTCCCACGGAGGCGCGGTGTCGAAGGCGCAGAACTCTGAAGATGGACAGGAAGGGCCCCTCTATTCTGGCTTCCCTGGCTCGTTGGATACCCTCCTTAGGGTTTGGAAGGATGAGCTCTCCATCCTGCTTCTGATGCAGGGGCGCGTTTAAACCCAGTTACTTCACTGGATTGAGGATTGATGGGAGTTCAGGTAAGCTTGACTGTTCAGGTAAGGCGCTGTAAAAGTTCTGTTCAAAAGTTCAAGCTTAATAATAATGTTTGTTGTCTAATTGCAGCAAGCGCTAATGCTTATGTCTTTTTCCCCTTAGGGGCCGGGGTTCGGAGTGCCGGAGATATGGCGCCGACCCGAAGTGAAACAGTTCTGGATGAGCGCTCAGGTAATGTCTTTGCATTCGCTCATTCAATGTCTTTGTCTTTTTTCCCCATAGGGGCCGGGGTCCGGAGATGCCAGGAAGCGGCAGGACCCGAAATGCAGTGGGAATAATCCAACAGGTAAGACTTAAAAGGAAACTGAGCTTTCCTTATTCCTTTTCTCCCTCTCACCTTTGTTCTTGTCTTTTTTCC
This sequence comes from Ambystoma mexicanum, assembly GCF_040938575.1. Classification (NCBI taxonomy): domain Eukaryota; kingdom Metazoa; phylum Chordata; class Amphibia; order Caudata; family Ambystomatidae; genus Ambystoma; species Ambystoma mexicanum. The sequence continues at coordinate 1,466,655,833 of NC_090931.1, read as the reverse complement.
TCTAGGCGCCGGGGCATAGCTGAATCCGGAAGATCGCTGCTGAAGATGGAAGCGCCTTGCAAAGGTGAGTAAAATGCAGCGCTGCAGCGATCGAAACGAAATGCCTTTAAAATGATGTCTTCCTTTTCAGGGCCGTTGGAGAAATGACTCCGGGATGCAGATTTAGCAGGTAAGGGCTTTTCTTCACCTATTCTCTTCCTTTCTCCCCTTGCAGGTGTTCCAGGGTGCTGGCAGGCGTGGCTGAAGTCAGGATGCAGGAGCTGACACGGTGAGCGTCCAGCTGCTAGGTGCAGAACAACGCGAAGCATGTGTGGCTGTTCGGGTGGGGTTTAAATAGCCTTGGAAGAAGTTCCTGGTATGTATCCTTCCACCAATCAGGTATGTATCCTTCCCCGACCACACCCGGGTGGTGAAGTAGTCCTACAGGTTAAGTAGTCCCATTCAGGCCTCAAGAGGGCCTGGATGAAGCAGCAAGGTCTGCATCAGGTAAGTGTGCACCCAAGCACTTAAACACATATCCTCTTCTATGAGCCTGGTGCCTAAGGCGCCAGGACTGGGGTCCGCTATGAGCCTGGCGCCGAAGGCGCCAGGACTGAGTCCAAAGGGCCCCGACTTGGGCCCGCTGAGACTTCCCTGGGGAAAATGATGTCTGCCTCTGGGGTTGCTGGGCCCGGCCTGGCTCCTTAGAGGTAGGCATCATGACAGTACCCCCCCTCAAGGCCCCTCCCAAGGTCTTTTCCTCCGGGGGTTTTGGTTTGTGCGGGAATCTTCGATGGAATCTTTGAATTAATCGTGGTGCGTGAACATAGTTACTGGGTTCCCAAGATCTTTCCTGAGGTCCATATCCTTTCCAATCAACAAGATAGAAGAGTTTCGACTTAACTATCTTGGAATCTAAAATGTCTTTCACTTCGAATTCTAATTCTCCATCAATTTGGATAGAGCCTGGGGGCTCAGACAGTCTGGTTCCAGGTTGTACTGGTTTTAGAAGAGATGCGTGAAAAACGGGATGAATCCGCATGTTTGATGGTAAATCGAGTTTAAAGGCCACTGGGTTGATAATAGCTTTGATGGGGTAAGGCCCAATGAATCTGGGATTAAAAGTTCGCTGACCCTTGAGGGGTAGATGTTTAGTTGCTAGCCATACCTGATCTCCTACTTGGTAAGGAGGAGTTTTACTTCGGTGCAAATCAGCGTTTTCTTTATACTTTTTCTTGGCTTGCTGTAAGTGGGTTGTAGCTTCTTTGAAGGCTTGGGTTATTGTGGAATGTAGGTGATTTACTGCAGGCATCTCCAGGGTCAGAGGTGGATCTAGGTCAGAGGTCCGAGGATGGTGACCATACAGGGTATAAAAAGGAGTCTGTCCTGTTCCAGAATGCACTGAATTGTTGTATGCATATTCTGCAATCCAAAGGATGTCCTTCCAATTCAACTCGGATTGGTGTAACATGCACCGCAGATATTGCTCGAGAGTCTGATTGGTTCTCTCGGTTTGTCCGTCGGTCTGGGGGTGGTGGCTGGTGGATAACCGCACGTCTATTTGTGCTAGTTGGCAACATTTCTTCCAAAAGTGGGAGATAAATTGACTTCCACGGTCTGAGACTAATATGGAAGGGAAACCATGTAACCGCACTATATTTTTCATAAATTCCTTGGCCAAGGTGGAAGCTGACGGCAATCCTTTTAAAGGGATGAAATGGGCCATTTTGGAGAATAGATCCACTATTACGAGAATCGTGTTGTAACCACCACAAGGAGGCAGGTCAGTTATAAAGTCCATTGACAAGGTGTGCCAAGGTGCTGGTGGAATGTCCAAAGGTTGAAGTAGGCCGGCTGGCCTTTTCTTTTGACTCTTATTTTGGGCACAGATTCCACAAGACAACACAAATGACTTTATGTCTTTTCTCCAAGAAGGCCACCAGAAGTGGCGTTTGATCTTTTCTTCTGTTTTCGCAATACCGGGGTGTCCTTCCATTAATGATTCATGATGACGGGTAATGACAAGTTCCTGCAATTCTTTACTTGGCAGAAATAACCGCTCTTGGAAGTAGGGTAAATCATCCTTAACGGTGTAGTGAGGACCCTTTTGACTCCATTCCAGTAAGGCAGAAGAGTCAAAAAGCTGTTTTACTTGAGCTTGGATGTCCTCAATGGTTTGCAATGAAGTCAAGCCCAGAATTCTTTGTTCCGGTATGATTGGCACAGGTTCTAAACTCGAATTGGGTTCTTCCATGCCTATCCGGGATAAGGCATCTGCCTTACCATTCTTGCAGCCAGGGCGATAGGTAATTACAAAATCAAATTCCGCAAAGAATAAAGCCCATCGGAGTTGTCGCGAAGATTGAGCTTTGGCCGTCTTTAAATACTGCAAATTTCTGTGGTCCGTAATTACGGTGATGGTGTGTCTTGCACCGAGAAGATAGTGACGCCAAGCCTTGAAAGCTGATTTAATAGCCAGTAGTTCTTTGTCGGTAATTGCGTAATTGAGTTCAGGTGGAGAGAATTTACTGGACCAAAAGGCTACAGGGTGTAGTTGGTTAGTTTCTGGGTCTCTTTGCGACAGGACAGCTCCCATGGCCGAACTGGATGCATCGGTTTCCACGATGTAAGGGAGATCTGGGCGCGGGTGCTTCAATACAGGTGCAGAGGTGAATTTGGTTTTCAGGTCCTGAAAGGCTTGTTCAGCCTCAAGAGTCCATTCAAAGCGTTTGTTTTTCTTTAGGAGAGCTGTGATGGGTTGAACAGTTCGAGAAAATTCCGGGATGAACCTTCGATAGAAATTGGCAAAGCCAAGCATGCTTTGCACTCCCTTCACAGAGCTAGGAGATGGCCATTTGAGAATGGCGTCCACTTTCCGCGAGTCCATTCGGATTCCTTGAGGTGTCAGGATGAATCCGAGAAACTCCACTTCTGTGGTATGAAAAACGCATTTTTCGAGCTTGGCAAATAATTTGTGCTGGCGCAATTTCTCAAGAACTGCCCTAACATGGTTTCTGTGATCAGATTCTGAGGAGGAATACACCAGGATGTCGTCAATATAAACGATGACACAAACATCGATAAGTTCCCGAAGAACATCATTCATGAAGTACTGAAAGGCGGCAGGTGCGTTACACAAACCGAAGGGCATTACTTGATATTCGAAGAGCCCAAATTTGGTGCGGAATGCAGTCTTCCACTCGTCGCCCTCTTTTATACGTACCAGGTGGTAAGCTCCTCGAAGATCTAGCTTGGTGTACACACGAGCATCTTTTACTTGGTCGATAAGCTCAGGTATCAGGGGCAAAGGGTAACGATTCTTAATCGTTATCTGATTTAGGGCGCGGTAGTCAATACAGGCTCTAAGGTCTCCTTCCTTTTTAGGTACGAAGAACAAAGCGGAAGAGACTGGTGACTTTGATGGGCAAATGAAACCATTGGCCAGGTATTGATCCAAATACTGGCGCAAATGCAGGTTCTCAGGTTCAGTAAGAGCATAAATCCTACTACAAGGTAGTTGTGCATTCGGTACCAAGTCGATTTGGCAATCGTAAGATCGATGGGGAGGTAAGGTGTTAGCCTGCTCTTTCTGAAAAACGTCTTGGAATTCTTGGTATTCAGATGGTAGCTGTACAGGGGTGGAAGTTACAGAGGCTAGACCCATAGCTGGATTCCTTGGGTAACAGGTTGGTTCACAATCAGGAAAAGTTATCTTCTTTGCTCGCCAGTCTATTCTCGGATTATGTGTTTCTAACCAAGGGATTCCAAGAAGTACTTGAAATTGTGGGGCCTTGATCACATCAAACACGATTGCTTCCCGATGTCCGTCCTGACCCACCAGAGTGATTTCAACTGTGGAATGCGTTACAGGCCCTGAGGCTATTTCGGTTCCATCAACTGTAGTAATTACATCTTGGGTTACTTTCGGGCGGAGAGGAAGCTTAATCCTGGAAGCCAATTCACGGTCTATGTAATTTCCAATAGCTCCACTGTCTATGTATGCTTTTATAGCATGCAACTGCTGAGGCTGTTTTGGGTTCACAAGCACCATTGGCATGACAAAATGCGAGGTCAAAGAGTTTGTTTTCAAGCTCGGCAAGCGGACCCCTACGCTTGTCGGGCTAGGTCGTTTCCCGAACCAGGTGTCAATAACTCGTTATCAGTGGCTCCAACCACCTTCTTGGGTGGTTTAACTGGACAACTTTGAAGAAAGTGACCGGAAGTTCCGCAATACAGACAAAGTTGCATTTGTCGCCTTCTCTCTCGTTCCTTCTGCGTTAATGGTCCTTTAACACTGCCAATTTGCATAGGTTCGGAAACGTCAGTACTCTTGGAGTTAACGTGGGTCTTGATAGGTACTCTGCTTTCATACTTGAGCCGATCTGCTTTTCTATTTTGAAGTCTGTGATCAAGTTGAACCACTAAGTCTATGTAGTCTGCGCAGGCCTGGGGTGGATCTACTATCTGAGCTATAACATCTTTAAGCTCTCCGCGCAGGCCTCGATGAAACAATGTGATCCTTTTATTTTCAGGCCATCCGGTTTCCACAACTAGTCTATTAAAGGTGGCGATATAGGACAAAAGATCCTGATTACCTTGTCGTAAGGATAGCAGTTCGTTGTCAAGGGCCTGTCCCTGTGAGTGTCGAGCGAACAATCTTTCCATGCTGGCCTGGAAGCCCTGGAAATCCCGGAGAATGGGATCATCCTGATTTACCAATGGAATAGACCAATCGGCAGCACAGCCACTGAGGTAAGATAGTACAAAGGCTACTTTGGTCTGGTCGTTGGGGAAGGCCCCGGGCCTGCATAAAAAGTGTAAACGGCATTGGTTCATAAAAACGGCATATTTCTTGGGATCCCCCGCAAAACGTTCCGGCGGGGCCAAAGGCATGTGTCCAGGTAGATTGATTTGTACCAGGTTATTCGAACCCATTGTTGTAGTAATGTCTCCGGAAACAGGTAAAGGAGTGTGCTCTGCCTGGCCCTGCAGTAACCTTTTGGCCAGATCATCAGTTCTTTCCTTGGATAGGATTAGTTCCCTTCTGAGAGCATTAGTCTCCTGGCGGGCTGAGTGCACTTCTGCCCGTAATTCCCCTAAAAGATGGGCCAGCTGATCTGTCTCGGAAGGCTCCATAGCGCCCAGGTGGGAAATTGTGGTAAGGCTTCGCGTTCTGTAACGCTCACCTGGTTCCCACGGAGGCGCGGCGTCGAAGGCGCAGAACTCTGAAGATGGACAGGAAGGGCCCCTCTATTCTGGCTTCCCTGGCTCGTTGGATACCCTCCTTAGGGTTTGGAAGGATGAGCTCTCCATCCTGCTTCTGATGCAGGGGCGCGTTGAAACCCAGTTACTTCACTTGATTGAGGATTGATGGGAGTTCAGGTAAGCTTGACTGTTCAGGTAAGGCGCTGTAAAAGTTCTGTTCAAAAGTTCAAGCTTAATAATAATGTTTGTTGTCTAATTGCAGCAAGCGCTAATGCTTATGTCTTTTTCCCCTTAGGGGCCGGGGTTCGGAGTGCCGGAGATATGGCGCCGAACCGAAGTGAAACAGTTCTGGATGAGCGCTCAGGTAATGTCTTTGCATTCGCTCATTCAATGTCTTTGTCTTTTTTCCCCATAGGGGCCGGGGTCCGGAGATGCCAGGAAGCGGCAGGACCCGAAATGCAGTGGGAATAATCCAACAGGTAAGACTTAAAAGGAAACTGAGCTTTCCTTATTCCTTTTCTCCCTCTCACCTTTGTTCTTGTCTTTTTTCCTCTAGGCGCCGGGGCGTAGCTGAATCCGGAAGATCGCTGCTGAAGATGGAAGCGCCTTGCAAAGGTGAGTAAAATGCAGCGCTGCAGCGATCGAAACGAAATGCCTTTAAAATGATGTCTTCCTTTTCAGGGCCGTTGGAGAAATGACTCCGGGATGCAGATTTAGCAGGTAAGGGCTTTTCTTCTCCTATTCTCTTCCTTTCTCCCCTTGCAGGTGTTCCAGGGTGCTGGCAGGCGTGGCTGAAGTCAGGATGCAGGAGCTGACACGGTGAGCGTCCAGCTGCTAGGTGCAGAACAACGCGAAGCATGTGTGGCTGTTCGGGTGGGGTTTAAATAGCCTTGGAAGAAGTTCCTGGTATGTATCCTTCCACCAATCAGGTATGTATCCTTCCCCGACCACACCCGGGTGGTGAAGTAGTCCTACAGGTTAAGTAGTCCCATTCAGGCCTCAAGAGGGCCTGGATGAAGCAGCAAGGTCTGCATCAGGTAAGTGTGCACCCAAGCACTTAAACACATATCCTCTTCTATGAGCCTGGCGCCTAAGGCGCCAGGACTGGGGTCCGCTATGAGCCTGGCGCCTAAGGCGCCAGGACTGAGTCCAAAGGGCCCCGACTTGGGCCCGCTGAGACTTCCCTGGGGAAAATGATGTCTGCCTCTGGGGTTGCTGGGCCCGGCCTGGCTCCTTAGAGGTAGGCATCATGACAGGTCCCCCTTCAGCTAACAAGCATTGAAGGTCGGGATGATCCTCCGGGTTGAGAACCTCTCCCACAGGAGAGTCTTCTGTCTCTTCTCCCACAGGAGTTCAGTTTGGGTTTTCCACTGGACCCAGCCCGTCCGGAGCATGGATCCCAATGGGTGCTGTCGGAACAGCAGGAAGAGAAGGTGTTCCCTCCACAGAGGTGGCCTTCTTGGTCTTCCTTCTTCTTGACTTCGGCCTCGCCTTTGGCTCGGGTACCTGACCCACAGCCAGACCCGGTGTCACCTGTGACCTAGTGACTGCAGCAGCAGTCATGGGAAGACCATCCGAGATCAACCCCAACTCTACTAGATCATTTCCTAACAGAATGTTAGCAGGGACATTGTCCTGAACCAGGACAGGAAGCTTTGCTGTCTTGTCTCCAATCATGAGTGTGACTAAGGCTACAGGCGATACTTTGGGAGGCCCACCAGCTAACCTGGTGGTTCTCAGAGGAGCACCTACATAGTCCTCTGGCTTGAGCAGGGTCCTGTCCACCACTGTCATGCTTGCCCCAGTGTCTGTCACGCGGCGCGCTCGCTCGCGGGCGTCACTTACCTTTCCTGGGGTCCCTGGTCCACGGCCGCAGCGGTCTCCTCCTTCATAGAGACTGTACCCGCGGTGGCGTCTCTCCTCACGCCGACCCGCGGTCCGGATGGGCTCCGTGGACGCCGCCATCTTGCGAGGATCTGCGCATGCGCGGATCGTCAGTATTCGACGTCCCGCGCATGCGCAGCATTGGAACATGCGTTCCAAGCCTCGCTTTCACCCCGGACCTTAAAAAGGCACCGCATACGCAGGGTCAACGCGTCTCAACGCGGTTGTTACTGTGTATGCGCTGCTGGAGTCCTGGCGCTCGTGTCCCAGCCCTCCAGTTCCCTGTTCTGCCTTATTCTGCCTAGCCCTGCCTCATCTCCTTATTCCCTTCTTGCTCCTTGGTCCTCCTTACCCTTTCTTCCCTGTATTGCTGGTTAATTGCCTGTCCCAGGTTTAGGGTAGGGGAGGTCCTGTCTGGGTTCCTAGTTTCTTCTTATCTGCTAGGAAGTGGGGACTCCCCTGTCTGTACTGCTTTTCCTTGCAGTCTGTTCTCCTTTGCCTGTCTTGTGCCCTGCCGGTACCTGTGCCTTACTGCCTTCTTGGAAGTTCCTGTGTTCAGCCCCGTTGTCATCGGTGTCTTCATCAAGCCTTCTCAGCCAGTGGAAACACTGTCCCGATGTCACGCAAATTCTGAGAAGTGCCACCCGTGGCGTTGGGAGTTGGTTCAGTGCCGTCCTGTCTTATATCGTCAGGAGGGGATTGGGCTAATTTCTCGCGCTACCCATTCATCGGCTATAGATACATCGACATACTGGCAACCTCAACTCCACGGTCTACAGGAAGAAAAGGTAACCCACGGTCTCGTGAAGACTCGTTTAACAGATTGAGACGCCTCTCCCCCAGTCTCGACATGGACGACATGCAGGAACTACGTGAAGAAATGCGTGCCATGCGTCTTGAAATGACCACCCTCCGCCAGGAGAACAACACCCTCAGACAAGCATTGGACCGGTGTTTGGCTAATCCCGCACAACCAGCTACACCGCCTGAGAACTCCATGGCTTACACTACTCCGATGAAGTATGATGGTGATCCGCGTCGAGTGGCAGAGTTCTGTACCCACTGTCGGATCCATTTCCAGTTCAGGTCAACTCATTTTGCTCAAGACAAGGCTAAGATCGGGTATATCCTTGGAAACCTAACCGGCAATGCACTTGCTTGGGCCGCACCTTTGGTCTCTACCAACAGTCCTCTGTTGGGTGATTTCGCTGCCTTCGAGAAAGCCTTTTTGGACGTCTTTAAACCGCCCAATTTGGCAGCCATGGCCCAGAATCAATTAATGGAGATCAAGCAAGGGTCAGGTGACATAATCCACTACATCAGTCGGTTTCGACAATTAGCAACCGATTCACAATGGCCCGAAATCACTCAAAAAACCTTGTTTCGTCGGGGACTACGAGAAGAGTACAAAGACGAATTGCTGCACATTCCGGAGCCAGAAACGTTGCCTGCATTGGTGGAACAAGTCTTACGCATTGACCACAGGTTAACCGAACGACGGAGTGAACGTTGCAGATACGACAGGTATCAACCAGTTCTTCCAGTACAGAACCCCGGACCGGCTGTTTCTACCGATGTGGGCCCAGAACCCATGCAGTTGGGTGCCATCCGAGGCCCGTTGTCCGAGACTGAAAAGAAAAGAAGACGACAGAAAAGCTTGTGCATGTATTGCGGTGGTTCTGGCCATTTTCTAGGCACCTGTCCGCTACGCCCTCTGAAGAAACAGGAAAACTAACAGGCCTGTTGTTTGAGGCGAAGGCAGCAACGGGCCGCCTTTCTGAATCTGTCCTTCCTCCCATGAACTCGGTACCCTTGTTGATCCTGAAAATCGGTGTTGCCTGGCTAGGGAAGTGTATGAAAACCTGGGCCCTTCTGGATTGCGGAGCATCCGGCAACTACATCGATGCCTCGTTCGCGATTGCCAATGGGATCCGTTTACATAACAAGGAACGACCAACAGTGGTCGAGGTGATCGATGGTTCTACTTTGTCTTCTGGTCCGGTTTGCCAACAGTCCGATCCCTTGTGGCTCTCTGTGGAAGGGCATCTCGAACGAATCTCATTGGACGTCATCAAGTCTCCCTCATTTCCGGTGGTGCTGGGTTTACCATGGCTGTTATATGACAATCCTCAGGTCGACTGGACCGCTCGTTCCCTGGTGTTCTCTTCGACACGTTGTCCTCGCGACTGTGTACTTCACGAAGCCTTTCCTGCAATTTTGGAGTCCCTCAATCCTGCTGACGTATCTGCCCGTTTATGTGCCACTCAATCGGTTCCTCAAGAATATGCTGGATACCACAAGGCGTTCTCCAAGCCTGAGGACATTCCATTACCACCCCATCGGCACTTTGATTGTTCCATTGACGTCCTGCCTGGTGCGGTCATTCCCCACGGCAAGATCTATTCGTTGACTCAACTCGAGAAAGGCGTCCTACGGGAGTACATTACGGATTGCCTCAACAAGGGCTACATAGTGCCGTCCAAGTCCCCCGCAGGATTCCCGTTATTCTTCGTCAAGAAGAAAGAGGGCACTTTGCGCCCTTGTATCGACTACCGTCAACTAAATGAGATCACGAGGAAAGACAGGTACCCATTACCACTCATCCGGGACATCATTAAATCCCTGAAATCCGCACAAATCTTCACCAAGCTGGATCTAAGAGGGGCCTATCACCTGGTGCGGATTAAGAAGGGAGATGAGTGGAAGACAGCCTTCAAAACACCTATTGGTCACTTCGAGTACAAGGTGATGCCGTTTGGACTTTGCAACGCCCCGGCCGTCTTCCAGCGGTTCATGGACGATGTCTTTTCGGACCTTTTTGGAATATCTGTATGGGTATACCTTGATGACATTCTGGTTTTTTCTGACACTCGTACTACACACGTTGCGCATGTTCAGGAAGTTCTCCGTAGACTAACAGACAACGGCTTGTATGCCAAAATAGAAAAATGCCAATTTCATAAGGAAAGCATGGAATTTCTGGGCTATGTGATCAGCAACACAGGAGTACAGATGTATCCCGCAAAACTGCAAGCCATACGGGAATGGAAACCACCACATGGCGTGAAGTCGCTTCAAAGGTTCTTGGGCTTCGCCAACTTTTACCGACGCTTCATTCCACGCTTTTCTCAACTGTCCAACAGCCTAACCCGCCTGACCAGTACCAAGGTGCCGTTTCTCTGGGACACGCAGGCCGAGGAGGCATTTCTGGGATTGAAAAGATCTTTCATGTCGGCTCCTGTTCTTAGACATCCAGACGATGAAAAGCCATTTGTGGTTGAAACAGACGCTTCGAACTACGCAATTGGTGCGGTCTTGCTACAGCAAGATGCAATCACAGGAACAGAGCACCCGGTGGCTTACTACTCAAGGAAATTGTCAGTGAGCGAGAGAAACTATGCGGTAATAGAAAAGGAATTACTAGCGATAAAGGCTGCTTTCGAGGAGTGGCGACATCACTTGCTGGGTGGGAGGTACCCGGTGGTGGTTCGTACTGATCACCGTAATCTACAGTTCCTGCGCTCTTTGCAATGCAGAACCTCCCGTCATGCTCGTTGGGTCTTTTTCTTTTCGCAGTTTGATTTCACCGTCACGTACATTCATTGTTCCCAGAACACTAAGGCTGATGCCCTATCTCGGTCTCTGGAAGACAACGTTGAAGGTGCCAAGGAACCGGAACCTCTGATAGCGTCAAAACATTTTTTATCGATGGTGACTCCCCAACTCCAACAATTGATAGAGGCCACACGTACGGATCCCTTAAAATCACAGATGCTACAACGCGCTGACATCAGAGAACGTGACGGCTTGTTGTTCTTCAAGGACCGTCTGTACGTTCCCACCTTGGAACTCCAGAAAATCGTTCTACAGAATTGCCATGATTCCGTCGTTTGTGGTCATCGTGGAGTCCGCACAACACAAGAACTGGTTGCACGGCAGTACTGGTGGCCAGGATGGGCCACTCTGGTAAAACACTACGTGGACTCCTGCCCTGTATGTGCCCAGACCAAGATTCCTCGCAAAAGGCCCATTGGTCTCCTGAAACCCACACCTACGGCTCCGTACCCTTGGCATACCATCGCCACGGATTTCATCGTTGACCTGCCCCTGTCTGTTGGTTTCACGTGTATAATGGTTGTGGTGGACTGTTTCACCAAGACTGCTCATTTCTTGCCCTTTCCTAAGCTGCCCACTGCCTCTCCGATGGCACAACGTTTTCTACACGAGGTGTATCGTCTTCATGGTCTTCCGGAGAAGATTCTATCCGACCGGGGGTCTCAATACATCTCTTCCTTTTGGGACCAACTATGTCGGCATTTGGACATTCAGCGAGCCCTGAGTTCCGGCTATCATCCGCAGACTAATGGACAGACGGAACGCACCAATCAGACCCTTGAGCAATACCTGCGTTGTTATGCCAATGCTACCCAAGACAACTGGTCGGAATGGTTGGACACCGCGGAAGCAGCTTACAACAACGCTGTTCATTCCGCTACCGGACTCAGCCCCTTTTTCTGCTCCACTGGTCTTCATCCCAGACTGCTGCCAGTTCATCCTACATCTTCCAGTGCCGTACCATCTGCAGATGCCCTGGTGTCCCTGATCCGCGATCAACATCGTCTGGCGGCCGGTACCTTGGCAGTGGCACAAGCACATATGAAGGAGCGGGCTGACAAGAGACGGAGCCCTGAGCCTGTTCTTCATGTTGGGGACAGGGTATGGCTGTCCTCCAAGAATCTACCGGTACGCAACCTGCCTGTGAAACTAGCTCCCCGCTTTTTTGGTCCCTTTCGCATCATTGGGCGTATTTCGTCTGTTGCCTTTCGTTTGTCTCTGCCTCGTTCTTGGAGGGTCCATCCTGTCTTTCACGTCTCTCTTTTGAAGCCCTATGTGCCCGATGTTATGGGTCGTACCTGTTCCCGTCCTGCCCCGGTTTTGGTTCGGGGGGTTCCTGAATTTGAGGTGCAGGAGATATGTGATTCTCGCATTTGGCGGGGTGCTCTGCAGCTCCTGGTCAGCTGGAAGGGTTATCCTGCTTGTGACCGCACTTGGGAACCACGCTCCTTCGTGCATGCACCGCGCCTGGTTCGGGACTTCTATCTCTGCTACCCTTGGAAACCCGGTGCTCCGGGGTTGTCCGGGAGGGGGTATGGTGACACGCCGCGCGCTCGCTCGCGGGCGTCACTCACCTTTCCTGGGGTCCCTGGTCCACGGCCGCAGCGGTCTCCTCCTTCATGGAGACTGTACCCGCGGTGGCGTCTCTCCTCACGCCGACCCGCGGTCCGGATGGGCTCCGTGGACGCCGCCATCTTGCGAGGATCTGCGCATGCGCGGATCGTCAGTATTCGACGTCCCGCGCATGCGCAGCATCGGAACATGCGTTCCAAGCCTCGCTTTCACCCCGGACCTTAAAAAGGCACCGCATACGCAGGGACAACGCGTCTCAACGCGGTTGTTACTCTGTATGCGCTGCTGGAGTCCTGGCGCTCGTGTCCCAGCCCTCCAGTTCCCTGTTCTGCCTTATTCTGCCTAGCCCTGCCTCATCTCCTTATTCCCTTCTTGCTCCTTGGTCCTCCTTACCCTTTCTTCCCTGTATTGCTGGTTCCTTGCCTGTCCCAGGTTTAGGGTAGGGGAGGTCCTGTCTGGGTTCCTAGTTTCTTCTTATCTGCTAGGAAGTGGGGACTCCCCTGTCTGTACTGCTTTTCCTTGCAGTCTGTTCTCCTTTGCCTGTCTTGTGCCCTGCCGGTACCTGTGCCTTACTGCCTTCTTGGAAGTTCCTGTGTTCAGCCCCGTTGTCATCGGTGTCTTCATCAAGCCTTCTCAGCCAGTGGAAACACTGTCCCGACGTCACGCAAATTCTGAGAAGTGCCACCCGTGGCGTTGGGAGTTGGTTCAGTGCCGTCCTGTCTTATATCGTCAGGAGGAGATTGGGCTAATTTCTCGCGCTACCCATTCATCGGCTATAGATACATCGACATACTGGCAACCTCAACTCCACGGTCTACAGGAAGAAAAGGTAACCCACGGTCTCGTGAAGACTCGTTTAACAGTGTCTCTCAAACCAGTAGAAGGCTGGCCATTCAAGAGGACACTTCTCAAAAACCTACGGGTGTTCTGTGGGATAGTCGCCAGTGCTTCTGCATACTGGTCCCAGGCCCCAAGGGACACTAAGGAAATCTCTACTGGACCACCAAATGTGATCCCGGTAGAGGAGGGGAGGACAGTGGCCTCCACCTCAGACACGGGGTAAGGGTAGGTCAGGCTGACAGCCTGTACTCCAAGTGCCTTACCTTTACACTTGGAGTCACCCCTTTTGTGATCCAGAGCCCCACAGTCCCAACAAGCGCCAAGAGTGCGGGGTACGGTACTGGAACCACTGGGAGCCTGCTTTGCAGCAGGTGGACCACTACTCTTATTCCCACCCACAGATGACTTATCCCCACTAGATTTTTGGGTCTTGGGAGAGGAAGGTTTAGGTTTACCCGACTGTGACTGCTTGTGGGACTCCTCAGCTTTCTGAGAGGCCCCCTTTTCTTTGTCCTTGTCCTTCCCACTGGAGTCCTTAGGGGACACCCGGTGGGAGACCCACTTGTCAGCCAACCTAGCCAGCTTAAAGGGGTCCAAAATGTTCTGGTCAGCCACATACTGACGCAGCTCTGGTGAACAGGCTTCAGAAAAATGCTCAAAAAACAAGAGGTGGGACAATTCAACAAAAGTCTTAACCTTGTATCCATCGATCCACCCCATCATGTTCATGTGCGCAGCACTCACCCAGTCAACCCAAGACACATTCTCTCTTTTCTTAAAATCCCTGAACCTTCTAAGGTATTGGGTAGGTGTCTTGCCAAACTTGGCAATCAAAGCAGACTTCATACACTCATACTGACCCCTTTCTTCCACACTCAGCTTCAGAATACAGTCATATCCAATTTGAGGGACTCTGCTTAACAAACACTTAGCCCAATCTCTTTTATTAACATCATGAATCGCACAAGCCATTTCAAACGCTTCAATCCATTGGAGGATATCTGAACCCTCCACAAATACACCAACCAAATCTTTCATAAACTTGGTGGCTGGGGACCTGACACTCTCACTGGTTTTAACTGAAGTCTCCACTCTAGCTTTCTCTAGCTGGATTCTCTGACATTCAGTGTCCTGGCTCTTGAGTTCAAGGTCCTTATTTCTGAGTTCAAGATCCCTATTCTTGAGCTCCACTTGTTGAGCCAACTCCTCTTTCTTAAGTTCAGCACCTATTTCCAACTTGCGGTATTCAAAGGCCAATTTCATCCGTAATAACTCAAGCTCCAAGGAATTGCTGGGGTTTGGAACAGAGGCAGCAGGAATGGCGACATTCCCAGAAACAGATTCAGCAGAAACCCCAGGGGCAGAGTCCTCATTGGTTGCATTCCCCCCCTCATCAAGAGTTTCACCATCAGTCTGGTAGTCCACCAGGGCAGCTATCAGCTCAGCCCTAGACTTATCCACAAAGTCTAACTCCCTGGCTTCACAAGCACTCTGGAGAGCCTCCAAGCTCATCCGAGTCAATTTGCCATTTGCAATAGGCTCCATTGTTTGTAATGCAGTTATCTTGTACACAACTAAACCTTAATTTAATAAAGTGCAGATATCTTTTGTAAGTGGCACGGTTATACACTGATTCTTAAAACCATAAGCATCCCACCGCTGCCACCAGCTGTAAAGGACCGGTAGGGGGTGTCTGTACTTCTGCTCTCTATATGGTAGAAGAGAGGCACAGAAGACCCCAGCCAAGATTCTCTATTACGGTAGCAATGGACGAGCAATCAAGGCCTAGCTTCTCAGGAGGTGATGCAGGCTGGTTCTTAAGTACAGTGTAGTCCCCAAGCCCCCACAAAGGAATGTCCACACACTGTATTGGTTAGAACACAGTCTTTATATAATCAATCTTCAAGGTTATGTACACTTATCATAATAACTCACTTTGTACTTAGGAAAATCAACAATGGCAAATATATACAATTCTAAAGTGGTACCACCCTTTGTATTAGATCTCATTAAAGTGCATCAACAATACTGTAACAATGTCACACAGATCAATAGAGTGAAACCAACAATAGAGAGAGGAGAGAAAATAAGATGGTTGAGCAATAGGCAGAATACTGGCCCCTACCACTAGACACAGTTCTGTGTGGAGATCCCCCCACCTGGGCAACCTGTAAAATAAAGATATAGCACAAGCCCAGTCCATATATTGTTCTGCAAGTCTTATTCCCTCCTATAATGTTTTTACCCCCCCAATGTACCTGGTGGAGTCGAGTTCTTCGAAGAGGCGTCGACAGATCCTTCTTGAGCGACCCCCTTTCAAGCGGGAGTCACGGATCGTCGAGAGGCGTCGAGAAGCGTCGAGGAACTCGGTGTTCGGCGACGGGGAATCGACGGCCCTTCTTGAATTCCTTCCCTTTCAAGCGGGAGACACGGGGCGTCGAACGTCCGTCGACAAACAGGGTAGAACGGCGTCCATGAGGCGGCAGCTTCGTCCGAGCGGTTCTCGTCGGCGTCGGAGCGTCGGCGTCCTGCAAGGCAGAGGCGTGCGGGGCACCTCGGTGACAATAGTTCTGGACCGCAAAGATTGTGGAGACGGAGGCCCAGCAAGGGCGTCGAGTCGTTCCAGTCTTTGTGGTCTTCGGGTGGCGGGAAACCCACCGGCAGGTTTCTCCTCAGCGCATTGGTCGTTCTCGACTTTCTCCGGCAGGATAAAACGGTCGACGGTGCGGACGAGGGAGTCCTTCGATTCGAATGTTCTTAGGCAAAGGAGCGGACGGCTCCGGTCGTCGGCGGCACGGCGTCAAGTGGTTCCCACGGCTGGGCAACACAACTTCGACGGGCCTCCAGCGGTTACACAAACCTGCGAACCCTGGTCGACGGCAATGGACTTCGACGGCGGCGATGTCCGGGTGCTTCACTTCGATCTCCTCGGCGGTCCCGTCTCGGGTCGGCAGCCTTTCGAGGGTCTGTCTTCCAGGGCGCTTCGGCGAAGATGGAGCGGTGCTCGATGGTCCCTCGGAGCACGGGAAGAGGGCGCCTTACCAGGTCCTCTCTCGGGTCAGTCTTCGACGATTTCGGCAGCCTTCGGATCGGTCGAAGCAAATGCAACAGCAAGTCTTCTTCTTCCAGCTGGACGTCGAGGATCAGCAGTTCCAGTTACTCTTAGAGTGGAGACTTAGCTCCAGAACGCTTCTGAACGCTTCTGAACCTTTCTGAACCAATTACCAGTGGTGAGAGGTCCCCAGATATACTATTCTGTCTCTTATCCACACTGCTGGCACACACTCAGCAGCCAATCATACAGAAGGGCATTCATGCAGTCAGTCAGCCAATCAGGCACACAGTGCATTCAGGCCACACTCCTCCCTTTCAGACACTCACAACAAGGAATGTGGATTGGGACAAGTACCCAGCCATTCAACACTACACACTGCATTCAGGCCAGTTTCGGGCAGGGCTGTCTCAGTCTTTGTCTCTCATGCCAGAAACCAGACAACCACAACAAGGAGTGTATATTGGTCACACACTCCATTCACCCAGGTCCCACCCACAGGAGGTACCCACAACATACAGTCACTGGGAAGGCTCCAGTCAGTCTAGCTGGGCCTTCACAACAACACCATATATGGAACTTCCACCCAACAGCCAGTCAGGGGGAAGGGACAGAGTCAGGGCTTCCCAGGACTTTGGGAAACAAGGTAACAGGCAATAGAAAGCAAGAGGCCACAGGGGCCATCTTGTTTCCTATCAGGAATCAACTGATCCCAATGGCAGGGCCTGGGTATCCCAAAATGGAGGACACCCAGAGCACCTGTCAAATTCAGCATGGAGCTGCCACCAGCCCATACCCTGCTCTGTGGGCCATCCACAGGTGCCCAAAAACATACACTAGGGGCACAGGGTTGTACCCCTACCCATGGGTGCCATAAGGGTATCCCATGGGTCTGTTCACCAAACCAAAAGAGAGAGCTGCACTGCCAGGAGTCCCACATGGACTCCTGGGCAGAAAACATGACAGAACACACGATAAAAAGCAGTAAAGGACAAGGATTCAGAGGCCCTGTCCCTCTGATGCATTTCCAGCATCACACTGGGCTGGGGGTGGCTCCCCGGACTCCCCACTGCCTAGCCGATTGCTTTTAAGGCAAAGTGGCCTCCGGGTGAGCTCGCCCTTATCTTTTCCAGAAAAAGGTGAAAAAGACAGCTCCACGAAGAAGAAAGAAGAAGGACGAGTCACGAGACAGATCCACAGAAGAACCAGGTGAGGAGTCGGAGGAGGAGACCTACATTGTTACTGAGGGTGCACACACAGAATCTGAGAGTTTGCAATGCCAGGACAGAACTCTGGCAAGTTTGGAACAGTATCAAGAGCTTGTCACCACTCTTCAGGGACTCACCTTTGAGGTCCAAAATCTGAGATCAGAAAACGTGGCTTTGCGACTGCAGGCGAATTCCAGGGACAATCAGAGAGTTGATCTGCCTCCCTTGTCTTTGCCTTGTGGAAAATAAGATGGAAACCCTAGGAAATTAAAGGAGTTTGTCAACGGCTGCTTGTTGTATTTTACTTTCCGCCCGCGAGTCTATGAGAATGAGAGAGCCAGGGTTGGCTTTCTTATTTCCAACCTGGTGGGGAATGCTCTGCCCTGGGCAAGCCCTCTAGTGACAAACGTGGATCCCGCATTGAATGATTACACTCTGTTCGTACAACTATTCAGGGCCCGGTTCGAGAGGCCTGAGGTCCAGTTTTCCTCCTACGAGAGCCTGTTAGATATTCGACAAGGGACGTCTGACATCCAGACATATGTTTCTGCCTTTCAGAAGGTGCCAGCAGAAGCCGGATGGCTGGATACAGCCCAGCAAACATTGTTCCGACAGGGTCTTCAAGCAGAAATTAAGGATGAACTAGCCCGAGCAGCACGACCCATGACCTTGCGACAAACACCTTCTGAGAAACCATCCCAAGGTTCCCCCAAAGCGTCAGAGAAATGACAGACCCCAACCTTGACCAGGGAGAAGGAAGGGGAAAAACATTCAATTCCCTGCGACACCACATGATCTCAAGATCCCGCCATCGACAACCGTCTCATGGTATACAACGTACAATTGTACTTGGAAGGATGCCAACCCATCGAAGTCTTGCCATGCTTAACTGCGGGGCAGCCGGGAAGTTTATGGATGACAACTGGGCTAAGGAGCATTACATCCCACGTTAAGACAAGATCAATCCCATAATGGTGGAAGGGATGGAGGGCCCGCCTTTGATGGCCGGACCCATCGTTCAAGAAACCAATGGTCTGTACGTAGCCATGTTGTCACATCAGGAAACCATCATGTTCGATCTTATTCGAGCCGCCCACTTTCCAGTCATCTTGGGCATTCCATGGCTTACAAGGCATAACCCTTTTATTGAATAGACGTTAATACCATCCATTTTCAGTCTCAGTATTGCCTTCATCATTGCCTGAACTTGGGCTATGTAAAACCCCAAATAGGAATTTCTGTCTCTCTCCCGACTTCAGTGATAAACTTCATTCCCCCTCAGTACCACGAATTCATGGACGTCTTTGAGGACGTGCTACCTAGGAACAGGCCAATTTAAGCACTTATGGGGCCTTAGGCACGGACATCTTTGGGACCCACTCCAGCAAACCAAAGGAATTAAGTGATCAAGAATATCTGCCCCCACCCATCCCCCGCAGCATTCACAACCCATAGGTTGATATGCTGCCTCACAGCATTAAAAATAAGGATGTTTACTCCCTTTAAGTCCCCATACCCTCTTCATTTTTACTCTAACCAGAATGATAAACAAGTACCATTTGAAGGCCAACATTATCAGTCTATGAAGAGGTTACTTCTCTTCTAGCATAGATACATGAGACTTTTTATCAATAGAATTCAGGAAGGTATGCAGCCTGTAGTATTAATTCAGGACTGTATGTAAAAGGTACATGCAACCCAGAATAGACAGAGAACTCACATTTGCTTCCTTGCAGAATGCAAAAGTGCTCAAGCATGGATATAGGAGACCTGCTGGAAGGAATGGGAAAGCTACACATACTATAACATGGACAGTGGATGCAGATTAGAAATCGCCAGGAAGGTGTCTGTATCCAGACAGACTGAGATTAGAAGAGGGACATGGTTTTCAAATATAGTGTTGCCTTTAGAGATCAAAAGAATAAAGCGCCTGTGGGGTGCAATATATCAATGCTCACTATTATAGTGGAAGCAACACAATAGCCAGTGAAACCATGAGTGAGGCTGTTTTGAAGATCATACCCTGAGAAGAAAATCTCTCTGAATGGCTGACAATTTTGAAAGGTAAAGGGACTGGCAATTTCTGAGAGGCTGGGCAATACAAGATTAAATAAGATGCCCAGCATTACACACACTGGTTAAGGAGTGAATCTGGGATGCGTACCAACTCTGCAATTTCTGCATTTGAACACTTTCATTACCAGTTCTTACCATGAACTAAAATAATCTCCATTTTATAAAACTGACTTGGAAAGTACACCAATCACATTACCAAACATGACCATTTTTAAAAACAAAATATTATAGAAGGGTGTAACACAGAATGATTCTAGCTTCATTCTCTCCATCATCAAGAGAAGTATATAATTATCGGCATTCCAGTCAGTGTGGTTTAACAGATTTCATCTGGGTTGGTCTTTTGTATTTTAAAGCTTTACATACTTCCAAAACACTGGCTTGTGAAATTGTCATTTATAAACGTGCAGAAAAACCTGACTTTTACAAAAATGCAAAGCTTTTTTTGTGTCAAACTAGCAGACTTTAAAATATGCTTGCCCAAGTCCTTCGCCATCTGGTCCGCTGCCTTCTGTCTACCACCCCTTCCACTCAAATGGCCTACAAAATGTAGGGGAGGACTGGTCCAGGAGACCCCTCTCGCCTGCGTTTTCTCCCCAGGTGAGGGCAATGGCTCATTGGGCGTCCCCTCATGCCACCCGGGCCCAGGTGGTGGAGGGTTCACCCACTGGAGACATTGCCCACACGTATTGATTGCCCACACGTATTGATTGCCCACACGTATTGATTGCCTACACGTATTGAAAATTTAGCTAGGCCCAGAAACCATTTTGTCTGGTAAAGATGGTGTGAGCTCAGCGCACTGTAGCGCGACCCCCACCCTTGGAGAGTCTCAGTCATCCCTGTCGCCGCAGCACCCTGGCAGATCCGCTGCGAGCACGTTCCCACTAACAAAACGGACATGAGCTAGCGTAATACACTAACATTGTAACAGTTCACCTCCCGCAGTGTACCATCGCTCCCAGCATGACCCGGCCAGCAGGCCTGGACAATGAAAAGAATGGTAAAATGGTCATCAGATGGCAGACAGTCTTTATATATATGAATGTCAAGACCACTCGCAAAGTATGCTTTCTTCCACAAACCCTCTTATATTACAAAAGCCTGTAGAATGTATAAACATAAGAAAGCATGCTTCCATGATATAAGCAATGGCGAGCCCACACCATTGCAGTTGGACGCTAATAATAAAGGAGCGCTCCAGGGATCTGTTTGTTACGTGTATCACTGGGAAACCTACCCTCCATGGTTTTGCGCCATAACCAAGCTAATGCTGCTAGAGTACACGAGAAGACGAATGTAACTATACTATGGACTCATGTGAAGGATGCGCGAGAATGCACTCGTCATGTGTGTATGTCTAAGCCCCTTATGTGCCACCACCGTCACGTACAGTGGCGGGTCATTTTCTATGTACTCCACCAACCCGACTACTACCTCATTTACTGTAAATGTATATGCATGTAACTAAAATACTGTAGCTGTTAAGACATAGTGTACGAATACGGTGCTCAGACTGGGTATAATCGAGACACATCCAGCAAAGTTTAAATGCATGTTTTGAAGTGATTTGAATAAGTATTATAGAGAGTGTTCAAATGTTTGTGATGTCTTTACCTAAAATCGGCAACACACGAGGGAGATACCTTTGTGAATGCGTGCAAGGCCATTCCCCCTCCCACCCTGCGAAGGCTGCCAAGACATGAGAGCAGAGGCCCGCTCTGCGCTACTCCACCTCCCCCAACCAGACTGGAGCCGCTTCAAAGATTTGTAGCCCCCTCTGCAGCACCCAAGGCCGCGGCCCGCCACCTGCATTATTTACAGCACAGCAGTAAACCTCTGCCTGAACACACGCGCCCCCTCGTAAACCCCACAGCCCACCGGACCCTCTTAGACTTATGGCCCTGTGCAATCAGGACACCCAACACTTTGACAACACACAGCGGAACATCCATAACAACTTCTATCAAGGCAGAAAGACCTGTACCGCCCGTCCCAGGCCCTGAAGCTTAGCCCCTCGACCTATGGCCCCGGTCAACAGGACACGGGTAACCATGCCCCGACGTATTACCTCCAGACCCCTCACAAGGTGCATTCCTCCTGTGTTGCATTAACCTGTAAAATAACCTATTGGAAGATTTACTAAAGAGAATAACACTGTAATGACTGAATGACTGCAGTGTGCATGGCCGAGGGCAAATAAGTCAGGAAAGGCATTCATCTCTGCCACAGGCCGCATTGGCACACCAACACCGCCCGGATGAACTCAAGCCGACCTGCCAGGCCCAGCCCAACCCACGAGGCTGACCAGTGACATCTTCCAGCCAAGACCAACCACACCGCAGCAGCACCTATAGTTAGTCGTCGCCACCCAATCCCAATGAACTTGTGCCCCCTATAGTATGTAGGTTCTTATGATGTTTTTTGTAAATATATACGCCTGTCTTTGCTATTGTCAGACAGAGCGCTCTCGGAGTTTGCAGAGTTCTTTGCATGCCCTATTCTGATTGATAAACTCCCATTTACGCTCACCCGCACTCTGTCTTGGCCTTATTCCCATTTTTGGGAGAGTCCTTCATTGTCTCTCATTGCGGGGAGGATTGTGCTGTTTGGGGACGCTTGCTTTCAGTGGTGACCCCGATAGCGTGATTTTTATTTCTTCCTAACTCCTTATAACCGTCCCCTTTTGGCACGAGAATCTCCGGTCGAAAAGGGATACGCACGGTGAGCCGGCTCCGGGAGGCTGCCCGCCAACGGCGACCGGTACACTAAGAAGTGCGCACTCAATAGAGAGAGGGTACGGGATCCCGGTTGAAAAATCCCCTTTGAGTACCGCTCGCCGGAGCCGGGGCTGACTGTTGAGCTGACGGCGACACTGCCAGGACGGACCCAGTTTCGGAGACTATCGGTTCAAGACGGGCACGTGAGTACTGAGTGCGAGCGATTGTAAGGGGAGCGGGGAGAGAAGTGTAGGACAGGTAACGAAGAAGGGGTACGCAGATCTACTAAAGATCATCTTAAACTTTCTTTGCTTTTTCTTTGCATATGGCCATTAGGATTACGAGGTGAATAAGAGATAAAAGTGACGGGAACCTAGCTCCGAAAGGGGGTGGAAGGCGGCGCCGCATAGTGCTATCTTGACTAGTACTGGGAATATATGAAGAAGTGGAATATAAAATAAAAGTGTTCAGCAAAAGGGGGCACTGAGAGTACATTAGTGACCGCTATTACTTTTTTCCTTTCTTTTCTTTAGGGGTAGGGGGAGAATAAAAAGTGAGATTAGCACAAACTTAGGGGGAAAGTAAGAGAAAAAGAGTCCTACTAGAAGGGGGGGAGAGCAGGCTAATATATATATATATATATGCGCATCCATATATTCAAATAAGACGAACAAGGACAGCCGGCTAGGGAGGAAAGGGAGGGCAGCGTGAATGGTGAATTGAGTGGTGCCCAGAGGTGTGTGCACCTCGTATGTGCCAGAAGACATTTTGATGTTATGAATGTGTAAAACGGTTATAAATGTATAATAGTTAAATGGTCATGGTAAGTGTGATCGGATAAAACTTTTTTGAAGACAACGTCGATACAGTGAAGTGAGTGGGTACCTTTTGATTTCCAGGTTGACATTGTCAAAATAAATGATGGGTTGCTCTTGTATGTGCCCCCCAAAGAGAACAGAGTAGACACTGTGTACAGCCAGTTTTGTATTGTGCAGTCAGGGAGGGGGAGAGCCCAAAGGAGCCCAATATTGAATGTGAAGTAAAGTACGAAAGAATAATATTGATACTACATTTACATTGTAGTTGCAAACACACGGAGACACACCTGTACTAGGAGGGCACAGAGATGGGGGCGGAAACACCCTTATCACATATTTGTAAGAATCTCCCGGGGTACGCGGAGCGGATTAAAAAATATCACGACCAATGGGTGACCGAGCTAAAGGGGGAGGGGTTACCTCAGATTTGGCCCGAGGGAGGGTCATTTGATAAAAGTGTTCTGGATACGGTGGCCACATGCATTTTTCTAAAATACAAAGGAAAGCAGTTGCAAAATAGGAGGGAAATATTAGATCTTTGGAGGTTATTTGAAGAGATACCACCGCCTAAAACACCAGCATTAAATACTGATCTCCCATCCACCACAGACAATCCACTACTGATACAGAAAGATGTCAAAGAAGTGTCAAGTGTAGCGCCACCAGTAGAGGTAATAAGTTTGTACCCGATATTAAACAAGCCTGTGCCCGCAGAGGGGTACAGTGACCCCACTTACGTACCTCCCCCGACAGCTACTACACCCCACCGGCCCACGGCACCTCCGCCATATGAAAGCACGAGGGAGCGAGCCCAGGCAGGCACACAAAGAGTAGACATAGAGAAACTCACAGATGATTTAGAATCAAGACTGTCGATAGCAAAAGATGAGCTCTCAAGGATAAAAGACATATGCGAACGAACAGCACTAGATGCAACTAGACCAGGGCGTACGTCTAGAGCACCAGGTGAAAACAGAAAGCCCGAAGAGGGTTGGAAAAAGGGCGAGATCCTGTTTAGAATTGAGGAAGAACCAACGCGAATAATAGAAGTAGGGACCCGAGAGGAAGATGTTGGTAACGAAGAAAGGCTTGGGGGAATTAGAGAGGAATTACTATGTGATATAAGAGAGGAGTTAGAAGAAAGCGACAGGTTGAGTATGGCGATGGGAGGGGGAAGCGAAGGGGAGGAAGGTACATGTTCAATGAGAACCCTGGATGATGAGTGGACGGGGCGACTGAGGAACAGAGTGGGGAAAATGGCATCACTGGGAACATCAGCAGCCAAAACGGGTCCGGATGCAACGACGAAAGGAAGGCTACAGCTCCCGTTGATACATAGGGGAGGAGGGAGGCCTAACTATATCCCATGGGCACAGATGGATAAAGCCAATTTATTAAAGCTATTGCCCCCGTTATCAGGAGGGGCAAGTAAGTGGATATACGCCTTTGAGAAACATACTGCTGGGGTACCCCTAGCTATAGGAGATGTGAAAAGTCTGCTCGTATCAGCAGTGGGCGATCAGGCTGAAAGAGTATGGGTTAAAGCCGGTTTCCCGGGAGTAACGTTAGACTGTGACCGCCATGATGGGGCCTCCTTTAACACAGTGCGTGCTAGGGTGTGGGATGCCTTACGCGAAACATTCCCAGACACACCGGACTTACAGTCAGTGATGCAGTGTACAATGAATGACGGGGAGGAGGCTATGGATTACTTTTTTCGGGTCCAAGAGATGTGGAGAGCAGAAACGGGCACGCCCTGGTATCAATCGACATCTTTATTTTACTTCATTATAAAAAGAGGGCTCCCAAAGGAAGTGCAGAAGGCGCTTGACAAGATAGCAGGTATTGAAGCAAAGGGATGGCCAGAAATTCAGAGCATAATAGTACACCATTGTAAACGAATCAAGTAGAGGGAGAAGGAAGTGGCGCAGAAAAGATTGGCAGACGAGGCGAAGTTAGTACAGACAAAGTTAGTGAAGGTTGCAGCAGCAGTAGCCGCGCTCCCACACAGTAGGGAGGGAGATGATGAGGAGGAGGGGCTGATAGCACTACAAGGAAGGGTGGCAACTAATTGGGCGGGAACAGGACAGCGGCAGTGGAATGAGCAGGAGCAAGGCGGAGGTCCGCAGTGGCAAGAGTGGACCCCTCGAGGGGGACGAGGTGGGTACAGGGGCCGGAGAGGGGGTGGACAGGGGTACGGGGGAATGGGAGGAAATGGATGGCAGGGTCCCAGGGGCCCCCAGGGGAGTTGCTGGAACTGTGGACGATGGGGACATTACTCCAGGGAGTGCAGAAGTAGACAAAACAATGGGTTCCAGGAGGAGGAGAATTATGGTCATCCACACCCAGGGAGCCCATATGGTCTCCCAATGGGACAACAGCAACTAAGAAACCCAGGCCAGGGTAACACGGGCCAGCAACAGGGACCCCAGTACAGAACACAGAACCACCCACAAAACAATGACAGCGTGCAATATACGCCAGGTAACCCTTTCGCGGTACATGTAAACGGGGCCCCCGCGCCAGCACCTTACAACGGTATGTCAGTGGTTTCTGGAAGTGTATTTAATGAAGGGGGGGCAATGAGACACCCCGCATAGGACAGCCCACAGAGAAAACTTGCGTGTCCAGTTCTATCCACCACCTACAGTGCAGCAGAGGAACCATTGGTAGGGGCGCAGATAGGAGACAAGCAATTCATATTCATGGTTGATTCGGGAGCGGAGAAATCATGTGTCAGAGAGGGCCGATTCCCGTTATCTAACAGGAAGTTAGAGACGCAGGGGTTCTCTGGGGCTGTAATTGAAGTTCCTTACACAGAAGCATTGGATGTAACAGTGGGGGGTAAAACTGTAAAGGCACCCTTACTGTACTATGAAAACTCACCAGTAAATTTATTAGGGAGGGACCTCCTGAGTAAACTTAACATGACCATATCATTCACCGAGAGAGGAATAGTGTGGTCTACACCCGGGATATGCCCCTTGCGTGCGATGCTGGTAGTGCACGCCTACACAACCACACAGGAAATACGAGGGCTGCCACAAAATGAGGAAATGTTCATTGAAGGGCTAAAAACTTTGGCCCTCATAATTCCAGAGCTAAGAAGGATGGACTGGAGGATTCCAGCGGAATTCCTCTTCCGCCCCATAGTATGTCCCAACGCAGCACCAGGATCAGTGGTATCATTGGACTTGCACGCTGTACAGGTATCAGCGAAAAGGATCGCTGTGATTGGGGTGGACGGAGAAGGATGTGAGTGGCGCACAGTGCTGTGTACAAACGCCAACATCGCCCTACGAGAGGTAACAGATGAGGATCTCTTTTCTGACACAGAAGGGGATGGCGAGGTAGTGATGGAAATAGCGATGCCCTGTGACATTTTAATACAAGCCAGGGAGACCCCCGTCCAATTAATGACAGTGGTAGGAGCACCGCCGTCATTTTTTGATGACGACATGAGGTTCGTACCAAACAATTTATGGACAACAGGCCCCCATGATGTAGGGCTGTTGCACGGAGTACAACCTGTGGTAATAAAACTAAAGCAAGGAGCAATTTTACCGCGAGTTAAACAGTATCCATTGTCCCGTGAAGCTGAAGAAGGGATAAAAGAGACAATAAATGCCCTACTAGCACAAGGGATAATAGTGCCTTCAAACTCCCCATGTAACACATGTATTTATCCAATCAAAAAAGCGAAAGGAGGGTCTTGGAGGATGATACAGGACTTACGCCCCCTCAATGATGTAATTCAGAAGGAGTTCCCTCTAGTCCCGAACCCTGCATCGATACTATGCAGCATCCCGAAAGTGGCCTCACATTTCACAGTAGTAGACTTGAAAAACGCATTTTTCTCCATACCCCTGGCTGAAGAGAGTAGATACCTTACAGCCTTCACACTGGGGGGTAAGAGATATGAACACTGCAGACTACCACAGGGATACTGTGAGAGCCCAAGCATCTTCAACCGCGTATTACATGAAGACCTAGGAAACTTATCAGTCGGGAGCACCATAATTCAGTACGTAGACGATTTACTCGTCTGTGCACAAAACGAAGAGACATGCAGAAAAGATTCCATAACACTACTGACTTTACTGGCCAACAAAGGGTACAAAGTGGACAAGGGAAAGCTACAGTACTGTCTGACGGAGGTCCTATACCTGGGACAGCTAATTTCAAAAGATGGAAAGAGAATAATACCCGACAGAGTAGAAGCCATAAGATCAGTAGGAGAACCCACAACAGTAAAAGACATGCAGAAATTCCTGGGAATGTGCAACTACTGCCGAGCATGGATATTAGATTATGCGGCATACACCAGACCCCTATTACAAGCATTAAAGGTGGCCCAACAGGAGAACAGGAAAATAGAATGGACGGAAGAGATGAGCTCCTCTTTCCAAACATTAAAAGATTTAATTTCAAGCGCCCCAGTACTCGCAAACCCTGATTATGGACGCAAATTTTACCTATTCTCACACTGCAAGGAAACACTCATGACAGCAGTACTGACACAAAAAACGTCCTTAGGACACAAGCCATTGGCTTACTATAGTGGTACTTTAGATGCCGTGATGCAGGGCCATTTCGCGTGTGAGCAATCACTCGCTGCAGCCGCGTTCGCGATTGAGAAAAGTGCCACAATAGTAATGGGTTGCCCTGTGACATTGTTTGTGGAACATTCATTATTTGCAATACTAGAGAGATCAAAAAGCACACTGACCACACAGCGGGCGACAGCCTACGAGATTATATTGTCCAGCGCCAACATCCATATAGTGAGATGCAAGACAGTGAATCCCGCCACATTCATTACAGAAGCGTGCACACTAGAGGACATGCAGAACCACGATTGCGCAACCTACACAGGAGAAAGAGGGGAGGACACAGTGGTGTGTGAGAACGCTCTAAGAGAGGGGGAAGTGTACTTTGTGGATGGGTCTGCATCAATTGACGTGGACACGGGAGAAAAACACGTTGGCATGGCAGTAGTGAGGTTAGAAGACGGTGAGTATGAAACACTGGTACAATACCGCCTCCCATCACATTACTCCGCACAGGCAGCAGAACTGATTGCGCTCATAGAAGCACTACATGCAGCAAAGGGTTGTGCAGTGACAATATACACAGACTCAGCTTACATGACGACGACAGTACATGGAGGCCTAGCAAGATGGGGGCGTAGGGGATTTAGGCGGGCAGACGGAACACCAGTACAGCATGCAGAATTGTTGAAAGAGTTAATTGAGGCCCTACAAAACCCTACTGCAGTAGCAATAGTAAAGTGCCAAGCACATACATCCAACACAGATGTTGTGTCTTTGGGGAACGCGGCAGCGGACGCTGCCGCCAAGGAGGCTTCCTATTTTCAGAAATATGACACAGGTGAGTACATACTTAAGCACAAAAGAAACGAAGAGCCCCCAGAAGGATACAACATGATGCCCATATCACAAATACTAGAATTGCAGGAAGGAGCTAGTGCAGAGGAAAAATTAATGTGGACAAAACGAGGGTGCAGCAAGTCGGGAACAGACCTGCTGTGGCGGCAAAATAACTCAGGGAAAGTGGTAATGCCAATACAGTTACTAGAAGTTGCATTTCAACAGCTACACTTCCCTGCACATAACACCAAACAGCACATCGCAGCAGAAATACAGGAAGAATGGTTCGTGCCCTGTCTCCAGGAGCATGTGTCTCGATTGGCAATGGAATGTACAACATGCCAAATATACAATTCAGGAATGACATTACGCACTCTCCGGGGAACAATTCCTAAACCCATTGGCCCATTCAAAGAACTGCATATAGATTACGCAGACATGGGGGAAAGGTGTAATGGCGCGCGGTACATGATCGTGGTTGTGTGCCCATTTTCAAGGTGGGTGGAAGCAGGACCCTGCGCGCGACCTGATGCCAAAAGCGCCGCCAAGTTCCTAGTAAGGGAAGTGTTCCCGCGCTGGGGAATTTGTGACGTGATTCGCTCAGACAACGGCACTCATTTTGTGAATGAGCTTTTCAAGGAAGTCACTACATTATTGGGAATAAAACATAAATTATGTTCAATTTATCATCCTCAAAGTAACGGCGTAGTGGAAAAGATGAACGGACTGTTGAAAGGCAGGTTATCAAAACTATGCTTTTCATTGAAGAAGAATTGGATTTACTGTCTACCCCTTGCGCTATTTGAATTGAGAAATCAGCCAAGCAAAGACCACCATTTGTCCCCGCACGAGATCGTGACTGGGAGACGAATGAACACAGCACACTCCCCACTGCGCGAACACTCAGACGCTCACAGAAGCGCCGCAATATTGGGAGATGAGTTCACAGACTATTTAAGGAAATTGACAAGGGCAGCGCGCGTGATATCAAAGCAACTCTCCCCACCCTTCACTAGAGAAGAGGGAAATGTAACAGGATCTGTCACAGAGCCAGAGCAACAGCTACAGCTAATGCCAGGCGACTCGATTTATGTCAGAAGCTTTGTGCGTCGGTGGAATGCACCACGATTCCATGGCCCATATGAGGTAATATTTTGCACGCCCAAGGCAGTGAAGGTGAAGGGCTTGAGGTACTGGGTGCACTTGACCGATGTACGGAAGGCATATAGCAACGTACAAGAGGAGGTAGATGAGGAGGCACAGACAACAGCAAACGATGCAACTGAGCAGAATGTCTGAATATGAACTTGTGTGTGTGTGTGTTGGTACTGGACTTGAATAAGAGAATAACTGATAAGGATACTAAAAAAAAAAAAGAAAAAAAAAGTTTTATCTTTTCTCTTGTTGAGTATATATAATTAATTGAATGCCAAATTATGGCCTGTATACACCCTTGTCTGTGAATACCCCTCCCCGTATCCCCACCCGCTTCCATTCCCCGTCAAATATACATTGGCACTGATGGTGCTAGCAAAATGTTTACATGCATGCCCTTAATGCACTTTTATATCTTAAACAGGAGCTTCCATGGCATCTAACGGGCAGCCTGCAACGGATAGATTTACTAGAATTAGAGAGTGGTTAACTGAGAAATGCAGATATTCGTATGAATGTGGACTATCTGCGTGCATTATATTGTTTCTCACATTAATGTTTGGTCTGGTTACATACTGGTTCATAGCGTTCATCTCTATCGAGATGAACGAGGGGGGAGGGAACAACACAACTACTGGGACCAATACAACTGCAAGTGTCAATGCCAATACAAGGGAAGGTGATTTCTTGGTATGGGACGGAACTAAACTTGTATGGGGCTACTATACTACACCATCCAATGCTGTCATCTCACAAAATGGAAGGCCAGAGGGTAAAAGGCAAAATAACACACTGTCCCCACCTGAGATGTCTAATTACAATGCTCACAGCTTAAACGACCGAAACCCCTCCGCCATATCCTGGTTGTATAACACCCCTACCAGCCAACCTGCCCCCATGGCCATAGACACATCATCGGATAACAAAATGGAAGACAATCAAAGAATGAAAGCAACACATGAAATACTATATGATGACTGGGTGAAGGGGGGCGGGAAGAGGGAAGGGGGGTCTGTTTTGTCCCTCGTTCAGGAGGTTGGGAAGCACCAAAGGAACAAGAATAACAGACGGAAGAGGGAAGCAGGGAGGAGGAAGTATGATGAGTACTATGGGCTAGGTCTAGATAAGATGGAAGACCCACGACACCCCCACCAAACAAATAAGTGGTATGCAGATATGAGTGCCACAGCTAAACAAACAACAAACGAGAGCTGTTATGTCTGCTCCCTCATTCCGCACGCATCAGGTACACCCAAAGTATTGTTACCCAAAGAGTTGCCAATCATAGATGCCCAATGTCTCCTTCATCTCACGTTATGCAGGATTAAGAACACCTTCCAGGCACATGAAGTGACTTTTCAAATGCTGCAGAACGAGAAAACGTGCTACCCAAAACCGGCAGGGGTGGTATGTCTGAAAGAACCATTTTTTGTAATTGAAGGGACACTTTTTTCTGACAACAAGTGGAAGGATGAAGAAGTAATGTGTAAAGCTGAAGCACTGAGGGGTGTGGCACCGGAGAAGTTGCAATGGATAGAAGAAACGTGCACACCCGTATGGAAGGAACACATTTCAAAATTAACTTGGGTTACGCCCATTGAAAAGCCTTTCAAGCTACAGAGCGAAATAGACTATGAACTATGTTTCAAAGGAGAAGGGAGAACGTCCATGGGGACGAACAAGAATTGCAACAAGACCCTCACCATCCCAGATCTAAGAAAAGGGACTGCGGCCCTTATGGACACGTACTGGGTATGCGGCAACCAGGCATACCTACACCTCCCCCCGTCATGGAGTGGCAGCTGCTCAATGGCCACTCTGCACTCAGCTCTAATGGTGATACCAGAAAGCCACATCGATGGGAGCAAAAGGACACAGGAACGCATGCAACAGAGTGTGGCTCAACCAACTGCAGAGTCACAAATGTATGTCCTGTCTTCCGGAAGCAAGGGAGAGGTGCTAACCCGTAACAGACGAGCATCGAATTACATATCACAGGCATCATCAGAACTATTGGCTCAGATCCCAGACAAATATCGATTATTCAGCTCAGCAGAAACATTTTTTGCCTCGCTCGTATCAAGTGTCCAAGCAAGGGCAAACGCAAAATGGCTCCAGATAACCCGCTGGGAATTGATTCAGCTGGCAAACGACACTGAAGAAGGGTTTAACATAATAAAGGTGGAACTAAGAGCCTTACGACTGATGACCATGCAAAACAGGTATGTCCTGGACCTATTGACGGCGATGGACGGCGGTGTTTGCCGAAAAATAGGAAGTGCCTGCTGCACTTTCGTACCTTCTGAAGACGCAGAGAACGGCTCCCTGTCCCATGTGATCGAAGCAGTCCACAACCTAGGAGAAAAAATGAAAATGGAAGGTGGAGCAGAAGACAGTACATGGTTCGATAACATCTTCTCCTGGGTCCCCTCATGGCTTGGAACAACTGTGAAATTTTTGATGCCAGCTGTGGTGTTCCTCCTTTTAATTTTTTGCCTGTGCCAGGTGGGTCTTCGAGTTTGTGCTAACGCAGTACCAAATGGTGCAATGATGATGGTGACAATGGGCAACTCACACGGTACAATAAAAACGATGCAAGAAGCACAAGTACAAACAGGGATAGATAACACACCTAGGTACCAACTGGTGCCTATGTACCACGATAAGGATATTGTAGATAAGCTGTGGCACACCACCATCAAATAGCCCCGTATACTAGAATGGTACGAGGAAGTTTGGGTAGATTTGGAGGGAGATGGTGGATGTATATATCTAACGTGTACCCCAGATGAATACGCCAGGAGAGGTGAGAGCTTAAGGGGGGTGTGCAGAGCATGGATGCCCATCAAAGGAACTCCTGCATGGGATGAGGCGGTGATGGACGAAGCAGAATGTAGGAGGATAAAAGATTTAAAGAATTCGTTACTTAAGTAACGAAAGGGGGGAAATGTAGGGGAGGACTGGTCCAGGAGACCCCTCTCGCCTGCGTTTTCTCCCCAGGTGAGGGCAATGGCTCATTGGGCGTCCCCTCATGCCACCCGGGCCCAGGTGGTGGAGGGTTCACCCGCTGGAGACATTGCCCACACGTATTGATTGCCCACACGTATTGATTGCCCACACGTATTGATTGCCTACACGTATTGAAAATTTAGCTAGGCCCAGAAACCATTTTGTCTGGTAAAGATGGTGTGAGCTCAGCGCACTGTAGCGCGGCCCCCACCCTTGGAGAGTCTCAGTCATCCCTGTCGCCGCAGCACCCTGGCAGATCCGCTGCGAGCACGTTCCCACGAACAAAACGGACATGAGCTAGCGTAATACACTAACATTGTAACAGTTCACCTCCCGCAGTGTACCATCGCTCCCAGCATGACCCGGCCAGCATGCTGGACAATGAAAAGAACGGTAAAATGGTCATCAGATGGCAGACAGTCTTTATATATATGAATGTCAAGACCACTCGCAAAGTATGCTTTCTTCCACAAACCCTCTTATATTACAAAAGCCTGTAGAATGTATAAACATAAGAAAGCATGCTTCTATGATATAAGCAATGGCGAGCCCACACCATTGCAGTTGGACGCTAATAATAAAGGAGCGCTCCAGGGATCTGTTTGTTACGTGTATCACTGGGAAACCTACCCTCCATGGTTTTGCGCCATAACCAAGCTAATGCTGCTAGAGTACACGAGAAGACGAATGTAACTATACTATGGACTCATGTGAAGGATGCGCGAGAATGCACTCGTCATGTGTGTATGTCTAAGCCCCTTATGTGCCACCACCGTCACGTACAGTGGCGGGTCATTTTCTATGTACTCCACCAACCCGACTACTACCTCATTTACTGTAAATGTATATGCATGTAACTAAAATACTGTAGCTGTTAAGACATAGTGTACGAATACGGTGCTCGGACTGGGTATAATCGAGACACATCCAGCAAAGTTTAAATGCATGTTTTGAAGTGATTTGAATAAGTATTATAGAGAGTGTTCAAATGTTTGTGATGTCTGTACCTAAAATCGGCAACACACGAGGGAGATACCTTTGTGAATGCGTGCAAGGCCATTCCCCCTCCCACCCTGCGAAGGCTGCCAAGACATGAGAGCAGAGGCCCGCTCTGCGCTACTCCACCTCCCCCAACCAGACTGGAGCCGCTTCAAAGATTTGTAGCCCCCTCTGCAGCACCCAAGGCCGCGGCCCGCCACCTGCATTATTTACAGCACAGCAGTAAACCTCTGCCTGAACACACGCGCCCCCTCGTAAACCCCACAGCCCACCGGACCCTCTTAGACTTATGGCCCTGTGCAATCAGGACACCCAACACTTTGACAACACACAGCGGAACATCCATAACAACTTCTAACAAGGCAGAAAGACCTGTACCGCCTTCCCAGGCCCTGAAGCTTAGCCCCTCGACCTATGGCCCCGGTCAACAGGACACGGGTAACCATGCCCCCACGTATTACCTCCAGACCCCTCACAAGGTGCATTCCTCCTGTGTTGCATTAACCTGTAAAATAACCTATTGGAAGATTTACTAAAGAGAATAACACTGTAATGACTGAATGACTGCGGTGTGCATGGCCGAGGGCAAATAAGTCAGGAAAGGCATTCATCTCTGCCACAGGCCGCATTGGCACACCAACACCGCCCGGATGAACTCAAGCCGACCTGCCAGGCCCAGCCCAACCCACGAGGCTGACCAGTGACGTCTTCCAGCCAAGACCAACCACACCGCAGCAGCACCTATAGTTAGTCGTCGCCACCCAATCCCAATGAACTTGTGCCCCCTATAGTATGTAGGTTCTTATGACGTTTTTCTGTAAATATATACGCCTGTCTTTGCTATTGTCAGACAGAGCGCTCTCGGAGTTTGCAGAGTTCTTTGCATGCCCTATTCTGATTGATAAACTCCCATTTACGCTGACCCGCACTCTGTCTTGGCCTTATTCCCATTTTTGGGAGAGTCCTTCATTGTCTCTCATTGCGGGGAGGATCGTGCTGTTTGGGGACGCTTGCTTTCAATAAGAAGAAAGATCAAGTAATGGGCTAACCGATGCCACCAGCATGCGAGGAGGCAAACTTCACAGAAGACAGTACATTAATATACAAGATATTAGATGATTGACCAGGATCACTGTATTGTCTGCTGGCCAACCCAGGATACAAGCATCAATGCTTTGGTTCCAAATTCAATTCTTATTCATCTCTTGGACTAATAGTTTATGCTCATCATTGAAGGTGATTGGCTATGTTTTACAACACCCCATCTGTATAAACCAATTTGTAGACCTTCACCATAAGGATGACATGTTCGTTTTTATAGCAGCCCCTATCTGGTGCAGGTACATTGCTGATAATAGCACCTGTTGTGCTGCATGACCAAGTACATATGCAGGCAGGTTTACACATTTCAGACAGAGGAAAAACTCAGCCAGCCTTACAGGAATGTGCTATTCTAATATTGCATAGGAACAAATATCTCTGCAATGAGTGCTTAACACACAGAGCTAACTTCTGAAACATTGTGGCACTCAATTTACCAATATGCATTTCAAATTGGCTATTGCACATGATCAACATAATTCCCACAGGAAGGAACAAATGCTACAGGAGTTGTGCCACAAGGAATACACAAACTATATATACCACAGTGAACACAGAGAGCATTACATGATGAATTGATTGAGGCAGAATGTACTTGCCAAAACAGACAGGCAATAGGTTTAGAGCCTCAGCGCCATGCAATACAATATCCTGATCTGTGCTATTTAAGTGAGGTGAACAAAGGAATCTTACTTCTTTAGATCAGGCAGCCTTGTGGGACCCCCTCCAAGGTGGGGGCCCTGGACAAGTGCCCCTTTTTCCCTCCCATATAAAAGTCTCTGCCTATGAAGCTGCCACAACACCGCTCGCAAAGAAGATTGCGTTATAGAGCTCCAACCCGAGGCCACTGTCCCTTTTAGAAGGATGTTTCCATTGTCTCTGCCAGAGAAAAGAGCATGCAAGGAGTACCTTGAAAGTAATCTCCAGAGTGGACTTATTCGTGAGTCTACATCCTCAGCGGGTGCATCGCTCGTTTTCATCCTGAAGAAGGGGACATCAGCACTCCGCCCTTGTATCGATTACTGCGGACTAAACAGTCTTAACGTCCAGGATAGATACCCAATACCACTCATAAAGGGCATCCTTGAAGCAGTACATGGGGCCCATGTGTTCACAAAACTGGATCTGCGAGGAGCTTACCACCTCCTAAGAATTAAAGCAGGGGATGAGTGGAAGACGGCCTTTCGGACACCTTTGGGCCACTTCGAATACCAAGTCATGCCATTTGGACTTGTGAATGCCCCAGCCCAATTCCAATGGTTTATGAATAAAGTATTTGCTGATCTCCTTTTTTCTTCAGTGGTGGTCTACCTAGACGAAATCTGGTCTACTCATCCAGTTTATCCGAACATCTGACATGTCGCTAAGGTCCTCCTTCGCTTAAAGGCCGGCATCAGTTGTTGGCCAAGCCGGAGAAATGCACTTTTGAGTCTTCTACCGTCCCTTATTTAGGGGTTATCCTCTCCAAAAATTGAGTCCAAATGGATCCCAGCAAGATCAAGGCCATCCCTCAATGGCCATCTCCAAGGTCCATCAAAGATATTTAGCGGTTCCTGGGGTTGGCAAACTTTTATCAGAAATGTATTTCCAATTTTTCTGAGATCGTTCTACCCATAACAGCGCTTCTCAAGAAAGGGGCAAGATTTGACTGGGAAAGCAAGGCGGAAGGCACTTTTCGAGATCTCAAGAATGCCTGTGTATCTGCACCCAGCCTCAGACAGCCCGATCAGACCATCTTGTTTGTGGTAGACAGCGTCTTTGTTACAGAAAAAAGAAGACGGCTTGGAACATTCCATCGCTTACTACTCCCACACCCTTACCCCCAGAGAGAGGAACTATTCGGTTCTCAAAAAAGAACTCCTCGCTATCCAACAAGCATGTGAGGAATGGCATCACCTCCTCTAAGGAGCGACCTTATCTCGTAGCCTAGGAGAGGATTCTGGACCGTACAAAGGGCGTGAAAGGATCCTAGCACAGAAGAGGTTTGTCGGAGTAGTGAACACATTCCTACAACAGATCAAACAGGCCATCATCAATCATGTTCCCTACACTAACCAGCCCTTAGCTCTAAGGAAGGGTCTTCTCTTTAGAAAGGGTGCATTGTGCCTGCCCTCTAAAGAGCTACAAACTCAGGCGACCTCTTGGTGTCACAATCTTCCCACGGCAGGCCATAAGGGCCAGGCTGCCACCTTGGAACTGACGTCCCATCATTTTTGGTGGCCGACTATGAATAAAGATATAAGAGAATGGGGGCGTGGCCAGGTAGCCATGCTGTGAGGACGCCGACTCTGTGAGCTCCCATAGATCCAAAATCATCCTTGCCTGGAACACAGAGAAGTAGTTGGCTGAGGTGATTGAGGCACAAAAGTGGGAAGCCCCGCCGGAGACAAAGAGAACAAGATGGTGGCCGCGGCAAGGAACGGATGAAAAGAAACCAAAACACGCCACCCATAGCGAGGTAGCTGGGACAGCACGACTGGAGTCACCGCGAGCGAGCTGCTGGTTGCGGAGTGCAGCCGACCCAAGCACTGATTGCAGGAGGAGTGAAGACGGTAACAGTGTGACTCGCAGAGGCAAGAGGCAGGAGCGGCCGGGTTCCTGCAGCCCGCCTGCGCCGGAAATATAACAGCAGAGGGACCAGCTGCGGCACGAGAGGCCCTGCACCAGAGGGAGCGTAAAAGAAAGGATACCAATCCCCAGACGGCAGGTCCGTAGGTACCTCATTGTCAAGAGCGAAACAGTAGTTAGACGGATTGACCTCTATTTGGGGATACCGTAGGATTGCAGCTCTCACTGTGGTTCGCCTCCGAGAGGATGATACACCAGTCGAACCAGTGAGGGACTGTCAGGTCCCTGGAAAAATAGACACTGTTTGGTCCTTGGGATTATCTTTCAGTGAATTTTTAATGTTTAATTACTGACTATTTCCAGTTTGAATTCCTTGGATTGGTTTAGGCCTTAACTTTAGTC
This sequence comes from Ambystoma mexicanum, assembly GCF_040938575.1. Classification (NCBI taxonomy): domain Eukaryota; kingdom Metazoa; phylum Chordata; class Amphibia; order Caudata; family Ambystomatidae; genus Ambystoma; species Ambystoma mexicanum. The sequence goes on along the minus strand of NC_090931.1, from coordinate 1,466,618,240 downwards.
TTCAGGATGCTGATGGGAGCCCAAGCCAAGATGGAGGGAAGGAACAGGAGTCGTGATTGGGTGAAGGGAAAACAAAGGACTGTTTTTAACATTCCAAACTGCCTTTCATTCGAGATTTTAAGTATGCAGGTCATGTTTTAGTCCTGTTCCTAAGTATTTGGCCTAGGACTTCAAGAGAAATCATCTTTGTTCAGAAGAAAGAAGAAAATCAAGACCAGACTCTGTGCAGAAAGTTTCATGTAAAGCAAGAAAGGAATTTGTTGTAATCAAGCTCTGCAGCAGCTTAAGTTAAGTACATTTCCTACTCCAGCTTGTTTTCTAGAGCTATGTTAGTCTAAGGAGAAAAGAAACCCATCTGTATATAAGTTTTGAATCCAATAAGGTAGAACTATATAGACTTTCTGTGCGCGTATGAACGCGAGTCATTTCACGAGAAAACTCGTAGTGAGACTCCCTAATGTTCTGTTTGTCTACCTTGCCAGAAGCGTGCTGTCGCGGCTTCGGTATCCTCACGACGATCAGCAGCGACGGCATGATCAGCTGATTCCGAAGCAAAGAGAGTCCGGATTGTGTAAGTGCCAACAGCGGCGTGTTTCCCTGAGGAGACGTAGGGGAAGATTCATTCGAACATCCGAATATCCCCTCCGTGGCAAGTTAAGCGTTCGCATTTCTTTTGTTTTCCAGCACGTATGAAGTAATTTGTTTCTCCCTGTTTCCGGGTTGCGCAGCGACTGTGTGAACTGCAAGCGACTGTACAGAACTATTGATAAAAAGTAAAACGCGCGGTGACAGTTAGAACTGCAGGTAGCAGTCATCTAATTACAGTCTAAAGCAAGGTTCAATCTCTTAAAGGCGCAGCAAGTGTCACATTTGAAAGCATCAACTAAGAAGCTCTTTCCTTTGGATGGCAAGGTTAAGTGTTGACTGGCAAGAAGTGTGAACATACAATTTAGGTGTTCACCATCACTGGGTGTGCATTCAGGAGGAGAACTTTGTCAAGAAACTGTTACGAATGTATATTATTTAACACCAGAATTGCATGGACACTATTTCCTATGTGCCGGCTGTCTTCAAGGTGTGCATGCACAAGAGAACTCTTACTTAGGGGTATTTCAGAGTCTCCTTAGTAGCAGACTAAGTCCTCAATGAACACAAAATTCCTTTGGGAGCAGTATGAACATTTTGCCTCTGAACCAAGGGTTGTCTAGGTTTATACCCTCAACCTACAAGTTTCCACAATAGAACTGGGTAGTTCTCATTTGAGAGTTTAGGGGAGACAGTATTCCCTGGAAAGAAACAAGGTTGGAGTTTGGGAGACATTAAGACACTGCAATTTTAAACCAGGAGTTTATGGTGTCGTGAGCGAAATAAAGTATCCTGTAAGCTACTTCTCCTCTAAGCAGAGCAGAGGAGTTTTCAGTTAAAGGTAATTGGGTGGTTGTGGAGGGAGGTATAGTGTGTCCAGGTACGCATTGAAGTGTCTAGCCAGAATTTAATGACTTTCTTCCTATGCAGATACGCGAAGTTGGTTGGAGATCCAGTGTCTGAGTTTTTTATGTTATCCACTTCCCCTTTTCCCCCGGGATGTCATGGGCTCAGCTGTTTTCTGATTGGTTGAGTGCGATACATCTAGGTGGGACTATGGGGCTCAGCAGCTCCTGCGTTGAATTGAAGACAGGTTTTGACAGGGACGGTGCATGCAGCAGTGTGTTTGCACCTGATTCGGACAGAAGCTGCGGTCTCCCGGGGGGCCCGCCTACAGTGAGGGGCGTAATAGGGAAGAACCAACATTCACCCCCCCGCAGGGCTGGTCCGCGGCCCTCCCACCGAAGAAAGTGGAGCAGCAACGTGACAGGTGCAAAATGGATAAGAATCTGTGAGATCGCAGCTCTCTCTGTGGTCCGCCCCCTGGACAAAGGAGTACGCAACACGGATAAGCATCTGCAAGATTGCAGCTCTCGCTGTGGTCCGCCCCCTGGATAAAGGCGTATGTGGTGGGGCAGTGTGGGGGGGTGGAGCAGCGGGGTGATCTTGAGAAAACTAGCCTTGGGGAGACCGGCCTAACATAGAGGCATCTGGCGGAGGCGGGATGGAAGGGATCAAGGCCCGGCCTAGCAAAAAACAAATTGACTCTTGGCAAGGACATATGGCTGGTGTCTAAGGCAGTCTGCCCAGGGAAGCGGGCACAGCACATGAGGCAACGGAAGCAGAGGGCTGGTCGGGAGCAGACCGGAGCTGCGGGGTCCCCACTAGCGCCTGCCCGCAGTGAGACCGGAGGGCATGAAAATAAGGCAGTGAGATGTGGGTAAGACGCCACGTGACCACCAGAAATATTTAGCATTCAGGGCAGCAGAGTGTGTGGGAGAGCCAGTGAGGATCCACTGCAGCAATAAGCCCAGCAAACATGAAAAGGCAGTCAGCACAACCAGTAGATCGGCTTCTGCGGAAGCCAGGGGGAACTATGCTTGCGTGAACATAAACAGCACTGCAGCAACGGGCACAGGAAGGTTGGCGCCACGCTTCAGATCCTAACAAGCCCGGTCTGTGATGAGCAGAGAGCCACACCAGGGGCAATAGGGGGAGCAGGACCACGGCCAGCAGAGAGCAAAGACTATACAGAAACAACAGGCAGAGGCTGGTAGACGTGGGAGAGCACAACCCACTCGCAGAGCAATATAGCATCAGAGCAAGTGAGTGACACCTGGGAAGGCATTCAGCTGAGCTCCGTCTGGAGGGAGGGCCTGATTCAGGCAGGATACACGGCAGGCCCACCACCTAGGAAGGTCCACCACAGGGTCGACCAGAACTGACGCTTGGGCAGATCACACTGCCTAACTTAACGGACTGCTGTGCGCAGCCGGTGGAGGTCTTCTCCCTCCCACGAGGGGCCAATAACAGAGGGATAGCTGAGGGTGGGGAACCCACACGGGTGCAGGTGGACTTGTCTGCAAGGTCTACAGCTGCATGAGCACGTAAGAGGGACAGAGCGCCCCGCTGAACAGAGGGCGTCAAATACCAGTCCCCCAAGATAAATCAGCAAGTACATAGAGGGAACCCGGACAAGGTGAAGGAGGGGAAGGACGGCACAACGTCGCCCAGCAAAGAATGCCAAGTAAATCAAAAGGGGGAAGAGGCAAACAAACCAGCATCAAATCTTTTGCCAGGAAGTCTGACAAGAGCCAGTCCACTCCATCGGGTGCAATCATGGCCTCGTCCAGCACCGTAAAGCAGGGGGAGGGCAAGAGCCCGATATTGGAAGCCATAGTGGCCCTGAAAGCGTCTCTGGAAAGCAAGCTGGACAAGGCTATAGCAGCCCTAAAGGCGTACCTGGAAAACAAAATGGACACAGTTATGGTAGACGTGAGTCTCCTCCGCCAAGACATATGGACCCTGGCAGACCGGATGGGTACAGCGGAACAACGGGTGCAGCAAAACACCACCGACGTTGCAACCACCCAGACCCAAATGTCAGACGTGCTCTGATGGTTGAAGATCCTAGAACAGAGGCAAGAGGATGAAAAAGGGAGGGCACAAAGGAATAATATCCGGATTGTTGGACTGCCGGAGGGGGAAGAGGGTCAGGACCCCACGAATTATGTCGAGAATCTCCTGCTGCAGGAGATCGGGGCAAGGGTACTGTACCAAGGATTTGCAGTGGAGAGAGCCCATAGTGTCATGAACCACCGAATTCGGCCCTCTAGACTTCGTAGTCCATGATGCACCGCGGCATAAACTCAGTGACTCCTCCAAGATGGCCGTCGGCCCAGAAACGCTATGCTCTAGCCTTTGCGCGCAACACTCTGCTTCCTAGAAAACAGGCATGTCCCCGCAGCTCTGCACGTCTCAACGCAACTGCCTGGAGTTGCTAGACGTATGTTTCGAGTCCGTTCACTGTGCTATTGTCAGATCCTATCCTTTTTTTTCTCCCTTCCTGGAACCCCCTCCAGATTCTTACCTTACCCGCTAGCCTTATCCCACATCCCGGACCCCGTCTTGCGCTCGTACCGAGGTGTCTCAAACATCCTCTGAGCGTAGGACATTTGCTCCTCCTCCTTCCTGGATTCGTAGCTACATTCCTGGATACTGAACGCTATCTGGCTTAGGCAGTTGGCTACCACGCTGGAACCCGAAGACTCACGCTCCAACCTGTGCAAGTGTCGGACAGTGAGGAAGAAGGAAGTTGCATCCAAGAAGACCACAAGCAAGGAAAAACAGGTCAGAAAGAGAGAATCTTGTGACACATAGGGCCCATTCGTTCGAACCTTGTATGAGTAATAGGCTACATCGCAATCTTTTATCCCCTTGCCATTGAATTATACTTGTCTCACTATATAATGAGTAGCCTCATGACTCTACATGATTTGTTTTGGACTATTAAGAGTAAACTGCATGTACCATTTGTGTTATCTATCATGACTGTAACGATTATTGTACTATTCACAAATTTCTGTTCCATTAGAACCAAAATTATAAAATGCGTTGCGATGGTGAACACCAGAATTCTTATGTTTCATTATGGAACATATTAACTCTACTTTTCTTATTTATCCTGATCTCTGGTCAGTCCCTATGAGTACGCTTGCACTATGCGCCATTGCATGATGGCCTCCATATTCCTCACTCACCGGCTTCTATGCCCTTTTCTATGTTTATTATTTAGTTTCCTTTCTACGTCTGACGGCGTGTCCCCAGCACAGCTCATTCCCTAGGTTACGACCGAGCGGAGCCACTGCCTGCCGGTTTCAGTTTCCACTAACAGTGTTCCCCGCACTGTACAGGTAAGCTACCGCTACTTGGGTCCCTTTGCCCGGTTGGGAGACCCCAGGTTTATTTCTCTCCAGTATAACAGAAATGTATATGTCCCCACTTAGGTGCCAGCAGTACGTGTCTCTTTGCAGATGCCCTGCATCGTATAATTGTTTCGAATACTTGTTGACCACACGGATGCCCCTGTTGCCTTGGCTACTCGTCCCGCAACTCGAGTGAGTGCATTCTTTAAAACCAATTCCGGTTTATTTTAAGTATTATTTATTTTACTCAGTAGCGCTCTTTTGGAGTTATTCTTTCTCCGTCCACAGGAGGGGTATGGTTTTTTCTTAAACACGCTCCCCATATTGACTAAGCTTTTTCACTATTCAAGGGTGGTCCTTGCTATTTAGAACCCACTACCGCTTTTGGCTTATCTCGATCTGTCTGACTCTTCATCACGCCATTTTCTAGATCCCACCATGTAGGTGGATCTCACACAATACATCTCCTTTGTTATGTGTTTAGCTATTAGTATAGAGTGTTTCTCTTTGATCTGTTAGTTCACTCTTTTCACCATACTAGATCTCCAGTATTCTGCTCTTCACCATCTCGCTAGCATCCCGAGTTATGTACAGCTTGTCAGTCAGTCCTTGACTGTTATGGAAATAAAATAAAAGATTTTACTTTTTGTCTCCTTGAAATGTTGTCAACAGTTCAATTGGGCCCTTATGAAGAAGAGGTTACCCTCGAAACGCGTCGGCCACTCCACAATTGGACAGCATCACCTCTCCATCATTTATTGCTTCTTCGCAATTTGTTTTAATATGTTAAACGTCACGAATTACTTTGTACAACAGAATGTGCCTTTTGGCAAATTTTGTTTTCCTCTTTGCCAAATAAATTGTTATATGCTCAACTAACAAACTGCTGTTATATATCTATATCCATATATTTGAAGGCCCTATGTGGCATCAGTAAACAGTGTGCAGGGGACGGGAGGGCCCCACTTTTTGGGTCCTCTTCTATTTTCTCTTTTCTGATTTAGGCTTTGTGCCAAGGCCTTTTTTCCTCCCCCGCACCTTTAAATTCTTAAACCAGCTCTTCTGTACATATAATGATGATTTGAATTTCTATATCAATTGTTACCAGGTGTGCACCACTGTCAGCATTTTTGTTTTGCCCTGACCAGGAGGCCCCAACCGGGAGCCTCCCACCCCCCCTCCCCTGAGATCAATGATTCCAAGAATCATGAACTTCAAAGATCGGGACAAAATATTGACATTCTCAAGAGAAGGGGGGCTGATAACCAGGAATACCCAGACTATACCATCCTGGTCCATAGACAACGAGCAGGATATGGCCCTACCAAGGAACTCCTTAAAGCAGCGGGCATACGCTACATGCTGCTGTAGCCAGCAAAACTGAAGGTGATACGAGAGGGCAGATCGCACTTCTTTCAGACAACAGAAGAGGCCCAAGTATGGATGGTCCATCGTTGAAGGCACCTCTTACCTGAATCCAGCTACTCCACCACTGAAGATGCATCTTACCTACTTTCAGCCGCTCCATCGCTGTGCGCGCCTCTTACCTGCATCCCATCACTATCAGAGTCAGAGCCTTCTTCTCACCTGGTCCGGGCACCCAGCTACTCGGAGCTCCACTTCTTTTCTTCTCCTTCGCGGTACCTTCATTCTGCAACCGCAGAGCTGCGCCAAACATCCAGGCTTCGCTCTACGCCGCCGGCCTTCTCCTGCAAGGGAAAAAGAACACAACAGGTTAGAAATCATATAGATAATGAACGCTTGGCCGCGCCATACTTGAGACTAGAATTCCATCATAAAGGCCTACTTACCAGCTACTTTGGGAGCTCCATCATCCTCAGGGGAATCCCGGATTCGCTCCACGAATCCAGGCATCTTCACACCTATTTGGAAGAGATAAGACATTGCAAGAATGACTATTTATGATCAAGACAAAAGACATTATAATAAACAAACTATAATCATAACCAAAAGACTTAATTTCCAAGTGGATTGGTCACAGCCGGTCTGGATCAACACTTCCACGGACAGTGAAGCAACTAGGTCCACTCTACGCAGCCCTGCTATAAGAAGCAGGACGGATAGCTCAACATTACAACACAACAGGTGAGCTTGCATGGGAAAACGTTTGCGCACTTCATTTTGGCACGAGAGGGTCAAGGGAAGTCACAACACCACCACGCCATTCTCATTGCCTCTCATCTTCTCTCAGGGGCAATACCAGCATCCAGAACAGCAGGCTCTGCAGCAACAGGGAGAGAGAGGCGATCCAGGGGAGCCAAGTCGAGGGAGGGCTCCAACTGTGCCCCAACACCCCCGCAGAGACCAGGTGAGCGTAACAACCTGCAGACAAGCAGACAATCATACAAGAGGTGGGCAGATAAGGGAAGGAGACAAAATCCTCAGTGGGACGTAGGCTCAAGAGTTTGGTTGTCCACTAAATACCTTCCTAGGTGGGTCCATCCTGGGAAGTTCTCTCCTCGATTCATTGGGCCTTATCTCATTGAAGCAAGAATCAAATATGAAGCCTTTCGTTTGTAGCTGCCCCACCATCTGCGAAAAGTCCATCCAGTGTTCCATACGTCCCTCCTCAAGGCATATCTGCCGGATCCCTACTCTCGTAAGATAAGAAGACCCGGAAGCACACCAGACAATTCAGTTGATGAGTATGAGGTGTCCGAACCGATCGATTCTCGCTACGGAATGGACGGATTACAATATTTGGTTCACTGGAAGGGCTATCCAGAAACGGAGAGGTCATGGGAACCTGTATGCAACATCAAAGCCTCCTGGCTGATATGTCAGTTCCACAGATTCCATCCGGGCAAGCCGGGGGACCCCCATTGAAGCGTGGTCATACTGTCATGATGCAGCCTTAGAGGTTCTGGAGTCACAGGAGACTCCATTGATGTTCCTTGATGTTCCAACATGTTATTCCTTGAACGTGCCCTGCTGTCTAGTGTTCCATTCCAACATGGCCACCATTATGCTTATACAGGCTTCAGTGTGGCTGATCGGTGCGTTGCAGCCCTTGCATTTTGCTAGATAAGACGCTTCGAAGTATTCGTTCCTCTCAGCCTGCTTTGTGTCTCTGCTCGCGGAACACAGAGCTCTCTCTCCCTCTTTCCCTCACCCTGCGCGGCCTCGGCTGCGGTCTGCTGCTTTCCTCTATCAGTGTGTTGCCTCCATCTACTCTACACTGCTCCCGCTTCTGCTGGCAGCACTGTCCTTTTCATTCTACCTCCCGTGGGTTTCCTTGCTTCAGTTCCTCCTCATGTGTCTACAGTCTCCAACAGCTCCTGTTACCTCTTGCTTGCCTGCACATCTCCCATTGCCTTTGTTTTCTCATTTGGTGCATTCTGGTACTTGGAGTCCAGATTCCCTCTCTCCATTGCATACTCTGGGGCTCGCTCACGCCCTGCGTTCATGCCCTGTGGATTTCTCGACCTGTCCATTGCTGGATTCATTTGGTGTCCAGTCTCCCGTGGATTCTAAGGACTCTCCACCCTCAACCAGGACTTACCTGTACCAATCAAGAACACCAGGGGATTTCTGCCCAATGGCTTTTCCCTGGGCTGGGGTCGGCTCCCCGGAGTCCCCGCTGCCTGGCAGATTGCTTTGAAGGCAAAGTGGCCTGCGGGGGAACTCGCCCTTATCTCTTCCAGAAAAAGGGGAAAAAGACAGCTCCACGAAGAAGAAAGAAGAAGGACGAGTCACCAGACGGATCCTCAGAAGAACCAGATGAGGAGTCCGAGGAGGAGACCTACATTGTTACTGAGGGTTCACACACTGAGACAGAGATGCATTGCCACAGTGGTAGTGACCCTACGCTGCCTCTCTTGTTGAGGTAGTAGATGGCCACTGTGTTGTCCGTCATTATCAGGACATTCTTTCCTTGTACAGGAGGGCATAAAGGCCTTCAGCGCTAGTCTGATTGCCCTCAGCTCCAAAAGGTTGATGTGTAGTTTGGACTCCTATGGAGACCAATGACCGCTGATTGTCAGATCGTTGGTGTGGGCTCCCCACCCCATGAGTGAGGCGTCCATCACTACTGTTATCTCCGGCTACGGTTGATAAAAAGGTTTCTTCTTTCAAAATGTTGTCCTCGCAGGCCCACCACAGAAGGTCCTGTGCGACTCTGCTCGGAAGGAAGTTTAACATCATACCTGAGAATTGGGACCATTTAGTCCTAAGGGCTAAGAATGAGAATGGAACTTTTTGAAGAGTTTGAAGAGTTTGCAGTCGCTCATAATTTGATCCCAAACCTTTCAAAAACTGCTATTCTGAAATTTGGCACCAATAAAAATAGCAAGGGATATCGATGGGAGATTATGAAAACCCAAATTCCTAGTACCACTAGTGCGATTTATTTGGGTTACAATCTTTTATCTCAAAATTCAATCAAAGTTTGGACAGACTTAATTAAAAATAAGACTCGCCCATTACTGCCCCAACTGAAAATGATTTACTCAAAATTTTGTAAATTCTCATTAACACCAATGATTGATTTTTTGACGTTAAAAATAGAAAGTGTCATTTTATATTCTCTCGACATCTGCTTATGTGACATGAGTGCAACCTTAGACTGTATTCAGGGGTTGATGATAAAAAGTGCTATGCATTTACCGATGTCTGTACCAAATGCAGTGATCCGTCATGAGTTTGGGCTCGTTGCATTATTTGGACGCTGGAAATGGCGACAATTATGTCACTATGAAAAAAATCATTTTCCACCCAAAAATTCATTATATGAATATTTGCAAAAAATGCTGGATTCCACTAATTTGGCTTCCTTTTCTCAATTTCAATCTAAAATGCAACATCTACTGAACACCTTATGTATCTCAATTGAAGATGTCCATCAGCGTCCAGGTTATGCAAAAAAGAAGCTCTTTGAACAGGACTGGCGGTTAACAATAGAAAGAATATCTTCTTATAAAATGTATAGGGAGTATGGTGCATTTACCAAACAACATATACCAAGATTTGATAATGTTGTTTTATTCCCATGCAATCACACTAGAAAAGCTTACATATGGTACAGAATGAACCTATATCATACTAGGGAAAGAACTGCTAATTGGAGCAACAAAGACGAACCGTAACCAACTAAATGTCGTTTTCCCTTATGCAACAAGCCCTTAGAAACTATGAAACATCTTATTCTTGAATGTCTTCATTTCAAAGTAATGCGAACTAATCGCTTGATGAAATTTGTAAACATTAACTTTGAGGACTGTTCGCAACTCCTATGGGCCCGAATGATGCAAGGTACGCATAAACCTTTGGTTTTTTAATTGGTTGGCCTGTGTAAGCATATTGAAAAAGAACTTCTTAGTTTTAATATCTAGAAAATATCTATGGCGAGATGTGATGGTTTTCTTTTTATTTGTAAACATGAATGTAAATGTAAATATTTTATTGTTCTTTTTAGATTTTTTTGTAAAGGTTCTACATTTTGTAATTGAACCATAAACAAATAAAAATCTTTTTTTAAAAATGGATCTAATTCTCAGGTGGACTTCTGGCACCAAGAAAATGCAGGATGCCATGAAGCTTAGTAACCTCAAAAAATCAAAGGCCGGAAGACGCTGGGCACTCTGGAATTTGGTGACCATCTGCAGAATGTCTTGTGCCTTCACCTCGGGCGGCGAGGCTTTTCCCACAGAAGCGTCTAGGACAGCTCCGATGAATTAGAGCCTTTGAGATGGTATGTGGGGCTTCTTGAAGTTGAGGGAAAATCCGCGTTTGTGAAGGGAGTGACAGGTGGAGCTGAGATGTTACAGGGCCTGTTCGGGAGAACGTGCAATGATCAGCCAATCGTCCAGGTAAGGGTATACGTGAATCACCCCTCTCCTGAGACTCGCTGCCAACACCACCATCAACTTGGTGAAAACCCTCGGGCGGAGGGTAGCCCAAATGGCTGAACTCAAATCTCAACCACCAACAGCAAACCTCAGGTACTTTCTGTGCCTGTGATGGATTGGCACATGAAAGTAAACATCCTGAAGGTCCAATGATACCATCTAATCCTGAGGCTGGATGGCCTGAAGGATCTGAGAAAGGGTAACCATCTTGAACTTGTCATTGAAGTCTCTAAAGTCCAAGATGGGTCTCAATCCTCCATCCTTCTTAGATTAGAAAGTAAGGGGAGTACCAACTCTGGTTCCTCTCTGCTACAGGTACCTCCAGCAGGGTCAAAATCTCCTGTATAAGGAGCGGATCTGGAACTTTGAAAGAGCTGTTCCCCGGTGGATGATCCTGACGCCTTTTTTGAAAGGGAAGGCAGTAACCCGGGGCAACTGTTTCCAATGCCCATGCATCTGCAGTAATACCCCGCCATTCTTTCAGATGCTGTGAGAGTCTGCCTCCCACCAGGGGTTTGTGGAGTAAGACCTTAGAGAGGTTTTGAGGTGGCTGATGCAGTGGCTGAGGGTAAAGTAGCCGATGCCTGGGCGGTTTTAGCACCTCTTCCCCGTCCACCACGGGGGACTCTTCACTGACATCTTTGATTCTACAGTCCTCTCCCTCTTCCAACTGAGGACTAATAGCGAAAAGGGCCTGCCCCTCCAAGCTGTACCAATGGGGCGACATGGTTGTGGCTGTCTGATTGCAATGCCAAGAGATTTGGTTGCTGCTTATGAGGTGTGCAGCTTCTCCAGGCTCTCATCAGCCTTGCTGCCAAATAAATGTGTGCTGTCAAAGGGCATGTTAAGAAGTCTAGACTGCATATCTGGAGCAAAACCAGACTCTCAACCAGGCAAATCTGAGCATTACAGTGCTAGCCGCCATAGCCCTGCTGATACTGTCAGCAGAGTCGAGACGAGTCGCATTCTTACCCTTTGGGAATATGTTCAGCCGCCATCATTATGTAATCCCATAAGGTGTCATCTTTTTCACTAAATATGAAAGGTTTCTTGACAAGGAACCGAAGGGCACTGATATTCCGATGCAATAGCTCTTTCGGAAAAACGGAACTGATGCCAACGGTCGCTGCGCAAGCTATATACCATTGAGGATGTCCACACTGAGATGGAGGCCCTCAAGGGACATCGAGTCGACAGGCATCCATGCACAGCGCCCCCTGCTGGAATTTGTTTTCCGGAGCAGCTAAAGCTGGATATCGAGATATCATAAGATGAGTAATATGTGGGAGGACACAATCCATTCGAAGATGGATAGGCTATAACCTCTGCGCCCCATCTCAAAGTTGATGGGAAAAACAGGCACTTAATGCATACACTAGAAAAGTTTACTTTTAGCCCCCCTGCCCTCCAGAAGGATTGTACAGCATTTACCCTGACCTAGTGGACATAGAGTGGCAAAGAACAAACACCTGAGAGAAGGGAAACTGCAGACTGTAACCAGGACAAAAAACAGTCAATGCATTTTACCAGTCCCCAACAACCATTGAAAAGAGAATTAAAAATGGCAGCAGCACATGATATCACCTCATATCCTGCCCCATTCAATCACACATGACATTGGGCACATGGTCCAATCACAGACAACAGCCCAAAGCCCAACGCACCACACAGGAGAATGAGAGAGAAGATTTTAAAAGATAGCCAGCCCAGCCATTCAGTGTGTATACATGGGAGAGCTGGCAGGAGAAGTGCATTAGACCCTGGGAGACCATGCCAGGCGAGTGCGTTGGCAGAGATGAGAATGGAGGAGATCCTTCTCAATGCTTCTGCTTCCTTACCACTGGTTCATGGATAGGAGGCAGAATCATGGTGTAGAGAAGAGGGAAGAGATTGGGTTGGAGTAATTGCTTGTAGTGTTAGAGTAGGTGAATAATAGCTGGGTGGACCAGGGGTTAGGCCCAGGCCTCTTAGAGAGAGAAAGGAATTGCTTGGGAGCAGAGACAGAGGAACATCAACTTGGCGAGGAAAGGGAGGGGTAGCATTGGGAAGGAGGGGAGGAATATTGTTCAGGGGGAAAACGTTTCTGGGAGACAACAGAGGAGAGTGGTTTGTTGGAGGAGACTGAATTTAATATCTGCCAGGGGGAGTTAGGAGAGGGTTGGTGTGGAGAGGAGAGGAGAAAAGAGAAGACTTGGATGTAAGAGAATATTACAGTGAGAACGAGAGGGACCCGCAGAGCAAAGAGTGTTATTGGCAGGAGGAAGACAAGGGATCGGGAACTAGGGACTAAATAGCTTTAGCGGGGGACAGAATCGGGTCATGTTAGGCAGGGGAGAGAACAAGAAACTGCTCCCATATGTAGCAAGGAAAGGGAGATTCCGGAGGGCCATGTTGGTCAAGGGATGAGTACAGAGGCATGTCGACGTACAAGACGTCTTGACTACGTACGGGATGAGGAATGACATCACAGGACATCAGGGTAGAAAAGGGGTCCAAGGAGAATGCCAGGAGAAGTAGTAGGTGGAAAGTGAGTAGTGCCACACTTCCCCTCCAAATCTTACCAGCGCATACCAGACACACCCAAAAGCACCAACCTGAGGTGCAGCTTGGCAGGAGTCTTTTCAGGCCACCAGGCAAGTAAGTGCCCTAAAGAAACTCCATAGGGGCGGCAAGCAGGTGAGCCTCAAAAACATTTGGCAGCCCAAGAGCCAGGAGTCCTTGGCTGGGAAAAATCTATGGCCCGAGGCAAGGGTCAGAAGACTGAACAACTCCATCGGTCCAAACACCAGGAGGAGCAACAACATCCACCTTGAGGAGGTAATCATTTGTTTTGCCTCTTTATCTTTTGTTGGACTTGAAGGAACTTTTGGAACACTTTACCTTGCACCTGTTACCTGGCTTCGGTTTGATTTATGGAGGTTGATGAGACTGTGCATTTCCGCAACAAACCCCTTTGGAGCCAGAGGGAGAACCCCTATTCTATTGACTCCATTTTGATAGAAACTGTCCCTCCTTGTTTACTGAGTTTTGCCACAATTCTGACACATTGCATCCTGGCTGGAAATCTGGAAGCCATCTTGAGCATTTGGATGGCTCTCAAAGGGACATGTGACCATAATGTGACAGGAATTTCACATCTGAGGGCCCTGCCTGTAAAAGAAAGCGCCCTGTGCTAACAACACCAATGACCCTGCCTGCAAGTCTGGAAGCTGTTTCGACCACTCAGATTGGCTCCAAGAGGGTAATAGGACACACTTCCTCCTGTGTTATTTAGTATACCAAAGACATTCAGCTCGGGCATCTGCAGCTAATGGCCAAAAGTAGCAAAGGGCAACTCCCTGTATGGGCCTGCAATGGGCAGAAAGGGCCTGAGCTCCCCATGCTCATGCCAGGACTTCACAGTGCTCACCCTTTACTTGACTCCTGCTTCTACATACAAGAATCCATTGATCCGGTAACTGCCCATTCACTGTGTAGCTGCTGTTACTTCATAGGACCAAGGTACACCACTGTTTTGGGCCTATTACTATGTTTTGTTTACCCATGTGCTCATTATAGCCCAACTCCAACTTTACATCTACTTCTTCCTAGCCAATCTTTCCCCCTTCTCTTTCCACTTATCCATCTACCCTCTCTCTTGGGCTGCATCCGATCCTCACTTGCCGATTTCTTCTAGCCTCCATCATGCGCCTTGACTTCGCTCTGTTCAACTTTGTACTTCTCCCATACACTTCTCTGCCATTATTCAACTTCTCCCTTTCTATTGACCCTCTGGTCCTCTCAACTATTTGTTCCCTGATCTGAACATTCTCCTTGAGTAACTTACCACCTAATGTCCTACTGTTATGATGGGGGACATGAACCTTCCCAAGCATTCCACAGCCACCCTCAACTTAACTCCCTTCTATCTGACCACTCTTTTTACTTCCTCTATGACCAGCCTACTCAGTTTGGTGGGAAGTCTCTTGACCTTGTCCGTTTACTTGGTTCTCCTCCTCTGATTTCTCCATTGACCCCTCTTCCTCAGATCACTCAATAGCTGACTTTAAAATGTCAGTTCCTCCACCCACCCTCTACTCTTCCTCTTCCCTCTTCAGTGACCAAGAGGAAATTCAATCAGGATTCGCTTGCGCCTTACGTTGATGATGTGAGGAGTCTCTCTAGCCTTGTTCTACTATTCAGCCCTCTTCCATTGACCATGGTTTTTCTGACTTTCCCTAGCCACTTATGACTCCATTTAACTAACACTATCCTAAATGACATTCCTTCCTTCCCGTCCTCATCCCTGGATCATCTCTGGGACCCAAACACTCATAAATAAAATGCATTGTGATCTATGATGCTGGCACAAACCTTGGACCCCTACCCTACTCCCAGCCTACAGAATTCCTTGGCTGCCCTCACCTTTGCACTGGACTTTGCTAAATCCTCCTACTTCACAAGCATAATCTCCTCCCTTTGCAATCAGCCCCACAAACTTTCATCTGCCCTGCACCTATTTCTTCCATACCAAATTCGCACCTGTCCATCACTGTGCCAACCCATCTTACACTCCTAGCGACATGTTTGTTCCTCAAATGGTCAAAGACTTTGTCTCAACCTGCCCTTATCTACCTGCGCTCTTCAACCTCTCTCCCTATGCGGGCCTCTCCTCTACCTCCTTCAAATATACAACTGTCCTACCCCTTTTCAAGAAACCATCTGCTGATCCAAAGGTCCCTGTAAACTATCACCCATTGTCCTGCCTTCCCTATTATTCAAAGGTCCTAATGGTGTTGAAGATCCTCTTCAATCTGGCTTCACTGCACTGAGATTGTACTCATACATGTTTCCAGCTTTTTGTCTGATTCTCAATACTCCAAACTTTTCTATGCTCATCCTAGTGGACCTCTCTGGTGCTTTCAACACTGTCGGCCAATTCTCTCTCCTCCTCACTCTCTGTGATATTGGGTTCCGCAAATCTGCTCTTGCCCGGATTGTCTCAGCTCTGGAAGGTTGCACCTTTTGAAATCTCCTAGACTTTACAAACCTCTGACCCCACCCCTCTCCCTTTGGACATCCCCCAAAGTTCAGTGACTGGACCTCTGCTCTTCACCCTCTATACCTCTTTGCCAGGAAGACCTATCTTGTCCTTTAGCTTTCATCTTTTTGCTGATGACAATCAAATCTTTTTATCCTTTCCCTCATTCACCCAAGTCATCTCAGCACATGTTACTGTGACGAATCCAAGGTATTCTTCCTTTATCCCCAAGGGGGCGACTCCCCTTTCAGGCTAGGGAGGTAAGCCCGCTCCGCAAGACCCTCCCTAGGGGTCTGGGCAAGAGGGACCTCACTGGAGAGAGACTCCCCATTAGGGGAAAAGGACTCCTGTTCCTGTGAGAAACAATTTAGACCATCCACCATAATGGCGTCTATGGGATTATCAGATGTAAAGAAATTGTAAGCTCCAGGGACTTTGCTGAAGACAAAACTAAAATATCCTATTGTGCACAAAAAGGAGGATCTGTCTCTTTAAAGGAGAGACGTACATTTACCTGAGACGAGGTGGCTGGAGGAGGAAAGAACGCCGAGCAGAGGCAAAGTACGACCAGAGAGAGAAGAGCATAAGCAGGCAAAACCCCCTGATAAGGTGAGGCCTGGAGGAGGCGCAGTGAAGGAGAGCTGTGACTTTCATAGGAGTCCTGGGCAGCAGAGAGAAACGCTGGAAGCCTGACATTTCTGAGAAGAGAGCAGAGTAGAAGAAGGGCAGACCTATTCCTGTTATGGTGTGACCACAACAACGTTATGGTGGACAGTCTGCCCATTGAACTGTGCCAAAACCACTGAGTGAGGAAGTCCCTGCGACCTGTAATCCAACGCGGGTGCATTGGGATGGAGAACTGACTGAGATGTACCGATGCCAAGTAGGCACCAGAGGAAGAGAACGTGAGCACGCGTCAAGCTGAAAGCGTTCTCCTGCAAATACAGAGGCAACAGGGAGAACAGGAGTACAGGTCAAGTGGCACAGCGAGTAGAGCGTAGAGCGCTCACTTTGACATCTGTGCAGAGCCTGCTAACGCAGGTTCGAATCCCGGCGGGGCCAAACTCAGCCTTTCATCCTTCCGAGGTCGATAAATGAGCACCACACACCGTGGGTAATAATAAGCAGCGCTCAGATACCTGAGGGTTCGTAGCGCTATATAAATGCCAAATTATTATTATTATTATTACCTGGAGGCCGCCGGGGCATCGATATATACAAGAGAATTAAACTTCTCCCAGTGAAATTGATGAGATACCAAAAATAACAACCATAAAGTGGAACTGTATAAATGCAATCACGAGGGTAACCAACAACCATGAAAGAGAAAGTATTAAGACTTGGAGGCAAGCACACTGGGAAGAAGGGTGGTAATCTAAATGGGAACTGAAGTCAAGTGAAGTAGAGCAGAGAAGAAGTAATCAAACTGAGCCACGCCAAGAAAGGGGAAGGATCAGGTTGCTATAAAGGATAACCCACTTAAAAAGGCCAGAGCTACAGAGATCAGAAAGGCATATCTGCCTGGAAGAGATTATAAGAAAAAGAAATGCAAAGCTTTGCGGAATAACTATCCCAAGAGGGGAGCGCAAACCTAAGTACATTGAAACAGAGCTACAGGACCTTGCCCAAAAGGTGTCAATAGGCTATCTGAAGATATCTTACCGAAGGAAAATGTATCGAGGTCGCCTCATAAAACTCACAAAAAAAAATACAAAAGTAGTCAAAAAAAGGATTGTACACCAGTGCAAGAAGTAACACAGTTTTATTTAGGGACCCAGACGCAGCTGGGACAGCAAAACAAACCGATCATGGAATAGGACTGCATGAAAAGGTGCTGTCAAAGAAACGCCCCTAAAATAAGAACTTTAATACAAAACTTAGCATATACGATCGTCGACATGAAAAAATCTCCCCACTCACAACGGATTGGACTTTGTACTTTGAACCCTTATCGATAAACATACATTGCGATCAACAATTGGGTCCATGTACCTTCCCACGCCGCCCTCAATTATACCCTGTGATGCCAAAATCCATCCCCAATTCCCACAACACAAAGTTAAGTCATTGAAATATTTGAGACAACCAGCAGAGCTTTATTCAACTGGCTTGGTCGCCTCATCCTGATTGCCATGAGAATGGCCTTTCACCATGACACCATCAAAGCCTTGAACCACAGACATACTACCATACAAATGTTGCATATCAGGAATACTCTAACCCATTTCCCAGGGAAGATGTCCTACGGGGCAATTTAAAACCGCTGTGGTTCTTTTAATCTCCGTTGCTTTTGAATTATAAAATGGTCATGTATTACTTATTCGTTGGCGAAACCTTACAGCTCTAATCTGTGACCTTGAAAAATAACAACCATTGTGTTCCACTGACACCACTGGCCTGGGATTGCAGACTCTGCACTAAATCACCAGTCACAGAGGCCTTTGCTGCGCATGAAATGCTAACACACGTTTAAAGTAAAAGCAAGTTTTTAAAACCTATTTACCGCATTTTGTTCTACCACTAAATTTGCTAAGTTTGCTAAGTTTGGTTATACTTACCTGTGCTCCTGTATTTATGGATTAGTTTTATTAAGAATTTTATTTCAAAGATAATGAATGAGAAAGAGCCCCAAAACCCCTTTTTACTGTGCCACTTTCGCAGGTGATAAGTACGTTCCGTTATACCGCACAGAACATATATCTTTATTATAGAACTATGGAATAAGTAGAAACATTACCATAAGAGAGTACCAGGAAAGAAGAGAAATATTCTTAGCATAAATTAAGTTAGTCAAATAGTGGTAGGGTCAGTTAGAATTCGTTTTGGACGGATACATATTATTTTTGGACTGCCTAGAGAAATATAGGTCTTATTATTATTTTCATAAATCACACTAAAAATGTCCTTCAAGTGTCCGCCTCCTTCTTTCCACCTGCCGCATTACCAACTGTTTCACTGCAATCCATCACTCTACGGCTCTCCACTGTCTCATGTGGAAAAATGGTAGTCATTGGAATGTGAACTGGCTGTGTGATAACCTCAAAAGGAGTGTGGTGTTGCGACTTCTTAACAAGGTTAAAACGGAGGTGGCATTTCTTCAGGAAACTCACCTACAAGGGGCAGAATGCAAATTCTTTGCGCGCGCCTAACACTCCCGGGTGTATCATGCAGGCTATACGAGGGGTGATGATCATGTTCAGGAGATCCTCACTGTGGTCCATTTCCAAAATTGTGAGAAACGATAGTGGCTTCTTCCTCCTGGTTTTGGGGGACTCCAAGGGGGAGCACTGGGGTCTTCTGAATGTATACGCTCTGCCCTCATTGCAGATGCATACACTTTATAAGGTACAGGAGGCATTGATAACCGACACAGTGGACACATGGGGGGGTTCAATGATGTCATGAACCCCACACTAGACTGTTTTACCAAACACACAGAGTCAACTCGGGGGCAAGCGAAGCTAGCTGCTTTCGCACAGCCCGTGGGCCTGGTAGATATATGAAAGGACCTTCATCCAGACCGCAGAGACTATTTCTTCCACTCGGGTAGGCACCTCTCGATGTCCCCCCTAGATTACTTTTTTGCACCGCTTGGTTCCTTGCCTAGGTTCAGGGATGTGAAGTTTTCCGCCCGTGGGATCACAGACATTCCCATGTTCCCATAGCTGGCCAGTGTTGCGATTGGCGGCTGAACTCATACTATGTGAAGATACCTGAAATAGCAGATGCCATCCACGAGACAACCGCAGAGTATTTCAAGCACACCAATGTGGCTATAGCAGAACCGCAGACCTTATGGAAGGGCTATAAGACCATATTGCAAGGGGAACTGATATCGTGCTAGCTGCCAGAACACGTAGAAAGAACGAAAACCTAGATAACCTTGAAGGGGAAATCGAGGACAGGGAAAGATCATTCCTGAGAGATCCCTCTCTGACGGTGTAGCGGGCCCTGAAAAAGGCACAGGAGGCCTACTTCATGTGTTATACGGTTACAAGTGAAAAAATTGTATTAAAAAAATTGGAAAAAAAAGATTGATTTACAAAGACCGTTTTATGACCGCACAGAGCAGTCTTTCTAAATAGAACTGTCATGCCCCTGCCGCACACGATTGTGCGCAGGGGCTGACAAGTGCGGGCAGGAGAGGAAAAGCTCATAGAGGGAGGTAAATATCTTTGCTGTGTGTGTGCGTGTGTTTGGGGCATGTGTGTTGGGCTGCGAAGGGGGTGAGGAAGAAGGCGGTTTGGGGGCTAAGCCTCCCCACCCCCGATTAACAGGAAAAGCATTGGGAGAGGGTGGGTTAGGGACGGGATCGCCTTCCGAAGGGAGGGGGGCTGGCGCAGTTTGTGATATTTTGGCATTTTAAAGCCACACAAAAACGGCCCACAAAATCTGTCTTTTTTTGTGGTTGGCCTTTAAAATGCAGAAATATCACATAGAACCATGTTATACTGATGATTGTAAGCTAGCGCACTGGGAAACCAAGGGGTGAATCTACGCAGAGAGGGACAAAGCGGGCAGGATCATCGCCTAGCTTGAGCGCAGGGATGAGCGATCCCGTCACGTCTACAAAATATAGAATGACCAGGGGAAGTTGGTCTCTGAGCCCGAACAGGTTGCATACTATTTGCACCTGTATCAAGCTCTGTGTGGATACACCACCGAATGGGCATACAAACTAGTGCAATCCTGTGGCCTAAAAAGGCTGATCAACCAACAGAAAGCTGATTTAGAGAGGGACATCACGACAGATGACATCAGGGAGGCCATCTCGGATTTACAATCTGGGAAGGCAATGGACCCAAATGGCTTTCCGGTGGTGGTGTGGTAGGTACTAGTGGAAAAGGTTGCAGAGTCGCTACGACTGATGCTCACTGCCCCCGACCTTCGCACAGTATCGATAGTGGTCTTCCCTAAGAAGGATAAACTCCCCCAATATACAGGGAGTCATACAGGTCGATTTGACTGATCAACAGCAAAGCAAAGATTGTTGCGAAGGTATTAGCAAATCACCTGCTCCAAGTGATGCCGGCACTGGTACTTGCGTATCAGTGCAGTTTCATGCCTGGGCGCTCCACTAGAATGACCATTCATCGTAGATTTCGTGAAGGCATTCGACTCAATCTCTGGGCAGTTTTTATGGGAGGTAATGTAAGAAATGGGAATTGGTGAAAAATATATGGGGTGGGTGAAGCTCCTCTATAACGGGATAATGGCATCGATCAGAGTCAGCTGCTGCTCCTCTTGGACTTTCCTACTGGAAAGGGGCACACAACAGGGGTGCCCTCTCTCCCCCCTACTCTTTATGTTAGCAATCGAACCCCTGGTGCTGTGGCTTTGATCAGATCCAGGCTGGACAGGCTTGCTGTGGCCAAATGGCCATGAAGATCAGGTGGCCTTATAAGTCTTAGAGGCCTGTAGCTGCCTACGGGTGAACTAGGATAATACTGTCGTCTTTTCAACACAGGGGTGGGTGTCACGTGAGATGCCTGATGATTACGGCTATCAGACCAAGCAGAATTCTTTCAATTATCTATGCATACAAATTTGCAGGACCTGTGAGAATTTCTTCAGGGAAAATGTCAAACCGATTATTAAACGCTTTCAGGGGGATGCAACACACAGGGCCTCTCTCCCATCACCCCTTCTGTGGCGAGTGACCCTTTTTAAAATGCTTACACTCCCCAGTTTTCTCTGCGTGGTGCAGAATACACCATACAACATCACAGAGGCGGAATCTGACAGGACAGAGAGAGAGCGATCTATGCACCTCTGTGGCAAAACTCTCAACCACGCATCGCATTTCAGATGCTCTACTGGTCGATATGGGAGGAGGGTATTAGCTTACCAAATATTAGTAAGTATTATTGGGCATTGCATTTAGTGCATTGCATCCTGTCCCTCTGCCCCTCCACCGGGAGACCGGCCGCTGCATCCCACTTCCATCTTGCAGCAAGGTAAGCCTGGGGGCTTAACAAGATTCTGTCCCGCGATCGAGCATAAACTAAACAAATATTTTCTTCATGGACTCTCACTGCCTAAGCAGCGTTACTCTGCTCCTAATTGCAATCATTGCACATTCTATGTTTATCTCGCTGCCACTGCCAGAGTCTGCTGTGTTTTCTTCATGTAACTTGGCCATTCCATCATGGCCGCCCGCAATGCTTTGTTGTGTGAGCCTGGCCCTGGCTCCTGCGGATGCCTCTGTTTGGATAGGCATCCAGTGATAGGGCCAATGAGAAAGCCGGCAGGCTTGGCCAGCCCTCCCAACAAAGGCCCGATTCTAAGGCCCTGTCTACCCCTGTCCACCACGGTACACCACCCGCCCCTGCTGGTCAGCTGTGTGTGCATGAAACCCCCCGACCCCGCTGGTCGCCTATGTGTGCATGAGGCCCCCCCACCCCGCTGGTTGCCTGTGTGTGCATGAGCCCCCCCACCCTGCTGGTCGCTTGTGTGTGCATGAACCCCCCTCACCCCTCTGGCCCCCCGTATGCCTGCGCTGTACCCCACCACCCCTCTGGTCGCCCCTATGCATGCACTGTACCTTCCCACCCCTCTGGTCGCACCTACCCTGTCCCATGCATTACCTGTTGTCGCCACCCGTTAATACGGGTTGGGTGCTCATGTTTTATGCCACCAATTTTGACCACATGCATTACCTTGTTGTTGCCACCCTTTAAGATGGGGTTGGCGCTCATGTTTTATGCCACCATTCTTTGGCCATTTGCATTACCTGTTATTGCTACCCTTCAAATTGGGGTTGGCGCTCTTTTTTTAGGCCACCAATTTTTGACCACATGCATTACCTGTTGTTGCCACCCTTTAAGATGGGGTTGGCGCTCATGTTTTATGCCACCAATTTTGACCACATGTATTACCTTGTTGTTACCACCCTTTAAAATGGGGTTGGCGCTCATGTTTTATGCCACCAAGTCTAACCATATACATTACCTTCGCTTAGACTGGTACTTATACAGAGTGCGCTCCCCATGGGGGGCGCACTCTGTATAAGTACCAGTCTAAGCGAAAATACAAGAAATTAATATTGCTACAGTCGCAATAGAGTACTTAGGGTGCAGATCCCGGTTATACCTAAACATATTGGCACAAGGGAAATAGCCTAGTGAAGAGGAATCAAAAGCCGACCAGGACTGGAACATTTTCTAAGCATATACATTACCTGTTAACCATATACATTACCTGTATGCCACCTTTTAAGATGGGGTTGACGCTCATGTTTTATGCCACCAATTTTGACCACGTGCATTACCTTGTTGTTGCCACCCTTTAAGATGGGGTTGGCGCTCATGTTCTATGCCACCAATTATGACTATATGCATTACCTGTTGTGCCACCCTTTAAGATGGGGGATGACGCTCATGTTTTTTGCCACCAATTTTGACCTACGCATTACTTGTTTGTTGCCACCCTTTAAGACGGGGTTGACACTCTTGTTTTATGTCACCAATTGTGACTATATGCATTACCTGTTGTTGCCACCCTTCAAGTTGGGGTTGGATTTCATGTTTTGCTACCGATCTGACTACATGCACTTATGTAACCAAGCAAGTATTCTTAACAGCGCCACGATGCCCTATGGCAGTTGCGCGCTTTACAAATGTAAATAAAATGAAATAAACAAAAATAAATAGTGGTCACCAATGATTGACTGCATAAGGATCGATGCATATAACACCAAATTTGATCTGTGTCCTCTCTCAGTAAAATCGAGTACAGTTTTGACACTAATTGCTTGTTACCGGTGTGTGTGGTAATATATTTTTCAAACATGGTAAGATCTCTCCCCGCTGCTTCTCTCCCCCGAAATGGCTATCCAGTGTCGCAGTTGGTAATATTCCATTCTATCCGTTTCCAATAGTCCCAAGTCCTGCTTACATTCCATAAAGGTGCAGATGTCGGGCCCCTGTACCATATCCTGCAGCTTTGTACACCCCACCTTTTGCCATTGTCTAAACGCTCCCTGAATAGTCCCCGGTTGGAATTGTGGGCTCCTAATCAACGGAGTGAAGGGGGATGGCAGAGTAGATATACAACCCTTTTCAAGTAAGCGGTCCCAAATATCACACCCCACAACCAATACCTAGCTTATTTGTGTATTCTGAGGTCTATCTCTCCTATGTAGTGTAGGGGAGGAGTGGTCCAAAAGACCCCCCTTGCCTACATTCCCACCCCAAGTGAGGGCCATGGCTCATCGGGCATCCCCTCCTTACCACCAGGGCCCAGGTGGTGGATGGCTCACCTGCTGAAGACATTGCCCACACGTATTGAATTTAGCGAGGCCTCAGAAACCATTTTGTCTAATAAAGATGGTGTGAACTCAGCGCACTGTAGCGCGGCCCCCACCCTCGGAGAGTTTCAGTTATCCCTGTTGCCGCAGCACCCTGGCAGATCCGCTGTGAGCCCGTTCCCACGAACAAGACGGACATGAGCTAGCATAAGATACTAACATTGTAACAGTTCACCTTCCGCAGTGTATCATTGCTCCCAGCATGACCCGGCCAGCGGGCCTGGGCGATAAAAAGAACGGTAAAATGGTCATCAGATGGCAGAAAGTCTCTACATATTAATGCCAAGACCACTTGCAAAGTGTGCATTTCTCCACAAAATCTCTTCTATTACAAAAACCTGTAAAATGTATAACCATGATAGAAAACATGCTTCCATGATATTAGCAATGAAGAGCCCACACCACTGCAGTTGGGTAATAACAATGAAAGAGCGTTCCAGGGGTCTATTTGTTATATGTATTACTGGACAACTTACACTCCATGGTCCTGCGCCATAACCGAACTAATGCTGCTAGAATACACGAGAAGACGAATGTAACCATACAGAGGGCTCATGTGAAGGATGCGCGAGAATGCCCTTGTCATGCGTGTATGTCTAAGCCCCTTATGTGCCACCACCGTCACGTACGGTGGCGGGTCATTTTCTATGTACTCCACCAACCTCACTACTACCTCACTTACTGCAAATGTATATGCATATAACTAAATACTGTAGTTGTTAAAACATAGTGTACGAATAAGGTGCTCAGACTGGATATAATCGAGACACATCCAGCAAAGTTGAAATGTATGTTTTAAAGTGATTCAAATAAGTATTATAGAGTGTTCAAATGTTTGTGATGTTTTCACCTAAAGTCGGCAACATACGAGGAAGATACCTTTTGTGAATATGTGCAAGGCCATTCCCCCTCCCGCCCTGCGAAGACTGCCAAACAAGGGAGCAGAGGCCCGCGCCGCGCTGCTCCACCTCCCCCAACCAGACTGGAGCCGCTTCAAAGATTTGTAGTTCCCCCCGCAGCACCCAAGGCCACGGCCCGCCACCTTCATTATTTACAGCACAGCAGTAAACCTCCGCCTGAATACATAAAATCCAAAGGCGCCCCCTCGTAAACCCCACAACCCACCGGATCATCTTAGACTTATGGCCCTATGCAATTAGGACATCCAATACTGTGGCAACACACAGCGGCACATCCATAACAACTTCTAACAAGACAGAAAGACATGTACCGCCCGTCCCAGGCCCTGAAGCTTAGCACCTCGACCTATGGCACCGGTCAACAGGACACTGGTAACCATGTCCTGACGTATTACCATCAGACCCCTCACAAGGTGCATTCCTCCTTTGTTGCATTAACCTGTAGAATAACCTATTGAAAGATTTACTAAAGAAGATAATATTGCAATGACTGAATGACTGCGGTGTGCATGGCATAGGGCAAATAAGTCAGGAAAATACATTCATCTCTGACACTGGCCACAATGGCACAACAACACCGCCCGGATGAACTCAGCTGACCTGCCAGGCCCAGCCCAACCCACGAGGTTGACCAGTGACGTCCTCCAGCCAAGGCCAACCACATCGCAGCAGCACCTATAGCTAGTCATCGCCACCCAATCCCATTGAACTTGTGCCCCCTATAGTATGTAGGTTCTTATGACGTTTTTTGTAAATATATACGCCTGTCTTTGCTATTGTCAGACAGAGCGCTCTCGGAGTTTGCAGAGTTCTTTGCATGCCCTATTCTGATAAACTCCCATTTAAGCTCACCCGCACTCTGTCTTGGCTTTATTCCCGACTTGGGAGAGTCCTTCATTGTCTCTCATTGCGGGGAGGATCGTGCTGGTTGGGGACGCTTGCCTTCATTGGTGACCCCGAAAGCGTGATTATTATTATTTTTTTTCCCGACCTATCATTACCGTCCCCTTTTGGCACGAGAATCTCCGGTCGAAAAGGGATACGCACGGTGCGCCGGCTCCGGGAGGCTGCCCGCCAACGGCGACCGGTACACTAAGAAGTGCGCACTCAATAGAGAGAGGGTACGGGATCCCGGTTGAAAAATCCCCTTTGAGTACCGCTCGCCGGAGCCGGGGCTGACTGTTGAGCGGACGGCAACACTGCCTGGACGGACCCAGTTTCGGAGACTATCGGTTCAAGACGGGCACGTGAGTATTGAGTGCGAGCGATCGTAAAGGGAGTGGAGGAAGAAATCTAGGACAGAGAACGAAGAGGGGTAGAAAAGGGGGTACGCAGATCTACTAAGGATCATCCTAAACTTTCTTTGCTTTTTCTTTGCATATGGCCATTAGGATTAAGAGGTGAATAAGAGATAAAAGTGACGGGAACCTAGCTCCGAAAGGGGGTGGAAGGCGGCGCCGCATAGTGCTATCTTGACTAGTACTGGGAATATATGAAGAAGTGGATAATAAGATAAAAGTGTCTGGCAAAGGGGGACACAGAGAATATATTAGTGACTGCTTTTTTTCTATTCTTTTCTTTAGGGTTGGGGGGAAAATAAAAGTGAGATCAGTACAAACCGTTAGGGAGAAAGTAAGAGACAGAGAGTTCTACTAGAAGAGGGAAGAGTAGATCAAAATATATATATATGCGCATCAATATATCTGAATAAGACGGACAGGGACAGCCGGCTAGGGAGGAAAGGGAGGGCAGCTTAAATTGTGAATAGAGTGTTACAGAGAGGTGTGTGCACCTCGTATGCGTCAGAAGACAATTTGGTACTGTGGGTGTGTAAAATGGCTATAAATGCATAGTAATTGAATGGTCATGGTAAGTGTGGCCGGATAAAGCTTCTTGAAGACAAAAATGACAAGGTGAAGTGAGTGTGTACCTTTTTGATTTCCGGGTTGATATTGTCAAAATCACTGATGGTTTGCTCTTGTATGTGCCCCCCAAAGAGAATAGAGTAGAGACTGTGTATAGCCAGTTTTGTATTGTGCAGGCAGGGGGAAGAGCACAAAGGAGCCCATTATTGAATGTGAGGTAGAAGACGAAAACCCATATTGGTACTAAGTTTACATTGTAATTGTGGACACACAGAGACACACAAGTACTAGGAAAACACAAAGATGGGGGCCGAAACACCCTTACCACATATTTGTAAGAACCTACCAGGGTACGCGCAGCGAATTAAGAAATATCATGACCAATGGATAACAGAGCTGAAGGGAGGGGGGCTACCCCAGATATGGCCCGAGGGGGGGTCATTTGATAAAAGTGTTCTGGATATGGTGGCCACATGCATTTGTTTGAAATACAAGGGGAAGCAGTTGCACAATAGGAGGGAAATATTAGATCTCTGGAGGTTATTTGAAGAGATACCACCGCCTAAAGCACCAGCATTAAATCCTGACCTACCATCCACCACTGACAATCCACTGATGATACAGAAAGATGCTAAAGAATCGTCAAATGTAGAGCCACCAATAGAGGTAATAAGCTTGTACCCGATATTAAAGAAGCCTGTGCCCGCAGAAGGGTACAGTGACCCCACTTATGTGCCTCCCCCGACAACTACTACACCCCACCGGCCAACGGCACCCCCGCCATATGAAAGTACAAGGGAGCGAGCCCAGGTAAGTACACAAAGGGTGGACATAGAAAAGCTAATAGATGATTTACAATCAAGGCTCTCAATAGCGAAAGATGAGCTCTCAAGGATAAAAGACATATGTGAACAAACAGCACTTAATGCAGCAAGATCAGGGCGCACGTCTAGAGCGCCGAGTGAGAATAGAACACTTGAAGACGGGTGGAAAAAAGGTGAGATACTGTTCAGAATTGAGGAAGAACCGACACGAATAATTGAAGTAGGGACACGAGAGGGAGGTATTGATAATGAAGAAAGGCCTATAGGGGACAGAGAGGAACTACTATGTGATATAAGGGACGATTTGGAAGAAAGCGACAGGTTGAGCATGGCAATGGGAGGGGGAAGTGAAGGGGTGGATGGTACATGTTCAATGAGAACACTGGATGATGAGTGGACGGGACGATTGAGAAATAGGGTGGGGAAAATGGCATCATTGGGAACATCAGGAGTGAAGACTGGAACAGAAACCACGATGAAAGGAAAGTTACAGCTCCCGCTGATACATAGGGGAGGAGGGAGACCGAATTACATCCCATGGGCTCAGATGGATAAGGCCAATTTATTAAAGTTATTGCCCCCGTTATCGGGAGGGGCAAGTAAGTGGATATACGCCTTTGAGAAACACACTGCCGGGGTACCCCTAGCAATAGGAGATGTGAAGAGCTTGCTTGTATCAGCAGTGGGGGATCAGGCTGATAGAGTATGGGTCAAGGCCGGTTTCCCGGGAGTAACATTAGACTGCGACCGCCATGACGGGGCCTCCTTTAACACAGTGCGTGCAAGGGTGTGGGATGCCTTGCGAGAAACGTTTCCAGATACGCCAGACTTACAGTCAGTAATGCAGTGTGCAATGAATGACGGGGAGGAGGCTATGGATTACGGTTCATAGTGATAATATCGAATCAAAAAATCTCGAAAACAAAAATCTCAAATATAAAAGGCCGAAAAAAAAAATATCGAATTTTTTTTTCAATGTGTTTTCCCCCCCCCCAACCCCCCTTTTTTCATTTTTTTTTATTTTACCCCTTTTTTTTACTTACCTGACCCCAAAAACATATATAAATAAATAAATAAAAAATTAGATATTTTTTTTTTCGAGATTTTTGTTTCGGGCTTTTTGTCATTCGAGATTTTGGTTTCGAGATTTTGACTGACCACCATGGATTACATTTTCCGGGTCCAAGAGATGTGGAGAGCAGAAACGGGCACGCCCTGGTATCAATCGACATCTTTATTTTACTTCATTATAAAAAGAGGGCTCCCAAAAGAGGTGCAAAAGGCGCTTGACAAGATAGCAGGCATTGAAGCGAAAGGATGGCCTGAAATTCAAAGCATAATAGTGCACCACTGTAAGAGGATAAAAGAAAGGGAGAAGGAGGTGGCGCAGAAAAGATTGGCAGACGAAGCGAAATTAGTGCAGACAAAGTTGGTGAAGGTCGCAGCAGCAGTAGCCGCGCTCCCACACAGCAGGGAGGGAGATGAAGAGGAGGAGGGGCTGGTAGCAATACAAGGAAGGATGGCAACTAATTGGGCTGGAGCAGGACAGCGGCAGTGGAACGAGCAGGAGCAAGGTGGAGGTCCGCAGTGGCAAGAGTGGACCCCTCGAGGGGGACGGGGTGGGTACAGGGGCCGAAGAGGAGGCGGACCGGGGTACGGGGGAATGGCAGGAAATGTATGGCAGGGTCCTAGAGGTGCACAAGGAAGTTGCTGGAACTGCGGAAGATGGGGGCATTACTCTAGGGAGTGCAGAGGAAGACCCAACAACGGGTTCCAAGAGGTAGAACATTATGGCCATCCCCACCCGGGGAGCCCATATGGTCTTCCAATGGGACAACAACAACCGATAAACCCAGGTCAAGGAAAAAATGAGCAACAACAGAGACACCAGTATAGAACACAGAACCACCCACAAAACAATGACAATATGCAGTATACGCCAGGCAACCCTTTTGCGACAACAGCAAATGGGGCCCCCGCACCAGCACCCTATAGCGGCGTATCAGTGGTTTCGGGGAGTGTCTTCAATCAAGGGGGGGCGATGAGACACCCCGCATAGGACAGCCCACAGAGAACACTTGCGTGTCCAGTTCTATCTACCACCTACGATGCATCAGAGGAACCATTGGTAGGGGCGCAGATAGGAGACAAGCTGTTCATATTCATGGTTGATTCGGGAGCGGAGAAATCATGCATTAGAGAGGGCCGGTTCCCGTTATCTAACCGGAAGTTAGAGACGCAGGGGTTCTCTGGGGCTGTAATTGAAGTTCCTTATACAGAAGCATTGGATGTAACAGTGGGGGGTAAGACTGTAAAGACACCCTTACTGTATTATGAACACTCACCTATAAATTTATTAGGGAGGGATCTCCTGAGTAAACTCAACATGACCATATCATTCACTGAGAGAGGTATAGTGTGTTCAACACCCGGAATATGCCCATTGCGTGCAATGTTGGTAGTACAAGCCCACACAACCACACAAGAAGTACGGGGGTTGCCGGAAAATGAGGAAATGTTTATTGAAGGGCTAAAGACATTGGCCCTCATAATTCCAGAGCTGAGAAGAATGGACTGGAGGATTCCAGCAGAGTTCCTCTTCCGCCCCATAGTGTGCCCCGACACAGCACCAGGATCAGTGGTATCATTAGACTTGCACGCTGTACAGGTATCAGCGAAAAGGATTGCTGTGATTGGATTAGATATGGAAGGATGTGAGTGGCGTACAGTGCTGTGTACGAATGCCAACATCGCCCTAAGAGACTTAACAGATGAGGATCTCTTTTCAGATGCAGAAGGGGATGGTGAAATAGTAATGGAAATAGCGATGCCCTGTGACATTTTGATTCAAGCCAGGGAAATCCCCGTTCAACTGATGGCAGTGGTAAGAGCACCGCCGTCATTCTTTGATGATGACATGAGGCTCGTACCAAATAATTTGTGGACAACAGGCCCCCATGATGTAGGGCTGTTGCATGGAATACAACCTGTGATAATTAAATTAAAGCAAGGAGCAATTTTACCCCGAGTGAAACAGTATCCATTGTCCCGAGAAGCTGAAGAAGGAATAAAAGAGACAATAAATGCACTACTAGCACAAGGGATCCTAGTGCCTTCAAACTCACCATGTAACACATGCATTTACCCGATCAAAAAAGCAAAGGGAGGGTCCTGGAGGATGATACAGGATTTATGCCCCTTGAATGATGTAATTCAGAAAGAGTTCCCTTTGGTCCCGAACCCTGCATCAATACTATGCAGTATCCCAAAAACGGCATCACACTTCACGGTGGTCGACTTGAAGAACGCATTTTTCTCCATTCCCCTGGCTGAAGAGAGTAGATACCTGACAGCGTTCACACTAGGGGGAAAGAGATATGAACATTGCAGATTACCGCAGGGATACTGTGAGAGCCCAAGCATATTCAACCGCATATTGCATGAAGACTTGGGAAACCTATCAGTTCAGAGTACAATCATTCAGTACGTAGACGATTTACTAGTGTGTGCACAAGACAAGGAAACATGCAGAAAGGATTCAACAACACTCCTAACTCTATTGGCCAACAAGGGGTACAAGGTAGACAAGGGAAAGCTACAGTACTGCATGACAAAGGTCTTATACTTGGGACAGCTAATATCAAAAGATGGAAAACGAATAATCCCCGATAGGGTAGAAGCGATAAAATCAGTAGGAGAACCCACGACAGTGAAAGACATGCAGAAGTTCTTGGGAATGTGCAACTATTGCCGAGCATGGATATTAGATTATGCAGCATACACGAGACCCCTACTACAAGCACTCAAGGAAGCACAACAGGAGAACAAAAAAATAGGATAGGATGGTCAGAAGAAATGAGAGCGTCATTTAGATCATTAAAAGAGTTAATTTCAAGCGCTCCAGTACTCGCAAATCCTGATTATGGACGCGAGTTTTACCTGTTCTCACACTGCAAGGGAACACTCATGACAGCTGTACTGACACAGAAGACGTCCCTAGGACACAAGCCTTTGGCTTACTATAGTGGTACTCTAGATGCCGTAATGCAAGGCCATTTCGCGTGCGAGCAATCACTCGCTACAGCCGCGTTCGCGATTGAGAAAAGTGCCACAATAGTAATGGGTTGCCCTGTGACATTGTTTGTGGAACATTCATTATTTGCAATACTTCAGAGGTCAAAAAGCACACTGACAACACAGCGGGCAATGGCCTATGAGATCATATTGTCTAGCGCCAATATCCATGTGGTGAGATGTAAGACAGTGAACCCTGCAACATTCATTACAGAAGCGTGCACACTAGAGGACATGCAGGAGCACGACTGTGCAACTTACACAGGAGAAAGAGGGGAGGACACAGTGGTGTGTGAGAACGCTCTGAGCGAGGGGGAAGTGTACTTCGTGGATGGGTCTGCATCGATTGACGTGGACACGGGAGAAAAACATGTTGCTATGGCAGTAGTGAGGTTAGAAGACGGTGAGTATGAAACACTAGTACAGTACCGCCTCCCATCACATTACTCCGCACAAGCAGCAGAACTGATTGCGCTCATAGAAGCACTACATGCAGCAAAGGGTTGCGCAGTGACAATATATACAGACTCAGCTTACATGACGACGACAGTACATGGAGGTCTAGCAAGATGGGGGCGGAGGGGATTTCGACGGGCAGACGGAACACCAGTAAAGCATGCAGAATTGTTGAAAGAGTTAATTGAGGCCCTACAAAACCCTACTGCGGTAGCAATAGAGAAGTGCCAAGCACATACATCCAACACAGACGTTGTGTCTTTGGGAAACGCGGCAGCAGACGCTGCCGCCAAGGAGGCTTCCTATTTTCAGAAATATGAAGCAGGTGAGTACGTGCTGCAGCACAAGACAAACGAAGAGCTCCCAGAAGGCTACAACATGATGCCTATATCACAAATACTAGAATTACAGGAAGGAGCTAGTGCAGACGAAAAATTGATGTGGACAAAACGAGGATGCAGCAAGTCGGCAACAGACTTACTGTGGCGACAAACCAACTCAGGGAAAGTGGTAATGCCAATTAAGTTATTGGAAATTGCGTTTCAACAACTACACTTCCCTGCACACAATACCAAACAGCACATCGCAGCAGAAATACAGGAAGAATGGTTCGTGCCCTGTCTTCAGGAGCACATATCTCGATTGACACTGGAATGCACAACATGTCAGATATACAATTCAGGAATGACATTACGCACGCTCCGGGGAACAATTCCAAAACCCATTGGCCCATTCAGAGAGCTACATATTGACTACGCGGACATGGGAGAAAGGTGTAATGGGCACGTTACATGATCGTGGTTGTATGCCCATTCTCGAGGTGGATGGAAGCAGGCCCATGTGCACGACCTGATGCCAAAAGCACTGCAAAGTTCCTAGTGAGGGAAGTGTTCCCGCGCTGGGGAATTTGTGACGTGATTCGCTCGGATAACGGCACTCACTTTGTAAATGAGCTTTTCAAGGAAGTTACTACATTATTGGGAATAAAGCATAAATTGTGCTCGATTTATCATCCTCAAAGTAACGGCGTAGTGGAAAAGATGAACGGACTGTTAAAAGGCAGGTTATCAAAACCATGCTTTTCATTAAAAAAGAACTGGATTTACTGTTTGCCCCTTGCGCTATTTGAGCTGAGAAATCAGCCAAGCAAAGACCACCATTTGTCCCCGCACGAGATCGTGACTGGGAGACGAATGTACACAGCACACTCCCCACTGCGCGAACACTCGGATGCACACAGAAGCGCCGCGATATTGGGAGAAGAGTTCACAGACTATTTGAAGAAATTAACAAGGGCAGCGCGCGCAATATCAAAGCAGCTCTCTCCACCCTTCACGAGAGAGGAGGGAAACATAACAGGGTCTGTCACGGAGCCTGAACAACAGCTACAGCTGATGCCGGGCGAATTCATTTATGTCAGGAGTTTCGTGCGTCGATGGAATGCACCACGGTTCCATGGCCCATACGAGGTAGTGTTCTGCACGCCCACGGCAGTGAAAGTAAAGGGCCTGAAATATTGGGTGCACTTGACAGATGTACGAAAAGCATATAGTAACGTGCAGGAGGAGGTGGATGAGGAGGCACAGACAACAGCAAACAATGCAACTGAGCAGGATGTCTGAATATGAACTTGTGTATGTGTGACAGTAATGGACCTGAATGGGAAAATGGTTGATAAGTATACTTGCATTCTTTTTTTTACGATGTTACAGAGAGAGAGAAAAAAAAAAACGTTTTTTCTTTTTATCTTGTGGACTTATATGTAATTAATGAAGTGATCAAATTATGAAGTGTTTACACCCTTGTCTGTGCATCCCCGTCCCTACAAACCCTACCCGCTTCCGTTCCCTGTCAATATATATATTGGCACTAATAGTGCCAACAAAATGTTTACATGCATGCACTTAATGCACTTTTATATCTCAAACAGGAGCTACCATGGCATCTAACGGGCAGCCTGCAACGGATAGAATTAGTAGAATGAGAGAATTATTAAATGAGAGATGCAGATATTCGTATGAGTGTGGATTATCTGTGTGCATTACGTTGTTTTTTATAATAATGTTTGGCCTGGTTACATATTGGTTTGTAGCGTTCATCTCTATCGAGATGAACGAGGTGGGAGGGATTAACAGCACTGGGATTAACAGCACTGGGACCAATACAACTGCAAGTGTCAATACTAGGGAAGGTGATTTTTTGGTATGGGACGGAGCTAAACTTGTATGGGGTTATTATACCACACCATCCAATGCTGTCATCTTAGAAAAGAAAGAGCCACAGGGTGGAATGCAAAACAACACAGTGTCTCCACCAAAGATATCTAATTACAATGCCCGCAGTTTAAATGACCGAAACCCGTCTGCCATATCGTGGTTGTATAACACCCCCACCAGCCAACCTGCCCCCATCTTAAAAAACAACCTGCAAGATAACGTCAGGGACGAAAAGGAAAAGATGCAAGCAACACACGATATCTTATATGAGGAATGGGCCAAGGGGGGCGGGAATGAGAAAGGGGGGTCT
This sequence comes from Ambystoma mexicanum, assembly GCF_040938575.1. NCBI lineage: Eukaryota > Metazoa > Chordata > Amphibia > Caudata > Ambystomatidae > Ambystoma > Ambystoma mexicanum. Next base: position 1,466,583,590 of record NC_090931.1, on the reverse strand, counting down.
ATTTTATCCCTCGCCTAGGAGGTTGGGAAGTACATGAGGAACAAGAATAACAGACGAAAAAGGGACGCAGGGGGAAGGAGGTATGATGAGTACTATGGGTTAGGACTAGATAAAATGGAAGACCCACGACACCCTCACCAGACAAATAAATGGTATGCGGATATGAGTGCCACAGCTAAACAAACAACAAACGAGAGCTGTTATGTCAGCTCCCTCATTCCTCACGCTTCAGGTACACCCAAAGTATTGCTACCCAAAGAGTTGCCAATTATAGATGCCCAATGTCTCCTTCATCTCACGTTTTCCAGGATTAAGAACACCTTCCAGGCACATGAAGTTACTTTTAAAATGCTGCAGAACGAGAAAACTTGCTATCCAAAGACGGCAGGGGTGGTATGTCTGGAGGAACCATTTTTTGTAAAACAGGGAACACTTTTTTCGGACAACAAGTGGAAGGATGAAGAAGTAATGTGTAAAGCTGAAGCACTGAGAGGTGTGGCACCAAAGAAATTGCAATGGATAGAAGAAACATGCACACCAGTATGGAAGGAGCACATTTCAAAACTAACTTGGGTAACCGCCATTGAAAAACCGTTCAAACTACAGAACGAAATAGACTATGAACTATGCTTTAAAGGAGAGGGGAAAACCTCCATGGGGACAAACAAGAACTGTAACAAGACCCTCACCATCCCAGATCTGAGAAAAGGGACAGCGGCCCTGATGGACACGTACTGGGTATGCGGCAACCAGGCATACCTGCATCTTCCCCCGTCATGGAGTGGCAGCTGCTCAATGGCCACTCTGCACTCAGCCCTAATGGTAATACCAGAAAGCCACATCGATGGGAGCAAAAAGACACAGGAACGCATACAACAGAGTGCAGCCCAGCCGACTGCGGAGTCACAAATGTATGTCCTGTCTTCCGGAAACAAGGGAGAGGTGCTGACCCGTAACAGACGAGCATCAAACTACATATCAAAGGCATCATCAGAACTATTGGCTCAGATCCCAGACAAATATCGATTATTCAGCTCAGCAGAAACATTCTTTGCCTCACTCATCTCAAGTGTCCAAGCAAGAGCAAACGCAAAATGGCTCCAGATAACACGCTGGGAATTGATTCAGCTGGCAAATGACACTGAAGAAGGGTTCAACGTAATACAAGTGGAACTAAGGGCCTTACGGCTGATGACCATGCAAAACAGGTATGTCTTGGACCTGTTGACGGCGATGGATGGAGGTGTTTGCCGAAAAATTGGAAGTGCCTGCTGCACTTTCGTACCTTCCGAAGACGCAGAAAACGGCTCCCTGTCCCATGTGATCGAAGCAGTACACAACCTAGGAGAAAAAATGAAAATGGAAGGTGGGGCAGAAGACAGTACGTGGTTCGGCAACATCTTCTCCTGGGTCCCCTCATGGCTTGGAACGACTGTGAAATTTTTGATGCCAGCTGTGGTGTTCCTCCTTTTAATTTTTTGCCTGTGCCAGGTGGGTCTTCAATTTTGTGCTAACGCAGTACCAAATGGTGCAATGATGATGGTGACAATGGGCAACACCCGTGGGACAATGCAAAACATGCAGGAAGTGCATGTACAAACAGGAACAGATGACACACCAAGATATCAGCTAGTGTCTATCTATCACGACAAGGATATCATAGATAAAGCATGGCACACCACCATTAGAGAGCCCCGTGTTCTAGAATGGTACCAGGAGGTGTGGGTAGATTTGGCGGGAGATGTCGGATGTATATACCTGACTTGTACCCCAGATGAGTATGCCAGAAGAGGGGAAAGCTTAAGGGGGGTGTGCAGAGCATGGATGCCCATAAAAGGCACACCTGCATGGGATGAGGCAGTGATGGACGAAGCAGAATGTAGGAGAGTGGAAGAGTTAAAGTATTCGTTACTTAAGTAACGAAAGGGGGGAAATGTAGGGGAGGAGTGGTCCAAAAGACCCCCCTTGCCTACATTCCCACCCCAAGTGAGGGCCATGGCTCATCGGGCATCCCCTCCTTACCACCAGGGCCCAGGTGGTGGATGGCTCACCTGCTGAAGACATTGCCCACACGTATTGAATTTAGCTAGGCCTCAGAAACCATTTTGTCTAATAAAGATGGTGTGAGCTCAGCGCACTGTAGCGCGGCCCCCACCCTCGGAGAGTTTCAGTTATCCCTGTTGCCGCAGCACCCTGGCAGATCCGCTGTGAGCCCGTTCCCACGAACAAGACGGACATGAGCTAGCATAAGATACTAACATTGTAACAGTTCACCTTCCGCAGTGTATCATTGCTCCCAGCATGACCCGGCCAGCGGGCCTGGGCGATGAAAAGAACGGTAAAATGGTCATCAGATGGCAGAAAGTCTCTACATATTAATGCCAAGACCATTTGCAAAGTGTGCATTTCTCCACAAAATCTCTTCTATTACAAAAACCTGTAAAATGTATAACCATGATAGAAAACATGCTTCCATGATATTAGCAATGAAGAGCCCACACCACTGCAGTTGGGTAATAACAATGAAAGAGCGTTCCAGGGGTCTATTTGTTATATGTATCACTGGACAACTTACACTCCATGGTCCTGCGCCATAACCGAACTAATGCTGCTAGAATACACGAGAAGACAAATGTAACCATACAGAGGGCTCATGTGAAGGATGCGCGAGAATGCCCTTGTCATGCGTGTATGTCTAAGCCCCTTATGTGCCACCACCGTCACGTACGGTGGCGGGTCATTTTCTATGTACTCCACCAACCTCACTACTACCTCACTTACTGCAAATGTATATGCATATAACTAAATACTGTAGTTGTTAAAACATAGTGTACGAATAAGGTGCTCAGACTGGATATAAACGAGACACATCCAGCAAAGTTGAAATGTATGTTTTAAAGTGATTCAAATAAGTATTATAGAGTGTTCAAATGTTTGTGATGTTTTCACCTAAAGTCGGCAACATACGAGGAAGATACCTTTTGTGAATATGTGCAAGGCCATTCCCCCTCCCTTCCCCCTCCCCCCCTGCGAAGACTGCCAAACAAGGGAGCAGAGGCCCGCGCCACGCTGCTCCACCTCCCCCAACCAGACTGGAGCCGCTTCAAAGATTTGTAGTTGCCCCCGCAGCACCCAAGGCCACGGCCAGCCACCTGCATTATTTACAGCACAGCAGTAAACCTCCGCCCCCTCGTAAACCCCACAACCCACCGGATCATCTTAGACTTATGGCCCTGTGCAATTAGGACATCCAATACTGTGGCAACACACAGCGGCACATCCATAACAACTTCTAACAAGACAGAAAGACATGTACCGCCCGTCCCAGGCCCTGAAGCTTAGCACCTCGACCTATGGCACCGGTCAACAGGACACTGGTAACCATGTCCTGACGTATTACCATCAGACCCCTCACAAGGTGCATTCCTCCTTTGTTGCATTAACCTGTAGAATAACCTATTGAAAGATTTACTAAAGAAGATAATATTGCAATGATTGAATGACTGCGGTGTGCATGGCATAGGGCAAATAAGTCAGGAAAAGACATTCATCTCTGACACTGGCCACAATGGCACAACAACACCGCCCGGATGAACTCAGCTGACCTGCCAGGCCCAGCCCAACCCACGAGGTTGACCAGTGACGTCCTCCAGCCAAGGCCAACCACATCGCAGCAGCACCTATAGCTAGTCATCGCCACCCAATCCCATTGAACTTGTGCCCCCTATAGTATGTAGGTTCTTATGACGTTTTTTGTAAATATATACGCCTGTCTTTGCTATTGTCAGACAGAGCGCTCTCGGAGTTTGCAGAGTTCTTTGCATGCCCTATTCTGATAAACTCCCATTTAAGCTCACCCGCACTCTGTCTTGGCTTTATTCCCGACTTGGGAGAGTCCTTCATTGTCTCTCATTGCGGGGAGGATCGTGCTGGTTGGGGACGCTTGCCTTCAGTAGCCAGAGGATCCCCTCGAGAGGGCACCCCGCTACCGCCCTATCCATCCTAGCTCAGGGCTTCAATCGGTTCCCCATTAGCCATTCCCTCTGTACCCTAAGCTGTGCAGCCTCGAAATATTTTATAAAGTTGGGGGGTGCCAGACCTCCATTATTTCTAGATGCCATTAAGATGCGCAATGCTACCACTCAGAGTTTTATTACGCCTTATACACCTGGAGACCATTTTGTTTAGTGCTACGAAAAACAGACGCGGGATTGGTATGGGGAGTGCCTAAAAATAATTGAGCACCCTCGGGAGTATCACCATGTTTATAGTGGCCACCCTCTCCATCCAGGATATTCGAAGTGGGGTCCATGTCCCCAAGTCTGATTTCATCTGTTTGAGAAGTCTCGGGTAATTGCTTTCATACATCTGCGAAATTGCATTAGCCATGTTAAACCCTAAATATCTTATACTATCCTTAGCTAACGCAGACGGAGAGTATTGAGGTAAAGCACCCTTCTCTGTCTACAAGAGTCCCAATGGAAATAACTCAGATTTCCCCATATTTACTTTGAGACCCACCACCACTTCTATTTCTGCTAATTCCAATGTCAACGCCGGTATTGATGTCTCAAGGTGTAGTAAGGTCAGCAGCATATCGTCCGCGAAGGCAGCAACTTTATACTCCTCTGTCCCAAACGGGATTTCGCTTATTTCTGCCTTCTGCCTAAGTTTAACCAAGAGGGGCTCTAAATATATTGCGTAAAGCAGTGGTGACAATGGGCATCCCGGCCGTGTTCCTTATCCTATTTCTATTCTACAGGAAATGTGTTTGTTAATCGCAAGGCACATTATGGGAGCCTTATAATTTGCCTATTCCATCTGAATAAATTTGATCCCCATCCCCATACTTTTCATTGTTGCAAACAGAAAAGGCCACTCCACCCGATCAAACCCCTTTTTGGCGTCTAAAGACACCAGCACTGCCGGGATCCGCTTTGTATTAACCTTCTATATCAAGTGGATGACACGCTTTGTGTTATCCCATGTATGTCTCCCCTTGATAAACCCAGATTGGTCTGTATTAATTAAATATGTAAGGAGAGGCGTTAGCGTCACCACCAACACCCCTGTATACACTTTAGCGTCTATATTCATCAACACTATAGGTCGGTACGACCCTCATTTGGTTTCCCTAATAAAACCACTTTCACCTCTGTCATAGTTGCCGTTACTCCCCCTTTAGCTGCACTTGAACTAAATAGCCCTACCAGCCTTGGGGTCAATTTGCTTGCATACGTCTTATAAAATACTCTTGGCAATCCGTCCGGCCTGGGCGCTTTATTGATGGGCAATGCCCTGATAAATGCCTCCACTTCACCCTCCCTTATGTCCCCTTCAAGACAATCTCTATCTATAGATGTTATTTTCGGCATTAATATATCAGAGAAGGATTGTTCGACCACCCGAGGGTCCGGCCGCCCCGAGGCGTACAATGTTTCATAACATTTGGTAAATGCCTCTAAAATGGTCTCTGAATCCGTGACTATTGATCCATCTAGTTGTGCAATTTGCTGGACCATTCTAGCTGCCTCTGAGACCTTCAACTGCCGAGCTAGCAACTTGTCTGCTTCGTTAGCCCAAATGTAATATTTCTGCTTAATTGCTAATAATGATCTCTCTGCCGTACGGGTGCGCAACAATTCCAATTGGCTCTGGAGTTCCTATAGCCTCCTGTGTAATAATTTTGTTCAACGCTTGACTATGGTGTGCTGGGTATCCCTTAATTGGGTCTCTAAGACCTTCTCAATTGCTATTCTCTGCTTCTTGCTCTGAGCTCTCAACGCAATGAGTTCCCCACGCAGCTGTTATTTTTTTTAGGAGAAATTATAGCACGACAATTGAAGTTTTACTAAATAAAATATTCTATTTTATAAGTTGTGCATAGAAGATGATGTAGTATGTTTAAAGCAGTGTATGAGAATCTCATGGAATTTTAATGTAATCAAGTAGTGAACATTTGTTGATTTTGATGATGGTTGAAAATTGGTAGTAATGCACATTCTTAGAGTGTCATTTTGCATATTTGTAGGTTTGTACGTGTTTGAGTGTAATGTTGTACACTGGATATGTGAGAAGTTTGGAGGTAGTTGTGGTACACCTTCATGAGGTGTGTTAGATTTGGGTGTAGAGTGGTACACCATGTATATGTATGATTTTACACCACTTAGGACTGTGTGTCAACATCAGTCAACAGTGCATCTATCAACAGTTTATGGATAAGGTGATATTGTGTTTTCAGGCTTGGAGAGTAGTGACTGATCACCACTACTCTTGGGAGCCTTAGAGGTTGTTGAAGAGGTGTGTGTTTGAAGCTGTGCAGTGAAGTATGGTGTGAAGCAGAAATATCGTGTTGAGTTTGTGTTGTGGGTATTTATTGTGGCTGAGTTCTATTTGAACCTTTCATGCAGGAGTTTGAGTAGCAAGTTGTGTTCAGGAATTGTTGTAGTTATTGTCCCTTGCATGCAGGAGCATAGTAGCATGTTATGTGCAGGATTTGTTGTATTGTAGGCACTTAAGGTGCAGGAGTGGGTATTTTAAAAGCAACTTGTGTACAGCAGTTGTAGCGTTGGAGATACCATATGTGCAAATATGCTTCAAGGAGTTTGTCAATGTTAAGGAGTGTTATGGCATTCGAGCATTTTTGTGCTGGAAGTTTAACAGTGGTTGCAATGAAGCATTGGAGGTTTGAAGTACTGTTGTAGAGTAGTTCTGTTGTAGAGTAGTAGTTTGGAGTTTAAGAGGAGGACAGGTTAACATTGGATGCATAATATGTTATTCAGATGAAGCAAATTGGAGTGTCACCTGAACATGGGAGTGACTCCTCTGTGCTTGAGGTGACAGGTGAGGCTTCCACATGAACATTGATTAGTCCCCCGTGTTTGTGTGTCTTAATGTGCTGCTTCTCAACAGTTCCGTTTGTTTTAGTGTGTTCTTTGTTTTGTGAGTCACATTTCTACCTTTTTACCCTGTTATTTGTTCCTTAGGGAGATGTGGGTGTGGTTTTGGGGTTGTGATTGAGTTTTTGTTGGGCTTGTGGTGGTTGGGCTTGCTTGCCTTCACAGGACTTTATTTAGGTGATTGGTGGAATGACAGGTTTACGGTTTGTATTGTTGATTGCTCTGGTATGTTGAGCGAGGTTATTCTCTGGTGTGGCAGACCTGAGGATGGTTTTGACAGAAGGATATTTAGTTTATCTTGAGGTTTGCGTGTGAGTAGGGTTGCTGCTTTTGTGTAAGTAGGTTGTTGCTCTTGTGAGAGCAGGCTGCGCTCCAGTGTGGCAGGCCTGAGGCCTTGGGGTGGCAGCCAAGGGCAAGAGGATGTATAGGTTATTTTGACTGTAATAAACCTATTGTGCACTGTTTGTTTGTAGGTTTTGGTCTGTAGTGGTTGCATATGTTGTATCTTATGGTTCTTCTGTTCCATTAGGGAAGCGTGGCGAGTGGTATCTTGTGCATAGAGTGAATGCATCTCATGTGATTCAAGTGTCAGCTATCATAAGAATGCCTGATGGAACGTGAATGGTGGGGTCTGGAGATTCCATGAAGGACCCTTGGTTGGGACTTTCAGGATGGCAGCTGGACCTAGGAGGATGTTAAACCCATGCTCTCCTGTGTAACCTATCTGTGACCTGAAACATTAAAGTACATTTCCTTTTTTACTTACCGGCTCCCGCGTGGTACCTGTGTGCTTTCACACTTACCTGAGATCCTGGATACTATAAAAACATATGGTAGTAGTACGAATGGAGTGTGACGTGGGCTTCAATAACGAAGAGGCAGGGGTTAGACCCATGTATTATTGGTTACAGGTAGGGGGCAACCCAGGCCTAGCCAAATATCAGGAGGCTCTTGAACATGTGATGTCACTGGGGGTGGGCAAAAAAAGCCAATGGCTCATACATGTAAAGAAATGGCTTGTGAGATTAGGACTGAGCTTGTATTAGGAAAACCCGACATTAATAACTAGGGCTGCGAATTCAAGAGTAAAAACGCCCTATTTGAACTACAAAAGAAGGAGGATGCCTGCTGTGTGTCCTGCTCTTTTGACATATCTCGCATGTTTGTATGAAAGTTTTGATGTCAGTGTAGATACCAGGCCAGAGCCTGTGGACCTGAAGATCTGAATTTTAAGTGTATGCCATGATACGAAGAATATCTTGATGTAATCACCCCACCATACGCATGAGCATTGTATATTAATTTCCGAATGGGCTGTTGGCCGGTAAGGTCTTATAGCTGCCATTGGGACAGGAGGCTGGGTGGAAGGAAGTTGCTTGATGTGGGGCGCCGAGGTTGAAAGTCTGCTCCATTTTATGTGTATATGGGAGGGCTTACAAGAACCAAGGAGAAGGTATCTCAAACCGCTGTTTGTAGTGTTCAACATCTCAACGACAAGGGAGGGGATGTCCTTTAGCAAATTAACAGCAAGTATGGACGTAGTAATCTTTGTCTCCAAATACATCCGTCGGGCATGGCTTAAGAGAATTAAATTCATTACAAGCATGCATTGAAGCACACATTTATTGTGAATTGTACACATTAGCACTTTATGACCTCTGTCTTAAATTTCATTTTAAATGTATATTTTGTGTGCTTAGGCTGACATATTAAGGAGGAATTTTAGAAATTGTATTCTGTTATTCTTGTACTAGATGGCTTACGCTGAATAAAGGTTTTACAACAAATAAACATACTGTGCCTATTTTCTAATGTGGTTGCCACCCATCTGTTAGATACCTTACTCAAAATATTTTCTGTACCACAAGATATTTCAAGAAGAAGTGAGACTGTCTATATTTCCCGCAGGAAGAGAGACATGTATTCGGGGACCCCTATGAGAGCAGAGGCCCAATTCCACAGGGGAAGACATTCTCCTTGGTAGATGTCCATGGACTCTGAAGCCCCAACGGGAGCAGGGACTCAATGCCAGGGGAAAAGACCCTGCACAATGTGAAAACGTCCATGCATTCTGATATCTCCATGATATGAGATGCCAATGCCACAGGGTGAGGTTACTCTCCTATGTAGTGATAAACGATTCAGACACCCCCACAAAAGCAGGGCCTCAATGCCACAGGGAGAGGGCATTCGTTTCCCAATAAAGGGTCAAACGGTCTATTGATTCTCAAGCACCTATTTGAGCAAAACCCCATTTCCACACGGGAGGAGACATTCTCCTTCAAAGGGCTGCATGGTTTCTGATACCTATGTACAGCAGAGACCCAATGTCACAGCGACAGGTACGGGTTCCATGAATTCTGATACCCCAATGAGAGCGGAAACATAATACCACATTGAGAGGACATTTCCCTAGGACTGACTCCATGGATTCTCCTACCTATAAGAGAGCAAAGACCAAATGCCACTGGGAGAGTCCTTCCTCTGAGAAGGCCTCTGCGAATTCTAATACTACTACTACTGAAGAGAAAGCCCCAGACAAAGGACATTCCCCTAGGAAGAGCTTTATGGATCCTGCTAACCCTATGAGAGCGGAGACCCAATGTCATGGGTAGCTCTATTTCCCAAAGGACGGACTTCATTGATTCTCATACCCCAGGCATCATAGACTGAACGAGGTTTGTATGCATTCCAATACTACCAGGAGAGCAGAGACCCCCTGGCAGAGAGAGTACATTGCATCTGGATGTGGCACATGAATCAAGATAACCCCAGGACAGCAGAGCTATTTTTCCCACAACTGACATAATGAGACTTAAAGGGCTGGCTCTTACCCAGGCTCTCTCTTCAATAGCAGCTTCCTTTCTCCTTTAAGAGATTTGCAGAAAGTTGTCAGAGATAGAGGGTTTTGGCCTCTGGATCTGGAGTTTGGCCGATGGGGTTGCCACGGGCAGCCCGGCACCTGCGCAGTCAGGGATGGAGCACCCGAGACACACATATATAGCAGACCCTCTTGGAGGCCGGCCTTCTGTTGCCATAGAATGGAAATTCTACAGTTACCCAGGCGGTGACACCACAAAGCCTCTGCCTCCATCCAAAGGTCACAAAGGACTGAGTGTCACTACTGCCCATGACAGAGGACCATCTTAGGAGAGCACGGCAGAGGAGTGTAACAAAGGGGCCTTATAAAGGAGAGTGATACAGGATCAGAGACAGGCTAGACAAAAAAACAGGCAGAGAACCTGGGTGGTGCTTGCCCTCAAACAGCTTAACAGTCCAGGCAAGCTACACAACCTATTATTTTGCTTATTTATTTGGAATTTTCTGTTGTGCTAAATGACTGCAAGTCTGCTGTGCTGGATGCATGGTTCAGCTCTAAGCCACAACAAAATAATGGCTCCTGGTGGTTCTACCCCTGTAGAGTTTGGAGCGATCTGCTCTGCTCTGGGCCAGTCTTCTTCTGATGTCTTACCTTTATAACCCTTATATCGGTTTCTACACTTGGGTGTGAAGTGGATCTAGTCTAAATTAAAACTCGATTGCCATAGCTTCAGGGAAGGCGAAAAAGAGGGAGAATCTGCCCACTTCAACGCCAGTGAGAACTCTTAAAAAATGTGGCTGCGTAAAGAGCATTTAATCCACGGACTAGTTCTGGTAGCTGATACATTCAACTCCAGGCCTCAAGGGTCGGATTCATGCTTGGTATTCAGAATACCCCTCATTAATATTCATGAGCTAAATTTGCATACCATGATTCTAAATGTATGCACATTTTTCCCCATGAATATTAATGTGGGGTATCCTGAAAACCCTGTCAGGATTCTGGCACTCGAGGCCCAGAGTGGGACAAACCACTCACACTGACTAAACCCAGTCCTACCTCCTTCTGGGAATGATACATTAAGTAACATTGGGCTGGGTCATAGTAACACTGATTATTACTGTGCTTAGAAAAGGAATGAACCCAGCACACAACAATGCATTTTTACTCAGTGGAATCTCGCTTTCCACTTGATTGTGTTAGATGTTCCTGGGCAAATGACTTTTAGTACTGTGCCTCAGTTCACTCATATGACGAAATTGGAGATGTTGAATGTAGTTCACTGTAATAAAGTATGGGAAGCAATATAATTGGGATTCAACAACTAGCTTTATTGTAAGAGCCCCCGATGATGGCAGTCACCCGGAGGTCATGGGCTCACTCACTTGAAAGGTTCTGGAACACAAGAGCACTCCAGAACCCCTACAAGTGCACGGGCCTGCATTAAAAGCAACCACATACAACATTTCCCCTCCTACAAAATGTTAACTTAAAAAACAAGAAGAAAAACAGAGATCACCAACAAGGTGTAGCATCTCAGCTACATGAAGGAAAATGCCTGGCTGAGTAGAGACTTGCCTGACTACATGATGGTTCCATGTGTTCTAATCCTTTGTTGTGGAGATTAGCACGAGCTCTTTGTTTACAGTTTGGAATTGAGAACCTTGTTTGAATATAGACACTATTTCAGCTCTGGCAGGGTGAGCAGTCTCCCTCCTCTTTCCCTGTATAGTTATACTTGAATAAATATTCAGTTAATCATATCCACCGCCGCCCCATGTCCTCTGTTCAGCCCCTAAACATTACAAATTGGCGACGAGGATTCCCTACCTGCAGTTCGGAGCCGCTTCTGCTGTTGTCGGTGCTGAGGCCGCTCCGCTTATGCCCAAGCGTAGTAGCGGCCCCATTCATTCTTTGCCTGCATAAGGTACGTGATGCGAAATCATTCGGCTTGAAATCGGAGCTGAAACCCGGCAGTGACACTGTCCTTAATGTTATATGGACCGCCGTTACACACGGTCATTATACGGACATTAGTGCGTGCGCATGCGCGTTGCAATACATTCACCGGCACATCCGCGTTGAAGGACCGTAATACCTGAAATAGCGGTACATTCTTTTTTTCAATTCATGCTTTGTTTCCCAGTGTCCACGAAGAAAGCTAGATAGTGGTGCATCCGTGTTCCAATTTATTCATATGTTCTCAGTGTCCATAAACAGGCGAGATAAATTCAACGAAATACTGGCACCAGCAACCAAGCACGTTGCATTATTTTTTTGTCAGTCAACTGCTGTCAATGAATTGTTTTTTTGTCACTGCCATGTTGACAACCAGATGATTTGATGCAACAATATTTTTGTGTGATCAGAACACTGTGGAATTTTCTCACTGAGGTATTTCAGGTGGCCCTGGAGGAAGTTAATAAAATAAGAAAATACTCAGCACAGCATATGAGCAAATAAGTGTGTGGGCTCTTGCATCAGCATCATGGCTTTTAGCAGTGTTCCCCCGCGTGCGTTTTTTATGTCTGACACTAGTGAACCGAGCATTCCATGGAAGAGATGGATTAAGTCGTTTGAGCACTATGCTGGAGTAGTATGTGGTGCCAATTGCAGCGCAGAAAAGAGGAAGTCACTTCTGCTGCATTGTTTGGGCTCAGCTGGTCAGGAGAAATACGAAACACTGCCAGAATTGTCGGTGGAAGAAGGTGCTGACATCAATGAATATGAGCGTGCTGTTAAGAAAATTAACAAACATTTTGAGAAGAAGATAAGTATCATTTTAGAGGGATACAAATTTGGGAAAAGAACACAAGAGGTGGGAGAAAGTGTCGAGAAATTCATTACAGCTTTGAGGAAGTTAGCCAAGTCATGCAATTTTAATGAACAGCTTGATGAGAGACTAAGGGACTAGTTTATGCTGGAATGCCGGAGTACTAAAGTGAGAGAAAAGCTCTGGTCAGAAAATGATCCTCCACTGGATACTGCACTTCGTGTGGAAGTAGAACATACAGAAGAGTGTGTGAAAGAATTAGAAAATAAGGTGAAACATATGCAGATTGAGACTAGTGTAGTGTGGGGGTTGGCGTATGAATGATACAGATGGTAAGTTTGTATGTATTTATATAGATATTTATTACAATTACATTAACTATGACAACAAGTATTAATATATGGGAAAGAAAGGAGGGAGCGAGCGAGCTGCGCCATACGAAGATGGAAACTGTTGCCCTTCAACCAGCGTTCCACATTCCACGACCCGAGCGAAGGGCCTGTGTCACTCCTCCACCTTGCTCGTGAACGCATGCTGCCATGGTTGGGTCAGGCATGTCTCTCTCCAACCAGGCAACCCTCCTATCATTCAGTTAGTTGAGATATTACACATCTCCTTTCCTTTATATTGTTCACAGCGAAGAGCTTCAAAAAAAATAAAAAAAAAATAAGAAGACAAAAAAACAAAGAAAAATGAGAGTCACACATAGTCCTCCAAATGAAGGTCACACATAGTCCTCCATCCGTTTAGGCAGTCGATATGGTCATCCCCATCTGGACTTGCGACCGTTGTCTCTGGGACGGATTGACAAGGAGATATCTTTATGCTTAGTTTTGTTCCTAGAAACATCCTTCCTCTCCTTCACATCCAATCCATCACCACCATCCTGACCAACACCTCTCGCATCGATACTGACATACTCTCTGCCATTCCCATTGCGTTTGCCGTTGCTGTCCTCACACACCCAACTCCTCTCAACATTCCAGTCCCTCCCATCTTCCGTTCTGACAGCATGCCTAAAAGCTTCTACCACCCTAATCGGCAAAGACCACTTACATGGGCCCACTCTAAGAGCGGACGGAAGCAAAACTCTCACCAATTTACCCACAACAGAAGTCCTATCATATTTGCTACTAAACCTTTTCCTGTCATAAACCAATTTGTTCCTCTTCTGAACTCCTCTGATCTTCTCACACACACTACCGAAATCCTTCTCCACCCCATTACCTTTGGTATCTAACCACACAGGTGCCAATTTGGTGTTGGCTTTCCTACCCCTACTGAGTTCAAATGGCGAAAGACCTGTGCTGGAATGCAGTCTAAGACGATGAGCAACCACCTTATCTCTGACCGCTTCCTCCCAATCTACACCATTAGACCAAGACATCCTAATAGTCTCTTTCAGAACTTTGTTGAAACGTTTAACTATCCCATTTGTCTGGGGATGATATATCGAGCTTGTTTTATGCTCAATAGAGTATCTTTGGTAGAAATCTGCTACCTCTCTGGACTTGAATTGGGTACCATTATCCGAGAGGATGCTCCCTGGGTAGCCTTCCCTTTTACATATGGTGGAAAGAAAGTCAGTAACTGTTCTCCCCGTAATACTAGATGCTATGAGCACTTCCACCCACCTAGTGAGGAGATCTATAATCACCAGACAATACTTTTGCACACCGATACTACACACTGGGCCTGAAATATCCATGCCAACATCCTTCCATACTCTGTTAGGTATTTCCGTAATCACCATCGGTTGTTTCACACCCACACATTTTGTCTCGCTATTATGACAAAGGATACAATTTCTGATATGTCGTTCTATCTGTAAATCGCATCCTGGCCACCAGAAGTCATTTTTTATTCTTTGCTTGGTCTTTATAATGCCCTGATGGGCTTTGTGGCCTATTTCAATGATCTTCCGGCGTAGACTTGACGGAGGAATCACTTTGTCTCCTCTCATAACAAACTTGTCATGAATATGTAGCTCATCACCAACAGGCCAAAAATCCAACAGGTTTTCACCTTTAAATCTTGACTTGTTCCAAGAACCTTGACAATTTAGTAACCCCTTTAGACTTTTGAGACACTCATCATCTTGTTCAGCACTGTCCCACTCAGACTTTGAAATCGATGCTGCCTCAATACTTAGAACAACTTCCATATCATCTTCCTCATCAATAGTTTCTGAAACATTAGTCAGACGAGAAAGACAATCAGCTGTGACATTTCTTACTCCAGGAACATATACCACTGTGTAATTAAATTCTTGCATCATCATCACCCATCTTCTGATTCTGTTAGAAACTCTGTCCAGACCTTTTGACATGAACACATGAGCCAGTGGTTTGTGATCTGTTCGAAATTCAACCTCATTTCCCCATATAAAACTTCTAAACTTTTCAGCTGCCCACTTTATCGCCAGGGCCTCTTTTTCAATTGCAGCATACGAAAACTCTGCTCCCTTAAGCAACCTAGAGGCAAAAGCAATCACTACTTCACGACCCTTGTCCTCTTGGGTGACAACTGCTCCCAACCCAACATTGCTGGCATCAGTCGGGATGATTATTTTCTTGTTGTTTCAGAAATTCTTCAGGGCAGGAGCTGATCCTATAGCATCCTTAATAAAATTTAACTCCTCTTCACAATCCTCGTCCCATTCAAAACTCCTCCTCTTGAGCAATTCCCGCAACGAAACCGTGCGAGCAGCAAAATCTCTAACAAATTTGGAATAATACTCTGCCATTCCAATAAATGTGCGAACTTCTTCCTTGCTGCACGGTCTTGGCATCTTATTAATAGCATCAACCAGTTGTGGCCTTGGAGAAACTCCTTCCGCAGAAATCTTGTGACCCAAGTACTCTATCTCTGAACAGTTGATTTTGCATTTGTCCTTACTTAGAGTCATACCTGCCCTGTACAGCTTCTCGTACAAATATTGCATCCTCTCGTCATGCACAACTTGTTTCTCGGCATGGACCAGAATATCATCTTGAAAGCAAATCACACCAGCTGCACCTTCAAATAAATTATGCATTACTTTCTGGAACACCGAAGCTGCAGATACCAAACCAAAAGGCATCCTCTTGAACTGATAGAGCCCATCAGGCGTAATGAATGCAGTAAGATTACGGGAATGTTTGTGTAGTTTAATCTGGTGGTATGCAGAAGTCAGATCCAAAGTGGAAAAGAACTTCGAAGGTCCAATTGTGGAGATTATTTCTTGTATATTGGGAAGGGGGTGTCGATCAGGAATGATACATTTATTTAATTCACGCATATCGACACAAATTCTGAGTTTCCCTGATTTCTTCCTTATGATGACGAGTGGCAAAACCGATTCGCTAGCATCAATGCTTTTGATGATTCCCATTTCCTCCATCTTCCTTATCTCCTTTCTGACTTCTTCCCTCATGGAAAGAGGGACACTTCTCAGTTTCTGGGCTACAGAATTATGATTAGGCCTTAATCATATTTCATGAACATAGCCCTTAAGACATCCCACACCATCTCAAAAAACAGCTTGCAACATCTCCGTACTGTTCACTTTATTCATGACAGGATCCTTACTTGGTTCACCCCTATCATTGCTTATAGCAAACACAGAGTCTTCAATGGTAGAGTCTAATTTGACCTGCAGTTTGCTCTGATGTGTCCAATTTAGGAGTGGTGTCCTGCCCATATTTGTGATGTAAATATTCTACCTTTAAACTACAATTTCCCCCAGGACCACCCTATGGTGTTAGTTTTCACTCCACTGTAAGCCCTGGGGTTGATATCAGTCTCATGGAGATACTCATGTTTTTCCTTATTTCATAGGTGCAGTGGCAACAAAGTATATTTGGCACCAGTATCGATCATCATATTTATCTCCACACCGTCGACTGAAACTATGGCTTTGGGACTCTCCAAAACTTCCTCGTCATCATCACGAGTTATGACAAACACACATTCTTCACTTTCTTCTGCTCCGCTATGGCTACTATCTGAATCACCTCCTATCCAGTTCGTAGAGGTATTCCGGAGTCTGCAACACCTTGAATAATGACCTTTTGTCATGCGCAGTAGGAAGGTCAGGCACACCAGGCACACCGCCTTACAGAACACTCATACCCGCGGTGATTCTCTGACACATAACACAGCGAGAATCTCCAAGTCATAGTCAGCCCTTCACATGATCATGCTACCTGTGGTGCGAGGGAAGCGTCACCAACTTCCAGGCTCTGTCAGAGGGCCATACTATTTGTTCCCTTGTTTCCGCCGGCAACTGCCATGGAGATTGCGAGAGGGCTGTAGCAAGAGTAATCGACGACAACTACTTCCTGGTTCCGGGCCGAACTCTCGGTCACGTGCCCTGAGCTCCGCTCACGTGATCAGGAGTCGGCAGGTATAAAAGCGACGCACTTTGAATCACTCGTCGCTTCACAGCTGTTTCGCGACACTGTTTGGCGATTTTGATTCACGTTGGATTCATTTGGTTACAGATCTCAAGCTTACGGATTACGGACTGGGTTTTCTTGTTCCTTGGATTTGGCGTTTGGTTTCTGCTTGGATTTACGGACCTTTTGACTTTAGCTCACGTTTCATGGATTGATTGGATTACCCTTATCTGCTTTGTCAAGTATCCTACGCTCTCCAGAGTTCCTCGAACTGCTACGTTACCACAGTTTTCAGAATACTTCCAAGAATCATCAGGTGGTAGCCAGCGCTGAGTTTCTGGCGCCTTGGCTTTGAAGGATTACCGACGCTTCCCTGCACCACAGCCTCAGAGTTACTGGCAGTTAGAATATAACCCTTGGGTAAGCCCTATTTCAATAACAGTTACATTGTTGACAGTACTGTGTTTGTTTGTACTAATACCTAATTTATTCCACAGCTCAAGGCTCGCACGGGGAGTGGTTTTTTCTTCTCTCCATGTGGAACTTGGGGACAGAGGCCCATATATTCTTCACAACAAGTCCAGTTACGACAGACTGTGAAGCCACGGGTTGTGTTGAATATGGAGGCCGCAGCCGACGACCCCGTGGCTGCATTGGTACAGGCAATCACAGTGTTGAGGGCGGATATGACAGCTGCCAATACCGCCATACATCAGCGGTTAGACCTCATCCAAAGTACTCACAATCCCTTACCCGCTAATTCAGAGTTTGGCGATTTGGCGGCGGCCCCACCAGCAGTAGCACCACCTATTGTTCCCACTGCAGCACCTCAAGTTCCTGTATTGGTGCCCACGCCCTTTCCTTTGGCTGCTCCAGAAAGATTTCATGGGGATCCCCGAAGGTTTCGTACATTCATAAACCAATGCAAATTGCATTTTCTTTGTAGACCTCAGGCTTTTCCCGATTCCACCACAAAGGCAGGATTTACATTATCTCATCTAGCCGGTACAGCTGCCGCCTGGGCAAACCTGTTACTGGAAAACAACAGTCCTGTTCTTTATGATTTTGACTTACTAGTCACAGAAATGTCTCAGGTATTTGACACACGCCACAAGGCCCAATCCCGGGATCTTGAGTTATTGGAATTATCTCAAGGAAAGGGTTCACTCATAGAATATATTGCCCGATTCAATCAATTGGCCGCTGAGACCTCTTGGCCTGAAGCAAAGAAAGCAGTGGTGTTTTACAGAGGACTCAGTAATTCCATGAAGGACGCTATGGCTGTCATACCTTCTCTGCCCACACAACATGTTGAACTAGTTGACCTCGCCCTACAGATAGACGCACGGTGTTCTGAACGTAAAAATGAAGCAGGGTTTTCTAATACAGTTCAGACCTCCTCTTCCACAGATACAGGTGGTGAACCCATGCAGATAGGCGGAATCCGCAGTCCAATTTCCCAAATCGAGCGAGAACGCTGTAGAACGGACAACGCCTGTTTTTATTGTGTCTTAAATGGTCATTTTGTAAAGACATGTCCTCGGCGTCCCAAGACTAAAAATTCGGTTTTTCAGACTGCTCGACCCTAGATTCGAGGGCCGGATCGAGCAGTTCATCCACTCCCTCAGAAATGACACCTGCTTTTGGGAGGGTTAGGCCAGTGGTGGTACAGGCTACTTTGAAACCCACTCCAGAGGTCACTCACACAGTTTCTATTGTTATTGATTCAGGTGCCACAGGCAATTATGTTGATATAATATTGTCTAAGTCATTGAATCTACCCCTGGTTACCTAGCAACACCCAGAACCTGTACATGCAGTTGATGGCACAGCATTGATTTCCGGTCCGATCAGACAACAAACTGCCCCAATCACCATGAATATACAGAACACCCATCAGGAAGTGATTTCCTTTGACTTAATCTCGACACCACAGTTCGGGTTGATATTGGGTATTCCGTGGTTGAAACAACATAATCCCCTGATTGACTGGAAGTCTGGGCATGTTCATTTTAAGTCGGAAATATGTCAACATTTTTGCCTCACCGCACCCGAAGGCATTGATTCACCCCCACGTGCTTTGGGGGCCATAGCACAACTCACGTTGAACGATGACACTTCTTCTTCATTATCAGAGCCACACTTGGTGGGGGCGGTTGTAACTGGCATTCCTTCTGAATACCAAGATTTTCAGGAAGTTTTTGATAAGGGTTCTTCTGAAATTCTACCTCTGCATCGCCCTTATGATTGTCCTATTGACATAATTCCTGATTCCATCATTCCTTCAGGGCGCATTTATTCACTATCTCCCTCAGAGGAACAAGCTCTCAAGGATTACATCCAAAAGGCCCTAAAAATTGGTCACATACGCCCTTCTACCTCATCAGCGGCCAGCCCTATTTTTTTGTTCCCAAAAAGGAGGGCGATTTACGTCCTTGCGTGGATTACCGCCGCTTGAATTCCATCACCATAAAAAACCGGTATCCTATCCCTTTGATCCCTCCATCGTTGGATAGATTAAGTCACGCCACTGTCTTTACAAAACTCGATCTCTGTGGAGTATATAACTTGCTTAGGATTCACCCCGGAGACGAATGGAAAACTGCTTTTTGTACTCGATATGGGCTGTGTGGTTATGCCCTTTGGGCTTTGTAACGCCCCCGCCACACTTCAACGGTTCATGAACCAGATATTCCATGACTTGCTGGATGTATGTGTAGCGGTATATCTAGATGAAATTCTCATTTTTTCACAAAACCTAAAGGAACATGTGACACACGTCCGCAAGGTTTTGTCCCGTCTTCGCCCAAAATTCACTTTTTGCTAAACCTGAGAAGTGTCAGTTTCATGCTGACAGTGTGGAGTTCTTGGGATTCCATATTATGCCCGGGGGTCTATCCATGAATCATTCTAAAGTTTGTGCTGTGTTGGATTGGCCGAAGCCCAGTAATCTTAAGGCATTACAATCATTTCTGAGTTTCTCAAATTATTACAGGCGTTTTATTCAGGATTTTTCCTCCATTGTAACACCCCTGACTGCACTAACCAGTCCCAAAGTGCCTTTTGTATGGCTAGAAGAACATCAGACAGCTTTTGACGCATTAAAGACAGCGTTTACTACTGCCCCCGTTCTGAAACATCCCGATCCAGAACTCCCTTTCATAGTGGAAGCAGGTGCATCCTCATTTGCCCTAGGCACAGTGTTATCCCAGCATTGCCCTTATTCAGGTCAATTACATCCAGTGGCCTTTCATTCCCGAAAATGTTCCCCTACCGAAAGCCATTACACTGTCACGGAAAAAGAATTATTAGCCATCAAAGATGTCTTTCAGGCTTGGCGACATCATCTATTAGGGGCCAGATATCCTATCATGGTATTCACAGATCGCCGTAATATCCAGGATTTAGCCTCACTCAAGTGTATCAATAGCCGGCAGGTGCGATGGCATTTATTCTTTGCGGCCTTCGACTTCCAGATCAAACATAGATCAGGCTTGTCCCATGGAAAGGCAGATGCACTATCACGTTCCCCTGGCGGAGTCTCCCTACCTGTTTTTCCGGAAACTCTATTAGACCAACATGTCATTTGTCTATGTACACCTCCTTTACCACTACTGAAATCGATTCGAACATGGGTTTCACTACATCCTGAACAAGTCTCAGAGTGGAATCCAGTGTTTCATGATGGTTTACCTTTCATCCAGAATAAATTATGGTTACCAACAACAGAGACCCGCAACTTTGCTCTGGAATGGTCCCATGACAGTGCTATCAATGGACATCCTGGACAAAAGAGGACGTTGGATCTCCTCAAACGCTGGTGTTGGTGGCCATCCATGAAACACGATGTTGAGGGCTATGTGAACACATGTGCAATATGTGCCCAGTGTAAGCATCGTCGGGGGCGTCCAGTAGGCCTTTTACATCCTTTGCATGTACCCCCTCGACCCTGGCACACAGTGTCGATGGATTTTGTGACGGATTTACCCCGAACCAAGGGCTTCGACACAGTTTGGGTGGTGGTGGATTCTTTTCCTAAACTTGCTCGATTTATTCCCTGTTCTGGCATACCGTCCACCCCAACCCTGGCCAACCTACTCTTTAAGTCTGTCTTCTGTCTTTTTGGGCTACCCACGGTTATCATCTCGGACAGAGGGCTGCAATTCACGTCTCAGATCTGGCGGGCGTTCACAGGTCTCCTGGGCATTGATTCCCGTTTCTCATCCACCTATCATCCAGAAACAGATGGCCAGACTGAGAGGGTGAACCAGGCCATGGAACAGTATTTACGCTGTCTCATCTTACAGCACCAACAATCATGGTTAAATGTCCTACACCTTGCTGAATTCGCTTACAATAACTCCTTGCACACCTCCACTGGTTCTTCTCCCTTTTATGTTCTGTATGGTCACATCCCCGTACCTTGCCTGTTCCTGATTTCACACTTTCTGTTAATCCCACTCCGGTTGCTTGTGCCCGTGACCTATCGGCTATTCATGCCCAGACACTCACTCATCTTCGCAAGGCTCAGGCATCGGCCAAGTCTGCGGCTGATAGGCAGAGGGCTGTGGCACCTTCCTATTCTGTGGGGGACAGGGTTTGGCTTTCTTCACGTCACCTCCGATTACCAGGGTGTCGCAAATTACTTCCCCGTTTTGTGGGACCTTATAGGATTTCTGCTGTGATCAATCCGGTGGCTTATCGCCTCTCTGTTCCCTCTTCCTGGCGCATCCATCCTGTGTTTCATACCTCCTTGTTAAAACCTTGCCCCAATCCTACCCATCTTCGATCTGCCCCGGGACCCGTTTCTGTGGGTAGTTCTGAGGAGTATGAGGTGTCGAACATTCTGGGGTCCCGTGTGGTTAGAGGTGGTCTCCAGTATCTTGTGGACTGGGCGGGTTTTGGCCCGGAGGAGCGATGTTGGATTCCTGAGGCAGATGTCCATGCCCCACGGCTGGTTTCTCGTTTCCACCTGGACCATCCCGCATGCCCACGTGGTCGTGGGCCATTGGGGCGGGGGCTGTGTCATGCGCAGTAGGAAGGTCAGGCACACCAGGCACACCGCCTTACAGAACACTCATACCCGCAGTGATTCTCTGACACATAACACAGCGAGAATCTCCAAGTCACAGTCAGCCCTTCACATGATCACGCTACCTGTGGTGCGAGGGAAGCGTCACCAACTTCCCGGCTCTGTCAGAGGGCCATACTATTTGTTCCCTCGTTTCCGCCGGCAACTGCCATGGAGATTGTGAGAGGGCTGTAGCAAGAGTAATCGACGACAACTACTTTCCGGTTCCAGGCCGAACTTTCAGTCACGTGCCCTGAGCTCCGCTCACGTGATCAGGAGTCGGCAGGTATAAAAGCGAGGCACTTTGAATCACTCGTCGCTTCACAGCTGTTTCGCGACACTGTTTGGTGTTTTCGATTCACGCTGGATTCATTTGGTTACAGATCTCAAGCTTACGGATTACGGACTGGGTTTTCTTGTTCCTTGGATTTGGCGTTTGGTTTCTGCATGGATTTACGGACCTTTTGACTTTAGCTCACGTTTCATGGATTGATTGGATTACCCTTATCTGCTTTGTCAAGTATTCTATGCTCTCCAGAGTTCCTCGAACTGCTACGTTACCACAGTTTTCAGAATACTTCCAAGAATCATCAGGTGGTAGCCAGCGCTGAGTTTCTGGCGCCTTGTCTTTGAAGGATTACCGACGCTTCCATGCACCACAGCCTCAGAGTTACTGGCAGTTAGAATATAACCCTTGGGTAAGCCCTATTTCAATAACAGTTACATTGTTGACAGTACTGTGTTTGTATTAATACCTAATTTATTCCACAGCTCTGGGGTCCTCGCGGCGTCTGGTCCTGCGAAACAACAACAACCACCTGTGGCCTCAAGGCTCGCATGGGGAGTGTTTTATTCTTCTCTCCGTGTGGAACTTGGGGACAGAGGCCCATATATTCTTAACAACGAGTCAAGTTACGACACCTTTACCTTTGCACTTGCTGCAAATGATCTTCAAAGCTGGTCGATCTGGGTCATCGGCCCAGTGGTTGGTACTGTCACACCTATAACACTTTCCTTGGCGTCTCCTCCTCAGATTCATGGACTGCTTGTCAGGACTATCTTTTCTGTTCCAATCACTCACGGCTCCCTTATGACTAGTCTTGTGTTTCCCTTTATCAGGTTGCGATGACCCATGCTGTCTGTTAGATACTTTCCCTCTCGGAGAGATATTATTGACCATGGATATGGAGTCGCCTTCTTCAGCAGCATTATCAGACGCCCTGACAGATTTAGTGTTGCAATTCTCAAGTTTCATACATATCATCTTATTTTCCAATTCCTTCACACATTCCTCTGTATGTTCCACTTCCTTCGCTACAAGAAGTACTGCGTCCAAGGATGGATCATTTTCTGACCAAAGTTTTTCTCTCTCTTTGGTACTACGACATTCCAGCATAAACTGGTTCCTAAGCCTTTCATCAAGTTGCTCATTGAAATTGCATGACTTGGCTAGTTTTCTCAGGGCAGTAATAAACTTCTCAACGCTTTCTCCCTCCTCTTGTGTTCTCTTTCCAAATTTATACCTTTCCAAAATAATGCTTATTTTTTTTTCAAAATGTTTGTCAATCTTCTTGACAGCATATTCATATACACTCAACTCAGAACCTTCTTCACTTGACAGCTCTGGCAAATTTTCATATTTCTCTTGACCAGCTGGGCCCAGGCAGTGCAACAACAACGACTTCCTTTTTTCTCTGTTGCATTTGGGGCCGCAAACAACTCGGCATAATGCTCAAATGACTTTATCCATCTCTTCCACGGAACACTAGGTTCATCAGTACTTGGCATAAAAACGCAGGCGGGGGCAGACTGCTGAAAGCCATGTTGCACTAAGGCGATAGAAGATATAAAACTAATGCTGTGTTGTAGAATGTTGTTTAAAGAGTCCTTGATGCATAAGACAACTATCGCTGTGACGCCTGATATGTTTGCTTCTGGGTTGGAACCAATACTGCCTTGCAATTTTTGCAGTTCAGTACGAAAGCAGCTGTGGCAGTACACTGAGGTTTGAATGTCAGTATCCTTGTACACATAAAGTTCATGAAATCTCTGTGTTTAATCTTGTTAGCTTTCACAAATTAGCTTGCACAAATGGCTTATTGGTGCCAACTTTGCATGTTATTTTCTTTTACAGGTATAGTGTCAGTGATTAAGAAATGCGCGCTGTGCCTTTAAATATAGCTCAGTGTACACTTGAAGCCGTGTAAAATCCCCCGTTGGATGCTCGCATTACATTGTAGCAGAAAACAGGCGATCCGAAAAACTTGCGTATATGCCTTTAAAATATTCACAGGTTGCACAACAGAGCAGACGATGAGTGCGCATGCGCGCTGGACGAACAGGAAGATAAAACAAAACAAGCTGTGCAACGGCCGACACCTTAAATGGCACACCAGCGGTGATCCTGTTAATCGTTAGTGACACCAGCAGAGAACATGAGAGCACAAAAAGAAGCGCGTTACCTTCAGGGCACACAGGGGCCGCTGCAACGCTCGGGCATGAGCGGAGCAGCTCCGTATGAATCAGCTGGTCACAATCACCGAGAAATCCTCGTCGCCAATTGTAGTGTGGGGGTTGGCGTATGAATGATACAGATGGTAAGTTCGTATGTATTTATATAGATATTTATGACAATTACATTAACTATGACAACAGGTATTAATATACGGGAAAGAAAGGAAGGAGCTAGCTGCGCCATACGAAGCTGGAAACTGTTGCCCTTCAACAGGCGTTCCACATTCCACGACCCGAGCGAAGGGCCTGTGTCACTCCTCCACCTTGCTCGTGAACGCATGCTGCCATGGTTGGGTCAGGCATGTCTCTCTCCAACCAGGCAACCCTCCTATCATTCAGTTAGTTGAGATATTACAACTAGTAATATTAAGCCTGCTAAGGTTTCAACCAATAACACTGAGCAAACTGAGTCCATATCTATGATCAACAATTGCTCCGTCAGACGCAAGATGCCAAATAGACAGTATAAGTCATCACAACCTGATAGAGGGAAGTATAAATCAAATTAAAAAGGATTGGTTAATGACCAAACCAGGAAAGGTAGTCCTGACAAGCAATACACAAGCTCCAGAAGGAGACGCCAAGGGCGGTGTTACAGGTCTGATAGTGTCAACCACTGGGCCGATGACCCAGAATGCCCTGCTTTGAAAATTATATGCAGCAAGTGCAAAGGCCATTACTCGAGGTGCTGCAGATTCCGGAATAATTCCACTGATTGGATAGGAGGCAATTCGGACAGTGGTCATAGTTGTGGAGAAGAAGGCGAAGAATGCGTATTTGTCATAACTGGAGATGATGATGAAGAAGTCCTTGAGAGTCCCAAAGCCATGGTTTCAATTGATGGTGTTGATTTGAATATGATGATTGATACCGGCGTGAAATACACGTTGCTGCCACAACACCTATGGAACAAGGATAAACATGAATACTTGCACGAGACTGATATCAATCCCAGAGCTTATGGTGGGGTGAAAATTGACACCATAGGTTGGTTTTGGGGGAAATTGAAATTTAAAGATAGGAGAGCCAAAGGCAAAATCTTTATTACTAATGTGGGCAGAACACCGCTTTTAAGTTGGACTCACCAGAGCAAATTACAAGTAAAAGTAGATTCCACGATTGAGGAATCGGTTTTTGCTGTCAGCAATGATGATAGTAAGCCGGAAAATGTCTGTGTTGCAGCTAAAGAGGATACCATGGGGATCATGGAAGGTGTTTTTCGTGATGATGTAGGATGTCTTCAGGGTTATGTGCATGAAATACAGCTGAAACTAAACCATAATCCTGTTGTCCAGAAGTTGAGAAATATTCCTTTTTCTATGCGTGAAGAAGTCAGAAAAGAGATAAGGAAGATGGAAGAAACAGGAATCATTGAAAGTATTGATGCAAGTGAATGGGTTTCGTCACTCGTGGTTATTAGAAAGAAATCTGGAAAACTCAGAATTTGTGTAGATATGCGTGAATTGAACAAGTGCGTTGTTCCTGATCGACATCCCCTCCCAAACATACAAGAAATAATATCAACAATTGGGCCGTCAAAGTTTTTTTCCACTTTGGATTTGACATCCGCATATCACCAAATTAAATTACATAAACGTTCCAGGCATCTCACTGCATTTATTACGCCGGATGGTCTGTATCAGTTCAAGAGGATGCCGTTTGGATTGGTGTCTGCGGCGTCTGTTTTCCAGAAGGTGAGGCATAATCTGTTCAAAGGTGCAGTTGGTGTGATTTGCTTCCAAGATGACATTCTAATTCATGCTGACAACGAGAAATTGCACGATGAGAGACTGCAGTATGTATGCCAGAAGTAGTACAAAGCAGGCATGACTTTAAGTAAAGATAAATGTAAAATCAACTGTTCTGAAATAGAGTATTTGGGACACAAGATATCTGCTGAGGGAATCTCTCCCAAACCACAATTAGTTAACAACATCAATCAAATGCCAAGGCCAAGCAACAAAGAGGAAGTTCGCACATTTATTGGAATGGCTGAGTATTATTCTAAGTTTGTTAAGGATTTTGCAATTCACACTGTTCCACTACGGGAAGTACTCAAAGAGAGGAGCTTTGAGTGGAACGACGACTGTGAGGAAGAGTTCAATTTCATTAAAGATGCTATAGGGTCAGCCCCAGCATTGAAGAATGTTTGCAGTAGCAGGAAAACGATCATTACAACTGATGCAAGTAATGTTGGACTGGGTGCTGTGGTCTCTCAAGAAGATAGAGGTCATGAGGTATTAATTGCATTCGGTTCAAGGTTACTGAAAGGAGCTGAGTTGTCGTATGCTGCAATTGAAAAAGAAACTTTGGCGATCAAATGGGCAGCTGAGAAGTTCAGAAGTTTTATATGGGGGAACGAAGTAGAATTCCGCACAGACCATAAACCATTGACTCATGTTTTTATGTCGAAAGGTCTCCAATAGAATCAGGAGGTGGGTAATGCTTCTTCAGGAGTTCAATTACAAGGTGCTTTATGTGCCGGGAAAAAAAAATGTTACAGCTGACTGTTTGTCCCGTCTAACAAATGTTTCGGAAGTCAATGATGGAGAAGAGGTCATGGAGGTTGTTTTGAGCATTAAAGCGGCATCAATCTCCATCAATCTCCAAGACTGAATGGGACAATACTGAAAGAGATGATAATACTTTCAAAAGTTTGAAGGAACTACTTAAATCTCAAGGTTCTTTGAACAAGTCAAAATTTGAAGATGCGAATTTGATGGGATTTTGGGCTGTTGCAGATGAGTTGCATGTGCATGACAGATTCATAATGAGTAAAAGTTTACGCCAGAATGTCATCGAACTTGGACATGAGGGCCACCAGTGTATCGTAAAGACCAAACAAAGGATAAGAAATGACTTTTGGTGGCCCGGATGTGATTTGCAGATTGAACGCTACATTAGAGACTGTATCCTTTGCTGTAATGATGAAAGAAATTGTGTGGGTGTGAAACAATCGATGGTGATTACTAAGATCCCGAGCAAATATGGAAGGATGTAGGCATGGATATTTTGGGTCCTGTGAATAGCAGTGGTGTGCAGAAATTTTGTTTGGTGGTTATTGATCTACTCACCAGGTGGGTGGAAGTTTTGATTGCACCTAGCATTACTGGGAAAACTGTGACCGATTTCTTGTCTGTTATCTGTGAGAGGGAAGGATACCCAGGGAGTATTCTTTCTGATAATGGTACTCAATTTAGATCCAAGGAAGTGGCAGATTTCTGTGTCAAATATTCAATTGAGCATAAAAGAAGTTCCATATACCACCCCCAGACTAATGAGGATGGTATATGGAGCAAGTTATTCAACAAGTTATTGAAAGATACCATCAGAATGGCTTGGCCCAATGGTAAGAATTGGGAAGAAGAGGTCAAGCAAAGGGTGATTGCTTATCGCTTCACACCACATTCTAGCACAGGTCTTTCTCCCTTTGAACTTAGTAGAGGTAGGGAGGCCAATACTAAATTAGCCCCTTTATGGTTAGATAACAAAGGCACTAGGGTAGAGAAGGATTTTACCACGGTATGTGAGAAGATCAGAGGAGTGCAAAGGAGGAACAAGGCCAATTTTGATAAGAGGGGACGCAATGACAAGTATGATAAAGTTTCAGTGGTGGGAAAGTTGGTTAGGATATATCTTCCCTCTGCTCTCAGGGTGGGACCATGCAAGTGGTCTAGTCCTATCAGAGTCATAGAAGCATTTTGGCATGCTGTCAGAACGGAAGATGGAAGGATTTGGAATGTTCAGAGGATTTGGGTATGTGAAGATAGTAAGTATGACAGTAGTTGTAGCGAGAATTTCAGTTTGGGTGTGAAAGATGGAAACAGTGGCGTTTGTAATGATGATGGAAGAAGGGGAGTGAAGAATGTGTCTTGGGGTAAAACAATACCGAGAAATGTTTCCTTGTCAGTTCCTTCCAGAGATATTGGTGGCAAGTCCAGATGGGGAAGATCATATTGTTTACCAAAACGGATGGAAGACTATGTGTGACTTTATTTCATTGTTTTTTTTGCATTCTTTTTTATTTTTAATTTTTGTTTTTTTGCTCTCAATTCCTGTACGTTGTAAAATGTAAAATGTGTAGCATCTCAGCTACATGAAGGAAAATCCAACTTCTTTCTTCTTCTGAATACATTCCTCCATTCGTACAACGTCATTGCAGGACTATCTCTTCCCATCATCTAATATTACTGACTTCCTCGAGCAACTTATCACTTTTTGCGGGGACCTATATTTTGGCTCTCCTTTCATCACTTTCTTAGGCTCCTTCACACATACCCAGTCCCCATCTTTGATCTTACTCTCCACCACACCATTTCTGCGGTCATAGTACGCCTTGTACTTGGCTTGTTTTTCCTTTACTCTCCTTATAATGTCACTGATATCAATTTGTCTATGGGTATTGGCAACCAGCCATGCAGGCCTCAATCTGTTCGACACCGACCTTCCCCTCATCATGGTGAATGGTTCTTCCTCCGTCGCCGAATGCGGGGTTGTCCTATATGCGTTGAGGGCTTCCCTCAATGCCTCTCTCCACGGAAGTGCATTTGCAAGGGCAAGTTGAATGATATTCTTAACAAAACCGTTCATCCTCTCTATGAGTCCATTTGCCATGGGATGATACAACAATGTGGTCCTACGTTTGTTCTATCGCTCTCTCCCTCAAAAATGACTGGAACTCTGTTGATACAAATTGGACCCCATTGTCAGACACCACTTCTAGCGGGTCCCCTTCCCTATTGAAAATGTAAATCAAAAACTTCACTATCTTCCCCGCTGTGACAGTACCCTCAACAATACCCCACTCCACCCATTTTGAGGTATAGTCCAAAAGGACAATAATATACATTTTCTGGGGATCTAGATTGTCATATGGTCCCATAATATCAATTGCCAATTTAGACCACACTTGTCCTGGAATCTCTACAGGTTGCAAAGGGGTCTTCTTCACATTCCTTCCTTTTTCACTGGCAGCGCATGTTATACAGTCTCTGACAGCCTCTTTCATTTCTTTCCACATACCAGGCCAATAGTAGCTTCCCCTGACCCTCCTTTTTGTGAGACTCCTGCCTAGATGGCCTTCATGTGCCAAATTGATTATCTTTCATCTTAATTCCACAGGAGGGATAATTCGGTCTCCACTGTATACACATGTCGGGTCCATTGAAATCTCATCCCTTATTTGAGAGTACATGCCAATACACTGGTCAATTTCCTTCCACTCGTTCTGGAGTGCTTGTCTGAGGCTGACCTGTTCTGCATCGTCGGTCACAGCTTTAGTCCACTCCTCCTTCCCTATGTCGGGATTCACAGTTGCGACAATGCCCTCTGATTTGAAGTCTCCACAGGATTCTTCATCATAATCTCTGCTGTCCCATGGCAGTCTCGAAAAGTAATCAGCCACCATGTTCAATTTACCCAGAGTGTAACTTATACTCAGATTGTATTGCATTATATCCAACACCCATCTCCGTATTCTTGGTGAGATCAGGTTCAGTGTTTTGGACTAATGTGTATCAAGGGTTTGTGATCTTCTGTGTTCAGCAGTATTGGAAAACCCCATATGAGATTTCTGAAATGCTCTAAAATCCATTTCACCCCCAGCGCTTCTCCTTCAATAGTTGAGTAATTCAGCTCTGCACCTCTCAAAATCCTCGAGGCATATGCAATGGGAACCAAGCCTTTTTCCTGGATCTGTTCTAGCGCACCCCCTAGTCCAACTTTACTGGCATCTACAGAAATCACTGTCTTGGCCTTACAGTCAAACGTGGCCTTACAGTCAAACGTGCTCAACGTGGGCGCTTTATTGATGTCTTTATTTATTTGCTCAAACTCCTCCTTACATGCCTCTGACCATGTAAAGCTGGCAAATGTTTTCATTAGTTCCCTCATGCACTTACTCTTTTCAGTGTAATGGGCTAGGAATTTGGAGTAATATTCAGTCATCCCTAAACAACTCTGCAATTGATCTCTGATGCAAGGTTCAGGAATGTTCAAAATCGAGTTCACTAACTCCTTCTTGGGTTTTATCCCTTCAGCATTTATTGAGTGTCCAGGATCAAATGCTTCCTTCTTTTCGATCTTGCACTTTTCTATTTTCAATGTGAGACCCCTCTCCTGAATAACTTGTATCACCCCCATCAGCTTGGCATCGTGTACCTCTTCCGTTTCAGCGGACACTAGGATATCATCCGGAAGCAGTAGACTCCTTTAAGGACCCTAAAAAGATGCATCATGAGTCTCTGAAAAAAGGCTGCAGCTGAGGCCAGGCCAAATGGCATTCTTTTGAACATGAACGCCCCGAGTGGGGCGACGAATGAGGTCAGATGTTTAGACTCCTCATCAAGCATGATCTGAAGATATGCTGAAGACAGGTCTGATGTTGTGAAATATTTTGAAGGGATCATGGTTGCCAGCAGTTCACCAATATTAGGCAAAGGATGCCTGTCCACCCAGATGTTTGTGTTTAGATCCCTGAGATCAACACACATCCTAATAGCTCCTTCAGGTTTCTGAACCAGAACAATTGGGGAGAGCCACTCTGAACTCTCTATGGGTTCGATTATTTCTTGCTCACAAAGCCTGGTGAGTTCCTTTTGTAGGGCATCTCTTGTTCCAACCGGAATATCCTCACTTTGTGTGCCACTGGTTTAGCCCCTTTCTTAAGGATTATTTTGTGTTGAAAACCTTTTAATAACCCAATTGACTCATTGAACACTCTGGGAAACTTTTTGCTAGAGCATCATTGGTATTACAGTCGTCCGCCAATATGCTCAATATGGGGACCTCTTCACCTGGACGGATCTCGATCTGCAAAGTGGCCTGCTCCCACCATCCTACCACAGATGACCCATTTTCTGCTACATATAATTTGCAAAATGTTTCTCTGCCGTTAAAACATAGCTTTACCCATGTGTAACCAATGATATTTATCGCTGTCTTACCATAACCCGTTGCCCTTACTCTAGTACACCGTAACTCTTCAAGCTTCCCACGTAAATCTGTAACAAAAGTGTCAACATCCACAATGGTGTAGGGTGAACCTCTGTCCACCATCACCTGCAAAGACGCATCGTTGATTTGCATGTCCACCCATGGCCCTCTACTTCCATCATTGGGCATAACGGTAAGGATTTGTACATCTTCTATGCTGTTGCTGGCAATGGACAACAGTCTGTTGGGGCTCTTAACTTCCTCCAGCACCCTAACAGTGTTCTGCAAAGCTTTATTTTGGGGTTGTTGTCTGAGCCTGTTCTTTCCTCGGACATTCTTGCATACTTTGGCAAAATGCCCCACATAGCCACATCTGTAGCATTCAACAGCAAACGCTGGACATTGCTTCTCAACATTGCTGTGTCTGTTCCACCCACATTTTTGGCATCGATTTTGAAACTTATAACTCGTTTCTCTCTCTTTCCTGGTGTTTACTTTAGAGTTGTTTGTGGTGACTCTTTTTATCAATGCTGTTAGAGACTCTTCACTATCCTCTTTCTTTTCTTCTTTGATGCATTTAATTTCCCTGACATCATCCCTTTCCTGCCTCTCTCTCATGCAACGTTCCCCTAGTTCCATTGTTCTGGCAATCTCTAGCGCTTGCTCTAAAGAAGGTTCCTTTGCTTGCCAGAGCCTCTGTTGGATGTGAGAGTCTGCTACATTTAAAACCAACTGGTCTCTTAAGTACTCATGTGCAATTCCTGTGAATCTGCATGTGGACATAAGGCTCCTCAGCGCTGCCAATTATGCATCAATGGATTCATTTTTTAATTGCCGTCTTGAAAAAAAACGGTACCTTTCCAACACAATGTTGACTTTATTCCCTAAGTGCTTAGCCAACTTGCCTAAAGTACTCTCAAATTTCCTGTTGGTGTCTCCTGATCCACCTTCAGATTAGGATCAGGTAGTGCACGCAATATGGCCTCTTTTAAATCATCGCTGAATTTAGCTCCCCCAATCGTCCTCAGATACACTTGGAAACCATCAATCTACTGTTCCCATGGACAAATTTGGTTCCCTGGATGTGGGAGGAATTGAGCTGGCGCAGTTACATGCTGCATCTCTGCTGATTTGGTGTTGCCTTATGAACCACAGTGCTCTTGGGTGAATGCAGTGTTTATTTTATGTTTGTACAGTTTTATCTGGAGCAAGTGTGATATTGCTTGCTTTGATAGAATTGTCTCTTGTAGTGTAGTTGCACGTTCTCTCTTTCCTTCTCTTATTAATTTTTATTTCTGCAGATGTCGTGACAGTAACAGCTGCTCGCACGAGGCTTGTGCAAAACTCAACTTGCCCAGTCCTGCCGCTTATATCGAAACATAACTCATTACAGTCCTCCTTAGTGTACGAGGCTCCGTACTATGGTTGTCATGGCAACCATGTATACAGCCCCAAGATGGCCGCCACTTTGTATGCACGCCCTATGGTCCTTTTCTCTAACGTCGTGGCTTCACCCGTTTGCTGATGCACATTCAAAAGATGCACCCGGTACGTTGAGCTCTTTACTTTATATATATTTTTCTCCACTTATCTGCTTTGCACAGAAACAGTACCTGCATCGTGCAGAATGCTGCCTGTTCCTTTCACTCCGTTCCGAGGGTGCGTTCCCCAGAGTCCGTCGCACAACGGTCAGCTCTCTGCTGCGTAGCCTTCACACTCGCACACAAGCGTTGCACCACAGGACTTCCGAGGGGGCTCACTGCTAGTCCTTGTCGCCAATTCTAAAAAAGTATGGCTGGCAATATAATTGGGATTCAACAACTAGCTTTATTGTAAGAGCCCCTGGAGGATGGCAGCCATCTGGAGGTCATGGCCTCACTCACTTGAAAGGTTCTGGAACACAGGAGCACTCCAGAACCCCGCAAGTGCATGAGCCTGCATTAAAAGTAACCACATAGAACATTCACCCAGTCCTGTTAAGAGCTACATGAAACACAAGACATTTGTAGCCTTAGGGCTGAACCTTGCTCTCTCACTCATACAGCAACGGGCAGAGCAGACAGAAGGTTTTAGTGGAAGTCGAACTAATGGTGGGCAGCCACAAGGGAGAGAGCTTAAAGACTCTCTCATCTAAGTGTGGCTGCCATAGAGATGTTCCCCTAGCACAGTGTGCAAATCGTTTCCAGACTCCAATCCCTTAGATCCAGTTAGCAAATCATTGGTGGATCAATGATCCTTCCAACCCCTCGCACCTGTGAGAAACATGAAGGTATCTCCCTAGCTAGTCCCCGTGGATCTGTCATCTAGGTGGCCAGGACACGGCCATCGCTATTGGATGCAATTCATGGGGGTGAACCAGTGAGGGAGGATCACCTGGATGGGGGGTGACGCGGTATTCCCCTTACTTTAACACCTTTTCCCCATCCTTTTTCGTAGGATGTTCCAAACCACTGCCCCCCCTTCCAACACAAGCACTTTCACATAACACAAAAGACAACAGACTAACACCAGAGCGGTTTACCTGACATGTCCCAATACAAGGGTCAGGCAAAGTCAGGCAATTGATCTGAATCGCACACACCCGACGGCCCTTTCCCTTCTCCACAAGGATAAAAGGTGGAGCCAGGGAGCACAGTACGAGCAAGGCGAGTACGGCAGACAGCACAATGAGACGGCTAACACGCAGCAGTTCAAGAGAAGGAGAAAGGCAGCAGGAATCAAGAGGGTGGCAAGGAGAGAAGTGACCTTGCCCTTTTCGTCCCAGACCTGCAGAGCCTTCGTGGAAGAGAGCCTAAGACCGCAAACAATGGCACAAGTGTCCTGCAGCAGATGTCAGCGGTACACGGGGCAAACCTATGCCGATAAGCAGGAGTGAGGGAAGCTCCTGCACCCGTGGTCCTGGCATTGACTCCAGAGAGGCAACAGCCAAGCGGTTCATCACAGTCGGAGGGTCGAGGGGAGAATCGACAAGAACCAGGCTGTTTTGAATGAGAAGCGCCAAGTGGCAACTTTGAACCAAGTTTAACAAACTTTGAATGAACTGTAAAAAGGTGAAAGGGGAGACCAGCTGCAAAGGGAAACCGGCAACACCTGGGTGCAAATTCAAGAGACACTGGTCGAGCAAGTACCAGAAGGCCATAGCAGGGCCAGCAAAATATGTCCAAATGGTCATCGACAGTGTCGAGCAAAAACCCTGTACAATCGAAAGACTTTGATCTAAAAGCACTTTGAAAGCAAGGGAAGTGATTCCCATATTGAGAGAAAGCAAGGGATGTGACTCCCACATTGAGAGAAAGGAAGGGAAGTGAATCCTGCATCGAGAGAAAGCAAGGGAAGTGAATCCCGTGACATTTGAGAGTTAAGTGAATATTAAACTGTGATGAACAATTGAGAAGGGTCAGCGCCCAGAAGAAGGGGAGCCAGGGGTGAACCCATCACCCAGCGAACACTGGCACAAACTTTCATTTGGTTAAAGGAACTTTTGTTTTTTGACCACCTGAGGCCTCGAAGGCAAGAGACTTTCACAGGAAACGAGACTTGGCCATCGACTGTCCTGAGAACTGCCATTGGAACTGTCGTCTAGTGCTGGAGAAGCCCGGGACTGTACTGTGCTCCAAGCTCCCATCTTGCCCTGGGTCCAAAACGTGGGCAAGGGAGAGCCAGGCTACCGCATCTTGACATATTATTTGAGAACACTTCTTTCGTTTCTTGAGAATCATCCCCTTTTTTTTTATTCATTTTGAGGTTGGCAATAGGTTTCTTAGTATAGGCCCTTCTTATTTTGACACAGCCCCACTAGGACTGCCTTATTTTTCATTTGATAGTCAACGCTTGCTCCCATCTTAGATTTAGGTTTGGGATAGGCGTTTTTCCACCCTGCATACAGAATTCATTGTTCAATAAACACCCTTGAACTGTGATCACTTGTGTCTGTCTTACTTGTTGTCAACATGAGTTCCTCACACACACCCAAACCCCAGCTTCTCTTACCTTGTTTGACCATCACGTTTGCATGCTGTTGGAGGGTGGGATTTTCAGGCTGTGGCAGCACTTCTCCATTTCCCTGCTATGAAACCATCTATCAGTCTGACTCAGGTTACTACTATTCACGTTCAGGTGGTGGCTGGGGTGGCCTGACCGAGGTGTTTTAGCATGGCTAGACACAGCCCTACAGATAAAGAGTGTATCAGCCACTTTTACTCCCTATAATTAGGCAAATAATCCTGAAAAATAAGGAGTAATAATACACACAACAAAAATAGAAAAGCAACGCATAAGAGCATGCCCCCCTGCTTCCTCCCACACGTCTCCATGGATATGTTTGGGCTAGTAGTACACTTAGTGCCACAGGGAGAAACTACTATTACCGCTTGATCTGAAGAGGCAAAATTGTAGGTTTTAATGTGCATGAGTCACTAGGTGCTAATATTTATTACAATAGCATTTGTTTTACAGTTAGGAATTACTCCCATTGGGAACTGGGCTTACTTGTGTACTCCCTAAAAAGGAACTGTACTCTCCTACTTTAAAAAATGGGGAGTAAAATACTCCCACTTCAAAATGTTATCTAGAGCACTGGCTAGACAGCAGTGGGTTCAGGATTGAGCCGCTGCTGCAGGTGCGGAGCCAGCCTCAAAATGTTTTGGGTGAGGGGCTGCATGGCAGTTTGGAAAACTCTTAGTGAGACAACACATTAAACCTATTGCACTATTAAGGACTCCTCCCCAAGCACGGGAGGCTGCATAGACATTGCGGCTTCCTTTGGCCCATTAGATGCATCTTTCACCCCAACACACCAGAGGCATAGTCAGGATTGTGTAACAAGTGGGGCCTGGAGCCCACAAAGTAGGGCCCACACACTTCTTCTGCCCCCGGCCAAATACGCAGGAGTGACCGAGCGTACTGAGGGAGGGTGAACTAATCAAGGAGGGGTTTGTGGATTCCTACCCCTGAGAGAATATTTTTAATAATGGGTTATTGGTTTTGTAGGGTAATATAAGAAAACATCCATTAGATGCCAAGTCACCAACAATGCACAGCAGCATTTTTAAGCGCATTTTCATAATGCCTTTACCCACTATATGCCAGTACTCTGCAAGTGCATAAAACATTGTCGTATTGATTGGGCCCACTCATGTCCATTTTGGTGCACCTATATATGCCACTATACCCACATTAAAAATACTCCTGTTGACTTTGTCCATAATTCCAGTAATGATACTATAACAAAACATCTTTATACTGGCGCTGCCAATATATACCAGCATTCTCATGTAAGAACATACTCCTGTTGGCTTTGCCTTAATGCCAGAAAAAAAAGAGAATGCACCAGTAAAAAAACATATTCTTGCTGAATACACAAATGCCCACCCTTCCCATCTAAGAACTCTCATCATGTCGTATTTGCTCCATAACGGTAGTAAAAAAAATGTAATGAAACAGTAAAACAAAACATTGCCTTGCAGGCCGCACAAATACACCCGCCCCAATGTAAAAACAGTCTTGTTGCCTTTGGCCTTAACACCAGTAATAAAATGCAATGCCACAGTAAGAAAACATGTCCTTGCAGGCTAGTGTTACTCACCGATCCGGTGAGCAGGCGGAGAAGTGAGGTAAGTGATGAATTCCTCGTCCCCCTCGCTTGAGGGAAACTCTTTTCTATGATATGCCCCTTTGCTGTGAAAGCAAGAACAGGCAAAGGGGCTGATCAAATAAAAGAGCGGGAAGAACACGCCGCCACAGTACCAAGCTGAAAGAAAACAAGATACAGATCAACAGCTCATAAGAACAGTTCCAACCTATGTTTATTTATTTTTAAATTTGTTTATTAGCATTTATTATTTGTTACAAACACAAGGCAATAAATGCATCGGTAGTTAGAGGATGAAGCACGTTGCAGCTTAAAAAACAAACAATAACAATTCAACATTATAACATTAACTGTCTCCAAATGTTTTTCCCGATAAGCCAAGGTTGTTTAGTAGTTCCGGAGGGGCCAGGTCAACCAGGGGGGTGGGGGAGAGTGCCTCATGCCAGCAAGGGTCCAGTGAGGTTGTGGCCAGTTGGCCTCAGGAACTTCCTGTTTGGTTCCTAGGACCGCCTTTAGTGGATCTGGTCTAGTTCATGGGGGTTTGTCATCAGAGGGGTAAAACAGGGGATCCGTAAATTCTTTCCATGCCGCTAGGGTCGTACTCGAGCCGTCCGTAGATCTGGCCACACTGTCCTCCCAGGCCTTCGTTTCCGCTTGTATCCAGCGTTTTAGTTCTCTGTGCCAAATTTTCTGTTGAGGCCCAGCTGGTTTTTTCCAGGACATTGCGATGGTCCTCTTTGCCAATATGCACATAATATCCATTAGTCTGGCGAGGTGTTTAAGTTTGGCCGGTCTGGGGTATGTGCCCAGTAAGCACTCCGCAGGAGTCCATCCAACCTATGTTTATGCAGATATTTATAGCCACCTGTTTTCCCCCCTCCTGGAGTGTTCAAGTATTCTGAGTGGGCAGACCTGTCAGCACTGTGATCCTACAAGAACAAGGTAAGTTTGCTTAGGAGATCTAAATAAGGAACAACTCTAATGTGTTGTAGGGAACTGCAGGAAAGAATAAGAAATTTCCTACCGTTTCCCAAGCAGGGGCGGGGACTGATGTTGGTGGACGATGAATGATGAAGGAAACAATGAAACGGGGAGAAATAAGAAAAAGAGAAGGTTAGTAATGGGATGACTTGACCCGGGCTACACGAGGGACGCACTAGTGTCGAGAGGGGCACCGGTTGCAAAGCGTCCTGAGGTGCACAATGTTCAATATCCAATCCTTAAGTGGCAACAGAAATCCACTTGGAAGTCCTCCGTTGAATGTGGTGTTTCCATAGGTCGTTATGGAGCAGAAATGAGGGAACATTTGTTGGCCGAGTCTGTTAGGGGTGA
This sequence comes from Ambystoma mexicanum, assembly GCF_040938575.1. Classification (NCBI taxonomy): domain Eukaryota; kingdom Metazoa; phylum Chordata; class Amphibia; order Caudata; family Ambystomatidae; genus Ambystoma; species Ambystoma mexicanum. Next base: position 1,466,545,278 of record NC_090931.1, on the reverse strand, counting down.
TAGGTAGGTTTTACGATTGTACTGAGCTCCGCCTCGTTGCCACTACGGAAAGCGGTCCCCTTAGAGGAGGAGGAGCGTTTTGTGTCCCGGTGACAAAGAAGGCAACAAGAAGTCTGTGAAACAGGCCAGGGTTCTTACTGTTGGGTCCAGAAAAGTACACAATTCGTAAGGCAGTAGGAATTTGTTTAGACAGTACACAGCAGTTCAGAAAGTACAAGACGTAAGGCACAGGGTATCCGAGTAGGCAAGCAGGGATCAGAAGAACACGGATTAACAAGACAAAGATTCATAAAACGGCGAGCTAACTTTAAACAGAAGCAGCGCTCACTGAGTTGGTGACGCTTTTAAGTCCTCGCCGGGAACGAGGCACTCGGCAGCCATTGGCGGTCCTGACCACGTGATGCAAGCGTAGCAGGGGAGTCATGGCAACGGCTCCTCTGGAACAACAAGCCTCTGTAGCCCGTCTCAATGGCAACTTCCAACGCCTGAGGAATGGGGCAGCAAAGCGCAGTGTTTTCTGCAGAATGGAGGAAAAAACACAGAATCTTGCAGCCTTAATGGGAACATGGACCCTTGAGGCCGTAAAACGGGCATGGGGAACCACCTCCTGAACCGTAACAGCTAGCTGATAAGATAGTTCAGCGGTTTATCTGAATGTGATTCGCAGTTTCAAGTCCTGGCAAGGCCAACTCAGCCTTTCACCCTTCTGAGGTCGATAAATGAGTACCATCTTCGGTTCGGTGATAACTGTATGCAAATATGTTCTCTGTACAGTGTTTTGGCAAAAGCGCCATATAAATAACATCATTATCATTACACAAATCGCCCCCGTATAAGAACACTCATGTTGTATTTACCTTTTAAGGGCAGTAAAAAAACGTGATCCCACAGTAAGAAAACATTGCCTTCTGGGCTGCACAAATGCCCTTCCACCTCCCGCATGTGACACTTACGTTGCCTTTGGCATTCACACCAGTAAAAAAAAAACATGACAGGCCACAGTAAGGAAACACACCTTCCCCCAGTTAAGAACACTCATCATGTTGTCTTTGCCCTTAATGCGAGTACATGATTCCATGCCACAGTAGGACCCAGCCAGCCACACTGTAGTACCCCATGCCCCACTCCACCCCCACCTTCACATGACAACACTCCAGTTGGCTTTGCTTTGTCCAAAAACGGCAGTAAAACATGCCACTCTTCTGTCAAAATATTTTCATGTATCAATGCGCCTCCTTGCACCCCAGCCTCGCATAGACAAACCCAGCTACACATATACACACACACAGATATGCACACATTCATACATGTTCACCCACCAGTCACCCATCCATGCAGCATATCTGTCATTTACACGAGCACCCAGAACATTTACACTGCACCCATTCACACGCAGTCGCACCGATGTACACCATTCACACTGCATTCATTCATATGCGTGCACATACAGACACCCCCTTGCATACATACATACATACATACATACATACATACATACATACATACATACATACACCCACTTACACACTCCTTCACATGCATGCACGCACGCATACATTCATACATGGATGCATACAATCCTCAAATACACACAGTTAATTATTGGCGACATGCCCTCTGCCTCTAGATTTGCTGCTGCCAACAGTCACGTTAATGATTGTTCTCTCACCTCGGAGAGCAGTGTATCTGCTTACTTTTCAAGTTTTAACATAAATAAATGGCACTGCTGGTGGTGTGGGGAGCAGCGTTAGGGAAGACAGGAGGCCTTAGGGGAGAGATTTTGGCAGAACTAGAAGGAATAGAAAAGGAGATTGAAAGAGCGGAAGCACGAGCAGGCGAGGTGGGAACAGAATCGGGAGATCTCGCTGCCATGAGGCATAAGTGTATGGCAATCTGGGAGAGGCTGGGGAAGCTGGACTATGGGAAATATATACAGAGGCTACACGCAGAAGGCTCCTGGCTTGGCTGACCAGACAGGAGGGTAAGCGAAAGCCGATAAACGCAATTATAGATGAACAGGGAGGGGTTTTTAGGACCCAGGAAGGCATTAACACAGTGTTCTCGAGATTCTGCGAGGAACTATATTCCTGGGTCCAGGAGGCAGAGGAGGGTGATATAGCGGATGCTTTGGTGGAAATCGCACTCCCCTGATTAACGGAGGAACAGGCCCGGATGTTAGACGCGCCCCTCACAGTGGAAGAGCTGACAGCGGTCATAGCCCAGCTCCCGACCAGTAAATCCCCAGGGCCCGATGGGTTGCCAGGTGAATTCTATAAGAAATATAAGGATATCCTGGCCCCGAGACAGCTAGAGACACTGGAGGAGGCATACGAGAGAGGGAGGCTTCAGAATAGCATGTTTGAATCAGTGATAGTACCAATACTAAAACCGGGGAAAATGGCCTCTGGAGTGTGGGTCCTACAGACCAATCTCCTTGATAAACCCGGGACTCTAAGATCCTTACAGCGGCTCTGGTCAACCGGCTCAAAAGGGTTATACCCCCCTGGTGCACCCAGACCAAACGGGGTATGTACTGGCAAGGAATACAACGTGGAATCTCTGCAGGCTCCACTATGTCATAGACAACACGAACCAGGAAGCAGCACAGTTAGATGCTGTAAAGGCATTCGACTCGGTGAACTGGGATTGGCTCATGGGAGTGCTCGCCCACTTTTGGGTAGGCGAAGGGTACCTATGTTGGATTAAGCTTATATATAAGGATCCAAAGGCGTGGGTGAAGATGGGTAGACACGTTTCTGAGGAGTGGAGCATAGCAAGGGGGATGAAGCAGGGATGCCTGCTGTCCCCGATGTTGCATATCTTGGCCCTACAACCACTTGAAGCCTTCCTAAGGGCGGAGTACAAGGACACAGAAATAGTGATAGATGGGGAGGTACACCAAATATCAATCTATGCAGACGACATGCTGCTTAATGTCCAGAACCCACGGACACACTTGCCGGACCTGCTAGAAGCCCTTGGTGCGTTCGGCAGGCTGTCGGGAATTATCATCAACAAGGAAAAATCTTCGTTGTTCCCCTTGGCGGCCCTGAGAGGTGAGACACAAGACCGATTACCGTATTTAGGCCTCACATGGACCCCATGTACCTTTAGGCATCTAGGAGTGGATATTTACCACGATACTAAAGAGACACATAAGGGTAATACACAGGTGGCACTGGATAAAATAGGGAAGGCCATGCAGTTTTGGAGGACACTACCTCTGGGGATGATAGGGAGAGCGGCCCTGTTAAAAATGACAGTCCTTCCCTGCATACTGTATTACTTCACAAACATTCCTTACAACATACCTGGGACGTTTTTTAAACAGTTACACACCATGGCAAGGGAGTTTTTGTAGGACGGAGGGAGAAACAGGGTAGCACTGACCACACTACAAAGAGACTATGAATGGGGGGAATTAGGCTCCCAGACTTTGAGCGGTATTACTTGGCAGCTCAACTACAGTTTGTGGTGCAGTGGCTGGGCGAGGATATATCCATAGACACAATACTATTTCGACCATCGCTGCAGCGATATTACCTGAGAGAGTTCCTGTGGATGGATGCGGCCTCGGCCGAAACTCTCCCCAGTATTGGCAAGCTGTGCCGAACCCTATGAAAAAGGGCATGGAAAACCCAAGACATAAGAGACCACTGCTCCAGGCAAATTCCTCTTGCGGAACTGGTTGACGTCCGCATCGCAAACCTGGCAACGTTCAGAACACAGTGGGAGGATAAGGGGGTAGCCCAAATAGGAGATCTGTGGCAAAATGGGCATTGGGTAGACTTCCAGACCCTGGTAGAAGAACAGGGCATACACAAGGGCCAGTTCCTACTGTATAATAATATGGTCCAGACGATAAGGGAAAGGTGGGAGACCCTACCGGAGGATGATGACACAGAAGAGGCACTAGACTCATGATACGACGTCTCTGAAGGGGGACACACGGTATCCAGGCTCTACGAACAAATACTAGAAGCCAACAACAGGAGAGAATTACGAGCACGAGGGAAATGGGAAGAAGAACTTCAGAAACCCTTCACAGATGAAGAATGGTACAGGGCCCTCCGGTACCCAAAGAAAGTGTCTAGGAACGCAAGGTTCAGACAGATGCAGCTCTATCTCATGCACAGAGCATATTTGACGCCAAAAAGAATGTCGAGTATGGGGAGCAAACAGACCCAGAGCTGACCGCGCTGTGCGGAAGAGCTGGCAGATATGGTGCACATGTTCTGGTCATGTCCGAGAATAACAAACTTTTGGGACACTATCAAGGAAAGAGCAAAGAAAGGAGGTATTCAGGTGCAGGCGTGGTCACCAGCCTCCTACTTGCTGGGCCTGTTCCCGAGAGGAGACAAGCAGAGAACACACTTGGCAAAAATGAAAGACCTGATGACAATACTGGCAAAACGCTGCATAGCAATGGCATGGAACACAAGCACGGGACCCTCGTTGGAGGGGTGGTGGGTGGATCTGAACAAAATGGGCAATAGCCAAAACATCAGTGTGGACAAGGGCGATGCAGAGAGGAGAAGGCAGTCGTGGGGCTTAGCATGGAACGCGCTCGTACAGGAACTGTTCGGAAGCAATGAAAGAGCCAGCATGAGTGAGACAGGTATCGACGGCAGAGGAAGCTTTGAGATTACGGACCAGGAGGAGCCGGAAGAGCCGAGGTCGACCCATTTGCTCCCGGGTGGAATGCACAATATGGCGTAGGAACATTATAGATGGTGGAAGAGGGTCTCTGCCGTGAATAATTATAAGGACTCCAACACGAAGGTGCCAGTAGAAATGCGTGGCGTGTGTTGTTGTTTAAATGGTTATTTGTAATGTTTTGTGTTAAAATGCAAATAAAAAATGTAAAAAAAAACAAATAAGTAAATGCACTGCTGTCCGAGTTGAGAAATGTGACAGCTTCTGGCCGTCTGAGCCCGAGCTGGGCGTCACAGCATAGTGATGCCTGCTGCCTCTCCTTAGACCTAGCCTGGCGCCGCCCATGTGCTGCTGACTTGTGGTTCGAACAAGTTCGTCCAATTATGCTGTCTATGCTTTCTATTAAATCTCAAGACATCTTTAGTCCAGTTTTGGGTTTATAATATCTTTACACCCATTTTGAAATCAACCAGCTGCTTGGAGATGTTATGTTCTGCGGCCCCGTCTAGGGCTTGTGCATTTTCACCATGTGATAATCTAAATAAAAGGGATACGTGGCTTCCCGTGACGCTCGTGTGTCTTACTCCATGAAGGCTCTTGCTATAGTTTGGTGTGAATGTCAGGTGATCAACCTAGAATGGATACAAAGCCCCTTCTCTTATCCAAGATTTGTTTCGTGCCCAAATCTCAGATAACCAATGGAAGATTTGCTCTCTTGCATGCACGTCAGGCGTGGGCCAATCGTGGCCCACAGTGGTTCCAGTCATTCAGGCCTACCAGACATACTGGCACCAGTAGTGGGGATTGGAACCAGACAGTCCCAACCCTCTTACTGGGCACTAGGTACACGTAACATGCAGGAGCCCGCAAAAGATGCAGTTTTTGAAGGAGGATGCATACCCAAATAAGGAATACCCGGGTCTCTCGACCTGGGGGAAGGCAAAGGGACAAAATGGCCAGAGGACAGAACAAAAGACTTTGTGGCACTGCCATTTTCGGCAGTGGTCGCAGTCTTGGGCCAAACACGGTAAACGTGGTCGGGTCCATAAAATACTTACTAAGTAAACTGCTGCCACCAGTTCATCCTAGGCACACTTGTACAAACACCAAAAAATCCTTAGAGGGTGGCTAGGGCCATAAAGCAAAAGGACCCCTATGCGCAGTACTGTAAGGTACTTGGCACATAAATAAAAAGTTACCAAGCAATGGCAAAATAGTCGAAGACTAAGGGAAACATAGTTTCCCAGTACCGACAGCCTGAAGGACGTGTCAGTTTCCCCATACCAAATGAGCGAAAGCCCAGAGGAGTGCAGCTGAAGGCTGTGCTCCACTGGTAAACGTCAGGTCATGTAAGCCAAACAACAGCAAAAGGTTTAGGGGGTTCATAAATGGAGTGACAATTGCACATAAGGGAACTCTTTCCTAAAAGGGGGGGTGCAGGCGTGATGCTACCGATGCCATGGCAGGTGCCCACTTGCAGCAAGTACTGCCACCTGAGGGAGAGGTCCGCTGCCATAGGGACATACATAACCCATGCCTGGGGATAGAAGCGGCGCGGCTGCTGCCTGCGCACCAAAATAAAACTCCTGCCTGGGGGAGTATGCAGAGCGTCCTCTGCTGCTACGCTGATGTAATAATTACTCCCGCCTGGTGGAGTGAGGGCAATCACAGCCCCTGAATTGCCACTGGCCAGACTACCAAGCACTGCAGCAGAGGGGCTGCACTGCCGCCGCAGCAGCAAAGACTGAAGGAGAGCCTCTGCTTTGAGGAATGAGGACAATCAAGGACCTTGAAATGACCCATGCCGGCCGGACCCCCAAGAACCAAGCCCTGCAACAGATGTAGCCCCCGGTACACCCGAGTGTGGCTTTGGCTGCCTTTGGCAAAGGACGCATCAAACTTGCAGGTTGTCGCTTGCCCCACAGACAGCCTAATATTCCCGATCCCCGGCTTGAATTCATAAAGTGCTATCCCCCAAGTGTGGATGGCCCAGTGAGATATGTGTTATAAAAAGCTGTGGTCCTGCATGGCTGAGATTATTAAAATGGGTCCAGTAAAAAGTTGGGATCCTGCATGTCCAACATGCTTAAAGTGACCCAGCAAAAGCTGTGTTCTGTCACGTCCGAAATGCTTAAAATGGATCAACTAAAGGTGCATTTTGTTGGCGCCCCACCTCTCCTAGACTAATAACATGTTTTGTGTGTGTGCCCAGAGCCCCACTGGCTGAGTTTTAAATGTACGTGACTATTGTTTTATCACCCTATGAACAACTGCCTGATACTGTGTTTATAATTGTATGTGATCAAAGAAATAATGTGTAATGTAAGTGTCTGGTGCTAGCCTATATTTAATGTTGCATTATGTCATTTGTTTTAATGTACACTTGGCATGGGATGTTATGTTCTGCGCCCCGCCTATGGCTCGCGCAGTGTCACGTGTTCGCGTTACATTTGTGACCATGCGATAATCTGATTAAAAGGGGTGCACGGCTTCCCGTGCGCCAGTTATCACTGCAACTCATGGCTCCTGGGTCTCACTCCACGAGGGCATGCAGGAGGGGCCCTGGCACGACGCTGTGCCCACAACAGGAACACTTCTTCAGCGCTCTTTGCCTTTGGTTCCAGTGTATTCGTTCTCAGCAAGGAGAATTTCGTAGGCCTGCTGACTCTGAAGAAAAACCGTGAAAGCATCTAGTTTACAACAGAGGGGTAGCCAGGATTGCCTCACAAGTGGGGCCTAGAGCTAACGTGGTTGGGCCCACTGCAATGACATTAACATTTGTAAATACTGTGAGAAAGACATGGTGCTCGGAGGTAGACACAGACACAGGTTTGCAAGTTTCAAAAACCTTTATTTATGAAAGGGGGGGGGGGGGGCGGGGGTTGGTGAATGCCTAATCTTGCCCTATTTTTAAGTGGGAGTAGTCTCGACCACAAAAGGAATAGTCAAAAAGTCTGTTTGTCAAAATAAAAGAGTCTGTCTGTGTCAGACCTATGCTTGCTCTCACGTTCCAGTTTACAATGCGTAGGAAATTGGTTAAAGTATATCAGTAAAAAAGGGGGTTTGGCTTTTGTAAAGGCTGGTCTATTTGGTGAAACCTTTCAAGTTGCTGCTTTTCCCTTGTGTAATTGTTTTTTTTACCTTTACATAAAATCTCTTTACTGTCGCGTCTCAAAGAGTAAGGCGGTAAAAAGCCAACAAACCGCACAAAGAATTAGAAAAGCACATATACTCGTAGAGACCTGTGCGAGGTAGATTTAAATCACCAAGATTTATTGCAAAAAATCATCATCACAGTGTGCCCTTAATGATGACACGTGTTTCGGCATTCGCCTTTTTCAAATCAGGGCATGTAACATTGTATACATTCTCAAAAGAAAGCTCTGTGTAGGTACAGTGTGTCAAACCATAAGTAACATGTATACACATTCAACAAAGATCATTAGAACACAATGCAAATACAATTTGTGACAGATCATTTTGGGTTGGTGTAGGGGAGGATTGGCGGGAGGTTGGGAAAGAAGAAAATAAGAAAAACAAGAGAAAAAGATGTAAGTTGCAATTAGTTTACAAGGCTTGTAAAGACAATATTCTGGTTAAACATCCACTCCATTTTAAAAGTGCTCAGACCTTCCTGTGTGGTTTTTCTGTCCAAGGGAAACTAGCAATCGCCTGCCCCATAATTCAGAGAGATCAGCCTGCTCTCTGGCTTTCTGTAACAAACTCTTTTGGCCTCTTGGAGACACGGCTCCCTCGCCACGCTTTCATCTGCTTCAACTGGCAACTATGTAGGGTCTCGGCATCCTGTTCTCTCGAGACTGGTTCTTAACAGCCTTCGCTCTCCCTGTTGGACGCGTCCTTGCCTTCCTGGCGTTCCGTGCTCTTTTGTGTTCCACCTTTTATTCGCAGTTCGGTTGTCAATTGGATTTAGGTGTTTGGTATCATAGGCCAGTGCCTGGCCTCGCCTGGCCTTATTAGTGGGACATTCACACAAAGAGAAGAGTTCTCTTGAATGTAAGTGTTCTGTCGTGGTGTTAATAAGACGGGAGAAACTTTGTCTCCGGGAAAACCAGGGTCCTGGTTGACAGTACGCGATGAGAATGTCAGGAAGGGGGTAGTCTGAAAAGGGGGGATACCATGTCTCACCCTCGGGTAATCCCTCCCAAATCCCAAGGGACCCTACACCCAGGTGATCTTTCCTCGCTAGTCCGCCCCCAGGGTCGGGATGCAAAAATGATGGCCCTCCCTGGCCACCTGTTTGGAGGGTCCCCAATAGCCACACATCACTGCTGAGTGGGCATTTACAGATTTTCGGTGGGTCTTGCCTGCTCATGGTCTACCCTGTCTATGCCTCTGGTTTACTACAGCCCTTTTCCCACTGCAGCTCTCAAAATGCTAATGGGAGAAAGAGGAATTGGAAAAAAATATAATCCAGACAGTCGAGAGTACATCCGAGATATACAAAGAGAGAACACATCAATCAAAAACGCAAAAGCTCCCTCCCGAAACTCTCCTTCCAAGTTGCTGTCTACACCGGGACACCTCAGCAAGAAGCCTGGAGGCATGACTCTAAGAAAGACTAAGGGGTGCGCCCCCCTCCTTAAAAGACCCTCTGCAGACCCTTCCTGCCCAGCCAACTACCCCCCCACTTGGTATTTCAGAGCGGGGACTGGACTGGCTTACCCGCTTTGTAACTGGCTGTTCCTCCAAAATCATACTGGCCCTTTCTCCTCCCCTACTTCCTCCTCCACCTGTGGCGTTCCCCAGGGCTTGATTCTTCCGCGCTGGCTCTTTAGCATATACCTTTCTCTGCTGGCACGCCTCATTTCCTCCTTCTCACCCAATTTCCAGTGCTACGCTGATAACAAACAACTCTTCTTCAAATTTTCTACTAACGACCTTGAACCTTCCTTCATCCCTGACTGCCTCTCTGCCATCCAGGCCTAGTGCTCTGCCTAAATGCCAGCAAAACAGAGATTCTCCCTAGTGGGTCCCCTGCACCCTAATTCTTCCCTGCACCCTGGCCTTCCTCCATGGGCTCTCCCCCTGCCCTCTCCTCTGAGATCAGGAATCTCAGAGTCATCTTCGACCCCTCCCTTTCCTTCATCCCTCATATTCAGGACATTGTCAAGAAGTCCCACTTTCAGCTCTTCCTTCTCAAAGGAATTCTACCCTTCCTCACCTTCCCCAGAGACTCAATGTTAGCCGCCATGCTCTGGTTCTCTTCAGGTTAGACTATTGCAATAGCCTCTTCCTTAATCTTCCATCGTCCACTCTGCGGCCTCTCCAGCCATCCCAGAATAGGGCAGCGAGAATTTTCCTTTGCCTCAAGCCCAGGGACTGCATCTCTCCTGCCCTAAAAAGCCTTCACTGGCTCCCGGTCTCAGCAGGGATTAAATTCAAATCCCTCTGTATCATACCCAAGGCTATCTGGGGCCGGGAACCACTCTATCTTCAACTCTTCCTGACCAAATACTTCCCTTCTAGACACCTGTGTTCCTCTGGCACCAACTCCTTGTGTGTGAAGCGGGTTGTTAAACAGAAAGCTGGTGGTTGTCCTCTTTCCTCGGCGGGCTCCCTTCTGTGGAATAGCCTCCATCTCCCTCTGTGTCTTCAGCAGGACCTCCTTAAGTTCCAAAAAAGCCTCAATACATTTCTCTTTACCTCTTCCTTCTACTCCTCTCTTCCCTGATAATCATACAACAGCATGTTTTGATGTCCAGGGCCTTATGCATCCTCAGGGAACTGACCCCCCACATATCTCATCCCAGCCGCTGTCCAGTTACTGCAATTGCTTACACTCACCCTCCACACTGGAGGTTGCACTTACGTTTTTTCGTCTTAGCACTTCTCCCCTGAGCACTTCTCCATGAGCACCACAGCACATATCCCTTACCCCTTATTCCCTCTGCACTTGCACGTTGTGAACACTCACAAGGCATAGTAGGTTGTCTCCCCTCCCTATTCTTCTTCTTATGTGTTTGTACTTTTAATTAAACTTGTTATCTTGTTGTAAATCATTGTCTACCTTCCCCTGTCCCCACCCTGTTGCCCTGTGGGTGCATTGAAACAGTTTTTCTAATTGTATAAGTGTAAAGACTGGTAGGGGGTGGTCTGTACTTCTACTCTCTATATGGTAGAGGGGAGGCACAGAGGACCCCAGCCTAGATTCTCTATTCGGTAGCTATGGTCGAGCAATCAAGGCCTAGCTTCTCAGGAGGTGATGCAGGCTGGTTCTTAAGTACAGTGTAGTCCCCAAGCCCCCACAAAGGAATGTCCACACACTGTATTGGTTAGAACACAGTCTTTATATAATCAATATTCAAGGTTATGAACACTTATCATAATAACTCACTTTGTACTTAGGAAAATCAACAATGGCAAACATATACAATTCTACAGTGGTACCACCCTTTGGATTAGATCTCATTAAAGTGCATCAACAATACTGTAACAATGTCACACAGATCAATAGAGTGAAACCAGCAATAGAGAGAGGAGAGAAAATAAGATGGTTGAGCAATAGGCAGAATACTGGCCCCTACCACTAGACACAGTTCTGTGAGGAGATCCCCCCACCTGGGCAACCTGTAAAATAAAGATATAGCACAAGCCCAGTCCATATATTGTTCTGCAAGTCTTATTCCCTCCTATAATGTTTTTACCCCCCCAATGTACCTGGTGGAGTCGAGTTCTTCGAAGGGGCATCGACGGATCCTTCTTGAGCGACCCCCTTTCAAGCGGGAGTCACGGATCGTCGAGAGGCGTCGAGAAGCGTCGAGGAACTTGGCGTTCGGCGGCGGGGATTCGACGGCCCTTCTTGAATGCCTTCCCTTTCAAGCGGGAGATACGGGGCGTCGAACGTCCGTCGAGGAACTCGGCGTTCGGCGTCGGGGAATCGACGGCCCTTCTTGAATGCCTTCCCTTTCAAGCGGGAGACACGGGGCGTCGAACGTCCGACAACAAACATGGTAGAACGTCGTCGATGAGGCGGCAGCTTCGATCCAAGCGGTGCTCGTCGACGACGGAGCGTTGGCGTCCTGCAAGGCAGAGGCGTGCGGGGCACCTCGATGACAATTGTTCTGGACTGCAAAGATTGTGAAGACGGGGGCCCAGCAAGGGCGTCGAGTCGTTTGAGTCTTTGTGGTCTTCGGGTGGCGGGAAACCCACCGGCAGGTTTCTCGTCGGCGCGTTGGTCGTCCTCGACTTTTTCCGGCAGGATAAAGCGGTCGACGGTGCGGACGAGGGAGTCCTTCGATTCAAATGTTCTTAGGCAAGGAGCGGACGGCTCCGGTCGTCGGCGGCACGGCGTCAACTGGTTCCCACGGCTGGGCAACACAACTTCGACGGGCCTCCAGCGGTTACACAGACCTGCGGACCCTGGTCGACGGCAATGGACTTAGACGGCAGCGATGTCCGGGTGCTTCACTTCGATCTCCTCGGCGGTCCCGTCTCGGGTCGACAGCCTTTCGAGGGTCTGACTTCCAGGGCGCTTCGGCGAAGATGTAGCGGTGCTCGAGGATCCCTCGGAGCACGGGAAGAGGGCGCTTTACCAGGTCCTCTTTCGGGTCAGTCCTCGACGAATTCGGCAGCTTTCAGATCGGTCAAAGCAAGTGCAACAGCAAGTCTTCTTCTTCCAGCTGGGCGTCGAGGATCAGCAGTTCCAGTTACTCTTAGAGTGGAGGCTCAGCTTCTGAACGCTTCTGAACAATTACGAGTGGTGAGAGGTCCCCAGATATACTATTCTGTCTCTCATCCACACTGCTGGCACACACTCAGCAGCCAATCATACAGAAGGGCATTCATGCAGTCAGTCAGCCAATCAGGCACACAGTGCATTCAGGCCACACTCCTCCCTTTCAGACATTCACAACAAGGAATGTGGATTGGGACAAGTACCCACCCATTCAACACTACACACTGCATTCAGGCCAGTTTCGGGCAGGGCTGTCTCAGTCTTTGTCTCTCATGCCAGAAACCAGACAACCACAACAAGGAGTGTATATTGGTCACACACTCCATTCACCCAGGTCCCACCCACAGGAGGTACCCACAACATACAGTCACTGGGAAGGCTCCAGTCAGTCTAGCTGGGCCTTCACAACAACACCATATATGGAACTTCCACCCAACAGCCAGTCAGGGGAAGGGACAGAGTCAGGGCTTCCCAGGACTTTGGGAAAACAAGGTAACAGGCAATAGAAAGCAAGAGGCCACAGGGGCCATCTTGTTTCCTATCAGGAATCAACTGCTCCCAATGGCAGGGCCTGGGTATCCCAAAATGGAGGACATCCAGAGCACCTGTCAAATTCAGCATGGAGCTGCCACCAGCCCATACCCTGCTCTGTGGGCCACCCACAGGTGCCCAAAAACATACACTAGGGGCACAGGGTTGTACCCCTACCCATGGGTGCCATAAGGGTATCCCATGGGTCTGTTCACCAAACCAAAAGAGAGAGCTGCACTGCCAGGAGTCCCACATGGACTCCTGGGCAGAAAACACGACAGAACACACGATAGAAGGCAGTAAAGGACAAGGATTCAGAGGCCCTGTCCCTCTGATGCATTTCCAGCATCACAGTCGCCCCCCCCAGACTGAGGTGGAGGGTGTCTAATCTCCCACGGGATAGACACCCTCATCCAGACGGTCAACATACCTTCTGGAAAGGCCATCTGCATTATCATGACTCTTCCCTGGTCTGTGCTCTATGGTGAAGTCTAGCCCTTGCAGGCTAATGGACCACCTGAGCAATTTCGGATTCTCACCCTTCATCTGCATAAGCCACTTCAGGGGCTTATGATCTGTTTGGACCTTGAAGGTAGACCCCGTAAGGTAGGGCCTAAAACGCCTAAGGCTCCAAACTATGCTAAAACACTCCTTTTCAACAGTAGCCCACCTAAGTTCTCTACCCTTGAGTTGTCTACTGATGAATATGATAGGATGTTCTCTCCCTTTGTCATCTAACTGGGACAAGACAGCTCCAATTCCGGTGTCGCAGGCATCCGTTTGGACGATAAAGGGTCGGCTGTAGTCAGGCGCACACAACACAGGTGCCCTACACAGACTTTCTTTCAAGCCATCAAAGGCCCTCTGACAGTCTTCGGTCCAATTAACCCTCCTAGGCTGTTTGGGTGAAGTTAGAGCTGTCAGGGGTGCAGCTATGGTTCCATAGTCTGCCATGAAATTGCGATAGTACCCAGTGAGGCCCAAAAAGGCTCTCACCTGGGTTTGAGTAGTGGGAGTCTCCCAGTTCTGTACATCCTGTACTTTACTGGAGAGAGGTTGGATTTGACCCCCTCCTACCTCATGACCAAGATAGGTAACTTTCCCCTGAGCTATCTGGCACTTGGTGGCCTTGATAGTGAGGTTAGCCCTTTTCAAGGCCTGCAACACCTTATCCAGATGTGTCAAATGCTCTTCCCAGGTGGAACTGTAGACGGCAATGTCGTCTAAGTAAGCCACACAAAAGGCTTCCAGCCCACTGAGCGCATGGTTGACCAATCTCTGGAAGGTGGCAGGGGCATTCTTCAACCCAAAAGGCATGACCCTAAACTGGTAGAGTCCCTCAGGTGTTGAGAAGGCCGTCTTTTCCTTGGCATGGTCCGTCACAGCTATTTGCCAATAGCCTGAGGTAAGGTCAAAGGTGCTCACAAATTTGGCAGCACCTATGGTGTCCACGAGCTCATCAGCCCTGGGCAATGGGTGCGCGTCAGTTTTGGTGACGGCATTGACTCCTCGGTAGTCCACACAGAACCTCCAATCCTTGGTACCCGCCTGGGAACTTGCCTTGGGGACAAGGACCACTGGACTGGACCAGGGACTGGTTGAGGGTTCAATAACACCCAGATCCAACATCTTGGCGACCTCAGCCTGGATGTGGTTCTTGACGGTATCTGACATACGGTAGCACCTGCTTTTGACAGGCACACTGTCACCAGTGTCAATTTCATGCCTAACCACGGTGTAAGGCCTGGCGTCAGTGAAAACAGAGAGGCATACTGTTGGAGCAAAGCCCTGCAGGCCCTCTGTTGCTCTGTTGTCAAATCCGGAGAGAGATGTACTCCCTCCACTGAGCCATCCTGAGGGTTGCTATGCAGCAAATCAGGAAGGGGCTCACTCTCATCCTCTTCTTGCCCTGAAGCTAGCAAGAGACATGAGACTTCTGCTCGCCGGTGGAAAGGCTTGAGCCTGTTGACATGGAATACCTGAGGGGCTACCCCAGAGGCTCCCATGTCAACCAGATAATTGACTTCGCCCATCTTGGAGATGATCCTGAAGGGTCCAGTCCACTTGTCTGCCAAAGCTCTAGGCTTGGTAGGCTCCATCACAAGGATTTCCTGTCCCGGAGTCCAATCCACTTGCGAGGCTTTAAGGTCATGCCAGTACTTATTCAATTCCTGGCTGGCCTTGAGATTTGCTGTTGCCTGACCCATCATCTGTGTCATCCTCCGTCTGAGGCCTAACACATAGTCCCCCACTTGCTTGGCGGGACCTGGAGGGATGGCCTCCAAGCCTTCTCTGATCAAGGCGAGGGGCCCCCTCACGGGATGCCCAAAGAGTAACTCAAAGGGGCTGAACCCAACACCCTCTTGAGGTACCTCTCTGTAAGCAAACAGCAGGCATGGCAGGAGGAGATCCCATTTCCTCCTTAGGGGTTCTTCCAAAGCCCCTAGCATGCCCTTGAGAGTTTTATTAAATCTCTCAACCAGACCATTGGTCTGGGGGTGGTAAGAGGTGGAGAACTTGTAGGTTACCCCGCACTCTTTCCACATGGTTTTCATGTAACTAGACATGAAGTTGGATCCTCTGTCAGAGACAACCTCCTTAGGGAATCCAACACGGGTGAAAATGCCCAGGAGAGTCCTGGCAACCACCTTGGCAGTAACAGTCCGAAGGGGTATTGCCTCAGGGTACCTGGTGGCATGATCTACCAAGACCAGGATGAACCGATGTCCACCTGAAGTGGGAGGGTCAAGGGGACCGACGATGTCGATGCCCACCCTCTCAAATGGTGTGCCAACCACTGGCAATGGCTGCAGTGGGGCAATGACACTGCCTCCAGTCTTGCCAGACAACTGACAAGTTGGGCAGGTCCTGCAGTGGGACTCCACCTCTACTCCCATCCGTGGCCAGTAGAAATGGGCAGAGAGCCTCTGCTTAGTCTTCTTGGTCCCAAGATGACCAGCCAAGGGCACCTCATGCGCCAACTGCAGTAGGAAGGGCCTGTAAACCTGGGGTACCACCAACCTCTTGAGGGCATCAGGTTCAGGCTTAGTGGGCTCACTAACAAGGAGCTCACCCTCCCAATAAATCCAGAATGTCCTAGGCACTTCTCCTTGTGCCTGGGACAGGGCCTGTTTCCACAGTCCCTCGAGAGAGTGGCACTCTCTCTGTCCCTTACAGAAGTCTGCCCGGGAGGGTCCCCCTTCAGCTAACAAGCATTGAAGGTCGGGATGATCCTCCGGGTTGAGAACCTCTCCCACAGGAGAGTCTTCTGTCTCTTCTCCCACAGGAGTTGAGTTTGGGTTTTCCACTGGACCCAGCCCGTCCGGAGCATGGATCCCAATGGGTGCTGTCGGAACAGCAGGAAGAGAAGGTGTTCCCTCCACAGAGGTGGCCTTCTTGGTCTTCCTTCTTCTTGCCTTAGGCCTCGCCTTTGGCTCGGGTACCTGACTCACAGCCAGACCCGGTGTCACCTGTGACCTAGTGACTGCAGCAGCAGTCATGGGAAGACTGTCCGAGATCAACCCCAACTCTACTAGATCATTTCCTAACAGAATGTTAGCAGGGACATTGTCCTGAACCAGGACAGGAAGCTTTGCTGTCTTGTCTCCAATCATGAGTGTGACTAAGGCTACAGGCGATAATTTGGGAGGCCCACCAGCTAACCTGGTGGTTCTCAGAGGAGCACCTACATAGTCCTCTGGCTTGAGCAGGGTCCTGTCCACCACTGTCATGCTTGCCCCAGTGTCTCTCAAACCAGTAGAAGGCTGGCCATTCAAGAGGACACTTCTCAAAAACCTACGGGTGTTCTGTGGGATAGTCGCCAGTACTTCTGCATACTGGTCCCAGGCCCCAAGGGACACTAAGGAAATCCCTACCGGAGCACCAAATGTGATCCCGGTAGAGGAGGGGAGGACAGTGGCCTCCACCTCAGACACGGGGTAAGGGTAGGTCAGGCTGACAGCCTGTACTCCAAGTGCCTTACCTTTACACTTGGAGTCACCCCTTCTGTGATCCAGAGCCCCACAGTCCCAACAAGTGCCAGGAGTGTGGGGTACGGTACTGGAACCACTGGGAGCCTGCTTTGCAGCAGGTGGACCACTACTCTTATTCCCACCCACAGATGACTTATGCCCACTAGATTTTTGGGTCTTGGGAGAGGAAGGTTTAGGTTTACCCGACTGTGACTGCTTGTGGGACTCCTCAGCTTTCTGAGAGGCCCCCTTTTCTTTGTCCTTGTCCTTCCCACTGGAGTCCTTAGGGGACACCCGGTGGGAGACCCACTTGTCAGCCAACCTAGCCAGCTTAAAGGGGTCCAAAATGTTTTGGTCAGCCACATACTGACGCAGCTCTGGTGAACAGGCTTCAGAAAAATGCTCAAAAAACAAGAGGTGGGACAATTCAACAAAAGTCTTAACCTTGTATCCATCAATCCACCCCATCATGTTCATGTGCGCAGCACTCACCCAGTCAACCCAAGACACATTCTCTCTTTTCTTAAAATCCCTGAACCTTTTAAGGTATTGGGTAGGTGTCTTGCCAAACTTGGCAATCAAAGCAGACTTCATACACTCATACTGATCCCTTTCTTCCACACTCAGCTTCAGAATACAGTCATATCCAGTTTGAGGCACTCTGCTTAACAAACACTTAGCCCAATCTCTTTTATCAACATCATGAATCACACAAGCCATTTCAAACGCTTCAATCCATTGGAGGATATCTGAACCCTCCACAAATACACCAACCAAATCTTTCATAAACTTGGTGGCTGGGGACCTGACACTCTCACTGGTTTTAGCTGAAGTCTCCACTCTAGCTTTCTCTAGCTGGATTCTCTGACATTCAGTGTCCTGGCTCTTGAGTTCAAGGTCCTTATTTCTGAGTTCAAGATCCCTATTCTTGAGCTCCACTTGTTGAGCCAACTCCTCTTTCTTAAGTTCAGCATCTATTTCCAACTTGCGGTATTCAAAGGCCAATTTCATCCTTAATAACTCAAGCTCCAAGGAATTGCTGGGGTTTGGAACAGAGGCAGCAGGAATGGCGGCATTCCCAGAAACAGATTCAGCAGAAACCCCAGGGGCAGAGTCCTCATTGGTTGCATTCCCCCCCTCATCAAGAGTTTCACCATTAGTCTGGTAGTCCACCAGGGCAGCTATCAGCTCAGCCCTAGACTTATCCACAAAGTCTAACTCCCTGGCTTCACAAGCACTCTGGAGAGCCTCCAAGCTCATCCAAGTCAATTTGCCATTTGCAATAGACTCCATTGTGTGTAATGCAGTTATCTTGTACACAACTAAACCTTAATTTAATAAAGTGCAGATATTTTGTAAGTGGCACGGTTATACACTGATTCTTAAAACCATAAGCATCCCACCGCTGCCACCAGTGTAAAGACTGGTAGGGGGTGGTCTGTACTTCTACTCTCTATATGGTAGAGGGGAGGCACAGAGGACCCCAGCCTAGATTCTCTATTCGGTAGCTATGGTCGAGCAATCAAGGCCTAGCTTCTCAGGAGGTGATGCAGGCTGGTTCTTAAGTACAGTGTAGTCCCCAAGCCCCCACAAAGGAATGTCCACACACTGTATTGGTTAGAACACAGTCTTTATATAATCAATATTCAAGGTTATGTACACTTATCATAATAACTCACTTTGTACTTAGGAAAATCAACAATGGCAAATATATACAATTCTACAGTGGTACCACCCTTTGTATTAGATCTCATTAAAGTGCATCAACATTACTGTAACAATGTCACACAGATCAATAGAGTGAAACCAGCAATAGAGAGAGGAGAGAAAATAAGATGGTTGAGCAATAGGCAGAATACTGGCCCCTACCACTAGACACAGTTCTGTGTGGAGATCCCCCCACCTGGGCAACCTGTAAAATAAAGATATAGCACAAGTCCAGTCCATATATTGTTCTGCAAGTCTTATTCCCTCCTATAATGTTTTTACCCCCCCAATGTACCTGGTGGAGTCGAGTTCTTCGAAGGGGCGTCGACGGATCCTTCTTGAGCGACCCCCTTTCAAGCGGGAGTCACGGATCGTCGAGAGGCGTCGAGAAGCGTTGACGAACTTGGCGTTCGGCGGCGGGGAATCGACGGCCCTTCTTGAATGCCTTCCCTTTCAAACGGGAGATACGGGGCGTCGAACGTCTGTCGAGGAACTCGGCGTTCGGCGTCGGGGAATCGACGGCCCTTCTTGAATGCCTTCCCTTTCAAGCGGGAGACACGGGGCGTCGAACGTCCGACAACAAACAGGGTAGAACGGCGTCGATGAGGCGGCAGCTTCGATCCAAGCGGTGCTCGTCGACGACGGAGCGTTGGCGTCCTGCAAGGCAGAGGCGTGCGGGGCACCTCGATGACAATTGTTCTGGACTGCAAAGATTGTGAAGACGGGGGCCCAGCAAGGGCGTCGAGTCGTTCGAGTCTTTGTGGTCTTCGGGTGGCGGGAAACCCACCGGCAGGTTTCTCGTCGGCGCGTTGGTCGTCCTCGACTTTCTCCGGCAGGATAAAGCGGTCGACGGTGCGGACGAGGGAGTCCTTCGATTCAAATGTTCTTAGGCAAGGAGCGGACGGCTCCGGTCGTCGGCGGCACGGCGTCAAGTGGTTCCCACGGCTGGGCAACACAACTTCGACGGGCCTCCAGCGGTTACACAGACCTGCGGACCCTGATCGACGGCAATGGACTTCGACGGCAGCGATGTCCGGTTGCTTCACTTCGATCTCCTCGGCGGTCCCGTCTCGGGTCGACAGCCTTTCGAGGGTCTGACTTCCAGGGCGCTTCGGCGAAGATGTAGCGGTGCTCGATAATCCCTCGGAGCACGGGAAGAGGGCGCCTTACCAGGTCCTCTTTCGGGTCAGTCCTCGACGAATTCGGCAGCTTTCAGATCGGTCGAAGCAAGTGCAACAGCAAGTCTTCTTCTTCCAGCTGGGCGTCGAGGATCAGCAGTTCCAGTTACTCTTAGAGTGGAGACTCAGCTTCTGAACGCTTCTGAACAATTACCAGTGGTGAGAGGTCCCCAGATATACTATTCTGTCTCTCATCCACACTGCTGGCACACACTCAGCAGCCAATCATACAGAAGGGCATTCATGCAGTCAGTCAGCCAATCAGGCACACAGTGCATTCAGGCCACACTCCTCCCTTTCAGACATTCACAACAAGGAATGTGGATTGGGACAAGTACCCACCCATTCAACACTACACACTGCATTCAGGCCAGTTTCGGGCAGGGCTGTCTCAGTCTTTGTCTCTCATGCCAGAAACCAGACAACCACAACAAGGAGTGTATATTGGTCACACACTCCATTCACCCAGGTCCCACCCACAGGAGGGACCCACAACATACAGTCACTGGGAAGGCTCCAGTCAGTCTAGCTGGGCCTTCACAACAACACCATATATGGAACTTCCACCCAACAGCCAGTCAGGGGAAGGGACAGAGTCAGGGCTTCCCAGGACTTTGGGAAAACAAGGTAACAGGCAATAGAAAGCAAGAGGCCACAGGGGCCATCTTGTTTCCTATCAGGAATCAACTGCTCCCAATGGCAGGGCCTGGGTATCCCAAAATGGAGGACATCCAGAGCACCTGTCAAATTCAGCATGGAGCTGCCACCAGCCTATACCCTGCTCTGTGGGCCACCCACAGGTGCCCAAAAACATACACTAGGGGCACAGGGTTGTACCCCTACCCATGGGTGCCATAAGGGTATCCCATGGGTCTGTTCACCAAACCAAAAGAGAGAGCTGCACTGCCAGGAGTCCCACATGGACTCCTGGGCAGAAAACACGACAGAACACATGATAGAAGGCAGTAAAGGACAAGGATTCAGAGGCCCTGTCCCTCTGATGCATTTCCAGCATCACAGTCGCCCCCCCCAGACTGAGGTGGAGGGTGTCTAATCTCCCACGGGATAGACACCCTCATCCAGACGGTCAACATACCTTCTGGAAAGGCCATCTGCATTATCATGACTCTTCCCTGGTCTGTGCTCTATGGTGAAGTCTAGCCCTTGCAGGCTAATGGACCACCTGAGCAATTTCGGATTCTCATCCTTCATCTGCATACGCCACTTCAGGGGCTTATGATCTGTTTGGACCTTGAAGGTCGACCCCGTAAGGTAGGGCCTAAAACGCCTAAGGCTCCAAACTATGCTAAAACACTCCTTTTCAACAGTAGCCCACCTACGTTCTCTACCCTTGAGTTGTCTACTGATGAATATGATAGGATGTTCTCTCCCTTTGTCATCTAACTGGGACAAGACAGCTCCAATTCCGGTGTCGCAGGCATCCGTCTGGACGATAAAGGGTCGGCTGTAGTCAGGCGCACACAACACAGGTGCCCTACACAGACTTTCTTTCAAGCCATCAAAGGCCCTCTGACAGTCTTCGGTCCAATTAACCCTCCTAGGCTGTTTGGGTGAAGTTAGAGCTGTCAGGGGTGCAGCTATGGTTCCATAGTCTGCCATGAAATTGCGACAGTACCCAGTGAGGCCCAAAAAGGCTCTCACCTGGGTTTGAGTAGTGGGAGTCTCCCAGTTCTGTACATCCTGTACTTTACTGGAGAGAGGTTGGATTTGACCCCCTCCTACCTCATGACCAAGATAGGTAACTTTCCCCTGAGCTATCTGGCACTTGGTGGCCTTGATAGTGAGGTTAGCCCTTTTCAAGGCCTGCAACACCTTATCCAGATGTGTCAAATGCTCTTCCCAGGTGGAACTGTAGACGGCAATGTCGTCTAAGTAAGCCACACACAAGGCTTCCAGCCCACTGAGCGCATGGTTGACCAATCTCTGGAAGGTGGCAGGGGCATTCTTCAACCCAAAAGGCATGACCCTAAACTGGTAGAGTCCCTCAGGTGTTGAGAAGGCCGTCTTTTCCTTGGCATGGTCCGTCACAGCTATTTGCCAATAGCCTGAGGTAAGGTCAAAGGTGCTCACAAATTTGGCAGCACCTATGGTGTCCACGAGCTCATCAGCCCTGGGCAATGGGTGCGCGTCAGTTTTGGTGACGGCATTGACTCCTCGGTAGTCCACACAGAACCTCCAATCCTTGGTACCCGCCTGGGAACTTGCCTTGGGGATAAGGACCACTGGACTGGACCAGGGACTGGTTGAGGGTTCAATAACACCCAGATCCAACATCTTGGCGACCTCAGCCTGGATGTGGTTCTTGACGGTATCTGACATACGGTAGCACCTGCTTTTGACAGGCACACTGTCACCAGTGTCAATTTCATGCCTAACCACGGTGTAAGGCCTGGCGTCAGTGAAAACAGAGAGGCATACTGTTGGAGCAAAGCCCTGCAGGCCCTCTGTTGCTCTGTTGTCAAATCCGGAGAGAGATGTACTCCCTCCACTGAGCCATCCTGAGGATTGCTATGCAGCAAATCAGGAAGGGGCTCACTCTCATCCTCTTCTTGCCCTGAAGCTAGCAAGAGACATGAGACTTCTGCTCGCCGGTGGAAAGGCTTGAGCCTGTTGACATGGAATACCTGAGGGGCTACCCCAGAGGCTCCCATGTCAACCAGATAATTGACTTCGCCCATCTTGGAGATGATCCTGAAGGGTCCAGTCCACTTGTCTGCCAAAGCTCTAGGCTTGGTAGGCTCCATCACAAGGATTTCCTGTCCCGGAGTCCAATCCACTTGCGAGGCTTTAAGGTCATGCCAGTACTTATTCAATTCCTGGCTGGCCTTGAGATTTGCTGTTGCCTGAACCATCATCTGTGTCATCCTCCGTCTGAGACCTAACACATAGTCCCCCACTTGCTTGGCGGGACCTGGAGGGATGGCCTCCAAGCCTTCTCTGATCAAGGCGAGGGGCCCCCTCACGGGATGCCCAAAGAGTAACTCAAAGGGGCTGAACCCAACACCCTCTTGAGGTACCTCTCGGTAAGAAAACTGCAGGCATGGCAGGAGGAGATCCCATTTCCTCCTTAGGGGTTCTTCCAAAGCCCCTAGCATGCCCTTGAGAGTTTTATTAAATCTCTCAACCAGACCATTGGTCTGGGGGTGGTAAGAGGTGGAGAACTTGTAGGTTACCCCGCACTCTTTCCACATGGTTTTCATGTAACTAGACATGAAGTTGGATCCTCTGTCAGAGACAACCTCCTTAGGGAATCCAACACGGGTGAAAATGCCCAGGAGAGTCCTGGCAACCACCTTGGCAGTAACAGTCCGAAGGGGTATTGCCTCAGGGTACCTGGTGGCATGATCTACCAAGACCAGGATGAACCGATGTCCACCTGAAGTGGGAGGGTCAAGGGGACCGACGATGTTGATGCCCACCCTCTCAAATGGTGTGCCAACCACTGGCAATGGCTGCAGTGGGGCAATGACACTGCCTCCAGTCTTGCCAGACAACTGACAAGTTGGGCAGGTCCTGCAGTGGGACTCCACCTCTATTCCCATCCGTGGCCAGTAGAAATGGGCAGAGAGCCTCTGCTTAGTCTTCTTGGTCCCAAGATGACCAGCCAAGGGCACCTCATGCGCCAACTGCAGTAGGAAGGGCCTGTAAACCTGGGGTACCACCAACCTCTTGAGGGCACCAGGTTCAGGCTTAGTGGGCTCACTAACAAGGAGCTCACCCTCCCAATAAATCCAGAATGTCCTAGGCACTTCTCCTTGTGCCTGGGACAGGGCCTGTTTCCACAGTCCCTCGAGAGAGTGGCACTCTCTCTGTCCCTTACAGAAGTCTGCCCGGGAGGGTCCCCCTTCAGCTAACAAGCATTGAAGGTCGGGATGATCCTCCGGGTTGAGAACCTCTCCCACAGGAGAGTCTTCTGTCTCTTCTCCCACAGGAGTTGAGTTTGGGTTTTCCACTGGACCCAGCCCGTCCGGAGCATGGATCCCAATGGGTGCTGTCGGAACAGCAGGAAGAGAAGGTGTTCCCTCCACAGAGGTGGCCTTCTTGGTCTTCCTTCTTCTTGCCTTAGGCCTCGCCTTTGGCTCGGGTACCTGACTCACAGCCAGACCCGGTGTCACCTGTGACCTAGTGACTGCAGCAGCAGTCATGGGAAGACCGTCCGAGATCAACCCCAACTCTACTAGATCATTTCCTAACAGAATGTTAGCAGGGACATTGTCCTGAACCAGGACAGGAAGCTTTGCTGTCTTGTCTCCAATCATGAGTGTGACTAAGGCTACAGGCAATAATTTGGGAGGCCCACCAGCTAACCTGGTGGTTCTCAGAGGAGCACCTACATAGTCCTCTGGCTTGAGCAGGGTCCTGTCCACCACTGTCATGCTTGCCCCAGTGTCTCTCAAACCAGTAGAAGGCTGGCCATTCAAGAGGACACTTCTCAAAAACCTACGGGTGTTCTGTGGGATAGTCGCCAGTACTTCTGCATACTGGTCCCAGGCCCCAAGGGACACTAAGGAAATCTCTACCGGAGCACCAAATGGGATCCCGGTAGAGGAGGGGAGGACAGTGGCCTCCACCTCAGACACGGGGTAAGGGTAGGTCAGGCTGACAGCCTGTACTCCAAGTGCCTTACCTTTACACTTGGAGTCACCCCTGCTGTGATCCAGAGCCCCACAGTCCCAACAAGTGCCAGGAGTGTGGGGTACGGTACTGGAACCACTGGGAGCCTGCTTTGCAGCAGGTGGACCACTACTCTTATTCCCACCCACAGATGACTTATGCCCACTAGATTTTTGGGTCTTGGGAGAGGAAGGTTTAGGTTTACCCGACTGTGACTGCTTGTGGGACTCCTCAGCTTTCTGAGAGGCCCCCTTTTCTTTGTCCTTGTCCTTCCCACTGGAGTCCTTAGGGGACACCCGGTGGGAGACCCACTTGTCAGCCAACCTAGCCAGCTTAAAGGGGTCCAAAATGTTCTGGTCAGCCACATACTGACGCAGCTCTGGTGAACAGGCTTCAGAAAAATGCTCAAAAAACAAGAGGTGGGACAATTCAACAAAAGTCTTAACCTTGTATCCATCAATCCACCCCATCATGTTCATGTGCGCAGCACTCACCCAGTCAACCCAAGACACATTCTCTCTTTTCTTAAAATCCCTGAACCTTTTAAGGTATTGGGTAGGTGTCTTGCCAAACTTGGCAATCAAAGCAGACTTCATACACTCATACTGATCCCTTTCTTCCACACTCAGCTTCAGAATACAGTCATATCCAGTTTGAGGCACTCTGCTTAACAAACACTTAGCCCAATCTCTTTTATCAACATCATGAATCACACAAGCCATTTCAAACGCTTCAATCCATTGGAGGATATCTGAACCCTCCACAAATACACCAACCAAATCTTTCATAAACTTGGTGGCTGGGGACCTGACACTCTCACTGGTTTTAGCTGAAGTCTCCACTCTAGCTTTCTCTAGCTGGATTCTCTGACATTCGGTGTCCTGGCTCTTGAGTTCAAGGTCCTTATTTCTGAGTTCAAGATCCCTATTCTTGAGCTCCACTTGTTGAGCCAACTCCTCTTTCTTAAGTTCAGCATCTATTTCCAACTTGCGGTATTCAAAGGCCAATTTCATCCTTAATAACTCAAGCTCCAAGGAATTGCTGGGGTTTGGAACAGAGGCAGCAGGAATGGCGGCATTCCCAGAAACAGATTCAGCAGAAACCCCAGGGGCAGAGTCCTCATTGGTTGCATTCCCCCCCTCATCAAGAGTTTCACCATCAGTCTGGTAGTCCACCAGGGCAGCTATCCGCTCAGCCCTAGACTTATCCACAAAGTCTAACTCCCTGGCTTCACAAGCACTCTGGAGAGCCTCCAAGCTCATCCAAGTCAATTTGCCATTTGCAATAGACTCCATTGTGTGTAATGCAGTTATCTTGTACACAACTAAACCTTAATTTAATAAAGTGCAGATATTTTGTAAGTGGCACGGTTATACACTGATTCTTAAAACCATAAGCATCCCACCGCTGCCACCAGTGTAAAGACTGGTAGGGGGTGGTCTGTACTTCTACTCTCTATATGGTAGAGGGGAGGCACAGAGGACCCCAGCCTAGATTCTCTATTCGGTAGCTATGGTCGAGCAATCAAGGCCTAGCTTCTCAGGAGGTGATGCAGGCTGGTTCTTAAGTACAGTGTAGTCCCCAAGCCCCCACAAAGGAATGTCCACACACTGTATTGGTTAGAACACAGTCTTTATATAATCAATATTCAAGGTTATGTACACTTATCATAATAACTCACTTTGTACTTAGGAAAATCAACAATGGCAAATATATACAATTCTACAGTGGTACCACCCTTTGTATTAGATCTCATTAAAGTGCATCAACATTACTGTAACAATGTCACACAGATCAATAGAGTGAAACCAGCAATAGAGAGAGGAGAGAAAATAAGATGGTTGAGCAATAGGCAGAATACTGGCCCCTACCACTAGACACAGTTCTGTGTGGAGATCCCCCCACCTGGGCAACCTGTAAAATAAAGATATAGCACAAGCCCAGTCCATATATTGTTCTGCAAGTCTTATTCCCTCCTATAATGTTTTTACCCCCCCAATGTACCTGGTGGAGTCGAGGTCTTCGAAGGGGCGTCGACGGATCCTTCTTGAGCGACCCCCTTTCAAGCGGGAGTCACGGATCGTCGAGAGGCGTCGAGAAGCGTTGACGAACTTGGCGTTCGGCGGCGGGGATTCGACGGCCCTTCTTGAATGCCTTCCCTTTCAAGCGGGAGATACGGGGCGTCGAACGTCTGTCGAGGAACTCGGCGTTCGGCGTCGGGGAATCGACGGCCCTTCTTGAATGCCTTCCCTTTCAAGCGGGAGACACGGGGCGTCGAACGTCCGACAACAAACAGGGTAGAACGGCGTCGATGAGGCGGCAGCTTCGATCCAAGCGGTGCTCGTCGACGACGGAGCGTTGGCGTCCTGCAAGGCAGAGGCGTGCGGGGCACCTCGATGACAATTGTTCTGGACTGCAAAGATTGTGAAGACGGGGGCCCAGCAAGGGCGTCGAGTCGTTCGAGTCTTTGTGGTCTTCGGGTGGCGGGAAACCCACCGGCAGGTTTCTCGTCGGCGCGTTGGTCGTCCTCGACTTTCTCCGGCAGGATAAAGCGGTCGACGGTGCGGACGAGGGAGTCCTTCGATTCAAATGTTCTTAGGCAAGGAGCGGACGGCTCCGGTCGTCGGCGGCACGGCGTCAAGTGGTTCCCACGGCTGGGCAACACAACTTCGACGGGCCTCCAGCGGTTACACAGACCTGCGGACCCTGGTCGACGGCAATGGACTTCGACGGCAGCGATGTCCGGGTGCTTCACTTCGATCTCCTCGGCGGTCCCGTCTCGGGTCGACAGCCTTTCGAGGGTCTGACTTCCAGGGCGCTTCGGCGAAGATGTAGCGGTGCTCGATGATCCCTCGGAGCACGGGAAGAGGGTGCCTTACCAGGTCCTCTTTCGGGTCAGTCCTCGACGAATTCGGCAGCTTTCAGATCGGTCGAAGCAAGTGCAACAGCAAGTCTTCTTCTTCCAGCTGGGCGTCGAGGATCAGCAGTTCCAGTTACTCTTAGAGTGGAGACTCAGCTTCTGAACGCTTCTGAACAATTACCAGTGGTGAGAGGTCCCCAGATATACTATTCTGTCTCTCATCCACACTGCTGGCACACACTCAGCAGCCAATCATACAGAAGGGCATTCATGCAGTCAGTCAGCCAATCAGGCACACAGTGCATTCAGGCCACACTCCTCCCTTTCAGACATTCACAACAAGGAATGTGGATTGGGACAAGTACCCACCCATTCAACACTACACACTGCATTCAGGCCAGTTTCGGGCAGGGCTGTCTCAGTCTTTGTCTCTCATGCCAGAAATCAGACAACCACAACAAGGAGTGTATATTGGTCACACACTCCATTCACCCAGGTCCCACCCACAGGAGGTACCCACAACATACAGTCACTGGGAAGGCTCCAGTCAGTCTAGCTGGGCCTTCACAACAACACCATATATGGAACTTCCACCCAACAGCCAGTCAGGGGAAGGGACAGAGTCAGGGCTTCCCAGGACTTTGGGAAAACAAGGTAACAGGCAATAGAAAGCAAGAGGCCACAGGGGCCATCTTGTTTCCTATCAGGAATCAACTGCTCCCAATGGTAGGGCCTGGGTATCCCAAAATGGAGGACACCCAGAGCACCTGTCAAATTCAGCATGGAGCTGCCACCAGCCCATACCCTGCTCTGTGGGCCACCCACAGGTGCCCAAAAACATACACTAGGGGCACAGGGTTGTACCCCTACCCATGGGTGCCATAAGGGTATCCCATGGGTCTGTTCACCAAACCAAAAGAGAGAGCTCCACTGCCAGGAGTCCCACATGGACTCCTGGGCAGAAAACACGACAGAACACACTATAGAAGGCAGTAAAGGACAAGGATTCAGAGGCCCTGTCCCTCTGATGCATTTCCAGCATCACAGTCGCCCCCCCCAGACTGAGGTGGAGGGTGTCTAATCTCCCACGGGATAGACACCCTCATCCAGACGGTCAACATACCTTCTGGAAAGGCCATCTGCATTATCATGACTCTTCCCTGGTCTGTGCTCTATGGTGAAGTCTAGCCCTTGCAGGCTAATGGACCACCTGAGCAATTTCGGATTCTCACCCTTCATCTGCATAAGCCACTTCAGGGGCTTATGATCTGTTTGGACCTTGAAGGTAGACCCCGTAAGGTAGGGCCTAAAACGCCTAAGGCTCCAAACTATGCTAAAACACTCCTTTTCAACAGTAGCCCACCTAAGTTCTCTACCCTTGAGTTGTCTACTGATGAATATGATAGGATGTTCTCTCCCTTTGTCATCTAACTGGGACAAGACAGCTCCAATTCCGGTGTCGCAGGCATCCGTCTGGACGATAAAGGGTCGGCTGTAGTCAGGCGCACACAACACAGGTGCCCTACACAGACTTTCTTTCAAGCCATCAAAGGCCCTCTGACAGTCTTCGGTCCAATTAACCCTCCTATGCTGTTTGGGTGAAGTTAGATCTGTCAGGGGTGCAGCTATGGTTCCATAGTCTGCCATGAAATTGCGACAGTACCCAGTGAGGCCCAAAAAGGCTCTCACTTGGGTTTGAGTAGTGGGAGTCTCCCAGTTCTGTACATCCTGTACTTTACTGGAGAGAGGTTGGATTTGACCCCCTCCTACCTCATGACCAAGATAGGTAACTTTCCCCTGAGCTATCTGGCACTTGGTGGCCTTGATAGTGAGGTTAGCCCTTTTCAAGGCCTGCAACACCTTATCCAGATGTGTCAAATGCTCTTCCCAGGTGGAACTGTAGACGGCAATGTCGTCTAAGTAAGCCACACAAAAGGCTTCCAGCCCACTGAGCGCATGGTTGACCAATCTCTGGAAGGTGGCAGGGGCATTCTTCAACCCAAAAGGCATGACCCTAAACTGGTAGAGTCCCTCAGGTGTTGAGAAGGCCGTCTTTTCCTTGGCATGGTCCGTCACAGCTATTTGCCAATAGCCTGAGGTAAGGTCAAAGGTGCTCACAAATTTGGCAGCACCTATGGTGTCCACGAGCTCATCAGCCCTGGGCAATGGGTGCGCGTCAGTTTTGGTGACGGCATTGACTCCTCGGTAGTCCACACAGAACCTCCAATCCTTGGTACCCGCCTGGGAACTTGCCTTGGGGACAAGGACCACTGGACTGGACCAGGGACTGGTTGAGGGTTCAATAACACCCAGATCCAACATCTTGGCGACCTCAGCCTGGATGTGGTTCTTGACGGTATCTGACATACGGT
The DNA here is from genome assembly GCF_040938575.1 of Ambystoma mexicanum. Classification (NCBI taxonomy): domain Eukaryota; kingdom Metazoa; phylum Chordata; class Amphibia; order Caudata; family Ambystomatidae; genus Ambystoma; species Ambystoma mexicanum. The sequence goes on along the minus strand of NC_090931.1, from coordinate 1,466,515,672 downwards.
AGCACCTGCTTTTGACAGGCACACTGTCACCAGTGTCAATTTCATGCCTAACCACGGTGTAAGGCCTGGCGTCAGTGAAAACAGAGAGGCATACTGTTGGAGCAAAGCCCTGCAGGCCCTCTGTTGCTCTGTTGTCAAATCCGGAGAGAGATGTACTCCCTCCACTGAGCCATCCTGAGGGTTGCTATGCAGCAAATCAGGAAGGGGCTCACTCTCATCCTCTTCTTGCCCTGAAGCTAGCAAGAGACATGAGACTTCTGCTCGCCGGTGGAAAGGCTTGAGTCTGTTGACATGGAATACCTGAGGGGCTACCCCAGAGGCTCCCATGTCAACCAGATAATTGACTTCGCCCATCTTGGAGATGATCCTGAAGGGTCCAGTCCACTTGTCTGCCAAAGCTCTAGGCTTGGTAGGCTACATCACAAGGATTTCCTGTCCCGGAGTCGAATCCACTTGCGAGGCTTTAAGGTCATGCCAGTACTTATTCAATTCCTGGCTGGCCTTGAGATTTGCTGTTGCCTGACCCATCATCTGTGTCATCCTCCGTCTGAGGCCTAACACATAGTCCCCCACTTGCTTGGCGGGACCTGGAGGGATGGCCTCCAAGCCTTCTCTGATCAAGGCGAGGGGCCCCCTCACGGGATGCCCAAAGAGTAACTCAAAGGGGCTGAACCCAACACCCTCTTGAGGTACCTCTCTGTAAGCAAACAGCAGGCATGGCAGGAGGAGATCCCATTTCCTCCTTAGGGGTTCTTCCAAAGCCCCTAGCATGCCCTTGAGAGTTTTATTAAATCTCTCAACCAGACCATTGGTCTGGGGGTGGTAAGAGGTGGAGAACTTGTAGGTTACCCCGCACTCTTTCCACATGGTTTTCATGTAACTAGACATGAAGTTGGATCCTCTGTCAGAGACAACCTCCTTAGGGAATCCAACACGGGTGAAAATGCCCAGGAGAGTCCTGGCAACCACCTTGGCAGTAACAGTCCGAAGGGGTATTGCCTCAGGGTACCTGGTGGCATGATCTACCAAGACCAGGATGAACCGATGTCCACCTGAAGTGGGAGGGTCAAGGGGACCGACGATGTCGATGCCCACCCTCTCAAATGGTGTGCCAACCACTGGCAATGGCTGCAGTGGGGCAATGACACTGCCTCCAGTCTTGCCAGACAACTGACAAGTTGGGCAGGTCCTGCAGTGGGACTCCACCTCTACTCCCATCCGTGGCCAGTAGAAATGGGCAGAGAGCCTCTGCTTAGTCTTCTTGGTCCCAAGATGACCAGCCAAGGGCACCTCATGCGCCAACTGCAGTAGGAAGGGCCTGTAAACCTGGGGTACCACCAACCTCTTGAGGGCACCAGGTTCAGGCTTAGTGGGCTCACTAACAAGGAGCTCACCCTCCCAATAAATCCAGAATGTCCTAGGCACTTCTCCTTGTGCCTGGGACAGGGCCTGTTTCCACAGTCTCTCGAGAGAGTGGCACTCTCTCTGTCCCTTACAGAAGTCTGCCCGGGAGGGTCCCCCTTCAGCTAACAAGCATTGAAGGTCGGGATGATCCTCCGGGTTGAGAACCTCTCCCACAGGAGAGTCTTCTGTCTCTTCTCCCACAGGAGTTGAGTTTGGGTTTTCCACTGGACCCAGCCCGTCCGGAGCATGGATCCCAATGGGTGCTGTCGGAACAGCAGGAAGAGAAGGTGTTCCCTCCACAGAGGTGGCCTTCTTGGTCTTCCTTCTTCTTGCCTTAGGCCTCGCCTTTGGCTCGGGGACCTGACTCACAGCCAGACCCGGTGTCACCTGTGACCTAGTGACTGCAGCAGCAGTCATGGGAAGACCGTCCGAGATCAACCCCAACTCTACTAGATCATTTCCTAACAGAATGTTAGCAGGGACATTGTCCTGAACCAGGACAGGAAGCTTTGCTGTCTTGTCTCCAATCATGAGTGTGACTAAGGCTACAGGCGATAATTTGGGAGGCCCACCAGCTAACCTGGTGGTTCTCAGAGGAGCACCTACATAGTCCTCTGGCTTGAGCAGGGTCCTGTCCACCACTGTCATGCTTGCCCCAGTGTCTCTCAAACCAGTAGAAGGCTGGCCATTCAAGAGGACACTTCTCAAAAACCTACGGGTGTTCTGTGGGATAGTCGCCAGTACTTCTGCATACTGGTCCCAGGCCCCAAGGGACACTAAGGAAATCTCTACCGGAGCACCAAATGTGATCCCGGTAGAGGAGGGGAGGACAGTGGCCTCCACCTCAGACACGGGGTAAGGGTAGGTCAGGCTGACAGCCTGTACTCCAAGTGCCTTACCTTTACACTTGGAGTCACCCCTTCTGTGATCCAGAGCCCCACAGTCCCAACAAGTGCCAGGAGTGTGGGGTACGGTACTGGAACCACTGGGAGCCTGCTTTGCAGCAGGTGGACCACTACTCTTATTCCCACCCACAGATGACTTATGCCCACTAGATTTTTGGGTCTTGGGAGAGGAAGGTTTAGGTTTACCCGACTGTGACTGCTTGTGGGACTCCTCAGCTTTCTGAGAGGCCCCCTGTTCTTTGTCCTTGTCCTTCCCACTGGAGTCCTTAGGGGACACCCGGTGGGAGACCCACTTGTCAGCCAACCTAGCCAGCTTAAAGGGGTCCAAAATGTTCTGGTCAGCCACATACTGACGCAGCTCTGGTGAACAGGCTTCAGAAAAATGCTCAAAAAACAAGAGGTGGGACAATTCAACAAAAGTCTTAACCTTGTATCCATCAATCCACCCCATCATGTTCATGTGCGCAGCACTCACCCAGTCAACCCAAGACACATTCTCTCTTTTCTTAAAATCCCTGAACCTTTTAAGGTATTGGGTAGGTGTCTTGCCAAACTTGGCAATCAAAGCAGACTTCATACACTCATACTGATCCCTTTCTTCCACACTCAGCTTCAGAATACAGTCATATCCAGTTTGAGGCACTCTGCTTAACAAACACTTAGCCCAATCTCTTTTATCAACATCATGAATCACACACGCCATTTCAAACGCTTCAATCCATTGGAGGATATCTGAACCCTCCACAAATACACCAACCAAATCTTTCATAAACTTGGTGGCTGGGGACCTGACACTCTCACTGGTTTTAGCTGAAGTCTCCACTCTAGCTTTCTCTAGCTGGATTCTCTGACATTCAGTGTCCTGGCTCTTGAGTTCAAGGTCCTTATTTCTGAGTTCAAGATCCCTATTCTTGAGCTCCACTTGTTGAGCCAACTCCTCTTTCTTAGGTTCAGCATCTATTTCCAACTTGCGGTATTCAAAGGCCAATTTCATCCTTAATAACTCAAGCTCCAAGGAATTGCTGGGGTTTGGAACAGAGGCAGCAGGAATGGCGGCATTCCCAGAAACAGATTCAGCAGAAACCCCAGGGGCAGAGTCCTCATTGGTTGCATTCCCCCCCTCATCAAGAGTTTCACCATCAGTCTGGTAGTCCACCAGGGCAGCTATCAGCTCAGCCCTAGACTTATCCACAAAGTCTAACTCCCTGGCTTCACAAGCACTCTGGAGAGCCTCCAAGCTCATCCAAGTCAATTTGCCATTTGCAATAGACTCCATTGTTTGTAATGCAGTTATCTTGTACACAACTAAACCTTAATTTAATAAAGTGCAGATATTTTGTAAGTGGCACGGTTATACACTGATTCTTAAAACCATAAGCATCCCACCGCTGCCACCAGTGTAAAGACTGGTAGGGGGTGGTCTGTACTTCTACTCTCTATATGGTAGAGGGGAGGCACAGAGGACCCCAGCCTAGATTCTCTATTCGGTAGCTATGGTCGAGCAATCAAGGCCTAGCTTCTCAGGAGGTGATGCAGGCTGGTTCTTAAGTACAGTGTAGTCCCCAAGCCGCCACAAAGGAATGTCCACACACTGTATTGGTTAGAACACAGTCTTTATATAATCAATATTCAAGGTTATGTACACTTATCATAATAACTCACTTTGTACTTAGGAAAATCAACAATGGCAAATATATACAATTCTACAGTGGTACCACCCTTTGTATTAGATCTCATTAAAGTGCATCAACAATACTGTAACAATGTCACACAGATCAATAGAGTGAAACCAGCAATAGAGAGAGGAGAGAAAATAAGATGGTTGAGCAATAGGCAGAATACTGGCCCCTACCACTAGACACAGTTCTGTGTGGAGATCCCCCCACCTGGGCAACCTGTAAAATAAAGATATAGCACAAGCCCAGTCCATATATTGTTCTGCAAGTCTTATTCCCTCCTATAATGTTTTTACCCCCCCCAATGTACCTGGTGGAGTCGAGTTCTTCGAAGGGGCGTCGACGGATCCTTCTTGAGCGACCCCCTTTCAAGCGGGAGTCACGGATCGTCGAGAGGTGTCGAGAAGCGTTGAGGAACTTGGCGTTCGGCGGCGGGGAATCGACGGCCCTTCTTGAATGCCTTCCCTTTCAAGCGGGAGATACGGGGCGTCTAACGTCTGTCGAGGAACTCGGCGTTCGGCGTCGGGGAATCGACGGCCCTTCTTGAATGCCTTCCCTTTCAAGCGGGAGACACGGGGCGTCGAACGTCCGACAACAAACAGGGTAGAACGGCGTCGATGAGGCGGCAGCTTCGATCCAAGCGGTGCTCGTCGACGACGGAGCGTTGGCGTCCTGCAAGGCAGAGGCGTGCGGGGCACCTCGATGACAATTGTTCTGGACTGCAAAGATTGTGAAGACGGGGGCCCAGCAAGGGCGTCGAGTCGTTCGAGTCTTTGTGGTCTTCGGGTGGCGGGAAACCCACCGGCAGGTTTCTCGTCGGCACGTTGGTCGTCCTCGACTTTCTCCGGCAGGATAAAGCGGTCGACGGTGCGGACGAGGGAGTCCTTCGATTCAAATGTTCTTAGGCAAGGAGCGGACAGCTCCGGTCGTCGGCTGCACAGCGTCAAGTGGTTCCCACGGCTGGGCAACACAATTTCGACGGGCCTCCAGCGGTTACACAGACCTGCGGACCCTGGTCGACGGCAATGGACTTCGACGGCAGCGATGTCCGGGTGCTTCACTTCGATCTCCTCGGCGGTCCCGTCTCGGGTCGACAGCCTTTCGAGGGTCTGACTTCCAGGGCGCTTTGGCGAAGATGTAGCAGTGCTCGATGATCCCTCGGAGCACGGGAAGAGGGTGCCTTACCAGGTCCTCTCTCGGGTCAGTCCTCGACGAATTCGCCAGCTTTCAGATCGGTCGAAGCAAGTGCAACAGCAAGTCTTCTTCTTCCAGCTGGGCGTCGAGGATCAGCAGTTCCAGTTACTCTTAGAGTGGAGACTCAGCTTCTGAACGCTTCTGAACAATTACCAGTGGTGAGAGGTCCCCAGATATACTATTCTGTCTCTCATCCACACTGCTGGCACACACTCAGCAGCCAATCATACAGAAGGGCATTCATGCAGTCAGTCAGCCAATCAGGCACACAGTGCATTCAGGCCACACTCCTCCCTTTCAGACATTCACAACAAGGAATGTGGATTGGGACAAGTACCCAGCCCTTCAACACTACACACTGCATTCAGGCCAGTTTCGGGCAGGGCTGTCTCAGTCTTTGTCTCTCATGCCAGAAACCAGACAACCACAACAAGGAGTGTATATTGGTCACACACTCCATTCACCCAGGTCCCACCCACAGGAGGTACCCACAACATACAGTCACTGGGAAGGCTCCAGTCAGTCTAGCTGGGCCTTCACAACAACACCATATATGGAACTTCCACCCAACAGCCAGTCAGGGGAAGGGACAGAGTCAGGGCTTCCCAGGACTTTGGGAAAACAAGGCAACAGGCAATAGAAAGCAAGAGGCCACAGGGGCCATCTTGTTTCCTATCAGGAATCAACTGCTCCCAATGGCAGGGCCTGGGTATCCCAAAATGGAGGACACCCAGAGCACCTGTCAAATTCAGCATGGAGCTGCCACCAGCCCATACCCTGCTCTGTGGGCCACCCACAGGTGCCCAAAAACATACACTAGGGGCACAGGGTTGTACCCCTACCCATGGGTGCCATAAGGGTATTCCATGGGTCTGTTCACCAAACCAAAAGAGAGAGCTGCACTGCCAGGAGTCCGACATGGACTCCTTGGCAGAAAACACGACAGAACACACGATAGAAGCCAGTAAAGGACAAGGATTCAGAGGCCCTGTCCCTCTGATGCATTTCCAGCATCACAATAAGTGCCTAGCAAGTGACCAATAAATAAATAAATAAAAATAAAACAAAGACTTGCCACAGCTTCTCACTGAAACAGCCTCTACTGGAATTCCTTGGAGCTTCGTGACTCAGCCTTTTAAAGTGCCTTACGCCATAACTGTAGCTAAAATAAGCTTTCATTCCAGGTGTCAAACCACAAAGGCGAGTTCCTGCCTTAAGAGGTATAGCTTTGCAACTCTGGTTCTTGAATGGGGCAAATGAAAGGAATAAAAAACTATCTCAAACTATCCCTAAACTTATCCTTCACTAAGTAATCAATGTATTTGCATATTTCTTCTATTGCGCTGTGGCACTTTTTCCTCTCTGCAATTCATTTTGGTCTCTCTCTGAAGCTGGGGAAATTAAAAATGTAGGATCCTCCCTCTAACTAAGAGTGCAGTTCTGCATGACAGAGCACAGAGCTTCTTGTCTGGAGATGGACTAACCTTCTAATACTCTGCTCAGTGACACAATCAGTCCTTGGGAAGCTTATTTACAAATAACTTGTGGAGATTGTGGCCTCTACAAACGCATGTAGTGCCCAAGCACAACTCCCGGAACTTGGTCCATTATGATAGGCTTCAGGAAATGGTTGCCTGAACTAAGAGGCCAGCAGATGAAAGCCCCTTGAATCTGACCCAACGTCACAGAGATCAGTGGGTGCAGATAGTGGATTCCCAGCATTGTGTCTTTTATAGATAGATCTCTTGGCCCTCTTCCTGCTCCCACCTGTGAGGCTAAAAACCTCGGGATCAATTTCGACTCCACACTTTCCTTCTCTCCTCACATCTCTGACGTCTCTAAGAAGTGACACTACCAGCTGCACTTCCTCAGAGGTATTCTTCCTTTCCTCTCCTTCCCCCAGAAGCTCACTGTCTACAGAGCTCTCTCTAGGCTGCACTACTACAACAGCCTCTTTCTAAATATGCCTGCCTCTACTCTCTGCCCTCTGCAACTCATCCAAAACAGGACTGGGAGACTTGTCCTTGGCTTCAAGCCCAGGGATCATATCTCTCCAGGACTGAAATCCCTGCACTGGCTCCCAGTGGCGGCGAGGATTCAATTCAAAATCCTCTGCATTGTCCACAAGGCCTTTTGGGGCCTGGGAACTCAATACCTTCTACTCTCTCTACCTAAATATCTTCCTTCTCGAACTCTTCGCTCATCTGCCTCTAACTCCCTCAGGGTTAGCCGCTTCTCTATGCAGCGAGTTGGTGGTAGATCTCTTTCCTCTGCTGGGGCCTCCCTCTGGAATAGCCTCCCTGCCTCTCTGAAACTTGAGGAGAACCATCTCTGGTTCCGGAAGCACCTCAAGACCTTCCTCTTTGCTTCTGCTTTCTCTCCTCCTCTCCGCTGCTGATCTCCCGGTTGAATCTGAAACTGCACTGGTTACCTGGCTACGCTCTGATCTCGGGCCCAGGTCCCCTCCCCACAAGTTGTACACTTGCACTGCCCCCCTGGCAACCGTTCCACTCGGGGACTGTTTCTGTATCCCTACAGCCCCTACTTGCACTCGACACCTGGTGTTGTCACGATCCAATACCCCTGACCCCCTCAGGTATAACATCCCCCTGGCAGCAGTGGGCTAAAGCCCTTCACACTGGCCCCAAGGGCCTTAAAACTTCATCAGAAACATACATGGGGTCAGTCCTGGTGCTTTTGGCGCCAGTCTCATTATCAGGAATAAAGCAATACCAGTTTTGGACCTTAATCCAACATTGAGGCCTATTATACAGCTAAGTTCTTTAGAACCAAGCCACGCGGTCTAGTGTTTCGGTTGTGGCTGGGCCTGGAACTACTTGGCCTGGAACTACTTTACCTGGGCTATTTAAACCACACCCAAACAGCAGAACACGCTTCGCGTTATTCTGCACTCCTGCAGCATAACGCTCACCGTGTCCAGCTCCTGCTCATCTGCTTCTCCGGCGGCCCGATCATGAAGCCCTAGATCTGGATTCCGTTAATAACCTGGAAGAACAAGAACAGAATTAGCGAGCAAGAACACTTACCTGTGAAGTAACCGGTCTTGAATCCATCCTGCGCTTCGCTTACCTCGCCCATCTGCGGAGTCCGCCGCAACCTGCAAAGGTAAAGAGACAAGGACAGCATTAAAAACAATTCATACCTGGGCAAGCAGCGAGTCCTGGCAGCACCCTGCGCTTCTCTTACCTCGCCCATCTCCGGGTTTCACCGCAACCTGCAAGGGAGAAGGAACAAGGTCAGCATTAACAAAGCGCTTACCTGGGCAAGCAGCGCTTTGATCGCTCATCACTCCGGAACATCACCGCAAACTGTACAAAGAAGGGAAGAGAACACAGGTTAGCAATTAACAACAATAAACAGCGCAGTCCTCCGCGCATCAATAACTCACCATGGTCTTCGCCATCGGCGCGGCAACTCTGAGATCACAACCATCCCTGTGAAAACAAAAAGAGATATTGTTAGGGAACAGCGTAGTGGAGCAAGACGCCGAGAAGACAGAGAAAACGGAGGGATAGAAAGAGACAGAATAAAGACGGAAAAGACATTATAACTCACCTGGAAGACAGCAAGCAGAGTCGGAGTCACAGCCGGTCTGGACCCGACATAAGTGCACATGGACCAGTGAAGCAACTGGGTCCACGGAACGCCCGCACCAACCACGCGCCCCTGCACAGAGACACAGGACAGAGAGTTCAAGGCACAAAAACCTAAGGTGAGCAATAACCCCAAGGGAGGGGATTTGGACCAGAGGGAGGTGGGAGTCCACCCATCACAGAACCAGTATCTTAACCCTCCATTCTCCTGTTATAGGCGCTACCCAACGTCTGGCACATAAACAAGCAGAGAGGGGTCCGGGATAGCGCTTAGACCTCCATCCAGTATCGTGTGGCGCCCCCCTGGATACCAGGTGAGCGTAACAGAACGCAAAGCCTCAATTAAAAACATCCACTTGGGCGCCATGGAAACATCAGAGACTGCCCAACTAGCCCAGTTACTGGGAGAAATACGGGCTGAGGTGCACTCTGCCCGGCAAGAAACCAACACCCTTAGGAGGGAGTTGATTGTCACCAAGGACCGCACCGATGAATTAGCCAGACAATTGCTCCAAAGACAGGCTGGGCAGGCTCCGTTGCCAGGAAGTATTCTGTTGGTTCCAGCCACATCCGTCAATCCAGTGCAGGTGGTCCTCCCTGGGGCAGTTCCTTTGGCCCCATCGGAACATTTTACGGGGGACCCAAGAAAATATGCTGTATTCATCAACCAGTGTCTCCTCCTTTTTCTTTGTAGACCCGGAGCCTTTCCTAACGATCAGTCGCGGGTTGCCTTCGTTCTGTCATATCTGAGTGGCAGTGCCGCGGATTGGTCCATACCGTTAGTAAGCCAGGATGACCCACTCCTGCGGGATTTCAGGGGGTTTCAACAGGAGATGGAGAAGCTGTTCGCCCAACATACCCAGGGCCAAGCTCTGGATAACGAACTTCTGTCCCTCCGCCAAGGCAGCCAAGATTTGTTAACATATATCGCCACTTTTAACAGACTTGTCTTTGAAACTGGGTGGCCTGAGGAGAAACAAACAATGTTATTCCATCGAGGATTACAGGAATTGAAAGACGTCCTAGCGCAGGTGGTAAACCCGCCAACAGACTGTGCAGAGTTCATCAACCTAGTGGTGCAACTAGACCACAGGCTGCAAGATCGAAGGACAGATCGAGCCAGAACGGAGAATCAGACTGTGTATGTACACTCAAAGGAGAACATTCCGCATTCATCAGAAAACACTTCGGAACCCATGCAAATTGGGGGGGTACGGAGCTCTTTAACCAAGGCCGAAAGAGACAAAAGGAGACAACAGCAATTATGCCTGTACTGCGGGAAATCAGGTCACTTCCTCAGAGAATGACCTGTAAAACCCCCTAGGAGAGCAGTTGGAGCTACAGAGAAAGAAGGAGAACAAGAGTCAGACAACTTCCAGGTCCGGAAAGCGTAGAGGTCCATTTGTCGAGCAAAGGAAAATAGCCACAGACCTCACACCTTGCCCTGCCTGTGATTTTGATCAGTCACCAACAACCCTCTCGGATGAATGCTGGGGAGGCATACATAGACAGAGAAGCGGTTGGTAACTACATAGACCAAGGCCTGGCAACAAGGAAGGGGCTTCCCCTCTGTCAGAAAACAACAACTGAGAAGGTCACCACTTTCGACGTCACGGAGATAGCTTCTGGTCCTGTAGCTCAACGCACAGCAGAATTGACCCTTCTGTGCCAAGACGGACATCGGGAAGCCATTGCCTTCGACCCTATCAAGGCCTGTCAGGTCCGGGTGATTCTAGGGATGCCGTGGTTGGTGGCTCACAATCCTAACATCGACTGGCGAGCCAAAAAATGAGCCTTCTCCAATGAGTGTGCTCATGCGTGCTACCAAGTGGAAATGCCATCGTCTGACCCAGAGACACCTGTCCAAGATAAAGAGGCGTTGGTACTAGGTGTAACAAGTACACTACAAAGCAAATACCACGATTTCCAAGACGTTTTCCAAAAAGAACAAGCTAATACCTTACCCCCTCACAGGCCATATGACTGTCAGATCGACCTCGTACGTGGTGCACAAATCCCGTATAGTCGAATATATGCACTTACCGAACCTGAAAATCTCCACTTGAAATCATATCTGGACCAATACCTGGCAAACGGTTTTATCCGCCCGTCCAAATCCCCGGCAGCCTCGCCCCTATTCTTCGTACCAAAGAAGGAGGGGGACTTGGGAACGTGCATCGACTACCGTGCACTAAACCAGGTAACAGTTAAACACCGTTATCCTCTACCCCTTATCCCAGAACTGCTGAACCAAGTCAAGGATGCCTAAATGTATACCAAATTGGACCTCCGGGGTGCATACCATCTCGTGCGTGTAAAGAAAGGAGACGAATGGAAGACCACCTTTGGTACTAAGTATGGGCTGTACGAATATCAGGTGATGCCCTTTGGGCTTTGCATCGCTCCCGCCGCGTTCCAGTACTTCATGAACGATGTACTACGGGAATTGATCAACGTATGTGCCCTAGTTTACATCGATGACATCTTGGTGTACTCTTCTTCTAAACAGGACCATGTCAGGCACGTTCGCTCCGTCCTTGCAAAACGCCAACAGCATCAGCTATACGCCAAACATGAAAAATGCTCCTTCCATGTCACCGAAGTCGAGTTCCTTGGTTTTGTCCTCACTCCCAGAGGCGTCCGGATGGATATGCACAAAGTAGACGCCATTCTTAGCTGGCCATCACCATCTTCAGTCAAAGGTGTCCAAAGTATGCTCGGCTTTGCGAACTTTTATCGCCGATTCATCCCGGGTTTCTCCCAGATTGTGCACCCGATCCCTTCTTTATTACGAAAAAACAACAAACTGTTCCAATGGACAGAAGAGGCGGAAAAGGCCTTCCAGGAATTCAAGAAAAGATTTACCTCAGCCCTGGTGCTACGACACCCCCACCCAAATCTCCCATATGTAGTGGAAACAGATGCCTCCAGCATGGCAATGGGGGCTGTTCATGGCCTTTTGGTCGCGAAAATTTCCTACACCTGAACTTAACTATGCAATAACAGACAAGGAACTCCTAGCAATCAAGGCAGCCTTTAAGGCTTGGCAGCATTACCTGCTAGGCGCCAGACATACCAACACAGTAATCACCGACCATCGTAACCTACTGTACCTCAAGACGGCAAAGGCTCAATCATCCCGTCAACTCCGATGGGCTTTATTCTTCACAGAATATGATTACATAATCACGTACCAACCTGGAGTCCAGAACGGAAAAGCAGACGCCCTATCCCGCATGGGTATTGATGAGAACGCATATTCAACCCCAGACCCGGTGGTCATTATTCCAGGTGACAAACTACTCTGACTTACAACAACGTTATCTCTGGACGAACTCCAAAAGGAAATTCGGCTCCTAATGAACACTGAGACTCTACAAGACTAGACCACTCAAGGTGAACATTACACAACAAAGAAACAACTCCCGTATTTCAGAGGGCGTTTATATCTACCAAATAAGGCACTACAAGAACAAGTGATTTCTGGTTATCACGACCCCCTGATAGAAGGACATCCAGGAACTGCCAAGACCCTAGCCAAGGTGAAAAGAAATGATTGGTGGCCGACCTGGCGAAAGAACATTACGCAGTTTATCCTGTCATGTGGCATTTGTGCACAGAATAAATCCCAGAAACAAAGATATGCAGGCCTTCTTCAACCCCTGGAAATTCCACCTGTACCTTGGCACACACTCTCCCTCGATTTCATCACAAATCTGCCTCCCTGTCAAGGGTTCAACACTATCCTAGTGGTCGTTGACCTATTCTCTAAAATGGCCCATTTAATTCCGCTTAAGTGTCTACCAAACGCATCCAGTCTGGCAAAGGTGTTTTTAGAGCAAATTCTGACTGAGTGAGTCAGTTTGTGTCTAACATCTGGAGGAAGAGTTGCGCAATTGCCCAAATCGATATTCGTCTGTCCACTAGTCACCATTCCCAAACTGATGGCCAAACGGAGCGGACAAATCAGACACTAGAGCAATACCTACCTACAGTGCATGTTACATCAAGTGGAAGAAAGCTGGAAGGAAGTGCTGTGGATCGCCGAATATGCCTACAACAACTTACTACACACCAATACCGGACAGAGTCCATTCTATACCGTATATGGAAGGCACCCACGTACTTCCGAATTAGATACCCCCATGGCCTTGGAAATGGCCGCGGTGAAGACTTTACATACGACCATCACTCAAGCCTTCAAAAAAGCAGCAGAACACTTCATACAAGCCAAAGAAAGACAGAAAAGATTCTCTGATCAACACCGAAGAAAAGCCCCAGACTACCAAGTCGGAGATGAAGTCTGGTTGGCATCTCGGCACGTGCCCATAAGAGGAACTTGAACATTTCGTCCCAGATATGTAGGGCACTGCCCCCTCTTTTTCCTGCCTCACTTCTCCCCTTCCTCCCTCCCCTGCACTTGCACGATCTCAATGTCACCTAGCCTAGTAGGACATCTGTCTCTGTCTTCCCTCTGTTTCCCCTCCCTTACCTTGTCGCGCCTTGAAACACTTGTGTATAGGTGCGTTATAAATGCCATATATCATATCATATCATATCACATTGTGAGGAACTCATGTGACAACAAGTAAGACAAACACAAGTGATCACAGTTCAAGGGTGTTTATTGAACAATTAAATGCTGTATGAAGGTTGAAAAAAATGCTGAATCTAAACCTAAATCTAAGATGGGAGCAAACGTCAACCATCAAATAAAAATAAGGCAGTCCTAGTAGTGTTGTGTCAAAACAAAAAGGGCATATACTAAGAAACCTTTTGCCAAACCTCACAACTAATAAAAAAGGGGTGTGGTATAGTTCTCAAGAAAAGAAAGAAGTGTTCTCAAATACTATGGGCCTCATTACACGGTATGCGGTAACCATGGCGCTACTAGCGCCATGGTTGCCGCCGGTATTTTACCGTGTCTGCCTTGGTGGATGGCGGAATTACCGCCCTACTCCAAGATGAGTGGGGGCGGTAATTTCCCATTTACCAAGGTACTTCCCCATTCCCATTTTTGCCCCATAGGGCTCAATGGGAATGGGGAAGGAGCTAATTACGGTACCGCAAATTGCGGTACCGTAATTAGCACCAAGGTCCCTTTGCGGGCCCGTTCCTTAACGGCTGCTAAAACCAGCCGTTGAGGTCGGGTCCGGCAAAGGGACCTCGTAGTAGGGCGGTAAGGGTTTACCAGTACCGGTGCCCTTCCCGGTACTGGTAAACCCTTACTGTGTTCCGTGTAATGAGGACCTATGTCAGGATGCAGTAGCCTGGGTCTCCCTTCCCCACGTTTTGGACACGGGGTAAGATGGGAGCTTGAAGCACAGTACAGTGTCGGGCTTCTCCTGCACGAGAAGACAGTTCCAATGGCAGCCCTCAGGACACACTCTCAGGCTTTCCTAGCATGAGATGATGGTTCAGCTTTTAACCCTCAAGCTTTCAGTAATCAGAGCCGTCGATGGCCAAGTCTCATTTCACTTAAAAGTCTCTTGCCTTTGAGGACCTGACGGTTTCAAACAACAAAACAAAAGTTCCTTTAACAAATTAAAGTTCTTTTCAAATGTTCACCGGGTGACTATTCACCGCTGGGTGCCCCTCTACTGGGTGTTGACCCTTCTCAATTGTATTCCAAAATTCAGGTAGGGTTATGGTCTCACCCCTGGGTCTCCCTCTTCTGGGATGACCCTTTTCAATTGTAATCCACAAATGTATATGTTAGTTTTCTTCTTGAAGCTTGGATGATAGCTTCACCCCTGATCTCCCTCTGCCGGGCTCGGACCTCTCTTGGCTGTCAGTACTCTGGTGATAGCTTCACCCCTGGATCTCCCTCCATCTGACTCGGACCCCTCTCGACTGCTAGTACTTGTACCCCTAGAGAGGGGCGATAGCTTCCTCTCCGGTATCCCCCCTTCAGGTTCACCCTTGCTGTTTCTTCAACTTCTACTTCTCTCAATCGGGGGGAGGGTTAAGAACTTTTCACCCTTGGATCCCCCTCTGCCAGGCTTCTTGATTCTTAGCATCCCGGGCTTCCTGTGGCTCTCGGTCAGGGTGATAGTGGTTTGCCACTCGTTACTTTCAACTTTCAATTTCTTTATTCCGTTCAAGGTTTTCGGGATTCATTTCCCTTTCTTTCAACGTGCTTGTGGATCAAAGTCTTTCGATTTTACACCGATTTTGTTTGACCCTTGGTATGACCACTTTGACCTATTTCGCTGGTCCACCTACAGCCTTCTGGTACTCTAAGTTTCTCTCATATGGGGCTCGACCAGAGTCTCTCAAATTAGCACCCACGTGGTGCCACTTTCCCTCTGCAACTGGTCTCCCCTTCACATATTTAACAGTGCCTTCAAAGTTAATCTGCTTTGTTTCAAAGGTTTGCCACTCCTGCGATTGTCACTCAACACAGCTCGGTTCTTATTGGTTCTCCCCTAGACTCACTGGCTGTGATGAACCGCTTGCTTTTGGGCTTCACTGGAGTCAAGGCCGGTAGCACGGGCGCGGGAGCTTACCTCACTCCTGTTTATGCCCCATGTACCTTTCACATCTGCTGCAAGACACTTGTGCTATTGTCGCTGTCTTAGGCTTTCCTCTACGAAGTTTCTGCGGGCCTGTGATGAAAAGAGCAAGGTCACTTCTTTCCTCGCCACCCTCTCAATTCCTGCCGCCTTTCTCCTTCTTTTGAACTGCCGCATGGTAGCTGTCTTGTTGTGTTACCTGCTGTACTTGCCTTGCTCGCACTGCACTTTCTTGCTCCACCTTTTATCCCTGTGGGGAAAAAGAAAGGGCTGTCGGGTGTGTGTGGTTCAAGTTAATTGCCTGACTTTGCCTGATCCTTCTGTCAGGACAGGTCAGGTGCACAGTTCTATTACAAGTCCATTATGAACCAATATTCATGTCGAATAGGGGAGTGGTTGGAGTGTTGGAATGTCCTAAGGGACAGGACAGGGAAGGTTTGTGAAAAGGACCGGGACTGAGAACAGAACAAAGGGGATTGTGGGAACGGTAGTGTTCTGTCATAGTGCATTGGCTGCTCGGAAAATGACACTCAGAGCAACGGAATTGGTAGGGTTTGTGAGGATTGGGAAATGTACAAGGGGGTTGTGGGAACGGTAGTACTTTGTCTGATCAGGTTGGAAGAGCTGAAAATAATAATCAGATCGATAGGAGGAAGAAGGTTGGGTGGTATTCCAATAGAGACTGATGACAAAAGGATTCCGTGAGCTATGCTTTTTGGGTATAACAGGGTTTGGTACCTTAGAGGATTGATTACGTATGGAGGGCTTTTGGGATCTGGTCTAGAGAGATCTAAAGAGAGGGGGGAGGCAGATGAATTGTATCCTAGGAGGCCTGAAGGATCTCGTCATCTTTCCCTCCTTGGTACAGTACCGCGCCTCATCTCAGATATTCTCCCGAGCATAACCCTGGTTTCCCTCACCCAGGTGATCCCCGCACACTGGTCCACCCTCAGGAACTGGATCCAACAGTGATGGCTGTGTCCTGGCCACCTAAATAAGGGATTCCTGAGCTCTACCTGGGAGAATACCCTCAAGTTTCTCACAACATACTTTAGAATGTTCCCACATGCCAGTCTAGGAACCCCAGGAATGTGAATCTATAAAAGACACCAATACCGGAAATGTACACTTACAGGTAAGTGACTAATCCTTTTATATGGTGATCTTGTTTAAAGCTCTCTAATTGATGCAGGTGTGCAAGGTGCCATCCTTCTCGAGCATGAAAACAACAGAGAGGCTGCTGGTGATTGTGAATGCAAAAGAAACCATGTGCAGGAGTTTCCTTTTGATACTCCTACAAATGCTCATTTTCTTTTCCAGAGATCCTGCTGCATGAAATAGGGACGCCAACTTCCAATGCTATCTTACAGTCATCGAATGTGTGAGGGGTGGTATTGGCCTAGTTTCAACTTCTTCAAAGATTATGCTGACTTCCTGGTAACATGAGGGCAGCTCAGGCTTTGCAAATTCTTAAAAATCCCACTAGACTTACGGGGGAGTTCCTTAGTGTACATACTCAACCTAAGAGAAATGCACTTGTCCCAAGGTGGCTGGCGACAAAATATTTACCAGTGCTTATTGTAAATTGGTGCATGTTGCCATGAGCACACTTCATATTTGCTGCAATGCTGTCAAGCATGCACAGTAAAACCTGTATTTGCCATTTACTGCAAACAAAGTGTGTTTGCAATAAATGAAAAATAAGTTTCTTACATCCCCATATTCACCAGCAAGGTCGAGTATCATGCAAATGGCACTCGCCCTTCATAAAAACTACTTGCAAATGCTAGTGGGCTAGTAGATTTTGCAAGCCCTGTCACCCATGATTACTGCTAAGGAGTGATGCAAATTGGCTTCTTCAGGAAGGGAAACCCATTCGTTGGATCCAGAGGTTTAAGAACCTCCTTTGGTCCATCCCGTAGACAAGTGTTTAAGCAGAACATGGATTTGATTTTCATTGGTCTCTTCTCACAATCAATGCTGGGGTTGTACAGAGTAAGCCAGGGCATCTTTTGACACAGTAAGCTAGGACATTTTTTGAGAGAGTAACCAAGGGCATCTTTTGAGAGAGTATTCCAGGACAGCATTTGACAGAGTACGCCAGGACTTCTTTTGACAGAGTAAGCTAGGACATCTTTTGAGAGAGTAATGTGACAGGGTGGCCCGCCACAAAGAACTGCCCTGACTCTGATTCTGATATATAGAGTTCAAGGGTGTGTTGAGAGGCAGATGAATACATCATCAATAGCTTCTACCCCTCCCTCAGCTCAATACGGCACAGTGAGAAACGCTACTCACTAAGACAACCGTACAGCCCTTATTCCAGGCAGGTACAGCAGGAGATGGACACAATCTAAGCTAAAGATTGCACGAGTAACCAAACTAACGCTATGACAATACATGTGCATGCATTAGACATGAAGCAAATGTGCCCTCAACATGAAGAACTCGAACACTCGGTAATACATGCATTTATACATGAAGAATATGAACATGGCATCCATAAGACATGACAAATACCAACATAAACAATTTATAAGCTGAATGCAACATAAACGACATGCGAATATAGCTCACTAACATAGAAACGCAACAGTAAGGGGCAGTCGTCTTTTTCAAAATGGAAGCCACAAAACGCTTCCAAGTAAACAAAAGGCCTCAAGGCTTCATGAGAACTCAAAATGCTGAAATAACAAAATACAGATTTGTGCAGAGCTCAGACAGTCGCTGGCAAACCAAACCAAGATTACCATGAATAACAGAGGATAGGAACGGCAGAGAGAAAGCATGAGATATCGATTCCCAAGATGCAAGCCATATATTCTCAGATTAAGAGTACAACCAGCCTTTAAAAGCCAGGTGCAGGACGACTATAAGCCAAACGACTCCATGAAGAATAACTCAAGAGTATGCCAAATGGCAAAAGAAACCGCAACACTCACATTAATATTAGCTGAAATCCTAATAAATGCAGGGTGAAATAATTCCAAACAAGGTCCCATCACGCGTGACCCATAATTGAAGAACACTGTCTATTCATTAGCAATGAACACAGATAAGATACCTGCCTTACTCCTTACACGTATCCCCCCCAGACACGAGATGCCACACAAGGCCAAATACAAAGATCACCCTGGCTCATGGCCTAGAAATGAGGGATGGTATCTTCTTTAATTGAATTGAAAGCAGTCCGTGGACCTCTCACCCCCTACTCCGGTCTGGCTCATGTCTTGACGATCTGTCAATTGTCAATTGTCGAAGGTTGTTTAGTAAGAAGCCAACCAATGAAATTCTCCAATGTTACGCCACCCATGAAGCAAGGTGGCAGCCAATTACATATGGTAGAGATGATGTCTTTTTTACCTTTATCAATTTAGAGGTGGCCTCTGGAGGAGCCATCAGACAAGCGTTACCCAATCAGAAATGTAACCCCTATAGAATGTATATGTAGTCACCACTATTAAGCAATCCCTGTACCCTGTAGGTTTTGGTAACTAAGATTACACTATGATGTCAGTTATGACAAATCTTTGATATATAAACTGTTGATTTTGTTAGGTATGCGAAGAGTGCCAATAATTCTATTATTGTATGCTGTCCGTGCTTTATATTGATGATAATAAAGCTGGGTTTTGCCTTGCACTTTGCTATTTCCCTTGTTGAGTCCGGTTTGGCTTCAGAACCTCTGTGTAATTTGGGACTTCCCAGGCCATTTTAACAGATGTTTATTAAAATTTGTTGTAGATGGGATAGTCATATCTCTGGTGTCAAGGGTGTTTGGGCCTAGTGGGGCTTGGGATATTTGGTGCAAGAGCCAGTCCTCCCTTTCTGATCTACCTTGGCCTTGTCCCTGCCTCCCTCACCCAGACATCCCTATCAGAGATGTTAGTAGCACTAGGAATGGTAACCCCAGAAGCGAAGGCCAACTCAAACCCTGAACACTGGCAAAAAGAGGTCGAGCTCAGACAAGCCTGTTTAACGTACTGGGAAAAACTGGGGAAATTTTGCTACACGAAATACATTGAAAGAAGCCATGCCCTTGGTGACAACCCGGGGAAATTACTGGCTTGGCTGTACAAACAGGAAAGCCCCAGGACGCCCATTTGCCATGTCCGTAAACCGGATGGCACAGTAGTACACACACAGACAGAAATAAACTCGGTGTTCTCCGGGTTCTATCAGGACCTCTATGCCAGCACCCCGTCGCCTACAGACACCAAAATAGAAGATGTCCTAGACATCATTAAGCTGCCCAAATTAGATGCACAAATGGCGGGGGCTCTGGATGAACCTGTTACCCCGGAAGAGGTGATGGTCACCATCAGATCCCTGCTGTCCGGAAAAACCCCAGGAACTGACGGGCTCCCAGGGGAGTTTTGCAAAGCGTATGAGGACGTCCTGGCACCACTCCTAGCCCAAGTGTTTAACGCTGCGTACGAAGCAGGCACCTTCCCAGAAACCATGAGAGAAGCCGTAATCATCCCACTATTAAAACCCGGTAAGGACGCTATGGAACTTCCCAGGCATTAAGCCAACATACAACATCAGTATACAGAAGGCTTGGATCCCGGAGTATGAATTTAAAATGAAAACCATGTTTCCAAATTGTAGCTTTGTAACCCCAGAGGATTTTGCGGATACAGTAGGGAGAAACCAACTTGTCACTTTGCAATATCACCGTATGAAAGCGGCATTCAAGAAACAATGGCCAACATACCCAGTAGAACTGCCCGAACATGCATGTTATCAATCACTGTATTCACAAACAGGCACAGGGGTGTCCAAACTATACAACATAGTCCAAACACACACGAAATCGTTGAACAACATTAAGGCTTCTTGGGAAAAGGACATGGGCACAACCATAGAAGAAGGGAAATGATCCAGATACTGCCTCCTTTCTAAGAAAGTCTCACTGAATGCGGGCCTAAGACTCATACAGTTCAAAATACTGAACAAGCTCCATTATAATCCAGTCAAAATGGTGAAATTTCATAATTCTTTATCTGGAAATTGCCCGAAATGCAGCAGCCCTCGTGCCGACGCATTTCCCATGTACTGGGCCTGCCCCCTGATAGCCGGGTTCTGACGTGAAGTGGCGAACATCTTGGAAGACATAACACAAATCCCAGTGCAGCTCAATCCCCAAAAATACCTATTCGGCAACATAGGAAAAATCCCAGAAAAAACTAGGAGACTGTTTAATGTCGCCTGCGAAGTAGCTAAGAAGTGTATTCTTCAAAACTGGAAGAGCAGCCATGCCCCACGCGCAGAACAATTCCTTACAACCTTAACATATGTTAATGAATGCGAGGAAACTTAATAGGAATGGTGCCCTCACCATGCAGACCGAAAGACATTTGGACTCTGTTCAGAACATACCTAGGTGCCACCCCACCGGACACGGAGAACTCAGATAGTGACTGAACCCACCATGAAACCTATCAATCCGAAACCCTAGTGTAACTAAAACAACGTAAATGTGCAAACATGTATGATTATTGTATTGATTGGGAGAGGGAGGAGGAGAATCACTATTAAAAGTATATGTACCTCAATGTTGGAGGGAAGTTGAAGCGAATGTGATGTGATATGCAAACCAAAAATAAAGTTTTTTTTAAAAAAAAACAGTAAGGACGGTGAGGAGTGCGGTTCATATAGGCCCCTATCCATGTTAAATTCAGACAACAAGATCCTGACAGCACTACTGGCGAGGAGACTACGTAAAGTAATCCCTCTACTGATCCACCAAGACCAGACGGTTATGTGCCAGGGCAAACCATTACTGAAAACCTGCGCAGATTACACCATGTTATATGAAGCACTAACAGCAGACCCAAGAAATGCGCAGTGGCGTCTCTGGATGCCACTAAAGCTTTCGATTCAGTCAGGTGGAATTGGCTGTACGCCACCATGACAAAAATGGGGATAGGACCAGCCTTCTTAAGCTGGACCAAACTCATATACACGGCCAGAGTGCGTATGAACAAAACATACTCTGATAAATGGCATCTCTACAGGGGCACACGGCAAGAATGCCCACTCTCCCCCATGTTATATATCAGAGCCATCGAACCTGTAGCTGCTTACTTACAACAGGAATATGGGGATGTGGGCATAGTAATAGACGGGATAACCCATTTAGTGTCAATGTACGCTGACGACACACTCCTAGACTTGAATAACTAGGAACACATACTGCCATATATCCTGGAGACACTGGACAGGTTTTATAGATACACAGGGATCCAAATCAATAAAGAAAAATCATGCCTCTTCACCCTAGCTGCCCTGAGCGAGGACAGAGTTGAGAGCCTCCCTACTATGGCCTTCCAGTGGAAGACCACCTCCTTCAAATACTTGGGAATCACCATTCACCGCAACCCCAAAACCGAACACGCCCTGAACACAGTAAGAGCTAGAGAAAGCCTAGAGAAATCAATGGACTTCTGGGGTAAACTGCCGCTCTCAGTGACAGGAAGGGCTGGACTTCTTAAAATGGTGGCGCTGCCCGGACTTCTTCATTGTTTTACCAATGTCCCATTCAACATCCCCCCGCAGTTCTTCAAAGACCTAGATAAACTCTGCAGACGATTCCTCTGGCAGGGAGGGAGGCATAGAGTAGCACTAGAAGTGCTACATAGACCCTACGAAAAGGGAGGCCTGAGAATCCCCAATTTCGAAATTGTACTACTTGGCGGGACAAATGAAACGTAGTGAAATGGATGGCGGATGAGATCACAACAGACACCCGACTCCTGCAACTGGCTATCCCCCAGATGCTCCTCAGGGATTTAGTCTGGGTCCCAGCAGGCGCAACACAAAACAGCTGATACTTGGTGAAACTGGGATTCAGATCTGGAAACGAGCCTGCAGGACAGCGAAGATAAATGACCCATTCCTCTCAGAAACCTATAGCTGCAATCATGGCAAGCAGACCCAGGGGGCAAAAAGAGGTAAGAAATAGATGGGAGCCCTGCGGGGTAGCTACACTGGGGGACCTGGTGAATGACAAAGGGATCTTAACATTCGCTGAGCTGTATGAAACCACGGGACTGCCAACAGGACAGTTTCTGCTTCACAGAGCAGTGGTGTGAAGGCTTATGGACAGGTGGCCAGAGGTCAAGAATCTAGAAACAGGGCACGAGATCATAGAGAACATGCTGAATTGCTGAATGCAGCTGAGGGGGGACATGAAACCTCGAGGCTTTATGAAACATCACTGGACAGCACAACCAAACAAGAACTTAAATGTAAAGCGAAATGGGAACGTGAACTGAGCTTGTAATTCGAGGATACGGAATGGGAAACCATAACCCACTACCATAAAAAGGTCTCCAGGAACACCCGATTGCAGCTTATACAGTTCTACATCATCAACAGAGCGTACCTCACACTGGAGGTGATCTCCAGGTTCAGAGGGGCGGGAGTTAACAAATGTCCTAAATGCAACGAACCCAGTGCGGGAATGACTCACATGTTTTGGGGATTCCGGATAATACAATCCTTTTTGACACAGATAGGTGCAAAGGTGGCAGAGGTGACATCAATCTAGATGTGCAAACACCGACGGCATGCATCTTGGGCAGATATAAAAAAAGCAGGAAGAACAAACCTCTAAACAAGCTCAAGAATTTGGTGTACATACTAGCGAAGAGACGCATTGCTATGGGATGAAAAAGCACCAAAAGCCCAAGTGTGGTACTGTGGTGGGAGGACCTTCATAAGTGGGTGACGGCGGAATCTGGGGTGTGGGAGAATGCACTACAAGAACAGAAGCTAGACACCATTGAAGACTTACACAAATGGGTGGCGCTTACGGTGCCATTATTTAATCTAAGGGAGGAAGATGCTACCACGGATGAAGCAGGCAGCCCGTGATCGGAGTCTGGTAACGGCAGAACTGAAGGACAAACTGTGGTCTTGGGAGGGAGCGGAGGGAGGGGAGGGCAGAGAGTTACATGTGCAAATGATAAATGACGCATTGATGTTGTTAACAGTTTGGTTGATGTTGTTTAAAACCTAATAAATATATTTTTTTTAAAAAAGGAATGGTAACCCCTATCTGTCCTTTGCTTTCTGAGCTAATGGTGTTTTCCCTAAATTGTTGGCTAGCCGACTCCCTAGGGATCTTCCATCTTTCCCTCTCTTATCCCTGATTAGTAGTTTCAGGGAATAGGGAATGGTGCCTTCTTTTGCCCCGTGTCACACTCACTCCTTTCACACCTTCTCGTACCTAACCCTTCGCTATACCGGCCTCTTAAGTTGTTCTCCTGCCACCACGTCACACATCACTATCCCTCCAACCTCTCCAACCTCTCACTTTCCCTTTCTACCTCCACCCTTACTTCCTTTCCTACTCCTATTCTTACTACTGCTTGTACCGCCAACTATCCCTCTACCTTTTCCATCCTTCCCCTCACTCTACTCCCCACCTCTTACTGTTCCTCTGGTTCCCATCTCTGTTTTACTGTACACCAATAGCTAGCTACTCCCACACCCCCACTCACTGTCGCTATCCCAGTCTCTCTCACCCTCTTCTACTATTTCCACTCTGCTAATACCCTACCCTTTCACTGTCTTTCTCTCTTTGGACTCCCAGGGAAAGCGTGCCCTGCTCACGCTCTCGCTAGCCCCTGGTCAGACCCTCAGGGACACTCGAGGATATTGTGCCCTACATATCCCTTCTACTACCGACTACTGCCCTACCTCTATCGCCTTCACTCGCTACTCCCACTACCTACTTACTTACTTTCAACTATTACCACTGCCTCCACCACTACCACTCCTCGCCTCTGCCACTACTACTACTCTACCTCTAATACTCACATGCTCCCCTCTCTCACACAAACACTCCACAGACCCCCTCCTTAACAATAGCCTCTGTACTCCAAATGCTCTTGCCTCCACTGGTCTATCAGTCCTCCTCCTCCACCTCCTGTCCTCACCCAACTAACCCGCACCTGCTTAAATACCCCACTCCCTCCCAGGATTGGATACTCACCCTGTCCACTCACTTACCTGGCACCAACGGGTGTGACAGGGAAAGGCCATGGGAGGGCTTAAAAGGGCTAGTAAGCCTCTCCACTTTCCAACATGGACCCGCTAGGGTCCAGGGTTGTTGCGCTGCTTATGGCCTGAAGGTGCCTTTTAAAATAATAACATCCCTGCGGTATAGTTGTCCCTGATGGGCTAGTGGAGGCTTGTCCTGGTACAGGCTCCAGCTCGAGCCTGATTTCTTTGATGTCCGGTGTTGCACGCTTGAGCTCTGCCAGAGAGCACGTCATCTCTGGATGCTGCCCTGCTGTGGACTGGAAGCTGCCATCACCACAGGTAACGAGGGGTGGGGAGAGGGCCTGCCTGCACCCAGGCACCCATGTTGGGCTGGGTGGGGTTCAACCCTTTTCCCCCTTGACAGGGCCCAATGCTGGCCCTGTCACAGTAAGCAAGGGCATCTTTTGACAGAGTAAGCCAGGACATCTTTTGACCGAGTAAACTAGGTGTTATGATGTGGCTTGAAGGGACACTCGCATTGACAGTGCAATTCAGTGAGGTCATGTGGAGTGTTTGTTCAGGAGGATTCCCTTAAGCCAGAGTGATGTATGTTTACTTTTGACAAGATTCCATTTTATTCAGTTGGTGGACCCCGAGGGAGATCTAGCTTTTGTGGGCAGCTGGAGGTCATTTCCTGTTATTAACTTATAATAAAACCTTTAAACATATCATCTTTCCCTCCAGTGTTTGCAGCATAACATGGGCAACGAGGATCTACCCAAAATTGCGAGAAAAAGGTTCAGGAAGGATCAGGAGGACCCTTGGCAGAGTCCAGCCGGTGTCTGGCCCACACCTGGCTCCAAGGCCGCTCCGCTGTCGTTGGCGTTGCAGCGGCCCAGACACCCATCACGTACCTTCTGAGCAGGTTCTGCTCATGCCGCTCCGTGCCTCCGCGTAGCAGCGGCCGCCGTGGGACAAGATCATACAGTTCAGGAAGTAAGTGAGTGTGTCCCCTGCATGCGCGGCGGCCCCACCCGTGGCAGTCTTTTGTGCGGTAGCCCCATACGCGGAGGTCTGCAGGCAGCGATCCCTGCAAGCAGCCTATGAAGCGACAGCTAGTTCCGCTATCAAAAGGAACCGTATGTAACTTATTAGAGGCGCAATGAGAACCCTTGTTTAGATCTACCACACACAGTGTTGTAGAGGCGCAGCCCCTTTAGTGCACATCATTATCATTACCAGCAGACGCCAGAAATCAGGCACCAGAAAGGAGACTGCTACCAGCAGGAGGTACTGAATCAAGCATTAAGGGAGAATAAGGGGTGCGCATCATGACAGTACCAACAGGAAGTACTGAATAAGGCACCAGTGGAGATCAAGGGCTGCTGTGCATCAATAGGGATCACAGAACATTTTACAAGCACAATACAGGCTGAGCAGGCAAGAGGCAGGCAAGAGACAGAGAGAGAGAGAGAGCCAAAGGGTGAAGCACATATGAACATGAGAAGTAAATAATAAAGGAGGTGCACAAGGCGGACAGTGCGTGATACAGGTGTAACAAAGTCTGAGCAGTGGACTGGGCTGGTACTGTGAACCAGAATGGCAATGTCAGGAATAAACGGGCCGCCAGTGTTCATGCCCACCCCGGGAACTCCTAACATTGAGTGGTCACAATGGAAGAAAGGCTTCCTACACTACTTGAAAGCAGCATGCAGCAACTCATATCCTAATGATAGGGAAATGGCACTATTCATGCATTTCCTTGAGTACGAGGGGCAGACAATTTTCGAGAATCTTCCCCAGATGCAGGATGACGGGACTGGAGATGCTCCAAATGAACTAGATGGTGCTTTCCTAACACTTGTACAGCACATCAACCCGAAGACAAGCACAATTTTGAATGTTTCAACTTTTGCATGCAGATTCAAGAGTCAAATGAATCTGTGGAGGACTATATTACTGCTCTGCGTCATTTGGCCTTGTCATGCAAATTCAATGACGCTTTTGACGAGCACATAAGGGACCAATTTATGGCCCATTGCTGCTATGACAAGATTAGGGAGGAACTATGGTTAAGGTCCGAGCCGACTTTGGATGAAGTACTAACCATAGCACGAAGAGTGGAGCATTCATTGGCGTGCATCGCTAAACTGTCAAAGAATGAGACTACTACATAAAGAGCAGAAACCTGAAGTGCTGGATGTGAATGAAGCGAAAGGGAAGAAGAAACATAAGCCCAAACAAAGTGGTCGAGGAGGAGGAGAACAGAAATCTTCACAAGGTCCTATCCAAAAGGGAGAAAGAAAAGAAGGAGAGAGGAGCGTCTCTGCTTTTGATGCGCTAGCGGAAGTCACTTTGCAGCATTTCTGAGATGTCCTGGAAGGAGAGTCACGTGTTCTAAGTGCAAGAGAAAGGGACACGTTCCTAACTGTTGTAAGAATTACTAATCTGGACAGTTCAACCAGAGCAGAGTATTGTATGTCAATGAGGAATCAGACCGAAGATCTTCTGAAGATGAGGAATCGTCTTATGTTGAGAACATAACTGTTGGAACGATAAATATTATTGGTGATGTTGATGATGACGATGATTGTGAACATCCATATGCATGTATTAATGTGAATGGTCAGGATGTGATGATGATGGCTGACTCAGGGTCCAAGATTACATTGGTATCTAGGGAAGTGTTTGAAAGTGATGTCAAGGGAGAAGTTAGACTCCTGGCGAAACCCGACATCAATCCGGGTGGATACAACCAAGATAAAATTGAGTTGTTGGGTTATTGCGTTGGTTAGTTTGAGTTTAAGGGTCGCCGGTGTGAAGGGAAAATATATGTGTCAAAGAAAGGTCTGACGTTACTAGGATGGAGAGAACAGAGGAAGTTGAAAATAAGGTTGGATCCAAATGAAGAAGAGCAGGTACTCCATATGGGTTGTAATGTAGCAGAAAAATATCCCCGCTTTTTTAAGAAAGGGGTTGGGAAAATAAAAGCGATCCAACATCAAATAATTTTGAGAAAGGAAAGCAAACCTGTGGTGGCGAGACCTGTACCTATGATGTTAAGAGAAGGTGTCAAGAAGGAAATATGCAAAATGTTGCAGATGGATATCATTGAGAGGGCTGGGGTGTGGAATGGAAGTCCCCAGTAGTGGTCGTGAAGAAGAGTTCGGGAGAACTCAGGCTATGTGTAGATTTGCGCAAACTCAACAGGTGTGTATTGGTAGACTGGCACCCACTTCCTAATATGGGAGAGATGTTAGCGAGGGTCGGCTGTGGGAAAGTGTTTTAAAAAATTGACATGGCATCGGCTTACCATCAAGTGGAGCTTGAGATAGGATTTTGGAAATTGGCGGCTTTTGTTACCCATGAAGGGGTTTTTCAATTTAAGAGGATGCCGTTCAGGCTGGTGTCGGCATCGTCGGTATTTCAGAAACTCATGGACAGGATGTTAGGTGGGGTAAAAGGCGTATTTTGTTTTCAAGATGACATGCTTGTATGCGGTGAATCTGTTGAAGAACATGATGCCATACTAAATGATGTGTTGAGGATTTTTGAAAAGAAAGGTATTACCCTGAGGGAGGAGAAGTGCTTGTTTTGTGTGAACCAGGGGGAATATTTGGGATATAAGGTGTCAGGAAATGGTGTCAGGCCAAAGAAAAGTTTAGTTGATGCCATAAAAGTGGTGGAGAGGCCTAGCAACAAGGTAGAATTGAGGTCATTTTTAGAACTGGCAGAGTTTTATCAGAAATTTGTAGAAAACTATGCGTCCAAGGTTGTAGAATTGAGAAAATTGTTGAAGATAGGTGCTGAATTTGTGTGGAATCAGGCATGTGAGGATGAATTCATTAGAGTAAAGAGGGATATTGAGGTGGCCCAGACTTTTGGATGCTACGACACCAGGCGGAAAAGTGTTATGACGGTTGATGCATGTGATTCGAGAGTCGGTGCAGTCCTGTCTCAGATGGATTCAGATGGTTCCTATGACATAATAGCACATGCGTCGCAAGCATTAAGGGGTACAGAAGAAAGATACTCTGTTTTGGAGAAAGAGGCTTTAGCGTGCTATTGGGCAGAGAGATTTAAGAATTTTTTTATGGGGAACAGATTTTATAATTCGAACAGATCATAAGTCACTAAAAGTCATTTTTGAGAACAAAGGTTTGGACAAGGTATTAAGGAGGGTGGTAGGATGGGTCACCAGGATGCAATGTCATTGATTTCAGATGGAGGTGATATCTGGCAAGGAGAATGTGTTGGCAGATAGTCTGTCTCATCTAAGGGTGGCAGCGAGTACAAGGGAGGATGAAGATGTTCAGATGGAAATGGTTTTTGTCAATACTGAAGGTATAGTGCCTAGACAGATGTGGTTAGAAGAAGGAAGAAAAGATAAACTATTGTCACGCATTATGACATATGTGTTAGTGTCGGTGTGGCCGATGGAACTATTGGAGGGTGAGGAGCCGTTTTGGGAGGTAAGGGATGAACTATGTGTAACGGATGAGGCATTGTTCCGATGGGAGCATGCAATGGTTCTGATTGGACTACGTGCCAAAGTCATTGATTTGGCCCATGTTGGGCATATTGGTTTTTCCAAAACTAAAGGAGTCCTCAAGTCGGATTATTGGTGGCCAGGTTTTGAAAGGGACATTGAGAAGAGAGTAGGTGAGTGTCAGGTGTGTATTGGGTCAGGTAAGGGGCTGGTCGCAACAAGACAACCTGTGGTGGAGGTGAACATTCCTACGGGAGTATGGAGAGAATTAGCCATGGACATTTTAGGCCCGGTCGACATCGGTTATGGGAGAGGTAAATATGTTGTACTTCTCATGGACATGTTTTTGCAATGGTGTGAATTTCCAGTTGTTAGGGACATATCAAGTGAGAGCATGGTTGATGTCTTGCAAGAAGTTTTTGCGAGGGAAGGAGTCCCAGAGAGTTTATTAACGGATAATGGGACGCAGTTCACGGGAGGGTGTTTTCCTGCATACCTGAAGAAATGCGGGGTCAAGCATAAAAAGTCGGCTCTCTACCACCCAGAGACGAATGGTATGGTGGAGAGGATGAATAGATGTGTGATGGAAAGTATATGCATGGCTCAGGAAAGTGGCTGTGATAAGAGAGTAGCCATTCAGGAAAGAATATGGGCTTTACGAATGGCTCCGCATGCAGAGATGGGTTTAAGTCCTTTTGCATTGATGCGTGGTCGGAAACCGAACTCTGCAGTGAGTCCACCGTGGCTAGGTGTGTGTAGGGAGTCTGTCGTTGTGGTTGAGCATGTGAGGAAGTTGTTGAAGAGGAGAAAGGAGGAATGGGTCATGAGAGAAAATATGAGGAGAGGCAGAAAGGAGCTGAGAGTAAATTGTGGTGACATGGTGCGAATAAGAAAAGCTGTGATAAAAAGAAAGGGAGATTCTTCGTATTCAGACCCAGTGAGGGTGGTTGCAGTGTTGAAAGGGGACGTCCGCGATGCAGGTTATCAGGTATGGAACAACAATAGAGTTGCTGTGGTTAGGAGAGGTGTTGCAAGCAATGTGCGGAGTGGAGTGTGAGAGTGTTCATTTCATTAATGTGTTATATATATAAAGAGGGAGATGTGTTATAATGTGGCTTGAAGGGACACTCGCATTGACAGTGGAATTCAGTGAGGTCCTGTGGAGTGTTTGTTCAGGAGGATTCCATTAAGCCAGAGTGATGTATGTTTACTTTTGTTAAGATTCCATTTTATTCAGTTGGTGGACCCAGAGGGAGATCTAGCTGTTTTTTGGGCAGCTGGGAGTCCTTTCCTGTTATTAACTTATAATAAAACCTTTAAACATATCATCTTGCCCTCTGGTGTTTGCAGCATAACACTAAGGCATGTTTTGACAGAGTAATGTGATGAATCAGAAGATGTCATCACTTCCTCCCCGGAGGTAGCTTCTTCCCATGTAGCCAGGGGACAGCAGCAGCTTACCTGATCCTGACCCTGGGGACGGCAATATGAGGGAGGACCACATGGGCGAGGCGACCCTCAGGGGGAGGAAATGGCATTGCTGGAGGAAGCCACATACCCCCTTCCCTTTTAGGGATGTCCCTTCTCTTCCCCATGCCTTAATTGCATATTGTAACCCCCTCCCTCAAACTCTTACCAGATCTACTTCATACAGTCCCCAACATCAGACAGGGAGTGATATGTTAATAACTGAGATGAGGAAGAGGAAAGGAGCAGTAGTGATTACTCCCAGTAAGATTCATTGTCAGCTTCTGCAACATTATACTAAAGATCCCATGACCACGACTGAGATGAGAAAGAGGAACAGAGCAATAAAGATGACTAGAACTGATAAGCGAACTGCGCGGTCTAGTATTTGGAAGCTGCTCTGTTCTGCCAGGAAGTTTAAATTCACACCAGCTGACAGACGGAGTGAGGGAGAAGTGCAGAAGCGGGGTAATGCTGCAAGCCCTGCAGAGACCAGACAACATGCTAATGGGCAGCGAAGCTGAGGTGGACCCCGACAACGTGCGAGGAAACAGAGTGACAGAGGGCCCACCACATGTGTCGGAGAGGCAGTGTGAACCACGTAGAGTGAAACCAAATGCGGCGAAGCTATGCTGAGCCAACAAGCTGCACAGAGAAAAAACTAGGGGGCGTGAGAGGCATTCAAAGCACACGGTAAACCCAGGGAAGGAGGACAGGTTACTGAGTGTCTAAGAATGCATGCCGCTCCATGAAAGTAACTGGTGACACGCTGAATGAAAACTGTGAAGGGTTTAGCATGGTCTTAATAGCGTCATCTTAAAGCATACCACGAGCGTGCCCCTGGATCCATACTTGAAAAAAGGGGATACAACAAATACAAGTATGAATGTTGAAACGAACTTTGTGAAACCAAGGTGATATGACAACACTGGGCAAACATCACTTAGTGGGCAAAAGGAAAGATAATGGCATATAAGGCCGGGCAGGAGAGTATACCAGGGAAAGTTAAATGTTTGGAAGATTACATCCAAGACGTGACAGGAGAATATACCAGGCAAGGTAAAAAGGTATGTAATGAACTACAGTGGAAGGGAATCTCAAGGAAGACCCATACCCTTAAGACTGTGATTTATTTTCAAGGTGGAGAGAAAATCTGACGAGGAAAATAAACAGGTGATCTGATAGTGTAGGACCCGCACCCAAAATTGCTAATATTGGAAAGCTAAGCCCAAGGAGGATTCATACCTTTGGTATTTTTAGTTGTCTTGAATATAAGGAGGAATCTGGGGAAAGGAGTAATTCCCTGTGGTTGTGGACATATCAAAGGGAGGGAGTTGCCCTCCTGAGTTACAAGGAACTTGGTTATTCTTTGTTTGAATCCTTTGATAAAAAGGAATCTGAAGAAGGGAACCAGTCTCTGGAACTGTGAACATTACACATTGGGAACTTTTTGGTTTGAATTATACCTTTTGGATTTGAACATTTGAAAACGTTTGAGAATCAAAGACAATGGGCCTCATTACACGGTAGGTGCTAAACCATGGTGCTGTTAGCACCATGGTTCATGTCGGTAATTGACCGATTCCGCCATGGCGGAATGGGGAATTACCACCCCATTCCGAGGTTGGCGGGGCGGTAATTCCCCATGCCACCATGGCCCTTCTCCATTCCCATTTTTGCCCCATAGGGCATAATGGGAATGGGGAAGGCGCTAATTACGGTACCGCAAATTGCGGTACTGTAATTAGCACCAACGTCCCTTTGCGGGTCCCTACTTTAACGGCTGGTCTACACCAGCCGTTAAGGTCGGGTCCCGCAAAGGGACCTCGTAGTAAGGTGGTAAGGGTTAACGGTCATCGGTACCATTACCGCCTTCCGTGTGTGAGGCCCAATATCTTTTGGAATTTAGAGTTAGTTTAGAGTGTGAGGGCCAGAATAGGATTATGGACAAAGGATATATTTTGCTTTCGACATCTCTACAGAGGATGTTGTGGGCTGCCTCCGGTCTCCGGGGCAGCCCACAGATGCCGTCGGGATCCCCCGATGGCGTAGACACATCGGTATACAACCGGCGTGTCTAGTGTAGGGAGGCACCCTACGGCACCCGGTGTCACCAGGCACAGGCTCCACAGTGCGGGGCAGTCACCCCCAGTTCACAGCGGTCGCAGCTCCGAGGGCACTCGGGCCGCGCCGCACACAAAGCGCGGCCACGTGGCAGGCCCACAACCTGTTTCGACACACACACACAGACACGAGTTGCCACTTCCTGGGGCTCTGCTGCTCTGCCCTCGCACCGCCAGCAGAGCCCCTTTTATTAAATGAGCATGTGAGCGTCATGAGACAGTCACGGCGCACACGTTAACAAAACAACTAGACCCCCACACCAATTCCCTCCTTTATTATAAACAAACAAAATCAAACAAAGACCCACCGCAAACATTTGGTGCATTCCAGTCCACGCACCACCTACAAGCTACTAAAACTCAAACATTTTTGACACTGCAAAACAAACAGGTGTGTTCCCGTCCTCACACCACGGGGCCCTATAACGGGCTCCTCCAACTCAGAAAATCCCAGGATCAAACTGGCCCCCGGCGCCGCTGCAGGCCAAGAAGAATATATTCTCTTCGTACTCCACCTCCCCCATATCATGTAGTGCTTCTCGGGGACTCTCCGCCACCTGGACCGCCGCCACCTTGGGGGTCTTTCCCCCTTTCGCCTCATTCCCCCCTGATGCCCCACCATGCTGGCTGGGTTGGAGCGAGACACACTCGTGCGAAGTGATCTCCTTTCCCGCACCTTCCACAGATTTGTCCTATCGCCGGGCAGTCCTGCGGGTGTGGAAGATCCCACCCACACTGATGACATATGGTGGCATTGGGGTCTCTCTTCGGCCAGTCTCCCCTCCTCATCACTCTCCCTCCTGGCCACCTGCCGACAGCCGCCACCTCCTCAACCTTCACTCGCGGCATGGGAACCTCCATCTTTAGGTGGTGTCTAGAGGAGTCCATGACCGAGGCCCGCACCTCTGCCAGTTCCTAGGCCCGGCCAAGCTCCAATATTCGATCGAGGGTCAGCGCTGGGTCCCTCAGAACCTGCTTGCGCAGTTTGGTGGAGCTGCAGCCATAGATGATCTGCGCCCGGATCTCGTCCTCCTCGAAATTCCCCAGGTCACAGGAGAGTGCAATTCCGCGCAGCTTCCCGTGGAGTGCATCAAGGCTTTCCCCTTCACCCTGCCTCGCACACCTCATCCTGAACCGTTTATAGTCCCTATTGACCATGGGTCTGAAATACTCATTCAGGGCTGTGATGGCTGCGTCGTATGACTGATCTCGGGGCCTTAATGTCTTAAACAGCCTCTGAACGGCCAGTCCGGCAGAGTATAGGAGTGTTGGACGTCTGGCTGCTTCTTTGATCTCCATTGCAGTGAAGTGTAACTCCAGGTTCTCCACCCATGCCACCCACCGGGCCCCTAGACTTGCAGGCGCACCCAGGACATCGAAATGGGGTATCGGTGCCAGCTGACCCCAAGATACCCCCTCGTCGTCCAACATGTTTGGTATTGTGGGGGATGTCAGCCGCAGTCACCGGCATTGAGGGATGCCCGCAGTCCTGTGCCTCAGGTAGCTTGACCCCTTTTCCCCTGCCCCCTGGTTGATTTCACTGGGGCCTCCTGGTTTCTCCTGCCCAGGGCGCACAAGCCCTCCAGGTGGAGCCACAACCCCTAGGGCCCTGTTGGGTACTACTGTGGGGGTTGGATGACACCCCTCTTCCGGCAGTTCTCTTTCCTTTCACCCAGATGCGGTCTGGGGCACGAGGGGTGTCCTATCCTCACTCGTCCCACTCGGGATGTACTCCTTGCCGACGCCGGTGTCAAGCTCAGGCAATTGAGCTCTGCCCCTTTTATCCCACAGCCCAGCGGACGTGAACCAAGAAATAGGTTTTGGGGACAGGACTGGGGCAGACTTTTACTTTTGGACATCATGACTGTTTTCATTAGCTCTTTTGAGCCAGGGAACCTCCTCTTAGATTT
This sequence comes from Ambystoma mexicanum, assembly GCF_040938575.1. Classification (NCBI taxonomy): domain Eukaryota; kingdom Metazoa; phylum Chordata; class Amphibia; order Caudata; family Ambystomatidae; genus Ambystoma; species Ambystoma mexicanum. Next base: position 1,466,481,381 of record NC_090931.1, on the reverse strand, counting down.
AGAGATAGAGAGGTATTTTTCCCAACCTTTTGTGAGAAATATAACTATACCCAAAAACATGCCACCCTTGTGTGGCCCGAGAGCCCCAAATGGGAAAGCAGATCCAGGCAGAAACAACGCGGTTGTGTTGGAAAACGCTGCAGTTTTTCTTTCCGAGTTTCTCAGGCTCCTCCGAGCCGGAGGAGCCTGAGAAACCTGGAAAGAAAAACTGCAGCGTTTTCCAACACAATAACGTTGTATTTATGTTTTCGGTCGCTTCAAAAGCGACCGCAAACATAAATACAACGTTTTTAAAGCTGCAGTTTTGTTTCTAAGTTTTCCGGGATCCTCCAGGCCGGAAAACTTAGAAAAAAAACCGCAGCTAGTGCTTATTTTTTTTAAAAATAAATAGCACTTACTGAGATTCAGCTGCAGCTTTCCTGCTCTGGTCTCCGGTCCCCGTCCTCCGCGTACAGCACTAATGAAGGGAAAGCCACCCAGCGGTAGCTTTTGTTTACTACAGCTGGTTGGCTTTTCCTTCGTTAGTGCCGCAAAAGCAAAAGCCAGCACAGGAGGGCATCCATTTCACAAAATGGATGCGCCCATGTGCTTGCTTTTGCGAATTTTGAGCTTGAATAGCTCAAAATATTACATAGGAAGTTTTAAAAAAGAGAATGCTAGTATTTTTTTTTTTATGTTGCCTATCTATTTTTTAAATAAAATTTTTTACTAGACCATGCCTTTAAACTGCTATTGAATGTGTGCTGGACCCGTCTTCAGGACGTTAAATGGTAACACCAGAAATTTGATGTCGGAAAAAGGTTCATTAGTTGACCCTTCACATTATGGCAATCTAAAAACAAAAACAAAAAGAGCGTATTGGTAACATAATTAAAACCCCAAAGGGGGTATCAAATCTCTATAAGTGTGCACATGCAACTATTGACACTAACATTCTGATTACTTCATTAATGTGTGTGGCATCGAATTGGGTAGACATGTAGACCGAATTCGAATGTTAGGGCTGTGGGTTCTCACAGTCGTTAAAACTGGAAGGAAAATGTGAGATGGACCTTACATGCTCCTATTTTACAAGTTACTTATGTTTTAGATTCACAGCCTTCGGTTGATGGATCACTGACCCCTCTCCAGCGCCATGATACCTTCGGGTGTTCCTCGGCTGTTCCTCCATCACGTTCAATTTCGGGTGCTAACTCTAGCTCAGAAATACTTGAAACGAAATGAAAGACTATCTATTTTTGTCACGACTCGCTCCCTTCGCTCCCGTTCCCACCATTTGGGGGCATGATTTGGGGTTTATTCCCTACTGGACTTTTCCTCCGAACTTTATGCTACAGTGCTGTGATGATTTGGGAGCGCTAAATCCCTATTTTCCCAGCTACTTCCCTTCCGGATCCATTCCAGGTTTTTGGCAGCCAGCATGCTTCTTTAACCAAATTACTATGCTTCCCAGAATGCCTGGCCCACTGCTCCACCTCCACCCTTGCAACACAAGGTTGGGTGGAGGATAGGTAACAGCTGTGGCGGCAGGTGCAGCAATCAGCACACCCGAGGCGTGTGCTCGTTAAGCAACTTTAAAAGCCTCAGTCTTACTTCAGTCCAGCGCTGGTCATCGTTTGCAGTGTTCCTGTTTTTGACTAGTCCCTGGTTCCTGGTTCCTTGCCTTTGTACCTACTTCCTTGTTCCTGTTTTTTTGTTTCCTCCGCCCTGAATTTCGGATTCATGCGCTAATTGATTTCTGCTCCCTTTATTTCCCTTTTTGTCTTCCTCTGTTTGCAGGCAGCATTTCTCAGTGCTTTCCCCTTTTAGATGCAGCCCAGTTTGTCTGTGTTCTATATTTCTTTGACTCTGTCCTTTGCTGCTGTTACCCGTTTGCCTTAGCCTTCCTCTTAGTTTAGTTTCCTGTCTTTCCCTTGGAGGGGTAGGGAGAAGTTTGCATAGGTTATTTCGTTTTTTCCCTGCTCCTTACTTTCTAGAGGATCCATTCCATGTTTTCCACTGCACTTCTGCATTTATTTTCCCTTTGATTATTAGGTGTGGTGTGCGGTAGTAGCTAGCTCCTGTGTGAATGCTTATGTTTTCCTCACTATTTTGTAAACACTATTCCAACTTAGGTATTTAGTTTTCCTTCCATTGCTGTTCTAGCCTTTCGGGGTCCCAGTTTCTTCAACAGGATTCGTGGGCTAGCTGACATTCAAGAGGTTTATCTCGTCCTTGTGAGTACAGTTCTTTAGTTCCCTTATTTAATACCATCAAGAGTGTTAGTACACAGATCCTGTCATTGCTTGCCCTCCACGTGGGTTTAGCGCTGTCAGTACCTGTAACAGCAATTGGGGGTAAGGCGCTTGCCGACTTTCCTCGCGGTCAGGTGCTTACCCCACATCCCTTTTCATATATTGGTTTTGATGTCACACTCTATTTGCACTCCTGGGTTCTAGCATACCTGAGTCGTAGTTCCTGGGTGCACATTTCCCTTGCCATATTCGCTGCCTTTGTACTCGCCTGACTAATCCTGACAGTATGACCAGCCAAAAATTCCCATTTAATATGGCAAGTTTAAGAAAGAAAGGCAGCAAGGCCTCTAACAAGTTTGTACAGAAAGCTTCCCCTACATTTACCTGTGACAATCAAATCACTAGTCCTGACTCCAATGAACTCCTTGTCACGAATGGGCATTTACGTGCAAAGTATTTTTCCCATAGGATGGCACATCCTACATGGCCTGATCCTAGTTCTATCTTTGGTTTTGATCCCGATTCTATGTCAGCACAAGCCTTAGCCGCAGAAAACAACACACTGTTAGACTTATTATACGAGAGTACCTCTGTTGTTGAACCCCATGATTCCAGTTGTGCTTCACCTCAGATAGAACAGTCTCATGATACAAACATAAAGAATGGAGGGGTTTCTTGCATAACTTCTGTTTTCTACCCTCAGTCTAAAGCATACTCTGTTGCACAGGTACATACTGTAGTCCCTAATGCCAAGAGGTCTAATGTCAATAGTTTGTTTAAGGGAAACACAGACCAAGTTGGAAAGATAAACTATAAATCACAGAACCTGCAAGCAGTAGAGGACAATGTACAATCGGTGCACATCCAGATTGCTAGTGCAGGATCCAGCCCTGATGCCACTATGCTTCCCCCTGTGCCTACTGATAGTGATGTACAGTTAATGCAGGGCATGCTAAGAGCTAAACTTGAGGAGTTAAGACAAGAATTCATTTCTTTACAAGAGGAAAATAAAACCTTACACTCTTTACTGAATACACCTCAGACTTTATCTGTTGATGGGGAGGAAGTGAACACTGTTCAGCCCCTGAGTGCAGAGACTTTGGTAAACCATGATATTTGTCGATATGTTAAATCTATTGGGACTGAAGGTCTTTCGTCTAGCACAGCGCTTAATCTAGGCACAGGTTCTAAAGATTGTTCTGCTGTTTATCAGGGGTTGCAGTTAGCTGAAGAGTTACAAGCCACTCCGTTACCAAAAATTACCTGTGTAGCAGTTTGTCATAATTCTGAGCTAGCACACATACAAGCTTCTGATTTCCAAACACAATCCACAACGGTGGCATGCACAGATTCAGTCACTACCGTAGGCTTAGGCCCTGCTCTTGATACAGCTGCTGAGACTGAAGTAGATGTTAAAGCTGATGTGGAAAACGATGTTACCTCTGGGTTCACTCTTCCTTCTGCCACTTCTGATCAATACGAACAGTCAGAGACAGTACAGATTTCATGTTCTGATGGACTCATTCCACAGTATACTGAACCAAAGAACCGTCAGGCGGTTCCTGAACTGTTGATTGATAATCTGCCTCTTTCAGAAGCTAAAACAAAGGAATGGACAATAGACGAAATCCTGATTAACAGAGACTTTACTATGGTGATTCCACTGATTGATTTTGACTTCTACAAAGAAAAAGACTCTGTGTCACCCACTAAAGAAAGGGACTGCAAGGGTACAGCTCAGTCTTTGGTTACTGGTGCCAAGGAGTCTACTGCCCTAAAGGTGCCCTTCATTCCTGAGCCACCAATGGGTCTGTCAACTTCTGAGACTTCTGTCTGTCCTCCTACAACCATTGACTCTTCTATGATTCAATCCACAGCCCTGCAGTCATCTTTGGCACACCTGTTTTCAACCAATGAACCGCTGCCATGTCTGCCATTTACTCAAGAGCCAGTCCCAAAGACCTGGACATGTTTGTATCCAGCAACCGAGATTACTCCACCTTGCATGCCTTCAGCCTCAAGGTTTCCCCTGGCCTGCCTGTCTTCAGCTACAGTGACTCATCCTGCAGATCATCCTTCAGCTTTAGAGCCTCCGGTAGTCCATCAAAAGAGCATGTCTTCAGTCCCGGAGTATACTGAGTATTTGCCTTCAGTTCATGAGACGCCTGTATCCTGCATAGCCTCGCTGCCAATATCAGAGGTATACCTGTCTACACCATCAGATCCTGCTGTATTTTCTTCTGCTCCAGCGATTCCTCCTGAATCCCAACCATTTACAGTCGATGAACGTCTAGCTTGCCTTTCTTTTGCTTCAGGAGGAGCACCAGAATGCCTGCCTTTTCCACAAGACGATTCTCCCAACTGCTTCACTTTAGCATCAGAGCCTCCTAAAGATCCAGCATCAGAGTTTGAGACTTTTGCCAGCTCCCGCTTCAGAGTCATCAAGCTGGACCAAGTGGTGAGTCAGAACCACTCACTTGGGTGTGCACAAGGGGTGGTGCAGACCGGCGTATTACCTACAGGACTTGTGCAACAGAATTCCGCCAAGAAGCACCAGTCGGGTGCTAGTAGCCAAAGGAAGGGAATGACTGCTGCAGTTCAAGATGTGTCTGTTATTGCTCCTTCTGCGAGTCTGCCTGAAATACCAAGTACTGCGTCTATCACTCCTATCAGTATGCCAAACGTCCCTGCTGTTGTATCCCACGTGAAACAAAGTGGCTACACGACTGTCACCAGGAGTACTAGCCTTGTACAACCCATTGGACTTTCAGGTCTCCAAGGCGTAGAACATGTGCAGTCAAACCTTAGTCACTTTCAACCACAAGCCTTTTCCCAGATGGATGACAGAAGGAAATCTGAACCTCTACCTCAGCCACCACCTTCTCTAATGGCTGAGCATAAACCTTTCCTGAAGCCAGCATTTTCCTCACCTCCCGCATGTCCACTCTCGGCAGAAAGGCTAACAGAGCTTCTACCATTGTCTAAGGCATGTTGCACCAGCCTGCCTCCCTCCTCAAAGACTTATAAGGGTCCACTCCCAGTGACTGAGCTTCCTGGACCTTCCAACTCTGCTTCTGGTCCTGCAAGTCCTTCATGCCTTTCTTCGAACCATGAGTCTCTTCCTCACCAGAAGCCACCTTTTCCATCAGTACCACCTCCAAAGACAAAGCACTCCTATCATGGAAGTCCATCTGCCTTTGCCCACAGGCCACCATTTCCATCAGTGCCACCTCCAAAGAAAAAGCACTCCCATCATGGAAAGAAGATGTCTCGTGCGAGTGGCGGGCACCCGAAGCCGGCCGTAGGAGGGGGTATACTGTCACGACTCGCTCCCTTCGCTCCCGTTCCCACCATTTGGGGGCATGATTTGGGGTTTATTCCCTACTGGACTTTTCCTCCGAACTTTATGCTACAGTGCTGTGATGATTTGGGAGCGCTAAATCCCTATTTTCCCAGCTACTTCCCTTCCGGATCCATTCCAGGTTTTTGGCAGCCAGCATGCTTCTTTAACCAAATGACTATGCTTCCCAGAATGCCTGGCCCACTGCTCCACCTCCACCCTTGCAACACAAGGTTGGGTGGAGGATAGGTAACAGCTGTGGCGGCAGGTGCAGCAATCAGCACACCCGAGGCGTGTGCTCGTTAAGCAACTTTAAAAGCCTCAGTCTTACTTCAGTCCAGCGCTGGTCATCGTTTGCAGTGTTCCTGTTTTTGACTAGTCCCTGGTTCCTGGTTCCTTGCCTTTGTACCTACTTCCTTGTTCCTGTTTTCTTGTTTCCTCCGCCCTGAATTTCGGATTCATGCGCTAATTGATTTCTGCTCCCTTGATTTCCCTTTTTGTCTTCCTCTGTTTGCAGGCAGCATTTCTCAGTGCTTTCCCCTTTTAGATGCAGCCCAGTTTGTCTGTGTTCTATATTTCTTTGACTCTGTCCTTTGCTGCTGTTACCCGTTTTCCTTAGCCTTCCTCTTAGTTTAGTTTCCTGTCTTTCCCTTGGAGGGGTAGGGAGAAGTTTGCATAGGTTATTTCGTTTTTTCCCTGCTCCTGATCCTTACTTTCTAGAGGATCCATTCCATGTTTTCCACTGCACTTCTGCATTTATTTTCCCTTTGATTATTAGGTGTGATGTGCGGTAGTAGCTAGCTCCTGTGTGAATGCTTATGTTTTCCTCACTATTTTGTAAACACTATTCCAACTTAGGTATTTAGTTTTCCTTCCATTGCTGTTCTAGCCTTTCGGGGTCCCAGTTTCTTCAACAGGATTCGTGGGCTAGCTGACATTCAAGAGGTTTATCTCGTCCTCGTGAGTACAGTTCTTTAGTTCCCTTATTTAATACCATCAAGAGTGTTAGTACACAGATCCTGTCATTGCTTGCCCTCCACGTGGGTTTAGCGCTGTCAGTACCTGTAACAGCAATTGGGGGTAAGGCGCTTGCCGACTTTCCTCGCGGTCAGGTGCTTACCCCACATCCCTTTTCATATATTGGTTTTGATGTCACACTCTATTTGCACTCCTGGGTTCTAGCATACCTGAGTCGTAGTTCCTGGGTGCACATTTCCCTTGCCATATTCGCTGCCTTTGTACTCGCCTGACTAATCCTGACAATTTTAGAAGACCTATGTACTCCGCTACATCTCTCGCCAAGGTCAGCAATATGCAAGTGGGTCAACTAACAGTGAAGACTGCACAAACACATCAGAGGGAAGAGTTAACGCAACCACAGAGCCTCTATACAAGGAACCAGATCCCAGTTCGCAATACAGTCTCCGGAAGTGGAAAGAAACCCGCTTCTGTGGTACTTTTGAGGTGATCTATGTGACCCCTACAGCAGTGAAAATAAAAGGACTACGTGCATGGATCCATCATACGGACGTCCGCAGAGACAGCACCAACACAGCGGGAAGAATAGAAAGCGCTTAATGGGAAGTATCAGTGAAATCTCATTGACATTGTGCACTATATAAGGTGTTATAAATGACCCACAGTAGAAACAGAGGATGAACAAACAGTACGAAGAGGGGGTGGGGGCAAAGAACAGAATGGAATCAAACGGAAAAGTATTATATTATTGCGTGTTTCTGTTTCTTGTCTTCTTCTCCTTTCTCTAATACTCTGGCATCTGCCACCTAAAGATAAAAGGAGCGCATCAGCTGGCGGGAATGGGGAACCACGTGCCAAGCAGAGCATAACTTACCCAAACTATCGTGGAGGGAATGTATGGGGAAATGAAGAAGGTGGGATGAGCGAGCACCAACGACACATGTTATGTGTGCTTACTCATCCCACACCTCACCGGTATCCCAAAACAATATCTACCACAAGAGGTGCCAACAAACAAGGGAGGGCGTCTGAGGCATATGGCATTATGGGGATTATTCCAAGGGCACTCAGTGGAAGTAAAATGGGTACATGACGGGGAAGAGGTGTAAGAAGACAACTATATGCAATTAGAAAGTATAGCCGGGAAGAAAAAAGTAAACATCAGGTTCTGGAACATATCACTGAGGGGGTGCAGAAAGGGAAACAAGTGCTCGCAACCCATAAAGAGATATACTGCAAGACCCCCCCCTCCCCCCAAGGATACGATGTGCCATGGTGCCACACCCGACCATTGATGCAAATCCAGGCTTCAGTGCTGCACAATGGGAACTGGGAAAGAGGGGTGGCTCAGTGCCGGGCAGAGGCATTAGTGGGCATTAGAGGGGTTTGAAGAATGGGTGGTCGGAAAAATAAATGAAGGGAGCAAAAAGACCTTCAACAGTTATGTACATGTCATAACCTGAATAAATGAAAACACACATCCAGTTAACATAAAATCGCTCACACAATATTCTCTATGTTTCCGAGCGAATGGAACATTGAAGCTGGGGGTGAATACTGGTTGCAGGAGGACAATGGACATTGCGGTGATGCAACAGGGACAGAGGCTGTAATGGACTCCTGGTGGGCATTTGGAACATGAGCATACGCCCAGCTACAGCCAGACTGTGCTCTGGTAACACTACATAACCCCACCTTGGTTGTACCCCACGCGGACTTGATAGCACTCAACGAACTGGCAATATATAAGGCTAACCAACCAGCTGAAGTACAGAACAACAAACTGAAGATAGGAAGGAGGAAACAGGCCGGTAATTATAAATCCACAGAGTCCACCAAGAGTTTAGAGGACATTCTGCCTCATCTGAAGTCGTACAGCTCAGTTCAGCATCTGATTTCTTCATGTCACTCCTGCTTCCTGGGGTACAAACTGCAGCAAATGCAAAATGGCAGCAGATCACCCACTACGAATTGCATCAACTGGAAAATGCTAACGAGAGAGGACTCGTGCGGTGCATGAAGAATTGAGTGCTCTGCGCCTCATGACCAGGCAGAGTAGACTTGTTTTGGACCTTATGACTGTAATGGAGGAACGAATTTGTCATAAGATCGGCAGCACATGCTGCACCACAATGACAGCCAATGATGCTGCCAATAGAACAATTATAGATGCAGTAAAAGAAATAGGGACAATACACGAGCGAATGGTGAAGGAAACACAAGACATTACATCAGCAACTTGGTTGGAATCAGTGTTTGCCTGGACACCGAAATGGCTCACGGCAGTATTTAAAATAACTACACCTCTGTTCGTCGTGATCCTCATGGTCACCTGCATCGGCCGTCTGATCATTCAATGGTGTAAATTCCACCAGCACAAAAAGAATTTCATAATGGTGTCATAGAAAATAGAACTCAAAGAGGTAATAAATGAGAGACATCACAGTACGGATGAAGGAGAGAATGATGTAGAAATACTATTCACAGCACCTTCACCAGATTTGGAAAACTAAAAAGCATTATGGGGAGAGTGTTTACCTGATGGGATGAAAATAAAAAAATCTGGGAAACATTTGGATGGGTATGAGCAGGAAGGGGTTATGTCCAGGGTAACAAGGGTGTGGGTGCGTACGGAAAGAGGTGAAGGGGTGAAAGGTAAGGAGAAGTTGATCGAAGGGTTGATCGAAGAGGGGAATGTATTGAAGGTGCTACTTCAGCGCCAGGCAAAGGGGCGCACCCATTAACTACAGAGTAGAGAAGGGGGGTGGGGAAAGCCACTATACGGGAAATAACAGATACTAAACCAATAGAAGTCCTGTAAACTGGGGGAAAGCTCAAGATACTACTGTATTATTTAACCCAGAAACGTGAACAGACAAGAATAACTACTATAAACACATGTAGCGGGAAACTCCTGATCGGAGACTCCGTCTGGGAAACCTAATTTTGAAACACATGATTAGAATGCTAGGGATCTGCCAAGAGGGGTGGAGCAGGAGCTGCTCATCATGGGAAATATGGCATCACTGGCACTGGGTAATGAAACTACAGTGCAGTCAGCCAAATTAGCTGCACCACACTGCAGCAGGAAGAGCTGACTCTCAGCCAGTGTGCCGATCACATGACAACGAATGCCCATTGGCAGGCAGCTATGGGATTGGAACATGGGGCAAAGCGGCCTTCCTGGGAGAACCAATCAGACAGTAACTTTAAGAGCTCTGACAAGATGGCCAGTCTCCAAAGTATCAACAACAGGTACTGACAGGTATTGTGTGAATGTTCCCTTTCCCACCAGCTGCAGGGTGTCTCGTGTTCTGTTCTCAATGGTGCTGACCAATGTCAGTGAATTAAAGTTCTGGTGGTCAGCGCAAATGTTACAGAATTAATAACAAAATTGTTCCAGGGCGGGCTGTGAATAAAATGTGTACCACATGGGGAGTTAATGGGATGGGAAACTACTGAACTGTATAGCTCAATTGGCAAGTTACTAATAAATGTATAACTCAGAGGAGGTCACGTTAGTGGACCAATTAGATCGCTGGGAAACACTGAAAAGTGTACTCATCAGATTGCAAGTGTTTTTATGGATTTCCGACCATTGTATTATCTGTTATAAAACTCTTGTCCATAGTCCATTCCGCTGTCAGTCTTCTTGATCAGAGCCTAACTATTGTTCTATTTGAGTTGTTCTTACACAGTGTTACTTCGTGCCCGGCTTGTGCTCCTTTTTTGGATACGTGTTTTGGCGGAGTGTTGGTCGAATGTTGGCCTTGCAATGGTCCTTGCTTGTGCCTGCGGAAGCTGTTATGGTCCGACCTGAGTCTGCCTTCAGTGTCGGTCTAGAGTAGGCAGAGCTATCCCCCTCACACTTGCCTCTCCCGAAGCGGAGCGTCACAGAGTGTTGGCTGAGTGTTAGCTGTAGGGGTAGCAGATGGAGGCAACAACGATAGCTGGTTGTCTCCAGAGGAACAGGAGCCAAGCTCGGCTATTATCGAAGCATGGCCAGATGAATCCTCTGATGCCAGTGACTGGTACATCTTCCACCTTGATCTCTCTGAGGGATGTGCTTTCTGTGCAAGGTATTTCCCAGGAAAAAATTATTGAAGCCGCTGTTGTGAGTGAACTTTCTTCTGCTTCATCCCATACCACAACTCTTTGTTCCTCAGTGCCTACCGTGCTGGGAATTCCAAATTCCCCTTCACGGCACAGTGAGAACAGTGTGGACAGTACCTTTACCACTGTAACGTTGCTAATTACTACGACCTGTCCAAGAATATTGAGTCTTGATGCAGAGGAGGGGCCGTGTGATACGGATTGTGTTATGGCATCTGATGGTATTTCCCAGGAATTTAATACAGAAGTTGCCAATTACAAGTTAACAGAAAATGCTGGCCTCTTAAAAAACTTTGCTTTGATGATGAATCTTTCTTATGAAACCCAAGGTACTCCGTATTTGAAAGAATGATGTTACTCTGCAGTGGATCCGACGAGTTTAAGATGGCACTTCAGACAGCTGGGTGATAATAACGTTAATTTGCAGCTAAGTCTGAGACACTTGCTGAGTGTTACATGAAGGCCCTTATGAATAAAACTAACCAGTTGACATCAGTTTGGAGAGCCCTTTCAGACGCTAATTTGCTGAAAAGTACATAAGCTTTACATCCTGAAACTGAAAACGTGTTATTAAGCAAGACACGTTCAGCAAATGGAAGCGTGCTTTTGTTTCCTAGTGCTAGGGGGTAAGCAAATTGCTCTGGGATGGCCGTGGACTACTGCATTGCCCAAATGGATGACAAATTGCCACATCCAGCTGCATCAGAAACGAGTAAAGTGGCTACAGATATACATCTAAACCAGTCTAGCCAATCAGAGTCCCTTTCTTATGAAGCAGAGAGCGGTTTACTACAAACAAATTCAATGCTGGCGGCTTGTTTAACTAAGGATATTGCCAACTTGACATTCCGTCTGGAAGCCGGCCGTCGGAGTGGTAAGCGCCAGTCTTCTGATCCCAAAGGGAACATTAACACTACACATCTTCTTCCTATTAAAAAAAACAGCACTTTGTTGGTGCCCCACCCACATTAGTGTGTCCGAGAATTCCCTACCACAAGGGTCATTTGCGGGAGGAAAAAAAGAAGATGATAAAGTATGATAAAGTATAACCTCATCCTCCCGCAAATGACCCTTGTGGTAGGGAATTCTCGGACACATGTGTATTCCATCAAGAATCATCAAGTATGAGTGAAGAATCTAGTGAAGAGTCGAATCGGCACTTGATTGAAGTCCCAAATTCTGATTTGGATCACAGAGAGGTCCCTACCCGGAATCGTCACCCAAGGAAGGAGAACGGACCGCACTCGAGTCAAATGAAATTATGGAATTCAGAGCTCTAGGATAGCCCATTTGTAAGCTAGCATATTTACATGCTTCTATCATGCTGGCATCTTAGCTAAAGCTTTACCAACACTTAAGCGATAATTATAAGGACCAGTCGACTTTAATTGCTTTAATGCATTCAAAACTAATCCATGCATTTATTGAGGCAGCCTGAGAAAGAAGAACGAGGGAAAAGGAAATGGAGGGAGTGAGTCTTTCATTGAATTAACTCAAGAAGCAAGAGCGGATAAAAGAACCTTTCTGGAAGGAGTGCGTGACATTGCATTGCAGACTGAAGCCCTGACACCCTTGGTGGAGAAAAATGTAATGATCTCTGAAGTCTTCATTGAGCGGGCTCCTGAAAGGGCTCGGCCGGCCCTGGTGGTGGATAATTCCCAGGTTTCGACAGTCATACAAGTCCACCAGGTAACTGACTCAGTACTAACCCAACCCCCAGAACACAATGACTTCTGAAGCCACAATTATGGTTGGCAATGAAGAGAGACAACCTATAGTAAATGCAGTTAATTACTCAGTTGTTGACCAGAAGCCTCAAAAACGGTTAGATCCTACCAATAAAGATCAGGTAAAGAAATCCAAATGCATGCCTAAGATGACCTCTGCGAAAGTCTGTTTCATCGGGAGCCGCAGTAGCACCTGCGCTTACCTCCAGCCGTAGACCCAAAAGTATACAGATCAATGAAAATACCAGTGCGTACTCAAGAATTACATCTCGGCGACTAGATGTATCTGTTGAGTCGAAAAGCCTAGATGATCTGTTGTTGCAGCTTTCGACACATGAGGAGAACCAACTTGAAGATGCCCCCCGGCCCACCGAAATCCAGATATAATGATCAGTAGAATGTTACTCTGATGGGGTTCCAGAGGCACCAATTATTATTTCAGCTTTTCTTACCCTGCCAGAGAGATGAATGAGAGCATCTGCTCCGTTGGGTAGACCTCAGAATTCAACACTCATAGAGAGAATGATTAGACACTCGAGACAAGACTCTAGGGTGGGTGATCCCAATCAGGGCCATAGACAGCCACAAAGCCATCTCCAGGTCATTGCTAAGCCCCATGACACGAGAACTGGATCTCATAAGGTAATCTTAGAGCGAGTGTTGGGGGCAGATGAGGTTTTGATATTAAATTGTTCCAACATCATGTGCCTCCTCCATTATGTCCCATGGTTGAGAGTGACTCACTTCAAAGACATTAGGATTGTTGGCTTTCCGAATGAGAAAGAAAAACCATAGAGTGCGTCTGCACATGGCTTCTGCTTCATTGTCTTCCTTGCTCATGGACGCCCGTGACGAGTTTGTGCCTTGGGTTTTGACATGAAGGAATGAGAGTCTTCCTTGAGATCACCTTCTGCGAGAGATGAGTTAGCAACCAAACAGGTCATGAACCGTCGAACAAATCTTACAATAGAGGGCACAGTTGAAAGGCTGCCCCCGATCGATTAGTTCAGTCGACCTTGTAGAGAAAAGAAGTTCACGCTAAGTGGCCCGACCTGATTAAGAGTACTATAAAAGGGGAAAATACTCAGACTGAGAACAAAACAGTGGTGTATAAAGAACCTTCAGAGACTTCCATAGTTGATAACGTACAATCCTGGGACTGGCTGGCCAGAGCATTGATCTCTGGGAAGAAAGATTAGAGCCAGAAGAAGGAAGGATCTTGGAGGTTGGCTTTTGGGTCCTGGAACACCAGGAGCTTTGCCCATCTTTTTCAGGGCCTATCCGCTTCGGTAGCAGGCCTTGGGATCCTATGTTTGCAGGAAACATGGCTTCTTGAAACCCCCTTTTTAAATGGCTTTTCGATGTATCATAATAAAGCCATTAAAGGTCTGTATGGTAAAACCTCATCTGGCCTACTGACCATTATAAAAAAAAACAGCTTAAATTTGGAGGTCGTTCGAGTAATCCAACCAAATCCTTATATTCAGATCATAATCATCAAAACATTTGATCAGCCTAATAGGCGCCAAGACCATTTGGTGCTTTTTCAACCTTTATTGGAAACCTGAGTCCCAGGAATCGTCTTGATTAGTAGATACTGTGATGTACTAGATTGACGAAATGTGTCTAATCATGAGTGAACCACTGTTGATAATCTGTGGTGACCTGAACATTGACTGTCTGAAATTGAGTCAGAGGGCTGCTTATAGTCACATGTTGAAAGGGCAAGTGACAGGGGATACCCAGGGGGCTAAGACTTGGCATAATGGGAAGTTAAATGCTACTTTAGCTTATTTCTTTGTATCTAGCTATGTACTGCCGAGGGTGGTCGCTTTAAGAGTCCTCCCCACTAGATTTAGTGATCATGATCCAGTCATTTTCTCCTGCGCTATGCCAGGTAGACAGAGCATTAAATTGTGGAATCAAAAAGTCGAGCTAGAGCCTGGGAGAGACAGACTGCGAATTTGGCCCCAAGAGGTCCCTCATTTGACTGATAACTTGCTGGCCTGGCAGGAGCTTGATGAATCGGGAGTGGAGTATGAGTGTGTTCATTTTCAGAGAACATCAATATAAGAGAAGTAAGCCTTATTTTAAGCCCCAACATACTTTTGACAAAGTGGTTACAGTGCAGATGTCAAGGAGTTCCCCCCTTCTCACCTGAATCCGTTCTTTACTGGCATCCTTGGATGCTGCCTTCCTTCGGATGGAACGGGTTTTGAAGAAGGTGGCCTGTGTCTCTGCCGAATCCAGATTGCGTTCAGTTTTCCAGGAGGCCGAATCCAGTAATCCAGGAGGCAAGGTAAGTTTGCTAGAACTCGAATCCAGGAGGAAGAAGAAGGTGGGGTTCAAGGAAGGGAAGCGGAGTGGAAAGGAGAAGAACCGCAAGCTACGGAGCACACGTGTGGTCGCTACTTCGCAATAGCGTTGAGACGCGCGGAGACGCAGAAGGCGTGGTCTAGAAATAGAGAAAGGTTACGTCCAACCATTGGAGCGAGAAGGGAATGCGTTGGACGGCCATATTGGAGGTATTAATGTGTATAAGCCCGTTGTGACAGGGACCATGAGGCCCAAAAGGGGCGCACCCTGAGATTAATGACAGCAGAAACGTTTTCTCTGTAAAGATCTTCGAGAACTCTGGGACTTACCAACGATTATCAGAGGCCAATTCATTAGAAAACGGAAGCAACAATATAGAAACTGGATTGCTTCCCATAGATCAGTAATTTATCAAAAGGACGCAGAAACAATGCTGCAAACCATGGGCTCGCAAAACACCAGGAACTTGTGGCAGCTTTTAAATGGTAGGGAATCCACTGTTTCTTTCTGCCAACATTCCACATAAGTTAGGGGCGGCTTAGATTTATTCACGCCTTGTCTCTTCTGTGTTTACCTCACAGACTGAGGTATCCGCTCGTCTCACATCCAGTCTGTGTAAACACGAACTGTTGTGTCACGTTACCCGGGCTAAGTGTAGACGGATTCTACGGAATGCCAGGCTGCATCCATGTACTAGATCTCGCTCAGCACGCTACAGGTAGGCTCTGTTAGACTTTAACTTGCAATATAAGCTCAGCAAAGATGGCTCTTGCAAGTCAGTGTAATACTACTGTATGCCCATACCCATACAGGCCCTCTCTTTCTACCATATAGATTGAGCGTGCCCTATGATATATACTTAATACAGTACGACGGGAAATATTTATGCACTACAACCTTTGATATGATAGGTTATTTATAACGCGCTTAATACCCAGAGGCTTCTAAGCGTGGACCCGGGGATCGAACCTGTGGTGCTCTGAGTCGTCTTGCTTCCAAGGCAAGCACTTTGCCGCTGAGCTATCCTCCCGAGATGGGTGGGTGCTCATTTCCTCTTACCACTTAACTGCCCTGGTGCCTATCGGATAAAGTTCCCCAGGTAAACACTGCGACATCTGGTACTAGTTTACCAACACAGATAGAAGCTTTACTCTCAAGTGTGACAGTAATACTTCCTTCTATATGCAGGTCTTTCTTTTAGAACACTTCATGCTGACGTAATAGCCACTGATCCAGTGCGAGGCTTTCCCCCTAAGTAGCCCTAACACCTGCGGGTTACACATCTAACAGCACGAGTGGGACTCTGCCTAAAACCCTACTGAAGTAAGTTCACTGCAATTCAAATACACCTTGCCCGCAGATGCCACAGGTGTTCCCCGTCTAGGCATGAGGATATATCTCACCCTCTAGACTCCATGTTTATATGGTTATGCGCAACAGGCCGCATGCAGGATCTATTTTAGGATCTCCAGGATGAGCGCGGCGCCTTACATGCATTCTCTGCCATCTTTTGCCTGTACATGTTTTTAACCTTCACGGTTTTAATTCACATGGTTGTAGGTTAGCGACCATTCTATCATGCCACATTCGTGCACTTATTCTTTCTCTATTGAGGCTGTTCATCTATTGATGTTTTTTTCTAATTTGCATGCACAGCCCCATTCAAGTCCACACGAGGGAACATTAGTTTGCTAGCCCAGTTCTGTTCTATCCAGCTAACTGTGCACTATGAGGTTTCCGTCAGTAATAAAACCTCCCCACCTCCCTTTCTTTTTCTATTCTTTTTCCTTAGGGGGCATTTTTGAACTTATGCAATACTCCTGGTCCTGAGGAAGGCGGGTATCTTTCTTACCGCCGAAACGTAACTCGCCCCTGCGTCATTCTCTGGCCACGCAGGAGTGCTGCATTGTTCATGGACTAATACCAGTGCTTGTACATAGACCCTGCGAAGACTCAACAGTTACTGAGATCTCTCAACAATAGCAGAATGAAACGGTCTATTCATGAAAACTCTTTCTTCTATGGACTACAGCCTGTTTAGCCATTAAGACAATCTTTGCTCTCCATATGAATAAATGACAGATACTGAATGCAAAGTTGAATATTGTACAGTCTAGATACTTAGCAAGACATGTTGTGTACCATACATACTAATCAGGCTATAAACCTTGATTACTGTTCTGTATTAAATTTGTCTTGCATACCAGTATCTCTACTGCACGTTCTAACTTCCCTTTTGCTTTTCTTCCTGGCTTTTCACTTCCTGACTTTCTTCGGGTCGTTCTTGTTTTTTTATTGCACGTAATTGATTAGTGAGCAACTTGCTTTATATTAGTAAAATGTTGGTTTAAGAAAAAGAAATAAATGCATTTAATTTACAGAAATGCTTAATCATTGGTGTTATGTGACCTAGCTCCTGTGTTTCCTAGAACTACCCTGAAGACATACAATTATGTGTCATTTATTAACACACAAAGGAGGCTCTGCTTTCACAAGAGAGTCAACTTAAAGGACACAATACCAAGTGTAAATCATATACACTTCGTATAGAGTGATCTTTTCCTTACAGCTAGTTATGAGACAACTCACAGTGACCTGTGCTGCACTGTTATAACACACGGTTCTTTTCCTGTTGGGACACTTTTTTCCTTGTAAGTCCACTAGTTTCTTATCCCAGTGCTGGGCAGAGTAGGGATTAACCCTCCAGTTTATGAGCCCCGGAAGCATGGGCAGACTTTTGTCAAACCCTGTTTCAAAGGATTGGACAGAGGGGTACTGTTCCGATTTCTTGGAAGCTGGCGGTAGTGGTTCCGATTTTCCGGATCCTAAAAACGACCGCGCTATCACCTTTGGGATGTCCTGGGCAAGATCTTTGCGGCAGTCCTATTGAAACAGTTGAATGAGTGGGTGAAGGACTCACAGGCCTTCCATCGCCATCATACGGGGTTCATTAGGGGAGTAGGATGCAGTCTAAATCTCCTCTTGTTGAGCCTCTTAAAGATTAAAGAGGAAGACTCTAAAGGGTGACTGTAAGATCTACCTGGCGTGCATTGAGATACAATATGCTTTTGACAGCATTACTAGAGAGCTACTATGGGAGAAAATGACAACACTGGTGTTCCAAAGGATTTACTTTTAGCTATCAAGGACCTGTACACAGGGCCATCATTGGCGATCAGGCTTGACCAGGAGGGGCATGTGCACAGAAGGATCCAGACATTTAAGGGCTTAAAGCAGAGTTGCCCTTTGGCTGCTGCACTATTTAACATCTTTTATTTTAAAACTCTTTATTTATTCCAACACAAACACACAAACAAACCAACAACAATAAACAAACATCACACTACAACTGACACGTTGTGTTGGGATCTTCCCTCTATTCTCTGTCATCTTGGCGTCTCGGCTTGGCTCTCTCCTTGTCTATCCATCACGTTGAGTACTGCTCCTCCCTGGTTCTCTCATCAATTCCCCTGCGGCATGTCCTTGGCCCCTTCCGAGTGCTATCATTCACGTTGCCCTCAGAGGGTTCAGTCCTCCGCTGGTTCACTAGGGCCTGTCGTGTCTTGACCTGTTGTGTTATTTCTTCTAGCCAGACGTTTTCATCTTGTTCTGGCCATTCACCTCTGACAAATAACCTAGCCATATTGATATCTACTGAAACAGTCATTTTGGAAAGTGTTCTTTCTTTATTAATTTATTTAAGTACGGGTAACCTGTATTCTGTTGCTTTCTGTCTATTTTGGGGTTGATTTAGTTGTACACTTAGACACAGGTCTGGTACTTACCGTATTTGTTTTGGGGAGGCGTTTCTACAGTGTAACCCAGTATTCCAACCACACAAAGTTTGTTTGTTTGTTTATTTGTTTGGTAATGCGCACCAAGCCCTTAGGTAGACAGGCGCAACAGAAACAAGAAATCTTAAAACTTAGTTACAGTACAAGGTAGCAATACATAGAGCAGTGATTGCAGTAGGAACAAAAATACAGGTACAAGATACATTAAATACGAAGCAATGGTCTTGGTAAGTCAAGGAGGCATTATCGTGAGTAACAATATATGCACACATACATATACAGATATGTATATACAACCTTACATGTCTACGTTAACGTGTATCCATGGTGCATGCACATATGACAGAACAGATGACCATGTGTGTATAGTTAACCAATCTACAGTGTAGTTTGAGGGAACAAAGGGTCGTGTAGGGGCTGGAGAGGTAGAAGTGTAGTTCGGCAGTTAGGTGTTGTTAGTGTGTAGCCAATTGAGTATCTTATGTCTGAATATAGGATAGGGTTGTTCTAGTCTGAGGTCAACTGGTAATTTGTTCCAACATTGTGCCGCTTTAACAGGGAAACTGGTTCCTCCTGCTGTCGAGCGTTTGAACTTCGGAATCTCTAACATAAATGAGTTAGCAGATCTCGTAGGGCGGGTAGCTGTTCTCCTGGTAATTCTATCCATAAGGTATGAGGGTGCTAGGTTATTCAGGCATTTGGAGGTGAGGGATGCTGTTTTGAGGATAATTCTGTCCATTATTTTCAGCCAGTTAACCTCCTTCCTGAATTCGGTAATATGCTCTCTGTAAGGGATGTTCAATGCTGCCCTCAGGGCGTTATTCTGCAGTCTTTGGATTTTGTCTGTAATGTATTTGTTGGCTCCCGAGTACAGGGCATTACAGTAATCTAATCTTGACATGATAAGAGCGTTGGCTAGTGTGGTGCAGCTCGCTCTCGAGAGGTATGGTCTGGAAGCCCTATTGAGTTTACAACTATACGTTGTGGATGAGGCAAGGGAATTGACTTGCTTTTTAAGAGTGAGAGAGGAGTCTAAGTAGAATCCTAAAGTTTTAACTACAGACATCACCTTGATAGGGTTGTTATCAATGTTGAAGGATGTGTAGTTTGGGCTGAGTTTTTGGATATTAGCTTCAGAACCTAAGATTAGTAATTCCGTTTTTTCATCATTCAGGCAGAGGCCGTGCGATGCCATCCGTGCCTGAATGAGGGTGTATATTTTGTTCACCAAGGATGAGTGAGTCTCGAAGTTGCCCGAAAGGGGTATGAGGATCTGTGTGACATCTCCATAATTAGTGTAGGTGACACCCAGGCTATCCAACTTGTCAAACAGAGGCTTGGTGAAGATATTATACATAGTAGGGGAGACGCAGGAACCTTGTGGGACCCCGCAGGTTATTTTAATGGGGTCGGCAGAGGCTGAAGTAGAGAAGACTCTCATGGTCCGGTTAGCTAAGAAGGATTGGACCCAAGCTATAGCATCTTTGGTGAAGTTGGCGGCAGATTAGAGGTGGTTGCATAACACTGCATGGTCCACCAAGTCGAACGCTGCCGACAATTCCAGTAGGAGTAGCAAAGCTATTTTTCCATTATCCTTTCAATTTGTGTCTTAAGGTCTAACAGCGCTGGAAGCCCGATTGTCGTGAGCCAAGTAGGTGGTTGGCTTCTAGATAGTCCTGAATTTGTATCTAAGGAGCTCTATCTAAAATTTTAAGTAGAAATGGCACAGTGGTGATGGGTCTGTAATTGGTAGGGATAGAGGAGTCCAGAGTTTGTTTTTTAAGTAATGGTAGAACCTAGGATTCTTTAAGATTGGCCAGTACTGTATTAGTTTTAAATGAGGAGTTTATCAACTTGGAGATAAAAGGGGCTAGGTCTCTAGCTGCATCCTTTATTATCTGTGCTAGGCACGTGCCGCCTTTACAGTTAGAAGGTTTGAGGGAGAGTATTATTTTTTCTGTTTCAATTATGGAGATAGTCTTGAATCTAAAGGGTGTGGTTGTCCTAGTCAGCGAAGGTTGACTAGTTTGTTGGTCAGTGAGTGGTAGTGAGGCCTTTTTTGTTGTTTCAATTTTGCATTGTAAGGACGGGATTTTATTCGATAGAGCATTTTTGTATGTTAGTACACCATACTTTATCCTTTTATCCTTTGGGGCATTGTCTACTGGTTGAATGGGGGATTCTAGTTCGCGGAGGATGGAGAATAATTCTTTAGTGTTGGATTTAGCTTTCTCAATCCTGTCATTGAACGTGTTCTTTTTGGCTTTGGTTATTTCTTTTTTGTACATTCTCGCAAATTCTGTTATTTTTGTTATTTTCAGAAGGGGAGTGACGCCAAATGGTTTCCTTTTTTGTGATCTTAAGGATTTGAGTTGGGGGGTGAACCAGGCATTCAGGTGCGCTACTTGCCTGGCTTTGCGCAGTTTGACATGAGCAATCATGTCCAGTGCCTTAGTCATAGCATTGTTAAAGGTATTTACCAATGCGTTAGGGTTGTTATTTTCCATTCCAGAGATGGCAGGGAGGAGAAGAGGGATAATCTTATCAGCAGTGATGTCCTTCTTACTTCTGGTAGGGAGAGACGGTGCCATATTATTAGGTTTGGGGCTGAGGAAGTCTAATGCGGCAGAGAAATGTATTAAGTGATGATCTGTCCAGGATTGTGGGGCAATATCGGTAATGTTGATGTTGCAGTTTAGTTCGGATACCCAGTCAAGGGTCCTTCCTTTGATATGCGTTGGTGAGAGGACTTTTTGCGTAAGACCGTGGTCATTTAGTAAGGCAGCAATAGATTCAGCATGTTTGTTGTCAGTATCATTAAAGCCTAAAATGAAATCTCCCAGCAGTAGTGTTTGGGAGTGATCTTTGGTGTTGTCGGCTAGAAGACTGGTTAGGTTGTCTTCGAAGGTGCCTAGAGGCCCAAGGGGGTCTATATATCAAATGGATAGTTAGAGTACGGTTGTTGGAGAGGGGCAATTTGGCGGTTAGTACTTCACAGGATATAAAGGGAGCTGAGGTGGCAAGTCTAATAGGGTGGGTTGTTTTGAAGATGATGGCTAGGCCGCCACCTCTGGCATTCGGCCGGTCCACTCTAATGATTTGGTAGTTGTCAGGAACTGCTAACATGAGAGTTGGTCCTGCGGCCTCATGTAGCTAAGTCTTAGTTATGGCCAGTAAATCGAGATTGTCATTATTTAAGATGTCTGCAATTTCAGTAGCATGGGCTACCACTGATCTAGAGTTTATGAGGGACCCTGTTAGCATTAGGGTACTGTCAGGGTTGGCAGTTAGCGAGGTTTTGTGAGAGAGGGTTTCTCGGGAAGTGTGATTTTTAGGGGGAGTTTTGTCCGTGGT
The DNA here is from genome assembly GCF_040938575.1 of Ambystoma mexicanum. Taxonomy (NCBI): domain Eukaryota; kingdom Metazoa; phylum Chordata; class Amphibia; order Caudata; family Ambystomatidae; genus Ambystoma; species Ambystoma mexicanum. Next base: position 1,466,459,525 of record NC_090931.1, on the reverse strand, counting down.
ATTAGTAGTTTGCGTTAGTGTGGAGAAGGGGTTCTTAGACCGGGTAGTCGTTCGATTATTGACGTTGTTAGGGAAGTTTCTATAAGGTTCATAGATAGGAGACAATCTAGACCTAAGTCTTAGTATTACTACCTTGCAGAGTAGCCTTAGCCTGCTGTGTCAGACTGCCACGGGTGGCAACCAAACTCAATACCAGTTACGAGCCCCCAAATTTGTTAAGGATTTCAATCAAGTGACACACACCTTGGTCTCAGCCTAGGATGTAGCGCTCAATTGATATGCCTTTATCATTATTTTATGCAAATTCAATTTGAGATAGTACACAACTCGGATGACACCCACTTTTTCAAATACCCTGGGTCACAATGGACCATGAACCAGACCGGTTGGTGAAAATACAATATTTATTTATTTTTAAAATTCAAACAAAATCATACAATTTTTAATATGGGGCAGCAATCACCAAAGGGGTGATATTTACAATGAAAATGGAAGCAATGCACTTGGTTAACCTTCTCCTAGAACATATAGAAAGCACATGTGAATAGGAGCCCTTTTTGGATGAGGATATATAGCACCCAAGTTAAGGTTTCCCCCTGCAATGTTCCCTCAACCCACAAATAATTCTGAGTGGAATAGAAAGAAGCAACAGGTAGTCAGGGATAAGAGGCAGAAAACAGAATCAAAATTGACCTTCCCTCACAGAATAAGAGGCAAAAACGCAGCAAAGGCCTAAAATAACACCCAAATTTTACAAATAATTAATTAATGTGTGGTTAAATACATATGTTTTATCACAATAGCATGTATTTTATATCACTGGCAATCACAAGGCAATGGATCAGCAAAAGGCATACAATTCGAAAATGAGTGGAAAGTTTAGAGCATGCTGCATTGTAACGCTCACCTGGTTCCCACGGAGGCGCGGCGTCGAAGGCGCAGAACTCTGAAGATGGACAGGAAGGGCCCCTCTATTCTGGCTTCCCTGGCTCGTTGGATACCCTCCTTAGGGTTTGGAAGGATGAGCTCTCCATCCTGCTTCTGATGCAGGAGCGCGTTGAAACCCAGTTACTTCACTGGATTGAGGATTGATGGGAGTTCAGGTAAGCTTGACTGTTCAGGTAAGGCGCTGTAAAAGTTCTGTTCAAAAGTTCAAGCTTAATAATAATGTTTGTTGTCTAATTGCAGCAAGTGCTAATGCTTATGTCTTTTTCCCCTTAGGGGCCGGGGATATGGCGCCGACCCGAAGTGAAACAGTTCTGGATGAGCGCTCAGGTAATGTCTTTGCATTCGCTCATTCAATGTCTTTGTCTTTTTTCCCCATAGGGGCCGGGGTCCGGAGATGCCAGGAAGCGGCAGGACCCGAAATGCAGTGGGAATAATCCAACAGGTAAGACTTAAAAGGAAACTGAGCTTTCCTTATTCCTTTTCTCCCTCTCACCTTTGTTCTTGTCTTTTTTCCTCTAGGCGCCGGAGCGTAGCTGAATCCGGAAGATCGCTGCTGAAGATGGAAGCGCCTTGCAAAGGTGAGTAAAATGCAGCGCTGCAGCGATCGAAACAAAATGCCTTTAAAATGATGTCTTCCTTTTCAGGGCCGTTGGAGAAATGACTCCGGGATGCAGATTTAGCAGGTAAGGGCTTTTCTTCTCCTATTCTCTTCCTTTCTCCCCTTGCAGGTGTTCCAGGGTGCTGGCAGGCGTGGCTGAAGTCAGGATGCAGGAGCTGACACGGTGAGCGTCCAGCTGCTAGGTGCAGAACAACGCGAAGCATGTGCGGCTGTTCGGGTGGGGTTTAAATAGCCTTGGAAGAAGTTCCTGGTATGTATCCTTCCACCAATCAGGTATGTATCCTTCCCCGACCACACCCGGGTGGTGAAGTAGTCCTACAGGTTAAGTAGTCCCATTCAGGCCTCAAGAGGGCCTGGATGAAGCAGCAAGGTCTGCATCAGGTAAGTGTGCACCCAAGCACTTAAACACATATCCTCTTCTATGAGCCTGGCGCCTAAGGCGCCAGGACTGGGGTCCGCTATGAGCCTGGCGCCTAAGGCGCCAGGACTGAGTCCAAAGGGCCCCGACTTGGGCCGCTGAGACTTCCCTGGGGAAAATGATGTCTGCCTCTGGGGTTGCTGGGCCCGGCCTGGCTCCTTAGAGGTAGGCATCATGACAGTACCCCCCCTCAAGGCCCCTCCCAAGGTCTTTTCCTCCGGGGGTTTTGGTTTGTGCGGGAATCTTCGATGGAATCTTTGAATTACTCGTGGTGCGTGAACATAGTTACTGGGTTCCCAAGATCTTTCCTGAGGTCCATATCCTTTCCAATCAACAAGATAGAAGAGTTTCGACTTAACTATCTTGGAATCTAAAATGTCTTTCACTTCGAATTCTAATTCTCCATCAATTTGGACAGGGCCTGGGGGCTCAGACAGTCTGGTTCCAGGTTGTACTGGTTTTAGAAGAGATGCGTGAAAAACGGGATGAATCCGCATGTTGGATGGTAAATCGAGTTTAAAGGCCACTGGGTTGATAATAGCTTTGATGGGGTAAGGCCCAATGAATCTGGGATTAAAAGTTCGCTGACCCTTGAGGGGTAGATGTTTAGTTGCTAGCCATACCTGATCTCCTACTTGGTAAGGAGGAGTTTTACTTCGGTGCAAATCAGCGTTTTCTTTATACTTTTTCTTGGCTTGCTGTAAGTGGGTTGTAGCTTCTTTGAAGGCTTGGGTTATTGTGGAATGTATGTGATTTACTGCAGGCATCTCCAGGGTCAGAGGTGGATCTAGGTCAGAGGTCCGAGGATGGTGACCATACAGGGTATAAAAAGGAGTCTGTCCGGTTCCAGAATGCACTGAATTGTTGTATGCATATTCTGCAATCCAAAGGATGTCCTTCCAATTCAACTCGGATTGGTGTAACATGCACCGCAGATATTGCTCGAGAGTCTGATTGGTTCTCTCGGTTTGTCCGTCGGTCTGGGGGTGGTGGCTGGTGGATAACCGCACGTCTATTTGTGCTAGTTGGCAACATTTCTTCCAAAAGTGGGAGATAAATTGACTTCCACGGTCTGAGACTAATATGGAAGGGAAACCATGTAACCGCACTATATTTTCCATAAATTCCTTGGCCAAGGTGGAAGCTGACGGCAATCCTTTTAAAGGGATAAAATGGGCCATTTTGGAGAATAGATCCACTATTACGAGAATTGTGTTGTAACCACCACAAGGAGGCAGGTCAGTTATAAAGTCCATTGACAAGGTGTGCCAAGGTGTTGGTGGAATGTCCAAAGGTTGAAGTAGGCCGGCTGGCCTTTTCTTTTGACTCTTATTTTGGGCACAGATTCCGCAAGACAACACAAATGACTTTGTCTTTTCTCCAAGAAGGCCACCAGAAGTGGCGTTTGATCTTTTCTTCTGTTTTCGCGATACCGGGGTGTCCTTCCATTAATGATTCATGATGACGGGTAATGACAAGTTCCTGCAATTCTTTACTTGGCAGAAATAACCGCTCTTGGAAGTAGGGTAAATCATCCTTAACGGTGTAGTGAGGACCCTTTTGACTCCATTCCAGTAAGGCAGAAGAGTCAAAAAGCTGTTTTACTTGAGCTTGGATGTCCTCAATGGTTTGCAATGAAGTCAAGCCCAGAATTCTTTGTTCCGGTATGATTGGCACAGGTTCTAAACTCGAATTGGGTTCTTCCATGCCTATCCGGGATAAGGCATCTGCCTTACCATTCTTGCAGCCAGGGCGATAGGTAATTACAAAATCAAATTCCGCAAAGAATAAAGCCCATCGGAGTTGTCGCAAAGATTGAGCTTTGGCCCTCTTTAAATACTGCAAATTTCTGTGGTCCGTAATTACGGTGATGGTGTGTCTTGCACCGAGAAGATAGTGACGCCAAGCCTTGAAAGCTGATTTAATAGCCAGTAGTTCTTTGTCGGTAATTGCGTAATTGAGTTCAGGTGGAGAGAATTTTCTGGACCAAAAGGCTACAGGGTGTAGTTGGTTAGTTTCTGGGTCTCTTTGCGACAGGACAGCTCCCATGGCCGAACTGGATGCATCGGTTTCCACGATGTAAGGGAGATCTGGGCGCGGGTGCTTCAATACAGGTGCAGAGGTGAATTTGGTTTTCAGGTCCTGAAAGGCTTGTTCAGCCTCAAGAGTCCATTCAAAGCGTTTGTTTTTCTTTAGGAGAGCTGTGATGGGTTGAACAGTTCGAGAAAATTCCGGGATGAACCTTCGATAGAAATTGGCAAAGCCAAGCATGCTTTGCACTCCCTTCACAGAGCTAGGAGATGGCCATTTGAGAATGGCGTCCACTTTCCGCGAGTCCATTCGGATTCCTTGAGGTGTCAGGATGAATCCGAGAAACTCCACTTCTGTGGTATGAAAAACGCATTTTTCGAGCTTGGCAAATAATTTGTGCTGGCGCAATTTCTCAAGAACTGCCCTAACATGGTTTCTGTGATCAGATTCTGAGGAGGAATACACCAGGATGTCGTCAATATAAACGATGACACAAACATCGATAAGTTCCCGAAGAACATCATTCATGAAGTACTGAAAGGCGGCAGGTGCGTTGCACAAACCGAAGGGCATTACTTGATATTCGAAGAGCCCAAATTTGGTGCGGAATGCAGTCTTCCACTCGTCGCCCTCTTTTATACGTACCAGGTGGTAAGCTCCTCGGAGATCTAGCTTGGTGTACACACGAGCATCTTTTACTTGGTCGATAAGCTCAGGTATCAGGGGCAAAGGGTAACGATTCTTAATCGTTATCTGATTTAGGGCGCGGTAGTCAATACAGGCCCTAAGGTCTCCTTCCTTTTTAGGTACGAAGAACAAAGCGGAAGAGACTGGTGACTTTGATGGGCGAATGAAACCATTGGCCAGGTATTGATCCAAATACTGGCGCAAATGCAGGTTCTCAGGTTCAGTAAGAGCATAAATCCTACTACAAGGTAGTTGTGCATTGGGTACCAAGTCGATTTGGCAATCGTAAGATCGATGGGGAGGTAAGGTGTTAGCCTGCTCTTTCTGAAAAACGTCTTGGAATTCTTGGTATTCAGATGGTAGCTGTACAGGGGTGGAAGTTACAGAGGCTAGACCCATAGCTGGATTCCTTGGGTAACAGGTTGGTTCACAATCAGGAAAAGTTATCTTCTTTGCTCGCCAGTCTATTCTCGGATTATGTGTTTCTAACCAAGGGATTCCAAGAAGTACTTGAAATTGTGGGGCCTTGATCACATCAAACACGATTGCTTCCCGATGTCCGTCCTGACCCACCAGAGTGATTTCAACTGTGGAATGCGTTACAGGCCCTGAGGCTATTTCGGTTCCATCAACTGTAGTAATTACATCTTGGGTTACTTTCGGGCGGAGAGGAAGCTTAATCCTGGAAGCCAATTCACGGTCTATGTAATTTCCAATAGCTCCACTGTCTATGTATGCTTTTATAGCATGCAACTGCTGAGGCTGTTTTGGGTTCACAAGCACCATTGGCATGACAAAATGCGAGGTCAAAGAGTTTGTTTTCAAGCTCGGCAAGCGGACCCCTACGCTTGTTGGGCTAGGCCGTTTCCCGAACCAGGTGTCAATAACTCGTTATCAGTGGCTCCAACCACCTTCTTGGGTGGTTTAACTGGACAACTTTGAAGAAAGTGACCGGAAGTTCCGCAATACAGACAAAGTTGCATTTGTCGCCTTCTCTCTCGTTCCTTCTGCGTTAATGGTCCTTTAACACTGCCAATTTGCATAGGTTCGGAAACGTCAGTACTCTTGGAGTTAACGTGGGTCTTGATAGGTACTCTGGTTTCATACTTGAGCCGATCTGCTTTTCTATTTTGAAGTCTGTGATCAAGTTGAACCACTAAGTCTATGTAGTCTGCGCAGGCCTGGGGTGGATCTACTATCTGAGCTATAACATCTTTAAGCTCTCCGCGCAGGCCTCGATGAAACAATGTGATCCTTTTGTTTTCAGGCCATCCGGTTTCCACAACTAGTCTATTAAAGGTGGCGATATAGGACAAAAGATCCTGATTACCTTGTCGTAAGGATAGCAGTTCGTTGTCAAGGGCCTGTCCCTGCGAGTGTCGAGCAAACAATCTTTCCATGCTGGCCTGGAAGCCCTGGAAATCCCGGAGAATGGGATCATCCTGATTTACCAATGCAATAGACCAATCGGCAGCACAGCCACTGAGGTAAGATAGTACAAAGGCCACTTTGGTCTGGTCGTTGGGGAAGGCCCCGAGCCTGCATAAAAAGTGTAAACAGCATTGGTACATAAAAACGGCATATTTCTTGGGATCCCCCGCAAAACGTTCCGGCGGGGCCAAAGGCATGTGTCCAGGTAGATTGATTTGTACCGGGTTATTCGAACCCATTGTTGTAGAAATATCTCCGGAAACAGGTAAAGGAGTGTGCTCTGCCTGGCCCTGCAATAACCTTTTGGCCAGATCATCAGTTCTTTCCTTGGATAGGATTAGTTCCCTTCTGAGAGCATTAGTCTCCTGGCGGGCTGAGTGCACTTCTGCCCGTAATTCCCCTAAAAGATGGGCCAGCTGATCTGTCTCGGAAGTCTCCATAGCGCACAGGTGGGAAATTGTGGTAAGGCTTCGCGTTCTGTAACGCTCACCTGGTTCCCACGGAGGCGCGGCGTCGAAGGCGCAGAACTCTGAAGATGGACAGGAAGGGCCCCTCTATTCTGGCTTCCCTGGCTCGTTGGATACCCTCCTTAGGGTTTGGAAGGATGAGCTCTCCATCCTGCTTCTGATGCAGGGGCGCGTTGAAACCCAGTTACTTCACTGGATTGAGGATTGATGGGAGTCCAGGTAAGCTTGACTGTTCAGGTAAGGCGCTGTAAAAGTTCTGTTCAAAAGTTCAAGCTTAATAATAATGTTAGTTGTCTAATTGCAGCAAGCGCTAATGCTTATGTCTTTTTCCCCTTAGGGGCCGGGGTTCAGAGTGCCGGAAATATGGCGCCGACCCGAAGTGAAACAGTTCTGGATGAGCGCTCAGGTAATGTCTTTGCATTCGCTCATTCAATGTCTTTGTCTTTTTTCCCCATAGGGGCCGGGGTCCGGAGATGCCAGGAAGCGGCAGGACCCGAAATGCAGTGGGAATAATCCAACAGGTAAGACTTAAAAGGAAACTGAGCTTTCCTTATTCCTTTTCTCCCTCTCACCTTTGTTCTTGTCTTTTTTCCTCTAGGCGCCGGAGCGTAGCTGAATCCGGAAGATCGCTGCTGAAGATGGAAGCGCCTTGCAAAGGTGAGTAAAATGCAGCGCTGCAGCGATCGATACAAAATGCCTTTAAAATGATGTCTTCCTTTTCAGGGCCGTTGGAGAAATGACTCCGGGATGCAGATTTAGCAGGTAAGGGCTTTTCTTCTCCTATTCTCTTCCTTTCTCCCCTTGCAGGTGTTCCAGGGTGCTGGCAGGCGTGGCTGAAGTCAGGATGCAGGAGCTGACACGGTGAGCGTCCAGCTGCTAGGTGCAGAACAACGCGAAGCATGTGTGGCTGTTCGGGTGGGGTTTAAATAGCCTTGGAAGAAGTTCCTGGTATGTATCCTTCCACCAATCAGGTATGTATCCTTCCCCGACCACACCCGGGTGCTGAAGTAGTCCTACAGGTTAAGTAGTCCCATTCAGGCCTCAAGAGGGCCTGGATGAAGCAGCAAGGTCTGCATCAGGTAAGTGTGCACCCAAGCACTTAAACACATATCCTCTTCTATGAGCCTGGCGCCTAAGGCGCCAGGACTGGGGTCTGCTATGAGCCTGGCGCCTAAGGCGCCAGGACTGAGTCCAAAGGGCCCCGACTTGGGCCCGCTGAGACTTCCCTGGGGAAAATGATGTCTGCCTCTGGGGTTGCTGGGCCCGGCCTGGCTCCTTAGAGGTAGGCATCATGACATGCATCCAAATGACACGTTGAAAAACTTGCAATTTAATCAATTCCTGCTTTAAATTACTCAAACGGTTTTTAATAAAAATTGGTAACATACTCTGATTTGGAGTGCAGTATTTGTGCTGGGGAAAGATATATGTCACAGGGACAAGACGAAAGTGAAAGGAGGTCTCTAGCTAAAAAACTGGATCAGATATGCAAGATAGGGTCGATTTGAGTAAAATGAAGCCGTGAAATAGGAAAGAAAATCAGTTGAGACAAGTTCAACCTTATCCCCCCAGCGTCCAAATCTAAGCAGAAACTAGTCTGAACACTCAAAATATGACTAAGGGCTTAGGATTTACACAGGACAAAATTAATAAAGAGATGGCGCTAGCACTTTAGAAAGTCAAGGACAGGTACACGGATAATTCTAACAGTTTCAACAAGTTACCAGGGTATAAATATGACTGCTTAGAGAGTGTGATAAGGACAAAGGCAAGACAAGGTAAGCTATATGTTTCTGTGGGGTGGGGATTATACTCACAGTCCTCTTTTGAGTTTTTGGGATTTTTGGACAGTCAACAGGTTCTGGTCTCCAGGGCTTGGGTCACCGGGTAGTGGACTCTCCTGGTAAAAGACAGCTGGGCAAGGTGTGGTCACCGGACGCTATGGACAGCTGGATGGCAGGTTTGCAGCGGTCATGCAGTTAGTGGGCCGCAAGCCGGTCTGATTTCAGGATGCAAAAGGTACCACTGCTTTCCCCTTTTTGTTAATGGGATATTAGTGGGGGGTTTTCTGGATCAATGGCTTTGCTGGAGTAGGAATCAGCTGTGCTTCGGTTTTGCAGTGGGCTCTGGAGTAGGGTCAGCAATGCTTTGGCCTTGTAGAGAAAATCTGGAATCAGCAAGATGAATGGAGATCAGGAACACCAGCGCAGGAAATTCAGGAGAGAGTGTCTGTCTGGAGCTCCTTCATGGATTCTTATTTATAATGCATAGTGACATCATAGAAGTATATGGCTGGGCAGGCTTAGCTAAACACGCCTCTAAACCACTGGATTGGTCATGGGTGCTAGTCCCTGCCTCGCTCTCAGCTGGTCGGATTTCAAGGGCAGGATGCCAGATTTATGATGTGAGTTTTATAATGTTCAAAACCTCCCACAGTTACTTTAGCTAAAATCCAATTTTGCCACAAATGGTACTGTCACACTCACCTGTGTCTCTGCAGGAGCGATGGACGAGCCTCCCTTGACCCTGAGCTGTAACAAGGTGGTGGTCCTACCCTCTATGAATCTAAAGGGTGTACAAGGTGAATTCAGTGTACACTGGTTTTAGACCCTTTTGGGAGCCCATACAATTTGGGCAACCGTTGTTGAAAACAACATGCTTGCTGTTGTCAAACACATAACTCAAACTCATGTAAAAATGTTAGCTTTTTATTATTAGTTCGTTAATGCTTTTTTCTTTATGCAAAATATTTAGGTTATTTTTTATACATGACAATACATGATGTCCATTGTGGAAAACAAACACATAGTTAAAGATTCACTATGGTATAATTACGAATGGCATGGGATGTGGATGAATCACTTATACATTTGACAAACAACTGTTAAGTGTCCCATATCATTGGGTGTAAAAAACACAAGATGAAAGTGCAAGTGGAGGAGACGATGGTGGTAGGTCTCCTATGCCCGGCTAAAGTCTGACCTCATATTTGTCTTCACTTCCCCTGTTTCACCCGGAGGACTACCTGCCAAATACAAGGTGTACACTCAGACCTGAATTCACCTGATTCCCCTGGGCCCTTCCCTTCTTTTTACTGTGTGCTGTGATGTCCCCCTATGGGCTTACCTTGATTTTTAGTAGGGTGTGCACTCCATCCTGCATTTGTAGGGGCGCGATTCACTCATGTGATTGGTGCCAATGTCTGTAGGCTGAGTTCAGATGCCAAATGCTGTTTTATGCCTTCACAATGAGGCCGAGAGTTCAAGACGCCAGTTTCTTCACTGGCTAGAAAGTCCTTCCTACAAGTAAACGTTGCGCGGAGAATGTTGAGTGTCCAAAATTGTCCGTATTGTCTTTGTTTGCCGGTATTTTTGTGGGTGAGTAGCGCTGCATTTAGAAGCTAGTTGTTGGTAGGTTTGCGCAGCGACTGCAATTCAAGCACGCCTGTTAATGTCTCTCTCTTTCCCTTGCAGGAGAAATTATGTGGTATTAGCGCCTTGAGTCCGGGTTCAGCACTACTGGAGACTTGGTGGTTAGGTAAGTTTGCACGGAGGCTTTTGATAAGTATGCACCGCGTAGAGAGAGAGAGCGCAGTGAAATAAGTGTCTGCATTATTGGAGCGAGCGCAATGAATAATGTTTCTTCTTTCTTACAGGGGTTTGTGCGCTCATGCAACTAACCTGGATTCCAGCGTCGTGGGAAGATTCGGTGAGTATGCGCAGCGTTACTGATGTGCGCGTGTTAATGCTGTTCTTCTTTGTTCTTACAGTTGCCGGTATAGAAGTCCCCTCTTGACTGGAGATAGCTGCGGCGTGGAATAAGAACCAGGTAAGCTGAAGCTGAATGATCCAGAGCAGGTAAGCAGAAGTAGGAGGATCCGGAGCAGATAAGCAGAAGCATGATGATCCGGAGCAGGTAAGCAGAAGCAGGATGATCCGGAGCAGGTAAGCAGAAACAGGATGATCCGGAGCAGGTAAGCAGATGCTGGCTGATCCAGAGCACAGCAAGTGTGTTGCTGATACAGCTCAAAGTAAGCAACACGAAGCACTGGAAGAATCTTGGGTGTGGCTTATATAGCCAGCCACACCCAAATACTAGAGAGCTCATGAGTTATCATGCACTTCCTGTTTGGCAACAGGAAGTGGTAACCAGGAAGTTACTACAAACACTAGGAAGGAATGAAAGGAGGGATTTGTTATGGGTTATTTGTGTGCCTATGCCAGGCCTGCCAAGCCTCCACCCAGCTTGACATAACTACCTGCCTGATACCCAGGATAGTCTTCCCCCTCAAGACCCCTCCCAATGGTGTGTATGAGGACTTTGGTTACTCAGGATTGGGTTTCCATGATCTTTCCTGGGGTCCATACCCCTTCCAGTCAATCAAATAATACAGGGTCTTTCGTACTTATTTGGAATCTAATATGTTCTTTACTTCATATTCTGGTGCTTCTTCACCCACTTGTATGGGTGCGGGAGGTGTGGAAGTTCGGGTTCCTGGGTGTGCTGGTTTTAATAGTGACATGTGAAATAAGGGATGTATACGCATATGTTGCAGTAACGCCAGTCTCATGGCTGCTGGATTAATTACTTTTTCTATTGTATACAGGCCGATGTATCTAGGCTGAAATTTCTTGGGACCCTTTAAAGCAATGTGTCTAGTTGCCAGCCAGACCGAGTCTCCCACTTGATAATCTGAGGCTTTTCGTCGATGGCAGTCAGCGTTTCATTTCTGTGTTTCTTTGGCTTGCTGTAGGTTACTGCTGGCTTCTCTGGCTGCTTTCATGATGCTGGCATGTAGATTCTTTACTGCGGGCATTTCAATCTTTTCTGGCGGATCGTAGACCGACGTTCTGGGGTTTCGACCATATATAGTAAAGAAGGGTGTTGCTTGGGTTGATGAATGTGTTGAGTTGTTGTAGGCATACTCTGCCAATTCCATAGAATTTCTGTCCAGCTTTGGCTTGTTTGGTGTAATAGACAGCGCAAATACTGTTCCATGGTCTGGTTCGTGCACTCGGTTTGGCCGACCCTATCTTGCATATCTCATCCGTTTGAGGGCGGTGACTAGAAGTCAGACGGACTTCTATTCTTGCCAGGGAACAACTTTTTTTCCAAAAACGAGATACAAATTGGCTGCCTCTGTCAGAAACGATTATGGTAGGGAATCCATGTAACTTGACGATTCGGTCTAGAAAAACCTGCGCCAGGGTCTGAGCTGAGGGAGTACCCATTAGAGCTCTGAAATGGGCCATTTTGGAGAAGAGGTCCACTACTACGAGGATGGTATTATAACCTGAGTCAGGAGGTAGATCAGTGACGAAGTCTGTTGATACTGTGTGCCAGGGCGCTGGCGGAATGGCTGAAGGAGACCGGCTGGTTTTTGCCTGGATGTTTTGTATTGTGCACACACCTCACAGGTGCCTATGTAGGTGGCAATATCTTCTCGCCAAGTTGGCCACCAATAAGATTTGCTTACTTTCTTCATGGTTTTGGCTATACCCGTATGGGCTTCTAACAGCGAGTCGTGGTAGTCTGATATGATTGCTTGTTGCAGATCCTTAGTTGGAATGTAGAGGCGTTTTTGATAGTATGGTAGTTTGTCTTGAATGGTGAACTGATCTCCCTTCGTGTCCCAAGCCAGTAGGTCTTCTTCAGACATATTTTCTTTTATTATTTCCTGCAGAGTATTTAACGGAGATGGACCGATGCAGAGGCTGAGAATTTTATGGCTGGGTATGATCTCCACTGGGTTAGGGGCATTGTAGACTTCCTCTCCTGTGCCAATGCGGGATAATGCATCCGCTTTCCCGTTCTTATCTCCGGGGCGGTAGGTGATTACAAAGTCGTATTCCATTAAGGATAGGGCCCAACGGAGCTACGTAGAAGACTGAGTTTTTGCTGAGCGTAAGTATTGCAAGATCCGATGATCTGTTATTATTGTGATGGTGTGTTTCGCTCCTAGTAAGTAATGTCGCCATTCACACAGTGCGCTTTTGATTGCTAGGAGTTCTTTCTGAGAAATTGCATGGTTTAATTCTGCTGGGGAAAATGTCCTTGACCAAAAGGCAATGGGGTGAAGGCATCCGGTTTCAGGATTTTGTTGAGACAATACGGCCCCGATGGCAATGCTTGAAGGGTCCGTTTCCACGATGTACGGTAAATTGGGCTGTGGGTGTTGCAGAATTGGGGCTGAGTTGAATTTTTCCTTGAGAGCTCGGAAAGCTTCTTCCGCCGCTGGTGTCCATTCAAACTTTCGGTGTTTGCGCAGCAATGACGTTATTGGATGTACAATATGTGAGAATCCTGTTATGAAGCGTCGATAAAAGTTTGCAAACTCTAGGAAACTCTGTACTCCCTTTACAGACGTGGGTGAGGACCAAGTGAGGATTGCCTCCACTTTTCTATTGTCCATCTTGATGCCCTGCGGTGTCAGTACATATCCCAGAAACTCCACCTCGGTGACGTGGAAGGAGCATTTTTCTAGCTTTGCATACAGTTGGTTTTCACGCAGTTTGCAGAGTACAGCTCGCACGTGGGTTACGTGCTCTTGGGGAGTGGTGGAGTAGATCATAATGTCATCGATGTAGACGACTGCGCAGACATCGAGGAGTTCCCGTAACACATCATTCATAAAATGCTGGAACGTAGCCGTTGCATTGCAAAGCCCAAAGGGCATGACCTGGTATTCGTACAAGCAATAGCGGGTACGGAACGCAGTCTTCCACTCGTCCCCTTTCTTCATGCGTACCAGGTGATATGCGCCGCGTAAGTCTAGCTTGGTGAAAATCTTCGCTTGTCTCACCTGGTCTATGAGTACTGGTATCAGAGGTAACGGGTACCTATTTGTTATGGTGACTTGATTTAGGGCCCGGTAATCAATACATGTTCTTAAGTCCCCCTCTTTCTTCGGTACGAAGAAGAGTGGGGAGGCGACTGGTGACTTAGATGGTCTAATGAAGCCAATGGCCAGGTATTGATCCAAGTAGGTCCGTAGATGAGTGTTTTCTTCCTCGGTTAATGCATAAATGCGGCTGCATGGTACTTGTGCCCCTGGTTGCAGGTCGATCTGGCAGTCGTAAACTCAATGTGGTGGTAGAGTATTAGCTTGCTCCTTCGCGAACACTGTCACGACTCGCTCCCTTCGCTCCCGTTCCCACCACTTGGGGGCATGATTTGAGGTTTATTCCCTACTGGACCTTTCCTCCGAACCTTATGCTACAGTGCTATGATGAATTGGGAGCGCTAAATCCCTATTTTCCAAGCTACTTCCCTTCCGGATCCATTCCAGGTTTTTGGCAGCCAGCATGCTTCTTTAACCAAATGACTATGCTTCCCAGAATGCCTGGCCCACTGCTCCACCTCCACCCTTGCAGGACCAGGTTGGGTGGAGGATAGGTAACAGCTGTGGCTGCAGGTGCAGCAATCAGCACACCTGAGGCGTGTGCTCGTTAAGCAGCTTTAAAAGCCTCAGTCTTACTTCAGTCCAGCGCTGGTCATCGTTTGCAGTGTTCCTGTTGTGACTAGTCCCTTGTTCCTTGCCTTTGTACCTAGTTCCTAGTTCCTGTCTTCTTGTTCCTCCGCCCTGAATCTCGGATTCATGCGCTAATTGATTTCTGCTCCCTTGATTCCCTTTTTGTCTTCCTCTGTTTGCAGGCAGCATTTCTCAGTGCTTTCCCCTTTTAGATGCAGCCCAGTTTGTCTGTGTTCTATATTTCTTTGACTCTGTCCTTTGCTGCTGTAAACCCGTATGCCTTAGCCTTCCTCTTAGATTAGCTTCCTGTCTTTTCCTTGGAGGGGTAGGGAGAAGTTTGCATTGGTTATTTCGTTTTTCCCTGCTCCTGATCCTTACTTTCCATTGGGATCCATTCCATGTTTTCCATTGCACTTCTGCATTTATTTCCCATTTGATTATTAGGTGTGGTGTGCTGTTGTAGCTAGCTCCTGTGTGAATGCTTATGTTTTCCTCACTAATTTGTAATCACTATTCCAACTTAGGTATTTAGTTTTCCTCCCATTGCTGTTATAGCCTTTCTGGGTCCCAGTTTCATCAACAGGATTCGTGGGCTAGCTGACATTCAAGAGGTTTATCTCGTCCTCGTGAGTACTGTTCTTTAGTTCCCTTATTTAATACCATCAAGAGTGTTAGTTCACAGATCCTGTCATTGCTTGCCCTCCACGTGGGTTTAGCGCTGTCAGTACCTGTAACAGCAATTGGGGGTAAGGCGCTTGCCGACTTTCCTCGCGGTCAGGTGCTTACCCCACATCCCTTTTCATATATTGGTTTTGTTGTCACACTCTATTTGCACTCCTGGGTTCTAGCATACATGAGTCGTTGTTCCTGTGTGCACGTAGTTTAATTCGAAGCTATTCACTGTGTGATTTAGTGCACATTTCCCTTGCCATATTCGCTGCCTTTGTACTCGCCTGACTAATCCTGACAAACACATCCTGGAACTCCGGGTATTCCTCTGGTAAAGTGCCCACCAAGCCTAAACCTGCTATCTTTTCCTGTGAAGCTAACAATGGGCTAACTTTGATCCCTTTGATGTCGTAACAAGAGGTGCATTCCTTTGAAAAGAGTAAGGTTCGAGCTCGCCAATCTATCTTTGGGTTGTGCGTCTCTAGCCACGGTATCGCAAGAATCAGATGGAATTGGGGTGCAGCGATAAGGTCGAATCTAATACTTTCTCTGTGGCCATCTTGGCAGATTAAGGTTATGGTGGAAGTACACTGTGTTACTGGTCCCGAAAGGAGTTGTGTGCCATCCTCAGCTGTCACGCTTTCTGCGGTGTCCTTATGGTAGAATGGTAATCCCAAGGTCTTTGCGGTGTTTATGTCCAGGTAGTTCCCAATAGCCCCACTGTCTATGAAAGCCTTGAGGGCATGCATTCGGGTGAGCTGTGAAGGGTCTACCAAAACCACAGGAATACTGAAATGTGAGATCTGAGTGCTCCGTTCCTGGCTCGACAGACCGACCTCTACATATGCCGGGCGTTGGAGTTTTCTGCTACCGCACCTGTGTCTTCCCCTATGTTATCTAGTACCCCCATTGTCTTCCGTGGGGGTTTAATTGTGCCGTTTATGGAGGAAGTGACCAGATTGGCCGCAATATAAGCAAAGTTTTTCCTGACGCCTCCGTCCTCTCTACGCCTTGGTGAGTGGTCTCCTGAGAACAACCAATTGCATGGGCTCTGAGTGTATTTCTGAGGCCTGTCGATGGGACTCTTCTTTTGGTCGGACATACACTGGTCTATCCTCTGATCTGGTTCGGTCGGCCTGCGATCCTGTGACGGGTGGTCTAGTTGCATAGTTAGGTCGATGTATTCACTGCAATTTTCGGGAGGATTAACTACTTGACATCTTTTAACTCTCCTCCCAGTCCTTGATAAAATAACGTTATTCGTTTCTCCTCTCGCCAACCTGATTCGGCTATTAAGCAATTGAATGTGGCGACATATGAGATTAGATCCTGACCACCCTGTCACAGAGAGAGTAGCTCATCATCCAGGGCCTGACCTCGAGGCCGGTGGGCAAATCGTTTTTCTAGTTCACGCTGAAAACCTGGGTAATTTCTCAGTAAAGGGTCGTCCCTAAGCACTAATGGGACAGACCAGTCTGCCGCGTGCCCTCCTAAATAGAAGAGGACAAAAGCTACTTTAGCTTGGTCGTTCAGAAAGGTGTCTGGTTTGCATATGAAACGTAGCCGGCATTGATTCATGAACGTTCCAAATTTCTTGGGATCCCCAGAGAAGCGTTCCGGGGGTGCTAAAGGGATGTTGCCTGGAAGCAATACCTGAATGGCTGTGGCTACAGGTGCCACGGTAGGCTGCCACTGTGGAACTCCACCTGGTAGGGGTGCTAGACCAGCTTGGGTCTGTAGGAGCTGTCTTGCCAAATCATCTGTTTTGTCCCTGTTGACTACTAGTTCGCGCCTTAAGGCATTTGTCTCTGAGCGGGCTGCATGCACCTCGGCCCGTAGTTCAC
Source organism: Ambystoma mexicanum (assembly GCF_040938575.1). Taxonomy (NCBI): domain Eukaryota; kingdom Metazoa; phylum Chordata; class Amphibia; order Caudata; family Ambystomatidae; genus Ambystoma; species Ambystoma mexicanum. The sequence goes on along the minus strand of NC_090931.1, from coordinate 1,466,442,940 downwards.
CTAACAATAGGGAAAGCTAGTCTACCTTGGAGGTTTCCATCGCTCGAGCAGAGGTATTGAGGAGGGCTTTGTGTTCTGTCACACTCACCTTTGTCTCTGCAGGAGCGATGGACGAGCCTCCCTTGATCCAGAGTCTTCACTTCCCCTGTTTCACCTGGAGGAATACCTGTCAAATACAAGGTGTACACTCAGACCTGAATTCACCCGACTCCCCTGGGCCCTTCCCATCTCTTTACTGTATGCTGTGATGTCCACCTATGGGCTTACCTTGATTTTTAGTAGGGTGTGCACTCCATCCTGCAATTGCAGGGGCGCGATTCACTCATGTGATTGCTGCCAATATCTGTAGGCTGAGTTCAGATGCCAAACACTGTTTTATGTCTTCACAGCGAGGCTGAGAGTTCAAGGCGCCAGTTTCTTCACTGGCTAGAAAGTCCTTCCTACAAGTGCACGTTGCGCGGAGAATGTTGAGTGTCCAAAATTGTCCGTATTGTCTTTGTTTGTCGGTTTTTTTGTGGGTGAGTAGCGCTGCATGTAGAAGCTAGCTGCTGGTAGGTTTGTGCAGCGCCTTCAATTCAAGCGCGCCTGGTAATGGTAATGTCTCTCCCTTTCCCTTGCAGGAGAAATTATGTGGTATTAGCGCCTCGAGTCTGGGTTCAGCGCTACTGGAGACTTGGTGGTTAGGTAAATTTGCACAGAGGCTTTTGGTAAGTATGCACCGCGTAGAGAGAGAGAGCGCAGTGAAATAAGTGTCTGCGTTATTGGAGCGAGCGCAATGAATAATGTCTCTTCTTTCTTACAGGGGTTTGTGTGCTCGTGCAACTAACCTGGATTCCAGTGTTGCAGGAAGATTCGGTGAGTATGCGCAGCGTTACTGATGTGCGCGTGTTAACGCTGTTCTTCTTTGTTGTTACAGGTGCCGGTGTAGAAGTCCCCTCTTGACTGGAGATAGCTGCGGCGTGGAGTAAGAACCAGGTAAGCTGAAGCTGAATGATCCAGAGCGGGTAAGCAGAAGTAGGATGATCCGGAGCAGGTAAGCAGAAGCAGGATGATCTGGAGCAGGTAAGCAGGAGCAGGATGATCCGGAGCAGGTAAGCAGAAACAGGATGATACGGAGCAGGTAAGCAGATGCTAGTTGATCCAGAGCACAGCAAGTGTGTTGCTGATACAGCTCACAGTAAGCAACACGAAGCACTGGAAGAATCTTGGATGTGGCTTTTATAGCCAGCCACAACCAAACACTACAGAGCTCATGAGTTCTCATGCACTTCTTGTTTGGCAACAGGAAGTGGTAACCAGGAAGTTACTACAAACACTAGGAAGGAATGAAAGGAGGGATTTGTTATGGGTTCTTTGTATGCATATGCCAGGCTTGCCAAGCCTCCACCCAGCTTGCCCCAACTACCTGCCTGATACCCATGACAGGTACATTTATACAGTTGATGTCTCTTAGCAAATTACATAAACAGGTTACATATTTTATGCAGACCATTCCAGTCCAACTCAGCCATCTGTGAGACATTGTTTCGCCCTTCTACCAGTTTTTCGTGCTTTTCAGTGAGAATTATATTACTTAAAATTCTATAACTGTATCCATGAGTGTAGATTATCATTAGGCATGTAAGTATTAAAATTTGCAATGGCATCATGCATACTTTCCTTATAATACCCAATTATCTGCCATTTCTATTCCCAAGGTGTCAGGAGAAGCTGCAATGTCTTAAATTAAAATCCACTAACTCACATTTAAACTGCTAAATTTTCACATGTTTGCAAAGTCCTGTGGCAAAGATAAAAGTCTTACATTTTTTATTAATAACATAGTCCTTCGAGGCAAATGTCAATATTGTTCTCCATATATGGGCATGCCTTTCCAAGGCTACGCCATCACCCCAGGGTTGTCAGAGAGATGTTCTTTGAAGCTTCCTCTAGAAGTCACGGGTAGGTGTGACTTTTTACTCGCACTTCCGTGTCTCTATCTACTGTGAGGGGCCTTTTGTTTCTGGTTTCCTCTCAGCAGAAACCTGTTTTTGGGCGGACATCCCCCCATGCAGCCACTGCAGTTTGATTTAATTTGGCTCTGAATTGGAAGAAAACCTGCTAAATAGAACCATCTCATACATGTATTTTCACAGCACAATCCCCTTTCACATTGCTAGGCAGGGAGAAGTTTTTGTTCAACATAGTACCTTCCAACAGGCATTTTTTTCTTTAGTTTGCAAAGGACCATTTTGACACGTGGTGAAAGTGGGCTTATTCCTTTCAAATTAGGTTTTTGCATCTGCCTTTCCAATATGGTTCTGTAGCTGTAGCCAGCTTGTTTTACACAACAGTCTGTACCAAGCAAAGGTCTCCATGAAATTGACATGTGCACAGAAAGCTCTGATTTTCTTTTCAAGCAGTGATTTTTGACATTTTGTAGCACAATTTAAGCGTTTCCCGTGTAGCTGAAGGAAAGCTTTTGTTGATTTTCTCAGCATAGCATCAGAGCGGCATAATTTCAGAGGTGACATATTCCCTTTTTCAATGGGATTTTTGGGCTTGCAGCAAAGCAGCACTGCTTTTTCACTCCATTTCTTTAAGACAAACAAGAACATACCCTAGTAGCCTTTCTCTGGGTGTTTCCTGTTCCATCTTGCCCAATGTGTGTTTGGCAAGATGGTGCAGGTATCTTTTTGTCGCTGCAAAACACAGTTTTGAGGCCATGGTGCTCACAGGAGCCAGCGTAGCCATTTTGCTGTTTCTGCTGAAGTGCAGCTTGGTTATGGGGAAACTCTGTTCAGTGAGTCAATGTAGCCCACAAATCCCCACCGACTCTTCTGAGATCCTTGTCGAAGGAGAGTAGGGCAAAGTGGGCTTCATCAGTTAGGAGTCCTTCTTCCATCTGGGAGCGGTACGACATTATCCTCTTGCTGTCTTTTGTTGGAGCGTGGAACGACACGAACAGCTTTCCCTGAGGTCTTCCTTTGTGGTGTTGAGCGACACCCCCAGCTTTTCCTTGGCTCTTTCCTTTCCCGGTCCCCGGGGAGGTCTTCCTTGGTGATGAAGGTGCAACGAATACTAATCTATTAAATAAACACAAACCGGTACTACAATGTCCCACGACTGCCCCCCCCGGAAGGATGACTGCAGTGGGACACACATGCATTCAATAAAGACAATTGATAATGAAGAAAAATATTCCCTGTTACATAATTATACCTATAAATCTATGTGTTCCCTTCTGGTTCTTCTTTTTCTTATTCTCATGCTTCAGATGTCTCCACTATCTCTTGGCTCCTCAATAAGCTGCAAAGGGTGACAACTTTTTAACTGATTAATATGGACCCATTTCTCTTCTGTCAGTTCACCTTTGGGCATGCGGATTCTGTAGGCGACAGGTGAAATTTTATCTACAATTTCAAAAGGACCGCGTCAGCTTGGCAAAAAATGTACGTTCTTTGGTCTGGTTCCTTTGGAAATTGTACAAGTAGACCCTGTCTCCTACTTGGTATTCCTTTTTGGTTGTTTTTAAATCATATTAAGTCTTCATCACCTCTGCAGATTTTTCCAGATTCTGCTGGGAGTACGCAAAAGCATGTTGAAGGTGTTTTCTTAGATTCTCAACATACTCATGAGTTGTGGAGGCATTTATCAGTGTCTGCTCTTGTGTTCTATAAAGCAGATGCTTAGGTAGCACCATCCATCGTCCAGTTATCAGCTCAAATGGAGACATCTTAGTTGCAGAAAAAGGTGTAGATCTGATGGCCATCAGGACAAGCAGTAATTGGATGTCCCAACTTGGTGTTATGCTCACCTGGTCTCTGCGGAGCCGTTGGGGCACGGTTGCAGCCCTCCCTGAACTTGAATTACCCCCTTCAGGCCTCTCCCTCAGTAGAAAAGCTGTGAGCGGTGGTACATGGTGGTACTGCTCCTGCGTGGAGATAAGAGTGTGTGAGTGCGCCAATCTGTGATTGTTGTACCTCTCTAACCCTTGACCCCAAAGTACGGTTTCTGTGACCATACGCCAGCCCGTAAAGCTCACCTATGAATTATGGAAGATAAGCTCTCCGTTCTGCTACTTCTGGCAGGGGCATGTCGAATGGGATCTAGTTCCTTCACTGATCCCTGATAAGGATTAGTCCAGTCCAGCTGTGACTATGCTTTTCCTTATGATTGGTAAGTCTTTCTTGAGCTCTTGTGCTGCTGTTTGTTCCGTTTAATGTCTTTATATGTTGCTCCTATTTATGCCTGCAATAATGTCTCTCTTCTGCTTTCTTCCCTTAGATGGAAATGCGGCCTCAATGCAGCTGTGAGACGCGAGACGCGGCCGGATGGAAGATGGATGCTACCGCAATGTTCGACAGCAGGTAAGTGATGGTTTAAGGAAAGTGGGAAGTATGGTAAAGCGCAACCTCAAACTGACTGTCTAACCTTGTCTTCTGTTTTTCCTTGCAGGCGCTGCTGTCGACGATGGAGCATGTCGTGCTGCGGTGCCAAGATGAAGATTTCGGCATCCCGGAAAGTGTAAAGATGAATACTTGGTTCGTTGAAGAGATGTACAGGTAAGAACAGCTTCCCCCAGTTGGTAAGAATGCTGGCAGGAAGCAGGATATTCAAAAGGAAGTCTGACCTCAGGTGACAGTGAGCGTTACGCTGCTTGCAAGTGCAGAATAATGCAAAGCGTCTGTCTTGAGGATCGGGGCAGCTTATATAGCTGAGATCGTGGGCACACCCATTAGGGCCAGCTTACCAGCCACACCCTGCCACTCTTAGAGAGTGAGCACGGCCAAAGGCAATCCATTAGCAGCCACACTCAAGAATACACTTGGGGCTGCTTAATGGATGGAATGTTCAAGGATAACGCATCCTGCTTAATGGATGGAATGTTCAAGGTTAATGCATCTGAAGTGCTATGTCCATAATAAAAGTTTTTTGGTGTTAAATGGATGTTCTTGTTTACTTTTTCCCATGAGCCTGGTGCCAAAGGTGCCAGGACAGTGTCCACCCAGGTGTCCTGTGCATGTGACCCCTGCATGCCTGTGCCCCTGACTTCATGACCATGACACTTGGCCCAGAGTCTGCCACAAACCTTTTTAGAATGCTCATAATGGTTTTATTTTACCTCTCAACTCCACCACTAGAGGACAGGCGGTATGCAATGTGAAGTTTCCTTTTTACCCCAAGTATTCCCCACATCTTTGTCATCACTTCGCTGGTGAAGTGACTCCCCTGGTCTGACTCAATCCTTTGAGGTAGGCCAAAACGCGAGAAGATGTGATTGATCATCAGGACAGCTGCTGTTTCTGCCTTGCAATTTGGGGCTGGGAGACATTCCACCCATTTGGTAAACAAGCATGTTACGGTTAACATGTACTTGTTCACCCTAGAGGAGCGAATCACAGGCCCGATGAAATCTACTTGTAAATCAGACCAAGGCAGTGTCATCCCCCTCTTCTGGAGGGGAGCTCGGTGTGTGAGTGAAGTTGGCTGAAATTGTGCACACACAAGACACCCCTTCAAGTATTGGTCGAGGTCCTGCCCCATGTGTGGCCAGTATGCAACCTCTCGCAAGATTTCTAAAGTAGTGTGAAACCCCCGATGACCGGCTGTGGCTGCATCATGGGTGTGGCTTAGCATCAGGCTTTGGAATGAGGTATGGTCCACCCACTGGTCACAGCCAGATATGGATCTCCTTACCAACAAACCGTCTTGGATTCGGAAACTTTTTGGACATTTCATCGATACTCTGAGGTCCTCTTTCCCAATGTAATCGGTATCCGTCGGGGTAAAGTTCTCAGGGTCCTCAATGTGTTGATAAAATGTACCGATAATCGGATCCCCTTTTTGTGCCGTGATTAAATCAGCATCTGGGATCTCCTTACTCCACTGGGCAGTTGAGAGTTCGTTGTGAGCATTTGTCTGGGACCTAGTGATAGCAGTGACCTGGATTTCCCCCAACAGGGACTCGATCTCAAGGCGATCCCCCTGGATGTCTCCGGTTTTGGACAACTGATCAAGTAGGTCATTTCCAGTTTTGTCTGGCTCCTCTTTTCTGGAATGACCCTTAATCTTTTTCCAATATATGGTCATCCCACTAGAGGTGATCAGATCATCAATATTTTAAATTAGCTTGCCAAGTTTAAGCGGTTTGTTGTTAGTACATAGCATGCCTCTGGTTTTCCAATTATCCAGGTGCTCCACGAACCCGTTCTGGACATAATCTGAATCAGTGATTATGTCTAGTTCGTGGAGTTGGTGTTAGACGACAGTGAGGATGGCCTGGTGAACTGCCATCAACTCTGCCACCTGACTACTACGGGGACCGATTATGTACCCAGCGGAGGGTTGCGGGGCATCATTCACCCAGGCATTCCCAACACCGGCCACCAGTTCCTTTTCCCCGTTGTCAACATGGTAGGAGCACCCGAACACATAAACTGTGGGAATTCCCTCGCACTTGTCTTCTTCATAGACTTTGTGCGGGGAATTCAGGTACGTCTCCATGTTGTCCTGGGTTTTAAGACTTTCGTCCTCAAGACAGTTTTTTCTGGTACAATCATGCAAGTCAGCCAGACCTTGCGTGAGGGAACTCTTCTTGTTTTGGCCATATCTGACCTCCACAGGAAAGCCTTGCATTGACAGAATCCAGGAAGTAATTCTGGAATTACTCACATTTCCTGCCCGGATTCTGTCACTTTGGAGGTATTGCAGAGGCTGGTGTGGAGTCTCCACTATGATGTGTTCCCCCTGGATAAACAGGCGGTAATTTTTCAATGCCCACACCGTTGCCAGGAGTGCCTTCTCACAATCGTTGAATTTTTCCTCCACAGAGGATAAAGTCTTGCTTGCATAGGAGATGTCTTTATTGACCTTGTAATGCTTTTGATATAATACTGCAGTCAAGCATGTATTTGAGAACCCTGTCTCCAAGAAGAACTCCTTGTTTTTGACAGGGTAAGCTTCTTTTGAGTTGCTTTACTGCCTCGGCTTGTTCTGGACCCCACTCCCACTTGATCCCCCCCTTAAACAGATGGATCGGGGGTCTTGTGATCTCTGCATAATCCTCAATGAACTTCCTACCGTAATTCGTCAGTCCAAGGAGGCTTCTTAGCTCCCGCAGAGGTGTGGGGTCTTTAAGTTTTAGGAGTGCTTCCACTTTCTTCTCCTGGGGAAAGAGACCCTCAGAAGTTATTTCATGTCCCAAGAAGTTGACACAGGTTCTGCACCACTGCGCCTTTTGGAAGGATAGTTTTGCTCCGGCAGCCCTCAACTGTGTCAGAACATAATGGATTTCCGCTATGTGTTCCTCCACAGTTGAGCTTTTTATCAGGACATCATCCACATAGGCCAGGTTACCCCTTTCACCCAAGTCAGCATGGCCTTATGTAGGAAGATGTTGAATTTGTTGCCGGAGTTGATAAATCCGAAGAGAGTCCAGGTCCAGGTGTACTGCTGCCCCCCGAAGGTAAAGGCCAGCTTGTATTGGTCCTCTCTACTGACAGTCACAGTCCAGTACCCATTGGTCAGGTCAATGGCAGTGTACACCTTTGGCCCCTGGATCTGGGCCAGCACCTGGTCAACGTAGGACAGAGGCCATCGGGACATGTGGACCTGTTTATTAAGCTCCCTCAGGTCAGCACCGAGTCTCCACTGGCCGTTCGGTTTTAAAATCCCCAGCACCGGATTATTAAAGGTGCTGTGGACTGGACTAATTATCCCATAGGACTCAAGGTTTTTGATGATTTCCGTCAGGGACTCCATGGATGCGAGAGGCAAGTGGTATTGCTTCACAAACACTGGAGTCATTCCAGGGTCCGTGGGAATTATTGTAGTGTGGATTTCGGTGCAACCACAGTCATATGAGTCCACCGCAAAGAGATCTTGAAAATCTAAGAACACTTGTTTCAACTTTTGCTTTTTCTCTGTAGTCTCACAGGCATCAGCTAGGTTGACTCGCTCTTCAACCATTTCACGGAAGCCTGGAAAGACTTCAGGTTTTGCTATCTCAGCGGCCTCCTCCACCTGGGTTGAGAGGTCCCCGGTTAGAGTATTGACCTGGACAGAGGGTTTCAGGTAGGAGAGGCTGTCATTGTGGACCTGGAATATCACCTGATCCTGCCTGATGTCACAGGTCACCTCTTCCTCACTGTAAGGGCAGTAAGAGTACACCAGGAAATCCCCCCTTTGCCGGGTGAAGATCCTGTCTGGTGGTAGGTCATTGTCACTATCATTGTCGAAACAGTCATTGAGGATTGGTCCTATCAGTTCATTACCTAGATCCATGGAAAAATGACGGTCATCAACTGCCATTCCAATAATGGTGCCAGCGCCCAGAGTGATACTCCTAAGGTCGCTGTTATCCATCAATATTGGAATGGTGTTGTGTTCTACAATGACTAATGGTGTTGGGTTTAACCCCAACCCCTGCAGTTGGAGATGGGCGTTGAGGTGTACATATGCGTCAGGATTCTGCAGTTTCTGTCCTCTTTTAATTTTTAATTCAAGTGGGAATAGTCGGGTTCGTCGTGGGATGGTGGCCTCTTCTCCAATTTAAACTTCAACTGCATACGGCAGCAATTGGGCTAACTGAAATGCTTTTTCAGAATCATCAAAGTCCATGGGTTTTCCCCCGAGTCGGGACCAGGTTTTTTAATTTATCAGGTCCAAATTAATGGCAAAACGATTGAGAATGTCACTGCCTAAATAGAATGAAGCAGGGACATCTTGCACGGCACAACAATTATGTTCCATGCTTTTGTTACCGATAGCAATTTTGAGCATGCACCTGCTAGGCAGGAGATGTTTGGAATTGGGAGTTTCCAGGCCCATTTCCCACTTATCGATCAATTTAAATGTGGGAATGGCTGGATCCTTTGGGAGCTTTCGAAACATGGCTTAGCTGATAAAGCTCTTACCGTTGTTCAGGCATACTCAGGCAAGAACCGCCGCCTTCCCCTCATTTAACTAAATAGGGACGAACAACTGTTCTCTAATTTTCTGAATGTCAGCTAAACCTTGAGCTGGTTTCTCATCACCTTTGACTATAGAATTGGGATTTTCAGATTGTGAATTGGTATAGAATTTCAAAGATTTCCTTCCAGTGTGGAATGCCACTTGAAACTGGAAGGAAGGTTGATTTTCAGAAATGGAGAGGAGTTCCCATCACCAGTTTGTTGTCCTACAGCAATTACTGTCACGTCAGGTATTTGATTGTTCTGGAAATGAAACTCAATATGATCAGGTTTTTGTTCAACCATGTGGCATGTGCCATTTAAACTAACATGGTTGACACTCTGGTTTAATTTTATTGGCCTGTTAGTCTGAGTCCAGAGGACCTTATTCACACAGTCTTATTAGGGGGGACAACCTGTGTAGGATGTCATTCCCTAGTAGACAGGGTGTGCCCTCTGGGGTCACGACTATGACCGGGTGTTTCACTTTGTGTCTCCCCATTTTTATTTCCAAATCCGCTCTCCCCTCAACAGGAATTTCATTCCCGTCGAAGTTTTGGAGTTGTCCAGGAAGAGGGGTGAGAGGGATCTGGTTTCTCTCTCCCCTTCCTGAATTTAGCTGATCAAGGCCCTTTTTGACAGAAGAGTGGCTTGGAATCCCATGTCCACCAGCACTGAAAATGTAAATTTCCCCTGCACTTGGATCGGGGCAAAAAATCAACCCTCTTTCTCCTCAAGTGGACAAAGGTAGTGTGCATTTTGGAGATACGAGGGGGTTGAGTCAAAGGCTTCCCAAGCCAATAACTTGATAGGAGGTCGCTGCAGCCTTGCAGGAAGAGCTAGATTATTACTAGCTCAGAACAAAAAATCACCGTGGAGGAACAATACAATATAAATTTATTTAACAGGAAGACATTTTTGAGTTTTTTTGTGCCATTATATGGCATATATGCATACAATAGATCTGCATTATAGTGGATTTGTATACAATAGTGACAGTCTATTTTCTGTGTTGTTTACTTTCACAACACATTGACATTGTCGACACTTGAGTATGTGTTTCTGGTTCGGTAAATAGATGAGATGAGGCAGTGGCTGATAGAATTGGGAGCAGCGCTGCACAGAGGATACCGAACTGTCTTCAGGACTTGGAGGTCGATTTCAGACTGGGTGAATGAGTGGGGCGTCATCCTATAGTAAAGAGGCACTTTTGCGCCAGATGGGGCAAATTTGTTCATGGACACTTTTAAAAAAAACTCAATACAATAAACACAACACCTTTAAAGAATCAATTGGATGCTGGCTAAGATATATTGATGGGAAGCCTTTGACTCAACCCCCTCGTATCTCTGTACTTCTCTACCCTCTCGAGTCAGGCCCCCTCAAAAAGAGGGTCCGCCCATTCTTTTTTCTTCCCTTTTAGTGTGCATTTTGGGCAAGCTGGGTGGTCAGTTTCTTTATTTTGGACTCTGACACAGGGGGAGTTTGGGCATAGTTCTGTGTTGGAGTTTGGGAATCTGAAAGTAAAATTTTACATTCTGATATTTGGGAAGTTTTGTGCTCCTTCTTTTCTGATTCTGGGCTGCCCCTCCTCCCCCTTATGATTGATTGATTGTTTATTAGATATACATATAGCCACAAGGCTTTGTTTAACACACGACATACAATACATATGCAAAAAACAATACAAAATCTGCATAAACATTTAACATCATATTCATATATAATCAGTGAGGGCACTCAAAACCTATTGAAGACCTTTAAAAATACCAACTACATATATAAAAAATCGTATAGTGTAATAAATGAGATTAATATCATTTCCTTGCATAAAAACAAACCATAAGGAGAGAATTTCATTCATCATTGTTAGATTATTATAAGCTTTCAAAAACTTTGTGCGCAATAAAACCAGAGATTCGCATTCAATTAACAAGTGAAAAGCAGACTCATTCACCAAATTACCACATAGACGACATAATGTATCGCGATCAACCGATTGATTACTCAGGTTCCTGGATAATAAACCCATTGTAGCATTGAATTTAATTAATAAATAACAGCAAAAAATATGCGGGCTTGGATATGCACTGATGTAACGAGGAGGGGAGATTCTAGATATTCTCTCAGAACAATAGTCACGGGTTGCGAGCCTATTCCCAATATGAAGCATATTTTCCATAAATGCAGCTCTGCATATCTTAATCTTCAACCATTGCTTAATGTCTCCAGATATATAGGTGGGGATACTTTCATATAACCATTTCATATATGTCAGCTTTAGAATACCGATAGTGCCCAAGGGAACCTTATGCTCAAGACCTAAAAAGGCCTTCATATAAGGGACAATGATAGTTTCCGTTGACACTGTTAGTAAACGTTCAAACAATAAGGCACATTGGGCAATATAAACATTCCAGATACCCCCAAAATTAAATTCAAGATAAAAATACTGAACACTAACACATTGAGGGAGGCGGAAGAGTTTCCTTAATAATTTTGCTTCAAAGGCGATAATGTGTTTCTTAAATTTATGACCTCAAATAGCGATTGCATAAGATAGCATAGCCACAATCTTCGCATTGTAGATAGTCAATACGGCTGTTGTACAATAACCATTATTACAACCGATGAATGCGCTGAGTACGCTAATCGACGTATTACATTTCCTTTTTATGTCAACCCAATGTTGATCCCATTTAATTTTTTCATCAAAGGTGAGACCCAAATATTTATAGGAAGTTACTTGTTCGATTGGTTGCGATGATATCGTCCATACTGATTTTTTTGGTCTGTGTTTTTGAGTAAAGCCCATGATCTTACTTTTGGCAATATTAATTTTGAGGCCATTAGCTGCAAAATATGTGGCCAGGGCATCAAGCATCAATTGCAAACCAGCAGGCGTGTAGTCTAATAGAACAAGGTCGTCAGCATAGGCAATCCAACCTATAGTAACGTTCTTGATCTTAATAGGGTTAGAAGCATGGATTGAAAAAGTATCACACATATCGGCTAAATACAAATTAAAGAGTATGGCAGCAATCATGCACCCCTGTTTGACACCACAGAGTGTTGTTATCGGTTTCAAGAGTCTTCCTAGTGCATTTAGGCGCACACAGACAAATGTATCTTCATGGTGCAACATCAACATATGGAGCAAGTCAGGAGGAATCCCCCAGGCCACAAGTTTCCGCCACAGCCGATTCCTACACACAGTATCGAATGCGGCGGAAAAATCGATGAATGCACAGTGTACATCCAGTTTACGACGCTGCCAAGAATGTTCAATAGCAGAACTCAATATGAGCAAATTGTGAGATGTGCTTGATTTGTCCCTAAAACCGATTTGGTTCTGAGGCAAGATCTTATTTTCGGATATCCATAATTTCAATTCATGAAGACGTACTTTGGTGAAGATTTTCGAGGTGGAGTCCAACATGGCTAGCATACGGTAGTTGGATGGCACATCCCAAGCACCTTCCTCCCCCTTTTTGGAGGCAGTTACCAGAATCGGTTTGTGGGTTTTGGGATCCCTCTTTGAAGATTTGATTCTCTGGATGCACATTCTGGGGTTCCAGGATGGACGATTCTGAATCAGTCCCCACCTCCACCCATTCTTCATTTAGATCTCTTGGGACCCATTTTTCTTTGGGAGGAGTTCCCCCATCCCTGAAGGAGAAGATCTTTTTCCCAGAATCCTCTAAGGATTCTTCCCCTTCAAACTGGAGGACACTAACTTCCTCCACAAAATGGGCCTTTTTGAGGTCTTTATTTCTCCTAGCCACCCTCTGTTCCATGGGTGGCAGATTTTCAGGGGCAGGAGATTTTTGTTCCGGTTCCTGGGTTTCCAGGGGCTCTTCACGAGTGAGGAAGGAAGCTTCCCCTATGGCTTTACACCCCTTTCCCCCCATGCCTCCTCCTCTGGAACCGGTGAGTTGTGAGGGTTTGCTCCCCGTCGTTGTTCTGGGGTGCCAGACCCTTGGTTTGTGGGGTTCTGAGCCATCATGTTTATCTGAGGGTTCTGTTGAGCCCTCAACATGCGACCCAGATCCTAGGTAAGCTTCTGGACCTGGTGCTCCAGTTGGGATACCCGTTCTGGCTGGTACGGGGGTCTCTGTTCAAATCTAGGTGGATCACGGGAAGGGTAACTGTATCCCCCTGGGATACAAAGTATTGAACTTTCTGACACAGAATGTAAGAGGATCTGCCACCTTTTTGTTTGTTTGTGAAATACTAAATTCAAGAGAAGGGAGTCATTCCACCTGGTGGGGAACTTTCAATCAGAACTGTGCCAGCCAGTCCTGTCATGAACCATCGGACACACCCCCTTCTGGGCCTCCTTGTCCTTGACACGTTGGGGCTTACACTCTGTTGTACTTCCAACATGGCCGTAAGCACAGAACGCTGCTTACCAGCCTTCACGTCCGATGCAGCACATTCTATTGATTAGCCACATCCCGCGGCCCCGCACATCTCAACGCTACTGTTAGCTGTGGCTAGACGTGTGCTACGTAGTTCGCCTTCGCAGAACTCTGTTGTTTCCTGGTTCCCGGATCCTTCGCTTTCCCCTACTATCCTTTCTCCTTCTTATTCAGCCTTCTTCCCGATTCCGTGCACCCGCCTCCGAGTGCACCTTCTCCTTATCCTGGACTTCCTGGAGTTTACTATTGATCTCGGACATCGAATCTGAACGAACACTGGAAGCCGAAGACGGCCGAGCGGGTTTGTACAAGACCCATACCGTACGGAAGAAAACTCCTCCTAAAGAGTCCATCAAGCAGTGGAAACAGGTGAGAAAGGGGGAAACCTGTGACAAGTCCAGGAGGAGGGAGTCATTATCCTGGACCAAGAACTTTGGTAAAACTGTGTAGATTAGAGACAGGGACATTTTGACACAGGACGGTGGACTGTTTGAGTCACACTCAAGTCACCCAGCTACCTTGCAGAGAAACTGCATCTCCGGCAGACAGCACAATACCAGAAACCAGGACACGTGCAGGCTTGAAATCCACCAGCGCAAAATGGAAAAGGACTGAAAAACAAGCCTTCTCTTCCTAAACCCCAAGATTATGAGAAAAGTAGGTGGGGTTGGGGAGGTGGCCCTTCGATCGTTCGAATCGTTTCTTTTTTAAAAGAGAACAAAGAATCTGACTTTGAGATTTTCTGTCGGACTCAGTACTATTAAATTGTGGTATCCCACAGGGATCCTCCCTCTCCCCGTTGCTCTTTAATTTATATGTCAAATTACTCATGGATATCCTCAGGAAGCATGGAACACACTTTCATTCATATGCAGATGACACCCAGGTATTCATGAGGATACATCATTTAAAGGAGACGTATGAAAATGTGGAACATTGTCTGCAGGAAATTCCGACCTGGATGTGTGCCAATCAGCTATTGCTGAATGCTAGCAAAACAGAAGTGGTTCTATTTGCTTCAAAGCACCATCTACAGTGAGAACAATTACACCCCCCATGCCTCCTAGGGACACAGCTGGAGTTCTCTAAGAAAATTAAGAACCTGGGATGTGTCTGGGAGGATAACATGGGAAGTGGAGCTCAGGTTAGTGCAAAGGTACAGGCAGCATTTTACTCATTAGGCCTGTTGAAGCATATTTTGCCTTTCATTGTGAATGATGATAGAGCAGTGGTCATTGGTACTCTGGTCAACTCTAGACTGGACTATGGAAATGCACTATTGTCAGGCATACCAGTCTATCAGCTACGCAGACTAAATGTGGCCCAAAATGTAGCAGTCAGGTTAATACATAGGGCAAAGAAATCAGCTCCAATCTCTGACTTAAGGAGAGGCTTACACTGGCTGCTAATAAAGCAGAGAATTGAGTTTAAGGTTCTTTGTTAGATCTATAAATGTGTCAATGGCATAGTCCCAGGATACCTATTGGACAAAATCAGGAACTATGTCCCTACCCGACAGCTGCGCTCAGCAGATAATCTGCTTCAGATACCACGTACTAGGTATGTGAGTAAAGGGGAACCGCAGATTTGGAGTCTACGGTCCAAGAGCATGGAATAAATTACCCAGAGAAATCCGGGAGATTACAAATCTCACGGCATTCCGTAGGGCGTTGAAGACCTACTTGTTCTGCTAGAACCCTCGACCTTGAGCTGACTCTTATACTGCCTCATATAATGAACTTGACCGGGGCACGTTCTAATTCTAAAGGTTATACCTGCGCCCAATCATGATTAAATCTGTCCGGTGCGCGTTACAAATGGACAAAATCAAAATCAAATTATGGGACCTCCTTTCTGTTGGCATCAGACTTGCCCCAACGCTCCTATAATTCAGAAAAGAACTAAGGACCCACCTTGTCAAGGAGTCTCTCCACCTAGGCCATCACATAGCCCCTTGCGTCACCTGACTTGCTAGATGCCACCCACCCCTCCGCTCCCCTGGTACAACTGTACCCCTCCTCTGTCCTCCTCTGTATCCTACCCCCGTTCTATATCTGTTCTATTGTTACCACTGAAAAGCGCTCTGTTATGCATCTGTAATGTTGTTCACCTCTGCAAAGCGCTCCGTTGTGTATCTGTATTGGTGTATACCTCTGTAAAGCGCTCCGTTGATTCTCAAAGCTAGGTATGCGCTCAATAAATAACTTAATAATAATACTAATAATAAAGTTACTAAGACCAAGGCATAAAATAAGCAGTGTCGCATAGCAATTGCGATTCTGTAGTTTTGCTAATCAAATGAACACTTGTGTAGCAAAGTTAGCTATTTAAGTTGCCCTCTTCAATGAAAGAACAGCATGCCCTGCATTCTTCTCTTGTCGTCTGTGCTCTCTTCACCCTCTTTTCTCTGTTCACTTCAAGTGCTAATGGAGGGAAAGCGCAGCAGTAATCCTCTCCCCCATTCTTAAGTGCCAAATGCATGTATAGGAGTTTTTTCAAATAATTGCAAACCAGAAGTAATCGGGATGATACTTTTATTGCACTTTTTATATCCTGTCTGGCAAAGACCAGTATGTGTCAACTTTATGTTATGTTAAAGGTACTTATATAGAGCACCGTCACCAATGGAATGAATCCCCAGGCGCTCTGGTGGATCTGTAAACGAGAAGATGGGAAGGGTTAGTAAGGTGAAGAGGGAGTAGGATAGTGAGAGGGGTGGTGTACTGTTGGCAGCTTCAACTGGGTGGACACCGTGTGCTGAGCTTTGGTGCAAGTATTGGATTGGTGTCAGTCCGCGTGTGCTCTTGGTGAAGTTTATGTGTTGCGGTGTGGTGAAGTGTGTGCAGATTGTTGTGCGAGAGATGGTTGTGTATGTTTTTCAGTGATATGGGTATGCAGAGAGTTTGAGCTTATGTTGTTAGTGGGTTGTATGAGATTTAACATGCTGGCCTACATAGTTCCGTCTAAGTGTGGCACATGCTAACATTCACAATCCCATCCAGATACGGCGCAGGCCAATGTTCTCAAATTCCAAGTGTGGCACATGCTAATATTAGAGTTCCATCCAAGTGTGGCACATGCTGACATTCACAATCCTATCTAGATATGGCGCAGGCCAATGTTCGCAATTCTAAGTGTGGCACATGCTAACATTCAAGTTCCATCTTATTGTGGCACATGCTAACATTTACTATCCTATCTAGATACGGCACAGGCTAATGTTAGCAATTCTAAGTTTGGCACATGCTGACATTCACAATCCTATCCAGATATGGCGCAGGCTAATGTTCGCAATTCTAAGTGTGGCACATGCTAACATTCAAGTTCCATCTAAGTGTGGCAGATGCTGACATTCACTATCCTATCCAGATGCGGCACAGGCTAATGTTCGCAATTCTAAGTGTAGCACATGCTGACATTCACAATCCTATCCAGATACGGCGCAGGCTAATGTTCGCAATTCTAAGTGTGGTCCATGCTAATATTAGAGTTCCATCTAAGTGTGGCAGATGCTGACATTCACAATTCTATCTAGGTATGGCGCAGGCTAATGTTCTCAAATTCTAAGTGTGGCGCATGCTAATATTAGAGTTCCATATAAGTGTGGCAGATGCTGACATTCACTATCCTATCTAGATACGGCGCAGGCTAATGTTCGCCATTCTAAGTGTGGCACATGCTAACATTCAAGTTCCATCAAAGTGTGGCACATGTGACATTCACAATCCTATCCAGATACGGCGCAGGCTAATGTTCTCAAATTCTAAGTGTGGCGCATGCTAATATTAGAGTTCCATCTAAGTGTGGCAGATGCTGACATTCACAATTCTATCTAGGTATGGCGCAGGCTAATGTTCTCAAATTCTAAGTGTGGCGCATGCTAATATTAGAGTTCCATATAAGTGTGGCAGATGCTGACATTCACTATCCTATCTAGATACGGCGCAGGCTAATGTTCGCGATTCTAAGTGTGGCACATGCTAACATTCAAGTTCCATCAAAGTGTGGCACATGTGACATTCACAATCCTATCCAGATACGGCGCAGGCTAATGTTCTCAAATTCTAAGTGTGGCGCATGCTAATATTAGAGTTCCATCTAAGTGTGGCAGATGCTGACATTCACAATTCTATCTAGGTATGGCGCAGGCTAATGTTCTCAAATTCTAAGTGTGGCGCATGCTAATATTAGAGTTCCATATAAGTGTGGCAGATGCTGACATTCACTATCCTATCTAGATACGGCGCAGGCTAATGTTCGCCATTCTAAGTGTGGCACATGCTAACATTCAAGTTCCATCAAAGTGTGGCACATGTGACATTCACAATCCCATCCAGATATGGCCCGGGCTAATGTTCTAAATTTCCTTCAGCATTTTCACATTTGTTAACATTGATTAGTATTCTAGGGGTGCAATGCAAGTCAACATTTTCAATACTGTCATGGAGGGATTTGGATTGGTGGTCACAGACCATTCCAAGTATGCATGGGCCAAGTCCATGGCAGTCTATGTTATGGAAATGTAAGGTGGAGTGGCGGGGGCTTTCTGGTGTAGAGTAATTGCTCTACAACCCACCCATGCCTCACTTACAGTTTTTGTTGGTGTCTAGTAATCGCTGGCATCTCAGGCTTCCCCTGCTGACACCTGCAGACACTCTCTTGAGCCGCCTCTGTTGGAGCCGCCCTTTGCCTTGCGCCGTAGCAGCAGGACTGCACGGGCAGAGGGCTGCCCTGGGATGGTCACTTATGACCAGGTAGGTTGGCCTATCAGGGGAGGGAGAGTGCTAGGAGGCGGGAGACATGGGGAGAGAATGAGGTGCCGGGAGCGGGTTAGGGGCTCAAAGGGCTGCACAAATAATTAAACAGGCCCAGGAGGGTCCTGTGCTCGATCTTACTCACCCTGGTCACCAGAGCTAAAGGCAGTGAATGGGGAGAATAGGCAGCCTGTAGGCTGTGGGCAACGTTGTTGGGTGACAAATCACGGCACGGGGGAGGGCTGGGAGGCGGGATGAGGAAGCGGGAGACATGGATGGGGAGAGAACGGGGGTGCCGAAGCGGGTTAGAGGGCTCAGAGGCCCGCAAAAATAATTAAACAGGCCCAGGAGGGTCCTGTGCTCAATCTTACTCATCCAGGGCACCAGAGATAAAGGCAGTGAACGGGGAGCATAGGCAGCCTGTAGGCCGTGGGCAACGTTGTTAGGTGACCAATCACGGCGCTGGGGAGGGCTGGGAGGCGGGATGTGGAAGCGTGAGACATGGGGAGAGAACTGGGGTGCCGGGAGCGGGTTAAGGGCTCAAAGGGCCGCAAAAATAATTAAACATGCCCAGGAGGGTCCTGTGCTCGATCTTACTCACCTGGGTCACCAGAGCTAAAGGCAGTGAACAGGGTGCATAGGCGGCCTGTAGGCCGTGGGCAACGTTGTTGGGTGACCATTCACGGCACGGGGGAGGGCTGGGAGGCAGGATGAGGAAGCGGGAGACATGGAGAGAGAACGGGGTGCCGGGAGCGGGTTAGGGGCTCAGAGGGACGCAAAAATAATTAAACAGGCCGAGGAGGGTCCTGTGCTCGATCTTACTCACCCGGGTCACCAGAGCTAAAGGCCTTTTAAAAAGACAGTCATGCAATTCCATTCCAAAAATGTAAGTTGTTAATACATAATTACAGTATTGAGACTACATTGATCCATGCTTTACAGTAAAGTTTAGGTTAGTGTATCTGAATTTCATAGTGTGAACTATATTTCATTTTGGGGAAGATGCATCATGTTGACTAGTAGGGATGTCACGATATTGATTTTTTGACGGTATGATAACCTTCATTTGAAATGACGGTATACCGCGGTTATCGCAGTATAGCGCGCACGTGTGTATAAGCATTGTCTTAAATATTATTTTGACAGGAAAAGTCACATTTTCAACAAGACACCATACACAAACAAGAAAACATCACCAAGAAGTTGTCTTAGTTCTTCTTACAAACATTTATTTTAGTTTTAACTCAACGGAGCAGGAGGTCCAATTTAACTTTGTAAACCAATACAACCTTTTTAGAAGTTTAATTAAAGAAGAAGGATGCCAAGACATGGATGACACTAGGGTCTCAAAGTAGGATAGCTGGAAGGTTTTAAAAATCAATCAACTGCAGGCATAGCTCTGGGCAATCACCCAGACCAGACTATTGTTTTTCAAGGTCTACCTGCCATCACAAAAGGAAGAACGCCCAATTTGCAAATTCAATATGTTTTGTTCCTTCTGAACAATGATGGTCAGAGAAGGGGTGCCCAGGGGTTATGCCAAAACTTTTGGTTTGCTGAATTATGTTTTAGCTACACTACCAAGGTAAAACGGTCAAAAAGATCATATATCTGCTTACTCAAAGTCTGAAAAAATTCTAGGTATTAGAACGCAAGTCTGAGTGACCAGCAAACAAACCACTTTTGTTTTAGAAAAATAAAAAAAAATCACAAATTATGATGCAGAAATACCAGCATGTTTACATGCTCTGTAGATAGTCTGCTCCTAAAAGGAGATAATATGTAGCCACTGCTACTGAATACACGTTCAGAAGGAACACTAGTTGCTGGGATGCACAGGTATTTTTGGGCTAGGTGTGACAGAATGGGTAATTCCTTTTGATGTTGTTTCCACCAAATGAGCGGATCCTCATTTCCCGGAAGAATTGGCAGAGCTTTGTAGTGTTCGACTTGAGCAATGATTGCTGCTTCTGGTTCAGAGTCTGCTGCCATAGAAGTGGACTGTTTCACACTTTCTGTGATTTCCCACAGTAAATCATGTAGTCCTTTTCTGGGATTAACATCAACTGTTTTTTTGCTTGCTACTACTGGAGTTGGTGATGGAACTCCAAGGCTTTGCAGCTGCTGCTCACTCCGTTGTTCTTCACTACCTTGGGGGGTCCCATTTCTTGTCATGGTGGCAGTGGTAAAATCTGATTCCTGATCCTCACCTTCTTCCAGGCTGTGTTTTTCTTGTAAAGCATTTTCTTTTATTGCTTCTGTTGTATCAGACACATTACTGAGGAAGTGTTCTTTGAACCTTGGATCCAGGAATGAACAGATGTCAAGCAACAATCGTGTTTGAGGTGCCTCGTATCTACTGCTCAGGTCTGCTGCAATAGTTTCTTTCATTTCTCTCGCTAGTGGACGATCAGTGGGAGCACAAACCAGAACATTATTCAATAAATGATTTAATATTGGTCTGATTGCTGATGCGGTGACACGTGTGCCACTAGCAAGGGAATCTGTGAAGATGTGGACTGATCCAAGTACTAATGAAATGTCCTCAAGGTTCGTCATGTCATTTTGTTTTGGCATCAAATGCCAGAGATTTCTATCTGCCGCAAGAACTGCACACACCGCTTGCTGCTGCTCAGTGAAGCGCTCTATCATGTCGTATGTTGAGCCCCACCTTGTGACTACATCATGAATCAGGGAATGTTTAGGAACGTTGAGATCAGTTTGTTTTAAGGTTAGCTCTCGTCTTTTCTTCCAGCTGCGGCTGAATGACTCAACCAGCCGTCTGCAACTTTTCACTGCTGTGTCAACGCGCTGAATTTTTAAACACTTTTGAATGCCTAAATTTAAGTTGTGGCCAAAGCAGCTTAAGTGTGGTACTTTAAGTACCTGTTGAAATGCTTTCTTCATGTTTGAGGCGTTATCTGTGCCAATACATGTAAGTCTATTAATGTCTACCTGCCATTGTTGTAACATGCCTTCAAATATTTCAGCTATGTGTTCTGCAGTATGGTCTTCGGGCACATACAGTGTCTCCAAGCAGTGAGACTGCATGACCCACTCTGATGAGATGTGGTGGAGTGTCAGGCTAATGTATGGCTCCCCTTTGCCACCATTGCTTGTCCAAAGATCTGTAGTTGCTGCAAACCACCTGGCTCTGCCAACAGCTTCCTGCACTTCATTTCTCAAAGCTGAATACAATTTTGGGATTTCTTTTCCAGAAAAAAATGTTCGCGATGGAAGTTCGTATTTAGGATTCAGCTGGTTTACTAAATGCTTGAAACCTGGTCTTTCTACTATGTAATAGGGAACCATATCTTTTGCAATGAAGAAAGCAACAGCAGCATTCATTTGTTGTGCAGATTTAGAGGTACGGTCATATTTCTTTTGCTTCTCAAACATTTTTTCCATTGTATATTGAGTGAGGTTTTCTGGGGATTGGCGGCACCACTGCAAATGCAAATGCAAAAAAATTAACTCAAAAGTAAACTAAGGTAGGTAAGTTAAAATCATCTACATGTGGACAGCCCCACACACCAGCGCCAAGGCAGCAGCACCTCATCAGTTCAAGCTGGGCCTGTGTGATGCAGTGCACTGCACTAGTGCGCAATGCACATGTTACCCTCCTAATCATGACGATTTTATTTGGTGATGAACGTTAAGTTTAAAACTTAAAATACCTTTGTACTGGATGATGCTTCTGTGGAGTCTGCTGTAGTAGTGAAAGTGGCAGGATGAGCAAGTCGTTTCCTTTTGATGGACGGCTGGGTTTCTAGAAAAAGGGCTGGATGATGCTCTCGAAGATGCGTAAACATATTAGATGTGTTTCCACCCTTAGCTGAAATTTTTTTGGCACAGGCACGGCAAATGGGAAAGCCATCTTCTTTTATTTCTCCTCTGATTTTAGCGTAGCCAAAGTAGTTCCACACTGCTGAAGTTCTACGTTTCACGGGAGGGTACAGCAGCATTTCCTCACATGATGGGCCGGCGGTGTTGGTAGTGTCATGGTGTTCATCTACCTCTTCCATCATTGTTGGATTTGGTTGTTTTCACTACTTCGCCTAACAGTTGCTCTAGCTGCACTTGTATAAATTTGCCTCACTATTTGACCCTGAAATTGGAAATAAAATAGCCTTATTGACTTTTGATTCAGTCTGTGGCAGTGATCGTACAGTTACAGTACTATTCAACATCAACAAGTCACTAACTTTGATAGATTCAAGTTATTAGTCTGTGAGGTCAATCCCCTCTCCTTTTAAGTAGAACCGTACAAGTGCTTTTAGACTGACACACACCTCATGTGATGTCTGATGATGTGACATTTTACTTTACACGTCACAGACAGGAAATGGAATACATAAGGGTGAGACAAAGAAATACATACAGGTAGGTGGGCCCGGGCCGCCGATTGAAGGCTCTTAAATAATCTGTGGCTACTGGCTATAATATAACGAACCCCACCCACCAGCTGTATTTCTTTTGTCTCCATTATAATGTAAAAAGGAAAAGTGGAGATCCTTTTTTTGTTCCATTATAATGTCTACTCTACTCCAACAGGTGCGTGCCTCTGAATGCCGTAGTGAGTCTAGTGACAAAGAAGGATTGGGAATTGGGATAGGCAAATGTGCATTTAGTGTTTCAGATCCCTGCTGGATATCCATCTTGTGTCTTGAATCAAGAGTCAAAAGAGATGGCCACCCAGCATGGATGTGAAACACTACATGCCCAATTACCCACGGCCTGCGAAATGCCATAGCTAAGAAGTGGGTGGAACAGATGATTGTTAAGCCAATGACTGAGGTGATAATACAGGAGGAAACTGACAGCCGCAGGGATCAAGCAAAGTCTGCAAACACAGCTATAAGTCGACTCCCAGAATGCAAAATAATGTCGACCTGAAAAATCTATTTAAGCCCACTATACTTTCAGTGATTTGAAGACATGTAATAAAATAAGTTGTGTAATAACAAACAGATATGCAGATTCTTTGCAACAAACCTCCACTATTTGGTGCATGTATACGATCATACGAGGTTAGGTTTTTAATTATTAACATATGACCCGTGAGGTAACTCGCTCACAAAGATCTTTTGTAGGACAGACTCATTTGGATGGGTAGTGGCATAGTAGTGCTGCACCAAACTTACCTTCTAGCCACGATGTTAAATCATACCGGTTGGTAAGCCTGCAAGGGTCTTGGACCCTCGCAGATGTTAACACAGGGCAACAGGCCCAATCACAGAGTGTGGTTGGGGAACGAGGGGGGCAAATTGAAGGCAGGGGTGGACTGGACCAAAAGGGGCCCTGGAAATAATTTTCAAAGTGGCCCCATATTACACATTTTCAACAAGCCCAACCCTTTTCCCATGAGAAAATGTGGAAATAAAATAGGTTATCACACAAAAGAGGCCCAGAGTGCAGAGGCCTACTGGAAAATCTCCAGAGTTCTCTATAGGCCAGTACACCCCTGATTGAAGGTACTGGGAATGAGTAGGAGGTTGGAATAGGAGTGAGTCTGCAAGTGCTAGAAGCGCGTTTGCAACGACAACAAAAAACAAAATGTAGCCTACTTGTCCGGCATATAGTGGCAACACAATCAATAGGCCCACACAAGGCCCTTCTCCCGCTAGCAGTAGTCAGCTCATCTCTTCCTCTCTGCCCCACACATCTTACCTCAATTGTAACATGAGATGCGGAAGGCGCTCTGCTTTCCTACAGGCTCTCAGCCAATGCACTCTCCCCTCTGATGTACTACAAGAGGAAAATTGAATTCTTTCACCAAGGCTAGAAAAGAACAAATAGGCAGAATACATTTTAGACCTTGCCCAATGAGTGTGTCCTGGTCCTTAAAACCTTCCCCTCCCAAACATGTTCCCTTCCCTCACTGCAATCTTGACATGTGGAGGACCCTTTTTTAAAATACTGGCTGGGCCCATCACTATACAGTCACACACGCATATCAGATTTCATTCTTTTATTGAATAGTACTGGTGTATGCACATTACTGTAGCTGTAAATCAGTTCATGATATTGGAGTTTATATTTTAATCATCTAACAGAGGTAAAGTGCATACTTGCACCATTTAGTAATATACACGTGCATAATATATACCAACCAATTAATGATGCATGGGTGTATGCATAACGCGGTTCATATGCAAGTGTATGTATGTCCGTTCAAATGATATAGTTGCAACTATTCACACCAGGGTGCATGATATAGCAATCAAGAATATCTCCTAGATGAATTGTAGGGTGTATGCAAATATCAATTAGTAAGATCAGGGGGTTACATACGAGGAGGTAAGTATATATTCTGTCCTTGTATCCAGAAGACTCGCCTGGTGCAAACATGCAGGTTTGGTTCATGTTTTGCTGTGCACCAACCCCCCCTGCACAGAACTGTCGTGCACTCATTCGTGTATCGCTGGATTATATGCGGGCGAGGGCATTTCATCGGAAAGCGCAAGGCCACCTGTTGAATAGCGCGCTCCCATTTACAACTGGCAGCTTCTCCGTTTTTGTGCAATTTACATTTTTAAAATGCAGAATATGTACATTTTCTAAGGAAAACAGTTCCTTCGTATTCAGTCCATAATAATGTGTGTGTGTGGTAGTGTGAGGGTTGCCTCCTTTAATTAACGAATGGACGCTCCGAGGGGCTAAATCAAGGATGTGCAGTAGAAGCAGGCTCACTACCACAAACCTACTCGAACAATCTTTCACATAGTGTCCCCCATCCATGACTAAGAAAATAAAGAAAAGTCTGCTGTGTGCGATCATTTCAACATTCAACGTCGACTGGCATATATATATACTGTGATATATACTATATTTCGTCCAGAAGCGATGGCAACTGATAAGAAAAGATAATTGTTTAATTAGATAAGAGAGACCTACATGTTTCCGCCTGGCAGTGCGATTAGCAGAAAGCTAATTATGGGTGTTTTGTGATTAGAGGGATTATAAATTAGATATTAATCTGACTCCGGATTGATCCATTCATAGTTTCATCTTTTCGGAAAACACTTAATTGGAAGGCTGCTTGCGCCAGCAGGCGGAAGGTGCATTAATTAACCCCCATTTTGATCTGCTTGAGGTACCATGAAATACATTTCAAATGCGTTAGTTCAAATCAGCTGGTCATTGTTCTTTTGGTACTTCATCCAACTGCTAGGATCACAGTCAGAAAAGAGCAATATATTTGCAGTGAATTCTCACCCTAGGAGCAAATGTAACTTGCAATGTTAAAGTGTACAACCTTTGTATGTGTGCAGGGGCCACAATTGAAGCACTCGTGTTTACACCGTATTGCATGGAGCAACAGTAAACACATGACGTGATGACGCTCCTTTCCCGTATAATGCGTTTAAACTGCATTTAGTGACCCGAACACATAATTTGAAGCAGAGAGAAGTCTCCACTATCAGATAGTAGGCCCCTAGAACTCCTGGTAGTGGTGTGGGCATAATGTGGCATGAAGGGCAAGGTGCGGGCGCCAGGGGCCAACTTGTTGCTCTTGCAATGGCTCCGCTTTGTTCAGAGCTGGTCCTGACAACTTATCATGACAGCGCACATTTCCCTGCTTGATGCACACAAACGGGTTCAATTGTTTAAAAATATAGAGCTTCAAATTTTATGCATAAAAAAAAACGCAATGCCCATGTCAAAAAATAGCTACAAGCATTTGACTCTCACACAGTCTCTTCATGTCTCCTCTCCATCTTGTAAGTAGTACACTTCATTGGGCAGGAAATTAAGTTGTCCCTTATTAGGAGTGAAATAATCAAGCACTCTTAGCTTTTAGGCTCATATCATACTACATTCTCGACATATTGGCCTTTATTTATAAACTGTACAAGAATGGAACATGATTTGCTAACAATGCCAACTCTTTTACAATACGTTTTCAGAGCTCTATTTCAGCACATTTGTATGAAACAAGAGTGTGGTGCAGTAGTTGGGTGAAGTAAGTGGGCACTGCAGTCGGGTGTCTGCAATGCTGGCTTTCCGATTCCCACACTCAGCAGTGATTCTGGATGCAGAATGCTCATGTGCACCAGAAGAAAAAACTTCTAGCTATGAGTGTCTACTCTGTATGGAACGTATATAGTACGATCCAAACCAGCACTCAATGGAGCATTGTGTAACAAAAGAAAATACAGAGAGAGAACGCTGGAAAGAGCTGGGGAGGGCAGCCAGGGCAAGTAAGACGGTTTGGCCCGTGGTTCCAGTTTCACATGTAGGATCTTTGTGGAAAGTTAACTGCATGCACATGATTGATTGGTTTGAGGTTTTATAGTGTGCAACCTGTAAAGGCACTACATAATTATGAATAATACGTATGGCAGGCAGTGCCCACCTACTGTGTACTTAGGTATTGTAATGCATTGGGCGTGACGCACGTATACAAATGCATTTCAGAACAACCTTAGCACGATGCATGTTCCATATTTACCCACACCTACACATTCAAACGTGTGCGTTTTTACCTACACAAATGCCCTGCGCACGTGTCCATGAATGGCATGTATGCGTTGAGTTCTTCCCCATGGGGGGTGGGTTGCAGAGGGTGCGAGATCTGAGTTGGAGAGTTTGGAGACTCTCAGCCTCCGAACGCCTGGCTGTGAGAGTGGAAGTGGCAGAAGTGAGCGAGGCGCGTGCTATCGGGATCTGGAGAGCTTTTAAAAGCACAGCGAGTGGGATTCAGTTTTGATTTCAATAAAGGATATATTGTGAATGTGAATGCTAAGTGGGTATTTGTAAACGACTGCAGAGCTTTTAAAAGCACAGGGAGTGAGTGGGATGCAGTTTCGATTTCAATAAAGGATATATTGTGAATGTGAATGCTAAGTGGGTATTTGTAAACAAGTGATTCCGTAATGGGTTACAAAAACTTTTGTTTATAGGCGCGTTATAAATGCCATACCATATCATGCGCTCAGTAGCATTTCACCCTCATCTGCCAACAGGTAGATTATCGCACACCATGCACATTCATTCAGGCTCACAATAACACAGAGAATAAAAACACATTTAATTCGCACTAACACGTGTTAAGGGCACATTCATCACTTGGGCCTAGATTTCAACAAAGGGGGAGAAGCAGGAAAGAAGGCCATGAGACGGGAGGGAAGAAAAAGAGGATAGAGGACCTGGTGTGGGGACTGCTTACCTTCTTGGAACCTTTGAAATCCGGCACAGCACGTAGCTTTCGGAAGTGTGACAGCAGGGTTTATATGGAGCACAAACGGAGCCTCAACTGTCTCTGACAGTGACACGTGCATTGATTCCGGAATGTTCCAGCCCAGGAAAACTCCACCTCCTCCAGGCTCACTGGAGCCAGCCCAGCCTTGGCCCGGGCCCGGGCAAACTCCACCTCCTCCAGGCTCACTGACTGTTGCCAGCCCAGCCTGGGCAAACTCCACCTCCTCCACTCCCAGGCTTGCTGAAGCCAGCCCAGCCCAGCCTGGGCCCGGGCCCGGGCAAACTCCACCTCCTCCAGGCTCACTGTTACCAGCCCAGCATGGGCAAACTTCACCTCCTCCACTCCCAGGCTTGATGAAGCCAGCCCAGCCGAGCCTGGGCCTGGGCAAACTCCACCTCCTCCAGGTTCACTGTGAACAACACAGCCAGCCCAGCCCTATATGCAATTTGCAATGCATCAGCCCAGCCCAGCCTGGACCTGGGCAAACTCCACCTCCTCCAGGTTCACTGTGAACAACACAGCCAGCCCAGCCCTATATGCAATTTGCAATGCATTCATTGAAGTGCAGACTTGCAAAACAAAAACAACAGTTCAATCGGTTTACCGTTACAAACAAGGTAACGGTTATTTACACAAAATGAAATTGACAACGGTTTTTGTACCGGTATACCGGTATACCGTTACAACCCTATTGACTAGTCAACATTTGAAAATGTACATTATCACATTATCACATGATCAAATGCTTTTGATGGCAAACCTTGTTCTGTAACCTGCAGTTTGCATACATCTTGCAACTGGTGCTCAACCTATGATCTAACACATACTCCTTGGCATTCTATATTGGCACCTCGTTGCTTTATACCAGGTACCCTGAAAGTGAGATGATCAAACTACAATATTCCACCCAGTTCTGCTTAATCTCTTTCTTTCCTCTTACATAATAAATACACGAAGTGAGCTCAATGCTTACGCAAAGTAGTGATCAATAGTTACATCCAGTCTGTAGATCTACTTCAATACCAAAACTATAATTAGCCTCTAGAGCTTGCTTTGCTTTATGGTTGTATTATATATTACCACCTGCAGGAGACAGCTGGCCAAACTGTTTTCAGAGCCTTTGTTATCATACCTATTTATTTGTGTCCATTCATGCAGCTAACCTTTTACAGACACTCAACTATGGCTCGCAGTCGTTTTGCCCACTAAGTCAAGTAGATTTTATTACAAGAGATGTTTGAAACTTTCATTTAACATCTACTTTGCTTGCAGGAAATGTCAAATAAAAGCATGGCTGGACTCTGGGTGGCAGCAGTGTGCCAAACATAAAGTGGGTTTGTAGTGACATGCACATTTTACAGAAATCGCATTATGAATGTGTTGTCCTCTGTTGCTACGGGTTGAGTGCATTTCTCTTAGGTTGAATAGGTAAACTAAGTTACCCGACCTGCAGGTCTAGCTGAAGTTTAAAGAATTTGCAAGGCCTGACTCCTCTCACAAATGTCTTATTTCAGCAGTAAGCAAAACTGCTGTATTGTTGCTCATTTCATGTCTGGTACAAATAACATTCAGTGCCATTAACAATATTAGTACAACATTGCTAATCAAATGGGTGTGTTTGCTAATCAAAAACATTTTAATTAGCAAACTCTGCTAATCCATTTTTGAAAACTAATTTATGCCTTTCTAAGACATTCTGACAGACTCATTAGTATTTTAGTTGAGGCAGGGAGACGCTACTTAGAATTAGGGAAAGTTTGGTTTTCTCTCTATGTTCATCTCAAATAAGTCTATAACCGCAAACATGCCACCTGTGCGTCAGCCTCCCCCTTCTGCACCCTTACAAAATATAAAACCACTGGAGGTATTGATGGTATACAAGTGTTTTTCGCAATGCCTCAAAACGCAGTGCCAGAAGGACAATCAAGGGAGAATCCCAAAATGGCTTATTGAAGAGGAATTGAGGAGGAGGGGTGATACCCAGGACGAACCTCTTTAACAAAAGAATTTCTTCAAACCATCCAAACCTTAAAAGATGATGTGAGAGCTTTGCAAAAAAATGTCAACTCTACGTGATAATCTCATGTTGGCAGAAAACAAGAAAGCGTTTGGAGCATTCGAGTGGTAGAGTTGATCATACTGAAGCTGTAGTCTCCATGTTGGAGAATACAATTCTGAGGATGGGTGGTGGTATAAAAGACCTAAAGGACGCCATGCTAGCCTTTCAACTAAAATTTGAAGACATCAAAAATCGAGCTCGGAAAGACAACCTGAGAATTTGTTTTCTTATGGAGGGCTCAGACATGAGCAACACAAAAGAGCATGTTAGGGTACACATCACTTTTGTTGAATGGCAAATTTGCTGAATACGTTTTGGCAGCATTTGTTTTGCCGTTTGGTAAGTTGAGGTATGTAAGGTATATAGTGGGGTGGTGGTGAAAGGTGGTGCGGGGGTCTCCACCCGCTGTTTGTGGCAACAAAACTGGTACATTCTGCGACAATAAAAATCAACGAAGTTGCCATTCAGCAAGAAAAGAGCAGCAAAGCTTTATAGAACCCATGTTAAAAGGTAACTCAGATTATTATTAAACAATGAGTCTGCAGCACAAGTGAAAATTCACAGAGTACAGAGAGCACAAACTTCATGGCCAAATAGCAACAACCCGCTGAGAGACATTGTGGTCAAACTTCATGGCTATAATACAAAAGAAGCTATTCTGGCTGAAGCATGGTGCAAAGTGTTCATGGAATATCTAGATAGCACTGAGTAAATATACAACATCCAGTCCAATCTACGCTTTCCAAACAAAGGTCAAAGTAGCCTATAGTCGAAAGATAGAAAAAAGGCAGATCGGATATAAATGGGCCTACCCATTTGGTACTTTAAATTAGAAGACAGAGTATGCACAGCCACGACACCTGTCAAGGGGGGTGGAGGGCAGAGAGCTCCTCTCACCCTGGGGTAGGTGGCCTATGTGAGCAATGGCAGAGCCAGCCCTATCCCAGAGGAGGAGTGGGGGAGCTGAGAGGGACCTTTGTTCCTGGCTCCCTCATATGCATGAAGCCTCACATGTGAAGCCTCACATGTACAGCCACAACACCTGAGGAAGGAGCCAGGATTCTAAACATGTAACCTTCCTCTTCCTGGAATCATCTTGCAAAGCAGATGGCGAGGGGATGTGGAACAAGTTGGCTGGTGATGAGGTCCAGGAAGGGGAGGGCCTTGGCATCAAACTCTTAAATCCCTCAGGCACAGCCACCATGATGAAACAGAGTTACCCACAGAGGTTTTAATCTTGAGCATTTCATATATTCAAGAGGCTGGCCTATTCTCTGCCCTTTTTCGGTGATGCTACTGGGTAGTGCTGAATCGATAAGTGAGACGTTTCGATTTTGTTACAGGCGGGGCTTGAGGGAAGGGATTACTGGGGTTGGCTAAAATAATTGTCTACTGATAATGACTTCGCTAGAGGCTTGATACTGCCATGGAGGTGGAGGGAGTTGGCATATCCACCTGGCTACGCCAATATAATGTTAATGGTTCTCTGGGGATGGGTTGGAGGGCTGGGGGAGCAGAGGTGGACACGTGGATTAGTGCACAAATCTTTTCATCAGATTAGACAGATATATTGGCCAGAGTCTGCAGTGTTTTGGCTCCCAGAATGAGCACAAGCTATTCATAAACAACTAACCTACACATTAATGGCAGACATTTATAAATACTTAAAAGGATAGCTAAATGGAGAACGGATAGAGCTAACCAAGGAGAGGTGGGGGGCTAAGATCTAATAGGAGCTGTGGCAGAAGGGAGTTGAGGCGGTTCACGGTGTTTAAGGAAACTAAGGTGACCAGGGAATGGAGAGGGGGCAAAGGCAGCGCGGCAGAGGAATGGAAAGGAAAGCAAGGGGGGGCACCTCTCTTGCATATAATAGCGACTCAGAGTGCATTTTATTTCATGGAAATTGTTACTGTCGTTTTTTTTAATCAACCAATGCAAGAACACTTGTGCATCTCCTGGCAAGCATTAGGAATTGGAGCCTTCTCTGCCGACATGTGATTGGCATTTTCAGTGTGGCAGTGGCACACGATGTATGCCCACTGTGCGTTCAGTATTTCTATCGGCAACACTGGTTTCCGACCGGCACATAACTGTGGCTACATTAGCACCTGAAGTATTGAAATAATCATATTCAGCAAACCGGTGCCCCTTGTAAATCTAGCCTAATGTTTGGGGAAAGGGGAGGGAAGGGAAGTCCATCCACCATCACCAATGTTCTGTTGGGGAGGATTGCACTTGCTCTCTTCGCTACGTCGCTCTTACTGAGAGCTGGATTTTACCTCACCACCGTTTGAAAATTCAACACCCACCACTTCATCACACTGGTGCCTCTTTCTCTGATTTCACTTGTTGTAATGCGTCTCCCATGATGCCCTTGAATATCAAAGGCAATCGCTAACGGATGGGCAATATCCAGTTGCCCTTACTTGTGACAATGTCCTCACTGAGTCACAAGATAACTGGACTACATTTTAAAGTTTTATTATAAAAAGTAGTCTTGCAAAAGCAGGCACTTGGGGTGTGCAGGCTCTGGGTCATCACTGTACTCTTTCCTTCATCCTTTAAGGGGGCTCTCACCTCCCTAGACCAGCCCCAAAACCTAAACTGGTCTGGCAACAACAAACATTCCCTCTTTAGCCAGGGACTTAGGTTTAGTCACCCTAAGTTTCCTAGGGTCATCCAGACGTGGAGCCCTTGCTCACTGTGCTAAGAGAGGCACAGCTTCACCTCACTGATGAGGCCCAACAAGGCTCAAACACGTGTATGGGGTTGCTGTTGGTACTCTTGTTCAGAGAGGAATTGCCATAGCATTTCGGTGCTGGACTGCCCATGTGGGCGGGACAAAGACTGATATGCAAATGGATATTTCCCATCTGTGAAAGGTACAGTGAGCTAAAGTGTGGCTGCAGACTCTCGAGTGGGTACCTTCCCAAAGAACAGGTCAATGGGCCGTGTTCGTTCTCGCAGAGGGGCGCCTATGGACAATTACTTGACATATTATAGGAAGGCCTAAAGGCCACGGCCTTATCTATCTCCCCCAGGGGCTTTCTAAGTGACCCAGCAGGGTACACTGTCTGCCCAGGTTGCTTAGAGAATGAACTCTGGTATTAAGCGCATTATAAAAGAAGATTAATTAGTAAGGGAACTTAAACACTATCATTCCCCCAACTTACAGGAAACGAAGATTGGATAAGCAGGAGCTAAAAGATGCTCTGTCATTAACCTCTGAGCGGGGGTTACCTCTGAGGAACGAGGAGATAGTACATATTCACAAATTGAACTGCCACATAAGATGCAAACTAACATTTTGTCTATTATTTATGACCCCTTATGATTTAAATGTCACATAGATGTGTCCAAATGCTCATTTATAGATTCTCCCAAATACACAAAGTTAATAATAAATCACAAAGTTAATTGTTGTTTTGGCATCAGTTCGCTTGGGGAGCTAAATGTTGCTCCTTGTAGCTGTTGGTGCCAAGCTAACCAGTCTCTTCTGGACTCAATCCCTGCCTTAGTTCAACTCCTTGCAGTCCTTTGCAATGCACCACTTTCATCAAGGCTGCTCCCGTGTCCCCCAAATGGGCTAAGATTTAACCTCTCCTCAACAAACCAGAGACTAGTCCTTTCAACCACACAGTCTACCGCCCTGTGCCACAAAACAATTGCAAAATTACGGAGTGGTAAAATAATTTGTTCCCTGACAAACAGGCTTCCGTCCGGACACCAGAAAAGGCATCCTGCCAGACTTTGGATTCCAATCCACTTAAAGATATCATCCTCCTAGACCGCAATGCAGCATACGACACGGTGGAGCACTCCACCATCATGATCGATCTCTCTCAGTGATCCTCCCTGACCTCCTTATTTTTCAATGTATACATCCCTTAAATGGCTGCACTGATTGGTCGCCTTTTCAATATTTATTTGGATGATACCCAATTCGGACTTCAACTTGAGGACTACAAACTAGATAGGATTTGCAATATTTCATGATGGGTAGCAGCCAGTCAAAAACAGATGAGGGAGTGCCATATCTGCCTCACCAGGGAAAACAAAAAGCATCTTGCGTGCCTCACCTCAAGCTGTGAGTAAACGCAGAATCTTCCCACCTGATCTAGGCTGCTCCACTCAGCTAGCTCTTACATATGGAGACATGGGGGTCTTTATAATCACAACCTCTCCTTCTCAAAATGAACTTCAGTTTCCAGCAGCTGCCACTTCACGGACCATACATTGGGAAGGGTCATTTCAGCTCTCAAAATGAACCTTAAAGTAGAAATTATCCAGGCCTTGGTCTTTAAACTTGACTTCTGTAATAAAACATAAAACTGGTTTTCCAAAAAAGAGCTTGCTAAATTGCAAACAATATAAAACAGTGCTGAACAAATGATCTTTGGTCTTCAAGAAATATGATCACATTATAAACACCATCTACCAGCTTCCCATCCATCATCAAAATGGGTTTAACATTCCCTGTATCTGTAAAAAAGGAAGTCTGGAACACAGGACCCAAGTACACCTCTACGCTGTGCAAGAAACGTTCCCCCAGAGACATCTTTGCTCAAGTTTGACCAACAGACTCAACCTTTTCAAAACATAGACTTAAAAGAGCAGGAATGAAGAGGCTGGCAATCTGTGGCTCAGAAATGTGGACGCGAGAGGTCAAACCCAATCAGATGAAGTTCAGAAAAGCCTTAAAAGTTCTTCAGTTCAAGGCATAATTTAAGAGTTGGATACATGTCCACCCAATCTCCTTGCTGCACTTGATTAACCCCAAATCCAGTACCCCACTCATCTACCATTTTTAAATGTCGTTCTTCTCACAAGGCAGGAATGTGCTGCTCCAGCAGTGCTTGCAATGCTTTTTCCCTGTTCTAGTTTGTAGTCTTTCCAAATCTGCAAGTTTCGGCCTCTTGATATGATTACCTGACTTTCCCCACCTCATCTGCGCCTTGAAGTATTGTGTATACATGTGGCACAGCACAAAACACCAACCAAATAAACTGCACTGCTATACCCAAGCACTCCATTTTTCAGGCCTCTCCACCGACCCATGTGCTATAGAGTCATTGATTTCAAAATGGGGCTGAAAGAAAAAGGGAAATATTGCCACACAAAGCTATACATTTTGTTGCATTTTTTGCTTCATTAAAAGTGCAATAGGCAGTTATGAAACGTAAATTCCATTGTAAATGCCCTTATTCTGCCTCATGATTAAAAACTAGCTTCGACATAGAGAGTTGCTTGATTTTAGATGCTTATGGCTTGAGAACACTGGCTATATAAAATGTGTGGCCTATGGTTAAAGTACTAATTGTGAGCATTTTTAGCTGCATTGCAGACATTCTGGTATTTGGTTATCCTAGTGACGCTGTCGCTCTCCACTGCATTCCGACTCACGTCAATCCATTAAATGCAAAATAATGTGTGAGATACAGGCATAAAGAAGCAGTGGGGAGACCAGGGATCTCATTTCACCAAAATGCCAGGGGTCACGGAAGTGACATCATACGACCCTTGACCTCTGATGACATCACATGAAGTGATGTCATTTGACCCCACTCCGAAGTGATATCACGGGAAGCGATGGAACACCACCTTTCACCCCTTGACAAATATCACATAGCATTGTTCCTGAGTAAAGTACGAAAAATATGGATACGATTACACTATAATGTGATATACATTTCATACAAGAATGGATCGTCATATGTATCTTTAAGATCAGTGGGTATAGGCCCATATTACCAAATTACTGTGAATGCAAGCAGACGTCCATGATTAAATGATAATTATGTGTTAATATATAGCACTTACGATTAAATGCTTTATATAGAACAAATATACATACAATATCACCCAACCTGTGTTAGTACTCATTTATTGACCTCAGAAGGGTGAAAGGCTGAGGTGAGGTGTTTAAGAACAAACTAAATCAGTGACTCACCCCTGAAGTGTTCCTGAAATAAACCTTTAACGAGTCTAGCAATCATTGTATAGAATTCCAGAAAAGCAAATTATTTGGTAATCCTATTCTTTCTTATTTAGGGTCACTGCTGAAAGTGTTAGACTTGTGGAACCCCTTTTCTTTTTTTGTCTTTTTTTTATAAGAGACCGGAACAAGAAAAGCAGACACTCCAGAAGCAAAGAGCCACATAGCGCTGGCCACAGCCCAGGAGTGCACAGGGGTAGCAATGGACCCCTGGCGACCTCAGGGGTCGCAGTTGCGACCCCTAAATGATGTACCTGGGAGAGACAGGTTCATATTTATGGGTACACAGGAAACCCAGTCTTCAAAGCTACAAGATTAAAACGAGAGAAAATGGTGGGGGTATCAAAGAGGTGCCTCTGTGTATTAAAAGAAAGTATTTGACTGGAAGGTGACCGGGTTCCCACACAAGTGCAAAGAAAGTGGACGTGCATAGGGGTTGACAAGACAGGATGAGGGAGGCAGGGAGAGGCAGTCAACGGCAAGTGAGTATACAATGGGGTGATGATGGCCAATGGAAAAGGGCCAGGGGCACTAAGCTGGGTGACGTGGGATGGCTTTCCAATGGGGAGAGAGAGAGAGAGAGATCAACAGCAGGGAGCTTTGAAGTACTTGCAGAATAAACGTATGGCGTGAACAGCTTGTCTTGTTAGAAGAACACAATCCTGGCGTTTGCGTCATAGCAGACGCCACAGGGTACTACCCTCATTCTCAGCTCAGCTGAGACTAGGCCTGCCAATAAAAGAATATTTTGCCTGTTGCCCTCCTTCTAGACTGGATGAATGAACTCTTTGACTGATCCGACAACTTGTATTTTTTTTAGATCTGTATTTATTGAAAACAAGGCATTTTCATTGTATGCAAATACAGAGGAATCAACGTTCAAAAGGGCATTCCTGCAAGAAGGTACCTTACAATGGAAAACTGTTACAGTGAAAGATGTACCAGTCGGGTATGGGTGTGTCGGTGAACATGAACTAGGGACAAGACTCTACAGACAGTGATAAGTTGGGGCATTTATAGGTTGGTTACAGGATATATACATATTAGGTGGCGTCCGGGTAGTGATGTACTGGCATATGGCAGGATGCCCTCGAGGCGTAGCAGGTGAAGCCTCAAACGCCTCACCCTTCAGAGGGGCAGCTTTCAATAGATTACGCCACCAAAATAAACAGCTGGGTGCTGAGGCTTGATATCAGTCTCATCTCTCTCTAGTTTATACATTTCCAACTACCAATGACCTGTGACAACTTACACAATAGTACTTAAGGTGGTGCAAGATGTCAAGAACTATGCGGTCAGCAATACAAATTTACCAAAGCTGTTTAGCCGAGGATCTAGACTTCAAACTCGAGAGCACAGCCATCCCACACAATATGCATTAAACGCATAAAGAAATCAGATTGTTTCTAAATTAGCAAGTGCCAGCTCAAAAGACTGAGTAATCCGTATCACTATGCTCCTGACAATGTCCATGTTTTTCTTAATTTATTCTAATACTCGTAACACATACAGAATACCAAGGTTATCAATTGTCACAAAGTATCGGAACACGGGAGAAACATGAACAGACTTTAGACTTGTTCCTTGTGTATAGAATGTTTGCAGGGATTTACCTGTGGAGACATCCCACCACTTGAGATAACCCCCTGCAGAGATAAGCATTGTGTTGTCAGGTGAAAAGTGCAGATCAGTCACCCAGCCTACATGCACTATATCTTTCTCATTTATAGTCACGTGGGAACAGCAACGAAGTAAACTGCCCTCCGACACGCTCCAGAGCCGGATCTCTCCATTATCGTCCCCCGTCGCTAACAGCGTGCTGTCCACAGAGAAACGACAGGATCGCACACAGCCCTGGTGACCATGCAGTACATGAAGTGGAGACAAGCTTTCAAAACTCCACACCTTAGCACTTGTGTCAGCAGAGGCTGATGCAAACATGGTGGCATTGTGTGAAATATCGCAAAATAGCACTGCGTCATGGTGGCAAAGAAAGTCTTTATCAATTGTATCAGTATGTTGATTCCACAACTTCACTGTCCCATCAAAGGACCAAGAAAGCAGGCGCGAGTTGTCTAAAAGCCTAAAGTTCTTCACAGCTTCCTTGTGGCCTTGTAGTACTTTGCAGTGCCCTGTCTGCCAGTCCCAAATCTGAATTGTGGCATCATCAGAGCTTGATACAAGAGTGCTTCCATCAGCTGTAAACTGACAGTGCACAACTGATTGCGTATGTCCCTTTTTAGCACTCAGAATTGTATCACTGGCCAGATCCAAAACCTGCACAGCTCCATCTTCAGCTCCAAAGGCAGCAAATAGAAGATCTCCACTAAGGCAACAGCAAGTGATGATGGATTCATGAGTTCCACTCTGGCCGATGATGTTGCCATCCCTCCCGTTGATAAGTAGTAAACGTCTTTTTTTGTCTGGAGCCAGTACAGTGACCTGATCATTATTGAACACCACGTCAAATTCACGCTTTAAAACCAAAGCTGTCGTTTTGCACACCTTCCCAGTGTCCCACAGACGTACTGTCTGGTCTTCTGAGGAGGTGAGAAGCAAAGATCCATCTGGAGAAAAACTCACACAGTGAACCCAGCTCAAGTGTCCACGACACACTGCCATTTTTAAGGAAGTTTCAGTGTTCCATAGCTCAATGGAACAGTGGGCCAACGCGAGTGCCACCAACTGGCTGCTGGGGCAGAAGCCACAGTACTGGATGGTTGTGTGGGAACTTACCTGGATCTCTGTTAGTAAGTCACTGGTTTCAACATCAAAAATAAGAAGCGTGTTCTTTGCTGCCACCATTATCCTAGAACAATCGCTGGACCAGGAGCTGCACTTCACTAACACGTCCACATTTTCATGTTCTTCTGGACTTTTCAGGAACCTCTTAATATCAAAAGATTTAAGCTCGTTAGCCGATACCACCCCCCAGAGAATCACTGTCCCGTCTGCAGAGCAGCTGGCCAAATACTGATCATCGGGCGAAAACATGCAATGGCTAACGGGCTTCATATGTCCAAACATTGTGTTACGACACCGATTCTGGCTGAAAGTCCAAACTTTGACGAGGCAGTCATTGGAACAGGTGGCTAGGAGCAGCTCACATTCTGTTTTGGTAAACTGACAGAAGTTAACTTGCTCTGTGTGTTCTTGAAAGATCTTCAACAGATGGCCTGTCAGAGAATCCCAGATCTTCACCTTGGTATCTGCTGAACAGGTAGCAATCAAGCTGTCATTCGAAGAGAAGGCGCAGCACAGCACTTCACAGTCATGAGCATTCACTTCCAAGAGATTCTCTCCTGTTGCAGTTTTAAATACCTGCAATGTCCTATCAGCACCGCAAGAAGCTATTTTGTGCCCACAATGGGAAAAGCAAGTGTGATAAATTGCATCTGTATGTGGGCGAACAACTAAACAGGACATGCTCTGAATATTATTTTGGTTTATCCATTCTAGATACAGAGCGCCTATGCCAAGTTTCTCCTTGGCAAGTAGTCTGGCTTGTTTATAGACAGCTGAGCTTGCTGGCTGACAAAGGCCCAACTGAATAATATCAGGAAAAGGACGCTGTCCAAGGAGATGCCCATTTAAGGACAGAAACTCTTGAAAATGTTCACGAACAGAGCAGTCTTCTTTATCCAGCACATCTCTATATTCTACAAATTCATGAATGAGATGAGCCGGCCCGAGTGCTTCTGTTTTTGCCTTAATCCAATCCAATGAAAACAGAAGCAAGCAAAGTTCTTGGTGCAGGTTGGCACTAAACATATGGTATGCTAGGAAATGATACCAATATGTACAGTGTTCTAGAAACGAAGTAGAAAGGGCCTTAGTGTAATGCTTGTGGTACTGATTAACAATACTGGTGTGAAGTTCCGGCAGCTGAGTCCGATACTTTTCAGTGAGAAAGTCTAGCTGAAGATCATGTAAGTAGTATAGAAAAGATTTGCCGTTTCGATCACAGAAGAGTAACGATTTGTTCACAAACTCTTGCAGTA
Organism: Ambystoma mexicanum; assembly: GCF_040938575.1. Taxonomy (NCBI): domain Eukaryota; kingdom Metazoa; phylum Chordata; class Amphibia; order Caudata; family Ambystomatidae; genus Ambystoma; species Ambystoma mexicanum. The sequence goes on along the minus strand of NC_090931.1, from coordinate 1,466,403,572 downwards.
GATCTTCCACCTCTTCAGTCTCCTTGTCCCAAAAAACACAGAGGACTTGAGCAGGCACTTTCACGCCTTTTTTCAGAACCGAAAGATCTCTATAGTAATCTTTGAGATCTTCATGCAGCGTATCCACACTGATGGACATAGCTTCATCTAGGGCTTCATATTCGTATGAAGAAGACTTCCTTATTCTTTTAAATTGTTTACACTGGAGCTGCCTGAGGTAGTAATCCCACCGATGTGGAAAGTCTCTCAGTAATGCTCCTGTTAAGGAGACCACAAGTGGTGAACCATTACATTCCTTTACAATTTCATGAGCTTGCTCAGGCAGATCCGTAATTTTCATGTTGACGAAGAGAGATAAAACTTCCAAAGCTTTATCATGAGGAAGGCCACTCTCCATAGGAACCAGGTATGTATTTCCAGACACGGTGTTAAGCACAGCCCTGTCTCTACTTGTGATTAGAACTCGAGATTGAACATCGAAAGCCTTCAGCACCCATGGATCCCAAATGTCATCCAAAATGATGAGGCAGCGAGGGTGTCTTAGCATGATAAGCAAGCGGAGGCGGTCCCTTGCCTCTTCAATGTTGAATGCTTGCCTATGTGAAAGCTGGCAGGTCTCATTCAGCCTAGAGGTGAGGTTCTGGAGCTTCATTAAGAGCCCGGCCTTGTCCTGCTTCCCAACAGACACCCAGTGTACACCACCAGGGAAGCAATCTTCTAGGACACACTGGTCTCTCACTGCCTCTGCTGCTAGAACTGACTTGCCACAGCCTGCCATGCCATGTACCAGGACCCAGCCGGCATCTTTCTGGAGGTGGTAGAGGTTCTTTCGGATGGCATACACTAGTTCTGGCCTGGTCACGAACACCACAGGTCTTTGAGGTACCCCTCCTGCACGTAGAACATCCTTGACGCAGGAGGGTTCCAGGTCACCAGACTTGAGGTCTTGCGATGTTGCCCAGAGGGGGAGGCCATCCTGGAGGAGGGCTGCCAGGTGTGCATAGCCCTCCTGGAGCAGAGCATTATAGAGGGAGATGTAGGCACGGGAGTCCTTGGCGAGAAGAGTGTCTATGAGATGGGCAGCCTGGGCTGCCTGTGTGGGCTGGGTCCTAACCCGCTCCTCCTCCTGCAAACTCAGTACCTCATCACCGACTAGGTGGTCCATAATGTAAGGGGTCCTGAGGTCCCTCTGCAGGGCCTGCCTCTGCTGGAGCAAGAAACCCCGGGTCTTTTCATCCATTGCACTTGTGTTCTTAACCACAGGGCAGCAATGCGCAGACCAATGAGAGAAAGGGGCCAATCCTGCCTCTGCTTGCTAGCCTTTGTTGAACACATAGACAAAAACACACGCAGCGATGGGTCGTTCTTTTGGAATAAGCGAGAGCCTCCTGAAAAATAAATATTATACACACGTAACTTTCCTATTATGAATAAAGTATCTGCCATCTTTTAATGAAAGTCTTGCTAGGCACAACATGCACCCCAACATAAAACCATATTTAAAAAAAAGAATGTTCCGTAAATTCTTCTAAACGTCGGTGGGTTTTAAAAGATTAGACAGTAGTCTTGTAAGCACGACTATTCAGAAAAACTAAATTTAAATGCATACAAATGATACGGACACGTGGTTAACATATAGATGACGTTTTGGAACGGTAGTTCATTCGTTTGCTATTTTTCTCGCGGGCAATGCCTCATCCACAGCTTTTCCGAGCAAAGAAAGAACGCCACACCGTAACGATCCAGCAACATGAAGCCCGACCCTCGGGGTTTTTGTTGTCCTTTGTCTCTGTTAATGACGGCTTTCCTTCCTGGTGCGCAGTGCACATTAGTTGTTTGCTCCGCTCTAGTGTTTTTTTGCGTTTCTCTTCTCGAAAGAGGTGGCGACGTAATAACGTATTGGCTCCTTTCACTTCCGCTGTATTGTGTCACCTAAATTGCCCAGTCCAATACAGAACTGAGAGGATATTTCAGTTAGAACGGTGTTGGCCGATTCGGAAGAGAGGGGGACGCTGTAAAGGAGAAAAGGAGGATACCAGCAGCACCTGGGAAGGCGGAGAGCGTAGAATGTGAATAGTAGAAAACGTGCCTATTACACATCGCCCCCTGCCCCCCTGAAACAGTCGTGTGGTGGCCATCTTTGATTAGGAGTCTTGGTAAGTATAACCAGTGGTGGAAATGGCAAATAATTGGTGGGTGATCCCACAAGGGCCGGAGTAGGGGCGGAGTTTGGGGCGGTGTTTAGGGGGGCGGAGCTGGCAGTTGACCTCCGATCAAAGGAAATGTCCAAAATAGTTTTAAACGGTGCTTTTTCTTTCATGCTGCAGCTGCTTCTTTTCCAAACGATATATCAACTCCACTTTACTTACATGGCACTAATGATGATTTATATCACTGTGCGTGTAATAGTTTTGACCAGTGTTGCTGAGTAAATATTCCTTGAAATACACAATTTGCATCCCATTTTATAACCCCACACTTCCCTTTGGTACTATTCAAACAGGGTGATTTCTGTTCCGCATAAGCAACGTTTTCTTTTCTTGAACCACACCCAGAACAGCTTTTGCAGCTCCCCTTTGAAAGCAGTTGGGTGGCTGCATTGTTAATGTTAAAGGACATTTGTACCGCGCACTATCACCACCGGAGTGGTCCCCTGGCGCTCTGGCGGTTCTGAAAAAGGAGGGGAGGATGAGGTAGTGGGGATGAAGCAGGAAAAGTGCAAGAGAGCAGTGATGTGCTGTTGGCAGCCTCAGCCTGGTGGGTCTGTTGGCTGGGCCTGGGGTGTTTGCGGCCGATAGACTTTGTGTACTGTTGTGCACGACTATGTGTGTTTTTGTTTCGTTGTTGCACTGTAGTGAAGTTTGTGCGGTTTGTTGTGCTGTAGGTTTGGTTGTGTTTGGTTTGGCGTTTGAGAGGTGTATGCAGAAAGGGAAATTGTTAGTAGGGTTGGTTAGTTTGCGTCTCTATCCTGAGTTGAGGCGCTCGGTTTGCGTGGTCTCCCCTGATGCAGCTCTGTCCGATAGTTTCAATGTAAATAGGGGTATTTATTTCTTCATGCAATGTTTGTCGGATACCTGTATATGTAGTTATACAATGTTTGTCGGATGCAGGTATCTGACATTGCATAAATAAATAATCTGGGTCCATGTATCCAATAAGCATTGCATAAATAACTAACGCAGGTTGTGGCTGAGGACTGCAACTTCCTCTTGTGACCCTTACCCACCTGTTTCCACCAATATTTCTTCCACTATCAATCACTGTCTTTACACCCGCTCTATCAACTTGATCTTTTCATTCGTCTTAATCTGCAATTTCTTTGTTTTACTGGGACCTGATAACACCTCTGCTATCCATGTTCTCATACCCCCTAGCATCTCGTTGGGGTGGCATGACTGGGTTCCTCTTCCATTCTTCTTGGACCTCTGTTCCTCCTTCATCCTGGCCTTCCTTTTTTCCCGTCATTAGTTTAATTTTCTCTTTTTTTTCCCCCCAAACCCTTACCTGTCTCATTTTTGACTATCAACAGACCCCGTGGTCCATCCACTCACTCTGTTGACCTTTTTGACTCTCTATCTTTTCTTCTTCTCTCCTCCTTCCCCTTTTTTCTTCTTGGTGACTTTAACCTCCCTCTTCCTATGCTTTCTTCTGAATCTCCTCTTTTTATCTCTCAAGTCTTGTAATCTAAACTGCGTCCCTTCCCCTCCTGCACACTGATCTGGATGCTTCCCTCACATCTATGCAGCCCCTCCTCAATTCCTTCTCTATACAATGCAAGCGCCTCCGAGTAAATTGAGATTCAATGAGCAGGGCTAAAACCAGCTCCTGGGTGTTGGGCATCACTAAGTAAACAGTAGCTATCGCAAGGGAATCAGGAGCTACCAGAGATGCCCTGTGAACATTTTGTCCATTTATATGAACCATTGTGTTTACGTTTGTATTAGATGTGTTCTAATTATTTTTTATTAACATTCTCAAATACTCAAAGTTAATGGCACATTTTCATTGTGGCAGCGCTGGTGCCGAGGACCCAGCGGTTTCTTTTCCAGAACGAGTCACATAAGAAGGTGCCACTATGTTTCTGGTAGGGACGATCTAGTTGTTCTCAAGATGGCCACCACCAGGAAAGAGAGACGGCTTAAAGCCGGATGTTTCCTTGGTTAGGGTGCATTGCGCCTCTCCTGATATGCTGGCCCACGGGTAAGATGCTAAATTCATTGTCTCCATTTATTTAGCTTTTATTGCTCATTCAGCTACTTTCGCGCTACCTTGTAGCGTTTCTGGTTCCACCTATTCATTTCCTGCTTCACAGGAGCGTTCCGCTCCTCCTCTCGGCTCTCGCACCGCATTCCTTCCTAGCCCCCTTTCCCGTCAGCCGTTCCTTAAAAGCCTTTCCGCTGCTTGTCCTGCCTGTGTCCTCACATTGGAGGTTCCCTTTTGAGCTGCACTCTCGGTGTAGCTTTCTCAAGGATCTGTGTTACTTTAATAGCAGTCTTGTCTCTCTTGACATACTGCTTCTGCTCTCCTGCTACTCCAGCTCTGATTCCTATGGGCAACTCACCTTGAGATATTTCTCCTTATTTCCTTCTGCCCCCGGACTGATATTTCTCTTGTGGACTCACTCCTTCTATTGCTCACCTACCTCACTAGGTTCCCTACTAGGGATTCTTTTCTACCATCTCATAGTCCTGCATTCCTTGCTCACTGGTGTTTTCACTCTGCAATTACGCACTGAGTCAAGGAGAATACCATACAGCCCTTACAGATTGGCTGCAAGTCGGAAGATCCAACTACCACCGACTTACCATTCCACAAGGGTTTTTATGCCATAGCACTTTTCCCTCACTTCCTGGACACAGCCGCCACAGCCGGCTTCCGTATTGTAAACTCGGGAGATCGGAGTGGATATGGCCTATCCACTCTAGCAGGGCCTATCTCTACAAGGACCGGCTTCGGGACAAGGTCAAGGTAAAGAAGAACAAGACCACACTAAAGGAGGACGATTCGCCATCTTCAGGTGAGGATTGCGAGAGGCACCGTCCTAGGAGCCAAAAGTATCTCCTGGTAGCTGTTGGCTTCAAGCCAATCAGGCTGTACTATGCTAGAAGCAGGAGCTAAATGGCCTCCAGCTCCCTTCAATTTCGAACTCTGGTATTCTCTGCTATCTGGATAGAGGGACAAGGAGTTTAGCCCCACAATTCAGCGCTGTATAACACGACTTGAATCTCCTGGGCCTTAGAGATCTTAAGAGGGACTGAAGCTACATTACCTTCCAGGCGAGAGGCAATGCTTGCAATTAAGCCACAATGCCGCAAGCTGGTCATGGTGCTCTTTTCAATTTGTTGAACCCATTTAAAATTCTTGGAAAGAGTCAACCCCAGATCGTTAAATGAGTGGACCGATTCCAGTAAATGGCTTTCTGTGGGAACAAAATCCTGAACTCTCGCTACCCTAGCAAGGAACTAACTGCATAGAATAATTTCTGAATTAAATTCTCCAGGCTGCTCTAACACCTCCACCCAACTCCCAATCCCTATGTGTTGCCTTATCAGAACATTTCCACAACATTGCTATCGACAGACACTCTGTCATCATCTCTAAATTAGAAATAATGCCCCTGCTCATTACCCGCCCACTCCCCATCCAAACTCCCTCCTGGTACAAACCTTTATTTCTTTCTCTCCCATCTCACACCAGGAGTTCCTCTCGCTCCTAGCACAAAGTTGCCCGTCAGGATCCCCTGAAGATCCTTGCTCGCCTTGAGAACCCAAAGGGTGTCTCATTTACTAGTCCCTGGGGATCTCTTTCTCAGGTGTCCAGGGCATGAATGTCGCCTTTGGAGCCAGACCCTTGTGTGCTCTCTCAATGGCTAAGTAGAGCCTATGTATATTCATCCAGGTGGACCTTTTGGGCATAAAGCCACATTGGTCTGGGTGGATGAGAGATGTTATCACATCTTGCAGTCTGTTGGCAAGAACATTTTGCTAGGATTTTGGCCTCGCCGTTTATAAGGGAGATTGGCCTGTAGGAGCTACTTATCTGAGGGTTTACCTGCTTTGGGGATCACTACAATGCTGGCCTTTCTCAAGTCCGGAGGGAGATTTCCCAGCTCTTTGGAGTGAAGGAATATGTTGAGCATGTGTGGCGCCACCTCACTACTTCCTATCTTTTTCCGCATCTTTATTGGGTACCCATTCGGGCCCGGTGTTTTCCCAGTTTGGAGTTTTGATAGAGCTGCCAACAGTTCCTCTTCTGTAATATCTGCTTTGAGAGGCATTTTTTTGCACCTCATTTAAGCATGGCAGAGTGATTTCTTCTAACATAGTGGTATCGATAGGGCTCATAGGGGCGCAGTACAGCTTTTCATAGTAGGTCGCGAAACTCTCTGCGATTTCTTGGTCAGTTGAAGCCTGCTCTGCAGCTTTGGTGGTAATGTACATGACTGTTTGTCACAAGTCTCTCCCCTTCTCACCTGTTTCTGTTGTGTACTTGCGACCTTCTGGGATTTCTTCTTCTTTACGGTCCGGGATTTGTATAGACCAGAACGCTGATCTTCGGCGTCCAGCGTGAGAGTAGCGGTTCAGTTTCCAGGAGCGTTCCAAAAGTCCAGGGTAATTCCAGGAAGTAATTAAGGTACGCTCGGAGGCACGGAGGACCGTGAATCGAGCGCGGAAGGTTTTTCCAGGAGATTGGGGAGGAAAAGGAACAGGAGGGAATTCAAGGGACTGGGAACAAGGAATCAAGCGAGCGCCCGATCGAACTCCGGCTAAGCACGTCCGACTACAGGTAGCGGTAGCGTTGAGATGCGCAGAGCCGCGGGGCGTGTCTCCTTTGTAGGATGAGCAGCGTGGAACGCATAGACTGATCCGGCGCATTCTGTTCCGGGTGGCCATGTTGGAAGGATAACTGCATGCAATCCCCTGCGAGTCAGGGACCAGGAGGTCCAGAAAGGACGTAGATGACGGTTCATGACACTGTTACGCTCACCTGGTATCCACGGGGACGCCACCCAGCCCTGGTTGGATGATTTGCACTCTCAAACCCTCTCCCGGTCCCTTGGTAAGGCCTCTGGTTAAAGATGGGTCTGCAATATAGTAGAGCTGGATTCAATACCAGATTGTCTTTGTTTTCCCACCTCCCTTGGCCTCCACTCCTTCCTCCCCCATGGGCCTTCTCCTCACCTTAATATTGTAGAAGGTGGATTCTCCGTCCTGCTCCTCGTGGCAGGGGCGCATAGATGTGGGGGGTGAGCAGCGACCAAGTTACTTCACTAGTGCAAGCTCCCATGGGAATCCAGGCTTGCTGCGACTCCGTAGGTTTGCTGCTTTACAGTCTTTATATGCAGTTCTTATGTTCCTCTTAGTTTGAATAATAATGTCTTGCTTCTTTCCTTTTAGGTATGGAAAGGTATTTTGGTGTTGTCATGCAGTTTGAAGATGAGCATGGGCCGGTAGGCGAAAGCGCGGTGTGCGCGATGCTGCCTGGTGAGTAATGCGCGATGCGCGGCGCTGTTTCACCTTTTTATATTTCTAACCTGTGTCTTTTCTCTCCTTGCAGGTTGCGATGTTCCTCGCCGAGCGCCGTAATGCTCCAGCAATGATACTGACCAGGAGATGACTACCCACGTAAGAATTGTGTGGCTTTCTTCATTCGGGAGGAAACGTGAGTAAACGCTTACTAATGCTGTCTTTCTTTCTCCTCTTTCCAGGTTATGGTATTCCAGGATGCATGCAGTGCCGGATGATGGAGTTTGTACCTTCAGGTGAGTGGAACTGAAGTCAGCGGTGGATTGAAGACAGGATACTGTTCCAGGTAAGTTTTGTAGTGTTCTTTCTCTCTCTGCAGGTCCTTGGTTTCAGGTAAGCTGGCATCAAAGAACTGGACACGGTGAGCGTTACGCTGCCCACAGCAGAATAACGCAAAGCATGTTCTGCTGTTTGGGTGTAGTTTAAATAGTCTCAGGTAAAGTAGTCCAGGTAAAGTAGTCCCAGGCCTGCCACACCCAAAAGATTAGACCGCATAGCTCAGTTCCTTGTAACTGAGCCATGTGTGTGCCTCCATGTTGGCTGAACCCCTCCCTCCCCCCCAAGTTAAATAGTTCCAAGTAAATAGTCCCATTCTAATGTTGGTCTTCATGATGGTTATGAGCCTGGCACCAAAGGCGCCAGGACTGACTCCAAGAGAGTCTTGGATGAGGGTTTAAGGCCTTTGACCTGGCCCTAACTGGAAGGCTGACTTGCCAGTGAGGGCCAGGGGCAAGGGTCATGACACTGACCTGCCGATGCCCTTCGTCCCTCTTCTCTAACCATGCTAGCAATTTGCCAGCCTTGTCGCACGTCTCATATAGCCTAGCATGCGTTGCTCTGTGAGCTTGCTTTGCGTAATTCAATGTTATGTTCTGTAATTTCTTTTGTGCCAGTATTAGGGTTCTATTGTTCTCAGGTGAGGTCGTGTTTGTGTACAATGTTTCAGCTCGCCGCACTTCAATTTCAGCAACCTCCACATCTTGCCTATGTGCTTTCATATGTGCTGCTGTCCAACCAAGGATCTCACCCCTTAGAAATGCCTTGTAGGCCTCCCATAGCATCACAGGAATATCTGTTGAGCCTTGATTCAACTCAAGATATAGGGAAGCGGCCGATTTGGATTTTCTCCACCAGGTCAGGAAAGACCAAATAGTAATTGTTTAATCGCCAGGTTGGTGGGGACGGGGTCTTTCTGTTTCTAGAAGTATCAGTAATGGGGAGAGGTCTGAAATGCCTCGGGGGAGCAGGGTGGCCTCTGTTGCCTTATGTATATTTGCCACAGGGAGGAAGAAATAGTCCAGCCTAGAGAGTGATGCATGTGCTCCCAAATGGAACTAATATTTGCTCTCTGTAGGATGGAGGACGCGCCAAACGTCGCTCAGCCCTAGTTCTGAGGTAAAAGCAGCCAGCTTAGTGGGTATCTCAGGGTTCCTAGCTCTCATATGCGTTCAGTCATTTTCTACATTCAAGACCTTGTTGAAGTCCCCTCTGACTATCCAGTTGACCGCTACGTTATTAGCTAGGATGGGTGTAATATCCTCTAATAATAAGGTGGACATAAGTGTTGGGGGTGAATAGATTGCTAGAATGGCAAAGGTCTGATTCCATAGTGTGCCGTGTATATATATATATATATATATATATATATATATATATATACACACACACACAAATCTCCCCCCTGTGTCTTGGATTACATTGGAGATCTCAAAGGGAATATTTTTGTGCAATAGTATTAGTACGCCTCTCGATCCCATAGAGAATCCTGCGTGTACCGCTATACGGTAATTCGTTCTCTTAAAAAGGTGGCATGTTGTACCCGCCAGGTGTGTTTCTTTGAGGAACGCTATGTCTGGGGTGTCTGTATAGGAATTGTGTCACCAACCTCCTCTTAATACTATTACGCAGACCATTTACGTTCCACGTTAGGAGCCGTAATTGTTTGTATTATGCCCAGCCTGAGCCATCATATGTCATTTAAGCGCATATTTATAGCATGTCACATCTTCGGTGGGAAATATTCCATTTTCCTTTGATCTTGTGTACCCATGTATCACTTGTCTTGTGCTGACAATTGACTTATGCATACTTTAACAAGTCCCTCCTCCCCATACTCCAACCCAAACTGAAGCATCTGTTGCTCAATTAACTAAAGTCAAAAAAACAAACAAATGAGTACTCTACATTCCATACAGCCAAGTCTGCAAATATCTCTATGCTCTAGGTAGCCAGGGGTGTTACCTATTTTATTCACGGAGTGACTGTATTGGGGGTTTGTGCAGTCTGGGGCCGCCGGCTGTTTTGAAAACGGGTTCTGCAGCAGCGCTGGTAGACCAATTGAGTGGCATTGCTTTGTTCCACGTCACATATCAACTTGTATGAGTGTTATCTCTTTCGCTTCAGTCATTGCCTCCGTTTGGCAGTGGTTCTATTTCTTGTTGCGGGCGCTTGGGTGGTGCTCTCTCTCTGGTTGTGGCCTGTTTCTGCTGGTGTCTCACCTCCGGTTCGGTCTCCAGTCGCCTTCTAGGTTTCTTTCTGCCCAGTTCCATGCTGCTCTGGGGTCTGTGAAGTGCACAGTCGTGGCATTGTGGAGTATTTGTAGTTGTGCAGGGAACAAGAGTCCGTATTTTATGTTGATGGCTTGGAGGCGTTTTTGAGTGGATCAAATGATTGCCTTGCTTTCTGTACCTCCCTGGTGAAGTCTGGGGGGGAAAAGGCGATTTTTTTTGAGGCGTTGTAAGTTGTATGTTGCCCTTGGTTCTGGCCATCTGTAGTACGGTGTCTCGATCTCTATAGTTCAGCAGCTTTGCTATCACTTTGCATGGGGGAGCTCCGGGATTTGCCTGCCTGTTGGTATGCGGTGAGCACGTTCAACCGAGAAGAATTTTGATAGGGACTTGGGTGCAAATAGATCTGCAAGCCATTGTTCTAGATGCCTCATGCTTGGACCTTTGGATTTTTCGGGCAGTCCAAGAATCTGGATATTGTTCCGTCTTGCTCTTCATTCTCCCTCTTCCACTCGTTCTTCCAGGTCCTTGAGGCGTGCCAGCGCTCCAGTCATTTGGTGGTTTACAGTTCTCAGGCCATCCTCCCGTTTCTGATATGCGGCCCTCAGCCTCACCCGTGCGGCCTGTTAGTTTCTGCAGGTCATGGCGCAATAGGGATACCTCTGTACTTATGCCATTTTTTTTTCTCCATTGAGGTCCTTGAATTGGTGATAGCGTTCATAACATCCCTAAGGGATATACCCTATTCCGCCATTCCAGGGGGTCGCTAGATTTGACCTGCTCGGGCGGGGGAACTTGGGTAGAGGTTGCATACTGTTCCATTTTGCTCTGCGTTGTCGCATTCTTTGCTCTCTTTACCCATGGCGTTCAAGTTCGAGATGATTTGTAGTTGCCTCTTACTCACTTAGTCTGTGGTTATGCAGCCGTGCAGGTCAGTATGGTGCTCACTCTGGGCACAGCAGTTAGGCAAGGCACCTTCCAGTGGCCGCAGTTTAATCCAGGATCTCTTGTAGATTAGCCAGGCAGATCATTGGAGACTTTGTTTTGCTTTTGCAGATGCATTGGCCATCGTTTGCCATTCGGAGCTGCCTTTAAGCGCTTGGTTGCGGTTCTGTAGTGACGTTAGAGCCACAAGTCTTGGGTTCTGCCTCGCCAGGGAAGTGCATTTATAGTCTGTAACTTCGCTTCTGTTCTTTCAGTGTCTTATGCGGTTTTTTTTTTGCTTGTCTTTTTCGTGATTTCTTCCCTTAAAGCCGCTAAGATCTCGCTTCTGCCGTCACATCCTTTCATCTCGTTTCACTGAAGCTTTGTTCAGTTAGCGCCCGGGGGGGGGTGTTTTGTTGATCCTGGTTCAAATGCATATGCCGGACTCATACAGTGAAGGATTAGGGCCGCTTGGCACCAAGTCTAGCAAGCCAATATCTCAAGTGCCTCTTTTAATGGGAGACATGTTCATTTTGGATGCCTCCTGAGATAGTGCGTTTAGAGCTGATGCTGACAGGATGTTTTGCTCACTAAAGTTGTGTAGTTTCTGCTGTGCGTGCCATCCAGGGTGGCGCACCAGTTGGTGAGAGGCCTGTCTCTTAACAGAAGGCTGCCTGCGTTGATAGTTCAGGCCCACAAGCAATTGCAAACAAGCAGGCCGCGTCTATTCCTGCGTGTGATGGCAGACGGGGATCTATTACCAGGGTGGTTGTTCCATTGGGTTCGTCCTGTGCCCATAGCTTTGAGCCACAGTACCTCTGTACCGGGAACCCGATGCGTTGGCCTGATGAGTTATGGGGGCATCGTATGATTCACACCCCTCTTTATACAATCATATAGGCAGTATAGGTATCTCACCTTCCGTTTCAGTTGCACGTGGTATATAGGGTGCAGATCGCTTACCGAGTCCTAGTGTGGGTGGTTGGAGTCCGGGAATGTCGCTACTGCGTATCTTAAGTGCCTGGTAGTGCGGTTCCTGTACCTTATTTTTGGTAAAGAAGTGTGTGTAATTTGGCAGCTCCAAACCGCTCTCTATTGCGGACGCTGCATATATCGCCGGAGGTCCGGATCTCCTGCAGCTGGAGTGCTCGTGGGTGGGGGGGGAATCCAAGGTCCTTTTGGTGTCCCCAGTCGCGCCGTTCCCAGGCATCCGCAGTTGTGGGCTGTAGCTTTCTATGTGTTTACCTCCTGGATCGCTCGGGCGGGAGGTGGCACAGGTTCTCTGGGGTGTTCGTATCCTCCGTCCGGAGGGGGCACAGGCCGTGCCTTTCACTGTTTCTGCAACAGCCAGAGATTCTACATCAGAGGGGACACCTCAGCATTTTCAGCAGAGCCGCTCCAATGCGGAGTGGAGTGGAGTGGTGCCGGGGGCGCCAATGTCCTTTCGCTTTTGTGGGCTTTCACACCATCCGTTCACAGCGTTGTGCAGCGCTGGAGTTGGTGCTGGCTCTCTGCGATTTCACCGTAGTGCTGGGGTGACAGCCGCTTTCACAGGACGCCTGGGTCAGTGGAGCCGATGCCGTACTGCGTCCCTCCCGCTCAGGTCACAGTCTCGGTGGCCATCTTGTTCGGGACGCTTAGTCAGCCGCCTCTAATTTTCCTCGCACATATCTCTGGAAGTGCACACCGGTTTCAGTTCACAGTGCAGCGGTCCGTTGCCAAAGAGTTCCGCCGCTTGTGGAAGCTATTTTCTTGGGTTTCAGAACATCGATTGTCAGGATAGTAGCAGGATTAAGCTGACGGCCAGGGAGCAATGGGGAATCACGTCCTCATCGCACGCCTGCTGGCCACGCTCCACAAGAGAAGGATTTCTTGAACGTTTATGATTGTGTTGTGGAATTTCCAAGACCAAGAGACACTGGGCCAATACCATAAGAGAGAGTTAAAGTGAAAGTCGAAGTGGTCCTTCAGAGGTCTATGGAAAAAGCCTCGCACATTCGAAAGTCTTCGAAATCAGTGAAAGCTCTGAGCTCGACCGTGGGGAGACTTGGAATATGAAATACATTAGGGGAAGGCAACCCCTAACCAATGTGAATGAAACTTGGGGAAGGGAACCCCTGCAAGTGCTGTGATTGTGAGGTCAAAGCCCGACGGAGGGAGATCTATGTGGAATCAGGTACTTTAGGTTGAGAGGTCCGAGCCCGACGGAGGGAGACCTCCGTAAACTTTTGTTGAACTGTGAAAGAACTTTTGGAAAACTGGAATAAGAAGGCCAAGCAGTCCTCGACCCACGTTTTGAACTGCCTTTGTTTGATAACCTGAGCCAGAGTGTGTCATCTTGTTTACGGGGGCCGCCTTACCCTGTGCTGTCCAACGTGGGGAGGAGAGCTGACTCGGCCACCATGATCCTTTATGTTATAACACTGACTTTCCCTTGCATACACGTTCCCGTTTGCACACTTTTTGTATAAGAGATCGGTCAGGCATTAGGGTTTGTTAGTATAGGACATTTCTGATTTGACATCGACTGACTAGGACTGTGTTTTCTTTATTATTTGATGGTAGAGAACACTCCCATCATAGCTATAGGGCAAAGTAGTTTTTCCAAACCCCAAGAAATTAATAAAGGTTTTGAAACTTGTAGCTCTTGTCATACTTGTGATACCATGCCTCCCTTACACCGCCCACCCTCCTCAAAAACACCCTAGCCTCAACCTGTGCAGGCCGTATCGCACGCCAAATCCTTAACTACTCCCTAAATCAGGAACATTCCCAGAAGCCTTATCTCCGCTTCTGATCGGATCTTCGTTCCGAAACCCAGGACCCGCTCAAGGCTCCACGAACACCTGAAAGAGAAAGCAACACGTGTTATAGCAGGCAAGTCAACAAGCCCCAGAACGCTGCCGAAACAAGGGAAAGCAGCGCTCGTACTAACCAAACATCAAGCTAACAGCAAAGTAGCCACCAGCAAATCGTACGGGTAAAACAGGGAGGAGGGAAGGAACAAGATGGTGCATACCCTAATACCTGTTCTCGCACGCCAGGAGCTGACACGCAGGCACTGCTATCCAACCCACGTCCCAGCTGAGGCATCAGTACAGTACCGAGGCTCCAGGCGCTCCTGCAGCGACAAGGCAAGCGTAATGGGCAACAACCTCCTTCAACCCTCCCAATCAGGCTTGAGACCACTCTGAGGAACCGAGCCCTCCCTAGTGTTAGTTTGGGATGGCCTAAAAAGAGCAGCGACGCGTAAGGATGTGCTGTACTCCCTGACCTCTCTGCCTCCTTCGATACTTAACCACGCCATTCTCCTAGCAAGGCTACACTCCCAAGACACTGCCCTCTCTTGGATCTCCTCTTTCATCTCTAATCACTCGCAGATCATGCTCTTCCACGCTTTCTCCTCTACCTCCCGATCAGTACCAAAAGGGGTCCCACAGGGAGCATCCCTATCACCCCTCTTCAACATCTAGCTGAAACCACTCTCCGCGCCCACAATCTCAGCTGCTACAACTATGCAGACGATACCCAGATCATCCTTAAAATGTAAAAATCGCCAGGCTCCAACTCTCTAGATCTGTCATCATGCCTCTCTGACATTGACTACTGGATGATGACCAATCACCTCATCCTCAACCTCAACCCTGGGAAGACAGAAATCCTTGTCTGCTGGAAAACGGCGCTCCTTCCCCAACCTATTCCCTGGCCCCACTCTCTGGGCCCCACCCCGGCAACCTCCATCTCGGTGAAAAACCTTAGATACACACTGGACACAGACTTATTCTTCTCCAAACACATCAACTCTGTATCAGAACCTGCCTCTTCCACCTGCACACCCTCGGGCATATCTTCCCATACCCCACCTATCCTCGCCGCTTCTCTGCCATCATCTTCTCCCGCTTATACTATGCAAACTGGCCCTATCTACGTGGATCAGTGTTTCAACTAAGGAAACTGCAAACAATACAAAACGCTCCGACCCGCTTTCTCATTAGCCTCCCTCCCAGAGAACACACTAGGAGTCCTCCATTGGCTCCCTATTTGTTGACGCACTACTTTTAAAGCCATGTGCATCACTCACTGTGCCATCCACAACACCGGCCTGGAATTCCTCCAAGATAAACTCGCCCGCTACCACCCCTCAAGGACACTCGGATCCAGCACACCATCTCTCCTAGTTGTCCCACACTACAATGGCAACAGACTGGGTGGATTCTCCTTCTCCGTCTAAGCACCAATCAACTGGCACTCTCTGCACCTGCAGATCTGCAACATTGATAATCGCCTGCATTCAGAAAGGCCCTCAAAACCTGGCTCGGTCCCCCCCCCCCCGGAACCTTCTCACAGTCTATACTGTTATTATGCAGACAGAAACACTGACCCAAAACCGACAACACACCTATCCACCTAAACCTCCATGGATGCTGGCAGCACACTGTGATAATTTCGGCACCCCACCCTCATCCCCAGACAAACGCACATTACTCCCCCATCCCTACGGGCCCCTCTCCCATGCTCAGGCTCTCAATCTAGGGAGACCACAACTGGCGAGGCCAGTCAATCGCGTCAGACCTAGGTAAAAGACTTTGAAGATGAACTCCACCCGAGTTTAAATTAAGTATACCTTGCATCACCTCTCGGGACACAGGCACAGCCTGTGAAGGCATCATGAAGCAAGACAAACGGATTCAATCAAACTCACTTTATTTAACTTCAAAATAAGGATGGATGTAGGCCTAACTTGCCCTAAGATAAGGAGGGATTTCCCCACCTAAGGGAATTAAGGACAGTCTGAGTCAGAGTTCAACGTAAAAGTCTGTCCAAAACCTATACTTGTCCTCAGAGCTAAAGCTAAAGAATGTGTAGGGATGTCAGCAATAAAACAAATGGTGTTCCAAGCAAAGTTCTGAGCTGCGTCTTGCTCCTGGCTTACTTTCAGCTCCCTTTTCCAGGTTCAGGACAGTTCCACAAACATATTGGGGTTCTCTTCCCCAAGTTCAAGACTCATAGTTCAAACAAAACAAGGTTTAAACTCTTGATTCCTCCTTTCATTTGCTCTCCATGCCAGGCCCTCGGTCTAGGCGCAGTTGACGGACCACACAGTCCACCCATCTCAGATCACGCAAACGATACCCCCTTTGATCAGCTTTTGCAACAGTTGTCCACTGCTTTCCCTTGACAGGGAAAAGTACTTTTTGTATCGGAAGCTTGCTCACCCTTCACTACTTGTTACTCGCCAATCCAGTGAATGGGTGAGGCAAGGAGAGAGGAGTCTTCCTGATTGATTGTAAAGCCCAGGTAGTAAAACCTGAGCCTCCTGTCAAAGGGAAACTCTTCTCTATGATATGTCTCACTGCTGAACTGATAACAGACAGGCGGAGAAACCGATCACCTAAAAGAGCGGGAATGATACACCACCACAGAACCAGCTGGAAAGAAAAGAATTCCCAGGTCAATATGTTGTAGATAGGAAAGTCTGTATAACAATTAACACTGCTATATATCCACCTTTGCCAACTGTTCCCCTCCCTGCTAGTGGATGTTAACTGGCGTGATATTAACCCTACAAAAGTAAAAGGAGATTTGCTAGTGTTCCTGTAGAATACAGAAGCAATACAGGCAACGATGTGTAAACAGGGAGGTCTTAACCTTATAGCAAGTGAGTATTGCGTAATGGTGTTGAAAGTTGGCCAAACAACAACATCAGGAGAAAATAAAAAAAAACGGAAGGTTAGTACAGGTGGACTAGACCCGAGGGGCACACTAGGATTGGGTAGGTGCACTGGCAGCAGGGCGTCCTCATGTGCACACTAAGACAAAGCAATCCGGGCAAACCAAGACAAAGTCAATCCACAGAGATTCCAAAGGGATCCAATAGTTTGGAAAGAGGCAGTTCTTGAAAACAAGTTCAGTAAACAGTGTCCATGTAGAGAAGGCAGAATTTGGTACACGGGAGTGTTATACAGACCAGGAAGTCGCAGGAGCAGTCTGTATGCAAGGCGGGGTTCGGTACACAGGAGAAGCAGATGGATCAAGACACGTAGCAGGAGCAGTCCGTATGCAAAGCTTGGTTCAGTACACAAGATTAGCAGGTCGATCAAGACGCGTAGCAGGAGCAGTCCGTGTAAGCAAAGCGGTTTGGTACACAGAGATCCAAAAAGAGGTAAGGCACACAGAGTAGAAGACAGAACTTCAAGCCGGGAGCTAGCGTTCAGCGTGTTGAGGAGGCTTATGAGTCATGAGTTGAAACAAGGCTCTGAGCGTTCATTGGTGATAGCGAACACGTGTCACAGCGAGCCACTGCGGAATCCGAACTCTTTCAGCAACCTCCAGGCACTGTAGTCTGTTTCCATGGCAACCTCCAGTGCCGGAGAAACGGAGCAGCACAGAAACGGCGTATGTTTTGATGAACAGCTGTAAAATGTATGTTTACCAGGCTTGATAGACGCATGTCTTTTGGCAAGTGCCATATGGGTCTGCGGCGGTGGAACTCTCCGCCGAGGTGTGACACTACTTGATTATGCTGGTGATACTTGTTTCTCTTCTCACACCCTTCTTGGGATTTTACTTGCTTTGCCAACACTTGTATTTCATTCAACTTGCTTTGTGGTATTTGCCACCAGCACCACGTTGCTTTTGTTCCTTTCAAAACATTCTCTTTGTTTGCTTTATCTCTGTGCGGAATTCAGAAATGCTTATTCAATCAAACTATCATGTTGCTTCAATTCCGTATGGTGTTCAATTATGCTTTCAGTTTGTTTGATATTCAAAAGGATGCTTTTGGAACTCGCACACATTAACTCAAGGTTCCTTCTTGCACTTCTGCTTCATTCGATTTCGGGTCTCTCAAAACACATCAACAGTCTTTCTGTATGTTGCCTTCATGCATTAGACTCTTAGCGTAGAGCATGACCCCTTCTAGACCACCCATTGTTCCCACTGGTGTCTTGCAGGTTCAACAGTCTTTTCGGTATTCTTTTATCTGTATATGACCCTCCTCCTTAATGCGGCTTCTGCTGCTTGTTCGCTGCGGAGATCCAGCTGCCTTTCCCACTTGTTACACAGCTTTGGGTACACTTGCCAGCCTTGTCTCCGCGGGAGGTGCAGCCCTCTCTGGGCAGGTGAGCGTTCCGACCCTGCGAAGCAGTTGCTTCGCCTCTGGTCCTCTCGCGGCCCCTTCTGCTCTGTCTTGCTGCCTGCTCACTCACTCTGCTCTGCCTCGCCAAGTCCAGGTTGCACGCCGGTTCACTTCACTCAGCTCTGCACAGCTCCTGTGTTTTTTGTTGTTAAATAGCAGGTGACATCAGCATCGTAACGCGATGACATCACCTCCATGAAAAGGAGACTTTCGGTAAGATTTTTCATTCGTGAATTATGCGAAATTGAATGGGTTAGACCATGCACCAACATTGCCTGCTTGCATTTAAATGGATAAATCCAATACCTTTT
This sequence comes from Ambystoma mexicanum, assembly GCF_040938575.1. Classification (NCBI taxonomy): domain Eukaryota; kingdom Metazoa; phylum Chordata; class Amphibia; order Caudata; family Ambystomatidae; genus Ambystoma; species Ambystoma mexicanum. The sequence continues at coordinate 1,466,385,166 of NC_090931.1, read as the reverse complement.
TGTAGTATTTTTGACTGAGGGAAAGGGTCACCATTCATTGACTGGGTTATCTTTTGGGAAGTACGAGTTCCAACATGCTTTGCGCATGGTTCATGGAGGTGATGTCCTTGCCTTACGATGTGGACGTCACCCGCTATTTAACAGCAAAGAAAATGGTGGCCTCGAGCAAAATGCACGTGGACCGCCGGCGTGATTCCTGACCGGACACCACATTGAATCAGTAAGTACTTGGGAGGGGACAGTATATTTTAATTTCTTGGCACTCAACAAGATAATTAATTCTATATATGAGTGACCAAGTACTATGTCATTATGATAGGGGATCTTTATTGTTACAGGAATCTAATCTACATTGGTCTTGACATACACTACTTCTAACGGCTCTGACGCCTTAAGGGTTTTAAGGATAATTGGAATCACCCATTGGCTACGATGTAAGCGATCCTACATTAACTCACATCTATATATATCTGCCAAATAGATTGTGACACAGTAATACAACCCACAAATGGAGGGAAGGAAAAGAGATTCTAATTGAACCGCAGGCATAGATTGTGATTTCCTAGCGCTCCCAACATGGCACATGATGGACTACTTCTCGTAAGGGAAGGCACTCGGCCATCTACCATTGATTTAAATATCTATGGGAATACATTTTAACGTAATGTTGATTGTGGACTCTTTGTTGAACCGTGTTTGTTCATTCTATTTAATGGACTAGGTCTGATCATACAAAAACATTAGGTGCCTATTCAATTCCATTTTCGGTTTATGACTTATTGGCAATAGACAATACGACTACACAATGGGGCGGTGCACTTGATATCTACCTAATAGCACCTTACGTCATATATTTTCGAAAGAATACATTTGCGCTCGACTCACACATTGGTGCAGCTATTAAGCATGGATACCCCAAGAGGAATAGATACAAAGCGAGGCATGCTGGTGCACATTTCACACCGCTATCTCCATTACACTGCATTGGAGCATTACTATTTGAATTTAACAGCACATGAGGATGCATTGTGGGACTTACCTGCTACTTACTGGTCATGCAAGATTCTTTGCATCAGCCGATGTAAGATGCATTGGAGGACTCAACTGCTATTCACGGGTGATTTTAAGATTTTCTTTGATATCTTGTGACACTAAGCATGTTTTATATTTCATACGTTTGATTTTTCTTTCCATTTTCGCAACTCCCTAATTTGGTATGTATTGTCGATTATATTAACTGTAACATACGCAAAGTATCTTTTGATTTTTTTTTTTGTTTTTTGTTAAATGATTTGGAAATCATGCGGTTTACTTTCAAATGTTAAACAAACAGCCTTGAGAAAGACAGAAAGTCGAAACACTTGTTGGCTGTTAACTCACCTTTTGACGGTGTTTGCATTAGAGTGAAAAAACAAATATTTTAAAATTCCCCAAATTCTTAGAAAATTGTTCACAAATGTTATTTTTGCTTATAATCAATTGCCATTATTGTACTCCCAATACTCTATCTGAGAGTTTGTAATTAGAGTTCTTTACTTTGTGGTTAAGCACAAAGTGCCAGAAGTACGCATACACAATCTAAAATGCCTACACAACATCTAAAATGCCCTCGTGCTTTTCTTTTTTTGCAATTTCAACGTTGAGTAGTGTTCATCAACTTACAAGTACATCATTCAATGTCTGTTCCAGCAATCATTTCCTTAATATGCATTCCATTCACGGCTTCCTCACGCATATATCAATGACTCCCCATTAGGTAGAACAAATAAAAGAATCCTCGGAGAGGAAAACAAACATATAAGAATCGAAAAATCAATGGGTACTCAACTCAGCATAAATCATATAGTTAAACCTTTCATGTGAGTCTATATATGTTTATAGCTTCAGGTCGGTGAGGAACTCTTCTCCAAGCTGTACCGCGCCCTTGGAGGGGAGTAACAGATTATTGGCCACCCTATATTAGCGAGAAGGAGGACATCTTGTGAGGCCTGTGGTGGATGCTTGTGTTGTCAAATGTGCTCACAAACGTAATAAGTGGGGCCCATTCTGACAAGAACTTTGCTGCCATACCTTTCATGGCTGCTTCAATTTTAGACATTGCCACCACATACCACACTTTGTCCCACCATTCGTTTATACCCAGTATGTCTCGAGATTTCCAATGTTGTGCGATAACCAGCCTAGCTGCCACTAAGAAGAGGTTGATCAACTTGGAACTTTTCGCCAGTAATTTGTAATGGCCTTGCATGTCTTCATTCCCAAGGAGTAGGACCAGCGGGTCTAATTCTAGCTGAAATCCACATCTTTTATCTGGGCGACCACCCTCCGCCAAAATGACTGCACTTGGGGACATTTCCACCACATATGATAAAAGGAACCCTTGTTAGCCCTCGACCATATATTAAACCATGCAAGTGGGGACCTTGTAGATAGTTGGCAGTTTAGCATGTGGGGGGGGTCACCAAAAAACAGGTCTTCAAATATGGTGGTTTCTCTTTCCCCTTGTTGCGCTATTCGTGGTTGGGTGACCAGGTGAAGTAGTTGCAAGTGTTCAGATCTGTCCCCTTCCCCAACCCCAAAGGCCTGTTTACACTCCTCAAACGAGAGAGGGTTGTTGTTCTGGAACAGTTGGCCTAATGTATGTAAGCCTCCTTCTTTCTAACGGGCGAATCTCCTCTTCTCCAACCGTGGGGAGAGCTCGCTGTTGCCCCATAGCACCGTCCTGGGTGAAGGCTACGTGGTAACCTTATACTTGCACACTGTTTTATCCCAGTATTCCAATGTGAACTTGGAGGATGAGAGAGCCCTCTCGCCCACCTTATGAACCTTGGGAGAACTCCAAGAACATCTCATGTAAGTGGGTCTTTGTTACCTCCTGCTCTATGTGGACCCAATGCTTTACTTCTAGAGTTAGGAATACTGTGTAACTGGTTAGGACCAGAGCTATCTCAACTGCATATAGATAACTCTCCACATCAGGTACCACTAACCCACCTTGGACGCCATCAGTGTACGTCTGGGCACTCTTGGTCTCTTGTAGGACCATATCAAATTGAATATCTTTGATTGTAGGTCCTTCAGAGGGGCTTTTGGTATTGGGACTGGTAATGCCTGAAAGACGTATAATAAGCACGGCAAAAGGGTCATTTTAACTGCGGTCATCTTCCCAAACCAGGATATTTCTGCCCCTTCCCATCTAATTCGATACTGTTTTGCTTTGTTAAACAAGGGAACTACTTTGGCTGCATATAAATCTCCAAATTCCGGTGTTGGGTTGACTCCCAGGTATTTCAGGGACTGTGGGGCCCAGGAAAAGGGAAGATCCCTCTGCAGTTGTGCTATCGTCTCTATCGGTTCTGAAATATAAGTATGGTCGATTTTTGTCAGATTAATTTTAAAGCCTGAGACCTCTCTATCTTTCCATTAATTTGACGATTTGTGGCAGAGTAGTGCTGGAATTCTGCATATTAAAGAGGAGGCCATCAGCTTATAAAGCCAGTTTATGGTGATGTCCCGCTATGTTCCCCCCAGAAGAGCGTACCAAGCGGGCCAGCGGCTCAGTGGAAAGGGCAAATGGCAGTGGGGATAGCGGACGTCCTTGGTGCGTCCCTCTGAATAGCCTGACTGGACCTGGGAATGCTCTGTTCTCCTTTATCCTAGTGCATGGCAGCACATAGTTCGCTATTAGTAATTTACAAAACCTCTGGCCTAGCCCAAACTCCTCCAGTATCTTGAATAGGTACGGCCAGTCCATGCAGTCGAACGCTTTTTCTGCGTCAATCGAAAGCAGGGCCAATTTTTTTCTTATGTCTGTGCGCCCAAGCTGATAGATCTATAGTACGTTGGATGTTATCAGATGCTTGTCGTCCAGGAATAAACCCTGTCTGATCAGGTTGAACTAAGGTCGGCAAGAAACTGGTTAGTCTTGCGGCCCTTCGGAAAAATTCGGGAGTTGTAGTTCAGGACCGCTATCGGCCTATAGGTCGAGCACAGGGCAGGGTCCTTGTTGGTTTGGCCAATAATGTCAAATAACGATTCTCCCATGGTGGGTGTTATCATACCGTATCGTTTCGGCAAAATAATTAAATATTGTTGCCATATGCGGGACCAGGCCTGCCGAGAATTATTTGAAGAAGGCTGCCGTATAGCCATCTGGGCCAGGCACTTTGCTACCTGGGAGAGAACGAATGGCCTCCATGATTTCTTACAATGTAATTGGTGCTTCAAGGGTTTGCCTCTGTTCCCCTGTGATCTGAGGGAGTTGTACCTGCTGTAGAAAGGCTTCTTGTTGGTGGGCCGTGGTGGGATTGGTTGCGAACAGTTCAGAGTAATACTGCAAAAGGATTCATATTTTTCTCATTTTCTAAAGTCCGTAATTGGCCTCCGTCATCTCTTAGTGTGCCTATCGCAGCACCACTCCGCTGGGCCCGAAGTTTATATGTTAATAGACGGGGTGCTTTATTAGAAGTACTAAAGTAAAATTGCTTTGTCAAAGCAGTTTATATGAAATATCTCATGCCCGTAGTACCTTTAGCTCTGCTCTGGCCACCTGAAGCTGCCTGTACGTTTTCCTGTTCCCATCCCGTTTGTACCGCGTTTCCCAGCCCTTTACCATCTCTTCTGCTGTTTCCCTCTGGGCTGTTAACAACTTTTTGCGAGCTTCAGCTATACTAATCAGCTCTCCTTGTAGCGTGGGCTTAAGGGCTTCCCATACCGCTGCTATCGATACCTCTCCTGTAAGATTTTCCTGAAAATATTGGGTGATGCGTTCAGACTTTCAGAAATAGAGAGGACTCCCCATCACCAGTTTGTTGTCCTACTGCAATTACTGTCACGTCTGGGATTTGATTATTCTGGAAGTGAAATTCAATTTGGTCAGGTTTTTGTTCTACCATGTGGCATGTGCCATTTAAACTAACATGGTTGACACTGTTTCAGTTTTATTGATCAGCAAGTCTGGGTCCAGAGGACCTTGTTTACACAATCTGGGAGACAATCTATGGAGGTTGTCATTCCCTAATAAACAAGGTGTGCCCTCTGGAGTCACAACTATGACCGGGTGCTTCAGCTTGTGTCGCTCAATTTTAATGTCCAAATCCGCAGTCCCCTCGACAGGAATTTCCTTCCTGTCGAAGTTCTGAAGTTGTCCAGGAAACTTCCCTCCTCACTTTCCCCAGGAGGGCAGTAATCCCCCAAATGCCGGACCAAATTTCTTTCCCCGATACCCGCCAACTCCCCTCCCCCCCCTCCCTTGGGCTGGAGGAGTCCACACATAGCCCAGGATGGGTCTATTTCCATTGTAGTGTGGGCTGATGTAGTCAGGGGAGTTAGGGGTCCCATTTGTGGGGTTACCTCCCTGGTTCCCCGTTTGGGATTGGCCCGAGGGCCTTCTGGGTTTGGGGTTGGTCGGATTCTGCGCGCGAAGTTCCCTAGGCCCCCCCCCCATCTCCAGATCTAAAATGGGGGCAACCTTCACCTCCGCCACCTTAGCAGCAGCAGGGGTGTTGGTCGGTTTGGGGCTTTTGCTAAGATTTTTATTTTCCAACGGCTTCTGTACTTCATAGATGCGCGTGGCTTGTTCAATGACCCAGTCTAGTGATCTTTTCTCATGAAAGTCCCTCACTAGCTGGGCCATAATGTACTTAGGGAGAGCATGAAAGAAGGTGTTAACAAATTCCTTACTGTCAGTGCGTACCCTTCTAGTGGTCTGCACAAAGGTGCGTTTCAATTCCTGAACACATTCTTCTGGGGCCTGGTCTTCCCCACATTGTAAGTTGTAGGCTGCCTTTCGAGCCTCTTGAAGGTTCCTATGAATGGAAAAATGTTTCAGGATGGCTGCCCTATAGGTGGACCATCTGGAATGGTTCTGATCTTCCAGCCCCGCAAAGAAGCGGGAGTACTCAGGAGAAAATGTCCACTTTACATACTGAATAGAGCTTTGGCTGCCCTTCAGATGGAAAGTCGCCATCATCTGCTCAAATAAGCTCAAATAATTCAAGGTGTTCCCAAACCGAATATTTGACATTTTTGTGGTAGGGCGTGATGACGCGCCTAATAGCTTTTATTTGTTTCAGGGGATCCTTGAGAAAAGCCCTCTTAACTTTGTTAGCCTTTTTAGTTCTTGTCACCCTGGTCCACTTATCCTCCGACTCAGAGGCACTGCTACCAGAGGTGGCTGTCTGGTCTTCTAGACTCTCCCGGATTATGCGAGCTTGGGAATGGCTGGCAGAATGTGGGGGCCTAGTTCCTTGGGTCCTGTGGTGCTCAGAAGAGTCTTCTGACTCTTCCTCTCTCCCCGGATTGGTTGAGTACCCCCGCACCACTGTCCTAGCTGGGAAGAGGTTTTTAGTATGCTCTGAGTGGGCCTAATCTCATGGAATTCCCCACCAAATTTCACTGCCTGATCTCTTGGTAAGTTATATTTTGAGGGGATTGTGTCTTCCGACGTATTTCAGATCTATGACAGGTAATGTCCACAGCTGTGCTGCTTCGGAAAATCTTTGGCGTCTGCGTCCTGCGTCGATGACGTCGATGCGCTGTCCCCGAGGACCTCCTCCGACGGCCGACGTCACCCGATGTGATGGTAGGATGCACGACGCCCATAGCCTCAGTTCTGTTTTTTCCGCGAACGTGTTCGCTCCGTGAATCTCGGTACGCCTCGACTCGGAGTTACTGTTTTCTTTCTCGGTTCGTTGAACCTGTTCGGTTTGTTTGTGGCGATGTCTTTCTCATCTTCGACCCCGCGTCCGGGCTTCAAGAACTGCGGGGACTGTGGGTCCAAGATGTCGGTCACGGACTCGCACAACGCCTGCCTCTGGTGCCTCGGGGAGGCCCACGATACGGACGACTGTGTCGACTGCCAGTCACTCACTGTGAAAGCCTTGCGAGAACGCAAGAAGAAACGGTCGGTAGGTCGGGTGTCTAAACCCCGGAAGTCGAGGTCTGCGGGGCTTTCCAGAATGTGGGGGCCTAGTTCCTTGGGTCCTGTGGTGCTCAGAAGAGTCTTCTGACTCTTCCTCTCTCCCCGGATTGGTTGAGTACCCCCGCACCACTGTCCTAGCTGGGAAGAGGTTTTTAGTATGCTCTGAGTGGGCCTAATCTCATGGAATTCCCCACCAAATTTCACTGCCTGATCTCTTGGTAAGTTATATTTTGAGGGGATTGTGTCTTCCGACGTATTTCAGATCTATGACAGGTAATGTCCACAGCTGTGCTGCTTCGGAAAATCTTTGGCGTCTGCGTCCTGCGTCGATGACGTCGATGCGCTGTCCCCGAGGACCTCCTCCGACGGCCGACGTCACCCGATGTGATGGTAGGATGCACGACGCCCATAGCCTCAGTTCTGTTTTTTCCGCGAACGTGTTCGCTCCGTGAATCTCGGTACGCCTCGACTCGGAGTTACTGTTTTCTTTCTCGGTTCGTTGAACCTGTTCGGTTTGTTTGTGGCGATGTCTTTCTCATCTTCGACCCCGCGTCCGGGCTTCAAGAACTGCGGGGACTGTGGGTCCAAGATGTCGGTCACGGACTCGCACAACGCCTGCCTCTGGTGCCTCGGGGAGGCCCACGATACGGACGACTGTGTCGACTGCCAGTCACTCACTGTGAAAGCCTTGCGAGAACGCAAGAAGAAACGGTCGGTAGGTCGGGTGTCTAAACCCCGGAAGTCGAGGTCTGCGGGGCTTTCGACCGATGACTCGAGGGGTGACTCTCCGCGTCGTCGTTGGAAGTCCGGTGGGTCTGCTTCCAGGAGTCGGTCTCGCCACTCCTCCGCATCTTCTAGGCATTCCAGGAAGCGCCGGCATAGGTCGCCTTCCCCGTCCTCTTCCGAGGACTCCTCCCGTCGGCGGGTCGCTTATCCCTCCATGCAAGCGACACCGGAGGAATGGGCTTCCTTCGGGAAGCAGATGCTAGCGATTCTGGAATCGCAGGGCATGGGTCCATCTGCGCCTCTGAGTGGGTTCGGTCAGCACCGGTCGAGAGACACCGCCCGTACGCCTTAGGGCTCGGGTGGTCGGCACAGCTCGCGGGAGAGGTTCCGCTCGGACAAGGGTAGCCATTCTCGCCATGCACGTTCCAGGTCCCGGTCCTCGACGAGCTCGAGACCGCGTGATCCTGTGCCGTCTTCAAAGAAGATGTCGACGCCTGTGGCGCCGAGGTCGTTGACGATTACTCTTGAGGTTCCGTCTTCGAGGGGGTCGTCGACGCCGTCGGCGCCCAGGCTGTCGAGAGACCCGCTCGGAGCTCCGGCTTCGAGGACTGTGTCAACGCCGCCGATGCTGGAGGCGTTGCAGCTGACGTCGATGCCGATTCACTCGACGTCAACTCCTTTTCTGTCGACGCCGACTCGCTCGGTACCCTCAATGCCTTTTCTGTCGGCACCGACTCGCTCGGCGCCCTCTACGCCTTTCGAGGCGGTGGTGTCGGAGGGGCCCCGTGGCACGGGGTTTGCCCCTAAAAAGGCTATGGCTAAGGTCCGGCACTGCTTTGGTCCGCAGAGGTCTTCCTCTCCCCACCTGGAGTACATTTCAGAGGGTGATGAAGGCTCTGATGGTGGTCTGGTTCCGGTTCCAGTTCCGGATGAACTTATCTCGGGCCATAATCCGTTTGATGACCTGAGGCAGTCACTGCATGATGCCAGTGGATTGGACACCTCTCCGGAGGTGGAGTTTTGTCGGCCGGAGCCTGGCACTCATGCCGATTCGTCATATCGGCGCCTTTATGTCTCAGGTTACCGAGTACTTGGGTTGGTCGGCTCCCCCAGGGGAGTTCGTTCAGGATGATCTCACGGACATCCTTGATCTTGGTCCACCCACTGACCAGGTTTTGCCTTTTCATATGGCTTTGCAGAGAAGGGTGGCGGCGGCTTGGACTGCTCCGGAGAGTCTCCCGGCTGTGAGCAAGTCTTTGTCGTGAAAATACCGTCCAGCCAGTAGCGACCCCTGCTACTTGTCTAGGCACGCCACCCCGGAGAGTTTGGTGGTGCAGGCGGCTATTGCCCCGGCAAAGCAGGCGTCGTATCCTACCATCCCTCCGGATAGGGATGACAAACATTTTGACGGCTGGGCGAAGAAAGTGTTTTCTTCTGGGGGTATGGCGCTTCAGGCGGCCAACTCCATATGTGCCTTGTCTCGTTTCACACACTCTGTGGAACTGTGTTGCATTAGCGGCTGATCATATTCCCGAAGGGAACGAACGGGATGGTTTCCTTGCTATGGTTCAGGATGGCAAGGATGCCATGTGTGAGGCGGGTTTGGACTTGGCGGATTGTGTCAGCCGGTCCATGGCGGCAAGCACCGTAATGCGCAGGCTTGCGTGGTTGGGGAAGTCTGGGTTCGCTCCTGATGTGCAGTCCCGGCTCCTCAACATGCCCTTTGACGGTGAACACCTTTTTGGCAGCAAGGCTGACGAGAGCCTTGAGAGGTTGCAGAACTCCAAAGCTGCAGCGAAGTTGTTGGGCGCTGCAGTTCGCCAACCTCCGCCTTTTCATCCTAGGGGACAGCAATGGAGGGGAGGTTCCTTTCGCTATTACTCGTCCTTCAGTAAAGCGAGAGGAGCTAGCAGTCAAAGAGGCCATTGTAAGAGTGCCAGAGGTGGAAATAAAGGTACTCGAGGTGCCAAGGCCGCTCGGGCAGTTGCCTCTTTGCCCTCAGGCAACGCCGCAGCCGCTACCACTCAGTCATGAGGCCAGGTCCCATGGTTCGCCGGTTGGGGGAAGGCTGGCGCAGCATCTTGTAGAGTGGCAAGCCATTACTTCGGATGTGTTCCTTTTCGGCAGAGGCCTCACGACAATCCACCAGGGAACCTCTCTTTGAAGAGTACGGATCTGCTCCTTGCGCAGGAAATTCAAGCCCTGCTGGAGAAAGGCACCATAGAACTGGTGCCTATAGCGGAGCGGAGAGGATAAAGGGATGGTATTCTGCTTATTTTTTGATTTCAAAGAAAGACGGGGGATTGAGACCCATCATGGACTTGCGCGGTTTGAACAAACTACTCAGGAAGGACAAGTTCAAGATGGTGACTCTTTCTCAAGTCCTCCAGGCCCTTCAACTTCAGGACTGGTTGGTGTCTCTCGACCTCAAGGATGCTTACTTCCATGTGCCGATCCATCCCAAGCACAAGAAGTACCTGAGGTTCGTGGTTGGCGACTCGCACTTTCAGTTTCGGGTCCTGCCGTTTGGATTGACCTCCGCCCCGAGGGTTTTCACCAAGCTCATGGTGGTGGTGGCAGCGCATCTCAGGAAAGGGGGGATTCACGTCTACCCCTACCTGGACGATTGGTTGATCAGGGGGAGCTCTCCCGAGCATTTGCTGGATCATCTGTCCGTCACCTGCCACTCCCTTCACAGGCTGGGCTTCTCCCTAAATTTAAAGAAGTCCCATTTGGCACCAACGCAGCGGCTCCAGTACATCAGAGCAGTGCTCGACACGTCCCTGGGGCAGTGTTTTCCTCCTCGGGTGAGGGCTCTTCACATTCAGCAGATGGTGCACAAGTTTCAGTTTGCCCAGACTCTCCCAGCGTCCGAGTTCTTGAGACTGCTCGGCCTCATGGCATCCTGCATTCTTCTGGTGCCAGAGGCTCATCTGCGGATGCGATCTTTGCAGTGGGCGCTCAAGCTCCAGTGGTCTCAGTCCTCCGGCAGGCTGTCGGACCCTGTTCAGGTGCCGCCCTCGGTAGCCCGGGACCTTCTGTGGTGGGCCGTCGAGGGCAATCTGATGAAGGGGCCCCATTTTGGCTGCCCTGGCCGGAGGTGACGATCGTGACGGACGCATCCCTCACGGGATGGGGAGCTCATGCCAACGAGCTGACAGTCAGCGGTCGTTGGTCTCTGTCGGAGTCCAGACTCCATATCAATCTGTTGGAGCTGGGGGCCGTCAGGCTAGCCCTGAAGGCTTTTCTGCCGACTGTGCGCGGGAAGAGTGTCCTGATTCTTACGGACAACAAAGTGGCCATGCACTACTTCAACAAAAAGGGGGTGGGGGGGCAGGGTCACTTCCGCTGTGCAGGGAGGCGATGCAGCTCGAGTTCTGGGCCATCCAGCAGGAAGTTTAGATCTCGGCAGTTCATCTGGCCGGAGACGACAACGAGACGGCGGACGCTCTGAGCAGGCAGAGCACGATCTCTCACGAGTGGGAGCTGGCTCAGGAGATTCTCCTGGAGATCTTCGCCCTTTGGGGGACCCCTCAAGTGGATCTCTTCGCCTCCAGTGTCAACCGGAAGTGCGAAAGGTTTTGCTCGCAGGAATTTCCTCCAAAAGGAGCCTTGCGTTCGTGGTGGAGTGGTCATTCCCACTGCTGTACGCGTTTCCTCCAGTCCCCGTCATCCTGCAAGTGTTGCGGAGGTTACGGAGGTTTGGTTCCCGGATGATCCTCATTCCTCCGGCGTGGGCCCGGAGGACGTGGTACCCGGACCTTCTCGACTTGTCCATGTGCCCTCCACGTCGTCTTCCCTACCAAGATGATCTGCTCTCACGGGAGGGGGGTCAGGTTCTCCATCCAGAGGTCAGATCCCTCAATCTTCACGCTTGGCTTCTGAAAGGTTGAGGTATAAGGATTGGGACCTCCCTGAAGACGTGATGGAGGTGTTGCTCTCGGCCAGGCGGCCGGCAACTAAGTCTCTGTACCGTTGCCGTTGGAGAAAGTTCTGCGACTGGTGCAGAGTTCAGAATGTGGATCCTTTTGAATGCGACATTCCCATGGTTTTGTCTTTTTTGCTTTCTTTGGCCCACAGGGGCTTGCAAGTGGGGACCATTAAAGGTTACCTGGCGGCGCTGTCCATATTTAAGCGCTTGTCTGAAGTGTGTTCCTATTTTAAGATTCCTTTAATTTCACAGTTTTTGAAAGGGCTCACTAATGTGTTCCCTCCGTCACCTTTTTTGGTGCCAGGTTGGGATTTGAACCTTGTTCTTAAGTTCCTTATGGGTGCTCCGTTTGAGCCTTTACATTCTTGCCCTTTGAGGCTGTTAACTCTGAAAACTGTGTTTTTAGTTGCGGTTACTTCTGCTCGCAGAGTGAGTGAGTTACAGGCATCTTCAGTTAAGCCACCCTTCACTGTATTTCACAAGGACAGGGTTGTCCTTAGAGTTCGTCCTTCTTTTCTTCCGAAGGTGGTTTCGGAATTTAATTTGAGCCAGAAGGTTGTTCTTCCGGCGTTCTATCCTCCTCCACATCCTGGTAAGGAAGAGGAGAGGCTCCATAGGCTTGATCCTAGGAGAGCATTAAGCTTTTATATCTCGCGCATGTCCCGGGTCAGAGTGGACGATCAACTGTTCATTGGTTACGCTGGAAAGCGTTTGGGACAAGCTGTGACGAAACGGACTTTGTCTCGTTGGATTATTTTAACTATCTCCGAGTGTTACCGCTTGGCGGGTAAGGACCCTCCGGCTGGCTTGCGGGCCCATTCTACCAGAGGAGTGGCTGCGTCTACTGCCCTGCAGAGGGGAGTTCCTATTCGTCACATCTGTGATGCAGGCATCTGGGCTTCAGTACATACTTTTGTACGTCACTATTCCCTCGATTCCATCAGAGGGCAAGATCTGGCCTTTGGCAAGGCAGTTCTCTATTTCGCTATTTTATTGGGCATGCTAAATTTGTATTCTAAATTCTTTCCCACCTCCTTGCTTGGTACTGCTTTGGGAGTCTGTCATAGATATGGAATACGTTGGAGGACCCAATCCCCTCGAAGAACAAGTAACTTTCTTACCTGGTAACGTTCTTTCGATGGGATGGTCCGACGACATATTCCATATCGCTCCCTCCCTGCCTTCCCCGCTGCAGAATTTCTTTTGCGATTGCAGCTTGCGTTCCGCAAGGCCTTGTGTGTCTGACTGGCAGAAAACTGGTGGCACACGTTCTGGGAAAAAACTATAACTGAGGCTATGGGCGTCGTGCGTCCTACTTATCACATCGGGTGACGTCGGCCGTCGGAGGAGGTCCTCGGGGACGGCGCATCAACGTCATCGACACAGGACGCAGGCGCCAAAGATTTTCCGAAGCAGCACAGCTGTGGACATTACCTGTCATAGATATGGAATACGTCGTCGGACCATCCCATCTAAAGAACTTTACCAGTTAAGAAAGTAACTTGTTCTTCTGAGGATGCATTTCTCTGATTCTCCCCTCACTGGAATCTCCCTGATCAGAGAAGATGGCCCTAGCACTTGGGAACCTGTACAGAGATGCCCGCCCATCCATTTCTGGGAGGCGCTGACCTATTAGCCCCATATTCCCCATTGGGTTGAAGTCTACCATCCCTGTGGCCCTTGGTTCATGTGAGCCAGTGGACATGGGGGTGGCAGAGTCCATGGAATTGAATAGATTAAGATCTCTGCTGCCAGGGTTCCTGAGGTTATGCACAGTGGTTTCCCTCTCCCATCTGACCTCATCTCTCTCAGCCCCTACTCCCAGATGGCATGCAAGAATCTGACCCTTTTGTTCTTCTATTAAGGCCTTACTGGTCTCTATTAGTTGATCCTGCATAGCTATCTGTCTATGGAGCCTGTCATCTTTTCACAGAGAGCCTCATTGTCTTTCTGTGCTTCCTGTCTGATTTGGGAATATTTGGCCAATTTTTGCTGCCGGAGGCTCACCTCTTGAGTTCTGTCCTTACTGGCCTGGTCATTCTTTGCCGGAGCATCTTCCACCCTCCTGGTGTGCTCTAACAACTTTACATAGTCCATTTTGAGTTCACCCAGTCCCTGAAGGGCCAGGTGATTTTCTTCCACCTTGGTTTTTAAATGGCTGACTTCCTGGCCTAAGGCGTCCCTTTCCTGAATTAGAGTGCCCCTCTGTGCAGCCAGGTCGTCCTCTGTTTTTTTAATGCACCAGCTTTCTGGCGCTCTTCATCAAACTCTGTTTGGGATTCAAGGTCTATAAGAATTAATTTATTATTTTCTTCTTTTAATTGGTCTATCTGGTCTTGTAAAACGACCATCTGTTCTGCGCAAACTCTATTAAAAGTTAATTGTTGCGCCAGTTTTTGTTGGCTCTGTTTTAAAGAGTCCAACCTTTCTTGACACTCTTTGCAGTGTCAGTAATTTGGTGTCTTTCTCTACCCTCTCTTGCTGCAGGAGATCCAGATCTTCTTTTACTTTTGTCAGGTACTGCCTAGTTTCACTCTCTGATTCTTGGATCTTTTGTAGCCTTTGCTCTGCAGAGTCCGGATCAGTTTGGGTCTTCTGTAGGGATTGTACTTGCCCTTTTTCCAGGTCTAGGTTTTCAGCATATTTTTCCTGCATTTCTCCAATGTGGAGGTACAGGTACACCGATAATTTGGCATTTTTACATTGCTCTTCTTTTACCCTTGGGGCTATATACAGTTCGCTAAGTGCCTGGTGTAATGGACCCTGGTCCTGCCATATATCTAATTCTGTGACAGTGGCTTGTTGTTTGATTTCCTGCAACCAAACATTCTCATTCTGCTCATCCCATTCACCCCTGACAAACAATTTGTGCAGTAGGTGTTCTTTTGCCATATTAATTTCCACTGGGTTCGCCATTCTGGAAATATTAATTTCCTTCTGACTTATCTCAGGGTTACTTTTACTTTGCAAAACAGGCCCAACTCCTATGAGTATTTCTATTGAAGGGTGTTTTTTCAGTGTACGCACCCGGCACGCACCCAAGTCAATGCCTAGCATACAATGCACAACTGAAATCCTTATTAATTTTTGTCTTAATTCTTTATTCTGAACGATGTACCACTCATATCACGCCCCTCTCCTGGAACCCCTTCCCCCACCCCCCCCCCCCGGTCTCCCTGAACCAGGAATCGGGCTGGTGTGCAAAGTTAAAATATGTATTTACTATTTAATCACACTATGTTTTAACGGCTATACAATAATCACCAATGGGGTGATGTAGCACAGAATAATCTCTTTAATACACAAGGAGTAATAATGAGCAAAACAATTCAGCACAGAAATAATACTTTTGTGTGTGTGTGTACAGATCAGATAGCACTGTGGTTAAAGGTTCCCCCTGCACACCTCTCAACCCCCCAATAGGCCAACAGAGGTAGGAGGAGAGAGCAGGTATTCAGGAATGGCAGAATTCAAACAAAATAACAATCCCACTTTCCCCCTGCAAACACCAGAGAAAACAGAATTGACTGTTAAGCTGCCTGAATGGCTTTAAAGTTATCTTTGAGAATGGATTGGGCAAAAACACTAAATATGGGTTAAATTGCTGAAATTGTTATAATTCTTATGGGAGCCGCTTTGGATAGTTGCACACAAACACTAGCAATGATTTACTACCACAAAAACTGTTTGAAATCTTAAAATTAAGGTCTGGAGCAATCATAAGCTGTTTTACACGTTGTAAGTATTTCCCTAAAACGAAATTCGCGGCAAACTTTTCACTGCGATAACGGGATAACTGATGCGGTTGTAGACCTGATTTAAAGCTGTGGATGTTAGCTACAAGCAGAAGTTGAATTTTTGTTTCTCGCACAAAAACTGAGGAAGTTATGGACGTTTTAGTGGAGGTCGTTTTTTCGAGATAGGTGCAAGAATGGACAACGGGAATGCGCTTTTAAAATGACAAATGGGATTTCTAACATGAGAGGATGACTATGAATAAAACGAATCCCCACAAGAACACAGTCACTTGATCAGGGCGACTGCCTGCCCGGGACTCTCCTTCAGATGAGAAAAGATCTGCGCAAAGATAGGAGGAAAATTGGAGGGCTTGGATAGAGAGTTCAGGCAATACAAAAGTACTCCTAAAAATGCAGGTTCTGAAGACAAGATAGGATGGATTTAAGATAGGGATTGGACTAAGCAGGGTACATATGCTAGTGACACAGTTCTATCTATAGATACTCACTAGATATGTTTCAAATAGAACCGTCAGGGATTCTGGTCGGGGATTCTAGTCAGGACAGACTGCTGGGCACATTGGATTTGGGCAGCGTCAAGGCGCTCTGGACACTGCACAGCACAAGACTGGATCTGAGCTGCAATGCACTCTGGTCACAGCACGGCACAGGACTGGATTGGATTTGCCCTTTCTGGTTCTGATGATAATTATTTCAGCAGGCAAGCAGTACAGCGCAGCCCGGCTGTATTTTAGTTCCCCTTAGGTTTGTGGGGTTGGTTTTGGTTCTAGAAATTGAGACCTAGCTGAAAATGGTTCAGCTATGCAATGGGTTCTGCTTTGCCACGTTTCTGGAGTCTGGAGCAAGGAAGATGGAAAGTTTGCAACAGGGTGCACCGCCAGCATTCGGATCGTGGGTGAATCTGTCTGTCCTTTTCTGCCCTCTGCTGTCTCTATTTATGCTATGATACAGGGGGGGGTGTGTGCTGGTTTAGCCTAAGCTCACCCCTTTCACAAGGATTGGTCAGAATCTACTCTCTGCCTTGATAGGAGGAGAAAAACAGGGTGTCACCTTTATAGTGTGGGTTTATGAGGCTTAGAGTCCACCCCTAGCCTCTTGAACACAAAATCTACTTTTTACACAATACATATTTCCACATGTGTAACCTCTATAACAACTAGACAGACAGATGACATATTTTGTACAGCAGCTACTCCTCCAAACCCTGTAGCTGTGGGATCTTGTGTCTGCTTTTCCCAGAATCTCACCCTTTTCATCAGGAACACAATGTCCCATTTATCAGCAAATTTCTACAAGTGTGCGCGTATAACGTGGGCATAAGTGTATAAAGTTCCATACTTCTAGCAGAAATACATTTGGTGTAAAATCACATTTTCTGCCGTGTACTTCCAAATTATGTCACACAATTTTGCTGCATTTTGAAATGTGCAGCCAAAATTTAGATTTCCAATTCCGTTACTGTTGTGTTTTTGACAATTTAAAGTGGCAAGTTATATGTATTTAAACAAACTGTTTGTTAATGTTAAAGGATATTGGTACCGTGCACTATCAACACCGGAGTGGTCCCCTGGCGGCTCTGAAAGAGGGAGAGGGGGGGTGGGTTAGTGGGAATGAGCTGGAAAAGTGCTAGATAGCAGTGATGTGCTGTCGGGAGCCTCAGCCAGGTGGGTCCGTTGGCGGGGCTCGGGGTGTTTTACGGTCGATAGTCGTCGTGTGCTGTTATGTTTATGTAAGTCTATGTGCAGTTTGCTTTATTGTTGCAGTTTAGTGAAGTTTGTGCGGTTTGCTGCGTTTTAGGCTTGTGGTTGTGTTTGGTTAGAGTTTGAGAGGAGTATGTAGATGGTTGTTTGTCTCCGCCTCTTTTTGTCTCCCTTCAGTTCAGGAGCAGTCTCCTCCCTGTTCTCTTAGCAGAGGCCATTTTACGACGGTCCTCACACCTTTGTAGCTGTTCATTGTTTCCTTCCCCACAGCAGACCAGGTTCTTCCCACACCCTATAATTATCACTAAGGTGTGATTTCCTGGTGGATGGAGCTGGAGGGAGAGGCCTTGCCTCTGTGAAGAAAGCTGTTATTCCAGTTTGGTAGCTTTAGACAACTTATTTTAACTGTTAATTCTGTTGCATTTTCCCTTAGCATACAAGCACAGCTAAATACTACTTCATGATTTTAAACCATGGAATCAAAACAATTACAAGATGGGTTACTCTTAATAACAGGCATCTTAACTTGCAAACATTTGATTTTACTTTATACATGTTTAAAGTTTTAATCCTGCAGGCCCCTGACCGCTGTCATTCAGACGGCCGAGGGTACTGCGCCAACATTTTTACAGATCCACAGAGCCACTTTTGCTGTAGAAATCCCTTGATGCTTTTAGCTTTTCAGGACATTGTAAGTTCACAATGGTTTCTTGCACTAAGTGAATTGTAGCACCCAGCAAGAATTTTGGTTGTTTGAGGGTGTTTTGTACCGACATTCTTCAGTTTCAGCAACAAAGAAAAAGGATTTAAAGCAAGATTTTGGGGTTTCCTTCAGCAAAGCACTGCTTTTCCTTCTGTACTCCATCTTCACATGTTGTTGAGCCCAGTGACATATTTCAGGAGTGCGATCTCGGTTCCACCACTGACAACATGCATGGCAGATTGGACAGCCATTTTTTTGTGCTTTGCAAAGCGTGATTTTCTGAGGTTTTGGCACGCACAAGGGTTTTGCATCCATTTTGATGTTTCCGGCACCATTAGAACACAGTGATGCTGGTGACAGGTTGAATCATCCCACACCACCCCAGGGTTCCCTTCCAGGATAGTCTGAACCAGGGACCCGACGAGCCCCCCGGCTTCGCTCACCATGCTGGCACCGTCCCTCCACTTCCGGAGCCCGATCCAGCGGTGGGCGGCCAGCATGGCTTCGGGCACTCTAGCGCCCCCCATCTTTTACTCTTTTTATGGGTGTTATTTTTTAGACTCTATTGGCAATAAGTGCCTGTTGCTGCTGGGTTGCCCTACGGCCTCCCCTTTTAAACTTTCTCTGGCTAACCTTGAGAGAACTCCAGTTCCCAAGGGTAGAAAGGATCTTTGGATCCCTTTTACATTTTGTAAGGTGAAACAAGCACACCCCACCTTATGTAGAGTGCTGGGGAGATGCAATGTAAATTGGCGACTCTGGCCCAGAGCCTGGTGAGACCCACTAGACTCAAGAAGAGCTGCATTTTGAGCCATCCCATGCGTTGCTGCAACCTTGCGTTGCTGCAATACCCCAATACCCTGGGACCTCGAGCCACTGTGCGGTGCACGGTTTTCCGAATCTCGCTGAAATTTCGTGGGTGTCCTGGTGGATCTCCAGAGACACAAATAGAGTCTGAACAGTCCCCAGAACAGAGTGCTGGACCTTTGTAACAACGACAATTCAACCACGATTTTCTGTCTACTTCTGTGCTCCTTGAAAAGGCGCTGCATCCGCAGAACCACATTCAGCGTGAGGAAAACCTTGCCTAGAGCCTTTTCCATTGATCCCTGCAGCAAGATCCCTTCCAAGGTCCTGTTTTCATCACCACGACAAGGAATCCACTAACTGGGTATTTGACTGCAGATCCTGAAGTCGTCCTGCTTCAAAATCCTCTTCAATGCTGCAGTACTGTGGTTACTTGGGTATGTACTTACCTTAAGTTTATTAGGATTTCTGTGTAGCTGTGGGGTGTTTTCTGTGATGGGAAGACCTCTCCAGTGCACCCAGTCCCACTGGTAGAATTCTGCTACGGTGTCTTCTCCGAAGCCCCTGGTCCCTTTTCTAACTCTAGAAGTAAAGTACTCCCCTGTTTGCCCAGTCTTCCTGAGGAACTCTGCTACAAGAACCTATCCTGACACTGTCTATTGGGCACTAGATCCTAGTAACCCCCCTTCTGCCACTGAGAACACCCGTGCTCCAAAAATAAGGGAAAGACTTTTAAGGGATTGGGCCTTTTGCCTAGAAAAGAAAATTAGTGATTGTAAGTTACTTATTCGTACAGTAGTTGGTTGGTAACAGTAACTCAAAGAGTGAACAGTTACAAAAGTAGTTACCTTGGATGTGTGATGCACTATTCCTAAAAGTATGGTTAACATCTTTATTTCCTTGCAAACCGTTTTGCCATTCTAATAGAAAGTAGATGTGAAGGTATATTACTCACCTGTGATCAAGTTGTGCCTCTTCCCAAAAGTAATGTGTTGGTGTCACCAGATTATTCCTGTTAGGATAATTGTACGAGTTTCCCCCAACTGGTCTTGCTTCCCCTGACCTGCTGTTAGCCTGGCCAGAATAAGTCTTTATTAGGTTGTTGTCTACCTAGAATAACTTTTAGTCATTCAGTAAAGTGTAACATTTGGTTTTGCTTTCCCCTGTACTGTTGTAGACAGACTCAGTCGTTTGGTTCTAACTGTCCATCACAAGTCATACCATTGCATTGTGAGGTTAAAAAAGTATATGGGTTTACTTTGTGATGCTGGAAATGCATCGGAGGGACAGGGCCTCCATATCCTTGTCCTTTACTGCTTTTTATCGTGTGTTCTGTCGTGTTTTCCACACAGGAGTTCATGTGGGACTCCTGGCGGTGCAGCTCTCTCTTTTGGTTTTGGTGAACAGACCCATGGGATACCCTTATGGCACCCATGGGTGGGGGTACAACCCTGTGCCCCTAGTCTATGGAGCATCCGCTGGTGGGTTTCCCGCAACCTAAAGACCAGACGCCGATGACTCGATGCCCTTGCTGGGCCACAGTTCTTCAAAATCTCTTTGCGGTCCAGAACTAATGTCACCGAGGTTGCCCGCACGCCTCTTCCTTGCAGGACGCCAACGCTCCGTCGTCAACGAGCACCGCTAGGAGCGAAGCTGCCACTTCACCGCCGTAGTTCACCCTGTTCTCCGTCAGAGGTTCGACGACCCGTGAATCCTGCCTTAAAGGGAGGGCACTCAAGAAGGGCCATCGATTCCCCGACGACGAACGCTACAATTCCAGGTACATTGGGGCTGTAGAACTATTGTAGAGGGAATTAAGACTCATAGAACAATACATGGACTGGGATTGTGATACATCTTTGCTTTACAGGTTGCCCAGGTGGGGGGACCTCCACTCAGAATTGTGCCTAGATGGTAAAAGCCAGTATTCTGCCAACTGTTCAACCATCTTGCTTTCCTTCCCCTCTCTACTGCTGCTTTCCTCCTTATTGATCTGTGTGGCATTTTGACAGTATAGTTGATGCACTTTAATGAGATTGGATAATATTTGTGGTACTACTTTAGAACTGTATATATTTACCATTGTTGATTTTCTCAGCACAAAGTGAGTTATTGTGATAGTGTAAATAACCTTGAATATTAATTATATAAAGACTGTTTTAACTAATAGTGTTTGGACATTCCTTTGTTGGGAATTGGGGACTACACTACTTAAGAACCAGCCTGCAGCTAGGCCTTGATTGCTTGACCATTGCTACCAAATAGAGAATCTTGGCTGGGGTCCTCTATGCCTCTCCTCTATCAAATGGAGAGCAGAACTACAGACAGCCCCCGCCCCCTCCAGTCTTTACATACTTACCTTGAGTTAGCTGTGTGCCATCCAAAAATAAGTTACAAGAGTCACTGCTCATCTCAATCTGTGTTTCACTGATCTCAAAAGCACCTGTAATTGAATATTACATACTTAGGTTTTAACTGTGTTATCACAAAAGTAGTTATAGGTTTTTACAGTGCCTGGAATAAGTGTTCCACTATTCACAAAAAGAATATTGTCCAGTTGACTGATTATGTGATTTGTACTGAGTAACTGTACAACTGGTAGGGTCTACTGCCCTTGCATTACTGAATGTAATTGTGAAAGTAACCATTGGCTTTTACTCCCCAAGAATGTGTAACATATACTGAATGTGTATGAAAAGGTTTGACTTCCGTAGAACTACTGTTAGGTGGTCCAAATGAGGTTTGTTTTGCTCTGTACACCTTCAAGCATATTGTTGTGATTACATATGTTTGATAGTACTTAATTACCCCTAGATTTATCTGAGCCTACTTGTATTTAAATAAATCCTTTATTTTTACATACATAGTGTTTCAGTGTTTCTTTGGGCCATTGGTATTACAATTTCATTTGTACTAATTCTACAGCTCTCTCTCCCTCCTAAGATAAGCCTGGCTGCACGGTCCACGCTACCCTGAACTCATGTGGTGCAGCTTTATACCAGGAGTGGAGTCTTGCACTGCCTCAGTTAAATGGTTTTAAAAACTGTCCTAACAATGAGTTATGTGTTGAGTACATGGTTTTTGTGGTCTACCTTTGGGATTGGTTATGTTCTGTCCATCGCCCTACTCAGACTTTGTTCAGCGCTGTCAAAGGTTTGGAGGTTATATGGGCCGGGTAAGTTAACAATCTGTTGTGAGTTAATGTTGTGCACCTTGCCACTCCCCATGCTTTCTTCTGTTAGTTTGTCTGTCTTGGTTTCTCTTACTCCTTTGCTTGCTATCACTTTCTCTTTCCATCCCCCTCACTGGGCAGTGTGATACTGTTTGGGTGGAAGTGGTGCAAGAGAAGGTGAAATAAGAATTAAAAGCTGCAGGAGCGTTTGTAAAGTGGCTGGACACTGCACACATAAACTGATGTAATGTAGGAGGATTTCACAACATGTTAATTTTGCAATTGGGGGCCTGGCTTGTTTGGAGGGTTTGTGGTCTTCATGGAGCCTATACTTTGGTGTTAAGCATGGAACTTGCCAGCATGCACTGGGTAGAGCAGCTCCATCAATGGTCCTGGAGGTAAATAGTAATTCATGAATGCTGTTCAAATATTTCTTGGCCTGAAATAAGCCTATGGACTTTGCGCTGTCGTTATTTCCTTCCATCTGTTCTAACTAGCAAGTTTACATGAATGTCGAGGCCCACTTTGCGTAGGTATAGCTGGTAAACTGGTGCGGGTCTTGGTACAAAACAGCATTCTCATCTTGTGGCAAATGTAAATCATCAAGTAGTTCATGCCCTCCTACATATGGCCTCATATATCATGCATGATTGTATTCTGTCATGCAGTCCTACTTTTAGGCCTCATCACACACTGATTGTTAAGGGGTAGCACCGTTCTTCTTTACATTGTTTACAGCTTTGGTCAATTAGTGTTTGAAAGTATGTTAGGTTAATGCTATTGAGTGTTAACATTGATGATGTAAAAGCGGGGATGTTACAGCATTTAAGAGCATTTTCTGGGCCTCAGTAGCAGACTCAGTATGCTGCAGGATTTATTCTTCTGCTACAAATGTAAAATGTTATTCGTATTTATTCGGCCAGAGTCGACCGGGTCACCTAATAGCCACATAAAGATCAACCGTTCAACCGTTCAGCTTGCATGTTCTTTGAGCTGTGCCCTTCTTTATAGGGTTGACACAAACTCTTGCCTCCAAATGAATAAATGCAATGAGCAACTGCAAAAGCCAATAGCACAATGGCACCCCGGCACACTTTGGACAGGGCCATGGAGGGTGGGGGAACTAGAGAGTATCTGGGATGCTCCTTTATCCCTTCCAAATGGTCTGCATGTATGCCACCTCCCAGCTTGCTCATGCACATGCAGAGTGCACCGCCATGACCTGTTGCGCACAGTTAATCCTGTGAGTAGGCAGTAGCGATTCCCTCCTTTAAATGGGGCATCAGGGAACACAGTCTTTTCCTCGTGTACTCGGACCCAATCCATGCCAGGTTCTTTGTGGGTTTGTTTTAACGTGTTTTTATTAGTATTTTCATTTTTTACCGAACCACTAAAAATACAACAGAAAAATGCGTTCTCCTTCTCCCCACCCCACCCTCCCATTCCTTAACAGCTGCATTCAGTAAAAACATTGTTCTACCATCCAGATGGTGTACTTTTTAGTTGAATATGTTCAAATTCAAAACCTTAACCTTTGCGGGCACCAGTTCTTTCGAAAGTTTTTATGTAGAAAGTCTAAAACAAACTCCCAATCCTTCTTGAAGTTCTTTTGTTCCCCTTGTACGATACTGTAGGGAGACATAATGCCAAATTTTTGTTAACCACTCTTGTTCTGATGGAGCCTCAAGTTGCTTCCATTTTTGAGCGATGAGTGTCACCGCGTCCACTGAAAATATCATATGCTTTCCTTTGTTTCCTTTCGGTTAAAATCTCCAAAAAATCGCCCAATCCCAGCATCGATTCTCCTGTGCCTCTTCGTATCTGGAGGCCACACATCTCATGCATAGCTTTGTTTACGCAATCCCACCAAATATGTACCCAAGTTCCTTTATCTTTATATCCCCTCCAGCATTCGTCTGAAACATTTTTATAAAACTTGTGCAACTTCTCAGGCGTTGGGTGCCATTGAACCATCACTTTCACCCACATTTCACGTATTTGAATTGCCTGCATCAATTTTGGAATTCCCTTCCAAACCTCTAACCATTGAGTCTCCGACATTGCAGTACATATATCTTTCTACCACAACGTTTCATAACTCCATTGCATTCGACTCAAGTTCTCTCCTATTATCCTGTACAGCGCCCCCACCATATGCCTGTCTCCTGTATTAGTGATAACGTACATCTCAAAAGCATTTACATCCCTTTTTATGTGATGCTTATTGACCATTAGCAAATGATGTAATTGAGCATATCTTAATCTTTCATTTTCAATAAGAATACCTGTTTGCACCGTTGGAAAGTTCTAATCTCCTGACCTTCATACATATCGCCCCTCTTCAAACATCCTGCTTAGTCCCATTGCTTAAATGCATTCTGTTCTAATCCTGGAGTAAACTGGGGTTTATGAAAAAAGAGGTGTGAAAGGAGAGGGAAACGTGGTAACACCTGCTCTTTACACCGCTGTATCCCATATCTGCGCTATCAACGCTGTTATTTTACTTCTATACGTTTTAACAGGACGATCCTGCTTTTGGCACCATAAAACTTCATGGAGGGGTTTACCAACCACTGCTCTATCCATTCGTACCCAAATTTGTTCAGAGTCCCCCTTTAACCATTCCTTAATAATCCGCAATTGGGAAGCCTGATAATAAATCTGAAAATTAGGAATCGCCATTCCCTCTTTTAGTACTGAGGATGTTAGAACCTTCCAAGCAACTCTAGGTTTCTTGCCCTGCTAAATATAGCCAATCATTGTCTAATTAAGTTCCTTAAAGAATTTCAGTGGGATCCTAATCTTTAATGCATGGAAAAAGTACAGCAGCTTTGGGCGGACCATACTTTTTTTTACATTTATTCATCCCATCCACGATAGCATCAAAAAGTTTCGTTCTTTAAGCCATTTTGTTTGACACCAGGAGAGGGAGATAGTTGGATCTATACATCAACTCCAAAGAGTCTCATAGCTGTATACCCAGATATCGCAAACCATGTTTTGTTACTATAAATTGATTAGCCTGTCTTGCCCTCTGATCTGTAATTTGTCATCATTACTGATTATTTCTTAGGGTCGCGACTTCACCAAATTGCATCAACTCTGCTGTTAAGGCTGGTAAAGAAGATGATACCTCCTCTAATGTCAGCAATAAGTCATCTGCAAAGGCCGTAACATTATGGCCTTCTCTCCCAAGTGGGATCCCTTTAATGTTCTCCTCGTCTCGAATTTTAGACAATAAAAGCTCAAGATGCAATGCATATAATATCAGAGATAACGGGCACCCCTGTTTAGTCCCTCTCGTAACACGGATTTCTTCAGAGAGATCACCATTAATAGCTAGTCGCAATTTTGGGGTTTAATAGTTTGCTTTTACCATTTGTAGGAACCCCGGGCCGAATCCCATATACTCCATTGTTAGGAATAAGAAGGACCATTCAACCCGATCAACCTCCTTCTCTGCGTCAAGCATTGGTACCCCTCCTGTCAGTTCCGCTTTATTTATCTTTCCTTTCAAATGGGCCACCCGTTGAGTACTGTCAATCGTTTCTCTATTCGTCACAAACCCAGATTGATCTGGATGTATCAACAACGGTACTAGTCACCCCAATCTAGTTGCCAATATTTGAGTGTATAGCTTAGCATCAATATTGGTAAGCGCTATGGGTCGGTAAGAACCACATTGGGTCCTATCCTTCTCCGACTTTGGGAAGAGCACCACCTTAGCTTCTTCCATTGAGGGCGTAATAATACCTTCCTCCCCTGAACAAATTAAATAATGAAGGTAAAACCGGGATTAGGTCATCAATGTAAGTCTTATAAAATATTGCAGTAAAACCGTCGTGTCCCGGTGCCTTGCGAAGGGGCTATGAGTTTATAGCTGCCTCGGTGTTACTTGACTTTCCAACTCTTTCCCCGTCAGCTAGCTTTAATTTGTTTAACCGGCATAGTTCTAGGTATGCTTTTTTCACTTTAGGATCTGGACAATCCGAACAATATAGCGCTGAGTAGTACTTAGTAAATGCATCATTTATATGCTGAGAATAGCCAACTTTCCCTTGCGCTGATTCAATGGTACAGATAGTTCTAGCTTCATCTTTCATTCGTACATCGGCCTTGTTAGCTTTAATATAATAACGCTGCCTTAAATATAATAGGGCCTTTTCTGCATGCCTTGTTTGTAACAAATCTTATTGTCCTCTAAGATATCTATGCTTTTTCCGAATTCGTGCCCCTTGATTTGTGACCATTTCCTTCCTAACTGATTCTATTTGGATCTCAAGGTCCCATTGGGCTGCTTGCAATACTTTTTCTTTTTGAGCTTTTTTTGCAATTAGTCCACCCCTTTATAGTTGCCTTGAAAGCATCCCAAACCCACCCATGGGGGGTATCCTGAGCCCCATTTAGTAAAAAATATTCTTTAATCTTTTCCCTAATCTCTTCGCCCATCACCTGGTCTTTATTATCTGCTCTGGAATTTCCATCGCCATATCCCTGACCCTTCGTTGCCATATGAAATTATTAATATTTTGCCTGTTACCATTTGTTGTATTTGCCCCAACAATGACGCCGAGACCCAACCGGAATCTATCCTTGAGAATGTCTGAACTGCTGAATAAAATGTATACCCCTCGTCCCCGCTCAGTTTCCCTCCACACATCTATCAGTGATAGATTAGCCATGGGCGTTTTTAGTTTTTGCGTTGGGTTACCTTACTTCTGTCAACCTGGGTGTCCCAAGCCATAATTCAAATCTCCTGCAAGTATAATTTGCCCCTCCACGAATCATTCTAATTTATCTAGTGCTCATTGCAAAAACACATCTTGCCCCGTATTTGGAGCATAAATCGTTGCAATCGTGTAGCGCTTTCTGCCCAGCTGTATTTTGACAAATAAGTATCTACCCTCTTTATCTTTTTCTTGTTCCGATATACTTTGACCAACTCAGTTTTTAAATGCTATTAAAACCCCTCCCTTCTTACCCTTGTCATCCGATTGAACAATATGTGAGTAACCATATAATTTAAGCTTGTTCACATCTCCCCTCGACACATGTGTCTCCTGAAACGCCACTATATCAGGTTTCTCCCGATTCAAGATGACCCAACTTTGCGTCTTTTAACTGGGGATTTCAAGCCTCTAACGTTCAGGGACAGGACTTGTAATGTTCTCATTCAGATGGCAGCTGACCACCTCCTCCCACCCGCCCTCCCCCCAACTCTAAAACCCCTAACCCTCTGAAACCTTTCCCCACCCACACAACAACCCCAATCCCTCTCTACCTTATCCCCCACACCCCATTCCTTCCCTTCTCCCCGGTCGAGCCCCACATATTTCACATCCTTCCACGCATTGTGCCGTGGAGGTCGAGCCCACTTCACACTCTGGGATTGATTGTGCAGGTCTACCTCTACCCTACACCTCCTGATTCCAAGCAGCAAGAAATGTACCCTCCATCTCTTGCCGTCTCCAATTGAAACATCTTATCCCCTTCAACCTATCCATATCTTTGTTGTTGCTACACAAAATACCACAATTAACACAATTGCACATCATCCATCACCGGAACTGTGTCGATCGTATTCAGTCATCAGTTCCTTCGAACCCTTGTCACTAGTTTTTATCTCGATGGTTTCATCCATTCCCATCTTCTGAATCTCACCTTTTCCTGAATTTTACGTATGTCTTTTTGCTGGTTCCCTTCGCCGCCATCTGCTAACTTCAAGATCCGCAAACCTTCACACAACGTAACCCGATGTTGCTGACCATCCCAGGTGAAAGAAAAAAGCCCAAAGGGAAATATCTATAACAAACCTGGTTTTTAATTAAGGCTTGAAACACTGGACCCATCAGCCTTCGCTTCAATGGGGTTGCGTGTGCTAAGTCTTGGAATAATAACATTTCTGAACAATTCACCTTGATGGGAGTTGCTTTCCTTGCTGCCAGCAAAATCGCCTCTTTCTGTCCGTATTTTTAAATTGCTGCAACCACATCCATAGGTCTTGCTCCTGGTTCTTTGCATTTCAGACCTACCCAACTAATTTGGTCGATCAAGACGTCTTCTTCCTTTTCCAAATCTAATAGATCAGCGAACACTTGTTGCATCGTCGCTCTCGACTCCCTGTCCTCGATAATTTCCGGGAGTAATTTAACCCTGATGTTGGATCTTCTCGATCTCTTTTCTGGGTCCTCGAGTTGTAATTCAACATTTTTGAGTCACCGTTGCCAACTGATCACTCAATAAATCTATTTTGCTAGTGTCTTCCGCTATTTCCTGAATCATTGTCTCATTCGATTCTACTCGTTCCGCCAGGTCATTTATATCACTTTTCACTTCTTGCAAGGATTGAGCGAGTTCAGTTCTTATGAGGGCGAGTTGAGATTGAAGCGTTTCCGTCATTTGATCCTTAAAACATTGAAGCATTGTTTAATTACCTCTGTTGTTGGATATCGCTCCAACAGTGTTTTTGGTAACGAAGCCTGACTTGTTTCTTGATGTATTGCCTGACCTTCCTACATAGATCCTTCCTCCCCCTGTTTGCGCCAATATTTTGAAAGGGCCCCCTCCTGTTTTTTTTTTCTTCTGGATCTTGGGGGTAGGTGCCCCCTCTGTTGATTCTTTAGTTTGTTTCCGGGACATTTGTACGGGGTGTCTATAGTCTGAAGTTATTCAGTAAGCTCTACAGACTTGTATTGGAATCTAGGGCAAAGATGCCACGGCTGTTCAGGGAAGCAATTCTGTGTCCACTCACTCTTGTAAACTTTCACCTTTCCCAGTGAAGGATCCAACTGCACTAATCAAATATTAATCGTTGCTTTTGGGTGTCCTCTGCTATGGGATGCCGTATTGTTCCCCTGCAATATAGCGGTTGTGACCATGTGATCCCTTCCAATAACATATAAGGGATCTTACTCTTAGTTCGCTGATAAATCCCTAGAGGCACTGTACTTGAGTTCACCCTCAATGTCTCTGTCAACTCTTTCAGCATTGCAGATCCAGCTCGTGCTTTAACCTTAACTTATCTGTAGTTACGTTTTAATCCTAATGTAAAAATGGCTCCGTCCCTGTGTTACTCCTGGGTCCCCTAATCCTTAATTGTTAAGTGGGCACCGTCTGCCACCATATGTTAGGTTCTCAGGGATAGCCTCCTCAAAGACAAGAGTTGCAATGTCTTCTTGCCTTGTAGATGGGCAGACTTAACTTGAGCTTTAATTATGTACTATTAACACAAGCGCTTCGGTATTCATAATTTTCATTACCTCTCTTGCGATGTGGGCCCCATTGCCAATGGGGTTCGAATTTGCATATTGAGAGTACCTGCTCACTCCGTTGATTGCTCTCTCCGATGTCTTTTACCACAGTAAGGATTCACTTTTGATATACAGGCTAACTTAAGACACAGCACACCTGTTCCTCTACCCGATGGTTGTTGCTGTCATCTAGTCCCCGTAGTTAACCATGTCTTCACTGTGCAAGCGACTATGTAATCGATTTTCAGTGCTCTGCTCAAGAACTTGAATAGCCCCTCAGTGGACTAATGATTAATATGCCCCAATGCAAGCGTTTTCGTTCCGATTGCTGAAAGTCAAGGTTTGTAGATCCCGCTGCAGTGTAATCACCATCTCTACAGATTCTTTGTGACATACAGTCACCCGCCCCCCAAGAAAAGACAAGAGTGCCTAGACATATACGGGTCTGGGACTCGCAAACCAGATGGTTGGCTAGATTCCGGACCCGTTTCCTCCAATCGGCGTTGAACTGCATACTGCTCGCCACACCCTAGCAGCTCCTCATGATCGTCGCGCTATGTTGATGACGTTGCTTTTGTTTAATTCCTTCTCCGCAGTTTCTCCACGGTCCTGGGGTTTTTTGGAGGCATGTGGCACTCTTCTTCTGTGAAGGGTGAATCTCGTATCTTATTTTCCCGGAGACGAGCAGGAGGAGCTCAATCTTCACACTCCACTGCTCACGGTGGCCATCTTGGAATCCCCTCAACTAAGATCTTTTTTAATGGGCTTAGCAAGTCTCTTTCCATAGTCGACATCGGGTCCAGATTGGAAGATCTGGGGCATCCCCTTTTTTATGATGAATAGAGCTCAAACTTTACACTCTCCACTAGCCAATGGCGAGTGATAATTGAATCTAGGCAAGTAAGACATGGTGTGATGTGTTCTTGTGGAGAATTGGGGAAGGGGGAGTAGCATTTTATTTTGGCTAGTAGCTTGCAACTTCTGTGATAAGGCAGTTCACTCTTGATCATCAAGGAGCTGGTAGTACAGTATTTGTGCTCTGGAGTGTGATTGTTCCCTGCATCGGCAGTAATTGTTTAAAACTTTTTCCTTCAGTTTTGATGGGGGATAAGGGGAGTGAGGCTTAGATCTCTGCGTACAGAAACGATGTGGATTGGGCTATGTGGTTTGATTGGCCCCTTTCTAAAGCAGGATTTTGGCCCTGAATATCTTACTTTGACTGTGGTGAGATCCATAATGTCTACAACACTAGTGACTTCCTGGCATGAGTGGAGTTCCCAGACATCTGGTCCTGCAAAGGCAGCGGCCTGGGTTTTAGTGTGTCCATCATTGCTCTAAGACATTGGTCCCAGGGGCACCCAGAGTGTTGACGATATGGAGCTCCAAACTCATCTGAGGTTGTTCTCCAGGCACTCCTTGAAATGCGACGCTTACCAATATTTGGGGCTTTGTCGGTCAGCAAAACGTTATACATGCTTGTAAGGCCTCTGCCCCTCATTAGCCCTTTCTCTTCAATCCCAATCTTCATGCCGGTCAGATAGCACAGTGAGCTAAGCGCTCACCCCTGATATCTGTGCGCAGTCTGCTGTGGCAGGTTCGAATCCTGGCAGGGCCTACTGAGACTTTCATCCTTCTGAGGTCGATACATTATTCTGTGGGAAAATAATGTCTTCTGTTATTTCAGCGCTCTGAGGGGTATGGGTGTGTAGCGCTATATAAGAAATGCATTATTATTATTATAATGTTACTGTGTTATTGTTCTCTGCATCTGCCCTTGTTAAATGGATCATTTAAATCTCCACACCCTTAATTCCTATTTCCTAATGGGTGTGAGGCTCCCTCTTGTTTATTTTGTGCCTGAGGAATTGAAAACATTTGAGGTAATAGGGCAGGTATGTAAGGAGGAATACCTCAGTCCTTTGTGAGTCTGGTGTTACAACATTCTAAACCTAAGCAAACCGGTTAGCCAAACCTAGTGGTAGTTGTTGGTTGATGAGGTCAGCTCCTTGGAGGGAAGAGTGTTATAGACAAGAATACAGAGTAACAATGAACACTGGTATATCAAAGTATGTTTTAAATCTCATAAACCGTAGATAATTATGCTCCTCCTACTTACAGGGAAGTCATGTGGGTGCAATAAAGTCTCCAGTTCCATAAGGGAAAGTTATTTAGTGCTTAACTTGTTAAGGCATCTGATGCCCTGCAGGTTCCTTACGGCTTACGATCTCTCGTAGGAAATAGTAGAAGATGCAGATAGAATTCTGATACGTCGAGCGGGATAATGACGCTGATGCTGCATGGTTACTGATTGGTAAGTATAGTCCCATTGCTGTAGATGAGGGGGGGGTGGGGGGGTGGCAATGGAACAGGTTTGGCACCATTCCAAACTTGAGCTGATTGGTGAACACTTTGCAGTTTTGTGTCTTCTGCAGTAAGCTGGTGGCAGTTCCTGTGTTGTGCTCCCGGTGCAGCTCGATAAGATCTTCAATTAAGCAGGACAGCTGCACTGTTGCAGAAGAGGCTGGTATGCTAAAGAACTGTGGGCCAATCTTCCACCTCCTGAACAAAGGGAAGAGGGGAAACTACTAACAATGGGGTTCATGGCTCTTGAGCAATTCCAACTCGTGAAAATAGATTGGGGCGTCCACTGGGAATGGATACCCCGAAAGGTGTGAAAGGCCAAACGCTCAGAAATCTCTGCATCGTGCGATGTGATCTTGAAAGCGAGCATCCCAGAATATCCCTTATACCATTTTTGTGTTGTTAAATGGTGAATCCTTTTTGTATCGCTGATTGATATGTTGCTAGGCGCAGTACGCAGAATGCTTTGTGGCCACCTTTTGAATGGAAAGTCTCTTTGGGCGCAACATATGCTGCCTTTAAACTGCTGTACTTGTGATAAACATTGATTTGTGTATTTCTATTGTCTTGCAAATTGCCCTTTGACGAAAGACTTTATGATTTGTAAAAAAGCTATTTTGTTGCAATTTGCATGTTTGATGATATGTTTTCCTGGATATAATGAAGTTTGCTCCAGAGCTGTCCTCTCGCATCACAAACTGCTTTTCTGCCATCAGTCACTGGATAGTGCCATGTTGCTGAATGTACCCCTAAAACGGAAGTGATTTTTCACCTGGCCTCCAGTACTGAATTCCTTTTCCCTTCTTCTGTATCCTCTCCCGCTGACCTCCTTGGTTCACCTTAAGGTTTGCAATCTGGCTGTTGCCTTTGGCATCAACCGCAAACTTTAGCCCTCCATCCCCCACTTCAACGTCTGCCAAGCTTTACCTTATGAACATCCATAAATGTGTCCTCATCTCACCTTTTTATGTCACCAAAACTTTACATGCCTCCAGAGTCCTTGGCATGCTAGAATACTTCTCCAGCCACTTTGTTTGACTCCTGCTCTACACCTTTTGTTTTTGTCGGCAAGGTATTGAACTTGGCTCCCTATACCCTCCGCAATCTCCCTCGCCAAACTCTGCACACCGGTTTCATGCTCCAGATTCAAATTATTTTTATGTGTACTTTAATCCATACATGGGCTAGTCTCCCCTTAAACCTGCCACCACTGAATCTCTCTGGATACTCACCCTCCCACTCTACACTGCCAAGCTCTCCTCCACATACCTGTCCACGATGCGCTGCCTCCTGCTTTCTCTCCTTCACCCTCTTGGCTTCCACACATGCCGCCCAGGGGTGTTGCTAGGTCTGGAAACGATCCGGGAATACACTGTCAGGTCTTTCAGGACTCTGAGCTAGTTAGCCTTTTGTTTATAGCCCCTGAGCTTCTATCTGGGGCTACAACCAAAAGATATAGGTACCCCAGCCTCCCCCTAGAATGTCCTCTGGCCCCACCCCTAGAAATGAAGGCCCTTTCAACAGTGATTGGCTTCAAGATCGCCTCTCAATACCACCTTCTCTCCTACGAGGGAACTCCCTGTACTTAGAATCCTATTGGATCCCCTGCACCACCAAAGATCCCCAACCACCCTCCTTGCCGGATTGTGGATCTGTTTGCTGTTTCCAGCTCCTTATCCACCTCCAGTTTGTGTAATGTAATAACTAATACATCAAACCTTCAGCAGTGGCACTATTCCAGCCATCAATATGCCTTTCATGCATTGCTCATTGGTAATGCGCTTTTAATTTTTCATTAGATACAATCATACAGCATCATACTTTCTTTCTCAGTGCAAGTCTATCACATGTCACTGCTGTTTTTGGGTAGCTCGTATGGTTTGCTTTTCACCGTGATATACTACCAGCTTTTTGCTAATAGGCGGTTAACTAGCATTGCGTACAGATTGCTTCAACAAAGATCACAAATTAACATCTATAGTTTGTGTATAAATGGACAAAATCACTAGACCTAGTGTGGAATGTGGGAAGATTGTACAACCTTTAACCCCAGCTATGAGGCAGAAAATTATTCCCTGTGTCTAGCAGCTCCATGAGCCGACCGGTCCGTAGATTTATCAGTTTCCCTTGCTTGCAGAATGCATCAACAATCTTGTTTTCCTCTAAGGAGATCCTCTGGCTCGTATAGTAAAACCAGTGTTGCTCTTCCTTTCCCCTCCAGATTCCTGTCAGCCAGCTGGCACTTCCCTGAAAATGGGACTCACCTGGGTGCCATGGAGGGACTACCTGAAACTGGCATCGACTTGGTGAGAAACTGACATTCCCAGTCCCAACCCTATTTATTTTATTATGTTTGGTTTATTACAAACCTTTTCATAGTTCAAACAAGAAAAAATAGAGCGATATACAATATACATCATTTCGTCCCGTTCAGAAAAATACCCGTTACATGGTGTACATCAGTTTAAAAATAAAAACGCAACCTGTAAAGATTCATTTACTAGTTCTATGGCATAGTTGAAACATTTTCAAGAAACGTCATCACTGTGAAAAACAGCTGACATCGTGCTAGCACCATTCACAGAAGTCCCAAAATACCTTAGTTGTGTTAGCCCCCTACACGTCACAACCAAATGATTTAATTATTCAATGAGTCCCACTTCTTCACAAAATCTACAGTTTGACTGCATCTTTTGTATCGGTTTGCGGACACTTAGTACTTTTCTAGTCAATATATTCAAGCGCAGTCTCATAAATTGGTCCGGATAGTGGGGACAAGAAAATGTAGCTAGATATGCTGGGAGACCATGAATGGGTCTCCTTTCATGTTCTAGGTTTAGTGATAGTGTATATTTGCTTCTTTTTGCTTGCGTGTCTAGCCAATCTTGCCAGAGCAGTTTTTTCATAACCATCCCCGGATTCGTTATTAGCACCTCAACCAAGGTGTTCACCAATTTTAACCAGCCCATACATATCATTTGCCAGTTATCTAAAAACCAATCCGTTGACATTATTCTTATTTCTCAAAAGATCAAACGGGGGGATGAAGTCTGACATGACACACATTGGTAACATTTTCCATAGAACAATAGAAGACGTTGACTGCAGATCCAGTCCATATCTAACTGAAACCATCAGAAGTCCCTTAGGAAGACGGGAGTACACTTCTCCAGAACAATCTTCCAAGCCCTCCCAAATTAACCACAAAAGATTTATGGCCACCTCTGCTCCATAGGTTAATATTGGCGCAACCTTTTGTTTATAAAAGGTCAAGGCCGGAATGATAGTAAACTTTCTGTATTGCTTGTGCAATACCAACCCTTGTGCCACCAACTTCTTAACTTCAGATGTTAACGCTAGGTTATCAAATCCACCTGCATTAACCTTCCACCCCCACATACCAATTAAAGGCACATTTGGACTTCCTTTGTGATGTGCTTAGAGTCATTGTTTTAGATTTGTTTGTGTTCATTCTCAAGTCATTCCTGCTTGGGTAAGTCAGGGATTGATTTAGCCTTTGCTGCATGCCTATTGGCGTTTGTTCAATAATGACCAAGTCGTCTGCATATAAGATCCAAGATACTGGGCAATCATGAATTTTAGGAGGAAAGGCGTTTATACCTCTCAGGGACTCGCATACATCCGATAAATATAAATTAAACGATGCTGGTGCCAGAGGACAGCCTTGTTTAAGACCACTAAATGTGTTTGAGAAGGTGCCTTTCGTTGTTGGTTTAACTTGTATTGAGGTGGAGGAGTATAGGGTCTTGATTGCCTGAACAAGGTCAGCTGGGTATTTCCAACTTTGTAGTTTCTCCAAAAGCCTCTCTCTGCTGACACTGCTGAACGCTTGGTCCAAGTCGAAAAATGCCAGGTGAATCTTTGATTTATTCTTTAGAGCTCTTAGTTTTAGCAGGTTCAGCCCAAAGAGGTTTAGGCTAGTGCCCACCCCCTGATGAATCCGGTCTGTCGAGGATCTAATTATCTAGCTTTAATTGCCCAGGTGTTTAAATGGCGTAGCAGTACCGACGCAAAGATCTTTCCCAGTATATCAAGAAGGGCGATAGGACGATCATTCCCAGATCTTCTCTAACGCCCTTCTTGCAAACCGGGACAATCAATGCCGTTTTGCAAGGGCTCTGGCCCTTTCTAGCAGCCATCACCTGGCTAATTAGTAACACAGTAATATAGGTCCGCCCATGGACCCAGGGCTTCCTTTAGCATGGAATTGGTGAGAGTGAGACTATCGGGCCCGGGGGCATGGGAGGAATTTAGCTTTCCAATGAGTCCCTCAATATCGTCTTTGTCGAATTGACCATTTCCTTGGGGGTTTAGGCACTTCATGTTTATCTTTTTGTTCAACCAAAGCAAATAAAGCTGTGTAATGATTTATCCAGCTCTTTTCAGAAACCGGTGAAGAAAGTAAGGCTGATTGCAGCATACCATTGTTGTTAATCAAGTCCTGCATGTTACGGGTGTTGTTTTTACATATGAACTTTAACATTAGTTCTGCATCATGTTGTAATCGCAGGGCTCTTTATGCAATCGACCAGTTTCTGTATTGCTGCTTTCATTCTTTAATTAAAATGTCTCTCTCTCACGCAAGGGGTAGCCTTAATTTCCTTTGATCTGCACAAAACGTTTTCCTTGTCGCCACTAGATCTTTGTAAGTGTCAATAGGTATAAAGTCTGCCCTCCCATAGTTGCGTCTCGCTTCAGCAAAGTCTATTAGTACCCTTTCATAGTTTAGGTCCACATTGGTCCTACTCCGGTTGATGCTGTATTTTGATGAAATAGTTTGGACTTAACTTGTTCCACCCTTGGTAAACCTAATTTACATCTCTAGCTATACATCTTGATATTTCTTGTTTCCTGTTGCACCTGATTTCCAGCAAATTATGATCCTATCTTTCATTGGGATCACCAACAGTAGGTTCAGCAGGTTGCTTGAAACAAAGAAGTAATACAAGCAAGCTTTCTGTTTACCCCTTAACCAAGTTGTTACCTGGGATACCACCCTTAGTTTGACCATATAGCATATGGAGACAATGCTCACTCACTTCACAGATCCACAATTCTGCCCCTTTGTAAAAAACACTTGAAGAGCAACTTGACCTGGTCATCTAAACATTTAATGTTCAGGTCTCCACAGATCACATTGTGGGGATCATTCAAACGGGTATAAGCTGTCACAGGCTCGTCCTGCTCCCCACGATACCAGTGCTCACCCAGTTCCCCCACGACACCTCAGGCATTCCAGGCACCTGGATACAAAAAATACACAGGAGACCAGAGGTAGAGAGAAATTGGCTGTAATGCAACACACACCAGTGCATGGGAGGGTACTCATAGCTCTGCCCCTCCAAAGCCTGGCTCATCCTTATGTACAATGGAGTAGCTAAATCTATTCTCCACCCATAAAGCAGCATGTATGATAACAAACAGGTCATTTCGTAGAACAGGAGGAAGAAAGTACATTTCACAACTGTCGGCGGTTTTCTGCGAGGCAGGCTCTGGCAGCCTTGGGATTTGAGCCAGCAGCTTCATTGCTGTGTGCGTTCTCAGGAGGGGCTCTTCATGCCCGGCAGTCTGAGGCATCACAGCATTCCACAGCTCAGCTGTGCTCTGCGACATCGCTTGGCATGGGTATTTAGCTGTTAGGCCAGTTTCTTAGGCAAGTCTATAGGCCAGTACCTTTGCATCCGATGTATCTCTAAGAAACCAAAAGAAAGTGCAGTATCACAAATTGTAACATATGCCCACTTTTCTCTCTTCTCATTTGATCTATGAACCACTATATCCGTCCAAATCCTTGCACTACCTCTACATAACGCACACTGCAATAAAACTATTCTGATATACACATACTCAATAAGGAAGAAAAAAACAAAAAACATGCCTTAACTCCTCTAAAGCCATTCATTCACTGTATTGTATTGTATAAGCACCCCCACCATCATCGGCCATTATCCAGGGTGCATCTAAAACAACAAAAACAGT
This sequence comes from Ambystoma mexicanum, assembly GCF_040938575.1. Taxonomy (NCBI): domain Eukaryota; kingdom Metazoa; phylum Chordata; class Amphibia; order Caudata; family Ambystomatidae; genus Ambystoma; species Ambystoma mexicanum. The sequence continues at coordinate 1,466,347,836 of NC_090931.1, read as the reverse complement.
CAAACTACACGTCACTCCCTTTCTAACTCTGAGCAACCCTGTCATTAACATCTAGCACCTCCTCCTTCACGGGTCTGTCATGTTTGTGTGCACTGTCAAAGTCAATGTTTCTCTTAATTTCCAATATATAGTCTGCCTCTAGTACCGCCCAGTCCTTGGGTGCACCCGCAGTCAGTGTCCGCAACAACTTGTCAGTGCTTGTCATATTTTTCTCAAATAGCATCTTGCATGGTGAATACTTGGTCGGTGACCACTCTCTCACTTATAGGCCATGAATTACGACAGCCAGTCTTCCCACTGTGTGCATGTTGGGGAGAATTCTCAGAAATGTGCTAATTCCCTTCTACCTTAGAGACCCCCAGCTCTTTTGCTGGAGTTTAGGACTTTTAATTTCTGACCTGGAGAGAGTGAGACCTTTTTCCCACTGACTTTGTGCTTTAACTATTCCCCAGGAAAGGGTTAACTTACTTTGCATTGGAGGATTCAAAAAGTACTTGCCTGTTTAAGAATATTAGTTAACCATAAATTCTCTGTTGTGGTTTGGGTTTGAGAGGTTAATAATGCGCCAGTGATTTGCGGTTTAAAGACATTAGATAGTAATGTTCCCTGTCACAGTGCGTGAGGCCAAAGAGGACTCCCACTGCATCTTAAGGTACAAAATCAACTAGTGCCACACAACAAATTTGCCACACAACAAATTGTGCCAGTGTTAAATTGAGTTTGTTTAATTAGGTTTCCATTAGCAAATAGAGGTCCGTTAGCAACATGTGTCTCGGCTATTGGCCTTCTTCACAGCTGGACATATAGTATTCTTGTGTACCACCATTACGAGATGGTAGCGAATATTAGTCCTTCTCCAAGATCCTTTTAAAGGAATAATCTATGGGTAAGATTCCCCGTACCTTGCCTACATCTGTCAGAGTCCGGATCTTGGATCTTGGAGAAGGACTAATATTCGCTACCATCTAGTGATGCTAACGGACAACTAGTTGCTAATGGAAACATAATTAAAGAAACTCAGTTTAACACTGGCGCAATTTGTTGTGTGGCACTAGTTGTGTTTGTTATCCATTGTTTTATTCCCTCCTCTTTTCCTTTTTTACACTAACCTCAGTATTGCTCTGAATGTACTGGTGATATAGCAATGTCCACAGTGTCCTAGTTATTTAAGTCCCCTCAGGGTGTAGGAAGTGTCTGTGTGCCATCCCCAATGGGTATCTACAGATTTACTGAAACTGAGTGTGGTTTTGAAGTATATTTTTGTGTTACATATATTTGCTCCATTCTAAAGAAGGCTTATTCAACTGACTGTTAAGGTTTCTGGATTAAACAATTATTTATTAACTTGAGTAAGTGTTTATTTGGATACTTGTCACTGGGAATCTCTGTGTAACCACCCTACAACTCGCATTGACCCCTCTTGAGATAAGCCTGGCTGCTCAGTCACTCTACCAACGTGTGAAGTACATGCTTATACCAAAGGTTGGGTTAACTATTGCCAAGAGGACAAGGCTGGTCCAATCTCCCACAGGGTACTGCATACAATCTTGCCTAACAGTGCCTTTCACATCCATCTGCTTGAACTGCTCCTTTTTTGGCTCCTCTTTCTATTTTTTCTTCCAATGAGCCACACAAATGTCCACGTGCTCCTGCCAGCCCCTTTTGGCCGTGGGCTACCAAGCCATCTCTGTCAGGCACTGAAATGCATTGTCTTGCTCTTTCTCTGCATTGATATATTGCATCATTTGTTCATCCTCCCCTTTTCGATTGGCCAGGAGCTGCACACATTTCCTTTGACCCTCTTTCTTGCTCTTCTGTAGGATAATCTTCTCCACTTCAAGCTGTGGGCCCTCCGCCACATGCCACTCCTTATCTTCTATGGATGCCATTAGTTGTGGCTGTAGGTCATTGTCCGGTGTCATGGGCCGCTCTCGCTCAGATGCTGTTATCTTCTTTCTCGTCAGAGCTAACTTCACCGATTTGTAATTCACCATACTGTGCTCTTGCTGCCCCAAACACTATTGAGTCATGCTGCCACTGACCACCTTCTTTATAGGTGGGCCTGGCAATATCCTTCCCAGGTGCACATGCCCTGAAAGCATCCTGTTTGACAATCTCTGACATGCATTGACCTGACACTACCCCTTTCACTGGGATTTTGTTCACTGCCGCTTCTAAGCTGCACACTGCACCCGTCCTTCTGAAATCCATTTTATTTCTTGCCCTTCTGTCCGGGTATCTCTCCCCCATGCTGTCAGGACCCTGTATGTGTGTGTCAGAATGTGGGTATTACACCTAATAGCTGCCGTCACCACAACCATTGAGACTACCGGTAATCAGCCTTTCTCTCCCTGCAGGCCCTATTTGCCAAATCAGTCAATGCACCCCTTTTTCCCAACATGTTCTCCTGCACCTCTGTTGCACCCACCCCCCTCCCACCCCTCTTCTCTTCCTCCCCTTTCTCAGAAATACGTATAACCACCCCCACAGCGTTCTGCGTCACCCACTCCAATCCGTGCAGGCACAGGTGCTAGTACCTCACGATCCTGCCCCTCTGTCTGGTCTCCCTCCTACCACTCCTTGCACTCCTTCCCCAGCACTGCTTTTCTCACTGTTCCTGGGCAACCCCCACCTCCTTTTTTCCTTTTGTACTGACTGGAGGACCACATCCCAATTGTCCACCATGCTCCTCAACCTCTCCAGCACTGCCATTGACCCCGATTTATGACACATCTGCCCCCTCCTCTTGCCTGGCCAGTAGATGCATCTTCCATATTGTAACTGTAATCTGTAACTGGTATCTGCTCTACTGCAGGTTAACTCATGCTTCCGATCTCACACTCGTGCCCTGTGCCTTTTTATAGCATCGACCCTACGTCTCTCCAAGACAGGTGCTCTGACTGTATTACAGGTGCCCAAGGATGCTCAGTCAGTATTTGCCCTTGAAACCCTGTACTGTATCACTGCAGCATTCTGAGGCACTGTCTCTGTATTATTCCTGAAGACTCCACATTCCCTTAGTCAAGCGTGCAACAGGTGCAGCAAAAACACTTTTTTCACTTGTCCGTTATATTGTTGTAAATCCCAGTCATAGCTATAGGGCAATGTAGGAGTTTTTCCAAACCACAAGAATCTAATAAAGGTTTTGAAACTTGTAACTTTTGTGCCAGTGTCATACCTGTCATACCATGCCTCCCTTACACACCCCTGTTCTCTCCCTGTTTTGCCATCTGGTCTACAAAGTTAGTGAACAGGGATCAGGGTAGGCCTTGGGCGAGATGGTATGCTGATGCTCTTTTCTCCCTTCTTTTTACTTCTGCAATTAAAGCACATGACTGTCTCTGCCCCAGCCCCACTGATATGTTTCCAGATGAATTGTTGCATTAGGAAACGTCTTGTTTTCCCTGCATGCCAGCAAATCTCTTTGGGTGATGGTGTATTCTAATGGCTAAATCAAGCGCTAAATTGCTTTAAAATTCCAGATTTTTAATATGCTTTGGGCAATTACACATATCCCTTATATTAGTTGTATCCAAGTAAAAGGCCAACGAACAGGAAACCAGAAAGGCATATGTTGCCTGATTGAGCCACACCCATAAAATGTCTCTTGAAACTAAATCCTTTTTTCAAAGTGTACAGTTCCACTGCTTTTCTTTTTCCACTTCGATCAGAGTCAACTCCACTGATCTGTTCAGTCGGGCCTTCCATCCAGAGACGGTTTTCCAGGCTGTTCACTGCTTTTTTCTGCCAGGATCTTACGCTTCTCACTGCAGTTACCTGGACCTCCAAGGAGTTTGGACACCAACAGCCTGCCTTTATCTGCTCCTTGGTCGTGACGGGTCACCTCCACCTCAGTCCTTGTCATGGGACCGTCTTCCTTCCTTTGCCCACTGAGCTGCTGGGATCTATCTGCACTTGCTCTCTTGCCTTCCGTGAGTCTTCCTTGCCAGTGTTTTGACTGCTTGTTCAAGGGGCTGTGTTGTGGTAAAACTGCCCATTCTTAACCTGGTTTCTTAACCTCTGGGTCCTGTGGTGGGATATTATTCGAGATACTAGCCCTCAGTAATGCCTTCGCTCCAGTGTCCGTCGAGATCCTTTGGAATTGAGTCTCAACCGCAATTCCCATGGACTAGCATTCCTGCTTTGCTGCATTTTCCTCTTGGGCTTCTGGTTCTTTTGTCGCCATCTACAGCTCTACTTTTGAGTCTCCTCTGATACTCCCTTGGGTTGGCTGCTGTGGAATCCGTACCTGTGTGGTGAAACAGAGGCTTACCTTACTTAATTCTCACCATGCAAGTGGATGGCCTATAGTCTTGGTCCTGTGGAATTCTGTGGACTTTCTTCTTACTCTGGAACTCTCCTGAAGGCGTTTGAGGGTACTTCTCTGCCTCTGGATATTTTATCCTGTACTCAAACGTGGTTCACGGAGTCGTGGGTCAAGAACAAGATTTTGAATACTTATTCATTCATTTATTTCATTATTTGTATAGCGCCTTTCACCATAATTATGGTTCCAAAACGCTGTCTGTTGAATGCCCTCAGTGGCACGGGAGTCCACAATTTGAGAGAATTTGGAGGTACTATATGCATGTGTGCATTATAGCCAATCAAAGTTATGTGAGAGGGGGCCATGAGCGGGGGGCCAAGACCCTGCTAGTCACCCATGTCTGAATGTAGTGTGGATGGGCGCAGCAGAGGTATACTATGGACTTAAAGGGGAGAATTGTGTGTAAGGAGAGTTTTGTGGGAAGCTACAATTTGTGTCATTGAAAGCTGCTTCATTCTTCTGGCAGAGGTGTTGTGCAATAGTGTTTGTAGTTTATGTGCGAGCAGGGTGCCTGTGACTTGTGGTAAACTGTGGTGGTGCGTTGTGCAAGAGGAGAAATGGGTTAGCTGTACAAACAATGTATATACATCCTTGGTTCCAACTATGTACAAGGAGCAGTGCTCCGATTCGCAGGCGACCTAAATGATGAATGAATACATAATACTTGCCCTCACTGATTTGAAGTCTGGCTCTCCACTTCTCTGTGTGAATACATTTTTGAGCTGTAGCTAATTTTGGGATGGGCATATACTTTTAAATGTAGGTGTGTCCTAGTTCAGCGCTCCACCGAGCTGTCGAGTCCATGTGCACTACTTCTCTTACCTTCTCAGAGTCCTCACTGTGTTTTCACTGCTGGCTCGAGGGGCTGCATCGTGGGAAATCTGCCAGTTCTTTCCTGTCATGGGGTCGACGTTGGCTGAGAACCCACGCCCCTGTGCACCGGGTCGCATAAAACGCACCCCGTAAAGAAGTCCGTTTTCTGTAAAACTATCAAACTGAGTAGTTAACCTCTGGGTCCTGGGTCTCTGTCACTGGACATGTTTTCTGTGCCCACAAGGGGTTCGGGAGTCTAGGCCTTTTAGTATTTATTGCCGATTTAAAATGTATGTTTAAAGTCTTGCTCCTCCTGCATTTTTACACTCCAGCTAATTTTGGTAACTACTTTTCCCTGAAGTGAATTGCATTGGTAATGTTTCTAAAACGTATACTGTTTTGGGGCGGGGGGCTTATGGCTGTATGTACTGTATGTAAGAATTCCTTCCAGCAGTTATTCAAATACCATGACCTGGAGTGCCAGAAGTAATGTGGCATGTCAGTGTTCTGTTTTATTAGACTTTGCTCCCCTTTTCTGACCCCATCACTGTATGTTGTGTACCTATCTATGATAGATGGCCCACATGAACGTATTGGGGAGTGTATATTGCTGTGTTTATATCCATACTGTGTATATTTTTAATACGTTGCATTATTAGCCTAAGTAGATATTTGAACTGGTAAGAAATCTATAAGTGCTACATAATAAAAGTATATATTTTGCAGTACATCAGTGAGGGGTATTGTCTGGAGATGGGTGCGTACTAACTGTACCTTGTGTCAGCCTGTCACCCCTACCTGAGAGCTGAGCCTTGTCGCTGTGTCCACGTTACTTAACTTGGAGAGGTTTGGCTTCCCTTTCTTGTCAGGCGTTAGTCCCTCCCCCCTGACTTTAGGGTTAGTGGCTGTACATCACTCCAAAGAGCTGTCTTTGTCTGCTTGTCTGCTTGACAGGTAGGCAGCTGACACAGGCCTTCAGATCGCTTTACTCCAGTGTAAAGGAAGTGTGTTTTCTCAGTGTGTGCCTAGACTGGCGCTGCTCATGAGCTCTTGCCACGTACCCTTTCGTGATCGTTATTCTCTCTTCGCAGTGACGGAAGAATGCTGGAGGGGCCATGGGCCACACCCTGTGCATCTGCTCCCGTGCGACTGTCACCATCGAGAACAAGCGGTACCGCTTCATTGAGAAACTCGGGGAAGGGTAAGTTACTATAAATACAATGGTTGTATGTTGAGAAGTAGCCAAGCATAAAAGAAGGTTCCCAGAGAATGTTCAAAGCTAAAGGGGGATGTGAGCCCCTGGGAAAGGAGGCAGTGAGGTGTAGCCGGGAGCCCAGGTAAGCAGTGCTCCAAGGTGGTGTGCCTTGGAGTCGCAGGTGGATGCACCCCTTCACCTAGCCATTTGAGAGAATTGAGCCCGAGTGGGCAGTGTCGGGCCAGGAGCCGAAGGAGAAGCACCCGAAAGCTCAGGGAGTTTTGATCCTAATAGGGCTGTGTGCCGAGGAGCCCAAAGGGATCGTGTGTCCAGTAGCTCAATGGTGGGGTGCCCCCAGGACACGAAACGAATGGTGCATCCAGGAGCACAGGGAGCACAGGGATTGTAAATACACAATCACATTGTGGAGGATAGAGGGGTTGCACAGAAGAACCCATGGATTGGTGCAAGTGAAGCAGGAGCCTCTGAGCATGACAAGCCACGATAAGCCTTCTCAAGCAAGGACACTATGCTTCTTGAAAACAAAACCTTTGTTTTTAAGGATCAGAAACTTGCTCTAAGAATCAAATTGCAGGGCAAATTATGCAAACGTATACACAAGCAATTCTCTGAAAGCCAGTTTTTTCCATTGCCTTGCAGATGCATGGGATATTTTAAATGGGACTGGCGTAGGCGGGCAAACATTGAGCCCAGAAAAGGTTTAAGACTGGGAGTGGCCTATCTGTGTTTGAGCCACTGCCAGAAAGCCCAATCAGTGAAGGGTTTGTTCATGTTGGTGGACTAGTTTACTGTCTGAATCTTCGCAGGAGAATAGCGGTAGCAGGCAGGTAGCGATCTGTGGGCCACCAGAATGGTCTGCTGTCCTGATACCTTACAGTATGTCAATGGTCACAAAAGTAGCCATTTTGGAAAATCTAAATGCTGGCGGAGAGACCAGCTATGTGTATTCATGAAGGGACACGTTTGAGATCCTGAGTGTAACGTATGGATTTTCGAGGTGAAGCATTTGGTTTGATCAAAGGGCAGTAAACCTTGAAGTCTGCTCAGGTGTGTGTTCTGCATTATCGATGATCTCATTGAAGATGCATTTTGGCACTAGGGAGAGCATGGGTAAGCCCTTGCTGCTGATGTGGCAAGACAGGTTGTCGTTTTGAGAGCAGGTCTTACACCTCAAGGTATAAATTCGTTTTCAAAAATTGATCATCAGAAATGTTTGGTTATCAATTTTGTACAGATGTTGTAATGTCACCAGAAGTTATTTCTGCCCAAGACATAAAATGAGCAACAATACAGCATTTTTGTATACCGCTGACGTAAGACATTGAGATGAGTGTCTGGAGAATGCAAAGATTAGCTGCATGAATGGACGCAAATAAATATAATTATGATAAAAGGCTCTGAAACCAGTTTTCGGTGCAAGACTCCGTGCCACTTGGGTGCAGTCGGTGTTGCACAGGACCATGTCCCATATATTGTATGCTTGACCCATCATTTAATGTGAATGGAGAAGTTCAGAAGTTTTCATAAATCAAAATGTTCAGAATGTTAAAGGAAAGTCATAGCTGGAGACTAAATACCTAGTATGGTGTTGCGGCAAGCAGGGTAATTGCTAACTGCAGGCGGCCTTTTCCAGTCATGAATATCAACTGTTTTCAATATAGCGCTAAATATCACATTCGGGGGAGCGCAGGGCCTCTAAAGGTCCTCAATCCCCAACCCAGGTAGGCTCGGGCACAGAATTCCAACCCTGCACACCTATGAAAGGGATATTTATTGCTATTAGCACTTGGAGCCCCATCTGGGTTGTGATATACTTTTCTTTTGGTTTGTTTTCAAGGGATCCAGGCTTTGCGCAATTCATGCGTCCCTTAAAGGAAATTGCACATATGTCCTCTTGATGGTGGTGGTGGTGGTGGTGGTGGTGATGATGATGATGATGATTATTTTGGTATTTATTGAGCGTGGACCTAGCTTTGAACGCTTTAGTGTGCAACAATACAGATACACAACGGAGCCTTTTACAGCAGTATACAACAGTTCAGATGCACAACGGAGTGCCTTTCAGAGGTAACAGAATAGATATACAGTGTGGGTAGGATACAGAGGGGCAGAGAAGAGGGGTACAGCTGTACAGGGTGGCAGGAAGGAGAGGGTCGGATGACATCTAGCGAGTCAGATGGCGTGCGTAGCAACGTGATTTATTTATTAGCATTTATAGAGCGCGCATCAGCCCCCGGGCATCGTGGCGCTGTTGCCGAGATACTTGCTGGTTACATAGGAAAAAACATTGCACTTATTGTTAACAGGGTATGCATAAATACAGCACTTAGTTACTTGATCCTGCTAACCACAGAGTATGCATAGACCTAATCTTAGTTACAAGAGTCGGATGCTGGGTGGAGGGAGGCTAGGTGGAAGGGGATAAGGGTAGGGAGGGACATAGTGAGGCTAAGTGGCTATACGAACAAGGTGGTTTTGAGGGCTTTTAGGAAGGTGGAGAGTGCGGGTTCAGCTCTAACTGCGTTGGGTAGGGCATTCCATAGTTTGGGAGCTATGTGTGGGAATCTGATGCCTCCTCCGTTAGCTTTTTTTGATGGGGGGATACGCGGAGTTGATTGGCGTGATGACTTCGTTTGGAGCATGTGGATGGGTCTCTGATGATGGTGTCTGCAAGGTAAGATGAGGCAGTGCGATTGATGCATTTGTGCGTTAGTGTAAGTATCTTGAAGTTGATCCTTTCCTTAACTGGAAGCCACTGGGTGGCACACATAGCCTGGGTGATGTGTTCCCTTTTGGGGATGCTGAGGGCTGCATGTTTTTTTTGTACTACTTTCAGTCTGTGGAGATTTTGGTTTGAGGTGCCTGCAAGGAGAGCATTACAATAGTCGAGTTTTGCTCCAATCATGGCCCAGGCAATGGAAAGGCAGTTTTGGGTGGTCAGAAACGGTTTTATGGCTTTTATGAGTTTGGTGGTGTGAGCAGAGGCCGAAGCTATGGTGCTGACCTGACGAGTCATTGAAAGGGTAGAGTCCAGATAGACTCCTAGGATTTTTACGGTAGTGGAGACAGGTATGATGGAGTTGTCAATGGTGAAACTGTTGTATTTTTTATCAAGTTTGGGAAGTATTTCTTTGGGGCCTAGGAGGATGATCTCGGTTTTGTCCCCATTTAAGCAGAGTCCATTGGCTGCCATCCAGGTTTGGATGATGGTGTAGATTTAGAGGACTGCTGCTGCATCCTGATCGTGTGAGCCAGTGAGGTGGAGAAGTACATGCGTATCGTCGGCATAGTTCATGTATGCTATACCAAGCGAATCCAGTTTGTCGAAGAGAGGCTTCGTGAATAGGTTGTAAAGGGTAGGTGTGGTGCATGACCCCTGGGGCACTCTGCAGTGGATGGTGGTGGGAGGTGCATTAGCTTATTCAGAGTAGACTTTCATGGCTCTGCCTTCTAGAAAGGAAGTTATCCATGAGGTGGCTCTTGTAGAGAAGTGGGCTGCGTTGGTGAGGTGAGAGGTCAGGATGTTGTGTTCAACCAGGTGAAACGCTCCAGAGAGATCCAGGAGTAACAGGAGTGCTGGTTTGCCTGTGTCCATTTGGTTTTTTAAAATTGGATTTGGGAGTTGGCAGCTTTGTCTAGGATTTTGAGAAGGAAGGGGACTGTGGTGATGGGCCGGTAGTTGTTGGGGCATGTGGGATCTAGAAACAGCTTTTTTAGGAGGGGACGGACCCATGTTTCTTTTAGGCCTGGTGGTACAGTACCTGTGGAGAAGGAGGCATTGATAAATGCTGTGATGATCTGGATTAGCGCTTCGGTGCATTGTTTGATGATGGCTAGGGGGCAAATGTCTCCTTTACATGTGGATGGTTTGATGTGTTGGAGGAGGTCTGCTACTTCCTTTTCTGTGACTTCTCTAAAGGTTAAGCAAGGGGTGTCAGGGTGAGGCGTAAAGGTGATGGGGTGTGGATATTGTCCTGTTTGGGTAGAGCTTCGCGCTGTGATTGAATTTTATCTTGGAGTAGATTGATTTTGTCAAGGACGGCTGCAGGATACTTGAGCACCATGCTCATCTTTGTTAATTTTGTCTGGGCTGGTGGAAGGGGTGATAAATTCTTTAAAGATTGAGAATATTTCTTTGAATTTGGAGTTGGCAGTGGAGAGTCTGAGGTTTAAGGATTCGGACTTTGCTTTAAATATAGCTTTTTTGTATGTAGATGTGATGTGTTTGAATTCTGTCAGGGTGGAGGGTTAGGTGTAGATTGCCTTTTGGCTAGTGCCAGACGTTTGTTGGCGCGTACTGTTGATAGCTCATCTGTGAGCCATCAGTTGGTGTGCATAGATTTTCGTTCCTTCTTATCCTTGAGAGGGGCAATAGACGCAAATGGGGTCTGAGTTGTGGGATGTCGTGAAAAGGGAGGAGGTTAGCTTTAGTATGTTTTTTGGAGCTTTGGACTTTAGCTGCAGGGACGCAGTATAGTATTTTGGGGGGTGGTCTAATAGGAATAGTGAATTGGATGCAATGGTGATCCGTCCATGGGTGTGGCGCTATATCAGTGATGGCAGATGAGCAGTTGTGGTCTGCAATCCAGTCAATGGTGCAACCTTTACTGTGCATTGGCAGCTCTTTGGCAAATGATCCGGCTGCTTTGTCCTTTGGGTTACCTAGGATGTGAGCAGGTGTTTTTGGTAGTTATGGGCTGTACCAGGAGATCTGCATGTGATAAGAATATTTATGGCGTAGGAAGGGGATAGTGTAAGTTTGGCATTGAGGAGGTCAGTGTTACCTTCCCATTGATGGTTGCAGAGTCTGATGGCAAGTACCTTCTTGGCGATAAGAGCTACGCCTCCACCTTTGGATGACTTATGATCCTGTCTCAGGATGGTGTAGCCTTTGGGGGGGGGGGGGCTAGAGAAATGGCTGGGCATGAAGCTTCATGGAGAGGTCGAGGTCATGGAGGGTGATGAGGTCATTGATTTAGAGTGCATGGGCGGGAAGAGAACGAGCGTTGATAAGGGCGCCCTTGAGTGCAGGGATGGTAGGGAGATTTTTGCTGAACGGGTCGGTACGGATGGTAGGGTGAGGGGTGGGGCTAAGGTTGGTTTGAGAGGGGAGAGTAGGATTGATGCTGGGGAAGGTGAGCAGAAAGGGGGGCTGGGTATGGTGAGTCAGGAGGGGTTGTCGGGGACTGGAGTCATTTGTAGGTGGGGGGGTAAGCAGGTATGGGAGCTTAGACAGTGGTTTCTAAGGATGGTGGTGATGGGTAAGTATGGGTGTTGCTTGGGCTCTGAGCGTGCCCTGAGCCTGGAGAGTCTTGATTGTAGAAGGGTTTGACTCTCTGGACTGGCTAAGTGATTGCAAGGTATGGAGGCCGATGAGGAGGATGTGGTGTTTTGGTGTTGTAATGGAGAGGAATGTACAACAGTCAGTGGTGGTATGCTGATGGTGAGCCAGCAGATGGCTAGGCTAAGAATTAATGATAGAGTACGGAGATGTGGGGTGAGGGAGCTGTGTGTGAGTTTGTGGGATTGGGCGAGGGCTGGTCTGCGGGTGATGTGATACATTTGTGTGGTAGGAATACAGGCAGCAGTTAAGCAGTACAGGGTGGAATGGGTGCGGAGTACAAGCCGTATAGTCAGTTGCTTGAAAAGCTCAAGGCAGATAGGGCGCAGTGCAGGAGGCAATAATCAAATATTTAGGCAAATCTAGGCAAGTTGGGCGCAGTGCAGGAGGCAACAATCAAACATTCAGGCAATTCTAGGCAAGTTGGGCGAAGCGCAGGAGGCAGTAAATATTCAGACATTTCAGTGCAGATTGAGTGAAGTACAGACAGTTAACAGGCCTTTTCCTCCGAGCCTTCAGACAATTCTGTGCCAAAGTGTGCAGGCTGTATGAGGAGAACAGTCAATTAAAAATATAGTTCTTGACTGGTTGGGCAAGTTGCATGATTGTTCGTGAAGTGGCAGGTGGCAGTGGGAGGCAGTCAGATGAATAAGCTTACCTAGTAGGAGTGCCTACAGGAAATGGGGAGTTGGGGCCAGCGCCGCGTGCCAGTGCGCGAACAGGTGCAGAACAGGGCCTTTTCCTCCGGGCCTTTGCCGGAAGGCCTGTAGCCGGCTTCCGCCTGCCGGCGAGTGGAGTCTGGTAAAGTAGAACGCTTGTTGCTTAGCAACACAGGAAACAGCCAGGATAGCAAAGGCTGCAGTGAGGCCGGGCTGCCATTTTAAAATCGGGCAAACCCACGTGGCACAATCACGGACGTTTGTAGAAGGCGGCAGAAAATAATTTCAGATAATGAGAGCAGTGGTGGCAACCTTAAGGAACAGGGTGCTCACCTAGCAGTAGCTTGACCTTCCTGGTCAGATGATGCCTCAACGGGCGCGCGAAGTGTGGGCACAGCTGCAGTGGCACAGCTGCTCCAGGAGCTCATGTGGGGGTGAAGGTAAGCTGGATGGGGGAGGGTTCCTGCCCTCTCTGTGGTCGAGGAGAACAGCTGATGTGTGATGGCCTAGATGTTGAGGCGGAGAGACTCCTTGAATAGGTGGGCCTTGAGTTCTTTTCTGAATTGTAGGAGTGAGTCTGATGCTGTCGGGGAGGGAGGAGGTTCCATCGTCTTGGGGCGTAGGCATAGAATGCTTGTTTTCTGGTGCTTTACTTTTTGAAGCAGCGTATTTCAAGTCTGCACTTGTACTGGCTTCTGGTATTGCGCTGTCCACCGGAGTTGCTGAGTAACTTCTGGGCGACTGCCTTATAGATGATGCAGCAGGACTTGAAGTTGATTTGTGCATGCAGAGTGAGCCAGTGAAGGGCCAGGGTGATGTGGTCGTATCTGCATAGACCCTTGATGAGGCGCGCAGCCGTGTGTAGGACACCTCTCGGGGGCATAAGGGAGGACGACGGGATGCCTTTGAGGAGGGCATTGCCCCCATACAGGTGCGATGGGACCAGTGCTTGAATGGTGGATTTAAAGGTGTCCGACCGGAGGAAGGGCTTGACTTTACACAGGTGGGAGAGCGGATAGCAAGCGGTCTGAGTTTACTTAGCTATGTGTCACTTGAAGGCGAGGTGTTTGTTGATGTGGAACTCTAGGGACTTGGCACAGGAGGTGAGCTTGTTTGTGAAGCCATGCGGGTTTGTGGTTGATAGCCAGGTCTGTATGTCTGGGTATTCAGTGTAGCAGCACAATATCAACGCTCTGATCAACATTGTTACATCTAAAGCAAGAAGTCCAGCTCGCCACCAGAAGTTAATGAGACTGCAAATTGATTCTATTCAGTGTTGTTGGTGAGGAGTACGAATTCGGTAAGGAGTAGGAATTCGGTATTGGAGGGGTTGAGCTTCAGGTATGTGCTGGACATCCAAGACTGTCAGCGAGAGTTGGGTTTTGAGCCTGTGGATGTCCTTGATGGAATCGATCTTGAGGTGTAGCTCTGTGTTGTCAGCGTATTGGTGGATGTTGTGTGTAGCTAGGAGGGCTTCCAGGAGCTCCATGTATAGATTGAAGATCCGTGGGGCGAGGATGGAACCCTGTGGGACTCCAGAGGTGACGGGTAGCATTGGCGATCTAGAGGAGTGCATCTGAACAAACTGCTGGCGGTTGGCGAAGTAGGACATAGGACAAGGTCGCTGATACCCATGCGCTGATGTATGGTTCTGTGAGCGCTTGGTGGTCTACTGTGTCGAAAGCGGCCGAGAGGTTTAGAACCAGGAAGCAGTTTGTGGGCGTCGCCTAGGATGTTGGGGGCATAGTCGACCACCTGTATGGTTGCCGTCTCTGTGCTGCATCTGGGTCTGAACCCGGATTGGTAGGTTTGGAGGAGATGTTTGGTTTCGATGTGTTGCTGCAGTTGCGTGGCTCCCGCTTTCTCAGTCTTATCCAGGAAGGGAAGATGAGTGATGGGGGCGATAGTTACCTAGGTTGTTGGCAGGTTGTCGGGGTCCAAAGCGGGTTTCTTTAGTAGAGGGAGGATTTGTCCTGTATTGTGGGTCGATGTGAAGGTGCCTTGAGTTAAGGAGCGGTTAATGATCTCCAGCTAGGGAAGGAGAGCTTATGCGGGGATGGTCTTGAGGATGTCGTCTGTATATGATGTGGCATTGAGGGCAGCCAGGGTTTCTACCAGGTCCTCTGGAGAGTGTGTCTCGAATCTTATCCATGGTGTGGAGATTTTGTGAGGAGAGACGTGAGGTGGTTTTGTGGATGCAGAGCTGATGTCTATGTGCTGGCGAATCTTGCTGATTTTTTCGATGAAGGTGTTGATGGCAGTGGATCTTTCGATGGAGTGTGGTATGGCAGGGTTGGGTTGCAGGCTGACTCTGTGCTTGACTGCTTTGAAGAGGACTCTGCTTTTGTTGTCAGCTTCTGCTATGGTGTTCGGACAGTAGGAGTCCTTGGCTGTGTTGATTAGTTGTCGACGCGTTGCTCAAAGTTCCTTGAGGAGCACCTGGTCGGATGCAGTCTTGGAGCGTCGCCATGTTTTCTCTTGTTTCCTGAACTCTTTTTGCTGAGGTTGGGTTCTTGTGTGTACCAAGGTGCTGACGGTTTCAGTTTGCAGGTGCGTTATTTCAGAGGCGTGTGTTGGTCGATGTAGGCTGAAAGGGTGTCGTTCAGTGCTTCCAGTAGAAAGTTGCAGTTTGGTTGAGGGTGTTTGGTCCGTGTGAGGTGGAGGTTGGCAAGGTGTTTCCGTGAGGGCTTCCACTGGGAAGTTATTGAAGGACATTAAGGTTTGTCTGATGGGTTTCTGCTGGGAGCTCTTGACTGGGGTGGTATGCAGGATGTTGAAAGGCAGGGCCAGGTGGTCAGACGAGTCAAATGGGAGAGGAGAGCTGTAGTGGAGGAAAGGCAGTGCAGTAATGATTAGGTCGATGTTACCTTTTCACATACGTTGTAGCAGACAGAAAACTGGGCAAACTAGATGGACTATTGTAGTTTGCAGCCATCTCGCTTTCAAAACAGCTGGAATAAAGCAACATGGTTGTAAGATGGAATGTTAAGGAGTTTGGAATTCGGTCATGGGTTGAGCACTTGTTGCACAGTGGAATGCAACCAGCAGGTCACAGAACTAGGCTTGCCATCAAACGCATTTTGGCTGTGTGATCATGTACATTCGCTCATCAATCTGATGCATCTTACCCAACAAAATGAAATATAGTTGACACTTTTAGATTTAGATACTTATCTAAACTTTACTGAAAAACACAGGTAATGCAGTGTTTTATAGTTGCAATACAGTAATTATGCATTATGTATCCACTTATATTTTAATAAAGTAAACGCATATTGGTCTTTGCCAAACATAAGCTAGTTTTCTTAATAAAAGTATCATTCCGATTTACTTCTGGTTTACAATTATTTGAAAAAGAACCTTTCTTGGCTCGCACTCCCACGCTGACAAACTTGGCTAACTTGGCCGGGGTGTAGTGCAATCTATTGAGAATTTTAAATTGGATTACTCGTAGCCCAGCATTTAGGGAAACCTTATTGGTAAGTGAACAATATCTTTCCCAAGTCTTATCAATAGGGATCTGAAGATCCTTCTCCCATTTATCTCTGCTAAGAACAGGCGTGGGCGAGTGTGCTTGTACCATGGCATATAGGCTGGACACACCTAAGCGGCCTCCGGATGTGATCATCTGAACGCAAGGGTGTGTAGGGGGTTCATCGGGGAAAGACGCCCAGTATTTCTGGAAGGCCGATCTCATACGATAGTATTGCAGAACTCTAAGTGGGCCCCTGCCCAGAGCCCCAGCTATCTGCTGAAGGGTCACGAACTTTGCATCGATAAACCTATCACCCAAGCACATCTCGTCGTCAGGGTCCCAGGCCGACCGCAGGCAGGCGTCATATGTTGGGGGGATACCAGGGTATCTCCATAGGGAGACCTCTGGATTATACAGGCACGACAGTCCCAGCCTCTTGAATATTGCCCGCCAGGCTGCGACCGTACTACTGACTGGGTTAAAATCACATGAATCCCTGTAATGATCATCAAAAATGACAGATTGTATGTTCGTGGGTAACGTGGTAAGTTCTTCTACATCTACATGTGGGGGGCCCCCATCCCTGGAATACCAATATTTAGAGAACTGGGCCTGGGATACATGATAATAAAGTTCAAAATCAGGGGCCGCCAGCCCACCCGCAGAGTATGGTTTAGTTATCCTTTCCCACCCTATTCTTGGAGTCTGTCCATGCCATAGGAAGGCCGTGGCCATAGACCTAAGTTTGGTAAAAAATAGTCTTCCCGGCCAAATCGGTATGTTCACAAACAGGTACAGTAATTTGGGGAGGATTACCATTTTAAGGACTGCTACCCTGCCCTACAATGATAACGGAAGGCGGTCCCACAATAACAGTTTAGTCTTCAAGGCCTGTAACGTGGCATCATGATTATCAGTGTATAATCTATTTTTCCCATGTGAGACAAGTATACCCAAATATCTGATGGACTCGCTGGACCACTTCAGCCGGCCCAGAGAGACAGGGCAGGCTGTTGCCGGTGTAAGAGGAAAGACCTCCGACTTATCCTTGTTTATGGTGTATCCAGAGTATGTAGTGAATTCTTGAATCTCTGCCATTATGGGGGGTAGGTTATTTTCATGCACACAAATATATGAGTGTATCATCAGCGTATAGGGATATTAGCTGTGTGGCTCCCTTCAGGTTAATGCCCTTATTGGCGTGTCGAAGCCTTATCGCGATTGCCATTGGTTCTATTGTCAGGGCAAATAATATAGGCGAAAATGGGCAGCCCTGCCTAGTGCCACGTCCCAACAGAAACATATCCGAGATTGTTTGGTTTGTTAGCACCCGGGCACCGGGTTTCGTGTAAAGCAACTGCACATATCTAATAAAGTTCGGGCCCATCCCAAACGACTCCAACACTGCCAGCAAGTAGGCCCAGGAAACAGTCGAAGGCCTTCTCAGTATCTAATGATACGGCAACAGCGTTCCTGCCTGGGTCAACCTGGGCCAGTATTCCAAAGAGCCTACGTAGGTTAAGTGCCGTAGATCTAGCGGGGATAAACCCATTCTGGTCAGGGTGGACCAATGCGGGGACCGCAGGCAAAAGCCTGTTGGCCAGTACTTTGGCGAATATTTTGGCATCTGTATTAATGAGAGACAATGGCCTGTAAGACGACATATCTTGGGGGGGACGGCGCGGTTTAGGGAGAACAGTTATTAACGCCTCTCTCATGGATGGAGGTAGTATGTTACATTGAAGGGATTCCTCCCAGACCCGCAACAACAATGGAGCAAGCTCCGCACTAAACTCTTTGTAGAACTCAGCACCAAGGCCGTCTAATCCTGGAGCTTTATTGGACGTTAAATCTTTAATCGCCTCAGCAATCTCATCTGTAGTAAGAGGCTGGTCTAGTGCAAGGCGGGTCTCCTCTTGGAATTTTGGAATCTTAAGTGCCGCAAGGTATTTCCCTATCTCGGAGGCGGATTTAGTATCTCTATTACTATATAATCGTTCATAGAACACCGCAAATTCAGCATTTATTTCGTCTTCATTCACTACAACCGTACCCCCAGGCGTCTGTACGCTGGTAATACGATTTGGGTGCCTGTCTTGTTTGAGTAAGTTGGAAAGTGACCTGCCCGCTTTATTTCCTTCGCCATATCTGCGGGCTCGGACAGGGGATGCCATGTACTGCACTTCTCTAGAGGCCAACTTACTGAATTCCTGAAGTTGTGTCTGTATGTCGGCCAATATGTTCTTGTCATGGGTGCGAGAATAAGTGTCCTCCAGTAGTTTCAGTGGCCAGTTCAGCCCTGACTCCCTTAAGAAGGCCAAAAGATTTAGACAATAGCGCACCCCTGACCCAGACCTTAAAGGATTCCCACACCGTGGAGTATTTATCGACTGAGCCTATGTTGATTTCAAGAAATTCAGCGATCTCAGTGTGAAGCCCCTCAACCGTCCCGGGGTCCCGCAGCAATCCCTCAGGCATCCTCCATCTCCTAGGGGGTCTAGGGCAATTGTGAAAAGCGACCTCAAGTGTTATAGGGGCATGGTCAGATAGTGTGCGGGCTAGTATTTTGCATGCCTTTGTGCCAGCAATTAGAGAGGGGGAGACAATCCAATAATCGATTCTAGATTCGGAATCATGTACCGATGAGTAGTACGTGTAACTCCTCGTAGTCGGGTGGAGAACCCGCCAGACATCCTCAAGGAAAAGCTGAGACAGAACATCCTGTACCATAAGAGAGGCCCTGCTAGGTGCTCTTAAACATGTATCTTTTTAATATGCTCACATAACTTGGTGCACAGAAATATTTCTTACAAAAACTTCTGTTTTATATTGAAAATATATTTTCACCCGCTGATGAAGTACTCCCGTTGGGAATGGGACTTGCTCTTTTACTGCCTACAATTTTTGTTTTACTTTCAACTTCAGTTAATAAGGAGTAAAATACTCCCACTTTGAATCTGATCTGGAGCACTGGTCGCCGGCCATAATATACCCTTAGGGAATCTGCTAGCTCCGGATAAACCTTTCTATAAATAATCCCCGGATAAACCTTTCTATGAATAATCCCTGATTTGCCTGACATTTGGGCCAGTGAGCAAGGGGTAGCAGGATTGAGGGGTGGGTGGACAGTAAGGCGGTCATCAGGGCTAATGTCTCATTAAGCCTCTCCTGATTGAGTACTGCATCAAGCCAAGCTGATAGTGCTAGGATTGGAGTGTCCAAACACACCATCTTCTTTGATAATTCCCATAGTGTCACCTCTCTTCTTATACTGGTAGAAATCTAGGCTTTTTGAGCTTGGACATCCCTTTGACCCGAATAATAAGGCCATTTTGGAATCTAGACAGGCAAAACAGCAATCTCTTTGAAGGTGGCAGGTTGCTAGAAGATTTTATCGCATTCAGCGGTGCCCAAGGTGTGCCTCTAAAACATCCATCTGGGGACCGCTGTTTATGAAGGACTCCTCTTTAATTCTTTTTTTTATTACCACTGACTTTACAGTCTTACAAACACCTCATAAATAACTTTATTTAAATCGGTTGCAGACATGAAGCAACATTACCAGCATGGAGCTCCTATAACTGGCTTTTCACCTGAAAATACAATATCTTTGAAGCATCTTACCCCTCCTCTCACAGTGACCTCCCTACAGCACTCTTCTACCCCTTCCATTCGGGAAATGCACCAGTTGATGGGTGCCTCTTCCAGCTAGGGTTTTATGGCAGGAAGGTCTTCCTCAGATCCACCACTCTGACATTCGGCAACCGGAACTAGTGTTACCCACCACACAGTTACCAAAAACAGATGGGTAATGGAAAGCAAAGAGTACAATAGGGAGTGATGAGCTGAGCTAGACTTGGGTGTCCATTGATAGCACGTTTAATCTCGTGCTATCACTGTCCAACTTTAATCTTGGGCTATCTTACCTAGGCACTTTACTCACAGGCAGCAGGGCAGCAGAAGTTGACAAACCTGTGTATAATATTTAACTTCACTCCTTTTTCAAATGTTGACAGTGTCAGTGTGATATTGCATGTCTATTTCTAATATTATACTTTGTGTTGAGATACCACCGCACACAAACCTCTAGATGCAGTGCTGCTCCCGACAAACGAAGGAATCTTCAGAGACATTAACCCTACCCAACCCTTAGAGCTTCACCAGACTGTTCAACATCTGGAGCACTCGGGAGCACAAAAGGGTGATGTGCACAGAAGCCCAAGAAGGAGCCTCCTTTGAAGCTTAAGAGGGGGCTGATATTAGGTGCCACCAGGGAAGGGCACCCAAACGAGTCTCTCTGAGGGGAGGGGCACCTAGACGCCCAAAGGAAAGCCCAGTATCTCAACGGTGATGCCCCTCCATGGGACTGAGTAGGGAAGTGTAACCTGGAGTCCAAAGTTGTGGCACACATGGGCAGCTAATGGAGATGGGATATGCTAAGGATCCCAAGTGAGAGGCGAGCCCAAGTGGTATGTACACTCAAGATGCTGTGCTATAAGGCTTTCCCAAGGGGGTGAGGTTGTAGAAGCCAACC
Source organism: Ambystoma mexicanum (assembly GCF_040938575.1). Lineage (NCBI taxonomy): Eukaryota > Metazoa > Chordata > Amphibia > Caudata > Ambystomatidae > Ambystoma > Ambystoma mexicanum. The sequence continues at coordinate 1,466,327,471 of NC_090931.1, read as the reverse complement.
TCGGAGTGCACAGGAGCTCATTGGGGAGGAACGCCCACAAGAGTGAGAAGATACCTGAAAAACCATCCGGATGTGGGGTGTCGAGGGTCCCAAGGGAGAGAGGTCACCAGGAGCATAAGGAAGGGTAGTGTCCTAGAGGGAATGTGGAAAAATATAACCTTATGTACTTTGGATTTAGCAATTTGATGTTTGGTCAGGGTTGTTGGAGGCACTTCACAGCGGCTGTGGCAATGTACATGATGATAGATGGTAAACAAGGTGTTAGAGAAAGCCCCCCAAAGTGTGGGATGTTACTTGTAAATGTAGGGCAGGCAGGGGGACTCAGCTGAGATTCCCGGGGTAGAGTGGGAGAGAAGAGGTCCGCAAAGATGGAAAGTATGTAGAGGAAGCGATATCTGAAAAGCAGAAGCTACTGCGTGGGAGAGGTGATGAATATGGTCTGTGGGAGAGGTGATGAATATGGTCTGTGTCTGCATAGCTGAAGGGTTGGGGAGGGTGGCTGATGGTCTAAATCTCTGGGTACATAGAGTCCGCGTGATTGGGGAGTTCTTGGTTGGTTTACATGGAGTGGATGATGATCTTGGGAGATAAACAGTGTTTGGCCTATGGGCAGTTTTCTGGGGAAATGTATCCGTTGTGTCCATGGCTGTAGGCACAGTAGTTTGCAAGCTGTTAAAGTCCACCGCATTTATCAACGTCCAAACGTCTGTGTTGTGCTTTTGTAATGTAGTATTTTGCTATGCCCTGGTCACCAATATATTAACTGTAGATATACAATGTTTTCATTTATGAATGTATTGTGGACTTTCTTCTTCTTGCCAGTGTTTCGGATGTGAAAGGTGTTCTATTTAAACGAAATCACATCAATAAAAAGTATATCTAACAGTTAACAGGTATTTGCACAAGTTCAAAAATGAAAGGCCGGGTGTGTGTTTTTTTTTTTTTTTTTTTTTTTTTTCTCTAGAGGATAGGCAGCAATGTGCCCTCTATGGCAGCAAGTCCCATTAAAAATAAATATGTACGACCCTTCTTGTGGAGCCATTCTTCATATTCTTTAAGTTTTTTTATGTCTGTGGATGAGGGCATGGGCATACTGGATTCTGCTCCCTTTCTGAGCCTTTCGTTGCCTCTCCTTCTACTTAAGCGTATTGCATGCTCCAACTAAGAGTTGAAAAAGGTTATTTCCTCATGGACACACATTTTGCCACTCATGGATGTGTACTTATTAAGCCCGATCATGCCTGCTTCCTCTCCCTTTTGCAGGCAGATTCTCAAGTTTTAGACTTGCCCATTTGGATATTCAATCTCCAAACTTTCTCCGATGTTTATTACCAGGTTTGCACATCTGAAAGTTGAGGGTTCGCAGATGGCTTTAGTCTATCCATTTTGGGTACATTGGCCAGGTGGTAAGGCTGTAAAGACTGAGGTAGGGTACCAAGCAGTAAAGTTGCCATCTAAAAGGGCAGAGAAAAAGACAGAAAGCTGGTTAAGCAAGAAGGAGATGGCAAAGGATGGCAACCGCAAAGCATGAACTTGCTTCGGGTGTTGAGAGCACTAGAGGTCGTGTACCAAGATGATGACTCTTTGAAGGGGCCCTGTGGTTTCCGCGCCTGACACCCGTCTTGGTCCTGTGTGCACTGTTATAAAATGCAGCCTTCAGGTGTCCCCGAAATATTGGTGCACCGTTCCCTTACCTGCTGGCCTGCATAGGGTGAAAACTCTGCTGATCTAGCAGTCCTGTTTCTGAGCTCTGGAAATGCCAGAAATGACATAACATGTCCTGGTCCCTGAATGCCTTGCAGGTGAGACCACATATGACCACCTCCTCATTGGTGCACTAGTCCTCAATGTGCCATTCCTTTTTTCTGTTAACCCCTGCAGGGTTAAAGCGGTGCTAATTGGCTCATCACAATTTTTGTGCTGCAGGGCAGGCTCACATTACAGGAACTGTCTTGGTCCCTTAGCGCCTCGTGCACATGGTTGCTGTTGGCTCTGCCTTTTGTCTAGTCTCCGTTGCTTGCATTGCAGACCCAGACGGTGGCTCCGGTTTGCTTCCTTGCTTTGTACCCGAGTTCAGTCTTTTGGATTGTGATGGGTCCCTGGGTTGATTTTTAGTGAAGTTAGCCAGCCCCCCTGACTTCCTCCCTCCCTCCCACTTTTCCTGTCAAATTATCTGCAATTGGTGTTGAAGACAGTCCTGGAAGTGTTAGCCGGGTAAACTCCTCCAAATCCTTATGCGTGAAGGCCATGGAGGCATATTTGTGGATTTTGCCACTGCTCCGGTATGTCTGTGGCTATACACAGATCCTGTAAATTCAGTGATCGCTTGGACACAAACTGTCTGACCATCTCAGTGGACCCATTCGTCTCTTCTCCATTTCTCAATTTGGATCTGTGTGATTTCTACAGAGGGGAGCATTTTCTGTTGAGGACCCACTATCTGTGTATTGGCTCCTCTGCAGTTTGGGTCAATGACTCCTTTATTGGGAGATTATATGCACCGTTCTTAATTTTGGGCTGTACTTGGCCTTTAATGTGTCGCTTCCTGTTCAGACTGCTAAATCTACTGGCGAGGACTGAGTGCCTATCTTTTGCACACTGGGCTGTGCAGTGCTACTGAGAGGACTGTACTGGCCACTTTATGTCCTGTGGCTGGTGCCTTTCCCAGAGTGGGTTGGTGATGGCTGCTGTGGTGTCTTCACGTTGATTGATGGCTTATCTACCCGCTTTCTGTGTTCTCGCACCTATATGGGCCTCTCCTGTTGGTGCAGTCAACGTGCATGGTGCGATGCGTAAAAAGATGAGCACAGTACGGCTTCACCTAGGAAATGACCAAGAGATTTTTGGCGACACACCCATCCGCTGTTTCTTACCCCGCTGTTGGCTTCAGGTGGATCGCCTTCACTTTCTGATACAACTGTTATGATTGATCAGTTGAAGGGCAGTTTTGGTGCCATTGGTTGGATGGATAACTTGGACTTCAAGAAGAATAGGATAGGGGTGCTGGAGGATGGATGTCACAGTGATACACTCTCAGCTTAAGAAATTGGTTTGTGTCCAGAAACCTACACATGTTTGCAAAAGGATCTTGAATCCAGATCGAAGAGGAATTAATTAACTAAAAAATGTAATTTTTCTTTTATGATGCACTTAATACCGGAGACCAGTGTCTAAACGCAGGATCGAGATTCAAACCTGTGTTGCTGTGCGTGTCATGAACTACAGAACATGCCCCTTTTGGACTTCCTGGTCCTTGTATCAACGGGACTTACACTCCCTTGTACTTCCAACATGGCCGTCCATGGTGAAACACCTTCCTCGCTGTACACATTAGACGTAGCGTGTTCTATTTATAGACCGCGGCTCCGCGCGTCTCAATGCTATTGCGAAGTAGCGACCAGACGTGTTCTCCGTAGCTCGCGGTATTGTTTCCGTTGCTTCTTCCAGCCTACCCCATTCCTAGTCCCTTTCCTTCCTTTCTTGATTCCTGGACTCGTGTGCTAGTTGTGCACTCTGTTAATTTCCCAGATTCCTGGATCCTTGCATCCCCAGAACTTTGAACGCACGCTGGAGTCGGAAGAGACTCGTGCAGCCTTATTCAAGACTCGATCAGTCCGCAAGAAGACATCGATCAAGAAATCCAGCAAAGATCAAACTCGGGTGAGAAGGGGGGAACTCCTTGACAGTTAGAGACGCCAACCGACCGAACTCGATATGGAAATGGAAGCGGCCGTCCAGGACCTGATGCGTGGCATGCAAGAGCTATCAACCGAGGTGCAGAATCTAAAGGCGGAAAACGCCGCTCTCAAACAATTAGTTCTATCCCGTGATTCTGCCACAAAAGAAAGTGTGTTGCTGGGCGGCATAGTGGACGAATACGATGGCTCGGCAAAAACCCTTCGCGGATTCCTGGATTCATGTTTGGTCCACTTTACTTTTAAGCCCTACTACTTTTCAACTCCCAGGGCTAAGGTGGGGTTCATAATTTCCCACCTTTCAGGAAACGCCTTAACCTGGGCTACACCCCTCGTTAATTCCGGCGATGCTCTTCTAGATGACTGTGCCCTTAAGCCCATGTTTGACCGTCCAGAGCAGGTCTATAGTGCCCAGGAACGCCTGTTAGACTTTCAGCAAGGATCCCAGGATATGCTCACCTATGTTACCCGATTCAGGCAATTGGTCTAGGAAGCTGATTGGTCCCCTGAGGCGAGTTTTACCCTTTTCAGGAGAGGACTGAATGAGGATATTAAGGATGAGTTGGCTAGAGTGGCTCGCCCAAACTCATTCCAGGCACTAATGGACCTTGCCATGCAAATAGATTTCCGTATCCAGGAAAGGAAGGCAGAGAAGAAAAAATCCAGGGGTAATCCTCCGAAGCTGTCCTTTGAGAGTACTACCAAGACGGACACAAACCCAGGCTCAGTCTCTGAACCAGAACCCATGCAGATAGGAGCCTTCCGTGGACCTATATCTCCACAAGAAAGAATGAGAAGGATTCATACGGGGTTGTGCATGTATTATGCCTCAGACTAACACTTGGTTAGGGAGTGTCCTCTAGCCCCTCCTCGGCGTTCGGGAAACGCCAGCTCCCGATCCTAGATGGAGCAGAGCTTCGGGAGAGAGATGTTTGCTCCACATCAATTCCATCCTTGAACTCTCCTGGACAAAACAATTTGCTGATACTACAGGCCTTCCTGTCGCCCTCCAAGAATAAGACCTATCCCATTCTGGCCTTGGTAGACTGCGGGGCTATGGGAATTTTCATTGATCAAGACTGGGTTGTTAGTCGTCATATCCCGTACGAGACACGAAGCATCATGCAGCCGGTGGAAGCAATCGACGGAAGACCCCTCACTTGAGGACCCATAAGCCTGCAGACAAAAGAGATCCAACTTTCCATAAACCATCACCAAGAGCGGATTACATTCGACATCATTAAGTCAGCTCATTACCCCATGGTATTGGGTATGCCCTGGTTACAGAAGCACAATCCGTATATCAATTTGACAGCAGGATCACTATTGCTAGGCTCAGAGTTTTGTATGTCCCACTGACTATTCCTGGATCCCTCCTCGACAGCCCCTAAAGACCCACTAAGAGACCAGAAAACACCACTCATGGTTTCCAATATCATACAAGTCCCAGAGGCCTATCGGGGATATGCTGATGTATTTTCAACTGCCATAGTCCAGGCCTTACCCCCGCACAGACCTGAAGACTGTGCCATAGATACAGATCCCTCAGCAGTGGTTCCCTTCGGCAGAATGTTCATCCTTTCCGAACCAGAGAAAAAAGCCCTCCGAGAATACCTGGATACCAACCTTGAAAACGGCACCATAAAACCCTCCAAATCTCCAGCAGGTGCTTCGTTGTTCTTTGTTCCCAAGAAGGACACCAAGGAACTCAGACCTTGCCTCGACTATCGTGGCTTAAATCAATGCACCCTCAAAAATCGGTACCCACTGCCCCTGATCTCGGATATCCTGGAAGCTGTGAGAGGCGCCGTAATATTCACAAAGTTGGATCTCCGGGGTGCTTTATCATTTGATCCGTGTCCGGGAAGGAGACGAATGGAAAACAGCCTTTAGAACACCCTTTGGTCACTATGAATATCTAGTCATGCCCTTTGGACTAGCTAATGCCCTTGCAGTTTTTCAACGTTTTATGGATAGGGTGTTTTCTGACATGTTATTCCTCTTCGTCATTGTCTATCTGGATGACATATTGATCTTTTCCAAGGATCCTCTAACGCATGAAGAACATGTAAAGGCAGTATTACAACGATATTTTATTCAAGGACAATGCACTGGGCATTCCTACACAGAAATTACAACAAAGAATAATAAACCTCTGTCATGATACCCTTCACTCCGGACATCGTGGCATAACCAACACCCTCCTATACAAGACAGTTTTGGTGAACTGGAATGAAGACCAACGTACATCAAAGCTTGTACTGTCTGCAGTCAACATAAACATGACAACAAGAGACCGGCGGGTGTTCTACTGCAACCTACACTGCCAACAAGGCATAGGAATTCATTGCTACAGACTTCATTGTAGAATTACCACCTTCCCGAGGGTACACGACCATCATGGTTACCATTGACTTGTTCACTCATATGGCTCATTTTACACCCCTGTGTAAACTGCCATCCTCGTCCGAGCTTGCTGGAATCTTCCTGGAACAAATATTCCGTTTACATGGACTTCCTTCCAAGATCATATCTGATCGAGGACCTCAATACGTCTCTCAATTCTGGAAACATCTCTGTCGCATTTTGGGAATTCAACGCGCCCTCTCTTCTGGTTATCATCCCCAAACCAACGGGGCTACAGAACGTGCTAATCAGACCCTGGAGCAGTATCTTCGATGTTTCGCCACCAAGGTCCAGGATGATTGGACGCTCCTGATACCCGTGGCTGAATTCGCCTACAACAATTCTGATCATTCAACACTTAAGACCAGTCCCTTTTATTGTAGCCAAGGTTTCCATCCATCGGTTCTACCTTCTGTTCTCCCTCATCCTACACCAGTACCTACTGTCGACTCCTGGATAGAAACCCTCATCAACGTACACCAGGAGGCCAAAGAAAACTTAGAGAGGGCCAGAACACAGACTAAGAGGTATGCCGATTTCAAAAGAAGACCAGGCCCTTGTTATGCAATCGTTGATCAAGTCTGGTTGTCCTCGAAATTACTACCCCGACATCTACGGCCAAACAAGTCGGTACTATGGTCCATTTCCCATCAAGGAAATTATCAATCCAGTATCATACCGGATCAGACTACCAGACTCCTGGAAGAAAATTCACCCAGTATTTCACACATCCTTATTAAAACCCTACACCCAATCCTCCCGGGAAATCCTGCCGACCTCCTCCTCTACTGGTCGACAACCAATTGGAATATGAAGTATCCCGAATATGTGACTCCAGGTATAAACGGGGTCAGCTTCAATGCCTGGTTGAATGGAAAGGATATCCTCCTAGTGAAAGAACCTGGGAACCATTTTCTAATCTCAAGGCCCCTCAACTACTCAGAAGATTTCACCTTATACACTCGGGCAAACCCGGAGGAACGGGCCTTTGGAGCAGGCATGCTGAACTACAGAACACACCCATTTTGGACTTCCTGGTCCTTGTCTCAACGGGGCTTACACTCCCTTGTACTTCCAACATGGCCGGCCACGGTGAAACACCTTCTTCGCTCTACACCTTAGACGTAGCGTGTTGTATTTATAGATCACGCCTCCCGCGGCTCCGTGCGTCTCAATGCTATTGCGAAGTAGCGACCAGACGTGTGCTCTGTAGCTCGTGGTATTGTTTCTCTTGCTTCTTCCAGCCTACCCCATTCCTAGTCCCTTTCCTTCCTTTCTTGATTCCTGGACTCGTGTGCTAGTTGCGCACTCTGTTAATTTCCCCGGATTCCTGGATCCTTGCATCCCGGAACTTTGAACGCACGCTGGAGTCGGAAGAGACTCGTGCCGCCTTATTCAAGACTCGATCAGTCCACAAGAAGACATCGATCAAGAAATCCAGCAAAGATCGAACTCGGGTGAGAAGGGGGGAACTCTTTGACAGTGCGCTGTCTAGCTTCCAAGACAAATGCATTGCCCCTGAGCTATCCTCCTACCTCTTCCAGAGTAACGTACATGTCCTTGGGTTCCCAGAGTCCAAAATCAATTATATTTGTTGGTATGTTTATGTATTATATTGTTAGTTTATGTTTTTAAAGGTTTCTTAAAATATTTTGTAAAAGTTTGTAAGAACTACATACAAATAATACATAAATAATTGTGGTTCCTTGTGAAGTGTGTGCACTAGTTACTAGCCCCGGTTCCAAAATATGGGCATGCAGCAGTCTGTAATTGTGAGACTCCTCAACTGTCATGACTGGGACCTAATACTCTGCAGGACGAGATAAGATACCTTCAATCTCCATTTACCTGGACTATGCCTCTTCACCGAGCCAGTATGAAGCAATTGAACTTCTGTTAAGCATAAGCAAATAGACAGAGTCCTGAAATATACCATGCTTTCTCCAGCGAAACACTGCATCGTTTGTAAAGACAAACCCCATTTTTTATGACTCCTGCAGAGAGGTCCCTACATTCTGTGAAAGACTGCTGGCAGGTTCACTAGGCCAGGACGATGAGGAACAAGCCTATTGTGCTGTATGACCTGCTCCTACTTGGTCCTGCTCTTTACTCATGATTGCGGCTTGCAGGGTTTACTTCTGGGGTCAAGTTTGAATGATCCAGTGCCAGTTTGGCACACTGTCATTAGATGCAACCACGTCTGTTGATTGTTTCAGTTGTATTTCTGAAGTGTGTCACCCAGTGTTAGCTACTAGATCTATATCCTCCTGAAATACTGGGGACGATATACTAGAACCAATGAAATTGGTCTACGGTGTCCAGGAGCTGCATAGCGATGGGTGAACTGAAGACTCTGGTGCTACTCTGTCAGAAGATTTTACATCATGATTAGATAGTGGTGTGGCGTTGCACTCGGAACTTGCTTTTGGAACTCTTGCCAATTTCCCAATACTTTGTGCTGATCATCTCTGGCCCCCAACTGTTTTGGGAACTACATAAGCTTGGTCTATTTTTTCACATGGAGATTTGTACCTGATTATGAACACTATTTGGCACATAACAGATCAGTCCATTTGCCTGTTGATGATTGATAAAGCATCCAGGCCGGTCTGTCTTTGTAGACACTCAATGGACCTGCTGACTGGTGGAGGGGTGTGTGTGTGTGTGTGTGTGTGTGTGTGTGTGTGTGTTCGTGTGTTCGTGTGTTCGTGTGTGTGTGTTCGTGTTTGTGTGTGTGTGTTCGTGTGTGTTCGCGTGTGTGTGTGTGTTCGTTCGTGCGTGTGTGTGTTCGTGTGTGTTCGCGCGTGTGTGTGTTCGCGCGTGTGTGTGTGTGTGTGTGTGTTCGTTCTGGCAGTAAAACTTTAGTAAGCTATCCCAGTGGTTTGTAGATCCCTAACTCTTAGTATCGGTCCGTACTAGCTCTGGACCCTAGTAGTGTGGCAGTGCAGTCAGGCTTATCTGAAGACGAAGATGTGAGCTGTAGGTAAGTACTCTGAATCTTAGCTATGGGTACAACAAAGAAGCACTTACACATTTTCATGTGAAAGATATATATTTATTATATTTACACCTTAAATACTTCAGACGTTTATGGTAGAATACTGGATAATACACGTCAAAGGGCACTTTCACTTTTGTGTTTGCGGTTACATTTGTAGCAACGTTAGAAAGGGAAAAGACAAGGTTATTGTATTATCGGTAATTGTGCACTCATGCGCGTTTCCACGGGTCATACAATATAACAAAGTTACTTACCTTAGTGACTACCTTACTCCTAGTCCGTATTCCCCTTTCCTCCATACTTGTGGGACATTCCGTGCCTCGAGACGGGACCGGAGCACTTTTTGTTAAAACGCATCAAAAATTGAAAATGTTTGTCCTTCTCTTTTTACACAGGGTACCTCACGTGGCTGTAACCGCACCCTCCTGAGCTCCGCATCACCCTTCAGTCCTTTTCTCTCGCCAGGTCTGCGACCATTTAAGCAATAATAGAGGATACTTATTAGAGGGGAAGGCGGGCGGACATATAGAGGAAAGGGGACTATGGACTAGGAGTAAGGTAGTCACTACAGTGAGTAACTTTATTATACCCCTACGTCCCGTCCCCTTTCCTCCATACTCGTGGGAGATTCCAAAGCACTCCTCACAGGTAATACATGTGGATGGAACTATCCTACTGAAAAAGGTTTTTAAGGACAGCCTGGCCAAATTGAGCACCGGCCCTGGAACTCAAGTCCAAGCAGTAATGCTTACAGAAAGCTGATGGGGAAGCCCACGTAGCTGCCTTAGCAATGGTTTCCCAGGGGACGCATTTTTGGAAGGCAACAGCAGCCTCTTTGCCACGTACAAAAAGGTCATGAATGCCCTTTGGAGGTTGAATGCCCTGAATGGTGTAGGCCTCTGAAATACAGGAGGCAATCCATCGGGAGATAGTAGCCTTTGAAGCAGATTTCACTTTCAGGTCTCCGAACGTAACAAAGGGTTGAGAGGAGCCCCTGAGGAGCCCCTGAGTTCAGATGTTCCTTCCAGATAGAACTTCAGAGCTTGTCTGACATCTAAATTGTGTAACGCTCTCGCCGCATCTGAGGTCTGGTTCGGAAAAAAGACAGGTAATGATATATATTGATTCAAATGAAAATCGGTCACTACAAGGAAAGAAGGATGAGTGCAGAGCACAACCTTATCCTTATGGAAGATAAGGAACGGATGTTCCACGGACAGAGCTTAAAGCTCACTTACACGGCTTGCCAAAGTCACTGTGATCAAAACGGCAACCTTCCAAGAAAGGTACTTAAGATCGGTCGTAGCCATGGGTTCAAATGGTTTATGGCATAAGGCGGTCAGGACCACATTTAAATCCCACTTTGGATGAGGATTGCGTAAAGATGGAAAAAGATGTAATAAACCTGCAAAGTGCCTTTTGATGATTGGATTTGTCAAGGAAAAGGAACAGGTGTCAGTGGACAGGTACATAATCTCGGAAAGAAAATCCAGAGGCTAGAATTTAAAGACAAAGTATCAAAGGGTTTTATTACCTGATACATTTACTAATATATGAATTGAATCATGATTTAATCAGCACTTAAAGTAGTAATTTACATAGCAGGAAAATTAAGAGCACACAAGTGAAGTAAAATTCATACCATTCAATCGTTTACTCATTCATCCACATACATCCATCTTACAATAATACGCTCATACCAAACAACAATGTGTATAAGATAAAACCTATAAAAAACATAACATACAGTTCATAAATTTGATTGTTATGAAAAAAGAAAAAGAAAGAATGTAAATTCAATATACATTGCCACAATAGATTATACAGGTGGTCAGAGATTGGGATGGGTCCCAGAAGTGTCCAAGGTTGACCTCCTCTCAAAAATTCTCAACCGGTTTCGACGTATCTACGTTATTTAGGTAACGTCTTCATCAGAAGATAAAAATTGCACTCTGAAAGAAGTGGGAGACATAAACTCATGAACCCCCTATTCTTGAGTGACAGCATAAGAAAGGGGAAAACCCAAAATCAACAACAAATACATCATTATTAAAAACCAAAGTGTAAACATAAATAACAACCTGCTACCACCCCAAATGCATATCTATAGGGTGGACCATAGGTGTCAGACAGAAAGTGCTACCATCATAGATTGGTGCCCTAAAGTACAGTGAGAACCGGTCATAGTCGGCAAAAATACCAATACATTAAAGTGCAAATGCATTGCAGGCATAGGGTCATAACTGGCCATGAATAGTAAAAGAAGGCCAATCATATTAACTCTCTATTAAAGGTGATTACCAATGAATTAAAGTGCATGTGTTGTCAAAATCAATAATTTAACATTTGTTCATGAATAGTGAAGAAGGAACAAAGGGAAGCCCATTGTGTAATCTCTCCATGGAGGGTAGCTAGTTGAAATAGAGCCAATAGTGATCTACTTGTCATGTTAGAAGGACTAACCTTGGCACAAAAGAAGGAAAGCAAAGCAATCCAGAACCTCCTTTTGTGTATGACTGGAGATACTATCGCCCGAGTAGACAGCATCCAGATGTATCTGCCTGCACAGATGGTTGCTCCACTAACATGGAGATATAATCTGCAATGCATAGGCACACATTTCAAAACTCATTAGAACTCATTAGAAACCTAATCCGAAACAAACGATGGGTCAACAATTTCTTTCTCAGATGATCTTACCACATGTGTACAATCAGTGACACTATGTCTAGGTGAAGATGATGGTCCCTACAGTGATTCTATGGCCCAACGTCATAATCTCATGAAGATTCAACATGAAAGTGTCCCCGAGCCGCGCAGATGTACTACGACTCTATGTGAGGAAAAAGAGAGCAATCAGACCAGTCTTTGACAGTCAATAAAATCTGTCACAGCATGTCCTAACATTTAAAGTTGAATAAGTTTTGTCAGCAATTTTATCCAACTTGCAAAATAACCCCATAGGGAATTTGGAATGGAATACGTTCAATTTGCATGTTAAGGTATTAAAGTCCACCTGACATTAGATGTATCCACGCTCCTAAAGTGGTCCCGAGAAAAGGAAGGGACACTATAAAACTTAGTGTCCTCTGTTTGCCATAGTTACTCAAAATGCTATTCAATCGGATGAAACATAAGTAACCCCGGTGCCGCTTACCTGCAGATGATAGCGAGTTAACCTCGGCGGATGCCCGCTGGCAGAACAGCTTCCCGACTGGTAAAGGCAGATGGACGCAGGAATTCCTCGGCACCGAATCTGCATCACTGCAGGAAAAAATAGCGTCTGAGATGGTCATGTGACCGTGTAGCTTGTCACGTGACTACCCTAGTCATGTGACTTCGCAATAGACGTGCTGTCATCGCCGCCTGAGGCAATTCCATAGTGATGGAAAGAGGACTCGCCATAGCCTGGACTTGGAGTCCTTAACGTTCAAAGCCATATTTGTGCTTACAAATAGGGGAAAAGTGACCATAAATGAACGCAAGTTGTAACCCCATAATAGACAAGCTTGCACGGTACAATGTACGAGGGAACAAGTAAACAGTATGTTTAAAGAATATTGATTGGAGAATATTATGGACCAACCGGATCTAATACATATTCTGACTTTACATATGAAAATATCTGAAAATACTATGTGGACAGGTAAGCAGCAATAGCCGACAAGTAAGTCCTACAAGACAGAACATGAATGCCCGAAGCGGCTACATGAGAAATGAACGAAAGGATAGTGTCAATCGTAGCATGTCTGAGGTCTAGTTGCTTAGCTAAACACCAGTGACAAAACCAGAGCCCCTTGCTCTTATACTGAGACCTCGTAAAAGGCTTCCTGGCTGCTTGGATAATGCGCATATTGTCCTCAGGCTAGGGACTTGAATTCAGGCACCAGGCCGCCAAACTGAATGATTGTGGGTCGGGGTGCCACATCTGCTGATTGCACGGGTGAAGCAGGTTGGGAATCAACAGCAGTCTGATCGGAGGACAAATCGACAGACGCCGAAGATCCGAAAACCAGAATCTGGCTGGCTACCAAGGAGCTATGAACGGGAGAGTGCAATTTGATGCATTCCTGAGCTTGCAGAGTGACTGATGAATCAGAGGAAGAGGCAGGAAGGCATATGCTCTCATGTTGTGCCACAGAATCCTAAGAGCATCCCATAGAGAGGAGGCCCCGAGACCATTCCTAGATGCATAAAGAGGAAGTTTCCTGTTTGTGGTAGTCACAAAAAGGTCCCCTTCTGGAGTGCCCCATTGGCGAAAGATGTTGGAGAGAACCTCCATGTTCAGTTCCCACTCGTAGCTGGCCGCTGTCTGTCGGCTAAGTGAGTCTGCGGTCACATTGAATTGCCCCAGGATGTGTACCGCCAGCAGCCAAATGCCATGCTGGAGGGCCCATTCCCAAATCTGAATGACCATGTCCACAAGAGGTGGTGACTTGGTACCACCCTGCTTGTTGATATAAAACATCGACACTGAGTTGTCCGTGCGGACGCGGACCACCCGGTTCATGATGGAAGGTTGTAAAGCTTTCAGCGCCAGAAAAACAGCCAGGAGTTCCAAATAGTTTATATGAAGCTGCCTGTCCTGCAGTGTCTATAGATTGAAAACCTGCAGATGATCCAGCATCGCGTCCCACCCCAGAAGGGAGTAGTCTGTGGTAATAGTCACTTGTGGGAAGGGTTCCTGAAAGGAGGCTCCCACTGTAATATTGTTGGTCGAGGACCACCATAGAAGGTCTGCCATCATGCAGGATGGGACTTGAATCGTCTTGGATTCCGAGTCCGAAACCTGACACCAAGAGCTCGAAGAGCTAGCTGTGTGCACCTCATATTGAGACGTGCCAGAGGAAGAGCCAGCACGCACGAGACCATGAGGCCCAGAAGTCTCTGGAACCACCAAGCCGTCAAGTACTCTGACTGGATGAAGAGTTGACACATGGCGAATAGATCTGCAATCCTGTCTGCCGTCAAATACACCCTGGAGTCAATAGTGTTCAAACGGAAACCCAGGAAGATCAGGTCTTGGGAGACCGTCATGGAAGATTTCCGCCAATTCACTGACAGCCCAAAATGGAACAGGAGCTGGAGGAGAGACTGGAGATTGCTCAAAGCCGTCGTAGGACAGGGCTGCGTTCCACCACCCTGAGGTCTAGAAGCTTCTGAACCTCGGCTCTAAGGGAGGGTGTCCCGATCTGTTGGAAGGGAGGATTGAAGGGTGGAGTAGGGGGGAGGGGCAAGCGAAAGCTCACCCGAGCGATGGACAAAACCCACCGATCTTGGGTGATGGTCTGCCACGCCTCCAGATGTATCATTTGTAGACTTGTCGGCAGGGAGACTACCTGCTCCTGGAGAGGAGGCTGATGGCTGAGAGAAAAACCGACCACGTTGCTGTTTTCGACAGGTGCCGCCAACCAGGGGTTCAGTCCTGCGCGCCCGGCGGTCCTGGAACCCCTTGAAGCCGGAGAAGGATCGAGACTGAGACTGCGTATAAGGGGCCTTAGCTGATACCTTTGCCAGGACCGAAAAAGATTTGGCGTTTGGGGTAATCGCCTTGGTCTTTGTAAGCTCGTCATCCGTAGATGAATGGAACAGTTCCTTTCCATCGAAGGGAAGGTCCAGAACTTTCTCTTGCACCTCCTCCGAAAACTTTGTTGCATGGAGCCGCGCTTGGCGGGATGTGTCGATTCCCACCATCAGGCCTCGAGCTGAGGTAACCGCATGATGTGCCGCGGCTTCCAGGAGATCTTGTGCCAACACCCTGGCGTCCGACAAACCGGCCTTGTAGTCGTCTAGCCTATCCCCAGGAATGCACTCCTGGAAATCAGCCAACTCCTTCCACAGTTTTTTCATATTAGCTGCCGCCAGGATCAGCTCCGTTTTTGCTTGGCGAAGCTGCACTGCTGTGTTGGCAAAGATTTTCTTGCCGAAGGAGTCTAAAATTGTCCTCCTTGGAGAGAATCTGAGCTGCAGCCGTGGAGGTCACGGAGGCTAGGTTGGATTGAAGCATGGCCGCAGCTACCACTGTCGAGGAAGGGAGCGGACAAGACGCCAAGGCTATCTCCTCGGAGGTGTGACACCTGTAACGGGCGCCGATTCTCTTATTGATATGCAGCCCAGTGTGGGGCTTATCCCAGACCTTACGGGCCTCAGCCAAAATGTCCATCTGGAGGAACAGGCTGGTGCGCTCTTGTGGTGACAAGGTGAACGCTCCCGAAAGCACTGGAATATCGAGGAGGGACATCATATCCACCACCCAGTCATGGAATGCTCTGACCGAGTGGGACAGCTCATCGCTATCCTGATCTGCCTGAGGATCATCCAGCGGAACGGTGGCAGACTGCTGGGCCGCCACAGGTTTTAAAGTGCTATCCTGCTCTACCGGTGTCTTCTCTATGGGAGACAACGGGGGGTAGGGGAGGAAGAGCTGGAGGCGGACCGATAGGAAGAGGTGGTACAACAGCCGGAGCCACTGGAGTGGAAGGTGGCTAGATTTCCTTGAAAAGACCCTTAAAGTACTCTTTCATAGGGTCAGAATGCATGAGCCACTGAAATTTTCCGGAAAAATACATCCTCTGATGAAGGTTTAGGCGCTGGGGTAGGCAGAGGCCTAAACGCAATGAGCATGGCTGCCAGGAAGGCCCACCACCAATCGAGTCCGCATAGATCAGCGGAGCAGAAGTAGGCGGAAGAGAGACAGTATGTGGCAGCGGCAACCGAGCATGCCAGTCGTAAGAAGGGCAAACAGATTTCTTTTCCTTCCACCTGAGGTTAAAAGGGCTGCTCAGCCCCAAAACTAAGATTCCCAGCACCCGCCGTTGAGAACGTAGGTGTAAGGGAAGAATCCAAAATGGCCGCCATGGACCATGAGGGGTGGGCAGCCATTTTGTCGATGCCTGAAGAGAATTGCGTCACGTGCAGATGAGGCAAGCACCTCCTCAGGCTAATCAGGGGACTTAAGTAAAACCGTAGCCTTGACACAAGGATCCTCGGCGGAGCCAGTACTGGGGTGGTCACGGATGTTTACTTGACATCTAAGACATGGCCCCCAAAATAGCCTTCAGAGGAGGAACCTCGGCAGAGCTGGTGACAGAGGAGTTACGGTGCATGACTACCTTCTTTGCCCTCTCGACAGAACACGTATTACCGCGTCCTTGAGCGCAGGAGCTGAGGGATCACCTTTAGAGACAAGACCTTAGGAACAGGTCTCTCGGTTTTGTCTTTACAAACCTTAGCCTCATGAAGAGGAACCTCTGGATTCCACCCGGTATGCGTAGCTCCCCTGTGAGGGGCCTCAAGACCTCAAGTCCAGAAAAGGAGGCCTCAGGGTGTACCCCAGTGTCTGTGTTGAAAGCTTCAGAAACTGAGACCTGGGAGCGTACTCCGGTGTTCAAAGCCACAGATTTACTGGGCTGCCGTTTAGCAACTGACCGGTGAACATCGGATTGTGATCCGGTATGGGCAGGCCCGTTGTGAGAACCCTCGGAGAAAACTCTGGTACGCCTATTAGGCCTGTGAGGCACCTCAGGAGAAACTCTGGTGGTAGAGCTGCTCGAGCCCCTCGCGGCCCCAGAATACCCCGGGAAGGAGTCCCCCAGCCGCGGTGACCTAAAAAGTAAGGAACTTACCGGGTGTCTCATCTTTTCGTCGATGAAAAGATGAAGTGGTGGAACACGCTGAAAGACATCCTCCCACCGAAGAAGACGGCGTTGGAGTGCCCGGATGGAAAGGGAATCGCAGTAGAAGCACGAATCGCAGTGATGGTCCGCCCCGAGACACTCCAAGCAGACAGAATGGGGATCCGCCCTCGCGAAGCGACGTTCGCATGAAGAACAGGGAACAAATCCCAGACGTTCCGGCATAGACGGAGGACTATGCGACCGCAGAACCGGAGCAGGAGAGACGGACAACTTGAACAAAAATAATGTTTCCCGGTGATGCATGTGCATCGAGCCCCGACCGCGCTGAAAAAGGGCTGAAGGGCGATGCGCGAGGCGGAGCTCAGGAGGGCAGGGTTATGGCCGCGTGCGGTACCCCGCGTAAAAAGAGAAGGACAAATATTTTCAATTTGTTATGCTTTTTAACAAAAAGTGCTCCGGTTCCGTCCCAAAGGACGGAATGTCCCACAAGTATGGAGGAAAGGGTACGGGACGTAGGAGTAATGCATTTACTCTGCAAACACAAAATGGAAAGGGAGGAAAATAAGTGGTTGGTGCAACATGAGCTTAGTTCAAGGTTCTAGAGATGGTTTGTTCGCCTGGAAAGTCTTAAGTCCAAAAAAGCAACCCTAGCTAAAGGCAGTTCGGACAGGGGTTGAGGTTTTGACAAAACGGCGAAGAGTTCCTGCGGATTTCTTCCAGTGTCTAAAGTTAATGAAGCAGCAAGTTAGCAACTAACAATGGAGACCTAAAAACGGACCTGAGAAGGGGACACACGCAGCAGCTTGGGTCAGAGGTAAGAGGGGGCTGCCCTGGACACCTCTGCGTGCTCTCTAACCCTCTGGAGTGACTTCTTGGTATCCGGTCAGCAATACCTTTTTCCCCACAGTACCTTTTGATTTGAAGAAAGGGTTTGTGTTGGCTCCTCTGCAATGAGGTAGCTCTGGACCCGACCTCCGGATTCCTTGGTCTGGTGATGAAAGGCAGGACAATGAACGGTGTTTCTCAGCAGCAGTCTCGCAGGAGGACCTGTAGCACGACTTTCAACAGCTACTTGGTTCACTCTGCGGTTTTGGCAGCTTTTCAGCAGCACCAACAAAGGACATGGATCGCCTGGTCAAGTTTCTTGGCTTCCTGCAGTCTCACACTCTGGTGAGGGGGTCTGTGCGAGTTGGACCGGATCGCTGCAGTGTCATTACGGGTTCAGCAAAGTTCTGGATGGATTCAGCCTTTCCACGACGATGCACTCGAAATGGACAGATGGGTCTCCTGGTCATGGGGTTCTGCACCTCTGAAGCTCCTAAGACCTCGGGAGATGGCTACTTTCAAAGTTGGTCATGGGACTGGTTGTCCCCACCAGCCAAAGTGAAGGAGTCATCCCTCTTCGGAGCTCCTGTTGCATAGAAAACGGGGTCCTGACAGCAGTGGTCTGTTCACGGTCTTGCAAATGGTCTGCAGGCATCTCTGGCAGTCTATGGTTACTTCTGTTTCCTGTGGTCGACTTGCTTTACACACCAGAAGCCTCAACTTTTATACAGTTCCAGCACACACTCCTCTGCAATCTCTCTCAGCATTTTACAGAAAGGGGCGTTTGGCTGTCCAATCAGGACAGCCAGACCCCCTGTGGGAGCTCGACCTATTCATTTACTCTGGCAGACAAAGGACAGGGGGGGGGTGCAAGACTCCTCCCCCACTTCCTGCCTGTCTACCCAGACACTCTGGAGCCTTGGCGGGGAAACCTACTGGTTCCGGCCAAAGGCAAAACACACACACATGCCTCCCCCTCCCAGAATGGTGGTAGGAAGGCTAACAAAGAACAACCACGCTAGTAATGGCGAAAAAAGAAGGGAGGTACCAAGTAGGTACTTGGGTGCCCCTATTGTTCACTCCCAAGGCTATGGATATAGCCTGTGGTATACAAAATACACAATAGTTGGTAGAACACGTCCACTGCCACCAGCCAGAACTAGGTGATTGTCTATGTGACTAAAAAGTCGCAGGAGCAGAGCAGAGCGAAGGGGGATACGAAGTACCCCTTTGGCACTCCACCGCAGGTGGTGTGTGCCAATCTCTCAGACTATAGAGTTTTGGGAGAGATCCTAAGGATCTTCTATCCTAAGAACTGTAGTTACTTGAGGATATAGAAAAATAATCTTAAAGGAGGGCCTTAAGGATCCCAGCAACACTACCCATGCTGCAGTAGTAAAGACACAGATGCCTTTAAGAGCTATGGAACAGACAAACTCCACAGTACTGATAGAATGCAAAGAATAGAGTTCCAAAAGCCAGAGCCCACAAGAATGAATGAGTGGAAAAAGGTCCAGATGTCCAGAAAAAAAGTGCTGGTGGTTCTCACTAGGAGAGGGGATGAAGCACAATCATGATAAATCTCCTTAACAGTGTGCAGGTTGGGGTTGTGAGTGTCTGTGCTACATATTTCTTAAAATGATCACAGCTTCCTCTGTTTTGGGTGTAGAGCTTCTATTGGCACAGGCAGTGCAAATGGTGATTTTTCAGAATGCTGTCACCCATGTCACAGGGACTTGTGCAAACCTCTTTATGTTTACTTGCTCTGGTCAGCTGGAATATCCATTGATCAAGCAACTATGTTAAAGCCCCTTCAATTGTCTCCTCTCTTTACTGACTTGGCACACATATGGATTTAATTCAAGGAACCCATTTGATGGGGCCTGGGAATGACACAATTGGTCAGACCTGGGTTCTGTGTGTTTTTAAACATCATTCTCCACTTATTGAAGAGGCGTAACTATCCTGGTCTGTCACTCTTGCCTTTGTGTCTTCTGTGGTTGGCCTAGACATTGATGGTAGGTTTGTCATAGTTTCAGATCCAGTGCACCCAACAAATAAAAAACAGAATGATTTTTTTAAGGAAAACAATTACAACAAAAACACACTTTAAAAAAAGCTTTTACATATGGGTGTGGGGGAAGCAGCTTAAATTGCTGGGGCTAAAGGCTGGGAAATGGGGTGGGGGGAGGCTTGGGAGGAGGCCCCCCTAAAATACAAGTTTAATGGAAAAAGCATTCTCTGAAAAAGATTTTGAAATAATCACATAGAACCATAGTCTGAGGTGCTGTGCAGATGATTCACATTAATGTAATCCTTTTGTAAGCATGCAATGTAGATGACCCTGAATTCTCCGTGCCACTTACCAACAGATGTCACAGATTTGTCGGGACATACATTTGGGCTAGAGACTTCATAACGATTCTGGGCATGTCACCTGAAAGCTCTAAGACCACTCTCAGACCGTGCGCACGAGGTCCTTCATTCTATATCACACATGGAGCTTGTTGATGTGTAGCGGCTCTTGCACAGAGGATCGCAAGTATTGGTTCAGTTACTCATTGCCTGACATGCACTCCCGGATTCGCTCTATTGCTGCCAGCTATTTCAGAGTGCTACTTCCTCGTACCTATTAGGATCACTTCCCCCCCTCTTAAACTTCATTTTGCCTTAACGATATTGCCTGTGCAACCTCCTCCTAGGTTTTTAAATAAAGTTCTAACCCAGATATTGACTTCAGGAGTGACTTTGAAGCACAACTTCTTCTGTATTCTGAGCAGAATTGTGGCTCTCTCTCGCATGTGCCTATGCTTTGGGAGTGCTTTTAAGTATTTATCTGAGTTATTTGTATTGGCGTATAGTGAGACATTCTTAAAATCATTTGGCAAGACCTCTTGATCATGGAAAATGCTCTGTGGTCCTTGAGAATGACTGCCCTGCCTAAGGATAAAACACTGCATGGTCTCGCAAAAGAACAAGCGCCACGTCTAGTTTAGAAATTATCTGTTTCTTTTTAATTATTTCAAACAAAATTTCTTTCCACCTTTGCGGATCAGACCTTTTGATAACACGTGTTTCGTCTTTGTGTGCCTTTTTCAAAATGGTGCATTCTTTTTTCTCTTTTGCCCAATTTAATTCCACATCTTTGTACATTATTTATGACAGAGATCAAGAAATGGTAATCGGCAGGAAAATTAGGGGTTTGGTACAGAAACAAAAAACCATATGAAGTAAAAATGTGTAAATAATGAGTCATAACTAACAGATCGTAAACTGAATAAACCATAGTCACTAATATCTATAAAAGAATATAAATATGTTCTAAGACTGCACGAAAAGTCAACCATTTTATATATACTTGGTAAAGTCTTCTAATAGACTCTTTAACCTACAGTCCCTTCAATTCGCATTTATTGGTTCTATGTCCAATCATACACATTTTCCAATCTCTATATTTAACATTCAATTTTAGAAAGAGATACCTTACCATCGAGGTAGTCTATTCTTAATCAAAAATCGATGCACCGACCATTTAATGGGATAATCCCACCTGCAATAGGATACATGATCTCATTGACACGTTCTGTATAATTCAAGTTACAATGTATACCTTTAAGTCACGTATTATCGTGATCCCCTTATTCCATTCTTTACACTGGCTTGCATTTCCCATATTTTAAGCCTGCTATGTTCATATAAACCATCTCCTGTTAGTAAGGTGTTCATGTCCAGACTAAAATGATACATGCTTTTCCACAGATGTTTTGTCTAATGCCTTTCATTTTATATTTAGGTGCAATAGCGTTTCTCATAACAAAATACAGTGCCTATCGTTTGTGTTCGGTTAATTCGAAATTTGTCCCGTTTTGTAAGGGGGACACTTTAACATCGCTAGCACGGAACCTTAACTTGCAACTTCTTATCTTATTTAGTCTTCGTCAATCAATAACACAGCGCTTCTGTGTCGGGTGGGTTAGTTACTGTGCATTTAGCAATTGTGTTCAATTCCTTTACGTTATGTAAGTGGGCTTTCATATCCGATATGAAACGGCGATCTTACCTGCTGATTTTACAATGCTGTAATTCCTAGCGTCCCTTCGCATTGGCTCTCTTATCAGATCCGATATGCTGGCACTAACACCCTAATGTTTGCGGCCGTTGCCCTAGTTACCTCAGGAGACCTGCCATCTTCACTTTCCACTTTTTCCGCGGATGCCATTTTTTGGGACCACAGTTCGGGTCTTTAATGCACCTCTTTGGTATGACCAACCCATAGCTTACCACATACTGTCTGATAAAACACTTCTTCACACCATCAAAGTGAAACTTGATGAGTTGCGTATTACTGCAGGTAGGGAAAAAAGTCTTGGCCAAGTCAGCTATGGCAAAGGAGAACCAACGGAAGTGTCTTGACCTGGCTTCTTCATATGCATGAAGGACCTGTGTCAGTCTTTGCTATTAGTGACAACATTGGTAATGTTCCTACCAATCCCTGATGAGATTAATGGGATCATTAGAATATTATATTGTTCTGTATTCTTTCAGAGAATCTCATTTGAGGGCGCATCTAGGCTTTTACAATAGAAGTAGTCTTTCAGGCAACCATGAGGCTAAAACTGCCTTCAGGGTTCATATGACATTCAACATAAGTCATTTGAAGGCCTGTAGAAAAGGAACTAGGCACCTGTGGCCAGCAGTATGAAGCACGTACCTTTTTAAATGCTCGGATCTATAAGTGACATTTGCATTATTTGGTGGACTGGAACAGTTCTGGGGCTGAAGAAAGATCTTGGGGAGTTTGCACAGTATGTTTATGCTCCTTGTCTAGTATAGTAGCCAAGTTTCAGAAGAGGAGCCATTTGAAGCCAGACTTTGAGACAGGGCTTTACTGGGTCTGTACTGTCGGACCCTGTGGAGTCGGGGAGGTTTGAGACATCTTGTGGGGGTTCACAAGTCGGGACTGGCCTTCCCCCTGCATCCCCCCAAAAAGCCCAGGAGAATTGTTTCCTTGGAGCCCAGGGAAGCGTGAGTGAATATTCTTGTATGTGTGTGTTGTAGGCAAACCTAGTACTTTATTTCCCTTAATGAACGTCTCTGGAATGAATGTAGATCTGGTTCAATGTTTTGTATTGTAATTGTAACTCTGCTCTTCAGATGGACAATCTTCCCATTTTTCAAGATGGAGCGGATTTGAGTGCCTGACTTGCAGTGTCTTCTAGGACCAGGCAGTGTAGAACTATTCTGAGGGTTCTAAAACTGCCTTTCACCTGAAGGCTCCGGTTAAACTGCAGGAGAAGCCCGAGAAGCTGTAGACGGAGGAGACGACCAAACTGCCCAAGAAGGCCCAATCGGCACAGGAGAAGACTTAGTCGAAGATAGAGATGGCGGCTGCTGCTCTCACGACGGCTAAGGGGTATGACTCTGTGAAGGTAGCCTCTGCAGTGCAAAAGTTATCGCTGCCCCAGAGCCGTGAAACCGCCGCAGTGACTTTGGCAAAGTCTGCTGGCACGCCGGAAAAGGGAACACCATCTCAGAACCCGGTTCCAGCCCTCTGGGCGGAAAAAAGGGTGGGCAAGGAGGCCCTGGATCAGCCCTCCCAGGTCGTGGCCCAAGCCATGGAGGTCTCGTCCATGGATGAAGAGGGCCTGGAGTCCCTACACATGGTCCACAAGGACGTGGAAGAGGACGACGACGGCACAGGGCCTAGTGTTCCGATCACTCCAGCCCAGCCAAGGGATGTGTCTCTGGACATCCTGTCGACCCTCCACACCTTGGTGTCCCGAAGAGGATGCCACAGGGCCCTGTTCCAATGGTCCCCCATGCCCCTGATCATCCGACGCCCCCATTTCAGCCTCCACATCTGCGTCAGCCCCTCTATCCCTCAGCAGACCCAGACACGGGTACTGGGACGGGGACGGACACGACAAAGAAGGACGACGAGGATATCGTCTCAGCAGGCGACAGGTCTCCGCAAGCCTTGGGCGTCCCTACTAGATGAGGTGAGGTTGTTCCATTCCATGATCGCCAGAGCCTCCAAGCTATTCCAGCTGGTGCCTGAAGAAACCAGGAAGAAGGGTTTCTTGTACCAGAGGCGCGAGGCCAAGAGGAAGACGATCATTGTAGTGCCCTTCTTGATGTCATGTGGGAGGAGGGCCTAACCCTCATGAAGAAACCTTGCATGGCTCTGGCCAAGCGGCATAGGCTGGAGAAGTAGTACTGGATGTTGGAATCTGCATCCGAGCGCCTGAGGTTGCAACAATCGCCAGATATGGTGGTATCAGCGGCCGCGAGGAAAGGTTGGCTAACCAGCCCTCGTCGTCGAAGTCCCTCTGGACAGTGAGGGGAAGAAGATGGATGCCATGGGAAGGAAGCTGATTTACACTGCGGCGTCCACCATCAAGGCAGCCAACACACTGGTGATCCTAGCCAGGTACGACAGGGAGCTGTGGTACAAGCTGGGCCCGATTTTGTAAGATGAAGGTTATCGCTCTCTTCGAGGAAGGGGAGGTAGCGTCGGATCACACCATCACAGTGGCATTGGACGTTGCCGACACAGGGTTCCGGCAAATGAGGGAATGGTGGCTGCCTTAGTCGCTGGATGAAGGCCACAAATTTCCGCCAGGAGGTCCAAGCGAAGGTACTGGGCATGCCTTTCGGAGATAACCTATTTGGGAAAGTAGCAGATGAGTCCTTAGAGGCCATGAAGGCGGATCCAGAGATGGCCTGTTCCCCGGGGACCCTGTAGCAGCACAGCTCTTCCTTTTGATCCTCCAGAGGAAAATCAAGCAGGTCTTCCAAATGTTTCTCCTCATTGTACCGTCAGCCTTCCAGGTCCACAACTCAGGAAGCCTACAGAGGCTGTTCCTAGAGCTACAGTGGCGGATGACAGCAACGCCGTCACCCGCAGGGCAGCACGCCGGTGCTAAAAAAAAGCCTGAACCGACCAGGATGTCTGGCCCCCACCCGTGCTCCCTAGTGGGAGGCCGGCTGGAGAAGTTTGTCAGCGAGTGGGAAAAGATCACCACCAACAGATGGGTGCTGGACGCACTTGTCCAGGGACATATGCTGGAGTTTCAGCGCAGGTGTCCGCAGATCCCTCTGGTGGCCCGTCAGGAGCAGCACATCCCTGAGCTTGTGGAGGAGGTACGGGCCATGCTGCAAAAAGGGTCGATAGAGCAAGTTCCCTAGCGACTCCGGGGCTCCAGAGTCTATTCCATATAGTTCTTGATCAGAAAGAAGACATGGGGCTGGTGGCCCTTTCTGGATCCACGCCGATTGAACAAATACCTCAAGTCCCAAAAATTCAGGAGGGTCACTTTGCAACACATGCCCGGCCAACTGGAAAAAGGAGACTTCTTGATGTTGCTGGACCTGGAGGATGCCTACTTCCACGTCCCCATTCACAGGAAACACTGAAAGTTACTACGCTTTGTAGTGCAGGTGCAGCACTACCAGTTCAAGGCCCTACCTTTCGGCTTGAAGTCGGCCCCCACAGTGTTCACGAAGTGCCTGAACTGGTGGTGGCCCATCTATGCCTATAGGGCATACACATGTACCCGTACCTGGATGACTGCCCCTCTTGCCCCCCTCGAGTGCCTGTGTGCCCCTTCCTGCCCCACTGAGTGCCTGTGTGCCCCCTGCCCCCTCTTGAGTGCCTGTGGCCCCTTCTTGCCCCCTTGAGTGCCTGTGTGCCCCTCTCCCCTCCTGTCCCCCCCTTGAGTGCCTGTGTGCCCCTTCTTGCCCCCCTTGAGTGCCTGTGTGCCCCTTCTTGCCCCCCCTTGAGTGCCTGTGTGCCCCTTCTTGCCCCCCTTGAGTGCCTGTGTGCCCCTCTTGCCCCCTTTGATGGTCTGTGTGCCCCTCTCGTCCCCCTTGATTGCCCGTGTGCCCCTCACCCCCCTCGAGTGTCTGCGTGCCCCCATGCCCCTTGTTGAACTGCCTGTCTGACCCCTCCCTCCTACACGCCTCCCCCCTCCCTACTCTTCACCCCACTTTTTTTTCTCCATCTTCTCCTATTCTTCCCTCCGCCCTGTCCCTTTCCTCCTCCTTCTTAACTTCCCGCACTACCTCAACTGCCGTAAGATTTGCTAAATCCATAGCTGCCTTCTTGCAGCCACTTACCTCCTCCCCTCCCCTATCCCACTTTTAATTGTCCTGTGCACTTACTCTTATCATTTGTCCTGTGACGTTTGATAGCAACTTGTCTGTCTCCCCTCCTTCCTTCCTTCCTTGTCTTCTCCTATCACCCCGTTCTCCCCCAACCCCCCCGGCTCTATCAAATTTGTCTCTGGCCTATTTTTGACAGTAGCTTTTTTTGCTCCACTCCTTCTCCCTCACTCCACCCCCCCCCCCCCCACACCTCCCCTTCCCCTTCCTCCATGCACTACATCAATTGTCGTCAGGCATAGTAATGTTACTGCTTGTTTTGTTTCTCCTTCTTTTCCCTTCCCTCTTTGCCTCAACTGTTCCATGCACTTGCACATCTGAAATGTCGCCAGGCCTAGTACGATAGTTATTTTTCGCATTCTGTACTGTTTCAAGGACTTTAGAGTGTAACTGTATTCTCCCATGTTCCCTTCCTCCTTGAAGTGCTTTGAAACACATTGTGTATAGGCGCTATATAAATAATCAATCAATTCACACCCGCTCGCAGCTTGCCTGAGGACACACTGAGACAACAGTCCGGCTATTAACAAATATGGTATTCTCCGTCAACTAAGTCCTGCTTGACGCCATTGCAGAACGTGCTGTTCCTAGGTGCCAGGTTCAACACTGTGTCTTGCCTGGCGTCTGCCTCGGAGGAGAGGATCGCAGCCATTCTGGGGAAGGTGAAGCAGCTGTCATCGACGAGGATGGCCACGGTGCAAGCCATGATCTTGTCCTGCATCTACCTTGTTCGGCTCTGCAGGCTGCAGATGCTGCCCCTCCAGGAATTCCTGGACGCCTGCTGGATACAGGTGTCCGGACGCTTCACAGATAAGCTGTTGCTCAATGAGTTCTGGCAGGTGATAGTATGGCGGGGCGTCCGCTCCAACATCGCCCAAGGCACGGGATTCCAGACCTGGCCATACCAGGAGACTGTCACCACGGATGCCTCCCTAGAGGGATGGGGAGCACACACCGGACGTCTGCACACCAGAGCCCTGTGGTTGCCAGAGGAGAAGGATCTTTATATCAACATCCTGGAGCTACAGGCGCTGTTCTGGGTGCTCAAGTCGTTCTCCCTTCCAGGAAAGGCAACGTGGTAAGGATCTTCACGGACAACACACCACCATATTTTACATCTGGAAACAAGGGGGCACTCTATCCCCAGTGCTCTCCAAGGAAGCACAGGACTTGTGGCATTGGGCCATCCGACAGGGCATGTTTCTCGTCCCTCTTCATCTGGCGAGAGTCAAGAACACCATTGCATACTCCCTCAGCAGGGAACTGCGCTCCTGCCACGAGTGGGAGCTTCGTCAGGATTGGGTGGACCGCCTGTTCGCCGAGTGGGATAGGCCCCAGATAAATCTGTTTGCGACAGTGACGAACAAGTGCAAGATGTTTGCCAGCAGGTTCCACCAGCCTAGGAGCCCAGGGGACGCGTTCTCCTTTCCATGGGAAGGGACTGTTCCTGTACGCGTTCCCTCCCATTCCCTCTCCTGCTACGAGTCATCAACACACTGAGACGGTGTCCGTGCAAGATGATACGCATTGTCCCGGCCTGTCCAAGGCAGATTTGGTATCCGGACCGTCTCAATCTGTCAGCGTCGCCCCCAGTGAAGCTACAGGTAGTTCCAGACCTTCTCACCAGGGAAGGAGGCGCAATCCTGCATCACAACCGAGGCTCGCTGAACCTTAGGGCTTGGCTCCTGAAGCCCTAGAGTTTGGTGGATACGATTTGCCTGCGGACTGCAGAGAGATTCTCTCCATGGCCATCGCGTCGTTGACTTTGAAGTGCTACGGTCACAAGTGGAAGCATTTTGCTACGTGGTGCCGGTCGCAGAATATTACCCGGCTGAGGGTCATGGCCCTGCAAGTTCTTTCATACTAGCTCTCCTTGGCCAAGGCCGACCTAGCACATGCTTCCATCAAGGTGCATCTGGCAGGCTATTTCCTGCTACACCACGTCTCCAGGAAGATCATCACTGTGGTCTCTTGACTCATCCTCAAAGGACCTTTTCAATCTTTGCCACCGGTGAAGGCTCCTGCTCCGGCGTGGGAACTCAACGTAGTTCTGACGAGGCTCATGGGGGGTGGGGTGGCCTCCTTCGAGCCTATTCATCGGGTCCCTCTCGTGGAAAACGGCTTTCCTTGTGGCCATCACCTCTGCCAGGAGGGTGGGTGAGATACAGGCCCTATCCTGCAAGCAACTGTACCTGACTTACCACAAATCGAGGGTAGTACTGCGGACACACCCCTTTCATGCCGAAGGTTCAGTCGGAATTCCACCTCAACAAGCCTTTGGTGTTATCTGTTTCTTTCCCAAAACCTTTGTAAAGGGCCATGCACTCGCTGGACGTTGCACGTGCCTTAAAGTTCTACATGACATGCACAAAAGAGTTTTCGGAAGACTTCACAACTGTTCGTGAACTTTGGTCTTGTGAAACACGGGAAGGCCTTGTCCAAGGCTTCCATATCAAGGTGGTTCTCCGGCTGCATCATGCATTGTCATCTGTTGGCGAACTGACCGCTGCCTGGCCGTCCGAGAGCCCACTCCATCAGAGCGATCGCTGCGACGACAGTGTTCCTGTCTGGTCTGCCCCTGCTGGACATCTGCAGAGCTGCTACGTGGAGGTCCACGCACACCTTCACGAAGTTCTACTGCATCGACAGGGATTCCAGCGAGGAGTTCAGAGGCGGCCAAGCAGTGCTACGCAACCTGCTCGCTTGAGGTGAGTCTGTTCCAGAGGTAAGAGTAATTGCTTCTGTTGAGCCTTGCCAAATCCTGTGGTTGTTAAATGTCCTACTGCTATGTATTAGTTAATCATTAGCATGTGAATCCATGCCAGACCCCATGCTGGAGAAGGAACAAGTTACACCTGTAACTATTGTTCTCCAACATGGGTCTGGCATGGATTCACATGCGAACCCTCCCTCCGACCCCTCTGCGGCTCTTCTTGGTCATACTGCCACTTTACGTGCTTACCAAATCTGAAGATAGCTGCCAGAGGAGGGGCATAGGGAGAGGACGGTCATTGGATGGGGGAGCAGGATAACCCAGAGGATAGTGATTGGTTTAAAGGAGAAAGACAGTGTGAAAGTGAATTTGTTTTTTCTTTTACAGAGGATTATCAGGCTGACAACGGGGAATATTCATGAGCATGTGAATCCATGCCAGACCCATGCTCGAGAACAATAGTTACAGGTAGGAACTTGTTCCTTCTTCACAGCCCAGGCACAATTTGCTGTATATTTGGGTGTGTGCAGTTCATCACAGCTATACCGTGAGTCTGCTCTCCCCTACTTGTTTTACTCTCTCCTTTCAGGAAAGCTTTCTGAGAACTTTCACTTTGAGCCTGTGTGCTGTACTGTCCTTGTGTGGAAAACATTGTTCCATAAAAACCCATACAGATGCTCCCTGAGACTTGTGGAGTATCCAACGCTTGGCCCCTTCATGTGACCTGTCTGCACAAACTATTGGAGGCATTGGGTATTCAATGTCTTGACAGCGTGTAGCTGGAAGGAGTTTTTGTGACACAGGAGGTGTTTACGGTTAGGGTGAAAACTTGTCCGACCAAATTTCTCGCATTCTATCATCTCTGTGAGGCATTTACGACTTGTTGGCCCAGTTTAGCTGTGGAGCCTGTTAGCAAAGATTTCTTTTCTGGTACTTTCACTCCATAGTTCTCTATGGAACCACATCGTTTTTGCTCTGTTATCTTTCTGTAGGAAAGTGAAGCCTTCAGCTTCACGTCTCTTGTCCTTTGCTCACATGTTATGGGAAAACTAATTAGGCCTTCATACTATCAGTAATGGGAAACTTATTTCTCTTTTTGAATTCTTGTATTTTTAACAATGCAAACAGCATCTTGCAACGCAGTGCAATGGGACACTTTTGTATCACCCTATCTTGCTGCAATGAGGAATTTTGGTTCATCTTTTATGGGCCTAAAGACAAGCTGGTGGCACAGTTACACTTTTTGCATTGTTTTTGTTGTGCAGATTGGCGTTTACCACGCATGCCTACTACACATGGCTAGTTCACTTGTTCTTGGCCATATTGTAGTTTGTCCTTAGTGCCCTCTCGGGTCAGAAAAGTCCTTATACGGTCATGCAATTGCCCAGGTACGCTGCAGCTTTCGCAGGCTAGTGAGCCTTTGTGTGTGTGTGTGTGTGGCCCAGGAAGGGGGCTGACCTGTCCAGCTCCATTCCACATTCTTGATGCCAGAAAGTCTGCTTCTGGGTCGGATGTGAAACCAATAGTTGTCACTGATTGGTGCAAATCCTTTCCTTCGGTGGGCTTGTGCCTGGATAAAAGGATGACCTCTGCAGCTCTTCTTCAGATCTATGTTGGAGCTAAGAATTCCTTTAAGAACAACTGAAGATCAAAAGAAGACTACTGGAGTGCCCCAGCATCCCTTCCTGTGTCCAGCCTGGTGACCCCCTGCTCTCCGAAGACCCTCATCACTTGGACTTGTAAGCCAACTATTCTTGTTGCCTTCCCAAGGATCTAGCCCTTCAGAGCCTTCCGCAGGGTCCCTGGACTGCTCGGTGGACTTTCCAGCTATCACTCAGAACCGTTGCTGTTCTAATTTGAAATTGGGAATTTTGGATGTTGCCAGCTTGTGTCACAAGTCACCTTCACTCAGAATTCCAGCTTCGCACGTTCAGGGGAACCTGTCTTGGAGCAGCTGTTGTGTCATGACTATGAGAACGCCTGTCGTCGCGTGCAACAGTGATTGTCACTGGAACTTGCTTTCGTCCATCCAGTGAAATGGGCGAAGGGGTTGCATCTTGCATTACCAGCGGATCGGAAGAATCCCTGAACCCGATCTCCTGGTCCCCTCTCACTGGAACAAATGGCAAATCGAGCCCCCAGTGACCCCACCCCCAGTGACTCCTCCCACCGATGATCCACAAAGACATCTGGGATAATCCTGAGCCAGGAGTAAGTAAGCATCAGTATACAACCCCCCCCCCCCTACAACCCGTCCTTTATAGGATAACATTGGGAACAAGTCCCTCTGTCATTCCACTCACCTTTGGTCATCCCTATCCACCACCATGCCACCCCTACACGCACACCACACAGACACTGCAGACTTAGCTCATGCACCCCCAAAGTGCACACACCCCCCCACCATGACAATACCTCGATTTGCCACAGACCCAAACCCACGCTCACGTCACCTAGCGGTAACTCATACTCTCAATGTACCGCTGTACCCAATGCAGTCACCCACACCATACTCACAAAAAACTCCTGCCCAGCACTATACAAATGCGCCTTAATCAATGTACGATCACTCAATGCCCATTGCATTTACCAAAATCTCTGAAGCCGAAGTCATAGACCTCCTCAGGCACCTCAAACCCTCACAATGCAAGGGTGATGTATGCCCCCCTCAAATCATCAAAGACTGCACAGAAACACTCGCTCCTCTTCTCACAGCATTCATCAATGCATCCGTCACAACGGGCATAATTCCAGACAGCCTTAAAGAGGCCTGGGTACGCCCTCTCTTAAAAAAAACCGACGATAGACCCTGCCAACCCTAACAACTACCGACCCATAACCACAGTCCCTTTCCTCCTGAAACTACTTGACAAAGCCGCCCACAAACAGATTCAACTATACCTCGAATCGAACGCTATTTTAGGAAAAAGACAATCTGGGTTCCGCAAGGGACACGGAACTGAAACCGCACTTCTAAACCTAAAAAACGAAATCACCAACATCCTAGACAAAGGCAAGCCCGCTCTCCTCCTTCTCCTTGACCTCTCAGCTGCGTTTGATTTGGTAGACCACACTACACTTACCAGTCACCTGACGCACGCTGCACACTTCTCAAATGACGCAGCATCTTGGGTAACTTCATTCCTAGAGGGCAGAGCTATGAAAGTGTTCTCTAACACAGCTCATGCAGCACCCTCCATTATCCACTGTGGTTTCCCACAAGGTTCCTGTACTGCCCCCACGCTCTATAATCTTTTTTTACCAAGCCTCTCTTTGATAAACTAGACGGGCTAGGGATCACCTACACAAATGACGCCGACGACACGTAGGTTCTCCTCCCCTTGACAGGGAATTATCACCAAGACGCCACTACCCTACAGCAAGCAAATCTATTCTACCATACAAGCATGGATGGCTACCAACGGCCTCTGCCTGAACGGGGACAAGACCAAAATCCTCATACTGGGACCGAAATCCACCCTCTAACCTCAACCCACTGTACATCAATTTCAACATAGACAATTGTATCATCCCAGTGTTATCCTCAGTCAAAACACTGGGGGTTCACATATACGCCACGCTATCTATGGGCAAACAAGTCAGCGCCATAGTCTCAGCCTCAGCACTGAGTACTAAACTCATTAACGCAATAAAACCATTTCTAACCAAGGATAACTGCCTCTCCATCGCCCGAGCAACGATAGGAGCCAAACTAGACTATTGTAATGCGCTCCTAGCCAGCACCTCCAAAAAAAAACTATCTAGGCTCCAAACAACCCAAAACAACGCTCTCAGAGCAGCCCTCAGCATACCAAAAAGAGGGCACATCACACAAGCCAGAAAGACAGCTCACTGGCTTCCAGTCAAAGACCGTATCTCTTTCAAAATTCTCACAACCACCCATAAATGCATCAACCTCTCAGCTCCCTCTTACTTATCTGACACGATAGGTAGAGCTCAATCCACGAGACCGAGAAGATCACAATACACCAATCAACTAGCAATACCTTGCATCAACAGAACCAACTCTGGAACTCTGCCTACTGACCTCAGAGCTGATACATCTCTATTTTCCTTCCGGAAAAAACTCAAAACTGTCCTATTCAACTAACTCCGTTCTCGTGTTCTCCTGCTGCTCAACGTATATCTGAAAAAGTATATATCGTCCGATGTAACCGTACAGACATGAATTGTATGTAACTTAAGTATGAGCAACACTGTAACTAGCGCCACGATGTCCTCGGCCTGCTGTGCGCTCAACAATTGTAAATAAATAAATAAATAAATCGAACCTGGGCCGGGTGTCCTGCTGCTGGGTTAGCCTTTGGTTTGGAAGAAAGGAGAACACTTAACCTTGCTTTGGTAAATTGTTGCATAACCCTTATAGTTTGAAACTAATCACCACCACAAGCCCATTGCTTGCTAATCACCACCACAAGACAACTCCTGGTGTGAAACATTGTATTGGACCCTCTGACATTTGGGCACAAGACCCCATTCATCTTAGAGTTTGGATTTCTAAAAGTTAGGGTATTGAATTTGTGACCGATTCCAATAATGGTGTGGTATCTACAATACTTATCTGTTGTGCTTGATAGGTTGTTTGCTGATGTCTAGTTAGTGAATCCAGTGGTGAAAGTATATGTTTGTATTCTAGAGTATTGTGTGATAGTACTACCTGCTAGATTCTTTTTCAGTGTGTTTATGTCCTAAAATGACTGTATTTGTCACAATTGACTGTCAAAATTGAATTATGTGCTATTTTGTGTACTCATTGAGGGCCCCTGACCCACTCATGCTCTCCTGGGATTAAGCCTTGACTTCTCATCCACCTACCTTTCATTGGGGTTGGCTAACCTCTCAGTGCTCCTTGTTCATCATAACTAGGGCGGCCTCCTAACCATCTGTCCACCAGGCTAGATTTTAGAAATCCATCTTTACACAGACCCTCCAGTCACTGCTGCTCACATATATTTCAAATGCTGAGTGTTGTAAACTTAGTTTGTCTATCTTGTATCGTGTGGAGCAAATAACCACTCCTCTTCAAACATCTACTCCTAGGGCTAAATTGTAAAGGGATGTTGGTACTATTTTAATGACGCACAAAGGACTCTCATTGGTAACTAAGCTTCTTTTAATTCCCGGCATAGGTTGCTACAGGTAAAACTGCAAAATTAGGTGTACCTCGTATTAGTCAGGCAAGCAGTTTCTTTTTATTTATTTTATTTTTTTGGGAAGTATGTCTTTTTATTGATATTCAAATGTCCAGTGCTCGCAATGCCATCAGAAGATCTATCTTGTGTTATCAGAATTTCGTTTTACATTTCAAGAATCTTAACCCCTTCCTCCCCAGTCAACATAAGGACGTGTTCATTAATAAATCAATCCAACATCAAATCAAACAAGCCTGTTCCATCCAATAGCTTAAACAGGATTCCGTTGTTCCCACCTCCAACTCCCTTCCCCCACACCCTTTGTCTAGTCGACCCCACTTCAGTATCACCTGCCACCGACAGGCGTTCCACATTGCAGCAAATGTTTCAAGGTTTGTGGCCGAACAAAACTCTGCTCCCTGTCCTGCAAAGTATCTTCCCTGTTAAGGTGTGCTGTTAATTTCCCCATTGCAGTGATGTCCCAGACTTTTACCCACCAGAATGACGCCCCTGATCCCCCTTTGGTTTTCCAGAACCTGGCCCGATTCAGTTTAGCTGCCAGTAAGAACTGAGTTATCGGGTCGGCCCAGAGACCTGAGGCTGGGTAAACTCTGCCATCTGGTACTTCCCCCAGAAGCATGACTCTGGGGCACATCGGAAGCAATACCCCTACAATGTCCTTAATTCTCGACTTGATTTCTTGCCAGTAGGTTTGTATTAATGGGCACTGCCACCACATGTGGAAGAAAGTCCCCAGTTGACCACATCCGTGCCAGCAGCAATATTAATAGTCATTGGATATCACGTGCAGGGACTGTGGGGTCATAAACCATCTAAGAGAGAGTTTGAACGCACATTCTTTGTGCCCTGTGCACCTGGAGGTCTTGTTGGTGCGGGTCCAAATTTGTTGCCAGGATTCTTCTGGGATTTCATCCACCCCCCACCCCCACATCATCCTTCCATTTCTTCATGTAAGAGAGTTTGTCCCCCAACGGAGCTTTGTCAAGTTAACGGTAGCACCGGGAAATCCTATGAGTGGTTTGACCTTCCATCAGTTGTAGTTCGTTTCCCTTTGGTGGGCGTGTGCCCTCGCCTGTTTTATCTTTATGATTGGATACCCAATGTCTAATCTGACAGTATCGGAAGCGCTTTGATTCTGGGAATGTAAACTTGGTTTTGCATTCTAGAAAGGTCAGAGGGTGCCCCTCTTTGTACAAGTCTCTTGAGTCTCAGTGGTCCCAGTGATTCCCAGCAGTTGAACGGGTCCCCTACTAGGCCTGGCGAGAACTCCGGATTCCGCAGCACCGGTGTCAGTGGGTCTATCCCGGTTTTAATTCCGAGCCCTGCCCGGGCCCTATCCCAGATGTCTAGTGACATGCGTGTGGGTTCAAGTAGACCCACTCTGACCTGTCTAGTCAAAAAGGGCAGGTGTGCTAGCGGGAGGTTGCTCATACCTTGCTCTATCCCCTTCCATTTCTGTTTAGGTCCCTCTGACCCCCAAGCGAACATTGGAGCAATCTGGGCTGCATGATAGTATCTCTGCGGGGAGGGGGCACTTCCTTCAGACTCGCCACAAGGATTTTACTATACAGCTTGGTGTCCGTGTTCAAGAGAGCTATTGGACGGTAGGAAGAGCAATCCTCTGGGTCCTTCCCTGGCTTTAGCAACAAAGTGGTTGTGGATTCTGCCATAGTCTGCCACCTGTCCAGAGGTGGAGAATTAGTTAAAGGGAGTTGTGAGATGAGGGGCCAACTGTCCCGCTAATGTTTTATTAAAAATATTGAGTCCATCTGGCCCAGGGGCTCCCTCACCCCCCGCCCCCCCAGGAGTGTTTGGATGGCGTGAATCGTCTCTTGGGTAGAGATGGGACTGTCAAATGCCTCCCTCATCTCCTCTGGGATCTTCGGGATCCAAACTTGTCTGACAAACTCTCTAATACGGGCGGGGTCCCCCACATGTGTTCCAGAGACCAAAGGTTTCCATAACCTGCCTATACCCCATTTCTGTAGTCACCCTCTGCCCATCCCCGGCTCTCAAGGCACTAATATAATTACAAGTAGTCGCCTTCCTTAGCTTAGCTGCCAATATCTTATTCGCTTTGTTAGGAAAGATTCCCATTTATGTGTAATTTTCCCTCGAGTTGTGAACCCCCTAACTTTTTGTTGATGTTTAACACAATAGTCTGACTTTACCAGAGGAGCCCAGCCTTCTGCTGCACTCCTCTGGGCTTTTCGCTCACTTCTTATTGGGAAACTGACATGCCCTTAAGACAGTCAGTACTGGGAGACTTTGTTCCCCTGAGTCCTTTCCAATGTTGCAAATTTTCTGCAACATGTCACAAGTGTACAATGTACCTTCCAGTACAGTGCACTTGGGTCTATTAGTCATTTCCAAAGGTCCTAGATACTCTACAAGGATTTTTTAGGAGAAGTGCGGATGTGCCTTGGACAGGGCTGGTGGCACCTTATCATTTCGTATATTTTTTTTTTAAACATATTTTATTGTTTTCATAGATAGTACAAAAGTGAACGTTCCCAACTTTCCCATCCCACATCCCCCCCATCCCGTTCGGAAGAGAAGTCCATGATCAATTGTCCTCGGTGTTGATTAAGAAGTGAAAAAGTCTGTTATTTTTATATATTGCGTGCACCACTGTGCCATATAGTCTGATTGGAGATAATCTAGTACTCCTCCCCATTCCTTTGTGAAGGTGCCTTGTGTTCCTTGGATATTGTGAGTTATCTTTTCCATGGTCATTTGGGACCAGACCTTATATAGCCATGTGTATAGCAATGGTGGATCTTTCTTCTTCCATCCCTGTGCAATCGTGGCCCAGGCCGCTATGACTAGGCCCATAAGACTCCTCCATTGCGCCTTAGTGAGTGTTTTGGCATGTTGCCCTTTAAGTCGGCAGAGCCATAGTTTTTCTGGAAATTGTTCCGCTTCTGGAAATATCTTCTTTA
The DNA here is from genome assembly GCF_040938575.1 of Ambystoma mexicanum. Classification (NCBI taxonomy): domain Eukaryota; kingdom Metazoa; phylum Chordata; class Amphibia; order Caudata; family Ambystomatidae; genus Ambystoma; species Ambystoma mexicanum. The sequence goes on along the minus strand of NC_090931.1, from coordinate 1,466,290,915 downwards.
GTTCTGATATTACTTCTGTCCAGAAGCCTTTGACCTTTGGGCAGTCCCACCAAATGTGTCTCCATGTGCCTACTTCTGTGCAGCCTCTCCAGCAGTGGTTAGACGAATGTGGGAACATGCTGTGTAGCCTCTCTGGGGTGTAGTGCCATTGTGTAACGATTTTTGTACACATTTCTCTGGTTTAGGCAGCTCGGGTTAGTTTGGGGATATCGGCCCATAGCGACTGCCACTGTTGTGGTGTGATGTCCTCTCCCAGAGTTTTTTCCCATTTTTTCATATATGCCCACTTTATGTATTCCTCCTGTGTATTTATGAATTTGTAGAGAGTGGAGACTAGTTTTTTGTCTCCTGAGTTGGTAAGGAGAAACTTTTCAAAGTCGGTAAGTTCCCTCGTCGCTGCGTGTGTTATCTCGGGTGAGGACAGCCAGTGTCTGAGTTGTTCATATTTGTATCTATCCGCATTTGTGAGGTTCCATAGTGTTTTGCAGTCGGCGAAGGATCTCAGTTCCTTGTCCACGAACATTTCCCCAATTTTTCTGCAACCTGCTTCCTCCCAGTTCTCGTATGCGCTGTGCTCTGTCCCTGGTGGGAACTGCGGATTCCTGCAGATTGGAGTGAACGGGGCCAGAGCGGTGGTAATGTGCCCTTTCCGTGTCTACTCGTCCCAGGCATTCATTGTGGCCTTCATGACCTCGCTGATGTGCAGGTTCGGGTGCCTATGCTGTTTTGATTTCCACAACAAGTCCTCCAATGGTGTTCTTGCGACCGCTCTGTCCTGGGTCACCCAGATCGTTCGCTGATTGTCTCCCAGCCATTCTTTCAGGATCCATAGTTGTGCCGCTTGGTAATAGTTCTTAAAGTGAGGGAGCGCCAGGCCCCCCTCTTTAATGTGGGACGTGAGAACTGATCTGGCTACTCTGGGGGGTTTTCTATTCCAAATGAAAGCTGAGACTGCCTTTGTCAGTGTCCTGAAAAAGGAATCGGGGATCACGATCGGGAGGGATTGGAAGTGATATAACAGTTTCGGGAGGATGTTCATTTTAATCGATTGGATTCTTCCCCACCAGGAGATATTTAGGGGGCACCACCACTCTAGTTCTTTTTGTATTCTTGCCAGGAGTTGGGGGTAATTACTATTGTATAGTGCCTCAACCTTCTGTGTGAGTGTTATACCCAGATATTTTATACCTTCCTCTGCAACTTTTAGGCCAAACTGCCCTGCTTCTCTATTCAGTGATTCTCTGCTCCCGGCTAGGAGTAACATTTCTGACTTTTTTTGGTTTATTTTTAGACCCGATATATCCCCGAATGACTCAAGGAGGTGGAATGCCGCGGGGATGGACTAGGCTGGGCGTTCGAGTGCCAGTAACATGTCGTCTGCGTAGGCTATTACCTTATGTTGTTTACCCGCCATCTCGATTCCCTTGATTTGGTCCGATTCTCTAATTTTAATTAGTAATGGTTCTAGGAACAGCGCATATAGGAGCGGCGATAGAGGGCAGCCTTGTTTAGTTCCCCTAGAGATTTCCACCCTCTCCGTGACCACCCCATTTACCGCTGTTCAAGCAGAAGGGGAGGAGTAGTTGGCCTTAATCATATTTATATATTGGGTCCCGAATCCCATATGTGCCATAGTTTTGAAGAGCATTGACCATTCAACCCGGTCGAAGGCTTTATCTGCGTCGAAATATAATAGGACTGCAGGGGTGCGGGTTATGTTAATTTTTTCTGTTAGATGTACTAGCCTTCTTGTGTTGTCGTGCGTCTGCCTCCCTGGTATGAATTCCGATTGATCCGGGTTTATTATGGAGGGAAGCAGTGGGGAAAGTCTGGCGGCCAGGATTTTTGTGTATATTTTTGAGTCTAAATTGATCAGGGCGATCGGTCTGTATGAGCCTGGGAGGGTGGGGTCTTTCCCTTGTTTGTGGAATACCAGTATTTTTGCTTCATTCATGGATGGAGTAATGTTCCCACTATCTCTAAAGGTGTTTAGTAGTCTAGTGAGGAAGGGGGTGAGGAGGTCTTCGTATTTTTTATAGAATGGGGCAGTAAGGCCATCCGGGCCTGGCGCTTTTTTGAGAGGGAGATCTTTTATTGCTTTCTTCACTTCACTTTCCGTTATCTGGGCCTCAAGTTCCGTTCTGGCCTTTTCTGGTATTTTTTGAAAGGGGATCGAAGTCAGAAATCTGTTTTGGTCTGCCTCATCTAGGTGTTTAGTTTCATATAGGCCCTGGTAGAATTCCCTGAATGTGTCCCCTATATCTTCGGTGCGCGTCAGCAGGTCTCCTTGTGTATTTTTAATGCTCCGGATGGTCATAGTTTTCCGCTTTGACGAGAGTAAATGGGCAAGATATCGGTCGGCCTTGTTAGCTTTTATATAATATATCTGTTTGAGGTATAAGAGGGATCTCTGGGCTTTCTTACTACGGAGGAGGTCAAGTTGCCCCTCTGTGTGTTTAAGTGACCTTTTTAAGCTCCTGGTGGGGTTCGCCAATAGTTCTCCCCGGATTTTTGACAGCTTCTCTTCCAGTTGCGTTTCCCACTGTTGTGATTGTTTATCCCTCGCTGCTTTGAGTGCTATTAAGTGGCCCCTGATTACCGCCTTGAACGCCTCCCACACCGTACTCAGGGCTGTCTCCCCTGTATCGTTATTTTCAAAGAATTCTGTGATCTTGTCCCTAATGGATTCTCCCATCACTGGGTCTGACAGTATCTCCTGTGGTAGTTGCCACCTCCAAATTCCTTTCTCTTTCTTTGGGGTCGACAGATCCATCCAGAAGGGTGCGTGGTCTGACAGAGAGATGGGTCCCAGTTCCATGTTTTGTATTTTACCCAGGTTCTCCACTGACACCCAGAAGTAGTGAATTCTTGACATTGTGTTGTGGACGTGTGAGTAATGTGTATCCCTTGGTTTGACCCTTGTGTTCTCTCCATGCATCGCACAATGCCATACCCTCCATCCGTCGTTTAAGTCGATCCGACGGGGCACCTTGGTGGTGGGGCCCACCCGTGCTCCTGTCAATCTGAGGATGCCAGGCCATATTAAAGTCCCCTCCTATGATTATTTCACCTTTCGCGTACTCCTCCAGCCTCCCCATCGTGTCTCTCAGGAAGCCGTCTTGGCCCGTGTTTGGGGCATATACTGAGGCTAGTGTCATTGTGGCGTTGTGGAGTCTGATATTGGCAAAGGCGAACCGTCCTTCTTTGTCGGATAATTTGTCAATCAGGCATGCTTCCAGACCCTCCTTAATTACAATCATCACCCCCGCTCTCTTCTCCGCTGCGTTGGATTGTGCCAATATTTCATAGCCTATGAGGCGAATTTTCCCCCTATCCTGTACTTTGATATGTGTCTCCTGGAGCAGTAGCACTTCGGCTTTTTCCTTCCTTAACATGTTTTCCACTTTTTTCCGTTTCACGGGAGAGTTCAGACCCCTTACGTTTAAGGTTACGAATCTTATCTTCCCCATTTCATATGCCCTTTCTGGGTGCTCCTTTCGCCCGAGTTGACCATTCCCCTCTCTCTTCCGGAACGGATACATACCACCCACCCCCCCCCCCCAAACTGTAAGAATGTTCCCAACCTTTAACTGTATTCCAACTTGTGCTCCCGAGGAGGGCCCGGGTACCTAAGGTAGCTCTGGCGTTCCGCCCATCGCTCCCTGCCCTCTGTAGGCTCGAGGCGAACCGTGCGGGGAGTTCTAAACCCCTCGTCATCCCTTGGCCTTGATGTAAATCGTTCCGGTGCCACACCGGGCCTAATGATTCTGTTCAGTCCGGGTTCCATCATTGGGTGCTGTTCCGCGTTGAGTGTTCAGCCTCTGGGCACCGAGTATCTTGAGCTGTGGATTCACGTCCGTTCGGTTGTTTTATTTGACACTTCGATTCCCCTTCCTTGCCGTTTCCTTTTCTGGCGGACCCTTTCCCATCCCCCTGGTCTGCTCTGCCGTTCCCCGCCTTTTGTTTTCGTATTTGGTCGACGGTTCATCTATCTGGATGTCCATGATGCTCAGCCCCTCTTCCATGGTGGTCACCCTCCTTTGCTGACCCTCCCAGTCGAACAGTAGACCGAAAGGGAATGTCCATTTGTATTTTATCTCTCTTGACCAATTCTCGGGTGAGTGGGGTAATTTCTCTTCTTTTCTGGAGTGTTATGGCAGATATGTCTTGAAACAGCTGAATTTCCGCCCCGTTCATCCTGATTTGTTCTAGCTGCCTCACTCTCCGTAGTATGAGTTCTTTTTGCGGGTAGGAGGATATAGCTGCCAACACGTCTCTGGGTCTCTCCCCTGGTGCCCCAGTGCGCTTTGGGCCCACTCTATGGATGCGGTCAATCCCCACTGCCTCTGAATCTTGTGCTTCTATGATATCTCTGAAGACCTCCTGCACCGCTTTCCGTAGATCCCTGTCCATGACCGATTCTGGCATATTTTTAATGCGAATGTTCGATCTGCGGGACCTATTTTCTAGGTCCTCGCACTGTATTTCCAGGTTGTGGGTCAAGCGGACAAGGTATTCTTGAGTTTCGCTGTTTTGTAGTGCCTCCTCTTCTGCGTTCTGCAGTATTTTTTCCAGGGTATATGTCCTTTCTTCCAGGTTCGCAATGTCGTGTTTAACATCATGGATTGCCTGCTGCATGTCGTGTTTAATTGCAGCGAATTGGTCCTGGACTGTCGACATGAGCTTGTCTTGTAATTCTTTAAACCAGGAGTGCATATCTTCTTTTGTTGGGGGTAGGTCGCTGGAGGTGATGTGGGCCGCTTCCGTCGCAGACAATGGTGGCATGGCCTCCGGGGGCCTACTTCTCGTCGATACCGGGATCTCCACCGCCCACATCTGTACCAGGTTGGAGTCCTGCTTAGCGGATTGCTGGTTCTGTTGGGATCCCCTCCCTTCACTTTAGCTCTAGACATAGTACCGGCGATTTTGTCCGTGACTGTCCCTCTCTCTTCGATGGCTGCGCGGCGTTGGCCTGAGCGGTGACCCAAGGAAGGGCCTATGGTGTGCCGTTGGTGATTCGGGGGGGGGGGGTTGACTCTCCCTTTTGAGCTGCGCGGTCAGGGTGTCCTGCGGATCCCGCCCGTTCTGGCCTTGTGGGGGGTGGTGCGGGATTCCCCCTAGTGCTCTCGGGGTCCGCCTGCCGCTGCGCATGGGGGGAGATCTGGCAGTTGGGGGGGCTCACCTTCCAGTCCACCGGGCCGGGGGACTACTGCTGGCGCCCCTCAATTCTGGGCATCGGGTTGAGTTTGTTTGCTGCTCCCCGGCTCCCTCCACGTGCTCGCTGGTGTCTGGTGGCGCCGATTCTGCTGTGTTGGGGTTCCCTCCCGCCCAGGCGGTCCGTGCCACCAGTCTCCTCTGTACTGCACGGCAAACCGCCTCTCTCCGTTCCTTCGTGCGCCCCGGCCGTGCCCTGGGCCGCGTCGGATGGATCGTTGGCGCGGTGGGGGGAGCGGGGATTCCTCTCCGTAGCATCTCTGGATGTCTGGGTCAGGGAGACTTCTTCCATGTGCGTCCTGTGTCTTTGGGCGATATTCGGTGCCGGGTATAGGATTTGCACCCTCTGGAACGTTGCTAATTACGGTGCTGCTGAAAGGCCCGGCGGGAGCGAGTCTCACTCACGTCTCCCTGCGCCGGCGGCCATCTTGGAATCATTTTGTATATTTTTAACCCTTTCCTGCCAGGTAAACCGTGATTACGCGTTTGTCACGAATAGGTGGCCTGGCTCCAAAATAGCCATGCCACAAGGTTCTTTGTCCTGTCCTTTGACCATCTTGCCCATTCACCTTCCCCAGGTCGAGCCGGCCTGGGTCAGTCCTTATTTGGACATGCATTCTCGCAGGCTTCTGCATGCCTTATGTGTGTGCCTCCAGGATGTGGGCTGTAACGTCTGGTTCCAATACACATGCTGGGTGTCAGAGAGTCTGGAGTGCTGTGAATGCCTGGGACCCCCTTGGTCCGTAATTGGTCCACGTATGGTATGCCTGTATGTGAGCAGATCTCCCATTGGGTCCTCTTCGTTTTGGCGCGAAGGAGATTCTGGATAAAAGAAGGCCCCAAACACCCATACCATGTCGATCTCTGGAATTCTCACTGAACGAACGATAGGATCCAAGTATCCTGAAACTAAGAAGCCGAGTCGAGGAACCGCTGATGACCCGCTGGAAGGTTTGGCACCCTGAGCCCGCTGTCGTCCCGTGGGACACCTCTGCATCTAGTCGTCCTAGAAGGTCTGCGAAGACGCTTCGTCCCATTGGAATAGTGGGACCAACTATACTCGGCACCTTCATCAAACCCTGCAAGTAAGCCTTCTCAGAAGTGTCCCTGGGCCGACCATTGGGCTGACCAGCTTACGCAGACTCTTTGCCCTGATACCGCCGCCGTTTCAAGGAGGCACTCGAAGCTTGATATATTGCTAGCGCTGTGTTTCATGGCACACTCGCACTGAATTTCGTACACTTGGCGTTCCCAGGTCTGAAGTGAGACGAGTGCGCCCGAACCGGAGAATACGCGGTTACCATGTCGCCCAGCCATGGTGACGACCTTTGCAAGTGCGCTGCATTTGTGCCCCTCTTACCCCTGAAGCCTGCTGCAGTGAAACTGGCCTGATCCATCCACCAGGAGCAGAGAAATCTCCACTGTCCCGTTTGGGAATCAACACTGTATCTTTGTCGCTGAAAGCCGCAGAGCCGCCAACTTGACGTACTTGAACCTGCAACCGAAGTGGACTCGACTGCCGAAGTTTGGTCCGGAGTGCGCCGGGGGTTGGTGAGTAATCGCAACCCTAACTGGTGGCCCCTAGTGCCTCCATCCATTTTTACGCATAAGTGGCCTCTGGGGGCCCCCTCTACTTTCCACTGCTAGTGCGAACTAGCAAACTATTCCCAACTCTTGAAATCGACTCTGCCCTCAAGTGGAGACCCTCCTCGAATAGTGGGAACCTATTCTTCATCGCCTCACCCACCTTCCTGAGTTGGTACAGCCGCTTGAAGAGACCCTGTTTTGCCCATTTGAACTACCGCGTGCGCTTGCATTGCATGTACATTTGAGCGTTAGGCTCCACTCTTCTTGGGGATTGGACTGCCTCTTAGTTAGGAGTGTGTTGGGTGCAGAAGGGACTAAAGACTATTTGCACTGCCCGTTTCCTCCCTCTTTTAGGTTGTTGACCCATTTTGTGCATTACCGCTTTAGAACCCAATGGTCTTGTATATATGATTGTGTTGGCTTAATAGAATTACTGTGATTTGATTTGTGTGTTGAAACTCAAAGGCCTTGAAATAAAATAAATGTATTTGTATTTTTAATATATCTACACCTGACTGGGAGAGATTTGTAAGTGTGCTTTACTCTGTGTGCTCATTGCGGTCTTTCAGTCACCCTCCCCCTCCTGAGAACTAGTCTTGACCGCGCCAAGCTACCTTGATTGTTCTGGCTTGTCCAGAAGGTTACCCTGTTCCAAGAAACTAGGCTGGCCTCCTGAACCTCTGCCCACCAGGTCAGAGTTCAGAAATCCATCTTAACACTTTATTACCCCTAGACTAATAAAATTGCTTCGTCATAAGTAATGAATGTGCTTCTTTCCCCATTAAATGAGTTTCTGATGGATATTCAAAGGTCTCTGAGCGTCCTTCTAATGCCTCTTTTGACGTGTGCCTTTTTCTTCTTCCGTACTGTCTCTTCCAGATCATTGCGGACTAATCGCTGGGATCTGTTTCAGGCTATTGCCTGCCCTATTATGGCACCCCCTGACTACTGCCTTCCCGGCATCCCACACCGTGTGGATATTTATCTCCCTTGTCGTATTATCTTGGAAGTATTGTGATATTGCGTTCTCTATTGCCGTTCTAGCCACCGTATCCCCAACGATGGGGGTTTTGACGGCAGAGTGCCAAGTCCCAAGATCCAGGTCCAACTCCAGTACCTCTGGGGAGTGGTCCATGAAGCGCTCTCGGCCGGATCTTTATAGTAGTGACTAATGGTATGAGAGTGGGAGAGACCAGAAACATATCCAACCTGGAGAAACCCCTGTGTACTGCTGAGAAGAAAGTGTATCCTTTTTTCCCTTGATGGGCGAACCGCCACACCTCGATCAATGATAGTTCCCTCAGTAAGGCGGTCATGGCATAGAAGTTGGTTCTATCATACTCCTACGTCCCGTCCCCTTTCCTCCATACTTATGGGACATCTCTCCGTCCCGTGGGATGGGACCGGAGCACTTTGTGAAAAGCATCCCAAAAAATCTTTTAAAAAATGTGTCCTTCCTCTTTCTTGCGCAGGTCCCGGCTGTAACCCCGCCCACCTAGGCTCTGCTCCGCGCATCGCCATCAGTCCTTTTCTCTGCTCGTTTGTGACTGGACGCACTTGCATCCGCAGAAGATTTTCTTCCCTTTTTTCCTCTCTGGCTCTTGCTAGCGATCATGTACTAATCTGTCTATGTCGTTCAAACTAGACTTTACAGATTGTTCATGGTGTCACCAACGCTTCACAAGGGCGGATCCCCATCCTCTTTGTTTAGAGTGTTTGGGTCCGGATCACAGTTGGGACTCCTGTTTTGAGTGCGATTCCCTTTCGGTCCGGGCACTTCAACTTCAGTTGGAGCAGCGGGAGGTGGTGTTTGGACGAACTCCTCCTTCGCATTTTCAGGTGTTCATCGACGAAAAGAAGAAACGCCCGGTAAGTTCTTTACTTTTCAGAGCCCCCCCGTCGGGGGATACATTTCCGGGTTCCTCCCGGGCCGGGTGGGGCGTTGATCGCTCTGTCACCGGGGGTTGCCCTGAGGTGCCCATTTGGCCTAATAATTGTACCAGAGTTTTCTCCGAGGGTCTCCGTAAGGGGCCTGTGGATACCTGAGCATGCTCTGAGGCCCCTCCTGCGGGGGCTGCTTGTAGGCCCAGTTCTAATGAGTCGTTGGGTACCCGACCTAGCTCTGAGGCCTCTCTATTGGCTTCCCTCAAAAATAAGACCGGGGTGCGCCCCGAGGCCTTGGTGGGGCTTAGTGTCACCGAACGGATGTTCGAGGCCCACGCGAATAAGGCTGCTACCAGACATGGGTCTGAGGTCCCTCGTACAGAGGCTAAAGCTACCAACATTTCTGAGAGGCCTGACAAGGCCTCATCGCTGAAGGGTTTTTCTCACTGTTCCCGCTCTTGCGGCGACACCAGATCTGTTGAGGGGGCAAAAAAGGAAAATTATTCTTTTACCGGCAGTGCCGAGTTCCTTCCTGGGAAGGCTTTTTTGGCGGTTGATATGTCGCAGAAACAGTCCAGGCCTCATAGTATCGGCTCTGCCGAGGTTCCTTGCGTCAAGGCTAAAGTTAAGACTCCTGACCCATCGAGGGGGACCCCTGCCTCACTTCCTCACGTGCCGCAGTTCCCCTCAGGCGATGACAAAATGGCGCTGTTCCCGCCACGACGGCAATTTTGGGTGCTACCCCTACAACTATGCCATCGGCCTCAGATGTAGGGCTTGGTTCCGTGGGTGAACATAGAGTTCCTTGTGCACATCCTTATCGGCCAGCTTATGATTGGAATGCCCGGATGCCCCTTCCGCACAATGTTTCTTTGCCTACTGGGTCGGCAACCTTGATTTATGTGGATACGTCGGTGGAGGGGCCGGTGTGGCACCCTTCCCCGTTACGTCCCTGGAATTATTCCCCTCATGAGAGGCCTCCTCTGGTTCCAAAACAGTCCCCGGAGGACGCCTTTTTCAGCAAATTTCAAACGCTCATGCATACCGACCCCATGAGGGAATATTTCAAAGGGCTTTTTAGGGAGATATGTCTGACCGTGCCTCTGGCTCCACCCATACCTCTGGTGGTTCCGCCGGCTCCTCCCTTGCCTACGGTGCCTTCCCCGACTCTTCCGCCGTTTTGCCCTTTGTCCCCCGTGGACAGGTCAGCAGGATCCTGACCTGTCGGATGACACGCAAGGTGATCAGGACAACAACGACCTGCCCCGCTCTATCGGAGCTTTTCATGACCGGGTACTGGACATGATGTGCTTCTTGGATGTTCCGGTGCCCGAGACACCCGCTCCGCAGGAGGGTGTGCTTTCTGGGGCGTTCACCCTGTCTCCTTTGGAGCCTACCGGCCTGTTTTGCAGAAGGACGTTCTGGCCGAGGTTCGCAGGGTCTGGGAAAAGCAATACTCTGGACTTTTCGTCAATAAAAAAATTGACGCACGATGCAGGCTGCATTCTTCGGAAGAGGTGGCCCTGTCTTCTTGTCCGCCCCCCTCCTCCACAGTGGTGGCTGCGGCCACTTTGCAGTCAAGGCCTGCAGCATCCTCTTCCACGAGGGCTACACAGGTTCTGGGAAAGGAGGATAAGCTCCTTGACTCCCTTGGGAGAAAGATTTTCGCCAACTCGGCCTTGCAGCTCAGGCAGGCCGATGCTGAACTGGTGTTAGTGGGGCCTAATATGCGGATGTGGAAAGGTCTGCCAGAGTTTGAGGAGTTCATCCCGGTCGAGAAGCTGGAAGACTTCAAAGCGGGATTATCCGACGCCAGGGTCTTGGCCCAGGATCTCCTGGAGGCTGCGGCTCATCACGTAGACACCTTAGCTCGAGGGGCCTTATGCTGGGGGTTGATACCTCACGGCAGGCGTGGCTACATGCTACCAAAGTCTCAGAAGAAGTACAGGACAAGGTGTTAGACCTTCCGTTTGATGGTAAGGAGCTCTTTCATTCTACAACAGATGTAGAGCTGACCAAGACGAAGGATAGCACTCAGACAGCTAAGTCCTTGTCGGTCCTTGTTAAAACCCCCTTCAAAGCCCAGAGACCGTTGTCGTAAAGCTGACCATCCTCTGGCTTTAGGGGCTTCCTAGACCGGAAATCTCGCAGAGTGGATACCCCTTTGGGGAATAACCGCTGGAGGCAACAGCGGACTCGGTTTTTCTCCTGCTCCTCAGCCTCCTCCTCAGGTTCAGGTGGCAACACCACTGAGAAGCCTACAAAATGAGGGTTCTCCGCGCTCGCACGAGACCCCGGTGGGAGGACGCATCGCGTCCCATTGGGAGGCATGGCCGACCATCACCGAAGACAGATGGGTTTTGTCAGTCGCTCGGGTGGGCTTCCGCTTACCCCTACTCCCAACCCCACCTTCCAACTTTTTCAGCTGTCGGGCTCGCCCTCCCTCAAAGCCGAGGTGCAGAAACTTCTGGACCTCAGAGCTGTAGAACCCGTTCCCCTTGGGGAGCGAGGGGAGGGCTTCTACTCCCGGCTGTTTACGGTGCCCACACCCAACCAGGCTGGCCTGCGCACCATCCTAGACCTTTCCCAGTTCAATCTTTTCCTACCCCAAGAGAAAATGAAGATGATCACGCCCAGCCAGAAACGGTCCTCCTTGCAGATGGGAGATTGGCTCAGCGTGGTGGATCTTCAGGATGCGTACATGCATATTCTGATTTGGAATCCACACAGGAGATACCTGTTTCTCTTTGGGAGAGGAGCACTTCCTGTTTCGAGTGCTTCCTTTCGGCCTCAGGTCTGCGCCGCGTGTCTTCACGAAGATGATGTCGGTGATTGCGGCCTATCTTCGTCTGCAGGGTATCCATGTGTATCCGTATTTGGACGACTGGCTCTTATGCAGTCCTTGCCCGCTGAAAGCAGCAGGCAATCTTCAGTCTCTCCTTCAGCTCCTGTTCCATCTTGGGCTGTCGGTGAACTGGCGGAAATTTTCCATGACGGTCTCGCAGGACTTGATGTTCCTGGGTTTTCGCTGGAACACGATCGACTGCAGAGTGTACCTGACCAGGAACAGAATGTCGGATCTGTTAGCCACGTGTCAGATGTTTGCGCAGTTGGAGGGCATGTCGGCCTGGTGGTTCCAGAGGCTTCTGGGCCTCATGGCCTTGTGCGTGTTGGCTCTTCCTATTGCTCGTCTCAAGATGAGGCGGACTCAGATGGCTCTTCGGAGTTCTTGGCGTCAGGCTGTGGACCCGGATTCCAAGCTGATAATGATTCTGGCTTCCATGAGAATGGACCTGGAATGGTGGTCATCTCTCAGCAACCTGTCGGTGGGCGCAGGGTTTCAGGACCCAGCCCCTACGGTGACGATCACGATCGACTCCTCCCTCATGGGGTGGGGTGCGACGTTAGATCCTCTTCAGGTCTCGGATCTCTGTTCGCCTCAGGACAAGCTCCTCAACATATATCATTTAGAGCTTCTGGCGATCTTCCTAGCGCTTAGGGCGTTCAGACCGATCATAGCCAACAAGGTGGTCCGCATATGCAATGCGGTGTCGATGTATTACATCAACAAGCAAGGGGGAACGAAGTCTCCCCCTCTTGTGGACCTGTCCATCCAGATCTGGGAGTGGGCTATGCTTCATGGTGTTTGGCTGCTTGCAGTGCACATCCCGGGCCAGCTCAATGTTACAACGGATGCCCTCAGCCGGCAGACAGTGGTCAGCTACGAGTGGGAGTTGAAGGCGGAAGGTCCTCTCATGGATTTTCTTGCGTTAGGGCACACCGGAGTTGGACCTCTTCGCTGCGGCGGTAAACAAGAAGCTTCCTCAGTATGCCTCCAGAGGGGGGCTGGGAGCCTCCTCTATGGGAGATGCTCTAGAGATTCCATAGCACAACATGGGAGCTTACGCCTTCCAGCCTCTGCCTCTAGTCCAACGAGCAATTTGGAAGCTGAAGAACTCAGTGAACTGTTCCCTTCTACTCATAGCCCCGTGGTGGCCGGCCAGGTTTTGGTTCTCGGAACTTCAACACCTGTCGGTGTATCCACCGATCAGGTTACCAGTGAGCCCCGATCTTCTTCTTCATCAGGGAGAACAGCAGCTGTGGCACCCCTCCCCACAATCGCTCAGTTTGGCGGCATGGTACATGATTTCAAGTCTTTAGAACATCTTAACTTGTCTGCGGATAACATGCGTATTATCCAGGCAGCCAGGAAACCCTTGACTAGATCCCAGTACAGAAGCAAATGGCTCAGGTTCTGTCATTGGTGTTTGGACAAGCGGTCGGACCCAAGGGGGGGGGGCTACAATTGACACGGTGCTGTCCTTTGTATCCTTCTTAGCAGAGTCGGGTGTCCATGTTCTGTCATGCAGAACTTACCTTTCAGCGGTTTCCGCTTACCTTTCTACGGTTCAATGCTCTTACTCTCTGTGTAATCCAGTGGTTAAGAGGCATTTTGCTGGTTTGACACGCCTCTATCCTCCAATTCGTAGTCCGCACCCGTCATGGGATCTAAATGTAGTCCTGATGGCGTTGTGTGATAAGCCTTTCGAGCCAATGGCCGCGGTGGACCTCAAGTACCTGTCCTGGAAAGTGTCCTTTTTGGTTGCCGTTACGTCAGCAAGGCGGGTGAGTGAGCTCCAGGCCTTGTCGATGGAGCATCCCTTTTTGGTCTTTCATAAGGATAAGGTAATCCTACGGACGAATCCTGCTTTCCTTCCGAAGGTGGTATCTGAATTCCATCTGAATCAGTCGATCTCCCTGACAGTCTTTTTTCCGAACCCTACCTCAGAGGCAGAAAGGGTTCTGCATTGTCTCGATGTCAGAAGGGCTCTTAAGTTCTATTTGGACAGAACTTCCGAGCTTAGGAGTTCTTCCCAACTGTTTGTGACTTTTGGTAACCCTCAGGGTAAGCAGGCGTCTAAGGCGACTATTTCTCGGAGGATCGCCGCCTGCATTATGGAGTCTTTCACCATCCAAGGGCTGAAACCTCCTAAGGGTATTCATGCACACCTGGTGTGGGGCAAAGCAGCCGCGGTTGCTTTTCAGAAATATGTCCCTTGGGAGTCCATCGCTAGGGCAGCTACTTGGGCCTCCCCATCTGCTTTTTGTAAGCATTATTAACTTGACATGAGCTCAAGAGCTGACGCTCAGTTTGGTCAAGCTGTGCTGAAGAACCTTTTTCAGTAAGGGGTATTTCCATCTACCCGTTGTTCCTGTTAGGAGTGCTTGGGAATCTCCCAGAAGTATGGAGGAAAGGGAACGGGATGTAGGAGTATAACCAGGTTACTCACCGTAGTGACCACCATAACCTAGTCCATAGTCCCCTTTCCTCCATATGCCCGCCCGCCGTCCCCTCTAATAAGGTTCCTCTGTTATTGCTAATCGGTCTTCGATCTGGCGATAGAAAAGGACTGATGGGCGATGAGCGGGGCTGAGCCAAGGTGGGCAGGGACCCGCGCAAGAAAGAGAGGAAGGACACATTTTTGAAAACATATTTTTTTGGATGCTTTTTACAAAGTGCTCCGGTCCCGTCCCACAGGATGGAGAGATGTCCCATAAGTATGGAGGAAAGGGGACTATGGACTAGGAGTAAGGTGGTCACTACGGTGAGTAACCGGGTTATTATTCATCAGGGCCAGGGTCTTGTCTGCTCCCAGTATTACCTCCCCCTCCACGAAGCTCCCGACAGTCCCCTTAAGCGTCCCCTTTATCAGCAGTTACCTCCCTTTGTGCATCCCGTAACACTTCCCTTGTCTGGATCTGTAACCCCTTGTGGACTAAGATTACCACCCCACGCTTCTTCTGCCCACTCGTTGCAAAATATGCCCGTGTGTATCCCTTCCCAGTCATGCGCATTTCGTCCTCCTTTTGTAAGTGGGTCTCCTGAATGAATGCTATATCTAACTCCATGGAAGTGAGCCTCTGCAGGATTGCTTTTTGCTTTACAGGCGAGTTTAGGCCCCTCACATTTAAGGTCAGGCATTTTATACATGGGTTAGCCATTACTTGTTATAACCTTTATATTGGCCATGCCCCCTTGTGGTGGGGGTACCTGCGGGCCCGCCGGGGGCGGTGGATAGAGATCCTTTGCTAAATAATCAATATCTTGAGAGAGGATGCAAACCAGAAACAATAACCCATAACCACACTGGACCAAAAAATGTGTTTCCAACAAAACCCCCAACTACATTTGCACAGGTTGTTTCCCCCTGCGCACAAACAGGACTGTCATCCAATGATTGAGCTGACAGTTAACTAGACCCTGCCTTACTAGATGTAAACTCCCTTCCCTGTGCCTAATGTTCCCCGTCAAATGGAGTATGTGCTCACCCATCTATCCTATGTGGAAATGGCTTAACCAGTTGGGAAGGCCAGAGCTAGCCCTAGGTTCTTCCCCTCCCCCAGGCAACCCAGGTATAATGACACTTAAGTCTTTCAGCCTTTGTCCACAATGGGCTCTGCCTCCACAAGCTTTTTTGTCCTCCTTGATTTGTCCCTACCAGGCCCTTCCTGGCTGTGAGACACTTCTCCTTGAGATAGGCCCTCTTGTGGCCCAGACATCAATGCAGCAGCCTATTCCTCAGATCAGATTTTTTTTTTGGCTCTTGAACTTGAATAGTAGCCTGCAGGGAAACCCCCATCGATATTGGATCTTCTGAGCATGCAGCCAAGCCGTCACAATGTGCAGTTTATGCCTATTAGTAAGAGGGTGTGGTGCCAAGTCCTGGAAAAGCGAGATTTGCCTCCCTCGGAATTGCACCGGCTCCGCCCTCCTCGGCGCTACCATGATCTGTTCCTTTTGCTGAAAAAAGTGGATGCGGCAGAGCACATTGTGCAGGAGATTGCAGCGTTGCTGTTGCGTTTAGTACACACTGTATGTTCTGTCTAGCTCCAGTGCAGCGGTCCAACAGAGTCCGGAACAGATCGTTCCCATAGCTCCCCAGGTCCTGATCTGATGCGTCCCTCAGCACTCAGTGAATCCTGATGTTACATTGAACGATTCTCGAGATCCTTCCACTTGGCCCACATCATTTCCATTAGCTCTGCCAGGCCGAGAATTCTGTTAGTAAGATCCACTTGAATTCTGTTAGTAAGATCCACTTGGTCGTGAGCCTGCTCGCACAGTGTATCCTCGACCTTTTTTATCCTTGTTTCCAGGCCTATAATGTGGGGATTTGGATCCGCCACTGTCTTCCGCATGGTGTCCTTTGTGTCCTTGATCTCTTTTGTGAGATCTTACTTCAGAAGAGAAAGCATTTCCACTAGGTCTTCTTTCATGAAAGAAGTTGGCGTTGCCATCCCTGCTGGGGTTGAGTGGATCTCTGCCAGTGTTTCTTTGGGGTTAACCTCCTTCGCCTTCTCCTGGATCCCCAGCAAGGCCTTGATGTCGCCCGTCCCAGCCTTGGGCCTCGCAGCTCCCTTCGACATCCCCTCCGCCGCTGGGTTACCTGACCGTGTTGATGGCACACACTCCAAAAGACCAGGTCACTGTGCGAGTCTATTGGTAGGGTCGGGCGCACCTCTGGGTGGACCCCGTGTTTCAGGCTGTACGATTCCGCAGAGGGGTTTTGAAATGTCCAGAGGGGCCTGGGCGCCCCTCGCTGGAGCCTTCCTGCCCCTAGTCCACAAAAGTGGACCTGTTACCTCGGGTGCCCCCACCGCAGTCTATCCTGGGCCCATACACTCGGATGACACATTAGCGGGTCCACCCAGCGCTCTGTGTCAATCCCACACCCACTTTTCTTCTGCTTCTCCTCTGTGACCGGATCTGCTGCATCTGCCGTATGCTCCAGTAGTTCATCACCTCAAGAATTCTTTCCACACCTGAAGTTCATGTGTCCCTAGCCAGCACAGACCACCTCCAGTATGCAGTATGCTCGGCCCGCTTCCTGGTTGGAGCGGTCCACTCCTTGGGCTCTCTAAGCCAATTACCCTGGCGGCCGCCTCACGGCCAGGAAAGACGCTTTTCTCCCCATCCAGGCCTTTCACCCAGCCCATGTATTAGCCAGTTGTCTCCCAACTTCACCCAGGAAGCCCACCGCCCTTTCCAGGACTCTCTGCTACAGACTTTAATCTTCAAGGCTTATGTCCAGGCGGCCCCTACAGTTCAGGGTCTGCCCATGCGGTGGCTGCTCTGCACCCCCTCTGTGCCACAGACTGCCACTCCAGCGGCTGGCCGACTAAGCGGGCACCCGCGTGGAGCGCGGCTGCCCCTGCTCCATTCAGACTCTATCCCACAAGGCACGGGACCTCGACGGAGTCAGGACCCACTTACTTGGGGGCTCCCGCCATTTACAGCATTGCGGTGGCTCCTCCCGCTCCACAGCGGCCCATATTCGGAACAGCCAGCACTCGACCTGCCGGGCTCCTGCACATGCAGAGTTGGCGGCTTCAGGCTCCTCGCTGCCCAACTCCGCCCCTCATGGGCTACAGCACTCCTGCCAGCCCCTCGCACACAGAACCGGAGCTGGACGCTGGCATACTCTGACTCTGTAACTTGGGGAATGACAGAGCTGACAACCCAGTTGGCCATTTCTCTGCACTCCCTTGCGGCCTCCAGCAGTTTTTATGCTTGCGTTTAGTCTATGATGCCCACGGTGCAGTTGTAAATGATCTACATTTATTCACACGTTTTGGAGTGTGTTGCGGCCCATGCCATTGCAACATAAATCTTCCACAAATTGAACGGTATTGCTAGTTTTCCATTGCCTCTAACCCCATTAGATTGTTTGTTAGGTGGATTTTATAAACTCTCCCAAAAAAATGTGTCCAGGTTCTTATCTTTTGCTCTCCTGTTAGCCAACCGCTGTGTACGCGCAGCTCTGATAGGTGGTGTCTCCCTTCTGATCCTTAAGTGGCTTCATGTTCTAACTTGGTATAATGAGTTAGAAGAGTCATATTGTGGATTGCAGCAGAGGCCACGGGATATGTGGGCTGCATGTGTTCATATTTTTTAAACCAGGCACCATTTGGTCTTCCAGCTAATGGCTATAAATGGGTGAGATTGCTTCATCACACTTGCTTTATGTCCACTCTGAATTAGCTTGACTCTTATTTTTAAATATTGTTCATTTTCACCTTACAGTGACCATTGTTCGCTGTGCGGGCCACTATTTATTTTTTAAATGATAAGTATGCTACATTTTGTCATGATGAAGTGTCCAAAGCACAGCCATGTGAATGTATGCTATGTACTCTTCACCCCTAAGGGAAATGGGAATTGAACAAAAAAATTAATCGGAGCCTCATTCTGCTTCCTTGGAAGGAGGCCTAAAAAGAGCACAATGGTTAAATTTGGTGTCTAAACAAACACCCTGTCTAGCCGTGTCTCCCCCCTCCAAAACCTGAACACCTCTGCAAAACACTGAGGTGCTGACTTAGTTATCCTGTAAAATCCTTCTTAACGGTTGCATCCACATTTTCCTAAATCCACTTAACTCTTTTTCTTACTGTTTCATATTTTCTTGGAAAGTCTTTTCTTCTAAATGCCTGAATTGTGCATTATAGACTATACTCGGTTCCTTCTTTTCAATATTAATTCCAGTTCTTCGGTGATAGATTTTTGTTTGTTGGTAGTCTGTACCCATCTTTTTAACTTCTGACTTATACTGCATCTTAAATGGCATGCAATGGCTGATACTCCACTAAACTGCGCCTTCTGTTTTTCAGTGCCACGCAGCTAGTTTCATCCACTATGGCTGAGTTGTGAAGCGTTATGATGCATTGCATGGGCGATGGCGCTACTCGCTCTCTGAATCTCCTCACTGATCACGGTTCCCGAAGAAGGCGTTGTCTATTATTATTTTTTCAGTTTATAATGCGCCAGAGCCCAAAGGCATCAGGGCGCAGAGAGCAGCAAAGACTAAGACAGAAGAAGGGTTCAATTACCAGGACAAATCATCTGAAAAGAAAATCCTACCAAGACCAGAACTGCCTTCTGTCAAGGGAAAGGGAGTAATTCCTCTGGACCAAGATGAAATCTCCTTTGATTTAGTTAGCTTAGAGTGTAAGGGACAGAGTGCTCTGTAATCGGCACGTTTCAGTACTACCGTAGTGTGCAACAATATGGTAGGCAAATTATAAATTACGTTACCAGACTCTTTTCACTGCAATTAATGAGCACTTTAAGGGTGCAGAAGTAAGACACTGACACAGAGGGTTCATAGTGTTTGCTATACACATTTATTCAAGGGTAAAAAGGAAAAGAAAACCCTATCTCACCCTAACTCTAAGAGGGGTTTCCCTGCCTCAACTGAAAAAACTAGTGTCAGAATGTCCAAAGCAAAGGTCCCAAAGTCCAGTCTCAAAATCCTAACTCTGTCCCTTACACTCTAAGCTAACTAAATCAAAGTAGACGTCTTCTTGGTCCAGAGGAATGTCTTCTTTTCCCTTGACAAAAGGCAGTTCTTGTCTTGGTAGGATTTTCCTAATGTGGTTTTAGCCACTCCTTAGCTGTTGGGGGCATTTCCACAGCATTCCTCAATGTAGGCCCTTGAGGTCCTAGACACTGGTTGGCAGCTTTGGCTTCCCCTTGCTGTATACTGCACTGAAGAACAGCCTGGATGCACTCCCCAGGCTATAGTGGGGCCCTGACTCTGGTTGGCAGACCTGGCTCCCTCTGACCAGGTACTGTGACGAAGAACAGTAGCCTGGATGCTCTCCCCAGGCTCTGATGGCAGGTTAGTGAACCAAGTCTGTATGGGCCAAGTACTGTATGAACTGTTCATTAACTTCCAGTTCTTTTTTTTAGGTGCGAGTCCCAGACTCTCAATTCTGGCCTTAGTTTCCTTTTCTGTGGGCTTGATTCACTCTGCTGCCAAGCCTTAGTACAAGTCCATGTGCTTCTTTGTTTTTCTCCGACTGCATTAGGGTCCCAGACCCTCCTTTCCCAGCCTTCCGATTTGTGCTACCACCGACTTGAGCCTACAGCGCCTTCTCGGCTACCTGCTCACCTTGTGGTATGGTATGTGCAAGCGTCTGTTCCCTTGAGATTGCTGGACTGGTTTGTGGGGCTCTGGTAACTTCCTGGAGCTTCCCTTCCTCTGTGGTGGCTCTACAGTCTTCTTTGGGACAGCATGGTCTCGCACTCTTGCGCTTCCTGGGTCTCTGGGGTGCCCAGAGTCTTAGCCCACCTGCGGACCGTGCAGCCCTCACATCCTGGACTGGGCTCAGAAACTCCCCCCCCCCCCCCCCACCCCCCGTTCTCGGTGTCCAAGTCGCCACCCCCCTGCACGTTGGGCCGAACTGGCTCTCGCAGTTCCTCCGGGGAGGGCTTGACCATCTGTCAAGTCACACTTCAGTTTTTATCTTGTTTCTTCCAATCATTTGTCGCAAACAACTAGACTGGCAAAAGCGGTTCTGATTTTTATCTGATATTAATAATAATAATAATAATAATAATAATTTGGCATTTATATAGCGCTACGAACCCTCAGGTATCTGAGCGCTGCTTATTATTACCCACGGTGTGTGGTGCTCATTTATCGACCTCGGAAGGATGAAACGCTGAGTTTGGCGCTGCCGGGATTCGAACCTGCGTTCTCGCAGGCTCTGCACTGATGTCAAAGCGAGCGCTCTACTCGCTGTGCCACTTGACCGGCTCTGCTCTGCAATTCCTCCTAGTCTTAGTACTAAGTGAGTGCTGATGTGGCAACTCACTAAGGATCTTATTAGTCTCAGTACTTTACCTGGACTGCTTTAGAAAAGAACATAGGGTAGGATTGAAGAGGAATGAGGGGAAGGAAAGGTGGGTAACTGGGGGTCAGGTGCGGGTGGACCTTTAATCGCCTTAACGCAAACAGGCCACCACTTAAGAAGTAAGTACACGGTTGTACATAAAGCACGCTTATTGTACAAAGCTCCAGGGAGCAGTTAGATGGTGTGGCAGTACCAACTAACCCACGTCTCAACAATACAACATCAGTTGGCATCTTATATACGTTTTTGCAACAATTAAAACACTGCCAGATACTCTATTACAATCCACCCCCCAAATATGATTGGACAAAAACCTCTTCAAAGAAATAACATCTTTTCCCAATTCTTCAATTTTCATTGGCCAGTCTTATCTCGATATACCTCTTCAGATCGTATTCAGAACACACCTCTTGTTTAGGATTCGTCCGTATTAGGCCATGACGTCTGTACATGGTTAAACATTATTATTGAAAACACAATTCATTGCTAGCAATACCTGACCTAAGGCCTTTAATTTTAAGTGTGATTGCACATGGTCCGCTTACATATTTTAGCAAATCGAGGAAGGTCTCAATAAACAGGATCTTCTTGAACTACTGATTGCGTCCAAAACTCCGGAAGATACAGCCTCTGATGACCTGTAAAAACAATTAACCGCCGGATACCCTGGCCTCGGGCCTCGTTTTTATTACCACCAGACAAATGGCCAACCCCCTCTAGCGACTTCAATACAGTGAGTGAGATAGCATCTGTTTTCTTGCGGGACTGTTAATTCATAAACCTTGTCCTGTTTGTACACCGACCTTCTTACTCAGTGACTCATTCTTCTTTCTGTCAAGAAAGTCACTGCTACTTAAAATTAATGTGCAGCAGCTAACCACAGAGATTCAAATTACTGATTTACTAATCGTTCTGCTGTCTGAAAACCTGAGAAAGTCAGTTTAAAGGTCAAACATGCATTTTGCAAGAGTCCCAACTACAATGTTTTTTGCAAAGCACCCCATTGTGTGGATTGTGTTCATGTTGCATTTGCAGTATTAATATTGTATCTTTCTACACCCGTGAAGATCTAATATGTATAAATTCTAAACAACTGTAACACTAAAAGTAATGCATCTCATCCATAATTAACTGCACTCGATACATATGGATTTGCAACATTGCGCCAAGTTCGCTGCCATTCCCCCATCATCTATATAGTGTGCGCAACATGAATCCCTCGTAATCATGGGGATCCTTCCTGACCGCCCAGACAGTCATGTGATTGGTGGGACTACCGCGTTCTCCTCCGATAGTCGTCCCTAGTCCCATAGGGGGAATCCCTCCCCATGAAATCCACCTGCTGAGTGCCACCCCCAAGCGGACTATCGGGTAATGGCTTCGCCTCCTGGGAAAGGGCTCCTCTTAGGGGAGAAGGGATGACATCCGAGGATTCATCACAGCACGCTCAATGGTTTCTTTCCTTGCCAAACATTAAATGCTTTCCTTGACACTTCTGACCCTATTTCAGTTCAAATAATCTCTGGAATAGTTACTGCTGCGTACTGAGCCTTCTTCAATTTAATTTTATATCAAAACATCCCACCAGACTGCCAGGACATGTCCCACGCCAAAAACAACACCTAAAATCTTAATTCTACTCCAATTTTCTACCAGTTTCCAAAGGTTCTGTTTCAGTTTCTTTCAAAATGCCTTGTTCACTGTCTTCTTCACTGAAGGTCATTTGATGAAAGGCAGTTTAGAACCTTTGCCAAGGTTCCACCGCTGCTGACCTCATTCCAATAAATCGTTTGCTAGCATCTCCATCTTGGTCTAGGTCATTATCCACCATTTCCCGAAATAAGGCTACTTAAAGAAATTACCCTTGTAAGTTCCATGCTGAACTACTGCCCCCTCCCCCCTGCCACCTCCTCTCCTAGATCCTTTAGTTAACACCTCTTTTACCTTTGGGGAACCTGTTGGAACTCTGACAAATTTCAACTGTGCATCCTGACACCTTTTTATACACTCTGATCAATAAAAATAAACTGTCCTGGAGAGTTAAAGATGCATAGAGGTTCCAGTGAATGGCTAAAACACCAATGAAGACTAACGACATTGTGACGTTTGCACACAATGCAAATACCATACTTTCTGCTGTAGGTCTGTTAGGCTAATACAACAGATGCTACGAGGTAGGTGGGCTGACAAGCCAGACAGCGACCTGCTGGGCTGTTGTGACAGTGGAATTGCACAGCCCTAGGGGTAATGCTCCTTGTTTGTTTGCGATCCTCACAAAAGGATCACCTCCTTTGATGTTTTGTCAGAAAGGAGGTGCATTGTGTCTGGTGGTGCAGTGATGTCCAGGCTCCCTGATTTTCCAGCAAACAATCAAAATGTCCAGAGGGAAGTGCACCAGCATTCCCCTGAATAACCACTGGGTCTAAGCCCCTTCTTCTGAATTCATTGAGCTAGATCACGACCCGTGACTAATACGAAGTCACGACCCATGAGAAATGTCTCGATCCTGCAACTAAGAGCAAATGAGGCACTGTGGACATGACTCCCCTTAATGATATCTTTTTCTGCTATTTCTTGACATGGAGCATTAGACTCAGACCACTGTTCATTCTGGTTCTTGTTACATTTTTGCTTTCCCAAATGTGTTTGTTGTTGTCTTTGTCTTCTCATATAACCCTTTCCCTCTTGTGAGCAACTCTGGACACTGGTAACTGTGAGGGAGAGTGGGAATTAGTATGTGCCTGTAGTTGGATGGTTCATCATTCTTCTTGCCGAATGAAGGGCAGAACTGGGACTCTGCACTGTCCAATAAGAGGCTGGTCATGGCACCCACCTTTCACTGGGAGCGGAGCAGGGCCCTTACCCTCCAATGGGAGGCAACATTTGAACCTTCTAATATCCTGTAAAGTAGGCCCTTTACAGTTCCCAGATTAATCTGCGCAGGACTGCAGCATCTAATGCAGGGGCCTGCAGCTTTCCAGATGCTTTGATCTAAGGCTGTCATGCTCCCCCACCATTGACTATGCTGACTAGGGCTGATGTGGGGGTTCTAGTCCAAAATCTCCAGAGAGCCAACTGTATCAGACCCCTTTTCCAATGGCCAACCTGGGTGACCTTTTGGACTTTATTTATTTCAGATGTTGTGCTTGTCTTTTTCAGTGGCTTCAGCTATGTTGACCTGGTTGAGGGTCTCCATGACGGACATTTCTATGCCCTGAAAAGAATTCTTTGCCATGACCGGGATGACAGGAAGGAGGCACTTCATGAGGTTGAGATGCACCAGCTCTTTGATCACCCCAACATCCTACGATTGGTGGCGCATGGCATCATTGAGAAGGGGTCCAAATGGGAGGCCTTGCTGCTGCTTCCCTTTGTGCAGGTGAGGACTTGAGTGTGGCTGTTAAATGGATGCGTGTGAGATTGGCTGTGGACAGGCTGAGTCTGGCTGTGGAGGGGTGGAGCACAGCCGTTGAAGAAATTTAGCAAGGGTTTGAAGGGGCCACAGCATGACAGTGGAATAGCAGAGCGGGCCATGCTGTGAAGTGGAGAGTATGGCTGCACCTGACGTAACTGAATCCTACAATTGAGTAGTTTAATGAACAACACATATGCAAATAGGCTCCACTTAATTTTTGCTGTATAAACACTTGTCTCCTATTATTTTTATCTAGATATCATAAAAACTGGATTTTATTTAAATACATGTTGGGTTCACAAGCCCAGCACTACAAGACATAAGTGGCTACTGAGGGATAGAATAAAAGAGAATCCAGTGATCGGCCGGGAATTGAGGAGAGCGGGGAGAGTGAAGTAGCAAAGCAGAAGGTGTAAAGGTAAATAATCAACAGTTTTTAGTCATACAGCCTGCACACCTGATACAAAAAATAGATTTTTAGAGATCTTGTCAAAAAAAATGTTTAGCTTTTATTTTCTTTTTTTTCTTTTTTTCACAATCAATTCAAATGTTCCCTTTGGATTGATCCAATTTGTTCCTTCATTTTCTTTTTTTCAGAATCAATTTCCACAAGTTCATTGGTTCATCAGGAGGGTGCTTTTGTCATTAAAGAATAAAGTACTTCATTGTCAAATGTATTATTCATCATACATTGTACAATATTCTGTTGAGAAGAGGAAATATACAATAGTCAAATTATATAAATGGTTGATGTGTAAGTATCATCACATATTTGATAAACAACAAAAAGAATATCTAATGAGAAAATCCTTGGTATTTCATTTTCAGTACACTTATAATAGCTTGTTAAATGCATGAGAACTATGCAGCTATAAATTATATGCAACAGTTTACCTTCTATTGTAAGGTGATCATAGAAAGTGTCCTAATTCTGAGTCTGTGTTTAATCCTGTATAGCAGCAGTCCCAGTAGCAAATCCAATAGGCTTCTCTTTGTCTGTCTTTTTTTATTTTTTTGCATTTGTCTCATGTATTTGATCCTTTTTAGAAAAAGTAATCTTTTTTCGTTAGTTCCGTAAAAAGCACGAGGACATAGCGTGCACTCAGAAAACTCATTGCACTAATACAAATCCAGCTGCCTAGTTCTCATTCATTTAACAAGCTATTAGAAGTGTACTGAAAATGAAATACCAAGGACTTTCTCATAAAATATTCTTTTTGTTGTTTATCCAATATGTGATGATACTTATACATCAACCATTTATATAATTTGACTATTGTATATTTTCTCTTCTCAACAGAAAATTGTACAATGTATGATGAATAATACATTTGACAATTAAGTACTTTATTCTTTAATGACAAAAGCACCCTCCTGATGAACCAATGAACTTGGGGAAACACGTGTTGAGGGAACAAATTGTATCAATCCGAAGGGAACATTTGAATTGATTGTGAAAAAAAATAAAATAACATTTTATTTGACAAGATCTCTAAAAATCTACTTTTTGTATCAGGTGCGCAGGCTGTATGACTAAAAACCGTTGATTATTTTCCAGTTCCTGTGACACTCTGCAGTCTGATATAGTCATCCCCTCGCAGCACCCAACGATTTGTTCACAAGAAATTACACCACCTTATATATCCAGTTCGCCAACAGCTGTTTTCTAGGCTGCAAGATACACTTTTTTCAAAAAGAAGGTGTAAAGGGATATGGGAGGTGCAGTGTCTTAGAAATGCCTTGGTGGTAGCCACCAGAGTCTATATAAAAATGTCTGTAGGATTGGCACTGTGGAGAGTGATGGTCTGTGGATAGCCATGGCTGCGTCTTCGCAGAGCTCAAACTGTGGACAATGCGGTGGGGAGCTGTGGAGGATACACAACAGAGCTTCGAAGACGCATGGAGGAGCACCCATGGAGTAGTGGCCATGACCATGGTGGAATTTGTTCCTTCTCCCTGTGAGGATAGGGAGTTGAGCCCACCCCGCAATACCCTCCCTAGGGGTAGAGGCAAGTGGGACCTCACCGGCAAAGGCTGCCCCTTATGCGGAACTCCCTCAAGTGGTGTGTACTATGGCCTACATGGGCCACATTACCAGACCCTGTGAAATACCAAGATTGGGATGAAGAGGCTTTGAATAGATACTATTAAATTATAAGGAAAGGTTGCGTCCCTTTTAAATCGGGATGCCTAATCCACTGAGCTGAGTATGTGGATAAATGTGCATCCAGAGAGAGACAAACGATAAGGTGAGCGAGAAAAACACATCAGCTGGGGAAAGCCCCAAGCTACGCCGCCTAGACAGAGCAGGAAACTGTGAGCGGTCAGAAATGTGAGGCGCACAACTTGATGAGTTTTTCAACAAATGCCATTTTTATTAGATCAAAAGGGTTGGATCAGTGCCTCACTATCCCTACCCTAACAGGATTTCCCTGCCTAAAATAAACTAAAGGATATCCTGTATCCTAACAAAAGGTTTCCACATCCGTAATTTTCCTAATCCAACTTGACAACACAAAGGTCCAACTTGGATTTCGAAGATTGTTCACAATTGTTTAACAACACTTTGCTCTGTCTACTTTTAGTCACGGTCTTGAAACAGCCTCTTGCCATCAACCATGAATAGTTCATAACCTCATTAGCTTCAAAGCCGATGTCTTTGTCAGGATGTTTTAGCACCACTTCAACTTCAGTACTGCTTTATCAAAACGGACATCCTTTAGGTACATTTGACAACTTCATTAGGTTCAAAAACATTGTCATCAGTTTTACCCCACCACAGTACTTTGAGCCTTTGCCTGGTTTACTCTCATGCCAGGTTTAATACTTCTACAACAATGGTTACCAACGCTCTTGGTCTGGTATACTCTCCTGCCTGCCAAGCAAACCACTGCAGTTCACTGTATGGTCATACTCTCCTGCCCTTACAGAATGAATTATCACAAGTTCCAAGACCTGGTATATAGTTGCCAGGCCCAACTACTGCCTCCTACTTCACAATTTTAAGTTCAGAATTCTCTTTAGGGGATACAAGAATCACACTGGTGCTAAGTGTTTGCCATACGCAAGACAGGCTATGCTTCCTTCCTCCTGAACCTTGTGTACCAGAGGGCAGCCTTCCTGCCAATCTTGTTGCACCTTTGTATGATTAACGAAATGCTGGTTACAACTCTTTCTCTTCACATTTCTTTGGCTTTGGCATTGTGGGTTTAAGACATTCTCTATTTCTGGGCAAGCTTCCTCATACTCTGTTTATGTTCATATCTTCTTTTTAAAAAATCTATTTTATTTGTTTTAGTTGTACATTACAACTTTTCAAATATATAATAAAACCGGTATAATGAGTCAGTAAAAATTTGATAAAAATCTAATTTCTTTAAACCAGTTCATCACATTCTCTGTTTGACATGAGAATGGTTACTTGCTATGTGCGCATTACTTTCTCTATAAAACGTTAGCTGAATATATTCATAAAAAGTTCACAAAGCGATTGTTTTAAAATGCGAGGTTAAGGTTAAAGTTCGAAATATACATAAAACAAGCTGAGCATATGCAATAGAGTATTTTGCTTTACATTTTCTGTCAGAAGTGTCTGTCAAGATTATGTCAGCAATTATTATTTGTATCGCGTTCAGCACGACAATTCCGTATCTATGCTTTTTTGTCAGATGGCTGGCCGCTTTCTGTATGATAATTAATGATTTGCATCTAATGCATTATCAACTGTGCTGCTATACAAGTTTGGCTCTTTTCTCCTGGTAGGATCGATAAGTGCATTTTACAAGCTTGGTCTATACAGGAAATTGATTGTGGCCAGATTTAGGGAAATATGTTGTGCATTAGCGATCATGATCCACATTTGGTGAGGCGATAGGTATTGATAATCACTAAAGAATTTGTCAAAATATTCTTTTCGTAAATATGGTAAATTAGTGCAGTGCCACGAGTTAAATGCTCTAAGGTTTCGGGGTGGATGTCTAAGTTACAAAATCTGCACGTGAGTTTGAAAACTCGATCCTTTGATTGGGCTGAGAATAGTGCTTTTGTCAGCCATATGAATTGAGTGCAGTATGTTTGATATGTCAATATTTGGGAATTTGGTTGAACACTTTTGGGAGAAAGTTTCTGTGTTTGAAAACTTTGTATGGGGTACATTTTTCGCCAGTACTGATCCAGTCATGATATCAGAGTTTTCTCTTAGCACGTTCAGGGTTGGAGATCAGAGTGGTTTCGTCAATGTCTGCTTTTTCCATAGTGGAAATGCAGCATTTTTTCCAGGTATCTAGTAGTTTGTCAAGGTTATTTTCTATAGTGCATGCGAGAACCGATATTAGGTTTGATTTAAACATTGTTTTCATTACGCATTTTTGTTAGGCAAGATTGTATGCAGTGCCCTTTGGGTGCACTACAATAACCCTAACCTCCTGTACTACACAGGTTGGTAGTGTGGCTGAGCAGTCAGGCTTATCTCAAGAGGGGTCAATGTGAGAAGTAATGTTGTGACACAGAGATTCACAGTACAGTTATTACACCCTCAAGTGACTTAAATAGCTAGGACACTTTGGGCATTGATTTATCACTGGTACATTTAGAGCAATACTGAGTTTGGTATAAAAGACAGAAGAGAGGAATAAAACAAAGGTTAACAAATAAGTCACAAACAGGTAAGTACTTTTAAAACCTTCCAATTGAGGAGTAAATTAACCCTTTCCTGGGGGAAAGGTCAAAGCACAAAGTCAGAAGTAAAGAGTCTTTCAGGGAGAAGGGACAGCCAATGTTAATTGCACAATGTCTAGGGGAGCTGGAGATCTTCTTTGTAGGTAGGTAAAAAGTCTTGCAAATGGTTTTAGAAATGTTTGTAGAAAATAGAACACTTGAAGAACCACAAGCTGTGAGGCTTGTGATGGGCAAAGTTGTAGCAACTCTGCAAGGAAACCAAGACAGGTATCAACTGAGAGCAAGTAAAGCTATACCACAAGAGGTACGTTCTCTTAGACTTTACAGTACCTCTGGTATGAAGAAATGGTTCCAGCTGGCTTCTGTTCCTGTACAGCTCTGCATATTCTGCTGTTCCTGAACCTCCTTGGGAGTAGTAACGCTATCTTTGGTATACGTCTGTACTACACAGGTTGGTAGGGTGGACGAGTAGCCAGGCTTATCTCAAGAGGGGTCAATGTGAGCTGTAGGGGAATTACAGAGGTTCACATTGACAAGTATCCAAGCAAACACTTACACACAGGTTTCTTGATAAAACCATTATTAATTTATCTACCAGTCAGTTAATGTAAGCCTTCTTCAGAAGTGAGCACTGTAAAACACCACACAAATATACTTCTCTTAGTTCAGAATCAGTAAATACCTATTTGAATTGGCATACAGCAGAGACCTACACCCACAGGTGACTTCAATTGCTAGGGTGCTGTTGACATTAATGTATTATTGTTTGCATTCAGAATTAGTTAAGAGCAAATAAAAAGGAAAAGATTATTAGAGCAAACAAGTTACAACAAATATTTCTTAAGCAGGGAAATACTTTCAGTTCCCCCAATAAGAGTCATTCAGTTAAAACAAGCTAAGCCAAAGTCAATAGACAAGAGTCTATATGGGCTGAAGCACTTCTTTGAAGGCAAGTAGAAAAGTATTTCCACAATGTTTCAGAATTCT
The DNA here is from genome assembly GCF_040938575.1 of Ambystoma mexicanum. Taxonomy (NCBI): domain Eukaryota; kingdom Metazoa; phylum Chordata; class Amphibia; order Caudata; family Ambystomatidae; genus Ambystoma; species Ambystoma mexicanum. The sequence goes on along the minus strand of NC_090931.1, from coordinate 1,466,261,454 downwards.
TTGAAGAAAAAGATGAATCAATGTAGGGCCACAAGCTGTTAGACTTGTGAGTAGTAGAAGATGCAAGCAACTCAACAGCAAGATGTAAGTTCTCTTAGACTTTTTAAAGGTACTGTAAAATGAAGAAAGGATGCAGCAGATGACTCCTGTTCCTGTGCAGCTCTGCAGATCTCACTGTTCCTGGGCCTCAGTCATGGGCACAAGAGGGAGGACGTTGGGGGACTCCTGCACTGTACTGGGATGGTAAAAACTTGCAACCGGCAAACATTACTTCCAGTGGCTGTTCAGTGTTTCAGCTCCTCGCTTCTACCGCAAATAGCAACACTGCAGTTCCTGGCTGTCGAGATGGACTTTCCTTGCTTCTGGGGTCCCGCACTCTGTTGAGGGGGCTCAGGCTCGGTCAGTCCTGCTTCCTGGAAGTCCGGAGGATCTTCCTGGAGCTCTTGGCCAACTTAAAAGCAACGCACACAAACTGGTGTTCCTCTCCCTGGCTCTACGGTTTCCAGCAGCAACTCTGTGGAAACTCAACCATCACTGAGATGGATGTCCAGGTGGCTTACCTTGGAGTTGATTGGTCCCACCAACTCAAGGGGAGAAGTCGTCCTTTCAAGGGCTTCTCTGTGGATGCGAACTTGGCGTTTCAGCACTGCAGCAGGGCTTCACCGGGCAAACCAACGGTCCAAGAGTTGCAGCAGCCGTCCTCTTCAAGTTCTTCTTCGGTTCCTTCGTCCAGTGGTCGACTCTGCCTTCCAAACAAACAGACTTGCCTTTTATACAGTTCTCTCCTTTGCATTCCAGCCTAGCTGTCACTCACCCAGCAGGGTGGCTGTCCTTACCGGACAGTCAGCCAGCCAATCATCACAGGGTCTCCTAGGAGACTAAGCACAGGGGGTTTCGGGCACTTCCCTCACTTCCTGTCTACCTTAGACAACCTGGAGCCAGAGGCGGGCTTCACTTATCAATTCCGCCAAAGGCAAAACGCACAAAGGGACCAAACCTGGTTTGGCCCGCAGAGTAAATCTCAAGAAGGACCTTTCCACAAAGAAATGGTGAAAAAAGAAGACTGGGCCATCTTGTCAAAAATGGCACATTTGGGTGCTTTAGTGCAGCTGCGAACGCAGCCCGCGGTAAATGCACACCACGGAGTAAAAACAAACCCACTGCCACCGGCCATTCAGTGAGGAAAGGGTAACATAAAATTGTTTCATGAGAAGTTGAGACAAAAGGGGATACTAGGTAGCCCCTCCAGCACCCTATTGTAAGATAGTGTGTGCTGGGTCTAGAAAGTTACAAATGTAAGTAAAGTCAATTTCACTTTACTACTCTGGGAAATAGTAGTTTATCCCAGAGAAGGTATTTAAACTTTGGGGAAATCTAAGAGACTTCCCTGTGTTACTGCACTAAAGGTGCTGTGTGCCACAATGTAAAAGATGATGCCTGTGGAGTTTGTCAGACTCCACAACCAACAGAAACACAGAGTACAAAAATCACATTAAAATACATGAGAAAGTGGGGAAAAGGGGTCTCACACTCTCCAGGTTAAAAAAATCAAGTCCTCAAAATGCAGCAAAGTTGCTGGGGGTCTCTAAGATAGAGGGAATTGGCACATTTCTGAGAATTCTCCCTAACAGTTGCCCTTTAGGTTGTAATGATGGGGAATTACTCATGTGTGGCCGGGTAGTGTTGCGTTTTGTTTTGGTGCTTTTGTAGGTGCGTGATCTTTTTTATTCTAATGTTAGAAAGGGGTCATTCTCTGTGCTCTGTTCATAGAGAGACATTTTTGTTATGGCTGGGGAAGTACGAAGAAGCTTGTGTATCTATATCTTGAGGTAAAGATGTAATCGAGTAAGTTGAGTAGTTCATGAAGTCTTCGTCTACTTCAACTTGTTCTATGGCCGTCTCCATGGAGATAGGAGAGGGCATGTTGGTTAAGGTTTGCATCAGATTTTTGGCTTTTTTGTTCAGTTTGTATTTTTGTAGTATTGAGATCTATTTGATCACAAACGTTATTTGGTGAATGTCGAGACGGGGTGGTCAGTGCACAGATCTCTCGTATTGGTGGGTTTTTTACCAAGCGACTGATTTTTTTATTTATATATATATATATATATATTTTTCTTTTTCTTATCTTAGTGGTAGCCCGCTTGGATTTCTTTTTACCTTTTTGTTCCTGAAACACTTCAAATACAGGTTTCCTGCATTTGTTCAATTTCTACTATAGATGTTTGAAGTGCAGGATCAGGTAGTATACCGTTAATCAGCTGAGTTGCAACAACCAAAGTCTCAGATGACACTACCCGAGTGTCATTTTGGATTGCAAGACCGTTATGGGCAGAGCCTCAATGGCTTTTGCAGATGGACAGATATTACATAGCTTTACAAGCGTCACATTTTGCTACTTTAATTCAGAGGCTATGTAGTCCACTTTAGAGGATCTAGTATTCAATAGGAGGGTATGTGTGTCTGTTCTCTTTTCCAACATTTCATGCATTTTAGTTAGGCTGTAAAGCCCATTCTTCATAGCCGATAATGTAATTTCGTAGGCGGGAATTAGGTGCTTGTTGTAATCCAAATGACGGACTCATGGTAGGTTTGACAAATTACATTGCTGATGAATTGGTGGAGGTTGGGTATAAAATTGGGGAGAGAGAGAGATTCGCCATATGCATATTAGAAGAGGCAAGTTGTGTTTTTAGTATTGTGTGCACCATTTCCACCCAAACCCGGCGCGATTGCTAAGGTACTTAAGGAAGGGGTCTTCCTCGCCTCGTATTGTTTGCTTTTCTGATTGCTGTTCCCTTGCATCTTTTATCCGTTCTTTTAAGCATTTTTTAAAACTGTTTTACAAATAATTGTGCTATCATTTGAGAAAGTGCTTTATTTTTTTTTTTTTTTTTTTTTTATTGATATAGCTGTAAAATACAGCCTTTCAAAAACAGAAGTAAAAAGTACAAACAATCAAATATATAAAACTTAAAAATTTTAAAAAGACCAATCATATAAAAATAGAACACAATTAGCAGAAATTGCATGTAGTTACATTTGAAGTTGATATCTTTGCATAATAACACAGTTCACTTTCAATCATTCATTCTAATTATAGTGGTTTAGCAACATTTATGTTACTTGAGAGACAATAGGGTCAACTTGATTCAACAAAGTTAAAGAATCAATGAACAAAACACTTGCAATATTCATTTTTGGAGATTGACTATTAAACACAATATTCCAAAAGGTCGCCTCGCTTAACATAAAGTTAGCCTCAAACAGATGTTTAAACAATTTGCATCTCTGTTGTGCTAGGGCAGGACATTCGGAAATTAGATGTCTTAATGTTTCTGTAACCCTTGGCCCAAGACAAAATCTGCAATTGGCATTGGGTGAAATTTTCCACATGAACCGCACTTCATTCGTCTGACAGATGTTCAACCTCAATCTCATATAAGTATATCTCGCTTTGGAGTCAGGAAATTTAGTTAAATAATTTTCAATCACATGGAGTTTTTTAATTGCAAAGGATTGTTGTTTGAATACTCGGGTTTTCACGCATTCATCTCTGGTTTTTATCCATTCATACAACCTATGCTTTGTTTTCGCCCTCTCAGGATTATTCATGAGTAAGTCATTATCTATTCCAGACTTCTCCATTACCACTTTGACCCAATTTCTCCATCTCAAAATCGGAGAGTTGATCGATTCCAACATATGTCTACCTATTGTATATAGTATTCCATTTTCACTAACTGCCATTAGATATTTGCGATACAGTTGTAGAACTTTCCATGTATAAACTGCATATAAGGATACAAGACCCATTTCGTGCCGTATTAGGCACATAGATGTAGACATTGGAAGCCCACAAACCTTTTTCCAGTATCGACCCTCAATTCTCACCCATATATTTTCACTAATAGTTCCTCTAGTTTCTGCTCCATAGGTTACAATTGGAGTAACTTTTTGTTTGTAAAATGTAATAGCAGGGAGTAAAGAGAATTTGCCAAATTTGGCTTGGATTATCTTGGTCTGGGCTATTCCAGTATTCACCTTAATATTGATTTCATCATAGTAAGGTTTATCTTGTGGTTCATTACTAATTGTCAAACCTAGGTACTTGTATTCAGAGACAATGCTTATGACTACATTCTGGAGTTGCCATCGGTCCAAAGAAGTTGTTTTTTTCTTTTTCCTTTTTTGATCAATTATCATTATTTTGCACTTTTCTTGATTTATTTTCAGTAAGTTTGCATCAGCATAATCACTTAAACAGGATAATAGGGCTTGCAATCCCTTTGGAGTCTTAGCTAATAATACTAGATCATCAGCATAGAATAGCCAGGGGATTGCCTGGCCTCCCAAACGTGGAGCATCTGATAATATTTTCAAAAAGTCATATTGTACCGCCGACATAAAAAAATTAAACAAGGTGCTTGCCAGAATGCATCCTTGCTTTAAACCCCGAAAAGTTTCTATGGGGTCTGACAAAGTGCCATCTAGAGCCAGTCTAATTTGGACTGTGGTTTTAGAGTGTAGTTCATTAATCCAGAATATAATATAGTTTGGACATTTTGCATCTTGAAGTTTGTTAATTAGCAATTGTCTACATATAGAATCAAAAGCCGCCTGAAAATCAATGAAGGCCAGGTAAACTGCCTGTCCTTTCAGATGTTCCTGTTTCTTGATGACCTCTAATATGTGAAGATTAATCGCTGTTCCCATTCCTGGCATAAAGCCAGTTTGATTGGGGTCTCTAATTCTCGCGTCACTTAGCCATTTATTAATATCTCTGAGTAGCAATCGTGCAAATATTTTGCTCGGTATATCTAAAAGAGATATGGGTCGGTAGTTCTTTGGATTTTTGTTGTCACCCTTCTTGTGGATGGGTATTGTGATGGATTTTCTCCAAGAGTCGGGAATAGACGACATTAGCACTGTTTGTCTGAAGATAATAGTTAGAATTTGAGCCCATGCTGTGGGATTCTTTTTTATCATAAAGTTGGAGAGTCCATCAGGACCCGGAGCACGAGATGTAGACAACCTCGAGATATACATTAGAATATCATCAATATCAAAGCTAAGATTATCAGTTTGACTTGGTGTATCAATATGCTGCTGTCTTATTGTTAGAGTACCCGCATATATAGTTTTGTAAAAATTAGACCAGACCTCTTGTGGAATCGGATTCATCTGATTCACTATTTGAATCCTCGTCTGCGTTTGTTTTAAAAGTGACCATATTTTGGCAGAGTTCTTCTCTTGGCAACTACGTAGCATAGCCTCCGCATCTCGTTGGTACATTATGGCCTTCCTAGCTTTTAACCAATTCTTATACTTGGTTTTTAATGTTTTCAGTTGACTTAAATATTCTGGAAGATTTTTCTTTATAATTTCCCTTCTATTAGCTCTATATCGGGTTTTATACATAGCTACCTCTTGATCGAATATATGCAGGGATTTCGGCTTCGCGTTGTTATGATTTTTTCTTTTCAACTTGAATATCTGCATTTGTTCTACATAGGAAGGACGGGTATTGGAATCATAGTCTATGTCATCATTCTGAGGGCAATTCAAGGTTTCCTCTAGAAGTTTTAAGGACACTGGGGTCCAATGGAATCTATTATGTGCCGTATTAGTTGTTAAATTACGGGCCGAGGATGAGTCATATTTCTTGTCGTCAACTAACCAGGACCATTTCATAGATTGGATGTCATGATCACTTATTTTTTGATTTATAATCCGATATTCAGATACATACTTGAACAAATCTCTATCCACATACGTGTAATCAATTGTAGCTACTTGGACACCTCTGTGCCAGGTGTTGTTAGAGGGCATATCACCGTTCTTCGCTCCATTTAGCATTAAAAACTGTCGATCTGACATGTATGTATTCCACCTTTTAGCTAATGTCGTCAGAGGTTTCCCCATTTTATTCAAGCAAGTTAAATTCAAGTCGCCCGTTATGATTACATTATTACACATTTGATCAAGTAGTGTTATTTTTAATGCTTCATCCATAGCCGCAAAAAAGACAGAATCACTTATTGCAGAATGGTTCCAATAGATGTTTAGTAATCCAATATCGGATGTCTTAAATTTTAGCCTTACCAATTGTAAAAAGCTGTTCGGTGAAAACCAAGGCTCAATTTTCATATTGGGTGAAGATTTTATGGCAACCATTAAACCTGCCATGGGTCTACCTCTGACTGGCACACTAGCAGGAGTCAATATTATTACATGATTGTCCCACACTGGAGCAACAGAGAGCCATATTTCCTGAAAAACCAAAATATCATATTTTAACAATAGATTGTCTTTGGAATAAGTTAAATGTTTGAAACCTCTTGTATTCCAAGAGGCCATGGATAACGTTTTTAACTTTTGGCTTAGCTAATTACCATTCATTCTCATCTCTCTCTCAGCAGATATTTGTTCATTTTCACTTGACGCGGCTATCCGTGGAATGCCACTTTGGCCTTTCTGGTACACATTTACCTTGGGTACAAACTGATTTCTGTGATTAGGGAATTGTTGTTGGTCCCACAATACTGGATTTAACAAGATGGAGCCCAATTCATATAGATGATCTCTCGCTTCCCATACTGCGTTTTTAACAAAACATGACTTCATCCATATTTTGATCATAGATAGATCAAATTGAATTTCCGCATAGAAATGATCTATGTCGCTCGAACATATTCCTTCCAAAGCCTGTACTTCAGCAAATATGTTCATCACAGATTGCCTGTTCAAGTCGAAAGATTGATAGGGCTCAGGCCGGCACTGCATCATTAGACAATTTATGTTCGAGTCTCTCATTGATGTTCGATAGCCCACTTTAGATGTATAATTAACTTTTGACTGCAGGGGATTATTAGATTGTCTCCCAATATTATTCATAGGTGTGTGTGTGCTTACTCCACAGTCATTACTCATGGGGGTGTCTTTCATATTCACTTGAGCACTAATTCTTTTTAAAGATTGCTCTATTTCTGTTTTCCATTCTAACATTTGTAAATCTTTATCCTGTCCTTGTTTATTAATCTCGTGACTATCACCCATCTTGCCAAAACATACAACGTCATCATTCATTAGCTGTGACACAGACTTGGAAGAACTGCTCGGGCTATCATTTACTGAATTCATTAATGAACTTGCAGTTGTTTTGATTGCACCGCTAGTCACCTTATTGATTAGTTCTTTCACTGATTTACCATTGTCAATTTCCTTTTGTTGTTCAGATAACTGAATCAGACTATTCAGAGGTTCATAGTCTGCGGGGATGCGTGATGTAATTAGTCCTTGACTCGCTTTTTGAGATATCACTTTTTTGTACTCATTGGCGATAGCAGTACGTGCTACCGCAGCAGCTGATTTAGGTAGGGTTAAGGAACGAATGAACTGCTTGGTTCCTGTGATTTTAGGGTTAAAGACATGTTTTGTTTTTTCCGTGATAATTTTAGCAGTCACATTTGGTTTTCTTTTTTTAGAATCAAAGATGTTGTAGGTCGGGGTATTATCATTTTCAGCGACCCCAGCCCCAATCTGAACAATGTTATTTTCCTCCTGTAACGGAAGCTCATTCTTGCCCACTTCCAGATTTTTTATTTTGTCTTTCTTCTTTTTCGCACACACCTGTCCTCTTTTACACTCCTCCTGTGTATCATTAATGAGTTCTATTGGGAAGCTTTCCTGATCTTCGACAATTATAGCTTTGGTGGGGGACTTTTCCTTCAGTACTTCCATTATACCTTCACCTTTCTTCTTTTTGGCTTCCAATTGTGCTATATTTAATTGTCCCTGTGTGCAATCAATTAACAAAATTTCCTTTTTTTTCGAAATTATTTCTTCCGTACTCGAATCTGTATTGCTTAGCTTGCAGTTAGAACCCCTATTTTGACCCTCTCTACAGACACAGCTAGACTCATTGACAGTATTTTTTTGAAGCAGTTTCGTTATCAGGGCATATTGGTCACTTAATTTAGTGTCCAGTGTATCATACAGGCGTGTGAGCGAAAAAAGAGCAGCATTCATAGTCTGTAGTGAGGTTTCTAAACCTATTACAAAATTTCCCGGCATCGGTTGTGTTTTTTCAATTGGGACAGAATGGTTACGCCGTGGGGTTGGTTGTGCAAATGAGGACGACACAGATGAGATATTGTGTGTGGGTGAAAACATCATAGGTGAGTGATATAGATCTTGTTTATCTATACTATCGTCTAGATTCTGTTTCGAATCATTTAGCATTTTTAACTCAGATGAAGTGTGTCTACTTCTTTTAGGTGTAACTTCTATTCTCTCCTCATTCACATTCACTCTACTACTTTTATCTACAGAGACATACTGTTCTTTTTTATCACTACTCAGGACATTATTTATTGTTATTTGAGTACTCGGTAAACTTTTAGAGATTGCAGTTGGTACTTCCACAACCGCTTTATCTTGAAAATCAATTACATCACACATTCCTGCAGCAACTAGGGAATCCGGGTGAGATAATTGCATGCTCTGGCTAGATTCCATAATATCTACACCAATTGAATTCCGATCGCAAATAGCTGTGTTACTTTCGTCTTTACCCCCAAGGGCACAACATTTTCTAATATCAGATAGAGCCGAACAAGTTCTTATACTTGAGGCCGATTTACTTGCTCGCACTAGATTGATTGTTCTAGAAGACAATTTGGGCGTAGAAATAGCCCCACGTGCGCATGCGTTAATAGCTTCTTTCGGCGGCATCCCGGTTCGCAACGTCATGACCATTTCAAAATGCAATGATTTTAAGAAAACCCCTTCGTTGTCACACTTACTATCAAAAATACAATCTTGTTTCTGGACCACCTTTATGTTGTAGTTTGAATTCAAATATATGACTACTTAAGTGTAGAGACGCCGTAAGGTTCACTCAACAACAAGAAATGCGGTGTGTTCATAGATGCATAAACAGCTAATCAGTCTAGCATTTACAATTATTTACGCACGATAAAAAGAAAAAGAAAAAGCAAAACCAGTACGTTAGCCCCCAGCCCTCAGCCAGCAGACAGCCGACAGCACTTCTCAATGCACTTCCTCCAAATGCGCGCGCGCCAAATGCGCGCGGCCCGTTGTTTAAAAGGATTATGGGAGAAGGGGGCGGAGCTTACGCTCGTGGCTCAATTCAAACTTTGTAAATCTGTGTTCACAACAAATCGGGCATTCGAACTCCTCAGCAACCGACAGCACTTCTCAATGCACTTCCTCCAAATGCGCGCGCGCCAAATGCGCGCGGCCCGTTGTTTAAAAGGATTATGGGAGAAGGGGGCGGAGCTTACGCTCGTGGCTCAATTCAAACTTTGTAAATCCGTGTTCACAACAAATCGGGCATTCGAACTCCTCAGCAACCGACAGCACTTCTCAATGCACTTCCTCCAAAAGTGCTTTAATTTGTCTGTAGGGTCTTCTCTTACCAATCATGTGAAACATAGACAGTGCGATTTAAAACAGTATTTTACTTACTCTGCATGCACTGTGCGCTTGTCAGAACTACATTACCAAGAAGGCTAGTAGTTCTCTGACGCACATTTCCACCCAAACCCAGAGCGAACGCGCTGGCGCGCACAGGACAAGATGGTCTGTGCTAGTCTGTGCGCAGATGGGCGGACGGGTGAGTTACTCTACCCCTCTTATCTTTAACATATGGATATCGCAGAAGTCCTCAAAGCCATTGCCAAGGCTAGAACAGTCATTTGCCCATACATTAGAGCTTGAGAGAAGTCTTTTTACGGGTCAAAACACTGATCACCGTGTCAACAATCTAGTTTGTGCCGACCGCGACATGGGAAAGGGACCAGTTCACAGCACATCCAACCCAGCCGGGGTGGTGAAGGTTGGATGCACACAGCTTGTTGGTTCAGACCACGTCGCCACATCTGATTTACATTCTACTTCTAAAAATGTCCATTATACTGATGTTACATTTAAGAAGGGGTCGTTCCCAGCAAACTTGACGCTAGTATTGTTAAATACCAGGTCCCTTGTGAAACACATGATTGATGTTCACGACTTTATTGTAGAACATAATATGGTCAGCATGTGTATTACCGAGACCTGGCTCACTAATGCACATGGCCCTACTATCGTGCAAGCGACCCCTCCCGGTTATGTTTTCTTTAAAAAGCACCAAGAGGGGGGCTTAGGAGGAGGTGTGGCTGTTATGTGGAAAAAGGAGCTTGGAATTTATGAGGCCAAAATAGAGTGTGAAGGCTGTGACCTATTGCATATTAAACTGCTTCCTAATTGCAACCAAAGTGTCAACCTGGTTTTGCTCTACCGTCCACCAGGTGAACCCTCAAAGTTTAATGAGGACTATGTAAACGTTGTAGCCCCTCTGCTAACAGTCATCTCTGCCCTAGTTATACTGGGAGATTTTAACCTTTGGAAAGGACATATTAAGGATAAAAATAAGTCCTAGAGTTTGAAAAACCCCTAAAAAGCCACCATATAACTATTCCCAATTCCTAACTGACGCATATAAAAGGACATATCCTTGACTGGGTGGGAAGTGGAAACATTCTCCTTGATAATGTTATCACTACACCCTGTATTTGGTCAGACCACTTTTTAATTTCAGTTGACCCTTCCGTCCCCTCCATTAAATATGCACAAACCTGTATGTAAAGTACTGAATAGGAACTTGAAGGCCGTTACAGCATCTATTCTTTCAAAATGTCTAACGACTATAATGACAAATACTGATGACTTGGATAGCCCGGAAGTCCTCATCAGCACGAGGAGATTCTAAGCATGTTAGATCGGGTGGCTCCCTTGAAAACTTGGACTGTTAGAGATACTCCTAATCGCCACAAATGGTTTACACCAGCCTTGGTGGAACTAAAAACCACTAAAAGTCAGGCTGAACACGCCGGGCAGAGAGGTAACACTCGGGGAAAAGCTTGGTAGCTTGGAAGCACAAGGCACAGGAATACAAGGCTAAAATCCAGGAAGCTAAGTGCAATGTTTACAACGAACGAATTACCCAGGCCGGAAATCAAACTAAGGAACTTTTTAGACTCCTTCGGTCCTGGCAGAAACCCATGAGTACCAATTCCATCATTAAACTGACAAATGAAGACTGCAAAAGAGTTCAGAAAGCCTTTTCGGACATATTGAAAATTGCCCAAAAGAAAATCTTGGAAGAATTAACCAGGAAAATGTCACATACGATAGCCACTTCGGAAAGTTGTAGCAAAGATGGGAATGAGGAAGGTAACATTAATTTTAAAACGAGTTCCCAACTTTCAGAAGATGGAGATCAAAATCCCATCTGGATTCAGGTTTAAGGAACATACAACGATGGAAATCCACAATGTCCTGAAGCCCATGAACCACACAAGCTGTCCGGGTGAACTCCTTCCATTTAAGACCATATTAGAACACAAGGATATTTGTGCGCCTTTCCTACGTAGGTTCGTAAACTCCTCTGTTCGAAATGGTAACATCCCACTCACTATAAAAATGTAGCAGGTACGCCATTACTAAAAAAGGCAGGTTTAGACCCTAACGATGCGGCCAATCTCAGGCCTATCACCAAAACGATCTTTTTCTTGAAACTAATTGACAAAGTAGCTACGCTACAACTCCAGACTCTGATATTGCAAAAATGGGTATTCTACATAAGAAGCAATATGGCTTCCATAATTTCTGCGGCACTGAAAGTGCTTTATTGGACCTACAGACACATATGCTCTCTGGGCTGGAGTCAAGCAAGTCGGGCCAGCTGATGCTATTAGATCTATCGGCAGCCTTCGACTTGCTAGACCACGGTATCCTGCTGCATTGGATGGCCACCATTGGGGGTCTTGCAGTGGAGGCAGTACACTGGCTTAAGTCCTTCCTCGAAGGACGGCGCTCACGAGTTCATTGGGCTGAAAGTGCGTCTGATGCTGAGATCACCACCTGCGGTGTCCCCCAGGGGGCTTGCCTCTCTCCCCTGCTTGTTTACATTTATATCATTCCATTGTGTATGGATTTGGAGTCTGGGTACTTTTCTTCTGCAATTATGCAGACGACTTCCAGCTGGCACTGGAGATCAGCGGGGACTATGAAAAAGACGAACAGAAGCTGGACCTGTCAGACCATAAATGGTTGGATGTCCACAAATTGGCTATGCCTCAATGCCACCAAGAGAGATCTTATGCTATACGGCCCCCGGCAAGCCAGAGACAAATTGAGTCAATCTTATGCCAGTTTCTTGATTGACGGCAGGCAGATTTCAGTGTTGCATAAGGTATAGACCCTCGGCACTTACCTGGAAGCCAGTTTGGATAGTGGTGCACACGTAGAAGCAATTGTGAAAGGTACCAATTACCATCTCAAAGTACTATGGCAAGTTGCCCCACTTGTTTCCGTAAAACGAAAATACTAGTTCGAGCCGTTCTACTCCTGAGAGTAGATTTCTGTAATGCCCTCGTAGGGGGAGCTAGCAAGGCAGATATCCAAAAATTGCAGAAGATCCAGAACGCGGCAGCGCGCATTGTTGATCAGATGAGACGTACTGAGCCTAAATCTGCCGCCAGGAAGAAACTACATTGGCTGCCTGCCTCTGCAAGGATTCAGTTTAAGCTGTTGACCACCTGTCACAAATGTGTTTTCTGTGATGCCCCGGCTTACCTCAAGAATAGGATGAACCTCTACCAACCTAAAAGAAACCTGTCATCTGCAAAGGCATGTCTTTTAGAAGTAGACCGCGTTAAGAGGGCCTGCGGAAATGGTTGTGCCTTTCATGTGCATGTGGCACGGGCCTGGAATGCTCTACCTGAACACCTACGCAATGAAATAAACCATCTTGCTTTCAGAAAACAGTTGAAGACTATCCTGTTTGTGTAGTAAGATAAGATGGTTATCCACCTTTATCTTTTCAGTGCGCTTGAATGCCGTCGAGCTTTGGCGCGTTATAAGTGAATTAACATAACAAACCATAACCATGGCTTGTTCTTACGGTGCATCTTTATTTGATATTTCTGAGAGAGAACGGTTTGCTCCTGCGTTTCTCATGTTCATGCAAGAGTCTTGTGCGAGTCTCCAAACCGGATTTAGTCGCAGCATTTTATGAGTACTTGAGAGTATAAGGCCGGTATGCCTGCGTTGTCCATTACATGAATTGCAGCTTTGGTCGTTGCCGGAGGTAGCATTTACTCCATGTGCGGTTGATTTTTATATGTGGGTTCGGGGGCCAGACTGACTAAAGATTCTCCTTGAGTGGGGCAAGCTAACAAGTCTGCATCAGATACGTGATGAGTTGGCAGCACGTCGGAAGCTGTGGTCGGTGTTGGATGCATGGAGAAGAGGGTTTGCCAAGGGGCGTTTTCCTCTTTACGGTTGTCTGATTGCAGAAAGGGAGGTAGTCTTTGTGCGATGATCGATAAGGCTTTCCAATTGCAGTTCTCTAGCACAGGGCGGGCAAAAATGCCTTATGTCCGCACTTTATAATTTGGATTCTTTGTCAACACCGGAAGCTCACATTATGCTTCTTTCTTTTACTCAATTATACAAAGAAAGCTCAGCAGCAAGGTATTTTATGCACTTATATATAACAAAACTCGTTCTGAAAGTGCGTTGGTAAAATACATAGCACAAAACTATCAAAATACATAAAAAGTTCATAACATTGATAGTATAACGGGAGAAAAACTTCAAATCCCATGATGCTCCAAAGGTCATCAGTGTCCGTGGTCACGTGGTACTGTCCCTCCGAGTGTACAGGTGCTCCCATAAACAGTCCTGAACAAGAAATAACTTCCTCTTTTTTTGCTGCTCACAGCAAGAGATGTCATTTCTTGTTCAGAACTGTTTATTCTTTGCAGTATTTGTTTGTTTTCCTGATAACGTTTGTTTTCATGACCGTATTTACTGTGTATGTATAACTTCGCTTGTATAACACTTACAGTATTTGTCTTTGTTTTCCTTCATCGTTGTTCACCGACGCCAGCTGCTTCTTGCTGACGTTGGTGTCAATGGGAATGAAACAAACGTTTCGTTCGTAGCAGATCTTGATCTGTGTGTGTTGCTATTGCGACCTCAATTGAGACCGCCGCGGCGCTGCATTATCTTTTCTCTGCCTCCCCGGCCCGGTATTACACACGCGGGCTCCGGGGAGGACTACGCACCTACAGCTGGGCGCAACGCGCCGGTGCGGCACCAGGGGGAGCTCCCGCTCTCCCTGGTCCTTTTCTTGTGCTTCGGCGCTCGCACAAGCATTTCCGTTGTGACAGATAACGGTTGATGCGAGTGTGAGTGCAAGCGCCGGAGCTGGAGTCTGTCAATTTAATTTACTGCATCCATAAAAAAAAAGAAGCAAAGTGGGATTGCTAGCAGCTTCCAAGGCACACAGCTTGGTCTGCTCAGCATCCCATTAGCCAGACAATATTGGAGGTGATACTCCCACAATAATCACAAGGATTTACTTAAATATCAAAAGATGTGGCATAATAACGATCTGGGCCAATGAGAGAAGGTGATAAAGCCCAGAATATTAAAAAAAAATAATAATTAAAAAAAAAAAGGAAGGGTTAGGTGATTTTTAACATGGCAGCACAATATTCCCCTCAATCAAATCAGGAATGGTCAGAAGTAGAGGAGGACTGTTACATAGATGAAGTGGCAATGGAAAGGAGCCTACAAAAGGTCCTAGGATCCGCTGTTGAAAACAGTGTACAAAAAGCTGTGACAGGTATGATTCTACCAATACAGCAGCACCTGGAAGATATGGAAGAGCGCATGCAAGGGCATTCTCCAAAGAGAGGAAAAGACCCAGAAAAGAAAACACCTTACCCAAGGGGAAGTAGTCCGGCTCGTAAGAGTAAAAGCTCTCTGACCCCCCCCATTCCCCAGAGCCAGTTGATTCCTGCCACCGCTGCCCTATCTGACGCCTTGTCCAGGCTGAAACAAGCCTTCATGACCAGGAAGGTAACCCCTTCCTTTGAAAGACCCTCTACCCCGAGGAAGGAAACGGGGGTGTTGGACCCTCAAGCTTGGAGGGAGACAAACAGGACATAGAAGATGAAGTACATCTGAGAATGTATGATGACGAATCATCACACACTTCTTCAGAAGAAGATATCGAGATTTGGGATTCAAAACGCTCAACCTCGGGGAGTGCGGCAGTCTCCATCCCCAAGGGAAACTCCAGGGAACAGCATCCTACTGAGGGGATGTTCGACCCGGAGGATTTGATACATCCTAGGTCCACAGGCTGGGAACCATCAGTCAGGACAACTGATTATATGTTTAACAGACTACGTAAGCCTCTGCAGAAAGAAATCAGAGCGAGACTCGGAGCAGAATGTCCACGCCCTGAAATACCACACAAGGTGCCTACGACACCAGAATTGGATTAAAAAATGATCACATTCATGGCAAAACATGTGAAGGAGCCTAGAAAGGGGATAGACAGAGCTTGGAAGTCCTGCCAGGATAAACTATTGGACGTTGCTGGTCCTCTCGCAAAAATATTAGACCTGGCAGAGGGAGCCTCCACCTCTTCAACTTCAATCGATCCGGTCATTCTCTCCGGTTGGGCTCAAAGAGCCATCTGCCTACTGGGAAATGCAAGCTGCGCTATTTCTACCGAGCGCAGGAAGGGCATACTATTAAAAATTGATTCAAAACTGGCGGAATTGGCGAACACGGAGTCTGGCGCCGCTGCGCAAGGGCTACTCTTTGGTGATCCTTTTATGAAGGAGATGTCCAGTCCAAATTCGTAGGTACATTTACCGCACTGGATAAGGCCCAGGCCTCTATCAAGAAGGTTTTCTCATCTATGGTTTTCACCAGGGCCGGTCGAGGGCGAGGTCGCCGTTATGCCTTCGACAGAAGACCTCATTATCAACAGCAGAACACCTGGCAAGATCGTGCCCATACCTTTTCCCCCTCCAGAGGACTTAGCAGAGGCCGCTACTAGAGGAGAGGACCGAGGAACGGAGCTCAACAACCCTCAGGTTAGTCTAATTATAACAGCGCCAATCACGCCCATTGGGGGGAGGCTAATATTCTTTTCAGAAGCTTGGGAAGCTTTGTCAGGAGACTCCTGGGTCAGGGAGGCAAAGCGCGGGCTGCGACTGGAATTCTTCGCACAACCTTTTCAGTCCAGTCCCCCTGTCCCAATAATAATGTCAACTAGATCAGAGAGTGTTAGACAGTGAAATTCACAGTCTATTTCAGAAGCGAGCGATTCGGCTTTGCTCGACCCCGGGCGGGTTTTTCAGCCCAATCTTTCTAGTGCGCAGAAAGGAGAAAGTAAGGCCTGTGATAAACTTGAAAGCACTCCACAAATTCATAGTTTATCGCCATTTCAAGATGGAAGGCATCCACATGCTCAGGGACCTTCTCAGGCCAAACAATTGGTTTGTACGTTTAGATCTCAAAGACGCTTACCGCACGGTGGCGATCCATCCGGACCACATAGACTAGCTAAGATTTTCTTGGGATTGCAAAGATTGGGAATTTACGAGTTTACCCTTCGGTCTCTCTTCAGCTCCCTGGGCATTTACCAAGCTGTTGAGACCTGTAGTGGCTCACTTAAGAGAACAAGGCGTCCGCCTGATAATTTATCTGGACGACATTATTCTTATGGCTCAATCTCAATAGCTAGTGCAAGAACAAACCAAGCTAGCTATAAACTTGCTCCACAGTCTCGGCTTCCTCATCAACTGGGAGAAGTCGGTTCTTTGTCCTTCCAGGAATCTAGAATTTCTCGGGTTCGTTGTAGACACCCAGAATTCGCAGCTTCGTCTTCCAGCTGCCAAGATACTCAACCAAAAGAGAAATTCGCAGGCTCCTGCAGAGGGACTTAATCTCGCTGCGGGAGCTAGCAAGCGTAATAGGCCTTCTGTCCTCGTCCATTCAAGCAATATTTCCGGGTCCCTTACATTACCGGGAATTGCAAAGATTGAAAGGCCAACACCTGAGACGCAATCTCTTATTCTCAACGATTAACACTATCACTTCAAGCGAGGACAGAGCCAAATTGGTGGCTTTCACACATGGAGGCTTGGAACGGCAGGGCCATCTTCGGCTCCACTCCAGATTTCATCATAGAATCGTCTGCCAGTCATTCCGGATGGGGAGAAAGATGTGGCACAGCAGCCACTGGAGGGACTTGGTCCCCACAGGAGCTAGAAATGCACATCAATTGCCTAGAACTTCTCGCAGGTTCTTTCGCAGTGCGCTCTTTTGCCAGAGACAAAGTGAGCTGTTGCATTCTGCTAAAGTATCTGCCGTAAAATGCATCAATCATCTGGGTGGTACCAGGTCTTGTCTATTAGCAGAACTCGCCAAAGACTTTTGGCATTTCTGCTTGGATCATCAGATTTCAGTCACAGTAGAGTACCTTCCAGGTCTCAAGAATGTAATAGTGGATTGGCACTCCCACCATTACTCCGACTCCAGCAACTGGAGTCTAGACAAAAACATATTCCTCCGCTTACAGCAGTACTGGGGTCCGCTGCCCATAGACCTTTTTGCGTCTCGGCTCAACACTCAGCTCCCTGTGTTTTACAGCTGGAGACCTGACCCAGCAGCCTCAGCGATGCATTCCTGCAGCCTTGGACACAGGGGATTCTCTACGCGTTTCCCCCCTTCTCCATGATAGCGAAGCCCCTGGCGAAGGTCTGTCAGGACAAAGCAGAGCTGGTCCTCATAGCCCCAGTATGGCCTTTCTCAGACCTGGTATCCAGTTATTCTGGAACTTTCCATGGATTCTCCAATCCTTCTACCCCGGTATCAGGATCTCCTATTAGATCCATGGGGTCAGGCTCACCCCCTGCTAGTTTCCGGGTCACTGACTCTAGTAGTTTGGAGGATTTCAGGGCAAGATGGAGAACTCCAGGCATGTCCAGCAAGGCAATCCATCTCATTGAAGAAAGCTGGGCCCCTGCTACCCGCAAACAGTATTCCAATTCCTGGAATACATGGAGGATATGGTGCCAGGACCGGAGCTTACATCCAGTTTCAGCGCCTCATTCTCAATTTTTTTGCCTCTTTAGTAGAAAGAGGCCTTGCTTACAGAACAGTAAACGTATATCGATCGGCAATTTCCGCAGGCCACATTTTCATACAAGTGGCCCCAGGTGGAGAACATCACCTAGTTTGCAGATTGTTAAAAGGTATCCGCTTTACAGTACCACCACCTTCCCGTTACAACAAACTTTGGGACGTTAATAAAGTGCTCAATCTTTTCCTTTCATGGCCAGTTAACGAAGAGTTATCGTGTACGGCACTCTCCGGCAAGCTTAATACTTTGCTTTGTCTGGTTTCTTGCAGGAGAGTAGCAGACGTTTGAGCTTTAGATCGAGAGGGTAGGTCTTTTTCCCCTGATGGTATCGTCTTTCACATAAGAAAATAACTAAATGTGATTCAAGAGTGATCTTTTACCCGGCTTTTAGAGAACAACCCAAGCTATGCGTGGTTCATTGTTTGAAAGCCTATGAAGAAGTAACAGCTCCGCTCAGATCCTCTCCGAGCGGTCAACTTCTCATAGCTATTCGCAAGCCCCATAAGGCAGTTTCAACCCCTACCGTAGCCCGCTGGGTGCGCTGGACGTTAACCCAAGCGGGGATTGATCCACTCCAGTTCGGAGCTCATTCAGTCAGAGGAGCCATGGCCTCAAAAGCCTTTCAGATTGGCGTCCGTCTGGAGGACTTCATGAGGATGGCTGATTGGGCAGGCGAATCGATCTTTAAGGAATTCTACGTAAAACCAGTAGAACAACCTGCTTCGATAGTGGTAAGTAAGCTTTGAACAAGCATAATGTGAGCCTCCGGGCTTGACATAGAATAAAGATTTTCCATAATAACTTACTAGAAATTCTTGATTCTATTAAAGACACGGAGGCGAGCATTATCCCACCCATCGAATAAAAGCATGCTGCGGACTGCTTAAGAATGACTCTAGCATTGTTTCAATCTGTTGGTCTAACCTCATATATTGTGTAACAATAATAAGATGCTTTTTTCTCCCACCCCTTTATGGGAACTAGGGTTGTTATACGCAAGAGTTAAAATATTTTATTTTTTTCTTGGCATCTTCTACAGACAAGTCCACCTGATATGCGTGTCAACAGATCTTTCATCTGGTTGAACGAGGTTCAGTATTCTATCGTGAAAACAAACGTTATCAGGAAAACACAGACAAATACTGCAAAGAATAAACAGTTCTGAACAAGAAATGACTTATCTCATGCTGTGAGCAGCCTTGAAAGAGGAAGTTATTTCTTGTTCAGGACTGTTTATGGGAGCCCCTGTACACTCATTGGAGGGACAGTACCACGTGACCACGGACACTGATGACCTTTGGAGCATCATGGGATTTTAAGTTTTTCTCCCGTTATACTATCAATGTTATGAACTTTTTATGTATTTTGATAGTTGTGTGTTATGTATTTTACCAACACACTTTCAGAATGAGTTTTGTTATATGTAAGTGCATAAAATACCTTGCTGCTGAGCTTTCTTTGTATAATTGAGTAAAAGAAAGAGAAGCCTAATGCTCGCCTCCGTGTCTTTAATACAATCAATAATTTCTAGTAAGTTATTATGGAAAATCTTTATTGTTGTCCTTTTGATGATTTGTGTTTGAGGCTAATCCGTGGTTCTCCTGGTTCCACTGCTGTTGGTAATGCAGATTGTGAGTCTCCTAAAAGTTTGTTAGCATGAAGAGGCATGGATTTCAAGGTGTAAAGCGCCATGCTGATTTTGGCTATATAAGGGAGGTTGGCAGCGTAAAACAGGCAGCAGGAGCTGTCAGCTGTTCAGCAGAACAGTACTTGCAAGCGCTCCCACAGTGCACGCGCGCAATGTCCGGGTACATGTAGGGCTTCTGGGATATGTGGGTGGAGCTTGAGAAGCCATTTGAAGTAAACCATATAGTACGTTGTTTAGTTAAGGATTTCCCAGAAGTTACATTTTGAAGGGCTTTATAGTCCATAATAAGCATACCAAAGATGTATGATTAGCAGTCACAGATCAAGCAGCTCAGCAGGTTGAAGCGGTCCAAACGTTCAGTAGATATCAGCGAGGCAGACAGTCAAGCAGAACAGCACTTGCAAGCACTCGCACAATGTTCATATCTCTTCCTTTGACTTAGGCAGCCCATGGTGTTTGTCAAGTGCTTTAGTGTATGCCATGTTTGGCTTTGACAATGATGGTTTGGGTTCCCTTCTTTATATACTGCCCCTTTTAGATGGTTGGTTGTTCTTATCACCCACTATATAGTTATCACCTCCTTCAGATGGAATCTTTGGGGTTTCTGTCTGGCAACTGCATTTTGTTTATATCAGCTTGGTATTTTTTAAAGCCGTAATTGGTTTCACATTAGATCGGTATTCAATATCAGCTTGGTATTCAATTATTAGTCTGGGTTCATGCAACCAGTAACCACAGAGCGCTCGGGGTCACAGCTAGAAAGTGAACTCACTGGTGGAATGCACGTCCGTTTACTCCTCTGCTCCCAGCCCATCTTGTTCTCTTCTCCGGCGCGGCTCAGCAACTTCTCCGACCCGGCCTCCCACGTCTTAGTCTTCAGGGCTTCCCCAATGTTCGGGTGCTCGCCTGCCACCACTGAACGCTGTTGGTTGGGCAGGATGAGAAACTAGTGCGCTTCCCGCTGCGCATCCTCTGCAGCGGAAATCTTCGTACCACACGCCTCTCTCAGGACCGGCCTCAGCTTCTCCTGCCACTTTGGTCCCAGCATCCTGGTTCCCCCATGATTTCTCCTGCTGCTTCGTGGGGAGTGTAAACCTCCTCCGCCCACTAATGTTACTACTGCTGCTTTAGCCACCTCACCTTCTTCCTGGATCTCGTTCTCAATCTAATTGCCTGCACCTGAGGGGGCATTTTATGCCTCTCAGCCACCCTCGGGTGTGGGTCATTAATCCCGGTGGGCTGTGCCTCTGCAGCCCTATTCTTTGCCCCAGTACCCTGGGAATTCTGGAACTTGAAGTCCCTATTAGAAAAGTGATTTCTTTTATTAGCTTTTTTAAAATATTTATTTAGTTTGTTACAAACTTTTAAAAAGAAAGAACAAAAGATCATTTAACAATACTTATCACATTCTCCAACTTCTGGTTAACTGTTCTGTCGTCTCTATAATCACAGCCTCACCATTTAAGAATACTAAAAGAAAATGGGAACACATCACATTTATTAGCTTCTGTTTTACAATAAGCCATTAAGAGATGGGGGTCTTGAGCGAAGTTACTTAAGGGGGTCTCCCATTCCTCCTGACCTGTCTCCTCTCCCCAACCCCCCCCCCCCCGCATGCGATCCTCCCGGCTAACACCGCTCCCAGGATCAGGATCAGAAAGCGTCTGCCTTTCCCTGGCCACATGAGAGGGATTCCAGGCCAGGTTTCCTGGGTGAATCATCTGATTCATCACAAAATCCAGAAGCCTGCAAGTTTCAAACTCGCATATGACCTACGGTGTACCAGAGTTACGGCAAACCCAGAGCACAAGAGAATGGAGGCGCAAGAGCCCAGGGGAAGGTAGTGGTGGGACCTCAGACTGGAATCTGAGGTGGACAGTAGGTCAGGTAACGTCACCAATACCACCGGCACTAGAAGGCTACAGGGTGTATGGCCACGCAACGGAGGACCGGGACACTGTGAAGAGACAGGAAACCGCAAGGAGAGCGACGCCGAAGAAGACAAGGTGTTTGTGCTATGTGAAATGAAAAAGTGACTCGGCTGAAGAAGGCTCCTGAAGACGTTCACCTACCGCAACAGAGGTAACTGTGAGAACCCAAGAGGGTTTATTATACCATACAGTTAACTCGTCCCAGTAAAATGTCTAAAACTGAGTTAAACGTGAAACAAAGGAAGTACAAGTGTTGTAACTTCAATGAAAGAACTGCTGAACAGTTAAGGGAAGGGAAGGGAAGGGAAGGGAAGGATACCCTGGGGAAAGTAACTCGACATGCTGTACAAAAGCAATGCAAGCTTAAAGAGGAAGCAAGATATGGAAAAGAGTTTAGAGAAAATATGTAGTTGAACCACATATCAAATAATACACAACAAACCTCAGTTCACTTTCAAGGATACCCTGAGAACCACAGCCAAAAAAAGGGGAACTAATAAGAGAACCCCAAGAGAAACATCGATAGAGAAGAGAGCTCAATGACCCAATTAAGGCACTCAATAGTTTGATCCAAGAAGTCTCAAAAGGCTATTTGTGGATTATGTAATAAAAGGACTGGTACTAGAAGTACCCTCAGGAGAAGGGAGTCATTCTCCTATCCTAAGTCAATTTTCATAGTGGTAGGGTTAGAAAAGAGTAGGATATGACTGGTTGGGAGTAGATATTTGGATGGTCCATGCCAGGCACTGTGAATGGCTAGGCTGGTGGGTGTAGAGACCAACAGTGGCTGGAAGTGGGGTAGTAAAAGAATGTTGTGGCCTCACCACAGGACCCGGGTGGGTACTGTAGAGTGTAAATGGGGTTTGTGGTGGCAGTGCAGGTTCTCGGAGTTTGAAAGCACTGCTTAATCAGTGATCATTATGGGTAACAGCTAACTGTTCTTTGAGAACCGGTACACCTCATGATGTAAGGGGCTGTTGTAGCTCTCTGCTTATACTGACCTAGGCGGGCGTGGCGAGGTACTCTGCCCCCTAAGCCAATGATCGACAAAGCCTCATTTTGCCTCTGTGGGCGAGGGCTGCCCTGGATCTATTATGTTTCACTAGCACTAGATCGTGCATATATTCACATGGGAAGAATAATTATGCATTGTCGGCTGGGAATTTTCATTTGCTATTGTAATAGTAATATCCATATAATGTAAACTTTTGAAGGCTAGCCACCTCATTCAGTCCACTTTGAACCCGACCAGGTGGCTAGTATAAGCTTCGCCAAAGGGCGCCATCTTCATTTTTTCTAACCACTGTTAACAGTATAGAATCCTCTTGGAGGAGAGCTACCTTGGGTCGGTTGTCTGTTTTTCGTGTTCACTCGTACTTGGATGTCACTGACCTCTGCCTTTTGGTGACACATTTCTTGTCGCCAATGCCTTCTACTTAAAGAAGTGTAGCTTTTTCTGTTTATTTTTCAGGAATAATATGGCAATAATAGCAACAGTTCCAGTATATTGCATAGGGTTGTGGCGTGGATGTTGATGCTATACAAATTTATAGCATGGGGATTTAGGTTGTATTAAATATCTTCCATCGTGTGAAAGGAATCTTGGAAAACATAAACTGTATTTAGCCTTTTGACATCATTTGACATACTGTATGCATTCTGTTTGCGCCCAATGAAGCCAATACATGGGGCGTGGTCTTGCAGCGAGGAGAATGAGATGGATGGATGGATCGATCGAGGAAAACCGAGGCCTGTGGGGGGGTGAGGGGACGGTGTGAGAGAAGAAGCAGAGAAGGGTGAAATTAATGTAGATTAAGGAATAGTGAAAGCCGAGGTGGAGGAGGGAGTAATAAAAGCAGAAGGGAAGTAAGACAGCGAGGAGAGCGAAGGAAAGGCGGGGTGGAGAAGAGCACAGCCATGAGGTAAGAAGATTAAATGAGGGAGGAAAGCTTACAGTGGGCAAGGAGATGGAAAGAGAGAGAGGAAAAGTGGGCTGGCCAGGATTTCAGGGCCTCTGAATAATCAGCATGCTGGAGGAGCAAATCCAAGGTAGGCCCTGACTGACTTAAGGGGGTGGGGGATATGCCTGAACCCCCCAGGACCCAACACAACTGCAGGACTCTGCCCACGTACAGGCAACACAGTGCACCAGGGGTGGGGATGGTGTCCACTAGTCTACAGGGCAAGGAGAGTCGTCTTGACATCCTGACAAGTACGGCAAAAGACTTTACACCATCCCAAGAAGTGTGTCGACACTTAAAACTCCAAGGACTATCAGTGACTTCTCCGCCATGTGGGTAAATTCCTTTAGAGGAGAGAGGGACAGTCTGTAAACCACGGTTCTCAGAAAGGCTTGGTAAGTTGATAATGTATGTATCCCACTGTGTGACCTCAGCGAAGTGAATGCTTTAGTTTTTACAATAAACCACTTTGAATATATCCCTTTGCGTCGGGTTGTGTTTTGATCCCACGGCCATCACACGTTTTAAAGCTTAAAGAGAAACTGCACATATCGGAGCGAACTACTCGTGCATCAAAACCATCTTTGGTGTTGCCCGCCTCAGAGACTGAGAGAAAAGTGAACCTTTTTAGTACTGAAGCATGAAAGACTAAAACTATTTTCTTTACAGTATTTATTGTAGTTTTCTCTGATTTTTCTCTTCTTTTAGTTTAAAGCCAAATCTACTGTGCATTATTTCGGAATGAATTCATCTCGTCACTATTCCTGAATGGCCCCTTTTCTTTTGTGGCATCATTGAAAAGCTAGGTGCAAACCATGGAAGGGGGAAGCCTTCTGTGTGCCGTGCTTAATACGTCCAGCGATTTTGGGACTTCTGATGGTACGCCACGTCACTTAAAAAGGGTATTTCTGTTTTACAGAATGGTTCGCTGTGGAATCTGGTGGAAGGTTTAAGGGACAAGAATCGATTCTTACCTGAGGAAAAGGTTCTGCTAATCTTCCAGGGTATCTGTAATGGACTGAAAGCCATTCACAGCCGCGGTTATGCACACAGGTAAGGAGTGCCTTCTAGTCCTAGCTTCACAGACGTGTAACTTGCCTGTGGTGAGTCACTGCCCCGCCTCCCCTCTACAAACATCTGAATACCATGTGTGTGCGCCACCCATGTAGCTTAATGGCTGCATGGCTACAGTGACTTCCAGTAAAGCACAATCCGCTGCCAGTAGTTTGTATGACATAATGCATTATTTAAAATGGCTGCATCACTGGATGCTGCTTAGCACACGCTGCTTGCCTGTCACCATTCTTTGATGAGGGTTTGAGACCCTTCACATTCGCGCCAGGTACTGTAATGCGATTGAGAGTGTATTCTCTCCAATAATGCGTCTGAGATCTTGGTTTTAGGAGTTTAACAAGTGTATTAGGTTTCGACCGTCAGAGGTCATTTTCAAGGCTAATTATTGACCATGAATACAATCAACATTGAATGCATCACCCAATAGTTTGTTGCTCCATAAGAGTTGGCAATTTCGTGTGATACATACAATTGAAACAATTGTTTTGGTAGTGGTGAGTAAGTTGTATGAGCCAGTTACATGGGTAGTAGGAAAAGGTGATCAAACATAAAGACAATGTAAGAAGGGGCATACGGAGAGAGAGTGGGGAGGGAAGTGGGATGGAGGAGAAGCGACCGTTATTGTGTTACATTGGAACCCCCCCCTGGGATGGGTGCACACTGATGGTCTACGCTGTATAAGGAGGTATGAGTTTACCAAAAAAGTTTTATTTAGCTTTGCAGGTAAGTCTTGTCACGTGCCGGGGAGGTGCCTCCATAGTTAATCACGTGATTAATCCACAGTCCGGAATTATTGAAGAGCCTCTGAAAGGGATGAGGAGGTAAGTACATTAGGACCCTAGATGGGTTGCAGGTTAGCCAGAGCAGGTTGTGCCGTGCCCATGTGTGTAGTGGTGGGTGAGGCCTATATGCCCAGCAGGCCAGTGTCATGATCAGTTAAGTACAATGGTGTTGAATGCTAGTAGTTGTGGAGCATAATGGATGCGTGAGGCTGTTGGTAAGTGACCCCAGGGAAGACATAGTAAGGCCATAGTGGCAGCGGTATCTAGCGGCCCGTTCACATGATTAACTCGTCTGCTGGTGACGGGGATCAGCCTGAATCTCATCGGAGAATGAGGCAGGGATAAGATAAAGGTCACACTTATGTATGCGCAGCTGATAAGTTGCTAACTTGCTAACTGTGCTGTGGAAAAGCTATTGATTGGGGGTTGGGGGGAGGAGGGCGATTGGGAGTGTGCCGTGTGAACTAGAATAAACCTGGGAAGATGCTGGTCAATACCAATCAGGACTTTAATTCGCCGCACCAATATGCCAAGTGGCTGTCCGTGTTGTGCGTCGGTAGGATATTCCTGAAAATAAGGACAGGGCAGAATGTGATTAATGAAGTTATGCAGCGGCTGCTTACACAAGCCTAAAGCAGGTTGTTTAACGTGGGCGTGCAATGCTGAAATAAGTGAGAAAGTGAGTGGAAGCTCGCATTGGCAGGATATCGTTATGTGGTGGGATTGTTAGTGACTGGCTAATTTGAGCGAGGCCAGAGTTGAGGTCATTCTAAGCACACTGTGATACTGGTGCAACGGTGAGGTGAAAGTACAATTGCAGCGGCCTGCTAATCAAGGCGGCTAATAAAAAAACTGTGTGCGGCTCTCCCTGTGGTTACACAGTGTGCCAGAGTAAGTGAAATCTCTTCATACATAAAGAAAAACACATCGGAGTGGCAGTTAGTTACTGCTTACCTGATCAGACTCTTTGCAACTTGATGGGCAGGGTCTGCCGCCTTGTTTTGTTCTTTTATATGCAAGTAACGTGAGAGTGAAAGAGACAATCTTGCAAGTGTCATTGAAGCCTTTAACATGACACAACTATGAGGCATTACAAAGGGAACGGTTATTCACAGACCATCTCTGGTGAAGACCGAAACCAATGTCTTAACCCCTTAACTGCCAGACTATTATGCAAGTCTGTGCAAAAAGGACGAGCATACTCGTCCTTGGCACTTCGAAGCAGTGTAATGCTACTCCCATTTACTTGCTTAGTTTGCAAAAAAATGATTACTTTTAACATCTCAATTCAAAGAATGTTTTGATTACTTTGGATAGTATTGGAAATGTGGACATTGGGAGGTTACCTCCCACCCAATGCCATTTTGTCTCCCACCCAACCAGACCCTGCTCACACCACGTATAAACCACTTCACAGTACTGCACCCCCTTAATGTCCTTTATTTTCCATTCCTTTCTGGGTGCAGATAAACTTTTTAGCACAATTGTCCTCCCTCTTTCATGACGTGGAAAATTCAGAAATGCTGCGCTAGTAGAACCTTTCACAAGGCATGTTATATGATGGTCGCTTATGTCCTAATCAGTGTTGGTATGCATCTTTTTCTGTAGGTGGTGTGAGGTGTCATGAGTAAGACTGAGAAATACCTCTCGGTCCTTAAAACTAAGAGGAGTTTCCCTGCCTCTAAGAAAACAAATTAAACTGTCAGAATGTCCAAATTATAAAGTCTGTCCCGGTTGAGTCGCAAAAACCTACCTCTGTCGCTAAAACACTAATAACATAAACCCCACAAGTGGATCTGTTTGCGACCATTGTCAACAGGCAGTGCGGAATGTACTGCTCGAGGGAATTTCCCCCGAGAGGAGCTCTAGGAGACCCATTAGTAGTGAAGTCGGAGTTTCCTCTTCTGTACGCTTTCCCTCCAGTCCCTGTGATCCCTCAGGTAATCAGGAGGTTGAGAAAGTTCAGGAAAACCATGATCCTAATTGCCCCAGATTGGGCCAGAAGAACTTGGTACCCAGACCTTCTGGACATGTCCATCTGCCCTCCAATACGTCTTCCAAAAAGATCTTCTCTCGCAAGAGGGAGGTCACGTTCTCCCTCCAGAGGTCAACATACTCGACCTTCACACATGGCTTCTGAGAGGTTGAGATACAAAGATTGGGACCTTCCGGATGACGTTATGGAGATTTTGCTTTCGGCCAGAAGGCTAGCAACTAGTGTCGTTGGAACAAGTTCAGTAACTGGTGCAGGGATAAGAATGTGGACCCTTTTCAATGTAATATTCCTACAGTATTATCTTTTCTGTTACATTTGGCTAATCTGGGGCTCCAGGTTAGTACGATAAAAGGATACTTAGCAGCGCTATCTATTTTCAAGCGCTCGTCAGAGGAGGAATCTTACTTTAAGATACCTTTTTAATAACCCAATTTTTAAAAGGTCTAAATAATGTGTTTCCTCCAATACCCTTTCAAGTTCCTGTGTGGGATTTAAACTTGGTACTAAAGTTCCTCACATGTGTTCCATTTGAGACTTTACATTCTTGTCCATTAAGGCTTCTTACTCTGAAAACAATACTTCTAATTGCATTGACATCAGCCCGCAGGGTAAGTGAGTTGCAGGCACTTTCTAGTGGTCCTCCTCACACCATCTTTTATAAAGATAAAGTTGTCCTTGGGGTCAAACCTTCTTTTTTGTCAAAAATCATCTCAGATTTTCAGCTGTCACAAAAATACTACCTACTTTCAACCCTCCTCCTCACACAAGTAAGGAATAGGAATGACTACATGGATTAGATCCTAGAAGGGCTCTTAGCTTTTATATTTCAAGATTGGCAAAAATACATCAGTGTGACCAACTGTTTGTAGGATACACTGGCCGTAAATTAGGACTAGCTGTAACCAAGCAAACATTATCCAGATGGATAATCTTAGCTATAATTGAGTGTTATAGATTGGCTGGGAAAGATCCCCCCGATGGGTTGAGAGCTCATTCAACTAGGGGCATGGCAACTTCAACAGCACTTCAAAGGGGTGTCCCTGTACAAGATATTTGTGCAGCTGCCACATGGTCATCCATGCACACTTTCATAAAACATTATGCTCTGGACTTTACTACCTCCAAGGAGGTCTATTTGCTAAATCAATACTTAATTCTGTACATGACTAAAGAATGTCTGTACTCCCACCTCCAATACAAAACTGCTTTGGGAGTCTATCTAAGATGAGGAATACGTGGGAGGACACAATCCATTCGAAGAACAAGTTACTTACCAACTGTAGCGTTCTTCCGATTGGATGTCCCTCCCACATATTCCTCATCGACCCTCCCAGCCTACCCCGCAGTACAGTTTGTGTGCTTTACCCTCTAAATTCTTTTAAGGCTTGGGTCAAAAGAGGCACACTTTTAACTACAATCCATGAGCTTTAATACACGAAAAAACAGAACTGAAGCCAACGGGCGCGCTCGAGGCATTTATACAGCGGATGATGTCGGTGCTCGACGGATGCCGCAGAGGGACATTGACGCCGCCGCCTCGAGTGGAGCGCCCTCTGGTGGAGAGAAAACATTTCCAAAGCAGCAAAGCTGAAGGTAAGGATATATCTAAGATGAGGAATACGTGGGAGGAACATCCAATCGAAAGAACGCTACAGTTGGTAAGTAACTTGTTCTTTGATGTAGTACCCCGCACCATGTGGTGAAGTTCGTCTACGCAAGTGTCCTGTAACCAATGAGCGCTAGCTCTGTAAGCCTTCACCTTTGCGAGCTATTCACGCTATGACTGTAACCTGTTAACATTGTAAGCAACCAATGTAACCAACTTTCTTAAGCTAAAAGCACCCAGATGCTTCTGTGTTTTGTGTGGTATGCAAATGACAAAATAAATAAACCACCTTCCGGTTGTACTGAGGAGTTGCTACATTGGTTTGGAGGAGCATTACCACATATATTTCTGAGGCTTGTGAATCTGCTTAGATCACATGCTTTGCATAGTCCGACATCTAGTGGTAGTCGCAGATTTGTTTTCGAAGTTGAAAACTGACGTTGACAGGGCGTGTTAGTAATACTATCCCTAGTGTGACGTGAACTGTACCCATGGTCCTTCCACGCGTCGAGGTCCCTCAGATTGTTTCTTTCCACCAGCGTGGTCGGTCGCAAGTTGCAGAGATGCCTTTGACTAAAGAACCCAAATCGACGACTTAGAAGATAAGGTCAAGTTGGCACTCCTCTTGCTCGACTCGTCAGCAGCATTCGACCTGGTTGATCATAAAATTCTTTGCCACCACCTCAAAATCGCTGCACACTTTTCGGACTCAGCATCGTCTTGGATCAGTTCCTTTCTAGCAAACAGAACTATGAGGGTTTTTTCCCCTCTAGCTTCAGCTGAACCTGCACCTGTCCCTTGCGGAGTCCCCCAAGGCTCTTGCGTCTCGCCCACATCATACAATGTGTTTACTAAACCTCTCTTCGACATACTCGACTATCTGGGTGTCTCATATACCAAATATGCAGATGACACCCAGATACTCATCCCAATCTCTGGCGACTTTGCCCTGGATGCAAAAGCACTTAATGACCTCTACCTTATCATCCAGGCCTGGATGGCTCATCACAGGCTTTGCCTCAATGATGAGACAACGGAGCTACTCATCCTTGGATGACACACCAAATTAGCTAAACTTGACCCCGCATACAAATCATTTACCATAGACGGCAACATCATTAACCCTTTAACTGCCATAGGTATTTCCCCCCAGTGCCAAGTCCTTTTTTTGGTGATTTGGCTACTTGGCCATTCAATGCCTTGTAACTTTTTTGTTACATGAGATATCTCGGCCAAATTTGGCTCCTTTTTTTCCCACATGTAGGCGGTCGTAACGCCACCCAGGAATCCTAGGTTGCTGTAGGGGGGTGAGAGAAAATAAGCAAAAAGGGCGGAAATGTTGTGTTTTTTTTCAAAAAATGCCAATAAAATGATGTACAAAGAAGCCTGTGTTTTTTTTGCTTGTAAGAGCTAGGAACAAATGGTTTGCTGTGCTGAATTCCCCAATTTCCTGGCTTTAAGAACCGGTTGAGTGGAAACGAAAAAAAAAATATTTTAATGTGGTTATCAACCGTTTTGTGAGAGGTAGGTGATTTTGGCCATTTCTGCCAATTGGACATGCATGGACGGAATGGAAGAAAAGGGTAGGAAAGCCAAATTGGAGGACAGAAGGCATAGATTTCTGAAAAGTGGACAGAATTCCAAGTTTAGGAAGGTGTGATTTGCCTAGGTCGGGCAACAACTAGGTAGGGGAAAATGCCTTAGATTGGGGGGAAAAGCGGGAAAAGGACCGAAAAAAAGGTATGTGGTGGACATGGTTGGCTTGGTACGGCAATGGCTTTTATGAATTTTGAGAAAAGCAATGCTCCGCTACATTCCCCCGACTCTTGCAGTTAGGAAAGGGCACATTTTTTGTAGTGTTTTACAAAACAAGCAATACCACAAGCCAAACACTGAACCATGGGACACAGGAGTTATATGCTTACGGCCTGAACAGACGCACTTAGCATGTGTTAATCAGGAAAACCAATGTGGTGAGGAACGGCAAGCATACTTTTTTTTTGAAAGAGCACAGTCAGACCTTTTCAAGGGTAGGTGACTTGTGCAGGTTACAAAAGTGTATGGTGCCTAAAGCAGCGACTAAATGTAGGGCACATTTGGGAAATTAAAGGGTTGTGTGACAAAGGGCACCAGCAAATGGGTGGTCAAAACGTTATGAAAACCAGACAAACACAACAAATGTTATATCTTCCCGCGTTCCCACAGGTGTCCCGATGAAAACAGTACCTCATGTGTGGGTGCACTTACCTGGGTGCCAAGGGGAAAGCCTAGAACGCAAGTAACCCCACGTCTGTTTTCACACCTGAATTTCACACTTTCTCCAGACAAGCACAACATACAGATATGGGCCTCGGGTGTCCAAGCCACCAAGGAAAACAGGGAACCCCAGGCATTTCCGAAAATAGGATACCCGTGGGATTACGCAGAGGTATGATTTGTGCAAATCGGGCCAGAATTTATTACCCAGACAGTCTGAAATGTGGGGGAAAAAAACGCATTTTCTGCACATTTCACTCGGTTCACCCATCGAAACACGCTGCCAACAACAAATGGCCTACCGTCCTGCGTTCCCACAGGTGTCCCGATGAAAACGGTACCTCACATGTGTGGTTGTACCTACAGGGGGCGCAAAAGGAGAAGGGTAACCCACTGGTAACCCTAAGCCTTTCGCCACAGCCCATTTTGTTCATGTGGGCAACCTACAGATTTGGGCCTAGGGTGTCGAAGCCAGCAAGGAAAACGGGGAACCCCATGCATTTCCCAAAAGAGGACACCCTTGGGAATCCAAAGAGGTCTGACTGCGCAAATCGGCCCAGAATTTATTACCCAGAACCCCGGCAAAGACCCACATGGGAGAAGGGTGCCCAAGGCCAGAGATGTTACCGCCGACTTTGCTGGAGCCCTGGCTGCCCTGCGTTACAGCTTCTCCCCATCAGGGAGTCTCGGCAGTGTGCCAATACCTCCCCGAAGGGAAAAGCTGTAATGCAGGCCAGCCGCAACTCCAGGACGGTTGGAGGTGATGTCCCTGGCCTTGGACATCCATGTACCATGTGGATGTACCGTCCCCTAAGCACAGCAGCCGCTCCACGGAGCCCCAGCAGGATCCCCATTCCTCCCCGGAGGTGACATCTGTAACGTAGCACAGCCAGAGTTGGAGCCTGGGCTTGCAGACGGACAACCCACATGGGAGGGATCCGCTCACAGGGAAACACCAATTGTTTTGCTGGCATGGGGGGAAATGTGTGGCCTGCCCCTGCAATTATGTCCCAGCCCACCAACATATCTGCCCAAACGGCCCATTCCCACCCACACCACCAACAATCCAGCCCCAGTCTCACCCACCCCACTGACAGTGGGCCCTAACCGTAGAATAATAAAAAAACAGTACTCGCATAACGTTGCAGCTGCTCGCGTAGACAAAGCTGTAAACAAAACAAAAAACATGTTACCTACGTTCACACTAACAAAATGTAGCCCTCCTTGGGGGTAGATAAGGGGGGGGGGCTGTCCTGCACTCCCCTGGGTTCAGGCGTCCCTTCCTAGGAGCAGATATCTGGTCCCAGGGAGGGCTACATGACATGGCACCCACTCCATTGCGGGCGGGGGGTGGAGGGGGCAACGCCCATCCCATTAGAAAATTCCCTGTCCCTTTGGGGTGCCCCACAGCCCCCCAAAAAGCGTTCCACCATTTTCACTTTTTTCCTTTGGTAACCCAACTCCCCTCCCTTGGTGCTGAGAGGCACATTGATGTGCCAATCTGGCCCCGGGGTACCCAAACCTTACTGCCCCACCCACTGGGGAGCCTGTCCCACCATTCTTGGGGGCCCTCTCCCCCCTCACCCCAAAATGGGTGTCGGGGGCACCTCATGCAGGCCTCCCATGGCCTCCTACAAACGGCTGCGTGAGGTACACCCCCTTCCATTTGGGGAAGGAGGGAGAGGGCAGGCCCCCCAGTGGGTGGGGCAGTAAGGTTTGTGCACCCTGGGGGCCCGATTGTCACACCAATGTGCCCCTCTGCGACAAGGCAGGTATAGTAAACAAAGAAAAAAATTGAAAATGGTACAGTGCACTTTAGGGCGGGCTGAGGGGCACCCTAAACTGTGAGGTAATTTTCTAATGTAATGGGGGGTGTCCCTCTACCCCTCCACACCAAATACAGGGGGAGCCCTCCCTGGGGTCAGATGCCCCTTCCTAGGAGCAGATATCTGCCCCCAGGGAGGGCTACAATGGGTGCCCCCATTTCCCCTTAGGGTGAGGGGGAAAAGGCCACCCCCCTTTTCTGTAAACTATATCCCTGGTGGCTAGTGGCCCCCCCACCCAAAATTCCTCTTGTAATTTGTTTTTCATTTTGCCCCTTCCCCAGGGGCAGATGATCAGCCATCTGCCCTCAGGGGGCCCTAACCTGCAGGCCCCATCCTTTGGGGGGCCTGCACACTTATTCCTGGTGGCCCTCCCTCCCACCCCCCAATTGGATGGGGGTCCACCTCATGTACGCCTGCCTGGGGGCATAAATCTGCCCCCAGGGAGGGCTACAAGGGGTGCCCCCCCTTTCCACTTGGTGTGGGAGGGGAAGGGCCACCACTCTTTCAGGGGGGCAAAAAAATCCCAGATCCCCTCCCCACCCTCCATCGCCGTTCTATTTTTTTTAATTATTATTTTTTGCCCCCTTCCCTGGGGGCAGATGATCTGCCATCTGCCCCCAGGGTTGTGCACATAAGTGCCCCCCCACGTCACAAACGTATCCCTGGTGATCCAGTCGATTGCTGGTCACGGATCGAGCGCTCTGCGCCGATCCGTGGCCAGAAATGCGTCAAGAATGGTGTCTTTGGAAAGGGGAGAATCTCCCCATTCCAAAGACACAATTTATTCAAAAATCCATGGTGGTCTAGTGGGCCCCAGGAAGACCTCCCCCAGCCCCCTCCCTTCGATTTTGTTTTTTCTTTTTTTTTTTTTCTCATCACCCCTGGGGTCAGATGCTCACTGCCCCCAGGGGTCTCCTGCACTGTGGCGCCATGCTTTGGGGGAGGGGGGGCGGCTTACCTAGTAAGCAGTCCCCCGCCCCCCGCTCCCAAAACAGATCGCTGGTGCTCTAGTGGCCATTGCTGGCCATAGATCGAGCTCTGCGCCTGATCCGTGACCAGCAATGCTGTCACACAAGGTATCGCTGGTAAGGGGAGAATCTCCCCTTACCAGCGATACCTGCCTCGATCTCCGGCTTGAAATACAGCCGGAGATCGAGGCGGAGTAAGGTGAACACTCACCTTCTGTTTTCACTGCAGCAGCCGAAAATGTCTGCTGCAGTGAATTTACTTTCAATTTCATGTCGGCGTGCGTGTCAGGTTCTCACATTGTGTACCTCACTTTGACAAGGTTCTTAGGAGAATAGGGTATGTCAAAAACCATTCCAGGAAAGTTAGAAAGGGAAGGTGGTTGAAATATTAGATAAATTCAGTTTTGTGAATAGAGCATTTCTTTAAGTTTGTTCTATTTCCCTTAACTAACTTTCAATTAGAAAGATGAAATGCCCCCAAGCCAAGATGGTGGAACATTTTCACAACAGTGATTGGTTCAGTTCACAGCATGCAGCATTGTGATGTCATTAGAATGTTAATAACAATTCTCAACTGCCTTTCATTAAAGTATACTTCAGAGTAGGTCACATATTAGTTAGCTCCAGTAAAATTCATTTAAAGTTTAATTTTTAAGGAGAGTAATATCCTTTTAAGAGTTCCAATAATATAGTAGTAATTGTAGTTAAGTAACAAGAGAAGAAGTCTGCAGAAGAAGAATTCCAGTGAGATTCAGTTGCTGAGCCAGAGAAGAGTCAAGTTCCATGAAGAAAGATAAGCTATATGGACTTCTGAATTTTTAAGTGAAGACTCAAATAATTTTGAAATGTTAATTATTTAAAGACTTTCAATTGAGCATTTCGTTTTTTGAACAATAGAATCCTTATATTATTTATTAAGAAATAGTCAAGGAATCTTTAATGAACTATATATAAAGAAGGTTCAGCAATTCATTTTTGTGTACATTTTTATCTTTTCTCAATACTAATAAGGCGCGTGGTTCGTATCGTCGTGTTTATAGCATTTAACCTAATTATTAATACATATTTAACTAACTTCAGGTTCATTTGTTTTCGAGCCTGCGTCGCGTATTTCAGTGGATTTGCAAGCGCGCTTTAGAGGAAAGGACCTAACGGCGTCGCGCGTGCGTCGCTGCCATTTTGGATTTTCATTGTTTTCCTCATTTTTTATTCGTTGCTCGTAACGGAAGAGAAATCTATTTAAGGACAGCGTTTGCAGCCTGATTGCGCAGCGTTTTGCGAGCAATTGTTTTCCTCCTGGATTAAGAGAGTATTCAGAAGAAATACATGTGTAGCAAGAGACATTTATTGAAAAGCACTCCGTATGTGAAAAAGGAGTATAAAAAGTTTACAGCTGAATATTTTACAAAGATTCTTCAGAATACAAAAGGTAATTACCTACACATATTTATAGAGTATATGATTCCTAGAGCATACGGCAAAAGGTATAATAGACAATAGTAACAACAATATTTTTTGGGTATATTTTTATTAAAAGAGATCAAGAGAGCAGAAAGACAAATAGAAGAGATATTGCTAACAGTATCTACAGTCAACATACATCTTCCTGAAGCAGCCTATTGGCAAATCAAGCTTAGGCAACAGGTAAATGTAAATGGAGAAAATATAATCTAGAGAGTAGTCAGTAGTGATTAGAAGATTTATTTATTTAAAGTTGTATTTCCTTTTTAGGAACATCCCATCTGAGTCAAAACTTTCTGAGAAGTCGGTCTGAAGTACCTGCAGTGGGAGTTTTTGTCTTTTGTTATTTTCTCCATTCCCCTTTCCCCTTGGGTTTGCCTGGCCAATAGTTTTATAGAAGCAGGATTGTTGAGCAGGCAGGCTTAGGGGGCTAGGTGGGCCAGCTTCACTCCTGCAGGATCCCACTACTTCAGTTTCCTGACAGTGCGTCACGCACGCCGACGTGAAATTGAAGGTAATCCAACCCCTGGGCAGTGAAGGGGGACCTCTCCCTCACATAGCCCGCGGGTTGGATTACAGTTTTGTGCGATCCAGTGCCTGAAAGGACGAGGTATCTCGTCCTTGGCAACAGGGAGGGAATCCCAAGGACGAGATACCTCGTCCTTGGCACTAATGAGGTTAAAGTGTCGAATGTTGCTAAAACTCAAGCCATTTATCTTGACGCCACTCTATCGCTAACCAGTCAATCCAATGCTGTAGCGTCTGCATCAGCCTATACTTGTAAACTCATCACAGCCTGCAGACCCTTCCTGAACACTGAGAACTGCATCACTTTAGCTAGAACACTAATCATGGCAAAAATAGATTATTGCAACGCACTCTACCTAGGGACTAGCCAAACAAACATCGACAAGCTACAGGTTACA
Source organism: Ambystoma mexicanum (assembly GCF_040938575.1). Taxonomy (NCBI): domain Eukaryota; kingdom Metazoa; phylum Chordata; class Amphibia; order Caudata; family Ambystomatidae; genus Ambystoma; species Ambystoma mexicanum. The sequence continues at coordinate 1,466,224,994 of NC_090931.1, read as the reverse complement.
CAAAACAATGCCATCAGGGCTGCCCTCAACATCCCTAGAAGATCCTATATCTCAGACACCAGGCGTAAATTCCACTGGCTCCCTGTCGTACAGCGAATTTCGCTCAAAACATTAGCTTTAACCTATAAGGCCCAGAATACCCTGGCACCTGCCTATCTGACCAGCAGGTTCTCACAGCACGTTACTCACAGACCGCTGAGATCAGCCTATGTCAACACACTCTCCATTCCCAGATTTAAGCTAGAGTCTGCTGGGGGATCAAGCTTCCCAGTCCTCGCAGCTAAATTATGGAACTCCACACTCAAGTCAGAACCCATGTTCCATTCCTTCAAAACCAACACCAAACTCTAGCTGCACCAGCTTGTTGAACATACCACACCCTCATCATAGGTGCTTCCACAGCACGCTAGCACCTCATTCCCTGTTCTAACTCCTTATGATCTCTCTTCCTCTCCTTTCTCAACCTTAGCCCATAGCTTCCGCTTGACGTTAGAGTAACTATGTCTAATCTGCGTTGCTATGTTATTAGCGGTACCATTTTAAGTTTCTCTCTGTAAGATTGCACCACTGGGGAACATGTTATGCCTGCCTGTAACCACCTTCTTGTAACTACGCGCCCAGAAGCCCCAGGGCAAGGATGCGCTATACAAATAAAATAAATACAAAATACAAATACTACTTAAAAGTTTATTCGTAGACTTCTCGTTCTTGATTTGCTCTCCGCTTTTGCTGCAGCGTCATCCAACTGCTCGACGGCCCTCGACGGACAACTCCTCCTTGACGACCAGACGCGGCCTTCATGGGCCTCTTCGAAGCTCGGCCCTTAAAGTAGGGATAGAGAGGGGAGCTCTTTTCATACAGACACCTTTTAGAAAAAGCATATTCTGCCACCCCTTTTTCCTTTTTCCACCTAACTGCCCTTTCCATTTATAATGGACAAAACACCTTTTAAATTTTGCCCTATCTGCCATAGAAAGTTCCTGTGCAAGGACATGCGCTGAGTGTGCAATTACTGTCTCCAAAGGGACCAACCCTTAAAGCTTTGCAAAGCCTGCAAACCTTTTCGTCTGAAAACTCTGAAAGACCGCCGGACCAAGCAGGCCGTCCAGGCAATGCAGGCCGAAGCCTCCATCAAATTGATGGAGGATTCCAGCGAGGGCAGTATCAGTTTCCTTAGTGGTACCGAAGGCGACCGGGGTTCGTCAGAACCCTTGTGCAGGCCCCCAACTCCACTAAGCAGGCCTATGGTTCTGTGACGGAGACAACACCTGGTGGCCATGGCAAACACACGTTCAAACCCACAAAGCACATAGCCCACAGCCGACATTCTGCGAACTCGTCGAACGTCGAGGCTGATGCAGTGTTTCCGGAAAAAGCCTCTAAATCTTCCCTGTCCTCTGAGCCATCGCTTACGCCTCTGCCTAATTACAGGCCTCTGAAACGGACCCCAAGGTCGGTTTGGACATTGAGCACAAAAAAAGTCCTCCTTTTGCGCACCGAAAAACAGGCAGTGAAAGGCTCATCAGTGTCCCCTAAACATACGCCGACAATGCAGAAACTAATTAGAAAACGTGTCCCCGCCACCCTGTTAAACATAGTCACTGATAAAATCGAAATCCTTTATGCCTTTGTCTTCCCAAAGCTCAGGTTATGGTTACCTCCACCCCTGTAGACAAACTCTCAGGGGCTATGCATCACAAAAATCAGGCACCCTTCCAAGCCATAGCTACCCCTTCAGGCTTTCCACCCAAAAATGACTGGACCCCTGAACATTTCAAGATTTATGAAGAGGATGTCCTGCTTTGTTGACTTCATGGACAAGCGCCCAGAAGATCTAACAGCCCTTTAAAGAGTACTCCCAGTCAGGAGCTGCAAAACATCAACCCCCTGCCATGAAAACCTCGTCTGAACCCACAGCCAAGTACTTCTGCCCTAGGTCCCCCGGTCTCCTCTTACTGAGACACCTCTCAGAACTTATATGGTGTTGATCTCTCAGGGTCGCAAGACCCCAGCTCTCAGGGAGATCTATACAGTCAAGACCAATACTGCGATGAAAACTAAGATCAGCCGGTAGCAGATTCACCTGTAGATCATCGGCTCCAATACACCAAACTGCTGCTCAAGCTGCCCAATATTTCAGTATTGACACACAAGAGGCACAGGGAGACGAGGACTTTGTGGACTTTGTGGAGGTCATTCTTGGAGACAAGAAGTCTGCCACTCAGTTTATTCCGCTGTTTGTCTATACAGAGACATACTTAGCCCTCCTTACTTACGCCTAATTTCACAAGGGCGGTTAACCCTAGAATCGAAAAATTATTCAGGCCCGCCCTGTATATTAGGGGTCACCTAAAACCTGACTCAATGGTCGTCACCACTACCAGAAAGAGGGCAGGAACTCCCCTGGCATTAGCTGAAGCACTGCCAGACAAAGAGAGTAAAATAATCTTCACTCTCGGAAGGAAAGTTGCCTCCTCAGCGGCATTTCAAGCTAGAATTGCAAACAACACTACACTCCTAGCTAGTTATAGCAGCCACAAGTGGGATGACTTGGAACGACTGGTTGAAGCGGTTACAGAACCCCTAAAATCACAATTGCTAAACACCATCTCAGAGGGCAAGCGGGTATCTTAACTGCATCCTCAAAAATAATCTTGATGCAGCAGACGATGCTGGCCGCATCATCGCAGAAGGCACGGTCATCAAACGCCACACCAGGATCAGACAGTCTGGTGTTAAATTACAGATTAAGCCACACTCCTTAAAATGCCGGTGGAACCTAATGTCCTTTTCGGTAAGGCTGTCGAAGATGCCCTCAAGAACGCAAAGGAAGAGTATGACACTCTTAAATCCCTCGGCCAATTAACTAGTAAACTATACGTACAACTGGGCTCCTCAAACTCCAGAACCTTTCGGCGTTAGTGTTCACAATGCTCTCCCGGATACACTCAGGGCGGACAGTCTTCATCTTAGGGCCATCGCAAGGACAGTCTTCCTCTTCTGGTTTTCAAGATCCAGAGGAAGAGGCAGAACTCCACCCCACCCAAACAATGGTGCACCGCTGCAGGGCCCCTCCTACGCCACTCCATTAGGCGGTCGATTTTCACACTTCACCCACGCATGGTGGGGGATAACATCAGACAAGTGGGTGTTGTCCACCGTGGCAGGCGGGTATTGCATTGGGTTTATGGTCCTAATACCGAATTTACAAATCTCAAAAAAAAAGGCCGAAAAAAAAGTCGAATGTTTTTATGACGTTTTTTATTCGAAATGGGGGGGGTTCCCTCCCAACCCCCCTCTTTTTTTTTTTTACCAATTTTTTTTATCCCGGACCCCAAAATAAATATATAATTAAAAAAAGGGAAATTCGACTTTTTTTTCGACCTTTTTGTCATTCGAGATTATTTTTTCGATATTTTGACCGACCACCATTGCATTGGACTTTTACAAAAGCCGCCTGCCAAAACACCGAAAAATAACACCAGAGGAGCGGCACATACTATTAGAAGAAGTAAAGACACTGCTGGAGAAGGACACCATAGAGATTGTCCAAGCAAACCGGGTAAACAAGTATTTATTCAACGTACTTCCTTGTGTCAAAAAAAAGACCTGTCCATGCACCCAGTCCTAGATCAGTGCACTGCGAACAAATATGTCAAGCCCTGAAGGTTTTGCATGACCATGCTTCAAGAGGGAATCCCCCTCTTAAAACGTGGAGACTACATGGCAACATTGGATATGAAAGATGCATACTTTCATATTTCAATGCTCCCTGTGCACAGAAAATATCTGCGATTCAAAATAGCGGGAGTTCACTACCAGTTCAAGGTACTCCCCTTCGGCATCGCTTCGCCGCCAAGAGTATTCACTAAAGTGCTTGCAGTAGTGGCAGCACACCTGCGCAGACAGTCCCCATATACCCTTATCTGGACGACTGGCTATTCACCGGGGAATCTCCTCAAATGTGCAGACAAAAAACAATAGACCTTCTTTTCAATTTGGGTTTCTCCATCAACGTAAAGAAATAAAGTCTAGTTCCCAGCCAAATAAAACAATTTCTGGGAGCAATTCTAAAAACAAGAGGAGCTGGCTTTCCTGTCAAACGAAAGAGTACAAAACATGCTGTTGCAAATACCTCACTACAAGGCTGGTCGCCAGATAACTGTATGCAAAGGAATGCACTTGCTTTGGATGAGGCCCTTATGCATTCACTTGGTTTACATGTGTGCCTGCGCCCAGTGCAGGAGTGGTTAGCGAAACAATGGTCTCAGGCAAGCGGTCAATGGGACGATCTAGTGGTTCTTTCGCTAACCATAGGACAGGCTCATCGCTGGTAGCCCAGGGACAACCTGCTAAAAGGACATCCCTTGCGAAGTGAGGAAAAAGAGCGGCAACCAGGAAGGTGCCAGCTGTGCGCCATGTGGGCACAGCTTAGGCCAGGTGATCAAGATTCACTTGCATCTGCTCCCCATCTGCAAAGGAAAAGAGGTTGGAGGGCTCCTTAAGTAGGGGAAAAAGAGCAGCAACCAGGAAGGTGCCAGGTGGGCGGGGCTTAGGCCAGGTGTCCAAGATCCACTTGCACCTGCTCCCCATCTGCAAAGGAAAAGAGGTTGGAGGGCTCCTTAAGTAGGGAAAAAGAGTGATAACCAGGAAGGCACCAGGTGGGTGGGGCTTGCTAAGTGGGGAAAAAGAGCAGCAACCAGGAAGGCACAAGGTGGGTGGGGTTTAGGCAAGGTGACCAAGATCCACTTGCACCTGCTCCCCATCTGCCCCAACGCGTTTCGAGATTAACACTCATCAGGGGTCTTCAAATACTGATAAATCAGGGATTTACCCTTTCGATATATGGAAGCTCATTTTTCACATTATGTGACAAGGGCATCTTACATGACTACAAGGTAAAACGCTTCTCCATATATTCTGTGACATGAAAGAATATGAATGACCATAATAATGTTTTTATTGTAAATGCATCATGTATCATAACTAACAAAGACTTTACATCTATTTTTCTCCGAATCTCACCCCTGCTTTCTCCAACCCCTATTCCCCATCCAATTATTGTCTGGCTTTTTATTTCTAACATCCATGCACTTATGTGTTTATGTATTTTTCTTTCAATGCATACTTAATCTTATTATTTTTTATCATCACTTTATTTTGGATATATACACATGTCTACCAATGTGACCATTTGCTTATGTTTTCATTTTTTTTCTTTCTTTTTTTTAATGATTATATGATGTTAAGACTAATCAATAGCCCTGATTTGAATAAGGTCCTTGGAGGACCGAAACACGTGTCATCAACTATAAGGGCAATTTTCTGAGAAATAAAACTAATTTGCAAAAATTAGGCGCAGTCTCTTTCCAGGTTACTTATACCTTACACTATTGTACCATATCAGGTATCCATCTATTGTGGCATAAGAACACATTAGCATGGGTATAAATATCTGTCTTCTCGTTCACGTAGTAATCCTGCAATGGAAAGCAAAAAGTCTAAGGCTCCAAACCTAAGGGTAGCCACCCTAGATACCTAAGGGTAGGGGCGAGGTCTAAGTATTCTTAATTGACGCCGGAAAATGGTATTCGCTGAACGAAGTATTTACAAATTTGCACAGAGGGCCAATAAGTAACGGAGAGCACGTTTTTTATGACCATCACAGGGAAATGCATACCTTGCAGGTAGTTGTTTTTAGATTTTCTTTCAATAGTTCCAACTCAGTTACGGGTTCGAAATTAAACTGTTAATCCTGTCCCCATAATTTCTGGGTGGAACTAAGTCACCTCTTCATTCATTGAATTGGATTTTTTGGCATGATTAATGTTGAGTCTTATCATATATAGTTTACCTAGCATGGCTTCCTGAATGGATGTGCACCATTCTGTGTTTCTAATAATAGTCTTTGTTGTGTTGTCATCCAGATGTTCTATTTCCTTAAGCATTCTAAAAAGTTCTCTAGGATGGGATTGCGCTGAATTAATTCTTCTTTGCTAATATCACAACTTTCTTAAAACCTTTAGCCGCCGACTTAGAATTCTCTTTATACATCTCATTAAGAGAGGCTTTCGGTCTGTATAAGCATTAGATCTTGGCACTCTTTAACATTTGTAAATCCGCTAATGTCCCAGGGGTTAGCCTGCCTCTAAGTTATTATTTCTTTTTTTAAGGGTGCAAGTACATTAGTGGCATCCTGAAGAGTGCTTTGACACCTTTCAGCAATGTCATCCACTAACATTGGGTCCTTAGTCTCCTTCTCCAGGGCCAGAAACCAAGGACATAATGTATTGTGTGAGATTCTTAAGATTTCTGGAGTATTGTGATTTTTTTTTTATGTTTCCCTATGTAAAGGCACTCAAAACTAACTTAAAAGTGGATAAAGCAATGATCTGACCATGGGCAGGGGACACTTTCTTGACTAGATAGGGTCATATGATGGGATATCCAATTTATTTATTTATTATTCGCTTATTAGGTGCTTATAAAATTAGCAAAACTGTTTCAAAATGCCCACAGGGCAAACAGGGTAGGGAAAGGTAATACAGCAAGAATAAATAATTGCATTAATAGTACACAAATAATGAGAATAAGCGGGCGAGATGTACCTAGTATGCCTTGTGAGTGTTCAGAACGTGCAAGTGGAAGGGGGGGAAGGGATAAGGTGCTTAGAAGCTCATGCTGAAGTGCTCAGGGTATGTGCTAAGAGGAGAAGAACGTAAGTGCATGATGTAAGTGCAACCATCCTATGAGTCAGGTGAGCCAAGTAAGTGCAGCAGAAGACAGCGGCTGGGATGAGCGATGTGGGGGGGTGGGGGTCAAGGCCAATCAAATGTATTCCCTTTATTATGGGTGTGAGTTTTTACAAATGCTCAAATCCCAGGTCCCGAAGGGTGACCTCTAATGATTTCGTACCAGTATCATTTTTATTACCCAACCAGTAGAGACTAGTGCTTTGGTGTTAGTTCTAAGAAAAGAAAGCAGAGAGTTAGAGTTGATTTACAAATCCTCGCAGAGGTGAAGGAAGCCTATACACAAGAACCATATTAAAGGTGGATTCTGCAATGGTCCTAATCTTAATATGCATCATTTCACACCCATTTCAGTTCTCCAAATATCAAAGCAGTGTTTAAAAATGGAAGCTACTCCCCCACCTATTCCCTCCATTCTGTCATGGTGAAGGATCTTCTAGCCCTCAGGCGTGTTGAGGGCAAGCGATGGAACAGCTGCCGCATAACTCCAAGTTTCAGATAATACACATATGCAATGATATGGCATTTATAGCGTGCCTATACACAAGTGTTTTAAGACGCGACGAGGCAATGGAGGGGGAACGAAGGGAGGACAGACAACTATCGTACTAGACCTAGTGTCATTCAGATCGCGCAAATGCATGGGATGGGGGTAGGGGAAAGTGCGGGAGGGAGGTGGAAGGGTGCAGTACATGGGAATAGAATAATAACAATAAGTAAAAGTGACGGCCAGCAGGTGGCAAGTGCAAAGGTGAGTGCATAAATCGGGTGTCAGGTCCTGGTAGTGAGACTGTAGGTATACAGAAACAGTCCCCAAGTGCAGGGATTGCCAGGCAGGCAGTGCAGGGGAGGGGCCTGGGCCCGAGATCAGAGGGTGACCAGGTAACCAGTGCAGTTTCAGTTTCAGCCAGGAAGTTAGTAGGAGAGAGGAGGAGAGAAAGCAGAAGCAAAGAGAAAGGTTTTGAGATGGTTCTCTTCAAGTTTCAGGGAGGCAGGCAGGCTGTTCCAGAGGGAGGCACCAGCCGAAGAAAGGGATCTACCACCAACTCGTTGCTTGGAGAAGCGACTGACCCTAAGGGATTTGGAGGCGGATGAGCGAAGAGCTCGAGGGGGAAGATATTTAGGAAGAGAGAGTTAAGAGTATTGAGGTCCCAGGCCCCAGAAGGCCTTGTGGACAATGCAGAGGGTTTTAAATTTAATCCTCGCACCCACTGGGAGCCAGTGCAGAGATTTCAGTCCTGGAGAGATGCGATCCCTGGGCTTGAGGCCAAGGACCAGTCTTGCAGTCCTGTTCTGGATGAGTTGCAGAGGGCGGAGAATAGAGGCAGGCAGATTTAGGAACAGGCTATTGCAATAGTGCAGCCTAGAGAGAACCAGAGCTATGGAGAAAGTGAGCTTCTGGGTGAAGGAGAGGAAAGGTAGAATACCTCTGAGGAGGTGCAGCTGGTAGTGTGACTTCTTAGAGACGTCAGAAATGTGAGGAGAGAAGGAGAGTGTGCAGTCAAAGATGACCATGAGGTTTTTAGCCTTGCAGGTGGGAACCAGAGAGCGACAGGAAAGGAGGGAGTGGGTGTGCCGATGAGGAGAATCTGTCTTACTGGCATTAAGGCAGAGGTCATTGTCAGCACACCACTCCTGGATAGCAGACAGTCAGTGATACAGTGATAAGAGATGGAGAAGAGGTGGCCCGAAGGTTGCCTGAAAATGAGCTGAGTGTCATCCGCATAGCACTGGGGCAGGGAGTGGCAATGCAGTGGGTAAGAAGTGCCAGGTATTGGTTGAACAGCCAGGGAGAGAGGTTAGAACCCTGGGAGACACCACAGGTAGAGAAAAAGATAGCAGAGAGGAAGGACCCAAGTTGGACCTGGGAGGGTCGGTCAGAGAGGAAAGAAGTCAGCCACGACAGGGCCTGACCCGTGATATCCAGGTTATCACAGAGACAATTGAGCAGGATGGCATGGTTGACCGTGTCAAAGGCAGAAGAGAGATCAAGCAAGGTGAGGACACAGGGGGTGTTCTAATCAAGTTTGGAGAGCAGGTCTTCACAGATGTTCAGGAGAGCAGTTTCCATGCTTCTGGCAGCTCTGAAGCCAGACTGATGGTCATGAAGATAACCAACTTATTCAGTGTGGCGATTAAGCTGCGAGATGGCCAGCTTTTCTAGGAGTTTGCCCAGGAAGGGAGTGATGGAGATTGGGCAATAGTTAGCCGGGCAGGAGGGGTCGGCAGAGGGTTTCTTAAGAAGACGGTGTACAAGGGAGTGCTTTGGGGGGGGGACGGGAAGACTCCAGTGGCGAAGGAGTGGTTGCAGAAGTTGGCCAGGGCAGGAGCCAGGGAGTCGATGTGGTCCTTGATGGTTTTGGAGGAACAGGGGTGAACCTGTTTTGACGAGACTTTCATAGATCGGACTTGTCTAGTAACCTAGTCTGCGGAGAAAAAGGAAAAAGGCAGAGAAGGAGGGATGAGAGGTGGCTGCAGAAGGGCCTGAGGAAGAGCAGGGAGTAGAGGGAGGGAGGGAGGTGAGGGGAGAGAAGAGTGAGAACAGGATGTCCTGAGTTTTTGGGATGAAGTGGGAAGCCAGTGCCGTGCAGAGGGCCTAGGAAGTGACCGGAGAGGTAGAGACTGCGGCAGGATTGGCCAGTTCCTTGCAGATTTTAAGGAGTTCAACCGAGTTGTTGGATGCCGCAGAGACGCAGGCTTGGATATGAGCTCTCTTCTTGGTGAGGACGGAGAGCCGATATTGCCTTTGGAGCAGGCGGCAGGCAAGTTTGTCAGAGCATGTACATGAAGCACGCCATTTCCTCTCGTCCACCCTGCACTTGCGTTTAAGGGTGACGAGGTCTGAGTCATACCAGGAGTTGAACTTGGCTTTGGGCTTCAGGTGGATTCTCATAACCGGGGCAAGAATATATATGTCAATATCATATAGTGCTATATAGGTGGCAACATTTAAAGCATGTTTAAGCAGTGCTCTAGTATTTAATAACAAGATCTTCAGTGCAGACAGGGCTTAGCTTTCAGAGTAGAGGAGCACTTGGCCATAGAAATCAAGGGCTGATTATTTGCATCCTCCTTTCCTTCCATTCCCCAGGCCCATTATCCTGAGGTAACTGTTTCAGTGTCCAACTACCATCTTTCTTTGGGTTTTCTTGAGGCGAATGATTCCCTCAAGAGCCACCACTTGATCTACAAAAAGAGGAGCACTGTGTCTCTTGATTGTAGGATGAGCAGGCGCTGAAAGAGTTCCCTCCCCTGGATTACCCTTGTGGATTACAGTGCCCTATCAGCCTCCTGAGTCTTTGCAGCCTATCACGGCTAGTACACATGCAGCACTCAAACTGACTTAATATGTATGCGGTAGGTATCTGCACTCTTGGCGCCCCGGAGCACAACGGACCGCCACAGACTGGCTTGTCCCTCTCGCGCCAGAGCTCTCGTGCCAGATATGCAAATAAGTACCCTGTAAAGAGTACAGCCCTGAAGGTACTTGTTGTTCCGGCGGTGGCAGTTTGAGCCCTAGACGGCTCTTGAACAATTATACACACAATAAATAGATTTAAAAAGCACAATGAATTTTTAAAAACTTGAAGTGGATTCAAAGGAGTAATTCTAAAACAAATAAAATAGAAGCTGGTAACTCTGACCAGAACAGCAGACGGCAAACCTTTTCCATTTCTTTTATACTAGGAGATTAGGGGACCCAACCCTTGGACACAACATCCCTGCAATCCAGGGGAATATTGATGTGGTCAAATTCTAGGAGCCAGGCTGTGAGGTCGAGCGAGGTGGGGTCATGGTAGAAAACACTGCTTCATTCACTGGAAAGTAGGTTGTGCGAATGATCACTGCGCCGCCTATAACTGTGCCGACGCCAATTACAGCGTGGCGCATTGATCAGATAGATCACTTTTGCCCACATGCCCTGCAATACTCCAACCCCCAGCCCTCTTACCTGTACTGCGGCGCACTTCTGCTGTGTGCGCCACCGACTGTCCTGTACCCCCTGCAACGTCAGTTCCTCCCACTTACGTGGGGTGGTGCTGACGCCGCTGGGTCCTTTAAAAAATAAAATGTGACCAAGGAGAGCGTGGGACACCCCCGCAACCCCTGCACCACTTGGGTGCAGTAACGCGAGTCAGCATTTTCTAAAATGCTGACAGCATAGTTAAAGCGCAGTAAGCGTTTTAGAGTCAGTGATGTGCCGGTTCTGGTTGTGCACCAGCGGGATCTTGATCTTGGTGGAGCATAGGAGAGAGTTAGCAGCTACGAGAACAAGAACTGCCTCAGCCACGCTGGCACCACACAGATGAGTCTGCACAACTGTTTGACTGTGTAGGAGACTTTAGCAATAAGTGGGAAAGCATACAGGAAGCTTCCGTTTATCGGGAACGTGCAAGCATCTGAGGATAGCTTGCAGAGGAAACCCACTGGCAAACAAATTGCACTTGGGAGTTGTCCTTCCTGGCGAAGCATGTTGAAGCAGTCAACTGATATTAGTAAGTGGCAGTCTGCTGATCAGAATTTATATTGGCATGCGTTGTGGCCAGGGTACTGTTGTTACAATATAAGGTATAGGACTATCATTTAGTTATGTCTCTGTGTTAATCCCAGTTATAACTGGTTACTAGGTATTATCTCCATCAGGGAATGTTGAGGTTTAATGACATTATGTTATAGGGTCGGTTTAATCGGTTACTATTTTTCGGCAGCTCTATTTCTTTGCTAGCATGCCATACAAGATAATGGGGGCTTTAACCTGGTAATGATTCATGCTGCATGTTGGATTTGATTTGTGTTGTGCGAGTTCATAATACATCATTGTTCATGTGCTTTGGCATTTAAGTATGGAACCATGTTTTGTTTAGACTTAAGTCCAATTGAATACTCAGAGTGAATGCTCAAATCCATCTTTGGGGATACTATATTGAATGCAAGATGGGAAGGGATTATAGATTGCAATTGACATTTTTGGAATCGTATCACTAAACAGGATATTAACAAAGTGCTTAATTGTTTCTTTTTGTATGTTTGTCCACATTTATTTATTTTGTACCATTTTCTTTTTCTACATGGTCAGTATTAACATTATTATGTTTGTTCCATATCCGGAACAGGATAGAGTGAATGGATGGATGGAATGGATGGAATGGATGGAATGGATGGAATTGATGAATGGATAGAGTGGATAGTGGATGGAATTGATGAATGGATTTCGTGGATGGAATAGATTGAATGGGTAGAGTGGATGGAATAGGTGGAATGGATGGAATGTATAAAGTGGAAGGAATACATGATATAGATAAAATGGATGGAATAGATAGAATGGACGAAGTAGAAGAAATGGATGGAGTGGACGGATTGAATGGAGCAGAATGGAATGAGCGGAATTCGATGGAATTCGCCCCACACGTCGTATCACTGTATCACTATGTCATTGTACCACTGTGCGCCCTTCCCCCCCCTGTTCCCCATGCTGTTGCTATATAACTGTATCCCGCTATATATGCTATACATCTGTATCCCCCTATATACCTGTATCTCCACAGCCTCTAAGTGTCTGTCGCTATATTCCCACCATCCTGTTCACGTGCCTAGATTCAAGCGTTCTAAAGATCACCACCACATCACTACTCACTCTCTACTACACATCATCACTCAACTAGAACACAGCTATACCCCTGATTAATTCGGCCTAGCTGTCCACATACGAATACGACCTCATCACCCTAATAAAATGCAGCTAGCCGAGCACATTCCGGCATAGTTGCTCACATATGCGTTCTTCAGGCCTAATGCAGCCAGAGTCCAGTCTGGATGTCTACCCGCCAGACTTCACACATCCAACTGACGCCTCCAGCACCACACCTAAATGCTATGATGCAGCTACCAACCAGCAATTACACCAGCTGCACACTTCGAAGGGATTGTGTCCTCCGACGTATTCCTCATCTTAGATATATCCTTCCAGCTCTGCTGGCCTCGGAAAATTTTTTCTCTAGAGGGCGCTGCGCGTCGACGTCCCTCGAGTCGATGTCCTTCGACAGCCGCCGTATCGACGCTCGACGTCATCCTGCCTATAAAGGCCGCGCGCAGCGTCCGTTGCTCAGTTCCGTTTTTCCGCGCTACTCAGTGCCTCGGAATACCGTTGCTCAGTTCTTAGTCAGATAATCACTATTTACCTCGAGTTATTCGATCCGTACTCGATGGCTTCCTCGTCGGAACCGACAACTCCTCGATCCGGCTTCAAAAAAATGTCGAGATTGTGGGAAAAAGATGTCGTTGACCGATCCTCACAGAAATTGTCTGTGGTGCTTGGGAGCCGAACACCATTGTTCGGAGTGCGAGGACTGTATGTCCATGACAGCTAAGGCCCTGAAGGAGCGTAGGGGGAAGTTGGAGAAAGGTAAGACTTTTAAAGCTTCTTCTTCGTCGACGAAGTCGAGACATTCGTCTCCTCGTCACCATTCGCGCTCCAGGTCTCGGAGTGGGTCCCATCACTCCTCGAGATCGAAGCACTCGAAGAGGAGACGTCGAAGATCCCCTTCTCCGTCTTCCTCTTCCTCTGTTTTGCCAAAAAGAATCCCTTGCCCCACGAAACATAGTTCCCGGGCTGAATGGGAGGAATTCAGAAAAAATATGATGAGCGTCTTCGAGAAAGCGGCCTCGACCCCCTCGAAGACTGCCGAGAGCGATGCTCTGGTCGAAAGACCCGAAGGTCAAAAACGCCGCGAGTCGCAGTACCCGGCGAAAGAAACCTCTCGAGCGCGTCTCGAACCCTCGAGTAGGACTATGACCTCCAAACCTTCCTCGAAGGTTCCGTCGACGAAGGTTCCGTCGACGTCGAGGTCGACGTCTTCGACGCCGTTGTCGAAGGGACCTTCGACACACGGGTCTGTCGGCTCGACGCCGGCCTCGACACCGGCGTCGACGCCGAGAAAAGTCACGGTGACCACACATCCAGTGACGATCCCCAGGCCCTCGACGTCGATGGCGTCGATATTGTCGAGTAGAATTCCAATTCTGTCGAGGTCCTCGAGGCCTCCACCTCTGTTTTCGACGCCACGCTCGAAGCCTTCGGCGTCGACGACATCGACGTTTTCGAGGCCAATAATGACAAGTTCGGCACCCTCTGCCTTGGAAATGGGATTTACTCCATTTATGAGTTCAGAACAATTGAGAACTATATCCTCAATTTTAGAAGAGGGTGATTTGTCTGAACAAGACACATTTGAGTTACAGGGACCTGTAACCCCAGTTAGAGAGGAATTTTCCTCTGAAGAGCGCAGATTAAAGGATCTTCATGATTCTTTACATGAGGCAAGTGGGTTAGACACTTCCCCTGAGGTGGATTTTGCTAAGCCAGACCCGGGGGAGCATGCTGAAACCCCCTACAGAGCCTTAATGGCTAGGATTACAGAGTTCATGGGGTGGTCTACACCTTCACAATCTTTCCAGCAAGATGACCTCACGGATATTCTTGACAAAGGCCCACAAGAGGATCCAGTGGTGCCCTTTCATAAAGCTCTTCAGAGAAAGATCATGACAAACTGGGAAACCCCAGATGTAATACCAGCAGTAAATAAAAAACTGTCTGCAAAGTACAGGGTATCTTCCACAGACCCAGAGTTCTTGTCTAAACATCCATCCCCAGAAAGTCTGGTGGTACAAGCAGCATCCTCTACCGATGTCAAGACGGCTTATCCTACAGTCCCACAGGACAGGGACGATAAAAAATATGATGATATGGCAAAGAAAGTCTTTTTAGCATGTAGCATGGCGTTAAAGTCTGTTAATGCTACTTGCACCCTTGCTAGGTTCAGCCATACACTTTGGGAGTGTGCTTCTACAGCGGCTGACTGCATTCCGGAGGGAGAAGAAAGGGATGCGTTCCTGAATATTATACAGGACGGTAAAGATGCTATGTGCGAATCCCTCCAGACGGGCATTGATTCGGCTGACAGTATCAGCAGAGCAATGGCGGCAAGTACATCAACCAGGAGGTTCGCTTGGTTGAGAAAGTCGGGTTTTGCCCCAGATGTGCAAGCCAGGCTCTTGAACATGCCATTTGATGGCTCTTCTTTGTTTGGGAAAAAGGCGGATGACAGTTTAGAGAAACTGCAAACTTCAAAAGCAGCAGCAAAATCCCTAGGAGCTGCAATCCGTCAGACTCCTTTTCGTCCCACAGGAACCTCTGCGAGGGGCAAGTCCTTTCGCTTCTACTCCGCATTCGGAAGAGGTAGAGGACGACCGGCTCAAAGGGGTCAAAGAAGAACTACCCGAGGTGGACGGGGTAGATATTCTAAAGCCGCAGCAACAGCAGGTGCCTCTTTACCATCGGCATCTGCATCAGCCGCCCCAAAACCACTCTGAGGACTCCCCTCACAGGACACCTGTAGGAGGCAGGTTGACTCAACATCTGACGGTATGGCAGGCTATCACGTCAGATGCTTGGGCATTGGAAACAGTCGCCCAAGGTTACTGCCTGCCTTTCCTACGTATACCTCGGAGTCATCCACCGGGGATCAGCTCTCAGAAAGCTCCAGATCCGCTCCTCTTGCAGGAAATTTTGGACCTGCTAGAGAAAGGTGCCATAGAACCGGTACCTGTAGCGGAGAGGAACAAGGGCTGGTACTCCCCTTACTTTCTCATTCCGAAGAAAGACGGAGGACTGAGACCCATCTTGGACTTGCGAGAATTGAACAAATTCCTCAGGAAAGACAAATTCAAGATGGTCACTCTTTCTCAGATCCTCCAGGCCCTTCAGTTTCAGGACTGGTTGGTATCTCTGGACCTTCAGGATGCTTATTTCCATGTGCCTATCCATCTCAAACACAGGAAATACCTGAGGTTCGCAATTGGCAACTCTCGCTATCAATTTCGAGTACTGCCATTTGGGCTGACCTCCGCCCCGAGGGTCTTCACCAAGTTAATGTCGGTAGTGGCTGCAAGTCTAAGGAGGGAAGGGAGTCACGTCTACCCCTACCTGGACGATTGGCTGATCAGGGCTGTTTCTCCGGAGCAAGCTCAGATCCAGCTAAATCACGTGTGCTACTCCCTTCACAAACTGGGCTTCTCCCTCAATTTAAAGAAGTCTCAAATGATACCATCGCAGAGACTCCAGTTCATAGGAGCGATCCTGGATACTTCCCTGGGAAAAGCCTCGCCACCAGAGGTGAGGGCTCAAGATATTCTACAGATGGTTACCAAGTTCCAACATGCCCAACGTCTCCCAGCCTTCGACTTTTTGAGGTTGCTAGGCCTCATGGCATCCTGCATTTTCCTTGTGCCAGAGGCTCGCCTGAGAATGAGATCCCTCCAGTGGGCACTGAGGACTCAGTGGTCACAATTCTCAGGGAGAATGACAGATCTTCTTCAGGTTCCCGGCAGGGTGGCTCGAGACCTTCAGTGGTGGGCCTGTCAGGAGAACATTCTGAAAGGAGAACAGTTTTGGCAACCCTGGCCGGAGATAACAGTAGTCACGGATGCCTCACTCACGGGGTGGGGAGCCCACGCCAACGACTTGTCCATCAGCGGTCGTTAGTCTCCATCGGAGTCCAGACTACACATCAACCTGTTAGAGCTGAGAGCCATCAGACTTGCGTTGAAGGCTTTCCTGCCAGCTGTACAAGGGAAGAGCGTCCTGATAATGACGGACAACACGGTGGCCATGCACTACCTCAACAAAAGAGGAGGCGTAGGATCACTACCCCTGTGCAGAGAGGCGATGCAGCTCTGGTTTTGGGCAATCCAAGAAGGAATCTCTATCGGCAGTTCACCTAGCCGGAGAGAAGAACTTGACAGCGGACGCTCTGAGCAGGCAGAACACAGTCTCCCACGAATGGGAGCTAGCTCAGGAAGTCCTTCAAGAGATCTTCGCCCTTTGGGGAACCCCTCAGGTAGATCTGTTCGCCACCAGCCTAAACAGGAAATGCGACCTGTTCTGCTCAAGGGAATTTCCTCCGAGAGGAGCACTGGGAGACGCGTTCATAGTGGACTGGGAGTTTCCGCTTCTGTACGCGTTCCCACCGGTCCCTGTCATTCCTCAAATGATCAGGAGGTTGAGAAGATTCCGGCGAACCATGATCCTAATTGCCCCGGATTGGGCCAGGAGAACGTGGTACCCGGACCTTCTAGACTTGTCCATCTGCCCTCCAATTCGACTTCCTCTCAGAGAGAACCTACTCTCACAGAAGGGAGGTCAGGTTCTCCATCCAGACATCAAAACCCTCAACCTTCACGCTTGGTTTCTGAACGGCTGAGGTACAAGGATTGGGACCTCCCTGATGATGTTATGGAGGTGTTGCTTTCGGCAAGGAGGCCAGCAACAAAGTCTTTATACCGCTGCCGTTGGAACAGATTTTGCAGCTGGTGTAGAGAACAGAATATCGACCCATTTTCATGTGGTACACCAATGGTTTTGTCCTTCCTACTATATTTGGCAAATTCAGGCCTTCAAGTTGGCACCATTAAGGGCTATCTCGCAGCGCTATCTATCTTTAAGCGTACTGCGGAGGAACCATCCTATTTCAAATTACCCTTGGTAATACAGTTTCTAAATGGATTAACCAATGTTTATCCCCCAAGACCATTCCAAGTTCCCCTATGGGATTTAAACTTAGTACTAACTTTCCTGATGGGTACACCTTTCGAACCTCTCCATTCTTGTTCGTTAAGATTCCTTACCCTTAAGACTGTTTTATTAATAGCACTTACATCTGCTAGAAGGGTGAGCGAATTACAAGCTCTTTCTTGTAAACCCCCTCATACAATCTTTCACAAAGACAAAGTTGTCCTGCAAGTGAAGCCTAATTTCCTCCCAAAGGTAGTTTCTGAATTACATATCTCTCAGAAGATTACCCTACCATCTTTCTATCCTCCTCCTCACCCGGGGAAAGAGGAAGAGAGGTTACACAGACTAGACCCTAGGAGGGTTTTAAGTTTTTACATTAGTAGACTAGCCAGGATAAGACAGGCAGACCAGCTGTTTGTAGGTTACGCAGGTCACAAGCTGGGGTTACCAATAACTAAGCAGACCATTTCCAGATGGATCATTCTAGCCATTCTGGAATGTTATAAACTGGCAGGGAAAGAGCCCCCTCAAAACCTTAGGGCTCATTCGACCAGAGGTATTGCAGCTTCATCGGCCCTCAAAAGAGGCGTGCCGATTAAAGACATATGTGCGGCCGCTACATGGTCGTCTGTCCATACCTTTACACGTTTTTACAATCTGGATTCCTCCTCCAGTCAAGAGACTAGGTTTGGAAGGGCTGTACTGCATTCTATTCATCAATAGAAGACAGCGTGAAGTCAGTACTCCCTCCTCCGAATATAGAATACTGCTATGGGAGCCTATCTAAGATGAGGAATACGTCGGAGGACACAATCCCTTCGAAGAACAAGTTACTTCTTACCTTGTAACGTTCTTTCGACGGGATGTTCCTCCGACGTATTCCTCATCGACCCTCCCATCCATCCCCGCAGTTCTACTTCCCTTGTTGTTGCAGCTTACGCTCCTTCAGGGTGATTAGTCTAGTCCAGACAGTTATACTGTGGGCTACAAAACGGAACTGAGCAACGGACGCTGCGTGCGGCCTTTATAGGCAGGATGACGTCGAGCGTCGATACGGCGGCTGTCGAAGGACATCGACTCGAGGGACGTTGACGCGCAGCGCCCTATAGAGAAAAAATTTTCCGAGGCCCGCAGAGCTGGAAGGATATATCTAAGATGAGGAATACGTCGGAGGAACATCCCGTCGAAAGAACGTTACAAGGTAAGAAGTAACTTGTTCATCTGGTGCACCCATGCACCGTACTACACTATCTCTCTCTCTACTGACCAGAACTACCATTCCCAAGGGCATTCAACCTACCAGCGCTTTGAGGTAATACCAATGATATATAGAGCGCTATATAAATGCCAAATAACATAACATAATGTGGGGATTGTTCTTTCACTGGTGATGGTTACTTGGTGCTTGTAATAATCATCATACTGGATTGTGGCAAATTATTGGTGGAGACCTGTTGCATAATCACATTAACAGCTCTGATGATGACCTGGTGGTCGAAACTAGTGTAGGTTGGTGTGAGGAGCCAGGAATGGGATTCAGACACAGAGGAGTCAGGTTTGTGGTTACAAACCTTTATTAAAACAAAAGGGGGGGATGGGAAATGCCTCACTATCCCTAGTCTAGGAGGTATTTCCCTACCTCAACCAAAACGAATGGGTCTGTCCTGTGCAAAGATGATATGTCCTGTATCCAACATCCTTTTCTGGCCCTCACACTCTGAAACTAACTAAAAAGTGTAAAGGGTATCGTCTGTGATTTCTCAAAGTGCACAAATGTTCAAATCCAACACAAAAGTTCAAATCGTACTAAAAGGTTTCCAATGGACAGTATTCACATGGACAGTATTCACAGTTCCAGGGAATGGCTCCTTCCCCCAGATTCCTTGTAGTAGTGTAACAATGTTCAAGAATAAAGAATGTTCAGGTTCTTTACAACCCAAGACTCTCTTCTCCCTCTTGGCACATTCACAGTTCTCGGAAAAATGGCTCCCTTCCCCAGTTTTTCTCTTAACTTTTTAATATGCTATAAAAGTGCATGTATCCTCCTAAGGACTCTCCTTCGACTGTATCATCATTTACATGCGAGTCCCAAACTTGCAGGCCACCTGATATCTTCCTTATCAGGGATTTCTTATACATATACAGTAGTTCACAATATCAAGGGCATGGGTCTTCCTTGAGATTTCTTCTTTCCATATTTATAACGGTTCACACAACAGTTCACACTCTCGAGGGCATGGACCTACTTTGAGATTCTCTTTAATTACTTATCTTCATCTGGTATACTCTCCTGCCAGGACTTTATTACACAAACACTTTCCTTTGTATCCAAGAAATATTAGCCCATTGCTGGCTCATTAAACCGTTCTTTCCAATATTTACTTCCCCCGTCACAAAAGGGTCTTTTGCCTCTTGTTCACATACATTCACTTTCACTTTGCCTTCTCCGTTAAAATAAGGGTTCAACAGCCCATTCGTGGCTTCCCTTGGTGTTTCTTGCTTAGTTTTCATGAAGCGGCACACCCTGCTATGCATCCCGGTAACCCATCTACCTGCTCTGGGCTTACCGGTTGCACATGGTGTCCCTTCGCTTCTGTTCCATTCACTCTTGGTTATTTTCACGGAGCGGCATACATGTGCAGGCAACCTGGTAACCCATTTGTTTTTCCTGGGCTTACCGGTTAGCTGTCGCACTCATGTCATGCCCCTTTTTCCGGGGTACACGCTACTTTGCCTTCTCAAGCAGTGAATCACCTGTACTTCATTTTCTCTCTTCCACGTTTGGGCTTGCCTCTTCACCGTCTGCCACAATATGTTGCTGCCCAGTGTGGCCCTCGGCTGGCTATAGGTTGCAGTAGAACACAGTGTCTGCAGCTCTCACCTCTCCTCCTCCTCGTCCACTGTAGCGGTCATGGATTTAAACTTCCCGGCCTGATTCGATATTCTCCAAAGACTAGACCGTTGCTTTGGGTGCCTGGTCCTAGTTATCTTCATTACTCTGTTCTTTCTTGTCCCAGTTGTTACGGGGCTATTGCTTGAATGACGTTAGGAGGCTGATACAGGATTTCTTTGGTAATTATCATTATTGCTCCCTTCTTCCTCATCCTAGTTTTCAATGTACTATTCATTTAAGGGGTGATTGGGAATATTGAGAGTAGATCTAATTAGAGGTTGAGGAATAGTGTGACAATATGCCATTACAGCATGGGGAATAGAGGAAGTATCCCTGGAAGGGAATGTGACTTTCCCCAATGATGTTATCTGATCTCCCTGAGTGTCACCTCCCCCCAGGTTGTCCTCCCTTCTATTGGCGGCCCCAGAGTCAGTAACTGGTAGCGGCTGCTGTTGCATGGCCACATAAGTAGAGGCTATCCCAGGGAAAGGAGTGATGACCGCATCAGATTCATTGTGCTGGATTTTCGTTTTCCTTTATCATATATCTATAAAGGTATCCATACTTTTTGTTAACCATACTCTGAATCATGGTACTCTTATACCTTTTTAGAATTGGGACTTGGTTGATGAGCGCCAAGCCAAGGGATTAACACAACTGCCCGACTTTCCTGTATGGTGACCATGGGTCCGGGTCACCATAAATCCCCAGCTGTGCAACTCAGATGTAAGATTTACAGATGCTTGAGCCATAATCCTGTACAGACCCCATTCTTTTTTTTATTCCGTGGTTAACTAGTATCACAAGTGCATATTTCTACTTTTACATATTTGTCTCACATAAGAAGAGCGCATGTTATCACGGATTTGAGTACCTGTGATATTGGCTTTGACATGTTTTGAATTGCCACATTGTTTGTGACTTGACTTCTACTAATTGACGTGTTAGAATATTATGTTTACTGATTGATTTATGAATGTACACAATGTATCTATTGAGGTTCTCTTTATTTAATTCGTTTTTTCTTAAATTTATTTCAAAATAAATAATTGTCTTTGTTAGGGAGTTTTGCAAAAGTCCACCTTTGGTAGGACTTAAAACCTGACTCGCACTTGGGGCACAGGGCTACAACTCTTAGTATAAGCCTGAACACACAAGCATGTTGGTAGCAGTGGTTGAGCAGCCAGGCTTATCTTAGGAGGAAGCAACGGCTGTAGGAAGATGCAAGGAACTTAGTGTATCCATATAGTCCAATGGAACACTGGCACACTAGAAAGTTATATAGAAAATAGTAGTTTATTTTTATATATACACTAAGGCAAAGATAATTCTTTAGAAAGGCAAGTACTATAACAAACAGTAAGCACAATAGAAAAATCAATGCAGTAAGTAAATAACTTTTGCAGTAACCTTTGGAATAACTATTTCAGTAAAGAATGAATTAATCAAAACAAACACAAAGCAGGTAAATATTTACCAAGACTTGTAAAATGTTGTCAGTGGCCTTATGCTTTAGTGGTCCATCCCTATTTAGTTGTGAGAATCTCGGAGTCAGATTGGAGTTCAGAACAAGCAAGGCACATGCTGTAGAAAATCAGGAGTTCCAAAGGGAAGCTTCTGGTAACAAGTAAGTAAGGCTTTTTGTTTGAAATGGTTTTTGGGGAAGTCGGATTCAATCCCCTGAAGCCACACAGGCTTTCGGCCTGGGTGAACACCCACATACGCGAATCACCACCCCAGCAACACAGGAGCAGCAGAACAACTCTAGGTAAGTTCTTTCGAAGGGATTGTGTCCTCCGACGTACTCCTTATCTTGATAGATCTCGAGCTTGCTGGCCTCAGAATTTTTTTTTCAGTAGAGGGCGCTGCGCGTCGATGTCCCTCGAGCCGCTGTCCCTCGACAGCCTCCGTATCGGCGACGACGTCATCATGCGTATAAATAGACTTGCGCAGCGTCCATTGTTCAGTTCCGTTTTTCCGCGCTTCGTGGGCCTCGGAATCGCGTTGCTCAGTTCGTTAGTCAGAGAATATATTCTTCATTATTCCTCGAGAATACCAACTCTTACTTCCTCATCCGAACCGACGACTCCACGGTCCGGCTTCAAAAAATGTTGAGACTGTGGAAAGAAAATGTCGTTGACAGATCCTCACAGGATCCGTTTGTGGTGCCTGGGATCGGAGCACCAATGTTCGGAGTGCGAGGACTGCATGTCCATGACGGCGAAAGCCTTGAAGGAGCTTAAGGGGAAGCTTGAGAGAGGTAAGACAGTTAAAACTCCTTCGAAAGTTTCCTCGTCAAAGTCGAGACATTTGTCTCCTCACCGACACAGGAAACATTCTCGGTCTAGGTCTCGAAGCAGTTCCCACCACTCTACGAGATCCAAGCATTCAAGTAAGAGACGTCGAAGATCCCCTTCCTCGTCTTCTTCTGTTTCTCCTGAAAGAGTCACCTGCCCCACAAAACATAGCTCTCAGGCTGAGTGGGAGGAATTCCGTTAAAGGATGCTTAGCGTCTTCGAGAAAGCGGCCTCGACCCCCTCGAAGACAGCTGAGGGTGGTACCCTGGGTGAAAGACCCGAAACATCTAAACGCCGCAAGTCGTTGCACCTGGCGAAAGAAACTACTCGAGAGCGTCACGAACCCTCGAGCAAAGGCACTGTGCCATCAACGCCATCGTCGAAGGTCCCTTCGACGCATAAATCTGCGTCATCGATGCCATTATCGAAGGGCTCATCGACGCATAGGTCGATCGAATCGGTGCCGTCTTCGACGCCGAAAAAGAGCAAACCCACGGCCGTCACTACCTCACAGCCAGTTGTCATACCCAGAGCATCTAACATGACTTCGAGGTCATCGACAACCTCGAGTAGGATCCCGATCCTCCCGAGTTCTTCGAGGCCACTTCCAATCTTCTCTACGCCTTTTTCGGTGTTTCCGAAGCCTTTAACGTCCGCTTCGACGATTTCCCAACCAATTATGACAAATTTAGCCCCTTCTGCTTGGGAAATGGGATTTAAGCCATTTCCAAGGTCTGATCGTTTCAGACCTTTGTCTTCAATTTATGAGGAAGGGGAGGATTCGGATCAAGAAACACCCATTGGGTTGCAGAGATCTGCAACACCAGAACCAGAGGAATTTACCTCTGAGGAAAATAGGTTGAAGGACCTTCGAGAATCCTTACATGAGGCAAGTGGGTTAGATACTTCCCCAGAAATAGAATTTGCCAAACCAGACCCAGGGGAACATGCTGAGACTCCTTACAGAATTTTAATGGCAAGAATTATATAATTCATGGGTTGGTCTACACCTTCACCTGCATTCCAACAGGATGACCTTACAGAAATTTTAGTTAAAGGCCCACAGGAGGATCCTGTGGTTCCATTTCACGCTGCATTACAAAGAAAAACATTGGCTAACTGGGAAACTCCTGAGGTTACCCCGGCGGTTAACAAAAAGTTATCAGCCAAATACAGAGTATCTACTACTGACCCTGAATTTTTGTCTAAACATCCAACTCCAGAGAGTCTGGTTGTTCAAGCAGCAACTGCATCAGGCAGTAGATCAGCATACCCTACTGTTCCACAGGACAGGGATGACAAAAGATACGACTCTATGGCTAAGAAAGTCTTTTCTGCATTTAGCATGGCGTTGAAATCTATTAACGCTACTTGTACACTCGCAAGGTGCAGCCATAGACTTTGGGAGTGTGCTTCATCAGCGGCTGACTGCCTCCCAGAGGGAAAAGAAAGGGAAGCGTTTCTAAACATCATTAAGGATGGTAAAGACGCAATGTGCGAATCCCTTCAAACTGGCATTGATTCTGCTGACCGCATCAGTAGGGCCATGGCGGCAAGAACTACAACCCACAGATTTGCGTGGTTGCGAAAGTCTGGGTTTGCTCCAGATGTACAAGCCAGACTTTTAAATATGCCCTTTGACGGCTCTTCTTTGTTTGGATAAGATGGCGGATGACAGCCTAGAAATGTTAGACATCCAAAGCAGCAGCAAAATCCATGGGTGCTGCAATGCGTCAAACGCCATATCGCCCCTCAGGAACCTCTTGGAGAGGTAAGTCCTTTCGCTTTTATTCCGCATTCGGAGAAGTCAGAGGACAGTCGGTTCAAAGAGGTCAAAGATTCACCCGAGGTGGACGGGGTAAAAATACAAAAGCCGCAGCAGCAGGTACCTCTTTACCCTCGGCACCAGCATCAGCTGCCTCTAAATCACTCTGAGGACTCTCCTCACAAGACACCAGTAGGGGGCAGGCTAACTCAACATCTGATGGAATGGCAGGCTATTGGCCATTGGAGACAGTTGCACAAGGTTACTGCCTGCCTTTTCTACGCATTCCTCAGAGTCATCCACCGGGGAACAGCTCTCGGAAAGTTCCAGATCCGCTCCTCTTGCAGGAAATTGTAGACCTGCTGGAGAAAGGTGCCATAGAACCGGTACCTGTAGCGGAGAGGAACAAGGGCTGGTACTCCCCCTACTTCCTAATACCGAAGAAGGACAGAGGACTGAGACCTATCTTGGACTTACGAGAATTGAACAAGTTCCTCAGGAAGGACAAGTTCAAGATGGTAACTCTTTCTCAGATCCTTCAGGCCCTCCAGGACTGGCTGGTGTCTCTGGACCTTCAGGATGCTTATTGCCATGTGCCAGTCCATCTCAAACACAAGAAATACCTGAGGTTCGCAATTGGTGGCTCTCATTATCATTTTCGAGTCCTGCCGTTTGGGCTGACCTCCGCCCCGAGGGTCTTCACCAAGCTAATGTCGGTAGTGGCTGCAAGTCTAAGGAGGGAAGGGATTCACGTCTACCCCTACCTGGACGATTGGCTGATCAGAGCTGTATCTCCGGCACAAGCTCAGATCCAGCTAGATTATGTCTGCCACTTCCTTCACAAACTGGGCTTCTCCCTCAATTTAAAGAAATCACAGATGATACCATCACAGAGACTCCAGTTCATTGGAGCGGTCCTGGACACTTCCCTGGGAAAAGCCTCGGCAACAGAGGTGAGGGCTCAAGATATTCTGCAGATGGTCACCAAGTTTCAAAATGACCAACGTATCCCAGCCTTCGACTTTTTGAGGTTGCTAGGCCTCATGGCATCCTGCATCTTCCTTGTGCCAGAGGCTCGCCTGAGAATGAGATCTCTTCAGTGGGCACTAAGAACTCAGTGGTCGCAATTCTCAGGGAGAATGACAGACCTTCTTCAGGTTCCGGACAAGGTGGCTCGAGACCTTTAGTGGTGGGCCTGCCAGGAGAACATCTTGAAAGGAGAACTGTTTTGGCAACCATGGCCAGAGATAACAGTAGTCACAGATGCCTCACTCACGGGGTGGGGAGCCCATGCCAACGACTTAACCATCAGCGGTCGTTGGTCTCCATCGGAGTCCAGACTACATATCAACCTGTTAGCGCAGAGAGCAATCAGACTAGCGCTGAAGGCTTTTCTGCCATCTGTACAGGGGAAAAATGTTCTGATAATGACGGACAACACAGTGGCCATGCACTACCTCAACAAAAGAGGAGGCGTAGGATCACTGCCTCTGTGCAGAGAGGCGATGCAGCTCTGGTTTTGGGCAATTTAAGAAGGAATCGCTCTATCAGCAGTTCACTTAGCCGGAGAGAAAAACTTGACAGCAAACGCTCTGAGCAGGCAGAGTACAGTCTCCCACGAGTGGGAACTAGCTCAGGAAGTCCTTCAACAGATCTTCACCCTTTGGGGAACCCCTCAAGTGGATCTGTTCGCCACCAGCATCAACAGGAAGTGCAATCAGTTTTGTTCAAGGGAATTTCCCCCGAGAGGAGCTCTAGGGGACACGTTCGTAATGCACTGGGAGTTTCCACTTCTGTACGCGTTTCCTCCAGTCCCTGTCATTCCTCAAATGATCAGGAGGTTGAGAAGGTTCCGGAAAGCCATGATCCTAATTGCCCCGGACTGGGCCAGGAGAACGTGGTACCCGGACCTTCTGGACATGTTCATCTGCCCTCCAATTCGTCTTCCACTGAAGGAGAATCTTCTCTCGCAGAAGGGAGGTCAGGTTCTCCATCCAGACATCAGAACCCTCAACCTTCACGCTTGGTATCTGAAAGGTTGAGATACAAGGATTGGGACCTCCCAGATGACGTCATGGAGGTGTTGCTTTCGGCAAGAAGGCCAGCAACAAAGACTTTATACCGCTGCTGTTGGAACATATTTTGCAGCTGGTGTAGAGAAAAGAATATCGACCCCTTTTCATGTGGTACACCAACGGTGTTATCTTTTCTACTTTATTTGGCAAATTCGGGCCTTCAGGTTGACACTATCAAGGGCTATCTTGCAGCGCTATCGATCTTCAAGCGCACTGCAGAGGAACCATCGTATTTCAAGTTACCCTTAGTAATACAATTTCTGAAGGGATTAACCAATGTCTATCCTCCAAGACCATTCCAAGTTCCCTTATGGGACTTAAATTTAGTCTTAAATTTCCTGATGGGTACTCCTTTTGAAGCACTCCACTCTTGTTCACTAAGGTTTCTCACCCTTAAAACTGTCTTATTAGTGGCATTGACATCTGCTAGGAGGGTGAGCGAATTACAGGCTCTATCTTGTAAACCCCCTCATACAATTTTTCATAAAGACAAAGTTGTCCTACAAGTGAAGCTTAATTTTCTCCCAAAGGTGGTTTCTGAATTCCACATCACTCAGAAGATTACCTTGCCTTCATTTTATCCCCCTCCCCATCCCGGGAAAGAGGAAGAAAGGCTGCATAGGCTGGACCCAAGGCGGGCTTTGAGCTTTTACATCAGCAGACTTGCTAGGATTAGGCAAGCAGACCAACTGTTCGTAGGTTACTCAGGGCACAAATTGGGATTACCAATAACAAAATGGACCATTTCCAGATGGATTATTTTAGCCATTCTGGAATGTTACAAACTGGCAGGGAAAGAGCCTCCTCAAAATCTTAGGGCTCATTCAACCAGGGGTATCGCAGCCTCTTCGGCCCTCCAAAGAGGGGTACCGATTCGAGACATGTGCGGCTGCCACATGGTCGCCTGCACATACCTTCACAAGGTTTTACAACCTGGATTCCTCCTCTAGCCAAGAGACTAGATTTGGCAAAGCTGTGTTGCACTCTGTTCACTCTTGAAGGGAAACATGGCAATTTTACTCCCACCTCCAGTTACACACCACTGCTAAGGGAGTCTATCAAGATAAGGAATACGTCTGAGGACACAATCCTTTCCAAGAACAAGTTACTTCTTACCTGGTAATGTTCTTTCGATGGGATGTTCCTCCGACGTATTCCTTTTCGCCCCTCCCATCCCCTCAGTAAAACTTCCCTTGTGGTTACAGCTTACGCTCCTTCGGTGTCAGTAACCAATTCATGTAAAGCAACTGTTAACGTCAAAACGGAACTGAGCAACGGACGCTGCGCGAGTCTGTTTATACGCATGATGACATCAGCGCCAATACGGAGGCTGTCGTGGGACATCGGCTCGAGGGACATTGACGCGCAGCGCCCTCTACTGAAAAAAGAATTCCGAGGCCAGCAAGCTGGAGATGATCTATCAAGATAAGGAATACGTCGGAGGAACATCCCATCGAAAGAACGTTACCAGGTAAGAAGTAACTTGTTCATCCAAAGTCTCACAGTAGGAGTGAAGAAGACAATACAGCAGGGTGGGTGCCCTCACAGTGAAGCAGTAGCAGACCCGGTCACAGGATTCTTGGTTGTGGTGACGAAAGAAGGGACACTGGAATGTATCTTTCAGCAGCAATCGAGTGTAGGATGCCCAGCAACTGATTCTTTGTGGCTCTCCCCTTTTAAAGCATCAGTGAAGAATGGTTACCTCACGGTCGATTTGCCTCTTTCTCGGTCCAACACTCAGGTGAGGAGACTTCAGTGAATGGAATCTTGCATCTGGAGGGTCACTTCGGAAGAAAATGCACCGCACGATGGTTGCGGGTCCCAAGGTAGTGGCGAATTGCAGCCGGAGGTCACTGCGCATCGTGGGATGGCTCCAAATGCAGATAGTCTTGAGGCTGGTTAGGACCACCAGTCCAAGGAAGGGGGTTGGGGGGAGATTCCTCTTTCCAGCTCCCCTGTTGCATGGAAGTTGGGTCAGAACAGCAGCGGTCACTCGGCAGGCTCTCGCAGTTGCTGCAGGCATCTCTGGTCGTCTTCATCAGGATTATTTACAGTGGTCGACTCTGCTTTAGCCTCAGGATCCATGCATCTTATGCAGGAACCCAGCCAATAGGCATCCATGCACCATTCACACTTTGGGTGGTGACTGTCCTTTCAGGACAGCCAGACTCGCAGTTGGAACTGGTTCCAGGCAGGCACAGCAGAACTCAAAGACCAGCAGAGTTTCAATGTCCTTCCCTGTTTCCTGTCTTCAGACACCCTGACGCCTTGGCAGCTTTCCCATGGAAACCTTCCAAAGACAAGTCTGACAAAGACCTCACCCACCCTGCATGGCAGAAGAAGGACCAAGGAAGGACAAGCCATCTTGAATTGGCGAAAAAAGAAAACTGTCACCATTTAGCATCAATGGTGACCCTCCTGTGCATTACCGTGGCTATGAGTGCAGCCTGCGAGTAAAAATGACACAAGTTGGTAGAATATAACCACTGCGAACAGCCATTCAGATTAGCTTGTCACTGTAACCAAAATATTACAGGAGCAGTGAGAAAGGGGATACAGTGTAGGGCTACAGAAATATCCCTATACCCCTGGGAACATGTGCTCTCACAAGGAAAATAGCAGAGAGAAAGTCCAAAGGGTCCCAGCAACACTGCACAGAGAGTGCTGTGTGCAGCAAAAGTCAATGACAGACGCCACCAAACTTGAAAGAAAGCATGACTTCAAGAAAAAGGTATAAAAAGAAATACAAAAGATTCCCATAGATAGAGTAAAGGAATGAGTGAGTGTGGAAATTCCTGCTTACCTAGGAGAACTGACAAATCCAGTAGTCCAGCAAAAAGATCTGGGGCACTCACAGGTGGAGTAGATTTCACATAAAAATGAAAATCTACCTAACAGTCTCTAATGTCACAAATAGATGAGTCCATATTCTGAGCAGACACATGTGAAGCGTGTGCAGAAGGGCGACCTTGGTTGTCTGTGGCATTTGTATTATTCACTCGCACAACACAGGCTCTTGCTAACCCCAAATGATGGGGCAGTGAATGGTGAAGGACTGAATGGGGTAAGAATTGCGTTTGCCAATACTGCCAAATGAATCTGTGATTGGCTGATGCTTCTTTGTTTGTTTCTTATTCCCATATTTACTCTTTCAGGGACTTAAAACCCACCAATGTATTGCTGGACGACAATGACCGACCTCTGCTGATGGACCTGGGCTCCATGAACAAGGCCCACATTGAGGTGGTGAACTCTCGGGAAGCCATGGCGTTGCAGGTATCAAAACATCAAGCTCCTCTCTTCCCTGTATCTCCATCGTATAGTGCGGGCACTACCGGGACCATAGCACAGATCCCTTGGACCTACTGTGCCCCCCACGTACAGTGTTGCCACTGAAGGTATTGCAGCATATAGTCTGCCACCTCGCTTTGCCTGTGTTCAAGTCTGTGTCCTCCCAGTGTCACTTATGCATGGAGCTTACACAGCATGTACCTTTCTGTGCCACATGGTAGAGTGCAGGTAATGCAGGTATCGAGAATAGGATGTGTCAGGAAATAACTAATGGTGCTCTGGCATTGGTCGGGAGTGGCAGAGCTAAAAATGATCTCATAATCCTTTTATGTGTAGTCTTCGGTAACCAGTGATTACATTGCAGGACAAAATAGAGACACAATAAATAAAGGGGTAAAAAATAAGGAAAATGCAAAAATGAAGAGGGTAAAAAACAGTGGCAGGATGGAAAAATATCAAAATATTGCCAATCATATAGTATTGCAGGTTTGGGTTTAAGTGGGGGGAAACAGTTAAAAAAAAAAAGTATCAAGGGATGGATGTAAAAGAGGAAAGACCGGTATAAGCGGACACAAAAGACCGGTATAAGTGGACCCGCGGGTTGAGGGTGGTGTCCCCCCGTAAATGGTATTAACAAGGCAAAAGTAAGTAGAAAGTAATATGGTAAAAGTGATGACATTTAAAAAGCACAAAACCAGGATTGTAATTCTTAAAAGATCCACAAGATGGCAGTCACAGACTATAGAAACATTAGATATATACATCTGCAGGCAGGTAATATGGGTCGATGTTACAAGTATGTCATTCTTTTGAAGTTATTAATGTGGCTTTATAAATGTATTTAGATGTTTTGTCAGCAATACAATCACATATGACTGTCTTCATGTGGGGCCTTCAGTTTTTCTGAGAACTAAATCACACATCTGTTATTTTTATCAGTGACATCTGATCTGTCAGTAGTCATGCTAAATTACTTGGTTATTTAATCATCCGAAAAGCTACCTGGCTCATACTATGGAGAATGAAAAAGGAGAAGTAAGCCACTTTGGTTTATTCACAGGTTAAATGTACCACGCTTTCTGACTTTGCATGAAGTAATTGTAATTTTTTTCTTGGAAAATACTTCCGCAGTATCTCCTTCAGCGAGCAGGCTGTGATAACATATGTTAATCCCATCATTGCATGCTGGGAAGAAAAGGAGGGTGGACAACATTGTGAAAAGCAAGAAACTATTGTCCACAATTCAATGATCTAGATAACCTGCTCATCAAAACGATCCCGAAGTGGAGAGACTTTGTATAAAACCTGAAATATTACAACCTGCTAACCTTATATTACACCTCGACCTCTGACGGCGCACACGCCCTTCTTGTGCCCTCCTCCCGCTGTCCCTATCATACAGTACAAAGCCAGTACCCTCGCTTGCATCTGATTTTTATCGAATAAAAAATAACAAATGTAAAAATGTACAAAAATGAAACCACGAACGAAATAATATCGAATTCAATGGATGCCAATCTAACTGAAAGAAAAAAAAAATATGAAACAACGAACAACCATAACGAACGGAATGCAGATAGCAGTATCAGGAGAGAAAACAGGAATACACAGAAAGAAATACTGGGATTCGGCCAGTAGATTAAAGGAAAGCTTGCTTAATTTTGAAAAGTTAGAAGCAATGTGTTATCTACAAAGTGTGGCATTTAACTTAAAGTACTAAACCAAAAGAGACGAAAAAACTACGAAAAATTAAGCAGCACAAGATATAAGAACATAAATTGGACTTTACCAATGTAGACTTCAAGGCTTACAAAATCCATTGTAAACAGTTTGGTGAAGTCGAGGGAATCCGTTAAAACGAGAAAAACATTAATCCAAAAACCATTTGAAAAAATCCAAATGAAAGTCCATTGAACATAATCCAGCAGAGTCCAAAAGAATTCACTAAAAAAGTTATCCGGAAACATCCAAAATACAGTGAATACAATCCAGGAAAGTTTGGAAAAAAAATAGGACTGGTCGCAAAATCCATTGATTAAAATCCAGGAGAGTACCAAAAAATCCACAAATAAAGAATCCATTGGAATCCAAACCGAAATAAATAAAACTCATTAAAATCCATGAAAGTCCACCAACACGACCGATCGCAGATGAAAAACAAAAGAAAATGGCGAATAACAGTTAGGGTTATATTACATTGAAAATACCTATGGACGCTAGTGACACGCAATGGACAAAAATGACATTAAAGTTAACATAAAAAATGCATTGTTTTTAAAAGTGTGTTGGTTCTTTTTTAATGCGATATTATCACTGCATACCAGTCCCCTCCATTTTCCCTTATTGCACAGAGCTGACACGGGCGGTGTAACTGTTTATAGAGGCTGTGTCCTCTCCCTATCGTACCACTCTGCAAAGCAGTTGCCACAGCATCAAACCAAGTTCCTCTTCCAAGTGCTCAATTGATATAGCGCCGGCAATGTCGGTATCGCAGCAGAGAGTCCATGCCCACCTTAATCGCCTACCGTACAGTGCTGGTTATTCAGGCTTCACAATTGAGGTTGTGCTCTCCCTTTCACCCTCTTGTTTAGTGCTGGAGTTGCAGATACCAGCCAAGATCATGTGCCTTCCTTGAGACCATGGCATACGGGCATGGTATTGCATTGGGGAGGATGGGGAGGAGCCTGTACCCTACATGGACATCTTTCCTAAAGGGTTGGTACTACATGGAGTAGTAGAGAGCCCATACGCTCCAAAGTCTCCTGTGGTCCAGTGTGGCCCAATAGAGCCTTTGTACTGTGCCTCTTCCACTATTCTTCAGCGCTAATACTCTAGGTATCCAGCAGAGCTCCTATGCCCTCCCCCTATCGTACCTCGCTAGCTTTGCATGTACACCAGAGATTCACGCCCCGCTCATCTGGCAGCTGAAATCCCATGCACTTCCTGTGCCCTGTCGCACACCGCTAGCATTGCCGGTATCGCACCTGGGATCTTTTACCCTCTGTGCACCCTATTGTGTACCGCTGTAATGTAAGAAATCGCAGCAGAGATACTATTCCCTCTATGTGCCCTTATTTTGCAGCCCTGGCATTGGATAGGTAGAGGAGCCCTATTCACCCCATGCCCACTCTCATTGTCTGCTGATATTTATTAGGGATTTCAGTTTGCGCTAATTTGTTTTACTCTGTGATCTTACCTTGTGTATGTGTTTGAGCTCTGCTTTCTTCTCACTGTGCCCCTGTTATTTCCAGGACTGGGCTTCTCAGCGCTGTACCATTTCCTACCGAGCACCAGAACTCTTTACTGTGGAAAGTCAGTGTGTGATTGATGAGAGGACTGACGTTTGGGTAAGAAGAAGGGGACAACACAACTCCTGTGGTTACTTGCAATAGGTGCACACTGCAACTGTAGATCACTACTGAATAGGTGAATGTATAGGTTGTAAATTGTATATCCCAGTGACTTCTGTGGTCGGCCGGAGTAAGGAGACCGACATAGTTTGGCTTGATTCAAAATGCTTTTATTTAACTCATAAAGGGGTTGGGAGAAACGCCTCACCCTCCCTGACCACTGAGGGGGTTTCCCTGCCTCAACAAAACGTAATGTGATAGTCGTCAGGATGTCAAAATAAATGTCCACCGTTCTGTGTCCAAAGCCCTATTCTGACCCTCACACTCGATTGCTACAAAGCTACTCCCAGGTTAACTAACCAGTTGTGCTTGGCTGCTTCCTTGCAGCTGTTCTTCGTCTTTGATCTCTTCCCCTTATGTCCTAATATGATTGTTGCGTGTTATGTCCCTCTCCTGCTCCCTCACTCCATACCCCCTACTTACCTCCCCCACTCCTCTTGTTACTCATGCACCACATCAATTGCCGTCGGGCATAGTAATGTTCCTGCTTGTATTGTTCTCCTTTTTTCCCCTTCCCCTCTCCTCCTTAATTGTTCCTGCACTTGCACTATCTGAAATGTGGCCAGGCTGATTATGATAGTTATTTTTCATTCTTGATTTGTTTCAAGGACTTGTAAGAATGTATTGTATTTCTCCCTTGCTCCCTCCCTCCTTGAAGTGCTTTGAAACACATTGTGTATAAGCGCTATACAAATAAACAATCAATTCTCACTGCCTATTTGGCCCAGTGATGCCCATGTAATGTTCTCTGGGAAGTGTTGTTCTTCCATAGTCTTTTAATGCCAGGGGAACAATCCCTTCCCTGGTTTTTAATGCCAGGGGAACAATCACCTTGAGTGGATTGTGTCCTCCAACGCAGTCCATATCTTTGACATGTAATGTCCACAGCTGTGCACTTCGGAGACTTTTTCGGCAGAGGGCGTACTGCGTCGATGACATCGTCTCGATGTCCCTCGAAGGCCTGTCGAGGGCGACGGCACCGGATGTTATAAATAGGACGCATGGCGCCCATAGCCTCAGTTTTGTTTTTTCCGCAAATGTGTTTGTTTCGAGAACTCGGCACGCGCCTCGTGAGTTTCATCGTAGAGATATCTTCTTCTTCTTCGACCCCTCCGACTCCGCGGTCTGGCTTCAAGACTTGCCGGGACTGCAAGTCTAAAATGTCGATCACCAACCTGCACCGCATTTGTTTGTGGTGCTTGGGCGAGAGTCACTACACTGACAACTGTTCAAAATGCCAGTCGCTGACTGCCAAGGCCTTGCGGGAGCATAAGGGGAAGCTTCATGTAGGTAGGAGTTCTAAACCCAGTAAGTCCCGAAAATCTAACTCGTCCAAGGGGATATCCACCAATGACTCGAGGCGCGATTCTCCACGTCTGGAGGAGGCCCGGGGATCTCAGTCCCAGAGTGGATCCCCCCATTCTTCTTCCTTGTTGCGGCATTCTAGGAAGCGCCGTCACCGGTCACCTTCCCCGTCCTCCTCGGAGGATGGAGCCTCGAGGAAAGTGGCATGCCCAACGAAGTCCTAGACTCCGGAGGAATGGGCTAACTTTAAGGAGCAGATGTTGACAATTTTTCAATCGCAAGGCACGGTTTCGGCTGCTCCTTCTGATGAAGCCGGCAAGGACCGATCTAGTAATGTGGCTCGCACGCCTTCGGGCTCGGGTCCTCGACGCGACTCGCATCGGGAACCTTTGAGGTCCCGTTCGGACAAGTCTCAGGATAGTCGCAAGAGACGTGCTTCCAGGTCTCGGTACTCCTCCCCAGTGAGACCACAGAAACTTGGTGATGGCCCAAAGCCTGTGTTGACTCCGTCGTCACTGTGCCCGTCGGATTCGGACGTCGAAGCTTTGCCTTCTTAACAGCCCTCTACACCGTCGGCACCTTTGTTGACGCCAAAGCCTTCTGCACTCTCAACGCCGAAGCCTTCGGCACCCTCGACACCTTCAGGGATTTTTGTCCGAAATTTACCGTTGGAGTTCCCTGATACGGTGGATCCTCCAAGGAAGGTTACTGCTAAGTCTATGAGGCCAGTGGTGGACTCCAAGCCCTCTTCTGTTCCGAGGCAACGTTTTTCCCTCCCTCTGGATGACATATGAGGAGGAGAAAAGGTCTGACTTTGAGGACCCTGTTGAGCCTGATGTGGCTCCTGTCTTTTCTGGAGACAGTCAATTGGAGTTGTTGAGGAAAACCCTTCATGATGCCAGTGGGTTGGACACTTCTCTGGAAGTGGAATTTGGCAGGCCTGAGCCTGGGGCTCATGCTGAGTCGTCATACAGGAGGCTCATGGCTAGGGTCACAGAGTATCTGGGCTGGACCAGTCCTCCTGAAGATTTTGTACAAGATGATATAATGGACATTTTAGATCAAGGTCCGTCCTCTGACTCGGTGTTACGTTTTCATCTCACTTTACAGAAAAGGGGGGCGGCTGCTTGGCAGTCACCGGAATCTCTTCTGGCCGTTAACAAATCGTTGACAAAGAAGTACCGCCCTTCCGTTAGCGACCCCACCTACTTATCCACTCACCCCACTCCCGAGAGTTTGGTGGTTAAGGCAGCTACGGCCACCTCGAGGCAGGCGGCGTACCCTACCATCCCTCCAGATAGGGACGACAAACGCTTAGACGGTTGGGCTCGCAAGGTATTTTCTGCGGGGAGTATGGCGTTGAAATCAGCCAACTCCACTTGTGCCTTAGCAAGGTTTTCACACACTCTGTGGATTCTTTAGTAGCTGAGCATATTCCCGAATGGGAAGAAAGTGATGGGTTCCTTGCTCTCGTGCAAGATGACAATGATGCCATGTGTGAATCCCTTCAGCCGGGTTTGGACACGGCCGACTCTGTTAGCCGGTCCATGGTTGCGAGCACCGTTATACGCAGATTTCCATGGTTGCGGAAGTCGGGTTTTTCCCGGATGTGCAAGCCCGTCTTTTGAACATTGTCCTTTGATGGCACGCATTTGTTTGGCATCAAGGCTGGCGAGAGCCTTGAGAGGTTGCAGACCTAAAAAGCTGCGGCGAAATCTCTCAGCACAGCTGTGCGTCAACCTCCGCCTTTTCGTCCTAGGGGGACAGCATTAGAGGGGAGGTTCTTTTTGTTACTATTCCTCCTTTGGTAGAACGAGAGGAGCCACCAGTCAATGGGGTCAGCGAAAAAGTACCCGTGGTGTTCGGGTAAATAGAGGTGCCAAAGCCGCTCAGGCAGCTGCCTCTTTGCCTTCAGGCGCTGCCGCAGCCACTCCGAGTCATGAGGCCATTACTTCGGATGCATGGGTTCTAGATACTATCGCCCACGGCTGCTGTCTTCCCTTCCTAAAGCGGCCTCATGACAATCAACCGGGGAATCTCTCTTTGAAGCTTCCGGATCCGCTCCTTGTGCAGGAAATCTTGACCCTGCTAGAGAAGGGCGCTATTGAACTGGTGCTTGTAGTGGAGAGGAACTAGGGATGGTATTCCCCTTATTTTATGATCCCAAAGAATGAGTGGGGATTAAGACCCATCCTGGATTTGCGTTGGTTAAACACACTTCTCAGGAAGGACAAGTTCAAGATGGTCACTCTTTCCCAAGTCCTCCAGGCCCTTTAACTTCAGGATTGGTTGGTGTCTGGACCTACAGGATGCTTACTTTCATGTGCCGATTCATCCCAAGCACAGAATGTACCTGAGGTTTGCGGCTGGCGACTCGCAATTTCAGTTTCGGGTCCTGCCCTTTGGATTGACCTCCGCCCCGAGGGTCTTCACCAAGCAAATTGTGGTGGTGGCAGCATATCTCAAGCGACGGGGGGAGTCACGTCTACCCTGGACGACTGGCTGATCCGTGCGCATTCTCCTTAGCAAGCATTGGATCACCTCAGTCTCACCTGCCGCTCCCTCCACAAGCTGGGCTTCTCCCTCAATTTCAAGAAGTCGCATCTGACACCTTCTCAACAGCTCCAGTACATCAGGGCTGTGTTCGAAACGTCCTTGGGGAAGTGCTCGCCTCCCAAGGTGAGGGCTCATCAGATTGTGCAGTTGGTGGACAGCTTTCAACATGCCCAGAGTCTCCCGCTTTCAAATTCTTAAGGTTGCTCAGCCTCATGGCATCCTGCATTTTTCTGATCCCTGCAATGGGTCCTCAAGATGCAGTGGTTGCAGTTCTCAGGCAAGAGGTCTTATCCCGTTCAGATTCCAATCTCGGTCTCCCAGTATCTTCCGTGGTGGGCCAACGAAGGGAACCTGATGAAGGGGGAGCCGTTTTGGCAACCGTGGCCGGAGGTAACTGTAGTGACGGATGCTTCCCTCACAGGATGGGGCGCTCATGCCAACGACTTGACCGCCAGCGGTCGTTGGTTTCCGTCGGAGTCCAAACTCCACATCAATCTGTTAGAGCTGAGGGCCATCAGGCTAGCCCTGAAGGCTTTTCTGCCGTCTGTGCGGGGGGAAGTGTATCCTGATCATGACGGACAACACAGTGGCCAAGCATTACCTCAACAAAAAAGTGGGGGTATGGTCACTCCCGTTGTGCAGAGAGGCAATGCAGCTCTGGTTCTGGGCCACCCAGCAGGGAATTTCGATCTCGGCAGTTCATCTGGCCAGAGATGAAAATGCGGTGGCGCATGCTCTGAGCAGGCAAAGCACAATCTCTCATGAGTGGGAGTTGGCTCAGGAAGTCCTTATGGAGATCTTCGCCACCAGTGCCAACCGGAAACGTGAGAGATTCTGCTCAAGGGAATTTCCTCTGAGAGGAGCCTTAGGAGAAGCATTCGTAGTGAATTGGTCATTCCCACTGCTGTACGCGTTTCCTCCAGTCCCCGGCATTCCTCAAGTGTTACGGAGGTTCGGTTCCCACATGATCCTAATTGCTCCGGATTGGGTCAGGAGAGCGTGGTACCCGCACTTTCTAGAAATGTCCATCTGCCCTCCAAGCCGTCTTCCCTACCGAGAGGATCTGCTCTCGCGAGAGGGGGATCAGGTTCTCCATCCAGAGGTCAGTACTCTTAACCTTCATGCTTGGTATCTGAAAGGTTGAGGTATAAGGATTGGGACCTCCCGGATGATGTGATGGAGGTGTTGCTTTCGGCCAGGAGGCCGCCAAATAAATCCCTGTACCGTTGCCGTAAGTTTTGCGACTGGTGCAGAGGACAAAATGTTGATCCTTTTCAGTGTTCCATTCCTATGGTTTTGTCTTTCTTACTTTCTTTGGCCCACAGGGGCCTTCAAGTAGATACCATTAAAGGTTACCTGGCGGCGCTGTCTATATTTAAGCGTCGTCTACAGAATGCTCTTACTTTGATTCCTTTGATTTCTCAAAGGGCTGACTAATGTGGTCCTGCCGTCCCCTTTCCAGGTGCTGATTTGGGATTTGAATTTGGTTTTGAAATTTCTGATGGGTGCTCCGTTTGAACCTTTGCACTCTTGTCCCTTGAGATTATTGTCCTTCAAGACCGTGTTCTTGGTTGCGGTGACTTCCGCTCGCAGAGTGAGTGAATTGCAGGCACTTTCCTCTAAGCCGCCGTTACTGTGTTCCACAAGGACAGGGTTGTACTAAGGGTACGCCCTTCCTTTCTACCTAAGGTAGAATCTGAATTTCATTTGAGCCAGAAAGTGGTTCTTCTCATTTTATCCCCCTCCTCATCCTGGTAAGGAAGAGGAGCGACTCCATAGGTTGGACCCTAGGAGAGCTCTGAGCTTTAATATCTCTAGGATGTCCAGGGTCAGAGTGGACGATGAACTCTTTGTGGGATATGCTGGACAGCGATTGGGCCAGGCTGTTACCAAACAGACCCTGTCCAGGTGGATTATTCTCACCATTACCGAGTGTTGCCGATTGGCGGGTAAGGCCCCTCCTGAAGGGTTGAGAGCTCATTCCATTAGGGGCATGGCTACTTCCACAGCCCTCCAACAGGGAGTTCCTATTGGGAATATTTGTGATGTAGCCACATGGGCTTCTAGCCGCACCTTTGTTAAACATTCCCTGGATACGATCCATGGTCAGGATATGGCCATTGGTAAGGCGGTTCTTTATTCTGCCATCTGATTGGGTACTCAATTCTTTTCCCTCCTCCATTTTCTGGTACTGCTTTGAGAGTCTGTCAAAGATGTGGAATACATTGGAGGACACAATCCATTCGAAGAACAAGTTACTTACCAAAGATGTGGAACACGTTGGAGGACACAATGCATTCGAAGAACAAGTTACTTACCAACTGGTAACGTTCTTTCGACTGGATGTTCCTCCAACGTATTCCACATCACCCTCCCAGCCTGCCCCTCTGGAGAATTTCCTATGCGATTTCAGCTTACGTTTCCGCAAGGTTATGTGCAGTCAAGCAGGCAAGCAGGCATTGGATTGGTGCCACAAGTTTTGGGGGAAAAACATAAACTGAGGCTACGGCGCCTTGAGTCCTATTTATAACATCCGGCGACGTCGCCCTCGACGGAGCCCTTCGAGGGACATCGACCCGATGTCATTGACACAGGACGCCCTCTGCCGAAAAAGTGTCCGAAGTGCACAGCTGTGGACATTACATGTCAAAGATGTGGAATATGTTGGATGAACATCTAGTCGAAAGAACGTTACCAGTTGGTAAGTAACTTGTTCTTCTCTGGACTTCCAATGCCAGTGCAACAATCCCTTCCCTGGTCTTTTGCACGGATCTTCTTATAAGCACAAATTCCTTACTGTCTGGAATTATCCAACGGCCTTGTTCTACATAAACAATAGAATATCCTTCTGTATTCTACCTTTGTGGCCGACCTGTTCTCTTAGCGTGTCCAACCCTGCTAGCTTTGTCTACTTTTACTTTCACTGGGACTAGGGGGAGCGGGCTTGCAGTGTGAACAGCCTAAAATTCTTGCCCAGTTTGTAACTGGCGGCCTGATTATTTGTGTATTGGTTTGGGCACCGGATTGGTGATTTAGGCACTTCAGGACACTCTGTGCCTCCCCTTCACCCCCCCCCCCCTTCCTTACTGGTACCTGCTATCCCAGCTCTGCACCCCGGGTTACTTCTCGGTGGTTTTTCTACAGCCTGACCGCTCTGCGGGACCCCAACAATTTCACTGCGGCGGCCCGATTAGTCTGTTACCTGTTTGCAGGAACGGTTGGCCCAGTGGGTGTTCCATCCATTCTGCGTCTCGTCGCCACCTGGACCACTCGAGAAAGCGCCTGTTTTCCAGGTTTCAGGGTTTCCCCTTGGACAACTGTCTCTCACTTGCATCTGCTAGATTTCTTCCTTCACCATAACTTGCTCCAACGAGTTCCTGTATTTCTCTCGTCCCTCTGAACCCAGCCTATTTTTTAATAAAAATAAAAAATAAAAGTTTTTTTGAGTGCAAAAGCACCTTTACAAATAAAAGCAAATTAATGCATTCCTTTCATTATTTTGACGGACATTATAAAACAATAAAGTATACAATAAAATAAACATACATTCTTACATATAACACATTTTATACAGCTAAAGAAATACATACTAACATGATATCTTCTTTCAAAGTTCAATTATACAATGACTTTAAGAAACATGTTCCATCACATGTGCGTGTTTCAGACTTTACAATGTGGTAGCTTCCATCTCAGTTACTATGAAATTTACTTACCGTACAGTAGCGAGGATTGTTGTGTTATTAGATCCCCACATGCAGTTCAACCATATATAGTTTCTTGCGGAAATTGTGGTTGCTTATGCAAATTCTTTCATCATATTGACAGTGTTTTCAAAGTGGGACCAATAAAGAAACACATGTTTTAATGATTCTTGTGTCTCATTGCAGAATCTGCAGGAATCATCAGAGGGGGGATCATCTTTCTTAACCCAGTGCTTAGTTCACATTTTTGTATGGATAAGATCAAGTCTAAACAACATATGTCTTCCGAACCTCTTTACATGGACCTAGAGTCAAATATGACAACCGCAATGTTTGAGAATGGGTGAATTTTACATACTCAGAAAATGAGGTATATGAGTGAAGATTATTCAATAGCATTTTAGAGAATTCTATATAGATAGAATTCTTTGGTGGAAAGAGCATTTTAGAGAAGTTTGTGAGACTGCATTTGGGAGAGATGAAGGGAGTCTTAAGGTATGTTTCTATATGATGCCCTGCAGGCGATCAAATAGTTGTCCCAGATCACATAAACACAGCTCCACTCCATAAAGAATAGCTTCAACTTTTTTACCGTAGAATTCAAATAGAGGAGTGAGAAAAGCTGCAAAATTTATGAAAAATTAATTTCATTTGCATTTTAAGGGTAAAGGTTTTTCCATGAGCAATTCCTTGACTCTTTTGAATGAGATATTATTTGAGAGATTAAAGCCCAGGTAATATAGATTTTGAGCATTATTTATCTGCATGGCGTCGATGAACCATGTGAAGTGTTGTACTTTTTTGCGATTGGAAAATGTGATTATATTTGATTTTTGAGGATTAACCGTGAGGTTATTTGTCTTTGAATAAAATAAAAAGCTCTCCAGTTTAGTTTGTAGTCCTGATTGTTTTATATCAAAGAGGAGAACAGCGTCTGCATAGGCTAGGCATGAACGCTTAAACGTTCCCAATTGTGCTGCAAAAGATTTCTCTCTATTCCAGATGTTGTCAAGGTCAGCCATATAAAGATTAAACTATATGGCTGCCAGGTTACAGCCTTGTTTTGCTCCTCTCCAACTTGGAATCGCTTCAGTGAGAGTACCTTCACAGTTAATCCGTACTTTAAAGTTTGTATTATGGTGAAGCATGGCAATAAGTGTAACCAGATGAGGTGGAAAATTAGCATTAAGCATTTCCTGCCACAAGATTCCTCTGATTACGCTATCAAAAGCGGCTTTCAGATCTAGGGATGCTACAGAAATTGGGCCTTTGTCCAGCAGATTAGCAGAGGCTATCAGATGTGCTAAAATACATGCATTAAGGGAAGTACCCATAGCTTTATGAAAACCTACTTGTGCTTTGCTTAGGCACTCGATGTTACGAATTACAATTTCTACCTCTTGTAGAATCAAGGCAGCAAATGTTTTAGCTGCAACATCTATTAAAGCTATGGGTCTGAAGTTATTGGGGTTGTTGATTGGACCTTTTTTGTGCAAAGGAATAACAATGGAGGTAAGCCAGGACAAGGGAATCAGTTTAGTTCTGAAGATTGATTGAAATATCTCTAAAAGAATATTTGCCCAAAAGCGTGGATCATCTTTGATAACACAAGGGGGCAAGCCATCAGGACCTGTGCATTTTGAGCCTTTTAGTTTTTGAATTGCAATAAGAATGTCATTGAGTCCCCAGGGACAAATGTCTGGAATACTGCGAAATTCTGGGGGTCTTTCAAAGGAACAGAAGGCTGCAGGAAGAGCATATTTGTGAAGAAAAAATGCAGTCTATGATAGTCCACCGATCACAGAATCGAGTTCTAAGTTCAGAGCTTTGTCTGTAGTTCTGAGATGTTTCCATATATCTTTAGTTTTACGTTTGCAGTTCCTGCATTTCTCTCGTTCCTCTGAACCCAGCCTGTTCTTACATAAGGGTCCTGGGGCACTACCGGTATCCAGTGCTCCCTTTGTACAGCGACACTGTCTTGATGTTGGTACTGCCAGACGTGTCTCTGCCCAGATTGTACGGCAGAGGGCAACTCCTGGTGCAGTCTGGTACCGATGGCCTTCTCCCACAGAGGTTCTCCTCCAGAATGTTGTCTCCGTCCGGCGACCCTCGCTTAGGGCATATTATTCTGTGCCCTGGCGGGATCTTCCAAATCTCTTTTTTCTTTAATTATGTGCTTCTCGTTTTCCTTCATTCCAC
Source organism: Ambystoma mexicanum (assembly GCF_040938575.1). NCBI lineage: Eukaryota > Metazoa > Chordata > Amphibia > Caudata > Ambystomatidae > Ambystoma > Ambystoma mexicanum. The sequence continues at coordinate 1,466,182,177 of NC_090931.1, read as the reverse complement.
CACCTCTGCCTCTCCGACTACTGCTTCTCCAACCACACACCACCCCTTTTAGTAGTACCTCTTCTCTTTTATTGCCGGCCTTATCATCGGAGATAGAAACCGGACTAGAGCCCTGTTTTGAATATTTGGCTCTTTTTTACCCCATGCATGGCTTCATCTTCACAGTACTTCTAATTGGCTTCACATTACAGAAGTACATGTACCCATAGGGAGTTGGATTCCGGTCTACCCCTGGAAACTCGTATGCGTCCTCTTGTTTTTGGTATGGGAGGGACATTTTTATGGTAGTTAACTGGGATGAGACCCTCTAACTCTTCACACTTCTTAATACTGTTTAAGGAAATTGACATATATCAACCTAGTCTCTGCTAGGAAACCTCCCTACTGTGAGAAACCACAGGGTGTCTCCCCCACTAGTCCCCGGGGATCCCTCAGGTGGTTAGGGCATGGCCATTGCCTTTGGATCCAAACCCTGGGAGTGGACCAGTGCGGGAGGATCACCTGGGCGAGGGGTCTTCAGGTATTCCCCCCCTCTTTTGTTTATGTGATCCATCCAATTTTTTAGGATCTTCTGAAGTCCCAACCCCCCCACCCACTTTTTACACAAACACTGGGCCGAGCAAGACGGTGACTGAGAGCAACCAGACAAACTCTCTCACACCGTATTGGACATGTCCCCTTAATCGAGTCAGGCACTTTACTATTATAAAGGGCAACAACTGACAACACACTCTGAGCAAGGTGGAACACGAGTACGAGCAGAACCTCCGGGACAAAGGCACACCTATTTGAGAAGAGCAACGGACCAAGGGACGAGAGCAGCGGGCTGAAAACCCCAAGAGTTCCCTACTGGAGGTTGTTGCCTCTGACAGGCCACATGGAGAAGGCCAGATCCCACAAGTGAAGATTGCATTGTGTTTCAAGAATGCCAGCGACCTTCCTGGGTGAACTGCAGAGATGGGGCGGCAAGGCCAAGTCTGTGGTACTAGCCTTGACTCGTAAATTAGAAAGAGCAAAAGGAAGGAGGAGACGCACACAGTCAGTGATTTGGAAAGCAACCTGAAGACTGGTGTGTGTTAAAGGGGATGAAGCAGCAACATTCTATTGCAAGTGAAGGCTGCACGCATGTGTCTGAGACGCGAAGAAAAGCAGACCTGTGAGCCAACTTTTGGAACCAGGACAGCCGCGAGATCTGGGATACTAAGTAACGGAGTGGTTCGGCGAAAGGAAGTAGCCCACTCGAAAGTCTCTGTGACAGGTACATTGTTTCAAGCAAGAGTAAATGTGAACTTTGAGTGAAAGTGGTCCTGCAGTGGTCTGCAAAGAAAGCCACACACATTCGAAAGTCTTCGATGTCTAGAAGTCTGAGCCTGACAGAGGGAGACCCGAAGTATAAGCTTGGGGAAGGCAGCCCCCTTCTAAGCTTGTGTTGAACTTTGACGTGAGAGGTCTGAGCCCGACAGAGGGGGACCTATGTGAACTGTGTGTTGAAAGGTCGGAGCCCGGCGGAGGGCGACCTTTGAACTTCGTGTAGAAGTACTATTTGTGAAAGCCAAGAAAAGAGACTTTAACGTGGAATGCCAGACTGGCCACGATCCACGTTTTGGAACTGTTTATAGTGTTGGAAACCGAGCCAGTGTGTGTCTTCCTGCCTACGGAACAGCCTTACTCTGTGAGGTATAACGTGAGGAGGAGAGCTGGTTTATTCTTTTTGAACACTGATTTTTCCTTTACTTACACTTATCCTCTTTTCACTTTTTGTATGAGAGAGGACAGGCATTCGGGTTTGTTAACATAGGCCATTTTGATTTGACGGACTTCACTAGGACTGTTTTGTTTATCGTCTGATGGTTGAGACTAATCCCATTTTAGCTATAGGGCAAAGTTGCAGTTTCTCCACTTCCAACATTTTCAATAAAGGTTTTAAAAAGTGTATCCATTGTGTCGGTGTCATACTTGAGATAGCATGTCTTCCCAACACTACTCACAGCGGTGCAGCAGCATATCCCAATACTCTTTTCTAATTTGTGTTCCAGTCCTCTAGCTGTGTATCCTAATGCAGGTTCTAATGTGTGTCTCAGCATTCAGGCTCTGCATCTGTAATGGGGATTTTCCTTAAGCACTGTTTCCAGGGCGAAGCTGAAGGCGACTTGGGTCACAAGCTATGTTTTGAGTACACCAGTGTCTCCCAGGGGTACTGTGGCAGAGGAGCCTAGGCCTAGCTCTCAGGAGGGGAGCAGGGCAGTTTAAAGGTACAGACACCACTTTAATATACACTCAAAAAGATTTACAAACAATATATCTTTAGAAAAAGAAAATCTTTATATAGATATGGTCAAGGGAAAATGCACTGCAGTTAAAAGAAAGTAAAATGTTGTAAGAAAATGTGTAAAATTGGCAACACTATGTAATGCTGTCTATAAAGTTCTTGGCAGTTCAGTTGGAGTATGTTCAGGGATGGAGATGATTTTTTAAAAAGATTTAAGTAAAGCTTTTCCTAACTTTGATATGGATTTTCAGAGCCAGTTCTGAGGTAGGGTTCTGAGAACCCTCACCCTATTCGGTCTAGCCAAATTCAATCAAAGGTAGTGTAGCTGGGCAGTAAGGCTTAGAATGCAGGAGATCTGGGGATGGTGTAATGGTACAGTGTGTGCTCACACCACACACCACACACACCCACCACCCAAATAAATCAAATTGGACAGTAAAATTACACTATTTGTTGGGCCTGAACCCACTCTAAGAAATGAAAAAAACAGGTAAGTAGTACTATTAATTAAAGACTAGCAAGCGAAATCCAGTTAGCATTACAAAAGCAAATGAAATGTAAAGAAACCAATGTAAAAGCAATGGAAACCAATTACCCAGTATTATAAAGTAAGGCATCTAACGGTTAAGAGGTTTTTCTCTCCTAAGGTGAGTTGGCCATGTGCCAACATAAAGTGAAGAACAAGTATTGGCAAAACCAACAGGTAGGTAATAAATTCCAAAGGTTAGGTGTCCTGTCCTAATCCTACCACTCTAGGGGAGGACCAAGGCTGCGTTCCTTGGCCAGAACTCAGCTGATCGGGACCAGGCAAGGGAGAGGTAGAGTGAAGACTTTACACCCATACATTCTAATGGCTGGAGGGGTGGAAACAGTTATCCAAGCTTGCCCCTTTATCCAATTTCACTAGAAACCACCCCTAGTGTTGCTAGATTTGCTGCGCCCATTTACTTTGTTAGTTCCTGTTGGGGAGAATTCTCAGAAATGTGCCGATTCCCTTCTACCTTAGAGACCCCCAGCTCTTTTGCTGGACTTTAGGACCTTTTCATTTCTAACCTGGAGAGAGTGAGACCTTTTTCCCAGTCTCTCATGTATTTTTCTGTGATTTGGACTCTGTGTTTCTTTTGACTTTGGAGTCTGACAAACTCCATAGGCATCATCTTTACATTGTGACGCACAGCACCTTCAGTGCAGTGGCACAGGGACGTCTCTTAGATTTCCCAAAGGTTTAAATACCATCTCTTGGTAAAACTGCTGTTTCCAAGAGCAGTGAAGTTAAATTGACTTTACTTACATTTTGTAACTTTCTAGACCCAGCACACATGCTCTTACCATAGGGTGCTGGAGGGCTTACTTAGTATCCCCTTTGTCTAGTTTCTCATGTAACATTTTTATTTTAACCTTTCTACAATTAATGGCTGGTGGCAGTGGTTTACTTTTTACTTCCATTGTGTGTTTTTACCACATTACTTCCATTGTGTGTTTTTACCACAGGCTGCGTTCGCAGCTGCAGTAAGGCACCCATGGGTGCCCATTTTGTCAAAATGGCCCAGTCTTCTTTTTTCGCCATTTCTGGTTGAAGGTCCTTCTTGAGATTTACTCTGCGCGCCAAACCAAGTTCGGTCCCTTTGTTTGGTTTGCCTTTGGCGGGATTCACAAATGAAGACCGCCTCTGGCTCCAGTATGTCTGGCAGGGGCAGGAAGGGAGGGAGGTGCCCAAAACTCCCTTTGCTTAATCCCATTGGTTACATGAATGATTGGCTGGCTGGCTGTCCTTGGAGGACAGCCACCCTGCTGTGTGATTGACAGCTGGGCTGGAATGAATGGGAGAAACCTGCATGAAAGGCGAGGCTTTTTAGCCTGGAAGGCAGAGTCAACCACTGGACGAAGGAATCGGAAGAAGAACTTGGAAGAGACGCCTGCTGCAACTCCTGGACCGTTGGTTTGCCCGGTGAAGCCCTGCTGCTGTGCTGAAGCTCCACATTAGTTTTGACTAGAGAAGCCCTGCAAGGAAGACTTCGCTCCCTGGGTTGGTGGGACCAATCAACCCCAAAGTGAACTCGCCTGGACAACCTCTCAAAGCTGGCTGTACTTCCGCTGCTGCTGCTGGAACTGAAGTTCCAGGGAGAGGAACACCAGATCGATTGCATCAATTTTAAGTCAGACCCGAGCGCAAAGAAGGTCCCCCGGACTTCGCTGAAGCAGGACTGACCAAGCCTGAGCCACCTCAACAGAGTGCTGGACCCCAGATATGAGGAAAGTCTGAAGTGGTATCCGAGAACCGCAGTGTTGCTATTTGCTATAGACGCAAGGAGCTGAAACCGCAAAGTGCCGCTGAATTGAAGTTTGACCTTTGCTGCCGCCGACCTTCCCATTGTGGTGCAGGAGTCCCCAGAAATCTTCCCACTTGTCCCCATGACTGAGGCACAGGAACAGAAGCCAGCTGGAACCATTTCTTCGAACCAAAGGTACTGTAAACCTAACAGGACTTGCCTCTTGTTGTTTAGCCTTACTTGTTCTCATTTGAGAATTGTCATGGCTACCTTTGCAGAGTTGCTTGCAGCTTTGTCACTCACAAGCCGCCCAGCTTGTGGCTCTTAAAGTGTATCTTATTTCTACAAACGTTTCTAAAAACATTGTGCAAAACTTTTACTCGCCTGCAAAGAAGATCTTCGTCTTCCCTAAACTTTGTTCAACTAACATTGACTGTCCTGATTCCCTGAGAGACTTGTCTACCTCTAACTTTGTGCTTTTGCCTTTCCCCCAGGAAAGGGTTAATTTACTTTGCATTGGAGGGTTTTAGTACTTACCAGTTTATGAATTATAACCTTTGTTTTATTCCCATATCTAATCCTTTATACTAAACTCCATATTGCTCTAAATGTACCAGTGATAGATCAATGTCCAGTGTCCTAGCTATTTAAGTCACCTGAGAGTGTAGGAAGTGTCTGTGTGCCATCCCCAATGGGTATCGTCTGATTCAGAGAAAGTGTGTTTTGAAGTGTACTTGAAGTCTACATGTTTTGCTCAGTTCTGAAGAAGGCTTATATAATGGACTGTTAAATTAATAATTGTTTAATAAAGAAACCTTGGGTATAAATGTTTTTTTTAACTGTCACTGTGAAACTCTGTATTACAATCCTACTCCTCACATTGACCCCTCTTGAGATAAGCCTCGCTGCTCAACCACACTGCCAACCTGTGTAGTACAGACCCAACACCAAAGGTTGGATTCCCTATTGCCAGGAGGTCAAGGTTGCTGTAGTCTTCCAAAGGATACTGCACACAATCTTGCCTAACGGTTCCATTGCAGGGGTTGCAGGGGCCACGAGTCAGTGGTCATTTTTGGAATTCAGTCCGACTAGGAGGTGGTTCTGAGCTATGATGAGACATTTCCTGATGCTTAGGAGCTGCGTGACTCAAACGCCCAGAGAAGCATGTTTCAACAATGACAGGAGACATCCAGGATATAATGGATGTAGACAGCAGCAAAGAACACTGCACTCGGGTGGTGGCAGGCAACTGTGAGAAACATGAAGGTGTCTCACCTGCTAGTCCCCCGGGAACATCGCCTTTGGATCCAGTTCCTGGGTGTGGACTAGTGCGGGAGGATCACCTGGATGAGGGGTCTTCGGGGAGTGGAAGTGGGACACCGAAGGGTGAGACTGTCATGATCACTGCTTCCAAGGAGCCAGGACCAGCCCAACGTCCTTGGAAGCAGGCCCCTAACCCTAATCCTAAGCACCAGCCGGTCCCCACTGGGACCTTTTGGACCTTGTCCTGGCGCCGGTGGCACCAGGCTCATCAAAACCATTGGTCCCGGCACTGGAAGCGCCGGGCTCATAATAGGTGTGAAGTTGCTTGGGTGGACTTACCTGCAGCAGACCATGCTGCTTACTTACCAGCCACTTAGAAGCCATCTGAGAACAGGAACTACTTTCTTACCTGGGTGGGGCAGCTCCACTCCCTGGATACAGCACTGGAACTCTTCTGGAAACTGGAACTCTTTTCTTACCTAGGCGGGGCCGTGGATGAAGACGCCTCATCACTCCAAGGCTATTTAAACCACACCCGATAGATAAAGCGTGCTTCGCGTTATTCTGCATCTGCAGCAGAACGCTCACCGAGTCTGCTCCGGCCTTTCTTCTTCCGATCCTGGACCTGCAAGAATCCTACTTACCATTTCAGTATCCAGACATCATCAGCACCTGCAAAGAACAGAAACAACAGGTTAGCAACGCGAACTTTACACGCAGTGCTTACTTACCTGATCCATCGGCTGCGGCCGTTTCTTCACGCCGCATCTTCACCTGCAAAAACAAAAGCATTGCCATACTTACCGGCACGCTGTGAATTCCGGATTTCTTCGTTCTGCATCGTCGCCTGTGAAGACAAAGTATCGGTAACGACTTACTGGCATTCCGCGGACTCCGGCCCTGCAACCCAACATCTGAAAGGCAAAAGAAAAGACATTAAGCAGGTATTTACTTACGTCCATCACGCTCGTCGCAATAAAACGCCTGCGAATACTCCGGCGTCTCTTTAACATGAACTAAGCTGCAAGGAAAGAGACAGTTAGAGCACTTGCCATACTTACGAACTTCCAGGCGCTTCACTTCATCTTTCATCTCAAGAGCCCTGCAATACATAAGGGAAAAGCATTATACAGAGTCTGCATATAAACATGCCACGCATGTAAAGACTATAAAGACAAAAGGTGTCCAGAAACTCACCGCTCGTGCAGATAACAAAGGTAACCATCCTCTGAATTCAAGAGGCCTGTGTTTCACCAGTGAAGGAACTGGCAACGGCACCCTGCACCAGACGCAGATGGAGAGCCCAGCATTCACCTATATAAGGTGAGCACGTTGACCTGGGGGCTCTACGAAAAAGCTGGGAAGAGAGAGAGGGACATTCAACAACCCAGACCATTAACCCCCATATTCTTTCACCTGCAGAAACCTCACTCTTCGAGTCCGACACACAGTGCGAAGAGGTTCGACCCCAGAAGCCAATCGAGTCCTGCACATCACTTTTCGAGTCACAGACAGCTTCCTAGACCCGCGCCTCCGTGGGAATCAGGTGAGCGTTACAGAGACGCAGTATCCCCTTTCCTATAACACCTTTTCCCCATCCTACCAGGTAGAATACCTGGAAGCTCAACCCCCATCCCCCATTCCCTCCCTTCACAACTAACACTTTCTCACAGACAGTTCATCGTGAGCGATATCTGACTTGCACCAGAGCCGTATACTTGACATGTCCCAACACCCTGGTCAGGCAAGGTCATACAATGACTAATCATTACACCCACCTGACTCCCATATCACACTTCCCCACACGGATAAAAGGCAGAGCACGAAAGCACACTGGGAGCGATGAAAAGCAGACAAGGAAGTAGCAGTTCCAAGGTGGTGATTTAACCCGAGGAGAAAGGTGGGGAGACCGGAGAGGGTTGCAAGGAGGGAAGTACCCTTGAACTCTAGAAACCGTTACTTCTACGAGCCTTGGAAAATGTAAGCCTATCACTGGGAACTGAAACTGAACAAGCCTACGATGTGCATCAAAAGTATCCGGAGACGCTCTCATGTCGATAAGCCAGGCTGGGGGGAGCGATTGCCGCTGTGGTACTGTCCTTGGCTCCTGCAGGAAAGTCGCGCAAGTAGAAGCAGCACAGCCATGAGTCGGAGAACCCGATACAAAATCAGCTTGTGTTTGAACCAAGGCTGCAAGCGCCAACAATGTACAAAGAAATCCGCTAAAGAACAGTGTTTGAAGCGCATGCGTTGAGAGGCGCGAACAAGTGGCAACTAAAGGTGTGAATGTACTGGAAAAAGCCAAACCAGATACCGTGTATAGAGTGGTCTGGCGCCACGTGGGTGCTCATTCTAAGGTCTCTGTTAGGTATATAACTGAATGGCAACTGCATTGTAAAAAAGGAACTTTGTATCAAAGGGGTCCTGTATCGAAGTAGTCCTGCCACGCGCCAAGCTAAAGTGTAAAGTGAACTGCAATTGGTCCGAGACTGGCTGAGGGGATCTGGGGTGAGGCACCCGAATCACATACTTGTAAGAAGAAAATAACTTACTATTTGTTTTTGTTTTGAACATCAGGCCCTCTGAGGCAAGAGACTTTGATGAGAAAAGAGGCTTAGGGGCGGAAGGCCCTGATGCTGCAATTGCAACAGTGTCCACATGTCCAGAAAGCCAGAGTGTGTGCTTGATTCAAGTAAACCACCTTGCCCCGTACTGAAAATGTGGGGAAGGGAGGCCAACGGTCTGAACATCCGGACTTCTCATTTTGTGAACACTTCTTTCTTTTTCATGAACATTGCCCGTCTCTGTTTGTAAAGTAGCAGTAAGGATTGGCAAAAGGTTTTTTTAGTATAGGCCCTTTTCTTTTGACAAGACTCCACTAGGACTGCATTATTATTTGATGGTCGTAGCTTGCTCCCATCTGTAGATTTAGGTTTAGATGGGAGTTTTTCACCCCCTTGTGAAAGTTCAATAAACACCCTTGAACTGTGGTCACCTTTGAACTGTAATCACAAATCTAGGTTTGTTTAGATCTGCCACTTTGTGAAGCATAGGCCTCTCCCCCACCACCTGTAAGTCTCAAATCCAGGTGTGGTTAGACTTGCACCCGAACTACATTAAAGCATACAGTACGTATACCTTTCACCACGTCTAAACATCCATGCACTTTAGAATGCAGCTATGGCTATGCCATTCTGGTCTAGCAGCGCACATAACAGTCCACACAAAAACCTGATGTACCTCAACACCTCTGCTACTAGCAAACAGCGACTACCAATGAAAGAAATTCGATATAGCTGGGCACACATCGAATCTTAAACAATAGCACTCTATCCCAAACCTCCAACAGCACCCACCCGCGTGCCTGACCTTTGGGCTGCTTAGCGGAGCCTAGCCAGCCACCCAAGTCCTAAGCCGGCAAAACTCTTAGAACCCTCACCACATTAACTGCGGTTACTGAGGGCGTTCCAACCACAAATCGCATTGAGGCCATACAAATGGGGAAGGAGCGCCATTATAAATAATCAAATACATGTCTGTCTTCGATAGCATGCCTTCCTTACACAACCCACGTGGTGAAGACAAATAAACTATACCAAAAAGGCAGATCTGCATGGTGGAGAGCAACAGCTACAGGACTTTTCTTATTCCACAAGCTGGCACCCTACGAAGTTCTAAGCAGAAACTCAAGATTGGGACTGATGAACCGATAATGTCCTGGTGTCATGCCTGGCAGTCTGACTGCTCCCGTTCTTAAGTCTCCTTATTCTCATGGGAGACGTTTCGCTTACAAGACAACCAAGCCATTCTATTCTAAGTGGAGACTGTTTGATGTTTTACCAGGAAAACCGCATTTACACTATGCACGCTGTTAGTCACGTGATTAGATTTCCTTCACGTGATTACTCAGTTACGTTTATTAGCAGCGTGTATGGCTACGCTCGCTGCTTCTGATCGTGTTTCTTGAGGCTAATACTTCTGTTATCTGCGTCCTTGCATACTTTTGCATTCATTGCTGCATTGTGTATTCCACCCGCATGATTCCTTCTTGCTGCCTTCACTCAAGGAAAATACCGGCAGCAGGAATCTCATCAGGATTTGCGTGCAACAGCTGCTGACTTTGCAGCCATTTGTAGCTCTGTGTGTCTTTTATACGCGGCGGCTTTTGGATACATTTGGAGCTGCGCGTGTGGCTCTCACACACTGCGGTTTTCCTGGACTTCATTATAGCCACGCGTCTCTCTTACACACTGCGTTTTTCCTGGATTTCAATTGTAGCCGTTAGTATTTTTTATAAACGCAGTGGTTTTCTGGACGTTTGTAGCTGCACGTGTCTCCAATTCACATTGGCTTTCCTGTACTTGTTCGGAGGCTCGCGTGGTTCCCAGCTGGATTCAGTTTGAGAACTGCATGACGGGTCCCGCATTAACCACGCATTATTTTCTTATACTGGAACACCAAAGTAAATTAACCAGATGTCCGTCTATTCTTTATTGTTTAAAGACTTTCAATTATAAGTTATGCTTATAGGTTTAGGCTGGTTTATATTCTGTTCTGGATGTCTATTGTTCAGTACCACTCCTAATATCAAGGACAAGGATTATCTTCCGTCAAACTCACATTTGTTGTCTTCACAAGTGCACAAGACTGGTAGACGCTATCCTGGGGTGCACCAACCCGATATCTAGTGCGACCCTCGTGCCGTTCGTGTTTAGATCCCATACGAACTTTCCCTCCTTGTCGTCGTTCTTCCTGGATTGCTTGGAGTTTCTGGCGGAACTGGTCATTTTCTTTCCACGTCAACAGGTTAGTGGTGTTGAACTTCTGAATAGGTAAAGGATTCAATAGCGTTACACATACACATTATATTTTATTTTCTCACAGGTTGGTGTATAATTGTTGCTCCACGCCCTTTCCAGGGATTCCTCTCTCTGGCTGTGAGTTCCAGTCAGAGAGTGACATCATTTGGAAGGTCTAAATTGAATTCACTACTCTCAAGCCGTTACTGTTTAGGTAAGGATCCGAGAATATCCTCATCCCTTGTATCCTTTAAGTGTTCATAGACCTGTATCCTTTATATGAGCCATAGATACTGTGTGCATGACACCTGGCTGTAGCTAGCTGGTCAGTGCACAGGATGGTTCAGGACCACTTCTGAAGGCTTGAAGGGGCAGGATCTTCAAGCGGTCGGGACTGGTCGGGCCCCCCAGCTGAAGGCTCGAAGAACGACAAGAGCTTCAGAGGATCGAACGGGACTTCACCTGGACTTGGTTGAGGCAATGCTGGATGTCAACATTGTTTTCGGGTGTTCAGTGGGCTGCGTAGGGCTTGGCTCCAAATGACAATCTGAAAACGGCTGCTGGTCCTCCTTCTATATTCCTTGTCCTATCTTCAATTCGAGACGGGGTCGCCCCCCAACTCACCAAAGGAAAGGATCTGCACTACTCAAATTGGCAAAGGGCTATCCAGTCATGGACAGCCTCCTGCCCACATCTGCCCAGCAGCAGATATATCCTTGGTCAGAGTGTGGATTTGGACTAGACGGTCGCAGGCCCCACAGCTAGCCACATGCTACATCTCCACTTTGGGCCGGAAACTCGGTTTTGCCCAGGAAAGGGATTACTTGATAATGCATTTCCTGACTTGTTGGCCAGGAAGAAGGCCGAAGGACACGACCGAACATGCGTAGAACAGCCAATTTCAGGTGTATCATACTCTAAATGGCATCATGCAGTAAAAGTGCACACAAGAAAACTGAAAAACGCGATAGACGTCTATGTACTGCCACCACAGCCTTATTGGGCCTCATCAGTGAGGTGCTGTGCCATTACAAGCACAGTGAGTAAAAGCTCCATGTCTGGCTTACCCTGTGTAACTTAGGTTAAAACCCCACATTCCTAAAAATATACAAAAAGGCCTGGGGGGGGCTCTACCGAGAGGCTCGGCTTCACCTCACTGAGGGACCCCACCCAACCAGGCCAAAACACGTGTCTGGGTTCCTGTTGGTACTTTTGTTCAGAGGAGAATTGCAGAGCATTTTGGTGCTGAACTGCCACCGTGGGTGGGACCAGACTGATATGCAAATTAATATTTCTCCTATGTGAAGGGTGCAGAGAGCAAAAACGTGGTTGTAGACCCTCCCGGGAGGAAGAAATTCCGTAGAACAGGGTATTTGACCCATGTTCGTTCTCAGTAGAGGGGCTCCCACACCCTTGCCTGATTTGTAAAATGTCGGGTTTCACCCTAAGTGACCGCGGGTAATCCAGACGTGGACCCCTTGCTCACTGTGCCTTAAAGAGGTGCAGCTTCACCTCACTGAGGTCGTCCAACCAGGCAGAAACACGTGCCTGGGGTTGCTGTTGGTACTCTTGTTCAGAGGAGATTTGCCTAGCACTTCAGTGCTGGACTGCCCTAGTCGGAGAGACCAGACTGATATGTAGATGCACATTTCTCCTCTGTGAAGGGTGCAGTGTGCTAAAACGTGGTTGTAGACCCTCCCTAGTGGAAATAACATGCATAGAACATGGGGTTTCACCCATATTTGCTCTCAGTAGAGGGGCTCCCACATACTTGCTTAATTTCTGATCCAAAACACTTTGACACGTGATTATGCAAGTGAGACCTGCATAATTGATTTCTGGCGCATGCATGATATGTGCTTCTCAAGCACAAGTAAAACTGCAGGGCAAACTGGGAGCTAGACGTTCTGACAACTTCAAGGGGAAGCATTTGGCATGTCCCTCAAGGGCAAAAATAACTATTGTCAAAGCCAATGGGTCTAGCTTTTCAAAAAAACAAAAATAATTACCCTCTAATTTTTGAAAAAGAGTATTGGCTTTGCCAATGCTTTTTGGAACCCTGGCAACAGTTTGAGCTATAAAACAAAGAAATTATTTTCTGTCATGTGAGATTTCCACCAAACCGCTAGATGGCAGCATAAAGCAAACGTGTACAGCTTTCACAAACCATAAGCTGCAAACTATTTTTACATGCTAACAGGGTTTTCTTGCCTACCTCACTCCTCCAGTTGTGCATCTTGACATACCTCTGTATGTGTCACCATGCTTTGTACTGTGATTTTATATTTGTATAGCTGTTTGCATGCAGGCTGAAGACGTTCATGCACAGATTAGAGTTTCATGAGACGTGGTGTCATTCTTTGACTCTACTTTCTAACTAGGGCTGCGCCTTGATAGCTGGTTGTTGCTCTCGTCCCTCAGTCCTCAGGTTGTGTATCTTCAGACCATGTCTAATGTGTCCCTTGGGTTTGTTTTATGAATTTTGTTACCTTGTGTAATCTGCACATCTCAGTCCCCATCCTGCATCGTAACACGCGCTGCGATTCTGTGCCTCAGTTCTTAGGCTGTGCATTGATAGCTGGTTATTCATGTATTGGGTATTTACCATGCACCATAAGGAGTGTGGGGGAGAGGGGGATTGGAACAGGGCTGAAAAAACAAACAGTCCGACTAGACCTTGTCATTCGGATGGTGCAAGTGCAGTAACCAGAAGTGCGGGAGAGAGGGCAGGGAGGGGGAGTGCCAGGCAGGGCGGAAAAAGGGCCCATGGGTTAGGCGGGTTATAAGGGGGGGCCAGGTGGACAAGTGCCAGGGGAATGCAGAGAGTGCAAGGGAAAGAAGGTCCACATCCTAAGTGTGGGGGACGGGGCTGGAAGGCCTAAGAGGGGTGCAGGCCCAGCCAGGCTAATGCAGGGGAGGGAGCCTGGAGGGCAAGTATAGGTTAGGGGGGGTATGGGGGTCAGGGAAGACCAAATGCAGGGGTAGACTGGTCAAGGGGGCCTGGTGCCCTGTAGGAATCAGAAGGCACTAGGCTGGCAGTCAAGAGGCAGAGGGGGACTTTAGCAGGGGAGGGGGAGATGGAAGGAGTAAGAGTAAAGGAGGGTCCTGCGAATCTTAAGGAGATCTGTCTCAAGTCTGAGAGGGGCAGGGAGGCCATTCCAGGGGGAGGGACCTGCGGAGGAGAGATCTACACCCCCCAACCCCCACTCTCTGCTTGGAAAAGCATCTAATCTTCATAGTTGCTGCTAGAAGACCAAAGGGCTCTAGCAAGGAGGCATTTAGGGAGAGAGATTTGGATGTTCCGGGGTCCCAGGCCCCAGAAAACGTTGTGATGTTGCAGAGGGTATTGAACGTGATCCTCGCAGCAACCTGGGGCCAGTGGAGTGATTTTGGGGCTGGAGAGATGCGGTCCCTGGGCTTGAGGCCAAGGATCAGTCTTGCAGTCCTATTCTGGATTAGTTGAAGGGGGCAAAGGGAGGAAGAGGATGTTGCAGTAGTCCAGACTTTCGAGGACCAGAGCTCTGGAGACATTGAGTTTCTGGGGGAAGGTGTGGAAAGGATGAATTCCTCTGAGGATGTGCAGCTGAAAGTGGGCCTTCTTGGCAAGGTCCATGAGGAGAGGAGGAGAGAGAGGAGTCGAAAGATGACCCCACAGTTTTTTGACTCACAGGAGGGTGAGGGCAGGGGGCCCATGGAGGACAGCCAGAGTCTGCAGGAAGGAGGAAGCTTGGGACCCAATGAGAAGGATCTCAGCCTTACTGGCATTAAGGCAGAGATCGTTGGCCGTGCACCAAGCCTGAATCGCAGACAGTCACGAATGCGAGAGGAAGAGGAGGAGGTAGTGGAGGGAAGCTTGAAATAAAGCTACGTGTCGTCCACATAACACTGGAAGTTCGAAGAGAAGGCAGCGGTCAAATGGGCTAGAGGGGCAAGGTAGATGTTGAAGAGCCAATGCGAGAGGATAGAGCCCTGAGGGACACCACAAGTGGAGAGTGATGGAGGAGAGAAAAGGGCCCAGTTGAACCCGTGAAGGTCGGTCAGAGAGGAAGGAGGTCGACAAGTTCAGATCCAGGTTCCCGATGCCAAGAATATCACAGAGCCGATTTATAAGGGTGGCATGATTGACCATATCAAAGGCAGAGGAAAGATCAAGAAGGATGAGAATGGAAGGAGAGTTGGAATCGAGAATAGAGAGCAAGTCTTCATGGGTGTTCAGGAGTGCTGTTTCCGTGCCTCGGGCTGCTCTGAAGCCAGACTGCTGGTTGTGGAGACAACCAACAGATTCAGTCTGGTGGATAGGCTGGGAGATGGCCAGCTTCTCAAAGAGCTTGTCCAGGAAGTGGGTAATGGAGATAGGGTGGTAGTTAGCTGGACAGCAGGGGTCAGCAGAAGGCTTTTTGAGGAGAAGGTGCATGCAGAGTATCTTGACACGCTCTCTGGTTCTGTGCATCAGCTCTTAGGCTGCACATTGTGGTCTGTGTACCTCAGTCCTCTGCTTGCATGCAGGGTATCATGACAAGCGCTGCGATTCTGTGCTTCAGTTCTTAGGCCGCTCATTGTGGTCTGTGTACCTCAGTCCTCTGCTTGCATGGTTTTGTTTATTGATACTCTATCCTTCTCTCCATATTTTCCTCAGTCCTTAGGATGTGTGCTTTTCTGCATGATGTTTGGAGAGGGACCATATGATATGATTTTCCAGAAGGGGGACAGCGTGGCCTTAGCTGTGCAGAATAACGTGTCCATCCCCAAAATTACCAGGTAAGAGATCTGTCTACAGCTATGCACTGCTTCACTTGCTCATTTGGGAACTGTATAGGGTGCAGTGGACTGAGTAGAGCATGTTTGATAGTTGGGAAGAGTGCATTTGATGAGGGCCAACGTGTAGTAGACTGTGATGCTTCCATTTGGCAGACATTGGGCTCAGTTTGGAGTGGTGAGCAACGAAGGAATACTGGACTTAGAGGTGCTTTGGATTGGGGTGGGTGCAGTATTCTGGAAAGGATGAAATGTACATTCAGGGGAGTTTGCAGTGAACAAGCATGGTTGTGGCGGACATGGGATGTTATAGGCGACGGTGGAGCGCACAGTAGACTGGAGACGATGCAACAAGCAAGGGAGTGCGCCCTGCAGGGAATCACTGTAATACACCGAGTAGGGTTAAGGGCATAGGGCAGGACACCTCTGAAGTGAGACCAGACTTTCGGTAGCTGCCACACCACATACGCGTACCTTCTGAATGGGGTCCCCTTGTGGGGATAAATACTGTAAATACATAGTCCCAGACATGACATGTCACTGCCCTTGATACTGAGAGGCTGGAGCTGGCTTCAGGTTGACACAGTGCATATCAAAGGTTGTTGGGATTTTCCTGTCTTTTGTTAGTCCTGCGACCAGGCCTCCTTTGGGCCCGTTTGCATCAACTCAGATTAGTATGCAAAGCTGCCACCAGCAGCTAACTAAGGACGGGGCGGATCCATGGAGCCTTTGTTAGTTAATTAGGCTAGCCATGGCAGGAGGACGTTTTTTTTCCATGCGCCTTCAGAGATGCTTTGATATACTCTTGGCTGTCGGATCCCAACTAAATATGACAGAAGGGGACGGCGCCTGTAGGCTGTGTCCACACAGAGTACACAGGTCTTTGTGTATGTCGTGCTGTGTGCCTAGGTAAATGTGTGCGGATTAGCCCCACACACTTCCCAGAGGTTCGTCTACCATCATTCAGTTTCTTTCAAAATAAAAATAAAAAAAGGCGAGCGCTCACCCACCATGCGACTGGTCGAATGCCTCACAATAAAAAAAGCACATTTGTAAATAAAACTAACGTGAATGATGAAATAAATATGAAGACTGGAATAATGAATAAATACAATGTTGAATGAACTAACCAATTTAAATGGTATACATTTTTCAAGTAGTAACAACACTAAATAGTACCAAAAAAAAGAAATTGTGAATAAAAAGTGTCACTAAAAGAGAAAAAGCTCTTGACCCCTCCATGCCCCCAGCCACCATCCCACTCCATTCTCATTACTGAACATGCAGGTAAGAACTGCCCGCACCGCCCGAACATCTTCAAAAACACATTGCTGTAACCTGCTTCACATTTTACTGCATCAGTTGCATACTTCCACTTCCCATGCACTTACTTCCAAACTAAGGAACATCCATCTCCTGGAGACTCGACTGGAGCCTTGTGCAGCAATAAGTTTCCATTAAAAAAATTCATCTGTTGCATAGGGTTACTCATGCTACCTAGGTCAGCGCCCGGCTCCTGCATCCACAAGCTTTGTAAGCCAATACCTGATGGGGGCCAGAATTGTCTTTTCTTCTTTTGCTTCTCTCTCGTTACGCTGGCTCTTTCTATGTCTGTGCCATCAAGGTTTTCTAAATGTGGGCTATATCAGAGGATGTTTTTGGGCTGTGATCATTGTTCTCTTTGCCTCAATTGTCTGGGCCAAGACCACTTGTAGGTTCTGCATGCGCTCTGTGATGCACTTTCTTTCAGGGATCTCTGCTTCACACATAAGCGGTGTAATGACTTTATCTGGTGAAGAAACCTTCATGCTTGAAACCTCCACGCTTTAAGGGCATGCCTGAGCACATCTGAAATCCATCACATAATCATGCACAGACTATTTTATAGCACCACTTAAAAATGTACTAGAAAAGGAGTATTACTGGCAGGGTATATTCTCACTTTTCATGATCACCATGATCTATTTGATCCATTATCAAGGATTATAGATGCATCCCTACTACCACAATCAGACACCTGAACTGTGAAGCCCCTTGCACCTTCCAGATGTGCTTGTTTCTATCCTACTTTTAGGGCTGCACCTATAACCTCACCTTTTTTGCCCTCTTTGTTTTTCCTGCAGACCATGGTCTGGTTACATCTGGCAGGCGCACAGTATTCCACTATCCTGACAAGCCTTGGATACGACCAGTGCGGTGGTGATGGGTACAATACAAGAGGAACATTAATGTGGCATAACAAAGATGAAAACCTCAGATCATCTCTATTCTGTTTTGCTTCCTCACTCTGCCCAGTGATATGTTTGCATGCATCACCAGGCCTGTGCGGTTATTTGGTCCTCGTCCTGTACATCACACCAGCAACTCCAAATCAAGCTGGAGGGCAAGGGAATGCCTTTACATGACAAATGGTTTGTTGCACAGGATGAAGTGTTTATGGTCTCAAAGGGCCTCTGTTTATTTTTCTTTCCAAGTGGCCCTCCCCCTTTGCATTTCTCTGAAAAAGGACAACCACGTGTCAAGAAAAACAAACATGTGATTGGTGCCATGAGCACATCATGGAGGGGCAACATCTTGTGCTTGATTTGCTCTACAAGTGTTCCTTTGCCTTTGACAGAAAGTCAAAGGGGAAAGTTTGAATGTAAATCTAAGCAAAGACAAGGAAGCTGTAGGTAGAGTGCATGTGCCACATGATATGATATGGCATTTGTAACGCGCCTATACACAAGTGTTTCAAGGCGCGACGAGGCAGGGGGGGGGGAACAAGGGGAGACAGACAACGATCTTACTAGGCCAGGTGTCATTCAGATCGCGCAAGTGCAAGGGTAGAGGGGAAGGGAAAAGTGCATGGGGGAAGGGAGAGGGGAAAGTGCAGTACAGGGTTATAAGCATACAGGAATAATAACAAGGGCCAGCTGGTGGCAAGTGCGAGGTAAGTGCAGACAAGTGCTGGGAAGGGGGGCTGTATGGATACAGACACAGTCCCGTAGTGCAGGGGTTGCCATGGAGGCAGTGCAGGGGAGAGTGGCTGGGCCGAGAACGGTGAATGGCCCAGTTGCAGATTCAGTGCAGTTTCAGTAGTATTAGCAGGGGAGAGGGGGAGAGAAAGCGGAGGCAAAGAGGAAGGTTTTGAGGTGCTTCCGGAACCAGAGGTGGTTCTCCTCAAGTTTCAGGGAGGTAGGAAGGCTGTTCCAGAGGGAAGCCCCTGCAGTGGAAAGAGATCTGCCCCCAACTCGTTGTTTGGAGAAGCGGCTGACCCTGAGGGAGTTGGAGGCGGATGAGCGAAGAGCTCGAGAAGGAAGATATTTAGGAAGAGAGAGTTGAAGGTATTTTGGCCCAAGGCCCCAGACGGCCTTGTGGACAATGCAGAGGGTTTTGAACTTGATCCTCGCAGTCACTGGGAGCCAGTGTAGTGATTTCAGTCCTGGAGAGATACGGTCCCTGGGCTTGAGGCCAAGGACAAGTCTTGCAGTCCTGTTCTGGATGAGTTGCAAAGAGCGGAGAGTAGAGGCGGGCAGATTAAGATAGAGGCTGTTACAGTAGTCCAGCTCAGAGAGAACCAGGGCTCTAGAGACAGTGAGCTTCTGGGGGAAGGAGAGGAAAGGAAGGATACCTCTGAGGAGGTGTAGCTGGTAGTGTGACTTCTTAGATACGTCGGATATGTGAGGAGAGAAGGAGAGTGTGGAGTCGAAGATGACCCCAAGGTTTTTTGCCTTGCAGGTAGGAGTAGGAAGAGGGCCCAGAGAGGCCGGCCAGAGAGCAGCAGGGAAGGAGGGAGTGGGAGTGCCGATGAGTAGAATCTCAGTCTTACTGGCATTAAGATGCACATGCACAGAATTACTTACTTGCCCCGTTTAATTCCTCACCATTTGCGAGTGGCATGTGTTAATGTTGCGGCCTGCTTAAACTACAAGTACCCATGTGCCTCTGTAAAAGCCACTTGTTATGATA
The DNA here is from genome assembly GCF_040938575.1 of Ambystoma mexicanum. Lineage (NCBI taxonomy): Eukaryota > Metazoa > Chordata > Amphibia > Caudata > Ambystomatidae > Ambystoma > Ambystoma mexicanum. The sequence goes on along the minus strand of NC_090931.1, from coordinate 1,466,162,870 downwards.
CGGGCATAAGCCAAAAGAAAAGCTTTCCCCAATGTAGTGTTCAGACAGCATATGACCACTTCAACAAGTAGAGATACTATTATCCTGCCGACTAGAAAGTTTACTACTTTTACCACTTAGACGTTGGCAAATCATTCAACCGTGGGAGCCTGGAGTTTGCAAGGAGGGAAGTACCCTTGACCTCTAGAAACCGCTATTTACACAAGCCTTGGAAACTGAAAAGCCTAAGACAAGAAACTGAAGCTGAGCAGACCTACGCTGTGCATCAAAGGTGTCTTTGGTGTGCGCCCGTGTCGATAACCCAGGCTGAGAGGAGCGATTGCCGCCATGGTACTGTCCTTGGCTCCTGCAAGAAAGCCGCGCCAGTAAAAGCAGCACAACTGTGAGTCGGAGAAACCGATACGAAACCCTGTTTGAAACAAGGATGTAAGCGGCAACATTGTATGAAGAATTCTACGAAGAACTCTGTTTGAAGCGCATGTGTTAAGAAACGCGACCAATTGGAAGCGTAAGGAGTGAATTAACTGTTGAAAGCTAAATCCGATACCAAATACAGAGTGGTCTGGCATCCGTGGTGGTGCTCATTCGAAGGTCTGTGTAGGGTATCGAATGAAATGAGAAATGCGTTGTGAGAAAGAAACTTTGAATCTAAGTGGTCCTGCGACAGGTCTTACAAAAGTTGTGCACAATCGAAAGTCTTTGATAAGTATAACTTTACAATTTGTCTGAATTCAGCTGAGGGAGACTAGTTGAACCTGAAGACGGATCTGAACCCAGCTGAGGGGTTCAGAGGCACTTTCTTTTGTTTTACACGACTGCGCTAGGACTGCATTCTTTATTATTTGATGGGAGTAGCTTGCTCCTATGTTGGATTTAGGTTTAGGTAGGCGTTTATCACACCTCTTTGAAAGTTCAATAAACACCCTTGAACTGTGTTCACTTCTGCCTGTCTTACTTTGATACCATGCCTTCCTTAGAGTTGTCACACACCAAGGATGTTACAAGATGGCGCTGAACACAACAGATGCCTTAGAAATCTCCCAGTTGCATGCCAGAGAGAATGAAACCAATGCCGCCATTGGCAACACTCAGAACAAATCACTAAAGAGATAGTAAGAGGAAATGAGAGCAATACAAGTATAAACAATCTCAGAGAAGGAGACCAAGAAGCCTCGAAGGTAACCAATAGGGACCTTTTTAGAAATCACACCAGAGCCTAGGGGCATAAAAGGGGCTGCGTCAGCTGACCTGGTGTCTGGAATTTGGAAGAAGCAGGCATACCTTGCAAAGCTCCTTTGTTACAAGGGGAGACTGCTGGAGACCAGAAGGCTGAAAGAAGTGCTGCCTGGAAGAACACTGGGCATGCCTGTGGAGGGCTACTTAGCCCTGGAAGCCCTGGAGGAGGAATGGTGACCAGAAGGTCACAAGCGCCCCATTTAAGCCTTTGAGGGGGGATTGGAAAGCCAGGTCCAACTGTTTTTTACCAGCGACCCCTAGGGAAGGGCCGAGGCCACTGGCAGGAGGGCCAGAGAATATCACCTGCATGAAAGTACTCTGAAAAGGAGAGAAATGCCCATTAACCCTGAATCATATGTCTTGAGCAAGACCTGTTGTGAATCCGGAAACCCAAGGCATGCTGTTAATCCTCAAACACCAAGCCCTGAGAATCCTCAAACACAAGGTATGGGAAAAGGCTGGACGAGAAGCCTGAAACACTAGGTCTGGGAATAGATCTGTGGCAAAGTCTGAAATGCCAAGGTCTAAAGTCCAAGATAGACCTATTGGGAATCATGATACACTAGGTCTTGGAATAGCAATGCTGTGAAGCTGGAAACACAAAGCCTGGGAAAATACCTGATGAAAGCCTGATGCACTAGGTCTGGCAATGGCCCTGTGACAAAGAGTGAAACCCAAGGTCTACAAGAGAGAACTATTGTGAATCCCTGTAGCGAAGGCCCATAGAATAGACATTTCTACCCCACGCAGAAAACCGAAGACGGGCAAATCCTTTATGGTCAGGAGCCTTCCACACATCCCAAATCCAGAGTTTGATGCTGAAGTTGTGGCTCACTCAGCCTCTGTAGGACAGTGGATTGCTCTTCACCTGGAGGTATGGCGGTCGGTACCACAATATCCTTTCACCATCACAGAGAGAACACAAGGATCTTAATTTCCACTGACTCCCTGCCCGCCCTTCTCTCTCCCTCTACAACAGTGGGTGTCACTACCTTTCCAGGAGGATGTATTCAAGGGCTTAAGCCGCAGCTCATTGAGTAACTTTCAACTTAAGGAGCGTTTCAAGGGCTTCTCCAGGTTCTTTACTATGCAGAAAAAATCAACTTATCGAATCTCAGGACTATCTTTGACCTTTCCCTCTTCAACCACTCCATGAGGAGAAGTTGAAGATGATCACAATCTGCTTCAGATCTGGACATTCCTGTTCTCTGGGTACTGGGTCGGTGCTGTATAGCTCCAGGATGGCTAGCTGCATCTGATCTCCTCCCCATGAATACATCTGGCTTTTGTTGGAGTCTCAGTACCACCTCAAGGCTTTGACACTGGATCATAGCATGGCACAGACAATATTTACCAGGGTAACAAATGCTGTGGTAAACTCTCACAGGTTTCAGGAAGTCCACATCTACCACTACCTGTTCGCTCCCCTCTGGAGGCTTCTTTGATTCTCCAGACAGTGTTGCAGACCCTACTTCTCCAGCATGGGTTCTGCCATGGATTCACATGGTCATGAATATTCCCTGTCTTCAGGTTGGGAATCCTCTGTAAAAGAAAAAATCAGTTTTATTGCTGAACTGTCTTTCTCCTAACAACCAATCACTGAGCTCTGGGTCATACTGCCCCCAGCCAATGACTTCCCTCTACCTAAGCCCCTCCTCTGGCAGCTATCTTCAGATTTTTACTGCACGTTCAAGTGTTGGGAGTCCTTGTGCTTAGCTCTCGAGCTTTTACTGTGTTTTTCCATTTTTGGAAGAGTTAAACTTATTTTTCAGTCAATCGAGCCTGTGTGCACCATCGATCATCCTTCCGACTAACAGGGACCTGTTTTTCTGTCTTTTCAGTGCCCCTCAAGGGCGATTTTCGTCGAGTTTTCTTCTTGGAGTATTCCAGAAGATTCTTCAAGCCTACACCGCTACGATCATGTCGGATGAGAAGGACGCTCCTTCCCTTTTCAAGCTTTGCTCCGACTGCGGTTTGCGGAATGTATACATGGACGACAAGCATTCCCAGTGTCTGTACTGCCTGCACCCGACGTATAAGGAGGAGGATTGTGCGTTTGGCTGTTGCTTCACGAGGCGCACGTTGAAGGATTGCCGTAAACGGCTGCAAGAGTGGCTGCAGGACAATACGTCTGCACTAGGTGGTACCCAGGGGCACGCCTCTCCTGGATCTGGGAAAACTGAGCGGGCGTCTAAGTCCTTTGAGGGCGCCCCACCTGTGGGGGTCCGACAAAAGGCCAAGCACCACTAGTCTGCTACCGTCGGGGGCGCTGCTGCTGCGGGTCTTGTGACGGACAGGGCACGTTCGTCATCTGCATCGATCTCCAGTCAACGCTCTGGATCTTCATCCAAGAGAAAGTCTAATCACCCGGGTAAACTGAGAGAGAACCCTGAGACGACCAAGAAGAAGGCCAAACAGGATATGGTGTCTGGTCTACCCTCATCGGAGAAGGCCAAAGGGGACCGAGTGTCCGATCCAGCCTCTAAGGAGAAGGTCAAATAGGACATGGTGTCCCAGACGACCGTGAAGGCCAAGCAGGACAAGGGGCTCGGCCTGTCCGTGAAGGCCCAGGTGCACCAGGCAAAATCGTCACCCTCGAGGTGGTGCCATCGCTTACGAAAACAGTAGGGATAGACCCGCAGGATACCCCACCGACGGCAAGGGTGTCCCTTCCTCCCAGGAAGGAGGCTTTGATCGAGCCCATTGAGAAGACCCCGGGGAAGAGGATGCCGACCATCTTCCCGAGGCCGACCCCTCTGGACTCGAAGGGTGGGGGAGGGGGGGGCGTTGAAGGCCTTCAGGGCACGGACATTTCTTCTGCTGATGAGGATCAACTCGTTTACCTTGAGACCGTCCATGAGGGCGATGATGACGACGAGGGAGACGGGGTGACGACGAGGATACCGTCTATGAAGGCGATGACGGGGAGGCCCCAGGATGATGAGGGCTCTGGCCCTACCCCTGCCCCACAAATGCTGCCTAGAGACCTTTTCAATGTACATCCTCTCTACCCTTCATACTCTGGTTTCCGAGATACAGCAGAAGAGGCCGGCGACGCCACCCGCTCCTCCCACGGCCCCTGTGCTGCCCGCCCTGTTGACACTGGGGGAACCGGCGATCAAGAAGAGGAAGAGGCACCAGATGCCTCCTTGCCACCCTTCGCCCCCTTCTCCTCCGCTCCTCTACCCTCCGCTAGCCCCCAAGGGAGACTGAGAGCGGGATGGGGGACCTCCCGTCTCCTCCGCCCAGAGCCTCTCCTCCGGACGAAATAGGATCTTTCTATGCAATGATCACCAGAGCATCTGAACTTTTCCAGCTCTTGCCGGAGGGAAAGAAGGAAGGCTTCTTATATCAGCGCCGGGCGGCAAAGAGGAAGACCATCCTTTCGGTCCCGCTCCTGTGCGATGTTTGGGATGAAGGGCTGGCTCTGATGAAGAACCCCTCTACAGTCCCAGCGAAGAGAGACCGGCTGGAAAAGAAGTACAGGGTGCCGGACTCTGCACCCAAGTGCTTACATTCCCAACCGTCACCGGACTCGGTGGTCTCGGCGGCGGCCAAGAAGAAATGGGCGATTTTGCTTCTGCAGCATCCACCCCTCCAGACAACGAGGGGATGAAGTTGGATTTGATGGGTAGGAAGGTTATCTACTCTGCGCGGCAAACGGCAAGGCTGCCAGTGCCATCGCTGTCGTGACAAGATAAGTCCGGGAGCTGTGGTTTAAGCTGGTTCTGCTCCTGGACTTCCTTCCCGACCACACAAGGGTTGAGGCTTTGGAGATTCTTCAAGAAGGCGAGGAGGCGTCGGACCACGCCATCACGATGGCCATGGACATTTCGGACGCGGGGTTCCGCCAGATGGGCAAGGGCGTCTGCCTTTGCCGTCGTGGCTGGCTGAAGGCCACCAACTTTCGACAGGAGGTCCACATAGGGGTTTTGGACATGCCCTTTGATGTGGACAACCTGTTCAGGACATTGTGGATGAGTCCCTCCAGGCCATATAGATGGAGACGGCACGTGCCCTCGGCACGCTACAGCAACGACGGCTGTCATTTCGTTCCTCAAGTGGGAAGTCTAGCCGGTCATTGAGGGGTTTCGGCGGGAGCTCTTCCTCTTACCACAAGCCCTTGCGTTCCTCAAACCAAACAGGGGCCGCTCCAAGACCTTCGGAGGCGGCCGCCGTCATCGTCTGGGACCACAAGGCGGCCCGTCAACCTCCAAGCAAGGCACAGTGTCATGCCTGGTTTCACAGTTGGAGGAAAGGATTGCGGCAATCCTAGACAAGGTGCAACGGCTGTTGGCACTGAAGATCGCCACAGTGAAGGCCATCAAGTCTCTTCTCGGCATTATGTCGTCATGCGTATACCTCATTTGACTCTGCAGGTTGCTGATGAACCCACTGCAGGAGTTCCTCGACGCCCATTGGGTCCAGGTGTCCGGAAGCTTCCAGGACAGGATCGCGCTCGACGAGGAGTTCGGTGAAGGCCCCGGCGCCAGTGTGGGAACTCAATGTGGTGCTGAATAGGCTCATGGGGGCACCATTCGAACCTATGCACTCAGGTCCGCTCAAGTTTCTGTCATGACGGCTTTCCTCGTGGCCATCGCCTCTGCACGTCGAGTAGGTGAGAGCCAGGCCCTGTCATGGAAGCGGCCTTACTTGACTTTTCATGAGACGAGGGTGGTGCTGCAGACGCACCTCTCCTTCATGCCCAAGGTTCCGTCCCAATTTCACCTCAAAGAGCCTTTGGTGTTACCTGTGTTTTTTCCGATGCCTTCGTTGCCGGCTGAAAGGACTTTGCACTCGTTGGATGTGGCTCGAGCGCTGACTACGTGGCCCACACGAAGAGTTTCCGGAAAACGTCTCAGCTTTTTGTGAACTTTGGTCCTGTGAACCGTGGGAAGATCCCGTCTAAGGCTTCAATTTCCAGATGGCTCTCCGGCTCTATCTCTCACTGTCGCTGGTTGGCAAACCGCACGCTGCCTAGCCGTCAGAGAGCCCATTCTACCAGAGCGATCGCTGCTACAACGGCATTCCTGTCTGTTGTTACCCTGCTGGACATCTGCAGGGCTGAGACGTGGAGGTCGACGCACACCTTCATGAAAATCTACTGCGTCGACAGTGATTCCAGAGTCGGCCAAGCAGTGCTGCGCAACTTGTTCGCTTGAAGGTGAGCCTGGTGAGGAGGTAAGAGATTTCTTCTGTTGAGCCTTGCCACCTCTCGTGGTTGTGCATGTGTGCACTGCTATGTATTCTTTATTCAGGAGCATGTGAATCCATGCCAGACCCATGCTGGAGAACAACAGTTACAGGTAAGTAACTTGTTCCATCTTCTGAGCACATCAGCCAATGATCGTAAATTGACTCAAATTATAACTCTTGCCCTGAATTTTATTTGCTACTTTTGGGGGCACTTTCTTGGGGAAATAATTTCCCTCCTTTTTGAGGATCCTTGCAAGGGACATCATTTAAGGGTTTCGGGGTACCAGCTGCTACTCCTAAACTTGCCCCTGCAATAATGCTTGCAACTTATGAAGTAAGCAATGAAATCGTTCAAAGTGCAGAGAAGTATGGTCTGTGGTGGAGGAGGATTACCTGTGGATTCTGTATGTGCACGGAGTAGTTTTGGTCTTTTTTTCACTCTCTACTACCATCACGAGGAAGCCCTGCTTTAAAATCTCATTACCTTTGCATGGTGAAGTGTATTGTGTCGCGGGCCGGAGGAGTGTTGGGGCTTTGGAGCAAGCAGCCCTATTACAACAAAGAACTCGCAAACTGTTCTGTAAATTTGTTGTATGTACTATTTTATACCGTACTGACTTTTTGTCTATTGCTGGTTCCCGGTTTGTGTCTTTAGCACTGTTTCCGAAGCGAGTTTGATTAGTTGTCTTCGTCATTGTTACCGATTGCTACATTTTTACACTCTCCTATGTCGTCTACAATAACACTCCGACTTCCTGCCTACAACCTCTGTGGCAACAGCATTATAGCTAACTCGATCCCAGGTGTTTCTAACCCGTTTGAAGGGTGCAGACGGTATAATAGCAGAGGAGCGGCCCCCGTGCTGGAACCTATAGTAAAAAGGAAACAAGTTAAAATTAGAGTTCTGCGAACCCAAATAAACAAATGATTCCTCAAAATATGTTGAGCCCTCTAATTTGGCAGAACTTGTGGAGCTGGCTGCAGAAGGCCTTGCACTTAAGACTAACACAAATGCAGCCACAGTTGTAAGCATAGTGCCGGTGCAAATCCACGAAGAAAAGGTGGACTCAATAATAATTGAGTCATTTGTACCCATGTGCTGTGACTTGGAGTCAGCACCTTATTCAGTTGATCAAATGGCAGCTGAAGACAACCAAGAAAGTGTCGAGGTGCACATGCATAAACAGGGTGCGCCTCAATCTACTCCGCTAAGGACGCCATTGAATAGGGCCAATTTATGAAGCATATTTGCAGTGATTCCTGCATTCATTCTGGCGATATTGACTTGGTTTCCATTCCGGATTGTGGCACGGACAAATTAATTGTATGTTTCTATTCTAATCTGGCATCAACAAGATGTCTTTAGGACAATGGGGTTTGACTTGATTGAATTTGATACCTTAGGAGCTGCAGACTCCTTTTTAGATTATGCCCCCCACCCCCAACTGGGTTGAAGTAGCAGCATCAGCAAGCAGTGCTTTTAATCAAACGGGACATCCAGCACTAGGTCAGTTATTAACACCTGGAATCCTGACAACTCGACCTACTTTAAATCAGATTGGTCGTGGCTGGCAGCCTCTATAAATTGCAACACTGAATCGAAAGGACTGTTTTTTAAAATATTTTGCTGTTGTGGTCATAGACTTTTGTACTGGAGTGTTTGTGGATATAAAAACATAATTAAGGCTTGCGGATATAAAAACATAATTAAGGCTTGAGAATCAAACGCAGTGCTTTCAGACCACCATATTCTGATGTTTCAGGAGACCATAACTTTAGAACCTTTCTATTTGGAGGGATATAAAACCTACTCTAAATTGGGCCGTGGAGGCCTTTTAGGCCGTCCATCTGTGGGGTTGGTAATTTCCATTGATCTGCACCTCAACATTACATTGTTTGAAATGTGCAGTTCCAGTGAGGGGCTGCTGCCTTTTGGAGTGTGTTTTAAGGATTTCCCTCTTGAACTACTATTTATTAACCTGTATTGGAAGCCAGCAAAGTCCACTTGTCAAGAACTTCAATTTGCAATAGATGACTTAATATTAGAGTGGTTGGGAAACGGCTATGAAAATAATATTATAGGTGGGGGTTTAAAATCAGAGTGTGTTGTGGGTTTGTCAACCTTGAACAATCTTGTAGCCAGTAAGAGAACGGCTTCATTGGATAACGAGGACAGAGGGAAACTTTGAGGCTCCTTTATAGAGGACTGGGACGTGATGTTTGCTTACCTATTGATTGGTCTTAACTATAAAAACGTGGAAGAGAGGCACTCTGTTCTCTTGGATTGATTATGTGTATGCCTCTCTGAGGTACAAAGTACATACTTTGAAAGTCATTTTTTCATGGTTTTTCGATTGTATTCTCTCGAGGAAAATAACATTGAAAAACAGGGGGTTGTGGGGAAGGGAATGTAAGCGGTGGGGGGACAGGAATAGAGTTGAATTAATTGGGGAAGGGGAGTTTGAGTGGGGATACCCCCCCCCCCGAGAAAAAACACGTTTTTTATGGGGGTTTTTGAGAAAGTAAATCAAACCCATCGAAAACACTAATGTTGAGAAATGAACATAAAACCTCTTTGAATATAAAATCAATTTGTTCTCCGTTAACGATCTTACAGAATTTAGTGATCATTCCACTATAGTTCTTAGAGTTAATGTTCCATATGCAGTCCATGAATTGTCTGCAATCTTAGCCATGGTATCTTCTGCTCCTAGGAGAAAAATCGGTATAGTTCCATTAGATTCTTTCCGTTCTTGATAAACTTGTGGGGATGTCGGAAGCTTATGAAGTAAATTAATTACTGGAAACCCTTTTGATTAAATAAATGTACTTTAAATAATTTTGAAACATTAAAAAACAATTGATCACAATTTAACGTTCATCTTTGGGAACAATGAAATTATTTATATTTTTGCCTAAAGAGTGCTGAACAACATGGGGTTGCTTTGTTGGTGTTCCCCTGGACACTTCTGTGTTGGAGATGCATGTACAAGCTATCGGGTAACTTGTAGGGCAGTCTTCGACCACTTGGAAACCTGAACGACTTATTATTTTTCTTTAAAAACATTCTTCTCCCTACTCCTTTTTTTGTATTTCTATTGTATATTCATTTTGCAAACTTTAAAATAACTATGGTTTTCCTTTTTTTTAATTAAAAAACCATGTTATTTTGTATTATTGATAAAGTTTTATCACATGAAAAAGGAGAGTGAACTGTAGGTGGGGCCATATAGGGTCTAAGAAGCGGTGTCTGGTCCCTGCTCCACATAGGGACACGAATATATTGTAATGGTACAAGTTTAAGGTTTAGGAGCACTAAAGTCATGACACACACCTTTTCTGTCTTATAATTGTAATGCTATTTCCTCCTCCCTCCACACCTCTATGCAATTTATTCCGGCAGTTAATTTTCTGTTCGTTTTCTGTGAATATTCAATCCTAACGTTTTTGGGACTCGGGATACGGTTGTTGTTCAAACACATATATATTTTTTCTTCCTCCCTCCACAGGTACTCGCAGGGGCTCAAGGAGCTGCTTTCCTCCATTATGACCGTGGACCCTCAGGCAAGACCCCACATTTCTTGGGTGCTAAATCAGGTTGATGCGCTTCTGCCGCTCAGCACTGGACAGGCGACAACCAGGATATGATGTAACCCGGGTACTGGCAATATAAGACATCACAGGGTACCCCAGCACATGGCATGACTGAAGAGTGGCCTAGCAGAATGTGGCAAAGCTGGGTGCATCGCTTGAGAAATGCAACGGTACAGAATGTTGTTCAGCTAAGGCTTCTGGCAGAATAAGGCATCTCAATTGGACATCCAGAGCCTTCGCAGGCCATTACATCAAAAGGAACTGCAGGATATGACGACATACAGCATATGCTGCATCACCTGGGCCTCCTGAGCTGGGAGACCTGGAAAGACGCAATATAGATGCACATTTTATATGGGGGTCTTTGCTGTAGCTTTGGCCCACTTTTATTCCTATTCCCGCGCAAGCATCTTTTGTGTCTCCTAATTACTTTCGGTTGCTCTCTTGCACCCTTCTTATAGGAGAGCTCCTCCTTATTGCCCATCTTCTTCCCTCTGTGCCTGTATGTGGACCTCATTCCGAGGCCAACATCTCCCTCTGTAGACATGTATGAATAATGAATTCATCCCCATAGCGTCTTTTGGAGAGGAATAGGTGCTCTCGCCCCCCTCGCCGCCCAATCTCTTGTCCTGCACTGCCCCCCATACTACCGTTGGAATGCATGATTACCAACCACAATCTTCCAAGCTCTGCCTAGTTTTCTAGTACAGTAGTAGGTTTCATCATCCCCCTTGCCTCTTGGATAAGTGCAGACCCATTCATCCCCTTACCTTTGCTGTATTTTAGGGGACCAGAGTTTTCCCCACATTCCCATGAACTCCCCCTCTACCTCTGGGATGGCTGCACGCCCACGCATTTCCATCCCCTTGCTCTTTCTTCTTAGTTGGCAGTCTTCCTGCTCCCTCACCCTATCCCTGCAATGGTGTGCTCTGGACATCTCCATGCACCCCACCCCTGGCTCTTTTCTGGGACCATTGGCCTATTCTTCCCAACCTACCTCTGGGATGACTTTAGTCCCACTATATCGTTGTGCGCTTCCCCTGTCGTACCTTCTCAGATTGCAGTAAGGCTGCTCCCCCATGCCCTGTGCCGCCCCTAGGATGAGTGCACTCCCACCATCCCCCATCCCCCATTCCCCTATCTCTGCCTTTGAGATGAGCACAGGGCCTGCTGTAAGGCTAATGTCTTTTTGAATTCAACATGAAGATGTTCCATTTTTATGTTCTATTTTAAATATTTCGAATGTCTCTGTAATCGTTGGTGAGGACTAGCCTGACCGCACTTGTTGGGGCCCTCCACTGACCACTGCTGCCTGCCATTAGTCTCAACGTGCTCTTTTAGGAAGTGCAAGAACTGTGAATATCTCCCATTCATGGAGGTTATGTCCTTCCCAGTTTGTGGTACCTGTTACTTGGTTTCATTCCTTTTATATTTGTGTTGTGCTGCCCATGACTTCCGGACCATGAAGTGAATGAATGAAGCCATTAAAGCCTTCAGTTTTTATCTGGTTGTGTCTTTTCTTTGAGTTCTTTGGTGTGTTTCCTAGTCTACCGTATGACAACCATTTCCCTCTGAGAATGAACTACGTCAAAGTGCATGTTCATTTGGATTGTGCCCACTCACAAAGGTCTACAATTATGTTTTAGCTTAACAGAGGAGAAATTACCTTTAGCTGATAATTGTGGTCAAACGCGCCCCCCACCACCTCCTACAGTGACGGAGCCGCATTCAATTGCAAGGTAATTCGCCCCTCAACAGGGGTAACACCAGCAAGCCCCCTGACACGTGTTTCTACCTGGTTGAGTGTCTTCATTGCGGCTGACATCCTGCATCTCTCTAGACACAGAGAGCAAAGGGTCCATGTTTGCACTGCTCTTGTCACAAGGCTAGTCCAGCAACACACTGCCAGGTATTTCTCCTCTGCGTACCAATAGCAACTACAATAAGTTGAGCATCCTCGGTGAGGTACGCCAGTGGGATAATGCCTCCTATTCTAAGTGCATTACTTCTTATGCTAGTTTATCCTCCCCTTTCCAGCTATATTTGAATCGGTTTCTTATGCTTTGTTCTTTTCATTGTGTTGGCCTTTCTACGTTTCTCTTGCATTGTCACCTGGGCTGTCTTTTAGGGAGGGAGTCTTATAAATGTACACGCATGATGTGAGTTTTCCTGCCATAGACTGCTTGGATTCAGAATAGTTTTTAGTATTTAAAAAAACAAAAATGCATCCAAGTTTGAATATAGTGCTTTGTGCTGCAAGTCTCGTGTTTTAAGTGCTCCAGGCAGTGTTTTACCCAATTTAATGGAATTCAATTCTTCGACTTGAGAAGAATGAATGGCTGTCCAGGCCCTACTGGCTCCCAAAGCAACGCCTGCTGGTGCACGCTATTGTGTAGGAGCATTCGAAGAATAAGTAAGACATCAGCAAAAGGAGGCTTTCTCGCATATATTTTCTGATCATTCTGACACAGATATTTAAGGCAAGCAATTGTCTTGTAGAGGAAGTCTTGTGGGTGTCGACTCTGCGCGCATCTGTCATGAGATCCATCTATGGCCTCGACGGATTCACAGTCATTGTGCCCAGTCCATGGGGAGCTGATAAGGCAGCGCAGAGTGCAGAGAGCTACCACTTGATGTCTGTGTGCAACCCTCCGCAGGTTCGAATCAGCTCTTAGCCCGTCCAATGTCAAACGCCTGTTCCTATCGCACTTGCAAGTGCGCAGAATCCAGCATGAAGCGCCGAAAAGAAACTGGATATGGGTATTGTTAAAATTACTATTAGTTTGATCATTGCTGCTGAAGAAAAAAACATTCTAATGGATTTGTTCCACGCAGAGAAATCTTCCAGTGCCAGGCGCCTTTGGAGAAAAAAAACAAACATTTTTTCAGCCATCGGGGGACACCATATGGCTCTGTGCCAGCCCTGCCCGATTCCAGTGCACATTCACCAGATGCAACATCATTGGCAACATATATGAACCCAACGGATATGGATCCATTGGTGCCCGATTGACTTGGTTCCTTTTATTCCACAGGCTCCGTATGCTGCTCAGACAGCACTAGAATTTTTAAAAACATAATTGTGTCATGCTGAATCCCAAGGTGGGCATCAAGCCCTGTAGGGACTGCTTGTCCCCCACATAGTGTGTCTTTACTGACTGGGGGGTAGAACTAGATATTGTAGAATGTGGTTCATGTCCGTCCATACATGGTAAGGCTCTCTGGGAGCATGCTGCTAAAGTGTGCCCCTTTCTCCACAAAGGTGGGAAATGCACTTTCTCCAGATGTCCTGCTTTGGAGCACTTTTCCAAGAGAGCTCCCGTCTTCAGAGGAGACGAGGGTTGAATACCACTCAAAGGAGGGCTACCCCGAAGATTCCAGCTCACACATAGGTGACCTGAAGGAGTAGAAGATCAGTCCCAAGAAGTAGTGCTCCCCCACCGAACAATGTGAATGCCATTCTTCCTTCTCATCCTCCAAAAACAATTCAACACTTGTTCCAGGTATGGTGAAGATTCTTCACTAGATTTCCCTCCCTTGGAGGTATCATTCCCCACACACACGTGTTTCCAAGCAGTGAGAGGAATTCAGGCAGCAGATGTTGAACATCTTGCAAAGGCCCCAGTTCTTGGGGCTTTTGTCCCAGTGCTGGTGGTGGAGCAATGGCCCACCACGCTCGATCAAGATGGCGCGGGCACCTCTTTCGGCTGCAGCAGGCCTGCTGAGCTATCTACCTTCGGGATTCCAGTGGTCACTGTCTGGACGCTTCCCTCAGGTTTCTGCATATGTTAAGCCACACGCTTCCTTTCAACGGACTGTTGCAAAGGTTGTCGATACCCTGATCCTGTTCACTCCAGTGAAGCCAGTGGTCCAGTTTGACCACGGAAATTCATGATGAAGGTCCCCCTAAAGAGAAATCTTGGCCCTTTAACCCAGTATTGGCGGCTGGTTGTTCGCTACATGGTTGAAACCAGCTTCCACACCAGCTCTTGACCATAAACTTGCCAAAAAGCATTTCCCTGTCTGCACATATCAAGGTTTTCTGCTGGCTCCAAGTCGGCCACATTTCCATTCTTGCCCCCAGTTGGGTAAAACAAGAATGTGGATGGTTTTGGCTGAAAGGTATTCGGGTCTTGCAGGCTGGCCTGGCCTTGAGCACAGTGAATGATGCTACCTGAACCCTGGCCAAACATTCCCACTGTTTGTGGCATTTGATCTAACGCAGCAGAGAATCTCTTTGCAAGAGGGTTTCACTTCCCCTTTTAGTAATGGGAAGGAGAGGGTTCATCTGATCATCCAGTCAGGCCTTGATACAGTAGACTGTGTGGCTAGAGCCATGAGTTCAAACTGTTATCTGCCGGTATTCATGGATGCAAATGTCTGGGTTTGCACCTGATGTCCAGCCTAAACTCTTGAATATTTCTTTTGATGACAGAAAGTGGAGGAGTCTCGGGAGAAGGTCAAAGCCTCCAAAGCTATCCCAGAATTCCTAGGGTTGGCATCAATTTCCTCCAGGGGTCGTCCATTTTGGGGAATGCTCTTCTTTGCCCACTGTGGCATCGGTTACATGACCTCTGCATGCAAGTCTAGTAGGTTTCTCTGCCAAGCTTGGTGCAGAGGAGCATAAAGAGACGGCGTGGTCTAAGCCTACTTTCCAACTGAATCGGACTTCTACCAGCCGAAAGCAGGGAACTAGACACGCTTAAACCATGAAGAGCTACATAATCCCAATAAAAATAGTAGGGAGTAATACTACTCACAACTAAAAAGTAGGAATCGGCTGATGCTTAGGAGCCTTTCCCCTACTTCAACCTGTTATGCAGAATCCTGTGCAGTTCCCTTAGGGACCACTGCAAAAAGATTAAGACTACAGGTGTTGGCAGTAAACCCAATTGGTAGCAGTCTGCACCACCCAGATTTACCTGGTAGCTGTGGCTGAGCAGTCAGACTTCTCTCAAGAAGAGTAGGGCCGTATATAGAGCATACACAATAGGGCGAACAATACAGTAGAACAAGCAAATACTAATCAGAGCTTTGGTATTAAAAGTATATAATTATTTATTTGAAACACACTTTATGAAAATACACTGGCACTAATATATCAAGCAAGTTCAAACACAGTCACTAAGTATATACACCTCCCTAATTAATCGACAAGTCTAGGTTAAAACACCACTTATTAGCAAAACCGAGGTGAGCGCGTAACTTAGATGGCACTCCAATAATTCGTTAAAAAGGGAGAAAGAAGGCAGAGCATGGAAATAACTCATTACCAACACTTTTAAGAAACCACCGCAAGTCAGGAAAGGCAGGGTCTACTGTAGAGCCAAAGTTCATAGACCAGGCCCACTCTTAGAGAGAGCAAGGCTGGATGTGCCCAAGATCACACAGTGGAAATACACTCATAGTCTTTGCAGAAAATGTCAAAAAGAGGTTGGACCAGTTCAGAAAGGCAAAGTTAGAAGGTCTGGGGCCAACCCAGTTGAAAAGTCAAGGATTTACGGGACACCTTGGACAGTCCGTTGCAAGGGAGGCCAGGCGGGACACAGTACCTTAAATGGTGAGAAAGCTCCAGCGGTGGCAGTTGTTCCTGGCAGCGGGTACAAGTCGTGGCTTTGACCAGAGGAAGAGATGATCTCGACGAGGAAGAAAGCTGGAAGTCGTTGCACTGCCAGGGATGAAACCAGCCGCGGAGTTCCAGATTAAAAGGTGCGTCCCTTTTATTCGCGGTCAGTGGTGAAGCGCGGCTATCCGGCCGCCGGGGTGCTTGGCACGGGCGATTCGACCACGAGACGTCCTGGAAGGCGAAAAAGGCAAACTGGTTGGTCCCACCAGCTCAAAGGGAAGAAGACTCTCCTGGAAGAATATGTCCTCTGTCGTTGGGGAAGTGGTGAGTTTGTTACAGCAGGGCTCCACCGGTGGTGTCGTCGTTGTAGATGGCTCAGCTTCTCCCCTCTTTGGATTCTTTAGGTCCTGTGGTGACTTCTGAAGTTCCAGTCCCCAAAGCCCTGCTTTTATGCAGACAAGCCCCCATTCAATAGCCTAGCTGTCACTCAAACATGCTAAGTGGTGAGCTGGGCGGCTCACCAATGGGCCAATCAAACAAGAGTGCGACTTGAGTTGCCCAGGCAACGCAGTCCAGGGTGCCTATTCCCCCTCCCACACACCCCAGACAGAGTGGCACCATTTGGAGGGCTTCTGTGCAGAAGCCCGCCAAAAAGTGGAACAAAGGGCTCGACTTGGGTTAGCGTTTCAGAGACGAACACAAATGCCATTTTAAAACAGAGTTCTGGCAAAAAGACCCGACCGGTGAATTAATCTGTCGCTATTTTTAACATTGCACCAAAAAGTGGTGTGTTTAAAATCAATGGGAAAATCCCATAGGGAATATTCCGGTGGGAATATTTCACGTGGTAACCACTGCCACCAGCCAGAAACTCGACAAAGGGGGACTGCACAGTGCCCCCTTGGAAACAGACCCAGGGGTGATCTAATTACCCCCTTCCAGTACTTCCACAATATGATGGTTTGTACTGGTTCTGTTCACAATTTGAGACTAGTAAAGCCAATGTTGACTTTACATGCCCTGTGAGACGGTAGTCAGTCCCAGGGTATGGAGTCTATACTGGGGGGTCACTATGACACCCCTGTGTTACTGCACTGAGGGTGCTGTGTAACACACATACCAAAAACACATGAAGCCCTATGGAGTAAAAGACCCCACAGCCCATTAAACACATTCTTTTTTTTAAATTTTCTTTTTTTATATGTTTTATTGGTTAATCTCAGTTAAACCTTAAACATTACTTCCTTAATCCTTTCCTAAGGTCCTTCTCCCTTTATTAAAAGCTTCTTCAGACGCTACAATCCAGTCCAGTAGCTGGCCAACTAGCTGATTGGTTAATTACTCCAATCTATATTTAATTTTCTTTCAGGGTCCAAACCCATCTTCCTCCTGATTCAGTTTCAAATTTTCGACGAATTTTAATGCGTTGAGAGTTTTTCCAGTCTTATCAACAGTTAGGAGGCGGTCCCAATAGTCTTCTTCCGTCTCCCAGTTGATATCCCTTACATAACTGCCCATATAGTTCTCTCTTTTTGCTTTTAGTGCTGGGCAGATTAACATGACATGCCTGATCGTTTCTAGTTGATCCTTGGATTTACAGAATCTGCAATATGCTGCTGATTTTTCAATTTGCCTTCTTTTCCATTTTAGTTCTCTGCAGTGCCAGATGTTTAGTCTGCAGCGCAACAGGTCCCGGTAATTCTGAGATGGAAACTTCAGCAAATACGGCGGTAATTTGTTCAAGCCTTTTTTTTCCCAGATAATGTTATAGCATAATTTTCTTTTCAACCTTAGGTTCTGGGTTTCCTCCCAATCCTTTTCACGGATAGATCTTTTTGCTTTGTCCGGGTTGTTCTTTAGGGTATCATCGGAAATGTTTACTTGTTCCATGTAAGCTTTACATCTTTCTTTCCAATTTTTAAGGATCTCATCTTCATTTACTATATCACTCTGTACTAAGATTTCAAATGGTTTTGGTGGTTTATCCAGTATGCACTTTCTGTACAAGGATAGAGATTTCCAGAGTGCAACTGAGGTCATCAATTGGAGTCTGAGCTCTGTTCTTATCAGTTCCACAGGTATTGAAGTTGGTAGGCGCAAGTTCTTATGCCACAAGTACGCCTCACAGAGATTCCAGACTTTCCATCTTAGGGATAATAGTGCCTCAGCACCATAAGTGATGACTGCCACAACTTTCTGTTTATAGAAGGTTACGATTGGGGTTAAGGAGTACTTCCCATATCTACGGTGTAGGCAAATCCCTTGATTTGTCATAGCCACTAGTTTTTCCTGAATTAGGGTATACTGTGCCTGTTTGTTGCTGTTTTTATTCATCATTATCCCCAAGTATAGTGTCGATTCTACTTCTTCCAGTTTTTCATTATCTAATGACCATGTCGCAGTTTTACCAGCCAATTTTCTTCCCTTGCTTGAATTCATGGTTAAGATCATAGATTTCTTCACGTTCATCTTCATGCTATTTTCTTTTAAGCATTTATTGAAGGCCGCTATCCGTCTTTGTAGGCCTATTGGTGTTTGATCTAAGAATACTGTGTCATCAGCATATAGCATCCATGGTATCTCTTTACCATTTATCCTCGGCGGGAATCCTCGAATCATTTCTTGGGCAGTCTTCATATCGGCCATATTTAACACAAAAAGGAAGGGGGCTACTGCACAGCCCTGTTTGATTCCTCTGCTGGTATTGATCTTCCTAGAAAGTCCCCCATTCTTTGTAATTTCGACCTTAATTGAAGTGCCAGTGTATAATGTTCTAACGGCTTCCAACAGGTCTTTCGGGCATCCCCATTTCCTCATTTTTTACCACAGATGTTCTCTATTAATTCCATCGAAGGCTTGTTCGAGATCAATAAATGCTAGGTACAGTTTTTTTTCCCAGCCAACGTATTAGCCTTTAGCAAATTGATCAAAAACAAGTTCAAGGCGGTGCCCACTCCACTCACAAAGGCTGTCTGTCTTTCATCCAAGATTTCTGCCTCGGTCGCCCATTTATTTAGGTCTCTTAATAGGAGTGATGCAAATAACTTGCCAATTGAATCTAGAAGCGCTATTGGCCTGTAATTCCTCGGGGTTTCCGCGGGCCCCCTTTTTATATACTGGCACAATATAAGCCTCCGTCCAAGTGGCTGGAATTTGTTTTGTTTTCATGATTTGTTGGAATAGGGCGTATATTACCTCTGTCCAGTTCTCACAGTTTTCTTTCAGTAATTTGAGATTCCATCTGGACCTGCAGCTCTGGAAGTACTTATTTTGTTTATCAGCATTCGGATATCATCCTTATCGACATCCAGAGCCCAAGGTGTAGAATCCGAGCTATCTTCTATAGTTTTTCCGTGGGTTTCCCCTTCATATAAAGCAGTATAATGCTGAAACCATTTTTCTTCTGAAACTTGATTAACATCTTTGGCCGATAGATTAAGATCCCTGTCATTAATTAAGTCCCACGTACTTCTGGCATTGTTGGTAGTTATTGCAGCTAGCATTTTTTCTGCATCCCTTTGTGTTCTTAAATAACGAGTTTGTCTCAACCAATTTTTATAAGTTTGTTGA
This sequence comes from Ambystoma mexicanum, assembly GCF_040938575.1. Classification (NCBI taxonomy): domain Eukaryota; kingdom Metazoa; phylum Chordata; class Amphibia; order Caudata; family Ambystomatidae; genus Ambystoma; species Ambystoma mexicanum. The sequence goes on along the minus strand of NC_090931.1, from coordinate 1,466,143,708 downwards.
CTTTTCCTCAAAAGATCCTCTCTCTGTGTGCTAGTGTTCCTTTTTATAAGTCTTTGTTTTGATCTATATTGTTTCCTCCTTGCCACTAGTTGTTCATCATAAGTATGTTTTTTCTTAGTCTGGATGCTTTGGGTGCACTTGTACTTGACCTCATAGGCTTCCAGGAGCCATTTATATTCAACCAGATCTTCATTTTTGGTTGTAGCATCTTTATACCCTTGCACCAGTTTTGGGATTGCCTTTGTTTTTATTCGCAGACGGTTTCTTCCCCATGAGACCTCGGTTTCCATTCTTTTTTTCGTCTCTCTGTCAGTACGTATTTTCCACGCTAGTTCAATTGTTAGCAAACAATGATCGCTGTTAGTTTGTTTTGCTATTGTAAAAGACTTTATTCTCTCCAGCGTGTTCCCTCCAACAAAGCAGTAATCGAGGCAAGCTCCAGCTTTCCGACTGCGCCAGGTATTGGCCCCCAGCAGATCTCCCTTTGTCTGGCCATTTAACATCTTCATCTCCCGGATTCTCATTTCATTCATCCATGCTTTTTCTTTTCTTAATAGATGTTCTATAGCTTTGATTTTACCATCTTTATCCAGCAGTTTGATGTTTAAATCGCCGTTTAGTAAGATCAATTGGTCATTTTCTTCCGTCATGGATTTATCCATGATAGATTTCAGAAAGAGTGCTTGTCCTGACATATTCCCACTCCAGTAGATGTTAATCAAGATCATTTGTTTTGGGCCTTTCAAATCATCCGCTTCAGATCTTACTTTCAGGATTTGCACATATGGGTTTGGTGTCAGATGTTCTACTACTTTTAATGGGAATTCCAGTTTCTTTAATATCATCAGCCCTCCAAATGGTCTTCCCATAGGCCCCTTTCTAGCTGGATTGATGTAGATTTCATAGCCCTCGCATACTGGTGGTTCACGTAGCCATATCTCCTGTATTGAGATAAGATCATATTTTGCCAAGAAGCAATTATCCTTGGAGAGCAAATGTTTAAAATCTCTTGTGTTCCATGAGGCACAGAGGATCAAGTTTTGCTCATTCTCCTTGCTCTACTGCTCCTTCTTAGAGTCTAAGGCGTTTGCCATCCATGACCAATCCCCTGCCTGGTTGTCTGCTTTAATTTGGTTGTTCTTTATCATCCTTGGGTTTTCCGAATTATCCACTGTAAACCTCAGGGCTTTCAACGTATCTTTATTTTTTTTAATAGATACAGGGCTTTCTTTTTGTTTTTATTCTTTTTTGCTTTTATTCTTTTTTGCTTTTTTCATTCTTTTTCTTCAATATTATAGCGTCTGATTTATTTTTTATATACTTTTTCCCAGGATCTGTATCTCCATTTCTTTCTGAAGTCTCATCTTTTGTTTCTATTCTTTGCCCCATTGACACTTTTTCTTTTTTCTGTCTGGTATCATCATCTAAGTCCTCCAACAAAAATCCTCTTTTTTTGAGAGTATCCGTCACCTCCAAGAGTTTACGCTTTATCTTCTTGGACGTCAGGTGTAAAATAACTTGGTCCATCCTCTGTTCCTTTGGGAATTTGACTATTTTTATATCCTCAGTTGATATCATCCTTGGTGGTAGGACTTGGTTGCAGAGCTCCATGACATAACTCCTGTTTAATATCACCCTTCTTGGGCCATTTAATGCTGTTTCTAGTTTTAAATAGCATCCTTTAAATAGTATGGATTTCTTTGGGGGTGATGGTGACGATGACCGTTCCCTTTTTCTTTGCTTCTTTGGGGATGTTGGTACCTGTTTAGATTCCCTTTTCTTAGCATCGTTTTGCTCTTTCTTTCCTTTTCCTTTTAGTTGTGTCGCTTGGGGGCTGTCCTGAATCTTTCGATCTTTAACCCCTTTGGTCGCCAGTTCTTTTCTTCTTTGTTCCATTGTTTTGAATTTGGTATGCTCATGATCTGGATTCCATTTAGTTTCCACGGGTCCCATTTGTTTTCCAATTTCACTACTCTTTTCTTGGTTGATTTTTTTATCGGACTTCAATTTCTTGTCTTTCTTAGAGTTATCAGTTGGGTCCAGTGTTTCCCAGTTATCTATAGTTTTCCATTCTGATGCGCTGATACTGTCCCAGTCTTCGTCCTTACTATCGTTTCCCATCAGCTCGATGAGATCACTAAGATCTCCTTCTTGTTCCTGGTCATCCCCAGTTTCCTCTTGCATTTTCTGAGTCTTTTGTCCCCCTGGTCTCTATACAATCTAGGTCATTCATATTCAATTCTCTTCTCGATTTTTTAGCACACTGAGGATTTTCTCGTCTGGGGGGCGTTCTTAAATTTCTCACAAATGCTATTGAGCCATTTACAAGGGGTTCATTCTTGTTTTTTTTCCCCTTTTCATTTGTCATTTTTGTGACCTCCTTCCCCTTTTGCTGCATCAAGTCTTTCGATGTAATCCCTGAAAAAATTGCAAAGGGGGATGGTTCCGATTGAGCCAATGTCAATTGATTGGTTGGATTGCCTTTATCCTTTATCCTTTACCTTCCTTCCTGATGGAATCAGAATCACCTCATAAAATTGTTGTTCCTTTTGGAACAGTTTCATAGGGTACAGTTATGCCCTGCTTCAGTTTTATAGGGCCATTACCTTCTTTGGGTTTAATATCGTTCTCGGTACTTTCTTTCCTTTGGCTCTTTTCTTTATGGAAGCTTCTCATCCATTTGCAATCCTCTAGAACAGCTTCCATCAGCAATGATTTGTCAGTTGCATCGCGTCTAGCTAGATCACTCAGTCGAGTTTGCCAGATTTGAGTTAGTTCTGCTTCCTTATTTGTTCGTTTAGTTAAACTCTGCAAGGACAAAGTCATTTGAACATGTGTCTCTTTTATTTGTGTGTTACTGTAGCTCACCTCTTGGACAGAGTCTTTGATTGCCTCATAGAGCTTTAAGAAGGGGGCCATTGTAATGGATAACGAGGCCATAATCACTTTTTCAATGTGCTCCATGTCTTTTTCTCTTTCAAACTTACAGGCTTCAATTATTACCCGTGAGATTTCTTTTATCCATCGCTCTCCTGAGGATTTATTTACATCTTTAAAAATGTGATCACTGCTTCCGATCTTTCCTGTTTGTTCCTTTCTAACTGGTACTTTTTTCGATATATCTTCCAGTATATCCCCTGATAGAATTAAGTTATCGTCATCTGAGGGTGGCATTTGGCTCCCCTTCCTTGATGCCTTAGGTCCCCCATCTCTAAGTGGCGATGCAGACGGGTCATTGATTAAAAAAGGAGGGCTTTCTTTCGCTCGATCTTTATCCAGAGCGTCCATTTTCTCGTTTATCAGACAAACTTCTTCTTTTTTCACTTTCTATTTTATCAGTCAGTATAGAAATGTCATTCATGATTTTATTTGCAAGACCTAAGTTGCTCAAATTTGGGGGTGCAATATCAGAAGTTCCATTGGTAGTCATTCTTCCGATGGAAAAGCCCGCTCACTGTGTGGTCTAATATGTGCAGCTTCATGCATATTATTTACTTCGATGAGACAGTTTTCTGGGTGACTTCCTTTTTCCTTTGTAGCATTTCCGGCCAATGGACTTTTCTTCCTTAGGGGACTAATCTTTTCTTCCCGATAGGGTTGAAAAATCTGTGGTTTCTTGGATTAACTTTAATGGCATCCCATTTTCCAATAAGCTTTGCTTTTTTTGGGGACTGGTTTCATCTTCCCGATTCGGTAAAAAAATGTATATAGTATCTTGGGCTGTCTTTGTTGGTATTTCATAGTCAAATCTCTCTTTCTGGCCAAGGGATCCCATTAGGTCTTCTTCCATTTGTCCCAATTCAATTACGTCCTATTGGTCTCCTTGTTCACATGATGCTTCCGCTAGTTGATGTTCCTTTGTAGTGCTATCCATGGCACAGCTGGATTCTCTTATCGATGACTTTGATGATTCGTTTAGTCTCATGGGTGTTCTTTCCTCCGATATCAGTTGGCTTAGGATCATGCCACCCGCATCGTAAAGTGGTGAAGTCGGTTGTAAATTTTCTACTTTACCACTTACATTCTTATTTTGTGAATGCTGTTCTTCTCTAGAGATATCTATAAGACAGATCTGGTCTATGCAATTCCTCTGACACTCCCATTACAGGGTATATTGGAGTGCCCTTATTCTCAGCTTGTAATATCTTTAGGTTGTTATAGGTTTCCTCCAGTGTGTTTCCCGACACTAGGCTAGTCATCTTCAATCGTACATCGGTTGTCAGCACTAAGGTAGGATCCTCTCTTGGAGTTATTTCAGTAGGATCAATAGGGGATTGTTCCATTACTTTTTCCTTGCATATGTCCCCTATCACTGTATTAACTAGGATAGTTGTTACAAGAGCTGCAGGCAATTTTAAGCTTTCTCTTGCAGTCGGTATAGTACAGGCCATCGGTAATTCAGGAGAATTTGGCGCCAACCATAAATTATCGATTCTTTCTGTTGACTGTGGTTGATTCGTTGTTTCCAACACCTGCTGACTAGCCCCCATTGATAAGCTTTTTCGTTTGTTCATGCAAAATGGGAGACGACTTTGTTTTAAAGTGATAGTTTTCGAGGTTTGCTCCGGGCTCCCATTCGCCTCCGGGAGTGAAGCAAATCTTTGCCTTACCTGCAGGCGTGCTCTTAGTCCAGCCCCTTGTGGATCCCTTGGTGTTAGAATTGACTTCATGATAACGGGGATCTCTCCGTTGAACTTCGTTTCCGTGGCTTCCTGGACTTTCACCTAATGACTTGGTGATCCCTGCAGAGGCAGAGCCAGCAGCCAAACGGCTCAACAGCTGTCGTAATCCTCAGTAACGTTGCCCTTTGCGCGCCGGGCTTAGCGCCGCAAGGGTTTCTGGGAAGTGGACTTATAGCACTTCCTGTAGGCGTGGTGAGGGGTGGGCAGGGGGCGGAGCCACACAGTGCAACGGCGCACGCTCCTAGACCGCTTCCTTCTCCTTTACTGTAGGCAGCAAGCAGCGTTACCCACCACACCTCCAAAATCCTTCAGAGATCAACAGTTTGTCAGAGGGCAGGTGAGTGGGGGTCGCAGCCACAGCTCAACAGCTGTCGTAATCCTCAGTAACGTTGCCCTTTGTGCACCGGGACATTCACAGTCAAAGGACATTCTCAAATTATGCCTAAGAGTGGGAGAAAAAGAGTCTCACTTTTAGCAGAAGAAAAAAATAAACCCCAAAAATCCAGCAAAGCTGCTGGGGGGGACTCACTAGGTTTGGGAAAATTAGCCTTACCAGAGAATTCTCCCTAACACAACCCACACAGTGCCACAGATATTTTCAGGGATCAAAATAATCCCATGTCAAAATCTCTTATCTGGGGCCCTGAGTCGGTCCAAGGGGGGGGCAGTATTTGTTGCATGTTAGGGAGTGGCAGCTCACCTCTTCCGATGCCTAGCCTTAAAGGTTGTCTCACTGGGATATTGCCTCCTGTTAATTCAGCATCCTCCAACTTGCTCATCCCCTCTACAGATACCCTCCTGTTGGAAACGGTTATTCAACTTTTTGTCAAATGTGCCTACGAGGGCAAGGACTAAGTTCTGGTACTGAAGTAAGACAGGACCCTGCGTCACCTCTCTCTGGAATGGATTCTGTCTGCCGCCTTCCTAGGAAACGGTCATCAAAGTGATTTCAGTCAGCTTTGCTTCCCCCGGGCCTCTTCTTCCAGGTGTATCCAGAAATATACTTCAATGTTCACATCACAATATTATTGATATAATAATTCAAGTTCTGTGTGCAAGCTATTTTATATTCCTCAGTGCCTCCCCACATCTTGTGACTTTCGAAGGAAGGGCGTGTCCCCCTTGAATCCCATGACTGCAAAGCCAGGAGGTAATTTGACATCTCATGTTATGGAGAGGCACATTCACATCAATAGTTTCTATAACTTCTGATGTTAATGAACGAGTTTAATAAAATAAGATCACTGTATTCTGTGGATCTGAAGGAACAATTCAAAATGTTAAATGTTTGTGTGATCTGTATTCCCAGAGATAATTATTTTTCCTATTTAGGATAATTCTTTTTCCATTACACACCAGGTCATTTTTAGATGGGTTACAAAGTAGTATTTTTATTGACAAAATGCTTTTTGTTCCAAGTTGGTAAGACCTTCCGGTCTTACGTTATGATTTTTCAAATGATGACATTTTTTATTTCAAATGCACACAACAAACTTTCTTCAGTTTGACAAGAATTACAAGTCAAATGCTGATTTCAGGCAGCGGATATCACTGGCGGTGAATGGGAACTGTGCTTTTTTTGCTCCATTTTACTGATATAGGAAGCTCAACATGACTTTTATTTGATGTAAAGATGGGCCTGTGACAAAACAAACAGTTTGAACAAGTCTTGCTCAGCATGCAATTCTTAATTGAACACAATAACAGCCTTAACTCACGATCTGGGGTCCTATGACAAAAATGCCTAAGATTGGGGCTGTTGGAGTGAGGTGAATCCAGATACTTGTTCAGGCATGTTCCATTTCAAGTTAAATAAAATACAGTATTATTCATAGTGGGGGACCTGCATGGCAAAATACAATGGAACTTTGAATCCTACTTCTTTTCTTTATTACACCTCACATTTATTTTTATTACAATTCACAAGTTCACCTGTCATTTATAATTGCATTTTATCATCATTTAAAGGAAAATAACACATTTTAAAATGACAAGTATATTTTCTCTACAAATGGAATCCGAATTATATAAATATGCTGAGAAAAAGAGTTCTTTTTATACTTCAGGGCTACTAAAAGAAGTGGTCTGGTATCCAGGTTGAGTTCTTTTGCTGATAAACACGCTCCAGATGCGCCAGTCTTAGTATTTTTGTACATGTGGCAAAAATTCCAACTTCCATATGCATTTCTCTGCATGTCCTTACATACTGATGAGGCAAAATAGTTCAAGAAATACTTGATTTTACATTGGAGGTGAAATCGGGGCTGTTGCACTGTAGAAAGGTCCTGTTTAAATATGCAGTTCTCAGGCATGTCTTCATCATTGACAAGCCAATCTCTGGAATGTATTTTCAAGCCCTCAGAAATGGTTGCTGTTTATTTCTTGGGTGCGCACGCATTTATGTGCACATCTCATTTTATAAGGGCTCTCTTTTCAGCATGGGAGCGAACAAGATGTGCGTTCCAACAGGGTGAATCATTTTGTGAATGGCGCCTCTTGCTTTTTCAGAAAGACTTTTCTGTTGTCCATTTAAGGAAAACTACCTGTGCTGCATTATTTCCCACTGTGTAGAGATTCTCCAAAATGGCTTCAGCAAGTCAAAAGGTTGTGCCTGTGGTGAAATGTACTATACCCCATAAATGCTACAGTGATGCAAGTTTCTATAACTTGGTGCCTTTGGGGCTGTGAACTCACAATTATTTCAATTCCATTACCCTCCAATTTCGGGCCTGATAGTTCTAAAATCTTTGGTGTCCCAAGCGTTGAAGTGTATTTTCCTACCACTTCTGGATCTCCACTGTGTAATAGTCTTTATCCTGAACCTCTCCCTGAGCACCTCTTACCCTCCCTATTGTCAGAACATGGGGCTCAGAGAAGGTGGAGCATTTTGGAAACTCCTTTGAAAATGGAATACTCTCCCCTGTGACCAACATCCCTCGGAGGGATTTTCCAACACCCTGTCCGACTGCAAGAGATCCCCATCCCTGCCGCACTCCAACCCAACAAGGACACACTCTTATGATTTCAACAACACCACTGACGCTGTTGGGCCAAGAGGCAAGATATGCCAAGCAATAGTCCAATGCAAAGAGAAACACTTCAATGCCATCCCCTTATGCACTAGCAATACAGCCCACCTCATCCAGCCAGAAAATAACATTTGAGAAACCTGTATGCCCCAAATTCATCAGGAGGATCCGCACATACAAAGCACGTATTCTGCCCTACAAACAACGGTCTATTTCAAAATCCCCAGGGGATAAACATATTGACTATGCCTTCTGGCTCTAAACCCTTTGACCTGGAAACAAATCAGCAAGCCAGATAGATAGGAAAATGGACTGCTTACAAAAACCAGAAGCACATGGCCAGAATCCAAAATGGCCATCAACCCATAAATCTTTACCAACCGCCCAGTTCTGAACTGCAGGACAGTAGGTTATTGCAATGGAATACCTAATCAGCCCAGTCAATCGCAGTACTGATCCCGGTCTCAGAATAAAAGGCGACCTGCGTGTCCATTCTGGGTACGAAGCAGGACTGCAGATGACTTTCTTTATCCCATCCTCGCAATGTTCAGCTAGACCATTCCTAAAGAGGAAACCCGTTGCAATGCTGTAGATAAACCTCTAGGCCCAGTAAACGTGATTCCAACCCCCTCCTAGTTGTGGACTAGAGTTAATTAGAAAGCTATGTGCATGAGGGTAAAAAAACCCACAGGACATCAGTCTGCTCTGCGATTACCCAACCATCATCCAGTCCTGGATGTCGACTGCCTACCTGAAACGGAACCCATCTAAGACTGAATTTGTCCTCCCTCACCCCCCAAACCCTTGAACAAACAATTGACCAACAGTGGCTCAGCCATATGAACCTAGAAGAAAATCCTTGGGCTTCACCATTGGCAGCAGCCTGTCCTTTCAGAAACGCATAGCCAAGAAGGCCTAAGTGGCCTAGTTCTAAATCTCCACCCTTCGCAAAATCAAACCCTTCATCCCGCCACAAGACTTCCGGGCCCTTGTGGTTTCGTACATCGATGGGGAAATTACTTACTGACTTGGCTCTCACCTGCTCAGTTGGAAATGTGATCGATCACTCTCGTCCTACATGAACCTACATTGGGTTCCTCCCCAGGTCAGAATGGTGTTCAATACTGCATGTATCCTCTACGATGTAGTCATGAGTAGCACACCAGCATACCTGGAGGCTAAGCTCTACACATCTGGTGGCACACGCTCCTCGCACAGCAAATCGACCAAATCACCCGCAAAGAAATGACCCGTAAACAATCCTTCTCTTGTCATGCACCCACCCTTTGGAACTCGGTCCTGGTATCTGCTTGGAATTCCCCCATAATTCTCCCAATTCTCTCAAAGCATGACTTTTACAACACCTGACCAAGGACTAATCCCCATGGATGCACAGACCGTAACTCAAAGTACTGAGTACTTTTAAAAGTTGCCAGCCAATATGCTGGCTACTCGCACTCTGTACTGCGATCTGCTTCTCTCGAGCAAGCTCTGTGCTTTAAACAATAAAATAAAATAGAAAATGCTGGTGATATGTTCTAGAGACTGTACAATACATAAGAGTACCTGAAGGAGACCAGTATCCCTAGTAGATGAGGAATCTTGGCACCTTAGTTTAACCAATCCTGACATTTGCTTCGATTGTTCTGAAGGAACAACGTATAGACCAACTCCTAGACCCCATTTATTTATTGTATTTGTAAAGTGCTTAGACAAGGCCCGTAGGCATAAATCCGCTAAGACAAGACAGACAACAATTAAGGTAGAGCAAAAAAGAAAAACGGAGCCAGACTAGTGCGCAGAGACAAACGCCTACGTCATGGGTTCAAGGAGAATCACTAACTTTCATTCAAAGAGTGTCGTTTTCAGTTCCTGTTTTGAATTTGGCAAAAACGGGGCAAGCTCTTAGATCTGGCAGCAAGGCATTCCAGCATCTGGGGGCGGAATAAGGGAAAGACCCCTGAGTAACTATGGTCAATTTGGACTTGGGGAATTTGTAATAGGTGAGAGTTATTAGAATTGAGTACTCTACGATCCGGCAGCCAAGTAAGTCTGTTGGAGACATAGCGTGGGCTCTTGCCATAAAGGCACTTATGCTTGATGCAGAGCGCAGCCAATGCAGAGCCCTCCTTGCTCTTGATACATGGTCTGATCTGCGCAATCCCTTCACAACGTGTACCACATTGTTCTGAATAACGTGAAGGTGCGAGAGTTCGCCTTTTACCAATACCTTGGAGGAGACGAGCACAGTACTCGAGTCTCGCCCCAATAATTGCCCTGGCGATGGTTGCACACGTTACAGGGTTAACCAACGGGCTTCCTTGTGCGAGGAGTTTAAGATAGTATGATGTGCTGGAGTTGAAGCTGTTAACATGTGCCCTCATATTCAGTTCCTGATCAAGAATCATACGCAGTGTTTTTATCTCTGGCAGTTTGGCAATGGTGCAGCCTGTGATCTGAAATAGCTGGTACTCATTGCTGAGTTCAAGAAGCTGGGGTGCTGTGCCAGCAATCATAAGCGCCATCTTCAGGTTAAGTGCAAGACCGTTTTCAACCATCCAGGATTCAATGAGGTTGTAGATGAAACGAACAGTGATGGTGTTTTTGTCATGATCCCCTGAGAGTGAAATAAGGCACTGTGTGTCATCAGCATAGTTTGCATAAACCACTCCTTTTGCATCGAGTGTTGGTGAGATACATGATCCCTGTGGCACTCCACACGTAACTAGGCATTCAGTTGCCATAGCATTTTCAGAAAAGTCTTTGGCTTTTTGGTCGGAGAGAAAGGATTTAATCCAATCTGCTGCTTCAGTAGAGAAAGAGGCCGAATTTCGTAATCTGGACAATAGTATTGAATGGTCCACCAAGTCAAATGTGGATGACAAATCCAGGAGCATCAGAAGTGCAGTGCTCCCTTTTTCGAAAATAGAGCACATTCATCCCAATCCCAGCCTGATAGTTTGTTTTTGAAATGTACCTCTGTGAAACGACGAACGCTCGTAAAAGGCCTGTAAACTCTTTCTACCGAAGACGTTGAAAGAAAGGTGGACTAAATGGTGGGCAGCCTCAAACTGCTGGACACACCCTTGCTCAGGGTACCCTACTTAAAAGGTAAGCCTGGTTAAAAAATCTCTGGGTTCAAACCCGAAACTCAGGCCTCTCTAACAAGCCAGTGGAGAATTACAACCTTTTTGGAAAATCGGTTGATGATGCCCTAGAGATGGCAAAGAAAGAACACGAGACTCTGAAGTCAATTAGCAGAGATCATGGCTAAATCCTTTCGGGGCCAATCCTTCTCCTGCTTGCCCCAGGGGCAATAGGCCCATGGAAGAACTCCTGGTCCTCTCGTCAAGGCTTCTCTGGTAACTTCCAATACCAGCAAATTGGCTCTCGTAGGGGCAAGGGTAGAGTCAGAAACTCTACTCCTGGAGGCTCCCCGGCCTCGACCTCAAAGTGACTCGCCGGTTAAGGTCCCCTCCCACACTTCTCTTGTCAGGGGTTGCCTGTCTTCATTCATCCATGCCTGGGAGGGTATCACTTCAGATCAGTGGGTACTAAAGAAACAGATCAGTGGGTACTAAAGACCATTGCCCATGGGTATTGTATCGAGTTTCTCCGACACCTTGCTTCCACCCACCGAGAAGCAGACGCCCGTTGCCAGAACACCTGCGCATCCTGCTGGAAGAAGTTCAGGTCCTGGTGGAAAAGGGCGCCATCAAAGTCGTCCCCCTTCTCCAGTTAAACAATGGTATTTATTCAGTGTACTTCCTTGTACCCAAAAAGGATCCCACCATGCACCCTGTTTTAGACCTGCGCCCTGCAAACAAGTATGTCAAACCTCAAAAGTTCAGTATGACCACATTTCAGGAGGTAATTTCACTGCTGCAGCAGAGGGATTACATGGCCACATTGGGCATGAAAGATGCATACTTTCATATTTCATTATTGCCAGCGCACAGAAAGTACCTCAGGTTCATGATAGAGGTCACCCACTATCAGTTCCAGGTTCTCCCTTTTGGCATTGCCTCAGCCCCAAGGGTGTTCACACAAAGTTACTGGCTCTAGTAGCGGCTCACCTGCGCAGGCAGTCCTTCCCAGTCTATCCCTACCTCGATGACTGGCTCATTATAGGGAATTCGTACGGAACATGCCAGACAATTACCCAGATGACGGTAAATCTTCTCTTCAGCCCCAGCCTAAACACCAGCCAGGTCAAACAGTTTCTGGGGGATCAATTCGGACAAAAGGCGGGCTTGTCTTTCCCTCCAATAAGAGGGTTCAAAACATGCTTTTCCAGATCCCTAATTATGTAGCCAGTCACCAGGTAGCCATGTGACTGATGGGGATGATGGCTTCCTGCGTCTACCTAGTTCCTCACTCTTCTCTGCATGCACCCCATGCAAGAGTGGCTCTTGAGCCAATGGTGTCAGCCCAGTCGGATGATCTAGTGGTTGTCTCGTCAGCCCTTGTCCAGTCTCTGCAGTGGTGGTCAAGGGAAGACCTTCTGCAGGGAAAAACCTTCACCACCTCCACAGTGGAAGCCACTCTCACCATAGACTCATCTCTGGCGGGTTGGGGTGCACACCTCCTTCAACAGACGGTGCACAGCGTGTGATCTCCAAAAGTAGCATCTAATCACATCAACCTGTTGGAACTGCTAGCAGTGTCCAGACACACCTCCAGGTGAAAACAGTTCTAGTCCTCACCGACAGTACTAGGGCCATGTACTGCTTAAACAAGCAAGGAGGTACTTACTCTCTAGGGCTGTCCAAACTTTTCCAAAACATCTGGAAGTGGGCACTGAAACACATGTTCCAGGGGAACTCAATCTTCTGGCAGACGTACTCCGCAGAGACTTCCCCCTACCCGTAGAGCATGATTGGTGGCTACAGGAGGACATTTTACTCAGCAGCTTCACATCGGGAGAATGCCCAATACCCAGGCACAAAACCTACCACCAGACATTGCTTCTCCAGCAAATGGCAGCGCTTTGTTATCTGTTGTAATGTACAGGGCATCAATCCTATTGATTGCTCACCTTAGGATATTGTCCTTTACCTAACTCGCCTGTTAGATTCAGGACTGGTTTTCAATTCTCTTACAGTCCTCTTAGCCGCACTTTTGGCATATACCACATCCCAGAGCAAGGTTTCATGGTGGGAAATTCCTGTAATTAAAGCCTTTATGGAAAGGGTAAAGAGACTTCATCCCCCTATCTCCAACCCAGCTCCTGGGTGGGATCTGAATGCTGTTCTTACCAGACTAATGGGACCTCCCTTTGAACCAATTCACAAGGCTAGCCTTAAAGCAATCACCTTACAAGACCGCCTTCCTTGTGGCGATCACTTCTATAAGGAGAGTTAGTGAACTTCAGGCCCTTTCAATTCAGGACCCACTTGTCACGATTCACAAAGACAAGGTGGTTTTGCGCACACACCCACGCTTTGCACCCACATTTATCGCAAAGTTCCATGTAAACCAGTCCATAGAACTACCCAACCTTTTCCAGTACCCCACTAACGTGGCGGAAAGAAGCTTCCACACACTGCATGTAAGGAGAGTGGTTATCTTCTATCTGGAAAAGACAAAGCCACTAAGAAAAGCAAACCAGTGCTTTGTTTCATTGGCGGCTGGTAGAGAAGCAGACTGTCTCTAAATCAGCTATTTCCAAGTGTATCGTAAACTGCAACACACTGTGTTTCTCTCTTGCCAAGAAAGATCTACCCTTCACGCCTAGAGCACACTTGACTCGGGGCGCAGGGGCTACCATAGCATTCACTGCAAATGTTCCTCTAGATTCCATTTGCAAAGCAGCAACCTGGAGTTCTGTACACACCTTTATACAACACTACTGCCTGGATACACACTCTAGTTTTGATTCTCAGGTGGGACAAGCAGTGCTAAGACATCTCTTTGCTACTGTTCCTTCACAAGTCGCACCACCATCTCGGGTACTGCTCGCTAGTCTATGCACAGCATGTGATTCGAAGCAGATCCACAAGCATCCAAAGACATCCATTACTCACCGTAATAACATTTCTGATGATTGTATCTGCTTAGGTTCACATGCGCCCACCCTTGGGCTTCTTACACCTATCTTTTGTACTCGCTCACTGACTATAAGGCTGCTTCACGGCAGACAAAACACAACCAGAGGGACTTCGACGCGTGAGGAATTTTGGGTACACTACACATCACGGATAGTGTTACAACCACGCCCATGTCAATGCCCCTTTTGATCTTCGAAAGAAAGATGCAAAGATGCACTCTGCCTGTCCTTCACTGAAGTTCTGTTAAAAACAATCCTAAGTAAAACTTGTCCCGTGCCCACACAAAAGCCTAATCTGTTGGTGTTGCAAATTCTTGTTTCATGTAGGTATGGCTGTGACATTCTATTGAGGTCACAGCACTGTAAACCGCTGTGAAGCCTGCAATGAGTTTGGATGCATCCTTGGAGAATGTGTTTCCAAACCCAGTTTTCTAGCCTCACTCTCCAGGCCAACCCCCTGGCATACCAAGCATGGGTGAGACTGGGCCATGAAATTGTCTCGGTAACCAATGAAAAAGTGGTCCACAGTTGCAAATGGCTATTCCTTTTGTGACACAGTTTGACTATTAACCAAGGGGGGGTTGTTTGATAAAGTATGATGCCAATTGTGCATTTTAAAGAATATTTATTTAGCAACACTAGCCGCAGAGTGAATTAACTCCTCAAACTGGCCAAAAAACTGCCATACTTTGACCGGAAAAACTGGTCCACGCCAGCATTTTGTGTTTTTGGTTCGGCCATGGGCCTACTGCCCTATAGACCAGTCCGGCCCTGTACAAGGCTGTGCTATCCAATCTGCGGGGGTGTGTTCTGACAGATAATAACATGCCCCGATTGTGACATGAATATGGGGGACCACCATAGATCATTGGTACAGCAAAGGATGTAGGCTTACTGTTCACTTTATATTATTGTAGTCAAGTAATGCCTATGTAAAGTACATTCACTAATTGATTTAGGTAGACTCAGATTACAAAATTATAGTTCATTACTATTTTTTAGAGCCTGCTTATTATATTTTCCTAAAGGTACTTTTTATTGCATTGATCGCGAAGGACAAAGACGCTAAAAAACGCCAGTGCTTTGCCAGACCATCATTGAATATGATTACAACTACTAAAGGCCTATTGAAAAGAAGCCGACCAAACCGATGGACAATAGCACTCTTGTCACACAAATACCAGCGGATATGATTGAAAAGTATTGCAACTGCTGGAAGGATGTTTAGAAGTAGTAGAAACTAACGATTGTCAAAAGAATGTCTGACACAGAAATGCCAGACATTGCTTGCCAAACCTACAAAAGGAAAATAGTTAGAAAAATGACCCTAGTAATTTCACCAGAGATCACAATATATGTCACCATCCTATTCAAACATACACATGGCCACTGAAACAGTACATATTAAACCGCCCGTTTAGAGATCTACCAACTGTGCTACTTCATTAGATTTGATCTTTACTTACATTTAAAAAATGTACTTCCAATAGGATCGTTTTTTTTAATATTCAGAAATCTTTTTTTGGGACATTCAAAATAACGTTTTCTTAAATTCCCATTAATGGATTTCTTCTAGAATATCTGCTGTGTCCAGAAAAACATTACAATATCATCTTAAAAACTTATTTTGATGAACACTATCCAAAAGGATCAATTTAGTTCCTCTGATTATAGTATTTGTTGATTTTGCAATAAGAAACAAATCCACTTAGTTAATTTTCTTAATTAACATGATCAAAATAAAACACTGTATTGCCTTCCAAAAAGTGCACGGACAGACATATATCTTTTTATCACCAGTACACTGAAGGGCAAACCTTGGACGCAGATAGGCAATGCAATGAACACATACACGTGCAGTTAGAAGAAAAGTTATATCTTCTACGGTTATTTATTCATAAAGAAAGCATACATAAATGAATAAACTGTAACAAAATAAATCACAGAAAAGACAGTAATCTAAAAAGAATACATCAGCCGTTGGTGCAACTTCATTCCTCATCATGCCAGAAGCAGCTGGAAAGCTTCGGAACACCCAGACAGAGAGCGAAGCATCACCCTCCGATTGAGGCCTTTGCTTTAGGTCTGACTTTTCTATAGCACTGCATTATAAGCCCTCCACAAAGGCGGGTGTCATTTTCTCTAACCTTCTGGACTGAGCATCTGCACATTGGTGGTTGACCGCTTGTCCCCCGGCTGGAGTGACCTACAGTAACCTCAAGGAGCAGATCTCTTCGCTTTTTAAAAACAGCAAAGAAAACAACTCTGTCACTCATCCTCAACTTTGACAGTGCCCATGGCAACCTTATCGGGTACCAGCCTTAACCTGCGGATCCCGGTCTTTGCTAGCACCTTGCCCTTGGATGAGCCATGCAAACTAACATAAGCACCGAATAACGTTGAAAACATGTTTTTCCAGTTAAATAAAGCTAACAATGCTGGAAATCTGTGTAGCAGTGTAGCTTTCACTGAGGCATGGAGTAAATATCCATTATGGCTTAGAGTGCCCCAGAATGCACTGCACCGCAACGCCATATTTTAGCTCAAGCATTACAATCCACCCTTGGATATTTGACTTCCATAGCCCAGTGGCATTGGAGTTGGTTTCTGAAACCGACGAGGCATCATAACTAAGTTGGGGATGCATTGAATACAACCGCAACCAGCAATTATAATAGCTAGTATTACACAAATGCAGGCAGAAGCGTAACGGAGGGTACCTCCAATATCAGGAATCCACGAAAATAGCCATTCCCACCAATTCCGAGTATGAACTTGAGACACTTGGGATATTAAGTCGTTTAACCCTTAACTGTGGCTTTCAATGAATTGTGAAAGATCACTCGGATTAAAACAACACATACCTTCAGCTGCGTTACAATCCAGGTCATGTTTCAGCAACAAATAATCAATGGCAGCTCGGTTTTGCAGATCTGCCTTTCTAATACTTTTGCTATCAATTAGCAACTCCTCTAATGCCTGAGAAGTGTGATTGAGTCCTTTCACTACTAATGCTAATTTGATTAAAGATTTATAGCCCCCAGCAGCTAAACCCCAAAATCCCACTAATGAATAGGCCAGTGCTAATAACTCGACCTCCGACAACAAATGCACATGTGAATCACAATTTGGGGATAGCCCTACAAATTCTGAAGTTGATCTTTTGCTTCCATATA
Organism: Ambystoma mexicanum; assembly: GCF_040938575.1. Classification (NCBI taxonomy): domain Eukaryota; kingdom Metazoa; phylum Chordata; class Amphibia; order Caudata; family Ambystomatidae; genus Ambystoma; species Ambystoma mexicanum. The sequence goes on along the minus strand of NC_090931.1, from coordinate 1,466,126,772 downwards.
CTGCTGGGTGTAAAGGAAACATCATTAATCCTAATTGGGTTAAGGCACATGGACCTCCAGAAATGTTAGCTGGAATGTACATCTATGTGATGTTGCCATATTAAAAAAGGCCATCCTGTTGGAAGTTTCACATAATTTAGTGGACTGGCAGCTACCACCACTGTGTAATTACAGGTCCACTGTGTAATTACAGGTCATGGTGTTATTTACATTGGTACATGTCCTTGGAACTCGTGCGCACAATTTCTTCTCAAACGCAGTTTGATTTTTCTGTTTAGTTGGTTTCAGCTGTTGGCATTTGCCAATTTCTTTTGGTTCACAGGTTATACGATAGCAAACAACACCTTGAGTCTCATCATAGGTTATAATTTGTGTCAGGTTTCTCCATGTGTGATTTGTTTCTTGGCAAAACTTGCAATACTCGCAGACAGAAAAGGACTGCTGTACATCGGAATCCTGTACTGCAGAATCATTGTGCATGACCCCGAAAATGGTCCTTGGGATCTGAGCAGGTGTTGGCACTGCTACTAAACAGGTAGTCAGCAAAACTTCTGCATGATGCAGGTCAGTCAGGCAGAAATGTGAAATTTTTAAAACTTGCCGTGCTAGGTATGTCCACATGTTCTCCGTTTGTGCAATCATCGGCGAATATATCCGCCGCCCTAAGTACATCTCTTGCACAGTCAACATCAATGTTGTTTGTGCTCGCAACTGATATGGCTTTCGCTTTCCACGAATCCCGTTCTTCGGTCTGGCTGTTTTTTTGGCATCAGCATTGGGCTGCTTCTGGACATCATTTCTCATCATCATCAGACTCCCATGGATCACTGGCACAGATGTGACATTTCGCTTTGGTGGCAGCATGCCGTTTGACTCTCCCGAATGGAGTCCATTTAGTCTCACAATTACACCAGCCAGACAAAGGATCTACAAAGCAAACCCAGAAAAGTGATATCTGTGTTGATAATCACTCTCTTAAGTAACATTTGTCTGCAGGCACATAACAATTTTTCCTTGCCAGGTTCCATCACTAAGACTACTTGGTCCTTGGTTGACGCAATAACATCTGCGGGTACTGGCGGGCCACTTAGTCTTTCGACCCACACTTTCGCACCTGCTACCATGCTGTCTGAAGAGCCGAAACCACGATCCCCACGAGTAGTTAACACTCTACGGGGCTCCCCTTTTTTGATCATGGACAACTTAACTGGGATAATAATCAATTGGGCTACTCTATCTTCCTTATGAATCGGTAACACTTGGACTCCACTGTTCATTAAAATAACTTTGATTTCTCCTTGGTAATCTGCATCTCTGATCCCCCTTAGCACTTGAATGCCTTTCAATGCTAATCCAGATCTAGTGGCAATCCAGCCCATATATTCTGGTGGAATCTGTACTTGAATCCCTGTTTCAATCATAATTATCCCTCTTAGGTCTAACCTTATCTCTTCATGAGAATGTAAGTCTACCCCTGCTGATTCTGGGGTTGCTCAGTATAGAGCTTAAGTACCTGATGTAATTTCCCAGTACATGAAAGTCTCTTTAGCTGAATAGGGCTGAATCTGTAAAGCAGTAGTCATTAATCGCAGTGGTCGAAGTGCACGAAAAGAAGTAGTGGAGCCATGTTCCCTGCCAGCCTGCACCCATTCCCCACAAACCCCATCATCACACCGCCTCCCACACACAATACAAACCCCCAAACACATGGGCCTGCTGTTTAGGAGAATGGTCAGTGCAGTCCACTGAAAGTGCAAGTCTCAACTTCTTCCTACACTGTTATTTTAAAACGAAACTGTTCCGGAACGGTTTCTTTTTAAAATAAAAGTATACGAGCTGTAAAATGTAATTTAAAAAAGTAGAGGAGCACCGCTCCCAGCCGCTCCTGCTCACTTCGACCACTGATTAATCGCAGTAATGGGGTCTCATGGTTATTCACTTATTATTCAACACCTGTACCGCATCAAACAATCTCGCCAGCCTGCTTAGCTGCCATTGCCAGATTTGCGCAGCTGCTCTTTCAACAACCTATTCATTCTCTCAATCAAACCTGATGCTCCTGGGAGGTAAGGGATGGGAGGACACACTCCATGCTTTTTTTCCTGACAATATTCCTGAATCAATTTGCCTTTAACCCTTTAAGTGCCATGGGTTTTCCCCTCCAGTGCCAAGGCCTTTTTTGGTGATTTCGGTATGTCGCCATTCAATGCCTTGTAACACTTTTGTTACATGAGATATTTTGGCCAAATTTGCCCCCTTTTATTCCCACATGTAGGCGGTCGTAACGGCACACAGGAATCCTAGGTTGCTGTTGGGGGGTGAGAGAAAATAACCAAAAAGGGGGGAAGTTTTGGGTTTTTAAAGAAAATGCCAATAAAATGATGTACAGAGAAGCCTGTGGTTTTTTCTTTGTAAGAGCTAGGAACAAATGGTTTTCTGAGCTGAATTCCCCAATTTCCTGGCTTTCAAGAACAGGTTGAGTGGAAATGAACGAAAATTATTTTGATGTTGTTATCAACTCTTTTGTAAGAGGTAGGCGATTTTAGCTGTTTTTGCCAATTGGACATGCGTGGACGGAATGGAAGAAAAGGGTAGGAAAGCCGAATTGGAGGACAGAAAGTCATACATTTTTGAAAAGTAGACAAAATTCCAAGTTTAGGAAGGGGTGATTTGCGCAGGTCAGGCAACAACTATGTAGGGTAAAATTCCATAGTTTGGGGGGGAAAAGCGGGAAAATGACCAAAAAAAAGGTATGTGGTGGACATGGTTGGCTTGGTACGACAATGGCTTTTATGAATTTTGAGAAAAACAATGCTCCTATTACATTCCCCCGACTCTTGCAGTAAGGAAATCACATTTTTGTAGTGTTTCACAAAACAAGCAATACCACAAGCCAAACACTGAGCCATGGCACACAGGAGTTTCATGCTTACGGCCTGAACAGACGTACTTAGCATGTGTAAATCAGGAAAACCAATGTGGTGAGGACCAGGACGGTTGGAGGTGATGTCCCCGGCCTTGGACATCCATGAACCATGTGGGTGTACCATCCCCTAAGCACAGCGGCAGCTCCAGGGATCCCCAGCAGGATCCCCATTCCTCCCCAGAGGTGACACCTGTAACGTAGCACAGCCAGAGCTGCAGCCTGGGCTTGCAGACAGACAACCCACATGGGAGGCATCTGCTCCCAGGGAAACAACAATGTTCTGCTGGCATGGGTGGCTATTTGTGGCCTGCCCCTGCAATTGTGCCCCAGCCCACCAAAATATCTGCCCAGACGGCCCATTCCCACCCACACCACCATCAATCCAACCCCAGTTTCCAAGCATGCCCCCCCTTGCAAGCCATCCCTGGTGGTCTACTGAACTTCATCCCCCAGTGAAAACCCATTTGCCCCTTCCTACAGGCAGATATCTGCCCCCAGGGAGGGCTGCATGAGGTGCCCCCCCCCACACTCCATTTAGGGTGGGCGGAAAAGCCCACCCCCTAACACTGGACAGGCCCCCCAATGGATGGGGCAGTAGGATTTGGGCACCCTGGTGGCAGATTGGCACACCAATGTGCCCATCTGCGCCAATGGAAGTTTGATAAACAAAGAAACAAATTGAAAATGGCAGGCTGCACTTTAGGGGGGGCTGAGGGGCACCCTAAACTGCCAGAAAAATTTGAAATGTAATGGGGGGGTGCACCTCTCCACCCCCACTTCAAGTGGAGGGGTGGGGCATCTCATGTAGCCCTCCCTGGGGCAGGTAAGGGGGGGGGCTGTCATGCCCTCCTCCCTGGGGTCAGGTGTCCTTTCCTAGGAGCAGATATCTGCTTTAGGGAGGGCTGCATGACATAGCCCCCACTCACTCCATTGTGGGTGGGGAGGCCACCACCCCTTCCCATTACAAAATTCCCCAGCGGGTTGGGGTGTCCCACAGCCCCCCCCCTAAAATACTGTCTACCATTTTCACTTTTTTCCTTTGCCCAACTCCCCTTGGCGCAGATGGCCACAACAGTATGCCATTCCGCCCCCAGGGTGCCCAAAACCTACTGTCCCACCCATTGGGGGGCCTGTCTGACATTTTGTGGTGGCAGTCTCCCCCCCTCACCCCAAATGGGTTGGGGGGCAACTCATGCTAGCCTCCCTGGGCCTCCTACGAATGGCTGCGTGAAGTACACCCCCCCTCTATTTGGGGTGGGGAGAGAGGGACACCAAAAAAATGTGGGACAGGCCCCCCAGTGGGTGGGGCAGTAAGGTTTGGGCACCCTGGGGAAAGATTGGCACACCGATGTGCCTATCTGTGCCAAGGGAAGTTTGGTAAACAAAGAAAAAAATTGAAAATGGCAGACTGCACTTTAGGGGGGGCTGAGGGGAATTTTGTAATGTGAAGGGGGTGCACCTCTCCACCCCCCCCAAATGGAGGGGCGGCGCATCTCATGTAGCACTCCCTAGGGGCAGATAAGGGAGGGTGGGGGCTGTCATGCACTCCTTCCTGGGGTGAGGTGTCCCTTCCTAGGAGCAGATATCTGCCCCCAGGGAGGGATGCATGACATGGCCCCACTCCATTGTGGTTGGGGGCGGAGGGGGCCACCACCTCTTCCCATTAGAAAATTCCCCATCGGTTTAGGGTGCCCCACCGCCATCCCCAAAATGCTGTCTACCATTTTCACTTTTTTCCTTTGTTTACCCAACTCCCCTTGGTGCAGATGGGCACAATAGTGTGCCATTCTGCCCCCATGGTGCCCAAAACCTACTGCCCCACCCATTGGGAGGCCAGTCAGACATTTTGTGGTGGCCCTCTTCCCCCCCCACCCTAAGTGGGTGGGGGGGCACCTCATGCAGGCCTCCCTGGGCCTCCTACAAACAGCTGCGTGAGGTACACCTACCTCTATTTGGGGTGGGGGAGGAGAGGGCCACCAAAAAATGTTGGACAGGCCCCCGAGGCGGTGGGGCAGTAACGTTTTGGCACCCTCGGGGCAGATTGGCACACTGTGCCCATCTGCGCCAAGGGAAGTTTGGTAAACAAAGAAAAAAATTGAAAATGGTACTCTACCTATGGAGAATTTTCCAATGTAAAGGGGGGTGGCCCTCTCTCCACCACACCAAATGAAAGGGGGGCCATCTCAATCAGCCCTCCCTGGGGTCATATGCCCCTTCCTAGGATCAGATATCTACCTCCAGTTGGGCTACAAGGGGTGCCCCCATTTCCCCTTGGGGTGAGGGGTAGAGGGCCACCCCTCTTTTCCATAAAATAAATCCCTGGTGGCTAGTGCCCCCCCCCAGCCCCACCCAAATTTCCCTTTTTGTTTTTTTGTTTTTATTTTATTTTTTCATTTTGCCCCTTTCCCTGGGGGCAGATGATCAGCCATTTGCCCCCCAGGGGTGCCCTGAACTGAAGGCCCCATCCTTTAGGGGGCCTGCACACTTATTCCTGGTGGCCCTCCCCATCCCCTCCAATTGGATGGGGGGGCACCTGATGTACTCTTGCCTGGGGGCAGAAGTCTGCCCCAGGGAGGGCTACAAGGGGTGGCCCCCCTTTCCACTTGGTGTGGGAGGGGAGGGACACCACCCTTTCGGGGGGCAAACAAATCCCTGGTGCCTAATGGCCCTCCAACCCCACCCCCCATCCCTGTTGCGTTTCATTATTATTATTTTATTTATTTATTTTGCCCCTTCCCTGGGGGAAGATGATCAGCCATCTGCCCCCAGGGTTATCCTTAAGTGCCCCCATGCTTTGGAGGCCAGGGGGAGAGGGCTGCTTACTGTAATAGCCCGCCCCCGCTTTCAAAACCAATCCCTGGTGGTGTAGTGGGCATTGCTGGGCGGGGATTGAGCGCTCTGCGCCCGATCCGCGCCCAGTAATGCTTTCACGAATGGTGGTGTTGGAAAGGGGAGAATCTCCTCTTTCCAACGACACCTCCCTCGTTCTCCGGCTTGAAATACAGCCGGAGATCGAGGGGGAGAAAGGTGGTGACTCACCTTTCATTTTCACTGCGACAGCCCGAAATGGCTGCCGCAGTGAAAATTACTTCACTTTCACAAGGGCATGCTTTACGCACGCCAACATGAAATTGAAGGTAATCCAGCCCTCGGGCAATGAGGGGGGACCTCCCCCTCACATAGCCCTGGTGTTTGATTACTGTTTTGAGCGATCCCTGCAAAACAAGGTGCCAAAAAGGACGCGCTATCTCGTCCTTGGCAACACAGAGGTAATGTTAAGGACGAGATAGCTCTCCCTTGGCACTTAAGGAGTCAAATTGTGACACGTTGTCACTCTGAATCTGCAAGGTTACACTGTACTACAGCGTAATCTGATCTAATAACTTAATGGTGTTCAGTTGTGTAGCATGTTTACACAGCAATGCCATCAAATATCTGGAGTATGTATCCACAATGCATATTGACAGCCTTTGCTGATTGGCATAGGACCGATACAATCGATCTGCCAGATTTGACCTGGTAACTTTCCTCTTCGCAACGTACCCTGGACAATTTGAAGGATGGGTCTATGCTGTTGGTGATGACACACCTGAAATTGCAAAATAATTGTTTTTGCTACCTATAGAGTGATACTGATCCCTCAAGCTTGTGCCCACTTGAGAGTAGCATTTTCTCCAAGATGCCCACATTTCTGGTAAGCCCACTTGGCCAGACCCTCCAAATCGTCATAATGAGCCACTGCGTCCACAGATGAAATCCCGGTGTGTTCATCTGCAACAGAATGAAGCCAACGTTCTAATGAATCTGTGACACAATGTGCATCTACATGATACACAGGGACTTCACTTTGTAATAACATTTCCACAATATCTTGCCACAGTTCCTTTCCCCACAACTCTTTTGAATGACTTTTCTAGCCATTCTTTTGCCATGTTGGCAGCCACACTGCCAACCCATTCGCCATTGACCAGGAATCTGTGTACAAATGACATTGACCAGGGGTCTCGTGTTTCAAAGCTTGTTAAACTGCATAAGTTCTGCAAACTGACTGTTCTTTCCTTTCCCTGATGTTGTCAACAGGGACGTCATTTGACCAAAATGCCAAGGGTAGCGAAGTGACATCACATGACCCTTGACCCCTGATGACATCAAAGTAAGTGATGTCATTTGACCCACCCCAAAGTGATATTGCGGGAAGCTATGGAACACGACCTTTCACCCGTTGACAAAACGGAGTGGCATCACATAGCATTGTACACTACGAAAAATATGGTTACGAAATCACTATAATGTGATGTACATTTCATACAGGAATGGATCGCCATATGTATCGTTAAGATCGGTGTGTATAGGCCCATATTACCAAATTACTGTGAATGCAAGCAGACGTCCATGACCAAATGATAATGATATGTTATTATATAGCACTTGCGCTTAAGCGCTTTACATAGAAGAAATATACACCCAAAATCACCCAACCTGTGTTGGTACTCATTTATCAACCTCAGAAGGATGAAAGGCTGAGTTGAGGCGTTTAAGAACAGACTAAATCGGTGACTCACCGCCTGAAGTGTGCCTGAAATACACCTTTAATGAGTCTAGCAATTATTGTATAGAATTCCAGAAAGACGCATTATTTTGTATTCCTATTCTTTCTTATTTAGGGCCAGTGCACTCCTGTTCTTATTTTTTTTTAATGGGCCTGAAAAAGAAAGCCAGCCACTCCAGAAGTAAAGAGCCACATGGTGCTGGCCACAGCCCAGGAGGCTGCATTACAAAAAAAAAACAATATTTCTTTTATTTTAACGGAGGTCGCAAGGGAGACCTCAGAGGTCACAGTTGCGACCTCTGGTGACCCCTAAATGACGTCCCTGGTTGTCAAAATCCTTTTTGTCTTGGGATTGTATGACACCTCTTTCCAGGATCGCTCGGTTCCCACATAGCGAGCCGAGCCATCCGTAAACCAGGCATGCTCTGCTGTCATATCGCCCTAAGGTACTCCATTTCATGGGAGACTCAGATATTTCAGTCACTTCCTGTGGTATGTAATCTATGGGTGGTATTTTGGCCCCTTGCTCGTGTAATTTTGCAACTCCACCCTTTCCTGATTTAGCTCTGTCTTGAATGTACCATTTCCACTTCATTGTACTGGCTTCTTGAGCATGTGCTGTTCTGTATGTTTTAGGAGAGTTCAACCCCCATTGCATAATCGTGATTTTGGGACTCCTCAATGCATCATGCCCCACTGTCATTTGCTCAGTATCAACAAGAGGCCAATAACATGCCAGCAACTGTTTCTCAAACGGGATGTGTGTTTTACGAGCCTCTGGAAACTTACGACTCCAGAGTCCCAATGGAACACGTTTCCTGTCCTGTTTCTGCCACACACTCCAGTTAGCATAATTGTCTTGTACACACATATTTAACTCCACTTCACCTTCCTTCAATGGCCACAAATCAAGCACCTACTGCACGGTGTCTTTTGCCAAATCAAATGGTCTTTGCTGCCCCCCCCCACTGAAATTCATATTTCTTTTGTGTTACTTTATAGGGGTGTGGGGGGAGCAGTATTTGCCCTAGTTGGGGTTTGTGCTGTCTTCAAAACCCAAACAGCCTATGAACTGCTGATCTTGTTTTTTGTTCATCGGAGTGGTGAACTCAAGTATTTTCTGTCGGGCCTTCGGCACCATCTCTCGAGGCCCATTATGCCATGGAATTCCTAAGAATACCACTGTCTCAGCTGGCCCTTGAATTTTGTTAGGGTTAATCTCCCACCCTTCTTTCTTCAATCCTTCCCTGATGACTTCTGAATATGCACACTTTGCTCATCTTTCCCCTGAATCAAAATATCGTCAATGTAGTCAGAGATTTGTATGTCAGGTTTACATGGTATCTTGTCGACGTGTTCTGCCACCAGCCAGTGACAGATGGTTGGGCTATGTATGTACCCCATAGGTAATCTCGTGAAGGGGTACTGACACCCATTCCAAGGAATTGCAAACTACTCTTGGCACTCCTCAGCAATTGGCACAGAGAAATATGCATTGGCTAAGTCTACCACTGCATACCAGGTTCCTTCAAACTTTAGTACATTCTCAAAGTAATGGCATCTGGGACTGCATGCGCTAAAGTAGGAGTGTGTTTATTCAACTCGTAATAATCCACAGTCGTCCTCCAGCTTCCATCCCCTTTTTTCAGATGCCAAAGCGGATTGTTCCACGCTGTAGTAACAGGGCGTAACACTTCCGCCTCGACATACCCTTTGATGGTGTCTGAAATTTCCTTATGCCCCCCGGGAATGCGTTATTGCTTCATCGTTACCCGCTTGGTTGCCAATGGCACGTGCACTGGGGGCATTTTCAATTTGCCTATAATAACTGCTGTACAAGTCAATGCACTCACTCCAAACTGATAGGTTTTACCTCCAAGTCCCAGAGTCAACCCTTCCAAAATTTCAAACCCAATTATGTACTCCGGTATAGGTACAATCAACACTTGGTATTTCTGCCTTGTCAAATTGCCGATTTTCATCTCCACTCCTGTTTGTACTGCGGGGGTTTCCTTCCTCCCTAGCCCTGTAATGGTAAAGTGTCTACTTTTAAATCGTGTCGGATTTCCATGAATCAAAGAGGCCTCCGACCCGGTATCAATCAATGCTCGCACCTCTTGTGTATTTCCCATCCCCCAGAAAATCTTAACATTAACATGAGGTCACCTATCAACTTTTATGCGAGCAGACGCTGCCAGAGCTTGGCCATAATCCTAGTCGAATTTCGAATGAGTGTATCCCGATTCTGACTCTAACATGGCACTCAGCACCTTCCTCAAATCAACATATGTTGGCTGGTACGGAAAGGGACCCCCATAGACCCTTCTTCCTGTTCCTCTTCAGGAGGAGCTGAAGGGGAGGTGTCCTGCTGTGGCTTAGTTACCACCTGTTTCTTAACCTGTTTATAGTGCTCTTTCGCGGCAAGCCATTTCTTTTTGTATAGCTCGTACATCGTCCTTGTTTCAATGCCATCAATTTCTTATTATGGCACATCATCTTTCAACAAGGCCAAAACATATCCTTTCTGAACACTCGGAAGTCACTACTACCTTGCCTCCTTACCTTCAGTTCTTCTCTCACTACGCCCCTCTCTCTCTCGCGTGGCTTATTTTCACTTTTGTCCCATTCCGCCAAGTCTGCCAGTTGCCGGGTGGGTTTGCCCATCATACCTACTAGCAATGTCATGATTTTCTTTTTTTTTAAACAATTTTTATTAATTTTATTTCAACAAACAACACAAACCAAACTTGCAGTGCATATAATAACATGTTGAATTTGCATCATGCCTAACATGTTGAATTTGCATCATGCCATCCGTGTCCACTGCTTCTCCCATTCCCTCCCCCCCGTTCGAGCCTACTCGCCTTCATATTCGAATTCTTCGTCTTGCAGTAGGGATTCCTCTCCTTTGGTCTCTGCTGGGTCCCGATCACTTGACATGTCTTACTTGGGCCCAAATAACGTGGCTATCAGATGTTTCCAGGCTATCAAGGATTCAGCCTCCTCCTCCCCTCCAGAATTACTAGCTTCCTGCCATACTGTTGTTTCAGCTTCAGCCCATTTCTGTAGGTCTTTCCACCATACTTCTATTCTTGGTCTATGGCATGCCTTCCACCCTATAGCGATTCTACGCTTTCAAGTATGTATGCCAAGTCTTTTAGTTTACTTACATGCTTGAGTCTGTGTGGTCTGGGAAGCCCCCTATCAGGCATGCCCACGCTGTTTCCACCACTATCTTAATCCCTTTTTCTTCCAGCCTATGTGCTACTTCTCCCCAGAATCTCTCAAATACTGGACATGTCCAAAACATGTGCACCATTCTGGCGTTTTCCTCGTCACATTTGGGGCATGCTAGTCGTCCTGTATTTTTAAATTTGGCTATCATCTGGGGTGTCGTATAAGGCATGTGGGTTATATATAGTTGTATCTGTTGTAACCTTGCATTCCTTGACTCCTTCTTATGGTACCCTTGGGCCTTCCCCCACATCCCTCCACTCATTGGGGCACCCACTTCTTTTTCCGAATCCTGTCTCAGTTGTACCACTTCCTTCCCCACTTTCAACATCATCAGCTTATATATTCTAGATATCTCATGTCCTCCTTCTGCTATGTCATATATTGTATCTATGGTGGCGTTCGGACCATGTCTCTTTGATTCGCCGCACCACCCTATGGTATGTAATATATTGTCCCGTGTGTAACCCTGTTTCCTCCTCCATCTCAGTCTTTTATCCTCCCCTCTTGCCATATGTCTCCCATTATTGCTATCCCTACCAGTTCCCAGTGCTTCCTGATCATCCTTAGTTGCTCTTCTTTTCCGGCCAGTGCTACTAGTGGCACTTGCGGGGAACACAGGGATGGGTTCTCCCTCAGCTGACAGGCCCTACGCCACATCCCACACCCTAATGTCATCATATTTGGGCGCCCTACCATATCCGATCATGGCAACCACATCGTTTCTTTTAAGAAGAATGGGGCACAGTCCAGTCGAAACAGCCTTGACTCTGAGGTTGGTTCTTCTGAGAGCCATTTTGCTACATATTGTAGCTGGCTTGCTATATAGTAAATCTCATAGTTTGGCAATTTTATGCCCCCTCTCTCGTATGAGTTTTGTAGCTTCCAAAGGGCAACTCTGTTCCTCGTCCCATGCCAAAGGAATCCCCTGCATATGCCATGTATCCTAGCAAAGAATCACCTTGGTGTCAGGTATGGGATGTTCCCAAAATAATGCAGTAGTCTTGGCAGGACCACCATTTTCAGCATTGCCCTCATCCCATCATTGCCAAGGAGAGCTTTACCCAGAACTTCATACTATTTTCAATACTCTTGATCGCTTTCTCAGTGTTATGTTGGTGCTCTGCCTCCACCGTATGATAGATGTCTATCCCAAGATATTGAAATGTGTTGACCTCCCATGGTATCTGTAAAACCGGTAATCGATCTAACGGGACCCCTTTGTATCTTTCCTGTGGAAATATACAAGATTTTCTAGGATTCACTGCTATGCCAGACAGCCCTGCAAATCGCTCCATCACTTCAAGGACTTATTGGAGGTTTTCTTCAGGGTAACGTAGATACAGCAGCATATCGTCTGCATACAAGGAGTGTATTAATTTATTAATGATCCTCTTCATTCTGTTTGCAAGGACCGCTGTTAGCATCTTGCTATCCTGATTCAGCATTGACAGTGGTCTATATGAACTGCAGTCATTACCAGACTTATTGGGTTTAGGGTGCAGTATGATAATTGCCTCTCTTAGGGACTCTGGTAGACTTCCCACTTCGTATGCCTCATTTAACATCGCCAAGAGTGGGGGAGCACCTCATGTCTATACATTTTATAAAATTCGCTAGGGAGTCCATCGGCCCCCGGAGTCTTGCTTGTGGGTAGTTGCACCACGACCTCTTCCAGTTCCTCTGGAGTAATCAGAGAATCCTGCTCCTCTCGCTCCTCTGTGCTAATTTGCGGCAACCCAATATCTTCCAGTGTTTCTCTTATTTCCCTGCAATCGCTTCCCTGTTCGTCTCTGTACAGGAGTTGGTAATAATCTACAAATTCCCGATTAACGCCTTCTTGGGTGCCCACTATGCACCCATCTTCCTTCGTTATTGTTCTGATTGTGGGTCTGGGGGGTCTCGCTTGTATATAACCATGCCAGCGCCCTCCCTGGTTTATCCCCTCCTGCATGCTGTCTCTCTATGTACTTTTTATAGTTGAGATTACACAACCTCTCCCAGTGCTCAGCACATTTCTGTTGCAGCCTGAGTATTGCTTCGTTATCTTCCTTGATATTACCTCCCCTTTTTAGCACTGTTTCTAATTCTTTTTCTGCATTTTGTAATTCGGCTGATATCCCTCCTTGTAGTCCCTTGGACTTAGCTATGGCTATCCCCCTCACTACCACTTTAAAGTCTTCCCAGAGCGTACCGCTGTCTCTGACTGCCAGTATTGATCTCAAAATAGCTTATGATTTCCTCTCTCAAATCCTCCCTAAAAATTGTATCTTTCAACGCCTCTGCTCTCAGGTGGCACGTTGGTATCCTTGCTCTCAGGGGTCGGTATTGCCATACCAGTGGTGAGTGGTCTGATAGGACCCTTGCTTTATATTCTGTCTGCGCTATTTCTGCCATTAGCTCCTGTGTGTGGCAAACATGTCGTCCAACCTAGTGTGTACATTTTGTGGGGCCGTATAATGCGAATATTGTTTGTACTGCAGATGGCGCACTCTCCATGCATCCTCAAATACGAAATCCGTTAACATTGACTGCAACGCCCGGGCGCCTGGGGTGGGTCTATTTATTTTACCATCTGATCTATCTATTTTCGGGTTTAGTGCGCAGTTAGTCTCCTCCCCAGATCACCGCCCCCCCTAAGCACATACTGAATTTGTTGTATAGGGTCCTAAAATATGCCGCTGTATCCTGATTCGGGGCATATGTGTTTATAATGCTTATTTCCTTGTTTTCCACCAGCCCTCTTATTATAACCATCCTCCCATCTGCTTCGACTGTAGATTGTAGTAGCTGGAATGGCACATGCAGCGCTACCCAGGTAATCACCCCTCTAGCGTAGGCCGAATATGTTGTGCCTACAACGGTCCCCCTCCACTTCTTTGGATCACCTCCAACTTTTCTTTTGTGGGATGAGTCTCCTGTATGAGGGCTATATCTATTTTCTGTCTATGCAGATACATCATAACCTTATTCCTCTTTAGATGGCTATTGAGCCCTCTAACATTCCAAGTAATTACTTTAAGGTCCCCCATGATGTATCAAGATCCCGCTCCTCCCTCCGCAAGTACAGTCCACTTCTCAATATTTTTCCAATTACGTATAGGCTTGTTCTCCAACATAACCTTCCCCTAACTATAAACACTTCAACTTCACCAACCACCCTCCCACCCTCTTCCCTTCCCAATCCCAACACACTTCCCAACTCCCAACGTTCTCTCTTCCCTGTCCACTCCTCTTCCCCATCACCCCCCCTTTCCCCACTGCCCCAACTCACACTTCAACCCCCTCTTATCTCTACCCCTCCCCAACTGTTGCCTAGCTCCATCCCTGGATCTCAGGCACCCCCGCATCTAGCCCTTTTCCTTCAACGGCCGTACTAGCGGCTCAGCAGGGAGATATCGCCCTAGTGGCGGTCCTACTACTCTAATTCCCGGGGGTAGGTTGTCTCCATCTTATAGCTCCTATTTTGCTCATCAAGCTAAGCGTGGTTGACGCTACCCATTTTGCTTTTTACAATTTATTTTCCAGTCCAACGTGTTCAAACATCACCTGTTACAATTTCCCATTAATGTCTTTTCTAGCCGTGCCATTGTTATCAGTTCTCCAGTCTCTGCCCCTGCTCCCCCCCTTCCCATCTCTTATCATGCATGGCTTTATAATCACTTATCGTGTTCCTCCAGGCCTTGTTCCTCATCTCGTTCCGGGCAGCTTTGTGCATCGAACCATGTCGCCACATCCTCCAGGGTGTCAAAAAAGTGTACTTTACCTTTGTGTAAAATTGCGGGATACAAGAGCATGTATTTGAATCCGGCTGTGCGCAGTCTTCTCTTGATCGCCACATAGCTATAGCGCTGTCTCTGCACCAGCATGGTGTAATCAGGGTTTGCAGTGATGGTCGCGGATGCCCTTGTTATTGTCCCTCCTTTCCGAAAGAATTCCAAGATCTTCTCTCTGTCCCTGTAGTTCAGGATCTTTGCTATAATTGCTCGAGGGGGGGCCAAGGGTTGCGGTTTCCTCATCAGGGCTCTGTACGCGAGTTTGATTGCGAACCCTTGGGAGAGCTTGCTAGCTCCTATTTCCTGTATAATCATGTTCTCCACATAGTCTGTGGGGTCTTGGCCTTCTTCCGCCTCTGGCAGGCCGACCACGCGTATGTTATTGCGTCTCGCTCTTCCCTCGGCCTCCTCTGCTCGGTTCCCCAGGTTGGCCACCTGTTGTTTCAGTATGTGAACTTCCTTGGCATTGTTTGTGCTGATAACCGTGTTGGTTTTCACTGCGCTCTCTAGGCCACTCGTTCTTTCCGCAAGTGCTCTCACATCTTGTTCTCAGGTCTGCCATCGCTATTCCCCACGAGGTTTTCAATTCCATGATGGCCGTTAAGATCAAGTGGTCTCTCTGCGAAGCCGCGTCTGCGGGTGCAGCAGCCATACCTTGTGCTGGGGTGGTGGGGGGCTGCTATGACTTAGCAAATATGTCCATTGTGGGCTACTTGCCCTTGGTTTTACCTCCCCTCGCAGACATTGTTCCACCCTGTTTTTACCCCAGGCTCCGTTTCACCAGTAGTGTGCGGGTCTTTTGCCCCCCCCGCAGCTTCTTTGTGGCTGCAGGTCTACTATAGCGCTGCCCGTCTTGCACTTGCTTGCGTACTGTCCCAGTCTGCCTCGTGGGGGGTTAGCAGCTCTCACTTCCTGTGTGCCTCCTGCGGGCTATCCATTGTCAGTATTATCTTGGGACACTTATCCTTTGGGTCACTAATTCCTTATTCCCACAGCCGGCTCTTCCGCCTTCAATTGTTGTGGGTATCAGTGCCCCCTAGTGGTCGCTTTTCCTAGACAGTGTTCCAGCACCTGCTCATGAGCTGCACCTTCTCCTTGCTGCAGTTGTAATTGGTGTCTCACGCTGCGCCGCAACCTGTGCATCAGCCTGCCCGCTTCCTCAACTCTTTATGTTGCGTGTTGTTTGTGGCTCACTTTTGTTCTTGTATCCACCTCCACTGCCTTCTACAGACTTTTCCTGGTCGTTTTGTTATGAGCTTCAACTCAGGGGAGTATTGTTCCAGGTGTAACCACTCCCTCCAGGAGATTCCTGTGTCTGGTGATTCACTGGGGGGTTCGATGCAGTCCAATTCCACCCCAGTGCTACCTTGTTGTTCTGCATTTGGCCTTTGGGTCTCCGTCTGCTTAACCTTTCTGCATGTGTTGTTTGCAGAACCTTCACTTCTCTTCCTTAGCGTGGTGCCGCGCGCACCATTGCATTTGGGTTTTGCCTCTCCTTATTGGGCAGCGTGTATTGACTATGTGGCTGACCAGTGCCTTCTTTCTCATCAAATCTGTATTGCTATCGCTGTTACCAGAGCCTTTCCCAACGCTCTATTGTCTCTTCCATTACGTTACCACTGTCCACTTTCTAGCCCTTACAGTGCTTGCTTCCTTCCGGGCCTCCCCTCCTTGGTTACAGGTGGCCCCAAGCCACAGCACTTATCTTGCCTTTCAGTATTGTGACATGTACGAAATGCGTGGATCATCCAGACCCAGCCTGCAGGCAATGTAAGATTCTTGGAATTCTGCCTCACGAAGAACCCTGATAACGGCGCCAGATGTATTGCCTGCAAAAAAGCGCACAGACAGACAGACATATCTTTTTATTTCCAGTACACTGAAGGGCAAACCTTGGACGCAACTAGGCAATGCAATGATTCACATATATAAATGCAGTTAGAAGACAGGTTAGCTTTTATACAGCTATTTATTCATAAAGAAAGCATACATAAATGAATAACTGTAATGGAAATAAATCACAGAAAAGATAGTAATCTAAAAAGAATACGACATCATTGCCAGAAATGGCTGGAAAGCCCTGGAGCACAGCTAGGCCCAGAGCAACCAACAGGCTTGGAGCAAAGCGTCCCACCCCCCTCCGACTGAGACCTTTGCTTTCTGTCTGACCTATCCAGAGCAGCCCATTATAAGCTCTTCGCAAAGGCGCAGTGGCATTTTCTCGAATCTTATGGCCTGAGCGTCTGCACATTGGTGGTTGACCACTTGTCCCCGGCCGCAGTGACCTACAGTAACCTCAAGGAGCAGAGCTCTTCCCTTTCTCAAAACAGCAAAGAAAACAACTTTGTAACTCATCCTCAACTTTGACAGTTCCCATGGCAACCTTATCGGGTACCACCCTGCACCTGCGGATCCCGGTTTTTGCGAGCACCGTGCCCTTGGATGATCCATGAAAATCAACATAAGCAACAAATAACGTTGAAAACATGTTTTTCCAGTAAAATAAAGCCAACAATGCTGAAAATCTGTGCACAAGTGCAGCTTTCACTGAGGCATGGAGCAAATATCCATTATGGCTCCGAGTGCCCTAGGATGCACTGCACACCAGTGCCATATTGTAAGCTCAAGCACTACAAACACTATTTAAAAAAATAACTAATTCATGTGAATTTAGTATGTTTACTCAATTTACTTAATAGTATTGATCCAAATGTTATGCTGACTTAGTTCATTAATTTAATTTACGCGCATCAAACCAATGTATAGTCTGGCTAACACGTGTTTCGCACATTGACAAAATCTAATATTATGTCTCTTGTGCTTCTTCAGAGCCAAAATGTAAATTTAAAAAATATCTTGGTGAATTAACAATAAAAATACGAAATAAGGAAAACATAGCCATTAATTAGGAAAAGAGAAAAACAAAAGAAATGCATTTGCCTGTTTTGGAAACCCACATTATAAAGTTCAATTTCTTAGTTAAATTTATTTGTATGTGTTTCTTTGATTTATTGGGCATTTATAAGGTGCTTATACAGCAATACAGTGTTTTAAAGCGCCACAAGGCAAAAGGGAAGGGAACAAATACATAATCAAATGATAGTAAGTAAATCATAAACAACAGTGGCCCTACCAGGCCTTGTGACATTCGAAACTTGCGAGTGCAGCGAAACAGAAAGATGTGGGGGGCGAAGTGTAAGTGCTTGCGGGCCCCCCAAGGTGGAAGTGCCAAAGGTGTCTGTTGCGGAGGCAACAGGAAAGTGCAAGGGCGGAGATGACCACCCACCAGATAAGTGTAGGTCTGTGACAGACACCCAACAGGCATGTTTGGGCCCAAGGCCAGTGTAGTGGGGGGGGATGCTGGTGGCGATTGGGCAGATGGTCAGGACCCTGATGGACTCTTGAGGGACCAGACTGCCAATCTCAGCAACTGTGGGGATGGCTAGCGCGGGCGGGAGAGAGGGAAGCAGGGTGAGAAGAGGAAAGTCTTGAGTTGTTTGCAGAACTTGAGAAGATCCGGTTCAAGACAGAGAGAGGGAGACTGTTCCGGAGGAGGGAGCCAGCCGAGGAGAGAGATCTGCTCCCAAATAACTTAGCGACTTATTCCAATGTATTCATAATTGCATTCCCTGCATAATCTTTAGAATGCTAATTTCAAATAGTATTTCTCGAGTGTAAACAT
Organism: Ambystoma mexicanum; assembly: GCF_040938575.1. Lineage (NCBI taxonomy): Eukaryota > Metazoa > Chordata > Amphibia > Caudata > Ambystomatidae > Ambystoma > Ambystoma mexicanum. The sequence continues at coordinate 1,466,108,605 of NC_090931.1, read as the reverse complement.
TTCCACAACTGCCAGAATGCATCACCTATGGAAGACACCAGTTTGATGCATTCAGAATTCGAATGGTTTATCTGAATATTATAATTAGTAACCCTTTCTCGAATTATATAAGAGAGACCTTGTTTACCCCCTGCTCTGTCCCAAATTCATATTTCTCATCAATTCTTCTTGTATAGAAGTTTCACTTCTCCCTTTCTCTTATATTTGGGCGCTTTGAAACACAATTTCTTGACGTATAAGCGCCTCACAAATGCACAATAAAATAAATGCATATTTTTTGTTTCTCCAGCATGGGGTCTGGCATCGATTCACAAGCTCATGAATATTCCCCGTCGTCAGACTGGGAATCCTCGGTAAAGAAAAAATCAGTTTGTTTCGTTTCTGAACTGTCTTTCTACTAGTAGCCAATCACTGGTCTCTGGGTTATACTGCCCCCAGCCAATGACTGCCCTCTACCTAAGCCCCTCCGCTGACAGCCATCTTCAGATTTTTACCGTACGTTCAAGTGTTGGGAGTCCTCGTGCTGTAGCTCTTGAGCTTTTACTGTGTTTTGCGAATTTTCAAAGAGATTTCATCTTATTTTTCGGTCAATCGAGCCTCAAGCTCCACCGTTTCTACTTCCGATCAACGGGGACCCGTTTCGGATTTTTCTACGCCCCTCAAGGGTGACATTTTCGTCGAGTTTCACTTCTCAGAGGCTTCCGGAAGATCTTTTAGGCCTACCCTGCGTGGACATGGCCCAGGAAAAAGGAAACACAACGCCCGGACCCAAGCTCTTCAGGAGCTGCCCTGGATGTGGACTGCAGAATGTCTTCAAGGAGGATGAACATTATCGATGTCTCTACTACCTTCATGAAGACAAAACGGACGTTGAGAAGGACTGTGCGTTTTGCAAGAACATGTTCGAAGGGACGATGAGGGATCGTCGAACCCGCCTCACCAACTGGCTGGAAGGGAAGAGACCGGCAGAGGGTGAGAAAAAGAAGTCTGAGCGGTCTTCTAAGTCCTTTGAGGTCGCTCTGGTGACGGGGGCCCAACAAAAGGCTAAGCACCGCGAGTCCGCGGCCACCGGGAGCGCTGAACGGTCGGGCTCCTCGGCTGCCAGGCAGGGCGCAATTTCACTGACGCCATCAACCACGAGCCAACGCTCTGGCTCGGGGAAGAGGAAAGCGGAGAACCCGGGTAAGCTTCGGGAGAAGTCCCGGTCGATCCCGACAGCAGCCAAGGGGGGAGCGAGGCGGTGACCCTCCTCCCAAGGTGAAGGCTTCAAGCGCATCTAAGGTCGTGAAGGCCTTGATTCACCTGGCTAAGGCCTCTATCGAGGGAGTCGTGGCGGCCCTGGCGAAGCCTGTGGAGGCTACCCCAGCGGAGGCGACCATCGGGGCCTAGAGTTTCCCTGCCACCACAGAGGGAATCCTCCTTTCAGCCCATTGATAAGACCCCTGTGAAAATCCTGGTGGCAAAAGAGGGGGGCGGAGGCCATCACGGACACGGATACAGCCTCTGAAGAGGAACCGGCTGGAGTCGTGAAAATCCCGAGCAAGAAGTTCGAGGAGGTCCGGTCCCACGGGAAGGATCCCGAAGAGGCGGACGAGGAAAGCGACGGTGGTGGCGACGAGGAACACGTGGAGGCGGAGGATTCCACTCCCCAACCGTCATGACCGTCGTAGCCAGGCCCTGGGCCACAAGACAACTCAGGGGCGATCTTGATGGCGATCCAGGCCTTGTGTACGGAGATAAGGACAAGGTTGCCCTCACCACCAACGGGCGACCAAGCGGAGCCTGGAGCGTCGGAAAGCCCTCCAAACAAGCAGAGGAAAATTCATCCACCCCCTCCTTTCCAGCCTTCTCGGCCTTCACAGCCTTCTTCCCCGTCTCCTGAGCCGAGGGATGATACGGGTACAGAGACCGCCAGGACGGGGACGGATGACGACTGTGGTGACGACCGGATGGACCTTCCATCACCACCTGCTCGGGCCTCCCCGACCGATGAAATTGGCTCCTTCCAAGCCATGATCGCCAGGGAATCCAAGCTCTTCCAGCTTTGCCCAGTGGAAGAGAAGGAGGGTTTCCTCTATCACTGACGGGAGGCCAAAAGGAAGACGGTCCTCTCAGTTCCGTTACTCGACGACATCTGGGACGAGGGGCTGTTGCTCCTGAAAAACCCATCCACGGCCCCTGCCAAGAGAGACCGGTACGAGAAGAAGTACCAAGTTCCGGATTCCACCCCCATGTGCCTTAGGGCGCAGCCTACCCCAGACTCGGTTGTCTCTGTGGCGGCCAAGAAGAAAGCGGCGGGGGCGACGGTGTCAACTTCGACATCTCTGCAGGATGGCGAAGGGAAGCAGCCGGACGCCATGGGACGACAAGTCATCTTGTCGGTGGCGACTACCATTAAAGCGGCCAACGCCCTCGCGATTGTGGCCCGCTACGACAGGGAGCTATGGTTTAAGATCGCTCCCCTACTGGATTTCCTCCCGGACGACAAGAGGGCGGAGGTCCTAGAGATCCTACAGGAGGGAGAGGTGGCGCAGGACCATGCCATAACGGTGGCCACGGACATTGCCGACACCGGCTTCCGCCAGGTGGACAACGGCATTTGCCTTCACCGGTGCGGTTGGCTCAAGGCAACCGATTTCTGTCAAGACGTGCAGACCAGGGTCCTGGACATTGCCCTTGACGGGAACAACCTGTTCGGCAAAGCAGTGGACGAGTTGCTGCAAGCCATCAAGGCCGACACGGAGACGGCTCGTGCCTTAGGCGTTCTTCAGCAACGACAGCCGCCCTTTCAGGGCTCCGGAGGAAAACAAGGTGCCTCCAAGGGATTCGGCGGAAACTCCTCGACGTACCGCCAAGGGGCCCACTCCTCGTCACAGGAGGCCTACAAGGGACGCGGCAAGCAAGGAGGATCTCATCGTTGCTGCCAAGGAGGCCAGGGTGGAAAGGCCGCTTCTAAGCAGGATTGAACTGGCCGTAGCGTCGGGCCCCCACCTGAGCACTCCGGTGGGAGGCTGGCTGGCGAACTTCGTCAGCGTGTGGGAGTCCATCTCCACCGACCGTTGGGTGCTGGATGCCCTGGTCCGCGGGCGCACACTGGAATTTATAAGGAAGTGTCCCCGTATTCCACCTGTGGCCAGAAAGGAAAACCACGTCCCGCAACTACTCTTGGAGGTACGAGCGATGTTAAAGAAGGGAGCCATCAAGCTCGTCCCAAAGAGGCTCCGAGGCTCCGGAGTATACTCGCGGTACTTCCTCGTAAGGAAAAAGACCGGTGGTTGGCTACCCATCCTGGACCTTCGTCGTCTAAACAAGTACATCAGGTCCCAGAAGTTCCGGATGGTCACCCTCCAGCACGTGCTGGGACAACTGGAGGAAGGTGACTTCCTATCGTCGCTGGACTTGGAGGACGCCTACTTTTACATCCCATCTTGAAAAAACATCAAAGGTTTCTGCGATTCGTAGTCCAAGGATGGCACTACCAGTTCAAGGCCCTTCCCTTCGGACTGAAGTCGGCGCCCAGGGTGTTCACCAAGTGCCTAACACTGATGGCGGCGCGGCTGCGCCTACAGGGGATCCACGTCTACCCTTACCTGGACGATTGGTTCATCCGGGCAGAGTCAAGGGAACTCGCCGTCGAACACACGAGGAAGACCGTCCAACTGCTCACGGATCTGGGATTTTCGATCAACTTCACAAAATCCCACCTGGTACCGTCGCAAGTCGCCCTGTTCCTGGGAGCCAAGCTCGACACAGTGGCGCGACTAGCATCTCTGTCGGAGGAAAGGACAAAGGCCATGCTAGACAAGGTGCAACGGCTGTCGACCATGGACGTGGCCAAGGTGAGGTCCGTCAAGTCCCTGCTCGGCATGATGTCCTCCTGCATTTACCTCGTGCGCATTTGCAGACTACGGATGCGACCACTGCAGGAGTTCCTTGACGCCCGTTGGATGCAAGCGACGGGCAACTTCGAAGACAGGATCTTACTCAACGAGACCTTTCGACAAGCAATCCGGTGGTGGACCACCCGCACGCATCTGGCGGTGGGTATGGACTTCCAGACCCCGGCCCATCAGGAGACGGTGACGACGGACGCCTCCCTGGAGGGATGGGGAGCGCACACTGGAGATCTCCACGCGAGAGGCCTTTGGCTCCTGGAGGAGAGGTCACTCCACATCAACATACTGGAGCTCCGGGCCGTGTTCTGGGCCCTCAGGTTGTTACTTCCGTGCCTCAAGGGCAAGGTGGTGAGGATCTTCACCAACAACACCACCACAATGTTCTACATCCGGAAGCAGGGAGGTACCAGATGTCCAGCCCTATCCAAGGAGGCGCAGAATCTGTGGCACTAGGCCGTCGCCCAAGGGATGTTTCTGGTACCCTACCACCTGGCAGGAATAAAGAACACCATTGCAGACTCACTCAGCAGCGAGCTGCGCTCGTGCCACGAGTGGGAACTACGACAGGATGAAGTGGATCTGCTATTCCAACGATGGGGCAATCCCCAGATCAATCTATTTGCGACGGCGACGAACACCAAGTGTCGGAGGTTCGCCAGCAGGTTTCCCCAGCCGGGGAGCATGGGCGATGCCTTCTCATTCCCCTGGGATGGCCTGTTCCTGTATGCGTTCCCAGCGTTGAGTTGCTGCTGCTACTCATCAACCAACTCAGATGATCCCGGTGCAGGATGATCATCGTCGCACTGGCGTGGCCGAGACCGATCTGGTTCCCGGACCTTCTGGACATGTCAGCGTCCCCCCCCCCCCAGTCAAACTGCCTACGGACGCGGATCTCCTCACCAGAGAAGGAGGCGCCATCCTCCACCATGACCCAGGGTCGCTGAACTTGCAGGCCTGGCTCCTGCAGCACTAGAGTTTGGAGGGCACGATATCCCGGCGGATTGCAAGGAGGTGCTTTCAAAGGCCAGGGTGTCCTCGACTCTCAAGTGCTATGGACATAAGTGGAAGAGGTTCTCTGTCTGGTGCCGTGCACAGAAGATTAACCCTCTGCGGATTACGGCCCCCCAGGTGCTGCTGTACCTACTGTCGCTGGCCATGGCAGGGCTAGCGCACGCCTCCATCAAGATACATCTAGCGGCGATCTCCCGCTACACCAGAACTCCAGGACGATCATCTCTGTGGGCCCATCGTCTGGTGAAGGACTTTATGAAAGGATTGTTCCGATCATTCCCACCGGTGAAGGCTCCAGCCCCGGCGTGGGGATCCAGGCCCTCTCCTGTAAACCTCCATACCTGCCTATCCACGAGACAAGGGTGGTGCTGAGGATGCACCCCTCCTTCATGCCCAAGGTGCCGTCGGACTTCCATCTCAACAAGCCCTTGGTGTTACCTGTTTTCTTCCCGTCGCCTGCTGAGAGGACTTTGCACTCGCTGGATGTAGCTAGAGCACTGAAGTTCTACGTGGACCGCACGAAGATGAGCCTTCGGAAGACATCACAACTGTTTGTGAACTTTGGACCTGTGAACCAAGGGAAGGCCCTCTCGAAGGCTTCAATTTCCAGATGGCTTTCCGGCTTAATCATGCACTGTCACCGGTTGGCAAACCGACCGTTGCCCGGCCGTCCGAGAGCCCACTCGACCAGAGTGATCGCTCCTACCACGGCGTTCCTGTCTGGTGTGCCCCTGCTCGACATATGCAGGGCTGCTACGTGGAGGTCGACACACACCTTCACGAGATTCTACTGCGTCGACCGGGATTCCAGGGAGGAGTCCAGAGTCGGCCAGGCAGTGCTGCGCAACCTGTTCGCTTACGGTGAGCCTGGTGAGGAGGTAAGAGATGCTTAATGTTGAGTTTGTAATGTGCATGTGTGTACTGCTATGTATTCTTATATTCATGAGCGTGTGAATCCATGCCCGACCCCATGCTGGAGAAGGAACAAGTTACTTACCTGTAACTGTTGTTCTCCAGCATGGGTCTGGCATGGATTCACATGCGAACCCTCCCTCCTACCCCTCTGCGGCTCTTCACTTGGTCCTACTGCCACTTTACGTGCTACCAAATCTGAAGATGGCTGCCAGAGGAGGGGCTTAGGTAGAGGGCAGTCATTGGCTGGGGGTAGTATGACCCAGAGACCAGTGATTGGTTACTAGTAGAAAGACAGTTCAGAAACGAAACTGAAACTGATTTTTCTTTAATGAGGATTCCCAGCCTGACAATGGGGAACATTCATGAGCATGTGAATCCATGCCAGACCCATGCTGGAGAACAAGTTACAGGTAAGTAACTTGTTCCTTCTGTAATTAAAATGGGACATGTACCAATGTTCTCCTTGTTTCCGTTTTTTGTTGCATGCTTTAGTGATCTACTGGTCTGGAGCCCTTCTCACTGCACCCCTCCATGTGCCCTTACCCTATAGCTTGGGGTATTTGCCCCCCATATGGGTAATTTAATGTTAGACTCTCACCGCCCAACTAATGGGTTTATAGTTAGCTGAGTATTTTCTCCTCCCTCACCTGAGGGTCCTTGTCAGTCACCCGATTTCACCCGCCTTTCATTGCTGTTGCTTTGTTCTCCCTTTCTCCCTGGGTTTTTCTATGGAAGGCTTTCTGCTGCACCGTGCTTCAACCCCTACAAGAGCCTGTAGAGTCCAAGCAGCCAGTCTCGTCCTTAGTGGTTCACCTCTCAATGGGGCTGAGTGTTTCTCCCACACTCTGCACAGTGTCTAAAGACATCCACAGCCTTCCTCCAAGTAGTAGTCTCCTCCTCTCTTAAGGGAGTTTCGAAGAGCATATCTGCTTCCTCTGTGTCTCTGACGCCTACTGAACTTTCCCAGTTCCTTTTATACCCATGAGGCGGTGGGACTCTCTGTATTCTCTCTTGGGATTCGTTCTTTCACAAGGCTACCAGTCAGCATCATGCATTTGGATTGGTCCGGCCAATTAAGTCATTATTAAAGGATAGTTCCGGGACTTTTTTTTATTGTTCCTATGGTTCGGCCATGTGTTTTTAAGCATAAATCGGTAGATCGTAGAAAACTTTCCTATGGACCTTACCCGACTTTTCGTCCATTAACGCACTCGAAATCAGCCGCCATTTTCTGATAATCCTATCACTTGCCGCATCGCCCTGGCTCACCTGCTTTTGCGGCACTAAATCAAATCCCCCGCCCCTGAAACAGACTTGATCAAAACATTCATATTCCCCGCCTCTATCCGTGACGTGACTGAGCTGCGTAGGCAAACGCGCCCAGGCGTCTTCTACGCGACTCCACACAGAACCAGGAAATCAACACAGATGAGCTCACACAACACAGCGCGCCACAATTGGGAATATGAAACTGTACTTTTAAATTAAACCGCAAGATTGTAAATTTGGTAAAGTACATTTATTTGACATCAAATGTTTTGAGAATATTCAGCGATTTGCATTTTTATTTGCTCACGTTCCAAAAAGTTCGTTTTGAGGCACACGATGTTCCTTTGCTGTACACAGGGTCTTAGATCATCTCACAATACAGCGCCACAATTCGGAATATGAAACTGTGGTTTAAAAGCAAACGGCAAGATTGTACATTTGGCAAAGTACATTTATTGGACATCAAATGTTTTGAGAATATTCAGCGATTTGCATTTTCATTTGCTCTCGATCCAAAATAGTTCGTCTTGAGGCAAGCGATGTTCGTGTGCAGTACACAGGGTGTTGGTTTACGATAAAATAAGCTCTTCGGTCGCACTGATAATCGCATGGCTGTTCCAACAACGAGGCACTAGGCCACCACAACGGTCTGTATGTTGCATCTAGCCGTTAGTACCGCGTAAGGGCATACTTGTACTTGGCGATCGTCCCATAAAATGGTCAGGGTGGTAACGTTGTTCACGCGGAGAAGCAACTGGCGGTTGTAAAACCCATCCGCCGGTGTCTGGTACTCGTGACACAGACAATAATGGATGATGTACCTGTTTGAAAAACATAAAAAATGAAATTAGTCTCACCATCAGATCTTTATTAAAATTATTCATTTTATATATTAGGTCGGGAAATTATTTCATAGCTAGGACAGTGCAACTGGGTATTATACGTCAAGGGGGGGCTGTAGGATACTGAGACAGTCCCCCAGTGCAGGGGTTGACAGGGAGGCAGTGCAGGTGGAGAGTGGAAGGGCCCAGGACCGAGGTCACAGACAGTGGACCAGTTGTAGCAGGGGAGAGGGAGAGAGAAAGCAGAAGCAAAGAGGAAGGTTTTGAGGTGCTTCCGTAAAAGGAGATGGTTCTCCTCAAGATAGTGCGCGGTACAAAACAATATGCCACATAGAACGAACAAGTACAACTTAACCCGTCTTTAAAGCTACTGTATAGTAATTAAATTGCGGTATAAACTCATCTAAAGAGTTGCTTACATTATATTTGCATTTTCCATTGTGTCTGTGCGTAGGGCAGCCCCGAAATACCACTCCTTCTATGCCGACGTTATTTCTTCTAATGAACGAACATGAAATGGCTTTCGTTTCTGAAATTATATTCATTATCGTTTCTTACGTTATTGCCCACAACCCAAAAAGAAGTCTTTCGGGATGGTCCCGGCCTGTCAAGGTCAAATAACAATAGAACCTTATACTGAGTCGTGGGCCATTCCGGCATCCGAGCAAAAAATCATAGCAGCTGACCTTCACTTTGAACGAGCACACATTCCTAGTTAGCTACATTCAGTGTAAGGCCATCTCACAGGACTTGAAATTTACACTCCATCTTTGCATTTTGTCTGCGTGCTTTGCAGCCCCAGAGAACCATAAATACGGAGACATTCTATATTTTTTGAAAAATGATTTATAATACTGTTTGGTTTAATTTAATGTGCAAATTAACAAGGTTGGATAGACACATTGCATGTACACTGAGCAATCACTTTTATTTACACATTACATAGATACACATATTCAATGGGCCTGCGACATGAGGAGACTCGAGAGAACAGACAATCAAATTACAATCATTTAAACCGTGATGTGTATTTCTCAATGAGCTCTTCTTTAGGTGGACATGGAACAGAGGCAATGTTGGGTGGCAATGCAGTTGTCCCCTGCACAGGTTCGTTCACAACTCCATTTATGTGCCTATCTAGGACGTCAACAATAAGTCTCTCAATAAACTCATATTGCATATCCTCAAACACTGGTTTGATCACCCATTGTTTACTTCTTTTAGTGAAGGCCTTATTGTAGCGAAGCGTCCCTAAAGTTCCGGTCGTCCTACTTTGTTGACGGCCAACATTATGGTTATGTGCCAAGACCGCTAGAAGAGTACGATTTATCATGCCCTCCATGCCAAAATGCAATCGTTTTGGCCTGGACTTTAGGCACATATTGTGGAACATCTCCAAATCTCCTGTGTGGCAGAATTCCGTGAGTCCCCTCAAATCTCTTGTTATAGTTTTATCAAATACAATCTTTTCAATGGCTTTGTGAGTGGGTGATGAAGGAATCAACCACTTCTTCTTCCGTGCCTCCTCTGTGGACAAATGGCCATGTTCACAATGGTGGAAATGTTGGTTTGTGTTCCAACGGTGAACATTGGTACAGTGTAGCATTACTGACCGCCATTTTTCCAGTAGAATTTCCAACGACCCTCCACATGTTTTTGAGCTCCACCAAAGATGGTTGCTGATTGACTTGGACCACTGTGAAATACCTTGCATTTCTTTTTTTTTACCTGCAGCCGACATTTTTTTATTGATTGTTTTTGCAAGATGCCAAACGTCAAATTGGTGATTTATATTTTTGTACTCTTCTCTCATTGTCTTGGCAATTGAAACGTGTCTGTCCGTGGCTATCAGGTCGATCACCATTCCCCGCGATTGTAGTTCTTGCAATGATGCTACAAAGCCAACTTTCTCCATGGCCACTGAGGATGTACTTTGTGACACCTGCACGACCACCGAACTCACAATTTTCTTACTTTCCATGTCCTGAAAGTGGTAGGTGCAGTACTTGGCTGAAAATCCTGGGCTGTCGCACTGTCCATCACCGGCTAGCCTGAACCGTTTGCCCGCGAATGTACTATCAATAGACATTTTTTCCATTCTCCAAGCTTCGCTAATGGCTGGAAATAGATAATCGGTTTGGTATTTGTAGAACTGAGTTTTCGCAATGAAATGGATTCCCACAAACTGAAAGAAAGACTCTAACTTTTTAAAACTTGAACCACTAAAAAGTGCAGCCGCTGCACAAAGTAGATTGCCTGCTGGCAGTTGTCCCAGCATGGGTTGTGCAGACCATGAGAAAGGATGATATTTTGTACAGGTGGCATGTATTTTAAGGTTAGTGCCTCGAATTGCACGAGTCACATTAATCAATGGCTCCCCACATACTTCCCCACCTACCGAATGCCCACATTTCAACCGAATAATAATATCAATCAAACAACTATCGAATACAATGAATTTGGCCTCTTTCCTTATACTGTCACTCTGCATCCCAGCTGGTTCGGCCTGTAACGTTGAGGACATGTCACTCACATGAAAGGTAGAATCTCTGATATCGTCTTCCGCTATGTTCAGTGATATTGATGGTGTTTCATTGTAGTCCACTTCATTCTCTTCCATTGCAACATCTGTTCCTTCTCCGGCGATGGGTGAATAAGACAATTTCTTCAACTTTCTCGCGGTCTTAGTTTTTGTGGGTGTGGATTCTGTGAACTGATCTCCGACTGCATCCGAACTACCAGGAGGACATTCACTATCAATGGCTGGATGTGGTATAGCTCCGTTGTCAATCACTTCATATTCTTCCCATTGGCACGATGCATCTCCAGTCTCAAGTCCCTGCCAAAAGGTTTGACAAGCAACATCTCTCGTTCGCTTCACTGTCTGTGTAGATCTAGTTCGTACACCCACTCGCAACTAGAGGACAGATTGGAAAAGGGATGTTCAGTTTAAACACAACTTACAGTATTGAACTATTAACAGTGAAAAACAACATAATATAGTGACCAGGACACTAACCTTCTTTTGCTTTCTTTTCTTTGAAACTTTCTTGCCTCGAACTTCAACATCAGGACGCTGTTGCTCCGACTCGTGTGTGCATGTCTCCACTTCCTCTTGCGCTGCAACGACTATATTTTCATAAGCACATCCATCACGCACTGACGCTCCATCGACTCCCTGAAACATAGAACTTTCATTAGTATGTATAATAATATTGAAAACACAAAATGTACTTGGGGACCAATACCCACGTACATCTCAATAGCAAAACACGAATGAACGCTTTGTGTAGAACATTCAAACGACAATTATTCACGCATAGTTGATCTAGTTAGATGGAACTGTCTCGATCCATACCTCGGGCTCCTCATAGACTTCCATTGATGATATTATTGAAGATGATGCTTCAGTAACTCCCTGAAACACAGTAATTGCATTAGTATGGTTTTCTATTTTGTTAAAAAGAACATAAACTTTGTGCAGGCGTCAACGGCTCATCTAAATAGACCTGCACAAATGATCAGTTGTCTAAAATAAATAATGGATATGTAAATATGATTCGATTTGCTCGATCGTTGGAAGTGTCACCACCCAGAGATCTGCATCAACTACTAGGGGTGATGTTCTTGTAGAAGAAGGTCCGTCATCTCCCTGAAACATAGTACTTGCGTTAATAAAGAAGGAAGTATAGCGGATGTAATCACGTCATATGATTTCGCTTGATCGAACTGTCAGTATCCATATCTCGAAATGCATAAGAACATCAAGGGACGATGTAACTGCGGTGCACACTTCTGCAAGCTGTTGCGCCGACCCGTAACTGCATGCTCCCCCTTCTTCTTGGACTAATGCTCCATCGACTCCCTGAAACATAGGACTTTCATTAGTAATGAACACAATATTGAAAAAAGAAGACACATAGGAGGGCGACGACAGAAGGACATATCAATGGCTAAAAACGAAAGAAACATTGTGTGTAACAATCACGCTACAAGAATGCAAGATCTGATGATCTCCATCAATGGAACTGTCCGGAAACGTACCTCGAGCATCTGAGTGACATCAACGGTAGTCGTCAATACGTTGGACTCCTCAGCATCTCCCTGAAAGACAGTACTTGGATTTATTTTGGATAACAATAATTATAACTGAAAACAAAGACTAGAGGACGAGTACAAGGGTGTACCATTAGGTAAAATAATTACACGATAAATTAAAACTATTGATTTGCATGCCTAAAACAAGTCAGTGGCAGAATAGCCAAGTAAGATTACCCGATAGGCGCTTGAAGTGGCTGATGACTGCAATAACGACATGGATGGAGAATCTTCCGCCTTCATATTGAGTGGATACATAAATGGGGAAATTATTGTTAGCTAATGCTACACACTACCGCAAGGCCGAGAGACAAATACGTAAACTTGACTCACCAGTGGAGGGATGTGGACGAATAGAGTGGGAATAGCGGTTGAGAGCAATTTTCGCCTCGCTCGCGGTGTGTTCTTCTTTATTAGCAATGATGTGGAGTACATGTCAGAGGTAAAGTGCCTGCTGCAGATGCGGTATCGATCACCCCTCTTGTCCGCAAATACTTCTAGGACTCTACTTTCAAGCTCAGACGGTGGATATCCGCAATATCGGACCCATTCTCTTATCTGATCTATTGTCTTAGGGAAAACATGCATTATAGTACCTTCAGATTTATTATGGGTCTTCGAAGGGCAACCGCCAATGGAACAGGCAGGCATTGTGGAAAGTTCTGAAAAGTAAAGATCAACAATTCTCTATGAATACCAATGTAAACTCAGAACATGTGACTAGTTCCTTGCATGTACTGTCTTGAACGAAAAGAAATTGGACGCAAAATGATTATGGTACATGGCCTTACCTTGACGAACAAACAGTTAGATGCAGGGATCAGAGTAGTTTCTTGTCGTAGAACAGGGAGCAGTTCACAGGTTGCAAACTGAGGAGTTTCCTCGAAGTGGTCACGGAAGTTCACAGAGACGAAGAGCAGATAACCAGCACCTTCACGGGTTGACTAGCAAAGCGCAAAGAAGTGCTCATTAGAAATATTAAGTGGGTTATAAAGGATTCGAAACAGGGGTGTGTTTGTGAATGAATGACGTGTATATGTCGTGGCATTATGCGGTTTGCAGGGGGGCGTCCAGCGTGAGGGGGGATGCTTGGCAGGAGACACGGGGTCTGGAGGTAGACATGGGAACAACAACCCATGCTCTATAGACCACTTTGAAGTGTACATGGTCTTTGGCACCTCTTGGCCTTTATCGCTCCCTGATAGCTCCACTTGCCAGTGCAAGTACCCCGGTGCGAACTGCCTTTGATAGGGCGGGGGTGGATTGGGGCGGTGGTCGTGCAGACAAGACACAGGAAGACTCGTGAATGGAGACACACTTATGTGGATTGCAGGGGGGCGTCCAGCGTGAGGGAGGATGCTTGGCAGGAGACACGGGGTCTGGAGGTAGACATGGGAACAACAACCCATGCTCTATAGACCACTTTGAAGTGTACATGGTCTTTGGCACCTCTTGGCCTTTATCGCTCCCTGACAGCTCCACTTGCCAGCGCAAGTACCCCGGTGCGAACTGCCTTTGATAGGGCGGGGGGTGGATTGGGGCGGTGGTCGTGCAGACAAGACACAGGAAGACTCGTGAATGGAGACACACTTATGTGGATTGCAGGGGGGCGTCCAGCGTGAGGGGGGATGCTTGGCAGGAGACACGGAGTCTGGAGGTAGACATGGGAACAACAACCCAGGCTCTATAGACCACTTTGAAGTGTACATGGTCTTTGGCACCTCTTGGCCTTTATCGCTCCCTGACAGCTCCACTTGCCAGCGCAAGTACCCCGGTGCGAACTGCCTTTGATAGGGCGGGGGCGGTGTGGATTGGGGCGGTGGTCGTGCAGACAAGACTCGTTTGCCGCAGGGCCTCACCAAGGAGAGGCCATCTAACTGCATGTAAGAGGCAGGCTGCAGGATCTAGTACATGGAAGGCAGGGGGTGAGTTTATAAATACCTCACCCTCCCATGGCCGGAGACATGTGGTGTGACAAGACAAGGCACAGGAAGACTATTCAATGGAGACACACTAGATTCATTTAAAAAATCAAAACAACCATTGTTAAAATATATGTTGGGTTTTATTTTAGATCTTAATTTCAATTGAACATAAATAATAAACATTACACATTGTAAAGTTCCGGTTGCAGCACATCCAGGGAAAATCCGCGGTATTGTCCACTGTCGCTGGGGAAATGTTGTCTAATGGCAAGTACCGCACAGGCAGGTATTACTCTCCGAACGCGGTGTCCGAGCCTCCCGTGAAGCCACCAAGTGAAGCAACGATAGGCCACCATCCTGTACCACCTGTGAAAATGAAAGATGCAAACTGTATTAAAATGACAAAACTTTCTTATCACTGTCGATTCAGGTAAAAAATGTCATTCTGCTTTGAAAAAAATTCTATCTAGAAAATGCACAATATGGAACCAATTTACATGCATTCGAATGATATGTAGATGTAATTTTATAAGTGGGAGACGACCATGACATAGTAGTGGCATCACTGACATCACAACCAGAGTATACTTACTCGTTACTCGGATTACGCGGACGAACAGTGCCGCGAAGTGCGTGCATAAGCACCATCATCATCCTCAACACGGTCAGTGAGAGGCAGGCTTCCCTGAACTCTGGCAGCTCGGTGATGCATTGCGGACTTGGCTCGCCTTCCGAAATGTAGGCCAAGCACCCGGAATTTTCACGGCAGCAGCAGTTCTCCTCCTCAGTTGGCATTAGCTCGCACCGATTGCACGTGCACCAGGTGGAGACGCCGTCCATGCGACATGGTCCAGGCTCTTCATCCGTTGACTGGTCCTCCCAACTGCCATCCGAATCCCCATCGTTTCCGCGTGCTTGCCTTTCCAGTAGTTCCTCCTCGATGTACTCGGGCTCGTACATGTACGGCATTATTGTAGCCATTGTGTGGTAAAGAAAGTAAAATAATTTACAGAGATGGTACAGGTGTTCACAAGGCCTAGAAGCGGCGAAGATAGCTGACCAGAGCACAGAAAGAGTCACAGAATACTCAAAGTAACAGAGAGAGGAATGGAATCGAAAATCTGCTGCTGTGTGTTGTGAAACGGTGTGTTTATACTTATTGAGGAAAGAGGCGTCCTGCCATTTCCATGGCGACACTTCATTAGCTGAGGCGCAGCGATTGTTGACACGAAACGTGCTTTGGCGTTGGGAAATGGGCGGTACGCGTCTGCTGATGTCAGGCTCAGGGGCGGGGGATTTGATTTAGTGCCGCAAAAGCAGGTGAGCCAGGGCGATGGGGGGAAATGATAGGATTATCAGAAAATGGCGGCTGATTTCGAGTGCGTTAATGGATGAAAAGTCGGGTAAGGTCCATAGGAAAGTTTTCTACGATCTACCGATTTATGCTTAAAAACACATGGCCGAACCATAGGAACAATAAAAAAAAAGTCCCGGAACTATCCTTTAAGGTTTCTTTTCTATCAGGGGCCTGTTCGCAGCATGCAAGGCTTTTTAGGCCTACAATGCTGTCAGTGCCGTCTTGGTATCTCGAAAGCACAGTGTGTCGCTCTGCAGCATTCCGCGGTCACCCCAAGGACTGCCAGGTTATCATCCAGCCGAGTGGCCAGCCAGAGGCTTGTTCCCAGTGGTCTTGGCTTTTGCTGATACATGATCATGCCCCCGGGTGACTAGCCTATCAGTGTATTTTCTCCACTGTCTGGGAAATGTCTTTACAGAAGGCTTCTTGGCTCTGCTCCCTCACGGAAGTGGGTTTCAGTTTAGGGGATCACGCTCCCGGGGCACTTCGGGCAGCTGCCCCAGCCCCCTGGAGCTCCACGATCACACAGAAGGATGAAGAGTTGCTCCAAATCACTACACGAGATAAAGATAAAATATGCTGCTTTTCTGAATACTGCACACTTTACAATTCTACACTATTATGGGTTTTGATCACCGCTTCTGTATTAGCCATGTTGCGACTAACTCCAGGGTCCGAGTGAATTAGAATCTTGCAGACACTTCCACACGTGGTAATGGTGTATGAGTTTGGTGGGCTTTTCCCTAAAATGCTGCTGAACTTCTAATGAGGCCGTAAGTATGTCTAAGAAAGTAAAGTTGAATCATAGATTGGGGAAGCTCTGGTTTGAAATCTTGTCTTTTTTGGGGACGGGGGCACCCTAGCCCAGAGCGGAGTACATGAGTGACTGGAGATAGGGCAGATTAGAGGATACATCCTAGATTTCTAAGGGAGTTTAGGTGGCAACCAGTCAGGATAGGAGCCAATGGGCATGTTCTACGCGTCAATGGAGATATTGGGGACTGTTGGGCAGAAGAAGCAGAAGAAGGCAGCTGGGGAATGGAGCAAAGGGTGCTCAGTGGTTGGGGTGAGGGTGACCAGTTCACAAGATCATGGTTAGCAGTCAAATGGCGTTTCCGGGGTGTGACGCTTCATTTGGGTGGAGGGGTGGCTGGTTGTTTTAGGCCTATGGCTTTCATTCTATAAGTGAAGCACTAGAAGAATGGTTGGTCTAATCAATCCACGTGATAAGGGTGCAGTAAGAGGCCAAAGGTTGAGTGGGTGCACCAGCAAACCTGTCATTGCAAGGGGATCCAGAGCACAGAGCGGGGGAGGTGGTGTGTAAGTGATGAGCACGTGGAAGGTGAGTGGTGAGCAATAATATACTAGCATGCTTTTGGCCGCAGTAGGCGGCAGAGTCCAATGGGGGCGGAGTGGAGGGAATTACTGCGAATGCAAGCGACACTGCCCGCTCTGCAGGATGACTGGTTTATCTGAATAATATTGGATTCTAGTGGTATCCTCGCTCAAAATGCTGGGATGCAGGACTTAGTGTGAGCTCTCAGGCAGAATGCCCAGGAGGTTGTCATTGGTAGATGACAGGGTGGAATAAAGGACTTTGTGTTTGGAGGGGCAGTTTATTGCATGGACTCGCGAAGCGTGTGGTGGCCACAGTGCAGAGATAGGTTGTGTGAGAAATACAGTGTGGAAGACGAGTCTGCAGGATACGCCTGTTATATGTAGAAGAGAAAGGCGACACATGGCAGGCAGATGGTAGGGTACATCCAGCCACACCACTATCGGAGAGCTGGAGGATGGTAGAGTTGTAGACTGCTCAGTTGTGAGACTAGAGGCCGTTCATCCTCTGGAGGTGTCTATCACAGGCAAAGAGCCTACAGGAAAAAGGGGAGAAGCAAGGTAGGTGGGTAGTAATCGGTCCAGTATCCAGGTGCAGTGGTGTATAGAGACCGAATAGCTCTGTAAGAGGTGGGTACTAGGCAGACAGGCAGGCAAGGAGAAGGAAGGTGGAACTTGGACTCCCAGCCAGCAAGGGGCTGCCTCGCAGTCTATTCATGAAGCCAGAGCAGCGAACCAGGCAGAAGAAGAGTTGGCAGCTTTTCCTGTGCAACGGGGACGAGGCAGGCTACTCATCCCAATGTCTTTCTCCGAACAAGGCCCGAGGGCTTTTATCCTGCATTGAGGAATCTGGCCACATCGTCGCTTCCACACCCAACTCTGACCCATTTATCCTTTTCCCTGCTGGGCAGGGCCACAGGGAGACTGTCCTGGACACTGGTGCAAGCAATGAAAATGCCCCATCCCGATGGCACCAAACAAACGTCTCTCACCCACCTCCACGCCCAGCGTAGTCATTCCATTGGTGTCAGATACCAGGATAAGGGAGGGCTCGATGCCACCCGTCATCAAATGTGGCATTCATTCTCTGCAATGTGGCAGGTAGCAAAGACACGCGTTTCCATGATCAAATAGCACACACGTGCACAATACAATCATTAAGGCTTGGTCTTGTGACATAGGAGCCCAGTAGCTTGAGTAGAACAGCATTGAAACATTGACACGGCCTGGGTTGGTTTCATGCAATGAATGAATAACTGAGCACACACATTGATTTAATGATTTAGGTCAAAAAGTGTCTATTGCAAAGACTTCAATCATCAATAACTTATGCAAAAATGAATGTCCACAGTTATTGTAAATACATATTAGAAATGTGAACATAGCAAAACCTGTTTTAAACATACTTTTAACATGGAACCTGTGCAAATAGTGTTGGCTCTTGCTAACAGTAAGACACAAGGAACCCTGTCACAGGTGTAGAGTAAACCGCAAAGAAACCAGATTTGAATAAAACAAATGGCATTATCCGAAGTCGCCATCATATAGAGAGGATGGTGGGGGCAGCCATATATATTTGTCAGAATGCAATTGTAAGATAATGAAAAAAGGGCTATTACAATCCATTTTTTGTTGCATGTGTAGTTAGAATCCACTGTATTGCAATACATAGGGGGTTTCCTTCGGAAACTGGAAAGGAACCCTTTGCTGGAAATGTGTAATGAAAAAGACCGCTACGAATAACTTGAATAACTAGCAGCCGGTGTTGAATGTTGCCGCCTCTTTCTATCACTGCACCACGTGCCTGCCGACAGTGAACATATCACAGTGCATGAGGCAGCAGCAGAGACGCCCACCCACTCAGACGTGATCATTTGAGACCCAGCCAGGTGTTTTTTGAAGCTCAGTGCCTGCTGCCATGCTGATGTAACTGTGAAAGGGAAACGGAACTCTGATGGAGCTGACCTGGTGATCGCTTCTC
Organism: Ambystoma mexicanum; assembly: GCF_040938575.1. Taxonomy (NCBI): domain Eukaryota; kingdom Metazoa; phylum Chordata; class Amphibia; order Caudata; family Ambystomatidae; genus Ambystoma; species Ambystoma mexicanum. Next base: position 1,466,089,976 of record NC_090931.1, on the reverse strand, counting down.
TAGCAATACACCTTTGTGACCTTCAGTCCCAGGCTCTCCATTAAGAACAGCCTTGTAGAGGAGCAGCCAACTGCCCCTGCAGGAAGTCCCGCCCCACTACTACCTATATGTCTGAAATTGTGCCATGTTTGACACCAGCAGTTGTGACTATTCGGCATCGGATCTTTGAGAAAAGGTATCCATTAAGAAAACCTTATCAGTTGTATCCCCGAAGAGATGACAATCTCTTGGATGAGGTCCCCAAAGGAATATGAAGACGAAAAGAAGTTGGTGACGTCACAAGAAGTGAGCGTGACACACTGAGAATACTGGCTGACGAAGAGAATGTATGGACCGTATATAACCTGATGACGAAGTAAAGGATCGAGTACATTTTCATATGTGAAAAGAAGATTGAATGTGTGAAGAAAATGCAAGCCGTTTGATAACTGTACATATGCAGCAACGCAAGTAGACCAAGTGATCATAGAAGCTGGCTATACAAAGTGAATAGACTGCAGGCAGAGCCGCCACATATATATGATCTGGACATCGATGTCACAATCTTAGTAAGCTCGAGTATATGAAGAAGAGGGCTGAAAGCTGTGTCGCAACAAAAAAGCAGCTGAGAGCATGGAAGGATCGAGAAGGGCTGCCTGGCCTGGTGTCAAGACTGAAGGCAGCCAAGAACTGGTTATCTACCCTGGAAGAACAGTGAACGTGAGAAGGTGAATCATTCCTTGTTAAGGTGCAAGGAAAGAACACCATGAGTGCCAAGTTTATTAATTCAAGACAATTAAATGCTGTAAAATGGGCCGAATTACAGTCTCCTGTCATGTGAGCCAAGGATGGAAATAGAAGTTGGGCATGCAGTCCAGAACTATGATAAGCGTGTGCCTGTACTCCATTATATTCCCAGAGACGAGAATAGCCAAGGCCAAGTTCAAAGACAATCTTCATGGCAGAAGGCATGGGTGATGAGAGATTCTGGGCTAATTGAGTGTGGAGACATGGTCATGTCCACCCCCCTGACACCTGGAGTATGAGCTTATGTGCTGCTAGTGAATCCAAAGGTCCAGATTGGCACGAGTGTGCCAACCAATTGTAGAGAGCCATATAACGAAGGGCCTTATAGTTTGAGACCCAATAGTGTACCGTGTTTTTAATAACTTTTGAAGATGACTTGCCCTAGGGGTGAGCATTAGTTGTCCACTTGACTGTAGAGACCCAATCACAACCCGATCCCTTATAGAAAGTATACTTAGATGTTCTCCTTGAGCCAACCACAACCCCCCGTAGGTTTTTGCTTATTTGCCACGTAGTATGATGTCACGTAGGATGAGTTTTTACTATAAGTGTTGTTTTTTTTATTAAATGCTCCGCGAGAGGTTGTGCGATGTCTGATGATGTCCGTTGTAACTGCGTGTTTTAGACAATTGATATTAAAACAGTAAACAAACTTTGCCATCTTCCTGAGTTGGTTTGATTATTTGGTGTAAAGAGTTACTCTGCTTCCCATCTACTGCATGTCATGCGACCCAAAAAAGGGCCATAAGCTCAGCCTCATCACTCCAAGAGGTAGAGGGGCCCAAGCAGGCGGCTCCATCTTCCCTCTCCTGGCAGCGAAACATTGGAGCTCACTACCTGAGATCTGAACACTCCTATTGAGCCTTCCACAGAAATTTGAAAACATGGCTCTCTACCTAGGGACTGCCTGCATGACCAGTCTCAGGAAGGCTCCCACTTTGCCACCTCACCGGTCTGTTGTTGAATGACCACAGTGTTAATGTCTAGCGTAACTCAACTAGCGCCTACATTCTGTCGCGCTCTGAAACACTTGTGAACGAGCGAGATATAAATAAAATATCCTATCATGCTATTGGGCTTAGTGCGCTGATATAAATGTAACAATAAATAAATTAGAACAAATGTAGCAACTATAATACAGTTACACTGTTAGGAGCACCAGATGGGGTGGAGCCCCGGATAGCATTGGGCTGAGTGTGCTGCCGCAAGCACAGGATGCTGCAGAGACATTTTGACAAATAGCCTTGCAGATGCATGCACAATGGATGGGTAACTGGGATTGAGCCCCCACCCTCCCCCCAGCCACAGTGTGGTCCTAATTGCTGCGGCATTAATTGCACCACTGACATTGACGAATGTGGGCCCATCTAATATTAAAAAGCTCCCCCTAAATATGTTCTATATAATGAACGTCTCACTTCATATGGCAGTGACAGTGTTAACAGAAGACACTACGGGCCCGATTCCTGGAATTTTAAGGACAGTGCACTGAATAAAATGACTTTGCCCTGACTTTGCACTGCAAAAATACACTTCGCACAGTTCCATGAATCAGGGGGTATGGTGTGAATGCATCTGATGTCTGCAGCTGCTTCGGAGTAAAATAAAGATGCAGCAAATGGCCCTCCCAAGAAACATTGGCATGGCCACAAAAGAAGAAACGGTGCATTGCCCCATCCTTGAGTCCTTTGAAGATTTAGACTGTGCTGGTGTGGGGCTGAGAAGGTGTCTTAGTCGAGCACCCTGTGCTAGGAGGCATCCAGACTAAAGTTGGGGGGAAAAAAGAACGGCTATCAAGAAACTGGGCGAGAAAGATTTCATGCACTGATCTGCTGCAACTGTTTCTGAATGAATGAATGGCCTGGTGTAGCTCAGCTCTGCAGGCGGAACCAGCTGTCAGCGTCCTGCACACCCCTCCCCACTTGCCGGCTGAATTCCATCCAATAGCAATGCCCCCAGGCAGAGGTGTCAGGTGAGAGAGAGCACGTGCCTAAAACCTATGACATCTCCCTTAGTTCAGGGGGAATGGCGAATGGCAACATTCTACCCCGCTCCGGGACCAGTCGGGACCTGCCTTCCAGGGATTTCCTCTCCAGGTATCCTGCCCCGCCACGTAGGACCACTAGGTGCTGCCTGCCTCTGCTTCTAGGAACACCTTCTAAATTATTCTTGAAGAACTTTGAGCATTTGTATAAATTCAAGGGACACTCGTTGAAATGTAGTTTTATTATGTTACACACAGTTGTTACTGGTGAACGAAGGTACAGTAGGGCCTCATTCTGAGTTTGGCGGTATTTCTGCAGAAATGTCACGAAACTTGCTCACTTTACCATCACTTGGTCCAGGGGATTACCCCCTGGATTCACATGTGGCGACATAGTGGTGTTAAACCCCATTTCTGGAGTCTGTAGGTCTCCAGTGTGTATTGGGCAGGTTTACCACACGTGGTAATTCTAACCAGTGTCAATCCCACGCTTTTTGGCACTTAAGCGGATCCTTCGTGCCCAGCACCTTGCCTCTGAGCTAAGTCCTCCACATCAAGGTCAAACTCTGAATACCTAAGTGTGATGAAACTGATATTAGTTGTGCAACTGCCAAAAATAATGTCAGTAGCAAAATCACTGTAAAAATGTACTGCAATGCCAAATTCGAAAGGAGGCTCACATAGAACTTTTTTCCCATTTGCCAGAGTCAGCGATTCCCTAGAAGTGAAGTTAAAATGGTAAAAACCCCTTGGCAAATAGCAAAACAACAAAACAGCGATCACATGTTGTTACGTCTTAGCTCTAGGGCTAAATATGTAAGCAGAGCCTGGCGTGGGTTTGATAAGTCTTTACTAGATTTATACTTCAGGTGAGTACATGAGGGCAGTTAAGTAAAATACATAGGCAGGGAGAGACATCCACGGGCCCCATCGTCCATTCAGTTCCAGGTCCCAACTGCTTTTCTTGGAACACTCGTGCACACTCCAGTCCAAACAATCCACACCAACACTCTGAACATGACCTAAGCATACACACCATGGACAGGGAGCAGATCAAAACCTAACACATCTTCCCCCTATACATAACCAGACAACAGCATGAAAAGACAAAAGAAGAGGATACACAATTGCTCTGAACGAAAACTAAAACACGAGAATGACCTACCAGGTCACATCCTCCACCATCCAAACTCTTACAAACCAAGCTACTGCTCAGAGCAAACATTGCTGACCTCACCATTCCCTACACTAGCTTAAGAACAGCTAATCTCCAATCATAAACATGCATCAACTCTTCAGCGGGCCCACCACAGACGTCAGGCACAGGGAACCAGCTCTCGTTCTCCACACAAACCTAACCACCAAGTTACACACACAACACCCTTCTCATCAAATCTCCAACTACAGGGTGTACACCAACACCTACCAAACCTAGCACCAATGCTACGACTAAAATGGTACCTAAGATAAATACAACATTTTGCACCCACTAATCCAATAGCTGACCACTGTCCATGACAGCCAGCACATAACCGACCACACTTACACACATGCAACACAGCCTCGAATTCAGCATTAAACATGGTGTAAATGTTTACAAGAAAAGAAATGCCCGAAATAGGACCATAGTTTAAGGCTGCAGAGAGATTCTGTGTGTACCTGTGGGAATAAAATTATTGGTTAAACATGCAATACATCACAAGTATTTCCATTTACATTTTCTTTTCTTTAGTGGATTAGTTTCCCTTTAAGTAAAACAGCAGTTGCCCTGCCCAACACACAGCACATGCTTATAGGCATGTGCAACAATAGCACCACCCCTTAGCACATATCCATAATGGCATCTAATATGCCAAAGTAGCAACCAACCTGCCAAACGGTGACACCTCCTATGCTGGACCAGTGGCATCACACATGCACCCCAAATGCACCTCCTATGCCGGACCAAAGGCATCTCATGTGCACTTCAAATGCACCTCACACGCCAGACCAGTGGCGTCTATTTGCACCTCATACGCCGGACCAGTGGCCTCTCATGTGCACTTCCTATGCCGGAACAAAGGCGTCTCATGTGCACCTCATACGCCGGATCAGTGGCGTATCATGCACACCTCATGTGCACCTCCTATGCCGAACCAATGGCATTTCATATGCACCTGTGGCACCTCCTATGCCAGATCAATGGCATCTCATATGCCAGACTAATGGCACCTCATGTGCCAAGGCCATGACAAGACAACTCCACAAACCAGACACTGTCTCTGATTACCATCATGCTACCCGTGAATTGGTGAAAAACTCTGCCCTTCCCCTAACATACCAATAGAACGAATCGGACTTAAAAGTGGAAAAAATGCAATGTGTAAATAAATGCCTCCCCAACCCAAGCATTCAAGTCTTCAGAGCCCTCTTGGTAATGTTCCTTTGAAAAATGTAAGGTTATAATCACCCACAGCATTTTAGTCTGGAATGCCTGGCATCATTTCACCAAAATTGCCAAAAACTAGAATCGCCAACCAACAATGCCAAAATTCTCAATTCACCCATAGTTTGATCAAAATAGTCGCCATAACAACAGCGACACCCAAGAATAACTTCCCAGTACTTGTGATCACAATCCAGTTCTTCCAGTAGGTCGTGGCACGTTACTTCATGTTCGCTGCTTTACTTCCCAACAAACGTTGTCATCCCCGAAGTTCCCCATTACTCAGCAACGTGTCTTTGTATTTCTTTCAGCACAGATATGACTATTTGAGATCACATTCTTTTAAAACTAGTTGGCAAATTCCACAAACAAACGTTCAATACAACATCCTGCGCCGCAAATTGCACGTCCTGGAAACTCCGTTAGACAACGTTCCTCCTGGATGCAGTACATTGATGAATCTTTAATCCAGCCCAGTGCATGCCGAGCACGCACCAAGGTCCTTTCTTCACATTCACGTCGCTTTGCTGTGATGTGGCCGAGGCACCAACCAAGAACGTAGGTGGCAGTATTCCAATAGAATGGACGATCACCAATTCCCCACTGTGCTCTGTGACGTCACCATAGTGGAGCAAATCCACAAAGGGGAAAGAGCTCCAGCTCCAACCGTCCTCTACAGGCTGCCCGCATGGACCGCCCGGACCGCACACTCCACGCCCACTATCAACGGAGCCATTAAAGAGCAGGTACGTGCCTGAACATACACGCTTTGCTGTTTACAAAGAGGGCACCAGCCGCACCACATTCCTTCGAGTGCTTGCCGTTGGGACCGCCAGCTGTGTATTGCTGGCGTTGGAGGACCTGCATGCTCCTAAACGGCCTGTCGTTTCTCTTTAGGCACGGCCCTTTCATCCAGTTGGGTAAAAGTACTACTTAGTGCTCTCTCAGTGGGAAAGACACGCGCAGATTGGTGTCCGGAGAGCTACTTCCCCGTCCTTATCTGTCCCTTAATGTTCACTGCCCCATTAAGGTGCAAGCCAGCCCCCCAAACTATCATAAGGTGCAGTCTTTTGCCGGTTCTAGCGAAAGGGGCAAGCTCACCTTCTGGCCAAGGGACAGCATGGGGTGGCCGGTGGATGTCTCCTCTGGTGCTCTGCCTCCTTCTCCATGCTGCATGTGCCCTCTGCCTCCAGATCTCCTTTGCTGTCGCTCAGCGTTTCTTCCTTCACCTGCTCACTTTAAACAGCAGACCTTCTCAAAGTCAAAGCCAAATCCTCGTCGCCAATGTTACGTCTTAGCTCTAGGGCTAAATATGTAAGCGGAGCCTGGCGTGGGTTTGATAAGTATTTACTAGATTTATACTTCAGGTAAGTACATGAGGGCAGTTAAGTAAAATACATAGGCAGGGAGAGACATCCACCGGCCCCCTCGTCCATTCAGTTCCAGGTCCCAACTGCTTTTCTTGGAACACTCGTGCACACTCCAGTCCAAACAATCCACACCAACACTCTGAACATGACCTAAGCATACACACCATGGACAGGGAGCAGATCAAAACCTAACACATGTATTCACCAAATACTATGATCAGAACACTCCCTTATCACATACATGCCAACCCTCCCGATTTAGGCGGGAGACTCCTGATTTTTGCGTGAAAAATATTGCTATTTTTCACGTTCTCCTGCCTAAAATTAATCTTTGCCAATACATTCCTATGGGAAAATCTCAGTTTCCAGATTTTTCGGACGTAATCTCCCGCACAGGTGGGTTGAAATGTTGGAATGTATATCAGCCGGTCCAGTTTTGTAATATTTATGCAAAACCCTAACAATCTGGAATCCTTAGTCCCCTCTCCTTTTCCAGAAAGAGCTGAAAACCTAGATATTTCACTCACGCCTTGTCTCTCCCATAGGAAAACGCTCCCCTCTCTCAAACACATTCACTACCCCTACCATCTTCCTCCCCCCTTCCTTTCTGCCGCATAACACAAGTGCCCTTTCCTATTGGCTGCCCAAGTGCAGTAATTTCCAAGCGGATCTGCTGTGCTTTGTGATTTGCAGGACGCCGCCGGGAAACGCCCCACGCCGCAATCACGTGACCCCACATGCCAGCCACGTGCCTGTCGCAGCACGTTTTCATGTTGGGAAACAGTTTTAATAAGTCACCTGTCCAAGTATTCTCAGCGCTGTCTCTGCTAGTTGCTGCTGCTGGCGGAATTGCAGGGGTAAGGTATGACATTACCGGCCTGTGACCCCTCCCTCTGACTCATCAACACGACAGCATAATTACTTAATGAAAACTTCATAAGCAGATGAAAGGTAGGTGTATGGGTGGCAGCCGCACGCCATCACACTTTTCTGCTACACTTCCCACGACTTGGGCAATCATGCTAGGGCTTTAATTTTATTATTTCAATGTATTAACAATGTTCTGTACATGCACTGGGTACACAGCACCTAGCCAATCGAATGTGTTTGGTAACTAATACACACGCAGGACTGCAAGGATGGAAAATGCATCTCACAGAAAGACTGTGAAGGAGGAAATAAAGGACAGTGATGAGGAAGAATACTATTGAACGTAATGCTTGGTTTACTTACTTGTAATCCTTATTACTCCTAGTCCTACACATCCTCGTCCCAGTACTAACCAATGAGGTGATCACCTCCCACAGGAACACCTTTTCTATCATTATACTCCTTTAAGCCCCTCCTCTTCCCTCCTCCAGGCATAAGAGCCCACCTCCACCGAGCCACCACAGTAAATAGCAACTGCCCAAAAGGTGGGAAAGCCGTACTGGGACGAGGAAGAGTAGGAATAGGAGTAACGCAGATAACTCTTAAAAAAATTATTGTGTACCTATAATCATGTTAAGATCCTAGACACAGTTCAATCCTTCAGCCAATCCTAAATCGGAGAGGAAACAAATAGAAAGGAACACAAAAAAAGTCTCTAAAAATAACAGAAAAACTCCTGCAATAAATCAAATATCACTTCTGCAAAACTAATATAAAACATCAAATTCAAATCCTTGCCATTTAAAAACTGCCCACACAATAGTTGCATATTCTTAATTGTGCCATTATTATATTATTTCTTCGACGGTCTGTTATTAGATGGCGTGCAGATTCCAGTACGCTTTCACCACTTAACTCACACTCTTTCTCCCCTGGGAATAACGATTCGGCCACCCACTGCCTCCATAGACGGCATGATGTTAAATTTAATAACTAAAGATTTCCTTACAGTATTGCCCAATGGATATGCCTTGAGGTATTTCGCAGAGGAGCAACTTCCTGTTATGTAGGCAAAAAAGTTTATAGGATTTAGTTGTAAACACTGCAATTCAATGGTCTCTATCATGGGAGTGCTTCACGTAAAACAGTTTTTAAACTCCCTACTGACAATCAAATTGACTTCTTTTCCCACCCTACTGCAGCAGACTTAATGTGTCCCAGCTTGCCCGGTCTAAGCGGGACATTCAAGGTATTAAAGGCAGACCATAGGCAATGTAATAATGAGTCACCATCAGCTGTAGCCAGCTTCCTAAATAACACAATTAACTTCTGTCTACACACTACTTTACAGCTGGGCAAACATCATTCCAGTGTGTTAAATATTCCACCGGAACTGGGCAACATCCCTCCAAATATTTCGGCACGACCAGAGCCCTTCCCCAGCATAGGCGACCATGTCAACTATGCCGGCGGCCATCGTGGAAGAGACCCAGTCGATGAGCAAAGGGATGGCGGCACTTCTTGAAGAAATCAGGGGCTTCAGTGCTGACATAGGCAAGAGGTTGGATGGATTGGACAAAAAGTGCACAGTACGGACGACCGTATACAAGACCTAGAAGCCAATCGAACCTCTGTGGACCTTTTGGAAACCCAAATTGATGTGAGACTCTCAGAGTTGGAGGAGCGAGGAGAAATGTGCTTTAAAAATGGACGATTCTGAAAATCGTGAACGCTGCAATAGCTTGAGGTTCTTTGGCTTTCCGGAGCGCAAGGGAGAGACCCAGAGTGACATTATTAAAGCCATAAATGCAGTGGTCAGTAGGCTGTTTAACAAAGGAAACACCAATGAACCTTCATATACAGGGTCCATAGACCGGTAGGGAGCTCCAGGGGCCAAGATCAATACTGGCAAGATTTCATTACTTCCCTGAAAAGGCAAAGAATCTAGAACTGGCAAGGAAGAGGGGCCCGATAGAGTGGGAGAACTCCCAAATAACTGTGTATCAGGATCTCTCGGCCTTCACCCTCACAAGGAGGAGGAGGAGACTCTGTGGCCCCCTAACAAAGTGGCTCAAGGCCAAAGGAGTCAGTTAAGGGTGGGGATTCCCCTTTTCCCTTGCCTTCGAGTATGCAGGATACAAATACAACCTCGTAACTGAAGATGATATCCAGAGAGTGACACAGGACCAGAGCCTCGAGGGAAAGAACTGAATGATACCCAGAAGATGAATGGATTTGTGGATAGACGCTGCCCCCTGGGTCACAGGAAATTTAAGAAACTAAATCTGGCGTCACTGCTGTGCCCTGAGGGGGGGGGGGGGCTGAACACTTGATGGTCTATTGAGGGGGCAACACGACACAACCTTCGAGGGGGCAACACGACACAACCGAACAGCCTGGGCAGTCTCAGAGCCTCCGTCTGTAGGAAATTGTTCTCGCTAGGGTGCAACGGATAATACAAAGCTGACCCCTCGATGGGCTGGGAGTTCCTCCGGGCCCCAGCCTACGACTCTGGTGATAGGGTGATGCTCTGATGTGTTGTTCAGCTACCATTGGTGGGAACATTATTGGTATGTGATCCTTTGGGGGGGTGAGGATGATCTGAATTTGTTTACCGAAACCGGGCCAACTGGCGGTGGGTACTGCAATCAGTAAAACGATTGAGACCATGACTCAGGGGGGTGTACTCTTGAGGTGTTGAAGCGGGAGACATAAGAGAAAACTGCACTCGCCCGATGGCTGACATGACAAATACACTGGCGTTGGGCTCACTAAATGTTATAGGTTTAACTCTCCACATAAGAGGTCCTTATTCAGGAATTTAACTGGTTAAAACTGGATTTTATATTCTTGCAGGAGACCCACTAGCAAAGGGGGAGGGAACCGTCCTTGAAAGCCAGGTCATTAGGGGAGATATACCACGTGTGCGGCCCCAAAAAAAAAGGAGTTGCCCTATTAGTATCCTGTAAGCTACATTTCAAGCTAAAGGCACAGTCAAAGGACTGAGGGGGCCGCGTGGTGATGGTGATGGTGAAGGTGGAGATCAAAGGCTATATGCTTACAGTTATATCCATCTACTGCCTGAATTAAGCCCAGGACCATTACTGGGAGTCGGTTAGAACCAAAATTCAAACATTTGCTGAGGGCTCACTGATAATAGGGGATGATTTCAACATGGTCCTCCACCCTGAGAGTGATAGAAAGAGGGTAGGTTCTTACACGGCAACCCAAACACAATGGAGGATTGCCGCTCGCTTCCAGAAAGTTAATAAGGAGTTGGGAATGACAGACTACCACAGGAAGGGTCAGGGACGAGACCCTCTATTTACATACTACTCAAAGGTACATGCCACTTTCTCGAGGATAGATCATATCCTCGTAGAACCCCCCCCCCCTGCTAGAATGTGTCAGTGAAGCTGCCGTAGAGATAATCCCGTGGTCTGATCAAGATTTGGAGAGGGTTCGAATGGGGGTGCCCCTCCGGGATCAGCATAACTCTAGGAGGTCATGCAACAACCCGCTACTATGGGACAAAGAGCAAGCCCTAGCGCCCCTGTAAGCGATAAGAGAATTCTTTGAACTGAACGATAACGGGGAGGTGGAGACCGCAGGGTTCTCGGAAGCATTTAAGGCCACGACTAGGCGAGGTTTGATAGGAATGAGATCAAGGGGGAAGAGGGAATGGAGGCGCAAAGAGAGCGACCTTAGGGGGAAAATGGCGTCCATTCAGCCAGGGTGTGGGGGGACTGAAAACCCAAATGTTCCCAGGGAAATGGGCTAAATTGCAAGACTATATAGCCAAGCTGAAAGCCCTCATGGTCGACCAAACGGTAAGAAAACAGTAATTCTTGCAACAGAAATATATGGAAAAAGGGGACAAGGCCGACAAAATACTGGCATGGAGGTTGAGAGAGCAGAGAAAGAGTAGGAGGGTATATGCAGTCCATCCACTAAGGGGTGAAAAACGAATTGAAGACCCACAGATGGCTGAAGGGTTTTGATTATTCTATGAAACTCTACACTTCAGAATATAATGAGGGCGGCTCGGATGTGGACTGGTTTCGGGACTCTCCTGATTCCGAGTCTCCCAGGGGATATGGCAGAATCCCTGGAGGCCTCCATTACCGCCAAGGAAGTGATGGACACGATTAGTGGTATGAAGGGGGTACCACCCCTGGCGAGGATGGTTTTACGGTATCCTTCTACAAAAGATATCGTTCCACCCTGGCTCCATTCAAGGCTAAACTGTTCAACACTGGAAACGGGCTCCCTCCCACAGTCGATGCTGGCGGCGCTTATAGTATTGATCCCAAACGAAGGGAAAGACCCGGCCCAGTGCCAATCCTATAGACCCATTTCCCTGCTGAACACTGATGTCAAAATAATGCCAAAACTCCTGGCCAACAGACTCGGGCAACAGATGACTTCTCTGGTCCACGAGATCAGGTGGGATGTATCCCGGCTCGACAAGGAGCAGATAATATAAGAAAGTCCATAAACCTAATGCATGAAGTAAGACTTAAGGGGCTCGGAGCACACCTGGTATCAATTGACTCAGAGAAGGCCTTTCACCGTGTTGAATGGCAGTACATGGGTAAAGTCCTGCAGAAGACGGGGCTTGGTACTAACTTTAGGCAATGGATATCAGCGCTGTACAATGGCCCCACGGCAAAAGTGGCTGTCAACAGCACTGTCTCCTCCCCCCTGCATCTATCTAGAAGGACAAGGCAGGGCTGCCCCATCCTGCTGTGCACGCTTGCCATGGAGCCCCTGGCAATCGCCATTAGGGAGAACCAAGGGATTATGGGAATTCAATGTGGTGAGGTAGACTTTTAGCTCTCACTATTTGCCTATGATATCCTCTGCTACCTGACAAATATATCAGTTTCCATCCCCGAACTCATAAGTCAGATACAGTGCTTTGGCAGGATCTCGGGCCTTAAGATTAACCTCCCTAAATCAAGTGTAATGCCTATAGAGGCAGACGACCCAGCAACCAGAGGCAGAAAGACAGAATGTGGAATGAGAGTGGAGGACTCGTCCTCCCCGTACCTGGGCATTCGCCTCCCCAGAGACCTGACAAAACTAGTAGAGATACTATTCTCCCATTTTAGAGGCCATAAGAGTAGATCTCCTGCGATGGGCCCCTCTCACCCTCTCTTGGGTCGGGCGAATGGTATCAGTGAAAATTAACATTCTTCACCGACTCCTATACTTACTTACGTCCCTTCCCTCGCCCCTGTTAGGGAGAATTCTCTCTTTAGGCTGAATTTCCTAACCTAGTGAGTCCCCCAGCAGCTTTGCTGGATTTCTGGAGTTTGTTTTTTTTCTCCTGCCAAGAGTGACTCTTTTTCTCCCACTCTTTGACAGGATTTATGGTGTTCCTTTGACTGTTAATGTGTTTTATGGGCTATGGGGTCCTTTACTCCATAGGGTCTCATGTGTTTTTACTATGTGTGTTACAAAGCACACTCCGTGCAGTAACACCGGGGTGTCATAGTGACACCCCACCATAGACTCCATACCCTGGGACTGACTACTGTATCCCAGGGCATGTAAAGTCACCATTGGCTTTACTAGTCCCAAATTATGAACAGAAACCAGTACAAACCATCATATTGTGGACGTACTGGTCGGGGCAATTCGATTGCCCCGGGGTCTGTTAGTCGAGGGGGCACGTCTCTGTCCCCCCGATCGCGTTTTGGCTGGTGGCAGTGGATACTACTTTTTATATTCGACCGTGAATATATCCCTATGGGATTTCCCCATTGTTCGAGGCTACCAACTTATTTAATTCTCATAGCCTCCAACATACCGCCGGTTTATTTATTTAATATTAATTCGCCGGTTGGTATTTTTTGCCAGGACTCGATTCTAAAATGGCGTTTGTGCTCTCTTCTGTGACTCCAACCCAAGTCGAGCCCTTTGTTCCACTTTTTGGCGGGCTTCTCCACAGAAGCCTCCAAAAGTGGTGCCACTCTGTCTGGGTACCACAGGGGGCGTGGGAGGGGGTTTAGGCACCCTGGACTGAGTTACCTTGGGAACTCAACTCGCACTCTTGTGTGATTGGCCCAAACCACTTAGCATGTTTGATTGACAGCTAGGCTGAGTGAATGGGGGGTGTGCTGCATAAAAGCAGGGCTTTGGGGACTGGAACTTCAGAAGTCGCCACAGGACCTGAGAATCCGACGAGGGAGAAGCTGAGCCGACCTACCACAACGATACCACCTGTGGAGCCCTGCGGAACCGACTCACCACTTCCCGACGACAGAGAAGATCTCCCGGCTGGAGAGGCTTCTTCCCCTGACTGGTGGGCACAACCAGTTTACCTTCTTCTCTTCGCATCCCAGGCCGTCTTGTGGTCGAATTGCCCGTGCCAAGCACCCCGGCAACCGGATAGCCACTTACCAGTGGAACGCGAATACAAGGACCGCTCCTTTTACCTGAGAACTCCGCGGCTGGTTTCTTCCCTGGCAGTGCAACGGACTCCTGTCTTCCTCCTCGACGAGATCCTCTCTTCCCCTGGACGAAGCACCGACTTGCATCCGCTGCCAGGAACAACTGCCCCCGCTGGAGTATTCTCACCACTTTAAGGTAACGTGTCCGCCAGGCCTCCCTTTCTAAAGATTGGTACAAGGTAATAATAATCCCTTAACCTTCTGGACTGGGCTGGCCGCCTTGACCTTCTAATTGGTCCCTTTCTTCTGGTCCAACTCTTTTTGAACCTTTGCAAGACTCTTGTGCACTTCAACCGTGTGACCTTGGACACATTTCGTTCTGATCCTCTTAAAGTGGATCCGGCCTTCTGAACTCTAACTTCACGCTTTTACTTGCCTTTCCCTCTTGTGTTGTTCTTATGAAAGTGTTGGGATCTGTTTCATATTATACTCTGCTTTTCTCTCCTTTTTAAAACAAATTATTAGAGTGCCATCTGCGTTAAGCGCTCACCACTGTCTGAAAATAAGTGGGGCTTTACTTGAGACTTGTCTAAAATTCTTCTAAGGGAGTGTATATCTTTTAGTGACCGTGTTTTTGAATTGCTTACTATTAGTGCCTGTGTGTTTTTCTAGATGTGGTTTTACATAAATAATTATATCTCTTTTACACCAAGCTCTGGTCAGTGTTTACTTGTTCTACTGTGTTCTTTTGGCCTATTGTGAATAATCTGTGTACTGCCTAACTCTTCTTGAGGGAAGTTTGACTGCTCAGCCACAGCTACCAAGTGAATCTGTGTGGTAACAGACTGCTACCAAGTGGGTTTACTGCCAAACACCTGTAGTCTTAAATCTTTTGCAGTGGTCCCAGAGGGAACTGCACAGGTTTCTGCCTAACAGCCCCTACCAGAGACCTTTTTTTTTTTAACAAAACTTCAAACCACGGTGAGCCAGTTTATATGGTGAGGCAAGAGTCAAGCGTGCCACATTGACCCTCCCCGGAGATTTTGGGGGCTTCGCCCTCCCTGACGTCAGGCTATATTACAAAGCAGCACAGCTACGGGTCATGCTGGAGCACTTGTGGGATGAAATGGGCACCCACTGGACGTACATTGAGGATATTCACACCCACCCAAAAAAAGTTAGGGACATTTTGTGGACCCACGCCAATGAGATACCGCCTCACATCAGAACCCATCCTACCCTATCAGTACTATGGGCTCTCTGGAAATAGAACAAAGCAAACTTACACCTCTCCTCCTGGCCTTCACCTCTGAGTTTGTTGTGGGGCACCCCGCTGGACTTGGGTAACAAGGGCTTCTGAAACATGCAACAGTGGTCGGACAGGGAACTGGAAAGGGTAGCCCAATTGTTCAGGGAAAACGCCTTCATCGATCATGAAGCCCTGGGAATGGATAATTTGAATATCCTTTAATACCTACGTCTGAAGGGTATCCTTACTGACCCCAAGTGGTATGTTAACGCCTCCCGAGCTCTCATACCCATAAGAAAAACCTGTGTGACTCCACAACAAGGAAGGGAGCACTCTCTATAATTTATAAGGTTCTGGTCGTGTCCGTAGTGGAAGGGAGGCAGAATTCCAGACCATGCTGGGAGGCAAGGGTAGGGGAGGAGATAATGGATGATACCTGGGGGAAATTTATAAGTAAATGTTTGCTGGCAATATGTATATGTCAGCCATGGAACACCATTTTAAAATCCTTCACTTGTGGCACCTGCCCCCGGTGAGACTGTCCAAAACTTTTGTGGATCCTCCCCATTTTGCCCAAGGGAGTTTGGACAACGGGGAACGTGGTTTCGTGTGTGGTGGGAGTGTTCGGTTGTGCAGGTATATTGGTCCGAAGTCCTAAGTTGGATCAAAGACCTGGTTGGTTTGACTCCGGCCTTGCGCCCCGTCCAGCTGTGTCTAGGGGTCCCACCCGCTGATTCCAAAGCCTCCAGGTTCCCAAAAATTGTTGACGCCATGCTGAGAGCTGGTAGGGTAGCGCTAGCTCAGAAGTGGAAAGACAAAACTGCCCCATCCAAGAAGGATTTGCTCATTAAATTATGGGACATATTTACGTATGAGAAGCTGTCAGCGATGGTAAACGACAAGATGGAACGTTTTTTGATTGAATCTCTAAGCCGGACTATATGTTTGCTCTGGATTTTCCGCTGGCCCCTCTGATTGAACTGATTGGCCGAACTGCATGTGTGCTATATACAGAACCTGTATCACCAGAAAGAGCTGAACTGTTGGTCTCAGTTACTAGCCTTAACGTCCCAATGGATGGACGGTCAAGGTGGCTAATGTGAGGGTGTGGGTGAAAGGGAGGGGGTGATGATAAAATGCATAGTTAATGTTGTCATTGTTGGTTGAAACTGATTGTAATGCCTATTGGAAAATTCAATAAAAACTAAAGTTTAAAAAATATAAGTCATCTTGATAAGGTGACCTTAGTTTCATGCTCCCCCAAAAACGTACTCTGGTGACTGAACCACGTATGCAGCAGCATATGTCTGGAGGATCATAAAATCCTGAGCTAATATATTTCTATACTTAATTAGTCAGTACTCTAGTTTGCAAGAAAAAAAACATTTGTTCGGGCTCAGCATTGGCATTCGACAAACACATCAGCCTTTTCCATCAGCAAAGTACAAAGAGTGGTGGCTGAAATGCAGGAGGGAGTAGGGCAGCCATTACGACAAGGGCATGGAGCAGTGGAACTGAAATGAAACATTTGAAAAAGTAAAGGGAAACGCTAGCATTGATTCGTATATGGTCACTCCAGTGTTCTGTTTAGAATATTTATTCCAAATAGTACAGAGAGAGCCATGTCACAAAAGGCTTGCTATGAATTCATTAAAAGTGCACAACTATTGATCTTCAACAACAATTGGACCTCAGTCCGAACTTTCCTTAATACTCAGCGACTCTGACACTACTAACCTGATGTTAGGAAGCAATCAAAAGCATTCAGAATACTGGATCATACACATTTTACAGGAGGTTCTGTACTGTGGGTAATCGTTCAGTCACTGTTCCTTTCAATTTCAAATCCCATTTTTAAACATGTATAGAAGTGATGTATTCTCTTGAAAGCTGGGTGTGCCATATCTAAAAGCATAAATTAACGTGGGGAAGAACAGAAGAGCCTCAAATAATTATGTGGGTGCTTTGAGAAACCAGAAGGTATCTCACCCGCTAGTCACTGGGGATCTGTCATCCAGTTGGCCAGGACATGGCCATTGCTTTTGGATCCAGTTCATGGGGGTGGACCAGTGCGGGAGGATCACCTGGGTGAGGGGTCTTTGGGGAGTGGGAGTGGGACACCGGATGGCGAGATGCGGTATCTCTCCTCCTGTAACACCTTTACCTCATCCTACCAGGTCTCTATCTTCCTACTTACATTTACTATGGCACATGAAATTGTTATTCGGGTGGATTGTAACCTCCCACGTATTACATTCCGCACATAGTTCTTGTTGGCACAACTTCCGCGGCAGAAAGGGTTTCGTGCATGGCCTTTTTATTATACTGCAGGCATTACAATCCTCCCCTTCCGTTCATACATTCTGTGCCAAGTGTCTCTGTATCTGCAAGTGATGATAAGCCACCTCTGATGCTTATTGCGCACTATGGCGCGCGCGGTTTTGCCCAGTAGTCAGTGTCTCCATACCGGCCAAACTCAATTGTTCACTCAATGTCTTGGCCCTGGATGGGGTTAGCACTTGGGCGCGTGATGTAGCCGGTCCAGCTTCCAATGTGCTTTGGTTTGCTGCTGTTACCCAGCCAGGCAGCCCTAATTGCAGCCTGATGTCAATGTAATCAGTGCGCACTCAGTGCCCAGTCCCCGCTGTGAAACCTTTTGATTCGTTCCTCTGTTTTATTGCGGCCTCGGCGCGCCGATCCGTGTGACCCGTGCGTAGGCGTACCGTTGCTGCCTATGACACACGGGACCACACCGTCTGCAGCACACAATACTTTATGCTGCCGTCTGCCCGCTTCCACCGCCGCAGCCCGTCGTCTCAACGCGGCACCCAGCAGTCTTCACGCGCTTCCTTGCTTTTGCCACTTTGTGTCCGCCTGCGGGCGGTACATTGATGTTCAGCCGGGGGCACTGCTTATTCGTATCGCAGCGCAGAGCGATGCTCGGCTCTATTACATATAGCCGACGTCTCCGCACTCCGCGCGGGTTCGGGGCTGTCCAGCAGTCTCCCCAGGTAGCGGAGAGCCGCCTCAGCCCACGGCACTTCCTCGCAGGCAATGTAGCACACGTAAACTGCTACATGTATCCGGGTCCGGGGTGCCTTTGCATTAGCGCAACACAAGGCGAAGCTTGCCCTTCGGTACTGCAGGCAGCCGCCTCGCTCATTGTCCGTGTACTTCAGCAGCAGTCCAGTGTCCGCAAGGCTGCGATGCCGCTCCCTTTGTTGTCCGCCATTTTGGCAACAACGTTTCCACACAGCCGCCACACAGAAAGTCAATTATCTGCCGATCCGCAGACAGGGTTGACTTGCCCTTCAGGATTCCTGTTATACATGTATTCCGACAACCTTTCCTTCCGTTTCAAGCCTCAAAAAGCATATTTGTAGCGTAGATCCTCGGATAAGTGTTGGATCATCAGGAGCTCTACACGGAGACACAACCTAGTCCATGGCTAGTTAGCCACGCCTCCTACCAGGTAGGATACGTGGGAACTTTACACCCCCCACCCTCTTTCCTACACAAACACTTCCACACGGACAGCCCGCTCTGGGAGAAAACATACTTACACACGAGCAGTGTACCTGACATGTCCCACTACTATGGTCAGGAGAAGTCAGGCAATTACTGACAATCGCTCACACCTGACTTCAATTAAATTTCCCCACACGGATAAAAGGTGGAGCATGAGCGCACACGCTGAGCGAGGAAAAGCGCACAAAGGAACAGCAGTTTTGAGTCAGCAGCTGAATGAGGGGAGATAGGCGGCAAACCAAGAAGGGTTTGCAAGGAAGGAAATACCCTTGACCTTTTCGGCATGAAACCGTTACTTTCAAGAAACCTTTGAGTCAGAAAGCGTAAGGACAGGAAACCAGACTGAAGAATCCTGCTTTGTGTGTCAGAGATAGCGGAGGCCCTCCTGCGTAACTGACCAAGGCGAGGAGGAGCAGCAGCCACTGTAGTATCATCCTTGGCTTCAAGAACAAAGAAGCACTAGAGAGTTCAACACAGCCGGTGAGTTGGGGAGACCGATACAAGACCGTTCTGTGTTGAAGTCAAGGCTGCAAGCAGCAACATTGTATAACGAGTGCTGGAACGAACATTGTTAAATGTGTGTGATGAAAGATGTGAGTAAAGGTAAACGACTGATGAATGTTTGAACCTGAGAAGGAAAGATACAATACCGTTGACAGAGTGGTCTGGCACTGTGAATGTCCTCAGTCGAAGGTCTCTATAAGATATCCCGCCAAGAAGTGGTACAAACGAAATTAGAAGATTGATCAGAACATTGTCCAAAGTGAATCAAAGTGGTCCTTCAACGGCTTAAGCAAAACCCATCACACATTTGAAAGTCTTCAATTTTGATATCAAGAGGAAACCGTAGAAAGTGAGACTATATTGTCCGAGCCTGAATGAGGCAGACCAAATGTGAATATTGTGGAAAAGGGACCCGAGCCCGAGCGAGGGAGATCCATGATCCGAGGAGGAACGAGGAAGATCCATGGTCTGAGCCCGAACGAGAGAGACCAAGTGCAAACATTGTGGTAAAAAGGGGGTCCAAGCCTGAAGAAGGGAGACCCATGATGAATAATGGAAGCAAGGACTTGTACATGTGAAGATCCTGATAAGAGTGGAATATTTGTTTGTTACGACAGGCCCTCTGCAGTAAGAAACTGTTATTGGGAAAGAGGCTTTGGCAGAAGGCTTTGATACCTTTGCTTTGAACTGAATCCTTGTGGCGGAGAAGCCAGAGTGTGTGTGAAGCTCGACTGTGCCGCCTTGTCCCATGCTGAAGACGTGGGGAAGGGAAGCCAACTGCTCAACCGTCCAGTCATATTGTTTTTTGAACACTTTTCATTTTGCATACACAATTGTCCGACACCCTTTTGTATTTAGAAGTAAGGATTGGCAATAGGTTTATTAGTATAGGCTCTTTTATTTTGGCAGAGACTTGACTAGGACTGCGTTATTATTATTTGATGGTCATAGCTTGCTCCCATCCTTTCATTTATGTTAGATAGGCGTTCAACCAACCCAATGAAGTTCAATAAACACCCTTCAATTGTGATCACTTGTGTCTGTCTTCACTGTTTGATACCATGCCTTCCTTACAGTGCCTACTGCAGAAGATGTATCAGACAAGGGGAAAATCTCTCATTTTAATATCAGGTATGCAGCCATTAAGTTAGTCATGCAGCCATTACAGTCAGTGATATTATTAGTAACAGATTATTCAAAACAAAAAACAGGCATACTTTCAAAAGCACTGGCCATATGTAACAAGATCACGCACAAAAAGAAATCCCCCAACATATGAAAATAATGATCCATCCATATGCACAACATGATGTTCCAAGATGGTGAACAAGTTAGCTATTGAAAGATGGTGGTGTCTCATCAGGCCTGATCATAGCACAAGCACCACCTTTGCACAGGAAACATATCGGCCATCTTTATAAACAAATTCACAAAACAACCAACACACCCACCGGATGAGGCGTCTGCACCAGCAGAGACAATGAGAGCTAGAAAAACAGCCATGAGGGTTAACTGTAGATGGAGCAACCAATCCATTGCTGCAGTGCAACGCTTCCAGGTGGGCTTTGCCTTAGAAGGTTCATGCCAGTGAGTAGGTCCAGAAGGGCCACGTCAGGCCAGGACAGTATTCCTCACCTTGAGGTCTAGAGCCATGGAGTGGAGGTGGTGCAGCTGTCCGTCCGTGTCTGTGATAGCTGAGGGCCAGCATGCAGATCGTCAGAGACAGGGGAGGAAAGAAGGTAGAGATGAACCCGCAGCTTTTTAAAGCTCCCCGGCCGCCTCAATATCCGATGTAAACTGGTGACGCTGGGACTTGCCGGAAACAGTTCATCCCATGAGAGCCGGATGTTTTCTCGTGGGATCAACTGTTTCAGGCCGGGTCTCTGGAGGAGGAATGACACCTCATTTAGCGGTGCCAGCATTTCAGAATCGGGTCCCGTCAAAAAGCTGGGACGGTGCACTGGCATTCCCGAAATCCCGGGACAAGGTTTTTAATGTTAAAAATACCGTCTGGATGCTGGTACGGAGGGGAAAAAACCCAGACTGTCTCGGCTAAACCAGGACATCTGGTCACTCTACAAGGAACACACTGCCTTCTATCTATTCTATTTTTTAGTTTTATAATGGGATAACTTGCAGGGGTTCCTCATCAAAGCACTTGGGAAAACAAAACAGGACATCAGATACAATACAAAAGTGTGATATGTATGTAAGGAATAGGAAGCATGTGATGAGGTTACATGGCCAAGTAGTGAAGTATGATATGATATGTCACTTATAACGCGTCTGAACACAAGTGTTTCTAAGCATGACAAGACAAGGAATGGAAGACAGAGGGAGGACAAAACAAACGATCTCACTAGGCCTTGTGTCATTCAGATGGTGCAAGTGCGATAAAGCAAAGTGCAGGGGGGCAGGGAGGGTGAGTGCCAGGTAGAGGGAAAGGGGAAGTACAATCAGTGCAGCATTGCTCTGAGTAAGGGCAGCACGGTTCTGGGTAAGTGTAAGTAGGCAGGGGACGGTAGGGTTACAGTTACAGCCCCTATCTGCTCACTAGGCCCGGAGGCACTGCAGAGGCGACTGGGAGTAGAACCTGGTACCCAGCGCAGGTCAGCAGGGGAGAGAGAGAGAAAGCAGAGGCGAAAATGAAGGTATTGAGCTGCTTTCAGAACTTCAGGTGGTCCGGCTCAAGTTTGAGAGGGGCAGGGAGGCCATTCTAGAGGGGGTCACCTGCAGAGGAGAGAGACTCCCCCCACCCACTCTCTGCCTGGAGAAGCGTCTGCCCCTCAGAGAGTTAGAGGTGGCTGACAGAAGGGATCGAGAAGGAAGGTGTTTTGGAAGAGAGAGTTGGATGTAGTGCGGGCCCCTGTCCCAGAAAGCCTTGTGGACGATGCAGAGGGTCTTGAACTTGATTCTTGCAGCCACCGGGAGCCAGTGGAGAGATTTCAGGGCTGGAGAGATACGGTCCCTCGGCATGAGGTCAGGGGCAAGTCTCGCAGTCCTGTTCTGGATTAGTTGCAGAGGGCTTCGAGTAGAGGAAGACAGTTTGGGACAGAGGCTGTTGCAGTAATCCAGCCAAGAGAGAAAAAGGGCTCTGGAGACAGTGAGCCTCTGGGGGAAAGTGAGAAAAGGAAGAATACCTCTGAGGAGGTGCAGCTGGTAGTGGGCCTTCTTGGCAAGGTCCGTGATGTGAGGAGAGAAGGAGAGAGTGGAGTCGAAGATGACACACATTTTTTTGTCTCACAGGAAGGCGAAGTAAGAGGGCCCAAGGAAGGCGGCCAGAGTGAGAGAGGGAATGCGGGAGCAGATGTCCCAATGAGAAGGATCTCAGTCTTACTGGCATTAGGGTATAGATTGTTGGAGGCGCACCAATCCTGAATCGCGGGTATACAGTAACGAATGAGAGAGAGAGGAGAGGAGGCTGAAGGGAGCCTGAAAGAGAGCTAAGTGTCATCCGCATAACACTGAAAATTGGAGGAGAAGGTAGAGATAAGGGGGGCATAGTAGACATTGAAGAGCCAGGGTGAGGTTAGAGCTCTGGGAAACACTACATGTGGAGAGAGAGGTGCTCGATAGAACCCAAGTTTGACCTGGGACAACCTGAAAGGGTCGGTCCAGAAGGAAGAAAGACAACTACTCCAGGGCCTGATCTGTGATGCCCTGGTTCTCACTGAGTCGATTGATCAGGATGACTTGATTGACCGTGTCAAAAGCAGAGGAAAGGTCAAGGAGGATGAGGACAGAAGGAAGTCTTGAATCGAGATTAGTGAGCAGATCTTCACAGGTTTTCAGGAGAGCAGTTTCAGTGCCTCTGTCTGCTCTGAAGCCAGACTAATGGTCATGGAGACAACCAACAGATTCAGTGTGGAGAGTAAGCTTGGAGATGGCCAGCATTTCCAGGTGTTTTCCCAGTAAAGAAGTGATAGAGATCAGGCGATAGTTTGCCGGACAGGTAGGATCGGCAGAAGGCTTTTCAAGGAGGATGTGCACAAGGGAGTGCTTGAGGAGAGATGGGAATGTTCCAGTGGCAAAAGAGTGACTGCCGAAATTGGCCAAGGTAGGAGCAAGGGTGTCAATGTGGTCCTTGATGGTTCTGGTGCAGCAGGGGAGTACCTGTTTCGATGACACTTTCATAGATCAGACTTGTCTAGAAACCTCATCAGTGTCATGATGCCTACCCCCGGGCATCAGGACCAAGGCCCTCCGCTCTGGGAGCAGGCATCCAGACATTTGTTTAAACCTCAGCAGCCCCGGCTATAGGCGCCAGGCTCATAGACTTTACTTACCTGATGCAGACCATGCTGCAAAAGAGTCCAAGCCTACATGAGGCCTGGATGGGACTATTTTGTTACAGGGACTATTTTTTACTCGGGCGTGGCTCTAGGGAACTTCTTACCTGGAACTACTTTGGAGGCTATTTAAACCACGCACGAACAGCAGCACATGCTTCGCGTTATTCTGCATCCAGCAGCGTGACGCTCACCGTGCCTGCAGCCAGCATCCAGTCTTCTGCCACGCCCGCGTGCCTGCAGCCAGCATCCATTCTTCTTCCACGCCCGCCTCGAAACCGGAGCTCCTAGAATAAAGAAGAAGAAAAGGACAAGGTTAGAAAACGAACTTATTTCAAATTCCTCACCTAATTCCGGAACCATTTCATCTCCGGACCTGGAAAGTACATCAGTCCTGCATGCGTCGCTTCGCCAGCTCCAGCACGGCGCCATACTCACCAGTTCTCACAGCATCTTTCGATCTGGCACTGTCTCCATCATTTCTTCGCTGTAATCTGGCACCTAGGGGACACAAGAAAAAACAAGGTGAGCCACGGGAATCAACAAATATACCCTAACCTCTTACCACCATAGACTTAGCACCGGCGGTATTATTCCATAACTCTCCACATTTTCATATGCCGCATCTGTAAAGAGGGAGAAAAACACCACGTTAACGCATGCAATAGTTACCGGACAGCGTTGGGTAACACAGACTCTTACCTGAACGCCAGCAGCAGCTACGAGACCTTCTTCTCACAAACTCAGTTGCAGCTTAAGGAAGGGAGGGGACAAGAGTGAACATCGGGCACATTGAACTCTTTGAACTTGATACTTCCCAATCCCGCCAGGGACTTCAGAGTCAATACTTACCGGAACTCTCCCACCGCCTTGAAACCAGTGAAGTAACTGGTAACTAAGCGCCCCTGCAAGACACGCAGGATGGAGAGCTCATCTTTTACGAACATAAGGTGAGGTTACTAAGGGGATATCGGAGGTGATTAGTGGGGGAGAGCGAGAACAGTTGTGAGGCCATCACTAAAACCCACAGGTGGTTAATCCCTGTCTCCACTTGCAGGAAAATACTTCTTCGGGTCCAGCAGACAAGACTAGGCAGGCCAGTCCAGACAGTCATCTCTGCACTACGCATCACGTTGAAGGAGACCGCAGCTGTCCGGGTCCGATTGACACCCCTGTGGGGTCCAGGTGAGCGTAACAATCAGGTGCAGTTGGAGAGGAAGAGGAGAAGGGAGGAGGAGAGGGAGAGGCGGCCAGGGGGGGAGCCAAGAGAGGTAGAGAGAGAGGACGAGAAGAGAGAGGACAGGATATCCTGAGTTTTAGTGGGGAAGTGAGAAGCCAGAGCCGAACAGAGGGCCTGGGAGGGAACAGAAGGGGTGGAGACCGGAGAAGGATTTGCCAGCTCCTTTCAGATTTTAAAGAGTTTGGCCATGTTGTTAGAGGCCGCAGAGACGCAGGCTTGGATGTGGGCTTTCTTCTTGGACAGGACAGAGAGTCTGTATTACCTTTGGAGCAGGCGGCAGGTCATTTTGTCAGAGGATGCGCCCAATGCCCTCCACTTCCTCTCAGCCACCCTACACTTGCGCTTCAGGGTGGCGAGGTTAGAGTCATACAAGAGTTGCACTTGGAAGTAGGCTTCAGATGGATTCTCATGACAGCGGCAAGGATGTCCAGAGTGTTGGAGATAGAAAGATGCACGTTAGAGAGGGCTGTGTCAGAGTGTGAGTCAGCCGCAGGCGTGGGAGGAGCAGAGAAAGTAGCGGCAAAGGCATCAACGGAAACACGCTTCATGGGCCGAATGACAGAGAAGGTAGGTGGAAGTGCTGGGGCACAGAGAGTGTCCCGTAAGGAGAGCAGAAAGTGGTCAGTCAAGGAGAGAGGAGTGGTGAAAGGGATCCAGAGGGGGATGTCTGAAGAGATGAGAACATCCAAGGAATGCCCAGCAGAGTGTGTCGGACCAGAGGTTAGAATGGAAAGAGAGAGAGTATTGCAGAGGTGGTCCCAAGGCAAGGAGAGAAGTGGAGAGGTCAGCCCAACCTAAGAGGAAGAGGGTGACCTGGCCAGATGGCCTGTAGATGGTGGCCGCAGTCAGAGAGAGGCCAGGAGAGATAGAGAGCCTGCAGACCAGGCATTCAAAGGAGGAGAGTAGGCCTGCGCCGGAATGACAGAAGCAGGGGCCCACTTCTGGAAGATCAGCGCTACTCCAGTACAGAAGGACAGCGACAGCTCATCTCTTGGAATTTCTACCAGACCTTGGTGGTCCATGTAGTTCGAATACAGTGGGCCTCATTACAAGTATGGAGGTAGCCATGCCGCTTTTAGCGGCATGGCTACCCCCATACCGGGTACCAGGTCCGGGTTCCATGAATGGGGAAATACCGGGCCATTCCGACCTTGGAGGGCCCGGTATTTCCCCATTCAGGGAACCCGGGCCCGGTACATCCCCATTCCCATTTGAGCCCCCATAGGGTTCCATGGGAATGGGGAGGATGGGCCCGTTAATGACGGGCCTGTTGTTAGCATCCTGGTCTGCTCGCAGGACCCACTAAGGACGCCTGTAAAATCAGGTGTCCTTAGCGGGTCCCTCTTAATGAGACGGTAGGGGGTTAACAGCGCCGGCAGCTCTACCGGCGCTGTTAACCCCCCTACCGCCTTCCTCGTTATGAGGCCCACTGTGTTTATCTGAAGTTTAGGAGTTAATATACAGTTATGGTGACTCTTGCATTACAGGTGAGAGCTGCTTCTTGTCGATTAGGCCTCACAGCTAACGGAAACATGTATGCCGGAAGAAAGCAGTTACTTGGTGGAAGGCTACCTTAAGATATGTTAGGGCCTACTGTACACACACATTTAAGCCTGCCAGAAAGCAAAGTAATTGAGCTCCAGGAATCTCTGGCTATTCCCCACCCCCAGTTTCATTGCGATGAAAACATATCTTGATATGCTGCACTGGCAGGGAGCGAAACGTGCATTGGTTATTTTCTTCGAGACCAATTACCTGCTCCAGCTGTGCTGGAATCAGAATAATAAACAAGTGGCAATTCAAAGACAACAGTAGGAGTCCACGAAGGGTACTCGACCACAGATACTCGACACACTCCAAAGATAACAGCCACAAGGAAGTGATACGGACTGAAACAGGACGGCCACCCTCTTTCTCTACCCACGGTTCCTTCGTACAGTGTGTGTCAATTAACAAACTGCACAGGCTACAGACAATAGGACTGCGCAACATGAAGACTGGTGTGGCACACTTCCGGCAGGCTGCATCTGGAAGAGTAGAAGAGGGATACATTGAGAACGGGGAGTACGTTTGGTGTTTATGTTGAGCATGTAGGAGTGAAGGTGGGGAGGCAAGAAGGGTAAGGTGAGAGTGGACAGAGTGGGGGAAATAGTGTCATGCAAGGGGCTCAAGAAACAGCAGTGCGCAAGGAAGCTGCCATTTTGTATGATGGGAGGGCCCAGGAGAGGGAGGGGCTGTTTCGGGAGGGGGCCTAGACTTAGGATACAACATGTGAGTGAGGAATGAGCATAACAGGAAAGTGGTGATGGGAACAAAAATCAGAAATGGAGAGTGAGGGGTGTGCCACGGACAAAGAGGGGCAAACTAACAGATCAGTGCCGTATGAAAATGGTACGCATTCCCCAGCACAGACACAGAACTCAAATTAGCTGCCTCACAGAATGTTCATGTTCTCACGCGGGGATAATACAGGAGGCAGATTCAAGCAACGAGAAAGGTACACAGACCATAGCATCCTCGAAGGATACAGATTAGGAGTTACAAGGATGGGCATATATCCAAACATAAACTGTGATTACAAGATGGTCATGGCTTTCAAGTGGTGCTGTCATGGGTGAGCCAAGAAACATGGGCATATATCCAAACATAAACTGAGATTACAAGACGGTCATGACTTTCAAGTGGTGCTGTCATGGGTGAGCCAAGAAACATATGACTTTGAGGTGTGTAATATATCAATGCTCACTATAATATATGAAGCAAAACTATAGTCTGTTAAACCATGAGTGAGGCTTTTTTGACCAGTGTACCTTGAGAACTAAATTATTCTTGGCGACTGACAATTTTGATAGGTTAGACACTATAAGATTAAAATGAGTTGCCCAGGATCACCTAAGGTGGTTAAATTGCAAAACTGAGATTTGAGACCAGACTGCGATTTCAGCCCTTGGCCTCATTGTTTTCTTGTTCCTTTCATACAGCAAGGTACAATCATTTGTGACTATTTGACTTTCATGAACTAAAATAATACCCTGTTTTGTAGCCCTGACGCAGAAAGCACAAATATCAAATGACAACAACACACACACATAACATATATATATATATATATATATATATATATATATATATAGACCAACAAGATAAATTGGTTATCCAGTAACAAAAAAGAGGGCTTTTTCAAATGCACCCACTGCAATATTTGCAAATACGCTAAACCTAGGAGCTCTTTTAAACACCCCATTACTGATCAAACTGTTCACATATTGGGGAAGATTACCTGCGAAACGGAATACGTTGTCTATGTGCTGACCTGTGCGTGCAACAAGTGGTACATAGGAAGCACTAAATGTAAATTAAAGACACGTATACAACAGCATGTACGGGCCATCATCAATAATGATGCGAACTACCCAATGGCCAAACATTTCGCAGAATTTCATGATAACAATATGGATAGCTTTGGGTTTTTTGGGGTGCACAGAATTGAGACAGGACCCAGAGGAGGCGATAAAGAGAAAATCCTGAGACAGAAAGAGACCTGCTACATATTGGACTTTGAGAGTAAAATCCCCAATGGACACAATATAGACGAGGAATTGTACACATTTTTAGGCCAGTGATGAATTGCTAGAAAAAATGCATTGAATTTTACACTTTTGGAATGTTGATGTCTGTCCTTCATTTCTTTTATTCTTACTTATGTTTTCTCATTTTCTCTTATCCATTCTTATTTTCTTTTCTTTTCTCTTATTTTCTCTTATCTTTTCTTATTTTCTTTCCTTTCTTCTCTCTCTCTTTTTAAACCCCCCCCTTTCTCCGTCTCGCTCCTTTTCTTGTTTAACCGGTTTCTATGTCTCCAAAAAAAGGTGGTAGAGCATACAAACAACTAGTCAAAGAAGTCCATGTTAGTTTTCTAATATTGCATAATGAAGAAAAATTGTAGGATTCTCACATCCCATTTGTGGAATTAGGGGAAAGGAAAAAGAATGGATGAGAATGTCGGTCATCAGCCCTGCCCCTTGGACATCTTTAACAGCTATGAATTTCATATTGTTTTAACTCGTACAGGATACGATTTTAATTTTAGGTGGTTGTCTTTTTATCTATTTGTTTACACATGTGTGACATGTAACTGTGCCCTCCCCCCTGTTTTTATAAACCAGAGTTTGACATATAACTGTCAAAGCAGAGCTTGAACCAATAATTGTCAAGCTAATATGCCGAAAAGATAATATGGTAGGACCTCAGATAAATCGGATGAGTCTAAGCCAGGCAGTGAATGACATTCTGCATTAGCAAGTATTTTCGCATAATGCACCTGATATTGACTGTTGTACTCCAAAAAGACTGTTGCAATTCTTAGTGATCGCTGCACTTTAAAGAGTTTATTGTATTCCAATATGTTGCTGGCACTATGTACTTTATAACGATCCTGGTATCTCACTGAGATATCTTAGTGATGAGATCTAATATATAACCATTCGAGTTAAGAATGATTAGATTGCCAATTGATGTCGTTTTATCATTGAACATATTTGCACTTTGCACTTTACAGCGACTATTGCACCTTCAAAGACCGGTGCACTTTACTAAGTTGTTTGCACTATGCACTTTACAGTGATTCTGTATTTCATAGAGGTACTTCAATTATAAGATCTTATATAACTGAGGCCAGCCAATACATGTACTGTATTTTTAACAGGCATTCGGCATATAATGGAGCTCCACGGGGAAACTTTTACTCTTCGAGGCAGACCATGGCGGACCAATATTGAGTTTGAATCATAATCAGTTTCAAACCCAGACCACACACTCTCAAGGAGGGTACCACTCCAGTTAGGTGGAAGTGGTACGCATAAGCATGCTATCAGTGCGGCACTAACAACACCAAGATGGCCGCCATGAGTTAGTTTCGAATGGGCTGAGTTTTGAAGTGGAGTCCCCTTTTCTGTGTCGGCACAAAAGGTTGCCGTCTGCTCTGCCTAATGGTTTAAAACTCTATGGTTTACTAGGAACGAATTGTTGTGACCACGCGGCGAGGCAAGCCGCGAAACGCGTTAACGTTCCAAACGCGCACGGATACTTGCACTTTGGGCGAGCCTTACCTTTATGGCTTTTTAAATTGAATTTTGCCACTTGCAAGGCATTAATAAAGAATACATTTATTTCAACCTGGATGTCCGGACTTTGTTTATTTCTGAAACTATGAAGAGTGCTACTCACCCAGCCTGACGTCTTTCAGTGCTTTGAAGATAGATATATATATATATATGTATGTGTATATATATATATATGTATATATATATATATATATATATATATTTCTGAGACTTGTGAATCTGCTTAGAATCACATGCTTGGCTTAGGCCGACATCTAGTGGTAGGTACAGAGTATTGCACATGTTTTTTTCGAAGTTCGAATATTATCTCTAATGAGACGCCTACTGTACCCATGATACCTCACGTGTCGAGGTCCCTCAGATTATTTTTCAGTGTACTTCATTTTAACTTTTAACTTCTTTCGATGGTTCGACGCATGTTTCAACGAACATCCTGAAGACCTTCTGACTGTCAAATCTGACGAGTCCTCCGATTCGGCTACAGGCTTCGGCCATGCAGTAGGGAGAGTGGGGGTCTGATTATCTTCATTAGTGAATGTATGCTTCCACTATCCATATATAATGCCCTTGTCTAGCTGCCTTTTCAATTCAAATGAGCCATGGAGAGAACTTCTTTTAACTTCTTTCGAAGTTGAGACAGAAAGTACCAATGAAAAGATGCCCATCGAGTGTGCAACCGCTGCCTTCACTAAGACCACCTAAAGGTGCGTTGAGTGTCGTGCAAATTATTTAGCCCCAAAACCCTTAACGAACGACACACCAAACTGTGGGCAGCCCATGCTATGATGGCTGAATCTGAAATCCCTACCGGCAGTGGTCGAAGAGGGCGGGAGCGGTCGGGAGCAGTGCTCCTCTACTTCTTTTAATTACGTTTTACTGTTCCCATACTTTTATTTTAAAAATAAACTGTTCTGAAATGGTTTCGTTTTAAAATAAAAGTGTAGGAAGAAGTTGAAACATGCACTTTCAGTGCAATGCACTGAACGTTCCGTGAAACAGCAGGCGCATGTGTTTTGGGGTTTGTATTGTGCGAGGGAAGTTGCATGGCGATGGGGTTTGTGGGGAGCAGTGCAGGCCAGTAGGGAACATAGTTCCACTACTTATTTCCGTACACTTCGACCACTGCCTACCAGTACCTTTGAGTCAGATGTAGAAGGGCAAGGGAGCTACAGCTCTGTTTCGGAAGCCAAAGACGTTTCAATGGAACCTTCTGGCTCCTGCACGTCTTTACCTGGTCCTGAAAGGCAGTAACTTTGCGGTTGTATGGGGAAAACTCCTGGCGACAAGGACGCACACACATACGCACATAAACAGCACACAACCCAAGCCGTTCTTTGACGGATGCGTTGAAAGAAGGCCGCATGCCAGCAGAAGGCACCTCATGGCCTACCGACCATACATGCTATAACCCCAGTGCACTTTCACCTTCTGACCCTCTTTATATTAGAGGGCATGGAAAGCCTGATTCCCAGTTGTCACTACCACTAGTAAGAGGGTGCGTGTTCCACTGTCTAGTACTGAAAACATTAGGACACATTTGTAATAAGCCCTTTATCCATCAGGGACTATTTAATACACAACGTTCTTTTCGGAGCCAATGTTTCAAAAGGGCCTCTCAGTCTGGCTTGGAGCCTCCTCATCTTCTTGGTACAATCCCCAGGGTCAAACATCCTCTTTTCAATCAAATCGGACAGTGAACATGCGGGGGACACCCCCCACAACCCCTGATTTTATTATTTTTACAAAGGGAGCAGCCGTTACTAAGACGACCTGCTCACACATATGTCGACAAATACGTCGGTCGTAGCACGATGCTCCCAACCAGTGCAGGCAAGTTGAGGAGGAGGCGCCCAGCCCAGAGGCGGCACTTCAAAGACCCAGGGCCGCAGCAGTGAGTGGAGAGGGCTCGAGGGAGCACGTGGGACCATACCAGCAGGCAATGCTGCTCATGCCTCAAGGAGGAACCCATTTGCCCACCAGGGGGCATTTAAAAAAAAGAAAAGAGGTACAGAGAAGGCACTGGGGAAGTGCTGGAAGGTCCCTGGGGAGCAGTACTACCCACGTCAGCAGGACAATCCATATACCAAAGGGGGAAACACAGTGATCTGCCTGCATCATGTCTGATCAGGACATGCCGGACACAGTGCCAGTGACCCCACAACAACAGGGCCATCACCGCGTGGCAGTCCCTCTAGCAGTACAACTACCAGGCACATTCGATGTCACTGACACTAGCAACATGGGGACAAGGTGGTCCAGGTGGGTCAGAGACTTTGACTTGTATGTAGGGGCCATTGGCCCAGTGGAAGATGCATGGCAGCAGTGCCTACTGAAACTAGCGGTGGGACCAGCCACCAGAGACATAATTGATGAGTTCACGGTTGACTCCATCGACACGATCCAAGGCCTCAAAACAGCTCCTGCCACATATTTCATACCTCACACCAACGTGGACTACGAAAGGCATCTCTCACACACCACGAAGCAGGCGAAAGGGTAGACAGTGGATGCTTTTATAATGAGACTACGCAGCAAAATGAAAGACTGCAACTTTGCAAATTACTGTAACACTGAAGCACTCCGCTCGCAGATAATTGCAGGGTGTGAGTCGCAGTCATTCAGGAGAAAGCTACTACAGAAGGCACGGTCCCTGGAGGAAATACTCATGCTGACAAGGGCGGAAATGGCAATCGATTCACAAGTAGAATCATTTGGGAGCAAAAAGGTCAGACGCCGAAATACGACAGCGTACACAAACAAGCGGGACCTGTTACCGATGCAGCTATGAGTACCCACATGAAGGTTCGTACCCAGCAATTGGACAACATTGCTCAGACTGCAGAGAAGAGAATCACTTCAAATCAGTATGCCGCCTAGCGAGAAGCCTCGGTTGGGAGAACGACTGAGGCACATCCAACAGATTGCGCAGAAGGCCCACGGTCACGGCCACTGAATCATCTCACACAGCTGCGCAGTCTTTTCAACACGGAAAGGAAGGAGATAGGAGAGACCACGGATCAGGCGAGGAGAGGCATAAAAGAGAAAGGAAGGAGGAAAGATCAGGAAAGAAAAGCAGCCGATACCGGACGTCCTCGACAAGACAGGAGTGCCGTTTGAGGCATCACGTCTTCTACCTAGTCGAACAGTCGCCATCGGACACTGAACAGAGTTCTTCAGAAGGAGAGAAAAGGAAAAAAAAGCTACCTCTATGCGCTAGGTAATCAGAACGCATCCAAGCACAGCCCCATGCTGCTAATGCAACTGAACGAGACACAAATGGAATTTCTCATGGACACGGGCGCAACGGTCAATGGCATCAGCGAACAAGTGTACCGGTCGCTGCCACACACTCCTTGCCTACTCCCAGCGGAAGTACACATATATCCGTATGGCTCAAAGGTCATGTTGCAGTGTTTGGGGCAATTCGAGACACACTGTCGATACAAAACACAGACCATGGACATCCCAGTACATGTAATCTCCACCCCTACTGAGTCTGGGTGCATCATGAGCTTTAAGACGGCAATTGAAATGGGCCTAATCCACATCCTCTGCAAGCTCATGGTCCACTAATACATTGACACTGTGGACAAGATAGAACAACTCTACCTGGCCCTGTTCAAAGGAATCAGAATACTCAGGAATCGCCAAATCATGCTTCACATTGTGTTACGCTCACCTGGTATCCGCAGGGATGCCACTCAGCCCTGGTTGGATGATATGCGCCTCGAACCCTTTCCCCGATCCCTGAGTAGTGCCTCAGATGGAAGTTGAGCCTTAATTCCGTAGAAAGCGTGCTCTCGTCCTGCTCTTCGTGGCAGGGGTGCATAGTCTCGTGTGGGCGTGAGCGACCAAGTTGCTTCACTGGTGCAAGCCCTTTTGAGTGTCTTTAACCTCTTAAGTGCCATTGAGGTTCCCCCCCAGTGCCAATGAGTTTTTTTTAAAATCGCGGTATTCACCGCCCAAACCCGTCAGCATTTCCCCCCTCATTAACCCCTTAAGTGCCACCGACGAGCCGGCTCGTCGGTGGCAACCTGGAGCGGTTTTTACTGACGAGCCGGCTCGTCGCTGGCATTTAAAGGGTTAAGGTAGGTCTTGCTGCTTTACAGTCTTTGTATTCTATTCTGTTCTTTCCTTCATTCCTCTTATTGTGATTAATGTCTTATTTCCTCTCTTTAGGTATGCAAAGAGATTTTGGCGTTTTTCGTGCGGGTTGGAGCTGAGCATGAGCCGGTAAATGAAGGCACGGTGTACGCGATGCTGTCCGGTAAGTAATGCGCGATGCGCGGCACTGTTTTGCCTTGTATATGCTAATCTGTGTCTTTCCCCTTCCTTTGTAGGCCATGGTGTTCTTCGCCGGTTGCAGTGATGTTCCGGTATGATGCTGAACAAGAGGCGACTGATCCGGTAAGAATCTTGTAATTTTCGTTGTTCGAGTGGAACCGTGAATATGCGCTCCCTAATGCTGTTCTTCTCTCTCCCCTTTTCAGGTTGCTGCGTTCCGGGAAGAATGCAGTGCCTAGATGATGGAGTTCGCTGGATCGAATGTCTCCAGGTAAGTAGAATCAGGAGCTTACGATGGGCTGAAGACAGGATGTTACTCACAGGTAGGATTCCAATAACAATGTTCTTTTTCTCTCTGCAAGCACGCGGTTCCAAGAATAGCTGGCATCAAAGAATACTGGAGATCCAACTGGACATGGTGAGCTTTATGCTGCAAACAGCAGAATAACGCAAAGCGTGTTCTGCTGTTTTGGTGTGGTTTAAATAGTCTTCAGGTAAAGTAGTCCAATTAAAGCAGTCCCAGGCCAGCCACACCCTAAACATTACACCACATAGCTCAATTCTTGGGAACTGAGCTATGTGAGTGTCTCCATGTTGACTGAAGCCCCCATGAAAGTAGTTCCAAGTAAAATAGTCCCAACCTAAAGGTGTTCTCCATAGTGATTATGAGCCTGGTGCCAAAGGTGTCAGAACTGACTCCAAGAGAGTCTTGTGAGATTTTAAGGCCATAATGGAACCCCGAAACCTGGCACTACCTGGCAGGCTGACTTGCCAGTGGGGGTGAGGGGGTAGGGATCATGACACATTAACCCAGAAGTGCGACCATTGGCGCAACATTGCCGGGGAATTTTGGTGAATGTACAGCATCAGGTGGAAGAGGAGCTACATAAGCTATTAAGCCAAGACATCATCGAACTGGCATTCGGGGACAAGGCCATGGGTGTCCCCATCGTGCCTGTCCCGAAAGAAAGGATCGGATACCATTCAGCTATGCGTAGACACGAGAAGACCCAATAAAGCCATCAAACGGGAGAGACATCTAGCTCCCCGCATCACAGACATGGTTCACTTACTAAATGGTGTCAAAGTCTTCTCGAAACTGAACTTAAATAAAGGGTACCATCAGCTAGTCTCAGGCCCGGAGAGCAGGTACATTACCACATTTGTAACCCATCTAGGGTTATGTAGGTACAAATGGCTAAGCTTTGTCATCTCATCAGCAGCCGAAATCTTCCAGACGGAAATTCACAATGTGATCAAGCATGTCCCGAACTGTATCAATTAAAGTGACGACATCTTGATGTTTGGCATAACATAGGAAAAGCACGATGACACACTGGCGCGAGTGTGCATGTCCCTGAAGGTGGCCAACCTCATATTAAATCGCGAAAAGTGCAAATTCAGGAAAGGTACCCTCTGGTTTTTCGGTCACATTTTCTTTTTTTTTTTAAACTTCTTTTTATTATACGGCGTGGCAGCAAAACACAGGCGAACAGCGCCAGGCAATTGCAATATGAATACAGTGTATACAGTATGAACATACAGAGACTACTTCACACATTAACACAAAACCATAGTAACGTTTGTGACATGGGGGAGGGTGGGAGAGAGCTATGACAGGGGGGATGGTCAAGACTGGTGGGGGGAAGCAGGTGGGGGTGATGCTTCCGGTGTCGTGTTGAGGTCGGACATGTAAGAACGGAACCTGAGCCATATGTTCCTAGGCCTAGAGTGGGTAGGTTGCATATGAGACCAGGTTTCCTCAGAGTCCGAGGCCCACGTGACCGCCCTTAGCCATTGTGCATGCGTGGGAGGTGAGGGGCGAAGCCAACGGAGCAGGATGGATCGCACCGCGAGGAGCATGCAGAGGCCTGCCAGTTTTTTGGGTTCTCGGGAAAGGCCTGGGAGGTCATGAAAGAGACACAACGTCGGGGAGGGGTCAATGGGGTGATCGAGCATTGCAGACACCGTTGAGCAAACCGCCTCCCAGAACTGTGAGAGGCGGGGGCAGGACCAAATTATGTGGATGTAGTCGGCATCATCTTGACCGCATCTGGGGCAACTAGAAGGATGATCATTGGACATGCGATGCAATATGATCGGGGTGTAGTGGAACCTATGCAGCACTTTGAACTGAATGAGTTTAAAACGGGAGTTGAAGGACACTCGGTGAGTGCGCTCGCATAAGTGTGCCCAGCGCTCATCTGACATTCCACCCCCTAGGTCCCCCTCCCACGCTCGCTTAAGTTTAGCAAATTCTGGGACAGATCTGGACTGCAGCATAGAGTATAACCTGGAAATTTTGCCTCTTGTAGGCGAGGGGGAGGTGAGTTCCTCGATGGCAGGGTCGTCCAGTGGTAATGCGGGGAAGGTTTGATAATTACGCTTCAGGGTCCTACGGAGAGACGAGTATTGGAGCCATACATCCTGGCCGCTCCTCAAGGGTAATGGCAGATCAGGCCACTCAACGAATATGCCTTGATCAAACACGTCACGCAGCAACTCATAGCCCGCTTCAGCCCAGCGGCGAGCCGTGAGTGGTGCAACCCGTAGGACCCCCGGGAAAAAGTTCCAAAGCGGGAGGTTGCCATGGAAAGCGTAAGTAGTTCCGGTCAGCTTCCATGTTTTTGCCAAAGCAAGGGATGTGCAAGCGACCGGGCACTGTGAGTCCAGTGCTAGGGGGGCGGGTTGTATTACCAGGGACCGGATGTCGCAATCGCATACCGCAAGCTTCTCGAGTCGGACATGAGGGGGGGGTCCGTTGTATTAAACCAGTAGGACGTATATTGGATCTGGGATACCAGCCAGTATTTAAAGAAGTCAGGGGCACCGAAGCCCCCGTTAATCATAGGGGTGGACAAGGTCTCGAGCTTGAGACGGACCG
The DNA here is from genome assembly GCF_040938575.1 of Ambystoma mexicanum. Taxonomy (NCBI): domain Eukaryota; kingdom Metazoa; phylum Chordata; class Amphibia; order Caudata; family Ambystomatidae; genus Ambystoma; species Ambystoma mexicanum. The sequence goes on along the minus strand of NC_090931.1, from coordinate 1,466,053,042 downwards.
CACCCAAGTGCCAAAGAAAGGAATTGACTGTACGGGTCAAATCACGAAAGAAGTCCACTCCTGGCCACAAGGGTACATTGGTGAACCTGTAAAGCAACTGGGGTAGCACCACCATTTTCAATAGCCCTATTCTGCCTCAAGGGATATCGGGAGCTTGTCCCAGGCTAGTACTTTAGCCGACAGGTGATTAAGATACTTCTGATAGTTCTCCTTGAAGGTTAGCGCCTGCTGGCGTGTTACCTCTATCCCCAGATAGGTGAACGTGGATTGCCCACGTGAATCCCAGGGTGTCAGAAGGGGGGAGAGTGCATTCCGTGAGTGGGAAGAGAGTGGACTTCGAGCAATTCACCTTAAGGCCCGAGATCCGGCCAAACTGAAAGATGTCCTCCAGTATTGGGGGTAAATTGATGGAAGGGGAGCTTATAAACAACAGTGCGTCATCCGCATATAGGAACACTATGTCCGCCTGACCCGCAGTGCGGAGGCCTCTGTGAGTGTGAAATTGGCAGAGCATATCAGCGAAGGGCTCTATTGCTATAGCAAAAATCAAGGGAGAGAAGGGGCACCCCTGTCTCGTCCCCCTGGCGATCCCAAAGAGAGGGGAGCAACGGTCGTCGGTGCGGACCCTAGCCACAGGGTTTGAGTAAAGCAATCTGACCCAGGAGAGAAAGGAGGGTCCAAATTTGCAGCTCTCGAGAACCCGCCACAGATACCGCCAGGAAACTGAGTCAAACACTTTTTGCATGTTGAGCATGGCAGCCACTGCGTGTACCTCGGGACTAATTCTGTTAATTATATTAAATAGCCGCCTTAGGTTCAGGGACGTGGAGCGCCCCGGGATGAAGCCCGCCTGATCTGGATGGATGATGGATGGTAAAAAGGGAGCTAACCGGAGCGCCAGAGCCTTTGCATATATTTTGACATCACAGTTTATAAGTGAGAGCGGGCGATAAGAACCACATTGCGAGGGGGATTTGCCAGGTTTAAGTAATACTATAATTGAGGCCTCACGGAGTGAAGGGGGAAACACGCCAGCCTCAACCGACTCCTCCCAAAGAGCCAGCAAGTGGGGGAGCAGCAGTGACTTATAGCGCTTGTAAAATTCGACTGGGATACCATCTGAGCCGGGGGCTCTCCCTGAGGATAAGGAGTCAATGGCATCTGAGAGCTCCTCCAGCGTAAGTGGGGAATCAAGGGAACCCGCAGTCTCTGGAGATAAAGTCGACAAAGGGAGGGCCTCGAGAAAAGAGTCAATCTCCGCCATTGACACCTCATCTGAGTTAGAATATAGGGTCTCATAGAAAGAAAAAAATTCCCTATTGATGTCTTGCGAGGAGACAGCCATAGAGCCATCCGGCCTCTCGATCCCAAGTATGTGCGGGGACCCCGTCTCGTGACGGATCAGTCTCGCCAGGAGCCGACCAGGGCGCTCACCCTCCCCGTATTTCCTCGCCATACCAGGATTGTCCAGAAACCTTTGTTCGCGCTCCGCGAGGGATCGAAACGTATCTAGCTCCACCCCGTTGTCCGCCAGGCAACCCGGGGTAGCGTGAAGTGAGGCTGTTGCTTCCAAGGTAGACAGTCGGGATTCACTCTCGGCAAGGCCTCTCCGGATTGACTTAAGGACCCCATTCTCCTTGGACAGCGCAATACCTCTAATATAGGCCTTGAAGGCCTCCCATAAAGTGGCCTGTGATGTTACCGAGCCCGTGTTCGTCTCGAAGAACTCTTCGATAGACACCTCGAGTTTGGAGCAGAACTCCTGATCAAGTAGGGAGAGGGGTTTCAACCTCCAGCAACGAGTCCGGCCGGGGTCTGGACCCCAACCTATGGTAATAGTCACTGGAGAGTGGTCAGACAGGGTTCTGGGAAGGATCATCAGCTGTATAACGTTCTTAACCAAAACGTTGGAGATCACATATCGGTCAATACGGGAATAGGAATCGTGGACTGAGGAGTAGAACGAATAGATGCGGGAATCCGGGTAAAAGAACCTCCATGCATCTACCATGGCCAGGCGTGGTAAGGATGATAGTGCAGCATAAGCTGCCCTGGAGAGATGACGGGGCTTGGAACCTGATCTATCAAGGGCTATGTCAAAGATTGTGTTAAAATCGCCCCCCCAGAGGATGGGGATAAGGGGGAAGGCAACAAGAAGGGACGTGACCTGTGCATAAAACTCTGGGTCGTCCAGGTTAGGGCCGTAGATGTTCAGCAGACCCACTCCCTTGTTCTGAAGCGTGGCATGCAGCAGGACATACCTGCCTTGGGGATCAATTTGTGAGGAAATAAGGGTGAACTTGAGGCTCTTGTGAATGAGGGTCATGACCCCTCGGCTTTGAGTGGAGAAATCAGTAAAAAATGTATGGGGGCCCCAGGCTTTGGCAAAACGTGAGCACTGTTCCGTGCGGGCATGTGTCTCTTGTAAAAAAAGAATCTTGGACCCATGGCGCTCGGCCTGCAGCTGGAGCTGCCTCATTTTTTTATAGTTGCCCAACCCCTGTACGGTCCAGCTCATGAAGGTCAAGTCACTCTCGGCCATAGATGCAGTGGCGTTTGAGTCCGAGAGAATGTCGATAGCCAGTGGATGAGTGCCACCCCGCGGTCCGCCTTCGCTGCCAGCGCCATCTTTTTAATAACAGAACCCCAAACATGACCCACCCCCACCCACATCCCCCCCCAGAGGGATGGCGATCCCAACCCCCCTCAACCAAAACCAAACTAGAGGCATCAGCGCCTGGGGGCCTGTAGGCCGAGCTAGCCGCGCCACTCCTGGTACGGCAGATCCAGTAGAACATAAGGTGCCCCCAATAGACATTACATGTAACTTAGACCAGGTACTTTGCACATGGTGGTATGGCACATATTTGTAATATGAGCAGGACAAGCAGGTTAAGGGATAGAGGATCAGTGCGGCCCCAATGCAGGGAGGCGGCCGGACCTGGCCTCTCCCCGTCGGGCACAAAGGGTAACTGTAGGACCATGGTCAGAGAGAGAGGGTCAGCCTGGGAAATGTTCGTCCATAAACTTGGAGGCCTCCTCCGGAATCGTGAAAAAGAACACCTGGTTAGCATGTTCTATGCGTAATTTGGCGGGATAAAGCATAGCGTATTTGACTGAGTGGTCTCGCATCTCTGTTTCACCGCTTGGAAAGTCTTGCGTTCACGTTGGACGGCAGTTGAAAAGTCTGGGTAGAGATGAATCCTTGCACCGCCCAGTAGTAGCTCACCCTTGAGCCTTGCGGCCTTGAGGAGAGCGTCACGGTCACGGTAGTTCAACACACGGGCTATGATGGGTCGAGGTGTGGCCCCCGGCTTAGGCTTAGCCGTCAGGGCATGGTGTGCCCGCTCAATAGCGAAGTGTGGGGAAAGCTTGTGTGAATCCAGGAGTGACAACAATGTAGTCTCAACAAATTCCTCCATTGGCTCATGGACTTCGTTCTCAGGAACCCCGATAATGCGGAGGTTGTTACGCCTTGAGCTGGATTCCAAGTCCTCGTTCTTCTTCTCCACCTCAAGGACTCGGCCGGAGAGAGCAACAACCTCAGAGCGCAGGGCACCCAGCGCATCCTCAGCGGAGCCGACCCGTGTCTCGACCTCTGACACTCGGCTATCAGTCCTCTCAATGTGGGCCTTAATTGATGATATAGTGCCGTTCATGTCGTCTATTTTGAGTGAAGAGCGGTGAAGCCCTCCCGGATAAAGTCCATCATGTTTTGGGATTCAGGAGCTGTGTCAGATGAGGCGTTAGGGGCCTGCTCGGCGGTCTCCCCCGGCGATCTCACCGCTGCCTTTGCAAACATGTTGATGGAACTCTGTTTCCTCGCACCCCCCTTGGTCATCCTGGCGACGTAGAAGGTCGGGTGGGGTGAGGGGGTATGCCCAACAGCACAGGGAGGAGCTCGGACCGTATACCTCGTAGCTGCGGGTGTGGGATGCGGTATGGGACCGGAGGTAGCACGAAGGAGGAACCAGAGGCTGTGAGTTCAATGAGTAAGAGATATTGCGGCTGCCAGTGCAGGTTGATGGAGTTTAGTTAGCCCGGGGAGACCTGGGGGGCAATGCCAGTTGGGCACCAGAACAAGAGGCCCTTGGGGTGGGGGTGATGATGATCAGGGGTTGCCGTGGAGGCAGGGGTTAGCCAAGTGCAGGGCAGGCCGGCCGGCCGCAGTCTCGGGAACAGCGTTGTGGGGTAAAGTAGGTCCCAGGTGAACAGCAGGTCCGGTACGGAGTGGTGGCTCCAAGGACCCCACGGCCCACTCAGGAGATAGGAGACCCCCCAGAGTAGGGGTGTGGGTGACCGGCAAGGTCCAGGGCCCCCCCAGTAAGGCGAATGGGTGCAATCAGGGCTACAAAGCAGGGGGGCACACTATTGGGTTGATGCTGAGGGGAGTCTGAGCACAGTAGGCGCGGGGGAAGACCAGTGTTCCAAGTGTGCCCCAGAGTCTCGAGGCCAAGCGGGGGGGCGCGCAGCAGCACCCCCCTTGACGTACCTTAATCACTCCTGGCCCGCCACGCTAGACTGCAGGGGAGCGCGGCACTCAGTGTCCCGGGGCGCACCACGGCTCCACTCCGCGGGGGGGGCCAGTAGAATGCTGTCCAGGGATCAGAGCGGGCCGAGGCTCCAGAGAAGGTCCGGCCACAGCAGCGCAGAGGGAGACCCCGGGGAGGCGCGGGCCGCGGCAGCCCCACAGCAGCCGGAGGCGGTCTCGGGGCAAGAGCGGGGCCGAGGCACCAGGGGAGGTCAGGCCCCGGCAGCGCCTCCAGGGCCTCCAGGGAGGCGCGAGCCACCCAGTAGCAGCGGCAGTGGTCGCGGCCCCCCGCAGTAGCCGGAGGGGGCCCGCCCCAGGTTCAGAGCGGGGCCGAAGCACCGAAGGGGTCCGCTCCCGCAGGGCGGGCCCAGGTAGAGGTTGGCAATGTGGTCCGGGATCACGGAGCACCTCGCGGGTCCACCTCAGAGCGGTCAGCAGAGTCAGAAGTGTAGAGGAAGGGGTCTCCGGTGGAGCGCAACCAAGGATCCAGAAAGGAGCTGCGCAGCAGCAGCGATCGTAGCCGCAGCGCCCCCGGAACGGCGGGGGGGCCAATCCCGCTCGGCGGGTCCCAGAAGAAGCAGGTAATGGGGGACGGAACCCCGAGGAGCATCGCAGGTCTTCACCGGGGCGTCCCGCAGTCACCGGGATGCAGGGAGGCAAGCGCGTCTCGCCCAGCCAGGTCTGATATTGGCGCAAAGACGTGCTGCCGATGGGGGAAGGGCAAAGGGGCGCCCAGATCTCAGGATCCCCAGCCACGATCCGAACAGGAACAGAACCGGGTGGTACCCTGTTGCCTCAGGATACGAGTCGCACTCTCCAGGGCCAAGTCACAGAGCCAGAAAGTGCCCGAAAAAGGATCGTGGGATCTACCCACCGCGAAGAGACACACTCAGGCGGCCATCTTGTTCGCCGCTCAACAGCGCCCCCCTCGGTCACATTTTCTAAGCTAATGGCATGACGCCTGACCCGTAGAAGGTACATGCACTAAAAGAGACCTTGCTGCCAACTAATGTGTCGGAACTTCGATCGTTCTTGGCCTGGCGAGCTACTGCGCTTGTTACATGAAGGACTTTGCGACTATAAGTGAGCCCCTGATCACACACCTTTTCACTGGTCAACAGGTTGCCAAACAAGCTTCACAGCCATCTGCGACAGAATAGCAAGGGCAGAAAACATGGCCTATTTTGACGCGGACAGGGAGACTGAACTGACGGTTGATGCGAGCCCGGTGGGTCTGGGAGCTATATTAGCACAAAAGAGCCCTGATGGCTCAGGACAGAGACACGTCGTCTCCTATGCGAGCAGAGGTTTGTCCAAGACTTCACAGGCAGAAAAAGAAATCTTGGCAGTCGTGTAGGCCTGTGAACATTTCCATCTGTTCCTATACAGTAAGCCCTTCACTATCATAACGGACCACCAAGCATTACTGTTCCTCTATGGCATCCCGCAGGCGAAAATGGCTCCCTGCATCACGCGGTGCGGCCTGCGACTACAGGACTACTCTTGTAACATCATCCAACCATCATAACATCATGAACTTGCACCCCCGTACCTGGCTCAGAGAATCACCAAGCATACCGCCACAAGACCCCTCAGGAAGTGCTACTCCAACATGATTGTCACGCCCAAAACTCGAAAAGCCTGAGCTGGAGGATCTAGCTTCCCCACGCTGGCAGCCACACACTGGAACACACTACCTACCCACCTAGGAATGATAGACTCCCACCAAGCGTTCCGCAAAGCCATCAAAACTAAACTTTTCGTTTGAAAACAAAATGTCTACATTCAGCCTGTAGACATACCCATTGTTATATGCATTTGCCTGTAACTCTGTTCATATCTGTATCATACACAGTCTGTGTTTTCTGTAACCAAGAGACCTCTGGTTGCCTGTAACCCATTAATCAAAAGTTTGTACATAATCCTGTAACAGCGCCTTGATGCCCATGGGCTGCAAGTGCGCTCTACAAATGCAAATAAATAAAATCCACAGACCGGGCATGGAAGCCAACCCGGCTGACTTCTTGTCACGCCATGCCAGACGAGAACACACCCCAGGACCGTTGGTGGCGGATCGCTACATCAAATATCTCATCCAGCAGACCGTTCCCCAAGGCATTAAACCCCTGGAGCTAGCTAAAGCGGCGGAGGATGACAGAGCATTTCAGATAATAACGGAGGGGCTGAAGACTGGGAAATGGTGATCAGCAAAAGAAAGAAGCAAAGGGGATTCGGTTGAAACAAGGAAGGATGTGGACAGTCTACTACTAGTCAGAGATGAGCTAGCTCTGTCATACCTAATCAACTCAGGACACAAGTGCTAGACCTTGCACATGCATGAGGGCCACCGAGGGATAGTCTCAACAAAAAGAATGCTATGCCAAAAGGTGTGGTTTGCAAAACTGGATGGACTGGTGGAAGATTTACTGAGAGACTGCCCCACGAGCAGTCTCATCACCCCTACAAGATACCCTGAACCAATGAACATGTCACCATTACCTGAAGGTGTGTGGGAGGAGGTTGCCATAGACTTCTTTGGGCCGATGGAAGGGTGAAATATGTGGTGGCAGTGATGGATGAATATTCCAGGTACCCAGAGGCACAAGTGATTTAATCCACGGTGGCCCATCATGTCATTCCTGTGTTAGACAGGATCTTCACCGCCTATGGCATTCACCTGCAGGTCAAATCTGACAACGGGCCACCGTTCATGTCAATCCTAAAAACAGTTGAAGAATACCCACAATTCATGAGGTTGTGATTTCATGTGATCATAACTGGGGAGCCCTGGCTTCTTGCGCCACTTTTGTAATCAACCTTCAGAAACTCTGAGTCATATACTGACGGCCTGGTCTGCACTTCTGGATATTTGCACCTTGTTTTGCGGGAATATGTTTATAATGATATCTTTATCGAGTCTTCTTCCTTTTGGTCATCACATTGTTTTTCTAGCACCTCAGTTTCAGAAACAATTACAATTTTAAGGCTTTTCAAACATATACATTTCCTTGATGTATAAATGATTTTATTTTAGGATAGGACTGGATTTGAGTTATTCTCATTTAACCGATGAAATGTAATGTACAGGTGTTGTAGTTCAATATATTTTAGTCATTTTGATCTCTTTTATATTGTATGGAATTGTCTATATTTTTGCTAGTGTTGTGAACGTTTTAACCAATGCACAATAAAAAAAAAAAAAATAATAATTACAATGGAAAGCGAGTTGAACGTTGATTGTGGACGTTGCCTGGGGTTGAATCCTGGCGGGGGCCACCTTCAATTTGGTAACACGTGTACACCTGTAAGCACCGTTGAAGTACCCGCTTCGCTGCGGGTCTGCCTGCCGGTTTCCTGCTGTGTGCTGTGTGCTGTGTGCTGCTCGCACGGATTATTGGACTTTTGGTGCTGCTTTGACTCAGCTAAGGTGACTTTCTGAAGGCATTAAGTGCCCAAGTGAACAAATCTCTAAGTAGCTGTTTGCTACGTTTGGGAACATAATCTTGGGACTGATTGTGTGCTTTCTACTTGCACCTGCTGTTTGGTCCGCCCCTTGCAGGGGCGTGCTTCCATATGTTGTGCACGCTTGCGCACAGCGCCCGCGCGCTCACGTGTAAGCACCGTTGAAGTACCCGCTTCGCTGCGAGTCTCCCTGCCGGTTTCCTGCTGTGTGCTATGTGCTGCTCGCACGGATTATTGGACTTTTGGTGCTGTTTTGACTCAGCTAAGGTGACTTTCTGAAGGCATTAAGTTCCCAAGTGAACACATCTCTAAGTAGCTGTTTGCTACGTTTGGGAACATAATCTTGGGACTGATTGTGTGCTTTCTACTTGCAACTGCTATTTGGTCCGCCCCTTGCAGGGCCGTGCTTCCATATATTGTGCACGCTTGCGCACACGTGTAAGCACCGTTGAAGTACCCGCTTCGCTGCGAGTCTCCCTGCCGGTTTCCTGCTGTGTGCTGCTTGCACGGATTATTAGACTTTTGGTGCTGCTTTGACTCAGCTAAGGTGACTTTCTGAAGGCATTAAGTGCCCAAGTGAACAAATCTCTAAGTAGCTGTTTGCTACGTTTGGGAACATAATCTTGGGACTGATTGTGTGCTTTCTACTTGCAACTGCTGTTTGGTCCGCCCCTTGCAGGGCCATGCTTCCATATATTGTGCACGCTTGCCCACAGCGCACAAGCACCGTTGAAGTACCCGCTTCACAGCTTAGCCGCAAAGCAGCGAGGCAGTGGCTAGTGGTCTTGCCTTTTCGGCATAGTTGTACGGCTGATTTTTGTTGTTTGTTTTGTTTTTATTATTTGTATCGGCTTCATAAGTGATGGTGTCGCTCTAACAGCCCTAACTAGGTTTTATATGGTTTTTACAATGTATTCCCTGAAATCTAATATGCCAGCCCTCCGTTGAACAAGCCGCTGCATATAATCAGATGCCAACCTTGTAGCCAATACTTTAATAACTCCTCAAATGTTTCACTCTGCTCTTACCATAACTCTGATTAGGGCTCTCTTGTGTGCCCTAATACCATGTGTCTCTCCTAATGTGTCTCCATTTTGATTTGAAGCGGCTCCTAGGCCTCATGCGCCTCCTACAGACAATGCTTCATGCAGGTCAACAAGGACGCTCAGTGAGAGGCCCAATTCACATCCACTATCTGATAACACTATCCTGGCCTCAGTAAAGGGCAATGCCCCTGAGGTAGCACCAACCTGCTCTCTTTCCCCAATTGCATTTCCTATGCTTACACATGATTCTTCTGGCATTTCTATATATGCCAGCCAGTGTGAATCACCTATTTCGACTGTTGAGGAGGGTCCCTCTCGAGATTCTGAGGTTATCACTCTGAACTCTTCCTTGGTACAAATTCAATCATTAGTGGGCTCATTCATACATCCAACTCCAAGACCTCTGCAATCTCCTCTTAGAGACCCCACTCCACATCATTTGTCTATGTTACAATCAGCAAGAGTGGTGATTAATACAACACCTGTCAGCCTTGTAAAATGATCTGAAACTTTAGATACCAAACTCTCCATACGAACCACACAGGTTGAGGAATTGGTCAAATTTTTAAAGGGCAATCAATCCTTGTGTTATGTTAACACGACACAAATGCCCTCAATGTCTTAAGTGCCAAACATTGTCTCTACTCATTTAGAAGAAGCCGCTCAGCAGTCTCTGGCTTCTGTAGTAGGGCCCTTCAAGGTCCTGCCATCTATGCCCACTCCTTACTTACCAGTCATTCCGGGCATAATTCGCCCTGTTGAGCAAACTCCGATTCCAGTACACCCTCAGTCATGGATTTCTGTCCCTCCTTCGCCACCCTCACCTAGGTTGGTTACAGCCTCCTCCTTGTGGGGGATGAGTTCCTCGCAACAGCATAACATAAGTGCCGCTTGTGGCCCAAAACAAAAACCTCAATGCTCTAAGTCATGCAACGAAAGGCCAGCGCACATTTATAAAGAAAACTGAAAATATGTCCGCTACAAAACCTCTAAGAGGTACGATTAATGCATTTTTTCAAGCTCTTGAGCAATCATCCAAGCCTCATAAAACGAAGTCCGGTCAGAGCACTATGACGCTCTCTGTACCGAACGTAATCCATGCTTCTCAGGATCATGCCATAGCCGTGCCTCCTCGACCACAGAAGGATAAATTCCCCATTGCTTATTCACCACTGAAAAATCTCATACATTCCATCCAGGAGGGGGATAAGGTCGATAATCAGGCTGCTACAATATGTTGATCTAAAAAAGCAGTCTCCTTTTCTATACCTGAGGCACCCTCAGCTGTGATTAGCGGAGTCAAAACCCAAAACACCATTAAAGATCTACATCACATGGTGGAACTTTATCTTGCAGCATGACTTGCTAATCTTGAGGCACAAAAAGTGGGTACTCAAACTGGAAATATTGATCAAATACCTCTAGACCAACAAGCAGCTAGTGCTGCTCATCCCGCCCACGCATCCTCTGCCCCATCATTTGCACCAGCTTGGGCCACGGAATGCCATATGAGACAAGGGGAGGGTGTGAATACAGATCGTTGTCATGCGGAAGCCTTGTCTAATACATTTTGTGTAATAATTTGTCGAGACATGCACATCCTGTGAATTCACCATGCTGTACTCTCATTATGAAGTGTAGAGATGGTCAGTTTCCTTCGTATGACCTCAAGAGGCGCAGTGTCCTGAATATTTAGCAGTAAGAAGGGTTCCCGCTTCATGGAAGACATCCATTATTAAGGGGGTCGTAGTCTGCCCAGTAATTATCCTCCAATTGCCCTACTGGATGCGCCCGGAAAAATCTTTACCAAACTCATCCTGAGTGATTTCAAAATATGGTCTCAGAAATTTAATTTCAGAGATCCACATCAAACAGGGTCTGTGGCAGGTCTAAGCACTAACATCAACCTATTATGCTATTAAACATCGATGCCAGAGATTAAAACAGCCTGTTTTTTTCCCTTTTGTCGACCTCAATGCAGCGTTGTGATTCCATCTCACGAGTCATTCTCCTCTCCAAACCGAATAGAGACCTTTGTCCACCAACTCTCTATGATATCATTCAAGCCCTACATTTGACACCTCAAAACAAGTCAGATTGTCCCTTGAAGGTCTCTTATCAAGAAGTATTCCAACAGCACGAGGCCTGGAGCAAGGGTGTCTTTTACCGGCTGCAATATTTAACTATTTTATCCATGACATGTAGTATGTCTTTGAGAAGATAATCTGGGACTCACCCAAGCTCAATGATCAACCAATAAAAGCATTAATGTATGCAGATGACCTGGTACTTATATCAAAAACACAAATAGGCCTACAAAAATTGCTTTCTGGTTTTCACTCTTATATTACACAAAATGAAGTTTGTATTAATACAGACAAAACTCAGTTACCTACTCTCCAAAAAGACTTGAAAAAGCTGTCTTTACCTGGATAATTAATAGAATACCATTGACTGTAGTTCCCCAATATATCCATTTGTGCATGTCTTTTGAAGGCCACAGTAAAGTTAGGACCCAATTGGAGCAAATATAATCGAAACTAGCCACAGCCATATCTCAGACGAAAATCCTCTTGTTCAAATATGGTACATTTTCAATGAAACCAGCATGGTTCTTTTGGAACATGAAAATAGTCCCAAGTCTTTTATATGGCCTGCAAACCTTACCCACCAATACAAACTTCCAATTTGAAAAATGGGAGGCTACTTATTGGAAGCAAATTTTACATCTACCTCAATGTACTCCAAATGTTTGGTTGAGATATGAACTGGGGCTGGTTTCCCTTCAAGCGTGTATGTTCATTATTTAGGAAATGTCTGATGTCAACAGATCAACATGTAATTCTAAAAACTTTGGCCAGTTATGTTTTTTCTAGAAAGCATGTATTTGTCACAGAATGGACATACAAAGCGTATCATACCTTAGCAGAAGCCAATGTACCAATCGATAAGTTGCTTAACCACCCAGACAAAGCCAAAACCAAGATCTATGAGGTTGATTGGATCAAAACAAGAGACCTATGTTTACAACACAAAAATTGTGACTTGAATAGATTTTCACCAAAGAAAGTACACACACTACCACCATATCTGGTGCGTGCATCATCGTTGCAGTATCGCTCTGGAATCCTGCGCTTGCGTTTTGAACTGTGGCTTGCAAAGTCAGTTCTGGTTAAACATAGGCTACTGCCATCCACAGACAATTCTTGCCGTTTCTGTCCTAGTGACAAGATGTGTGAAACATTAGAGCATTTGATTGCAGCATGTGTGGCTTTGCGTCCTGCAAGGGAGATTCATTTCGCCCGCCATTGTAAATATTTGGGAGAGTTGGACGCTGACCAATGCTGGGTGTTGATTCTCTCATCTGCTCACATGCCGCTTCAAATTGCCACTGTTCATTTTTTAAGAAGCCTAGATTTAGATACTGGAACAAAGGCCTGAATACATGTTAGATTTCGTGTAACCGGACTTTTGTTTTACTATGCCTTTAAATACTAATTGTTCTCAATGTCAATAATACTAGGCAAATTCAAATTCACATGAATATCATCATATATGTATGTGTTTATTTATGTTGATGATTTTCTTTTATGTATAAACGGTTTGAAAGGTTGATTCAATTCAGTTAATTCAAATAAAAACATTTTTTTTTAAATGAGTCTTTGGGCACAGGAGTCCCGCCTAGCTTTGAACCTGCTTCAATAGAAGGATGCGTTCCGCACCCTTCCACCACCTTAGTGATGGGTATAGTTCCATGGTAACATTAGTTGTTTCAAGGCCGGGCCAGTAACCCCCCGGGCTCACATGGAGCTCTGCGGATACTGTTGGCTTGGTATGGCCCCCATTGCCTCTCCTGGTCCAGCTCTCAAGGGATATTGACTCGCTGAACTCCAAACCTCAGCGGGATTTCACCTATCTCAGAAGTGGATGTAGACAGCCCCAATCCCAGCCTTTGGAGTGGGGTGGAGTCCACCCGACGCAACCTGGGAGGTGGATCATATTGCTTTCTTGCCAACCTATATTTTGCGCAAAGGGTGTTGGCGATGTCTCCTTCACTTCTGAGACGCTTGCTAGCATAGGGATGATTTGAAGCAATATTTGCTCCTGGGTGGGCAGGTTCTCCGCGAGCATGATCTACCTCAAAATACAGGCTATCAACTCAGATTCCATTTATTTCCTCTGTTTACATAATATTGCCTTTTTGGGAAGTAAAGCTTGCCAGGTGGTATCCTTTCCTGTCTTTGCCTTTTTGGAGTATGTTGATTGTGGCACAGGCCACACTCCTAACCTGTGTCGCGCTTACGTGGCACCCATGAGATGACATTATTGTATTGCAGTACAGATAGGAGGGAGATGAGGTGTGAGGAGGGGCGTACAGCGTGTGGGTGTTGTTTGGTTAGTTGCTCACCCATTGACTGCCCATGGCCTTGCTAATCCTTATGGGCATTCGTACCCACTACCTGCCCCTCCCCCCACACAAAACACATCCTCCTGGGATCGCTATGAGCTTGCGCTGTCCGGCAGTAACATCAAACATTGTACTGTATTTGGGCCTGTCTGTGTTATTTCAAAGCTGTCTTCTGAGAGTTAAAGGCTTTATTGTTGCTCTGAATGAGCTACTGCTGTAATAATGTCTTAACCAAGTGAGCCTTCAGCCATTTGATTTCCCATCGCTACACAAAAGCCAATAATGGGGCCTTTGCCAATGCTACCTTTCTTTTGCAACATGGCATAGCTCAGCTTCTGCAGCTGCTGAGTTCTTGGTCATGATCAAACCCTCTTGCACAAATTGACATTTGTCTATTTTTTATATTTCGTTCTTGTCATTGACTTGTCTCATTCCTGTATCTGTCGTAAGCCAATCCAGGCTGACAACATTTCAAGTGTGAACCAGGCAAGCGACTTTGTATTTTTCCAAGTTAGGGGAATTTCCGAGGAGTAGAGGCAGGGGTAGCATCCTCTGAGTTAGGTATCACATAGTTGCTGGAGAATTGTGGGAGTTACTGGCCTGAGCCTTGTCTTTGTATATGGATATCAATCCGAACCTACCATCATCTGTCGCGCTTTATCTTTGTACAGAGGAGGAACACCTTGAAGACCTCGTCTTTGGTCAGTGTTGCCACAGTGTGTTTCAATTTCCGTCTTGGAAATTGTTGCTTGTTTAACAAGCTGGATATTTCCCTTGTCCCATGTCCGATTGAAGATGAGTAGAGGTGTCCATGTCCATTTCTACTCAAGCTCATAATCAATTGGTTGAGATTAGCATACACTGGGGCATGATTTCTCCCTCTCTATTTGGACGGGTCTCACAGGGGAGAGAGTTACCAGACCAGAAGAATCAATTTATTGGCAATCTTTCTAGTATCCCTTCCAAAACTTTGCTCCTCCAAAGAAGTTGTGTTTTACTGGGTTTCCGGCCTCAGGATCCTCTGGTACAAAGAATGGATGACAGGAAATTGGGGCATTCATCTTCTTGTTCCTCTTACGTCATGATTTTTATTACTAGAGTAGATCAAGGAAACTTGCAAATGAGTTTAGTAATCCTGTACTGGCATAGGTGGTGAGTTTCCTATACAGATGCAAATGTCAACTTCCTGGTATGAAAGTGTTCCTTTTTCTTGACAGCCATGGGTTTATTCCCCTATTTGCCAGATCCTCGGGTTTGATGACCCATTTGGAATTTTAATGAGGGACCTCAAATAAAGGCTCTGGATGGGAGTTGCTACTATCAAGTCAACACTACAAAGGGCCTGGCAATTCCATTCTTCTAGCAAACATAATGGTTATGTCTAGGGTCTGAAGGATGAAGATGATGTTCTGGAGGTCATGTAGAAGCTGCAGGGCAAGTTTAGCAACTGAATGAAAACACGACTATCTGTTTGGCATGCGTGTGTCCTATCCCAAATAAACAGAGACTTTCTTTTGAACCTAGTTACGTCTTCTAGTTGACAGTCAAAGCCATGGGCGCTTTGAAACACAATTCCTTGATATATAAGCACCATACAAATGCACAATAAATAAATAAAAATAAATATAAAGACGATGATTGTACATAATCAATCCAATACATTTTGATATTGGTGTGTTAGTGTACTTAGTGTGTAAAGGATAAACACATGCTATCAGATGACAGTTACTTCTACGTTATGTATGGCCGCCAGTTTCGCTCTTACTCAGGCTTTCCCAGTGTCATTCAGATAACAGCTCTAGTGATAATTTGAGTTATTAATAAACACAATACATTTTGTTTCAGATTGCACCTCTAATCTGACCCTCTGTTTCACATCCCTTTTCTAATGGAACATTCCTTATATTTAGTGCTTTGGCATTTTCTCGGCTGTGTCCACGGCCTTAAGCAGAGGATCGGTCAAGGGGACACATCCCATGGGACACAGCCAAGAAAATGCCAAAGTAATGAATGCAGAAGAAGGGATGTGAAACAGAGGATCAGAAACAAGGCGCAACTGACATCAAGAAAAGAGCCGATCTGGAGAGGTTAGCAACCATGGAACTATGGAAGCATTGAAAGCACAGGATTAGACCTAATCCGAAACGATAATGATAAAAGTCTCAGTTTATTAATTAGGATAGGGCAAGAGCATGCCAAACAGACAATCGTTTTTTCATTTGATTATTTAAGCTGTTGGTTTTGGGCTTAGTCTCCATTAACAATATTAGGTTTAGAAACCAGAATGCGCAAATACTAGACAATCACTTAAGTGAGGTATGCACCAATAAGGCCTGACAACCAAACTCTGTTCAAGCTTGGCAATTTGATTGGCTAGATTGTAGCTGAGATTTTCACAGGCAGCAATAAAGGCTTAAATGGAATTCTGTTTTTCCGATAGGGTTTGAATACATGGGGGTTTCATAGCTTGAACCCCAGTGCCTCCGGTGACATAAAAAATCTTAATTTCCAACGGAAATTACTTTCCTCCTTAAACTTTACAGTGAATGTCAGGAAAAGGAGATCTAGTCTCTTCCTTGTGCAGTCTTATTTCCTTATGTACTGACAAATTCTCTGGTGTGTTAGTGGTACTTCACATTTAGGAAATTAATTCTCTCAAATTTCTACCTTTTTAGTAAGAAAGAGTCTTACTTGTCTTCACAGTCAACTGTACCATGCCATCGGGAAGTATTATAGCACAAGTTAGACCTGAAAATTAGTACTGTTATTCTTGATGGAACAATTGAATTAGTTCAATATAGGTTTATTTGTTCTGTGGCAGAATCGACCATGGAAGAATTGCCTTTCATACTTTCATATATAAGTTCATTTATCCTGCGATCTCGAGGATTTACTCTTTTTTAATGCCTTCCCATCTGGGAGGTCGCCCACTTGGCGTAGGCCCAGTAAATCTCTCTAGAAAAAGTTGTTTGGCTATCTGCTTCTAACCGTCTCATTTTGTATGTTTTCTTGTCTCCTGGTAGGCAGTCTTTGCTCACATAGTTTGATGTCGGAGCACCCTGATGATTTGTTTCCTTGGGATCAGAGTTTATTATCTTTCACCAAGGGTGGAGAACAGAAGTTCTGGTCTGGGTAGCTTTGATCAGCTTGGGCCGCTACTCATCAGGCTTTGGTATATCTCAAAGTAATGGCTGTGACAAGGAAAGGGGCCGGGGAAGCAACGTCTGATTATTTACCAGTAAACTTCATTACTCCGGGTTCTACTCTTCCTCATCATGTGCTTAAAACTATCCACACTTAACTAATTACAATGGATGGTCTTTCGATGTTCCGCTAAAGCAAGTCACTGCTTTGAATTGCCCTGCAAGTAAACACTGAGACAAGGAAAAGGAATGTGGAGGTAATGGCCAGACTATTTATCAGTAATCTTCATTACTCTTAACCCTACTCTTCTTTGTCCCTTCATAACACCCTCTCCTCCCGCCCATAATTTAGTGCAGTTATGGGTGAGTGAGCTATGGTAATAACAGGGCTTATGAAAAAGTGAAGACTTCCCAGATCTATGAGGAGGCCCCCCTCCCTGCTGGTATGATATGATAGGTTGTAGTTGGGGGTGAGCGACCTATGATCATTCTAATAACAGGGCTTAGGAAAAAGCAAAGACTTCCCAGATCTATGAGAGGCCCCCCCTGCTGGTATGATATGATAAGTTATTTATAACGCACTTAATACCCATAGGTTTCTAAGCATGAACCCGGGAATCAAACCTGTGTTGCTCTGTGGCGTCTTGCTTCCAAGGCAAGCTTGTTGTCCCTGAGCTATCCTCCCGTATCAGCCAAATCGCCTGCTTCCTTTAGTGAAAGGGGGCACAGGCATCTCCCATATGATGCAGCACTGGTAGATTTGGGGGAAGGAGATGGAGATGGTAGACTTGAGGAGTGGGGTGGGCAGAGTATCCTTAGGGAATCCCATGCTAGACACCTGTGCTTGTATCCTGCTATCTTAATAAACCCTGATGCTGTAGAATGTTGGTGCTGCTGGTGTTTCAAATACAGTTGCTAGTGGGAGAAAACATAGAGATTGTGAGGAAGGAAGTGGTCAGAGTAGTGGACTAGCTGCCCGTAAAACCATCTCTGCGCAGATCAAGGGCCTCGGACGATGTGCATTATCTGGGGTGGTGGACCAAGTCCAAGGACTGAGGTGAGAGGCTCAGAGGCTAGTGCAAGGCTGCCCATGTGCCCTCCCCAGTCCAGGAGCAGAGGAGGAGCTCTCATTGGGAACTGGGGAATCAAGGTCATCACCCTCTGGGAAGCCTCCATGCCGGATGGTCCACACGGCCAGATGGGGCCATCTCAAAAGTAATGTCTGTGACTATACGTTTGTAGTTGTGGCATCATCACTCTGCCCCTTTTCACCAGCTCAGCACTTTTGTAGGAGGATATAAAGAGCAGTTCATGGCCTTTGACTGGTACCCCTGAGTAGCTGAGGATGAGTTGGGCAATAAGAATGCCCATTCTACTAGAACACAGATGATACACAGACCAGACAGCAAGGCTTCTACTAAGCTTCTTTGATACAAATAAGAGGAAAGCCCTATGAAACTAAACTCAAAAACTGGTAGATCAACCAATGGTGTCTGAATTAAGCCATAGAAAATATGTGCGACACGGAAGCCTTCTGACACAAGAGCCGATTGCACAAGTAAACGTATACCACAGAAAAGAGAAGGCCCAGGAAACCTGAGAGGCAGACATCTGCTAACCTCATGAAAAATATCAGGAGAGGTGAGAATACATTGACCATAGTAAAGGGGAAAAAACACAGTGCCATATACATCAAGGGGTGTGTAAAGTATGTGGAGAACCTGCAAGGAGCAAGAGCTGAACCAGCTTGTTGTACTGGAGCAAAATGACCTAGACAGGAGTCTGCAATCTTTGACTCTCAAGATATTTTGGCCTACAAATCCCGACAGTTCATGCCAGTAATGAAAGTGGTGAGGGATCAGGGGCATCATAATCAAAATGATCAGCTGGTCGAAGATTTCAGACCCTTGAAGTGGGCAAAGCGAAAAAGAAGAAATATATGCTGAAGGCATAGTAATCTCTGAGCAGAGAAGTGTCTCAGCTCTTTCCAATGTGCATCACAAGAAGGTGCTGGTGTAAAGACCGGAGGGGGGTCTGTACTTCCGCTCTCTATTTGGTAGAGGACAGGTACAGAGACACCAGCCAAGATTCTCTATTATGGTAGCAATTGACGAGCAATCAAGGCCTAGCTTCTCAGGAGGTGATGCGAGCTGGTTCTTAAGTACAGTGTAGTCCCCAAGCACCCACAAAAGAATGTCCGCGCACTGTATTGGTTTAAAACACAGACTTTATATAATTAATATTCGAAGAGATGTACACTATCACGATAACTCACTTTGTACTCAGAAATCAATAATGGCAAGTATATACAGTTCTAAAGTGGTGCCACTAACGTTATCAGATCTCATTAAAGTGCATACGTTCAGAATGACACACAGATCAAAAATAAAGAGGAAACCAGCAGTAGAGAGAGGAAGGAAAGCAAGATGGTTGAACAATTGGCAGAATACTGGTAACTACTGTTAAACATGGTTCTGTGTGGAGATCCCCCCACCTGGGCAACCTGTAGAAGAAAGATACAAGCCTAGTCCATATATTGTTCACACTAGACTTTCCAATAGTTTGGCAACTCCAAAGTACCTTGGCATTGTAGCGTTCCTTGTCAGGGAATCGACGGCCCTTCTTGAGTGCCCTCCCTTTCCGGCAGGAGTCACGGGTCGTCGAACATCCGACGGAGAACAGGTCGAGCTACTACGGTGAAGTGGCCGCATCGTTCCTAGCAGTGCTCGTTGATGGGGAAGCGTAAACGTCCTGCAAGGAAGAGGCGTGCGGGGCACCTCGAGGTCGATAGTTCTGGACCGCAAAGAGTTGAAGAACTGTGGCCCAGCAAGGGTGTCGAATCGTCGGTATCTCTGTGGTCCTCGGGTGGCGGGAAACCCACCGGTGGATGCTCCTCGGCGCGCCGACGGTCAGGCCTTTTCCAGCAGGATACAGCGGCGACTATGCGGACGAGAGCGTCCTTGGATCAATGAAGTTCTTAGGCAAAACAGGAGCATGCCGGCTCCGGTTGGCGACGGCGGTCGCCGACAGTGGCGGACAACAGTCCGGGCGCTTCTCCTTGGAGTTCCGCAGCAGTCCCCGTATCGGGTCGGCAGCCTGTCGAAGGTCTGTCTACCAGGGAGCTTAGGCAAAGATCAGCTGTGCACGATGGCCCCTCCTAGCTCGGGAAGAGGCCGCCTTACCAGGTCCTCTCTGGGTCAGTCATTGGAGGCACAACAGCTTTCAGATTGCGAAGGAGAGCAACAGCAATTCTTCTCGTCCAGCAGGGCTCAAGGTCAAGCTTCAGTTACTCTAGTTACTCGTCGTATTGGACTTCAGCTTCCGAACACGATTCCTAGCAGTGAGAGGTCCCCAGATATACTGTTGATCTCCTATTCCTTCCGCTGGGTCACACTCAAGCATCCAATCACGAGCAAGGGCATTCATGCAGGCAGGCAGCCAATCAGGCACACGGTGCATTCAGGCCATTCATTTCTCACCAGACACTCACAACAAGTTATGCGTATTGGGACAAGTACTGAGCTATTCAACACCCCATACTGATTTCATACGGGTTTCAGGCAGGGCTGTCTCAACCATTGTGTCAAACACCAGATACTAGACAGCCACAACATAGAATGCATATTCGTCACACACTCCATTCACCCAGGTCCCACCCACAGGCGTACCCACAACATACGGTCATTGAGAAGGCTCCAGCCAGTCGGGTCGGCACTTCCCCACACTACCATATACGGAACTTCCACCCAACAGCCACTCAGGGGGAAGGGACAGAGGCAGGGCTTCCCGGGACTTCGGGAACATCAAGGTAACAGGTGATGGAAGGCAAGAGGCCATGGGGGCCATTTTGTCTCCATCAAGAATATACTGATTCCAATGACAGGGCCTGGGCATCCTAAAATGGAGGACGCTCAGGGCACCTGTCATTTCAGCACGGAGCTGCCACCAGCCCGTACCCTGCTCTGTGGGTCACACACAGGTGCCCAAAAACATACACTAGGGGCACAGGGTTGTACCCCTACCTATGGGTGCCATAAAGGTATCCCACGGGTCGGTTCACCGAACCAAAAGAGAAAGAGCTGCACTGCCAGGAGTCCCACATGAACTCCTGCACGGAAAACACGACAGAACACATGATAAAAAGCAGTAAAGGACAAGGATACAGAGGCCCTGTCCCTCTGATGCATTTCCAGCATCACAGTTGGCAGCCCGGGACAAGAACTAGTATCAGTGCGATAGGTACTGCCACAACCCTAATTCCAAGATCAACTGCAGATGCCATGCTGTCACCAAGCTAGAGAGCATGTTACTACAGTCAGAAAGCTTCTCCGGGACCCAAACCTTTTGGGAAGGATTGTGCATAAATGTCAGCAATCCAACAGAGGTGCAGAAGACAGGGATTAACCCACACGTCTGTCACAGGTGGGACTTGTCACAAAAATTGGAGTAACGTAATGCCCTGAGAAAAGAGCCTGATGTTTTCATGAGCTTTATTGTTGAAAGGAAAAAGGGAAATAATATTTTTTAAAAGCCTTCCGGGCAATAAGGAGGTAAAATACAAGCATACATTTGTGTCCGCCATTCTGTCTCCCTGCTGGGTTTTGTCTGCAGGCCGCCGGCAGCATGGATCGCCCAAAAGGGATACTCTGATGCTTGCCGCAGCTGCAAGACTGTCTCCGCCCCCGGATCCTGGTGTTTGTGGCAGGGTCATAGCTTCGCAATCAATGCCCTTTTTTGGATCTCAGGTAGAGGTTGGGTGAATTCTTATGGGAGATAAGGGTTTTGCTACTGTGATGAATCCTGCGGAATCATCACTAATTCCCCAGTGATAGTCTCCTCCCCCATGGCCAGGGAAAGGCAGTTGCTACCAGATGCTGACCCTAGGGTGGTGCCAGGAGGGAGGATCATGGAGGAGGAGATGGGTAGCTCGGGGAGGTGGTGGCTCTGACAGGAGGGACGCGGTATTCCCCCCCCCGCCCCTTTCTGTGAGGAGGAAACCCTAATTCCAGAGTCTTGGATGGCATATTGTTGATCTGATGTTTATGGTGATTGTAATTTTATTACGACTGTTCAACCATGTGATTTAAAATCCATTGAAATTTCCTTGGACTCCAAGTCCCAGAAAGCCTCAAGTACTGTGATGAGGAAGATGAGCAAGGAGTTCATGTGGAGGAATTGTGACCATAGGAATACTATGCAGTCTAGTTGTCATGAATCTAATCCGCTGCACAGAACCTTTATATTTCCAAATCACCTACAGCAAGTGGGACAGGAGGAACGCAGAAGGAGAGAGAAGGAAGGCTGCAGAGTGCGCACGCAGAGTGGGAAGCGTGACCGATGGCAGAGGAAATCCCACAAGGAGCCATGGGGAGAGACACTCGCCAGAAGCAGGTTGTCAGCATTCGGGACTGGAGGAGAGGAGCTCTAAAATAGAGAAAGTAGACAGCGCGCACTGGGGCTGTGTAAGGAGACACGGTCTTGCAGAACTGCACAGTTCTTGGCGGCGAAGGACAGGAGAGCCAACGCAGAGTCCCAACAAGACTTTGCCTAGAAGAGGAATCTGGCCCCTCGCAAACACTCTTCAAATCAAATCAAATTCTTTAATGTGATATAGGTTGAAAATAAATTCAAACTTTACACATATATTAATAAACATTAACCTAAAATCGTACACATAGAGTCATACATATAAAATCATTAATCATAAATCATAAATCAACGCTCCATATGACATATGGCAAGACCTGTGACTGCGCTTATCCTATAGACTTAAAAGAGCCCAGTTGGAACCATAGACTCTTCCCTGTAAAATGATAATTGAACATACTTAAAGCCCCAATCCTGGTTCTATCTGTTGCCAGATATTATAGAGTGCTATGAATAAGTGCATGTTGCAAGTATTGGTACAATACTTCCAAAATGAGAATGTATGTATAGTGGACGGATCATGCACAAATTCACTCAGGCAATGATCAATTGTCTTCTTCAGTGTCCTACATTGAGTTAGTAAGTGCCTGGCTGTCTCTATATACAAGGGGGATTTGCAGATCCGACATGTTCGTTCTACTACAGGAATATTTTCCCGTGCTCCTGTGATGGATAAGGTTGGTAATTGTTCCAATCGAAACAAAATGATAAAACGACGGAGTCTTCTGGTCGGGCAGAGAAAAAGGTAGGCCTGCGGTTTCATAAACTTATAAACTCTGTGATTCACAAAGTGATATGATTTGAGAGTGTCTGAATGGGCAAAATTCTCCAGCCAGTCCCAGAGGTCCACCTTTTTCCCAAGTGCATTTAACATTTCCTTAGTAACACTTACCCCTCTGTTAATCCAGCCAATTTCCTTAAGGAATTTGCCCATAACTTTATAGAAAGACGAGGTGGTGTTTTTTTTGCTTAATTCCTGATGAATAACTATTAATAAAGGATTGGATGATCCACTTGTCATCTTAAGATAGAAGCCAGTTCTTCTTTTCAATACCATAGCTTTAAGTGAGGGGAGGCCCAACTCTAATCTTATCAGGGCCATCGGCACACCCGGGGGAAGCCCTAGCATACGTCGCCAGAACTTTCCCTCTAACACTTGGAGCCACGCCAGATTTACCGTCAGCAACGACTCAAGGCCATATATGACCATAGGTGCAAAAACTTGCAAGTAAAGGTGGCGGGTCCCCCACAAAGTAAAGCCTCCTTGTTTATTAGTGAAAGATGCAATAAGTGAGATCACCTGAAGAGCCCTAGTAACACGGTCTTGTCTGCAAAGGGCATAGTCACCTAGGGGCTCCATTTCCACTCCTAGGTAGCGATAGGACCGAGCGTATAGAATAGAATGTTTATGGAATATCAAATTCACACGTGTTACTCTTTTCCTAGTGAATCTCAACACATTAGTCTTCTCTAAATTGATGTTCAGGCCGTTGGTCTTAGCGTACTCCCAAAGAGTAAGAGCAGAGCGCCTGAGACCACCAATGGTGTTATCGAGGACTACCAAATCATCGGCGTACGCCAATACCACACATAAAACTTTGCCTATTTTTGGTGGGCAGTTATTTACCTTAGCAAGAGTTGCAGGAATGTCATGTACATATAAGTTGTATATGAGAGGTGCAGTAACGCAGCCCTGCTTGACCCCTCTATTTTGCTTCACGTATCGGGTCGGGTTGCCCTCCTGGTTGAGTCTGAGGCACACCGATGTATCTTGATGGAGCAACCTAAGATAATATAACAAGCCTGTAGGACAGCCCAGCACTTCTAGCTTATTCCAGAGCCTCGCTCTCGGAATAGAATCAAAAGCGGCCTTAAAATCAATAAAAAGTGCATACAACGGGGGTTGGCCCCTACAGTGTGCCCTTGTACGCAATATATCCATTACTAAAACTGCATTGGAATCTGCTGAGTATACCTGTGTTCTCTACCCATTTTTGCATTTCAGTGAGCAGAAGAGAGGCAAAAGGTTTCCCAGTGACATCCAGCATGGATAAAAGCCTATAATTGTTTGGGTCTGTGCGGGTGCCTTTTTTAAACACCGGGATCAAAATAGCAGTTTGCCAAGATCGGGGAATTTTCCCCAGTATAAAGATCTTATTAAATAGTACGGAGAATAGGTCCGCCCAAAAGGACAGGTTTTTTTTTATCACTACATTCGCAAGCCCATTTGGCCCGGGAGCTCTAGAAGACTTGAGGATGACAATTTTGTTATATATTGTATCAGGTGAAACGTCAAAAGGGGGATGGATAGGAGGCTTCCCCATAGAGCTACTCTCGGGCCCATCTTCCTCAGCATTGCGATTAAGGAGGAACTGTTCCCATATTTTCTCATTGATTGGATTAGCGAGCGGTCCTTTGACCTTCGCTCTATTCTCATTTAAGAGTGCCCAAATACTTCGGGAGTTTCTAGAACAAATAGTTCTA
Source organism: Ambystoma mexicanum (assembly GCF_040938575.1). Taxonomy (NCBI): domain Eukaryota; kingdom Metazoa; phylum Chordata; class Amphibia; order Caudata; family Ambystomatidae; genus Ambystoma; species Ambystoma mexicanum. The sequence goes on along the minus strand of NC_090931.1, from coordinate 1,466,028,541 downwards.
ACAAGTCGCTGACAGCAATTGTTCCTCTCTATTCTCTTAATACCCTTTAACTCTACTCTATATCGATTTTTGGCCGTTCTTACTTTCTCGCGATAAAGGACTCCCGAAAGATTCTGACATTTTAAGCTACATATCGTTCTTCTAAGTCCTCTCTTAGCATCCCTAATTCCCCCATTATACGGGCGAGGGGCACTTCCCTCTTTCAAAATATAGCCCTTTTTGATAGCGGCATGATGATTTGAAAACCCTGATATCCACCCTTCAATTTCATTTACAGACATACACAGGATATCATCCAGGCCATCTGCCACATTCAGATTAAGTGCTTCAGAGGCCGCTCTTACATTCTTCTCCGTCCAAACTATTCTAGTTCCTGAACAGTTAGTTAAAATACTTCCGATATTTAACTTAGGGGTATCAGGAATCGGGGTCTGGAATGTACATAGTAATGCCGCATGATCGCTCCAACTGTTGGGCTCTACCCACATGTCAGCCACTCTTAACTGCATCTGGGGGCACATCAATATATAGTCTAATGTACTCCAGGAACATCCGTTAGACCAAGTGTGTTTCCCTGGCCTATCCCCCGCGGTGCAGCCATTGATCATAGCCAGGTCCCATGATTCGAACAGTTGCATCCACCCCAGTCCTTCCGTCTCCCTCTTTCCGTGCGTCATCAGACATCTGGAGCTGAGGCCAGGATTAGAAGCTATAGGAGTTTCATCGGACATGTGACAATTGAAGTCTCCCACTACTATAACTGCGGCATTCCTAGTTCCCAATGACCAAGAAGTTAATAGATCCTGTAAAGCCTCTTGTAAAGAGTCTCTTACTACTGCTCCAGGGGGGTTATAAAGGTTGATAAGAAGAAATTCAGCTCTTCCCCCAACGTGGGGGTAAACAACTTCCACTGCCAATAATTGATCCTCAGCTCTGCATTGAATTTTACGAGACATCATGGTGTTAGCAACACCCGTAAGTAGGCCGCCATATGGGCGTCCCTTACTTCCCCATTGTGCAGGTGATTGGTAAGTGACATAACCATCCAGAGAGATAGAGTCCAAAGCCCATGTCTCTTGCAGGCAGACACAGCTATGTCGGGATAAAAGATCTGCAGAGCCCTCAGTCCTCAATAGATGGGAGAAGCCTCTGCAGTTCCAGGACAGTAATGATAGGCTTCAATGCTTCTGTAACAACTGGGGAAGAGACTCCAATAAGGTCTTAAGTGCTTGTTGTACTTCGGCTAATAGAGGGTTCTCCCCTGACACTATCTTAGAGTTATTTGCACAATTTGGTGGGGAGACTAGTCCTTCTGGGATTAGAGCAAGGTCTTTCTCCTGTGGGTCCACATCAATAGAAATATCTACCGCTCTCAGCTCTTCTTTGTGGTTCCTAAGCAGTTGTGCCGTGTTCAGGAACACACAATGTATAGCAGAGACATTGGGATTAGGGCACGACAGGGGTTCAATGAACATAAAGTCCTCTGATTTCAACACTCGAAGTTGGGGGATGTGATATAATCTAGTCAGTATCTCTGAGCGGGCCAACCAGGAATTGTTGTTCCTAGGATATAAATTCTTAATGAAACATATACGGTTTATAGGGGTTTCCTGCCCATCCTTCACTTTCTCTGGAGGTATATGCTCAGGTCGTTCCACCGATAACCGTCCCTCAGGTATAGGCTCAGGCTGAATGATCATACTTGATTCCAATTCTAGTTCAGAGCCCTCCCCAATAGTTATGTCAGGGTCCACATCCTGTGGCTTCTCTTCGGGCATCAGCCAGTCTAAGAGTGGGCCTTTTTTCATTGCCGCCCATGATGCCGCTCTCATCATTCTTTTCCGAGCTTTTTTAGAGCGTGTTTCAATTGGAGGGCCAGTTCCTACAATAGGGAGTTGAGGACCAGTTTTGACAGGCTTCTGTTTAAGAGCCTTCTTTGCCAGTCTGCGCTGTTTCCGTGAGAGGGGTCCCCAAGGACTGTGCTCCGGATCTTGGAATACTGCTACTATGAGGTCTTCTTCAATCGAGATGTTACTGTCCGGAGCCTCAAGGGCCACATTCTCCTCCCTCACGGATGCCTGACCTTCCATCTCCTCGGCTATTTGCAGAGCGACTGATAAGTTATCTTCCGCATCCTCACGCGGTATATCCTTCAGTTCAAGTGCTAGTGAAATAGAATTGGAGTTTGCCAGAATACGTCCCGTCATCTGAAGCAATATTTTCAGGGCAAATTGGAGGGCACCTACTGACGTTTGGAGCTCAGCTAGTTGAGTAGAACTGGGATAGGATCCAGTGCCCCCCATTGTCTCGTGATCCGGCTCATCCTCCATCGAAGCCATTGCAAGGTTCGGCGATGTAGATAGACGTTCACAATATCCCGCAGCACTTTGCTCCCCTGCATCAGTATTCATGCTGTTTATTTTCTGAGGCGATAAGCCTCTAGGTATAGGTTGTGGAGTGGTAGGCTGCATTCCACTCTGTATTGTCAGACACAGGTCCAAGAGGGAATTATTATCAATATCATCCAAGTTAGAGTTATTAATGGAACGGCCATCCCTACTCGCCGGTACTACCCTTTCGTCAATTATAGTAGAATTGTTCTCAGGGGGAGGGTTCACCGGGAAGAACTCCGTGATGGCTCCTTGTGCTACAGGTAGGTCATGTTTAGTGTTCTTCTTACGTTTGCCCCCTTTTCTATTGGACTCCTTTGTCTCCTTCATAGCTTGCGGCTTGTTATTCCTCAAATTGTAGATAGAATGAGGAGCTCTCTTTTCTCGCTGCATCCCTAAATGGGATAGTTCTTAACAAGGGTTGGGGAATCCGGAAGGGCTACCTAACGCTTACACTGTCTCTTCCAGACCACACAGAGGGGGAAGCATAAGCTATAAAATCCAGGCCCAGGGCCTTAGCTCGCAGGCCTCAAGGTAAATCTTCCAAGTCTCTTCCTCCTCAGAGTACAGTTTTATTTCTACTGAAGGATATCCAATATACTATCAGGACCCGATGCCGGGCGATTTTCCTCAAGTCCGGGGGGGGATCTTCTTAGTTACCTTCTCCCTAGTCCTCAGGGCAATTTGACTGTTTAAAGGACCTCCAAGTCCGCCACAGACTGGTCCTTGGCCAACCCTTCTCTTAGGTGGGCTCCCAATGCTCCTTGGGCTTCCAAGCCCTACTTGGTAAAGGACCTCAGAAAAAAGACGACAAGGGGCGTCCTGGGCAAAGTAAGGCCAACCAGCCAGCTGTAGGGAGATAGCCAGGGCAGTGCCCTAACCCCGTGTCCCAAGTCCCCTCTACTTACCACCGGTTAGATCCGGCGTTCTACCACACTTGAAGCTGCCCGGCGCAGCCGTTGCTCCGTCGGCTTTCCGCTCCTCCGCTTATCCTTGGGGGTGCATTCGTCCTCCCAGGACACCGTCCCACAGGGCCGCCGCACCGAACGCCAGAGAAGCGCTCCGGAGCACTATGGATGCTGCTTCCTTATGGCCCACCTCCTCGAAACAGCAATAAGTCACCGGGGAGGACAGCAGTGCTCACGGGCCGCTCGCGGCCACTCGCAACCGCTCGGTGCAGCCTAGCCCAGCGTGCTAGAGTAAAGGACCTCACTCTGGTCACTGTTCTCGCTCTGACGTGTCAAGCCGCACCTCCTCCTCGTCTCTGAGGCCGCTTCTCTCTTCAGCAGCCGCACAGTGAACCAGTGAGTCAGCCTAATTGCGTAGGGAGCCCCGGGACATACGAATATGCTAAAAAGCATTTTAAAAGTACTTTTGAATACTGATATAATACAATTGAAAGGAAAACGCCAATGTGGTGCAATTCTCCTGACATGAGATGTCAGATGGGGGAAACCTCGGACCAGCATTGCCTAAGCCAAAGGACATTGCCATGAGAACAACAGGGGCAAATATGGTGCAATTTTCATGATATAAGAGATCAGTTGGGAGAAATCTGGAACCAAAATTGCCAAGAGCCAAAAGAGATTGTGTGAGAAATAAAGGGGCAAAATGTGTACAATTCTCCAGACATGCAATGTCAGTTGGGGGAAACCTGGAACAGGCATTGCCAAGAGTCAAGAGAGATTTAAATAAAGGTTCGACAGACAGAGCTTGAACAAGTCCTCAAACATGGGATGTCAGTTTGGGGAAAATTGGCACAAGTAACAAATGAAGTCAACAAGAGTGTGCTAGTGAAGAAGCACAATTGTGTGATACTTATGGAGAAAGTGAATGTTGCAGAGAAGCCTGATGAGGGTATCAGGTAGTGAAGCCTTTTTGGAAAGAGCTACCTGGCAGGAGAGTACACAAGGGTATCTAAGCGAACCAAAAGGGGTATATTCCCGGCAGGAGAGTAAACCAAGATATCAAGTGTTTGTAGTTGAGAAGTTTCCTGGCGGGGGAGATTGAACCGGGAAACTCACTTTGAATTGGTGTGTTGAAAAGAAACTTGCTCATATTAAGTTCCTGCTTCCTTTGAACATTTTGTCAATCAGAAACTTTGAAAAGACTTGCCTTTTGCCATACTTGAATCCATCTATTGAAAAAGACATCTGTTTTGCCACCCAGAAAAGTAGTAAAGACTTTCCTTTGCCTTATTCCAACTAGCATTGTGGAAAAGACATTTTGTGTTGATATTCTGAGAGACTAGGAGAGACATTCTCTTTACCAATTAATGTTGTGGAAGGAACATTTGTTTTCTCAACCAGAGGAGAGTATTCGGTAAAAGACAAATTTGTAATGCCTTTACAAGACTGGTTTTGACACAGAAAATGGTGAGTAGTTTATCTGAAATAATCCAAGGGAAGGGAGCTAACCAGTGGATACCAGAAGTGTTTTGGTTGAAGTTATATGTTTGAATTATTGCACATTTCAGGTGAGTTGTACTTTGAATCATTTAACTTGTACATTTTGCTTGTATGTATTAGTGTGAGGGTCAGATTGAACTTGGACACAAGGTAATCCTGCTTTAGTTTTAGTTTCATAGGAAGGGACATTCACGTTAGGATAGGGAAAGTTAGGCCTATATCTGATCCCCTTTCTGTTAATAAAATGGCTAACATTGAGAATGATACCTATTTGTGTCCGCCTCCCATTTCGGACCCCTCGCACTTCATGATGAAAGATATGAACTTTCAACAATCAAAAAGTGGTATGATTGGTAAACAAAATAGTATGTTATCTGCTCTAGAGGAACCTAAGGTCCTGAGTTTAATGGTTTAGGCCTTAGTGTATGAAGCAAGGTTCCTGGGCGGTTTACTAGGACAGTAACCAACAAGGTCACTCAGGGTCAGGGAAGTACAGTGTCTTAGCACACCTATTTCCTTTTATGGGGTCTGGTCTTCCAGGACCCTGCTCATTGATTGCATCTCACCTCCTGCGATGTTAGGATGTCCTTAAATGCTGGTTGCACCCTTGTGTCCTCGGGTAGTCCAATGGTCTCTGCAGGGGGCAAGTGCCCTCTCAGAATGAACATCTTCTCAATTCATCAACCTCTCGGTATGGCTGTAGCAACCCACAGGTCCATCTCCTCCAGCAATACCATAAACCCGCAGCATGCGTCACTATAGTATGTGAATCTGAAAAAGTTTACCCCATGCAGGCACTCCAAGATGAATTCTTTATGCAAGGGTTTAGTATTTGTGAACAATGTATTAGTATCATAATCCAAAATCAATTAAATACAGTTCACACAAATACTCATATTGTCCTGGGTGAAAGTGTTAGTAAGTGACTTAGGTGACTTGCTGTATTTTGGTAAATACACATAGGGCCTAATTCACAGAAGCGCTTTATAATGGCAAAACCCCATTGGAAAACGTTCTGTGAATTAGGCCCATTATGTTACAATTGACTCCTATTACTAATACAATAATAATAATAATCATTTTAGAAATAAAAAGATAAGAATTGCCAACTGCATGGCCACCAATTTCGCCATGTGGGCTTTTTCAAGGCAGTTAAATCATTTGCTTATTTAAATATTTTTGCAGAGTCATTGGTGAAAACTACAAGCTTAAGTGACCACATCATGGAGTCTCTGGTAAGTCTGAGCTGGTAATGGCAACCTTGTTGTATTTTAAGTGTTACAGCAATCAATGTTGGTGAACTTATTAGGTTGTTGGTATTGTTGCACAAGCTTGTGTCCTTAAGGGTTTTGCCGTTTTGCAGGTGGTTGTGTTAATGTGCCGTTGCACACGCTAACACGTTGCTTGATCAGGTCAGTTCCACAGCATCTTACCTAAAAGTCCTGGTCAAGGATCATTAGGCAAGCACCTATAAAACAAGACCAAGAGCAGTTACTATCATTTATGGGATTAAACAAGTATTATGCGTTTTCTGCACATGAATATGCCACCACGGTAGAACCGTTCAAAGGGTGTAAAGTATGAATGGAATGAGATGCGAGAGAAAATTTAAAGTATAAAAAAAGAATAAAGTACAAGCTCCTTTATTGAAAGTATGCCGAGAAGGCATAGCATGCGTTAGGACAGTGGACGCAATTGCATATGGTCTTGGTGCTGTGTTGGGGCAAATGGTGTTGAGAGCAGAGCACATTGTGGCAATTGTGGCAATCACCTCATGCACATTGTGGTAATCACCTCATGCACATTGTGGTAATCACCTCACGCACATTGTGGTAATCTGAACGGCAATATAATGAAAGGCGCTTGTATGCATGTGGGCTGCGCAGCGCTTTAAATGATGTCTATGAGGCACAGCATTTACTATTCGCACACATTACAAACCCATTGTTATTTGTACTACGAGCCGGTGCCCAGGGAGTTATTGGAACTTCATGAGTCTGAAATGGAATATGTTCCTGGAGCAAGCAATATATGGGAAGACTTTTTGACCCGATTGCCGTTACCAGATGATGGGTGGGTGCAAGAGGGGAAGGTAAGGAGATGGTGCTCTTGGGTGACACATGGAATGTGATCTCAAAAGGGGAATGGAAGCAGGCAACTGGGTAAGATCGAGTGTTGGGGGAGGTTATACAGTATGTTAGGAATGGTTGGGTTAGGGAATGCAATCTGGAGAATTTGCAAAGGTCCAAGGGGAGCTGGCTGTGGAGGAGGACCTACTTATTCGAGCTCATAGGGTGGTGTCACTTGAAGTTGTTGAGAATCGCGCATGAAGGTCATGGGGGTTCAAAGCAAAGAGAAAAGTGTGTGCGAGAATTATACTGGTGGACAAAAGTGGATATGGAGGTGAATTGGTTGATGGGTGGATGCGGTGTATGTCAATCAGCTGACAAAGGAATGCCATATAGGCAAGTACAGTTACACATTGGTGACTGCCTGAAACTCCACAGACCAAAGTAGCGGTGGATTGTATAGGCCGCATGCATAGAATGTGTTGGTAGTCATAGACTATCGCTCTCAGTGGCTTGGGGTAGAATTTAGGGCAGAATGAACCACTAGTGACGTGACCGTATTTTTCAGCGATTTATTTGGGAGAGAGGGTACCCCAGAGGTTTTGGTAACTGACAATGGTGTTCAGTTTATGTCAAGAGAAATGTAGCTTTTTTAATGAAAGAGTTACGAATCAGGAGTTGGAGATCGCCAGCCACTGTGTCACTCCCAGGCTAACTGGTTGGCGTGGGGGGCTAACAAGACTCTTGAGGGTTGCATTCAGCGAGCAGAACTCTGGATTAAGATTTCTCTGGGGGTGGGTTTTCAAAAACTCTCAAAGCATCCTGTCAGTTTGTTTAACAACACCTTAGGTGTTGGTTCCTGCGAACCCAAACAGCAGCTTTAATTCATGGCTATTTAGCGATGTGTGTATGCTTGTGTCAACTCTGGAGTGCTATGAAATGATATTGTGGTTCACTTAGGTGCTACAGTGGCTTTAAGTGGATTTTGCCAATCCATTTTTGTAACTCCCATTGCAGTTGCGCAGAGGGGAGGTTGCAAACTTGATTAATTCACATCATAACCCCTTTTTACTTCCCTGTCCTTCTACCACCACTATGTGGAGACACCCCTGGAATTCCTGCCCATTGCTTAACTCCCAAAACACCTACCCAAGCCGAGGGACAGCCTTGGAAGCCACACCGCCTCTATCTCCTGCACACTCTGCCTCCCATCTTCAGTGTAGGAAATGGCCCGAACGCCACTGCAGCAAGACTTGTCCTGCCAGATGCACTTGTTAACTCAACGTTATAACAGGATACTCCAAGCAAGATCTATCTTGAAGCCCATCACATGCACTAGCAACCCAAGCTTCAAGAAGCAGACACTTTAAGTATATTCTGCATGGGGAATTGAATACAGAAACAGCCAAAGCCTCACATGCTTATTACAGCTGTCAAAACTGGTAATATGTCCTGCAATGTACAGACATTTCTTTCTTAGGGTGAGCAGTATGACCAATCAAATCCGCAGAGCCCAACTTCCATTATTCACACAAACGTGTTTGTTACTGAATCACTATAAGAAAGACATGTTTCAAATGTAAGATTGTGGCCCTTCCTATGTTCCCATAATGCTCTTTGCTTTTATGCAAAGCACCAGGATTGGGTTCTATGAAGAGATGCTGTATTGAATTACCTTGTTTGGGGCCACGCCCCTCAGGCTGGCCCCCCTCCTGCAAGGATGTGAGAGTTCCCCCAGTACATTTTTCCATTTCCAGCACTGTTCACACTTGATTGGGGTGATGTCCTTTTCCCCCAGGATCGCGGGTGCACACTGCTACAATCAGCATACAGTGGAGTGCCCCAGAGGGGTTCCTGAGACACTTCTACTTGAGATATGTAGGCTCTTTAATGGAGCTAATACTCGAAGGACCCACACATGATTCCAAGAAAAAGTATTCAGCTGTGATGTAGGCACTACAATGGTGTATATGCAGTTTTAGCCAATGACAAGGCACCGCTCAAGTGCCTTCGGTTTGATGCCAGAATTCAAAGATGATCACCATTCTGGAGGACAGACTATCAATGTAGAAAAAACATCTCGCTCCCCTACATCCACCAAGTTCATATACACTTAAGAGGTATGGGCTCATTGCTTTTAAAAGGCAGGAACAGTGAATGACCTACCTGTACATGTTCACAGTTTCACTCTGCGCATGGTTGTGATGATTTGAGGTTATGCAGGACACACTTATAAATAAAATGAATTTAATAATGAAATGTAGCACTGCAGTTTGGGAGTTATCTTTATGTTGGAGTAAATGTGGAGTAAATGTGGGGAAACTACCAGCCCCTTACATTGTCTACACATGGTAGGTGGAGGTGCCCGTTAGAATTTCAGGCCAAGGCCCCTCCCTCTCACTGCATAATGCACTATACTTCTAAGCAACATGTTGGATCATAGGTGATACTGTGGGCTCCACTCCTTTTTGCTGTCAGACTAGGCCCCCAAAGCAAGGGTTTGCAACAAGTGGTTCTCTAGATGTTTTGGACTTTGACACCCAAGATCCCTCACCATTGACTATTGTCGGGGAGGAGCTAGTGCTTTAGCTAGCGCCTTCCTGCACCCCCAAGCTCTTTACAATGAGGCAAAATTTCTCTAAGCACTATAGCACTGAGAAAGCTTTTTTTCATGCAAAGTTAATCACATGCATGCGTGGCCAGTCACTAAATAAAGATAGGCAGTATTTAAAATATAAGGTGCAAATAACCATTTGTTGAAAACACATCTAAATGTTATTCTGTGTAGTTGTAAAATCAAATCTCAAAGCAGGCTCTCTGCCAGAAGGAATGCAGCTTGTGCTAAAAGTAGACTACAGGCATTGCGTTACCGAGGCTAGCTCTCTCAGAGCACACGAAGTGGCTGAGCAGCTGTTCCTGTTCATCAAAAGCCCATGTAGACTAAGAATAGGAGTGGACAGAGTCAATGCACGACATACAGAATTATGAAATCAGGTTTAAAAGAGATTGTAGGACCACATAAAAATATGAGTAATATGTGTGTGTAGTATGAATGAAAATGAGTTATAAAAATGTTTAGTATTTACTGGGGGCTATGCCTCAAAGTTTGAAAAATCTGCAGGGCTGCAGTGTGTGTCTGTGTAAGGTATTAACATGTTAAGCAGCATGGCTGCCAGGAATTGCTCATGATGAAGAAAGGAAGACTTTGCAGAATCCCTTGAAAGGCAAGAAGGACAATTTTGGATGAGCTCTGCTGGTATCCAGTAACCAAGTCAAGAGTATTTAAGTACCAGGCCTAGCGTCAGTCTTCAGAACCTGGGAGCCAGCCAAGGAAGACAGAATGCTTGTTGGAATGGCAGAATCCTCTGCCATTCACCCCAATCCTCATCTTTGTAAAGATTAAAGTTTGTTATCTCTTGCAAGATAGACTCATGGCCTTAATTCCCTAGAGCGGTGCATTTACTATGGTGTGAGCGTGATCAGGGGGTACCCCAATGTATTTAAGGGATACAAGTATGGCCTACTGTTCACTATGCTGGTTAGGACTGATGGGAGTTATAGGCCAAAGCACCCGTTGCAGGCGTCTGCTATGAAGCAACTCATGTTCGGATTTCACTTTGTGTTTGTACTGGCCTTCATTACGGAAAAGGGAGTGTAAGAAGGCTTTCCCAGGACTTTTCTACATTTGTACTTAACAGCAGAAGAGTGCACTAGTTTGGAGAACTGACAAGTGGCCTGCCTTTCTGCTCCAGATTCCCAAATTCCATTTAACACTTGACATCCAAAAGAGCCATTTTAAATTGTGGTCGTCTGTGTTGTAAATTGGGTTTCCATTCTGTGAAATTGAGGTTCTGAAGATATTTTAAGAAACTATCATTTCAGTCCATTTGCAGACAATACTTTCTGAGCAACCTTTTTAGTTTTGGCTACTAAGTGACTCTTACGACACCTCTAAGCCCAAACTATTGCATTAGAGTACAGATAGGGAGGATTGGCATATGAGGAGAGACACATAGCCTGTAGGTGTTGTTTGGTTATGTGCCTCCCCCCACTGGCTGCCCATGGCTATGCTAATCCCTGTGGCCATTCCCACTCAGTTCTTCCCCTCACCATCCAAAACACCTCCTCTTGGGAACTCTTTGCACTCGCTTTGTTAAAGCCTTACCATGGAACATTGCACTGAAAGTGCCTGACAGTGTTTTTTCAAAGCAGTCTTCTGAGAGTTAGTGACTTAATTGAAGTTGTAAACACGCTACTAGTTGTGACGACTCATGTGGTGTCGTCCCTGCTTCCTGAGGGGAAGACCCTTCCAATGAGGCCAGGGAGGTGAGGCTGCTACCCGATAGTCCCCCTGGGGGTGATTTTTCGGTGGGGGGATCTCATGGGGAGGGATTCCTCCTCTGGGATACAGGGCGGACATCATGGGCAGACGCAGTATTCCCAACACCCAAACACCGTTTTCTCACCTCCTTACTCACCTTCCTCTAGCCTAATATCCTCTCCAATGTATTTCCTTAGGACCAGTAATGTCCCCAGTACTGTTGTCAGTCTAGAAATCTAATTTGAGACCGCAAACGCATTTTGGTGGCCGTGGGCCAACCGTCTCATGCACGATACGACAGAATATAGGTTTTCGAGTTTTCCAATGAACGGCCGTTTTGATGTAACAAGAATCGCCATTTTGTTTTCTAACCATTGCTCATTGCTTTCTGTTGCCATTGCTTCGCAGTATATTTTCCGCTTACACTGCTCGACTGTGGAACATTGTTGTCTGTATATGAAAAGGACAAGGCCACAGGGCCGAGAGGATAACAAGAGTTTCGCTGAAACACAAACGTAGGCAGCGCCAGGAAGAATGCCCGGCTCCCTCCTTAATGTAGCCTTGAAGCAGAGCCGCAGGGCATTTAATCATTTCACAGCTGCCAGCCAGTCTCGTTATATGGTAGAATATGTTAGAATAATACCGCTAAAGTCTTGAATTATGCTTTTCTAACGTCCCCCCTTTGCTGAGCCCGCTAAGAGCATGTCGGCTCCCAGGACACGAATAGCACCTGATAGATCGCAAAGTCCGAAATGCAACTCCCTCCTGTATGTAGTTCGCTTCCAAGAACAGAAGCGCTATGTTCTATTCAATAACCGAAAGATGCCTACGCACTCACAAATTGCAAATTGTTACTAGAATAGATGTTTGAAGGTGTCATAGTGGTCGGAGATGTCCATCATCACACCAAGCTCAAAGAAACCCAATGAAGAGGGGTGTTATACATGTCATAGCTGATTGTTTGATATGCATTTTGTATATATGTAACTGATGTACGTAATTCACTCTCTTGCGTCCCTCGAGGTCTAGAGATACACGTCGCGGGGCGTGAGACCGAGTTGGCCAACTGAGACTTTTGCTTTGCAATAAAACCCTAGCTTTGGGAATACAACCTCATGTCTGGCGTCTCTATTGTGTGTGGTGACCCGCCTTGTTTCCATAGACGTCAGGGTCCCCTAGTGGCCCCTTTCAAGATGGCGCCCGAATAGGGACCCTCCCCCACTTGTTCCTTCGCGTAACGTTGTAATTGAGAAAGGCAGAGAACGGCGAGGACGGGACGATCGAGCCGAGATCAAGAGGTGTTCGGGGCGCCCTGTAAAAGTGATGAGACTCCTTTGCAGATCTGCACACATCTGATCCCTGATCGACGTGCCTGGCTAGAGAACAAGGAGGCGAGGGTCCCGAAACGACTCGGAAGCCAAGAAACGCAGACATGACGTCCTTTGGTGCGTCAGTATACAGACAACTTGATTTATCAGGTGAGTCATTCCCCGATTCAAAGCATCCTGATATTGGTTGAGAGTTGACTTTGCAAAATCAAACGCCCTAGGTAAGGTTGATTAACCAAGGGGAAGGTTGAAACATGCCTGGGGTATTGTCCACCTTAGCAGGGTTTTTCCGCTGTGGTAGACAATCTTTGGAAAATGGCCAAATTGTACTACCTGGGGGAACGCCGGCGTATGAGATATATGTGAAGTATGGAGTGGGTGCAATAATATTCTGTGAGACTTGGCATAGGGAAACCAGAAAGCAACAAGACAATCAGTGGCCGATTAATGGTAGTTTTGAGATGGCGAGGATAGATAACTTGGAAAGGGTGTTAATAAGAAAGAAAGCGCGTCCTGCAGCATTTGAAACTATTAAAGACTGGAAAAAGGAAGCAATGCTCCGATTTAAAAGCAGAGCAAAGCATGCGCGCAGGCATAAATCAAAAGGTGAGGAAGTGGAAGAAAAAGAAGAGGAGGAGTGGACTGAGAGTCTAAGAAGGACAGGCATGCGTGACCAGTTGAATATAGAAAAGATATACCCACAACGAGAATTACACATGACAGATGAATTGATAGAAAATATATTGACCCATACAAAACAAGGCCCAAGATCGTAAGTAAGACCAGATACGTCAGTAGCTATTGCCCAAACCCTGCCCGTACCTCAAGCTCCCCCTCCGGTAGCTCAAGCCCTCCCACAGCCACAGACCGCGCACGTAACACTTCCTACTAGCCAACCAGGCCCACAACAGACACTTGCTGTTCCCATTGTCCATCCGCACCTCCAGCTTTAGACACAGACTCGGTACCGTCCGTTCCTCCCGGGGTTGAAGTTGAAACCACAGGGGCAAGAGGCGGGACTGACCAACGGCAGTGCACGAGGGTAACCCGCAGCGCAATCGGCAAGGAAAGGAAGGTGGAATTGCAGCAACAGGCCGAGATGTATATAGACGGGTATGATGGGACGGCAACATTGGCTTCGATATATGACTTCCGTAGAAGCAACGAAAGACAGGTAGTGTTGGAATGCATGGGTGAATATTTGGTGGAGAGATGGAAACAGCTAATTGGGAAATTACCACCGCAGCAATTGTTAGATTTGAATGCATTAGCACGCTGTAGGGAGAGGGATGAAGAAGTAAGAGAACATGTGTATAGACTTTTTGAGCTTAAAGATGAATTAGAAAGGAAACTGTAGAGCCATATATACAGCGACGACATTCGCAGGGTAATTCATATAATTTCGCAGAAAAGTGTCGCAAGCAGCTGGCGCAGAGTATCCCCGTGCGATTGTCTGCGCCAGGCACGTGCGCTAAAAGCGATTTCCGCGCACAGCGTATTCATGGATTTTAGGCTCCCAAACCAGCCGTGGCGCAGAGAATCGCAGCGACCCTGCAGCAGCGCCAGTAACGCCCCCAAGAACGCCCTCGCGCAAGGAAAAGCCATCCAAATCGCTTAATCATCGCAAAGGGCTGCGCTAACCCTGGACCAGTTCACCGGGCTGGCAAACAGCAAACACCAAGCGGGGAACGCGTATTGCAGGGGTGCGCGGGAAGTTCCACACGCGACTGGCCCCGTGCAAGCAGGGTACGTGAATTTCAGGGGTGCGCGGGAAGTTGCACAAGCGATTTCAGCAGGGTACGTGTATTTCAGGGGTGCGCGGGAAGTTCCACACGCGATAGTCCCAGTGCGAGCAGGGTACGTGTATTTCAGGGGTGAGCGTGAAGTTCCACACGCGATTGGCCCAGTGCGAGCAGGGTACGTGTATTTCAGGGGTGCGCGGGAAGTTACACACGCGATAGTCCCAGTGCGAGCAGGGTACGTGTATATCAGGGGTGCGCGGGAAGTTCCACACGCGATTGGCCCAGTGCGAGCAGGGTACGTGTATTTCAGGGGTGCGCGGGAAGTAACACACGCGATAGTCCCAGTGCGAGCAGGGTACGTGTATTTCAGGGGTGCGCGGGAAGTTCCACACGCGATTGGCCCAGTGCGAGCAGGGTACGTGTATTTCAGGGGTGCGCGGGAAGTTACACACGCGATAGTCCCAGTGCGAGCAGGGTACGTGTATTTCAGGGGTGCGCGGGAAGTTCCACACGCGATTGGCCCAGTGCGAGCAGGGTACGTGTATTTCAGGGGTGCGTGGGAAGTTACACATGCGATAGTCCCAGTGCGAGCAGGGTACGTGTATTTCAGGGGTGCGCGGGAAGTTCCACACGCGATTGGCCCAGTGCGAGCAGGGTACATGTATTTCAGGGGTGCGCGGGAAGTTACACACGCGATAGTCCCAGTGCGAGCAGGGTACGTGTATATCAGGGGTGCGCGGGAAGTTCCACACGCGATTGGCCCAGTGCGAGCAGGGTACGTGTATTTCAGGGGTGCACGGGAAGTACCACACGCGATAGTCCCAGTGCGAGCAGGGTACGTGTATTTCAGGGGTGCACGTCAAGTTCCACACGCGATTGGCCCAGTGCGAGCAGGGTACGTGTATTTCAGGGGTGCGCGGGAAGTTACACACGCGATAGTCCCAGTGCGAGCAGGGTACGTGTATTTCAGGGGTGCGCGGGAAGTTCCACACGCGATTGGCCCAGTGCGAGCAGGGTACGTGTATTTCAGGGGTGCGCGGGAAGTTGCACACGCGTTACCAGCAGGGATTGTGTATTTCAGGGGTTCTGGGGAGTACTACACGTGAATTGGCCGTGTGGGTCCACCCAGGTGTACGCTCCACAACCTCCACGGCCCCTGCAGGCAGCCCACACCACGGGGGACTACCCTGCACCCCTGCTCATGTCCCGCAGGCAGCCCATCCACCATGGGCATGCCCCCCAGCCAACCCACATGTCACCTTGCACTACTGATCAACAATGCATGTCTACCACCACCCCCACCCCCCAGCAGTGCAGGGGCAGCCTCCACCAGGCCCCCACCCATGTCTCCCACCACCCCCACCCCCTGCCACCATGGGCATCCTCCACCAGGCCCCCACTCATGTCCCCCTGCACCCCCACCCCCCTGCCACCATGGGCAGACTCCACCAGGCCCCCACTCATGTCTCCCACCACCCCCACCCCCCAGCAGTGCAGGGGCAGCCTCCAGCAGGCCCCCACTCATGTCCCCCTGCACCCCCACCCCCCTGCCACCATGGGCATCCTCCACCAGGCCCCCACTCATGTCTTCCACCACCCCCACACCCCTGCCACCATGGGCATCCTCCACCAGGCCCCCACTCATGTCCCCCTGCACCCCCACCCCCCTGCCACCATGGGCATCCTCCACCAGGCCCCCACTCATGTCTCCCACCACCCCCACACCCCTGCCACCATGGGCAGACTCCACCAGGCCCCCACTCATGTCTCCCACCCCCCAGCCACCAGGGTCACCCTCCACCAGGCCCCCACTCATGTCACCCACCACCCCCACCCCCCTACCACCATGGGCAGACTACACCAGGCCCCCACTCATGTCTCCCACCACCCCCACACCCCAGCAGTGCAGGGGCAGCCTCCACCAGGCCCCCACCCATGTCTCCCAACACCCCCAACCCCCAGCATCCAGGGTCACCCTCCACCAGGCCCCCACTCATGTCTCCCACCACCCCCACACCCCAGCAGTGCAGGGGCATCCTCCACCAGGCCCCCACCCATGTCTCCCACCACCCCCACCCCCCAGCATCCAGGGTCACCCTCCACCAGGCCCCCACTCATGTCTCCCACCACCCCCACACCCCTGCCACCATGGGCAGACTCCACCAGGCCCCCACTCATGTCTCCCACCACCCCCACCCCCCAGCCACCAGGGTCACCCTCCACCGGGCCCCCCACTCATGTCACCCACCACCCCCACCCCCATGCCACCATGGGCAGACTACACCAGGCCCCCACTCATGTCTCCCACCACCCCTACACCCCAGCAGTGCAGGGGCAGCCTCCACCAGGCCCCCACCCATGTCTCCCACCACCCCCACCCCCCTGCCACCAGGGTCACCCTCCACCAGGCCCCCACTCATGTCTCCCACCACCTCCACCCCCCTGCCACCATGGGCAGACTACACCAGGCCCCCACTCATGTCTCCCACCACCCCCACACCCTAGCAGTGCAGGGGCAGCCTCCACCAGGCCCCCACTCATGTCACCCACCACCCCCACCCCCCTGCCACCATGGGCAGACGACACCAGGCCCCCACTCATGTCTCCCACCACCCCCACACCCCAGCAGTGCAGGGGCAGCCTCCACCAGGCCCCCACCCATGTCTCCCACCACCCCCACCCCCCAGCAGTGCAGGGGCAGCCTCCACCAGGCCCCCACCCATGTCTCCCACCACCCCACCCCCCTGCCACCAGGGTCACCCTCCACCAGGCCCCCACCCATGTCTCCCACCACCCCCACCCCCCTGCCACCAGGGTCACCCTCCACCAGGCCCCCACCCATGTCTCCCACCACCCCCACCCCCCTGCCACCAGGGTCACCCTCCACCAGGCTCCCACCCATGTCTCCCACCCCCCAGCATCCAGGGTCACCCTCCACCAGGCCCCGACTCATGTCTCCTACCACCCCCACCCCCCTGCCACCATGGGCAGCCCCCTCCAGGTCCTCACAATCCCCAATCATGTGCGTAATGGTCAGCCTCCACAGCCAAAAAGCCCTACCAAGTAACCCATTCACCCACATGGAAATGGAAATCACATGTTACACCCCCAATGTTCATCAAGCTAATGAACCCATGTCCGTCACACACAATGGTTGCAATTGAATGGGAAAACACACAACATGACATGCATGAAACCAATGAGATGATACCACACAGTGAAGTATGCTAACAAAATTGTATTGAAAAAAATTAAAGAATGCTAAAGAAAGAAAACTAACTACAATGTGAATGTGAAAAAAAGAGCTGCATGTCCGTATAAAAACACAAAACTGCAAATCAGAATCCAAAAAAATTATGTCCAAAGTCAAATGTAAAAAAGTCTCCATGCAAAAAATAACTATGTACAAAACTAACAAGGGTCCATGAGCCCAACTGAACAAAGGAAACCTACTAAAAAACCTACCTAAAAATCAACTATATACAAAAAGTGGAGCCGTGTCCGTCGACTCCAAATCATAATAAGAAAGAAAGGAAACCTAAAACTAAAGAACTATATACAAAGGCGGCGGGCAAGTCCAGCGGCTCACTCCGTGGTGTCCCGGGCCAGGGCATCATCGAACTCCTGTTCGATGTCCCGGAGGCGGTCTAGTTCCATGGCCCCGAGGGTCCGCAGGGACGACGCCGTGTCCTCCTCCAACCCCCTGCGGATTGCCTCGAGGCACTCGGCCCGCCTCAGGGCCCTCCGCATGGAGTTCTCCGCCCTGACCATTGTGAGCCGCGCCTCTTCCGCCCGCCGCCGCTCCGCACCTATGGCGTGGCCCAACCGCTGCCACACGGAAGACACTCTCTGTCCTGGGTCCCCCTGCCCTCCGGCCGATGCCTGCCCCTCCGATGTCGAAAGCCCCGAGCCTTCATGTCTCCCACCATGTTGCTGCTGCTGCTGCTCTGCCTCTGCCCGTGCACTGCCTCCTGCTGCCTGCACATCCTCCGCCGGCTGGGGTGCACTTGTTGATGTGGCCACCCCTGCTGGACCTCCGACTCCCGACTGTGGCAGGGATGCCTCCTCCACCAGCCTGGCCGCACCGTCAGAGGCAGCTCCACAGGGCACCCAGGTGACTGATGGGTGGGAAGATGGCACAGAGGACGACTGGCGCGTAGGGAGTCTAGTTGAGGAGGGGGTCGGAACAAGCCCCATCAGACGGAGGAATCCGGCCTGGGTGACCTGTCCCAGCAGGCTGACGTGGTCAACGAGCCATTCGAGATGACGTGCAGTCTCTCCATGAAAAGACTGCAGGTCACCTCGCATGGCCCGTTGACGCAACGCCACACCAGCCAGGACAGGCTCAACCTGGACCTGGATGGCCACGTCCGCAGGCAGAGGAAGGCCAGTTGACGTCAGCTCATCCCCTGCCTGAAAACGGGTCTGGACGTAGGCATCCCTGCTGGTGCAAGATGATGCAGGGACAGGATCGGGGACAGGATTGCACACAGGCACCTCCGGGGCCGCCTGTGCTGCCTCCTGTCCCTGGTCCTGGACTGCACCACTAGCACCAGTGGGATCCCCACCTCCAGACCCCGTCTCTGGTGCTTGCACGGCCTCCTCCTCCACCAAACCCCCCACCAACCTGGATGACTACGTGCCATCTTCCCCTGTTGGGCCCTGTGGGGTCCCAGCTGCCCCTTCTGCTGCCGAGGAGTCCAACTGCAACCTCCGCCACTTGGACCTCCCCCCAGCAGCTGCGGCCTGGGACGCGGCACCGGACTCCTCACTCCCCGACGAGATGACAACACGGGAGGGGAGCCGGGCCTTGCGTCTCCGGCTGGCGGTCGGATCCCCGCCGCTGTGCTCCACAGCACCTTCTCCGCCCTCTTCATCAGTTGACGCTGCAGACAGGGAGAAACAAAACACAGGCATCAGGGCACTGTACAATGGACACATACACGCATGACAGTTGCACATGAGTGGCATTGGCAAACCTCAGACATGTCATCACAATCCCCAACACACATGTCATTGCAACTCGCACACATGAGCCATACCACAGCCATATCGCAACTGCCACCACCATCCCTACACATACAACAGCATCAGCAGCCAAAGGGGAGCCAGACATCACATGCAACACAGGAAGTGCACCACACATGTACACACACCACCACACTTGCATGCATGTCTACACCTCTGCCAAGTGTCGCACTGTTCAGACGGGCATCCATGTCACATCTGCCAATCAGGCTTCCACATACCGCTGTCGCATTCATCCATGTTGCATCACTGTTGCACCCTTGACAAATACACACACATGCACATGTACACAGTGCTCATACATGCAGCCAAAAACAACATACATGCCTGACATCACGGACATGTCTACTTACATGCACATTCATCCAAACATGTGTGCACGCACAACTGCATTTGCCATGCAAGCCCACACACACAAGCACCATCCATGTCTCACACATTACAGCCCTCGCATGTGTCAGACCCACGGCCCTGTACACCCCCACCCATACTCGACCCCATACAAACAGATGTGCAACCGGCACAATGCCGAATAATCACCACACGCACTGCTCACAATCAGGATGCATGTACACTCACCGCTCGACTCCAGACGGGTCTGCTTCTCTAGGACCTGGACGTGGAGCGCTGGGGATATGCGTTCCAGGACCCCCATCTGTTCTTCCGACAAGTGACCCCGGCGCCCCTTGGCATCCGCTGCCTTCAAGAGGCGCCGGGCCTTGTTCAGGGTCCTGGACCTGAAGTCCTCCCAGCGCTTCCTGACATGTTGTAAGTCCCGGACTGCCACCCCCTCCGCGTTGATGGCAGTCACGATGTCAGTCCAGATCCGAGTCCGTCCTTCCTTGTCGGCGCGGGAACTTCCGAAGAGGGCATCATACTGCCCCAGGACTTGCTCCACCAGGACACCAACTTCGGTGGCACTGAAGCTGGTGCCCCTCTGCCTCTCTGGCTGGGGGTTGCCAGTGGTCACAGATGGTGTTTGCCCCGACATGACAACCCCAGAGGCAGGAGTGGGTGGGCAACTGGGTCCTGGGGCTGGGCTGTGGAGCGAGGGAATTCCAGTCGGGAGTCTTCGGTTCCAGCAGGGGTGGTCACAGCAACAGCACCCCTGGCTGATGTGCAGGCAGCAAATGGCAGTGCACGTGGGCAGCAGGCAGTCAGGCAGCAGCAGATGGCAGGTGGGAGCGTGCTCGGGGCTCTGGGGGGCAGTAGTTCGGCCTTCTGGGCAGGAGCGTGGTCTTCCGTGTGCTTACGCGTGGCCAGCTTGGTACGGAGTGATTTTGCACGTGAAAATCCTGCACGTCAGCGTGAAAACCGAGGAAAGGCCCTTAGCGCGTAAGCGCGTCAGCACGCATACGCGATTCTATTGGACCAAAGGCCCTCAGCGCGTAAGCGCGTCTGTGACGTGACCCGCACGGGTGTTTCCCACACAGCACGTGATGACAGAGCACACGTGGAAAGACTGCACGTCAGAGTGTCATCGCGTGTAATTGGACAGCACGTCAGAGTCTCATCGCGTGTAATTGGACAGCACGGCAGAGTCTCATCGCGTGTAATTGGACTGCACGTCAGTGTGTCATCGCGTGTGATTGGTGGAAATGGCCCTACACGCAGAAGTGACAAAGCGTGTAATTGGTGGAAATGGCCCTAGCGCGTACACGCCGCGTAAGTGACGCTGGACGTGTGGGCCTGTATAAAAGGTACGCGTAGAACACCATTTCCTTGTACGTGCTTTTCGTGGAGAGCGAGTGGGTGAATTCTGTACTTCTTGTTGTTTCACACGCGATTGACTTCACGGCGTTTCAAGTTCGTATTCCCTGTTACCTCTGACAGCTTTTTCTCTTTTTTCACTTCAACTGGTTTACCTGGGCCTGTTCCCTCAAACAGTGTTCCCTACTACTGTTGTCCTGTCTCCTCAGACAGCGTACAAATCTTCTTTTGGCGGGGGTGTTGCCAACCAAACGCGCTCCTTTTTCACGCTCTTTTATCTGGCAGACGGTGAGTCACGCACGTATCTAACATCTGTGCTTGCCCCGTGTGTAGCCTACCCCTTCAGAGGTCATTCTAGGCTGCGTGTGACACGCATAAGTTCATTCTTGTGTTACTGGGTGCCACAGCGTAGTGCAGGTTTTTCTTTCTGCACACGTGGTCTAGGAGGGGTTGCGTGCACGTCATCTCCCTTTTTTGGGGCTCCTGTGCGTAGCGTGACCCGTCATCTTTCCCCAGGGGTTACAATCAGCCTTGCAAGAGCACTAGGGTACAATTACCATCTGGTACCCAACCCCTTTGACCCCCAATTGCCCAGGACAATATTTTACACCCACTCCCATATGCACATTAACATCAGTGCCATGGCTGGGAGGCGAGGATTCCGTAAGGGTGGCAAAGGTGGAAGAGCCACAAGTGGTGGCCGTGGTGGATCCGGTAGGGGACGTGGTCGTTACTTGCAGGGTGAGCCTGTCCCCCCATGTGTGGAGGACCAGTCAAGGGCACCCATAATCCCCCCCCCTCCCGTTGAGGCTGATGTGGCTGACACCATCCATGCGCAGCCCTTGTTGGACCAGCCCATTGTGGCACCAGACCTGGCTGACTCCATGGCTGACTTCCAGGTCAGCAGGCCTATGACACGTGCGCTGGTGCACGTTGATGTCACCATGCCACGTGCATCTGAGGCAGCAAGGTCATCTGCTGCACCAAGTAGGCAGGGCGGAGAGGCTGCAGGGGCAGCTGCGGCTCCATCCACCCCAGCCCTCACACACCCAGCCCGGACAGTGTCGGTCCTAGTCCATGCTGCTGACATTCCCCCTGACACCATCACACTAGAGCCAATGCCTGCATCAACTCCCATGCTGAGTGTGCAATCCCACACTCCTGATACAGAGTCCACCAAGGCTCCTGCCCCTAGTGTCCAGAGCGGCGCAGGACACTCAGGATCACCACCACCTTCCAAGCGGAAGAGGAAGAGTGCTCGTCCGGCACAGGCTGATGCCCCAGACACGGCTATACAGTCCGGCCCATCCAGGAAGTCCAGCTTCACGGATGACGAACTGAATGCACTTGTCGAGTATGTGTCCGCACATGACAACGAGATGGTCATTGTTGCAGGATCCAAGACCACACCTGCACAGCGCCAGGCACACTGGCAGACCGTTGCGGACATCGCAAGTGCCCTTGGAATCGTGAGGCGCACAGCCAAGGATTGCTATAAGCGCTGGAATGACCTAAAGCGCAGGGCAAAGAGTAAGCTGGCCTCAAGTCATGCCGCAACTCTAGTGACTGGAGGTGGGTCTCCAGTAGTAGACATGGAACTCACTCCACATGAGTCAGTCGCTGGAACCTACGTCACGGAGGAACAGATCCAAGGCGTGGGAGATTTGGCTGATTACAAGGCATTGTCCGGTGAGTGCACATGCATGTGTGTGTCATCCATGTGCATGGTGTGTGTGAGGGCTTCTGTTTGTGTGACAGGTGAGAGTGTGTGCACCTGAGTCGTATGTGTCAGCCATGTGCTTCATGCAATACGTCCTGCGCAGCTGCATTTGGCCATAGCAGTATCCCTTCTGCCAACAGTAGACATCTAGCCCAACTGCATGTAACGCTCACCTGATTCCCGCAGAGGCGCCGGTCTTGACTGGGTGAATGCTGTATCTTCAAAGGTGATGTGTAACACACGGTTGGCTCTTTGGGCTGGACCTCTGTGCACTGTATGTCTGACTCGAAGAGTAAGATGTCTGCAGATAGAAAATAGGGGATTAATGAACTGGGTTTATTGGGTGCCTCTCTCCTCTTCCCTTTCTCTTCTCCTGTAGAACCCCAAAGGTTAACGCCCTCACCTTAGGTAAGTGAACGCCGAGCTCTCCATCTGCCTCGGGGCAGGGTGCCGTAACCAGTTTCTTCACTGGATAAGGGTGCAGGCCTCTTGACCTCAGAGGACTGCTGTCCGTCGTTAACTGCACGAACGGTAAGTTCTGGGCACTTCAAATGTCTTAAAAGTCTTTTGTAATGATATCTCTTGTTTTGCAGGGTTCCGGCGATGGCGGATGGCGGGCTGATGAGAGTTGAGGATCGAACCCGCGTGAGGAATAGAAGCGCCTGGAAGCACGTAAGTAAGCGCTTGTAGCCTGCTTCACGATGCGCACTAACTGTCCCTTTTATCTTGCAGGTACAAGTTCGGAGCTTTAGAGAAGCTGAAGGGTGCTGGAATACCCACTGGATTTGGCGTGGGAAGGAGTAATGGTACGTGAGTAATAAAGTTGCCCAATGTCTTTAAACGCACCTTCTTTTGTCTTTCAGATGCGGGATGCAGCGCCGAAGGCCGCCGGAGCGTGCGAAGAGCTGGTAAGCTTTTGTCTTTCAGATGCCGGAATGCAGTGCGAAGACCTCCGGAGCATGCGAAGAGTAGGTAAGCCTTTGTCTTTCAGATGCCGGAATGCAGCGCGAGGCGTTGGTGACAGCCGATGGACCAGGTAAGAGATGCGCTGCCACTGAAGACCGTAGTGCTAACCTGTTCTTTCTTTGTCTTTACAGGTGCTGCTAAAGACTGGATTCCAGGATGGTAAGCCTTTGTTCCCTTAGGCCCAGGATCAGAAGCAGAAGACACGATGAGCGTTCTGCTGCAGAGAATGCAGAATAACGCAAAGCAAGATTCATCCATCGGGTGTGATTTAAATAGCCTCCTGTAGTGCTTAAGTGTCTCCTTCCACAGGCACGCCTAGGTAAGAAAAGAGTTCCTGCTTTCCAGAAGAGTTCCAGTGTTCTGAACCTAGGGAGTGGCTCCTGCCCCACCCAACAGGAAAAGTAGTCCCAAACAGAAGAGGATTAGGGGTTCAACTGGCAGGTAAGTAAGCAGCATGGTCTGCTGCAGGTAAGTCCACCCAAGCATTATGAGCCCGGCGCTTCCAGCGCTGGGACTGGGCATCTTTATGAGCCTGGTGCCACTGGCGCCAGGACAGGGTCCAAAAGGTCCCAATTGGGACTGGCTGGCACTCGGAACCGGGGTTATGGGTCTGCTTCCAAGGGAGTCGGGCAAGTCCTGATCTTTTGGAAGCAGAGATCATGACAGCACCCCCCCTCAAGGCCCCTTCCAAACCGGGCTTCTCTGGGGGTTTGGGCTTGTTAGGAAATGTTCGATGAAATCTTTTGATTAGACGAGGAGCGTGGACATATTCTTCAGGTTCCCAGGATCTTTCTTGGGGACCGTAGCCTTTCCAGTCAATCAGGTAAAATAGTTTAGATTTGGAGATCTTGGAATCCAGGATGCTTTTGACTTCAAACTCGAGTTCTCCATCAACTAGAATAGGTTTTGGAGATGTAGTTAGTCGGGGTTGAGGTTGCACGGGTTTTAATAGAGAGACGTGGAAGACCGGATGTATCTTCATGTGAGGGGGCAAGTCCAACATGACCGCTACTGGATTTACTATGGTAGTGATGGAATAGGGACCAAGGTATCTTGGGTTGAATGTGCGTGGTCCTTTTAGAGGTAGATATTTGGTGGATAACCAGACATGATCTCCTACTTGATATTGGGGGGCTTCCTTCCGATGTTGGTCTGCTCCTTTCTTATATTGTTCTTTAGCCCTTTGAAGGTGAGAAACGGCTTCCTTAAAGGCTTGGGTGATTGTAGAATGCAGGTGGTCTACTGCTGGTGTTCCAAGATCTTGGAGTGGATCCAACTCCGAGGTTCGAGGGTGACTACCGTATAAAAGAAAAAACGGGGTCTTCCCAGTTCCAGAGTGGACAGAGTTATTGTAGGCATATTCGGCTATCCAAAGGATATCTTTCCAAGTTTTTTCAGTTTGTTGTAGCATGCAGCGCAAATACTGTTCCAGAGTTTGATTGGTCCTCTCGGTTTGTCTGTCGGTTTGAGGGTGGTGGCTGGTCGAAAGTCTCACATCAATTTGAGCCGACCGACAGCAACTTCGCCAAAAATGAGAAATAAATTGACTACCTCAATCCGAAATTAGAACTGAAGGAAAACCGTCTAGCCGGACGATGTTTTCGAGAAATTCTCGGGCCAGAGTTGCTGCTGTTGGTAAGCCTTTAAGAGGAATGAAATGCGCCATCTTGGAGAATAGGTCCACGATTACTAGGATCGTATTGTATCCGGAGCATGGAGGTAGATCGGTGATGAAGTCCATAGAAAGCGTATGCCAAGGGCGAGGCAGGATGTCAATAGGGCGCAAGAGGCCGGCTGGTTTTTCCTTTTGACTCTTGTTTTGGGCGCATACTCCACATGACATTATAAAGTCTCTGATATCTTTTTTCCAAGACGGCCACCAGAAGCAGCGCTTGATCTTTTCCGAGGTCTTGGTCATACCGGGATGTCCTTCCATTAAAGAATCGTGATAACAAGAGATTACCTTTTTCTGTAAATCTGTGCTGGGCAGGTATAACCGTTCTTGGAAAAATAATAGGTTGTCCTTCACCGTAAAGTCCTTTCCCTTCAGATGCCAATTCTGTATGTCTGCTGGAGTTACCAGTAGCCTGGCTTTATACTTAACTTCCTCTATGGATTGTGTGGCGATTACACCTAGAATTCTTTGTTCTGGAATGATAGGTACAGGTTTAGGATTGATCAAATGTTCTTCCACTCCCATCCGAGAAAGGGCATCAGCTTTACCGTTTTTTGTACCAGGTCCATAGGTAATTATGAAGTCAAACTCGGCAAAGAATAGTGCCCAACGGAGTTGCCTAGAGGATTGAGCTTTTGCGGTTTTCAAATATTGCAGGTTTCGGTGATCTGTAATCACAGTAACGGTGTGTCGGGCCCCTAGAAGATAATGCCGCCAAGCCTTAAAGGCGGACTTGATAGCTATAAATTCCTTATCAGTAATAGTGTAATTGATTTCAGGAGGCGAGAATTTGCGGGACCAAAATGCCACGGGATGCAACTGATTGGTTACTGGGTCCTTTTGTGATAGAACTGCCCCCATGGCAAGGCTCGAAGCATCAGTTTCAACGATGTAGGGGAGTTCTGGGCGAGGATGTTTTAAGATCGGTGCAGAGATAAATCTAGTCTTCAAATTCTGGAAAGCTTGTTCCGCCTCGGTAGACCATTCAAAACGTTGTTTTTTCTTTAACAAGGCGGTGATGGGCTGGACTATTCGAGAGAATTCGGGGATAAACCTGCGGTAAAAGTTAGCGAAGCCTAACATGCTTTGAACACCTTTTACGGAGGATGGCGATGGCCATTTGAGAATTGCATCGACCTTCTTTGAATCCATACGCACTCCGCTAGGTGATAATATGAATCCCAAGAATTCAACTTCAGTCACGTTGAAAACGCATTTTTCCAACTTAGCGAAAAGTTTGTGTTGACGCAATCTCTCGAGGACCATTTTCACGTGTTTCCGATGTTCAGTTTCCGATGAAGAATAAACGAGGATGTCGTCAATGTAAACAACAACACACACATCTATGAGCTCTCTGAGGACATCGTTCATAAAATATTGAAAGGCGGCCGGGGCATTGCAAAGTCCGAAGGGCATGACCTGATATTCAAATAGCCCATACTTGGTTCGGAAGGCCGTCTTCCATTCATCGCCCTCTTTTACTCGTACCAAGTGGTAGGCTCCTCTAAGATCCAGCTTTGTATATATGCATGCTTTTCTGACTTGGTCCAGGAGTTCAGGGATCAAAGGTAACGGATATCTATTCTTAACGGTGATCTGGTTCAGGGCGCGATAATCTATACAAGTTCTAAGGTCCCCTTCTTTTTTTGGAACGAAGAACAAAGCTGAGGAAGCAGGGGACTTGGAAGGACGAATAAACCCATTCGCTAGGTATTGATCCAGGTATTGTCGGAGGTGAAGATTCTCAGGCTCGGTGAGGGCATAAATTCTACTACAAGGAGGAGTAGATCCAGGTATCAGGTCTATCTGGCAGTCATAAGACCTATGAGGAGGTAGAGAGTTAGCCTGATCCTTCCGGAAAACATCTTGGAATTCTAGGTATTCAGGAGGTAACTGGGGAGCCTCCGAGGAAATTGCTGCCAGTGCAACACCAGGTCGAGGGTGACAAGTAGAGACACATTCTGGAAACTGAACCGTTCTTGCTCGCCAATCGATCTGAGGATTGTGCTTCTCTAACCAAGGAATTCCTAGAATAATCTGGAACTGAGGGGCCTTGATCACATCGAACACGATCTTCTCATGGTGTCCATCTTGACTTATTAGCGTCACTTCTTGGGTGGTATGCGTTACTGGTCCGGAGGCTATCTCCGTACCATCCACCGTAGTAATGACGTCCTTTACAGTCTTTGGACAAAGAGTCAGATTCATCCTCAAAACCATTTCATGATCCACATAATTGCCGATGGCACCGCTGTCGACGTAAGCTTCAATCGCATGTAATCGATCCGGAGGTTCAGGGCTAATGAGGACCATAGGTATCACGAAATGCGAGGTCACGGAACTGGTTTTAACGCTCGGCAAGAGGACCTCTATTCTTGTCGGGCGAGGTCGTTTCCCTGCGCAGAGTTTGTGACCCTGGTAACTGCAGCTCCTACTGCCTTCTTGGCTGGTTTCACCGGACAGTCTCGAAGGAAGTGCCCCGAGTTTCCGCAATAGAGGCATAATTGCAGCTGTTTTCTCCTTTCCCGCTCCTTTTGTGTTAGTGGTCTTTTCAGGCCCCCTATTTGCATGGGTTCCCCGGAGTCTACTCCTTTGGTAGGAGTTGGTGGTTTGGAAAATACTCGAGCATCAAACTTGGAACGATCGGCCTTCCTGTTCTGCAGTCTGTGGTCAACTTGAACGACTAAGTCAATATAGTCCGAACAGTCTTGCGGGGGATTCACTACTTGGGCTAACACATCTTTGAGCTCTCCACGTAGACCTCTATAAAACAGCGTAATCCTTTTGTCCTCAGGCCATCGAGTTTCCACTATCAGTCTGTTGAAAGACGCAATATAAGCCAAAAGGTCTTGATTACCCTGTCGCAATGAAAGGAGCTCATTGTCCAAGGCCTGCCCCTGTGAATGTCTTGCAAACAGTTTTTCCATACTGAGCTGAAAAGCTTGAAAATCATGGAGAACCGGATCATCTTGATTAACTAGAGGGATCGACCAGTCTGACGCATTGCCACTAAGGTACGAAAGCACGAAAGCTACCTTAGCTTGATCAGTTGGAAAGGCTGCTGGCCGGCATAAGAAGTGCAACTGGCACTGATTAATAAATACTGCAAACCTCTTTGGGTCACCAGAAAATCGTTCGGGCGGAGCCAGAGGTACATTCCCAGGTAGGTTGATCTGCACTGGGTTCGTAGAGGATGTTGAAGGAAGATTTGCCCCTGATGCGGGTAACGGAGTTTGTCCGGCTTGTGACTGTAGTAATTGTCTAGCGAGATCGTCTGTTCGCTCCTTGGAAATAATCAGTTCCCTTCTTAGAGCATTCGTTTCCTGACGGGCTGCATG
Source organism: Ambystoma mexicanum (assembly GCF_040938575.1). Taxonomy (NCBI): domain Eukaryota; kingdom Metazoa; phylum Chordata; class Amphibia; order Caudata; family Ambystomatidae; genus Ambystoma; species Ambystoma mexicanum. Next base: position 1,465,999,846 of record NC_090931.1, on the reverse strand, counting down.
CACTTCTGCTCTTAGTTCCCCAAGTAACTGGGCTAGCTGGTCGGTATCCGAGGTTTCCATAGCGCCTGGGTGGGAGTTTTGCGGTAGGCTTTGCGTTCTGTAACGCTCACCTGATTCCCGCAGAGGCGCCGGTCTTGACTGGGTGAATGCTGTATCTTCAAAGGTGATGTGTAACACACGGTTGGCTCTTTGGGCTGGACCTCTGTGCACTGTATGTCTGACTCGAAGAGTAAGATGTCTGCAGATAGAAAATAAGGGATTAATGAACTGGGTTTATTGGGTGCCTCTCTCCTCTTCCCTTTCTCTTCTCCTGTAGAACCCCAAAGGTTAACGCCCTCACCTTAGGTAAGTGAACGCCGAGCTCTCCATCTGCCTCGGGGCAGGGTGCCGTAACCAGTTTCTTCACTGGATAAGGGTGCAGGCCTCTTGACCTCAGAGGACTGCTGTCCGTCGTTAACTGCACGAATGGTAAGTTCTGGGCACTTCAAATGTCTTAAAAGTCTTTTGTAATGATATCTCTTGTTTTGCAGGGTTCGGGCGATGGCGGATGGCGGGCTGATGAGAGTTGAGGATCGAACCCGCGTGAGGAATAGAAGCGCCTGGAAGCACGTAAGTAAGCGCTTGTAGCCTGCTTCACGATGCGCACTAACTGTCCCTTTTATCTTGCAGGTACAAGTTCGGAGCTTTAGAGAAGCTGAAGGGTGCTGGAATACCCACTGGATTCGGCGTGGGAAGGAGTAATGGCACGTGAGTAATAAAGTTGCCCAATGTCTTTAAACGCACCTTCTTTTGTCTTTCAGATGCGGGATGCAGCGCCGAAGGCCTCCGGAGCGTGCGAAGAGCTGGTAAGCTTTTGTCTTTCAGATGCCGGAATGCAGTGCGAAGACCTCCGGAGCATGCGAAGAGTAGGTAAGCCTTTGTCTTTCAGATGCCGGAATGCAGCACGAGGCGTTGGTGACAGCCGATGGACCAGGTAAGAGATGCGCTGCCACTGAAGACTGTAGTGCTAACCTGTTCTTTCTTTGTCTTTACAGGTGCTGCTGAAGACTGGATTCCAGGATGGTAAGCCTTTGTTCCCTTAGGCCCATGATCAGAAGCAGAAGACACGATGAGCGTTCTGCTGCAGAGAATACAGAATAACGCAAAGCAAGATTCATCCATCGGGTGTGATTTAAATAGCCTCCTGTAGTGCTTAGGTGTCTCCTTCCACAGGCACGCCTAGGTAAGAAAAGAGTTCCTGCTTTCCAGAAGAGTTCCAGTGTTCTGAACCTAGGGAGTGGCTCCTGCCCCACCCAACAGGAAAAGTAGTCCCAAACAGAAGAGGATCAGGGGTTCAACTGGCAGGTAAGTAAGCAGCATGGTCTGCTGCAGGTAAGTCCACCCAAGCATTATGAGCCCGGCGCTTCCAGCGCTGCGACTGGGCATCTTTATGAGCCTGGTGCCACTGGCGCCAGGACAGGGTCCAAAAGGTCCCAATTGGGACCGGCTGGCACTCGGAACCGGGGTTATGGGTCTGCTTCCAAGGGAGTCGGGCAAGTCCTGATCTTTTGGAAGCAGAGATCATGACACTGCACGCCAGTTGCCCTTGAAGTGTCACCCTGCCACAACATTGTTGCCTGATTTTTCACTGTTCATTTAGTCAGATTGTTTGCATTCCACCACTTTTACTAGGCATGTCGCAGTCCTCTAGTCACATGTCTGACATGGCTATGGTAAAGTGGAGTGACTTTGTTACCTGGATATCATTTGTTCAAACATGTCCCTGTGCAATTGCACCATTTTGGACTGGCAGCTCCAGGTGAAGAATCTGACCTGTTTGAATTAGAAAAGCTATTACATGCGGGAACTGGACTGAATGAATAGGTGCTGCCCTCCTCTCCATCTTCACTCAATAGCAATGGTACATGCCATCTGTGTGATGGCATGTGTGTTTCACCTGCCAATCACAGGCCAATGTGTGATGCCACTGCCAGGCAGCATGCAGAAAATGTGTTCATCTTCCATCTTGGTGTCATCAGTGTGTGCCATTTGCCTGCCCTTCATACGCAGTGAGGGTGCATGCATGGGAGGGTTTTAGTCATGTGGGACATGTGTCAAACAAGTACTGGTTCTCTTGCTTCTCAGCCCTCATTGTGTGCCATGGTGCTAATGCCTGTTTCCATTTCTTTGTTTTCATGTCTTTGCAGGGGAAGACGCACCTGATACTGCTGGGGTTGTGGAGATGGTGCAGACCCAGGAGGGGTCCGAGGGCCGACCAACCACCAGTGAGGGACGTGGTGTGGTGGTGGGTGAGAACCCACAAGTGCTGCAGGTCGTGCTCTCAAGGGGTGTCTCTGGCTGCACCTCCCCCGAGCTGTACTCAGGTGTTGATTCGGATGAGACCTACGTGCTGTCGCAGGTGAGTGTTCCAGGGAGGGATTCTGTTCTGTCTCACCCACCTGCACCAGGGTCAGAACCCTCAATGGGGATGTCAGTGTTGGCAGCTACGCCTTTGGTGGTTACGGATGCAGGGTCACACTCCGCGACATCTGATCCTGTTCCTGGGCCAGCAGATCAGAGGGGGAATGCAGTCCTGCAGCCTCAGGCAGTGCCGGCACAGCAAGGCGCAGTTCGCCTTGCCCCAGACAGGTGTGGTGCCCGCCGACGTGGTGGCCGTACGCCACCTGGCAATACCGCATGGGAGCAATCCATTTACGGTATGGCAACCCAACAGGCAGCATCATCCGAGATGATGGCTCAGGCCATGGATAGGGTGGCCACTTCCATTGTCCCCCCTGAAAGGCTGATGGAGCGACTAGAGCAGGCAACCGACTCCATCTGCCAGTCACACAGGGAGGACATGTTGGGGTCCAACAGGGACAGGCGGGAGGCACTGGCGACTCTGCAGGAGGCCATCTCCATTGAGTCCCAGGGCCACAGGGAAGCCCTGAGGCAGGAGCTCCTTCACCTCAGGACGACTCTTGTTGAGCTTGAGGCTTCAACACACCAAAGGACAGAACAGCAGCTGGAGCGTCTCACCCGTACGCTCTCAGCTGAGATGCAGGCAACGAGGGCGGAGGTCCGGGCATCCTGTGAGTTGTTGCATGGGGACCTCCGCACACTCATCCTCCAGAACCAGACCTACCACACCCGCATGCTTGCAGCCATGGAGGAGCAGACTAGGGCCTTGCGTGGGCTGCCTCCCATAGTGCAACCACCTCCGGATGCAGCTGCACAGGGTGATAATAGCGACAGCAGTGATACTCCCACAATAGGGTAGCCGTGTGGGCCATGAGCCCATGGAGGTGTTTTTTTTCCCCAGGATCCACACAGGTGGGTTCTGGTGTGCATCCTGTCCTCGGACCTCCTGGGTGGCCTCCCCAACCCCCCCGGGCCCTTCAATGGCCATTTTTGATTTTATTTTTATTTTTATTTATTTTATTCCCAATTGTTTTGGGACGATTTGTTGGCTTCCGTGGTTCCTGTGGGCATACGCTGCATTGTGGCTGGGCACATGCAGGCTTGTAATGTATTTGGTTCCGATGCTTGGGTTTGAGTCACACACACCCCTCCTGCTTCCCGTTTCCATGGGCTTGCAAAGGGTGTGCCCAAGTGACAGTGAATTACACAGTGACGTTGGACTCCCATGAGCTGTGTGGGCAGTCTGTAGTCAATACTGTGTATACATTCCTAGTGCATATTGCTGTTGTGTTGTACACTGCATGTTGCATTGATGTGTAACTCATCCTCTGTGTCTACCTCCCAATTTGCAGGTCCCTTCCTCATGTCGACACAAGGACCTCTAGTCTGGAGATGTGGTCCCTGTTGGCAGCAGTGCACCTACAACTCTACATGGCGCCAACACTGCACAGTTGGTAGTGGTGGGAGTGCAGGCATTTCCAGGTGGTGAGACTACTAATATTTAACATTAGTGATGTCAAGTTAATGGTAGTACGTGCTCAACTTTGTTGTTGGTCCGGCATTACTGTGAGCATTTCAGGTGTTGCAAGTTTCTAATAGGGACACTGTACATTGTGACCCTAGTGTCATGTTGTGTGGATTACTTTGTTTACCTGCAAATAGCATGACATGGCACGGTGTGTGGTGTGGCGGTGCTGGGGTTGGGTTGGCTGACATGGCACTGTCCTCTTGTTGCATTTTGCAAGTGGGTGTTCATTTTAGCTGCTTGAGTGTGTAACTTCACAAAACTGCATTGGTGGTGTCTGTGCGGGTAGGGATGCACACATTGTGACACTTCCAGGTGAACAATCTCAGGCTGATATGGTTTTCATGGTTCTTTCTCCAGACATTCAGGATCAGTGTCAGGTTGAGTCATCATTGATTGTCAGATGGAATGTGCCAGGGCAGTGTGCACTCCACAGGGGTGTGATTTCTATGTGAAGTAATTAGCCACTAGCTGTGTACGGGCTGCCTCCCCCCGTGCCCTTTCCCCTCCCATGCGCAGCGGCTGTGCATGTGGTTGGGGATGGGGGGGCACCACCATGTCCACGGCCAGGCCCCGGCGTGTTGCAACGTTGTGCAGGACACATGCTGCCACTATGATCCTGAACACTACTGGGGAGCGTACAACAGCTGCCCGCCAGAACGGTCAAGGGAGCGAAAGCGTGACTTCAGCACTCCGAATGTGCGCTCCACTATGCCCCGGGTTGTAATGTGGGCTACGTTATATCTTACCTGGGGTGGCGTGGTGGGGTTCCGAATTGGCGTCATCATGTGGGGGCTGAGAGGGTAGGCACTGTCCCCTGTGGAGGTGGTGATTGGTATCATTGGTGGGGTTGTGACCTTGCTCAGTATCTGACATGCATGCATGTGCAGTGGCATTCATACTCACCAAGCAGCCATGTATCGCCATGCCGCCCAGCTTGTAGGTCCCGGCTTAGGGTGGACATTCGGTAAATGAAGCTGTCGTGGGTTGACCCGGGATAGTTGGCATATACTGAGGTGATGATTCCCTTGGCATTACATACTACCTGCACGTTGATGGAATGCCAGTGCTTGCGGTTCCTATAGATGTGCTCAGATGCCCTGGGGGGACGTAGAGCCACATGGGTGCAGTCGATGGCACCTAGCACTTTGGGGAATCGTGCCACAGCGTAGAAATCCAGGGCGGCAGCATGCCTTTCTGCATGGGTTCTGGGCAGGTATATGTGCCTGCGGACTGATGGGCATGCAGTGATGATGTTCAAGACCTGGTGTAGGCAGCGTGACTGGGTGGCCTGTGATACACCACCCACAATGGCACTTGTCCGCTGAAATGATCCAGTGGCTAAGAAGTGCAGTACATTGAGGACCTTCTCCAGGGGGCTGAGTGCTTGGGAGCACAGGGTGGGTGATGTGAGGTCATCCTCCCACTCACTCACCAGGTCCAGTATGATGTGTGCTGGAAACCTGTACCTCCCATGCACCTGGTCATCAGGCATCCCGAAAAGGCTGGTTCTGGGTGTGAATATTCTGGCCCTGACTATCCTCCTCCTCCTCCTTTGGTAGGCCATGCCCACTGCTGCTAGGAACGGTATGTTCATCCTGGGTCTGAGCTTGTTATTTTTTTAGCGCGCAAATTAATGCGTTGCGCGTGTTGTAGGCGAGCGTGTGACCCGCGCACCCCTGAAATCCAGTACCCAGTCCAATAGCGTGTGGAAATTCCCGCGCACACCGGGATACAGGTGCGCTGACGTACTTGGGTGTGTAAGTGTCCGCGCACACCTGATATACACGTACATAGGCCAATCGCGTGTACGCGCACTTTAGTCCAATTACACGCGATGACACCCTGACGTGCAGTCCAATTACACGCGATGAGACTCTGCCGTGCTGTCCAATTACACGCGATGAGACTCTGACGTGCTGTCCAATTACACGCGATGACACTCTGACGTGCAGTCTTTCCACGTGTGCTCTGTCATCACGTGCTGTGTGGGAAACACCCGTGCGGGTCACGTCACAGATGCGCTTACGCGCTGAGGGCCTTTGGTCCAATAGAATCGCGTATGCGTGCTGACGCGCTTACGCGCTAAGGGCCTTTCCTCGGTTTTCACGCTGACGTGCAGGATTTTCACGTGCCAAATCACTCCGTACCAAGCTGGCCACGCGTAAGCACACGGAAGACCACCCTCCTGCCCAGAAGGCCGAACTACTGCCCCCCAGAGCCCTGAGCACGCTCCCACCTGCCATCTGCTGCTGCCTGCTGCCCACGTGCCCTGCCATTTGCTGCCTGCACATCAGTCAGGGGTGCTGTGACCACCCCTGCTGGAACCGAAGACTCCCGACTGGAATTCCATCGCTCCACAGCCCAGCCCCAGGACCCAGTTGCCCACCCACTCCTGCCTCTGGGGTTGTCATGTCGGGGCAAACACCATCTGTGACCACTGGCAACCCCCGGCCAGAGAGGCAGAGGGGCACCAGCTTCAGTGCCACCGAAGTTGGTGTCCTGGTGGAGCAAGTCCTGGGGCAGTATGATGCACTCTTCGGAAGTTCCCGCGCCGACAAGGAAGGACGGACTCGGATCTGGACTGACATCGTGACTGCCATCAACGCGGAGGGGGTGGCAGTCCGGGACTTACAACATGTCAGGAAGCGCTGGGAGGACTTCAGGTCCAGGACCCTGAACAAGGCCCGGCGCCTCTTGAAGGCAGCGGATGCCAAGGGGCGCCGGGGCCACTTGTCGGAAGAACAGATGGGGGTCCTGGAACGCATATCCCCAGCGCTCCACGTCCAGGTCCTAGAGAAGCAGACCCGTCTGGAGTCGAGCGGTGAGTGTACATGCATCCTGATTGTGAGCAGTGCGTGTGGTGATTATTCGGCATTGTGCCGGTTGCACATCTGTTTGTATGGGGTCGAGTATGGGTGGAAGTGTACAGGGCCGTGGGTCTGACACATGCGGGTGCTGTAATGTGTGAGACATGGATGGTGCTTGTGTGTGTGGGCTTGCATGGCAAATGCAGTTGTGCGTGCACACATGTTTGGGTGAATGTGCATGTAAGTAGACATGTCTGTGATGTCAGGCATGTATGTTGTATTCGGCTGCATGTATGTGCACTGTGTACATGTGCATGTGTGTGTATTTGTCAAGGGTGCAACAGTGATGCTACATGGATGCATGTGACAGCGGTATGTGGAAGCCTGATTGGCAGATGTGACATGGATGCCCGTCTGAACAGTGCGACACTTGGCAGAGGTGTAAACATGCATGCAAGTGTGGTGGTGTGTGTACATGTGTGGTGCACTTCCTGTGTTGCATGTGATGTCTGGCTCCCCTTTGGCTGCTGATGCTGTTGTATGTGTATGGATGGTGGTGGCAGTTGCGATATGGCTGTGGTATGGCTCATGTGTGCGAGTTGCAATGACATGTGTGTTGGGGATTGTGATGACATGTCTGAGGTTTGCCAATGCCACTCATGTGCAACTGTCATGCGTGTATGTGTCCATTGTACAGTGCCCTGATGCCTGTGTTTTGTTTCTCCCTGTCTGCAGCGTCAACTGATGAAGAGGGCGGAGAAGGTGCTGTGGAGCACAGCGGCGGGGATCCGACCGCCAGCCGGAGACGCAAGGCCCGGCTCCCCTCCCGTGTTGTCATCTCGTCGGGGAGTGAGGAGTCCGGTGCCGCGTCCCAGGCCGCAGCTGCCGGGAGGAGGTCCAAGAGGCAGAGGTTGCAGTTGGACTCCTCGGCAGCAGAAGGGGCAGCTGGGACCCCACAGGGCCCAACAGGGGAAGATGGCACGGAGTCATCCAGGTTGGTGGGGGGTTTGGTGGAGGAGGGGGTCGTGCAAGCACCAGAGACGGGGTCTGGAGGTGGGGATCCCACTGGTGCTAGTGGTGCAGTCCAGGACCAGGGACAGGAGGCAGCACAGGCGGCCGCGGAGGTGCCTGTGTGCAATCCTGTCCCCGATCCTGTCCCTGCATCATCTTGCACCAGCAGGGATGCCTACGTCCAGACCCGTTTTCAGGCAGGGGATGAGCTGACGTCAACTGGCCTTCCTCTGCCTGCGGACGTGGCCATCCAGGTCCGGGTTGAGCCTGTCCTGGCTGGTGTGGCGTTGCGTCAACGGGCCATGCGAGGTGACCTGCAGTCTTTTCATGGAGAGACTGCACGTCATCTCGAATGGCTCGTTGACCACGTCAGCCTGCTGGGACAGGTCACCCAGGCCGGATTCCTCCGTCTGATGGGGCTTGCTCCGACCCCTTCCTCAACTGGACCCCCTACGCGCCAGTCGTCCTCTGTGCCATCTTCCCACCCATCAGTCACCTGGGTGCCCTGTGGAGCTGCCTCTGACGGTGCGGCCAGGCTGGTGGAGGAGGCATCCCTGCCACAGTCGGGAGTCGGAGGTCCAGCAGGGGTGGCCACATCAACAAGTGCACCCCAGGCGGCGGAGGATGTGCAGGCAGCAGGAGGCAGTGCACGGGCAGAGGCAGAGCAGCAGCAGCAGCAACATGGTGGGAGACATGAAGGCTCGGGGCTTTCGACATCGGAGGGGCAGGCATCGGCCGGAGGGCAGGGGGACCCAGGACAGAGAGTGTCTTCCGTGTGGCAGCGGTTGGGCCACGCCATAGGTGCGGAGTGGCGGCGGGCGGAAGAGGCGCGGCTCACAATGGTCAGGGCGGAGAACTCCATGCGGAGGGCCCTGAGGCGGGCCGAGTGCCTCGAGGCAATCCGCAGGGTGTTGGAGGAGGACACGGCGTCGTCCCTGCGGACCCTCGGGGCCATGGAACTGGACCGCCTCCGGGACATCGAACAGGAGTTCGATGATGCCCTGGCCCGGGACACCACGGAGTGAGCCGCTGGACTTGCCCGCCGCCTTTCTATATAGTTCTTTAGTTTTAGGTTTCCTTTCTTTCTTATTATGATTTGGAGTCGACGGACACTGCTCCACTTTTTGTATATAGTTGATTTTTAGGTAGGTTTTTTAGTAGGTTTCCTTTGTTCAGTTGGGCTCATGGACCCTTGTTAGTTTTGTACATAGTTATTTTTTGCATGGAGATTTTTTTACATTTGACTTTGGACATAATTTTTTGGGATTTTGATTTGCAGTTTTGTGTTTTTATACGGACATGCAGCTCTTTTTTTCACATTCACATTGTAGTTAGTTTTCTTTCTTTAGCATTCTTTATTTTTTTCAATACAATTTTGTTAGCATACTTCACTGTGTGGTATCATCTCATTGGCTTCATGCATGTCATGTTGTGTGTTTTCCCATTCAATTGCAACCATTGTGTGTGACGGGCATGGGTTCATTAGCTTAATGAACATTGGGGGTGTAACATGTGATTTCCATTTCCATGTGGGTGAATGGGTTACTTGGTAGGGCTTTTTGGCTGTGGAGGCTGACCATTACGCACATGATTGGGGATTGTGAGGACCTGGTGGGGGCTGCCCATGGTGGCAGGGGGATGGGGGTGGTGGGAGACATGGGTGGGGGCCTGGTGGAGGCTGCCCCTGCACTGCTGGGGTGTGGGGGTGGTGGGAGACATGAGTGGGGGCCTGGTGGAGGGTGACCCTGGTGGCTGGGGGACGGGGGTGGTGGGTGACATGAGTGGGGGCCTGGTGGAGGGTTACCCTGGTGGCTGGGGGGTGGGGGTGGTGGGAGACATGAGTGGGGGCCTGGTGTAGTCTGCCCATGGTGGCAGGGGGGTGGGGGTGGTGGGTGACATGAGTGGGGGCCTGGTGGAGGCTGCCCCTGCACTGCTGGGGGGTGGGGGTGGTGGGAGACATGGGTGGGGGCGGTGGGAGACATGGGTGGGGGCCTGGTGGAGGCTGCCCCTGCACTGCTGGGGTGTGGGGGTGGTGGTAGACATGAGTGGGGGCCTGGTGGAGGCTGCCCCTGCACTGCTGGGGGGTGGGGGTGGTGGGAGACATGTGTGGGGGCCTGGTGGAGGGTGACCCTGGTGGCTGGGGGGTGGGGGGGTGCGAGACATGAGTGGGGGCCTGCTGGAGTCTGCCCATGGTGGCAGGGGGTGGTGGGAGACATGAGTGGGGGCCTGGTGGAGGGTGACCCTGGTGGCTGGGGGGTGGGGGGGTGGGTGACATGAGTGGGGGCCTGGTGGAGGGTGACCCTGGTGGCTGGGGGGTGGGGGTGGTGGGAGACATGAGTGGGGGCCTGGTGTAGTCTGCCCATGGTGGCAGGGGGGTGGGGGTGGTGGGTGACATGAGTGGGGGCCTGGTGGAGGCTGCCCCTGCACTGCTGGGGGGTGGGGGTGGTGGGAGACATGGGTGGGGGCCTGGTGGAGGCTGCCCCTGCACTGCTGGGGTGTGGGGGTGGTGGTAGACATGAGTGGGGGCCTGGTGGAGGCTGCCCCTGCACTGCTGGGGGGTGGGGGTGGTGGGAGACATGAGTGGGGGCCTGGTGGAGGGTGACCCTGGTGGCTGGGGGGTGGGGGTGGTGGGAGACATGAGTGGGGGCCTGCTGGAGTCTGCCCATGGTGGCAGGGGGGTGGGGGTGGTGGGAGACATGAGTGGGGGCCTGGTGGAGTCTGCCCATGGTGTCAGGGGGGTGGGGGTGGTGGGTGACATGAGTGGGAGCCTGGTGGAGGGTGACTCTGGTGGCTGGGGGGTGGGGGTGGTGGGAGACATGAGTGGGGGCCTGGTGGAGTCTGCCCATGGTGGCAGGGGGGTGGGGGTGGTGGGAGACATGAGTGGGGGCCTGGTGGAGGGTGACCCTGGTGGCTGGGGGGTGGGGGTGGTGGGAGACATGAGTGGGGGCCTGCTGGAGTCTGCCCATGGTGGCAGGGGGGGTGGGGTGGTGGGAGACATGAGTGGGGGCCTGGTGGAGGGTGACCCTGGTGGCTGGGGGGTGGGGGTGGTGGGAGACATGAGTGGGGGCCTGCTGGAGTCTGCCCATGGTGGCAGGGGGGTGGGGGTGGTGGGAGACATGAGTGGGGGCCTGGTGGAGGATGCCCATGGTGGCAGGGGGTGGGGGTGGTGGGTGACATGAGTGGGGGCCTGGTGGAGTCTGCCCATGGTGGCAGGGGGGTGGGAGTGGTGGGAGACATGAGTGGGGGCCTGGTGGAGGATACCCATGGTGGCAGGGGGGTGGGGGTGGTGGGAGACATGAGTGGGGGCCTGGTGGAGGGTGACCCTGGTGGCTGGGGTGTGGGGGTGGTGGGAGACATGAGTGGGGGCCTGGTGGAGTCTGCCCATGGTGGCAGGGGGGTGGGGGTGGTGGGAGACATGAGTGGGGGCCTGGTGGAGGGTGACCCTGGGGGGTGGGTGGGGGTGGGAGACATGAGTGGGGGCCTGGTGGAGTCTGCCCATGGTGGCAGGGGGTGGGGGTGGTGGGAGACATGAGTGGGGGCCTGGTGGATGGTGACCCTGGTGGCTGGGGGGTGGGGGTGGTGGGAGACATGAGTGGGGGCCTGGTGGAGTCTGCCCATGGTGGCAGGGGGGTGGGGGTGGTGGGAGACATGTGTGGGGGCCTGGTGGAGGATGCCCATGGTGGCAGGGGGGTGGGGGTGGTGGGAGACATGAGTGGGGGCCTGGTGGAGGGTGACCCTGGTGGCTGGGGGTGGTGGGAGACATGAGTGGGGGCCTGGTGGAGTCTGCCCATGGTGGCAGGGGGGTGGGGGTGGTGGGAGACATGTGTGGGGGCCTGGTGGAGGATGCCCATGGTGGCAGGGGGGTGGGGTGCAGGGGGACATGAGTGGGGGCCTGCTGGAGGCTGCCTCTGCACTGCTGGGGTGTGGGGGTGGTGGGAGACATGAGTGGGGGCCTGGTGGAGGGGGACCCTGGTGGCAGGGGGGTGGGGGTTGTGGGAGACATGAGTGGGGGCCTGGTGGAGGGTGACCCTGGTGGGAGGGGGGTGGTGGGAGACATGAGTGGGTGACTGGTGGAGGATGCCCATGGTGGCAGGGGGTGAGGGTGGTGGTAGACATGCATTGTTGATCAGTAGTGCAAGGTGACATGTGGGTTGGCTGGGGGGCATGCCCATGGTGGATGGGCTGCCTGCGGGACATGAGCATGGGTGCAGGGTAGTCCCCCGTGGTGTGGGCTGCCTGCAGGGTCCGTGGAGGTTGTGGAGCGTACACCTGGGAGGGCCCACACGGCCAATTCACGTGTGGTACTCCCCAGAACCCCTGAAATAAACGTACCCTGCTGAAATTGCGTGTGGAACTTCCCGCACACCCCTGAAATACACGTACCCTGCTCGCACTGGGACTATCGCGTGTGTAACTTCCCGCGCACCCCTGAAATACACGTACCCTGCTCGCACTGGCCAATCGCGTGTGGAACTTCCCGCGCACCCCTGAAATACACGTACCCTGCTCGCACTGGGCCAATCGCGTGTGGAACTTCCCGCGCACCCCTGAAATACACGTACCCTGCTCGCACTGGGACTATCGCGTGTGTAACTTCCCGCGCACCCCTGAAATACACGTACCCTGCTCGCACTGGGCCAATCGCGTGTGGAACTTCCCGCGCACCCCTGAAATACACGTACCCTGCTGAAATCGCGTGTGGAACTTCCCGCACACCCCTGAAATACACGTACCCTGCTCGCACTGGGCCAATCGCGTGTGGAACTTCCCGCGCACCCCTGAAATACACGTACCCTGCTCGCACTGGGACTATCGCGTGTGTAACTTCCCGCGCACCCCTGAAATACACGTACCCTGCTCGCACTGGGCCAATCGCGTGTGGAACTTCCCGCGCACCCCTGAAATACACGTACCCTGCTGAAATCGCGTGTGGAACTTCCCGCACACCCCTGAAATACACATACCTTGCTCGCACTGGGCCAATCGCGTGTGGAACTTCCCGCGCACCCCTGAAATACACGTACCCTACTGTAATCGCGTGTGGAACTTCCCGCGCACCCCTGAAATACACGTAACCTGCTGAAATCGCGTGTGGAAATTCCTGCGCACCCCGGTATACACGCAAACGTATTTTTTGTCAGCGGGTGTCCGTGTTTGTGGGTACCCCTTTGCACGTCATTTGTCCTGGAGGGCCACAGTATAGGACATTCATCATGGCAGTATATAGGTGCTATTTGTTGGCGCACCTTTTGGCGCACATTTCTTACAGCCGCAGAGACGCTACTGCCTGCTTGTGGCGGTCGTGTTTGTACCTGTGCGCTGGTTTGAGCGTGCGCTTTTTTGCCCTATTCTATTCCATGAATACGTGTTGTAGGCGAGCGTGTGGGCGTTCCGCGCACTTGTGCCCTGCACTTCCCCCGTGACGCCCACGTTTTGGCAAGTTGTTCCCCATTCCGAGTGTTACGCCCGTGTTCCGCCTACTTTTGTTCCGTGCGCCGCGCTATGTGCAAATTTCGCTGTGGCCTGTGCGATTTTCGCTGTGACCTGGCGCACGCTGTTAGATGGGGTTCCCAGTCAATTGGTCGAAAACATTTGGTCGACAGGACAACTGGTCGACACCATTTGGTCGAATGCCAAATGGTCGAAATTTTTTTTTTTTTTTACCCTTTTTTTGGTTTTTTTTGGGGGCCCCCACCCCCCCCCCCAACCCACTTTTTTTTATTTTTTATTTTTTTTCCCCACACGAAAACCCACAAAACACATATATAAAAAAAAAAAATTCGACCATTTGGCATTCGACCAAATGGTGTCGACCAAATTGCAGTCGACCACTTTGCTGTCGACCAATTGACTGGACACCGTTAGATGGCCTGTGCGCCAACGTGCGCCGCGCTCTTTTTTATCGCACATCCGCTGGTTTTCTCGCGCATGGACTTCCATGAATCGATGTGCGCTGCTTTTCGTGCGATTTTCGCACTTGCACTGCGATTTTCGCTATTCCACTGCGATTCGCACTTTTTTGGCCACTTGCGCCGCGCTAATTATTCCATGAATCGGCCTGTCGATGTCATCAGTACAAAGGGGCGACAAGTTAAAAGTATGTATGCGAGAAGCATCTAGATGGATGTCAGACCCTAGTATTCCCACAATGGAGATACACGAGATATTTGATGAATATTCCATGCCTATGAAAAGAAAAGCGCTACAATCGATGGTTGAACATTTATTAGATAAAGATATAAAAAACGATAAGGCCAGCCCGCCTGAAATAATGGCAGTATATAGGTGAGCATTAGAACGAGGGACAGGAGAAACAGACCTATCATTGGATCTGGAAATATTGTTGCATCTAAGAGAAGGGGGAGGGACGGTAAGTGGGGCATTTCCTATGAGAGAGGTCCCACCTACCTTTGTGCCCAAAGTGGAGGTTCCCGCAGCGGGCAATGTAGCGGCACAGGTAACACCAGCCCATTACACCGCCCAATACGTGCATGTCCCCTTTTCCAGACAAGAGGTGAACAACATAAAGCAGACGATTCCGGATATAAGAAAGAATCCTGCAGGGTTTTACAAGGAAGTAGAGTCCTGCCTACAGTCATCCGTGCTTACCATGGGTGATATAGACCTAATATTCCTGGTGATCCTGCCAGCAGATATATGGAAACAAATAAGGAAGGTAGATGACACAACTGCCTTTGGCGCCACATGGGCGGATTTGATGATAGAGGATAGAAATAAAGCGGTTGGAGGAACACCAGGACCGAACCTGGCGGCATTACCAGCACATATATTACAGAAGTTAAAAACAATTGTTCCAGAGAAAAGAATCCAATGGGACAAATTGACTGCATGTGTACAAGGCAAAGATGAGTTGGCTACAGATTATTTTAATAGATTTGAAGAAGTATTCACAGACTTCAGCGGGCAGGATGTGGGTTCAGAAGCAGGGAAGAGGTTATTTGTTGACAAATATGTGAGGGGGTTAAAACTTCCAATTCAGGATCTAATAATGACATCAGAGAGTGCATGGCAAGCAAAAACGTTGGGCGAAGTACTGCATATGGCCCAATATTATGAGCGCAGAGTGACTGCAGGGAAAGAAAAAGTAGAGAGGGATAGGGTAAATCTAAAGACAAGGGTATTAATGCAGCAAGTAGTAGGACATAATAGAGGGCGAGGGAACGCACCAGTAAGGAGTACTTCGAATATGCATGGGGGAACAGTGGGGCCGAATCAGTGTGCATATTGTAAAGAGGAAGGACATTGGCGAGCGCAATGCCCGCATCTACAGAACAGAAATGGGTCTGGTCAGAGGAGACGGCATAGAGGACACCCAGGAGCGAATGGACCAAATAGGAATAGTATGCAGCAGCATCATAATAACGGAGGTAATCAAAACCAAGGCCAAAACCAAAATGCCCCAAACCAGAGTCAGGGACAGCAAAATCAACAATATGGAAATCAGAGTGGGGGAAATAGAGGGAAGAGTGGAAATGTTTTCGATACACAGCCAACACGTATTACAGTAATAGTAATGATTACACATCGGACGATGTGTTATTTCCCCAATAGGACAGCCCAGGACAGGGGTCGGAACCAGTGTCTATTCCTGTGAATCAGAGAGGACGCTACGTAGAAATGAGAATCGGGAATGAGGAACACCGCTTTCTTGTAGATACAGGAGCACAGAAGTGTTCAATAGACCATCACTTGGTTCCGAATATACCACTGTCAGGGCAAAAGAATATTTCCGTAGGGTTCGCAGGTACACCAGTCATAAACCCAGTGTCCAAACCCGTCCCAGTTACCATAGGACCATTTACCGAACATTGTCCTTTCCTTCTAACAGAAAATTGTGGATTGAATTTGTTGAAAAAACTAGGTTCTGTTATACATTGCACGGCAGACGGAGTGTTTCTAACGATATGGCCACACGATGCCCCTGTGTCAGAATGCATGTCCGAAGCGTTACCAGGGGAACTAAGTAAAGTACCAACCTGTATATGGGCAATGCATGACAACGATGTGGGATGTTTAAAGATAGAGCCAGTAAAGATTATTTTAAAAGAAGGTGTTACCCTACCGCGAATACCCCAATACAAAATTTCGGTTGAAGGTGAGAAAGGATTGAAGAGTATTGTTACCGTTTTGGTGAAATTAGGAGTAATAGAGGAAATCACAGGCAGTACATGTAACAGCCCGATCCTTCCGGTTTATAAAAAAGGAGGTAATGAGGTACCATACCGTTTCATAATTGATCTACGCGCATTGAATAAGGTAGTACATCCGCAATTTCCTCTAGTGCCAGACGTCACTACAATATTGACAATGATACCTGTTTAAGCAGAATATTTTAGTGTAATAGATTTGAAGAATGCATTCTTTAGTATTCCAGTGGACAAGGACAGTAGATACTTGTTCGCGTTCACATTAGGAGGACGATCATTTACATTTATGCGGATTCCTCAAGGTTATACGGAAAGTCCAAGTATTTACAGTAGAGCATTAAAAGAACAACTAGACATGCTGGAATTACCCGTGGGTTGTGTACCTTTGCAATACATAGACAATTTATTACTAGCTGCAGACACAGAGGAGATTTGTAAAGAAAGCACTGTATTACTACTGTCACACCTAGCGGCACATGGCCATAAAGCTAGTTTGAAGAAATGTCAGTATAATCGAAAGGAGGTTGTTTATTTGGGGTACCTACTTTCGAAAGGAGGGAGAAGACTAACGCCAGAACGCATAGAAAGTATTTCTTGTATGCCTATTTCAAAGACACAAAAAGGAGTCAGAGCGATAATAGGCATGGCTTCATATTGCCGACAATGGATTGGTAATTTTGCGTTGATTGTGAAACCATTAGTGAATTTGACTAGAAAAGATGCGGTTATGCCTTTGCAGTGGAATGAGGAATGTCAGAGAGCATTTGATGAATTGAAAACTGCATTATGCTTGGCTCCAGTTTTGGGTACGCAGAACTATAAGAACATTTTTAGACTATTTGTGTGTGAAAGTGAAGGATGTGCATTGGCGGTTTTGACACAGGAACAAGGTGGAAGAAATAGGCCGTGCGGCTATTTTTCTTCTGCGCTGGACCCTGTAGCGCGCGCACTACCACGATGTTTGCGATCTGTCGCGGCGGCTGCTGCGTCAGTGAAACAAATGGAAGGGAAGGTATTGGGGCACACTTAAATTCTGATGGTGCCACATGCCATAGACGTTCTATTAAATAGGACACAGACGCAACACCTCACCTCTGCTAGATTGACAAGATATGAGATTATCTTGTTCGCGCCCCATATCCAAATTATGAGGTGTAGCGCTTTGAATCCTGCAGAATTAATGCCATTAACCATAAAAGAAATTGGGAAGAATGAATCACCCCCCCCCCACGATTGGTTAATGGTCACTGAGGAAGAAACCAAGGGGAGAGTTGATTTAAGTGATATTCCACAGAAAGAGCCGGATGGAGAGTTATTTTGTGACGGCTCATGTTTTAAATTACCAGATGGCACGACAACTGCCACATACGCTATCACTACCCTAGAGAGAGTTGTAGAAAGTAAAAGAATCCCCTATAATTCAGCACAAGCCGCAGAAATAATAGCAGTAACCAGAGCCTGCGAGATTTATGAAAATTTGAATGTGAATATATATACTGATAGTCAGTACACGTTTGGAGTAGTTCATAACTTTGGACGACTCTGGGCTGAGAGAGGGTTTCTGACATCACATGGTGCCAGAATTCAACATGGCCCTTTGATTGTACGATTGCTGTCTGCACCCACGTTTCCAAAGCGCCTAGCAATAGTGAAATGCGAGGCACATAAAAAAGTAACATGCAAAATAGGAGAGGGAAACACGTTTGCAGACAGGATTGCGAAACAAACTGCCACTGATTTGAATACCAAGATGATGACGGTTCAGACAGAGGAAGTACCCTGTATGATAGAAGATGGAGTTGCGACTGTCAAAGAAATGCAGGCCGAGGCTTCGGCCGATGAAATACAGGGATGGACAGAGGGATCTGCTGAGTTGGATTTGGAGGGTTGTTGGGTGGATAAGGGAACTAGAAACTGGATGTTGCCAAATTCATATGTGACTGCAATGGTCACAATGGCCCACAGCCCTACGCACATCTGTGCCAAGAAAATGATACAGCACCTTTCTACAGTATGGCAGAATGCAAACATAAAAAAGAATGCAGGGAGGTTGGTGCAGAACTGTATCACGTGTTTACAACACAATGTAGGAAAGGGAACAGTGACACCAACAGGCAGTTTTGGCCCGCCCTCCATGCCGTTTGAGGTAGTTCATTTTGATTTCATAGAGATGGAAAGGTGCCAAAACTTAAAATACGTCTCGGTGGTAATCTGTGCATTCAGTAAGTGGGTGGAGGCATATCCTTTAAAAGACTGCACAGCGATGACTACGGCAAAAGTAATGTTGAAGGAGTATTTTTCCAGATTTGGCTTGTCCCATGACCTATGGTCCGATAATAGACCACATTTTGTGGGTGCAGTGGTGTTACAGATATGTGCAGGTCTCCAGATTGATAAGAGATTCCATAGTTCAAGGCATCCGAGTTCTGCCGGTCTTGTGGAGAGGCACAACGGGATTCTTAAATCAAAGATTAGCAAGATTTGTGCGGGAAGCAAGTTGAGTTGGGTGGATGCATTACCAATAGCACTATTATGCATGCGTACGTCTGTACAGGCTAAAACTGGGCTCTCCCCATACGAGATCATAATGGGGAGGCCGGCAAATGTATGGTGCGCACCTCAGCCAAAACGACTCAGTGAGATAGAACATCCTAGTGTGGCCTTTTAATGCAGAAATTGCGTTTGATTCATCAGCAGGTGCAGGAGGCATTACCCGTGCGGTATACCGGTCCGGGGCACGCGCTGGAGCCAGGAGACTGGGTGCTGCTAAAAAACTTCGAAAAAAAGTCATCATTAGCACCCAGGTGGCGCGGGCCCCATCAAGTACTTTTGGCGACGCAGACGGCAATACGGATGGATGGAAGGAAGTCGTGGATCCATGCCACCCATGCCAAAAAGATTCCAACTGCACTGAAAGTCTTGCCTGACACTGATGACCGGAAAGAGACAGCGGTCCCAGAAACAAAAGAAACTGTTGCCAGTGTGCAGCCACCTGATCTGCAAAAATGTGAAGTGAAACTCGAAACAAAGCCTGAGACGATTGCCAAAGAGGGGGAAGGGCAAAGAGTGCCCCAACGTTGCCCGGCAGAATCGACATCACTGCTGACCGACGTGAAATCTGCCTTGCAGCTGCCAGCAAAACCAAATTCTGTACCCCTTTGGCACCCACCAGCACTTGCCAGCACGCCAAAGACCGAATCTGCATCATTGGCGCGGCGCACACCATCACCTGCAGTAGTGCCACAGGCTGACTTCAAGCCTGAATCTGAAAGTGCACCGGCACTGTTCACGGATCATACGAAACCAGGAGCAAGGCGATACAACCTGCGGCCTCAGAAGACAAAGTGATCTGCATTCTTTTTTCTTTTGGTGTTTATGTCAACCTCTGGTTCAGCTCATGGACGGAGAAGGAACCAGGGGTGTAGAGGAGAGAAGCGTGAGAATTGTGCAAGTCAGACAATTCAAGACTCGCGGCTCCTCGGTGCGATCATAAAAGTACATGTGTCCGGAACCAGAGCGGACAAGCTGGGCGCACATGGTACTATGACAAGTGAGATAATTGATTAACAGTACATGTGTCCGGAACCAGAGCGGACAAACTGGGCGCACATGATACTGAGGCGATGACTGATCAAAGGTCCTCTGAGCAGTATAAGAAGGCACAAGTGATCTCGCCTAAAAACGAATAATCGAATCCAGGCTAAAAAAAAAAAGGACAGGCAAAACTGAATTGTGAGAAATCCATTGAACTTATAGACATCAGAGCAATCGCGATGAAGAGTCCACAACGAACTGTGATAAGGAAGAAGAAGGACGACGAGAAACATGCCGGGACCGGTTCCAGTCTCCTCCTGCACCACCACCGCTGCGAATGAGTCAGTTATAAAGACTATGGGCCTCATTACACGGTAGGCGGTGGACCAAGTTGCTTTTAGCACCTTGGTCCATGCCGGTAAAATACCTGCACCCAATAGGGGAGGAAAGGGGAATTACCGCCCTATTCCAAGGTTGGCGGGGTGGTAATTCCCCCTTCCCCCATTGCCCTTCCCCATTCCCATTTTTGCCCCATAGTGCATAATGGGAATGGGGAAGGTGCTAATTACGGTACCGCAAATTGCGGTACCGTAATTAGCAACCTGGTCCCTTTGCGGGTTGGTTTTTAACGCCAGCTAAAAAGCAGGTGTTAAAGTACCAACCCGCAAAGGGACCTCGTAGTAAGGCGGTAAGGTTAGCGGTCACCCGTACCATTACCGGTGACCGTTAACCCTTACCGCCTTCCGTGTAATGAGGCCCTATAAGTTTAAGAAAAACGCATGGTAAAACAAATTGTATGCTGACACTAACGATAATAATGTGCTTTATGAGCGTGGTAGCACCAATATCGACTGCCCTAATATTATGGTGGGTAGAAACAATACACCCATTAGAAATGTTTTTACCAATAATTAATATATCCACTACTGAAAGCCCGGTTCAGGTGATCACTTATACCCTACCCCCAATGGAAGAAAAACACAGGGAAGGTTTTACGAATAACACCTTACTTCTGATAATGAACATGACACATGCAATCCTGAAGAAAACACACTGCTGTGTATGTGCCCATTTACCACAGTATGCTGGGAAAGGAATAGGGTGGTATGTGCAGCCATTACCATTGAGTTCTGCATGTAGTGCATCTTTAGGTGCAATGTTCTATGGGAAGTGGAATAAGAGTAATACGGGTCAATTAGACAGAACCAACATGAATGAGTTTGAGGAGATAATAATGAAGCCTGTGGGTTGTTCCATTTTCCATAAAGCACAAGTAAAAGCCCCAGAGCCCACGAGGAAAAGCACACGAAAGATAACACGACAAAATAGACAAGATAGATTGTCCCCGCCAGAAAAAACATCTATAATGACGTTTTGTGTAAGAACAGAAGGGAACAAAGATGCGATTCCCCCATCTTACACGGTGAATTATAGCCCAAGAACTGTCCCTTTTTGCCTAAAAAAAGAGGATCTTTTTCAGTCGGAACATATACTGGTTGTATGAATACAGTGGTACTAAAATGGGAAATAGAACCAGTATACGTAGGTGATCCAGTTTATTTTATATGTGGAGAGAAAGCATACCCTTGGTTGCCCAGAAACTGGGGAGGTACATGTTATCTCGGGCTACTGTTCCCAGGAGTATTCCTCTTGGAAACAGCAGCCATGGCCAAATTATCCAGAACTAGAATCAAGAGGACTGACGAAGGTGTTTTAATAGCAACTGATGTAGCAAAATCATTCATTCCATTTTTAGGACAGATAGTGAACTCCTATAATATAAGGCAACTGTCCAGAATCCGAAAGAATACAATAAACACAACAACAGATATATTATTTAACATGACGTTGGAAGAAAGAGGAATCAGGTTAATGACACTGCAAAATAGAATGGCTCTCGATGTAATCCTGGTTGATAGTGGGGGAATTTGCAAAATAGTGGGATCAGCATGTTGCGTTTATGTCGATGACTATTCCCCCACGATCTTTGAAGCAATAAAGAAAATGCACGTTCTAAGCTCTGAACTCCCAGCGGGAGAAGGGAGCTGGGAAATAGAATCTTGGTTTTGGGGAATACTACGATCTTGGGGATGGAAGCTGATCTCAATACTAGTAGTGGTGTTTGGAATATTCCTAACGGGTTGTTGTTGTATACATTGTTTACCCATAGTTTGTGCAGAAGTAACTGAGGGATGTACGGAAGGATGCATGTAAATGATAACAAAGAAAAAACAACTTCATGATCGAACTAGCCCAGACCCAAATGAGATGAGAGTAATGAAAGAGTTGATGGCAATAAACATTAATGAAGACAATGATGTCCACAATAGCATGAGAGACTCAGACATATGTACTTCAGATTCATCATCACTAGAGGAGGTTTCAATAAATAGATGAGACGTTTGGCATACGGCCAAAGGAGGGTTTGTCAGTCTAGAAATCTAATTTGAGACTGCAAATGCATTTTGGTGGCCGTGGGCCAACTGTCTCATGCACGATACGACAGAATAAAGGTTTTCGAGTTTTCCAATGAACGGCCATTTTGATGTAACAAGAATCGGCATTTTGTTTTCTAACCATTGCTCATTGCTTTCTGTTCCTATTGCTTTGCAGTATATTTTCCGCTTACACTGCTCGACTGTGGAACATTGTTGTCTGTATATGAAAAGGACAAGGCCACAGGACCGAGAGGATAACAAGAGTTTAGCTGAAACACAAACGTAGCCAGCGCCAGGAAGAATGCCAAGCTCCCTCCTTAATGTAACGTTGAAGCAGAGCCGCAGGGCATTTAATCATTTCACAGCTGCCAGCCAGTCTCGTTATATGGTAGAATATGTTAGAATAATACAGCTAAAGTCTTGAATTATGCTTTTCTAACGGCCCCCCTTTGCTGAGCCCGCTAAGAGCATGTCGGCTCCCAGGACACAAATAGCACCTGATAGATAGCAAGGTCCGGAATGCAACTCCCCCCTGTATGTAGTTCGCTTCCAAGAACAGAAGCGCTGTGTTCTATTCAATAACCGAAAGATGCCTATGCACTCACAAATTGCAAATTGTTACTAGAATAGATGTTTGAAGGTGTCATAATGGTCGGAGATGTCCATCATTACACCAAGTTCAAAGAAACCCAATGAAGAGGGGTGTTATACATGTCATAGCTGATAGTTTGATATGCATTTTGTATATATGTAACTGATGTACGTTATTCACTCTCTTGCGTCCCTCGAGGTCTAGAGATACACGTCACGGGGCGTAGGACCGAGTTGGCCAACTGAGACTTTTGCTTTGCAATAAAACCCTAGCTTTGGGAATACAACCTCGTATCTGGCGTCTCTATCGTGTGTGGTGACCTGCCTTGTTTCCATAGACGTCAGGGTCCCCTAGGGGCTCCTTTCACTGTGACAATGAAGAGTAGAGTTTACTCCATTGAATGCCCATTACCACCCACTGAGACAAAGAGGAGGTGCAGAGCCAGGAGGAGTCATCAAAACTTGGCTAAGCGTTCTAGTGTTCAAATCCACAGTGGCTTAAAATTAAAGGAAGGGCTGCAAAGCTGGTCAGACCTTCCCTGGAGGCACCGCAAGCAAAGCACCCATACCGCGAACACAGATACTGGAGCTGCTGACCGGGGCGTGTGCAGAAAGATTACGGCATCCCTATCAGGTCTGCCATGCACTGACAGACCAAGAACAGAAGAAGAAACCCAGGCACAGGAACACACCAACCCTTTCGGTCGAGTGAAGTAAAGTGCTATGGAGCCGCAGGAAGTAGTGTGAAACCCGAAGAAACAGAAAGATAATCGTCCTCAACTGTGCATCTTCTTTGTGGCAGTACCTGGCAGGGAAGTGTACCAGGTCTGCCTAGCCGAGTCACTGGAGAGGCTCACAACAAACGTAGTGTTTGAGAAAGACACGGGGAAGGAAGCCATACCCTCTGATGTTGTGTACTGTGAAGCCAAGAGAGATCAGGGGGAGGAAGCCATACCCGCTGATGTTGGGTGAAGCCAAGAGAGATAAGGGGAAGGAAGCCAGACCCTCTGATGTTGTGTGAAGCCAAGAGAGATCAGGGGAAGGAAGCCATACCCTCTGAGGTTGTGTACCGTGAAGCCAAGGGAGATCAGGGGAAGGAAGCCATACCCACTGGTGTTGTGTAGTGTGAAGTCAAGAGAAATCAGGGGAAGGAACCCATACCCTCTGATGCTGTGTACTGTGAAGCCAAGAGAGATCAGGGGAAGGAAGCCATACCCTCTGATGTTGTGTACCGTGAAGCCAAGAGGGATCAGGGGAAGGAAGCCATACCCTCTGGTGTTGTGTACCGTGAAGCCATGAGGGATCAGGGGAAGGAAGCCATACCCTCTGATGTTGTGTGAAGCCAAGAGAGATCAGGGGAAGGAACCCATACGCTCTGATGTTGTCTACTGTGAAGCCAAGCAGAAGAATGCCAGGAAAATGTAGTCATTCCCCTAGCACTGTGAACATGTTGATAATCAGATACCTGAAGAAGGGAGACACTCTCCAGGAACCCAATAGTGAAGAAAACTGTGGTCAATAAGGAATGATGTTTGAGTTTTCATTTACTTGGACATTATGACCGAATCCTTAGTTCCTTAGTTGATGCAGAGAAACCCCTCTTAGAGTTAGGGAGAGATAAGTATCCTCTTTAGTTTCACTAAATAAACCTTTATGCCAACAATCATGGCACCTGTGTGTCAGTCTCCTCCTTCGGCACCCTTGCATATTGTAATAAAAATGTCTTACCAGGTCTGCCTTCAGGCACTCGATTTATAAGCACTCTGTGCATCCTTCACTGGAGTCCTGTTAAAAACAAGCATTAGCAAAGCCAATACTTTTGGCTTGTGTACAGGTATTAGGCATTTGTCAGGCATTACCATTAGCTTCCCGGGTACATGCACCATTTTGCACCTACTACCATCAATGGCCCATTAATACCACTACGGCTGCGCCTGGCAAGTGCCTTTCCCATGCTTACACAAAAGCCCAAACTGTTGGCAATGCTTGTTTTGTGTGCTTTCCAGAAGCTCAACTTGTCCAAAACCAGTGGTCGAAGTGTATGAAAAGAAGTAGTGGAACTACGCTCCCTGCTGGCCTGTCCCTGCTCCCCACAAACCCCATCACCACGTCCCCTCCCACACACAATACACGCCCCAAACACTTGCACCTGCTGTTTAAGGGAACGTTCAGTGCACTGCAATGAAAGTACAAGTTTCAACTTCTTCCTACACTTTTATTTTAAAATGAAAACATTCCGGAACGGTTTCTTTTTAAAATAAAAGTATAAGAGCTGTAAAAGGTAATTAAAAAAAGTAGAGGAGCACAGCTCCCGACCGCTCCCGCTCACTTCGACCACTGTCCAAAACCAATTAGTGATTAGAAAGAAATCCCTAAACAAGGAGAACTGCTTACTACTTAACATTTCTCAAGCCCTTGTCAAGCAGGTGGAATGTTCAAATAACAGTAGTTCACAGGCAGTGATCAGAGTTTTTCTCCTAACAAGCAGTATATGTATTCTTTAAGAATTGAGTAAATGCCTATGAAATGTTCACTGACTGTTTACTAATTAGCATTTATTAAACAGTTACCAAAATGTTTGTTAAAATAACTAAATGATATGGTCTTATTAAATGGCTACTTACCCGGCCCTTTCTAAAAAAAAAAAACAGTTGATAAGCAGCCTTAAGCATTTGCTTGACCTTTACAAATCAGCATATAAGAATGAGGCGCAATTACAGCCGAGCGGAAATAGCGTTACTGCCGGGTCGTGCTGCGGAATAGCACTGCATCACAACCTGGCGTGAATGCACCCCGACTCTGGCGGTAACGCTATTAGCGCCCAATGAGAATTGTGGCGAAATGAGGGCTACCGCCAAGAAAGCAGCATCAATAGCGTTACAGCCAGCGATCCTGACATGGAGGTTCGAGGACATGGAGCGCAGATAGCAGGAGATGGAGGAGATTGGCCACATGCATTGCACCCACCTGCAGGCCATTAGGGACAGCATCCAGGGGGCCACCCGCAGGGTTGTGCCTTCCATGGCGCATAACAGGGCCGAAACAACAGCAAACATGTCTGCCCTGACACTGTATACCCAATGGGTCAGGGAAATGACAGAAGGCGTATCTGCACAGGTAGAGGCCATCCAGCAGAGCACAGAGGCGCAAAGCCAGCAAAACATGGGGATAGGCTCCATCCCATCCACCTCAGTCACACCTACAGTGGGGTCACAGCAGGGCACGCTGCGGAGAACGTCACAACGCCTCCTGCGCCCTAGATCACCAGAGGCTGGGGAGAGGCCACGATTGTGAAGGACTCTGGGACACTGATTGCCATGAGTGGCAACGCTGGGAAGTTAGTGGTGGGAGGGGGGATTGTGTGATGGGGAGTTGGTGGTGGGAGGGGGAGAGGGGATTGTGTGATGGGGAGTTTGTGGGGGAGGGGGATTGTGTGATGGGAATTTGGTGGTGGGAGGGGGGATAGTTGGGGCACTTGATTACATAAACATCTTTTCACTACATCCATGCGAGGACATTCCTGATTGTTTAATTGTCCTGTTTATTGTTTGGGTGGTGTCGCACAGTTGTGCATGGCTTGTGCCATGTGTAGGCGTCAAAAGAATGTGTCCATCAGTCCCTGGCGTGCCATCCCTCACGTCATCTCTGGAAATGCATGCATTTGCCCCAGCCTGCGCTTCCTCATACTCTGGGGGTGGCATGTCCATGTCTGGGGGTAGTGGGTAATTTCTCCTTCAGCAGATGTTGTACAGCATGGCACAAAAATGCACAATGTGTCCAACTGTGTCTTGAGCGTACATCAAGTCTCCACCAATGCCGTCAAGGTAGCGGAAACGTGTCTTCAGGGGGCCAGTGTTACGCTCGATGCACACACGGGTCCTACAGTGAATGAGGTTGTAGGAAATATCCTGCAGTGTTTGTGGATCACGCACAGGGGTCATTGACCAGGGCAGTTGTGGGGATCCAGAGTCACCAGCATGGGGGGAGGCACAGGCATTAGACACGGGGTATGGTTTGGGGGTGGCCACACACTGTATCAGCTCTAATTTCTATTTGTGCATTCACATGGAGCTTCAGTTCACGGCATGAATCTATTCCATGTTTGTTCATGGGGTGTCACTCGTGTCATGCATTGTTGGTGCAAGTTCCCTTGCAGCAGATGTTACGTAAGGTGTCTGTCAGTGACATGGGCAGCGGACATGGTGGCTGTCATGTGGCAGTGTATTTCCACCATGCATGTGGCATGCAGGGGACCTCATGGGCCCTCCCGGGGCATGTGGTGCAAACAGGTGGGCATTGTGGGCTGGCCACACATGGGTGCGTGGCTGTGATACTGGCAGGGTTTTTGTTGTGTGGGGCAATGTGCCCCTTGGTCAGCATTGATCTGGTTGGTGCATGTTGCATTGTGGTACCTGTGGTCATGTTGGTGGATATGGTTACTGCTGTATGTGTACTATTGTGTCTCCATGCAGGTAAGTCAGACATGTGCATGCTCCCTGGCCTGTTCTATGATGATGGTGCCGGAGGGGGCGAGGCACAGATTTCACATTCACTTCTCATGCCATCCTTTGTGTAGTCATTTGCATCCTCCCCTCATCGCTCATTTGGGCATATGCTTCATGTGTGCTGGCTTTTCTACTCACCCACTGTCCCAGTACATTGTCCTCTGTGCCTCTCCATGCACCCTGTTCCATATGGCCATGGCACCGTGGGTGGAACCAGGGTAGAGGGCACAGCAGTGGGTGAGGTACAGGTTGGGGTTGCAGGTCACCTGCACATTCAGGGAGTGGTTGTACTTGCGGTTTCGGTACACTGCTTTGTGGGCCTGGGGGGCCACAAGCACAGCATGGGTACTGTCCAGGGCAGCAATCACAATTTGAAAAGGCATGGTACAGTGCCTTCATGGCATTGACCTAGCCTGGTCTGGCAGGCAGTGGGGTGTAGCGTTGCACTTGCCGCAGGAGGGCTTCAAGCACCCAGCCCAACACTGCACAGGATGTGGGCTGTGCCATGCCATGCATCATGGCCACAGAGTGCTGAAAGGTGCCAGTTCCATGGAATTGTAGGACAGACACTAGCTTCAGCAGTGGGGGCACAGCTGTCCGAATGTTGATCCTGCTCACTATTTTGTCCTGTATTGTGGTGGGCAGCTCCGTTCTGGTCTCACTGTTGAGGTGGTACAGGGTGACCAACTGGCTGTCGGTGAGGGTCTAACCCTGTGGATCGGTGCGCACCTTGCTTGATCTCCCATCCTCCTGCTCCTCCTCCTCCTCCCAACACCCCCTTTCCTCCCTGTGCCCTGGCCTGGTTGTCCTGCCACTCTACTTCCAAGTGCAGCATGAGCAGCTGTCTGTCCCAGCTTACAGTGGCCAGTGGCAGCATGGTGTTGGAAACAGTGTTTGGGGTAGGGGTGTGCCTTATGTAACCCTCTGGGCTGGATTGGGATCACATGTAGCTTCATTTCAGGCACCTGTGTTCATTTACCTCCAGCTAGAAGCTGGAGGTAACTGCCGTGTTTTCGGCGGTATTAGCGCCGGTTTTTGGCACTAATGCCACCAAACATGGACTTGTGATGTGGCTGTGTTTGCGTCTACTGTAGCCAGATGTAATAGTGCCAGATGTAATAGCACCGGATGTAATAGCGCCGGATGTAAAAGCGCCGGATGATTTTACAGTCGGCGGTATTAGCGCCGGCTCAAGATTCAGTGAGTGGTATTGGCGACGCTAATTCTGTTAACGCCACTTTTAAGGGTTACTGCCAGACTTGTGATGAGGCCCAATATCATTTAAATTGTTTGTGTTCTATACATGTCTGGTCTCGGTGGTAAATGATTAAATGAGGCATTCTGTAAACAGCTTCTTTAGTCAATGTAGGAATGCCTTTCATTTTGACTAGGGCAAGATTGCACATGAACCTCCATGTAGCACATATTGAAACACTTGTGTATAGGCACGTTATAAATGCCATATCATATATCATATATCATATCATATCATAGCAGCTGGCAGGGGTCAGTTACACTGGCCCCCATGACTCAAGATAATCTTTCACACCAGCACCAAAGTCAGGGCATGTTGCATTCAGTTACTCCAGCTCAAGTAGCCCCTCTGGCTGGGGAGTGAGTTTCTTTTACATTTGGACTTAATAGTAGTCCAATGAAAGCCGTTGTTACCAGCCGACAGAAAGCTACATCCCTACCTGCAGAGTCTGAGAAAGGCCTGCTCAATCCCCTGGCATTTCACGGCAAAGAGGTCCAGCTCCACAGCAGACCTTGGGCCACATTATGCGTATAGCAGTGCAGGAAAAAACAGTGGGTAATGTGGTGGTAACTCTGTAACCACTGCATTACCACACCGCCGTACTACAAGTTTAGTGGCAAAGTCGAGGATTTTACTCCATCAAAATCCTGGAGGTAAACCCTCCACCATACCGCCAAAAAACAGCAAAATTGCTTCTGGTGGAATTACTGCCAACGGTATTTCCACCAAAATCCCCAAGGAGTCCTATGCACTACAAAGAATGGGGACTAACACCACCTACCAACACTTGTAATCCCACAGTAAATCTCTGGGATCAAGTTGCAGTAATAGTAATTCTGTTTGGCAGTATTTCAGCAGATTTACCACTGAATTACCGCCAAACGTGTAATGGGGCCCCTAGTGTTCCTTCGTTTCTCCACTCAGCAGATTCACTGGGTGGATAGTCCACCCTTGAATGCAGAATCATAGAGAAAAGAAGGGGCGAGGAAGAGTCATAAAACACTGAGGTGCCCATGATGAATCATTTTAGCTGTCTGATAATGTACTTAGTAACGAAAAGGGGATTCAACTAAGGGGTTGTCATGCTTAGTACACCTCACCACAATGTTCCTGGCTAACCTTGTAACACTTTCAGATAACAAAGGTGCTTTTTAAACCAATATTTCAGAAATAAATTTGTCTGGTTACTTAAAAAGCTTTTTTTCATTTTCGGTTGCATCAGGCAAATTCAAGAACACTATACCTGTATGTGTTCTGAATGTATACATTCAACACTTTCAAGAATCTGCCCATTTGTGCTGAATTTATTTAGATTTTTGTGTAAATTCAAACTTTTTTCAATTTCTTTCACCTAAGAATAAATGTATCCTTTGATTTCTTCATTTCTTGGTAAGTTTTATTTAGATATATATTGTATACCAATTTGAAAAATAAGTTTGCAATTGAATACATTATTTCTACAGCAACAACAGCTTGAATAATTTTCAATAAGTTTATTGATTCTAAATTGCAAATTAGTAGCACAGGTTTACATGTTCTATGCAAGATAACAATGTTATCTTACTCACAGCTACACTACCTCCATAGCCTGCGTGTGTTGCACTCATAGGACTTGGGAGGATAGTCCAAGGGCAACATGCTGGCCTTGGAAGCAAGACAACATGGAGCAACAGAGGTTCGATCCCCAGGTCCGCGCTTAGAAACATCTGGGTATTAAGCGCATTCTAAATAACCAAGCTTATTATAGGTCTTCATTAATCATCATGGGCCTAATGGTGAGCTTCTTCAGGTCTAGTAATTTTATCTTTTGTTTATTTTCTTTTTGGCGATTATACAGTCTCTTGGTTATGTTACTCATGTACAATTAAATCCTGTGTATATCGCAGAATTATTCTGTCTATTTTTCTTTAGAACCACTTTGATATTTTCTCCTTATGATGTTCTTCAGTAGATTTGTTTCCTTTTAATACATTGTATTTTTGTTCTCCCTATGATTTTTCAACACCTTTGATTTTAGGTTGAGAAACTAGGGTGTTTACCGCATGTGCCGGCATTTCTGCATGGCGCAGTGAAGAAACTCACCATTAGTCTCATGATGATTAATGAGGATCTATGAGTGCAACATGCGAGGCTATTGGGGGTATTGTAGCTGTGGGAACATTGTTATATTGCATAGAACATGTAAACCTTTGCTACTGAATTGCAATTTAGAATCAATTAACTAATTGAAAATTAGTTAAGTTGTTACTGTAGAAATAAAATTTGAATTTAATTGTAAACTTCAAAAGGTTGTTTCTGTAGATTCAATCGCAAATTTATTTTTCAAATCAATATAAACTAGATATCTAAAATTACACAAATCAACAAAACTGGCTGTTGGAGTATTGTAGATGTGGGGACATTGTTATCATGCATATAACATGTACGTTACTGCTACTATATTGGATTTTAGAATCAAAGAACTAATTTAAAATGATTGAAGTTGTTACTGTAAAAACATTTTTTTTATTGAATCACAAACTTGAAGTTGATTTAAGTTGCTGGCACTGTAGAAAAAATGTTTGATTCAATTGCAAACTTATTTTTCAAATTGGTATTTTATTACACGGCCACAGGAGTGGCCGTGTAGTTATGGTTAAGTTGATGTTTCCATAGGAAGAGCCCTTTTTGGGCGGCTTATAACTCCGCTCCCTTTGGACGAATCCTCAGTAAACTGTGCAGAAAAAGTATATGGCCCACTCCGAATTTTGTTGCAAAGTTTGGTGATGTTTGGTCCAGGGGGGGCAAAGTTATAGGGGGGGTCCCAAAACATCTTTTTTTGCCATAGACTGAATGGGGGAAAATTTTGCGCACGGCTAAAGGCCAAACCGCTGGACGGATTTGCCCCAAATTTGCGGCAGGGGCTTGGTCGCGAAAGCGTGCTTTTGTAAATTTTGTGACAATCCGTCCAGTAGTTTCCTTAAAAAAGATCAAAAAGTATGTCTCTAAAAATTTGTGATATCTATGTCCGCACCGCGGTCACACTTTCCTGTTCGCTCTGTGGAGAAGATTTCAATTGGCTATTCTGTGGCGTGCTGCCCGCGACCATTTTGCGCTTTCACCGATTGGTTGTACCACAGCGTGAAGAGCTTCATAATCTTTCGATACGTCCACCATGTTTACTTTGTTTTCTGTTGTACGCGCTCATCGCCGCCAACATATATAAAGGAAGAAGACACCAATACACTTGTTACACTTATGGAACACTGTTTCGAAAGGTGACCGTTAATGAGATGTGCCAGTAGAAAGTCAAACATTGGTGTATTCTTGTTAGCACTGCCATACGGTACATGGGACTTGCTACTCATTGTACGAAATTAACTTGCTGCGTCCATGTTACAATACAAAAATAACATTACAGCGGTCAGACTGGCGTACTACAGTTTGAAATTTAAGCCAGCCACCTGCACTATTTCATACACACAGCACTTCTGCACATGTAAGGGAGTAGCGGTTCTCATGAATAGCTGCTGATATGTTGTTGCAAAATGAGAATGTATTTCCATTCAGAGTGAAGGTCACTTGATGTTCTCTTTTCAATACGAGCTCAGTACGGCCACATATTTGTTGGCACCCATAAGGGTCACTTGTTTTTTAACCTTGAGCTACAGGGAAAAAGCAGAAAGAATGCAGGGAGTAACAGTTTGAAAAACATATTGTTTGATAATGTTATGCTTCAAAAACGTTTGTAACGAACATGAAATATCAGTTCCCGAAGAGGCACTCTTCCAAATACACTACAGTCTGACTGAATTGAACGCAATGGAGGCGGTCCACATCATGTAAGTTCATATTTGACGCCTGTATACCGACATGGCATTACACTTTTAATTTCGAAAAGAAAAAAAATATTTTTGCTAATGATTTATAAGCCCTCTGTGCCGGCAAAATTTGTATTTCCCATTAGGCATAAAATGTATTTGTGCTAATGATTTACAAGTTTTCTGTGGCGTTGAAATTTTTTTTCCCATTTCGGATATTGCACATTGTCGCCTTTTGT
The DNA here is from genome assembly GCF_040938575.1 of Ambystoma mexicanum. NCBI lineage: Eukaryota > Metazoa > Chordata > Amphibia > Caudata > Ambystomatidae > Ambystoma > Ambystoma mexicanum. The sequence continues at coordinate 1,465,967,570 of NC_090931.1, read as the reverse complement.
AGGGTGCCACTGCATTCCCCCCCATGAAATTATTATTTAGTAAAAATGTTATGTACTACAACTTTGGTTTCTCCAAAGGTTGCACATTGATACATGTTTTATTTACCCTTTCCCCTTCAGCTACTTACTTCCCTATTGTTTTTGTCACAGATTGCAGCTGCTGAGTGACAGCTTTTTTAACCATCAAATGCAACTGTTCGTCACCGGTTGTCTGTGCGTCATAATTCAGTGGGATGACCGTGTTGGACCTCTATGTCCTTACGCTGCTGTTGCCATGAGGAGTAACATTCCATCCTTTCTGGTGGTGTAGATCACAACGATTGACGTCGTCTTGCAAACAATGTGTGAGAAAAACGACTACTGTGCCGGCAACGCTTACTTTTTCTGTGTGAAAACAACAACGTGGCCATTACCATTAACATTTTCATTGTCGACCAAAGAGACAAACTTACTACTTCTATGGAAATGTGAATAGGGCAATCATTTCACACACTTTATTGTGAAACAAACCTACTTTACTAATTGCATAGGGCGATGCTTTCGCTCAGTTTATTGGGAAATAAAACTACTTTACTAATTCTTAAATGTTAGTGTTTTTTTTACAAATTTACTCTCCTATTTCAAAATGTGGTGTGCTACGTTGCAGGTCATAATGTGTTCTTTTGTAGGTGATGCATCACAGCACGTAAGTCCTTATGGACGCATTTGTTTACGCTGCCAAGGAACGTTATGGAGAAAGGTATTGCATACCACTTGCTTTGGTTACGGGAGGGTCAGGCCCATTTCATATGTTTTTGCACCGTCAGGCCAATTTCTGTCACCCTTAGGCCAGTTTCTGTCACCCAGATGCCCCATTAACCAACATTAGTTCAGAATGATTAGTATCTTTCTAAAAGAGGAAAAATGAGGTAAGGTCCACTGAAAGTGTTTGCTGTACAGAAATGTTTGTAAAATAATACATGGTTACACCCTCCCAATACACATATCTTCACACCTTTCGACCTGTGCCACTTATGAAATTATGTGCCGAAAGGTGAGTGGTAATGGTGTTGCTTGCAGTATTTCTGACGTGATTGCGCTTGCCATCACAGAGTTTGTTGGGATTTTGTGCAGACGTAAGAAGACTACTCCTTTGCATTTTGTACGTACATTTTTAAAGAAAGAAATTACTGCATGTACAACACATGTATGTAAAGGTCATTGACAACGACCGAAAAGCTTTGTCTTGTGCATGTGGCAGTGTTTTGATATTTAACAAGTGTAGTCATGTACATAACAAATCAACGGTACAGCTTCTGTCTCTGAGGGGTAAGCTCTATGTATGGTTTGTGGCCACAATGTCGGGGGTGTGGGTGCTGGCCATTACTGGAAGGGACAGAACATTGCATTGAAGTCGCCATGTCCACCAGGGATTGGCTTTCTGGTAAAGCTCTTGCTCATAACGACACATTTCTCAAGGAACAAAAATGCGGTGCTGCCATTACGATCACACGGTTTAATTTTTGCTTTCTGCAGACTGTACTGCAAAGCAAAGAAGGGTTTCTATCCAACACTCGTCTTCCCTTTCTATGGTGACCATCTTGGAAGAGGATTTGTTTTCTTTAGCCGGGAACGCCAGAGGGGTTCCGTTTGAAGACAAAAAATCCTCTTTTTTGGTACCACGGGTTACTGCTGGAAAATCTCGATTGCTAATTGCATTCATCCCCCATTTTTTGGGGAGGAATGGGGGTTACTGATCCAGAGACGTCGGTATGCACTCTTGCTTCTATTGTACTGCAAACTTGCACTGTGCAGTTCTGCGCCGGAAATTTTGCAGTTAGAAGTTCCTACAAGAATATACAATGTACTTCCGCACTATCAACCAGTCACACATGTTATTGTGAAGTGTGTATGAGTTTTCGAACACGCCCCTATGCTGTGCGCCAGCATATGATAATGTGGAATTCTTCGGAAGGTGGGCAGTTACTTCAAATGTTCATTTACAGTAGTATGCTTATGTGTTACTATTTGAACCCTGATAAATGTAGTAGAAACATTTTGTTAAAGTAATGTTATGCTTCAATTACACTACTAAAAACAAATGGAATTCAGTGAAAAAAACTTTGTTAAAGGGATGTTATGGTTAAGTTGACCTACCAAAAACCTGTGCACTTCACTAAAAAAAAATTTCCAGCCTGCCATTACGGTTCACATTACAACCTAAAAACCCTTGAAATTCGCCAGTTATGGTAGGATAAGCACCCACTCCTGCCATTAGCACTGTGCACTGCTACCACTATCCCCAAGAACATGAAGGATGCCATTACAAATGTCATCTTTGATGTTGTGGGTGTTAGACTTAGCAATGCACGTAGGTGGTGCGAGTTATGGTTGTTTAGCGTCCCATATGTAGGGATTGTGAATTGTTTTTCGGTTTTACTGTGAACTATAACGGCCCAGTAACAAAGTTGATATATATATATATATCAGTGAAGAAAAACAAAGGGGCGAAACATGTCATGTCGTCAGTGGTGTCATCAATGACATTTGTCCCCTTAACAAAGTTTTTTTTGTAGTGAATATATATATATATATATATATATATATATATATATATATAATATAATACAAACCAAACGAAGAAATCAAAAAATCAAAGGATACATTTATTCTTATGTGAAATAAATTGAAAACGTTTTAATTTAACAAAAATAGAATAAGATTTCCCACAAATGGCCAATTCTTGAAATTGTTTACCCTTGTAACACCAAAAACATCAAGAAAGACATGGGCAACAATAAGTGGGGGATCATACCCAGAAGCAAAGGTTTGTGATATACATGAAAACATAAACGTGGATTCGCAGGTATACAATTAATAACAATCCTGCTTAAGCTAAATAACAAAATTAATAAGGTGCTAAATCCAAAGAGCAACACAGAATACAGAATCACATTTTATTACTAATTTCATTATAAAATCAATAAAAAACATACATAATATTTCAACAAAGTGACTTGTACATTATAGCATCATTAAGTGCTTCCAAGTATATTGTCCTAAAAACAGAAAACAGAGAACCTAGGCACCAGAAAAGAATTAATGCCCAAAACACCAAATAACATTTGGGAGCAGGTAAAAGTTCACAATCGTGCTCACCTAAAGAGGTCTTACAATACCAAAGCTACTACAGTGTTTCTTGTATAAACATAAATGTTAGACTACGGTAACTGCTAATCATTGCAGTAAACAATAAGCCCGCATGTTTCGTTCTTTTCCATGTATTGATAGAGATGGCAGAACTTCTTCAAGGGACCAATAAAGCGTGGCAAACAGAAGTTCTCAAAGATATGTGTTCTTCCTTGACAAAGGACAATGCAGAAAAACTATTTAAGTCCTATGGTCTCTCACCACCGGATTCGCATGTGTACAATGTCGGTGTGGCAAGTGTCTTATCAGTAGACATATACTACTAATGGGAACCGGACACCAATATTCTTCCGAGCGGCCTTAGTAACTATCACTCTAAAATAAAGCAGCTTAGATTGAATGGTTGCATGAATGCTCGATTCTGTCAGCCGATACCGTGTACAAAGTCAGCCTGGCAGAAAAATCGCTGTGTGTACCGAAACGGACTGACCCTTGTAACACACCAGACATAGGTAAAAGCGTACTTTCCCTCCATGGCTAATAAAAAAAGACAGACCATGGGGAAGATACTAGCAGGACGTTCTTAATCCAGATACTTTTATCTTCGTCCAACAACAGAGGCTACTGTGGGAGAAGATGCTGCTTAATTACAAATAATCCAGGGGTGGTAGAGGGGAAGAGGTATCAGCAGCCCTTCCTCGAGGACACAATTCCTTACCTTCAAAAGTTTGAAGACTCAGAGAAAGGGGGAAAAAGCATCCTTGCAATTTTACCTAGTGGAAGATCAGAAATCAGACCAATACAGAACTTTTTCCCTTCCAGTACCCAGCTGCTAACAGAGACCCAGCAAGGACCCAAAGAGATGATTGTGACTGTCACATAACACAATAAAAATAACCACTTCAAACAGCTGCAAACACCTTGTAGATTAGTAAACATCCCACTCCTGGGTATCCAGTTAATAAAGAGATCGGGGACATTCATTCTCTGTAAAGCTGAGGAGGAATGGCCCGGAATACATAGGAGACGATTCTGACAGTATCAGAACTCAACAATAATAACACCTGTAAACAGCGCGAACACAGATTAGTAAACATCCCACTAATACAGAGGTGGGGGGCATTCATTCCCTATAACGCTGAGGAGGAGAGGATTATGACTGTATACGAACAAAGCAATAATACCTTCTGTGAACAGCCGCAAACACTTTACAGATTAGTAAATATCCCACTCCTGGGTATCCAGTTAATAATGAGGCTGGGGGCATTCATTCTCTGAGAAGGAGTGACCCCGGATAGATAGGAGAGCAGTCTGACTGTATCAGAACGAAACAATAATAACCACTGTGAACAGCCGTAGAAACCTTGCAGATTAGTAAACACTCCACTCCTGGGTATCCAGTTAATAATGAGGCTGGGGGCATCCATTCACTGTACAGCTGAGGAGGAGTGGCCCGGGATAGATAGGAGAGGATTCTGACGGTAGCAGAGCAAAACAATAATAACCACTGGGAAGAGCCGTAGACCCTTGCAGATTAGTAAACACCCCACTCTTGGGTATCCAGTTAATAAAGAGGCTGGGAGCAATCATTCCCTATCATGCTGAGGAGGAGTGGCCCGGGATAGATAGGAGAGGATTCTGATTGTAGCAGAGCAAAACAATAATAACCACTGTGAACAGCCATAGAAACCTTGCAGATTAGTAAACACCCCACTCTTGGGTATCCAGTTTATAAACAGGCTGGGGCCGTTCATTCTCTGTAAAGCTGAGAAGGAGTAGCCTAGGATCCAGTTAATAAAGAGGCTGGGGGTATTAGTTCACTTTACCAGTGGAAGGAGTGTCCCTTGAGAGGTGGAAACTTGTTAGAGACCAGTAGGGAATCTTTCAAAAACCCAAGGTCGTGGGCCAGGAATCTGTCAGGATTAGGGGCTGGCAAGGGCGAAAGAGACGTCAAAAAATGCAAATATGAACAAGAAACTACAATTCCAATGAACACTTGGGAGAGACTAGTATTTCACTGCCGTGCGCGCGTGTGACCAGCTGCTGTGAATTAAGAACGGTTTATTAAGGCCACGCGGCGCACGGCAGGTGTGGCTTATTGTGGGTGTACGCGGAGCTCCATGCCGGAGCGATTCTCAACGGCAGAGACGATGGCGGCGAGCGGTTTTCCAGGCGTTCCAAGGTCCCGTCAATGACCGCTGTGAAGTGCTGTGTTCTCGAGCATCCGGGACGGCTTCCGAGCCTCACTGACTTCGGATAAGTGTTTATTGCAAATTATGGTTACCCAATTGCATGAGTTCTTTGGTCTACGTATCACGAACATTGATTCTTGAAAGGCTAGGGTGCGGAGAGGTGGCCATATACTCCGCAATGTTGAATCACAAGGGCATTTTCAAATGAACACTATTTAGGAAAAACTACGCCCTGGTATACAATGTTTTCTTGATGACTTTTAGACATCCGTCCTCCTTCAAACAGCATATAAGGTTATCTGCTGACACGAGAAATTACCGCCCTAGAGGTTTATATCTGGCAGCAGGAAAATCAGGTTCCACGCGTAGAAGTGTATTCTATGTTATTGTGATACATGTTTGCATTCTGCTAGCCCGAATGGGCCATGTGTTATGTCCTTCATAAGGGAGAGTTTCTCCATTGTATGTGCCATACTGCTTGCTTTATGTATTGTTTATGTCAATGTGCACTGTGGTACATGTATTAAGATGTGCTAAGGTGTTCAAAAGTGTGTTGGAGGCATGTCAGGTTCAGGAAACTAGGCAGATTAGTAGTGTAGGGTTTTTTCCTGTTGCTTCCCTCAACCTATCCACTCTAGGATTACCTTCAACCTCTTTCCGGTTTCCCTGTAATCCCCTACCCTGTCCACAACCTCTTCCTAACCCTCTTCCCCCCACTGGCTGCCACGCGGTGTCCTGTTTACTCTATATCAGGCACCTGTGCCAACCACGGTGGGAGGGTCGACTTCATTCGGCTTCTGTGGTTCGGGGGAGAGTGTCGACCGCTCTTCCCTTATTGGTTGTATATATCTTGACATAATAAGACACCACCAAATTGGGATACTTACAACTACCCAAGCCAAATGGAAGCGACTCCTCCGCCTTTGGCCGATGTGCTGAAGGCATTACAGGATATCCAGTTGGAATTAACTCAGGCGAGACAAGAATCTGATATGCTAAGACAACAAGTGCAAGGTTTGGTAACACAGAGAACGCCATTAGATGGGGCTAGTAATAGAACTACGGGTGCCTCTTCTAGTCGGAACCCTACAATCATCGTTCAACCCCCTAGCAATGTACCACTGGCTGCGCCAGAAAGGTTTGCGGGGATCCACGAAAATATATGATGTTCATTACACAATGCAGGTTACATTTTTTGTGTAAACCAGCTGCGTTTGAGATGATCCAAGCTTGGACAGCATTTTACATTTCATACCTGACAGGAGACACAGCGGCCTGGGCTATGCCATTGGTGCAGAAAGCTGATCCTCTGCTGTATAACTGGGATGGGTTCGTGCCAGAGTTTGGAAGGCTATTTGATCGACGAGAGGTGTTGTTAGCACAGGATAAGGAGTTACTGGGTCTAAAACAAGGAACGAGGGACTTGGTAACATATGTAACCCAATTTAACAGATTAATAATAGAAACTGAATGGCCGGTGGCTAAACAGACAGTGTTATTCTACCAGGGGTTGCGGGAGGAACTTAAAGATGCAATTGCTCAAGTGAAACCTCAACCCAAAACATGTACGGCCATAATAGATTTAGCATTAAGGTTAGATCATCGTATGAATGAGCGAAAGGGTGATAAAAAAGACCAGAAGCAGCACCTTTTGTGAGATTGGACAGGAGTAGAGGAAGGACAAGTGAGGTGGAACCAATGCAAATTGAAAGTGTACGAGGTCCTTTGTCAGCAGGGGAGAAAGAGATGTGTAAGGCCAACAAGTTATGTTTGTATTGTGGACAGGCCGGACATTTTATACGTACATGTCCCAATACTCCTCAGAGAAGTGGTGAGAAAAATTCAAAGAAGGCAGTCAAAGAGATGGGCCAGCCGTAGGGGGAACACAGGTGTCAGGCCCTTTGGATTTGAGATTCCCAAAATGGATCGCAAATACGGTGGGGGGTACAACTTCTCACTTATATATTTTGGTGACGCTATGTTTTGCCCTAACTAAACAAGAAGTCATGGCTATGGTTGATTCAGGGGCTACAGGTAATTTTGTAGACATTTCATTGGCTAAAGAGTTAGAATTACCATTAGTGGACAAGAAACAAGCTGAAGGAGTTCAGTCAGTGGATGGCTCTCCTCTAATATCAGGGCCCATACGGAAGCAGACAGAGACCTTAGAAATGATCTGTGTGGGGGGTCATCAGGAGGAGATTTCATTTGATTTAATAGCTGCACCCCAGTTTGGATTGATTTTGGGAATACCATGGTTGAGATTACACAATCCCCGGATTGATTGGAAAAAACAAACAGTGAAGTTTGATGATGTAAGATGTCAGGAACACACATTATCGGAAACAGGTCCCACAGCATTGTTAATTGAGAAGGACATAGGAATTCAGGCAGTGGGAGCTGTAGTGGGAGGGGTTCCCTCACCTTACCAGGAATTTGAGCAGGTGTTCGACAAAAGAATAGCGGAACAGTTACCCCCTCATAGGACATATGACTGTGTTATCGATCTGGAGGAAGGAGCAAAATTACCCTGCAGCAGAATTTATGCTCTCACAGAAAAGGAAAATGAGCATTTACGAGAGTATCTAGATGAGATGTTGGCTAAGGGATTCATTAGACACTCTACTTCCCCTGTGTCTTCGCCATTATTTTTTGTGCCTAAAAAGGAAGGTACTTTACGTACTTGCATTAATTATCGGGCATTAAATAAGGTAACCATCAAGAACAGATTTCCTTTGCCCCTAATTTCTGTTTTGTTAGATCAGGTAAAAAACGCAAAAGTTTATACCAAATTAGATTTAAGGGGAGCTTACTACGTAATACGAGTAAAAGAGGGTGATGAATGGAAGACGGCATTCAGAACTAAATTTGGACTCTTTGAGTATCAGGTGATGCCGTTTGGGTTATGTAATGCTCCCGCAGCTTTTCAGTTTTTTATGCAAGAGGTATTGCATGAGTTTATTGATATTTTCGTCATAGTATACATTGACGACATTTTGATTTATTCAGAGTCTCCAGAGCAACATTTGAATCATGTAAGGTCAGTCTTGAAGAGACTACAAGAATATCAATTGTGTGTGAAACTTGAGAAATGTGCTTTTCAGGTGAGACAAGTGGAGTTTTTGGGTCTTATACTGACTAACAATGGAATAGTAATGGATCCTAAAAAAGTCCAGGCGGTTGCTCCCCGGCCTTCTCCACAGTGCATAAAAGACATACAATCCTTCTTAGGGTTTGCCAATTTTTATCGGCGCTTTATTAGTAATTTCTCCAATATTGTCACTCCTATTACACAACTATTGAAAAAAGCGGTGCTGTTTAAATGGAATGAGGAGGCAGAGGCAGCTTTTCAGCACTTAAAAACAGCTTTTACCACGGCTCCTGTGTTAAGACATCCCAATTCAGATAGAGCGTTCCAGGTGGAAACGGATGCTAGTAATGTGGCGGTAGGAGCAATTTTATCCCAGAAGGATGAGAAGGGTATATTGCACCCTGTGGCATTTTTCTCAAAAAAGTTGACAGAATGTGAACAAAATTACTCCATCACTGATAAAGAGTTGTTGGCTATCCGATTAGCATTTTTGAAGTGGAGACATTATTTACTGGGGGTTAGGCATCAGGTAGTGGTGGTTACAGATCACAAGAACCTACAGTATTTTAAAACAGCCCATTCACTGAGCCCTCGACAGTTACGGTGGTCTCAGTACTTCAATGAGTTTGATTTTGTAGTTACCTTCAGCCCAGGCAGTAAGAATGGGAAGGCAGATGCTTTATCAAGACAACAGAATTTGGATAACATAGTGGGTGAAACTAAGACCATCATTTCACCGGAAAGAATAATTGGTGCTATCACAAACCAGGTCATTGAAGAAGTCAAAAAGGCATTACCTTTCAGGAAGATGCAAGAGTGGAAAGAGAGTCATGTGGCAAGAACAGTGCGTGCCCTATCATAAGGGTATTTACCTACTAAGGATTTACAGAATAAAGCCTTATACTGGTGTCACAAGTCTCCATTAGCGGGACACGCTGGTTTGAGAAAAATGCAAGATATGTTAGACAAATACTTCTGGTGGCCAACCTTAAGACAAGACATGGAAAGGTATTTGGGGTTGTGTGAGAATTGTGCACGTAACAAAGCGGAGCATGTGAAGAAAAAGGGGTTGTTACAACCGTTACCAACTCCAGCACAACCATGGACGAACATCTCTATGGACTTTATTACAGATTTACCCACTGATAATGAATTTGACACCATCTGGGTGGTGGCAGATTTCTTTTCCAAACAAGCTCATTTTGTTCCGTGTATGGGTATACCAGGAGCTGGGTGGTTGGCAGAATTATTTCTGCAGCATGTGGTACGATTGCATGGATTACCAAAGAGCATTGTGTCAGATAGAGGTTCACAATTTACTTCCAAATTTTGGCGTGCCTTTTGTCAGATGCTGGGAATCAAGTGTGTGCTTTCCACCAGCTATCACCCCCAAACAGATGGACAGACAGAACGGGTGAACCAGACACTGGAGCAATATCTAAGAGGGTACTTGGGAGATGGCAGAGAATCCTGGGTACAGGCCTTATGGTTGGCAGAGTTCACCTATAACAATACGTATCATACTTCTTTGGGAATGGCACCCAATGAATGCTTACATGGTCAAGTACAAAATATGATACCAGAACACTTGCCTGAAGTAACACATATGCCCGCATTACAGGAGCATAAACAGTTGCTTCTGAAGGTCAGGCGAAAGGCACGGGAACATTTGGAACAAGCAAAGGAACAATACAAAATTCAGGCAGACAAACACAGGCAGGAAGGCCCCAAATTTGAAGTCGGAGATAGAGTGTGGTTATCAACACGAAACTTAGCCTTGATTGGATCAAGGAAATTTTCACCTCGTTTCATTGGGCCATATGAAATTATTAAATGTATTTCTACCACTGCTATGAAATTACGTTTGCCTAAATCATTATCCATCCACCCGGTGTTCCATGTTTCTTTACTTAAACCCGCAGCTCCGGGGATGACCACTAAAAGACCACCGGCGATCATAAAGGATGGGCAGAAGGAGTACGAAGTGAACAAGATTTTGGATGTCAAGAGGAGAAGTAAACGACTGTGGTATCTGGTTCAGTGGAAGGGCTATGGCCCTGAGGATTGTTCTTGGGAACCAGTGGAGGCGATCTATGCTCCCAGGTTAATTCAACAATTTCATCAACGTTATCCAGATAAACCACGGCTTGGGAAGGGCCCTGAGAGAGGAGGTAATGTCAGGATTAGGGGCTGGCAAGGGCGAAAGAGACCTCAAAAAATGCAAATATGAACAAGAAACTACAATTCCCATGAACACTTGGGAGAGACTGGTAGTTCACTGCTGTGCGCGCGTGTGACCAGCTGATGTGAATTAAGAACGGTTTATTAAGGCCATGCGGCGCATGGCAGGTGTGGCTTATTGTGGGTGTACGCGGAGCTCCATGCCGGAGCGATTCTCAACGGCAGAGACAACGGCGGCGGGGGCGAGCGGTTTTCCAGGCGTTCCAAGGTCCCGTCAATGACCGCTGTGAAGTGCTGTGTTCTCCAGCGTCCGGGACGGCTTCCGAGCCTCCCGGACTTCAGATAAGTGTTTATTGCAAATTATGGTTACCCAGTTGCATGAGTTCTTTGGTCTACGTATCACGAACATTGATTCTTGAAAGGGTAGGGTGCGGAGAGGTGGCCATATACTCCGCAATGTTGAATCACGAGGGCATTTTCAAATGAACACTATTTAGGAAAAACTATGCGCTGGAATACAATGTTTTCTTGAGGACTTTTAGACATCCGCCCTCCTTCAAACAACATATAAGGTTATCTGCTGACTCGAGAAATTACCGCGCTAGAGTTTTATATCTGGCAGCAGGAAAAACAGGTCCCACGCGTAGAAGTGTATTCAATGTTATTGTGATACATGTTTGCATTCTGCTAGCCCGAATAGGCCATGTGTTATGTCCTTCATAAGGGAGAGTTTCTCCATTGTATGTGCCATACTGCTTGCTTTATGTATTGTTTATGTCAATGTGCACTGTGGTACATATATTAAGATGTGCTAAGGTGTTCACAAGTGTGTTGGAGGCATGTCAGGTTCAGGAAACTAGGCAGGTTAGTAGTGTAGGGTTTTTTCCTGTTGCTTCCCTCAACCTATCCACTCTAGGATTACCTTCAACCTCTTTTCGGTTTCCCTGTAATCCCCTACCCTGTCCACAACCTCTTCCTAACCCTCTTCCCCCCACTGGCTGCCACGTGGTGTCCTGTTTACTCTATATCAGGCACCTGTGCCAACCACGGTGGGAGGGTCGACTTCATTCGGCTTCTGTGGTTCGGGGGAGAGTGTCGACCGCTCTTCCCTTATTGGTTGTATATATCTTGACAGAATCCCTGCAAAGCCATTCATGATTCCATGTCAAGACTGGAGGCGAGCATTATGCCTCAACTTCTTTTATTCTCTCTTCAGCAGTTTTAAACTTTACAAACATGTTCTGTTGTAAGGACTGCAACCTGTGGTTTTGGACTACAACTCCCACCAACCCCAAGCCAACATAGTCAATGAAGTTGTAATCAAAGACCCCAAAGCCTGCAGAGGAAGAGGACACTCACCAAGTCCCCCGAGAACCGACTCTCCGTATGGATGATACCACGCCAGGCCCTCCTCAAGGGGAAGGAACGGAAATATCCCATCCTCGCTACCATCTGAGGGAAAAGCCGAGATCGACTCGTCTCCATGGGTATGTCGTGCAGGGTGTGTACCACTGAGGGGGCAAAGCAGGCCGACGCTCTTAAGAGACTAGAATAGACTGAAATACGTTTTGAAGTTCTACATGTTATTGAAAGAAAAAAAAAGAGACAGTGGGACTTGTAGTTTTCTGATAGTTTTAAACAAGAAAAGAAAAGGATGGAAAGGAAAGTTACCTTTTCAGTTTTCTTATGTTTAAAGTTTTGAGCCCATTTTGTTCATTGCTTCTCTTGAGTCCTTTACATTCGGTAGGGATTTAAGGTCTCCTACAGCCTTTTTCTATTCTCCATGCTGGTCAAGATTTCCTGTGCCCTTCATCTGTTCCCCTCCTGTCGCTGCAATGGGGTCGTCATGCGATCACTGGTGCACTGTACGGGCAGTTGCTAAAGGTCGAATGTGTCAGCAAGGCTCAAGTGCTGCCACAGGAGAAGATCCTGCCTGGCTCTCTAGGGGATCCTGGCAGGGTATCACTAATGATCCCTATGCTTCTCTCTATGCCTTTGCTAGACCTAACCCTGCTCATTGCCCCAACACAAGTTCATTCTTGCCACCGTGAATCCAACACCTTCAGCTCAGTGTCTTTTTCGTATCACCTGTTGCGTGCTAGACGTGCCTTCTCTGACCTTTCAATTATGACTGCCCTCTTCCTGTTCTTTTCCCCCTACCACCTCCTGGTGTTCACCAATCTCGTCCTGCTATCTGACTCCTACCACCTCCTCCTGGTGTTCACCAATTGCCTCCTGCTTCCTCATTCCTACCACCTCCTCCAGGTGTTCACCAATCTCCTCCAGCTGTTTCTCCTGCCACCTCATCCTGGTGTTCACCAATCTCCTACTGCTGTCTGACTCCTACCACCTTCTGGTTTTCACCAATCTCCTCCTGCTGTCGGACTCCTACCACCTTCTGGTTTTCACCAATCTCCTCCTGATGTTCTCCAAACACCGCTGTAACCTTCCCCAAAATTCGCCAACTCTTTCCACATGATTGATTGATTGATTGGTTGTTTATTTATTATGCGCTTATACACAAGCTCCTACCACCTACTCCTGGTTCTCACCAATCTCTTCCTACTGTCTGCCTTTTACCACCTTCTCCTGATGTTCACCAATCTCCTCCTGCTTTCTGACTCCTACCATCTCCTCCTGGTGTTCACAAATCTCCTCCTGCTGTTTGACTCCTACCACCTCCTCCTGGTGTTCACCAATCTCCTCCTGCTGTCTGACTCCTACCACCTCCTCATGGTTTTCACCAATCTCCCCCTGTTGTCTGACTCCTACTACCTCCTCCTGCTGTTCACCAATCTCCTGCGGGTGTCTGACTCCAACCACCTCCTCCTAGTGTTCACCAATCTCTCTCTGTCTGACTTCTACCACCTCTATCTGATGTTCACTAATCTCCTGCTGTCTGACTTCTACCACCTCCACCTCCAACTCCCCCTCCCCTCTGATCTCCAATATCCTCCTTTCTCCAAACACCGCTGTAACCTTCCCCAAAATTCACCAACTCTTTCCACATGATTGATTGATTGATTGGTTGTTTATTTATTATGCGCTTATACACAAGTGCTTCAAAGCGCAACCATGCATGGGAGGGGAAGACATAAGGAAGACAAGACAAGCGATCTTACTAAGCGTGGTACATTCAGATTATGCAGGTGCACAGAACAGGAAGTGCGTGGGTGGGGGCAATAGGGACCAAGTGCGCTCAGTCCCGTTAGAACATGGGTTAAGTGCAGAGAGATACCACTCTCATGGGTCGTAACCAAAGTGCAGTAGCGCTTCGGCAAGTGCAAGGCCCAGAGGCAAGTGCAGGAGACTGGCAAGGCAAGCTTGGGACCTGTTAGGCTCTGAAGGTATACCAGGCCACCAGTCAGCGAAACTGAGCAAAAGTAAAGGAGGGAGAGTGAGAGAGCAGAAAGAGGTGGTTAGCAGGGGAGAGTGAGAGAGAAGGAGGAGGAGAGAAGGAGGAGGCGAAGAGAAAAGTCTTGAGGAGTTTCCGGAACTTAAGGAGATCCGGCTTGTTAGGGAGAATTCTCATAAATGGCTAATTTCCCTTACCTAAAGAGTCCCTCGGCAGCTTTGCTGGATTTCTAGGATTTATTATTTTCACCTGGTAAGAGTGTGAGCTTTTTTTCACCACTCTTACATGTTTTTTGCTGTGTGTGTTTTTACCATTTGTTTGATCTTGGGCTCTGGAGCCTCACCTACTCCATGAGCACCATTTTTGTGTATGTTACACAGCACCTTTAAGATGTGCTAAGGTGTTCAAAAGTGTGTTGGAGGCATGTCAGGTTCAGGAAACTAGGCAGATTAGTAGTGTAGGGTTTTTTCCTGTTGCTTCCCTCAACCTATCCACTCTAGGATTACCTTCAACCTCTTTCCGGTTTCCCTGTAATCCCCTACCCTGTCCACAACCTCTTCCTAACCCTCTTCCCCCCACTGGCTGCCACGCGGTGTCCTGTTTACTCTATATCAGGCACCTGTGCCAACCACGGTGGGAGGGTCGACTTCATTCGGCTTCTGTGGTTCGGGGGAGAGTGTCGACCGCTCTTCCCTTATTGGTTGTATATATCTTGACATAATAAAACACCACCAAATTGGGATACTTACAACTACCCAAGCCAAATGGAAGCGACTCCTCCGCCTTTGGCCGATGTGCTGAAGGCATTACAGGATATCCAGTTGGAATTAACTCAGGCGAGACAAGAATCTGATATGCTAAGACAACAAGTGCAAGGTTTGGTAACACAGAGAACGCCATTAGATGGGGCTAGTAATAGAACTACGGGTGCCTCTTCTAGTCGGAACCCTACAATCATCGTTCAACCCCCTAGCAATGTACCACTGGCTGCGCCAGAAAGGTTTGCGGGGATCCACGAAAATATATGATGTTCATTACACAATGCAGGTTACATTTTTTGTGTAAACCAGCTGCGTTTGAGATGATCCAAGCTTGGACAGCATTTTACATTTCATACCTGACAGGAGACACAGCGGCCTGGGCTATGCCATTGGTGCAGAAAGCTGATCCTCTGCTGTATAACTGGGATGGGTTCGTGCCAGAGTTTGGAAGGCTATTTGATCGACGAGAGGTGTTGTTAGCACAGGATAAGGAGTTACTGGGTCTAAAACAAGGAACGAGGGACTTGGTAACATATGTAACCCAATTTAACAGATTAATAATAGAAACTGAATGGCCGGTGGCTAAACAGACAGTGTTATTCTACCAGGGGTTGCGGGAGGAACTTAAAGATGCAATTGCTCAAGTGAAACCTCAACCCAAAACATGTACGGCCATAATAGATTTAGCATTAAGGTTAGATCATCGTATGAATGAGCGAAAGGGTGATAAAAAAGACCAGAAGCAGCACCTTTTGTGAGATTGGACAGGAGTAGAGGAAGGACAAGTGAGGTGGAACCAATGCAAATTGAAAGTGTACGAGGTCCTTTGTCAGCAGGGGAGAAAGAGATGTGTAAGGCCAACAAGTTATGTTTGTATTGTGGACAGGCCGGACATTTTATACGTACATGTCCCAATACTCCTCAGAGAAGTGGTGAGAAAAATTCAAAGAAGGCAGTCAAAGAGATGGGCCAGCCGTAGGGGGAACACAGGTGTCAGGCCCTTTGGATTTGAGATTCCCAAAATGGATCGCAAATACGGTGGGGGGTACAACTTCTCACTTATATATTTTGGTGACGCTATGTTTTGCCCTAACTAAACAAGAAGTCATGGCTATGGTTGATTCAGGGGCTACAGGTAATTTTGTAGACATTTCATTGGCTAAAGAGTTAGAATTACCATTAGTGGACAAGAAACAAGCTGAAGGAGTTCAGTCAGTGGATGGCTCTCCTCTAATATCAGGGCCCATACGGAAGCAGACAGAGACCTTAGAAATGATCTGTGTGGGGGGTCATCAGGAGGAGATTTCATTTGATTTAATAGCTGCACCCCAGTTTGGATTGATTTTGGGAATACCATGGTTGAGATTACACAATCCCCGGATTGATTGGAAAAAACAAACAGTGAAGTTTGATGATGTAAGATGTCAGGAACACACATTATCGGAAACAGGTCCCACAGCATTGTTAATTGAGAAGGACATAGGAATTCAGGCAGTGGGAGCTGTAGTGGGAGGGGTTCCCTCACCTTACCAGGAATTTGAGCAGGTGTTCGACAAAAGAATAGCGGAACAGTTACCCCCTCATAGGACATATGACTGTGTTATCGATCTGGAGGAAGGAGCAAAATTACCCTGCAGCAGAATTTATGCTCTCACAGAAAAGGAAAATGAGCATTTACGAGAGTATCTAGATGAGATGTTGGCTAAGGGATTCATTAGACACTCTACTTCCCCTGTGTCTTCGCCATTATTTTTTGTGCCTAAAAAGGAAGGTACTTTACGTACTTGCATTAATTATCGGGCATTAAATAAGGTAACCATCAAGAACAGATTTCCTTTGCCCCTAATTTCTGTTTTGTTAGATCAGGTAAAAAACGCAAAGGTTTATACCAAATTAGATTTAAGGGGAGCTTACCACCTAATACGAGTAAAAGAGGGTGATGAATGGAAGACGGCATTCAGAACTAAATTTGGACTCTTTGAGTAGCAGGTGATGCCGTTTGGGTTATGTAATGCTCCCGCAGCTTTTCAGTTTTTTATGCAAGAGGTATTGCATGAGTTTATTGATATTTTCGTCATAGTATACATTGACGACATTTTGATTTATTCAGAGTCTCCAGAGCAACATTTGAATCATGTAAGGTCAGTCTTGAAGAGACTACAAGAATATCAATTGTGTGTGAAACTTGAGAAATGTGCTTTTCAGGTGAGACAAGTGGAGTTTTTGGGTCTTATACTGACTAAAAATGGAATAGTAATGGATCCTAAAAAAGTCCAGGCGGTTGCTCCCCGGCCTTCTCCACAGTGCATAAAAGACATACAATCCTTCTTAGGGTTTGCCAATTTTTATCGGCGCTTTATTAGTAATTTCTCCAATATTGTCACTCCTATTACACAACTATTGAAAAAAGCGGTGCAGTTTAAATGGAATGAGGAGGCAGAGGCAGCTTTTCAGCACTTAAAAACAGCTTTTACCACGGCTCCTGTGTTAAGACATCCCAATTCAGATAGAGCGTTCCAGGTGGAAACGGATGCTAGTAATGTGGCGGTAGGAGCAATTTTATCCCAGAAGGATGAGAAGGGTATATTGCACCCTGTGGCATTTTTCTCAAAAAAGTTGACAGAATGTGAACAAAATTACTCCATCACTGATAAAGAGTTGTTGGCTATACGATTAGCATTTTTGAAGTGGAGACATTATTTACTGGGGGTTAGGCATCAGGTAGTGGTGGTTACAGATCACAAGAACCTACAGTATTTTAAAACAGCCCATTCACTGAGCCCTCGACAGTTACGGTGGTCTCAGTACTTCAATGAGTTTGATTTTGTAGTTACCTTCAGCCCAGGCAGTAAGAATGGGAAGGCAGATGCTTTATCAAGACAAAAGAATTTGGATAACATAGTGGGTGAAACTAAGACCATCATTTCACCGGAAAGAATAATTGGTGCTATCACAAACCAGGTCATTGAAGAAGTCAAAAAGGCATTACCTTTCAGGAAGATGCAAGAGTGGAAAGAGAGTCATGTGGCAAGAACAGTGCGTGCCCTATCATAAGGGTATTTACCTACTAAGGATTTACAGAATAAAGCCTTATACTGGTGTCACAAGTCTCCATTAGCGGGACACGCTGGTTTGAGAAAAATGCAAGATATGTTAGACAAATACTTCTGGTGGCCAACCTTAAGACAAGACATGGAAAGGTATTTGGGGTTGTGTGAGAATTGTGCACGTAACAAAGCGGAGCATGTGAAGAAAAAGGGGTTGTTACAACCGTTACCAACTCCAGCACAACCATGGACGAACATCTCTATGGACTTTATTACAGATTTACCCACTGATAATGAATTTGACACCATCTGGGTGGTGGTAGATTTCTTTTCCAAACAAGCTCATTTTGTTCCGTGTATGGGTATACCAGGAGCTGGGTGGTTGGCAGAATTATTTCTGCAGCATGTGGTACGATTGCATGGATTACCAAAGAGCATTGTGTCAGATAGAGGTTCACAATTTACTTCCAAATTTTGGCGTGCCTTTTGTCAGATGCTGGGAATCAAGTGTGCGCTTTCCACCAGCTATCACCCCCAAACAGATGGACAGACAGAACGGGTGAACCAGACACTGGAGCAATATCTAAGAGGGTACTTGGGAGATGGCAGAGAATCCTGGGTACAGGCCTTATGGTTGGCAGAGTTCACCTATAACAATACGTATCATACTTCTTTGGGAATGGCACCCAATGAATGCTTACATGGTCAAGTACAAAATATGATACCAGAACACTTGCCTGAAGTAACACATATGCCCGCATTACAGGAGCATAAACAGTTGCTTCTGAAGGTCAGGCGAAAGGCACGGGAACATTTGGAACAAGCAAAGGAACAATACAAAATTCAGGCAGACAAACACAGGCAGGAAGGCCCCAAATTTGAAGTCGGAGATAGAGTGTGGTTATCAACACGAAACTTAGCCTTGATTGGATCAAGGAAATTTTCACCTCGTTTCATTGGGCCATATGAAATTATTAAATGTATTTCTACCACTGCTATGAAATTACGTTTGCCTAAATCATTATCCATCCACCCGGTGTTCCATGTTTCTTTACTTAAACCCGCAGCTCCGGGGATGACCACTAAAAGACCACCGGCGATCATAAAGGATGGGCAGAAGGAGTACGAAGTGAACAAGATTTTGGATGTCAAGAGGAGAAGTAAACGACTGTGGTATCTGGTTCAGTGGAAGGGCTATGGCCCTGAGGATTGTTCTTGGGAACCAGTGGAGGCGATCTATGCTCCCAGGTTAATTCAACAATTTCATCAACGTTATCCAGATAAACCACGGCTTGGGAAGGGCCCTGAGAGAGGAGGTAATGTCAGGATTAGGGGCTGGCAAGGGCGAAAGAGACCTCAAAAAATGCAAATATGAACAAGAAACTACAATTCCCATGAACACTTGGGAGAGACTGGTAGTTCACTGCTGTGCTCGCGTGTGACCAGCTGATGTGAATTAAGAACGGTTTATTAAGGCCATGCGGCGCATGGCAGGTGTGGCTTATTGTGGGTGTACGCGGAGCTCCATGCCGGAGCGATTCTCAACGGCAGAGACAACGGCGGCGGGGGCGAGCGGTTTTCCAGGCGTTCCAAGGTCCCGTCAATGACCGCTGTGAAGTGCTGTGTTCTCCAGCGTCCGGGACGGCTTCCGAGCCTCCCGGACTTCAGATAAGTGTTTATTGCAAATTATGGTTACCCAGTTGCATGAGTTCTTTGGTCTACGTATCACGAACATTGATTCTTGAAAGGGTAGGGTGCGGAGAGGTGGCCATATACTCCGCAATGTTGAATCACGAGGGCATTTTCAAATGAACACTATTTAGGAAAAACTATGCGCTGGAATACAATGTTTTCTTGAGGACTTTTAGACATCCGCCCTCCTTCAAACAACATATAAGGTTATCTGCTGACTCGAGAAATTACCGCGCTAGAGTTTTATATCTGGCAGCAGGAAAAACAGGTCCCACGCGTAGAAGTGTATTCAATGTTATTGTGATACATGTTTGCATTCTGCTAGCCCGAATAGGCCATGTGTTATGTCCTTCATAAGGGAGAGTTTCTCCATTGTATGTGCCATACTGCTTGCTTTATGTATTGTTTATGTCAATGTGCACTGTGGTACATATATTAAGATGTGCTAAGGTGTTCACAAGTGTGTTGGAGGCATGTCAGGTTCAGGAAACTAGGCAGGTTAGTAGTGTAGGGTTTTTTCCTGTTGCTTCCCTCAACCTATCCACTCTAGGATTACCTTCAACCTCTTTTCGGTTTCCCTGTAATCCCCTACCCTGTCCACAACCTCTTCCTAACCCTCTTCCCCCCACTGGCTGCCACGTGGTGTCCTGTTTACTCTATATCAGGCACCTGTGCCAACCACGGTGGCAGGGTCGACTTCATTCGGCTTCTGTGGTTCGGGGGAGAGTGTCGACCGCTCTTCCCTTATTGGTTGTATATATCTTGACAGAATCCCTGCAAAGCCATTCATGATTCCATGTCAAGACTGGAGGCGAGCATTATGCCTCAACTTCTTTTATTCTCTCTTCAGCAGTTTTAAACTTTACAAACATGTTCTGTTGTAAGGACTGCAACCTGTGGTTTTGGACTACAACTCCCACCAACCCCAAGCCAACATAGTCAATGAAGTTGTAATCAAAGACCCCAAAGCCTGCAGAGGAAGAGGACACTCACCAAGTCCCCCGAGAACCGACTCTCCGTATGGATGATACCACGCCAGGCCCTCCTCAAGGGGAAGGAACGGAAATATCCCATCCTCGCTACCATCTGAGGGAAAAGCCGAGATCGACTCGTCTCCATGGGTATGTCGTGCAGGGTGTGTACCACTGAGGGGGCAAAGCAGGCCGACGCTCTTAAGAGACTAGAATAGACTGAAATACGTTTTGAAGTTCTACATGTTATTGAAAGAAAAAAAAAGAGACAGTGGGACTTGTAGTTTTCTGATAGTTTTAAACAAGAAAAGAAAAGGATGGAAAGGAAAGTTACCTTTTCAGTTTTCTTATGTTTAAAGTGTTGAGCCCATTTTGTTCATTGCTTCTCTTGAGTCCTTTACATTCGGTAGGGATTTAAGGTCTCCTACAGCCTTTTTCTATTCTCCATGCTGGTCAAGATTTCCTGTGCCCTTCATCTGTTCCCCTCCTGTCGCTGCAATGGGGTCGTCATGCGATCACTGGTGCACTGTACGGGCAGTTGCTAAAGGTCGAATGTGTCAGCAAGGCTCAAGTGCTGCCACAGGAGAAGATCCTGCCTGGCTCTCTAGGGGATCCTGGCAGGGTATCACTAATGATCCCTATGCTTCTCTCTATGCCTTTGCTAGACCTAACCCTGCTCATTGCCCCAACACAAGTTCATTCTTGCCACCGTGAATCCAACACCTTCAGCTCAGTGTCTTTTTCGTATCACCTGTTGCGTGCTAGACGTGCCTTCTCTGACCTTTCAATTATGACTGCCCTCTTCCTGTTCTTTTCCCCCTACCACCTCCTGGTGTTCACCAATCTCGTCCTGCTATCTGACTCCTACCACCTCCTCCTGGTGTTCACCAATTGCCTCCTGCTTCCTCATTCCTACCACCTCCTCCAGGTGTTCACCAATCTCCTCCAGCTGTTTCTCCTGCCACCTCATCCTGGTGTTCACCAATCTCCTACTGCTGTCTGACTCCTACCACCTTCTGGTTTTCACCAATCTCCTCCTGCTGTCGGACTCCTACCACCTTCTGGTTTTCACCAATCTCCTCCTGATGTTCTCCAAACACCGCTGTAACCTTCCCCAAAATTCGCCAACTCTTTCCACATGATTGATTGATTGATTGGTTGTTTATTTATTATGCGCTTATACACAAGCTCCTACCACCTACTCCTGGTTCTCACCAATCTCTTCCTACTGTCTGCCTTTTACCACCTTCTCCTGATGTTCACCAATCTCCTCCTGCTTTCTGACTCCTACCATCTCCTCCTGGTGTTCACAAATCTCCTCCTGCTGTTTGACTCCTACCACCTCCTCCTGGTGTTCACCAATCTCCTCCTGCTGTCTGACTCCTACCACCTCCTCATGGTTTTCACCAATCTCCCCCTGTTGTCTGACTCCTACTACCTCCTCCTGCTGTTCACCAATCTCCTGCGGGTGTCTGACTCCAACCACCTCCTCCTGGTGTTCACCAATCTCCTTCTGTCTGACTTCTAACACCTCCTCCTGATTGTCCCCATATCCTCCTTCATCATTCCTATCACCTCATCCTGGTGTTCAGCAATCTCCTCCTGCTGTCTGACTCTTACCACCTCCTCCCAGTGTTCACTAATCTTCTCATGCTGTCTAACTCCAACCACCTCCTCCTAGTGTTCACCAATCTCTCTCTGTCTGACTTCTACCACCTCTATCTGATGTTCACTAATCTCCTGCTGTCTGACTTCTACCACCTCCACCTCCAACTCCCCCTCCCCTCTGATCTCCAATATCCTCCTTTCTCCAAACACCGCTGTAACCTTCCCCAAAATTCACCAACTCTTTCCACATGATTGATTGATTGATTGGTTGTTTATTTATTATGCGCTTATACACAAGTGCTTCAAAGCGCAACCATGCATGGGAGGGGAAGACATAAGGAAGACAAGACAAGCGATCTTACTAAGCGTGGTACATTCAGATTATGCAGGTGCACAGAACAGGAAGTGCGTGGGTGGGGGCAATAGGGACCAAGTGCGCTCAGTCCCGTTAGAACATGGGTTAAGTGCAGAGAGATACCACTCTCATGGGTCGTAACCAAAGTGCAGTAGCGCTTCGGCAAGTGCAAGGCCCAGAGGCAAGTGCAGGAGACTGGCAAGGCAAGCTTGGGACCTGTTAGGCTCTGAAGGTATACCAGGCCACCAGTCAGCGAAACTGAGCAAAAGTAAAGGAGGGAGAGTGAGAGAGCAGAAAGAGGTGGTTAGCAGGGGAGAGTGAGAGAGAAGGAGGAGGAGAGAAGGAGGAGGCGAAGAGAAAAGTCTTGAGGAGTTTCCGGAACTTAAGGAGATCCGGCTTGTTAGGGAGAATTCTCATAAATGGCTAATTTCCCTTACCTAAAGAGTCCCTCGGCAGCTTTGCTGGATTTCTAGGATTTATTATTTTCACCTGGTAAGAGTGTGAGCTTTTTTTCACCACTCTTACATGTTTTTTGCTGTGTGTGTTTTTACCATTTGTTTGATCTTGGGCTCTGGAGCCTCACCTACTCCATGAGCACCATTTTTGTGTATGTTACACAGCACCTTTAGTGCAGTGACACAGGGTTGTCTTTTAGACTTGCATTTTTCTGGGACTGACTACTGTCTCCCAGAAACATGTAAAGTTGCCATTAGCTTTATGTAGTCTCTTTAAACTACAGACCCAGTACACCCCATCAAGTTGCCATTAGCTTTATGTAGTCTCTTTAAACTACAGACCCAGTACACCCCATCTTACATGGAGTATTGGAAAGGGTTACTTCCTATCCCTTTTTGTCTGTTCCTCTTGGAGCACTGTTTCGCTCCCTTTACATCAAGACTTGGCTGGTGGCAGTGGTAACTTCCCTAACTTTTCTACCACGGTTATCTTATATAACCATGGTATTGTTTTAGGCTGTCATATTAGCCTCGAACATAAA
The DNA here is from genome assembly GCF_040938575.1 of Ambystoma mexicanum. Taxonomy (NCBI): domain Eukaryota; kingdom Metazoa; phylum Chordata; class Amphibia; order Caudata; family Ambystomatidae; genus Ambystoma; species Ambystoma mexicanum. The sequence goes on along the minus strand of NC_090931.1, from coordinate 1,465,944,191 downwards.
CCTGCTTGACCAAATACATTTTATTTTGGCTCTGGCTGGGTTTATTCGCCATTACTTTTTGCTAAAGTCTTTCTCGTGTTCTTCTCTGTGCACCAAACCGGGGTTGATTCCTTTGTTCGTCGTCTTTACGCAGGCTTCTGCACAAAAGCCCACCTTAAGGCGCCTGAAAGTCTGGGTAGGCAAGATGTGAGGGAGGGGTCTTAGGACCCCTGCCATGGGTTCCCTTGGTAACCCAAGTCGCACTCCTGTTTGATTAGCTGGGTGACTGCCCTTGCCAGGACAGCCACCCTGCTGTGTGATTGACAGCCAGGCTGAATGAATGGGGGAAAACTGCATGAAAAGCAGGTCTCTGGGACTGGAAAGGCAGAGTCGCCACTGGAACAAAAGAACCAACGAGGAGCTGATGGAAGAGGACCCCTTCAATGACTGAACCGCCCAGTGAAGCCCTGCTGCAGGTCCGAATCTTCAGAATCCGCTGACAGAGAAGATCCTCCAGGAAACCTCTTCCCTTGAGCTGGTGGGACCAACCAGTTTGCCCAAACTGCAAGCCAGGACCCCTCCTCTGGTCAAATTCGCTGTACAGAGCTACAGTGTGCTGGATAGCCAGGAAGGTCGGAGTGCACCTTTTATTTGTTGCTTTGCTCTGCTGCTGGTTTCTTCCCTGGATAGTGCAGGACCCTCCAGTCTTCCTACTTCGTGTCAGCCCGACAGTCACTTCAGGAACCGTGAGCCTGCTGGAAGTACAAGGAACGTCCACCTCAGCTACAGCTCCCTCTCTAAGGTACTGTGCAAACCCGGTTGCTCGTTTCGTTCAGCCGCGGGGAAAGTGTGTGAAATCTTTCTCCAATCTGAGGGCTTGTCCTTCTCTTCTCTTTGAACTAACTTTTCTACCACCCAACCTCGTCCAAAATCTGTGGCACGATCTTTACCGTGGGCTACCCTGAACCGTGTGATCTTGAGCAAAACACTTTTGTCCTATTGACTTTTACCCTAAGCATTTTCTACCTGATTCGATCACTGTAGTTCCTCTTGTTAAATTGTCCTGAGTACTTACCTGTTGGTGGGGTTCAATTTCTATTAACTTTGTCTTACCCTCCCTTTTAAATTGCTTGAGTGCCATTTTGTGAGCTTAACTTGTCTGGAATTTAAGGGAAGTGGTGTGGTGAAGAGTGAAATAAATGTATAAATGTATGTTCTTTTACTTGAAAACCTTGAGTAAGTGTTTGCCTGAATCATAGTAATTGCTGTCCTTTGTGTAACTATTTGATACTGCTCACTTACTCTTGAGATAAGTCTGGCTGCTCAGCCATCGCTACCACTTAACTGTGTAGTACAGGCTTGTACCAAAGTGAATTTGTACTGTCACTTGTAGTCTTAATTGTGTGTGGTGTTCCCAAAGGGTACTGCATATAATTCTGCCTAACACGGCTCAAAACAGAGAGAGGCAGGGAGGCTGTTCCAGAGGCAGACACCTGCAGTGGATAAAGATAAAGAGGGCTTGGGAAGGAGAGTATTTAGGAAGAGAGCGTTGCAGATAGAGTGAGCCCAGGCCCCAGAAAGCCTTGTGGACAATGCAAAGGGTCTTGAACTTAATCCTTGCAGCCACGGGGAGCCAGTGAAGTGATTTCAGCGACAGTGAGATACGGTCCCTGGGCTTAAGGCCAAGGATAAGTCTTGCGGTTCTGTTCTGGATGAGTTGAAGAGGACGGAGGGTAGAAGAAGGAAGTTTGAGAAAGAGGCTGTTGTAGAAGCCAGCCTAGAGAGGACCAGAGCTCTGGAGTAGATTCAGTTGGTAGTGGGACTTTTTAGAGATGTCCGCAATGTGAGACGAGGAGAGAGTGGAGTCGAAGATGACCCCCACATTTTTTGCCTCGTTGGTAGGTGGAGGTGCAGGGCCAAGGGAGGCCGGCCAGAGAGAAAGAGGGAAGACAGGAGAAGGGGTCCTGATGAGGACAATCTCTGTCTTACTGGCATTGAGGCAGAGGTCATTTGCAGCACACCACGACTGAACTGCGGACAGACAGTCAGGTATGAGTGAGGAAGAGGAAGAGGCTGAGGGTAGCCTGAAGAAGAGCTGTGTGTCATTCGTGTAACACTGAATGTTGAAGGTCAAGGTGGCTATCCTACGGGCCAGTGGTGCCATGTAAAGAAAAGGGATAAGTAGGCGCACTACCTTATGCTTTCTATGAGAAATACATTTTCAGAATACCGTGTAGTAATTAGATATTATTTTCAGGTGCGGGGGAGGAAAAGTGACCCTGGCACAGGATCACTACAACATATACGTAGGCAAAGAAAAGAGGATCCAAAGATAGGAGCCCTCCCGTCCCCTGCATTCTATTTTAAATCCATCAATAGATGGTTCCTCGAAGTCAAATAAACTGGTTGTTGTAGTTCTAAAGAATATACAATTTATAAACAACAAAGATGTTCATTCATCTATTAAAAAAGCAATGAAATTTTAATTGTAGTCACAACCAATTCACCATTGAAACTTAAAAATACAAAAGCCAAATTAGCTGTCAACAGAATATGATGATAAGCAATGGTAATCCATGTATACAATCAAAAGTGGCTGACGCGTTTCAGGATAAGCATCCCTTCTTCTTGAGCCAAGTGGTTTGAACTAGAAAACAAAAAAGTAAATGAAGACTGTTTCAATCATGTATTCTTCCCATAAACATCATGTATCTACAAAGGAGTAACAAGCTGTGCATAACATTGCCAAATGGTTATATATGTATTAATATAACATTCTAAGTACAATTCAAAACGACATTCTAGCATGAGGGTCGTAGTTGTTTTAGTCTTCAGAGGCCACCACTGCGGCCAGTGTGCACTGGTATACCCAATACACGTCCCAAATCAACCAGTTAAGAAGACATATAGTTATTAAAGCAACTCCCAATTAAAATAGTGTAGGGTTGGCATACCTTAATTGTAGAGAAAGTGAAGTATGTATTTCCCCCTTAGAAATGGTGGAATGGTGTGTTCCACTACGGTTAGAAACAATGTTCCTCTCTTCAGTGTTCGGAGCACCTAAAGTCAAAGAGAATTTTCCGACTAAAATACCTGCAATGTCGTAAGTACCGTTTACTCTCAAAAATACATAATCAATAAAACTAAAGATACTTTACACCCTGTAATATTAGAAACTGTAACCAAACGTTTGAAGGAGACAAAATGCAAAACTAAGATATCCTGCTACGTTAAAGAATTACCATAGATAGTAAAATGGCTTATCTATCAAGTTTAGAGGTTTGAAGAAAAATAAGAGTGCTATGTCTCGTCTTGCTTAAAAAGCTTGGCGTTAATAGGCGTTGTCAACACAGAGACAATTGGGATATTCTGTGCAGAAAAAAATGAGAAAATAAAGATAACAAGTAGTGAGCTCTACTGCAAAAAACCTTCATGGGGATATGAAAATCAGTGAATACACCAATATCTATACTAGCTCGTGTTTACCTCTGCAGTGTTATTGTAGAAATCCGCGGCCGTGGATGAAAAATGTTCGTTCTACTCTGCGTTTCTCCCTGTGGTCGCGTGGCACTCCAAATCTGATAGATGCGCTCCTCGTTCATGCCGCGGTGGGTTTCCTCGTAACCCTGGCAACCCTCTTAGTTGTCGGCAAGCACAACACATACTAAGACCATCTCTGTCTGTATGCGTGTTCATAACCATAGAAAACGGACTATTCTGGATCTCTATGTGCATGTTGCTATATTGAAGGTGTATATGTGGGTGCCATCTTGGAACATCCAGAAAGCTCATTAATAAGATTTTATCGATGTGATACTAGTATTAATCAAATCTAATATTGTTGTAAAATGAAGTAAGAGTAATGAAAAAACTACTGTGTGACCATGTTTGTAATGAGAGTGGGCGGGGTGGTAGAAATTTGCCTTGATGCACAAGTTTGAAAATTACACTCTCACCGCAGTGGAGACCATGCTATATAATTTATGTGGGTTATTTTATATTCATTCATGTGCATGAAATAAGACATATCAAGTACTCATACATAAGGTCTTAATTATGGACAGAGGGCCGGTCAACACATCCCGGACTGAATATATTATAACAGTTGTTCCACTGTCAGGAACAGTGTATGGCATCTGTAACGTCTCATATAGAACATCTTTTACTCACATTTAACATTTATACCAGCTTAATCTCCCCAGCAGACCCAGCAATTATCTCTGGGGTGTTTCCCACGACTGAACTGCGGACAGACAGTCAGGTATGAGTGAGGAAGAGGGAGAGCTGTGTGTCATTCGTGTAACACTGAATGTTGAAGGTCAAGGTGGCTACCCTACGGGCCAGTGGTGTCATGTAGCCATTGAAAAACCAGGGGGATAGGTTTGATCCCTGGGGGACACTACACGTAGAAAGAGTGATCAGGGAGAGAAAGGGCTCCAATTCCACCAGGGATGGGCCATTAGAGTGAAAGGAGGTAAGCCATGACAGGGCCTGATCAGTGATGCCCAGGGTATCACAGAGATGTGCGATCTGGGTGTTGTGGTTTACCATATCGAAGGCAGAGGAGAGGTCGAGTAGAATGAGGACAGAAGGAGAGTTAGAATCAAGATTTGAGAGCCGATCTTTACGGGTGTTCAAAAGAGCAGTTTCCATGCCTTTGGATGCTCTAGAGCCAGACTGGTGGTTATGTAAGCAACCAGCAGATTTGGTGCAGAGGGTAAGCTGAGAAATAGCCAACTTCTTCAGGGGTTTGCCCATGAAAGGAGTGATAGAGATCGGGTGATAGTTTGCCAGAATGCAAGGGTCAGCAGAAGGTGTTTGAGGAGAGGGTGCACAAGGGAGTGCTTAAGAGCAGTGGGGAAAATTCCAGTGGCGAAGGAGAGGTTGCAGAGGTCGGCCATGGCTGGAGCGAGAGGGTCAATGTTGTCCTTGATGGTTTTGTGGGGAGGAGGTTTTGTGGGGTTTCTGTTTGGTGGAAGCTTTTACAGACCAGACATATCTAGTGACCTCCCAAGGTGTGACAAGGGAGAGAGAGAGGAAGGGGAGCGGTGGGGGTGGCCAAGGAAGGTAAAAGAGATGTTGGTGCATGAGGTGATGAGGAAGAGAGAGAGGATAGGATATCCTTTGCTTTTGAGGTGAAGTGTGCAGCCAGGGTCGAGCAAAGGGCCTGGGTGGGTGCAATGGTGGAGGAGGCTGCAGCAGGATTGGCTAGTTCCTTGCAGACTTTGAAAGGTTTCGCCGTGTTATTGGATGCCGCGGATATGCAGGCTTGAATAAAGACTCTTTCCTTGGAGCAGATGCAAAGTCTATACTGCCTTTGAAGGAAGTGGCAGCCAAGTTTATCAGAGGTTGCGCCCGAGGAATCCCATTTCCGTTCATCTGCCCTGCACTTGCGTTTAAGGGCAGCCAGTTCAGAGTCGTACCAAGAGTTGCACTCTTGACAAGGGCAAGAATATCAAGAGTGTTGGAAACGGAGAGGTTACCGTTAGAGAGGACTGTGTCAGGGTGGGAGTCAGCCGCAGGAGTAGAAGAAGCAGAGTAGATAGTGGCAAAGGCAGCAACTGACACTCTTTTCATGGGTCGGATGACCTTCTAAACGGGAGGCAATGCCAACCTTACCGATGCAAGAGGAGAAGAGAGGTTCAAGTGAGAAGAGAGAAGAGAGAAGATAGTGATCATTCCAGGAGAGAGAAGTAGTGAGAGGGATAGATAGAGGGATGTTGGTTGAGATGAGAGTGTCCAAGGTGTGGCCAGTGGAGTGTGTTGGGCCAGAGGGTAAGATGGAAAGAGAGAGAGAGTCACAAAGATTGCGGGAAGGTCCAGAGGAATCAGATGAGTCGAGATGGATATTGAGATCACCCAGTAAGAGGAGTTGAGAAGAGGAGGAAAGGAGAGAGGAGGCCAGGTCAGCCCATTCCGAAAGGAAGAGGGAGGGCTGTCCAGGTAACCGATAGAAGGTGGCCAGCAGGAGTGAAGAGCTAGGAGAGAGGGAGAGCCTGCAGACCAGGCACTCAAAGCATGAGTAGGCATGAGTGGGAATGACAGACACAGGGATCTACTCAGGGAAGATCATTGCTACTCCCCCACCTGGTCTGTTTGCTGTAGGCAGAGAGAGTACCGTGTAGCCTTCCAGGAGAAGTGTGTCAAAACTCGTGACTGCTGCTGTCTTCTGTGAAAAGATGTGCCTTCTCACGTTGTGGTTGCCTTGCTTATACCATTGTTGGCTCGTTTGTGTAGGCCTCTTGAATGGAAGGGGTCCTAGACATGAGCAAGCTGACCAAACGTTGCACGCCTCTGGCGAGCTTATCTTCAGGTCTGTTTACTTGACACAGAAATGGTTTGCTTTTTTCTACAATTTCAAATGTTACTCTTCACGGCATGAAGAGCAGTCCATAACTGTGTCAAACAATGACTATACCCAGATGCCTGTATCACAGATTCTTTTGTTGGTCATGTTTAAAGCCTTGAAATACCAAAGGTAAGGTAATCTCTGGTGAGATTATTTAGCCTCACTCAATTAGTTTTCAGGTACTTGTATAATCCCCTTGATAATGGGCCAGTAAAGCTACAGTACAATCATTCAGATTTTTCATAACCTGATCATAGGATTTTTAAATATATTGTCATGTTGGATAATCAAGTAATTTGTTTAGTTTCCGGGTCTGGTCTACAAAACAGAACAGAACATGAAAGTCAAAAATTCACAAATAATTGTACCATGATTTATGACAAAAACTCAGAATCAACTTGCTAAACTGCTGAAATAGCTGATGGGGCAAAAAGCCCAGCTTCACTATTAAACCAACGTGTTTATCCTGGGCCACTCATTTATTAGTTTCAACTATTAGGTGTTGCTTACAACACCTATAAGCCGAAACTATTTCATTCCACGACATAGCCCTGGAAAGAAACCTCACCATTGGCTCTAAAATAGCATGGCTCAAGTGGGGTTTAATCAAAGGCCTCAAACAAACAGAACTGAAGGGCCCACTGATAAAAATGACCTGCCAGCAAAACCTTCATGCTAAAAATGGGCCTATTTAGGCAGACTGTGTGGGTGTCTTTCTGCAGTTGAAATCCAGAGAAAGCTGAAGAATAAAACGTATTCTGAGTGCAGATTGGAAAAGCACATCACATTGTTTGCTGAGAAATAAATCCAGCATTTTCTCTGAAACTGTCACCCTCTGTGCTTGCTGCCTGGCAGTTCTTTAATGATAATGATGAGTGCTTTTGCCTAAGCGACTTACATAGAACATATATACATACATACAATATCACCCAACAGGAATTGGTACTCATTTATCAACCTCGGAAGGATGAAAGCCTGAAAGCCTGAGTTGGCCTTGCTGGGATTTGCACCTGCGACCTGTAGATCACACACAGATCGCAGCACCAAGCACTCAGCCCACTGAGCTATCTTACTGGTTTACACTAATATCCAATTACTCCTGTGGTGAATTCTCTGTTTCCTGTACTAGATACAGCTTGTGCAGTCACTACAGCACAATTCATATCGCTTTTTCACCATTCTTTGGGTACTCTATCTATCACATGCAATGCTCAAAGAAGGTGAAATGTATAATACGTTTGCAGGCAACAATCGTTCAAAAGATAGCTAAGTGTATTAAGCATTCATTACAGAGATCTGTGTTCATAGGTCAAATCACAGCACCAAATTCTGGCAAGGAAAACCAGCTTTTCCCCTCTCTCTGAGGTTAATAAAGTTTGGAGATAGTAAAACCTACAGTGGTACAAAAGCACTGTGCAAGCCCCATAATGCGCCCGTTCGAAAAACTAACATAGCATCAGTATGGTGAAAGTCTAGAGTTTGGTTCCACAAAACAAAGGTTGTAAATACTGGGCAGCGCTTCCAAATGAACAGTATGAAGCTTTAGTCAGCATAGATGATTAGGCAGGTCAAATTCAAGGCTTTCGAACCAAAGTTTTGAGGCTCATAGTCCTGCTAGACCACTGGATGATACTGCGATTCTGGAAAATCATCTTATCTCTCTGTACAGTACTGGGCTGCTGTCTTCTGTGAAAAGGTGTTTGTGGTATTCTTTGGGGTTATCTTGTGTTTTTGTGGACTCCCACCACATGTTCTGAGCTGGTTTGCACTGCACCTAGAGTGTGCAGTCTCTGTGGTGTAGTCCTTTGTTTCTGTCTTTCTTACTGTTCCCCCCTCCTCCATTGCAATTGGCTGGAACTGTCAGGTGTCTCTCTCTCTGCCTCTTTTCCTGGCACCCATTTCCACTTGGTTGATACTAGTTCCCATCCGAGAAACGGACCATCGGTTGTTAGGGCCATTTCTCAGAAGGGAAATAGCTGCTTCAGTGTGAGTGAGCTAGTTCCTATTAGAGAAATGGCACTTTTTTGCCCCCTAGTGGCTAAGTCCTGCATACTAATGGGAACTAGCCCACTCACACAGAGAAGGCTAGTTCCCATTAGAGAAAAGGCCCTTTTTGCTCCCCTAGTGGCCAAGTCCTGCATAATAATGGGAACTAGCCCACTCACACAGAGAAGGCTAGTTCCCATTAGAGAAATGGCCCTTTTGCCCCTAGTGGCCAAGTCCTGCATAATAATGGGAACTAGCCTACTCAAACTGAGAAGGCTAGTTCCCATTAGAGAAATTGCTCTTTTTGCTCCCCTAGTGGCCAAGTCCTGCATAATAATGCGAACTAGCCTACTCACACTGGGAAGGCTAGTTCCCATTAGAGAAATGGCCCTTTTTGCCCCTAGTGGCCAAGTCCTGCTATTTCCCATTAGAGAAGTGGCCCTTTTTGGCCCTAGTGGCCAAGTCCTGCATAATAATGGGAACTAGCCTACTCACACTGAGAAGGCTAGTTCCCATTAGAAAAATTGCCCTTTTTGCCCCTAGTGGCCAAGTCCTGCATAATAGTGGGAACTAGCCCACTCACACTGAAGCAGCTATTTCCCATTAGAGAAAGTGCCCTCCGACCTGGAAAGGCAGAAAGGTCCTCTTGTCTAATGGGAACTAGCCCACTCACACTGAAGCAGCTATTTCCCATTAGAGAAAGGGCCCTCCGACCTGGAAAGGCAGAAAGGTCCTCTCGGCTAATGGGAACTAGCCCACTCACACTGAAGCAGCTATTTCCCATTAGAGAAGCGGCCCTCCGACCTGGAAAGGCAAAAAGGTCCTCTCGTCTAATGGGAACTAGCCCATTCACACGGAAGCAGCTATTTCCCATTAGAGAAAGTGCCCTCCGACCTGGAAAGGCAGAAAGGTCCTCTCGTCTAATGGGAACTAGCCCACTCACACTGAAGCAGCTATTTCCCATTAGAGAAAGGGCCCTCCGACCTGGAAAGGCAGAAAGGTCCTCTCGTCTAATGGGAACTAGCCCACTCACACTGAAGCAGCTATTTCCCATTAGAGAAAGGGCCCTCCGACCTGGAAAGGCAGAAAGGTCCTCTTGGCTAATGGGAACTAGCCCACTCACACTGAAGCAGCTATTTCCCATTAGAGAAGCGGCCCTCCGACCTGCAGAGGCAGAAAGGTCCTCTCGTCTAATGGGAACTAGCCCACTCACACTGAAGCAGCTATTTCCCATTAGAGTAACGGCGCTCCGACCTAGAAAAGCAAAAAGGTCCTCTCGTCTAATGGGAACTAGCCCATTCACACTGAAGCAGCTATTTCCCATTAGAGAAGCGGCCCTCCGACCTGCAGAGGCAGAAAGGTCCTCTCGTCTAATGGGAACTAGCCCACTCAGACTGAAGCAGCTTTTTCCCATTAGAGAAAGGGCCCTCCGACCTGGAAAGGCAGAAAGGTCCTCTCGGCTAATGGGAACTAGCCCACTCACACTGAAGCAGCTATTTCCCATTAGAGAAAGGGCCCTCCGACCTGGAAAGGCAGAAAGGTCCTCTTGGCTAATGGGAACTAGCCCACTCACACTGAAGCAGCCATTTCCCATTAGAGAAGCGGCCCTCCGACCTGCAGAGGCAGAAAGGTCCTCTCGTCTAATGGGAACTAGCCCACTCACACTGAAGCAGCTATTTCCCATTAGAGAAGCGGCCCTCCGACCTGCAGAGGCAGAAAGGTCTTCTCTTCTAATGGAAACTTGCCCACTCACACTGAAGCAGCTATTTCCCATTAGAGAAACGGCCCTCTGACCTGGAAAGGCAGAAAGGTCCTCTCGTCTAATGGGAACTAGCCCACTCAGACTGAAGCCGCTATTTTCCATTAGAGAAACGGCCCTCCGACCTGCAGAGGCAGAAAGGTCCTCTCGTCTAATGGGAACTAGCCCACTCACACTGAAGCAGCTATTTCCCATTAGAGTAACGGCCCTCCGACCTGGAAAGGCAGAAAGGTCCTCTCGTCTAATGGGAACTAGCCCATTCACACTGAAGCAGCTATTTCCCATTAGAGAAGCGGCCCTTCGACCTGCAGAGGCAGAAAGGTCCTCTCGTCTAATGGGAACTAGCCCACTCAGACTGAAGCAGCTATTTCCCATCAGAGAAATGGCCCTCCGACCTGGAAAGGCAGAATGGTCCTCTCGGCTAATGGGAACTAGCCCACTCACACTGAAGCAGCTATTTCCCATTAGAGAAACGGCCCTCCGACCTGGAAAGGCAGAAAGGTCCTCTCGTCTAATGGGAACTAGCCCATTCACACTGAAGCAGCTATTTCTCATTAGAGAAGCGGCCCTCCGACCTGCAGAGGCAGAAAGGTCCTCTCGTCTAATGGGAACTAGCCCACTCAGACTGAAGCAGCTATTTTCCATTAGAGAAACGGCCCTCCGACCTGGAAAGGCAGAAAGGTCCTCTCGTCTAATGGGAACTAGCCCACTCACACTGAAGCAGCTATTTCCCATTAGAGAAAGGGCCCTCCGACCTGGAAAGGCAGAAAGGTCCTCTCGGCTAATGGGAACTAGCCCACTCACACTGAAGCAGCTATTTCCCATTAGAGAAGCGGCCCTCCGACCTGCAGAGGCAGAAAGGTCCTCTCGTCTAATGGGAACTAGCCCACTCACACTGAAGCAGCTATTTCCCATTAGAGAAGCGGCCCTCCGACCTGCAGAGGCAGAAAGGTCTTCTCTTCTAATGGGAACTTGCCCACTCACACTGAAGCAGCTATTTCCCATTAGAGAAACGGCCCTCCGACCTGGAAAGGCAGAAAGGTCCTCTCGGCTAATGGGAACTTGCCCACTCACACTGAAGCAGCTATTTCCCATTAGAGAAACTGCCCTCCGACCTGGAAAGGCAGAAAGGTCCTCTCGGCTAATGGGAACTAGCCCACTCACACTGAAGCAGCTATTTCCCATTAGAGAAACTGCCCTCCGACCTGGAAAGGCAGAAAGGTCCTCTCGGCTAATGGGAACTAGCCCACTCAGACTGAAGCAGCTATTTCCCATTAGAGAAACGGCCCTCCGACCTGGAAAGGCAGAATGGTCCTCTCGGCTAATGGGAACTAGCCCACTCACACTGAAGCAGCTATTTCCCATTAGAGAAACGGCCCTCCGACCTGGAAAGGCAGAAAGGTCCTCTCGTCTAATGGGAACTAGCCCATTCACACTGAAGCAGCTATTTCCTATTAGAGAAGCGGCCCTCCGACCTGCGGAGGCAGAAAGGTCCTCTCGGCTAATGGGAGCTAGCCCACTCACACTGAAGCAGCTATTTCCCATTAGAGAAACGGCCCTCCGACCTGGAAAGGCAGACAGGTCCTCTCGTCTAATGGGAACTAGCCCATTCACACTGAAGAAGCTATTTCCCATTAGAGAAAGTGCCCTCCGACCTGTAAAGGCAGAAAGGTCCTCTCGTCTAATGGGAACTAGCCCACTCACACTGAAGCAGCTATTTCCCATTAGAGAAAGGGCCCTCCGACCTGGAAAGGCAGAAAGGTCCTCTCGTCTAATGGGAACTAGCCCACTCACACTGAAGCAGCTATTTCCCATTAGAGAAAGGGCCCTCCGACCTGGAAAGGCAGAAAGGTCCTCTTGGCTAATGGGAACTAGCCCACTCACACTGAAGCAGCTATTTCCCATTAGAGAAGCGGCCCTCCGACCTGCAGAGGCAGAAAGGTCCTCTTGTCTAATGGGAACTAGCCCACTCACACTGAAGCAGCTATTTCCCATTAGAGAAGCGGCCCTCCGACCTGCAGAGGCAGAAAGGTCTTCTCTTCTAATGGGAACTTGCCCACTCACACTGAAGCAGCTATTTCCCATTAGAGAAACGGCCCTCTGACCTGGAAAGGCAGAAAGGTCCTCTCGTCTAATGGGAACTAGCCCACTCAGACTGAAGCAGCTATTTTCCATTAGAGAAACGGCCCTCCGACCTGCAGAGGCAGAAAGGTCCTCTCGTCTAATGGGAACTAGCCCACTCACACTGAATCAGCTATTTCCCATTAGAGTAACGGCCCTCCGACCTGGAAAGGCAGAAAGGTCCTCTCGTCTAATGGGAACTAGCCCATTCACACTGAAGCAGCTATTTCCCATTAGAGAAGCGGCCCTTCGACCTGCAGAGGCAGAAAGGTCCTCTCGTCTAATGGGAACTAGCCCACTCAGACTGAAGCAGCTATTTCCCATTAGAGAAAGGGCCCTCCGACCTGGAAAGGCAGAAAGGTCGGGGGGGCGTGGCCTGGAGCCGACTCATCTGGAATGTCTTCCTGAGAGCTCCCGCCTGGCCCAATGCGCCTTTTCGTTAAAAACCCACTTCCAGCCTCCGATTCTGTCCGTGACTGAAGCCACCGGCGGGTGAACCTCCCCTGCACCCACCGGCCGACCGATTCCCGGTTCCATCCCGAATCCGCAGTGTTAGACCCCCAACAACCCTGGGGCCCACTCGGCAGCAAGATGGCCGCCGCAGCTTCGGGAGTCGGAGACCACCCAGGAGGGGGCGGAGCGGACACTGAAGCCCTGCCGACCGGCAACCGCCAGTGATGATCCGGGGTGTACCGCTCGTCGCCCATCGCTGAGTCCAACTGCCCTGGATCCACCTCCCAGCCTCTCCCATCAAGCACCGCCGGAGACAACATCACACCCCAGGTAGCGTGGACGCTAATCCTGATCCTCACCTACCGCAACCTGCGCTCCTCGGCTTCCAGCGCGGAAGGATCGACTGTGCCCACTCCGAGTCCACCAACCACAGGCACCCTCCAAACTCCCCGGGCTCGATGAAAACAGGCCCGCCTTCGCCCGAAATAGATCCGATCCCTGGGCAGAGGCGCAGCCGATTCTCCTCTCCGCCCGCCGGCCGAGCCCGGCACCGAACGCTGCCTGCCGCATAGCCTGCCTGCCTCTGCGCATAACACCCGCCGCAGGAGGCCATCAGCCTCCGCATCTCCATCACCACTGGAGCCCGTGGGACCAGCCATTAACCCCACCAGGAGAGGGCGAGCCCCGTGCCCGCCCACAGGACTGCACTAGAACCACAGAGGCCCTGACCCACGGACCTCCACCTCCCATCTCAGTGCACGGTGCAGGCGGTGGTACGGACATCTCATCACAGCACTTCCCACCTGTACTTGCACGTCTGCCTCCGCGACTTCGGCACCCCCAGGCCCGGCGGCCATCTTGCGGCCTTGCGGTCCAGAGCCCGGAGCATCCACCACAGCATCGAGCCCTCCTGCCCCCCGCATTTCACCGGCGGAGTTGACCTCCACCCGTCCGCCCCATCCACCACTCAACTGCCATCCACTCCTCGTAACCCTTAACCCCCCTCCCGGGACTGCTGCTCCATAGACCGGCAGGGGTTGCTACCCCCAACATCCTCCCGGGCACAGCGGCAGTTCACTCCGGCGCAGGGGACAGGAGGTAAGGAGTGGGGGGGAGACGGGAGAACAATCAGCCCACCCTGGGAGTGCGGCAGAGGGGGACCTCATGAACTCACCGGCTTGCTAGCTTGATTTTCCGAGCCCGATACCACCAGACTCCTCGGGTCCCACCCAGCGGCGCAACCTCTTACTGTGCCCCCACACCTTCGGATCAGACAACTTCCGCTATCGGACCCAGAACTCCAACCCTAAATCCTCCCGAGCAGCTCATAACTCTCACCAACTCGCTAAGACTGAGCTACTACCACCCTCCGCAACCCCACACGGCAATGTCCAAAAGCGGGAAAGCTCCTAAACAATCGGACATTATTTCCCTTATGTCGTCCGTGGCCGCCGAAAGAGCAAAGAAAACCGACCTTCCGGGGGAGACTATGAAAAATACCACCCCACCAACCACAGAAACAGATCCCACTCTGCCTCAAGCGGCAACCAAAGCAGACCTACAAGAGCTATTAGTAGCCCTAACCAGGGAAATCCAAAAAAGCTCCGAGGAAATTACTAAGAAAATAAACAATCTCGACAAAAGAATGGGGGAAGTAGAACAACGAACCGCCGAAATCGAATCCGAAATCTGTGACCAAAGATTCAAAGAGGAACACAACAAAGACCGGATAGCTGCTCTCGAAGCAAGATGTAACATCCTTGACGCAAAGCAGGAGGATTTGGAAAATCGATCAAGAAGGAACAACATCAGAATCAGAGGGATCCCAACCTCTATCCCGGAATCAGATCTGAAAGCGTACATAACGGATCTCTTTCGATTCATTATCACTCTCCCAGACACCTCCCCCCTAGAATTGGACCGGGTACACAGAACAAACCCAAGGAAATCCTCAGCGCTCCCCCCGGATGTCCTGGCCAGAATACACTTCTTCCAGATAAAAGAAGACATCATGCGAGAAGCAAGGCAAATGAGACAGATCACCTTCAGAGGGTCCACGATCTCTCTGTTCCAAGACCTAGCGAACACCACACTCCTGAAACGGAAAGCAATGAGACCCCTGACATCCTGGCTACAAGAAAAGAAAATCCCATACCACTGGGGTTTCCCCACTTCAGTGAAATTCAAATGGGACGGTACACAGAGGCAAATACAATCATTGAAAGAGGCGGAGAAACTCATGGGCGTGGGCGGTACCGACCCCAGCGCCGAACCCGTGGAGGCAACTCACCCTCCCCGAGACACATCACCAGGAGGGTCATGGTCCATATACAACAGACGGCGCAGACTCAGAGGACCCCCGAAAAAAGACGGCGACAGGGGCTGAACACTTAACAACAGCTCACCGAGGCAGGAAACAATGATTCCCTCAAGCAATGTTCTCCCAAGTCCAATGAAGCCCCTCCGAGAACTTCGCAAACAACCCTCGCGCACCGATACGGAGAGGCTTCACCCGACGAGCTTACCCCCGGTTCATCTCAACGGCCCAGTTGGCCACACCGAGCGCATTGGTGCCACAAGTTCCCCAGTGGCAGTAGGTAGAAGTTCCATCTACCAGTCCAACGTTTGGAAAGGAGGAAAAACTCAGAAAGAAGTACGAAAACTTGCAAGAATGCGCTATTCAATTCGTTTACTCAATGGTCCCAGAATCAACCAAGGACTCGGCAGCACAACATGCAACAACACCCCAAAACATGCTTACACCTCGTTACACTCATCAAGCCTGATACAACCCCCACAGATCAGCCCAGGGATAAATCCCAAGAATCAACCTCATCACAACGCCGCCAGAGATGACTAATACAAGCGAGTTAAGATTTCTCTCCTGGAACATTCAGGGGATGAACTCACCAAGGAAACGCAGATCGGTTGAGCACCGCTTGAGTCAACTGGCCGGAGATATCGTTCTACTACAAGAAACGCATCTACTCGCGGAGGATGAACGACGCATAAAATTCAAGAGATACAAACAGTCCTTCTTCGCCACCTCTGGCTCAAAGAAAAGAGGGGTTGCAATCCTTCTCAGCAACAAAATCCCACTACTCAACAACACTATAAGAAGAGACCCAGACGGCCGTTACCTGCTTCTCAAAGGCACCTTTGAAGAACTTCCCATTACTCTAGCCTCAATCTACAGCCCCAATTCCTCCCAAAATAAGTTCTTAAACGACATCCTCCCAACAATTCTAGCATTCCGAGAAGGCCACCTATTTATCGGAGGAGATTTCAATACCATCCCTAACCCACTGCTAGACAAAACTCTCCCAGCCACAAACAATGATTACGTGCATGCCCTTGCCTTACTTAAGTTGTTCAGAGAAACAGAGACTGTAGACGCATGGAGAATACAGAACGGCGACTCAAGAGATTTCACATATTTCTCCAACGTTCATAAGGGATTCTCAAGAATTGACCTAATTTTAATCCCCGGCGCCCTACTCCCATGTGTCACTGATACAGAAATTCACACACGCATGATCTCCGACCACTCCCCGATATCTGTAAACCTATCCATCTCAGGTCAGAAATCCCCCCCTCAAAGGCACTGGAAATTGAACGATGCACTCCTTCTAGATATCAGCATAAGAGCCGAAGTGGAGGACTCATTGATAAACTACTTTGAAGAGAACACCACACAAACATCCCACATCAGTACAATCTGGGACGCAATGAAAGCGGTGGTCAGGGGGGTACTAATAGGTGCCGGAGCTGAACAGCGAAGGATCTCAAACATTGCCTTCTCCAAACTAGAAAAAGAAGTATCCCTCCACGAATCACAGCTAAAAACTCAATACTCAAGGAAAACCGAGCGGGCCCTGAGAAAGGCGAAAATTGCTTTGGAAATGCACTGTGCTGACCGGATAGCCAAATCCCTGGCGTACACAAAGCAATTTTACTACGCCAAAGGAAATAAAGCAAACAGGATATTGGTACAAAAGTTGAGGGCGCTCCGCAACCGAAACAACATACTAAAACTGCGAGGAGAAAACGGTAATCTGCTCTGCTCCCAAACAGAGATAATGAACGAACTCCTGAGACACCACACATCTATAATGTCCAGTGACCCACTAACACTAAATGAGCTACCAGAATACCTGAGCGCACTTCCGCCCCGCAACCCCACACATCCGGAACACCTGGAGGCTCCCATTGAAGTAGAAGAAATTATTGAAGCCATCAAAGCCCTCAAACCCTCTGCCCCAGGCCCAGATAGGCTAACCGCAGCCTTCTATAAGAAATTCGCCAGAGTCCTGGCCCCACAATTATCCGCATTATTCAACTCCTTCCTATCCACGAAAACCGTCACTAAATCCATGGCCGAATCAATTACAATCCTACTACATAAACCCGGAAAAGACCCCGAACTCCCAGATTCCTACCGACCCATCTCACTCTTAAACAATGACGGGAAGATCTTTGCCAAGGTACTAGCCAGAAGACTGGGCCCAACTCTTCCAAGCCTAATCGACCGGGACCAAACTGGATTTATCCCTGGCAGAGGGACACATGACAATATTCGGCGAGTACTAAACCTAATTGAAGGCGCTCACAAATCCAAAACAAAAATGGCGGTAATCTCATTAGACGCACACAAAGCCTTCGATCGTGTGGACTGGGGATACATCCACGAGGTCCTCCATTGCTTCGGCTTCGGCCCCAACTTCACAGCGTGGGTCATGGCTAATTACCGAATTCCCACCACACAACTTCGTGTTAATGGCACAAGGTCCGAACATATCCGCATCACAAGAGGCACCAGACAAGGCTGCCCGCTCTCGCCCCTGATCTTTGCTCTATCCATGGAGCCCTTCGCCACCAGAATCAGACGAAATGAAATCATAAAAGGATTCCAAGCGGGCAACCGCGAGTATAAAATCGCACTCTATGCCGACGACGTGCTGTTAACTATCACAGACCCGGCGGCCTCCCTGGGGACACTATGGAAAGAGATAGAGGAGTTTGGCACCATGTCAGGATTTAAAGTCAACTTAACCAAATCCTCAGCACTACCCGTTAATTTAACTCGCCTGGACGAGACCGCCCTCGCACCTCTCTCACCAATCCCCTGGGCCAGAGACGCCATAGGATACCTCGGAGTCCAGATCACCGAAAATCCAAAGCGACTATACTCAAAGAACATCCCACAATTACTCAGCACCCTGCAAAGTGATCTCATAAGATGGAAACAACAAGAAATCTCATGGTTCGGACGGATTTCAGCTGTAAAAATGAACCTAATCCCCAGATGGATATACCAGTGCACAGCCCTGCCAATACAAATCCCACCCCCAGCCATATGTACACTACAGAAGAAACTAATGGAATTTGTCTGGGGAGGGAAGAGGCCCAGGATCAATAAACGAATCATGACAAAAGGCAAACCGCAAGGAGGAATGGGTGTTCCTGACCTAGCCAGATACTCGCTAGCAGCTCAACTATCACATGCATTCGCTTGGGTGCAGGAAACAGACCTCCCGCTATGGCGACAATTGAGGAATCCTGGTGCCCGGTCCCCCTACAGGATCTCCCACACCTACCAACGCTAAAATCCCAAGCCAACACCGGGCCACTATCGACCACGACCAACACAACTCAATGCTGGAAATCCGCAGCTCGGAAATGGGGACATTGCAGCCCATTAGGACCCATGTCACCCATCTGGAACAACCCGGAGTTTACCCCCGGAAACCCACCCCGAGATTTTCACGCCTGGATAGCAGGGGGCCTTGCAAAAACTAGCGATTTTATCGAAGAAGGCCGACCCATCACCTTCGAGAGATGCAAATCAAAATTTGGAGTGGGGGAACGGGAAAGATTCCGATACTCACAAATTAGACACTGGATCTCGCACAGAAGAACCCGGGACAAATGCTCGAGAGAAGCAACAGCCCTGGAGCTCACATTGACATCCCCGACCAACAAAGGGAAAATATCCACCATATACCGGCTCCTGGAAAGATCGGACCCAGCAAAGAAAGAAAAATATATGACGGAATGGGAAAAGGATATTGGCCGGGAAATAACTGCAGAGAGCTGGGGGCAAATCTGGTCCAGACTGCATAAAAGCTCACAATGCGTCACGAACAAGGAAGGAGGCTATAAGCTGTGCTACAGATATTACATCACACCCACCCAAATTCACAAAGCCAACCCGGACTTTCCAGTCACATGCTGGCGAGGATGCCAAACCCCCGGATCTCTCTATCACCTAGTCTGGAGCTGCCCAAGGGCAGAAACATACTGGAAGGAAGTCCTGAAACACATCAAAGAAATCTCCGGCCTCTCCATCCCTTGGGACCCAGGAATTGTCCTCCTGGGCGAATCCGGCGATGGAGCATTCCCAATCTCAGGTCACATCTCCCGACTATGTAACCACCTGCTATTAGCCGCAAAGATAGCTATGGCTCGATTATGGAAAGACAAAAATGGCCCCTCGATCGCCCTATGGTGGGCCAAATGCTGGAAGATGGCAGTAGCAGAAAAAATCTCGGCAATCCGCTCGGACTCCCTAAACAGAACCCTGAATATATGGGACCCATTCTTGGACTACGCGGCCAAATACCCAACCCTCACCAGGAGACCTCCACTTACTAGATGGCTCCAATGCAGCCCTCTCTACTAACTCCCGACCACCCACCGAACATACCGGAACAGAGGGATCAGGCTCCCAGAACTCTCCCACTTAAGCGCCACATCCAGAATCTGCCCACCATTTTCTCCGTCCTCCAACCCACATCGGGCTACAAAGACACTAATTAAATCTTTAAAATGTAATATATTGCATTGTTGCATGTAACACTTTATCCTGCAAGATCAATAAAATGTTGTTATGAAAAAAAAAAAAGAAAGGTCCTCTCGGCTAATGGGAACTAGCCCACTCACACTGAAGCAGCTATTTCCCATTAGAGAAATGGCCCTCCGACCTGGAAAGGCAGAAAGGTCCTCTCGGCTAATGGGAACTAGCCCACTCACACTGAAGCAGCTATTTCCCATTAGAGAAAGGGCCCTCCGACCTGGAAAGGCAGAAAGGTCCTCTCGGCTAATGGGAACTAGCCCGCTCACACTGAAGCAACTATTTCCCATTAGAGAAACGGCCCTCCGACCTGGAAAGGCAGAAAGGTCCTCTCGGCTAATGGGAACTAGCCCACTCACACTGAAGCAGCTATTTCCCATTAGAGAAACGGCCCTCCGACCTGGAAAGGCAGAATGGTCCTCTCGGCTAATGGGCACTAGCCCACTCACACTGAAGCAGCTATTTCCCATTAGAGAAACGGCCCTCCGACCTGGAAAGGCAGAAAGGTCCTCTCGTCTAATGGGAACTAGCCCATTCACACTGAAGCAGCTATTTCCCATTAGAGAAGCGGCCCTCCGACCTGCAGAGGCAGAAAGGTCCTCTCGTCTAATGGGAACTAGCCCACTCAGACTGAAGCAGCTATTTTCCATTAGAGAAACGGCCCTCCGACCTGGAAAGGCAAAAAGGTCCTCTCGTCTAATGGGAACTAGCCCATTCACACTGAAGCAGCTATTTCCCATTAGAGAAGCGGCCCTCCGACCTGCAGAGGCAGAAAGGTCCTCTCGTCTAATGGGAACTACCCCACTCAGACTGAAGCAGCTATTTCCCATTAGAGAAAGGGCCCTCCGACCTGGAAAGGCAGAAAGGTCCTCTCGGCTAATGGGAACTAGCCCACTCACACTGAAGCCGCTATTTCCCATTAGAGAAACGGCCCTCCGACCTGGAAAGGCAAAAAGGTCCTCTCGTCTAATGGGAACTAGCCCATTCACACTGAAGTGGCTATTTCCCATTAGAGAAGCGGCCCTCCGACCTGCAGAGGCAGAAAGGTCCTCTCGTCTAATGGGAACTAGCCCACTCACACTGAAGCAGCTATTTCCCATTAGAGTAACGGCCCTCCGACCTGGAAAGGCAGAAAGGTCCTCTCGGCTAATGGGAACTAGCCCACTCACACTGAAGCGGCTATTTCCCATTAGAGAAACGGCCCTCCGACCTGGAAAGGCAAAAAGGTCCTCTCGTCTAATGGGAACTAGCCCATTCACACTGAAGTGGCTATTTCCCATTAGAGAAGCGGCCCTCCGACCTGCAGAGGCAGAAAGGTCCTCTCGTCTAATGGGAACTAGCCCACTCACACTGAAGCAGCTATTTCCCATTAGAGTAACGGCCCTCCGACCTGGAAAGGCAGAAAGGTCCTCTCGGCTAATGGGAACTAGCCCACTCACACTGAAGCAGCTATTTCCCATTAGAGAAACGGCCCTCTGACCTGGAATGGCAGAAAGGTCCTCTCGGTTAATGGGAACTAGCCCACTCACACTGAAGCAGCTATTTCCCATTAGAGAAGCGGCCCTCCGACCTGCAGAGGCAGAAAGGTCTTCTCTTCTAATGGGAACTTGCCCACTCACACTGAAGCAGCTATTTCCCATTAGAGAAACGGCCCTCTGACCTGGAAAGGCAGAAAGGTCCTCTCGTCTAAAAGGAACTAGCCCACTCAGACTGAAGCAGCTATTTTCCATTAGAGGAACGGCCCTCCGACCTGGAAAGGCAAAAAGGTCCTCTCGTCTAATGGGAACTAGCCCATTCACACTGAAGCAGCTATTTCCCATTAGAGAAGCGGCCCTCCGACCTGCAGAGGCAGAAAGGTCCTCTCGTCTAATGGGAACTAGCCCACTCACACTGAAGCAGCTATTTCCCATTAGAGTAACGGCCCTCCGACCTGGAAAGGCAAAAAGGTCCTCTCGTCTAATGGGAACTAGCCCATTCACACTGAAGCAGCTATTTCCCATTAGAGAAGCGGCCCTCCGACCTGCAGAGGCAGAAAGGTCCTCTCGTCTAATGAGAACTAGCCCACTCAGACTGAAATGCGGCCCAGTGAGTTAAAATAACATGAAAAGCAACTCACACTGCCTAAAATTAAAAATGCGATTAGAGTGAAGCAGCTATTTCCCATTGGAGAAAGGGCCCTCCGACCTGGAAAGGCAGAGAGGTCCTCTCGGCTAATGGGAACTAGCCCACTCACACTGAAGCAGCTATTTCCCATTAGAGAAACGGCCCTCCGACCTGGAAAGGCAGAAAGGTCCTCTCGGCTAATGGGAACTAGCCCACTCACACTGAAGCAGCTATTTCCCATTAGAGAAACGGCCCTCCGACCTGGAAAGGCAGAAAGGTCCTCTCGGCTAATGGGAACTAGCCCACTCACACTGAAGCAGCTATTTCCCATTAGAGAAACGGCCCTCCGACCTGGAAAGGCAGAAAGGTCCTCTCGGCTAATGGGAACTAGCCCACTCACACTGAAGCAGCTATTTCCCATTAGAGAAACGGCCCTCCGACCTGGAAAGGCAGAAAGGTCCTCTCGACTAATGGGAACTAGCCCACTCACACTGAAGCAGCTATTTCCCATTAGAGAAACGGCCCTCCGACCTGGAAAGGCAGAAAGGTCCTCTCGGCTAATGGGAACTAGCCCACTCACACTGAAGCAGCTATTTCCCATTAGAGAAGCGGCCCTCCGACCTGCAGAGGCAGAAAGGTCCTCTCGTCTAATGGGAACTAGCCCACTCACACTGAAGCAGCTATTTCCCATTAGAGAAACGGCCCTCCGACCTGGAAAGGCAGAAAGGTCCTTTCGTCTAAAGGGAACTAGCCCACTCAGACTGAAGCAGCTATTTTCCATTAGAGGAACGGCCCTCCGACCTGGAAAGGCAAAAAGGTCCTCTCGTCTAATGGGAACTAGCCCATTCACACTGAAGCAGCTATTTCCCATTAGAGAAGCGGCCCTCCGACCTGCAGAGGCAGAAAGGTCCTCTCGTCTAATGGGAACTAGCCCACTCACACTGAAGCAGCTATTTCCCATTAGAGTAACGGCCCTCCGACCTGGAAAGGCAAAAAGGTCCTCTCGTCTAATGGGAACTAGCCCATTCACACTGAAGCAGCTATTTCCCATTAGAGAAGCGGCCCTCCGACCTGCAGAGGCAGAAAGGTCCTCTCGTCTAATGGGAACTAGCCCACTCAGACTGAAGCAGCTATTTCCCATTAGAGAAAGGGCCCTCCGACCTGGAAAGGCAGAGAGGTCCTCTCGGCTAATGGGAACTAGCCCACTCACACTGAAGCAGCTATTTCCCATTAGAGAAACGGCCCTCCGACCTGGAAAGGCAGAAAGGTCCTCTCGGCTAATGGGAACTAGCCCACTCACACTGAAGCAGCTATTTCCCATTAGAGAAACGGCCCTCCGACCTGGAAAGGCAGAAAGGTCCTCTCGGCTAATGGGAACTAGCCCACTCACACTGAAGCAGCTATTTCCCATTAGAGAAACGGCCCTCTGACCTGGAAAGGCAGAAAGGTCCTCTCGGCTAATGGGAACTAGCCCACTCACACTGAAGCAGCTATTTCCCATTAGAGAAACGGCCCTCCGACCTGGAAAGGCAGAAAGGTCCTCTCGGCTAATGGGAACTAGCCCACTCACACTGAAGCAGCTATTTGTCATTAGAGAAACGGCCCTCCGACCTGGAAAGGCAGAAAGGTCCTCTCGACTAATGGGAACTAGCCCACTCACACTGAAGCAGCTATTTCCCATTAGAGAAACGGCCCTCCGACCTGGAAAGGCAGAAAGGTCCTCTCGGCTAATGGGAACTAGCCCACTCACACTGAAGCAGCTATTTCCCATTAGAGAAACGGCCCTCTGACCTGGAAAGGCAGAAAGGTCCTCTCGGCTAATGGGAACTAGCCCACTCACACTGAAGCAGCTATTTCCCATTAGAGAAACGGCCCTCCGACCTGGAAAGGCAGAAAGGTCCTCTCGGCTAATGGGAACTAGCCCACTCACACTGAAGCAGCTATTTGTCATTAGAGAAGCGGCCCTCCGACCTGCAGAGGCAGAAAGGTCCTCTCGTCTAATGGGAACTAGCCCACTCACACTGAAGCAGCTATTTCCCATTAGAGAAACGGCCCTCCGACCTGGAAAGGCAGAAAGGTCCTCTCGTCTAATGGGAACTAGCCCACTCAGACTGAAGCAGCTATTTTCCATTAGAGAAACGGCCCTCCGACCTGCAGAGGCAGAAAGGTCCTCTCGTCTAATGGGAACTAGCCACTCACAATGAAGCAACTATTTCACATTAGAGTAACGGCCCTCCGACCTGGAAAGGCAGTAAGGTCCTCTCGTCTAATGGGAACTAGCCCATTCACACTGAAGCAGCTATTTCCCATTAGAGAAGCGGCCCTTCGATCTGCAGAGGCAGAAAGATCCTCTCGTCTAATGGGAACTAGCCCACTCAGACTGAAGCAGCTATTTCCCATTAGAGAAAGGGCCCTCCGACCTGGAAAGGCAGAAAGGTCCTCTCGGCTAATGGGAACTAGCCCACTCACACTGAAGCAGCTATTTCCCATTAGAGAAACGGCCCTCCGACCTGGAAAGGCAGAAAGGTCCTCTCGGCTAATGGGAACTAGCCCACTCACACTGAAGCAGCTATTTCCCATTAGAGAAAGGGCCCTCCGACCTGGAAAGGCAGAAAGGTCCTCTCGTCTAATGGGAACTAGCCCATTCACACTGAAGCAGCTATTTCCCATTAGAGAAGCGGCCCTCCGACCTGCAGAGGCAGAGAGGTCCTCTCGGCTAATGGGAACTAGCCCACTCACACTGAAGCAGCTATTTCCCATTAGAGAAACGGCCCTCCGACCTGGAAAGGCAGAAAGGTCCTCTCGGCTAATGGGAACTAGCCCACTCACACTGAAGCAGCTATTTCCCATTAGAGAAACGGCCCTCCGACCTGGAAAGGCAGAAAGGTCCTCTCGGCTAATGGGAACTAGCCCACTCACACTGAAGCAGCTATTTCCCATTAGAGAAACGGCCCTCTGACCTGGAAAGGCAGAAAGGTCCTCTCGGCTAATGGGAACTAGCCCACTCACACTGAAGCAGCTATTTCCCATTAGAGAAACGGCCCTCCGACCTGGAAAGGCAGAAAGGTCCTCTCGGCTAATGGGAACTAGCCCACTCACACTGAAGCAGCTATTTGTCATTAGAGAAACGGCCCTCCGACCTGGAAAGGCAGAAAGGTCCTCTCGACTAATGGGAACTAGCCCACTCACACTGAAGCAGCTATTTCCCATTAGAGAAGCGGCCCTCCGACCTGCAGAGGCAGAAAGGTCCTCTCGTCTAATGGGAACTAGCCCACTCACACTGAAGCAGCTATTTCCCATTAGAGAAACGGCCCTCCGACCTGGAAAGGCAGAAAGGTCCTCTCGTCTAATGGGAACTAGCCCACTCAGACTGAAGCAGCTATTTTCCATTAGAGAAACGGCCCTCCGACCTGCAGAGGCAGAAAGGTCCTCTCGTCTAATGGGAACTAGCCACTCACAATGAAGCAACTATTTCACATTAGAGTAACGGCCCTCCGACCTGGAAAGGCAGTAAGGTCCTCTCGTCTAATGGGAACTAGCCCATTCACACTGAAGCAGCTATTTCCCATTAGAGAAGCGGCCCTTCGATCTGCAGAGGCAGAAAGATCCTCTCGTCTAATGGGAACTAGCCCACTCAGACTGAAGCAGCTATTTCCCATTAGAGAAAGGGCCCTCCGACCTGGAAAGGCAGAAAGGTCCTCTCGGCTAATGGGAACTAGCCCACTCACACTGAAGCAGCTATTTCCCATTAGAGAAACGGCCCTCCGACCTGGAAAGGCAGAAAGGTCCTCTCGGCTAATGGGAACTAGCCCACTCACACTGAAGCAGCTATTTCCCATTAGAGAAAGGGCCCTCCGACCTGGAAAGGCAGAAAGGTCCTCTCGTCTAATGGGAACTAGCCCATTCACACTGAAGCAGCTATTTCCCATTAGAGAAGCGGCCCTCCGACCTGCAGAGGCAGAAAGGTCCTCTCGTCTAATGGGAATTAGCCCACTCAGACTGAAGCAGCTATTTTCCATTAGAGAAACGGCCCTCCGACCTGAAAAGGCAAAAAGGTCCTCTCGTCTAATGGGAACTAGCCCATTCACACTGAAGCGGCTATTTCCCATTAGAGAAGCGGCCCTCCGACCTGGAAAGGCAGAAAGGTCCTCTCGGCTAATGGGAACTAGCCCACTCAGACTGAAGCGGCTATTTCCCATTAGAGAAAGGGCCCTCTGACCTGGAACGGCAGACAGGTCCTCTCGGCTAATGGGAACTAGCCCACTCACACTGAAGCGGCTATTTCCCATTAGAGAAACGGCCCTCTGACCTGGAAAGGCAGAAAGGTCCTCTCGACTAATGGGAACTAGCCCACTCACACTGAAGCAGCTATTTCCCATTAGAGAAACGGCCCTCCGACCTGGAAAGGCAGAAAGGTCCTCTCGTCTAATGGGAACTAGCCCACTCAGACTGAAGCAGCTATTTTCCATTAGAGAAACGGCCCTCCGACCTGCAGAGGCAGAAAGGTCCTCTCGTCTAATGGGAACTAGCCACTCACAATGAAGCAACTATTTCACATTAGAGTAACGGCCCTCCGACCTGGAAAGGCAGTAAGGTCCTCTCGTCTAATGGGAACTAGCCCATTCACACTGAAGCAGCTATTTCCCATTAGAGAAGCGGCCCTTCGATCTGCAGAGGCAGAAAGATCCTCTCGTCTAATGGGAACTAGCCCACTCAGACTGAAGCAGCTATTTCCCATTAGAGAAAGGGCCCTCCGACCTGGAAAGGCAGAAAGGTCCTCTCGGCTAATGGGAACTAGCCCACTCACACTGAAGCAGCTATTTCCCATTAGAGAAACGGCCCTCCGACCTGGAAAGGCAGAAAGGTCCTCTCGGCTAATGGGAACTAGCCCACTCACACTGAAGCAGCTATTTCCCATTAGAGAAAGGGCCCTCCGACCTGGAAAGGCAGAAAGGTCCTCTCGTCTAATGGGAACTAGCCCATTCACACTGAAGCAGCTATTTCCCATTAGAGAAGCAGCCCTCCGACCTGCAGAGGCAGAAAGGTCCTCTCGTCTAATGGGAATTAGCCCACTCAGACTGAAGCAGCTATTTTCCAATAGAGAAACGGCCCTCCGACCTGAAAAGGCAAAAAGATCCTCTCGTCTAATGGGAACTAGCCCATTCACACTGAAGCGGCTATTTCCCATTAGAGAAGCGGCCCTCCGACCTGGAAAGGCAGAAAGGTCCTATCGGCTAATGGGAACTAGCCCACTCAGACTGAAGCGGCTATTTCCCATTAGAGAAAGGGCCCTCTGACCTGGAACGGCAGACAGGTCCTCTCGGCTAATGGGAACTAGCCCACTCACACTGAAGCGGCTATTTCCCATTAGAGAAACGGCCCTCCGACCTGGAAAGGCAAAAAGGTGCTCTCGTCTAATGGGAACTAGCCCATTCACACTGAAGTGGCTATTTCCCATTAGAGAAGCGGCCCTCCGACCTACAGAGGCAGAAAGGTCCTCTCGTCTAATGGGAACTAGCCCACTCACACTGAAGCAGCTATTTCCCATTAGAGTAACGGCCCTCCGACTTGGAAAGGCAGAAAGGTCCTCTCGGCTAATGGGAACTAGCCCACTCACACTGAAGCAGCTATTTCCCATTAGAGAAACGGCCCTCCGACCTGGAAAGGCAGAAAGATCCTCTCGGCTAATGGGAACTAGCCCACTCACACTGAAGCAGCTATTTCCCATTAGAGAAACGGCCCTCCGACCTGGAAAGGCAGAAAGGTCCTCTCGGCTAATGGGAACTAGCCCACTCACACTGAAGCAGCTATTTCCCATTAGAGAAGCGGCCCTCCGACCTGGAAAGGCAGAAAGGTCCTCTCGGCTAAAGGGAACTAGCCCACTCACACTGAAGCAGCTATTTCCCATTAGAGAAGCGGCCCTCCGACCTGCAGAGGCAGAAAGGTCTTCTCTTCTAATGGGAACTTGCCCACTCACACTGAAGCAGCTATTTCCCATTAGAGAAACGGCCCTCCGACCTGGAAAGGCAGAAAGGTCCTCTCGTCTAAAGGGAGCTAGCCCACTCAGACTGAAGCAGCTATTTTCCATTAAAGAAACGGCCCTCCGACCTGGAAAGGCAGAAAGGTCCTCTCGTCTAATGGGAACTAGCCCATTCACACTGAAGCAGCTATTTCCCATTAGAGAAGCGGCCCTCCGACCTGCAGAGGCAGAAAGGTCCTCTCGTCTAATGGGAACTAGCCCACTCACACTGAAGCAGCTATTTCCCATTAGAGAAACGGCCCTCCGACCTGGAAAGGCAGAAAGGTCCTCTCGTCTAATGGGAACTAGCCCACTCAGACTGAAGCAGCTATTTTCCATTAGAGAAACGGCCCTCCGACCTGCAGAGGCAGAAAGGTCCTCTCGTCTAATGGGAACTAGCCACTCACAATGAAGCAACTATTTCACATTAGAGTAACGGCCCTCCGACCTGGAAAGGCAGTAAGGTCCTCTCGTCTAATGGGAACTAGCCCATTCACACTGAAGCAGCTATTTCCCATTAGAGAAGCGGCCCTTCGATCTGCAGAGGCAGAAAGATCCTCTCGTCTAATGGGAACTAGCCCACTCAGACTGAAGCAGCTATTTCCCATTAGAGAAAGGGCCCTCCGACCTGGAAAGGCAGAAAGGTCCTCTCGGCTAATGGGAACTAGCCCACTCACACTGAAGCAGCTATTTCCCATTAGAGAAACGGCCCTCCGACCTGGAAAGGCAGAAAGGTCCTCTCGGCTAATGGGAACTAGCCCACTCACACTGAAGCAGCTATTTCCCATTAGAGA
The DNA here is from genome assembly GCF_040938575.1 of Ambystoma mexicanum. Lineage (NCBI taxonomy): Eukaryota > Metazoa > Chordata > Amphibia > Caudata > Ambystomatidae > Ambystoma > Ambystoma mexicanum. Next base: position 1,465,915,775 of record NC_090931.1, on the reverse strand, counting down.
AAGGGCCCTCCGACCTGGAAAGGCAGAAAGGTCCTCTCGTCTAATGGGAACTAGCCCATTCACACTGAAGCAGCTATTTCCCATTAGAGAAGCGGCCCTCCGACCTGCAGAGGCAGAGAGGTCCTCTCGGCTAATGGGAACTAGCCCACTCACACTGAAGCAGCTATTTCCCATTAGAGAAACGGCCCTCCGACCTGGAAAGGCAGAAAGGTCCTCTCGGCTAATGGGAACTAGCCCACTCACACTGAAGCAGCTATTTCCCATTAGAGAAACGGCCCTCCGACCTGGAAAGGCAGAAAGGTCCTCTCGGCTAATGGGAACTAGCCCACTCACACTGAAGCAGCTATTTCCCATTAGAGAAACGGCCCTCTGACCTGGAAAGGCAGAAAGGTCCTCTCGGCTAATGGGAACTAGCCCACTCACACTGAAGCAGCTATTTCCCATTAGAGAAACGGCCCTCCGACCTGGAAAGGCAGAAAGGTCCTCTCGGCTAATGGGAACTAGCCCACTCACACTGAAGCAGCTATTTGTCATTAGAGAAACGGCCCTCCGACCTGGAAAGGCAGAAAGGTCCTCTCGACTAATGGGAACTAGCCCACTCACACTGAAGCAGCTATTTCCCATTAGAGAAGCGGCCCTCCGACCTGCAGAGGCAGAAAGGTCCTCTCGTCTAATGGGAACTAGCCCACTCACACTGAAGCAGCTATTTCCCATTAGAGAAACGGCCCTCCGACCTGGAAAGGCAGAAAGGTCCTCTCGTCTAATGGGAACTAGCCCACTCAGACTGAAGCAGCTATTTTCCATTAGAGAAACGGCCCTCCGACCTGCAGAGGCAGAAAGGTCCTCTCGTCTAATGGGAACTAGCCACTCACAATGAAGCAACTATTTCACATTAGAGTAACGGCCCTCCGACCTGGAAAGGCAGTAAGGTCCTCTCGTCTAATGGGAACTAGCCCATTCACACTGAAGCAGCTATTTCCCATTAGAGAAGCGGCCCTTCGATCTGCAGAGGCAGAAAGATCCTCTCGTCTAATGGGAACTAGCCCACTCAGACTGAAGCAGCTATTTCCCATTAGAGAAAGGGCCCTCCGACCTGGAAAGGCAGAAAGGTCCTCTCGGCTAATGGGAACTAGCCCACTCACACTGAAGCAGCTATTTCCCATTAGAGAAACGGCCCTCCGACCTGGAAAGGCAGAAAGGTCCTCTCGGCTAATGGGAACTAGCCCACTCACACTGAAGCAGCTATTTCCCATTAGAGAAAGGGCCCTCCGACCTGGAAAGGCAGAAAGGTCCTCTCGTCTAATGGGAACTAGCCCATTCACACTGAAGCAGCTATTTCCCATTAGAGAAGCGGCCCTCCGACCTGCAGAGGCAGAAAGGTCCTCTCGTCTAATGGGAATTAGCCCACTCAGACTGAAGCAGCTATTTTCCATTAGAGAAACGGCCCTCCGACCTGAAAAGGCAAAAAGGTCCTCTCGTCTAATGGGAACTAGCCCATTCACACTGAAGCGGCTATTTCCCATTAGAGAAGCGGCCCTCCGACCTGGAAAGGCAGAAAGGTCCTCTCGGCTAATGGGAACTAGCCCACTCAGACTGAAGCGGCTATTTCCCATTAGAGAAAGGGCCCTCTGACCTGGAACGGCAGACAGGTCCTCTCGGCTAATGGGAACTAGCCCACTCACACTGAAGCGGCTATTTCCCATTAGAGAAACGGCCCTCTGACCTGGAAAGGCAGAAAGGTCCTCTCGACTAATGGGAACTAGCCCACTCACACTGAAGCAGCTATTTCCCATTAGAGAAACGGCCCTCCGACCTGGAAAGGCAGAAAGGTCCTCTCGTCTAATGGGAACTAGCCCACTCAGACTGAAGCAGCTATTTTCCATTAGAGAAACGGCCCTCCGACCTGCAGAGGCAGAAAGGTCCTCTCGTCTAATGGGAACTAGCCACTCACAATGAAGCAACTATTTCACATTAGAGTAACGGCCCTCCGACCTGGAAAGGCAGTAAGGTCCTCTCGTCTAATGGGAACTAGCCCATTCACACTGAAGCAGCTATTTCCCATTAGAGAAGCGGCCCTTCGATCTGCAGAGGCAGAAAGATCCTCTCGTCTAATGGGAACTAGCCCACTCAGACTGAAGCAGCTATTTCCCATTAGAGAAAGGGCCCTCCGACCTGGAAAGGCAGAAAGGTCCTCTCGGCTAATGGGAACTAGCCCACTCACACTGAAGCAGCTATTTCCCATTAGAGAAACGGCCCTCCGACCTGGAAAGGCAGAAAGGTCCTCTCGGCTAATGGGAACTAGCCCACTCACACTGAAGCAGCTATTTCCCATTAGAGAAAGGGCCCTCCGACCTGGAAAGGCAGAAAGGTCCTCTCGTCTAATGGGAACTAGCCCATTCACACTGAAGCAGCTATTTCCCATTAGAGAAGCAGCCCTCCGACCTGCAGAGGCAGAAAGGTCCTCTCGTCTAATGGGAATTAGCCCACTCAGACTGAAGCAGCTATTTTCCAATAGAGAAACGGCCCTCCGACCTGAAAAGGCAAAAAGGTCCTCTCGTCTAATGGGAACTAGCCCATTCACACTGAAGCGGCTATTTCCCATTAGAGAAGCGGCCCTCCGACCTGGAAAGGCAGAAAGGTCCTATCGGCTAATGGGAACTAGCCCACTCAGACTGAAGCGGCTATTTCCCATTAGAGAAAGGGCCCTCTGACCTGGAACGGCAGACAGGTCCTCTCGGCTAATGGGAACTAGCCCACTCACACTGAAGCGGCTATTTCCCATTAGAGAAACGGCCCTCCGACCTGGAAAGGCAAAAAGGTGCTCTCGTCTAATGGGAACTAGCCCATTCACACTGAAGTGGCTATTTCCCATTAGAGAAGCGGCCCTCCGACCTACAGAGGCAGAAAGGTCCTCTCGTCTAATGGGAACTAGCCCACTCACACTGAAGCAGCTATTTCCCATTAGAGTAACGGCCCTCCGACTTGGAAAGGCAGAAAGGTCCTCTCGGCTAATGGGAACTAGCCCACTCACACTGAAGCAGCTATTTCCCATTAGAGAAACGGCCCTCCGACCTGGAAAGGCAGAAAGATCCTCTCGGCTAATGGGAACTAGCCCACTCACACTGAAGCAGCTATTTCCCATTAGAGAAACGGCCCTCCGACCTGGAAAGGCAGAAAGGTCCTCTCGGCTAATGGGAACTAGCCCACTCACACTGAAGCAGCTATTTCCCATTAGAGAAGCGGCCCTCCGACCTGGAAAGGCAGAAAGGTCCTCTCGGCTAAAGGGAACTAGCCCACTCACACTGAAGCAGCTATTTCCCATTAGAGAAGCGGCCCTCCGACCTGCAGAGGCAGAAAGGTCTTCTCTTCTAATGGGAACTTGCCCACTCACACTGAAGCAGCTATTTCCCATTAGAGAAACGGCCCTCCGACCTGGAAAGGCAGAAAGGTCCTCTCGTCTAAAGGGAGCTAGCCCACTCAGACTGAAGCAGCTATTTTCCATTAAAGAAACGGCCCTCCGACCTGGAAAGGCAGAAAGGTCCTCTCGTCTAATGGGAACTAGCCCATTCACACTGAAGCAGCTATTTCCCATTAGAGAAGCGGCCCTCCGACCTGCAGAGGCAGAAAGGTCCTCTTGTCTAATGGGAACTAGCCCACTCACACTGAAGCAGCTATTTCCCATTAGAGTAACGGCCCTCCGACCTGGAAAGGCAAAAAGGTCCTCTCGTCTAATGGGAACTAGCCCATTCACACTGAAGCAGCTATTTCTCATTAGAGAAGCGGCCCTCCGACCTGCAGAGGCAGAAAGGTCCTCTCGTCTAATGGGAACTAGCCCACTCAGACTGAAGCAGCTATTTCCCATTAGAGAAACGGCCCTCCGACCTGGAGAGGCAGAGAGGTCCTCTCGGCTAATGGGAACTAGCCCACTCACACTGAAGCAGCTATTTCCCATTAGAGAAATGGCCCTCCGACCTGGAGAGGCAGAAAGGTCCTCTCGGCTAATGGGAACTAGCCCACTCACACTGAAGCAGCTATTTCCCATTAGAGAAACGGCCCTCCGACCTGGAGAGGCAGAAAGGTCCTCTCGTCTAATGGGAACTAGCCCACTCAGACTGAAGCAGCTATTTTCCATTAGAGAAACGGCCCTCCGACCTGGAAAGGCAAAAAGGTCCTCTTGTCTAATGGGAACTAGCTAATTCACACTGAAGCAGCTATTTCCCATTAGAGAAGCGGCCCTCCGACCTGCAGAGGCAGAAAGGTCCTCCCGTCTAATGGGAACTAGCCCACTCACACTGAAGCAGCTATTTCCCATTAGAGAAACGGCCCTCCGACCTGGAAAGGCAGAAAGGTCCTCTCGGCTAATGGGAACTAGCCCACTCACACTGAAGCAGCTATTTCCCATTAGAGAAAGGGCCCTCCGTCCTGGAAAGGCAGAAAGGTCCTCTCGGCTAATGGGAACTAGCCCACTCACACTGAAGCAGCTATTTCCCATTAGAGAAACGGCCCTCCGACCTGGAAAGGCAGAAAGGTCCTCTCGGCTAATGGGAACTAGCCCACTCACACTGAAGCAGCTATTTCCCATTAGAGAAACGGCCCTCCGACCTAGAAAGGCAGAATGGTCCTCTCGGCTAATGGGAACTAGCCCACTCAGACTGAAGCAGCTATTTTCCATTAGAGAAACGGCCCTCCGACCTGAAAAGGCAAAAAGGTCCTCTCGTCTAATGGGAACTAGCCCATTCACACTGAAGCGGCTATTTCCCATTAGAGAAGCGGCCCTCCGACCTGGAAAGGCAGAAAGGTCCTCTCGGCTAATGGGAACTAGCCCACTCAGACTGAAGCGGCTATTTCCCATTAGAGAAAGGGCCCTCTGACCTGGAACGGCAGACAGGTCCTCTCGGCTAATGGGAACTAGCCCACTCACACTGAAGCGGCTATTTCCCATTAGAGAAACGGCCCTCCGACCTGGAAAGGCAGAAAGGTCCTCTCGACTAATGGGAACTAGCCCACTCACACTGAAGCAGCTATTTCCCATTAGAGAAGCGGCCCTCCGACCTGCAGAGGCAGAAAGGTCCTCTCGTCTAATGGGAACTAGCCCACTCACACTGAAGCAGCTATTTCTCATTAGAGAAACGGCCCTCCGACCTGGAAAGGCAGAAAGGTCCTCTCGTCTAATGGGAACTAGCCCACTCAGACTGAAGCAGCTATTTTCCATTAGAGAAACGGCCCTCCGACCTGCAGAGGCAGAAAGGTCCTCTCGTCTAATGGGAACTAGCCACTCACAATGAAGCAACTATTTCACATTAGAGTAACGGCCCTCCGACCTGGAAAGGCAGTAAGGTCCTCTCGTCTAATGGGAACTAGCCCATTCACACTGAAGCAGCTATTTCCCATTAGAGAAGCGGCCCTTCGATCTGCAGAGGCAGAAAGATCCTCTCGTCTAATGGGAACTAGCCCACTCAGACTGAAGCAGCTATTTCCCATTAGAGAAAGGGCCCTCCGACCTGGAAAGGCAGAAAGGTCCTCTCGGCTAATGGGAACTAGCCCACTCACACTGAAGCAGCTATTTCCCATTAGAGAAACGGCCCTCCGACCTGGAAAGGCAGAAAGGTCCTCTCGGCTAATGGGAACTAGCCCACTCACACTGAAGCAGCTATTTCCCATTAGAGAAAGGGCCCTCCGACCTGGAAAGGCAGAAAGGTCCTCTCGTCTAATGGGAACTAGCCCATTCACACTGAAGCAGCTATTTCCCATTAGAGAAGCGGCCCTCCGACCTGCAGAGGCAGAAAGGTCCTCTCGTCTAATGGGAATTAGCCCACTCAGACTGAAGCAGCTATTTTCCATTAGAGAAACGGCCCTCCGACCTGAAAAGGCAAAAAGGTCCTCTCGTCTAATGGGAACTAGCCCATTCACACTGAAGCGGCTATTTCCCATTAGAGAAGCGGCCCTCCGACCTGGAAAGGCAGAAAGGTCCTATCGGCTAATGGGAACTAGCCCACTCAGACTGAAGCGGCTATTTCCCATTAGAGAAAGGGCCCTCTGACCTGGAACGGCAGACAGGTCCTCTCGGCTAATGGGAACTAGCCCACTCACACTGAAGCGGCTATTTCCCATTAGAGAAACGGCCCTCCGACCTGGAAAGGCAAAAAGGTGCTCTCGTCTAATGGGAACTAGCCCATTCACACTGAAGTGGCTATTTCCCATTAGAGAAGCGGCCCTCCGACCTACAGAGGCAGAAAGGTCCTCTCGTCTAATGGGAACTAGCCCACTCACACTGAAGCAGCTGTTTCCCATTAGAGTAACGGCCCTCCGACTTGGAAAGGCAGAAAGGTCCTCTCGGCTAATGGGAACTAGCCCACTCACACTGAAGCAGCTATTTCCCATTAGAGAAACGGCCCTCCGACCTGGAAAGGCAGAAAGATCCTCTCGGCTAATGGGAACTAGCCCACTCACACTGAAGCAGCTATTTCCCATTAGAGAAACGGCCCTCCGACCTGGAAAGGCAGAAAGGTCCTCTCGGCTAATGGGAACTAGCCCACTCACACTGAAGCAGCTATTTCCCATTAGAGAAGCGGCCCTCCGACCTGGAAAGGCAGAAAGGTCCTCTCGGCTAAAGGGAACTAGCCCACTCACACTGAAGCAGCTATTTCCCATTAGAGAAGCGGCCCTCCGACCTGCAGAGGCAGAAAGGTCTTCTCTTCTAATGGGAACTTGCCCACTCACACTGAAGCAGCTATTTCCCATTAGAGAAACGGCCCTCCGACCTGGAAAGGCAGAAAGGTCCTCTCGTCTAAAGGGAGCTAGCCCACTCAGACTGAAGCAGCTATTTTCCATTAAAGAAACGGCCCTCCGACCTGGAAAGGCAGAAAGGTCCTCTCGTCTAATGGGAACTAGCCCATTCACACTGAAGCAGCTATTTCCCATTAGAGAAGCGGCCCCCCGACCTGCAGAGGCGGAAAGGTCCTCTTGTCTAATGGGAACTAGCCCACTCACACTGAAGCAGCTATTTCCCATTAGAGTAACGGCCCTCCGACCTGGAAAGGCAAAAAGGTCCTCTCGTCTAATGGGAACTAGCCCATTCACACTGAAGCAGCTATTTCTCATTAGAGAAGCGGCCCTCCGACCTGCAGAGGCAGAAAGGTCCTCTCGTCTAATGGGAACTAGCCCACTCAGACTGAAGCAGCTATTTCCCATTAGAGAAACGGCCCTCCGACCTGGAGAGGCAGAGAGGTCCTCTCGGCTAATGGGAACTAGCCCACTCACACTGAAGCAGCTATTTCCCATTAGAGAAATGGCCCTCCGACCTGGAGAGGCAGAAAGGTCCTCTCGGCTAATGGGAACTAGCCCACTCACACTGAAGCAGCTATTTCCCATTAGAGAAACGGCCCTCCGACCTGGAGAGGCAGAAAGGTCCTCTCGTCTAATGGGAACTAGCCCACTCAGACTGAAGCAGCTATTTTCCATTAGAGAAACGGCCCTCCGACCTGGAAAGGCAAAAGGGTCCTCTTGTCTAATGGGAACTAGCTAATTCACACTGAAGCAGCTATTTCCCATTAGAGAAGCGGCCCTCCGACCTGCAGAGGCAGAAAGGTCCTCCCGTCTAATGGGAACTAGCCCACTCACACTGAAGCAGCTATTTCCCATTAGAGAAACGGCCCTCCGACCTGGAAAGGCAGAAAGGTCCTCTCGGCTAATGGGAACTAGCCCACTCACACTGAAGCAGCTATTTCCCATTAGAGAAAGGGCCCTCCGTCCTGGAAAGGCAGAAAGGTCCTCTCGGCTAATGGGAACTAGCCCACTCACACTGAAGCAGCTATTTCCCATTAGAGAAACGGCCCTCCGACCTGGAAAGGCAGTAAGGTCCTCTCGGCTAATGGGAACTAGCCCACTCACACTGAAGCAGCTATTTCCCATTAGAGAAACGGCCCTCCGACCTAGAAAGGCAGAATGGTCCTCTAGGCTAATCGGAACTAGCCACTCACACTGAAGCAGCTATTTCCCATTAGAGAAACGGCCCTCCGACCTGGAAAGGCAGAAAGGTCCTCTCGTCTAATGGGAACTAGCCCACTCACACTGAAGCAGCTATTTCCCATTAGAGAAGCAGCCCTCCGACCTGCAGAGGCAGACAGGTCCTCTCGTCTAATGGGAACTAGCCCACTCAGACTGAAGCAGCTATTTCCCATTAGAGAAACGGCCCTCCGACCTGGAAAGGCAGAAAGATCCTCTCGGCTAATGGGAACTAGCCCACTCACACTGAAGCAGCTATTTCCCATTAGAGAAACGGCCCTCCGACCTGGAAAGGCAGAAAGGTCCTCTCGTCTAATGGGAACTAGCCCACTCAGACTGAAGCAGCTATTTTCCATTAGAGAAACGGCCCTCCGACCTGGAAAGGCAAAAAGGTCCGCTCGCCTAATGGGAACTAGCCCATTCACACTGAAGCAGCTATTTCCCATTAGAGAAGCGGCCCTCTAACCTGCAGAGGCAGAAAGGTCTTCTCTTCTAATGGGAACTAGCCCACTCACACTGAAGCAGCTATTTCCCATTAGAGAAACGGCCCTCTGACCTGGAAAGGCAGAAAGGTCCTCTCGTCTAATGGGAACTAGCCCATTCACACTGAAGTAGCTATTTCCCATTAGAGAAGCGGCCCTCCGACCTGCAGAGGCAGAAAGGTCCTCTCGTCTAATGGGAACTAGCCCACTCACACTGAAGCAGCTATTTCCCATTAGAGTAACGGCCCTCCGACCTGGAAAGGCAAAAAGGTCCTCTCGTCTAATGGGAACTAGCCCATTCACACTGAAGCAGCTATTTCCCATTAGAGAAGCGGCCCTCCGACCTGCAGAGGCAAAAAGGTCCTCTCGTCTAATGGGAACTAGCCCACTCAGACTGAAGCAGCTATTTCCCATTAGAGAAGCGGCCATCCGACCTGCAGAGGCAGAAAGGTCCTCTCGTCTAATGGGAACTAGCCCACTCACACTGAAGCAGCTATTTCCCATTAGAGAAGCGGCCATCCGACATGCAGAGGCAGAAAGGTCCTCTCGTCTAATGGGAACTAGCCCACTCACACTGAAGCAGCTATTTCCCATTAGAGAAACGGCCCTCCGACCTGGAAAGGCAGAAAGGTCCTCTCGTCTAATGGGAACTAGCCCATTCACACTGAAGCGGCTATTTCCCATTAGAGAAGCGGCCCTCCGACCTGCAGAGGCAGAAAGGTCCTCTCGTCTAATGGGAACTAGCCCACTCACACTGAAGCAGCTATTTCCCATTAGAGTAACGGCCCTCCGACCTGGAAAGGCAGAAAGGTCCTCTCGGCTAATGGGAACTAGCCCACTCACACTGAAGCAGCTATTTCCCATTAGAGTATCGGCCCTCTGACCTGGAAAGGCAGAAAGGTCCTCTCGGCTAATGGGAACTCACACTGAAGCAGCTATTTCCCATTAGAGAAACGGCCCTCCGACCTGGAAAGGCAAAAAGGTCCTCTCGTCTAATGGGAACTAGCCCATTCACACTGAAGCAGCTATTTCCCATTAGAGAAACGGCCCTCCGACCTGGAAAGACAAAAAGGTCCTCTCCTCTAATGGGAACTAGCCCATTCACACTGAAGCAGCTATTTCCCATTAGAGAAGCGGCCCTCCGACCTGCAGAGGCAGAAAGGTCCTCTCGTCTAATGGGAACTAGGCCACTCACACTGAAGCAGCTATTTCCCATTAGAGAAACGGCCCTCCGACCTGGAAAGGCAAAAAGGTCCTCTTGTCTAATGGGAACTAGCCCACTCACACTGAAGCAACTATTTCCCATTAGAGAAGCGGCCCTCCGACCTGCAGAGGCAGAAAAGTCCTCTCGTCTAATGGGAACTAGCCCATTCACACTGAAGCAGCTATTTCCCATTAGAGAAACGGCCCTCCGACCTGGAAAGGCAAAAAGGTCCTCTCGTCTAATGGGAACTAGCCCATTCACACTGAAGCAGCTATTTCCCATTAGAGAAGCGGCCCTCCGACCTGGAAAGGCAGAAAGGTCCTCTCGTCTAATGGGAACTAGCCCACTCACACTGAAGCAGCTATTTCCCATTAGAGAAACGACCCTCCGACCTGGAAAGGCAGAAAGGTCCTCTCGTCTAGTGGGAACTAGCCCATTCACACTGAAGCAGCAATTTCCCATTAGAGAAACGGCCCTCCGACCTGGAAAGGCAAAAAGGTCCTCTTGTCTAATGGGAACTAGCCCATTCAGACTGAAGCGGCTATTTCCCATTAGAGAAGCGGCCCTCCGACCTGGCCTGTGTTACAGCTTCTCCCTTTGGGAAAGGTCAGGGAACCTGCCGGGGCTCCCTGGGAGTCCTGCTGCACTTGGGGATGGTGGACCCACATGGTAGAGTCATCCAAGGCCGGTGACATCACCGCAGACCATCCTGGAGCTCTGGGTAGGCAGCATTACAGAATTTCCCTTCAGGGAACGGATGGAGACCCTGCTGGTGCTCCTTTGGAGTGCCGTTGGACTTGGGGATGGTTAACACTTTTTCACCCAGGTAGGTACACCCACACGAGGTACTGTTTTCATCCAGACACCTTTGGGAAGGTAGGCCATGTGTTGGCGGTATGTTTCAGTAGTTTCCAGGTTGGAAATGTCTGAAAATTGTGTTTATTTTCCCTAAATTTCAGACTTTGCCGGGCTTTTGGGTAATAAATTCTAGGGCAATTGGCACAAGTCAGACCTCTGTGGGTTCCTACGGGAGTCTGCTCTCCTGAAACGCTTGGGTTACCAGTGGTTTAGCCCTTTCCATTTGCACCCAGGTAGTTGCACCGACACATGAGGTACAGTTTTCGTCAGGACGTGTGGGTATGTAGGATAGTAGGACATTTGTTGTTTTCTCTTGGTTTAACATTTTCATACATTTGCTATTGCACTTTGTTACACAACCCTTTAATTTCCCAAATGTGAGCTACATGTAGTTGCCGATTTAAGCACTGTATGCTTTTGTAACCTGCTCAAGTCACCTACCCTTCAAAAGGGCTGCCTGTGCTCTTTCAAAAATGGTATGCTTGCCATTCCTCACATTTATTTTCCTTATTTACACATGCTAAGTATGTCTGTTTAGGCCGTCAGCATAAAATTCCTGTGTACTATGGCTCCGTTTTTGGCTTATGGTACATGCGATTTCCTAACTGGAAAAGTCAGGGGAATGTAGCGGGGCACTGCTTTTCTAAATATTCATAGAAGCCATTACCTTACAGATCCAACCATGTCCAGCACATACATTTTTTAACTGTAATTTTTCAAATCTTTCCCCAAACTATGGGCATTTTCCCTACATAGATGTTGCCTCACCTGCACAAATCACCCTTTCCTAAACTTGGAATTTTGTCTACTTTTCAGAAATGTATGCCTTGGTCTTCCCTTTCAGCTTTCCTACCCTCCTCTTCCATTCTGTCCCCGCATGGACTATTGGGGGGGAGGTGGGGGAAAGGGGTACACCTGCATAGCTCTCACAAAATTGATGGTAACCTTATTTTTTTGGTTTTCACTCAACCTGTTCTTGAAAGCCTGGAAAATGTCAAATTCAGCACAGCAAATCATTTGTTCCTAGCTCATACAAGGAAACACCCACAGGCTTCTTTGTACATAATTCTATTGGCATTGTCTGAAAAAACACGAAATGTGCTCCGTTTTCGGTTATTTTCTCTCACCCCCATACAGCAAACTAGGATTCCTAGGTGGCGTTATGATCACCTACATGTGGGAAGAAAGGGGGGCAAATTTGAGGGAGATATCACATGTAAATAAAGCATTACAAGGGATTGAATTGCGACATACCGAAACCACCAAAAAAGGGCTTGGCGCGTGGGGGGGTGGGAGGCATTGGCAGTTAAGGGATTAAAAACAAATAACACATTAGCTTAAAGAAATAGACAATTGGGTAACTGAAGTGTTTTTATTATGACAAGTGCTTACACTGTAAAGCAACAAATAATACATATACATGTGTAAACCAAAGATCAAATTGGTGGAGCCATATGGAGTGAACCTGCTTTACCTGGGGGATTGGAAGGAAAAAGAAGCCGAATAGTGAAACATTTATGGAAAAACAGTTCTCATAACTGCACATGAGTCGCTGCAAGAATTGGATAAAAGAAAAAGTAAACTTTATTATTGCAAATGTTCACAATCTTTTGTCACAATATTTCCTGTAAGGGCTCAACAGATATTACGACTTCACACCTTCAGCAGGGGAACGATGATACACAGTGCCGGAGGTTTGTGACGCAATTATCGATCTATAAATGATTTGCTTTTCAGAATGGTGCTGTAGTGTGAATAAGTACAGGTAAACTATAGAAAACTAAAGGTCTCAGAATATTTGCAAGTAAAAAATGTCACTCGAAATATGGATTTATAGGACAGTGGGCCTCATTACAAGGGTGAAGGGGCTGCCAGAAAGTGTGAGCGATGCCGACCTCAGGGGAACAATGCAGCATGTGTTCAAAGATTTGCTGGGCATGGCTGGGGAGAAATTCTCAGATAGAAGGTCCGCAGCGAGAAGAATCCGGGGCCAGGCCAAGAGAAGTGGCGATGGCTTTATAGCGATACGACCGAAACAAATGGATCCTCCAAGCGGCAAGGAAAGCAACCCTGATAAAAGTGAACAGCGCCGTCAGAACTTTTCTAGGACCTGGCCCAATCCATACTATCAATGAGGAGGCAAATGGGCCCGGTGACCAAAGCCCTTACCAAAGCCCAGATAAGATCCAGGTGGACATTCCCCTTTGGAATGGTCTTCAAGTGGGAAGGGTGCCAACACCACATCACTACGTTGGATGAGGGACCCAAGATCCTGAATATTGAAGACGAAGGGGATGCAGGGGGAGGACCTAATAGGAGGCCAGAACATGAAAGCCACCAAGAGAAGCCATGGGAGTGGAGAAGAGTAGAGAGGTCAGAGCCGAGACACAAACAATTGCAGGGTCCGGGGGGGATAGCAACCAAAGCCCCAGGCTGAATAGGGTCGGCTCCGGGAGACAGGGGGTTAGGGGGTGACAGATCTTGGAAACAGGGGAGAGCAGAGGAATGGCTCTCCCCGCACAGTTATTCTCTGGGATGGGAACGAGATCAAGCAACCTAGGACGACGTTACGGCTTGGGGAAGTTGAGCCGAGTCCAGCCGGAGGGGGATCGTTTCGACATGGTTACTCTCAGAACGTAACGGGGTATGGGTAGGGATCCAAATACTAAAACTCAATGTTAGAGGACTAAACACACTGACTATAGAGACAGAAACTGGAGAACCTCCTCCAGGATACCAAGCCCGACATTGTGACGCTCCAGGGGACCGATATCCGTAAGCAAGACAGATACAGAATGAAGTTGAGGATAACCCCAGGTTCTGCAGGCCAACGACAAGAGCAAAGCTTGAGGGGTCCTCATAGCATTTAGACACCTACCTGACATCAAAATAATAGGCACAAAAGTCGACAAGGAAGGTAGATTCCTCTTCGTCCAGCTACAATGGGGGGGTGGCCTCTCACAATCGCCACAGTGTACGCCCCCAACTCAGGGCAGGAAGAATACTTGCAGGGGGTTTTGGAGAAGCTAAACCAGTTAACAACGAGCCAGCTAATACTGACGGGATTTTAACTTGGCATGGCGCCCATCCACGGACAGAAGCGCAGACAGGACACCCACATCTGAAGGCCCATCTAGTAAACTACAGGCTAGCATAACAGAATAGCATTAGCAGATACATGGCATGAACTAAAAGGGGACTCCAAGGGGTATACTACTCACATGTGCACCGAACATTCTCAAGAATTGATTACATATTGATTTCGGAGACACTGCTCTGCCAAGTACGGATCATAGAAAGGGAAACCATAGCCCTGCCCGACCACACTCCCCTGCAGCTAGAAATCCAATGGGAGAGGGGGGCCTCTGGAAGTAGCGGTTCCCCTGACATCTGCTGATGCAGTAATTTGCGACGAGATACACAAGTCCATCTGCAACTTCTTTGGGGAAAATAAGACCCCGGAGGTGCAGGAACATGTAGTATGGGACGCCTTTAAGGCAACCATGCGGGGGGTGCTCATAGCAAAGCAGGCATCTCGAGCCAAACAGGAGAAGGCCCTCCAGGTGGACCTAGAACAGGGGTTAACGGAGACAGATAGGGGGGTAATGATCAGGAGGGAGTATAGGCATATCAAAGGGCAAATCAATATCCTTCTAGCTAAACAAGCAGTAAAATTGCTCCGATTCTTGAGGCAGAAGTATTACCTCCAGCAAACAAGACAGGCCGGCTCTTAGCCAGGTAGGTTAAGCAGAAGGAGGCGGCAGGTACAATACGCCACATTCAGATGGTGGAGGGACAGGAAACCACACGTACAGAAGAGATCCTTCAGGCGTTCACAGAGTTCTATACAAGCCTCTACTCTGCGGAGGCACCGGAGAGTGACCTCCAAAAGGCCTTCTTAAAATCTTGCTGGCTAAAAAGATTAGAACAGAGCCAGCGTGACGCTTTAGAATGGACAATTACCTAAGACGAGGTGCATGCAGCGATCCAATCGCTACAACCAAATAAAGCCCGCCACATTCTATAAAGCATTCCATACCACATTAGTCCCGTTAATGGCATCCCTGTTCAACTCCTTCTCCGATACGGGCCGCATCTCCCAGTCCATGGAGGAGGCCAAGGTAATCCTCTTCCCTAAGCCAAACAAGAAACAAACCCTCTGTAGCCTACCGCCCTACTGCCCTAATAAACCTTGATGCCAAAATCTTTACAAAAAATTCAAACATCTAGAATGGATAAAGTAATCACTGACCTGATCCACCCGGATCAAGCAGGCTTTGTCAAGGGGCGACAAACGTTTGTCAACATTAGGCGAATATCCCACCTGATAGAGAAGTCAAACAGGGCAGTCCTGAGGGCAGGTAGTGTTAGAACTAGATGCAGAGAAGGCATTTGGCCGAGTCAAATGGTCATTCTTGTTTGCTACGATGATGGTTATGGGGTTTGGCCCGGGACTTGTCCACCTGGTCAAAGTCAACTATGGAGCACCACTTATCAGGCTGGCTATCAATAGGCATGTCACCAAGGCGATAAGGATCACTAGGGGTACTAAGGAGGGCTGCCCATGTCACCATTCCTGTACGCAAACTTTCTCGAACCCTTCCTAGCTAGAATTAGACAGGAGAGGGGAATAAAAGAGATTACATTCGGTGGGGAAGACCATAAGGCAATGGCCTTTGCCGACGACCTCCTAGTCGTGCTAACAGACATGGACACTTCCCTCGGGAAGTTAACAGCACTCCTAGGGGAATTTGGCAGAGTGGCAGACCTGAAGACCAACAACCAAAAACAACAGTAGATTAATGAAAACATTATTGGCTAATACTTTCACTTTGGTTCTTCTTGCGCTGGTCCAAGAATGTTACCTCTAGCGGCACAATACGAATGCCCCCGGCCGTCCCTCTTAATCACGGCCCCAGTTCCGAAAAACAACAAAATAGAACCAGTGTCCTATTACATTATTCCTAGCTTAAGTATTCAGGTGACCAGCCTGCTTTGAACACTGTACTTTTTTCAAAGTAAACGCTTCAGACCCCCAGGACGCTCAGGCAGGGGCTGGGACAGGCAGTTGTAGCTCGCCTCATGGCGGACCGCCAGCTCAATCCCAAAATCCAACTACAAGCTTTTTAACTGCAGCAACCTTAATATATGCTATTGGAGCTGGAGTTACCGTGGCTGCTGGCACCAGACTTGCCCTCCAATGGGTACTCGTTAAAGGATTTAAACATTGTACTCATTCCAATTACAGTGCCTCGAAAGAGTCCTGTACTGTTATTTTTCGTCACTAACTCCCGGAGTCGGGATTGGGTAATTTCGGCGCCTGCTGCATTCCTTGATGTGGTAGCCGTTTCTCAGGCTCCCTCTCCAGAATCAAACCCCGATTCCCCATTGCCCGTGGTCACCTAAGTACCATCGAAAGTTGATCTGAATGCATCGTCACGGTCACATGGATGTGCGATCGTCCTGAGGTTATTTAGAGTCACCAAAGCAGCCGGGCGAGCCCAGATTGGTCTTGGTCTGATAAATGCATGCATCCCGGGAGGTCCGCGCTCGTCGGCATGTATTAGCTCTAGAATTACCAGTTATCCAAGAAACAGATGGCACGATCAATGGAACCATAACTGATTTAATGAGCCATTTGCAGTTTCACTGTACCAGTCGTTTGTACTTACACGTGCATGGCTTAATCTTTCAGACACGCATATGCTACTGGCAGGATCAATGAGGTAGCCGCACCTGATGGAGGGTGGCAACGGGGGGAGCCGCGCGACTGCCTTAGAGCCAACCTGCACACCCTCTTGGGCTGTCTGCAGGACCCGAGCGCCAAAGAGCATCCCTAGACGTGTGTGTTTCGGGTGGACAGGTTGGTCACGCAGGCGCCGGCGGCCAGGCCTGCTCAGCCATGCCACAGGGTGGGTGGGAGGGAGAGGCCAGGCACAACTTGAACCGGTAGTGGGGTTTGCCAGCACGCTGCCACTGGTATGGCGACAGAGGGGGTCAGCAGCCAACGTGTGTTTCCGAACTGCTGGAGAAACGTGCTTGGTGGAGGAGGGGCCACGTCGTGGCTTGCGAGGGGAACCCGTCTGATCTGACCACTGGGGAGCTGCCGGGCTGCTTAGCCTTTGCTCTAGAGCTGCCCAAGCGAGGGGGCCCTCCCCGAGGGAAGCAAACCCTTGACACAGTCCCAAGGCGGGTGGAAGGAAATTGCTTGAAACAGCCGAGGATGGCCAAGCAGTCCAGCCCTAGACAGACCAAGTGCACCAAATCGATCCCATGGAGTGCTCGGAAGAGCACCTCCAGCAGGCCATTCTCTGCTGGGGCATTACGTGGGGCACGCCCCCCGGCTGGCCCGGGTTTTCACCATAGAGCCCGGGTTGGGCAACGAGAACCAAGAGGAGCGCAGACAGGTCCCTCTCACCCAGTCTATAGTAATCCGGAGGAAGGAGACTACGTTTTGTCATCTGTGTACCCAGAGTGACAGAGCGGGACCTCTCGGCAAAAGCCTCGGGCTCCTTAGAGATCCAACTGGAGAAACATTTTAAACTGACGCCCATCAGAACTTCCAGAGCAGCCAAGCCGTCTGGTCCTTGCAGACATTCCTCTGGCCAATAACCAGATGGCCGGGCTCAGAGAGCGGCCATCTGGTAGGTCAAAGCATTCCAATGGGCCTGGATGGGAAGGGCCTTTGGCCCCCCCACCTGACAAAGGACAGGGCACCGGCAGGTGCCCAAAGGCATGGGCCAGCACCAATCGTCATCCTCGAGCTCTGGCAAGGCCACCTTAGAGTTTTTCTCCCCCCACCCTCCACATAAGAGGTTTTTGATCCACCCTGGAGCTTATCCCTCTGGGGAGGGACAGTCGCCCCACATGTGAGACAGGTACCCAAGGCTGGGTGCTTGGGGGGACCAGCACCCCCCCAGCCATCCTGGAGCTTTAGCAGGGCCCATTTAGAGCTTCCCCTTACAGGGCTCCCCGCAACTACCGCAAGGCTTGGGGACTCCACCCACACGCACAAGGCTGGCACCCAAGGCCAGTGGGGGCAGTTGCCCCAGCCACCGTGGAGCTCTGGCCCGGGCCGCCTTAGAGCTTTGCCCGCCACATTAGAGCTTTACCCTCCAGAGAGGGACAGGGCTCCCCACGATCACCACCAGGCTTGGGGACAGTCAACCCAGACGTGAGACAGGCACCCAAGGCCAGGACACCCCCGCCGCCAGCCACCCTGGAGCTTTAGCAGGGCCCCATTAGAGCTTTTCCCTGTGGGGAGCAATGCGACTACCACTGGGTCCGGGGGCTTTCACCCTGGAGCTCTGGCCTGAGCTGCTCCCACAACATTAGAGCCTTTCCCTCCAGGACTAACCCACAAACACTGTGGAACTCAGGGCCGGCCACTGCGAGAGCATTTACCCCCACGCGGAGGAAAGGGGCCCACTCAGGGCGCCCCTTGACACACACACCTCGTCTTGGACCTGACCACAACTGGT
This sequence comes from Ambystoma mexicanum, assembly GCF_040938575.1. Lineage (NCBI taxonomy): Eukaryota > Metazoa > Chordata > Amphibia > Caudata > Ambystomatidae > Ambystoma > Ambystoma mexicanum. The sequence continues at coordinate 1,465,897,746 of NC_090931.1, read as the reverse complement.
TGATACTTGCCAGATGACCGGGAGCAACCCACGAACGCCATTGAACTAAAGCTGGTAATTGCGCCACGGCCGCCCTGAAGGCCGCAGGGTGGCACTTCCATGCCAACCGTAGACAAATGCAGGAGTCAGCCGTGGCAACCACAACTCAGGCCATCTGGGCCTGCTCCCCGGGCCAGATGGCCCAGCGGCCGTACCTGCCCCCACCGCCCAGGGGCACAGGCTTAAGGTACCACCCCGCGTGCTCTGGGGTGGGTGCTTAAGCTGCTGCCTCTCTTCCCCGCCCTGGGTTTAAGGCACCAACTCAGCGCTCTCGGGCCGGGGAGACACTTCCACGCCGACTATAAAGCTTACGGAACCCGACCGAAGACAAATGCAGGAGTCAGCCGCAACTCGGGCATCTGGTCCACCAGCCACAACTTGGGCCATCTGGGCCTACTACCAGGCCAGGTGGTCCAGTGGCCAGCCGGGCCTGCCCCAACCCCACTTTCCAGGGGCACAGGCTTTAGCTACAACCCCGCGCCCTGGGGTGGCTGCACCCTCTCTTCCCCTACCCTGTTCGGGGGCTTAAGGCACCACCTCGAAGGCCCGGGCCCAAGGCCATCTGATCTGCCAGGCTGACCAGGAAAGGTGAGAAGAGTGCTCCCCGCCCAGCCCCCACGCCCCCGCAGGTGCGCCCCTATGGTGGGTGGTATTTTCCTGTGCACCCCGCATGCCCTAGGAGGAAGGATGGAGAACCTTGGCGGTGCTGCCGCCTTGCAACAAAAGCTTGGCTCAGAGGATGACTTCCAATAGATCGCAGCGACGTAGCTGCTCTGCTACTTACGAAACCCTGAACCAGAATCAGGTTGTCGATGAATGATTTAGCACCAGATTCCCACAAACATGCGGTGCACTATGGGTGAGAGAGGTGGCCCCCATTCTGTCCACACTCAAGTCCTGAGGCAAGCGGCTCTACACACCGGCCCCAAGGCCGGCTGTCCTAAGCTAACTGATGCTCGACAGCGCTGCAGTATACGGTCTGGGGTGGAGGGGGGAATTTTGGACGTAGAGGCGTTCAGTCATAATCCCACAGATGGTAGCTTCACCCCATTGGCTCCTCAGCCAAGCATGCACACCAAATGTCTGAACCTGCGGTTCCTCTCGTACTGAACAGGATTACTATTGCAACAACACATCATCAGTAGGGTAAAACTAACCTGTCTCACAACGGTCTAAATCCACCTCACGTTCCCTATTAGTGGGTAAACAGTCCGATGCTTGGTGAAATCTGTTTCACAATGATAGGAAGAGTCGACATCGAAGGATCAAAAAGCGACGTTGCTATGAAGGCTTGGCCGCCACAAGCCAGTTATCCCTGTGGTAACTTTTCTGATACCTCCTGCTTGAAACCCAAAAAGTCAGCAGGATCGTGAAGCCCTGCTTTCACGGTCTATATTCATACTGAAAAATCGAGATCAAGCTAGCTTTTGCCCGTCTGCTCTGCGGGAGGTTTCTGTCCTCCTTGAGTTCGCCTTAGGACACCTGCGTTATCCTTTGACAGGGTGTACCACCCCAGTCAAACTCCCCACCTGCCACTGTCCCCGGAGCGGGTCGTGCCCGGCAGGTGCCGGGTGCTTGGAGCCAGAAGCGAGAGCCCCATGGGGCTTGCCCCCCGCCTCACCGGGTAAGTGGAAAAACAATAAGAGTAGTGGTATTTCACCAGCGGCCCGAGGGCCTCCCACTTATCCTACCTCATGTCTCTTCACAGTGCCAGACTAGAGTCAAACTCAACCTGCTCTTCTTTCCCCGACGATTCTGCCAAGCTTGTTCCCTTGGCTGTGGTTTCGCTAGATATTAGATAGGGACAGTGGGAATCTCATTCATCCATTCATGCACATCATTAATTAGATGACGAGGCATGTGGCTACCTTAAAGGTCATAGTTACCCCAACCGTTTACCCACACTTCATTGAATTTCTTCACTTTGACATTAGGAGCACTTGGCAGAAATCACATTGCGTCAACACCCTTCACAGGCCTTCGCAATGCTTTGTTTTAATTAAACAGTCAGATTCACATGGTCCGCACCAGTTCCAAGTCAGCTGCTAGGTGTCGGCCGAGGCAGAATGCCGGCCCTGAACCCCCAGAGGAAGAACAAGATTGGCGAACACTGCACCTGGGGTGATCCCCAGGAAGGGACCGGCTCGCATCCAGAGGCTGACTTCCCGTACCTACATTTTTCTGACATGCCAGAGGTTGTCCGCCTTGGAGACATGCTGCGGATATGGGTACGGCCGGCGCGAGATTTACAAAATCTCACCCAGATTTTTAAGGACCAGCGGGAGCTCACCGGACGCCGCCGGAACAGCGACGTTTTGCAAAGCTCGGGCCCCTTTCTCGGGGCAAACCCATTCCAGGGTGCCCTGCCCCTCACAAAGAAAAGAAAAGAACTCTCTGTGCGGCTGGGGGCGTGGCTACAGAGCCATGTAGGAGGACGTGTTTCCAAGGAGGCTCCTGATGATCCTGAAATGATCCGAGAAAATGTGACACATTGAAACCATCCTGGTCTGAATACATCGTTTGCCCGAGTTCATGAACTAACACTGCCCAACTGGAGCTGGAGATGGTGAGGATCAGCACTGTGATGCGAGCAAAATCAGCCGGAAGAATTTTGTGGCGGTGCGCTTGTGAGGAATCTAAAATGGCGATCCGCCAACAACAAAGAGATGTGGAGGACAGCTGACTCGCGAGCAGCCCGTTGTAGGAGAGAGAGTTGCGCTCAGATCGGGTCTGCCAGAAGGGGCCGCGAGTAGAGCGGAGCTGTGAAGACCCCCTGTGGCCACAGAGCGGGACCCGGGGGAGAAGCCAGACGTCGGAGTAAAACGGCAAACGAACAGTGCCGTGTTTGAAAAGCGCATGCCCGGTGCACGACGAAACGGGACTGGAACCCCAAGCAGTCCGCGTGTATGCGTGATAGACTACAAGGCTGCTCACCCATGAATAAGTGACAGTACAATATACACTGCAATACTCGGCAGTGTATGCGCAACACATACGAGGCACCGGCGTGCCCACAAGCAGCTGTAGCGAAGTGACGGCGTGTGAGCCGTCCAAGCATTATGGGCGGTTTCGCTTGCAGCCGCAGTGGAGACTTGGTCATTAGACAAGCCTATGACAGGGCAGCTTTTCGGGTCGCGCATGGTGTCCACAGCTGCAGGCTCCATGTTGCGGCCATCCGGACCGAAGGTAACGCAATAACACGGATGTACAGGGCCAGCTTAGTATACGGAGTGCCACACAGGAAGACCCTGAAACGGATGCAATCAAGTTTCACTGATAATAAAGCCGAGCACAGCCTAAGGGTTGCCCGAGACCTGACGGAGGCACACAGGGGGACCCTGATTAGATGTGATAGCAGCTCCTAGCAAAACAGATGCCAGCTTAATCATATTACCCTTTGCAACATGTATAAATTCACACATCCACCGGGGACAAGGGAGTTGATCTTGCAATTGCAGCACAGGGGAGGGTCATGCAGAGCGCTGACCCTGCAAACATGGAACTATTGCATGGTGGAATGTGGAACCAGTAACTAGAATGAACCGGTGGCGACCAGAGCACTACTGATTTATATTAAACTAACTATCACGTTGCCAAGCAATTCTTTGAATGGGCTGCGATGCAGAGCTTGGATAGCGCATTCAAAATGGCGCCAATGCGCGCGTGTATATAGACGCAGGGAGCTGCCCGGTACGCTGTGCACCAAGCGGAACGATCAGAGGGAGGCGACGCTGGGAGCGTCCGTCTCCTTTAACGAGGTGATGGGAGGAGAGAAAAGAGCACCGTTGCTGCTCACAGACAGCTGATAAGCTGAAATGCCCATGACACAATAAACCCAGCGCCGCACCGTGAGACGAAGAGGCGCAGGCACACATCGGCAACCCAACCTGCAACAAACTCCACTAAACCATCCTGTGGAGGCTATTAAACGCAATAGCACAACGAAGAACAGAACATGCCTATGATTGATTTACGAATGCTGATCTAGACACCCGAGCGGCACAGACAGGCTTAGACAGAAACACAGAGACTTGCAGCCGCCTGAAGTGGGAACAAAGAGACGCAGACAACGTGCCCGAGGTGGCCGCAAGAGGTAACTGCAGATGAAGGTGTACGGGGTTGCCCCATGAAAGTGGGGACCAGCAAGAGTGGCCACCGTAGCCCGCAGAGCCACACCAGCGCCAGGCAGACAGCCCGGGGAGCTAGATCGACTGGGGCAGGGTCCTTAGTCCTGTGAAGGCTGAATGAACCCACATGGGTACGTGGGAGGACACAGTCCATTCTAGAAATAGGGGAGGTCGCTGGAGGACACCCCTGAAACGATCAGGCCGGGCCTAGACATTTTGGGCAACTTAGCACATTCTAAAAGAGGACAGCACGTTTTGGGGCCGACTCACTTTACCCTGACGCAACAAGATGTCCAACAAACCCATCAGACAGAAAGGCAAGCAGCCCACACTGGACGATTTTGCCAAAACACCACCAGGTGCAGAAGGGGCCAGGAAGAAAGACAGGACCCCCGCTGGGGGCCCAGACATTATGGGCAACCAGGAGGTACTTGCGGCAATTGCGGACCTGAAAGTGGCCTTGGAGACCAAACTGGGCCTGGCAATCAGTGAATTGAAAGCTGCACTTCAGCTCAAAGTTGGAGCAGTGCAGGAGGACGTAAATCTTCTCCGGCAAGATGTACGATTGTTGGCTGAGTGCACGGAGGACCTGGAAAAAGAGTTGGCCCCGAACACAGCAGCCTGTGCTGCCCATAAATCTGAACTTCACGCCTTGGTACAACGTGTGGGCAATCTGGAGAGCAGGTCGGAAGAGGCGGAGGGACGCGCCGAAGGAACAATATTCCCATTGTCGGAAGGAGCTGAGGGAACTAACCCTACGAATACATCGAGTCTATGCTATTACAGGAGATAACCGGGGGAGCTCTGTCCTAGGGGTTTGCTGTAGAGAGGGCACACAGGGCCCTGATGAGGAAGCCACTGCCGGGGAACCCTACCCCCCCTCCCCAGGCCGGTGATAGCGAAGATCCTAAACTACCGGGACCGGGAAAAAAATCCTTGAACACTTTCGGAAGGGCGGCACGATACAAAGAGGTGCTGCGAACATAATGGCATACCCGGATTATACCTTGCAAGTACAGCGGAGCCGCATGAACTTGGGATCCGTGAAAAGAAGATTGCGGGATACAGGCCATAGGTACATGCTGCTTTTTCCAGCTAAACTGAAGGTTTTCTACAAGAGCAGAACCTTGTTTTTTGACACCCCAGAGGACGCCATGGGATGGTTAGATGCGCAGAGCTGTCCCAAGGAACCGGACATCCAGGGAGCAGAAGGTGGAGATAAGTAACATGCGTCGGAAAAGCGCCCTAGGCGCTGCAGCTCATGACAATGGGACTTGAAAATAGCATTGCATATACCGGCAGAGGAGTGTGTTCAGAGCTACAATTATAAATATGAGACAGTGGCACTGGAAACCTTGATAAAGATATAGGAGCTATACCGAGCATGACCTCACACCCCCATAGCGAATAGTTTAGTTAGGTCACTGGTAGTTCGGTGACACCCTGCTGGGTTCTGGGCTGGGGCCTTTTAGGGCAGAACCAAACGCAGGGGGGCCCGAGATCCAGGGATGGAGCTGGGCACTTGTTGGGGTTGGGGTAGACGAAGGGGGGGAGGTGGGAGGGTGAGAGGGGTGTGCAGTGGTTTGAAGTTGGGGGATGGGGAGTTGGGAAGGGGGTTGGAGGGAAGTTTGATGGGAGGGAAAGGGTATTGAGCCAAAATGTGACCCTTAAGAGGCGGAATATCATGGTGATGGCGCCAGGGTGCCTTACAGTGGTTACCTGGAATGTCAGGGGCCTCAACAGCTATCTGAAACGTAACAAGGTGATGATGTAGCTGAAAAGGATGAGGACCGACATAGCATTATTGCAAGAGACCCACCTCACTAGGGAGAAATTGGAGGTGCTTAAGAAGAAGTGGAGGGGGTGCCTGGTGGGATCCACATACTCGGCCTACGCTAGAGGAGTTATCATCTGGGTGGCGCCGCAGGTGCCATTTCAGCTGCTTCAGGTCACGGGTGACCCAGATGGCAGATTGACTGTTGTGAAGGGTATATTGGAAAACCGAGAAGTGTGTATTGTAAATGTATATGCCCTTAACCAGGACACAGCGGCTTACTTTAGGACCCTGTACGGTAGAGTCGGCCCTCTGCTGGGTGGTGGGATTATTTGGGGAGGTGATTTTAACTGTGTACTTATCTCTAATGTTGACAGATCGGATAGTAAGATAGACAAACCAACCCCAGCAGCAAAGGTGCTGCAGGCCCTCCCGAGGGACTTCGACCTAGTGGATGTCTGGAGGCAGTTGCATCCAGTGGATAGACAATACTCGCACTATACGGCACCACATGCCCTTCACACAAGATTAGACTATGTGTTCGCCTCCACAGAGTTGGCAGGAGAGATGGAAGGTGCGGAATACAAAGCTAAGGTGCTTTTGGACCACTCCCCCCTGGTCCTGGAGTGGCGGCATCAACCTCCCAGGGCACGGATTCTCACTTGGAAACTCAGAGCCGAGGCTCTGCAGGACCCGGGATTCAGGGAGGATTTAAGAGAGGCGATCACTGAGTACTTCGAGATAAATACTGGTAGTGTAAGCTCTATGGGAACTGTTTGGGAGGCGTTTAAGGTGGTTTTGCGGGGGGTTGCCATTTCGAAGTCTAGGGGGCTCCAGGGGGGCATAGAGCAGAGTGGAAGGGAATTGAGGAGGAATTGGAGGGCAGGATGCGTACGGAAGGCACCGTTGATGAGGACAGAGACAGGATAAGGCAATTACAACAGGCCAGTGGGGACTGCTGGGACAGGTTATGTAAACTAAGCTATAAGAAATACGTGGAGAGACAGCACGCAGGGGGAGATAAGCCGGGCAGGTTGCTGGCCTGGCTATACAAGAGTGAGACGCCGCGAACGGTGATCAGGGAAATTAAAGGCAAGGGAGGGTGGACTCAGAATACCCAGGAGGGGGTGAATGAGGAGTTCCTGAGATTCTATAAACATCTTTATGAGGACCCAGGTGGCCCTAGAGACCACGAAATTCGGGTAAGATTGGAGGACATGGGCCTACCCACCTTAGATGAGGCAGAACGCGCAGACGTAGATGCCCCTATTACGATGGAAGAACTCGAACTAGTGCCCACCTACTTGCCCACCTGTAAGGCCCCCGGGTCCGATGGGCTTCCAAGTGAATTTTATAAAACCTATGAACAAGAGTTGCTTCCCCCGCTGCTGGCCATGCTTAACCAGTCGTATGAGCAAGGCAGGCTACCAGAGACCCTGCGAGAGGCGGTGATTATCCCGCTTCTGAAGCCGGGCAAGCCTATCACTGATTGTGGGTCGTACAGGCCCTTATCAATGCTCAATCAGGTTAGTAAAATCCTCACTGCTGTACTGGCAAATGGGCTTAAGGCTGTCATTGGTAAACTGATACACGCCGACCAAACGGGCTACGTCAGAAACATAACTGATAATCTCAGAAGACTGCATCACATCCTTGACCAGACAAAAAATGACCCAGGTGAACTGGCAATAGTTTCACTAGACGCGGTCAAGGCCTTCGAGCCAGTGAAAAGGCCCTAGTTGATCGCGACCTTTAAGGTCTATGGAATGGGGCCGGGGTACCTCAGGTGGGTGACAATGTTATACAGCTCCCCGACCGCCAAGTCAAAACGGGTGCTATCATTTCGGACAAATGGTAACTAAGCAGAGGCACTAGACAGGGCTGCCCGTGGTCGCCCATGTTATACATATGGGCACTGGAGCCAATGGCCACCTGCCTGAGACAGCAATACGAGGAGATAGGTATTCGCACTGCGGATGGCATGCACCTTGTTTCTTTATATGCGGACGACATACTGTTATATTTACGCTACCCAGAAGAGAACATGCAATATATTCTAGACATGATGGAGCAATTTGCCGTTCTCTCTGGCATAGCAGTTAACCCCAAAAAGTCTAGCGTGTTCCCTCTGGGGAGATACAAGCTTGTCTTGCCCAGTAGTCTGCCAGTGTTGCCGATTACCCTGGCACACAAAGTCGTTCCGATATCTCGGAATTGACATATACCATATGGCAGAAGAACATGCACACAACACGGTTAAAGAAGTAGAAGGAATTAAGAACAGCATGGGATTCTGGTCCAGGTTACCCCTGGCTATGGTGGGGAGGGCTGCTCTGCTAAAAATGGTAGTTTTGCCCAGACTGTTGCATTTCTTTGTTAACATCCCGCATGGGATCCCGAGGCGCTTTTTCGCTAGCCTCCATAGCCTCTGTAGGAGCTTCATCTGGGGCAACTCCAGGAACAGGGTGGCCCTCTGGAAACTACAAAACTTGTGTGATAGGGGAGGGATCAACCTGCCAAATTTTGAGCTATACTATCTGGCAGGGCAGCTGCAGTATGTAGCAAGATGGCTGTCTGGCGAGGAGACGGCAGAAACCAGGCTGCTGTGCAGGGAACTGCTCCCCTTCTTTCACAAAGAAGTGGTGTGGCTGTCCAAGTCGAGGGTCCGGGGGATGGCGGGGCTGCTGGTACTGGGATGGGAGATATGGCACAGAACGTGGCAGATTGCGGGACACCTGGTTCCGTAATTTATGCAGGTGCCGCTTGCAGCACTATGTGGAGAGGATCCCCAGCTGATACAAGGGGTCCGCAAGTACTGGGAACCAGTGGGCCTGGCCACCCTGGGAGACATATGGCTGGAAGGGGAGGCATTAGAGTTCCCGAACCTGATCGAAGATACTGGGGTGCATAAAGGGCAGTACATAACTTACACCAGAATTGTCAAAAGAGTACGAGTGAAGTGGCCAACAGAGGTGCTCACCGGACAACCGGATGCCACCATGGAGGCTATATATGATATTTCAGAGGGTGGGCATGAGATTTCCCACATATACGAGCTGTTGGGGTCCAAGGTGGGGAAGGACTTCACCCAACAGACAACTTTGGGAGGATGAGGTGGGAGAGCCCATGTCGGATGGGCTCTGGAAAAGAGCCCAAAGATATCTAAAAAAATGTCCCGGAACGCAAGGCTCCAGCAGATCCAACTATATGTCACACATAGAGCATAGCTCACCCCCAGTAAGATCGCTAGGTTTGGTGGCCATACGACTCAGAAATGCCCTAGGTGTGGGGTGGAGGAGGCTGGGCTACTCCACATGTTTTGGGCCTGCCCTGAGGTGGGGCGGTTTTGGCAAGAAGTGAAGGCACGCTTAGCAGGAACCGGTATTACACTGGAGGTGGAGTCGGCCTGGGCATGCATGGGGGGATTCCCTAGGCCACGTAACTTAAAGCACATAAGCAAAATGAAAGATCTAGCATATGTCCTGGCCAAACGAAGGATAGCAATGTGCTGGAAGGCAGCCCAGTGGCCGAGGATAGAGTTGTGGTGGGCTGACCTCTTAAAATGGGCAGAGGCAGAAACGGCTGTTTAGTGGGACACGGTTTGTAGGGGAGGGGAGGAGGAGGTAGGACCCCTAATTGAATGGAGGCAGCTGGTGGCTACCATGAGTGGCCCCCCCAGTCTGATCAGAGCGATGATAAAACGGATAAAGAGACGACGATAAACCCGCCTGAAAAATCACAGGATGATGACATGGACATATTGGCTCAAGTTAGGGGGGAGGGAGTTTCATGGGACTGGACAATGCTGATTGTAACACTCTGACGCTGAATCTGATGATGGAATTCCCAAGAATTGTGTGTTATATAAAATAAAAATTGTTTTTTCCCAAAAAAAAAAAAAAACTGTGCGGCTCCCGCCGGCTTCTCTGGGATCATTTGCATTGCCGCACTGGACGCTGCAAGGGCGCCCGTCCCTGCCACTCTGGATTTGGGGATCTGAACCCGACTTCCTGTCGATCGGCTCAGGGCAATGGAGGCCATAGCCCAGCCCTTCCGAACGGCGCTCGCCCATCCCTTAGGACTGACTGACCCATGTTCAACTTCTGTTCACATGGAACCCTTCTCCACTTTATTCTTCAAAGTTCTCGTTTTAATATTTGCTACTACAACCAAGATCTGCACCTGCGGCGGCTCCACTCAGGCCCTCGCCCCAGGCTTCTGTGCGTACTGCAGCAGCCCTCCTACTCGCCTGACTTAGCCCCCGTGGCTCTCAACGCCGGCCTGGTATGGGCCTGATGCTCCAGGGCCATCCATTTTCAGGGCTAGTTGATTCGACAAGTGAGTTGTTACACACTCCTTAGTGGATTCCGACTACCATGGCCACCATCCTGCTGTCTATATCGTCCAACACCGTTTCTGGGGACTGATGAGCATCTGCATCATGCGCCTTAACCCCGGGTGCGGTTCATCCCACAGCGCCTGTTCTGCTTACCAAAAGTTGCCCACTGAGCACTTTCATACAATACCCGGCTCCACGCCAGCAAGCCGGGCTTCATACCCATTTAAAGCTTGAGAGCAGGTTGAGATAATTTTGGCCCCAAGACCTCTAATCATTCGCATTGCTAGATAAAACTGGGGTTTCCGTGCGCCAGCTATCTTGAGTGAAACTTCGGAGAGAACCAGCTACTATATCATTCGATTAGTCTTTTGCCCCTATGCCCAGGTCGGATGACCGATTTACACATCAGGACCACTACGGACCTCCACCAGGCCGAGTTCACCATCTTTCGGGTCCTTTCACACACGCTCATGCATCATCTCTGACAGAGCGGGGGAGACGGGTCGGTGGAGAGCCCACCGCGACAGGATGCCACTGCAATCACCGGGCACCGGCCCTCAACATCATTACATCACAGGGTTTCATTCATCCCTCTAACTCGGGCAGGCATTATATTCTTAGTCAGTGTTTCCAGACAGGTCGGGTGGTTAACCGACCCCTGGCGCCCTTTGTGGGCCTCCCCGCCCGACAGCACGGCGTGGTTGGGGTGTATTGAGGGCAGTCCACCACAGTCACATCGGGAGCCCTGTCTCCCGTGGTCACTCTAGCAACCCCCAAGAGGGGCCAGGACAGTTGCCGGATAAGGGCCCGGTGGTGGTCTATCTCCCTCAGCCCCGTGGACAAAACTGCTGTCAGGGGGCTGTAACACTCTCTGCTGGAGCAGAGAGCCACCTGCCCTCTGGGGCCTTCCCAAATGCACCCTGCTGGGGCTGGATGTGCCCGGGCCACAGACCCGCAACGGCCTCCACCGTTCCAGGTGACCAACCTGCCTGCCGTGTTGAATCCTGTGGGTGGACTGCACAGACCCCACCAGTTTACCGCTCAACCGTTTCACACCCTCTTGAACTCTCTTCAACTTTCCCTTACGGTACTTGTTGGTCACCAGTCTCGCGCCCGTATTTAGCCTTAAACAGAGTTTACCACACGCTTTGGGCTACATTCCCAAGTAACCTGACTCCAAGAAGACCTGATCCCGGTGTGCAAGAGGCTGCTATCGGCCTAACACCATCTGCGTGGGGAGACTCGATCAGAAGGACTTGAGCCCCCTGAGTGATGCCGGAGAGTCGGTCTTCTGTACGCCTGCTGCTGAATGGGGATTCGGCGCTGGGCTCTTCCCTTTTCACTGGCCGTTACTGAGGGAATCTTGGTTAGTTCCTTTTCCTCTGCTTAGTAATATGCTTAAATTCAGCAGGTCACCATGTCTGATCTGAGGCCGTGGTCGGGGAGCACAAAGCTCAGGGCAGCTGGCCCCGGGCCCGTATGGGGGGTTGCCCCAGCCCTTGGCGCAGGCGAGTGTATTCTGTCCCAATCTGTGACCGAAGCCCACATGGTCACGAGGTCCGTGCTCCATGGTCATCCTGCGCCGGCAGCCCAGGGGACACCAAAGACAGCCACACACAGCACGGCCAGGTGCCCAGGGGTAGGGTGAAGGTGCGCCAGGCTTTTTTAAAGCCTGCTGCCGCCGCCACCACGTCCAGGGCGCGTCGGCCACCCGGCCCTCCCGAAACCAGCATGAGGTGGGGAAACTGGGGAAACCAGGACGCGTCGGCAATGAGCTTGCGTGCCAGATCCAAGGATCCAGCGACGGTGCTGATCGGGGTCTGACCTTAGGGGGGATGAATGGAATGGGGTCCCTGCGACAGCCCCAGCCACGCCCCTGGGAGTGAACCCCGGGGCGGTTGATGTACAAGCGACCCTCAGGCAGGCGTAGTCCCGGGAAAAACCCAGGGCCACAAGGTGCGTTCGAAGTGTTGATCAATGTGTCCTGCAATTCACACTAATTCTCGCAGCTAGCTGCGTTCTTCATCGATGCACGAGTCGAGTGATCCACCGCCAAGAGCCACATGCAACTTTTTTTGTCCTAGACTTCGGCCTGACCCTGCCGGTGCAGGAGAGGTTGGGGGAGGCAGCGCTGGCTGTGGCAGGACAGCCCAGCTCCCTGTCTAGCTCGGCCGAAACCATTGTGGTTTCAAAAAAATAAAAAATAATAATCCAGGTGCTCAGCCTGACCGCCAGCTGCAGCAGCACAGCGCTTCCCATGGGGATGGAGGTAGGCCGCTCCGGCACCTGCCCACACGGCCCGATCCACTCATCCTTCTCCGACCCCTTCCGCTTCCCTTTTGGGAGGGGGGGCTGGGAGATGGACAACGAGGCAGGCCAGAGACAGCACAGACAGGGGGTCGGGTGGGACCACTAGAGTCTTCAAACCCCAGCCCGGCCGCATAGGACCCAGCTCCAGGTACCTGGGCAAGAGGGAAGGTCACCCACTGTGCCAGCGGGCCTGGCCATTGCTCACACACAAATGTGGGCGGCTGGAACCTTGGCGCCCACCGTCAAGTGAGCCAGCTGCACCATGGCTCATGCCTGGCTTGCCCGGGTACCTGTCTGCCTGGGGAGGCACCTCTCGAGAGCAGTCAGGTTTCCCTCGGCTCCCGGCTCCCCCCAGTCAGGGCTTCCCTGGTGACCGGGGTGTGCCCACCAATGCCCAGCCGCTGGCAGGTCAGAGAGAGGAGTGTGCGCCCCCCGGCCAGCGCAGATGCGGGCTCAGTGAGGAGAGGGGGCTGGTTGACCACGCGCACCAGACCGCTCTGCGAGAGGTGCCCCGGGCTGTGGGTGTGCACGTCTGGGATGCAACCGAGGTCGGGCCCACGGCTCTCCCTCCCCCTGATCCGCTGTTAATGATCCTTTATGCCCCCACCCACAAGCAGAAACCATTCACACTCAAATGCCCCATTTCTCCTTCCAAACACGTTCCAGATTCAAATGCCACCTCCCTCCTGACCTACATGCCACCATCCCTCCATCCGAACCCACACAAAGACACCAACATCCGTCCCTCCATACCTACACCAAGATGCTCCACCCCTCAGAGCCACACCCATATGCTTCATCTCTACCTCCACACTCAGATGGCACCATTCGCCCTCTCTCTATACCCACACCCGATTACCCCATCCCTTCGACACACACATGCTCCCACCACTCCAATAAACCAACAACCTTCTCTCCAGACAATCATACCCCATCCCTCCATTCACACCCAGATGCCCCCTTCCTTCCCACCAGAGCGCTCCAGCCCTGACCCACATGCTTCACCATTCCCTGACATGCCCCCATCATATGCCCATTCCATATCAACAATGCCCCCTCTGATCCAGACTCCACGATGCACAATCCCTTCCTCAAGACCCATACAATGATGGCCCATGCTCCCTCCACACAGAAAGATGCCCCTATCCGTCCTCCGACCAATGAGCCCCAATCCTTCCCTCCAGACCCACACCAATGTGCCCATCCCTCCCTCCAGATGCACATCAATGTGTCCTGTGCCTCCCTTCATACCCAAAGCAATGTCCCCATCCCTCCCTACAGACCCACACCCATGTGCACCATCCCTTCCTCTCAGAACCACACCAAGATGCCCCATCCCTCCCTCTAGACCAATACCATAATGCACTATCCTCCCTCCACATAGCAAGATGCCCCTTGCATCAGATGCCCATGTGCCGATCCTGCATCACATGCAGAAAGCCCCAGCCAACCCCCTCTAAAACCACCCATCCTAGTATGCCCCCATCTGCCCAGACCCACACCAATGTGCCCCGTCCCCTCCTTCCAGACCCACACCAATATGCGGTCATCCCTCCCCAGACCAATGTCCCCATCCCTCCCATCAAACCCACACCAATGTGCCCCCAACACCTCCCTCCAGAGCCACACCAAGATGCCCCGCCCAACATCCTAACCCACACCTAGATGACCCATGCCACCCTCCAGACCCACTGTGCCCCATCTCTCCCTCCAGAAAAACGCCCATGTGCCCCATCCACCTCCCTCCAGAACCACACCAATGTGCCCTACCACCTCCCTCCAGAGCCACACCCATGTGCACCATCCCTCCGCCAAGATCCACACCAATGTGCCCCATCACCTCCCTCCAGAGCCACACCGATGTGCCCCCACCACCTCCCTTCAAAGCCACACCAAAATGCCCCGTTCACTTCCCAACCCACACCTAGATGACCCATGCTACCCACCAGACCCACTGTGCCCCATCTCTCCCTCCAGAAACACACCCATGTGCACCATCCCTCCGCCAAGATCCACACCAATGTGCCCGACCACCTCCCTCGAGAGCCACACCAATGTGCCCCCACCACCTCCCTCCAGAGCCACAGCAATGTGCCCCCACCACCTCCCTCCAGAGCCACACCAAAATACCCCGTCCCACTTCCCAACCCACACGTAGATGGCCCATGCCACCCTCCAGACACACTGTGCCCCATCTCTCCCTCCAGAAACAAACCCATGTGCCCTACCACCTCCCTCCAGAGCCACACCAAGATGCCCCGCCCAACATCCTAACCCACACCTAGATGACCCATGCTACCCACCAGACCCACTGTGCCCCATCTCTCCATCCAGAAACACACCCATGTGCACCATCCTTCCGCCAAGATCCACACCAATGTGCCCCTCCACCTCCCTCCAGAGCCACACCAATGGGCCCCCACCACCTCCCTCCAGAGCCACACCAAAATGCCCCGTTCCACTTCCCAACCCACACCTAGATGACCCATGCCACCCTCCAGATCCACTGTGCCCCATCTCTCCCTCCAGAAACACGCGCATGTGCCCCATCCACCTCCCTCCAGAGCCACACCAATGTGCCCCACCACCTCCCTCCAGAGCCACACCAATGTGCCCCGTCCAACTTCCTAACCCACACCTAGATGATCCATGCTACCCACCAGACCCACTGTGCCCTATCTCTCCTTCCAGAAACACACCCATGTGCACCATCCCTCCGCCAAGATCCACACCAATGTGCCCGACCACCTCCCTCGAGAGCCACACCAATGTGCCCCCACCACCTCCCTCCAGAGCCACACCAAAATACCCCGTCCCACTACCCAACCCACACCTAGATGACCCATGCCACCCTCCAGACACACTGTGCCCCATCTCTCCCTCCAGAAACAAACCCATGTGCTCCACCACCTCCCTCCAGAGCCACACCAAGATGCCCCGCCCAACATCCTAACCCACACCTAGATGACCCATGCTACCCACCAGACCCACTGTGCCCCATCTCTCCCTCCAGAAACACACCCATGTGCACCATCCTTCCGCCAAGATCCACACCAATGTGCCCCACCACCTCCCTCCAGAGCCACACCAATGTGCCCCCACCACCTCCCTCCAGAGCCACACCAAAATGCCCCGTCCCACTTCCCAATCCACACCTAGATGACCCATGCCACCCTCCAGACACACTGTGTCCCATCTCTCCCTCCAGAAACACACCCATGTGCACCATCCCTCCACCCAGATACACACCAATGTGCCCCCACCACCTCCCTCCAGAGCCACACCAAGATGCCCTGTCCAACTTCCCAACCCACACCTAGATGACCCATGCCACCCTCCAGACCCACTGTGCCCCATTTCTCCCTCCAGAAACACGCCCATGTGCCCCATCCACCTTCCCCCAGAGCCACACCAATGTGCCCCACCACCTCCCTCCAGAGCCACACCAAGATGCCCCGTCCAACTTCCTAACCCACACCTAGATGACCCATGCCACCCTCCAGACCCACTGTGCCCCATTTCTCCCTCCAGAAACACGCCCATGTGCCCCACCACCTCCCGCCAGAGCCACACCAATGTGCCCCCACCACCTCCCTCCAGAGCCACACCAAGATGCCCCGTCCAACTTCCTAACCCACACCTAGATGACCCCTGCTACCCACCAGACCCACTGTGCCCCATCTCTCCCTCCAGAAACAAACCCATGTGCACCATCCCTCTGCCAAGATCCACACCAATGTGCCCCACCACCTCCCTCCAGAGCCACACCAATGTGCCCCCACCACCTCCCTCCAGAGCCACACCAAAATGCCCCGTCCCACTTCCCAACCCACACCTAGATGACCCATGCCACCCTCCAGACACACTGTGCCCCATCTCTCCCTCCAGAAACACACCCATGTGCACCATCCCTCCATCCAGATCCACACCAATGTGCCCCACCACTTCCCTCCAGAGCCACACCAAAGTGCTCCACCACCTCCCTCCAGAGCCACACCAGGATGCCCCGTTCCACTTCCCAACCCACACCTAGATGACCCATGCCACCCTCCAGATCCACTGTGCCCCATCTCTCCCTCCAGAAACACACCCATGTCCTCCATCCCTCCCCAGACCCACACCAATGTACCCCAACCCACATCACTGTCCCTATCCCTCACCCAGACCGACACCACTATGTCCTATCCATCCCTCCAGACCCACACCAATGTGCCCCCTTTCTCCAGAGCCACGCAGAAGTTACTCATCCCACCAGACCTACACCAGCATGCCCCTATCCAACCATTCAGACCCCAGCAAGATGCCCAATCCCTCCCTCTAGTCCAATAACATAATGCCTGATCCTTCTTCCAAATAGCAAGATGCCCCTTCCCCCTTGCAACAGATGCCTGTGTGCCATCCCGAATCACACGCAGATAGCCCCAGCCAACCCCCTCTAAAACCACGCATCCTAATAATCACACCCTCATAAAACATTAAATCACTCTATTAACCCCCGTGATCAGTTAAACACAAGCATACACTGTCTCCCTGTTCCTTTTCTTAGCCCTCCATACCTTTCATGTTGAATAGCTGAGCATGATTTTTAAAGTAAATGTAATTTCCTGCTCCCCCGTCTAAATCGGGTGTCTTGCAGGAACGTTCACGGTATCCGGAACAAAATTCCAATTTACAGCCAGCCAAAAGCACACGG
Organism: Ambystoma mexicanum; assembly: GCF_040938575.1. Lineage (NCBI taxonomy): Eukaryota > Metazoa > Chordata > Amphibia > Caudata > Ambystomatidae > Ambystoma > Ambystoma mexicanum. Next base: position 1,465,880,464 of record NC_090931.1, on the reverse strand, counting down.
GTTGCTGCTGTTCCTGCAGCCTGGCAGCCAGAGCCTTGCCGCCCAGGACACTCCAGGGCCTCCTAGAAATGATCCCGGTGTTGAAATGCCAACCCCAAACGCTGCTAGCCAAAGGCTGGCAGGGTCCGGTTGCACTTGCACCAGCGGCAGCCAGAGCGTTCAAAATTCCCGCTCAGCCCCAGCCCGCTTACTGAACGTGCTCCGGAACCGCTTCTATGCTCCGGAAAGCACACAAATGACATCAGAGGTCACGTGACAACGAGGGGGTGGGCCGTTGCTATGGTCCTTTTCTCGGATGGGAACTAGTCGCTACCATTTCCACTTGCCTTCCTGACTGTAATCTAGAAGCAACCTGCAAGGAAATCACTTGAAGAGCAGTCTTAGGGGCTGGTTGATGTTCAGTGAGTAGTTTTACATTGATTAAAAAAATATATATATATTGGCCTGTTTTAGGATGGTTTTGTGTGCTTTTTGCAATTGTTTTTTGCCTAGTGTTTGGTATTCTGTGGGGTTCATCTTGTGTTTTATGTAGACTACCACCCCATTTCCTGAGCTGGTCTGCATCTAGGATGAAGGATCAACATACGTCACATTTAAATTGAACTGTTAAAGACTAGCATGCGTCACATCCAGACAGAATTGTGAAGATAATCATGTGTAACATGTAGATAGAATTGTGGAGATTATCCTGTGTCACATCTAGACAGAATTTTGAAGATAATCATGCATCACATCCAGACAGAATTGTGCAGATAATGATATGTCACATCTACATAGAAGTGTGAAGATAATCATGTGCCTCATATACACCGAATTGTGGACATTAGCCTACATTTAGATAGAATTGTGAGGATAATCATGCATCATATCTAGATAGAACTGTGCAGATAAACATGAATCGCATTTAGATAGAAGTGTGAAAATAATCATGTGTCCCATATTGTCACACCTACGGTACGATCCGCGCTGCGCCCCTTGCTTTACCCTTCTATGCAGGAGCAAAGACTGCGGAGAACGGCTCCTTTCTGGCAACACTGGAGGTTGCTAGGGAAACGGAGGTTGTAGTCACGTGACTGATCAGCTGACTGCTACGCTGCCTGCCAGTAGCATGACATGCCTCCTCAATTCCCGTTCACTTTCCCATAAAGGTATCCGTAACGCCGGACTAGGTGCATCTGATTAGTGTTACTACGTCCAATCATTTACCACCGAAATCATTTGTGAAACTGACCTCTTTGACCACTCTTCTCGTCTCTCCCTTGTTACCTGGCTCTTGACTCGCTGGCTTCTGACCTGGACCATCCGACCTTGTTTTCAGCATTTCCGCTGACTTCCTGGAGCTCTTCAAGGCGAACTCCTGCTCGCAATTTTCTCCGCCTAGCACGAATCCCCGTCTTCGAGCTAAGCAGTTCCAGCGTACCCAGCATACTCACGGGACCCAAGACATACCCCGCTATCGCGGTATTCACCGGTAGTCCCGATCGGTGATCCTGAGAGGCTGAGACACCTCCTCACCTGGTAAGACTGAAACTTTACCTTTTATTTTCATCTAGGAATTGTCTCCCACACCCTGTGTCCTCTGTATCCCCCTACCTACAATACCATAATCAGCGATTATTCACCATCAGCATACCTGGACAATACATACTGTACTCATTATCTCCTCTTTGGAAACTTACCTGAAGATCAGTGCAATACTCAGAACGCTCTGCTATAAACATTGCACCAACCAGAACCTAGTATCGGCCCTCGTTCCGCCCGGGGAGTTCCCTATACTAACCTTCCTTTTTCTTATTTTATCCTGCCGTTGTTACCACTATCTAAGCATTTCTTTAGGCTACAGAGGGTAAGAATTGGCAATACATCTATCGTTTCTCTGCAAGCTTTTTCTCTTTGTCCCTGGCTAATATAGACCTCAGTTCTTTTCTCATAGATACTACCAACCTCCTATAACCTGTATGTCAGGTGCTGACCCTAGCAGCAGATCTGTGTTATATTTTCCTTCTTCCATTTTGGTTCTAATCATTTGCCTTTCTTTACAGCTTGGTGAAAGCGGTGTGGGTAGCCCCGCTCTTTTGGGTAATTTATCATCTTGGCTGTTATCTAAAACAGCGGGAGGGTCCATTACCAAAAAGAGTTCCCTCGGTGAGAGGGAGTCCGGTATGGATATTTCCCCTCTGGGAATTACTCCAGCAGTGACTGAAGATTATGGACTCAATCGAACAGCTCTCGTGTGGTCCTGAGCCAACGCCCCGGCCTGTCTGCACGGTGGTGAGTCTAACAGAATCAAAAGCCTTAAGAAAGAAAGCCAATGGATCCCACAGAATCATTGGCACAGTTTATGCAGATGGTTACTGAACTCAAGTCAGACATAATCTCTGCACAAGAGAACCTTCGACAAAGAATCGATACCCTTCAGCAAATGGTGACACCACCTGCGCCACAGGTCTCTGGGACAGTAAGTGTTTCTGCCTCGAGTTCCGGTTTTCCCACTCCCGGGCAAGAACCGGCTCCGATAGTGGTCTCTACGCAGTTCCCTTTGGCCCCAAGCAGTATCGCACGTTTGTTAACCAGTATAAACTACACTTTTTGTGTCGACCTGCGTCATTTCCCACTTCTACTACTAAGGCTACTTTTGTTTTATCTCTTTTGGGAGGTACTGCAGCTGCTTGGGCCAACCCCCTGTTGGAGTCCAATAGCAATGTTCTATATGATTGTGACACCCTTCTTTACGCCATGAGTCGAGTTTTTGATACTCAATACACTAATCAGGCCTCGGATCTGGAGCTCCTTAAACTCAGGCAAGGTACTTCTTCCTTGATCTCCTACCTAGCCCGTTTCAATCAGCTCGCTGCCGAAACCGATTGGCCTGAGGACAAAAAAAACACAGTATTCTACCAAGGTCTTTCAGAAGAGCTAAAAGACACGTTATCCACGGTTCCTGTATTACCCACGGACTATAATGAACTTTTGGATTTGGTACTCCAAATCGATGCCCGTAGAGCAGAAAGGAAGGGTGAGAAACATCCGGCTCTTCCCCCCCATGGTTGCCGATACTTCTACAGTCTCTTCCCCAGCACCTGAACCCATGCAGATCGGAACCATTAGGGGGCCCCTTACCCCAGCTCAACGGGAACACCACAGAAAAAATAATCTCTGTATGTACTGTGGGTCCTCGGATCATTTGTTACCCGATTGCAATAAGAAACCAAAAAAGAAGGCGGGAAACGCCAGAGCCCGACAGTGGAAAGAGTCCCTTTGTCGGGAAAACCTGTTTTGGACTCTATCGTAGCCAGCCCACCATCATTATTCAGTCTTCAGGTCACCATTTCAACAGCAAATGGGGTGTCTTTTCCTGCCTCTGCCATTTTCGATTCTGGTGGAGCCGCAGGAAATTACATCGATCAGGATTTTGCAACATCCTCGGGTATTGCCCTCATCAACAAATCTCAACCCGAGATGGCCAGTGCAGTGGATGGTTCCGCTCTAGTTTCGGGTCTGGTAACTCAACATACAGTGCCACTCACAATGTGTACTACTGATGGGCATACTGAGGAGATCACTTTTGACGTTATCAAGGCTCCAGCCTACAGAATCATTTTGAGGATTCCCTGGCCACAGCTCCATAACCCTGTGATTGATTGGGCTCTGGGTACTATTCAGTTCCCTTCACCGTTCTGTAATGGCCAGTGTCTACTTATTTATAGTATTTCGGTGTTCACTCCTGGCCATGCTTTGGCCACCATCTCACCATCTATAAGGGGCCATTCCTACAGAACCTATTCCAGCAATACCTCCGGAGTATCAGATTTCTCTGATGTATTTGATAAAAGAATGGCGGAAACCCTTCCTCAGCATCGAGCCTATGACTGCCCAATTGAGCTGATCCCAGGGGCTAAGATTCCATCGGGCATGGTGTATTCATTATCTCTTAAGGAAGATGCTGCACTCAAGGAATATCTGGACAAGGCATTGTCCATGGGTTTCATTCTGCCCTACACATCGCCCGCTGCCCCTCCCATTTTCTTTGTTCCCAAGAAGGAGGGAGACCTCAGGCGCTGTGTTGATTACAGAGCTCTCAATGCGGTGACAGTCAGAAACCAGTACCCCCTCCCACTGATCTCAGTCCTACTGGATCAGTTTGGCAATCCAAGATATTTACCAAACTGGACCTCCGTGGGGCATATAATTTGGTACGCATGAGGAGTGGAGACGAGTGGAAAACTGCCTTTAAGACGCGGTTTGGACTGTTTGAGTACTTAGTAATGCCATTTGGCTTTTGTAATGCCCCTGCCACTTTTCAGGCATTTATGAACGATATATTTCATGACATAATGGATCAATATGTAGTGATCTATTTGGACTACATCTTGATTTACTCATCATCAAGGTCTGAACATCTCCAATACGTTTCCACGGTCCTTCAACACCTCTGGGATAATCTCTTGTATGTTAAGGCCGAAAAATGTCTGTTTCATGCTACGTAGGTTGAGTTCCTGGGTTTTAACCTCACTGATCATGGGATACAAATGTGTTCCTCTAAAGTAAAAGCGGTCATGGATTGGCCTACACCCATGTCGATTAAAGCTTTGCAATCCTTTTTAGATTTCGCAAATTTTTATCGCCGCTTTATTCATTCATTTTCCTCATTGGCCGCTCTGCTCACTGCTCTGACAAGCGCCAAACAACCATTCATATGGTCCAGAGAAGCTCAGAAGGCTTTTAAACAACTCAAGATCGCCTTCACCACGGCACCGGTGCTACAGCATCCTGATCCCGATCGACCATTCTTTGTTGAGGCGGATGCCTCGGGTTTTGCTGTGGGAGCAGTGTTGTCCCAGCCCTGTTCGAATTCAGGGACCATATACCCCGTAGCTTATTTTTCCCGCAAACTTACTGCTTATGAGCGGAACTATGCCATTATCGAGAGGGAATTGTTGGCAATCAAGGAAGCCTTTGTTGAGCGGAGACACAAACTCCTGGGAGCTAAACATAGTGTCACTGTCTATTCCGATCATCAGAGGCTCTTGGCTTTCCGATCAATGAAATGTCTTACCGCCCCTCAAGCTCGGTGGCATCTGTTCTTTCCTCAATTCCGTTTCACAATCACTTACAGACCTGTTCGGATGCAAGTCTCGGCAGATGCGCTCTCTCGTCTACATGTAGAGCAGTCCCCGACCTGTACCAAACCTATTCCTGTGTTACACAGCAATGTGGTCTGTGGTTGTTCGGTCCAACCTTCGCTACAGACTCTTCTGGAGGAATGGGCATCTTCGAACCCTTCCGAAGTTACGGACCTCAATTTAGACATTGTGAACGGTCTACCCGTCCAAGGAAGAGTTTTTATTCCACCAGGACCTGCTCGTCTCCTTGCCCTACAATGGGCTCATGATTCCATTAATGCTGCACATCCCAGCCAGCAGAAAACTATTGAATCTCTTAGACGTTGGTCTTGGTGGCCTTCTATGTCTAGAGACGTTGTTGATATCTGGCATCATGTGCAATCTGTGCTCAGTGCAAGTCCTCCAAAACTAAACCAATGGGTTTATTGCAACTCCTTCCGGTGCTGTACAAGCCATGGCACATGATATTGATGGACTTTGTGGTGGACTTACCCAAAACCAAAGGTTTTGACACAATTCTGGTTGTGGTTGATTATTTTACTAAATAGGCAGTCTTTATACTGTGTGTGGGTATTCCTACCGCTTCTGTGTTGGCCAATCTGTTTCTGTCCCACATCTTCCAGAGGTTTGGTCTTCTTTCGATTATTATCACCGACAGGGGATCCCAATTCACCACTCGTTTTTGGAGGGCCTTAACAGCTAGATTGCACATTAACGATTGTTTTTCTTCTTCTTACCATCCTCAAACGGATGGCCAAACTGAGCCACCAACGCTACGTTGGAGCTATATTTACGCTGTTTGTGCCTTCAGTTCCAACATTCATGGTTACAAGCTCTGCCTCATGCTGAGTTTGCATACAATAATTCATTGCACTCTACCATTAAATTGTCCCCATTTTACTCTCTATACGGGTTTCATCCGCACTCATTGCCTTTGGACCTCGACTTACCAATTGCTAATCCAGCTGCCAGTGCATGCGTGAGGGATTTGGATCATCTTCGGCGTGATGTGCGGTCTCACTTTCTACATGCTCAGGTGCGAGCAAAAAAATATGTAGATGTCCATCGTGTCCCGGGTCCTGCCTACTGCACGGGCATGAAAGTATGGCTGTCCACGCGCCATCTGCACATTCCTGGATGCAAGAAACTGCTACCCCGCTTCGTGGGTCCTTACAAGGTGGATGCAGTTGTTAACCCTGCTGCCGTCCGTCTGTCTTTGCCCTCCAATTGGCGGGTTCATCCAGTTTTTCATTTCTCCCTGTTGAAACCCTGCCCTCCAGATTCCCGGTTGCCTGTGCGCCCTGACCCTGTTCAAGTGGAGGGGGAAGATGAATTTGAGGTGTCACGTATTCTGGATGTTAAGGTTTCTAGGGGCACTTTGTATTATCTGGTAGATTGGAAGGGGTTTGGCACCGAATATCGCACCTGGGAACCGTTGGCTAATATCCATTCTACCCACCTTCTCCGTTCCTTTCATGCCTCCAGGGGGTTGCTGTTATCTTTGGGGGCGGATGCTGTCACACCTACGGTACGATCCGCGAAGACTGCGGAGAACGGCTCCTTTCTGGCAACGCTGGAGGTTGCTAGGGAAACGGAGGTTGTTGTCACATAGTCACGTGACTGATCAGCTGACCGCGACGCTGCCTGCCAGTAGCACGAGACACATCCTCAATTCCCGTTCGCTTTCCCATAAAAGTGTCCGTAACGCCAGACTAAGTGCTTCTGATTAGCGTTACTACTTCCAATCATTTACTGCCGAAATCCTTTGTGAAACTGAACTCGGATATCCCCCTTTCACCACTATTCTCGTCTCCCTTGTTACCTGGCTCTTGACTCGCTGGCTTCTGACCCGCACCGTCCGACCTTGTTTTCAGCATTTCCGCTGACTTCCTGGAGCTCTTCAAAACGAACTCCTGCTCGCAATTTTCTCCGCCTAGCACGAATCCCTGTCTTCGAGCTAAGCAGTTCCCATGTACCCAGCGTACTCACGGGACCCAAGACATACCCCGCTATCGCGGTATTCACCGCTAGCCCCAATCGGTGATCCTGAGAGGCTGAGACTCCTCCTCACCTGGTAAGACTGAAACTTTACCTTTTATTTTCATCTGGGAATTGTCTTCCACACCCTGTGTCCTCTGTATCCCCCTACCTACAATACTATAATCAACGATTATTCACCATCAGCATACCTGGACAATACATACTGTACTCATTATATCCTCTTTGGAAACTTACCTGAAGATCAGTGCAATACTCCGAACGCTCTGCTGTAAACATTGCACCAACCCGAACCTAGTATCAGCCTTCGTTCCGCCCGGGGAGTTCCCTATACTAACCTTCCTTTTTCTTATTTTATCCTGCTGTTGTTACCACTATCTAAGCATTTCTTTAGGCTAAAGAGGGTAAGAATTGGCAATACCTCTATCGTTCCTCTGCAAGCTTTTTCTCTTTGTCGCTGGCTAATATAAACCTCCATTCTTTTCTCATAGATACTACCAACCTCCTATCCCCTGTATTTCAGGTACTGACCCTAGCAGCAGATCTGTGTTACATTTTCCTTCTTCCATTTTGGTTCTAATCATTCGTCCTTTCTTTAAAGCTTGGTGAAAGCAGTGCGGGTATCCCCGCTCTTTTGGGTAATTTATCATCTTGGCTGTTAACTAAAACAGCGGGAGGGTCCATTACCAAAAAGAGTTTGCTCAGTGAGAGGGAGTCCGGTCTGGATATTTCTCCTCTGGGAATTACTCCAGCAGTGACTGAAGATTCTGCACTCATTGAACAGCTCTCGTCTGGTCCTGAGCCAACGCCCCGGCCTGTTCGTACGGTGGTGAGTCTAACACATAAACATAGAATTGTGGAGATTAGCCTGTGTCACGTCTAGACAGAATTTTGAAGATAATCGTGCATCTCATCCAGACTGAATTGTACAGATAATGATGTGTCACATTTAGATAGAAGTGTGAAGATAATCATGTGCCTCATAACACAGAATTGTGGACATTAGCCTGCATCGCATTTAGATAGAATTGTGAAGATAATCATGCGTCACATCTAGATAGAAGTGTGAAGATGATCATGTGTCCCATACACATAGAATTGTGGAGATTAGCCCGAGTCACATTTAGACAGAATTGTGAAGATAATCATGCATCACATCTAGATAGAATTGTGAAAACTAGCCTGCGTCACATTTAGATAGAATTGTGAAGATAATCATGTGTCTCATGCACATAATATTCCGGAGAATTGCCTGCATCACATTTAGATACCTTTACCTCTAAAGCACTACACACTGCGCACACTTCCCTACAGTGCAACAACAAAACAAACCACACATAGCCTTGCACAACAGCACATGACGGCTACCAACCGAAAAGCACACCTAAACTCAGCGAACAGTGTTAACCGAACTGAAGCTGCAAACAGCACATCGCATCTCTCTTGCACTTTTACCGCTGAATCCTACAACCCATCCCACCCTTTTTCCTTTCAGATCTGCCAGAGCACCAGGGGACCACTTTGGTGGTGATAGTGCACAGTATAAATATCATTGAACATTAACATTATGGCAGGTACTAGTCAATTGTGAAGTTTTATCACATTACTACTTTTGGCCAAAAGGATTACATTAAAAACAAAATGGGATTTCAAATGGGAGTTGCCATATTTCTGTTCTAGACTCCTAAACCAATGCTTATACAGAGGCTAGACTTGAGGGGAGAGAGAAAGGTAACTGTCCAATCCTGTTTGCGGGAATTCTTGCAGGGCACTGCCCAATATTGAAATCTTGATGGTGTCATCACTGGTATATAAAGTGGATACACTATGAGAGAAGGGGAGAGCTGCTAAAAATTACCAACTGACAGCCGCAAGGGAACACCAAAGAAGATTTGCTGAAATTGCATCTGGGTGGAGATTGGAAGAGGGCTGGAGCTGTCTATTGCTGGGGAGGTCTAAAAGCTGACTGCGCCCTATGGTGAAGAGCTGGGAATCATCCTTGAGAGTGGTGTGACAAGACCCCTGACCTGTCCTCAACAGGGTCCTGAAATGCAGCTGGCTTTCCTGAACTTTAAACAGAGGTTTACAATGTAAGTAGAATTGAACCATTTGAATCCAAAAGGTGGGTGAATCTTCTTGCATTAAAACATGTTCCTTTATAGTGGGCAAAACTGTGTAGATCCTTAGGCTATTTGACTAAAATTCATGTAATTATTTTTTTCATTTATTTAACATGTTATATAGCTGTACCAAGGACAACATTTCAACACAGTGCAACAATATCAAAACACATCTAGATCCCCCCGCCCTACCCACAAATCCCGGCAACTAGGACACAATCCCTAGTGCCAGTTACTCCTCCCAAATAAAAGAAAATAAACAGATGGCAATTCCCTCCCTTTGCAGTATGACTTGGCAGACACAATACAACAGCGACTGCCCCATCCCTCCCCGAGCCCACACATCCAAACCCACAGACACATTTCACTGATCTCTTCTCTAAGGTTAGCAAGTCAGATAATTGTCAATCTCCCCCACACAAGCACTATGGACACCTGCTCCACCCACTTAATGCACGCCAAATGTTTTCAGCGTCAATGCTGTCTTTCTCCACAAGATAGTGAAGAATATAATGCAAGACTCATCATTGCCATTCATCAGGAGGGACCAAAGCTCTTCCTCCCCTAAAGCATTACTAATTCCAGCAGCCTTCAAGCAGTCAATTTCAGTTTGATCAGGGCATCACACTTCATCAATAAGTGTCTAACCGTTTCCAGACAAGAATCTCCACACAAAGGGCAATCTGAATGACACCTGGCCTAGTAGGATCGTTGTCTGTCTCCCCTTGTTCCCCCCCCTTGCCTCATCGCGCTTTGAAACACTTGTGTGTAGGCGCGCTACAAATGCCATATCATATCATATCAAACATGATATATTTTGCGACACACTGCATTTACTACTATGTCTTGTGATGTCAGCCTTGAAAACAACTTATTGTCGAAACACGTGTCGGCTGACAACCAACTTTAATATTAAAAACAGCATTCACTGAAACTATATAATGCAATGCATTGATGAATAATTATGAGTTCTCAGCAAGATCAGAATTAAATATTACAGCAAGTTTAATAGGGAAGAGCGCGACAAGGAAGTCATATCCGCACTGCATTTTCTCAATACCAGGTGAAAGTGGGTACGCCTGACCCCTGACGTCAGTTACGCAGCTCATTCCCACTCAAACACCCGAGGTAGGCAGTGCGCATTCACAGGCCCTATACCCACCATCACACCGTTTCTGTAGTGCCATTTAGCCCGTTGGATATATGGCATAGGTAAAGCATTCCCTCCATTTCATAGAGTTTGGGTTAGGAATGCAATCAAGGCCGGTTCCAGTAAGCCAATGTTGTGACAAGGTCTTGGGCTGTGGCCCTCTATAGCCCTCCAAAACGGCTGGGCGTTTTTCTCTAGTGCCATCACGACCAAAGATCGCCAATAGGCACTTTCTAGACGATATCTATGGCATCTCAGCCATTTTCGATAGTTACTCTTTGCAGAATTAATGTGTGATGCAAGTGTAGCTCGATCCGAAGATGATCATGTTAGTTCACGCAGAGTAACCCAGAGGTTCCTTCTCCTCTTAACAATGAGCTGATCAAAGAGATATCTATGAGGGGGTCTAGTGGTTTGACGTGCCCAAATTATTTAATAGCAGACTCTGGTGAATTAGGGGAGTTATTATCCACCTGTCCATTGCAGTGCTCAATGAAAGATACCAAGGCAACCTGCATGTTAGCCGAAATTTCCTCTAGGCGTCGGGCATTCCAAGAGATATGGTTCAGTGCAGCACCGACACCCAATACCCCTGTGGAAGTGGGAAGCAAAGGGTGTGGTAATACATTCAGGCTAAGGACAAGAGGAAAATGGTCACTCTCAAGCCTGTGTGTTATGGTAATATCTGTGATCAATGTAGCAGTATTGGCCATAAAAGCATAATTCAAGATGTTACAGGACTTGTGACCAACGCGCATAAACTGGGGGGAGAGTCCGAAGGGAATGAACCATTAATCATCGTAAATCCGGCAGAGAATAGGATGCCTGCCCACTTGAAACCCTGTTTGAAGTTCTTTAAGAGCCGGTCACCATCCACTGACAGGGGGGCTGAGGAACACTCCCGCTCCAGGCTTTCAAGGGCCTTTGGGATCTTAGAGTTGAAGCTCCACGTATGATGCACGGGAGACGTCCCAAAATGTTCATCAATCAGGGTCTCCATTTCAGCTAAGACTGTCCCATGGGCAAGCCTATAGGGCTGATCTACCCACCAAAATATTTAGGGAGTTTCTTAGCAAGTTCTTCCAAGTTCATGGGTTTCCTGATGCCAAGTAATAATCCTCCCTTGGGGTGTCCCTGTTTGCCTTGTGTGTCTAATTAAAAGAGGAAGTGCCAACCATCTACAAGAACGGTGTTGGTGAGCCAAGTCTCCTGTAAGGTCATGACGGATTATTGGTCAATATGTTCGATCAGAGAAGGGAAGGATAGGACAACTATGGCACACCCTGGTGACGAAAAAAGTTTTAAATATTAATATTCAACTTGGATACTAGGTGTTTAGACAAAATGCTTATCAAGTATGAGGTGCAGAGGAGAGAGGGGCAACCATGACACCTTGGTTGCACAATACAATGAAGAGAATTTAAGTTCCCAAACCGGGAACTTACGTCCCCTGCACACTATCTAATATCTGGAATACCAGACCAACAAGTAGATATATTTAACAATTGATTTTTCTTAATAAATTCAAGAAAGTCTGTAAATGGTAATGCATAAAAAGCGGTAATATGTTCAAAACAATGACTTTGAATCAGGTAAGGTTACAAGAAACATTCTTGATTGTTTATTCTTGATGTTGAAGCTGTGGAAGGCCCAACGCGTTTCGAGTGCTACAACACTCTTCATCAGGGGCAATAACAAGGCTTTCTAGGAAAAAATATATATATAATATGTACATTAGGAATTGGGAACTTAAATTCTCTTCAATATGTTCGATCAGACCATCTCCCTCAAAAAGATGATGGTTGCCACAAGTATTCCAACAGATCATTTGGGGGCTTGCCCTTGGGCGGCGGCTAAGAGCCCTTTTTCGCATGTTGTGCAACTAGATTTGCCAACCATGCCCAATGTGCTTCTTCCTCCCATGGTTCGTCCTCCAACCCTGCGCCTCTTGGCAAGCTAGGGTTAGAAATGGAGTCGCTGTTGGGGTCTGGGTAGACCCACCACTACGCATGGATTCAGTGTGTGGGTTCCTATGCATGCTTACCGGGCAAAATCTCCTGCTATATTCCACTTCCAATACAATACATTCATACCCCAATCGATTCAAACAGCCGGCATGTTCAAGAATGTATGCTAGGGTGCTATTCACATGGAAGAATAGCTGTAGCCCCTAGGTACATTCTCGCAAATATCAACAGTTTTGATGTCATTACTTTGGACATATCTTAGCGGAATTATACTATGAAATGAGTCCAGCAAGCAAGCTCGGTTTAAAGCCAAGTCACTGTCAACACCAAAGAGGCTCTGTATTTGAAGAGCCTGCGTGCAGCTGCTTTGCTTCCTGCTAGGCAGTGCTGTGTCAAGGCACTGAAAAATTGGTGATTGATCCAATGCTGCACATCTTATGGAGGTCATCGGGGCAGACCCCTGCAGTCTTTTTCTAACATTCTGTCCATAAGGATGAGCACAAGGGGCACAGGCAGTCTGGACGGAGACATTCACTCCATGGTTTTCAATAAGCAGTTGGTTTTCGAGTAAACGCTCTTAGTTATAATACTGGGCTTTCTCCGTAGCGGGCAAGAAGTGTAGCCTTTTGCCCTTCGTAATGGGCACTGGAGCTGTGTTCTTAAGTACTGACTTCTCTCCAGGGGTTGTAGCCATGCTTTTTGTAGAATTATATGGTGGGGGTAAGGGGTATGTGGCATCATGGCCCAAGCCAGAGGTAATAGACCATACACCCTCTGCCCCCCCATTGTGTACTGCACAGTTTGTAGCCGTGAGGAGACTACAAGGGACCTTTTCCCGAGAGTCGCTGGGATTGCTAGTCTGGAAGAAAGGATATAAGGTGGTTGCTGGATCACTAGGCAACACATCATTTGCTGCAGATTTGGTGGGCAGGGTTTCCCTCCTCATTCTTTTCTTTTTTGAGGCCAGAGGTTCATACAGCAGAGCCTGCCCAGGCATTTTTCGCGTTTGCTTTCCAATGGCAATATGCCGTTCCACAAGTGCCGCGCGGTCAGAGGCACTGTGGCGGATGGCATCAACAAAGGGGCTGGAGGTTTGACCAGCGCTAGAAAGGCCTAAAGAGGCAGTGGAAGGCAAAACAATAGCTCGGACATCTGCCAGAGATGACAACTGGATGGCAAACTGGTTGTGGAGTATCTCGGCTAGTGCAATCATTTTTAAAAGTTGCTCCCCTTGGGAGTCCAACTTGCCAGCAATAGCCTCGCACTGTGTCAGCAGAACTGTAAGCAGGGACTCCAAGATGTTAAACATGGCTGCAGAGGAACTTCTTGCGTTACTAATATCAAGCTCTGTCAATGATTGGGCAAGGGACTGAGTGTCGGCTAGCAGTGTCAGCCGCTCCATTCAGATGGGATGACATAGGTTTTTCAAACTCCTTATGGTCGAATTTGGGAGGAGGCTGAGTAGATGACAATGAAGAAGAGTTGAAAAAAAAGATGCTTCCACTGGGGTCAAGCACACATTGAGACTCACCTCAGAAGTCTTCTTCATCCCGCACCTCCTGATAAGGCCCTTGCATGGTTCCAAATGGGCTACCACGTCTCTGTTGTGGTACAACTGCAGCTTCAAGTCGCTCAGGTGGATCCAGTTTATGCGTGAGAGCCTTCCCTACAGTTGCAATCGTTTTTGATCCCAGGCAAGAAAGTGATGCAGAGAACTCCTCAGTCAGCTCCCTATTATAAGCAACTAGATCGTGCTCAGTGGATTTTGCAGTTGTCACGTCCTTCGAATCTTTAGCCAAAGTAAAGAAGTCTGTCATCATTTTTAAATTGGTCAGTTCCGCTCCCCGTTGTTTAGAGGAGTTCTGGCCCATCTTGCCCAGCTTGACTAGCTTGACTAGCTCGACTGTGCGCTGAGAGCAGGCACGGGCTGCACGTCTGGTGTTATTTGCAGGAGTGTCTTCCGGGGTGGCCATGACTCCACCTTCCATACTGCCTCCTTCCTGGCAGTCTTCCAGCGTGCTCGTTAGTTGCAGCGTATCAAGTCCGAGCACTTCCTCAGAGAGAGGACGAGGAAGGCCGGGGGGGGGGGGCAAGGGCCAGGAGGACAAGGAGGACAGGGAAAGGCTTGCATGGCCATTATGGCCGTTGTGGCCATAGTCGTTGTCGTGTCCCGAGAGCAGGTAGCCGCGTGCTTCATTTGGCGTGCAGCTATGGGGCTCCCTGCAGAGCGCTTCCTCTTCTGCGACGTGTTAGAGGAAGGGCTCTCCTGGCGAAGGGAACCGTTCGGAAACAGTTTGCCGCAATTGATGCAAAAGTAAGGTGTAGAGCAGGAGTTAGGACAAAGTCAAAACTTTGTGTCACTATCAGTTCAGTTAAAATTCCGATAAAATTCAGATAAAAAAAGATAGCCGACACCCCTATCTGGGGTGTGACTATGTAGTTAAAAATTAGGTGTTAATGCAAACCAAAAATGCTTAAAAGTGCCTTTACAAAAGCATTCTCATCCAAGAAACTTGGGAAGGAGGGTAAGCAACAATTAAGGTCCCAGGCCATACAAGCGACCTTCCCAGAACAGCGTTCAGTGATCGGCCAGCCCACCAGCTGACAAGCAGATAGGCACCCTCTGAGGGTCAGTGGCACAGGCCGGCACCCCCTACCTGAGGGCTGCCACCAGAGCAAAACAAACTCACCGGGGAGAGCCGTGAGCTACAAGTTATAGTCCAAGGCGCCGGACTAAAGAAAACTGAAGACAACAGGTGTTTGCAGACCGATATAGTAAGGCTGCGAATGCAGGGCACTAGGATATTGATTTAATTAATTCCCCTTTAACAAAACACTCCGGGGTGATTTAGGGCCTCATTACGACCCTGGCGCTAAGCGAAAAACGATGGCGGTAAATGCTTACCGCCATCGTTTTCCGCCAGGTCCGATCATGACCCGTGACCGTTAACTACGATGCCAATAGCGGCATCGTAGTTAACGCTGCCGCAAACTGCGCTAAGGGTGCGCGCACGCGACCGCCCACACCGTACTTAGCGCCATGGCGGAAAGGCACGCAAATGCCGACCCAAGCGGACATGCACCTAACGCCATCATTGAGGCCGCTAAGTACCTTACCGCCATGGTGCAAATAACGCCATCGCGAACCAACCGTAAAGGGCCAATTCAAGTGAATGCAGCTGCCACAGGTGCACAGAAACAGCACAGGTGAAGGCAATACAGACTCAGGGGAGTATAAAAAGAGCACACCCCACCCCTACCCACACCCAGTCACACTCCACAATGATGCCAATACGACTAGCAATGTTGGGGCTGGAGGACCTGATAGCAATGCATGTGCTACTACAACAGCAACAGCAACAACAACAACAACAGGCAGCACAGAGGAGACGCAGGAGGAGAAGGAGGGCAAGGCAGGCCCAGCAAGCCCCACCAGCACAGCCAGTGCCACCACGCAGGCAGCCCCCAATCCCACGCATCAGAGCCAATCCAAACAACCTCACTGCTGAGCAGATCCACACCCTGTACCGTTTGGACAGGGACACCATCACCGCCATCGTAGACATGACACACAACGACATCGTCAGCATGATAGAAAGTCCAACCGCCATCCCCCCCCTACTGAAGGTAGTGGCTGTACTCCACTTCCTGGCCACAGGCACCTACCAGCACACAGTGGGGCACCTGCATGGCATTTCACAACCATTATTCTCACGAACACTCATCCAAGTGCTCGATGCCCTCCTCAAGCACACAGACGACCACATCTCATTACCACGGACTGCCCAGGAGATTGCAAACACCAAAGTGGGTTTCCATGCACTAGCCAGCATACCCGGTTGCATTGGTGCCATCGACTGCACCCATGTGGAATTGGTGGTTCCACGTGCCATGGAGGTACCGTACCGCAACCGGAAACAGTTCCACTCTATCAACGTGCAAATGGTCTGTGACTCCAACAAGATCATCACACATTGTTGTGCCCGATTCCCCGGATCAACCCATGATTCCATGATCCTGAGGAACTCCACAATACCACGCTACATGGAGCGACATGCAGGCCCAAGATCCTGGCTACTCGGTGAGTGCTATGTCATGGAAGTGGGCATGGGAATGACGTACCAGTGCATACTCCACCTGGCAGAAAGGGGGGGGGGGATGATGCATACTCCACCTGGCTGAAAGGGGGGGGGGGATGATGCATACTCCACCTGGCTGAAAGGGGGGGGGGGATGATGCATACTCCACCTGGCTGTGAGTAACACAGAGAACGGATACAGAGGAAGGCCACTCACAATGCACTAAACCCCTCTGCATACATAGGGTGATGGCATGCTAAACAGGCCATGGCAGCAATGGGCATATACTGGTTGCATAGTGTGAATCAATTAGTGCATGTAGAAGTGAGCCAAGGTAACAGTTCCATGCCAGCCATGGTGGGACATCATGTTCCTGGACAGACAACATGACTGACACATACATTCTCGCCTACATACAGGTGATGCAGCCTACCCCCTGAAGAGGTGGCTCCTCACGCCAGTCCGGAACCCGCAGAACCAGCACGAGGAGGACTACAACCGTGCACATACACGTACTCGTGTGGTCATAGAGCAGACATTCGGCCTCCTGAAGGCACGGTTCCGAAGCCTCAGCAGGTCTGGTGGGGCACTCCTGTATGGCCATGAGAAGGTGGCAAAGATCGTCATGGCATGTGTCATGCTGCACAATATGTGCGTCAGACGGAATGTGCCCCTGCCCCCTGACGCAGAACTGCAACCACCTGACGATGAGGATGAGGATGAGGAGGGTGCAGAAGGGGCGCCACCACATGGAGGAGGCGATGCACAGGAGGGGCGTGCCATGCGCCAAAGTATCATCAACCACTGCTTCTAGCACACACGGCTGGTGTTCATCGCATGGAGACAGCACTTGGGGCACTGTGTGACTCTGGGGCATGCACACTGAGGACTGGACACCAATAAAGCACACATACGCAATGAAAATGTCCACACGTTTCCTTTTGTGAAACGAATAAACTGTATTTGAACTATGTACTGTCGTGTCACACCCCCTCCCACCTCCCACCTCCCCCCTGCACACCCCCCCCCCCAAACTCCCCCCTTAACTCCCCAACACACCACCCCGCCACCCCCCTGCACACCCCAACACACCCCCTCCCACCTCCCACCTCCCCCCTGCACACACCCCCCCCAAACTCCCCCCTTAACTCCCCAACACACCACCCCGCCACCCCCCTGCACACCCCAACACACCCACTCCCCCCTCCACCCTCCCCCCCCCCTGGAATCCCAACAAAGGTGTGAGTTGGTCTGTGCAGCAGTGTCAGTAGTAGGATTCCTACACTGTCCGGCCACTATTGGCAGCCCCCTCCACTGGCCCCCGGGGCACCCCTGCCTGTGCTGCGGAGGTTCCTCCCCGATCGGCGGATGGGGCTGCTCGGTGTCGAGCTGGCAACCGAGGAGGATCCTGCCTGCTCATTTGGACGCATGGCCCGTATTGTCTGCACAAGGTCAGTGATGGCGTGCCGCACAGCAGCTAGTTCCGCGCAGATGTCCTTTGTGGACGACTCTATAGCTGCCTTCACAGTCTCAGCACATTTATCCATTGCTGCACTTGACCCCCCACATTCAGCAACATGTTCTTCGAGCAGCGAGGAAAGTTGCTGCTGCCGGGTGGCAATCGCCTCCAGAGAATGGTTGGGATTCTGGGCCATGGCTAATGGCAGTGGCATTCCCATTGGGCTGATCTGCCCCTGCAGCGGGGATGGAGTGGCTGGCCAATCGTCATCCTCTGGCTGACCCTGTGTGGCATCCACATGCGGGCTGCTTAGGGACAGGTAGGGGGAATGAGGGTGGCCTGTGGGGCTCCTGACATCACTCTCCTCAAAGGTCCCTGCTTCACTATCGGAGGAGGCAGCAATGGCAGCAGTCTCCCCAAGTGTGCTGCTTGCAGCAGAGGCTGTGGCTTCTGTGGGCATGATTGGTGTGATGTCTGCTGCTGCTGCTGCTGCTGCTGTACTGCCTGCTGGGGTGGCTGTCTGTGCCCTGTCCTGTTTCCCTTGCATGGATTTTGCCTGCTGTGGTGTTTTCCTCGGGACGACAGAGGTGGAGGGTTGTGGCGTTGGCACAGTTGGCCTGGCCCTCTTGGTGGGTGTGGAGGCTGTGGTGTCCTCTTCCTCAAGGTCGGAATTTGAGCCTGTGGTGGGACAGAGGAGGGAGAGTGTTATTGATGGGTCTGCGGACATTGGCCGGGCATTGTGGCGACTGGCATCTCATCAGTTAGTACATGTGGCACATTTCATGCAGGGGAAAAAAGTTGACTCCCTTTTGTGTGGAAGTAGCATGGAGGTATGTGGGTGCCTGCAGTTAGGGTGTGCATGCTGCATGTGTACAGGGTGCAGATCGGATGTATCTGTGGGCAGTCTCCTGCTGATGTGTTGCATTCACACTATGGGCCAACATTGTACTTCACATGAATGGACTTTGCATGCCTTGATTTGAGCCACCTACCTGCATCGCCCGATGTCGGGGCTCCTCTCTCCATTCCTCCTACTCCTTCAATGCTCTGCATTCCGATTGTGGAGGCACAGATTTCCTCCCATGGCTGCAATTTTATAGGGGACTCCGATCCTCCCCCAGTTGCCATTGCCAGGTTCATGTTGGCTGATAGTATGCTCCTGACTCTGAGCCGGAGATCGTCCCACCGCTTGCGGCACTGTTTGACATTGCGGGGTGTCGTTCCCACGGCACTGACCCGCTGAGCTACCAGTGCCCATATGGCCTTCTTCTTGGTTATGGCCGGTCTTGTCAGTTGGTTGGAGAATACCACTGCAGCGTTCTCCTGTAGGGTCTCCGCTAGAATGGTGAGCTCCTCTCTGGAGAAGCGGTCTTGCCGCTGGCGGTCACAGGCTTTTTTCAAAACTTTAGGCATCTTCCTGCAGGTAGAAGGTTGAAGCCGGTATTGGCGGGGTCTCAGGCTCGGATGTCCAGTGGTTTCGGAGGATGGCAATGGATTGTGTTTTTAAAGATGGCCGCCGTGCTCTTTCCCGTTCCGCCGCGGTGACGCTACTTCCGGTTCCGCTTATCTACGGTCAACGCTAATTGCGGTGACCGCTAACTACGGTCACCGCTATGTACGGCGGTGGCGGTGGTGCACCTTGCGCCGCATACGATGCCGGTAGGTGCCGTTTTGGGGGCATTACCGCCATGGCGCTGTTTACATTACCGCCATGGCATAATGCTCGTGCGCGATGGGTCGTAATGTGGCGCACTTTACACCATCGTCCCACGGCGTTAACGTTCATTACGCCATGGCGGTAATGACGGCGGATTACCGCCAGGGTCGTAATGAGGTTAGTGTTAACATTCAAAACTAACAAAGCTCATTACCAGTGCATGCTGAAAACTATAGCCTGTAATTTAATTGGGTAATCCTATTTGACATGTGAACCAGATTGCCCAACCAAGGCATTTAAGTTGAAGGGGGTTCTGAAATCCAAAATTCCTAAATCATCCCAATTTTTCTGTCCAGCATCCCCAATACAGTCCTTTAAGAGGAGGGGAAGGTGGTCTGAAATCCAAAATTCCTAAATCATCCCAATTTTTCTGTCCAGCATCCTCAATATAGTCCTTTAAGAGGAGGGGAAGAGGGTCTGAAATGTAAGATTCCTAAATCATCCCAATTTTTCTGTCCAGCTTCCCCAACACAGGCCTTTAAGTGGAGGTGTTCTGAAATCCAAATTTCCTAAATCATTCCAGTGTTTCTGTCCGACTTCCCCAACACAGACCTTTAAGTGAGGGGGGATCTGAAAAACAAACTGCTAAATCACCCTGGGCCTCATTACGACCCTGGCGCTAAGTGAAAAACGATGGCGGTAAATGGTTACCGCCATCGTTTTCCGCCAGGTCCGATCATGACCCGTGACCGTGAACTACGATGCCATTAGCGGCATCGTAGTTAACGCTGCCGCTAACTGCGCTAAGGGTGCGCGCACGCGACGGGCCACACCATACTTAGCGCCATGGCGGAAAGGTATGCAAATGCCGACCCAAGCGGACATGCACCTAACGCCATCACCCAGCCCGTTAAGTACCTTACCGCCATGGTGCTAATTACGCCATCGCGAACCAACCGTAAAGGGCCATGTAAAGTGAATGCAGCTGCCACAGGTGCACAGAAACAGCACAGGTGAAGGCAATACAGACTCAGGAAGTACAAAAAGAGCACACCCCACCCCTTCCCACACCCAGTCACACTCCACAATGATACCAATACGACTAGCAATGTTGGGGCTGGAGGACCTGATAGCAATGCATGTGCTACAACAGCAACAACAACAACAGGCAGCACAGAGGAGACGCAGGAGGAGAAGGGGGGCAAGGCAGGCCCAGCAAGCCCCACCAGCACAGCCAGTGCCACCACGCAGGCAGCCCCCAATCCCACGCATCAGAGCCAATCCATTCAACCTCACTGCTGAGCAGATCCACACCCTGTACCGTTTGGACCGGGACACCATCACCGCCATCGTAGACATGATACACAACGACATCGTCAGCATGATAGAAACTCCAACCGCCATCCCCCCCTACTGAAGGTAGTGTCTGTACTCCACTTCCTGGCCACAGGCACCTACCAGCACACAGTGGGGCACTTGCATGGCATTTCACAACCATTATTCCAACGAACACTCATCCAAGTGCTCGATGCCCTCCTCAAGCACACAGACGACCACATCTCATTGCCACGGACTGCCCAGGACATTGCAAACACCAAAGTGGGTTTCCATGCACTAGCCGGCATACCCGGTTGCATTGGTGCCATCGACTGCACCCATGTGGAATTGGTGGTTCCACGTGCCATGGAGGTACCGTACCGCAACCGGAAACAGTTCCACTCAATCAACGTGCAAATGGTCTGTGACTCCAACAAGATCATCACACATTGTTGTGCCCGATTCCCCGGATCAACCCATGATTCTGTGGTCCTGAGGAACTCCACAATACCACGCTACATGGAGCGACATGCAGGCCCAAGATCCTGGCTACTCGGTGAGTCCAAGGTCATGGAAGTGGGCAGGTGAATGACGTACCGATGCATACTCCACCTGGCTGAAAGGGGGGGGCGGAATGATGCATACTCCACCTGGCTGAAAGGGGGGGGATGATGCATACTCCACCTGGCTGATAGGGGGGGGGGAATGATGCATACTCCACCTGGCTGAAAGGGGGGGGGATGATGCATACTCCACCTGGCTGAAAGTGGGGGGGAAAGATGCATACTCCACCTGGCTGAAAGGGGGGGGAATGATGCATACTCCACCTGGCTGATAGGGGGGGGAATGATGCATACTCAACCTGGCTGTGAGTAACACAGAGAACAGAGACAGAGGATGGGCACTCACAATGCACTCAACCCCTCTGCATACATTGGGTGATGGCATGCAAAACAGGCCATGGGAGCCATGAGCATATACTGGTTGCATTGTGTGAATCAATTAGTGCATGTAGAAGTGAGCCGAAGTAGCAGTTGGATGCAAGCCATGGTGGCACATCATGTTCTTGATCAGACGACATGACTGACACATACATTCTCGCCTACATACAGGTGATGCAGGCTATCCCCTGAAGAGGTGGCTCCTTACACCAGTCCGGAACCCGCAGAACCAGCACGAGGAGGACTTCAACCGTGCACATACACGTACTCGTGTGGTCATAGAGCAGACATTCGGCCTATTGAAGGCACGGTTCCGAAGCCTCAGCAGGTCTGGTGGGGCACTCCTGTACCACCATGAGAAGGTGGCAATGATCGTCATGGCATGTGTCATGCTACACAATATGTGCGTCAGACGGAATGTGCCCCTGCCCCCTGACGCAGAACTGCAACCACATGAGGATGAGGAGGGTGCAGATGGGGCGGCACCCCATGGAGGAGGCGACGCACAGGAGGGGCGTGCAATGCGCCAAAGTATCATCGACCACTGCTTCTAGCACACACGGCTGGTGTGAATCACATGGAGACTGCACTTGGGGCACTGTGTGTCTCTGGGACATGCACACTATGGACTGTACACCAATAAAGCACACATACGCAATGAAAATGTCCACACATTTCATTTTGGGAAAGAAAAAAGTGTATTTAAACTATGAAACGTCGTGACACACCCCCTCCCCCCTGCACACCCCAACACACCCCCCCTCCCCCCTGCACACCCCTACGCACCCCCTCCTCCCTCCCCCCTGCACACCCCAACACACCCCATGTAGGTGTCAACAGATTCCTGTGACAGTGGCCACAGGCTGTTACAAGCCCCCTCTCCCGGCCCCCGGGGCACCCCTGGCTGTGGAGCGCAGGTTACGTCCGGAACGTCGGACGGGGCTGCTCTGTGCAGAACTGGCAGTGGAGGAGGTCCCTGCCTGCCCCCGTGCATGCACGTCCTGTAGGGTGTGGGTGAGCTCAGTGAGCGCACGACGCAAGCCGGCAAGTTCAGCACAGATGTCCCTGGACATGGCCTGCATGGCATCCCTCAGGGTGGCAGTGCTCTGCGCTACTTCGGCCCTTAGGGTCTCCGTGGCCTGTTCAATGGTTGCCCTAGCCCCCACACATTCCGCGGCATGCTCAGCCAGCATCGTGGACAGTTGTTGCTGCCATTCTGTGATGTCCTCGAGGGACTACGGTCCCTGCTGGCCCATGGCCAGTGCTGGTGGTGTGATGGAGGGGCTGCTCCCCTCCTGTGGACTGAGGACTGGGCATGGGGTAGAAGGCCACTCCTCTACCTCTGTGTGCCCCTGTGTGTGATCCTCATGGGGGCTGGCGTCTGACAAACAGGGGGAATGTAGTAGGTCAGTGGGGCTTCTGACTTCGTGCTCCTCAATGTCTGAGTCTGAACATGCAGCTATTGCAGCTGTCACACCCATGTTGCTGCGGTGCCTTCTGTGGCAGGCAATGTTGGTAGAGGTGGAGCAGCTGCTGCTGGCCTGCTGACTACAGGGGTGCTTGCCGGTGGGGCGTCCGGTATGCTTGCAGTGGGTCCTGCTTGTTGTGGGGTCTGCCTCACTGCAGCTGAGGTTGAGGGTGCGGGACGGTATTATTGGCCTTCTTGGCTCTCTTCTTCGCAGGGGTGACCTGGTCCTCGGGGTGTGAATCTGTGCCTGTGGTGGAGCAAAGGAGGGAGGGCGTTATTGATGGGTCTGCGGACTTTGGAATGACAATGATAGACATTATTCTGGTCAGTAGATGAGGCAGATTTCAGGCAGGGCCATGCAGGTTGTCTCCTTTTAGTGTGGAATGTGGATGCAGGTATGCGGGTGCCAGCAGTGTATACAGGGTGGTGCTCGCATGTGGCTATGGGCAGTGTGGATATGTGTTGCATTTACACTCTAGGGCAACCTTGTGCTACACATGAATGGACTGCAGTGACTATGGCATGTCTTGTTTGAGGCACCTACCTTCATCGCCTGATGTCGGAGCTCCCCTTTCCATCCCTCCGACGCCTTCAATGGCTTCCATGCCAATCGTGGTTGCACAAATCTCCTCCCACGGTTGGAGTTTTAGTGGGGATTCCGACCCTCCACCGGTACCCAGGGCAAGGTTGCGGTTCGCAGAGATGACGGCTCTGACCCGTATGCGAAGGTCGTCCCAGCGCTTCCTGCACTGCTGTGGGGTGCGGGGTACGGTCCCCACCGCGCTGACGCGCTCGGCGACCAGGGCCCAGATGGCCTTCTTTTTCCCTATCGCTGTCCTGGTCATTTCCGGGGAGAAAACGACAGCTGCGTTGTCTTGCAGGGTCTCCGCAAGCATGCAGAGTTCCTCCCGGCTGAATCTTTCCTGGCGCTGGCGGTCACATGCCTTCTTAACAGCTTTAGGCATTTTTGGGTAGTTGGATGGGTGGGTGATTGGTTGGGACAGGTGTCAGGGTTGGATCTGGTGTTGTTCGGTAGGATGACAATGGATTGTGTTTTTAAAGATGGCCGACGTGCTGTTTCCCGTTCCGGCGCGATGACGCTATTTCCGGTTCTGCTTTTTACGGCCACCGCAAATTACGGTGGCCGCTAATTACGGTGGCCGCTAATTACGGTGGCCGCTACTTACGGTGGCGGAAGTGCACCTTGCTCGCTTTACGATGCCGGTAGGGGCCTTTTCCGCCATGGCGTTAATTGCATTACCGCCATGGCGTAATGCTCGTGCGCGATGGGTCGTAATGTGGCGCTCTTTACGCCATCGGCCCATGGCGTAAACGCTCATTACGCCATGGCGGTAATGACGGAAGATTACCGCCTGGGTCGTAATGAGGCCCCCTGTGTTTATTTGAAAGCAACCGTGTGGGTGAAATAATAATTACCATATGCATTTGTACAAATCTGTAAACCAAACTGCTAGCCTTTTTTTTTTTGTTGCACATTTAAGTTTATTTTGTTTTGCAGGAGAATATAATATCACAACTGTACAACATTGCCATTTTAGACGACAACAAAGAACATGAAACCACAACCACTGATAAAACACCCCAGCAACTTCCCCCCCTTACATCCCCGCCCTCCCTCCTCCCTGGTACTGTATGCTCATTCTTTGTCCAGTTTGCAGGCCCTAAGCAGTGGTATAGGCAACATTTTGGCACCCTTAGCCTTCTTCGCCTCCATATTCATTGATCCCTCTCTGCTCTCTGAGTGGTGTCAGAACTTCTCCAATCCTCCACTACTTTCCAGCCATTCCCAACTACAATTCTACATCCCGTAAGATCCCTCTCCATCACCCCGTCTGCATGCCCGGTGTCACGTATCTAACAGTGAAGGGGTACCACTCCATTTCTGTCGGCCTCAGCCTTCCGTGGAGCCCTGCTGTGAATCTTTCCATCAAGTAAATGCTCTTGGTTACATTCATCCATTCTCTCTTACTGGTGTATGTTCGTCTTTCCATTTGGTGGTAATGCATGCCCCGGCCGGCCAGGAGTAGAGCTGCTGCCATTTTAGGGAGCCTGAAGTATTCCCCCTCCTCCTCCTCCATTCCAAACAAAACCAGAAGGGGATTTTTATCCCTAGGTATCCCCTCCAGGTCTCTGACCCAACTGAGGACCTCATTCCAGAAGGTCTGTATCGTAGGGCAAGCCCACCACATGTGCTAGTAATCCGCCCTCCCTTCACAGCCCCTCCAACACCGTGGACTCACATCGAGAAACATCCTGGACAGTCGGGCTGGGTCATACTGCCATCTATGGAGGAGCTTGATCGCATGCTGTCGGTACTGGCATGATAATGATGTCTTATGAGCACCCCTGCAGAGTCTGGTCCAGAGGGACTCATCGAGTTCCACCCCCATGTCCCTTTCCCATTGCCCTTTCAAGTTTTCCGTGTTCCCCTCTCCCGCCCCAACCAAGGCACCATACATGGCCGAAATTAGCCCTTGCATCATTGTGCCTCTGTCAAGCAACTTCTTAAAGGGGGTGAGCTCTCTACGCATCTTATCCCTTACCCTTGCATCCGTGAGGTGAGTACCCCTTTTAGTTGCAAGAACAGGAATACAGAAAGTTTGCCTATGCCCAGGGCTTCTTCTAAGTCCGCTATCGGGATGAATTTGCCCCCCTTAAAGAGCTGCCCTATCCTCTGCAAGCCTGCTTCGAACCACTCCTGAAACGGTCCTGGACCGGGTATGTTGTCCCTAATTCCAGGTACCCACAAGTGACCCAGAGGCGAGGACCACATAGTGACCCCCTTCATATCCACCCCCTGTCTCCAGATGTCCCATATAGTTCCCAGGATGGGGGTGGTCCCGTATTCTCCTAGGTAATTTATTCCTGGGTACCTACAACCATTCCCCAACCGTGGCCGGGTTCTGGTGGAAGTTATCCATCGCCACCCATTGGTGATCGGTCTGAAACCGCAAGTGGGGGATCAGGACCCTAAGCTGAGTTGCCTTATAGTAGAGCCGCATATCTGGAAGGCTTACCCCTCCTTTCTCCGTTGGTAACGGTAGGGTGGACCTGGAGATTCTAGCCTTATTCCCCTACCAGAGGAACCTGTGAAGCACCCCCTGTACCTCCCGAAAGAATACCTCTGGTATGCGTATCAGTAACATTTGGAATAAATATAGCAACCTTGGGAGGACAACCATTTTGATTGCATTCAGGTGACCCATCCAGGAAATCCTTAGCTTTTGCCATTTTGTTATGTCCTCGTGTATTTTCTGCATCAGTGGGGAGAAATTAGCCTCATATAAGCTTTCCAAATCTCTAGTGAGATTTACCCCCAAATACTGCATCACGGACACATTAACCTCCATCCCAAGCGGGGTGAATCCCCATCCGTACCCCTATCCAGGGGGAAGAGTACCGACTTCTCCCTATTAATCTTCAGCACGGCCATAGTGCCATAGTGCTCAATCAGCCGGAGGGCCACTGGAACGGAATTCAGGGGTTCACTCAAGTGTAGCAACATATCATCAGCATATTGGGCAACCTTATATTCCATCCCTCCCATTTTGTCACCTCACACCTCTGGGGCATCCCTAATCAAGGGGTTCTATTGACAGAGCGTGCAGCATTGGAGAGAGGGGACACCCCTGCCTGGGTCCCCTCCCGAGTGGGAACCACCTTGAGAACCCCCCATTCACCATCACTGATGCCATAGGGGATGTATACACCGCCAGAACCCCTCGTAGTAACCTTTCCCCTACACCAAACTTACTAAAACGGCCCTGAGAGAACCCCATTCCACCCGGTCAAAGGCCTTCTACGTGTCTATTGAAAGAAGTTCTGCCCCCCCATGTTCTAAGATGCGTGCATGAGATGTAGTGTCTTCCTCATCATGTCTCTTCCCTGTCGCCCCATAATGAACCCCACCTGGTCCAAGTGAATCAGGGTCAGCATGTACCCTTCCAATCTTGTGGCTATAACCCTGGTGTATAATTTGGCGTCCGTATTTAGGAGAGAAATCGGCCTGTATGCACCACAGTTCTGATGGTCTCTACCCTCCTTGGGAATCACTGTGATCAAAGCGCAGGAGAACGATTCTGATGCCCTACCTGTATCGAGTATATGATTAAACAGCTTTGTCAGGAAAGGGAGTAAGGCGGGGAGAAATGCTTTGTAGAACCCAGAGGTGAAGCCATCCTCCCCCCGGTGCCTTCCCCATCGGTAATCTCAACACTGCCTTTTTTACTTCCTCCTCTGTTATCCTCTTTTTTGTAGAACTTTTGTTTCAGGAAGAGCAGGCTGCGGATGTCTTTCCTTTCTTCCAAGAGTCTCAGTTCCTCCCTCTTACCCCTCACCTCCTGTATACTCTCCACCCAACTCCCAGAAGGGTCATGAGCTCTCGCATCCAGGTGTCTAATCACCTCCCTAAGTCTTCTCTCAACTACTGCCCTTTCCCTCTTTTTACAAGCCCCTTCCCAAATTAGAATCCCTCTCCACGTAGCCTTCCCAGCCTCCCATATGGTCCTCATGTCTACCTCCCCGTCATCATTGATCTCGAAGTATTCTTCTATTTCCTTTTCCATCTCGGTGAAGAACACCGGGTCCTTCCAAAGCGATCATTGCACCTCCATTGCAAACCTTTTGGAGAAATGCCCCCCCACTGCATGTCCACCGTCACCATGTCATGGTCAAACCACGAGATCGGAACGATCTCAGAGCTTCCCCCAAATATGTTGCGAGATGTACAGATAATCAATCCGTGTGTATGTCCCATGTGGTGGGGAGTAAAACGTGTATCCCCTTGTCCCCAGGTTGAGATGGCACCATATGTCCCTCAGCCCCCACTCCCACATTGAGTCATGAAACTCATGGTGTCCGGGGCGCTGTGTCTCCCATGTCCTTTCCCCAAGGGTCTCCCTGTCCATGGCCGGATCTGCCCATGTATTGAGGTCCTCCCACCCCTTGTGATCAGATGCCCCGAACTTTCTACAAGGATTTTTGCCACTGTATCCTTCAGGAACCGTAACTGTCCCTGGTTGGGCACGTACTTGGTGGCAAACGTGAACCGCGTCTTCCTAATATCCCCTAAGACCAGTAAGGCTCTCCTGTTTATGTCAGACCAAACCATGGTGACCTCCATCCTCAGACCCTTTTGTACCAGTATGCCCACCCCTGCCTTTCGCAAAGGGCCAGATCTCCAGAATTCTCGACCGACACGCCTGCAAGGGATCCTTCGTTTCTCCCCCTTTGAGTACTTAGTTTCCTAGATGAATATAACATCCAGCTCGGACCTCTGTAATTCGCTTCGCAACATAGATCATTTGGTGGGTGAATTTAAACCCTTCACATTCAGAGTGCCAATCCGTAGGCAATCGTCTCCCGATCTATTTCTTTCCAATATGCTCATGTTATCCCTGTCCAGGGGTGGCCTGCCCTCCTCTTTTTAGACTTCATTGTATCAGCCTGAACCTTGCGCAAACCTAACTCTACTTCTGTAATACCCAGTACCGGTTGGGTTCTACCCTTCCCCCTCACCACCTTCTTCTATCCCCCGTCCTTCCACCCCACCTCCGGGGATCGGTGCCGCCCTGTTAGCATCACTGGGTGAAAACCGAACCACCTGTGGGATCCCCCTCTTAGGGAGGGCCCCCGCTTTCCATACCACATGTACTTGAGCCCCCCTACTTTCACCAAATTTGAATCCGTTGCCCCCATTAAAGCTCCTGCACACTCCCCTCTAGCCCCCACCCCCATAGCCAACTGATCCATGAGATTAACTGCCCCCCCCAAGAACAAGAACCATAACACACGATGCCCCCACGCTCAGGTGGGGGTAAGATAAATTGTACCCGGGCCCCCAGGTCCGGGTTCGCTGGGACACTCATCTTTGAAGGCTCCACCACCCGTTGGTGGCTCGCATTCACACATTGTCTCCGTCCCCCTCCGCCGGGGGGTGTTCAGTTTCCTGATCTTCCGCGAGCCCTTGATTCTCCTCCTCCTTGCTCCTGGTGTTTCCCACCGACCTTCGTCTGGCTTCCTTTCCCTTGAGGTGTGGGGGGATCACTCCTTAACCCATCAATTCGCTGATGTCCGGCTCCAAAGTAAGTCTATATTTGCATCTCTCCACTTCAAACGAGATGGAGAAAGGGAATCCCCCCCTGTATCTGATTCCCTTTTCATTCAGCCACCTAATGAGGGGGGCGCAGAGCCTTCTCTTAGATCGGATGAAGGGACGATAGGTCCTGAAAAACTGTCACCTTTGCCAAGACATACATTACGGGTCCCTTCCTTCTTGCCCGTTCAAGGATTTGGAGCCTATCATTATAGTTGTGGAAGCGAACAAGCACAGATCTGGGGCCATTGGCCACCCCCCCCCCCCAGCCCTGTGTATCCGCTCTATCCTGACCTTGTCAATGGCATTGTTTTAAAAAATTAGTTTGGTAATGGAGAAGAGGGCACTTCGCAAGTCCTTCTCGGTCTCCCCCTAATTCTCAGGAACACCGAAGAAGCGAAGGTTGTTGCGCCTCTCGCGATTTTCTAGTTCATCCACCTTCAGGAGGATTTCCTCCTCTCTTCTTTCAACCTCCATGAGCCGCACGTCAATCTGGGTCTCTAACGTGTCCACCTCCACCAGCCTTTCCTCCATCTTGTCAATTCTGTTGGTGATCTTGTCCACTCTTCCCCCATTGTCCGCCCTCATGCTTCTCATCTCTTGAAGAAGGGCTGCTACGTCCTTTTTGGTGGCACCAGCGTCTTCTCCCATTGTTGACCCTTGGCCCCAAACGGGTGTTCTCCTCTCTGGGGTATGTGGGGTTTATACAAAGGTGGCCAGTTTCTTCCTCACATCCATGTGCCACCAGCCCACGCCTTGCCCATGCTGTTGGGTCCCTGGGAGGGTCCGTCCGATCTCAAGCCAAAGTTGCCATGCCCCCCAGACCTGATGGCGTCTCTCTACGTTGCTCCTGTACTCCTGTGGGTGGCGCCCCCGGGGGATGATCAGGTGTCCTGCCCGACTGTGGTCGGGGCGAGGTGGGCACGTGCCCCTGCACTATTCCAGGGGGCCCATACCTCTGCCTGCAAACTCACAGTCCTGATCCTCCTGTACGATGGCCCAAGTGGATGGGCACCACTTCCTACTCCTTCACTGCCACCAAGACCGCCAGTACGATCCTCTACCTGCTGGGGTGTCCCACGTCCACCTCTTCTCTTACTCCTTCGGGGTTGTATTTCTGTTGTTTAGGGGCCCCTGGTCCCTGCAGCTCTGTGCACCTATCCACTTTCCAGCAGCCCTCACGTGGTGCCTAGTGTGACCTTCTGCACCCAGGCCAAGGCGAGGCGGACACACACCTGTGTATGCTCCCATGGCGCGCCCACACTTCACTCTTTGACCTCACAGTCCTGCACCTCCCGCTAAGCAGTTCAAGCCATTTCTCACCACCTAACACTCCGTCCTTGCTGGCGGTCCTCACAGCTTGTGCCACTCCTGTTATCCAAGCTCTTCGTTGCAGCTGCATGCTTTTCCAACTGCCCTGGGGTGGGTTTGGGGCCCTCTCCTTCCCTGGTGGGCCACTCAATTCCCTCGGCGCACCTCCTGGCCAGAGACTGGGTGACACCTGCACTCTCTGGGCCCTAGCGTATCCCCTGTGCCTCCCAGTCCGCTGGCACCTCTTTCCTCTCCAAAGTGCCAGCAGGGAGGGATCCCTGGCCTGGCCACAGCGACTATGCACATATATGGGCGGCAGTCTCTCACTGAAAGCTGTCTTTAGTCCACTGTGGGCCTCAGGTTTATTGTGGGGGGAGAGGCCGGGCACTCCTCCTCTCCCTGCAACAGAATGCTTCCCCCAAGTTCCAACCTCTTCCTCTCCACTCATGGGGATTGGGCGGGGTCAGTGGTGGTGAGGGGGTTTTAAGCCCCCCTTAGTGTCAAGGGGGGGCCCTCCGCTGTATGCACGGTGTGCACCACCCCGGCCCCGGCACACCCCCACTCAGGTGCAGTAGGGACCCCTCTGTCCCAGTGGGAATTCTGCGGGTGGCATCTCTTGGTGGCCTCAACTGGAGCGTTGCACTCCACAGATGCCCTCCTAGGCTCCTCCTCTGCTCCGTGGGGGGTGCTCCGTGAGGTGGCCCCCCCACCATATCAATCGGGAGGTCGACTGCAGGACCCTGGGCCCACCTCCATGAGTTGGGGGTTGAGGGGGGCATCTGGCCACGCCACGCACAGGACTGCTTACCTCATCCTTAGGCCAGGGCGGAAGTGCACCCCCCTACACCGGCTGGGCGGGGCATCCTCCGGGTTCCAACGGTGGACCACGTTGGGCCAGTGCCTCCGCATTGGCGAGGTCTCATCTGTCGCCTACCGCTCTTCCGAAGCACTCTGGGGATTCTCCTCCTTGCAGCAGGGGGGCCCTGTGCATTGGCCTCCTCAGTCGGGTGGGATGGGGGTGGTTGCCATTCCTTTGGAGGCCCCCGTGATTCTGGGGCCACTGACGTATACTGGAGTAGTGGGCCGCTCTCTCCTCGCCCCGTGGAGAGCCTCTCTCCTGGTGTTGTTTGGCGGCTTGGGACTGCGTCACTGGCCGCTGCTGGGAGTTCAGTGCTTTTCTCCTGTTTCCTGACACCCCCATCTTCGGAGTTGGAACGGGGGGTGCGTTCAACCTTTGCATGTCTCCTAGATCTATAATCTCATTGGTTGGGGGCTTCTTGGGGGGGCTCAGCCTGCAAAGGGGCCTTTCAGAAGAAAGGTTTACAGAGACATCTGAGTCTCCGCACCCCCTGGTGGCCATCCTGCTAGCCTTTTTAAACGCGCAGGAAAATCGAAATTGCACCGCATTGCATATGTAAATTGAATTTGTTCATTGACCAGTGTAGATTATTTCTTGAATTGCAATCGGGATAAAGTAAAGTATTGTGATTTGTGTTTTTCCCAACCAACTTGTGCAATTTATTTATGTAAAAAGATATTTAATTGCGGGCCACAAAGAAGGTGGCGTGTGTAGTTTTAGTGTGATCTCCATTACCTATAATTCAAATATATTTCCTGTACAACGGCCTGGTTCTTGGCTCATTGGTGGTACATGGGGAGGGATCCAAGGGGCATGAGATAAATCTGAAATAGGACTGAACAAAGAATCAATTAAACAGTTTGTAGTGTGACACCTCAGTTGGGGAGGGGAGGAACTCCCTGTGTTGAGGGTGGCCTGTCAATAAACTGTTACACTCCCTCCTCTCTCCTTTGATTCCTCATCTGAGCCCTGAGACCCACCCGCTGACCAACTGCTCTTCTCCTCGGTCTCTCCTATCCCCCACCCTTAATTCTTAAAGCACCTAGCTAATGACTGGACCTCACAAACCCCTGGAGATCCCTGCCCCCCCCTTCTCTTAAAAACAAAATCCTTTCTTCCATCTACTCCGGCAGCATCAATCATCAATTCATCTCTCACCTCAGGCACTTTCCCAGCAGATTTCAAGACATCCCACATCAAACACCTGCTCAAAAAACTTTTCTTGACCCCCCTTCTACAGGCCAACTACAGCCCTAGCTCAAACAATCATTTCATAGCCTAAGTAATCGACCGAACAGCCTACACCCAGCTATGTCTTTTCACAGAAACCAACTTCCTCCTCGATCCCACCCAATTCGGCTTTAGACCACTATGAGGAACTGAATCATGCCTAGTCTCCATCTGAGATGATCTCAAAAGAACCACAGACGCTGATGTTTGTGCCGCACTAATCCTTCTCGACCTCTCAGTGGTCTTCGTCACCATTATCCACCACACCCTCGTGGACAGACTCCATACTCTCGGCATCAGGGATGCAGCATTGAAGTGGATCACCTCCTTCCTCTCCAACAGATCCCAAATAATACAAATGCCTCCCTTCTGCTCGAGGCACCAATGGAGTACCACAGGGCGCATCTCTCTCACCCCTGCTCCTTAACCCATACCTGAGGCCACTTCCTGCTATCATCCGCTTACATGGCCTGTCTTGCTACAACTACACAGATGACACTAAAATCATCTTAAAGATCTTAAAGGACCCTTCCATCACCTCCCTTGACCTCGCTTCATTCCTCACAGAAATTGACCACTTGATGACAGCTAACCATCTCTCTCTCAACCCCAGAAAACGTGAAATCATGATCTGCCGGAAGACTGCCCTCTTCCCCTAACACACCCCTTCGCCCTCTCTAGGTACACCCCCTTCTATCTCTAACACAGTAAAGAAGCTTGGAAGCTCCATGGACTCTGATCTAACACTAACA
Source organism: Ambystoma mexicanum (assembly GCF_040938575.1). NCBI lineage: Eukaryota > Metazoa > Chordata > Amphibia > Caudata > Ambystomatidae > Ambystoma > Ambystoma mexicanum. The sequence continues at coordinate 1,465,846,918 of NC_090931.1, read as the reverse complement.
CATCACATCTACTCAGCGTCAAAATCGTGCTATCTATACCTACGCATCCTCTGACGCATCTTCCTCTACCTAGACCATCCCAAACAGAGTCGCTACAATTATGGCCACGGTCGTCCTCTCTTGCCTAGACTATGCCAAGAACCTACACCTGGGCACCCCTGCATCAACTCTTAGAAAACTCCAACTGGTCCAAAACACTGCAGCAGAACTCCTTCTTGACCTAGGCCCCCGTGAACACATCACATCCGCCCTCTGTGTCCTTCACTGGCTGCCGATTGGGTGACAGTCCACCTTTAAAGCTATGTGCATCAGCCACCGTGCTCTACACAACTCAGCCCCGGAATATCTACAATGCCAGCTCACACCCTACAGACCCAACGGAAACCTGAAATCAGGCATGGCTCTCCTCCTTGTCATCCCATTCACCAAATTGACCAGAATAGGGGTATCCTCCTTCCCTGTCCAAGCTCCTACCATATGGAACTCTATGCCTTTTAGCATTCACCACATAGAGGATCACCTCGCCTTCTGGAAGGCCCTCAAGACTTGGCTCTTCCCTTCTACATCGCAACTGACCTAATCCACCTCATGGGTGCACTAGCACCCCCTGACAGGTAGGTGGGGGGCACCGATGAGCCATGCGAGTAGACAACAAGACAGTACCGAGCATGCACAGAAAGGATTCCAGTCGATCCGTATGATATGATCTGCATTCCCTCATCCCAACTACATATCAATGTCTCTCTGGTATGTACGGACTCTCCCTCCTACACTACTCTTGAACCATAGATAGAATTCCAAGGTAAAGCACATGGGAGTCCCCCTACACCACTCCAGAATGAGCTATATAATGCAGAGGTAAAGAACAAGCAAGTATCCCCCTACACTAGTCCAGAATAACTGATTCAAATACAGGAGTCAGGTACGAGTGAGTGCTCCCAGACCCACTGCAGAACAACTGATAGAGTACAGCAGTAAAGAACAAGGGAGTCTGGAGTATATCGAGGTAAGGAATGGGGGAGACTCTACTACATCACTCCAGAATGATTTGTACAAATACAGAAGTCAAGAACGAGGAAGTCACCCCGACACCACTCTAGAATGATTTGTACAAATACAGAAGTCAAGAACGAGGAAGTCGCCCCGACACCACTCTAGAATGATTTGTACAAATACAGAAGTCAAGAACGAGGAAGTCACCCCGACACCACCCTAGAATGATTTGTACAAATACAGAAGTCAAGAACGAGGAAGTCACCCCGACACCACTCTAGAATGATTTGTACAAATACAGAAATCAAGAACGAGGGAGTCCCCCTTAAACCAATCCCGAATGAATTGTATAATACAAAAGAAAAGAATGAAGGAGTGCCCCCTACGCCTCTACAGAAGGATACCTGGTAATCTCTGTGACTTTCCCTCCCACACGTGGGAAGACTCCCTTTTATTCTCGTGATAACTAGCCTTCATGTCACCGCTTCTATGGGAGCATGCATGCGTATGAGTGCGCGGGTCATAAGATGTGATGTATGCCATCCTCGTATCTTTATCCTGTCATCATGAAATCCCTTCCCACTGATATATGGAATATCAATAGTACACCTGGCTTGAAAATGCCCCCTCTTCCCTCTTTAAACTTGCTGGGCATTCGCACTGAGTACCTCTGCCTTGGTGAAACTTCAGCAAAAGGTGGTGGACATGGGCTCCCAGGTCACTAGTAGTCCCAGGGGCGCACGGCCACTCCATCACCTTTGTCACTGGGGCGTCCTAAACTGGACCATCCTTTGCATTCCCTTCGCTGAGCCTGTCCCGTTCACTCATGCGGTGCTCCTCATCAGATGTCTCACCTGCAGCCCTTGACCATGCTGCCCTTCTGGGTGGTGACCGTGAATGGACGGGACACACAAGGCATGCCAAATTTCCCCTGGGTTCATTGGTTCTTTAGTAGCCTAGGCTTGTTTGCCTTATCCCTTTGCTCTCCGCCTGGTTGTTCACCACTCAGCGCTTATCGACTCTCTCAGCGGCATATTCAGGTGGCATCCATCTTGGATATGTGAAAATAGTTTGTTGGGGCCTTTGGCCCAGGAGAACCCTAGCCTGGGAAGAACCTATCGAGGAGTGGGCCCTTGGTCAGTAAGTCATCATTTCAATCCATCACTGCCATCAGCACCTTGTTGAGGGTGCATATAAACCTTTTGGTGTCCCCATTGACTTGCAGCCAGCATGGGGTGATTTGCCGGTGATGGATGTTAAGTGGTTCTAGGAAACTGCTCAAATCCATTCCCCGCGAACAGGTGTCCATTGTCGGCCTTCATTGAGGAGGCAGAGAGGATTGCAAACATCTTCTGCACCGTGGTCACAACCAAGGAGTCAATAAGTTACTAGGAGCGTGCAGCCCTCCCAGGGCAGGCTTCCACTCAGCATTGACTGCAGAGGTGCTGGGTTAGGTGGGAGGGAGGCCAGTGGTTGGCAAGGGATGCAGCTTAATATTGCAGTTTCAACGGCCTGTTCACGCCCCAGGAACCACACCTTTCCCCTGATGCAGGCCTTAGTTTTACACAGGCCTTGGTTTTGCACAGGCCTAGGCAGCGCTGTCAGAAGATGGGGTGAGGCCTGGGGCAAAACATTTGGTGAGGCCCCCTTACAATTATTTGCACTCGGTCAGCGGCAGCATCTCTGCATACAGGAGACTCGAGAAATCTACCTTTGCGTTTGTGTGCAGGATCCCAAATATGGTTTATTACTATAACTCCAAATCAACTACAGCAAAGCTAGATTTCTCTACTGAAGAAAGGTTTATGCCAGACTAACTTTTGTATCATATGCAAAAATATATATAGTATGGCATGAGCTCTCCACTGCCCCACCTCCAACTCTCTGAGGGTTAGTCACTTTTCCAAGCAAAGAGTTGAGGGCAGATCTCTTTCTTCGGCTGGGGCCTCCCTCTGGAAACAGCCTCCCTGCCTCTCTGAAACTTGATCACCTGCCTGATCCATGCACTGGTCATCTGTTCAAGCTCTGAATTCGGGCCCAGGTACCTGCCTGATCTGTTGCAATTACGTACTGCCTCTTTGCTCCCCTGCACTTGTGGTCTGTATCTGTAACCCAATACAATTTTATGCCACACTAAGCCTGTGGGGCATGTACCTGGTCACTCTAATTGAGAAAGAATCTCTCTAAAATGTTTCAATCAATTCAAAAGATGTAGCCTCTTTTCAATCAAAACTTTCAAAAATCATAAAAAACACATACTCGTAAATGTCTTTTAGTAGGTAATTGTATGCATCATTCCTACAATGTTTTAGCCCATCTGAATTTCACGATTTCATCAAGTACATCACAAATATTTCATCAAACAAGAGCAGAAAGTTCTTAACAGCAAACAATATTTTTTAGAAAATAACTTCAGAAAAAGTTCAGCAAGATTTGCTGAATTTGTACTTTCTAAGATAAACTTAAATTTAACAAAAGGGGTTTTGTTTCCCCACACAATCACAATCACAATCACATGATGTTTGTCCACTATGCGTTTCGGGGTTATCTTCACCCCTTCTTCAGGTGTTGATGTGTTGTTTTTAACAATTTCTCTGTACCCTAAAAGTAAATTTAACAAAAATCTGAGATTTGTACTCATATTGCCTCTATGGTACAGCGAGCGCCGGTATCCCACAAATTAATTTTAAGCTACCCAGTCTATAGATTTCACTGACCTTGGAGATGTCCAGGGACTCTATAGTCAATTCTGACCGCCGTGTCACTTCCTGAATAATTTTCCAAAACGTCTGGCCAGATATTGCAATCACTCTGTAGAGAAAACAATAATGATAAACTTCTTGCCCACCACAATCTGCTACTTGCTACATCTATACCAACATAAGTAAAAAACTTATTTGCCCACAACTCGACTGGTGTCACAGATGCAACGAGGTGACGGCGAAAAAAGGCTGCAACCACAGCCTCCCATCCCACGGTTCGTTTTCAATAGGATGTCAATGAGTCACGTGATCGTGAATCCGATCACGTGACCCCCGTACGTTTCTTTTGGGACCTACAGCAATGCCAATACTTGTAAATACAAATATATTTCAAACGCAACGCGGGAACGGTGCATTGGCTGCAATAACAGTCACCCGTCCCGCGATGCGTGAAGTTAAATCTATTAAATCAGTCGCGTGATCAACCCGATCACGTGATCGTTAGTAAATGTGATACCTGTCCCTTGGTGCCGCCCCACGTGATAACAAAGTCATCACGTGACGGCCTGTCCGCAACGGGCCACACAGTTCAAAAGACTTCAACTATTTATACTTAACTCCCTTCAGATTGTCCACGTAAAAAGACCACTCCTGGAGTGTACCAGAGCTGGCATACAGTTGTGGATTCTTGTTTGTCAGGAAATCAAAAATAAAACACTCATATACTTATTACGAGCATGGGAAAGAAAACCTCCCAGTGGATGTAAATTCCAGTGCAGGTAAGCCTTATACTAATATCTATTCAATATAATACTTGCTATACTGAATTCCATTCTCTAAAAGGACAACTATATATGTTAAGTACAGGCAGAGAAAATCCCTGCTCTACAATGAAGTGAACTGGGACATGCTCCCTTGGTGTTCATCCTCTCTTCTCCCAACAGAGATTTGGCGATAACTGCAATCCAATATTAAAACAAACAGAGTATTCCAATCTGTTCAATGCCTAAATTCATTCAGGTACCACGGGTGCTCGCCATGCAAGCAGAGATAATTAACAACAGTTCCCTTATTTATTTAACATACTCATATTCCATCATTGTTATTGTGAACATATCCTCACTGATGGATCAACACTACAATTTCAGTTATCAACTCTATATACACTTTAAGCCCAAAAGTAGGGCAATTCCAAAAATGAACAAAGAAAGCAGTTGTTCTCAAAATGGTCAACAAAAAATCACTTCAGATAAAACAAGTCAAATCAAACTCATTAGTCATACCCTTTGGGTCAAGTGTATCTAGCCGCTCAATCCACTCCACCTCTTTTTGTCTCAGTAACCTTTGTATGTCACCCCCTCTTTTAGAGCATCTAACTTGCTCCAAAATCACCTCTTTCATCTGAGCCACTGAGTGTTTATATTCTTTAAAGTGTTGTGCCACCGGTGAGCATAATCGGATGTTAGATTTGTGCTCAGTCCATCTCAATTTGGCTTTTCTTGATGTCAGGCCAACATAAAATAATCCACATGGACATTTAATTCCATACACTACATTACTTGTATCTGTAACCCTACAGTCCCCTCTCTTGCACTTATCCTCCACCCTTTGGCTGCACTTATGAGTACCAACACTTGCCACCTGTTGGCTGCACTCTTGTTTCTCCTTTGTTACTGCACTTCTGTCATGATGCCTACCCCCGGGCATCCGGATCGAGTCCATCAGCCCTGGGAGCAGGCATCCAGATACTTATTAAAACCCCAACAGCCCTGGCTGGGGGCTGTTTGGAATCAGTCCTGGCGCCTTAGGCGCCAGGCTCATCATAGAAATCAGTCCTGGCGCATAGGCGCCAGGCTCATAGCCTTTACTTACCTTATGCAGACCATGCTGCAAATGAGTCCAAGCCAACATGAGGCCTGGATGGGACTTTTTTATTACAGGGACTATTTTTCACTCGGGTGTGGTTCTGGGGAACTTCTTACCTGGTACTACTTTGCAGGCTATTTAAACCACACCCGAACAGCAGCCCATGCTTCGTGTTATTCTGCATCCAGCAGCGTAACGCTCACCGTGTCTGCAAGTCAGCATCCAGTCTTCTACCACGCCCACCTCGAATCCGGAGCTCCTAGACAAAAGGAAAGGAAAGGAGAAGAGGTTAGATCACGGACATTATTTGATTCCTTACCTGATTCCGGACCCAACACAGCTCCGAGCCTAGAAAGGACATTATTTCAGCACGCGTCGTTTCGCCAGCAGCAACGCCACGTTATACTCACCAGCCCACAGCATCTTTCGACTCGGCGCTGCCTCCATCATTTTCTTCGTCGAAACCCAGCACCTGGTGGGAAAACAAAAGGAATAACAAGGTGAGCCGAGAAAACCGACAAAGACAATCTCTTGCCACCATAGGCTTACCTGCTTTACCACCGGAGGTATTATCCTTTAATTCGCCGCATCTTCCTATGCCGCACCTATAAAGGGAGAGAAAACAGCAAGTTAAACTCATGCAACTTTTACCGGACAGTGTTTGGTAATACAGACTCTTACCTGAACGCCATCAGCTGCCTCCAGGCAATATTCTTTTGGACCCAGCTGCAACCTAGCGAGGGAATGGAACAAGAGTGAACATTGGACATATTGAACTCTTTGAACTTTATAGACACTGGAGTCAATATTCCTCCGGAACTCCTCCAGTACCTTCAAACCAGTGAAGTAACTGGTATCTACGCACCCCTGCATGCCATGCAGGATGGAGAGCTCATCATTTAAAAACATAAGGTGAGGTTACCAAGAGGGGATATCGGAGGTGATTAGTGGGGAGAACGAGAACAGTTGGGGGGCCATCACTAAAGTCCACGGGTGGCTAAATCCCTTTCTCCACTTGCAGGAGAATACTTCTACAAGTCCAGCAGACAAGATTAGGCGGGCCAGTCCAGACAGTCATCTCTGCACTACGCATCACGTTGGTGGAGACCGCAGCTGTCCGGGTCCCATCGACGCCCCTGTGGGAACCAGGTGAGCGTAACAACTTCTGCATCCTACCCCACACTCGGCACTTCTCCCCTCCCCCATTCCCTGCTCTTGCGCGATCTGAATTACACAAGGCCTAGTAAGATCTGTGTTTTGCACTACTCTTTTGTTTCCCCCTCCTTGCCTTGTCGTGCCTAGTAACACTTGTGTAGTGTACAGGCACGTTATAAATGCCATATCATATCATTAAGGAGCACCCTGCACCTGTGTGCGCATTAAAACAGACATCATACATCGTGACAATGATGTACAGTGGAGGCTGGTACATTTCTGAATTTAAGAGGCTTAAATGTTTGTGCCAAGAAAAGGTTTGAAACATTGGGTTAAAATTGTGCATTTTACAGCACTTTCTTTGCAAAATTGGGTAGAAATCCATACAGTTTGCAATTTGTTTTGTATGGAAGCACATGGAAAATCCCAATAGTTGCAAATCACAAACCGTGCATAGGAACATTTTCCAATACATTTCATGCTGCCTTTCCACGCAAGATATGCTAGTATAAAAATATATTCATGCTGGTTGTTCTAATTATGTCCATGCAGGCTGCATCAAGATATGCCATTATTACCATGTACAGACTCCCAGCCAGTAAACATGCAATGCCACTGAAGGTATATCCATACTGACTGTGTACCATAAGTGTTATTACTGGCTAGATTGGCCTACATTCAATGTGGGCCAATTTAGCCAAGTAGTATGTTTGCTTTAACCTTGATGCATAGTCCTGTGCATCAAGAGTAAACCAAAAGAATCCACGTGATTTGACCGAAGCATAAATTATCGCGGCTGAAATGACGAAACCAAAGTGTTTGAATAACCAAAAGTTCGAACACTTTGTTTTCGGACATTACAGCCGCAATAATTTGCGAAAACACATAGATTCATTCTCTCTCTCTCTCTCTCTCTCTCTCTCTCTCTCTCTCTCTCTTTCTTTTTCTCTCTCTCTCTCTCTCTCTCTCTCTCACACACACGCACACACACACCCACCCCCCCACCCACACCCTCAGCACACCCTCACCCCCAACACACCCTCACCCCCAACATAAACTAAACCCACTTACCTTCATCTTCACACTGGTTCCCTGCAGCGCCAGTTCCCTTTAACTTCTGTGAAAGGGAATCAACGCTGCAGGGTCCTTTTCTTCTTTTTTTTTAACGGAAGGCTGCAGGATGTCCCCCCGCAGCCCCCACTCTCTATACCATAAAGTATAGTGAGCGGGGCGATGCGGGGGACACCCCCGCAGCCCCCGTTTTTTTTTTTAATGCTACCACCAAAGGTTCGAACTTTAGGTGTTCGATCCTTTGGTGGTAGCATTTTTAGAACATTTGGTCATTTCGACCTTTTGTTTTCGGTCATTTCTACCTATACCAACCAAAAAGAGCAGTTTGAGCATTTGTGTAGGCATGGGAAAGTCACTTCTGTATTGGTATTAGCTGGCCATTGATAGTGCCGGTGCAAAATGGTTTGAGTACCTGAGCAGCTATGAGCAGTGTCTGGCAAATACCTAATACTTATACACAAGCCAAAACTGTTGGCTTTGCCAATGCTTGTTTTTAACAAAACTTCAGCGAAAGACACGCAGGGTGTTTTTAAATCGAGTGTCCAAAGCAGACTTGATTAAGACATTTCTATTATACCAGTTTCGTGTTTATAACTCCAATGAAGTCATGAACTCGCAGAAGACTCCTTTGAGGAACCACTTGCAGGCACATTGAGGGCAAAGTTTGATGGCAAGGCGTGTTTAAAGCTAGTTCCAGTGAGGAGGTGTTTTGGGTGGGGAGGGCAGGAACTGGGTGAGAATCGCCATAGGGATTAGCATGGCCATGAGAAGAAGGGAAGTGGTGACATGAGACATCTCATTCTCACAGCAGTCTGTCCTTAAGTGTGACGTTTCAGAATTGAAGGCAAGAGGTAGCTGCTTGTAACATTGAAGCTTCACCAGGACAGTCTCATTCGAAATGTGGAAAGATGTTAGTGGCCCCCACACAAGGAAGTTTGCCCCTCCCTCACAGCCTCTGATGTTAGCGCCTCTCCCAACATTTTAAGTTTTAGCCCCCCCCCTGACATTTTAGCCTAAGTGCACCTCTGATGGCATGAACCCACCCCTTAATGAAGTGGCCCCCAGGGCGGCTAAATTTAGGGGTGGGGTTGAACACACACTCACATAAAACACTTTCACCCATGCATTCATCCACCAGTTACACAACTCCATACATACATGCATACATAAAACCAAACACAGCATTGACACAAAGAAACACCAACATGCACGCATGCATTCATACATACACATATATATACTAATTTAATTTAAATACACATATATACACTTTTAATTTAAAATAAAAAACACTTACCTTACATCATGCACTCCGACACGTGGACATGCTGTCTGACAGGAGAGAACTCCTCTCCCATCAGTCAGTGTGTTCACACTGAGCAACGTGAACACACTGAGTCCTCTCTTGTCAATCAGCATGTCCACGTTGTCAGCTGAATAAGGGGAGGCAGCAGAGCTCACTTCTGAGCCCTGCTGTCTCCCATTATTTTGCTGTTTGTTGCGGAGCCAAACAGCTTTGCAAAAAACAGCAAAATCATTTCAGGGGCAGAGAGGAGACAGCACAGTCCTCGTGTGAATAATGGACACGGGTGGACTATGCTGCCTTCTACTTAGGAGAGGGGGCCACGAGGCCCCCCGCAAGTGCGAGGCCCGGGGCAGTTTGCCCCCCCCCTGCATCCCCCTCGTGACGGCCCTGGGCCTAGGTATCTCAAGTGGGTCAACTGGATTACTCTGGAGACGAGGGCCACTGCAATCACTATACAGGGGCCAGAGCCCATCTGCAGTTGAAGACAGTTTGGGCCCAATTCATGGAATCTTTTGCACGGTTCAAAGTCACTTTGCACTGCCGACACAAACCCTGATTCATGGCACTGTGCAAAGTGTATTTTTGCAGTGCAAAGTCATTTTGTTCTGCAAAAATGACTATGAGCTGACTTTGCACTGCAAAATTACACTTTGCACAGTTCCATGAATCAGGGTTTGTGTCAGCAGTGTAAAGTCACTTTGAACCGGGCAACTTTGCCTCATATTAGAAAGGCTTTTCATTTGCTGGCGCAAGCCTTCTGCCCGATAATGCTGAGCCTGTAGAAAGCCTTGCTATTTGCCTCTAGTGAGTGCTGGTTTTACCACACCCAGGCACTCTGTCTGTAGCTCTTCCACTGACTAAGCTTTTGATGAACTCCCAGCCACGTTAATGTTGACATCAGTGGTAGAAGTGTACCAAAAAAAGTAGTGGAACTAAACTGTGACCGCAACACATTTTTCAAGGGTTGCAGCTGTACTGCTTGACAGCCACTTGAGTTGAAACCGATTTCGGTTTAGCTGTAACTGCTATTGGGTGTTAAAGTGGTGAAAAGTGTTTTAACTTCACAAAGAACAGTTCCGGAATGGTGAAAGAAAATATTTAGAAATAGCAGTGGAACTGTTAACAGTAAAAAATAAAAGTAATGGAACTCTGCTCCCGACCATTCCCGCTCACTTCGACCACTGATTGACGTATTGATTTAGCCAGATAGCTGCCCTTTCCTCTTGGGCTGTGGCTTCTAGGGCTGAGGAAATCAGATAGATTTTTGGCGCCAGAACCGTATTGTACACCAGATTTTAAATGAAGGGTCCATTTCTCGATTCTTGAGGTGAGCGAGGGCAGATCTATGAGTACTGGAACGAGGGATTTGCAGTCTGCGATTACCTGGAATGGGCAACCGTATAACTCAGTGGTCTTCAAACTTTTTTGGTATGGGCCCCCCTTTGGGCAGGCCGGGCCCCCCCAAAAGTGCCAGATGGACAGTATGTAGAAATCGCTGTGAACTTTTGCGTGCCGTCACCGCACCCTACTCCCAGTACAGACCCTGGGCTATCCCCACCCTACTCCCACCACTATCCCAGTGCTGCCGCTCATCCTGCTCCCACCACAGTCCCATAACACAAGCATACACACATCCATACACATTTAAATAAAAAATAAATCGCCATAAACGTACCTTCTGCAGGGGCCTGCACGTGGATGCTAAAATGCCCAGCTCCAGGTTGCTCTGCCCGTATGTGCGAGGAGGCGCAGGAGCACCCCCTCGCACATACATACATGCAGTGCCCCAGCCAGCATTTCCAATGAGCTATGCAAGGCTGGCGAAGCAAAACACCCCCAGCGTTGCATGGCTCAGTGATCATGTGCGGCTGGGGAAATGAACTGTCAAAGGCAAACAGTGTTTCCCTTTGACAGTTCTGCCAGCCCAAGAGCACTCACTCAGCTGGAAAAAGCAGCTGAGGGAGTGCTCAGTGTTTCACTGGGTTGCCCCCTCGGCTCCTCCATAATGGGTGAGGTGGCCAGTGGGTGGACGCCCCCTCACCCATTAGGGATGAGCCGGCAGGCTTGGACTGGCCTATAGGGCAATAGGGCGATGACCGTACCAAAAATGCAAAATGCTAGTGTAGGCCAGTCAAAATGGGCCACTTTTTTGGCCAATGTGGGCCAGTTTGAGGAGTTACTTCACTATGCAGCTAGTAGTTTTGACCATTGTTGCTGAATAAATACTCTTTAAATATCACAATTTGTTTACATTTGAACAAAAAACAACCCCTTGGGTACTATTCAAACAGTCTGTGACTAAAGGACTGAATATTCATTTGCAATTGCTGGTCATTTTTTCATTGGTGCCTAAGACCGTTTTATGGTCCAGTCTGACCGTGTGAGCTGCCCCTTCCCAATTCCTCCAATCTAAAAAAAAAAATGTTTTTATTTAAAAAAAAAAATAAATTTTTACGCATTTCATGCTGGGCTCTGGCGCCCCCCCTGGGATGTGGCCGCGCCCCCCTAGAGGGGCGCGCCCCACGGTTTGAAGACCTCTGGTATAACTAGGTGGAAATAGGGTCCTCCCCATACTACTACTGGGATGGCTTCCTTCTCTGTCTGGGATTATCTGGTTATGTGAGTAAGCCCCAGCCCCAAGGCCATGACGCACTGAACCGTCCTACTGGCTATTCAGGAAACAACTAAAAACCAGCGGACAATTAACCAATCATGTACTGAGCTAACCAGCCATTCCAATTGCTTTTCCCTCTGGTCCCTAACCCCACCCTGAAACACTTGTGTACGAGCGCGATACAAATCAAATATCAATATCACCTCCCACCTGTTTATGTAACCAGCGCCTTGATGCCTGTGGGTTTTGTGCACTCTACAAATGTATAAATAAATAAATAAATGGGAACTGGTCTTTTTGACCAGTTCAGTCTGTCTTTGGCAGTCAAATTAGGCTATTGTGGTATCTGCAACTATTGCATCTTTGCTCACCTGGGAGGTGGCAGACTGCTCACCCCTCCACTCCCCGGGTTCCACCACCCTGGTTAGTCATCGCAGGATCTCCGCGAGAGAAGCAAGGTCCCACAGTAGTTAATCATGCCGAGAAAGTTTTAGGTTTCTGACTGGTTCTGGGGAGCTGATGCTGATTTAATGTCACTGACCTTTTGAGGGTCTGTGGAGACAACTGGCCTCATCACGAGTTTGGCGGTAGCCCTTAAATCCCGCAGTAGTGCTGTTACCGCCTGATTTAAGGGTCCGCCAAATCCTGGCTTCGGCTGACTTCCCCCCTGCTGGTGGGAATTCCGCTGAGAATTTGCCGATTTTCGGCACGTTTACCGCCGGTGGGAAATCCGCCAGCGGTAAAAGCGCAAAATTCACCCATTGAGCCCAATGGGGAATTCCCTAATGGGCTCAATGGGGAATGGGGATTTCCCGTTCCGCCAAACCCGTGATCCAGCACTAATAGCACCGGTGGGTTTGGCAGTAGGGCTAATAACGCCAGCGCTATTAGCGCCGGCGTTACTGCCCAACTCATGATGGGGCCCACCGTCTTTCTAGAATATAAAGCCAAAGAACTCCAGCTTAAACACTGTTAAACTCACAATTCTTCTGATTAACGGTGCGGCCCTGGTCTTTTAGCAGCTGGAAGCTGGGAGTTTTCACAAACATGAGGATATCGTCTGTTGATCGAAAAAAATTGGTCAGAGTTTATTTGCTCTACTTTTTTACCAAAGCGTGGCAGGCGCAAGTCTATGCAGAGATGCACCTGATGTGGCTGTTTGGATTTTTGCGCCACTCCGATTGGCAACACCTTTTTTCGATGATGCCAGTGCTCTGTAGCTTGCGTAATTCCCCCTTGACTTTGGTCGAAAGTGAAAAGGGATGTACAGTGTTTTAAGGCCTTTGTCTGAACAGTTTCGTCGATATGCAGATGCACCTTTTGGCTTTTCAGGCATCCTGTACCATGGAACAACACATCGAATGTGTGGATGATGTCTTCCAGTTCCTCTTCATAGATGTGAAAAGCAAAGTATATCAGCTGCTTATTATCGCCCATGTCGCAGCTGAGGAGTGTGACAGTGTCCTCTGGCATTACATATTCTTTCCCGCCAATTTGATATCACTTTTCTGGAAGTTGATGCAAACCATGTGTCTGCTCCGTAAGCAAATATATTGGTTTCATGTGATAATGTTGTGATGAAAAGTTGCCAGGTTAGGTGACTTTTTTTTCCTGAGCCCTAAACTTCGTTCCCCTATTCTAGAGGTGGTATAGTTATATATTATTTCCTCCAATACTAGAATATTTGGGGAAAGCAGTAAATTTCTAGTGGGGGGCATTTTTAGGGAAATGTCACCAACTGGTGGCCATTTTCATGGCAAAATTATCACTGGCTATCACATGAGATAATGTCGTTGTGAAAAAGTCATCAATATATTTACGTTGGTGGGTTCAGATCTTGGTCGCAGCGTTTTGAACTGTATGCTGCTCAAGACTTTTACGTTGCCCCATAGTCAATGAGTGCAGGCATGTGTGTTTCTGAGGGCAATATCCTACAGCAAGGCAGGCAACGTCTACCTGGCTAGAGCAAAGAATAGGAACACCCTGTGTTCATCTTCTGAGTAATTTGCTCCGTCTTCAGGCATTTGTCATACCTTCTTTGGGAGGGGCCCTACCTCTCTAATTGTGATTAGATTGCTTCCCGATCAGCACACATTCTCAAAGGGGTTCATGTGACCACATTTGGAATCTTCTTCCCCCCTGGCCGGGCAGCAGTCATTATGTGGTAGGGGTCCACCATAGTAATTTCTTTGGTGCAGAGCATGTAGCTTCACTGTGGTTTAGCATAGCTGTTTCCCTGCTTCTACCATAGTTGTTTTCTTACCACTGCATGTAGGGATGTACCGAAATTCCGCTTCAAGTAAGTATTCGGCCGAATTTCTGCTAAAAATGAGATATTCGACTTCGGCTGAATACCTTAATTTTCATCACTTGCAGCTGAATAGTTTCCCCAACAAAATACATGAGGTACTGCTTTGACTGTGTGCCTGGATTCATTTAGGCATGTCAAGTTTATCCTTTAAAGAGATCATAAAACAAATGCTGTCACTTTTTTTGATTGCATATCTGCAGAGCAGAGGTGTGAAAGTGCAGACCAGGTCCCTGCCCTTCATGTCCTGGACAGTCGTTCATCTGGTGGTTTGCTGGAGAGGGGTGAGTTGAAGCAAAACTGTCTATATTTTTTTATGTGTCTCTTGTCTCCCTTCGATTTGGCAGTTGAAAACCATTGAATTGGAACAATAGTTTATGATGTTGCTATTGGGAAATGGTATCTTCCGCAGGTGCTTATTGATGACATGTGTAAGATCTGAAGGTTCCAGGTTCCAATCCCACCACATTCAAATAATATAATGAAGTGGATTAATATAGCTGCTGTGGAGATCACAGTAAGTTCCAAACCCTGAATAAAATATCTCAGGATGTAGTGTGCCTGCAGCAGAAAACTTCAGCCAGCAGGCCAAGGTTGAAAATCAAGTAAGATGGCTCAGTGGGAAGTGTGCCTGCGGCAGAGATGTGCTTATATTATTGAAACATAGGTTACAATTCCTGCCCTCCTACTTTCTCATGTTGCACAAATTAGTCCCTTTCAGTTGAGTAAAAGTGTCAGATTTTACTAAAGAGTGTGGCTATATTCTTTTTACCAAAATGCCCCAGTCTGTAGCAGCAGAAATATTCCTCTCAACATTACAGTTAAAAAGAGAGTTATTTGTGCAATAAAGGCAAAGAGATAAAAGTTTAAGATTTGGAACCATTGGACCAAATGGATTTTCAAGTAAAACAAATAAATAAAATAAACATGCAAATGCCAATTAAAGATCTAAAAATCAGCACTGTCCCTTCCCTATAGGTCAGCCGAGAACCATGGAGGACTCAGCATTCCCGAGAATGTTTTTGTCTGATGTATTTTACCATGCCCCAAAACACCACAAACATTCCACACTTGAAAAAGAAAGAAAAATATCTATTAATGGAAAGACATTTTTCCCATGCCTCAGCCCCACTCAGTACCATGGGATGAAGGCGTGGCTTTAGCATCCCAAAGGTTTGTATTCAGTATCCCTTCAGCGGGCAGCAGGGTGCTAAATGATGAAATCACTCCTTTTGTGTTTCAGTGCCTTCCTGGAGTAAGAAGAATGAAGATGGGTAAGGCTCAAAAGGAACATTTGAAAGTACAAGTAGACACATCACAGTCTCCCCTCAGTGATTGCATACTATACTTTTGGGCTAGTCTTAGTTACTTGGCACCTGCCCAACAAGTAACACCTATGAATGCACACAAATACAAACCCTGCTGTTATTGAACCGTTTATTTTCTAACAATGTATTCCTTTCATGGTTCACACAAACATTTTCTGAAGAGACCAAAACATGAATGTAGAATAAAGAATTGATACACATATTTTAAAGTGTGTTTTTCTTGTCTACATAACTTTATTTATTAAAAAAGCAGCTATTCGGCTTAGTATTCGGCTCCAGCCCAATACTTGTCAAACTATTCGGTTGAATACTTAAATTTACTATTCGGTACACCCCTAGGTGCATGTACTTGATTCACTTCTACATGATTAAATGCTTCCTTCATTTGTCAGCATGTACTTCCATTAGTTTCTGGGAGCGACCCAACTCCAGGATGCGTTGCAGCAAAAGGCTCAACTCTCAGAATATTTGCCTCCTCAACTTGTTCAGCTTCTATTAGCTGAGCTCACACTTCTCATGTATCGGGATGAATGTTGAGGTGAGGCGTCTATGGGCTCATGTGCCACTTGCCGTGCTTAGCAGAGCTGAAACTTCTCAAAGTCTGCATTGGCCTCAAGGTTGAAATAATCTGGCAATATGTGCTTTGTGGCCTTGTGTGAGTGGTCTATAGGTGTGAGTGTTTTGAACATTTTAGAATGGTTACAATATTCCAATTTGGCTATCTACTCTTGGAAAGCATACATTACCATCAATTATTTTATTTCAAGAAACCATGAAAATAGATCCACTAGTTATCCCTGTTTATTGCCCATATTGTTCTTTTGCCATCAAAGGTGTGGAAGGCAGGCCCTATGGTGGTCTTGCAACGTATGTTAATTCTGTAGCCTGCAATGTAACATTGGTGTATTCATCCATCCATGTCTTGGCCATATTTTTGAAAATGAACAAGAACGATACAAAATCGATTCTAGTAATCAATTTGTACTGCAATCCTTTGAAATATAAGCTAACTGAGATTCTTGATGACATTGATCAATGCTTTAATCAGGCCTGTACCTCTGACACCAATTTCGACATTATAGTGGGTGATGATTTTAACTCACAATGTCTAGGACGGCATGTGTGTCACAATGTTTCTAAACAAGTCAGAACAAATAGTATTAAGAGAGGGGCTGACTTTGGTATCTACCTTAAAGTATGGGGCATGTCATTTGTTAAGTTTAATTAACTCTCTCCTACTCTTACATGGAAAAGAGGTAACTCAAGTGCCTTGATTGATTTCTTTTGTGTTTCTTATTCCTTGTTATCATGCATTGATTCTGATACTATTGGGGAAATTGTTTACAGCGGCCATGCCCCCATTACTCATGGCATATAGATCATTGTACACGTGCAATCGTGACCAAAAGGGACAATATTTCTCTCAGATGGAATCCTACCTTATGTAAGAGGCTAGCCGAGCGTGTATCAAAACATCTCAAATGTGGTATCAACTTTAATACCCCAGAAAAATACTCTTATCAATTATCTAAACCAGATCATTAATAACTGTACTAAAGAAGCCCTTGATCATCTCAGAATTAATCAATCTCCTTTTGTGATTAGTCACAAACATAGATCTCATTTTAAAATCAAATATTTGAAAGGATCTAAGTATAGAGATATAAGAAATCTTGAATTAAAGCAGTTACCATTTGAACAATATCTGTTAAAAAAAGTGTCTCAAGCATATACATTTAAAATTAAAGGAGTACATATTGACCAATACAATAAGCAAAATTGTGAAATTATCAGAGCTATTTGCAGTTACAATTTGCGTAACATTTGTACCGCGATCAAGAAAGGTCATGCACCATAAAATCAAAATACGACTATAATAAATGCGGATATATGGATAGCCAATGTCAAGAACAAATATGCGTTACCTGCTCGCTTTGCTCAAATTCATGAAAAACTAGATCAGTCTCCACCATCTGTGCAATTTGTTTGGTCTACTTTTGACATCATGCGGGCCATCAAAAAATTATCCAATTCCCACGCCCCAGGCCCTGACGGGATTCCATCCTGTGTATATAGGTATGATCCTATTTTCTGGAGTACGATTCTAAAAATTAAGTTTGACAACATTTTAGCAAGCGGAACCATTCCTATGTCTTGGGTTACCTCCATTTTCATTCTACTCTACAAAAAAGGTGATCCCGGCTTACCCGCGAATTACAGACCAATATCTTTGACAGATTCAGCATCTAAGGTCTTTTCTATCTTAGTTATTTATGAGCTTGAAAAACATAAGATCTATTCCAGATGTCAAGTGGGATTTAGACGCCAGATGGGAACAACACTAAATGCAACAATTTTGGCGCACTTAATAGCTGGAATTAAAAAGAAGGAACTTAGCACCCTTTATATCGCATCGATCGATATGTCTTCTGCGTTCGATACAGTCGTTCGCAATGTGCTATGGACTAAGATGCGTAAACTTGGAATTCCTGAGTATTTCATTTATTGGATTACTAAATTTCACACCAATACATTGTGTAGAATTTGTATAACCCAAGGGAGCTCACTTACTGACCCTTTGCAATCATTTCTGTGGTTGAAACAAGGCTGTAATTTTGCGGCATTGCTGTTTAACTTATATCTTTCTGACATAAATGAACATTGGAATTCTATTGTTACTTATCCTGCAAGGCTATGCTCGCTAGGACTACAATGTCTAGCCTTTGCAGATGATCTTATTTTTTTTTACTTGACCCCAACTGGTCTCCAATCTAAGTTAAATATATTTAATATATTTTCTGAATTTTCCCATCAACATAATCTTGAACCTAATCATTCTAAAACTAGTATTATGATTTTTAAATCCAGTAAGAAACTTAAGAAGTTCTGTTGGAATATTGAGGATATCTCTATACATGAATTAAAAGAAACCATTTACTTGGGATATCGTCTGAGTAACGAGACCTCAATTAAATCATGGGTTGTTTATCTGAAGCAAAAAGCTAGACCTCTTAGAAGTCAAATGAAGTTTATTTTTACTGAATTTTATAAATTTTCTGTGATACCGTTACTAGAGTTCCTTACCCTAAAGGTGGAACTAATACTTATATATGCCTTGGATATTTGTGTATGCAATCTGCACAAAAAACTAGATTCTATGCAGGGCAGCTTGCTGAAAGAAGCTCTGCGCTTGTCTCCTGCAATTCCGAATTGCGTTATTAGACACGAGATGGGCTTGATCTCTTAATCTACGAAATTGACTTGGCGGGTGCTATCAAATTACTGTAAAATTCTTAATTGCCCTGATAACTCATTGTATCAAGATTTCCTTGAATTCACGAAGGGATACTCTTCTACCTCTATCACCGGCTATTACGAAACCATGGCCAAAATATTGTATAACTTAGGTGTAGATCAAGAAGATTTATATATCCGACCGAGTTATGTAAAACATAAACTTTTTGAGAACGATTGGTGCAAAACGTTAGATGAAATAAAATCATTGAGAACATATAAAGAATATTCCAAGTTTCCACAGAAAAGAGATGGTTGTTGTTATTATCTTATTATATTCCCATGCAACGTAACCAGAATGTATTAAATGAGATTTAGACTAAACCAGTACCATACTCTTGAAAGAACAAAGCACTGGGGAACCTCTAATGGTTATCATGGTATTTCTAAATGTCATTTTCTGAATTGTTTAGAACCAAATGAAACTTTGAAACACTTGATTTTAGAATGCTCGTATTTTAGAGATTTAAGGTCTAAGCTCTTTCTACGATTTGTAAATGTGAATTATGAAGACTGCATGGAGTCTCTTTGGAATAGACTAATGCAGTGATATGAGAGAGCACAAATCTTTTTATTGGTTGTTTTTCTGAAAGCAATAGAAAAAGATATTTCGTTATTTTAGTGTATATTTTTTCTATATTAGGTAATGCAATTGTTGATTCGGATTAATTGTTGTTTTAATCTGTTTTATTTTCTTTTAATAATAAGAATTGTTTTGTATTTGAAATGTGTAATACTATATGGTTGATGTTCTATTTTTGTAAAGGGTCATTTGAACCACAAATATAAAAAAAATGGTTACAATAGTAATGACTGTTTTGCTTTGTCGTCTGTTTCCTTTTTTTGTATTTACATATTTACTGAGCACTGATTCATAATTTGAAGATCAATACCTCCAAATCACCAAGTGAAGGATTTTGACTATCTGGGAGTACGATTCTCTGAGACAGTCACGGGCCGTGCACCCCTGAGAAACCAATCGTTGAAGATGATGCAACATACAGGAGGGCTTTTCTGTTTTTTGACCGGATGCCCGGGGCAACCGGTGGATTTGGCGAGACAAACGAAAGCAGCAACCTTATGTAGAGCGCCTCTAAGGGGTTATATGAAAGTGCCTGAGTTACAGGTGTTGGAAAACAAGTTTCTCAGATGTTTACTGGGACTCACAAGATCCTCATCGAGTGTAGCAGTGCATAGGGAACTGGGTGTGGGCTTCCTGGAGGATCAGTGGGGTCTGGCTCCGATTTATTTCTCACTGCCTTTGGTCCAATGAACAGGCTAGTTTAAGTAATTTCATTATTAAGTCTTTGATAGGTCGGGCTAATTGGTATAACATTTCCTGGCTCACCTTCAGAGGTGTTGCTGGGGGGGGGGACTAAGGGGGCTATAGCCCCGGGTCTTTTAGTTGTAGCCCCAGATAAAAACTCAGGGACTACAACCAAAAGGGTAGCTAGCCCCAAGTCCCGACAGTCCCAACATTAGCTTAGGCCCGCATCTTTTCCAGGCCTAGCAACACCCCTGCTCACCTTCATCAAAGACCGTTTTTTCCGCCTGGCAGCTTGTTGTCCCTGGGGCAAAAGCAATATTATGTGTGTATTTTGACTTCAGCGGTTATGGAAAAGAGGGAAATGCCGGGAACTTGTTACTTATAATGATAGAGCACATGCTGTTGTCAGCAGGGTAGATAGGATGCAGCCTTATCTCCTTATGAGCTCTAGAAAGGGAGACCGTTGGCTGATTACACCTGCTAGAATGGATTGCCTACAGCTGAGGGGAAACACAGTTAACTGGAAGGTTATCTGGATACAGCGAGCTGTCCGTTATGTGGGGAGGTCAGGGAGGATCTAAAGCATTCCATTATTTTCTGCCCAGCATACAGGGACACTAGAAAGCCCACATTACTACCTGTTTTTAGACAGTTCAATCTGCTCCGTTATCGACCTGCCTTGCTCTTTCTCTCACCTGCAGATTCAGTATATGTTGCTAGTGCCTTGTTATCCTTTTGAATAAGAGCTATGTATAAAAGTAAGGGTGTCTTGGCAGTGTTATGAAGGTCTTTATTTTATTCTTGTTGACTTTATGATGTATTGTTTTTATTATGTGTTGTGTTTTTGTCTATTTGATGGATGTTCACATCCGAATAAACATATTGATTGACTGACTGATTCATAATTGACACATGTTAAGATGGATTTCTGAACTCTGACCTGGAGGGGCAGAGGTTCAGAAGGCCAACTTAGTTTCTTGGAACAGAGTAACCTCTGGACAAGCCAGCCCAATCAATGTTGCTATGGCAGGCGGTCAAGACTAAGTCTCATAAGGGTTGAGGGTTACTGAAGGACCTCAATGAGCACACAGAGCAAGGACACTTACAAATTACTCCAGACAGGTGTTATATCAAAAATATAGACACATTTATTACAAGGCCTTTGTAACATAGACCATAGCCAAAGAATCACAGTAACACTAAGTAAACTAACACATCACAACCAATACAATATATATACAAGACCATTGAGGTCTAAAGGGGTAAATGCACGAAATATGTCGACAACCTAGATGGGAAAGAAACAGGCAATGCAGATAGTCTTTAGGCCCCTTTCGACATCGACAATACACCTAAGAGGCAGTCCAAGCCCTAAGAAGAGAGGAGCCTTGTGCTCAATAGTACATGCAATGCAAACGCACGCGGTTGTTCCAATGGGCAGAACAGGGTCTCTTCAGGGGTCTCTAGCAGTTCGGGAAAGTGGATGAGGCGATGCAGAACAAGTTCCCCCTATTCAAGAAGGACCTCCACTTGAAGGCAGAGGCAGTTCGAGAATTCGGGATGGAGTCGTTATATCACAACAGCAGTGGAAAGGAGAGGGACCCCCAGGGGCCACCCATGTGTAAAAATGGGCCCTTGCACTAGGGGCCACCGGTTGGGGTATTGAGTACTCACCGGTCCCCGACGCAAGTGGACCCAAACTTCGGCAGGTCAGTCCACTTGCAGGTTTGAATACGGCAAAAAGGACGTCTCTGCACCTTTCAGTTCCTGAGATACAGCGATGATTCCCAAACGGGACAGTGGCGATTTCTCCACTCTGGGTGGATGAATCATCCCATTTTCACTGCAGCAGGGTTCAGGGGCAAGAGGACTTGCAAAGGACATTGCCACGGCAGGGCAACACGGTAACCGCGTCTACTCCGGTCCTGGAGCACTCGTCTCACTTCAGACCTGGGAACGGCAAGTGTACAAAATTTGGTGTGAGGGTGCTGTGGACACAGAGCTAGCAGTAGACCAAGTTTCAAGGGCCTCCATGAAACGGCGGCGGTGACAGAGCAAAGCAACTGGGTAAGCTGGTCAGTCCACTGGTTGGCCCAGGGACACTTCCGAGAAAGCTTACTTGCAGGGTTTGATGAAGGTGCCGAGAATAGTTGGTCCTGCTATTCCAATGGGTCGAAGCGTCTTCGCAGACCTTCTAGGATGACCAGATGCAGAGGGGTCCCTCGGGACGACAGCGGGCTCAGAGTGCCAAACCTTCCAGCGGGTCACCAGCGGTTTCTCGACTCAGCTTTGTAGTTGCAGGATACTTGGATCCTATCCTTTGTTCAGTGAGAACTCAGGAGATCAACATGGTATGGGAGTTTTTAGTCTCCTCTTATCCAAAGTTCCCTTTGCGCCAAAACAGAGAGGACCCAATGGGAGATCTGCTCACAAACACACACTCCATATGTGGACCAATCAAGGACCACGGTGGTCCCAGTCATTCAGGGCACTCTAGACTCTCTGGCACCTAGGATGTGTATTGGAACCAGACGTTCCAGCCCACATCCTGGAGGCACACACACAAGGCATGCAGAAGCCCGCAAAAGCATTGGGATTTGCGGGAAAGTGCATGACCAAATAAGGACTGACCCGGGTCGACTCGACCTGGGGAAGGTGAAGGGACTCGTGGCATGGCCATTTTGGAGCCAGGCCACCTATTCGTGCCAAATGCGGTTAACGTGGTTACCATGGCAGGAAAGGGTTAAAAATAATGCAAAAAGATAGCTGGCACCAGTCCTGTCCATGGCACATCTGCACAGTTCATAAAAAGTCCAGCGAGAGTATCTAGGGCCTTTGGAACTGACTAGAGACCCAAGTGTGCTGTATGGTGTAATACATTGCACACTTGTTACATGTTGCACAAAAGTTGCAACATGAAGAAAGGACTAAGGAAAACTAAGTCTCCCATTACTGACTGTCTTAAGGGTATGTCAGTTTCCCCATAAAAAGTGAGCGAAAGCTCAGAGGAGTGCAGCTGAAGGCTGTGCTTCTCTGGCAAAGTCAGTCAATGGTGTCTAAACAGCAGCAAAACGTTTGGGGGTTGACACATGGAGGGAAAATGACATACAATTATGAAATCTTTCCTAACAACACACATAGACAGTATATACAATTTAACCCCCCTCCCTCTTCCCCCTTTAATCAGTTGGTGAACAGAACAATCATTACAACTCCAAAAACCGCCCCAAATCTCTTCATGAAGGTTGCTTTTCTTATTCCTGTACAAAATCACCTTTTCTAACAAAGACATTCTTTGTAAATCGTCCATCCATTCTGATGCAGTCGGCAATTTCTCACTCTTCCACTCCCATAAAACACTTTTCTTTGCACTCAAATATGCCTGTAGAACCAACACCTCTGCGGGAATGCTAAATCTTTTATTAGAACATGACGATGGTCGAAAAATCATAATCAACATCCATCATTAAAACCTTGTTCATTGTCGGTGTTATTGTGTTCCAGAACACCCTTTACTGCTACATTCCAAATCATATACTCAAATGAACCAACACTGTGTTTACATCACAACAAGTTTCTGATTTAAGCAAACCCCCCCTGTCGTAGAGCTTCTGTGGTGTCCAGTACACTCTGTTTAATATTTTGATTAACCTTTCCCCTTTACCCCAGGTTAAGTGATGTCAAAGGCACATTTCTGCATAGCTTTTCCCATCTATAAATATCAATTTCAGATCCAATAGCTTCTGACCATTTATCAAGCAGATTTTCATGATCCATTTTGTATTTCGCCAGATGTTTGTGCACTTTTGACGCCAGGCCCATTCTCTCATTTGAGGAAGACTTATTATCTTTCCTATCCACAGAAACTATACCACTTTCCAGAATTGCTATCCTCAACCACGGTCTCAATGATCCGTCAGACATCCATGCTCTATCCCTTGCAGTGTCATTAAGCACCTCGGGCTTCCATCACTGCATATGTGAACCCACACACAATAAAGGTCGGACATTGAATTGGCTTGTGGAATGCAACAGCAATATCAAGCTACTAACCAACCTGCCATGCCCCTGGTCAGATCATAACGTCATCTCCTTTGCCATCCCCAAGCACAATCCTTGGATACAAGCCCCCCTAATCCGTCCAGCCTCTTTAAATAGAAAAACTTGCAACATCACATATGCCACCATCGTTCGGCTACTGGAGCCCCTCAACACACCCAACCTCCTTTCTCGTGACCCCACAGACCTAGTCAACCTCTATAACTACACCCTCCTCCAAGCCATCAACAAAATGGCTCCACTATGTAGCCCATCTAAACACCTGGTTTACGACAAATCTTAAAACTTTGCGTTGAAATATCATGGAGAAACGATCCACCAGCCGTCAACAAAGCCTCATTCACTTTCTTTTCTAAATCATACAAATCAACCATTTGCATAGCTAAAAATGAGTCTAACAATGATAGAATTGATAATGCTAAATCGAGCTCTGAGAGCTTTTCACTATACTGCGTGAACTGGAGACACCATTTGCCCCACCAATCCAACTACCTCAAAGACCTTTCCTGGTGCACTAGCATCCAAAATGCACTCTTAGACAAATTAGCGACATTCCAAACTAAAATCCAAGCTACAAAATACTCTCGGATAGACCACTACCGCACACTCAAGCACCCCAAGACTGCACCATCCAACCATTGACTTTGCCCAGATCTCCCATTTGAAGGTAAAAAGAATCAACATCTGTCTCAAACCATCTAGATGCCAAGGAGACATATGCCCAGCCTCGGTCATCAGAGACTGCATCACTATGTTTGCCCCTTATATCACGACCATTGTAAATTCCTCCTTCGCCACTAGCACTGTCCTAACTAACCTCAAAGAATCATGTGTCCTGCTGCTTCTAAACAAACCAACCCTTGACCCCTGCATCCCAACAAACTACCGACCGATCACAAAGGTCCCTTTCATCTTGAAAATTCTGGACAGAGTAGATCACGTGCAGATCCAAAAACATCTAGAATCCTTCACCAATCCGGCTTCCAGCCAGGCCATGGAACAGAATCAACCCTCCTTGATTTAAAGATGCAAATGGATGATTGCATCGACAATGGAAAAATGGCTCTCCTCCTCCTTCTTGACCTCTCTGCCGCCTTTGACCTGGTGGACTCCACCTGGCATCGGCAGCTCACTTCTCACCTAAGGCGATACCCTGGATCGAATCATTTTTGTCCAACAGAACCATGAGAGTATTCTTATCATCAGCTTCAGCAGACGCGTCAGTAGTCACTTGCGGTGTCCTTCAAGGCTCCTGCGTCCCTCCCACACTTTACAATATTTGTACAAAGCCCCTTTTCAACCTCCTTGACTCCTTGGGTATCTTCTACACTAACTATCCAGATGATACCCAAATCCTCATCCCTATCACAGGCAACTATGACACCGACTCTAATACTCAAAACTCCATCTAGCAAAGCATCCAAGCTTGGATGGCCACGCACCCCCTGTGCCTTAATGACGATAAAACTAAGCTCCTCCTCATCGACTCTCACAATCGACAAAATAAACTTGACAAATCATACGACTCCTTCTCGATAGATGGAAATTCCATCCCAGTCTTCAAAGCAGTAAAAACTTTGGGAGTGCACCTGGATTCACTTTCTTTTCTAAATCATACAAATCATCCATTTGCATAGCTAAAAATGAGTCTTACAATGATAGAATTGATAATGCTAAATCAAGCTCTGAGAGCTTTTCACTATACTGCGTGAACTGGAGACACCTATTGCCCCACCAATCCAACTGCCTCAAAGACCTTTCCTGGTGCACCAGCATCCAAAATGCACTCTTAGACAAATTAGCAACATTCCAAACTAAAATCCAAGCTACAAAATACTCTCGGATAGACCACTACCGCACACTCAAGCACCCCAAGACTGCACCATCCAACCATTTGACTTCGCCCAGATCTCCCATTTGGAGGTAAAAAGAATCGACATCTGTCTCAAACCATCTAGATGCCAAGGAGACATATGCCCAGCCTCGGTCATCAAAGACTGCATCACTATGTTTGCCCCTTATATCAGGTAAGCAGGTCAACACAATAGCCTCGTCCTCAGCCTACACCACAAAATTAATCAATGCTTGCAAACGCTTCTTGTCTACGGACATCTGCCTTACCCTAGTCAGAGCCCGTATCCTCTCCAGACTAGATTATTGCAATGTCTTATTTGCCGCTACTTCTACCAGTAATTTAAAGAAACTCCAAGTTATCCAAAACAATGCAATTAGAGCAGCACTAAATATCCAGAAAAAAGACCAGATCGCTTCCGCCAGAAGGAATGTCCATTGGCTCCCCATCCGTGAGAGAATCCACTTTAAAAGTCTTACTGTCATACATAAATGCCTAGCTAATACTGCCTCTAAATACCTCACCAAGGAATTAATCAAAACTGAAGCAAACAGACTAACTAGAACTTCCCAGTCTAACATGCTCCTAACGCTTAAATTCAAATTGCAAAAATCTGGAAGACGTCGCTTTCCCAGCTAAACGTTGGAATGCTCTACATCCCCAACTCAGATCCGATACCTCTTACTAGTCCTTCTGTAGAAAACTCAAAACTTGGCTACTCTCACTAGACAACTAACATCCAGTTTATGTCACTACAGGGCACAGCGTCATTTACAAGATTTAACAACTGGTTTGACTCAATTTTTCATGTAACTGAACTGTGCTTATTACTCCAGAACCATGTAATGCAACAAATGTTTCTCCTTGCTTTTACTGTAACTATGCCTACTTGCAACACCGCCCTGATGCCTATGGGCTTACAGTTACACAAATAAATAAAAATAAATATGGCCATCTGTTTTGAATTCCTTCAACCATTCTGCAAGATTTTTGTTCTGGCCTGGAATCCTCTCACCCACACCCTTCCTATATTCCTTATATGTGCAATCTTGCAGAGCCCTCTCCCTCTTCAAATTATTGTAAGTGATCCATTTCCGGTCAGCAAACAGGTCGTCAGGCCACCGGACCCCACACAGGAACCAGTTCGGCCAGAACAGCATCTTCCCCTCTAGCACAATCTCAGGATTCAGCCATAATGGTGAAATTGGAGAGCAAAAGTCTTTGTTAGCTCTCCACGTTCGACCATCATTGCCTTAAAAACTTGGTTGGCAGGAAAGATCTACTTCCTCTCGCATCTTCCGATGTCAAGATTGCTCTTGGTGATAGAGGTGCACATCTACTTGTCTCACAAACCATAAGAAATGTCCTCCTTTCCGTGTTAAAGTATTCCTTAAATGAATATTCTAATAAAGTGCCTTCTCTGATTCAATGAGGCACCTTCTTATTCATTCCCTGTCCTTACTTCTGTAATCAGACAGTTAAGGACAAGGGAACTGTCTGTGAACTTGCCACACTTCATATGCTCATCCAACCTTAGTTATTTGTTCAAACAAAAGGGGGAGAGAAAACACCAAATTCAGTCCAATGTATATAAATGTGTGTTTTATATAAGGTAAAAGTCAAAAAATAAAAATGAAAAGTGTGTAGTGCAGTCTCAATTACTCACAATGGCACTTGCAGGAAGTGAAACTGAACATAACATAAAATTAATCTTCTTATGCTTTGTTCCTAAAACAAATGGGGCGGGGGGGTTGTGTATTGCCGCATCAATTATTTACAACAACATATACATAAAAGTAAAAATAAGAAAAAACATTCATCCTATGAGAGATCTCCTAGATCATATCAACTGTAACACATTGTGTCCCTTATTTTTTTCAGGAAGCAGAAAACAAAACAAATGTACTTGTTAACATATGCTTCTAAGGTGTACACCTTGCCCAGAGTCACAAATTCTTTTGTTGTGTTTGCTGGAGTTGTGTTCACTATTGTCCTAGTTTGTATGATCTACAGAGTTTGGGTCTTGAATTTACAAGATATCTTTGTATTGCCTACGTGTCCAAATCAAAATGACACACTATATAGAAAGCGGGCAACTAGACCAAATTCGTCTTCAATGTTGCATGTAGTGTGTGCACATTTCGGTGGGTTGTGTACAAAAAGTTCTACCACCACCTTCTTCAGGGCGTCCTCTGGTTAGACCCTATTGTCAAATTTAAAGAGAGAAAGAAGTGTGAGTAATTCTCAGACTGGAAAGCTGGTGACTACTCAGCTTTTACATGGCTAAATTAT
Organism: Ambystoma mexicanum; assembly: GCF_040938575.1. NCBI lineage: Eukaryota > Metazoa > Chordata > Amphibia > Caudata > Ambystomatidae > Ambystoma > Ambystoma mexicanum. The sequence continues at coordinate 1,465,818,811 of NC_090931.1, read as the reverse complement.
TTTAGCTCAAGTGACCGGCTGTATTTCAAAAAAGGTTGGTAACCGTATCCCAAAGACAATGGATCAGTCCGGAGCGGAGGGATCAGGGTTGAGTTTCCAATTTTAGTTGTCTTTTCAAGGCAAGGACAGGGCTCGTACAGCCTTGTGTGCTGTACAGCAACTGCGGATAAAGATGGTTCTAGAGCAGTGGAGACAAAACAGAAAAGAAGAAAAAAGAAGAAAGAATAATAAAATCAGTCGGAAAAGGTAAAGAGTCATAGATCCGGTATGTCGATTGATCCGTAGCTTTCTAAAGTTACCTACGTGTCTACATACGTCACAAGAAGGAAAAATGAATATTCACCTGATCTTCAGAGACTCAACCTGGGGGTCGCGTAACTAGTTAGCATGGAGGAGTCTCGTTCGTTATCGGAATTAACCAGACAAATCGCTAAACCAACTAAGAACGGCCATGCACCACCACCCACAGAATCCAGAAAGAGCTATCAATCTGTCAATCCTTTCCGTGTCCGGGCCAGGTGAGGTTTCCCGTGTTGTCTCAGCCTGTGTCCACACATCCGTCGCTTCCTCAATAAAAGGAGTCAAGTGTCTCGCAGTGAAGGCTAGATGATATCTCGCAAATTCTGGGACTCCCAATCCCCCTTTCTCACACAGGAGCTGCAGCATCCATAATCTTTAAGCAGGATTGTTTTCCATCCCACAGAAAAGATTGTATCATGATGTTGATGTTCCTCTTTTCCTTTTTCTTAGCCATTAGTGGGATCATATTCAAGATGTAAGTGATGCGTGGTGCAGAAGTCATCCTAATTGCATTTACCTTCCCCCACAGGCTCATCTTCAGTTCAGTCCATCTATCGAGATCTTTCTTCAACTTCTCTTTTATACTTTCCAAATTAATCTCCATCATGCGATCCACATCTCTAGTTAACCAGATGCCCAGATATTTAATTCTCTCCGGGCACCAACGGAATCCATATCTGTTTATCTGTTGATTGCTACATGATTCAGATGCGGCCATTGCTTCTGATTTTGACCAGTTTATCTTGTGTCCAGAGAAGTCGTGGAAGGTGTCAATTTGTTTCATTGCCGCTGGAATCGACGTCTCCACATCCTGAACTGCCAGTACCTTATCATCTGCATATAGCCATAGATTTTGTGTTGCCTCTCCAAACTGTACTCCACAAATCAATAGATCCTATTTTCAGCTAATGACTGCTTCGCAAGGACAAACAGCAATGGGCAAAGCGGACACACTTGTCTCGTACCCCTCCTACAGGAAGGGGGATCCCCAACAAATAGGTCTTCGAACAGGGTAGTCCCTCTCTTAACCCGCTGGGAAACCTTTGCACTAGACACCCAGTGGCGAAGTTGTATATAACAGTATTTATCTATGTCCCGGGCCATAAAGGCCTGTTTACATTTATCGAAAGTCAGATGAAGCTTGGACTCAAAAGGTTGACCCAACTGTTTCAGACCCCCCACCACCGATCCATCTGCTGAACCTCTCACGTTGACAGCCTGTTGGGAACTCAGGTGTATTCCAAATGTTGTCTACTGATACTTAAGAGCCGTCCTATCCCAGTAATCTAGTAAAACACGGGTCGCAGAGAGGAGGCTAGACTCTTTCCTATGAACTGAGGTGGACCGCCAACACCAGTCATGCAAAGGGGTCCGTAGCCTAGATTGCTCTATCGCCACCCAGTGTTTAGGGTTTCAGTCAGCACTTACACTATCAAACAACGGGACTAACTGTGCTGCATAGAGATAACACTTGATATCTGGAACCTCCAAACCTCCCCTTACCTTTGCTGCCATCAACATTCGACGGAAGACCCTCAGAGACCCCTGAGCCCAGAGAAATTGAAAAATTGAAGTTTGCAGATCTGCAAGGGCTCGCCTGGGAACCCATACTGGAAGGGCTTGGTAGACGTACAACAGGCGTGGGAGCAACTTCATTTTGACCGCCGTCACCCGTCCAAACCATTAGATATCTGTCCGCGCCCATCTGGGGAGGTCCGCCTTAGCAGATGATAAAAGGCCTATGATAATCTGTACATAGAATTGTGAGTACAAAGGAGCAATCTGAACCCCCAAATATTTAATGGAGGTTTCAGAACATTGAAAATCAAAACTTCCCCGCAGGTCTTGCTGTACCACAGGTTTAACCAAAACATTCAGAATAGTAGATTTGGAGTAGTTTATCTCAAACCCAGAGACCCGATGAAAGGATAACAACATGAAAACTGTATGGGGCAAAGTAGTCTGGGGACAGTACATATAGAAAAGAAGGTTGTCTGCGTAGAGTGCTACCTTATGCTGATGACCGGCTATAGTAATACCACTAATGTCAACTGACTGCCCCCGTGCTCTCAAGGCCAACGGCTCCGACCGAGCCCCATTTAATTTTATACGAGTGGTCGGAAGGGCAAAATTGGCTTGTATTCTCTTAATGAAATGTGGCCCAAATCCAAACCCATCAAGCACCTTGAAGAGCTATGACCAGTCTATATGGTCAAATGCTTTTTCAGCAACTATAGAAAGCACCGCTGGTTCCTGGTCATGACTCTTCGAGTACTCAACCATGTCCAAAGTCCTACAAACATTGTCAAAGGTTTGGTGCCCTGGGACAAAACCAGTTTGGTCCACTTGAACTATACCAGAAAGGACCGTCACCATACAGGTCGCAAGAACCTTGGAAGAGATGTGAGCATCGTAGTTTAGAACTGAGATAGGGCGATATGAGGTACTAAGGGTGGGATCCTTATTGGGTTTGCCTATAAGTGAAAGCAAGGATTCTCCCATGGAGGGCATAGATGTCACTGTATCCGCAAAGCTGTTAAAGAGCGAGACCAATTGGGGAGCGAGACCCTCTGCGAACCTTTTGTAAAATAGGGATGAATAACCATCCGGCCCATGGGCCTTGTTGTTAGGAATGGTTTGTATTATCCAGGATACCTCCTCTAATGTTATCGGGCTCTCTAATGCCTGTGGGTCCTCAGCGGAAATGGAAGGTAAACCCGCCTCCCCAATAAACAATTCCTGGGCCTCTTCATCCCAGCTGTCCACACCAAAAAGGGATTTATAATATTCCACTAAGATGCGCATCTTTGAGTCCTCATCATCCCTCAACTGCCTGAAGTATGCCGCAGCTTAGCAATAGTGTTTCTAGCCTTTTAGGCCTTTAGTTTGTATGCCAGGAGACACAAAGCATTGTTAGAGGTGCTGAAATAAAACTGTTTGGCATGGAGCAGCTTGTGGGAAATGTCGGACACGCATAAGGCTTTGAGCGCAGCCCTAGCTACCTGAAGCTGTCTGTAAATCCGAGCCCCATCCCTTTTATGCAATGTTTCCAACACCAATACACACCTCTCTTATTCCTCCCACTTGGACTCCAACAGCCGCTTCCTAGCAGAAGCCAGACTAATAAGTTCACCACGTATCGTGGGTTTCAGCACATCCCAGTCAGTTACGATTGGTAATTCCCCAATAAGGTTTTCCTGGAAGTACAACTCTATTCACTCAGAAATGGCACAATAGGCTACATCAGACAACAAAAATCAGTCACCTTCCATAAAGATACTTTTCTGGCTCCAGGCGCTAGAATATCCAGCCGCAGAGTCACTGGGGCATGATCCGAGACCACTGCCAGCCCAATGGAATAATCAACCACTCTTGTGATCAGGGAGGGGGACACCAAAATAAGGTCTAGCTGGGAATGGCTATGATGGTGTAGAGGAGGTCCCAGACATGGCCTGCACCCTTTCCTCTCATTTCAAGGTACCGGGAGCGTACTCGCCAAGGTATGTGACGTATGAAGAGCAAATTAACCTACAAAGAGCTGCACTGGGACGCTGCCCAGTATACATCAGAAGATCCATACCGGTTGAAGCACCCATAACCAGACAACCCTGGGCAGCACGGTACCCTATCAGACAGCCATACCAGCCGCTGATACGAAATGAGGAATACCTACACACGGTCCACGAAGAGACCCCAAAAGCCTTAATGGAAGGCCAGTGTAAATGACACAAGGGCCTGAACAGACCCGTGAATGAACAAAAGCAGCTATCGAAGATAACACGCCAGTGTGAGTAACTAAGAAAATGAATGGAATAGACACAGAGAGGAGACAATGTTACAACGTGAGGAAACAGTGCTACGAGACAAGATGGAAGCAACCGTCCTGTTAAACGTGTGTAAATAGGCTTCAAACACAAGATGCTAAGAAATCGATACTGCTTGCAATGCTTAGTAGAAGATAGAGCAGCAAGCGCCATCCATATATCTACCTCAATAAGGCACATTATACAAGTACGACTCCATTTTGTAAAAGCAGAAATGTACCCAGGCGGCCAGAGGCCTGACAGGCCAAGTTTCGAAACCCAGCCAAAGGCAAGAGAAGGAACGGAATAGAAACTCAACAAAGAGGGGCTCATGCCTAGGAACTCGAGGTCAAACAGAGAAGGGGAGGAGAGTGTCAGCTCACAAGACTCCAACTTCAGAGCATACCAGCCTGCCTCATGAAGGTCAAGATAAGGGGGGCCCATGCAGGTGGCTAGGCTGACACAGAATAAATGCACTAAAAGCTGGAAACTGAAGCAGATTCATGGTGAACTAACACGTGACCAGCCAGGCGCGAAGAAGTACCATCGCCTCATGTCATCCAGGACCCTAGGATGCCATAACTTTTCCCGATAAGAGACTACAGTTTCGAGGCCATCCTTAGCCAACCAATTGACACGTCGCCCTAAAACACTGATTGATGGAAGGGTGAAACCTGGGGCACCAGGCACTGGGGTGAACATTCTGCATGCTGCTAATTAAAAGTGGAAATTTATGTCATGGGGTGTAACCTGCCCAGTCACAATGGACCAAGTTATCTGGAGTCCTATAGATATTGTAACCAATAGGACGTCGTAGTTGTAGTGACATCTATCACGTGTAATGTAGAGGGATGGGCATAGACGCCCACCCGATAAGAGTTATCCAATCTGCATGCCCTATTATCATATACAGATATAACACCTATACTTAAGTTACCTTTCCTAACCAATTATATTGCATGATGATTTTTTATAGAAATTAGACGTCAGTGATGACGATTTTTGCCTATAAGAATTGCTGTTCGACTGAAGTTCGAGGAAGTAGGAGCGAGACAGATGATCACAATGCTGCTGATTTCCATTTGTTTCTCTGATGTAATTGTCATTAAACGGACTTCCCTTTGCCAACTTACTGAGTCCTCATTATTGAGTCGTGTTGGAGTAAGTGAATCATGCACCCCCTGTCCTCACATGGTGCGGCTATCTTGTCTTACAAGTTCTGGAGGGTGAACGCTGACCTATGGGCCCGTCAGTGATTTCCTCTTCCCCAGAACAATGGCACATGAGAAACATGGGTATAGTCTCTTTCCTGGGGATGCTGCAACCTCCAGATGTCTACCAATGACAGGTGATCAATAGCTTGCTTAAGTGTTTCCGACCTAGCAGCATGTAACCCCCCTCCCAACCCGGATCTGTCTACCCTGCCATCAAGTACTACATTAAAATTCCCTCCTACAATGAGCTCCTCACTTGGAATTGAGTGATATATCGGACCGTCTGAGCAGAAAATGCATAATGCGATTGTTAGGGCCAGAAACTGAAAAAAGTGAAATCCATATGCCAAATCCGATCACGCAAACCCAAATATCGTCCCTGCATATCTCGAAGTGACCTCACCACTGTAAAATTCAAGGTATGAGCAAACAGAATGGCGACACCTTGCTCGCTTTGTTGGGGGCGATGCAAAAAACTGGCGAGGGAATCATTTAGATTGAAGCCGAGACCAATCTTCCCTCAGTAAATGCATTTCTTGTAACAGGACGACATCGTCTTTCAATTCCACTAGTTTAGCTAGGACACTCTTCCTCTTTCTGGGGGAGTTGCACATTTAATGAGATCACTTTAAGATCACCCATTTACACAGGTGTCCTAAAGTATTTCAAGCCCAACTGCATTCCACCATAATTCCAGGTCGCGGTACTATACCCCTGTTTTGTAAGCCACCCCAGCGAAAGAAGAACAACCGGATCAAAGACTGGCCGCAAGAAAAAAAAAACAGTGCTATCATAATCAAAATACAAAAAACACAAAAACCAAACGTGAAAAACAAAAGACTTTATCAAGTCTGGGACGTACATTGGGTCAACAATGAACCCAAGAAAGGGGGCAGGTACACCAGTTGCGCAGCCCGTATATATGTGAACGCATAACATTGAGCAGCTTCATGAACGGTCACAAGTAAACCAACCAAGATGTAACAACACCTGAACCCCCTCCAGCCAAGCACCCTAGAGGAGCAGTGATAAGATTAGAGAGAATGCAGTCCATCGTATACAGTCATGTCGGACCGCCCCAAGTCCACACCTCTTTCCCACCTATGCAAAAACGGCCTCCTACGCTCTCTGCACCTACTCTTCCTAGACCGTGGCGTGGGCCACTCAGCATGGGGGGCAGCGCCCTCAGTGCCCTCAGGGAGTTGTAACTCTGTCCGGGGGATCTGCAATGTTTCCAAAGCAACGACCAATGAGGTGAATTGATGCCTGCCTCCTTCATAGCTGAACAGGAAACGAATGGGATACCCCCATCTGTATTGAACGCCTTTCTGTGGTAGCCACTGGGTTCGCGGCTTCATCTGTCAGAGCCTCTGGATCGTCCCATGTGTCAGGTCCTGAAATATTTGTAAATCAACAACTCTGAATGTAATTGCACGCTGAGCCCTGGCTTTCTGAAAAATGTACTCTTTGGTGTGAAACAAGTTGACCCGGAATAGGACATCCGGGAGGAGGTTCTGGCGCTGCTGGAAGTTCAAGTAGACTCTGCGGGTGCGATCCAACAGCAGGTCAACTTGCTCGTCCTCCCCAGCAATTTGGCAAAAGAGTTCTGTCACATAAGCCTCCAAGCCCCGGTCCAGGATCTCCCGTGGGACGGCACGAATACAGAGATAATTCCTGCGGAAACGATTCTCTGAGTCCTCAGCCGCTCGTCCATGGCTGCCTGATGCCATTACAGCGCTCCCATCCGTTGCTCCAGTTGGTCCTGGGAATTAGTCTGGTCACAGAAGGCAGTCTCAAGATTGTTCAGGCGATGCTCTGCCCATTGAACATTAAATGACAGTTCCTGGAATGAACCCTTTAGCTCCTGCAGAGTGGACGCCATCTTCTTTTGAATGTATTGCAGGAGTTGTGCAATGCAGCCCTTAGTAGCTGGCTGGGAATCATGGGCTGACCTAGTGGGTGGATCCATACCCCCCTCTCCAGATGTGGCTGGCATGGTTGACTGCAGCATGTCCCTTATCGAAGCAGAACATTTCTCCCAGGATTTGGTGGATTTCATCTCGAAATGAACCCTGAATATTACCTCTGCTAATTACTGTATGAAAAGCCACTCACCACACCAGGGACACAGGTCAGGGCCAGCGGAACGAATGGCGTTGAGGCTACTGTCAATTGTAGGGGTGATCTGAAGGGTTCTGTGTGCCTTGCAATCAGGTGTAGAGTCCCACTGTAGAAGCCGTCTGGAAGCCCAGGAATGCTCTTGGTCCACACCTGGGGGTAATGGGGGGTTGAGGGGACCAGCTTAAAGCACAGTCTGTCCAGGTAGCTACACACATTCAGCAGCAGTGGTAGCTATGCAGAAAACATAAGGCACGGGCTACTATCCCAAGGAGGCCACCTACCTGCCTGATTGCAGGAAAACTGCCCTATAGCCAAAGGTAGGGCAGGAGAGCCGACACAAGCAGCATTCTTCCAAAGATATTAATGTAGATTGCAGCCCCCAGCAAAGAAGCAGTGGTGAAGCGATAGCACTAGGCTGGCAGAGGTTGCGGTCCCAGTCGAGTGGGCATGCCGCTTCATAGCCTTCTACAGGTACGGGGGATGGGAGCCCTGGGGGCCAAAATCTGCCATAGCCCGCAATACCCCTGCTCTGTTCCAGTGGGCACTGACAGGCCCGTCACACCCTGCCCCTCACCCCAGAAATGCACTCAGCTTCACAACGGCCCCTGCCGCCACATCAAGGAGGCCGCCGGTGCCTCGTCTGGTCCGCGAGACAAAGATGTTCAAGCCCGCCAGTGCTCTCCGTGCGGCTCGGCTCTCCCAATGCCATGGGAAAAAGGGGGGGTGACCAGCGCACTCTCTTGAGTCCCTGCATCAATGATCAGCGGAAACCGCCATTTTCTTTGGAGCAGGGCGCTCCAGCAGGGAACGCCAAGAACTTCGGTCACCGGCCCACTTAAACAGCCAAAGTCACTCCAGGTATTCGCAGGGTCCACCCACTCAGGTTCCGCTGTTTTTGGGGTGAAAAGTAGCATTAGGACGTCATGAAGCTTTATATTCCATTGCAGGGCTCAGGAGGTCACGGGTCTAGGACTCCAGCAACCGCCTGCCAGGCCACACCCCCTTCACTTTCATTTTTCGATTTAAAGGAAAAAAAATGTCCAGTTTCCTGCTATGAACCTTCAAAAAATGATTTCGTTCACAACGAGGGCGACTCAGCATAGACGTGCGGATCCTCCATTTAGAACAATGGTCTTCAAACTAGGGAGCTGGCCCCCCATTAGCGGGGGCCCACAGGATGTCTAAGGGGACCCCAGACTCTTTAAAAAATGGATTAGGATGACTGTTTTTAATATTAAAAGGATTAAGGTGACCACTTTTAATGGAAAATATAAGCAGTAGAAAATCTGCTTATATTTTAAAGAGCCTTGAATCCCCGGAACATCCTTTGAGCCAGTGCTGGTCATTGGGCCGGCTCTCGGCGGATCCGAGATCCGGCACCAGATGTGTAGCCGGATCTCGGGATCCGGCCAGAGGCAGCCGCCCAAACCCATGAACCGCACTGTAATCCTAAAAAAAAAAATAATAAAAAAAAGGCACGCGCGACAGCGTTTTGCCGTTTACCGCCTGGTGTGTTATGCACAATGCTCGCTACATGTACAACTGAAAGGAATCAGTTGTACATGTAGTGACCATTGTGCATTACACCAAAGCCGCCGGTGAAAGGCAAAATGACAATGCTGCCGTCGCGGTCGTTTTTTTTTTTCTTTCTTTTTTTAAAAGTATTTATTTGAACGGGCACTACCAAACCGCCCCTTCTAGACCACGCCCCTTCTGGAACCGCCCCCCGTCCCAACTCCTCCCCCACCCCGGCCCTTGTGGGATCCCCCACCACATTTTTTCCATTTCCACCACTGCTTTGAGCCCCTTGAGGGGAGCAACCCCTAGGTGGGAGGGTCCAGAAACAATATTTTTACTCAAGGGGTGCGGGAGGGGCTTGGTGCAATGTAAAGACGTTTTCAGGGAGCGCTCTTCAGCCATAAGGCTCTCTGACCTCTGGAACTCCAGCCTCTCTCTGTCCTCCAGTCATGAGAATGCCTTGAGAAAGTTCTGGAAAGGCCTAGGAACTTGCCTTTTCCTTCAAACCTACAAAACTGCATCCACCGAAGTACGTCTTCTCATGTGAGACCATTGCCACCCCTCCTCCCTGCGCCACGCTACCTGAAGCAGCTGGCCAGTGTGAGCTTTCTTTCTCTGAAGACCAAAACGAAATAGAATTATGCCAGAGGGACGTGTGGCGGCGTTCGCCCGCGGAGAGCTATTCGCCCCGCCTCCCTTCCTGGCACATACAAATGCAGCTCTTTGAAGTTCCTCGGCTTCGGCCACCTGCTGTACACTGCAGATGTAGCTCCGGTGTGCCCTTTAAATCGGTTCACAAAGTGCAGGTGCTTGCCACACACCAGGGCACCTCGTGAGCAACTACACACGGAGGCAGAAGAAGGCGTCCCTGCAGGAAAGGGTTGCGTCAGAACTGCTGGGCCTGTTTGTGGAGTAAGGCAGTTCTGAGAAGGGTGTGGTGGGCAGGGAGGGGCGCCTGGCAGGGAGTGATCCTCTGGGAGGGGGAAGGGAGGGTAGAAAAGGCTGAAGAACCGCTGGCAGTGGCAGCTGCGACAGGAGAAACCGCCAGAAACACCCTAAGGCGTTAGACAGCCTGGCCTGCTCAATGGACAGCCTGGCCCTGGCCTGCTCATTGGACAACCTGGCCTTCTCATTAGACAGCCTGGCCCTGGCCTGCTCATTAGACAGCCTGGCCCCGGGCCTACTCATTAGACAGCCCGGCCCTGGCCTACTCATTGGACAGCCTGGCCCCGGCCTACTCATTAGACAGCTTGGCTCTGGCCTGCTCATTGGACATCCTGGCCCTGGCATGCTCATTGGACAACCCGGCCCTGGCCTGCTCATTGGACAGCCCAGCCCTGGCCTACTCATTAGACAGCCTCACCCTGGCCTGCTCATTGGATAGCCTGGCCCTGGCATGCTCATTGGACAACCTGGCCCTGGCCTGCTCATTGGACAGCCTGGCTCTGGCCTGTTCATTGGACAGCCTGGTCCTGGCATGCTTATTGGACAACCTGGCCCTGGCCTGCTCATTGGACAGCCCGGGCCTGGCCTACTCATTAGACAGCCTGGCTCTGGCCTTCTCATTAGACAGCCTGGCATGGCCTGCTCATTGGATAGCCTGGCCCTGGCCTGCTCATTAGACAGCCTGGCCATGGCCTGCTCATTGGACAGCCTGGCTCCGGCCTACTCATTATTTATTTATTTATTTATTTGCATTTTTAAAGCGCACAGCTGCCCTCGGGCATCGTGGCGCTGTTACAAGAAAGTTTACTTGGCATGGTGAATATCACGAGAACAAATGGAGACATGGCTACAGTTCCGAAGTTACATGGGAACAGTGAGCGTGGTACAGTTGTAAGTTACAGACATTGCTGCATTGCAGTAGTATTATAAGTGGTATTCACTTGAATAGGGTGGGTTTCAGAGCTTTTCTGAAAGCTATGAGGGATGTTTCAACTCTTAGTTTAGGCGGTAAGGAGTTCCAGGCTTTTGGCGCTAGGACTTCGAAACTCGAGCCGCCAGATTTAGCTCTAGTGAAGTTGGGGTGAGAGTTGGTTAGCGTACAGGTCCCTTTTGGGTTTGAGTGACTGGACTGGTTTTATCCGTTCAGTAAGGTAGCTAGGGGCAGATTGGGATATGCATCTGTGGGTAATGGGGAGAGTCTTGAACTGGATGCGCTCTTTGACTGGGAGCCAGTGGGCATTTTGTCTTGCTAGGGAGATGTGTTCCCTCCTTGGAATGTTGAGGGCTGCTCTCAAGGCGTTGTTCTGTGCGATTTGAAGTCTATTCATGTTTTTGGCAGAGGTGCCTAGTAGGAGGACGTTGCAGTAATCCAGTTTAGCGCCTATGGTGGCCCTGGCGATGTTGAGGCAGTTTATAGTGGACAAGTGAGGCTTTACTGCATTGATTATTTTAGTTGTTAGTGCTGCTGAGGAGATGTAACTGACATGTCTGTCCATGGATAGGGTAGAATCTAGGTATACTCCCAGAGTTTTTACAGCAGAGGAGACGGAGATTACTGAGTTCTCAATTAAGAAGGTGCTGTATTTGCTGTCTAGTTTGCTGAGGGATTCTTTAGGTCCCACCAGCAAGATCTCTGTCTTGTCTCCATTGAGACAGAGGCCATTGGCTGCCATCCATGCCTGGATGATGGCATAAGTGTTTAGACAGCCTGGCTCTGGCCTGCTCATTAGACAGCCTGGCCCTGGCCTGCTCATTGGACAGCCTGGCCCTGGCCTACTCATTAGACAGCCTGGGCCTGGCCTTGGCCTACTCATTAGACAGCCTGACCCTGACATGCTCATTAGACAGCCTGGCGCTGGCCTACTCATTAGACAGCCTGGACCTGGCCTACTCATTAGACATCATTAGACAGCCTGGCCCTGGCCTGCTCATTGGACAGCCTGGCTCTGGCCAGCTCGTTAGACAGCCTGGCCTGCTCATTGGACAGCCTGGCCCGCTCATTAGACAGCCTGGCCCTGGCCTGCTCCTTAGACAGCCTGGCCCTGGTCTACTCATTAGACAGCTTCTAATTTCTCAAGCTTGGCCTTTGCGTCTTGCATTGTGGCATCGTCTTGACATTTCTTTTCAATTTCTAGAAGTTCAGCCCCTCGCTTTTTGCATTCCTCATCTGCTGTGTCGATGACCAAAATGAGCCAGTCACGGCTACATTTGTTTCCGACCCCACTGACATTTTTTGTGAGTTTGGGTTTGTCTGTAAATACACGTGGGACATTCTTTACCTGCAATCCTTCAGGAATAACCCCTGCCTTGAGGTACTCAAGCATGAATTCACCATGCATCATGTCACACATGCACAACTCACATGCAGGACCTACTGTCCGCGTGATCCCTGTACATTTTTTGGCGATACCAAGAATTATTATCTAGGCACCCCTGCCATACCGCACTGTTCCCAGGGGCTGTACATATAGTGACTAGAATTAGCTCTAGCCTCAGAAGTCCGGACCGGATACGGGCACTTACCCAGACCGCTCATTGCACAAAATGGTCGCCACATACTTAAATACCATCGTTGCCACGGTAACGGCACGCACTACAAGCCAAGCTACAGCAGGGACTCCTCACCGCCGGCAGCTTCCACAGAGCGGTACCCCGATCTACCACGAGAGGTGAGTACAGACAAGCGCAATCACGCCTACGCTCTGCACCCCCCTCTCTGCATGCGCACCTCACGCCCATTCGTACGGCGTTTGACTATATTGTTACGGGATGCATTTATTTATACATGGCACCTGCTGCGCTTTTCGCGCTTCTACTTTTTCCTTCGGCCACGCACTTCGAGGGCATTAACACCAGCCCTGTGCGTCTCCTCATTAGGTGAGCCATCCACACTGACCACACCTACACGGTGGCAGCGCCACACACGCCACACACAGCGTTTGACTATATTGTTACGGGATGCATTTATTTATACATGGCACCCGCCACACCTTTTGCGCTTCTACTTTTTCCATCGGGCATGCACCTCGAGGGCATTAACACCAGCCCTGCACGTATCCTCATTAGGTGAGGCATCCACACTGACCACATGTACACAATGGCAGCGCTACACACGGCACTGAGTACCCTTCTAGTCACCTGTGGGGTAACGCACTAATTCTGATGCTACAGTGCACAGCACCACCTTTGCACCATCCGAGTGGCACCGCTGGTTCTCTATAGTGTTCCCCCCTCCAAGGGCCTCATCACGAGATGGGCTGTATTCCCGGCTGTAATACCGCCGATTGTAATAGCCCTAGCACCGACCGGTCCGGCTGTATTACCGCCGGATCACGAATTGGGTGTTAACGGTAAATCCCCATTCCCCATTGGGTCCATTGGATTCAATGGGGTATTTTCAGCGCTAATTATGCGGGCTAATACAGCCGGCGGTAATACAGCCGAAAACAGGGGATTTTCACCTCCAGAGAAAGGCTGGAGGTAAAACAGCCCATTTAGCGCTCAACTCGTGATAGGGCCAGCCCTTAAATGCGGTTGTAATACCGTTACCACCGCATTTAAGGGCTACAGCCCAACTCGTGATGAGGCCCCAAGTGTGTATACACAGCGAGGACTCCTAAGTGCACCGCTTCTGGCACACTTCACTACACCCCTAATTATTGAAATTAGGCAATATACAGCCTATCGGATCATTTCTTGATCTACCTTGACAGGATTTTGACCGCGTTGTCTGAAGATGAATGCTCCATCTCCTTATAGTGTACACGGACACTAACACGCCTTGAGCCAATGAGCTCCACGGATCCGGTAAGCACTGGCATCCACTTGTTCCTTACCTGTATTAACCTACATGTCTACTGCTAGACCTTTCCATCAACTGAATCCTGACTTAATTTCCGTCTGTTTATTCCAACAGACCACATAGGATACTCCACCCATAAGAAACTCTCGTCCTGATGAAGGCCAACACCATCATAGCTCACCTAGCTAATCACAAAATGGCCGAAACACTGTCGCGTTGACTTGTAATATATGTTGTTGTTCAACTCTTGATTGTTCCCACACTAATGGGCTGATTATCTGATTATGACTCCACTAAGTTCTCTAGCTTCCTTCCCAAGGAACCTTTAGAGAATGTACAAACATAAGGAATTGGTTTTTCAAATACTTATCATTTGAATCATTTAACTCGGGTACTATACTGTGTATGTTCTAAATGTTGAATATCATATGCCCCTCAAATTTAAGTGTATTGTGACACACACTGCAATCAAAATAAATCTGAACTGCAGTATACAGTCTTTTTCACAATTCTGTGTCTACCAAATCATGTGGTGACAAACCCAGGACTCAGTTGCTCGATTCTCAGCTGTTAGATCTGCATGAACTTGCCCAATTGTGTTTATTGATATAACTGTTCATTAGATAGCCTGGCCCTGGCCTGCTCATTGGACAGCCTGGCCCTGGCGTGCTCATTAGACAGCCTGGCCCTGGCCTGCTCGTTAGACAGCCTGGCCCTGGCCTGCTCGTTAGACAGCCTGGCCTGCTCATTGGACAGCCTGGCCCTGGCCTACTCATTAGACAGCTTGGCCCTGGCCTGCTCATTAGACAGCCTGGTCCTGGCATGCTCATTAGACAGCCTGGCCCTTGCCTACTCATTGGACAGCCTGGCCCTGGCCTGCTCATTGGACAGCCTGGCCCTGGCCTGCTCATTAGACAGTCTGGCCCTGGCCTACTCATTAGACAGCCTGGCCCTGGCCTGCTCATTAGACAGCTTGGCCCTGGCCTACTCATTGGACAGCCTGGCCTTGGCCTGCTCATTGGACAGCCTGGCCCTGGCATGCTCATTAGACAGCCTGGCCTTGGCCTGCTCGTTAGACAGCCTGGCCCTGGCCTGCTCATTAGACAGCCTGGCCCTGGCCTACTCATTAGACAGCCTGGCCCTGGCCTGCTCATTAGACAGCCTGGCCCTGGCATGCTCATTAGACAACCTGGCCCTGGCCTACTCATTGGACAGCCTGGCCCTGGCCTGCTCATTGGACAGCCTGGCCCTGGCCTGCTCATTAGACAGTCTGGCCCTGGCCTACTCATTAGACAGCCTGGCCCTGGCCTACTCATTGGACAGCCCGGCCCTCGCCTACTCATTGGACAGCCTGGCCCCGGCCTACACATTAGACAGCCTGACCCTGGCATGCTCATCAGACAGCCTGGCGCTGGCCTACTCATTAGAAGCCTGGCCCTGGCCTACTCATTAGTCATCATTAGACAGCCTGGCCCTGGCCTGCTCATTGGACAGCCTTGCTTTCTCATTGGACAGCCTGGCCCTGGCCTGCTCATTGGACAGCCTGGCCCTGGCCTGCTCATTAGGCAGCCTGGCCCTGGCCTGCTCATTGGACAGCCTGGCCCCAGCCTACTCATTAGACAGCCTGGCTCTGGCCTGCTCATTAGACGGCCTGGCCCTGGTCTGCTCATTAGACAGCCTGGCCCTGGCCTTGGCCTGCTCATTAAACAAACTGGCCTGGTCTGCTCATTAGACAGCCTGGCGCTGGCCTACTCATTAGACAGCCTGGCCCTGGCCTACTCATTAGACAGCCTGGCCCTGGCCTACTCATTAGACCTCATTAGACAGCCTGGCACTGGCCTGCTCATTGGACAGCCTGGCTCTGGCCTGCTCTTTAGACAGCCTGGCCCTGGCCTGCTCATCTGACAGCCTGGCCCGGCCTGCTTATTAGAAAGCCTGGCCCCGGCCTACTCATTAGACAGCCTGGCCCTGGCCTACTCATTGGACAGCCTGGCCCTGGCCTACTCATTAGAAAGCCTGGCCCTGGCATGCTCATTAGACAGCCTGGCGCTGGCATGCTCATTAGACAGCCTGGCGCTGGCCTACTCATTAGACATAATTAGACAGCCTGGCCCTGGCCTGCTCATTGGACAGCCTGGCCCTGGCCTGCTCATTAGACAGTCTGGCCCTGGCCTGCTCATTAGACAGCCTGGCCCTGGCCTACTCATTGGACAGCCTGGCCCTGGCCTGCTCATTAGACAGCCTGGCCCTGGCCTGCTCATTAGACAGCCTGGCCCTAGCCTGCTCGTTATAGACAGCCTGGCTCTGGCCTGCTCGTTAGACAGCCAGGCCTGCTCATTGGACAGCCTGGCCCTGGCCTACTCATTAGACAGCCTGGCCCTGGCCTGCTCCTGGGACAGCCTGGCTTTGGCCTGCTCATTAGACAGCCTCGCCCTGCCCTGCTCATTAGACAGCCTGGCCTGCTCATTGGACAGCTTGGCCCTGGCCTGCTCATTAGACAGTCTGGCCCTGGCTTGCTCATTAAACAGCCTGGCCCTGGCCTGCTCTTTAGACAGCCTGGCCCTGGCCTGCTGATTGGACAGCCTGGCCCTGGCCTACTCATTAGACAGCCTGGCCCTGGCTTGCTCATTAAACAGCCTGGCGCTGGCCTGCTCATTGGACAGCCTGGCCCTGGCCTGCTCATTGGACAGCCTGGCCCTGGCCTTAGCCTACTCATTAGACAGCCTGGCCCTCGCTTGCTCATTAAACAGCCTGGCCCTGGCCTGCTCATTGGACAGCCTGGCCCTGGCCTGCTCATTGGACAGCCTGGCCCTGGCCTTGGCCTACTCATTAGACAGCCTGACCCTGGCATGCTCATTAGACAGCCTGTCCCTGGCCTACTCATTAGACAGCCTGGCCCTGGCCTGCTCATTGGACAGCTTGGCCCCGGCCTACTCATTAGACGGCCTGGCTCTGGCCTGCTCATTAGACAGCCTGGCCCTGGCCTACTCATTAGACAGCCTGGCCCTGGCCTGCTCATTGGACAGCCTGGCCCTGGCCTACTCATTGGACAGCCTGGCACTGGCCTGTTCATTAGACAGCCTGGCCCTGGCCTACTCATTAGACAGCCTGGCCCCGGCCTGCTCATTGGACAGCCTGGCCCTGGCCTACTCATTGGACAGCCTGGCCCTGGCCTGCTCATTGGACAGCCATGCTCTGGCCTACTCATTGGACAGCCTGGCACTGGCCTGCTCATTAGGCAGCTTGGCCCTGACCTGCTCATTAGACAGCCTGGCCCTGGCCTGCTCATTTGACAGCCTGACCCTGGCCTACTCATTAGGCAGCCTGGCCCTGGCCTGCTCATTGGACAGCCTGGCCCCGGCCTGCTCATTGGACAGCCTGGCCCCGGCCTACTCATTAGACAGCCTGGCTCTGGCCTGCATATTAGACAGCCTGGCCTGCTCATTGGACAGCCTGGCCCTGGCCTGATCATTAGACAGCCTGGCCCTGGCCTGCTCATTGGACAGCCTGGCCCCTGCCCTGCTCATTAGACAGCCTGGCCCTGGCCTGCTCATTAGACAGCCTGGCCCTGGCCTACTCATTTGACAGCCGGGCCCTGGCCTGCTCATTGGACAGCCTGGCCCCTGCCTACTCATTAGACAGCCTGGCTCTGGCCTGCTCATTGGACAGCCTGGCCCTGGCCTACTCATTAGACAACCTGGCCCTGGCCTGCTCATTGGACAGCCTGGCCCCTGCCTACTCATTAGACAGCCTGGCTCTGGCCTGCTCATTGGACAGCCTGGCCCTGGCCTGCTCATTGGACATCCTGGCCCCGGCCTGCTCATTGGACAGCGTGGCCCTGGCCTGCTCATTGGACAGCCATGCTCTGGCCTACTCATTGGACAGCCTGGCACTGGCCTGCTCATTAGGCAGCTTGGCCCTGACCTGCTCATTAGACAGCCTGGCCCTGGCCTGCTCATTTGACAGCCTGGCCCTGGCCTACTCATTAGACAGCCTGGCCCTGGCCTGCTCATTGGACAGCCTGGCCCCGGCCTGCTCATTGGACAGCCTGGCCCCGGCCTACTCATTAGACAGCCTGGCTCTGGCCTGCATATTAGACAGCCTGGCCTGCTCATTGGACAGCCTGGCCCTGGCCTGATCATTAGACAGCCTGGCCCTGGCCTGCTCATTGGACAGCCTGGCCCCTGCCCTGCTCATTAGACAGCCTGGCCCTGGCCTGCTCATTAGACAGCCTGGCCCTGGCCTACTCATTTGACAGCCGGGCCCTGGCCTGCTCATTGGACAGCCTGGCCCCTGCCTACTCATTAGACAGCCTGGCTCTGGCCTGCTCATTGGACAGCCTGGCCCTGGCCTACTCATTAGACAACCTGGCCCTGGCCTGCTCATTGGACAGCCTGGCCCCTGCCTACTCATTAGACAGCCTGGCTCTGGCCTGCTCATTGGACAGCCTGGCCCTGGCCTGCTCATTGGACATCCTGGCCCCGGCCTGCTCATTGGACAGCCTGGCCCCGGCCTGCTCATTGGACAGCCTGGCCCTGAACTGCTCATTAGACAGCCTGGCCCTGGCCTACTCATTGGACAGCCTGGCCCTGGCCTGCTCATTGGACAGCCTGGCCCTGGCCTACTCATTAGACAGCCTGTCCTGCTCATTGGACAGCCTGACCCTGGCCTGCTCATTGGACAGCCTGGCCCCGGCCTACTCATTAGACAGCCTGGCTCTGGCCTGCTCATTGGACAGCCTGGCCCTGGCCTGATCATTAGACATCCTGGCCCTGGCCTGCTCATTGGACAGCCTGGCCCCTGCCTACTCATTAGACAGCCTGGCCTGCTCATTAGACAGCCTGGCCCTGGCCTGCTCGCTAGATAGCCTGGCCTGCTCATTGGACAGCCTGGCCCTGGCCTGCTCATTAGACAGTCTGGCCCTGGCCTACTCATTAGACAGCCTGGCCCTGGCCTGCTCATTAGACAGCTTGGCCCTGGCCTACTCATTGGACAGCCTGGCCTTGGCCTGCTCATTGGACAGCCTGGCCCTGGCATGCTCATTAGACAGCCTGGCCTTGGCCTGCTCGTTAGACAGCCTGGCCCTGGCCTGCTCATTAGACAGCCTGGCCCTGGCCTACTCATTAGACAGCCTGGCCCTGGCCTGCTCATTAGACAGCCTGGCCCTGGCATGCTCATTAGACAACCTGGCCCTGGCCTACTCATTGGACAGCCTGGCCCTGGCCTGCTCATTGGACAGCCTGGCCCTGGCCTGCTCATTAGACAGTCTGGCCCTGGCCTACTCATTAGACAGCCTGGCCCTGGCCTACTCATTGGACAGCCCGGCCCTCGCCTACTCATTGGACAGCCTGGCCCCGGCCAACACATTAGACAGCCTGACCCTGGCATGCTCATCAGACAGCCTGGCGCTGGCCTACTCATTAGAAGCCTGGCCCTGGCCTACTCATTAGTCATCATTAGACAGCCTGGCCCTGGCCTGCTCATTGGACAGCCTTGCTTTCTCATTGGACAGCCTGGCCCTGGCCTGCTCATTGGACAGCCTGGCCCTGGCCTGCTCATTAGGCAGCCTGGCCCTGGCCTGCTCATTGGACAGCCTGGCCCCAGCCTACTCATTAGACAGCCTGGCTCTGGCCTGCTCATTAGACGGCCTGGCCCTGGTCTGCTCATTAGACAGCCTGGCCCTGGCCTTGGCCTGCTCATTAAACAAACTGGCCTGGTCTGCTCATTAGACAGCCTGGCGCTGGCCTACTCATTAGACAGCCTGGCCCTGGCCTACTCATTAGACAGCCTGGCCCTGGCCTACTCATTAGACCTCATTAGACAGCCTGGCACTGGCCTGCTCATTGGACAGCCTGGCTCTGGCCTGCTCTTTAGACAGCCTGGCCCTGGCCTGCTCATCTGACAGCCTGGCCCGGCCTGCTCATTAGAAAGCCTGGCCCCGGCCTACTCATTAGACAGCCTGGCCCTGGCCTACTCATTGGACAGCCTGGCCCTGGCCTACTCATTAGAAAGCCTGGCCCTGGCATGCTCATTAGACAGCCTGGCGCTGGCATGCTCATTAGACAGCCTGGCGCTGGCCTACTCATTAGACATAATTAGACAGCCTGGCCCTGGCCTGCTCATTGGACAGCCTGGCCCTGGCCTGCTCATTAGACAGTCTGGCCCTGGCCTGCTCATTAGACAGCCTGGCCCTGGCCTACTCATTGGACAGCCTGGCCCTGGCCTGCTCATTAGACAGCCTGGCCCTGGCCTGCTCATTAGACAGCCTGGCCCTAGCCTGCTCGTTATAGACAGCCTGGCTCTGGCCTGCTCGTTAGACAGCCAGGCCTGCTCATTGGACAGCCTGGCCCTGGCCTACTCATTAGACAGCCTGGCCTGCTCATTGGACAGCTTGGCCCTGGCCTGCTCATTAGACAGTCTGGCCCTGGCTTGCTCATTAAACAGCCTGGCCCTGGCCTGCTCTTTAGACAGCCTGGCCCTGGCCTGCTGATTGGACAGCCTGGCCCTGGCCTACTCATTAGACAGCCTGGCCCTGGCTTGCTCATTAAACAGCCTGGCGCTGGCCTGCTCATTGGACAGCCTGGCCCTGGCCTGCTCATTGGACAGCCTGGCCCTGGCCTTGGCCTACTCATTAGACAGCCTGGCCCTCGCTTGCTCATTAAACAGCCTGGCCCTGGCCTGCTCATTGGACAGCCTGGCCCTGGCCTGCTCATTGGACAGCCTGGCCCTGGCCTTGGCCTACTCATTAGACAGCCTGACCCTGGCATGCTCATTAGACAGCCTGTCCCTGGCCTACTAATTAGACAGCCTGGCCCTGGCCTGCTCATTGGACAGCTTGGCCCCGGCCTACTCATTAGACGGCCTGGCTCTGGCCTGCTCATTAGACAGCCTGGCCCTGGCCTACTCATTAGACAGCCTGGCCCTGGCCTGCTCATTGGACAGCCTGGCCCTGGCCTACTCATTGGACAGCCTGGCACTGGCCTGTTCATTAGACAGCCTGGCCCTGGCCTACTCATTAGACAGCCTGGCCCCGGCCTGCTCATTGGACAGCCTGGCCCTGGCCTGATCATTAGACAGCCTGGCCCTGGCCTGCTCATTGGACAGCCTGGCCCCTGCCCTGCTCATTAGACAGCCTGGCCCTGGCCTGCTCATTAGACAGCCTGGCCCTGGCCTACTCATTTGACAGCCGGGCCCTGGCCTGCTCATTGGACAGCCTGGCCCCTGCCTACTCATTAGACAGCCTGGCTCTGGCCTGCTCATTGGACAGCCTGGCCCTGGCCTACTCATTAGACAACCTGGCCCTGGCCTGCTCATTGGACAGCCTGGCCCCTGCCTACTCATTAGACAGCCTGGCTCTGGCCTGCTCATTGGACAGCCTGGCCCTGGCCTGCTCATTGGACATCCTGGCCCCGGCCTGCTCATTGGACAGCCTGGCCCTGGCCTGCTCATTGGACAGCCATGCTCTGGCCTACTCATTGGACAGCCTGGCACTGGCCTGCTCATTAGGCAGCTTGGCCCTGACCTGCTCATTAGACAGCCTGGCCCTGGCCTGCTCATTTGACAGCCTGGCCCTGGCCTACTCATTAGACAGCCTGGCCCTGGCCTGCTCATTGGACAGCCTGGCCCCGGCCTGCTCATTGGACAGCCTGGCCCCGGCCTACTCATTAGACAGCCTGGCTCTGGCCTGCATATTAGACAGCCTGGCCTGCTCATTGGACAGCCTGGCCCTGGCCTGATCATTAGACAGCCTGGCCCTGGCCTGCTCATTGGACAGCCTGGCCCCTGCCCTGCTCATTAGACAGCCTGGCCCTGGCCTGCTCATTAGACAGCCTGGCCCTGGCCTACTCATTTGACAGCCGGGCCCTGGCCTGCTCATTGGACAGCCTGGCCCCTGCCTACTCATTAGACAGCCTGGCTCTGGCCTGCTCATTGGACAGCCTGGCCCTGGCCTACTCATTAGACAACCTGGCCCTGGCCTGCTCATTGGACAGCCTGGCCCCTGCCTACTCATTAGACAGCCTGGCTCTGGCCTGCTCATTGGACAGCCTGGCCCTGGCCTGCTCATTGGACATCCTGGCCCCGGCCTGCTCATTGGACAGCCTGGCCCCGGCCTGCTCATTGGACAGCCTGGCCCTGAACTGCTCATTAGACAGCCTGGCCCTGGCCTACTCATTGGACAGCCTGGCCCTGGCCTGCTCATTGGACAGCCTGGCCCTGGCCTACTCATTAGACAGCCTGTCCTGCTCATTGGACAGCCTGGCCCTGGCCTGCTCATTGGACAGCCTGGCCCCGGCCTACTCATTAGACAGCCTGGCTCTGGCCTGCTCATTGGACAGCCTGGCCCTGGCCTGATCATTAGACAGCCTGGCCCTGGCCTGCTCATTGGACAGCCTGGCCCCTGCCTACTCATTGGACAGCCTGGCCCTGGCCTGATCATTAGACAGCCTGGCCCTGGCCTACTCATTAGACAGCCTGTCCTGCTCATTGGACAGCCTGGCCCTGGCCTGCTCATTGGACAGCCTGGCTCTGGCCTGCTCATTGGACAGCCTGGCCCTGGCCTGATCATTGGACAGCCTGGCCCTGGCCTGCTCATTAGACAGCCTGGCCCTGGCCTGCTCTCTAGATAGCCTGGCCTGCTCATTGGACAGCCTGGCTCTGGCCTGCTCATTAGACAGCTTCGCCCTGCCCTGCTCATTAGACAGCCTGGCCCTGGCCTGCTCATTAGACAGCCTGGCCCTGGCCTACTCATTTGACAGCCGGCCCTGGCCTGCTCATTGGACAGCCTGGCCCCTGCCTACTCATTAGACAGCCTGGCTCTGGCCTGCTCATTGGACAGCCTGGCCCTGGACTACTCATTAGACAACCTGGCCCTGGCCTGCTCATTGGACAGCCTGGCCCCTGCCTACTCATTGGACGCCCTGGCCTTGGCCTGTTAATTGGACATCCTGGCCCCGGCCTGCTCATTGGACAGCCTGGCCCCGGCCTGCTCATTGGACAGCCTGGCCCCGGCCTACTCATTAGACAGCCTGGCCCCGGCCTACTCATTAGACAGCCTGGCCCTAGCCTGCTCATTGGACAGCTTGGCCCTAGCCTGCTCATTGAACAGCCTGGCCCGGGCCTTGGCCTGCTCATTAGACAGCCTGACCCTGGCATGCTCATTAGACAGCCTGGCGCGGCCTACTCATTAGACAGCCTGGCCCTGGCCTACTCATTAGACATCATTAGACAGCCTGGCCCTGGCCCGCTCATTGGACAGCCTGCTCTGGCCTGCTCATTGGACAGCCTGGCTCTGGCCTGCTCATTAGACAGCCTCGCTCTGGCCTGCTCATTACACAGCCTCGCCCTGCCCTACTCATTAGGCAGCCTGGCCCTGGCCCGCTCATTAGACATCCTGGCCCGGCCTGCTCATTAGACAGCCTGGCCCCAGCCTACTCATTAGACAGCCTAGCCCTGGCCTGCTCATTAGACAGCCTGGCCCTGACCTGCTCATTAGACTGCCTAGCCCCGGTCTGCTCATTGGAAAGCCTGGCCCCGGCCTACTCATTAGACAGTCTGGCTCTGGCCTGCGCATTAGACAGCCTGGCCCTGGCCTGCTCATTGGACAGCGTGGCCCTGGCCTGCTCATTAGACAGCCTGGCGTTGGCCTACTCATTAGACATCATTAGAGAGCTTGGCCCTGGCCTGCTTATTGAACAGCCTGGTCCTGTCCTGCTTGTTAGGCAGCCTGGCCCTGGCATGCTTGTTAGACAGCCTGGCTCTGGCCTGCTCATTGGACAGCCTGGCCCTGGCCTGCTCATTGGACAGCCTGGCCCCGGCCTACTCATTAGACAGCCTGGCCCCGGCCTACTCATTAGGCAGCCTGGCCCTGGCCTGCTCATTAGACAGCGTGGCCCTGGCCTGCTCGTTAGACAGCCTGGCTTGCTCATTAGACAGCCTGGCCTTGGCCTGCTCATTAGACAGCCTGGCCCCGGCCTGCTCATTAGACAGCCTGGCCCCGGCCTACTCATTGGACAGCCTGGCCCTGGCCTGCTTGTTAGACAGCCTGGCCCTGGACTGCTTGTTAGACAGCCTGGCCCTGGACTGCTCATTGGACAACCCGGACCTGGCCTGCTCATTAGACAGCCTGGCCCTGGCCTGCTCATTGGACAGCCTGGCCCTGGCCTGCTCATTGGACAGCCCTCCCCTGGCCTATCCATTAGACAGCCTGGCCTACTCATTGGACAGCCTGGCCCCGGCCTGCTCATTGGACAGCCTGGCCCCGGCCTGCTCATTAGACAGCCTGGCCCGGCCTGCTCATTAGACAGCCTGGCCCCGGCCTGCTCATTGGACAGCCTGGCCCCGGCCTACTCATTAGACAGCCTGGCCCCGGCCTACTCATTATACAGCCAGGCCCTAGCCTGCTCATTGGACAGCCTGGCCCTAGCCTGCTCATTGGACAGCCTGGCCCGGGCCTTGGCCTGCTTATTAGACAGCCTGACCCTGGCATGCTCATTAGATAGCCTGGCGCGGCCTACTCATTAGACAGCCTGGCCCTGGCCTGCTCATTGGACAGCCTGCTCTGGCCTGCTCATTGGACAGCCTGGCTCTGGCCTGCTCGTTAGACAGCCTGGCCCTGGCCTGCTCATTGAACAGCCTCGCCGTGGCCTGCTCATTAAACAGCCTCGGTCTGGCCTGCTCATTAGACAGCCTCGCCCTGCCCTGCTCATTAGACAGCCTCGCCCTGGCCTGCTCATTAGACAGCCTGGCCCGGCCTGCTCATTAGTCAGCCTGGCCCCAGCCTACTCATTAGACAGCCTGGCCCTGGCCTGCTCATTAGAAGCCTGGCCCCGGCCTACTCATTGGACAGCCTGGCCTGCTCGTTAGACAGCCTGGCCCTGGCCTACTGATTAGACCTCATTAGACAGCCTGGCACTGGCCTGCTCATTGTACAGCCTGGCTCTGGCCTGCTCTTTAGACAGCCTGGCCCTGGCCTGCTCATCTGACAGCCTGGCCCGGCCTGCTCATTAGAAAGCCTGGCCCCGGCCTACTCATTAGACAGCCTTGCCCTGGCCTACTCATTGGACATCCTGGCCCTGGCCTACTCATTAGACAGGCTGGCTCTGGCCTGCTGATTGGACAGCCTGGCCCTGGCCTGCTTATTGGACAGCCTGGCCCTGGCCTACTCATTAGAAAGCCTGGCCCTGGCATGCTCATTAGACAGCCTGGCGCTGGCATGCTCATTAGACAGCCTGGCGCTGGCCTACTCATTAGACATAATTAGACAGCCTGGCCCTGGCCTGCTCATTGGAAAGCCTGGCCCTGGCCTGCTCATTAGACAGTCTGGCCCTGGCCTGCTCATTAGACAGCCTGGCCCTTGCCTACTCATTGGACAGCCTGGCCCTGGCCTGCTCATTAGACAGCCTGGCCCTGGCCTGCTCATTAGACAGCCTGGCCCTAGCCTGCTCGTTATAGACAGCCTGGCTCTGGCCTGCTCGTTAGACAGCCAGGCCTGCTCATTGGACAGCCTGGCCCTGGCCTACTCATTAGACAGCCTGGCCCTGGCCTGCTCCTGGGACAGCCTGGCTTTGGCCTGCTCATTAGACAGCCTCGCCCTGCCCTGCTCATTAGACAGCCTGGCCTGCTCATTGGACAGCTTGGCCCTGGCCTGCTCATTAGACAGTCTGGCCCTGGCTTGCTCATTAAACAGCCTGGCCCTGGCCTGCTCATTGGACAGCCTGGCCCTGGCCTGCTCATTGGACAGCCTGGCCCTGGCCTTGGCCTACTCATTAGACAGCCTGACCCTGGCATGCTCATTAGACAGCCTGGCTCTGGCCTGCTCATTAGACAGCCTGGCCCTGGCCTGCTGATTGGACAGCCTGGCCCTGGCCTGTTCATTAGACAGCCTGGCCCTGGCCTACTCATTAGAAAGCCTGTCCCTGGCCTACTCATTGGACAGCCTGGCCCTGGCCTGCTCATTGGACAGCCTGGCCCCGGCCTACTCATTAGACGGCCTGGCTCTGGCCTGCTCATTAGACGGCCTGGCCCTGGCCTACTCATTAGACAGCCTGGCCCTGGCCTGCTCATTGGACAGCCTGGCCCTGGCCTACTCATTGGACAGCCTGGCACTGGCCTGTTCATTAGACAGCCTGGCCCTGGCCTACTCATTAGACAGCCTGGCCCTGGCCTGCTCATTGGACAGCCTGGCCCTGGCCTGCTCATCTGACAGCCTGGCCCGGCCTGCTCATTAGAAAGCCTGGCCCCGGCCTACTCATTAGACAGCCTTGCCCTGGCCTACTCATTGGACAGCCTGGCCCTGGCCTACTCATTAGAAAGCCTGTCCCTGGCCTACTCATTGGACAGCCTGGCCCTGGCCTGCTCATTGGACAGCCTGGCCCCGGCCTACTCATTAGACGGCCTGGCTCTGGCCTGCTCATTAGACGGCCTGGCCCTGGCCTACTCATTAGACAGCCTGGCCCTGGCCTGCTCATTGGACAGCCTGGCCCTAGCCTACTCATTGGACAGCCTGGCACTGGCCTGTTCATTAGACAGCCTGGCCCTGGCCTACTCATTAGACAGCCTGGCCCTGGCCTGCTCTTTAGACAGCCTAGCCCTGGCCTGCTCATCTGACAGCCTGGCCCGGCCTGCTCATTAGAAAGCCTGGCCCCGGCCTACTCATTAGACAGCCTTGCCCTGGCCTACTCATTGGACATCCTGGCCCTGGCCTACTCATTAGACAGGCTGGCTCTGGCCTGCTGATTGGACAGCCTGGCCCTGGCCTGCTTATTGGACAGCCTGGCCCTGGCCTACTCATCAGAAAGCCTGGCCCTGGCATGCTCATTAGACAGCCTGGCGCTGGCATGCTCATTAGACAGCCTGGTGCTGGCCTACTCATTAGACATAATTAGACAGCCTGGCCCTGGCCTGCTCATTGGAAAGCCTGGCCCTGGCCTGCTCATTAGACAGTCTGGCCCTGGCCTGCTCATTAGACAGCCTGGCCCTTGCCTACTCATTGGACAGCCTGGCCCTGGCCTGCTCATTAGACAGCCTGGCCCTGGCCTGCTCATTAGACAGCCTGGCCCTAGCCTGCTCGTTATAGACAGCCTGGCTCTGGCCTGCTCGTTAGACAGCCAGGCCTGCTCATTGGACAGCCTGGCCCTGGCCTACTCATTAGACAGCCTGGCCCTGGCCTGCTCCTGGGACAGCCTGGCTTTGGCCTGCTCATTAGACAGCCTCGCCCTGCCCTGCTCATTAGACAGCCTGGCCTGCTCATTGGACAGCTTGGCCCTGGCCTGCTCATTAGACAGTCTGGCCCTGGCTTGCTCATTTAACAGCCTGGCCCTGGCCTGCTCATTGGACAGCCTGGCCCTGGCCTGCTCATTGGACAGCCTGGCCCTGGCCTTGGCCTACTCATTAGACAGCCTGACCCTGGCATGCTCATTAGACAGCCTGGCTCTGGCCTGCTCATTAGACAGCCTGGCCCTGGCCTGCTGATTGGACAGCCTGGCCCTGGCCTGTTCATTAGACAGCCTGGCCCTGGCCTACTCATTAGAAAGCCTGTCCCTGGCCTACTCATTGGACAGCCTGGCCCTGGCCTGCTCATTGGACAGCCTGGCCCCGGCCTACTCATTAGACGGCCTGGCTCTGGCCTGCTCATTAGACGGCCTGGCCCTGGCCTACTCATTAGACAGCCTGGCCCTGGCCTGCTCATTGGACAGCCTGGCCCTGGCCTACTCATTGGACAGCCTGGCACTGGCCTGTTCATTAGACAGCCTGGCCCTGGCCTACTCATTAGACAGCCTGGCCCTGGCCTGCTCATTGGACAGCCTGGCCCTGGCCTACTCATTGGACAGCCTGGCCCTGGCCTGCTCATTGGACAGCCATGCTCTGGCCTACTCATTGGACAGCCTGGCACTGGCCTGCTCATTAGGCAGCTTGGCCCTGACCTGCTCATTAGACAGCCTGGCTCTGGCCTACTCATTGGACAGCCTGGCCTGCTCATTTGACAGCCTGGCCCTGGCCTACTCATTGGACAGCCTGGCCCCGGCCTGCTCATTGGACAGCCTGGCCCCGGCCTACTCATTAGACAGCCTGGCTCTGGCCTGCATATTAGACAGCCTGGCCTGCTCATTGGACAGCCTGGCCCTGGCCTGATCATTAGACAGCCTGGCCCTGGCCTGCTCATTGGACAGCCTGGCCCCTGCCCTGCTCATTAGACAGCCTGGCCCTGGCCTGCTTATTAGACAGCCTAGCCCTGGCCTACTCATTTGACAGCCGGGCCCTCGCCTGCTCATTGGACAGCCTGGCCCCTGCCTACTCATTAGACAGCCTGGCTCTGGCCTGCTCATTGGACAGCCTGGCCCTGGCCTACTCATTAGACAACCTGGCACTGGCCTGCTCATTGGACATCCTGGCCCCGGCCTGCTCATTGGACATCCTGGCCCCGGCCTGCTCATTGGACAGCCTGGCCCCGGCCTGCTCATTGGACAGCCTGGCCCCGGCCTACTCATTAGACAGCCTGGCCTTAGCCTGCTCATTGGACAGCTTGGCCCTGACCTGCTCATTAGACAGCCTGGCCCTGGCCTACTCATTGGACAGCCTGGCCCTGGCCTGCTCATTGGACAGCCTGGCCCTGGCCTACTCATTAGACAGCCTGTCCTGCTCATTGGACAGCCTGGCCCTGGCCTGCTCATTGGACAGCCTGGCCCCGGCCTACTCATTAGACAGCCTGGCTCTGGCCTGCTCATTGGACAGCCTGGCCCTGGCCTGATCATTAGACAGCCTGGCCCTGGCCTGCTCATTGGACAGCCTGGCCCCTGCCTACTCATTAGACAGCCTGGCCTGCTCATTAGACAGCCTGGCCCTGGCCTGCTCGCTAGATAGCCTGGCCTGCTCATTGGACAGCCTGGCTCTGGCCTGCTCATTAGACAGCTTCGCCCTGCCCTGCTCATTAGACAGCCTGGCCCTGGCCTGCTCATTAGACAGCCTGGCCCTGGCCTACTCATTTGACAGCCGGGCCCTGGCCTGCTCATTGGACAGCCTGGCGCTGGCCTACTCATTAGACAGCGTTGCCCTGGCCTACTCATTAGACATCATTAGACAGCTTGGCCCTGGCCTGCTCATTGGACAGCCTGGCCCTGGCCTGCTTGTTAGACAGCCTGGCTTTGGCCTGCTCATTGGACAGCCTGGCCCTGGCCTGCTCATTGGACAGCCTGGCCCTGGCCTACTCATTAGACAGCCTGGCTCTGGCCTGCTCATTAGACAGCCTGGCCCTGGCCTGCTCATTGGACAGTCTGGCCTGGCCTACTCATTAGACAGCCTGGCCCTGGCCTACTCATTAGACAGCCTGGCCCTGGCCTGCTCATTAGACAGGCTAACCCTGGCCTGCTCATTGGACAGCCTGGCGCTGGCGTACTCATTAGACAGCGTTGCCCTGACCTACTCATTAGACATCATTAGACAGCTTGGCCCTGGCCTGCTCATTGGACAGCCTGGCCCTGGCCTGCTTGTTAGACAGCCTGGCTTTGGCCTGCTCATTGGACAGCCTGGCCCTGGCCTGCTCATTGGACAGCCTGGCCCTGGCCTACTCATTAGACAGCCTGGCCCTGGCCTTGGCCTGCTCATTAAACAGACTGGCCTGGCCTGCTCATTAGACAGCCTGGCGCTGGCCTACTCATTAGACAGCCTGGCCCTGGCCTACTCATTAGACATCATTAGACAGCCTGGCACTCGCCTGCTCATTGGACAGCCTTGCTTTGGCCTGCTCTTTAGACTGCCTGACCCTGGCCTGCTCATCTGACAGCCTGGCCCCTGCCTACTCATTAGACAGCCTGGCTCTGGCCTGCTCATTGGACAGCCTGGCCCTGGCCTACTCATTGGACATCCTGGCCATGGCCTACTCATAAGACAGTCTGGCTCTGGCCTGCTCATTGGACAGCCTGGCCCTGGCCTGCTTATTGGACAGCCTGGCCCTGGCCTACTCATTAGAAATCCTGGCCCTGGCCTTGGCCTGCTCATTAGACAGCCTGACCCTGGCATTCTCATTAGACAGCCTGGCGCTGGCATGCTCATTAGACAGCCTGGCGCTAGCCTACTCATTAGACATAATTAGACAGCCTGGCCCTGGCCTGCTCATTGGACAGCCTGGCCCTGGCCTGCTCATTAGACAGCCTGGCCCTGGCCTGCTCATTAGACAGCCTGGTCCTGGCCTACTCATTGGACAGCCTGGCCCTGGCCTGCTCATTAGACAGCCTGGCCCTGGCCTGCTCATTAGACAGCCTGGCCCTAGCCTGCTCGTTATAGACAGCCTGGCTCTGGCCTGCTCGTTAGACAGCCTGGCATGCTCATTGGACAGCCTGGCCCTGGCCTACTCATTAGACAGCCTGGCCCTGGCCTGCTCCTGGGACAGCCTGGCTCTGGCCTGCTCATTAGACAGCCTCGCCCTGTCCTGCTCATTAGACAGCCTGGCCTGCTCATTGGACAGCTTGGCCCTGGCCTGCTCATTAGACAGTCTGGCCCTGGCTTGCTCATTAAACAGCCTGGCCCTGGCCTGCTCATTAGACAGCCTGGCCCTGGCCTGCTGATTGGACAGCCTGGCCCTGGCCTACTCATTAGACAGCCTGGCCCTGGCTTGCTCATTAAACAGCCTGACCCTGGCCTGCTCATTGGACAGCCTGGCCCTGGCCTGCTCATTGGACAGCCTGGCCCTGGCCTTGGCCTACTCATTAGACAGCCTGCCCCTCGCATGCTCATTAGACAGCCTGGCTCTGGCCTGCTCATTGGACAGCCTGTTCTGCTCATTGGACAGCCTGCCCCTGGCCTGCTCATTAGACAGCCTGGCCCTGGCCTGCTCATTAAACAGCCTGGCCCTGGCCTGCTCATTAGACAGCCTGGCCCTGGCCTGCTGATTGGACAGCCTGGCCCTGGCCTACTCATTAGACAGCCTGGCCCTGGCTTGCTCATTAAACAGCCTGACCCTGGCCTGCTCAT
Source organism: Ambystoma mexicanum (assembly GCF_040938575.1). Classification (NCBI taxonomy): domain Eukaryota; kingdom Metazoa; phylum Chordata; class Amphibia; order Caudata; family Ambystomatidae; genus Ambystoma; species Ambystoma mexicanum. Next base: position 1,465,788,143 of record NC_090931.1, on the reverse strand, counting down.
TGGACAGCCTGGCTCTGGCCTGCTCATTGGACAGCCTGGCCCTGGCCTTGGCCTACTCATTAGACAGCCTGACCCTGGCATGCTCATTAGACAGCCTGGCTCTGGCCTGCTCATTGGACAGCCTGGCCTGCTCATTGGACAGCCTGCCCCTGGCCTGCTCATTAGACAGCCTGGCCCTGGCCTGCTCATTAAACAGCCTGGCCCTGGCCTGCTCATTAGACAGCCTGGCCTGCTGATTGGACAGCCTGGCCCTGGCCTGTTCATTAGACAGCCTGGCCCTGGCCTACTCATTAGAAAGCCTGCCCTGGCCTACTCATTGGACAGCCTGGCCCTGGCCTGCTCATTGGACAGCCTGGCCCCGGCCTACTCATTAGACGGGCTGGCTCTGTTCTGCTCATTAGACAGCCTGGCCCTGGCCTACTCATTAGACAGCCTGGCCCTGGCCTGCTCATTGGACAGCCTGGCCCTGGCCTACTCATTGGACAGCCTGGCCCTGGCCTGTTCATTAGACAGCCTGGCACTGGCCTGCTCATTAGACAGCATGGCCCTGGCCTGCTCATTGGACAGCCTGGCCCTGGCCTGCTCATTGGACAGCCTGGCCCTGGCCTACTCATTGGACAGCCTGGCCCTGGCCTTGGCCTGCTCATTAGACAGCCTGACCCTGGCTTTCTCATTAGACATCCTGGCCCTGGCCTGCTCATTGGACAGCCTGGCCCTGGCCTGTTCATTGGACAGCCATGCTCTGGCCTACTCATTGGACAGCCTGGCACTGGCCTGCTCATTACGCAGCTTGGCCCTGACCTGCTCATTAGACAGCCTGGCCCTGGCCTACTCATCTGACAGCCTGGCCCTGGCCTGCTCATTGGACAGCCTGGCCCTGGCCTACTCATTAGACAGCCTGGCCCTAGCCTGCTCATTGGACAGCCTGGCCCTGGCCTGCTCATTGGACAGCCTGGCCCCGGCCTACTCATTAGACAGCCTGGCTCTGGCCTGCTCATTAGACAGCCTGGCCTGCTCATTGGGCAGCCTGGCCCTGGCCTGCTCATTAGACAGCCTGGCCCTGGCCTGCTCGTTAAACAGCCTGGCCTGCTCGTTAGACAGCCTGGCCTGCTCATTGGACAGCCTATCCCTGGCCTACTCATTAGACAGCCTGGCCTGCTCATTAGACAGCCTGGCCCTGGCCTGCTCGCTAGATAGCCTGGCCTGCTCATTGGACAGCCTGGCTCTGGCCTGCTCATTAGACAGATTTGCCCTACCCTGCTCATTAGACAGCCTGGCCCTGGCCTGCTCATTAGACAGCCTGACCCTGGCCTACTCATTGGACAGCCGGGCCCTGGCCTGCTCATTGGACAGCCTGGCCCCTGCCTACTCATTAGACAGCCTGGCTCTGGCCTGCTCATTGGACAGCCTGGCCCTGGCCTACTCATTAGACAACCTGGCCCTGGCCTGCTCATTGGATAGCCTGGCCCCTGCCTACTCATTAGACAGCCAGGCTCTGGCCTGCTCATTGGACAGTCTGGCCCTGGCCTACTCATTAGACAGCGTGGCCCTGGCCTACTCATTGGACGCCCTGGCCTTGGCCTGCTCATTAGACAGCCTGACCCTGGCTTACTCATTACACAGCCTGGGCCTGGCCTGCTCATTGGACAGCCTGGCCCTGGGCTACTCATTAGACAGCCTGGCCCCGGCCTACTCATTGGACATCCTGGCCCCGGCCTGCTCATTGGACAGCCTGGCCCCGGCCTGCTCATTGGACAGCCTGGCCCCGGCTTACTCATTAGACAGCCTGGCCCCGGCCTACTCATTAGACAGCCTGGCCCTAGCCTGCTCATTGGACAGATTGGCCCTAGCCTGCTCATTGAACAGCCTGGCCCGGGCCTTGGCCTGCTTATTAGACAGCCTGACCCTGGCATGCTCATTAGACAGCGTGGCGCGGCCTACTCATTGGACAGCCTGGCCCTGGCCTACTCATTAGACAGCCTGGCCCTGGCCTGCTCCTGGGACAGCCTGGCTCTGGCCTGCTCATTAGACAGCCTCGCCCTGCCCTGCTCATTAGACAGCCTGGCCTGCTCATTGGACAGCTTGGCCCTGGCCTGCTCATTAGACAGTCTGGTCCTGGCTTGCTCATTAAACAGCCTGGCCCTGGCCTGCTCATTAGACAGCCTGGCCCTGGCCTGCTGATTGGACAGCCTGGCCCTTGCCTACTCATTAGACATCCTGGCCCTGGCTTGCTCATTAAACAGCCTGGCCCTGGCCTGCTCATTGGACAGCCTGGCCCTGGCCTGCTCGTTGGACAGCCTGGCCCTGGTCTTGGCCTACTCATTAGACAGCCTGACCCAGGCATGCTCATTAGACAGCCTGGCTCTGGCCTGCTCATTGGACAGCCTGGCCTGCTCATTGGACAGCCTGCCACTGGCCTGCTTATTGGACAGCCTGGCCCCGGCCTACTCATTAGACGGCCTGGCTCTGGCCTGCTCATTAGACGGCCTGGCCTGCTCATTAGAAAGCCTGTCCCTGGCCTACTCATTGGACAGCCTGGCCCTGGCCTGCTTATTGGACAGCCTGGCCCCGGCCTACTCATTAGACGGCCTGGCTCTGGTCTGCTCATTAGACAGCTTGGCCTGGCCTACTCATTAGACAGCATGGCCCTGGCCTGCTCACTGGACAGCCTGGCCCTGGCCTACTCATTGGACAGCCTGGCCCTGGCCTGTTCATTGGACAGCCTGGCACTGGCCTATCCATTAGACAGCATGGCCCTGGCCTGCTCATTGGACAGCCTGGCCCTGGCCTGATCATTGGACAGCCTGGCCCTGGCCTACTCATTGGACAGCCTGGCCCTGGCCTTGGCCTGCTCATTAGACAGCCTGACGCTGGCTTACTCATTAGACAGCCTGGCCCTGGCCTGCTCATCGACAGCCTGGCCCTGGCCTGCTCATTGGACAGCCATGCTCTGGCCTACTCATTGGACAGCCTGGCCTGCTCATTAGGCAGCTTGGCCCTGACCTGCTCATTAGACAGCCTGTCCCTGGCCTACTCATCTGACAGCCTGGCCCTGGCCTGCTCATTGGACAGCCTGGCCCTGGCCTACTCATTAGACAGCCTGGCCCTGGCCTGCTCATTGGACAGCCTGGCCCTGGCCTGCTCATTGGACAGCCTGGCCCGGCCTGCTCATTAGACAGCCTGGCCCCAGCCTACTCATTAGACAGCCTAGCCCTGGCCTGCTCATTAGACAGCCTGGCCCTGACTTGCTCATTAGACAGCCTAGCCCCGGTCTGCTCATTGGAAAGCCTGGCCCCGGCCTACTCATTAGACAGCCTGGCTCTGGCCTGCTCATTAGACAGCCTGGCCCTGGCCTGCTCATTGGACAGCGTGGCCCTGGCCTGCTCATTAGACAGCCTAACCCTGGCCTGCTCATTGGACAGCCTGGCGCTGGCCTACTCATTAGACAGCCTTGCCCTGGCCTACTCAATAGACATCATTAGACAGCTTAGCCCTGGCCTGCTCATTGAACAGCCTGGTCCTGGCCTGCTTGTTAGACAGCCTGGCCCTGGCCTGCTTGTTAGACAGCCTGGCTCTGGCCTGCTCATTGGACAGCCTGGCCCTGGCCTGCTCATTGGACAGCCTGGCCCCGGCCTACTCATTAGGCAGCCTGGCCCTGGCCTGCTCATTAGACAGCCTGGCACTGGCCTGCTCGTTAGACAGCCTGGCCTGCTCGTTAGACAGCCTGGCCCTGGCCTGCTCATTAGACAGCCTGGCCCCGGCCTGCTCATTAGACAGCCTGGCCCAGGCCTACTCATTAGACAGCCTGGCCCTGGCCTGCTTGTTAGACAGCCTGGCCCTGGACTGCTTGTTAGACAGCCTGGCCCTGGACTGCTCATTGGACAACCTGGACGTGGCCTGCTCATTAGACAGCCTGGCCCTGGCCTGCTCATTAGACAGCCTGGCCCTGGCCTGCTTGTTAGACAGCCTGGCCCTGGACTGCTTGTTAGACAGCCTGGCCCTGGACTGCTCATTGGACAACCTGGACGTGGCCTGCTCATTAGACAGCCTGGCCCTGGCCTGCTCATTGGACAGCCTGGCCCTGGCCTGCTCATTGGACAGCCCTCCCCTGGCCTATTCATTAGACAGCCTGGCCCTGGCCTACTCATTGGACAGCCTGGCCCTGGCCTGCTCATTGGACAGCCTGGCCCTGGCCTGCTCATTAGACAGCCTGGCCCCGGCCTGCTCATTAGACAGCCTGGCCCCGGCCTGCTCATTGGACAGCCTGGCCCCGGGCCCATTGGACAGCCTGGCCCGGGCCTTGGCCTGCTCATTAGACAGCATGACCCTGACATGCTCATTAGATAGCCTGGCGCGGCCTACTCATTAGACAGCCTGGACCCGGCCTGCTCATTGGAAAGCCTGGCCCGGCCTACTCATTAGACAGTCTGGCCCTGGCCTGCTCATTAGACAGCCTAACCCTGGCCCGCTCATTGGACAGCCTGGCGCTGGCCTACTCATTACACAGCCTGGTGCTGGCCTACTCATTAGACAGCCTTGCCCTGGCCTACTCATTAAACATCATTAGACAGCTTGGCCCTGGCCTGCTCATTGGACAGCCTGGCCATGGCCTCCTCATTGGACAGCCTGGCTCTGGCCTACTCATTAGACAGCCTGGCTTTGGCCTGCTCATTAGACAGCCTGGCCCTGGCCTGCTCATTAGACAGCCTGGCCCGGCCTACTCATTAGACAACCTGGCCCTGGTCTACTCATTAGACAGCCTGGCTCTGGCCTGCTCATTAGACAGCCTGGCCCTGGCCTGCTCATTAGACAGCCTGGCCCGGCCTACTCATTAGACAGCCTGGCCCTGGCCTGCTCGTTAGACAGCCTGGCCTGCTCGTTAGACAGCTTGGCCCTGGCCTGCTTGTTAGACAGCCTGGCCCTGGCCTGCTCATTGGACAGCCTGGCCCTGGCCTACTCATTAGACAGCCTGGCTCTGGCCTGCTCATTAGACAGCCTGGCCCTGGCCTGCTCATTAGACAGCCTGGCCCGGCCTACTCATTAGGCAGCCTGGCCCTGGCCTGCTCATTAGACAGCCTGGCCTGCTCGTTAGACAGCCTGGCCTGCTTGTTAGACAGCCTGGCCTGCTCATTGGACAGCCTGACCCTGGCCTGCTTGTTAGACAGCCTGGCTTTGGCCTGCTCATTGGACAGCCTGGCCTGCTCATTGGACAGCCTTGCCTTGGCCTACTCATTAGACAGCCGGGCTCTGGCCTGCTCATTAGACAGCCTGGCCCTGGCCTGCTCATTAGACAGCCTGACACGGCCTACTCATTAGACAGCCTGGCCCTGGCCTGCTCATTAGAAAGCCTGGCCTGCTCGTAAGAAAGCCTGGCCTGCTCGTTAGACAGCCTGGCCGGCTCGTTAGACAGCCTGGCCTGCTCACTGGACAGCCTGGCCCTGGCCTGCTCATTAGACAGCCTGGCCCTGGCCTGCTCATTAAACAGCCTGGCCCTGGCCTGCTCATTAGACAGCCTGGTCCTGGCCTGCTGATTGGACAGCCTGGCACTGGCCTGTTCATTAGACAGCCTGGCCCTGGCCTACTCATTAGAAAGCCTGTCCCTGGCCTACTCATTGGACAGCCTGCCCCGGCCTGATTATTGGACAGCCTGGCCCCGGCCTTCTCATTAGACGGCCTGGCTCTGGCCTGCTCATTAGACAGCCTGGCCCTGGCCTACTCATTAGACAGCCTGGCCCTGGCCTGCTCATTGGACAGCCTGGCCCTGGCCTACTCATTGGACAGCCTGGCCCTGGCCTGTTCATTAGACAGCCTGGCCCTGGCCTACTCATTAGACAGCCTGGCCCTGGCCTGCTCATTGGACAGCCTGGCCCTGGCCTGCTCATTTGACAGCCTGGCCCTGGCCTACTCACTGGACAGCCTGGCCCTGGCCTTGGCCTGCTCATTAGACAGCCTGACCCTGGCTTACTCATTAGACAGCCTGGCCCTGGCCTGCTCGTTAGACAGCCTGGCCTGCTTGTTAGACAGCCTGGCCTGCTCATTGGACAGCCTGACCCTGGCCTGCTTGTTAGACAGCCTGGCTTTGGCCTGCTCATTGGACAGCCTGGCCCTGGCCTGCTCATTGGACAGCCTGGCCCTGGCCTACTCATTAGACAGCCTGGCTCTGGCCTGCTCATTAGACAGCCTGGCCCTGGCCTGCTCATTAGACAGCCTGGCACGGCCTACTCATTAGACAGCCTGGCCCTGGCCTGCTCGTTAGAAAGCCTGGCCTGCTCGTAAGAAAGCCTGGCCTGCTCGTTAGACAGCCTGGCCGGCTCGTTAGACAGCCTGGCCCTGGCCTGCTCATTGGACAGCCTGGCCCTGGCCTGCTCATTAGACAGCCTGGCCCTGGCCTGCTCATTAGACAGCCTGGCCCTGGCCTGCTGATTGGACAGCCTGGCCCTGGCCTGTTCATTAGACAGCCTGGCCCTGGCCTACTCATTAGAAAGCCTGTCCCTGGCCTACTCATTGGACAGTCTGGCCCCGGCCTGCTCATTGGACAGCCTGGCCCTGGCCTACTCATTAGACGGCCTGGCTCTAGCCTGCTCATTAGACAGCCTGGCCCTGGCCTACTCATTAGACAGCCTGGCCCTGGCCTGCTCGTTGGACAGCCTGGCCCTGGCCTACTCATTGGACAGCCTGGCCCTGGCCTACTCATTAGACAGCCTGGCCCTGGCCTGCTCATTGGACAGCCTGGCTCTGTCCTACTCACTGGACAGCCTGGCCCTGGCCATGGCCTGCTCATTAGACAGCCTGACCCTGGCTTACTCATTAGACAGCCTGGCCCTGGCCTGCTCATTGGACAGCCTGGCCGTGGCCTGCTCATTGGACAGCCCTGCTCTGGCCTACTCATTGGACAGCCTGGCACTGGCCTGCTCATTGGACAACCTGGCCCTGGCCTGCTCATTGGACAGCCTGGCCCTGGCCTACGCATTAGACAGCCTGGCCCTGGCCTGCTCATTGGACAGCCTAGCCCCGGCCTGCTCATTGGACAGCCTGGCACGGCCTACTCATTAGACAGCCTGGCCCTGTCCTGCTCGTTAGAAAGCCTGGCCTGCTCGTAAGAAAGCCTGGCCTGCTCGTTAGAGAGCCTGGCCGGCTCGTTAGACAGCCTGGCCTGCTCATTGGACAGCCTGGCCCTGGCCTGCTCATTAGACAGCCTGGCCTTGGCCTACTCATTAGACAGCCTGACCCTGGCATGCTCATTAGACAGCCTGGCGCTAGCCTGCTCATTGGACAGCTTGGCCCTAGCCTGCTCATTGAACAGCCTGGCCCGGGCCTTGGCCTGCTCATTAGACAGCCTGACCCTGGCATGCTCATTAGACAGCCTGGCGCGGCCTACTTATTAGCCAGCCTGGCCCTGGCCTACTCATTAGACATCATTAGACAGCCTGGCCCTGGACCGCTCATTGGACAGCCTGCTCTGGCCTGCTCATTGGAAAGCCTGGCTCTGGCCTGCTCGTTAGACAGCCTGGCCGTGGCCTGCTCATTGAACAGGCTTGCCGTGGCATGCTCATTAGACAGCCTCGCTATGGCCTGCTCATTAGACAGCCTCGCCCTGCCCTGCTCATTAGACAGTCTGGCCCTGGCCTGCTCATTAGACAGCCTGGCCCTGGCCTGCTCATTGGACAGCCTTGCCCTGGCCTGCTCATTGGACAGCCCTGCTCTGGCCTATTCATTAGACAGCCTGGCCCTGCCTACTCATTGGACAGCCTGGCCCTGGCCTGCTCATTGGACAGCCTGGCCCTGGCCTGCTCATTAGACAGCCTGGCCCTGGCCTGCTCATTAGACAGCCTGGCCCTGGCCTGCTCATTAGACAGCCTGGCCCCGGCCTGCTCATTGGACAGCCTGGCCCCGGCCTGCTCATTGGACAGCCTGGCCCCGGCCTACTCATTATACAGCCTGGCCCTAGCCTGCTCATTGGACAGCCTGGCCCGGGCCTTGGCCTGATCATTAGACAGCCTGACCCTGGCATGCTCATTGGACAGCCTGGCTCTGGCCTGCTCGTTAGACAGCCTGACCCTGGCCTGCTCATTGAACAGCCTTGCCGTTGCCTGCTCATTAGACAGCCTCCCTCTGGCCTGCTCATTAGACAGCCTCGCCCTGCCCTGCTCATTAGACAGCCTCGCCCTGGCCTGCTCATTAGACAGCCTGGCACGGCCTACTCATTAGACAGCCTGGCCCTGGCCTGCTCGTTAGAAAGCCTGGCCTGCTCGTAAGAAAGCCTGGCCTGCTCGTTAGACAGCCTGGCCGGCTCGTTAGACAGCCTGGCCTGCTCATTGGACAGCCTGGCCCTGGCCTGCTCATTAGACAGCCTGGCCCTGGCCTGCTCATTAAATAGCCTGGCCCTGGCCTGCTCATTAGACAGCCTGGCACTGGCCTGCTCATTAGACAGCCTGGCTCTGGTCTGCTCATTAGACAGCCTGGCCCTGGCCTGCTCATTAGACAGCCTGGCCCGGCCTACTCATTAGACAGCCTGGCCCTGGCCTGCTCGTTAGACAGCCTGGCCTGCTCGTTAGACAGCTTGGCCCTGGCCTGCTTGTTAGACAGCCTGGCCCTGGCCTGCTCATTGGACAGCCTGGCCCTGGCCTACCCATTAGACAGCCTGGCTCTGGCCTGCTCATTAGACAGCCTGGCCCTGGCCTGCTCATTAGACAGCCTGGCCCGGCCTACTCATTAGGCAGCCTGGCCCTGCCCTGCTCATTAGACAGCCTGGCCTGCTCGTTAGACAGCCTGGCCTGCTTGTAGACAGCCTGGCCTGCTCATTGGACAGCCTGACCCTGGCCTGCTTGTTAGACAGCCTGGCTATGGCCTGCTCATTGGACAGCCTGGCCCTGGCCTGCTCATTGGACAGCCTTGCCTTGGCCTACTCATTAGAGAGCCAGACTCTGGCCTGCTCATTAGACAGCCTGGCCCTGGCCTGCTCATTAGACAGCCTGACACGGCCTACTCATTAGACAGCCTGGCCCTGGCCTGCTCATTAGAAAGCCTGGCCTGCTCGTAAGAAAGCCTGGCCTGCTCGTTAGACAGCCTGGCCGGCTCGTTAGACAGCCTGGCCTGCTCATTGGACAGCCTGGCCCTGGCCTGCTCATTAGACAGCCTGGCCCTGGCCTGCTCATTAAACAGCCTGGCCCTGGCCTGCTCATTAGACAGCCTGGTCCTGGCCTGCTGATTGGACAGCCTGGCCCTGGCCTGTTCATTAGACAGCCTGGCCCTGGCCTACTCATTAGAAAGCCTGTCCCTGGCCTACTCATTGGACAGCCTGCCCCGGCCTGATCATTGGACAGCCTGGCCCCGGCCTACTCATTAGACGGCCTGGCTCTGGCCTGCTCATTAGACGGCCTGGCCCTGGCCTACTCATTAGACAGCCTGGCCCTGGCCTGCTCATTAGACAGCCTGGCCCAGGCCTGCTCGTTAGACAGCCTGGCCTGCTCATTGGACAGCCTGACCCTGGCATGCTCATTAGATAGCCTGGCGCGGCCTACTCATTAGACAGCCTGGCGCTGGCCTGCTCATTGGACAGCCTGGCCCTGGCCTGCTCATTGGACAGCCTGCTCTGGCCTTCTCATTGGACAGCCTGGCTCTGGCCTGCTTGTTAGACAGCCTGACCCTGGCCTGCTCATTGAACAGCCTTGCCGTTGCCTGCTCATTAGACAGCCTCCCTCTGGCCTGCTCATTAGACAGCCTCGCCCTGCCCTGCTCATTAGACAGCCTCGCCCTGGCCTGCTCATTAGACAGCCTGGTACGGCCTACTCATTAGACAGCCTGGCCCTGGCCTGCTCGTTAGAAAGCCTGGCCTGCTCGTAAGAAAGCCTGGCCTGCTCGTTAGACAGCCTGGCCGGCTCGTTAGACAGCCTGGCCTGCTCATTGGACAGCCTGGCCTGCTCATTAGACAGCCTGGCCCTGGCCTGCTCATTAAATAGCCTGGCCCTGGCCTGCTCATTAGACAGCCTGGCCCTGGACCGCTCATTAGACAGCCTGGCTTTGGCCTGCTCATTAGACAGCCTGGCCCTGGCCTGCTCATTAGACAGCCTGGCCGGGCCTACTCATTAGACAGCCTGGCCCTGGCCTGCTCGTTAGACAGCCTGGCCTGCTCGTTAGACAGCTTGGCCCTGGCCTGCTTGTTAGACAGCCTGGCCCTGGCCTGCTCATTGGACAGCCTGGCCCTGGCCTACTCATTAGACAGCCTGGCTCTGGCCTGCTCATTAGACAGCCTGGCCCTGGCCTGCTCATTAGACAGCCTGGCCCGGCCTACTCATTAGGCAGCCTGGCCCTGGCCTGCTCATTAGACAGCCTGGCCTGCTCGTTAGACAGCCTGGCCTGCTTGTTAGACAGCCTGGCCTGCTCATTGGACAGCCTGACCCTGGCCTGCTTGTTAGACAGCCTGGCTTTGGCCTGCTCATTGGACAGCCTGGCCCTGGCCTGCTCATTGGACAGCCTTGCCTTGGCCTACTCATTAGACAGCCAGGCTCTGGCCTGCTCATTAGACAGCCTGGCCCTGGCCTGCTCATTAGAAAGCCTGGCCTGCTCGTAAGAAAGCCTGGCCTGGCCCGGCGCGGCGGGCTTCCTTCACGGCCTATGCCCCCCTCCAAGGTCCGTTTCATTTTAGAGTCCTTGGATGCAAATGTTACTTTGCCAGTCACAATTGGCCCTGTTGGCCTGGGGTGGGGTTACACCCACAATGTTTCCCACCCCTCTAGTTAAAAAGTTGGCCTCCCGTTGGGGGCCCCTGTTAAAATTGCAAGTGCGGTACAGACCACTTCTACACCCTCTTCACGATGGCAGCTAATGGACAACCTGGAGTCCCCCCTCCATACCCCAAGCAAGGGATCTCTAGCTCCCCGATCCCGGAACACCAGACGCTGAGATGCCTTTCCTGGAATGTTAACGGACTCAACTCTCCCCCCAAGCGCAAATCGATTCTCCAGAAGCTACAAGATGAGGAGGCCGGTGTGGTGTTCCTTCAAGAGACTCATCTCCTCCCGGCAGACTTTGGCCGGCTCCGTTCTAGCATGTATCCACGCCAGTTCTTCGCCTCAGGGAACTCCAAAAGGGGGGGCACAGCAATTTTGTTTCGGAAGGACCTGCGCCCCCAGATTTTGGACTCCATGATGTGCCCGGAGGGCCGCTTCGTGGCCATCAAGTACCTCCTGCTGGGGGACCTCTATACCTTGGTATCGGCATATGCACCCAACTCGGGACAGGCAACTTTCTATGATTCCCTGGGCTCCTCCCTCTTAAGTTTTGCGGAAGGTCAGACAATAATCGGAGGGGACTTCAATGGGGTTCCAGACCCCACTAAGGACAAATCCAACCCCCCTGCCCTTGGCGAGTTCGGTCAGGCCCTCAGTCTGCTGCGGCTCTTCAGAACCCTGGAGGTGGTGGACACATGGCGGGTGCTTCACCCCACCGAGAAAGACTACTCTTTCTTCTCGGGCGTTCACAGAACTTATTCCAGAATCGACCTCCTTCTATCTTCTCCCCAAACTCTCGCCCTCGCTAATGAGGTGTCGATAGGCCAGCGAATTTTGTCGGACCATGCTCCGATAATAATGGAACTAAGCATTCAGAACACCCACGCCAAGGCGGCACGCAGATGGGCGCTCTATGACCCAATCCTCAATGATATGTCAATCAGAGACAATATAACCACCACCATCAAGAACTTCTTTGAGGAGAACCCAGCCGCAGACACCTCCCTAGCCAATAACTGGGATACAATGAAGGCTGTAGTTAGGGGATCCTTGATAGCTCAAGGCGTAGCTTACCATCGAAACCGGAAACAAGTCCGGCTATCCCTGGAAGAGGACTTGCGAGCAGCTGAGGAAGCCCAGAAAAAGAGGGGCTGGTCTCCTAAGATACAGAGAGCGCTTCGCTCGGCCAGGAAGAAACTGGAGGCCCACTATGCAGAACACACTGCGCAACTTTTGGCGAAGACCAAACAATTCTACTATGCTAAAAGTAACAAGGCCAACAAATTGCTGGTGGCCAAGCTGGCTAAAACAAGACGGACCAACACGATCATAGGGCTCCGGGACCCACAGGGGGTGATACATCACTCCGAACAGACGAAACTACAACTAGCCTCGGACCACTTAACCCAGGTCATGACAGCACCCCCCCGAGATCGGTCGAAGCAGGAGGCATACCTGCGGAACGCAGCCCTAACGCGTCTCCCGGACTCCACACGAGAGCAGTTGGAAGCCCCAATAACAGATGAAGAAGTTGACGGAGCCATCAAGGCCCTCAAATCGCGGGCCCCGGGCCCAGACGGATTCTCCCCGAGGTTCTATAAGATATTTAAGCTCCAGCTTATCCCCCACATGGTGGCCCTTTTCAACTCCTTCCAGGTCTCGGGATCTGTAACCCCCACAATGCAAGAGTCGGTGACGGTCCTCCTTCCTAAGCCGGGGAAAGACCCGAGAGACCCGGCGTCATACAGACCCATCGCCTTATTGAACATCGACGCCAACTTGTACTCGAAGATTTTGGCTAACCGCCTGGCACTTATCCTCCCGGAAATAATCCACCCTGACCAAACAGGCTTCATCCTTCACCGAGCAGCAGGGGACAACATTCGGCGGACCCTGAACCTAGTGAACATCGCCCACCGCGACTCCCAGGGCCTTGCCTTAATGGCCCTGGACGCAACCAAAGCTTTTGACAGAGTCGATTGGTCCTACTTGGAATGCACCCTGGAAGCATTTGGGTTCGGCCCCACAGCCCGAGCCATGATCCTGGCGAACTACAAGCAGCCTAAAACTATCCTCAGGATCAATGGCGCCCACTCAGCCCCGATACCTCTGTCTTGTGGGACAAGGCAGGGCTGCCCGCTGTCACCCCTACTCTTCGCCCTCACAATGGAGCCCTTCGCCCAGAAGATCAGGCGGAATGAATCCATTAAGGGACTTCAGGTGGGCCCGTCCCACCACAAAATCGCTCTTTACGCGGACGATGTACTATTGACACTCACGGAAGCCAGTACCTCAGCAAAACACGCCCTGGACGAAATAAAGGAATTGGGGGAGGTCACCGGCTTTACTGTCAACTTCGCCAAATCAGTGGCCCTAGGAATCGGCCTCCACCCAGAGGAAAAGGAGGCGTTAACGGGTCTGAGCCCGATTGAATGGCGGGACCACTCGATCCCCTATCTAGGAGTTTTCATCCCAGCAAACCCAAAGGAGACCTATCAAGCGAACTTTCCCAAACTGATCAAGGAGCTGGAGGGAGACCTGAAGCGTTGGACCACGCAGGAGATCTCACTAATGGGCCGGATCACAGCTGTCAAAATGAACTTGCTCCCTAGGTTTCTCTATGCCTGCTCATCCCTATCGGTGCCCTTCCCGACCCGGATCCTTCACGACCTACAGAGGAAGATATCGAAATTCATATGGAAAGGCAAAAAGGCCAGGATCCCCCACAAGACCCTGATTGGTAACGCCAGGCTGGGAGGCCTGGGGGTCCCGGACCTGCAGGCCTATAGGGCAGCGGCGCAACTGTCACACCTACACGCCTGGCAGTCGAGCACAGCCCGCCCCAGATGGGTGGAACTGGAGCAAGCCCAGCTCCCGCTCCCCCTCCGGTTCCTCCCTCACATCCAACCCCCTCTCAGGGCGCGCTGGAAGGACATCCTACTGACAACAAAGCAGACCCTAAGCTCCTGGGATTGGGCTCTAAAGCAGAAGGGAATCCCGAGGGGCCGAGGCCCCCTTTCACCGATCTTTCACAATCCCGACTTCTCCCCGGGATCTCGCCCCCGCAACTTCCAGAATTGGATAGACGGGGGCCTTGAAACCCTGGGGCAGATGTACTCCGAAGGCGGACCCCGGACCTTCGAACAGTGCAAGGAAACTTTTCGGCTTCAAGAGAGGGACAGGTTCACATACTGCCAGCTCCGCCACTGGTGTTCACACCCCCAGACCCTCCAGGCGGCAACCCGCCCCCCGACTCCACTGGAGCTAACCCTCGCGGATCTGCCGGCTAGAGGAAGAACTTCAGCCATATATAGATGCTTCTCGGGGGACTTTCTGGCGGCAAAAACTCGATCTATGGCTCAGTGGGAGGCGGACCTAGGCCATCCGTTCGATGACCAAACCTGGGTAGACATATGGTCCCGCACCCACTCCTCCTCCACCTGCGTCACCAACAAAGAATGTGCATATAAACTTACCTTGCGCTGGTATTACCCCCCTCTCAGACTCCACCACATGAATCCGCAAATGGACCCCGCCTGCTGGAGAGGCTGCAGTCAACCAGGCTCTTACTTCCACATGTGGTGGACATGCCCCAAGATCCAGCAATTCTGGACCAGGTGTCTCTCAGTCATCGAGCAAGTCACCGGCTCCGCCCTCCCACTGGACCCTGAGACAGTCCTACTGGGGATCCCGGTCCCCGGAATCTACCCCCGCTCCGGCAACAGGGCTAAGCTCCTCACACAATGCCTCTTGGCGGGCAAGACAGTTCTGGCCCGTTTCTGGAAGTCGCAAGACGGCCCTTGCCTGGCCCACTGGTGGGGAAAATTGTGGGACATTTTAATAGCGGAAAAGGTCACCGCTGCGAGAGCGGGGACTCTGCACCGCTTCCAGAATGTATGGGCTCCAGTGCTGGACTATGATCAGCGATTTCCTGCAATGACGTTCAAGCCAATCAACGCCCGTTGGGCCCTGGGGGACCTGGAGAGTACACACCAGGCGGGGGTGATAGACTGAATCTCTGGCCCGGGAAAACCGGAATGATGGGGGAAAGGGACACAAAGCCAGAATCTTTTCTTTGCAATGTTATACTGCCACCCGATACTGTTTGTAACCTATACTGCCTTGCTATAAATAAACACATTTAAAAAAAAAAAAAGAAAGCCTGGCCTGCTCGTTAGACAGCCTGGCCGGCTCGTTAGACAGCCTGGCCTGCTCATTGGACAGCCTGGCCCTGGCCTGCTCATTAGACAGCCTGGCCCTGGCCTGCTCATTAAACAGCCTGGCCCTGGCCTGCTCATTAGACAGCCTGGTCCTGGCCTGCTGATTGGACAGCCTGGCCCTGGCCTGTTCATTAGACAGCCTGGCCTTGGCCTACTCATTAGAAAGCCTGTCCCTGGCCTACTCATTGGACAGCCTGCCCCGGCCTGATCATTGGACAGCCTGGCCCCGGCCTACTCATTAGACGGCCTGGCTCTGGCCTGCTCATTAGAAGCCTGGCCCTGGCCTACTCATTAGACAGCCTGGCCCTGGCCTGCTCATTAGACAGCCTGGCCCTGGCCTGCTCATTAGACAGCCTGGCCCGGCCTACTCATTAGACAGCCTGGCCCTGGCCTGCTCGTTAGACAGCCTGGCCTGCTCGTTAGACAGCTTGGCCCTGGCCTGCTTGTTAGACAGCCTGGCCCTGGCCTGCTCATTGGACAGCCTGGCCCTGGCCTACTCATTAGACAGCCTGGCTCTGGCCTGCTCATTAGACAGCCTGGCCCTGGCCTGCTCATTAGACAGCCTGGCCCGGCCTACTCATTAGGCAGCCTGGCCCTGGCCTGCTCATTAGACAGCCTGGCCTGCTCGTTAGACAGCCTGGCCTGCTTGTTAGACAGCCTGGCCTGCTCATTGGACAGCCTGACCCTGGCCTGCTTGTTAGACAGCCTGGCTTTGGCCTGCTCATTGGACAGCCTGGCCCTGGCCTGCTCATTGGACAGCCTTGCCTTGGCCTGCTCATTGGACAGCCTTGCCTTGGCCTACTCATTAGACAGCCAGGCTCTGGCCTGCTCATTAGACAGCCTGGCCCTGGCCTGCTCATTAGACAGCCTGACACGGCCTACTCATTAGACAGCCTGGCCCTGGCCTGCTCGCTAGAAAGCCTGGCCTGCTCGTAAGAAAGCCTGGCCTGCTCGTTAGACAGCCTGGCCGGCTCGTTAGACAGCCTGGCCTGCTCATTGGACAGCCTGGCCCTGGCCTGCTCATTAGACAGCCTGGCCCTGGCCTGCTCATTAAACAGCCTGGCCCTGGCCCGCTCATTAGACAGCCTGGCCCCGGCCTGCTGATTGGACAGCCTGGCCGTGGCCTGTTCATTAGACAGCCTGGCCCTGGCCTACTCATTAGAAAGCCTGTCCCTGGCCTACTCATTGGACAGCCTGGCCCCGGCCTGCTCATTGGACAGCCTGGCCCTGGCCTACTCATTAGACGGCCTGGCTCTAGCCTGCTCATTAGACAGCCTGGCCCTGGCCTACTCATTAGACAGCCTGGCCCTGGCCTGCTCATTGGACAGCCTGGCCCTGGCCTACTCATTGGACAGCCTGGCCCTGGCCTGTGCATTAGACAGCCTGGCCCTGGCCTACTCATTGGACAGCCTGGCCCTGGCCTGCTCATTGGACAGCCTGGCCCTGGCCTGCTCATTGGACAGCCTGGCCCTGGCCTGCTCATTGGACAGCCCTGCTCTGGCCTACTCATTGGACAGCCTGGCACTGGCCTGCTCATTGGACAACCTGGACCTGGCCTGCTCATTGGACAGCCTGGCCCTGGCCTACGCATTAGACAGCCTGGCCCTGGCCTGCTCATTGGACAGCCTAGCCCCGGCCTGCTCATTGGACAGCCTGGCACGGCCTACTCATTAGACAGCCTGGCCCTGTCCTGCTCGTTAGAAAGCCTGGCCTGCTCGTAAGAAAGCCTGGCCTGCTCGTTAGAGAGCCTGGCCGGCTCGTTAGACAGCCTGGCCTGCTCATTGGACAGCCTGGCCCTGGCCTGCTCATTAGACAGCCTGGCCCTGGCCTTGGCCTACTCATTAGACAGCCTGACCCTGGCATGCTCATTAGACAGCCTGGCGCTAGCCTGCTCATTGGACAGCTTGGCCCTAGCCTGCTCATTGAACAGCCTGGCCCGGGCCTCGGCCTGCTCATTAGACAGCCTGACCCTGGCATGCTCATTAGACAGCCTGGCGCGGCCTACTCATTAGACAGCCTGGCCCTGGCCTACTCATTAGACATCATTAGACAGCCTGGCCCTGGCCCGCTCATTGGACAGCCTGCTCTGGCCTGCTCATTGGAAAGCCTGGCTCTGGCCTGCTCGTTAGACAGCCTGGCCGTGGCCTGCTCATTGAACAGCCTTGCCGTGGCCTGCTCATTAGACAGCCTCGCTCTGGCCTGCTCATTAGACAGCCTCGCCCTGCCCTGCTCATTAGACAGTCTGGCCCTGGCCTGCTCATTAGACAGCCTGGCCCTGGCCTGCTCATTGGACAGCCTTGCCCTGGCCTGCTCATTGGACAGCCCTGCTCTGGCCTATTCATTAGACAGCCTGGCCCTGGCCTACTCATTGGACAGCCTGGCCCTGGCCTGCTCATTGGACAGCCTGGCCCTGGCCTGCTCATTAGACAGCCTGGCCCTGGCCTGCTCATTAGACAGCCTGGCCCTGGCCTGCTCATTAGACAGCCTGGCCCCGGCCTGCTCATTGGACAGCCTGGCCCCGGCCTACTCATTATACAGCCTGGCCCTAGCCTGCTCATTGGACAGCCTGGCCCGGGCCTTGGCCTGCTCATTAGACAGCCTGACCCTGGCATGCTCATTAGATAGCCTGGCGCGGCCTACTCATTAGACAGCCTGGCCCTGGCCTGCTCATTGGACAGCCTGGCCCTGGCCTGCTCATTGGACAGCCTGCTCTGGCCTACTCATTGGACAGCCTGGCTCTGGCCTGCTCGTTAGACAGCCTGACCCTGGCCTGCTCATTGAACAGCCTTGACGTTGCCTGCTCATTAGACAGCCTCCCTCTGGCCTGCTCATTAGACAGCCTCGCCCTGCCCTGCTCATTAGACAGCCTCGCCCTGGCCTGCTCATTAGACAGCCTGGCCCGGCCTGCTCATTAGACAGCCTGGCCCCAGCCTACTCATTAGACAGCCTGACCCCGGCCTGCTCATTAGACAGCCTGGCCCCGGCCTGCTCATTGGAAAGCCTGGCCCGGCCTACTCATTAGACAGTCTGGCCCTGGCCTGCTCATTAGACAGCCTAACCCTGGCCCGCTCATTGGACAGCCTGGCGCTGGCCTACTCATTACACAGCCTGGTGCTGGCCTACTCATTAGACAGCCTTGCCCTGGCCTACTCATTAAACATCATTAGACAGCTTGGCCCTGGCCTGCTCATTGGACAGCCTGGCCATGGCCTCCTCATTGGACAGCCTGGCTCTGGCCTACTCATTAGACAGCCTGGCTTTGGCCTGCTCATTAGACAGCCTGGCCCTGGCCTGCTCATTAGACAGCCTGGCCCGGCCTACTCATTAGACAACCTGGCCCTGGCCTACTCATTAGACAGCCTGGCTCTGGCCTGCTCATTAGACAGCCTGGCCCTGGCCTGCTCATTAGACAGCCTGGCCCGGCCTACTCATTAGACAGCCTGGCCCTGGCCTGCTCGTTAGACAGCCTGGCCTGCTCGTTAGACAGCTTGGCCCTGGCCTGCTTGTTAGACAGCCTGGCCCTGGCCTGCTCATTGGACAGCCTGGCCCTGGCCTACTCATTAGACAGCCTGGCTCTGGCCTGCTCATTAGACAGCCTGGCCCTGGCCTGCTCATTAGACAGCCTGGCCCGGCCTACTCATTAGGCAGCCTGGCCCTGGCCTGCTCATTAGACAGCCTGGCCTGCTCGTTAGACAGCCTGGCCTGCTTGTTAGACAGCCTGGCCTGCTCATTGGACAGCCTGACCCTGGCCTGCTTGTTAGACAGCCTGGCTTTGGCCTGCTCATTGGACAGCCTGGCCCTGGCCTGCTCATTGGACAGCCTTGCCTTGGCCTACTCATTAGACAGCCAGGCTCTGGCCTGCTCATTAGACAGCCTGGCCCTGGCCTGCTCATTAGACAGCCTGACACGGCCTACTCATTAGACAGCCTGGCCCTGGCCTGCTCATTACAAAGCCTGGCCTGCTCGTACGAAAGCCTGGCCTGCTCGTTAGACAGCCTGGCCGGCTCGTTAGACAGCCTGGCCTGCTCATTGGACAGCCTGGCCCTGGCCTGCTCATTAGACAGCCTGGCCCAAGCCTTCTCATTAAACAGCCTGGCCCTGGCCAGCTCATTAGACAGCCTGGTCCTGGCCTGCTCATTGGACAGCCTGGCCCTGGCCTGTTCATTAGACAGCCTGGCCCTGGCCTACTCATTAGAAAGCCTGTCCCTGGCCTACTCATTGGACAGCCTGCCCCGGCCTGATCATTGGACAGCCTGGCCCCGGCCTACTCATTCGACGGCCTGGCTCTGGCCTGCTCATTAGACAGCCTGGCCCTGGCCTACTCATTAGACAGCCTGGCCCTGGCCTGCTCATTGGACAGCCTGGCCCTGGCCTACTCATTGGACAGCCTGGCCCTGGCCTGTTCATTAGACAGCCTGGCCCTGGCCTGCTCGTTAGACAGCCTGGCCTGCTTGTTAGACAGCCTGGCCTGCTCATTGGACAGCCTGACCCTGGCCTGCTTGTTAGACAGCCTGGCTTTGGCCTGCTCATTGGACAGCCTGGCCCTGGCCTGCTCATTGGACAGCCTGGCCCTGGCCTACTCATTAGACAGCCTGGCTCTGGCCTGCTCATTAGACAGCCTGGCCCTGGCCTGCTCATTAGACAGCCTGGCACGGCCTACTCATTAGACAGCCTGGCCCTGGCCTGCTCGTTAGAAAGCCTGGCCTGCTCGTAAGAAAGCCTGGCCTGCTCGTTAGACAGCCTGGCCGGCTCGTTAGACAGCCTGGCCTGCTCATTGGACAGCCTGGCCCTGGCCTGCTCATTAGACAGCCTGGCCCTGGCCTGCTCATTAAATAGCCTGGCCCTGGCCTGCTCATTAGACAGCCTGGCCCTGGCCTGCTGATTGGACAGCCTGGCCCTGGCCTGTTCATTAGACAGCCTGGCCCTGGCCTACTCATTAGAAAGCCTGTCCCTGGCCTACTCATTGGACAGCCTGGCCCCGGCCTGCTCATTGGACAGCCTGGCCCCGGCCTACTCATTAGACGGCCTGGCTCTAGCCTGCTCATTAGACAGCCTGGCCCTGGCCTACTCATTAGACAGCCTGGCACTGGCCTGCTCATTGGACAGCCTGGCCCTGGCCTACTCATTGGACAGCCTGGCACTGGCCTGTTCATTAGACAGCCTGGCCCTGGCCTACTCATTGGACAGCCTGGCCCTGGCCTGCTCATTGGACAGCCTGGCCCTGGCCTGCTCATTGGACAGCCTGGCCCTGTCCTACTCACTGGACAGCCTGGCCCTGGCCTTGGCCTGCTCATTAGACAGCCTGACCCTGGCTTACTCATTAGACAGCCTGGCCCTGGCCTGCTCATTGGACAGCCTGGCCCTGGCCTGCTCATTGGACAGCCCTGCTCTGGCCTACTCATTGGACAGCCTGGCACTGGCTTGCTCATTGGACAACCTGGCCCTGGCCTGCTCATTGGACAGCCTGGCCCTGGCCTACGCATTAGACAGCCTGGCCCTGGCCTGCTCATTGGACAGCCTAGCCCCGGCCTGCTCATTGGACAGCCTGGCCCCGGCCTACTCATTGGACAGCCTGGCCTGCTCGTTAGACAGCCTGGCCTGCTCATTGGACAGCCTGTCCCTGGCCTACTCATTAGACAGCCTGGCCTGCTCATTAGACAGCCTGGCCCTGGCCTGCTCGCTAGATAGCCTGGCCTGCTAATTGGACAGCCTGGCTCTGGCCTGCTCATTAGACAGCTTCGACCTGCCCTGCTCATTAGACAGCCTGGCCCTGGCCTGCTCATTAGACAGCCTGGCCCTGGCCTGCTCATTGGACAGCCTGGCCCCTGCCTACTCATTAGACAGCCTGGCTCTGGCCTGCTCATTGGACAGCCTGGCCCTGGCCTACTCATTAGACAACCTGGCCCTGGCCTGCTCATTAGACAGCCTGGCCTGCTCGTTAGACAGCCTGGCCTGCTCGTTAGACAGCCTGGCCTGCTCATTGGACAGCCTGACCCTGGCCTGCTTGTTAGACAGCCTGGCTTTGGCCTGCTCATTGGACAGCCTGGCCCTGGCCTGCTCATTGGACAGCCTTGCCTTGGCCTACTCATTAGACAGCCAGGCTCTGGCCTGCTCATTAGACAGCCTGGCCCTGGCCTGCTCATTAGACAGCCTGACACGGCCTACTCATTAGACAGCCTGGCCCTGGCCTGCTCATTAGAAAGCCTGGCCTGCTCGTAAGAAAGCCTGGCCTGCTCGTTAGACAGCCTGGCCGGCTCGTTAGACAGCCTGGCCTGCTCATTGGACAGCCTGGCCCTGGCCTGCTCATTAGACAGCCTGGCCCTGGCCTGCTCATTAAACAGCCTGGCCCTGGCCTGCTCATTAGACAGCCTGGTCCTGGCCTGCTCATTGGACAGCCTGGCCCTGGCCTGTTCATTAGACAGCCTGGCCCTGGCCTACTCATTAGAAAGCCTGTCCCTGGCCTACTCATTGGACAGCCTGCCCCGGCCTGATCATTGGACAGCCTGGCCCCGGCCTACTCATTCGACGGCCTGGCTCTGGCCTGCTCATTAGACAGCCTGGCCCTGGCCTACTCATTAGACAGCCTGGCCCTGGCCTGCTCATTGGACAGCCTGGCCCTGGCCTACTCATTGGACAGCCTGGCCCTGGCCTGTTCATTAGACAGCCTGGCCCTGGCCTACTCATTAGACAGCCTGGCCCTGGCCTGCTCATTGGACAGCCTGGCCCTGGCCTGCTCATTGGACAGCCTGGCCCTGGCCTACTCACTGGACAGCCTGGCCCTGGCCTTGGCCTGCTCATTAGACAGCCTGACCCTGGCTTACTCATTAGACAGCCTGGCCCTGGCCTGCTCGTTAGACAGCCTGGCCTGCTTGTTAGACAGCCTGGCCTGCTCATTGGACAGCCTGACCCTGGCCTGCTTGTTAGACAGCCTGGCTTTGGCCTGCTCATTGGACAGCCTGGCCCTGGCCTGCTCATTGGACAGCCTGGCCCTGGCCTACTCATTAGACAGCCTGGCTCTGGCCTGCTCATTAGACAGCCTGGCCCTGGCCTGCTCATTAGACAGCCTGGCACGGCCTACTCATTAGACAGCCTGGCCCTGGCCTGCTCGTTAGAAAGCCTGGCCTGCTCGTAAGAAAGCCTGGCCTGCTCGTTAGACAGCCTGGCCGGCTCGTTAGACAGCCTGGCCTGCTCATTGGACAGCCTGGCCCTGGCCTGCTCATTAGACAGCCTGGCCCTGGCCTGCTCATTAAATAGCCTGGCCCTGGCCTGCTCATTAGACAGCCTGGCCCTGGCCTGCTGATTGGACAGCCTGGCCCTGGCCTGTTCATTAGACAGCCTGGCCCTGGCCTACTCATTAGAAAGCCTGTCCCTGGCCTACTCATTGGACAGCCTGGCCCCGGCCTGCTCATTGGACAGCCTGGCCCCGGCCTACTCATTAGACGGCCTGGCTCTAGCCTGCTCATTAGACAGCCTGGCCCTGGCCTACTCATTAGACAGCCTGGCACTGGCCTGCTCATTGGACAGCCTGGCCCTGGCCTACTCATTGGACAGCCTGGCACTGGCCTGTTCATTAGACAGCCTGGCCCTGGCCTACTCATTGGACAGCCTGGCCCTGGCCTGCTCATTGGACAGCCTGGCCCTGGCCTGCTCATTGGACAGCCTGGCCCTGTCCTACTCACTGGACAGCCTGGCCCTGGCCTTGGCCTGCTCATTAGACAGCCTGACCCTGGCTTACTCATTAGACAGCCTGGCCCTGGCCTGCTCATTGGACAGCCTGGCCCTGGCCTGCTCATTGGACAGCCCTGCTCTGGCCTACTCATTGGACAGCCTGGCACTGGCTTGCTCATTGGACAACCTGGCCCTGGCCTGCTCATTGGACAGCCTGGCCCTGGCCTACGCATTAGACAGCCTGGCCCTGGCCTGCTCATTGGACAGCCTAGCCCCGGCCTGCTCATTGGACAGCCTGGCCCCGGCCTACTCATCGGACAGCCTGGCCTGCTCGTTAGACAGCTTGCCCTGCTCATAGGACACCCTGTCCCTGGCCTACTCATTAGACAGCCTGGCCTGCTCATTAGACAGCCTGGCCCTGGCCTGCTCGCTAGATAGCCTGGCCTGCTAATTGGACAGCCTGGCTCTGGCCTGCTCATTAGACAGCTTCGTCCTGCCCTGCTCATTAGACAGCCTGGCCCTGGCCTGCTCATTAGACAGCCTGGCCCTGGCCTGCTCATTGGACAGCCTGGCCCCTGCCTACTCATTAGACAGCCTGGCTCTGGCCTGCTCATTGGACAGCCTGGCCCTGGCCTACTCATTAGACAACCTGGCCCTGGCCTGCTCATTGGACAGCCTGGCCCCTGCCTACTCATTAGACAGCCTGGCCCTGGCCTGCTCATTGGACAGCCTGGCCCTGGCCTGCTCATTAGAAAGCCTGGCCCTGGCCTACTCATTGGACGCCCTGGCCTTGGCCTGCTCATTAGACAGCCTGACCCTGGCTTACTCATTGGACAGCCTGGCCTGCTCGTTAGACAGCCTGGCCTGCTCATTGGACAGCCTGTCCCTGGCCTACTCATTAGACAGCCTGGCCTGCTCATTAGACATCCTGGCCCTGGCCTGCTCGCTAGATAGCCTGGCCTGCTAATTGGACAGCCTGGCTCTGGCCTGCTCATTAGACAGCTTCGACCTGCCCTGCTCATTAGACAGCCTGGCCCTGGCCTGCTCATTAGACAGCCTGGCCCTGGCCTGCTCATTGGACAGCCTGGCCCCTGCCTACTCATTAGACAGCCTGGCTCTGGCCTGCTCATTGGACAGCCTGGCCCTGGCCTACTCATTAGACAACCTGGCCCTGGCCTGCTCATTGGACAGCCTGGCCCCTGCCTACTAATTAGACAGCCTGGCCCTGGCCTGCTCATTAGACAGCCTGAGCCCGGCCTACTCATTAGACAGCCTGGCCCCGGCCTACTCATTGGACAGCTTGGCCCTAGCCTGCTCATTGAACAGCCTGGCCCGGGCCTTGGCCTGCACATTAGACAGCCTGGCCCCGGCCTACTCATTAGACAGCCTGGCCTGCTCGTTAGACAGCCTGGCCTGCTCATTGGACAGCCTGTCCCTGGCCTACTCATTAGAGAGCCTGGCCTGCTCATTGGACAGCCTGGCCCTGGCCTGCTCACTAGATAGCCTGGCCTGCTCATTGGACAGCCTGGCTCTGGCCTGCTCATTAGACAGCCTGGCCCTGACCTGCTCTTAGACAGCCTTGCCTGCTTGTTAGTCAGCCTGGCCTGCTCATTGGACAGCCTGTCCCTGGCCTACTCATTAGACAGCCTGGCCTGCTCATTAGACAGCCTGGCCCTGGCCTGCTCGCTAGATATCATGGCCTGCTCATTGGACAGCCTGGCTCTGGCCTGCTCAGTAGACAGCTTCGCCCTGCCCTGCTCATTAGATAGCCTGGCCCTGGCCTGCTCATTGGACAGCCTGGCCCTGGCCTGCTCATTGGACAGCCTGGCCCCTGCCTGCTCATTAGACAGCCTGGCTCTGGCCTGCTCATTGGACAGCCAGGCCCTGGCCTACTCATTAGACAACCTGGCCCTGGCCTGCTCATTGGACAGCCTGGCCCCTGCCTACTCATTAGACAGCCTGGCACTGGCCTGCTCATTGGACAGCCTGGCCCTGGCCTACTCATTAGACAGCCTGGCCCTGGCCTACTCATTGGACGCCCTGGCCTTGGCCTGCTCATTAGACAGCCTGACCCTGGCTTACTCATTACACAGCCTGGCCCTGGCCTGCTCATTGGACAGCCTGGCCCCGGCCTGCTCATTGGACAGCCTGGCCCGGGCCTGCTCATTGGACAGCCCGGCCCCGGCCTACTCATTAGACAGCCTGGCCCCAGCCTACTCATTAGACAGCCTGGCCCCGGCCTACTCATTGGACAGCTTGGCCCTAGCCTGCTCATTGAACAGCCTGGCCCGGGCCTTGGCCTGCTCATTAGACAGCCTGGCCCCGGCCTACTCATTAGACAGCCTGGCCTGCTCGTTAGACAGCCTGGCCTGCTCATTGGACAGCCTGTCCCTGGCCTACTCTTAGACAGCCTTGCCTGCTTGTTAGTCAGCCTGGCCTGCTCATTGGACAGCCTGTCCCTGGCCTACTCATTAGACAACCTGGCCTGCTCATTAGACAGCCTGGCCCTGGCCTGCTCGCTAGATATCATGGCCTGCTCATTGGACGGCCTGGCTCTGGCCTGCTCAGTAGACAGCTTCGCCCTGCCCTGCTCATTAGATAGCCTGGCCCTGGCCTGCTCATTGGACAGCCTGGCCCTGGCCTGCTCATTGGACAGCCTGGCCCCTGCCTGCTCATTGGACAGCCTGGCTCTGGCCTGCTCATTGGACAGCCAGGCCCTGGCCTACTCATTAGACAACCTGGCCCTGGCCTGCTCATTGGACAGCCTGGCCCATGCCTACTTATTAGACAGCCTGGCACTGGCCTGCTCATTGAACAGCCTGGCCCTGGCCTACTCATTAGACAGCCTGGCCCTGGCCTATTCATTGGACGCCCTGACCCTGGCTTACTCATTACACAGCTTGGCCCTAGCCTGCTCATTGAACAGCCTGGCCCGGGCCTTGGCCTGCTCATTAGACAGCCTGGCCCCGGCCTACTCATTAGACAGCCTGGCCTGCTCGTTAGACAGCCTGGCCTGCTCATTGGACAGCCTGTCCCTGGCCTACTCATTAGAGAGCCTGGCCTGCTCATTAGACAGCCTGGCCCTGGCCTGCTCGCTAGATAGCCTGGCCTGCTCATTGGACAGCCTGGCTCTGGCCTGCTCATTAGACAGCCTGGCCCCGGCCTGCTCATTAGACAGCCTGGCCCCGGCCTGCTCATTGGACAGCCTGGCCCCGGCCTACTCATTAGACAGCCTGGCCCCGGCCTACTCATTAGACAGCCTGGCCCTAGCCTGCTCATTGGACAGCTTGGCCCTAGCCTGCTCATTGAACAGCCTGGCCCGGGCCTACTCATTAGACATCATTAGACAGCCTGGCCCGCTCATTGGACAGCCTGGCTCTGGCCTGCTCGTTAGACAGCCTGGCCCTGGCCTGCTCATTGAACAGCCTTGCCGTGGTCTGCTCCTTAGACAGCCTCGCTCTGGCCTGCTCATTAGACAGCCTCGTCCTGCCCTGCTCATTAGACAGCCTGGCCTTGGCCTGCTCATTAGACAGCCTGGCCCGGCCTACTCATTAGACTGCCTAGCCCAGCCTACTCATTAGACAGCCTAGCCCTGGCCTGCTCATTAGACAGCCTGGCCCTGACCTGCTCATTAGACAGCCTAGCCCCGGTCTGCTCATTGGAAAGCCTGGCCCCGGCCTACTCATTAAACAGCCTGGCTCTGGCCTGCTCATTAGACAGCCTGGCCCTGGCCTGCTCATTGGACAGCGTGGCCCTGGCCTGCTCATTAGAAAGCCTAACCCTGACCTGCTCATTGGACAGCCTGGCGCTGGCCTACTCATTAGACAGCCTTGCCCTGGCCTACTCATTAGACATCATTAGACAGCTTGGCCCTGGCCTGCTCATTGGACAGCCTGGCCCTGGCCTGCTTGTTAGACAGCTTGGCCCTGGCCTGCTTGTTAGACAGGCTGGCTCTGGCCTGCTCATTGGACAGCCTGGCCCTGGCCTGCTCATTGGACAGCCTGGCCCCGGCCTACTCATTAGACAGCCTGGCCCTGGCCTGCTCATTGGACAGCCTGGCCCCGGCCTACTCATTAGACAGCCTGGCCCTGGCCTGCTCATTAGACAGCCTGGCCCGGCCTACTCATTAGACAGCCTGGCCTGCTTGTTAGACAGCCTGGCCTGCTTGTTAGACAGTCTGGCCCTGGCCTGCTGATTAGACAGCCTGGCCCCGGCCTACTCATTAGACAGCCTGGCCCTGGCCTGTTTGTTAGACAGCCTGGCCCTGGACTGCTCATTGGACAACCTGGACCTGGCCTGCTCATTAGACAGCCTGGCCCTGGCCTGCTCATTGGACAGCCTGGCCCTGGCCTGCTCATTTGAAAGCCCTGCTCTGGCCTATTCATTAGACAGCCTGGCCCTGGCCTACTCATTGGACAGCCTGGCCCTGGCCTGCTCATTGGACAACCTGGCTCTGGCCTGCTCATTAGACAACCTGGCCCCGGCCTACTCATTAGACATCCTGGCCCCGACCTGCTCATTGGACAGCCTGGCCCGGCCTACTCATTAGACAGCCTGGCCCCGGCCTACTCATTATACAGCCTGGCCCTAGCCTGCTCATTGGACAGCCTGGCCTGGGCCTTGGCCTGCTCATTAGACAGCCTGACCCTGGCCTGCTCATAAGAGAGCCTGGCCCCGGCCTGCTCATTGGACAGCCTGGCCCCGGCCGACTCATTATACAGCCTGGCCCTAGCCTGCTCATTGGACAGCCTGGCCGTAGCCTGCTCATTGGACAGCCTGGCCTGGGCCTTGGCCTGCTCATTAGACAGCCTGGCCCTGGCCTGCTCATTGGACAGCCTGGCCCTGGCCTGCTCATTTGAAAGCCCTGCTCTGGCCTATTCATTAGACAGCCTGGCCCTGGCCTACTCATTGGACAGCCTGGCCCTGGCCTGCTCATTGGACAACCTGGCTCTGGCCTGCTCATTAGACAACCTGGCCCCGGCCTACTCATTAGACATCCTGGCCCCGACCTGCTCATTGGACAGCCTGGCCCGGCCTACTCATTAGACAGCCTGGCCCCGGCCTACTCATTAGACAGCCTGGCCCTGGCCTGCTCATTGGACAGCCTGCTCTGGCGTGCTCATTGGACAGCCTGGCTCTGGCCTGCTCATTAGACAGCCTGGCCCTGGCCTGCTCATTGTTCAGCCTTGCCGTGGCTTGCTCATTAGACAGCCTTGCTCTGGCCTGCTCATTAGACAGCCTCGCCCTGCCCTGCTCATTAGACAGCCTTGCCCTGGCCTGCACATTAGACAGCCTGGCCCGGCCTGCCCATTAGACAGCCTGACCCCAGCCTACTCATTAGACAGCCTGGCCCTGGCCTGCTCATTAGACAGCCTGGCCCTGGCCTGCTCATTAGACAGCCTGGCCCCGGCCTGCTCATTGGAAAGCCTGGCCCGGCCTACTCATTAGACAGCCTGGCCCTGGCCTGCTCATTAGACAGCCTGGCCCTGGCCTGCTCATTGGACATCCTGGCCCTGGCCTGCTCATTAGACAGCCTAACCCTGGCCTGCTCATTGGACAGCCTGGCGCTGGCCTACTCATTAGACAGCCTGGCGCTGGCCTACTCATTAGACAGCCTTGCCCTGTCCTACTCATTAGACAATATTAGACAGCCTGGCCCTGGCCTGCTCATTGGTAGCCTGGCCCTGGCCTACTCATTGGACATCCTGGCCCTGGCCTACTCATTAGACAACCTGGCTCTGGCCTGCTCATTAGACAGCCTGGACCTGGCCTGCTCATTAGACAGCCTGGCCCTGCTCTGCTCGTTAGAAAGCCTGGCCCTGCTCTGCTCGTTAAAAAGCCTGGCCTGCTCGTTAGACAGCCTGGCCTGCTCGTTAGACAGCCTGGCCCTGGCCTGCTCATTAGACTGCCTGTCCCCGGCCTACTCATTAGATAGCCTGGCCCCGGCCTACTCATTGGACAGCCTGGCCCTGGCCTGCTTGTTAGACAGCCTGGCTTCGGCCTGCTCATTGGACAGCCTGGCCCTGGCCTGCTCATTGGACAGCCTGGCCCTGGCCTACTCATTAGACAGCCTGGCTCTGGCCTGCTCGTTAGACAGCCAGGCCCTGGCCTGCTCATTGAACAGCCTTGCCGTGGTCTGCTCATTAGACAGCCTCGCTCTGGCCTGCTCATTAGACAGCCTCGTCCTGCCCTGCTCATTAGACAGCCTGGCTCTGGCCTGCTCATTAGACAGCCTGAACCTGGCCTGCTCATTAGACAGCCTGGCCCGGCCTACTCATTAGACAGCCTGGCCCTGGTCTGCTCGTTAGAAAGCCTGGCCTGCTCCTTAGACAGCCTGGCCCTGGCCTGCTCATTAGACTGCCTGGCCCCGGCCTACTCATTAGATAGCCTGGCCCTGGCCTGCTCATTGGACAACCTGGACCTGGCCTGCTCATTAGACAGCCTGGCCCCGCCCTACTCATTAGACAGCCTGGCCCTAGCCTGCTCATTGGACAGCCTGGCCCTGGCCTGCTCATTGGACAGCCTGGCCCCAGCCTACTCATTAGACAGCCTGGCTTTGGCCTGCTCATTAGACAGCCTGGCCCCGGCCTGCTCATTGGAAAGCCTGGCCCGGCCTACTCATTAGAGAGCCTGGCCCTAGCCTGCTCATTAGACAGCCTGGCCCTGGCCTGCTCATTGGACAGCCTGGCCCTGGCCTGCTCATTAGACAGCCTAACCCTGGCCTGCTCATTGGACAGCCAGGCGCTGGCCTACTCATTGGACAGCCTGGCGCTGGCCTACTCATTAGACAGCCTTGCCCTGGCCTGCTCATTAGACATCATTAGACAGCTTGGCCCTGGCCTGCTCATTGGACAGCCTGGCCCTGGCCTGCTCGTTAGACAGCCTGGCCCTGGCCTGCTCATTAGACTGCCTGGCCCCGGCCTACTCATTAGATAGCCTGGCCCTGGCCTGCTCATTGGACAACCTGGACCTGGCCTGCTCATTAGACAGCCTGGCCCCGGCCTACTCATTAGACAGCCTGGCCCTAGCCTGCTCATTGGACAGCCTGGCCCTGGCCTGCTCATTGGACAGCCTGGCCCCAGCCTACTCATTAGACAGCCTGGCTTTGGCCTGCTCATTAGACAGCCTGGCCCCGGCCTGCTCATTGGAAAGCCTGGCCCGGCCTACTCATTAGAGAGCCTGGCCCTAGCCTGCTCATTAGACAGCCTGGCCCTGGCCTGCTCATTGGACAGCCTGGCCCTGGCCTGCTCATTAGACAGCCTAACCCTGGCCTGCTCATTGGACAGCCTGGCGCTGGCCTACTCATTGGACAGCCTGGCGCTGGCCTACTCATTAGACAGCCTTGCCCTGGCCTGCTCATTAGACATCATTAGACAGCTTGGCCCTGGCCTGCTCATTGGACAGCCTGGCCCTGGCCTGCTTGTTAGACAGCCTGGATTTGGCCTGCTCATTGGACAGCCTGGCCCTGGTCTGCTCATTGGACAGCCTGGCCCTGGCCTGCTCATTAGACAGCCTGGCTCTGGCCTGCTCGTTAGACAGCCTGGCCCTGGCCTGCTCATTGAACAGCCTTGCCGTGGTCTGCTCATTAGACAGCCTCACTCTGGCCTGCTCATTATACAGCCTCGTCCTGCCCTGCTCATTAGACAGCCTGGCCTTGGCCTGCTCATTAGACAGCCTTGCCCGGCCTGCTCATTAGACAGCCTAGCCCCGCCTACTTATTAGACAGCCTAGCCCTGGCCTGCTCATTAGACAGCCTGTCCCTGACCTGCTCATTAGACAGCCTAGCCCCGGTCTGCTCATTGGAAAGCCTGGCCCCGGCCTACTCATTAAACAGCCTGGCTCTGGCCTGCTCATTAGACAGCCTGGCCCTGGCCTGCTCATTGGACAGCGTGGCCCTGGCCTGCTCATTAGACAGCCTAACCCTGGCCTGCTCATTGGACAGCCTGGCCCTGGCCTGCTCATTAGACAGCCTGGCCCCGGCCTGCTCATTGGACAGCCTGGCCCCGGCCTACTCATTATACAGCCTGACCCTAGCCTGCTCATTGGACAGCCTGGCCTGGGCCTTGGCCTGCTCATTAGACAGCCTGACCCTGGCATGCTCATTGGACAGCATGGCTCTGGCCTGCTCATTAGACAGCCTGGCCCTGGCCTGCTCATTGTTCAGCCTTGCAGTGGTCTGCTCATTCGACAGCCTCGCTCTGGCCTGCTCATTATACAGCCTCGTCCTGCCCTGCTCATTAGACAGCCTGGCCTTGGCCTACTCATTAGACAGCCTTGCCCGGCCTGCTCATTAGACAGCCTAGCCCCGCCTACTCATTAGACAGCCTAGCCCTGGCCTGCTCATTAGACAGCCTGGCCCTGACCTGCTCATTAGACAGCCTAGCCCCGGTCTGCTCATTGGAAAGCCTGTCCCCGGCCTACTCATTAAACAGCCTGGCTCTGGCCTGCTCATTAGACAGCCTGGCCCTGGCCTGCTCATTGGACAGCGTGGCCCTGGCCTGCTCATTAGACAGCCTAACCCTGGCCTGCTCATTGGACAGCCTGGCCCTGGCCTGCTCATTAGACAGCCTGGCCCCGGCCTGCTCATTGGACAGCCTGGCCCCGGCCTACTCATTATACAGCCTGGCCCTAGCCTGCTCATTGGACAGCCTGGCCCTAGCCTGCTCATTGGACAGCCTGGCCTGGGCCTTGGCCTGCTCATTGGAAAGCCTGGCCCCGGCCTACTCATTAAACAGCCTGGCTCTGGCCTGCTCATTAGACAGCCTGGCCCTGGCCTGCTCATTGGACAGCGTGGCCCTGGCCTGCTCATTAGACAGCCTAACCCTGGCCTGCTCATTGGACAGCCTGGCCCTGGCCTGCTCATTAGACAGCCTGGCCCTGGCCTGCTCATTAGACAGCCTGGCCCCGGCCTGCTCATTGGACAGCCTGGCCCCGGCCTACTCATTATACAGCCTGGCCCTAGCCTGCTCATTGGACAGCCTGGCCCTAGCCTGCTCATTGGACAGCCTGGCCTGGGCCTTGGCCTGCTCATTAGACAGCCTGACCCTGGCATGCTCATTGGACAGCCTGGCTCTGGCCTGCTCATTAGACAGCCTGGCCCTGGCCTGCTCATTGGACAGCCTGCTCTGGCGTGCTCATTGGACAGCCTGGCTCTGGCCTGCTCATTAGACAGCCTGGCCCTGGCCTGCTCATTGTTCAGCCTTGCAGTGGCCTGCTCATTAGACAGCCTGGCTCTGGCCTGCTCATTAGACAGCCTCGCCCTGCCCTGCTCATTAGACAGCCTTGCCCTGGCCTGCTCATTAGACAGCCTGTCCCGGCCTGCTCATTAGACAGCCTGTCCCGGCCTGCTCATTAGACAGCCTGGCCCTGGCCTGCTCATTAGACAGCCTGGCCCTGGCCTGCTCATTAGACAGCCTGGCCCCGGCCTGCTCATTGGAAAGCCTGGCCCGGCCTACTCATTAGACAGCCTGGCCCTGGCCTGCTCATTAGACAGCCTGGCCCTGGCCTGCTCATTGGACAGCGTGGCCCTGGCCTGCTCATTAGACAGCCTAACCCTGGCCTGCTCATTGGACAGCCTGGCCCTGGCCTGCTCATTAGACAGCCTGGCCCTGGCCTGCTCATTAGACAGCCTGGCCCCGGCCTGCTCATTGGACAGCCTGGCCCCGGCCTACTCATTATACAGCCTGGCCCTAGCCTGCTCATTGGACAGCCTGGCCCTAGCCTGCTCATTGGACAGCCTGGCCTGGGCCTTGGCCTGCTCATTAGACAGCCTGACCCTGGCATGCTCATTGGACAGCCTGGCTCTGGCCTGCTCATTAGACAGCCTGGCCCTGGCCTGCTCATTGGACAGCCTGCTCTGGCGTGCTCATTGGACAGCCTGGCTCTGGCCTGCTCATTAGACAGCCTGGCCCTGGCCTGCTCATTGTTCAGCCTTGCAGTGGCCTGCTCATTAGACAGCCTGGCTCTGGCCTGCTCATTAGAGAGCCTCGCCCTGCCCTGCTCATTAGACAGCCTGGCCCCGGCCTGCTCATTGGAAAGCCTGGCCCGGCCTACTCATTAGACAGCCTGGCCCTGGCCTGCTCATTAGACAGCCTGGCCCTGGCCTGCTCATTGGACATCCTGGCCCTGGCCTGCTCATTAGACAGCCTGGCTCTGGCCTGCTCATTAGACAGCCTGGACCTGGCCTGCTCATTAGACAGCCTGGCCCGGCCTACTCATTAGACAGCCTGGCCCTGGTCTGCTCGTTAGAAAGCCTGGCCTGCTCGTTAGACAGCCTGGCCTGCTCATTAGACTGCCTGGCCCCGGCCTACTCATTAGATAGCCTGGCCCTGGCCTGCTCATTGGACAACCTGGACCTGGCCTGCTCATTAGACAGCCTCGCCCCGGCCTACTCATTAGACAGCCTGGCCCTAGCCTGCTCATTGGACAGCCTGGCCCCGGCCTACTCATTAGACAGCCTGGCTCTGGCCTGCTCATTAGACAGCCTGGCCCCGGCCTGCTCATTGGAAAGCCTGGCCCGGCCTACTCATTAGAGAGCCTGGCCCTGGCCTGCTCATTGGACAACCTGGCCCTGGCCTGCTCATTAGACAGCCTCGCCCCGGCCTACTCATTAGACAGCCTGGCCCTAGCCTGCTCATTGGACAGCCTGGCCCTGGCCTGCTCATTGGACAGCCTGGCCCTGGCCTGCTCATTGGACAGCCTGGCCCTGGCCTGCTCATTGGACAGCCTGGCCCTGGCCTGCTCATTAGACAGCCTAACCCTGGCCTGCTCATTGGACAGCCTGGCGCTGGCCTACTCATTAGACAGCCTTGCCCTGGCCTACTCATAAGACATCATTAGACAGCTTGGCCCTGGCCTGCTCATTGGACAGCCTGGCCCTGGCCTGCTCATTGGACAGCCTGGCCTGCTCGTTAGACAGCCTGGCCTGCTCGTTAGACAGCCTGGCCCTGGCCTGCTCATTAGACAGCCTGGCCCGGCCTACTCATTAGATAGCCTGGCCCTGGCCTGCTCATTGGATAGCCTGGCCCTGGCCTGCTCATTTGACAGCCCGGCCCTGGCCTACTCATTAGACAGCCTGGCTCTGGCCTTCTCATTAGACAGCCTGGCCTGGGCTGCTCATTGGATAGCCTGGCCCTGGCCTGCTCATTAGACAACCTGGCCCTGGCCTGCTCATTAGACAACCTGGCCCTGGCCTGCTCATTGGATAGCCTGGCCCTGGCCTGCTCATTGGACAGCCCGGCCCTGGCCTACTCATTAGACAGCCTGGCTCTGGCCTTCTCATTAGATAGCCTCGCCTGGGCTGCTCATTGGATAGCCTGGCCTGCTCGTTAGACAGCCTGGCCTGCTCGTTAGACAGCCTGGCCCTGGCCTGCTCATTAGACAGCCTGGCCCGGCCTACTCATTAGATAGCCTGGCCCTGGCCTGCTCATTGGATAGCCTGGCCCTGGCCTGCTCATTTGACAGCCCGGCCCTGGCCTACTCATTAGACAGCCTGGCTCTGGCCTTCTCATTAGACAGCCTGGCCTGGGCTGCTCATTGGATAGCCTGGCCCTGGCCTGCTCATTAGACAGCCTGGCCCTGGCCTACTCATTAGACAGCCTGGCCCTGGCCTACTCATTAGACATCATTAGACAGCCTGGCCCTGGCCTGCTCATTAGACAGCCTGGCCCCGGCCTACTCATTAGATAGCCTGGCCCTGGCCTGCTCATTGGATAGCCTGGCGCTGGCCTGCTCATTGGACAGCCCGGCCCTGGCCTACTCATTAGACAGCCTGGCTCTGGCCTTCTCATTAGACAGCCTCGCCTGGGCTGCTCATTGGATAGCCTGGCCCTGGCCTGCTCATTAGACAGCCTGGCCCTGGCCTGCTCATTAGACAGCCTGGCTCTGGCCTACTCATTGGACAGCCTGGCCCCGGCCTACTCATTATTTATTTTATTTATTTATTTATTTGCATTTTTAAAGCGCACAGCTGCCCTCGGGCATCGTGGCGCTGTTACAAGAACGTTTACTTGGCATGGCTAATATCACGAGAACAAATGGAGACATGGTTACAGACATGGCTACAGTTCCGAAGTTACATGGGAACAGTGAGCGTGGTACAGTTGTAAGTTACAGACATTGTTGCATTGCAGTAGTATTGTAAGTGGTATTCACTTAAATAGGGTGGTTTTCAGAGCTTTTCTGAAAGCTATGAGGGATGTTTCAGCTCTTAGTTTAGGCGGTAAGGAGTTCCAGGCTTTTGGGGCTAGGACTTCGAACCTCGAGCCGCCGGATTTAGGTCTAGTGAATTTGGGATTGAGAGTTGGTTAGCGTACAGGTCCCTTTTGGGTTTCAGTGACTGGACTGGTTGTATCCGTTCAGTAAGGTAGCTAGGGGCAGATTGGGATATGCATCTGTGGGTAATGGGGAGAGTCTTGAACTGGATGCGCTCTTTGACTGGGAGCCAGTGGGCATTTTGTCTTGCTAGGGAGATGTGTTCCCTCCTTGGAATGTTGAGGGCTGCTCTCAAGGCGTTGTTCGGTGTGATTTGAAGTCTATTCATGTTTTTGGCAGAGGTGCCTAGTAGGAGGACGTTGCAGTAATCCAGTTTAGTGCCTATGGTGGCCCTGGCGATGTTGAGGCCGTTTATAATGGACCAGTGAGGCTTTACTGCATTGATTATTTTAGTTGTTAGTGCTGCTGAGGAGGAGATGTAACTGACATGTCTGTCCATGGACAGGGTAGAATCTAGGTATACTCCCAGAGTTTTTACAGCAGAGGAGACGGAGATTACTGAGTTCTCAATTAAGAAGGTGCTGTATTTGCTGTCTAGTTTGCTGAGGGATTCTTTAGGTCCCACCAGCAAGATCTCTGTCTTGTCTCCATTGAGACAGAGGCCATTGGCTGCCATCCATGCCTGGATGATGGCATAAGTGTTTAGACAGCCTGGCTCTGGCCTGCTCATTAGACAGCCTGGCCCTTGACTGCTCATTGGATAGCCTGGCCCTGGCCTACTCATTAGACTGCCTGGCCCTGGCGTTGGCCTACTCATTAGACAGCCTGACCCTGACATGCTCATCAGACAGCCTGGCGCTAGCCTGCTCATTGGACAGCTTGGCCCTAGCCTGCTCATTGAACAGCCTGGCCCGGGCCTTGGCCTGCTCATTAGACAGCCTGACCCTGGCATGCTCATTAGACAGCCTGGCGCGGCCTACTCATTAGACAGCCTGGCCCTGGCCCACTCATTGGACAGCCTGCTCTGGCCTGCTCATTGGACAGCCTGGCTCTGGCCTGCTTGTTAGACAGCCTGGCCCTGGCCTGCTCATTGAACAGCCTTGCCGTGGCCTGCTCATTAGACAGCCTCGCTCTGGCCTGCTCATTAGACAGTCTCGCCCTGCCCTGCTCATTAGACAGCCTGGCCCGGCCTGCTCATTAGACAGCCTGGTCCCAGCCTACTCATTAGACAGCCTAGCCCTGGCCTGCTCATTAGACAGCCTGGCCCTGACCTGCTCATTAGACAGCCTAGCCCCGGTCTGCTCATTGGAAAGCCTGGCCCCGGCCTACTCATTAGACAGCCTGGTTCTGGCCTGCTCATTAGACAGCCTCGCTCTGGCCTGCTCATTAGACAGCCTCGCCCTGCCCTGCTCATTAGACAGCCTAGCCCTGCCCTGCTCATTAGACAGCCTAGCCCTGGCCTGCTCATTAGACAGCCTGGCCCTGACCTGCTCATTAGACAGCCTAGCCCCGGTCTGCTCATTGGAAAGCCTGGCCCCGGCCTACTCATTAGACAGCCTGGTTCTGGCCTGCTCATTAGACAGCCTGGCCCTGGCCTGCTCATTGGACAGCGTGGCCCTGGCCTGCTCATTATACAGCCTAACCCTGGCCTGCTCATTGGACAGCCTGGCGCTGGCCTACCCATTAGACAGCCTTGCCCTGGCCTACTGATTAGACATCATGAGACAGCTTGGCCCTGGCCTGCTCATTGGACAGCCTGGCCCTGGCCTGCTTGTTAGACATCCTGGTTCTGGCCTGCTTGTTAGACAGCCTGGCTCTGGCCTGCTCATTGGACAGCCTGGCTCCGGCCTACTCATTAGACAGCCTGGCCCGGCCTACTCATTAGACAACCTGGCCCTGGCCTGCTCATTAGACAGCCTGGCCCGGCCTACTCATTAGACAGCCTGGCCTTGGCCTGCTCGTTAGACACCCTGGCCCTGGCCTGCTCATTAGACAGCCTGGCCCCGGCCTGCTCATTAGACAGCCTGGCCCCGGCCTACTCATTAGACAGCCTGGCCCTGGACTGCTCATTGGACAACCTGGACCTGGCCTGCTCATTAGACAGCCTGGCCCTGGCCTGCTCATTGGACAGCCCTGCTCTGGCCTATTCATTAGACAGCCTGGCCCTGGACTACTCATTGGACAGCCTGGCCCTGGACTACTCATTGGACAGCCTGGCCCTGGCCTGCTCATTGGACAGCCTGGCCCTGGCCTGCTCATTAGACAGCCTGGCCCCGGCCTGCTCATTGGACAGCCTGACCCCGGCCTGCTCATTAGACAGCCTGGCCCCGGCCTACTCATTAGACAGCCTGGCCCGGGCCTTGGCCTGCTCATTAGACAGCCTGACCCTGGCCTGCTCATTGGACAGCCTGCTCTGGCCTGCTCATTGGACAGCCTGCTTCTGGCCTGCTCGTTAGACAGCCTGGCCCTGGCCTGCTCATTGGACAGCCTGGCTCTGGCCTGCTCGTTAGACAGCCTGGCCCTGGCCTGCTCATTAGACAGCCTCGCTCTGGCCTGCTCATTAGACAGCCTCGCCCTGCCCTGCTCATTAGACAGCCTGGCCCGGCCTGCTCATTAGACAGCCTGGCCCCAGCCTACTCATTAGACAGCCTGGCCCCGGCCTGCTCATTAGACAGCCTGGCTCTGGCCTACTCATTAGACATCATTAGACAGCTTGGCCCTGTCCTGCTCATTGGACAGCCTGGCCCTGGCCTGCTCATTAGACAGCCTGGTCCCGGCCTATTCATTAGATAGCCTGGCCCCGGCCTGCTCATTGGACAACCTGGACCTGGCCTGCTCATTAGACAGCCTGGCCCCGGCCTGCTCATTAGACAGCTGGCCCTGGCCTGCTCATTAGACAGCTGGCCCTGGCCTGCTCATTAGACAGCTGGCCCTGGCCTGCTCATTGGACAGCCTGGCGATGGCCTGCTCATTGGACAGCCTGGCGATGGCCTGCTCATTGGACAGCCTGGCGATGGCCTGCTCATTAGACATCATTAGACAGCTTGGCCCTGGCCTGCTCATTGGACAGCCTGGCCCCCGGCCTGCTCATTAGAGAGCCTGGCCCTGGTCTGCTCATTGGACAGCCTGGCCCCGGCCTACTCATGAGACAGCCTGGCTCTGGCCTGCTCATTGGACAGCCTGGCCCCGGCCTGCTCATTGGATAGCCTGGCCCTGGCCTTCTCATTGGACAGCCTGGCCCTGGCCTGCTCATTAGACAGCCTGGCCATGGCCTGCTCATTGGACAGCCTAGCCCCGGCCTACTCATTATTTTATTTATTTATTTGCATTTTTAGCCCTCAGGCATCGTGGCGCTGTTACAAGAAAGTTTACTTGGCATGGTGAATATCACGAGAACAAATGGACATGGTTACAGACATGGCTACAGTTCCGAAGTTACATGGGAACAGTGAGCGTGGTACAGTTGTAAGTTACAGACATTGCTGCATTGCAGTAGTATTATAAGTGGTATTCACTTGAATAGGGTGGGTTTCAGAGCTTTTCTGAAAGCTATGAGGGATGTTTCAACTCTTAGTTTAGGCGGTAAGGAGTTCCAGGCTTTTGGGGCTAGGACTTCGAAACTCGAGCCGCCAGATTTAGCTCTAGTGAAGTTGGGGTGAGAGTTGGTTAGCGTACAGGTCCCTTTTGGGTTTGAGTGACTGGACTGGTTTTATCCGTTCAGTAAGGTAGCTAGGGGCAGATTGGGATATGCATCTGTGGGTAATGGTGCGAGTCTTGAACTGGATGCGCTCTTTGACTGGGAGCCAGTGGGCATTTTGTCTTGCTAGGGAGATGTGTTCCCTCCTTGGAATGTTGAGGGCTGCTCTCAAGGCGTTGTTCTGTGCGATTTGAAGTCTATTCATGTTTTTGGCAGAGGTGCCTAGTAGGAGGACGTTGCAGTAATCCAGTTTAGTGCCTATGGTGGCCCTGGCGATGTTGAGGCCGTTTATAATGGACCAGTGAGGCTTTACTGCATTGATTATTTTAGTTGTTAGTGCTGCTGAGGAGGAGATGTAACTGACATGTCTGTCCATGGATAGGGTAGAATCTAGGTATACTCCCAGAGTTTTTACAGCAGAGGAGACGGAGATTACTGAGTTCTCAATTAAGAAGGTGCTGTATTTGCTGTCTAGTTTGCTGAGGGATTCTTTAGGTCCCACCAGCAAGATCTCTGTCTTGTCTCCATTGAGACAGAGGCCATTGGCTGCCATCCATGCCTGGATGATGGCATAAGTGTTTAGACAGCCTGGCTCTGGCCTGCTCATTAGACAGCCTGGCCCCTGCCTACTCATTAGACAGCCTGGCTCTGGCCTGCTCGTATTTGCCCTGGCTGCAATGCCTCTCCTGAGCAGAGCAGGAAGGTGTTTGCTGAAGTAATGCCGCTCAGTATATCTGGAGCTAAACGTCTGACAAAGCCAATAACGTTGGCTGATGTATAAGCATTGGTCTGCTATCCACGGATAGTCACACCATGTGCCTGCCATTGCATAAGTAAGATCAGGAAGTAGCATCAAAACTCAGGGGAAACACGCAGTTGTCAAGGCTATTTGTGATTAGCGAAGCAGGTGGGTGTCTGACAAACTCTGTTGGGGGCCTCAACTCAAAGGGATTTTCAGGTTAGTCTTGCACTGGCTTATGAGCTACGCAACCCACCTCAATGGACTTGATCCCTCTGTACAGATAGTTGCAGTCGGGGGTCCTTGATCTTCACAGAGATGGACCGACCATCAAGCACTTCCGTCACGTTCCCTCTGTTGTCTTTTATTCGCACTTGTAACTGAAGAAGGCCCAGACCGTCGCAAAGGGCCTACTGTGGGACCTTGGTTCTCATGAGAAAGGAAGTTCTGCTTTCGTCCGGTTCCTCTCCCTTCCCCCTTCAGAGTCCACTGGGGCCCCTGTCTTCTGTTAGAAGCCTTGGTTTCTTATATTACTATAGTCAGCATTTTGCCACAGGGCCCGTTTACAATGATCACAAAAAGATGGTGTCAGTTTGGTTCACCTACAGATCACTCTGCATCTATATCTGCCTGTCGAATGCATCTGTTCAAGTATCGATCCGTGTCTAAAATGTGGTTGGAATCACATACGGTGTTCCAATGGCTTCAGGATACAGCATCAGGCGTAAGACAGTGCTTCAGCCTCTGAAACCCTCTTCTTTGGTCTCTCGGTGCACCAATTTCAGATCATCCCCTCTTGAACAGCTTTCTCATATCGCCGCTACAGCAAACACCTTCCAGCCCATTATGATGGCTACACTGTTAACTACAAAACTCAACAAATTTAGGCGAGCAAACAAGATATTCACAACTTTGAAAACAGGATGCGCATAGGGGAGACTAAAGAGCTGTCAAATAAGAATCCCACTAGGGAGCTGCAGATACCTTAACAGCTTCCTCATATAGTCCAAGACCCTTTAACAGCTTCACCATATAGTCCAAGACCCTTTAACAGCTTCCTCATATAGTCCAAGACCCTTTAACAGCTTCACCATATAGTCCAAGACCCTTTAACAGCTTCCTCATATAGTCCAAGACTCTTTAACAGCTTCCTCAAATAGTTCAAGACCCTTTAACAGCTTCCTCAAATAGTCGAATACCCCTTAACAGCTTCCTCATTTTGTTCAAGACCCTTTAACAGCTTCCTCAAATAGTCGAATACCCCTTAACAGCTTCCTCATTGAGTTCAAGACCCTTTAACAGATGCCTCATTGTGTTCAAGAACCTTTAACAGCTTCCTCCTTTAGTCCAAGACCCTTTAACAGCTTTCTCAAATAGTCGAATACCCCTTAACAGCTTCCTCATTTTGTTCAAGACCCTTTAACAGCTTCCTCAAATAGTCGAATACCCCTTAACAGCTTCCTCACTGAGTTCAAGACCCTTTAACAGATGCCTCATTGTGTTCAAGAACCTTTAACAGCTTCCTCCTTTAGTCCAAGACCCTTTAACAGCTTCCTCCTTTAGTCCAAGGCCCTTTAACAGCTTCCTCCTTTAGTTCAGACTCTGTGCCAACATAGTGCATATTTGACAGACCCCATCCAAAGACATGAAAAGCATCCTGCTGCCACCACTGTAAACAGAGTATGCAGCTTTGC
Organism: Ambystoma mexicanum; assembly: GCF_040938575.1. NCBI lineage: Eukaryota > Metazoa > Chordata > Amphibia > Caudata > Ambystomatidae > Ambystoma > Ambystoma mexicanum. The sequence continues at coordinate 1,465,747,182 of NC_090931.1, read as the reverse complement.
AAAACCGAATGTGAATCTGTGACTCTGTGGAATCACTCGTACTTGCGGGATAGTGGGAGCAGGTTCTGTTGCAGGTGCGTGTACTGAATGTATGTGCTACTGGCAGGCCAGGCTCTGCCTTCACTGGGGATTCCACCAGTGGCGAATCCAAGCTTTCAGCAAGGGTCACGAGGGGAAGAGGGTGGGGCTGGAGGGAGGGAGGGCAGGGGCGGGGCTTGGGAGCTGAACAGGAACTTCCTTTCTCCCATTCCCCAAAGAGACATTATGAAGAGGACGCTTGTATTTCACAGCAAGGATCAATTAAAAAAGCACAAGTAACACATTCTGTGAGCTGCCTGCACACTCTGGATGGAAGGCTGGTTAAAGAGGGAACTCTTACACAGGATCTTCGGAGATAATACATTTATCAGGCAAATCAATGTTGGATGCCAGCTTCCAAGAACTAAGGCAGCTGTAAGGATCTGTGTGATTCCATCGAGATTTTGACATCGACTTTTTTTGGGGTTAGGTACGTTTCGCTACATATCTGTAGTAATCCTTTGCACTTTCTGTCGTTTATTAAGTCGTTTATTAAGTTGGTTATTTGACTAATAGTCGCCCGGCAGTCTCGCGTTGCTGCAACATTACTCACTTTGCTAATGGTCAGGCTCAGGCAATGAGCTGCACAGGGGACATAAACGGCCATTGGATAGTGCTGTCTAATTTCAGGTTGAGCCCCCACGAAATTGACCACTCATATTGCTTGCCCCATCCATACTCCTGTCCAACCAGGTTGTTCAGGTCAAGATTCAGGACTCAAAGCACCGTCACAATACTGTTGTCAATTCCTTTTCCGGTTGCAGCAGTCACTTTTTAGCATTTTTATTTATTTGTTATTTATAACGCGCTTAATACCCAGAGGTATCTAAGCGCGGACCCGGTATCAGACCTGTGTTGCTCCGTGTCATCTTGATTCCAAGGCAAGCACATTGCCCCTGAGCTATCCTGCCGAGCTGATATAGGTATATATATAAATGCGAACAACATTTCCTCCGAAGGGCAGAAGGTAGTCTCCATTTGTCATTAAGTGGTTTGTCGAGAAAGAAATGGCAAGAGTAACCACCTGACAATCCTTCCATATCCCACTCTAACCAACAGCACATCTCTACACACAAAGCCCCCACCAAAACAACACGTTAGGCAATGGAACGCACACCTCCTGAAGACATAGGTCTACAGTAAATGTGCCTAAATAGCACACTAATCCCCCCACAGCTAAACCAATAGAACTCTCAAGGCTCCTTAAAGACCAGTCCCACAAACACACAATTTACATTAATGGCGTTGAGTGCACATTAACCACTGCCCCGGGACAACTCATCAAATGTATCAAACGTACACACCATTGAAAACCCTTTCTTTTAAGATATAGCAGACATCAACCCTGTTCCAAAGCAACCTTGCCCTGTTCTCACGTTAACCCCTTAGCCCACCTCTTGCAGAACCCGAACCCCCAGGAAACAGTGAAAAGGACACATTGGCCCTCATTACGACCCTGGCGGAAATCGAAAAACGATGGCGGAAATGCAATACCGCCATCGAATAGCGCTCGGTGCGACTATGACCCGTCACCGCAAAGTACGAAGCCATTAGCGACACCGTAGTGAACGCCAACGCTAACTGCACCAAGCACGCGCGCGCGCGCCATGCCAAACCGCAAACACCACCATGGTGCAACGGTACGCCAATTCCGACCCTAGCGGACATGTACCTAACGCCATCAGGCATGGCGGAATGTACCATTCCGCCATGGCGAGAAGTACGGCATCGCGAATCAACCGTAAACGGCCCCACTGAGTGCCTGTACACCGCTCCCTGCCCACAAAGTACAACTCCCGGTAGGTGCAATGAAGTCACAATGCAACCATTGAAATGTACAAAGCACCCATGCATGCCAACGAACAAAAGCAACACAAGAGGGGCCAATGGGAGCTGCAGGTCACAGATGGCACGAATACAGAAGCCATCCCAATGGACATGACCACAGTCCCCCACCAAGAAACGCACGCAAACACAGGCACCTGTGCCCAGCAATATTCCGAAAATCACATCATTCCACCAGTCCACCTGGCTGACCGGCATCTGTTACACAAAACCCAATCCCCCGCCCCTGAGCATGACAACATTCAAACTGTCATATAGGCAGCCCCCATCCCTGACCTCACGGGCTTAGTAGGCAAACGCGCCCAGTACAGTACCACGCAACTAAACCCCGAAGCTGGAACCCAATGCAGATCTCCTCACAATACATCGCCCCCCAAATAGGCATATGCCACATCACTTGCAAAGAAAAACGCTACACGGGCCAAATCAGAATAGCAATTTATGCACATCAAAGACACCAAGCCCATACAGCCATCAGGCCATGAACTCCAAAACACTAATCACCATTGTGGGCTGCATCCGCAAGAAATGACCAGCCACTACTTGTGTGTCGCCCTGTACCCCCATGGTACACAGAGCCACATTCACGTACGAAAAGGCAACATGGAAGCGCACAGAACCGCAGGGCTGTCCCAATGGGGAGGCACTAGTCCAGCTGAAAGGCCGAAATGTTGCTCCGAGACACCAGTACTGCGTAAGGGCATGTGGGCCATTGGCGATCGTCCCATAAGATCGTAATGCTGCTCCACCGATTAACACGAAGCAGCAGGTGTCGGGAGTAAAATCCATCTGCAGGAGTGGCATACAGATGGCAGTGGCAAAAGGGGAGGAGATACCTGTCAACCAAAAGAAAAGAAAAAGAACAGAATGGCCATCAGAACTACATTCGAACAACTCACTTCAATGATCACACGAAATCCACAGCCATATGCATGCTAGCCCACTCAAAAGGATCATCACCACCCCAAAACCACTTGCGACTCATAACCATCTATATCGAGGTGCAAACACCATCACAAACGAGTGTACCTGTGCATGCGTCTGTCAAAACAGAATCCATCAGATGGGAATGTCAACGTGCATGGACACAAGTGTCTGAGGGCGCCTCGAGACAGGGAGGGCTCAACAAGGCCAGATAGACGATGGTCCCACTATGGCAGCCCTGCATCACATAGCGTAGGGGAGGCGGATAGATCCCAAGAAGCCCTGTACATGGCAAACTCTGTATCAAATCACCTGCCCATGCATCCATTCATCATTCCCTCATCCCGGGATCAAAACGCCTGAATAATTACTCACATGACATTAGAAACATCCATTGAGTCTGTGCGTTATGCAGCCTGCAAAATCCACAGTGCCCCAGCCCGTAATTCCAGTGTTGTGAAGTAACATGTATTTGGGAACGGCCGGCCTCATCGCCCACGTAGCTAATGCGCATCCCAAACTATTCATATCAATCATTGCTCCCTCGCCATGGGCCCTGTCTCAAGGACATTGAACAATAGAACGTTATATTTGCAGTCAGACCTGTGGGCATCTCCTCGCCGCCAGCTGAAGACCGAAAGCGCCGCCCTTCGAATTCCTCATTTGCAACACCACGTCGGAAAGGCATCTGTGGCCGTTTGAAATCACTAATTATTCCATCGAGTGCGGCTGTGTGTGAAAATGGCAACTGCCTTCACCCACGAATGGGACGCCCCGCCCGTCGTTGCAACTCGGTACAGTGATGCATGAGGGCCCACCGTTACTCGAGTACTACGTTCCACTGACCCTTCACAAGTCTGTTCGCGACTGCACAGATAGAATGGGAAACAATGGGACCATAGCCGAATGAACATAACAACCAATCCAACACGGCCATCGGGTACAAATACATGATAGCAATAGCAAGATACCATTCCCCGAATTGCAGCGTTGTGCGCGTGACGTGCTCGGCCAAAGGGGAGGGCAGTTTGCACAGGTGGAATGAATCACCACAGGTGGAGGCCATACAGCCTGAAAACACATGAATTGCACAGCCAGTCTCCTCCCACAACCACACCGAAATGCTACCGGCAGGACTCGCGATGTTGGCCCTGGGGGACCTGATAGCACTGCAAGTGCTCCAACTCCAAGAGGAAGACGAACACCAACTACAACCGGCCGCACGGAGGAGACGCAGGAGGAGGAGGAGGGCAAGGCAGGGCCAGCAAGGCCCACCAGCACAGCCACTACCACCACGCAGGCAGCCCGCAATCCCACGCCTCCGAGCACATCCGTTCAACCTCACTGATGAGCAGATCCACACCCTCTACCGTTTGGACCGGGACACCATAGCCGCCATTGTGGACATGACACAGGCTGACCTTGTCAGCATGATAGATAGCCCAACCGCCATCCCACCCCTACTGAAGGTGGTGTCTGTACTCCACTTCCTGGCCACAGGCACCTACCAGCACACAGTCGGACAGTTGCATGGCATTTCTCAGCCACTGTTCTCACGGACACTATTGCAAGTGCTCGATGCCCTCCTGCAGCACGCAGACGACTACATCTCCCTACCACGCTCGGAGCAGGAAATTACAAACACGAAAGTGGGATTCCATGCACTTGCCGGCATACCGGGTTGCATTGGTGCCATCGACTGCACCCATGTGGAATTGGTCGTCCCACATGCCATGGAGGCCCAGTACCGCAACCGAAAACAATTCCATTCCCTGAATGTACAAATGGTGTGTGACTCCAACAGGATCATTACACATTGTTGCGCCCGATTCCCTGGATCAACCCATGATTCTATGGTCTTGAGGAACTCTACAATACCACGCTACATGGAGCGACACGCAGGGAACAGATCCTGGCTACTCGGTGAGTCTCATTACATGCATGATGATGTGGGGTATGTGAATTGGCAATGACCTGGCAGGAAGGGGGGGGGGGTGTGCGTACGTATCAATGGCATTCCACATCATACGTTTCTCGTCCACATACAGGTGATGCTGGATATCCACTGAAGAGATGGCTCCTCACACCAGTCCGGAACCCACGGGACCAGCATGAGGAGGACTACAACCATGCCCACTCACGTACCCGTGTAGTCATAGAACAGGCATTCGGCCTACTGAAGGGCCGTTTCCGCTGCCTCAGCAGGTCTGGCGGGGCACTCCTGTACCGCCATGAGAAGGTTGCAAAGATGGTGATGGCATGTGTCATGCTCCACAACATGTGCGTACGTAGAAATGTGCCCATGCCCCCTGACGCAGAACTGCAAGCACCTGAAGATGGTCATGATGAGGGTGGGGATGTGGCAGCACCTCATGGAGTCTGCGAGGCACCGGAGGCCCGTGACATTCGTCAGCATCTCATTGATGTATGCTTCTAGCACTCACGCCTGGTGGCTGATACATGGACATGGGACTCGTGGCACTGCGTGTGTCTGGGACATGCACAATATGGACTGTACGCCTATGATGGCCTAGTACACACAGATCAATGTCCACACATCTCATTGGTTGATCGTGCACTTTTTATGGCATATGTGATATCATGTTGAACACCCTATCGACCCGCCACCCAAGTGAGCCCAACACACCCCCTCCACCCCCCTACCTCCCCCCCGAACACCAGTGTCCAAAGATGCTCATTGTCAGTGGGCTGTCGCTATTGCAAGCCCCCTCTGCGGGTATCAGGGGCACCCCTGCCTGTGGAGCGCAGGTTCCTTCCAGATCTACGTTGGGGGCTGCCCTGGACGGAGCTTGCAACGGATGATGTGTCTGCCTGCTCACGTCCATGCATGTCCCTAAGGGTTTGCGAGAGCTTAGTGAGCACACGGCGCACTGCGGCAAGTTCGGCACATACGTCCTTGGCCGTCGCATGCAGTTCCCCCCTGAGGCTCTCGGTGCTTCTCTCCATTTGGACTCTCAGGCTCTCGGTGCTGCTCTCCATTTGGACTCTCAGGCTCTCGGTGCTACTCTCGATTTGTGCCCTAAGTGTCTCAGTTGATGTTTCTATGTCTGCCTTAGTGCCCCCACATTCATCAGCATGGTCCTTGAGGAGCGTGGCCAGTTGCTGCTGTTGTTCGATCAACTGGTCGAGGGACTGTTGCCTCTGCTGGGCCATGGCCATTTGCGGGGGTGTCACAGAGGGGCTGTTGACCTCATGTTGCATTGCCACAGGGCTTGTGGGGGATGGCCAGTCGTCGTCTTGTGGGTGCCCCTGCGTGGTATCCTCATGTTGTACGGGATGGGACAGACAGGGGGATTGGGACAGGTCATGGATGGATCTGACTTCGGCATCCCCGTTTTCTGTGTCGGAGCATGCTGCCATCAATGGGGTGTCACCTATGGTGCTGCTGCCACCGGAGGCAGTGCCTTCTGTGGCATCCATTGGGGGGACCTGTGGTGGTGGTGTTGTGGGCATGCTGGCTGCTGGGGTGCCTGTTGATGTTCCCTCCTCTGTGCTGCCACCTGATTTGTGCTGCTGCCGTGTCTTGATGCGTGCAGCTGAGGTGGAGGGTCTCTGGCCGTTGGTCTTGGCCCTCTTTGCAGGTGTGCTGGTAGGGGTGTCCTGTAGCTCGTCGTTTGGATCGGACCCTGTGGTGGAGTAGAGGAGGGCGAGGGTTATTGGTGGGTCTATGGGAATTGGAATGGCATTGTGTCACATGCATTGGGGTGGTACCTGAGGGTGATTTGGGCCGGGCCCTTGGAGGTGCTTTGATTTGTGTGTGGAGTGAGGGTGCAGTTGTTTGGCAGCCTGCAGTTAGGGTGTGCCTGCTGCACGTGTAGTGCGTGTATTAGGGGTTTTTAATTATTTATGTATTTATTGTGGGTTTTAACGTGCGCTATCAGGCCGATGTGTGTGGACGTTCTCCTGGACATGTGTTTCTGTTGCACTATGTGGACGCATGGTACTTCACATGGATGGACTGTGTGGATTTGGCATTGTTTTTTCTGGCCCACCTACCTGTATCTTCGGATGTCTGCACTCCTTTCTCCATCCCTCCGACTCCCTCTATGCTCTCCATTCCGATGGTGGAGGCACAGATTTCTTCCCAGGGGGTCAACTTGATGGGTGATTCAGGACCTCCCCCGGTGGCTGTGGCAATGTTGCGGTTGGCAGAGAGTATGCTGCGGACGCGTATCCGCAGGTCGTCCCATCGCTTGCGGCATTGCTGTGGGGTGCGGGGTGCGGTCCCCACCGCACTTACCCGCTGTGCCACCAGAGCCCATATGGCCTTCTTGTTTGCAAGTGCCGTCCTGGTCATTTGCGTGCAGAAGACGACGGCAGCATTCTCCTGGAGGGTCTCTGTTAGCACGGTGAGTTCCTCACGGGAGAAGTGGACCTGCCGCTTGCGGTCGCACGCTTTCTTCGCTGCTTTTCCCATTATTCTTGGTTTCGCTAGGGTGGTTGACGGGTTGGGGTGTATTTCAGGGTAGTGATTTTAGTGGTTGTGTGGTTTTAGTGTATTTATAGGTGTACGCCGGGATGTTTCCCGTTCCGGGCCCATGTTTTAACTTCCGTTTCCGTATATTTCCGGGCACCGTACTTTCCGGTAGGCGCACACTGCGGTGACCGCTAAGAGGGGTGGCGGTATTGCACCTGGGGCGCCGTACGGCGGCGGTGTGGGCCGTTTTGGGGTCATTTCCGCCATCGCGGACTTTGCACTTCCGCCATGCCGTGGTGCTCGTGCCCGATGGGTCGGAATGGGCCGCACTTTGCTCCTTCGTGCAATGGCGGAAACGCTATTTACGCTGTGGCGCTCCGGTCAGTCGCTTTCCGCCAGGGTCGTAATGAGGGCCATTGTGTGCTAAACAACACAGCATAACTGGGCGTAGCAAAGAGCCTCACTCGTTCTCTTGTTGGCCAGTACCTTGGACGGCACACACCACTTTGGCGAGTGGGCGCAATAGGGGAGGAAAGTAATGTTGGCACAGCTCAGCTGAGTCCTCTATGCTAGAGGAGATTAAACGGTTTGGTCAGGATCGCACACTTTGGTTAAACAGTGAAGCTGGGATTTTAACCCATTCGCAGTTTACCTTCCAAGCGCCACTTGACACTTTTGGATTTCAAGGCCTACAATAATGTCTTATAGAGCAGAGCTCTCAACTTTTTTAAAGAAGGCTTATTGGCAGACCCTCACTGCATCGTCCGATCGCGCTGATAGGCGTCTCAATCAAGATTTTTCGCAGGATGTCCAGTGCAGTGGTCGAAGTGAGCGGGAGCGGGCAGGAGCGGTGCTCCTCTACTTTCTTTAATTACCTTTTAGAGCTCCTATACTTTTATTTTAAAAAGAAACCGTTCCGGAATGGTTTTGTTTTAAAATAAAAGTGTAGGAAGAAGTTGAAACTTGCACTTTCAGTGCACTGCACTGAACGTTCCCTTAAACATAAGGTGCATGTGTTTGGGGGTTTGTATTGTATGTGGGAGGAGACGTGGTGATGGGGTTTGTGGGGAGCGTGGGGCAGGCCAGCAGGGAATATAGCTCCACTACTTCTTTTCGTACACTTCGACCACTGGTCCAGTGGTGATATTGGAAGAATGGGTCGGGGAAAATAAACTTCTCAGCGACACCCAGGCTGGTTTCCGAAATGGCTTCTCCGCCACGGGCCAGACCTTTCTGCTGGATACCATCGTGGAGAAGTTTATGAAAAGGAGAAATAATCACATTTTAGCTGCCTTTTTAGATCTCGTCATAAGTATCCACTCTATTAATCGAAACTTACTACGGAAAAAGCTTGACCAGATCGGGGTCCCGGCCAGGCTCCTTCAACTAATGCAACTGATGTACGAGTATAGGGGGGTGAAGCAAGGGTGCCCTCTAGCACTGTTAACCCTCAAAATGCTTCACAAAGGCTCATCTCCTCTTTTAAATGGGACCAAATGTAGCACCCTGCTCTATGCCGACGACAGTTTCAATTGATCTCACACCTGGTGGCTAATTTACACTAAATCCTTCGATATCCACAGTCTGAAACTGAATTTGTTAAAAACAATGGTTTCTAGAAAAGGTGGCGTGAAAGCAAGCTGGTTTATTAAAAAGGAAAAAATAAAGGTTGTCAGTGTTTATAAATATTTAGGTCCGACCTTTTCTGACAAAAAAAAGGAAGCTGCCAGTCCTATATAAATATGGTGTCTAAACAAGGTGCCTCTGGTCTTAGAGGGCTGTGTCACTTCTATCATCGGCATGGAGGTAGAAGGCTTCAAAAATGCCACCTAGTGTTGGAGGCCAACATCCAGATGGCCATTTTATATGTTAGTGAGATTTGGGGGTCATACCTTACAAGTACCTGGAGGTTATGCAGAACACCTTCTTGGGGAAGGTATCTGGGCTACTGCCCAGCTCCCCAGAAGATGTGTTGAGGCACAAATTGCTCCATTCTAAGCATGATCTGCCAGGCCCAAAGGAGGTATTTTTCTTAGGGTACAGCTTGATACTCCAACAAACCCCAATCTGGATAAAGCAATGGTCGAGTAAAGACGGTTTCGTATTAAGGACCCCACCAGTTGGTTTGCTAGCGGGCTTGCTCTGATGAAAAGTTGGGGGGCGGCGGGGGTTGTAGCAGCAGTGAGCAATCTCTCGAATGCACAGCGTAACACTCTCCTCAAACGGCAGTTTAAATAGAGTTACGTTTAACCCAGGATAGAATGAGTCCACTGCCATCATTAGAATACTACACCCCCTCCTGTGTGCGTGCAAGGACTGCAGCACTTATAGATGAAATCCAATCACCTGAATGCAGTAGGACAACACTACTGATTAGGCTAAATGTGCTCCCTCTAAAGGCAAGGATGAGCTGGTTGAGCCCAGACAAGACATGCGAGTGTGGTCTGGGTAGAGACCAGGCTGTAATACACTTTTTAACAACTGGTAGGTGTTTTACTGATTTTAGGAAAAAATGGCTTAGGCCGCACATTATTCAAAATAACATAAGGACATGCATGGATGCTATGTCTTTGTTAATGACTAGTAACGATGCAGATTTTCTGTACGATGCTTTACATAATGTTTTACATTGTGTAAAGATTTGGGGTTGAATGTCCGAAGCGGAAATGTTTTTTTTAGAAATAATCTTGGGTCTTTTCTCCCCTGAACATTACCGACTTGCCCAAACCCCTTTTTAAGGCAAAAGAATAATGTTGCTGCTTTATTTATTTTCCACACCCTGATGGAAAATGAAAAGGCCCACAATGGGAGTGGTGAGCGAGTGGCAGTCTGTGCGTTGAACTCGCTAGGTGGCTGTCTGGAAGTCTGCTTACTGTTTCTTTAACTTGGAGGCGGAGTTGATTCATAAAAACCCCAGCTACCGCGGAGCGGTGCAGAGTGGCGAGCGAGTGGCAGTCCGTGCAGTCACTGCGGGCTGTCTGGGCTGCTTGGGCCCCCTCCTTCCCGTGCGACGAGCCTCCCTTGTTACGTGAGTAAGCCGTTGTTTTCATCAAGCGGAGCTGGTGAGTGTCATTACAGTTCTTTACTGCTTGTGAGGAGTACTTGACACTAAACACTAATAGCGGAGCTTAAACTAGCTTGCGCCTAAAGTAGAAAGAGTGTCCCTCCCCCTTATGTATGGTCTGAGGAGTGGAAAATTGACGATCCCACCAATTAAGAAATGTACACACTTGTCGGATGAGGAGATCTTGGCTGCGGCTAATATACTGTTACCCTCTGCCCCCAGGAGAGCACATGTATGATGCCTACGGACTTCCCCCGGCCCTTGCAAACTGACAGTGCGAGCCCGGGAAGGTGTCTTGGTGTTAGAGGATGAGCGAGAAATGAGGGATTCATATGCTAATTCCCAAGGCTTGATTACTGCGTTTTTTAAACCAAAGGTACTCAAAAACAACCTTACCACATCCCAAACCAAGCAATCCTGTACTAACACCAAAACTCCTATCTGCTCCTAGAGTTACATTTTCGGTGCCATCCAGCTCAATTGGAAGTAATGCGAGCTCCTGCTATCTGGACTCACCGCCTAATTTGGGTAGAAGGTACGCACCGGACTTTGACTCCTCTCTCTCCTCTATCAGCTCCCTTCCACTGTGTGTGGCCAGTGACAAGTCTGATGTACCTTTTCTAAGGCAAAATTAACAAACGCCCCCGTGGGCTAACTCTCTGGTGGAAATCAACCAGGTTCTTTGTGTACTGGTCACTCGATATGAGAGCTTAAAACTGGAAATCTAATGCAGTTCTCTTGGGATCGCTCCTCTTTAAATTTGATGACATAAAACTGCATGCTACAGCGAAGGAGTTTCTGTTCACTTGTGGCCTGATTAATACAAACAAACATCTTAAAGGACCAGAGGGTGTGGTCGTGAATCAGGAACCGAGTGTGATAAACGGACCCGACTTCAGAGGAACTGAATTGATCTCTATGGGGGAGGGTGGGGTGACAAATCAGATGTTGATCCAGTCGCATATTGAGGCTAAATTAATGGACAGCGTGATCATGTGATCCTGATAGTACTTCTATGAACAAGACTACAAAATCACAAGAAGACAGGAAGTTGGTGGCCCTGGAGGCGCGATTGCCTGTCGACTGCCAGAAGGAAGTGGGTCAGATACCAGGAAGAAGTGACTCTCAGTCATCATTGTGCCATCAGACTCCTCCTTGGGGCCTAGGACTAAAAATAAGGACCTGCCAAAGCCCTCTGTAAGAAAAGTATGGAAAAGGAGGGGGGGTTTTAAAGATGAAATCTAAAAAGCGATCGGCAGTAAATTTGAATTCTCAGGCCTCTCGATTTTTCTTGCGGTCCCTGTTCCCCAAGCTGAACGTGGGCAAGGAACTGGAGCGGCCAGAATCTGGTGTCCAATCTGTTCCTGCTCCCCTGCCTGACAATGTACATGCCTTTGCTCCACTAGTCTTTGGTGAATCCTCATCTAGCGTGGGGGAACCTGTCCAAGCTGCTACTCAGCAGCGGGTCTTTTCAACTAATCCCGTGATTCCCCAGGGTATGCAACCGCCCCAGGCCATAAATTTGGAGGTGGTGAGTGAGCCACCCAGGGTGGGGGGTGTTGGTCCGTGGGCGGGAAGTATTCAACAGCATGGGTATATGAGTGAAAGTTGGGGGAGCAACGTGTGGAGGGCGGTGAGCGTGGTCCGACTGGTGCGGGTTTACCTAGTCACCACAGAGATACTGGACTAAAAATGAAGAGGCCATTGTCAGATGTGTATAAGGGCTTGGTTATCCTGTTTGAAAGTGTCATCCCTGAAAATATGACTATTAGTCTAAATCGCTCTAATGTTTTACGTTTGCTCTCAGAGGTCGCTAACTTGAAAGGGATTTCTACATCCGACAGCCAAATAGTCAATTTTCCAGTGAGACTATGCATTGACCACTCTGTGGTCTCTGTGGTTTGTTTGTTTGTTTTATTATTTGTAATGCGCAAACATACCCATAGGTAACAGGGCGCAGCGGTTACATGTATATGCAAAGCTTAGTTGCAACAAAAAATATATACATATACACAGAGATGATAATAGCAGGCATATATACATATGTGCAGATAAACGCAGTGGATCTACTTCAGTTCAAGGTTGATCACTTTGCACGAGAGAGAGGCTATCAGAATCTTTGCCTTTCATGTGAATGAGCTTGCGGATGATTGTTTACTTGAGAGTACCCTCAAATCTGTAGGGTCGGATGAGCAATTAAAATTAAACATCAATGTTTTGAAAACAGAAATGAAGGCCTCTGAAGTTTCGAATGACTGCTCATGCTTAATAAGAAATATGCAGCATTAACAACTGTCAGGTGCCCCATCTACTTCAGGAACGCCTGACTCATTTTCCATTTTTATCATGGAACACTCTGGTCTATTCAGGAATATTACATAATCAAGAGGTTGGGCGTGAATTTATAGCACAATGGGTAGTCTGTTTACAAGAAACTTGGTTACTAACCCCCCCCTCCGATCCGGATGGATGTGTTATCAGTGCCGAGTCTGCCAAGAGAGGGGACCGTGATAGACATTATGGAGGCCTACTAACATTGGTTCGATCAGACAATAGGGTCTGGGTCGTCGAGACGGTCAATGGCTTCTATGGGATTCTGCAGACCAATGTTGAGTTGGTTGAAGAGATATCTATTCATCCATTAATTCTCAATGTTTATTGGCATGAGAAAGTGTTGGACCTATCCATCTTTCTGCAGTACTTATCAGTCCTAGTTAATGATTGGTGTGCTTTGAACACGGGTGGCCAAGAAATATTGGTCGGGCACTTGAATTCCAACTGTATGATACTAGGAGATCCTATGGGCTCCATGGGTCAATATAGAGCCGACCCTAAAACACTTAAGGGGGCTCAATGGTTGAAATGTTTGGCGGGGGGATAGGTTTGCAACGCCTTAGTGGTGAGGTGCAGGGAAACATAGCGCATAATCTGACTTGGTCTAATGGCTCATCATATTCAACCATTGATTATGTGTTTGTGACTGATTGGCTCTTTGTCAAGTGTGATATGCTTTCTATCTCGCAAACTCCATTGAGCGACCATTCTAGGCTGGTGGCTGGGTTCTCCTTGGGCCACTTATACCCTTATGTGGCCAACTTGAGCCTGGCCAATTTGGCCGTTAATCCTTCTGGAATCTATTTAGATTGGACTGAATCACTTGCCAAGACGGTTAATGGTTCCTTGATGGAAGTGTTTGAGGGTTCAATGCACAAATGTAAGCTATGGACTTCTCCAACTTTGAGAGGTTTGTGATAAATTTGGTTCATTCTCAGTTGACCCACGGAAAGGGGCGGGGTGCCAAAGAAACGTGGAACTCATGTACACGACTATCATAAAGTCATTGTGGTCAAGAAAAAGCAACTTAGGAAAGAACTAAGAGCACTAAGACTTAGACATGACCTGGCCCCAGATATGGCCAGCGAGTTGAGTAGGCGCCTACGCCAAACTTATCGCAACTAGCTGTGTAGCAGTAGGGTTAGGAGGTACCAGGAAGATACTGAGGCGCTCTTGCGGTCTTTGCAGAATAAGAACTCTCAGGCATTTTGGTGACTCATGAACTCTCTGGACTTTTGGCAGGTGGAAAAACAGATAAATTCAGTCTCTGAGAATGACTGGTTCGCCCACTTCTCTGCACCGTATGTACCGGCCAATCAAGTTTCTTCTTGCCTCCCTGCTATCATTGGGGAAAAGATGAGCTTTGCAGCCTTCGACCCAGACATTGTTTTGGAGGTAATAAAGAAGTTTGGTCCATCGAGGGCCCCCGGTTGCAACAAGCTATCAAACTATCTGTTTAAAGTGGAACCAACTGTCTGGGCGAAGGTATTGAGCACCCTGTTTAAAAGGGTGGTGGGCCTTCAACAACTTCCATGGTCTTGGTCTAAGGCCCTTATTGTCCCTATATTCAAGAGGGGTGTGAGAACAAACCCACTGAATTATCGACCTTTCACTCTCCTAGATACGGACAGCAAGGTGTTTGCGTCCATCTTGCTGTCCCATCTAGAGGAGTGGGCTGTGACTGCTGGAAGACTGACAAAGTGGCAGAGGTCTTAGTACATCTTTGAACAGCTCTATTGCCTGCATAATCCAGCATCTTGCCTTGGATGGCAAATATAAGACAGTGTAAATGCATCCATAGATCTAACCGTCTCTTGAACTGTGAACTCAGCACTTGTGAATCGTGAGGTCCTTTGGAAGTTGTGAATCTTGAGAAAGCGGAGGTCCAGGGTAGACCAGTTGTGAATCCTGAGAAAGCAGAGCGGCCAATTGCGAATCCGGATAAAAGGAGAGGTCTGTGCTAAAGACTGGTTGAGAATCTTGTGAAGCCCAAAAGCCTCAGAAGAGCCTGGAGACAGCCGGCTGAAGCCCTAGGAGAGAAATTGATGTACATTGTGAAAGCAGAGAGGCCTGAGAGGAGACCAGATTGAGTAGCTGCTACAAGAACCTTCCCAGAAGGATACTCATGTTTCATTGAATTTTAATACGGATGGACTGAAGAGTAGATTGTGACTTGAGATACACAGTGGTACATTCGCATTCCTAGCGTAGCGTAACCTGGCGGCCAGTGACTTAGAAAGGGTAGGTGCTCGAATTTTTCGTGGGACCATCTTTTTGAGGATTTGCTTGATAGGATGGGGGTGTTTAGGACTAAACAAGGACTTATTAGCTTAGAGGTTGAATGCATACTCAAAGGGGCAAGACCCCTGGAAGGAAGCTTCAGTCGCCTTTGGATTTACACCATATATCATTTTATTTAGTCAGACCCTTATTAGTTGCTGATCCCCTAAAATCTATAAGCACTTACAGAACTCATGTACTAAACCAAAGGCCCTGCTGTTCTCGGCCAGATTGAATCTCACGTTATCATTAATCAGCCATACAATGCCCTCCCAACTGAGGCCCAAAAGGGAACTAATGGTGCCAAAGAAGATGCTCCTGAAGCAGAGGTGCAGTGCAGCAGTCAGGATTCACAGCAGAAGCGATGTCCACAAGGAAAGCTCTTCTGACGTTCACAGTTACTCCTCCCAGACGAGACGCCAATGCCAACCACTGGCCTGAAAGGTAGGAAGGATACACCACAGCAGAACGAGGGAGAGGGCAGTCCATATCCCTACCTACCCTCCTACCCTCTCCCCCAGCAAATACACAGAGAAAAAATAAGAACAGAAACAGATTGATCTGGAAGTACATAGAGGCACGCCGATGGATTTTGCCACAGTGGGAAGCAGAGGTCCAATCCAGCGATGGACAACGTGAATCCCTGGAAAATGAATCCTGGATTGGAATCAGACTGGAGTGGTCGAGGAGAGAGTTGCTCCTGCCTTGGCATAAGGTGCAGAACAAGAAGAGACCTCTGGGGATGCATGGGAAATCCCAGGGGGCCTCTGAAGACTCTTGGTGGGCTTTCATGATAATTCAGAGATCCAGGTACGGCTGAACGGTGCCAGAGGGGCTTTTTCACAGCATTCTGTTGGGTAGGGGGATTAGGCAGGGCTGAGTTCTGGCACCCTGCTTTTTTAACCTCTACCTGTCGGATGTGGGTGAACATTTATCCCCTGCAGCATTGGTCAGTCCTGCGATAGACAAGTTGAGGCCATATTGGCTATCCTATGCGGGTGCCTTCTTCCTTTTCAATTGTACCCCAGTAGGAATGCAGCATTTATTGACAGAATTTTAGGTCTATGTGCGAAAGCATTCCCTCGAGATCAATACATTTAAGATTCTGTGCTGCTCTAAGAGTACAAGGAAGATCAATCCCAAATAGTATATCAGGAAGGAGCCTATAATGAATGTCAACTCCTTGGTCTATCTGGGGTTTTATATCCAAGCAACAGAGTCGAACTGGGCTGATAGACTGGGTGAAAGATCGCATCATGTTACGTACAAACCAACTTGTTAGATTTGATAGGCATTATGGGAAAAACACTTTGAAATCAGCACTTAAATATTATGAAGGGCCCAAAATTCTATATGGCATGGACATTTATCTGTTAACTCTCATGGATGTTTTGCCCAGTCTAGAAGCCTTGGTTTGGTGTCAGGTGTTGAGGGTGCCGAATGCGGTCCCAATGGATGCAATTAGGTACGACCTGGGCATAACAGCTCTACAGGCCCGTGTCAACTGGAAATGCTGGTTACTAGTGAGGAAAATCTTCTGCCCGGTGGGGGGCTCTCTGTTCTTGGATCTGAAGGCCATACTTGAGGGGGAAGAGAGTATGTGGGTGAATGGCATGTATGAGCATGCTTGTACTATTCTAAAAAATGTGAACTCTGCTCTCTAATTGAATTGTGTGACAACCCTGATAGAGTGAAAAAATGCCTATATCGGTTGGACTGGGTCCCAACCGTGGAAAGAATGCATTCACTCCCTTGAGTTGACCATTTCTGATCTGACCATAAGAAGCTGGGATGCTTAGCTCCCTTTCTAACTCGATATCCTGCAAAATGGGTGCAAAGAGCATTTTTAAGATTTCGCTGGAACTTGATCCCCACTAAGCAAATTATGGCCCGCAGGGATCAGGTTGGGGAGTATCTGACGGGTTGTTTTTTTTTTGTTTGTGAGAATGTGACAATCTGTGAAAGCCTGAAACATATATTTATGGCATGCCCAGTTGTCTCTGAGTTGAGGTCAAAGTATATATGGAAATTCTTGAGAGACAGGGATTCCGTGATTACGGAGGCCTCTTGGGCTACCTGCTTATCTGGCCACTCTACCTCAACTGTAATTGCTGTTACAGTACTGTAAGAAAGAGTGGGTTAGTGTTCATAAATGAACTAATTTCCACTAGTCACTAACCCCACGTTCTACAACAAATAACAATTGTATTTCCCTTTGACATTGTGGAACACGGTTTATAGTGACATTTTCGAATAACATTTGGTCGAAAGTCAAAATGTCGAAAAAGAAATGTGTAAAAAAAAAAATGTGAATGTCTTTTTTTGTTTGTTTTTTGTTCGAATTTGGGGGATTCCCCCCAAACCCCCTTTTTTAAAACATTTTTTTCTGTTTTAACCCTTTTTTTTACTTGCAGAACCCAAAAAAAATGTAAATAAAAAGATAAAGCATTAAAAAAAAAATTTTAGACATTCTTTTTTCAACATTTTTGTCATTCGACCAAATGTTTTCGACATTTTGACTGGACACCGTGGAACACACATTTTTTGACTCTCAAAACTGAAGTTGAGTTGAAATTCAGTTATTTAACAATATTCTTCACTATAGGATACAAATCCAGTGAAATTGTATGCTCAATGGAAAGCTTTTTTTCGCTTTACCTTTTTCTTTGTATTTTCTGGTTTTTCTGCTTTGTTTGTTGACACTTAACTATTATTGTTTTTTATGGTTTGTGTTTAATTTAGATGATTCCTCCTTTGTTGTTTTTTGTAATATGCTTGAAGTTGAGCTTGTTTTTAAAAAAAAAACAATACTATTATATGCCTTGTAAAATGTTGCTGAGGTTTTGTACAGAAGATTGCTTTATGTTTTGTATTAAATGTTGAAAAGTACTTTGGAGTTTCTGGTTAGACTTTATGTTGAGTGAAGAGATAAAACTGAGTGAAATGGCCCAGATAAGGGTATAAATTCTGGGTCTCTCTATATATATGTGATGTTATTTTGAATGCATAGAGAACATTAGGAAACTACCTGGGTATATCGATTAGGACGCCCAGAAAAGAGTGATCCTTGATGTCACATTTTTGTGCTTTTTTCTGTTCAGATAAAACGTGGGGTTTGCAAGTAATTCATACACCGCATTACCCATAGACTGTTACCTGTGGGGACACATTTTGTTGGTTTGTTACATTTTTAAAAGCAGTAAGAATAGAGGAGGACTTTCCTAATTCGTGAGGATATATGATGCCCCCTTTTTTTAATGCTGTTATCTCTTTTTTTGGTTTGCCTTACATTCTATTTTAATCGTTATTTTTGTTTGATGGGCAATGATAAATTGATGTTTTATTATACGTTCATTATTTTTTTGATGAGATTGTTCTTGATTTTATAATGTGTTTTTCTTATTGTGCACAAGATTATTTTATTGTTATTTGATTTTAGTTTTTTTTATTACATGTGTTTATTATTTTTTGATGAAATTGTTATTGACCTTTTAACATGTTTCTCTAATAGTGCCCAAGATCCTTTTTCTTTTGATTATATCATATTTTACTTTTCTTATTATGTAGAGTTTTCTTGCTTTTGTTAAAGGTGGACTTTGTTTAACCGATAAACATTAAAAAATAAATAGAAAAAGGTCCACAATGCAAAATATTGCAAGCCTGGAAAAAACCTCTTCTTTTTAGATCACTAATGTATGTAATGTCACTTGGCTAAAGATGACTTTTTTCACACATTTTCAGCATGCTGTGTTCAGAGCATTTGCCTACCCGTATAAAACAATCCCTCTTTTGCATGTCAGAAATCATGGCAAACATGGGCGTAATTTTAGGGGGGGACAAGGGTGTTTGTCCCCCCAACCTTTGTGGCACACCATCTTGTCCCACTCATTTGGCAGGGGCCCCTTTCATTTAGATGTCATGTCCCCTCCCTCCAAACATTTACAGCAAAGTTACGCCACTGATGGCAAACCTTTAAAAGGAGAGCTTTATTTTAAGGGTACACCTTCTTGCATGAGCCCTGAGTTTTTTCTTTAATAGGCCCATCAGTGAGAAATAAAGGGTGTGCTGGTGATAGGAGAAAGGGGACATTACAGGTCATTAAAAGGACGTAGGCAGTGACGTCCAGGACGCTGCGTGTGGCCTTGCGTTATAATGGCGATCAGCGTGAGCTTCACAGTGTGTGTGAAACGGCAGTGACTAGGATCAGGGCCCTTCTCGGCCTGGAAGTCCCAGCCTCATTCTATGTGCGTTTACATCGTGAAAAAAGCAGGACCGAAAAGGCATCATGCGGCCACATGTTCCGCATGAAGACTGGACCTGCCACTAGGGTGACCAGACGTCCCGGTTTTTGGTGCTCTGTCCCCCTTTCACAAGATTATGTTCCCATTGGAAACTGCAGTGGTCCCGGTTTTTGTAGTAGGTCTTCACTGCTAGCAGGCACAGCGCGCACAGAAGAAATGCTGCATTTTACAACTTAAGATAGTGTTAGTTTGTGATAAATTAATTATAATATGTGTTTCTTTGAACAGTGACACTTAAAACCCCTTCTACTCCAAACGCTATTGAAGTGCAGTGCCTTGACAGCCATTTTCAAGAGTTAGTTCTACTTTTATGTTAGTTGCCCTGTCCCAGTTTTTTACTTTTTAAATCTGGTCACCCTACCTGCCACTGAACTACACACAAGCTCCGGCAACATACATGTTGCTGGACAAATGTGTTCTCCCACCACTGTAATCCACTGGATCACCTGTTGCGATCTAATTATGTAGACATGCAATGAAAACTGAATGCAAAGTCTCCTTGGATTCAGTAACCCGCTGGCGAGGGATCCCCGCTCTCGTGTGCCCCTCACCATCCAATCAAATTCAAATGTTTCTGAAGGGCCCAAAAACACACAAAACAGCACTTTCCACATCCCACATTTCCACATCCCTTTTTATGATGGATGATCGCAGATGTGGTATGCCGCTCCGATAGCACAGTGAGTAGAGCCCTCGCTTTGACATCTATGCAGAGCCTGCTGACGCAGGTAAGAATCCCGGCAGGGCCAAACTCAGCCTTTCATCCTTCTGAGGTCGATAAATGAGCTCCACACACCATGGGTAATAATAAGCAGCGCTCAGATACCTGAGGGTTCGTAGCGCTATACAAATGCTAATTTATTATTTTTATTCACTGTAACCAGGGGCCAAACATGAAATGGACTTTGGGGGCCTGGGAATGTTGACAGCAGAGGTTCTGCTAGGGCCACTTTCACTTTTGTCCCTGCTTTGGTATGCTGGAGCCACAGGTCCAATCCTCACGCTCAATAAATCGTACATGTTTTGGTTTTGTTATTGGGCATTTGTATAGTGCCTTTTTACCATTGGTATGATCTCAAAGCGCTGTGAGTTGAATGCCCTTGGCGACCGTAGTCCAACTCAGTGGAGAGGGTAGGGTAGTAAGCAGTGCTTGGGTGCACTTGGTATGCGTGCAGCAAAGGTGGATTTTAGTGGTGTGTAGCTGCATTCTAATGCTAGGAGTGGTGTGGAGGTTGTGTGATATCAGTAGTGTGTGTGTGTGCAGCAAGGCCGAATTGACTTTGGGGTAACTGCATTCTAGCGGAGGTGATGCTTGTATATGAGATTTTGGGCCTCATTACAAGTTTGTCGTTCCGGAAACAAGGGTGCCGGTCCAGAAACAAGGGTGCCGGTAAACTCACCGGCACACTTGTTTCCAGACCAGCAAACTACGAGTCTGCCTGCCGGAGCCGCTGTGGCCGACAGATCTGACCATGCTGGGCACAGCGGCCACGGTAGGCAGACCGGTCACAGAAGGACTGGCACCATTAACAACGGTGCCAGTGCTTCTGTGTACGCATTCCCGTGGAGTCCTAAATGGGGATTAACAATTTACCGGTGCCAGACATCCCGGCAGCTGGACTCAGAATGAGCCAGTGGCACCGGGAGGTGAGGCGCCGGTAAATCATTCATGGTTACCGCCGGACTTGGAATGAGACCCTATGTGTGCAGCTAGGCCAATGTTTTCGTGGTGGATCGTTACATTCTAAAGATTGTTGAGGTGCTCATGTTGGTGTATAATTATGTTTGCAATGCAAAAAAGAGGGGTACCTGTGTTAACGTCCCTAGTCCTACAGGGTACAGAATCAGAAACAAGAAGAAGATTGGACTAGTAGACAAAGAGGATGACAGAATGTGGGAAAAGTTTTTTTTTATATCAACTTGGTTTGTATTTCCAAGACTTTCATTTTATTCAAAAAACCAATTTAAAACAAATATTAAACACAATTTCAATAAAACATTGTGGCTCATTCATTTTAATTCATTCACATTCATACTCTCTTTGACACCCTATCATGATTGTTTTTTCGGAAAATGGTCTATACATAAACAAACAGTCTGTTGCATCTATGAACATACACAATTAGTAAAGAGAACTCCCCATCAATTTGGGGTCACAAAAAGTCTGTGTTATGTTATTCCCACAGATTCTCAGATTATAATACACGGAGGGAGACTGCAGATGAGGGCCACAGATTCATGTGGAATAAAGAACTTAGCCCAGACTGCACAAAGGAACAGTGAATAAGGAGGGGTCTTTCCTTGATATAACACCAGAATTTGAAAAATCTACACACTGAAGAAGTCAGATTGACAGTGTGAGACGTGGTCATTCCTGCGCTGAATTCGAGGTCAATTTTCCTCGAGAATTTGATTGAAGTTGTGCTGAAATAAAAAAAAACACATCTTTCATCTCCTTTTCCCATTGGACAGGACATGGTGTGGCTCAAGTCGATATATGTCCGAGAAAATTGGTTGTTTGTCCTGAAGAAGGTTGCCATACTGAGAGAGCACTATTGATGCTGCTCGATGAGAGCAATTGAAACACTTGTCGACGTGAGAATCTGTGAGAACAACATAACACAGACTTTTTGTTACCCTAAATTGATGGGGAGTTCTCTTTACTAATTGTGTATGTTCATAGATGCAACAGACATCGACTGTTTGTTTATGTATAGACCATTTTCCGAAAAAACAATCATAATAGGGTGTCAAAGAGAGTATGAATGTGAATGAATGAAAATTAATGAGCCACAATGTTTTATTGAAATTGTGTTTAATATTTGTTTTAAATTGGTTTTTTGAATAAAATGAAAGTCTTGGAAATACAAACCAAGTTGATATAAAAAAAACTTTTCCCGCATTCTGTCATCCTCTTTGTCTACTAGTCCAATCTTCTTCTTGTTTCTAATTATGTTTGCAGCCAGGCCAAATTAATCGAGGGGTGTAGCTGCATTCTATTGTTTGTTGGTGCAGAGGAGAGAGTCAGCATAGTGAGTGTCTGTGTAATTGGCGGATGCCCCCTGTTCCTCATGGCAGCCACCTCTTCAAACAATGGGGTGAATAGCTGAATATTTTTAGTAACGTCTGGAGTGGTGTCACAGTGGTGAGCACAAGGAAAGTCCCCCAATCTCTTTCATGCTTTCTTTCGGTTTTGGCTTCCCTTGTGGAGATATCGTCAACCCAGAAAGGCACCGGGTCTTTGGCCTGCCAGAATCCTGGACCTGATATTGCGAGCCCTCCTTTTTAGAGCACCTAGAAGACCTTAGCCACGTGTTGGGCGTGGCCTCTGCTGACTATGAGAATACCGTCAACAGTGCACCATGTTGTCTAAGCACGTACGGTCGTTCAGGATGATTCCCACCTGCTTGTTAAAAAGGGCGGGGGAATTACTCAGCCCCATGGGAAAGCTTTAGATAGTGGGAGACATTCCTTCCCACACGAATGCTGTAGAGTCTTGCCTCTGAGGGGACCATGGGATGGCTCCAGAACCCATTATCCACATTAATGCAGGTAAAAATAATGGCGCCATGTGTGATCTTGGCCACATGGTCAGGAAAGCAACTACTACCTGTGTCATCGGCCCCAGGACCTTGTTCATTTTGGGATAATCTCTGCATAATCCCTAATTTGTTTTGCCATCAGTGGTGAATATCTTCTGGAATGGTCACATATGGGTGAAAAATCAATTATGAGCTCTGAACGTTTAATGAGCCTTACCCCCACTAATCTATTAATTCCCTTACTTATGGAAGGGCCACAGTTTCTTGGGAGAGGGTATGGTTTCACATGCTTGAGTTGCTCCTAATGTGACTCAGTGTTGCCACTCTGCCTACACCAAGCTTGTCTTTGGCAAATGTGTCCATGAATTGATCAATCAGGCGGTTCAACGTGGATCCAAGTGGTTGGAGTGTCTCTACTAAATTTAGTGAGGATCATGATCTATGATATGATATGATTGTTTTTTTATAACACGCTTAATACCCAGAGGTTTCTAAGCGCGGACCCGGGGATCGAACCCGTGTTGCTCTGTGTTGTCTTGCTTCCAAGGCGAGCATGTTGCCCCTGAGCTATCCTCCCGAGTCTTGGGGCACTGTCTCTTGGTGTCACCGGGCGTCTGCCACAACACTTGTTGTAAGCTCTCAACCAACAAACACCATCCAGTTACCAATGTAACCCCCAAAATGCTATCTGATCCCCCAGGAGTCAGACAGACCAATTCATCACACTCTGCCACTACGGAGATACAAGATGTTCTTTCCCAAAGTGCACGTAGGGCTCCTCCCCCTAAAGTAGGTATATTGTTCAGGGGGCCAGTGAGTCCTTATCTGTGACTATAGTCATTCTAGCCCCAGTGTGAAGAAAAGAATCATTACCTCCAATGCGTGCTCCCACCTTTGCCTCAGCTGTCCATCTCTGGCATTCAACACATTCAATGCCAGCAATAGTGTGCCAGTGCAGTAATATGCAAGTATGCGGTAATACCTGCACAATATTACCGCACCGGCACACTCATAATGAGACACTTTCTGTGCTGTCATTTTACTAACAACGAATCACTAGCAACTCGTGAAAAACAAACATCATATTTCTATTGAGCGCTTTGAAACACGTGTCTGTGTACAGGCGCTATATAAATAAACCATACTATACCTTTTCAGCCACATGGTGGGAGATGAGATGATAGCCAAGAACATGTATCTGCCACGGAGTACCATGCAATTTGCATTAATTCGGCTGATTCATGGTTTCACCATAATTACATGCGTCACATCCTTCATGAAATGAAATATCAACAGTGTGTTATGGTGCAGCCCACACAAGAAATACCTGAACTTTTTCAGCAGCCTTGATAGCTACAATATTATTTTATTTATTTATTGTTTGCTTGTTAGGCGCTTATACAGGAAGTGAATACTGTTTCAAAGCACCCACAGGGTCACAGGGAGGGGACAAGGGGATGTGAAACAATTAAACAGTTAATACAATGAGATACATAAAGAAATATTAAATATAGTGGGTGGTGGGGGGGTCAAACCTACTAGCCTTGTGAGTGTTCAGAACGTGCAAGTGCAGAAGGGAGGGGGAGTGGATAGGTGCTGCAGTGCTCATGGGAGAGCAACAGGTGAAGTGTAAGGTAAGTGCGAGCTTCCAGGGTGGATGGTGAGCCTAGGCAAGTGCTGAGGAAAGAAAGAAGCTGGGGGCGATTTGGTGTGGGAGGTCAGGGCCCGGAGGATGCATAAGGGCCCTGAACACCAAACAAGCAACTGTGAAATTAGCAGAGGAGAGTGGGGAGGGGGGGCGGAGGTAAAGAGGAAAGTCTTGAAGTGCTTCCGAAATTCCACCTCAAGACAAAGAGGCAGGGGGAGGCTGTTCCAAGGAGGGGAGCCAGCAGAGGAAAGCGATCGACCTCCGACCCTCTCTTTACCGAAACGCTTTACACACAAAGAGTTGGTGCCAGAGGAGCGCAGGAGTCTAGAGGGGGAATATTTAGTAAGAGAGTTTCAGATAGTGTGGTCCCCGGCCCCAGATAGCCTTGTGGGTGATACAGAGGGATTTGAATTTAATCTGTGAAGCCACTGAGAGCCATTGAAGAAGTTTTCGAGCAGGAGAGATGCGTTCCTTGGGCTTTAGGCCAAGGTTAAGTCTTGCTGCCCTATTCTGTATTAGCTGGAGAGGTAACGGAGTGGAAGAAGCTAGATTCAGGAGGAGGCTATTGCAATAGTCAAGCCTAGAGAGAACCAGGGCCTGGATAACATTGAGCTTCTGGGGAAAGGTGAGAAAAGGTTGCATTTCTTTGAGAAGGAAGAGCTGAAAGTGGGACTTCGCTGCCATGTCCTGAGTGTGAGTGAGGAAGAAAAGAGAGGGGTCGAAGATGACTCCAAGGTTTCTGGCTTCAGAAGAGGGAGCAGGGGGAGAGCCCATGGAGGAAGGCCAGAGTGAAGGGAAGTAGTCGGGGGGCAGGGGTCCCAATGGGAAGGATCTCCGTTTTGCTGGCATTGAGGCAGAGATGATTGGAAGTGCACCAGGCCTGGATGGCAGATAGGCAGTCGGGGATAATGGAAGGTGCAAGAGGGTCAGCAGGGAGTTTGAAGAAGAGTTGTGTGTAATCTGCATAACACTGGAAGTTGGGGGAGAAGGAGGAGATGAGGAGTACCAGCTGAGTGAGGTAGATATTAAAGAGCCATGGTGAGAGGATACAGCCCTGGGGGACACCACAGGTGGAGAAGGAAGTGGGAGACGAGAAGGTGCCCAGGATGACTTGAGAGGAGCGATCAGTAAGGAAGGAGGTCAGCCAATCCACTGCCCACTACGAGATATCAAGGGTGTCATGGAGTATTTGTATAAGGATGGAGTTGTTGACCGTGTCAATTGAAGAAGAGAGATCAAGAAGGATGAGGACAGCTGGGGAGTTGGAATCCAGGGAAGAAAGCAGTTCCTCACAGGTGTTGAGAAGAGCAGTTTCGTGCCTCTTAATGCTCAGAATCTAGATTGTTGGTTGTGGAGACCAACCTCTAGTTTATTTTGAGAATTGAGTTGGGACAGGGCCAACTTCTCCAGCAGTTTCCCCAGGAAGGGGGTGATGGAGCTAGGGTGGTAGTTGGCTGTATAGGTAGGGTCTGCTGATGGTTTTTTGAGTAGGGGAACACAAGGGAGTGCTTGAGGGAGGAGGGGAAGGAACCAGTAGCAAAGAAGTAGTTACAGAGATCAGCAAGTGCAGGGGCAAGAGAGCCAATGTTGTCCTTGATGGTTCTGGAGGAGCAATAACAAACCTGTTTGGATGAGACCTTCATGTAGCCTGATGTAACGCTCACCTGACTCCCACGGGGGCGCTGGCCTGGTTCGCGCTGCTGTGACCTCGTCTAAGGCGATGCGCAGGGTTCGGAAGACGGACTGGACCGGGCCCCAGATCTGGCTTGTCTGACTCGCAGAAGTATCCTTCTGTAGGTGAGAATAGGGGGTGAACTGTCTGCGGGGTAATGCAATCGGCCTCCCACTTCCCCCTCTCACCCTCCTCAAACCCTTCTGTGCTTCCCCATAGCGTCTCACCTTAGGGTCTGGAAGGACGAGCTCTCCATCCTGCTTCTGATGCAGGGGCGCGTTGGTATCCAGTTACGTCACTGGATTTTCGGATGGGTGAGACCAAACTTGCTTGGCTTCCAGGTAAGTTTTTCTATAAGTGGTTCCCCTTGTGTCCATGCAATAATGTTCTAATGCTAGTGTCTTTTTCCCCATAGGGGCCGGGGTACGGAATGCCGGGGAACAGGCACCGACCCGAGGTGAGCGGTGAAATCCTTGAGGAAATCAGGTAAGTCTTTAATGAGTGTTTTGGTTATGTCTTTTCATTCACTCATTAACGCGGATGTCTTTTTCCCCTTAGGGGCCGGGGTCCGAAAATGCCTGGATGCGGCGCGGACCCGAAATGAAAAGGGAATGACCCAACAGGTAAGTCTTGACATGGAGTTTTAGCTTCCCTTTTCCCTTCTTTCTCTCACCTTTGTTCTTGTCTTTTTCTCCCTAGGCGCGGGGGCGCGACTGTGAATCCGGATGGTCGCTGCTGAACATGGAGGCGCCCTGTAAAGGTGAGTAGAATGCGGCGCTGCAGCGATCGATGCGATGTGCTTTTAAAAATAAATGTCTTCCTTTTCAGGATTGTCGGCGAAATATCTCTGGGATGCAGATTTAGCAGGTGAGGCCTTTTCCTTCTTCTGTTCTCTTGTTCCCTTCCTTTGCAGGTGATTCAGGATGCTGGCAGGTGTGGCAGAAGTCAAGATGCAGGAGCAGACACGGTGAGCGTCCAGCTGCTAGATGCAGAACAACGCGAAGCACGTGTGGCTGATCGGGTGTTGTTTAAATAGCCTTGGAAGAAGTTCCTAGAATGTGTCCTTCCTCCAATCAGGTATGTATCCTTCCCCGACCACGCCCGGGTGGTAAATGAGTCCCACAGGTAAAGTAGTTCCTTTCAGGCCTCAAGGAGGCCGGGGTTCTGCAGCATGGTCTGCATCAGGTAAGTGCACCCAAACACTTTCATAATGAGCCTGGCGCCTATGGCGCCAGGACTGACGTTTTCTATGAGCCTGGCGCCATAGGCACCAGGACGCTGTCCAAAGGGCCCCTATAAGGGGTTGCTGGGACCTTCCCCGGGGACTTGATGTCCGCTTTCGGGGACGCAGGGCCTGACCCGGCTCCCCGGGAGCGGGCATCGTGACAGCACTCCCCCCCAAGGCCCCTCCCAAGGTTGTTCCCTGCGGGGGTTTTGGTTTGTTTGGGAAGAGTCGGTGGAATTTCCTGACTAATCGAGGTGCATGCACATGGTCACTGGGTTCCCACGACCTCTCCTGAGGTCCGTACCCCTTCCAATCAATTAGGTAGAAAAGCTTTGACCTAAACATTTTTGAATCTAAAATGTTCTTCACTTCGAATTCGGGTTCCCCATCTATTTGAATAGGTTCTGGAGATTTGAGTAGTCGGGTTCCGGGGACCACTGGTTTCAGAAGTGACACATGAAAAACAGGGTGAATTCGCATATTAGCTGGTAAATCAAGTTTAACCGCTACTGGGTTAATTATTGCCGTAATAGAATAAGGTCCCAGATATTTTGGGTTAAAAGTTCGAGGCCCTTTGAGCGGTAAATGTCTGGTAGCTAACCACACTTGATCCCCAATCTGATACGGAGGTGCTTCACTCCGATGTAGGTCAGCATTCTCCTTGTATTTTCTCTTGGCTTGTTGTAAATGCGTGGTTGCCTCTTTGAAGGCTCGGGTAATGGTAGAATGCAGATGTTCTACTGCGGGCACTCCGAGGTTCTCAGGTGAGTCGAGGTTTGAGGTTCGAGGGTGATGTCCAAACAAGGTATAAAAAGGACTATGGCCAGTTCCAGAGTGTACCGAATTGTTTTATGCGTATTCGGCTATCCAAAGAATGTCTTTCCAGTTGCTTTCAGATTGCTGTAACATACACCGTAAGTACTGCTCAAGGGTCTGATTTGTCCTCTCGGTCTGACCATCGGTCTGAGGGTGGTGACTGGTCGATAATCTTACGTCGATTTGTGCCATTTAACAACATTTGCGCCAGAAGCGGGAAATGAATTGGCTTCCCCGGTCAGAGATTAGTATAGATGGGAATCCATGTAGCCGAACAATATTTTCGAGGAATTCTTTGGCTAGGACAGAAGCTGAAGGTAAACCTTTCAAAGGAATGAAGTGGGCCATTTTGGAAAACAAATCCACAATTACCAGAATGGTATTGTATCCCGAACAAGGAGGCAAGTCCGTAATAAAATCCATTGATAGGGTGTGCCAGGGTGCTGGCGGTATGTCTAGAGGTTGAAGGAGACCGGCTGGTCTTTTCTTTTGACCTTTATTTTGGGCGCAAACACCACAGGACATCACAAAAGATTTAACATCTTTTCGCCAAGAGGGCCACCAGAATTGTCGTTTCACCTTTTCCATTGTCTTGGCAATACCGGGGTGTCCCTCTATTAATGTATCATGATAACCTGAAATAACTAGTTTGTGTAAATCCTTGTGCGGCAGGAATAAGCGTCCTTGGTAATAAGGTAAACCATTATCTATGGTAAAGTCTGATCCCTTTTGTATCCAATCCTGTAGGACTGTAGGGTCCAGGAGTTGTTTCACTCTGACTTGAATGTCTTCAAGCGTCTGTAACGAAGTCATGCCTAGAATTCTCTTTTTGGGAATTATTGGTACTGGTTCTGAGTTTGTATCAGATTCTCCCATTCCAATTCGGGATAAGGCGTCTGCTTTGCCGTTCTTGCAGCCAGGTCGATAGGTAATAACGAAATCAAATTCAGCGAAAAACAAAGCCCATCGGAGCTGCCGTGATGACTGAGCCTTGGCGGTTTTCAAATACTGTAAATTCCGGTGATCAGTGATCACCGTGATGGTATGTCGAGCGCCAAGCAGGTAATGCCGCCAGGCTTTAAAAGCGGACTTTATGGCTAACAGTTCTTTGTCAGTGATTGCGTAATTAATCTCTGGTGCCGAGAATTTTCTGGACCAATATGCTACGGGATGCAGTTGGTTGGTTTCAGGATCTCTTTGAGACAGAACTGCTCCCATGGCTAGGCTGGATGCGTCAGTTTCGACGACATACGGGAGATCTGGACGTGGGTGTTTCAATATAGGTGCGGAGGTAAACTTAGCTTTTAAATCCTGGAAGGCCTGCTCGGCTTCTTCAGACCATTCAAAACGTTTATTTTTCCTCAAGAGTGCAGTAATGGGTTGTACTATGCGTGAAAATCCCGGGATAAACCTGCGATAGAAATTGGCAAAGCCGAGCATGCTTTGAACCCCTTTTACAGAGCTAGGTGATGGCCATTTGAGGATGGCATCCACTTTTCTTGAGTCCATTCGGACTCCTTTGGGTGTCAGGATGAAACCGAGAAACTCAACTTCTGTGGTATGGAAAACACATTTCTCCAGTTTAGCAAATAGTTTGTGTTGGCGCAGTTTTTCCAGAACTGCCCTAACGTGTTTTCTGTGATCAGATTCCGAAGAGGAGTACACTAGAATGTCATCGATATAGACGACA
Source organism: Ambystoma mexicanum (assembly GCF_040938575.1). NCBI lineage: Eukaryota > Metazoa > Chordata > Amphibia > Caudata > Ambystomatidae > Ambystoma > Ambystoma mexicanum. Next base: position 1,465,717,325 of record NC_090931.1, on the reverse strand, counting down.
ACACAAACATCGATGAGTTCCCGAAGGACATCATTCATGAAGAATTGGAAAGCAGCAGGCGCATTGCACAACCCGAAAGGCATTACCTGGTATTCGAATAATCCATATTTTGTACGGAAGTCTGTTTTCCATTCGTCGCCTTCTTTTACTCGCACCAGATGATATGCCCCCCGGAGATCTAACTTGGTGTATATGCAAGCGTCCTTCACCTGGTCAAGGAGTTCAGGAATCAGAGGCAGAGGATAACGGTTTTTAACCGTTATCTGGTTCAATGCGCGGTAATCGATACAAGTTCTAAGGTCGCCTTCTTTTTTAGGCACGAAGAACAAAGCCGAGGATGCCGGGGACTTTGACGGGCGAATAAAACCATTGGCGAGGTATTGATCCAAATATTGTCTCAAATGCAGGTTCTCAGGTTCGGTAAGGGCATACATCCTGCTACAAGGGGGTTGTGCACCGGGCACCAGATCGATTTGGCAATCGTACGATCGGTGAGGAGGTAACGTGTTGGCCTGTTCCTTTTGGAAGACGTCCTGAAAGTCCTGGTATTCCGGAGGTAATTGCATGGAGGCAGAGGTTACAGATGCTAGATTAATCTTCAGGTTTTCTGGGTAGCATGTTTGTGCACAATCCGGGAAGGTTATTCTCTTAGCTCGCCAATCAATTTGAGGATTATGTGTCTCTAACCAAGGAATTCCAAGAATAAGCTGAAACTGTGGAGCCTTGATTACATCAAACACAACTGCCTCCCGATGGTCGTCAGGACCAATAAGAGTCACCCCAGTAGTGGAATGTGTTACCGGTCCAGAGGCAATTTCAGTTCCATCGACTGTGGTGATGACATCTTTGCTGGTATTAGGACGGAGAGGGAGGTTAATCCTAGAGGCCAATTCACGATCCACATAGTTTCCAATAGCCCCACTATCGATGTATGCCTTTATTGCATGCAACCGCTTAGGCTTTTCTGGATCTACGAGAACTATTGGGACAATGAAATGCGAGGTCTGAGAGTTAGTTTTCAAGCTCGGCAAGCGGACCCCTACGCTTGTCGGGCTGAGTCGTTTCCCGAAACAGAGTCTTCATGGTTTTTATCAGCGGCTCCTACCGCTTTTCGGGGCGGTTTTGCTGGGCAATCTCGTAGAAAGTGTCCAGAGTTCCCACAATAAAGACATAATTTTAACTGCCGCCTCCTTTCACGTTCCTTTTGAGTTAAGGGTTCTGAAACCCCTCCAATTTGCATAGGCTCAGAGACATCAACTCCCTTGGGGTTAGCGTGGGTCTTGACCAACACCCGGGTCTCAAACCTGGACCGATCTGTTTTTCTGTTTTGAAGTCTGTGATCCAATTGGACCACTAAGTCTATATATTCTGTGCATTCTTGGGGCGGATTTACAACTTGGGCCAAGACATCTTTAAGTTCTCCGCGTAGACCTCGATAAAATAACGTGACTCTTTTATCCTCTGGCCATCCCGTTTCCACAATTAGTCTATTAAAGGTTGCAATATAGGATAGGAGGTCCTGATTGCCCTGTCGCAGGGATAGAAGTTCGTCATCCAGAGCCTGCCTCTGAGAGTGTCGAGCAAATAACCTTTCCATGCTTGCTTGAAATCCTTGAAAATCACAGAGAATCGGGTCATCTTGAGTAACCAGTGGAACTGACCAATCGGCAGCGCAGCCGCTGAGATATGACAATACAAAGGCTACTTTGGTCTGATCATTAGGGAAGGCCCCAGGTCTGCATAGGAAGTGCAAACGACACTGATCCATGAATACGGCGAATCATTTGGGGTCCCCAGCAAAGCGTTCAGGTGGGGCCAGCGGCATGTTTCCAGGTAGATTAATCTGCACAGGGTTACTGGGAACCACAGGAGCGGGGTTCCCTCCGGAACAGGGTAGAGGAGTTTGTCCAGCTTGACCTTGCAAAATCTTTCTGGCCAGGTCATCAGTTCTTTCCTTTGATATTATTAATTCCCTCTTGAGGGCATTAGTCTCTTGACGAGCGGCATGTACTTCGGCCCGTAATGCCCCCAGTAATAGGGCCAACTGATCAGTCTCAGAAGTTTCCATAGCGCCTGGGTGGGAATTTGTAGGAAGGCTTCGCGTTCTGTAACGCTCACCTGACTCCCACGGGGGCGCTGGCCTGGTTCGCGCTGCTGTGACCTCGTCTAAGGCGATGCGCAGGGTTCGGAAGACGGACTGGACCGGGCCCCAGATCTGGCTTGTCTGACTCGCAGAAGTATCCTTCTGTAGGTGAGAATAGGGGGTTAACTGTCTGCAGGGTAATGCAATCGGCCTCCCACTTCCCCCTCTCACCCTCCTCAAACCCTTCTGTGCTTCCCCGTAGCGTCTCACCTTAGGGTCTGGAAGGACGAGCTCTCCATCCTGCTTCTGATGCAGGGGCGCGTTGGTATCCAGTTACGTCACTGGATTTTCGGATGGGTGAGAACCAAACTTGCTTGGCTTCCAGGTAAGTTTTTCTATAAGTGGTTCCCCTTGTGTCCATGCATTAATGTTCTAATGCTAGTGTCTTTTCCCCATAGGGGCCGGGGTACGGAATGCCGGGGAACAGGCACCGACCCGAGGTGAGCGGTGAAATCCTTGAGGAAATCAGGTAAGTCTTTAATGAGTGTTTTGGTAATGTCTTTTCATTCACTCATTAACGCTGATGTCTTTTTCCCCTTAGGGGCCGGGGTCCGAAAATGCCTGGATGCGGCGCGGACCCGAAATGAAAAGGGAATGACCCAACAGGTAAGTCTTGACATGGAGTTTTAGCTTCCCTTTTCCCTTCTTTCTCTCACCTTTGTTCTTGTCTTTTTCTCCCTAGGCGCGGGGGCGCGACTGCGAATCCGGATGGTCGCTGCTGAACATGGAGGCGGCCTGTAAAGGTGAGTAGAGTGCGGCGCTGCAGCGATCGATGCGATGTGCTTTTAAAAATAAATGTCTTCCTTTTCAGGATTGTCGGCGAAATGTCTCTGGGATGCAGATGTAGCAGGTGAGGCCTTTTCCTTCTTCTGTTCTCTTGTTCCCTTCCTTTGCAGGTGATTCAGGATGCTGGCAGGTGTGGCAGAAGTCAAGATGCAGGAGCAGACACGGTGAGCGTCCAGCTGCTAGATGCAGAACAACGCGAAGCACGTGTGGCTGATCGGGTGTGGTTTAAATAGCCTTGGAAGAAGTTCCTAGAATGTGTCCTTCCTCCAATCAGGTATGTATCCTTCCCCGACCACGCCCGGGTGGTAAATGAGTCCCACAGGTAAAGTAGTTCCTTTCAGGCCTCAAGGAGGCCGGGGTTCTGCAGCATGGTCTGCATCAGGTAAGTGCACCCAAACACTTTCATAATGAGCCTGGCGCCTATGGCGCCAGGACTGATGTTTTCTATGAGCCTGGCGCCATAGGCGCCAGGACGTTGTCCAAAGGGCCCCTATAAGGGGTTGCTGGGACCTTCCCCGGGGACTTGATGTCCGCTTTCGGGGACGCAGGGCCTGAGCCGGCTCCCCGGGAGCGGGCATCGTGACACCTGACAACTCTGGTGACTTAATCAGGTGAGACAAGGAGGAAGGAGGCGGGTGAGTGGCCAAGGAGGTGAGGGATGGTTTGGGAGAGTGTGTAACAAGGCTGTCCAGGATGCCCTGAGTTTTGGTGGTGAAGTGAAAGGCGAGTGCATTGCAGAGGGCCTAGGAGGCAATAGGGGAGGAGGATACTGCGGAAGGGTTGGCTAGTTCCCTGCAGATTTTGAAAAGTTCAGCCATGTTGTTGGATGCACCAGATACCCGTGTCTGAATGTTGGCCCTTTTCTGGGCACGGATAGAGAGTCTGTATGGCCTTTGGAGCAGGCGGCAGGCCAGTTTGTCAGAGGGTGCACCTGAGGTTTGCCACTTCCGTTCCGCAGCTCTACACTTTCGTTTCAGGGCTGCAAGTTCAGAGTGGTACCAGGCGTTGCACTTAGAGGTGGGTTTCAAGTGGATCCTCATGACTGGGGCAAGAATGTCAAGGGTGTTGGTGATGGACAGGCAGAAGTTGCTGAGAACAGTGTCGATGGTAGAGTCTGAGTTGGGGGGGCTTTTGGAGGTGAGGTCACAGGACCATAGGGACCCAGATGGGAGGAGAGAAGGGAGTGGTCTGACCAAGAAAGAGGGGTGACCAGAGGAGATGCGAGAGAGAGAGAGGAGGAGGAGGTTAGTGTGGATGAGGGCGTCCAGAGTGTGTTCAGCAGAGTGGGTTGGACCAGAAGGGAACATGGCGAGGGATAGAGAGGTGCAGAGGTCAATGAAAAGAGTGGATGTTGTGCCAGGGGAGTCCAATTAGATGTTAAAGTCTCCCAGGAGTAGCAGGTTGGAGGAGGTAGAAAGTAAGGCAGAGCAGAAATCAGTCCATTCAGAGAGGAACAGGGAGGTAGCACCTGGAGGCCGATAAATGGCAGTAATGGTCACAGTGGCAGAGGGAGAGATAACCAATTTGCATACCGGGCTCTCACAGGAAGAGTAGAGCTGGGTGGGGAAGATGGAAGAAGGAACCCACTCAGGGAAAGTTAAGGCAACCCCACTGCCAGCACAGTGAGGTTGTGGCTTGGAAATGATCTTAAAACCATCAGGGAGGAGGGAGTCAAAGGCAGTGACTGAACTGGTATTGAACCATGTCGCAGTAAGAGCGAGAATGTCAAGGTCAGTGTCTTCAAGAAGGAGGCAGATGTCAGCAGAGTGTTTGTTGGCTGAGTGGCGTTAAGAGTCACCAGGTGGAGGCGATCACTGCCTTTGAAGGTTTTCCGAGGTGGAGTACAGGGGCGTGGTACTTCAATCAGAGGGGAGGGCAGAGTGGGAAGTAGGGAGGAGAGGCTGGAGAAGGAAGAAAGTTAATGAGGGATGGCAGGATCCAATCAAAGAGAAGTAGGTTGGCATGAGGACCCTGAACAAGACTAGTGCCACTGTGGCAGACATTAATGATGCAGCGTGAGGAGAAGAAGCCCGCCAAGAGGACTTCCCACTTGGTGCCACCATTAATGGGAGAGGATGAGAAAGGGGAGAGAGTTCAGATGAGAAGTCCATAGGTCGGGAGAGGGGACAGAGAAGAGGATATCAGTGAAGATCTCTCTGGAGGATACACTGACATAGGTGTCTGTGGTGGGGAGGCCAGGATTTGCACAGAGGATATCTTTTTTGTGTTTTTTAGGTCCGGATTTCGAGAGAGAGAGAGGAAGGGTAGGTGATAGTGTAGCAGTTAGAAAAGATTGAAGAGATGGTGAGTGCCATCTCAGTGGCAGAGGATAGATGAGAGAAGGAAACAAGAAAAAGGGGGGTGGGGCTGCACTGCACCATCCTGGGGCCTTACTGACAGGCGGCCTAGTAGTTAAGGAGGACAGAATACAATGCAGAGCAATAGGTGAGGTGCAATACAATGCAGTACACAACAAGAATGCAAGATGTCAAGCAAGGTACAATGTAGTGCACTCAGGATGGAGGATAGGCTGCAAACCCACCTGGAGTAGAATTTTTAAAAACACAGTATAATGCAATGTACACAGGATGGAAGATAGAAAACCTATTAGTTCAATAGGTTTTAGAAAGTAGAATAAACAACATACTAGATTACTAGTGCGCATGCATGGAACACGAGAGAACTGGTATAGCCATAACTCAGAACTCACTGGTATCTACACAACCTGAGACACCCAGCATGGCTCCTAACATTAAATTGTGAAGAATATGCTTCGGTAAAACCGATGGGAATTTTTAAAAAATATATAGCAAACCCTTTCACTCAGTCTAGCTCCAAATAAAATGTGCGCCATGAGCCCATTCATTGTATTCAGGGTTTTTCTCTATGTTTAGCATTGTTACGTGTCATACAAAACGTAACCTGTCCAGCTTTAGGTCGTGTAACACTGCCGTTGGAAAACAGAGCCCCGATCACGAGGGGCTATGAACATTCACGGAATATTATGGTTTGAAGGAGCACCTCGATTTGGTGAAGAGAATGGACAAGCACAAAAGCACAAAAAACATGTTCTAATCAAATGTAAACCATGTGAAACACCCAGCGAAACTCCGTCTTTATAACAAAGCGCTCACACGCCAAACGCATGAATACACTTCTTACCGCAAAAGAACATTTCAAAACAATTTATTTTTTCAAAATGTGTTTTTTGGGGATAATTTGAACATTCTGATCGAGAAAACGAGAACCAGAGAAAAGGAAAGTACAAACATACAAGAGCAGGATCCCAGTTGGGTAGTGTGCAAAAGATAAAACCAAAAGCACATTTCTCATGCAGCTAGAATAACGCCCAGACCCCCCCCCCGCCCCACAGCCACTTCAGGACTCTTGCTCTGGGCATCCATGAACAAGACAAATTCAGATGACAAAATCCCCTGTCCAGAGATAGTAGTGTACCAAAAAAGTAGTGGAACTGTGACTCCGCTGGGGGACAGGGTAGGAAGCAAGAGAGCGACGTGCAAGACATATATTAAGGGGGGGCAGTCACGCTGGGTGACAGCCAATTGAGTTGAAACCGATTTCAGTGTAGCTGCAACTGATATCCGGTGCTAAAATGGAGAAGTGAGCTTTAACTTCCTAAAGAACAGTTCTGGAATGGTGAAAAAGATTGCAAGAAGTAGTGGAGCTGTTAACAGTAAAACATAGGCATTCAAGCCTTTACCCGAATGAACCCACCCGTACCCGCCCAGCCACCCCGCCGCGTCCCCACTCAAACCTATGTGTAAAGGAAGTCCCTGCTCTTTATTTGGTCATGAAGGGGTGCCACTCCTCCTCCCCCAAGTTTCTTCCTGTTTCATTCACCATATTAGTCAGGCTTTACATGTGGAAAACGTCTCTCGCTGTTGCGACCCACTCTTGCTTGGAGGGGACGGTGACGCTCTTCCAGGCCCATACTAGGTTTACTCTTGCTGATAAGAGAATATAGTGAGTCAAGTTTCGCAGTGCCCTAGGGGATGGTGACCCTCTTCTGGAGAATATAGTGTGTCATGTTTCGCAGTGCTCTAGGGGATGGTGACCCTCTTCCGAGCCCAAGCTAGGTTTACTCTTGCTGATAAGAGAATATATTGAGTCAGGTTTCGCAGTGCCCTAGGGGACGGTGACCCTCTTCCAGGCCCATACTAGGTTTACTCTTGCAGATAAGAGAATATAGTGAGTCAAGTTTCGCAGTGCCCTAGGGGATGGTGACCCTCTTCTGGAGAATATAGTGTGTCATGTTTCGCAGTGCTCTAGGGGATGGTGACCCTCTTCCGAGCCCAAGCTAGGTTTACTCTTGCTGATAAGAGAATATATTGAGTCAGGTTTCGCAGTGCCCTAGGGGACGGTGACCCTCTTCCGGGCCCATACTAGGTTTACTCTTGCAGATAAGAGAATATAGTGAGTCAAGTTTCGCAGTGCCCTAGGGGACGGTGACCCTCTTCCGGGCCCATACTAGGTTTACTTTTGCTGATAAGAGAATATAGTGAGTCAGGTTTCGCAGTGCCCTAAGGGACGGTGACCCTCTTCCGGTCCCATACTAGGTTTACTCTTGCTGATAAGAGAATATACAGAGTCAAGTTTCGCCATGCCCTAGGTGACGGTGACCCTCTTCCGGCCCAGACTAGGTTTACTCTTGCTGATAAGAGAATACAGTGAGTCATGTTTCGCAGTGCTCTAGGGGACAGGGGGCGGTGACCATCTTCCAGGCCCATACTAGGATAACTCTTGTTGATAAATATAGTGAGTCATTTTTCGCAGTGCCCTAGGGGACGGTGACCCTCTTCCAGGCCCATAATAGATTTACTCTGGCTGATAAGAGAATATAGTGAGTCATGTTTCGCAGTGCCCTAGGGGACGGTGACCATCTTCCGGGCCCATACTAGGTTTACTCTTGCTGAGAAGAGAATATAGAAAGTCATGTTTCGCAGTGCCTTAGGGGACGGTGACCCTCTTCCGGGCCCATACTAGGTGTACTCTTGCTGATCAGAGAATATAGTGAGTCAAGTTTCGCAGTGCCCTAGGGGACGGTGACCCTCTTCCGGGCCCATACTAGGTTTACTCTTGCTGATAAGAGAATATAGTGAGTCAAGTTTCGCAGTGACCTAGGGGACGGTGACCCTCTTCCAGGTCCATACTAGGTTTACTCTTGCTGATAAGAAAATATAGTGAGTCATGTTTCGCAGTGCCCTAGGGGACGGTGACCCTCTTCCAGGCCCATACTAGGTTTACTCTTGCTGGTAAGAAAATATAGTGAGTCATTTTTCGCAGTGCCCTAGGGGACGGAGACCCTCTTCCAGGCCCATACTAGGTTTACTCTTGCTGATAAGAGAATATAGTAAGTCAAGTTTCACAATGCCCTAGGGGACGGTGATCCTCTTCCAGGCCCATACTATGTTTACTCTTGCTGAGAAAAGAATATAGGGAGTCATGTTTCACAGTGCCCTAGGGGACAGATACCCTCTTCCAGGCCCATACTAGGTTTACTCTTGCTGATAAGAGAATATAGTAAGTAAAGTTTCACAGTGCCATAGGGGACGGTGATCCTCTTCCAGGCCCATACTAGGTTTACTCTTGCTGAGAAGAGAATATAGAGAGTCATGTTTCGCAGTGCTCTATGGGGCGGCGACCCTCTTCCAGGCCCATACTTGATTTACTCTTGCTGATAAGACAATACAGTGAGTCATGTTTCGCAGTGCCCTAGGGGACGGTGACCCTCTTCCAGGTCCATACTAGGTTAACTCTTGTTGATAAATGCAGTGAGTCATGTTTCACAGTGCCCTAGGTGACGTTGACCCTTTTCTAGGGCCATACTAGGTTTACTCTTGCTGATAACAGAATATAGTGAGTCATGTTTCGCAGTGCCCTAGGGGACGGTGATCCTCTTCCAGGCCCATACTAGGTTTAATCTTTCTGATAAGAGAATATAGTCAGTCAAGTTTCGCAGTGCCCAAGGGGACAGTGACCCTCTTCCAAGCCCATACTAGGTTTACTCTTGCTGATAAGAGAATATAGTGAGTCATGTTTTGCAGTGCCCTAGGGGACAGTGACCTTCTTCCAGGCCCATACTAGGTTAACTCTTGTTGATAAATATAGTGAGTCATGTTTTGCAGTGCCCTAGGGGACGGTGACCCTCTTCCAGGCCCATACTAGGTTTACTCTTGCTGATAAGAGAATATAGTGAGTCATATTTTGCAGTACCCTAAGGGACGGTGACCCTCTTCCAGGCCCATACTAGTTTTACTCTTGCTGAAAAGAGAATATAGTGAGTCATGTTTCGCAGTGCCCTAGGGGACAGAGACCTTCTTCCAGGCCCATACTAGGAAAACTCTTTTTGATAAATATAGTGAGTCATGTTTCGCAGTGCCCTAGGGGACAGAGACCTTCTTCCTGGCCCATACTAGGAAAACTCTTTTTGATAAATATAGTGAGTCATGTTTCGCAGTGCCCTAGGGGACGCTGACCCTCTTCCAGGCCCATACTAGGTTTACTCTTGCTTATTGTTACGCTCACCTGGTATCCACGGGGACGCCACCCAGCCAGTTGTTCGTTGGTGCCCTTCCCAATGATTCCCTGATGTGGTCTCGATGTCGATGGGATTCCGCCGGGAAATGAAGACTATATTAGGACTGGGCGACCAAGGTAAGTTTTCCCCCACCTCCCTTGTGTTTCCAGTCCCTCCAGGTGCTCTTCTCACCTGGTTGTCGGAATCGGTGGGCTCTCCGTCCTGCTCTCTGAGCAGGGGTGCGTTGTCCTTTGTGGGCGCGTGCAGTCCAGTTACTTCACTGACTGCTGCCTTTGTGTTGTCTTTCGGGTAGGTCTTATTGCGATTGATGGCGTTGTAATTCTTGCATGCCTTTTCTCTGTTCTAAATGTCTCTTTTTTTATCTCCCTAGGAGCGCGGCGTGTCCACTTAGAGAACTGGATATGCTGGTTCTCACCAGGAGATGATGGCGCGCTATAGCGCTATGATGCGGTAAGGAGGTGCTTTGCGTAGCGCAGCGATGTCTTGTCCTCACTGACCTGTGCTTTTTTCTTTTCGTAGGTCGTGGTGAGTTCCCAGCTCTTTTCATGTCCAATGTATGGAGAGTCTTCTACGCAACCGACGAAGGTGTTGGAAAAAACGTCGGCAGCACTATAGAAGAGTGCTTATGGAACATGGTAGGTTCTTTAGGAATGAAATGAGGATTAGTAGCCAACACGACTTTATTACTGAAAAATCTCAAGTACGGTGGATCGATCACTAAAGCTTGTATTTCTGACAGTCGTCGAGCCGAAGTAATAGCCACCAGAAAAGCCAATTTCCACGACAAAAATGTCAATGATGACGATGACATCAGCTCAAAAGGGGGCTTCATCAGCGCTGCCCGAACCAGGTTAAAACTCCAGCTTGGAGGAAACTTTTTCGCGGGAGGAAAGGTTCGGAACAATCCTTTAAGGAAATGTTTAATCAGCCGGTCACTAAATAACGGAGTTGAATGTCTCTTCCGAGTAAATCTCGAAATGGCAGCCAGATGCACTTTTATGGATGAAACAGACAAGCCTTTTTGAGCTAGGAGTAGCAAGTATGGTAGAAGCTGTTCCGGTGTGATATCAAGCGGGACCAGACCTGGTTGACCTGCGCACCATATGCAGAATCTCTTCCATTTGTATGAATATGAAGCGTTCGTGGACGGAGCCCTCGCCGCTTGCAAAATGCGCCGACAGTCCGCTGGAATCTCTAACGTACCAAACTCGGAGAAATCAGGAGCCAGGCTGTCAGACTGAGGCTGTCGGGGTCGTGATGCCAAACAACCCCTTTCGCCTGAGACAGAAGGTTCGGGATTTTCTAGAACCTCATTGGTTCTGCCACTGAAAGATGGAGTAGATCGGAGAACCACACTTGTCTGGCCCAGTACGGGGCCACCAGGATCACCCGACATGGATTCTGTGGATCCATTGCAGCGTCTGACGTATGAGCGGAAACGGGGGAAAGGCATACAGAAACTTGTCCGTCCACGGGAAAGAGAACGCTTCCCCTAGTGAGCCTTGCTGTGGCCACCTGCTCGCGTATTGTGGGCATTTCTTGTTGTCTCTCGTTGCAAAGAGATCAAGGGCCGGACGACCCCATTTCTCGAAGACACGGTGTAGTTGTTGGTCGTTCAGTTCCCATTCGTGTGGTCGATTCATCTCCCTGCTGAGAGAGTCTGCTTGCACGTTTTTGACTCCTGGCAAGTGGAACGCCAATAGATATATCTTCTGCTGAAGGGCCCAATGCCAGATGTCCTGGGCTTCGGTCGACAGAGTTCTGGAGCGAGTTCCTCCCTGTTTCCTTAGATAAAACATTGTTGTTGTGTTGTCTGTCATAATCCGTACAACTGATCCCTTTATCCGTGGAAGAAAGGATTTCAGGGCCCAACGCACCGCCCTTAATTCCAGCACATTGATATGAAGGCCGGACTCCTGCGATGACCAACGCCCCTGAACCTGTAGGGAATCCAGATGAGCTCCCCATCCAGTTAGGGAAGCATCCGTCACCACTGTCATGTGGAACACCGGATCCAGCAAGGGCATTCCCTTTGTCAAATTTATGGAAACTCTCCACCATTGAAGCGCCTGCACGAGTTTGCTGTTGATGGTCTATTTGTCCGACCAACGCCCTTGACTCTGTGCCCATCGATCCGCCAAGAATTCCTGAATCGGTCTCATGAAGAGACGACAATTGTTGATTAAGGGTATGCAGGACGACATGGTCCCCAGTAGGGACATGTACCTTCGCACTGATACTCTGGTGTTGACTTTCCAATCCGATGCTTTTTGCTGCAGTTTCCGAACCCTTTCGACGGATGGCTTTACCAGTCCTGACTGCGTCTGGAACTCCGCCCCCAGAAAGACCAAGGTCCTTGATGGCAATAAGGAGGACTTTTCGAAGTTTATTGCGAAGCCCAAACGTTGTAGGAGGCACATGGTGGCATTCAGACTTTCCTGTGCCCTTTCCGGAGACAATCCCCTCACTAGCCAATCGTCCAGATAAGGGTACACATGATGACCTTCTTTCCTTAACCAGGCTGCTACTGGAGCCAGACATTTTGTGAACGTCCTGGGAGACGATTTTAGTCCGAATGGGAGGACCTTGAACTGATAGTGGGTTCGTCCGACGACGAACCGTAGAAATCTTTTGTGTCGTCGACGCATCGGGATATGGAAGTATGCGTCCTGAAGGTCTAGCGACGACAAATAACCTCCCGGTTGTATCGAACGGATCACTTCTTGGAGTGTAAGCATCTTGAATTTTAGATTCTTGAGCAGTTTGTTGAGAGCTCGTAGATCTAGAATGGGACGCCATTTTCCATTAGGTTTCTTGAAGACAAAGTAACGGGAGTACACTCCCTGTCCCCTTTCTGCCACCGGGACCAGTTCAATAGCCCCTTTCTGCAGCATAAGCGTCACCTCTTGCATTAGTATTTGAAGGTGGCGCTGCGTTGAGAACACCGGTGGAATGCATGGTGGCTTGCCCTTGAACTGGAGAGAATGGCCCAGATGTATCGTGTCCAAAACCCATTGGTCTGTTGTTATGCGCGCCCACTCGTCGACGTGACGAGACACTCTGCCCCCCAGGATGCTCTGTAAATTGTCATTGCTGGCTTTTGGCCTGTTTATCCTTCGTCGACGAGGAGTAGGCGCCTCGTCGTCTGGAGGTTTGGTAATCTCTGCCTTTCCGAGTAGCTTGGGCTGCGCGTCTGTAGCCTTGGGAAGAGTAGGAGGGCCTGCTGAAACCTCGGTCTCTAGATGATCCAAACCGGGAGTTACCTGATGCTCCTCTGAAGGGACGAAAGGAACGAAAATTCCTACCACTCTGGAGGGCTCCAAGAGAACGAGCCGTGTCAGAATCTTCTTTCATGCCCTTCAAGGCTTCATCCACTTTCTCCCCAAACAGGTGTTCTCCTTCGCACGGCATATCCATTACCTTATATTGTACCTCTGGTCTGAACGTTGTGCACTTAAGCCAGGCTTGCCTTCGTAACACTACGTCATTGTTGATTTGCTTAAAGCCTGATTCTGCCAGGTCGACCGCAATGTTAATGGAATGATTGGAGGCCTTCCTGTGTTCCTCCGGCAGATGGTCCTAGATAGGAGCTAGTCGATGCCACATCCCCCTATCATACTTGGCCATAATAGCCAGGGAGTTGGCTGCTTTAATTGTAGTTGCTCCAACCGATAGCACTTCCTTCCCAAAAGCATCTTGTCTCCTGGCTTTGTTGTCTGGCGGGGTCGTGCATTTGTGTTGCGACCTTGCCTTTATGGCCGCCGCCGCGGCGGATACCACTGATTCCGGCGAAGGTTGAGACGTTAAGCACTTGGGAGTCGATTCCAGAGCCTTGAATTTCTTTTCCAATAGACCTTTTACTGCTGGTTCTGAAAAAGGGTAACGCATGGTTTTTAGTCCCTCCTGCCAGACATGGTCTAAAATGGGGATAGCAAATATCGCCTTTCTTCTCTTGCCCATATGATCGAACAGAAAACAATCTTTTTTCTCTTCTTCTGGGACTAGGCCAAACTTCGCACATGCCTTACCCATCATGGCATGGAAAGCACCCACATCATCAGGTGGTGATGGCTGCGCCGGACTCTTCAGAGTTTCCATCTCCGCTTCAGAGTCCCATGTAGGTTCCCTTGAGGGTGATAACGAGATGTCTGAACCCGACCCTTCACATTCTGACTCTGACAGTTCTCCTTCCTGTGGACGAGAACGATCTTCCTCAACCAGGTACGCGGTAGGAATTCTGGATGAGGGCGAGGAGCTGAGCCTGGCTCGTCGACGACTGGCGAGGCATGTAACACTGTCGGGACAAGCTCAGGTAACCGAGTGTCCAACCGCTCCAACAGCTTCTGTAATGTGTTCAACACCTCCAGGGACAGAACCGCCTGGGGATTCAGTAAGGAAGAGGTAACTGGAATGGCACTTGCACTAAAGAGCGACCCTGAACCAGTTGGTTGTAATCCCAGATCGGTTGGATGTGCGACCGGATCACGGTCATCCTCCGCCGATGAGATGGAGAAAGCCGCTTCTGGTTGCAGCAAGGCCTCAGGCGGGATTGGGTCAAAAACCTCTGGTTGCCATCCCACCGACGGGGCCACCGTCGACGATGACATCTTTTCCATAGGCGCTGTTTGACCTGACGAAATAGCCGTTGGAAGAGCCGTCGCCGAAGATAAAGCAGGCGTCGACGACCGGATCGTCGTCGATGAAGTCTGTGGAGCAGGGCCTTGAGGCGTTCCCGCCGTTTTTGACCTCGACTTGTGGGACGAGGACTCTCGACTCGAGGTAGACTTATGACGGTCTCCTGAGGAGGATTTTGATTAGTCTTTTCTCTCCTTTTTAGATGAGGAGGAAGAAGACGAAGCCTTATGTGAAGAGGAGGACTTCGCAGGATGTTTCTCCGAGGGGCGTTTTTTAGATGAGCGCGATTTCTTCGCCGGAGGCTCCGCCGACCCTGATCGACGAGGGGGGACAGGAGACTTAGATCTCGAGGCTGTAGAGCCTACCTCCGATGCCGGGTACGCACCCGCTCCGTCATTGAGCCAAGTAACCAGGCGTCTGTTGCGGTCTTTTAGGGTCTTTTGCGAGAAGCCTTGACAGATCTCACACGTGTCCGCCGTATGATGAGGGTGAAGGCAGTAAATACAGTCCATATGCCCGTCTCCTTCATATACTTTCTTAAAACCGCATGTAGTACACAGACGAAATAACGCCTTTCCAGACATTCTTCTAAAGAAACAGTCGAAGAAGAACGCACAACCTAATAAAATAGTAGATACTCGAGGTAATCCCACTACTTTGGAAGACGGTTTAAATCTGAGGGAGCCGCGGGGGCGGGGCTACTTATACCTCTACGTCCTAGTGGCGCAGGCGTGCGCGGCCCAAAACGACATAGATAGGACACAAAAGTGTTGAAATTTTCCTATGGAAAAGGTCTATATAATTTACCGAGGATTCCCAGCCTGATGACGGGGAATATTCTAAGCATGTGAATCCATGAAAGATCCAATGCTGGAGAAAGTGAGTTTCCTGGATATGTTACCCCCATCTTCTGTCAGTAATTACCCCTATTAACTGCAGGTAGGAGAACACTGATACTGGGCCAATGTTTAGTGCCCCTTCCAAGGAATCGAGTGGCATGTAGCTCCTCCTAGCCCACAATTGGACGGCTCTCTCCGAGACTCCCTCATACCAGGATTGACAACTGCCCAGTTCTAGAAGACCCTGATGCGGGGAAACCATATGCAGCTCAGGGGAGAAGGCCAGGTTGACAGATTCTGTTTTCAGGCCCTTTCTGCCATATCTTTCACAGCACCTTCAGCACCCTCCTCAGTATTCTACCTCTGGGGACCCACAGCCAGTCCCCCAGAGAGACCGTGGCCAGGATAGCCATTGTTTAGTAGTCTTGGAATGCTACAAACCTTCCAAACAACCATGGCCTGCCTTCTGGCCTGAGAAAGTCCTTTGGCCGCCGGATTAGTCAGGATGTTTAACGATTTTGCTGTCTGGGTACTGGTCTTCCTCTTGGTGAGCTCTTAGTCTGAAGACAAAAGGAAGAGCTCATTCCCATCGAAAGGGAGGTATAGCATTCTTTCCTGGACCTCGTTGGTGAACCTGGTGGCTGCATCCCTGCAGACCTACATAGATCCTCGCC
This sequence comes from Ambystoma mexicanum, assembly GCF_040938575.1. Classification (NCBI taxonomy): domain Eukaryota; kingdom Metazoa; phylum Chordata; class Amphibia; order Caudata; family Ambystomatidae; genus Ambystoma; species Ambystoma mexicanum. The sequence continues at coordinate 1,465,701,689 of NC_090931.1, read as the reverse complement.
AATACACGTACCTCTGCTGGCAATGTCTATGTGCACCAGCGGCGACTCAAAGATCTTGTGCGACTAATTTGGCTTCTACAAACACTGATTTAAAGGCCACTTGCCTATCCAGGGGAAGGTCTTTAGCAAACTCAGCGATCTCCCTCCACAGCTTCTGGTTCGCGGCTGCCAATAAAGCACCAGCTTTGGCATGCCGAAGGTTTAAGGCAGTTAGCATAAACATTCCTGCCAGCTTAGAATGAAGCAAAGTGGCTGCCACCACATATGAATGGGGCTGTCGATGCAATGTTAAAAACAGTCCCTCTGCCTCCACCAGCCCGTACAAAGCATTCAATCCCTGGTTTACAGTTTAACATGCGGTTTAGTCCACAGTTTCTTGGCTATCTCTAAAACGTCCTTGTGAAGGGGGGTACCTGACTTATTAAGGGGGGGCGCCTGGCGAGCCAAACCTTCTGCTAGCACCCCCGCCTCTGCTTGCTGCTGGCACCCCAAGAAACACTGCCAGTCCCTGCAGCCTTTCATGAAAGGTGTTGGCCTGAGGAAGGGAAATGCCCCCCACCTGTGTCTCGATCTTTATTTGTAGAGCGTGACTCTGCCTGTTCTTGGGGGGCAAATACCCCAGCGGCTCCATCCAAACCACCTTGCTGTTGAGCCTCGGGGGGGGCTGCTGCAGGGGAGGAGGAGGTGGTGGGGTTGGGGGGCGGATGGAGGGTGCAGCATGGGATGGGCGGCTGAGGCACTGGAGGCTGTATACTTTGGCGCCGGTGGTGCAGGAGGCACTGTAGCTTGGCCCTGAGATAATTAACTCTTGTGGTATGACCGCTTTTATAAGGCCCTTCAATATCCCAGACATTTGAGGCGACTTCATAAGGGACCTCTCGAAGAACCTGTCCTCACAGGCTGGTGAGGCTTGAGCAGTTTGGCACAAGGCCATCCTCACCGGTAGAGCTGCCATCCAGTTTGATGTGGTTGTGGACTGGGTACCTCACGGGGAAGCGCATAGGGCTCAGAGTATCACAGTACATTCTGTGGTAATGGATAGGTGTACCATGGAAGGTCGCTGCTGAACAATTGCTTCCTTGCAACTGATTCATAGGTGGAGACAGTGTGGCGTCACAGGTCTGTCCAGCAGGCTGTACCCTCTGGGACCCGCTCTAGCCTTTTCCACTGAGGATGGCACTTACTGGGCCAGGGGCACCTTCCCACCATGTTGTCTGTAGGGTGTAATTTGCTATGGGTACGCGTCGTGACAGCCTTCAGAGTAGGCCTTCCTGGATCCTCGGTAGTCTTACCGGTTCTCTTATGGATCTTGAGAGGGAACCCGGGAGGCAATGTGTACGCGGCTAAAGAGCTGGTAGTCCTGTGCACTGGCACTCCATCGGGCCACAGTCGGACAAGCAACTGGTATTAGAGGTTTTGTGCCCCCTAGTACTATAGCCAGAAGGATCCAAACACTCCTCGTTGCAAATACTGGTAGCTACACGAGCCTCAGGCCTAGTACTGGTAGAAGAGGCTTTACGACCCCTCCCAGTCAAGAAACTCCCTGGAAAGGTGCCTCCTTCCGAGGTATTTCAGAAAACCAAGGTTCACTTACCGTTTCCTTTGATTTCTTGTGTGCAAACTTCTAAAGATGTTCCGGAGGAAAACTTGGAAAGGATCTCCCTCCACATCAGGAGACTATTCTTTAGAAAACATGGTGTATGCGTGTCACGCACCGCACAGGAATCCCACAGGTGCTCTGGGCCCAAACACACTGAACAAAAGTGTTTGGGCATCTGAAGCAGGAAATGGAGTGCCGCACAACACACACCCAAACAACCTGGCATGCACCAGGGGAGCCAGAGGCCCCTATAGAAAAAATCTCACTGAATGAAAAACAGATACACGCAGTACCATGTGAAAGTGTGGAGCCAAAAAATATAGAGGCTGCAGTTCATATGACCTTCCCAGTCAAAGCAATGAGGCGTGCGCGGTCATGCCTGCTCTCGCGCATGAATTAATTTCCCTTAAAAGGGAAGTGCATTATTTTTGCGGTGCAAAAAGACTCTGGTCCCGTCCCCGAACAGGGACGCCCATACAGTATGGAGGAATGGGGACAGGACCAAGGAGTAGATATATTTTACATGGAAAACGGAAATGTTTTGTAATAATTACTTCTTTGCAACTAGTTATTCAGACACGTTTACTTCTTCCAGTCAGGCAGTTGTGTAACAGTAGTTTCTTCCTGTGGTACTAGTGGTCCAAACATATCCAGTAGCTGTGTGAGGGAAAGCAGGGGCACATGTTCCTATGTTTCTTGTTCCCTATGTTTTGTTGGGATTATTTTTACTCCCCATTTTTATTTTCTGGAAATAATTCCCAATTTACTCTCCTTATCTGTAGGGCTGATAACACAACTAGAGTTTTTTTTTATATGGGGCTTACCTCGACCCCCACTCTGCACCTTCCGGAGGCATATATTTGCATCTGCTTTAACAACCTAAAGGGCATCCAAATACCAGGAAGCACAATCGTACCCCAAAAATAAGCGTATAACAAGAAAACCAGAACGAACTAGGGCCCTTCACATTTTACCTCAATGTCAGTAGTGATTTCAAGCTGCGTAAGGAAGACTACCAAAGAAGCCACCAGAACTTGAAACAAGTGTCCCGAGGCACTGAAACCAGAAACAGATGTCTAGTTCTTAAGCTTCTCAAGGTTGACGGGGGCAGGTGGAATACTGTTAAGGAGATGCATCAGTGTTATGCTTAATCCCCCTATCCTATTGAGATCCCCAGTACTTTTTGCTGGACTTCTGCATCTTTTTCTTTCTCTCCTCAATGAGGGGGGCCTTTCCCCCCTCATTCATTCTTATTTGCTCTGACTTTTGGGAACTCTGTTCTTTTGTTTCAGCTTATCCTATGGAGTCTGCTTTCCCACACATCACTTAAAGGCATCTGTGTTACACGTTTGCAGCACACACCACCCTATGTGCAGTGTTGCTGGGAACCCTCGGGTTCTCCTTTGATATTCTTTGACTATGCTTAAAAACAGTAATTCTTAGTATCCTTCCTAAAACTTTAACCTATTAGAGATTAGCACACACCACCTTATGTGAAGTGCTAAGGGAATACTAGTACCCCCCTTTTCTCTGCTCCTGTGACTTTTTGGTCAGTGACAGCCCTATTGTTTTTTTTAAATAGTTTTTATTGATTTTAACAACATATCCAACCAAAATAAACCAAACAATAACAAGTCATAAGCACAACAATAGTATGATATGTCCCTCGCCTCTCTGAGCTTACTCCACTTCACCATTCTCTATCGTACCTTCTAAGGGTGTACTCACTTCTGCGCCTGTCGAGGAGGCATCTTCTCCGCAGCCGGTCTGGGCCGACTCAAACATTGTGGTCACAAAGTGCCTCCAGGCCATCAATGACTCTCCTAGGTCATCACCCACTCTGTTAACTGCTTCACCCCACACCACTGTCTCCGCCTCCACCAATTTCTGATGGTCGCGCCACCACACCTCCACCCTCGGTCTATTATTAGCTTTCCAGACCATGGCAATTCTGTGCTTGGCCAGTATGTAGGCCAAGTCCTTAAGTTTACTCACGTTTCATCTTGCGGGGCCTGGGAAACCCTACCACCATGCACGCCCACAAAGATTCCACTTCGTTTAATCCGTTTCTCATTCAAGTGGTGGGCCACCTCCCCCCAAAATCTCCCTATTTCAGGGCATGCCCAGAACATGTGTATCATTCCCGCATTTACTTCTCCACATTTAGGACATGTTTGTATCCCCGCATTCTTGAATCGTGCAATCCTCTGAAGGGTCATGTACGCCCTATGGGTAATATACAACTGGATTTGCTGCAATCTCGCATTTCTAGACACTTTTTTGTGATACCTCTGGGCTTTCACCCAAAACTCGTCCCCCATGGGTTCCCTGGCTTCCTCTTCCCAGTCCTGTCTCAGCTGGAACACCTCTTTACCCACCCTGGACATGAGCAGTTCATAAACCCGGGAGACCTCATGGCCCCCATAGATTGTTTTTATGGCTGTGTCAGGCTGACCCTCCAGCACTGTATCTGCCCATGTATCTTCTACCATCCACATCAGCCTGGTGTAAGCAATATATTGTCCCCGGTACAGACCAGTGTTTTCTACTAGCGTGTCGAATTCCACCGCCTTCCCATCCTGCCATATATCCCCTAACGTTGCAATGCCATTCGGTTCCCAATGTCTCCGGATTATCTTCCGCAGTTGCTCATCCACCCCAGTCAATGCCACTAACGGTATCTGTGGGGAACACGTGGCAGGGTTCTCCATAGCCTGGCAAGCTCTCCGCCATACCCTCCCCCCCAATTCTAACATTCTTGTGCACTCCCTTTGTCATGATTTTGGCAACCAAATCCATTCTTTCAGAAAAAACGGGTCTCATTCCACCTTCAGTAATCTAGACTCCGGTGTTGAGTCATCTGATAACCATTTGGCCACATATTGTAATTGACTAGCTAGCAAATAAGTCTCAAAGTTTGGCAATTGAATGCCCCCCCTATCATGTATGATTTGCAATTTCCATAGTGCTATCCTATTTCTGGTGTTGTGCCATATGAATCCCCTGCACAAGATTTGAAGCTTGACAAAAAATCGCTTAGGTATCATGTAAGATATGTTCCCGAAGAAGTGCAACAACCTAGGCAACACCACCATCTTTTTTTTTTTTAAAACCACTCTTTAATGGTTTTTAATACAAAACAGTACAAGAAAAAAAAAAAACAATAACCGGCTGCCCCCCTGTCCCCCAAAACCTTACCCACCACACATTAAGTAACTTTGATTTCAACAAAAGGAACCCCCATCCTACCCTCCTCCACCCCCCTTCCCAAAGTCCGAATATGTCCTCCGGGCTTCCACGCCCTCCAATGGCACAGCATATCGTCTTTTTTCCCACCCCTTTCCTCTGTGGGTTGGAAACGTCCACAACCATTCCCAGGTACATATCTCCCCCATTCAACTTTTCCCCCTTCCCCTCCTATCCCTACCCGCACCTCTTCAACACCACCATCTTTAACAATGCCACTCTCCCCATCATGGTCATGGGGAGCTTAGCCCAGAACTTCATACTGCGTTCAATATTAGTCACCGACTTCTCAGTTATGTTTCTATTCAACCTTGGTCGTATGATATACATCAATCCCCAGGTATCTAAAGGTCACAGTTTCCCATTGTATTTGGAGTACTGACAGCTCCTCACATGGTATCCCTTTATACCTATCCAGGAGAAATATACATGACTTCTTGGGATTCACTGTTATCCCTGAAAATGCTGCGTATCTATCCACCACTTCCAATATGTATTCTAGGTTCTCCTCAGGGTATCTTAGATATAACAGCATATCATCAGCATACATTGATATCAGATGTAGCCCTCCCTTCGACTGGAGTACGTTACAAGGCGTTTGGGTGTCCACCCATACCTCTGGCGCATTAACATCTTGTGCTCCTTTAGGGTGTCCTTTGCAGGGCCCCTATACATTGTGTTATCTTGCTATGGTATTTTATTTAAGTGACTAAAATACCCTGAGGAGCTTTGCCTTTTCTGCTGCTGCATAAGACTTTTGTTCCACTCCTACACTGACCTTGATGAACTTGTGGATATTTAGGGGTTTGACTACCAAAGAATTAGAAGCCTTGAAATGTGTTGCTGAGAAATATATTGCCAATAGTTTTGAATAACCCTTCTTTTCCTTCCTACAGACTGACTTTATAAATGAATGAAACTGCCATTGCTCTGCAACGAATGCGAGTGCATGGCACTACAAGTTATACGGTAGAACTGTCACTAGTGGAATTTTCTGTAACAATTCTAAGCGTGAGCAACGATTGAAGCAGTCCCTGTTGAAACGTGTATTGTTGATATTTCCCATGTGTATTGGTTAGTCTAAAACAGTATTTACTTACCTGCTTTGTGTATATAAAATAAATGTATATTGTATTATAACTTAGAGGATGTCCCAGGCCCCTCAGGGGTTGCAAGAGGGACATCCCATATAGCAGGACGCCCCTCTGGCTGCCCCCTCCCCTCAACAGTTTCTTCCCACCCCTCGCGCCCAGGAGGCATCCTCGGGCAGGTACTTCCAGCCCACCCTGGGGACCACATATAAGGCGGGGAGGGACTGGAGCACAGTCTCTTTCCAGTCACACCCGCTGGTTTTTTTTGTGCATTTTTCACGCCTGTTATTACCGCAATTGCGGAGGGGATACTTTTTGTGTGCTGGGGCTCCACGACATGCCTCCAGACAGTGGCCAGTTTACGGCAGGCTGAAACACGGGCATGTTTGGAAACATGAGGAATAAGAGCAATGATGTTTGTGGGGGGGGGGGGGGGTTGTTCCTTTCTTCCTGTTTGGCCCGTATGCTGGTGGGGGAGTGCAGGTGTAAGGGGAGCAAGGAAAATGCACAGTTGGAAAAATGTGTGTTAAGAAATGTGGAAGTAACATACTTGTTATTTTGTACCAAAATGCAGGTTAGGCCCTCGGGAAAGAGTACTTTGGTTGAAAGGAACAAGGTACGGTGAAGAGAACCTACTCATCGATAAGGTGTCCATTGATTTTGCACTCCTTTAAGAGAAACCAAGAAAGGCGGTCAGGAGTACATAGCAAACTACAAGAGTTTGTGATTAAATAGATGGAGGGCGGTTAATAACTGGGACGTCGTGTCAGGGCAGAACCAGGATAAGGGGCAGTGAGTAGGGAGATAAATACACAATAATTGACGGATTGTTGTTTTCCACAACTTCAGGTGCTAGACATGTCTCAGTTAGGTTCACCAGACACGTTTTCAGGGATTGACATCGTTTTGAACACTTCTGCCAGCTAATTCAATGAGGAGGCCATATTGTTTGCACGGTTTCAAGAGCAGATAAGGAAAAGAGGGAAGGGCAGTGCAGAAAGAATGCTGGAAAAGGGGCAAGGGCAGGGGCGTTGCTAGGGGGGGCTAAGGGGGCTATAGCCCCTGATCTTTTGGTTGTAGCCCCGGATAGAATCTCAGCAGCTACAGCCAAAAGACTAGCTAGCCCCCAGTCCCAACAGTTCCGACATCAGCTTAGCCCCGGGTCTTTTCCAGACCTAGCAACTCCCCTGGGCAAGGGCTGCTGCCTCACCAGCAAACTGTTCAAGAGCAAGTGTGTGCACTCCCTGACACCCCTCCGCTTATTGATTTACCTGCTGTCTTGACCCCCAAACCTAAGAGGGCACAGAGGGGTGCAAAAGGTAAGGCGGTGGTTACGTTGCCTGTGGGGGAGTTGGTGCAAACAGGGGGTGTTGCCTGTGGGGGAGTTGGTGCAACCAGGGGTGGGGGGTCCAGAGCACGCCAACCCCAAGGAAACAGATGGCTAGGAAGAGCAGGGCAAAACAGCCAGTGGGCACACCACTCGAGGTGGCTCTGCCACAAGCAACTACCTGCAAGGTGAACCCCCCACTAACCCAACCGGAACCCGCTTCTCACATAGAAGGGAGCACACCTACAGGTACTGTACCTCACCCTGCACATCCCAGTAATGATCTATTAAGTTCCCTGCTGGAAGTTATGGCTGGGATGAGCGCTAAAATGAATGAAACATTTGGGGAAATGTTGAAGCACAGTCATGAGGGAAGTGTGGGGAGCACTACCCCAGCCAGCAACCCTGACTGGGTCCTTGGGGGGCAGCTGTGCGAACCACACAACCTGGGCCACTGGCACTGCAAAGCCAGACAGCATTCTGGGGCACGGGGTTACAAGTCTTATCCGATAAAGGTAATGTCTCTTCTGGGGCAGAGCTATGCAACAGTCAGGGGTCACTCCGGTGAGAAGCACTGTGGCCAATGCCCCAGGTACAGGGGGCGTGGGCCCTAGGGCCCCCACAGCAATGCCCAGACCAAGGCCCACCCAGCAGCCTGAGGGAACAGCCAGTGCAACCAAAATAGTTGATACCCCGGTGGGTGGGGGCCATCATCCAGCAGTTTGCAATCGCGCCCTTATTTAATGCTGCAGCATGGCATATCCCCATGGATTTTAAAGAAAGAATTTGGGCATGGGAACAATTTGACATTTTTTGCATACTTGAGACCGAAAATGCAGGCCCAGATTTTAACATTAGCAGGGAAGAGGACAGGAAGAGACAGAAGGATGAAGCCAGAGGAGAATATACAGAATTGGCTTTTGATCTTTTGGCAGCAGTCTGGTTGGAGAAAATCCCCACAGGTGGTCAGGCTTTGTTGACATATAAAAAGGGTATCTCGACAGAATACAGGAAATATGGGACCACGGGTTGGATTGGCTATGATAGGGCCTTTAGAAAGAAGATGGCCCTGGGTTCCAGAGATGACTTGGGATCAGAAGGATATGGGGGTATGGGTTAAGTTCATGGGAGGCAAGGAGAGGGCTAGCAGGCCAAATGACAAGGTTTATAGGGGAGTGAGCAAGCCATGGTATGGTAAGAAGGAACTGAATAAAAAGAATGAGTGGCAGCTCTTTCGGTCAGCCCCCCAGGACAGAAAGAGGGAGGGGGGGGTCAAATCGAGCACACAAGGGCTCCATGGCTGGTAAACCATGTAGGTCAATCAATAAAGGGTCTTGCACTTGGGGGAACAGGTGAACATTTCCCCATCAATGTTTTAAGTGTGGAGGCAGCCACCCGATCATGCCCTGCTTTAAGACCGAAGGGGCACCCAGGGCTGGAGGACAGCATAAGGGGGCGGGGGTCAGTAACAGTGGGCTGTTGATGGGTCCATCCCCGGTGGACAGAGGTGCTCCTGGAATTCCTGCTGGAGTACCCGAGGTTGGAGGCTGGAACAAGTTACTTACCTGTAACTGTTGTTCTCCAGCATGGGTCTGGCATGGATTCACATGCTCATGAATATTCCCAGTCGTCAGGCCGGGAATCCTCGGTATAGAAAAAAATCAGTATCAGTTTCGTTTCTGATCTGTCTTTCTCAGTAGTAACCAATCACTGGTCTCTGGGTCATACTGCCCCCAGCCAATGACTGCCCTCTCCCTAAGCCCCACCCCTGGCAGCCATCCTCAGATTTGGAGCACGTGAAGTGGCAGAATGACCAAGTGAAGAGCCGCAGAGGGGTAGGCGGGAGGGTTCGCAAGTGAATCCATGCCAGACCCATGCTGGAGAACAACAGTTACAGGTAAGTAACTTGTTCCTTCTCCAGCATGGGGTCTGGCATGGATTCACATGCTCATGAATATAAGAATACATAGCAGTATACACATGCACAACCACGGGAGGTGGCACAAGGCTCAATATCAAGCAATACAACAACTCAACATTAAGCAACTCTTACCTCCTCACCAGGCTCACCTTAGGCGAACAGGTTGCGCAGCACTGCCTGGCCGACTCTGGACTCCTCCCTGGAATCCCGGTCGACGCAGTAGAATCTTGTGAAGGGGTGCATCGACCTCCAAGTAGCAGCCCTGCAGGTGTCGAGCAGGGGCACTCCAGACAGGAACGCCGTAGTAGCAGCGATCGCTCTGGTCGAATGGGCTCTCGGGCAGCCGGGCAGCGGTCGGTTTGCCAACCGGTGACAGTGCATGATGCAGCCGGAGAGCCATCTGGAAATGGAAGTCTTCGAGAGAGCCTTCCCTTGATTCACAGGTCCAAAGTTCACAAACAGCTGTGATGTCTTCCGGAAACTCTTCGTGCGGTCCACGTAGAACTTCAGCGCTCTAGCTACATCTAGCAAGTGCAGAGTCCTCTCAGCCGGCGACGAAGGCGACGGGAAGAAAACTGGCAACACCAAGGGTTCGTTGAGGTGGAAGTCTGACGGCACCTTGGGCATGAAGGAGGGGTGCGTCCTCAGCACTACCCTTGTGTCGTGAAAAGTCAAGTATGGAGGCTTGCAAGACAGGGCCTGGATCTCTCCCACTCGTCGTGCAGAGGTGATGGCCACGAGGAATGCCGTCTTCCACGACAGAAACTTCAACGGCACTGAATGCATAGGCTCGAATGGGGCCCCCATGAGCCTAGTTAGTACCACGTTGAGCTCCGACGCCGGGGCAGGGGCCTTCACCGGCGGGAATGATCGGAACAGTCCTTTCATAAATTCCTTCACCAGACGATGAGACCACAAGGACGCCCGTCCTGTAGTTCTGGTGTAACGTGAGACGGCAGCCAGATGTACCTTGATGGAAGCTTGAGATAGGCCAGCCTTGGCCAAAGACAGTAGGTACGGCAATACTTGAGGGGGCGTAATCCGCAGAGGGTTAATCTTCTGTGCCCGGCACCAGACAGAGAACCTCTTCCATTTGTGTCCGTAGCACTTGAGAGTTCTCCTTTGCAAGAACCTCTCTGCAGTCGGCCGGGATTTCGTATCCTCCAAACTCTAGTGCTGCAGGAGCCAGGCCTGCAAGTTCAGCGACTCTGGTTCGTGATGACGAATGGCAACTCCTTCTCTGGAGAGAAGATCCGCGTCCGTCGGTAGCTTGACTGGTGTGGACGCTGACAAGTCCAGAAGGTCCGGGAACCAGATCTGCCTCGGCCACGCCAGTGCGACGAGGATCATCCTGCACCAGGACCTCTTGAGCTGGTTGACGAGCCGGAGTAGCAACGGCGGGAATGCATAAAGGAACATGCCGTCCCAGGGGAACGAGAAAGCATCGCCCATGCTCCTCGGTTGGGGAAACCTGCTGGCGAACCTCCGGCACTTGGAGTTTGCCACCGTCGCGAAGAGATCGATCTGGGGTTCGTCCCATCGTCGGAAGAGTCGGTCCACTTGATCCTGGCGCAGTTCCCACTCGTGGCACAAACGCAGCTCCCTGCTGAGTGAGTCGGCGATGGCGTTTTTTTATCCCCGCCAGATGAAAGGGTACCAGAAACATCCCTTGTGCGATGGCCCAATGCCACAGATCCTGGGCTTCCTTGGACAGGGCAGGGGATCTGGTTCCGCCCTGCTTCCGAATGTAAAACATTGTGGTGGTGGTGTCGGTGAAGATCCTCACCACCTTGCCCTTGAGGGACGGAAGGAAGGACCTGAGGGCCCAGAACACTGCGCGGAGCTCCAAGATGTTGATGTGGAGAGTCTTCTCTTCCGATCACCAAAGGCCTCTCGCGTGGAGACCCCCGGTGTGCGCTCCCCAACCTTCCAGGGAGGCATCCGTCGTCACCGTCACCTGGTGGGCCGGGGCTAGGAAGCCTGTTCCTGCTGTCAGATGAGTGCGGACACCCCACCATCGTATCGCCTGACGGAACGTTTCGTCGAGCGAGATCCTGTCCTCGAAGCTGCCCGTCGTCTGGATCCAGTGGGCGTCGAGGAATTCTTGCAAGGGCCGCATCCGAAGTCGGCAATGGGGCACCAGATAAATGCAGGAGGACATCATTCCGAGGAGGGACTTGATAGACCTCACTCTGGCCACGTCCGTGGCCAGTAGACGTTGCACCTTTCCTAGGATGGTCCTTATCCTTTCCTCCGACGGTGAGGCCCGCCGCGTCTCTGTGTCGAGCTGTGCTCCCAGAAACAGGGCGACTTGCGACGGGACCAGGTGGGATTTTGGAAAGTTGATGGAGAACCCCAGGTCCGTGAGCAGCTGGACGGACTTCGCAGTGTGTTCCACGGCGAGCTCCCTTGTCCTTGCCCGTATGAGCCAGTCGTCAAGGTAGGGGTAGACGTGGATCCCCTGCAGGCGCAGCCACCGGTGCTAGGCACTTGGTGAACACCCTGGGCGCCGATTTTAATCTGAACGGGAGGGCCTTGAACTGGTAGTGCCGCCCTTTGACCACGTTCCTGAGGAACCTTCGGTGCCTCTTTAGAATAGGGATGTGGAAGTAAGCATCCTCCAAGTCCAACGACGACAGGAAATCGCCCTCCTCCAGCTGTCCCAGCACGTGCTGGAGGGTGACCATCCGGAACTTCTGTGCCTTGATGTATTTGTTTAGTCGTCGCAGGTCCAGGATGGGACGCCATCCTCCTGTCTTCTTCCTCACGAGGAAGTATCTTGAGTAAACTCCGGAGCCCCGAAGCCTCTTCGGGGCGAGCTCGATGGCACCTTTCCTGAGCATCGCCCGTACTTCCAACAGCAGTTGAGGGACGTGATTTTCCTTCCTGGCCTCGGGAGGAATGCGGGGACATCTCTTCTGGAACTCGAGGGCGTGCCCCAGGGCCAGGGCGTCCAGCACCCAACGGTCGGAGATGGACTCCCACACGCCGACGAACTTCGTCAGCCGGCCTCCCACCGGAGTGCTTCGGCGGGGGCCCGACCCGACAGATGGTTCAATCTTGCTTGGAGGCCGCTTTGCCTCCTTGACCCCCTTGGTGACGACGGCGGGATCCACCTGACTTGCCGCGTCCCCTGTAGGCCTCCTGCGACGAAGACCTTGCCGCTTGACGGTACGTAGAGGAGCTGCTGCCGGCTCCCTTGGAGGCACCCTGTCTGCCTCCGGAACTCCGAAAGGACGGCCGTCGTCGTTGGAGCACACCCAGTGCACGGCCCATCTCCGTGTCCGTCTTGATCGCCTGGAGGGATTCATCAACCGCCTTGCTAGAAAGGTTGTTCCCATCGAAGGGCATGTCCAAAACCTTGGTCTGAACGTCCTGTGTCGGAAATCTGTCGCCCTGGGCCATCCTCGTCGTCTCAGGCAAACGCTGTTGCCCAACTGACGGAAACCGGTGTCCGCGATGTCCGTAGCCACCGTAATGGCGTGGTCTGAGGCAATCTCACCTTCCTGCAAGATTTCCAGGGCCTCAGCCCTCTTGGCATTAGGAAGGAAGTCCAACAGAGGGGCGATCTTGAACCACAACTCCCTGTCGTAGCGGGCTACGATGGCCAGGGCGTTGGCCGCCTTGATGGTCGTCGCTGCAGATGAGATGACCCCGTCGTCCCATCGCATCCAGTTTCCTACCCTCACCGTCCGGAGGGGAGGTTGAAGTTGAGGCCGATGCCCCCCCCCGCTTTCTTCTTGGCCACCGCAGAAACGACCGAGTCCGGGGTAGGTTGCGCCCTAAGGCACAAGGGGGCAGCGTCGGGGACCCGGTACTTCTTCTCGGACCGGTCCCTCTTCGCAGGAGCCGTGGCAGGGTTCTTGAGGAGGGTGAGCCCCTCATCCCAGATGTCATCAAGAAGCGGTACGGCGAGGACCGTCCTTTTAGCCTCGCGCCGCTGGTAAAGGAACCCCTCCTTTTCCTCGGAGCAGAGCTGGAAGAGCTTGGATGCCCTGGAGATCATTGCATGGAAGGATCCAATCTCGTCAGGCGGGGACGCCCAGGCAGGGGGTGACGGGGGGCACGTCCCGTCGTCGCCTCCGTCGTCATCCGTACCCGTCGTAGTCGTGTCCATGCCTGTATCATCCCCGTGGGTAATGGACCGGGGGAAGGCAGAGAAGGCCGCAGAGGCGGGAGAGGAGGCCTAGGATGCGTCCTCCTCCTCTTAGGTGGTGGGCTCCCCGAAGGTCCTGGCTCCGGATCCTCCGTCGGGTCTGGCTCAGGCTCCTCCGTCAGGGGAAGGGGCAACCTAGTCCTTATCTCCGAGCATAAGGACTGGATGGCTGACAAAATGGCCGCCGAGGTGTCCTGCGGCGCCGGAAACGACGGGCGTGAGGGCTCTTGAGGAGCCTCGTCTGCGTCACCGTCGCCCTCATCGGGATCCCTCCCGATGGGCTGGGTCTCCTCCACGACCTGGATGAGCTCCTCTTCAGAGGTCGTGTCCGTATCCACGACGGCCACCACTCCCTCCCCCGCCCTTTCCAACGAGGACTTTGTGGGGGTCTTCTCGATGGGCCTGAAAGACGACTCCCTCCGCGGTGGCAGGGAGACTCTGGTACCTGAGGGCACCTCCACTGGTGTAGCCTCCACAGGCTGAGCCAGGGCCGCGGCGACATCCTCAATCGAGGTCCTAGCAGGGTGAATCACGGCCAACGTCACCTTCTGTACGCCTGAGGCCTTCACCTTCGGGGGAGGGTCCAAGCCTCGCTCCCCCTCTGCCGGAGTCTTCGAGATCGACCGGGGCCTCTCCAGAAGCTTCGACGGGTTCTCGGACTTCCTCTTACCCGAGCCAGAGCGTTGGCTCGTGGTCGATGGCGCCGGGGAGGGTGCGCCCTGCCTGGCAGCCAAGGAGCCCGACCGTTCGGCGCTCCCGGTGCCCGCGGACTCGCGGTGCTTAGCCTTTTGTTGGGCCCCCGTCGCCGCAGCACCCTCACAGGACTTAGAAGACCGCTCGGACTTCTTCTTCTCGCCTGCGGGCTCTTACCTTCCAGCCAGTTGGCGAGACGGAGGTGGCGATCCTTCATGGTCCGCTCCGACATGTTTCCACAAAACGCGCAGTCCTTTTCCTTGTGCGTCTTGTCCTCATGGAGACAGTAGAGGCATAATGAATGCTCGTCCTCCTTGAAAACGTTCTGAAGCTGGCATCCAGGGCAGGTCCTGAATAGCTTCCCGGGCGTCGTGCTCCCTTTCTCCTCGGCCATGTCCGGGGTGGGCCTCAGAACTTCTGGAATCCTCCAAAAGCGTAACCCGATGAAATCTTCACCCTTGAGGGGCGTAGAAAACTCCGAAACGGATCCCCGTTGATCGGAAGTAGAAACGGTGGAGCTTGAGGCTCTTTTAACCGAAAAAATGAGAAAATCTCCTGGAAAAAAAGAGCGAAAACGCAGCAAAAGCTCGAGAGCTAAGCACGAGGACTCCCAACACTTGAACGTGCGGTAAAAATCTGAGGATGGCTGCCAGGGGTGGGGCTTAGGGAGAGGGCAGTCATTGGCTGGGGGCAGTATGACCCAGAGACCAGTCATTGGTTACTACTGAGAAAGACAGATCAGAAACGAAACCGATACTGATTTTTTCTATACCGAGGATTCCCGGCCTGACGACGGGGAATATTCATGAGCATGTGAATCCATGCCAGACCCCATTGCTGGAGAAATGGAATTGCTGTGGGAAGGTTTCTCTGAAGGTTTTAGGATCCCTTACGAAGGTTCCTCGACTGGGTGGATGGCAAAAACCCTCCCATCTGCACTCCACCAGCCCCATGTGGTGACAAAAAAATTGGTAAGGAAGTGGCACTGGGTAGGGTGGCACCCCCCCTGCCCCCACCCGCTTCCAAAACTGCATTGTCCCACCCCCCACCTCCCTTGGTATTGTGCCCAAAAAGGAGAGTCAAGTTTAGGTTAATTCACCACCTGTCCTACCCGAAAGGTGATTCAGTGAATGACTGGCTGGTCCAGGACCAGTGCTCAGTGCACTATGCCTTGTTTGATCAGGCCATGCTGATGGTCACTGCCATGGGGCGACGGGCTCTTTTGGCCAAAGTGGACATTGAGTCCGCATTTAGAATCCTGCCAGTCCACCCAGATAGTTCACTGGTTAGGTTTTCATTGGGAGTGCCTTTTCTATGTGGACAAATGCATGCAGATGGGTTGCTCAGTTTCCTGTGCATATTTTGAGGCCTTCAGCACATTTCTCGAGCGGGCTGCCCGCAGAGTGGAACAGAGGGGGGACATGATCCATTACCTGGATGACTTCCTGTTTATGGGACAAGAGGATTGTATGCTTGCACTGCGTTTATTTGAAATGTTGATGGCCAGGATGCGTGTCCACTGGCACCAGAGAAGACACAGGGACCCACAGAGGTGTTGACTATCTTGGGTATTGAGAGACACCATAAAGGGGTCTTGCAGGTTGTCTCAAGAGAAGGTGTATGAACTAATAGAGGAAACAGAGGCTGCATTGGGGGGGAAAAAAAGACAGGACCACGCTGGAAGGGGTGCAGCAACTGCTGGGAAAGTAGAATTCTGCAGCAAAAGTCATCCAGGCGGGAAGGGTATTCACCCACAGGTTAGTCAAGGCAACAGCGGGGGTAACACTGGCCCACCACCACATCTGCCTGGGGGCAGGTTTGAAGAAGGATGTGCGCATGTGGCGGGCATTTCTCAGCGATTTCAATGGGGCACTGTTATGGAGGGGCCCCTGGCAGACTAGTGAAGAACTGCAGTTGTACTCTTGACGCCTCAGGGAAGAGAAGGTTTTGGGGGTCATACTTGGCCAGGAATGGTTCGCCCAGAAATGGCCAGGGCAGTGGCACAAGAAAGGTAGGACCAAGAATATCATGACATTGGAGCTATTCCCCATTGTCCTGGCACTCACACTATGGCCCAGGGAATTGGGCAACAGGAGGGTGCATTTCTGGTGCAAAAACAATGCAGTGGTTCAGGCCATTAACTAACAGTCAGCCTCCTGCCCAGCAGTTTTGAGCCTACTCAGAAGGTTGGTGGAGGTGTGCTTAAGAGGGAATCTAGAGTTCAGGGCACGGCATGTACATGGTGTGGTAAATGTGGCAGCTGATGCGCTCTCGTTTTCAGTGGCGCAAGTTCTGGGTGGCACACCCAAATGCAAGGAAGGAAGGGATGGCGTTCTGGAGCGAGTGGTGTCAGCTGGTGACATGGACTAGGCGCTCTGGAACTTGGGGGGAGTGATCACTCACACCAGGCGTTAGATCCCGGTACTGGCAAGGCTGCGGTAAGTTTGTCCGCATGATTGAGCCCCACGACATAGCTGGAGTTTCTTTGGAAGAACAGGTGCAGGCATTTGTGGTCTGGGCGCATGGTCATGGTAAGAGCAGGGGCTGGGCAACTGGTCACCTGGCTGCCATTGCAGATTAAAGGGATTGGGGATCCTACCAAAGGGTTTGTGATACGTACGGCTTTGAAGGGGTGGGGCCGGGCAGAAGGGCCCAAGCAGGACACTCGGAAACCCATTGACTTTGTATTACTAGAGAAATTGCTGAGCGCACTGCCTGGGATATGATTTGATGGTTTCGGGCAGCATTTTAACTGGCCTTTTTTGGGGCCTTTAGGATCAGCGAACTGGTGGCAGCAGGAAAAGGAGACCTCTCTGGTAGAACCATAGCTTTGGGTGATGTACAGTTCTGTCCTAACGCTGAAGGGGTGGTCCTAACAATCAAATTGCGCCTATGTAAGACCGACCAAAGGGGAAAGGGAAGCTGGTTGTGCTCTACCAATCCAGCCACGGCAGCAGCTGCCCGGTCACATTGTTAAAAGGGTACCCGACTTTGAGATCCCAGCAGCCTGGCCTCCTCCTGGTGCATCTAAATGGGACTCCACTGACAAATTACCAGTTTAGCAAGATTTTGTCGACCACCCTGGGAGCGCTAGGGATTAAGGGACAGGGCTCGTCCTCCCACAGTTTTTGCATAGGTGCAGCCATGGAGGCCCTTTTGCAGGGCATGCCAGCACCGAGATTCAGAGAATTGGGAGGTGGCAGTCGAACCACTTTCAGCTCTATGCAAGGCCCCAGGAGACTAGAGTGCGTAGCAAGGGGGGGCGTAGGGGAATTTTTCTGCATCCAATAAACTGATGGTTTTTCATGTTGTCAGACTTATTGTTTTCCCAAAAACAAAGAGGTGATTGCTGGAAGGTTTAGACTGAATCTTAACCACTGGCATTGCTCGGGGCAACCCTCCAGACCATCGTTCTTCGCCTGCCAAGCCATTACAGAAGGGGAAAGACCATATGCAAATCAGGCTTGGCCCCACCCCAAAAGGGGAAGTCCAGCCCGAACTGCTAGGTCACATCCCTTCTGCACGAGACCACAAGCATCCCCAGACATGTTTCAGCCTTGTTTGGCGTCATCAGTGAGGAGTAGCTTGGGTCTCTAGGCCCAGCAGGCACGGGACCCATGTCTGGGCATACCCGTCCCACTCGGGGTGACAAAGCAAAAACAAAGATGTGATGGCTGGAAGGTTTAGACTGAATCTTAACCACTGGCATTGCTCGGGGCAACCCTCCAGACCATCGTCCTTCGCCTGTCAGAGTCTGCTGGGCCTAGAGACCCAAGCTACTCCTCACTGATGACGCCAAACAAGGCTGAAACATGTCTGGGGATGCTTGTGGTCTCATGCAAAGGGATGCGATCTAGCAGTTCGGGCTGGGCTGCCCCTTTTGGGGTAGGACTAAGCCTGATTTGCATATAGTTTTTCCCCTTCTGTAATGGCTTGGTAGGCTGAAAAACGATGGTCTGGAGGGTTGCCCAGAGCTTTGCCTGTGGTTATGATTAATTCACCCCAAAGCATGGCAGAGTTCGGGGCAGTCCTAGCCGGAGAGGAGAGTAACACTGCGGCTTGAACCGTGGGCTGGTTTCCAGATGGCCGCACTCGAGCCAATCTCGGACGACAGGCAGTGGAGTCCCTAAGGGACACGAGATTCCTCACCTGCAAGATTTAGTGGCCCGAGGTGTAAGTACTCTGTGCAGTACAATTCTGGAGCGTATGTCCGGTGCCTTGCGACAGCATGGGGGCGGCAAGAGGACACCAAGAACATTCAGAACTTTGCCCTGCTTTGGTCCCCTTTTGAAAGCACGGTCGTGAACCATGATGCTTTAGGGCTGGGACTGCCCCCTATGTTGTATGCTCCAATAAAATTGTGACCAGTTTCCAGAAATGTAATCTAGTGCCTTGCTATTATTGGTTAGTAGGTTATGTGCTCAGGGGTAAGTTACCTTCCCCACGTCAAGGGGGGGGGGGGGGGGGTTGGCGCCAATGGGGGCTGACACTGCTATGTGTGTAAGAGTTTCTTTGAACTATTGTATTAACTGGATTCAGTGTACTTGACTACAGCTCACATCCTCCCTCAAGATAAGCCTGGCTGCTTTGCCATTCTACGAGATCCTTTGGGTGGTACAGGCATACTGAGAATTGTGGACCTGTATACCAAGGGATAGTTTTATAGAGGCTTACCTTCCAAGCAGACTTTAAACTGCCCTAACAGATAACATTGGTTAAAAACTGACATTTATGGGCTTTCCCCAGAGTCATGTTAAACCTGTACCTTGGCTTCAACAAGGAGCCAGTGCAACCCTCTGCACTGATTATAGTACACTGGGGAATGTTGGTCACAATACAGTTTGCCAGATAAGAACTTGCAGCTGTTCAATTAAACAGCAGGGAACAAAAAAGTATGCATTAAAAGGGTGAAAACACCATGGATTCACAGCATATAGATAAATGGAAGTTCAGGGAAACCAGAAAAAAGTACAAGCATATGTCTGAATTAAAAGAAAATGTATGCATTTGTTGTATTAACATTGCATAGAAATAACATTGGATATATTCTTTCAAAAATGAAGGATGCTTCAGTAAATGTACATGGTCTAAACACCAAGGGGTGCTTGTCGAAAAAAAAAAAAAATCAACATTAGCGGCAATACAGATTTGTTTTAAATTCGTTAATTTGATCAATTGGGCACCAGGCTTTTAAAAAAATATATAGGTTGGCATGATAGTGCGTAATGCCATTGTCAAAAAAGACAAAACCTGGAGAGGAGCAATAAAAGTTGTGTTACAGTATGTTGCTGGAGTAACTATGCTGTAGAAAAACAGCTGGAGATTGCCCAAGGACCTACGCATGAAGGTGTCCAAAACGGCCTAATTTGTGAACAGGTGTGTGCTTGACACGTTTTTGTGGTGTACAGAGGCTCTTTCCTCTGAGCTCACAGATTGTTCCAGTGACCAGAGAAGTGGAGGGATAATAGGCCTCAGTCTTGTGACCCCAGCATGAAGCGTGCGAGTTCCAGAGCCGGTGACACACTCAATATACATAGCGTGCACCGTGTATGAGCTGCGGCCAGGAAACGGGCAAGCACCCGACAGACCTCCTAACCAGATGATGTTGTAGAGTTAATATTTGCCCTATAGACTTATGTCCTCAGTCTGCTGCCAATACCTGGGAATATCTTGTACCTCAATGAATGTCTTGTACTTTTCTATGCATACTAACCATTTATTTTATCAATTATTGCCACTACACAAGACATATGCCTATGATGTAATTCAGCTCATCTGCCTTATGATGTACATTTTCGCCCATGGTGCTATTGTATGCCTGGGATGTAAATAATTGACCCATTGTAAAATATCTAGCTTGCGCCTAGATACCTCAGGGTTCGGAGCGCCATATAAATGAATAAACAAGGCTCACAGGAGCAGCGGCTAAGACCGGTGCAAAAAGGTGGGCTGGTTAGCAGCAAGGGACTGCAGTGGGGGTTCCCACATACTAAGTCACCAAATTAATGCAAGTCCATTGAGGTGTGGGGCCTTATACGAGATTGGCCCTGGTCAGTGGAAGCAAGCTACCAATTACTGTTATTACTGATCAGGCCCTGGCCCGGTTGACCTTTCTCACCAACCCTCTCGGGTCAAACTGGGGTCTTTCCCCATTTCTCTACTTTTGGTGTTCCCCAGGGGGTCTAACCTCTCTCCCTGGCTCTTGAACCACTACCTGGCCAACACATCGGTAATGTCTGCTCCAATTTTTTGTTATGCAGATGACACTTTCAGGCTCCCCTCGGCCACCTCTGCTTCTCTCATACCAGACTGTCTGGCCGCAATTCAGGAATGGTGTACCGCCAATGATTCCTGCCTTCATGCCAGTCAGACCAAGATCCTCCTCATTGAGACACCCCCTCTCCCCTCCATCCTTTCACCCCCCCCACTGGCTGCACACGAGTTAACTGCACCCCCCTCCCCAGCACTTCTCCCCTTCCCTGCACTTGCGCGATCTGAATGACAAGGCCTAGTAAGAATTTGTTTTCCTTTTGTTTCCCCCTCCGTGTCCACCTAAAAACCAGTGTTGTAGTATAAGCAACTTTGGGCTTGTTTTTGCCCAAAGTCGTGTATAATATTTGCGGGTCGCTTGTCGCGGGTTGTCTTCGTTTTTCCTTAATGGTGTGCTTGTTTTTCCGCTTGTTAGCCAGTCTCTGCTCAACTTAGCCACATTTACAAAAAAGAAAAAAAAATGCATATGAAAACGCGAACATCCCGTCCTCCCATAAGCAGTTAAGCACATGCTGAGAGGCTCGGGCCGATTGCCATTCTAATTCAAAGATGCACGCTCCCGTTGTAGGTTGTGTGGAGGCATTTTGCATTGATGGGCTCTTTCAATATTAGAGACTCTTTGAAGACGCATTACCTAGCAAAGAGGTAAACAATTTTATGGCAACACTTAGTTAAATCATGAAGGAAACAAGCATTGGCAATGCCAATAGTTTGGGTTTTTGTGTAGGCATGGGAAAGGCCCTTGGTAGGCACTGCCGTTTTTAATGGTATGAACGGTAGCAGGTGCAAGTACCTGGGCATCTAATGGCAGTTTCTGGCAAATGGCCGACGTTTTTAAAAGCCAAAAACTGTTAACAGGACTTCACTGAAGGGCACACACAGTGCTTATAAATTGATTGGTTGAAGGCAGACCAGGCTAAGACATTTTTATTACACCAGTAGCATTTACAGCTCAAATTAAGTCACTGTCGCGTGCAAAGTTTGATGTTCAGGCTTATCAAGTGAGCTCAAAGAGTTCCCATGAGAAGGTGTTTTGGGTGCTACTGGTCGGATAGGATTTTCATCTTCCCGCTTGTGCTTTTGTTCATATAATATTTTTCCTGTAGGTTTACCTTTTCCTTCTTGCTCAATCCTCCATTGACAGGCCAAATCTAGCATGAACCGGGAAGACAGTCCGTTCACCAGTACTGCTACAGCACCTGGTTAGTTCACTTTGGGAGTACAAGTTGACACTTTGTGAACAGCTATTTTTCTTATTACACCAAATACTGGAAGGAAAAGGACAAGGCGGTGGGGGCTGCGTCATGCGTGTTGCCATGAGCCAGTCCTAGATTTTCCCTTTGCACACTGGTCCTTGTAGGCCTATATTTATAATGGGAATAAGTAAAATACCAGTCCTAGCATTTAACAGGAAATAACTGGAATCAGTGTCATGAAGGACATGTGGCTACTTGGCAGGTACCATCAATGGAGCCAAGGAACAGAGGTGAGCGACGAATCAAGGACCCGAGAAGCCAAAGATGCGCTTTTTTTATAAGTTGCACACACAATTTAAAATAGACACCAATTGTTAGAAAATAACAATTTTAATAAATGCTTTGCTAACATTAGGTTTGTGTTCTCTGTATGTATTATAGTTATTTTTCAACTCCTAAGACCTATCCACATTGTTTTAGAGGTGTGCTCGTTTTTTCAGCCTATTTGGTTGGGAGTCAGCTTGTTTTGAAGGGGCATTGAGCTTATTTTTTTCCTTCTGACCTGGCAACACTGCTAGAAACACTTGTTGTAAATGCCCTATCAAATCAAACAACCGTAAGTGGCCCCAAGAGTTGCATGGAATAGTTACGGCTTTTGGAAAATAACCATTTTATAACGCACTTAATACCAGAGACTAGTTTCTAAGCGTGAGACCAGGATTCAAACCTGCGTTGCTGTGCGTGGTCTTGCTTCCAAAATGCGTTGCCCCCGAGCCCTATGGTTAAGGCAACAAGTCAAATCTCTTTGTGGGCGCCAATAACGTTACTGGAGAAAACGATAGCATCCACTCCGATGCTATCAAACCTTTACAAAACCGGTCAAAAGTGGTGCCACTGGCAGGACTTCTGGGGGCTTGGCAATAGCTGTAAATTTGAAGCACAGCCACTTACAATAAACCCATCCAATGACGTAATATCAGCTTTGGAATTTGAGAATAGGGGTGATGTTTCCCAGATGCATTGGCACCCCCTTAAATGTAAAATTGATGTACACGAAGCAATTGACACTGACGATTTAATCACCATAAGAGGGGAAACCAGATTGATGCGTTTTTGGTACTAACATGGGCAAATTGTAGAGAATACATGGATGGATTGAATAATCTTGTGGTTCCCTCCGGTTTCGATGCACATTGGAACTGTAGGCACATTGGAACTGTAGACATGGAACAGGGGGGGTCAGCAGCTACCCAGTTCATGTTTTTTGTTTCAGGCAACTTGCTAGCCAACATTGGGGGATGTGCTATAAATTGGGAACAGCACTTACTTTTGAAATTTACTTGGGTACTGTATGGTCATCTTAATGAAAACTATTTTCATAACCTGTTGGGATCCTTCCAAGGCCGAATCCATTAATGGTACTGTGGATGAGTATTTGGAACTGCTGGCTGGTAGAGACTCCAGTTACGCACCACAAACTTACTTCTGATCGTAGGATAGCAACAGCTAAGAGAACCAGGCCCAATTAGGAATATACAAAGAGCCCGACTCCAAAACAGCTCAACCACTGCGGGGAGCTTAATTTAACTAGATTTTGGAAATGGGATTGTTCAACAAATGGATCGTGACCGATGCTTGCACTATAGAGATGTATGGGCCATGACTACGAGCAGATATGCTAAATGTTTTGGCTCACCAATGTCACCAAGGAATTGTATTCTCAAACCATTAAAGTTGAATTCTGATAGTGCCCCAGACGTGTGGGGCAAAAATCAGTTTAAGGAAATCACACATTCTAAAGCCTTTCCTCTTTGGCTTCCATAGTACCCATCTTTAAGAAGGGCAACTGCTCTCAGTCTAATTGCCCGATAGTGATAGACAAGTACAATATTTGCAACGCCATTAAAAAGAACTTGAAGAAGGGTAATTTTCGGAGTGACAAGTGGTGATTTTGTGAAATCGGTCGATACCACTTCAAATGGGCCAATACGGACTCATATGAAGACATCTGTTTGCCAGGGTCTCCAAGGATCTGTGTATATGGCTTCTATGGACAGGTCATGTGGCTTCGATAGTTAAATCTCCAGGAATGATTGGGCAGAGTGGCGATTATATATTTTTTTTGTTATTGTTAATGCAGGTTAAATGCTCAGTTGTAAGCCACCAACCACAAATGGTTCCTCGTCCAGGTTGAGATTACACAGCCGTTACAATTGCACTCTGTAGATTGAATGCAAACAAACCTGTGACAGCTTTTGTAATTCTCCTTTAACATGCGAGTCATGGTTTGTAATGCAATCATGTCAGTGATTTTACTGTGATTTTTATTTGTTTAACTCTTTCTGAATGAGTACGGTTTAAGCCATGCCATATCACACACAAATGTAGTTGGGGGGGGGGGGGGGGGGCGGGGATAGCCAATTTCAGCTCCTGGAACCCACAACCAACTTCATACAGGGATATCAAAACACCCATAAGCTTTAATCGCCTCGAAACACCTGAGACGGATACGTCAGGCCCCCAGTATCAACCCAACAGCCCCGTCCCACTAATGCCCTTTATTGCAAGGTCAGTTAGCAAGATGCGAAAATGGCAGAAGCCCTATACAATAATTTAAAATTACGTGCTGTCAGGAATGTGCGTTTCACGCCCTCAGTGCTTCCATTTTTGTTCCAGCCTTCCCAATTACAACCTAGACAGAAGATGGCATGGGTGATGAGCGATTGCCTGAGGGAAAGTAAATATTTGCCTCCCATCGCTTGAGGGAAAAGCACGTATATGCAGGATTATTAAAATATCAGCTAGCCTCACCATCCCAAATTGACAAAAAATCTAAAATGATGTACGTTGGCAATCTAGGACGAGAAAAGTGCAAGCAGTGGGTCGTTTCTTAAACTACACACCCAATGCACGTCAGCAGGTTTACAAACTAATTGCCAAGATATCATTAGTTCACTTTTGCC
Source organism: Ambystoma mexicanum (assembly GCF_040938575.1). Lineage (NCBI taxonomy): Eukaryota > Metazoa > Chordata > Amphibia > Caudata > Ambystomatidae > Ambystoma > Ambystoma mexicanum. The sequence goes on along the minus strand of NC_090931.1, from coordinate 1,465,677,226 downwards.
AAACACTCGCCACCCCGCCCCAAATTCAAGGCCGGCACACCAGAAAACTGCATTTTGAGTAGTTCAACTAGTTTGATTGTGTCCAGCCCTTTTCCGTTTTAACAAACAAATATGGCATTAACCCAAACAGCACAAGTAGAATAATCCTAGACCCATTGACTGCTAGATGTGGGTAAACCTGCAGTGTTATTCGTAAGAAATTGAAATCGTTATTATAGTGTGGGTTATAAAATTAGCACATCCACTTGTAATCTAGCAGTTGAACCGAGTTTGAATGAAAGCAGTTGTATATGGTGCCGACGTCTTCAATTATTAAGGAGCCCTTTGAAAAGTACTATTAGCTGAAAATGGGCATAGGACTGAGGGGCCTAGTAGTTTTAAGAACGATTTCACTTGAGCAGGACAGGGGTGTCGTAGCCCAAAACATGGAGCTACAGGTTGCAGACCCTGGTCTACGGATTACTTAAACCAAGATTTCACTAACACTGAACAGAAAATCCTGCTGAAGTAAAAATGTATTCTTGGCTACTCTAGGAGCCTCAACCTCTTGAGCATTATCAACCTAAATCAATTTGGTAATACTCTTGTGCCTCTGTGAGGTGCTAGAAAACATTGCAAATATAGCATAATTACTGAAACGTTTGCATTACCATATACTGGTTCCTTCAAGATTCACACATTTACTCGATTTGCAGATCTGGCGATCAAGACAACTGCGGATGTTATACCACCCCTTTTGAGTGTTTGAGGCATTATAAGATTCTTCGAAAAGATGTTCACCACAGTATATGCTCAGGAAACTTTCTAATTATAAGTACCACCTCACTGTACTCTTGCACCAATAGCATCTAGGAAACTCAAATTGTACAATTGAGCAATGTTTACAATTGGCTGCCTATAAGGCAATCTGGACACGTCATTTTCAAACAGAACCGCTCACAGCTTGTGAAAAAAGATCAACTTTAATTTTTAATGAACTGCGAAGTGTGTCCGTCCGTGACAAACGCCGATAAAAATCACTGAACTTAATACTCTTCTCCCTCGTCTTCCTCACCCTCATAGGAGTCCAATCCCACTTCTTCATAATCCTTCTCAAGAGCTGCCATGTCCTCCCGGGCTTCAGAGAACTCTCCTTCCTCCATCCCCTCACCCACGTACCAGTGGACAAAGGCACGCTTGGCATACATCAAGTCAAACTTGTGGTCCAGCCGGGCCCAGGCCTCCGCAATGGCGGTGGTGTTACTCAACATGCAGACTGCGCGCTGCACTTTGGCCAGGTCACCACCAGGGACTGCAGTGGGAGGCTGGTAGTTGATGCCAACTTTAAAACCAGTTGGGCACCAGTCCACAAACTGGATACTACGTTTGGTCTTGATTGCAGCAATAGCAGCATTGACATCCTTGGGCACTACATCACCACGGTACAAGAGGCAGCAAGCCATGTATTTACCGTGACGCGGGTCACACTTCACCATCTGGTTGGCTGGCTCAAAGCAGGCGTTCGTTATCTCAGAGACCGAGAGCTGCTCATGGTAGGCCTTCTCCGCAGAGATTACCGGGGCATAGGTGGCCAAGGGAAAATGGATACGGGGGTAGGGCACCAAGTTCGTCTGGAATTCTGTAAGGTCTACATTGAGGGCACCATCAAAACGAAGTGATGCAGTGATTGATGATACAATCTGACTAATCAAGCGGTTAAGGTTGGTGTAGGTTGGGCGCTCAATGTCCAGGTTCCTGCGGCAGATGTCGTAGATGGCTTCATTATCCACCATGAAGGCGCAGTCGGAGTGCTCCAGCGTGGTGTGCGTAGTCAGAATGGAGTTGTAAGGCTCAACTACTGCCGTGGAGACTTGAGGTGCTGGATAGATGGCAAACTCAAGTTTGGACTTCTTGCCATAATCGACTGACAGACGCTCCATTAGAAGGGAGGTGAAACCCGAGCCAGTGCCTCCACCGAAGCTATGGAAGACAAGGAACCCTTGGAGACCTGTACACTGGTCAGCCTGTGGAAAAACAAGAGCACCAATTAGACAGGCAAAAACCCAACCTCATTGCTTTGGCAACCACAACTTCAAAATGGGTTACAGGTTGGGATGAACGTGTTTGACAAGTTAGCCGTCGCTGTTCCGGTGTGTTTGAGTAGACGGACTACACGACAGATATTACTCACCAACTTCCGCATTCTGTCCAGCACTTGGTCAATGATCTCCTTGCCAATGGTGTAATGCCCACGGGCATAATTATTGGCAGCATCTTCCTTGCCACTTATAAGCTGCTCTGGGTGGAATAGCTGACGGTATGTCCCGGACCGAACTTCATCTGAAAGATTAACAGCCATCCATGAATAAAGTTACTGATATATTCCTATTTCACGAAATCACAAAAAATACGCTGCAAATTATTTAAACTGCAAGAAAGTCGATTGGTAAGTGAGATTTATTTTAAACACGCCGCCATCTCTACACTCGGCATTAAACACTTCGATATTGATATTTAACATAGCAGAAACGGAACGAGAGAACGAAAGCAACCACTGTCACACAAAATGGATTAGACAGGTATTTTGGTGCATGATTGGCAAGGCATTTATGCGGGACAGTGATTTGAGGGGGATTCGTCGGATGCCCGATAGCTAGTGTAAGCTATGTCTAGTATCGTAGATTTTAGTTCTGGGATATTTAGTGCTGCCCCAATGGCGTTGTTTTGTGTTACTTTTAGTTCAAATTCCATTGGCTGGTCCCTAGAAGAGCGTGTCGCAACTGTCGAGTCTCGACATAAGGGTTCTTGCCCAGGTAGCGCACTTGGCGGTTAAGGAATGGTTGACAGACGGTGATAAGTGTGCACGTGTAGGCCGGCGAGGAGTTTATGGCATTTGTCTTATAAGAGATGTGGAATCTGGATATATGCCACGTATTTTTGTGTCGCTGAATACCTTTATGGTGAAGGGGTTAAAGGCCGGATCTAATTCATCGAGTTTGTTGAGATCCCAGGAGGATTAGCTCTGGCTTATCGTCATTAAGAGAGGCTGTTGTTGTGCCACCCAGACCTGGATGACCATATAGACATCGTTTAATGCTTTGGAGTCAGCATTGTGATGGGGATGACATTATAGAGTGTAGGTGAAACATGATCCTTGGGGGAGCTTGCACAGAACTGGTGATGGTTCAGTCGAGGCCAGCGGGGAGAAGACCCTCAGATCTTTTCTCCAGGAAGGATCTGATCCAGGTGGTGGGTTTGTCAGAAGTTGGCTGCGGCTTGAAGATGTTAGTAATTGATGGTTGAACAAAAACAAATACTGCAGAGAAACCGAGCAGTAGGAGGGCTATATTGCCGTTATCTTTAAGGTCTCTGATTTGGGTTTGTAAATCAATTAAGGCTGTTTTAGTTCCATGTCTAGGTCAGAAACCAGATTGTCTAAGGCCAAGGAGGTTATTGGATTCTAGACAGTCCTGGATCAGCAGGGACGCTGTTCTGTCCAGGATTTTGAGTAAGAAGGGGACGGTGGTGATGGGCCTGTAATTAATATGGGTGTCTGGGTCTAAGTAGAGGGAGGACCCAAGCATCTTTAAGGTTGTTATGCACAATGCCTGTATTGAATGAGGCATTTATAAGGGCGGAAATGAATGGTGCTAATCCCTTAGGTTATCTAGTCAGGTCCCCAATTTTTCCAGAATGATGTCAAACAAGCACTGACCCTTAATACAGTGCATCCATTATGCAGTGTGCTGCATCAACATTGCTAAATAAAAATCAGATTGGTGCGGCACTCACAGCACTCCCCCAAATGTCCATTGAAGTAGATGCCAACACACGAGGCTTATTTATGAAAGTAAGACGCGAGAAGCCAACCGGGACAAAGTCGAAGGTTTTGCTTCAAGTGTACAAACCTATTAAGAGACTTTCAGCTTCATCATTAGTGCATAACTGAGAATAAGTTATAGCTAGCCAAAAGCATCATATAACCTAGGCATATGCTAAGGAGAGCGCAGACATCACGTGGGCCACTAGAAAGTCTGCAAAAAGCCAATAACCCCCGGGTGGGTTGCCAATTAAAGTCAAGCACAGATATATGGACTTGGGATTTTAAATAAGTTAGGGTTCCTTCAGCTGTAACGAAAGTCCCAGCGGACATCAGCACCTGGATAGAGCGAAATAACAGCATGTACGGATTTATTATTTCTCTTAAAGGGTGCCATGTTCACTTACCAATCACACTGGGCTCCAGATCAACAAAAACTGCCCTGGGCACGTGCTTCCCGGCCCCCGTCTCACTGAAGAAAGTATTGAAGGAGTCGTCTCCACCACCGATGGTCTTGTCACTGGGCATCTGCCCGTCTGGCTGGATGCCATGCTCCAGACAATACAGCTCCCAGCAGGCATTGCCCATCTGGACTCCGGCCTGGCCAACGTGGACTGAAATACATTCTCTCTAAAATAAAGAAAAGAGCAAAGTAAATAAAGATAACGGTCGAGGACTGTTGGCATGTTTATACGTTACAATGATCAAACCAGCCGAAAAACCGAGCGAACAAGTCTTGTGGTGACTTTCAGACGGACTGGAAATGTGATGGGGCAGGCTAGAACAGACACCGCGAGTCCAGGATAGACAACTAGCACATAGGAGTCCACAGGCTATCGGCAAAGCCACCTATCCCGAACACGTTTATCGTGTGCATACTTCTACTTGTACCTCCCACGCCTGAGACGGCGCTGGCCTACTTTATCCAGCTGCAGGTTACCGCTCAAGGCAGGGAACGCAACACAGGTTACGTGGAATGTTGTAATCCAAAAAACGTGTAGGGCATCACACCCGACCACAGACCAACGAAAACAAAACGGTGCAAGCGGGGGCTTTTTACAGACAGGGTTGACTTCAAAACAAAACCAGTCTGACAGAGTAATCGTATATTTCAGTTCCATTGTAGGCAGAGTAGCTAATTATAGAGTGGTGCTAAGAAAAAGCATCACAAATTCAACCGAGGGTGGTTCAGCGGGACGCCCAATACGCAGGGCGACAGCCACGCAGCGCATCATGCCTCGAGCCAGCGGGGAATTAGAATGACAGACTAGCGATCTCCAGATGCACACAAGTGAGTGGCGGCCTAGGTGTGTGCCCCCCTGGCCGCCACTCCAGAGGGCGAGCGCCCCAGTGTGAAGGCGAGGGCTAGACGATGCTCCATGGCACCAGTGTGAGGTCACGCACGCAAGTCCCGTGACGTCACAGTGCAGGAAACCCCCAATCCCCGCATGGCATGGCGAATACACAGAGCCACCGCCCCCTGACCAGCATCCAGCCACCAATGGCTTGTAACGGCAAGGGTGCGAGGGCACGGGGAATGAATAGTGCCCACCTATCACCAATACACATGGCCACACCGTTGCATATCAACGCGCGTATTTAACTGAACGTGTTCTGGATGAGGATAGGGATTAACAAACCAAGGTCCGTCAGACATATGGGGCACATAATCCAACACCTCTACAAGCTTTGTGTCCCTCAAATGCCATCCGCCACTGGTATACTCACGCAAACGTTTGCCCATGCACTGGCATATGAAGCCGTGGTAGCAGCTGCAAAAAGTATTTGGGTGTATGCTAGTGCCTGGCAAGTGTGCCAACTACGCAAGACTTCGTGCAAGCAGCAGCAGGCGCGAGGCACCGCATTAAAAAGACCGGTTTGAATTAACACTGGCGGGCACTCGCAGATCAACGGTGGAGGTCACTGCTTGAGAAAGCAAGAGCCCTGGAAGCAGCTAGACTCTTCTGGGACGAGGTGTGTACTTGCTAGCAAATGCATAATCTGGAGGGCCCACATTTCTTAACTGCCACGCCCATGCCGCGCTATCAGGCACCTGCAGCCAGGACGGGACCCATCTCTGCAGCCTTGGGACGATCTTTTTGAAATACGCAGAAGTGCATGCCCCCTATATCGGCGTAGCAGAATACCTGCTCACCCCGGGTGACCAGCAGGGGCCTAGCGACCCCCACCTAGCTGACTAGAATGCATCCGCATGCATGACCCAGAATTTCCCATACTTGGACTTCGCCCATATTAGCGGCAGGAGAAATACATGCCATCATAATAATATTTCTTTAATGTGATATAGAAACATGCAAAACGCCCCATGAGGCGAAACATTCATTAAAATGGTGCGCACCGCTCACGTGACCCACTACGCACGAGTCTTTAAACTGCAATGGCTCAAAGCACAGGAGCGCCCTGGCGCGCCCTTCCGCTGCACACATTAATCGCCAAGAGTGCGGACGTAGAGGGAAGCGAGGGAGTGACCGTGGCGGCGGCCAGGAGCCCCACGAGGCGTCCATCCCTCGCGAAGAATTCCGGGCGCTCGAATATGAAAGCGTCATTCCCAGAGTAATATTTCGCACCAATGGGCGAAGTACAAAAATAAACGCGCCCGCCCTCCCCCGCCAGGGCGCGGCACCTCACACGGCCGGGAGATCACCTAGTTTGGCAGAGGCCCAGGGCGTCTGCGGGACCGAGCACCCCCGCGGCAGAGGGCACGACACTCCGTGGGGTCATCCCACGGCTACAGGGAAGAGCTTAAAAACACAGGATGGGCAGTTGGTCACGGAGGCGAAATTTCCCGCCATAGGGCCAACTCCCCGCCACCAACAGGCAACTCGGGAGCCTTCGTGTGGCAACCCAGAGAGGACACTTTGCCGACTCATGGCAAGATGGTGCCATTTCTAGGCTCTTAGTGGTGGGTGGGGCCTGCTCTAGTGGGGGACGGACGCGGGCTGCTCTTGCGCAGTAAGCGCTGCCCTAACTGCGCCCTAGAGGAAGGACTTTCGCACGTGCAAACGACTAGAAAGCAGACTGCGCCACATGCTCGGGGCCTGTGAAGTAGATGTGCAAAGTTACCCCGTCAGCAAAACAACCGAGTTCGGCCGTTTATGGGGGTGGGGAGGTCGCAATTAAACACCACGGTGTCGAAAGGTCCTCGAAAAGGCGCGGTAGCCAAACCAACGTTTCCCCCTCACACCCACCGCGCGCGAGATCCGTCGTCAACATTCCAAATGTTCACGAGCCCAGCATTCTTACCATGATTGTGCTGTGCTACTTCCGGTCGGTAGGGTCTCACTCTGAGCCGTGCGACGTGTCTCTGTGAGAGGAATCAGCGGCAAAATACGCAGCGTGCACCTTTATATATAAGGGGCGTGGCTTCTGTACGCAAACATCACGCCTACGCCAAATCGTCACAAGGCACTCCTCCGGATTACGTCTCTAGTTTACCAGTACAGGGCGGCTGGACGATTAAGCACGGCAGCTGCGCATGCGGGAGGCCGAGTCTCGAGAGCGCCCACTTTAGAGTCAGGCGAAACGTCACTTGTTTATGAGTATGTGGAGTGATACACTTTGACCTCCCATTTTAGAGTCAGGCACAACGCAGTTCTTTAAACAGCCAGCAGCCTCGCCTCTTATGGCGCAACGACTCACCAGTGAAAGTCGCGCCCTGCACCATCTTACCTTCTGTCTTTGCAACCGTTGGATAAACTATTTTAGGCGCGAACCACACCCCAGTAAACCAAAACACGCCCTGAAAGGCGGGGCAAAGTACGAATTGTACAATCCTTAAAATGACGTGTCACTGTCTGCAGCGGCGGCCTGTGGTTTGGAACTAGTTGTTCTTGTGGCCCTGGTTTGCCGACAATGATAGATTACCGACCAGGACAGCGGACTCCAAATTTGTGCTGTAACTAATTTGTCAGCAGTCGGTCCTTACTAGTCGTGTTGCATTATCATAGCTGACTTCTCAACGAACACGCGTTTTGCGGGTGTCACTCCCCCTGAAATCAGCTGATTCACCAGCCAAGCCACTTATACGCCCATTCACGTCACTCACCCCCAGCTCTCGACTCTCACACTTTTGGCTGGTGTCACCCGCCAAGCTGCCTACATGCCCATATGAATCAATGGGCTTTCAACCATATGCAAAATCCGGTGTTTTCCCCCGCCCAAGGGGCATGAAAGGTTGAGAGCTGTGCACTCGCCCTCCTAAAAAAAACGGCGTTTTGATCCGCCTTGGTGACACAAAAGGTTGAGAGCTATGCATTATAATTGGTTATATAACGCGCTTAATATCCAGAGGGTTGTAAGCACGGACCCAGTGCGTGGTGTTGCTCCTGAGTTATCCTCCCACGACTATTATAAACCAGGCTCAATGTAAAATGATGACCAGATGTTCTGAAGGTGGACACAAGCCTTTAATGAGGAGCAGTGGATGACCCATCTACGGTCTGAGACGTCCTACCAACTTCAGAAAAAAACTATAGACCCACTTGTTTGACTAGTGGCTTGGACTGCTCCCACATGTGCAACTGTACTCATGCAACTAGCAACCCAGATGGCAGAGGGCTTGGTGCGCTGCTATAACTGTTCAAATAAATAAAAAGAGCCTCCTCCTGCCAATCTTGCATATAAAGCTCTCAAGTATCCTGGGGCGTGATAGAGAAGGCTTCCTAGTTCTGTTTTTTCCAACTCCGGTGTGTAGTTTGTTTCCCATCTAGGCAAATAAGGGATAGTTACTGTCGGGTGCAACTGGTCTGAAATATTGGGGGTCAGGGGGATAAACCTTCTAATTTTGGGAGAAGGGATAATTTACTTGTGTGGGGCCATCTAACTTCTTTACACATCTAATGAGATCATTCTGCATACATGCCAACCCTCCCGATTTGGGCGGGAGACTCCCGATTTTTTCATCTAAAATGTTGCACATTTTTACTTTCTCCCTCCTAAAATATTTGTAACCTCAATTCAATCCAATGGGAACATTCCCTTCTCCCGATTTCTGACACAAAATCTCCCTCCCAGCTGTGGCAAAATGTTGGCATGTATGATTCTGGTTCAGCTGCAGTGTTACAAGCGGTTAACTTGTTAACGTCAGTGGATAGAACAGAGAGAGGGGTGGTTGAAGTCACTAATGAGGTGGTGATCGGGAAGGAGGGAGTCGATTAGTTGGGATATGGGATTGAAGAATTCACCTACTGGACCAGGTAGCTGGTAGATAGATAATATGTATGCCATAGGGGGCAGTGATTGAGGAGATAGTGTATTCGAATGATGGAGAATTAGCAGGAGATGGGTTGGTAGGAGAGATTGGACTTTTGGAGGATGAAAACAGTCCTGAGAATAAGGAAAAAGAAAAAAATGAAAAGTTTGATAAGTCAAACAAAACATTTATTAAAAAAAAAAAAAACAGTCCTACACCACCACCCCTGCCAGTGTGGCGGGACGAGTGAGTCAAGGTGTAGGTAGTGTCATGAAGGGCAGTAAAGGTAATGATGGCAAGAAAATAAGAAAGGAAGAAGTCAGAGGTAAATGAGGTTTTAGTGGAGACTGTGCATTCCAAAAAGCAATAGAAAGTGAGTGAGATGTAGAAGCATATTGACGTTGAGTCTGAGAAATAGAGAGGCCCTACGGGTAGTTGTGAGAAGAGGATCTGTAATGGAAGTTAGGGCTGGAGTAGGTTTTGTTAATAGAGCAGTGGAGTGGGAAGAGAGGTGGCGTTGAGGAGAAGAGATGATAGGGATGGGAAGAGAGATGAGATGGTTCTGAGTGGCAGAGAGTGAGGAGAGAAGTGGAAGAGATACCATGAGAAGTGCATGGCAAGAGTGCAGCTGAGACGAAGCAATTAAGGGTACTTAGAGACAAATAGCAGCAAACAGCAAAGCAAATTGAAAACCATTTCACAGCTATAACAGATTCATATTCAGTTGACAGCAGGTTGCCTAGTTTAAGCCAATTTTTGAGATGGTCAAAATAAGGAGGAGCATTCCTGTTTCAAGGGTCAGATGGAAATCATGTTCAGCTATTCAGTGGTTTAATTCTGTTATTCCAATAAATTGAGGGTGATGATTTGGGATGGTATGATTCATTGAATGTTCTGGTCCTGAAGACGGTGGGGCATAAATAGGTGCCTGATCACCGAAACTCAAGTTAAATAAATTACTATAAAAAGTAAGGACATAAATGATTTGTCAATAGAAGCTTAACTGATCGCAATCATGAAATAAAATGAACACTGCAGATTTCTGTAGAATAATCTGTAACAGGTCAGCATTGATGAAATACAATGGATAATTAGATGATGGTGTTTGTGGGTGGTTTGTGACTTTCTGTATAATTGTATTGTTGGGTGATCATAAGTGTAGGGTCTGTAATTCCCAATTGAATAAATCTTTCTGCAGACATGTGGGATATGGCAAAAGACCAGCACTAATATTCCTCCGCCTGCCCCTCTGAATCCACTACCTATAATAGATGTCCAATTCTCCTGAATCAGGAGGGACATCATTGAACCCCTTGAAACCTCTAAATTGGGCAATACATTTGTCTTAGTGATTGTTTGACTAGGTTACCACGTATCCTGAGGCTGTCCCCATGCAAAATAGTACGACCCAGCAAATCTTAAAACATCTGCTACCTTTTTTCCCAGGTCAGGTTCCCAAAAGAAATTTTAACAGATCAAGGAACTAATGTTATGAGTAACCTCATAGGAGAAGTTAAATAGTTACTTCATATCACTACATTAGAGCCTCAGTTTATCATCCTCAAACAGATGGATTGGTAGAATGTTTTAATAAGTCCATGAAAACCATTCTAAGAAACCTCCTTGATGAAGGTGGGAAAGATTGGGATCACATGATTCCATGGGCCTTATTCCCTGTGAGAAAAACTCTGCAAGCATCTACCAGGTTTTCACCCTTGGAGCTACTGTATGGCAGAGAGCCAATGGGATGTCTTGAACATGCTCATAGACACCTGTGAAGAACGGGAGAAGGCCCCAATACCACCATTGCAAAACGCAAATCTATTACAAAAATGATACGATATGATAGTTTATTTATATGGCGCCTATACACAATGTGTTTCAAAGCACTTCAAGGCAAGGAGAGAACAAGGGAAAATACAATGACATTCTTGCAGGCCATGAACCGTAAGGATGTGAAATTAACTATCGTACTCGGCCTGACGACATTTCAGATACTGCAAGAGCTAATACATAGATAAGGAAGGGAGGAGGAGAGTGGGAAGGAAATGGAAACAGACAGGCGACTACCATACTAGGCCTGATGACATTTCTGGTAGAGCCGGAAAAAAACTAAAGGTGAGGTAGAGGGGTGCAGGAAGGGAGGGGAGGAACAAAACAAGCAACTATCGTACTAGGCCTGACAACATTCAAATAGTGCTGGAGGGGGAGGAAAAAAACAAGTAGGGGGAGGAGACAGAGAGTTTGCTATCATACTAGGTCCAGGGACAATTCTGATAGACACATGAACCTAGTCAGATCTTTAGTTCATACCGAAATGGAGAAAGCTCAATACCAACAGAAGTTTTTATATGATTAAAAAAAGTTAACTAAGAACATTTTCAGTGGGTCAAAAAGTTCTGGTTCTCTTGCCCACTTCAGGGAATAAATTAATCTCAAAGTGGCACAGGCCTTATGAAGTATTGCAACATATGGGAACATGCAACTACAAAGTAGCCCAACCAGACAGATGCCAAAAGACTCATAGCTACCATGTCAACCTTCTAAAGGAGTGGAAGGCAAATCCAGCATCCTCCCACATTCCTATGCTTTCTTGTTTGGCACCCCCAAGAAATTGATAATGTAGAGCTTATACCCAAATAATTTTTCTATGATAAGAAAGAAAGTTAGAATTATCTTGTTTCTGCATTTCCTGATGTATTTTGCGAGATACCAGGGAGAGTACACAGAACTTACCACCATATGGGAACACCAGTAGGGAAAGAAGTTCATTTAAAATCCTATAGACTCCCAGAGGCATGGAAAAAGATAATGATTGAGGAGGTAGAACATATGCTCAGGGCTAACGTTATTGAACCCTCTTCAAGTCCTTGGACATCTCCCATTGTGTTGGGGACCAAACCAGATCAAATTTGGAGATTTTGCCTAGATTTTAGGTAAGTTAACGCCTTCTCAGCCTTTGATGCATATCCCATGCCTCATATAGATGACCTGATAGACAATTTGGGGAATGCAGTTTTCTTGTCAACATTAGATTTAACTAAGGGATACTGGCAGGTTCCCTTACATGACCCAGACAAAGAAAAAACAGCCTTTTCAACACTGACAGGCCTCTTCCAATTCAAGGTAGTTTTAGGCTCTAGGGTTGGAACCTGCCAGTGCTGAGCTCCAGTTATATTGATCATGAGCAAGATCACAGGAGTAATTGTAGGGGTTTAGCCCAAGCCCCTGTTTGGTTGGATAAGAAAAATGGTGATCTCCTGGTTATCTCGCTTGGAAGTTAGTGAAGTAATTACTGTGACACTTTGTTCCATACAAATTGGTTCGTTTTTATTAGTGGTGGTTGTACTTGCATTGAGTTATTACATACTCATAGTTGTTTTTGAGAAACACTGTTTCAACCTAGATAAGCAAGTTAGGTCAGCCGACACGTGTTTCGACCCGTACGGTCTTTCTCAAGGCATTTAATTCTGGTGTGTGCCCTCTGTGGGGTTCTGTTGGAATGTGGGCTGTCCCTACGGCAGTCCAGGCTCCTGTTGGGCCCTGAGTGCTTCTCTGTAGTCCTCGGCGGCGGTCCTACCCTTTGGTATACACAGTGCACCAGCGACTTTCCAAAGGCTAATGGATGGGATTTTACAACCCTATTCTGATTTCTGCGGGACGTATATTGATGATATTATTGTTTATAGCCAAACATGGGAAGACCATCTCTATCATCTCTACACCATTATGAGAGCCCTACGAAAAGCCGGGCGAACAGCTAAAGCTAGAAAATCAAAGTTAGCTAAATCAGCTGTAAAATATTCAGGCTTTTTTGTAGGAAATGGTAGTATGCACCAACACTTAAGACCAAACGAGACCATAGAGCTGTTTTGCATCTGATTGTGTATTACCACAGGTTTGTCCCTAATTTCTCAGAAAAAACAACTCAACTGACTGACAAGTTAAAAAACGCTGAACCTCAAAAGATTAGTTGGCCGGATGAGTATGAAGTCTGTTATAACAGTTTTAAACAGACTTTATGGGCCTCATTACGAGGTCAGTGGTAACCTGACGGTGCTACTGTCAGGTTGCCGCCGACCTCGAAACACTGAATCCGATGCCACCGGGATATTACAAGTCAGGCGGGGGATTCAGTAAGTCCCCATTCCCGTGGTGTCCAATAGGACTCCACGGGAATGGGGACTCGGAAGCACTGGCACCATTGCTAACGGTAAACCAAAGAAACAGTAGGGGAACTCCAGGGGGGGAAGCTAACTGTTAATCCCTGGAACTGTAAAGTACAAAACTACAAAATAGACTGATCGCTGGATAAGCAATCCGATCAGCAGAGCTAACACGTATGGGGGCAGAATAAGAGTGAGTGACTAACAATTCAATGGTCTCGGGAGGTGTAAAGACTGGTAGGGGGTGTCTGTACTTCCGCTCTCTATATGGTAGAGGAGAGGCACAGAAGACCCCAGCCAAGATTCTCTATTACGGTAGCAATGGACGAGCAATCGAGGCCTAGCTTCTCAGGAGGTGATGCAGGCTGGTTCTTAAGTACAGTGTAGTCCCCGAACCCCCACAAAGGAATGTCCACACACTGTATTACTGAAAACACAGTCTTTATATAATTCATATTCAAAGGTATGTACACGATCACAATAACGCACTTTGTACTCGGAAATCAACAATGATAAATGTATACAATTCTAAAGTGGTACCACCAATGTTATCAAATCTCATTAAAGTGCATCAACTGTAGGGTTAAAATGTCACACAGATCAATAACGAGGACACCAGCAATAGAGATAGGAAGGAACGTAAGATGGTTGAAACAATAGGCAGAATGCTGGCCCCGTTACCTAGACACAGTTCTGTGTGGAGATCCCCCCACCTGGGCAACCTGTAAAATAAAGATATATAGCACAAGCCCAGTCCATATATTGTTCAATAGTCTTATTTCCTCCTATTAAGGTTTTACCCCCCAATGTACCTGGTAGAGTAGAGTTCTCCGAAGATGCGCCACCGATCCTTCTTGAGTGACTCCCTTTAAAGCAGGAGCCACGGATCGTCGAGCGGCATTGAGGAACGTGGCGTTTGGTGTTGGGGAATCAACGGCCCTTCTTGAGTGCCCTCCCTTTAAGGCAGGAGTCACGGGTCGTTGAACGTCCGACGGCGAACAGGTTGAACTACGGCAGTGAAGTGGCAGCTTCGTTCCTAGCAGTGCTCGTCGACGACAGAGCGTTGGCGTCCTGCAAGGAAGAGGCGTGCGGGGCACCTCGGTGACGATAGTTCTGGACCGCAAGGAGATGATGAAGAACTGTGGCCCGGCAAGGGCGTCGAGTTGTCGGCGTCTCTGTGGTCCTTAGGTGGCGGGAAACCCACTGGCGGATGCTCCTCGGCGCGTCGACGGTCGGGCCTTCTCCAGCGGGATAAAGCGGGCGACGATGCAGACGAGAGCATCCGATGATCAAAATGAAGTTCTTAGGCAAACGGGAGCATGGCGGCTCCGGTCGGCGACGGCGGGTGCTTCTCTTTGAGATTCGGCGGCAGTCCCCGTCTCGAGTCGGCAGCCTGTCGAAGGTCTGCCTACCAGGGAGCCTTGGCAAAGATCAGCTGTGCACGATAGTCCCTCGTAGCTCGGGAAGAGGGCGCCTTACCAGGTCCTCTCTGGGTCAGTCCTTGGAGACACAACAGCTTTCAGATTGTGAAGGAGAGCAACAGCACTTCTTCTCATCCAGCGGGGCTTCAAGGTCAAGCTTCAGTTACTCCAGTTACTCGTCTTAGTGGACTTCAGCTTCTGAAAATGATTCCTAGCAGTGAGAGGTCCCCAGATATACTGTTGATCTCCCATTCATTCCGCTGGGTCACACTCAAGCATCCAATCACGACTAAGGGCATTCATGCAGGCAGGCAGCCAATCAGGAACACGAGGTATTCAGGCCATTCACTTCTCTCCAGACACTCACAACAAGTTATGTGTATTGGGACAAGTACCGAGCCATTCAACACTCCAAACTGCATTCATACCGGTTTCGGGCAGGGCTGCCTCAGTCATTGTGTCAACCACCAGATACTAGACATCCACAACACAGAATGCATATTCGTCACACACTCTATTCACCCAGGTCCCACCCAAAGGAGGTACCCACAACATACATCACCGGGAAGGCTCCAGCTAGTCTGGCCGGGCCTTCACAACAACACCATATATGGCATTTCCACCCAACAGCCAGTCAGGGGGAAGGGACAGAGTCAGGGCTTCCCAGGACTTTGGGAAAACAAAGTAATAGGTAATAGAAAGCAAGAGGCCACAGGGGCCATCTTGTTTTCCATCAGGACTCAACTGATCCTAATAGCAGGGCCGGGGTATCCCCAAAATGGAGGATACTCCGCGCACCTGTCAAATTCAGCATGGAGCTGCCACCAGCTCATACCCTGCTCTGTGGGCCACCCACAGGTGCCCAAAAACATACACTAGGGGCACAGGGTTGCATCCCCCCACCCATGGGTGCCATAAGGGTATCCCACGGGTCCGTTCACCAAACCAAAAGAGAGAGAGCTGCACCGCCAGGAGTCACACATGAAATCCTGCACGGAAAACACAACAGAACATACGATAAAAAGCAGTAAAGGACAAGGATACGGAGGCCCTGTCCCTCCGATGCATTTCCAGCATCACAGTCGCCCCCCCAGACTGAGGTGGAGGGTGCCTAATCTCCCATGGGATAGTCACCCTCATCCAGGCGGTCAACATACCTTCTGGAAAGGCCATCTGCATTATCGTGACTCTTCCCTGGTCTGTGCTCTATGGTGAAGTCTAGCCCTTGCAGGCTAATGGACCACCTGAGCAGTTTCGGGTTCTCTGCATAAGCCACTTCAGGGGCTTATGATCTGTTTGGACCTTGAAGGTAGACCCCGTAAGGTAGGGCCTAAAACGCCTTAGGCTCCAAACTATACTAAAACATTCCTTTTCAACATTAGCCCACCTAAGTTCTCTACCCTTGAGTTGTCTACTGATGAATATGATAGGATGGTCTCTCCCTTTGTCATCTAACTGGGACACGACAGCTCCAATTCCGGTGTCGTAGGCATCCGTCTGGACGATAAAGGGTCGGCTGTAGTCAGGCGCACACAACATGGGTGCCCTACACAGACTTTCTTTCAAGCCATCAAAGGCCCTCTGACAGTCTTCAGTCCAATTAACCTTCCTAGACTGTTTGGGTGAAGTCAGAGCTGTCAGTGGTGCAGCTATGGTTCCATAGTCCGCCATGAAATTGCGATAATACCCAGTGAGGCCAAAAAAGGCTCTCACCTGGGTTTGAGTAGTGGGAGTCTCCCAGTCATGTACATCCTGTACCTTACTGGGGAGAGGTTGGATTTGACCCCCTCCTACCTCATGACCAAGATACATGACTTTCCCCTGAGCTATCTGGCACTTGGTGGCCTTGATAGTGAGGTTAGCCCTTTTCAAGGCCTGCAACACTCTACCCAGATGTGTCAAGTGCTCTTCCCAAGTGGAACTGTAGACGGCAATGTCATCTAAATAAGCCACACAAAAGACTTCCAGCCCACTGAGAGCATGATTGACCAATCCCTGGAAGGTGGCAGGGGCATTCTTCAACCCAAAAGGCATGACCCTAAACTGGTAGAGTCCCTCTGGTGTTGAGAACGCCGTCTTTTCCTTGGCATGGTCCATCAGAGCTATTTGCCAATAGCCTGAGGTGAGGTCAAAGGTGCTCACAAATTTGGCAGCACCTATGGTGTACACGAGCTCATCAGCCCTGGGCAATGGGTGCGCGTCAGTTTTGGTGATGGCATTGACTCCTCGGTAGTCCACACAGAACCTCCAATACTTGGTACCTGCCTGGGAACTTGCCTTCGGGACAAGGACCACAGGACTGGACCAGGGACTGGTTGAGGGTTCAATAACACCCAGATCCAACATCTTGGCGACCTCAGCCTGGATGTGGTTCTTAACCGTATCTGACATTCGGTAGCTCCTGTTCTTGACAGGCACGCTGTCACCATTGTCAATCTCGTGCTTACACCACGGTGTAAGGCCTGGCATCAGCGAAAACAGAGAGGCATACTGCTGGAGCAAAGTCCTGCAGGTCCTCTGCTGCTCGGTTGTCAAATCTGGAGAGAGATGCACTCCCTCCACTGAGCCATCCTGAGGGTTGCTATGCAGCAAATCAGGAAGGGGCTCACTCTCATCCTCTTCTTGCTCTGAAGCCAGCAAGAGACATGAGACTTCGGCTCGCCGGTGGAAAGGCTTGAGCCTATTAACATGGAATACCTGAGGGGCTACCCCTGGATTCCCCTGTCAACTAGATAATTGACCTCGCCCATCTTGGAGATTATCCTGAAGGGTCCAGTCCATTTATCTTCCAATGCCCAAGGCTTGGTAGGCTCCATCACGCGGACCTCCTGTCCCGGAGTCCAATCCACTTGCGATGCTTTAAGGTCATGCCAGTATTTGTTCAATTCCTGGCTGGCCTTGAGATTCGCTGTTGCTTGACCCATCATCTGTGTCATCCTCCGTCTGAGGCCTAACACATAGTCCCCCACTTGCTTGGCGGGACCTGGAGGGGTGGCTTCCAAGCCTTCTCTGATCAAGGCGAGGGCCCCCCTCACGGGATGTCCAAAGAGTAACTCAAAGGGGCTGAAACCAACACCCTCTTGAGGTACCTCCCTGTAAGCAAACAGCAGGCATGGCAGGAGGAGATCCCATTTCCTCCTTAGGGGCTCTTCCAAAGCACCTAGCATGCCCTTGAGAGTTTTATTAAATCTGTCAACCAGACCATTGGTCTAGGGGTGGTAAGAGGTGGAGAACTTGTAGGTTACCCCGCACTCTTTCTACATGGTCTTCATGTAACTAGACATGAAGTTGGATCCTCTGTCAGAGACAACCTCCTTGGGGAATCCAACACGGGTGAAAATGCCCAGGAGAGCCCTGGCAACCACCTAGGCAGTAACCGTCCGAAGGGGTATAGCCTCAGGGTACCTGGTGGCATGATCTACCAAAACCAGGATGAACCGATGTCCACCTGACGTGGGAGGGTCAAGGGCACCGACAATGTCGATGCCCAACCTCTCAAATGGTGTGCCAACCACTGGCAATGGCTGTAGTGGGGCAATGACACTGCCTCCAGTCTTGCCAGACAACTGACAAGTTGCGCAGGTCCTGCAGTGGGACTCCACTTCTACTCCCATCCGAGGCCAGTAGAAATGGGCAGAGAGCCTCTGCTTAGTCTTCTTGGTACCAAGATGACCAGCCAAGGGCACCTCATGTGCCAACTGCAGTAGGAAGGGCCTGTAAACCTGGGGTACCACCAACCTCTTCAGGGCACCAGGTTCAGGCTTAGTGGGCTCGCTAACAAGGAGCTCACCCTTCCAATAAATCCGGAATGTCCTAGGCACTTCTCCTTGTGCCTGGGACAGGGCCTGTTTCCTCAGACCATTGAGAGAGTGGCACTCTCTCTGTCCTTTACAGAAGTCTGCCCGGGAGGGACCCCTTCAGCTAACAAGCATTGACGGTCGGGATGATCCTCCGGGTTGAGAACATCTCCCACAGGAGAGTCTTCTGGCTCTTCTCCCACAGGAGTTGAGACGGGGTTTACCACTGGACCCAGCCCATCCGGAGCATGGATCCCAATGGGTGCTGTAGGAACAGCAGGAACCGAAGGAGCTCCCTCCACAGAGATGGCCCTCTTGCTCTTCCTTCGTCTTGCCTTAGGCCGCGCCTTTGGCTCGGGTACCTGACTCACAGCCAGACCCAGTGTCACCTGTGACCTAGTGACCGCAGCAGCAGTCATGGGAAGACCATCCGCGATCAATCAAATCCCAACTCTACTAGATCAGATAGGGGCAGAGTCCTCATTGGTTGCATTCCCCGCTCATCAAGAGTTTCACCATCGGTCTGGTAGTCCACCAGGGCAGCTATCAGCTCAGCCCTAGACTTATCCACAAAGTCTAACTCCCTGGCTTCACAAGCACTCTGGAGAGCCTCTAAGCTCATCCAAGTCAATTTACCATTTGCAATAGACTCCATTGCTTGTAATGCAGTTATTTTGTACACAACCAAACTTTAATTTAATAAAGTGCAGATATTTTGTAAGTGGCACGGTTATACACTGATTCTTAAAACCATAAGCATCCCACCGCTGCCACCAGTGTAAAGACTGGTAGGGGGTGTCTGTACTTCCGCTCTCTATATGGTAGAGGAGAGGCACAGAAGACCCCAGCCAAGATTCTCTATTACGGTAGCAATGGATGAGCAATCAAGGCCTAGCTTCTCAGGAGGTGATGCAGGCTGGTTCTTAAGTACAGTGTAGTCCCCGAACCCCCACAAAGGAATGTCCACACACTGTATTACTGAAAACACAGTCTTTATATAATTAATATTCAAAGGTATGTATACGATCACAATAATGTACTTTGTACTCGGAAATCAACAATGATAAATATATACAATTCTAAAGTGGTACCACCAATGTTATCAAATCTCATTAAAGTGCATCAACTGTAGGGTTAAAATGTCACACAGATCAATAACGAGGACACCAGCAATAGAGATAGGAAGGAACGTAAGATGGTTGAAACAATAGGCAGAATGCTGGCCCCGTTACCTAGACACAGTTCTGTGTGGAGATCCCCCCACCTGGGCAATCTGTAAAATAAAGATATCATGTAATCATGGTGTTCAGATATCAAACACAAATGCATTGGAATCACTGTATTTTGTTGTTAGGTGTAATTTTTCTTACTTTTATGATGGATGACATATGCATTTGTAATTTGTAAGTGAACGTACAAATGTTATGTTTTGTTTTTTATCTTTTTTATATTATAAAAATATAATCACCTAATCACCTTTTTCTTTGATATAATTTATTTTAATATGGGAGGTATCCTACAACATTTCTACAATGTCAGTACTAACTCATTATATTCTCCTAGTCTAAACAGGTATGTGTCCCTAAAGAATACCTTTGTTTACTTTTATCTAAATCCCACCTCTATTACCCAGTTAACTTTAAACTAACTATATGCCTCAGATAATTTTACAGCCACTATGAGAATTTGAAAGAAGGTCACGCTTTGAGGTAACCCACCAGCCTGTTTGTCACACTTTATTCACGTGTGGCTTATACTCCACATTTGTTCCATCACTCCCATCCCATAACATTTCCTGGTTCCCCATTTGTATTTTTACATGTTTATTTTCCCTCTCTTCTTTATTCATTGTGTATTTCTTCCACCCGAATCATCTTGGTTTGGAGTCCATAGATCGTCTGTCCGGTCGTATTTGTCCTCTTTATAGGCATGCTTTGGAGCAAGTTCCTGGGACTTTCACTGCATAGGCCACTTAGTCCATTCAACGATATGGGAGTTTTCACAGGAGTTTGTCCACTGTCAAAACTACACAGCAGACACATTTGTGTATGGGCATCTGGTTAGGTCCCTGGACCCTTATCTCTGCTCATAGGTTCGAGTGCCGCCAATTCTCCAGGTATATATAGGGTTCTCTTTCTCTCCGCTTGTAATATAAAACTGAATGAGTTTCCTTTGAAAAATAAGTGTCTCAATATTTTTCCTTTCAACCCAACCCTTTAAAACCCATTTATGTGTTACCTTTAAACATTCCATTCCTTCTACTCCTCAAACTATCCACAAGAGACCACATCACTCCAGCCCTAAAAACACTAAACTGGCTCCCAGTAAAACTTCGCATCACCTTCAAAACAATGTGCATAACGCACAGGGCAATCAGCGGACAAGGAGCAGAATTCCTACAAAAGAAAATAACAGTCTACAAACCAATGAGACCCCTCCGATCAAGCAATGAAATCCGCCTGGAACTCAAACCATACCTTAAGAAAAAACTTGGAGGCACCTCCTTCTACCACTTAGCCGCAAAAACCTGGAACAACATCCCAAAAGAAATAAGAAACACCGAAGATCACCTAAAATTCAGGAAATCACTAAAAACCTGGCTCTTCAACACCACAGACTAAATCTGGAAACCGAAACCGGAAAAAGGATGACTAATCCGGAAAGGACACGGACATCCCCGACCCGAGAGGGTAGCTCCCACGGCACCTGGATGGGTGACACTGGATAAACTGGAACACAGGCGGCACGCACGAAGACTGAGCCAACTCCCCCAGACAATCCCACCAACACTTTCGCCCGTCCCTTAGTTACTGCCAGGTACCACAGTGGTGTGTAATTGTCGAGATATTGGCAATCACCACTCTACCTGAGAGGTTGACATTGGCAGGTGCACTGGCCACAGAAGTATGAAGGGAGGATAAGGGGAGCTACGAGAGAGCATGTTAGAGGTGGGGGCCAGAGGAGTAAGGAACCTTGTATGCCAGTCAGACCCAGATCAGGACAGAGCCGCACCAGGGGAGACTGTGTAAGCCGAGCGCATGAATTCAGGATAGAGACGCAAACTATCCAACCCTACTAACAATTTCCCTTTCTGCAAACACCTCTCAAACTCCAAACCAAACACAACCAAAATCTACAGCACAACAAACCGCACAAACTTCACTACATTACAACAACAAAATAAAAACACGCATAGTCTTGCACAACATTACACGACAACTACCGGCCGCAAACACCCCAGGCCCAGCCAACGGACCCACCGGGCTGAGGCCGCCAACAGCACATCACTGCTCTCTTGCACTTTTCCTGCCTCCTCCCACTAACTCAACCTCCCCTCCTCTTTCAGAGCCGCCAGAGCGCCAGGGGACCACTCCGGTGGTGATAGTGCGCGGTACAAATGTCCTTTAACTTTAACATTAACATTAACATTAACATTAACATTAGCAACATATAAAGAATCGAAGCGCAAGAGCACGCTAAATATTTTAGGGCTTTGGAAGCTCTAGGAGGGTTAGAGGGAGGAGCTTGTGAAGGGGCAGGCAGGACAGTGACATGGCAGGGCCACCTAGTGCCCCGCCCCCCTTCTAGAGGTTGTATCGAACACTGAAACCTGCTGCGGGATACACAAACCCATTGCACGTGTCTCCAAGCAGAAGGAGGGGGGGTGGCAGAAAAGGGAAACGGGAAGCCAGAGGAGTACAGCGCTAGGGGACAGAAAGAAAAGAGTGACAGAAAGTACCTGGCTGACAAGAGCACGCAGAGACAATTGGACACTATATTCAAGGAGGCCGAGAGGATCATAGAAAAGGAGGTGCAGAGACAGGCGAAGGAGCAAGGGGCAGCCGGAGGTAGAGATGGGTGTATGTCAGGGAAGATAACATTTAAATTGGACAGCAAAGTATCTGATGAGGGGTAGACCGGACACGTCTGAAGAGGACTATATCACCTTGGACGAGGAGGATGAGGCAGGCACGAGTACTGGGTGATGATGACCTCTGGGCTGCAAATAGGGAGATGGAGAGGGGATGGAAACAAATAAAAAGAGAGAGGGGGTAGCGGATGAACAAGCAAATACTAGTCTAGGAGCCTCCGCAGTAGGAAGCCTCTGCAGTAGAAAGGCGAAGATAGCGGTGGCGAAGACCCCAAGGGGTGGGGTGGACCCCGGAAGACTCAAATGCCCATGCTGCAGAAAGGAAGAGGAGACGCACATTACCTGCCGTGGCAGACGATGGACAGAGAAAACTTGATTTACAGCTTGCCCCCCCCTTGTGACAGGGACGAGCAATTGGATGTATACACTCTTGAGAAAGAGGCAGCAGGGGTCACCCTAGCGATTGGAGATATGAAGAGTTTGTTTGCAGCAGTAATAGGGGACCGAGGAGACAAAATATGGGAACATGCAGGATACAACAGGGTTACATTGAGTAGTAATGTACTCGATGGGGAGCCCTTTGATAACTGCTGGGCCGATGTGTGGAAAGTACTAAGAAGTATGTATCCCGATACTTCAGACCTGGGGCAGTATTGGCCCGTAAGATGAAACCAGACGAGAACCCCGCAGAATATATACGACAAGTACAGGAGCTCTGGATGTTAGAAACACGCAAATCATGGGATGAGTATGTAGCTGTGTCTGCCATTAAATAGAAATGTATGAGGAGCACCTGTGGCTATGTATAAATGAACCGCAACCTGTAGGGATCAGGAGAAATGGGCCAACACCTTACAGCGCACAATGCGCCTGTTCGGGAATCCGGGGAGAGGCCAATAGAAACCACAATAACGCTGGGGCTTCATAAATGGAAATAAGAGCCTCACTGGGCGCAAGAGGAATGGGGCCCCCCTCCGGTAAAAGGAAACAACACAATGAGCCTCATTACAAGTCAGCCGGTCTGAATAAAACGGTGCTGGTAAATCCGCTGGCACCGTTGTTTCCGGACCGGCTGATTCTGAGTCCTGCAGGCAGGAGGTGTCACTCCTGCCAGGTCTGACCTGGCGGGAGTAACACCACCCACCTGCAGGCGGACATGGAAACACCGGCTTTGTCATAGACAGAACCAGTGTTTCCATGGTCCCCATCGCCATGGAGTCCTATGGGACTCTATGGGAATGGGGATTTACAGAATTCTGCCTCCAGAATTACCGGGTCACCGGGGTTGTAATGCCCCTGTGATTCCGGCAATCACGGAGGCGGAATGGTATTTCGGGTCCGGCGGCAGCCTGCCGGTTTTTCTGGCATGGCTACCGCCAGACTCGTAATGAGGCCCCATATCTCTCTAGCACTGAAATCTCTCCACTGGCACCCGGTGGCCGCAAGGATCAAGTTCAAGACCCTCTGCATCGTCCACAAGGCTTTCTGGGGCCAGGGCCAGCACTAGATCCAACTCTCGCTTCCAAAATACCTTCCTTCTCAAGCCCTTTCGCTCAGCTACCTCCAACTCCCTGAGGGTCCGACGCTTCTCCAGGCAGAGAGTGGGGTGTAGATCCCTCTGCTCTGCAGGTGCCTCCCTCTGGAATAGCCTCCCTGACCCTCTCAAACTTGAGCCGGACCACCTGAAGTTCTGGAAGCTGCTCAAGACATTCCCTTTTCTCCTCTGCCTGCTCTCTCTCTCTCCCCTGTTGACCTACCAATCTGCTGCGCCAACTGATTGCTTGGTTACCCAGAGCCCACTGGGTGCCAGGCTCCCCCATGATCAGTCTCCCTGCACTGCCTTCAGGCCTACCGCACACTTAGGGGTTGTAACTGTAACCTCTACAGCCCCCTGCCTCCTTGCACTTACCCACAATTGCGTTGCCTGGCTGCACTCACTCAGAGCAATGCTGCCCTGATTGCACTTCCCCAGGTAATTCCGGCAATCACGGAGGTGGAATGGAATTACCGGTCCGGCGACAGCCTGACGTTTTTTCCGGCATGGCTACCGCCGGACTCATAATGAGGCCCAATGTTGTTTTACAGGTGCAAATTAAATATTACTTTTCTTTCAAACTGGGAATAATGGCACTGCACACAGATGAATCCAACAGCCTTTATGTTGGTAATTATTAAATAAATAAACATAGAAGTGGCAAGGTAGTCGCTGCTTCAACAAATGTATTACAAAAACAAACACCTGCCTGTTA
Source organism: Ambystoma mexicanum (assembly GCF_040938575.1). Taxonomy (NCBI): domain Eukaryota; kingdom Metazoa; phylum Chordata; class Amphibia; order Caudata; family Ambystomatidae; genus Ambystoma; species Ambystoma mexicanum. The sequence goes on along the minus strand of NC_090931.1, from coordinate 1,465,652,711 downwards.
TTTCATACATTTCACACACAAGCAAGAAACAATGTATAGGTTAGCATACTTCTAGATGTGGCTTAAGTTATCTATACATATAAATAAATAAATATGATCAATGCATGACCAATAGATGGTTGGCATTTATACCTCTGGCCTAATTACATAAATAAATAGCATCAATTCATCAATCCTACTATGTAAACCCGAGGAATAACAATCCGTATGCACATGCTTTCTGAACATCAAAGACCCACTTTGTTCATAACCATATTTACAGACCAATGGTTAGTTGCCTGAAACTACAATGCAGGAAAATAGTGCCTATTTACATAAACAGAAGGGCCCTGTTAACAGATGCCTTGAGAAAAAGCAATATATATATATAATTAAATTAGCAAGTTCGTATCTTGGGTTCTTAGTTAAACCCTGAGTAAGCCAGGACATGGGCAAATTTGAATCACCAATTTTACATACATTTCCTTATCTTTAATATTTAGGCAAATGGTGAAATGAAGCACCTCAGATAGAGGCACAGACGCTCTTGCCTACACTTACAATTAATTTCCAGTGCCTTGCATAAACGGCCAACATCACTCATTACTAGCATAAAGAGATCTGGGAAACCCTCTACTGGTAAGAACACGGCCCATTGACCTTTTCTTGGGTGGATGGCCCTTGCGAGGGTCTCAACCACGCTTTAGCTCACTATGCTTTCCACAGAAGAGAAATGTCCATACACATATCAGTCTTTGTCCCACCCATGGGTAGTCCACCACCGAAATGGTAGGCAATTCTCCTCCGAACAAGAGTACCAACAGCAACCCCAGAAACGTGTTTCGGCCTAGTCATTCTCGTCAGTGAGCTGGAGCTGTGCCTCTCTCTTAGCACAGTGAGCTAGGGGTCCACGTCTGGATTGCCCTGGTAACTTAGGGTGGGAACCCAACGTACCCAAAATTTGCATAAAGAGGTCTGGGAAGCCCTCTACCGGTACAAACACGGCCCATTGACCTGTTCTTGGGTGCAGGGCCCCCGGGAGGGTCTCAACCCCGCTTTAGCTCACTATGCTTTCCACAGAAGAGACATTTCCATACACATATCAGTCTTTGTCCCACCCATGGGTAGTCCAGCACCAAATTTGGTAGGCAATTCTCCTCTGAACAATAGTACCAACAGCAACCCAGCAAGGGGTCCACATCTGGATTGCCCTGGTAACTTAGGGTGAGAACCCAAATTACCCAAAAGGTTCATAAAGAGGTCTGGGAAACCCTCTACAGGTACAAAAACACTGGCACAGCTCCTCCTCACTGATGAGGCCCGACTAGGCCGAAACACGTGTCTGGGGTTGCTCTTGGTACTCTTGTTCAGAGGAGAATTGCCTAGCATTTTGGTGCTGGACTGCCCCTGAGCAGAACAAAGACTGATGTGCAGGGATATTTCTCCTCTGTGAAAGGGACAGTGAGCTAAAAACTTGGTTGAGACTCTCCCAGGGGCCATCCGCCCAAGAACGGGTCAATGGGCTGTGTTCGTGCTGGTAGAGAGACTCCAAGACCCCCCTTTTTTTTTTGCATATTAAGTAACTTTGTATGGGAATCCAGACATGGACCCCTTGCTCACTGTTCTTAGACAGGCACAGCTCCACCTCACTGATGAGCCCCGACTAGGCCGAAACACGTGTCTGGGATTGCTGTTGGTACTCTTGTTCAGAGGAGGATTGACTAGCATTCCGTTGCTGGACTGCCCCTGGGCAGAACAAAGACTGACGTGCAGGGATATTTCTCCTCTGTGAAAGGGACAGTGAGCTAAAGACTTGGTTGAGACTCTCCTAGGGGCCATCCACCCAAGAACAGGTCAATGGGCTGTGTTCGTGCTGGTAGAGAGACTCCCAGACCCCCCTTTGTTTTGCATAGTAAGTAACTTTGGGTCTCACCCCAAGTTACCAGGGGAATCCAAACGTGGACCCCTTTCTCACTGTTCTTAGAGAGACATAGCTCCACCTCACTGATGAGGCCTGAATAGGCCGAAACACGTGTCTGGAGTTGCTGTTGGTACTCTTGTTCAGAGGAGAATTGACTAGCATTTCGGTGCTGGACTGCCCCTGGGCAGAACAAAGACTGATGTGCAGGGATATTTCTCCTCTGTGAAATGGACAGTGAGCTAAAGACTTGGTTGAGACTTTCCCAGGGGCCATCCACCCAAGAACAGGTCAATGGGCTGTGTTCGTGCTGGTAGAGAGACTCCCAGACTCCCCTTTGTTTTATCACCCATTACTACCCTGGAGAGATTTTGTTCTGAGGTGAAAGATATAATTTACCACATGCCTAGTGGCAGCTGCAGTCCGCCACACACCCAAACAATACCACGCACAAACATATAAACAAAAATAAAATTCACTAAATGACTTTAAACTTTGACACTCAGCTCTACCTTGACTCAGCAAGCAACTGGAGCCCCAGCGTATGTGACAAAGTGAAACCTTTTTATCAGTGGACGAAGGTTCATACAGAGATTGCTCGACAGGAGTGATGTTGTCCTTTCTCAAAACATAGCCCCTAGGTCCATTGTAAATCCATGGAACTGTGTAAAAACTGTCAGCATGTCCATGGTGTTTCAGATTTCCCTTCCATTGCGGCCATTCAAAATCAATGTAAAAAGGTAAACAAAGAAAATTGCCGTTATGGAAAGGGAAAAGGGACTACATGTAGTCCCTTCTCCCTTTCCATGGTGGCCATAAAAAAAGTAAAAATGTAAATGTAAAAAAAAATGGCTGTCATGGAAAGGAGAGAAGGGACTACACGTAGTCCCTTCTGCCTTTCCATGACAGCCTGTCGAGGATCGGGGGCAGATGCGCTGGGGACAGAAAAAGGACCCAAAAGAAGGTAAGTGGGGTTAGGAGGGCGGGAGGGGATTGTTTGGATGGAGGGGCAAGGAGGGAGAAAACACTTACCTGAATCCCCAGCAGGGAAGGATGGCAGCCTCCAGCCGTGTGGTGGCTCGGAGCGGGGATTACCCCGTTCCGAGCCTCCTCATTGGCTGAGGGGCTGCATCACACCCCACCGAGGATATGAAGGTACTTAGGGATTCGAGGTCAGGTAAAGCCCCGGTGAGAGCCAATCGGATTTCATGTAACAATCTGATTGTCTCTCGCCAGGTACTAATAAATGATAAAGGCCACAGCCGCCAGTCCTGGAGTTACCTTGTTTGTTTGATGCTCCATTTAAACTATGCAACATGTGCTTAGAACACACCATTAGGTTTAATCGCCGAACAAAATACGTATAACTCCTTTGGAAGCTGTAGCCCGGACTGGGCTATGGAAATAAGAAAGGACGCGAGCCGGAGGGATAGCAGACAGTACTTTCTTTATTGAACTTCATCCATTAACTGGCGTCACAGCGCCAACGCCCCTCCCCTTAACTTCTCCTCATTAACTACGCCACCTCGGGGGGCGTGGCTTGGGAGGCCATGGAGTAGGACGTGCTTCTTGAGCAGCTCCGGAGGATCTGACAAATGATCCGTGATAACTACCTACAAAAACGCGCTATTGGGTTCAGGGCTGGCAGCACATGCATGGGAACGTGTGCTCTGCACACTGCATAAAGATCGAGTGAAGGGGGCGTGGCTAACCGCCATGTAGAGCGGACGTGTCTCCTGAGAGCTCCGCGCTGATGTGCCATGATAAGCTGTCTTTAAGTGACTTTAAAGTGCTCCGGAACCCTACAAGTTGCACCATCCACCGCAGAACACCCTCGGCAACTTTTGCACCATCTCCCAAGCGAAGCAGAGACGGCTAACACCTCTATCCGGCGAGCGAAGAAGGTCACCGAGCGGATTCAAAATGGCAGCTCCCGCGCCCTGATCCCTTGAAAGGCCGAGCGCACTACCATCGCTGGCGAAGCTGCCCGCCGGCGGGAGGAGAGGATCCTGAGCTGCCGACCTGCGCTGGACCCGGAGGAGGGGACCGAACAGCTACACTCATCGATCGAGAGGACCGATCCGGACGTCCTGACTGGACCGCGCCCTGCCCGCGGCACGCAACTGGGCTTAGGTGTGCCCTGGACAGTCGAGAGGGCCCCCGGCGTGAGCGGTGGCCGACCGGTACCGCAGAGGTAAGCAGGGCCGGTGGAGGACCACCCCGGACACCTACATCGGAGGCAGGGTGAGGGGGGCCTATTCTACCCCCTGCGCCTGACTTTGCCGCTGGTGGCAACGCAAGAACTTGGGCTGGCCTCCTTGAGGCGTTGTGACCCCCGCTGTCTTCCTTCCCCCCGCGCCTGCTGATCCTTCACCGGGGCGAGGTGTGGCCGGAAACACCTGGCCCCTGCCAGCAGACCAACTCTCCGGCGGACCGAGAGGCCCATTCCTAGGGCCCCCATCACTTCACAGCCGACGGCGGAGGGGGCCGACCGCGCCTGCCAGATCCGAGATACCTTTTGTTTCCCCATACCGGCCTGCTACCCCGCTGCTTCTTACATCACCCTGTCGGCCCTGCGACTGGAACAAGACCTAGCGGCCTCTCGATTGCGCCCCCGGCATTTTCGGTGCGGGAAGGCCCTGTGTTGACGACATGTCCAGCAGAAACAGCAGGCCCAAGCAGCAGCGCCAGACCACGATGGACACCTTCGCAGCCTGTGAATCCCCAAATGCTGAGGGCACAAACAAAGTGGCCCCGGACGCTCAATCTAACCCCACGGCGGCCGCGGCTTCAGAGCCTAGCAACACCCAGATACTCGAAGCCATCAAGCTTTTCCAGGCAACAATGGAAAACAAAATAGATGCCGTTGCCACAGACCTGGGCCTCCTGCGTCAAGATGTCCGCTCCCTGACCGGCAGGACTGAGGCGCTTGAAATACAAGTCCGGGAAAACACTGAATCCAAAACTCACCTTCTTCGAGACGTCAACGAGCTTCAGCAAAGGGTCAAAAACTTGGAGGACAGAGGCGAGGAGGCAGAAGGAAGGGCTCACCGGAACAATATACGCCTTCTCGGTTTGCCAGAGGGTTTCCGAAGGCTCCGACCCCTCTAACTTCATAGAGAACCTCCTGCTACAAGAGGTGGGAGCTGGCAAACTCTCCCAGGGCTTCACCATCGAGAGGGCCCACAGATCCCTGGCCAAGAAACCACCGGCGGGGGCCCCACCCAGGCCGGTGATAGCGAAAGTTCTCAACTACAGGGAACGTGAGGTCATTCTGGCCTTTTCCCGAGCTGGTGGCCAAATCCAACGGGACTCTGCTAAAATCGCCATATACCCTGATTACACCTTTCAGGTTCAAATGAACAGAGCGCAGTTCATACACACCAAGGCCAGATTGAAAGCCGCTGGGCTGTGCTATATGCTCCTGTATCCTTCCAGACTTAAAGTACTGCATAACAACAAGGCGCACTTATTCGACACCCCGGCCCAGGCCAGGGACTGGATGGACGGATTACAGATCCCTGATATTGAGGAAAGGAAACGGAGACCGAGATAACGATCCTCCTGTCATTCAGGGGGGAACTACATTTTCTTGAACCGTTACACAGCTGAATGGATCCTCCCCGCGGAGACCCGGAGTCCTTGTTCACTCCACCCCCTGGTTGTTTTCCCTCTTTTTGGGTACATATACCCGCCCGTAGGACACCTGGAGACCGATGCACGATCCAATGGAGCAGAAACGGGACAGTCATAACGAGGGTAACCTCGCTGGGCCAGTTTTATGTTTGGAGTTTTTTTCACAGTTAAGTAGGGAGGGTGGGAATACGGTAGTTTTTGTACACGTTTTTACACAAGTTGGGGACATGCACTGGGACACATCGAGACCACGGGAACAATTCACATGCAACGCAGCACCTGCTAGATCCCGAGCCCCACCCGCTACACTGAATAAACCACAACACGCCTATGACTGACACAATAAGGGTCGTTACCTGGAACGTCATGGGCCTGAACAGCTTTGTTAAACAACAACGGGTCCATACTTACCTGAAAAGATTCAAGGTCAGAATCGCCATGCTGCAGGAAACTCACTTAATACCTGGCAAAAACTTGGCGGGGTACCCTAATAGGTTCGACTTACTCCTCCTACGCCAGGGGGTCCTGATTTGGATTGCCCCCGCTGTTCCTTTCAAACTCACTAGCACTAAAACAGACAACGAGGGTAGGATGGTGGTGGTGTGTGGCTCCATAGAGGGCAAAGAGGTTTGCTTGGTCAGTACTTACGCACCCAACCATGACGCGACTGCCTTCTTCCATTCCCTTCATGCGCGACTCAGCCCATATGCGGACAGAATTATGATATGGGGGGGTGACCACAACTGCACCCTTGATCCTCTACTTGACAGATCTGATAACAAACACGACCGACCCTCCACCCCAGCCAAAATACTTTCCAAACTAATCCAACAGTTGCAACTCAGTGACCTATGGAGGGTCCAGCACTCTGAGCAACGGGAGTACTCCTTCTACTCCCCACCCCACGCTGTACACACCAGGCTGGATTACATCTTTCTCAGCCTAACGCAACAGTCCATATTTGTTGATGCGCGCTACCTGCCTAGGGTGCTGTCCGATCACTCACCCCTTCTTGTAACCTGGGAGGTGTTTCCGCCCACACCCCCCATACCCACATGGAAGCTGAGGTCTGAGGCCCTACTTGACACTGCATTCAAGGAATGCATAAAAGATAGCACTGTAGAATATTGGCAAAATAATCTGCATAGCGTTAGACACTTGAGCACAACTTGGGAAGCATATAAGGTGGTCATGAGGGGCGAGATGATTGCAGCAGTTGGGGGAGCCCAGAGATCTCTTACATCCTCGCTTGAGCGCGCAGAAAGGGACCTGAGTACGCTTGAAGGTAGGGCTGACCCATCCCCTGACCACTTAAAAAAAAATGGCCGAACTCAGACAAACCTGCCTAACTCATTGGGAATCCCTTGGTAAATGGTAAACTGAGTTATGCCAAGCACACAGAAATAATCCATGCCCTGGGAGACAAGCCCGGGAAACTCTTAGATTGGCTCTATAAAAGGAAGACCCCCAGGCCACCCATCTGCCACATACTCACCCCCGACGGCACAGCCGTACATACCCAACAAGAAATCAATTCGGTCTTTACTGACTTCTATCGTAACCTGTACTCCGAAGCCCTTCCCCCCTCTGATACCAGGATCGAGGACGCCCTTGACGCCATCGACCTACCTAAACTAGACTTGCAATTGGCTGAGACCCTTGATGAGCCCTTCACCCCCGACGAGGTCAGGGTGGTAATCAGATAGCTACATGCTGGGAAAACCCCGGGTTCGGATGGGCTCCCGGGGGAATTCTACAAGACCTATGAGGAAACTCTTGCCCCAATATTGGCCCAGGTCTTTAATGAGGCCTTTGAACATGGCACCCTCCCGGACTCCATGAACGAGGCCGTGATTATACCCTTGCTTAAACCGGGGAGGGACGGGCGGATTGTGGTTCTTACAGGCCCCTCTCTATGCTTAATGTTGACTGTAAGATCCTCACCGCCCTGCTGGCGAATAGACTTCGCAGAGTTATCCCTCTGTTGATCCATCAGGACCAAACGGGATACGTCCCAGGGCGCTCCATCACTGAGAACCTGCGCAGGCTGCACCATGTTATCTATAGCACTGAGGGAAGGCCGCAGAAACTCGCAGTGGCATCACTTGACGCCACCAAAGCTTTTGATTCGGTGAGGTGGGAATGGCTGTATGCCACCATGGCTAGAATGGGGATAGGCCCTGTATTCCTTAAGTGGACCGGGCTGGTTTACGCCAGCCCCACTGCGAGGGTACGTACCAACAAAACCTATTCCGCTAAATGGCCCCTACACAGAGGGACCCGCCAGGGGTGCCCTCTGTCCCCCATGTTATACATCCTTGTCGCTGAACCAGTGGCAGCCTACCTGAGACAGGAATATGGAGAGTGTGGCATTAAGATAGACGGGGTGACCCACCTCATCTCTATGTACGCAGACGACACCCTATTGTACCTATGGGACCCTGAGCACATCCTTCCCTACATCTTGGAAACCCTGGACTGTTTCCACAAGCTCACTGGTATCCAGATCAATAGGAGCAAGTCTTGCCTTTATCCCCTCGCAGCACTCTTCACCGATGAATACAGGTCCCACCCCCCTCTGGATCTCGAATGGCAGGCTACTTCCTTCAAATACTTGGGGATAACTATACACCGCAACCCAGCCACCGAACACATCCTTAATACCGTAAGGGCCAAAGACTCTCTCACGAAATCTATGGAGTTCTGGGGACGGCTCCCGCTTTCGATGGCTGGGAGGGCGGGACTCCTCAAAATGGTCGCCCTTCCCCGCCTATTACATAACTTCACTAACGTCCCCTTCAACATCCCCCCTCTTTTTTCAAAGACCTCAACAAACTCTGTAGGGGCTTCCTTTGGCAGGGAGGCAGGCACAGGGTGGCATTGAAGACTCGCGAAAGACCGTACGAGAGGAGTGGACTTAAGATCCCCAACTTTGAGCTGTACTTCCTCGCCAGCCAGCTGAGACATGTCACGCAGTGGATGGCAGACGAAAGCACGACAGACACTCGCCTCCTTCAGCCGGCCCTCCGCCGGTTGTTACTCAGAGACATACTGTGGGCCGGGGAGGGTGCTACAAGTCACTGTCCTTACCTCGCCAAGCTCGGGATCCGTGTTAGGCGGAAACCTGTGCAGTTCCCTCTGGGACCACTGCAAAAGATTTAGGACTACAGGTGTTTGGCAGTAAACCCACTTGGTAGCAGTCTGTACCACACAGATTCACTTGGTAGCTGTGGCTGAGCAGTCAGACTTCCCTCAAGAAGAGTTAGACAGTATGTGGAGTATACAAAATAGGGCAATTCTACACAGTAAGACAAGCAAACACGCAACAAGGCTTCGGTGTAAGATATAAAGGTATTTATTTATAACGACACATCTATATAAAACACTCCGGCACTAATACGGCAAACAACTTCAATCGCAATTACTATCAGAAAAAGATCAATCCCCCTAACAATAGTTCGACAAGTCTAGGTTCAACGGCATCACTTATTTGCAGACAGAGGTGTATGCTTTAACCTAGATGGCACTCTAGTATACGTTAGGACGGGAGAGAAAAGGCGGGTTAAGAAATCAACTTGATACCAATACTTGTAAGAACAAAGGTGCAAGGCAAGAAGACAAGAACCACTGTAGATTCCAAAAGTTCAGAGGCCAGGCCCACTCGGAGAGAGGCGAGGCGATATGTCCCAAAAAGTATCTTAGTGGAAATGCGTTCGAGTCTTTGTAGCAAATTGTTATGGCAGATTGGACCAGTTCAGAACAACACGTTAAAGAAAGCTTGGAGGCGACCCTATGGGGAGGCGAGGATTCAGACACCTCACTCTATCCGGCAACAAGGGAAGCCAGGCGGACACAGTACCTTGTTTGTGGAGAGACAGCTCCGACGGGGGCAGTTGTTCCTGGTGGTGGATGCACGTCCGGTCTTTGCCAAGAGAAGAGATGATCTCGTCGTCGAAGGAAACTTGAAGATCGTTGCACCACCAGGGAAGAGACCAGCCACGGAGTGCTCCGTCACAAGGCACCACCTTTTGGTCGCGGTACAGGGGTAGGGCTATCTGGTTGCCGAGGTGCTCTGCACGGGCAATTCGACCACTGAGTCCTGGAGCGAAGAAAAAGCAAAGGGGACTGGTTGTTCCCACCAGTCAGGGGAAGAGACTCTCCGGCAGGGAGATCTCCTCTGTTGTCGGGAAGTGGTGAGTCGGTTCAGCAGGGCTCCACCGGAGGTGTCGTCGTTGCAGGTCGGCTCAGCTTTACCCTCGTCAGATTCTTAGGTCCTGTGGCAACTTCCGAAGATCCAGTCCCAAAAGCCCTGCTTTTATGCAGAAAACCCCCATTCATTCAGCCTAGTTGTCACTCAAAACACGCTAAGTGGTGAGCGGGGAGGCTCATCACTTGGGCCAATCACTCCAGAGTGCGACCGGAGTTGGCAAGGCAACTCGGTCCAGGGTGCCTAAACCCCCTCCCACATCCCTGTGGTAACCCAGACAGAATGGCACCACTTTGGAGGGCCTCTGTACAGAAGCCCGCCAAAAGTGGAACAAAGGGCTCAACCTTTGTTTTAGGAGTCACAGAGACGAACACAGACGCCATTTTAAAAACCGAGTTCTGGCAGAAAATACCATCCGATAGACTTATTTAAGATAAGTAAACCGGTGGTATGTTAGAGATTAATGAGAAAAAAGGTATCAATCTCCAACAATGGGAAGAATCCCATAGGGTTATATTCGGGGTCGAATATAACAAGTAGTTTCCACTGCCACCAGCCAAAACTCGACGAGGGGGGACGGGACAGTGCCCCCTCGAATAACAGACCCAGGAGTAATCGAATTACCCCTACTAGTACGTCCACAATAGGATGGTTTGTACTAGTTCTGTTAGTAAATTTAGGTCTAGTAAAGCCAATGGTGACTTTACATGCCCGGGGAGACAGTAGTCAGTCCCCGGGTATGGAGTCTATGATGGAGGTCCGCTAGGACGCCCCAGTGCTTCGGCACGGAGGGTGCGTTGTAACATACATAGCAAAACATACGAGACCCTATGGATTAAAAGACCCCATAGCCCATAGAACACATTGACATTCAAAGGATTTACACACATTCACACCAAGAGTGGGAGAAAAAGAGTCTCACTCTTGGAAGGATGGCAAAAACGAACTCCAGAAATCCAGCAAAGCTGCTGGGGGACTCACTAGGTTAGGAAATTCCGCCTAAACAGAGAATTCTCCCTAACACTCCGGATTTGGAAAAGGGCCTGCAAACTGGTCGGGTCGGACGACCCGTTCTCCCCACAGATCCCTATCGCTGCACTCATGGTCAATCACTCTTGGGGGCATGTCGAAACACGTACACAATGGGAGCCCCTCGGGGTGGCCACGCTGGGGGACTTGATTCATGAACAGGAAATACTATCTTTTTCGGAACTCTGTGAGACCACGGGCCTCCCGGCAGGACAGTTTCTGTTGCACAGGGTGGTTGTACAGGCCTTGTGCAGAAGATGGCTGGTCGCAGCTGACCTGACTGAGGAGAACGAATGCATCGAAATGATATTGAACTCCGCTGAGGGGGGCCACGAAACCTCACAAATTTACGAAGCCCTGGTATGAGGTACGACCAGGGGAGACCTCAAATGTAGGAGTAGGTGGGAAACTGAACTGGGCCTCGTTTTTGAAGATAAAGATTGGGGTGACATAACCCACTATCATAAGAAGGTCTCCAGGAACGCCCGCTTACAGCTTATTCAACTGTATATCACCAATAGAGCCTACCTCACACCGGAAGCCATATCGAGATTCACGGGAGCTGGAACCCAGTCATGCCCCAAATGCAGTGAACCCAGAGCGGGAATGACTCACATGTTCTGGGGCTGCCCAGTAATCAGGGAGTTCTAGTCACAAGTGAAGGACAGAGTGGCTGGCGCAGACATCGTAGTTGAGGTGGACGAGCCTACGGCCTGCATCCTTGGCAAATACAGGCGAAACAGGAAGAACAAACCCCTATCCAAGCTCACTGAAAAGCCCCAGAGGTCCACATATGCCCCTATGGTGGGGTGACCTCACGAAGTGGATCATGGCTGAAACCGCGGCATGGGAAATGGCCATTCATGTGCAAAGACTGTATTCCAGCAAGGAACTACACCGCTGGGTGGCCCTGACGGTACCATCGCTCCACCCTGAGGCGGATGATACGGAGTGGAGTGGAGAGAGTTGCCCGGATACGGGCACGAACTAGAGTGGAACAGTGAACTAACCGTGGTCTTGGGGGGGAGGGGGGAGAGGGTGGGGTGGGGTTTTGGGTTGTTTTCTTGATATGCTTAACCAATCGCCAATGATGCTTTTCTGTACTCTTTGTTTACTTCTTGTTATGAAACCAATAAAAATATTTTTTTAAAAAAAAGATCGAGTGAATCGTGTGTGGAATTTTGGAGGAATCGCTCGGCGAAGACGGCTGCTGCTTGGTACATTGTTACACAAGATGGCCGACAACAAAGGAAACGAAACTGAAGCACCCGGAGCGGCAGAATTGTGATGGCAGCCGTGGGGAAAGAATGATGATGGCGAGTGGAGATGAAGCGGAACCCCTGGGGCGGTAAGCCGTGTGCTTGGAATTGTGTCACGTCGGCCTTCGACGCCGGCCATACCGACGGCGGGCCGACCCAGAAGGCTAGAGCCCAGGGGCAGCGGGGGTGCAAGGTGAGGGGCTGGCACACAGCGTTGTGCAGTCCCGGTTCGCACCAGCGGGAGCCCAGGCAGCGCACTGCTAAATGTGCGAGCGGAGCAATCCCGTGAGGAACCAGACTGGGAGCACCGGGACACGACATTGGAGAAAGGTGCGCGCCCACGTAATACGAGGCAGAGCGAACCCTGCGCAGCGCCGCTGGAATAGATAGGCCACGCCACGATAGACATATGGAGTGCTCGCTCGGCACTGACTAATGAGCAGAAAGCCACGGTAAGAGGTGGCGGACGGTGCACGGCGGCTGCTTGAAGAGTACTACAGTGGCTGATAAGGGTGGAAAGGACGGTTGGGGAGGCACACCAACGCTGAATCGATACAGAGAAGCGGAACTGACACACCCGGCGCGCACAACCTCGGGCGCATAACGGAGGCCGCAGGATGACGGCACGAGGGGCTGTGAGCAAGAACAAAAATAAGCAAACCACAATGGATATTTTTGCCAAAACGCAACAATCTCCTTCGGCCATCGCGCCCAAAGGCTCGATAGCACCAGTGGAGGGCACTACAGTGACTGAAAACCATCAGATATTAGAGGCCATCACGGAGCTGAAAGATTCATGGGGGGTTGCGATGTCAGACCTGCGCACCTCCCTGGAGGCTAAAATAGACGCAGTAGGCATAGAAGTCACCCTGCTGAGGCAAGATGTCAGGGGGCTGGCGGAACGAACGAGCAGCCTGGAAAGTGCGGTGAAATCCAACACGGACACCAGCACCAACAACGCAAAGGCGATCCATGTACTTAAACAACAGGTAGCTAACCTGGAGTCTCGAGCGGAGGAAGCGGAAGGGAGAGCAAGAAGGATTAAGCCCTGTGGAGTGAAGGGCTGAGGACCTTTTTGGCTGTTAGGCTGTGGCGAGCTGGAGAAGACTACTGCTTACTGTTGGAGACTTCCATCTTCTCCACCCGAGGTGCCTGTGCCTTTAACAGCTGAGAGTCAGCTGACTACTTAAGGCCGCCTCTAGCGCCCTTGCGGCATTAAGCCCTGTGGAGTGAAGGGCTGAGGACCTTTTTGGCTGTTAGGCTGTGGCGAGCTGGAGAAGACTACTGCTTACTGTTGGAGACTTCCATCTTCTCCACCCGAGGTGCGTGTGCCTTTAACAGCTGAGAGTCAGCTGACTACTTAAGGCCGCCTCTAGCGCCCTTGCGGCGTTAAGCCCTGTGGAGTGAAGGGCTGAGGACCTTTTTGGCTGTTAGGCTATGGCGAGCTGGAGAAGACTACTGCTTACTGTTGGAGACTTCCATCTTCTCCACCCGAGGTGCGTGTGCCTTTAACAGCTGAGAGTCAGCTGACTACTTAAGGCCGCCTCTAGCGCCCTTGCGGCGTTAAGCCCTGTGGAGTGAAGGGCTGAGGACCTTTTTGGCTGTTAGGCTGTGGCGAGCTGGAGAAGACTACTGCTTACTGTTGGAGACTTCCATCTTCTCCACCCGAGGTGCGTGTGCCTTTAACAGCTGAGAGTCAGCTGACTACTTAAGGCCGCCTCTAGCGCCCTTGCGGCGTTAAGCCCTGTGGAGTGAAGGGCTGAGGACCTTTTTGGCTGTTATGCTGTTTGGCGAGTATTGGCAGTGATGGCGGATAACTGCACGAAAGCACTTAGAACGCGTGCCCAAAGAAGACGCGTGAGACCAGGTGGGTGTGATGTAACCTCAAACAAAACTTCCACTGCTACAAAAAAAAAACTAGTCGCTTCTTTACATGTGTTTCTACCTGCGACGATGTCAACATTGCCACTAGTGAGGAAAACATCCCGTACACAAACATTTCGGATGATGATCACGTGTTCGAGAGTGAGGGTGATCTACAAAATGTACATCAATGTGTGGGGACTGACAGCTGTAGTCACCCCGAAAAACCCCAAATTCAATAGTTCTACACGGCCTACATGTGATTTTACATGCTCATCACAAAAACGTAAAGAGGGCTCTGGTGCGAGCCTCACGAAAGATGAACCTCTCAGCCTTCACTCACCCGTGGTGAACGAGCAGTCTTTGGTCTGCGTCGTTCCCGGGAGTGCCGTGGAGGGAGCTCCGTGCACGGCGAGCGGGTCTGTCCCTGCTGGTCTCGCCGGTTGCGCGGAGGAGGTGATGCATGGCTTTGGTGCCGACCGGCGCGGCAGCGTCGGCGGCGGAGGAGAGGCCAGGTCGCCGTCGCGGACTAGTGACCGTGCTGGGTGTGGGGGCGGAGCTGTGCAGCAGGCGGAAGCCGAGGCCTGCGATGGTGCTCATACAGTGGCGCTGAGTTCTGTGCCCCCCCCGGCCACTCTGGTCATGGCATTTGAGGTCGGGGGAGGGTCTGTGGGTCAGTGCCCTGCCGCTGTGGGAAGGCTAGGGAACTCCCTGGAGACAGGTGAGAGTATGCCCGCAGCGGTTGAGGGGATGAGCAATATACGCACGGGTCACGATGGTGAAACCGTGGCGGCAAAGCAAGTGAAATTAAAAGTTATGGCTACTTCAACCTTGGAGGTGGGAGGAGGCCCAGTGAGTGGCCAAGCCCCACACGAACATGAGAGACGTCGTGACACTATGGACATAGCAAATAACATTCTAGCTAATCTCATTGTGATGAACAAAGCCCATAGTACTGTGGGGAAAGGAGCGTTTGTCCAGGATGGCCACTTGCAAAAGTCTACTCTTAAACGGCATAATGAACAACTTATTGACTCAAATAAAGACATATGGTCTAATGTATCATATAAACAGAGGAAGTCACCTGTAAGTGCCCCATTGGAGAGCAGAAACTCATCTTCTTTGAATGACATGTCGTTCAACCACATACACTCTCAAAAAAGAGCAACCAATCCTAAACAGGTGCAGTTGGACTCAACACATTTGAGCACTCGATCTATACTGCACTCCAATTCCACTATCTCAGGGTTATGTGATCTGTCTGACTCCTCACTTATGGAGCGTCCCTTTCCTAAAATAAGGAGACGAAGAATCCGTAGATTGGCTATTCCATCGAAGCGTGCCTCCGATGCTAATTTGCTGGAATCCAAGAATATGGGTCTATCCGCTGAGTTGCACTCTGTCTTAATTTCATCAGTAGCAATTTCTCTGGCCCTCTACATGAAACTCTACGAAAATCTAAATGACTCTTTAAAGGATCTAACAACATTGACCGCTTTACTGAATTCAAAAGTGACTCATGTGGAACAAATAAGTGGCCAGTCCTTAGGAAAGGTGCTCGAGATATTGAAATCTCTGGACATTTCATTGCAATCAACACGTGAGCAAAAGAGAAATGATGCAATCGATAATAAATTGCTTGCTGATGTTGCGCACAAAGCGCTGGCCATATTTCAAAATACTACCATATTAGGTCGTCCTACAAAACAACCTATAATCGGATCCTTGGAACCTATGCCAAAAAAGGCGAAAGGTCCACTAGGCGGTGATACTGGTGGTACAGTAAAAGCGGCTGATATCCCTGAAGAGGCGCAACGGTCTTCACAGGATATTATTATTGATCTTTCAAGCGCCAAAAGCACAGACACAGTGACCCCGACTGAGCCAGTCAGGTTGGGAACAACAGACAACTCAATGATAGAAATTGACAGCTCTGATAAGGAGTGTGATAAATTACCCGAGATCTCCTTCAATACATCCTTTGAACAAGCAAGAGCCTGCAAACAACGACTAGCGATCGAGGATCAAACTCCTACTACTTCAACGCTGGAAACTCCCGTATATAAGGAGGATAAGGGGCAAAGGAGCGTGCATGAAGAAGATAAACGTCAGATATTTTCCATCTTTGGTGGAACACCTAACAGCGCAAAATTGGCGGAACAAAAGCTCAAAGCTGCAAATCTCACATAAAAAATCAAAAAACATGCCAGCAAAGAGAGGTTGCACAAATACAGGAGCAAGAAAATGTTTAAGGAACATTAAAATCGTTCAAATCGTGACGGAAAATTGTAAGAAAACAGAGGTAAAGACGTCCAAAGTGGCCTTACCTATAAAAGCCTCAAATCAGCATTCACAGGATGAGAATGACGAGGTGTTAAAGAGCATTCCTGAAGAGCTTTTAAATATGCCAACTTACAATGATACGGATATACTGGAGGTGGATCCTGTTGACACAGAGAGACGGTTAAATGAAGGAGCAAATATTTTAGATCTTCAATGCTCTGTTCCCGTGACCCCTCCCATCGTAAGCTCACAAAGACTGCAAAGTATCAAAATGGGACCTAAAGATCCTTTGGGAGCTGCGCAACCGAACCGGCTAACAGCAGCTCAGGAGCTTAAAGCGACGGAGACTTCATCACGGCCGAATAAGAGTCCTAGAAAGGATGATCGACAAACATCTCCATTAATTGCTCGAGAGAAGATTGTTAGAATCTGTCGGATTGTCGACGAACCAGAAAAATTGAAAATGGTCCAAACTGTCCCGCCAAGTCCACCCTTTGTGACGATGCACGAAAAAAGATTGCAATTGTGCGCCAAACAGGAAGGCACAAATCCTATAATTTCGAATGAAACCTGCCCAGATATACCGAGAAAAGTCGATTTGAAAGTAGGCTATGCTCTTGGATCCAAAGAGCGCTCTGCGGAGACTATAAAATTCGACGACAGCAACAAATTAGACCATACAAAAGCCTATTCCAGTGAAATTGCTCGAGAAAGGAACAAAGAGCAAATGACAAAAACTAAAGGAGCAACGCCTGTCTTTAAATTAATGATTGAAAGGCTGGACTCCGTGGACAATCTGATCTTAAATCGTGCTAACATCATTCTTCTATTCGACTTGATCCCTAGTCTACGTGCTATTAAGTCTAGCGATGTTAAGGTCGTTGAATTTCCTAATGAAAATCGGAACGACAAGGTAATTTTACACGTGACCTCGTCGTTAATAGTTAAATCTATCATGGAAGCGAACGCTGCTCTATTTTCACTGGGGTTTGAAGTGTACGAGTTGACAGTACAGAGGACGAATCAGCCTGAATGTCTGGACAGAATTATTGGTGATACTTCAAAATGCTTGCAACAAACAAGTATTTTACGACGACACAATAACGCTCCAGAGATTTGCTCAGTGAGCAACATTGTTGGAAGGAAAGTCTATAACCTCGACAATAGAACAAGGGGCCCTGAGTCAAAACAAGTTGAAAAAGACGCAGTTATCTTCAGAAATGTGAGCTCTCAAGATGCACCTAAAGAAAGCATAAGAATCACGATTAACGGAGGTCAAAATTGCAGACTAATATCAGTCACGGACACCATGGGCCTGAGTTCCAAGATTACCAACTGTGAGTGGGGTTGGGTAGCAACAACGATTAACACAAAAAATCAACAATAATGCCAAGTATTTCCCGGTTCTGGCGAGTGCTTAATGGCCTCGTGGAACACCAGAGGCTTTATGCACCTTTTCAACACGAATTGGCTGGAAGGATTATCGATTGTGTGCTTGCAAGAGACTTGGTTAAGAGAGAGCCCGCTTGCAAGTGAATATGAAGTGGCACTTAATCCTGCTATGAAGTTAGAAAAAGGACGCCCGATGGCAGGGTTATTAACTCTAGTGAAGAAAACTTCGGGCTACAGGATTAGCAAGTCGATTAACCACTCCCCCTTCATACAGGAAATTACGATCATAAACGACAGGGGTAGCGCCGAAGAACCAGATGAGATGTCTCTTCTAAATGTGTATTGGAACCATTCGAGGGCAGGGACACAAGAATTTGTAGATCAAATCATTGAGATTCTTGATACCTTGTTTGTGCGTAAGGAGCACGCAAATATTTTGATTTGCGGGGACCTGAACATCGATCTCTTTAACGCTACCACTAAAAACACAAAGGTGTTGAGTAATAGCTGGTTGGAGGAAATGAACATCCGAGAAATGCAAATGCTAAACGGAAACACGATTGGAGACTTGAAACCAACCGCAACTTGGCATCGAGCTGAGGCTAAATCAATAATTGATTATATATTTGTCTCCAGAAATCTACATGCTCGTATAAAGTTCTTCAAAGTTAGAAGCCAATTGAATAGCGATCATAACATGCTGCTAACAAGTTTCAGTATGAAATCAAAGGAGGACTTTGAGTGGTGGAATCACAACATACGAGTCTCATCTAATAGGGTTAGACTACGGCTGGAGTCGCATGAGGTGGCGAAGTTGGCAAC
The DNA here is from genome assembly GCF_040938575.1 of Ambystoma mexicanum. NCBI lineage: Eukaryota > Metazoa > Chordata > Amphibia > Caudata > Ambystomatidae > Ambystoma > Ambystoma mexicanum. The sequence goes on along the minus strand of NC_090931.1, from coordinate 1,465,634,323 downwards.
AGCTTATTGTCAGAACAGTACCGAAACCGACTATGCATACCTATTGCTCAACTTCAAAAACAAACATGTTGGGCTTAAACACTCAAATATGGCGCGCAAGCACTGGTTTGACCAGGAGATACAGGTCCATAAAAGGCAGATGAGACAAGTGATCCGTCACGCCAGATTGGGAGACCAGGGTGTTCGAAAAGAGAACATTAGAATGGCAAAACAGAAGTATAAACACTGGCTAAAGGCCCATAAACATATGACAGTCCAAAATGATGCAGAATCAATGCTGATGGCATTAAAGAACAAAAATTCAGGAGAGTTTTGGAGGATTATTAACACCATGCAAGCACCTCAACAGGCCTTGCAAACGTGTTCAGTGTTGGAGAAGGACTGGATCGCCCACTTTGAAGAGCTATATAAGGGGCAGGATAGTGGTGCGCCTAATTTTCCACCTCGTTCAATCAATTATTGTAAGGAGGACATCATATCGATAATTGCAAAAGCAAATAGCTCGAGAGCACCTGGCCCGGATGGGTTAACCAATTATACTATCAAACAACATCCTGAGGTTTGGGCAGAGCTGTGCGTAACCTTATTCAAAAGAATAAACAACACGGGATTATCCCCTGAATCATGGAAATCAGCAGTCATAGTACCTATATTTAAAAAAGGAGACCGGTCGAATCCAGGTAACTATCGACCAGTGGCTCTTTTGGATGCCTTGGGCAAGATCTATGCCACTGTTTTACAACAAAAATTGGTAGCATGGGCAGTTGAAACAGGTCACGTTGATGCCCGCCAGGCGGGATTCGTAAAACAAGTGGGCTGTTCTTTAAACTTACTGTTGCTTAACCTGTTAAAAATGGAGGCCTTGAGATCAAACACCAACATCTACTTGGCCTTTATCGACTTTTCTAGCGCATTTGACACTGTTAACCGTGATTTACTATGGTTAAAATTGCGCAGGTGGGGCTGTCCAGAAGATCTAGTAGCGGCAATACAAGAGCTCCACACGGACACCTCGATCAAAATTCGACTTTATCAAAGAGGGTCCTTGTCAACCACAATCAAGACGTACAAGGGAGTCAAGCAAGGGTGCCCGCTTGCTGCTGCAATATTTAGTCTGTATATATCAGACTTGGGATACTCGTTAGATACAGTGTCCTCTAATCCACCTAAAGTAAATAATGTGCACGTAAGCTGGCTTTTATATGCCGACGATCTGGTGATCATGGAACTGACACCGGTCGGCTTGCAACGCAAATTAGACGCAATACAAGCCTATGTTGGCGAAAATCGCCTGCTGATTAACGCAAAGAAATGTGAAGTATTAATATTCAAAAATCTAAAAGGGGCTACTTCAAGGAAAGCAAAAAATCTGTATATATCAGACTTGGGATACTCGTTAGATACAGTGTCCTCTAATCCACCTAAAGTAAACAATGTGCACGTAAGCTGGCTTTTATATGCCGACGATCTGGTGATCATGGACCTGAGGTCGGCTTGCAACGCAAATTAGACGCAATACAAGCCTATGTTGGCGAAAATCGCCTGCTGATTAACGCAAAGAAATGTGAAGTATTAATATTCAAAAATCTAAAAGGGGCTACTTCAAGGAAAGCAAAAAATCTAAAATGGTACATGAGTGGGTCCCCGATGACGATATCACACAAAGTCAAATATTTGGGAATGGTGCTAAGTTCATGCATCAATGATGCCCCATGGGTAGCAGACACGAAAAGGAAGTGTACCCAGTTAGCAAACCAAGCTCTGCTAATGAAAAATAAATATGGGAAATTCTCCTTGGAACCGGTGCGGATGTTCTATCAGCAAAAAGTCGTGCCGGTCCTGATCTATGGAGCGGAAAATGCTCTGGGATGCTCTCATGAATTGTGGCCCTCCCTGGAGAACCAATTTTGGTCAAAGGTGTTGGGTCTCCCCAGAGGGAACTCGACCTTGTGTATCAGATACGAGTTATCCCTGATTTCATTGCATGCAAGGATCGTGTGGAGTTTACTGGCCTTATATCGAAAAACTCGAGTGCAAGAAAATATCTTGCAATTTGAACTTTTCCATAGCGCAACGTCGAATGGTCAGAATATGGTGGCTTTATGGATGCACAGATGTGAAAGCTTATTATTAGAATACGACATCAAGCCCAGCTTACTTCACGAAAATCCAGTTGCCGCTAAAATGAAAATCTGGTGCTTGGACTGGGAGAAAACGTGTACTGAAAGAGCGACGGCAAAGCTGATGTCAAATGCGCCGATGGAAGTCCGCCCCTTTACTACGCCTCAAGGGTACATCAATTTGTTTGCGGAACCAATGGCACGAAGACGCTTTATGTTATTTCGTTTAAATTTGTTTAAAACGAAAGAGCGGCTACAAAAATGGAAATGTAACAAAAACATAAACCTTAGATGTAGATTTTGTACCAAAGCACCGGAGACGCTGAAACATCTAGTGTTGTTTTGTAATAGCTTTCGGGACAACAGAACAGTACTTTTGGGACCTTGGGGTGCCATCCACCCATCGTTGTGTGCAGAGGAATGGTGGGATCACATGTTTAACGGCACGGATCGAAAACTGTTATTTCCCCTGACTCAACTTTTAGCAATAATTGAACAGCAGCTGAACATGGTTGTTGATGACTTGGAAATGTATAAAGGGCCATTGTCCATCCTGAAAGCTGATGATTTAGGGGAAAGGTAGATGGGGATGGTGATCCTGAACGAAGTATTCTGTGGAGGGTGGTTGTTTGTAAGAGGTTATGTTCCTTTTTAAAGGTTTGTAAAAACCGTATAAATAAAAAAATAATTTAAAAAAAAACAATATCCGCGTGGTGGGCTTGCCAGAGGGAGAGGAGGGACAGGACCCGACAGACTATGTTGAGAACCTACTCTTACAAGGAATTGGGGCTGGAAAACTCTCGCAGGGATTTGCAGTGGAGCGAGCACACAGAGCCCTTATGAGGAAGCTGAGGCCAGTGGCCCCTCCCCGGGCGATATTCGCCAAAATATTGAACTATAAGGATCGCGAGAAGATACTGGAGTACTTCCGAAAAGGTGGAACAATCGAAAGGGCTTCAAGCACCATCACGGCGTATCCGGACTACACTATGTTGGTCCAGAGGCAACGGTACAGCTATGTGGCAATCAAAAGAAGGCTACGCGCGGCTGGGATAAAATATATGCTTCTGTACCCCGCGAAATTGAAGGTGGTGCACAAGAGCAAAATGTACTTTTTTGATACTGCGGAAGAAGCAACGACGTGGCTGGATCTGCAGGGCTACCCGGAACGAGACACGGAAGAGGCTCAAGAGGAACACGATAAGTGACTGGGATACTGTATGCATACTGTTAAGGCGTAGAGTGAGCACCCTAGGGGTGCCTAGATGGAGATTAAGATTAATGGGCGCGGCTAAAGGAGGCTGATATTTTGATAGGATACCGCTGACTGTAACGAACTTGAAGGACTGGAATATAGTAGCATGTACATATACGCAAATTGTGTAGCAATGTGTAGTTAACCCGAAGTGACATAGGAACGGCAGGGCAAAAGCACCCAACCCCCCGAATTATAGTTGTACTAGTAGCAGGTTAGCCACTAGGGCGGCTTCACCCTGCGGAGCTTCGAGTACAGGCGAGAGCCAGAAAGAGCTAGATGCGGGGGAGCCTGAGATCCAGGGATGGAGCTGGGCAACGGTTGAGGGGAGTGATGTTGGGGAAGGGACGGGAGGCGGTAGGGAGGGGCAATGGAAAGTTTGGGGTGTTTTTGGTTAAGAGGTATTTAAAACGGGAAACAAGCCTATACAGATTGGATTGGAATTTAGAGTCAGACTGCACCTGTGGGGGGAGGAACGGAACTTGTACAGGCCATGGGGGACCTTAAGATACTTACATGGAACGCACGGGGGCTCAACAGCTACTTAAAGAAGAACAAAGTTATGTTGTACCTGCGCAGGTAGAAAATAGATATTGCATTGCTGCAGGAAACCCACCTTACACGAGAGAGGATGGACACGATTGCTGGGAAGTGGAAAGGAGTGCTGGTGGGCTCATCATATTCTGCTTATGCGAGGGGAGTGCTTATTTGGGTGGCGCCACATGTCCCTTTTCAGCGATTGCAAGTGGTAGCTGAGACAGACGGGAGGATGGTTATACTGAGGGGACTGGTGGAGAACAGGGAGATAAGCATTGTCAATACGTATGCCCCGAACCAGAACACAGCGGCGTCCATTAGAACATTGTGTGCTAATCTGAGCGCATGTGTAGGAAGCGCGATGATCTGGGGAGGGGACTTCAACTGCGTACTGAACCCGAGGGTAGACAGATCAGATGGGAAGATGGATAGACCGGCCACTGCAGCCAAAGCGTTACAGACGTTGCTGAGTGACTTTGGTTTGGAGGATGCATAGAGAGTGAGGCACCCCAGGAAAGGCAATACTCACATTATTCTGCCCCACAGCAGTTATCCACGAGGCTGCATTATTTCTTCACATCACCTGAAATGATAGCCGAGATCACACAAATAGAATACAAAGCCAGGGTCCTTTCGGACCATTCGCCCCTGATTCTCGAATGGCAATACTGCCCCCCTAGAGCGAGGATCCCGACATGGCGCCTACGAGCGGAAGCGTTGAGAGACCCCTTTTTTAGGGTGGACTTGAGGGAGGAGATTGTAAATTATTTTGAAACAAATACTGGGAGCGTGGATTCGGCGGGAACACTATGGGAGGCCTTTAAAGTTGTCATGAGGGTGGTAGCCATAGCAAAATCCAAGGGTCTACAAGGTGGGATTTTAGCTGAACTACAGGAGACGGAGGAAAAACTTGAAGAGGTTTTAAGGGGCGAAGATGATACAGCAGAGAAGCTAGAATTGACACTTAGGCTACAGCAAAAATGTGCAGAATACTGGGATAGATTGTGTAACCTCAATTATAAAAAATACATAGAGAGACAGCATGCGGGAGGTGATAAACCGGGGAGACTTTTGGCGTGGTTATAAAAGAGTGAGACCCCCAGACTCACAATCAGGACTATAGAAAGAGAAGACGGTAGCGTAGAGGACACCCAGGAGGGAGTTAATCAAGCGTTTGTGGATTATTATGAGGTGTTATACGGAGACGACGGGGAGAGTCGTCGCCCTATGATGGAAGAAACGCTGGAGATAAGCATGCCCAAGATAAGCGAGGAGGAGAGAGAGGAACTAGATACCCCGATTACCTTAGAAGAATTAGGGGAGGTGGTGAAGCAGCTGCCTACTAGTAAAACCCCAGGGACAGATGGACTCCCAAGCGAATTTTACAAAGTATACATGGAAGAGGTCCTCCCCCCGCTGTTAGAGATGTTAAATGAAGCGTTCGAGACGGGAAGCTTACCGGAGTCACTGAGAGAGGCTGTCATAATAACGCTCCCAAACCTAATGAACCTGGGCACAGCTGCAGCTCCTATAGACCCTTGTCGATGCTGAATCAAGACAGCAAGATATTGACTGCTGTTTTAGCAAATAGACTGAAGAAGGTTATTGGCAAACTAATACACCCGGATCAAACGGGCTATGTCCCACATAGAAATATTACCAATAACCATAGGCGACTCCAGAGAATCATTGAGTGTGGCAGTGAAAGAGATGATGAAATGGCAATTGTGTCCTTGGATGCAATCAAGGCCTTTGATTCAGTTAAATGGCCATGGCTGCTTGCGGCCCTGAAGTACTACGGGTTAGGGCCTGGATATGTAAGGTGGGTGAAAATACTATATAGCGAACCGCTGGCTAGAGTTAGGACAGGATCAGTGATATCGGAGAGGTGGCAGCTCAGCAGGGGTACTAGACAGGGATGCCCGTGGTCTCCAATGCTCTACATACTGGCCCTGGAACCTCTAGCAATATATCTGAGGCAGCAATATGACACCATAGGCATCGAGGTGGAAGGGGAGCGGCATCTGATCTCCCTATACGCAGATGACATGCTACTGTACTTGCGATTCCCAGAAGAAAATCTCCAGTACATCCTAGAAGTGTTGGACAGATACGCTGTGTTGTCCGGTATAGCAGTAAACCCCCAGAAGTCCAGCATGTTCCCATTAGGGGGGTACATGGGGATTCCATCGGAGCGACTATCTGTATTGCAAGTACCATGGGCGGTTAGCACATTTCTGTACCTGGGGATAGATATATACCACACCGTGGAGGAAGAGCATAGGTGCAACACAGAAGTAGCCATTAAAAAAATTGAGAAGTGCATGCAATTTTGGGCAAAGCTACCCTTGGCAATGATGGGGCGGGGAGCAATGATAAAAAGATGGTGGTTCTGCCAAGGCTCCTACACTACTTCGGGAATATACCGTACCTGATTCCTAAGAAGTTCTTCACCAAACTGGATAGCATGTGTAGGGACTTTTTGTGGCATGGCACGCGAAATAGAGTGGCGTTATGGAAGCTACAGAACTTCCATGATCAAGGAGGGATAAAACTGCCCAACTATGAGGCGTACTACGTGGCAAGCCAGTTACAATATGTCGCCAAATGGCTCTCTGACAAGGAAACCTCAGAATTTAGGCTGTTTGGGCGCGATTGTGCACCATTTTATTTGAAAGAGATGATGTGGGTACCCAGGGCGGAAATGGTGGGGCGCCTAAAAATGATGCTACTGGGGTGGAAGGTGTGGCGCAGGGCATGCCAGATGATGGAGAACCCGTCCCCATGCTCTCCGCAGATACCACTGGTTGCATTAACGGGGCAGATGTGCAGCTACAAATGATACTCAGGAACCACTGGGAACCGGGTGGGGTGGCAACAATGGGTGACATTTGGCGGGAGGGCTCTAGTATTACTTTTGAGGGGCTGCGGCAAGAAACTGGGTTGCACAAGGGCCAGTACATTACATATTATATAATGGTACAGAGGTTTAAGAGAACATGGCCTGAAACTGTGTTGGAGGAGGAACCAGATGCCACCATAGATATGATATATGACATAGCTGAAGGGGGCCATGAGATTTCCAGATTGTATGAAATGCTGATGTCTAAAGTGGGGAAGGAGGTCACGCAGTTGAGACTAGATTGGGAAACGGAAGTTGGAGCCCCGATGGATGACGGGATGTGGGAACGGGCGCAGGGGTATCATAAGAAGGTGTCTAGAAACGCGAGGCTGAAACAGATTCAACTGTACATAACGCATAGGGCATATATGACGCCTTGGAGGATATCGAGGTTTGAGAATGCAGGACGGCAAGCATGCCCCAAGTGTGATGAGGAGAACGCGGGCATGGTCCATGTGTTCTGGTCATGCCCAATCATAGAACGCTTCTGGAGGGAAGTGAAAGGGAAACTGGAAAAAAAGGGGGTCAAGATTGTAGTGGATACAGTGTGGGCCTGTCTGCTGGGGGGGTTCCCAAGACCACAGAAGCTCAGGCACGTGAGTAAACTGAGGGATCTGGCTTATGTGCTTGCAAAAAGGAAAATTGCCATGGGATGGAAGACATGCCACGTGCCAAATGTGGAGGTGTGGTGGAGAGATTTGCAAAAATGGGCGGAAGCAGAAATCATGGTATGGCAAGAAGCGAGTAGCACAGGGGGGGAGGAGGAGACTGAGTCCCTGATGGCCTGGAAGTCATTGATAGCAGAACTGTTTGGGTCAATAGATGACCCGGCGGAGCCTGTAGAAGAGGAGACCGTACCACAGGATGCGGAAACTGAATGTTTAAAGCAATAGACTCGTAAAGGGGGGTGGGATAAGGGAAGTAGTGGCTAGAAGTTAAGAAAGTGTAATGAAACTGTTGGAACATGCACTGTTTGTTTGGTTTGTATTGTTTGGTTGTGTTTATAACTCAATAGAATGTTTAAAGAAATAAAAATAAAAATAAAAACTACGCCACCTGACTGGGCAGGCGACGCCTTAAAGGTGCAGGGACGGGTAACAGAAGCTCTTTCAGTTTGTCCCACGGAACTATGGTGCACAGTCAGTTACAATGTTGGTCACAGTCGACCTCCGTGAGAATAGACTGTTTCTTGCTTTTCTGCATTTGCAGAGGCCAAAGTATTTAAACCATGTCCAGAACACATAGACGCACACAAAATATTCACTTACTATTGTTCAGGGCAAGATGGGCTCCTTCTCAGAGCCATAACATGCAGTGAAAAAAGGATGTCTAACTCGGACACAGACGCTATTAAAAGTGCGTCTCTTTTTTTTTTTTTAACTACTGCCATAAGTCTGAATGGAACTGTTCAGACGCTTAATAATCGGTTCTCACAACGACCCCCTCTCGTACCTCGCTGATGGCTGGATTTAGCGAGAAAACCTGGTTTCTGAGACCCATCAGCATCACAGGCAGTAAAACGCTGTGTTCACAACAATCGAGCTGACGGCTGACAGCCATCTTGTACACACAAAGTGGAGTAACGTTGCTGAAAATGTTGGGGGGGACAGGACATCTGAAGAAAATGTGCCCCAGCCAAATGAATGGGGACAATATGGTGTCCCATGAAAGTTGGGGGGGACAAACACCCCTGCCCCCCCCTAACATTGCTTTACTTCTCACGTCTGATGCAGATCACTGGATGAGGATTTCCCCACACCGATCGATCGGAGCTGGGTCAGTTGGGTAAACCCAGCCCTAAAGAGGATTTACTCACTCCCTCTGTCTGATACACCCGCTCTTCTCTCTGGTGGCTTGTTAACCTGTGTATGCTCCATGTTTGTCAGCGCCCTTAAGCCTTAGGGTCAGTGGTCGCTGCGCTATACAAATTTATAAATAAAATAAATAAATAAATACGTCCAGTCACAGGCCTACACTGCCTTCTGTTCAGCACACACAGCAATCCCCCTCAGAGGCTCCTGGGGGGCCCTCATTTGGGGGCGTGGCTTGTGGGAGGGGCGTGCCCCAAAATGTACACAAAAAATAGTATGGTACGCAAACAAATATAAAGATGCATGTAAGCATTTACGTACTTATGTGCGCACCTTACTATGGTGTGTGTACTCTGCAAGCCATTTTTTATAAACATAGAAATATATAAGATATTTCTATGTTTATAAAATATGGCTTGAAAAGTACTCAAAGATGGAGCAGTGATAGGCTTGAGCCAAAAGCATGTAAACAATCTTCTCTTCTGCACGGTCAGAAGCAGCCATTTGCGTTCAGCCCGTCTAACCTCAAGACGAAGAGCCCTGAGTTCATCAGAGAACCAAGGATTCGATGGACAATTACGTACCTGATTACGTTTTTTAGGGGGGGGCAGCTAAATCTGCTGCTTTCCTCAACCAATTAGTCAGTAACGATAAATTGATGGACGAACTATCATGACATTGTTTCACAAGGCTCACCAGAAGAGCAGCCCGACCAGCGGAGCACCAATTGTGCCGCAGCATTGAAAGGATAGGAACTTTAGTAGGAGGAGCAGAAATTAAAAGACGAAATGGCACCAGAAAATGGTCATACCAAACAAGTGGCTCCACCAGGAGAGTAGTGATTTGGGACTCAGAAAAGAACTCCAAATCAAGGGTATTTCCCAGAGAGTGAGTGGGCTCTGTAACAAATTGATAGAGTCCCAGATCCAATAAGGAATACAAAAAGGGACCAATAATGGGAGCAGAGGGAGGATTACATTTGATATTAAAGTCGCCCAATATGACCAATGTAGGATATTTCACCTGAGGTTTGGAACCTGGGGGCCTACAAATGATAAAGAAATGCACAGTGCAAGTAGGGGAGACAGTGACCGCAATAAGCAGGGATTCAATTTCCACAGAATGTGAGCAGGTGATCCTAAATACATTAAATGTAGATTTAAAAATGAAAGCAATATCACCACCAAGCTGGGACGCATTCCTGTCCGAACGAACAATTTCATAATTTTGTGCAAGTGCTTTTAGCAGAACAGGTGCAGAGGCAGCCCCCCCCACGTCTCTGTTAAACACATGAAATCAGGGGATCGGGCACCTCGGTTGTCATTTACAAACTGTGCATGTGCGGCTAAGGAGCAGCCATTAATTAGAATTACTTCAACTAACGAGTCAGCCGTCTTCACATAATTATTAGAGGGTACAGAATCATCATCATTCCAGTTGGCTGGATAACACACACCTGGTTGAGCTAGATCTAAAATCTCCTTATGAGCTAGACATGTTGTTTTTACCCCGTTGAGTACGTACTGCACGCGGACGAGCACAGACAGGGTTAACTTTGGCGCAACTTCAGCGTGCAAGGCTCTAGCCCGCTGCGCTCGTCCGCAGGGCTTCCAGACACATCCTGTGTATTACAGTAGCCTGGGCCCTGCCACTGCAAGACAGTGAAGAGAGACTGCCGGACAGCTACTGAATGGAGGTCAGAAAACAAACACGTCTCCTTCCAGGCACGAGACCCTGGGAGGCAAGTGAGGAAGCCAGGCACCTTTCAGCTGCAACTGACTAGCTGCAAGGAGAACAAGACAGAATTAAAATAAATAATGAAAGAAAAACCGTGACACTATTTTAATAAAAGCACAGGCGTCCAGTCAACAGCCGAATCGCATAGCGATTAAAAAGACAATCAACAAGAAAATTGACAAATTAAAATAAGAAAAGTCGGGGTAGTGCCAGGGCCCTCCCACTGCACGGTGGGCCACAGCACAGTGGGTACCCAGAACCGCAGAACACCCCACAGTGGGGAGCCCAATCAGCCAGATTTTACCCACAAGGGTGGACTAACCAAACAATGGGATACTACCAGCAGGCAAAGGGGTACTCGCAGAGGGACTGGGGTCTGGGTACAGAGGGGCAGTGCCTAGTTTTTTACAGCCATGTTTTCTTTGTGGCCTCCATGGGGATTTGCACGAATGGGACCCTATGGGCAACAGCTCCATTATAATCCTGGGGGTGACAGGCAGGGGACCAACCAACACAGCAGCAGGCATTAGCACAGCAGCAGATGGCACCCACCAACTTGCAGCCCCAACAACCCCCACCCCAGCAAGGATAGACGTTTGCCCAAGCAGGGCCGGTAGGGATCACAGGACTGCCCACAAACCCATTGCAAGCTCCCACGCAGACACACCCACAGAGGGACAGAACCCTGCTGAGCCCGAATGTAGTACCCCACTACACAGGAGTAAAAGTTCTGGGAGGGAATCCCTTTCCGTTCCCACAGAATATGATGCCCAATAGAAGTGCCCACAGAAAGTGCTTACGTGTCCAGTCCTTGCAGTGAAGATAGGACAGAAAGATGTCTCCTTCTTGATAGATAAGGGGGCTGACAAATCTTTCATAAAGGAAGGTGGGTTCGGCTGTCAAATAAAGTTATGGACACACAGGGCTTCTCTGGGGCTATTGTCACGGTTCCAGTTACACAAGATTTGCCATTAACAATAGACAAACAACACCTTGTAGTGCCTCTATCGTGCACCAAAGATAATCCCATTAACATACTGGGGAGGGACTTGCTAAGTAAGCTAAATGCAACTATTTCCTTCTCTGAAAAAGGTATGGTGTGCTCCACACTTGGCATGTATCCAGCAAGGGTGGCATCCATTGTACAGGCCTACTATGTGTTCGGCCTTGCTCAGAGTTTGTCTTTGGGTTCTGTCTTTTATTTGTGTGAGGAGAGCTAATTGGTATCAGTTGTATGCATTTAGAATGAAGTGCCTCACTTTGCCTGACCCGATTTGCGGGACATGGCCAGTACGATGTGTGAAAGTTAATGTTGTTACTCTGTCACCCTCTTCCTCGGCCCAGTGTTTGTGTAAAAAGGGGGGGTCACCTTGGAGCATCCTAAAACAAAGGATGGGTTGGATAGACAAAATAGGGAGGAATACTGCGTCTCGATGTCCGCTGTCTCACCGCCATTCCCTGAAGACCCCTCACCCAGGTGATCTTCCCACACTGGTCCACACCCAGGAACTAGATCCAAAAGCGATGGCTGTATCCTGGCCACCTGGATGACAAGTCCCCGAGAACTAGCAGTGAGACACCCTTTGGTTTATCATATACCTGAACAAAAGTGAAGAGTGCATTCGAGGAAATTGTCCTCGTACAAGTGGCGGAAATAAGCCCACTGACCAACAGAGAAGGGTCTGGGACCTGAAGAAAAGTGAAGAGTGCATCCGGGGAAATATTCCTTGTACCAGTGGTGACGATAAGCCCCGTGAGCACCAGAGAAGGGTGTAGGACCCGAACAAAATCAAAGAGTGCATCTGAGGAAATCGTCTTTGTACAAGTGGCAGAAATAAGCCCACTGACCACCAGAGAAGGGTCTGGGACCCAAACAAAATCAAAGAGTGCATCCGACGAAATCTTCCTCGTACCAGTTGAGGAGATAAGCCCACTGGCCACCAGAGAAGGGTCTGGGACCAAAAGAAAACCGAAGAGTGCATCTGTGGAAATCTTCCTCGTACCAGTGGCAATGATAAGCCCACTGACCACCAGAGAAGGGTCTGGGACCCCGATATAAGTAGGACTTGGGACTTTGCACGTTCAGTGAAAGAATACCAAGATACTCCCACATGCACCAGGCCCTTGAACCCCATGTGGCCGCATGGGATTCTTTGTTCCCAGGGCCTCTCCAATATGGCCACCGGTATACCAGACTGGCTGAACACCTCTCCACGACCTGCCTTCATCGAGTTGCAGGATTGGCTGAATAACCACCTATCACAAGAAGCCCAGGTAGCCGGCCCCTTTCCACAGGCCTCCTTCTAAGGGCAGGTTCTCCCCTGTCTGGCCCTGTCTGGGCCTGGGAGATCCCTTCTGCCCTCACACCTAGCAGCTCACCTCCTTACGGCTTCTCACACCGCTGCTGTTCATCTGCCAGAGTGAAGCACCTGCGTGCTGTCTCACCGCCACGTCACTAGGCTGCTGGAGCACCTCCATCTCAGTCACACAAGGTAAATCCAGAGGGCCTTTGGTAACTTTTGTCCACACCGTGTGGTGATCCTGCCCTCCTTGAGACCCTCTACCGTCTTTCTACCTGGCTGGGTTGACTCTCTATTTTGACTCTCATTTATATCTTGTAACTTCAAATGCAGAAAAAGCAAGTTTTGACATAATTCAATGTGTCTATCTATACTGCACCTTAGTGCCTTTAAAATATTTGCACTGAGTTGTGTCTTGACCCTCTGTGCACCTGTGTTCTTCGCAAATGGTATGGTTGCATCTAGCCTGCTTTCCCCATCCATGTACTCATATGTCCTGATCTATAGCTGATCCTAGCTGTGCTTCCATTTATTCAGCCGTACGCTTTCAACCTGTGCATTAATTTATCGTGAAAATAAGTTGCTCCTTGCTGTGCTTTCCACCTGCGCACTATGTCCTTAACAAAATTAATGCCTGATGTAGCCCCACCCGCAACATGAGGTGAGCGTTTGCCAGTCTGTACCCTTGCACCTATTTTGTCCTTATGATGTATGCATGCTTGATGTAGCCCCCATAACACGAGGTGAGGCTTTGCCAGTCTGTATACTTGCACCTAGTTTGTCCTTATGATGTATGCATGCTTGATGTAGCCCCGCATAACATGAGGTGAGGATTTGCCAGCCTGTATACTTGCACCTATTTTGTCCTTATGATGTATGCATGTTTGATGTAGCCCTCCATAACATGAGGTGAGGCTTTGCTAGTCTATAAACTTGCATCTATTTTGTCCTTATGATGTATGCATGCTTTATGTAGCCCCGCATAACATGAGGTGAGGATTTTCCAGTCTATAAACTTGCACCTATTTTGTCCTTATGATGTAGGCATGCTTGATGTAGCCCCGCATAACATGAGGTGAGGATTTGCCAGTCTGTATACTTGCACCTATTTTGTCCTTATGATGTATGCATGTTTGATGTAGCCCCCTCAACATGAGGTGAGGCTTTGCCAGTCTGTATACTCGCACCTATTTTGTCCTTATGATGTATGCATGCTTGATGTAGCCCCCCATAACATGAGGTGAGGCTTTGCTAGTCTATAAACTTGCACCTATTTTGTCCTTATGATGTAGGCATGCTTGATGTAGCCCCGCATAACATGAGGTGAGGATTTGCCAGTCTGTATGCTTGCACCTATTTTGTCCTTATGATGTATGCATGTTTGATGTAGCCCCCTCAACATGAGGTGAGGCTTTGCCAGTCTGTATACTCGCACCTATTTTGTCCTTATGATGTATGCATGCTTGATGTAGCCCCCCGTAATGTGAGGTGAGGATTTTCCAGTCTGTATACTTGCACCTACTTATCCTTATGATGTATGTATGCTTGATGTAGCCCCCTCAACATGAGGTGAGGCTTTGCTAGTCTATAAACTTGCACCTATTTTGTCCTTATGATGTATGCATGCTTGATGTAGCCCTCCATGATGTGAGGTGAGGCTTTGCTAGTCTGTATACTCGCACCTATTTTGTCCTTACGATGTATGCATGCTTGATGTAGCCCCCGTAACATGAGGTGAGGTCTTGCCAGTCTGTATACTTGCACCTACTTTGTCCTTATGATGTATGCATGCTTGATATAACCCCCGGTAACATGAGGTGAGGCTTTGCCAGAATGTATCCTTGAACCTATTCTGTCCTTATGATGTATGCATGCTTGATGTAGCCCCGCATAACATGAGGTGAGGATTTTCCAGTCTGTATACTTGCACCTACTTATCCTTATGGTGTATGCATGCTTGATGTAGCCCCCTCAACATGTGGTGAGGCTTTGCTAGTCTATAAACTTGCACCTATTTTGTCCTTATGATGTATGCATGCTTGATGTAGCCCTCCATGATGTGAGGTGAGGCTTTGCTAGTCTGTATACTCGCACCTATTTTGTCCTTACGATGTATGCATGCTTGATGTAGCCCCCGTAACATGAGGTGAGGCCTTGCCAGTCTGTATACTTGCACCTACTTTGTCCTTATGATGTATGCATGCATGATATAGCCCCCGGTAACATGAGGTGAGGCTTTGCCAGAATGTATCCTTGAACCTATTCTGTCCTTATGATGTATGCATGCTTGATGTAGCCCCCCATAACAGGAGGTGAGGCTTTTCCAGTCTGTATACCGGCACCTATTTTGTCCTTATGATGTATGCATTGTAACGCTCACCTGATTCCCGTAGAGGCGCCGGTCTTGACTGGGCGTATACTGCATCTGCAAAGGTGATGTGGAACACACGGCTGGCTCTTTGGGCTGGACCTCTGTGCACTGTATGTCTGACTTGAAGGGTAAGATGTCTGCAGATAGAAAATATGGGATTAAGGAACTGGGTTATTGAATGTCTCTCTCTTCTTCCCTTTCTCTTCTCCTGTAGAACCCCAAAGGTTAACGCTCTCACCTTAGGTAAGTGAACGCCGTGCTCTCCATCTGCCTCGGGGCAGGGTGCTGTAACAAGTTTTCTTCACTGGATAAGGGGAGCAGGCCTCGACTTCAGAGGACTGCTGTCCGTCGTTTACTGCACGAACGGTAAGTTTCGAGTAATTCTAATGTTTTTAAAGTCTTTAGTAATGATGTTTCTTGTTTTGCAGGGTTCCGGCGATGGCGGATGACGGGCTGAAGTGAGTTGAAGATGGAGCCCGTGTGATGAATAGAAGCGCCTGGAAGCACGTAAGTAAGCGCTTATTGCCTGCTTCACGATGCGCTCTAACTGTCTTTTTATTTTGCAGGTACAAGTTCGGAGCGGCTGCAGGGTGCCGGAATACCCACTGGGTTAGATGTGGAATGGAGTAATGGCACGTGAGTATTAAAGTTCCCCAATGTCTTTAAACGCACCTTGTTTTGTCTTTCAGATGTGGGATGCAGCGCCGAAGGCCTCCGGAGCGTGCGAAGAGTTGGTAAGCTTTTGTCTTTCAGATGCCGGAATACAGTGTGAAGACCTCCGGAGCGCACGAAGAGTAGGTAAGCCTTTGTCTTTCAGATGCCGGAATGCAGCGCGAGGCGTTGGTGACAGCCGATGGACCAGGTAAGTGAAGAGCTGTCACTGAAGACCGTAATGCTAACCTGTTCTTTCTTGTCTTTATAGGTGTTGCTGAAGACTGGATTCAGGATGGTAAGCCTTTTTCCTTAGGCCCAGGATCAGATGCAGAAGACACGATGAGCGTTCTGCTGCAGAGGATGCAGAATAACGCAAAGCAAGATTCATCCATCGGGTGTGGTTTAAATAGCCTCCTGTAGTGCTTAGGTGTCTCCTTCCACAGCCACGCCTAGGTAAGAAAAGAGTTCCTGCTTTCCAGAAGAGTTCCAGTGTTCTGAATCTAGGGAGTGGCTCCTGCCCCACCCAACAGGAAAAGTAGTTCCAAACAGAAGAGGATCAGAGGCTCAACTGGCAGGCAAGTAAGCAGCATGGTCTGCTGCAGGTAAGTCCACCCAAGCATTATGAGCCCGGCGCTTCCAGCGCTGGGACTGGGCATATTTATGAGCCTGGTGCCACTGGCGCGAGGACTGGGTCCAAAAGGTCCCAATTGGGACTGGTTGGCACTCGGAACCTGGGTTATGGATCTGCTTCCAAGGGAGTTGGGAAAACCCTGACCTTTTGGAAGCAGAGATCATGACAGTACCCCCCCTCAAGGCCCCTCCCAAACCGGGCTTCTCCGGGGGTTTTGGCTTGTCAGGAAATGTTCGGTGAAATCTTTTGATTAGGCGAGGAGCGTGGACATATTCAGCAGGTTCCCAGGATCTCTCTTGGGGGCCGTAGCCTTTCCAGTCAATTAGGTAAAATAGTTTAGATTTGGAGATCTTGGAGTCCAGAATGCTTTTGACTTCAAACTCGAGTTCTCCATCAACTAGGATAGGTTTTGGAGATTTAGTTAGTCGGGTTTGAGGTTGCACGGGTTTTAATAGAGAGACGTGGAAGACCGGATGTAACTTCATATGCGGGGGCAAGTCCAACTTGACCGCTACTGGGTTTACTATGGTAGTGATGGAATAGGGACCAAGGTATCTTGGGTTGAATGTGCGTGGCCCTTTTAGAGGTAGATATTTGGTGGATAACCAGACTTGATCCCCTACTTGCTATTGAGGGGCTTCCTTCCGATGTTGATCTGCTCCTTTCTTGTATTGTTCTTTAGCCCTTTGAAGGTGAGAAACAGCTTCCTTAAAGGCTTGGGTGATTGTACAATGCAGGTAGTCTACTGCTGGTGTTTCAAGATCTTGGAGGGGATCCAACTCCGAGGTTCGAGGGTGACTGCCGTACAAAAGAAAAAATGGGGTTTTCCCAGTTCCCGAATGGACAGAGTTATTGTAGGCATATACGGCTATCCAAAGGATGTCTTTCCAAGTTTTTTCAGTTTGTTGCAGCATGCAGCGTAAATACTGTTCCAGAGTTTGATTGGTCCTCTCGGTTTGTCCGTCGGTCTGAGGGTGGTGACTGGTCGATAGTCTCACATCAATTTGAGCCGACCGACAGCAACTTCGCCAAAAATGAGAAATAAATTGACTACCTCGATCCGAAATTAGAACCGAAGGAAAACCGTGCAGTCGGACGATGTTTTCGAGAAATTCTCGGGCCAGAGTTGCTGCTGTTGTCAAGCCTTTGAGCGGAATGAAATGCGCCATCTTGGAGAATAAGTCCACGATTACTAGAATCGTATTGTATCCAGAGCATGGAGGTAGATCGGTGATGAAGTCCATAGAAAGAGTATGCCAAGGGCGAGGTGGGATGTCAATAGGGCGTAAGAGGCCTGCTGGTCTTTCCTTTTGACTCTTGTTTTGGGCGCATACTCCACAGGACATTATAAAGTCTCTGATATCTTTTTTCCAAGACAGCCACCAGAAGTAGCGCTTGATCTTTTCTGAGGTCTTGGCCATACCGGGATGTCCTTCCATTAAAGAATCGTGATAACAAGAGATTACTTTTTTCTGTAAATCTGTGCTGGGTAGGTATAATCGTTCTTGGAAATACAATAAGTTGTCCTTTACTGCAAAGTCCTTTCCCTGCAGATGGCAATTCTGTATGTCTGCTGGAGTTACAAGTTGCCTGGCCTTATCCTTAACTTCCTATATGGATTCCGTGGCGATTACACCCAGAATTCTTTGTTCGGGAATGATTGGTACAGGTTTAGGGTTGAGCAAGTGTTCTTCCACTCCCATCCGAGAAAGGGCATCAGCTTTACCGTTCTTTGTACGAGGTCGATAGGTAATTATGAAGTCAAACTCGGCAAAGAATAATGCCCAACGGAGTTGTCTAGAGGATTGGGCTTTTGCGGTTTTCAAATATTGCAGGTTTTGGTGATCCGTAATCACAGTAACGGTGTGTCGGGCCCCCAGCAGATAATGCCGCCAAGCCTTAAAGGCAGACTTGATAGCCAGAAGTTCCTTGTCAGTAATCGTGTAATTGATTTCAGGAGGCGAGAATTTGCGGGACCAAAATGCCACGGGATGCAACTGATTGGTTACCGGGTCCTTTTGTGATAGAACTGCCCCCATGGCAAGGCTTGAAGCATCAGTTTCCACGATGTAGGGGAGTTCGGGGCGAGGGTGTTTTAAGATTGGTGCAGAGATAAATTTAGTCTTCAAATCCTGGAAAGCTTGTTCCGCCTCGGTAGACCATTCAAAACGTTTGTTTTTCTTTAACAAGGCAGTGATGGGCTGGACTATTCGAGAGAATTCGGGGATAAACCTGCGGTAAAAGTTAGCGAAGCCTAACATGCTTTGCACACCTTTTACGGAGGATGGTGATGGCCATTTGAGAACTGTATCGACCTTCTTTGAATCCATACGCACTCCGCCAGGTGATAATATGAATCCCAAGAATTCAACTTCAGTCACGTTGAAAACACATTTTTCCAACTTAGCGAAAAGTTTGTGTTGACGCAATCTTTCGAGGACCATTTTCACGTGTTTCCGATGTTCAGATTCCGATGAAGAATAAACGAGGATGTCGTCAATGTAAACAACAACACACACATCTATGAGCTCTCTGAGGACATCGTTCATAAAATATTGAAAGGCGGCCGGGGCATTGCAAAGTCCGAAGGGCATGACCTGATATTCAAATAGTCCATACTTGGTGCGGAAGGCCGTCTTCCATTCATCGCCCTCTTTTACTCGTACCAAGTGGTAAGCTCCTCTAAGATCCAGCTTTGTATATATGCATGCTTTTCTGACTTGGTCCAGGAGTTCAGGGATCAAAGGTAACGGATATCTATTCTTAACAGTGATCTGGTTCAGGGAGCGATAATCTATACAAGTTCTAAGGTCTCCTTCCTTTTTTGGAACGAAGAACAAAGCTGAAGAAGCAGGGGACTTGGAAGGACGAATAAACCCATTTGCCAGGTATTGATCCAGGTATTGTCGAAGGTGAAGGTTCTCAGGCTCGGTGAGGGCATAAATTCTACTACAAGGAGGAGTAGATCCAGGTATCAGGTCTATCTGGCAGTCATAAGACCTATGAGGAGGTAGAGAGTTAGCCTGATCCTTCCGGAAAACATCTTGGTATTCTAGGTATTCGGGAAGTAACTGGGGAGTCTCTGAAGAAATTGCTGCCAGTGCAACACCAGGTGGAGGGTGACAAGTAGAGACACATTCTGGAAACTGGACCGTTCTTGCTCGCCAATCGATCAGAGGATTGTGTTTCTCTAACCAAGGTATTCCTAGAATAATCTGAAACTGAGGGGCCTTTATCACATCGAACACGATCTTCTCATGGTGTCCATCTTGACTTACTAGCGTCACCTCTTGAGTGGTATGCGTTACTGGCCCGGAGGCTATCTCCGTACCATCCACCGTAGTAATGACGTCCTTTACAGCCTAGGGACAAAGAGTTAGATTCATCCTCAAAACCATTTCATGATCCACATAATTGCCGATGGCACCGCTGTCGACGTAAGCTTCAATTGCATGTAATTGATCCGGATTATCAGGGCTAATGAGGACCATAGGTATCACGAAATGCGAGGTCACGGAACTGGTTTTCACGCTCGGCAAGAGGACCTCTATTCTTGTCGGGCGAGGTTGTTTCCCTGCTCAGAGTTTGTAACTTTGGTAACTGCAGCTCCTACTGCCTTCTTGGCAGGTTTCACCGGACAGTCTCGAAGAAAGTGCCCTGAGTTTCCGCAATAGAGGCATAATTGAAACTGTTTTCTCCTTTCCTGCTCCTTTTGTGTTAGAGGACCTTTCATACCCCCTATTTGCATGGGTTCCCCGGAGTCTACTCCTTTGGAAGGAGTTGGCGGTTTGGAAAATATTCGAGCATCAAACTTGGAACGATCGGCCATCCTGTTCTGCAGTCTGTGATCTATTTGAACGACTAAGTCTATATAGTCCGAACAATCTTGTGGGGGATTCACTACTTGGGCTAACACATCTTTGAGCTCTCCACGTAGACCTCTATAAAACAGCGTAATCCTTTTGTCCTCAGGCCATTGAGTTTCCACTATCAGTCTGTTGAAAGACGCAATATAAGCCAAAAGGTCTTGATTACCTTGTCGCAACGAAAGAAGCTCATTGTCCAAGGCCTGCCCTTGTGAATGTCTTGCGAACAGTTTTTCCATACTGAGCTGAAAAGCTTGAAAATCATGGAGGACCGGATCATCTTGATTTACTAGAGGGATCGACCAGTCTGCCGCATTGCCACTAAGGTACGAAAGCACGAAAGCTACTTTAGCTTGATCAGTTGGAAAGGCTGCTGGCCGGCATAAGAAATGCAACCGGCACTGATTGATAAATACTGCAAACCTCTTTGGGTCACCAGAAAATCGTTCGGGCGGAGCCAGAGGTGCATTCCCAGGTAGGTTGATCTGCACTGGATTCATAGAGGATGTAGAAGGAAGATTTTCCCCAGATGCCGGTAACGGGGTCTGTCCGGCTTGTGACTGTAGCAATTGTCTAGCGAGATCATCTGTTCGCTCCTTGGAAATAATCAGTTCCCTTCTTAGAGCGTTTGTTTCCTGACGGGCTGCATGCACTTCTGCCCTTAGTTCCCCAAGTAACTGGGCTAGCTGGTCGGTATCCGAGGTTTCCATAGCGCCTGGACGGGAGTTTTGTGGTAGGCTTTGCGTTCTGTAACGCTCACCTGATTCCCGTAGAGGCGCCGGTCTTGACTGGGCGTGTACCGTATCTGCAAAGGTGATGTGGAACACACGGCTGGCTCTTTGGGCTGGACCTCTGTGCACTGTATGTCTGACTTGAAGGGTAAGATGTCTGCAGATAGAAAATATGGGATTAAGGAACTGGGTTATTGAATGTCTCTCTCTTCTTCCCTTTCTCTTCTCCTGTAGAACCCCAAAGGTTAACGCTCTCACCTTAGGTAAGTGAACGCCGTGCTCTCCATCTGCCTCGGGGCAGGGTGCTGTAACCAGTTTTCTTCACTGGATAAGGGGAGCAGGCCTCTTGACTTCAGAGGACTGCTGTCCGTCGTTTACTGCACGAACGGTAAGTTTCGAGTAATTCTAATGTCTTTAAAGTCTTTAGTAATGATGTTTCTTGTTTTGCAGGGTTCCGGCGATGGCGGATGACGGGCTGAAGTGAGTTGAAGATGGAGCCCGTGTGATGAATAGAAGCGCCTGGAAGCATGTAAGTAAGCGCTTGTTGCCTGCTTCACGATGCGCTCTAACTGTCTTTTTATTTTGCAGGTACAAGTTCGGAGCGGCTGCAGGGTGCCGGAATACCCACTGGGTTAGATGTGGAATGGAGTAATGGCATGTGAGTATTAAAGTTCCCCAATGTCTTTAAACGCACCTTGTTTTGTCTTTCAGATGCGGGATGCAGCGCCGAAGGCCTCCGGAGCGTGCGAAGAGTTGGTAAGCTTTTGTCTTTCAGATGCCGGAATGCAGTGTGAAGACCTCCGGAGCGCACGAAGAGTAGGTAAGCCTTTGTCTTTCAGATGCCGGAATGCAGCGCGAGGCGTTGGTGAGAGCCGATGGACCAGGTAAGTGAAGAGCTGTCACTGAAGACCGTAATGCTAACCTGTTCTTTCTTGTCTTTATAGGTGTTGCTGAAGACTGGATTCAGGATGGTAAGCCTTTTTCCTTAGGCCCAGGATCAGATGCAGAAGACACGATGAGCGTTCTGCTGCAGAGGATGCAGAATAACGCAAAGCAAGATTCATCCATCGGGTGTGGTTTAAATAGCCTCCTGTAGTGCTTAGGTGTCTCCTTCCACAGCCACGCCTAGGTAAGAAAAGAGTTCCTGCTTTCCAGAAGAGTTCCAGTGTTCTGAATCTAGGGAGTGGCTCCTGCCCCACCCAACAGGAAAAGTAGTTCCAAACAGAAGAGGATCAGAGGCTCAACTGGCAGGCAAGTAAGCAGCATGGTCTGCTGCAGGTAAGTCCACCCAAGCATTATGAGCCCGGCGCTTCCAGCGCTGGGACTGGGCATATTTATGAGCCTGGTGCCACTGGCGCCAGGACTGGGTCCAAAAGGTCCCAATTGGGACTGGTTGGCACTCAGAACCTGGGTTATGGATCTGCTTCCAAGGGAGTTGGGAAAACCCTGACCTTTTGGAAGCAGAGATCATGACATGCATGCTTGATGTAGCTCCCCATAATGTGAGGTGAGCGTTTGCCAGTCTGCATACTTGCACCTATTTTGTCCTTATGATGTATGCATGCTTGATGTAGCCCTCCATAACACGAGGTGAGGCTTTGCTAGTCTGTACACTTGCACCTATTTTGTCCTATTGATGTATGCATGCTTGATGTAGCCCCGTAACATGAGTTGAGGCCTTGCCAGTCTGTATACTTGCACCTACTTTGTCCTTATGATGTATGCATGCTTGAGGTAGCCCCCCATAATGTGAGGTGAGACTTTGCCAGTCTGTATACTTGCACCTATTTTGTCCTTATGATGTATGCATGTTTGATGTAACCCCCCTCAACATGAGGTGAGGCTTTGCCAGTCTGTATCCTTGCACCTATCTCCCTAACATGAGGTGGGGCTTTGCCAGTCTGCATACTTGCACCTATTTTGTCCTTATGATGTATGCAGGCTTGAGGTAGCCCCCTGTAACATGAAGTGAGGCATGTCAGAATAAGCTTCCACCAACCACCACTATGCTGTAACCCTAATGCATGTTCTTGTACCTATGAACTGTAACAAGCACTTAGTGTAACTAGCGCCTAGGTGCCTTAGGGCTTTGCATGCAGAAATAAATGCCCAAATCATAATAATAAAATAAAATAGATAATAAATAAAACCCAAGTTGTACAAGAACTCTCAAACACCAGGCGAAGGGAGTCATTCTCCTGGTGAAAAAATTGAATCCTTTCAAGTACGCTCAAGAGATGCGAGGCAAAGGGGGGTCATTCCTCCTGGCCTTGCTTTGAACAGTATTGGAAAGTGTAGGCCAGTACCAGGCGAAGGAAGCCCTTTTACTGGTCCAGAGGGTTAACTGTGCAAAGTGCTAGAACTACCAGCCAGGAGAAGGGAGTCATTCGCCCTGGCATTTGTTTACAAGAAGACATTTTGGGAACACTAGTCATACACCAGGAGATGGGAGTCATTCTCCTGGAGAAGGAACTTTATGTTCGATTGCTAAAAGCTAGGGGAAGGGAGCCATTCCCCCCCGACACCTTGTTGCAAGAGACCATTTTTGGGAACGCCACCCATAAACCAGGAGATGGGAGTCATTCTCCTGGAGAAGGAACTTTCTGTTCGATTGCTACAAGCTTGGGAAAGGGAGCCATTCCCCCCAACACCTTGTTGCAAGAGGCTTGGGGAAGGGAGCCATTCCCCCTGACACCTTGTTGCAAGAGGCTTGGGGAAGGGAGCCATTCCCCCCGACACCTTGTTGCAAGAGGCTTGGGGAAGGGAGCCATTCCCCCAACACCTTGTTTCAAGAGGCTTGGGAAAGGGAGCCATTCCCCCCGACACCTTGTTGCAAGAGAACATTTTTGGGAACGCCACCCATATACCAGGAGAAGGAACTTTTTGTGGGTTTATATTTGTTTTTGGGTGTATTGTAACGATAGGAGTAGTTTGTGACACGGCGGCGGACTTTCATTTGGACGGATCCTTTATTATTAGTTTGAGGCAGGGAAACCCCTCGTAGAGATAGGGCTATTGAGGGTTTATTTTATATCAATACAAGTCTATAGCAACAAACATGCCACGCTTGTATCAGCTTCCTTCTTTGACACCCTTACAATGGCCAATGGCCACCCACTCCCTAAAACTCAACCCATCCAAAAAGGAATACCTCATCTACCCGCCACCCATCCCCGAAGAACAGATCTGCCCTCACCTCCTGGATCAAGGAACTCCCTACTGACAACCCACACCTATCCCACTCTGCACCCACCAAGCCCCTAGCAACCTGCCATTCCCCGCCTTTCCTTCGCCTGCGGGCTATCGGCGCATTATAAACAAACACATAACATAACATAACACCACTTAGCTGCCATCACCAAAACATGCAACCTACAGCTATACTGCCTACTCGCGATATGATACATCCTTCCCCTTGAGGGGATCCATATTGCAGGTAAGGTATTAGTTCTCTCCAAGCTGGACTACGGAAACTCAATCCTCGCTGGACTACCGAAACAACACCCTAGACCCACCCGCAAGCCATACAGAATGCAGCAGCAAGACTCTTTCTACACCTACCCAAATACGAAGACCTCACCCCCGCTCATAATTCAGCTCTTCTGGCTCCCGATATCCCAACAAATTGCTTTTAAAGGAGCCTGCATCTTATACAAGACAATACGCCTCAAAACCCCACACGCCCTTCACAACAAACTGAAACAATTCCCCCACACAAACACTAGGCACTCCAACAACACCAATCTCCTACACATTCCACTCTGCAAGACTACTTGCACGCAAAACCAAGCCTTTACCCATTTGGTAGCAAAAACCGGGAATGCCCTCCCACTCCGCATCCGTACTAGGCCTTCCATCATCACCTTCCGCAAATGCCTGAAACCTACCTCTTTCCCCACACCTAGTCCAACCAGACCACCCCTTCCATCTTTTCTCCATCCTAATCTTGCTATCCTAATTAGGGGGCATGGCCTGAGTAAAACACCTACCCGTACTTTACCCCCGACCCCCTCTCGATTCTGCCTCCCACTTAAAGCTCTGCCAGGAATAAGTTGGGGTGATGAGGAACCGCCACATAAACCACTGGGCCATCATCCACTAGCTCAGGTGGCATCCTGCCCTTTTGATCACCCCGATAGACGTCCCCAGAGATAGGCAATAGGAACCATGGTATGAGTGCATAAGGAAGCAGTTAGTTATCTTTAACAGTTACATCCACCATTAGTAATTTAAAGTGCATGCTGCTGCGAGCAGCCCCTTTAACAAGTTATACCAATCACAAACTTAAATCACAAAATACCACAACAGATCCTGCTTTTATGCAGACATCTAATCTAAAACTGAACCTTTGTATAGAGTGTGGACATTTGTGAAAAATGTAGGTGTAGCCTCCTTCTCGGCCTATTATAGTGTGAAACCTCTAGCTGAATAATTTCGAAGCCTATGGTACGTATGCTTCACACCACCAGTGTGGACACAGGCCGCAGGCACGGCCAAGCAACCATGCACCTTAGAATGCTGCTATGGCTATGCACATCTGGTCTAGCAACGCATATAGCTGTCCAGACTGAAACACATGGGCGTAATTTTAGGAGGGGGCGGGGGTGTTTGTCCCCCCCAACTTTCATTACACACTATTTTGTCCCCATTCATTTGAATAGAACACCTTTTCTTCAGAGGTCATGTCCCCCCCAACATTTTCAGCAAGGTTTCTCCACTGCTGAAACACCCAACGTACCTCAACACCTCTGCCACTAGCATACAGCGACTACCACCCGAAAGGAACTCAGTGTAGCTGGCCACACATCGACTCTCTCAACTATAGCAATCTATCCCAAACCACCAACAGCACCCATCCACGTGCCTGGCCTCTCTTTGGGCTGCTTAGTCGAGCCTAGCCAGCCACCCAAGTCCTAGACCGGCAAAATGCACACAGGCATATCCTAAGCTAAACCCTTTAGAATTCTCCAGCACATTGACTACGGTCACCGAGGGCGTTCCTACCAAAAAAAGCGCATTGAGGCCACACAAGTGGGGAAAGAGAGCTATATAAATAACCAAATACAATACAATACTTGTATAGGCTAAAATTGCAAACCAATTAGGTACTTTTACAGTAGTTTGCTGTAGGTTTGTGCTTTACTGAAGGACACAGCCAACATTCAAGCACACTATTCAGATTACACACGCTGACTGGTGTTTCTTTAGGGGGTTTGCACGGCCCATGAGCTGCTTCCAGGCCACGTGCCTGGCGCGTGCTGGAACATGTTCCATGTCACGTGACGTCGACACCCTGGGGACTGCTTGTAAAGCTTTTGAAAATCTTGTTTTTCACAATTCCAGCTGTACTTAATGTACAGTTGCTATTTTACCAATTTAAAACCAATTGTAAAGTATCCTTTCTATTAAATCTTTGCGCACATCACGTCTGCTCCAATACTGACATTAATGTACCGGTTTCCTGTGCTACGAAGCCTAAAATACCGTATCAAGCACCCACAATGCCACCATTGTGGCTTTTTCAAGTATGCATTGTGTACCATAGAACAGGTTTATGGTGGAGAGTAGATTGATGTGTGCAGCGGCGGCGTCAGGGCTTTTCAACCATGTCATTTGAAAGGGGCCTCGTGCCTCTGTCGGGCCCCAGCAAATGGCCCAATTTTGCAGTCGGTATTCTTATAACACTGCAACCTTTCCCTTTCATTCTGGACTTGAAATAACCTCGGCTTCTACGGTACATTTTTTCTCCACATTAGCCCCTTGCTGACAAAGATTAATCATGAAACGGCCAGAGAGCAGGGAGCAGAAACACTAAGCGTCCTTCTCAGGCGACTTTTCTTCAGGGGCGGTGCCAGCCTCAAAGGTTTGGGGGAGGGGCGGCTGAATGGCAGTTTTGAAAGCTGGCAGTGAGTGGCGCCATTAAACCCTTTCCGCTGGCGACTTTCGACCTTCCTCTGAGCTCAGGAGGCTGAATTGATATCACGCCCTCCCCCATTTGCCCATTAGAGGCAACTTTCACCTCTATACAGAGGCTATTTCCTTTCACAAAGATACTAATCAGTGACGCAGTTAAGCCCCCGGCTTCTTCATGAGGGGTCTATTGCTATTGCCCGGGCAGGCCTTTGTTTGACACTCTAGTTTTGCATTAATGACGATTTAAACGTAGGCAAATACACCGCCTCTCCGAGAAGAGACAGGCTCTTGCTGTTAGAGCCACAGGTTGGGCGTCACAGCAGAATGATACATTCTGCCTCAACCTGGAGGAGGCGCCACCCATGCTGTCAGTGTTTCAGCTCCATGCTGGCTGGCAGTCTAGTGATAATCGACGGCTATTAACCCCCTTGTCTCCACTATAATGTATGCAGCCCAGGGGTGCTCAGACAGGGACCCCAACAGTCAGTGTTGAAATGGGCCCCCAGAGCTTCTTCACCCCGCCCTGGATTTGTGGTTAGGGACAGGGTAGGACATGCTCGGAAAACCAACTGGTAATCTGTATTACTCACATTCCTACTCTTCCTCGTCCCAGTACTTATCTTTGAGTACGTTTCATGCTCACAGGAGCTCCTTTTTCAAGCTGACCTCCTCGGGCCCCTTCCAGGAGGTAGAACCTCCCACTGACAGTAAATCCAAAGCCAAGTCATGGGTAACTTCCACCCACGAGCGGGATGGAAGGGTAGTCCGTACTGGGACAAGGAAGAGCAGAGGTGTAGCCAGGATTGCCTAATAAGTGTGGCCTGAAGCCAATGTAGTTGGGCTCACCGCAGGGACATTAACATCTGTAAATGCCCACTAAGCACTGCTGAGTGGGCCTTTACAGATTTTGGGTGGGTCTTGCCCACTTAGGCCCTAACCTGTCTACGCCTATGAGGAAGAGTAGGACTAGGAGTATTGAAGATTACCGGTAAAATATCCAAGCATTACCTCTATGTCCCTCTTCCTCTCACCAGTACTTACTTTTGGGTCTCACCAACGCTGAAACAGGAAGGATGCCCATGCATACCAAAAAAGACAGACACCAGGATCCATGTGAAACCCACCCAACATCAATTTATTCAAGGAACAGAATAAAGGAAGCAGGAAGACCCAGAGCCCTGTCACTGCATCGACCAGAAACAGCTCTCAGAGCTCCTACGCCAAAGGAAGTGGAACGGAGCCCCTCCATGTTGAGTCGTTAATAACGAATTAAGGTGTTAGGCGTAGCCCAGGTGGCCGCCCGGCAAATGTCCAGCAACGGCATCACCCGTAAATTAGCCCAGGAGACGGCCACTCCCATAGAGGACTAACCCTGGACCTGCCACCGGTCAGAGGCCAGCAGACTCATAGGCCAGGAGAATAAAGGACTTAATCCACCGGCTGATAGTAGGAGTTGAATCCCTGCGGTCACATCCCCTCACCCCAAAGGTAACCCAGAGATGATCAGTTTGACGAAAGGACTCTGTCCGTGAAAGATAATGCAAGACCACTCACTTGACAGCGAAACAATTCCAATCCTCCTCCTCAGGAGAGGATGGAACAGGAAATAACGCAGGAAGGACCACCTCATGTTAATGTTAATGTTCAAGGACATTTGTACTGCGCACTATCACCACCAGAGTTGTCCCGTGGCGCTCTGGCGGCTCTGAAAGAGGAAGGGAGGGTGAGTTAGTGGTAGGAAGCTGGAAAAGTGCAAGAGAGCAGTGATGTGCTGTTGGCGGCCTCAGCCCGGTGGGTCCGTTGGCTGGGCCTGGGGTGTTTGCAGCCAGTAGTCGTTGTGTACTGTTGTGCTAGTCTATGTGTGTTTTTGTTTTGTTGTTGCAGTGTAGTGAAGTTTGTGCGGTTTGTTGTGCTGTAGGTTTTGTGGTTGTGTTTGGTTTGGAGTTTGAGAGGTGTATGCAGAGGGGGAAATTGTTAGTTGGATTGGTTAGTTGGCATCTCTATCCTGAATTGGCATGTTGGGCTAGCGTAGTCTCTCCAGATGGGACGGGAGCACCCTGCGCCTCGGTCCTGATCTGGGCCCGTCCGACATTCAGTGTCCCTTTCACATGTCGCTCCCACCTCCACCAGCATCCCTCACAACACCAGCTGTCCTCCCTACCCCTTCAAATGGCCAGTGCACCTGCCAGTGTCCACATGACCGATGGAACCGGGAGGAGACCTTAGTCAGAAAGGATGGGTCACAACGAAAGACCAGAACCTTCTCCCGGACCACCAGAAATGGAGGCTGACACAGGAGGGCTCCGATTTCCACCAGATGTCGAGCTGAAGTAACTGCAAACAAAAAGGTAGTCTTCAGCGTAAACCACTTTAGCTCGACATCCCCCAGGAGCCCAAAGGGAGACTTTTGCAACATAGCCAGGCCAAAAGGAAGTTCCCAAGGAGGATCCCTGACTGGGTCCAAAGGACAACATTTTGCCCCTATCAACAGCCTCGAGATCAGAACCTCCCCCGCAGCTGGAGGACACCTGGAAACCCTAAAGAGCGAAATGGTCGCCCAATGAGAATGGAGAGTAGAGACAGCAAACCCCTTTTCATACACCTCATAGAGAAACTGTAAAATGTCCGGCAGTCCACAGACCAGCGCCGGAACACCCCTAGGGGGAATACCAAAACAGAAAAGTGGACCAAGCCTTAAGCGTAGAGGATTGATGCGCCCTCTGGACCATCCCAGCAACAGCGGCCAAAATGCCTAACGCCAGCAGGCCCCTCCTCTCAGTTTCCAGACCCCCAACGGATGAGAGAGGAGAAGGGGAAATGCCCACCCTCAAGGGAGACGGCCAACTGGGCAACTACCAAGACCCACCTCTTCAAGGCGTCTCTCCTTCTCAACACCTTGACCATCACATCGCCCCTCGTGCCCCCTGACTCGCTAGACGCTGCCCGTCCCTCTCCTCCCAGCCACCCGATACAGCTGTAACCCTCTGGCCCAAAGGCACCAGGACAATGTCCAGTTTCCCAAAAAGGTTGTGGAGGGCAGAGCACAAGGCCACCCTGCGACAGACATCTCTGGGTAGAGGAGTCACTCAGACACTGGACTCCAGAGGAGGAGATTCAGAGTCCAGTCGGTACCCCAGGCGGACAGTGGAACGAGCCCAGGAGTCGGACGCCAACAGGTCCTAGATCAGAGAAAAGCGAGACAAACGCCCTCACACTGACCAAGATTGGGCGTCAGGACTTCTGAGGCTTAGGGGGGACCTGGGACGATGGAAAGGACCCCAAAAACCCTGCTTCTTATGATCCGTCTGGGGACAAGGCACAAAAAACTTGCGTGGAGGATGAAAACCAACACCAGATGTAGGAGCCACCTTCTTCCGCAATTCGTCTGCATGCTTATCTGCCTTAAAGACCCGGTGAACTTTAGACTCCAGAGCATCTCCAAACAACTTCCGACCTTCAAAGGGAAGCTTCAAAGCAGTAAGTTTCTGGGACCCCTCTGCCTTCCAATCCCAAAGACACAAATGACGCTTGCCAGAGATGGTGGCACCCATGGCCATAGGGGTCCCCCGAACACCATCATAAAACATGTCAGACACAAACTCGGTCTGTCTCTGCATGGCCGACAGGAGCTGGGAACAGTCAGCGCCATCATCCAGGGACTGACGCAGTTTCCAAAAACCAGCCAACATGGTACCCGCGGCATAGGATTCATAGGTGCTGGCCCGCCGAGCCAGATGAGACCCCACGTAGAATTACTTGAGGGCAGAATCCACCTTCCGGTCCACTGGGTACTTGACAGCAGCCTCCTCCGCAGACATGGAGGAACGGCCTACAAGACTGGCCAGAATGTCATCCACTTTCAACGCAACAGGCACGCAGTACTCCTCGCCCCTGAGGTGGTACAACTTAGGCATGGAGATCTGTTCCAACCGGGCCCACTCACGTAGGACTTCGACCTGAGTGCCAGAAATCAAGGGAAGACCCGGTTTTCGGAGAATGTTTATACTGCTAAATAGACACTCAGCAGCCCGCTCTACCACTGATGGCTTCTGAAACCCCATAGAAAGGTAGATCTGGCCCATCACCAGATGGACCTCATCCCAGTCCAAGTGCTTGCCAGTGGCTTACACATCTTCAGAAGAAAGGGAGGACCCAGCAGCGTCCGAGGAAGAGGAAAAATACCCAGAAGAGGAAAGCACAGGGGCAGGCACAGATACACCAGGTCCAGCAGCTGAGCACCCAAGGAATTCCTTAAACAGGGCTTACCAGGAGCAGGGGCAGCTACCTTCATCCTCTTAGCCACCCTGGAGGAAAGGGAAGAGGCAGGCTCAGCATGTCTCCTCTTCTCTGCGTGCTTCCCCATAACGGAAAACAGGCAGAAACACCAACACATAACACCCCAGCGCCCAGCACAGTTTTATAAACTAAAAAGCATAGGAAACCCCCGGGCGTTGTACATTGCCCAGAAATGATGCGTCGTGCAACTGAAGGCTCAGCAAGCAGTCCCCACCAGTCCACCATCAAGGCACTCAGCCAAATACATGCCGGTCAGCAGAGGTGAGGCCCTGTAACAGGTTATCTTTTAGTATGAATGAAGAAGACACTGAGCCAAAACGTAGGTTGTTTGGATTACAAGGAGAACCCAATTCTTTTATTAAAACTGGTTTTAACTTTCTTTCTAGGTATTTGTCGTTTGAAAAGGATACGTCTTCTCTTCAACTTTTTCGGCTTCAGCAAGAGGACTTTGCTGGAGTAACTTCAGGTAAGTGTCCTTATATGTATATATATGTCCTTCTCTAAAGTCCCTTCTTTCTTGACTCTTGGATATAACACTTTAAAGTCTCTCTTTCTCTTATTTCTCCTTTCTCTGCCCTCTTGTTTGTATTTGTATCCTTTGGTTAATGGATGGGGTGCAACTTGTTTCTGTCTCTTTAGTTTAATTCTTGGTTGCTTGTCAGCCTCCTTTTCCCCATGAAAACAAGACTGCAGTGGGAAAGGTAGTTTCTCTTATTCTTTCATGAAGGATCGGACTTCAGATGAAATTGTTCATTTTTCTTTCAGTGGCCAAATCCCCTTCAGTGTTGGAAAACAGGCCGGGCTCTGTTCCCCATTCACAATACTAAACTTATGCCCCTTTCAGGATATGCTATAGCGCATGGGCGATGGTCTTTTCCTCTGGTACTAGCATGGCGTTAGCTTACTGAGAGCCTCTAAACGTTGTTAGCGTGACAGCGCTTCTCACATAACTGTTTGAACTACTAACTTCCTAACATTTAACAAGTCACTTTGCACACAGGTGCAACGGCGCCGTCTTCATCAACTTTTCCAACGACAACGGTCGGTTGGGTTCTTTCCCTGGTCTTCGTTCATGCAAGCCCACATAAAAGGAAAGAGATTGTCTCTCGCTCCTGCTCCCCTTTCCGTTTACGCGAACTCTGCCAGGCTTGGATGTAACGCCTTTCAGATGCCGTCTTCGTATCGGCCTCCGGCGAATTCGTTCGCCTCGTCAGTTTCACGGCGAATACGTTCGCCTCGTCAGTTTCACTTCCTTATTTTTTTATCTGCCGGGGACCAGCTCTCAAGACTCACTCATGGACGTCCCACCTTGACCAGCCTTTCAAATCTCATCGTTTCTTTCACATATACTGGGTCCGCTTCTTAATCAGCTGGGCACTTCTCATTTTCTCCTCCTCAGTACGCCCATGACAAACTGTCATCCTCTGGCTCCGCGTCCTCGAGAGACGTTTCCTAGGTAACCAAAACAGAGGCAATCACTAGAGGAAAGTCCATACATGCAGGACTTCCTGTATTTACAATTTGTATGCTTTCCCCACTACTATTCCTTCAAACCAGTTAACCCAGGTGCATAATATGACACATTGTCACAGGCCCCCAGCGGACATCCGCTTCCCTGGAACCCCAGCGCACCCTGACACTACACCAGAAAGGCTGCAACGCGCCAGAAGGCATGAAAAAGAGCACAGAGAGGACAGAGGCCCCGCAACCGCCGCCACCGCAAGCACACTCAGCGTACACTCAGGGCAGGGCACGACACCCCTTGGCCCCAAGCGAGAAGGCGTACCGCAACAGGAGGCCAACGGGCACACCCCGCTTCCCTGAGGACACCAGCAAGCAGCCGCAGGACCGCACAGCGTTGAGCGTGGGACACCAGCCATTGCCCCTCAATAGCCACGCAATTTGAGAATCTGCCAGTTCCGGCAGTCACAGAAGTAACAGAAGGCCTGTGTTGGGTAAGTGTGAGGTTATACCTCCTCGGAAGGGTGGGGGCTGAGGAGGTCAGCTTGAAAAAGGAGTTCCTATGAGCATGGAGTGTACTCAAAGGTAAGTTCTGGGACAAGGAAGAGGGACGTTGAGGTACTGGTGTGCTCCTAAGCCCCGCCCCCAATGCGGATCAACACGACTTCAGAAGACTCAGCACGCTAGACTGAATGCAGAAGCAGCCTTTTCAGAAGCTGTCCAAATTGGTATATATGTCTTGCAATTTACAGACATTTTCTGTTAGGATCAGTATTGTCACCAATCAAAAGAGTCCAACTTCCAATAAAAGGGTTGCTTGCTAAATCACTGTCACATACATGTTTAAAATGTAAAATTGTGGGTATTCTTATGTTCGCCAAAATGCCCTTTGCTTTTATGGTAATCGCCAGGCTTCAGTTGGATAAAGAGATACTGGGGGTCATTCCGAGCTTGGAGGTAAGTACTGGGCTTTACCGGCATGGAGCAAAGAACAAGTCCGATCTGGTCACAGACCGCTAATTGCGGTGCATTACGACATCGTGGGCACGAGCTTTGCGCTATGCCGTAAAAGCACCTAGCGGCATGCCGCAAAAGGGCCCGTAAAACCCCCTAGCGGCATGCCGCAAAAGGGCCCGTAAAACCCCCTACCGGCATGATGCATGCCGTACTTAACAATACCGCCATGGAATCAGCGATGCCCGTAAATAACGTTGGCCGTAAATTACAGCCACCGTTAAATAACAGAACCGGAAATATCGTCATCGCACAGGAACGGGAAGGAGCGCAGTAGTCATCTTTAAAAACACAATCCATTGCCATCCTCATCAGGCAGCATCCTTGGGAGCATTCTGAACACTGGAAAAGGCCATCACACCATGCAGGAATGCCAAAAGCCCCAATGAAGACGGCAGACCAGCTCCGCAAGCAGCGATTTAGCCCAGAGGAGGTGCAAGCCTTGGTAGACACACTTGAGGAGCACGCTGACATCGTGGTCAGCG
Organism: Ambystoma mexicanum; assembly: GCF_040938575.1. Lineage (NCBI taxonomy): Eukaryota > Metazoa > Chordata > Amphibia > Caudata > Ambystomatidae > Ambystoma > Ambystoma mexicanum. The sequence goes on along the minus strand of NC_090931.1, from coordinate 1,465,600,239 downwards.
GGGACATGGGTCGAGAGCCGGTGCTCCGGAAAAAGAACATCTGGACACTAGTCGCCCAGAGGGTGAGCGCAGTTGGCACCACCCCCCGCATCCCCAAGGACTGCCGCAAGCGGTGGATGACCTGCGATTGAGGGTGCGGAGCATCCTCTCTGCCAACCGCAGTCAGGCACTGCAGACCGGAGGGGGCCCAAGTTCCCCAATGAAAGTGATGGCATGGGAGGAGACATGTGCTGCACTGATTGGAACAGAATCCATAGAGGGCATCGGCGAAATGGAGTGTGGGGCACCATCGTCCGCTGGTGGAGTTGAGTGTCCAAAGCCAACACTGCCAATGCCAATTACATGATATATAAACTCCCAAGGGCCGTTCAAGGCACCTTCTCAGGGTGCCCACCCCCCCATCCAAATCATGCTGAACCAACTGCGACCCAAGCTAGGGCCAAGTGCAAGGTCATAACCCATATCTCACACAGTGCACAAACTGGCACATCCCATGATGCACACTGTGCAGCTGGGTGGCCAGTGTGCGAGTCAGACTGCACAGTACCAGGCGGCCAGGATGAGTGACTCCGACACCTACGTACATATCATACACATGATTATAAAGTAGTGCTGTTGCATACCCAAACAATCCCTCATGCCGTCCCTCTCTTATACCCCCACAGGCAGTGACCATGAGAGCAGGGAGCCCGAGACCAGCTGTCCCAGCACCTCCAAGGGCAAAGGCAGGGTCCGCCGCATACCAGCCCGGAAGGACACACCCACCACGGCTCCCCCAAGGCCCCTGGAGGGTGGACCACCCCCATCCCTCCCTGCATCGGCACAAGGTACATTGACCACCCCAAGGTCAGAGGAGTCCAGCATCGCTGGGGAGGTGGCAGCTATGGCCCCCCCTTGAAATCGTGGACAGCCCCATGTCCATCTGTGGAGCATCAGAGGAGGAATCATACCCCACCATCCATACTCCAGAGCCCAGCAATCACCTCCAGGTGTCGTGCAGCGACTCAGGGGAGCCTGACACACCTGACCAATGTGCACGTGGTGAAGCACAGGAAGACGCCAATCCCGTGCCCAGTCCCCTAGTCGAAGCCCTGTCAGGGCATGTAAGCCCAATCCCCTGCAGGGATGACACCCCGTCAAATGATGCACGGCATGAGGCACAGCTCACTGCCCTCATCACTGAGCTGATGGAAGACAACCGCCAGAGCAGGGTGGAGTGGATTGACGAACTAAGGGCAATGCGTCAGGTGGTGACAGACAGTAGAAACTGCCTTTGCGCAGTCCTCGGACGCATTGCAGATGCCCTTGAGGCTGCGCGTCCCACTCAGCCGGCTCAGCAAGATGACACCCCCTCATTCAGTTGCTCAACCCCGGAAAGCCCACTGCGACGTTCTCTACGTTAACAGCGCCGCCGGGACATGCCTCCCCCGGACCCCGGGAGCATGCAGTAGTTAGCATAGCTGCCACATGTGGCCTTGATGGACACCATGGGACTACTGTTGGGGAGCTGGGGGAGGGTGGGTGAGGGTGTGTTGGGGAGTTGGGGGGAGAGGGGTGGGAGGTGAGGGTGTGTTGGGGAGTTGAGGGGAGGGGGTTGGGGTGGTGGAGGGTATGTTTACACTTATGCAGTTAAATTTTCAATACACTGTTTGTGTTGCAAAGTTACACCTGTGTGGACATTCATCATTGAGCATGTGTATTATGATATCTGACAGTGCATGGTGTACAAGTATCCCCACACCCAGTGCCCTATGTGCCCATGTTATGCCACCCTCTGCTGACTTGTGTTTCGGTTTTGATGTCCAATCAATGTTTACCACACGACATGTCCCTCCAGTGCACCAGCACCATGATGCGGTCCTGCCCCTTCCTCCTCCTCCTACACTCCATCTTCATCTAGTGTTAGCAGTCCCATGTCAGGGGACAGGGCCATGTTCCAAGGGATGCACATTTTGTTCAGCATTTCACATGATATGGGTGTCTTGGACACCGACGCATTGCAGTAGATGGGTGCCACACCCGACCTGCGTAGGCAACTCATATGTGCCTTCTACAAGCCAAGTGCCTGATTCATCACCACACATGCACGGGTATGGGCAGAATTGTAGGCCTCATCGGGCCTGTTCTGTGGGTTCCTGACAGGGGTCCTGTACCATGGTGTCAAGGGACAGCCACCATCACCTGCATGTATAGGCAATGAAGGTTATTGTTTGGACTGTCATGGTGGAGAACTGAACTTGTCTTACATGGCAGCAGTTCGTTAATGGCCATACGCACATGTCCATGGATGCATTTACCCCAATCATGGCCCCGATATGTGTCCTGTGCAATGGAATGATGTAGGGGGGAGCGTCTTCAACATGGTCTATGAACTATGGCACGCACATTTTGTGGTACAAGCATCGTTTATGCATGCAGCAGTCTTGTGGTTAGATCCATGAAGTGCTGTGTACTGTGTGATTCCGTAGTTGGGTGTGTTGGCTGTAGTCAGTGGCATATTCATCATACTGCACTGATCCGTACTATGGTGACTTCCACCACTCCTATGGGTGTGCCGAACCGGTGATGCAGTGTGGTATCCCTGCTGGCCTCAATTCAATCCACTCCCAGGGATGACTCTCTGGTGTGGTGATATGCTGGCAGCCACATAGTGCATATGCAGTGTGTCTTCCTATATGCCCTTACGGTGTGTGATGGCCGTCAATGAGTGTGTGGTGCATGTGTTGTGGGTTGTGGCCATTGAGTCATGAGTTAATCCTGGATGTCGGGCCCACCCATGTATGATGATCTTGCTTGCGTTGCAAACCATCTGCACGTTGGTGGAGTGGTATTGCTTGCGGTTGCGATACGCCACTTCCATGCCATGCAGGTCCGCCTACTCCACGTGGGTGCAGTCAAGGGCACCTATGCAATTTGGCATGCCTGCCAATGCATGGGAGGCAACCTTTGTGTTGTATATCTCCTGGGTAGTCCATGGTAGGGATTTGTAGTCCCTTGTGCGCTTGAGGAGGTGATCCAGCACTTGGTTCTGTGTCAGTGAAATGAACGGTTGTGATATGCCATGCTTGGGCCCCACTGTGTGCTGGTAGGTGCCTGTGGCATGGAGGTGGGGCACAGGCACCACCTTCAGTTGAGGGGGGATAGTGGTGTGCATTTCTATGATGCTCACTATCTCGTCATTTCTCAGGCCAACTATGGTGGTGATGCTGTCACAGTCAAGCTGGTACAGGGTGTGGATCTGCTCAGGGGTTAGCTTGAGGGACCGGACCTGATGCGTGGGAATGGGGGCTGCTGGGGTGGTGATGGTGGCTGCACTGCTGCTGCATGCTGGGACTGTCTCACCCTCCTTCTCCTTCTGTGTTTCCTCTGTGGTGGGGCCTGGTGTTGTTGGTGTTGTTATTGTAGTTGTGCCTTTGCAAGCAGGGCCTCCTGCTTCATGTACTGCTACCACTATTGTTATCATCTTAATGTGGGAGGGGGTGTGGTGTGTGGGTTTCGTCCTTTTCTGCTGTGGCAGACTCCATTGGCTACACCTGTGCTGATTGTGTGGACCTGTGGCTCTGGGAACTACTGCTCAGGGTTCTTTACACCTTCTCTGAGATGCCTGTATGTACTCCATGCCGGTAAGGTACTTAACGAGCTTGGGGAGGCTGTTATTTACGTGTGCGCGTTCCTTGTGATCAGCTCCGGTTTACGCCATGGCGCTAATATCGTCATGGTGTGTCGCGCGCGCGACCCAAGATCGCTATTTACGGCATCGTACTTTACGGTGCCGTAAATAGCGGTCTGGTTGGTCGGAATAGGCCGTAGCGGTAAAGGATGCCGTTAATCACTTACCGGCATCCTTTATCCCTTACCTCCAAGCTTGGAATGACCCCCACTGTGTTGTGTGACCTGGCCTGGGCCGCCCCCTCCTGACCTCTGGCCGGTCCATCCCCCCCAAAGGAGCGAGTTCCCAGAGTACAAGGTTTCCATTTCCAGCACTGGCTAGGGGAGTGCTCTTTGTCAGTATTTGGGTTTTGGGAGTATGATCTGTACCTTTGTGGCTGTATGAGTGGGTGTATGTAGAGTTGCAGTGTTGGTTAAAGGGGTGTTAGCAGTGTTGCACTGTAGTAATGGCACCATATGACCCTAAGTACTATGCTCAAATGCCAAGACATTGGGTGACAGAGAAAACCAACAAAGGCGTGGTTCAGAAAGACATAGGTAGTATTACATGTATTGCCCGAGCAGCACATTTCTGTCTTGATACAAAGACAGAATTCCACTAAACAGAATGATTAGAAGGTTCTACATATTTTCATCCCCATCTTTATAAATTTTGTGCACTTTTGGTCAACATCAATTCGACCCGATTTTTTTTTTTAATGGTGGTACCACCCATGCCCTCCTCTAGACCACCCCTCCACCCAGTGCTCGACGCGGGTGGACAGAGACATCCCACTTTTTTCAGAGGGCACCTTGATATGCTAATTTCTGGTGACGCCACATTCAATTGGTATATTAATGACTGCAACAACTTTTTTTTTAGGATTTGACACCTGCCTCCACCCACTCAGCTCCCCACCCACCTACTTCCCCACCCCCACATATACATGCAAATATATATGGGTCTGTAATTGGTCGATTACGACCAGAAGTGCACACTTTAAAAAAGGGGATTGAAGATACGTAACACAAACCTGAATTTCAGGTGGTCAGATCCTAGTCTTAACTCCGGCAGAAGTACGTTGTAATTGTAAATTGTAATTGCTTATTTATAAAGGCTTAATACCCAGACCGGGGGATCGAACCTGTGTTGTTCCGCGTCAGCTTGCTTCCAAGGTGAGCATGTTGCCCCTGAGCTATCCTCCGGAGACGTACTATAGGTGTGGGACTCTGACCTTCTCTTAACACATATCTTTTCATCTGTAGGTTCAACCTTCTAGTCGCGATGGACTGCCACCCTCTTGGAACGGTTAGAGATGTATTTGGGTCCTATTCTCAATGCTTTTCCCCTGGGGATACAGAAGAACTGTACAGCCTAAAGGTACCCGCGCAGGCTTTGTTAGGTGTGCAGAAGTGGTTGTGCAACCTTGGTGCCCTGCTTTGTGAAAGCTGAAAGTGTGCAATATCTTTTTTCGGGTAGCCCCAGAAGAAGGCTATTGCAATAATCCAGCCTCGAAGCCGAATGCCTGGATTATTTGGACCTTGTAATTCATGTCCATGGCTGGGGGCACTTTGATGCAGGCTGAGTTTGAAGTGACACTTGCTCACTATTTAGCAGGAGGTCTTCAAACTGGGGGGCTGGTCCCCCTAGAGAAGCCCTAGGGGACGGGAGGCAGACACTTTAAAAAGGGATTAAGATGACCGGTTTTCATATAAAAAAGGATTATGGTGACTGTTTTTAATAGAAAATATAAGCAGTAGAAAATCTGGTTATATTTTAAAGAGCCTGGGACCCACCTGGACATCCTTTGGGCCCTGTAAGTAGGGCCAGCCCACAGTTGAGGGAGGGGGGAGGAGAAACATTATTTTTACTCGGAGGGCTGGGGGGTCTCAGTATGAAAACGTTTGAATACCACTGCTATGGAGATTTCATGAGAGAAGGAGAGTTGTTGGTCAAAGATCACTCAGACATAGCTGACTGCCTGACAGCCAGGCAAGGGAGTTCGGAAAAAATTCTGAATGCGCGTTTAGTGCGCATTTGGCATGGACGTAAATCCTGAATCGCACAATGCCGAACAAGGGGCGCAGGGTTTGCAGGGGTGTCCCCCGCTCCCCTTGTTTGGCTTCATGAGTTGGGGTGTCGGGGGACAATTATCAGTTGCGTGCAGTCGAGAATTTTGAAATGCAAAGCTTTCAGCTTCGGCATACAAGGGTGCGTTTTTTTACTGTGTTGTTTTAACGTAGAACCAGGATGTTCAATGAGTTAGTGGTACACGTGGCATCTAAATAAACTCTGCTTGAATTATTGAAAGCCAAGTTAAACTGGTCAACTACCATTAAGGTTCGCGGGCACACATTGAAGAGCCACGGCGAATGCAAGGAATCTTGTGGCACGCTGCACGGGAGGGTGATAGGCAAACATGTAAACTGGCCCCTACTCATGCTGGTTTTGGGGGCTCCTGATGCAGCCTCCACTAGGAAGGGTTCAAGTTGGCAGGAGCTAACCAGGGTTTAGCCCCAACAGGGTCCAAACATTGTTCAGTTTTCAGAGGCCGGCTAGGGCTTCCTGGCCTGATTTCCCTACATGCTAAAAGTCAATGGTAAGATTATGTGTGACATTTATACTTTTGCCCAGTAAATGTCACTATCACCCCTTGTTTATATCCCATCATCCATTTCATACATTTGGAGTTAGATGATCTCCAGAATATTTTATTGAAGCCTTGACATAAGATGATTGAATATAAATAATGCATACATTGTTATTCTTTATTTGTAAAGCGCTTATACACAAGTGAAGTGCTTCAAAGCTCATTAAGGCGGAAAGGGAACAAGGGATTACAGTATTCATTCTTAGGCTTTGAAGATTATGAATGATCAAACGACAATAACTAGCATAGTAGGCCAGAGGCATATCTACTAGTGTAAGTGTGTGACAAAGAGTGAGGAGAGAAGGGGGGAGAGGGAAAGGAACGTACAGTACAATAAGCTGCAGTACTAGGGCTGGCTAGGTAGGGAAGACAGAGGGAGGACAAGACAGACAGACTTGCCAGGCCTATTACATTCAAGGTCGTAAAGTGTGCGGTTACAGGAAGTGCGGGGGAGGGGGACAAGTGCCCGCATTCCAGCAGGGGCCAGGGTTAAGTGCAGAGTGGTTGCACCTTTCCTGGAGCATAATGCAGTGGTGCCAAGCAAAGTGCAGAGGCCCGGAGGCAAGTGCAGGACTGACAGGAGCCTGGGGCCTGTAGGGCTCTGGAGGTGCACCAGGCGACCAGTCAGCGAGCTGAGCAGGTTGGGGAAGAAAAAGAAGGAGGGAAAGAAGCAAGGAAGGAGGAGGGTAGCAGGGGAGAGAGAAAGAGGAAGCGAAGAGAAAGGAGGTTAGCAGGGGAGAGGGAGAGAGAAAGAGGAAGAGAAAAGGAAGGCCTTGAGCAGTTTCCAGAACTTAAGGAGGTTCAGTTCAAGACGGGGAGAGGGAGGGAGGCACCTGCAGAGGATAGGGATCTATCCCCAAGTGTATGTTTAGAAAAAGGGCTCAGCCGCTGAGAGTTGGAGGAGGCTGAGCGGAGGGCTCTAGAAGGAGAGTATTTGGGAAGAGAGCGTTGTAGATAGTAGGGGCCCTGGCCCCAGAAAGCCTTGTGGACTGTGCAGAGGGACTTGAACATGATCCTTGCAGCCACGGGGAGCCAGTGAAATGATTTCAATGCCGGAGAGATGCCGTCCCTGGGCTTGAGACCAAGGATAAGTCTTGCGGTTCTGTTCTGGATTGTAGAGGTCGGAGAGAAGAAGTAGGAAGATTGAGAAAGAGACTGCTGCAGTAGTCCAGCCTGGAGAGAACCAGGGCTCTGGAGACAGTGAGCCTCTTGTGGAAGGCGAGAAAAGGTAGAATACCCCTGAGGAGGTACAGCTGGTAGTGAGATTTTTTGGACATGTCCGAGATGTGAGAAGGAGGGAGTAGAGTCGAAGATGATCCTGCGTTTTTTGCCTCACCAGTGGACGGGGGCGCAGGACCAAGGGAGGCCAGCCAGAGTTAGAGTGGAAAAGTCAGAGCAGGTTTCCAAATGAAGATGATCTCTGTCTTGTTGGCATTAAGGCAGAGATCATTAGCAGCACACCAGGACTGAATTGCGAACTGACAGTCTGGAATAATTGAGGAGGAAGAAGAGGCCAAGGGTAGCCTAAAAGAGAGCTGTGTTTCATCTGCATAACACTGAAAGTTGGAAGTGATGACAGAGATCATGTGGGCCAAAGAGGCCATGTAGATGTTGAAAAACCAGGGGGATAGATTAGATCCTTGGGGGACACCACAAGTAGAGAGAGTGATAGCGGAGAGAAGGGACCCAATTTTCACCTGGGAAGGAAGGTCAGAGAGAAAGGATGCAAGCCACTTCTGGGCCTGATCTGTGATGCACAGGGTATCACGGCGACAGGAGGTCAGGATGTTGTAGTTTACTGTATCAAGAGCAGAGGAGAGATCAAGGAGAATGAGGACAGAGGGAGAGTTAGAGTCAAGGTTTGCGAGCAGGTCTTCACAGGTGTTCATAAGAGCAGTTTACGAGCCTCTTGATGCTCTAAAGCCAGATTGATGGTCATGGAGACAACCAACAGATTTGGTGTGGAGGGTAAGCTGAGAGATAGCCAACTTCTCCAGGTGTTTGCCCAGGAAAGGACTGATGGAGATCGGGCAATAGTTTGCTAGAATAGAAGGGTCGGCAAAGGGTTTTTTGAGCAGAAGGTGCAAAAGAGAATGCTTTAGAGAAGTGGGAAAAACTGCAGTGGCGAAGGAGAGGTTGCAGAGGTCTGCCAGGGCTGGAGCTAGAGAGTCAATGTTGTCCCTGATGGTTTTGGAGGTGCAAGGGTCCACCTGTTTGGAAGAGGCTTTCATAGACCGGACTGGTCTAGAAACCTCCTCAGGTGTGACAGGGGAGAGCGAGGAGAGAAGAGGGGGTGTGGTGGGGGCGGAAGAGAGAGGACCGGATTTCCTGTGTTTTGGCAGTGATGTGTGCAACCAGCGCCCCGCAAAGGGCCCGGGTGGGTGCAATAGAGGATGAGGCTGCAGTAGGGTTGGCCAGCTCCTTACAGACTTTGAAAAGTTTGGCCGTGTTGTTCGATGCCACGGAGCTGCATACATCAAATTCATGGATTGCTTTCGAAGCAATGGAGGGATTGAAAACCACAGTGGCCTTTTTTGATTTGAGTTCATTTGTATATTTGACTTAAGAAATAATACCCCCTCCCATGGGCTACACTGGCAGGTAATGGCCTGTGGCCGAGTTATAGGCAAAAGCCTTAACAAACAGCCCCAGGGCTGTTACCATCCGGTGAAGACAATGGGGTTTGTGCTATTAGCACCCTTCTGCGATTCCCGGCATGTTAATGGTATGTGTTTTACTTGTGAAACGCCATGGTTAACATTTCACAATTTACAAAAAAGGGACAACAAAAGAAATTGGCTGCTGGGCAAAAAATTGGCAAGGGAATTGACAGCTGTCCCTTTTCTCTTTCCCTGGTGGCCTTGTTACAGGCGCCAACCAGCGGTTGAAGAGCCTCAGTCGGCGAAATGTCGGTGCATGGGGGTTTGGGTGGTAGGAGAGTGGGCTTGTGCTGGTCTGTACAGCAACCACCAGATCTGGAGACCACCTTCGCAGTGAAGACTACTGCATTTATAATGAATTTCTTAACAAAATCACACAATAATTTCTTTATGTCTTCTTGCTGACAGTGTTTAATAAAGTGTGTAGTGCCATCTTTAATACTGAAGCGGTGGAGTAAGTAGTAGCCGATGCATTTCAGACTAAAAGTCCATCTCCAGGGATAGTTGTTCTGTGAATAACACAAGAACATAGGCATAGAGTTATGCATTTCAGGTTACTGGTTGACCCCATAGACCATTGGACTCTGATTGGATGCATCTCTAGCAGTGGTGCCCGCACCCCTCACCTCGTGTTCTGTTCATCAAGTGTGGCGGGGAAGAGGTTTGAGAGTTGGGGCAGGGAAGGAGAAGAAATGGCTGCGGAAGTGTGGTGATCCCATAGCCTGCGTCTAACGTGGGCTGAGATCATGAGATTCAGCACTTATTCTGAGCGAGCTGATTGGCTCATACGCACACCCCAGGTGCTCATATTCTTAATTTAAACCAACTCTAGCCTTTGGGCTTGATCTCAAAATATGTCTCTGCTTATCTCGAATCTGGTCAAACAATTTACACCATTAGAGGGTTTTAATGCTTTTAATTTGCTTTGATGCCGAAGCAGGGATTCGAACACACATCCCCTGATTGAAAGTGCACCATGTGAACGTCTAGCCAGGGTAACAGGATACATGTGACTATTCTTGTTATGATTGCACTATGCAGAAAATATTTAAGCATGCTTTGTATGTTTAAAAGATGTGCACCTTTTATACTTTGCTTGCAACATCATAGGAAATACTCCTCTCTTGGGTTGGTTATTTTCCACGTGTTAATTTTTTTTTTGTAAAGTATTTTATTGGTTTTTTCAAGAAAGTGAGAAACATTACAAACTTACAAGTGTGGTAATAAAGAAACGATACAACAAAAAAAAGTAACGTGAGAACAACCAAAACAACAGCAGTCTACATGTAGCGTTAATTATGAGATGTTTGGTGGCAAGTAAAAATTATAGTTCCGATGTTACAGGAAGCGAGGGGAACAGATTCGGGTAATTCCTTCTCTGTATCAGTATGAAAAATCGGGTGTTGTAGGACGCTACAGTCCCTCAGGGAGGCTTATAGTCTGCCTTGAAGCGCATGTCACTCAGGAGGGCTTTCCAGGAGTCCAGGGTTCCACTTGTGGCTTCTCCGCTGGTTGTGATCCCGTTTTGCCAGGCCCTGGTTTCAGCAATCGTCCATCTCGCCAGTTCGCTCAGCCACCGGGCATGGCTGGGGCCCGCTGGAGTCTTCCAGGCCATCGCTATTGTTCTCTTGACCAAAATGCATGAGATATCCATTAGTTTCACCAAATGTTTAAATTTGCCCGGTCTAGGATATATACCTAGTAGGCACTCTCCGGGCGTCCAGTCGTATCTTACCATGCCAGCTTCTGCGCAGGATTGTTTGGCTTTGAACCAGAGTGATTTCACTTTGATGCAGGACCAGAACATGTGGATCATGTCTGCCTTGTCATTTCCGCACCATGGGCACGTCGGGGGTATTTTCGGGTTGAATGAGGCAATCCTGTGGGGAGTCATATATGTCCGGTAAAGGACATTCAGCTGCATTTGTCCGAATCTGGAATTCCGGGACACTTTCTTGGGGTAGATCAGTGCTCTCTCCCATTCCTTGTCAGTAAGTGGTGATTCAAGATCTGCCTCCCATTTCGCCTTCAGTGCCTGACCTTTGGGGTTAGGCTTGTCTATGAGTCTGTTGTAAAGTCTGGAAACAGGTCTCCATCCATCTGAGAGGTCGTGCATTTCCTGTAGCAGTGGGTCTGGGGTGGGCTCTTCCGGCCAGCTGTTCCACTGCTTCTTAGCGATCTGTTTGATCCTGTGGTACCAGAGGAACTGGCCCTTGGATAGTCCTTCAATGTTCTGTAACAACTCGAAGTCCCTGAATTCCCCATCAGTGAACATGTCTCCCCATGTATATATGCCTGCTTCCTCCCATCTCCTGGGAGTGGAAAGTTCCGCCTCCGACTTGCACACATCCACCAACATGGGGTTATCCGGTGAGTACGGATGTTTCACTTGCCTTATGTGACAGGCCCTGGCCCATATCTGCCTGCCCAGCTTGACAATCAGCAGAGTTTCGGGAGGTAGCCGAGGGGGAAACCATAGAATTTCTTTGGGGATTAAGTTTGTGGAAGACTGCCTGAGTAGTTCCAGTTCGGCCGATGTGTCATCAGACAGCCACTTCGTAATGTGACTGAGCTGGGCCGCCAAGTAGTAAAGGTGAAGGTCTGGGAGTTTTATTCCGCCTTCCTTATGTGGGAGAGACAGCGTGGCCAGTGTGAGCTTGTGTCTGCGCGGACCCCACAAGAAGTCCTTGATGATGGCCTCTAGTGTCTTGAAGAAAGGCGGGCGAACGTAGTGGCAAATATTGGCAAAGAAGTACAGGAATCGAGGAAGGATTATCATTTTGGCAATCGCCGCTCTACCCACCATTGACAGTGGTAGTTTGGACCAAAATTTGATTGAACGCCGAAGGCCGGTGACTGCTGCTATAGTGTTATGTTCGTGTGTGAGTAGCGGGGTGTGACCCACATTGATTCCCAGGTACCGGAACTTGTCAGGTTGCCACTGTATTCCGATAGGCGGGAGGTTGTCTACTGCAGTGCCCCTCAGGCTAGCTAGGGGGAATGCAGTTGATTTGTGTCTGCTGAATCGTATCCCTGAGTACTTTGCATAATTGTCGAGAACTTCTAGCGTTGTGGGTGCGTTGAGCTCAGGGTTCCTCAAGTAGAGAAGTACATCATCCGCGTATAATGAAATTATGTTGTAAACGTTGCCCACCTTAATGCCTGCATCAAAAAACTGTTGGCGAAAGTATATGGCTATTGGTTCTAGGCCCAATATATACAGCATGGGCGAGAGTGGGCACCCCTGTCTCGTGCCTCTTTGTATTGCCCAGGATCCCGAGACAATTCTGCCTGTTTTAACCCTTGCCATTGGCGAATTATAAAGTACCTGGATCCATCTGATGAAGCCCGCACCGAAGCCGAAGCCCCTCAAAACCTCCACAAGCCACTCCCAATAGATAGAGTCGAAGGCCTTGATGGCATCAAGTGACAGTATCGCCAGGTCCTCCTCTCGATCGTGGGTTTCGGCCATGATGTGTTGTAGTCTCCTGAGGTTGGCCGTGGTGTTGCGTCCTGGGACGAATCCATTTTGATCTTCGTGAATTATGGATCCTACCACTCTGGCGAGTCTGTTGGCTAATATAGAAGTGAGGATCTTGCTGTCGTAATTCAGCATGGCCAAAGGTCGATAAGAATCGCAATCGGTGGGTGACTTGTGCGGCTTGAGCATTGGAATAATTATGGTCTCTTTCATGGTGTTGGGCAGGATGCCGTTTGTGTAGGCTTCTTGATAAACTTCATGCAGGATGGGGGTGAGAATGGGTTCGTAGGTCTTGTAGAATTCGGGCGGGAGACCATCACTGCCGGGGGCTTTGCCATTAGCGAGCGATCTGATGGCCGCTGTCACATCTTCGGAAGTGATTTCCGAGTCCAGTTCCTCCCTCTGCTCGCTGGAGATTTGAGGGAGGCCTATCTCCTCCAATGTTTCGATTAATTCTGCGGCGGGCACCTGGGACTCGTGGGCATACAATTTGGAGTAGAACTTAGCAAAAGTCTCGTTAATCTCCATCTGCGTCTTGTGTGTTACTCCTTTTTCGTCCTTTATCTCCGTTGGCAGGTGTTTGGGGTGTTCCCGCTTGCAGAGCCAGGCAAGCAATCTGCCGGGTTTGTCAGACTCGCTGTGGGATCTGGAGGTATGTGTTGCGAAGTCAAATTTCTCCAGTCTGACCCATGATTCCTGACATTTTATACGGGCTGTTTTAAGGATCTTCTCGGACTCTGGGGAAATGTCAGGGGCGGACTCTAGTCTTGCGATCTCTAATTCCTGGGCCTCAAGAGAGGACTGTAGTTGTCTGCGGGTTCCGCCCGCTCTTGAAATGATTTCTCCCCTGGTAACCACCTTCATGGCCTCCCACAGTGTGGACCAGGTAGCCACCGATCCCTTATTGATTTCGACATATTCCTCTAGCTTCTCAGCAAGGTCCTCTCTGAACTCTGGATCATCCAACGCTGCTGTAGGCATCCTCCACATGGGAATTGGAGGTTTGGGTCCACGCAGCTGCCAATGCATGGCGAGCGGGGAGTGGTCGGAGATCGATCTCCCCAAATATTCAGTGGATGTGGCCAGTGGAGATTGTTCCTTATCAACAAACAAGTAGTCGATCCTTGTGTGGACGCCATGTGGAGCTGAGTAGTGTGAGTAAATTCTGGCCTCTGGATGTTGCACTCTCCAGATGTCTACCAGGTTGAGCTGGTCGAGTGTTTCCGTCAAGGAGGTGGATGCGGGACTGCTTGGCTGAGGAGGAGGGCGCGATCTGTCCTTGCTTAAGTCCATGACGCAGTTGAAGTCTCCCCCCCACACGAAGGTCCTGCCTCGGTGTTGTGCCAGTCTAGCACTCAACGTGCTTAAGTATGACGGGATTCCATGCTGCGGAAAGTATGTGTTAATGAAGCACACTGGGGTTTGTTCTATGGTGCCCCACATTGATGTATATCTCCCTTCCTTGTCAGAATCCCAGCCTTCTAGCTGGAAAGGCACATTCGGGTTCACCCATATCAGTACGCCTCTCGCATATTTGGAGTAAGGAGACCCCCTCGTGGTCCCGTCCCATCGATCTGTTAACTTAGACATGGAGTCCGCTGTAAGATGGGTCTCTTGTAATAGCGCAATCGAGACCTTCTTCCTCCTGAGGTAGGACTGCACGCGGTTCCTTCTGAGGTATGAAGCCATTCCCCTCACATTCCATGTCATCACAACAAGTTGCGACGCCATCGGATCGGTGTTCTGAATTCGTCTTGGAGTTCTGGTCCGCTGGCCCGGTGGCACAACGAACCGCAGGTGGCGTTCTGCGGGCGGGGGGCCCCTGGTTCATGAAGTCTTGTGTCGTAACCTGCCGCCATCTTGTACTTTACCAACATTGATGATTCGTAGACTGCAAAGCCAACTAAACTAATAACATAACACAAACTGGTGCGCCCAGCGACTACAACACTGTCGCGGTGCTCAGGCGCTCTCGCGCCGTCTGAACCCATCCGGGTATCGGGCGTGAGCTGGTTCGGGCGGTGAACTGGCCCAATTGGATTTTCTGCTGGGGGTAGGGTTGGTGCGAGGCGGCAGGGCCGTGCGAGGGCCGCTTCCGTAAGTTAAACTGTTGTTTGGATTACCTGCTGGGGTCCGGTTACTGGTGGTGCGAGGAGACTCGGGATTTAATCGTCGTTCCGAGGAGGATCCTTGCCATCGGCTAGGTTATTATCTTCTAGCCACATATTGGCCGCCTCCGGGTTTTCGAGAAATATCGCTCGCCCATTATAAACAACTCTCAGGCGCGCGGGGTACAGCAGCCTGTATTTAATGTCCAGTTGGCGAAGCTTCGCCTTGATCGGGACGAATGAGTTCCTTTCCCTCTGCACTTTCTGGGTGTAGTCGGGGTAAATAGTAATTTTTGAGTCCCCCCTTTCAATGGGACCTGCTTCCCTGGAGTGCCGTAGGATGGTTTCTCTGTCTTGAAAATTCAATATTTTGGCTATTATTGGCCGTGGACGCGAGCCGGGGGGAGGACGTCTCTGGAGGGATCTATGTGCCCTTTCGACCGCAAAGCCTTGGGTTAGTTTTCCGGCCCCGATCTCTTGTAGCAGAAGGGTTTCGACATAGGATGTGGTGTTTAGGCCCTCTGTTCCCTCCGGGATACCCAGGATCCTGATGTTCCCCCGTCTGGCCCGTCCTTCGGCTTCCTCTGCCCTTTCCTCCAGGAAGGCGACCCTCCTCTTTAGATCGGAGACTTCGGACTTCAGGGTTGTGGTGGCCCCGGACAGCTCCGTCGTGGAATTCTCGACGGTCGTTACCCTCTCCGTCAAGTTGCGGGCATCCTGGCGGATGAGTTGTATGTCTATTTTGAACTCATCAATCTTGGAGTCGATGTGGGTTCTCAGTGAGGCAATGGCATCCAATATCTGAGAACGATTGTCGTTGACCTCCCCTTCATTCGGATGAGTGATTTCGGAGAGGCTAGGTCTGGACTGGGTGGAGGTCTTCGCCTTGGTTGAGACAAAGGAGTCCATGGTGGCGGCCCTGCTCTTGTTCTTGGTGGCCATCTTGAAGCCGCAGGATGTAGATCGCCGAGTCGGGGAGCCAAGTGGGGCGGCCCAAGGGTGCGGTGGTGGTCAGGGGCCCACCAAAGGGTATTATGTTGGCTCACGCACCTTGAGTTTCAGGGCCCCCGAGTGCTTCGGCTGGAATCAGGTCGTTCGGGTGATGGCCGGGGGGCGGGGTGCTGCTTCTCAGAGGTGGCGAGTTTCTCTTTATGTGATGCCCTCCGCGTGGTTCTAGTTGTAGTCCGCATTGCATAAATTGGGCCAGCCCAGGGGTAGCGGAGTCAGGGGCCTAGGGGCCTGTGTCGATTCCGAACCAGTCTCAGACAGGGGTCGCCCCCCCCGGCCTTGTTGCCGATCCCCAAAGCGCTCCGTCAGGGGACGCTGGTTCAGGGGCTGCGTGAAGCTGTGCGAGGCGCCATCTTGGATCAATGCGCGGCGGAGGGGAGGGTGGGATCCGGAGCCCGCTCTTCCTCACAGGGGCTCCGAAAATACCAACAATCGAGTAATTCCTAATGGGGAGCACTTCCCCCGCCGATGCGTGCTTTTCCGCTGGCTGCAACCACTCTTGTACCGGAGAAAAAGGATCAGGAAGCGGCGTCTCGGCCGGAGCCCGGCAGATCAGCTTCTGCCCTCCATCGGCTCCAAGCCACGCCCCCCTTTTCCACGTGTTAATAATTAACTAATCACAGTAAATCATTTTAATTTCCAGCACTGATTAAAGGAACTTGTTTGATTGCTAGTTATATTAAATTTAAAACACAATTTAAAATAGATTTAGCTCACACTCCTGCCAGGTATGAAAACTCATCCACGTTTATTAGGCCAGTCTTAATACCGAGCAGAGACTTCTTAAGCCCCACCCCCACATTTATTTTCGCATCTCGCTAGAAACTTCCCTCCCCAAGCTAGAATTTGTTATCACACTTAAATCACTGGCACACACATATATAAACAATGTAACATCAGCAGCCTGGACATAGTCCTAAAGGTGAGGGCTATTGACTTTATAAGTGAATGTGAGATTTTATTTTTAGCTTGGGCTATTGGGTGGCCCTGAAAGCGCTGCCTTAAAAGCCGAAACTATTGTCATTAACATAATAGCTTCAAATATGGACTTTGAAGGTGGGTCTGCAATGCTTTTCCAATGGAGACGACATTTGAGGAGGGGATACACAGTTGTAATCCCTCCCATTGCCTGCCCCTAGCCAATGTAATGCCTATGGATAATCCCACCCATTCCGGCCCATCTCGACACTCTTTGATTTTGAATGAGCTCTTCCAAGGAGGCAACAATTTATTTATTTTATTTATTTGCATTTGTTAAGGGCCTAAGCCTGTGGGCACCAGGGCGCTGTCGCGAACCAGTTACATGATACATAAACTTGGCAAGGCAGGGATAGCATAAATTAGGGAAAACAGCAGATATTGACAGAACAAGAATAGGGAGGGTGAGATGAGCATCATAGAGAGGCTTGATGCTTCTACAATTCATAGTTTGTCAAGACCAGGTTAGGTAAAGAGGAAGGTTTTTAGTGCTTTTATGAATGCCCAATGTGAGCTCTCGGCTCGTAGCGTGGGCAGGAGGGAGTTTCATTGGGATGCAGCTACTGCTGGGAAGCTCGCCCGCTTCCTCTGGCACGCTTGTATTTCGGTGGTAAGATCCAGTGGGCGTAGGGGGCCCTGACCTGTCTGGTAGGATTAGCCTTGACAATTGTTTGAGCCAGATAGACCGGTGCTGTATTCTGAAGGCATTTGTGGGTGATGGTGAGGATTTTGAAATTGATCCTTTCTTTTATTGGGAGCCAATGCACCTTTTTGTATTGCTGTAGATATGTGTTTTTTTTCGGAAATTTTGCGTGCCGATCGTAAAGCATTGTTCTGTATTATCTTCATTTTGCCAGTGTTATCTTGGCGGTGCCTGCAAACAAAGTATTGCAGTAGTTGTGTCTCACTCCGGTTATCGATATGGCAATGGCCAGACAGCTAGTCGGTGTAAGGTATTGCCTAGCTGCGTTGAGAAGCTTAGCTGTATAGGTGGCCGATGAGCATTTACTTGTTTAGTAAGAGAGAGGGTAGCATCAAGGTGCACTCCTAATGTTTCACAGAGTCAGAGACCGGAATTTTGATGCCATCAATCAGGAAGGAAGAATAAGATGGCAGTCGTTTTTTTTAGCATCCACGTGACCCCACTATTAACATTTCTATTTTGTCATTGTTTAAACAGAGGTTGTTCAAGGCCATCCAAGTCTGGATGGTAAGGTAGATTTCATTGATCAAGGCAGAGTCTTTTTCATAAAACGCAGATTGGGGTAGAAGAATTTGTGTGTCATCGCCGTAGTTTGTGTAAACTCTGCAGGGGTTGTCCAAGAGGTTGTACAAGGGTTTTGTGAATATATTGTATAAGGTGGGGGAGATGCACGGTCCTTGCGGGACTCCACATGGAATGAGTTTGGGTGGGGTGTTTGCCAGGTCAGACAAGACTCTTGAGGATCTGACTTCAAGGAATGAAGAGACCCAGGTCATAGCGTCCTTTGAGAAGTTGGCTGCTGCGGTGAGGTGGTGGCACAAGGCTCTGTGGTCCACCAAGTCGAAGGCGGCCGGTAAGTCAAGGAGAATGAGTAGAGCTACCTTGCCTTCATCTCTGAAGTAGTGCAGTTGATTTTTCAGGTCGAGCTGAGCCGATTCCGTTCCATGGCCGGGCCGAAAGCCAGATTGCCGTTTCCCTAGTACATGATTTGATTCAAGAGTTGTATTTGGTTGTAGGCTGCCCGGACCAAGATCTTTAGCAGGAAGGGTACCATAGTGATTTGGCAGTAGTTGTTAGGGGCTGTGGGATCAAGACAGGGTTCTTTTAAGTAGAGGGAGGACCCAGGATTCTTTCAGGCTGGCTAGGACACAATTTGTCAGGAAGGAGGCATTAATGAAGTGTGTGATAAAGGGGGCTAGGATGTCTGTGCAGTCTTTGACAGTAGATGCATCTTGGATAACTATCTCGTAGGAAGCTGTCCGGAAACAAGCCGGCCATCTTTGAATGGTAAATATACCATGCATTTTACAAATAAAATGATACATTGTTTAAAATAGGTAAAGTAATTTGCATTTTGGGAGTTTGTTTTGATTTGCAATGGAAATGAGGGCTAGTTTTGTTAAGCTGCCACTATGGTGACTTCACATTTAGATTTTTTTTGTAAGTGGCCAATCGCTCTCTTACATTACATACATATATAATCGTGCTTATACAGTTGTGTCATAATGTACTGCTGCAAATACAGTATGCTCTTTTGGTCCGTACGGTTAGTTTCTTTTCCGGGATTCCCTTGATCGGTTTTGTAGTTCTGTAATTCTGTGCAGTCCCAGACGTGTCCACAAGGTGCTGCAGAGCCCATTCGTAAAAAGCCCAGACAAGCCTCATAACACTAATCCTCCGGGTATTTGCTGGGCCACACCCTGCTTCCCTTTTGCTGGGGACTGTGAGCAGAAGATTGTTGTGGACAAAGCAATGATAGGGTTGAAATTTTCAAGGCATATTTTGTTTGTTTTTGTTTGTTTGTTTATTTATTTGTAATGTGCGCAAGAACCAAGGGTATTAGGACGCAGAAAGAGACTCAAGAAAGCTTACAACTTCAAAATTACATAAGTGACATAAAATAATGTACAACAGTTACAGCTGAATACAGTTTAGCCAGGTGTGCACAAATATATACATACAAATAGGGTAAACAATATGTCTTATACTATTTACAAGGTCAGCAATCGACAGAGGAAACAAAGCCGATCTATGTACATTAAGGCCTATTGGGTAAGGTAGAGAGTAGATAACAGAGGAGGATAGTCCCTAAAGTGTCAGTGATCTGGGTTTAGAGGCAACTAATGGTGTGACATTTTAGATATCTTTCTCTCTGAGCCATTTAATGGTGTTGTGTCTGAATTTCAAGAAGTTTTGATCTACCCTCAGAAAGTGGGGGAGGGAGTTCCATAACTGAGCTGCTTTGACTGGAAAGCTGCTCTCCTCCAGCTTTTTTCAATTCAAACCTAGGGACAACTAAACAGTTTGAGTTAGTAGACCTGGTAGGTCGACTAGATGTTTTTCTGTTGATCCTTTCTACAAGGTAGCGAGGGACAGCGTTATTTAGGCATTTATGTGTTAAATGACGCAATTTTTAGTAGGATTTTGTCACTGGTAGAGAGCCAATTGTTCTGTCTCCTAGCCTCAGAGATATGCTCTTTCCTAGCATTGCCTTGCGCAGTTCTCAGAGCATTATTATGGAGGTTTTGTATCTTGTTAATGATGTGCTTGCTAGCTCCTAGGTAGTGAGAGTTGCAGTAGTCTAGCTTGGAGAGAATTAGGGCTCGGGCTAGAGTAGTGTCCTTGGATAGGAAGGGTTTACCCACTCTAATCAGTTTGCATGTGTATGCAGAGGCTGATGACATAGCGTTGACCTGTTTAACAAAGGAAAGGGTAGAGTCTAGGTAGAAACCTATGGCTTTTACCTCCTTTGCAACTTTAATGAGGTTCCCATCAATATTAAACGAGGTATATATGATGCCAAGTTTGTTAAGGCTGATTGCAGTCCCAGAATGAGGAGCTCAGTTTTGTCATCATTCAGGCATAGACCGTGGAAAGCCATCCATGCCTGGATGATGAGGTAGATTGTATTTACCAAGGCCAAATCCTTGTCATAATCCCCGAAAAGCGGTATGAGAATCTGGGTGTCATCTGCATAGTTAGTGTAGGTGACACCAAGAAGGTCCAGATCATCGAAAAGGGGCTTAGTAAATATATTGTACAAGGTAGGTGAGATCCAGGAGCCATGTGGCACTCTGCACGTAATACGAATAGGGCCTGCTGCCGCTGACGGCGAGAAGACTCTCATAGTCCTGTTGCTTAGAAAGGATTGGATCCATGTAATGGCATCCTGTGAAAAGTGAGCTGCTGTGTCAAGGTGATTGCATAAAACCTTATGGTCCACCAAATCGAAGGCCGCAGAGAGATCTAAGAGGAGAAGTAGTGCCGTGTTCCCTCTGTCCTTAAGCTCGTCAATCTGGGTTTTGAGATCAATCAGTGCGGTTTCAGTGCCATGTTGGGGCCTGAAGCCAGACTGACGGTTTCCTAGGAGCTGATTGGACTCTAAGTAGATCTGTATATGGAGATAAGCCACCTGGTCTAGGATTTTGAGTAAAAAGGGCACTGTTGTAATAGGTCTATAGTTAGTAGGTAAGGATGGATCAAGGGTTTGCTTTTTAAGGAGGGGAAGGACCCAAGATTCCTTTAGATTATTGGGGATAGAGCCAGATGAGAAAGAGGCATTAATGAGTTTAATTATAAATGGTGAGAGGTCTCTCGCGGCACCTTTAATAATTTGCGCTGGACACTCGTCTCCTTGACAATTTGAGGGTTTGAGGGAAGAGATGATTTTTTCAACCTCAGAGATAGAGACTCTTGTGAAGCTGAAGCGTTGTGATGGTTTAAGGGGGTGCATGGAGGTACTGGTGAGTGAGTCTGAATTGGGTAGATTTGCTTTTTTGTCAGCAATTCTTTTCTGGAGGAGGGTCATTTTGTTATTTAGGGCATTCTGTATGTTTGTGCAACAAAGGTTATCCTTCACACAGTTGTCTGTTACGGGCATAGGGGCTTCCAACTCTTTTAAGATTGTAAAGAGTTCCTTTGTGCTTGAATTTGCCTGGAGAATCCTGTTGTTATAAGTTTCCTGTTTGGTCTGTATTATTTCTTTCTTATAGTGGGCCGAGATGTTGATGAGGTTAGTTTTATTTTCCACATTGGGTGTGGAAAATAAAGTCCAAGCGACTTCACATTTTCTTTTTTCTGCTCTCAGTCATTTGAGGTGCGGGGTGAACCACGAGTTCAGATGGGCTCTAGGTTTGCTTTTCCTCATTTTTAATGGAGCGATAGTGTCTAGTGCTATGGTCATGGTATTATTATATTCCTCTACTAAGGTGGTGGGGTCACTGGTATCTGGCAGAGAATTAAGGAAAGGTGCTTATCTGGTGTGATGTTCTTTTTATTCCTGGTGAGGATGGGGGGAGCAACTAGTATATTTTTTGTGGTGAAGATTTTGACTGCGAGCATAAAAGATAGGAGGTAGTAGTCAGTCCACAGCTGAGGCGTTATAGGGATGATTACGCCCGCCAGGTCAGACCGGGCGGGAGTGACACCTCCCGCCTGCAGAACTCGAGATCAGCAGGTCCGGAAAGAACGATGGTGGGCGGATTTACCACCACCGTTCTATCCGGACCGCCTGACTCGCAATGAGGCCCATAGTCTTCAGCCCGGATTAAATCGGCTATCTCGATAGCATGAGCTACTAGTAATATAGTGTTTATTATAGTGCCCTTGAGATCTGGGATGTCGTGTTTAGGCCGTGGGTTAGGTGACTTGGATTTCTTTCTTTCTTTGGTGAGTGGAGGGTGGGAAATTTCTTATGAAAACTTTATTGGAGGAATGGACCTCGGTCATGGGTGTAGGTGATGTACTGAGAATGTTTTTTTTTCTTAACCGTATGTTTGATGGAAGGGCTTTCTATCTCAGGGCAAGTGATCATTGTAGTTCTAACAGGAGGTTCGTGGAGTCTGGTCAATCTAGCATGGAGTCTAGAGTTTCTTATCGAGGTGTGACAAGGTAGGTCACTTTTATCTAGATCCTGGATGCAATCATGATTTATAAGAGGTTGTTGGTCCGGGAAGATGGAGTAGTAATAGTTGGTTTGGGATTTAACATCCCCCGATGTCCCTATAGGATCTCTGGTCGGTGTGCAATGTTGCTGAGAGTTAGCGTTCAGCTGAGTTAGACGTGGAGTAGGTGGGGTCTCTGGGATGTGTTCCAGGATACTTGCCATAGTGGGGAATGGGAGGATTATAGTGGTTTGTCCTCAAATATAGTTCAGTTTTCCTAGTGCTAGTATGGCGCACAACAGATACAGGTGTAAGACGAGGGTGGTGTATCCAAGGCAAAGATTTGATACTACATAAAGGTACCTAGCAGTTGGATGGTTAAGGCACAGTTATACACGTGCAGGGCATTCTTTGATTAAGCTAATGGCAGTAGGCACTGGATAGTCTTGGATTAGATGCATACCATTCAATGTGGGTACTAGGCATGAAGCGACCTATATGCATAATTTCAAAAAGGGTCACTATAACAATGGGCAGTTGGGTGCCCTAAATTAAGTGTAGATTAAACAATGTCAACATTCCAGCTAATAATCAATGTACCAAATTCAGACTAGACATGAGGCGACCTGTATGCATAATTTCCAGAAGGGTCACTAACAATGGGCAGTTATGGGCCATAAATTGTCTGTAAATTACACAATGTCAACATTCGAACCAATACAGCGTTGTACACGCAGGCTTGACATCACTAAGAAACACTAGCAGGTAGTAGATGATGATCAAACAGGACAGTATGCATAAGATGTACTGTTACAGTCAGCTATATCAACATTGGTAATCAGCTAGATAGTGATAGGCCTGTTAGCTTTAGTTAGGAATGAACTCATAGGTCTATGATTAACGTTTGATAGTATGTTGGAGTACTAAGGGTGATCCACAAGTTGCTAGGATATGAGCGCAACGAGGTAAGGCTGGCAAGTCACCAATAATATGGTGTGCGGCCGGGGATCCAAATCCACCTTAATGACAGGCGAGTATGCTGACCTGTGGCATCCTCTGAGTTACATGAGTTGAGTGTATTAAAATAAGCAGCAGCGCGATGTGGATAATTGGTAAGTACTGAGTATTTGGCAGTCTATAGGGTGTGGATACTTTGAAGGTACAAATAGGCACGTGAACAGGTGTCTGGTTCATACAATTTGTAGGCATTCATGGGACAGTTAGCAATTGGCAGTTAGTGACTAGTCGATATTATGTTGCATTACAATATTATAATACATACATTAATCAAGGTAAAACGCTGCGAGTCCAAGTCAAAAGTGGCAGTATACCATTTTGAGAGAGGAAGAACAGGGGCATGGATGCTGTTAGTCAAGATTGTATGCAGTACCCTTTGGGTGCACTACAACGACCCCTGACCTCATGGCAATAGGAACCCAACCTTTGGTATAAGCCTGCACTACACATGTTGATAGCGTGTTGAGCAGCCAGGCTTATCTCAAGGGGGGGTCAATGAGCTGTAGGGGAGTTACACAGAGATTCACAGTGACAACTATTCAAATAAACACATACACACAAGGTTTCTTGAATAAACAATTATTAATTTATTTATCAGTCAATTAGAGTAAGCCTTCTTCAGAAGGGGGCAATATAACAGTAACACTGAAATACACTTAAAAAAATACACACTTAATATTTGTAAATCAGTAAGTGCCCTTTTGGGATGGCCCACAGACACTACCTACACCCTCTGGTGACTTCAATAGTTAGGGTGCTGGGGACATTAATATATCACTGTTGCATTTAGAATCAGATTTAAGAGTTTGTCAAAGAGAAAGCTTATTATGACACAAGAGATCTCACAAATATTTCTCGAAGCAGGTAAGCAACTTTTGTAAACCCCCCAATGCAAAGTTAGTTAACCCTTTCCTGGAAGGAAGACCAAACACATTCACAGAGGGAAGAAGAGTCATTCAGGGAGCCAGGCTAAGCCAAAGTCAATTTGAGCAAAAGTCTAGGTGAAACTGAAGCACTTCTCAGAGGTAGGTAAAAGTCTTGCACAATGTTTTAACGGTCTTTGTAGAAAGAAGAATTCAAAGTAGGGCCACAAGCTGTTTAGGCTTGTGAGGTAAAGAAGCTGTCAGCAACTCTACAGAGCAACCACAACAAGTCTCACCAACAGAGAACAAGTGTAGTTACACGACAAGAGGTAAGTTTTCTTAGACTGTACAGAACCTTTAGGTGGAAGAAAAAGTGCAACAGATGACTTCTGTTCCTATGCAGTTCTGCAGATCCTGGTGTTCCTGGGCCTCAGTCGTGGGTACAAGAGGGGGGACTTCTGGGGACTCCTGCACTGCAATGGGATGGTCACTGACCGCAACTGGCAATATTCAAACAAGTGGCATTTCAGTGTTTCAGCTCCTCGTGTCTACCGCAAATAGCAACACCGCGGTTTCTGGCTGTCAAGATGGACTTTCTTTGCATCTGCGGTCCAGCAATCTGTTGAGGTGGATCAGGCTCGGTCAGTCCTGCTTCCTGGGAGACCGGAGGATCTTCCTGGAGCTCCTGGCCAACTTAAAAGCAGCGCACACAATCTGGTGTTCCTCTCCCTGGCCTTTCGGTTTCCAGCAGCAACTCTGTGGATATTGAACCAGCTCTGAGAGGATATCCAGGTGGCTTACTTTGGAGTTGATTGATTCCACCAACTGAAAGGGAGTAGTCGTCCTTGCAGGGGCTTCTCTGTCGATACGAATTTGGAGTTTCAGCACAGCAGCAGGGCTTCACCGGGCAAACCAACGGTCCAGGAGTTGCAGCAGGCGTCCTCTTCAAGTTCTTCGGTTCCTTTGTCCAGTAGTCGACTCTGCCTTCCAACCCAAAAAGCCTTGCCTTTTATTCAGTTCTCTCCCATTCATTCCAGCCGAGCTGTCAGTCACCCTGCAGGTTGGCTGTCCTTGCCGGACAGTCAGGCAGCCAATCATCACAGAGTGCATTTGGGTCTCCTAGGAGACTAAGCACAGGGAGTTTCGGGCACCTCTCTCACTCGTGAATCCCGCCAAAGGCAAAGCGACCAAAGGGACCAAACCTGATTTGACGCGCAGAGTAAATTTCAAGGAGGACCTTTCCAAGAAGAAATGTCGAAAAAAGAAGACCGGTCCATTTTGACAAAAATGGCACCCTTGGGTGCTTAACTGGAGCTGCGAACGCAGCCCCTGATAAATGCACACCACAGTAGTTAAAAGTAAACCACTGCCACCAGCCATTCATCGAGGAAAGGGTAACATAAAAATGTTACATGAGAAACTAGACATAGGGGATACTAGGTAACCCCTCCAGCACCCTATTGTAAAATAGTGTGTGCTGGGTCTAGAAAGTTACAAATGTAAGTAAAGTCAATTTCACTTCACTGCTCTGGGAAACAGTAGTTTATCTAAGAGAAGGTATTTATACCTTTGGGAAATCTGAAAGACTTCCCTGTGTCACTGCACTGAAGGTGCTGTGTGATACAATGTAAAAGATGATGCCTATGGAGTTTGTCTTACTCCAAAACACAAAAGAAACACAGTTAAAAATCACATTAAAATACATGAGAGTGGGGAAAAAGGGTCTCACTCTCTCCAGGTTAAAAAAAATCAAGTCCTCAAAATGCAGCAAAGTTGCTGGGGGTCCTCTAAAGTGGAGGGAATTAGCACATTTCTGAGAATTCTCCCTAACAGATTGCACGCCACTTTCCGGGAGCTCTAGAGTACCTCTAGCTGTGTTTCTCTGTACATTCTCGGTTAATAAATACACAGCGAGAACGTTTATCATGTGATGAACGCCTGTTCAAACCTGCCATAGAGTAGAAGCAGCTACTGGCTCTCAACTCACCAGAGCGCCGCAGAATAGAATAGCTGAGTCCAGACTGAGCGCTACGCCTACAGCAAGTATACAAGCAAAGTGCTTCCAAGAATTGGCCAATGCATCCATTGTGTAAAAAGGTGGCGGGAAACTGTGTAGAAATCCCCCTTTCGGTTGAGAGCCTACTCCGGCCCTGGATATATAATATCGATCGTGGACCCTGACAAATTCCAGACACAGAAACAACAAGTACCTTTAGTTTATCTTGAGGAGTGCCTGGGACCAAAACTAGTGTTTTCTGTTCGAATGGGAAATGTTAATGAGTGACTAGAGATTGTTGCAAATGATTCCCCACACACACAGCGCCATAGTCCTCGCCTGAAGCGACCCACAAGCGCAGAAAGATCCGACATGCCACCGTCGGCGGCCACACACAGACTGGAGACACACATTTGTGTATAAAGGCAACACTGAAGGCATTCTGGCACAGGAGGTAACGCGCATGCGCAGCCCTGTTCACAAACATCAGGGGGAAAACTCACTTTTTCTGTGAATAGAACAGGCGTGACACTAATCATTCCTGCACAGGAGCTGTGCGGTCATAGTAATTTCAGGAGAAGAGTTAGACAGGGTTCCCGAGCTTTAAGTGGGCTGGAGCCAGCCAGGAATCAAGCCACGAGAAGGGTCTATGCAAGGACACCAGAGGGGCCAGATTACAAATGTTATGTTATGTTATGTTATTTTGCATTTATATAGCGCCTTACATACCATTGGTATGGTCTGAAGGTGCTGGTAGGTTGAACAGCCTTTGGAACCGAAGTTCGGGCCAGTAGAGAGAGTATAGAGAGTCCAAAGGTGCGTGTGCGCACCAGGTATGTGTGCAGCTGGTGTGGAATTCGTGTGGTAGCTGCTTCTTAGCGGTAGGTGTGGTGGTTGAGAGATCAGGAGAATGTGTTCGCTCTGGCAGGATTTATCCAGACCGAGTGTGGCTGCGTTAGGCCTGAGGAGAACGCCTGGCTGGGGGGTGTGAAACCAGCAGTGTTTACTTAGAGTGATGGGGAGTGAGCGGGAGATGTTGATATGAGAACGGTTATACCGAATGGTGTCATAGTATCCCTGTGTTCTAGTTGAGTGGTGGTGTAAAGAAGAGAGTAAGCGTGGGGTGTGGTATGATATATGCTCTTACAATTGTTCCCTGCATTCCACTTTGTACAGAGAGGCTATTGTGGTCACTTCAAATGTAACTTTCCTCAGAAAGCACTGGGAGCACTTTCTAAGTTCACAGGGATGCGATTGGGTACACTTCTAAATGCAACTTTTCGGAGAGGCTATTGGGAACAGCTTCTAAATGCGCTTGGGTACACTTCTAAATGCAATTGGACACATTTCTAAATACAACTTTTCTCAGAGGGACTATTGGGCACAACTTCTAAATGCAATTGGTTACACTTCTAGATGTAATTGGGCACATTCTAATGCAGCTTTCTTACGGAGGCTATTGGTCACAACTTCTAAATGCATTTGGGGATACTTCTAAATGCAACTTTCTCAGAGAGGCTATTGGTCAAACTTCTAAATGCAATTGGGGATACTTCTAAATGCAATTGGGCATACTTCTAGATGCAACTTTCTCAGAGAGGCTATTGGGCACAACTTCTAAATGCGATTGGGTACACTTCTAAATGCAATTGGGCATACTTCTGGATGCAACTTTTCACAGAGAGGCTATTGGGCACAACTTCTAAATGCAATTGGGGATACTTCTAAATGCAACTTTTCAGAGAGGCTATTGGGCTCAACTTCTAAATGCAATTGGGCACACTTCTAAATGCAATTGGGCACACTTCTAAATGCAACTTTTCTCAGAGAGGCTATTGGGCACAACTTCTAAATGCAATTGGGCACACTTCTAAATGCAATTGGGCACACTTCTAAATGCAACTTTTCTCAGAGAGGCTATTGGGCACAACTTCTAAATGCAATTGAGCACACTTCTAAATGCAATTGGGCACACTTCTAAATGCAACTTTTCTCAGAGGGTCTATTGGGCACAACTTCTAAATGCAATTGGGCACACTTCTAAATGCAACTTTTCTCAGAGAGGCTATTTGGCACAACTTCTAAATGCAATTGGGCACATTTCTAAATGCAACTTTTCTCAGAGAGGCTATTGGGCACAACTTCTAAATGCAATTGGGTACAACTTTCACATGCAAGGGACAGGGTTTCTGAATGCAATTATAATGAATTTACGGTGGTGATGCTTTGTTAGATGAGTGGTAGGGTAGTATGGCCTGAAATCATTGCTTCTGGCCCCGCCCTTGCCACACTTACTTGTTGTTGGCTTCTTGCTTCTCCTGCGGATACCTGCAGATACGATCTGGGGTCGTCCCTGAAGGAGTTGTCCTTTGCCTCGGGTCCTTAGCCGCAGGGGCTGCCGGGCAGAGGGCTGCCCTAGGAGAACTGGTAATGGAGGGGGTCCTCTCAGCTTGACCAATCAGAGCGGGGGGGGGCGGCGGTCCGAGAGGTGGGAGGGGGGGACCCAGGAAGCGGGTGCGGGGATGGGGCAAGGAGCCCGGCAAGGGGGATTAGGGCCTGGGGGCACACAGATTTTCCCAATTCAAACAAAATGCGCCCAATTTCAGGCAAAACGCCTTACCAGTACCTACTCCTCGGCCACGATGGAAGTGGCACTCGAGGAGGCACGCAGGTCGCTAGACCTCGCGCACAGGGAGACACAGACCAATCAGAGTGGGGGGGGCGGTCCGGGAGGCGGGAGGGAGGGAACCAGGAAGCGGGTGCGGGGATGGGGCAAGGAGCGCGGCAAGGGGGATTAGGGCCTGGGGGCACACAGATTTTCCCAATTCAAACAAAATGCGCCCAATTTCAGGCAAAACGCCTTACCAGTACCTACTCCTCGGCCACGATGGAAGTGGGCCTGGCACCCCCAAACGAGCGGATCCCTGGGCCTGGAACCTGGGTCCGCTCGTTTGGGGCCCACTATATGTATCCTGTTAAAGACTATGTCCTCTGATCCTGGCTCCTCCAGGAGGTCCGCTAAAATACCCTTCACAGCTTGGGGAGCTCTTGATCCAAGGTGTTCTCTGGAAGGGCCTTGATCCGAATGTTCGAGCGCCTAGACCCGTTTTCCAGATCCTCCACCTGGAGCTCCAGATTATGCGTGGCGGTCGCCAATGTATCCAGGAGAGTGTCAGCCTTCCTTGCGTCCTCGGCGATGACCTGGATCGCCCTCTCATTTGTGTCCACCCTTTCCTCCATCTTGCTAATGTCCCTTTTGATCTCCTGGAGGCCTTCCGCCAGGTCTTCCCTAGGGGCGTCCATTTGCTTTTGCCCCGCAGTGGTGATCTTCTCCACTATGTCGGCCAGCAGGAGTTTCAGCGCTGCCTGGGAGACCGGTTGTTCCAAAGCGTTCGTGTCCGCCGGAGGGTCCCCTGAGGGCCACTCGCTGGGACATGCTGGCTGGGAGTCCTCCATGTCCTTGGCCCATATCTAGTGAGAGCATTCTCCTGCGGTCGCCTCAAGGGTCTTTGAAGGGCTTGCGGATCCTTGGCTTTATTCTTAAACATGCCGCCGGTTGCTCAGAGTGCTGTGGTCGAAGACTGGGGATCCGGGTTCCCCGCAGGCCCGGATAGGTATAACTGAGGACCGATATGGGGAGGGGGCCTTTGCAGGCGCTGATAGATGCAGCAGCCCTGTGTGCGCCCCTGCAGCCCTCCAAGCCCTGGTGAGGACCGGCAGTATGAAGATCTGCCGAGTATGCTAAAATGCTGAGGTTATGAGGGGCGCCCGGAGTGCCCAGGAAGAAGAGAGGGGACTGCAATCCTACCCCTTCAAATTGAAAGGCTGTACAGTCTTGTGTGCCAAACAAGTGCCTCCACATAGAGAGGGCGGTCTGCGAGAAGGGGGGGCTCAGATTGCCTTCCCAATCACCCCCTCAATTCCCCTGTATAAAAGTCACTAAGGACCGGTCTACCTGGTGCCAGAAGGTTCCAGTCCGGTGCGGAGTGACCAGTGGTGCGGGGGCTCACAGACTCAGATGCAGAGGCCTCCGTGGGCGATAGTGAAGATGAGACCGGGGGCCGGTGGGCCTGCCCCACCCCCCCCACCCCACCAAAGCATAGGCCGTACCTTATACTGATGATCCTTGAAGGGCGCCCGACGGCATCCCCAGCTTCCCCGCCGCACTTCGCTCCAGCTCTGCACACTCACGGCCGCAGGTGTGGTCTCGGAGGAGGCGACCTCCTGTGGGCACCCCCTCCAATGCCGGCTGTTCCGCCTCCCGCTGGTGTGGGCAGGCTATCCGCTGGCTGGATCCCAGGCCCTGCACCGGTGCAAGTGCAAAGTTTGCACGATATTAGCACTAGGGCAAAGTTTGCCCTATGTTTAAAAAACACTGGGACACATTAAAAAAACATTGCGCCCCAGCAAGTACAATTTGGAATATTAAAAGCACCAAGGCAAAAATGTCCCTATTGCAAAAAAGATGCATTTTCACTACATTTTTGTACCAGAGCAAAGTGTACCCTAGTGCTAATACGGAATGGTATTAGCACTAGGGCAAACTTTGGCCCTGATGCACAAATGCATTAAAAATGTAAATTTTTTAAGCACTGGGAGAATTTTTGCCCTGGTGCTTTTAATATGCGAAACTGCACTTGTCGAGGCGCAATGGTTTTTTAATGTGTCCCAGTGTTTTTAAAAACAGGGCAAACTTTGCTCTAGTGCTAATTTCGTGCAAACTTTGCACTTGCACCGGTGCAAAATGTCTGTAATCTGCCCCCCCCCCCGCAACCTGATTTTATAGTGCGCTAAAGTTAATAAAAGGGTGAGCGACAAGTACTGCTTTTTTCCCAAGTAGATGCCACGATCAGCCCTGTTTGGAATGACACCAGCTGGAGACCTGTGGCGCCCCATTATTATCCCCAACACCAAAGGAAGGGCACGTATTATACATGATTTAAGTTTTGCACCTGAAATGATTTCATAAAATAGATGCCTAGCAATCATGAATTTCTTTCAACCAAACCGAGGGACCGGAAGCTGCATTGACCTGTTTTGATTAGGTTTGGATTCCATATTTGAATGTATTTATTTTAATCGATGTTTTGTCCGCACATTAACTATAAGGGACACGCCTTTTTAAAATGGATTTTACTCCGGTTCCTTCTGGGTAAGAACGTAGGATGGCTTGGGTTAAGCCACCCCTTTTAATGACATGGGCCTCGCGTATCTCTCTACCTGGGTTCCCGCAGCGGGCTCTTTTAATGCCCCGCCCCCACATGCTGTTTTGCAACGCATTTGTGCCCCTTGGCATTCCTTATCCCCCCCCCCCTACAGCACTGTGTGTTTCATTCTCAACCCCTCCTTGGCACACGAGTCATGCGGAATGGGAAGGATGCAAGGTGTGGGTGTGTGTGTAGCAGGGGCGGCGCCAGGCCCCACACTGTGCCACAGCAGGCATCACTCTGCTGTGACGCCCAAACCAGGCTCAGACCACTAGAACCTGTCAAATTTCTCACCTCAGAGAGCAGTGTATTTAAGCAAATATACAGCTCTCCAAGGTGGGAAACAGGCATTGAAGAGAATCTAGAGGCAGAGGACAAAAGCCTGCCATGGGGATATTGGCAGAGGGGTGTGTGGGGGTGGGGGGAGGGAATACTACAGCGGGGCTGCCCTGGCTGGGTCTTACTGTGGCATGGAATGTTGTACTTGCATTATCAATATTCAATATCCACCTGGATGCCTCCTGTCCTACCTCTGTACTCTTTTGCGACCTCTGCGACTCTCTCTCACTCACCATTCTCCCCTCTGGCCCGACTCATTCTGCAGGGCACACTCTGGATGTTCTGATCTCCTCAGACCTTCCCCTCTCTGATCCTCTCTCCACTCCTCTCTCCTGGAGTGATCACTATCTCCTCTCCTCCCACCTCACCCTCCCTACCCCTCAGGCCAAGCCACTTCCACAATTGCCATCCACCTTCTCGGTCATCCGACCCATGAAGCGCATGTCAGTTGAGGCTTTCCCATGCACATTCTCACCTCCCCTCCCCCTTTGGCTGACTCTTGCCCTGACACAGCCCTCTCCATGCTC
The DNA here is from genome assembly GCF_040938575.1 of Ambystoma mexicanum. Taxonomy (NCBI): domain Eukaryota; kingdom Metazoa; phylum Chordata; class Amphibia; order Caudata; family Ambystomatidae; genus Ambystoma; species Ambystoma mexicanum. The sequence continues at coordinate 1,465,568,170 of NC_090931.1, read as the reverse complement.
CACTCTGCTATATCTGATACTCTGGATGTCCTTGCCCCTGTCATGAGAATCCGCCTGAAGCCCAAAGCCCAAAGCCCAAAGCCAAGTGCAACTCCTGGTACGATTCAGACCTCGTCACCCTAAAACGTAAGTGCAGGGTGTCCGAGAGGAAATGGCGTGCTTCATGTACATCCTCTGACAAACTGGCCTGCCACCTGCTGCAAAGGCAATACCGGCTCTCTGTCTTAACCAAGAAGAGAGCTCATATTCAAGCCTGCGTCTCTGCGGCATCTAACAACTCGGCTGAACTCTTTAAAATCTGCAAGGAACTGGCCAATCCTGCCGCAGTCTCTACCTCTCCTGTCCCTTCCCAGGCCCTCTGCGCGGCACTGGCCTCTCATTTCGTCTCCAAAACTCAGGACATCCTGTCTTCACTCTCCTCCTATCCCCTCGCTCCCCCTACTCCCTGCTCCGCCTCTGGCCCTTCTGCAGCCACCCCTCCTCCCTCCTTCTCTTCCTTTCCCCCTAACTATCGCCCAATCTCTATCACTCCCTTCCTGGGCAAGCTTCTGGAGAAACTGGCCATCTCCTAGCTGAATCTCCACACTGAATCTTTTGGTTGTCTCCATGACCACCAGTCTGGCTTCAGAGCTGCCAGAAGCACAGAAACTGTTCTCCTGAACACCCATGAAGACTTGCTCTCTAATCTTCCTTCTGTCCTCATTCTCCTCATTCTATCCTCTGCTTTTGACTCTGTCAAGCATGCCATCCTGCTCAATCGCCTCCATGACAACCTGGGTATCAGCGGTCAGGCCTTGTACTGATTGACCTTCTTTCTCACTGACCGACCCTCCTAGGTCCAACTGGGATCTTTCCTCTCTTCTATCTCTCTCTCTACTTGTGGTGTTCCCCAGGGGTATAACCTTTCTCCCTGGCTATTCAACCACTAGCTGGCACCTCTGGCCCACTGCATCGCTACATTCTGTTATAATCTTCAGTGTTATGCAGATGACACTAAGCTCTCCTTCAGGCTCCCCTCAGCCACCTCAACTCCTTCTCTCATAACAGACTGTCTGGACGCAATTTAGGAATGGTGTGCTGCCAATGATATCTGCCTTAATGCCAGTAAGACAAGATCCTCCTCCCTCCTTTCTCTCGCTGGCCGCCACCCCGGGCCCTCTTCCTGCTCCTTCCTGTGAGGCTAAGAACCTTAGTGTCATCTTCAACTCCACCTCTCTTTCTGTCCTCACGTCTCCGACGTCTCTAAGAAGTCACACTACCAGCTGCACCTCCTCAGAGGTATAGAGCCCTGGTCCTCTCCAGGCTGGACTATTGCAACAGCCTCTTTCTAAATCTGCCTGTCTCTACTCTTCGACCTTTACAACTCACCCAGAACAGGACCACAAGACTTGTCGTTGGCTCCAAGCCCAGGGATCGTATCTCTCCAGCTCTGAAATCTCTGCACTGGCTCTCTGTGGCTGCAAGGATCAAGTTCAAGACCCTCTGCATCGCCCACAGGGCGTTCTGGGGCCTGGGACTGCGCTATCTCCATCTTTCTCTTCCTAAACCTCTTCCTTCTTGGGCTCTCCACTCCTCCACCTCCAACTCTCTGGGGGTCAGATGCTTTTCCAAGCAGAACATGGGGGGCAGATCTCTTTCCTCGGTTGGGGCCTCCCTCTGGAATAGCCTTGCGGACTCTCTCAAACTTGAGCAGAACCACCTCAGGTTCCGGAAGCAACTCAAGACCTTCCTTTTCGCTTCCCCTTTCTTCCTCTGCCCTTGTAATGTCCCTGATAGCTCAGCACACTGGTCACCTGGCCACCCCTGAACTCGGGCCCAGGCTCCTGCATGTTCAGTTGCCCTCTGACTGCCTCCGGAGTCCCTCAGCACTTAAGAGTTTGTTATCTGTAACCCTACAGTCCCTTCTCTTTGCACTTAAGAGCCACCCTCTGGCAGCACTTATTGAGTCACCTGCACTTCTCACCCCCCCACACTGCCTTGGCACTTCTCCCCTCCCATCTTCCCCGCACTTGCGTGATCTGAATGCACAAGCCCAAGTAAGATCGTTGTTTGTCCTCCTTCTGTTTCCACCCTCCTTGTCTTGCCGCGCCTAGAAACACTGTGTACAGGCGCGTCATAAATTACTTATCATATCATATAACGGGCAAAGGCATTATGAAAATGTGTTTGAAAATGCTCCTGTGCATTTTTAGTCACTTGGCATCTAATGGGCTTTTTATGTCTTACCCTGCAAAACCGATTGTAAACTGTGTGGCTTAAAAACCTTTTTCAAGGGGACAACCCTCCCTTGATTCTGTCACTCCTGTGCATTTGGCTTGGGGCAGAACAAGTGCCCTTCCTTCTGCGGGCTCTTCTTAGTGTGGGCCCCTACTACATTAGCTCCAGGCCCCACTTGTTACAGAACCATGGCTACCCCTCTGGTGAGTTGCAGTGAAAGATGGATCTAATGGGCCAAAGGAAGGCGTAATATCTACTCAGCCTCCTGGGCTTGGGGATGGGGCCATAGGACGGCAGGTTGCAGGGGGGGCAATAAGTAGTGCAATAGGTGTAATGTCCCTTCTCACTAACAGTTTTCAAAATTGCCACCAAGCCCCCCCAAACTTTTGAGGCTGGCTCCACCCCTGGTGTGTAGGTGCAGATGAGGGCATTTTGGAGGAGTCCGAGAAATTTCTTTTCTGGCTGCTGCTTTTGGGAAAGCATCAAGAGGGCTCTGCAGGGGGTAGAAAGTGTCCCTTGCACTCTTCCAAGGGGGCAGATTATTTATGCGTGGTTTTGTTTTTGGCAATGCATCTCTAACAGGCGACAGTTTAATGCATGCATCAGACAGGGCAAATAATGTAGGGGCGTCCCTTTCCTCTGAAATGTCTCAGCTTTCTTTAGGTGTTTTGGATGCGAGATTGTTGTGTACATTTTTCATTATAAATGATGCATAATGTACCTTTTTTTCAACTAGTGACAACAAGCAGGTGTGTTTTTCACAAAGGCTCTTGTGGTGGTGTTGCCTCATTACAAGTTTGGTGATATCTGCCGAAATACCACCAAACAGATTTACTGTTACTGCCACTTGGTCTGGCAGATTACCACTGGATTCCAAGTAGTGGTAGGGGCTGTTAGTCCACATTTATTGGACTCCATAGGAGTCCATGGGGATTTTGACGGAATTACCACCGGTGGTAATTTTGACGATGTGGCCGGTTTTTGCCAGTAAGGGAGAGGAATTACCGCCAGCATTCTGCTGGAGGGTTTTCCTCTGCTTTAACTCCAAACCCATATTTCGGCAGTGCAGTAATGCAGTGGTACCACTGTTTTTGGCTGCACCACCGAACTCGTAATGAGGCCCTAGCCTCGAACTTATTACAACCTATATGACAAGGAGATCTCAAGTTTTCCATTGTCAGATGTGAAATTATGAACCATTCCTGGCTTTAAGGCTCATTCAAAAAGTACATTTGAATTTTTTGTTTTGTGTATGTGTGTTTGTTTCGGGGCAAATGCACTGTTTGTGGGCGCTGCAAATTACCCGGTGCAGAATTGGTACCAACATGGGTTGCTATGATATGGTGGCAGACTGCAGGATTGGATGTGGGCAGGATCAGCAGGGCAGAGCGGTCATTCATTGCTGGGACAGGGCTCATGTTTGCTTTGGGTGTTACATTGGCAATGCTGACATGTATTGTTGAGATCAGCCTCATTTGCTTCTTTGGACACAGCCAGTATGAAAGGGGGAAGGGGGACCTCATGAACTGATTTGAGCGCATTCCCAGCCAGCATTGAATTAGGGGCAGTGCTTGCATAGGACGTTGAGGCAAGCATCACGCTCATGCTTTTTAGCAGCACTGGCTTCCTGGGTCTGCCTGAGTGGGTTTGTTGTTAGGAGTATAATAATGCAGGCCAGACCATGGTCAATGATTGGCGCGATTACCCAAAGCCAGTGTGATACGTTCGAGATTCCTCCCATAGCAAGGTGTACACACAGCATGCACGTTCTCCCCTCCCTTAGCAATGCGGACACAGGGGTTTCACCCCACACAGCCTGCACATTCTCCTCCCTTAGCAATGTGCACACAGTGGTTTCATCCCACACAGCATGTGCGTTCTCCCCTCCCTTAGCAAGGTGTACACACAGCATGCACGTTCTCCTCCCTTAGCAATGTGCACACTGTGGTTTCATCCCACACAGCCTGCGTGTTCTCCCCTCCCTTAGCAAGGTGTACACTGTGGTTTCATCACACACAGCATGCACGTTCTCCCCTCCCATAGCAAGGTGTACACACAGCATGCACGTTCTCCTCCCTTAGCAATGTGCACACTGTGGTTTCATCCCACACAGCCTGCGTATTCTCCCCTCCCTTAGCAAGGTGTACACTGTGGTTTCATCACACACAGCATGCACGTTCTCCCCTCCCATAGCAAGGTGTACACACAGCATGCACGTTCTCCTCCCTTAGCAATGTGCACACTGTGGTTTCATCCCACACAGCCTGCGTATTCTCCCCTCCCTTAGCAAGGTGTACACTGTGGTTTCATCACACACAGCATGCACGTTCTCCCCTCCCTTAGCAATGCAGACACAGTGGTTTCATCCCACACAGCATGTGCGTTCTCCCCTCCCTTAGCAAGGTGTACACACAGCATGCACGTTCTCCTCCCTTAGCAATGTGCACAGTGTGGTTTCATCCCACACAGCGTGCGCGTTCTCCCCTCCCATAGCAAGGTGTACACACAGCATGCACGTTCTCCTCCCTTAGCAATGTGCACACTGTGGTTTCATCCCACACAGCCTGCATGTTCTCCCCTCCCTTAGCAAGGTGTACACTGTGGTTTCATCACACACAGCATGCACGTTCTCCCCTCCCTTAGCAATGTGTACACTGTGGTTTCATCCCACACAGCATGCACGTTCTCCTCCCTTAGCAATGCGGACACCGTGGTTTCATCCCACACAGCATGTGCGTTCTCCCCTCCCTTAGCAGTGTGTATACACAGCATGCACGCTCTTCTCCCTTATCAATGTACACACTGTGGTTTCATCCCATAAAACATGCACTTTCTTCTCCCTTAGCAATGCGGACACCGAGGTTTCATCCCACACAGCATGTGCGTTCTCCCCTCCCTTAGCAAGGTGTACACTGTGGTTTCATCAGACACAGCATGCACGTTCTCCCCTCCCTTAGCAAGGTGTACACTGTGGTTTCATCACACACAGCATGCACGTTCTCCCCTCCCTTAGCAATGTGTACACTGTGGTTTCATCCCACATAGCATGCACGTTCTCCTCTCTTAGCATTGCGGACACAGTGGTTTCATCACACACAGCATGCACATTCTCCCCTCCCATAGCAATGCGGACACAGTGGTTTCATCCCACACAGCATGTGCGTTCTCCCCTCCCTTAGCAAGGTGTACACACAGCATGCACGTTCTCCTCCCTTAGCAATGTGCACAGTGTGGTTTCATCCCACACAGCGTGCGCGTTCTCCCCTCCCATAGCAAGGTGTACACACAGCATGCACGTTCTCCTCCCTTAGCAATGTGCACACTGTGGTTTCATCCCACACAGCCTGCGTGTTCTCCCCTCCCTTAGCAAGGTGTACACTGTGGTTTCATCACACACAGCATGCACGTTCTCCCCTCCCTTAGCAATGTGTACACTGTGGTTTCATCCCACACAGCATGCACGTTCTCCTCCCTTAGCAATGTGGACACCGTGGTTTCATCCCACACAGCATGTGCGTTCTCCCCTCCCTTAGCAGTGTGTATACACAGCATGCACGCTCTCCTCCCTTATCAATGTACACACTGTGGTTTCATCCCACAAAGCGTGCACGTTCTCCTCCCGTAGAAATGCGGACACCGTGGTTTCATCCTACACAGCATGTGCCTTCTCCCCTCCCTTAGCAGTGTGTACACACAGCATGCACGCTCTCCTCCCTTATCAACTGTGGTTTCATCCCACAAAGCATGCACGTTCTCCTCCCTTAGCAATGCGGACACCGTCCCACACAGCATGTGCGTTCTCCCCTCCCTTAGCAAGGTGTACACTGTGGTTTCATCACACACAGCATGCACGTTCCCCCCTCCCTTAGCAATGTGTACACTGTGGTTTCATCCCACACAGCATGCACGTTCTCCCCCCTTAGCAATGCGGACACCGTGGTTTCATCCCACACAGCATGTGCGTTCTCCCCTCCTTTAGCAAGGTGTACACACAGCATGCACGCTCTCCTCCCTTATCAATGTACACACTGTGGTTTCATCCCACAAAGCATGCACGTTCTCCTCCCTTAGCAATGCGGACACCGTGGTTTCATCCCACACAGCATGCATGTTCTCCCCTCCCTAAGCAGTGTGTACACTGCGGTTTCATCCCACACAGCATGCACGTTCTCCCCTCCCTTAGCAAGGTGTACACACAGCATGCACATTCTCCTCCCTTAGCAATGTGCACACTGTGGTTTCATCACACATAGCATGCATGTTAGCCCCTCACTTAGCAATGATAATAGCATGCACGCCCGCCCCCCCCTTAGCAATGTGCACACTGTGGTTTTATCACACACAGCCTGCACGTTCTCCCCTCCATTAGCAATGTGTACACTGTGGTTTCATCTCACACAGCATGCACGTTCTCCTTCCTTGGCAATGTGCACACTGTGGTTTCATCCCACACAGCTTGCGCGTTCTCCCCTCCAATAGCAAGGTGTACACACAGCATGCACGTTCTCCTCCCTTAGCAATGTGCACACTGTGGTTTCATCACACACAGCTTGCACGTTCTCCCCTCCCATAGCAAGGTGTACACGCAGCATGCACGTTCTCCTCCCTTAGCAATGCGCACACTGTGGTTTCATCCCACACAGCCTGCACGTTCTCCCCTCCCTTAGCAATGCGCACACTGTGGTTTCATCCCACACAGCATGCGCGTCCTCCCCTCTCTTAGCAATGCGCACACTGTGGTTTCATCCCACACAGCCTGCGCGTTCTCCCCTCCCTTAGCAATGTGCACACTGTGGTTTCATCCCACACAGCCTGCGCGTTCTCCCCTCCCTTAGCAATGTGCACACTGTGGTTTCATCCCACACAGCCTGCGCGTTCTCCCCTCCCTTAGCAATGTGCACAATGTGGTTTCATCCCACACAGCCTGCGCGTTCTCCCCTCCCTTAGCAATGTGCACACTGTGGTTTCATCCCACACAGCATGCGCGTTCTCCCCTGTCTTAGCAATATGCACACTGTGGTTTCATCCCACACAGCCTGCGCGTTCTCCCCTCCCTTAGCAATGTGCACACTGTGGTTTCATCCCACACAGCCTGCGCGTTCTCCCCTCCCATAGCAACGTGTACACACAGCATGCACGTTCTCCTCCCTTAGCAATGCGCACACTGTGGTTTCATCCCACACAGCCTGCGCGTTCTCCCCTCCCTTAGCAATGTGCACACTGTGGTTTCATCCCACACAGCATGTGCGTTCTCCCCTCTCTTAGCAATGTGCACACTGTGGTTTCATCCCACACAGCCTGCGCGTACTCCCTCCCTTAGCAATGTGCACACTGTGGTTTCATCCCACACGGCATGTGCATTCTCCCCTCCCTTGGCAATGTGCACACTGTGGTTTCATCCCACACGCCTGCTCGTTCTCCCCTCCCTTGGCAATGTGCACACTGTGGTTTCATCCCACACGGCATGTGCGTTCTCCCCTCCCTTGGCAATGTGCACACTGTGGTTTCATCCCACACAGCATGTGCGTTCTCCCCTCCCTTGGCAATGTGCACACTGTGGTTTCATCCCACACGGCATGCGCGTTCTCCCCTCTCTTAGCAATGTGCACACTGTGGTTTCATCCCACACGGCCTGCGCGTTCTCCCCTCCCTTGGCAATGTGCACACTGTGGTTTCATCCCTTGGCAATGTGCACACCGTGGTTTCATCCCACACGGCCTGCGCGTTCTCCCCTCCCTTGACTGTGGTTTCATCCCACACGGCCTGCGCGTTCTCCCCTCCCTTGGCAATGTGCACACTGTGGTTTCATCCCACACAGCATGTGCGTTCTCCCCTCCCTTGGCAATGTGCACACTGTGGTTTCATCCCACACAGCATGCGCGTTCTCCCCTCTCTTAGCAATGTGCACACTGTGGTTTCATCCCACACGGCCTGCGCGTTCTCCCCTCCCTTGGCAATGTGCACACTGTGGTTTCATCCCTTTGCAATGTGCACACTGTGGTTTCATCCCACACGGCCTGCGCGTTCTCCCCTCCCTTGGCAATGTGCACACTGTGGTTTCATCCCACACAGCATGTGCGTTCTCCCCTCCCTTGGCAATGTGCACACTGTGGTTTCATCCCACACAGCATGCGCGTTCTCCCCTCTCTTAGCAATGTGCACACTGTGGTTTCATCCCACACGGCCTGCGCGTTCTCCCCTCCCTTGGCAATGTGCACACTGTGGTTTCATCCCTTGGCAATGTGCACACTGTGGTTTCATCCCACACGGCCTGCGCGTTCTCCCCTCCCTTGGCAATGTGCACACTGTGGTTTCATCCCACACGGCCTGCGCGTTCTCCCCTCCCTTAGCAATGTGCACACTGTGGTTTCATCCCACACAGCATGTGCGTTCTCCCCTCCCTTGGCAATGTGCACACTGTGGTTTCATCCCACACAGCATGCACGTTCTCCCCTCTCTTAGCAATGTGCACACTGTGGTTTCATCCCACACGGCCTGCGCGTTCTCCCCTCCCTTGGCAATGTGCACACTGTGGTTTCATCCCTTGGCAATGTGCACACTGTGGTTTCATCCCACACGGCCTGCGCGTTCTCTCCTCCCTTGGCAATGTGCACACTGTGGTTTCATCCCACACGGCCTGCGCGTTCTCCCCTCCCTTAGCAATGTGCTCACTGTGGTTTCATCCCACACGGCCTGCGCGTTCTCCCCTCCCGTAGCAATGTGCACACTGTGGTTTCATCCCACACAGCCTGCGCGTTCTCCCCTCCCTTGGCAATGTGCACACTGTGGTTTCATCCCACACAGCCTGCGCGTTCTCCCACGTGGTCCGTAGATGATGAAATCCACACTTCAGCCTCTGGAGCTGCTCCTTCATTGGCCGGGTGGATGGGATGCAACTAATCTCCTATGGTGAGGATGGGCAGTTCACACTCCTGGCAGCCAGCCATGCCCTCTAGTGGCTCCTACTCGCATTACGTTCCTGTTTGCAGTGAAGAGGCGCAGGGGACAGGTTGATCGTAGCGCCGACACCCTCAGCGGGGTGGCACGGTGGTCCCCATGCCGCTCCCAATAACCCCCCTCCCCCACCCCCCCAGCTCTCATTCCACATTCCGACTCTCACTCGTTCCCAACTACCCTCCTCCCAAAGTAACCCAACCACCCCCGTCCACCCAAAGGATAGGCAGAGACCAGTAGGATGAGTGGGAGAAAAAATTGCCACAGCAAACTTTATTACACATAAAGTCAGGAGTTAGCTTACAGGTGTTCCGTTCACGCTCAGGATTTTCTACTCTGAGAGCAAGCAACTTTCCCCCCCCGCCCCCTCGGGTCCTTGGGGGACCCGACGCGGGCGCCCAGTCCCTTCCTCAGCAGTCCCTCTCTACCCCTTGGCCATTTCTTTCTTTTGCAATTTTTCTTTTCAATTTCTTTCCCCAACGCTATTTAAGTGCAATTCTTTGTTTCGTGCTTTACCTTCTTCATTGTTCATTACCGCTTAGGTTCCTTCTACAGGATGTGTTCCGGCCTCCTTTCCCCTTCTTGCTCCCTTTTCCCTGGGTTCCCTCTTCCTCATTTTCCCGGGTTGGCTTATTACTCCTAGTTCTTTCTCTCCCCAAACGGGTCTTCCTCCAGCCCATCCTGCCAGGGAGCCCCTCTCCCCCTTTCAGCCAAGACCCCGATCAGCCCTGACTCTCCCCGCCGCCTTCGTTGTCCCATCCCCTCCGGCCCCCATTGCGCCCTCCTGATCTAGAGAGCCCCATCCATCCCGCGCATACCTATCCCCCAGAGCCCCAACGTCCTTCTCATCCCCCTCCTCTTCCCCTGCGTCACCCCAGGCCCCTAGCCCCCGCACTCCCAGGCCCCCCCCCTGGTTTCTTTTGATCTCCTTAAGCTGCCAATCCCAAAGGGCCCCCTTCTCTTGAGCCCCACCTATCGTCCCCCAATCTCCCAGGGGCCCCCCTTACCCCTCAGTTACCAACGTACTTGCCGGAGCCCCGTTTACAGTGCCAACTTTTCAATTCACCCCCCCTTGCTTGCTGACTTCATTGTTGCTTTGCCATTTTCAATTTCCAAAGATGCACTTCCCATTTCCCCCACCCACTTTTGGAGTTGGAAAGGTCTTCCAAACCCCCCTAACCCTCCCCATTAATGCGGGCCTCCCCTGAGTCTAATACTCCTGGGCGCCGTTCTTAATAAACTGATGGCTGTGCAGTTCCCCTTGTGGTATCCGCCAGTACTTTCTAACGGGAACACCAGGTAACATCCGCTGGGCTTGTCTGTAAGAAAAACATCAAACATCAGTACAACATTGTAAAGAGGGAGGGTGGGAGGGCAACGTAGGAGGGCAGCCGGCAGAGAGAGACCCTGCGTCTCCGACCGGGTGTATTTAAACCCCCAAACGGGCGCGCGGGTGATGACGTCACCCCACCCCTCCACCCCTCACCTGGGTGGAGTGATGCCTGGCGCACAACCCCCCCTCGCACCCCCCCCCGACCCCTCGACGCCACCGTGCCTTTTGAGGCAGTCGTCACTAAGGGTGGGCCCCTGCCGAGGGGCCCTCCTTCGTAGGGCGCGGGAGCCCGTCGTAGCGCCGACACCCTCAGCAGGGTGGCACGGTGGTCCCCATGCCGCTCCCAATAACCCCCCTCCCCCACCCCCCAGCTCTCATTCCACATTCCGACTCTCACTCGTTCCCAACTACCCTCCTCCCAAAGTAACCCAACCACCCCCGTCCACCCAAAGGATAGGCAGAGACCAGTAGGATGAGTGGGAGAAAAAATTGCCACAGCAAACTTTATTACACATAAAGTCAGGAGTTAGCTTACAGGTGTTCCGTTCACGCTCAGGATTTTCTACTCTGAGAGCAAGCAACTTTCCCCCCCGCCCCCTCGGGTCCTTGGGGGACCCGACGCGGGCGCCCAGTCCCTTCCTCAGCAGTCCCTCTCTACCCCTTGGCCATTTCTTTCTTTTGCAATTTTTCTTTTCAATTTCTTTCCCCAACGCTATTTAAGTGCAATTCTTTGTTTCGTGCTTTACCTTCTTCATTGTTCATTACTGCTTAGGTTCCTTCTACAGGATGTGTTCCGGCCTCCTTTCCCCTTCTTGCTCCCTTTTCCCTGGGTTCCCTCTTCCTCATTTTCCCGGGTTGGCTTATTACTCCTAGTTCTTTCTCTCCCCAAACGGGTCTTCCTCCAGCCCATCCTGCCAGGGAGCCCCTCTCCCCCTTTCAGCCAAGACCCCGATCAGCCCTGACTCTCTCCGCCGCCTTCGTTGTCCCATCCCCTCCGGCCCCCATTGCGCCCTCCTGATCTAGAGAGCCCCATCCATCCCGCGCATACCTATCCCCCAGAGCCCCAACGTCCTTCTCATCCCCCTCCTCTTCCCCTGCGTCACCCCAGGCCCCTAGCCCCCGCACTCCCAGGCGCCCCCCTGGTTTCTTTTGATCTCCTTAAGCTGCCAATCCCAAAGGGCCCCCTTCTCTTGAGCCCCACCTATCGTCCCCCAATCTCCCAGGGGCCCCCCTTACCCCTCAGTTACCAACGTACTTGCCGGAGCCCCGTTTACAGTGCCAACTTTTCAATTCACCCCCCCTTGCTTGCTGACTTCATTGTTGCTTTGCCATTTTCAATTTCCAAAGATGCACTTCCCATTTCCCCCACCCACTTTTGGAGTTGGAAAGGTCTTCCAAACCCCCCTAACCCTCCCCATTAATGCGGGCCTCCCCTGAGTCTAATACTCCTGGGCGCCGTTCTTAATAAACTGATGGCTGTGCAGTTCCCCTTGTGGTATCCGTCAGTACTTTCTAACGGGAACACCAGGTAACATCCGCTGGGCTTGTCTGCAAGAGACCGGTCGCTGCGACCGGTGTCACCGCCACGACTCACAGCGGGCCACCGGCCGCAGTGAGTTCCCCCTCATACACCTGGTCGCCTTAGTACCCTAGTCCCCAGTTGTCCTAGCCACTCGCTCCTTCTCCACACCATTCATTCCAACCGTAACAGACGCGCTGGCCCTCCGGCAAGCACCGGTGGCGTGATGATGCCGACTGAGGTCTTCCCTTGACCGTTCCGTTCCCTTAACGGGGGCTCCCCCCCCAGCCATGGTTAGGGAGGGAGCGTTTCGGACCCTTTAAAGGCCTGCTATCGTTTTGCCCCTCCCCCGAATGACCCCCGCCGGTACTCATATGCAGCCCATTCCTTCCAGGGCATCTTTGAAGTTGTACACCATCACCCTTACCCCCACTTCTGATAAGTGGACTTTGTCATTGGCAAAACAACCCAGAGTTTTCAAACTGATCAAGGCGTGCTTAACCCAACCGAAGCCCCTGCTGATCAGGAATTTTCCTAGTTTCATATTCAATTTCCGCCTGGATTCCTCGATGCCCCCCTGGGAATATGCCCCCCTCCAAGTCTGCCTGGGTATGATCTCCGACCATGCCAATGTCGTGCCCCGGAAACTGTTTCCAATTTGGGTGAGGCCGACCCTCATCCCCGCCAGCAGCCCTCTTCGCCCCCTATACACTAGGTCATTACCCCCCAAGTGTATCACTATTATGTCCGGGCGTCCATGACGTCGTCTGCAACCATCCAACACCCCCCACACATCATCCCATCTCATCCCCCCTTTGTATGCCCAGTGTACTTGGGTCCGCGCGAAACCCATATGCGTGTCTTGATATTCCTTCTCCGCGCCCCTTGCTGCTCGGGCCACGAATGAGTGGCTGATAACCCACACCGACCTGCGATCTGTGGAGAGATAATGTTCTGGGTTGGTAAGTGTCGCGTCCCCATGTCGCCCCTGGCTCCCAAGGCTTCCCCCCCTTACCCCCTACCCCCACGATGCGACCCCACCTATAAACCTTCCGGCCTTATGTAAAGTTTGTACTTGTCGGATTGCCACCTCCCAATCCTCTTTATGCTCTCTTCCCCCAGTCCCTCCTGAAATGCTGTTGTCGCTGCCCCTATTCGAAAAGAGTGAGGCGTGAAGTGCCCACTGATACCCCTGATGCCGGCGTGAGCCAAAGCCATTACCTTCCTAAATTGAAATTGCGTGAGGGGGGAGCCGTCCTCGTGTATGAACAAGTATCCCTGGCCCCCATTCCTGGCCCCCAAGAACGCCCCCATGGTCATGACCGGGCAGTAATCCGCCACCCCCAAACACCCCAGCACCAGGCTCCTTCCGGTGCCACGCTGGTCAGTTTTAGAACTCCTTATCATCACCCTCAGTGCTCCCTCTGATATGCTTATGTCCCCCCTACGTAGAGCCCTGAATTCCCGATCGTGCTTGGAGCGGGCGATCAATTCACTGGGGCGTAAGGCTCCAAAGAAGGCCAAAGTGAAGCATGCTTTGAAAAGAACGCACTCATATGGGGAGGAACATACGAAATTGACTCGAGTGAGCATCTGTTTTAACAGTTCGAAGTGGATAGGACGTCTATCGTCCTTGCTCGGGGGTTCCCCCCTGTCCCAACCCCTCAAGGCTGCCCTTACTAAGAAGCCCTTGGTAGGGTCACTGCCGCCTGCTAGCTGGCTGTGGAAGGCGATGGCGCATAAGTGCCCTGCGACCCAAGATTTGGACTTGCGGTTTTCCCTGGCCCATAGTAAGAACTGTTGCACCTTGACTTCCCCGAGATCATTGTTCCAGTCCCCCGTGACTTTTAGAAAGGTCTTAAAATCCCTGCTGTACCTCTCCCTTGACCCTCCCGAAAGTGCCCTGTCCGCTAGTGCCCTCATACCCCTTTCCAGGTCACGAGGCTCCACCACTCGCTGTTGAACGGTACCATGTCCTGGTTTGCCCCTGGATGTGCCTTCCGGAATCGACCCATCTGCGAACGAGAAAGTGCATCCGCAGCAATGTTAAGGACACCTGGAATGTGGCGCGCCCGCAACTCTGTGTTAATTCTAAGCCCAATTCTCACCATGTGGCGCAGCAGGCTCAGGGTGGCTGGACAATGGGCCACCTGTGTATTTATACCCACCACTACCGCCATGTTATCCGACCATACCGTCAGACGCTTATTTGCTAAACTGCTAGGCCAGAGATGCAAGGCCACTAAAATTGGGAACAATTCAAGTACGTTGATGTTCCTGCACCATCCCTTCCTTGCCCAAACGCCAGGCCAGTCCGCTCTACACCACTGTGTGCCCAGAATTACCCCAAAACCGTGCCTGCCGCTCGCATCGGTGAAAAGCTGGAGCTCGTTGCATGTTACCCAGGGGGCCCTCCATAAGCGCACCCCATTGAATTCTGCCAGGAAATTCTTCCACATGAGCAGATCGTCCTTTATACCTGCGCCCAAGCGAATCCTATGCCAACCTTTGGAAGCCCGCCCTGCCGCTGCTGTTAACCGCCTTGCAAACACCCGCCCCGCCGGGATCACTCTCCCTGCAAAATTCAACCTTCCAATCAGAGACTGTATATCTCTCAAGGATACCCTGCGGCAGCTGAGCACTGTCTCTATGTGTGCAATGCATTCCTCTACCTTCCCCTGGGGCAGCCTGCATAGGCCTTCCGTTGTGTCGATCTCTATCCCCAGGTAGGTCAAACGGGTGCAGGGACCTTCTGTTTTTTCCGGGGCCAATGGAACCCCTAACTCGGCGGCTAGACCGATGAATTTATTCAATATGGAGCCGCAAATGTCCGTGCCCTTCCCCCCAATGAACAGGAAATCGTCCAAATAATGTGTTTTAACTCCCCTGCATTCTAACGCATGCACAGCCCATTCCAAGAATGTGCTAAATGTTTCAAAGTAGGCGCACAATATGCTGCATCCCATCGGCATACATTTATCCACATAGATCCCCCCCTCAAACTGGAAACCCAACAGGTGAAAACTATCGGGGTGGACCGGGAGCAATCTAAAAGCCGCCTCTATGTCCACTTTGGCCATTAGTGCGCCTCTCCCCAAACTCCTAGCCCCGTCCACCGCCTGGTCAAAGGACGCATATGATACTGCACATGCCTTTTCATCAAGCCAGTCATTCACTGAGTTGCCCCTGGGGTGCGATAAGTTATGTATTAGTCGGAATTTTCCTTGCTCCTTCTTGGGCACCACACCCAGGGGTGACACTATGAGGTTGTCCAAGGGAGGGGACGCGTATGGGCCTGCCACCCTTCCCAAACGAAGCTCTTTCTTTATCTTGTCCCGAACCACCCCGGGGTAGACTTTCACTGACTTGGAGTTATCTGCTGAGCGTGGCAACAAAGGCCCAGCATACGGAATTGGAAAACCCCCAGTGAAACCTTTCAACAAGATGTTCCTCTCCCGCACTGCGGGATAGCGGCTAACCAAGGCAGGAGTTTTGGTAGTAAGATGGGAGATGGCCCCTTTTGAGCTAGGTCCCCCCCGCTCTGGGCAATGAACGACGCTGCCCCCCTTAAAGCGCACTCGCCGCCCCCGAATGGGTTACTCCCCTGCCCTCCGCCCCTGGCCGTGCGGCCGCGCACCCCTGTCCTTCCCACCCATTTACCGTTATTACCATCGTGCTGGGGTCCCCCTGCGCCGGCGTTTAGGTATGCGTGGTGCTCCCTCGAGACAAATGAAACGCGAGCTGTGTTACCTTAAAGAGAGATACATTTATTAGTGTATACACATGGCATGATCTGTTGCAATAACAAACAGTATTGGGGCATCTCGAGTATTACATGTTGGGTACACTGCCCTCTTTGTGAGGCCACGTATTCGGGCCCGGTCCCGGAGACCTGCAAAATTTTGCAGCGTGTGTCATGCTGCCACATGTGGAACACTCGTGCCTAAAACGGCAATTGGGCACCCAATTGCAGTGCCCATCATTGAAGTTTCTGCATGGATGGGCTATGCGCGCCAACCCTTGCGTGCCTACGCCCCCTCTCCCCCATCTGGAATTTCCTGGCTGTGAGCTTAGAAACCCCCTCCCCCCCACTGGCCCTGAGGGGGCCTCGAACTGTTGAAACTCCCTGCGCTCTGCCCTTGAAGTGGATAGCAACGCTTGCTGCACAGCGCGCGTTCCATCGAAGGCTTGCCCCACTATGCTGGATCCCCTTGTGATGAGACTGTCGGCAGAAACCGGTCTTGGATCCAACCAATCCTCCACTAGTTTGTGTTCCCATTTCAGCTTGGGGTCGACTTCCATTCTTTTCCTAAACCTCTGATCCCTCAGAAGCCATGCAGTACCCCCCCACTTCCTATGCTCTTCAATTACGCATTGGCTATAATTGTACAGCGCCGGCCCCTGCTGGGGCTTGGACTGAACTATGATTTGAGCCAGGATTCTAAAGCCTGCCACCCAGTTTTGCAGGTTCTCCTCGGGCCTCACCCTCTTCCTCGCTTTCACCCCCTCCCTGCTCCCACTGGCCTGCAGGGTATCGTAACCCTTTGTTTCGTGTTCTAGTAGTGAAAAGGTGTCTATGAACCTTCCTTTCACAATCTCCTTTTGAACACAGTCCGGTATGTGCCAACATAAGTAATTGTTTTCCGTGATTGCCGGAAGCCCTTCTGCAGCCCTACCCGCGAGGGAGGGAGGCTCCCCCGGGTGTTCGCACTTCGCTGTTCCCCCTGTCCTGCTGTCTTCGCACCGTGCAGCCCCGGGAACAGTGTTTTTTGTTGAGGTCTTCTCCCCAGCTGCCCACACCTTGCTGGGGCCTGTTACCCCTTCCCCCCTAGTTGGCTCCTTCCCTTGCGCCAGAGCATTCCCCCTGCGCAACACATCCATTATAATATCCATTTTTGCTCCCCAGTCCAACTCACCCTCCAAGGCGCGTCCCTTGGCCGGGGGAGCCCCAAAACGCCTGCTTTGCCCCGCCTCGTCCTGCGCCTCACCATTGGGGTGAGGGGGTCCCGATCTGTTGAGGCGATCACCCGCCGGAGAAGTTGACGCCTCCCTGTCTCTCCCCTCAGCCACTAAGGCAGTCAAAGCGGCCAAATCCTCCTCCAGCTCTCTCTTCGTCTTTCTTCCCCTGGGGCACCCGCTCATTTTCGCTTGTCTCTTGCGTGAACCCACTGACTCTCCCAGACCAGAAGAAGACTGAGAGTCGGAGCTGTTATTTGGGGAAGGGGAGATGTTTGCTTGTGTGATAATAGTGTCGCCGGTAGGCTGGGGGGCGCCCATCTTGATCATCGCCGCTTCCCACCCTATAGATTTTGCAAGCACTGCGAATGTGGCCCATGCCTCCGCGTTCATGGTCTGACCCTGTGCTGGCGAAAGGGCTGTCTCCACCTCGACTGTCCCTTCCTCCAATTGTGTGTCGGCGACTATCTCCATATCTGGGCCTTGCGTGTGGAACATGGCGACCTGTGGGAAAATATAATGCTGTCACAACCGGCCTTAAGTACGAGAAAAAATTTTTGCCGCCCCTCTAATAACCCGGCTTCCCTTGGCTGCCCCCCTCTCACCCCGGGCAATGCTTAGTGGCCCCATTACCTTGTGATTACACGACTGTCACCTTCGGCTGCGATGGGCCTGGCTCTGTCGGCCTTCTCCGCCCTATGTGTCCTGGGAGATGGGAGAAACTGCATGAGCTATGGGAAGACCAACAATTGCATTGCCCCTTTGTTAGACGCGCCCTGCTCACTTAAGATGATACTACGACCTTCCTCCCACCCGGGCACGGTAGTATGTGAAATAACTATCCTAACCGCCCGACCGCCTTTCCAGTAGCACCAGCGGAAGGGGGGTCGGCACTAAGCTACCTTGAGCACATGTCCCCTCCTGCACCCTTCTGCATGCAGCCCTAAGAGGGGCTGCACCGATCCCTCCTGCACACCGCTGCATCCCACGAAGGCCCTGTGAGCCGCTTCACTGGTACCCCGTGCTCCCTGCCTCAAACACTGGTACCTCCTGCACAACGCTGCATCTCACGGACGCCCTGATCGGAGCAGCACCAGCTCGTCCTGCATCCCATTCAACTTGAAACGAAAACCGACCCGCCGCCCACACTGTCTTGCCCTTAGCCATGACGCCCCATGGTGCCCTGTACATACCCTGTTCACCATGATAACTGTATACACCTGATAATGACCAGCAAACCCCACCCCTTCAGATGAAAGTGAAAACTATTGGCAGTGTCAATGCTTGTTTGGTACAGGATCGTTCGGGTTCTACTTTTCTAAGTGCTTCGTGTCTTGGCCCAACCGGTTGAAAGCTGACTCGGGAGGATAGCTTAGGGGCAAATCGCTCGCCTTGGAAACAAGACAACGCTTAGCAACACATGTTTGATCCCGGGTCCGCGCTCATTAACCTCTGAGTATTAAGTGTGTTATAAATAACCTATTACAATTACAAAGCTGTGACAGTTAGAGCTGGGCGGGGCTCCTAGGGTTCTGGCCTGACCCCCCCCCCCCCCACTCTCGGACCACTGCTGCATGATCAATACAATGGCCAGTACTAGTTGCGGTAGGGTTACAAAATAAAGGGACAAGGTTAGACTGAGCTAAGAGGGGAGGGGTTAGGTAGTGTGCAATTAGCATATGGGGTCTTCCACAGACTATGTATTTACTTATCGTGGTGGGCTCCTAGAACCAGGCCTGACCCCCAGGCTCAGCCCTACCCATGAATTCCCTGCCCCCACCCCCATCTCTAGTGACAGTGCAAGGGCCAGTCCCTCGCCTGCTGTTTGTATTCTGAGTGCCCAGTTCAAGGTTTCTAAAGTGACATCACTTGCCGATGAATAACTGTGTGTCTGCAGAGACCGGGACTGTGTGTGGGATTTCAGAACGAGATGTGAGTGTGTGAGGTCATTCCCCCGTGACTAGGGCGAGCCACACCCTGCTGTGTGCACACGTTATGGGCGGGCGGGCGGTTTATACAGCACACCTCTAGCTAGGAAGCAGCACGGTGCAGCGCGTGTAATGTAACCGTAGTGGGAGGCAGTAACACAAATCACGTGGGCAGGTAAGAGGGCAGGGCAGAGAATGGTACCACAAACCAAATAGGGCATCGGATAGAGAGGTACTGGGGCACGTCCATCCGCGTGCCCCAGTAAATAGAGGCGCACACACCAGGGAAAGCCAAACCCCTGGAATCAGAGCCCACCGCCATGCTGCCATACACTGGCATAGAGGAGTGAGGTAGAGTGGTCTAAATCGTGGTGGAAGGCTTGGAGTGTGGGGAAGAATAGGGTGGGCATAGAGAGGGGTACAGAAGTGAGAAAGGGTAGTGATGGGTGAGCAAGGGTGGGTGGGAGTTAGAGTGTGGTGATGTGGTGGGGTAGGTTGGGATAGATAGGGGTGAGGACAGTTGGGTGGAGATAAGAGGGAGGTGGAATGGTCGCGGGGTAAGGATTGTTGGGGAAGGTGGGTGGGGGTAGAGAGGGAAGAAGCAGGGTGGGTGGGGGTAGAGAGGGAAGAAGCAGGGTGGGTGGGGGTAGAGAGGGAAGAAGCAGGGTGGGTGGGGGTAAAGAGTGATGAGGAGGTGTAGAGGGAGTAAAGGTGGGTGTGGCAGGCGGTGGGATGGATGGGGCAGGGGTAGAGTGTTGGTGATAAAGTGGTGGTGGAGGGGATTATAGTGGAGGGGAGCAGTTCGAGTGGGGATGGGGAACAGGTGTGAGATCGCATAAAGGGATGGTGTGATGGGTGGTGTGGTGATGTAGCAGAGTGGTGTGCTGGACCTGTATGGTGGAGTGCGGTGGTGATGTAGTGGGGTAGGGTTTTGTGGTGGGGTGTAGGGTGTTGTGTTGGTATGGAGCGGTGTGGTGGCATGGAGCGGATTGGTGGTGTGGAGTGGTGCTTTGCTGTTGGGAGTGTAGAGGTGTGATGGTAGTGTAGAGTGGTGGTGTGGTGCCATTAAGTGGAGTGGAGGTATGGTGGTGTGGAATAGTTAGGAGTGGAGATGCGAAATGTGGGTGTTGAGTGGGGGTATGAGGAGGTGCAACTATGTGGGGATGTAGGGGTTTGATGGTGGTGCAGTGGAGTGGTGTGGAGTCATTGTGTGAAGTGGGTGTGGGGTGGTGGGGGTGTGGAGTGGTGTTGTAGAATCGTGCTGAAGATTGGTTTGGTGGTGAGATAATGTGGAGTGGGGGTGTCATTGTTGGGGTGTGGAGGTGTAGGGGTGAGTATGTGTAAGGGTGTGGTGGTGATGTAGAGTGGTGATGTACAGTGATGATTGGTGTGGAGTGGTGGTGCGCAGTGGTGGAACAGAGTGGTGGTGCAGATTGATGGTGTAGAGTTGAAGTGGTGGTGTGGATGGTGTGGATTGGTGTGTTTGTGTGGGTTTTGGTGTAGGGTCGTGGTGTAGAGCATGATGTATAGTGGTGAAGTGGTGAACGTGGTAGTTTGGAGTGGAGTTGTGGTGTCGAGGTGGTGTGAAGTGCTGTAATGATGTGGAGCAGTGTGGAGTAGTGGGGTGGAAGGGGTTGTGTAGATGCAGGATTGTGGAGTTGCAAGGGTGAGAAGGAGGTGTGGAGTGATGGTGTGGTGGGTGTACAGGTTTGGGGTGGAGTAGTGGTGTAGAATGGTGGTCCAGTTAATGGAGTGGTGTGGCGGTATGGAACTGTGGCGGGGTGTGGAGGTAAATAGTGTGGAGGTGTAAGGGTGTGGGGTGTACAGGTTTGCAGGTGCAGGATTTTGGAGAAACTGGATTTGGAGGAGGTGTCAAGGTGTGGGGGATACTGGGGGTGTGGTGGTGTAGAGGGGTAGTGGTTTGAAGTGGTGGTGTGGTGTAGTGTAGTGGTATGATGTAGAGGAAGGGTGGAGTGGTGAGAGGGAGTGTTAGTTTAGGGTCATGGGGTAAAGTGGTGGTGAGGAGTTGTGGGGTGATGTGGGGTGTTGTAGAGTGGTGGTGAGGTGTTGCGTTTGGAGGTGTAGGGGTGTGGTGGTGTAGATGTGTGGAGGAGTAGAAGTGTGGTAGTGTACAGCGATTGTGGTGGTGTGGTGGCATAGAGTGGTGGAGCAGTGGTGTGCGTGTCGTGTTGAGTGGTGGTGTGGAGTGGTGTGGTGGTGTAGAGGTGATGTTATGTGGTGAGGTGGAATCAGTGAGGTGAGCGAGCTGACAGGGGACAACCGAAAAAGAAAAAAGAACAGCAGGCCATGTGCTTCTGCTGGCACCAAACAGCTGTGTACCATGCCCAAAGTGAGGGGGCAGGACTTGATTTAGTGTTGGGAAATGTGGTAGACAGAAATAAATCCTAGAGCGGGTCCTGCTTCACACCACTGTGCTGCTGGTGGGTTCAAGGAGCAGACAGTATTTTTGTTGGGGCTGCCATATCCCAAAACTGTGCAGAGCTACTGCTTGGGGGTGAGGACACGGGGACTTTGCAGGCGAGGGTGGAGAGGGAAATACTGGGGGTACCCCATGGCTGTGCGGGCAGTGGTCTGTCTCTGCGATGCCAGACAAAGTCGGGAAACAAAGTCACTATGCAAGCCCCTTTTTGCATGAAATCGCAGGCACAGAATTTCATGGTACAGAGCTTGTGATTGGGATAAATATAGTTAAACAAGCCCTCATTGGAATCCAGGGTGGAAGAACGAGTTATTTACCCCTGGTAACATTCGTTTGACTGGATGTTCCTCCCTCGTATTCCTCATCTCTAGATATCTTCCCTCCATCGTCATCTGCTTCGGAGAAAAATGTTCTTGGCAGAGGGCACTGTGTATCATCATCGTCGACTCCATGTCCCTCGAAGGCCTCTGCCTCCCTTTGAGGTTGACATCATCGATAGTATGAATAGCACGCACCATGCCCGTTACTTAAGTTATTTTTTGTCTTCTTCCCACAGGATAACCGGCATTAGTGTAGTCAAACAAGATCAGGCACTCAAGGAACGCAAGGTGTAAAACACTGAAATTCTACTGATGGGTAGGTTGGGAGGGTGATGAGGAATACGTGGGAGGAACATCCAGTCGAAAGAACGTTACCAGGGGTAAGTAACTTGTTCTTCGAATGGATTCTGTCCTCCCCCGTATTCTTCATCTTTAGATAGACTCCCAAAGCAGTATGAAATTGGAGGAGGGTGTAAGAGTTTTCGGGAAAGAATGATACATTTCAGTGTCTGTCGTGAATGGAGTGTAGGACAGCCTATTCCAAACCCCACCTCCTGGCCTGAGGCAGAGTCTAGGCAATAGTACTTTGTGAAGGTATGAACAGACGACCAAATGCCTGCCGCAAAGATGTCGTGTATCGGCACCCCGCTTTGTAAGGCAGAAGAAGTAGCCATGCACTTTGTGGAGTGAGCTTGTAAACCTTCCAGTCCTTCCAACCGTTGCTAGACTATAACATTCTGCGATACACAGAATTATCCACCTGGATAACGTCTGTTTAGTAACTACCAGACCCAATTTATGTCTGGTCTAACTGTCAAAAAGTTGATCATCCTGCCTTAGTTTAGCAAGACGAAGGTGTAGAAGCTCAGAGGTCTTAGGGTCTAGTCTGTGCAGTCTTTCTTCCTCCTTACTAGGGTCAGAAGGAGGGGCAAAACCATTTTCTGTGAAATATGAAAATCAGAAACTAGTTTTGGTAGAAAGGTAGGTCTAACTTTCAAGAGAACTTTGTCCTTGTAAAAGTTTGTGAATGGTGGCGTACATGATAAAGCTAGTAATTCGCTCACCCTGTGGGCACTTGTTTAATCGGTTAATAAGATTGTTTTCAGTGACAATAGCCTCAACGGGAAAGCGTGAAGAGGCTCAAATGGAGCACACATGAGAAACTTTAATCCTAGATTAAAATCCCAAACAGAGACCAGAAATGGGACTGGAGGGAACACATTTGTGAGTCCCTTTAAAAATAACCAGCGGCATCTTAAAGTATGAAGTTTCTTCAGACGTGCACATAAAAATTGAAAGAGCTGCCAAGTACCCCTTGACAGTACCAACTTGGAGCCCCAGATTAGTCAGATGCAGTAGGAATGACAATACCGTAGGTGCGTCGCTTTGAAAAGGATCAACATTATTTTCCCTGCACAAGCTGCAGAACTTGCTCCAATGGCAGCGATACAGAGACTTTGTTGCTGGCTTTTTGGCCGAAAGCAAAATCTCTATCACAGGGGCGTTGCTAGGGGGGGGCTAGGGGGGCTATAGCCCCTGATCTTTTGGTTGTAGCCCCGGATAGAATTTCAGGAGCTACAGCCAAAAGACTAGCTAGCCCCCAGTCCCAAAAGTTCTGACATCAGCACAGCCCCGGGTCTTTTCCAGACCTAGCAACTCCCCTGCTCTATCACGTCCTCCAGGAGTTCCCAATTCTTGTATCTCAACCGCTCAGAAACCATGCATGAAGTTTGAGTGTCTTGACCTCTGGATGGAGAACCTGCCCCTCCTCTCATGAGAGAAGATGCTCTCTTTGTGGAAGACAAATTGGAGGGCAGATGGACATGTCCAGAAGGTCCGGGTACCACGTCCTCCTAGCCCAATTGGGAGTAATTAGGGTCATGGATTTCCTGAACTTTCTCAACCTCCTATTGACTTGCGGAAGGACGGGGACTGGAGGAAATGTATAGATGAGTGGAAACTCCCAGTCCACTATGAACGTCTCCCTTAGATCTCCTTTCAGGGAAAATTCCCTGGAGCAGAACAGCTTTCTTGAAGGACTTCCTGAACTAGTTCCCACTCGTTGGAGACTGTGCTCCGCTTGCTCAGAGCGTCTACTGCCGTGTTCTCCTCTGCGGCTAGGTGAACTGCTGATAGGGAGATTCCTTCTTGAATTACCTATAACCAGAGCTGCATTGCCTCTCTGCACAGTGCTGGCGACCCTACACCACCTCTCTTGTTCAGGTAGTACATGGCCACTGTGTTGTCCGTCATTATCAGGACATTCTTTCCCTGTGCAGAGGGCAGAAAGGCCGCCTTCAGCGCTAGTTTGATTGCCCTTAGCTCCAAAAGGCTGATGTGCGGTTTGGACTCCAATGGAAACCAATCCCCGCTGACCGTCAGATCGTGGGCATGGGCTTCCCACCTTGTGAGGGAGGCATCCGTGACTACTGTTATCTCCAGATCCTGTGTGACACTGCTCGGAACCTGAAGTAGATCTGACATCTTGCATGAAAACTGAGACCACTGGGACCTGAGGGCTCACGGGAGGGACATCATCCTCAGGCGAGCCTCTGGCACCAGGAAAATGCTGGATGCCATGAGGCCGTGCAACCTCAAAAAGTCGAAGGCTGGAAGACACTAGGCATTCTGGAATTAAGTGACCATCTGCAGAATGTGTTGAACCCTCACCTTGTATGGCGAGGATTTCCATGAGGATGCATCCAGGGCCACTCCGGTGAACTGATGCTTTTGAGACAGTATCATGTGGGACTTCTTGAAATTGAGGGAGAAGCCCAGTCTCTTCAGAGAGTGGCAGGTTATGCTGAGATGTTCCAGGGCCTGTTCAGGAGAAAAGGCACTGATCAGCTAATCGTCCAGGTAGGGGTAGACGTGAATCCCCCCTCTCCTGAGACTCGCTGCCACCACCACCATTAACTTGGTGAAAACCCTCAGGCGAAGATCAGCCCAAATGGCAGAACCCAAAACTGATAATGAGAACCACCAACGGCGAACCTCAGGTACTTCCTGTACCTGTGCTTGTGATGGATTGGGGCACGAAAGTAAGCATCCTGAAGGTCCAATGATACCATCCAGTCCTGAAGCTGGAGGGCCTGAAGGATCTGAGAAAGGGTAACCATTTTGAACTTGTCTTTCCTGCGGACCTTGTTCAAGTCTCTCAAGTCCAAAATGGGTCTCAATCCTCCGTCCTTCTTGGGAATCAAAACGAAAGGGGAGTACCAGCCCCTGTTCCTCTCTGTCACAGCTACTGGTTCGATAGCACCTTTCTCTAGCAGAATCACAATTTCCTGCAAGAGAAACGGATACAGAGGTTTGTAAGAGTGGTTCCCCGGTGGATGTTCCTGAGGCCTTCTTAAAAAGGAGAGGAAGTAACCCTGGGCTACTGTTTGTAATGCCTAAGCATCTGAAGTAATGCCTGCCATTCTTACAGATGCTGAGTGAGTCTGCCTTCCGCACAGTCTTGTGGATTAAGGCCTCAGTGTGGTTTTGAGGCGGCTGAAGCAACGGCTGAAGGTAAAGAAGCTGTTGCTTGGGCAATCTTGGCTCCTCTTCCTTGTCCACCACGAAGGAATTTCTTTGACTGACAAGTCCTCTCGTTTTTCCAAATGAGTAGTAGCAAAAGGACCTACCCTTGCAAGCCTGTGCTGCGGTATGCAACGGTTGTGGTTGTCTGATGGCAGCGTTGGGTGACTTGGCTGCCGTTTTTGAGGTCTGCAATTTTTCAAGGCTCTCATCAGTCTTACTGCTAAATAGTTGTGTGCTGTCAAAGGGCATGTGAAAAGTCTAGACTGCACATCGGGCTCATAAACAGACTTTCTCAACCAGGCCAATCTGCGTATAACAGTGCTCTCTACCATGGCTCTGCTAATACTGCTGGCTTGGAGAACCCCCAGGAACTAAAGACATTGTTGAACAGAGTATAAGAACTTTGTGGAGAAGAGCTGATAAACAACTTCTTTTTGATTGTGCTAAACATTGGCGATACTAACCAAGCCACACCTGGTGAGAAGACCACATGAAACCACCCTTGCTATATATTTCTTTTGGAATAACTTTTTACCTTTAAAGAGACTTCCTACCAGATTTTATCAGAGAGTCAGGGCAAGCATAGGTTTAGACACAAACAGATTTTGGTTTTGGACTTTCAGACATCGACGGCCCTTAGAAACATCCGTTGAGGGGGCCATCCCTTCAGAGTTAGGGCCAGTTAGGTATTACACCAACCCCAGCATTGTAGTCAATAAAGGTTTTGAAACGATAACACTTTAGCCTGTGCCTCTCTTGATTCCATGCCTGTCTCACAATGTCCTATAGACTGGTGTTGTCCCTGTTTAATGTCGACACCAAGATTTTTTCTTAAATGATGTCTAATAGGCTATTGCCTTAGATGGGTCAAATTATCCACCCTGACCAATCTGGGGTTCTTCCCGGCCGTTCAACATCATTAAACATACGTAGGGTGTTTAATGTTATGGTGCAAATAAACAGAAAAGTACAGACAGTTGCAGCCACATTCGATGCTCAGAAAGCATCTGATGCAGTATCATGGCAGTTTTTGCATGGGCTGTTGTCTAAATGCGGCTTTGGACCTTGTTACGTTTCCTATGTCAGGCTATTGTATTCGTCTCCAACAGCCAAGGTTTATACCAACAGTGAACTGTTCGCCTCAGTGATATTGGGAAAGGCATCCAATAGGGATGCCTGCTGTCACCGCTGCTGTTCGCCATAGCTATAGAGCCTCTCACAATCCAGGTGAGATTTAGCCATGCACATAGAGGTATTAGAATAACTGGATCCCCAGAAATAACCTGCATGTGTGTCATCTTCCTCTTCTAGGGGGGCCATTTTGACATCTGAGGGCAGGGGTGTATAACTAGGGGGTGTGGTAGCCGCCGGTTCTGAATTAGAACATACTTTAATGTTGTATGTTATATTTTTCAGATATAACTTGATCAGTGTTCTAAGGAATCGCCAATGACCCAACATGAGAGTTTTTTTTTATAGTACTCACATGCAGTAGAGTGCTGAGGCTAGTTTGGAATAAATCACAGTCCTATTCATAGTCTCATAGGTATCAAAAAGTGCCTGAATTTAATTACATGTTATAAAGTAAAATGATAGTAGGACAATTAAGGTGATACATATCATTTTGCTAAGAAAAGGAAAGACAAAAGCAGTATGCATATGTCTGAAGATCTACATCGAAATTAAATTGAGCTTTGGTCTTAGAATTGTGTGACATAAATTATTTACATACAAACAGAAAGGACATTACTTTACAGTCAAAAGAACCATCCATTGAGTTCAAACAAATCAGAGAAAATAAATTAAAATAGGGCTGTTGAGGTGCATTGGTGAAACTCAGTAACAGCAATTTTTCAAAAGCAATAGAGAAAGAAAGAAGCAAAAAACAAACAACGTAATAATATAATGAACAACTGCCATCTGTTAGTAGTTCTAGAAAGGAGGACGTTCATAGTGCAGAGGAACAGTCAACAAAGTTGTTGTCCTATAGGATTGATTCCTTTCTTTAAAAAAGAGAGGGGTGTTTCACAATAGTTTAGTAATGACCAATCTGAGGGCAGGGGGACATGTCTCCTAGTGTGCTTTTTGTGAAGCATGGCACACGCAACAAAGATTTTGCCCACCTTGTCTGGCTTGTACATTAGGGTGATAGCTACTTTACATATGGCACATTTGAAATTCACAAGTTGCACTGTCTCCCTTCATTATATAATGCCTCATGGAATAAGGAGTGAAAATGTCACTTGGGGAATCCCCCATTTCACACATCACAGACCCACCAGATGTAAGGGTCTTCCATTGTTCCCACAAACTAAATCACTTAGTTGCAATTCAGTTTATGTACATTATATCGAATTACTTTGACATTTCGTAGTTATTTGTGGGTTAATGGTTAAAAGGGAGGTATGGGGTTTGGGTGGTAGTGAAGGAGAAGGGTGGGAACCCCCCGGAAATCCCACGGCACCCCCCCCAAAAAAAAACGAAGTCAAATTCTAAGTAATGTACATGAAGTAAATTACAACAAAGTAATTTGTTTAGTTGAAATGACATAGAACTGATGTAACAGTCCTACACTATTACTGGATTGGCAATGAACATGCTGTCTGTGACTGTTCAATACTGGGCACTCATGCATGTGCTCTGATTAGAGGTGAAAACTGGGGCTGCATGTGTGTGTATGTGGCGTGGTGGTGGTGCTAGCACAACATGCAAGATAGCGGCTTCCTTCTGAGGCTCTGCACTCCTGGCTGTCCATTTCTCATGCGGCACCCTTATTGGGGAGATGAATTGCTGTTGGAGATACCCAATCTCGCTACTCTGAACTAATTGCCAAGCTGGCCGTGATGGCGGGGGGAGCACCAGTGTAGCTGGTGATCTGGTGCTTGGGGACCTCTGCTGCTGCTGCGTGGGGTAGGGTGTGCCTGCTGTTGGGCCAGCCTGCCTGCGTGACGGAGATTGACAAGTGCCGCGGAATGCGGATCCCAATGCAGCTAGAGGGTACGGGACCGTAAGCTAGGGCAATAGGGGCAAGACCGGTATATACAAAATATAATCCAATCACGGAATGCAAGGAGAAGGGAATCACCTCCCTTCCCCCTTTTCCATCGCCCGCCTCTGCTCACATAGTGCGGAGGCAAAGCTGATAACAACATACCATCCAGACCAGAATAAGAGGGTTCACACCGGAGTGCAAGAAAGCAAGGGCAATAACACAGAGCCAGGGGGTTTAGCAATTAGCAGCATGGCGGAAGGAAAAGGAGATAAGAACAAACGAAAGAAGAGAGGGATGCAAAAGAACCAAAAGGAAGAACACAGAGGTTTGAATAACTCTCAGCGGCAGCCGGCCTGCTTGGGCTACCAAGCTATGACAATATGCATGGCCTCAGACCACGTTGTGCGAATATAAGGAGGCCCAAGGGGAGCTGCTCTCCAACCTGATCTGCCCTCCGAACGGAGCGTGAGCAAAGTCATCCTACAAATGCAGGAGACTGTTTTTGTTCAGGTTTCCACAAATGTGGATATCTTTGGTCATTTGGGCATTGTCCTACCCAAACACCGCTCTATACACACGGGACCCCTTGCAGCGGACAAAAAGACATTCTGCAGTGTCTTGGGGCATCTACTTTTTCACAAAGAACAGAGGCGGACACTGCCAACAGCTGAACAGAACAGCAAAGAGAGCAGAGCACCAGGAACTGCAGCCGGAAGTCCCAGCGTTTCCGAAGTAAAGAACTTTCATGAAGCTCAAGGACAGCACCGCAGGCGAGAGAATGAGAGTGTGAACAGGACGTAGCCGCCCCACACCGGCCTTCCCAGGACCTGCATTTGGTTACCTGGTTTCCGATTCAACTTTGTTTACCCTGCGGCCCTCCACACATTTCCCTTTCCCATGCCCTTCACCAACGCCCCCACCCCCCAGAAATAATACACTGACTCGATTGTGGATGTACAGGCCATAGTTGCTTTATGAAGCGGGAGGTAGCTTACAGGTGCTCTGTTACTTGACACTTGGTAATACAGCATCAGGCTATTCTGCTCTGAGCTTCACACCCTTACACTCCCCACTTGGTGGCGAACAGCATCCGTTGAGCGGAACCGACACTGTTACTTTTCCCCTTTGACTAGTATCTACTCAAACTTGATGGCGAGCATCGTCCGTTGAGTGGAACTGACACTGTTATTTTTCCATTTTAATTTAGCATGCCCTCACTTGATGTCGAGCAGCATCCGTAAAGCGAAACTGACGCTGTACCTTACCACTTTAACTTTAGCATGAACTCAAACTTGATGGCGGGCAGCCTCAATTTGTGCGGAGCTGACACCAACAACTTTTTCACTTTATTAACTTGTAAACTTGTACTTTGAACACTCCCCCTTTCGGCACTGGCTTTATTTTGCAGCCGTTTCCACTTCTACTACTTTCCCAGGTGCAAGATAGTTAACCTTTTCACGCCTGTCGCCTGCCCTCCCCTGCTCCCCGTTGGCCAGGTGTACATGCTCTAAACTTTCCCTTCAACAAACCCCTTCCTAACCCCGGCACCCCGCTTTCAGGTCCCTATCTTATTCCTCGCCCCCCCCCCCCGGGTCCTGTCGCTCTCTCGCCTCCTCACCCCTTCCTCCCTCGGTACCTGACATCTGCCCCTTACACCCGGTCTCCAGGCCGATTCCTCGCTCCCCGTTGCTTGTGTGACTCCCCCCTTGCTGTTCCCCCATTAGGTTTCGGTTCTCCTGCATTCCCCGTTGCACTTGCCCCCTTCCCTTACCCCTGTTGCCTCGTTCCCCCGGGGGTTGTTTCCCCCTCCACTCTCCTCTCCTTTGCTCTCCCCCTGGTACCCAACCACTAGTCCTCTGCCAACTCCCCAAGTAGCTGCACCGGTTTTCCGCACGTGTCCACTTCCCCCTTTCCCGACTACCTGGATTCCCCTGCACCCTGTTACCTTATGCCTGCCAGCCCATACCGCCAGTTGCTTAGTCCACCGCCAATTTTGATCCTTGCACCTGTCCATCTCCCATTCCTTCCCACCACCCTCACATACCCGTCGCCTTTCTCCGTGGCTTGCAGAGTTAATGACTCTGCTGCCTACAAACTCAGACACTGCCAATCCCTTCTGGATATCGGCAGGCCTACCAGCCTGGAGCACCCTGTACCTCCACTGCGAGAATCCTGCTGTAAAATTCAAACACAGATTAATACATTCAACAATTATTCATTTTGTGTCCATATAGTTGGGTGGGCGGGCGTGTCCTTCTTCCTTCCGCGATGTAGAAAATGTAGGCTGTTTCCCCCACCTCACTGTGCTTATAAGCCCGAAAAAGGGGATGGTCTAGCTCACCCCCCCACCTCCACAGCCCCTTTTTTGCACCTTATTGCTCCCTCCCTACTTCCTGTTACCTGGTGCCATCTAGTCTGAGGAGCCGCGCCACCCCATCCAGATCCTGTTGTTGGAGGGGGATGGGGTACTTAGGCCCCAAGGGTGGCCTGCTGCGGCTCGCGGCTGCAGCAGCGTCTGCTACAGCCCTCACTGCGCTCGGCGTATTCCCTGGCTTACAAAGCACAGGGTGAATAATGCAGGAGACAGAGCCCCCCATTATAGAGGGAGCAGATCCGTGGCTCCAGATTTCTGTTCCTTGACTTACTTTCTCAGAAACAGAAACTTTGCCTCAGATCTTCACGATACTACAGAAGGTGCTCTGTGTTGCGGCAGACATCGCAGCTAGAGTGGGGGCTAAGAGGATCAGAGGGGCCAGCAACATCAGACTTTAAGGGTGAGCGGGAATACATGAAGAGGCATTTCAGAACCAGTCAACGCATGATAGCGCTAACCCACACGCCCTCCCCCACAGACGTACTGCAACAACACAGACACACACATAGAGAAGAGAAATTGACATCCACTGGAAACCGGCGGCAGAGGTTTCGGTTTGCAAAGACTCAAGCAACGCTAGCAATAGCTAAACAAACACAATGAATGAGCCCATGGCACTAGGTGCAGGTTAACAAGATCCGGGCCTCATCCAGCAGAGAAATAATGGTTCACGACCAGGCAGCGCTGAATCACTGAGGAGAAGGCGTGGCATTAGAAGAAGATGAAACAGAAGTTAACACAAGCACAACCTTGGCTCGAAAAGCTTGCGCTCAGCAAGCAGCTTCACTTTTCTCACCATGCCCAGTCACGCACCAAATGGGAAAACAAAGAAGGAAACCCGGGAGGAAACCAAGCTACTTGAATGGACATGGGCTGCCGAAAAAGAACATGGCGGAGCATGGGGTAGGAACAAAATGGGCGACGATATTCAAAAAAGGAAGATGACATGAACAAGCCGGGAGGATAGCTCAGGGGCAACACGCTCGCCTTGGAAGCTAGATGATGCGGGCAACAGAGGTTCGAACCCGGGTGCCTACCTCTGGGTATGAAGCGCATTATAAATAACCAATTACAAAGGTGGAAGTAAACGAACCAGCCAGCAAGAAGCCGTGAGAAGAAGCACAATTCTATCAGCAACATGGTGCCTCGAGAAGAAACGAAATCTTCTTGTGTACATAAGAACAGAGAGAAGCTCTAGTGTATTAACCAAGTTCTTTGTCAAAGAGGAAGGTGTTTTGAAGAGAGCAGAGTCACTGTCAGCAAGAACCCTGGGGAGTGTGTTGTGGCTGCACCAATTGCTCAGTCTGATAATGTTAGAACTGAATCGTGAAGTAACCAATCTCTCACTTAATTTTTAAAGCGGGCATTTTTTAAGTTGCATAATTGTTTTTTGTGTGTATTTATAAGGCGCTTAATACCCAGAGCCAGAGGTTTTTAAGCGCGGACCCAGGGATCGAACCTGTGTTGCTTCCTGTCGTCTTCGTTCCCAAGGCGCGCACGTTGCCGCTGAGCTATCGTCCCTGGTCTCGGGGTGAAGTGCCAATTGAAATAATAACTATCATCCTTGACTGGGGCCGGGCATTGGACCACAATTAGGCAGTATTACTCTAAAATAACGTGAAGGATACACTCGGGCCTCCTGGAAAAAGGAGGTGCCCAAGTGTTTTAAAATGGTTTCCATGCCTGCCTTGTGTCCTGGCCCCTTCATTCCAGCAGGGGGGTGGGGCGCGGCTGGCAGCCGAGCACCGGTTATGGAGGGCGAACGCCGAGCAGTTGCACGGCAGCACCGCACGGGACACATGCAAGGTGTTCTTTTCTTTCTGTTGACCTAAGTCTGAACAGAGGATAGTAAGTACGGTTCAGGGGAAATAGAGCAGACGATAAGTGGTACATAGTAGCCGCAGAAGGTTAATGTAGGGCAACGCGTTGTTATTGGAAGCAAGGTAGCAGAGGCACCAATACATAACCTGGGCATTTGTCCAATAGCTATGCCGTTTGTATCCAACCTCACACATTCTGTCAGCCCCTTCGTTTCCCCTCCAGTAAGGTGCTGCATGAGACATTTCCTTTGGTTTGGCATAACAAGGCCGCAGATTTATTTTTTACATATACATGACCACTGCAAACAGGTAAAATTTTAGTTCCAACAGGTGTGGCGACTGCTCCTCGTCCTGCTTCCCCCTTTTTCCTCCATATTGATTGCAGGCACAACTCCCCCAAGGCCCTCGAGTCTGAGAAACCGCCTGCCCATGCAGGTCTTTGCGGACTGGGGGAGCGCCGTTTGTTGGGGGGAAGTTGAGCCCCAATTGCTACCGCCAGACACCCCACCGTTTAGGCTCCCAGGAGGCGCTGTCTAGAATGGGCGAAGCCCCTTCCGGTTTAGCAATGGCTCATTCGGAGTCTTTGTCTTATATTAGGTTGCCACAACCCGCCTGTCCATCCTGCGACAACGAAGTCCAGGCTCCGCCATAGCTGTAGGGTGGGAGGGTGGTAAAAAGAAGTCCTCCACTTTTGGCGGGCGCCCGGCTGCTGGAAGAGCTGCAAGTGATCCTGTGCCGGGCGCCCGCCGTCTTTATGCCCCAAGCCCCACCCCCTTCCTTTGTTGCCCTTTGCGGGCTTCCCTGGGCTCTTGGCGCCCTTTTCTCTGGCTCCTTTGCCGCCCTCTCCCCTGCCCCTGTGGGGGAGGGGGAAGAGAGCGTAAAGGAGGAAGGCCCCTGCCCCGGTTATCGGGGTGCCTCCTCCATTCGCCGTGCTCTCCCCTCGTCACCTTCATAACCTGGGCATTTGTCCAATAGCTATGCCGTTTGTATCCAACCTCACACATTCTGTCAGCCCCTTCGTTTCCCCTCCAGTAAGGTGCTGCATGAGACATTTCCTTTGGTTTGGCATAACAAGGCCGCAGATTTATTTTTTACATATACATGACCACTGCAAACAGGTAAAATTTTAGTTCCAACAGGTGTGGCGACTGCTCCTCGTCCTGCTTCCCCCTTTTTCCTCCATATTGATTGCAGGCACAACTCCCCCAAGGCCCTCGAGTCTGAGAAACCGCCTGCCCATGCAGGTCTTTGCGGACTGGGGGAGCGCCGTTTGTTGGGGGGAAGTTGAGCCCCAATTGCTACCGCCAGACACCCCCGCCGTTTAGGCTCCCAGGAGGCGCTGTCTAGAATGGGCGAAGCCCCTTCCGGTTTAGCAATGGCTCATTCGGAGTCTTTGTCTTATATTAGGTTGCCACAACCCGCCACGCCAAAGGTGGGTTACCGCCCACCGTGGCTCCCCCCTTTCCTGCTTATAACTCCAGTAGTTTCGTGCAGATGTTCCAGAAAAACAGATCCATTCCCTGCTCCGACAAATGCACCCCGTCCTTCAAGTAATACTCCTTGTTTTTCCGATTGATCAAACCATGTCTGATATGTTGAAAGCCTCTCCCTTTACAAAACTTAGCCATGGCCCAGTTCAACTTCCTCCTTGAGTTTTCAACGGCTGCCTGACTCTCGGCGCCCCTCCATTCGCACCTCGAGATGATTTCAGACCACACGATTTCCGTGTCCCCCAATTCGGCCGCTAGATCCTGCAATGAAGACATCATTTCCCTGAGTAAGATCCCCCTCCCCAACTCGGCCAAATCATTGCCGCCGAGATGAACCACCAATACATCAGGCCTCCGGTGGCCCCTCAGGAGACTGCGTATGTGCCCTTGTAACTGTGCCCATTTCATGCCCGGCACTCCGTGCCACTGCACCCGATATTCCCCGGCGGTCAGCACCTCCTGCTCGGCTGACCAGCTTCCCTTGGCCCTCGACACAAACGAATGGCCCACCACCCAGGCAGACCGCCGCCTTCCCCGCCTTGGTGCTACTGCGAGGAAACAGGAGGGAGGAATTGTTAGTCTTACATTTTTTCAGGCCTGACATACCGCTTAAAACAACTGGACCTCCAGCCCCCAATATGTTTGATTGTCTCTGCTCCCAGGCCCATCCCAGCCGCAGTTGTGGCGGCCCCTATCCTGAAGGAATGTGTCCCAAAAACCCCTGTTGAGAACCCCGCCTCCCCCAGTGTCCTGTCTAACACCTTTTTAAACTGAAACAGGCTTAATGCTGACCCGTCGTTGTGTACCAGAAACGGGGCCTCGTCTCCTGTGTGGCACCTATGACTCACATACCTGCTCACGCATCCTACTGGACAGACCGGACTGTCCTGGATACTCCCTAACGTGATCATTCTGCCTTTCCCCGTCTGATCGGTCTTAGACCTCCTCAGAAATATGCATAACCGTTCCCCTTGTACCCTTATGTCACAGCTCCTCAGGAAACTCAAACCTTTACCCTTCTTGTTGGCTGGCACCAGCTCGCTTACCCTTAATGCCCCAAAAAATGCCAGAGAGAAGGCTGCTGCGAACAATCCTTTTTCATACTCGTCCCTGCACACCACCCCCAAGCTCTTGATCAATTTGTGCAACTTCCCCACATCTATGGGCCCTCTCTCGTCGGGTTTCGCCATCACCTGCTTGGCCCAACCCCTCATGGCCATGACAATATAATGCTCCCTGGTGGGGTCAGGCATGCCCCTTAATTTGTAGAATTGGGCAATCGCCGCCAGGTGGTAAGCCACCCAAGCCCTGGACCTTCCTTGGCTCCAAGACCATCCCACAAAGGCACGCACAGGCCTGCCCTTTTCGCTCTCGGGCAGGATATTGTTTTGGAAGGCGACGAACCGTTCCCAGCACACCTTGTATCTTCGCATAGTGCCTGGTGCGAGAGCCGTGTCGATCAGTGCACTCAGATCTCCCCAACCAATCCCCACCACTGTGTCTGGAAGGGTGTCATCCTTGCGCTCACCTCTGGATGGTTTTCCCGGAACCTTCCCCACTGCAAACGAGAAAGAGAATCAGCGGCCACATTCTTAACCCCAGGTATATGACGTACCCTGACCTCTGCATTCAGCTGCAGCAAGCACTTTGTCAGTTCCCTGAGCAGCCCCAATGCCCTACCATTCTTGCTAGTTCCTTGATTGATAATCTGCACCACCGCTAGGTTGTCCGACCAAACTAGCACTTTTCTGTCTTGCATCTGTTCCGGCCAGAGCTTGAATGCCACCACTATCGGGAACAACTCCAGCACTGTAATGTCCCTGGAGATACCCTTGGACTGCCATTCAGCCGGCCAGGCCTGCCCGCACCACCTCTTGCCCAGGATGGCCCCAAAACCTAGGGCCCCTGACGAGTCGGTAACCAGATTGGGTCCATCTCCCTTCCCCAGGGGTTCCTTCCACACCAATACCCCGTTAAAATGGTCTAAAAAGGTATTCCACATTTCCAGGTCCTTCTTAACCTCCTTTCCTAGGCGCACGTGTTGACCCGCGTGCTCCAAGCCCACCATTTTCAACTCTATGCTTCTAGCAAATGCTTTACCTGAAGGGATCACTTTGCCTGCAAAATTCAGGCTGCCCGCTAGGGACTGAAGCTCTTTCAAAGTGGCTTTCTCTTTGCCTAACAATCCTGCGATTACCTCCTTCAACTTTAGTACTTTGTCTCCCGGAAGCCTGCACACCCCTGCCACAGAGTCAATTTCAATCCCCAAAAACACCAGCGACGTGACCGGACCCATAGTTTTTTCTTTAGCCAGAGGTACCCCAAACTCTTCCATCAACTCATGAAATACCGTCATAAGGTTCTTGCAATTATGCGTCCCTTTGCTCCCAATAAACATGAAATCATCGAGGTAATGCACCATCCCCCCGACCTTGCTTCTTTGCCTTACTGCAAACTCGAGGAATCTGCTAAACCTCTCAAAATACGCACATGAAATTGCACACCCCATCGGCAAACATTTGTCGTAGAAGTAATCCTGTAACACCTTGAAACCCAGCAAATGGTGGCTGTCCTTGTGAATTGGTAGCAACCGGAAAGCTGACTCAATGTCCGCCTTCCCCATGAGGGCCCCCACCCCCGCCGCCTTCACCAAATCCACTGCATCTTCAAATGCTGCGTAGTGAACCTTGCATTCCTCCCCCGAGATGCCATCGTTCACTGACTCCCCCTCGGGGAAGGACAAGTGCTGTATAAGTCTGTACTGCCCTTTCTCTTTTTTAGGTACCAAGCCCAACGGGGACACTACCAGGTTCTCTAGTGGAGGTGTGCGAAAGGGGCCAGCCACCCTCCCCAACTGTACCTCTTTCCCCACTTTCTGCGCCAAGACCTCAGGCATTGCTAGCGCAGATTTCAAATTACATGCCTCCTTAAGTCCTATCTGTCCCTGGAAAGGAATCTTAAAACCCCACCTGAAACCCTCCCATAACAGTTTTGCATCACCCTTGTCACTATATGTATTCAGGAAAGGCATCATGGCCTGTAAACGTATTGGCGTTGGCAGCTGTGTTTTAATCATGCTTGCTTTTCTCCTTGCGTTTTGCGTTGCCCCTTGCCTTACCCTCTCGGCTGGCAGGGCTGTGCCTCCCTGTGCTTGCAGCCTTTGAGTGTTTAAACCTGCACGCATTACCATAGGAGCACCTCCCTTCTGCAAACAACCAACATTCTGGCAACTCCCCTTGGTAATTGGGCCGGCTGTTCCAAGAGGAGTTCCCACGAAAGGACCCCTCCCCTTTGAGTAGAACCCCCCGCCCCTGCCCTGGGCTGGTCTTTCGCTTGCCACGCTCTAATCTACCGGCCTGTCTGGGACCGTTTTCGTGTCTATGCGCCCCCCCACATCCACTTCATACCAGGTCATTGCTGGCCATACCTGCATTTTGAGTCTAAAACCTTTATCGTAGTTGCTCCATGTATCCCCCCCATGCTTCAGGTATTGCTCGTGAATATACTGCTCATACGCCATCAATGCCACGCCATCTTGTGGGAATTTTTCTAACATAATAGTGGCATAAACCCTGAATGCCCTTAACCAGGTATGTATATTGAGCTCTATTTTTGGCCTCTCCCTCTCCTTCTTCTCCCTTTCCCTCTCAGTGGGCTCGCTGAAGCCTTGACCCGAGGGGACCATCCACAACAACTCCATAATATCCATGAACTCCTTCCTCCATACCCGTTCTTTGTAAGCCAGCGGGATGTGCCATGCCAATGCATTAATCGCCACTCTGGCCGGTGCAAACCCCGGCATTGGCCTCCCGTATATCGTGTTATTGCTGGCCTGCTCCTGCCCGTGCACCTGTGAAGGAGCCTGTGCCCCCCACCAAGGAGTCCCCCCAATTTGTGGCGTGTAGGTGGTATTCGCCCCTTGCGTTGCCATCTGCCCCGGGTTCACTCCCATTACTGGCTGACCTACGCCTACCACGGGCTGACTCGCCCCCGAGCCAAGCTGCTCTGTGGCCCCACTACCCCCTTGCATTCCATTACCCACCATGTTCAAAGCATTATTATTAACAGGCAACTGACAATTTGCCCCCTTCGCCCAAGCTTCCATACATTCCCTGAACATACCTTTCACCATCTCCAAGGTGGTTGGCACCTCAGCTGTTACCGCCGGTGTGGCTACAGGTGTGCTGCGAGGACCTCCCACTGGCCTTGGAGCCTCAGCAGGGACAGGTGCCGGAATGGCTTCAACCACCTGCGCCCTCCCCCTTCCCTTGGGGTTGGCTTTCCGCTTCTGTGCTGCCGCCGCTTGCTGCTGGCTGTCCCTCGCTTTCTTGGTCATCACTCTTTTTCTTTTAACGACTGGCTCATCCTCCTCCTCGAGCTCCTCAATGTCCAGTTCTTTCCCTTCCTGCGAGTGCACTTCCACCCATGCCTCCTCGATGGGTGTAGGTGGAAACAAGAGCGGTGACTCGGACCTCTGGTTGCGCCCTGCCACCTCAGCTCCCACCTGTGCTGCCATCAACTGCATCCAGCTGGTGCCATATTTGTCCCCAGCCCTCCTTGCCATCATCAAAAATGCCTCCAAGTCATCCTTCTGTTGTTCCTCCTGGTTTTTCCCTTGCATCTGCATGGTTCCCTTTTTACTCAATGACTTCTCAGCCCAATGCCCCACGTGTTCTCCTGCTTCCAAATGCAGCCCACGCAGCCAAAAGGAAATACTTTCGATGGTGTCCTTTCTTATACGCGCTTTGAATAGTTCTGTAGCCCCCAACCACTCCTTGCTAGTCCGCTCGTGCCACTCCTCGAGGTTTCTGCCTTAGGGCAGCACCTTTAAGCGCTCCTTGAACAGACTGAGGCGCACGCTCCCCAGCCCTCTCTTTGTCCTTTCCTCTGTAGGTAAAATATCCCCTGCCGACACCCAGGATCGAACTAGGGGCCTTCAGCCCTTCAGTCTAATGTTCTCCGCACTGTGCTATATCGGCTGCCTCCTCCCGCAATACTCCGCTGTTGCTGTGGCTCACCGTGTGGACTGCTGGTCCCCTCTCGCAGCTCCCAACACTTCCCGCTTTCACCGCCGCGAGCGTGTAGGTCCCTGTAGCCTCGCCGAACCGCTGACTTGAGCCTTCTCCGGGGAACTCCTTGTCCTCGCTTTTCGTTGGCCGCGAGCGTTTACTTCCCGCTGCCTCGACGCACAGCTGGCCGTCGCCTCCTCCTTCCCGACTTCTTTCGTGGTCGCCGTTGACGCCGACCCCGGATCGTTCCCCTCGCAACACGAAAAAACGAAGTCCCGAAAAACCGCTCTGCTGCCCCACGATGCTGCTTCCAAAAAAGAAGTCCTCCACTCTTGGCGGGCGCCCGGCTGCTGGAAGAGCTGCAAGTGATCCTGTGCCGGGCGCCCGCCGTCTTTATGCCCCAAGCCCCGCCCCCTTCCTTTGTTGCCCTTCGCGGGCTTTCCTGGGCTCTTGGCGCCCTTTTCTCTGGCTCCTTTGCCGCCCTCTCCCCTGCCCCTGTGGGGGAGGGGGAAGAGAGCGTAAAGGAGGAAGGCCCCTGCCCCGGTTATCGGGGTGCCTCCTCCATTCGCCATGCTCTCCCCTCGTCACCTTCAGATGTCGCGCTTGCAAAACAAACGCTGGTAGTAAGCGCGTTATAAAGGAACCGTTATACAAAGAACGCCCATGCAGCTTCGTGCGATGTATTATTTAGAAACGCAATCTAATTCAGACCCCACAAAGCTCACAAATCCCGCCATGGGCCATCAGAAGGACTAAGGGCTGGCAGGTAAGGATAAGAGGCAAGCGATATTTAAGGCGCGGGCTGGTAAGGTACAAGGCCTGAGGCAAGCAAAGGGCAGCTCAGTCAGGCCAGGCATCCTGTTACTGAGACACAGGCAGGCTCCTCCCCAACAACTACCAAAGAAGGGCTTGGGAGGGCCCCACGCGTAGGCTCCGTGAAACGTATCTAAAATACAGCTCGGAACGACGATTGGGCCTGGTTAATAATACTGAACCACGCTTGGGCAACGTTTGACGTCACTTTCTAGGCTAAATTGTGACAAAGAGGCAACAGTAAGGTATTACATGCAATCTTCCTACCCAGGGACAGCCGAGGGGCCTGCGGGCGAGGCGGGACTGCAAGTCAAGTTAAAAGAGCATAGCATTAGGGGCAACAGCAGTTGCCTCCCGATTGAGGGCAGAGACCCCAGAGAAGGGCAGACAACCAGCATTGAAACACATAGAAACAGGGTCCCGAATGGCGCAACCAACACAGGCATGCACAAAAAGGGCCCGTTCCGGCTAATACACGTTGCAGCCCCGGCACTGCCTGATCTTGGCTAGCTTCAAACAGACCGGTCGCACCCCAAGTTATACCAGATCACCACGCACAGGAAAGAGGGGCGACAGTGGCACATAGATGATCAGCGGGGTAGGTAAGGGTGGGGGCAACCCAAAGGTCCCCTCACCTCAAGGGGGGAAGATAGTCAGGGAGAGGACATATGATAAGTAATGAAATTAGATGGTGAAAGCAAAGGGAGTAAAGATAGGAGGGCTGCGAGTGGCATCCCAATGGCTTTTTTTGCCGCAGGCGCACCCAAAGCAGAAGATTACTTCATCACAGTTTCCGCCTTAAAGATATGGGTCACCCAGTTAGTACAGTTGCTGTACTGGCCCTTGGCCAAAGACATGACTATGATACGGATGGAGAAAGCGTACACTACTGGGAATCGTCCCCACAAGATTGTAGTAAATCTGTGGGTCACACAGTTGGTAAAGTTGCTGTGTTGGCCCTTGGCCAAAGGCATAGATATGACACGGGTAGCCCAGAAGCTTTGCTCTACTGGGAACCTCCCCCACAAGATTGCTTTAAAGCTATGGGTCACACAGTTAGTACAGTTGCTGTACTGGCCCTTGGCCAAAGACATGACTATGATACGGATGGAGAAAGCGTACACTACTGGGAATCGTCCCCACAAGATTGTAGTAAAGCTATGGGTCACACAGTTGGTAGAGTTGCTGTACTGGCCCTTGGCCAAAGGCATGGCTATGATACGGATAGACACGAAGCTTTACATGACAGGGAATCTTCCTGACAAGATTACATTAATGTAATCTTGTCAGGAAGATTCCCTGTCATGTAAAGCTTCGTGTCTATCCTGATGGGAGGTAGCTCCTTTCCTGATTAGAAAGAGTTGCATTGTTTGGAGTGTATGATGCTGAATTGAATGCATATGGTCAGAGACTACGTGCTATGGTCACGCAAATAGTGGTATTGTTGTTGTGGTGTGTGAGGACGGGGATCCTTCTGGACAATCACCAGTTGTAAACTCATTCCATTACGGGAGAATATTCCACAGGACATTTTTAGAGTAATTGCGCTTTGGCAGGGGCCGCCCGCCGGTCTGATTGTATCTGGATACTGAAGATAACTTGTGTTGAGCTGGGGTTTCATGGAATGAGTTGTATTTTGTTGCATGCATTTTTGGATTTAAACATTGTACTTTTGTTATGAAGGTGCGGTGTGAATAATGTATGGCTCGTTGTTATCTGTCTCCAGTTTGCGGTATGTTGTGTGTTAAAGTGTGTCAGTGGAGATATGAGAGTGTGTGGATGTTCTCTCCAGCCTGTGGTGTGATTGTGTGTTCAAATGTGTCCATGCCTTAACGGGAGGAGATGTGTTGTATAGTGCTTGCTGTGCGTGAGTGGTCTGAGAGAATGTTGGTATGTCAGTGTGGAATGTTTGGATGCAAGTTCTTGTGAAGGTCCCAGTTCAGTCAGTTGGGGACTTGATAGCCTGGGTGATGGGAGCCAGTGGTTTCCTCTCCATTACAACTTAACGTAAAGTGCAATCCAGACTTACTTATGGAACTAACAGAAGACGTACAGAGTATCATTACACAATGTTTTTCATCAATTATGATTGTGTGTATTAACTCTTATCTATCTTAATGATTTAATATGCTGATATGTAATGAAATGTTTGTTTTAATTGTTGAGTTACTGTTGAAAAGGATATCAATAGGGAAATTGTATGTAATTTTGGGTACTGTTGCATGTGCAAAGGTTGTACAACCATAGGCACAAATAAAAATATAAAAAATGAAAAAATAAAATGATTTTTACTGTACATTTTATTTTGAACCTTTTTCATGAATTGTATTACTTTTATGTCATAACACTGGTTTTTGTTTTATGAATAGCAGACAATAATATCCCGTTCCTGGCGAGTTACTTGATTGATTTTGAAAACAGATTAGTTGTCAAGCAAAACGTTATTTATCCCTTTTGTTGTGGCTGCTACACAAGGGCAAAATGTAAATGATACAGGTTTGGGAGAAATGGTTTTTGCGCCAACTTGAATTCATTTGGTTCCCTTTGTTTGTTAGGTTTATTTCTGTATAATAAATACATGACATAAACTTGAAATTGCTATATCTCTTTCTTTCAAGTCCAAACCTAACAAACAAGGGAACCAAATTAATTCAAGTTGGCGTAAAAACCATTTCTCCCAAACCTGTATCACTTGGTTTTTGTCTTAACCTAGCATCAGTGAAGGAATAAACTACTTGCTAATATAGCCGCGTAGCCAAAGGCTTCTCCCTTTCTTTTTCGAGCACTGTTTGTCAGTATATTGAATGTCCTTAACCCTTTAAGTGCCATGGACGAGGTAACTCGTCCTTGGGATTACCTCCCCAGGACCAAGGACGAGATAGCTCATCCTTGGCACTTAAGGGGTTTGTTAGAAGGCTTTACATGGTGAATACTGAAATCACCAAAAAAGGCCTTGGCACTGGGGGGGGAACCCATGGCAGTTAAAAGAGCATATGTGTATAGGCGCTATATAAATAAACAATACCATACCATACGATGGGTCACACAACTCTTTCCAACTAAGCGGCATGGGGATGTTGAAGGCTGCTAGCAAAGAGCAGAGAAACATTGCCGAAGCTATGCATAAATCAACCAGCAAAGCGCCACATATGGCTGACAGTGGCTGGCCCCCACATACGGACGAACCGGCAGAAACATACAGGATATTGGCTCGCATGCAAAAAGGCTTTAGTCCCATCAACTCATACAACACTTGTCAAAAACCTGAAACTTTTGCATCATGAGGGGCACTACCACAAATACACATTGGATACTTACCCACAAACATAATGATAATGATGTGTTATTTATATAGTGCCTTAATCCAAAGCGCTTTACAGAGCACATATTTACATACAATATCACCCAACTGCAATTGGTACTCATTTATCGACCTCGGAAGGATGAAAGGTTGAGTTGGCCTTGCCGGGATTCAAACCTGTGACCTGCAGATCGCAGCAGCGTGCGCTCAACCCGCTGAGCGATCTTGCCAGCTATACATCACACTCTGTCTTGAATGAGATGAATACTTAGGCTCAGGTTGATCAGTTCTGTTGGAGATATTTACTAAGTTCTTTAATTTTTGATTTTGGCTCGCCCTCTTGTGAGTTACTTGAAATTTCTTTAAAAACTGCTTCATAGATGAAAAATTGTTTTTATTGGGTTTCTCTTATCCACAGGTTGTTTAAAAAGAAAATACATTAAAATGTATTTCTATTGGATACTTCTGTTTCTTTGTCCTAAAGAATAGTATCCGGTTATTTCAGATTTTCTTAAGAGTTCAATTCTCCCGTATTTTTTCTCTCTTTCCTTCTATTCTGGTCTTTAGCATTATTTTTCAGAGTCCAGTTTATAAATTTTAACAGTTCCCATTTTTTCTAGGGGGAATCATAGATCAGGATGTCCGGCGAGTTTTGAGTTGGTTCTTTACTCGTCTAAGGCTCTTCCTGATATTGAAGCCACAAAAAGCCTACCGGTTTCAGTGGCATAGAGGCCACATTCATCAGGGCTGGGCAGACACTTTAACATTGATGTGTCCAAGGGTGGGTGACTGCTCGGATCATGCCAGGGAATCCCACCTAATTAAAGGGGTCCCCACAAGTATCCGTGTGGTTGGGAAGATTGGATACTGAACTTCCCAAAAGGGCATGAATTACTTGTCGTGCTCTGGAATCTTCTCCGTTTGGATCGGAGTTCCATAGGAGGGAAGTCGGCTCGTAGCTGATGCCGGCCCGTGTGAGGTAGTTTATCGCATAGATAGACCATTGGAGTCTAGCAATAAACTACCTCGCACGGGCCGGCTTCAGCTACGAGCCGACTAGGCTTTTTGTGGCTTCAATATCAGGAAGAGCCTTAGACGAGTAAAGAACCAACTCGAAACTCGCCGGACATCCTGATCTATGATTCCCCCTAGAAAAAATGGGAACTGTTAAAATTTCTAAACTGGACTCTGAAAAATAATGCTAAAGACCAGAATAGAAGGAAAGAGAGAAAAAATACGGGAGAATTGAACTCTTAAGAAAATCTGAAACAACCGGATACTATTCCTTCGGACAAAGAAACAGAAGTATCCAATAGAAATATGTTTTAATGTATTATGTATTTTCTCTTTAAACACCCTGTGGATAAGAGAAACCCAATAAAAACTATTTTTCATCTATGAAACAGTTTTTAAAGAAATTTCAAGTACCTCACAAGAGGGCGAACCAAAATCAAAAATTAAAGAACTTAGTAAATATCCCCAACAGAACTGATCAACCTGAGCCTTTGAATGTGCGAATATATAAGAGTATACTCAGGTATGAGACCCCTCCCCCCCCCTG
Source organism: Ambystoma mexicanum (assembly GCF_040938575.1). Lineage (NCBI taxonomy): Eukaryota > Metazoa > Chordata > Amphibia > Caudata > Ambystomatidae > Ambystoma > Ambystoma mexicanum. The sequence continues at coordinate 1,465,523,618 of NC_090931.1, read as the reverse complement.
GTCCTCTTGTGTCAAGTGAGATGAATACTTAACATCACACACATATTTTATTTTATTCACTCACAGTCTCACTACATACAATCAGGAAGCGCGACCCCCCGAACATTTGTAGGTAACATTGCTTTCCATACACATTTTTACCTATACCCTTGCCTGTTTCAATTTCTACTACAGACAAATAACAATTTGACCTAACCTTTTGTGGCAAACATATATCCTGCACATTTGAATAAGACCTCTAACCAACTGTATCATGTCGCTCCCTATATTTCTATACATGACTTCTAATCACAAAAGTCTTTAGATGCTTTGACTGTAACCTAAAATTCCTCAAAAAGTTAGTACTGTGACCAGTTTCTGAAACATAAACCATACACATGTTCCCATACACTCGCCATGTCTTTTTATATATCTCCAGTCTCCATATAACAGGTAAACTTAAAATACCTCAGTAAAATACCTCTAACCTAACACTGGCATCACACAGATCCTGGCACCTCACTTGCCAATCAAACTCTCAAACCAGCACATCATATGAATAATAACATCGCTAAATTTCCATGTTGCACTTTGCAACTCATCCCTGCAAATCCTCAATGGGTTATCTCTAGCCCACTCACACTGCGTAGATCCTTCCTGCACCACCATTAGTAAGAACATTTATTAATACCCCGTCTTCTACCCATTTATCTCCTATGTACAATACAACAACATAGTGCACACATAACCATTATGCTTCCCTTAAGAATCTCATTAGATCTGGATCTAGTTCCTGCATACTGCCATATAACTATTTCCCGGCAGATCCAAAACATTACCACATGTTGAGCAAAAACATGAATTTAATAGTACTTCCTCCTTCACTAATTCCTCTAGGACTGATCCTGAGCCGTTCTCACAGAACCGCGTACAGTACCTTGGAGACTCCTCACAAACTTCCTCACTGTCCCTCCTGCTCCTATATGGATACACTTCTACCTCGTCACATTTAGCCTTCTTGGCTACGTATTCACTGGCATTCTTAAAATACTCCTGAACCTCTCTCTTTACAGGATTATTGTTTTCTTGGGCACGTCACATTTTCCGCTTCCGTCACCGTCCATTTCTCTTTCCGATTGATCTTCGATGTCGCTGTGATCATTTAACACCATCGGCTTACAGCGCGTAGCACTGAGGCGGTCCTCCTGTCGCTGTGCCATCTCTGTCGCCCGCACTACAGTTACTATGAGGAAAGGACCTCAGCCTAAACAGATTATCACACCAATACGCTGTCATGTAGCAGGGCGCTGTTAATTAGCAAGGTTCTGTTCTTTGATTCTCTACCCAGTCCTGTTCCAGTGCGCGCACAGAGCATTGCCTCCGTCACCAGAACAAAGAATCGCCAACTCCACAGGAACCCTCTATTACATCATAATTTCAAATGAGTTGCGGCATAAGACAGAGCTCTTGACTCCAATGGTCTATCGCTTACTAGACCCTCACGCCGTGTATGAATACGTCTCACTCTGTAGAATGTTACTCCTCACTTTTGAATATTAAACTCCTCGACAGCCGCGTTATCCAGTCACTAGAATGTCGCACCTTCACATTTGGGGAATGCCTAAACATAAGCGCTATGCGCGGCTCATGCACTAGTCATCTTGCTGCCCTTCCCTGATACACTGCTCAGATATTCAATAAAGGGACACACCGCGATCCCTTTCTCCCGCTGGCGCGGGCGCTAGTGGGACTGCAGCACTACCTTCTATACATCACCTTCACCTGTTGAGCCCATTTATCTTTTGGTGCAGGAGCACTGGGCACTGGACTTCTCACTTGGGTATAGCGCTGGACCTCTGCCCCCCTGTCCCTCCTTTCACTTGGGGCTTAACTTCTTTTAACTTTGCCCTTAATTCAGCGCTCCCTCTTTCCTGGGTGATGGGACTGACCTTCTTGCGGGAGGGGTGCGGAGGGTGGCAGTGTTTCGTCTGCTGTCCTGCTGCTCCACCCTCAGCAGACTTCCTCTTGCTTTCTGCGCACCGGCTCTTTTTACCTCATCGCCAATGTAGTGATACTCCGACGTCTTCTGTTAGTTCCATAAGTAAGTCTGGATTGCAGTTTACATTAAGTTGTAATAGAGAGGAAACCAATGGGGCCCATCATGCAGGCTATCAAGTCCCCAACTGACTGAACTGGAACCTTCACAAGAACTTGCATCCAAACAGTCCACAATGACATAGCAACATTCTCTCAGACCACTCACTCACAGCAAGCACTATACAACCCATTTTTTTAAAGACCTTGTTCAGAAAGGAACCCGGGTTTCCCCTTTGTTCTGAGCAAATGTTTAACACACAAGATCCCCTTCTTAAAGCAATAATCAGCATCAGAAATATATGAGTTGCAGATTAAATAAGTCTGTCCCTGACCCAATTCCATATGTGGAATGCGGCTGCTGTAACCACAAATGATTTGGCGCCATATATGGCACTCCAGAGCTGATCCGAGGTATGATTTTGGAATTCTCCATAGCCTTTTTTGTAATGCTCGACCTATAGGCCACAATCGGTGAGAACGTGTCTTGACGTTTCCACATCCTTTCTGCAAATCCACTCCTCTCTCGAATACCTATCCACGCCCCCATATTACTAAATACGGGCAGAAGGTCTAATCGTAGGTATACGATAAAACGTATGAGAGTGGAACATGGTTAGGTACTTCCGCGGGCTATCTTTAAAACTACCCTGATGCATATATCTTTCATACTTGGGTTTAGTAGCAAGGTTCGTCAGGGAATCGATACAGTCATATTCCATGGTTCCTTTCACCAAGCTGGAGAGGTGGAACTCAATAAGGCTGTGTGGAATGTGTGTTACTCCAATTGCGTGTAGGAGAGGGACCACCATACGGTCAAGATCTATAAACCAGTTGCTAAGCGAGCGCCTTTCCTGATGTTTCGTGGCAGCCCTCAGCAACTGATTATTTGTTTCAGCTGAGAACTGTATGTTGGCCCACAATCTAAATGCTGCCATTTTCCAATGGGCTAGAAGGGATGTTAACCCCAGTTCTAATCAAATTTCCTCAATTGGCGTGGCACAAGGTAGACCGAGTAGGGATCGTATTATTTTGCCCTCAAGGAGCTTCAGCCATTTTACCGCATTTTCAGGGTACACCTCTAATGCGTACATTATGGCAGGTATCACTGCAATCCTGTATGCACAGACCATTGCCTCAATTGAGCATCCACCAATCCTGTTGATGACCTTTAGTAGAGCCAGCCATTTCTTCCAAGCTTTAGTTTTAATGCTATTGGATAGTGGTTTGAATGACCAATCATTGAATAGTAAGATGCCAAAGTACTTATATGAGGTCACCTGCTCTATTTGGGAGTCACCTTAACGCCAGACAAAGCTGTTGTTCATTTTTGTCTGCTTACAAAACATGGATCTTAGTCTTGGCTTTATTGATGGTCATCCCATTGTCCACAGCATATTGGTGTAATCTAGTTAAGGTACGCTGAAGACCGATTGAGGTTCTAAATAGCAGGGCCATGTCGTCTGCATAGGTGAGACAGTGGAGTGGCTTGGTACGATAGGTGGGCCGGTGACTGTTAGAATCCTTTTCTAATTGGCAGGGAAAGTCTGAGACATAGAGATTGTACACTAAGGGGGGGCTAATGGACAGCCCTGTTTCAGCCTTTTATTAGTAGCGAAGGATTCAGATAATTCTCCCCTTTGTGATAAGCGGATTCTTATCGTCGTTTCAGTGTACAACTTCTTCAAGAAGTACAATGTTGTTTGTTGTTGTTGTTTGTTTATTTAGTATAGCGCAAACCAAAACCCTCAGGTTGCTGGGCGCAGGTATTACAAGGATATTTAGGACACTTGGTTACAGTGGTAGGTGGGTACATACAATGAATAATAAACATAGTTATAAACAGTCATAACATAGATAAAACCACAAGTTAGCAGTGACCAAGTGGTCGCAGTAGGAATTCCAAGATACAGACAAGTGATACCAAACGGGTGTACAGTTGACAGTGGTCAGACATAGCAATCCTAAAGAGGGCATTCAAAGTAAGAGGGGCAAGGTGTAAGATGGGAGGTGAGAAGGTCAGGTTAGGCATCATTAGTCCGTAGCCAGGAGAGGGCTTTCCTTCTAAATCTAGAGTAGGGTTGGTCTAAGATCTAGTGGGAGTCTGTTCCACGATTGGGCGGCTATGACCGGAAAGCTGGAGCCACCGGCTGTGATTCGTTTGTATCTAGGAACCTCAAGGGTGTAAGCATTGGACATTCTTGTGGGTCGGTCAGAAGTTCTCTTGTTTACTCTTTCTACCAGGTAGGGGGGCGCAATGTTGTTAAGACATTTGGAGGTGAGAGAGTGAGATTTAAGGGAAATTCTGTACTTGATATTTAGCCAATGGGCGTCTCCTTTGCGTGCCGAGATATGCTCTCTGTTCGGGATATTTAAGGCAGCTCTGAGGGCATTATTATTTTGGAGTCTTTGCATTTTAGCAAAAACAAAGAGGGGATGGCTGGAAGGTTTAGAATGAATCTTAACCTCTGGCATTGCCCAGAGCAATGCCAGAGGTTAAGATTCATTCTAAACCTTCCAGCCATCACCTCTTTTGTTTTGCTATTGCCACCCCAAGTGGGACAGGTATGCCCAGACGTGGGTCCCGTGCCTGCTGGGCCTAGAGACCCAAGCTACTCCTCACCGATGACGCCCAACAAGGCTGAAACATGTCTGGGGATGCTTGTGGTCTCGTGCAGAAGGGATGTGACCTAGCAGTTCGGGCTGGACTACCCCTTTGGGGGTGGGGCCAAGCCTGATTTGCATAGGGTTTTTCCCCTTCTGTAATGGCTTGGCAGGCGAAGAACGATGGTCTGGAGGGTTGCCCAGAGCAATGCCAGAGGTTAAGATTCATTCTCAACCTTCCAGCCATCACCTCTTTTGTTTTGCTATTGTCTTTGCATTTTATCAATAATGTACCTATTGGATCCTGCATATAAAGCATTGCAGTAATCCAGTCTGGATAGAATAAGTGCATTGGCTAGTGTGATGCAGCTGGTCTCAGAGAGAAATGGTCTGCAGGCTCATATCAGTTTACAAGTATATGCTGTAGTAGATGCTAGAGAGTTAACTTGCTTCTTGAGGGTGAGTGCCAAGTCAAGATAGAAACCAAGGTTTTAACTGCAGGCATCACTTTGATGACATTGTTGTCGATATTGAATGAGGCGTAACTAGGGTTACGTTTTTTAATGGCCGTCTCTGAGCCTAAAATCAGTAACTTTGTTTTGTCGTCATTCAGGCAGAGGCCATGGGATGCCATCCATGCCTGAATGAGGAGATATATTTTATTCATCAAGGCCGAGTCTTCCAGGAAGTTGCCCGAAAAGGGGGATGAGGATCTGAGTGTCATCTGCGTAATTAGTGTAGGTGACACCCAATCTGTCCAACTTGTCAAACAAGGGCTTAGTGAAGATATTATACATGGTAGGAGATACACATAATCCTTGGGGAATGCCGCAAGAGACTTGTATGGGGTCAGCGGCTGCTAGAGGGGAGAAGACTCTCATTGTACGGTTCGCAGGGAAGGATTGCACCCAAGTTATGGCATCACTTGAGAAATGGGCAGCTGACCTAAAATGGTCGCATAAGACTGCATGATCCACCCGGTTGAAGGCTGCCGATAGGTCAAGGAGGAGTAGGGTAGCTAGTTTACCATTGTCCTTCAACTCGTCAATTTGGGTCTTGAGGTTGATCAAGGCTGTTTCTGTGCCATGAAGGGGGCGGAAGCCAGACTGACGTGTACCTAGTAGGTTGTTAGTTTCTAAATCGTCCTGAATTTGTAAGTAGGCTACTCTGTCTATAATTGTAAGTAGGAAAGGGACTGTGGTGATAGGTCTATAGTTAGCTGGTATGGATGGGTCTAGGGCTTTTTTTGTTTTTTTTTTTTTGTTTTTTTTTAAAAACTCTTTTTATTGAATTTTAAGAACATTACAACTGATAAGAACATCGCCCACCCACCCCCCAATCGACGAGCATTCAAAGCTAACAACCCCTTCCTTACGGGCGGGTCCCCTCAGATTACTGTAGCTCCAAGAGTTTCAATCGTTGCGGGCACAAGAACACTCTGTAGTCCTCCTTAAGAAAAGACATGATGTCCCCCCAATCTGCAGCAAAGTTCTGAACTTTACCGTCTATGGCATAAGTTGCCCACTCTAGGGCCACTATTTCCCAGATTTTCCTTAGCCAATCCTGGAACACTGGGATCTCTGGGCTTTTCCACCTCTGCGCTATTAGCCTCATAGCCGCAAGAATCAGGACCACTTCAGCTTTCTCCCTTCTTGTGTGTCCGTCCTCCTCAGAGGCCCCCCGGATGCCCAAGAGGATCTGTATCGGAGACCTACCCGCCCCCCTGACCAAAGGCTTGTTCCTGTGCCCTTTGTACCTCTTTCCAGAAAGGTTTAATCTTGGGGCAAGTCCACTAAATATGCTCTGCTGTTCCTGCCAATCCGCATCCCCTCCAACAACTCCATGATTGCGTTGGGAACATCTGATGAAGCCGGTCCGGGGTATAATGCCACCGGAACAAAATCTTATACAACGCCTCCTGTAGTTGGGATGCCCTGGCCAATTTTGGTATTTTCCTCCATAATCTCTCCCACTCCTCCTTACCGATGGCCCTACCCAGCACCTGATCCCATTTCTGCATGTGCGCCCACTGCGTGCCCGTATGTGAGCTAACTAAAATCCTATATATATTGGAAATAAGGCCCCGCGTACCGTCGTTAGGAGGAATCTCTCAAAACTCGTAGGCTCCCTTGTTGCAGCCCTTCTAATTCCCGGGTGAAGAACCCAGTGCCGTATCTGTGTACATCTCAACCTTTTACCCTTCTGTATTGCGAATTCACGTTTACATTCCTCGAAGGAAAGCAAGTCTCCTCCCCGAAACATGTCACATAGCTTCCTACACCCCCCTTCTTGCCATCTCGCAAATGCCCCCTTCTCCTGACCCGGGGTGAAGTCTCCATTGCCAAAGATGGGGGTAAATGGCGATGGGTACGTTATGGTTCCCCCAGAACACACCAACCTATCGCAGGTGTCTGCCATTAATTTAGGTATTGTGCTTTCGTAGATGTGCCGGGGTCTATGAATCTTAGGGAGCCAAAGCACCTCTGCCAACTCCCGATGGGCTACCGCTCCATCCATTTTTACCCAAAGTTTATCCTTAAGGCTTTCCTCCCCTTTCAACCATTCCCTAATTATGCGGAGCTGCGTTGCCTCATAATACCTCCAGAAATTTGGTAAGGCCATATCTCCTTCCCTCTTCGGAGCCATCAATAATCTGCCACTCAGCCTGGGTCGCTTCCCTTCCCAAACAAAATCCTTAGTCAGGGAGTCCAATTCCTTAAAAAAGGTCGAGGGGACTGGCTGCGGGATCGCCTGAAAGAGGTACAGTAGCCGGGGGAGCGTTACCATCTTTACTGCCGCTATTCGCCCTAACCATGATACCCTAAGACCTCGCCACTTTTGGTAGTCCCTCCTGATTGCTTTAAGGAGAGGGGGAAAGTTAGTGGAGTACCACCCCGTTAGAGTTGCCGTAATTCTCACCCCTAGATATCTAATGCCACCTGGGCTCCACAGAAGTTGAGTGCAGCTCTTTAGCTCATCCTGTTAGTTTCCCCTTAATGTAAGATTTAGGACCTCAGACTTATTAGTGTTAATCTTTAATCCTGAGACCTCCCCGAATTTGCCTCGCAAGGCCATGCTAGCCTGAAGCGATTCGGTCGGCGCCGTCAACATGAGCAACATGTCGTCAGCAAAGGCCGCGATTTTCTGCTGTTCCCCCCAAACGGGATACCCCGAATCCCCACCATCTCCCTGATTGCCTGCAGGAGAGGTTCCAGATAAATCGCAAACAGAATTGGGGATAATGGGCACCCCTGTTTTGTTCCCCTCTGGAGATTCACCATCCTGGACGGAGTCCCATTCACCATTAATCTAATAGAATGGGCCTTGTAATTAGCCTGGATCATGGTCAGAAATTCTCCCCTGATACCCATCTTCTCCATCACTCGGAACAGGAAGGACCACTCCACGCGGTCAAATGCTTTTTCAGCATCCAAAGCCCCCAAGACCGCGGGAGTGTTCGTTCTCTGAGCCTTCTCAACTAAATGGGCTACCCGTCTGATATTATCTGCTGTTTGTCTGACTTTGACAAAGCCTGCTTGGTCGGGATGTATCAGGTGAAGGAATATGGCATCCAACCTATTCGCCAGAATCTTGGTGTAAATCTTTGCGTCGATATTGATCAAAGCAATGGGTTGATAGGCTGCCCTCTCTTCTGAATCTTTAAGTGGCTTTAGAACGAGGGTTACCTTTGCATCCTCCATAGAGGGGGCAATACTACCTGACTGCCGAAATGAATTGTACAGGGAGGTCAGTTGGGGGCCAGCTGTGAGACGAATAATTTGTAAAAAGCTGCAGTGTAGCCATCTGGGCCTGGGGCCTTACCGACTGGGAGGGCTCTAATTACCCCTCTATCCTCCTCTTCCGTGATTTCTCTGTTGAGGGCCTCCCTTGTCGCCTTGCTTATTTCCCGTAACTGTACCGACTGCAAGAACTTTTCCTACTCATCACTACTGGGGTTATGAGATGCATAAAGGGAGTCATAATACTCCGCCAGAGCTTCCTGTATTTCTTCATGCTTAGTGACTCTCTCCCCCGAGGCCGATTTCAACGCTGAAATAGCATTTTTCGCCCTCTTTCCCCTAAGGAGCCGCGCTAAAAGGGTGTCAGCTTTATTTGCCTTAGCATAATATTTTTGTCTCACCGCCAACAGCACACCCTCTGTGTTCTTAGTACGCAGAAGTTCCAGCTACCCCAGCGCCCTCCTATAGTCCTGCATAGCCACCCGGGAAGGAGTCCTACCCGCTGCCTGTCTAGCTACTTCCACCTCCGCCTCCAGTTGGGACTCCAAAACCTTCCTTTGTGTCTCACGGAAAGCCGCTGCAGTAATTAATTCTCCCCGTATGGTAGCCTTAAATGCGTCCCACCTTACTCCCTCTCCCGTGTCCTCCTTCCTGTTGATCGCAAAGAAGACCTTGATCTTCTCTTCAATACTCCCACGCACCGCTGCGTCCCTTAGGACCGCGCTTGGCAGTATCCAGCCCCACACTGCTCTCACCCTCCGATCTAGGTCCATCACTACCGAGACTATTTTATGGTCTGCTGTTCTTATCGGGCCTGTATTCACCTCCCTGATGCTGCCCACCAGACCTACTGACGCCCATATGTAATCTATTCTAGATTGCGAGCCATGCACTCCAGATATGAAGGTAAAGCCCTCCTCTTCCCCCTTTAATTCTCTCCATACATCCCTCAAACCCAACTCGCCAATCTTTTCTTTCAGAGCAGTCGACATTACCGCCCCTCCTCCCCTCACACAATTGCCGTCTCTGTCCCTCTCCCTGTCCCAAGCTATATTTAAGTCCCCCATCAGTACAATCTGACCCCATGCATGCTTTTCCAATACTTTCAAAACCCGCAATAAAAACTGCTCTTGACCAGTATTGGGGGAATACACCACCGCCCCTCTTTGTCCCTTATTACCGTAACTACCCTGAAGTCGACCAAATTCCTAATGGCCAGAGCCACCCCCCTTGCTTTGCTTTGTCCCGAGGCATGAAGAATCTGATCAAATCCCCGCAACTTCAGTCTCCCCTGATCCTTACTCACAAGATGCGTATCCTGCAATACCATGATGCCTGGCCTTTCTTTTCTCGTGAAATGGTCCAGTTTTTTCCTTTTCAGAGGGGAGTTCAACCCCCTCACATTACGTGTTAACCACTTAAGATATCAGGACCAGAAAACAGATCGCCCTTATGAGCTCTTGCTCTCCCGCTCCCCCCTCTCTTGAATGACTCGTCAACTCCCTCCCCAGACCCATCCCCCAACTCCCTCCTAACCCCCCCCCCCCTGGAAGGACAAACTCTTCCCATTTACTCACCACTCCTATCTCGGGCATCCCTGCCCTTTTCGTTCCCAGCATGATCGCTCCCCCTAAGACTCCTTATAACCAAATCTCCTTTTAGAGGCCCACCACCCCTTCCAATTCCAGCGTAACTCAGCAGTCAGAGCCAGGATCATTGCTCTCTTCACTTGGATTTCCTTTTCGCTCCTTCTTGTCCCTTTCATTTCTCCTCCTCCTTTTCTCTCCCACCGTCGTCCATTCCCAGGGTTTTTGCCTGGGGCGTCCCATCCCTCTCTGCGTTCCTGAGGTCGACATGGTTGCCTCAGTTCTATTCAGAGGAGGTCCGCTCCCTCCTGCAGAGATGTAATCCGCCTCGCAGCGCCCTCCCAATCAAAGAGAAGGCCAAATGGGAATGTCTATTTGTACCGTATACCCTTCTCGTTGAGGATCTTCAGCAGCGGGCCCATTTGTCTCCTCTTCAGCAATGTGGTGCTCGCCAGGTCTTGAAACAGTGCTATTTGTTGTTCTTTGAATTTTATGGGTTCCCGCTGCCTTGCTGCGTGCAGTACCGCCTCCTTCTGGGCGTACCTAGCAAACGCTGCCAACACATCTCTAGGCTTCCCCATCTGATCTTTAGGGTTCCGCCCGGTTCTATGAACTCGGTCTAACTCAATCTTCTCAGGGCTCACTCCGTCCAAGAGTTCTGTAAAAATGCCCTGGAGCACCGCTTTCAAGTCCTTATCCAGTACTGACTCAGGCAGCATTTTCACTCTGATATTGACCCTACGGGATCGGTTTTCCAGGTCCTCCATTTGAATTTCAAGATTGCGTGTAGCTACATCCAACCTCTCAATGGCCTCGCTGTTGTTTCTGCATCTACTTCTTGAAGGCCCCTTTCCAGCGTATCAGTCCTCTCCCCCAGTTGCCGCATATCCTGCCTGATCTCCCCTAGGGCTTCGGTCAGATCTGCACGCATCAGTTGAAATTGATCCTGAAAGGTTTTCGCCAAATTGGATTGTAATGCGTGCAGCTCCCCTAGGAATTCCAGTCTGGTCATTGCAGTTGAGCCTTCTGGGGGCCCTTGGGCCGAGTCCTCCCCCAGCCTTTCTTGTGAAGCCCCATGTCCCTCCTTTGATGAGTGCACCGCCCAAATCGCGGGGAGCGTACCCGACAAGTCAGTCAAAGCTTGAGCCATCCTCTCCCCTTTCCCTTTGGCTTTCATGGCCATCTTGACCCGTTCCCGTCCCTTGCGCTTATTTAATTCCCTCAGAAGGCCATTCCTGGCCAAGCCTCCTCCGGGCTGCAGGAGAACTGCAATGTGCCGCCACCGAGGAATGAGAGCTTCCACCACCAAACACCGTCCTTAGGAAGCAAACTGCCAGTAGACTGTAAGGGGGGAAGAAGGTTCTGTGGTGCCAACTCCTGCTGGACTAGCCCTGACCGCAGAGGCCTCCCTGTTAAGTACCCGTCACACTCGCACTGCGTCACTATAGGCAACTGGGGGGCCACCCAGACTTTGATCAAACTTATGCTGAGATGAACTCCACGCCGTTGGAGGGGGGATAGGGCAAGCCTGCCAGACCCAGCTCAAGACTATTCAAATGAGTCCTTTCCCAGCAGCTTGCCTCCCTTCCCCGTACCTCTGTGTGCACCTCTCCACCTCTACCAGAGCCTGGCAGTTAGCACAGTTCTCTCCTATGAATGGGGCTCCAGCCAGGCACAATCCTCCACCTCCGCTCTGACAAGTCTCTCAGTTTTTCCGCTGTGGCCTTCCGCCACTGGTGTGGTGATGTCTCCCCAGCCTCCCTGTCCCTCTGTCACCATCTTCTTTCTCCCACTGTAGGGAGGCGGGGTGTCAACCCACGGCAGGGCTCTACCCAGCCCAGCCGCCTGCCAAAGGGAGCGAGCGTATCCACACTCAGCGATCCCCCAACCACCCTCCTTCATTGGCCTCCTCAGGAGCTCCGCTGCACTGCTCCTGCAGGGGTGTCGCCTCTCACCAAGGAGCGCTGCTCCAGTGCATTAGGGCTTTCACTTTCCCCGGTGTTCTTCACCCGGCACCACCCTCAGTGGGAGGGGGGCCGAGCCTCAGGCCGCATCCGCGGGCTCACTTGCTCCTCCCAGTGGGCTTCTCCAAAGCGTGCCCGCCGAGGATTCCGTTAGCGGTGGCGGAGGGGGAGGGGCGGACCGCCGAAGCCCGTCTGCGGGTTCCCTCTCCTCCCACAAGTCACCTCTATAGCCCCCGGCGACTCTTCTTCCTCAGGCGGCTTCCGCCCACACTCCTCCCGGGCACTCCCAGTGGCGTCCACTGCTACCGCGAACTCCTCCGATCGCTGGCTCCCTGCAGTCACCCTCTCCTTCTGCGCCCACCTGATTCGAGCTATCAAACAAGCTCGGTCGCCATCCCCCCTGTTCAGGGCGCCCCAAGACGTTTTCCCCGATGAGACCGTGGGCCGTTAGTGGGGCGGTGGGCATCTTTCCACAGTCGGGTCCGGGGAACACCGTCGGCACGACTACTCAGTGCCGGCGGCCATCTTGGAACCCGGGTTTGTTTTTTAAGCAATGGTAGCACCCAGGATTGTTTAAGATTGTTAGGCACTAGGTTCGTCTTCAAGGAGGCGTTGATGAGCTTCGAGATGAAAGGGGCTAGGTCTCTAGCTGCATCCTTTATAATTTGGGCTGGAGGGTTCCTTTGCAATTAGAGGGTTTGAGTGATAGTATAATTTTTTCTGTCTCGACAATAGATATTTTTTTGAAACTGAATGGAAGGGAGGTGTTATTATTAGATGGTTGCTGCAGAGGTGGAGACTCAGCTGGTATGAGCAGGTAAGCTTTCTTTTTGGCAATTTTAATTTGGAGGGAGCTGATTTTATCTGAGAGGGCATTTTGTATGTTAGTGCACCAAGGCTTATCTTTAGGGGTATTGTCAACCTGAGGTATTGGTGATTCCATTTCTCGAAGGATAGAAAATAATTCCTTAGTGTCTGATTTAGCCTTGGATATTATATCGTTGAATGTGTTCTTTTTAGTGCTAATGATTTCCTTTTTATACAGTTTGGAATGATTAGTTAGCTTAATTTTATTCTCCACGGTAGGCGAGTGGCGCCACGTTGATGGCAACTTTCTTTTTTGAATCCTTAGTTCTTTCAATTGTGGTGTGAACCAGTTATTTAGGTGAGATGTCTGTCTACCTTTGCGAATTTTGACCGGGGCGATGGTGTCAAGTGCATTAGACATGGCACTATTGAAGACTTCCACTAGTAAGGTAGGGTCTGTATTGTTAACTAGGTTGTCAAGAGTAGGGAGAAGATGTGGTAGTAGTTTTTCCGCAGTAATGTCTTTTTTCCTCCTCGTAGGGTGTGGCAGTGCCATAACTATCGTTTTAGGGCGGATAAGGTCAAGTGAGGCAGAGAAGGTAATTAAATGGTGGTCGGTCCATGATTGAGGTATTATGTCAGTAATGCTGATGTTGCAATTCAGATCAGCAACCCAATCTAGGGTCCTTCCTTTAGCATGTGTAGAGGTAGAGCCTTTTTGTGTCAGCACATAATCCTTCAGTACTGAGGTTACGGATAGGGCATGTTTATCACTACTATCGTTAAAGCCGAGAATACATTCTCCCAGTAGCAGAATTTGCGCATGGTTTTTAGTATTATTGGTCATGATACTATTTAGATCATCCTCGAAGGAACCTAAAGGTCCAGGTGGTCTATAGATCCCATAGATGGTAAGGGTACGGTTGCTAGAAAGGTGAAGTTTAGCTGCGAGAGTCTCACAGGACTGGAACAATGGGGTAGTGGTAAGTCTAATAGGCAGGTTAGATTTATGGATAATAGCTAGACCTCCGCCTCTGGTCTGTCAGCTCTTATTAGTTGGTAGCCCTCTGGTACACCTAACATAATGGCAGGGCCTGCGGCCTCGTAGAGCCAGGTCTCGGTTATGACCAGCAAGTCCAAACTCTCATTAGTTAGGGTGTCCGCAATAGCAGTGGCATGAGCCACCACAGATCTGGCATTGATGAGCGACCCAGATAGTAGTAGGGTACTTGTGGGTTTAGTAGTGGGAGGTTGTTTGGTTTTAGTTTGGGTAACCTTTTGGAAGTTTGTTTGGGTTGTGTCAGGGAGGGCAGAGGACAGAAGATTATGGTTATAGTATTGTGTACGTTTATTGGCTAATCCAGTCAGTTGGGCAGCCTTACATGAGAAGCCTCTAATGGTATGGTTTGTAGAGGGTTCATGGAAATGAGACAGTCTTGATCTCAATCTCATATTTCTATCCTTGGGTGGGCACGAGGCAGAGGCCATTATGGCAAGGAAGCCTAGTATAAGGTGGATTATCTGAGTTCATATGGTTTTCCTCATAATCATAGGCAAGGAAAGCAGGTTATGAATAGTTGCAAGTTTAGACTATTGCATAGTTAGGCATAAGTTAAATGCAGCGCTCGACTATCAGGTAGGAGTAGGCTGAATGCAGTATTCCAATAATGAAGGAAAATAAAGGCTAGTGCCACATTCAAGTGGTGGGGCAAATATATGCTAGATGCAGCATTCAGGTAGTAAAGCAGATATGGACTAATACAACATTCAAGTGGCAAGGCAGATATATGCTAGATGCAGCAATCAAGTAATGAGGCATATATGGGCTAATACAACATTCAAGAGGCAGGCAGGTGAATGCTAGTTGCAGCAATCAAGTAGCGGGTACAGATCTGGGCTGATGTAACATTCGAGTGGCAGGGCAGATATATGCAAGATGCAGCAATCAGATAATAAGGCAGGTATGAGCTAGTACAACATTCAAGTGGCAGGGCAGATATATGCAAGATGCAGCAATCAGATAATAAGGCAGGTATGAGCTAGTACAACATTCAAGTGGCAGGGCAGTGTTAGGAAAGATTTCGTTATTGTAGGGAACTTTCCTTCCATGTGGCAACCCCTAAACTTTTTGCTATTGTTTTCAACCTGTTTTCTTGACTTTGCCAGAGAAGTGCAGCCTTCTGCTGTACTCCTCTGGGCTTTCGCTCCTTTCTTACGGGGAAACTGACATGCCCTTAAGACAGTCAGTACCGGGGAACGCTGTTTCCCGTAGTTTCTCTTATCGTGTCGCCATTTTAGTGCAACACGACACAAGAGGGCACTGTAAGCTAAGTTACAGCTCTCTTGGGTCTCTAGCCTTCTACAGACCCTGGACACTCTTGTAGGATGGTTTTTGGATCGGTGCAAGTCATTCAGGGACTGGGCTGGTGGCAGCGATCATTTGGTTTATTTTGAGCTCCTTTTGCCGTTCTGAGCACCTTTTTGCCGCGAACACAAAAGGGTGGCCCGGCTACCCAAAATGGCCGGACCACGAGGCTCCTTTGTCTCGTCCACTGTCCGTCTTGCTCCCTTTACCTTCCCCCAGGTCAGGCGACCCGGGGCCTTCCTTATTTGGGCATGTAGTTTCCCGCGAAACACGGTTGCTTTCGCGGGCTTCTACATGTCGTTTGAGTGCCCCCAGGATGTGGGCTGGGCTGTCTGGTCCCAATACACATCCTGGGTGCCAGAGAGTCTAGGGTGGTGTGAATGCCTGGGACCACTGTGGTCCGTGATTGGTCCACGTATGGTATGGGTGTTGATGAGCGGATCTCCCATTGGCTCCCCTCCGTTTTGGCGCGAAGGGAACCGTGGATAAGAGGGAGCTGGAAACACCACTACCATGTCGATCTCCTGAGTTCTTACGAACCCAGGGATACAGGAGCCAAGTATCCTGCGAACACGAGGCTGGACCGAGGAATCACTGGTGACCCCCTGAAGAACTTCTGCTCCTCATTGCTGTCGTCCGGTGAAGCCCTTTCCACCTAAGATCGAACAAGAAGGCCTGTACTGGCGCTTCGACCTATTGGAATAGCAGGACCAGCTATTCCCGGCACCTTCATCAACTCCTGCTGTAAGCCTTCGGAAGTGTCTCTGGGCCATCCAGTTGACTGACCAGCTTACTAAGGAGGCCTGCTCTGTAATCGCCGACAGGTTGGGTGGTATTCTGAGTCCGGGGCATGCTCACACGCTTCGTTTGCTTAGCAGTCCTAAGCTAGAGGTGAGCGGTGCTCGTTTGGCTTGAATACACCCGGCCGTCCCGTTGCCCTGCGGTGGCGACAAAACTGTGCTTGTTTCTTCGATCGGGACGTCTTTTTACTCTGCACGACGACGAGACGTTCCCTGCTCTTCAGAACCTGCCAGAAGCTGCATCTATCGAGGAGAAGCTCGGGCCTGCTTGCTTCGGGGACCGGTGAGTAGATTAGCTAGGATCTGGTCGCCCTCCTGCAGTGCCCTTTGCTTTTCCCCGCTGTGAATACAGCACCCCTTGTCCGTACTCGCGCCCTGCTTCTGCCTCACAGTGGAGGCTGCGCTAGAGTCGCGGACCGTGTTCTCCTTCATTAGAGCTCCCTACAGAGCTGTTCAACGTCCTCCGAAGAGCTTCACCTTCTGCCCATTGGCACCGGCGTGTGCAGGTACTTTTGAGCGCTAGGCTCCACTCTTCGTAGGGATTGGACTACCATCCAGTTAGGGGCCTCAGAAGGCGGACATATCACTCGCATTGGTTCGCACTGCCTGTTTTCCTTCCCCTGCAGGTGGATAACATATTTCGTGCTGCTAATGCTGTGAAACTGTGTATTCTGTATATATATTGGGTGGATAGTGTATGTGTTGGTTTAATATCGTTGTATATTGCTGCTTTTACTGTGGTTATTAGTTTCAAGGCCTTATAATAAATGTGTATCTATTTTTGATATAAACAACTGTTTGGAGTAGTTTGTAAGCGCTCTTGCTTTGTGTGCTCATTGCGGGCTTTCAGTCACCCTCACCCCTCTTGAGACCTAGTCTTGACCGCCGCGATCGCTACCTTGATTGGTCTGGCTTGTCCAGAGGTTACCCTGTTCCAAGTAATTAGGTTGGCCTTCTGAACCTCTGCGCCACCAGGACAGAGTTCAGAAATCCGTCTTAACAAATTGGTGTACAGCGGTGGGATACGACTGAAGGTATCCAGTGTTGCGCACGAGCTAAGGCGTTTTCAGGTTATTCCAACCAGGACACGCAGTAAAGTATTGAATATAACGTTAAAAAGGCCATAGTCCTATCAACAGTATGGAAACGAATACTTTATTAACCTTAAATGCTTCGAAATCTGAAACATTGAAGAAGATGTGTGCGGAGAGAGGGGTTTCCTCTCAAGGCACTAAATTGGAAATGATCCAGAGAATCGTGGCGTGGCAAGAAGCGCAGCTTGACGCTATAACTTCCGAGGACAGTGCAGAAGGTGGTGGGGCTGCTCTCACTGGCAGAACCGACGGTTCTGCCGCTGCACTGATCCATCACGACCACGAGGACAGGGAGGATGTAATGTCTAACGTTTCCTCTGCCAGTGTTGATGGGGAGGCTATGCTTGAATTCAAGAAGCAAGAGCTGCGGTTTAGGCAGCAGGAGCTTGAATTCAGCATAGCCAAACTGAAAATCGACCAGGCAGAAAAACAAAAAGACAGGGATCACCAGTTGGAACTGGCCAAGCTTCAGTTCGCAAATGGGTCCAAGGGTCCTGGACATGGTTCTGGGGCTTCCTCTCATCCACGCTTTCCAAAAGATCTGCTCAGTGTGTATGAGGAACGAAATGACATTATGGACTGGTTAAATGCGTTTGAGTATGCATGCGAGGTTCAGGAGGTTGATAATGCGGATAAGATTGCATGGTTACTCAGCAGACTGCCCCATTCTGGTTGCAGTGCCATTATGGAAATGTCGAAGGCTGAGCGCGCTGATTTTGCAATGTTGAAGCAGACTCTCATTTTAAAGTTTGGGAAGACTCCGACCCAATATTTGAAAAGGTTTAGAGAGTATAAGAAAAAGGAAGGTGGTACTTGGGTGTCGTATGTAGCTGAGTCCCTGAAAAACTTGACTGGCTGGGTTGAAGGTTATAAGGTTTCTACCTTCGAAGGCATGATCAATCTGGTCATGCTGGAACACATTTTTGCTTCTTCTTCCCCGGAGCTTAAGCAGCATTTGGCCGATTCGAAGGAGATAGATCCTAAGAAGCTGGCCATTGCAGCAGACTTATGGGTGTCACATCGAGTGTCCCATAAGGACAAAACTCATCCTGGTAAGCAGGAGGAAGGGAAAAAGTCCAAAGATATGGAGGGTGGGGAATCTGCTAAATCTTCTTCCCATAAGGGCCACAAAAAGAAAAATAAGGGTAAGCCATCCGAGAACTCACAGGGTAGTGGAGGTTCGCCTCCGAAACAGAACTCTGGTTATAATAAGCCTCCCTACGTAAACAGACCCAATGGGGCTTGTTTTTCTTGTGGAGCAACTGACCATGTGAAGGGGGATCCCCGTTGTAAGGTTAGACCTTTGGGGGTCCACTCCGCTAATCTGGCCTTCTCCTCCTACGAGGAAGAAGAGATTACAGGAGCATCCTTCTCCTCAGACTCATTTCCCAGCGGAATAGAGGCTGAGGTAGTTTTAGTGTCCCTGGGTTCCTGGGAGCCTAAAGTCGCAGAGGCGTATGCTAGGATTCCGGATAATACCAAGCACTACTTTAAAGACAGTGTGCTGATCAATGGAGTGGATACTCCAGCTCTTAGGGATAGTGGGTGCAGTCGAACTGTAGTGGATTCTACCTTGGTAGACTCAGAGGAAGTTGCCAGAGCTACTCTGATGCCCACTAAGTTGGCTGACGGCCCCCTCCGTATGTTTCCCGTGATCCCTGTTAATCTAACTTTAAATGGTACAGCAGTTAGGATTCCAGTGAGCATTCAGAGAAACGTCCCGGGAAAGGTCTTGTTGGGCAATGATCTCAGAGCTCTAGGGCTCGTAGGAGACACTGCCGAAAGACCCTACACACGGTCTCAAGCACGGGCAGCATTGGCCAAGTCCAATACGCCGCCCCAGCCGAAGGGGAAACCCAAGGCGAAAGGAGTCAACAAGTCCCGACGGGGGAAAGAGAATATTCCCCCGAGCTCGCCTACCACTGCGGTGGAGGGAGTTGGTCAATCGCCCGAGCCTGACGAGGAGGTGGCGATGCCTGAAGTGTTCGACCCCAACGACCATCCTGAACTAAAAGACTTGTTAGTTGAAGGAGGTCCTGATAGGGACGACTTCAGTAAGGGCCAACGTGAGTGCCCATCTCTGGAAGGCCTAAGGAGACAGGCCTGCTCCCAGCTTGAGGGTGAACCTCCTGGGAAGCATCGGATTTATTGGGAAGGTGGACTCCTGTACAGTGAGCCCACAGAGTCTACAGAAGGAGACCATAGGAGGTTGGTGGTTCCCCTTTCTGTTAGACCCTTCCTCCTGCAGTTGGCGCATGAAGTTCCCCTTGCTGGTCACCTTGGAATGAAGAGGACCAAGCAAAGGTTATCTATGCACTTCTACTGGCCCAAGATGGGGGTGCAAGTAGAAAGTCACTGCAGGAGTTGTGCCTCCTGCCAGTTGTCTGGTAAGGTTGGCGCGACAATCCAAGCTCCGTTGGTACCGCTCCCAGTTGTGGGGGTACCATTTGAAAGGGTAGGGATCGACATCGTTGGTCCCCTTGACCCGCAAACATCCTCAGGCAATAGGTTTATCCTGGTGCTGGTCGACCATGCAACCAGGTATCCTGAGGCCATCCCATTAAAGACTGTAACTGCCAAGTCAGTTGCAAAAGCGTTACTCGGCATATTTACTAGGGTT
Organism: Ambystoma mexicanum; assembly: GCF_040938575.1. NCBI lineage: Eukaryota > Metazoa > Chordata > Amphibia > Caudata > Ambystomatidae > Ambystoma > Ambystoma mexicanum. The sequence goes on along the minus strand of NC_090931.1, from coordinate 1,465,503,965 downwards.
GGCTTCCCTAAAGAAGTTGTGTCAGATCGTGGCAGCAACTTTATGTCGAAGTATATGCAGGCTATGTGGAAAGAATGTGGGGTCACCTACAAGTTCTCTTCTGCATACCACCCCCAGACCAATGGTCTGGTGGAGCGTTTCAACAGAACGCTAAAGAGCATGATTGGGGCTCTGGAGGAGCCCCAGAGGAGGAAATGGGACCTTCTTTTACCATGCTTGTTGTTTGCCTACAGAGAGGTACCACAGGAGGGTGTTGGCTTCAGCCCCTTCGAACTTCTGTTCGGTCATCCCGTACGGGGACCCTTAGCCATCGTCAAAGAGGGATGGGAGATGCCCACTCCCCCTGTTACTACCAATGTAGTTGACTATGTGCTAGGGCTCAGAAAACGGATGGTACTCCTGATGGGCTTGGCTAGTGAAAAGTTGAAGGCAGGACAAGCGCTGGTGAAACATTGGTACGACCAGAAAGCTTCCTTAATTCACTTTACCCCTGGTCAGCAAGTCCTGATCATGAACCCTATAAGGCCTCGCGCTTTACAGGACAAATGGTCAGGCCCTTACACAGTGGTGGAGCCCCTGGGTGAGGTGAACTATTTAGTGGACCTTGGAAGGCCTGGACAGGCTCCAAAAGTGTTCCACGTAAATAGGCTGAAGGCTTTCGTCCCAAGAGTCGAAATCGCAGCACTGCTACTGGCGTCAGACGTTGAGGAAGAGGAGTCAGAACCTCTTCCCGACCTGTTCCAAAGCGGTCCTTCAGATAGCTCCGTTGAGGGTGTCCGAGTGGCCCCTCACCTGACTTCTGATCAGCAGGCTGAGGTGAAAAGTTTGCTTAGGCAGTTTTCCCCCCTGTTTTCACAGTCGCCTGGTTTGACACCTTGGTGCAAACATAACATTGACACAGGAGACAGTGTACCTACCAAAAGTAGGGGATACAGGATGTCGGATAAAGTACGGTCTTATATTAAGACCGAGGTCAACAAGATGTTAGACCTTGGGGTGATTGAACCCTCTAGTAGTCCTTGGTCCAGTCCTGTGGTTCTGGTTCCAAAAGCAGGCACTTCTGAATTGAGGTTCTGCGTGGATTACAGGGCTCTGAATGCTGTCACCAAGACAGACGCTCACCCCTTGCCTCGAACTGACGAGCTGGTGGATACCTTGGGTGCCTCCAAGTACCTCAGCACGTTTGACCTGACTGCGGGCTATTGGCAAATAGCTTTAGCAGAACATGCCAAGGAGAAGACAGCATTTTCAACTCCCGACGGGCTTTACCAATTCCGGGTAATGCCGTTCGGATTGAAGAATGCACCTGCCACTTTCCAGAGGCTTGTGAATCATGTGTTGAATGGGTTGGACGAATTCTGTCTTGCATATCTGGACGATATAGCAGTTTTCAGTGCCACCTGGGAAGACCATGTGAAACACCTCGGGATTGTGCTCCAGGCTCTTCAGAAAGCCCACTTGACCATAAAGGCGAGTAAATGCCAGATTGGACAAGGCCCAGTGGTTTACCTTGGGCATGAAGTAGGTGGAGGAAGGATACAGCCTCTCCCCAGTAAAGTACAAGCAGTACAAGACTGGCCTACCCCCACTACACAAACCCAAGTGAGAGCCTTCTTAGGACTCACGGGTTATTACCGCAATTTTATGGCAGACTATGGCACCATAGCTGCTCCTCTGACTGCCCTCACAACTCCGAAGAAACCCAAGAAGGTAACTTGGACTGACGAGTGTGAGAAGGCCTTCAATGGCTTGAAAGACTCCTTGTGCCAGGCCCCTGTGCTCAGGGCCCCTGATTATCAAAGACCTTTTATCGTGCAGACGGATGCCTCTGACACTGGGATAGGAGCTGTACTATCACAAGTAGATGAGAAGGGTAAGGAACACCCTATCGGTTTTATTAGTCGCCAGCTTAAGGACAGAGAGCTCAGATGGTCCACGGTAGAGAAAGAATGTTTCTCTGTTGTGTGGGCCCTAAGGAAGCTGCGGCCCTACCTCTATGGGACCCACTTCACTGTGCAGACTGACCATAAGCCGTTAAAGTGGCTAATGAACATGAAGGGGGAGAATCCAAAGTTGCTTAGGTGGTCCATAAGTCTACAAGGCTTCGACTTCACTATTGAGCATAGGCCAGGTGTCCAACATAGCAATGCTGATGGGTTGTCCAGAATGTTTTACCGACCTGAACAAGAGACTCATCCAGGGGTGGATTAGTTCCCCCTGTCCATAGTCTGGGAGGGGCGAGTGTTAGGAAAGATTTCGTTATTGTAGGGAACTTTCCTTCCATGTGGCAACCCCTAAACTTTTTGCTATTGTTTTCAACCTGTTTTCTTGACTTTGCCAGAGAAGTGCAGCCTTCTGCTGTACTCCTCTGGGCTTTCGCTCCTTTCTTACGGGGAAACTGACATGCCCTTAAGACAGTCAGTACCGGGGAACGCTGTTTCCCGTAGTTTCTCTTATCGTGTCGCCATTTTAGTGCAACACGACACAAGAGGGCACTGTAAGCTAAGTTACAGCTCTCTTGGGTCTCTAGCCTTCTACAGACCCTGGACACTCTTGTAGGATGGTTTTTGGATCGGTGCAAGTCATTCAGGGACTGGGCTGGTGGCAGCGATCATTTGGTTTATTTTGAGCTCCTTTTGCCGTTCTGAGCACCTTTTTGCCGCGAACACAAAAGGGTGGCCCGGCTACCCAAAATGGCCGGACCACGAGGCTCCTTTGTCTCGTCCACTGTCCGTCTTGCTCCCTTTACCTTCCCCCAGGTCAGGCGACCCGGGGCCTTCCTTATTTGGGCATGTAGTTTCCCGCGAAACACGGTTGCTTTCGCGGGCTTCTACATGTCGTTTGAGTGCCCCCAGGATGTGGGCTGGGCTGTCTGGTCCCAATACACATCCTGGGTGCCAGAGAGTCTAGGGTGGTGTGAATGCCTGGGACCACTGTGGTCCGTGATTGGTCCACGTATGGTATGGGTGTTGATGAGCGGATCTCCCATTGGCTCCCCTCCGTTTTGGCGCGAAGGGAACCGTGGATAAGAGGGAGCTGGAAACACCACTACCATGTCGATCTCCTGAGTTCTTACGAACCCAGGGATACAGGAGCCAAGTATCCTGCGAACACGAGGCTGGACCGAGGAATCACTGGTGACCCCCTGAAGAACTTCTGCTCCTCATTGCTGTCGTCCGGTGAAGCCCTTTCCACCTAAGATCGAACAAGAAGGCCTGTACTGGCGCTTCGACCTATTGGAATAGCAGGACCAGCTATTCCCGGCACCTTCATCAACTCCTGCTGTAAGCCTTCGGAAGTGTCTCTGGGCCATCCAGTTGACTGACCAGCTTACTAAGGAGGCCTGCTCTGTAATCGCCGACAGGTTGGGTGGTATTCTGAGTCCGGGGCATGCTCACACGCTTCGTTTGCTTAGCAGTCCTAAGCTAGAGGTGAGCGGTGCTCGTTTGGCTTGAATACACCCGGCCGTCCCGTTGCCCTGCGGTGGCGACAAAACTGTGCTTGTTTCTTCGATCGGGACGTCTTTTTACTCTGCACGACGACGAGACGTTCCCTGCTCTTCAGAACCTGCCAGAAGCTGCATCTATCGAGGAGAAGCTCGGGCCTGCTTGCTTCGGGGACCGGTGAGTAGATTAGCTAGGATCTGGTCGCCCTCCTGCAGTGCCCTTTGCTTTTCCCCGCTGTGAATACAGCACCCCTTGTCCGTACTCGCGCCCTGCTTCTGCCTCACAGTGGAGGCTGCGCTAGAGTCGCGGACCGTGTTCTCCTTCATTAGAGCTCCCTACAGAGCTGTTCAACGTCCTCCGAAGAGCTTCACCTTCTGCCCATTGGCACCGGCGTGTGCAGGTACTTTTGAGCGCTAGGCTCCACTCTTCGTAGGGATTGGACTACCATCCAGTTAGGGGCCTCAGAAGGCGGACATATCACTCGCATTGGTTCGCACTGCCTGTTTTCCTTCCCCTGCAGGTGGATAACATATTTCGTGCTGCTAATGCTGTGAAACTGTGTATTCTGTATATATATTGGGTGGATAGTGTATGTGTTGGTTTAATATCGTTGTATATTGCTGCTTTTACTGTGGTTATTAGTTTCAAGGCCTTATAATAAATGTGTATCTATTTTTGATATAAACAACTGTTTGGAGTAGTTTGTAAGCGCTCTTGCTTTGTGTGCTCATTGCGGGCTTTCAGTCACCCTCACCCCTCTTGAGACCTAGTCTTGACCGCCGCGATCGCTACCTTGATTGGTCTGGCTTGTCCAGAGGTTACCCTGTTCCAAGTAATTAGGTTGGCCTTCTGAACCTCTGCGCCACCAGGACAGAGTTCAGAAATCCGTCTTAACAGGCAGATATATGCAAGATGCAGCAATCAGATAATAAGGCAGGTATGAGCTAGTACAACATTCAAGTGGCAGGGCAGATATATGCAAGATGCAGCAATCAGATAATAAGGCAGGTATGAGCTAGTACAACATTCAAGTGGCAGGGCAGATATATGCAAGATGCAGCAATCAGATAATAAGGCAGGTATGAGCTAGTACAACATTCAAGTGGCAGGGCAGATATATGCAAGATGCAGCAATCAGATAATAAGGCAGGTATGAGCTAGTACAACATTCAAGTGGCAGGGCAGATATATGCAAGATGCAGCAATCAGATAATAAGGCAGGTATGAGCTAGTACAACATTCAAGTGGCAGGGCAGATATATGCAAGATGCAGCAATCAGATAATAAGGCAGGTATGAGCTAGTACAACATTCAAGTGGCAGGGCAGATATATGCAAGATGCAGCAATCAGATAATAAGGCAGGTATGAGCTAGTACAACATTCAAGTGGCAGGGCAGATATATGCAAGATGCAGCAATCAGATAATAAGGCAGGTATGAGCTAGTACAACATTCAAGTGGCAGGGCAGATATATGCAAGATGCAGCAATCAGATAATAAGGCAGGTATGAGCTAGTACAACATTCAAGTGGCAGGGCAGATATATGCAAGGTGCAGCAATCAGATAATAGGCAGATATAGGCTAATGCAACATTCGAGTGCCAGACAGGTGAATGCTAGATGCAGCAATCCAGTAATAAGGCAGATATGGGCTGATGCAGCATTAACAGTGGCAAGGCAGGTATGTGCTAGGTACAGCAATCAAATGGTAGGACTAATATAAACTAGTGCTGCACGTAAGTAGCAAGGCAAATATGGGCTGATACAAAACTGGGCTAGCGAAGCTCTTAAATCCGTAGTTGAGTGGCAAGCATTAGTGTTAAATAGGAAATGTTTGATGCATGTAGACCATAATTTAACACTAATCCCAAAAATTGCAATCGCGCTAAAAAATAAAAAGGACAAATTCTTAAAGTCATGGAAGAGCGTTTGCCTTTCCATCATGCAAAAAGCGGATATTGATAATTTACTAATAGATAATCCTGATCTGGCAAAAGCCAAATTATACAACTATGAATGGCTCCGTCTTTGGGATCACTGTCAAAGATACAAAGCGTTTAGGAACAGTCATTTCATTATCAAAACACTAAAGCAAGTCCCAAAATATCTTTTAAAATTCTCAGATCCCAAATTTCGAAACTCTCTATTGCGTGTGCCTCTAGATCTATGGCCTACTAAAGCCGTACTTGCAATGAAATACAAGGACCCTACAACTTCTAGAGTGTGCACATTTTGTAATGGGCAAATGTCAATAGAAAATATGAAACATCTTGTAGTCGTCTGGCCGGGGTTGACCTCCTTGAGGAATGAATCATCCCGTAAATACTTTCAACACGTTAGAATATTATCACCAAATCAAATGTGGGGTTAAATATTCAATGCAAACCAGATTTCGCTGAACATAGCGACAATAAACTTCCGGGAAAAACGAAATTTATAATATAAAAATGTGTATAATAAATACAATTTAACGTGGGGGCTCAAAAAAAAAAAATCTCAAGAATTTGGAAAGCATGATATTTTAATATTGTACAGCACTTTGACTTTTCGTGATTGGATTTGGACATATGGTTCTTGTTCTCTTTTATTATTGTTTCTTTTTTAATTTTTTGATATTTGAAATATTTAATTTTGACAGGAATGATGTATAATGCATTGAAAGATCTTATGTTGTTTACCCAAAACGGTTTTAATGTATGATTAATTGATATGATATATTGATTTTGTAAATAATGATGTATGCAACATGAATGTAATAAGACTGCTGATTTGAATGCCTAAATTTGACAGGTTGAATTTCAACTAAAACAAATAAAGTATAAAAAATAAATGAAAGACATTTCGGGATGAGGTGTGCTCCACTCTAGAGGCCATAACGCGAGTGGGACTGCAGCCTACGCTTGCTGTCTGTCTCTTTAGCTGTTTTGACAAAGTCCCGAAGCGAGAATATAAACCTCTGAGTTTGTGCCTTCTGTTGGCTAAGAGATGTATCCTTGGGAGTTGGACGCACCGCACTCCCCCAGACAAAGACCTGTGGGGGAGGGATATCATCTGGGCCAATGACAAAGAACAAACACTGAGTCCTTTGGGTACCCGTTGATTTCATTGCTGGAAAAAAGGGGGCACTCGATATTTGTTTTTGCCCACTATCCAACACCTTCCCCAAATATTCTAGGACTGGAGTTCATTTATATAATTTCACCAGTCCTAAAATATGTCGGGAAGGGCGTTTAGTGGGTTAAAAACAACTCTGAGTACTCCTCAATGTTTGTTCACAGCTGTTAAATCACATATAACCATTGCTTTGTCACCTGTTAATACACGTCCGAATGGCATATGGATAGATCTCAAAACATACTTGTTTACTAGAAACATGCCTTCGCAATAAATACGGACAAGAGGTTAAGCAAACCCATTGCTTTAATGTGCCCACTCAAACTTGACTTGATATGTCTCTGGTATCATGTGTTGGTTGGTCACTTGTCTATCTGGATGTATGATATTAGGCTGTACTTTAATCATATCTCCTGTCTATTGTATGTCAAGGCAAGTATGTAAATAAAGTGTTAAGAAAATACTAGGGTACTAGCCTGACCCTCCTTTCGGGTCAGTGCCTACCCAAACCAGGGGCCAACCACCAGCTCTGCTGGCTGTCTCCCTATCGTGGGAAAAAATGGTGTTTAAAAAAACAGAAAAACGGTGCTCCTAATGTGCCGGCAACACTTACAGGAGTGCATCTGCTGGACTTTCTGTCCCGCCTCAGCCACTCATTGATTGGCTGTGACTGGGACAGGAGCACTTCCTGGTACAGCGATGCAGCAACCAGCTGCCATCTCTTTGTGCTCCTCTGGCACCCGCTACCCTCACCATCTCCCTTAGCACCCCTCATCCCAGTGCCATTTAAGAAATACCCGCACTCTCCCTGCCGCCTCCCAAGAGCCACCTTCCTCTTTCCCTTACGCCAGGCACCCACCCCTGTGCCATCCCAAAAACACCAGGGCTGTCCTTCCCCTCCCCCCCAAGTTCCACCATACCCATTTCCCTGCCTCATCCCAAACACACTAGTGCTGTCCCTGCCCCAACCCCACCACCTCTCCACTCCCGGGCAACCATCCCCTTTCCCTTGTTCTCTGCCCCAGCCTCCCTTTTCATCCCCCCAAATAATCCAAACAAAACAAAAATACCACTATCCTCTCCCCGGACCCATAATCCCCTGTCCCAAACCCCCCCAAAAAACTGCTGCAGTTCCCACCTCACCCACAAACCCTAAGTGCTTCCATCCCTCTTTATCTCTGCCACCACGCAGGCCTTTTTGGCTCGGCTCGTGTTTGGCACCTGGAGCCAGGACAGACCCCCTGACTCAGTCCTGGCTCGGCCTTACCCTGAAGTTCCCTGGCTTTCCCATCTCTAGCTCTGATAAGCGTACTAGTAAACTTGTGCACTTTGTGATAGTGCTCCTGGGAAATGACATTCATAGGCTGCAGCGTTCATGCAATTACTGTCAGTTAGTATCATGCTGTCTCTGTGCCCAGAACTGTGCTGTTTCCTGTAGACATGATTTCCCTGTGCACTGTGGTACCTGTAGTTCACGCTTAGTACATTTGGGATTTTGCATTCCTCTCAATGGGCCTCATTATGAGTGTGGCGGTCCGGAAATAACCAGCACCCTTTCCGGACCGTCACGCTCCGACTCTGTGGGCGGGGCCGTTACGCTTGACAGGTCTGACCTGTCGGGCGCAACTGCACCCACCCGCAGAGTTGTCACGGAAGCACCGGCACTGTTAACAAATGTGCCAGTGCTTCCGTGAACCCCTTCCCAAGGAGTCCTACTTGTAATGTCCCGGTGGGACCAGCAAGTCAGGCGGCAACCCTCTGATGGCACCGGCGGGTTACTGCCGACCTCGTAATGAGGCCCATTGCCTGACATTATCCCGCAGGAATTGTTCAGTAGGCTAGTGCTTCTTGGTTATCATTAATAAAAAGTCATTAGTATGTGTTCTGTCAGAGGGTAGGTGGGGCACAATTTAAAGAAACCTTATTAGTATATATAACATCAACCCAAGGGTCATACCTGCAATATTGATGAAACAGAGAAGCACATGAAAAGTATGTGCCGAATGAAATATGTATGAGAAATCCTGACAAGCAAGACCGCAAGCAATTGATACAAAGATAAATGTCCTAGCAGGGAAGTATACCAGGCAAGTGAAACTCAGAAGTGAAGACCTGGCAGGTGAGTACACTGGGAAATTGGCATTGCAGAAAGAGTCCTGGCAGGAGAGTACACCAGGCAGTCGACACTGCATAAAGAAACCTAACAGGGGAGTAAACCAGGCAATTTGAAAAGCCCCAAGAAATGCTAAAAGAAAGATTAAGGTTTATTTAGTGAACCCTGGAAAGTTGAATGTTAAAGACATTGCTATCCAGACCGAGGTGAAGATTGCATTAAAGAAAGATAGGTAAAGACTTGGTTGCCTAAATAAGAGTGAATTGAGTTCAAACAAGACACCAAGGAACTGTTTACCAAAGTGACTGTTCTACTTACAATTGAGAATCCAGGGGCAGGGAACCACCCTCTGAAACCAAGGGGTTCTGCCTTGGAGAACATGTTTTTGGTTTTAAGATGTTTTCCTTAAACATTTGTCATTTGTTTATAGTGCGATGGTCCGGTTTGGACACAGAGACGGTTTTCAGTTAATGACATCCTGACGCAGACAGATCCTTAGTTTTGAATTATAGGCAGGGAACTCCTCTTTAGTATAGGGCCAGAGAAGAGTTTTTTCAACCCTTTTTCTTTTAATAAATATCTTCTTGTGAAAGCATGACAACCTTGTGTCCTGCTCTCATTTCTGACCCCTCACAGTCACCAGCTGCCCATCAGTTAGTGCCCAGGGTGATGGGCTGACCTGGGGAATAGGTGCTCTCTTTGCAGGGCGTCTGCTCTGCCTTTCTGCTGCGTGCACGCTGTGGTGCTGCTGTGCATTTCTCTGCAGCTCAATCTAGAGCAGGTGGTTCTGGATCTCAAGGTTTGTTACTGCTAGTGGCTGCATGATTTTGGGGAAGGTGTGAGCTTTACATACCAGTCCAGAGCCAGTTAGGTTCACCTGTGGCTTTACTTCCATCACTGGCATGCATTTACCTCCACCTTGTGGGTGGATGTAACTGCACTGTGGTTTTGGCAGAATGAGTGCTTATTTTTGGCTCTATTTCAGCAGTATTTCCACTTGTAATTAGGTGGAATTACCATTTTCGATTCCTGGCCCTAATTCCTCCAGCAGAATCAGCCCCAGGGAAATTACTGCCAGTTTTCAGCGGTAATTACATCAGCATTAATTCCTCTGTGGCTAGTTCTGCCAGAGGAATTGGCACCCATTTTTGGTGACTGTTAATTCGGGGGAATTGGTAAAAGTGGCGGTAAATCCGTTACAGACACTTTTTCTACTCACTGCCGAAATCATAATGAGGCTTATAATTCGGCCTCCCTGCAAGCCCATGGATGAAAGATGCACACGTGATCAACACCCACAGCACACTTCCAATTTACGAGTGGTCCGCCTCCACATGAAGAGAGCCAGGAGAACTAGGCTGAACCTCCTGCCAAAACACATCACACCAGTTCCTCAAACCACAAACCCTTCTGCTAAATGAAACTGCACACAAACCTTCACAACCACCATCTCAGCTCGGCAAGAAGCGGTCCCTCGTAAATGGGAGGACCCTAACCCACAGCCAACACGGGTAACAGAAGAGGGGCACCAGGGTAGCTGAGTTCTTAATACTGGCTGGTAAAACGTGCGCAACTACTGATGATCCAGATTTCATGAATGGAATCTGAAATAGTGCCGCCACCTGCCAGCAATTATCAAAGTGGGCGGTGCCTCGCACAGACTAGACCTCTTCACCAACATTTGCCAACTCATGCAAGCAGGTGCCATACAGTATGGGGGGAGAACCCCCCAATAATACGGTGTTTAGATTTAACAGAACTATTTTATTAAATGTACGTTCATCTCTGCATAACACAAAGACAATCATTATAAACAGGTGTGTGCTACTCTGAACTACACACATGGACCCAAAGCAACACATTACAGTGTCCCCATAATTGATTGTTTGACAAGGTTGAAACAGGAGAACAAACCGACCCAAGGAGGCCAACCTTAACCCTGACTGGGCACCTGGGAAACATGGGGGATTTACATTGAGGGTGCTACATGCCTGAACCCTCAGCCCTGTTCTGTAAAGGTCCGTGAGAGGGCAAGAGGCCAACTCCCACAGCAGAACAAACGTGGCCTGTCCGAAAAGCAGGGGAAACATGCTCTTCCTAAACAAACACGCAATGGCGCCTTCAGACCAGTGAACGCAGTTATTCATTCCTGACTCATCCCCTGGAAGGCACTCCTAGCACATGCTGACTGGGCAGTTCTCAATGCCAGCAGCACTGAACACCTGTGGGATTTCTAACCACGCCACAGACCGGTTTTTCTTCTGCTCTGTAGTGCTGGTTGGCACATGATAAACTAGAAAGTCCTGAGACAATCGCCCCACCCCCTTCCTCATCTTTGCTCTAATCCTCGCTCTGCTTTTCCCATTAGAAAAGTCAGACTACAAGTCCCAGAATGCAAAGAAAAAATATGGACTGGATAAGCACCTACAGATTGGAATGGGTCATGTTGGCAACACTGGACTTCCTGCCACTGGGATGTGACACTAATGCCACCCAGCCCTAATATTTCCTTGAAAGAATTACCACTGGGGCAGTGGGGCTTGCTAAATGCCCCATAATCTCTATGTGGCATAAATCCTCCTTCCTCCCACCTGCCAGATAACAATAGTGTTTGATCTGTTAACCATTGTCCCTGAGTACAGGGGGCAGAAGGGGGAAACTCCACCCGTAGTTCTCCGGCAACAGGGGCAGGAGCCTCATTTTGCCCCTGAAGACATGTCACACAGTTTTCCGACTGTGCAACCCTGAATTAGACCATATGCAGTGTCACTGTTTCTGGAGATTAAACAGTGCTGGCTTGTAAGTGATCTACATGAAGCGCGCTGTTTATAGTGCAGGGATTTCGGGCAGAACCAGGAATCTAAATCCGAGGTTGAATCCTTTGAAAGTTGAGTGAAGAGTCCTAAAGCAGAATGCTGCAACGGTAGCTCAGCTGGTTGGGTGGATGTTGCTGAGATGTTATGTGTTTAGAGCTGCCTGCAGATCCTATGGCTATATTCCAGTTCCACCTGACAAAACGCGCTGTGCATAATGCAGTGTTTGAGGTGGGGAAGAGCTAGGTCACCTCGCCTTTCTCAGTCCAATATTCGGGGCGGTAGTGGGGTAATTGCTGTGCCTGTAGTGAAAGCCCTAAACTGGCGCATATGCTGTCAGATCAACTACCTATCAGTCCACACTAGCACTGAGACACTAAACAGAGGACAACGGCAGTTGCATGCTTTCCACCTCATGTGATGGAAGATGGAGATCCTTGAATTTAGGAATAAAAAGCGCCTAGTCCAAGGGCACATGTTGGGGTAGCTCTCGTCAAAAACTCGACATCCTTCGCGCTCCTCCGATGTTCTCACAGAAGAGCATCCTGTTGGAGCAACTGCCAAAAATGCTGCAATCCAATTGGTGATTGCGCCTGTCAATCCACCTACACCCACCCAGGCACCCTGGTGACACGGGGTACAGTTCTGTCTCCTCCACAAAAAGGCGGAACGCTGTTGCTAACCAATTAAAATGACTGCCTAGATGGAAGAGATTAATACTGATTTTCCATACTAGCCTTATAGAGAGTCAAGATTCTATTAAAGACATGGAGGCGAAGGATCATGGACATAAAGAGAACAAACTACACCTGTGGAGTTATTTGTGGGAAATGTAGTTTTGGTTGTGTTGTTTCTCTTTTATGCCTTAATTTGTTATGCTGCTCGAGATTTTCCGTAAAGGAAGAAAGCATAATCCGAGCCTCCGATCTTGACATAGAATCACATGGATGCCAGGAAGCTGCAGCCTCAAAATGAAAGACACCCATTATAACAAACACGGGCTCATAGCCCGAATCTAAACCAGGGGCCCACAAGACCCTAGGTAAAGACAAGGGAATGTCCAGGTGCCGCTGCATAATGTAATATGTCCACGTATGTGATGGCGCGTCCTTCCTGGTAGGGAGATGTACGTGGGTATTGTAGCGCAATACTATTTTGTTCAGAAGCAGAAAGGGGACCTGGCTTCTATGCGCTAGGCCCAAACATGAACCACAGAGCTCCAAGAAACTGCGCTGTGCCACGCGGTATAAGAACCTTTAACATAACATAACAGCTCAGAAGGGTTTCAAGCATCAATGCTAAAGAAACAATAGTAGGCAGGAGTCCTGCTTGGCAGTAGGTAGAATTGGCCGTGGGCAGCCTACATTTTCCAGGGACATTATAGCTCTGCGGGCAGCCACAGCGCAGTAAGCACAGAGAAGGAATGTCACAGCAAAGGCCCTTCTTAACTGAAGACGTCACTCTGGGGAATGTTAAGGCGAGCGTGGGAGAGAGGGCATTTTGGAAGATGCGCAATATAACATTTTGAGGAATGTGGCCTGGTTATGATTTTGTAACAAATAGTTTTGAAACGATATTTTTAGTTTGGAAATGTTTTCTTGTGATTTTGTAAAAGAACAGCAAACGTGACATCATGAGCACTGTCCCTCCTAAGAAATCCATTGGATGAAGGCTTGAAAACGGGTAAAATAGTATTGGGCTAGACAGCTGGTATGCACGAGGGGCCACAATCTAGAACCTGATGCTATGAAACAAAACGGGTAAAATGTCTTAAAGACAGAGAGTAAGAGAGGTTTAACAGGAAGGTTGTCTATACGTTAGGCGGGTATTGCTACTTGAGGGTATTGTGCTAATTTCATGAGGTGATTACGTGAGCTGTTGGAACATATAGCTCGTGCAGAGCCGCGTGGGCTGTTTGCGTAATCCCACTCTGCTCTTCGTAAGGCGGTGTCGAAGCAGCAGAAAACCACGGGCAGCCCAGCCAATCAATCAATCAATTTATTTGTATAGCGCTCTATCACTCAAGGCATCATGGCGCTCAAACAACTGATAGGATAGATGTAAACGAAACTCAGGTGTCAAAAGGGGGTATGTATCTCTGAGCTTTATTTAAAGAGAAACGTTTTACGATGCTTTTTGAAGGATAAGAAGTCCTCAATTTTTCTCACTTTTTCAGGCAGCGAATTCCAAAGTCTGGGGCCGGCCGCTGAAAAGGCCCGGCCACCCACGCGTTCTTTCCAGTACTTGGGTATCTGAAGGAGTGCTGCATTAGAGGATCTCAAAGAACGCACCAGGCTATATCTAACCAGTTTCTCGTGGATGGCTAAGCATCCATTTCCACCTAGGTGCATAATGAAAAGCGCCTTAAATTGTACCCGAGCTTCTACCGGAGCCAATGGAGAGATTGTCTAGCCTTTGTTACTCCTGCTCTGGCTGTGCCAAGTTTGCTCTTGGGCTTATTTTGCCCTCAATGGGTCGTTTTGGAACAGACAGGGGATGTGCTGTCAAGTATGTTTGGTTAAGGAGGCTTGCAGACCTGAGGGAATTGGTTCTTGGACATGATGTTGGGATGGTTGGTTCTTAGGAGGTTCTCTAGGGGACTCCAACTATATGGAAAATGTGTTTGCATCCTCACATCATACTTTCTCCAGTCCATGTGACAGGGATGGGGTCTTGGTTTCTCCATTGGGTTGCTATACATTGGATGGCTGCTGCTTTCAATGTGTCTGGGAGCTTTGTCTCTCCGGGTGTCAGGATTCTATCCTTGTTATCTTTGCTTAGGGTGTTGAGGCAGAGTTCCTTTAGTGAGATGTTTGAAACTAACTATAGTATATCTATGATTTTCTTTGTTACCTCGCTCCAAAACCTGGACAGGCGTGGGCAGGAGAATAACATTTGCTCTTTTGATCCTTCTTCTTACATCTCCAGCAGTTTGCGCTGGGGGCGAAGTTATTCTTGTGCATTCTTTCTGGTGAACCAAGAGCTCCGTGTAGGACGAGAAAGAGGGTTTGGGATTTGCTGGCCGATCTCAATGTTTTCCCTATTCTTTTACAGATGTGTTGCCATTGGGTGGAATTTAAGTTAATGGCCATGCTTTGTTCCCATGTCTTCGTGGTTACCGAACTGATTGTTGCTTTATTGTTGTTAATGAGAGTGCTTTTTTTATAGAATTCGCTGGCCTTGTATAATTTACTACCAAGCAGAATGTCATCTGCGCTGTTTATGGATATACAGGAAAATGTCGAAAGGGAAAAAGTCAGCGGGAGGAAAAAACAATGTTTATTTTACTGCATTTCCCTGTTGACATTTTCACGTTTCTCCAATTACACCCGTCTGTACGTTATTTTTGTATAGCAGATTCGAACAATTCTACCATATGTTTTTTTTTTCTCCAAACTTTTCGACGGATTCCGCTGTTTAAAACCGCCGACTGGTCTTTTGCTTTGAGTTTGTTATTTGCTCTAATTAAATGTACATAGTTACCAAATTCATTTGACGGAAGCCCATATTTTACATGGTGATTAGCATAGGTGTCGGGTGAGTTAATGCCCCATGCTTGTTGTGTGTACAATATCTTCTTTTCGATAAAAGGGGCCCATTATAGTTTTTTTTTGTTAATGGTTAGCCTCGGGTTGTGCCATCACAAAGATGTGCAGAGTTCATTTTGATTAATCCCGGGAGTTTTAGTGAACAAAGTTAGTATTTTTTAAGATGAGGCCAGTTTTGGGTGGTCTTCGTGTTCCTTTGGATTTCTCATAATGAGTCTGCAATCTAATGGGAACAGATATGAAAGGGCTTCTTGGAGTTCTATCCATCTTGGAGAATCTCAATTGCCCAATAGGGGGTGATAAGTAATTAGATGTATTTGCGCTAGTATGAAGGCATGAGGATATTCTAGTAAATATGGGAATGTAACCCCTCCCCGATCCTTGTCTGTCTGGGGTTTTTCAATGAAGATTTTTGGTGGTTTGCCCTTCGACATAAATTTAGTTAGGATTGAGTCCACTTCCCTGTAGAACTTGTTATTGAAGGGGATTGGGATCATTGCAAGGGGGTAAAATATTATCGACTAGATCATCATTTTAACTGTGTCCAGTCTGCCTCACCATGTCAGGCACAGAGGTGATAATTTATCTATTGTTTCCTTTATATTTTCAATTGTGGTAGTTTGCACTTTGGACACTTTTAAATCTATGTTTGGAGTGAACTCGATACCCAAGTATTTAATGTAATCTTTTTTCCAACACAGGCCCAGATCATCGAGGTCACTCTTATTGCATGTTGCTGATAATAGAAGGATCTGTAGCTTATATCTGGATACTTTCCCATAGTTCTCAATATGCAGCATTGCCCTCCTAACTGTGGTGCTGGGGTAAGAGAGGAAAATAATAATATGTCTGCATATGCTGCTAACTTAAGATGGAGATTTTGGGTTTGTATACCCGTAATATTTACATCTCTTCTGATTGATTGATTGATTCCAGCAGTGGTTCAAGTTCTAAGATATAAAGTAGTGGGGATAGTGGGCAACCTTGTCTGGTGCCTGTGTTTAAAGGGAATGAAGATGGGACTGTGTTGTTGACAGGGATTGAGGCACAGGTTGTGTGATAAAGGCATTTGACCAAATCAATAAAAGGATCGCCGATGCCATTCCAACTCAGTGCTTTAAACCTAAAATTCCATTCTAAGCGGCCAAACACCCTTATAAGTCTGGGGTCTAGGTTAGGGTTGGTTGGGGAGGGCGAGTATGTCAGCTACAAGTCTAGTGTTTGCATTGGTGTGTCTCCCTTTTATGAAACTGACGTGGTCCTTTTGGATCAGGAATGGCAGTGTTTTCTTTAGTCTTGAGGCAAGAATTTTGGCATAGATCTTACAATCTACATTTGTTAATGATATAGGTCTGTACTTGTTTGAGTTGTCTTTGTTACTTTTCGGTAAAACTGTAATGCTGGCTTCTTCTAGGGTTTGGTAAAATTCTATGGGATACTCATCAGGTCCTGGTGATTTCCTTTTCTTCATAGAGGAGATTGCTTTAATAATTTCTGTCTTCGTAATCAGGGAATTCAGCCCCTTTAGGTCTAGTTTACTTGGTCTCTTTATTGTTATGTTGTCTAGGAATGTGGCTATGTCTGCCTGGATGTTGGGGGATGTGAAGGTATTGGATGAGTAAAGGGTGTGATAGTAATCCATGAATATCTGTGCTGTCACTGTGTACTTAATAAGTGCTTTCCCTAGCTTGTTCTTGATGGAGCCTATTTTTGTTTTTCCTTTTCTTCCCTTCAAGTATCTTGCCAGAGGTTTCCCAGCATTATTTGAACCACTATGGTGTTTTGCCTTAAGGTTTAACATCGTGTGACGAAGTCCCGAGGGGGAGCCCCTTCCCATGAGGTCAGGGGGGTGTGGCGTTACCCAATAGTCCCCCTGGGGGTGGTAAATAGCGGAAGGATCTCATGGGAAGAGACCCCCCTCTGGGGACAAGGACGACTATCTAGAGTGAACAGGGTATAACAATGCTCACCAAGCACCCTACACACCTCACCACTCTATAGACCCTCACCCCTTTCTAATGTACACGTATCTCTGTAATTCGGAAGACTTAACAACTACTGACACATAGAAGAGCAGGGTCACCTAAGGTAGAACTATTGTACAGGTACTGATATAAGGAGGAGGTGCAAAACAATGAAGAGCACCAACAAGAACTTAGATGAGCAGCCTAGTCCTCAGTGCTCATTCACAGCAAAAAGGAACGAAGGACTTACAATATTGTCGAGCGCTCCAGGAGGAACCAAACGTTCAGACGTCCAAAGAGGAGCTGAGAGCAGTGTGGCAAGTCGGCGCAGGAACGAAAAGCGACTGTAGACCAGGATGCTGTCAGGAAGACAAGGGCGTCGTTAGAAGGTCCAAAGACAAAGCGCCTAGCCGCAAAGCAGACACAGCACAGTCCGAGACAGATGTGAGAAGGGAACAACATCTGAAGCTGCACAGCTGCCGAAGAGAGAGAACCAGACGCAGAAGCCAACAAGGATAAAGGAAACCCCAGAGCAGACCGGAGTCCGCCACCAAGATCCCGAAAGGTACAGGGATATACAGGCTGTTTGGTGGGGATACAAGAGGGTCTTGGCACTGAGGAGGCAGTAACCGAATACCACTATAAGTAACAGGGGCAGGACAAAATCGCCTGAGTGGAGACAAGAAAGAGGGGATACCTTAGGGTAGGATTTCCCGAAGTGTGATGGTAACTTATACCCTAATCTTAAAAGGGGAGTACAAGAACTAGTTGTCACTTACCTTACCTGTGGCAGTACTTGGCAGGCAAGTAAACCAAGTCTGCCTGACAAGCCAAATAGAGAAATGCGGGTCCGGGACCTGCATCCATGAGAAAAGGATAATACAAGACATCCACTTCATGCCAGTACAATGCAGGAGAGTGAACCAGGTCTGCCAGATCCCAACAGGAGTGGAATACAGGTCTGGGGTCCGCACCCACATTGCAAGGGTAACAAGTCATCTTCCTCGTGGCAGTTCTAGATAGGAGAGTGAATCAAGTCTGCCAAAGTCTGGAGATGGGGAAGCCTGGGTCTGGGACCCTCAAAGTGAAAGACTGAAAGTGTTGAATTGTGAACCCAAGTGTGTGAGAAAGGCCAAGGGAAGGGAGACATTCCCCCTGGTGTTGTGAACTGTGAACTAAAGCCTGAGAAAATCCAGAGGAAGGGAGACATTACCCCAGGTGCTGTGAACAGTAAACTAAAGCTGGAGAAAGGCCAGGGGAAGGGAGACATTCCACCTGGTGTTTGGAACTGTGAGAGCAAAGCCAAGGAAGCCGGGAGAAGGGAGTCATTCTCCTGGTAGTTGAGCTCGAGAGAGGATCAAACCAGCAATACAGGGGAAGAGAGTCATTCGTCCTGGAACAAAGAAATATTGAACTTTCTGACACAAAGTATTAGAGGAACAGGTATCCTTTTCTTGTTTGTGAAGTACCAAAACCAGGAGAAGGGTGTCATTCCCCCTTGTGAGGGATTTGCAACCAGAACCGTGCTACCCAGTCCAGGAGAAGGGAGTCATTCTCCTGGACCAAGAACATTGATGCAACCTTCTAGATTAGTTTTAAGTGTAAGGGACAGAATTAGAGTTTTGATACATGACGGTGGACATTTTATTTTTGAAGGACATCCTAACAGACCCATGAGAATTTTAGTTGAGGTAGGGAAACCCCTGTTAGAGATAGGGAACGTTAGGTTTTCTCTTTATTTTCTTGACTATCAAAAGTCTATAGCAATCTCCGGGCCACCTATGTGCCAGTCTTCTCCTTCTGCCCCCTTTCAATTGTTGTGGTGGCTGCTATAGTTTATTTTGTATTCAATTCAATTTTTAATTTGATCAGGTTCCTTAGGGTGGATTCTGAGTTATCTTACTGGTACTATTTCTCTATCTGTTTGATTTTGGTAAGGGAATCTTTCATTTGTTTCTCAAAATGCATTGTTTTAATTGCAACTCTGCTAATGATTTCACCTCTTAGTGTAGCTTTGAATGCGTCCCAAGTTGTTTCCATGTTTGTGTGTTCAGTTTGATTAATGGAGAAACGCTCCTGACAAAAGCCCACTACCTCGTTTGTAAATTCTGTATCTTTGAGTAGAAATGTGTTGAAACGCCATCTTTTACTGTGGTTATTGGTGTGATTGTCATTCACCAGCGTGGACACGGTGCGTGGTCTGAGAGGACATCTGTCCTATCTTAGAAAGTATTATATTATTCCTTATGACTATCTGTTAGAAATGAATCAATTGTTGTGTATGACTGGTGGGTGCTAGAGTAGTATGTGAAGTCTATTCCCTCTGGGTTCCAAAGTCTCCAGATGTCGGTTAAGTGGAGTTCCTTTACTGTTTTTTATCAGTGATTTGTGGGCCTTCCCTCCTGAGAACCATAATTTGGATTTCCTATCAAGAATTGGGTCAATCGAGAGATTCCAATCTCCCCCTGTGATCAGATTACCATCGGCTAAGGATTCAATTGTTTACTTATTGAATTCCAGAAGACAGACTTGATGAATGTCGGTGCATATATGTTCATTATATGATATTTGTTGCCGTTGATCATCAGTGAGCAGAGTAACCATCTTGCCTCAGAATAAGTTTAGGTATGAGTAATAACCGCCTTAGTTGATGCTTTAATGACTGTTGGGAAGGGGACACAATATACACGATCTTCCTGCACCCCAAGTGCTTTAGGATAAGGCAAAGGTCGCCACAGGTACTGTGAGGAACCTGGGTAGAGGGGGGGGTGCCCTTAAGGCTTCTGCAGGATTACATTATTGCATGCTCTATAGGTGCAGCTCACATGCGAGAATAGCAGCCCTCTTAGATATTAACAGTCATACATGTCCCGAAGCTTAAGCGTAGCGTGACAGTCGGCTCCCAAGGCCTAGGCCGTGAACATGAGCAAAGCAATAGGTTGTATCCCGGGCACTGATGAGAAAGGCCAGAGCTACACAGATCCATAAACCCTTCATTGTTTTAAAATGTTGCCAACCTTCACACCCTTGGAAGAATGTGCCCTGCAAGGCCATGGGATGAGGGCTGAGTGTCTGTGAACAATGCAATCCTACGCGAAGGAGGGCACAGGCCTCCAACCCCCACCAGTCCCAATTCTAGGTTATTGCATCCAAATGCCCTAGCTTTAGGACCCCTGAATTCCAAGGTACCAGCCAGCTCCAGACCACTGATCATAAACCTGTTAGACCCCCGATCGATCAAGAAGATCAGAAAGCAGGGCCTTCCTGCCTTCACTTCTAGGTCACGTGATTTGTACTGCGAGGTGCAGGGAGAGATGAAATTATAGCCCAGAACGAGGGTGGAAGACCTAGGAGAGGTGCTGGCCTCTCTGGGAGTGAGTGAAGTGTGTGAGTTGGAATGACCTCGGCTTTCCTTTCGGGCCGCTGTCTGCTCGTACTTGGTGCACTGCTACATAGATAGAGATGTGTTGTTTAGTTTGCGAATAAATTGCTAATTGCACAGCTTGTGACCAATGACAAGTGCAGCATCACCCACGTGGAAAAAGATGGACGGACGGGCTGGGACCAACGGCCTGGCATCCCGTATGGAGCAGGTGGCCTATGTATAAGGTCTCTCAAACCAGCCGCGCAGGTTTCTACTGTATGTAATGATGTCACTGATGACGCTATGTATCCTTATAATGTGCTGCTCATGCAGATTCCGGCAGAACGTTCTGCGGCAGCAGAGTTCTTTGTTGGCGCTTTTTCCTTTTGTATGGACAAAAACCTTGTTATCCTTGCAATAGGTGTATTGGGCCTTTTTCCTTAGTGGGCTGTATTTCTTCTGGTGTGATCATCTGGGGGGCTTTCCTACATGTGACCCTGACATGATACCAGCGACGACGAAGGCTTCCAAGCCACTTCTCCAGAGGGTTGCGCCAGCCTGCAGTGACCAGCACCAAGCGCGCAAACCGCAGAGGGTTGCAGGAGCCATATTTCCATCATTCCTGCCTGCTCTTTGAAGCGGCCCGTGGCTCTGGGGAGAGTGCAGGCCATTATTGGGACTCAGTGATGGAGCAGCTCAGATGAACATGCAGGCGTGAGTACACCCCTTGCAAGGGATAATGAGGGGCAGGGTGTGTGGAGGAGTGTTATGTGGTTGTAGGAGAAGTGTGTTAAGACCATGTGGCGAGAATCAGTTTTATTATTATTTTTGGTAATTTAAGATGATTTTATGGAAGAAAAACAGGAGCCTTTCCAAGTGAGGGAAGATGATGGCACCATTTGTTTTGTGACAAGGAGATCAAGGAAAATAATTCGGAGTGCTGTATAATTAGTGGGCTCGGTGGAAGTAGTGGTTGTTTTTTTACTTCTAAGAGTATTATGATTTTTTGTGTAAGAAGCCGAGGCCAGAGGTGGGTCAATGTTGATCATTTGTTTTGAGAGCATGTAGTGTTATAGTGTGTGTGTGTGTGGAAAGGGGGGAGGTGGAAGTGCTCACAGGGGGCGACGGGGAGTTGGGGGCGGTGGACTGGTAGTGACTTCTGATAAAACTGTGTGCAGCGCATATTTGTAAAGGCTGGGATTCTGAGCACGCAAATTGCGAGAAAGGAAGGGGGACACTATTGGAATACATGTGTGGGGCATTGCCGTTGTACAGGCATAAAATAGAGAAGTATCACACGCAGTGGGTAATAGAGACACAAGGGGGATGCCCTGCTCCTGGCCATTACAGGGAACCACAATAGAGGGCTACTAGACCACACACACACGTTTTTAGGTGCCAAATATAAAGGTAAACAGCTTCAAAAGAGAAAAGAGATATTGGATTTGTGGAAAATGATAAGAGGATGTGGAAGATCCTGATGGAGTAAGACTCAGAATACTGAAGGGGCCGCCCTAGATGCGATGTCCACGACAATACAGGGGCTTTACCCACTCACCACCTGTGCAGCCACAGGATATACATAACCGACATACGTGCCCACCCTGGTGACTGCTCAACCTCCCTACATACCGACACCAAGTACTATCCCGCCCCAGGACAGTAAGGTACGGAAGGAGCTAGAAGAGGCTTTGGAGGCTAAGCGGGTAGAATTGAGGGCGGCACAGGAAGGGGGATGAAAGAAGGGCAATGGGTTAGATGAATGGAGGGCAGGAGACATTTTGTTTCGATTAGACAGCACGGCCAAAAAGAATGTGCATATTGAAAAAGAGCGAGGTGGTGACAGGCAAGCAGGAAGTACAGGGTAATGGACAGTGAGGTCCGACAGAGACCTAGACCGAGAGGTGAGGTAATATGATTGAGACACAGTGGATGAGGTTGAGGATGACAAAGGGGATGAGTAAACACCGGAGGTTACGCCACAGGTTTGACCAGGTGGCTCTAGTAAGTAAAAAGTGAAGTGTTGGATGTAAAGACGGGAAGAATACAGGTACCCAGATGCCGTTATTGCATAGAGGCTTAGGCAGGACACACTAGGTGCCCTGGGCGCAAATGGATACAAATAATTTGATTAAACTTCTCCTGTTCCTTACCCGAGGAGCTGGAAAATGGATTTACGCATTTGAAAAACAAACAGCAGGGATTCCCTTGGACGTGGGGGATATGAAAAGCTTACTTGTTGCATTTGTGGGGGATCAGACTGGAGATGTGTGGGCCAAAGCAGGATATCCAGGAGTAAAGTTGGACAATGATGCACATGATGGTGCGCCTTTCAACAATATTAGGGCGTAGGTGTGGGACGTGCTGCGGCAAATGTACCCCAACACGCCAGACCTGCAGTCTATAATGCAGTACACAATGGGAGATTATGAGGACCCCGCGCAATACATTATTAAGGTTCGGGAGATGTGGCGTGCAGAGATGGGGGACCAGTGGGACCGATCAGTTCCTCTTTTTTATTTTGTCATCAAAAGGGTTTAGCCAAGAAAGTTCAGAAGGCGCTCGGCAAAATAGTGGGCATTGAAGCAAAGGGGTAGGATTCAACCAATAATAATATACCATTATAAGAGAATAAAGGAGTGAGAAAAAGAAACTTCTCAGAGGCTGCAGGTTGAGGAAGCAAAACTAGTGCAGAAGAAGCTGGAAACAATTGCAGTTGAGGGGGTGATATTGTCAAATGCGCAAACAGAGGTGGCGGAACAGACATCGGCACCCCCACATGTGAGAATAGCCGCGTTTTGACCAGGGGAGGACAAGGAGAGTGGAGAGGTGGACCTCAAGACCCCTACCCGGAGTGGCAGCAAGAAGGTCAGAAGTGTGGGAGGGGCAGGTTTAGAAGGGGAAGATGAGTATTTGGTGCTATGGGACCTCGGGGGAAGGGCATGGTTCCTTTGCAGTGACGAAGCTGTGGAAAGTGGGGACATTTTGCAAGAGAATGCAGGAGCAGGAAGGGGGTGGGATCCAACCCATATAATAACAACTTCCACCCACCGCCCTAACCCCAGGTACCAACACTAAGGCCAACTTCCATACCCTATAAAATACATCAGGCCTGCACTCAACTACCACCACGGCCCCCAGGTAGGCAAGGGCAGAACCCCCAGATGGCACAACTACTAATGTCCCAACAGAATACTATGTACGGAAGTACCATGCGAGCGAATGACATAGTGCCTAACGGCACCATCATGCCCTACCGATGTGTGAGTGTTGTGGGGAACAACCCTTTTACGTTCCCCAGCTCCAACACATCTCTTGACTAAGACAGCCCACAGAGAACTCTTGCGTGCCCGTAATGTCCATGACTGTCCACCCTAGCAAGGATCCCTTGGTGGGCGCTGAGATAGGTAACTAGCAATTCATCTTCATGGTTCACACAAGTGCCACTAAATCATGCATCAGTGAGGGAAACCTTCCATTATCAGGTGAAACTTTAGACATGCAGGGCTTCTCTGGGACTGTCACCACGGTTCCCTACACAAAAGAACTTGATATAAAAATAGGAGGAAAAAAGGTGCGTGCACCTTTGTTGTATTCTGAGAGTTCCCCGATAAATGTGTAGGGTCGAGACCTATTGAGTAAATTGAATATGACAATCTCCTTCACAGACCACGGCGTAGTATGTGCCACCCCAGGTATGCGTGTCATAAGAGCAATGATCATCATACATGCAAGGGTAGGAGAGGTAGTGGTTCACAGTATTCCCGTTGACCCAGACATGTTTGTGTATGGCATAAGTGTTTCTCGAGGCAGTGCCCCAAATTGGCAAAGCATGTGGGCGGGTGCCGTCAGACTTCATTTTTCTGCCTGTGGTAACTCCGGAACTGGTTGCAGGGACAATACTGTGCCTAGACTTACAGGGCCTAGTGGTGTCAGCTAAGAAGATTGTGGTAATTGGAACCGACTCGGAAGGGTGTGAATGGCGCACAGTGTTGTGTATCGACCCTACAATGCCTATTAGAGAAGTGACTGATGCAGACTTGTTTGAAGACAGACCAGATGATGGCAAAATTGCCTTAGCAATTTCCATTCCTTGTGATATTATAGTGCAGTATCAAAAAGTGCAATGTCCCCTGATTGTTCTGTACAAAAAAGGTAGCAGGCGCCCCTCTCTCGAAAGAACATGACATGACAACCTGTTCAGTGATTTTTAAACACTTTGAGAGTTTGCAGCCATCTGCATTTTGCTCACTGTACCTTTCACAGATGGGATATATCCATCTGCATATCAGTCTTTGTCCCGCCCACATGGGCAGTCCAGCACCGAAATGCTATGGCAATTCCCTTCTGAATAAGAGTACCAACAGAAACCCAATACACGTGTTCAGCCTTGTTGGGCCTCATCAGATGGTTCTGGTAGCCCCTCCCCCCTTCACTGAGACAAACTTAGAGTAGGTCCCTGAGAGGCTCTGGACAATGAATGTCCACAATATTGGGCTCTTGCAAGGAGTGACCGCAGTTCGAATAACACTGAAGACAGGAGCCGTGTTTCCCCACGTAAGGCAGTACCCCTTATCAAGAGTAGCAGATGAAGGCATATGGGACACCATTGTGGCTCTGTTAAATCAGGGGATAATTGTCCTTTCTACCTCCCAATGCAACAAGCTATATACCTGATAAAGAAGCGAGGGCGGGTTGGAGAATGATTCAGGATTTACGCCCTCTTAATGACATTCTATAAGCAGAGTGTCCACTGGTCCCGAACCCTGCAACAATACTTTGTGACATCCCCAAAAAAGCAACCCATTTTACTGTGGTGGATCTTAAGAATGCCTTCTTTTCTGTCCCTTTGCACCCCGACTCGCAGTACCTTACCGCGTTTACGCATGGGGGATGCGCTTCGAGCACAAAAGATTGCCCCAAGGGTACTGTGAATCCCCCAGAATTTTCAACAGGAAACTACATGCTGACTTGGGCAATATTCAAGTGCCCAGCACTGTCATTCAGTATGCTGATGATTTACTAGTGTGCAGCATCAGCGAACACCAGTACAGAATTGACTCAATTACGCTCCTGCAGCTCTTGGTCTGCAAGGGATACAAGGTTGATAAGGGTAAATTACAGTACTGCCTCCAGGAAGTACTCTACCTCGGTCAGTTGATCTCTGTGAATGGTAAAAGAATCCTCCCTGATCGCGCTGCCTCTGTGGGCACCACCCCACAGCCCACAACAGTGAAGGAAATGCAAATATTCTTGGGACTCTGCAATTATTGCAGGGCATGGATATTGGACTATGCAGCATACACCAGGCCCCCTCTTATAGGCCCTCAAAGGAGACAAAAGAGGGACATGCAGACAAATTTCAATGACCCCAAGCAGGGCATATCAACAGAACCAGTGTATGCAACCCCAGACTCCATGCAAGAGTTCTATTTATTTTCCCACTCCAACAGACAACTGATGACCACGGTGCTTACTCAGAAATGCACAATGGGCCACAAGCCATTGGCCTATTACAGTGGTATACTAGATTCAGTGATGCAGGGCCAATTCGCCTGTGAGCAAGCACTTGCTGCTGCAGCATTTGCTATTGAAAAGAGTTCAACTGTCGTCATGGGATGATCTTTAACACTATACGCCGAGCATGCAGTATTTGCAATCTTAGAATGATCAAAATCTACATTGACCATGCAGTGTGCATCTGCATATAAGATTATTTTATCAAGCTCAAACATTCACATTGGGTGACGCAAAACAGTTAACCCGGCTACCTTCCTGGCAGAAATGTGCTGTGACGAAGATTTGGCAACTCCGACTGTGTGACTTTTGAGGGAGAGGAAGATGATATTCCAAAAGCACATGGTAGACCGCTCGAGGGGGTGGGGGGCCCTCTTCGTTGATGGGACAGCAACGATTGACCAGGACACAGGCTTAAGGCACACTGGGGAGGCAGTGGTCTGCTTGGTGGGTGGGGAATATGAAACCTTAGTGCAGAAAAATAACCAATGCATTTTTCTGCACAAGCAGCAGAGCTCATAGCACTTATTGAAGCGCTGAAAGAGTCCCAAGGGTGCCAGATAACAATTTACTCTTACTCAGCATACGTCGCCGCCACAGCGCATGCAGGCTTCGCACAATGGAAGAGGGGGGTTTAGGAGAGCTGATGGGTCCCCCGTTCAACATGCCGCATTATTGGATAAACTCTTTCATGCATTAACACAACCATCTGTAGTGGCAGTCGTAAAATGCACCTTCCACACTAATAACACAGATGAGGTCTCACTTGGTAATGCTGCAGGGGATGCTTCTGCAAAAACAGCAGCATACCTTCCAGTGCCACAGGTCTTGGCGTACCCTGTATTGGCACACAACAACGAGCAGCTGCCCACATTGTAAAATGCATTACCAATTGCACAGATCATTGAGTTACATGGGCAAGCACCACAAGAGGAAAAAGAACTTTGGTTGAAAACACTTGAAAACACTTGTGTATAGGCACAATATGAATAAAATATATCATATCATCAAAAGGGGGTGTAAACAGTCCCCAACTAATCTGTTATGGATGCACGAGATATCTGGGAAAGCGGTTATGTCCCACGTGTTATTACTGGTCGCATTTGACCAGTCACATCATTCATCACACGTTTCTAAAAAGCATATTGCACCACATATACATGAGGACTGCCTTTTCCCCAACTTACAGGAGAACGTAACTAACATGGCCATATAATGCACCACATGTCAGAGTTGCAATACAGGGTTTACATTGAGAACTATCAGAGGCCCCTTCCCCCACCCTAATGGGCCGTTCCACGAACTACACATTGAATATGTGGTCATGGGGAACGGTGCAACGGATCTCGATATCTTATCATGATTGTGTGCCCCTTCTCGCAATGGGTGGAGGTGGCACCTTATGCACATCCAGATGCCAAATCTGCCGTGAAACATTTTGTCCGATGGGGAATGTGCACTGTATTAAGGTCAGACAATGTCATGCATTTCTTTAACAAGCTTTTCAAAGACATTTCAGCATAACTGGCCATCAGATGTGCACCATTTACCACACACAGGCCAAAGAGGTTGTGGAAAGGATCAAGCGGCTGTTGAAAGGCAAGCTGTCGGAGCTGTGCACCACGTTAAAGAAAAACTGGATGCACTGTTTACCACTTGCATTATTCAGTTTGCATACAGAGCCCTGCAAAGACCACCATTTATCACCCCATAAATTGGTCACAGGTGCCACATGCACACCTGCTCTCCCCTGTTAGACAAGCATCAGATGCTCATAGGGCAGCATCCATTTTGGCGGAGGAATTTAGCAGCTATTTGTCCTCCCTAACAAACGCAATAAAATGTTCCTCCCAATAGATTGCACCTCCCAGGACAGAGGAATCAATCAGCACTGCAACAAACATAACAGCAATCTCTCCCCTGTTGCAGCTGTTCTGCATGGAGAGGATATACATAAAGAATGTTGTCGCCAAATGGAGCCAAACTAGATATAACAACCCATTCATGGTTGTTTATGCTACTCCCCTTGCAGTTAAGGTAAAGGAGCTACGGTACTGGGTGCACCTCTCTGATGTCCGCAAAGCACCCCTGCCTCAGCCTTCTGCAGAAAACTAAAATACCCCATGCCCACAGCACCTAAAAACTCACCCTCAAATACAGCCAGAACAAACTTTTCAAAACGACTTAAAGTATACAATCGAATACTACAGCACAACGCTGCTACGTATTACATTTGCACAGGGATTGCACTCTTGCAGTTCCCCATACTTTTTTCTTTCTCTTTCTCCTATTTAACATCTCCCTCTCCTTTCCTCTCTTGTCCTTTCCTCAATATTTTATAACAGCACTTCCTTTTCTGGTGGTTTTCAAGATGGACCTAGCAGACTCCACTGATTATGTTCATGTTAGGAAAAGTAATGTGTATGATACAATGTCATAATGTTCCTATTCATATGTATGCTCACTACATTATATTGCTGGGCTATTTGCAATATTCATGTTTGATTTAGGCATATATTTAAGCTGTACTTTTATATGGGGGGCATATAAAAGTGGGGGGTACACAAGCAAATGATATCATCTATGGGTCGAGTCAGGATGTAAATTCGACCAAAAGTACACACTTGCAAGAGTTCCCATTCCAATTCACATGCGACACTGTGGCCACAGATCCCCGTGTTAATGATCAAATAAGAAGTAACAGTACTGATTCCAGTACCATGTCCAAGATACCTTTTAATATCACCAGGTCTTTTGAAAATGTATATAACATAGTTTTAGCAAGTAGGCAAGGGCAACTGAACAAATATACATATGATAAATATTGCTGCTTTTGTTTAGATGCAATAGAAAATGTCCACCATCCAGAACTCTCAAATAGTTGGCACGCAGACATGAGCTTGGTGGGAAGGAGGAGAGTGAGGGGTAGTTGTTATGTGTGTTCATTGATATCATGCGTGTCGGGAGCACCCGTGGTATTAATACCACAAGAATTACCAATTTTAGAGGCTCAATGCGTAGTTCATCTGGCACTGCGTAGGCTGTGAGGCCCCTTCGAGGTGCGGAGGGTGCAATTAGAAGTACTGAACCCTGACCAGCTGCAATGTGCTCATAATCCAAAGGGCATCTAGTGTTTGCAGAGACCAAACCTGAAATAGTAAGGAGTAAAGTACATCATGCATCAGTGAGGGAAACCTTCCATTATCAGGTGAAACTTTAGACATGCAAAGGCTTCTCTGGGACTGTCACCACGGTTCCCTACACAAAAGAACTTGATATAAAAATAGGAGGAAAAAAGGTGCGTGCGCCTTTGTTGTATTCTGAGAGTTCCCCGATAAATGTGTTGGGTCGAGACCTATTGAGTAAATTGAATATGACAATCTCCTTCACAGACCACGGCGTAGTATGTGCCACCCCAGGTATGCGTGTCGTAAGAGGAATGATCATCATACATGCAAGGGGACGATAGGCAGTGGTTCGCAGTATTCCCGTTGACCCAACATGATTGTGTATGGCATAAGTGTTTCTTGAGGCAGTGCCCCAAATTGGCAAAGCATGTGGGCGGGTGCCGTCAGACTTCATTTTTCTGCCTGTGGTAACTCCTGAACTGGTTGCAGGGACAATACTGTGCCTAGACTTACAGGGCCTAGTGGTGTCAGCTAAGAAGATTGTGGTAATTGGAACCGACTCGGAAGGGTGTGAATGGCGCACAGTGTTGTGTATCGACCCTACAATGCCTATTAGGGAAGTGACTGATGCAGACTTGTTTGAAGACAGACCGGATGATGGCAAAATTGCCTTAGCAATTTCCATTCCTTGTGATATTATGGTGCAGTATCAAAAAGTGCAATGTCCCCTGATGGTTCTGTGCAAAAAAGGTAGCAGGCGCCCCTCTCTCGAAAGAACATGACATGACAACCTGTTCAGTGGTTTTTAAACACTTTGAGAGTTTGCAGCCATCTGCGTTTTGCTCACTGTACCTTTCACAGATGGGATATATCCATCTGCATATCAGTCTTTGTCCCGCCCACATGGGCAGTCCAGCATCGAAATGCTATGGCAATTCCCTTCTGAACAAGAGTACCAACAGCAACCCCATACACGTGTTTCAGCCTTGTTGGGCCTCATCAGTGAAGTGAAGCTGTACCTCTCTGAGCACAGTGAGCAGGGAGTCCACGTCTGGTTGCCCCCAGGTAACTTAGGGTGACCAAACCAAAGTTCCTTCCAAACATACAAAAGAGGTAGCAGGCGCCCCTCTCTCGAAAGAACACAACATGATAACCTGTTGAGTGGTTTTTAACCACTTTGTGAGTTCACAGCCATCTGCTTTTTGCTCACTGTACCTTTCACAGATGGGACATATCCATTTGCATATCAGTCTTTGTCCCTCACACATGGGCAGTCCAGCACCGAAATGCTATGGCAATTCCCTTCTGAACAAGAGTATCAACAGAAACCCCATACATGTGTTCAGCCTTGTTGGGCCTCATCAGATGGTTCTGGTAGCCCCTCCCCCTTCACTGAGACAAACTTAGAGTAGGTCCCTGAGAGGCTCTGGACAATGAATGTCCACAATATTGGGCTCTTGCAAGGAGTGACCGCAGTTCGAATAACACTGAAGACAGGAGCCGTGTTTCCCCACGTAAGGCAGTACCCCTTATCAAGAGTAGCAGATGAAGGCATATGGGACACCATTGTGCCTCTGTTAAATCAGGGGATAATTGTACTTTCTACCTCCCAATGCAACAGGCATTATACCTGATAAAGAAGGCGAGGGCGGGTTGGAGAATGATTCAGGATTTACGCCCTCTTAATGACATTCTATAAGCAGAGTGTCCACTGGTCCCGAACCCTGCAACAATACTTTGTGACATCCCCAAAAAAAGCAACCCATTTTACTGTGGTGGATCTTAAGAATGCCTTCTTTTCTGTCCCTTTGCACCCCGACTCGCAGTACCTTACCGCGTTTACGCATGGGGGATGCGCTTTGAGCACAAAAGATTGCCCCAAGGGTACTGTGAATCCCCCAGAATTTTAACAGGATACTACATGCTGACTTGGGCAATATTCAAGTGCCCAGCACCGTCATTCAGTATGCTGATGATTTACTAGTGTGCAGCATCAGCGAACACCAGTACAGAATTGGCTCAATTACGCTCCTGCAGCTCTTGGTCTGCAAGGGATACAAGGTTGATAAGGGTAAATTACAGTACTGCCTCCAGGAAGTACTCTACCTCGGTCACTTGATCTCTGTGAATGGTAAAAGAATCCTCCCTGATCGCGCTGCCTCTGTGGGCACCACCCCACAGCCCACAACAGTGAAGGAAATGCAAATATCCTTGGGACTCTGCAATTATTGCAGGGCATGGATATTGGACTATGCAGCATACACCAGGCCCCCTCTTATAGGCCCTCAAAGGAGACAAAAGAGGGACATGCAGACAAATTTCAATGACCCCAAGCAGGGCATATCAACAGAACCAGTGTATGCAACCCCAGACTCCATGAAGAGTTCTATTTATTTTCCCACTCCAACAGACAACTGATGACCACGGTGCTTACTCAGAAATGCACAATGGGCCACAAGCCATTGGCCTATTACAGTGGTATACTAGATTCAGTGATGCAGGGCCAATTCGCCTGTGAGCAAGCACTTGCTGCTGCAGCATTTGCTATTGAAAAGAGTTCAACTGTCGTCATGGGATGCTCTTTAACACTATACGCCGAGCATGCAGTATTTGCAATCTTAGAATGATCAAAATCTACATTGACCATGCAGTGTGCATCTGCATATAAGATTATTTTTATCAAGCTCAAACATTCACATTGGGTGATGCAAAACAGTTAACCCGGCTACCTTCCTGACAGAAATGTGCTGTGACGAAGATTTGGCAAACTCCGACTGTGTGACTTTTGAGGGAGAGGAAGATGATATTCCAAAAGCACATGGTAGACCGCTCGAGGGGGTGGGGGCCCTCTTCGTTGATGGGACAGCAACGATTGACCAGGACACACGCTTAAGGCACACTGGGGAGGCAGTGGTCTGCTTGGTGGGTGGGGAATATGAAACCTTAGTGCAGAAAAATAACCAATGCATTTTTCTGCACAAGCAGCAGAGCTCATAGCACTTATTGAAGCGCTGAAAGAGTCCCAAGGATGCCAGATAACAATTTACTCTTACTCAGCATACGTCGCCGCCACAGCGCATGCAGGCTTCGCACAATGGAAGAGGGGGGGTTTAGGAGAGCTGATGGGTCCCCCGTTCAACATGCCGCATTATTGGATAAACTCTTTCATGCATTAACACAACCATCTGTAGTGGCAGTCGTAAAATGCACCTTCCACACTAATAACACAGACAAGGTCTCACTTGGTAATGCTGCAGGGGATGCTTCTGCAAAAACAGCAGCATACCTTCCAGTGCCACAGGTCTTGGCGTACCCTGTATTGGCACACAACAACGAGCAGCTGCCCACATTGTAAAATGCATTACCAATTGCACAGATCATTGAGTTACATGGGCAAGCGCCACAAGAGGAAAAAGAACTTTGGTTGAAAACACTTGAAAACACTTGTGTATAGGCACAATATAAATAGAATATATCATATCATCAAAAGGGGGTGTAAACAGTCCCCAACTAATCTGTTATGGATGCATGAGATATCTGGGAAAGCGGTTATGCCCCACGTGTTATTACTGGTCGCATTCGACCACTCACATCATTCATCACACGTTTCTAAAAAGCACATTGCAGCACATATACATGAGGACTGCCTTATCCCCAACTTACAGGAGAACGTAACTAACATGGCCATATAATGCACCACATGTCAGAGTTACAATACAGGGTTTACATTGAGAACTATCAGAGGCCCCTTGCCCCACCCTAATGGGCCGTTCCACAAACTACACATTGAATATGTGGTCATGGGGAACGGTGCAATGGATCTCGATATCTTATCATGATTGTGTGCCCCTTCTCACAATGGGTGGAGGTGGCACCTTATGCACATCCAGATGCCAAATGCGCTGTGAAACCTTTGGTGCGATGGCGAATGTGCACTGTATTAAGGTCAGACAATGACATGCTTTTCTTTAACAAGCTTTTCAAAGACATTTCAGCATTACTGGCCATCAGATCTGCACCATTTACCACATACAGGCCAAAGAGGTTGTGGAAAGGATCAGCAGGCTGTTGAAAGGCAAGCTGTCGGAGCTGTGCACTACGTTAAAGAAAAACTGGATGCACTGTTTACCACTTGCAGTATTCAGTTTGCATACAGAGCCCTGCAAAGACCACCATTTATCACCCCATAAATTGGTCACAGGGTGCCACATGCACACCTGCTCTCCCCTGTTAGACAAGCATCAGATGCTCATAGGGCAGCATCCATTTTGGTGGAGGAATTTAGCAGCTATTTGTCCTCCCTAACAAAGGCAATAAAATGTGCCTCCCAATAGATTGCACCTCCCAGGACAGAGGAATCAATCAGCACTGCAACAAACATAACAGCAATCTCTCCCCTGTTGCAGCTGTTCTGCACGGAGAGGATATACATAAAGAATGTTGTCGCCAAATGGAGCCAAACTAGATATAACAACCCATTCATGGTCATTCATGCTACTCCCCTTGCAGTTAAGTTAAAGGAGCCACGGTACTGGGTGCACCTCTCTGATGTCCGCAAAGCACCCCTGCCCCAGCCTTCTGCAGAAAACTAAAATACCCCATGCCCACAGCACCTAAAAACTCACCCTCAAATACAGCCAGAACAAACTTTTCAAAACGACTAAAAGTATACAATCGAATACTACAGCACAACGCTGCTACGTATTACATTTGCACAGGGATTGCACTCTTGCAGTTCCCCATACTTTTTTCTTTCTCTTTCTCCTATTTAACATCTCCCTCTCCTTTCCTCTCTTGTCCTTTCCTCAATATTTTATAACAGCACTTCCTTTTCTGGTGGTTTTCAAGATGGACCTAGCAGACTCCACTGATTATGTTCATGATAGGTAAAGTAATGTGTATGATACAATGTCACAATGTTCCTATTCATATGTATGCTCACTACATTATATTGCTGGCCTATTTGCAATATTCATGTTTGATTTAGGCATATATTTAAGCTGTACTTTTATATGGGGGGCATATAAAAGTGGGGGGTACACAAGCAAATGCTATCATCAATGGGTCGAGTCAGGATGTAAATTCGACCAAAAGAACACACTTGCAAGAGTTCCCATTCCAATTCACATGCGACACTGTGGCCACAGATCCCCATGTTAATGATCAAATAAGAAGTAACAGTACTGATTCCAGTACCATGTCCAAGATACCTTTTAATATCACCAGGTCTTTTGAAAATGTATATAACATAGTTTTAGCAAGTAGGCAAGGGCAACTGAACAAATATACATATGATAAATATTGCTGCCTTGGTTTAGATGCAATAGAAAATGTCCACCATCCAGAACTCTCAAATAGTTGGTACGCAGACATGAGCTTGGTGGGAAGGAGGAGAGTGAGGGGTAGTTGTTATGTGTGTTCATTGATATCATGCGTGTCGGGAGCACCCGTGGTATTAATACCACAAGAATTACCAATTTTAGAGGCTCAATGCGTAGTTCATCTGACACTGCGTAGGCTGTGAGGCCCCTTCGAGGTGTGGAGGGTGTTATTAGAAGTACTGGACCCTGACCAGCTGCAATGTGCTCATAATCCAAAGGGCATCTAGTGTTTGCAGAGACCATACCTGAAATAGTAAGGAATAAAGTACGTGGCAAACAAGTGGCAAGAAACATCATTGAGCTGCATAGA
Organism: Ambystoma mexicanum; assembly: GCF_040938575.1. NCBI lineage: Eukaryota > Metazoa > Chordata > Amphibia > Caudata > Ambystomatidae > Ambystoma > Ambystoma mexicanum. The sequence continues at coordinate 1,465,469,267 of NC_090931.1, read as the reverse complement.
GACAAAGTGTCAGCCCGAGTGTCTACTGCATGTGCATCATTCTGGAACGAACATATCGCAAAACCGACGTGGATTGAAGCAATGCAAAAGCCAGTTAAAGTACAAAAGCAAGAGACTTATGAAAGATGTTTTTATAATGAATTAACTGTTTTCGTAGGGGCCAACCAATGATGCAATAAACCACTGCTCATTTCACATCTCAAAAAAGACACCGCTGCAGTAATGGACTACTACTGCGTGTGTGGACAGCAGGCATTCTTGCACCTCTCACCATCATGGAGGGGCTATTTCTCACTGACCACGTTTTGCACTCAGCACTTCTTGTGACCCCTGAAGACCACTGTAAGGAAGGCATGTATCAAACAGTGAAGACAGACACAAGAGATAACAGTTCGAGGGTGTTTATTGAACTTCAATGGGTGGGTTGAATGACTATCTAACCCTAAATCTAAGGATGGGAAATAGCTACAACCATCAAATAATAAATAACACAGTCGTAGTGGAGTCACTGTCAAAATAAAAGGGCCTATACTAATGAACCTATTGCCAATCCTTACTTCTAAATACAAATGGTGTGGGATAACAATGTGTGCAAAAGAAAAGTGTTCAACAAAGAATATGTCAGGATAGTTGAGCAGTTGGCTTCCATTCCCCACATTTTCAACACGGGACAAGGCGGCACATTCGAGCTTCGCACACACTCTGGCTTCTCTGCCACAAGAATACAGTTCAAAGCATAGGTATCAGGGTCTTCTGTGCCAAAGTCTCTTTACCATTCAAAGTCTCTCTATTGCAGAGGGCGTGACATAACAAACAAGCTCTAAAGTTTCTTTCTTTCCAGGTTTTTCACATTCACAAGTTCTCGGATTCACTATTCACCACAAGTCTTTCTCCTCCAAGTTTGGACCCCGCTTAGCACAATATTCACAATCGGTCTCCCTCAATCGGGCTTGGACCACTCTGTCTCAGGTGTTGTATCTTTCTTCTCTTAGTTCAAACATCCATCAGCAATTCAGCTTTCCTCATGTCTTTCATCACACGTGTTATAAGTCTTCCTTCTTGCAACCTTGACTTCAACAAAGAACGGTCTCGCATCGGTCTCCCCAACTCACCGGCTGTGTTAATCTTACTGGCGCTGCTTTAATCTTGGAACCAAGGAAGGTACCCTCCAGGTTTACCCTTTTGGTTTGTCGTCTTTCTCCCCTCGTTCAGCTGCCGTCTCGAAAACACTGTTCTTTTGTGTGCTTAGCCTCGCTCAGAATGTGCTCTTATGCTCTGCCTTTTATCCATGTGGGGAAGCTTAATGGAAGTCAGGTGTGAGTGGTTACCTTTAATTGCCTGACCTTTCCTGACCGTAGTAGTGGGACATGTCAGGTACACTGCTCAGGTGGGAGTCTGTTTTCTCCCAAAGCGGGCTGTCCATGTGAAAGTGTTTGTCTAGGAAAAGGGGCGGGGTAGAGTTCTTAAATATACTACTAGGTAGGATGGGGTAAAGGTGTTACAGGGAAGGGGATAACACGTCTCGCCATCAGGTGTCCCACTCCCCAAAAACCCCTCACCCAGGTAATCCTCCTGCACTAGTCCACCCCCAGGGTCTGGATCCAAAGGCGATGGCCGTGCCCTGGCCACCTGGGAGAGAGATTCCAGAGGACTAGCGGGTAATGCACCTTTTGGTTTCTCACACCACATTGTAGTGGGACCAAAGAGCTTGCTTACCCCAAACCCACCTTCAACAGTGGAGGGCCACCCGAAGACCATTGCAGCTCATCTTCTATTTCTTACCTGAAAAAGAAAAGAACGAAAAATTGCGCAGCAAAAGAAGATCGAACTACCTGTCCCAAGATTCCTCTGAGTTGCTAAAAGAAATACCCAATGAATATAGACTGTAAGTAAAGAAAATAAAATGTTTACGTCATTACTACTGCCTGGAGTTCAGACAGCAGCAAACGCCAAGTGTGCCCAGATTGTGCATTGGGAAGTAATACAGCTGGCCAATGAAACAGAACAAGGTCTCAATGCTGACAAGGTCGAGATGCGTGCCATAAGATCGATGACGCTCCCGAACAGGTACATGCTCTCGGTTCCATGGTGCCATAAGCCATGGTGTTGGCTGGTTTACCATTTCATATGTATCTAACATGCCATGTTTTGTATCTTTAGATGACAACCAACGACAGAGAGAATGACTCCAGCTATGCTGGCTGGGGAAGAGCCATCTGTGTTAATAGGGGTGCTGTTTTGGGGTGGTAATAATATCGGCGGGCCTCACTACTGCCAGAGAATGATATGATATGGCATTTGTAACGCGCCTATACACAAGTGTTTCAAGGCGCAACAAGAGTGCAGTGGTCGGCCCGACCGGGAAGAAAGCATTCGAGAATTTCCGGATGGCTCTCGCCACGGACAAAATGTTTTTACATTTATGTTTTATTGAAGGGCCACACATCAAAATAAGGTATCATCTGGAGGGGGCTTCCAGTGGTGGGGGGGCGCATCAGCGTTTAAATGAGGTGTTTTCTCTGGGGGTGTTTGTGGTCCAGTGGAGTCGGAAGAGGCGACGTCTGGCCACATCCGGTCCTATGTGACAGGCTTATGTAATGGCAGGCAGTGATGTGGGGGTGCCCCTGGCTGCTGACCATGGGGACCTGTGGCAGGCAGTGGTGGTGAGTGCCCCTGACCGGTAGACCAGGGGCACTGTGGCGGAAGGTTGGAGCACATTGCATTGTATTGAACAAGGGGCTCCACCTTTTGGGTCACTGGAAGGGAGATTGATTGCTGATTTACGTTAGCTTCCTAGGCTCGGCACGGAACAGTAGAGCTGGCAGGCCAGGGGCTCTTAGAGCGGTCCTCACCGGTCAGTGCATGGGGTGAGCGGTTCTGGTCGGTGGTTTAGGGGTCACATATTTCCCTCAGGCCCATCCCAGGGCGTGGGGGCGTGGGACTTGGTCGCTCCCCCCCACTCTAGAGTACGTAATGATGGTGTAATTGATTATGTAATGTTGATGCTGTTATGACATCACACGGTGTGTGTGTTCATTCTTCTTGGCCCCTGCCTGCTGCTGCAAGCCTTCTTTCCCCATTCCACCCACCCTGTTGTTTTGGAAGAAGTGGGGAGGGCCGGCAGGTAGGGGAGCACAATGGGGACATGGAGGTCCCTTTCCAGGGGACTCCTGAGCCGGAATGAGGCATGGATGCCGGGGGCTCCCGGCAGGGGACAGGGGGTGGCGGCACCGGGGGTGGGGGCAGCTTGACCCAGTGACGAAGTGGCTGCTTCCCGGTAACGCTCTCCGAATAGGGAATGGTGGGGGGGAACAGGGCCTCTACACCATGCAATGCCCCTCAAGGGGCGGGGGAGCCATGGTCCACCTGGATCACTTGCCAGTAGAAGTATCTTTGCAATATATGCATAATGTTTGTTGTTGATGAGTCATGACCTGTGTCATTGGTTTGGAATCATGTCACATTTTTTGAGGATTTATGTGCAGGAGAACCCGGCCTATTATCCGTCCGTGTGTCCAGACCCCAGCACTTTTGTATGGTGCTTCCTTGTGCGCTCTTAGGTGGTTTCGCCACTTGGGTCACATCTTTAATCTTTGGGTTGGGCATTGCACACAGGGGTGAGGCTGTGCGGTGTACCCCTCTGTGTATTGCTGGAGACCTCCCTTGGGCGTAAAGTCACCTGGTAGGGTAGAGTGCTGTACTAGACTCTTTGTCAGGCTGAAAGCTGCCCCTCACAATTGCTAACCAAGGATGTCTCCTCAGGGGGAGTATGAGGCAGATTGTGTTGCCCCCCGCATTTGCTGGCACCAGGCAGGGGTAATAAGGCCTGCCAGATGGAGATGCAGCACACCCCGCGACCCAGCGTTTGGCCCATTGCATTGGCCCAGGCCACTGCTTTAATGAGGTCTGTGTCTCCTCCACTGCCGACCTTCAAGGCTGTGATCCCAACACGGTCACATCAGGCCCCTGCTCTGGCACTGCTTCAGTGGTGTTCTCCCATTTCAGCTCTGTAGGGAGTCCCCGGGGAAGGCACACTGTTGCTGCCAGCTTTGGCGGAGCACTAGTGAATTTCAACTGACTGGCACTAGCCGGCCTAGGTGCCGCGCCGCTTCCTGTCCTAGCCTGAAGCATCCATTTCCTTGCTGAGGGACTTGACCTCTTGCAATCCGGAGCGCAGGGGCTCATCCGGGCCTGCACCCGCTTCACTCAGGGCTCCTCCACTGCTGTTTTCAGTGCACTCCGGCACACCCGACCTTTCTGCAAGCAGGGGTTGGCATGTCCAAGGGTTCCGTGTACATTTTTCACTCCTTTCTGTTACTGAGTGTGCAGAGCTCACACAGCTCACAGCCGACTCGTCGCAGCGACCATCTTGGAATCCCCATGTCTTCTGAGTTGAGATTATTCAAGAAATGTGCCAAAGAATGTAGGTCATCAAAATTCATAGTTCTGCCATTGTGGGTAATCTTGCATCTACCGGTGGAGGATGCCATAGCGTATACCCAGCTGTTTCATTTTAGGTCTAATTTCTAGGAATTGTTTCTTTCTTGCTGCTGTTGCCTTTGAGACATCCTGTAAAATGTAAATGTCATGTGCCATCCACAATATCTTCTCTTTCCTTGGCTGCCTCCAGGACTTGCATTGTCTGAGTATATTCCAGAAGAGTATATTCCAGAAAGTACATGATAAAACCTCTGGGTCTAGAGTTTGCAGTGCTAGGAACGAGGTTTCTCTGCCCCATTCGATGAGCTTGCTGAATGTTCAGTCTGTTTCTGGGATCTAAGTCGAGTAGTGGGTAAGAGTGATTGTAAATATCCTCTCGAGTTGTGTTTCTCTGACCCATCTGGTAGGCCGAATAAGCAAATTGTGTTGTTTTCTGCTGCGATTTGCACTGTCTTTGCACCATTTTTGAATGTTGCGGATCTCCATTTGCATTGTTTTCAGTTTGGTTCTTCTCAGTCTCTTGGACCTTTAGTTGCATTTTATAAAATGTTCCTGCAATGGTGTCTAATTTGGCGGTGGTTGCCTCTAGAAAAGGTTTGAGACCTTTGACTTCGCAAGGATTGTGCCCAGAACTAAATCGCCTGCAGATGTGTGAGGCGACATAGGGTCTGTTTTGGGGCTCTTCAAATTAGTGTTCTTTCTGTAGATTTGTTTGACTTGTGTTGCTTGCTGTTGTCCATGACCCTACGTTTCAACTTAATGAGAAGTTTTTTGAGGATGTGAAATCCCTTCACTGACACCTGCATTGTCGCTGAGCAGAGCATCTTTAAGAACTGTCTCCATTCTTGGAGCCTCATCAGGAGTCTGGCGGTATCCCGGCGGTAATACAGCTGGGATACCGCCAGTGCAAATAGCGTTACCACTACTCGGTCCGGTGCTATTAGCGCTGGATCATGAGTAACGGTACAGTGCTAAGTTCCCATTCGCCATTGGATCCAATGGGGTTGGGGGCTGCTATTACCACCGGCGGTAATTGCGCTGGTAGTAATAGCACCGGCGGTAATAGTGCCGAAAACAGGCAGTTAGGGGACATTTTTATCTCCAGCAAAAAGCTGGAGGTAAAACTCCCACTTACCATCCGACTCATGATTGGGCCAACCCTTAAATGCGGCGGTAATAGCGTTACTGGTGCATTTAAGGGCTAAGGCCCAACTCCTGATGAGGCCCTTAGTGTATTTCTTTAGTGTGTCTTTCTTTCATGCAATCGCCCAGCACCTGTATGGAAGCATCAAAATCAGGGAGATTGTAACTGCTTGGAATAAAAGCTCACATTAGAGGGGACCACTCCGGTGGTGATAGTGTCCTTTAACATTAACATTAACATATACCTCCGTGTTCAGCTTCTTCCCACATGTGAACTGCCTCTGTCTTGATGTTGATGTTAACACATAATTATAGCTACACTACCACAGCTTCTCTCTTTCACTATCTAACAATAGGGGGTACATTGGGCTCAAAAGGACTTTTCCGTCATCTACTGCTTTTTGTTAACATGCATTGCTGATTTGTGGCGATACAAGCACAATACCATGCCCTGAACTTCATTGGGAAAGGTAACCCTCTTTAAACAATTAATGTTTTACACTCTTACAAGAGCGGCAAGCTTTTTTTCAAATGTGTACATTTCTTTCTGTCTCGCCTTAATGGTAAAAAGGCATGTGTGATCTACAGTATCTCATGCTCATTGGAACCGCTAGTTGCACCATGCCATCTGCTCGTCTCACATCTCTAGTGTCTCTAACCCAGTACAGCGGCTAACCCCCCACACTAGCGTGAGTGCGGGTTTAGATTCTATTAAGAGACACGAAGGCGAGTATTATGCATTAAATTCCTTTACTGACAACCAGCACTAAAGATTTGAAAATGTAAAACAGTATATAACGAGAGAAACCACAAAAGACCCTCAATCCAAGATGGCAGTCCTGGCATGTCAGCCAATCAGGGTCTTTCCCCTCCTGTAAATGTCCATGTAGCTAATCGATCATCCTCTTCTGAAGCTGCGGGAGGAAAGCAGACATGGAAACCGCACTCCACACCAGAAGTGCCAAGCATCCGGAGATTGAATTCCACCGGAACATTTGAACCTTCTGCCACTTCTCATGAGCCACTTCTCCGACCTCCTCCTCAAACGCCCAATGGAGGAAGAGAAATAAAGAGTAAATAAGGGGGAGGAAGGGAGTGATAATACTTGCCTCTGTGTCTCTTAGTAGAATCTAAATCCCCACTCACGCCATTCTGCGTCGAGACCGGAGCCTTCCTATTAAGCAAGTTCAAAGCTCTTGTGACACAACATTAGCCACATGCTGAATTTTCCTATGATAAAAAAGACTTAAAGGTAGCATATCCTCCAACCTCCCCACAAGCCATGGCCCTCCTAGCAGAATGGGCCCTAAAGATGAACATATCTATCCCAGGCCTGCCTCATTACCTAACGCGGCCTGCGAGCCAACGTGGCTGAGGAGCCTGCAGCAAAGCTTTCTGAAGGAGATGAGCAGCTGAGCGGTGGAGGGAGCTCGTAACTCACTAGTAGCATTGACATAAGTTTGCAACCAATGAGCCAAACACAACTTCTGATCCTCCGAAAAACGAAGGATAAGAAACCGAGATAGACAAACACTCTGTCCTACGTGAGATAAAGAAGGTTACCCCCTCAGGAGAATACACTTAATTTTCCACGTCCATTGCTTTGACATCAGAAACCCTTCTAATGGAAACAAGGCATGACAACATAGTTAACTTTGCAGATAATTGCTGAAGCGAAAGATTGTCATTTACCGGCCATTGCTGAAACAAGCGGAAATACACATTAACAGCCCAGAAAACAGAATACTTAGCCTTCGGAGGGATCTTAATCCTGATGGACTGCAAGGCTCTCCGCACTAAGAAATGCTGACCTACCGGTTCCCCCTTGACTAAAATATGTCCCGCCGCGGAATGCGAGAGAACGGAGGGAACGCGTACCCCTGAAGATGAACCCAGACCTGCAGAAAGGCATCTACTGCCTCTGCATCCAGCGCCAGATGCCAACGAAAGAAACAAGGGACCTGGTGGTTGAGGCGAGGCACAAGGCTTTCCGCACTGAGAAAAGCTGACCCACCAGTTCTCCTTCACTAAAATATGTCCTGCCAAAATGGCTGAACAGAAATTGTTGATTTTCCTATATGCCTTCCCCTCCTTAAATAAGGAGACCAGGAACTTAACTATCTCTACTGGGGCGGCAGAAAAGGGATGGAGATCCCTCCCTACGCAGCAGTCCACCCAGCGTGAACATGCTGAGGAGTAGGAAACCTGAGTGGATCTAGCCCAAGAGTCTCTGAAGACCCGATAAGCGTCTCCTGAAAGGCCTGGGAAAGCCCAGGACTCACTGAAATCTTCCACGCCACGAGCAGTCGCTGCTCCTGCAGAACCAACTCATGACAATCGCCCCCCGGCTCTGTGATTATCAGCGGGAAGGACCGAAGGAGTCTGGGAATATCTACAGCAAGCTCCAGAAGTGTTGGGAACTATACCTGGGTCGGCCAGAATGGGGTCAAGAGGACCTACGACGCTACCCGCTTGCGTACCTGAAGCAAGACTCTCGGAATGCGAGAGAACGGAGGGAACGTATACCCCTGAAGATGAACCCAGTCCTGCAGAAAGGCATCTACTGCCTCTGCATCCAGCGCCAGATGCCAACTAAAGAAACGAGGGACCTGGCAATTGGGGTGAGACACAAACAAATCTGTAAGGAACGGGCCCCAAACCTCAGACAGGAGCGCAAACACCTCGCTGTTGAGCTTGCAATCGCTCCCATCTCGAAGGAACCTGAAATTCCAATCCGCCACAGTGTTGCTTAGGCCTGGCAGGTACTCCACCTGCAGCATAACCCTGCGATTGAGGCAGATGTGCCAGAAATCCTGTGCTATGACCGCTAGCCCCTTGGACCGAGTGCCCCCCAGTGTCTTGATGTAACGTGCCACCAACACATTGCCCATTCTGAAAAGAATGTAAGAATTCATCCTGTCCCTGGTGAAACTCTTCACTGCAAAGGAACCCCAAAGAGACAAAAGGGAGGAGGGCCAGAAGCCCAATAACACCCTGACCTAACAGCAAAAGAAGCACACTATGTGTGCCAAGTCCACCCTCAAGCAGAGGTTGCTCCTCACCCAAGCAGTCTAAATGTCACCATACGGATGAGAGCAGGGGGCCGAGCAGGTCCAGACCCAGAAACACCCTTCAGGAACCTGTGTCACGCTCCTAAGACAAGCAGGCTTCTTTCCGATGGTCTGCCGAAGCCACAGTGTCCCGCGGACACAAAGTATCCAAAATAATTCCTCCGAATGCGAGGAACACAATGACAGAGCTGCTTGCTGCTCCGATAAGTGGGCACAACATGGCGGTTTGTGCTACCCTTCGCTGCAAAAGAAAACAAAATAAATAAAGAATACAGCGTTTCCCTCCAGCGCGTCACTGCGAAGGAGAGAGACATGTTGCCCGAGACGGTGAATGAAGCCTCCTGGTCCAGGAAGGACACACGAGCGAAATACACACAGCGCACACTGCAAGCTATAACACAAAAGTAAACATCATTGTTATGTTAAAAGAATACTTTCCCAGAACACATGCACATATGATACCAAGCTGGAACAGTAGAAAGAAGAGGGAACCTATCTTCTGGTCGAGCAGCAAAGAAGAGGATGAGGGACTAGCTACATGGACATTTATAGGAGGGGAAAGAGCCTGATTAGCTGACATGCCAGGACTGCCATCCTGGATTGAGGGTCCTTTGTGTTTTCTCTTGTTATATACTGTTTCAAAATGTTTTTTGGTGTTTGACAACATTTTAAAATCGTTGCTGCTGGTTGTCAGTAAAGGAGTTTAATGCATAATAGGAAGCCTTGGGTCATGACACAGAATGGAGTGAAGTGCCTCCTCGGCTTCGATGCTCTTGGGTGATCCCGGGTGGTGGCTAATATGAGAGCAGGAACCAGTTGTTGTGTGCCTCGCACCAGCGTGCTTTCCAGCGTTATTCCACGTTATCCCCGCACACCTGAAGTCTCACTTCACCACATTACAGGGAGGCTGCTGCTTTACAGTGCACGCTGTCACAGTTTGATCCGCACTACTCTGCCACATTTGTACAGCGTGTTCCTGAACGCACGTGGTCCTGGGCACTGTAAGAAACTCATGGTGGCAACAGTAAAGCCAGACACAAGTGATCACAGTTCAAGGGTGTTTATTAAACTGTATAAATGTGTTGGAAGCTAAATCTAAGATGGGAGCAAACGTTAACCATCAAATGAAAATAAGGCAGAACTAGTGGACTTGTGTCAAATAAAAAGGTCCTATACTAAGAAACCTATTGCCAAACATTACTACTAATACAAAAAGGGTGTGGGATGGTTTTCAAGAAAAGAAAGAAGTGTTCACAAATAATATGTCAGGATGCGGTAGCTTGGTTCTCTGTTCCCCACATTTTGAGCATGGGGCAAGATGGGATCTTGGAGACCAGCACACACTCAAGCTTTCCCAGCACGAGTTGACAGTACCACTTGCAGCTATCAGGACCTTCGATGGACAAGTCTTGTTTCTCTTGAAAGTCTCTTGCCTTCGAGGGCCTGACGTATTCAATAACAAAACGAAAGCTCCTTCAACAAAACAAAAGTTTGTTTCCTGGTTTTACTTTGGGTGAGGATTCTTTGCCCATGGGTCTCCGTCTTCTGGGCGTTGACCCCTCTTTAGTTTCAGCCTCCCTCCTCCAGGGTTCACTATGGCTCGTTCTTTCACTTAAAAAATCTTAATGTCTTTTTAAACAGTTCCAGTGGAGATCCCGCGGCCGGCTTCACCTTTGTCAACACACTGTTTCTTGGGACTTTAGACTTTGCCCCCTTTTCGTCATCATCCTTCTTCCGGGTTCACTCTTGCCAATTTCACCTTCACATTTACTTTCAATGTATACGGGATTCGCTTCTCTTGTTTCTCATGTGGTGGGTTTCAATTCCCTTGCTTTCTTTATGGTTCTTAGGTCAAAGGCTTTCAACTGTACAGGAATTTTGCTTGACCTCCTGTATGACCCCTTTAACCTATCCTCGCGCCTCTCCTACAATCTTCTGGTATCTGTAGTTTTACTCAGATGGGGATCGACCACTTTTTCTCGGACCAGCACACACGTGGTGCCGGTCCCCTTCTGTAGCTAGTCTCCCCTTTACAATTTTACAGTTCTTGGAACTTCTCTCACTTTGCCACTTTCAGTCACCAGAGCACGGTTCTGATCGGTTCTCCCTTCGACTCACCGGCTGTGATGAACCGCTTGGCTTTCCTTGTAGCTGGATTCAAGGTCGGTACCACGGTAGCAGGAGTCTCCCTCGCTCTGGCTTATCATCATCAATACACTGAGTGTACGGTTGACATCTGCTGCAAAACACTTAGGCTATTGTCCTCTGTCTTACGATTCCCTCTCTGGAGGTTTCGCTGGATTTTGTTGAAAAGGGCAAGGTTGTGTCTCGTCTCGTCAGCCTCTCGATGTTTGCCGCCTTTCTCCTCCTCTTGAATGGATAACTAATTTGTTGTGCGGTCTGCCTTGCTCGTACTGTGCTCTCTTGCTCCACCTTTTATCCCTGTGGGGAAGGGAAAGGGCTGTCAGGTGTGTGTGATTCTGATCAATTGCCTGACCTTGCCTGACCCTTGCATTGGGACATGTCAGGTAAATGGCTCTGGTGTTAGTACATTCTCTGGTATTTTGTTCGAAAGTATTCGTGTTGGAAAAGGGGGGGCAGTGGTTTTGAATGTCGTACGTGGTAAGATGGGGAAAAGGTGTTGAAAGAAAGGGAATACCTTGTTTCACCCGTCAGTGTCCCACTCCCACTCCCCGAGGACACCCCATCCAGGTGATCCTCCCTCACTGGTCCAGCCCCAGGAACTGGATCTAATAGCGATGGCAGTGTCCTGGCCACCTGGACGACAGATCCCTGGGGACTAGCTAGGGAGACACCTTCAGGTTTCTCACAGCACTCATAGCTGGTTCCTCACTGTTAATGGTTTCTCATCTCCTTGTAGCTTGTTGTTTTTGTTCTAGCTTCTTCCTATAGTCATATATTTGTTTATTTGCAAATTTCTCTAATCAAAGATGTGTGCTATTTTGTTACAGCGCTGCTGTAGGTGGAGCGACTTAGGCAAACTGCCATTTTACTTGGCGTCCCCACTCCCCTGCCCCCCAGGGAGCTGCTAATTCAAGCCGCTATCTTAATGGCCTTAATCCACGCTTCAAATGTAAAGAGCTCGCACTATCTTCCTTGAGCTCAGCGTTATCTTTCCACCTATGCGCTGAGCCTAAGGGGCCAGTATGGTCCTCCCCACCCCCCGATCGTAATGTTGCTAGTGATCCTCCCCTCTGCTCAATAGCGCAGAGTGAGTCCAGTAGTTTGTTGGAGTAAGCTTTGGTGTTCCCTGGTGGGTTAACGCTGACCTGCTTGGATTGTCTGTAAATCCCAGCACTGGCCTGCTTTTCTGCGCTGCCGCACAAATTCACTGCTCTCAGATATCAGTATCCTCACTGTTACGTGTGGGCTACCACTGGCACTTGTCAACTGTCCGTTTATCTCCACCCATTCACCTTACGCCACCATTTCGAACAGCATGAACATGCGGTCATGAGGACCAGGCTCCATCTGTTGAGTTCTCTTCTGACCCAATCTCTCATCCCTATGGGCCTTGCTGACATCGGTCTCTTGGACAAAAGTTTTTATGACACCTCCTTCAATTTAATCAATCCACTGGTGCACCAGCATTTTCCTACAGCGTGTTTGAGCCCATGCATCTAGAACTTGGACTGCTGGTATTACTTTTTCCTGGTCTTTCGTCTCGCTGTAACTTTCCATCCTTATTCTCCACTGTATCTGTTTGTTGATTATAATTATTCTTTCTAAGCGCGGGATCAGGATTCAAATCTGTTTTGCGCTGTTGTCTTGCTTCCAAGAGAAACGCATTGCCCCTGATCTATCCCCCCATAAGCATGTGTATTAATGGTGTTTCCTCCAGTTTAAAACATATATTTTCTTTATTAGTACCTGGCGAGGGCGCAATCAGAATGAAAGAGCCATTCTGAATGGCCCTCGCCGAGTCAATACCAGGCCCGGGAATCCCTCTGTCGGCATTCCACGGCCTTTGTCCCCAGCAGGTGGCGTGGCAGCCCCTCAGCCAATGAGGAGGCTGGAAGCGGGGCCATCCCTGCTCCGAGCCTCCCCAAGGCTGGGAGGCTACCTTCGCCCCCCACCGGGGTCAGAGGTAAGGCTTTTTTTTTCCTTCCCTCCCTCCTCCCACCTACCTGCCCTCCCCACCTCACTTACCTTCTATGCCTTGGTCCCCGGCGGGGGACGATGAAAGCCTCCAGCCATGTGAAGACTCGGAGCGGGGCCATCCCCGCTCCGAGCCTCCACACGGCTGGAGACTTCCATTATCCCCCGCCGGGGACCAAGGTACGTTCTCCCCTATCCCCCCATTTCCGCCCTCCCAACCCCATGTACCTTCTTTTTTTTCGGGAGGGGATGCGCTGGAAACGCTTCTGTTTCCAGCGCGTCCACTCCCGATGGCCGCCATGGAAAGGAAAAACGGACTCCATTTTCCCTTTCCATGGCGGCCATTTTCTTTGACGTCTTCTTTTTTTTCCCCGAAACGCTGCAGCGTTTCGGGAAAGAAAATAAGCTTTTAGTTCCCCGGTCACGCAGTTTTTGCAGGCTGGGGTACTAATAGCTATATGCCCCTCGTGGCGGGGGCATTACCGAGTCGGTAATGCCCCCGCCGCTCAGGGAATATTGCTTAAGTAGCCCCGGATGGAGCAGGAACTACTCGTTCCAGCTGACATCTTCTTTGACGTCAAGCCACACGTCCCCGAAACGATATTTTCATAAAAGCAAAATCAGACCCATTTTGTCTGTGCTCATGACACAATTTGTGTCACTGTGCGCCCCACGTGGCACGTTCGGCGCATTACACCATCCCTGTCCTCTTTCTCCTCCGACTGGAGTGGCATGGTACAGTGCCCTGTAATGTACTGTGTGCAATATTATGTAGCACAGCACTGCAGCGCACCATGCCCAGATTCAAAATATCCCTGATCTTATGGAGACAGCCAAATCTGTTTTGAGGAAGCCAAAGTACAGCTTAATGCGGTTCTTGACTAGCGTCTGAGATGTGACAAATAATTGGACAGTAAGCAGGAGTGTCATGGCAGCTGCGTCAGTGGCGCTGGCGCTCTATCATCTGCCCTCCCCAGCCCCCGCACCAAAAGCTGCCTCTGCTACCGACCGAGATGCGTGCGTAGCCATCTTTTCAGGAATCCGCCACGTTATTTCACGTGACATGAATGTCCGACGGAGCTTGGAAAAGGCCCGTATTTCTGCTGCTGACTAAACTGAGGTGCCAGGCTGGGAGCCTACGCACACCAAAGAGCAACGTATTACTCTGAGTCATGGGTCAGAGTGTCCTGAGCAAGGCCGCTGGCCGAGAGCCCAGAATGCGAAAAATGTGATAGTCTTCTAGAACTAGCAGAGCGGACAGGCTGAAAAGAGGACTTGGAAGACATTTGGGCCTCATTGCAAGTTTGGCGGTGAGGGAAAACAGTGGCAGTAATTCCGTTGTTCCGTTTTTCCTGCAGATTTACTGCATGGTAAATCTTATTTTTAGTGAGAAAGTGTCGGATTGGCCTCCAGTTTATTGCTGGAGGTAAATCCTCCACAAATTGGTGGAGTTAACACACGGTAATTCCGCTGGCGGTAAATCCGCAAAAAAATCGCCATGGCGTCCTATCGACTGCAAAAATAGGAAGTTACCACCACCTATAATCCAGTGCCAACCCCATGGGACCAAGTGGTGGTAATGGTAATCGAATTTGGCGGAATTACTGCCAAACACGTAATGAGGCCCAAAGAGTTTGCAGTTTGGAAGTTATAAAAAATATATTTACTAAAATCTACGACGTATGCTCTCTGCTGTTTTCGGAGAGAGTGGTGAAAAAATGCACCCCCTTGATGACACATATAAACGTGGTGATTGGCTACACGTGAAATTAAGCTCAACTCTGGAGTGCAACATGCTAGGTCGGATGGTGGCAAGGAGAGACGCCTCCCAGCAATCATCAGAAGAGATATTACCTATATATTTTAGGGAGGGGCGGCAGAGATTTCCACAAGCCATTGCTTTGTGTTCAGGTTTCCTTGTGCTAATATATCCGGTTTGCTGCACCGTTAAGTTGGTCTCCTTGTTTCGGTGTTGAGTCTAAGGGTGGGCGGTTTCTCCGGGGTGTGTAGATGATGGGTACACCAGGTATGAAAAGAATTGCGAGCGGCCCGGAAGGGTAGTCGATAAGGGGGCAAGCCAGCAACTTGGTCACTGAGCGCGCAGTGGTCACAAGTTGTAGTGCTGTTTTGTGGTTGTGACAAGCTGCTGCAGTGCTGTCCTCAGCCTTAGGTCCTCTGGCTGTCCAGAGTCCCCTGAGAAAGGGAGGGAACGTGTAACTCTGTGCACATGTGCCGTATGTGCTAACTGGTGTGACGTGGGCCGTCATCAGTGTCAGGTGATGACCCACGAACAAGTTGTAATAAAGGGGGACCCCGCCCAGGCAGGGAGTCTCAGTAACCTACACTTGTGTGTGTGTATGACCCTCATTGCGAGCTCACAGGCACAGGCTCAGGAGCTGCATAACAATTGGCGACGAGGTGGGCGCGCACGTGCTGCCTCCATCGCTCGCTCCGCCAACGAGGCAGTGGTACCGCTGGCTGACGGGAGCGCCTATCGATAACATGCCGGCGAGATACAGCCACGGCGAGTTGAGCTCAGAGCTGGGCTCCGCTCCTGAGAGCTACCACCAATAGCTGGAGGCTCACGGGTGCTGGCTGAGCATAAAGGTGAGCAGAACACACCCTATACAACGAGGATCATAGCCCTGGAGGGAACCTAGGGCGGCCGCAGGTTGCAGCCCTATTAGGGAGCTTGTGCAGCTGCAGGCCCCTGATGTATCACACGCTCGCAGAGAGCTGAAGGTGTGTAACATGGTGCAAGAGATCCTACTTCCGTGAGGGCAGGGGGTGAAGCCCCAACATGGACACTGACGTTGATGATGATGGAGGGTCCTCGTCCCATGGGACGCCGGGATCCAGCTCTTGCAGAGACTGCACCAGAACCTATGGCCGGCAGCAAGGGTCATCCAAGGGATTTGCAGGGTGCCCGGTATCAGAGTTTGACATAACAGGTGCCCCAGGTACATGGGACACCTGTATGGGTCGAAAGGCTCAAAATGTTTTTTGAAACCGCCAGGGGGACTGATGACAGAGCGATGAAGGCAATCGTCTTGTTTTACATGGGAAGCAAAGTACATCAGATCTTCAAGACACTTCAAGCCTAGGACAACTACGAGGAAGCGAAGATTGCGCTACAAATGTTTTTCCGGCCGCTGGTCAACAGAGACTACGAGAGGTTCAGGTTACAGCAAGCGCATAAGGATCCAGCAGAATCGCTAGATGCTTACCATGGCCGTCTGTGGCGCCTAGCCATTTCCTGTCGCCTACACTACGAAACACACAATTCGAGCACAGATAATCCAACACTGCGCCTCTGCAGCACTACGCAAGGCAGAACCTCAAGGAACCTGAAATTCTCCTGCAACACATTCTGGAGCTTGGTCTCACTGAGGAGCTTTCCCACTTCGAGAGCAGGCTGGAAGGGTAGAAACAGTGCTTGCAGTGACTGCCTACAAGGGGCCCACCAAAGCCCCGGGGTCGAGTGAATAGGCCTGCAAAGAAGTCAGCTGTGCAGCAGGAGGACAGATCACAGAAAACCTGTGACAACTGCGGAGGGTCGGCACCACATGAACATGGGTGCCCAGCAGCTGGACAAAATTGCGGGAAGCCCAACCACTTTGCCTGGCTGTGCAGGGAGCCTTGGCCAAGTGTACAACCGGAGCAACCGCCACCTACCCTACCCTGGCCATGCCAGAGACGAGTTGCAGCGCTCCAGGATGACCAGAGATCTGTCCTGCCCCGACTCGAGGGGGCAGCGGACCTAGAAGACGCCTTCTTCGTGTCAGCCATTTGTTTGGGGGGTCTGAGCCCACGATGCAAGCCACGCTGTTCAATGTTGATTCTGGGTACCGACTTAATGATCCTGATAGACACAGGGGCATCGAGCAACGTCATGCCAGTGACCCATTTCAAAAGGCTGCAGCCAAAGTCAAAGTTTTTTTTTGTAACACATTTTATTAGTTTTCATGTTATACATAACAGCATTGGATTCTTGTAGAATCGAATCACAACAACATACAATGGTCACTGGATCCACAAAGCCATACACAGTACACTATATAAAACCTTTTTAGCAGCAGCACCACATTTCTTTGATTCGTGCATTAATCAGATTTGACATTTTACTGCGCGTCTTTCCATTTCTGCAAGATTTTGCCAGCTTTCTCCGGATATCCCGGGGCTCTATATACACTCTGTTCCACTGCTATACATACATTTAGGTCTGCAAGCCATTGTTCAACTTGCGGTGTCACATCAGATCCCCACAATTTCGCTATGTTCCTCTTAATCAAGGCTGTAGTGGTCGAGAAGAGTGTTATTTTTGTACTGTGTCAGTCCCCCATCTTCCTCCACTCCCAGTAGCAACAATTTGGGTTCTCTAGGGATTACCCGTCCCAAGACTTTCGTGAATTCATCACAGCACTGCTGCCAGTATTGTTGAATATGCGGGCAGTCCCACAGTATGTGGAAGAAGGTACCTTCTTCGCGTCGGCAGCGCAGGCAGTTTGGGTCTGCAATCTTACCCCATCGATAGAGCGCCACTCTTGGGTAGTATATTCTATGTAATGTCTTTAACGGAATAAGCCGAAGCCTAGATGAAATGGCAGTTTCACGGGGGTACACCAGTATCATGACCCAGTCTTCTGGTAGGATATTGCCTACATCCCTCTCCCATTTGGCTTTCAGACTTAACAATTCAGGTGTCGCAAAGGAGGTTGTAGCACTATACATGACAGAGGTAATTTTATTGTCAATACGTTCTAAGACTACATCTCTCTCCATGTGGGTACTTTCTGGCATGTTAGACAGAGCTAGAAGATGGCGTTGCAGTGCACGGCTCCTCCGTTTATGGGAGGTTGAACTTCATCACCAGATTTTCGAAAGGTATCAGTTTGCCCTCTGTAATTAAATCACCCACCTTCGTTTTTCCCAATGACACCCAACTTGGCCAGGGAGTTTGTTTACTTCGGGGAGGTTTTCGTTTCCCCATAGCGGTTGTACTGGAGTGATTTCTTTGTCCCAACCAATACATTTATGTGTCTCTGTCCAGATTAGTGTTGTCTGAGTTACCATTTTCGTAGGGGCTATTGCACTCCTTTTCTGGTAAAGGCGTTCCAACGGGCGCTGTTTTTGTCTCGTATCAATCTCTGCCTTCACATGCGGCAACGCTATGTCCCCATGTAGCATGTCATTCACTACTGCCATCTGGCTCGCCCAATAATGGGTCGGCAAGCGTGGTAGCCCAATACCTCCTTCTCATATACATCGTTGGAGTGTACGGAGCGCTATCCTTGGGTGTCCGCCACCGCATATATAAGTTTTCTAAGTATGCAGTCAATTCTGCGGAACATGCTTGCTGGGATGTGGAGTGGGGAATTCTGTACGATATATAGGAAGAGGGGCAGGGCAATCATTTTGAATAGCACAGCTCCCCCCAAAAGGGTCAGTGGAAAGGAGATCCAATGGCACACGTCTTCCGTAAATCTCTCCACGATTGGATGAAGGGTTTTGACCGTATATTCGTTTAGATCTTTCGTGATCTGTATACCCAAGTAGCGAAAATGGCTTCCCTCGACCCGATAAGGACAGTTTTCTGGCATTGCATCCCTCATCCCCTTAATTGGGAACAATATAGATTTGGACCAGTTTACTCTCGGACCACTGAAAGCACCATATTGCTCTAGAAGATGCGTTACAATGGGGCAAGAGACAGCCGGGTCCTTTAGATATATGAGTAGATCATCCGCATACAGGAGACCTTATCCTCCCAATCCGCTGATCCCTGAAAGCAGCACCTTGTTTGTGTTTCTCTCAGTAGCCTGGCTAGCGGTTCTATTGCTAGCGCAAAAAGCAATGCAGATAGGGGGCAGCCCTGTCTCGTTCCTTTTTCCCAATGTGAAGGGTCTCGATGGCCAGCCATTTACTCTAGTCTCAGCTTCAGGGGAGCTGTATAGCCGCTGCACCCAGCCCATAAACTGTTTGCCGAACCCCATTCGTCGCATTATTTCCCATAGCGCCTCCCAGTATATCAAATCAAAGGCCTTTTCAAAGTCTATTGCCAGTAGTGCTAGGGGCTCCTGGAGGTCCTGTGTTCTCTCAAGTGGCAGGTGCAGTCTACGTATGTTCATTTGTGTGGATCTATGTGGCATGGTCCGGGTGTACTAGTGATGTTATAACTTGTTGCAGTTGAGTGGCTAGTATTTTGGCAGGGAGTTTTGTTTCGCTGTTTATAAGGGAGATGGGTCTGTAGGAGCTACATTTATCTGGGGGTTTATCAGCCTGGGGTATTACGATAATTGTGGCCTTCCTGAGATCAGCCGGTAATTGACCCTGTTCCTTCAAGTGTCTGTACATGTTTAGCAGGTGGGGGGCCACCTCATTCACCCCTATTTTCTTCCAGATCTCGATCGGAAAGCCATTCGGGCCGGGAGTCTTCCCCTCGATTGGAGCAGTGACATCGCCGCTTTCAGTTCCTCCTCTGTAATCTCCTTTTCCAGAAGGGCATTTTGCTCGACACTTAGGGAAGGGAGGATGATAGTGTCTAGTATGGAGGTGTCTATAGGGGCGTTGGGGGCCCCATACAGCCCAATATAGTAGGATGCAAAACCCTTTGCAATATCCCCACTTGTTAAGAGAGGCTCTGCGTTATCTGGCCTAATTACCCTAACCTGACTGCGCCCCTTGTCTCTACGTTCCAGCCATGCCAACATTTTACCTGCCTTATCACCTGTTTCATATATCCTAGCTCTCATCGTTCTATGGGCCTGTTTCGCGTTATCCAGGGCTATGTTTTGTAGATGTTTTTGGGCTATTATCAGTGATCTATGTGTGTCTGGTAGGTCACATGCAAGATTGGCCTCTTCTGCTTGTTTGACTCTCGTCTCTTCCTCTTCCATTGTTTTTTATGTGCTTTTTTATGCGCTGTGGTCCAGGAGAGAATCTCTCCCCGGAGCACCGGTTTGTACGCTTCCCACAGTACCCCTGGGCTTTCCACTGTTCCACTGTTTAGCTCAAAATATGTTTTCGTAGCTGTTTGTATGTGTTCTATAAGTTCTGGTAATCCCAGATAATAGTTAAGGCGCCACGATGGGTGTGGGAGCGGTCGTGCCTTTGCAAGCTCCATCAGCAGAGGGGAGTGATCCGATATACCTCTCGAGAGAAGCCTCGCCGTAACTGCTTTGTGTAGGACAGGCCCTGGGAGAAAAAAGTAGTCCAGCCTCGACAATGAGGCGTGGACCCCGGAGTGGTATGAGTATTCTCTTGCATCAGGATTTAGGTCCCACCATACATCCCTCAGTCCCAGTGCATCGGCGAAAGTGGCGAGTTTAGTGTGGGTTCTAGGGTTTCTTCCCCGTAAATGAGTACGATCTAACTCCACGTTCATAACCTCATTGAAATCCCCCCCAGGATTAGCGTGTCTGCCATGTCTTTGGCAATTACTGGTGTGATATCGTTTACCAATGTGGACAATAGTGCTGGGGGTGAATGGACCGCCAACAAGGCGATGGTTGGATTCCATATTATTCCAGTAGCATATGTAAATCTGCCCCCTGTGTGCTGTGTTACATTAGAGAGGGTGAATGGGAGTCTTTTATGCATTATTATGAGCACCCCCCGTGAGCCCATGGTGAAGCCAGCGTGTATCGCAGTGCAGTAGTTGGTGCATTTGAATAGGTTACAGGTTGTGCCTGCTAGATGGGTTTCAGTAAGGAATACTATATCCAGTGTGTGCTTGTTCAGGAATTGTGTGACTAGTCTTCTCTTAAGACCACTACCTAACCCGTTGACGTTCCAAGTCATAAGCCCCAGGGTTCGGACATCATTTGTAAGTGAAGCTGTCATTTGGGCAGGTAGTTGTGGGTGATCGCTGGATCGTGTTTCATGGGTGAGAAGTCTTTTGGCAGTACTTTGCTGTGTTGCAATCTTAGAACGATACTTGTGAAGCGGTCCCTGGATCTGTGCCTAACTACGTAAACCCTCACCTCGATCCCATCTGCGTTTCACATCCTTAAACAGTAAACTAAATAAACATTCCCTACTCCCTCTTCCCCCCACCCTATACTCTACCCCAACACGAAGTATCTGTCGCCCCAACATTTGCTGGGAGACAGCTAGAATCAGCTCCCGACTTTAACCAAAACACTTACAACACCCACCAGGAGTCTGAGGTTCTCGTAGTCAATTCTTGAGTCATCTCCGGCAAAGCAGTACTGGAGTGGCCACCCTGGAATGGGGGGGAGGTTTTCCGTCCATGCTGGCCGCCACTTATGTAGCTATCCGTGTACATTTCACATCGCAACTGGTTTCCTTTGCCCCTTAAGTGCGGTGTGGCAGGATATGGCGTTTCCCAGTTGTCCAGCAACTAGTACCCTCTTTCTTGTGGCGGTGGTTCCTGTTCTCGAGGTTGTGGGGCCGGCGGCCCTCTTTCTGGCAGGGGTCACGGCTCTCTGTTTCTGTTACCCCGTGCCGATCTCCAATCTCCTTCTATGTGTTGCTCCGCCCATTTCCATGCTTCTTTTGGGTCCATAAAGTGGACTGTCTTGCCCTTATGGCATATTTTAAGTTGGGCCGGAAATAATAAACCATATTTCACATTCAGTGACTGTAGCTGTCTTTAGAGCTGGTGAAACGATTGTCTGGCTTTCTGTACAGGTTGACTTGGGAGATTGTTACCCTGCTTGATGCTTCGCTACGGGCCAATTTGAACCCTTTGTAGTGGTTTTGTGTCAAGCCTCCAGAGTTGTAGTGCTCAGGCAGGTTATGATCTAGGAGACCAACTACAACCACGTTTGCCAGCCTCTGTCAGTCCGATCCTGGTCTAGAGCATGGACATCCCAGCGAATCGTAGTGCCTGGATACTATACTCCTTTACGTCTCTACTTAGTCCTGGAATGGTAGAGGTGTCAGGACGCCTCCCAGAGTTGCTATGGGTGAGGATGTCAGAGCAGCTTTTATTCGCAGTCTTCCTCTCCTTGATCATGGGGCTTCAGTGTACCTCTTTTCCTAGCTTGCAGAGTTGTTAGCGTGTATGCTGAAGCAATTGCAGTTGCCAGTGCTGGAGGGGGAGAGGAGCATCTCCCTATTGCCACCCGGTACTCGGATTGGACTAGTGGGTGATCCCCGCGGATTCAGCGTGTGGTTCTGGATCTGTTATTGCATGAAGATCAGCAGGTACGTCGTTCGCGCTGGGGGCGCGACAAGTCCAAGTGAGCAGGGCCTCAACAGCACGCTTTCAGATGTGTTCTCACCACAGCCTCACCACTCCACCGTGTTTAACCCAGCGGCGCCCTACCAAGGCAGGGTGCGTGTGTCTATTATTATGTTGCCTCTCCTCGGGTGCTCCGTAGTCTGTTTGTGCCTGAGTTTCGTATCACACTCGTGGTTTGTAGTGATTGTGCCAGGGCAAGGGGTGCACTGCTCTGCATGCATACTGTCTGTCTGGCCCAGTCCCTCAAAAGCGGGAGCAAGTATCCCAAGATGTTTCACAGTCACCCTAATGCGCTTTGCTCTGTCTCAGACCGGCCACTCGCTGACCATGGGGCCCTTGTTCTTTGTTTCTGCAGTATGTCAGTGTCTAGGGCGGTTCCTCAGTGGTTCCGCTTATTCTGCTTCATGGACGCTCCCCTCCAGCAACCACCTTGTGGCCACTGAGTCCTGTCCACACGCCATCCGCTCCACACCTCCCCCCCTCCACTGGCGCAATGGCAGCTCCCTTGCCAGCCCAACGCTCTGGTGGCGGTTGGTGGTTATCCCTCCAAAGCCCCCCGGATTGAGATCCGTGGGGGCACACTCCCCCACAACAGCCGCAGTAGGGCTGGGAAATCACAGAGGGCCAGGCCCAGATTCTAGCCAATGGACCCTGTTGGCGTCGTCAACGGCGTTACCTTCTTTACCGCGGGCTCCCGGTCTAGTGCTGCAGCTGTTCGGGGGCTCCGCTTTCTTCACCGTCCTCCGCAGAACTCGACCAGCCTCCCAGTCACGCAGTGGGAGGGGGAGAGAGGTGGGTCTCCCGAGCCCAGTCGGGAATCAGTCTCTCCCAAGGAGGGTCCTCAGGGTCCAGTCAGCACATCATCTATTTTGGCTCAGTGTTTCGGTTGGCGCCTGGCAGCCGGAGTCCCGCTCGGGCACCCCAGATCCCTCCGCTCCCACAGAGATCAGCGCACACCCAGGAGGGAGCCGCCGCACAGCGAGCGATTGCCGACGCAGGTCGACACCGGTATGTCCAGCACTCACAGTTAATCAGGTCCTCACACCGCACTCACCCACAGTGTCGAGTTCCGTCTTCCCTTCTTCCAGGTTGCGGGCTGTGGCCATCTTGGAGGGGATATGGCGCGCCGTCAACGCTGATCTTTCACCTCGATTTCCTAGGTGAGGGTCGTAGCTACAGGGCAAATTCCACATTCAATGGGTCTCTGTATTGTACTCCGTCAGATGGTGCAAATGGAGCTGCATTCACCGCAGCATAGCAGGATATTTACTTTGGGCGGCCACGGGAGCCTGAGAGACTCACGTCTGCATCGTTCGGCAGTTGGCCACGCCCCCCGGCCAATGCCAAAGTTGATGCGTCCAAGGATTTGCATTTTCACCTATGGACGGGTCCACCCCCCTCCTGCTAGACAGGGCATTCTGCACTACCGTGAGTCACGAGCAAACAACTGCCGCTGCGACATTCTATGTCACTCCTGTGGCCAAAGACATCCTGCTAAGCTGTTTGACGGCAGAGGACCTGGGGCTGGTGCAGTTCACATTTCAGGTCTATCAAATGGTCACTAACAGCCTGCTCGAGAGGTTTGCATAAGTAGCAAATATTTGGTCTGAGCAAGGTATAATGAATTACAGTGGTCAATTCTGATCAGTACCAGTGCCGCCACCACCGGAGCATGTAATGCTTCTGGAAGGAAAGGCAGAGTTTCCCTCCGAATTTTGAGATGAAAATGACCAGATTGGCAGACAGCGCTGATTTGCGCCTCCTGGCAGACAGCGCTGATTTGCACCTCCATTGTGAGGGAAGAGGTAATCTTTACCCCAAGATCCTTAACCACAGGGACAGGAACAGGAAGGGAACCAAGTGTAATGGGCCATAAAGCAAAGGGCAACAAAGAAGCAACAGAGAGAGACCCCACCATGAGGAATTCCGTCTTGTCTCTGTTCAGCGAATTGTCACCCATCCAACACCCAATGGCGTCCAAGGAACCCCTAAACTGAGACGAATAACAAGAGTCCCTCAGATTAAAGGATAGTTCCGGGACTTTTTTTTTATTGTCCCTACGGGTCGGCCATGTGTTTGTAAGCATAAATCGGTAGATCGTAGGAAACTTTCCTATGGACCTTACCCGACTTTTCGCCCATTATCGCACTCGAAATCAGCCTCCATTTTGTGATAATCCTATCATTTCGCCGCATCGACCTGGCTCACCTGCCTTTGCGGCACTAAATCAAATCCCCCGCCCCTGAAACAGACTATCAAAACATTCATATTCCCCGCCTCTATCCGTGACGTGACTGAGTTGCGTAGGCAAACGCGCCCAGGCGTCTTCTACGCGACTCCACACAGACCCCGGAAATCAACACAGATCAGCTCACAATACAGCGCGCCACAATTCGGAATATGAAACTGTACTTTGAAATCAAACCGCAAGATTGTAAATGTGGTAAAGTACATTTATTTGACATCAAATGTTTAGAGAATATTCAGCGATTTACATTTTTATTTGCTCACGTTCCAAAAAGTTCGTATTGAGGAACGCGATGGTCCTTTGCTGTACACAGGGTCTTAGAGCATCTCACAATACAGCGCCACAATTCGGAATGTGAAACCGTGGGTTAAAAAGCAAACGGCAAGATTGTACATTTGGCAAAGTACGTTTATTGGACATCAAATGTTTAGAGAATATTCAGCGATTTGCATTTTTCTTTGCTCTCGATCCAAATTAGTTCGTCTTGAGGGAAGCGATGTTCGTGTGCAGTACACAGGGTGTTGGTTTACGATAAAAATAAGCTCTTCGGTCGCACTGATAATCGCATGGCTGTTCCAACAACGAGGCACTAGGCCACCACAACGGTAGGTATGTTGCATCTAACCGTTAGTACCGCATAAGGGCATACTTGTACTTGGCGATCGTCCCATAAAATGGTCAGGGTGGTAACGTTGTTCACGCGGAGAA
This sequence comes from Ambystoma mexicanum, assembly GCF_040938575.1. Lineage (NCBI taxonomy): Eukaryota > Metazoa > Chordata > Amphibia > Caudata > Ambystomatidae > Ambystoma > Ambystoma mexicanum. The sequence continues at coordinate 1,465,444,330 of NC_090931.1, read as the reverse complement.
GCAACTGGCGGCTGTAGAAGCCGTCCGCCGGTGTCTGGTACTCGTGACACAGACAGTAGTGAATGATGTACCTAAAAACATAAAAAATGAAATTAGTCTCACCATCAGATCCTTATTAAAATTATTCATTTCATAGCGAGGACAGCGCTACTGGGTGTACACAAGTGTTTAAAGGCGTGGCGAGGCATGGAGGGGGGGGGGAGTGGAGTACAAGGTAAGTAGCATAAAATAATAAATAAATAGGGCCAGCTGGTGGCAAGTGCAAGGTAAGTGCAGAACAAGTGCTGGGAAGGGGGGGCTGTAGGATACTGAGACAGTCCCCCAGTGCAGGGGTTGACAGGGAGGCAGTGCAGGTGGAGAGTGGAAGGGCCCAGGACCGAGGTCGCAGACAGTGGACCAGTTGTAGCAGGGGAGAGGGAGAGAGAAAGCAGAAGCAAAGAGGAAGGTTTTGAGGTGCTTCAGTCTTTAAAGCCACTGTATAGTAATGAAATTGCGGTATAAACTCATCAAAAGTTACTTACATTATATTTGCATTTTCCATTGTGTCTCTGTGTAGGGCAGACCCGAAACACCACTCCTTCTTTGCCGACGTTACTTCTTCTAATGAACGTGGCTCATCGTTTCGTTTCTGAAATTTTATTCATTATCTTTTCTTAGTCTTTCAGGATGGTCCCGGCCTGTCAAGGTCAAATCACAATAGAACCTTATATTGGGTCGTGGGCCGTTCCGCCACCCGAGCAAAACATCAAAGCAGCTGACCTTCACTTTGATCGAGCACACATTTCTAGTTAGCTGCAGTTAGTTTTAGGGACATCTTGTCTGCGTGCCTTTTTTTTTATTGTCTCTATGGGTCGGCCATGTGTTTGTAATACGGAAACATTCTATAATTTTTGTAAAAATGATTTATATTACTGTTTGGTTTAATTGCAATGGGCCTGCAACATGAGGAGACTCGAGAGAACAGACAATCAAATTACAATCATTTAAACCGTGATGTGTATTTCTCAATGAGCTCTGCTTTAGGTGGACATGGAACAGAGGCAATGTTGGGTGGCAATGCAGTTGTCCCCTGCATAGGTTCGTTCACCACTCCATGTATGTGCCTATCGAGGACATCTACGATAAGTCTCTCAATAAACTCATATTGCATATCCTCAAACACTGGTTTGATCACCCATTGTTTACTTCTTTTAGTGAAGGCCTTATTGTAGCGAAGCGTCCCTAAAGTTCCGGTCGTCCTACTTTGTTGACGGCCAACATTATGGTTATGTGCCAAGACCGCTAAAAGAGTCCGATTTATCATGCCTTCCATGCCAAAATGCAATCTTTTGGGCCTGTACTTGAGGCACATATTGTGGAACACCTCCAAATCTCCTGTGTGGCAGAATTCCGTGAGTCCCCTCAAAGCTTTTGTTATAGTTTTATCAAATACAATCTTTTCAATGGCTTTGTGAGTGGGTGATGAAGGAATCAACCACTTCTTCTTCCGTGCCTCCTCTGTGGACAAATGGCCATGTTCACATTTGTGGAAATGTTCATTTGTCGACCATCGATGTACGTTGCTACAGTGCAACATTACTGACCGCCATTTTTCCAGTAGAATTTCCAACGACCCTTCACATGTTTTTGAGCTCCACCAAAGATGGTTGCTGATTGACTTGGACCACTGTGAAATACCTTGCAATTCTTTTTTTTTACCTGCAGCCGACAATTTTTTATTGATTGATTTTGCAAGATGCCAAACGTCAAATTGGTGATTTATATTTTTGTACTCTTCTCTCATTGTCTTGGCAATTGAAACGTGTCTGTCCGTGGCTATCAGGTCGATCACCATTCCCCGCGATTGTAGTTCTTGCAATGATGCTACAAAGCCAACTTTCTCCATGGCCACTGAGGATGTACTTTGTGACACCTGCACGACCACCGAACTCACAATTTTCTTACTTTCCATGTCCTGAAAGTGGTAGGTGCAGTACTTGGCTGAAAATCCTGGGCTGTCGCACTGTCCATCACCGGCTAGCCTGAAGCGTTTGCCCGCGAATGTACTTTCCATTGACATTTTTTCCATTCTCCAAGCTTCGCTGATGGCTGGAAATAGATAATTGGTTTGGTATTTGTAGAACTGACTTTTCGCAATGAAATGGATTCCCACAAACTGAAAGAAATACTGTAACTTTTTAAAACTTGAACCACTAAAAAGTGCGGCCGCTGCACAAAGTAGATTGCCTGCTGGCAGTTGCCCCAGCATGGGTTGTGCAGACCATGCGAACGGATGATATTGTGTACAGGTGGCATGTATTTTAAGGTTAGTGCCTCGAATTGCACGAGTCACATTAATCAATGGCTCCCCACATACTTCCCCACCAACCCAATGCCCACATTTCATCATCATAATAATATCCATCAAACAGCTATCGAATACAATGAATTTGGCCTCTTTCCTTATACTGTCACTCTGCATCCCAGCTGGTTCGGCCTGTAACGTTGAGGACATGTCACTCGCATGAAAGGTACAATCTCTGATATCGTCTTCCACTATGCTGAGTGATATTGATGGTGTTTCATTGTCGTCCACTTCATTCTCTTCCATTGCAACATCTGTTCCTTGTCCGGAGATGGGAGAAAAAAACAATGTCTTCAACTTTCGCGCGCTCTTATTTTTTGCGGGTGTGGATTCTGTGAATTGATCTCCGACTGCATCCAAACTACCAGGAGGACATTCACTATCAATGGCTGGTGGTGGTATAGCTCCGTTGTCAATCACTTCATATTCTTCCCATTGGCACGATGCATCTCCAGTCTCAAGTCCCTGCCAAAAGGTTTGACAAGCAACATCTCTCGTTCGCTTCACTGTCTGTGTAGATTTAGTTCTTACACCCACTCGCAACTAGAGGACAGATTAGAAAAGGGATGTTCAGTTTAAACACAACTTACAGTATTGAACTATTGACAGTGAAAGACAACATAATATAGTGAACAGGACACTAACCTTCTTTTGCTTTCTTTTCTTTGAAACTTTCTTGCCTCGAACTTCAACATCTGGACGCTGTTGCTCCGACTCGTGTGTGCATGTCTCCACTTCCTCTCGCGCTGCAACGACTATATTTTCATGATAAGCACATCCATCACTCACTGAGGCTCCATCGACTCCCTGAAACATAGAACTTTCATTAGTATGTATAATAATATTGAAAACACAAAATGTACTTGGGGACCAATACCCATACGTACATCTCAATAGCAAAACACGAATGAACGCATTGTGTAGAACATTCAAACGACAATAGTTCACGCATTGTTGATCTAGTTAGATTGAACTGTCAAGATCCATACCTCGGGCTCCGCATAGACTTCCATTGATGATATTATTGAAGATGACGCTTCAGCAACTCCCTGAAACACAGTAATTGCATTAGTATGGTTTTCTATTTTGTTTAAAAGAACATAAACTTTCTGCAGGCGTCAACGGCTCATCTAAATAGACCTGCACAAATGATCAGTTGTCTAAAATAAATAATGGATATCTAAATATGATTCGATTTGCTCCATCGTTGGAAGTGTCACCACCCAGAGATCTGCATCAACTACTAGGGGTGATGTTCTTGTTGAAGAAGCTCCGTCAGCTCCCTGAAACATAGTACTTGCGTTAATAAAGAAGGAAGTATAGCGGATGTAATCACGTCATTTGATCTCGCATGATTGATCTGTCAGTATCCATACCTCGAAATGCATAAGAACATCAAGGGACGCTGTAACTGCGGTGCACACTTCTGCAAGCTGTTGCGCCGACCCGTAACTGCATGCTCCCCCTTCTTCTTGGACTAATGCTCCATCGACTCCCTGAAACATAGGACTTTCATTAGTAATGAACACAATATTGAAAAAAGAAGACACATAGGAGGGCGACGACAGAAGGACATACCAATGGCTAAAAACGAAAGAAACATTGTGTGTAACAATCAAGCTACAAGAATGCAAGATCTGATGATCTCCATCGATGGAACTGTCCGGAAACGTACCTCGAGCATCTGAGTGACATCTACGGTTGTCGTCAATGCGTTGGACTCCTCAGCATCTCCCTGAAAGACAGTACTTGCATTATTTTGGATAACAATAATTATAACTGAAAACAAAGACTAGAGGACGAGTACTGTGGTGTACCATTAGGTAAAATAATTACACGATCAATTAAAACTATTGATTTACATGCCTAAAACAAGTCAGTGTCAGAGTAGCTAAGTAAGATTACCCGATAGGCGCTTGAAGTGGCTGATGACTGCAATAACGACACGGATGGAGAATCTTCCGCCTTCATATTGAGTGGATACATAAATGGGGAAATTATTGTTAGCTAATGCTACACACTACCGCAAGGCCGAGAGACAAATACGTAAACTTGACTCACCAGTGGAGGGATGTGGACGAATAGAGTGGGAATAGCGGTTGAGAGCAATTTTCGCCTCGCTCGCGGTGTTTTCTTCTTTATTAGCAATGATGTGGAGTACATGTCTGGGCTAAAGTGCCTGCTGCAGATGCGGTATCGATCACCCCTCTTGTCCGCAAAGACTTCTAGGACTCTACTTTCTAGCTCAGAGGCTGGATATCCGCAATATCGGACCCATTCTCTTATCTGATCTATTGTCTTAGGGAAAACATGCATTATAGTATCTTCAGATTTGTTATGGGTCTTCGAAGGGCAACCGCCAATGGAACAGGCAGGCATTATGGAAAGTTCTGAAAAGTAAAGATCAACAATTCTCTATGAATACCAATGTGTTAAAACATTAAATGACACATAAAAGGTTCAATGCAAGGTCCGTTTTGGTTCTTGGAACTATACACGTTATTCACATGCGGATAAGTATTTCAATAACTTTCAAAAAATAGAAAAAGTAATTTGACTAAACTCAGAACATGTGACTAGTTCCTTGCATGTACTGTCGTGAACGAAAAGAAAACATGGATGCAATTTGATGACTACTAGCAAATAGATATAAATTAAAAAATTGGACGCAAAATGATTATGGTACATGGACTTACCTTGACGAACAAACAGTTAGATGCAGGGATCAGAGTAGTTTCTTGTCGTAGAACAGGGAGCAGTTCACAGGTTGCAAACTGACGAGTTTGCTCAAAGTGGTCACGGAAGTTCACAGAGACGAAGAGCAGATAACCAGCACCTTCACGGGTTGACTAGCAAAGCGCAAAGAAGTTCTCATTAGAAATATGAAGTGGGTTATAAAGAATTCGAAACAGGGGTGTGTTTGTGAATGAATGACGTGTATATGTCGTGGCATTATGCGGATTGCAGGGGGGCGTCCAGCGTGAGGGGTGATGCTTGGCAGGAGACACGGGGTCTGGAGGTAGACATGGGAACAACAACCCATGCTCTATAGACCACTTTGAAGTGTACATGGTCTTTGGCACCTCTTGGCCTTTATCGCTCCCTGACAGCTCCACTTGCCAGCAGCGCAAGTACCCTGGTGCGAACTGCCTTTGATAGGGCGGGGGGTGGATCGGGGCGGTGGTCGTGCAGACAAGACACAGGAAGACTTGTGAATGGAGACACACTTATGTGGATTGCAGGGGGGCGTCCATCGTGAGGGGGATGCTTGGCAGGAGACACGGGGTCTGGAGGTAGACATGGGAACAACAACCCATGCTCTATAGACCACTTTGAAGTGTACATGGTCTTTGGCACCTCTTGGCCTTTATCGCTCCCTGACAGCTCCACTTGCCAGCAGCGCAAGTACCCTGGTGCGAACTGCCTTTGATAGGGCGGGGGGTGGATTGGGGCGGTGGTCGTGCAGACAAGACCCGTTTGCCGCAGGGCCTCACCAAGGAGAGGCCATCTAACTGAATGTAAGAGGATGGCTGCAGGATCTACTACATGGAAGGCAGGGGGGTGAGTTTATAAATACCTCACCCTCCCAGGAGAATATATGGCGGTCATCTCTGTACCCGGTGCCGAAAAAGAGGATTTATTATGATCAACCATATTTATTATTTACCTATAACCATGTTTTGTATCAATAAAATCCAACAGCTTTTTATTGCCAACGCTTGATGCCAACCCACAAAATAATATATGTATGACTGCTGCATATATGGGTTCAACGGTTATGTGGATTGAAGGTGTGCGGCCAGCGTGAGGGAGGATGCTGGCCGGAGACATGTGGTGTGACAAGACAAGGCACTGGAAGGCTATTCAACGGAGACACACTAGATTCATTTAAAAAATCAAAACAACCATTGTTAAAATATATGTTGGGCTTTATTTTAGATTTTAATTAAACATAAATAATAAACATTACACATTGTAAAGTTGAGGTTGCAGCACATCGAGGGAAAATCCGCGGTATTGTCCACTGTCACTGGGGAAATGTTGTCTAATGGCAAGTACCGCACAGGCAGGTATTACTCTCCGAACGCGGTGTCCGAGCCTCCCGTGAAGCCACCAAGTGAAGCAACGATAGGCCACCAGCCTGTACCACCTGTGAAAAAAAAAGATGCAAACTGTATTAAACTGACCAAACTTTCTTATCAATGTCGATTCAGGTAACACATGTCATTTTTCTTAGAAAAAAATTATATCTAGAAAATGCACTATATGGAACCAATTTACATGCGTTCGAATGATATGTAAATGTAATTTTATATGTGGGAGACGACCATGAAATAGTGGTGGCATCACTGACATCACAAACAGAGTATACTTACTCGTTACTCGGATTACGCGGACGAACAGTGCCACGAAGTTCGTGCATAAGCACCATCATCATCCTCAACACTGTCCGTGAGAGGCAGGCTTCCCTGAACTCTGGCAGCTCGGTGATGCATTGCGGACTTTGCTCGCCTTCCTGCAGACTTTGCTCGCTTTCCGAAATGTAGGCCAAGCACCCGGAATTTTCACGGCAGCAGCAGTTCTCCTCCTCAGTTGGCATTAGCTCGCACCGATTGCACGTGCACCAGGTGGAGACGCCGTCCATGCGACATGGTCCAGGCTCTTCATCCGTTGACTGGTCCTCCCAACTGCCGTCCGAATCCCCATCGTTTTCGCGTGCTTGCCTTTCCAGTAGTTCCTCCTCGGTGTACTCGGGCTCGTACATATACGGCATTATTGTGGCCATTGTGCGGTAAAGATAGTAAAATAATTTACAGAGATGGTACAGGTGTTCACACGGGCTACAAGCGGCGAAGGTAGCTGACCAGAGCACTGAAACGAGTCACAGAATACTCAAAGTAACACAGAGAGAGTAATGGAATCGAAAATCTGCTGATGTATGTTGTGAAACGGTCTGTTTATACTTATTGGGGAAAGAGGCGTCCTGCCATTTCCATGGCAACACGTCAATAGCTGAGGCGCAGCGATTGTTGACACGAGACGTGCTTGAAATGGGCAGTACGCGTCTGCTGATGTCAGGCTCAGGGGCGGGGGATTTGATTTAGTGCCGCAAAGGCAGGTGAGCCAGGTCGATGCGGCGAAATGATAGGATTATCACAAAATGGAGGCTGATTTCGAGTGCGATAATGGGCGAAAAGTCGGGTAAGGTCCATAGGAAAGTTTCCTACGATCTACCGATTTATGCTTACAAACACATGGCCGACCCGTAGGGACAATAAAAAAAAGTCCCGGAACTATCCTTTAAGCTGAACAACAATCTGGGTACCATCAGCATAGGCGCAGCAGTGAAAGCTGTGGGAGTGGATGAGACTATCCGGAGGCTGAATGTAGACGTTAAATAGAATCGGAGACAAGGCGGACCCCTGAGGAACACCACACGTGAGAGCTTCAGAGCAAGAACAGAAAGGAGCAAGAGAAAGAGTTTGGGTTCTGTCAGACAGAAAAGATGAGAACCAGGTGAAAACCGGGACTGAGAGACCTGCCGTGGATAGGCAGTCCAATAAGGTGGAGTGATCGACAGTGGCGAAGGCAGCTGACAGATCTAACAGAATCAAGCAGCCAACCAGCCAACTCCACCTTGGTCCGCCATTCGTGTCAGGTCATCCACAGTAGACAAAAGGACACTCTCAGTACCACATACAAACTGGCTGCAACATGCCCATGTTTTCTTCTGCCTCATGCATTCATATTTCAAGAGTGTTCTCTCCAGTTAGCAAGAATTGGTGTTTCTAGCAGCATCTCACACAATTCTGTGGTACACATTGACTCAATTTAATTTCACAATGCAAAAACTGGGTCCAATATAATGAGACCCTAAGAAATAGCGTCTTCAAAAACAGAAATTCGTTTTTTCACTTGGCATTTAATCGCCTTTATTTAAGGCGTAAAATGGATCTTTATTCATTTTTCCCATCAACATCTCGTTAGAAGCAAACAAAAGGAAGGACAAATACAGGTCCATGCCCAAAGTGTACATTTCCTCAAGTAAGATGGTCACATTGTGTTCCCGGCATCATGACGCAATCGCGCAAACCTGACGCGATTGCGTTGTCACGCTGCTACATAAGGCGGACATTTTTGTTTCCTTGTGGCAAAATCGCACCGAGGAACCTCAAATCGAGGGGAAACCCTTTCTAACTCAATCGGTAAGCCAGAGTTAATTATTTATAGTAAGTGTTTTTTTTCTTTGCATCATTATGCTGAATCTATTTAGTATGATACAAAATAGGATAACAGCCCAACTTTAAAATCACAGGCATTTCGCAAATTCGAGAGCACGGTCTGAAGAATTTAGCATATTTTTAATTTAAGTGGAATCTAATGTAGTGGAAATTGGAAACACTTTATCAAACAAGAGAAGGATCAAAAGCATCATTTCAGTGGGCCTCATTACAAGTTTGCCGGTCCCGGAACTACGGTACCGGTAAGCTTGCCGGTACCGTAGTTCCCGGACCGGCAAACTACGAGTTGTGCTCGCGGGTGCCTTTTTGCCCGCCAGGTAAGACCTGGCGGGCAGAAAGGCACCCACGAGCACTGCATATCGGATGCACCGGCATCGTCATAAATGGTGCTGGTGCATCCGACCTCCCCATTCCCACTGAGCCCTATGTGGCTCAAATGGGTATGGGGAGTAATGGATTCCGGCCCCTGGCAATGGGGACATACAAGGATCTCCAAGGTCGGAATGGCCCTGTACGTTGCCATTGCTAGGGGCCGGAAAAAATGCAACTCCGCCGGCAGCCGTGCCTGTGCGACAGGCACGACTACCTCCAAGGTTGTAATGAGGCCCAATTTATTTATAAATCGTGTTTGGAATTTGTTTTTCTTAAGAAATTTAAGTACACGCAGAATTGTGTCAGGAAAAGTTGTAAATGTTTTGAAATAAACAGAATGCGACCCAAAATAAGTTTAACTAAAATGTTCACCCAGAGCTGTTATTTCATCCTGATGAACCGCCTGACATAAGATGGCGAAACACGTGTTGAGGAAGTGAAATGATCAATGAATGGCCATGTAAACAAGGCATTGATAAAGGAACTCGCTCATACAGCAAAAATTAAAGAATTTTGTATCTTGACGCAAATGATGGATTCCATTTTTTCATTATTTAGCTCTTCATACATTGGGCAGCCTCAATGTCAGTGAATCCATTTTTGCAGACCATCAACGCATTTCTCATTAATTTGCATTTCAAATATCAGAAAACAATCAGGACTCGCCATCGGTTGCTAAAAGGCAGTGGGCCTCATTACGACTCAGGCGGTAAGGGGTTTACGCCGGCGTAAACAGCGCCGACCCTTACCGCCTGAGTACGAGGTCCCTTAGCGCCATGGAGGTTTTAACACCTGCTTTTAGCAGGTGTTAAAATCCATGGCGCTAAGGGACCATGGAGTTAATTACGCCACCGTAATTTACGGTGGCGTAATTAACGCCTTCCCCACTCCCATTATGCCCTATGGGGCAAAAATGGGAATGGGGAAGGGTAAATGGGGATTGGGGACTTACCGCCCCGCCAACCTCAGAATGGGGCGGTAAGTCCGCCAACCACCATGGCGTAAACGTAGTTTACGCCATGGTGGTAAAGTCACGGCCCAGGCGGTAACTTACCGCCTGGGTCGTGACTTTTTATCCCACTCTCAGTACCATGGCCAGGGCCAGGCCTAAACCCAGACTAAAATCAATCAAAGAAAAGAGAATTTTCAACAAAAGAACTCAATAACAGGAAAATGAGAGACTCCATATGTTGTAAAATACGCCAGAAGAGCGAGAGAAGGGAAATTGGCTGGGATTCTGGGGTCCGGGAACCTTTTTTTTAATGGTGGTACTACTAGCGCTTGTTTTAAGGCAGTCAGAATCAAACTTTCAGCACACAAAATGTTTCACCTAAACTTTTTTCATCAAATATTTTCTAACGAAAAAATTTACACCAAATGCATTTTCTTTTTACATTTTTTGGGGGGGGGGCTCGCCCCTTCCCCAGTTTAGCAACCTTAAAAACCCACCCCAAACATTTTGCAAACAAAATTAACCCTTTACACAACCCAAAAATATATTCGGTGAACATTTAAGATGGAGGTCTTTCAAATTCATGTTGAACCAGGTCTCCGATGGACGTTGACGACTCTTTATAATACAGAGTGGAGCCAGACAGCCAGACAGTCTGCAGTAACAGCAAAAGCTTGAACTTGCGAAGAAAAATGTGTAGACTGAATTGAGCCACAGTAATTCATGATGAAGGACACAATCTTAGTCTTAAACACCAAATGCCATTTACGTTTAAATACAGGTGGTGCTGTAAACACAACCAGAACCGACTGAGATTTGATACAAAATGGTATAGCCATTTGGTCCGACCAGGTAATCGGAAGTGCAGAAAAGACTTTTACCAGTGACGGAGAAGCCAAAATCAGGTCCAGTGTGTTACCCAGACAATGAGTAGGTCCACAAACTATTTGCACAAGATCCAAGTCATACAATGCATTAAGAAATTGGGTGGAGGAATCAGAGGAAGAACTAGACATAAGTTAATATCACCAACTATAACCAAATTATTACATTTTGTTTAAAGTTCAGCAATACGTTCCAGAAATGAGTCACAAACAAAACACAGAATCTGCACCAGGAGGACCATGCCTGTTAAAATATGTATTACAAAAGAAGCAGAGACTACAAATTAAGTCAGCAATGCTTCCATGTGTGTACAATAGATAAATGGAAGTACCATTAAAGTAAGCTGAGAATTAAAGATCAGTGCTACCCCAGCACACGGATGTGGGGAAGTACGATCTAACTGAATAATATTATAGTGAGAAGGGAGAGCTTGTTTAAGCTTGGGGCCAGATGTCTCTCTAAACAAAGTTTTAGTTATGCAAATAATATTAGGCGCGTACTGAGTAAGACATTCAAAGCCTGGCATAGAGAGGGCACCCAGTGAGCATGCATTTACAAGAAAACATTTACAAACATAATTTATAGGTTTAGAGATAGATAGACTAAAAGGTTTGGTACACCACAAACGTTGAGGGAAAGCAGTATCAGATGGAGCAAGCTGTAATGGCATATCCTGTGTCAGGAAAGTATCAGCCAATGAAATATCTGTCCTAGAAAGATCTTCTAACCAGGGCTCGCCCTGCGCACGGACAAGCACAGTCGGGCTGGATTTTGATGCGACTTCAGAGCTTGAGGCTCGTATCTGCTGCGCTCGTCCGGTGCACTTCCGGGTAAGCGACCGTACTTTATACACATGGTATCAGCCTAGCCTATCCCCTCCCGCTGCTCTCAATGGAGAGAGAGGACAGACCGCACAGCGTGTCTCATCCAAAGGGCAGGAAAAACAAGCCGCTTGATGGAAGCCAGGCACCTTCCCACCACATACAGCGGTATACAAGGAACGAAAATGTGCAAATTAGCTTAATCAAATAAACACATAAGAAATAATAATATAACATTTTTTGAAAAAATAATCAGCGTCCAGTCATCTGCCCGCTCGCTAGTCGAGCTGAAAGGAAAATAACTATAAAATACGAATACTAAAACAAGTCACCCAAGGGAAAACAAAACAAATAATCAGAAATTGAGTGCAAGTAGCTAGCGGCTAGACGGACGGACTGGGCTGGGACCAATAAACTGCCATCCCATATGGATAAAGGCAGCACCTGTATAGGGTCCATCCAATCAGCAGCGCGGGTGTTTACTGTATGTTGTTGCGTCACTATGACTGTGTAGTTTCTACTTGTGCCTCTTTTTGGCAGAACGTTCTTAGCACTAGAGTTCTTTGCTGTTGCTCTCATCTGCGTGTGAGATTAAACTTGTTATCCTCACAAGGTCGGCTTGGGCCTTTTTTCCCTAGCGGGTTGCATTCTCTCTCGTGTGAGCGTTCAGGGGCGTGCCTTCATTTGCCTTAATGCCAGTTAAAAAAAATACATGCCGCAGTAAGAAAGCATGTCCCTGGTGGCTACCTGTGATCTGCAGTTCACAGGTTCAAATCCTGTCAAGGCCAACTCAGCCTTTCATCCTTCTGAGGTCGATAAATGAGTACCAACTTTGGTTCGGTGATAATTTTATATAAATATGTTCTCTTTACAGTGCTTTGGCGAAAGCGATACAATAATAAGTCATCATTACACAAATCCCCCCATATAACAACACTCATCCTGTTGCAATTGCCCCCTAACACCAGTAATAAATGGCATACAAAGTAAGAAAGCAATGCCTTGCGGCCTGCACAAATGCCCCCCCACCCCCAGCCTATGTAAGAACACTTATGTTGCCATTGACCATAACACCAGTAAAACAATGCCGTGCCATAGTAAGGAAACGTGTTCTCCTCCATGTTAGAACACTCATCAGGTCGGCTTTGTTTTGTCCTTAATATGAGGACAAAATACAATCCCACAGTAGGACACAGTCGGACCCATTGCCGTACCCTCCCCCCCACTCCAACTTCTCCTTCGCATAATAATACTCAAGCTGGCTTTGCTTTGCCAGAAAATGCCAGTAAAACATGCCATGCTACTGGCAAAGAATGTTCACCAGAACATTCACACTGCATTCTCATTCACACTGCATTCATTCATATGCAGGCACTTAGACACCCCGTCGCATACAGACATACACCCACTTATACACTGCCTCATATGCATGCACACATGCGCGCATACAATCAAACAAACAAAAACATGCATTTTTCTCAGCTGTTTTCATCTGGACCCGCTCAGGCCCTGCCCTGTGTATGCTTCTGCATTTCACAGGCTAATTACTTACACAAAGGAAAGTTAATCATTGGAGACATGGGCCCACTAAAAGCTGAGCCCAGCACAGCGGCAGTGCCAGGGCAGAAGTAACACACTAGATCCGGATATGGATGCCACTCTGGCCACATTTTTATTAACACATTAAATCATCAGCAAATTACACACCACAAGAAGCATCATATTCAAACTGACAGGTGGTCCAGTCAGACTATGGCCCTTACTATAAGGTTGGCGGAATGGGTTTACCGGCACCGGTAAAGGTGCCGGTAAACCCGTTCCGCCCTATTACGAGGTCTCCTTGCGGGACCCGCAATGGGCGCCTGGAAAAACGAGGCATCCTTACCAGGTCCCGCGAGGGGACCAGGGTGCTAACAACGGGCCCGTCATTAACGGGCCCGTTGTTAGCTCCATCCCCATTCCCATTGAGCCCTATGGGGGCTCGAATGGGAATGGGGATGGACCGGGTCCGGGTTCCTCGGACGGGGAATTACCGGGTCTGCCAAGTTTGTGATGGCCCGGTAATTCCTCATTCGAGGAACCCGGGCCCGGATTGCGGTATAGAGGCAACCATGCCGCTAAAAGCGGTATGGTTACCTCCAACCTTCTAATGAGGCCCTATGACTCTCTGACCCCCAGGGCCGTACATGGTGGTGAGGCCCCACCCCCAGGAATTCTAAAATCATGGTGGGTGGGATGGTAAAGGTAGAATGCAGGGCTGCAGCTGGTCTGGATGACACGGGTACAGGGAGCGGAATCACGGCGGTGCAAACCTCCTGAGGTGAGGCAGAGACAGGGACTCATTACGAGTATGGAGGTAGCCATGGTGCTATTAGCGCCATGGCTGCTTCCATACCGGGCTCCTTTACCGGGTTCCTTCAATGAGGAATAACCGGGTCATTTCAACATTGGTGGACCCGGTAATTCCTCCTTGCAGGAACCATTCCCCATTCCCATTTGAGCCCCCTTAGGGCTCAATGGGAATGGGGAGGGAGATAATAACGGGCACGTAAATAATGGCCCGTTTTTAGCTCCCTGTTCCCCTCGTGGGACCCAGAAGGGACGTCTGGTTTTACCAAACGTCTGTTCCGAGTCCCGCAAAGGGAACCTCGTAATAGGCGCTTCCGTACCGGCACCCTTCATTACGGGAGCGCCAGGGTCGTAATGAGGCCCAATGTTTCTTCCCACTCCGGCCTCCCTTCATGGGGGATCTTTGCGCCGCTGCACCCCCCGCTGCGAGGCCAAAGTCAGTGAAGTCCACCTGACCTCCTGCCGTGACACCAGTTCCAGCTGCCACTTCTGCCCATTGGCCTCCCCCCGGCCCTCTCAACCCAGCAACCCAGCGATAGGTGGGACTTTTGCCTTCGTGGGCTCAGCACGGGGCCGTGCCACAGCAGAAGTAAGACACCAGACCCGGGAATGGATGCCACTCTCGTCACATTTTTATTAACACACTGGCCCAAAACTGCCTGCCCCCTATTGGCTGTTCTAACATTATGAGGGGTGGCACCCTGTGCCCTCCCCTAAACACTATTTCAGCTCCGGAGTCCCCTGCAAGGGGATCTTAGTGCCCACATTGTCCTCCCCCACCTGCCACAGGGGCACAGAATCACAGTTCGTGACACCCACCCCTGTCTAAATGTCCAGACGTTCGGAAGCAACAGCTTGGTCCCAGAATGGGACAAATGATAGGGTATTCTCCACGACCCAAAGACACCCATGGCATGCAGCTAACCGAGCCAGTTCATTGTTTAACTTTCGAGCAGAAATGTTCAACGGGCACGCAGGCCCTGGTCACCCCCGGGCCAGCAGGGCCCCCGGGCAGAAACCTCCAAACCAAGAAAAGAGGGACAATAGGTCTTGAAGCAAGCACCTTCTACCCAATGGTGCTAGGCTGTTGCCACCCACGTACGTGTAAGATAACCATATCGGGGCTCGGCAGCCCTCTCTTCCTGCATTGAGACTTCACCACAGCGCGTGCCTGGCCTACCTGCATGCCCCCCAAACCAATCCAATCAATGTCAAAGGCTGCCATGTCCGACAGCAGCCTAGGGCAATCAACGGATAAACGAGTGACCAACTACCCAGGCCACCGGACCCACCATCCGTCCCTACGCAAATAACAGAAACCAGAGTATGTTACACATGTTACAAGGGTACCACCGGGGGAGATCTCTCCCCGCACAGCAGGTCAACTACATGACAATAACCTACCCCCCTAGTCCCCGTTTATGAGACGCAACTCTTCAGCATAACAAGTGCTGCCGGATGTAGCCCTTGTAAGCACTGGACTTCCAGCGCCTGATTTCCTTGATCTGTTTTTTCCCAAAGCCATAAACTGTGGCCGTGATGGCTGTGACAATTCAAAAGGAATGAGGTGCAAACTCCAGCCCCCGAACCCAACTCCCTGCAAAGACCTCTTGAAGACCCTCCTGAACTGAAACTTTGATAGACACGAGCCATCCTGATGCAGAAAAAGAGGGCCACCTTGTTCTCCCATGCGGAGCCTAATAGCCCTCAGTAACCGTACCAGACAAATCTCAGCCCTCCAGTGGAGTGTGACTGTGACCCTAGTCCCCTTGTCTTCCTGATCTGTCTTGGACCTCCTTGGCCACAGGTGGGCCCATTTCTCACCTTCAAAAGATAAACCGCCCCTTGACAACCTCCCACGCCCAGTCCGATGTAGAAGAACCCAATATCTCGCAGATCCGAAAAGCCCCAAAGAATGCTGTGGAGAAGGCAGCCCTGAATAAGGATATCTGCCAGTCATCCCTACATATCTCCCTCAATTCATTCATGATAGAGGCCAATTTCTCCGGGTCTAAAGGACGTCTGGTGTCCCCCGTGACTCCTCCACCCTCTTCCAACCCGACAAAGCCTTCTTCACAGCGAAGTCGGCGGAGGGGGTCGCCCTCCGTTGCAAACCTGTGATGGGCCATCTTTGTTTGGGCCATCCTTACAAATACCCCTTGCGCTCGCGGGTGCCCTAAGAACAAGATCACTGCATTCCATTGGAATATGCCAAGTATGCCCTGAGCCCTGCAGAATTCTCTGAACTCCCTGACACACTTCTCATATGCCCCCCTAGTCTTGCTTGTCACAGAAGCCTCAACCAGAGAGGCTAGCACCAGGCACCAAGCCCCCTGAGTGTTTTCGCGAAAGGGCATCATCGCTAGGTCTGCCATCGGTAGGTACTTATGGAATTCCTGCAGTTTAAAACGGGACAAAGCATCAGCCGTGTTCTTATCAATTGCAGGTACGTGTTTAGCCTGAAAGTGCAGAATTCGACACAGACATAGCAACGCCAACTTCTTCAACAACCTAAACACCATCGGGCATGCTGCCCTTTGATTATTAATGGAACAGGCCATCGGCGTGCTATCTGACCAAAACAGCAGACCGCTATCCTTCAAATCCTCCCTCCAAATGGTCAGTGCCACCACTATTGGGAACAATTCCGTTTCTGGTCAGCCCGCTGTCAACCCAGCAGGGAGGCAACTGCTGACCGCACCGCTTGTTACCCAAGATGGCCCCAATACCCACACTTCCCGCGGCATCAGTGTACATACCCAATTGCTCACTGCTCTCCACCACTGTAGGTCATACACATACCCCGTTAAATTGTGCCAGGAAGCTATCTCAACCACCGGGTCTTGCTTAACCTCTGCCGACAACCTTGTGTGATGATGAGCCTTGGTCACCCCGGACAAAGCCCCAGCAATGGCGCGTGAGAAGGGCCTCCCCATCAGCATTATCCATAGGGAAAAATTAAGCAGGCCTACCAGGCTCTGTAGTTGCCCTAACGTCGCCTTCTTAGCCCACAAACAGGCTGCCGCCACCACCCTGAAGTCACAGAGCCTGTCCACAGGGAGCCGGCACCCCCCGCTCACTATCAATTTAAATCCCTAGAAAACAGATAGATGTTGTGCGTCCCTCTGTCTTCTCTGCTGCAAAGGAGGACCCCCCCAAACCCTGTGCCACCTTCTGACATGCCTGTAGTGCCCTCCCGCCCTGGTCTGTGCCATGCTTTCCCATGAACAGAAAATCATCCAAGTAATGACACATTTTTGCCCCGTTACACTCCTTCTTTGTTGACCACTCCAAGAACGTGCTAAATGTCTCAAAAATAAGAGTAGTAGATAGAACACCCCATGGGCATGCCTCTGTCGAAGTAAAATTCCCCTCCCACCTGAAAACCCAACAAATCATAGTCCCTGGGGTGTACTGGGAGTAAGCGGAAGGCAGATTCAATGGCAGATTTTGCCACCAGTGCCCCTCTGCCCAACTGCCGCACTCGAATTATAACAAGGAAGTCCCTACTGCTGTAAACTAAAGTTGCAATGATTCTTATAAGTAGTTATGTTTTAAAGAATGTACCGAAACTGGTATCATATATTTTTTTGGAGTTCTCTGGAAAAAAGGAGGGCAAGTTTGTAAAAGAAGTTTTTGATGTTTATTTCACAAAGAGAAATTTGAATAGACTGTAAGTCAATGTTTTATCAACAATAACATGAAAAACATGGTACAAAAAACAAATAGCTGCAATAATAAGTGGTTTCAAAGTTTGGAAAAAGCACACAAAAGTACAATTATTGATTTGTTTGGTTTTGAAGAAAGAACCAACAGAAAAAGCAATTGTTAGTTTTAATTGCAAAAGAAATGGGGAATACTCGTGGAAACTAGATACATGGACTGCAAATAGTGAGAAAATGGCCTTATTGTAAGCCAACCAATTGAGTTTTTTGACATTTCCTTTTCTGAAAGCAGTCAAGTCCAAATTTGCTCTGTTTCCTGTATTCCATTGACAGGCAGACCTGAAGTTGTAAACTTCTTTTACAAATGTGCCCTCCTTGTTTCCAGAGAACTCCAAATAATTATATGATACCAGTTTCGGTACATTCTTTAAAACATAACTACTTATAAGAATCATTGCAACTTTAGTTTACAGCAGTAGGGACTTCCTTGTTATAATTGGATTTCCAGTCCCTTCCCTCACTGCTTCTGGGACAAATCCCCCCCCCCTTTTTTGTATTTTCAACTGCCGCACTCGTGCAACTGCGCCATCAAAAGAAACATATCTCACGGGACACAAATCCTCGTGAATTACGTCATTCACTGAAGCCCCCTTTGGGAATGATAATTGAGAATGAAACACCCTTCTTGGGGACAGTGCGCAATGGGGAGCACACAAACTTCGGGAGGGGAAGGAAAGGGGCCAACCACACTACCTAGGTTCACTTCCTGTTCCACTTTACTTAATAATGCTCCTGGCTGAACTTTGGCTGATCCCTGGCACACGCAACAGGATCACGGCGGCGCAAACCTCTTCAGGTGAGTCAGAGACAATGTTTCCTTCCCACTCTGGCCTCCCTTTATGGGGGATTTTCATGCTGCCGTGCCTCCAGCCGTGACACCAGCTGCTGCCCTCCAGTGCCAGCCGCCACTTCTGTCCAGCAGCCACCCCTACGCCCCGTCGGGATGCCCCCAACCCGGCATCCCCGCGATAGTCAGGTCTTTTGCCTTGGTTAGCTTCCAGATAGGGGGTATATTGATATCATCTCTGGGCAGGCTTATGTCCTCTGCACGTTTGCTGAGGCCACAGTCACATTAACAACCATTTTCTCACCTGGGAGAGTGGTGTATTTACTTGCTTTTAAAGTTTAAAAGTCCATTTAAATGTAATTAAATGTACAGCTCTCTGAGGGGAGAAATGTGACAGCCTCTTGCCGTTTGCGCCTGCGCTGGTGCCTCAAAGTGGGAGGTCTTTACTACGCAGGAACACCACAAAGGTTTTCTGACAAATTGGGTCTGTTCTATTGGAGACTGTTGCAAGCTCTGGGTAGAGGCATGGTACAACTCACTTGGGACCTCTTGGATCCTTAGCGCCATTCTGGGAGTAGCCACAGTAGGGGTGACTGTCGGACCACTCCTAAGTCTCTGTTGCCCCACTCCCTCTCTTCGAGGCCTCAGAGTCCTTCTCGTTTCTCCCGTTCACTTCTTTAATTGGGTGCTGCACCTCTCTCAGGCTCAGGCACGGCGCAGCTCACTCGGGACCTCTGTGACCGCCATTGTGGGTGGGACCAACACATTACCCGGCAGTGGTCAAGGGGATTACCACCGAGTCTATGTACCAGAGAGAGAAACAGCGATCGGATAATGCAAAGCTTCCAGCTCATGTGCAACCCATTACTACTGGCAAGCTCCGCTGGGGATAGCATTGAGCTCAGCAGAGACATATTCAGCTTCCTTGCAAGTGTAGGTTACCTACTTGCAAGCTCTGCTGGGCATAGCATTGACGTTGAGCTCAGCACAGGCACATTCAGCTTACTCACTGGTGTAGGTTACCTACTCACAAACTCTGCTGGAGATAGCATCAGCGTTGAGCTCAGCACGGACACATTCAGATTCCTCGTCAGCGTAGGTTACTGGCAACCTGTGCTCGGTATAGCATTGACGTTGAGCTCAGAACAGACACATAAAGCTTCGGTGGTGAAGGTTACCTACTGGCAAGCTCTGCTGGGTATAGCATTGACGTTGAGCTCAGAACAGACACATAAAGCTTCGGTGGTGAAGGTTACCTACTGGCAAGCTCTGCTGGGTATAGCATTGACGTTGAGCTCAGAACAGACACATAAAGCTTCGGTGGTGAAGGTTACCTACTGGCAAGCTCTGCTGGGTATAGCATTGACGTTTAGCTCAGAACAGACATATAAAGCTTCGGTGGTGAAGGTTACCTACTGGCAAGCTCTGCTGGGTATAGCATTGACGTTGAGCTCAGAACAGACACATAAAGCTTCGGTGGTGAAGGTTACCTACTGGCAAGCTCTGCTGGGTATAGCATTGACGTTGAGCTCAGAACAGACACATAAAGCTTCGGTGGTGTAGGCTACCTACTTGCAAGCTCTGCTGTGTATAGCATTGACGTTGAGCTCAGAACAGACACATAAAGCTTCGGTGGTGAAGGTTACCTACTGGCAAGCTCTGCTGGGTATAGCATTGACGTTTAGCTCAGAACAGACATATATAGCTTCGGTGGTGAAGGTTACCTACTGGCAAGCTCTGCTGGGTATAGCATTGACGTTGAGCTCAGAACAGACACATAAAGCTTCGGTGGTGAAGGTTACCTACTGGCAAGCTCTGCTGGGTATAGCATTGACGTTGAGCTCAGAACAGACACATAAAGCTTCGGTGGTGAAGGTTACCTACTGGCAAGCTCTGCTGGGTATAGCATTGACGTTGAGCTCAGAACAGACACATAAAGCTTCGGTGGTGAAGGTTACCTACTGGCAAGCTCTGCTGGGTATAGCATTGACGTTTAGCTCAGAACAGACATATATAGCTTCGGTGGTGAAGGTTACCTACTGGCAAGCTCTGCTGGGTATAGCATTGACGTTGAGCTCAGAACAGACACATAAAGCTTCGGTGGTGAAGGTTACCTACTGGCAAGCTCTGCTGGGTATAGCATTGACGTTGAGCTCAGAACAGACACATAAAGCTTCAGTGGTGAAGGTTACCTACTGGCAAGCTCTGCTGGGAATAGCATTGACGTTTAGCTCAGA
Organism: Ambystoma mexicanum; assembly: GCF_040938575.1. Taxonomy (NCBI): domain Eukaryota; kingdom Metazoa; phylum Chordata; class Amphibia; order Caudata; family Ambystomatidae; genus Ambystoma; species Ambystoma mexicanum. Next base: position 1,465,423,616 of record NC_090931.1, on the reverse strand, counting down.
ACAGACATATAAAGCTTTGGTGGTGTAGGCTACCTACTTGCAAGCTCTGCTGGGTATAGCATTGACGTTGAGCTCAGAACAGACATATAAAGCTTCGGTGGTGTAGGCTACCTACTTGCAAGCTCTGCTGGGTATAGCATTGACGTTGAGCTCAGAACAGACACATAAAGCTTCGGTGGTGAAGGTTACCTACTGGCAAGCTCTGCTGGGTATAGCATTAACATGCATGGAGCACAGACACATTTGGCTTTCTCGCCGGCGTAGGTTACCTTGAGTGGTCTGGAAACTTGTACCTGAGTTGAATGAGGGAAGAGATCTAGAGTATAGAGACAGTACCTGAGATCGGACACAGGAGACAGAAGACCAAGGGGGGACGGTGGAGATAGTGTACATGTGGAGGAGATAGTAGCGGGACGAGGAGAAGAGTATTTGAGAGGGGTGGAGGAGAAAGGGTGCCTGAAGGAACAGAAGAGTTATAATGCAGCCTTTTTTTGGAAAACATCTTTGATAAAAGTGTGATCTGTCTGAAAATTAAACTGGCAATTTGTAGTATTAAACATTGTAAAAAGTGGATAATTTCACTGAAATTAACAATACTGCACAGAACGAAAAGCCTTGCTTCTCTCCAGATGAAGTGTCACTCAATGTGTCCAATGTACGACATGAATATGTCACAGATACACAAGCTGAGAACATGGCAGTGCTGCTCATGCAAAATTGCGACAGACATTTGCAGTGACGTCTGATAACTGATGCTACTGAGAAGGGTTCGCCCAATACTACAAACAAACCCATTTGGGTCTCACTGGGATCCTATTATTGTGTCGAAAGCAACATTCTGCCCTTGAAGGGTATGTGGGTTCTTCCTAATCCTGCGGCAGGTGGATCACCCCGGCTCCACACAAGTTCCACCTGCTCCCATTGAAGCCTAACCTCAAATGTAAGAGATGCTGCACCCATTACTGCAAAACTGTAATGCAATCGTTCAGCCCGAATGATATGAATAGCATGTTGGCCAGAAGCAAATTGCATCATGTAACAAACATTGCGAACCATGAAACCTGAATGTGACCATTGGGAGTCCATTTTGTAATTGCCTGCCATTTCCTTCACTACGCTTTTGCAAATATATTCTGTGCTTTAGGCCTACACACGGTGCAAGGCCACAGCTTGAACTTGGAATGCTAACGTAGGCAGGAATGTGAAACCCTGCAGAAATACTTTGTTTTTCTTATTCTGTGAAGCCTTGAAGCTGTACATAAGCATCGACTAATCAGCAAGCCAGGTGCCAGCTTGTCTTGCAAACACTTGCAAAAAAGATGGTATTTTCTCTGCTTCAGAACCATCTGACCCTTAGCCCATGAGCCCAGCAAATAGATAACATTAGTTGGAATGTCTCCCTGCTAGAACATGATATCCTTCCCCGTGTTCCCCAAAACAGTAAGCTGTCTCTGCAGCCTCGGCTAGAAATACCAAATGTTTAGACTGAATGAAGTTACGTGCATAACTGTCAATTACTGAACCCTAGCTTGTATGTCATATATATGGGCGGACCGAATAATGCTGTACAATGATGATGTGTTATGTATATATATTACTGCTTTACCGATGCTCTCTCTCTCTTCTCTCACGGTGTTTGTGAACACACATCGTGAGGTGTTGAGACCCGGTCGGCCGACTGAAATACTCTGAAAATAAACCAGACTTGTTTGGGAAACGAACCTCATGACTGGCGTGTCATTAGTATATGGTTATTGTCCCTTTATTCCATATATGGTCTTACATTACATAGCCTTCAGTGCTAAAGAATTAGAGTATCTATGGAAGCCTGGGCTCTTGTCCCGGTTGTGACTGCCAGCCAGTAGGTCAGTATATTCAGCCCCCACCTTAGAGCCATATAGAGCAGTCTCTCTGTGAAGAAAGCCATGAAAACTACCCTCCTGGCAGAAGCATTTAACACCCACAATTCCTCAGCTGTGACTAACTGAGGCCTTATCCCAGATGGTATCGGGCTCGTGTAGTAGCTCACAGCACAAAGCAATGCCTGCCATGGTCCAACTCAACCATCCCCTGACAGAACAAACCAAGGGTGCCGAATATGCGGGTGCTCCGGAGCCCGGGCCATCCGCCCACCCCCCAAGAGCTGCCATCTGCATCCCGGGAAAGGCCATCTGCATAAGAGTTCCTATACTTTCAATGGGACTTTATTTTCGGAGGCATGGGCACCCACGAGAAAACCAGAAGTCAGTGCTCCTGGAACAAACAGTACCTCTGTTCCCTAAAAGGAGAGGCACACGCATGCGGTATAAAGATTCAACGAATCATCAGCACTGAGAACTGGCAGTAAGATTAAAGACATATATATAAAATCAACAAAATACTTAAATAAATGTTTGCTCATAAACATACATGTTGACCCGGTCTAGTCATGCCATGTCCTACGTTGCACATGGTTCTCCATGATTCATGGCAGCAAGTGCTGTGAATAGTGTGAGAGACCTGAAGGTGTCTCCCTAGCTAGTCCCAGGGATCTGTCATCCAGGTGGCCGGAACACAGCCATTGCTAATGGATCCAGTTCCTGGGGGTGGACCAGGGAGGGAGGATCACCTGGTTGGGGGGTCCTCAGGGAGTGGAAGTGGGACACCGGTGTGTGAGACGCTGTATCCCCAGTCTTATACTACCTTATCCCCATCCTACCACGTAGGACATTCAATATCACTCCCTCCAACCCCCCTTTTCCGACATAAACACTTTCGGACAACACACCAGAGAACGGACTAACACCAGAGCCATTTACCTGACATTTCCCAGTATAAGGGTCAGGCAAAGTCAGGAAATTGATCAGAATCACACACACCTGACAGCCATTTCCCTTCCCCACAGGGATAAAAGGTGGAGCAAGAGAGCACAGCAAAGCAGACCGCACTAGACAGCTATCCAGACCCAGCAATTCAAAAAGAGGAGAAAGGCGGCGAATATCGAGAGGCTGACAATGGAGACCCAGAAAACCTCTGCAGAGCGAATAGTAAGACCGAGGACAATAGCCCAAGTGTGTTGCAGCAGATGTCAACGGTACACGGAGCGCATCGATGCTGATAAACGTGAGCGAGGGAAACTCCTGCTACTGCTACTGTGGTACCGGCTTTGACTCCAGTTACGAGGAAAGCCAAGCGGTTCATCACAGCAGGTGAGTTGAGGGGAGAACCGATAAGAGCCGGGCTGCAGTGAATGAATGTCGCAAAGTGGAAACTTGAACCAAGTTCAAAGAACTGTAAAAGTGTTGAGGGAAGTCAGCTGCAGAGGGAACCAGCACCACGTGTGTGCTAACTCAAGAGACTCTGGCTGATCCCCGCATGAATGAAACTACAAGTACAAGACGGCCGTAGGAGAGCTGCCAAGCTAGGTCAAAGTGGTCATACAGGAGGTCAAGCAAAATCCCTGTACAGTCGAAAGCTTTTTACGAACTGTGAGAAAGCAAGGGAAGGGAATCCCATGAACATATGTGAATGTGAAGTTGGCAAGAGTGAACCCGACTGAGGGATGCTGACGAGAAAGGGGCAAGTATAAAATCCCAAGAAACAGTGTGTTGACAAATGGGAACCTGGCTAAGGGCTGTCCACCATGAACTGTTTAAAAGGACATTGAGATTTGGGAAGGAAGGAAAAGCCATAGTGAACCCGGTGGAGGGGGGCAGAGAGTAAAGAGGGGTCAGCGCCCGGAAGAGGGGAAGCCAGGGGTGAAGAACCCACACCCAAAGTGAAAGCAGGAAACAAACTTTCATTTGTTGAAGGAACTTTTTGTTTTGTCATTTCAATACATCAGGCCCTCAAAGGCAAGAGACTTTCAAGTGAAACGAGACTTGGCCATCGAGGCACCTGGTAAACTGGAACAGAACTGTCGACTCGTGCTGCGGAGCTCGAGTGTGTTTTGTGCTCCAAGATCCCACCTTTCCCTGTGCTCAAAACGTGGGGAAGGGAGACCCAAGCTACCACATCCTGAAATATTATTTGAGAACACTTCTTTCTTCTCTTGAAAACCTTCTCAGACCCATTTTGTAGTAGTTGTAAGGTTTGGCAATAGGTTTCTTAGCATAGGCCCTTTTAATTTTGATATGACATCACTAGGACTGCCTTCTTTTCATTTGATGGTCGACGCTTGCTCCCATCTTAGATATAGGTTTAGTTTAGGCATTTTTCCACCCTGCAAGCATTGTTCAATAAACACCCTTGAATTGTGATCCCTTGTGTCTGTCTTTAGTGTTGCCACCATGAGTTCCTCACAATAGGCATGCGTAAAGCTGAGTTCTGCACAGCACACCATCTCATTTCTGGTGAAAGGATCGACACATGGTGCAGTCCAGCCAATGCTGATGCCATGCTGGACCCTTAGAAATACGTATGCAATCCCTTAGATGACGCAGCATGGCATCAAGATCCTTACTCGGGCAAGCTGCCTGGGGGATGCGATGGGCCAGGGCAACAGTCATTGAATATGTTATGTTATGTTATAATGGTATTTATTGGGGTTTGCACGAAAAGACCGAAAATAAGACCAAATGCACAACTAGTGTGCATTCGGTCTGGTTGAAAAGACTGAATCCCAAAATACCGAAAAAGGGGAGCGGTGGTTTGCATTGGTGTTCCCCACACCCCTAGTTCAGTATTATGGGCTTTGGGGGTAGCAGAGGTGTCCCCCGCATACATTACATGCGTGGCGGGGGACAACAAAACAAAAAAAGATTGAGCACAATTTTGTAATTCGATCTTTTGGTACTCGATTTTTTAATGTATATCTATTTATTTATTTGCATTTTTAAAGCGCTCACACAGCCTGCAGGCATCAAGGCACTGTTACAGGAATTGTTTTTTTTTTCAGTTGCGTAATTGTTTTTTTTTTCTTAGTTGCGTATTTATAAAGCGCTTAAATACACAGAGGTTTATAAGCGCAGACCTGGGGATCGAACCTGTGTGGCTTCATGTCATCATGCTTGCAAGGCAAACACGTTGCCATTGAGCTATCCTCCCGGGACGAGACCTAGCTTTGAGCGCAGACCTAGCTTTGAGAAGCAACGGAGCGCTTTACAGAAGTGTACAACAATACAGATACACAGCGGAGCGCTTCACAGATGTATACAGATGCAATATGTGGGGTGCTTGCCATGACTGAACCCCAGGACTTATTTCAGAGCACAGACACTTATTTTCACACATCCGTTTGGAATATGTTGTGTTTTGGCACATTTATCACACAATAAGCATCAACAGTGTTGATGGGCCAGCAGCCCCTGCATTCATGGATGGCTCCTTGTTATCCATCTGATTAGACACGCAGGTGCTGCTGGGCCATCCAATTTCATAGAGGTGACAGCGCTGGATGCTCATGCTGGCAGGGCCTGCACACTGCTCGAGTAAGCCTGCATGACAATGACACCGCTTATCTACTGTAATAACCAGCCACACTGCCGCAGCATGGTGGCTCACTTGGGCATGTGGTGCTGACAATCAGAGTGCAAGGGCAGCTAACTAGTCCAGTGAGAAGACGGGCACACACACACACACACACACACACACACACATGCATTTGTGACAGTGGTATGGCTGGCACAGGACATTCAGACCTCTAGATCTGCTACACCTCTGCATGCAGGGGCACTGAGCTGGCACATGCAGTACCTTAGTAAGCTGGGCAATGCCCCTTTTGTTTCTGGTACATACCCAGCATGGCAGGCAGGCCGCCAACTGTCTGAGTTTTAAAAACACACCAGCACTTGAATGCAATTGCCGTTGTCACCACTGCTATGTGTGTTGCAGTCGAGTACTCAGCACAGAGAGGAGGAAAACAAGGCTGCCCCCCACCAGCAGCACCACCAAAGGGGCAAGGGCAGAGAAAGGTCTACTGTCCAGGAGAAGTGCCTGTGCTGAGTGCCAACCCATACAAGAATGTCTTGCTGCAGTGTTTCAGAGGCAGGTTCATTTAGGCCATCAACATGTTCCACTTGGCACCTATTTGCCTCATTACGACCCTGGCGGTAAGTGAAAAACGATTGTGGTAAATGATTACCGCCATCGTTTTCCGCCAGGTCCGATCCTGACCCGTGACCGTTAACTACGATGCCATTAGCAGCATCGTAGTTAACGCTGCCGCTAACTGCTCCAAGGACGTGCGCACGCGACCTCCCACACCGTAATAACCGGCATGGCGGAAAGGCACGCGAATGCCGACCCAAGCGGACATGCACCTAACGCCATCACCCAGCCCGTTAAGTTCCTTACCGCCATGGCGCTAATTACGTCATCGCGAACCAACCGTAAATGGCCATGTAATGTGAATCCAGCTGCCACAGGTGCACAGGAACAGCACAGGTGGAGGCAATACAGACTCAGGAAGTACAAAAAGAGCACACCCCACCCCTTCCCACACCCAGTCACACTCCACAATGATACCAATAGGACTAGAAATGTTGGGTCTGGGAGACCTGATAGCAATGCAAGTGCTACTACAACAACAACAACAACAACAACAACAACAACAGACAGCACATAGGAGACGCAGGAGGAGAAGGAGGGCAAGGCAGGGCCAGCAAGCCCCACAAGCACAGCCAGTGCCACCACGCAGGCAGCCCCCAATCCCACGCATCAGAGCCAGTCCATTCAACCTCACTGCTGAGCAGATCCACACCCTGTACCGTTTGGACCGGGACACCATCACCGCCATAGTAGACATGACACACAACAACATCGTCAGCATGATAGAAACACCAACCGCCATTCCACCCCTACTGAAGGTAGTGTCTGTACTCCACTTCCTAGCCACAGGCACCTACCAGGACACAGTGGGGCACTTGCATGGCATTTCACAACCATTATTCTCACGTACGCTTATCCAAATGCTCGCTGCCCTCCTCAAGCACACAGACGACCACATCTCATTACCACGGACTGCCCAGGAGATTGCAAACACCAAAGTGGGTTTCCATGCACTAGCCGGCATACCTGGTTGCATTGGTGCCATCGACTGCACCCATGTGGAATTGGTGGTTCCACGTGCCATGGAGGTACCGCCCACGATACTGGCTACTCGGTGAGTCTAATGTCATGACCATGGGAATGTGAAGTGGGTAGGTGAACGACGTACCAATGCATACTCCACCTGGCTGAAAGGGGGGGGGAATGATGCATACTCCACCTAGCTGAAAGGGGGGGGGAGTGATCCATACTCCACCTGGCTGAAAGGGGGGGGGGTGATGCATACTCCACCTGTCTGAAAGGGGGGGAATGATACATACTCCACCTGCCTGTGAGTAGCAGAGATAACTGAGCCAGATCATATCCTAAAGCAACCCAAACTACACCCAACACCAGTAAACCCAATACCTGATGTATGCAGCCCTACCATGTGAATGAGGTTGTGTCCCAACCATGACACAACCATCTACAAGTGCATTGTACCAATTCAGACCACATTGACTTCAACGAAATGCACCTACATGCACATCAACAAACACCATCAACCGAAAGGCCTTTCCCCCATAACTGCGCACGAAGGAGGCACATGACGGACAGAAACATCAACACACCATTACACAGACAGCAAGGTTCCCAAAATGTCCCTATCAACATCAGTATTGCTCACTGGGGTCATGATGAGGCCGACAGCAATGTTGCAATGATGTGAGCATTGACATCACAGGACACGTGCCAGGCCCCTAAAACAAACAACATGAACGAACACAGTGGATGGGCACTCACAAGGCACTCGAGCCCTCTGCATACATTGGTTGATGGCATGCAAAACAGGCCATGAGAGCCATGAGCATAAACTGGTTGCATTGTGTGAATCAATTAGTGCATTTAGAAGTGGTTCAAAGTAATATTTGGATGCAAGCCATGGTGGCACATCATGTTCTGAATTAGACGTCATGACTGACACATGCATTCTCGCCCACATACAGGTGATGCAGGCTATCCCCTGAAGAGGTGGCTCCTTACACCAGTCCGGAACCCACAGAACCAGCACGAGGAGGACTTGAACCGTGCACATACACGTACCAGTGTTGTCATTGAGCAGGCATTCGGCCTATTGAAGGCACGGTTTCGCTGCCTCAGCAGGTCTGGTGGTGCACTCCTGTACCGCCATGAGAAGGTGGCAAAGATGGTCATGGCATGTGTCATGCTACACAATATGTGCGTCAGACGAAATGTGCCCCTGCCCCCTGACGCAGAAATGCAATCACCTGACGATGAGGATGAGGAGGGTGCAGATGGGGCCGCACCTCATGGAGGAGGCGATGCACAGGAGGGGCGTGAAATGCGTCAAGATATCATCAACCAATGCTTCTAGCACACACGGCTGGTGTGTATCACATGGAGACGGCACTTGGGGCACTGTGTGTCTCTGGGACATGCACACTGTTGACTGTACACCAATAAAGCACACATACGCAATGAAAATGTCCACACATGTGATTTGGGAAAAAGGAAAATGTGTATTTCAATTGTAAATTGTCATGCAACACCCCTCCCCCCTCCCCCTGAACACCCCAACACACCCCTCCCCCCTACCCCCTGAATACCCCAACACACCCCCTCCCCCTGAACACCCCAACATACCACCTCCCCCATGAACACCCCAACACACACCCTGTGAATGGCTAAAGATGCCTGTGACAGTGGGCACACGCTATTGCATGCCCCCTCTCCCGGCCCCCGGGGCACCCCTGCCTGTGGAGCGCAGGTTCCGTCCTGATCATCGGACAGGGCTGCTCTGGGCAGAACTTGCAGTGGAGGATGTCCCTGGCTGCTCACGGGCACACATGTCCTGAAGGGTGTGGGACAGCTCTGTGAGCACACGGCGCATGGCGACAAGTTCCCCGCAAATGTCCCTGGAGGTGGACTCCATTGCAGCCCTCAGGGTCTCCGTACTGCGCTCTATTTCGGCCCTTAGGGTCTCCGTAGATTGTTCTATGGCTGCCCTAGCCCCCCCACATTCCGCAGCATGCTCATTGAGGAGCGTGAACAGTTGTTGCTGACGTAAAACAATCTCCTCAAGGGAAAGTTCACTCTGCTGGGCCATGCCCATTCCAGATGGTATGGCGAAGGGGCTGCTCACCTCCTGCAGACTTTCTGCAGGGCATGGGGTGGGAGGCCAGTCCCCTTCTCCTGGATGCCCCTGTGTGGGCTCCTCCTGGGGGCTGCCCCGGTACAGACAGGGGGAATGAAGCTGCTCAGTGGGGCGTCCTACATCGGGCTCACCGGTGTCAGTGTCTGAGCATGCTGCTATGGCAGCAGTTTCCCCTATGCTGCTGCTCCCTGCAGAAACGGTGCCTTCAGTGGCCAAGATTGTGGGGACGTGTGGTGCTGCAGGTGCTGGCATGCTGCCTGCTGGGGTGCCTGTCGGGGAGCCGTCCTGTGTGCTGGCAGATGATTCTGCCTGCTGCGATGTCTTCCTCACTGCAGCTGAGGTGGAGGGTCTATGCATGGTGGTCCTGGCCCTCTTGGCTGCTTTTGAGGCAGGGGTGTCCTCATCCTCGTGGTTGGATTTGGAGCCTGTGGTGGGGCAAAGGAGGGATAGTGTTATTGATGGGTCTGCGGACATTGGAATGGCAATGATTCACCAGATTTTGGTTACTAGATGAAGCACATTTGAGGCAGGGGCATGCAGGTTGTCTCCTTTCTGTGTGGATGATGGATGGAGGTATGTGGGTGTCTGCAGTTAGGGTGTGCATGCTACATGTGTACAGGGTGGAGGTCGCATGTGGCTTTGGGCAGTGTCCAGCTGATGTGTTGCATTTACACTCTAGGGCAACATTGTGCTACACATTAATGGACGTCAGTGACTATAGCATGTCGTGATTTGGGGCACCTACCTTCATCGCCTGATGTCGGCGCTCCTCTTTCCATCCCTCCTACACCTTCGATGCTTTCCATGCCTATTGTGCTGGCACATATTTCCTCCCACGGTTGGAGTTTTATTGGGGAGTCAGCTCCTCCCCCGTTAGCCTGGGCCAGGTTGCGATTGGCAGAGATGATGCTTCGGACGCGGAGCCTCAAGTCATCCCACCGCTTCCTGCACTGCTGTGGGTTGCGGGGTACGGTCCCCACTGCGCTGACCCGCTGTGCCACCATGGCCCATATGGCTTTGTTTTTTGCAATCGCCGCCCTGGTCATTTCGGTGGAGAACACCACCGCCGCATTGTCCTGTAGTGTCTCCGCCAGCATGCTTAGTTCCTCACGGGAGAAGCGTTCCTGGCGCTGCTGATCGCATGCCTTCTTCACGACTTTGGGCATTTTTAGCTAAGTATTTGGGTGTGTGATGGGTTTGGATGGGTCTCGGGGTCAGATGTGGTATGGTTGGGGAGGATGGCAATGGATTGTGTTTTTAAAGATGGCCGCCGTGCTCTTTTCCATTCCGCCGCGATGACGCTACTTCCGCTTCTGCTTATTTCCGGGGACCGCTATTTGCGGTCACCGCTAATTGCGGTGACCGCTAAGATGGGTGGTGGTAGTGCACCTTGCGCAGCGTACGATGCCGGTAGGGGCCGTTTTGGGGTCTTTTACGCCATCGCGTTCTTGACATTACCGCCATGGCGTAATGCTCGTGCGCGATGGGTCGGAATGAGCCGCATTTTACGGCATCCGGCCATGGCGTAAACGTTAATTACGCCATGGCGGTAATGTTCGGTACTTACCGCCAGGGTCGTAATGAGGCCCATAGGGTCATAAGAAAGGGATCATGTGGATGATGAATTTAAAAAAGCAGTAAAACACCTGGTGGCTCACTCCAAGACACAACTAGTAGGTCATGTGGTGTTACTTGGTGTTTGTACATTGCGATCTGCTATGGGTATTGTACATATCACCCCCAATGAGTGGATGGGAGTTGCAGTTGCGACCCCACGTATGTGGGCACTGTGTCCCCTGCAGCAGTGCCAGTGGATGCAAGCACCAGTGGGCTGTGAGCTGCCTCCCCACATGAGACAGGCGTGTTGGCAAATATTTCTTTATTTTGTTACAGATTAAGCCCAGGGCACAGTGCTCTGGAAGGCGAGTCGGTAGCACCCGCAGGAACTATAGCAGGAGAAGGATTTCAGTATGTGCCATGCTGTTCAGCTCTAGGGTGTCCTGTTGTCTCGCACGATGCCCTGGGTGTTTGCCAGGTGGAGTGGACCAATGGGTTTATGTAGGTCATCGGGGTTCAAGCTGAGCTTGGTCACTTATCCTGTCTGTGGCAGAGAGGGGCAAGATGGCCAAAGGACAGGACAAAGAACCTAGTGGCGTGTCCATTTTGGAGCCAGGCCACCTAACCGTGCTAAACGTGGTAACCGCAGTTTACCTGGCAGAAAAGGGTTATAAATACACGAAAAGATAAGCTGCTACCAGCCCTGTCCAAGGCACATCTGCACTTCTCCTAAAAGATCCTTCGAAAGTAACTAGGGCCTTTAGAAATGACAGGAAGACCCAAGTGCACTGTACTGAAAGGTACTCTGTGCACTTGCAACATGTTGCAGAAAAGTAAGTTGCAACATTGACAAGGACTAAGGGAAACAAAGTCTCCCAGTACTGACTGTCTGTAAGGGCATGTCAGTTTCCCCATAACAAAGTGAGCAAAAAGCCCAGAGGAGTGCAGCAGGAGGCCTTGCTCCTCTGGAAAAGTCATACTATGGTGTTTAAACAAAGCAAAAAGTTGGGGGTACACAACTGGAGGGAAAATTACACATGGAATGGAAATCTTTCCTAACAATAGCCCCTCCCAGATTAAGGACAGGGGGAACTCATCCACCCCTGGATGAGTTTCTTGTTCAGGTCGGTTAAACATTCTCATTCTGGACAACCCATCAGCATTGCTATGTTGGGCACCTGGCCTATGCTCAATAGTGAAGTCAAAGCCTTGAAGACTTATGGACCACCTGAGCAACTTTGGATTCTCTCCCTTCATGTTCATTAGCCACTTTAAGGGCTTATGGTCAGTTTGCACAGTGAAGTGGGTCCCATAGAGGTAGGGCCTCAGCTTCCTTACGGCCCACACAACAGAGGAACATTCTTTCTCTACTGTGGACCATCTGAGCTCTCTGTCTTTAAGCTGGCGACTAATGAATCCAATAGGGTGTTCCTTACCCTTCTCATCTACTCGTGATAGTACAGCTCCTATCCCAGTGTCAGAGGCATCTGTCTGCACAATAAAAGGTCTTTGGTAATCAGGGGCCCTGAGAACAGGAGCCTGGCACAAGCAGCCTTTTAAGCCATTGAAGGCCTTCCCACACTCTTCAGACCAAGTTACCTTCTTGGGTTTGATATTGATACTGATATTTTATTTTTATCGCGCTCGTACACAAGTGTTTCAGAGCGCAACAAGGCAAGGGAGGGGAACAGCGGAAAACAAAACAGCGATCTTACTAGGCCCAGTGACATTGAGAACGTGCAAGTGCATAAGAAGTTGTGAAGTCAGAGGAGTCAGAGGGGCAGCTATAGTGCCATAGTATGCCATTAAGTTTCTGCAGTACCCAGTGAGTCCTAAAAAGGCTCTCACTATGCTTTGAGTAGTGGGGGTAGGCCAGTCTTGTACTGCTTGTACTTTACAAGGTAGTGGCTGTATCCTCCATCCACCTACTTCCTGTCCAAGGTAGACCACTGAACCTTGTTCAATCTGGCACGTACTGGTCAAGTGGGCCTTTTGAAAAGCCTGCAACACAATCTTAAGGTGTTTCACATGATCCTCCCAAGTGGCACTGAAAACTGCTATATCATCCAGATATGCAAGACAGAATTCATCCAACCCATTAAGGACATAATTCACAAGCATCTGGAAAGTGACAGGGGCATTCTTCAACCCAAAAGGCATTACCTTGAAGTGGTAAAGACCCTCTGGTGTTGAGAACGCTGTCTTCTCCTTGGCATGTTCTGCAAGGGCTATTTACCAATAGCCTGCAGTGAGGTCAAATGTGCTGAGGTATTTGGAGGCACCCAAAGTATCCACCAGCTCATCTGTTCTAGGCAGGGGGTGTGCATCTGTCTTGGTGACACCATTCAGAGCCCTGTAATCCACACAGAACCTCAACTCAGAGGTGCCTGCTTTTGGAACCAACACCACAGGGCTGGACCAAGGACTACTAGAGGATTCAATCCCCCAAGATCCAACATCTTGTTGACCTCTGTCTTAATGTAAGACCTTACTTTGTCTGACATCCTGTATCCCCTACGTTTGGTAGGTACACTATCTCCTGTGCCAATGTCATGTTTGCACCAAGGTGTCAAACCAGGTGACTGTGAGAGCAAGAGAGAAAATTGCCTCAGCAAACCTTTCACCTCTGCTTTTTGATCAGAAGTCAGGTGAGGGGCCACGTGGACACCCTCAATGGAGCTGTCTGAAGGACTGCCCTGGAACAGGTCAGGGAGAGGTCTGACTCCTCCTCCTCAACATCTGAAGCCAGCAGCAGTGCAGCGATTTCAACTCTTTGGATGAAAGCCTTCAGTCTATTTACATGGAACACTTTTGGAGCCTGTCCAGCCCTCCCAAGGTCCACTAAATAGTTGACCTGACCCAGTGACTCCACCACTGTGTAAGGGCCTGACCATTTGTCCCGTAGAGCTCTAGGCCTTATAGGATTCATGATCAGGACTTGCTGACCTGGTGTGAAATTGATGAGGGCAGCCTTCTGGTCATACCAATGTTTCACCAGTGCTTGCCCTGCCTTCAGTTTCTCACTAGCCAGGCCCATCAGTACCATTCTTTTTCTGAGCCCTAGCACATAGTCTACTAAGCTGGTAGTGATAGGGTGTTCTAACTTGATGGGTCCGACTTGATGGTCGTGCAGTTATGTAATGCCTCCGTCCCCAAGTACCGCTCGAGCGGAAAGTAAATTACTGCCCAAGCAATCTTTGAGGCCACAGGTGGGAGTGTTGTCGTCAGCCTGGTATCGGGAACGCCGGAAGGACCCCTGAGTACTGTAAGGCAAAGGGTTATAATCAAGGAAAACACTCAAAAAGGCAATTGGCAATGGACAGAAGGAGTAAACAAGATGCAGTGACACCAGCTTACCTAACAGGGGTGGAGTGTAGGTAAGGAACCTATGCAGGGGAACCCACAGCAGGCTGGAATGATGTAGTTAACACTCCTGAAAGCACCTGGTGGAGCAAGACTTGATCCGTGGCAAAGCGTGAAGCAATCCGAGGGTTGCAAAACAGAAGGGGCAATCCAAAAGCAAGTCCAGAGTACAAATAGATGTCAGATGTCCGGGAAATCCGAGAGCACGCCAGAGTCCAAGGGTAATCCAAGAGCAGTTCCAAAAAGCGTTCCGAGGTCGAAGCAAGGAGAGAAAACAAGAAGCAAAGGTAACGCCTGGCAGTCCTCCGTAGAAGTAGCTGTGAAGCAAAGAGTCTTGTTTGCCGGCTTCTTTTGAAGAGGCGAGCGGTATCACGTGACGCATCACGTGACTGCTCGCGCACGTCGCGTGGAGCGCAACGTGGCCAGCGATTGGGGCTGTCGGTACGTCCTGGTATCCTGGCGTTGCCGGCTGTGCTGGAGGCGCCATGGCAACCGCCAACGCGGAAAGGGGCGAAAAGAGGCAGGTCCGCCCAACATGGTATTCCGCCTGCCGTGTTTCCCCCGCTGGTGTGAATGGGAAATACGACGGCGAGAAGCGCCTGATGAAGGAGACAGGTGTGAGGGGGGAAGTGAGAGATGGACTGCGTGAGAGGGCGTGACAGAGCCCCCCCTCAAAGGCCCACGACCGCGTGGGCTGGAAGGATGCTCCCGGTGAAACCGGGCCACCAGGCGGGGAGCGTGAACATCCCGGGAAGCAACCCAGGAGCGGTCCTCAGGGCCGTACCCCCTCCAGTCCACGAGATACTGTAATCCGCCCCTGTGAATACGGGAACCCAGAATAGCCCGCACCTCAAATACATCGGGGGACAAGACAGAGACCGGGGCAGGAGGGGTAGCCAACCGGGTAGGACCAGGGCACGGTTTAAGCAGGGAGACGTGAAAAACCGGATGGATCCGCCAGGCGGGGGGCAACGCCAGGCGCATAGCCACCGGGTTCAGGACTTTGACCACCTCATATGGACCCACAAACCGAGGGAGAAGTTTGCGACAGCCAGGGATGTGTAAATGGCGGGTAGAGAGCCAAACCCGGTCCCCCACCTTGTATGCAGGTGCAACCGCCCTCTTCCTGTCAGCAGTGGTTTTCATGGAGGATTGGGCCTCACGCAGGTGGACCAATGTTTGGGCATGGACCGAGACCAAATCCCGAGCGCAGGCTGAAGCGGCGGGGGTATCAGAAGAGGAGAAGTCCGGAACGGGAAGAGTACGGGGTTGTTGGCCATAGAGGGCGAAGAAAGGAGAGAACCCAGTAGCAGAGTGCAGTGTATTGTTGTAAGCAAACTCGGCGAGATGCAAGAGGTTAAGCCAAGTGGAGCGCAACGTGGCCAGCGATTGGGGCTGTCGGTACGTCCTGGTATCCTGGCGTTGCCGGCTGTGCTGGAGGCGCCATGGCAACCGCCAACGCGGAAAGGGGCGAAAAGAGGCAGGTCCGCCCAACATGGTATTCCGCCTGCCGTGTTTCCCCCGCTGGTGTGAATGGGAAATACGACGGCGAGAAGCGCCTGATGAAGGAGACAGGTGTGAGGGGGGAAGTGAGAGATGGATTGCGTGAGAGGGCGTGACATAGGGGGAGTGGGCATCTCCCATCCCTCCTTGACTATTGCTAAGGGTCCCCTCACAGGGTGACCAAACAGAAGCTTGAAGGGGCTGAAGCCAACACCTTCCTGAGGTACCTCTCTGTAGGCAAACAGTAAGCATGGCAATAGAAGATCCCATTCTCTTCTTTGGGGCTCTTCCAGAGCCCCTATCATGCTTTTAAAGATTCTTTTAAACCTTCCTATGAGACCATTGGTTTGTGGGTGATATGCGGATGAAAACTTGTAGGTGACACCACATTCCTTCCACATGGCCTGCATATACTTTGACATAAAGTTGCTGCCCCTATCAGGCACAACTTCTTTAGGGAAGCCAACCCTTGTAAATATGCCAAATAAAGCTTTTGCAACTGACTTGGCAGTCATAGTCTTTAATGGGATGGCCTTGGGATACCTGGTGGCATAGTCGACCAGCACCAGGATAAACCTATTGCCTGAGGGTCAAGGGGACCAACAATGTCGATCACTACCCTCTCAAATTGTACCCCCACAACTGGGAATATTTCCTAACACTGGCCACTGAAGCAAGCTGGGAGAACAGCCTGGAAGTGACTTTACTGTTGAGAGATATTTCTTTTTTTTGGGCAGTTCCAGTGGGCCACCTTTCTTCATTTGGCCACTGGTCTGCATTCCCAATGGGGCCATCCGTATGATTTACGGCCACTGGAGGCCAGTGGGGCCATCCGTACGTTTTATGGCCACTGGAGCAGTATGTCAGAGGCCTGGGAGAAAGGCCCTGCATGAGGTGAGCAGTTGACTTACTGCTGCAAACTAAAACGGAGGAGTTTCGGTGGAACTTGGGGGCTGCTGGTTGATCAATGGGCTGGTGCTCACACCCCTACAGCTGCATATTGAAACTGGCAGGTTGCGGTGAGGGGCAGCGCAAAATTGTGTTTGTGAGTAAACACTGGTGCACACTACACAGCACCTGTGAGAGGAGGAGTGGGCAGGTTGCGGAGAGGGGCTGCGCAATAGTTACTTCATAAACGTACTGTGCGAAATTCTGGCCCCTAGAACGCTCCTGAGGCACGCAACAGGGTGCACTATATTATGTAGCGGGAGCTCTTCTCGCAATGCTGCTCGATATCTAATGGTGATATTGGCCACTGTTTCAATGACACAATGTCTCCACATTCCCCACGTGCCACAGAGGTCCTTCACTCTGATGGACAGTGTGCTGGTCTCCTAGGCAAAAGGAGGATCGGCCCCAATAGCGGCATACTGAAACAAGAATATTTTGCAGATACCATGAAAAGGGGGTCACTTTTAGAGAAAAGGAGAAGATTGGAAGTTGATTCTGTGGCGGCCACACAAGATTGCCATCTCGTGTCGGAGACGAAGCACAGTAATGGAGGTGGGCATGGGCATGGAGGGGCAATCAATCCTGCATGCTCATGGATATTGGAGGTTCTGTGACAGGGGCGCAGCGCTCTGTGAAAGATGCGCCTCGGCAAGAAATGAGTTATATCCTCATTGGAATGACACCTGGGGGCACTGTCACTCTTGTGGCATTTTGTTTGGAGAGCAAGTGAGCACTTCTATTGCTGTGTTGGAGGAACCTGTTCCTGATTTCATCCAGTTCTTCAGAGATCTGTCAGAGAATACTGATTTGGTGACTGTTGTGATGTGAGGCCCGTTATTTGACTTAGGTCCGGCCTGTTTAAAGTGCAGCTCTGTTTGCTTGGTTATGGTTTAGGTTGATTTTTGGCTGATGTGTGTATATTTGAGGTGATATTTGATGCGGCCTCTGTTGAGATCATTGGCAATCGTCTTATTGTTTATGTGTCAACAATGCATTAATTAACAGTAATGTATCCTGCACTAACGTTTCTTTCACAGGACTTTTACACAAAATGTTTAGAGTTCAGTATTTGGTATGCAATTGATCAGTACGTATGTGGTTGAGGGTGATGTGCGTTGGGAGAAAGGTGGATTTTTTTTTTTTTGCTTGGTTACCATTTTAAGGGGTATGGAACCCAGCACGTGTTTATAGGGGTGTTCTGCCACCTGTGCCACAGAATTTGGGTTTGGAACCTGGCACACATTTTATAGGGGTGTTCTGCCACCCGTGCCACATATTTTGGGGTTTGTGACCCGGCACAGGTTTTATAGGGGTGTTCTGCTACCCGCGCCACAGATTATGGGGTTTGGAACCCGGCACTAATTTTATAGAGGTGTTCTGCCACCCGTGCCACAAATATTGGGATGTTGGACACTGCACTTGAGGGGGTTTCCTGCCCGTGACTTGAGGAGTTGGACGCCAGTACCTTAGGGGGTGGTCCTCTCCACCTGCAGTACACGGAGTGGGTGCTTGTGCTCTGTGCATTTTGAGCGTTGATTATCTGTTCTGGTAGTATACTAGAAGATAAAGGGTGTGCTGTGGTTCAGTACATCTTAGTCGTTGGCAGCAGGACGAATGAGGGTGTTGTTTTGGGATTGTGTGGCAATGCTGGTGTGTTGGGAGTTAAGGCTGGTTCTTTGGTCTGAGTGTCTTTGTTAGGCCTGCTACACTCTCTGAGTGTTTTGGATAGCGGATCGGCCGCTTTGCAGGTCATTGAAGGGACTATGTTGGTGGGAGCATGAGGCATGTCTCCTTGTTCTTCGGAATGGAGTGAGGGGGATTTGGATTGGAGTTTTGCAGTTTGGACTGGAGGTGGTCAGAGTGTTGTTGGTTTCATGCTTTGGTCACATTCCCCGTCTGTTTTCCCTTTCACTTCTTTCCGTACCCTTATCTTGGTTTCTGTTGAGGAAGGAGATGTGTTGTGTCTTGCGTTCCCTGTCTTGGTCCTGCATGAATGCCTGACTGAGAGAATGCCTGATGGAATGTTATGCTTGTGGAATGTTGTGGCGTGAGTTCCCCTGTAAGCTCCATGAATATCAGTTGGAGTGAGGCAGCCTGTGAGAGAGGAGGCTGGTGGATGTCTCCTGTGTACCTTCCTACTTAATTACCTGATGTATATACCTTGTCACTGGAACTTAGTAAAGAAGTTCACTTCCCTTACCTGCAGTATCAGGCTTTAATTTCACCACGCAACAGAGAGCCAATGCATGACGGACATGGCCTAATTAGTGATTCATGGACCTACACATGACTCAGAACCTTAACTGGACCTGGCGGAGCAGTGATGGGAAGAAGCAGGCCTACAGGCACAAATAAAGTGTCAATATCTACACCTGGCCAGGGAGCTCCAAAATCGTCATCTCTCAAACAGCAAATAAACATTAAAGGTATGTGGAGAATGGCCCCCAAACCTTCTGGGGGAGCCTTCTACATACTTGCCCTCTTCCGAAACCCCCTCACACCCCCCAGGCCCCCCCCCCCCGATGGTCCAAACAGACTACCTAGCTACTAAGATGGACCTTAAATCAGGCCTTGCTTCTAGAGCTGAAAAAATAAATCACATTTCTTCAGGTGGACCTCCCCACAAACCTTGGAGATGTTGAGAACATTCAATCTTTGGAGCGCAGAATTGAAGAATCCTGGACAAACCAGGCTGTATTAAATAACGAGACAGACAAACCGAAGGATGACCTGGAAAGCAGACTGGCTGGGTCGGAATGAAGGCAGAACGAAGAAAAACAAATTGCTTGGGAATGAACGATGTAAGGATCCATGGAGTACTCCTAGATTTTACCTCGAAACAACTGTAAGCATGGTTCTTAGCAATCCGCTAAAAATGATTCAAATTATAATGACAATTCAATTAATGAACAGTGCATTGGGGCAGTCGCGATACTTAACAGAATTTACGTTTCTTTGGGAAATCAATCACACACTTAATTTTTTAGTATACATGTTTCTTACATCCAGTGTCATTGAACTAAAATGACATGTGCGACTATGCCAATCTATGGTTACATGGATTCACATGAAAAACACCACACAGAAAATGTATAGAAGAGAACACTAGACCAATTTCCTGTTCAAATCAATAATACATTAGATGGCAGACTAACTGGATATCTACTGTGGTGATTAGACATTCCATGATTAATTCGGACCCGGCTACACAGAGATCCTGAGACGCTGTGTGACTTCATGAAGGAATGCCTATTCAGCACAGCATATCCCTTTCCCCGGTTCTGAAACTATGGGGTCTTGCCCTCCTGTAAATATATCCACTGGAAGTATAAGCCTGAGGCTTGCTTCAATTCAGTCTGCAGGCCGCGGATCAGAACTCAATTCAGCTGGATAGAACTCCCGGCACGGCTCGCCAACAGGAGAAAGGCCAATCCACGGCGCCTTCACTCGGGGGCAGTTCTTTCAAACCAACGAACAAATTCCCTCGAAAGCCAATAAAGACAGTTGATTTTCATTTAGGAAGCAATGATTCAATAACTTCAAGATTCATCTGCTCTGACCTTGGCGAAAGAAGGGAGCAGAGTTTATCACTGGAGAGTTGAGACAGCAGCAAGTCCCCTAGAGTAGGAGGTCCAAGCCCCTTCTCCACCTGCATAACAAGCCTTTTGCTCACACCGCCAGAGAGGGGGCCCTAACCTTATCATGCGTGGACTAGGGGGCTCGGCAGGGAGTGGAGATGGAGACCCCCCCCATGAGCTCACCTAGCTCGCAATGCAGGAGGGTACCGGCGATGGGAGATCATCCAAAGAGATGGCTAAGGGACGGGCATGAGGTGGGACTGCATTCAGAGGGTACCCCCAGTAGAATGTAGCATTATGGGAGCTCGACCAGCTGGACAACAAATTGGTGGAGTGGATGGGGGCCTGGTTTAGCCCGTCATCTTCTCCTCTTTCCCTCGGATAAAGGACTGTATGCGACACAATGTTAACTGTAGACGCCTTGATATAGAATGAGAGGTAGTGGGGATGAGGCAAGGGGGCAAATTCAGAAGTCTAGCATGGTGGGACATAGTAAGTTTAGGGAGCATGCTTTTCTTTCTGTGGCCAATGTAAGTCTATATTATTCTATTCATCATGTTACCTTTATTATTGTTGAGCTGAAGTGAGGGAATGTTAGACACTATAGTGATAAAAGAAACACTCATTGAGGCAGGTGGGATGAGGGGAGGGTCACATTGCTAAAGGAGAGCTTGTGCTGGTGAGACGGCATATTACCGGGGACCCTTAGTCACATTTGGTGGTTATTCTCCAAAATGCAAGCACTCTGGAGGGAGCTGGCGTTTCTAATTGACAGGATAATGAAGATATGGCTTCAGTGGGACCCTCACGCGGTTCTCTTGGGAGCTGCGGCTGGAGATGACTCCTACCCACTGAGACTCGCCGCGGGTATATGCTCACAAGTCATATGTTACCGGCGGCACGCATCGGCCTTGCCCACTGGTGGAAATGCACCGAACCCTCGTCTCTGGCGTAAACGTTGGTCCTTTCTAACACAATCAATACAGAAAGAATTCCCTAAATGTGTAGACATAGTTGAATGTATCCAGGCAAATGAAGGCACCACACATAGACCAGAAACACTTAGAAACAACAGTTCCTGATGTTCCGCTAGACAATGAAATTGGCTATGCTGAAGCCTTGCTCTTGTTATCCCTTGAAGCATTGCTCTTGTTATCCCTCTCCCCACAGTTATCCAAGTTGTCTATATACATTTAATTTTCCGCATACTAAATACCTTTGATATAATTGTTTTGAAGATTTTTAGTACTTTTTCTTGGTTTATATTTTTTCTTCACTTTTTGGGGGTTCATAACTCTCTAATCGTAGGGCAAGTACAGTTAATTTATCAGAATAGATACCTTGGCGGAAAGATCGCAGCTACCGCATATCCTGTTCAACTGAGCTTCCTGGTCCCAAGTGGCTCTCCAGCCTCCCCACGGAAGGACCAGCTATTCTCACCACTATGTGGCTTTCCAGTCACCTTAACTAAGGATGACCATATTCCGCTTACTCTGCCTTGATAAAGACTTCGGTCGAAACACGTGTGGGCTTTCTCACATGTGACTAGCACTATACGGGACAAGTTAACCACTAGCACTCACAGGCTCAATAAAACAAAACACTTTGCAACAAATGTAAGGTGTAATGACCTTTTTCAAACTAATCCATACGATTATACTAATCCAGCGCCAATACAAACGTGGTTTGCCCACCAAATCTCCAGTTAACTTATCAATTATAAATTGACAAGCATAGATCATTTATAAGTTAAACGTTTCTTATATGTGAAGTGACCCCATGCCAAAAGCTAAGACTGATTGCATGTTATAAATTATTTCCTCAAACTGCATCCCACAATGTAAGAAATGATTACTGCGAGTGTTCCTTGTGGTTCAATAAAGAGAATTACAAATAAATGTTGCCTCTGGCATGCAGTCCCCTTTTCCTGGCTAGTTCACCAAACCGTTTCCTCAATAAGTCTTCAGGAAAGGTTTCATCAGAAGGGCAGATCCCGGGTGTGCCTCTGAGAGACCCTATGCCTCAATGGTGCTCTGTTCCCTGTGCGGGTCTTCCAGCGGCGCAGGCCCCAATGTCCGGCCGAAGCCTCCGTGAATGATTATAATAGAGGGCAGCTTGCGGCACCCAGTGGGTGTCGCCACAGGGAGCCGCTGTGGAAATCCAGCCTGGAGTCCAACGGCCAGACACTGTTTCCTGTCAGGGAGGGTGCGAGTGGGATGTGGAGGTTGCCATTTATGGTCATAGCTATTGCCTGCCAGGGAGAGTGGAGGATGCAGAGCCGGAACCCAAAGTGAATGGTGCCTGCCTGGATTACCAAGAAATGATTGAATGGAGAAATGACCACATTTATTTTTTTCTCTTTTAAATAATGCAGGAGGAGATCCCGCGCCCTTCCCCTTTTCCTCCATACCTTAACTATTACCCTTACCCCCCCACACCTATATTTTAGTAAAATGTCCCTAAAGTTCGAAAAAAATTGGTAAACAATTCGGTAAATTCTACATTTGTTATTTTAAATGCGATCATTTCTGCGGATTCCTCCTGGACTGCCAGTGAGAAAGCCAAGTGGGAGCCTCTAACATATGTAAATGAATGCAGCCATGTGATTGGGAGCTGATTTTGTCAACTCTTTCCAACATTAGGGTACAGAGTTATAATTTGTCAAACCTGGAGACGTGTGAAGGAATTGTGAGGAAGTGTGTCTGGCCCCCCATACTCATCGAAGAACTGTTCTAATGGCAACGTTCCACCTACTTGCTGTGGCCACCAGATTCATAAAGGAAGGAGAGAGAGAGAGATGTGGTGCTTTCTTCCACTGATGGATGAAGAAACTGAGGATTGGGGCAAGAGCCTGAGTGGGACGAGATGCCAAGGAAAACGGGGATACCCAACCAAGGAAGAGGAGATGGGAATGATTACCTCTCAATTGAACTGGAGGGGCAACTGGTGATGACTCTACTACACTACGGAAGCTGAAAGATGGCAGGCTGGTCCGACTTTGGCTACCGTTGACCTGTGGGGACCAGAAGTTCTACCTTAAAGCCCATCGCAAATTTCATATTCAGAACTAGAGGTTTCAAGCCAAAGTTGCTGTCAAGATGGTGGCCACCAGAAGACGTCATCCTGCGCAGAGATCTACCCTAATTTGAAGGGTGTATCCAACAAAGACGATATGATATGATATGATATGGAATTTATAACGCGCCTATACACAAGTGTTTCAAGGCGCGACGAGGCAAGTGAGGGGAACAAAGGGAGGACAGGCAACGGTCTTACTAGGCCAGGTGTCACTCAGATCGCGCATGTGTGTGGGACGAGAGGGGAGAAGAAGAATAGAGACCCCGGAAGAACTATGGCTTTCATCAAAGAAGAAGAACCTGGGCATGTAAGCAGATTGTGGACAGGGGGAGTCCATGGGGAAATGCGAATGGCCATGAAACGTTCAGGACCGATCTTCCCTTTCCCCAATAAATCTATCATAATCCAAATCCCTAGAGAAGGGCTCAGAAGAAGTGGGAGATATGTGACAAGATCCGCTGCTGCCTTTGGGGGTGTTGCATGGGGTGGTCCCCGGAGCCAGTTGACACCACCAAAGCCATGAAGCTGGCCCAGTGGTCGTATATGGAGAATCCCCTTAACATCCCCTTAACCACCCCTCCAAGTTCCATCTCTGTGGCAGAGTATTGTAACTGGGAGCATGGCCACGCTGCGTCTGTTCCTTTAACGAATGACCCCCCGACCCCGGTAGAACTTGTGCTGCTACTCCCATGCCGGCTATGCTAACATTACATTGTTTGAGCTGCCCTGGAACCAAGTGGCAGAGTAAGACTTACTTTTGTTGAGGGAGTGCTAGTGTCTGGCTTGGAAATGTACAGTGTACTGTGGATGCCGCAGCACAGCTTAGAGGTGGCCCGAAGTATGCAGCCTGTTGCCTGGCAGCATGCAGAGCATGTGTTTTCAATCCAAGATGGCGGACAAGCTATATGAGAGCGAGAGCCGCGTCCTATGGTGGCCCCACATGGCTGCATTGCCACCAATTGTGTTGAAGTCAAGAGATCACGTACGCCAACCTCGACCCCAAGTTTGTTGTTGCCTGCAGATGTACCCACTCATGGAAAAGAGGAAGGTAGAAAGGAGTGCAACGGAGGAGGCTGAAGGAACCTGTAAGGAAGGAATCAGAGAGAAAGTAGAGGAGGTTGGGTGGATTATTTTATGGAAGGTAAGAGGTGGAACCAATCATGTACAGAAGAAAAGACTGTAGAAGACACGGTTGAGGTTTTGGGGATAGAGCCATGAACCTAGAGAAGGCTAGATTACCATGTCCATGGTGGACACTCTGAGAGTTTCTTAACCTGGCGAATCCCCAGCTTCAAACTTGGAAGCCTAGCGGGTATGCACATGTTGGCCTGCAGAATCATGGGAAGGCGCTTCTGTAGTATCAAGGGCGAGAGGTAGATGACCGGCAGGGCTGTCACAAGGTGGGGTGAAGCCCGGGGCAAAACATCTGGTGAGGTCCTCTTACAATCTTTTGCACCAAGCCAGCGGTGGCGCCGCTGCAGATTGGAGACGCAAGAAATCTCCCCTTCAGTTTATGCGTGGAAGAACCCTAGAATGGTTTATTATATCAACTGCAAACCAACTACAGCAAAGTCGTGTTTCTCTGCTGTTGAAAGCTTTATTCCAGACTAACTCTTGTATTATATGCATAAATATATATAGGATGGCATGACGGCATGCAGTGCTGTTTATCAGCAGGCCCTCAATCAGACCAAATTTTGTTTTGTCTGAAGGACAAATAGGTTATGTTGAACATCGTACATACTTTGGCATTGGGACTAGCACTGCTAAGGATTATGACGAAGCGATCACCTCTAAAAGCAGGAATGCTATTCAAGTTAACATGTTGATTAACATGTTTTGAAAACAACTGGTGGGCTATAGCCTGGATGGGATCATGTACGCCAATATTATGTGGTATTGGGGCATTGACCTTGAAGGATCATCACTGGCTACAGGTGCTGGAAGGTACATTCTGGAAAAAATAATGTGGGCCTTCCACAAACAGAAAGTGGTGGCTACCCTTACATATGGAGCAGAGGCCCTAATCAGCCTCCACCGGAGATTCTGGGGAACCTGTGAAGGGTACTTTTGGAGGAGAATACTGCGGTTTCCAACTCGCTGCCTGGTTATATGATCCGATTTCAACTCCTATCTATGCACTCGATAGTGGTATGGAAAATCATCTCCCTCTATAGAAAGTGCATCATAGATTCCCCCCCTGTACCCTATGACATTCTACACAGAGTGCATACAAATTCAGACTTCCAGCTATCTGCATGGAAAAGAGCTTGTCAGGTTCTTCTCGAAGACCTAAATGTGGATGAGGAGATGTTAAAGACCACACCCTGCACGGCAAAGAAAAAACTGCAAGACTGGGATTGGGAAGATACTTCAGACCTAAGAAAAGGTTACAAAATGTGTATCAATATCAGCTGGGAAATTAAGAAACAAACTCTTCCCCTATGCTACCAAAAAAGGTTCCCATCAGCTTTCTACCGAGACGCGCTGCTTAGGAGCCGATTGAATATTCTTCCAACGAGGGAACTACAGTTGATGAGAAAACAGATTGCTCAAAATGACTCTTGCTGTCGATTCTGTGACTCTAATGGAAAAACAGAACAGAGACGTTGAGACATCTGATGATATCCTGCCTAGGTCTCAATGAACTTCGTCAAACATTTTTAGGAGAATATTTACATCAATATTCCCATCTGACGGAAGAGCTGTGGTGGGAAGCAATCTTATCAGCGGAAACATTTTGCATTACAAACTCTGCCATGAAAATGCTGAAATAAATATTTGAGCCTACCAGCAGTGAGACCTGACGCAGCTCACTAAGGAAAAAGAAAAATAATAATAATAATAAACAAACTTACTTCTAGGAAAGCGAATGAAAGGATTTGAAGAACGGAATTGACATTAATACGTTGAACTAATGTTCAGTATGTTTAAGGTTTATACTGTGTTAACCAATAAAACATTTTTTTTTAAAGATATCCTTGCGGGGCCTGGCACTTAAGAGGCAGGGGATCCTGTATATTAAGGCCATGCCCAATCCTAAATGTTCTTTGTTGTCTCAGATAAGGATGGCTATTTAGCAAAAAGCAATGGATGGTTTTAAGGATTCTTTTGATTGAGACTGCGATTTCTTCTCACTTAAGCAAGCATTCCAAGCAAATCTTGAACAATGGGATTGACATTGCAATTATGAACGTTTAGGAAAACTGAGAAATGATAAGGCTACGCAAAATGTTGTGCGTAGATATAAGATCACTCGGCTCTATTACTCCTGCGTCCATCTCCAGCAGAACGCAGGTTGCTATTACGTATTAATCAACTCCCTGTTTTAGGAATTCGTAGCCCTCAGCTTAAACTCCCAATGGCTAAGAGATACTGTTGTAAAATGGTGTGTTGTATAAGAGAAACTGCTGAGCACGCTATGACGCAATGTAAGGCCCTGGGGTCAACGTATATGTGCTTTCTGGGAGAATGGGTGCACGAATATGATACGATAAAAAGCTGTGACTTTTGGCATTATTACCTCGACTCCAGAAATAACGAATTCTATGTCAAGACCGGAGGCGAGCATTATGCTTTATCTTCCTTTATTTCTACTCTCCAGAAGAGTTAAATCTCTGTAGTTCTTTAATAATATATCTTTTTTTTCTTCAAAATTTCAAAACAGAAAATATCCCCAAAACTTCATCTCAGATGAACCCCAGTGTCTCTGTTAGTCCCATGTCCATATCCTGCCCCATGAGCCACTCCTGTTCCAGGTCCTTTCCTCTTCTGGTTTCTGCACTTCTGACAGTTATGTTGTATGTTGTGGGGCTCAAGGTAAGTGGAGTGTAATCAGAATAACGTGATGTAATTCGTTTAATGTCATTATGTACAACATGTTTATATGACGCAGCGCTCTTCATTAGTGAGTGTGTTTAATCATGCTTATGTCCGTAGCGTGAATCGGACTATAGTACTGGCCGGTTTTATAATTACCGCATATTCGTTTTGCCTCTGCAAGACCAGTGCGACATATCCTCCGGATTCACTTCTGGACTGTGAGTAACCAGCTCAACGGGGCCCCGGCTGCGCTCCGTGAGACATGTCCTTTGCAGGCATAAGGAGTATCTGGTTATTTTGCCTCACCAAGGCCAATACTGTATATTGTATGGATGCGCAGCCGGACCTGTGAGTATCGAATTCACTGCGGGACACCCGGCTGCGCTCCGTTTAGCTTTTTTGCAGCGCTGAAGCCCTGCGACCGAGCAAGATCTGTTTTAACCTTGTTCGGTTGCGTATGCCCTCAGAGCGCAATCAATCCATGCGTACGTACTCGGAAGCTCTGCCCGCAGTGACAAGGCATGCCGTAGGGTGCTTTAATCTAATACGGCAACTCTTTTCGTTTGCCGGCTGCGAAGAGCACACCGTGTTCACCGCTCCGAACACAAGGAAAAGTTGCTGTGCTGCAGTAGAATGTTTCGAGACACGCTCTCTTGCCGGATCCTGCGCTGGGCAGGAGTTCTGCATGCAAGCAGCATCGACAGTTCAGGAAAGCACTGCTATAATTACAAGTAACGATTTTACAGCCAAAAAAAGGCCTAAACAGGTTGCCGGCAGCACCAGCAGTGCAAGAAAGTGCTGCAACATTCAAAATATAACCTGCAAGTGGCATTATGCAACCAGGACTGAACAGAATAATCCAGTGACGTTATACAGCCAACCAGGCTGAGTACAGTAAGCAAGTGCTACTCCATAAGGTGCCTACCCCATCCCACCTCCCCAGAGGATGGGCCACTCACCCTGCTCCATTCAGGCACCCAGCCACAGATATATGAAGCACAATGGAATCCGATGAAGGCAGTGTGGGGAGCCAGGACCAAGTATTTTCCAAAGAGGAATCAAGCCTGACACTTAGTTTTAAAAGAGTTTTAGGAGACTCCTTTGTCAGTGCCAGGGGTGAAGTGGGGGGACTCATCAACAAACGCAATTGGATGTGACGTCGCCAGAAATTATCATATCAAGGCGAAATATGCACATTTCATTAAATTGGGTTTGCATAACCACCCAAATTGAACAGGACGAATGGCATTTGCCTTCCATAAAATCAACACACACACACAAAACCAAAACAGGATATTTTCTTCTAATAGTGTTTTTGAAAATGTTAAAAGGTGTGCATGTTTTGAACTCCAAGAACCAATACAAATGTTTTTCCTGGGACTTGTAGTACCAAAATGGGATATTTCACCTTTAGTTGTTGGTTACTTTCGTCAGGTTATATAGTGCAGTGGTGAAGTGTCTGACCTACAAACCTGATGACTGCAGTTTGATCCCCGAGGTTGGCTTTAATTCATAAACTCAAAGAAAACATGCAATGTGTCTATTTTAGCTAGGGGGGACTGAGTCCACCCTCTGAATAAAGTGGCTGGACTCTGTCCCTCACGTGTACCCTCAACTTGGGCCCTGGTCAGCGCAGTGTCGCAGTGGGTGCATCTGCTCCAGGATAGGCTTGAGGCCATGGAGTATGGAGACGAAGGCGTATGGGAGGTAAATGGACCTGAGAGGCAAAGGTGAAGGCAGGTAGCATTGCAGAAATTTCCAAATTGTTGCTATATAAAGAGGTGCGACAGGCATCTCTGTTACTCTCTTACGAATAGTGCTAAAGTGTTATTGGAGCCTCTGTTGAAAATGTAAATGGTGCTGGATTAAGGCCCATAGTTGGCACCATCGGCATCATGCCACCCACCATGCTGCTCAGGAATACCCATGTTGTTCTCACGTGCAGTGATATGTTTCAGAATGAGATTTTAAGAAGAACAGCCAATTGTGTTGTGTAGTTTTTAGAAGAAAACATTTTTAAAACATGAAATAATCGCAAACTGTAGTGAATATTTCTTTTCACCTTTCTTATGGAGCCTTTTCCGAAAAGCGTAAAGCTACCTTATGGTATTTCTAACAAACAGTACCTATGAGAAGATGAAATACCGGGCAGCACCGGGTATATAATCTAGTTATATATAAATAAAATAAGAATGTGGTAATGTAATCCAAAGCCTGAGTCCCAAGACTGAAAGGCCCTCATTATATATTTGTCGTTATCCCGCTGGTAATTCCGGTGGGATACCGGCAAATGTACCTACCGTTACCGGCACCTGATATGCCGGAATTACTGGTATATTACAGATGCCGTCAACAGTAGGTAAATCTCCACTCCATAAAGTCCATAGGACTCCATGGGGGGATTGCCAGTAGTACCGGCACCAGTAACACTGGTGCTGGTAATAGCGGCTGGTTTTTGCAGGTGGGATGCCTGATTTACCTCCAGCTTTTGGCTCCAGGTAAATCAGGACACCGCACCAGCAAATGTGTACTCTGCTGGTCCGGCAACGTGCCAGTAAACTGAATTACTGGCACGTTATTTCCAGACCGACAGAGTCTTAATGAGGCCAAAAGTCCTTTATCTCCTGTGATCCTACAGAGTCCTAGAGATGAAATGTCTGCGATCCTTCATACACCAAGGGTTCCACCCTGGCACATAAAGTGCAATGCCATCCTTCATATAGACGGGAGCAGCCCTGTATCTGAAGATGATGCAGACATGGAATCCACAGCCAATTCCTGTGAGCAGCTGGGACAGGTCACTTTTCCTGCATCCAGAAACCAATCAGTTCTGAGCCAGCTGGAGTCTGCTCATATGCTTTTTTAAAAGGTTTTACCCAGTCGTGCATTACATTACAATAGTCCAAGTCACTAGTCACCAAGGCTTCCACTACACGGAACTCTTGCCCAGTAGCATCAAGAAACAAATCCCACGCAGGGACCCAATGATAAAAAAGCATACCAAATGTTGCAAATGTCCTGGACCGTTAGCAACTATAATTCTATAGCAAGACTGGAGACGAGCATTATGCTTCAACTTCATGTATTTAACTCTCCAGCAGTTTCAACAAAACGTACACAACATCGAAAAGTATCTTCCTGGCACTTTTCTTCCTTGAAACTACAAGTCCCAATGTCCCAGTAGTTTCATCTTGCTCAGTCCACTATGACACACTTCCTGTCCCTGGACTCCTCCTCTTCTTTTACTGCTCTTCAGCAGATAAGTACCTTTCTTTCATATCTCCGTAGTTGGACATGTTTGGAAGGTTTTGGCATGTTATATAGAGTGAAGTATTATTAGATAAGTGTTTTTAAAGGTAACAAGCATGTTATAAGAGGGAATATATGTTTATATCCTGAGTTTGTCATGCAGAGCGCAAATTTGAGGTACTAGGCGACACGCGTCATCATTAGATAGTGTAGGCGCATCATTTGATTCCGTGCGGCGTGTTACACTCTGCGGTCGTTGCACAGAATAATTGTGCTTAGGAGCGGCGACGAGACAGGCGAGCCCCGTGCCACATTGCCAGCATGCCCAGGGGCTTGCCTAGTCTCAGAGCCGCAAGAACAAGTGGCCCCCACCCTTGCAGAGGAGGGACTTGGCTCACGAGCAGCACTCTGACCCCCCTCAGTTTGCTGTACATCCTGATCAACGCAGCAGTGGGCGTGCAAAGACACCTGACTCAGGTACCAGGCATATAACACCGAGACATGTCGGATTGTGAGTGGAGTGAGGAGGAGCAGCCGCTAGACCTCGCTGCCAGCTTCAAGGAAGTGCTGGGGAGCTCGTTGACGGATGCAGTGGCTCAAGGGGTGAGGCCACTACAAGAAAGGCTGGAGACTCTGGAAAATATGTTGAGCCAGCCCAGAGAGAGCACCAGAGATAGTAATAGCACACCCACAGGACCCACAAAGATGGGCTGAAGGGGAGTAACCAGACCCGGAAGAGAAAAGCCTCTTCTGACCCCCGGGTCAAAAATACGAGGCTGAAGAGAAGCCCCTAGAGGCAGTCAACGCCTTTCCCAAACTGAAGGAAGCCTTCATGCAAAGGCTTACGGTGGTAGGCCTCACAACCCCCTTCCGAGGGGAAGACAATACGGACAGAGATGACCCAGGCCCGGAAGAGGAGTTGGCAGACATGCTCTCTGTGCCAATAGTAAAAAAGCCAGAGCGGGCGGAGCCAGCTTCCCCTATCTCGCACCCATTCATTGGAACACTCTACCCACCATGATCCGAGGCGAAGCTTCCCTCACCACCTTCGGCAAAGCTATGAAAACTATCCTCTTCACATAAAGCCCCACACATTATCATGAATACTCACCACATGACCCAATGCATAAGTTGTAACACAATGACCAACTGCAATGTCTTAAGACCAGCATGATGTTCTGTAGTATTCATAATGTATCAACGATGTTCTGTAGTATTCATAATGTATCAACGACCGCCACTATGCCTGTACGTGTGTAACTAAGTTTTTTGCAAGTAACAGTGCCTCAATGCCCGTGGGCTGCTTGTGCGCTATATAAATATAAATAAATAAATAAAAAATAAGGAGAGGAGTTATCCTCACACGAAGAGGAAGAAAAAGCAGAGGAGGAATGGGTGAGACCCAGCGGGGGCAAGAGAGCCCGCAAATAAAAGCATCTGGTCAAGGAGCCAGAGGAGTTGACAGATATGTTTGATTCTGACAGCATCAGGAACCCTAGATCGTCTGACTGGCAACCCTCCCCAGGGTGATACAGTACATGGGCATCAGACTAAGGAAGCCCTTAGACAAAAAAGTGAGGCAATGTCTTCGTGCAAAATGCCGGCGGCCAGACCTCCCAAGTAAAGTGGCATAGACGCCGGAGTTGGACCCTAAGATGTTGACCTTCGTCTCAAAGACCAGTAAGGATCCATGCAAGGGTATTGATAGGTCCTGGAGGAGTTGCCAGGAAAAACTGTTAGACATTTCAGTCCCCTTGGTGAAAATAATGGACCTGGCGGAAAGAGAGCCAGGGATACAGGAGAGGAAATAGATCACGAAGTACTGGCCAGCTGGGCCCAGAGGGCAGTCTGCCTGCTAGGCAATGCGAACTGCGCCATCTCTTCAGAGAGGAGAGGTTTGCTCTTGAAAATCGACCCTAAACTAAGTGACCTAGCATCCTATGAAGCCGGAGAAGCAGCTCTCTTCGGGGAGACATTTGGCAATGAGATGGGCCGATTCGTCGGCACGTACGCTTCGCTGGAGAAGGCACAAACATCAATCAAGAATATTTTTCCTGGTAGAGTTTTGGCCGGGATCAGTCGATATCAGGGTCGTGCAGCCAGTCGCTTTCAAGGAAGAAGACCCCAGAATCCCAGAGCACAGTATTGGGAGAACAAACAGTAGGACTCCTTCTTCCCCGACAGAGGAAGATTTCCAAGAGGGCGCAGAGGAAGAGGAGCCGGCAAGAGGACAGAACTTTACACCGGGTGAGAGAAACGCAATTCCCACCAGTGGGGTGCTGAACATTGCTTTTCTGCATCAATTGGCGCACGCTTTCCAGTGACATTTGGGTTTTGCAAACCGTCACAGGTCTGCAACTAGAATTTATCCAGCAGCCAGTGCAGACACATTGATCTTCGCAGCCATGCTTAGCGCAATTGGACCAGGAAAGTCTAGACCACGAGCTCCAGCAGCTGGAGGAGAAAGTGGCCATAGAGAAGTGCTGCGCGACCCCCAGAGTTATAAGCAACATGTTTCTGGTCCACAGAAAGGAAAAGGTGCGACCAGTCATAAACTTGAAAGAGTTGAACGGATGGATAGTATACCGCCACTTCAAAATGGAAGGGATACACCAGCTCAGGGATTCTTTAAAAGAAGGAGACTAGCTAACAAGGCTAGACTTGAAAGACGCATACTTAACAGTGCCATTCCAGCAAGAATTCATGACTTTCTTAGCGTTCTGCTGGGACGACCAGCTGTGGCAGTTCAGAACTATGCCCTTCGGCTAGCCTCAGCACCCTGGGCCTTCATCAAGGTGATGAGGCCGGTAGCGCCATCGATTCGGGAGAAGGGCGCCAGGATGAATTTATATCTAGATGACATCCTGCTCTTAGCAGAAGAGCGAGAGACGCAAGTATACCAAACAATATGGGTACAGGACCTCCTGACGTCCTTAGGTTTCCCAGTGAGCATAGAGAAGTCGGATACAAATCTGACTCAATGGATAGACTTCTTGGGCTTCGTGCTAGACACCAGGAAGGCAACCCTAGAGCTGCCAGCAAGAAAAATAAGAGATATCAAGAAGGAGATCAGGGACTGCTTGAGCAGGCATATGGTATCGATCAGGGCGCTAGCAAAAATAGTGGGGATGCTTGCAGCATTGATTCAAGCCATTTTTCCAGGTCTGCTGCATTATCGAGTGCTTCAGACGCTGAAGATCAAGCACCTTCAACAGAGTCTGAAGTACCATCAGCAAATAGCATTAGATCAGGTTTCCATCATAGAAGAGTGGTGGTTGAAGAATATGGACGCGTGGAAAGGTCGTGCCATTTTCGGAGATCGACCAGATCTAGTTATAGAGTCAGATGCCAGCCGGATAGGCTGGGGGGGCAAGATGTGGATCACTGGAGACCGGAGGAAAATGGAGCAAAGAAGAGCTCTGTCTTCACATAAACTGTTTAGAACTCCTGTCTGGCTCCTTCGCTATCAAAGTGTTCACCAGAGAGTGAGTTCATGTGTCCTTCTCAAGATGGACAACATATCAGTGGTCAAATATATAAATCATCCAGGAGGGAAGAGATCCCGACTACTAGCAGAGCTAGCGAAGGACTTTTGGCACTATTGCCTTCAGTCAGGGGTGTCAGTAATGGCAGAGTACCTGCCAGACCAGGCTACCTGAACGAGAACTGGAACTCGCTGTATCTGACGGACTCCAGTGACTGGAGACTAGACACCAGAGTTTTTCAGACTCTGAATCATCTGTGTGGACCGGTGCACACAGATTTGTTTGCGTCTCGCCTCAACGCGCAGACACCCAGTTACTTCAGCTGGAGGCTAGACCCAGATGCACGAGGCATGGACACATTCCTCCAACAATGGTCGGGGGACCCGCACTACGCGTTCCCTCCTTTCTTGATGCTGAGCAGGCTCTTAGCGAAATGTCAGAGGGAGAAGGCGGAATTGATCTTGACAGCGCCATTGTGGAAGTCGCAGCTATGGTTTCCAACGCCGATGGAGCTGTCAGCAAGGATAACTTGATATACCTACAGACAAAAGGCACCACCATGGGTGCAGCCTTTGCCCCTAGCTTGGCAATCCTTTTCATGGCCAAATTCGAAAGGGACTTCGTACTTTCAAATCTCAACATGTGCCATCTCAGATCAGCCATTGGTACTGGTATATTGACGATGTCATTTTCATCTGGACCGGTACTGCACCCCATTTAACAGCATTCTGGACCTGGTTGAACACTTGCAATCCCGATATCCAGTTTACTATGGACCAAGGCAACTCTGAGATTAAATTCTTTGATCTGTTCATATGACCAAGAAATGGCAAACTAATATGTGATCTGTATCGAAAACCAACGGCTAGGAATACTTTACTACACTATGCCAGCAATCACCCTGCCCACACCAAAGACAATTTACCTTATGGCCAATATCTTCGAATACGTAGGAATTGCACCTCACCTGAAGACTACAAGCGACACGCTGAGAGTCTATCCACCTGACTACAAGCAAGAGGATACCCCAAAAAACAATTAGAACAGGCCAAAAAATGAGCATGCAACAGTAACAGAGACATCCTCCTCCAATTACAATGGGAAGATACAGACACTTAAGAAGACCGTCTGACCTGGGTGGTTACCTTTGGTACCCACACTTCACAAATAAAGAAAATCATTAACAAATACTGGCACATAGCACACCTGAATTTACTGGATGAACCAATCCCAAGATTTGCTTACAAACAGGCCATAAAACATCAGTGAACATTTGGTACACTCTCTATTTCAACCCAGCAGAAATGGCACACGCACCTTACGACCATTACAAGGCCACTACCCATGTGGCAACTGCGTGGCCTGCCATTTCACAAAAAAGATGAGCAGTATCAAATCGGAAAACGGAAATGGACACTGAGGGATCTTACTAACTGCAAGAGCCAGAACGTAATCTACTATATTGAATGTCCTTGTGGACTCCGCTACATTGGCCAAACTACCCGAGCAGTCAACATCAGAATTTCCAAACATAGGTCGAAAATCAGATGTAAAAACCTAACAGCGCTCCTATTGGAACACTTTATAGCGGCCAACCATACCCCGAACAATATCCTCTGGTGGGCAGTTGAGAAAATAAAGAGAAGCCCTGACACCCAACATAGCCTTCTCCGAAAAGAATCCAGATGGATCCATAGGCTTGATACCTATCATCATGGCCTGAATGAGATTTTTCAACCCGTAATATAAAACATCCCCTTATAATCAGGTATCACCCTGGAGTACTCGTTTAATACCCCTGATATAAGCCTTGCGTTCTAGTAACGCCATCGGACTTAGACTCCGCACATGAGGTAGCTTAGTCTTCAACTATGTACTTATCCATGGAACCAAATGTGATCTGCTTCAAGGTTACCCCTTTACCCCCCTTTTCACTAAGTGTAGCTTCCAAGTCTCAGCCATATTTACCGACACACCTCTGACTAAAACACCATTAGGGCACATTTACCAGTCAGAGGTTTGAGAACTACCTATATTGAAAGCAGACTACGTGACAGGCCGGATTAGCCCTTAACCACTGTTTTCAATACATCATGATGATTACCACCTGCCTTGTGCATCCCATTTTCACTCTACGAGTGCCCCGACCGCGGCACTCACTGTCCACCATTTGGCGTAAACCTTCTACTCTTGGGAATCCCTGCGCCTCATATACACTAGGTGCCCTCACTGTAGATTGACTGACACCCCCACACACTGAATAGGCTCTTTGGACACCTAGGGAAATGTACTTCCATCACCAAATACCCACTGTCTATAGTTTTTTGCCTACCATGGCATTTAGCCGCTGAATGGACCTCTCGGAAAAGGGTGGTTAATGGCGAGCACTGACATTGCTGTGGCCGCTGGGTCTCCAACACGCTCCATGCTCAGATCCCCTCTCCATTTGAAGCTCATAGCGACAAGCCCGCGCGATCCCCATGACAACAATAGTAAACAACACAACACGACTACTGCGCATATGCATGTGCTATATCCATGGTTACGGGCATAATACATTGTGGCCGCCGCGCGCGTACTCTGTTGAGCTAGCGTACTCAGCGCTAGCTCAACAGAGCTGCTTTCCACTCGCAGGAATGTACTTTTCAATGTTGTGTACGTTTTTGTTGAAACTGCTGGAGAGTTAAATAAAGGAAGTTAAAGCATAATGCTCGCCTCCTAGTCTTTAATAGAATTAATACTCCCTACACAATTAGCAGGGTTAATCTTTATTCCTAAGTATTCAACCTGAGAGAACAACTTTTTCCAAAAATCAGAGGGGGAAGGGGTGAGAGAAGGAGTTCCTCCTCAGTGTTAGCAGGACTTTCCTCCTCTTATTCTGGCTGAGATCAAGCTAGGCGGGCTGAGCTGTCAGCCATCTCAATCTCCAGCTGAATGTAAACAGATTCCTACGCTGTCCTCAAATTTACAAACCATGCGGAGGTCCAAGGAGTGTTTTAATGATAATAATGTGTTGTTTATGTAGTGCTTTCTCCAAAGTGCTGCTCACAGAACATTGACTTACATTTATTGTCGGGATTGAAACCTGCCACCTGCTGATCACAGAGGGATCTCAGCAGCGAATACTCAACTCCCTGAGCTATCTTACTGGCTACACTGCTCTCTTTTCCTGCAATTCGGAGGCACCTCCTGAATCATAAACGGCACATGCTTTGAAATGAGTGGGAAAGAAAGCCTGCGCCTGCATCTACTTGGAAGAAATGCAGGGTTGTTGTGTAATGCAAGATGGGTCCTTTCTGATCCTTCTGTGCATTGCCGGCTCCTGTCCCACTTTTGTGTTTATGCCTTAAAGTTATGTTGCATACTTCACTGTGACAGGGCCTTTCATCATTGTAAAAAGCGGTCCCAGCCCCATGTGGATGCTGAGAACCTATAAATACATTTGGCGCATGCGCCGAAGAAAAGCACGCAGGGCGTGGAGGGCAAAAGAGGTATCCTTTATCCATGGTGCGCTAAAGCATCAGAAAAAGCCTAGGAAAGGCTGAGGATTGAACACACAAGGTTTCAGTGGTGAATAGGCATCTATCAATACATATCGGGATGTCTGTATACTTACTTTCGGCGACTGTTTTGGTTTGTTTTTATGTTTGCCTCGCGCTGTGTTGTTTAACTGCATTCTTATGTCGTGTTGTATTGTGTGGTCTTGTACCGCGCACTGCTGCTACCTGCGCGGTCTCTTGGCGCTCTACAACATTACATTACATAACTCGTTTATGTTTAAAAGAAAAAAATAAAGATTGCAGACAGGTACGGAGAGACAAAAGTGAGAAAAAAAGAAAAGAATAATCGAGAAAAGGACCAAGGGCCATCAAAAGTATCCCGCAGTGCTAAAACATTGGGTATTGATGGAATATAACGATTGCCACACTTTGGATGTTTGGCTGCTGTAACAATTTCCACTTCCCTGTCTTCAGCACCGTGTCTTGTTGCTTTCCTGCTAACAGCAATGCGTGCTGTGTACACCAGAGGGCGCAGTCGGATTGCTGTGTGATTTTATTATTTCGTGTTACTTATGTATTTACTCCAGGCAATATTTGTTTACCTTGTCATGCCATAAAAAGTATCTTGTGGTGTATGTACTGAATAGCAGAAAGGAATGGCACTGTTTCTGCAGAGGAAGCAGTGCCGGACATGGGGACTTAGCAGCCATGCCCATGTCTGAATATATGAGGCCAGCGTCTGCAACCTTCAGCTGCCCAGATGCCTTGGACTACAATTCCCATCAGCTCTGGCCAGTTTAGTCAACGGTAAGGGATCATGAAAGTTGTAGTCCATAACATCTGCAGCAGTGCATATTGCACACCGCTGCAGTATGAGAAGTAGGTCCACTGCAGAGGAAGCACTGCAAGGTAATTGCAAAATAATTAACAAGAGTGTGTAAGCCCCTCTACCTGGAACACACATGGTTCAAATAGCCTTTCAATGGAATTTATTCCACTCAGGAAGGTCTTCAACCATACAGTCCCTCACTGACCCTTCACAGAGGCGAAATAACTCTTTGTATATCAGTCTGGTTACACCTACAAGGGGAGACTAACTGAAATGTTTTGCAATTCTCCTCTGAACAGGAGTACCATCTGCCACCCCCAGACACTGTTTCGGCCTTGTTGGGCCTCCTCGGTGAGGTGAAGCTGAGCCTCTCTAAGGCACAGTGAGCAAGGGGTCCACGTCTGGATTACCCTGGGTTACCTAGGGTGAAACCCCAAGTCTTACAAAGTTACATAGGAGTGTGGAAGCCTCTCTTCTGAGAAAGAACATGGGTCAAATTCCCTGTTCTATGGAATTTCTTCCACTGAGCAGGGTCTACAACAACATTTTTCCTCACTGACCCTTCACAGAGGAGAAATAGCAATTTGAATATCAGTCTTTGCCCCACCCATAAGGGCAATCTAGCACCAAAATGTTAGGCAATTCTCCTCTGAACAGGAGTACCATCAGCGACCCCAGACACGTGTTGTGGCCTTGTTGGGCCTCCTCAGTGAGGTGAAGCTAACCTCTGTAAAGCAGAATGAGCAAGGGGTCCACGTCTGGATTACCCTGGGTAACTTAGGGAGAAACCTCAAACTTCCACCGACACAGCTCCACGGATATGTTGAGGATCAGTGCGATCAGCTGAGCAGTGCCACAGGAAAGGCCACTAATATTGATACTGCCTTGTCTGAAGAGGACCTTTGAGGGAAAAATACATCTTTTATTTGCACGAATGTGCCAGAAGTATTAATTACAAAATGATATCTGTTTTGGAGCTAAAGCATATCTTTACTCACACATTTTTACTCCTTAAACCAGAGATGGAAGTGTAACATAAATCATTGGTACGCCGCTGTATCACTAGTTAGTTTGCTTTTTAAAGGGCGTACCTTTAGTTGAAAGGCTCATGGAAAGTGTTGTAGACGCAGTTTCTTTTTCATGCCAAATATAGAATCAGTTCGGCTCAGGATATCAAGCACCGCACGTGCCCTTAGTCACGGCCAGGCACAGAGACACACAGCATCCATGGTGGCTCTGCAGACAGACCCTTAAAGGGATAGTGCTATCAAAAATTTTATTGGCTAAAAACATGTCCCATAGTCAAAATTATATATAAAAAATATGTTTAAACAAAGTTCCTATGTAATGTTTTGAGCAAAAGAGGCTCAAACCCAAAAATTCCAAGCACTAGGAGGCATCCATTTTGTGAAATGGATGAGCCTCCTGTGCTTGTGTTCATTTCTGCCCTTGTGGCACTAATGAAGCAAAAGCCAGCCAGCTGTAATACACAAAAGCTACCAGAAGGTGGCTTTTGCTTCATTATTGTTGGTGAGCAGAGATTAAAACAACCTGCTGCTGGTAAGTGCTTTAAATTTAATTCTTTTTTGAAAGCACTGCAAAATAAATGCTGCAGTTTTCTTTCTAACTTAGAAAGAAAACCGCAGCATTTATGACATTGTATTTATGTTTGCTGTGGCTTCAGCTTTGAGTCTCCTGGGCTCCCCCGACCTGGGTCGGGGGAGCCCAGGAGACTCAAAGCTGAAGCCACAGCAAACATAAATACAACATTGTTGTATTTAAATTTGCTGCGGTTTTCTTTCTACGTTTCCCGGAGCCTGAGAAACATAGAAAGAAAACCGCAGCATTTAGAAATACAACAAACTTGTATTTCTGACTGCAGCGGCTTGAGCTTTGAGTCTCCTGGGCTCCCCCGGGTCGGGGGAGCACAGGAGACTCAAAGCTGTAGACACAGCAAACCTAAATACAGCATTGTTGTATTTAAAAATGCTGCGGTTTTCTTTCTACGTTTCCCGGAGCCCGAGAAACGTAGAAAGAAAACCGCTGCATTTAGAAATACAACAATGTTGTATTTCTGACTGCGGCGGCTTTCGCTTGGAGTCTTCTGGACTCCCCGGACCCGGAGGAGCCCAGGAGACTCAAAGCGAAAGCCGCCGCAGTCAGAAATACAACGTTGTTGTATTTGTGATTGCCGTGGTTTTCCAACCACGGCAATCACAAATACACCAACGTTGTATTTATAATTGCTGCGCCTTTGCTTTTTGCCTTTCATTTTACGTTTTCTGTGCTTCCCTGGGCTTGGGGAGCACCGAAAATGTAAAATGAAAGTGAAGGCACCCTCCCAAGCTCATGTAGAGCTCTGCTCTGGCTGCAATAAGAAAAGCTCCCAGTAGGGGTTTTTTGCTGCTTGTTTAATGCCGCCAGGGCAGAGCTTAACGTGAGCTGAGGAGGCTGCCTGAAATAGCAAAATGGATGCTCCCATGTAAACGCTTTGAGCCTCTTTTGCTCAAAAGTTTACATAGGAACTTTGATTAAAATTATGTTTAATGCATGTTTTTCATTATTGCCCATCTGTTGGGACAATAACATTTTTGAGCGCACTATTCCTTTATTGACGTCGCAGACACAATTCTTTTATCAGCAGTAGAGCCTTTCATCTGCACGAAGGGACATTTCCAACAGAAAGACTTCACAAAGCGCAAGTTACCTTGCAAATCTGTGACAGTTAAAAGAGAGCAACACAAAGCACCTTATATCAATAGAGTTCCCTAGCTTAACATTCAAATAAATTAAAGTTGGCTTTTATGTCACTAGTCATATGTTCTCAACATTAGGCATGACAATGAGCTAGAGGTTTGTGACAAAGAACCTCCATATCTGAGTTTATTACACAATTTATTTCATTCCGTATCTTAAAGCACTGAAAGAACATATAAATAGATTTTCAGATTTGCATTAGCTTGCATTCTGGGACTTATAGTTTACCATTCAGGATTTGGAAAATAAAGCTACAATGATATTTATTTTTGGCTTAAAATGTTGCTCTACAGAGCTTTGTGTTGTCACATGGCTCTACTGGGCAATGTGTGTATTTTGTAAGCAAACTCTACAAGACAGTATTATTGTAGGTCTTGAAATCCAAAACTTAAATGTACCAAGTAAACCTATGTGGTAAAATTTGCAGAGTGGGTTCAAATACGGCTTTACTGTTTAGCCAAAAGGCATGATCCTGGTCAAATAATGTAATCTCACTCTGGCTGGCTTAACTGCAAACACTTAAATCTTTACATGTGTTTAAGTTCACACGATTTGAAAAAAAAGACACCATTGCAATGGGACAGATTTAATTAGTAGCAACAAAATGGTGTCCCCTCATGCCCCTCTCTTAGTGCTGCCCCACCCCCCCGAGGCCATCACCTAGAATTGAACTTTTCCTCATGTCACGATTTATTAGGCGGTCACTCTCAACTCAGGGAGTTCTCCCCGCCCCCCAAGCAAGATGGCGCGCACCATAAATCGCTTATACAGATTTAATTTTAGTGAAGCCTCCAACCTGTCTCGCACCACCCCAGCAAATACCCTCTGTACCATCAATGAGCTAGGAACCAGGCCGGTGTATAGTAAGAATATATATTTATTTAAGGTTTAACAAAGAACAATAAAACAACCAAAACATTAGCCACCGACGCCATGGCACAACACAATATGACAATTTCAAATGAGTTGCACCAAGTGACTGACTTGAATATCTAATGAACTTACAGATACTACAACACACGGGTTGAATTTAAAGACTTTACATCAAAGCACACAGAGGATTTCTTGCACATTAACAATTATGAAATTTGAAACAACCCAGAGTGATTGCTTGGGTTATCACAATGCTCTTCTCTCTCAGCAACCCCACCCCAGGCATCAGTTATACATGACCTCTTAATTTGAAGGCAAGGTACGGGGAGTGGGAATACAGTAGCAAACTCGTTTTGGATTTTTATTAAGAAGGCAGGGTTTGAAACCTAGACACAAAGCAAGAAAACGCTTTGGGCTTTTTATTTGAAAGGCAAAGTTTAGGAAAAGATCTCAACAGGAAAATAGTTTGGGGCTTTTTATTTGCACAAAATGCACAGCCTTGGGAAAATTGTTTTGGGATGCAAGTAAATAAATGAGATATTTTGTTTTGTACACTCTACATTCACCTGAATGGCAGCGTTTTAGGGTTACTTATTTTGAGATTATGGACACCCCTTTCTGTACCGAAGACAGGGGTTTCAGAAAGGTAGAGTCACCCAAGTACTTCATTGTCTATACCGGCGCTAACACACTGGACATGAACTTGGTTAGTTTCGAACTCCAACAACACTCATCCCGTGATTTTCTATTTGGGAATTAATTGATTTAACTTCAATTCAATGCACTAAGGAGCTACACAGCTTCATCCCTCCCCATACTTTAATGGAAAGGATTAAGACAGGCAGTTCCCAACACAATACAATTTAAATGGATAGGATGTTCTATAGTGGAATTCATTCGAGTTAGATTTAAGAAAATGTGCCAAAGGTCTCCCCAGTTCCACCCCCCTACCCGCTATGCGAGATGGAGATTAAGGCTGGCAGATTCCCCACCACACTTTTGTTGGCATTTGGATTCAGCTACTTAACCTGGGAGGCCCTGGTTATGGGGCATCCCGGGAAACAGCAGGGCTCCTCTGAGGACAGCACGGGTCTGGTCAAAGGCTTCAGTCAAGGGTAGTCCCCAGCACTCAGACTTCTTCTGGCTCCCAAATGGCAGGCACAGCTAGCTTCTAGATTTCCCAGTCTCCGTTTCCCATGCAATGTTTAAGGCCTTGGTAGCTCCCTGTCTCTCTGCTTGTTGTTCCTTGCAAGAGTCCAGAAGTATACTACCTCCAGCAATAGAGTGGGTAAGTCAAGGGAAAAATCAAAAGTCCAAAGAAAGG
The DNA here is from genome assembly GCF_040938575.1 of Ambystoma mexicanum. Classification (NCBI taxonomy): domain Eukaryota; kingdom Metazoa; phylum Chordata; class Amphibia; order Caudata; family Ambystomatidae; genus Ambystoma; species Ambystoma mexicanum. Next base: position 1,465,380,626 of record NC_090931.1, on the reverse strand, counting down.
TCTCAAGAGTCAAAAAGTCAAAGGAAAGATCCCTCTCAGATTGAAAACTGATATCTTATAGGGCTGGTTACACTCCATTATCATCATAATTCCCACACCATGGATTGGCCAGCTCTCTCCTGCCACCTGCCCTATACGCCCACTGCCTGTTGATTGGACAAGGAGTTGGGAGTTGTGGATGATGGAGGCTGAGGGAGGAGAAAGATTCATCATCTCAAAATGACAAGTTTGTTTAACTTTTAGTGTCCCTAAAAATCTAACAACATGGCAGCTACCCTGATTTGTGTGATAACTGAAGGCATATATGTATATTTGAGTTTTCTATATTTTACGGTGAGTCGGAGAATGCTAATCATATCTCGGCACGCCCTTCCTGGGAGGAGCTACTGTTTTTATCGATTTACTCCTGTGCCGAGATAGTCACAACTCTGACCCTTCATGATTCAAACCGTACTTCCATAACCTATCACCACACCAGATTTCCATTCCCTCGGAATCATGAGAAGCCCGGAATCATAATTGTCTTCATAACTCGGATTGTATACATCACATAGGATTCATATTTACATGATACAGGCGTGCTTTTTATCCCCTTTAATACAAGTCTGTGATGAGCTCACTGGGACACACAATTCTCTTTTTATTCAGGAAAAAGGAGTCCAATGTTAATCAATGGCAGTGCTTCACATAGGCTCCTTAGTATCACATATAGCCCCCACCTATTCCTAAGTTTCATTTCTCCATCGTCACCTGACACGTACATCTGCTTATAAGCAATCTGTTGCATGCACAATGTTTGATCCTCCATTAGTGGTTATGAAGCCATTTCTCGAGGTCCAGTTAGCCCTGAAAAGGTCCTCTCTGTTGGCCACCAATGCACAGCTAATGGGGAGACATGACCTTAAAGGACATTTCTGGCTCATGTTTGCTGATAATATTTTATTATTCGACAGAACCCCATTTGGGCTCCAAAGTAAATTACAAGCATTCTCGGAATATGCCTGGGCACACAATTTACGTGAAAACGCTATAAAATCCCAAATTTTGGTTTTTACGGCCAGTAAAAAAGTATCCACATCCCGATGGACACTAATGGGTTTCCGATAGAAAGAATGCCCGTGATTAGATACTTGGGATATGATCTGTCGGATGTATCGTCGATTGCAAATTGGCATAGTTCTCTAAATCAAAAATTAAGACCTTTGACTTCACAACAATCTATCATAGTCAGAAAACTGTGCAAATTCTCTTTAAATCCGGCACTTCAATTTTATTTATTGAAAGTGGAGGCAATTTTACTTTATGGTCTCGATTTATGTCTTCATGACATGAGCACCTTTCTGAATTTATTACAAGCACGTATTTGGAAACAGGTTCTTGGCTTAGCTAAGTCCTTACCTAATTTCTGCATCCGCATTTAACTGGGCTTATCCAGTCTCGCTGCACCGTTTCAGTGGAGGCAAATAAACTATTATGCCAAAATGATCAAACCCCCGATTAATTCTCTTTACCAAGAATTTGCAAAGATGCTTTTTATCTCCAAGCCACAATCTCTGGTTAATTTCAAAATCAGCATGGAGGCCATATTGGTTAAGATCAATGTCACGAAGGAAGATCTATGGTTACGCCCGGCTTTCATAAAGAATAAATTATAGCAATGGGATTGGTCAACCACACAAAATGAGATTGGGGGCTACAAATTGTACCATGCATTTGCATAATTTTGGCACAAAAGATGCCCCAGGTTGAGATATATTGTATGCTTTCCATGTGAAAAGATTTGAGCGATTTACATGAAATTTAGAATGAACCAATTACTTACTTTGGCATGCATTAAGTACTGGGTAAGAACCACTTCTGAAAGCTGCAGATTTTGTATGGTTCTTCTGCAGCATGAAACAATTAAGCATTTAGTCATCTACTGTGCACATTATGAAGTGGCTAGAATTGAACATTTGGGACAAGGTAATGTGAGGAATACATCTTTGGCAAGAGAAGCGCTATGGTCCAAATGCATGGCAAGTCCTAACAATTCTTTTATATTTCGCCTGCGCCGGTTGCTCACCAAGATTGAATTAGACTTGTTGGCTCTCTTGGCCTCTCTCACTACATAGAAAATGGAACAGCTTTGCAATTGGTTGAATAAGACTGTATGACACTTTATCAATTAGAGTTTATGTCATCAATAAGAAATTGCAGTGCTTATATAGAGTGATGGTTTGGATTATTAGAAGAAGTCAACGTAGACGCTGACTTATCATATTTTGTTTTCACCTTTTTTTTGCTGATTTAGCATTGGCTTTGAGTATGCATTACATTTATGAATATGTGATTATGTTTTTTTTTGTTGATGATGCTTACCCCATATCCTAGATAAGGCTGTTTCATATTGTTTGTTTTGGTGATGTGTTTTATGAAGAGGTCAAACTTCTCAAGATATATATATTTTATGGAAAGTTGTTTCTCTTGTATTTATTGTTTTATACAAATAATCTCCAATGAAGGAGGTGTACAACGTTTTTTTTTAAATGAAATACACAATAAATGAAAAAAGGACATTTCTGCTGGCTGTGTTATCTACAACTCCCACAATTTGGATTTAATTCTCTGTTATTTCTTTGTATTTCTAACTGAACCAGGCCTGCTTTTCCTGGGGGGCCCAGCCCAGCACTTGAGTTCAAATTTATTTTCAAAGGCACAGACCTTTCAGTTCAGTGGGGAAAACACCAGCTGCATCCATACTTCTGAAAATACAGCTTTAAATCAACAAGACGTGCTTACATGTAATATTTAACATTATATCTGGGCATGTTGTTTATCATGCAATCTTTCTTTACATACGGTTTGGACGGATACAAGTTCACTTTAGGCATCATTCACACATAGGCCACAGTTACATAGAAAATCCAACAAGTGGGCCTTTCCATTTGAATGTCAGTTTATTTGTGAAAAGTAAGTGTCTTTCTCTGAAATATGTCACTTGGCCTCACCTTTTGAATGTATGGCACAATTCCTCCTCAGTATTTTTCACATGACTATCATTTCAATGTATATTTTCCCATGTGTACTGCTGCAGTTTTGAATCTGTCAAAAAGTGCCTTTTCCCAGTTTACACAAAGTCAGCACCTGTAGCACCACATGTTATTTCTTATTCATTGGTTATATCCATCAGTTTTAAGCTCTCAGATAGATTCCCATTCACTTCCGCACCTGTCCATTTTAGTGGAGTTGGCTAGGCCCATTTCTTTCCATTTGACTAGGTCTTGTGCCGAAACTCAAGGTTTCGTACTGTCTTTTATATTTCAATGGAACTCCATATTAGTCAGCTTCACTCTCAGAATAGAGGTCTAGCATGGCCTCTCCATCTCTGTCACTCTGGGGCTGTCTTCTCATCACACACACAGCCCTATATCAGTTGACTTGACAGGCAAATATATTAACTCATCAGCCAGTCAACCCGCTATAATATAGCCTTTGGTAGACTAACTGCGGTAGAGCTAACCTTCATTTTCTTTCCTGTTGCCGCCAGTCACAGAAGTTTCTTGGGCCATGCAGAGCACTGGCCCACAGGACAATGAGTCAAACCCTTTGCTATGTCCTCTAATGCTATGTTATTGCTTCAATCATAGCACTCATTTTGCCATTTTCACACTTTCTAGGAGCTACAGGATCTACAAGCAATGAGGTAGAGGGTAATGCACAGCAATGGGGGCAAGATTGCTTTGGTACAATGTGGATGTTTGCAAATCCGAAGATGGGGCTCTGTGCGGTGTACATTTTAGATATGTTGTGAGCTGTCTGCAGCAGTAGTTGATGTGCACTCCAGTTTGCTAAGGCACTTGTTTGAGTGGTTGTCTGTGGGTGTGTCAGCGGAGTGGTGCTCAATGACTATGTGGAGTTGTTTTGGTGTATCTGTGGTGGGTTAGCTTGGGGTTGAGGGAAATCTAATGCAGGCACGTGCCTTTAGATGGTAACCTGTGCTTTTTTGGTGAACAGGTTGTGCACTGCAATGCATTGTCAGTTAGGGTGATCTTGGAGCAGCTTTTGTGACCATATCTTTCTCCAATCAATGCTGAATTTGATTTCATGGACTCATCATGTAAGAGTGGGAATTTGAGGCTTTCAAAGTGCACATTAGTTAGAATTAGAGCACAGAAAATGGAAGGGTTTTGCTTCTGTTTGTTTTTGACAGTGACTCACCAGGGAGCCAAGAAACAGACGAATAGTGGGCCAGAGGAGCAGCTTCCAAGAGAGACAAGGATCATAGGAGAGTGGCTCACCAGAATAGCAAAGGAACACAGAAGCAACACATAGAGGGGCAATGGGCCACAAAGCTTTGCTTTTACCATCGTTTTACTTCAGTCCATTTCTAATGTTAGACATTATAAGCTAAAAGTATTGCACTGGAGTAAAGCTAGTAGCCAATGACATGTGAGGAAGGACGTGATCCCTAGGTCTATTCCCACCTGCTTCTCCCCACCAAAATGCATCCATCTGGGATGTCTTTGAGCCTGCTCTACCAAGCAGTAACATCAAACCTTGGCTTTTTAGTGTCATTTTTAAGGTGTCTGCTCACAGTTAATGGCTAAATTGCAGCCACAAATGTGCTACGGATGTAATAAAAATGGCTTAAATAAGTGTGCCTTGAACTACTTGATTTATATCTGTTTCTTGCACTGAGTTCATACCTAAACAAACATTGACAAAGTCAAGAGTGTGGGCTTGTGTATGGGTATTAGATAACGTATAGGTATTAGATAAGCACATACCAGAGACTCATATGCCTAGATTATCACACCATGTTCCAGCTGTTGCATTTTATGGCCAGGTAGTATCATTATGGCAGTACCAGGCAAATGCCTATCCGATGCCGACACAAAATCCAAAACTGTTTTCTTTGCCAATGCTTGGATTCATGTGCAGTGACTGCAGCTAGAAGATTATTTGCAACTATAAAGTGTATTGATTTTGAGGTAGAGGTATGAGTTTGCTCAAAGTATTGAATTTCAGTAATTTAAAATTAACATTAGAGTGTCGCCTGTCATAGATGGACTCACTTTCTGTACTATTCCTGCAGGAAATTACTTTTTTTCACCTACTGAAACTGTTTAGAGCCCTATACTGTTCAAATCATATTGCCAGTCAAAATATGTTTAAACTATGTCTGTAATTGTGTGCCTTACCATCAATGATGATTCACAAATAACACTAATACACCCGTTCTGTAGAGATGTATTTCGAATAGTATCTTGTTTATTTGTCATGCACAGTTGTATAAAGGATTTCTATTAAGGAATATATTGTTTTTATACTTCTGTCCTGGACTAATTTAGTGCCATTAGTTTATTAGTACAGGCAATGCCTAGATTGGCCACAATGCAAAAAGAGACTGTCAACGGGACAGGGAAGGTCGGCCAAGCCCTGACCTACTCTGTCCTGTCCCACTCTGCCCCTCCCCCACCTCATCCCCAATCCTTCCACCATGCCCCTCGATCCTTTTTGGATGCAGCCAGAGTACCACTAGTTCCTTTTTTTCCACTCCCACCACTGCCATAAACAAAAGTTTCCCAACTTCAAAAAAAGAAGAGTGAGCTACTTCCACTTCCCGGGCTCATTTGGAGCCCTGGTTGAAGCTGCACTCCCAGGTTGTGTCCTGAAAAGCAGCAGCAATTGTTTAGCAACTGTTTGAAACATATCATCCTTCTTAACATGTTCTCTGTTTCCTCCTAGTGATAAGTGGAACATGCAGACCAGCAAAATGAAAGTGCTTTGGTCCTGTTGTCATGGGATGGACAAATAAAAGCAAAATCATTTCTGAACTGCTTGTCAAACACCTCGTCAAGATCTTTGTCTACAGGTCGGCTCTCAGCGCAGGCACGCCTCATTAGCAAGGCCCTTCCACCTGACTGCGCCCTTGTGGTGGCGCTGCTGGCTGCTGACTGGCCGATCTTTGTCCGGTTGGTTCCGGGCCGATAGCTTCCTGTCGTGTGACTATGAGTGAATGACAGTGAACATTTTAAAAAATGAAGTTGGCCAAACAACACGTCATAATTCAACTGAGTATGAAAATATACACGCAGGTGCTCAGAAATAAGTCCCAGGCCTCAGCCCTAGCAAATCCCAACACTTCTGCATCTTTTACAGCAAATAAGTAGTGGCAGGGCATGGTGACACTATGGGGTACAGTAGCCCCACATAAGTGACAATAGTGAATGGAGCAGCACTGCATGGAGTCACTGCAAGGGAAACAAGAGGGTCGCTTTGGATCACTAGGGAAAGTAACAGCACTGCAAGGAGGTTCCCACACTGGGGGGTCACTGCACAGATCACTGTGAAGAAGGCACTGCTCTCTCTGCCTGGGATCCCTGCGCCCCTTAGCTCGTGTCAGAATCTGGATGCACCAGTTTAGCTGAGAGGAACTCCCTTTATTTGAAGCCAGTCGATCTGTCCTAGAAGGTTTAGAGCGAGAGACTGAGTGAAGACCCATAAGGCAAACCCTGCAAAGGGGCAAAAAGCTACTCGGCATAGCCTGGGAAGGTCTGGAACAAGTAGACGTCCACAATGAGGAACCCCTGGCATCGCTCGGGAGATGAAGAGGGTTCAATCTGCATTGTTATGATGGATCAGTGATTCACAGACAGACAGAGGTGTCCCTAGGCTTCTCTGAAATGTCTGCCACATCCATTGAGTCGCAAGGGCGAACTCCAGACTTCACGCAACAACAGGTGGGGGCATTTGAGAACCAAACAGGTCTGTTTGTCCCAGAGGGCTTTCGGTCGTTTCAGGTAACTCTAGACCTGGTGGTCCTAGAGGGTTATAGACCTGATGTTAGCAGACTGTCGCGGTGGTTTATCAAGAGAGTTCTAAGCCTGGCATCTCCACCGGGATGTAGGCCTTGTGTGTGCTCGCTGGAGGTTTGAGGTATTGAAGGTTCTTGTCATAGGGCTTTCAGAGGTTTCATGGCCTAGTGGTCTCTAAGGCTCTAGACATGGTGATTTAAAAGGGGCTTCAGGTTTGGTTGGTTTCTGATAGCTCTACTCCTGTTTGTTCCAGAGTGATCAAGGTCTGTTGAATCCATAGGCATTTAGGTCTGATGGTTCTACAGGACTTTACATTGGGTTCCAGGTCTTGTGGTTCCAAAGGATGTGAACATGGGTGAGCTGGAAGGCTCTAGGTCTGCACTCTCGGTCGGTTGTTCCATAGAGTGCAAGAACTAGGGATTGTACAGGACTAGATTGCTGTTTTCGTTCCTGTAGACATGGCTGTTATGGAAGGTGCTGGACCATGTTTAGTGCATCTGAGGGTTCTATGCTGGTTGGTCTTAGAGGGCCCTAGATCTGTTTATTCGAGTTAGGTCTAGGTCTGGTGTTTTTTACATGGAGTTTGGTCTGCTGCTCAGGGAGTGCAAGGCCTACAGCAATATCTGGGCCTGGTTGCTTTGGAGGCCCATAGACATGGTTCTTGCAGATGGCTTTAGATCTCTTAGTTGTACATGGTTCTTTGTCTACTGGCTCTAAACAGCTTTCAGTGTGCTGCTTGCAGGGAGTCTAGACCTACTGGTTGCAGAAGGATCTGGGCCAGGTAGTTCTGGAGGCTGACAGGGCTTTTTGATCTGCTGCTTACAGGGAGTTCTAGGCCTACTTGTTCCAGAAAGCTCTGGGCCTGGCAGTTCTGGAAGTCTGTGGGCATGGCCTTTTCAGAAGGCTCTAGATTGGTTAGTCTTCAGTGGGTCTAGGCCAGTTGGTACTACTGGGTCTTTAATCTGCTATTCTCAGGGAGTTGTAGGCCTACCAGTTCCAGCAGGCTCTGAGCCTGGTAGTTATGGAGACCTGTAAGCATGGTGCTTTACAAGGCCCCTACACTACTTAGTTCTGTATGGTACTAGGTCTTTCGGCTCTTCAGGACATTTGGTTTGCAATTTTCAGGGAGGTCTAAGCATACTGATTCCTGTGTGCTCTGGGCCTGGTAGTTCTGGAAGCCTGCCGGCATGTGCTTTCAGACAGCTCCATGTCTGTTAATTCAAGAGGCTTCAGCATTGCTGTTTCCCGGGAGTCCTAAAGTTAGCAGTGCCAGGGGTTAGTTTCAAGTGTCTGTCAGTCTGGGGATAAAATAGTGCAGGAGCTCCAGAAGTCCCAGGGGATTTCACTTTTGTTCTGGTGTTTCTGATGGTTTTGAGGCCTGATGGTTTCAGGTGGTCTAGACCTGCGGGATCTGCAGGATTTTGGGCCTGGTGGTTCCAGGAGGTCCTAGGTCTGTTGGTTTTTACAGCACTCTGGTTCTGATGGTTGTAGTGGTCTCAATGGCTGGTGATTGCATACTTATTCATGACACAGGCTGGAGGCTGCTCCAGGGGTTGTCAGACCACCAGCTTCCATTCTTACCAGGGGTCAGGCTGGGTGCTGCACTTAAGAGTGTTAGACTTGAAGGTGCACTTCCAGGGTGTCAGAATGGTGATATTGTCTAGTGGACAGTAGTTCTGTTAGAGATATGGCCTACTTGCAGGAGTGTGGTTTAATGCAAATTAACCTTTTTCCCAGGAGAGCTGTTTCTAGTAGAGAAGTGGTCTGGGGAGATGTGGCCCACTTGAGGCATGGTCTAATTGAGATGTAGTGCTATGTGTGGTATGAACTGCTTTCTAAGGGTGGTGACATGGCCTAGTAGACGTGCAGTCTATTGTTGTGTTGTTCTGGTAAGGTAGTTGTGGTCTAGTGTATATTTGTCCATAAGGGATCGAGCAGAGTGGAGATATGGCATGGGTGTGGTCTAGCTGTGATGATGTGGCCAAGGTAAGATGTGGTCTGATAGAGCTTTGTTCCAGGTAGTGTTATCTAGTCCAGTGGAGATTCTGACCATTGGTGATGTAGTCTAGTGGAGCTATGGCATGGGTGTGGTCTAGCTGTGATGATGTGGCCAAGGTAAGATGTGGTCTAGTAGAGCTTTGTTCCAGGTAGTGTTATCTAGTCCAGTGGAGATTCTGACCATTGGTGATGTAGTCTAGTGGAGCTATGGCATGGGTGTGGTCTAGCTGTGATGATGTGGCCAATGTAAGCTGTGGTTTAGTGGAGCTTTGTTCCAGGTATTGTTATCTAGTCCAGTGGAGATTCCGACCATTGGTGATGTAGTCTAGTTGAGATATGGCATGCTGGAATGGTAGCCTGGGGGTACATGGTCTATTAGAGGATGTGCAGTTTCATGGAAATTAACATGTTTTCTAGTGGAGATTTTTCTAGTAGACACATCGGGGGTCATTACGAGTTTGGCGGTAAGGGGTTAATGGTGCCAGTAAAGGTGCCGAGCCGTCAACCCCTTACCGCCCCATTACGAGCCTGCTCGTAGGAACCTGCTAAGGACGCCTGGTTTTACCAGGCGCACTTAGCGGGTCCCGCGAGCAGACCAGGGTGCTAAAAATGGGCCCGTTGTTAACGGGCCCATTGTTAGCACCCTCCCCATTCCCATTGAACCCTATGGGGGCTCAAATGGGAATGGGGATGGGTTCCTTGAATGAGGTATTACCGGGCCCTCCAAGGTCAGAATGGCCCGGTAATTTCTCATTCAAGGAACCCAGACCCGGGAGCCGATAAGGGGGTAGCCATGCCACTAACAGCAGCATGGTTACCTCCTACCTCGTAATGACCCTCATGGTCTGGGTTAGATGTCCCTACTGGATGTGTGTCTTTTGGCAATCTGGTCTATAGTAGTGGATGATTTAGAGGGAATGGTGTGAGGCGATGGTGATATAGTCAAGTGGAGGTTTGGTCTTGTAGAGTTGTGCCCTGGTGAGTGAGATGTGAACTGTTGGATGTATGGCCAAGTGGAGAAGACTGGTGGGGGAGATGTGGTCTAGTAAAAATGGGAAGTCGGAAAGGGGTGACTAGAGGTTTCCTGATTAGCTTTTCAGTCAATCATTATTTAGCTCATCTTTTCCAAAACAGGTGGGAAAAAATGTCAATCTGGCATGCTCCCACCCCAAAAGCGGCAGTCCAGCCCAAACTGTTAGGTTCCATCCCTTCAGCATAAAAGCTCAAAAACCGGCAGACATGTTCTGGTCTTTTTGGGCAATAAGGTGCAGCGTGGGCCCCTATTAATAGCCAGCTCTGCCCTGGAGAATTCATTTAACGTTTTCGATCAACCACCATTTAGTTAGCCTGTATTATAGATCTGTGTATGAGGTCTAGTGGAGATAAGGTCTGAAGGAAACATATGCAGATTAAAGCAGTTTTACCAGTTCATGTGAGTACAGACACCACTCAACACTGGTTTAAACTTCCGAATGGAAGAGGTGGGCAGAGGCATGTGACAAGTTGGCCTAAAAAATGTCACAACTTGATCAGATAATTTTGAGAATGTATCCACACATTTTAGATCTTGGTCAAGACCGAATTGCAGAAGGGCCAGACTAAGGGGATTCTCTGGTCTAAAAGTAGCCTCCGGTGGGCTCCTCCATCTAAACCCAGACTTCCCTCCACCCCAGGTGGTTATTAGTCAAGACTAGAGAAAGGTAACCCTACTACTTACTAAACAAGACTACGAATGAGGGTCTTAAGACCGCAGCCTTCTCCAATTTACTGCCTCTGGGACTTACCAATGACAACTTGTCCTGATGTTCCACAAGACAATGATAAGTTGTACCTTTCTCTTTCTATCCCCCTTGCACACTCGCTTTCTCTCCTCTTCCTATCCTTTATCACTATCTCACCTACTTCTCTGTCTATTGTTTACTCCCCGCTTCTCTCTCCTGCTCCTGTCGCTGCTCTTCTATTCTCTCCCCTATTCGCTTCCTCTCTCTCCTACTTCCTCCTATTCTCCATTTCTCCTGTCTCCCTTTTCCTCCTATTCTCTCCCTTGTCTTCTGCTCTCTCCCTCTGGTCAACCTCACCATTCTCACCACTCTTTCTCTCACTCTCTCCTCCTATTATCTGCCTGATCCTCGAATGTGTTTCACTCTCATCCCATCTCCCGTTTCTTCCACTCTCACTTCCAGGCCCTCTTTCATTCACCCCCTATCTCTCCCTAAACCAATCTCACCTCTTAATCCCCTTCTACGCTCACTCATCTACCATCCCCTCTATCGCTCTATCACCAATTCCAACACTCACTCTCAAAACAGCCACTCCACAGTTCACATTTGGTACCACTCTCTCTCTCACACACAATACCTCACCAGCACTCTATTCCACAATCTCCGACACATGGTCTCTTGCTCTGCCACCTCGCAACCTGACCTCAACTGCTCACCCTTCATCCACCTATGGCTGTGCAGGTGTTACATACTCAGGTCTTCCTTCCTGATTGCTTCCTCCCCCTTTTCATTTGTAATGGATTATTGAGAGGCCACTCTCAACACTGGGAGTTACTTCCCTCCCCTGTCCAGGTGTTACCCAACAAACTGTTTAATGGCAGTTCTTTATTCAGCCTATTTCAGATTTACATAATGGCCCTGGGATCCCTCGCCCTGAACTACCAATATGCCAAGAACCAGGCCGGTGTACAGGAAATATATTTGTATTTATATGAATAATTGAAAATGGAGATCACAATAAAATGACACACCCCTCCTTCCATCCTTGTGGCTCACAATTAAACTTCTTGTTACAGAAATAAATCACACAAATTGGTTGCAAAAAACACAAATCACAGTACTTTACTTTCTACTGGGTTCACTTCAAGAAATAATCAACACTGGTCAATGAACAAAATCAATTTACATATGCAATGCTGTGCAATTTCGATGTTCCAGCACTCTTAAAAGGCTAACACTTTAGTTCACAGATTTGTAAAAAAACGCATATGGTAATTATTATTTCACCCACACTTTTGCTTTAAAATAAACACAGGGGGATTTACCAGTTTGTTTTTCAGATCCCCCCTACTTTGGTCTGTGTTGGAGAAGTCGGACAGAAACATTTGAATGATTTGGGAACTTAGAATTTTAGACCCCCTTCCACTTAAAGGCCTGGTGGATACATTTTATTTCAACAAATCACCTTGCAATTATCTTTAAAATGAAACATACATGTATGCTGTGCGATGTGTGGTTGCTGAGAAAATGTATCAATTGTGATAGTCCATTTCAACTAATGGGGAATCGTCATATGTCTGCAAATCTTCTCCCCTTCCTTCAGGCCATTTGCCATTCCTGGCCAGCATGTGACCAAAGCTTCCTGGACTGTGTTTTTATCAGCCTCTTTGTTGTTTGAAGTTGATGGCTGCCGGTTTTAAATTCTTGGGAGGTCTTGGCAACACACAGATCCCCCACTTCAGACAATGAGGCTAGCCATGTGATGTCATGAGTCCCTGCTGACATCTGGCAGCCTGTCCTGTTATCTGTAGTGGACCACCATTTGGATCTGAAAAGCTTCTATTTTCTTGAATTGTTTTCAGAGTTTCAGCTTTTCTTGATTGCAGCCCCTCTGACATTCCAGTCACGCACTGGCTAGGACATTTTACCTGCACAGAACTGAGCCATCAGAAACAGCAGCTCTGGGGGAACTTTGTTTTCAACACCCTTCAGGCAGGCCACATGTATTGCAGTTGTAAATAGTTTGGATGCATGAACCAGGCTTTCAGTGGTGGAAGCCATTTGCAAATTCTGTCCAGAGATCCACCAATTGTTCTTGGCTGAAAGGAACTCACAGATTGCATTTTCTAACATCAGCCTTTATTCTTTGACATACGGTGTGTTTTACTGATCAGGGTTCACATTGCTTTTAAGCTGAAAGTACAGGGCTGTTTCCTTCAGTCATTAATACAATATTGTAATTATTTACTGTTTGATTTTCTGCTGAAAAGTGGGTCTGAGTTGTCACAGTGCACCACCTTTTGATGGGTGGCAGTTTCAGTGAAAATGCTGCATTTATTTCTCAGTCAGCAATGTGATGTGCTTTTCCAATCTGCATTTGGATTACATTTTTGTTTTAGCTTCTCTGGATTTCAACTGCAGAAAGACACCCACATACTCTGCCGAAATAGGCCCACTTTCAGCGTGAAGGTTTTTGCATGCTGGCAGTTCATTTTTCAGTGGGCCCTTCAGTTCTGTTGGTTTGGGGCCTTTGATTAAACCCCACACATTGGTTCTCATTGGTTCCAATATTTCCTTTCTTTTTCCTTGGGGGCCAGGCCACAGTCTCTCATTCTTTAAAAAATCCTCTTTTCCCCACCCCTTTTCACATAGGTGTTGGTTGGGTTGCTGTTGCTGTGTCCCGCTGCTGCTGACCACTCACTGTGCCTTCCTACTGTCCAAGGAAATTGGTGCCTGTAACGTTTAAGTAAGGACTGACCTGTTGGTGAAGCAGGAATCACTTGTTTGGGTCCCAAGGCTGACAACAGTACAGAGAGTGGAACACAGGCTCTATCAGCATCCGTCAACCTGGATGCACAGGGTGGCGTGTACTCACAGGACTGAGTCCAAGGGAAAACCCTTTCGGGTGATAAACCCTTTGTTCCGCTGGTGGTGTATTCCGATCTCTAAGCAGGAAGGAGTGAAGGAAGCGAAGCGGGAACAAGGCGTACTGACTGGAACGACTCTTTCCGGGGATCTGTAAGTAGACAACAGAAGAGCGGGTAAGAGTGCCACATAGAACTGGGAAAAGGGAGGAGGCGCTAGGAAGCAGAGCGGGGGGGATGCAGAAGCGCTAGGAGCGAAGGTACAAGGAAGGATGAAACAAAAGCGTCAGTGCTTATTGGGAAAAGCAAAGTGATGCAAGGAGCTTACCGTTGAGCCGGTTCTTATGTGAATAGTGTTGCCAGCAAGTGACATGAGTAGTCCTGAACCTTGGCATCCATCTTGGGATTCACTAGGCCGTTAACCAAACCTTTGATGGTTGAGAAAATGTGCTGCCATCTTGTAGAGGTGTATTTCCCATATGGATGTCTCTTTCTCCACCGTTGCCATAGCGACCACGTGTGAGACTGAGTCAGACAACAGTGCCATTTCCAATAATGCTGATTATTATTATTATTATTTTTATAACGCACCACATGCCCATGGGCCTCAGGGCGCACACAGGATGTGATCAAAGGAGCAAGACTCAGGGTCGGTGTTGCTGCTTCTGCTTGTGGAGCTTCCTGCTGAGAATGAACTGCATTCTGGAGCTGGCAGACCTGCAAGAAACACAAAATAACCTGGGCCAAATAAGAGACTGCAAGGCACGGTGTGACAGACCGTGGTACCAATGTCACGGGTATATCCGACACAATTTGGGTGCTCAGGGACTGCGGCCCTTCCAATTCCTGCACCCAACCTCTGAGGTAGGATTGGCTCTAGCATACACCCTGGTAGGCCACCTTTCCCAGGTTGGGAGTGATCTCTGTCTCCCCTGGCAAATCATCTGACCTTATTACAGGCTAGATATGCAAAATTGTGGAACACTGAGGAGCACACATAGTCCAGAAACAAACAAAGACATCCATTCACCAGCTGCAATTATCTGGCCTTTGTCTCTGGAGCCTGAGAATTCCCAGGCAAACAGAGCTGTGACCATATATGGCCACATCTGTCTCACACCTACTCTCATGTGAATAGCGCTCCTCTGTGGAAGCCGATCTGGATTTTACACAGGGAAAGCGGGCAAGCTCATCCCGTGAGTAGAGTAAGGCTGTTCTCCCTGAAATTGATTAAAATCGGCTACCAGCCAGTGCATCCTTCACAGATGGCTTTGTAAGGTTACACTCATTGGAAAAACCTGGTACATGTATGGGTGCAATGTTTACAAAATCATGGGTGGAGCTGGGGTCCTAAGCATTATTGGTAGGGTCAAAATCAAATGGAATGAATGTCATAGACGCTACTATTGATAAATGTGCAGGCTCTTCCCCTTCAAGCCCAATTATTACAGTGTAATAATGATCTCCCATGACCTGTATTCCTTGATCATTTTATGGGCTGCAAGCTCAAGCAATATTGACTGAGCACTGCAGGTCGCATTGTGCAAAGCTGACTTCCACAGCCCCTCAAGTAGTGCAGGCAGGAGTAACATCAAAGGTTGGAGGCATGGTGTAGAAGGAGAGAGGACATCCAAGGGATAGGAGATTAGTGGGAGGAGTGAGTCAACTAGGAGAAGAGGAAAGAGAAGGTAAAGGAGAGGTGAGAGTGAACATGTTAGACTGGATCTGAATCCAACAGAGTATTTGTAAGGCACAATTTCCCCAAATCCTGTTAGAACACTAATCAAAGGATAGTTTAGGAAAAGTTAGGAAGTCCCTGAGGGAGTTTAACCATATACTTGTTCTGCATGTATTTCCTCAACACTACCCATAGATATAAATAGACAGTAGGAGAAAATCTATTCACCTGGGGTCACTGATGCCTGGGTTAGGTTGGAGGTGTGAATCAAGACGAGAGAGAGGGATGGCCATACGGCTCACAAAAACTTCAATAAAAATCCTTCAACCGCCTCAAAGACTAGGATTGATTTGTGTGCCATCTGTGATAGGTGGTGTCAGAAGCGGGATCCTCTAGACTCAAACAAAGAGGTTCCCCATTGCCATCCAAGATGTTGAGAGTTGTGCGATTGACAGATACAGCTCAGCTTCCCACTGAGTC
This sequence comes from Ambystoma mexicanum, assembly GCF_040938575.1. Classification (NCBI taxonomy): domain Eukaryota; kingdom Metazoa; phylum Chordata; class Amphibia; order Caudata; family Ambystomatidae; genus Ambystoma; species Ambystoma mexicanum. Next base: position 1,465,365,085 of record NC_090931.1, on the reverse strand, counting down.
ACAGTGAGAGCATCAGGCTGTGATCGATATTGAGATGAAGCCGTCATCATCCCTCCCAGAGGCCAGACCATAGTTCAGACCTGTACTGAGTTCATAATACCCTTCTACCAGCCCCCTGGTTGTAGCCTCACAGGGAGACCTAAAACCTCCCTAAAAACTTTGAAAGACTGCAACCAATAAGGAAATTGGTCAGTAGTTAACGGTATCTGAGCGATCACCCTTCTTATAGATAGGAATACATTCTGACACCCTCCAGAAGTAGGAAATTACCCTTGATGAACGAATGGCATTGAACTTGTTTGGAGTAAAGCGATCCCCGGGAATACAGTTGGGTCCTGGGGCCTTGCCTGACTTCTGAAAAAGGCTAACTGTGATCACTTGTGCAGGGAAACAGGGGTCCTGGAAGATACAAGCCCCGGTCAGAATAGCCCTGTCATTGACATTGGATTTTTCTGTTCCTTTAACAGATCCACCACCTGCAATCAGTTTGAGGTCTAGATACAGCTGTGTTTAATCTGCAGGACAGTGGCCTCATTAATGTTGCTGCCAGGTGTATGAGAAGGTCCTTCATGCCCCCAGGTAACCAGGGCCCAGAACCCCTGACATCCCGGCACCTGACGGTCTCTATGAGACCCTCCCACACTCTTGATCATGCTTCATTTGTGTTTCATTTCCAACAGGTTCTTCTAAGCAGCATTCCATTATTTCAATGGACTTATATCTGTCTCAGAGATTCTCTTAACACTCTTGGTTATTAACACCAGACCACTGTTGGCTACTTGCACTCTATGTCACACCAGGCACGGGGGTGGGGGGTGGGGTCAAGAATCCTGCCACACCTTTCAGGTTCTTTACCTAGAAACAGCGTTACCAGGGTTGGACTGGAACAAAAACAAATTCCAGGCACCAGAGAAAAGCGGCTCACAATCACAAACCTCCCTTTACACACAGTTTCAGTAATACTTGGGGGAGCATAGGTTTGGGGGTATTCCTGGAGAAAGATGCACTTTAAAGTACATTAGGTGGGTTGTAAAGGTAATTTAAAGAGAGTACTTTTAGAAAGTAAGAAATTGGAAAGTAGGAGTTTGGTAGAAAATAAAACATCTGTGAGGTTATATATTCCTTATTCACCAGTCAATGGCTGGGCTAACACAGCAAAATCAATCTTATAGATGTATTGGTTTGATTCAGATTAGGTTTGGTAATGATGAGGACAACACTTGGGGTATGGGGTGATTCTTATGCAGATGGAAGGCTGCGCCCTTGTACAGAAGGGCATGAAACGATTCAACATTTTCTGTAAGATATATAAAGTTATGTTAAACTATTTAATGTATAGGCTTAGTCAGAATCACATTTGTATTTGCACCTGCTCTGCCTTCCCAAGTGTTATTTATGTATTGAATGTATGAATGATAGGTCAATTTTAAAGAAATGTTATAGTGAAATTTGTCTTGTAAAGATTATTTTTGAGCCGTATGCTAACAAAGAATAATAATAATATATAAAGAAATGTGTAGCAAATCATAGATAAACCAGTGGAGATCCTTCAATGTTTGGGCTGTGGGTGATGCCGTGAACACCTCATTAGACATGAGCAACCCCTTTGTTTGCTGGTTGGTTTCTTGGTATCTCGTAGTGACTCTAAGGAAAAGGAAATTATAGCTTAAAACAATGCCTTTATTCATAGTTTTCAAGTTTTGCGTTGATGTTTATATTAACGTATCGTAATTTTATGAAAGTGTCTTAATGTTCAAGAAATATTTGAATAAATTACATTTAGTGTAAGTTAAGTGTTGTAACTTTGATATTTTTATTATATTTGGATTCTATTTCTAAAGTGTGTAACCTGTTAGATACATATTTTATTGTTTGGATTAATATGAGGTGTTAAGCACTCTGAGATAAATATTTACATTGAACTGAAGAGCATTCGACCATTAACATTGGATAATACTACCTGCCACACATGCACTAAGTAATTAAAGTGGCCCACGTGTGCCCAGAAATCTGACCACGCTAGCATTTCTATCCACTGTAATTAGGAAGATCTCCTCCACTGCCAGTATGATATCCTCCAGGTGGAGACTGGAATCTAGGACCCATGTATAATTTGGAGGATCTGCTCCACTGTCCCTATGACCACCCCAGGAGGAGTCTGGGATCCAGGAACAATCTATAATTAGGAGGATCCCCCCTACTACCATTATGGCCAGCTCAGGGAGGAGTCTGGGATCCAGGACCAATGTATAATTAAGATGACCTCCTCCACTGTCTGTATGACCACCTCTGGGAGAGGTCTGCGATCTAGGACCAAGCTATAATTAGGAGGATCTCCTCTACTGCCCGTTTACTAACAAAATCATGATGTGAAACGTAATTTAACTTTTCACAATATTGTAATTTGAGCTTGTGACGTTTTTGCACAGGATGTGTGACATGATTTTTGTCTTTTTGTCTTTTTGACTTTTTGAGCTTGTGACATTTTTGCACAGGTTGGGTTACACATTTATGTTTGATCTCTTTTTTCTAATGTTTGTTGTTCATTTATTGTTCATTCTTTGTATATGTTTTTTGCACATAAATTTTCTGATTTCAAGAGTGCTTGGCCCCCTTTTTTCATATTATTTAATTCTTTTTAAAAACAGAATAAATTGGCAAATATAAGACCCTTGTTCTTTTCATTGACTTCTTTTGATTATATTTCAGTCCCTGAGGGAAACTAAGTATGGATATTTGAGATACCAAATATGAATACAATTTGATTAAATCTTGATTTAGGATAGCATCATTAAACCCCTTACAGCTTTTTGGACTTCTACGTGCCTATGTTCTAGACCCCTCCATAGCTGTACCACTATTGGGGCACCCCCCTTCTTTGTTATTAACCTTGGGGAGGAGTCTGGGATCTAGGACCAATGTATAATTAGAAAGACCTCTTCTACTGCCCGTATCATCACCTCGGAGAGGAGTCTGGGATCTAGGACCAAGCTATAATTAGGAGGATCTACTCTGCTGCCTGTTTTACCACCTCAAGGAGGAGTTTGGGGTCTAGGGCCAATGTATAATTAGGAGGATTTCCTCTACTGCCTGCATGACCACCTCAGGGAGGAGTCTGGGATCTAGGACCAATGTATAATTTGTAGGATCTCCCCTACTGCCCATTTTACCACCTCGGGGAGGAGTTTGGGATCTAGGACCAATGTATAATTAGGATGATTTCCTCTACTGCCTGTATGACCACCTCAGGGAGGAGTCTTGGATCTAGGACCAGTGTATAATTTGTAGGATCTCCCCTACTGCCAATTTGACCACCTCAGGGAGGAGTCTGGGATCTAGGACCAATGTATAATTAGGAGGATTTCCTCTACTGTCTGTTTGGCAACCTCTGGGAGGAGTCTGGGATCTAGGGCCAATGTATAATTAGGATGATTTCCTCTACTGCCTGTATGACCACCTCAGGGAGGAGTCTGGGATCTAGGACCAGTGTATAATTTGTAGGATCTCCCCTACTGCCAATTTGACCACCTCAGGGAGGAGTCTGGGATCTAGGACCAATGTATAATTAGGAGGATTTCCTCTACTGCCTGTATGACCACCTCTGGGAGGAGTCTGGGATCTAGGACCAATGTATAATTAGGATGATTTCCTCTACTGCCTGTATGACCAGCTCAGGGAGGAGTTTGGGATCTAGGGCCAATGTATAATTAGGTGGATATACTCTACTGTCTGTTTGGCCACCTAAGGGAGGAGTTTGGGATCTAGGGCCAGTGTATAATTAGGAGGATCTCCTCAAGTGCCTGTTTGACCACCTCAGGGAGGAGTTTCGGATGTAGGACCAATTTATAGTTAGGAAGACCTCTTCTACTGCCCGTATCATCACCTCAGGGAGGAGTCTGTGATCTAGGACCAATGTATAATTAGGAGGATCTCCTCCACTGTCCGTATGACCACCACTGGGATCTAGGATGAATGCTAAGTGGAAGGAGGACAGAGATTAGCTGGAGTGATGTAGACTTTAACATTGAGGTTAGCTCATTTAAAATATTGACTAGAGGCAGAGTGGGCAATCTCATTAGACATAAAATCACTCACATGAGAATAGTGTTGTGCTACAAAGGTGCTAAATCCACTAGTAACGTGTATAATCACTTTCAACCCAGGTCTCAACAGTCAGTCAAGGACTTTGCCCCAGGACCTTTCTGTTGTGAAGCACTAATCCATGACATGCCTTCCCCAACCTGTTTGAAAAATGAAATTGGTGGGGGAGGCCGAAATGGAGCATCCATTAGGGCCATTAAGTAATTTTCCAACGCCAGCATATGGCTGTCTGTCAGGCCGGACATTCAAGCACTGCCAGTTTTCCAAGTCACAGCTAGGCAGACACACACACACACACACAGACACACACACACACACACACACAGCCTCCATGGCTCTGCCGGTCGTTAAGGTGATCATGTTCCAAACACATTTCTTTCATCAGTGGCAGAGCCTTTCATATGCATGATGGAACATTTCCAACTCAAACAGCTGGCAAAGCACCAGTAACCTTGCAAATCTGTGCTAGTTAAAGTGAGCAACACAAAGCGCCCATATAAAGGTTTGCTTATATCCATGATGCCATCCTAGTTGCTTTATGTCACTAATCAAATGTTTTCAACATCATGAATAACAAGGAGCTGAAGGTCAAAGATCTCCATATCCATCGGAATGTATTACACAACTTCTGTTATTGCATGCCTTAAATCACTGAAAGTACAGTGGGTTTCAATTGATTTTTCAGGCTGACATTATCTTGCATTCTGGGACTTATAGTTTACCATTTGGAGGGGCCTTGGGGGGGGGGGCTGTCATGATGCCTACTCCCGGCATCTGGATCGTGTCCATCAGCCCCGGAAGCAGGCATCCAGATACTCATTAAAACCCCAACAGCCCCGGCTGGGGGCTGTTTTGATTCAGTCCTGGCACCTTAGGCGCCAGGCTCATCATAGAAATCAGTCCTGGTGCCATAAGCGCCAGGCTCATAGACTTTACTTACCTTATGCCGACCATGCTGCAAATGAGTCCAAGCCAACGTGAGGTCTGGATGTGACTATTTTATTACAGGGACTATTTTTTACTCGGGTGTGGTGCTGGGGAACTTCTTACCTGGGACTACTTTGCAGGCTATTTAAACCACGCCCGAACAGCAGCTCATGCTTCGTGTTATTCTGCATCCAGTAGCGTAACGCTCACCGTGATTGCAAGTCAGCATCCAGTCTTCTGCCATGCCCGCCTCGAATCCGGAGCTCCTAGACAAAAGGAAAAGAAAGGAGAAGAGGTTAGATCACGGACATTATTTGATTCCTTACCTGATTCCGGACCCAGCACATCTCAGAGCTTGTAAAGGACATTATTTCAGCACGCGTCGCTTCGCCAGCAGCAGCGCCGCGTTATACTCACCAGTCCACCGCATCTTTCAACTCGGCGCTGCCTCCATCATTTTCTTCAGCCAAACCCAGCACCTGGGGGGAAAACAAGAGGAATAACAAGGTGAGCCGAGAAAACCAACAAAGACAATGGCCTCATTACGACCGTGGCGGTCCGGAAATAACGGTGGCGGTAAACCCGCCGCCACCGTTGTTTCCGGACCGCCTGATCCCGACCCCTGCAGGCGGGAGGTGATGTTCCCGCCAGGTCTGACCTGGCGGGTTTAACACCGCCCGCCTGCAGGCGGACGAGGAAACACCGGCAGCATTACAAGATGCTGCCGGTGTTTCCATGATCCCGATTCCCATTGAGTCCCATAGGACTCAATGGGAATGGGGATTTACACCATTCCGCCTCAGTGATTCCCGGAAAACATGGGTTGTGATGCCCCGGTAATTCCGGGAATCACGGAGGCGGAATGGTAATACGAGTCCGGCGTTAACCAGGCGGTTTTACCGCCTCGGTTAAAGCCGGACTCGTAATGAGGCCCAATCTCTTTGCCACCATAGGCTTACCCGCTTTACCACCGGAGGTATTATCCTTTAATTCGCTGCATCTTTCTATGCCGCACCTATAAAGGGAGAGAGAACAGCAAGTTAAACTCATGCAACTTTTACCGGACAGTGTTTGGTAATACAGACACTTACCTGAACGCCATCAGCTGCCTCCAGGCAATATTCTTTTGGACCCAGCTGCAACCTAACGAGGGAATGGAACAAGAGTGAACATCGGACATATTGAACTCTTTGGACTTTATAGACACTGGAGTCAATATTCCTCCGGAATTCCTCCAGTACCTTCGAACCAGTGATGTAACTGGTATCTACGCGCCCCTGCATGCCATGCAGGATGGAGAGCTCATCACTTAAAAACATAAGGTGAGGTTACCAAGAGGAGATATCGGAGGTGATTAGTGGGGAGAATGAGAACAGTTGGGGGCGGCCATCACTAAAGTCCACGGGTGGCTAAATCCCTTTCTCCACTTGCAGGAGAATACTTCTACGAGTCCAGCAGACAAGATTAGGCGGGCCAGTCCAGACTGTCATCTCTTCACTACGCATCACGTTGGTGGAGACCGCAGCTGTCCGGGTCCGATCGAAGCCCCTGTGGGAACCAGGTGAGCATAACACCAGAGTCCCACTAGTTCCTTTTTTCCACTTCCATCACTGGGTGCAACCGGCTATGAGGAGGGATTCATGGAGGCGGATCCCCCTCCCCCATACCTCTTCCTGGTTCCAGTACTGATGTACCCTACATCACCTTTGCCTTTGGGAAAGATGTATGGTTACAAGGGACAGAGCCAGAAAGAACCCACCATGAGTAAAGCTCATACCATATATGTACAGGATGATCCAGAGAGTGTGACCTTCGATGAGAAAACACAAGGTTTCTGGACTGGTCAGTCTGGTAGGTGGAAGAATGTAACCTCATTGATGTCCGTGCTAGAAGGCTTCGTCCAGCTCTACCATGGGGGAAGGGCTGACTAGGATGAAGTGTGTTGTGCACCCCAATATAAGGGCCTCATTATTATTCATAAGTACAAGGCCGAAATCCGGAAAGCAAAAAAAGCCCACTACAACTCCCGAATCCTAAACTGCAAAAACCCCAGCAAAGAACTTCACAAAATCATCTGCGAATTCACAAAACCAGCATGCACTAAGACCGTCCCGACTCCCTCTCAATCACTGTGCGACTCACTCTCTCTCCACTTTTACGCCATGGCTCTGGAAAGAACAAATGCTCTAACCACCAAACTGGTTCTCTTACATCCTCCAGGCAACCCTCCCCCCCAATCCGACCAACCCACCACCCGAGACCACTACGCAACCATCGTTCGAATCCCCAGACCAATTTCTCAAACTTCTCTCCCCCCGCAAACCATCCGGCTCTCCCTTAGACCCTTGCCCGGCCACAACCCTCAAAGAAATATTCACTTCCACATGCGCAGGAGAACACGCAAGATCCATCATAAATGACTCCCTTTCCTCGGGTATCTTTCCTGACGCGTTCAAAAGGGTTCATGTCAAACCTCTATTAAAAAAACCTTCTCTCGACCCCCTCGAGCCCAAAAACTACCACCCCATCTCAAACACGAGGTTCCTTGCCAAACTCATTGACCGAACCACCTACTCCCAACTAAATGCCTTTGTCGAGGCCAACAATCTCCTAGACCCCGCACAATCAGGTTTCAGAGCCCGTCATGGAACCGAAACCATCCTAACCTCAATCTGGGATGACCTAAAAATAACGGCTGAGTCCGCGGGATGCGCCGCATTAATCCTTCTTGACCTATCCGCTGCCTTCGACACGATCAATCACTCAATCCTCCTTGACCGCCTCCACTCCCTAGGAATTTGTGTAACCGCTCTTAAATGGATAGATTAATTCCTCAAAGATAGGTACCAAATAACGATACTCACCACCTATTCCTCCCAAGCCTGACCAGTCGACACGGGAATTCCACAAGGTGCATGCCTATCTGCCCTCCTGTTCAATCTCTACTTGATCACCCTCCCACCAATAATTTGCTCACACAACATCCTGTGTTACAACTATGCTGATGACACTCAACTAATTCTAAAACTCCTGAACTCAAACCCCAACTCCCGACCTGACCTCGCCTCCTGCCTCCTTGACATAGAGCTCTGGAAAGCCACCTCTTGTTAAACCCCTCCAAAACTGAAATCATGGTATGTGGCAACTCCGAACTTCTTCCAGACCCACTACCCTGGCCATCCGCCATGGGCAAATCAGCAACCCCCTTTAACGCAGTAAAAAACCTTGGATGCACGCTTGACTCTGACCTAACACTCTCGCGCCAAGTCAACAACGTCTCAAAGTCATGCCACTACCACCTTAAAATCCTTAGGCGCATCTTTCCATATCTATCCTTTCCCAACAGACTCTCTGCGGTCCAATCAATTGTTATATCAAGACTCGACTACGCAAACTCCCTCTACCTCGGACTCCACGCATACCAACTGAATAAACTTCAAAGGGCACAAAACGTCGCAGCCAAACTGCTACTTGCGCTCGGCCCTAGAGACCACATCTCCCCGGTCCTTAAGACTCTGCACTGGCTTCCAGTCGCCCGAAGGGTGACCTTCAAAACCTTATGCATTTCCCATCGAGCAGTGCATAAAACCGGACCTCAATATCTTCAAAACAAGCTAAAACCCTATCACCCTCAACGCACTCTAAGATCAAGCTCCGCCGGCCTCTGAGTCATCCCTAAGACAAACTCAGTCAGGTTAGGTGGATCATCATTCTCAGCCTTGGCCCCCACACTGTGAAACGCACTCCCACACCACATCCGCCTTACTGAGGATCTAATGTCTTTCCGCAAACTGCTGAAAACCTGGCTCTTCCCCTAGAACCGACCCGTACGCGAAATGACCCAAACAGAATAAAAGCACCTCAATGACACCAACCCAACAAACTACCAGATGTGAGAAATCGACATCTAATAACCACTAATATAAACTGAAAAGACAAACAGAATAGAACAAGTAAAGTAGAGCAAAGCAGTGAAGTGAATAATAAGAATAAATCGTACAAAAACAGATTTTAATCAATGAAATGGATATAATGCACGATGAATGAATGGAGTGGATGAAATCGTTAGAACCGACGAAACATGTGAAACGGATGAATGCGCTGAGCAGATGAATGCGGTGAGCAGAAGAGTGTGTAGATCGGATTAGTGTGTAGATATGAGGAGTGTATAGAACGGATGAATATGTTGAACGGATGAGTGTGTAGAGCGGCTGGATGTGCAGAATGGATGAATGCGTAGAGCAGATAAGTGCGTAAGTACAGAGTTGCGCGTAGAATGCAGAAGTGCGTAGAGCAGATGAGTGTGTAGACCGAGTGACTGCAAAAGAATGTGTAGAACGTTGAGAAGAGGAGTGTGTAGAGCGGATGAGTGTGTAGAGCAGATGAGTGTGCAGAGCGGATGAGTGTGCAGAGCGGATGAGTGTATAGAGCGGATGAGTGTAGAGATGAATATGTAGAACGGGATATTGCTGTTAAATTCCCGGAAAGTGATGAGTGCATAAAGCGGATGAGTGCGGGGAGCAGAAGAGCACGGGGTGGGGATGAGCACGGGGCGGGGATGAGCACAGGGTGCGGATGAACATGGGGCGCGGATGAGCACGGGGCGCGGACAAGCACGAGGCGCGGATGAGTATGGGGCGCAGATGAGCACGGGGAGCGGATGAGCACGGGGAGCAGATGAGCACGGGGAACAGATGCATAGATGCATAGAGCTGATGAGTGCAGGGAGTGGATAAGTGCTGGGAGCGGGTGAGTGCGGGGAGCGGATGAGTGCGGAGAGCGGATGAGTGTGGAGAGCGGATGAATGCGGAGAGCGGATGAGTATGGAGACCGGATGAGGGTGGAGAGCGGATGAGAGTGGAGAGCGGATGAGTTTGGAGAGCGGATGAGTGTGGAGAGCGGATGAATGTGGAGAGCGGAGTGTGGAGAACGGATGAGTGTGGAGTGCGGATGAGTGCCTAGAAGGGACAAGTGCGTAGAAGGGACGAGTGCGCAGAAGGGACGAGTGCATAGGGGGGATGGGTGCGTAGAGGGGATGGGTGCATAGAGGGGGTGGGTGCTTACAGGGATGGGTGCGTAGAGGGGATGGCTGCGTAGAGGGGATTGGTGCGTAGAGGGGATGGGTGCGTAGAGGAGATAGGTGCGTAGAGTGGATGGGTGCTTAGAGGGGATGGGTGCGTAGAGGGAGGGGTGCATAGAGGGGATTGGTGCGTAGAGGGGATTGGTGCGTAGAAGGGGTGGGTGCGTAGAGGGGATGGGTGCGTAGAGGGGATGGGTGCGTAGAGGGGATGGGTACGTAGAGGGGATGGGTGTGTAGGAGGGATGGGTGCGTAGGAGGGATGGGTGCGTAGAAGGGATGGGTGCTTAGAGGGGATGGGTGCCTAGAGGGGATGGGTGCATAGAGGAGATGAATGCGTATTGCGTGTAAGGGCATAAGGCGATGGAGTGCCTGGAGCGAACGAGTGCCTGGAGTGAAGGAGTGCAGTAACACGAGCAAAGGAGTGCCTGGAACAAACCGACGTGCCACGTAGAGCAGACGAGTTGCGTAGAACGGATGATGATGTTGGGCTTGCGTGGTCCAGACTCGTGAGCACGGGGCAGTCTGGTGCGCACGGGACGGACTAGATCGCGCAGAGCGAACTGGAATGCATGAGTGCGTGGAGCTGACCGGAATGTTGGGAACAGACTGGGTGCATGGAGTGGATTGGGTGCATGGAATGGATGTTGTGAAGTACAAAGCATAGTTGGAATGCTGAAAACGTTCGAATGATCACATACCCCACCATACGCTTACTCTCTCCTTTACACCACCACTCAACTAGAACACAGAGATACTATGACACCATTCGGTATAACTGTTCTCATACCTACAACCTCCACATACTCCACATCACTCTATGTAAACACTGCTGGTTTCACACTCCCAGCCAGGCGTACTCCTCAGGCCTAACGCAGCCACATCCGGTCTGTATAAATCCTGGATAAATCCTGCCAGAACGAATACATATTCCTGACCCCTCAATCACCACACCTATCGCTAATAAGCAGCTATTAAACGCTCAAGCTGCACACATACCTGGTGCTCATACGCACCTTTGACACCCCCTACTCCCTCTACTGATCTGAACTTCGGTTCCCAAGGGCGTTCAACCTACCAGCGCCTTCAGACCATACCAATGGTATATAAGGCGCTATATAAATGCAAAAATAACATAACATTACATAACATTAGTTTGGTAGTATCGCAGTGGTAAATCTGCAGAGAAACCACCAAACTGTATGACCGTTATTGCCACTTGGTCCGGTGGTATTACCGCCAGATACCAAGTGGTGGTAGGCGCTGTAAATCCCCATTTATTTTGAGTCCATGGGACCCACTGGGGCATTTTGCTGGAGGTACTGCGGCAGTAATTCCGCCAAAATTTAATGGAAATTCCGCAGATGTACCTCCAGCTCATAGATGGAGGTGAACCCTTCAACTTTCTGCCAAAATCAGAGCTGGGCGGTGCAGTAATGGGGCGGTGTGTCCACCACAGCGTTTCACCCTTCACCGGCCAACTTGTAAAGAGGCCCAATGCCAGCCCCTTTCGAGGAAGGGGTGCCAATCCTGGTACAACAACGTCCTTGTAAGACGCATTCGAGGAGATGATGGATATGATGGAGATGATGGATATGATGGAGATGATGGATATACCATATTCTGTCATTTTAACGAACGTAAAAGTTTCGAATGGCAAACTTTGGAATTTATTTTGTCGAAATGCCATTCTTTCTAATGACACTTTCTTTGAAAAAAATTCGAAAGTGCCGTCAACATGGGCTAAGGTTAGGGTTGGGGGGTGGGAGGGTGGCGTGGGGCCAATATACACTAAAACCTTGAAACGTTGCATGGAGCTGTCCAGTGCTGAAATTACAGAACTGCACAACTCCATCTAACGTTTCAAAGTTACAAAAAAAAAGCATTGAAATGCTACTTTTAACATGTAAAAGTGCATTTCAATTGAAACCAGTCCACAACTATTGTCGACGGATTGGTTTCGAAAGAAATGCACTTTGCATGTTAAATATAGCTTGTCACAGCTTTTTTTTCGAAACTTTGTTTTCGAAGCTTTTGTTTTTCAAAACTTTTTTTTCAAAATTATCACTATAAACCAGATATACAACTGAAAATATAGATCATCCAGTCTCCACATTAGGCACCCCAGGACCATCCAGTCTTCCACAAAACCTCTGGAGACTGTTGGTGGGGTTACTGGAAGAACCGTAATTGGTTGCCTATTTGGTGGGAATCTTGGCTGGAAGTTAGACCGACCAGCAAGGATATGGTAAATTGTTTTCCGAACCCCAAAACACTGTTTGCTCAGGTTGAGGTTGGCGATCATTCCATTGGAATGATCGCCAGACCTGTTCAGCATTACCACCACTGCGTCTCGCAGATTCACCACAGGAGTACACGTGGTGGTATTGCGGCCTTAACCCCCTTAATGGAGTGCATAGAATTCCTTGGGGATTTTGTTGGCTTTACAGCGAGCAGTAATTCTGCCTCAGTAAATCCATTGATTATTGGAGCTAACGTGCAGGATTTACCTCCACGGCGCAGTACAACTGGTAGTAATTCCGTTACACCCAAAGCAAAGTGGTAGTAAGGGAATTACCTCCGGAAATGACCCACAGTGAGGTAAGCTGCCAGAACTTAAGAAGATCGGGCTCCAGTCTGAGAGGGGCAGGGAGGCACCTGCGGAGGAGAGAGATCTACCCCCCACTCTCTGCTTGGAAAAGCGTCTGACCTGCAGAGAATTAGAGCTGGCAAAGAAGGGCTTCAGCAGGGAGGTAGCTACAGAGGCATGTCCCCTATTTTAGCACGTTTTTTTTTACACTTTCAATACAAATCATGAAAACTGCACGGAGGGGACGAAATTGCAGCAAACGGCAAGGGCTGCACGTTGTTTCACTGCGACCTCCGAAGCAGGTACATTGACCGCCTGAGCCGTCTTAGCAACCCAGTTGCCAAGGCCCCAGCACACGATGCCGGAACCTGTCAGGAAACAACAAGGCCAGCGTCGCCAGGTCCGCGCCAGGCCGCAGCGGGGGCAGGGAGCGGGAGGAGGGGTTGGCGGTTACTATTGGGCCCTGGAAAGGAATGTGTCCCCGCAGCTGCGGTTAATAATGGACTCGTGCCGACGCCCTGCTGCTCGGACCGGTTCTGCAAAGAGATCCAAGCAGGCGAGGCCAGGGAGGGGGAGATGGCGGGAGATGGACGCGGGGCAAACAGAAGGACCCGTGAGGGGCGCTCGGCTCAGTGACATCACGATTCACGTGAGGCCAACTATGGGACATGGGCAAGACCCTCTTAGGGCCAGGTCCACCCAGTCTGCACAATAGGGACCCCCAGGCCCATTCCGTCTGCACATTGGTGACCCCCAGGCCCATTCCGTCTGCACAGGTCCTGTAGAAAAGGACTACCAGGCCCATTACGCCTGCACATTGGTGACCCCAGGCCCATTCCGTCTGCACACTTCCTGTAGCGAAGGACTCCTAGGTCCATCCAGTCTGCACAATAGGGACTCCCAGGCCCATTACGCCTGCACACTTCCTGTAGCGAAGGACTCCTAGGTCCATCCAGTCTGCACAATAGGGACTCCCAGGGCCATTCCGTCTGCACAGGTCCTGTAGATAAGGACTCCTAGGCCCATCCAGTCTCCACATTGGGGTCCTCTGGGCCCATTTACATCTGCACATTTCCTATAGATAAGGTGTCCTAGGCCCATCTATGCTCCACATTGGGGGCTCCCAGGCCCATTCCGTTTGCACATTTCCTGTAGATAAGGACTCCTAGTCCTGGGGCGTTGCTAGGGGGGGGGGGGCTAAGGGGGGTATAGCCCCTGATCTTTTTGTTGTAGCCCCGGATAGAATCTTAGGAGCTACAGCCAAAAGACTAGCTAGCCCCCAGTCCCAACAGTTCCAACATCAGCGTAGCCCCGGGTCTTTTCCAGACCTAGCAACACCCCTGCCTAGTCCCATACCGTCTCCACACTGGTGACCCCCGGGCCCATTCCGTCTGCACGTTTCCTGTAGATAAGGACTTCCAGGCCCACCCAGTCTCCACATTGGGGACCCAGAGGCCCATTCCATCTGCACGTTTCCTGTAGATAAGGACTTCCAGGCCCACCCAGTCTCCACATTGGGGACCCAGAGGCCCATTCCATCTGCACGTTTCCTGTGGATAAGGAATCCCAGGCCCATCCAGTCTGCAGATTTAATGTAGCCCAGGACCCTCCAGTGCACAGTCTGCACATTTCCTATAGACGAGGATTCTTAGGCCCATCCAGACGGCACATTTGGGACGCCAGCCCCACACTTTCTGCACACTTCCTGTAGGTAAGGCCCCCCTCCCAGCCTATCTCAAGGTAATTATATAGATAATAAAAGCAGATAAGGGCCTTCAGGCCGCTTCCCTGCCTGCCACAATCCTGCAGAACAGTGGTCTTCAAACTGGGGGACAAAGGATGTCCAGGGAGGGGCACGAGGCTATTCAGAAAGGGAGGGCTGTGACTGCTTTTAATAGAAACTATAGGCAGATAAGCCTTGGGGGGGGAGGGATGCCATGGCAACAACATGTTTACACCCAGTGATTTAAGTGTGCTGGCGTAAACTTCCTAGAGAAACAATGAAAGAGCAAGATACACTATTGGAAAGGACATGAGGCAAGAATGCCTAAAAAACAAGCATGGGAGAAGAAGCTACAGGATAGCAGCTACAGGATAGCTACAGGATAGCAGCTACAGGATAGCAGCTACAGGATAGCTACAGGATAGCAGCTACAGGATAGCAGCTACAGGATAGCTACAGGATAGCAGCTACAGGATAGCAGCTATAGGATAGCAGCTACAGGATAGCAGCTACAGGGTAGCTACAGGATAGCAGCTACAGGATATCAGCTACATGATTGCTACAGGATAGCAGCTACAGGATAGATACAGGATAGCAGCTACAGGATAGCAGCTACAGGATAGCAGGTACAGGATAGCAGCTACAGGATAGCTACAGGATAGCAGCTACAGGATAGCTACAGGATAGCAGCTACAGGATAGCAGCTACAGGATAGAGGCTGCTACAGGATAGCAGCTACAGGATAGCAGCAACAGGATAGCAGCTACAGGATAGCTACAGGATAGCAGCTACAGTATAGCAGCTACAGGATAGCTACAGGATAGCAGCTACAGGATAGCAGCTAAAGGATAGCTACAGGATAGCAGCTACAGGAGCTACAGGATAGCTACAGGATAGCTACAGGATAGCAGCTACAGGATAGCAGCTACAGGATAGCTACAGGATATCAGCTACAGGATAGCAGCTACAGGATAGCAGCTACAGGATAGCAGCTACAGGATAGCTACAGAATAGCAGCTACAGGATAGCAGCTACAGGATAGCACCTACAGGATAGCAGCTACAGGATAGCTACAGGATAGCAGCTACAGGATAGCAGCTACAGGATAGCTACAGGATAGCAGCTACAGGATAGCAGCTACAGGATAGCTACAGGATAGCAGCTACAGGATAGCAGCTACAGGATAGCTACAGGATAGCAGCTACAGGATAGCTACAGGATAGCAGCTACTGTCGTAAATCTCCCCCCGTCTCACCTGTGATCGGGATCTCCCTTGTTCGGCCGCAGGACTCTTCCTGTGGATGGTTCGGGTCTTGAATAGGCTCGCCCGAGCCTCGTCAGGTTGCAGGACGCGTTCAGAGTTCCGGGAAGTTCGTGGTTCCAGGGTATCCAGGATAGCGATGAACGAGTAAGTAGGGGGGGAAATCCAGGAACAGGATAAAGGCAAGGAAGGAAGTAATAGGATCAAAGGAACCCAATGTAGAAAGTAAACACACGTCGGGTCACTACCGAAGATAGTGTTGAGACGCGCGGACCCGCAGTGGCGTGACCAATTTATAGTACGTGCCACAACGTGAAAGCTAGTGCGTAGCACAGAGCTTGGTACGTCCATGTTGGGAGGAACAAGGAGTACAAGCCCTTCGTGACAATGACCATGAGGTCCAGAAGGGGCAATTTCGCCGGGTCATGACAGCATGCCCCCTCCGAAGACTGGTTCCTCCAGGCTTGCCTGGGTGAATAAGATGGAATCTTCTGAGCAAACGAGGGGTCTTTAAATTAGAAATTGGTTCCCATGTTCTCTCGCTAGGGGGGTAGCCTTTCCACTCGACCAGATATTGTAGTCGACCCCTCCTATACCTGGAATCACATATCCGGGACACCTCATATTCCAACTGGTCGTCCACAACAACAGGTGTGGGTTTGAAGGGTTTTCGAGTAGAACTAACGTAGGGTTTCAACAGGGAAGTATGGAAGACTGGATGTATCTTCTTCCCGGAATCCGGGAGCTTAAGTCGGAAGGAGACAGGATTGATGATCTCCTTTATAGAAAATGGACCATAATAGCGAGGAGCTAATTTGTTTGGTCGTAGATGTCGAGGTAACATTTTCGAGGCTGACCAGACTTGATCGCCAACTGAATAGGAAGGTGATGGTCTTCTCTTAGAGTCCGCATATCTTTTGGTTCGAGTCTGGGCCTGTTCTAACTGATCCTTGGCCTCTCTTTGTAAGTCGATCAGCGTCTGAATCCAAGAGTCAAGGGTAGGTACCGGAGTAGATTCTGGAAGAACTGATGGTAAAACAGACAGGTGATAACCTTGACTGCAATAGAAAGGGCTGATCTTGAGAGCTGAATGATCTGAGTTATTGTAGGAGAATTCGGCTAAAGGTATAAGGAGAGACCAATCGTCTTGAACCTTGGTGGCAAAATAACGAAGATATTGTTCCAGGGTTTGATTTACTCGTTCCGTTGCCCCATTGGTTTGTGGATGATAGCCTGAAGAAAGGGCACGTTGGATTCCTAGAACACGACAGAGATGTTTCCAGAATTGTGAAATATACTGAGGTCCCCGATCTGAAATAATCTTGGAAGGAAGGCCATGAAGACGAAAAATATGTTCCAGGAAAATTCCAGCAAGTTCTGAGGAAGATGGTAGTTTATACAATGGTGTAAAATGAGCTAGATGAGTGAACAAGTCAATGGTTACCATGATGGTTGTATATCCTCGGGAAGGTGGTAATTCAACAATGAAGTCAGTGGCAATAACTTCCCAGGGTCTGGTTGGCAACGTAGATTGTAGAAGCAGACCCGCCGGCCTCTGATTATCGTATTTGTTCTGACTACAAATAGCACAGGTCTTGATGTATTGAACTACACTGGACTTCATCCCTGGCCACCAGAACTGTCTTTGTATAAGACGGAAGGTGTTGGTTACTCCTCGATGGCCGGAGTGAAGAGTATCATGGCATAGATTCATTACCTTCTGTTGAAGTTCTTTTGTCGGAATGACCACTGAATTGTTCTTGAATAAATATCCTTCCTTGATTGTTAGACGCCAGGGATTTTTCTTCGATATGTCCTTCCAGAGTTCAGATAATTGAGTCTGTACTCTGATTTCTTCCAGGAGATTGATCGCTTGAGCTACAAAGATTGTGGGTGGAAACATTTTAGGATAGATCTTATCCTCCAACGGAACGTAGTCGGGACTCCGAGAAAGGGCATCGGCAATCATGTTTTGCGATCCAGGAACATGTGAAATTTGAAATTGATATTGAGCAAAGAAGTAGGCCCATCGAGCTTGTCTACTGTTCCTGCACTCCATGGATTGTAGGACCTGAAGATTTCGATGATCAGTACGGACTTGAACTGGATATTTAGCACCCAGGAGTAGATGTCTCCATTCAGTGAAGGCATGACGAATAGCCAATAACTCCTTCTCCAGAACTGAGTAGTGAGTCTCGCTGGTGGTCAGGGTCCGTGAGAGATAAACAATGGGATGTTCCAACTTATCATCGGATTCTTGTTTTAAAACTGCTCCTATGGGGGGGCGTGGCTTGGAGCGCCATCGATGTGGTCGCTCCCTTGAGGCCGCCCGTGGGATGTCCGCCGCCGCCGCCAAATTCAAGCGGTTCTGACCGAGTATCTAAGACGTTAATGCCATCTACGGCGATCGGAACCGATGAGGCACAACCTGGCTTACAATGACCTCCGAACGCTGGAGCGTTCTCCTAGAACTTAGCGACCGAACCGCTCCCCCGTCGTCATTCGAAGAAACCAAGATGGCGGCCTCGCCGGAACTCAACAACATACTGCGAACCTGATGGCGACGGGCTTCAGGGGGACCGAAGAGGAGCAGCAGACGGACCCGCCAACACGGATCCAGCCAGATCGTGCCGGGGTTGTCCGGTGAACATGTGATAACTTCATCGGGGGCTGCACTCGGCCAGGTCGACAGGGGAAACACGGAGGCCACGAGATAAGCTCCGAGAGCCACCCAGAGAAGCCCGACCTCGCGGGCCCTCCCTTCACGCACCACTCAGTGCTTCCTGGGGCGCCCCGGCCCACCCATCCAGCTAACGAACCAGTCTACTGCGGAATCACAGCTACTCCGACGTCTCACTCACACTCCCATGCTTGAACTCTCCTAGGCGGCTGGCACACAGCTTTGGCCTCGCCGCAACCCTTCCAGCCAAGACCGCCAAACACGATCATCATGTCTAGGCAAACAAAGGTTGGCAAGGGCGCAGATATCTCCACCATGCTCACTACGCTAGATAAAAGCAAGAAGCAAGAGCCTCCCAAACTCACTCCACAGAAACAACAAGAGGACGGGGAGCCCTCGCTACCAAAGGGGACCTGATAGCCTTCATGGCGGACATCAAGTCGGAATTCCGCTCATGCCTATCAGAACTCACCACCAAAATCGAACAGACGGACCAAAGGGTTACGGAGGCCGAACAGAGGCTTGGAGAAATCGAAGACCACTCGCGGGACCACGCCACCACTCTAGGGGAAATGCGAAGAGACATTGACTCCCTGCATCTGAAATGCGAGATCCTGGAGTTTAAACATGAGGACCTTGAAAATAGGGCGCGCCGCAATAATCTCCGCATTCGGGGGGTCCCAACCTCCGTCCCCGAAAACAAACTAGCGGACTACATGGGACGCTTCTTTGAGGCCCTCCTCCCAGACCTGAATAAATCTCAGCTCTTGCTAGATCGCACCCACAGACTTCGCCCGCGTCGTGGGGCTGTCTCTGACCCCCCCCCCCAGATTTCATTACGAGGGTCCACTTCTTTACAACCAAGGAAGCGATTTTGGCGATCAGCCGCCAAGGGGAGGAAATTACATTTCAGAGCACGCCACTCCAAATATATCAGGACCTCTCATCACTCACCCTCCAGAAAAGAAGAGCACTCCGACCCCTGGCACTGTTCCTTCAGGAGCAGCAAGTCCGCTACAGATGGCTGTTTCCAGCGGCTCTACAATTCACATACAAAGGCACCCTACGCCGGATCAGTCACCTGGAGGATGCGGAGAGGATCATGCATCCATCTTCGCCCCAGGAACTCTCCACACCAACCCCGGAGGGAGCTGAGGACTCCGGGCCGCTTTCCTCCCCGAAACCTAAACGTACGCGATGGTCATCAACCCAGCGGATCAACAAAAAGAGATGAACAATGGCGCCCCCCGCACCTCCAGGCTCCAACTACATCTCTCCCTGGTCTCCTCTGACCCGGCCTGAATTCGGATCCGCCACATAACGCTTAATCTGACGAGCTTCGAGGGCAGAGACGGCGGACCTTACCCACGGTTCATACCCACTCCAAGGACACTTTCCAACTTTCGTTCCTTGGAAACCCACAGTACTTGATACACGATAGGACAACCGGCCCCGTTGGCCAAGGGTAGGCCCGTACCTACAATGTCGGTCTACCCACCAGTTAAAGTTGCGGCCCCCCGTTGGGGCCCCGCGTTAAAACCTCAAGTGCAGGATGGTACTACAAGATCTCATGACAAACATGGCAGCTGAACCATCGACCCGGACTCCCCCCCCAACCCAAGAGATAGAGAATGGGACACCTCTGGACCACCAGGTTCTGCGAATCCTCTCCCTAAATGTTAACGGACTGAACTCCCCTAACAAACGAAAGGCAATTTTATTAAAGCTCCAGGACGAAAACGCTGCGATAGCTATGCTCCAAGAGACCCACTTGCTGCCGGCGGACGTGACCCGGCTTCGTTCTCGATCATTTCCGCTTCAATTTTTTGCCTCCGGCCCAAGCAAAAAGGGGGGCACGGCGATTCTCTTTAGAAAAGACTTGAACCCACAAATCCTGGAAACAAAAACATGCCCGGAAGGCCGATACACAGCAGTCAAATGCCTCCTGTTGGCAGACCTATACACCCTCATCTCGGTATATGCCCCTAACACGGGACAATCACTCTTCTACGACTCCTTGGGCACGACCCTCGCTAGTTTTATGGAGGGCCAAACAATTGTTGGAGGGGACTTCAATGGGGTTCCCGACCCCACTAAAGACCGGTCACACCCCCAGACTCCAAGCGATTTCGCCCAAGCACTCAGCCTCCTCCGGCTGTTCAGGTCTCTGGAGATAATAGACTTGTGGCGGGTGTTTCATCCCGACGAAAGAGACTACTCATTCTACTCGTTCGTACACCGCACTTTCTCAAGGATTGACTTATTCCTGATCTCCCCGCACACCTTCCCCTCAGTCAAAGAGGTCTCCATCGGCACGAGAGCCATGTCCGACCACGCTCCAGTGTCCTTGGAACTCCGGGTTCAGGACCCCAATCTCAATAACCCACGCAAATGGTCTCTATATGACCCGATTCTCAATGACATGGCTACGAGAGACAAGATCGCAACAGGAATTAAAAACTTCTTTGACAAAAACCCAGCCTCAGACACCTCACTGGCAAATAACTGGGATGCCATGAAGGCAGTAATCAGGGGCTCCCTCATCGCTCAGGGAGCGGCCTACCACCGGAACAGACGCCAGACCCGAATAGCTTTAGAGAACGAGCTAAGAGAGGCTGAGGCAATCCACAAAGACAAAGGCTGGTCCCCTAAGACGCAACGGATCATGCGAACAGCGAGGAAAAAGCTTGAAGCCCACTACGCGGAACAAACCGCCCTAATGATGGCAAAAGCCAAACAATCATATTACGCGAAGGGCAACAAGGCAAACAGGTTCCTGATGGCCAAACTAGCCAAACGGAGATGCGTCAACACGATTGCAGGCCTACGTGATCCTGAGGGGGTCACCCGATACTCGGAGCCCGAAAAACAACAGCTCGCAACAGACTACCTGACCCAAATCATGAAGGCAACCCCTCGGAACCGACCGCAACAGGTGGAATATCTACAGAAGGCAGCGGTTCCCCGTCTCGCCAACACAACGAGAGACGAATTGGAGGATCCCATCACGGGGGAGGAGGTCGAGGAGGCCATCAAGTCACTCAAAACACGAGCCCCAGGCCCGGACGGCTTTTCGACCACATTCTATAAACTTTTCAGGCCACAACTGACCCCCCATCTGGTGACCCTGTTCAACTCCTTCAGAGACACAGGCGCGATCACCCCATCGATGCAGGAATCAACCACCATCCTCCTGCCCAAACCAGGAAAGGACCCAAGGAGTCTAGCCTCTTACAGACCGATAGCACTCTTAAACATTGATGCAAATATATATTCAAAAATCCTGGCAAACCGCCTGAATCGCGTTCTCCCGAAGATCATTCATCCCGACCAAGCAGGCTTCATCCTACATCGATCAGCGGGAGACAACATACGGAGAACCCTGAACCTGGTGGAGCTCGCCTCCCGGAACTCCCAAAAACTGGTCTTAGTGGCTCTGGACGCAGCCAAGGCATTTGATCGAGTAGATTGCCCCTTTATGAAACTTACCCTAGAGGCCTTCGGCTTCGGGTCAACTTTTCAGACAATGGTGCTGGCCAACTATAAGAGCCCAAGTACGAGTTTAAGAATTAATGGGGACAGCTCAGCTCCAATCCCCCTATCATGCGGAACCCGGCAGGGCTGCCCGCTATCACCCTTACTCTTCGCTGTCACCATGGAGCCTTCGGCCCAAAGGATTAGGGGAAACGATCAAATTAAAGGGCTGCAGGACGGCCCCAACCAACATAAAATCGCCCTATACGCGGACGATGTCCTACTCACGATCTCCGAAGCCCAATCATCATTGAAACAGGCAATACGAGAATTTACCACCTATGGTGAGGTCTCAGGCTTCACTATAAACTTTGACAAATCCTCAGCCATGGGCATCGGGCTCACTCCAGCAGAACGAGAGCCACTGACGACGATGTGCCCGATGACATGGGTGAAGAAGGCCATCCCCTACCTAGGGGTCCACATCCCGGCTAACCCAAGAGACACATACAAAGCCAACTTCCCCCGGCTACTGAAAGAACTGGAAGGCGACTTGAAACGATGGGAGATCCAAGAGATCTCACTGCTGGGGCGCATCACAGCATGCAAGATGAACCTACTGCCGTGGTTCCTATAGCCTGCGCCTCCCTCCCAGTAGCGATCCCCACACCAACCCTCAAGGACATCCAAAGTAAAATGCTGAAATTCATCTGGAAAGGTAAGAGAGCGAGAATCCCTCTCAAAACGATGCTGGGGGGCTCCAAGCTAGGAGGTCTGGGGGTGCCGGACTTGAGGGCCTATGGTGTGGCAGCACAACTAGCACAGTTTCAGGCATGGCAGACCATAACAAACCGCCCCAGGTGGGTAGAGCTGGAACAATCACAAACACCTTTACCCTTGTGATTTCTGCCACACATTCCGCCCCCCCTTAGAACACACTGGGGAGACCTCCTCCTATCAACTAAACACACCCTTAGCTCCTGGGACTGGGCTCTAAAGCAGAAGGGAGTGCCCAGAGGACTGAGCCCATGCTCCAGGGTCTTCCATAACCCATCCTTCTCACCCGGAGCAGACCCCCGCAATTTACGGAACTGGATAAGGGGCAGGCTGAAGACCATAGACCAGCTATATGTGGGAGGGACACCCCTCACCTTCGCCCAATGCAAGGAGAAGTTCCAACTCCAGGAGAGGGACAGATTCACCTATATCCAGCTACGCCACTGGTGCTCGCACCCCCAGACTCTGCAGGCAGCAACTCGCCCGCCCACCGCCCTGGAGCTGACACTGGGGGACCTTCCAACTCGGGGCAGGGTATCCACCCTATATAGGCGCTTCTTAAGGGACTTCCTGTCCACAAAGACCCGCTGCATGGCTCAATGGGAGGCGGACCTGGGCCATCCGGTCGAGGACCAAACCTGGGTGGACATCTGGACCAGATCACATACCTCCTCCACCTGCGTTACCAATAGAGAATGTGCGTACAAGGTGCTCCTCCGGTGGTATTACCCGCCCCTTCGACTTCACCACATGAACCCACATGTAGATCATGCCTGCTGGAGGGGATGTGGTCACCCAGGCTCTTTTTTCCATATGTGGTGGGCTTGCCCAAATATACGACAGTTCTGGAGGACATGCCGAGAGACCATCGCACAAATTACGGGAACGGCGATTCCTCTGGAACCTGAACCAGTCTTGCTGGGAGCCCCGATCCCCGCGATCTACCCGCGCTCCGGGACCAAGTCTAAACTATTGACACACTGCCTTCTGGCGGGGAAAACGGTGTTGGCCAGGGCCTGGAAATCCCCAGAAGGACCTCACATAGCCCAATGGTAGTCTAAACTCTGGGACATCCTGATCGCAGAGAAGGTCACGGCAGCGCAGGCGGGAACGCTCCACCGCTTTCAGAATGTTTGGAGCCCAGTGCTGGAATACGACCAGTGCTTCCCCGCCCAGACCTACAAACCGACCAGGGCCCGATGGATCTTGAAACACCAAGAGGACCCTGGAGAAGACATATAGACGCTAAGGGGCGAACTGGACAACCCAGAAAGAAAATTCCGCCTCCAAACAGGAGGGGGGGAGAGGCCGAAGGGAGGTGGGAGGGAGGAAGCCTGATGGGGGAAATGAGGACTGGGGATCGAAGAACCTGAATACGCATTGCTTGTGATACGTCATGATTTGTATATTTGCCATCCTGCCTTGATTTAAAATAAACAAAGTTAAAAAAAAAAAAAACCTGCTCCTGTGGCGTAATTGGAGGCATCAGTTTCCACTAGAAAAGGACGATTTATGTCAGGTTGGGCCAGGATGGGGGCCTGAGTGAATTCTTTTTTCAAGCGTTGGAATGCCTTGTCTTGTGGTATAGACCAGTTAAATAGAACATCTTTCTTCAGGAGATTAACAATGGGTTGAACAATCTCGGAAAAGGTGGGAATGAATTTCCGGTAGAAGTTGGAAAGCCCCAGGAAGGATTGTGTTTGCTTAACAGATGTTGGGGCGGGCCAAGCCAGTATGGCCTTCACCTTTGAAGGGTCCATACTAATTCCTTCTGAACTAAGGACAAATCCCAGATAGTGAACTGATGTAACTTGAAGCAAACATTTTTCTGGTTTGGCTAACATTTGATTTTCATGGAGACGTTGACATACTGCTTTTACATGTTCTTCATGTTTCAAGGAGTCCTTGGAGAAGATCAATATGTCATCCAAGTAGATGATAACATTGAGAAATAACATGTCAGAGAACACCCTATCCATAAAACGCTGGAAGACTGCGGGAGCATTAGTCAGACCAAAGGGCATGACTAGGTATTCAAAGTGACCAAAGGGTGTTCTAAAGGCTGTATTCCATTTGTCTCCTTCCCGGATATGGATCAAATGGTAAGCACCTCAGAGATTCAGTTTCGTGAATATCACTGCACCTCTCACAGCTTCAAGGATATCCGAGATTAGGGGTAGTGGGTATTTGTCTTTCAGGGTGTATTGATTTAGGCCCCGATAGTCCAGGCAAGGTCTAAGCTCTTTGGTATCCTTTTTTGGAACGAAGAACAATGAAGCACCAGCTGGTGATTTTGAAGGTCTTATGGTGCCGTTCTCAAGATTAGTGTCTAGGTATTCCCGAAGGGCTCTCTTTTCGGGTTCTGAAAGGATAAACATCCTGCCAAAGGGAATCACTGCTGAGGGTTCAGTATCTATGGCACAGTCTTCGAGTCTATGTGGAGGTAAGGCTTGAACAATGGCAGTAGAGAATACATCAGCATACCCTTGATAGATCTCTGGAACTTGTACAATATTGGAAACCATGAGTGGTGTTTCTGGACACCTTGGTAGACTGATAGGAGCTGTGACTGAGGTATCCAGGTTTAAACAATGGTTCATACAGAACTCTGAGCCCAGGAATAAGGATCCGGCCGTCCAGTTAATATATGGATTGTGCCTTTGTAACCAGGGCATGCCCAGAACCAAGGGGTAATGGGCTGATTTTATAATGTCAAACACAATTCTTTCTTGATGATGATTTATGGAAAGATGGATCTCCCTTGTTTGCAGACTTATGGGTCAATTGCTTCCACTGGCTGTGAAAAACGTCTTGCTTCATATGGAATGTTATGACTTCTGACCCAATCTTGATCAATGAAGACTCCCATTACTCCGCAATCCACCAAGGCCAGTATGGGGTAGACCTTGTCCTTGGATGGCGATAAAAAGGCCTGTAATATCACCAATTTGTTTTGTCCAGGAGAGTTCAAGGATGGAATTGATGTGGAGCAAACATCGCTCTCCCGAAACCTTGCTCCATTTAGGATAGGGAGCTGGCGTTTCCCGAGCGTCGGGGAGGAGCTAGAGGACACTCTTTAACTAGATGTTTATCTGAGGCACAATACATGCATAAGCCTGTGTGTATCCTTCTTAACCTTTCCTGTGGGGAAATTGGTCCACGAAAGGCTCCAAGTTGCATGGGTTCAGAATCAGTGCTCGGATTCTTGGCAGATTCTGTCCTTGTAGTATTCTCTAGGGAGTTTCTTTGAATTGAGACTTTATTCTTTTTCTTTCCGGCCTTTCTTTCTTGGATTCTGAAGTCTATTTGCATAGACAAGTCCAGGAGGGCCTGAAATGAACTAGGACGTGCCACCCTGGCTAACTCGTCCTTAATCTCTTCATTTAGACCTCTGCGGGCTTCCAGGGGCCAGTCCGCCTCTTTGGCTAGCTGTTTGAATCTGGTAACATAGGTCAACATGTCTTGGGATCCTTGTTGTAAGTCAAGTAACTTCTCTTGAGCACCGTGGACCAGCTCTGGTCGTTCGAACATGGTCTTGAGTTCCGCGATGAACCCTTCATAATCATCCAGGAGAGCATCCACTGAACTGAGTAAAGGAGTGGCCCATGTAAGGGCATTACCGGAAAGATGCGATATTATGAAGCCCACCTTAGCCCTAGGAGTTGAGAAATAGTAGGGCTTGAAGGTAAAATGTACCAAACAAGAATCCAGGAATCCACCTAAGGTCTTTGCTGAACCGTCGTATTTATCAACCACTCCTCCCAATAATACGCTGTCCTTGTTCGCGGAGTCACGTGACAAGACAAGCTGTCTTAGCGCCGCATTCTCGGCTTTTAAATTCTGCATCTCTGTGGAAAGTTCTTGCATTCCGTGAATCAGGTCCTGAATAGCATTCTTCATGGTAGAATCCGTATTGATCGTTTGGTGTCTCAAACTGTCGTAAATCTCCCCCCGTCTCACCTGTGATCGGGATCTCCCTTGTTCGGCCGCAGGACTCTTCCTGTGGATGGTTCCGGTCTTGAATAGGCTCGCCCGAGCCTCGTCAGGTTGCAGGATGCGTTCAGAGTTCCAGGAAGTTCGTGGTTCCAGGGTATCCAGGATAGCGATGAACGAGTAAGTAGGGGGGGAATCCAGGAACAGGATAAAGGCAAGGAAGGAAGTAAGAGGACCAAAGGAAACCAATGTAGAAAGTAAACACACGTCGGGTCACTACCGAAGATAGCGTTGAGACGCGCTGACCCGCAGGGGCGTGACCAATTTATAGTACGTGCCACGACGTGAAAGCTAGTGCGTAGCACGGAGCTTGGTACGGCCATGTTGGGAAGAACAAGGAGTACAAGCCCTTCGTGACAATGACCATGAGGTCCAGAAGGGGCAATTTCGCCGGGTCATGACAGCTACAGGATAGCAGCTACAGGATAGCAGCTACAGGATAGCAGCTACAGGATAGCTACAGGATAGCAGCTACAGGATAGCAGCTACAGGATAGCAGCTACAGGATAGATACAGGATAGCAACTACAGGATAGCAGCTACAGGATAGCTACAGGATAGCAGCTACAGGATAGCTACAGGATAGCTACAGGATAGCAGCTACAGGATAGCAGCTACAGGATAGCTACAGGATAGCAGCTATAGGATAGCAGCTACAGGATAGCTATAGGATAGCAGCTACAGGATAGCAGCTACAGGATAGCAGCTACAGGATAGCAGCTACAGGATAGCTACAGGATAGCAGCTACAGGATAGCAGGTACAGGATAGCAGCTACAGGATAGCTACATGATAGCAGCTACAGGATAGCAGCTACAGGATAGCAGCTACAGGATAGCAGCTACAGGATAGCAGCTACAGGATAGCTACAGGATAGCAGCTACAGGATAGCAGCTACAGGATAGAAGCTGCTACAGGATTGCAGTTACAGGATAGCAGCTACATGATAGCAGCTACATGATAGCAACTACAGGATAGCAGCTACAGGATAGCAGCAACAGGCTAGCTACAGGATAACAGCTACAGGATAACAGCTACAGGATAGCAGGTACAGGATAGCAGCTACTGGATAGCTACAGGATAGCAGCTACAGGATAGCAGCTACAGGATAGCTACAGGATAGCAGCTACGGGATAGCAGCTACAGGATAGCAGCTACAGGATAGCAGCTACGGGATAGCATCTACAGGATAGCAGCTACAGGATAGCTACAGAATAGCAGCTACAGGATAGCACCTACAGGATAGCTACAGGATAGCTACAGGATAGCAGCTACCGGATAGCAGCTACAGGATAGCAGCTACAGGATAGCTACAGGATAGCAGCTACAGGATAGCAGCTACAGGAGCTACAGGGTAGCTACAGGATAGCTACAGGATAGCAGCTACAGGATAGCAGCTACAGGATAGCTACAGGATATCAGCTGCAGGATATCAGCTACAGGATAGCAGCTGCAGGATAGCTACAGGATAGCAGCTACAGGATAGCAGCTACAGGATAGCTACAGGATAGCAGCTACAGGATAGCTACAGGATAGCAGCTACAGGATAGCAGGTACAGGATAGCAGCTACAGGATAGCTACAGGATAGCAGCTACAGGATAGCAGCTACAGGATAGCTACAGGATAGCAGCTACAGGATAGCTACAGGATAGCAGCTACAGGATAGAAGCTACAGGATAGCAGCTACAGGATAGCTACAGGATAGCAGCTGCGGGATAGCAGCTACAGGATAGCAGCTACATGATAGCAGCCACAGGAGCTACAGGATAGCTACAGGATAGCTACAGGATAGCAGCTATAGGATAGCAGCTACAGGATAGCAGCTACAGGATAGCAGCTACATGATAGGTACAGGATATCAGCTACAGGATATCAGCTACAGGATAGCAGCTACAGGATAGCAGCTACAGGATAGCAGCTATAGGATAGCTACAGGATAGCAGCTACAGGATAGCAGCTACAGGATAGCTGCAGGATAGAAGCTACAGGATAACAGCTACAGGATAGCTACAGGATAGCAGCTACAGGATAGCAGCCACAGAAGCTACAGGATAGCTACAGGATAGCAGCTACAGGATAGCAGCTACAGGATAGCTACAGGATAGCAGCTACAGGATAGCAGCTACAGGATAGCAGCTACAGGATAGCAGAACTTTGAACGAATCTAAAGAATAAGACCATAAGGGGTAGGCTTGGCAAACATATTTTTACTCAAGGGGGATGGGGGTCCGCATTAAAAAGTTTGAATACCACTGCTGTAGAGTAAACCCTGCTTAGGGTTTCACACTGCATGCACTCGGGCTGCAGTCATGCTACTCGTGTGCAGTGACTGCATGCACTCGGGCTGCAGCCGTGCTGCTTGTGTGCAGTGACTGTATGCACTCGGGTGACTGCATGCACTTGGGCTGCAGCCGTGCTGCTCGTGCAGTGACTGCATGCACTGGGGCTGCAGCCGTGCTGCTTGTGTGCAGTGACTACATGCACTCGGGTGACTGCATGTACTCGGGCTGCAGCCGTGCTGCTCGTGCAGTGACTGCATGCACTCGAGCTGCAGCCTTGCTGCTCGTGTGCAGTGAACGACACCTACTGTACATGGCGTATGTGAAAGGCCTGGCTAATTACGCTTCCACACTGCATGGCCCACTGGAGAGTGAGCTTTCATTTACAGCGTCCACTGTGTCATAAATCCCTTCATGGCACTTCGGGGCGACAGGCTGTCTTCTGGTGCTTGTGCGTGGGTCTCTGCTAAGTGGACGAGGGCCTGAAGTTCTGACTAACTCGCTGAGCTTCCCACACTGGCCACCAGGGGCTCGTTGGTCCATCTCTCACTCTCTAGAGCAGTGTTCTCCAACCAGTAGCTCGTGAGCTACTGGTAGCTCGCCTGAGGCTTCCCATTAGCTCTTTGATCAGACCCCAAAATGAGCACTGTATGTTTATTTTGGTGTCTGAAGTCCCTGGGACTTTTCCCCTGCCCCCTCCCACTCCTCTTCCTGTAAAGTAAACAGTCAAAAGCTGTGTGCAGAGTGAGAGGAGGGGCTACATCTGGGCTTGAAGGGCTTGGGCAGCGTCCCAACATGGGGTTAACTATCAATAACAAAAGTAAATGGGAAATGTGTGTTGTGGCCATTGTCACCAAGAGGTGCAAATGATGGTGGATTAGAAAGGGACTGGGTGCATAAATCTGCATTCTGTGTGAAACAAAGCTTGGTCTGTGATTGTTTCAGTCTCGCTGTGATTCTTTAGATTTATTTCAGCTAGCATTACTTTGCATGCTGGTAATTGTAGGCTTTCAATCAGAATGGGGGAAATAAAGATACAGCTGTAATCGCTTTCTTAGCACGCATCTGTGTGTGCATAGAAAAATAACAATCTGTGTGAGTCCCAGCTTGCAAGAAAAAAGGGAAATCTCGCTTTGCGTGTTTATGGTAAACCTGTGAATTATTTTTTATATTTTAGATATTGAGTTCCCGGTGTTAAAGATCTAGTACTAAAACTGTTTTAAAGCTTAGGATGGTATATGGTGTGATATGGAGGAGCCCATGTCCCAAAACAGGAATTCAAGTGATAACTGCAATTTTACATTTAAGTAAACATGGAAAACTACTAGCTGCACTGCATTCTGGTGCTTTATAAAACTAAACAGGAATGTAACGTGACATGTCTAGCAATACCAGGACTTAAAAAAACATGTGATATGTTTTACGAAAAGATAGTTGGAAATAAGTGTCTTTAAATGCTGTTTTACAGATGGTGCAGTTGTGAATGGCACAGTGACCCCCATGGCTGAGTCTGTTGTAAGCAAGTTTAAAAACTGTCCTGAATGTATGTCTGCCATGTCCGGTGTACAATCACTATGGCTAAAAAGGTGACTGCACTATCAGCCAATGTGATTGCTTGTCTCTGTGAATCTGACTTTTTCAGATGGACTTCCTGAAATCAAAACCTTGATCCCATCTGACAGCATCTGAGTGCTGTTGCTGTTTCAAGCTTTACACCAGATTACTGAGCACTGGTGGATAGCATGCAGGTTAAGCCTTCACAATGAATGTCTCTATTAGTTTGCTACTTTTGATATGCTTAACAATTTTTAGGAAGCAGCATCCAATAAAAAATAATAAAAGAAATATGTTTTTGAAGTTATTGATATATTAATATCACAGTAAATACATACAGTATTCCTTTTCTATATGAAGAGCAACCAAACTGGCCAAAAACATCTTGGTCGAAATTCTCATACTCATGGATATCACCACCCTAGTAGCTCCCGCCTATTGGCTATTAACGACAAGTAGCTCTTGCCAACGAAAAGGTTGGAGACCCATGCTCTAGAGATCATTTCTAAGAGTAGAAGCTCTCGTGTACAAGGAACATTCAATGATTAACCTCCCATTTCAGGGGCGGAGTGTCAAGTGTAGGGGTTAAGAGAGCACAGCCTCCACGTCCAAACCATCCTTATCTTCTCTCCAGTAACCACCTATAGGGGTGACAGGAGAGCACAGCATCCACGGCCAATCAGTCCTTATCCTCCCTCTGCAGCACTCACCCCTGGGATGTGAGAGGAGAGCACAACCCCATATCCTACCAATCCTTACCATCTTTCTGCAGTAACCACCTCTAGGGGTGAGAGAAGAGCACCAACTCCATGCTCAAACAATTGTTAGCCTCTCTCTGCAGCACTCACCCCTGGGGTGTGAGAGGACAACACAGCCCCCATGTCCTACCAATCCTTATCCTCTCTCTGCAGTACTCACCTCGGGGGTGTGAGAGGAGAGCACAGCCCCCTTGTCCTACCAATCCCTATCCTCTCTCTGCAGTACTCACCTCTGGGGTGTGAGAGGAGAGCACAGCCCCCTTATCCTACCAATCCTCATCCTCTCTCTGCAGTACTCACCTCTGGGGTTTGAGAGGAGAGCACAGCCTCCACCCTCTCTCTGCAGTAATCAACTCTCGGGCTGAGAGGAGAGTGTAGCCTCCATGTCCTACCAATCCTTATCCTCTCTCTGCAGTACTCACCTCTGGAGTGTGAGAGGAGAGCACAGCCTCCATGTCCTACCAATCCTTATCCTCTCTCTGCAGTACTCACCTCAGGGGTGTGAGAGGAGAGCACAGCCCCCTTGTCCTACCAATCCTTATCCTCTCTCTGCAGTACTCACCTCTGGGGTGTGAGAGGAGAGCACAGCCCCCTTGTCCTACCAATCCTTATACCCTCTCTGCAGTACTCACCTCTGAGGTTTGAGAGGAGATCACAGCTTCCACCTTCTCTCTGCAGTAATCAACTCTCGGGCTGAGAGGAGAGTGTAGCCTCCATGTCCTACCAATCCTTATCCTCTCTCTGCAGTACTCACCTCTGGGGTGTGAGAGGAGAGCACAGCCTCCATGTCCTACCAATCCTTATCCTCTCTCTGCAGTACTCACCTCTGGAGTGTGAGAGGAGAGCACAGCCTCCATGTCCTACCAATCCTTATCCTCTCTCTGCAGTACTCACCTCAGGGGTGTGAGAGGAGAGCACGGCCCCCTTGTCCTACCAATCCTTATCCTCTCTCTGCAGTACTCACCTCTGGGGTGTGAGAGGAGAGCACAGCCCCCTTGTACTACCAATCCTTATCCTCTCTCTGCAGTACTCACCTCTGGGGTTTGAGAGGAGAGCACAGCTTCCACCCTCTCTCTGCAGTAATCAACTCTCGGGCTGAGAGGAGAGTGTAGCCTCCATGTCCAACAATCCTTATCCTCTCTCTGCAGTGCTCACCTCTGGGGTGTGAGAGGAGAGCACAGCCTCCATGTCCTACCAATCCTTATCCTCTCTCTGCAGTACTCACCTCTGGGGTGTGAGGGGAGAGCACAGCCTCCACCCTCTCTCTGCAGTAATCACCTCTCGGGCTGAGAGGAGAGTGTAGCCTCCATGTCCTACCAATCCTTATCCTCTCTCTGCAGTACTCACCTCTGGGGTTTGAGAGGAGAGCACAGCCTCCACCCTCTCTCTGCAGTAATCACCTCTCGGGCTGAGAGGAGAGTGTAGCCTCCATGTCCTACCAATCCTTATCCTCCCTCTGCAGTACTCACCTCAGGGGTGTGAGAGGAGAGCACAGCCCCCTTGTCCTACCAATCCGTATCCTCTCTCTGTAGTACTCACCTCTGGGGTGTGAGAGGAGAGCACAGCCTCCATGTCCTGCCAATCCTTATCCTCTCTCTGCAGTACTCACCTCTGGGGTGTGAGGAGAGAGCACAGCCTCCATCCTCTCTCTGTAGTAATCACCTCTGGGGCTGAGAGGAGAGTGTAGCCTCCATGTCCAATCAATCTTTAGACTCTCTCTTCAGCAATCCCTTATGAGGGTGAGAGGAGAGCACATCCTTCATGTCTAATGAACCTTTATCCTCTCTCTGCAGTAATACATTCTGGGGATGAGAGGAAAGCACAACCCCCATGTCCAATCACTCTTTAGCCTTCCTCTGCAGTGATTACCTCTATGCCTATCCAATCCTGAGCCTCTTTCTGCAGTGATCGGGCTAGGAGTGAGAGGGAGCACAGCCTCCATGTCCATTCAATTCTGAGCCTTTTTGTGCAGGAAACATCTCTAGGGGCGAGTGGAGATCACAGACACAATGTCCATTTAATCCGTATGCCTTTTCTTCAGTAATTACCTCTAAGGATGAGAGCACAACCTCCATGTCATTGCAATCCTTATCCTCTCACTGTTGTAATCACCTCTAGGACTACGACCACAGCCTCCTTGTCTATTCAATCCTTATTCTTTTTCTACAGTAATTACCTCTAGTGGTGAGAACACAGCCTCCTTCTTCATTCAATCCTTATCCCGCTCTGCAGTAATCACCTGTAGGGGGTGAGTGCACAGCCTCCACGACATCCATTGTCCCTCATCCAAGCCTGGATGTTACGTGCCCCCCTAAAGCTCAACCCTACAAATACCAGATTCATTCTACAAGCCAACCAAGCATGCCCAAGCCCAGGACTGCTGAGTGACATGAATCTCGATAGATTCACGGCTCAACTCTCACCCAGTGCAAGATCTCTCAGCTTTACTATTGACTGTGACCTTTCATTCAAAACACACACCACCAAGAAGCCCCAAGCAGCACAGTACCGGCGCTAGTACCAGCGCGTGCTCTGCTGCAACGTCAAGCCTTTCATCCCTAGCATGAGTCTAGGAACAGGTGCCCAAGCCCTGATCATCGCACACCTGGATGGTGGCAACACCTCACTGGCAGGATTCCCAAGTGCCACCATCACCACCATCACCCCCATTACCAAGGGGCTGAACTCACAGCGCTCATCCGTTTCAGGGCCCAGGGCGGGTGAAAACACCCAATTTTGTTTTTGGTGGGTGTAAGCCGATTGGCTAATGTGGGCGTGTTTGGGGCTTGGTGGGTGAAACAGATGCTTATATGGTGGGCTAGACCCGCCAAAAGCATGCGAGTTTAGAGGTATAGCTGAACTGGCTACCCCTTCAGGCACCCATCATGTTCGAGGCTGCCCGCATCACCACCAAAGCGGTCATAACCAAAACACCGGCCTGCGTGGCTGAGAACTTCACCATCTCTGGAGACGTGAGCACCCCCAGAAGACACAAAGCCGGCAGGCTGAAAACTAAGAACTGCAAGAGGCAAAGCACAGCGAGGCTGTCCTTTTCCTGCTATGCACCTTCACTCTGGAACACGTAGTCACCAGTGCAGATCAGATAAGTCACCGCCACCCCACACTCCCTACTCCCTACTCCCCTACTCTTCACAGAGCATCTCACCAAGCGCCAAGCAACCTTCGCTTCCACTCTGGTGTTCCACCCTCAGCCCCCTTACCTATCCCAGCTCCTGTAACCCTTGGATGCGGCCCCTTTGTACAGGTGATAGAGAGCTAGGCTTACAGCCCAGGCATATGCACTTCTGAGTCACCCCCTTTCTCGCTCCATTTCTCCTTTAATGGAGGAAAAGGCACAGATCACACACATTTTCACTGCTAACCCTCCACCCCCACCCTCGGGATCACCTCTAATTGTGAAAGAGGCATGGGGCCTCATTAGGACCCAGGCGGATTTCGCGGTGCTAAATGCACCGCGAAGCACGGCGGAAAGCCGTCGATAGCGCCATGGGGGTTGGCGGATTTACCGCCCCATTCCGACCTTGGCGGAGCGGTAAATCCCCAATCCCCATTCTGCCCTTCCCCATTCCCATTCTTGCCCCATAGGGTATAATGGGAGTGGGGAAGGAGTTAATTACGCCACCGTAAAATACGGTGGCGTAATTAACAACGAGGTCCCGTAGCGCCATGGTTTTCTCCGCCTGGTAAAACCAGGCGGAAAACGGCGCCATGGCGCTACGGGAACTCGTAGTACGGCGGACGGGTCCGCCGCGATTAGCGCTGGCGGAAACCCACTCCGCCTGGGTCCTAATGAGGCCCATGGTCCCTCTGCATAATCTTTGCTGGTCTCTCTCTCTCTCTCTCTCTCTCTCTCTCTCTCTCTCTCTCTCTCTCTCTCTCTCTCTCTCTCTCTCTATCTCTCTCTCTCTCTCCCCCCCTCCCCCCAGGGGCCCACTAACTCCCTGGGATCACCTCTACAAGGGAATGCTTTTCAGACCCTGTGCCCATTGACTCCCACGCCACTCCTCTCACCTCTAGTGATGAATGGGGCTCAGACCCCAGGCTCATTGACTCGTGGGCCTCTCATTCGCTCAGGGATCACCCCTAGCAGTGAATATGTCTCACACCCTAGGCCCATTGGCTGCTAAGCCTCCCTTTCTCTCTGGGATCACCCCTAGTGTCGCGGGGGCTCAGACTCCATGCACATTGGCTCCTGTGTCTCTTCCTCTCTCTGTTATCACCGCCAGCAGTGGCTATGGTTCAGACCCCTGGCCATTGTCCCATGAGCCCCTCCTTCTTTTTTTTTTTTTTTTTTTTTAATAAAACTACAGTTCGATAATTAAATCGAACTTTTGTTATAATTGACCTTTCCCGCATCTCATCCGTCCTCTCCAGTGTTTAATCACAGTATGTTCTTTGTGCTGGTGCTAAGTTTGGATCACTGTTAATTAAGGATTTTCTTTTCCTTATCACAAGTTGTATTACAGAGAATCATGGTTAAATAGTCAATTATCCTGCATGATAGTTTAATATTATGGCCGGCGCTTACATATGACCACCAATCATTCATGTCATAGTTCTGAGGTTTGAAGCTAATTAGATGTAGGGTCCGCTGTGTGATTGTGCCTGTGCAATCAAGTATCAAATGCTTGAGGGACTCTATTTCGCTCGCATCTCAGAATCGACATTTGTTGTCTGCGGTGTCTTTCTTTTTTCGTATCCATAGCATTTCTCGATTGTTTAGGGCGTTCAGCCTGAATTTTAGAAACATGTTCCTGTGATATCGTGAAGGACAATTTAGTAGGTATTTTGGTGGCTTGTGTAGTTTTATTTCTCCAAGACCTAATGGAAGACCCGTTTTTAGTTTCCTGCGTTTTTCAATGTTATGCATCCAGTCCCATTCTTCTAATTTTTTTTTCGCCTGTTGTGGTCGATCGATTAGGTCAGATTGACTTATATTTTGCGGAGTCCATTATGGCTTCAAGTTTTTTTTTCCAAATTTGGATTAGTATTGCTTGGGTGTCGTCATTTCTGATCTTGAAAATTTCGTATGCTGGTATTTTTTTACTGCAGTACATTTTCCTGATGGTGGAGAGGGATTTCCAAATCACTGTCATATACAGCGAATTAAGTGCAAGTTCGTATCTCAGAGCCACTGTCGAGATGTAGTGAGGAAGCCTCAAGGCATATTTCCAGAAGATCCCTTCTAGTCTTTGCCATAAGCGAAAATCCAAGTTCCAACCAGCTTCAGCTCCAAATACGATGGTTGGAATGACCTTCTGTAAATAGAAAGTCAGTAATGGTGCAATTGTGAATTTCCCGTATTCGTGGTTGATTTTTGCTCCTTGTAATCCAAATTTGAGAGTTCTACTAGTTATGTCATTGACCCAAGCTGTTTCACAGATGGAATTGTTGAACATCACGCCCAAGTATCTTATGGACGATACAATATTAAGTTTATCACTTGCAATTCGCCATATGAATTTTTTTCCTGCGTTTTTATTGGTATGACTGATGCTCATGATTTTTGTTTTGTCAGTATTGATCAGTAGCTCATTTGACTTCATATATTCATTGAGTCGTGTCAGAAGTCGCTGTAGGCCAATCTGTGTATAGTCGATTAGTACTATATCATCTGCATAGATGATATGTTTGATTTGGGTGTCCTTGATCCTTGGCGAGAAACAGGGTACTGAGTTTAACCATTTCGGTAGGTCGGCTATAAAGATCTTAAATAATTCTGCTGCCAGTGGGCAGCCTTGCTTGACGCCTTTATGAGTTGTTACTTGTTGGCTCAACTCGCCTTGTTGATTTAACCTAATCTGTATTGAGGTATTGGAATGGAGAGCTTTCAGGGGTTCTAGGATTGTTGGCGGACATTCCCACTTTCTTAGCTTTGACCAGAGTTTCTCACGGTTTATTGTGTCAAAAGCTTGCCTGAGATCTATAAAGGCAAAGAAGATTTGTCTCTTTGTGCGCAGAGCCTCAAGTTTTAACATGTTTAGCACAAGTAGGTTTACATCGACACCGGCCTCCTCTGTGAAACCTGTTTGTCGAACATCGTATATTTCTGCTTTGAGGGCCCATGAAGTAAGTTTCTTTCGAAGGAAGGAGCCATATACTTTCCCGATTGTGTCAAGTAGGGCGATTGGACGATAGTTCATCGGATCGTTCCTATCGCCTTTCTTATAGATAGGTACCACAATCGCCTTTAACCATGACTCCGGAATTTTCTTTTTTTCCGAAACTATTCTAAACAGAGATTCCATGAACTTGGCCCAGTGTGTTTTGTTTCCCTTCAACATGATATTTGAGATCTGGTCGGGGCCTGCTGCTCTTGAGTTTTTTAGCTTCTGTATTGTTGTTTCTATTTCGTCGCTTCGAGGTGTTACGTCCCATGGTAGATCTGAGACGTTTTCTTGCACTTGTGTGTCTTCGTTCGGGATTTTATATATTTCCCTGAAATGCTCAACCCATTTGTTGCCATCAATCGGATTTGATATTGTCGGTGTTGCTTTTGTATTGCCTTTATTTAGGATTGTCCAAATATCGCGCGTGTTTTTTGTGATCAGCAGTTGAAGCATCAGCTCCGCGCGGTTTTGTTCTATTATTGCTGAGTGTGCTTTTAACCAATGTCGATATTCTTGTCGTCTTGTTTTTACTCTAATCGCGATATTGTCTGGTGATAGCTTTAATTTCTTGATCCGCCGCAAATCTTTCCTCATGATTTTTTTTGCTTTTGCGATAACGTCGCTGTACAGATGTTTGTTTGAGTGCCCAATTACTTTAGAATTTATGACTTTCGGCCGGCAATCCGTCAACAAGGGAGCATAGTTCACGATGTTTTCTTTATTTATGTCGGTGGTGAGTTTCCCGATTTGTAAATGGTTAAGCCTCAGGCGATTTCCCGCTGCGTTCGATGTAATTTGTACATCAAGTTTTTCAGGAACATCGCCCCAGTCGGTCTCTAGGGCTAGGCGGAGTAGATCGTGGTCGCTTTGAGGCATTGATATGATGTTGAGGGAATTCACTTGGCCAAAAAGATTTCTTGAGACCCAAATGTAGTCTAGTGTGTTTTGGCTATATGGTCCGTGCCATGTTGGGTTACATGGTTGGTCTCCTTTGGTTCTCCCATTGACCATGGTACAGTTTCTTATAGCAAGGGCCTCAAACCAGAGCTTTCCTCTCTGTTCAACCTTCTCGGGTTCCTTTAACGTATTTGTTTTTGTGATTTTGTCAAATTTGTACCAGCTACAATTTAAATCACCACATACTATGATGGTTAGGTTGTTATATTTCGTTGAGGCTTCATCTATTAGGGTTGTCACTGAGCCGATGAAGCTGTGTGGCGAAATCTTAGCAGGGTTCCAGTAACCATTTATTAGCAGTAGAAATTGTTTCGCCTGCGTTGTTGTGGCAGATATTTGTATCAAGGTGCTTTGAACAAAAGGGTTTGGGTTTCGGGATTCGAGCGGCGTCAGCCAGTTGTTGATCTTCAGTAGAGTGATTAAGCCAGAAAACGGCCGGCCGGTTGCATTTTTCCCGGCAGGATTTAGGAATGTAGTGAAGCCGTCACGAAATGGCCGCTCACGTATCCACGTTTCTTGTAGACATACGGCGAGGATGTTGTTCATAGGTACCTCGAAGTTGTTAAATAAATGAGTGAATCCTCGAGTGTTCCAGGATAGCACGATTTGATCCGTGCTCGTCTTCTTCAATCATTGTTAATCTTGACTTCCTTGTTGGGATTGAATTTCGGACCTGGTTCTTCGAGGGGAACCACGTGGCTTGTTTCCATTATGTTTTGTGATGGGATATGCTAGGGATTTCCGCAGGTTTACACCTTGGTGGTCCAGTCCTACAATTTTTTCACGAACATTGTTCCCCAAGGTGTTTTGTTGTGATTCGTGTTCAGGTTCCAGCGTTAAATCAAAGCCAAAAATTAGAAGATCTTCTGTGGCTCGTAGAAGCATGTTTTTCACCGCCGAAGAGCCGATATGTAAAAGTACTTGGTCTGAAGTTAGCTCAGTTGGATACTCAACAATTTTTATGTCGTCTGACGATATTGTCCGTAGCACTGGAACGCATGCGAACAGTTTCATGACGTTTGCTCTGTTTAAGTTGATCTCGTTGTCGTCAGATTGGATATTTTGGAGTCGTAGTTTCCAACATCGGTTATTATGTGTTTGATTTTTGCTTAAATGTACTCTGGATGTGTAGCGAGTTTTGAAGTTTTTTTGATTAGACGTTAATTTTGGATTTAGCTTGGATACGTGTGGTGACGTTGGCCTCTCGGCTAGTCTAGTCATTTCTTTTTGTGGAGCCGGTCTGCTTGCTTTGTTGTTAATCAATGTTTTGTGTTGTTGCCACGTGCGAGATCTCGAAGTTTCTTTAGGTTGGAGTGTATTTGTTGGCTCATCTTGGCCATCGCATTCCGCTGAATATGTGGAGAGATCACATAGATCAATTGTCGAGGCATTCACAGAACTGTCGCTATATAGTTCTTCTGATTCGAGACGCCGGCGTTTTGTGGATTGTTTATTGGGCACACGGTTTTGACCATTATTTGGATCTTGGTTGGGCACATCATTAGACTTCTGCTTGGAAGTTCTTGTTGTGCGTTCAAACAATTGTGGTTTTGTGGGTGTTGTGAGGTTCCTTATGAATTTTTTCACATTTGGATGTTTTACCTTTGTTTGTCTTTTTTTGTTTTCTTGAAATAATGGATTGTTTCCTTGTCCTGCCGTTCTAGTAGATTTTTCTGTCCTGGAAATGGTTTTGGATGACCCAGTAAATATGTTAAATGAGTTCTTTGTGATATTGGGGGGCATTGTGAATGACGTGTTCTCGCAGTTATTTATTGCCACTAATGGCATGTGGACCTCTGCTGTCATTGAGGATTTGCCGGCATCAATTTGCAAGAGGGTTTTTGCATTTGTAGTGGCATCACAGCTTTGCTGAAGATTTTCTTCCGATGACTTAGCATCATTTTTCTCAGGACAATATGAATGCGACGTTGCTTGAGACTCGGGTTTTTTGCTGGGCGCTGGTGGCGGTTGATTGTCATGAAGGATCAGCGCCAGTGGTCGAGGACTCTCGGTTGTTGGGGACGCGGTTGCCAGACTAGTACCTTGGTCTTTTGATCTCTTATGATTGCTTTGTGGAGGGGCCTTTTTTGGCAAATTATCTCGCTTCAGAACATAATCATGGTTTTGGATTTGCTTGTCCGCCTTTTCCGAGTGGTGGCGCATCCATTTGACAGCCTCCAGCAGACCTTCCATTAAGGTATCGTTTTGGCAGTGATGTCTTGCAGCCAGATCACATAGCCGTTCCTGCCAACGAGTAGATATGTCTGCCTGTAATTCAAGTTGTTTTTGTATGGAGCTTGTAAAAGATTCAAGTTTATCCATTTTATTTGTTAAATTTGTAAGCATCGCTCCTTGGTCGCTTATTGTCCCGTTCAGTGATTCGTAGAGTTTAGTGAAAGGTAGTAAGACAATTGATGAAGCAGCTACTACATTAGTGTGTAATTGAGTTAAAGTGTCGGCAGATAAGATCACTTGTTGCTCCAAAGGAGTGGTGCCATTGGATGTTTGATGTGAAAGTTCCATGTCACATTCATCATCTTGAAGTGAAGAGTTTAGTGCCTTTTCAATAATTATTTGATTTGAATTGTTTGAGTTTTTGATGCACGGAGTGCTAACGTTTGTAGGTGTTGACATTGAATCATCGAAAGCTGACTGGTTTAGTTTTAATTTTAATTCGATGATTCTTTGAAGGCGGCGAGCTCTTGCAATGGAACTTGCGTCCCTGCATGCGGGCTTCAGTGTTGGACTGGATCGCCTTTGTTCTGGACCTGTCGAAGAGCTGCTTTCTTTGTCCAGATTGTTTTCCCCTAAATCTTCGGGGGCTTGGCATGCATAAGCACTTTGATTTTCGCTATCCTTTCTCTGAGTGGTTTTTAGTGTCTCCATGTTTCTGTAGATTGGATTTCCTGCGAGATTACTTCGCATCGCAGGCAGGTTGTGCTCATTATTCGGTTTTTGGGCTTCCTTATGTATTTTTCCCGCTCGTTCTTTATTAGCATCCAGTATTATGTTCTTTTTGTTTTTTGTACTTGGTTTGGTTCCAGTTGTGTCTTGTGGCATTGCTTTTGGAAGCAAGGACTCTATTGTGAATGCGTGTCTTTCCGTCAAAGACGAATTTATGGAATTAGCAGGGACGTTTTTGCTTTGTTTGTTTGTAGGTTGATTTTCATTTTCGTCAGAGATGTCTTCAGGCATTGCTCTTTCCTCTTGCTCATGGGCTCTATTAACGGGAGTTTCTTGGTCCGTGTTCGGCATATTGGTAGCATTAATTAGCTCAGCGTCGGAGACCTCGCTTCCCAAAAGAAGGTAGTTAGAGTTGCCAGACGGCTTACCAGGATCACCACTTGTCTTCGTAGGCTCTTTTATTTGTGTATTAGGTTGATTAAATAAATCAGGCAACACTCGCTGGCTGGAGTGGTTGGATGCCGAGGGTCGTGTTATTGCCAGAGTTGTCGCGGTTTCAAGAGGAAGTGTGCTTGTATCATTTCCAATTGCGATTACTTCAGTTGTCAGTTGCTCTTGCAGGTTTGAAGTGTTGTTGTTTGGACGGTG
Organism: Ambystoma mexicanum; assembly: GCF_040938575.1. Taxonomy (NCBI): domain Eukaryota; kingdom Metazoa; phylum Chordata; class Amphibia; order Caudata; family Ambystomatidae; genus Ambystoma; species Ambystoma mexicanum. Next base: position 1,465,323,252 of record NC_090931.1, on the reverse strand, counting down.
ATCGTGGGAATGGCTGTCTGTACAGTTATTTAAGTCCAGATTTGCTATCGGTAAGACCTTTGACATATGTGTAGTGTTTAGATCGATAGTCGCTGTGTCTCGCAGATGAGCTTTGGAAGGCCAGGGTACGCTTTTACTTACTTTGCCACTACCATCTACAGGGGCTTTTAAGGCAGTCCAAGGATTTGCCATTTTGCGGTAGTTTAGTGTTTTTCTCCGAGTCTGGGGGCCTTCGATGGTTCGCGTCATGTGCTTAGGAAATTTAAATTTCCTTGTGTTTTTCCTCTCCTCTCTCTCTTAAGCGGTTGTGCCTGGGTACTTACGGTCGGCGAACGGCAGAAAAGCAGCACAGCCAACAGCAGAAGTCTCTGCAATCGCCCTTTACGCGGCCGGGCTTCACGCCGCAAGGGTCGCTGGGATGTTATTTTGTATCCTGACTTCCTGGAGTGGGCGGGGCCAAATAGGTGGGCGGGGCTTTCCACCCGCTTCGTCGCTTCGTCGCGACTGTTCACACACTCGCACACTGTCAACCTCTCCGATTGCGAGGGACGCGAGGGGAAGCACGCCGTGAAGGTAAGTTGAATTTGCTTGCACAGATGGCAAGTAACAGGAATTAGCGTTTCTATAACGCAGCACAGCCAACAGCAGAAGTCTCTGCAATCGCCCTTTACGCGGCCGGGCTTCCGAGCCCCTCCTTCTGACTGGGTTCGCCTCTAGTGATGAATGGGTCTCAGACCCCGACCATGGACTCATGAGCCCCTCCTTCTGTCTGGGTTCACTTCTAGTGTTGAATGAGGTTCAGACCCCAGGCCATGCACTCACAAGCTCCTCCTTCTGACTGAGGTCACCTCTAGTGACGAATGGGGCTCAGACCCCAGGCCAGGGACTCATGAGCCCCTCCTTCTGTCTGGGGTCACCTCTAGTGATAAATTGGGTTCAGACTCCAGGCCAGGGACTCATGAGCCCCTACTTCTCTCTCGGATCACCCCTAGTGATGAATGGGGTTCAGACTTCAGGCCATGGACTCACAAGCCCCTCCTTCTGACTGGGTTCACCTCTAGTGATGAATGGGGCTCAGACACAAGGCCATGGACTCATGAGCTCCTCCTTCTGTCTGGGGTCACCTCTAGTCATGAATGGGGTTCAGACTCCAGGCCATGGACTCATGAGCACCTCCTGCTGTCTGGGTTCACCTCTAGTGATGAATGAGGCTTGGACCCAGGCCATGGACTCATGGGCCACTCCTGTCTTTGATCACCTCTGGTGATGACTGAGGGTCAGACCCCAGGCCATAGACTCATGAGCCCTTCCTTCTGTCTGGGTTCACTTCTAGTGATGAATGGGTCTCAGACCCCGGCCGTGGACTCATGAGCACCTCCTTCTGCCTGGGTTCACCTCTAGTGATAAATTGGGTTCAGACTTCAGGCCAGGGACTCACAAGCCCCTCCTTCTCTCTGGGATCACCTCTAGTGATGAATGGGGTTCAGACTCCAGGCCTTGGACTCATGAGCCCCTCCTGCTGTCTGGGTTCACCTCTAGTGATTAATGAGGCTTAGACTCAGGCCATGGACTCATGGGCCACTCCTGTCTATGATCACCTCTGGTGATGACTGAGGCTCAGACCCCAGGCCATAGACTCATGAGCTCTTCCTTCTGTCTGGGTTCACCTCTAGTGATGAATGGGGCTCATGCCATGGACTCATGAGCCCCTCTTGCTGTCTAGGTTTACCTCTAGTGATGAATGGGGCTCAGACCCCTGCCAAGGACTCATGAGCCCCTCCTTCTGACTGGGTTCGCTTCTAGTGGTAAATAGGGTTTAGACCCCAAGCCATGGTCTCATGAGCCCCTCCTTCTCTCTGGGATCACCTCCAATGATGAATGGGGGTTCTGGCCAGAGGACCATGGACTCATGAGCCCCTACTGCTGTCTGGGGTCACCTCTAGTGATGAATGGGGCTCAGACCCCAGACCATGGACACATGAGCACCTCCTGCTGTCTGGGTGCACCCCTAGTGATGAATGATATGATATGATATGGCATTTATAACGTCTCTATACACAAGTGTTTCAAGGCACGAATAGGCAAGGGAGGGGAACAAAAGAAGGACAGACCACGATCCTACTAGGCCAGAGGGCGGAGAGTAGAAGCAGGCAGATTTCGAAAGAGGCTGTTGCAGTAGTCCAGCCTAGAGAGAACCAGAGCTCTCTAGAGAATGGGTTTCAGACCCCAGGCCATAGACTCATGAGGGCTTCATTATGTCTGTGTTCACCTCTAGTGATGAATGGGGTTCAGACGACAGACCATGAACTCATGAGCCCCACCTTCTTTCTGGGATCACCTCTAGTGATGAATGGGGTTAAGACTCCAGGCTCATGGACTCAGGAGCCCCTCCTGCTGTCTGGGCTCACCTCTAGTGATGAATGGGTTTCAGACCCCAGGCCATGGACTCAAGAGGCCCTCATTCTGTCTGTGTTCACCTCTAGTGATGAATGGGGTTCAGACCACAGACCATGAACTCATGAGCCCCACCTTCTCTCTGGGATCACCTCTAGTGATGAATGGGGTTAAGACTCCAGGCCCATGGACTCAGGAGCCCCTCCTGCTGTCTTAGCTCACCTCTAGTGATGAATGGGTTTCAGACCCCAGGCTATGGACTCATGAGGCCCTCATTCTGTCTGTGTTCACCTCTAGTGATGAATGTGGCTCGGACCCCAGGCCATGTACTCACAAGCCCCTCCTTCTGACTGGGTTCACCTCTAGTGATAAATGGGGTTTAGACCCCAGGCCATGGGCTCATGAACCCCTCCTTCTTTCTGGGTTCACCTCTAGTGATGAACAGGGTCCTGACCCCAGGACCATAGACTCATGGGCCCCTCCTGCTGTCTGGGTTCCCTTCTAGTGATGAATCGGGTTCAGACCCAGACCATTGTCTTATGAGCCCCTCCTGCTTTCTGGGTTCAGCACTAGTGATGAATGGGGCTCAGACCTCATGCCATGGACTCATGAGCCCCTCCTTCTGTCTGGGGTCACCTCTGGTGATGAAAGGGGTTAGGATTCCAGGCCTATGGACTCATGAGCCCCTCCTGCTGTCTGGGTTCACCTTTAGTGATGAATGGGGTTCTGACCCCAGTTTCATGGACTCATGGCCCTCGCCTGCTGTCTGGGTTCACCTCTTGTGATGAATGAGGCTCAGACCCCAGGCCATGGACTAGTGACTCGTGAGCCCCTCCTGCTGCCCGGTTTCACCTCTAGTGGTGAATGGGGCTCAGACCCCAGGCCATGGACTCAAAAGTTCCTCCTTCTGTCTGGGTTCACCTCTATAGATGAATGGGGTTAGGACCCCAGGCCCCCCATGGAGTCATGAGCCCCGGCTGTCTGGGTTCACAACCTAGTGATGAATGGGGTCAGACACCAGGCCATGGACTCCTGAGAAACTCCTGTCTGTGTTCACCTCTAGTGATGAATGGGGCTCAGACCCTCTAGGCCATGGACTCATGAGCCCCTCCTTCTGACTAGGTTCACCTCTAGTGATGAATGGGGCTCAGACCCCCTAGGCCATGGCCTCATGAGAAACTCCTTCTGTCTGTGTTCACCTCTGGGGATGAATGGGGCTCAGACCCCAGGCCATGGACTCACGAGCCCCTCCTTCTGTCTGGGTTCCCCTGTAGTGATGAATGGGCTCAGACCCCTGCAATTGACTCATGAGCTCCTCCTTCTGACTGGGTTCACCTCTAATGATAAATGGGGTTCAGACCCCAGGCCCAGTCACTCATGAGACCCTCCTGCTGTCGGGGTTCACCTCTAGTAATGAACGGGGTTCCGACCCCAGGTCCATGGATTCATGAGCTCCTCCTTCTGTCTGGGTTCACCTCTAGTGATGAATGGGGTTCAGAAACCAGGCCTATGGCGTCACAAACCCCTCCTTCTTTCTGTGTTCACCTCTATCAATGAATGAGGCTCAGACCCAGGCCATGGACTCATGAGCCACTCCTTCTGTCTGGGTTCATCTCTAGTGATGAATGGGACTCAGACCCCAGGCCATGGACTCATGAGCCCCTCCTTCTGTGCTTCTGTCTGGGTTCATCTCTAGTGATGAATGGGGTGCAGACTCCCGGACATGGACTCATGAGCTCCTATTACTGTCTGGGTTCATGTCTAGGGATGAATGAGGCTCAGACCCCAGGCCATGGACTCACGAGCCCCTCCTTTTGTCTGGGTTCCCCTGTAGTGATGAATGGGCTCAGACCCCTGCAATTGACTCATGAGCTCCTCCTTCTGACTGGGTTCACCTCTAATGCTAAATGGGGTTCAGACCCCAGGCCCAGTCACTCATGAGACCCTCCTGCTGTCGGGGTTCACCTCTAGTAATGAACGGGGTTCCGACCCCAGGTCCATGGACTCATGAGCTCCTCCTTCTGTCTGGGTTCACCTCTAGTGATGAATGGGGTTCAGAAACCAGGCCTATGGCGTCACAAACCCCTCCTTCTTTCTGTGTTCACCTCTATCAATGAATGAGGCTCAGACCCAGGCCATGGACTCATGAGCCACTCCTTCTGTCTGGGTTCATCTCTAGTGATGAATGGGACTCAGACCCCAGGCCATGGACTCATGATGTCATACACAAACCAGTCCCGCCACCATGCACCGTCACACCAGCACACACAGGTAATGTCCCTGGGTTGCAGACCACCTCCCGGGACGTTTCCATACCTAGGGTGCGAGGGAGTCGCCATGGTCAACGAGGGCGGGCAGTGCGGAAGGTCCGACCCGGTTTGTTGCCTCGTTACCATTGGCAACTCCCATGGAGACTACGTTCAAGCTGGAACACCCGACTGCGTTTACTTCCTGGTTCCGCGGCGCTCTCCCGATCACGTGCCCAGAATCCCGCTCACGTGATCAAGAGCCGGCACGCATGAAACCGGGAAGTTCGAGTTCCATCACCGCTTCACAGCTGTTCCACGACTCTGTTCGGCTTTTGCAGCATTCACGATACCTGGATACAACGGATTTTTTGGACCTTGGCTTACGGATTACGGATTGGCTTGCTGACTCCTCGGATCTTGTTGCACGGATATTGTTACTTTTGACCCTCGGCTTTTGGTTAACGGATTGCTTACGGATCACCCTTTCTTGACTCTACGATTTTGGCCACTGACGCTGAGTGGCAAACTCAGGTGCTCACCTAGTCACAACCAGCCTCTACCATCTGGGTTACGGTTGACACGGCTGTCCAGACCTACGACTCTCCCTCGCACCAGGCCCCCGGCACCCCAGAATCATCCCGGTTGGGTTTAGGTAAGAGATTTATACACGTTTCTGCATATCCCCGTATTGTGTCTGCCTGTGCTAATCTTACCTTCCCTTTAACAGCCTCCGGGGTCCAGGACGTCATCAGATCCGACGAAGAAACACAACACCTGTGGCCTCAAAGCTCGCACAGGGAGTTTCTTTACTCATCCCTGTGGGTGATTTGTGGACAGAGGTCCATTACTCTTCACTACGCGGCAAGTCACGACAGACTGTGAAGCCGTTGCGTCGTGGAGAGTATGGAACCGGAGGACCCCGTGGCTGCCTTGGTACAGGCACTCACAATGCTAAGAGCAGATATGGTTGCCGCTACTGCTACGATACACCAGAGATTAGATCTGATACAGAGCACACAACACCCCTTGCCCGCTGATGCTGAGTTCGGGGAAGCTGCTGCTGCAGCGCAACCCCCAACTACTCAACAGCCTCCCACTGCTCCTGCCGCACCTCAGGTTCCAATACTCATGTCCACGCCCTTTCCTTTGGCTGCCCCAGAGAGGTTCCACGGTGACCCCAGAAAGTTCCGCACATTCGTGAACCAGTGTAAACTGCATTTCCTCTGTAGACCTCAGGCTTTCCCTGACGCCACCACTAAAGCAGCGTTCACCTTGTCCCACCTGGCCGGCACCGCGGCAGAATGGGCCAACCCTTTGTTGGAGAACGACAACCCCGTCCTATACGATTTTGACCTACTAGTCACAGAATTGTCCCGTGTGTTTGACACGCGTCACAAAGCCCAGTCTCGGGACCTCGAGCTGTTAGATCTGACCCAAGGGAAGAATACCCTCCTCGAATACATAGCTCGTTTTAATCAATTAGTCGCTGAGACATCCTGGCCTGAACCAAAGAGGGCGGTCGTTTTCTATAGGGGGCTTAATAACACCATGAAGGACGCTATGGCTGTGGTTCCATCTTTGCCCACGACCCACACTGAGTTAGTGGATCTCGCATTACAAATCGACGCAAGACGTTCCGAACGTCGGTCTGAAACAGGAATCCCCCTTGCCACTCCACCCTCCTCTTTCTCTGGTACAGGCGTTGAACCCATGCAAATAGGTGGCATTCGCAGTCCCATCACGCAATCAGAAAGGGAACGCAGAAGAACTGACCATGCCTGTTTTTACTGCGGTCTACTTGGCCATTTTGTAAAATCATGTCCCCGACGCCCTAAACTCAAGAATCCGGTTTTTCCGAATGCTCGACCCTAGATCCGGGGACCGGATCGAGCAATGTTCCCATTACCCCGGATAGGAACCCCGCTTTTGGCAGAATCAGACCAGTGTTGGTACAGGCCATGCTTAACCCTACACCCGACATATCTCATGCCATCTCGATTTACATCGATTCAGGCGCCACGGGCAATTATATTGATATAACTTTGGCCAGATCCTTAAACTTGCCTCTGATCTCCAAGCAACATCCTGAGCCGGTACAAGCAGTAGATGGTACAGCACTGATATCAGGCCCTATAAAGCAACAAACCGCCCCCATCACACTCACAATACAAGACACGCATCAGGAAATCATCACCTTCGATTTGATTACGATGCCACAGTTTGGTATCATCTTGGGTCTTCCTTGGTTACATCTACATAACCCCTTGATTGACTGGAAGTCGGGGCAAGTCCATTTCGAATCTGAGACATGCCAGAATTTTTGTCTCACCGCACCTGATGACGCTGAATTCCCCCCACGGGCCCTAGGGGGCATAGCACAGCTCACTCTGCAAGAGGATATCCCTATGGCTCTCGAACCCCATGTAGTGGGGGCTGTTGCCGTTGGTTTCCCTGCGGATTACAACGGTTTTCGTGAGGTATTCGACAAGGGTTCCTCGGAGGTGCTATCACCACACCGGCCTTATGACTGCCCCATAGATCTAATTCCTGATTCCGTGATTCCCTCAGGCCGCATCTACTCCTTATCTCCATCAGAAGAACAGGCATTAAAGGATTATATACAGGTTGCATTGAAGGTCGGTCATATACGTCCCTCCACCTCTCCGGCTGCTAGCCCAATATTCTTTGTCCCAAAAAAGGAGGGCGATCTGCGTCCTTGTGTGGACTACCGCCGACTTAATTCCATCACCGTAAAAAATCGATACCCAATACCCTTGATCACTCCCTTACTGGACAGGTTAAGCCACGCTACCATATTTACAAAACTCGATCTCCGCGGAGCCTACAACCTGGTTAGGATCCGCTCCGGGGACGAGTGGAAGACGGCTTTCTGTACACGTTACGGATTATTCGAATACGTGGTCATGCCCTTTGGGCTTTGTAACGCTCCTGCTACCTTCCAACGTTTCATGAACGAGGTATTTCATGATCTGTTGGACGTATGCGTGGCAGTATACCTTGACGACATTCTCATATACTCACAGGACATAAAAGAACATATAGTACACGTCCGCGAAGTACTGTCCCGTCTCCGCCAACACTCACTCTACGCCAAACCTGAGAAATGCCTGTTTCATACTGAAAGCGTTGATTTCTTGGGATTCCACATTACACCTGGGGGTTTGGCCATGAACCAGTCCAAAGTCCGTGCGGTTTTGGACTGGCCAAAACCCGGCAATCTCAAGTCCTTGCAATCATTCCTTGGGTTCTCGAATTTCTATAGGCGTTTCATCCAAGACTTCTCATCTCTGGTAGCTCCTCTTACAGCCCTAACCAGCCCCAAATCGCCTTTTGTTTGGTTGGATGGACACCAGGCTGCTTTTGACGCCTTAAAGTCTGCATTTACTACTGCCCCTGTCCTGAAACATCCCGACCCAGAACTCCCGTTTATTGTGGAGGCCGATGCGTCCTCTTTTGCTCTCGGGGCAGTCCTGTCCCAACGTTGCCCTCATTCGGGTCATTTGCATCCAGTGGCATTTCATTCTCGGAAATTCTCTGTTACGGAACTACATTACACTGTCACGGAGAAAGAATTGCTCGCCATCAAAGATGCATTCTTGGTCTGGCGGCATCATTTGTTGGGAGCGAAGCACACAGTCATGGTGTTCACCGACCACCGCAACCTCCAGGATCTGGCCTCGCTCAAATGTATTAACAGTCGGCAGGTGCGGTGGCATTTATTCTTTGCGGCCTTTGACTTCCAGGTCAAACATCGTTCCGGTCTGTCCCATGGGAAAGCGGACGCATTGTCTCGCTCTCCGGGTGGGGTATCCTTACCTGTGTTTCCAGAAACCCTGTTAAACCAACATGTTATTTGCCTTTGCACCCCTCCTTTATCTCTATTGGACTCACTTCGCACATGGGTTTCACTACATCCCGATCAGGTCACCGAGTGGGATCCAGAGTTTCATGAAGGGTTGCCCTATATCCGAAACAGGTTGTGGTTGCCTTCTACCGACACTCGTAACCTTGCTCTGAAATGGTCCCACGATAGCGCCATCAATGGTCATCCAGGACAGAAACGCACGTTGGACATGCTCAGGCGTTGGTGTTGGTGGCCCTCCATGAAACACGACGTTGAAGGGTATGTTAACACCTGTGCTATATGTGCCCAGTGTAAGCATCGTAGGGGGCGTCCACTGGGGCTTCTACTTCCGTTACCTGTACCCCCCAGGCCTTGGCACACGGTTTCCATGGATTTCGTAACCGACCTGCCCCGGACAAAGGGTTTCGACACCATATGGGTGGTGGTCGATTCATTTTCCAAAATGGCTCGCTTCATTCCTTGTTCTGGCATCCCTTCTGCCCCAGCTTTGGCCGATCTCTTCTTTAAATCGGTCTTTTGTTTCTTTGGGTTGCCCACGATTATTATATTGGATAGGGGGCCCCAGTTCACTTCTCGGTTCTGGCGAGCTCTTACGGCTCTCCTGGGTATAGATTCCCGCTTTTCCTCCGCTTACCACCCGGAGACGGACGGCCAGACTGAGAGGGTGAACCAGGCCATGGAACAATATCTACGTTGTTTGATTCTGCAACACCAGCAATCCTGGCTCGGCTTACTACATCTTGCTGAGTTTTCGTATAACAACTCCACACATTCCTCCACTGGCTCTTCCCCCTTTTTTGTATTATATGGCCAGCATCCCCGCACCTTACCCATCCCGGACCTAGCTCCCTCTGACAACCCTGCTGCTGTCGCCTGTGCCCGCGACCTATCGGCTGTTCAGGCTCGGACCCTTACTCATCTCCAGGAGGCCCGGCAATCCATGAAGGCCATGGCGGATAGAAGGAGGGCGGTAGCACCCTCCTATGTTGTGGGGGACAGGGTTTGGCTCTCTTCTCGTCATCTTAGGCTACCTGGGTGTCGCAAACTTTTACCCCGTTTTGTGGGCCCGTATAAGATTACTGCTGTGATCAACCCTGTAGCCTACCGACTCTCAGTCCCTGCTTCCTGGCGCATACACCCCGTATTCCACACCTCTTTGTTGAAGTCCTGTCCGGCACCTACTCGTCTCCGATCTACGCCTGGCCCGGTGGCGGTGGGTGACTCCGTGGAATATGAGGTTTCTGCTGTCTTGGGTTCTCGCTTTGTCAGGGGTGGGCTCCAGTATCTTGTTGACTGGGTGGGTTTTGGCCCCGAGGAGCGTTGTTGGGTTCCTGCTGGGGACGTCCATGCCCCGAGGCTTGTTTCACGTTTCCACCGGGATCACCCTTCCTGCCCACGTGGTCGTGGGCCATTGAGGGGGGGCTCTGTCATACACAAACCAGTCCCGCCACCATGCACCGTCACACCAGCACACACAGGTACTGTCCCTGGGTTGCAGACCACCTCCCGGGACGTTTCCATACCTAGGGTGCGAGGGAGTCGCCATGGTCAACGAGGGCGGGCAGTGCGGAAGGTCCGACCCGGTTTGTTGCCTCGTTACCATTGGCAACTCCCATGGAGACTACGTTCAAGCTGGAACACCCGACTGCGTTTACTTCCTGGTTCCGCGGCGCTCTCCCGATCACGTGCCCAGAATCCCGCTCACGTGATCAAGAGCCGGCACGCATAAAACCGGGAAGTTCGAGTTCCATCACCGCTTCACAGCTGTTCCACGACTCTGTTCGGCTTTTGCAGCATTCACGATACCTGGATACAACGGATTTTTTGGACCTTGGCTTACGGATTACGGATTGGCTTGCTGACTCCTCGGATCTTGTTGCACGGATATTGTTACTTTTGACCCTCGGCTTTTGGTTAACGGATTGCTTACGGATCACCCTTTCTTGACTCTACGATTTTGGCCACTGACGCTGAGTGGCAAACTCAGGTGCTCACCTAGTCACAACCAGCCTCTACCATCTGGGTTACGGTTGACACGGCTGTCCAGACCTACGACTCTCCCTCGCACCAGGCCCCCGGCACCCCAGAATCATCCCGGTTGGGTTTAGGTAAGAGATTTATACACGTTTCTGCATATCCCCGTATTGTGTCTGCCTGTGCTAATCTTACCTTCCGTTTAACAGCCTCCGGGGTCCAGGACGTCATCAGATCCGACGAAGAAACACAACACCTGTGGCCTCAAAGCTCGCACAGGGAGTTTCTTTACTCATCCCTGTGGGTGATTTGTGGACAGAGGTCCATTACTCTTCACTACGCGGCAAGTCACGACACATGAGCCCCTCCTTCTGTGCTTCTGTCTGGGTTCATCTCTAGTGATGAATGGGGCTCAGACCTCAGGCCATGGACTCATGAGCCCCTCCTTCTGTCCTTCTGACTGGGTCCATCTCTAGTGATAAATGGGGTTTAGACCCCAGGCCATGGGCTCATGAGCCCCTCCTGCCTTGTAGGTTCAGCTCTAGTGATGAATGGGGCTCAGACCCCATGCCATGGACTCATGGGCCCCTCCTGTTTGGAGTCCCCTCTGGTGATTAATGGGGTTAGGACCACAGGCCTACTGACTCATGGGCCCCTCCTGCTGTCTGGGTTCACCTCTAGTGATTAATTCTGCTCAGACCCCAGGCCATGGACTCATGAGAAACTCCTTCTCTCTGGGATCACCTGTAGTGATGAATTGGGCTCAGACCCCAGGCCATGGACTCATGAGAAACTCCTTCTCTCTGGGATCACCTCTAGTGATGACTGGGGTTAGGATTCCAGGCCCATGGACTCGTGAGCACCTCCTGCTGTCTGGGTTCCCCTCTAGTGATGAATGGGGTTCTGATACCAGTTCCATGTACTCATGTGCCTCTCCTGCTGTCTGGGTTCACCTCTAGTGATGAATGAGGTTCAGCCCTCCAGCCATGGACTCATGAGCTCCTCTTGCTGTCCGGGTTCACCTCTAGTTGTGAATGGGGCTCAGGCCTATGGCGTCACAAGCCCCTCCTTCTTTCTGTGTTCACCTCTATCAATGAATGAGGCTCAGACCCAGGCCATGGACTCATGCGCCACTCCTTCTCTCTGGGTTCATCTCTAGTGATGAATGGGGCTCAGACCCCAGGCCATGGACTCATGAGCCCCTCCTTCTGTCCTTCCGACTGGGTCCACCTCTAGTGATAAATGGGGTTTAGACCCCAGGCCATGGGCTCACGAGCCCCTCCTTCTGCCTGGTTTCACCTCCAGTGATGAACAGGGTTCAGAACCCAGACCATGGCCTTCTGAGCCCCTCCTGCTGTCTGGGTTCAGCTCAAGTGATGAATGGGGCTCAGACCCCATGCCATGGATTCATGAGCCCCTCCTGTCTGGGGTCACTTCTGGTGATGAATGGGGTTAGGACCACAGGCCTATTGACTCATGAGCCCCTCCTGCTGTCTGGGTTCACCTCTAGTGATGAATTGGGCTCAGACCCCAGGCCATGAACTCATGAGAAACTTCTTCTCTCTGGTATCACCCCTATTGATGAATGGGGTTAGGATTCCAGGCCCATGGACTCATGAGCCCCTCCTGCTGTCTGGGTTCACCTCTAGTGATGAATGGGGTTCTGACCCCAGTTGCATGGACTCATGGGCCTCGCCTGCTGTCTGGGTTCACCTTTAGTGATGCATGAGGCTCAGACCCTAGGCCATGGACTCGTGAGCCCCTCCTGCTGTCCGGGTTCACCTCTAGTCATGAATGGAGCTCAGACCTTAGGCTATGGGCTTAAAAGTTCCCCGGCTGTCTGGGTTCACCTCTAGTGCTGAATGGGGCTCAGATCCCAGGCCATGGACTCCTGAGAAACTCCTTCTGTCTGTGTTCACCTCTCGTGATGAATGGGGTCAGACCCCAGGCCATGGACTCATGAGAAACCCCTTCTCTCTGGGATCACCTCTAGTGATGACTGGGGTTAGGATTCCAGGCCCATGGACTCGTGAGCCCCTCCTGCTGTCTGGGTTCCCCTCTAGTGATGAATGGCGTTCTGATACCAGTTCCATGTACTCATGTGCCTCTCCTGCTGTCTGGGTTCACCTCTAGTGATGAATGAGGTTCAGCCCTCCAGCCATGGACTCATGAGCTCCTCTTGCTGTCCGGGTTCACCTCTAGTTGTGAATGGGGCTCAGGCCTATGGCGTCACAAGCACCTCCTTCTTTCTGTGTTCACCTCTATCAATGAATGAGGCTCAGACCCAGGCCATGGACTCATGCGCCACTCCTTCTCTCTGGGTTCATCTCTAGTGATGAATGGGGCTCAGACCCCAGGCCATGGACTCATGAGCCCCTCCTTCTGTCCTTCCGACTGGGTCCACCTCTAGTGATAAATGGGGTTTAGACCCAGGCCATGGGCTCACGAGCCCCTCCTTCTGCCTGGTTTCACCTCCAGTGATGAACAGGGTTCAGAACCCAGACCATGGCCTTCTGAGCCCCTCCTGCTGTCTGGGTTCAGCTCAAGTGATGAATGGGGCTCAGACCCCATGCCATGGATTCATGAGCCCCTCCTGTCTGGGGTCACTTCTGGTGATGAATGGGGTTAGGACCACAGGCCTATTGACTCATGAGCCCCTCCTGCTGTCTGGGTTCACCTCTAGTGATGAATTGGGCTCAGACCCCAGGCCATGAACTCATGAGAAACTTCTTCTCTCTGGTATCACCTCTATTGATGAATGGGGTTAGGATTCCAGGCCCATGGACTCATGAGCCCCTCCTGCTGTCTGGGTTCACCTCTAGTGATGAATGGGGTTCTGACCCCAGTTGCATGGACTCATGGGCCTCGCCTGCTGTCTGGGTTCACCTTTAGTGATGCATGAGGCTCAGACCCTAGGCCATGGACTCGTGAGCCCCTCCTGCTGTCCGGGTTCACCTCTAGTCATGAATGGAGCTCAGACCTTAGGCTATGGGCTCAAAAGTTCCCCGGCTGTCTGGGTTCACCTCTAGTGCTGAATGGGGCTCAGATCCCAGACCATGGACTCCTGAGAAACTCCTTCTGTCTGTGTTCACCTCTAGTGATGAATGGGGTCAGACCCCAGGCCATGGACTCATGAGAAACTCCTTCTCTCTGGGATCACCTCTAGTGATGACTGGGGTTAGGATTCCAGGCCCATGGACTTGTGAGCCCCTCCTGCTGTCTGGGTTCCCCTCTAGTGATGAATGGGGTTCTGATACCAGTTCCATGTACTCATGTGCCTCTCCTGCTGTCTGGGTTCACCTCTAGTGATGAATGAGGTTCAGCCCTCCAGCCATGGACTCATGAGCTCCTCTTGCTGTCCGGGTTCACCTCTAGTTGTGAATGGGGCTCAGGCCTATGGCGTCACAAGCCCCTCCTTCTTTCTGTGTTCACCTCTATCAATGAATGAGGCTCAGACCCAGGCCATGGACTCATGCGCCCCTCCTTCTGTCCTTCCGACTGGGTCCACCTCTAGTGATAAATGGGGTTTAGACCCAGGCCATGGGCTCACGAGCCCCTCCTTCTGCCTGGTTTCACCTCCAGTGATGAACAGGGTTCAGAACCCAGACCATGGCCTTCTGAGCCCCTCCTGCTGTCTGGGTTCAGCTCAAGTGATGAATGGGGCTCAGACCCCATGCCATGGATTCATGAGCCCCTCCTGTCTGGGGTCACTTCTGGTGATGAATGGGGTTAGGACCACAGGCCTATTGGACTCATGAGCCCCTCCTGCTGTCTGGGTTCACCTCTAGTGATGAATTGGGCTCAGACCCCAGGCCATGAACTCATGAGAAACTTCTTCTCTCTGGTATCACCTCTATTGATGAATGGGGTTAGGATTCCAGGCCCATGGACTCATGAGCCCCTCCTGCTGTCTGGGTTCACCTCTAGTGATGAATGGGGTTCTGACCCCAGTTGCATGGACTCATGGGCCTCGCCTGCTGTCTGGGTTCACCTTTAGTGATGCATGAGGCTCAGACCCTAGGCCATGGACTCGTGAGCCCCTCCTGCTGTCCGGGTTCACCTCTAGTCATGAATGGAGCTCAGACCTTAGGCTATGGGCTCAAAAGTTCCCCGGCTGTCTGGGTTCACCTCTAGTGCTGAATGGGGCTCAGATCCCAGGCCATGGACTCCTGAGAAACTCCTTCTGTCTGTGTTCACCTCTAGTGATGAATGGGGTCAGACCCCAGGCCATGGGCTCATGAGCCCCTCCTTCTGACTGAGTTCACCTCTAGTGATGAATGGGGCTCAGACCCCCTAGGCCATGGCCTCATGAGAAACTCCTTCTGTCTGTGTACACCTCTAGGGATGAATGGGGCTCAGACCCCAGGTCATGGACTCATGAGCCCCTCCTTCTAACTGGTTTCAACTCTAGTGAAGAATGGGGCGCAGACCCCCGACATGGACTCATGAGCTCCTATTACTGTCTGGGTTCACATTTAAGGATGAATGAGGCTCAGACCACTGCAATTGACTCATGAGCCCCTCCTTCACCTCTCGTGATGAATGGGGTTCAGACCCAGTCACTCATGAGACCCTCCTGCTGTCAGGGTTCACCTCTAGTGATGAATGGGGTTCCGACCCCAGGTTCATGGACTCATGAGCCCCTCCTTCTGTCTGGGTTCACCTCTAGTGATGAATGGGGTTCAGAGCCCAGGCCTATGGCGACACAAGCCCCTCCTTCTTTCTGTGTTCACCTCTAGCGATGAATGAGGCTCAGACCCAGGCCATGGACTCATGAGCCACTCCTTCTTTCTGGGTTCATCTCTTGTGGTGAATGGGGGTCAGACCCCAGGCCATGGGCTCATGAGCCCTTCCTTTTGTCTGGGTTCACCTCTAGTGATGAATGGGGCTTATGCCATGGACTCATGAGCCCCTCCTTCTGTCTGGGGTCACCTCTGGTGATGAATGGGGTTAGGACCACAGGCCTATTGACTTATGAGCCCCTCCTGCTGTCTGGGTTCACCTCCAGTGATGAATTGGGCTCAAACCCCAGGCCATGGACTCATGAGAAACTCCTTCTCTCTGGGATCACCTCTAGTGATAAATGGGGCTAGGATTCCAGGGTCATGGACTCATGAGCCCCTCCTGCTGTCTGGGTTCACCTCTAGTGATGAATGGGGTTCTGATCCCAGTTCCATGGACTCATGGGCCTCTCCTGCTGTCTGGGTTCATCTCTAGTGATGAATCAGGCTCAGACCCCCAGCCATCGACTCATGGGCCTCTCCTGCTGTCTGGGTTCACCTCTAGGGATGAAGGAGGCTCAGACCCCTGCCATTGACTCATGAGCCCCTCCTTCTGACTGGGTTCACCTCTAGTGATGAATGGGGCTCAGACCCCCTAAACCATGGCCTCATGAGAAACTCATTATGTCTGTGTTCACCTCTAGTGATGAATTGGGCTCAGACCCCAGGCCATGGGACTCAAGAGCCCCTCCTTCTGACTGGGTTCACCTCTAGTGATGAATGGGGCTCAGACCCCCTAAGCCATGGCCTCATGAGAAACTCATTATGTCTGTGTTCACCTCTAGTGATGAATTGGGCTCAGACCCCAGGCCATGGACTCATGAGCCCCTCCTTCTGTCTGAGTTCACCTCTAGTGATGAATGGGGCTCAGACCCCCTAAGCCATGGCCTCATGAGAAACTCCTTCTGTCTGTGTACACCTCTAGGGATGAATGGGCCTCAGACCCCCAGCCATCGACTCATGGGCCTCTCCTGCTGTCTGGGTTCACCTCTAGGGATGAAGGAGGCTCAGACCCCTGCCATTGACTCATGAGCCCCTCCTTCTGACTGGGTTCACCTCTAGTGATGAATGGGGCTCAAACCCTAGGCCATGGACGCATGAGAAACTCATTATGTCTGTGTTCACCTCTAGTGATGAATTGGGCTCAGACCCCAGGCCATGGACTCAAGAGCCCCTCCTTCTGACTGGTTTCACCTCTAGGTATGAATGAGGTTCAGACCCCTGCCATTGACTCATGAGCCCCTCCTTCTGACTGGGTTCACCTCTAGTGATGAATGGGGCTCAAACCCTAGGCCATGGACGCATGAGAAACTCATTATGTCTGTGTTCACCTCTAGTGATGAATTGGGCTCAGACCCCAGGCCATGGACTCAAGAGCCCCTCCTTCTGACTGGTTTCACCTCTAGGTATGAATGAGGTTCAGACTCCTGCCATTGACTCATGAGCCCCTCCTTCTGACTGGGTTCACCTCTAGTGATGAATGGGGCTCAGACCCCAGGCCATGGACTCATGAGCCCCTCCTTCTGTCTGAGTTCACCTCTAGTGATGAATGGGGCTCAGACCCCCTAAGCCATGGCCTCATGAGAAACTCCTTCTGTCTGTGTACACCTCTAGGGATGAATGGGGCTCAGACCCCAGGCCATGGACTCATGAGCCCCTCCTTCTGACTGGTTTCAACTCTAGTGAAGAATGGGCCGCAGATCCCCGACATGGACTCATGAGCTCCTATTACTGTCTGGGTTCACATTTAGGGATGAATGAGGCTCAGACCACTGCAATTGACTCATGAGCCCCTCCTTCTGACTGGGTTCACCTCTCGTGATAAATGGGGTTCAGACCCAGTCACTCATGAGACCCTCCTGCTGTCGGGGTTCACCTCTAGTGATGAATGGGGTTCAGAGCCCAGGCCTATGGCGTCACAAGCCCCTCCTTCTTTCTGTGTTCACCTCTAGCGATGAATGAGGCTCAGACCCAGGCCATGGACTCATGAGCCACTCCTTCTTTCTGGGTTCATCTCTTGTGATGAATGGGGGTCAGACCCCAGGCCATGGGATCATGAGCCCTTCCTTTTGTCTGGGTACACCTCTAGTGATGAATGGGGCTTATGCCATGGACTCATGAGCCCCTCCTTCTGTCTGGGGTCACCTCTGGTGATGAATGGGGTTAGGACCACAGGCCTATTGACTCATGAGCCCCTCCTGCTGTCTGGGTTCACCTCCAGTGATGAATTGTGCTCAAACCCCAGGCCATGGACTCATGAGAAACTCCTTCTCTCTGGGATCACCTCTAGTGATAAATGGGGCTAGGATTCCAGGGCCAGGGACTCATGAGCCCCTCCTGCTGTCTGGGTTCACCTCTAGTGATGAATGGGGTTCTGATCCCAGTTCCATGGACTCATGGGCCTCTCCTGCTGTCTGGGTTCATCTCTAGTGATGAATCAGGCTCAGACCCCCAGCCATCGACTCATGGGCCTCTCCTGCTGTCTGGGTCCACCTCTAGGGATGAAGGAGGCTCAGACCCCTGCCATTGACTCATGAGCCCCTCCTTCTGACTGGGTTCACCTCTAGTGATGAATGGGGCTCAAACCCTAGGCCATGGACGCATGAGAAACTCATTATGTCTGTGTTCACCTCTAGTGATGAATTGGGCTCAGACCCCAGGCCATGGACTCAAGAGCCCCTCCTTCTGACTGGTTTCACCTCTAGGTATGAATGAGGCTCAAACCCCTGCCATTGACTCATGAGCCCCTCCTTCTGACTGGGTTCACCTCTAGTGATGAATGGGGCTCAGACCCCAGGCCATGGACTCACTTGCCTCCCCTTTTCCCTAGGATAACCTCTAGCAGTGACTGGGGTTAGGACCCCATGCCCATTGGTTCCTGAGCCCCCCCTTCTCTCTGGGATCACCTCTAGTGATGAAATTGACTTATGATGAAATGGACTCATGAGGCCATCCTTCTGTCTGGTTTCGCCTGTAGTGATAAATGGGGCTCAGACCCCAGCCCATGGACTCATGAGCCCCTCCTGCCTGGGTTCTCCTCTAGTGATGAATGGGGTTCAGACCCCAGGCCACAGACTCACGAGCCCCTCCTTCACTCTGGGTTCACCTCTAGTGATGAATGGGGTTCAGACCCCAGGCCATGGACTCACGACCCCTTCCCTCTCTCTGGGTTCACCTCTAGTGATGAATGGGTTTCAGACCCCGACCATGGACTCATGAGCCCCTCCTTCTGTCTGGGTTTACCTCTAGTGATGAATGGGTCTCAGACCCCGACCATGGACTCATGAGCCCCTCCTTCTGTCTGGGTTCACCTCTAGTGATGAATGGGGATCGGACCCCAGTCCATGGACTCACAAGCCCCTCCTTCTCTCTGGGTTCACCTCTAGTGATGAATGGGGTTCAGACCCCAGGCCATGGACTCACGAGCCCCTCCTTCTCTCTGGGTTCACCTCTAGTGATGAATGGGGTTCAGACCCCAGGCCATGGACTCACGTGCCTCCCCTTCTCTCTGGAATCACCTCTAGCGGTGACTGCAGTTAGGACCCCATGCCCATTGGTTCCTGAGCTCTCCTGCCTGGGTTCCCCTCTAGTGATGAATGGGGTTAGGACTCCAGGCCCATGGACTCATGAAGCCCTCCTTCTCTCTGGGATCACCTCTAGTGATGAATTGGGATGGGACTCCAGGCCCATGGACTCATGAGGCCCTCCTTCTGTCTGGTTTCGCCTCTAGTGATAAATGGGGCTCGGACCCCAGGCCATGTACTCATGAGCCCCTCCTGCCTGGGTTCTCCTCTAGTGATGAATGGGGTTCAGACCCCAGGCCACAGACTCACGAGCCCCTCCTTCACTCTGGGTTCACCTCTAGTGATGAATGGGGTTCAGACCCCAGGCCATGGACTCACGACCCCTTCCCTCTCTCTGGGTTCACCTCTAGTGATGAATGGGTTTCAGACCCCGACCATGGACTCATGAGCCCCTCCTTCTGTCTGGGTTTACCTCTAGTGATGAATGGGTCTCAGACCCCGACCATGGACTCATGAGCCCCTCCTTCTGTCTGGGTTCACCTCTAGTGATGAATGGGGATCGGACCCCAGTCCATGGACTCACAAGCCCCTCCTTCTATCTGGGTTCACCTCTAGTGATAAATTGGGTTCAGACTCCAGGCCAGGGACTCATGCGCCCCTCCTTCTCTCTGGGATCACCCCTAGTGATGAATGGGGTTCAGACTCCAGGCCATGGACTCACAAGTCCCTCCTTCTGACTGGGTTCACCTCTAGTGATGAATGGGGCTCAGACACAAGGCCATGGACTCATGTGCCCCGCCTTCTGTCTGGGGTCACCTCTAGTCATGAATGGGGTTCAGACTCCAGGCCATGGACTCATGAGCCCCTCCTTCTGTCTGGGTTCACCTCTAGTGATGAATGGGGCCCATGCCATGGACTCATGAGCCCCTCCTGCTGTCTAGGTTCACCTCTAGTGATGAATGGGGCTCAGACCCCTGCCATGGACTCATGAGCCCCTCCTTCTGATTGGGTTCACCTCTAGTGATGAATGGGGTTCAGACCCCAGGCCATGGACTCACAAGCCCCTCCTTCTCTCTGGGTTCACCTCTCTAGTGAGGAATGGGGTTCAGCCCCAAGGCCATGGACTCATGTGCCTCCCCTTCTCTCTGGAATCACCTCTAGCTGTGACTGCAGTTAGGACCCCATGCCCATTGGTTCCTGAGCCCCTCCTGCCTGGGTTTCCCTCTAGTGATGAATGGGGTTAGGACTCCAGGCCCATGGACTCATTAGGCCCTCCTTCTCTCTGGGATCACCTCTAGTGATGAATTGGGTTAGGACTCCAGGCCCATGGACTCATGAGGCCCTCCTTCTGTCTGGTTTCACCTCTAGTGATAAATGGGGCTCGGACCCCAGGCCATGGACTCATGAGCCCCTCCTGTCTGGGTTCACCTCTAGTGATGAATGGGGTTTAGACCCCAGGCCATAGACTCACGAGCCCCTCCTTCTCTCTGGGTTCACCTCTAGTGATGAATGGGGTTCAGACCCCAGGCCATGGACTCACAAGCCCCTCCTTCTCTCTGGGTTCACCTCTAGTGATGAATGGGGTTCAGACCCCGACCATGGACTCATGAGCCCCTCCTTCTGTCTGGGTTCACCTCTAGTGATGAATGGGGTTCAGAACCCGACCATGGACTCATGAGCCCCTCCTTCTGTCTGGGTTCACCTCTAGTGATGAATGGGGATCAGACCCCAGGCCATGGACTCATGAGCCCCTCCTTCCGTCTGGGTTCACCTTTAGGGATGAATTGGATTCAGACCCGACCATGGACTCATGAGCCCCTCCTTCTCTCTGGGATCACCCCTAGTGATGAAGGGGTTCAGACTCGAGGCCATGGACTCACGAGCCCCTCCTTCTGACTGGGTTCACCTCTAGTGTTGAATGGGGCTCAGACACAAGGCCATGGATTCATGAGCCCCTCCTTCTGTCTGGGTTCACCTCTAGTGATGAATGGGGCTCAGACACAAGGCCATTGACTGATGAGCCCCTCCGGCAGACAGGGTTCAACCCAGGTGATGAATGGGTCTCAGACCCTGGCCATGGACTCACGAGCACCTCCTTCTGCCTGGGTTCACCTCTAGTGATAAATTGGGTTCAGACTTCAGGCCAGGGACTCACAAGCCCCTCCTTCTCTCTGGGATCACCTCTAGTGATGAATGGGGTTCAGACTCCAGGCCATGGACTCATGAGCCCCTCCTGTTGTCTGGGTTCACGTATAGTGATGAATGAGGCTTGGACTCAGGCCATGGACTCAAGGGCCACTCCTGTCTGTGATCACCTCTGGTGATGACTGAGGCTCAGACGCTAGGCCACAGACTCATGAGCCCTTCCTTCTGTCTGGGTTCACCTCTAGTGATGAATGGGGCTTATGCCATGGACTCATGAGCCCCTCCTGCTGTCTGGGTTCACCTCTAGTGATGAATGGGGCTCAGACCCCACGCCACAGACTCATGAGCCCCTCCTTCTCTCTGGGATCACCTCCAATGATGAATGGGGGTTCTGGCCAGAGGACCATGGACTCGTGAGCCCCTCCTGCTGTCGGGGTGCACCTCTAGTAATGAATGGGGCTCAGACTGCAGTCCATGGACTCATGAGCCCCTCCTTCTGTCTGGGTTCACCACTAGTGATGAATGGGGCTCAGACCCCATGCCACAGACTCATGAGCCCCTCCTGCTGTCTGGGTTCACCTCTAGTGATGAATGGGGCTCAGACCCCACACCACAGACTCATGAGCCCCTCCTGCTGTCTGGGTTCACCTCTAGTGATGAATGGGTCTCAGACCCCACGCCACAGACTCATGAGCCCCTCCTGCTGTCTGGGTGCACTCCTAGTGATGAATGATATGATATGATATGATATGGCATTTATAACGTCTCTATACACAAGTGTTTCAAGGCACGAATAGGCAAGGGAGGGGAACAAAAGAAGGACAGACCATGATCCTACTAGGCCAAGTGTCATTCGTACCGCGCAAGTGCGTGGGAGGGGGGCAGGGTCAGTGCATATATGAAAAAGATAATAAGTACGTAACGGCCAGCTTGTGACAGTGCCTGGGTAAGTGCAGACATCAGGTGTCAAGGGCTCATAGGGGGACTGTAGGATACAGAAACAGTCCCCAAGTTCAGGGGTTGCCAGATGGGCAGTGCAGGTGTGTTACGCTGGCTACTAACAAGGGTCGCACCTGGGTGAGAGATCAGAGGGTGTAAAGGTGGCCAGTGCAGTTCTGGTTACAGCCAGGAGGTCGGCAGAGGAGAGGAGGAGAAAAAGCAGAAGAAAAGAGGAAGGTCTTGAGGTGCTTCCGGAACCGGAGATGGTTCTCCTCAAGTTTAAGGGAGGCAGGGAGGCTGTTCCATAGGGAGGCGCCAGCCGAAGAAAGAGATCTACCACCAACTCGTTGCTTGGAGAAGCTACTGACCCTAAGGGAGTTGGAGGCGGAAGAGCAGAGAGCTCGAGAGGGAAGATATTTAGGGAGAGAGAGTTGAAGGTATTGTGGCCCCAGGCCCCAGAAGGCCTTGTGGACAATGCAGAGGGTTTTGAACTTAATCCTCGCAGCCACTGGGAGCCAGTGCTGATTTCCATCCTGGAGAGATACGATCCATGGGCTTAGGCTAAGGACAAGTCTTGCAGTCCTGTTCTGGATGAGTTGCAGAGGGCGGAGAGTAGAAGCAGGCAGATTTAGAAAGAGGCTGTTGCAGTAGTCCAGCCTAGAGAGAACCAGAGCTCTCTCGAGAATGGGGCTCAGACCACAGGCCATGAACTCATGAGCCCCACCTTCTCTCTGCGATCACCTCTAGTGATGAATGGGGTTAAGACTCCAGGCCCATGGACTCATGAGCCCCTCCTGCTGTCTGGGTTCACCTCTAGTGATGAATGGGTCCCAGACCCCGACCATGGACTCATGAGCCCCTCCTTCTGTCTGGGTTCACCTCTAGTGATGAATGGGGATCAGACCCCAGGCCATGGACTCATGAGCCCCTCCTGCCTGGGTTCACCTCTAGTGATTAATGGGGTTCAGACCCCAGGCCATAGACTCACGAGCCCCTCCTTCTCTCTGTGTTCACCTCTAGTGATGAATGGGTCTCAGACCCCGACCATGGACTCATGAGCCCCTCCTTCTGTCTGGGTTCACCTCTAGTGATGAATGGGGATCAGACCCCAGGCCATGAACTCATGAGCCCCTCCTGCTGCCTGGGTTCACCTCTAGTGATGAATGGGTTTCAGACCCCAGGCCATGGACTCATGAGGCCCTCATTCTGTCTGTGTTAACCTCTAGTCATGAATGGGGCTCAGACCCCAGACCAAGGACTCATGACCCCACCTTCTCTCTGGGTTCAACTCTAGTGATGAATGTGCTCAGACCCCAGGCCATGAACTCACAAGCCCCTCCTTCTGTCTGGGTTCACCTCTAGTGATAATTGGGATCTCAGACCCCTGCCATGGACTCATGAGCCCTTCCTTCTGACTGGGTTCACCTCTAGTGATAAATGGGGTTTAGACCCCAGGCCATGGTCTTCTGAGCCCTCCTGCTGTCTGGGTTCAGCTCTAGTGATGAATGGGGCTCAGACCCCATGCCATGGATTCATGAGCCCCTCCTGTCTGGGGTCAGCTCTGGTGATTAATGGGGTTAGGACCACAGGCCTATTGACTCATGAGCCCCTCCTGCTGTCTGGGTTCACCTCTAGTGATGAATTGGGCTCAGACCCCAGGCCATGAACTCATGAGAAACTTCTTCTCTCTGGGATCATCTCTAGTGATGAATGGGGTTCTGACCCCAGTTTCATGGACTCATGGGCCTCGCCTGCTGTCTGGGTTCACCTCTAGTGATGAATGGGGTTCTGACCCCAGTTGCATGGACTCATGGGCCTCGCCTGCTGTCTGGGTTCACCTCTAGTGATGAATGAGGCTCAGACCCCAGGCTATGGGCTCAAAAGTTCCCCCTTCTGTCTGGGTTCACCTCTAGAGATAAATGGGGTTAGGACCCCAGGCCCCCCATGGACTCATGAGCCCCTCCTTCTGACTGGTTTCACCTCTAGTGAAGAATGGGGCGCAGACCCCCGACATGCACTCATGAGCTCCTATTACTGTCTGGGTTCATGTCGAGGGATGATTGAGGCTCGCGTGCAAGCGTTGACAGCTGGCGGGGGGGGGGGCGCGAGGACGGCTAGCAGATGGGGGTGAAGTCAGGACGTCATGAGTGTGCTGATGTGAGTGATTAAGGTGGAGGTTGGGCGTTATGGTGTTGAGTGCGCAGGATGGCCGGGGCGAGTGGGGAGGGGATTGCAGAGGAGCCTGACCTCCTGTCCCCCCCCCCCCCTCGGTGTTGCGGGCGTTGAGGAGTGCCGCCCCCCTGAGTGGGCCATTAGTGGGCACTTAGGAAACACACCCATGCGGTGGGAAGCAGGTTTAGAGGTAAATACTGGGGCGGGGCCCCTCAATAGTGCGTGGCTTGTCCTGGGAATCTTGACTGCGATGACTCGACCCAGGGGGTGCTGTTCACCACTCACTCACTCCTCACCCCCCACGCAGGCCTTCGCTGCCCCCCAGACCAGATGCTGACCTCAGCAGATAACTGCACGGAGCCCCCGCTGGGAGGGAGCAAGATCACACGTACGATAGTGGGGGGCTGCCTCGGGCTCTGGGTCTTTCCCGGGCAACGCGGCCTGTTTCCGAATGTCTCGCCCTTGGAGTATGGGCGTCAAAGGTGGGGTGTTGCCCGGGGACACAAGGTCGCCATATTGTCCCCAGACATGGGTGCAATGTGTGACTTTTTACCCTAAACTGCCCGAGAGACAGAAGCAGCTAAATGGAAGGCCTTCCTCGCGCATTGGCGGGAGCAGGAGCCTGCTCACAGAGGGGGCGCTCTACGCATGTCCCAGGCCCTGCCCGGGCAGGTAAAGGGCGCGGGCACCAAGTGCCCAGGGCAGGGGAGAGCCCAGTGAAGTGCATGGGCTGGTAAGGGGCAGGGCGAGGGAATACACGTATTCCATGGCGGGTCCAGGTGGGTGCCATGTATATGGGCTAAGAAAATGTCCAGAACAGGCTCAGAGCTGCGAGTCAAATGCTTACCAAGTAAACATGTACTGAGACCATATACGTTTTTCAAATGTAATACACTTGTTATTTATTATATACTAATAAATACAATATCAGTGGGCATTTTATAACCAGCCTACTCGATGTTTAAATAATAAAAACCTGCTTCTAGGAGAGAAGTGTTCCTCGCTGCTTGGAGCTGTTATTTAAGCATTCCACCGGCTAGATACAGGCTCGGGAAATGGTAAGCAAGCATTCCTCTCTGTCTAGGGTGGGCGGTGGGGGGGGGGGGGGGGCACAGGTTGCTTTATGGACAGTTCTGTCAATTGTTGTGTTGGGCCAGTGCCTTTGAAACAACCAGCTGTGCAGTCACCAGTTCATTAAAGTGGCTCACAATGGCCTTGAAAACAGGCCCACATTAACCACTCTGTTGGCCAGCCCACATTTGCAGAAGTGTCTTAATCTTGGCAGTGTCTCTGTCTCTCTTTAAAGGCAATATATTACTGTATACAAGCAGTGCACGTCTGTGTGCTGGGCAGTGCGCGACTGTGTGCTGGGCAGTGCGCGACTGTGTGCTGGGCAGTGTATGTCTCTGTATAGGGGAAGTGTATGTATGCAACCAGTATATGCCTCTATGCGGACAGTGTATGTCTCCGTATAAAGCAGTGGTCTTCAAACTTTTTTGGCCGAGGCCCCCCTGAGCAAAGTTTGAGCAGGCTGGAACCCCCCCCCAGAAATGCCAAATGGACAGTATGTGTTGCGCGTCGTCACCTGCACCCATCACATTCGCTGGGCTCCCTCATCCCACTCCTACCCAGTCCCTGGTCTCTCTCCACCCCTTCACACACCCTGGGCTCTCCCACACTCTGCTCCCACCACTATCCCATGGTTCCCACCTATTGTGCCCCCAACATAGTCCCTGGGTTCCCCTCATCCCGTTCCCAACACAGTCTGAGGGCCAGTGGCGGCTGGTGATTTTTTTAAGTGGAGGGGCATAACTCCCCCAAAAATGCCATAGCGACCAAGCATAGTGAGGGAGCCCGAACCAATAAAGAGGGGCTCAGGGGGTTTCCCCCTGCACATTTTTTTTAAATAATCGGTTCAAATGTTGCATTGTAGAGCATACTTTTAACAAAAAATGGGTAAATAGCCAAACAGTTTGCAATTGGTGCTGGGGGGGGCCAGGGGGCAGGCATGACTTTTTTTACTGGACATCTATGATAGATTTCCAGTATAAAGATACCATCCCTGTCCTCTGGGCTCCACTGGGCCTTACACAATCAACATGATTATGTGTGTATGCAAAGCGCTGCACATTCATACAGCAATCACTCTATCATTCACACGAGCATCCATCACCATACACTCACTCATAACGTAAGCATACACGCATCCATACACATGTTTAAATAAAAACAATGAACATAAACGTACCTTCTGCATTGGCCTGCGTGTGGGTGCAGAAACGCCCTGCTCCAGGCTGCTTTGTCCGTATGTGCAAGGAGGCGCAGAAGCTCCCCCTCGGACATACAGACATGCAGTGCCCCAGCCAACATTTTCAATGAGCTATGCAATGCTGGTGAAGCAAAACGCCCCAGCACTTGCATGGCTCAGTGAGCATGTGCGGCTGGGGAACTAAACTGAACTGTCAAAGGGAAACAGTGTTTCCCTTTGACAGCTCAGCCAGCCCAGGAGCACTCCCTCAGCTGGAAAAAGCAGCTGAGGGAGTGCTCAGTGTTTCACTGGGCTGGCTCCTTGGCTCCTCCATAATGGGGGAGGGTCCACTGGGTGGACGCCTCCTTGCCCATTATGGATGAGCCGCCAGGCTTGGACTGGTCTATAGGGCAATGCCCGTACCAAAAATGTAAAATGCTAGTGTGGGCCAGTCAAAATGGGCCACCATTTTGGCCAATATGGACCAGTTTTATGAGTTACTTTACTATGCAGTTAGTCATTTTGACCATTGTTGCAGAATATATCACAATTTACTTACATTTTAACACAAAGAACCCCCTTGGGTACGATTAAAACAGTGGGCCTCATTACAACCCTAACCCTGGTGGTAGCTGTGCCGGTAAACCGGCACGGCTGCCGCCGGAGTTGCATCCGGGTCCGGCACCCTCAAATGGGGTATTACTGGTTCATGCCGAGTTAGGCGGACCTGGTAATTTCCCTTTCGCGGGTGCCGGTACCAGTAGATCCCCATTCCCATTTGAGCCCCATACGGCTCAATGGGAATGGGGAGCTCGGATGCACCGGCACTGTTAGTAACGGTGCCGGTGCATCCGACGAGCTGTGCTCGTGGGTGCCGCATGGCCTCCCAGGTCAGACCTGGCGGGCTGTCAGGCACCTGTAAGCACAACTCGTACTATGACGGTACGGTAGCAACGGTGCCGGTAGCTTACCGGCACCGTTGTTACCGTACCGCCATAGTTGTAATGAGGCCCAGTCTGTGACTAAAGGAATGAATATCCATTTACAACTGCGGGTCTTTTTTTCATTGTTGCCTGAGACAGTTTCATGCTTCAGCCCGATCATGTGAGCCACCCCTGCCCATTTCTTCCAATCTGTTACATTTCATGCTGAGCTCTCAGGGCCCCCAGAGATGCACCCGCAGACCCATGGGGGGCCGCGCCTCCCCAGAGTTGAATACCGCTGGTATAAAGGTAGTGTATGTCTCTGTATACAGGTAGAGTGTGTCTAGGTGCAGGGCAACATATGTCTCGGTATG
The DNA here is from genome assembly GCF_040938575.1 of Ambystoma mexicanum. Classification (NCBI taxonomy): domain Eukaryota; kingdom Metazoa; phylum Chordata; class Amphibia; order Caudata; family Ambystomatidae; genus Ambystoma; species Ambystoma mexicanum. The sequence goes on along the minus strand of NC_090931.1, from coordinate 1,465,295,643 downwards.
AGGGCAGTGTTTTGCTGGCTGTGTCTGTACACGAGGGAAGTGTATGTTTATTGATGCAGCAGAATCTGTGCATACTGTGCATACAAGCAGTGTATGTCTGTGTTTACAAGCAGTGTTCATCTGGTCATATGTGATTGTACCGACCATTGCTACATTTCATCGCGGACAAAATACAGGAAACCACCTATTTTTTTTTAATGGGGGGGTCCCCCCAAGCTCCCCGTTTTTTATGCTTATAACACCACCCAAACCCATCCTGGCCCATTTTAACCCTTTTACCCCACTACCCTTTATTTATTTAATTCATGTTTGTGCTATTATGGTCCACTCTGAAATGTACCACCCTGTAATGTTTTAGATTGACTGGGTACTGCACATCTCTGTACGCTGGTTCTGGCCTCTGTTTCTGAACACAGTGTGCCCCCTAGGGCTTGGAGGGTCTGGAGTTAAAACGAGGACCAAGTTACCCCCACTTGAAGGGAGGACGAAGACATAAGCATGGCCCTTGGCTTCTGTTGGCACGGGTAACTAAGTATGGGGGTACTCCAGCCTCTGGGGACCTTCACTATCGCCACTCCGGAGGTCCCCGGTCTGCATAAGCACAGGGTGCACCTGTCCACGTTTGGGGTGGATTTGTAAATGTTGTGGGGGGCGGGGGAACGAGTAACCAGGAAGCCCTCTACCCCCATGGCAGTGATGTCATTCACATATTTGACGTATCCATGTTTATTGGTCAATTTTATTTTTCATTAATTTTATTACAGGTTTTTGATAAAGCGTGAACCTTGCCAAAGGCTTTACCAGCGCTATACAATTAAAAAAGATATCCGAGTCCAGAAAGAGAACAATCAGTGAAAAGACGATGGGCCTGATTTACAGCATCTTTTCCAATGGGATTGCGCCATTATAAAAGGCTTCCGGGAATCAGGCCCTATATATTCCTTCTTTAAAAAAGTGCTAAGGAGGAAACAAAAACGTTTTACAATTTTCACGCAACAGAATAAGAGAAGCCGTAAGGCGAAGAGAATCGGGCGAAGCAATCCAAACACGAAAAATGGCTGCCGAGAAGGCGGACTCTGCAGGTGGAATAGGACTTTGTTTTTAGTTGTGAGGGATAATGAGGAGGAATGGCTTCAAAAGCTAGAATAAGCAGTACACAAAAAGGTCTGGGAGCCCCTCTACCGAGAACGAACAAGGACAAATAACCTGTTCTGTGGGAAGGTGCCCACTCAGGAGGGTCTACAGCCACGTTTTAGCTTTAGAGAGGCTCAGCTTCACCTCTCTGAGGAGGCCCGACTAGGCCGAAACACGTGTCTGGGGTTGCTGATGGTACTCTTGTTCAGAGGAGATTTGCCAAGCATTTCGGTGCTGGACTGCCCTTGTGGGTGGGACAAACGCTGATATGCAAATAGACATTTCTGTTCTGTGAAGGGCGCATGGAGCCAAAACATGGTTGTAGACCCTCCTGAGTGGAAGAAATTCCATAGAACAGGGAATTTGACCCATGTTGGTTCTCAGTAGAGGGGCTCCCACACTCCTATGTAACTTTGTAAAACTTGGGCCTTTACCCTAATTAACTCAGGGTAATGCAGGCATGGACCCCTTGCTCACTGTGTCTTGTAGAGGCTCAGCTTGACCTCACTGAGGAGGCCCCGACTAGGCCGAAACACCTGTCTGGAGTTGCTGACGGTACACTTGTTCAGAGGGGATTTGCCCAGCATTTCGGTGCTGGACTGCCCTTGTGGGCGAGACAAAGACTGATATGCAAATGGTTATTTCTCCTCTGTGAAGGGCACAGGGAGCTAAAACGAGGTTGTAGACCCCCCTGAGTGAAAGAAATTCCATATGACAGGGTATTTGACCCATGTCTGTCCTCAGTAGAGGGGCTCCCACACCCTTGCTTGATTAAATAACCAGTAGCCAAGCTGCCCCATGGTCCACCATGTCTCATACCAAAGAGATCAAGTAGCATGAGCAAGCAGGCCCCACCACTGTCATCAGTTGGTTTCATGTGTTAATATCCCCGCAAAAATATCGCAATACAAAAATATCGCCATATTTTTGCCGCGATAATGACGCATGGACCCAGCGGGGGACAACCCGTAACGCTCGCATTATTTTAAAATGTGCGGGGGACACCCCCGCGCCCCCAGTTCGCACAAATTATCCCCCCCAAAAATATCGCCTATGGCGAGACAAATGGCCATATGTAAGGCGATGTTTGTGGTGGGGATATTTTGTAGGGATACCCATCAGTTGATCAGAGCATGTCCGGAGTATGAAGGAAAGCGGTTTCCATAGAAATTGATGATTATTAATGTGAGCCTGGCATTACATCAGCAAGATTTTACTGTGAAATGGAAGACCAGTGATTGGCCTATAATTACTTTAATCAGGGCAGATGAACCATTTTTCAGGAGAGAAGAAATAGGACCCACTTTTAGTTGTTCGGGAAATAGCCCATGGCTTAGGGCAGGTGTCTGCAACCTGTGGCTCTCCAGCTGTTTGAGACTACAGATCCCATCAGCCCTACCCCGCATAGTCAATGGTGAGGGGTCATGGGAGTTGTAGTTCAAAATATCTGTAGGGCTGCAGGTTGCAGACCTCTGGCTTAGGGAGAGATTCAGAATGTGCAACAGAGAGGAGAGGGCTGCTGTTAGGCGATCCTATAAAAACGGAGCTGGGAGGGCGCTATCAGAATAAGGAAAATGTTTAATAGAAGCAAAATGTGACATGCAAAAGGTGTAACACAATCCTGTGACTGTATGTGTCTGGGTGTGACCAACGGCGTCGGAGCTAATTCTTATTGTGTTGATATTTCCTTTGAGGATTCCAATCAATTTTTCTGATAAAAAACGAGTTAATAGTGGTGCAATTAACCCAGGAAGGGGCGGGGGTGGGGGGACGATGACGTCAGGCTGAGCGAGCGTAAAACGGGGAGTTGTTCACCAGGGCTGTTCACGTGTCCCGGCCTGACCTTAATTCTGATTTACATTCATGCATTTGACAGCTGAATACGATAGACGCAGAGTTGACATCAACATAATCATCTCTCGCGCTCTCTAGAGATTATTTAAAAAACTGGAATAGAGAAGAGATTTTAAAAAAAATAAGAAAATATTGATTTTGGGGACTTTTAACTGACCAGAAAAAGAAGTGGATTGGGAAAAAAAGTGAAGAAAGTGGTCTAAGCAGTCAATAGTGAAATCGACAGTATCTGCTGTGATATTAGCAGGGGATGGACCGAGTATTGCCTCTATTGTGATATTAGCAGGGGATGGACCGATGACAAGGCCCAGAGTATTGCCTCTATTGTGATATTAGCAGGGGATGGAGCGATGACGAGGCCCAGAGTATTGCCTCTATTGTGATATTAGCAGGGGATGGACCGATGACGAGGCCCAGAGTATTGCCTCTATTGTGATATTAGCAGGGGATGGACCGAGGACAAGGCCCAGAGTATTGCCTCTATTGTGATATTAGCAGGGGATGGACCGAGGACAAGGCCCAGAGTATTGCCTCTATTGTGATATTAGCAGCGGATGGAGAGATGACAAGGTCCAGAGTATTGCCTCTATTGTGATATTAGCAGGGGATGGACCGATGACAAGGGCCAGAGAATTGCCTCTATTGTTATATTAGCAGCAGATGGAGCGATGACAAGGCCCAGAGTATTGCCTCTATTGTGATATTACCAGGGGATGGACCGATGACGAGGCCCAGAGTATTGCCTCTATTGTGATATTAGCAGGGGATGGACCGATGACAAGGCCCAGAGTATTGCCTCTATTGTGATATTAGCAGGGGATGGACCGATGACAAGGCCCAGAGTATTGCCTCTATTGTGATATTAGCAGGGGATGGAGCGATGACGAGGCCCAGAGTATTGCCTCTATTGTGATATTAGCAGGGGATGGAGCGATGACGAGGCCCAGAGTATTGCCTCTATTGTGATATTAGCAGGGGATGGACCGAGGACAAGGCCCAGAGTATTGCCTCTATTGTGATATTAGCAGGGGATGGAGCGATGACGAGGCCCAGAGTATTGCCTCTATTGTGATATTAGCAGGGGATGGACCGATGACGAGGCCCAGAGTATTGCCTCTATTGTGATATTAGCAGGGGATGGACCGAGGACAAGGCCCAGAGTATTGCCTCTATTGTGATATTAGCAGGGGATGGACCGAGGACAAGGCCCAGAGTATTGCCTCTATTGTGATATTAGCAGCGGATGGACCTATGAGAAGGCCCAGAGTATTGCCTCTATTGTGATATTAGCAGCGGATGGAGCGATGACAAGACCCAGAGTATTGTCTCTATTGTGATATTAGCAGCAGATGGAGCGATGACAAGGTCCAGCGTATTGCCTCTATTGTGATATTAGCAGAGGATGGACCGATGACAAGGTTCACAGAGTATTCTCTCTATTGTGATATTAGCAGCGGATGGAGCGATGACAAGGCCCAGAGTATTGTCTATATTGTGATATTAGCAGCGGAAGAAGCGATGACAAGGTCCAGAGTATTGCCTCTATCGGGATATTAGCAGCGGATGGACCGATGACAAGCTCTAGAGTATTGCCTCTATTGTGAGTGGGGGCAGTAACACCTTAAACAAGTTCAGGAATTGGCAGTAAGTCATGGCATTGAGTCAGCAAACAAGCATCAGTATTTGGAACATTGAGTCTCCTAAAATGACATTCATTTTAAAGTGGGTGGTTCCTGATGATAAAGTGGTCACTAAAATCCCATTTTCCCCCCAGCAGCGCTCCTCTATAATGTCTGCTGGCAGAAAGCGAGGGCACAGGCGGAGAAAGGCTGTGGACGTGGGGCTCAGACCAGGTTTCAGAATCAATGAGGTATCCGATGACCCGGCATCTACCCCTCAATGTTGAGTTTGTGGCTTAGGGTCTTGTTGCAGTCTTTGGGTCGACCCCTGGGGACGTTTACAGGAGATTTCATGGGGCCCAGTTGGTCCTGCGCTTGCTGGCTTACAGTTTTATGCAAAACAAGGTTTGCCCTTTTCCTTTTTTCCTTCATAGGCTATGGTCTGGTGACCCTGGGTGGGGCACAATATGCCAATTTCTCAGAGAGAGTACTGGCGCCGTAAGACCAAGACTGGTGCAGTATAGAAGGTTAATAATAACAATCATACTAATACATGATCATATATAGGGCATACATATCTATTCCATATACATTATATAATACATTCGTGACCATAAGATATGGTTTCCCAATTGAGCAGCGAGTGCCTGGTCGTTTGGTGCCCGGCCTCACTCACCCGCGTGGGGGCCTGTCTTCATGCAGGCAGAGTGTGTCTCTGTTTAGATGTAGTGTGTGTCTGAGGCTCAGCAGTCTTTGTCTCTGTACTGGAGTAGTGTATTTCTGTATGCAGGTTCTGTATTTCTCTGTATTGGGCAATGTATTGTGACGAACCATCAGATGGCATCACTTCTCCCCGCAGGCGAGCCCTTTTCCAGGAGGCTAGGGTGGGGAGCCGCTAACCGATAGTCCCCCTAGGGGTGGTAACATGCGGGAAGACCTCATGGGGAGAAACTCTCTCCTTGGGGAAAAGGACGAAAACCTAGGGTGCAGGTCTGTAAATCACAACACCACTAACCTAACCCCCACAAGACCTCTACCACCTCCTCACAACCCCCCCTGCCTAGTAGATACATGTGCTATTGTCAATCTGTACCAATTGCCTATACTGAGACGAAGAAGATGACAGGGAACAGAGAGAGGGCAGTTGTATCAAGACTGACATGAGGAGGATACGCTGAGGCGTGAAGAAGGCTCCATGGAGCCAACAGCAGCCTTCCACTGAGGTCTGTTCAATTCAGATACAATAAAAGCAAAGACAGACCCATCTTAGAAAGAAGGAGAAGCCGGCGTGAACGTGGGTAAGCCCGGGAAAACCAAACCTGGGAGATTGGGAAGATTGAGCTGCCGCAGCAAGTTCACTGGAGGAGGCAACAAGCAAAGTACTCTCCCGACACGGTCCTCGTCAGTGAAGATGCCGATGCGAGAAGGGTCCAGAAGGAGGTTGCAGGCGAAGGGAGCTCTGAGAGCCAAGCCGACATAACCTGGAAAGACGCTGAATGCAGAAAACCTCAAGTCCCGCAGGGCCAGTTAGCGGCTGGAGGAATCACCTGCATCCAACGCTCCAAGAACAACTGGCAACATGGGACCTCCCTGGAGACGGTAAGGGGGCCCACAGTAGAGCTAATATAACCCACTCGACATGTCTTACAATGCTCAAATTAAACAAAAACGAACACAACAAGCCGACACTCAAAACTCAAGAATTAAGACCTACCTATAACAACCAAAAACTAAAGAAACAAAGATAGAAGAGATAACACTATGCTCCTAGAATACCAGAGGTTCAAACCATCTCTTCGAAGAAGGAACTTTAAATAAAAAAAATATATAATCTGCCTTCAAGAAACTTGGCTGTCTGAAGAGGTAATATGTGAAGGCTTTTCGACCTTCATGAATCCAGCGATTACTTCACATCAAGGTAGACCGTCATCAGGCATGCTGATTATGACCAAAATAAATCCATCTTGGTCAATCGTATCAAAGCAAAATCTACACTCCTGGGCTCAATACATTATCATCTGTATCCAAACCCCAAAAAAGGAATCCAGCTATCTAACAGTCTTCAATATTTATTGGAACCCAACATCAATGAATGAGAAGACATTCCTCGATTCAATTTTTGATGAATTCGACACAATTACCAGCTTATTTAACTCGACAGAATTTATAATTGCTGGTAATTTGAATATCCATCTCTATAGCCCAGAAGGTTTGAGATTAAATTCCTCCAATCTATCCCCAAAAGCAAGAAAAGTGTCCAAAGAAACTTGTATTAGAAACCTAACACTGACTGAGCAACCACGAAATGAGCAAGATAAACCTCCTCCAACATGGACCCGTGAAAAATCCAACTCAATTATAGACTATATCTACATCTCAGAAATGATACAAAAAAACCTAACAGCAACTGCAAATCTTCCACAAATAAATAGTGATCACCACCAAATTGAAATAACATGGACTGCTGCACAAACTCAAATTCCACGATTAAATCTCCCAGAGGTGGAACTAAACAATGGTTTAAACAATCTTTGAATAAACCAACATCAAATGGCCGATGTGCTGACAAATTGTGAGTCCTCAAATTTACCAGACCACTCAAAACTCAACTATGAGTGTATCCTGCACAAATATCAGCAACCCAAAAAAACTTGTGGAAACCACCAAAGCAAACACAAACATCAGTTTAACCACAACATTAAATCAATGAAAAAGAACTTATATAAATACATTCGACAACTCAAAAAACAGAAAACAATAAGCTCTGCTGTAGAAATAAAAAAAGAAAAACAAAAATATTCCAACTTCATAAAATCACATAAAGCTATAATGCGACAATCAGATGCAGAAGCGATTCTGGCGGCTTTAAAACAGAAAAACACCAGACATCTGTGGTTGCTTCTAAACGAAAAATCTAACGGATCAACCATGATACAAGAGGTAGAAGCTGAAGAATGGTCACAACATTTCAAAAACCTCTACAAAGCGAAAACAGACACTTCACCAGAAGAACGCTCGAATAACCAACATGCCTGGGACCTACAATGGGATAGAGATGAGATCAGAAAAACTATTATACCCTTAAATCCATCGCGAGCACCTGGCCCTGATGGGCTTTCCAACGCCAACTTAAAATCTGCCCCTGAAGAATGGGCTATCTTTTTTTCAAAACTGCTTAACCTAATAGAGAAAACTAAACAAATTCCTCGCAGCTGGACCCTTGTGATATTGATACCGATCTATAAATCTATTGACAGGAAAATGCCAACAAACTATAGACCCATACCCCTTCTTGATCCATTGGGAAAACTCTTTGCAGGATTTCTAATGAAAAAAATCAATTAATGGGCAGCAGAAAATGGTTTTCAAGAGAAGAGGCAGACTAAATCGGCACAAATGCCAATCTGCTACTACTGAACATGATTAAATATGAAGCGACAATAAAGAAACATCAAGTTTACGCTGTGTTTATAGACCTAAAAACAGCATTCGATTTAGTGAATAGAGAAAAACTATAGTTGAAGCTAACATCATGGGGTTGCCCCCCAGCCATTCTCAATCCAATTAAAAAGCTCTACTCTAATACATTGATCAGAATAAGATTGACAAAAGACGTTGCAGTAACAGATGAAATTACCACCTGGAACGGGCTGAAACAAGGGTGCCCCCTTGCTGCTTGTCTATACAAATTGTATACCTTTGGCTTTGTACCAGCGATTCATGATCCACACTCAAATCCACCGAAGATCAATAACGAACCGCTAAAGACCTTAATGTACGCAGACGACATCATTGTCATGGACAAAACACAATCAGGTCTACAAAAAAAGTTCAATAAAGTGGGCTCCTTCATGAAAGAGAACAACCTACAAATTAATATTCCTAAAACCAAGCTAATGAGATTAACATCTTTACATAGCACCAGACGACAAAATGTGAAACTACAACTAGAAGGTAAGGAGATTGAAGAAACCAAAACACTCAAATATCTTCGCGCCTTGATAAATTCGTCACCAGTTGAGTAAGAATGGAAAGACCACATTGAGAGAAAAGCAAGATCCCTAGCTCTATTGGGGCGCTATTGTCATTGCAAATTTGGAACTATTTCAATAAAATCAACAATCCTATAGTATAGACAAAAAGTGGTCCCCATCTTAACTTAATCTGGAGAAACAATAATCAACCAAGACACAATGAAATGGCAACAATATGAGGCCATATTCTGGAGAAAAACTCTCGCTTTACCTAACTCATTTCCAATCCCAAGAATTTGTTTCGAATTGGCCCTACAATCTCTAGAATCTATAATTATCTGGAAAAAATTGATCTCTACAGAAAAATAATTTGTCAGGACAAAATTCCATCTTTAGAAATACTCAAGGAAAAAAAGAACCCTGTATGTGTAACAGCTCTTCAATACTGGACCAGAAGGCCGAAGACATTAGTGAAGACATGCTAATAAACAGACCACAATATGCTAAAAGAAGAGTTCAACAAAATGATTGGATCAAAACAATAGAGGAACAATCAAAATATAAACGAGCGATCAACGGTTCAATAGAATCAAGAGCTCTTAACGAATTACCACCATATTTAGCATGCTTTCCAGAACAATCAATAGGAGATCTAGTCTTACGATTTCGCCTAAACATATTACCAACCCGCGATTACCTATCTAACATAAAACATCCAACAACAACGACCACAGATTGCCGGTTTTGTAAGATTGACAATACCAGAGAGACTCTCTTCCATATAATCATGGATTGCCATGCTCTGACGGACAAAAGAAACTTGTTCAAGGACTTCTTTAACATTTCCCAGAAACAGATGAATACACAAGAACGATGGGCCCATCTCTTAAAAGGACACGATAAGAACTTAATTCTAACAGTAATTACATTTTGGACTGTGATCCTGACCAACAGCACGTCTTGAGAATCAGAAACATAAATGTCAATTCTTTTTTTTTTCTCTTCTCTCTCTTTTTCTATTCTGTAAATGATATAATGAAAAGTTTGTATTTCCAAACAAGATATTTATAATAAAAAAAATAAAAATAAAAAAAATAACCCAGAGTAGCATCAGGAGTGATCTCCATCGTAAAAATGCAAGCCAAAGACCACTGGGAGTCAAGAAGCACAGAGTTGCACCGGGAGTCATCTCCCTCGTACCAGTGGCAAGCCAAGAGCCATTGGCTGGAAAGAAGTTAAGAGTTGTGTCGGGAGTCATCTCCCTCATACCAGTGGCAAGCCAAGAGCCATTGGCTGTAAAGAAGTTAAGAGTTGCATCGGGAGTCATCTCCCTCGTACCAGTGGCAAGCCAAAAGCCATTGGCTGTAAAGAAGTTAAGAGTTGTGCCGGGAGTCATCTTACTGATAAGCGAAGAGCTGAAAAATAAATGTTGTGCATCAGGGGTAATCCCTCCGAGGGCGGAACCTGGCAGGAGAGTAAACCAAGGCGCCAAAGTAAAGGACGAGAACCAAGAGGGGTGTGGGGCCCTAATCAAAGTGAAACAAACCGTCAGGAGATGTTCCTCATTTCAGCGACCAGAGGAGGGTCACTGAACCCATGAGAAGTATATGGGACATTATAAAAGTCTGGGACGAGGAACAGAAAGAATAGTGCATGAGCCATTCCCCCTAGAACCAGATTGGACACTGTGAGAAGAAGCCAGAGGAAGGGAGGCATTACCCCTAGAACCAGATTGGACTGGATACTGTGAGAAGAAGCCAGAGGAAGGGAGGCATTACCCCTAGAACCAGATTGGACTGGATACTGTGAGAAGAAGCCAGAGGAAGGGAGGCATTACCCCTAGAACCAGATTGGACTGGACACTGTGAGAAGAAGCCAGAGGAAGGGAGGCATTCCCCCTAGAACCAGATTGGACACTGTGGGAAGAAGCCAGAGGAAGGGAGCATGGACACTGTGAGAAGAAGCCAGAGGAAGGGAGGCATTCCCCCTAGAACCAGATTGGACACTGTGAGAAGAAGCCAGGGGAAGGGAGGCATTCCCCCTAGAACCAGACTGGACACTGCGAGAAGAAGCCAGAGGAAGGGAGCCATTCCCCCTAGAACCAGATTGGACACTGCGAGAAGAAGCCAGAGGAAGGGAGCCATTCCCCCTAGAACCAGATTGGACACTGCGAGAAGAAGCCAGAGGGAGGGAGGCATTCCCCCTAGAAGCAGATTGGACACTGCGAGAAGAAGCCAGAGGAAGGGAGGCATTCCCCCTAGAACCAGATTGGACACTGCGAGAAGAAGCCAGAGGAAGGGAGCCATTCCCCCTAGAACCAGATTGGACACTGCGAGAAGAAGCCAGAGGAAGGGAGCCATTCCCCCTAGAACCAGATTGGACACTGAGGCATTCCCCCTAGAACCAGATTGGACACTGTGAGAAGAAGCCAGAAGAAGGGAGGCATTCCCCAAGAACCAGATTGGACACTGTGAGAAGAAGCCAGAGGAAGGGAGGCATTCCTCCTGGCCTGGTTGTGAAGTTGTATAATCACCGAGACCAGAGAAGGGAGACATTCCCCCTGTTATCTGAGGAGACACCAGGAGAAGGGAGCCATTCTGCTGGTGGGAGAACCGTACTTGTGTTTAAGGCTTTGAGTTGTAGAGTAAGGGACAGGAGTAGGTTTGGGGGATTTAGGACAGTAATATTCAGTTGCTGGACATTCTGGCCTGTCCTTTAGACTTTAGTTTGGGGCAGGGAAGCCCATTTTAGAGTAAGGATAGCCAGGTTTTTGAGTACAATAAAAGTCTATACCAACCACAATGACGCCTCCTGGTCAGCTGCCTTGTTCTGCACCCTTACAGTAGGTTTATGGGTGCTAGGTAGCGTGTGTCTCTGTGTGCTGCACATAGTACATCTTTGTTTGCTGGGCACTGCATATCTTGGCGTGCTGGGCAGAGTCTGTCTCTTACATCTCTGTATGCTGGGCACTGGACATCTTGGTGTGCTGGGCAGAGTTTGTCTCTTACATCTCTGTGTGCTGGGCAACGTATGTCTCTGGGTGCTGGGCGGTGTACGTCTCTGTGTACTGGGCAGCACATGTCAATATGTGCTGGGCAGCACATGTCACTATGTGCTGGGCAGTGCCTGTGTGCTGGGGACGGGGCAGCTTATGTCTCTGGGTGCTGGGCAGTGTCTGTGTGCTGGGCACTGGGCAGCGTATGTCTCTGGGCACTGGGCAGGGTATGTCTCTGTGTGTTGGGCAGCCCATGTCACTATGTGCCGGGCAGTGTCTGTTTGTTGGGCAGCGTATGGCTCTGGGTGCTGGGCAGCGTATGTCTCTGGGTGCTGGGCAGTGTCTGTGTGTTGGGCAGCGTATGTCTCTGGGTGCTAGGCGGTGTCTGTGTGTTGGGCAGCTTATGTATCTGTGTGCTGGGCAGTGTCTGTGTGTTGGGCAGTGCATGTCTCTGTGTGCTGGGCAGTGTCTGTGTGTTGGGCAGCGTATGTCTCTGGGTGCTGGGCAGCGTATGTCTCTGGGTGCTGGGCAGCGTATGTCTGGGTGCTGGGCAGTGTTTGTGTGTTGGGCAGTGTATGTCTCTGGGTGCTTGGCAGTGTCTGTGTGTTGGGCAGTGTATGTTTCCGGGTGCTGGGCAATGTCTGTGTGTTGGGCAGCGTGTCTCTGGGGGCTGAGCAGTGTCTGTGTGTTGGGCAGCGTATGTCTCTGAGTGCTGGGCAGTGTCTGTGTGTTGGGCAGCGTATGTCTCTGGGTACTGGGCAGCGTATGTCTCTGTGTGTGGGGCAGTGTTTGTGTGATGGGCAGTGTATGTCTCTGGGTGCTTGGCAGTGTCTGTGTGTTGGGCAGTGTATGTTTCTGGGTGCTGGGCAGTGTCTGTGTGTTGGGCAGCGTGTCTCTGGGTGCTGGGAAGTGTCTATGTGTTGGGCAGCGTATGTCTCTGGGTGCTGTGCAGCGTATGCCCCTGTGTGCTGGGCAGTGTCTATGTGTTGGGCAGCGTATGTCTCTGTGTGCTGGGCAGTGTCTGTGTGTTGGGCAGCGTATGTCTCTGGGAGCTGGGCACTGTCTGTGTGTTGGGCAGCGTATGTCTCTGAGTGCTGTGCAGTGTCTGTGTGTTGGGCAGCGTATGTCTCTGGGTGCTGGGCAGTGTCTGTGTGTTGGGCAGCGTATGTCTCTGGGTTCTGGGCAGCGTATATCTCTGGGTGCTGGGCAGTGTCTGTGTGTTGGACAGCGTATGTCTCTGTGTGCTGGGCAGTGTCTATGTGTTTTGGGCAGCGTATGTCTCTGGGTGCTTGGCAGTGTCTGTGTGTTGGCCAGTGTATGTCTCTGAGTGCTAGGCAGTGTCTGTGTATAGGGCAGCGTGTCTCTGGGTGCTGGGCAGCGTATGTCTCTGGGTGCTGGGCAGTGTTTGTGTGTTGGGCAGCGTATGTCTCTGGGTGCTGGGCAGTGTCTGTGTGTTGGGCAGCGTATGTCTCTGGGTGCTGGGCAGTGTCTGTGTGTTGGACAGCGTATGTCTCTGTGTGCTGGGCAGTGTCTAAGTGTTGGGCAGCGTATGTCTCTGGGTGCTGGGCAGCGTATGTCTCTGTGTGCTGGGCAGTGTCTGTGTGTTGGGCAGTGTATGTCTCTGGGTGCTGGGCAGTGTCTGTGTTGGGCAGCATTTGTGTCTGGGTGCTGGGCAGTGTCTGTGTGTTGGGCAGCTTATGTCTCTGGGTGCTGGGCAATGTCTTTTTGTTGGGCAGCGTATGTATCTGTGTGCTGGGCAGTGTCTATGTGTTGGGCAGCATATGGCTCTGGGTGATGGGCAGTGTCTGTGTATTGGGCAGCGTATGTCTCTGGGTGCTGGTCAGTGTCTGTGTGTTGGGCAGTGTGTGTCTCTGGGTGCTGGGCAGGGTATGTCGCGGTGTGCTGGGAAGTGTCTATGTGTTGGGCAGAGTATGTCTCTGTGTGCTGGGCAGTGTCTATGTGTTGGGCAGCGTATGTCTCTGGGTGCTGGGCAGTGTGTGTGTGTTGGGCAGCGTATGTCTCTGGGTGCTAGGCGGTGTCTGTGTGTTGGGCAGCGTATGTATCTGTGTGCTGGGCAGTGTCTGTGTGTTGGGCAGTGCATGTCTCTGTGTGCTGGGCAGTGTCTGTGTGTTGGGCAGCGTATGTCTCTGGGTGCTGGGCATCGTATGTCTCTGGGTGCTGGGCAGCGTATGTCTGGGTGCTGGGCAGTGTTTGTGTGTTGGGCAGTGTATGTCTCTGGGTGCTTGGCAGTGTCTGTGTGTTGGGCATTGTATGTTTCCGGGTGCTGGGCAGTGTCTGTGTGTTGGACAGCGTATGTCTCTGTGTGCTGGGCAGCGTATGTCTCTGTGTGCTGGGCAGTGTCTGTGTGTTGGGCAGTGTATGTCTCTGGGTGCTAGGCAGTGTCTGTGTTGGGCAGCATATGTGTCTGGGTGCTGGGCAGTGTCTGTGTGTTGGGCAGCATATGTCTCTGGGTGCTGGGCAATGTCTTTTTGTTGGGCAGCGTATGTATCTGTGTGCTGGGCAGTGTCTATGTGTTGGGCAGCATATGGCTCTGGGTGATGGGCAGTGTCTGTGTGTTGGGCAGCGTATGTCTCTGGGTGCTGGTCAGTGTCTGTGTGTTGGGCAGTGTATGTCTCTGGGTGCTGGGCAGGGTATGTCGCTGTGTGCTGGGAAGTGTCTATGTGTTGGGCAGAGTATGTCTCTGTGTGCTGGACAGTGTCTATGTGTTGGGCAGCGTATGTCTCTGGGTGCTGGGCAGTGTCTGTGTGTTGGGCAGCGTATGTCTCTGGGTGCTAGGCGGTGTCTGTGTGTTGGGCAGCGTATGTATCTGTGTGCTGGGCAGTGTCTGTGTGTTGGGCAGTGCATGTCTCTGTGTGCTGGGCAGTGTTTGTGTGTTGGGCAGCGTATGGCTCTGGGTGCTGGGCATCGTATGTCTCTGGGTGCTGTGCAGCGTATGTCTGGGTGCTGGCCAGTGTTTGTGTGTTGGGCAGTGTATGTCTCTGGGTGCTTGGCAGTGTCTGTGTATTGGGCAGTGTATGTTTCCGGGTGCTGGGCAATGTCTGTGTGTTGGGCAGCGTGTCTCTGGGGGCTGAGCAGTGTCTTTGTGTTGGGCAGCGTATGTCTCTGAGTGCTGGGCAGTGTCTGTGTGTTGGGCAGCGTATGTCTCTGGGTGCTGGGCAGCGTATGTCTCTGTGTGTGGGGCAGTGTTTGTGTCTTGGGCAGTGTATGTCTCTGGGTGCTTGGCAGTGTCTGTGTGTTGGGCAGTGTATGTTTCTGGGTGCTGGGCAGTGTCTGTGTGTTGGGCAGCGTGTCTCTGGGTGCTGGGCAGTGTCTATCTGTTGGGCAGCGTATGTCTCTGGGTGCTGGGCAGCGTATGTCTCTGTGTGCTGGGCAGTGTCTATGTGTTGGGCAGCGTATGTCTCTGTGTGCTGGGCAGTGTCTGTGTGTTGGTGCTGGGCAGTGTCTGTGTGTTGGACAGCGTATGTCTCTGTGTGCTGGGCAGTGTCTATGTGTTGGGCAGCGTATGTCTCTGGGTGGTGGGCAGCGTATGTCTCTGTGTGCTGGGCAGTGTCTGTGTGTTGGGCAGTGTATGTCTCTGGGTGCTGGGCAGTGTCTGTGTTGGGCAGCATATGTGTCTGTGTGCTGGGCAGTGTCTGTGTGTTGGGCAGCATATGTCTCTGGGTGCTGGGCAATGTCTTTTTGTTGGGCAGCGTATGTATCTGTGTGCTGTGCAGTGTCTATGTGTTGGGCAGCATATGGCTCTGGGTGATGGGCAGTGTCTGTGTGTTGGGCAGCGTATGTCTCTGGGTGCTGGTCAGTGTCTGTGTGTTGGGCAGTGTATGTCTCTGGGTGCTGGGCAGGGTATGTCGCTGTGTGCTGGGAAGTGTCTATGTGTTGGGCACATTATGTCTCTGTGTGCTGGGCAGTGTCTATGTGTTGGGCAGCGTATGTCTCTGGGTGCTGGGCAGTGTCTGTGTGTTGGGCAGCGTATGTCTCTGGGTGCTGGGTAGTGTCTATGTGTTGGGCAGCGTATGTCTCTGGGTGCTGGGCAGTGTCTGTGTGTTGGGCAGCGTATGTCTCTGGGTGCTGGGCAGGGTATGTCTCTGTGTGCTGGGCAGTGCTATTTGATGGGCAGCGTATGTCTCTGTGTGCTGGGCAGTGTCTGTTTGTTGGGCAGCGTATGCCTCTGGGTGCTGGGCAGTGTCTGTGTGTTGGGCAGCGCATGTCTCTGGGTGCTGGGCAGCGTATGTCTCTTTGTGTTGGGCAGTGACTATGTGTTGGGCAGAGTATGTCTCTGTGTGCTGGGCAGCGTCTGTTTGTTGAGCAGCGTATGCCTCTGGGTGCTGGGCAGTGTCTGTGTGTTGGGCAGCGTATGTCTCTGGGTGCTGGGCAGTGTCTGTGTGTTGGGCAGCGTATGTCTCTGGGTGCTGGGCAGTGTATGTCTCTGTGTGCTGGGCAGTGTCTGTGTGTTGGGCAGTGTATGTCTCTGGGTGCTTGGCAGTGTCTGTGTGTTGGGCAGTGTATGTTTTTGGGTGCTGGGCAGTGTCTGTGTGTTGGGCAGCGTGTCTCTGGGTGCTGGGCAGCGTATGTCTCTGGGTGCTGGGCAGTGTTTGTGTGTTGTGCAGCGCATGTCACTGGGTGCTGGGCAGTGTCTGTGTGTTGGGCAGCGTATGTCTCTGTGTGCTGGGCAGTGTCTGTGTGTTGGGCAGCGTATGTCTCTGGGTGCTGGGCAGCGTATGTCTCTGTGTGCTGGGTAGTGTCTATGTGTTGGGCAGCGTCTGTCTCTGTGTGCTGGGCAGTGTCTGTGTGTTGGGCAGCGTATTTCTCTGGGAGCTGGGTAGTGTCTGTGTGTTGGGCAGCATATGTCTCTGGTGCTGGGCAGTGTCTGTGTGTTGGGCAGCATATGTCTCTGGGTGCTGGGCAGCATATGTCTCTGGGTGCTGGGCAGTGTTTGTGTTTTGGGCAGCGTATGTCTCTGGGTGCTTGGCAGTGTCTGTGTGTTAGCCAGTGTATGTTTCTGGGTGCTAGGCAGTGTCTGTGTGTTGGGCAGTGTATCTCTGGGTGCTGAGCAGCGTATGACTCTGGGTGCTGGACAGCGTATGACTCCGGGTGCTGTGCAGTGTTTGTGTGTTGGGCAGCATATGTCTCTGGGTGCTGGGAGGTGTCTGTGTGTTGGGCAGCTTATGTCTCTGGGTGCTGGACAGCGTATGTCTCTGGGTGCTGGGCAGTGTCTATGTGCTGGGCAGCGTATGTCTCTGTGTGCTGGGCAGTGTCTGTGTGTTGGGCATCGTATGTCTCTGTGTGTGGGGCAGTGTTTGTGTGTTGGGCAGCGTATGTCTCTGTGTGCTGGGCAGTGTCTGTGTGTTGGGCAGCATATGTCTCTGGGTGCTGGGCAGTGTATGTCTCTGTGTGCTGGGCACTGTCTATATGTTGGGCAGTGTGTCTCTGGGTGCTGGGCAGTGTATGTCTCTGGGTGCTGGGCAGTGTTTGTGTGTTGTGCAGCGTATGTCTCTGGGTGCTGGGCAGTGTCTGTGTGTTGGGCAGCGTATGTCTCTGTGTGCTGGGCAGTGTCTATGTGTTGGGCAGCGTATGTCTCTGTGTGCTGGGCAGTGTCTGTGTGTTGGGCAGCGTATGTCTCTGGGTGCTGGCCAGCGTATGTCTCTGTGTGCGGGGTAGTGTCTATGTGTTGGGCAGCGTCTGTCTCTGTGTGCTGGGTAGTGTCTATGTGTTGGGCAGCGTCTGTCTCTGTGTGCTGGGCAGTGTCTGTGTGTTGGGAAGCGTATGTCTCTGGGAGCTGGGCAGTGTCTGTGTGTTGGGCAGCATATGTCTCTGGGTGCTGGGCAGTGTCTGTGTGTTGGGCAGCGTATGTCTCTGGGTGCTGGGCAGCCTATGTCTCTGTGTGCTGGGCAGTGTTTGTGTTTTGGGCAGTGTATGTCTCTGGGTGCTTGGCAGTGTCTGTGTGTTGGCCAGTGTATGTCTCTGGGTGCTAGGCAGTGTCTGTGTGTTGGGCAGCGTGTCTCTGGGTGCTGGGCAGCGTGTCTCTGGGTGCTTGGCAGCGTATGACTCTAGGTGCTGGACAGCGTATGACTCCGGGTTCTGTGCAGTGTTTGTGTGTTGGGCAGCATATGTCTCTGGGTGCTGGGCAGCGTCTGTGTGCTGGGCAGCGTATGTCTCTGGGTGCTGGGCAGTGTCTGTGTGTTGGGCAGCGTATGTCTCTGTGTGCTGGGCAGTGTCTATGTGTTGGGCAGCGTATGTCTCTGTGTGCCTGGCAGTGTCTGTTTGTTGGGCATCGTATGTCTCTGTGTGTGGGGCAGTGTTTGTGTGTTGGGCAGCGTATGTCTCTGTGTGCTGGGCAGTGTCTGTGTTGGGCAGCATATGTCTCTGGGTGCTGGGCAGTGTTTGTCTCTGTGTGCTGGGCAGTGTCTATATGTTGGGCAGCGTATGTCTCTGGGAGCTGGGCACTGTCTGTGTGTTGGGCAGCGTATGTCTCTGAGTGCTGGGCAGTGTCTGTGTGTTGGGCAGCGTATGTCTCGGGTGCTTGGCAGTGTCTGTGTGTTGGGCAGCGTATGTCTCTGGGTGCTGGGCAGTGTATGTCTCTGTGTGCTGGGCAGTGTCTGTGTGTTGGGCAGCGTATGTCTCTGGGTGCTGGGCAGTGTCTGTGTGTTGGGCAGCGTATGTCTCTGGGTGCTGGGCAGCGTATGTCTCTGGGTGCTGGGCAGTGTCTTTGTGTTGGGCAGCGTATTGCTCTGTGTGATGGGCAGTGTCTATATGTTGGGCAGCGTATGTCTCTGTGTGCTGGGCAGTGTCTATATGTTGGGCAGCGTATGTCTCTGTGTGTTGGGCAGTGTCTATGTGTTGGGCAGCGTATGTCTCTGTGTCCTGGGCAGTGTCTTTGTGTTTGGCAGCATATGTCTCCGGGAGCTGGGCAGTGTCTGTGTGTTGGGCAGCATATGTCTCTGGGTGCTGGGCAGTGTCTGTGTGTTGGGCAGCGTATGTCTCTGGGTGCTGGGCAGCATATGTCTCTGTGTGCTGGGCAGTGTTTGTGTTTTGGGCAGCTTATGTCTCTGGGTGCTTGGCAGTGTCTGTGTGTTGGCCAGTGTATGTCTCTGGGTGCTAGGCAGTGTCTGTGTGTTGGGCAGCGTGTCTCTGGGTGATGGGCAGCGTATGACTCCGGGTGCTGTGCAGTGTTTGTGTGTTGGGCAGCATATGTCTCTGGGTGCTGGGCAGTGTCTGTGTGTTGGGCAGCATATGTCTCTGGGTGCTGGACAGTGTATGTCTCTGGGTGCTGGGCAGTGTCTGTGTGTTGGGCAGCGTATGTCTCTGTGTGCTGGGCAGTGTCTATGTGTTGGGCAGCGTATGTCTCTGTGTGCTGGGCAGTGTCTGTGTGTTGGGCATCGTATGTCTCTGTGTGTGGGGCAGTGTTTGTGTGTTGGGCAGCGTATGTCTCTGTGTGCTGGGCAGTGTCTGTGTGTTGGGCAGCATATGTCTCTGGGTGCTCGGCAGTGTATGTCTCTGTGTGCTGTGCAGTGTCTATATTTTGGGCAGCGTATGTCCCTGGGAGCTGGGCACTGTCTGTGTTTAGGGCAGCGTATGTCTCTGAGAGCTGGGCAGTGTCTGTGTGTTGGGCAGTGTATGTCTCTGGGTGGTGTGCAGCGTATGTCTCTGTGTGCTGGGCAGTGTTTGTGTTTTGGGCAGTGTATGTCTCTGGGTGCTTGGCAGTGTATGTGTGTTGGCCAGTGTATGTCTCTGGGTGCTAGGCAGTGTCTGTGTGTTGGGCAGTGTATGTCTCTGGGTGCTGGGCAGCGTATGTCTCTGGGTGCTGGGCAGTGTCTGTGTGTTGGGCAGCGTATGTCTCTGTGTGCTGGGCAGTGTCTATGTGTTGGGCAGCGTATGTCTCTGTGTGTTGGGCAGTGTCTGTTGGGCATCGTATGTCTCTGGGTGCTGGGCAGCGTATGGCTCTGTGTGCTGGGCAGCGTATGGCTCTGTGTGCTGGGCAGTGTCTGTGTGTTGGGCAGCGTATGTCTCTGGGTGCTGGGCAGTGTCTGTGTTGGGCAGCATATGTCTTTGGGTGCTGGGCAGTGTCTGTGTGTTGGGCAGCATATGTCTCTGGGTGCTGGGCAGTGTCTTTTTGTTGGGCAGCGTATGTATCTGTGTGCTGGGCAGTGTCTATGTGTTGGGCAGCATATGGCTCTGGGTGATGGGCAGTGTCTGTGTGTTGGCCAGCGTATGTCTCTGGGTGCTGGGCAGTGTCTGTGTGTTGGGCAGTGCATGTCTCTGTGTGTTGGGCAGCGTATGTCTCTGTGTGCTGGGCAGTGTCTATGTGTTGGGCAGCGTATGTCTCTGTGTGCTGGGCAGTGTCTGTGTGTTGGGCATCGTATGTCTCTGTGTGTGGGGCAGTGTTTGTGTGTTGGGCAGCGTATGTCTCTGTGTGCTGGGCAGTGTCTGTTTGTTGGGCAGCATATGTCTCTGGGTGCTCGGCAGTGTATGTCTCTGTGTTCTGGGCAGTGTCTATATGTTGGGCAGCGTATGTCCCTGGGAGCTGGGCACTGTCTGTGTGTAGGGCAGCGTATGTCTCTGAGAGCTGGGCAGTGTCTGTGTATTGGGCAGTGTATGTCTCTGGGTGCTGGACAGTGTCTGTGTGTTGGGCAGCGTATGTCTCTGGGTGCTGTGGAGCGTATGTCTCTGTGTGCTGGGCAGTGTTTGTGTTTTGGGCAGTGTATGTCTCTGGGTGCTTGGCAGTGTATGTGTGTTGGCCAGTGTATGTCTCTGGGTGCTAGGCAGTGTCTGTGTGTTGGACAGCGTGTCTCTGGGTGCTGGGCAGCGTATGTCTCTGGGTGCTGGGCAGTGTCTGTGTGTTGGGCAGCGTATGTCTCTGTGTGCTGGGCAGTGTCTATGTGTTGGGCAGCGTATGTCTCTGTGTGTTGGGCAGTGTCTGTTGGGCATCGTATGTCTCTGGGTGCTGGGCATCGTATGGCTCTGTGTGCTGGGCAGCGTATGTCTCTGTGTGTTGGGCAGTGTCTGTGTGTTGGGCAGCGTATGTCTCTGGGTGCTGGGCAGCATAAGTCTCTGGGTGCTGGGCAGTGTCTTTTTGTTAGGCAGCGTATGTATCTGTGTGCTGGGCAGTGTCTATGTGTTTTGGGCAGCATATGGCTCTGGGTGATGGGCAGTGTCTGTGTGTTGGCCAGCGTATGTCTCTGGGTGCTGGGCAGTGTCTGTGTGTTGGGCAGTGTATGTCTCTGGGTGCTGGGCAGCGTATGTCTGTGTGCTGGGCAGAGTCTATGTGTTGGGCAGCGAATGTCTCTGGGTGCTGGGCAGTGTCTGTGTGTTGGGCAGCGTATTTCCCTGGGTGCTGGGCAGTGTCTGTGTGTTGGGCAGCGTATGTCTCTGGGTGGTGGGTAGTGTCTATGTGTTGGGCAGCGTATGTCTCTGGGTGCTGGGCAGTGTCTGTGTGTTGGGCAGCGTATGTCTCTGGGTGCTGGGCAGGGTATGTCTCTGTGTGCTGGGCAGTGTCTATGTGTTGGGCAGAGTATGTCTCTGTGTGTTGGGCAGTGTCTATGTGTTGGGCAGTGTATGTCTCTGGGTGCTAGGCAGTGTCTGTGTGTTGGCCAGTGTATGTGTCTGGGTGCTAGGCAGTGTCTGTGTGTTGGGCAGCGTGTCTCTGGGTGCTGGGCAGCGTATGACTCTGGGTGCTGGACAGCGTATGACTCCGGGTGCTGTGCAGTGTTTGTGTGTTGGGCAGCATATGTCTCTGGGTGCTTGGCAGTGTCTGTGTGTTGGGCAGCATATGTCTCTGGGTGCTGGACAGTGTATGTCTCTGGGTGCTGGGCAGTGTCTGTGTGTTGGGCAGCGTATGTCTCTGTGTGTTGGGCAGTGTCTATGTGTTGGGCAGCGTATGTCTCTGTATGCTGGGCAGTGTTTGTGTGTTGGGCAGCGTATGTCTCTGTGTGCTGGGCAGTGTCTGTGTGTTGGGCAGCATATGTCTCTGGGTGCTCGGCAGTGTATGTCTCTGTGTGCTGGGCAGTGTCTATATGTTGGGCAGCGTATGTCCCTGGGAGCTGGGCACTGTCTGTGTGTTGGGCAGCGTATGTCTCTGTGTGCTGGGCAGTGTCTGTGTGTTGGGCAGCGTATGTCTCTGGGTGCTGGGCAGTGTCTGTGTTGGGCAGCATATGTTTCTGGGTGCTGGGCAGTGTCTGTGTGTTGGGCAGCATATGTCTCTGGGTGCTGGGCAGTGTCTTTTTGTTGGGCAGCGTATGTATCTGTGTGCTGGGCAGTGTCTATGTGTTGGGCAGCATATGCCTCTGGGTGATGGGCAGTGTCTGTGTGTTGGCCAGCGTATGTCTCTGGGTGCTGGGCAGTGTCTGTGTGTTGGGCAGTGTATTTCTCTGGGTGCTGGGCAGCGTATGTCTGTGTGCTGGGCAGAGTCTATGTGTTGGGCAGCGTATGTCTCTGGGTGCTGGGCAGTGTCTGTGTGTTGGGCAGCGTATTTCCCTGGGTGCTGGGCAGTGTCTGTGTGTTGGGCAGCGTATGTCTCTGGGTGCTGGGTAGTGGCTATGTGTTGGGCAGCGTATGTCTCTGGGTGCTGGGCAGTGTCTGTGTGTTGGGCAGCGTATGTCTCTGGGTGCTGGGCAGGGTATGTCTCTGTGTGCTGGGCAGTGTCTATGTGTTGGGCAGAGTATGTCTCTGTGTGTTGGGCAGTGTCTATGTGTTGGGCAGCGTATGTCTCTGGGTGCTGGGCAGTGTCTGTGTGTTGGGCAGCGTATGTCTTTGGGTGCTGGGTAGTGTCTATGTGTTGGGCAGCGTATGTCTCTGGGTGCTGGGAAGTGTCTTTGTGTTGGGCAGCGTATGTCTCTGGGTGCTGGGTAGTGTCTATGTGTTGGGCAGCGTATGTCTCTGTGTGCTGGGCAGTGTCTATGTGTTGGGCAGCGTATATCTCTGTGTGCTGGGCTGTGTCTTTGTGTTGGGCATTGTATGTCTCTGGGTGCTGGGCAGCGTATGTCTCCATGTGCTGGGCAGCGTATGTCTCTGTGTGCTGGGCAGTGTCTGTGTGTTGGGCAGCGTATGTCTCTGGGTGCTGGGCAGTGTCTGTGTTGGGCAGCATATGTCTCTGGGTGCTGGGCAGTGTCTGTGTGTTGGGCAGCATATGTCTCTGGGTGCTGGGCAGTGTCTTTTTGTTGGGCAGCATATGTATCTGTGTGCTGGGCAGTGTCTATGTGTTGGGCAGCATATGGCTCTGGGTGATGGGCAGTGTCTGTGTGTTGGGCAGCGTATGTCTCTGGGTGCTGGGCAGTGTCTGTGTGTTGGGCAGTGTATGTCTCTGGGTGCTGGGCAGCGTATGTCTCTGTGTGCTGGGCAGAGTGTATGTGTTGGGCAGTGTATGTCTCTGGGTGCTGGGCAGTGTCTGTGTGTTGGGCAGTGTATGTTTTTGGGTGATGGGCAGTGTCTGTGTGTTGGGCAGCGTGTCTCTGGGTGCTGGGCAGTGTATGTCTCTCGGTGCTGGGCAGTGTTTGTGTGTTGTGCAGCGTATATCTCTGGGTGCTGGCCAGTGTCTGTGTGTTGGGCAGCGTATGTCTCTGGGTGCTGGGCAGTGTCTGTGTGTTGGGCAGCGTATGTCTGTGTGTGCTGGGTAGTGTCTATGTGTTGGGCAGCGTCTGTCTCTGTGTGCTGGGCAGTGTCTGTGTGTTGGGCAGCGTATGTCTCTGGGAGCTGGGCAGTGTCTGCGTGTTGCGCAGCATATGTCTCTGGGTGCTGGGCAGTGTCTGTGTGTTGGGCAGCGTATGTCTCTGGGTGCTGGGCAGCATATGTCTCTGTGTGCTGGGCAGTGTTTGTGTTTTGGGCAGCGTATGTCTCTGGGTGCTTGGCAGTGTTTGTGTGTTGGCCAGTGTATGTCTCTGGGTGCTAGGCAGTGTCTGTGTGTTGGGCAGCGTGTCTCTGGGTGCTGGGCAGCGTATGACTCTGGGTTCTGGACAGCGTATGACTCCGGGTGCTGTGCAGTGTTTGTGTGTTGGGCAGCATATGTCTCTGGGTGCTGGGCAGTGTCTGTGTGTTGGGCAGCATATGTCTCTGGGTGCTGGACAGCGTATGTCTCTGGTTGCTGGGCAGTGTCTGAGTGTTGGGAAGCGTATGTCTCTGTGTGCTGGGCAGTGTCTATGTGTTGGGCAGCATATGTCTATGTGTGCTGTGCAGTGTCTGTGTGATGGGCATCGTATGTCTCTGTGTGTGGGGCAGTGTTTGTGTGTTGGGCAGCGTATGTCTCTGTGTGCTGGGCAGTGTCTGTGTTGGGCAGCATATGTCTCTGGGTGCTCGGCAGTGTATGTCTCTGTGTGCTGGGCAGTGTCTATATGTTGGGCAGCGTATGTCTCTGGGAGCTGGGCAGCGTATGTCTCTGTGTGCTGGGCAGTGTTTGTGTGTTGGGCAGCGTATGTCTCTGAGTGATGGGCAGTGTATGTGTGTTGGGCAGTGTATGTCTCTGGGTGCTGGGCAGTGTCTGTGTGTTCGGCAGAGTATGTCTCTTGGTGCTGGGCAGCGTATGTCTCTGTGTGCTGGGCAGTGTTTGTGTTTTGGGCAGCGTATGTCTCTGGGTGCTTGGCAGTGTCTGTGTGTTGGCCAGTGTATGTCTCTGGGTGCTAGGCAGTGTCTGTGTGTTAGACAGCGTGTCTTTGGGTGCTGGGCAGCGTATGACTCTGGGTGCTGGGCAGTGTTTGTGTGTTGGGCAGCTTATGTCTCTGGCTGCTGGGCAGTGTCTGTGTGTTGGGCAGCGTATGTCTCTGGGTGCTGGGCAGCATATGTCTCTGGGTGCTGGGCAGTGTCTGTGTGTTGGGCAGCGTATGTCTCTGTGTGCTGGGCAGTGTCTATGTGTTGGGCAGCGTATGTCTCTGTGTGCTGGGCAGTGTCTATTTGTTGGGCATCGTATGTCTCTTGGTTCTGGGCAGCGTATGGCTCTGTGTGCTGGGCAGTGTCTGTGTGTTGGGCAGCGTATGTCTCTGGGTGCTGGGCAGTGTCTGTGTTGGGCAGCATATGTCTCTGGGTGCTGGGCAGTCTCTGTGTGTTGGGCAGCATATGTCTCTGGGTGCTGGGCAGTGTCTTTTTGTTGGGCAGCGTATGTATCTGTGTGCTGGGCAGTGTCTATGTGTTGGGCAGCATATGGCTCTGGGTGATGGGCAGTGTCTCTGTGTTGGGCAGCGTATATGTCTGGGTGCTGGGCAATGTCTGTGTGAGGGGCAGTGTATGTCTCTGGGTGCTGGGCAGCGTATGTCTGTGTGCTGGGCAGAGTCTATGTGTTGGGCAGCGTATGTCTCTGGGTGCTGGGCAGTGTCTGTGTGTTGGGCAGCGTATTTCCCTGGGTGCTAGGCAGTGTCTGTGTGCTGGGCAGCGTATGTCTCTGGGTGCTGGGTAGTGTCTATGTGTTGGGCAGCGTATGTCTCTGGGTGATGGGCAGTGTCTGTGTGTTGGGCAGCGTATGTCTCTGGTTGCTGGGAAGGGTATGTCTCTGTGTGCTGGGCAGTGTCTATGTGTTGGGCAGAGTATGTCTTTGTGTGCTGGGCAGTGTCTATGTGTTGGGCAGCGTATGTCTCTGGGTGCTGGGCAGTGTCTGTGTGTTGGGCAGCGTATGTCTCTGGGTGCTGGGTAGTGTCTATGTGTTGGGCAGCGTATGTCTCTGGGTGCTGGGAAGCAGGGGAGTTGCTAGGTCTGGAAAAGACCCGGGGCTATGCTGATGTCGGAACTGTTGGGACTGGTGGCTAGCTAATCTTTTGGCTGTAGCTCCTAAGATTCTATCTGGGGCTACAACCAAAAGATCAGGGGCTATAGCCCCCTAGCCCCCCCCTAGCAACGCCCCTGCTGGGAAGTGTCTGTGTGTTGGGCAGCGTATGTCTCTGGGTGCTGGGTAGTGTCTATGTGTTGGGCAGCGTATGTCTCTGTGTGCTGGGCAGTGTCTATGTGTTGGGCAGCGTATGTCTCTGTGTGGTGGGCAGTGTCTGTGTGTTGGGCATCGTATGTCTCTGGGTGCTGGGCAGCGTATGTCTCTGTGTGCTGGGCAGCGTATGTCTCTGTGTGCTGGGCAGTGTCTGTGTGTTGGGCAGCGTATGTCTCTGGGTGCTGGGCAGTGTCTGTGTTGGGCAGCATATGTCTCTGGGTGCTGGGCAGTGTCTGTGTGTTGGGCAGCATATGTCTCTGGGTGCTGGGCAGTGTCTTTTTGTTGGGCAGCGTATGTCTCTGGGTGCTGGGCAGCGTATGTCTCTGTGTGCTGGGCAGAGTCTATGTGTTGGGCAGCGTATGTCTCTGGGTGCTGGGCAGTGTCTGTGTGTTGGGCAGCGTATTTCTCTGGGTGCTGGGCAGTGTCTGTGTGTTGGGCAGCGTATGTCTCTGGGTGCTGGGTAGTGTCTATGTGTTGGGCAGCGTATGTCTCTGGGTGCTGGGCAGTGTCTGTGTGTTGGGTAGCGTATGTCTCTGGGTGCTGGGCAGGGTATGTCTGTGTGCTGGGCAGTGTATATGTGTTGGGCAGAGTATGTCGTTGTGTGCTGGCCAGTGTCTATGTGTTGGGCAGAGTATGTCTCTGGGTGCTGGGCAGTGTCTGTGTGTTGGGCAGCGAATGTCTCTGGGTGCTGGGTAGTGTCTATGTGTTGGTCAGCGTATGTCTCTGGGTGCTGGGAAGTGTCCGTGTGTTGGGCAGCGTATGTCTCTGGGTGCTGGGCAGGGTATGTCTCTGTGTGCTGGGCAATGTCTATGTGTTGGGCAGAGTATCTCTCTGTGTGCTGGGCAGTGTCTGTGTGTTGGGCAGCGTATGTCTCTGGGTGCTGGGCAGTGTCTGTGTGTTGGGCAGCGTATGTCTCTGGGTGCTGGGCAGTGTCTGTGTGCTGGGTAGAGTATGTCTCTGTGTGTTGGGCAGCCCATGTTACTATGTGCTGGGCAGTGTCTGTGTGCTGGGCAGCGTATGTCTCTGGGTGCTGGGCAGCGCATGTCTCTGGGTGCTGGGCAGTGTCTGGGTGTTGGGCAGCATATGTCTCTGAGTGCTGGGCAGCGCATGTCTATGTGTCCTGAGCAGTGTCTGCGTGTTGGGCAGCGTATGTCTCTGAGTGCTGGGCAGTGTCTGTGTGCTGGGCAGCCTATGTCTCTGGGTGCTGGGCAGCGTGTCTCTGTGTGCTGGGCAGTGTCTATGTGTTGGGCAGCGTATGTCTCTGGGTGCTGGGCAGTGTCTGTGTGTTGGGCAGAGTAGGTCTCTGGGTGCTGGGCAGTGTCTGTGTGCTGGGCAGCCTATGTCTCTGGGTGCTGGGCAGCGTGTGTCTCTGTGTGCTGGGCAGTGTCTATGTGTTGGGCAGCATATGTCTCTGGGTGCTGGGCAGTGTCTGTGTGTTGGGCAGAGTAGGTCTCTGGGTTCTGGGCAGCGCATGTCTCTGTGTGCAAGGCAGTGTACAGCTCCTGGTAGCAAGCTCTGGCAGTATGCTGGGGCAGTGTTCTGTGGGGCTAAGGAGAGAGGTTAGTGGGATGTTCAGGCGCCAACCAGCGTGATGATGCCACTGTAGGGCACCGCGCACGGCGCTGGAACGATGGAGCTCGGGCATGAGAGGGAGTGGGGGCAAGGGGGGTGGCAAGGCAGCACAAGGCCCCATGCTCATCTCAAGGCAGCGCAAGGCCCCGTGCTCACCTCAGGGCACCGCAAGGCCCCGTGCTCATCTCAGGGCAGCGCAAGGCCCCGTGCCCATCTCAGGGCAGCGCAAGGCCCCATGCCCATCTCTCAGGGCAGCGCAAGGCCCCGTGCCCATCTCAGGGCAGCGCAAGGCCCCGTGCTCATCTCAGGACAGCGCAAGGCCCCGTGCCCATCTCAGGGCAGCGCAAGGCCCCGTGCTCATCTCAGGGCAGCGCAAGGCCCCGTGCCCATCTCAGGGCAGCGCAAGGCCCCGTGCTCATCTCAGGGCAGCGCAAGGCCCCGTGCCCATCTCCGGGCAGCGCAAGGCCCGTGCTCATCTCAGGGCAGCGCAAGGCTCCGTGCTCATCTCAGGGCAGCGCAAGGCCCCGTGCTCATCTCAGGGCAGCGCAAGGCTCCGTGTTCATCTCAGGGCAGCGCAAGGCCCCGTGCTCATCTCAGGGCAGCGCAAGGCTCCGTGCTCATCTTAGGGCAGCGCAAGGCCCCGTGCCCATCTCAGGGCAGCGCAAGGCTCCGTGCTCATCTCCGGGCAGCGCAAGGCCCCGTGCTCATCTCAGGGCAGCGCAAGGCTCAGGGCAGCGCAAGGCTCCGTGCTCACCTCAGGGCAGCACAAGGCCCCCTGCTCATCTCAGGGCAGCTCAAGGGCAGTGCAAGGCCCCGTGCCCATCTCAGGGCAGCTCAAGGGCAGCGCAAGGCCCCGTGCTCATCTCAGGGCAGCGCAAGGCCCCGTGCTCATATCAGGACAGCGCAAGGCCCCAAGCTCATCTCAGGGCAACGCAAAGCCCCGTGCCCATCTCAGGGCAGCGCAAGGCCCTGTGCTCATCTCAAGGCAGCGCAAGGCCCCGTGCCAATCTCAGGGCAGCGCAAGGCCCTGTGCTCATCTCAAGGCAGCGCAAGGCCCCGTGCTCATATCAGGGCAGCGCAAGGCCCCATGCCCATCTCAGGGCAGCGCAAGGCCCCGTGCCCATCTCAGGGCAGCGCAAGGCCCCGTGCTCATCTCAGGGCAGCTCAAGGGCAGCGCAAGGCCCCGTGCTCATCTCAGGGCAGCGCAAGGCCCCATGCTCATCTCAGGGCAGCGCAAGGCCCCATGCTCATATCAGGGCAGCGCAAGGCCCCGTGCTCATATCAGGGCAGCGCAAGGCCCCGTGCTCATCTCAGGGCAGCGCAAGGCCCCGTGCCCATCTCAGGGCAGCTCAAGGGCAGTGCAAGGCCCCGTGCTCATCTCAGGGCAGCGCAAGGCCCCATGCCCATCTAAGGGCAGCGCAAGGCCCCGTGCCCATCTCAGGGCAGCGCAAGGCCCCGTGCTCAGGCCCCGTGCTCATCTCAGGGCAGCGCAAGGCCCCGTGCTCATCTCAGGGCAGCGCAAGGCCCCGTGCCCATCTCAGGGCAGCGCAAGGCCCGTGCTCACTCAGGGCAGCGCAAGGCCCCGTGCTCCTCTCAGGGCACCGCAAGGCCCCATGCTCATCTCAGGGCAGCGCAAGGCCCCCATGCTCCTCTCAGGGCAGCGCAAGGCCCCGTGCCCATCTCAGGGCAGCGCAAGGCCCCCATGCTCCTCTCAGGGCAGCGCAAGGCCCCGTGCTCCTCTCAGGGCAGCGCAAGGCCCCGTGCCCATCTCAGGGCAGCGCAAGGCCCCAAGCTCATCTCAGGGCAGCGCTGCTGCGATCTTCAGAGGGGCGGGTGTTCCCTTTTGCTGGGCTGAGCAGTATGTTGGTGCACATTGCATTGAACTGTATACTGGGCTCAACAACTGGGGTCACTAGTAGAGAGACCTTCTTTCTAGTTGTGGCCCTAGACAGAGCGCAGAGTGGTGAAGCTGTCATGC
Source organism: Ambystoma mexicanum (assembly GCF_040938575.1). NCBI lineage: Eukaryota > Metazoa > Chordata > Amphibia > Caudata > Ambystomatidae > Ambystoma > Ambystoma mexicanum. Next base: position 1,465,266,605 of record NC_090931.1, on the reverse strand, counting down.
AGGCGCTCAACCAATGGTGCGGATCCGTTGGTTCTACAGAAGAGGGGGGAATGAGTTTGGGGGGCTGGTCAGTTGCCCCTGGACTGGTCCTGATGAGTGGAGGAGATGGCCACAACTACCCCTCCCCCCATGCCCAAGTTATTAATCAATTATGATGTATCGCATAGTCTACCATGCCATTCATGCAATCATTGTTGCATTTTCTAAATAAAAGTGAGCAGCTGTCTTCCAAAAGGATATGCTGTCGTCCCTCACTCCTTGGCCTCGCCGCCTGTGCAGCCCATGCCTCCCTGTGTTCTGGACAGTGTGCGTCGCTGTGTGCTGGGCAGTGTATGTCACTGTGTGCTAGACAGTGTACCGCTTCTGTGTGCTGGGCAGTGTATGTCACTGTGTGCTAGACAGTGTACCGCTCCTGTGCTTCTGTGTGCTGGGCAGTGTATGTCACTGTGTGCTAGACAGTGTACCACTCCTGTGCTTCTGTGTGCTGGGCAGTGTATACCTCTGTGTGCTGGGCAGTGTATGTCTCTGTGTGCTGGGCAGTGTACCGCTCCTGTGCTTCTGTGTGCTGGGCAGTGTATGCCTCTGTGTGCTGGGCAGTGTATGTCTCATTATGCTGACCAGAGTGTGTCTCTGTGTGCGCCTCTTAGATCTTTGTGATTGGCAGTATGCCTATGTGCTGGGCAGTGTATGTCTCTGTGTGCTAGACAGTGTACCGCTCCTGTGCTTCTGTGTGCTGGGCAGTGTATGTCTCCGTGTGCTAGACAGTGTACCGTTCCTGTGCTTCTGTGTGCTGGGCATTGTATGCCTCTGTGTGCTGGGCAGTGTATGTCTCTGTGTGCTGGGCAGTGTACCGCTCCTGTGCTTCTGTGTGCTGGGCACTTTATGCATCTGTGTGCTGGGCAATGTATGTCTCATTATGCTGACCAGAGTGTGTCTCTGTGTGCGCCTCTTAGATCTTTGTGATTAGCAGTATGCCTATGTGCTGGGCAGTGTATGTCTCTGTGTGCTAGACAGTGTACCGCTCCTGTGCTTCTGTGTGCTGGGCAGTGTATGTCTCTGTGTGCTAGTCAGTGTACCGCTCCTGTTCTTCTGTGTGCTGGGCAGTGTATGTCTCTGTGTGCTAGTCAGTGTACCGCTCCTGTTCTTCTGTGTGCTGGGCAGTGTATGTCTCTGTGTGCTAGACAGTGTACCGCTCCTGTGCTTCTGTGTGCTGGGCAGTGTATGTCTCAGTGTGCTAGACAGTGTACCGCTCCTGTGCTTCTGTGTGCTGGGCATTGTATGCCTCTGTGTGCTGGGCAGTGTATGTCTCTGTGTGCTGGGCAGTGTACCGCTCCTGTGCTTCTGTGTGCTGGGCAGTGTATGCCTCTGTGTGCTGGGCAGTGTATGTCTCATTATGCTGACCAGAGTGTGTCTCTGTGTGCGCCTCTTAGATCTTTGTGATTAGCAGTATGCCTATGTGCTGGGCAGTGTATGTCTCTGTGTGCTAGACAGTGTACCGCTCCTGTGCTTCTGTGTGCTGGGCAGTGTATGTCTCTGTGTGCTAGTCAGTGTACCGCTCCTGTTCTTCTGTGTGCTGGGCAGTGTATGTCTCTGTGTGCTAGTCAGTGTACCGCTCCTGTTCTTCTGTGTGCTGGGCAGTGTATGTCTCTGTGTGCTAGACAGTGTACCGCTCCTGTGCTTCTGTGTGCTGGGCAGTGTATGTCTCAGTGTGCTAGACAGTGTACCGCTCCTGTGCTTCTGTGTGCTGGGCATTGTATGCCTCTGTGTGCTGGGCAGTGTATGTCTCTGTGTGCTGGGCAGTGTACCGCTCCTGTGCTTCTGTGTGCTGGGCACTTTATGCATCTGTGTGCTGGGCAATGTATGTCTCATTATGCTGACCAGAGTGTGTCTCTGTGTGCGCCTCTTAGATCTTTGTGATTAGCAGTATGCCTATGTGCTGGGCAGTGTATGTCTCTGTGTGCTAGACAGTGTACCGCTCCTGTGCTTCTGTGTGCTGGGCAGTGTATGTCTCTGTGTGCTAGTCAGTGTACCGCTCCTGTTCTTCTGTGTGCTGGGCAGTGTATGTCTCTGTGTGCTAGTCAGTGTACCGCTCCTGTTCTTCTGTGTGCTGGGCAGTGTATGTCTCTGTGTGCTAGACAGTGTACCGCTCCTGTGCTTCTGTGTGCTGGGCAGTGTATGTCTCAGTGTGCTAGACAGTGTACCGCTCCTGTGCTTCTGTGTGCTGGGCATTGTATGCCTCTGTGTGCTGGGCAGTGTATGTCTCTGTGTGCTGGGCAGTGTACCGCTCCTGTGCTTCTGTGTGCTGGGCACTTTATGCCTCTGTGTGCTGGGCAGTGTATGTCTCATTATGCTGACCAGAGTGTGTCTCTGTGTGCGCCTCTTAGATCTTTGTGATTAGCAGTATGCCTATGTGCTGGGCAGTGTATGTCTCTGTGTGCTAGACAGTGTACCGCTCCTGTGCTTCTGTGTGCTGGGCAGTGTATGTCTCTGTGTGCTAGTCAGTGTACCGCTCCTGTTCTTCTGTGTGCTGGGCAGTGTATGTCTCTGTGTGCTAGACAGTGTACCGCTCCTGTGCTTCTGTGTGCTGGGCAGTGTATGTCTCTGTGTGCTAGACAGTGTACCGCTCCTGTGCTTCTGTGTGCTGGGCAGTGTATACCTCTGTGTGCTGGGCAGTGTATGTCTCTGTGTGCTGGGCAGTGTACCGCTCCTGTGCTTCTGTGTGCTGGGCAGTGTATGCCTCTGTGTGCTGGGCAGTGTATGTCTCATTATGCTGACCAGAGTGTGTCTCTGTGTGCGCCTCTTAGATCTTTGTGATTAGCAGTATGCCTATGTGCTGGGCAGTGTATGTCTCTGTGTGCTAGACAGTGTACCGCTCCAGTGCTTCTGTGTGCTGGGCAGTGTATGTCTCCGTGTGCTAGACAGTGTACCGCTCCTGTGCTTCTGTGTTCTGGGCAGTGTATGTCTCTGTGTGCTAGTCAGTGTACCGCTCCTGTTCTTCTGTGTGCTGGGCAGTGTATGCCTCTGTGTGCTGGGCAGTGTATGTCTCATTATGCTGACCAGAGTGTGTCTCTGTGTGCGCCTCTTAGATCTTTGTGATTAGCAGTATGCCTATGTGCTGGGCATTGTATGCCTCTGTGTGCTGGGCAGTGTATGTCTCTGTGTGCTGGGCAGTGTACCGCTCCTGTGCTTCTGTGTGCTGGGCACTTTATGCCTCTGTGTGCTGGGCAGTGTATGTCTCATTATGCTGACCAGAGTGTGTCTCTGTGTGCGCCTCTTAGATCTTTGTGATTAGCAGTATGCCTATGTGCTGGGCAGTGTATGTCTCTGTGTGCTAGTCAGTGTACCGCTCCTGTTCTTCTGTGTGCTGGGCAGTGTATGTCTCTGTGTGCTAGACAGTGTACCGCTCCTGTGCTTCTGTGTGCTGGGCAGTGTATGTCTCTGTGTGCTAGACAGTGTACCGCTCCTGTGCTTCTGTGTGCTGGGCAGTGTATGTCTCCGTGTGCTAGACAGTGTACCGCTCCTGTGCTTCTGTGTGCTGGGCATTGTATGCCTCTGTGTGCTGGGCAGTGTATGTCTCTGTGTGCTGGGCAGTGTACCGCTCCTGTGCTTCTGTGTGCTGGGCACTTTATGCCTCTGTGTGCTGGGCAGTGTATGTCTCATTATGCTGACCAGAGTGTGTCTCTGTGTGCGCCTCTTAGATCTTTGTGATTAGCAGTATGCCTATGTGCTGGGCAGTGTATGTCTCTGTGTGCTAGACAGTGTACCGCTCCTGTGCTTCTGTGTGCTGGGCAGTGTATGTCTCTGTGTGCTAGTCAGTGTACCGCTCCTGTTCTTCTGTGTGCTGGGCAGTGTATGTCTCTGTGTGCTAAACAGTGTACCGCTCCTGTGCTTCTGTGTGCTGGGCAGTGTATGTCTCTGTGTGCTAGACAGTGTACCGTTCCTGTGCTTCTGTGTGCTGGGCAGTGTATACCTCTGTGTGCTGGGCAGTGTATGTCTCTGTGTGCTGGGCAGTGTACTGGGCAGTGTATGCCTCTGTGTGCTGGGCAGTGTATGTCTCATTATGCTGACCAGGGTGTGTCTCTGTGTGCGCCTCTTAGATCTTTGTGATTAGCAGTATGCCTATGTGCTGGGCAGTGTATGTCTCTGTGTGCTAGACAGTGTACCGCTCCTGTGCTTCTGTGTGCTGGGCAGTGTATGTCTCCGTGTGCTAGACAGTGTACCGCTCCTGTGCTTCTGTGTTCTGGGCAGTGTATGTCTCTGTGTGCTAGTCAGTGTACCGCTCCTGTTCTTCTGTGTGCTGGGCAGTGTATGTCTCTGTGTGCTAGACAGTGTACCGCTCCTGTGCTTCTGTGTGCTGGGCATTGTATGCCTCTGTGTGCTGGGCAGTGTATGTCTCTGTGTACTGGGCAGTGTACCGCTCCTGTGCTTCTGTGTGATGGGCAGTGTATGCCTATGTGTGCTGGACACTGCATATCTCATTATGCTGACTAGAGTATGTCTCTGTGTGCACCTCTTAGATCTTTGTGATTAGCAGTATGCCTATGTGCTGGGCAGTGTATGTCTCTGTGTGCTAGACAGTGTACCGCTCCTGTGCTTCTGTGTGCTGGGCAGTGTATGTCTCTGTGTGCTAGTCAGTGTACCGCTCCTGTTCTTCTGTGTGCTGGGCAGTGTATGTCTCTGTGTGCTAGACAGTGTACCGCTCCTGTGCTTCTGTGTGCTGGGCAGTGTATGTCTCTGTGTGCTAGACAGTGTACCGCTCCTGTGCTTCTGTGTGCTGGGCAGTGTATACCTCTGTGTGCTGGGCAGTGTATGTCTCTGTGTGCTGGGCAGTGTACTGGGCAGTGTATGCCTCTGTGTGCTGGGCAGTGTATGTCTCATTATGCTGACCAGAGTGTGTCTCTGTGTGCGCCTCTTAGATCTTTGTGATTAGCAGTATGCCTATGTGCTGGGCAGTGTATGTCTCTGTGTGCTAGACAGTGTACCGCTCCTGTGCTTCTGTGTGCTGGGCAGTGTATGTCTCCGTGTGCTAGACAGTGTACCGCTCCTGTGCTTCTGTGTGCTGGGCATTGTATGCCTCTGTGTGCTGGGCAGTGTATGTCTCTGTGTACTGGGCAGTGTACCGCTCCTGTGCTTCTGTGTGATGGGCAGTGTATGCCTATGTGTGCTGGACACTGCATATCTCATTATGCTGACTAGAGTATGTCTCTGTGTGCACCTCTTAGATCTTTGTGATTGGCAGTATGCCTATGTGCTGGGCAGTGTATGTCTCTGTGTGCTAGACAGTGTACCGCTCCTGTGCTTCTGTGTGCTGGGCAGTGTATGTCTCTGTGTGCTAGACAGTGTACTGCTCCTGTGCTTCTGTGTGCTAGGCATTGTATGCCTCTGTGTGCTGGGCAGTGTACCGCTCCTGTGCTTCTGTGTGCTAGGCATTGTATGCCTCTGTGTGCTGGGCAGTGTATGTCTCTGTGTGCTGGGCAGTGTACCGCTCCTGTGCTTCTGTGTGCTGGGCATTGTATACCTCTGTGTGCTGGGCAGTGTATGTCTCTGTGTGCTGGGCAGTGTACCGCTCCTGTGCTTCTGTGTGCTGGGCATTGTATGCCTCTGTGTGCTGGGCAGTGTATGTCTCTGTGTGCTGGGCAGTGTACCACTCCTGTGCTTCTGTGTGCTGGGCAGTGTATGTCTCTGTGTGCTAGACAGTGTACCGCTCCTGTGCTTCTGTGTGCTGGGCAGTGTATTTCTCTGTGTGCTGGGCAGTGTACCGCTCCTGTGCTTCTGTGTGCTAGGCATTGTATGCCTCTGTGTGCTGGGCAGTGTATGTCTCTGTGTGCTGGGCAGTGTACCGCTCCTGTGCTTCTGTGTGCTGGGCATTGTATACCTCTGTGTGCTGGGCAGTGTATGTCTCTGTGTGCTGGGCAGTGTACCGCTCCTGTGCTTCTGTGTGCTGGGCATTGTATGCCTCTGTGTGCTGGGCAGTGTATGTCTCTGTGTGCTGGGCAGTGTACCACTCCTGTGCTTCTGTGTGCTGGGCAGTGTATGCCTCTGTGTGCTGGGCAGTGTATGTCTCATTATGCTGACTAGAGTATGTCTCTGTGTGCACCTCTTAGATCTTTGTGCTGGGCAGCAATGTGCCTATGTGCTGAGCAGTGTGCTAGACAGTGTGATGTGTGTTAGACAGTGTACCGCTCCTTTGCTTCTGTGTGCTGGGCATTGTATGCCTCTGTGTGCTGGGCAGTGTATGTCTCTGTGTACTGGGCAGTGTACCGCTCCTGTGCTTCTGTGTGCTGGGCATTGTATACCTCTGTGTGCTGGGCAGTGTATGTCTCTGTGTGCTGGGCAGTGTACCGCTCCTGTGCTTCTGTGTGATGGGCAGTGTATGCCTATATGTGCTGGGCACTGCATATCTCATTATGCTGACTAGAGTATGTCTCTGTGTGCACCTCTTAGATCTTTGTGCTGGGCAGCAATGTGCCTATGTGCTGAGCAGTGTGCTAGACAGTGTGATGTGTGTTAGACAGTGTACCGCTCCTTTGCTTCTGTGTGCTGGGCATTGTATGCCTCTGTGTGCTGGGCAGTGTATGTCTCTGTGTGCTGGGCAGTGTACTGCTCCTGTGCTTCTGTGTGCTGGGCAGCGTATGTCTCTGTGTGTTGGGCAGCCGTTGTCACTATGTGCTGGGCAGTGTCTGTGTGCTGGGCAGCGTATGTCTCTGTGTGCTTGACAGTGTACCGCTCCTTTGCTTCTGTGTGCTGGGAATTGTATGCCTCTGTGTGCTGGGCAGTGTATGTCTCTGTGTGCTGGGCAGTGTATGTCACTGTGTGCTAGACAGTGTACCGCTCCTTTGCTTCTGTGTGCTGGGAATTGTATGCCTCTGTGTGCTGGCCAGTGTATACCTCTGTGTGCTGGGCAGTGTATGTCTCTGTGTGCTGGGCAGTGTACCGCTCCTGTGCTTCTGTGTGCTGGGCAGCATATGTCTCTGTGTGTTGGGCAGCCCATGTCACTATGTGCTGGGCAGTGTCTGTGTGCTGGGCAGCGTATGTCTCTGTGTGCTAGACAGTGTGCTGCTCCTGTGCTTCTGTGTGCTGGGCAGTGTATGCCTATGTGTGCTGGGCAGTGTGTGTTTCTGTGTGCTAGACAGTGTACCGCTCCTTTGCTTCTGTGTGCTGGGCATTGTATGCCTCTGTGTGCTGGGCAGTGTATGTCTCTGTGTGCTGGGCAGTGTACCGCTCCTGTGCTTCTGTGTGCTGGGCAGTGTATGCCTCTGTGTGCTGGGCAGTGTATGCCTGTGTTCTTGGCACTGTACCTCATGTGTGGCATTGAGTGTATGTTTCTGGGCAGCGCACGTCTCTGTGTGCTGGATAATGTATTTCTCTGTGTGCTGGCCCAAGCCCAGAAGACTGCAGCCCAACTTCCAGAACAGGTAAACTCAATACCAAGCTCTCCCCTCCCACACATTCTCAATTATACACAGTAGATATTATTGAGATTTCTTTCCTTTTATGCAACATATTTTTCAGTTACGTTTTTGGTTTCTTAAATACATGGATCTCTGGAAATGCTCTGGTTTTACCAGGCACCCTTAGTGGGAGCCGCTAAGGGGCCAGGGAGCTAATAACGTGCCCGTTATTAGCTACCTCCCCATTCCCATTGAGCCCTATGGGGGCTCGAATGGGAATGGGGATTTTGAATGAGGAATTACCGAGTCCTCCAAGGTTGGAATGACCAGGTAATTCCTCATTCAAGGGACCCGGTATGCGGTATGGGGGTAGCCATGGCGCTAATAGCACCATGGCTACCTCCATACTCATAATGAGGCCCATAGTCACATTATTTCACTAGGATGATATAATTGCTGAAATGGGAAAGCTGGGGCGTGAGCCCAGGGTTCATTGTGTTGCAGTTTGTAATTTGACATCAGGCTAGATCTCCTCCCATCCCAACCCCTGATAGAGCAGAGCCACTGATGAACCAGCGGGGTCTGGGTTTCCTCCCATAGTCAAACATGGCATGGCAGAAGACCCATACCTGGCTTCCTGCCTCCCATGCCCACAACCCAACACCCATACCTGCACCCTGTGTGCCCACTCCCCACAACACAAGACCCTCTCTTGTCATTCTGCCTCCTTGCAAGTAGGCTTAACATACATTGTTAAAATAATGATTATTTATAGAGCAACACTATAGAGTATGAACCCATATGAGCGAGGCTTTCTCTACAGATAGGTAAGGTAAATAAGGCACAGTGATGAGAAGAGATGTGCTCAGGGTCACACAATGTATAAAGTGTGGAAGGTGTGACGAATACCTGAATATTACATCTTTCCAGGTGTGTTTTTCGACTGCTTCCAAAAGTAAGTACCACAAAGAGTTCAACTGCCATTTCTATAACCACTATATAAGTAACACCCATGGGTGCTATGGACACTCCGGTGATCAGGACATTCACCCGGACACGGGGGAAGCGTTCGTATAGAATGAACCCGAGGACACACTCTAATAAGGTCTGGACCCTTACTTCCCTGGCAAGGGTCGTGCTAAGCTGCTGTGGATTGCACCAGACCAGTGGTGTGTGGCGAGCAGTGGTGCCAACATTACCATCCAGGGGCACAGAATCTGTGGTTTAAATGCGAGCATTGCCACTGGGGCACAGCCTCCTCTCCCTCTCCCTCACTGTGGAGTCCCATGTGTGGAGGCCACGCAGCCACACTGCTGACATGAAGACCACTGCCTCCCCACTCACACAGCAGCATTCGGTTCCCTTGTGGCAGGCGAAATGATTCCCAAGGATTTCTTCTTTTCCATCTTTTTGTTTACATTTTGGAGCTCTGGTCGATGGGGTTATTTCCCCCTTGCCAGTGCCTCTGTGTGCTAGGGAATGTAAGTTTCCGGACAGTACACATCTGTGTGCTAAGCAGTGTATGTCTCTGTGTGATGTCGTGCTGGGCAGTGTATCTTGCCCAGTGTATGTGTCTGTGTGTCGTTCTGGGTTGGGGCAGTGCACCTCTTCATGCCTGGGCACTGCACAGTGTATGTCTGTGCGCTGGACTCTGTACAGGTATGCGTGCCATGGGCTGTATGTTTCTGCGTGTGCGGCCAGGCAGTGTATCTCTCACCGTCCTTGGAAGTATATGACAAAGTGCCTCTATTTTCCTAAGTCACACTGGAGGCACATTTCGCGGGTTGCTGGTTTAATTTCCCATGGCGGTCACTAGTTCTGTGTTTGGGGGTGACAGCCCATTCTCCCTCCCTCTCTCCCTCCCGCTCTATGCCCTGGTCCCGCCTGCCTTCCCGCCCTATCCTCCCCGCCCCCCACGACCCCGTTTCCTTCTCTCCTCTCGCACCTCTTCCCCCCACATCTTCCCTCAATTTCTGGCGCCTTTTTACTGACCCGTTCCTTCTCTCCCGCCTCTCTGTCTCAACCACCCCCCCCCTATGCCATCGTCTCTCTTACTCCATTTCCCACTCCACATCCCCAGCTCAGTCCCCCTTCCACCCTAGTCGCTGCATGCCCCCCTTAACCTTCTTAGCCCGTCTTGCCCGTTCCCACAGATCGCCCCCCACCCCACAAACACTGTGTCAAGTAAACTACAACACTTTAATTCCTGTCGCAATTAATTACGTATTACTTGGCGAATGACCAATCCACTCGCAGGACTAGGCTATCGCTCCCCTGCCTCGCGACACTTCTGCAAATACAGGTCTTCCCACGTGCATGTTCTCATGTACATGGACACACGTTATTACCAGATGCATAGACAAACGCTCCCACATTTAGCAACGGTGCAGGATAGCAACACGCTCACACACAGACCCATGCTCCCTACATACATGGGCACACTCTCCCAGCTACACACACTCACACTCCAATAGACACACACTCCCACAGACAAAGACACACACTCCCACAGACATAGACACACACTCCCAAGCACACTCTCTCCCAGATACATAGACCACACTCAGGCGCCCTTTCCCACGAGCATAGACAAACAAGGACATACAGTCCCACAGACATAAGCACACTCTCTCCCCGATACATAGACCACACTCAGGCACCCTTGCCCACGGGCATAGAGTCCCACAGGCATGAGCACACTCTCTCCCAGATACATAGACCACACTCAGGCACACTTTCCCACAGACATAAACACACAAGGACATAGAGTCCCACAGACATCAGCACACTCTCTCCCAGATAGACCACACTCAGGCACCCTTTCCCACGGGCATAGAGTCCCACAGGTATGAGCAAACTCTCTCCCAGATACATAGACCACACTCAGGCACCCTTTCCCACGGGCATAGAGTTCCACAGGCATGAGCACACTCTCTCCCAGATACATAGACCACACTCAGGCACCCTTGCCCACGGGCATAGAGTCCCACAGGCATGAGCACACTCTCTCCCAGATACATAGACCACACTCAGGCACCCTTGCCCACGGGCATAGAGTCCCACAGGCATGAGCACACTCTCTCCCAGATACATAGACCACACTCAGGCACCCTTTCCCACGGGCATAGAGTCCCACAGGCATGAGCACACTCTCTCCCAGATACATAGACCACACTCAGGCACCCTTGCCCACGGGCATAGAGTCCCACAGGCATGAGCACACTCTCTCCCAGATACATAGACCACACTCAGGCACCCTTGCCCACGGGCATAGAGTCCCACAGGCATGAGCACACTCTCTCCCAGATACATAGACCACACTCAGGCACCCTTGCCCACGGGCATAGAGTCCCACAGGCATGAGCACACTCTCTCCCAGATACACAGACCACACTCAGGCACCCTTTCCCACGGACATACAGTCCCACAGGCATGAGCACACTCTCTCCCAGATACACAGACCACACTCAGGCACCCTTGCCCACGGGCATAGAGTCCCACAGACATAAGCACACTCTCTCCCAGATACACAGACCACACTCTGGCACCCTTGCCCAGGGGCATAGAGTCCCACAGACATCAGCACACTCTCTCCCAGATACATAGACCACACTGGGGGAGAGGGTTCTGATCCCTGCATTTATTTTCAGTAGGCTTGCCTGGCAGGGGACAGTGCCTCGCCTCTTCAGCCTTGATGGTGGTGCTGCCTCTCGCCAGCTGGGGAGGGGCAGCGTCACCATTAAGGCTGAAAGGGTGAAGCCGCTGGAAGCGGAGGCTTTTTTTCTTAAAGACTGAAACTCCGGCGAATGCGCGCGATCTTCAGGATTTAGAAAACAAGGCCCCTGCTTCCAACAACCTCACATTTCTCTCCATAATGGTGGCGCCGGCACATGGGCATCTCTAGCTGAAGGGATGCCTCGCAGGTGCAGCGCCACCATTATGGCTGAAAGGCATTTTTTTCTGAAGCCTGAAGCTCTTGCACACGAGCGAGAGCTTCAGGCTTCAGAAAAAAAACCCTTGTCATGTAGTGGCCAGGGCTGCCAGGGGAGATTAGTGAGCCCCAGCAGAGCCTGCCTCAAAACGAGATTTCGGAGCCTGCTATTGCTCAGTCCCGACTGGCCCTGGCCCACTTAAAGCGCTAGGTGCACCCTTCGGCAGACTTATACTCCCTCAGTCAGACATACACTACCACATACATACACTGCCTCAGACATAGACACACACTTCCAAGGACATACAATCTCACAGACATAGATTCACTGTTCCACGGACATAAGCACACTCTCTCCCAGACATAGACACACGCTCTCCCAGATACATAAACCACACTCAGGCACACTTTCCCACAGACAAAGACACACAAGGATATACAATCCCACAGACATAGGACCTCATTAGGCGTTCCCCGTTTCCGGAAAGAATGCCAGTAATTCCGGCACCAGCATTTTTTCTTAGACCAGGGAAACACGGGTTTCCAGTGGGGGCCACGGATCAACCGGCAGGCCTGACCTGCTGGTAGATCAGACCCCTACTGGCAAATAACTGCCTGAATCACCGGCACTGGTAATACCGGTGCTGGTGATTCAGGCAATCCTATCCCATGCACTCCTACGGGACTTCATGGAATGGGAACTTACCGGAGTCTCCGCTGCCCGTAATATCCCGGTAATGCCAGGATATCGGGACAGCGGAAACAGTAATGCAGTTTTCCCAGTATCCTGGTGGAATTATTGGCGGGATATCGGGAAAACTGTAATGAGGGCCTATTATACACACTGTTCCAAAGACATAATCACACTCTCTCCTGGATATCGGTGCACTCTTCTGCAGACATACACTCCCACAGTCGGACATACACTACCACGTACATACATTGCCGCAGACAAAGGGGGTCATTACGAGTAAGCCAGTTCAGGAAAAATGCTGGTACTACCATCTCTGGCATTTTTTACGGACCGGCTTACTCCGAGTTTGCAGACAGGGCCAGTGAACTGCCAGCAAGCCACGCTGCCGGGACTCCAGGCCGCGACCGGCAGAGAAATCACGGAAGCACCGGCACCGTTAACAACAGTGAGGGTGCTTCAGTAGTTCCCGGGGATGAGGAGGGGGGGTAGTGAGATTCTTTGATACCCACGGACAAGGCCCTCTTTCACTAGCCAACAAAATGTGTACAGTACAGGCTAAATCTTCAGCACTGTATGGGGCAGAAATTTGGGGCCGGGCGGATTGCACTAAACTGGGACAGGAGAAACGGCTTTTCCTAAAGAAACTTTTGGGGCTCCCCAAATCAACCAAAAACTTGAATATAGATAAGAGTTATGATTTTACTCTAATGCGCCATCCTTATATGTTACATTTGTTTCGGTGAGTATCTTAATGAAATGAAAATGAAAAGCAAAATTCCACAAATTATTGATTTCAAATGCTCAATTCTGTCATTCCATGGTTCCATTTATTGTAGACTTCACATGTTTAACATCACATGCGAACATATCCATTGAATTTGTTTTTCAATTTCCCATATTATATTTTACAATTCTCAATTACTCTCTACACGTGTTTCCCCATCGTTCTTTGCAATGGTTCTTCAGGAGAGTTTATCACAATCTTGATAACCAAAAAAACGTTTTCTTTTCAAATACCCTTTGTTTTGAGGTTACTTTCACTTCAATCCTTATTTGTAATTATGTACACGTGTTTCCCCATCGCTCTTTGCCCGAGTATACCAATATATCTGGGACTGCGCATTTTTCTGGCTGAGGCTTTGGTCAGTCCCTGAGTTGCAGATATATCAAGAAGCTGTATTGCACATATTGGAGGCAGAAGGTGGGAGATTGCTGCCGAGGTTCCGGCAGGGTGGCCGCATCAAAGCTAAGATCTCTTCTCAGTCACTTATTGAGGCTGAATTAGTCGATGTGTGTGAAATGGGTCCCGGATGGTAATGCAACTGGCCCTGTGTGTGGATTGGTAGAGGAATCGATGCACCATTTTCTTTTTTTCTCTGAGGCTTACCGAGCTTCACGTCGTAAGTTCCTAATTCTTCTATGTAATACATATGGCATACGGTCCATGGGTGTAGCGCTTCGAAGAAATTAAAGTGGTGTATTGCATGGCAAGCTATCTTTCCCGGGCCTGGCGGGTAAGGGCAACATTATAAAGGAGGGAAGTGTGGAGTACATACAATTCTATAGTATATTAGCAAAACCAAGTGGAGTAATTATATGGTTTTAGTTGGCACCCCTCTTATAACCAAGATTTTAATAATGAACGTTTGTTTTTATAATTTTTAAATTGACATTTACGAATTGATGTGATTATGTGGTATTTTGTATGGTCAAATCTTAACATATGTGCCTTTGGCAGGATGATATTTTGTCCAATAAAAGCCTTCTGAGTAGTTCCCATCCCATGGAGTCCTAGCGGACTCCATGGGATGGGAACTTAGCTCTGTTGGCGGTGCCCGTAATATCCAGGTAACACCGGGATATCGGGCACCTATAACGGTAAGGCGAGTCTGCCGGTAACCCGCCGGTGCTACTCAGAGATTTTTAGATTCAACACTACAAGATGAGGTGTTGTCATTTTCCTACCTGCTGCCAGATGATCATTATTTGTGCACTTTTATTTTTATATCAACCTAAATAACTCTAGCGCAGACATCCCCCCGGTTCCAGTGACATTTTCAATTAATAATGCATTATTTTACATCCTCCCCTCCAATTTATTTCTCTCATGTTGCATTTGAGTGGCTTATTTAACAATTCACTACATACAAGTCCAACACTTGTTCTCTCTTCCCCATCTGAGGTCAATCCGGTGTGACTTGGGCTGGCGGAGATTCTTTGTCAAACTCTCCTTTTGTGTCCCCGAGCACTCGATTCTGCACACAGCCAACTCCTGGTTCTGACACCTGCGCCAGCGGGCTCGACTTGACGAGAAACCCAACCAGCTCCTAGCAGGAGGGAATCCTATATGATTATCTGGTTAGTAAACCCCATTACTCCTAGAAACTCTTGAGTGGATCGCAAAGGCCAGCACGCATCCGCAATATGACTTAATGTAATATCCCACCACACTAGTAACTGCCCCCATGAAAGTTCTGCCAGACAATAAGGGAAGCTCTCCTCCCTTCTATTGATTACATTTTCTTCTGGTCAAAACACTGAAAGCTATACATAGCTATAAATTCATCCCAACAGTCACTAACACTCACCCATATGCTTTCATTTCCCTTCATCTTGTGAGTGAACTATGTACGCTTTTGTTTCCCTGACTTTTCCCACTCCTATACTTGTCCTGTCAACTTATGTATGTAATTCATGTAACTAAATAAAGTAACTAGTAATGCCTTACCCTCATCAACCGCTCTTTCACCTCCTTGTCCATTACTGCAGCAAATTCCCACTCCCAGGGCCCGGATCAAGACCAGCTCGTCGCCAGTTGTTAGGTATAAGAGCAGGGAGGAAGCCCACTGGCTCCCACCACCCCGGCTACATGCTTTCCAACTGCCTTTAGGTGGAACACTCACAGGAGACAACATTCCACCTCACCCAACATTCCACCCATGACATCACTCAGTCACTGACATCATTCACTCTGCAAACACTCAGGTTCAGTCATCACATACTCAAATCCAGTCATAACAGGTGCGCACCCAAGAACCACCCCCACCTCTGCCCCTTTGGATCCCCTTCAACCTAATCTGCTAGCCAACAGACCATAAGACCCCCCCGATCATGCGCCTCCGACAATAACCACAGACCACTAAAACCACAAAGCAACCAGAAAAAACGAACAACCCCCCCAAAACAATGAAAATCAGAAAAGAGTTGCACGTGGGCGACAGCCTCTGTGACCTAAACACAATCACACAAACTTCATAAACTAGAAAACTTCAAAGTAACAGAATAAGCCACGATACAGAATGGGATGATGCGAGAGAAAACTGGGAGAAAGAATAAACCAAATGGAAACACAACACACCAACACGCCAACAAACACAGACACAGTAACGGAACACACACACATAAGTGTAACAGAAAATAGAACAAACTCTAAAACAAGACAAAAGTCTTTATACTTAACAACATACCTCGCGGCCAACCGCCCACCAGAGCAACTTACGACCACCAGCAATGCGAGACAATCCAGCAAGACACCAGGACCGCACAGGAAAAGAGCAGAAACATTTGCACGGAGGAAGAGGGAAAACAACGCAGCTCGTTACTCGGTATATCACCAAAACCCTAGGAGATCAACAGCAGTAGCAAGGAGTTACAGAAGAGGAACCAGAAGAAGAAGTCAGGAAACCAATACGAAATCTAGCCAATCTATTCAATGACGAAACAGACCGACCCTACTGAACACACCCACATACTAAGCGTAACGAGAAAACTCGCCAACAAGATCACTCTAAGACGAAAAACAGAACAAAACAAGGCGCTATAAAGAAATAAAATACCCTGCAATCTAATCAACCCAAGATCAATGTCAAAACACGCTAAAGAGATCTACAATCTACTCTACGACAGTGGAATTGACATTTAATTCATCACAAAAACATGGTTTGATGATAACTACAAAGTTACACTGCAGAACAGTCTACCCAATAACTTCAAATGCACACAGGTAAACAGAAAAGGAAGAAGAGAAGGAGGACTTTGTGAGAAAAAAGAGGGTGTCCCACCCTCTAGGCCCGAGGGATCTCTCCCTCAGGTGGCCAGGGCATTTGCATCCAGACCCTGCGAGTGGACCAGTGCAGGAGGATCACCTGTGTGAGAGGTCTTTAGGGAGTGGTGGTGAGGCAGCCGATGGTGAGACGCAGTATTCCCCCCTCTTTTGTTTATCTAACCCATCCTACTTTTTATGCTTCTCCAAGGTCCCAACTCCCCCCCATTTTACCCAAACACTGGGGTGAGGAAGAGGGTGACTGAGAATAACAACACTAACTTTCACACATCTTATTGGACATGTCCTGCTAATCGGGTCAGGCAAAGTCAGGCACTTGACTTTACGTGCATACACCTGATACCAATTAGCTCTCCTCACACAGATAAAAGGCAGAACCTAGAGACACACCCTGAGCAAGGCAGAACACAAGTACGAGCAGAACCTCCAGGGCAAACGAAAACCTAATGGAGCAGAGCGACGGACCAAAGGACGAGAGCAGCGGGTCGAAAACCCCAAGAGTTCCCTATTGGAGGTTGCTGCCTCCGACAGGCCACGAAAAACATGTGGAGAAGGCCAGATCCCACACCAGAAGGCTGAATTGTGTTTCAAGGATGCCTGTGACCCACCCGGGTGAACGGCAGAGTTGGGGAGGCGAGGCCAAGCCTGTGGTACTAACCTTGACTCGTGAATTAGAAATCGTAAAACCAAGAAAGAAACACACACAGTCAGTGAGTTGGGAAGCAACCTGAGACACCAGTGTGTGTTAAAGTTTGAAGTAGCAACATTATATTGCAAGTGAAGGCTCCACGCGTGTGGATGAGACGCAAAGAAAGGCAGACCTGTGAATGAACTTAGATGTAAGGACAGCTGTGAAATCAGCGATACTAAGTAAACGGAGTGGTCCGGCGAAAGGACGTAGCCCACTCAAAAGTGTTTGTGAAAGGTGCATTGTTTGAAACGATAAAGCAAATAAATGGCAAAAGTGTAGTAAGCTTAATTAACTCCTAGAGAAGGAGAGAGTGAAAGTTAAACCTTGAATGTTGAGTTGAAGTGGTCCTGCGGTGGTCTGTAAAGAAAGCCACGCACGCTCGAAAGTCTTCAACATCTGAAAGCAGTTTGAGCCTGACTGAGAGAGACCCGAAGTGTAATAAGCTTGGGAAGGGAGTCCCCCTTGCAAGTTTTGTTGAACCCGACAGAGAGGGACCTACCTGAACTTTGTTGTGAAAGGTCTGAGCCCGACAGAGGGGACCCACGTGAACTTTGTTGTGAGAGGTCTGAACCCGACAGAGGGAGACCTACGTGAACATTTTGTTGAAACATTATTTGGAACTCAGGAAAGAGAGGCTTTAACGTGGAAGGCCAGACGTGCCTCAATCCACGTTTTGGAACTGTTTATAGTGTTGAAGACCAAGCCAGAGTGTGTCATCCTGCCTACAGAGACCGCCTTACTGCGTGTGGTCTAACGTGGGGAGCCGAGCTGGTTCAACCAAATTTATTTGTTTGAACACTGATTTTTCCCTTGCATACATTTCTTCTTTATACACTTTTTGTACAAGAGATAGGGCAGGCATTAGGTTTTGTTAGCATAGGCCATTTTGATTTGACAGACTCTGATTGGACTGTTTTGTTTATCGTTTGATGGTCGAGACTGCCCCTATCTTATAGGGCAAAGTAGGAGTTTTTTCAACCCCAGAATCTTCAATAAAGGTTTTTACAAATTGTACCTATTGTGTCAGTGTCATAGTTGTGATTCCATGCCTCCCCTTCAACTTGCAGTAGCCTACAAAGAACACCTGCAAATAAAAACAGCTAACCTGCTGAACACCAGAAACACATCGGGGACTTCAACATATGGTTTGAAGAAGAGAATGCTAACTCACAAAAATCACAAATTAAGCAGCTTGAAACAATCAAACTACAACAGATGGTGAAAGGAGTGACACGCACAGCAGGACACACTCTTGAAGCAATTTTTTCACCAACAAAAAACAGATCTCAACTGCACCACCAATACAAATACTTTGGAGCCACCACCTCATCATACCGTTCGTGATCCAACTCCCATCCAAAGCACCCAAACAGCCCCAAAAATTCCCCTCGATCTGGAAAAGAAACGAATTGGAAAAAGCCATCCAGCACAACACTTGATGGAACTTACCAAGAAGAAAAAGCAGACCTAATTCAATGGATTGCCGAAACAATGGACAGCATCTCCTTGGAAACACCCTTCATCCCATCATGAAAGAAAGCAGCGGCAAGATTGCTTGCGCCTCACCTCAAAACAATGAAAAAAACAAACCGGAAATGAATTAGAATGGAAGATTAATTACGACCAAGCCAAAAGAATAAACTATCAAAAACAAATCCGAGCATACAGAAAAGAAACTCTCAAAGCAAAAAACAAATACTGCAACGAACGAATCACAAAAGCTACCAACACCCAGAAAGAACAATTCTACATCGTAAATGAGATTAGAAATCCCCCTTGATGCAACAACACACTGGTACCTTCACAAAAACAATGTGATGATCTTGAAGACCACTTCAAAATAAAATCCCAGACATACATTGGATCATACATTGTAGACCAATCAACCAGACCGTGCACCCTCCTCTACCAAGCCTGGAACCGCAAAACAAACTGCAAAGCTTCGCCCAAATGTCAAAAGAGAAATTCCTCAAACTGGTCAAACAAAGCAATAAATCAGGCTCCCCAACGGACACCTGCCCACCTGACATCTATACATCGATCCTTACACAGTGCAAACAGTCGGAATGCCACATAAATCTATTAAACCTATCACTCTCAACAGGGAGAGTATCGCAGGATTTCAAATCTGCGTACATGAAACCACTCCTCAAGGACACAATGGACGATGTGGAAGACCTGTGATTGTGTTGTGCCCTATGGTCACGCACTGACCACTGTATACTTGCATTGTGCCTAGCTGCCACCTTAACCAGCTTGTTGTCTGCTCTATTTACCAGTGACTTTGCCAGTTTACACACAACTCGAATCTAGCCACTGTACTCACGCCCTTCCATTGCCTCGAACTATGCCAGCCTGGCTCATCCTCATCATGTTCCCCTTCTATGTCATGCCCAATCACACGCCTTGTAGTAGAAGCAGCTACATCCCATTTAGCAATGGTCTAGCCAAGCTTGGCTGCCTTAGACATCACCCCATAACCTGCCCCACACCCTTCCTGCCCACCCTGCCTCCCTTCCCCCACAGTGCCCCCATAGACCATACTGCTAAAATCGGCGTCACTCCAGATCACCCTCCACTTAACTGCGTTGACCTTGCCAAAGATGCCCACTGTGACACTAACCAAAACTCACCCAAAATAACAGAATATCGCCCTACAGCCTACCCCAACATCACCACCCGCAACAACAGGCTAGGCTGCAGACTTCTCACCTTACCGAGTAAAATATTAACTACGCCCACAACTAAAGACACCAACAAAAATACCCATGCAAGCACCGGTTCACTAAAAGGAGCTTTACTCAACGTCAGATCCCTTGTTGCTCACCCTACTGAAATCGCTGACCTTATCCACTCAGAAGACCTGGACTTCCTTGCCACCACAGAAACCTGGCTTCATGCAGCAGCAGGTCCCTACCTAACCCTTGCGGTTCCCGACAACAACTCCATCCTTAGGGCCGACAGACCCAATGATCGTGGAGGAGGGGTAGCTCTCATATTCAAATCCTCGCTTGATATTAGATCTGTCACCGTCCCCATACTAAATTCATGTGAACACCTCTCCATTAAAATACAAACTTCACCTAAGACCACTATCACCCTGGAACTAATATACAGACCCCCTGGCCCAACAGGGACCTTTGAGGAAGATATAACCTCCCTTATAGCAGAGAAATCTAAACCTCTCTCACAGAATATTATCCTAGGTGACTTTAACCTGGGTTACAATGATCCTCACGATACCCCTGCATCTTCCCTTGCTAATGCCCTCTGCGAACACAACTACACTCAACTCATCACCTTACCTACGCATCAGAAGGGCAGAACCTTAGACTGGCTCGCTGCCTACAGCTGCAACATCACCTGTAAGGACCCCCAACCCCTCATAGGGACTGACCATCTCCTACTCTCATTTGACATTAGCACCAAGAACCCGAACCACATACAGTGCCCCCCGGCACCAGCATGTCTGACTAGAAATAAGTGTAACATTACTGTAGAAACCCTCATTCCACTGGTTCTACCTACCCTTAACACGATCCCTGACCCCAACGTACTTGTAGACACCTACAATGACGCCATGACCAAAGCCATTGACATCAATGCCCCCTTGAAATTACGCAAAAGCAAACCCAGAGCCCATCTCAACTCCTGGTACACAACGGAACTTAAAATACTAAGAAATAAGAAAACTAAAATGGAAACCCTTTGGAAAACGAATCCATCTGAGGAACACAAAATTAATCTCACCAATGCATTCTCCCTCTATAAAAAAGAAATAATTTGCACCAAAAAGGAAGCCTATAATGTAAGAATTAACAATGCTAGCTCTAATACTAAAGAATTATTTACTATCTTGAAGGAGCTAGAAAACCCCAATCCACCTATGGACATGTCCGTGAAGGATCAATTATGGTGCACCAGCATCCAAAACGCCCTCGCGAATAAAATCACCGGCCTGCAAACGAAAATTGAAAGTAAAAGACTACAACTTTCCAACAGTAACCTACCCACCCCTAGTTCACCTACTACGTCCAATACCAACTGTAGCTTCACCTTCAAAAAGGTAACCCCACTAGAAGTGCAAACAATTATAACCTCTCTCAAACCGTCAAACTGTAAAGGGGACAGCTGTCCCGCACAGATTATAAAAGATGCCGCAAGAGACCTCTCCCCATTTATTTCTAAACTTATAAATGTATCATTCTCTACTAACTCAGTACCTAACAATTTGAAACAGTCATGGGTCCTCCCTCTTCTAAAAAAACAGACCCTGGACCCAGCCATTCCTACTAATTATAGGCCTATCACCACCGTTCCCTTCCTACTAAAAATCCTGGATAGAGTTGCTTACTTGCAAATCCAAAATTATCTAGAATCCAGCCAATTACTGGGACTGCGTCAATCTGGCTTTCGACCTCAGCATGGAACAGAAACTGCCCTTGTTGATCTCAAAAGTCAGATCGACGTCATTAAAGACAAGGGCAAGGCTGCTATCCTACTCCTCCTAGACCTCTCGACAGCTTTCGACTTGGTCGACCATAAACTACTCTGTAACCACCTCTCCTCTGCTGCTCATTTCTCCCCTTCTGCTGTCACATGGATACAGTCCTTCCTGGCCAACAGAACCATGAGGGTCTTTTCCCCTGTGACAGCAGCAGACCCCATCCCCATTACTTGTTGTGTCCCACAAGGCTCATGCGTTTCCCCCACACTTTATAATATTTTTACAAAGCCTCTCTTTGATAAATTGGATCGTCTGGGTGTCACCTGTACAAACTATGCGGATGACACCCAGATACTCCTCACCATATCTGGCAATTACAATACTGATGTCACCAGGATCAATGAAATGTTCTCTGTCATTCAGGCATGGATGGCCACACATGGCCTCTGCCTGAATGACGAGAAGACCGAACTGCTTATTGTTGGTTCAACTAACAACCTACAAAAACTGAGCCCCAACTACTCTAAAATCATCATCGATGGCAACACCATCCCTGTGGCCAAAAACGTGAAAACTCTAGGCTTCTATCTTGATGCCAATATCAATCTCATCAAGCAAGTCAATTCTACCGCTTCCTCCACCGCCTACACAGGAAAACTAATTCGGGCCTGCAGACCTTTTCTCTCTACTAATAGTTGCCTTACTCTAGCGAGAGCCCTCATACAGTCCAAGCTAGACTACTGCAACAGCCTCTACCTAGGTGCCAACCAAGCCATAATTAGTAAACTCCAAGTCATTCAAAATAATGCGCTACGAGTAGCACTAAATATTCCTAGGCGAGAGCATATCTCCAACACTAGAATCACATGCAAATGGCTTACCATCCAACAAAAAATGGACCTAAAAACTCTTTGCTTCACATACAAAGCTCTCAACCACTTAGCCCCCCCCCTACCTTACTAATAAATTCACCTGGAAGCAGTCCAGCAGAATTACTATATCTTCCAACACCCTATGGCTCATGGTGCCCAGCTTTATCTCTAAAAGAGCCGGAGGCTCTAGCTTCACTGTCCTCGCCTCCCAACGTTGGAACTCCCTGCCACTAAACATTAAGTCGGCCAATTCCTTCCAGTCCTTCAGGAAACTTGCCATTGGGTGGCTATTGGCACAAAGTCAATTAGCATGTTAGACACATTTACTATCTGTATATACTGTACATGTACCAGATATGTCTCTTATTGGCCATTGCCTGTACTCTCTGTATATAACCTTTGCTAAAAAGTATCACTGTTAATGACCATGTATTGTGCTTTGTAACATGTACCAGTGCCCATTTACCCCCGGGTCCGGAGCGCTTTATAAATAAATAAACAAAGAAACCTCTCTAACTACAGACCAATATCAAACATCTTGAGATCAATGTCTACGAACAAACACTGGAACACGTAGAAAACCACCAACCATTGGACCAAGCACAAGTCGGCTTCAGGCCCATGAGAGGAACAGAAACAGTATTTCTCTCTATTTGGGACGACCTAAAGACCACCGCAGGCCTTTGGGACGACCTAAAGACCACTGCAGACTCCAACACAAACTTGGCACTGATACTACTTGACCTCTCCGCAGCGTTCGACACAATCAGCCACAACATCCTCACCAAGAGACTGGAATAAATAGGGATCACTGACACAGCGCTTCTTTGGATTAAATCCTTCATGTCTGAAAAAACAGAAAACTTATGGATAAAATCATTCAAATTCGCACCGCTGGATTCCACCTGTGGAGTACCACAAGGATCCTCCCCATCCCCACTCCTCTTCAACAGCTACATGACTCCACTAATCAGCCTCATTAAAAGGCACAGCTTCACTTGCTACAACTACGCAGATGACACCCAAATCATCTACAAAATCGAAGATGTACAAGAGGAGAACTCAACGCTAATAAGCTGTCTCAAAGAACTCTATGAATGGATGAACACTAACAGCCTCAAAGTCAACCCAGGCAAGATGGAAATCATGATTATAACCAAAAACCAAGGAAGCAACCAGTACATCCTGTGCACCACAGAACTAGGAACAGCACCCACACCATCCAAAATTGTCAAAAACCATGGGATCCTAATGGACAACGAGCTAACATTAGAACAGCAAGTAAACGCGATAATCAAGAAAATGTTTCTTCCACCTACACACAATCAAAAAGATTCTACCATTCCTCTCCTTCACGCACAAAACACTAGCCATCATCTCCCTCATCTCATCATGTCCAGGATAGACTATGCCAACAGCCTATACCTTGGAATGCTGGATTAATTACTGAAGAAACTGCAATGTATGCCAGACCTCTCCTCAAACTGTCACAAAGGGACCACATCATTCCAGCGCTAAAGATGCTGTATTGGCTGCCAATCAAAAAACGAATTACCTTCAAAACAATGTGCATAACACACAGAGCAGTCCACGGACAAGGACCATAATTCATACAAAACAAAAGCATCATTTACCAGCCAATCAGAACACTCAGATCCAATGACGACATCTGCCTAGAACCTAAACCATACAAGAGGAAAAAACTCTGTGGTTCAGCTTTCTCCTGCCTAGCTGCTAAACTTTGGAACTCCTGCCCAGAGAAATACGAACCATGAAGGGCCATCTAAAATTCAGAAAACTTCTAAAAAGCTGGCTCTTCAACTCAGAACAGGACGAAAACGAAAGAGCAACACCCACACCCCATGGTAGGAACACACAACTGGAAAAGACAGTGGACTAGGACAGACCACAGCGAAGTGCAGGAAAGTAGAGAGGCCTCTGAATGGGAGGGAGACCCAGGCGCAACGGTTCCAATATAGGGGCCCTACCAGAAACAAAGGTGAGAGATGGGTACGACCCAATCGAACTACAGATAGCAGGCCTTCAAACTAAAGGGGAGAGAATGGTGACCGAAAAGATGGACCACGGGGCACAGAGAGCTCAAGCGCTCAGGGAAGAGGTGCCCCCTCCTTGAGGGACCCGTGGCAGCGATGGTTGCTGCACAACGGGAAATACCAGGCGGTAAAGGGATGTGGACATCCACTAGTCTGAACACAGGGGGTGGACAGAGGATAGCACAGGGGCAACACGCTGGTCTTGGAAGCAAGACCACACAGAGCAACAGAGGTTTAAATCCCGGATTCACGCTTAGAAACCAAACTCAGGTAGGGTATTAGGCGCGTTATAAAAAACCAATACATAAATAAAAACAGCCCTGTTAATGACCCACACCCCTGCACAGAATATAGAACTGGGAATTGAAGCACACCACAATATACGACATTGGAAAGGATATCTGCCGCAGGCAGCCAAAACTGAGGGGGTACGATAGAATATCGCCACTAACCAACCTCATCCCTCTGCACACGCCTCTCAAACTCAGAACTAAGCATAACCATGACTCTGCAGCACAACAAACTGCATGCTCTTCACTAGAGCGCAACAACGAAACAAACCACACATATCCTCTCACAACAGCAGATGATGGCTACAGACTGAAAATTCACACCTACGCTCAGCGAACGGTGTAACCCGAACTAAAGCTGCCAACAGCACATCACAGCTCTCTTGCTCTTTTGTCCCACTCAGTCCTACTAACTTACTCCCCACATCTTATACTCTTGCTTTACAGATTCGCCAGAGCGGCAAGGGATCATGCAGGTGGTGACAGTGCACGTTATAAAAGTCCTTTAACATAACATAAGGACTCTTACATATGTACACAGACACACACACACATATAAACACATTCAGTGTGACTAACAATGCTATTTTACATTCATGAATACCTTTGAGATCCTAAGAACAAATGATTTGTGCACATGCAAAATAGGCCTGATTCACAAAAGGGAGAGAATTGCAAATATGCCTGCAAAAATAAATGGCCTTGTATAGCTCCCTTCTGCCACTTTTGGTAGTCTCACTGCACAGGACTCTGTACAAATAAGGGAGTGTCATTTGTGGGACAGTGGGAAAGGCAAGTGCAAAACCTGTGGTGTTGATGGGTGCAGGTCCGAAATACTCTTGTTCCTGTGTACCAATCTACTTTCTTTGGATTTCATGGAGAGACTTGGGATTCTGTTATCCATAAGGAAGAGCCCAAGATCTCAAGGACTATGGGTCTGGATAGCCGCTGTGGACAAGTGTATTGGGCTAAAGAGGAGAGCTTTGTCCTGGCTCGATTAGCGCTGATGTGCTAATGGCTAGGCCTGTGGCGTCCATCCATGGGGGATTTGTGTGTACAGTTTTAGGTGGTAAGAGGTTTTAGAGGGGAGTTGGTTAGTCAGGGAAGAGGGGAGTAAGCCTTTCAAGGCAAACCAACTTGCCACCCTGCATTCCTACCACTGGCCTCTTGCAGACAGGACCCATTTCACGAGCTCACATTGCTACTGTCAATCCGTCTCTTTCTCCCTGTAAGGGACTTGTGTACGAGCCCAATATAAATAAAATATAATTTACTTTCATAAGGCCGAACACCTTCTTTGCATCCCACCGTAATCCAGGAGTATACGGAGACCGAAGCGGCACTCCGTAAACATAACGCTGCTGACAGCACTATGGGGCATTACGATCGGCTCTCAGAGCAAGCCTCATTACCTGCTCCCGGAAGACTCCCTGAACAATAACATAAAGACACACATGCACCTACTGGGAGCGCCACCGCTTGGAGAGATGGGTCGAGGAGCGCAGGTGGTCCACTTGCTGGAGTCCCTGGGGCAGGTATCAATCCTCAGAATGCCTTTGTGAGAGGAGTCGGCCTGTGAGGACCAGTGGGTGGGGGGAGTGGTGTCGGGGCAGCCAGGGGACAGGTAGAAGGACATGGGGCGAGGGACTTATTATTTCAATGAAGGTGAAAAAGGACAAAGAAACCGGAGTGATGATACAAGTGAACATCTATGGGATAAAAGCAGACTCCCCAGTTAGAATGTGTCATTCAGACTTTCTTCGGATCAGGACACTGATAGAGAGGACTCAGGCTACTACTGGGCATATTAAAATGAAGAACCTATGACCAGAAAAACAGTGAAAACCGAAGAATCATCCTTCTCCTGCTACTCTCCTGCCTCAGAGAAGACCTCATCTAGTGAAGAAACCCGAAGAGTCTGTATGAGACTGAGTTGACTACTAAATATAAAGGAAATTTAACTCTACCCTAGTGTATGTCTTTCTATTCCCACAAAGTGGTGTCAGAGTGGGATAGGCAACTTGATTGTGCAACTCATCAAGACGTTGACAGACAGACAACAATAGCTCCATCAGCTGCTACAAGTGCAGGGCCAACAGGCGCAAGCAGGCCGCCAGACTTTCCAACAGGCTATACAACTTAAACCGCAAGACAAACGACAGTACAAGAGAAACACAATGAGGCTCTCTTTCAGCTAATGGATGTGGTGGCTGCCACCTGGGTACATCCTGAGGTCCCATCCTCCATCCTGCAAAAGTATCAAGGGAGAGAAGTCCCAGCCTTCTTCTTCACAAACTTTGAATGCAACGCTCAATGGCCTCCAGACAGTTGGGGACATTACGTGGCTCCACTACTCACGGCTCCCATGCAGGGTGCCTATGAAACAATGAAACCCACAGGGGAGACAACGTACACTGATATCAAGAAAGCCATATTGGAATGGCTAGCAATTTACGAAGAGGCCTATTGGCTCAAATTGAGGGACATCGGATTAGAAATGGGGGAAATCTATCAGCAACTGTTTTACCGGGTCCAGGATCTGACCGAGAAATGGCTCCAATCTGCCACCTCCTCAATGACCAACGTGACCAAGAAGACAATCTTAGAACAGTTTCTGCAGACATTACCAACTCCCATTCAAAGATGGGTACGTCAACACCATCAACCCAGTTTGACCAAAGCCACTAGCATTGCAGCAG
The DNA here is from genome assembly GCF_040938575.1 of Ambystoma mexicanum. Classification (NCBI taxonomy): domain Eukaryota; kingdom Metazoa; phylum Chordata; class Amphibia; order Caudata; family Ambystomatidae; genus Ambystoma; species Ambystoma mexicanum. The sequence continues at coordinate 1,465,239,473 of NC_090931.1, read as the reverse complement.
CATAGCAGAAAGCACATTTACCCAGACTTGCGGGGAATGGACGATCCACCAGAATGAACCCTACAACCTCCACAGTCACAACCCCTTCAACCCTCACTGGAAACCCATAGAAAAAAAGACCATGAATCAAGAACCCCGGGTGTCCCCCTTACCCATGTACCCCAGAGAGCCCCAGTGTTTCGATTGCAGTGAATGAGGACTCAAAGACTGCTTTTGTCCAAAGAACAACAAGCTAGAACCAATGGAAATTGGAGCGATACATAACCAGACCACCAGGGGTAGAAGATATCCCTATACCATGGAGGCCAGGGTTGATGGAGAACCTGCACAGACCTCAGAGGTAGAAAAAAGCGACTCCTGATGTCAGAATGTACAGGGTAAACTGTTCAGGAAAATACTTAAGCATCTGTGTTGCTACCCTGTCCCCCACCCCTCCCTCCCTGCTCCGTGTTTCTACCCTGTCCCCCCACAACCCCCTCCATGCTCTGTGTTGCTCCCCTGTCCCCCTACCCCCCCATGCTCTGTGTTGCTCCCCTCATCCCCCTCCCCACCTGAATTGTCCCCTTGCCCCCTCTCCTCCTCTCTCCCTTTTCTTCTCCTACCCCTCCATATCCCATGCCCCTCCCCTGTTATTTGTCTTTACGACCCTCTTGCCCTCTCTCCCCTGTTTCTCCTTTGGTGTGGTCTCTCTCCCTATCTGCACTCTGCTACCTCATATCCTTGCTTAGACATGCTTGATGGCTGCATGTCTTGTCCCCCCTCTACCACCCCTCTCCCCTCTTCCCCCCTCTTTCTGTCCCTCATGCCATTGGCACTTATTCCTATCATGTGTCCCTTGACCTTTGATAGCAGCCTGTCTGTCCATCCTCCCCTTCCTCTTGTTTTTCACTTTAACACATGCACTACATCAATTGTCATCATGCATTAATGTTACTGCTTGTTTGTTCTCATGTTCTACTCCGTCCCCCTCTCCTCCATAAATGTTCCTGCACTTGCACTATCAGAAATGTCGCCAGGCCTAGTACGATAGTTATTTTCACATTCTGAATTGTTTCAAGGACTTGTAAGAATGTAATTTGTTTCCCCCATGTTCCCTCCCTCCTTGAAGCGCTTTGAAACACATTGTGTATAGGCGCTATACAAATAAACAATCAATCAATCAATCAATCAACAATCTATTAGTTCTCAACAACATTCTACGGAGGTTACAACCCTTTCCTCAGATGTCTTCTGTGGTACCCCTGGTTTCATCCCTAACATCGATCAGCCTAAGTTTTCTTTTAGACTGGTCACTGAAAGTGAGGTCCTCCGAATTGTTAAAGGTCTGAAGCCAACATCTTGAATTGGGGACATTTTCCCAGAAAATGTTATCAAAGATTCCCTAGACCTATTGATCCCTTGGATCACCAAAATTTGTAATGCCTCATTTAGGGATCCATATGTGTCTGTCTTGTCTTAAGGAGGCTTGGGTTACCCCTCTCCAAAAGAAGCAAAATCTGCAGTAGCCAGTAATTATCGGCCCATTACTAACGTTCCGTTCCTCCTGAAGATCTTGGATCGGATTGCCTATCTCCAGTTTCAGGAGTTCATTGAGACACACAACCTGCTTGGCATATGCTAATCTGGATTTCGAGCTGTGTATGGTACCAAGACAGCCTTAATAAGGGCCATACTGCACTTCGTATGCTGCTCGACCTTACAGCGGCTTTCATTCTGGTTGACCAAATTGTCCTTGCTCGCAGGCAGTTTGAAATTGCAGGTTGTTCCAGAAGTGCTGTCACCTGGATAGAATCTTTTTAAGGGCTTCACTCTGCCAGGGTTGCGGTTTGTAATGATCAAGCTTGTCCCACCCCCATGACTTGTGGGGTTCCTTTCTCTTACCAACCATATTTAATATCTATACCAGGCCACTCTTTGACTTTTTGGACAGCTTAGATGTTAGGTACACAAATTATGCAGATAACACTCAGATCCTTCTGGAGCTGCCAGGTGATTATAATCAAGATTCAGATTCCATGAACCAAATTCATTCTTGGATGGCTATTAACTCATTAGCTCTGAACGATAATAAAACTGAATTGCTGATTGTGGAATCTAGTCCCCGACGAAAATAAATGGATTCTCGGTACAGTAATTTTTGGATTGCAGGTTGTACCCTCACAGTGTCCCACTGTGTCAAAACTTGGGGAGTGTACCTCGATTCACAGCTCTGGATGAAGAAACATATTGCACATTTGAAGTCATCATGTGCTTCTGGCACCATACTTCTGAGACATATCAAAGCCCTTTCTTTCTGAAGAAAATAGATATTTTGTAACTAAGTTCAAGAGATCCAGAATGGGGCAGTGAGAGCTATTTGTGGTCTTGGTAAACAGGACCATGTTACCGCAGCCAGATGGTTCCTTCACCGGTTGCCAGTGAAACATAAAATCTCTCATAAAATCTGTACTTTGACTTACAAATGTCAATGTGATAAGGCTCCCCGATACCTGATCGATCGACTGATGGCTGTTTCATATATAAGGTCTCTCCGGTCGAATAATGAGAAAAAGATTTTACAGCAGCGTTTCAAATTGGAGAAGTTTGAGGGGGCTAGCTTTGATGATTGGGCCCCTCGGACTTGGAATGCCCTTCCATCCCCTCTAGGGGCGATCTCCTCCCCGGCTTCCTTCAACAGACCAGTCAAGACACACCTGTTCAACACAGGGATTGGTTAGTTGTCTAATCTCTACATTAGTCTCTTATTTCCATCCTGATTTTGTTTTGTCTTTCTGTGTTTTTGTTCTTTGTGCGCCCTGAGGCCCACGTGCGTGTGGTGCTATATAAGAATTAAATAATAATAATGTTGCACAGAGGAAGCCAACAAACAGATGTCATCCTGGAAGTAAGTGTATAGGGGGTGGATGAACAACCACTGATAAGTATAAAGTGTGTGCATGGGAACATAAAGTCATATCTCTCAAATGTCATCAACCTAAATGTATTAGATAAGGCTGTAGACATAAGGGCCTCCATAATGCCTACCCTACCCGCTCCCATACACATAGGGTATGAGCTTCCCCAGTTCAAGGACCTACTATCGGAAGAAAGAAAATAATTAATACAAACCGCCCCGTTTAGTGATGACGAGATCCAGACTCCACATACATGTCAGAAGAAAACTTGAGTGACAATTGGACGAAAGAAGGCCGATTGGAAAAGAAAAGCCTTATAGGCCAGCATGCTCGATTGGAACTTGGAAGACCAAACGCCTTCATTATGCACCGGAACACAGACCGATGAGATGCTTAGGATAGCCCGCCAAAAATCTGATTAAGAAGTGGGTCCAGAGACACCAGAGGGGACCATAGTTTAGAAGAAAGAAAAGGTTGTATTATTGGGTTTATTAAGCAGGAGACATTCAAGAAAAGGAACACTTACTAATGCCTAAATCTCACTGTGAAACACTCTTACAATTAGGCAATGACCATGTCACACATGGACATTGGCATTGCAAAAGACTCAGCAGAATATGATGAAGAGCTTCTATTGACCAGGAATACATGGAGACGTTACCAGGTATTGCAAAGTTCCCTAGCTGTCAGCTCACCACCACTCATGTATCGCCAAAAGTACCTTTACAGCAAATGCCATTTATAAAAGTACAATTCCAGGGGAGAGAGGTCGATATTGTCGGACCTCTCGACCCAGCAAGTCGAGGCTCTCAATATATACTAGTCCTCATGGACTGCCACAAGATACCCAGAGGATTGTCCCAGGAGGGGTACGTCGGCCAAACAAGTGTGTGACTATTAATCCAATTCTTTGTCCGTGTGGAGATACCAGATGAGATAATCACCAACCAGGGCACAAACGTCATGTCCTCAGTGATGCGCCAAGTCTTCCAACAGATGCACATCCAACAACTACGCACTTCAGTGCTTCATCCACAAACAGGTGGACTGGTCGAATGATATAACAAAACCATTAACAGATGCCTAAGAAAGCAACTGACCCAGGGGGAAGGAAAAGGGAAAAAGCATTGCCACTGGTGTTAATGGTACTCAGGGCTACCCTCCAGTCCTCCATGCAGTTCTCAAATTTGAACTACCTTTTGGCTGACAGCCAGGAATCATGTTGGATGTAGTAAAAGAAGAGTTGGAACAACAAGATGAGAAGCTGCTTTCCGAATACGTAGACACCCTAAAAACCCATCTGGGTAAACTATGTGAACTCCCTGTGAACAACCTAAACCATGCCCAGAATAAACAAGAAGAACAGTAATGTCCAGGATAAACAAGAACAGTACAACAAGAGAAGTTGAATGAGGACCTTTGAGACAGGAGACAAGGTCCTTGTTTTACTGCCTACTAGCGACAATAAAATGTTAGCCAAATGGAGGGATCCGTATACGATATAAAACATTCTGGGCCTGATGAACTACCTGGTGAACAAGCCGACAGATTACACTCACAAAATAACTATCAAGTCAACCTGCTGAAGGCCTGGAAGGAGCCCTTAGTGAGTAATGGTCACTCTTCTCTCCAACTATCAACCTACACCCATTGAGCTATTCCCTCAGGCCCCAGAGGCAGGCATCCAAGACGTAAAGTGGAAAACCAACTTACCAGAAGAGAAATGGACCAACCTGCTCACGGGTCTCACAGGACTCACACAGTTTTTTTCTACCAGAAGAGAAAAGGACCAACCTGCTCAAGGGTCTCACAGGACTCACACAGTTTTCTTCTATCATACCAGGAAAGACCACCTTAGTGGAACACACCATACAAATGTCCCAAATCAGATCATCCAGCTCCGACCATATTGGATACCGAAGGACAAAAGAGACCTGGTTCAACCTGAAATTGATGAGATGATAAAGTTGGGCATAATCGAACCCTCAAAAAGCCCTTGGTATTCTCCAGTACTATTAGTACTGTGAGAAACCTGAGGGTATCCTCATTCCTACTACCCCTGGATCCTCTGCTCAGGTGGCCAGGAAAAGGCCATTGCTTTTGGATCCCGAACCTGTGGGTGGAGAAGCGAGGGAGGATCACCTCAGTGGAGCGTCCTTGGCAATTGGGAGGAGGGTACCCACAGGTGAGACATGGTATCCCCTTTCCCTTATGACAACCAAACTAAACCTCCTCTGGCCTTTACCTACTGCAAAACATCTCACCTAAATTTTCCTCACTCAACCTATTACAGTACTGGGATGACGAAGAGGCGACTAGGAGTAGTGAACACCAGTAAATCATTTCACCACTCTAGTACTGAGACGAGGAAGATGCTTGCAAAGTACTGTGAAGGTCAGGCATGTCCCTAAAATTACAGTCAGGCAATGCCAATTGGCAACGCACATCTGGAACCTGTCAAGTGGTTGCAGGTGTATAAGAAGGGAAGAAACCAGCAAAAGGGAGACCGACAGGGAAACCAGCAGTGGACATAGAAAGGAAAGCAAAATAGCTGCCAGCGTCCGCTGAAGGGAAGCAGAGCTGCTGGCAGAAGCAGAGAAGCTTCAGAAGTGCGAGTGGGGCTCGTGGTGTAAGGCAAGCCAGCAGGCGGAGCAGAAGCAGAACACGCAGCTGCTCAATAGGAATGCAGAGGACCAGTGAGTGAAGGGAACGTCACTCGAAGCCGGGGTGCTCCTAGGGAGTGCGTGAGACGAATGCCGAATTACTTGAATAACGTGTGCAGATTGAAACAAACCCGAAGCCACGGGTTAAATGAAAACTAAGCCGCAAAGTAAAAAGTCACTAATATTGAATACCGAACTGAATCAAAACTTTATATATTGAATACTGAACTGAATAAAAACTTTATGGGCAAAGCTACGATCTGATGAGAGAGAAATTTAAAATTGCCCATTGGAAAGCAATGCACGAAATAAGAGAGGAGGTGTGGAAGTTTGTGAAAGAGCATGAAAGAAAGGTGGGAGGAAATAAAACCACCCACGTAAACTTTATGCATGAATACAGTGCAGCAAGGCTGAAGACTGGCAAAAAAGTATGTGACACATAGTGGTAAAGGAAAGAGGCCAATCAGGAGAGGCCAAGTGAGTGTGAATCTTCACATAAAGCCAAGAGGCCAACAAGGAGACGTTAAGTGAGTGGGATCCTTGACACAAGGACAGATACAGAAGAACCTGTGCGGGCTGAAGACCCTAGGGTTCCTGGTTGTGCGACCTGTGATGGGTGGACCGTGTGGTCTGACAATTGCGCCTAGACCAGGGAATCCTCAATTATGAAAGCCAAAGACATTGTTGAAGTAAACCAAAAATAAGAAATTTTAAGTGAACTGTTAATCCAATCCAGAAGGAGTGTCAAATTGATCTGGAGTTGTGTTGAACATTGATAGCCTGAAATCAAGTATAATTTGACAAGTTGAAGTCTTGGGGAAGAGAACCCTGGGACTTGATGAACTTTAATGCCATCTTGAGGGTATCAGGTAATATTATCCCCATATATATGGTCGCCGTATATAATATCGCCGGGAAAAGGTTGTGGCGATATTATATCGGTGACCATATATATTGGGACAGAGGCAGCAAAAAAAAGAAACGAAAAGAAAAAAAAGGGTTTGGGGTTTGCGGGGGTGTCCCCCGCATGTTCCATGCAATAATGTCCCCACAAAAAACGCCCATTTTTCGGCGACATTTTTGCATGGCGATATGTTTGAGGGGACATTATTACATGGAACCATCTTAAGGAAGGAGCCCTCAAGACCCTTTCTTGGGAACTGTGTTGCCTTGAAGAAGGGGAAGGGAAGCCCACTGATTTGTGGAACTAACTTGGGAAAGGTAATCCCAAGACTTGTGTGGAACTTTTTTGAACTTGGGGAAGGGAAGATGAAAAGGGAAGTTAGGAGCTGGAAGAAGCTCTGAACTGTTTTGATCACCATTTTGTTTATTGTTGACATCTCTACACATTGTGTAGCTTTAGTTGAGAGGGCAAAGATAGGTTTTGGACACACACAGACTTTTAAGTTGACATTTCTGACTCAGAATTTCCTCTGTTTCGTTCAGGTAGGGAAATCTCACCATAGCATAGGGCAAGTTAGGCCTTCAACCATCCTGACATTTGAGTTAATAAACCATTTTATTTTGAACTTTGAATCTTTTGTATGTGTTTTGCTTCTTGATGCCTTCACAGTCCCCAAACCTGACGGCTCGACTAGATTCTCTATGGACTTCAGACAACTTAATTCTATATTAGTATATGAAGCCCATCCCATGCCAAGAGTAGGGGAATTGATAGAAAAATTGGGGTCAGCCCAATACCTTAGTATGATCGACCCAACCATGGGTTGCTGGCAGATTCCAAGCTGAGAACAGGACCAGGAAAAAACAGCCTTCACCACTCCCCAGGGCTTGTTCCGCTTTTAGATTCTACCATTCGGATTACATGGTGCATGTACCGGATTCTAAGTCCGCATGAACCATATGCATCCGCCTATCTCGAGGATATCATTGTTTACAGTGTGTCCTGTGAATAACACTTATACCACCCACGGAAGGTAATGGAAACCTTGGGTACTGCAGGTTTGCACATTAACCCCCCAAAAACAGTTCTGGGAGCCTCCAAAACCAAATACTTGGGGCACACAGTTGGACAAGGAGAAATCCGACATCAGATTGACGAAGTGGACGCCATCAAGAACATACCACTACCTTACACCAAGAAGGGAATAAGAGCCTTCCTGTGGTTTCTGGCATATTACTGTAGATTTATCCCTCACTTCTCCGCAATAGTCACCCCCTTGACAGACGCCCTGAAGGCAGGACATCACAGTGAACTTTCTCAGGACTTAAACACCCTTGATGCCTTCACGAAGTTGAAGGACGTGATATCAACGCACCCTGTGTTACGGTGCCCTGATTTCTCAAAGGACTTCTACCTGCAGACAGATGCCTCAGGATGTAGACTAGGGGTAGTTCTTTCACAGGGCAACGTCAGCAACCGTAGGACAGTCTGTTTTATAAGACGTAAGTTGCTAAGCCATGAAGTAGCTTACTCCACGAATGAGAAGGAGTGCCCAGCCATCAAGTGGGCGGTAGAGTCCTTCTGCTACTATCTGTTAGGAACATCATTTACCCTTTTTTACGGATCATGCCCGTTGCAGTGGTTGGCAGTTCAGAAGGATTGAGATCACTGTGTTCTTCGTTGGTTCCTTACCCTGCAGCCCTTCACCTTTGTGACCCTTCATAGGCCGGCAGTTTTCCAGGTGGTAGTCAATTACCTGTCCCGGTCCTGTGATCCACCCGACTGGCAGGAACTTGGTAGGGGGGGGTTTGTAAGATCAAATACCGCCTTCGTGCCCCTCCATAATCCGCAAGTCTATGGAGACCGGAGCCACACTCCATAAACATAATGCCCCCGACACCACTATGGGGCCTTACGATCAGCTCTCAGAGCAAGCCTCATTAGCTGGACCTGGAAGACTCCCCAAACAACACAAGGACAGCCATACACCTAATGGCAGCGCCGTGGCTTGGAGAGGCGGCTCGAGCTTGGCCGGCCTGCTGGAGTCCCAGGGGCAGGTACAAATACTCAGAATGCCCTTGGGAAAGGAGTCGGCCCGCGAGGACCAGCAGTGTGGGGCAGTGTCATGGTGGCCAGAGAATGGGTGGAAAGATAGGGGAGGCAGGGATTACTATTTCAATGAAAGTGAAAAGGGACAAAGAAACGTGAGTGATGATTCGCTACAAGCGAACACCTATTGGATAAAAGCAGACTCCCCACTTACAATGTGTCATTCAGACTTCCTTTGTTGCAGGAGGAGAATGCTGATGGAGAGGGCTGAGGCTATTACTGGGCATATTAAGGTGAAGAACCTACGACCAGAAAAACAGCAAAGACCGATGAATCATCCTTATCCTGGTACTCTCTTGCCTCAGAGAAGACCTCATCTAGTGAAGAAACCTGTAAGTAAGTCGTGTTCGCTACCAGAAATAAAGGAAAATGAACTCTACCATGGTGTCTGTCTCTCTATTCCCACACTCCCTCTCCCACGCTGTCCCATAGGCATATGCAACAAGACATGTGCAGCAAAACAAAAATCTGCGAGTTGGTAGATGAGAAAAAGGGGTCAGACTAGAAAATGCACTCATTACATCAAGGATGGATTGTTCATAATGGGCGAGGTGGTGCCGACACGCAGCCAGAAATATCCACCACTGTGAAGGAGCCATGGGTTAAACTTTCAAAGGGAAAATGGCTTCCTTTTGGCAGTTTATGTTCCCAAGTGGAATTTTGGTACAGCCAGTCTAACTATTATTGCTTACTGGTCATGACATTATTTACTGGCATCTATGATAAAGCAAGCATGATCAGTGTTATTACGTAGCAAGGCTCACCTTTAGGTGCACCAGCCCTGCCATTTCTTACTGTGGCAAGCCATTTTTTTAAATGTGCATCTATGATAAAGCAAGAATGATAAGTGTTATTATACGGATAGACTAGAATTTTGGTGCAGCCAGTCTAGCCATTTCTTTCTGTGGTATGACATTTTTTACTTACCATTTATAATAAAGCAAGCATTAATGCTACGCGTGCCACAGGACTCTCTTCACAGGTCTGGACTTCCGTCCTCATGTACCTGATTTGTCTCCGCCTGGCTTGCTGCTAGTCCGCCTGGTGAGTTTGTTGCACACTGTGCAGTTTCTCCCTCCCTCTCCTTCTCCCCCTGCCAGCTCTCTGCTCTCTCTCTCTCTCAATGGCTCTTTTCATCTCCCCTGTCTTCTCTAACTGCTACTCTATCACCTATCCTATCTCTCTTTCTTCGAAGACTGGAAGGAAAATGTTCAAGAAAGATCTCCTGGTCTCCAATCCAGGCCTGCCCATCGCTAATACCTATGTCAACGCTTCTTCCAGGCAGACTGTCACTGACATCTTCTTTGTAATTCCCTCTCCAGACTTTTCGACTTCCCATATGGTCTCAGTGCTCTCCCTTTTCTCTTCTTCACCCATTAATGGTGGTACCCGATGGGAAGTACTCTTGGCATATTTCCCATCCTCTAGGGGCATCATTAATGTCTACCAGAATGGCATTGTCATAGTCCAGGGCACCCAGCCTAACCTCTTCCTTCTTGATAGGCGTATTCTGTCTCTCATCAACTTCCTCGCTTCTCCTGCCACTCCTCGCTCTGCCATCCCTCTGAGCTCTTCGCCACCATCAACAGGCGTACCACATTCCTGTACCCCTCCTCGAAAAACCTTGAAAGGTTGCAACCAGCTCCACTTAGATATCCACAACTCTCGCTCTGCCGTTAAACACTCCTCTGACATCTGCCACCTCCTGGAAGACTTCAACCTTGACATCCTCGCTCTCACCGAGACGTGGTTCACGGCCAGTTCTGTCACCACTTTTGACACACTCCTCCCAGTAGTTTACAAGATCCTCTCTGAGCCCAGGCCTAACCGGTCTCATATCTCCAATCCTCTTGCTTACTCTTGCCACCATCTACAGGACCCCTGGTCAGGTTATCCCTCTTCTTCTCGGAGTGGTCTGACTTCACTTCTTCTCTCCTGGCCTCCACCTCCAAACTTCTCTTCCTCAGAGACTTCAACTTTCACCTTGACTCCCCTGATGCTGCCTCTGGACTCTTCCGCAGCTTCTGTGAATGTCACCATTCTGCCCTCCGGTCCGACACACTCAGCCGCACACACCTTGGATGCTGTCATCTCAGCAGACATCCCCATCTCCAACCCTCTCACTACACCTCTCTCCTGGTCTGATCATGCTCTCCTGTCCTCTCACCTGGATCTCTTGGATCCCCCAGCTAAGCCTCTGCCCGCACTGCCAACCTCCTTCTCTGTCATTCGACTGATGAAGCGAGTGTCAGTTGCTGCTTTTGCCATATCGTTCATTCCCCCACCCCACTCCGACCACTGACTCTCACACTGACACAACCCTTGCTAACCTTCACCTCTCCATCTCCAACACTATGGACATCCTTGACCCTGTCATGAGGGTCTGCATGAAGCCTGCCTCCAAGCGCAATACCTGGTATGATTCCGACCTGGCGTCTCTGAAACGCAAAGGGCAGAGCTGCTGAGTGGAACTGGCTGGCTTCAAGCACATCCACTGACAGACTGGCCTGCTGCCTGCTCCAAAGGTAATACAGACTCTCCATCCACTCAAAGTATAAGGCATATATCCAAGCTCTCATCTCTGGGGCCACTAACAACACAGCTGAACTGCTCAAAATCTGCAAGGAACTCGCCAATCCTACTGGAGTCTCCACTTCTCCTCTGCCATCCCTGACCCTCTGCACTACACTGGCCTCTCACTTCATAACCAAAACTCAGGACATCCTGTCCTCACACTCCTCTATGTCCCCTCCCTTCCCTCTCACCCACCATCAGGTCTCCCTGGTTCCCCCTCTGCCCTTCCCTCCTACTCTTCTCTTTCTCGCCCATAACACCTGATGAGGTCTCCAAACAAGTCCTCTTTATAAAAGTCTCTTCCAAACAGGTGCTCCCCCGCTACTCCAGACCTATCAAGGACAACATTGCCTCCCTTGCTCCAGCCTTGGTTGATTACTACAATCATTCCTTTGCCACTGGCTCCTTCCTGCTACTCCTCAAGCAGTCTCTTGTGCACCCTCTCCTCAAAAAGCCTTCGGACGACCCTTCCTGCCCAGCTAACTACTGCCCTATCTCCATTACCTCCTCCCTGCGCATACTCTTGGAGAGGCTGGTCATCTACCAGCAGCTGATCTGCCACACTGAATCTGCTGGTTGTCTCCACGACCACCAGTCTGGCTTCAGAGCAGCCAGAGGCATGGGAACTGCATTCCTGGACACCTTTGAAGACTTGCTCTCTAACCTCGATTCCAACTCTCCTTTCATTCTCATCCTTCTTGACATTTCCTCTGTCTTTGATACAGTCAATCATGCCACCCTTATAAATCGGCTCTGTGATACCCTTGGCATCACAGACAAGGCACTGGACTGGTTGACCTTCTTTCTTTCGGACTGACCATCCCAGGTTAAACTGGGCCTTTTTCTCTCCACCATCACACTCTCCACCTGCGGGGTCCCTCAGCGCTCTATCCTCTTGTGGTGGCTCAACATTTACCTTGCTCATCTAGCCCATTTGATCTCCGCCTTCTCTACTCAATTCCATGGTTTATCAGACAACACACAACTCTCCTTCAAGCTTCCTTTTACTGCCTCCTCTTCTTCCTCTCTCATTACTGACTGCCTGACTGTCATTCAGGCATGGTGTTCTGCTAACTATCTCTGCCTTAAGGCCAGTAAGACTTAGATCCTTCTCATTGGGACCCCTGCGCCCTCCTTCCCTTCTACTCTCTGGCCGCCCTCCATGGGCCCCCTCCCTTTATCCTGTAAGGCAGAAAACCTTGGTGTCATCTTTGACTCCTCTCTCTCTCTTTCTCTCCTCACATCACAGACCTTGCCAAGAAGGCCCACTTTCAGCTGTAACACCTCAGAGGAATTCTCCCTTTCCTCACCTTCTCCCAGAAACTCAATGTCTCCAGAGCTCTGGTCCTCTCTAGGCTGGACTACTGCAAAAACCTTTCCTCAATCTGCCTAAATCCTCCCTCCGCCCCTTTTAACTAATCCAGAATAGGACTGCGAGATTTATCCTTGGGCTCAAATCCAGGTCCAGCATCTCTCCAGCTCTACAATCTCTCTGCTGGCTCCGGGTTGCAGTGAGGATCAAGTTCAAGACCATCTGCATCATCCACAAGACCGTCCGGGGCCTGGGACCCTGCTCCCTCCAACTGTCTCTCCCTAAACACTCCCCTGCTAGAGCCATTCGGTCTTCTAGCTCCAACTCTCTGCAGATCAGACTCTTGTCCAAGCAGAGAGTGGGGGGTAGATCTCTCTATTCCACAGAAGCCTCCCTCTGGAATGTCCTCCATGTCCCTCTGACTTGAGCTGGACTTCCTTAAGTTCTGGAAGCTTCTCAATACCCTCCTTTTCTCTTCTTCCTTCTCTCTCTCCCTCTCCTGCTAACGTCCCCCCTGCCGCATTTGACTGGCTGCCTGGTTCCTTCTGATTCATACAGGGACCAGGCCCTCCTCACTCAGTCTCTCCCAGCACTTCGGTCTCCCCTTAGCCCCCCTAACCTGCACTTGCCCTACTGGGCTCCCTCCCCCTGCACTAGCCTAGCTGGGCCTGCACCCCTACTGAGCCTATCCAGCCCCATCCTCACACTTAAGCATGTGGACCTTCACTCCCCTGCACTCTCTGCATTCCCCTGGCACTTGTCCACCTGGCCTCCCCTTAGCACTCGCCTTGCCCAGGGGCCTTGCACAGGGGCCTCGTCCCACCCTCTCCCCTAGCACGGGCACACTCTCCAATCCAACCTGCACTTCCTTTCCCTCCTTAGCATTAGCACATTTAGTCCTGACCGGCACGTCCGCCCTCCTCCCCCCCCCCACCCTGAACTTCTGGTTACTGCACTTGCACGATCCAAATGACACAAGACCTTTTAGGACCGTTTTTGTTATTCTTCGTCCCTGTTCCCTCCCTCTTTTGTCTTGTTGCGCCTTGAAACACCTTTTGCTGTATAAGGGCCTTATAAATACACAATAAATAAATAAATAATGCATAATCAGTGTTATTACATAGCGAGTTTGGAATTTTGGTGGAGCCAGTCTAGCCATTTCTTATTGTGATATGATATTTATATTGGGCATCCATCTATCTACGATAAAGCAAGCATGATAAGTGATATTAGGTGGCTAGACAGACATGTTGATGAAACCAGACTAGCCCTTTGTTACTGTGGTATGGCTGTTTTTACCTGGCATGCATGATAAAGCAAAAAACAAGGGGGCCCTGGGAGTCCCTCTGCAGGACATTAGTCATGGTTATGAGAGACTTACCCAGAGTCTTTAGCTCACTATCTTTTACAGAGGAGAAATATCTAAAACATATCAGCCTTTGTCCTGCCCTAGGGCAGTCCAGCACCGAAATGCTAAGCAATTCTCCTCTGAACAAGAGTACCAACAGCAACCCCAGACACGTGTTTCGGTCTGGTTGGACCTCATCAGTAGGGTGGAGCTGTGCCTCTCTAAGAATAGTGAGCAAGGGGACATTTATAGATAGCGCTAAGTATCCTTTAATAGTGCCAACTTGGAGCCCCAAATTGGCGAAGTGTAAAAGGAAAGACAGTACTGTTGGAGTATTAGATAAGAATGGGTCCACATTCTTATCCCTGCACCAGATACTGGACATATTCCAACGACACCGATACAGGGATTTTGTTGCTGGCCTCCTAGCTGAAAGCAAAATCTCCATTACATCATCTGTGAGGTCCCAATCCTTATATCTCAGCCTCGCAGAAACCATGCGTGAAGGCTGAGTGTCTTGACCTCTGGATGGAGAACTTGACCTTCCTCTTGCGAGAGAAGACCCTCTCTTTGAGGAAGATGTATTGGAGGGCAGATGGACATGTCCAGAAGGTCCGGGAACCACGTCCTCCTGGCCCAATCCGGGGCAATTAGGATCATGGTTTTCCTGAACTTTCTCAACCTCCTGATTACATGAGGAATCACAGGACTGGAGGAAACACATATAGGGGTGGAAATACCCAGTCCACCACAAACGCGTCCCCTAGAGCTCCTCTTGGGAGAAATTCCCTTGAGCAGTACAGTTTGCATTTCCTGTTGACACTGGTCGCGAACAGATTCACTTGAGGGGTTCCCCAAAGGGCAAAGATCTCTTGAAGGACTTCCTGAGCTAGCTCCCACTCATGGGAGACTGTGCTCTGCCTGCTCAGAGTGTCCGCTGCATGTTCTGCTCTCCGGCTAGGTGAACTTCTGACAGAAAGATTCCTTCTTGCATTGCCCAGAAATAGAGCTGCATTGCCTCCCTGCACAGTTGTAGTAATCCTACGCCTCCTCTTTTGTTGAGGTAGTACATGGCCAATGTGTTGTCCGTCATTATCAGGACATTCTTTCCCCGTACAAAGGGCAGTAAGGCCTTCAGCGCTAGTCTGATTGCCCTCAGCTCCAAAAGGTTGATGTGTAGTTTGGACTCCGATGGAGACCAATGACTGCTGATTGTCATATCGTTGGTGTGGGCTCCCCACCCCGTGAGTGAGGCGACCGTCACTACTGTTATCTCCGGCCATGGTTGCCAAAAATGTTCTCCCGTGAGGATATTTTCCTTGCAAGCCCACCATAGAAGATCCTGAGCCACTCTGGTCGGGATTTTCAGAAGATCTGACATCTCCCCCGACAATTGGGACCATTGAGTCCTGAGGGCCCATTGAAGGGATCTCATCCTCAATCAGGTCTCTGGCACCAGAAAAATTCAGGATGCCATGAGGCCTAGCAACCTTAGAAAATCGAAGGCCAGCAGATGTTGGGCATTTTGAAACTTTGTTACCATCTGCAGAATGTGGTGAGCTCTCTCCTCGGAAGTCAAGGCTTTCCCTGAGGAAGTATCCAGGACTGCTCTGATGAATTGGAGTCTTTGGCTTGGAATCATTTGTGACTGTGTTTAATTGAGGGAGAAGCCCAGTCTGTGTCAGAAGTGGCAGGTCATGGCCAGATGTTCCTGGGCTCGTTTGGTTGAACTTGCCATGATTAGCCAATCGTCCAGGTAAGGGTAGACGTGAATCCCCCCTCTCCTGAGACTCGCTGCCACTACCACCATCAGCTTGGTGAAATCCCTCGGGTAGTGGTCAGCCCAAATGACAGAACCCGAAACTGATAGTGAGAACCGCCAACCATGAACCTCAGGTACTTTCTGTGCTTGAGATGGATTGGCACATGAAAGTAAGCATCCTGAAGGTCCAACAAAACCAGCCAGTCCTGAAGCTGAAGAGCTTGAAGGATCTGAGAAAGGGTCACCATCTTGAACTTGTCCTTCCTGGGGAATTTGTTCAAATTTCTTAAGTCCAAGATGGGTCTCAATCCTCCGTCCTTTTTGGGAATAAGGAAATACGGGCAGTACCAATCCCTGTTCCTCTCCGCTACAGGTGCATGTTCTATTGGACCTTTCTCTAGCAGGGTCGAAATCTCCTGCACAAGGAGCGGATCTGAAATTTTGACAGAATTGGCTCCCGGTGGATGATCTTGAGGTGTTTGTTGAAAAGGAAGGCTGAAACCATGGGTCACTATCTCTAGCGCCCAGGCATCTGACGTAACACCCCACCATTTGTTCAGATACCGAGTGATCCTGCTTCCCACCGGGGTCTTGTGGGTGAAGAACTCAGAGTGGCTTTGCAGCGGCTGCAAAGCGGCTGAGGAGGAAGTAGCCGCTGCTGGGGCTGATCTAGCACCTTTCCCTCTTACACCACGAGAGGGTTTTCTCTGTTGGTGTCATGACAAGGTCTCTTACATTGAGAAACCACCGTCTCTCCAGACACTCTTGGAAGTTACCATGGCGTTTATCACAGCATTAAGATTGGGGAAGACACTACAAGTGCCAACATTCCCGGAATGGAGGCAATCACGTGACTCACACATTACGTGCCTCCCATCTTTCCCACACCGCGGCTATTTGAACTGCCTTGGGACACTTATGGGGTGCTCCTTAACTGGCTTTCTGCTTACACGTTAGACGCATGTATTATTCCCGTTTTCATTTTGGATTGTTAAAACTGACTGCTTTTGGTCTTCCCCTTGTTCTGCTTCGTGATGCTGAATTCCCTGCCCTCTATTGCTTCCTGGCTCCCTGATCTACGGACCTCCTTCAAACGCTGCTTTTGGATTTTCCTTACCTGGCAACATTGTACTTCATAATCTTGTTCTGCCCGGAACCTCCCAAGGCAATTGGGTCCCAGAGTTCCTTCCGCGGAATACCCTTGTATTGCCCGCTATTGTTTATCTTGTTATTTCACTTTCTTTTCCTCTCACGGTATCAACACTGTTTCTCTTCACTTCTTCATTACACTTCCTACGTAGGATTTGGACACTTTGCTGCACTGTTTTTCATCAACCAAGGGTGTGTTTCACAAACTGTTGGATCGATTTGGGACGCTATGCTGTATTCCTGATTTACAATGATCTGGGACGCTTTGCTGTTTCTTTGCTTACATCTCATTTGGATTATTGGGACATTAATAACCGCGCCCTCGTGCCGTTCGGGTTAGTTTTGTTGGGACTGTCAAGAAATCTGGATTCTGAGCACCCTTTTCTTCTACCCTGGTCTTCACT
The DNA here is from genome assembly GCF_040938575.1 of Ambystoma mexicanum. Lineage (NCBI taxonomy): Eukaryota > Metazoa > Chordata > Amphibia > Caudata > Ambystomatidae > Ambystoma > Ambystoma mexicanum. The sequence goes on along the minus strand of NC_090931.1, from coordinate 1,465,222,354 downwards.
GGGAAGTAGGTTTTCCGCTGTCTGACATTGTTTTTTTCTCCTAGCTCTGTTGCTGCTCCTGACTTTTCACCCAAGCCCCTGGCCTGACAGGTGTATTATACCCTGCAAGCCACGCTCTTGGGAGGAAGTTTATTTTGTCATCGGTTTACTGTTCCGCGGCTGGATAGAAATAATTACGCTCCTCATCCCAGACACAATCAAGACAGTTGGCCTCTTTGACTGGCCTGTCCCCTCCCTCTTTCAAAAGAGGAGTAGAAACGAAAGGGACGGCTCCTCCAGGAAGATGATCCTGCGTAAGAGTGTTGCTGAGGCTGTCTTATAGCGGCACTGAGTGATTTAGCTGCTGCTTTCGAGGTCTGCAGCTTCTCCAAGCTCTTGTCCGCCTTGCTGCCAAACAGCCTCAAGCCGTCAAAGGGCATATTCAGTAATCTGGACTGTACATAAGGTGCAAAGCCAGATTTACTCAGCCATGCAAATCTGCGTAGGACTGTGCTAGATGCCATGGACATGCTTACACTATCAGCAGTGTCCAATCCTGACTGGAGGCATTCCTCTACAGCCTCCTTTCCATCTTTCACTATCGCCAGGGTACCATCCCGTTCCTCACCCTCTGGGATGTGTTCAGCCGCTGATGTCATACAGTCCCACAGGGTGTAAGTAAATCTTGCCAAAGTGCAAGTTACATTTGTGGATTTAAGGGCCATGCTGCCCGAAGAGAAGGCTTTCCGGGCCCAAGCATCAACTTTTGTGTCATCCCTGTCAGGTAGTATTGAAGGATAAGCTGACTGCCTAGTTGAGGTTGCAGCCTGTACCACCAAGCTCTCCGGCGAGGGATGCTTAGATAGGTACTCAGGATCTGATGAGGATGGTCTGTATTTTCCCACAAACTTTTTATTACCTGCAGGCCCAGAATCTGGGGTATACCAAGTTGCCATCACCTTCTTTTGCAGTACCTTATGAAAAGGAAGGACAGGATCCCTTTGAGGTGCCTAATTAAGGATGTCTGAATATCGTCCTGGTCGAATCTTGGGGAATCCATCCCATTAAGTCAATGACTCTTCCCATTAGGTTTCTATACCCAGGGTCTGCATGATCTGCAGAGTCTGGTCTTTCAAACTCTACTTCAGGGGAAGTATCTAGGCCACTGGCTGACTAAAGGCATTCATAAAGGTCAGCCATTTTAGAATGTGGGTCTACTAGTTCCTCGGGAACCCCCTTGGTTCCAAATCTAACCCCAGCTCAAGTAACATCAAAGATAGAGGATATAGATTTGAAAAATTCCTGCCTGGGTTGAGGCTGGAAGATTTTTTTCTGTTAAAGGGGGTGGCATTGACCTAGGTGTAGACATAGGTGTTGATTTTGGCATCGGGATTGAAGAATGCCTCGACAAAGGCATCAAAGGCGTTGATGGTATCGACGCTGGCTTCGACAGTTTCGAAGGAGGCTTCGTTGTCGTCGAGGGAGGCCTTGACACTGTTGCGGAAGGTATCGACGCCATCTTCGATGGTGGCCTCGACGCTGTCATCGAAGGCTGCTCTGAGTCAATATTCAACCTTCGATGTCGATGCCATTTTGACCTCCGTTACCCCCAATTTATGCACCGGTGGTCTCATTCTTTTTTCATGAGGTGTGCAAGAACTTTCCTCCAATGACACCCTAGACATTTTGTCGGATCTCGCGTGCTTAGTTTTTGATTTCCCTCTGTCACCTTTGGAGTGGACAGGGGCATGCTCTTCACGCAGCTTTTTCGAGGGGGTCTGGCCCGTTTTCTCGAAAATTCTTAGCATCGAAGCCCTAAAGGCCTCCCATTTTTCAGGGAATCGTGCTTGGAAGGATAGGAAATAACCCTTCTCTCAGACGAGGAGGAAGAGGAGGAAGAAGATCTATGACATCGCTTCTTCGATTTTTTGGACGAAGACGAGGAGGATTTCCTCAAGCGACTCTAAGACCTCGATCTCCTCGACCCGTGTCGAGACTTTCCACTTAACCCTCTTGAATCACTTTGTCTTTTCGAAGACTTATAAGATTCCTCCCCCAACGCCAGCTTACATTTCCGTTCCTTAAGAGCCGTATTGGACATAGCCTGACAGGAACCACATTCGCCGACCCGATGGTCAGGGCTCAAACACCAAAGGCAATTGCGATGAGGGTCAGAAATCTACATTTTTCTACCACACTTCAGACATTTTTTTAAACCGGTCTTGGGTGTGGTTGGAGTCGATGACGAGGACATTTCGTCGAAGAAAAACTGATGCGCCGTTTTGTGACACGAAGCAGTGCTCGGAAAAAAGTAACTGAAGTAATGGGCGCAGCTCAAGCCCTTTATACTGCGGATGACGTCTACGCTCAATGGCGGCCCTCGAGGGGCTTCATCTCCGCGGCTTCAAGCACAGCACCCTCTGGTGAAATTAAATTGCCGAAGCAGCAGAGCTGGGAGACAAGATATCTAAGATGAGGAATACGTGGGAGGACACAATACATTCAAAGTGTAAATGTCAGGCTGTGGAAATGAGGGGCACACCAACACTTAGAACCGAGCCAGAACACTCTAAGTAAGATCAGAAACTAGGGCAAATGACGGCATGTCCACCCCTACACCATGGAGGCAGTGCCCTTATGCAGGGAGATGCTATTTCAGCTGGGGGACACCTCTTACTTCCGGCTGGGCAAAGCATCATAAGGACTTGTTGGAAGTGGAATTAGGTCTGCATCGGGGCATTGTAGGGCAGCAGCTATTGGTTTGTGATGCCTTTAATTGTGTGAGGCACTCCAGTATCACAGTCATATCTCAGTTTTTGCAACATCCCACCCTTTTAGTAAGTGTATAGAATATGAGGATGTCTAGGAGAGCTACTGTACAGGGTGTATGTGCATATGTTATGTTATGTTGACTTATACCATGGACCGCTACCGCCACAGAGGCGTCTCCAGGTGCTTAAGTAGCTCTGCATGAAAGTGGACGCGTGGGTTATGTGAGAAACCAGAGGGTGTCTTACCCATTAGTCCCCGGGGAGCTCTCTCTCAGGTGGCCAGGGCATGGCCATTGCCTTTGGATCCAGACACTGGGGGTGGACCAGTGCGGGAGGATCACCTGGGTGAGAGGTCTTCAGGGAGTGGGGGTGAGATAGCCGATGGCGAGACGTGGCATTCACCATTTTGTTTATCGAACCCATCCTATGTTTCAGGATGCTCCGAGATCCCAACCCCCATCCCTTTTTACACAAACACTGGGCCGAGGAAGAGGATGGCTGAGAATAACAACACTGACTTGCAGACATTGTACGGGCCATGTCCCGCTAATTGGGTCAGGCAAAGTCAGGCACTTTAATCCTAGGTGCATACACCTGATACCAATTAGCTCTCCTCACACGACTAACAGGCAGAAACCAAAGACACATTCTGAGCAAGGCGCAACACGAGAACAAACTGAATTTTTGGGATGAAGGCACCCCTACTGGAGCAGAGCAACAGACCAAGGGATGAGAGCAGCGGTCCTAAAACTCTAAGGCTTCCCTATTGGAGGTTGTTGCCTCCGACAGGCCACGAAAGACGCGTGTAGAAGGCCATATCCCAGATCCCATAAGTGACAATTGCATTGTGTTCCAAGGACGCCAGTGACCCTCCCGGGTGAACGACAGAGTTGGTGAGGCGGGGTCAAGCCTGTAGTACTAACCTTAACACAAAAATCAGAAAACACCAAACAAGAAAGAGGTGCACACAGCCGGTGAGTTGGCAAGTGACCTGAGAGACCAGTGTGTGTTAAAGTGGGTGAAGTAGCAACATTATATCACAAGTGAAGGCTGCTGGCGTGTGGATAAGACACAAAGAAAGGCAGGCCTGTGAATGAACTTTGACGTAAAGAACAGCTGGGAAATCAGCGATACTAAATAATGGAGTGGTCCGGTGAAAGGAAGTAACCCACTTGAAGATCTCTGTGAAAGGTATTTTGTTTAAAGTGAGAAAGCAAATGGACAGTGAAAGTAAAAAGGAAGAAGATTAATTCCTAGAGAAGGGAAGAGTGAAAGTAACACAGTGAACTTTGAATCAAAGTAGTCCTGCAGTGGTCTGACAAATAAGCCATGCACATTCAAAAGTATTTGACATCCGAAAGGGGTCCGAGCCTGGCAGAGGGAGACCTGAAGTTTGTGTTGAAAGTTATTGTGAATGGTCCGAGCCCAACGGAGGGAGACCCGAAGTGAAACAAGCTTGGGGAAGGGAGCCCCTCTTGCAACTTGTGTTGAACTTTATCGTAGGAGATCTGAGCCTGACAGAGGGAGATCTAAAAGAACTGTGTGGTGAAAGTTCTGAGCCCGGCAGAGGGGGATCTTTTGGGAACATTTTGGATAAGACAAAGAGTCTCGAGCATGAAATGCCAGACGGGCCAAAGACTTGGTTACCTCCCTCAAAAAATCCAACACACCTTGGAAACAACTACCAGGATGTTCTATGTGAAAACCTAACTCTGGTTCATTATTCACAGTTGCATGGTTTATGTATTTCCGTGATCATAATTGCTGAAATAACTGCCCTGCTCTTATGTTCATGCACTAGCAATTCTATGACCATGTACAAATAACTTGGGAATTGTGTTTATTATTTGCTTTCTGTTTTGTTCTATTTCCAATATATTTGCCAACCTGAAGGCAAGTGTTGTTCGTAAAAATCACTAAATATTAAGGGAAACTGAACCCTTACTCCCTCTTTTGCTTTGACCTTAGTCAAATAAATAAGCTAAAAGTCAACCTTGAGATTCCTTTTGTATTTATATCTCTTATAATCATGAGTATACAGTGTTTCTGATATTCAGCATGCCGAACGAGATAACCCTTGCCGAAAATTATAATGCAAATTGATGTAAATGTATGTGGCAGGACGCCACCATTTTGTTTCAAATACTTGTAGCTCTGAAGTCCTACCACTTTCTCTGAGCAGTCCCTCCTGTTACCTAGACGGGCCTCGATCCGCAGCTATTTGAGCTGTGTATATTGTATGGAAAGCTGAGCCAGAGTGCATCAACCTACCTACAAGGATCGCCTTACTCCATGAGGCCTAAGGTGGGGAGGAGAGCTGGTTCAACCACATTATCATTTGAACACTGACTTTTCCTTTTGTAGAAATTTCTCCTTGTCACGCTTTTTGTACAAGAGATAGGGCAGGCAATGGATTTTTTAGCATAGGCCATTTTGATTTGATAGACTTCACTAGGACTGCATTATTCATTTGCGCCTAGAAACACTTGTGTACAGGCGCGTTATAAATGCCATATCATATCATATCATATTATTATTTGATGGTCGAGACTACTCCCATCTTAGTTATAGGGCAGAATAGGAGTTTTTCCAATCCCAACCATTTAATTAAAGGTTTTACAAATTGTACCCATTGTGTCAGTCTCTGCTTGTGTTAGTATGCCTCCCCTACAGTTAGTGAGAGTAGAGTGATAGGATAGGTCCAGAACCAGGAGAAACTGGCATCTGTATGTGTTGAGTTGCAGATGGGGTGATTACGTGCACTGGCTTGTTGTATCTGTAACGGTGAGGCCTAATGCCTGTGTTGTTTATTGTATGTGAATGTCTGGTTATGTTGGGTGTGTGTTTGTGTTTTTTGTGGGTAGATTGACTGGTATTTAAGGTTGTGGTTGTGCGCATTGGCTTGTTGTATCCATAGGGGTACGGTCCAGTGCCTGGAGTTGTTTGTTGTATGCAAGTGTTACTTATGCTGTGTGTTTGTGTGTAGTTTGGCTAGCCCATAAGGCATGTATAGTACTTGGGTGGTTTGGAGGGGAGCAGGAGCAGGGTGGTTACATTGGGAACTCTCAAAGTTCTTTTAGGTGGCTAATCTTCACAATTCTATCTGGTGATACACATGGCTAATATTTGCAATTCTGTCTATATGTGACTCATGGCTACCCTTCACGAATCTATCTCAGTGTGACGCATGGCTCATCTTCACAATTCTATCTATTTGTGACGCATGGCTGTTCTTCCCAATGTGTTTAGTGCAACACTTTTTCTGCCCACACTATACATCTAAGTACAACACATGTCCTGCTCCCAAAGTACATCTGGGTGCAACACATTTCCGTTCCCGCAAAATAAAACTAAAATCCAACACAATGTCTGCCCCCTAACATACATCAAGGAGCAACACATTTCCTTCATTAATTCACTAGAATTGCTAATTATGGAGCACAGTTCACAATGGTAACACCTTACAATGGCTAGTTATAGGGCATGGCAACGTTCAACAAAGGCTATGGGGCGGAACACAATGGCTAACTATAGGGCACAGCATAGTTCAACACAGTGGCTAATTTTAGGGAGCAGCACAGTCCTATCTCAGAGCGCAGCAGGGGAATATAACTAGCCTATACCAACAGTTCAGATGTGACGTATGACTACCTTACATAATTAGACTCAGTCCATAGTATAGTTATCTTAAACATTTAGACTGAGTACCAAATATGGGTACCTTACACAATTAGGCTACATGATAATAGGTAATAAGAGTGGTGGGGTTTTAATGGAGTCTAGTAATGACTGTACTCCCCGCCCACACCACACTTACCTTATCTGTTGCTGTAGCTAGCCTGTGTCAGGCATCCCAGATGAACACAGGCAAACACAGAGTGGAGCTGCTTAGACGGGAACTGCCCTTTGCCTTGTGGCCCTTAGCCGACTGCTGGAAGGGCATCTGAAATGCAGCTGTTCCAGTCAAGTGGGGGGCATGGACCAATGAGAACCAAATGGATGAGCAGGAGAGGAGTGGGGAGGAAGGTTGAGCGGTGAATGAAGGTGAATGGGAGAAGGCAGAGAGAAGCAGGGAGAGATGCCCGCTAGGACAGAGGCAAAAAGACACCTGACTGTTTGGACCAATGGCTAAGGGATTGGGTGGGTAAAGGAAAACAGCCAGAAACAAACAAAGAACTACAGAACAAAGGCAGGGCACTCTAGAAGCAGACCATATGAAGGAGAGTAGTGATGGTAAGGGAAGTTGTAAAGGTTCCCAGTGCAATCACTCTAATTTGGCAGAGTACAGTGTTAGATGGTGCTGTGAGTCCCTGCAAATGGGCCTGACCTGGTGTTTGGAATTCTAGTCTGATGACCCACACAAGCATTGGACTGGGGAACTGGACCCTCAGGTAGAAGGAATGGGGTCAGGGAGCGGATTCCTGGGGAAGGCTAGGCCTGTCACCTGTGAGAAACCTGAAGGTATCTCACTTACTAGTCCCCAGAGTTCTGTCATCCAGGTGGCCAGGACACGGCCATCGCTATTGGATCCAGTTCCTGGGGGTGGACCGGTGCGGCAGGATCACCTGGATGGGGGGTCCTCGGGGAGTGGAAGTGGGACACCGGAGGGTGAGACGCAGTATCCCCTCCCTTATGATACCTTTTCCCCATCCTGACCAGTAAGATACTTAGAAACTCTACCCGCCCTTTTCCAACACCAACACTTTCTCACCCTGTGAGTGACAACAGACTAATATCAGAGCCATTTACCTGACATGTCCCAACAGAAGGTTCAGGCAGAGTCAGGCAATTGCCGACAACTACACACACCTGATTGCCCTTTCCCTTCCCCACTGGGATAAAAGGCAGAGCACAAGAGCACACTCTGAGCAAAGCTGAATGCACGAAAGAAAGAACAATTCTAGGACGGTAGTTCAAACGGAAGAGAAAGGCGGCGAGACCTGTAAGGACGTGAAGGAGGGATTTGCCCTTGCCTTTTTCAACCCAGACTTGTGAAGTCTCTGACAAAGAAACATAAGACCGGGAATCGCAGCTGGCAAATGGTGTGACGGATGTCAGCAGTACATGGAATCCTCCCACAATGATAGCCAAGCTGGGAAGACGCGGTTGCAATCGTGGCGCTGTCCTTCACTCCAGCAGCAAAAGAAACGCTAATGAGTTCAGCACAGCCGGTGCGTCGGAAGAACCTGATAGTGGGCCGGACTATGTTAGACTCAAGGTTGCAGTTGAAACATTAAGAAGATTAAGAGACAGAGGTCCTTTGTGAGCAAACTTGCTACCAGAAATCGAGTGGTCTGGCGCCAAGTGGGCGCTTGTTCAGAGGTCTCTGACTGGTACCCCTCTGCTGAACAAAGAGACGGTATTGAGCTAAAAGGGGAAAGAAAACACCAGTACCAAGAGGCCATAGGGAAGGCCAGCATGGGGTGTCAAGGTGGTCATACACGGGTCAAGCAAAATCCCTTGTACAATCTAAAGTCCTTGACACATTTCAGAGGTTTTGACGATTGTAGAATTGTGAACCCTATGGAGGGAATTGTGAGACAGGCGGTTGCGCCCGGCGGAGGAGAACACTGTGAGAACGGGTTATTGTGAATAAACACGCCCTTGCCGTAGACTAACAAAGGGACCAGGAAGACGTGATCACCCTTCGGAGGTCTTTGTTTAAAGTTGGCAAGTGCTGTGGAAGGTCTGAGCCCGGATGAGGGGGACCCAACTAAAAGGTAGTTGTTTAAAAAGACATTGAGACTTTTGAATATTACAAATAAGGAACTTGATTGAAAGACAATAGTAAACCCCACTGAGGCACGTCAAGTGAAAAGTGTGAAGACGCTAACTGAAAAACATTGTGACGACAAGTATGAACCTGACTGAGGGATGTCCACAGTGGATGGTTGGTCTGAGCCCGATTGAGGGAGGCTGACCACTAAGAGGAGGATCGGAGCCCGGCTGAGGGAGATCCAATGGTGAAGAGTGATAACCCTATGTGGAGGTTAACAGAAGGAACTTTTGTTTTGTTGTTTTGGCATATCAGGCCCTGTAAAGAAAGAGACATCGCATGAGAAGAGACTTGGGTACAGAAGGCCCTGATATGAAGGAAAGGAACTGTGAGCTCGTGCCAGAGAAGCCCAGGAGTGTGCTGTGCTCCAGAGTCCCGTCTTGCCCCATGCTAAAAATGTGGGGAAGGGAGACCCCAGCCATAACGTCGTGACTTATCATTTTGTGAACACTTCTTTCTTTTCTTGTGAACATTATCCCACACTATTTTGTAGCATAAGGATTGGAAATAGGTTTTCTTAGTATAGGCCCTTTTTATTTGACTAGACTACACTAGGAGTGTGTTATTATTTGATGGTCTTAGCTTGCTCCCATCTTAGATTTAGGTTAAGATTAGGTGCTTATCTCCCCCATTTTACAGTTTAATAAACACCCATAAACTGTGATCACTTGTGTCTGTCTTACTTTAATACCATGCCTTTCTTACACACCCCACTCGGACCATGGGGTAGCAGACCCAGGCAGCCTGCTGGAGCAAACCACCACACCATATTATTGGTTGGATGCAGTACTGCCTATTTAGGCAGAGGCAGTGATGCTATTGCGAATTACCTTGCTTGCGCATTTTGCAAAAACATTGCACTTGGTTTCACATTTCTTTGCAAATCCCCGCCAGGCTCTGCTCCTTTCACACTGCGTACCAAGCTGACCTCTCCGTCTCTCCCTTTTACACTAGTCTCGCAGCAGGTCTCTCTCCTTCTCTCTTCCCATTACACTGTGCACCGAGCCGGGCCTCTCTGTCTCTCTCTGTTACACTGGTCTCGCAGCAGGTCTCTCTCCCTGTCTCACAGTGCATGCAAAGCCAGGTCTCTCTGTCTCTCCCTGTTGCACTAGTCTTGCAGCAGGTCTCTCTCCTTCTCTCTTCCCATTACACTGTGCACCGAGCCGGGCCTCTCTGTCTCTCTCTGTTACACTGGTCTCGCAGCAGGTCTCTCTCCCTGTCTCACAGTGCATGCAAAGCCAGGTCTCTCTGTCTCTCCCTGTTGCACTAGTCTTGCAGCAGGTCTCGCTCCTTCTCTCTTCCCATTACACTGTGCACCGAGCCGGGCCTCTCTGTCTCTCTCTGTTACACTGGTCTCGCAGCAGGTCTCTCTCCCTGTCTCACAGTGCATGCAAAGCTGGGCCTCTCTGTCCCTCCCTGTTACACTAGTCTTGCAGCAGGTCTCCTTCTCTCTTCCCATTACACTGTGTACTGAGCCGGGCCTCTCTGTCTCTACCTGTAACAACTGTCTCACAGCAGGTCTCTCTCCCTGTCTCACAGTGCATGCAAAACCAGGTCTCTCTGTCTCTCCCTGTCATACTGGTCTCCAAACAGGTCTCTCCCTCATCTTCCTATCAAACTGTGTGCATAGCAGGGCCCCTTTGTGCTTCTCCATCTCATACTAAATGCCGAGCCTGCCCCATCTGGCACTCTTCCTGGTTTAAGAACCGTCCTTTCTGAGTCTTTCCCTGTCATACTGGAGCTTGATTCCTCAGAGTCTCTCTCTCTTTTACACTGGCTGCAAAGCCCGCCTTTGCTTGGAGAGCCTTGGCTTTCTGGGGTTCTTCCCTTTACACTGGCGCCAGAGCCTGGCCTCTCTGGGACTCTTGCCCTGTCTTAGTGGATGCACTATCTCCACCACACTGGCTGCAGAGCCTGGCCTCTCAGTGTTGCTCCCTTTCACATTGATCACATTGAAGTAGGTTTCTGTCTCATTCAAACTGACTGCATAGCCTGGCACAGCCTGGCCTCTCTGTGTCCCTCCTTATCACACTGGCTGCAGAGCCTGGCCTCTCTGCGTCCCTCCTTATCACACTAGCTGCAGAGCCTGGCCTCTCTGTGTCCATCCTTATGACACTGGCTGCAGACCTTGGCCGGTCTGTGTTGCACCCTGTTACACTTAAGCTTGGCTTTTCTGGGTCTATATCTCTGTCACACTGGCTGCAGAGCCTGGAAGCTCTTCTTTGCTCCATGTCACACTGAAGTCTGGACTCTCTGGGTCTACATCTCTGCAATACTGAATGGGTAGCTTGGCCTCCCTGTGTCTCCACTTATCACACTGGCTGCAGGGCCAGGCCTTTCTGTAGCCCCTGTTTTCTGAGCCTGGTCCAGGCAAGGGATGCACTCTTTCCTCACCACAGACCAGGGACAGTCCCCATGGGAACCACCACACCCAACCCCAGGCCAGATGGATGCATCTGTAAAATAAAATTGCTGTTAACAGCAGAAGGACTAAACCTTGAGTTCTTACCATATGCCTTCATTAGACACAGATAACAAGGTGGATTTCATAGGGACCCCAGCGGGGGGCCCTTTTATAAAAATAAAAAAAGAAATAACCTCTCATTAAACATTCCTATTCTCTCATTTCTAAATCCCTTTCTAAAGTTCCCCTGATGTGAATTCCATCTAAACAGGAATCTGCCCAGACAACCCCCCCTTCCTTGGAAGGGGTCACAAGGAGACCCATAGGGTGAGACAGGCATAGCAGACTCCATGCCTACCCCCATTACCACCCACTGATGCATGAGGCCAGAAGATAGCTTCCATAGGTGGGCCCAGCCTCTAGGCAGCTTCAAGCACATTCTTTCACCACCTCACACCAGGGTCCTTACCCCCTCTACGGTCTTTTCCCCCTTTCTCCCTTATATATACTATACATATAACCTACTTAACCTTTACCCTACTTAAAGTTTCCCATGATAGCTCCCAAATAACGCCCTACTTAACATGTAGTGCACAAATAAATATATACACAAATATACAAACAGTAGACAGACACTGATATAAAGACATATATTACATTATGTCACAATGGGGGTGACTGGTGCAATCAGTCGGGTGAGAAGTCTTCCTATTGATGATGTTGGGGCCTGGCCCCACAGTTCTTTCTTCTGGGTTGCCCTGTACAACATGTGGGGCCACCTGAAATCACTAAACGTATGACTCGCATCTGAAACAATCATTGGGTGTCCCCATTCCCTGGGGGCTGCCCATGATCACCACGCACCCTGTGGCCCATCTAAGTCTTCTGGGTGGCCCCCATAGCCTGGGGAGTGGGACAACCTGCTCTCACCACCGCAGCCCGAGGCACGTCGGATCTTCTTGGCAGCCCTCATGGCCTGGGAGGCAGAGCCCAAAATCACTGCTGTGATCTGTCTCCCCTTTCTAACCTTCAGGACGGCCCTGTGCACTGGAGGGGTGCTCATGTCACATCTGCTGCGACATTTTGTTCTCAGGTGCCGTACCCGTTGCCATGGGAATGCCGCCATGCTCACTGTGGCCCACAGGGCACCCGCATTAGGCCTCGCATTGCATTGCAAAGGCACAAGTTGCGGTGCTTCCAGGATCTGCAGCAGGTGTGCCGGAGCTCCTTGCTTCACCTGGGCAGCCCAGACTTTTTTTGCTCCCAGTGCATGACGGGGCAGACTGTGGACTTCGCCTCTCGGCGCTCTTCACCCGGGCTGCCTTACATGGCAGCCCCAGACTTGTCTTCATTGATCCGCCCTCCGGAAGTAATGGGCTTCTCCGCTCTTGACCTCCCGGGCTACCTGGAATGTGCGGCCCAGGAGGACCTCTAAACAGGACCCGCCTCACCTGCCTGGAGGTCGGCCAACAGTGGGCATGGCCATGGCCAGGTTCGGGTCGACCCCTCACACGTGGCCCAGATAGGTGGGTCGGTCCAGGCTGGCCCCCGGGCAGGCTGACAGGTGACACAGCCCCTAAACTGGGTCACCCTGAGTAGCCCCTGGGAAGCTGGTTGAGGCCACATACCCCCAGGGGTTGTTTTCTCTTCTCCCACACATTTTCTTTCTCCTTCTCTCCTTCTTGTCCTTCAATCTTCTCTTCCAACCATTTTCTAACTGTCCTTTCTTTTAAAAAACATCTAAGATCTATTCGCTGCCCAGCCCATTCTTAGGCAGTGGAGTTCTGTTCCTTTATTTTCTTTTTTCCCTGCAACATTCTATCCAGCCCCATGGTGGGCTGGGTGGACCAATCCACAACCCTTAAACAAACACACACTCTCTCTCTCACTCACTCTACATTTAATAAATTATTCTATTCACAACCCTGGTGTCAGTGGGGGTCATTCTGAGCTAGGAGGTAAGGGAAAAACCATGCCGGTAATGATTTACCGGCATCGTTTACCGCTACAGGCTATTCTGACCTCTCAGACCGCTAATTACGGCACCGTAAACTACGATGCCATAATTATCGGTCTTGGGTCGCGCGCGCGACCCACCATGCCAAAATTAGCGGCATGGCGTAAACCGGAGCTGATCACAAGCAAGGAGCACACATAAATTACGGCCTCCTTAAGCCCGTAAAGTACTTTACCGGCATGGAGTACATACAGGCATCTCAGAAAAGGAGTAAAGAACCCTGAGCAGTGGTTCCCAGAGCCACAGGTGCACACAATCAGCACAGGTTGAGGCAATGGAGTCTGCCACAGCAGATAAGGAACACACCCACTCACCACACCCCCTCCCACACCAAGATGATACCAATAGTGCCAGCAAGGGCACAACCACAATAACTACACCTACAATTTTTACATTCCACCTGAGGTGAAAAAGGCTGCTCAGCCTCAAGATTAAGATTCCCAGCACCCGCCGTAGAGAACGTAGGTGTAAGGGAAGAATCCAAAATGGCCACCGTGGACCATGATGGTTGGGCCGCCATTTTGTCGATGCCTGAAGCGAACTGAGTCAAATGTGTAGATGAGGCAATTGTCTCCTCAGGCTGGTCAGGGGACTTAAGTAACATCTTAGCCTTGACACAAGGATCCTTGGCAGATCCGGTACTGGGGGATCTCGGATGTTTACTTGACATCTTGGAGGTGGCCCCAAAAATAGCCTGCAGAGGAGGAACCTCGGCAGAGCCGGTAACAGAGGAGTTACGGTGCATGACCACCCTCTTTGCCCCCTCGACAGAACTGCTATCGCAGCGATGAGCGCAGGAAGGCTGAGGAATCACCCTTACAGACAAGACCTTAGGAACAGGTCTCTCGGATTTGTCGGTACAGACCTTAGCCTCAAAAAGAGGAACCTCAGGTTTCGTCCCGGTATGTTTAGCCCCCTCCTGAGGGGTCTCAAGCGTGGCTTGGTACAGAAAGCTCCAGAAAAGGAGGCCTCAGGGCATGCCCCGGTGTCTGTCTGGAAAGCACTAGAAACGGAGACCTCGGAGCGAACCCCGGTGTCCAAAGCCACATATGAACTGGGCTGACGTTTAGCACCTGACAGGTGAACCTCGGAACGTGTTCCGGTCTTGGCAGGTCCATCGTGGGAACCCTCGGAGAAACCTCTGGTACGCCTATTAGGCCTGCGAGGCACCTCAGGAGAAACCTTGGTGGAAGAGCTGCTCGAGCCCCTCCCGGACCGAGAAGACCGTGGGAAGAAGTCCCCTGGCCGGGGCAACCAAAAAGTAAGGAACTTACCAGGCGTCTCTTCTTTTCGTCGATGAAAAGCTGAAGATGAGGTGGAGGAACACGCTGAAAGACATCCTACCACCGAAGAAGACAGCGTTGGAGTGCCCGGACGGAAAGGGAATCGCAGTAGAAGCACGAATCCCAGCAGTGGTCCGGCCCAAGACACTCCAAGCAGAGAGAATGGGGATCCGTCCTAGCGAAGCAACGTTCGCATGAAGAACAGGACACAAATCCCAGATGCTCCGGCATAGATGGAGGACTAAGCGACCCCAGAACCGGAGCAGAAGAGGAAACGAGAACACGAAAAAAAAAATCCCAGTGGTGCAAGTGCGTCCAGCCCCGACCATGCGGAGAAAAGGACTGAAGGGCGATGCGTGAGGCGGAGCTTAGGAGGGCGGGGTTACGGCCACGTGCGGTACCTCACGTAAAAAGAGAAGACAACTTTTTTTCAATTTTGATGCTTTTTATCAAAAGTGCCCCGGTCCCGTCCCGAAGGATGGAATGTCCCACGAGTATGGAGGAAAACGGACGGTACGTAGGAGTTATACTTTTTCCGGTGTCCAAATGCTATTGCATGCACCATGGCCAGTTCTGTAGGAGAAAGAACAGTAACCTCATCTTGCAGTCTATTTCACAGGATTCCCACAATGTGCTCTGCTGGGTTTATTAACACCAGGCACTGCTCTGCTGCACACCTCTATGGTGGTACTGGGGGAGATGTACACCTCTTTAAAATGTGAGTGTAAGAATCACCTGGTGGTGTCCGGGTCACTAACTCACAATGATTCTCGTGAATCTCATATGTGTATACCTTAAAATACGAATGTAATGTAAAGCAGTTTTGTGTAGCGCAATTGTGCTGGCAAGTTTCCAGGTGAGTTGTGGTGAGGGCGCGTGTATCGAGTAGGGCACCCCAGGCGAAAGTATCCTGCTCGGTTTGCTACTGATGAGGTCTGCCTCAGGGAGAGATGATGGGGCGAGGGATGTGGGTAAGGAGAAGAGAGTGGGGGTGGCCTGAAGGGGGCCAGTGTTAGGGGGAGACGTAGCTGATGCTCACCTGAAATATGTGAGTAGGTGGTCGATGTGTGCAATATAAGATGGAAAGTAGACTGGTGAGCAGCCTATTGAGGGGTGCAGGCAAGGTGCCACATGCAGCAAGGCAGAACATGGCATAAAAAGGCATGGCAGGGCTTCAGAGCCTGGCCTCTCTGGGACTCTCCCCGTCACACTGGCTGCACCGCCTTTCTTCTCTGGTCTCTCTGGTCACACTGGCCGCACAGCCTTTCTTCTCTGGTTTCTCATCGGTCACTATGGTTGCAGCTGCCTGGGCTCAGTAGGTCTCTCTGGTCACACTGGCTGCAGCTGCATGGCCTCTATAGGTCTCTCTGGTCACACTGGCTACAGCTGCCTGGCCTTTATAGGTCTCTTTGGTCACACTGGCTGCAGCTGCCTGGCCTCTATGGGTCTCTCTCATGTCACAGTGGCTTCAATGCCTGACTTCTCCGGGTATCTTCTGCGTCACACTGGCCGGAGTGCTAGGCTTCTCTGATCTTTCCCCTGCTGCACTGGTTTCAGTTGTGTAGCCTCTCAGGGTCTCTCTGGTGACACTGACTGCAGAGCCTGACATCTCTGGGTCTCTCCCCATCACACTGGCTGCAGTCGCCTGGCCTCTCTGGGTCTCTCTGGTCACACTGGCTGCAGAGCCTGGCATCTCTGGGTCTCTCCCCGTCACACTGGCTGCAGTCGCCTCGCCTCTCTGAGTCTCTCCCGATACACTGGCTGCAGAGATTGCCATTTCTGGGTCTCCCCCGTCACACTAGCCACAGTCACCTGGCCTCTCTGGGTCTCTCCCGTCACACTGGCTGCAGAGATTGGCATCTCTGGGTCTCTCCCCGTCACACTGGCCGCACAGCCTTTCTTCTCTGGGTCTCTCCTCGGTCACTATGGCTGCAGCTGCCTGGCCTCTATGGGTCTCTCTCATATCACAGTGGCTTCAATGCCTGGCTTCTCTGGGTATCTTCCCTGTCGCAGTGGCTGGAGCGCTAGGCCTTTTGATATCTCCCGACGCACTGGCTGCAGCCGCCTAGCTCCTCTGGGTCTCTCCCCTTTCACACTGACTGCAGTGCCTGGCTTCTCTGGGCATCTTCCCTGTGTTACAATGGCTGAAGCCGCCTGGCCTCTCTGGGTCTCTCTCATATCACAGTGGCTTCAATGCCTGGCTTCTCTGGGTATCTTCCCTGTCGCAGTGGCTGGAGCGCTAGGCCTTTTGATATCTCCCGACGCACTGGCTGCAGCCGCCTAGCTCCTCTGGGTCTCTCCCCTTTCACACTGACTGCAGTGCCTGGCTTCTCTGGGCACCTTCCCTGTGTTACACTGGCTGCAGCCGCCTGGCCTCTCTGGGTCTCTAGACTGTCACACTGGTAGCAGTATCTGGCTTCTCTCTGTCTCTCCCCTGTCAGACTGGCTGCAGTGTCTGGCCTCTCTGGGTCACTCCCCTGTCACACTGGCAGCAGTGTCTGGCCTCTATGCTGTGCAGAACAACAGATGTCCACAAACTTGTGGAACCTTCCTGTCCCTTGCACACCTTATTTGTGTTAAACAACTACTAAAAGTATTCTTTTTCGTAAGAATTTTATAAAAATTGAAAATGGAATTCTTGCGATTCAATTAAACAAAATTATTCAAAATTATTCATGAACAAAATATATATTACATCATATATTCAATTTCTGGTTCTTGTAACATTATTAGTCCAACATATAGTTTTCTGAAAAAGTTGATCCAACAATAGCAATTCCTCAGACAATTATTGACAATACAAGTATTGATTTTCGCATAAATTTGCTCGACGCGCTTGGGTAGTGTAATCCCTTCCTCAGGAGCTTTTTAGTTCAATCTTGCCCCTTTTCTCTTGCTTATTCATGTAGAGAATTATACAAAACATATTATCAATTTCTTTGAATTCTAGTTGTACAGAGCCAATATCTATCTGTCATGTTTCTGGGGAAATTATCGATGCTGTTCTCAATTCTAGTATCCACAATTTTGGTCGTCTGATGTGTAGTCCACCGACACCTCCCATAGGAAGAATTGTAGCAGCTGGAAAAGTTAAAAAACATGCATATGTATGCGTATCTTTCTATATTTTAGAGGATATGTCTCTTGATGCACATGATTAAAAAATATAGAGCAAGTTAAAACTCATCTCCATATACCTGTACTTTCAGGTCCTTGAATAGAAGCCCTCTTGGTTGACTTAAGGTGGTGTGCAGTTTTTTGGTTCTTTATCAAGGTGTTTTCTTAAATTTCCTGTCACCTGCTGGCTGATCTTTTAGGATTAATCAAGAAGGAGTTTCTATAGGTCACTGTGTATTTGTGATATTAATATCCTTTTGTATAATAACGGTATCTTCAATCCAGTCTTACCCGATCAGCCCCTTTCAGTAGAGTGGCCCTTAGTGTCGCCTCCTGGCATGTGCAGCTTTGTGTGGTTGCTGCAGAGCCCCAGTCTAACTATCTGTAAAGCAGATCATAACGTGTCCTTTAGTATTAACAACTAAAGTAGTCACATAGCACCTAGGTTCGCTGCTTATTCTATGGCATGACAGGAGGCTTCCTATTATGCATTACAATCTTTACTTCTGAAACCACAGCAGCAAAGAAAAAACTTTTACAAACAAAAAAGTTTAAATAACAGAACTAAATACAGTTCACAGTCAATGTAAGGACAGCTCCCCAATCCAAGATGGAGGACAGGTCATGCCCTGCAGGTGACCAATGGGCAGGGACCCTCCTCTATATATGTCCTTTATTTTAATCACAACTACTCTCTTTCTTTGCTGCTGACACCACAGTTAAGTCACTCCTTACAGTTGTGCTTTGCATGCTAGTCAGTTGGCATAATACTTTGTAATATTATATTTTACATCATTATGTGATGTAGAGTAGTGTTTTATTTGGTAGTAGCGTTTTTTACTGCTTTCATTTTTTATAAAAGTTCTTATTGTTATTATTGAGGGGTCACATGCAACCGCCGCTTTATTGTGGGAAGTTTCGTTTCCTTTATTTAACAACTCTGCTTTCGACTGAGTTGGTTTTCCTCGGTTCTGTTTACCTAATGTGCGCAGGCCGGGCTGAAGCTTTTGAGCTTCAGAACTGACGTGTGTGAGGTTGCGTGCGCTTTCCAGCGCTGGATGAGTGAAGGAGAAGGGCGGGCCGCCCTCTCCATGCCCAATACGCGCAGGTCTGTCTTAAACGTTTGCTTCAGACCCCACACGTGTGGGCCTGTTGTTGCTGTATACGGGGGCACGCCCACTCCATGCCCAACGCACGTGGGGAAACCTTTGGCTTCAGGACCGTCGCGTGTGGGCCTTTGATGTTTACATGCCCCATTAGTGCTCACCTGAACCCAGCAGTGCAGCGGGCGGGCAACAGACCCAATCAGTCTGGCATCGGCGCCGGCAAGCAGCTCGCTCCACAACGCGCGCGGGTCTGTCAGAAGCTTTGCTCCAGGTCCGACGCGTGTTGGGGGGGGGGGCATGTTTGCATATTTACAAATTTATAGATAGGTTGGGCGCAGTGGCGCACGCCTGTAATCCCAGCACTACGAATGGGTTTTTTTTGTTTATATTAATTAATTTTTATTTTGTTTTATTTTGTTTTAATTTATTAATATGTTTAAGATTTAGGTGTACCGCCCGCCCCTGCCCCAGGTGCAAGCCTTTCAGAAGCTTTGCTTCAGGTTTCGCAGACCACACAGAACAACAGGGGTGCGAATACCGTGCCTGCGCTTAGAACCCAAATTGTATGGGTATTAAGCACATTTTAAGAAAGATAATAATAAATGTATTTATGACATTATGGAATTTTTCTGGAAAATATTGGCACAGCTGTTCGCCTTGCTATAAGGCACACCAGGGCCTGCTCTGCTTCAGGCTTTGCCTGAATTACAATGCAAGGTTACCCCTTGTGTGCTGCTGAGTGCCACACCCTGCTAGGGTGAGCAGCTTGGATGTGCGCTTGCGCAGTATGTTTTTTCCTATGTTTCCTCTGTTACATGTGGATATGAGACGTGTTTGAGGAACATTAACCCTTACCTGCTCGGTTTGTGGTTATATTAAGTGCAATTAATAAAAAATGTTTTCCTTCTAATAAAAGTGAGAGTTAGGATCCAGCCATTGGTACCGCAGTTAGTCTTCTTTGGACACTGTTTGGTCAATCCTTATTTCCTCACTGGTCTCAGCTTTAGAGGCCTAAAAGAGAGACTCTTCCAACTAGATTTTTCTTCTTTCCAAATCTCCCACTTTAAAATATATTAGTATATCCAATTAGGTTACAGGACAACTCAGTCCATCCCTCCTCACCCCCTCCCACACTCCCACACTCCCACCACTGCCTGTGGTAAGGGATCAGAGAAGAGAGTGGGAGTTAAACTGTCAGTCCCGGTCTGTCCCGTCTTGGACCTGGTAGCTGTTTCCCGCAGTTCCTATTTCTTCAATTGATAACCCAGTGGTCTGGGGTTTGCCTCCAGAGAGGAGCAAGATAAACTTAGATCTCCCATTTCCTCTTCCAGGAATAGACCTCTTCATGGTATCCTTTTGGTCCCAAATAAAGGGGACAGGC
Source organism: Ambystoma mexicanum (assembly GCF_040938575.1). Lineage (NCBI taxonomy): Eukaryota > Metazoa > Chordata > Amphibia > Caudata > Ambystomatidae > Ambystoma > Ambystoma mexicanum. The sequence continues at coordinate 1,465,202,520 of NC_090931.1, read as the reverse complement.
CCCAAAAAAGGGGGTAGATAAACCCTGGAGGGGTTGTGAAGGCAAGTTATAGAATGCGTTGGGTCAAGTTACCCAGGCTTTGGTACAGGCTTTGCCTGTTGATGTGCGGGTCCTGAGGGGCTGGACTCTAAGATTGGTTTGCCTGCTCGGCATCGCTAAACGCCTTCATGTCTACACGATGACGTAAATCCTTTCTCATGTGACTTCATCCAAATTTGTTATTAGACAGGTGGCTTTCATTAAGATCTTTGCCCCTCAGGAGAATAAAGCCCGATCCTTTAGCTGTTTTTCCTGTGACTCTACCCATCCTAGACAAGGCGCATCAAGAGGTGCGCACAATTACTCCTCTGCTCGAGGGGCTTGAACACAATTTTTGGCTCATTTGGATAGTTCGTGCTGACAGGGGTCCTGCTGGACCTAGGGTATCTCCTGTAATGCCTCATGTGCTGGCCAGGTTTTTTCTTGAGGGGCGTTCACCTCAAACCTCCGGGGGTTGCCGTAAGTTAACGAGGGTTCATTTTGAGTACTTCCTTTGTCAGTTTTCCCTTGCCTCCTTCCCCAGAGTTCACTAAGGCAACTTGCAAGTGCTAACATCTATTTTTGGCGGATTGTATGATCAAGTTAGACCTCCGGGAGCAGTGCCAGGTGGTTCCTGTTTTCGTCCTCATCAGGAGTTGTGTCCTCTTCGGTTCCACTGATGGGTTTGCACTTAACAATGTCCCTCCCTTTCGGTTTGGCCTTTCCATCAGCCCCCCTGGTGCTTCTCCAAGTTAAGGAAGCTGATGGTAACTCACCACAGTTCCAAGGGGTTTCGGTTAATTCTTTCTTTGCTGACAGTTAGCGGTGTCCCTTCTACAATCATGGGGTTGTTTTTTTTGTTATAAATACAAGAGATTAAAGCTCTGCATCTTTATCCTTCCGGATGGCAAACTCTCCTTCGTAAGGAAGTAATCCATCTTCTCCTCTTGAAAGGGAAGTTTTTTCCCTCAGTTAGCTAGCCTGGATGGGTAGATGGTCAGTTCCATCCGAGTCATAGTCCCAAACATCTTTGCAAGAATCGGTCTTTCTCAGAGTTAGGTCCTTCAGTGGCTCAGGCTCATGAATGCCTAGAATGGCACAGCTCTTTTTCTGCTCCCTCTCCGGGTGTCTTTCCGGGGTCAGATACCAGCAGATTGGGCTGGGGGTGCCAGGATTGAGGTTTTTTCATAGGCAGAGGTGGTTCACTTTAGTGAAGAAACTGCATTTCAGCCTTCTGGAGTTGTTAGCGAACTCTCTTGCAGTCCAGAGCCTTTTCTCTAGGATCAATGCCAGACATCTCCAGGACAGGAGCAACATAATGTTATAGGACTCTCTTTGTCAAGATCTAGTTCTTTTGGGTTCCGATTAGGGGTTCTCTTTCCCTTGTGTCTTATTTGCTAGGTTCCCCTGGCTCTGCAATTAGAATGTGGATCCCAGTGCACAACCTTCAGACTGTTTCCTCCTGGGTTGGTCGGTTCCTTTTTGTATGTTTTTCCTCCTTTGCCATGATAGCAAGGGTTTCTGGTTCAACTGCGCATGCAGTCGACAAAGCTTGTGTGGGCCTTCGCGAGGGTGGTTCCCAGCCCTATAGGAATATTTACGGTAGATATTACTGGTATCGTCCCTCTCCTCCCGTGGCCTATCTCTGCCCCGACAGTTTTCTTTTATGAGCGGGTCCTTCGGGGACCCCTCTCTCTCTTGTTTATTTGAACTTTTTCATCTCTTCCTGGTGCTTCCGGGGGCTTTCACAGGACTCTATCTGTGTCATCAAGGACTATGGCTGGCCTGGCTCCAAAATGGCCATGCCACGAGGTTTTTTGTCCTGTCCTTTGGCCATCTTGCCCCATCACCTTCCTCAGGTCAAGTCGACCCGGGTTAGTTCTTATTTGGTCATGCACTTTCCCGCAAAACCCAATGCTTTTGTGGGCTTCTGCATGCCTTGGGTGTGTGCCTCCAGGATGTGGGCTGGAACGTCTGAGTTCAATACACATCCTGGGTGCCAGAGAGTCTGTAGTGCCATGAATGACTGGGACCACCGTGGCCCGTGATTGTTCCACCTATGGAGTGTGTGTTCGTGAGCAGATTTCCCATTGGGTCCTCTTTGTTTTGGCGCAAAGGGAACTTTGGATAAGAGGAGGCCAAAAACACCGATACCATGTCCATCTCCTGAGTTCTCGCTGAACAAAGGATAGGATCCAAGTATCCTGCAACTACGAAGCCGAGTCAAGGAACCACTGGTGACCCGCTGGAAGGTTTGGCACCCTGAGCCCGCTGTCGTCCCGCGGGGCCCCTCTGCATCTGGTAGTCCTAGAAGGTCTGCGAAGACACTTCGACCAATTGGAATAGTGGGACCAACTATTCTCGGCACCTTCACCAAAACCTGCAAGTAAGCTTTCTCTGAAGTGTCCCTGGGCCAACCAGGGGGCTGACCAGCTTACCCAGGACCTTTGCTCTGTCTCCACCGTCGTTTTGAGGAAGCTCTCGAAAATTGGTATACTGCTAGCTCTGTGTCCCCGGCACCCTCACACCGAATTTCGTACATTTGGCATTCCCAGGTCTGAAGTGAGACGAGTGCGCTAGGACCGGAGTAAACGTGGTTACCGTGTTGCCCTGCCGTGGCAACGTCTTTTGCAAGTACGCTGCATTTGTGACCCTCTTGCCCTGAAGCCTGCTGCAGTGAAACTGGGTCGATTCATCCACCCAGAGCTGAGAAATCACCACTGTCCTGTTTGGGAATCATCGCTGTAACTCAGGAACTGAAAGCTGCAGAGACGTCCTTTTTGTCGCGTTCGAATCTGCAACCCGAGTGGATTGAATGGGCGAAGTTTGGGTCCAAGTGCGCCTGGGACCGGTGAGTACTTACAACCCTAACCGGTGGCCCATGGTGCCAAGGACCCCTTTTACAAACAAGTGGCCCCTGGGGTCACTCTCCTTTCCACTGCTAGTGCGAACTAGCGACTCCATCCCGCTTTCTGGAACTGCCTCTGTCTTCAAGTGGAGGTCCTCCCTGAATAGTGGGAACTTGTTCTTCATCGTCTCATCCACCTTCCCGAGCTGCTAGAAACCCCTGAAGAGACCCTATTTTGTCGATTGTAACAACCGCGTGCGCTTGCATTGCATGAACTATTGAGCACAAGGCTCTTCTCTTCTTAGGGCTTGGACTCCCTCTTAGTTAGGTGTTTTGTCGACGGGGCCTAAAGACTATCTGCACTGCCTGTTTCCTACCCATCTAGGTTGTCGACATATTTAGTGCATTTAACCCCTTTAGACCCCAATGGTCTTGTATATACATTGTATTGATAGTTTTGTGTTGGTTTACTTAGTGTTACTGTGATTCTTTTGCTATGGTCTATGTTACAAAGGCCTTGTAATAAATGTGTCTATATTTTTAATATAACACCTGTCTGGAGTAATTTGTAAGTGTCTTTGCTTTGTGTGCTCATTGAGGTCCTTCAGTCACCCTCACCCCTCTTGAGACCTCGTTTTGACCGCCTGCCATAGCAACATTGATTGGTCTGGCTTGTCCAGAGGTTACCCTGTTCCAAGAAACTAGGCTGGCCTTCTGACCCTCTGTCCCTCCAGGTCAGAGTTCAGAAATCCATCTTGAAACAGTTCCTGGCCTCTCTGGGTCTATCCATTGTTTCAATGGCTGCAGCGGCTGGCTTCTCTGGGTAACTTCCCTGTGTGGCACTGGCTGCAACTGCCTGACCTCTCTGAGTCTCTCATTGGTTGCAGTGCCTGGCGTCTCTGGGCATCTACCCTGTCACACTAGCTGTAGTGCTTGGCTTCCCTGGGTCTCTACTGTGTCATACTGGCTGCAGTGTCTGGCTTCCCTGGGTGTCTTCCCTGTGTTGCACTGGATGCAGCCGCCTGTCCTCTCTGGGCCTTTCCACTATCTTACTGACTGCAGTGCCTGGCCTCTCTGGGTCTCTCCCCTTTCACACTGGCTGCAGTGCCTGGCTGCGCTGGGTACCTTCCCTGTGCTGCATTGGCTGGAGCTACATGGCCTCTCTGGGTCTCTCTCCTGTCACACTGGCTACAATGGATGGCCTCTCTGGGACTCTCCACTGCCTTATTGGCTGCAGTGCCTGGCTTCTCTTGTTGTCTTCCCTGTGCTACACTGGCTGCAGCCTCCGGGCCTCTCTGAGTCTCTACACTGTTTCACTGGCTGCAGTGTCTGGCCCCTCTGTGTCTCTCCCCTGTCACACTGGCTGCAGTGCCTGGCTTCTCTGGGTATCTTCCCTGTGGTGCACTGAATGCAGCCACATGGCCTCGCTGGGTCCCTCCCCTTTCACACTGACTGCAGTGCCTGGCTTCTCTGGGTATCTTCCCTGTGGTGCACTGAATGCTGCCACATGGCCTCGCTGGATCTCTCCCCTTTCACACTGACTGCAGTGCCTGGCTTCTCTGGGCATCTTCCCTGTGTTGCACTGGTTGCAGCCGCCTGGCCTCTCCAAGTCTCTACCCTGTCACACTGGCAGCAGTATCTGGCTTCTCTTAGCCTCTCCCCGTCAGACTGGCTGCAGTGTCTGTCCTCTCTGGGTCTCTCTGCTGTCACACTGGCTGCAGTGTCTGGACTTTGGCCTCTCTGAGTCCCTCCACTGTCACATTGGCTGCAGCTACCTGGCCTGTCTGGGTCTCTCCTCTGTTTCACTGGCTGCAGTGCCTGGCCTCTCTGGGTCTCTCCGCTGTCACACTGGGTGCAATGGCTGGTTTCTCTGGGTATCTTCGCTGTGTTGGACTGGCTGCAGCCACCTGGCCTCTCTGGGTCTCTCACTCGGTGCAGTGACTTGTTTCTCTGGGTCTCCCCCTGTCACACTGGCTGCAGTGCCTGGCCTCTCTGGGTATCCTCATGTGTTGCACTGGCTGCAGCCGCCTGACCTCTCTGAGTCGCTCATTGGCTGCAGCGCCTGCCTTCTCTGGGTCTCTCCCCTGTTACACTGGCTGCAGTGCCTGGCTTCTCTGGGTGTCTTCTGTGTTGCACTGGCTGCAGCCGCCTGGCCTCTCTGGGCCTCTCCTCTGGCTCACTGGCTGCAGTGCCTGGCCTCTCCGGGTCTCTCACCTGTCACACTGGGTGCAGTGCCCAGCTTCTCTGGGTATCTTTCCTGTGTTACACTAGGTGCAGCTGCCTGGCCTCTCTGGGTCTCTCACTGGCTGCAGTGCCTGGCTTCTCTGGGTCTCTCCCATCACATTGGCTGCAGTGCCAGGCCTCTCTGGCTCTATCCACTGTCTTAATGGCTGCAGTGCCTAGCTTCTCTGGGTATCTTCCCTGTGTTGTACTGGCTGCAGCCGACTGGCCTCTCAGAATCTGTCATAATGACAGTTTGGTCTTACCAGCGGGAAGAAATGTAACCACAGTCAAACACACTTAGCACATTGAATAAAAACCAAGGCATAGGGGATACAAATCATAGGCAATACTTATGCCAAGGCACTAGAATCAGAGGACGTGTTCTAAGATACAGATAAAGTCAATAGGCCTGCGCCAATGTCAAATGGAGCAGGGCTCTGTTGTCGAGGATCACACGATCAGAACAGTTCGAGATTAACGTTGCCAGGAGTACTTAGATATTGTCAAAGGAAAGCAAAAGTTATAAAAGGGAAGAAAGAAAGGACAAGCTTTCGGAAAGGAAAAGGGTTCACCCCGATTCCTCAAGGTCGGACGGAGAGAATGACCAAATGGACACAGTACCTTATTCGTATGAAGGAAGCTGGTGCTACGGCAGTTGTTCCTGGTAGTTCTTGCAGACTCACGGTTCCTGGAGCTTCAGTCGTGGGGACAAGAAGGAGGATGTCTGGAGCGATCTGCACTACCCAGGGATGAGGCCAGCAGCAGCAAAGCAACAGTGAATAAAAGGTGTGCTCCTTTAAAACAGGAGAGGGCTCTTCTGATGGCTATCCAGACCACGACAGCTTTGTGCAGGATTCTCTGGCTGTAGAAGGTGAGCTGGTTGATCCCACCAGGCTCAAGGGGAGAAGATTTCGAACTGGATCTTCTCTGTCGTTGAAGGGTAGATAGCTCAAGACTGCAGCAGGACTTCACCGGGACTCGGGAATTGCAACAGCCGTCTTCTTCTCCGCTGCTCTTCGGTTCTTGTAGTTCCAGTGGTGACTCTGACTTCCAGCCGAAGAGTCCTGCCTTTTATGCAAAAATCCCCCATTCACACAGCCAGGCTGCCAATCACACAGCAGGGGGGCTGTCCAGCCCGGACAACCACCTAAGCCAATGGGCATAAAGTGCGACTTGGGTCTCCAAGGAGACCCAGTGCAGGGGGTTACTAAACCCCTCCCTCACATTCAGCCCACCTAGACACCCAGACACCAAAGGAGGACTTCTTTGCAGAAGCCTGCCAAAGGACAGCGAACAAAGAAGGCAAACCTGGTTTGCCGCGCAAAGTAAAACACAAGAAGGATGTTAACAAGAAATGGCGACTAAACCCGACCAGAGCCAAAATAAAATGTATTTGGTCAAGCGGGTTTAAGTTCGAGGCTAATATAATAGCCTAAAACAGTACCACGTTTATATAGTATAATCACGGTAGAAAAGTTAGGGTAGATACCACTGCCACCAGTGAAGTCTTAGTGTTAAGGGAGCGAAACAAGGCTCCAAGAGACACAGACAAAAAGGGATAGGAATGAACCCTTTCCAGTACTCCATGTAAGATGGGGTGTACTGGGTCTGTAATTTAAAGGTGACTACATAAAGTTAATGGCAACTCTACCTGTTTCGGGGGGACAGTAGTCAGCCCCTGAAAATGGAGTCAGGAGGGAAGTCTTAGAGAAAGCCCTGTGTCACTGCACTGAAGGTGCTGTGTAACACACACGAAGTTGGGCTCATGGAGTGGTGTGGCTCCAGAGTCCAAGATCACACAAAAAGTAGAAATACACATGGCAATACACATGTAAGCGTGGGAAAAAGGTTCACACTCTTACTAGGTGGAAAAATAAACACCAGAAATCCAGCAAAGCTGTGAGGGACTCACTAGGTAAGGGAAATTAGCCATAAATGAGAATTTGCCCTAACACTCTGTCTTTCTACTGTCCCAGGCTGTAGAGTGTGGTCCCTCTGGGACTCTCCTCTTCGGCTCCCCACTCACAGGCTGAGAGCCTGATCTGTGTGTGTCCCGTGCCCCTTGTCAATGGCAGCAGTCTGACGGCCCTATGTCTCCCGTCCATTGGTGGCTGGGTGCAGCCTCTCTTCGTCCACCACTCTGGGTGTTGACTGCTGTTTGTGTCGACCTGTTATGAGCCCCATTTTGTGGGGACGCTGGTCAGCGTATGTCTGTGTTGCGCATTCTTGACACAGGTGGCTGGTCTCTAGTATAAGTGCAGCAGCCCATAACAGCTGCAGCGTGGTAGAGAAAGAACAACTGGTTATGGATCCTGTAAAGCACAATTAATATTTAATTACAGGAAAGTTAATGCGTGCTGCTTGCCAGCATAAATATTTCAAAAGGTAGAGTCGACACATGTTTCGGACTGCATGTGCTTCCTCAGACTATACCCATTGATTTGTGTATCCATGGTAATAAGTCAAGGAGAGGGAAGGAATTAAACTCCTGATATTCGTATGAAATGACTCTTTGTGTCACAGTGCCTCTTAAAGTCGATGGGCCTCGTATTTCTGTGTCTCTGGGTAGCCCGCCTTGGTCTTTCCCTTGAGCTTCCCTTTCACTAGGTGTAACTTATCTATGGGCTGGTTTACTGATGCAATGGTTCTAGAGCGGTAATAGTCGTGGCTGGTGGATCTGCCTGTCTTGGTAGGTGATTTTATAGTCTTGGCTGGTGGATCTTCCGGCCTTGGTAGGTGATTTAATAGTGGTGGCTGGTGGATCTGCCGGCCTTGGTAGGTGATTTAATAGTCCTGGCTGGTGGATCTGCCGGCCTTGGTAGGTGATTTAATAGTCCTGGCTGGTGGATCTTCCGGCCTTGGTAGGTGATTTAATAGTGGTGGCTGGTGGATCTGCCGGCCTTGGTAGGTGATTTAATAGTCCTGGCTGGTGGATGTGCCGGTCTTGGTAGGTAATTTGATAGTCCTGGCTGGTGGATCTGACGGTCTTGGTAGGTGATTTAATAGTGCTGGCCGGTGGATCTGCCGGCCTTGGTAGCTGATTTAATAGGCCTGGCTGGTGGATATTCCGGCCTTGGTAGGCGATTTAATAGTCCTGGCTGCTGATCTGACAAATCAGACCCATGCCACGCATAATGGCCTGCTTGAAGTGTCCCAGCCAGCACAGTGGCCCGATTGGGGTAGTCAGACCCACTATCCCAGACCTCTCCTTTATAGTGGTCAGTACGGAGTATTCAGGCCCTCCTTGACATACCTAATTGCATCATAGGGGTTTGAATGGATTGTCCAGGCCTGTGAGCCTCTTAATGGTCTTCATGCCAAGGCAAGGGCCTCACAATGGATGGTCGGGGTACGCTTGTCTTTTGGGGATATTTTTGAGGCATGTATTCAGTGCAGAATTTTGGGGACTCAAGGCTTGTTACCCTCACTTTGGTCTGATTCATCTGTTTGGGGTCTCTATGCCTCTGGCCCTCCCAGTGGTCTGTTAGGAGAATCCCATCCTCCCAGGAATACGTGTGTGGTATCCATGCAGGCTCTAAAAGCGGCATTAATGGCGTCTCCAGAACTGTGACACTTATAAATAATGATCTTTTGATGGTCTCCAAGGCGGATTCTATACTGTTCTCAATGGGTCCTCTTTGTTCCATGCAATGAATGATCGGTTTATGTTATCCTGTCCTTGCAGTGACATGTTTGAGGTCCCTTGCATCGTAGGTCCATGCATCCTGCCCGCGTGCGTGCGCTCCATTGCAACTGGCTGCATCCGGTCGCTTGCTTCTCTAGACGCGTGCACTCCCTCACATCGTATGTCCCTGCATCCTGTTCCGCTCCCCCCTGCTTTCCAATCTTATCCCCTCTCTTCTTGATCTATTGTGTGCTGTTTTCGACTTTGTGTTTGCTCCACTGCATTCCTTCCTCTAGGCTCCAGTTGTGCTCTATGCCTTGTTGATGGTATTGACTTTGTGCTGATCCCTACGGTATTGATATTGTGTTGTGCTCCACAGTCTGTGGCAATACATTGCATTGCCTGCATTCTTCACCTCCAAGTTCTCGTTGAGCTCTGTGTTGTGCTTTTGGTTCTGTATTACATCTGGTTTCCTACTTCTAGGTTCCCTGTTGCGCTCTGTGCCTTGTTTTTGGTTCTGTATTACATCTGGTTTCCTACTTCCAGGTTCTCTGTTGTGCTCTGTGCCTTGTTTTTGGTTCTGTATTACATCTGGTTTCCTACTTCTAGGTTCCCTGTTGCGCTCTGTGCCTTGTTTTTGGTTCTGTATTACATCTGGTTTCCTACTTCTAGGTTCTCTGTTGTGTTCTGTGCCTTGTTTTTGGTTCTGTATTACATCTGGTTTCCTACTTCTAGGTACCCTGGTGTGCTCTGTGCCTTGTTTTTAGTTCTGTATTACATCTGGTTTCCTACTTCTAGGTTCCTTGCTACGGTCTGTGCCTTGTTTTTGGTTCTGTATTACATCTGGTTTCCTACGTCTAGGTTCCCTGTTGTGCTCTGTGCCTTGTTTTTGGTTCTGCATTACATCTGGTTTCCTACTTCTAGGTTCCCTGTTGTGATCTTTGCCTTGTTTTTGGTTCTGTATTACATCTGGTTTCCTACTTCTAGGTAGCCTGTTGTGCTCTGTGCCTTGTTTTTGGTTCTGTATTACATCTGGTTTCCTACTTCTAGGTTCCTTGCTACGGTCTGTGCTTTGTTGCTGGTTCTGTATTGCTGCTGATTTTAGGTCAGTTGTTCTGGCTCTCTGTTGTGATCCCCTTCGCACTTGTGTCCCCCCTTGTGCCTACCTCCTGTCTCCCCACCCCTGCGCAAGCCCCCCTCCCTATGCACCCCCTTTGGTGCTCTTTGTCTCACCTAATTTCTCTAACTGCTTTTCTATGAACTATCCTATCACTCTCACTAGGTCTGGCAGGAAGAAGCTCAAAAGGGACATCCTGGTCTCCAACCCAGCCTCCCTATTGCTAATACCTTCACCAGTGCTTCCTCCAGACAGACCCTTACTGACATACTCTTTGTAGTTCCCTTGTCAGGCATATGGAACCCCCACATGATCTCTGTTCTCTCTCCTTTTTCCCTTCGACTCCTCTAAGACCATCATTAATGTATACCTATATGGCACTATCATGGTCCAGGGACCTCAGGCCAATCTCCTCCTTTTTGATAGACGCTTCCCGCGTCTTATCAACTTCCTTTCCTCTCCTGCTATCCCTTCTTACCCCTTTCAGGCTCCTCTGCTGCTTCCTTCCTCAGCCACCACTCCGGAACCTCCTGCTGCTTCTCTGGCCACCCTGTTGCCTCCCTCCTCCACCACCCATCTGGCACCTTCTTCTTCCTCTCTGACTACCCTGCCTTCTCTTCCTTCCTCCTCTGCCCATCCTTGGGCACATGAAACACTTCCACAGGGCGTACCTCTGGCCTGTACCCCTCCCTGGAAGTGCTTCAAATGTGGCAACCTGTTCTACATCGCTACTCTCAACTCTTGTTCAGTTGTCAAACATTCCTCTGACATCTGCCGGCTCTTGAAAGAGCTTGATTTGGATGTACTCGGTCTCACAGAGACTTGGTTCATGGCCAGCTATGTCACAAGTTTTGACACTCTCCTTCTCGATGGCTACACGATCCTCTCCGAACCCAGAACCAACCGCTCCGGTGGGGGTGTAGCCTTGATTTTCCCGGAGTGGATCCTGGCTTCTATCATTCCAATGCATGATTACTCTTTCTTTTAATGCCTGGTCTGCAGTCTTTCTATCTCTCCTGGCCTCTCTCTCACTGTGGCCACTATCTACAGGCCGCCTGGCCAGCTTGCCCTCTTCCTCTCTGAGTGGGCTGACCTCTCCTCCTCCCTCCTTGCCTCTTCCTCTCAACTTCTCCTCAGAGGCCTGAAAATCCACATGGATGCTACCAGCCCTTCTTCGGGACTCTTTCGCAACCTCTGCAATTCTCTCTCTCTCGCTATTTTTCCCTCTGGCCCGTCTCACTCTGCAGGGCATACCTTGGATGTTCTGATCTCCTCAGACCTCCCCCTATCTAACCCTCTCACCACTCCTCTCTTTTGGAGTGATAACTTTCTCCTTTCCTCCTACCTCTCTCTCTCTTTCTCTACTCCTCAGGCCAAGCCGACTCCAGCACTGCCACCTACCTTCTGGGTCACCCGAGCCATGAAGCGTGTGTCAGTTGAGGCTTTCGCTGCTACTCTCTCTCCTCCTCCTGTACCTTTGGCTGGCTCACACCCTGACAGAGCCCTCTCTAACTTTCATCTTTCCATCTCTAACACCCTGGATGTCCTTGCCCCTGTCATGAAGATCCAATTGAAGCCCAAATCCAAGTGCAACTCTTGGTATGAATCCGACCTCGCAACCCTTAAACGCAAGTGTAGGGTGACGGAGAGGAAGTGGAGGTTATCAGGTACAACACTGACAAACTGGCCTGTCGCCTGCTCCAAAGGCAGTACAGACTCGCTGTCCTCTCTAGGAAGAGAGCCTACATTCAAGCCTGCATCTCTGCGGCACCTAACAATTCAGCCAAACATTTTAAAAAATCTGCAAGGAGCTGGCCAATCCTGCTGCAGTCTCTACCTCTCCTGTTCCCTCCCAGGCCCTATGCATGGCCTTTGCTTCTCATTTCACCACTAAAACCCAGGACATCCTGTCCACACTCTCTTCTTCTACTTCTTCTTGCTCCTCCTTTACCACTCCTGGCCCATCTGAGGCCATCTCTCCTCCTCCTTTCTCCTCTTTTCCCCTGTTCACCCCTGACAATGTTTCTAGACAAGTCTGATCTATGAAAGTCTTGTCAAAGCAGGTTCTCCCTTGCTCATCCAGAACCATCAAGGACCACATCGACACCCTTGCTCCAGCCTTGGCCAATTCTTGCAATCGCTCCTTTGCCACTGGAACTGCCCCCCCCTTAAGCACTCCCTTGTGCACCCCCTTCTAAAGTAGCCCTCAGCCGATCCTTCCTCTCCAGCTAACTATCGCCCTATCTCCATCACTCCTTTCCTGGGCTAATCTTGGAAAAGCTGTCCACCTCCCAGCTTAATCTACATACTGAATCTGTTGGTTGCCTCCAGGGCCACCAGTCTGGCCGCAGAGCTGCCAGAAGCACAGGATCTGCTCTCCTGAACACCTGTGAAGTCCTGCTTTCCAATCTTGACTCTAATCTCCCTTCTGTCCTCATTCTTTTCGATCTATCCTCTGCTTTTTACACGGTCAACCAGGCCATCCTGCTCAAACGCCTCAGTGACAACCTGGATATCACCTATCAGGCCCTGGTCTGGTTTACCTCCTTTCTCACTGACCGACCCTCTCAAGTCCAACTACGGCCTTTCCTCTCTTCTATTTCTCTCTCTACTTGTGGTGTTCCTCAGGGGTCTAACCTCTCGCCCTGGCTGTTCAACCAATGCCCACTGCATCGCTATGTTCTGCATTAATTTTCAGTGTAATGCAGATGACACCCAGCTCTCTTCCAGGCTCCCCTCAGCCACCTCTGCTCCTTCTCTCATACCAGACTGTCTGGCCGCAATTCAGGAATGGTGTGCCACCAACAATCTCTGCCTTAATGCCAGTAAGACTGAGATCCTCCTCATTGGGACACCTGCTCCCTCCTTTCACCTCTCTCTCTCTCTCTTTCTCTCCCTGGCTGACCACTCTGGGCCCTCTTCCTGCTCCTTCCTGTGAGGCTAAGAACCTTGGTGTCATCTTTGACTCCACCCTCTCCTTCTCACCTCACATTTATGACATCTCTAAGAAGTCAAACCTCCTCAGAGGTATTCTTCCTTTTCTCACTTTCCCCCAGAAGCTCACTGTCTCCAGAGCTCTGGTCCTCTCTAGGCTGGACTATTGCAACAGCCTCTTTCTAAATCTGGCTGCCTCTACTCTTCGACCTTTACAACTTATCCAGAACAGGACTGCGAGACTTGTCCTTGGACTCAAGCCCAGGGACCGTATCTCTCCAGCACTGGAATCTCTTCACTGGCTCCCTGTGGCTGCAAGGATCAAGTTCAAGATTCTCTGCATCGTCTACAGGGCTTTCTGGGGCCTGGGACTGCTCTGCCTCCAACTTTCTCTTCTAAAACATCTTCCTTCTCAAGCTCTCTGCTCATCTACCTCCAACTCTCTGAGGGTTAGATGCTTCTCCAAGCAGAAAGTTGGGGGCTGGGGCCTCCCTCTGGAACAGCCTCCCTGTCTCTCTCAAACTTGAGCAGAACCACCTCCGGTGCCAGATGCAACTCAAGTCCTTCCTTTTCGCTTCCACTTTCTCTCTGCCTCTCCACTGCTGATGTACCTGACTGCTCGGTGCACTGTTCGCCGGGATACCCTCTGAAGTCGGGCCCAGGATGCCGCTTGTCCAGTTGCCCTTGCACTGCCTCCATGCTCCCCCAGCACTTAAGGGTCTGTTCCTGCAACCCTGCAGTCCTTTCTCACTGCACTTATGAGCCACCTGCTGGCCGCACTTATTGATTTACCTGCACGTCTCCCTTCACCTCCGCCTTCCCTCTTCCCTGCACTTGCGCGATCAGAATGACCTGATACAAGGCCTAGTAAGATCGCTGTTTTGTCCTCGCTTTGTTTCCCCCTACTTATCTTGTCATGCCTAGAAACACTTGTGTACAGGAGCGTTATAAATGCCATACCATATCGCAGCTGTGATATTGGGGTTCACAGACCCGTGGTCCTAAGCGGGGTCTGGTTGGAGTATCCCACTTTCACAATGATCTGTTTGTTGAAAGAGGCCTGTGGTCTTGTAATCTTTTGGGGGGTCTTCTGGCTGCCTCTTACACATCTGCAGGTCCTCAGTGTGGCCTTTGCGGGCTCCCCTAGCCTCACAGTGCTCTGTTTTGGGTTTTTAGGCCTAGGCTATAGCCATGTTTATCTGTATGTAGAATAGCGCCTTTGTGTGTTTGACATTGTGTGTGTGTGTGTGTGCAGGCACAACATCACTTCGACAGCAGTGTATAACTGTGAGCTGGGAAGTGATCTGTCTAGGGTGCCTGGCCTGTGACCCTACCGTGATATATTTGGGGTCCCTAGATCTGTGGTCCTTGCAGTGATCTGTTTAGGGTCCCTGTGCCAGTAATCATACTACTGGTCTGTCTGGGGTGTCCTACTCCCACGAAAGCTGGTTGGGTTCTGCAGGGCCACGGGCCCCACAGTGCTCTATTTGAGGTATCCGTGCTCCTGGGCTCTGGAGTGGTCTGTTTGTGTCTCTGTGGGCCTCTTTGGGGGATACCCTGACATCACAGTTGTCTGTTTGAGGTCTTCATGCCTGTGGTCCTGATACTGGCCTGTTTAGGGACTGGGTATCGTGCCCTCACACTACTCTGTTTGGGGTTTCCAAGCCAATGGCCCCCGCAGTACTCTTATTTGGGGTCTCGAGGCCCGTGGCTCACACAATGGTCCCTTTTGGGGTTCTATGGATCTGATGGGGATACCCTCCCATCAAAGTTGTCTATTGATCTTGACCTCACACTACTGTTTCCGGTTTCTAGGCCTATGGACCCCACAGTGCTCTCCCTGGGGCCTTCGGGGTGGTCTCCAATTCTGATACTGGTCTGTTGTTTGGGGTATCCTGCCCTGACACTGCTGTGTTTGGGGGTTTCCATGACCCTGGAGGAGTATGTTTGCAGGCTCTGTGGATCTCTGTGCCCCACCCCCCTCCGGCCCTGTCTGTTTGGAGTCTCCAGGTCTCCAATCCTGATACTGGTCTGTTTGAGGCACCCTGTCCTCACACAGTGCTGTGTTTGGGGGTTTCCATGACCCTGGAGGAGTATGTTTGCAGGCTCTGTGGGTCTCTTTGCGGTACCCCCCTCCCCCGTCAGTCTGTTTGGAGTCTCCAGGTGACCGATCCTGACACCGGTCTGTCTGTTTGGGCTATCCCGCCCTCACACTGCTGTGTTTGCAGTCTCCTGGGCCGCGCTGCCGGGGCGCACCTGTTGCCTGGAGCCAGGCGGCACGCCGTCTCCCTGCCTCTGGTAACTAACAACACGAGGGCTGCAGGTATAAGAAGGGGGTCGGGAGCAGGCAGGCAGGGAGCCAACCTTCGTCCTCCGAGTCATAGCTGTCGGATCGACGAGTTCAGGACCTCCAACATGGTGAGTATTGCGCGTTCTGCACAAGCCTGCTTACCTATGCCTGTACCCGGCAGTACTCGTCGCTTCCCTGCATTCTAGTAGCGCCCACATCCTGCGCTGCATCGGTTGCGCCTGCCCTTGTCTTTACTTGTGAGCACCTGCCTGTACCTGCCAGTACCTCCGGCTCCAGACGTGTGTACATGTCTCTACGGATTGCACACACCTGGCTGCATCGGGTGGTACCTGCCGCGGCTGTTTGCATGGAGCCAGAGACGTTTTTTATGGGAGGGCAAAAGCGGCACTTGCCCCCCCGCAAGGCTGCCTGAGCTAAAGAAGTACGATTCCTTTGTCCACCAGACTTAAATAGCACACGTCAGGATATTTTATGCATGCTGCTGAGGCTCTAAACCTGTTGCCTGTCTGTTTTGGCAAGTACATTCTGCCTCGATCAATTCATCATGTAATGCTCTCTGTGTTCACTGTGGTATATATAGTCTGTGTGTTCCTTGCGGCACAACTCCTGTAGCATTCCTTCCTTCCTGAGGGAATTATGTTGATCATGTGCAATAGCCACATTTGAAATGCACATTGGTAAATTGAGTGCCGCAATGGTTCAGAAGTTAGCTCAGTGTGTTAACTACTCATTGCAGAGATATGTGTTCCTATGCAAGATTAGAATAGCACATTCCTGTAAGGCTGGCTGAGCCTTTCCTATGTCTGAAGTTTATAAACCTGCCTGCATATGTACTTGGTCATGCAGCACAACAGGTGCTATTATCAGTAATTTATCTACACCTGATAGAGGGCTGCTATAAAAACAAACCTGTCATCCTTATGGTGAAGGTCTAGAAATTGGTTTGTTCAGATGGGGTGCTGTAAAACCTATGCAAACACCTCCAGCAATGAGCATAAACTGTTAGTCCAAGAGATGAATAAGTATTCAAATTTGGAACCAAAGCTTTCATGCCTGTATCCTGGCTTTGCCAGCAGACAATACAGTGATCCTGGACAAATCATCTAATATCTCGTACATTACTGTACTGTCTCTGTCAAGTTTGCCTTCTTGCATGCTGGTGGCATCGTTTAGCCCATTACTTGATCTATCTTCTTATGTAGGCCATTTGAGTGGAAGGGGTGGTAGACAGAAGGGAACGGACCAGATGGAGCAGGAATTGGGCAAGCATATTTTAAAGTTTGCTCGTTTGACATGAAAAAACGCTTTGCATTTTTGTAAAAGTCAAAGGTTTTTCTGCAAGTTTATAAATGACAATTTCATAAGCCAGTGTTTTGGAACTATGTAAAGCTTTAAAATACAAAAGACCAACCTAGATTAAATTTGTTACATCACATTAATTGGTACGCTGGTACGTATATACTTCTCTTGATGATGGAGAGAATGAAGCTCTTACACCCTTCTATAATATTTTGTTATTATAAATGGTCATGTTTGGTAATGTGATTGGTGTACTTTCCAAGTCAGTTTTATAAAATGAGATTATTTTAGTTCATGGTAAGAACTGGCAATGAAAGTGTTCAAATGCAGAAATTGCCAAGTTGGCATAAATCCCAACTTCAGCCCTAAACCAGTGTGTGTAATGCTGGGCATCTCATTTAATCTTGTATTGCCCAGCCTCTCAGAAATTGCCAGTCCCTAAACCTTTCAAAATTGTCAGCCCTTGAGAGATATTGCCTTCTCAGTGTATGATCTTCAAAACAGCCTCACCCATGGCTTCATTGGCTATAGTGTTGCTTCCACTATAATAGTGAGCATTGATATATTGCACACCACAGCACTTGTTCCTTTGATCTCTAATGGCAACACTATTTGAAAACCATGTCCCACTTATAATCTGTCTGTCTGGATAGAGACACCTTCCTGGTAGCTTCTAATCGGCATCCACTATCCATGCTCTGCTATGTGTAGCTTTCTCCTTCCTACCAATTGGTCTCCTCTATCCATGCTTGAGCACGTTTGCGTTCTGTGAGGCAGCACATATGAGTTCTCTCTCTATTCTGAGTTACATGTACCTTTTACATACAGGCCTGCATTAATACTACAGGCTGCATACCTTCCCGGATGATATTGATAAAAAGTATCTTTTTTCTATACTAGAAGAGAAGTAACATCTTCGTAGATTGCTAACGTTGGCCTTCAAATGGTACTTGTTTATCATTCTGATCAGAGCAAGAATGAAGTGGGTAAAGGGACTTAAAGGGAGTAAACATGCTTACTTTTACATGCTGCGAGTCAGCATATCAACCTATGGGTTGTGATTGCGGTGTGGGGGGGTGGGGTTGAGGGAGCGGTGCAGATATTCTTGATCACTTAATTCCTTTGGTTTGGTGGAGCGGGGCCCCAAATATGTCCGTGCCCAGGGCATCAAAAGTGCCTAAGATGGCCCTGCATGTAGCTTGTGCATTCATGCCTGCCTGCACATGCCGGTCTAATGTAACTTTCTGTGTGTACATGTAACTGCCTGTCTCTGCTTTCCGCCACCTGTAGATCTTTCCCACGCTGCCTGTTGTACCACTGCTTCGGTTCTCCTCTTTCTCTACCTACGTCCGCCTGCCTGCTTGCATCTGCAGAACCTCCAGTCTACCTGCACCTCCCTGTGGCTGCCTGTCTCCCCTGCTACCTGCTAAATCTGCCTATCTCGATGGAGCTCTTCTGCTCTGCCTGTATGCCTTCCGCTGCTGCCTGGCTGTATCTGCCTGTCATTCTGTAGATCTTCCAGTCTACCTGTGCCCCCCAGTCTCCATTGCTCTCTGGCGGCTGTACATGCCTGTCATACTATAGACTTCAAAGCCTACCTGTACCTCACTGTGTCTGCCTGTCCCCGCCTATCTGTCTTTATGTAACGCTTCCACTCTGCCTGTATGCCTTCCACTGCTACCTGGCTGTACTTGCCTGGCAGTCTGTGGAATTTCCAGTCTACCTGCACATCTGTGTCTGCCTGTCTCCCCTGCTGCTTGGCTGTACTTGCTTGGCAGTCTGTAAATCTCCCACTGTGCTCCATATTTCAGTGTCTGCCTGTCTCCCCTGCTGCCTGGCTGTTCATGCCTGTAATTCTATAGACTTCAAAGTCTACCTGTACCTCTCTGTGTCTGCCTATACCTCTCTGCCTGCCTCCCCTGCTGCCTGGCTAAATCTGCCTGTCTCGATGTAGCTCTTCCACTCTGCCTGTATGTCTGGATGTATCTGCCTGTCATTCTGTAGATCTTCCAGTCCACCTGTGCCCCCGTCTCCATTGCTCTCTGGCGGCTGTACATGCCTGTCATTCTATGGACTTCAAAGTCTACCTGTACCTCTCTGTGTCTGCCTGTGCCCGTCTGTCTCTCTTTATGTAACTCTTCCACTCTGCCTGTATGCCTTCCACTGCTGTCTGGCTGTACTTGCCTCTCATTCTGTAGAACTTCCAGTCTACCTGCACCTCTATGTGTCTGCCTGTCTCCCCTGCTGCCTGGCTGTACTTGCCTGGCAGTCTGTACATCTTCCACTGTGCTCCATATTTCAGTGTCTGCCTGTCTCCCCTGCTGCCTGACTGTACTTGCCTGGCAGTGGCAGTCTGTAAATCTACCACTGTGTCTCAATTTTTCAGTGTCTGCCTGTCTCCCCTGCTGCCTGACTGTACTTGCCTGGCAGTGGCAGTCTGTAAATCTACCACTGTGTCTCAGTTTTTCAGTGTCTGCCTGTCTCCCCTGCTGCCTGGCTGTACTTGCCTGGCAGTCTGTAGAACGTCCAGTCTACCTGCACCTCTATGTGTCTGCCCGTCTCCCCTGCTGCCTGGCTGTACTTGCCTCTCATTCTGTAGAACTTCCAGTCTACCTGCACCTCTATATGTCTGCCCGTCTCCCCTGTAGCCTAGCTGTACTTGCCCGGCAGTCTGTAAATCTCCCACTGTGCTCCATATTTCAGTGTCTGCCTGTCTCCCCTGCTGTCTGGCTGTACTTGCCTCTAATTCTGTAGAACTTCCAGTCTACCTGCACCTCTATGTGTCTGCCTGTCTCCCCTGCTGTCTGGCTGTACTTGCCTCTAATTCTGTAGAACTTCCCGTCTACCTGCACCTCTATATGTCTGCCTGTCTCCCCTGTAGCCTAGCTGTACTTGCCTGGCAGTCTGTAAATCTCCCACTGTGACTCCATAGTTCAGTGTCTGCCTGTCTCCCCTGCTGCCTGGCTGTACTTGCCCAGCAGTCTGTAAATGTACCAGTGCTCCATATTTCAATGTCTGCCTGTGTCCCCTGCTGCCTGGCTGTGTCTGCCTGTCTTGATGCAGCTCTTACGCTCTTCATGCACCTCGATGGCCTGTACGCCATTGCTGACTAAATGTACTTGCCTGCCCCAGGCATTTTCTGGTTACCCCCAAGCATAAGAATCTCGCCCCAGGACTCTCCGGGCTCCCTACAAAGTTCGCTCAACGAGTTCATATGTGGAGGGAGCAGTTTATAACCACAATAAATAGATTATTAAAAGGTAGCTTTAGGCACGTTATACAGTTGTCTTTTTACTCAGTTCACAGCAGTCAGGGGTCAAGTCCTAAAAAACGTGGGGGACTCTTTACGATACCAATTGACTGGTGTCAGCAGAAATTAGCATATCAAGGTGCCCCCTGAAAAAAGCGGGGGTGGGGGGACTCTGTCCACCTGCGGGTACCCTCGACTTGAGCCCTGGTAGGGTTGTTCAGAATGGTTGCAAGCACTCAGCAGATGGGTGACTGAGACACAGATGGATTTGCCCAGGATCACACAGTGTGGCTACTCAGGAAATCCAGGGTTAGAATCGAGAAGTTGCTTCATAGTCTGCAATTTAAGAACCAGACCACATCTCTAGCATGAAAGCACACGTCCAGGAAGCTAGATCTTCTACACACGACCACACTCTCCACCCCACCACATCTCCACCAAACCAAATCTGCTAGACCACATCTCCTCCACAGACCACCAGTTCCCTCTTTCAGACCACAACTCCTACACTAGACCACATCTCCACTAGACCCCATGTCCACTATAGACCACCATAGAGCACCGTTCTCCTCTCCAGATCCCATTTCCTCCACAGACCACCAAACTCCTCCTTCAGACCACATCTCCTCCATTAGACCACGTCTCCACTAGACCCCATCTATTCCACAGACCACCATTCTCCTCTCTGGACCCCATCTCCTCTACCAGACCCCATTTCATCCACAGACCACCAGCCTCCTCCAAGAGGAAGCATCTCCTAGGGTGTACCGCATCTCCAACAGACTCCATCACCTCCACTGTCACCAGTATTCTCAATTGCCACGCCCCCGATCCACTCCACCACACCACCTCTGCAGACCCCTTCTCCTCATGTAGAACTGCTGTGGGCAAACTGAACTTCTGGTGTGTTTTTGTTTCATTTTCTCTGCCCCCAGGCCAGCTAATGTGTTTCTATCTTGGACAAAACACAACCCTTCCCACTGAGAGCAAAGACACTGAGAGGGAAGTATACGGCAGCAGGTAGAAGAGATCTGCGCATGTGCGTGTCTGCTTTCTCTGCCTGTGTACTACCCTGCCGCAGTCAGCCAGAGTGACTGACAGGCCTTGCAAAGGCAGAGAGCAAGCCGGGCTACTCACAGAGGTTGGAGAGCTCAGCTGTGACCGAGGCAGTGGGGGAGGGGGTCTGGGAGGGCACGCGCCTTAGAGTCCGCTTGAATAGCTCAGCCCGAGCTTTCATTTCCGGGGCACATTCGGGTGCTCCTGGGAGCTGCTGCTCTTGCTTGGATGAGAGGCTCTCATTCTGTTTCGCTCGGGGGAACCCCGTCTGTGCTGCAGACTAAGTGCCAAGGGTTCAGCCTCCTGCCCACACAGTCTGCACCCCCCTCACAAATTATCGACTCTGACATTGAGTAACTCCGGGGACTTAGCAGTGTGTTTGCTTGGGGAGGTCAGGGCATTGGGCGGTGGCTATTTTGAACTTCCATGCACTCTTAAATTCTGGGTCTTTGGGGCAAGTTGTGAGGTTGAAGGTTGAGTGACGCGGCAGGGACGACTCTCCCCTAATGGCAGGGCATTTCCACCAACCTAAGAGGGTGGGCACCCGACCATGCCTTGCCTGTGTTGGGATATCGTATTCCAAGGAGCACCACTAAGTCATAACACTGGTGCTTTGAACCCATCTGCTACAGGAAGCCTGTCAGACACCGAATCGGGTGTTGGTGGGTGTGTGTTTAGAGCTATATAATATGCCTTTCCTAGTGTGAGCTCTTTCTGTACATAAACCTAGCTCTGCAGACTGTATAGGGCTGAGAGAGAGGAAAATGAGGAACAAGATTAAACCATGATGGGATAAGGAGTGATGAGAACTACTGAGGAAAGAGAGCTCCGTTAAGGAACAAGGAGAAAGGCTAAGGAGCTACAGGAGTTAAAGAGTGGAGAGAAGGACTAAGAAGTGAGTGTATTTAAGGAGTGAGGAGAAAGTCTGAGGAAAGAGGGCTCCGTTAAGGAGAAGGGCTAAGGAGAGCAAGTGTGGTTAAGTGAGGGCAAAGGCTTAGGAATGTGAGGTTGGTTGTGGAGTGAGAAGAAAGGCTAAGGAGCTACAGGAGTTAAAGAGTGAAGAGAAAGGCTAAGAACCGAGAGTGTATTTAAGGAGTCAGGAGAAAGGCTAAGGAGCGAGAGGGTTTTAAAGAAGGGAGAAGAAAGGCTAAGGAGATTGAGAGTATTAAATAGTGAGGGAGAAAGTCTAAGGCACGAAAGAAAGATTAAAGAGTCAGAAAAAATGCTTAGGAGTGAGACGAGGGAGATTACGGTGTAGGCGAATGGCTCATAGCACCCTGATATGTTACCCTAAATCCCCTCTGTAGACATATGTTCTTCCTTTTCCTGCAGCCTGTTCTCCAACAAACTCTTCCTTTCTCCTCCACAGCGTGAGTGTATTTCAGTCCACGTTGGTCAGGCCGGAGTCCAGATTGGCAATGCCTGCTGGGAGCTGTATTGTCTGGAGCATGGCATCCAGCCGGACGGACAGATGCCCAGTGACAAGACCATTGGGGGCGGTGACGACTCCTTCAACACCTTCTTCAGTGAGACCGGGGCCGGGAAGCACGTGCCCAGGGCTGTCTTTGTGGATCTGGAGCCTACAGTGATTGGTGAGTAACAGAATTTCGGGATTCTTAGCAGGTACTAGAGTATATGGTGTATTAACTGTCCAGATCTAAAACCCAGACTTATTGGTAAGCAGCATCATCTGGTTTAATTGGCGCATCTCAGGAAGCCACCAAAAGTCTGTTTTTTTATATCAACGTGGACAATGCAGTCTTCTGCTGGTCCTCAATAATCCATTGTCCTTGTAGATAGAAGGCCTTGAAGACCCATCGAGTGTCCCCCTGACCTTCACTGTGTTTATAGTACAAACACAGGCTCTGGGGCTACACAGTCTTCTTTAGGCTTTTATAGTCCTTCTTTCATGGCTGTGAAGAAGGGAAGGTCTTAAAGTGAGGTGTACTCACCTCTTCCACACATGCCCTTGTCCATCAGCTGGCCAGAGTATGCGCCCTGTTCGCCCCTTGTTCCATAAACTGTCCAGCCCAGATTCCGTAGCCCTGACCGATTCAACACAGGCAGGATGAAGTAGGATTTTGCATTTGCTTACGGAGGGACTGAAGGACTTGCTATCCTTTTGCTCATTCGAGTCTAGATGATGTCACAAGCTGAGGGAGATTCTGTACCTCAAGGATAAGAAGAATTCTGAGAAGGCTGTACAATGAACCCTTTCTGTTTTCAAATGTTTTTTTCGCAGATGAGGTCCGCACAGGTACCTACCGTCAACTCTTCCACCCAGAACAGCTCATCACGGGCAAGGAAGATGCTGCCAACAACTACGCCCGCGGACACTACACCATTGGCAAGGAGATCATCGACCTCGTGCTGGACCGGATCCGGAAGCTGGTAGGCACTCTTCTGGTTGTTTTATACACCAACCTTGCTGCCTTTTGGGTAGATAGGATCTGCCTTTCTCTTTTGATGATCCAAGGAGAATCCATGGAGCCAATTGTCCATCCACATGCCTGCTAATACAAGGGCTGGTGTCTTCAGCCAGTGTGGGCTGGCATTTACAGTCATTATGGGCTAGTGCCTACCATCAGTATTAAATGGTATCTACAGTCCAGGTAGGACAGCGCCTGCCACCATTGCAGGCTGGTGTCCACATCAAGCAGCTGTTTATTGCCAGTGTGGTCTGGGATAGTCAGTCGGTGTGGGTTGACATGGGAGCAGTGTCTGCTTCCTGGGTAAAATACCACAAAGCATGTTACCACAACCTTCAAAACCAATATTGGGAGCAGATCAGGCTCTTCTGATCGGGGACAAGAAGATATTTCCGAACCCTGGGCAGTGACCCTCTTAGGGAGATGGGCAGGGATCATTGGACACCCCTGGGAAAGTGGAGCTGGTGCCATCGCCCTCACCAAAGAGAGAATGATTTGGCTGTGAGGGCATCAAGCACCCGAGAAGAAGGCTGGGGCTGGGGGAGGCAGGAGGAGCATGATTGGGGCAAAGACAGTACAAAACATCTAACAGCAAAACGCACACAAAGGGAGAGTGGGTGGGAGCAGGAACAGCGTTGGCGGGTTCATGTCCCACAGGAATATCACCGTTACTTACATTGTGCCCTGGTATCTACAGACAATTTGGGCTGATGTCTACATTTGTCACGGGCCAATTACAGCAAGTGTTGGTGGATATGCTGGGTCAGCGTGAATTCTCCCTGCAATCAGGCTGGGCTGCCATCTGTTGGCAGCGTGGGCTGGTGTCGACAGCCAATTTGGGAAAGTGTTGCCTACAATCCGTCTTCTAGCAGTCAGCTGGACCTTTTCTTTAGCATTCAGGCCGGCAGTCAACACTCAGGTGCAATGATCACGTGGGCAGCCAACCATTTTGTGCAATTTGTTCGAAGCCAGACAGCCATTGTGTTCAATATTAAATCAACTGGAGAGCCATGTTGTGCACTCTTAAGACAGTCATAGCCTCCTCGTTGTCAACCTCTGCCCTTCAGGGTTAGGAGATTGCTCAGTCTGTGGCTCTCTGTCTGTCCTCTTCAGTTAAGGGTACACACACACATGGCCATCTCTGCAGCTCCATCTAGGCATATATTTTGGGACCTCAGTTCCATAAGCGCCCATACAGAGTGCCCTTTTTCTATTCTTGTATATGATGGGCCAAAACACAACGTAGTCTTCAGAAAAGAGTGTCAAAACACTGGAGAACAGGAAGGGTTAACATACGAGGAATTAATCAATATCTTCTTCAAAATAAGAGGCTGAGAGGAGACATGAATTTTTAATGCGGAGTAATCAACCAGAAACACGAGGAGGCCTGCATGTGTTATGTAGCAAATACTCATACTAGAAGGAGCGGTTTTAAAATAGAAGAATACACATTGTGGTTAGTTGCAAGGCCTCCTTCCGAGGCATCTGAGCAGATGCTGATGCCAGTTCATTGGGCACTTCTCGCTGCTGCGAGACGTTAAAAAAATCTCGCCACAGTAGGGCATTAGTGCAGCAGTGCTTCCTGTGCCACAGCAGGGGTTGGGCATGATGAACTGTGGATCCTGGGGGATTCGTGTAGAGATAAGGTGTGGGCACGATGATCCAGGCGGTTCTGGCGCATTAGTGTAGGGATGGGGGTTGGGCATGATGAATCTGGGAGTCCTGGTGCATTAGTGTAGGGATGGAGGCTGGGCATGATGAATCTGGGAGTCCTGGTGCATTAGTGTAGGGATGGGGGTAGGGCACGATGAATCTGGGAGTCCTGGTGCATTAGTGTAGGGATGGGGGTTGGGCACGATGAATCTGGGAGTCCTGGTGCATTAGTGTAGGGATGGGGGTTGGGCATGATGAATCTGGGAGTCCTCGTGCATTAGTTTAGGGATGGGGGTTGGGCACAATAAATCTGGAAGTCCTGGTGCATTAGTGTAGGGATGGGGGTTGGGCACGATGAATCTGGGAGACCTGGTGCATTAGTGTAGGGATGGGGGTTGGGCACGATGAATCTGGGAGTCCTGGTGCATTAGTGTAGGGATGGGGGTTGGGTGCAATGATCCAAGGGGTTCTGCGGCATGAGTGAGGGGATGGGGTTGGGCCCGATGATCCAGGTGGTTCTGGGGCATTAGTGTAGGGATGGGGCTTGGGCCTGAATATCCACGGGGTTCTAGGGCATTGGTGTAGAGATGGGGTTGAGCCTGATAATCAAGGGTTTCTTGCGAATTAGTGTATGGATGGGGGTGAGCCCGATGATCCAGGGGATTCCGGGGCATTAGTGTAGGGATGGGGTTGGGTGTGATGATCCAGGTGGTTCTGGGGCATTAGTGTAGGGCTTGGGCCTGAATATCCAGGGGTTTCTGGGGCATTAGTGTAGGGCTTGGGCTTGGGCCTGAATATCCAGGGGTTTCTGGGGCATTAGTGTAGGCATGGGTGTTGAGTCCGATGATCCAGGGATTTCTGGGGAATTAGTGTAGGCATGGGTGTTGAGCATGATCATCCAGGGGGTTCTGTGCATAGGGATTCAAGGAGAAGGGAAGGGGTTTGAGCCCGATGATCAAATGGGTTCTAGGGCATTGGTGTAGGGATGGGTGTTGGGCACAATGATCCAGGAGATTCCGGGGCATTAGTGTAGGGATGGGGTTGGGTGTGATGATCCAGGAGATTCCGGGGCATTAGTGTATGGATGGGGTTGGGTGCGATGATCCAGGGGTTTCTGGGGCATTAGTGTAGGGATGAGGTTGGGCGCGATGATCCAGGGGTTTCTGGGGCATTAGTGTAGGGATGAGGTTGAGCCTGATGATCCAATGGGTTCTAGGGCATTAGTGTAGGGATGGGAGCTGGGTGCAATGATCCAGGGAGTTCTAGGGCATTGGTGTAGGGGTGGGTGTTGGGCTCAATGATCCAGGAGATTCTGGGGCATTAGTGTAGGGATGGGGTTGGGTGCGGTGATCCTGGGGTTTCTGGGCAATTAGTGTAGGGATGGGGTTGAGCATGTGGGTAGGGATTCAGGGGATAGAAATGGTTGTTGAGCCTGATGATCCTTTGGGCTCTAAGGCGTTAGTTTATGGATGGGCGTTGGGCACAAATACTCTACTGTCCCTCCTGAGTGACACCATTCCCTGGGAGACGGTGGTGGGCCGCCCATCTAAGGAAAAGGGGACAGCAAGAGACTCTAACCCTGTCTACTCTAGGCACTTATTTTGAGAAAAGACGCCAACTGTGATAGATTTCCCAACTAGTAATATGTTAAAAAACAGTATCAAGCTGAGTCCTTTACTCTCAACACATCTGTGTACTGTAGTGAAAAGATGACCACCTGGGTCCTAAAACGCAAGGTGAACATTCCAGACACCTTCTGGGTATCTCGCTCACAGGGAGACAGTGATTTTCTGAGCACCTTTAGAATTCAAAGGATTCTTTCTTATATGTGTTACTGACAAGGAAGGATGTTTAACAGAATCGAGGAATCCACTAGGCCTCTGTATTGTCTTTAGTCCAGGGTGTTTTGTGGCATTAGGGTAGGGGTGGAGGTTGTGTGCGATGATCCAAGAAGCTGCAGTACCTTAGTACACCAATGCTTCCTACACCATAACATGGGTCTGACACGATGATCCAGGGAGTCCTTGTACTTTAATGCAGTGATGGGGTCACACACATGGATCCTCAACCGCACCACAGGTTGTAAACCAAAATCCATTGGGGTTTTAGGTAATTTGTGCAGTAATGATGGGTAAAAACAATGATCTGTGGGGGGTTCCAATTACAGTGATGGATGTTGGATGGGGGTTTGAAACAATGTTCTAAGGGGTCCTAGTAGATTAGTGAGGGGACAGGGAAGATCCAGGAGGATCCTAGTACATCAGTACAGTGATGGGTGAGGCATGCAGCAGGTGGTTGGACACCACGCTCTGGTGTTTCCTAGTACATTACTACACCGATGGTTACTGAATGCCGCCAGGTGTTGGACACAATGTTCTGAGGGGGTCTTAGTACATAAGTATGGGGATGGTGGTGGCAAGAAGCAGGACGTTGAACACAATGCATTGAGGGATCTCAGTACAATGGTCTCTTTTCACTTGCTTCCTTTTTATGGTTTCCTGGCATTGGCTTGGATAATAACTCTGTCTAAACCTACTGTGCTGCACCTTCGTGTTCTTGCCCTGATATTAACTGCCAACTCTCACTCACTTCCACAGGCTGACCAGTGCACTGGCCTCCAGGGTTTCCTCATCTTCCACAGCTTTGGTGGAGGCACCGGCTCAGGCTTCACCTCCCTGCTGATGGAGCGCCTCTCTGTTGACTATGGAAAGAAGTCCAAGCTTGAATTCGCCATCTACCCAGCGCCACAGATCTCCACCGCTGTTGTTGAGCCCTACAATGCGATCCTGACCACCCACACCACGCTGGAGCACTCTGACTGCGCCTTCATGGTGGACAATGAAGCCATCTATGACATCTGCCGCAGGAACCTGGACATTGAGCGCCCAACCTACACCAACCTCAACCGTTTGATAGGCCAGATTGTGTCATCCATCACAGCCTCCCTCCGGTTTGATGGTGCCCTGAATGTAGATCTCACAGAATTCCAGACCAACTTGGTGCCCTACCCTCGTATCCACTTCCCCCTGGCCACATATGCCCCGGTAATCTCTGCGGAGAAGGCCTACCATGAGCAGCTCTCCGTCTCGGAGATCACCAACGCCTGCTTTGAGCCAGCCAACCAGATGGTGAAATGTGACCCGCGGCACGGTAAATACATGGCTTGCTGCCTCTTGTACCGTGGTGATGTAGTGCCTAAGGACGTCAATGCTGCTATTGCAACAATCAAGACCAAGCGTACCATCCAGTTTGTGGACTGGTGCCCAACTGGTTTCAAAGTTGGCATCAACTACCAGCCTCCCACCGTAGTCCCTGGTGGTGACCTGGCCAAGGTGCAGCGCGCAGTCTGCATGTTGAGTAACACCACCGCCATTGCTGAGGCCTGGGCACGCCTGGATCACAAGTTTGACCTGATGTATGCCAAGCGTGCCTTTGTCCACTGGTACGTGGGTGAGGGGATGGAGGAAGGAGAGTTCTCTGAAGCCCGGGAGGACATGGCAGCTCTTGAGAAGGATTATGAGGAAGTGGGAACTGACAGCGTGGAAGGAGAGGGGGAGGAGGAAGGAGAAGAGTACTAAGACTGTTTATAATATGTTCTTCTTGCACTGATATGTTTAATAAACATCAAAGCTCTATTTTCAACAAAATATTTAAGTCATTTATATGTTTAGTGTTGAGTTTTTGTTTGAAATGAAATATGTAATTTGTGTGCTCAAGTCTGCTAAAAGTATTTTCTTTGGTCTCTTAAATTTGAATGTTGGGCCGCTCACTCTCTTGATCTCGAGGGGCCTTGCTGATCAGTAGACTGAGAAGAGAAGTCTGTTTGCTAGCAGAACGGTGCTTTGTTCACCCAAGGGAAAGGTTCAAAATTTAGACCTCATGTCAATCTCCGATTCTTCAATGCTATTGCCAGGGGCCAATGGGGAAATCCATCTCTGTGATGTTTGATCGCATGCGTGTTCGTATGGGATTTTTATCGTGGAAACCTAGTTGGAGAGTAACAGAGGTATGTACAATCAATGGGGAGTAAACATTGGTTGATCCAGACAGGGAGAGAAGGCCATAGAGAGGGTCTGGGGAGATGGGATCAGCCAAAAGGGCAAAGTTATTCTCCAGAAAGTGGAGCCTTCAAATCCATTCTATAGTCTACGAAGGAGGGAGGGAGCCGTCCTGATAGTTGCCAAAACATTGCTCCGGAGTCTGGCTGTACAGCTGGAGAAGGTTTCTTCTTTTCTCCTTGCATTTCTGTTTTCCAGCCTGTTGTTAACTTGGCTTGTTGTGCTGCAGTGGCCTGCAGAGACGGCGAGTCTTGAAGCTGGGTGCCCTGGCTGTCATGAAGGTGGTGCTTGAGTGTGATGTGATCAGCTGTTTCATCAAATAACGAAAGAAACGTGAAGAATGCTGGAAACCTTTCAGTGGGGTCTGGATGCCATCTGGGTCTCCTGTGAGGGGCACACTGGCGCCACCCAGGTGCAGAGGACAAGGGTTGGATGGTGGTTCTGAAATCTGAGAGCGTGATGAAAGACTTGATTTTGTGCAGAAGAGCCCACTGGTACCAAGCTGTTTAGGTTTTTCTGGTAATATGAGTCTTGAAAAGAGGTCAAAGTTGCTGATGAACAGACTACATGTGATGTTTGCCCTGGAGTTCGACACTGAACCCATCAAGACCAAGTTTTGTATTTGGTTATGTTTCGTGTCAAACGTTAACAAGGTGAATTCTGTTTTTTTTTCTTTTATATACAGTTATTAATTATAACCTTAATAAATCACGGATAAGTAAAACAATACATTTATAGTTAGTTACATCATCAAAACAGCTTGATGTTCCTCTAAGAGTAATAAACATACATATTAACAAAGATTTCTGAGAAATTGTAGCCCAAAGTCTTAATGCCCCAAAAATGAGAGGAGAATCCTCACAGTTCATAATGCTTGTCCACAAGTCTTCTTCCTTTACATTACCCCTTTGGGTTAATCTAAAATTAAGTGAACATTCCAAATGAAGGTTGTCAAACATAAGGCCTTGTGGGGTACATTTAAGGAGGCCTAAAGCAGAACCGCCCCCTACAACAACAAAAACTGCATTAGAATAATGCCACAAAACGGCTGTACCTTTCTTTTCCCAGGCACATGTGTGGCAAGCACTGTACACCAGAATGCCACCCAAAGAATGGCTCTGCACTGTCTTACTTTCAAATTAAATCAGCAGAAAATGGCCTACATGCAGAACGGCACCACATTTGCTGTTCTGTTTGCTGAATACTAAAGCTGGACACATGACATCAAAGACGGCTTTGCAATTATCCTGTATTCCATTTTAAAACATCACAAAAAGTCCACTTCATGGAAACACACCCCTGCGTGTGTATTTCATCAGATTGCCAAGAAATGAGGCAATACATTTAAAAAACAGCATTGTTTTGCTTTTGAATCACTGGAAAAGCAAAGAATTCAGTTTTTCTTTCAAAACAGCATTTGTTTTCTTTTTCTGTGAACCACTGCGCTCAAAGTGCAGTAAAATGAAAGAAACAATGTGGCGTTTCTTTCTCCCATGTCAATATCAAGGAAATCCTGTGCAGCCTCCTTTTGTGTCCATAAATCAACCGTATGTGTAAAAGCCTCAGAAGATTAAGTGAAATGAAACTGTGTTCTGCAGAAACCACAGTTGTAAACTGGAAATGAAAAGAAATGAACACACGTGTGAATCTGCTATTTGTAAAATCAGGAAAATGCTGTTTGAATGTTAAATGTCAGATGACAGCTTTTGCTGGGTGGGGGTTTTTGCTATATAAATGTATATTATATTTATCCCCAAGATTTGGTTTCCTTGAAAAAAATAAACTCAGAAACCAGCAGGACTGGTTTTGGCCCAGGCACGGACAGCAAAGGATAAGAGTGAAAAGTCACTGCTTTACCAGACAGGCCGGCAGCCCTGCAGTAAGGAACAAAGGAACCCAGTAGGACTGATACATGACAGAGAGGTGCGATTTTTTCCAGCATCCACTCTGAAGGGGAACTGCAAGAACTTCAAAGGGGCATCATAAAAGTCCTTTGTGATAGCCAAGCCTAAGAAAGCCAGTTGGCTGTGGGGGCTTGTAGGACCGCCCACACATGGGACAAATTCACCCCATTGACTTTAAAGAACTTCTGTACATTTCTCCCAGTCTCCTGAATAAGCAGTAATTTTATATTATGCCAGTATTTCATGTGAATCTTAGACGCACAGAAAGAAACTAAGTACATGTTTTTAGTATGTGGTGAGCTAAAATGGCATGAAAAACGCATTTCATGGTGAATTATAAATGGCAAAATTATGAAACTAAGTGGAAAGATGCAAAATGATCTTGGGAATATGTGTACTCATTGTCAGAATTGTATTATGCTTTTTATAAAAATGACAAAATTGTGCCAAAGGACGATGCAACCTCACACAGATTCCGTGATCGGACTGTTCAATTCCCTGTGACTTATGGAATATGCATATCTGCTTATTATGATGGTGACTGGTATAAAATTGAAGTTTTGCTCCATAACTCATTTTTGGCAAAAATTAGTTTGTGAGACAAAGGGAAGTCATAAATGCAAACCCACACATGATGTCATTTCCCCTCCACCAATCAGCCCAGGGGAGGAGGGAGCCCTGGTAGCTGCCCTATCCCAGGAGAGGGGTAAGTTCATAGTACCCTCCCCCCCAGATTGTAAACCAATGATGTCATTTTAGCTATATAAAGGGGAGACAGAGAAACACAAGAGACTGACTTGCTTCCGGACTTCCTGACTTAGTTCCTTGCCCGCTGACTGAGAAGTCACTGAAACCCAGACCTCAAGATCCAGGAGAGCAGAGATACATCCATCTATCCAGATCCAGGCACATTCACCAGAATACAGGGAGAAAGGAGGGGAGGCAGCTGATCCCATTCAGGAGAGCCCATTGACCTGATCCCTTGCCCAGCTCCCATCTAGCTGTCCACAGTGACCAAACCTTGCCTAGCTGTCCAGCACCATATCCAGGAGAGCCCAGCTGTCCCAGTGACCAGATCTCTTGGCCCCACTGTCCCAGTGACCAGATCCATTGGCCCGCTGTCCAGAGACCACGCTGGCTGTCCAGAAATCCCATATTTAAGCTTACCTTGTAAGTATCACATCACCCAGTCCGAAACTGCATATCCCATTCTTTTGACCCTTGCATCCCATTGAAAATCCCATTCAAAGTCCCAAATTGCTAATTTCATTCATTCACCTTTTCCTTAGTAGAATCTGTATTAGCCTGTAAATGTTAGCGTATTCCTTTGAGAAATCTTTCAGTAGTCTGCATAAGTCCCTAGCATTATTTTGAAGTAAATCAATTAATTTCCCCTTTGAAAATTCACATTCATTATTGTTGCCATTCGAAAATGACAATTTTGTTGAGTGTTTTTACTAACTATAGCCATTAAAATATAGCCTCTGTAGAACTAGTCATTGTACCAAAAAAACTGAATTTGTCTGTGTGGTGTGCTTTCCTACCAATTTCGATTTGCATTCATCCCATAGAAAAATCCAAACTCTCATCCGATAAAGAGTAATCCCTCTCCATCAGAATCCTTTCTGTTATGTGACTTTGTTTCATATCCTAAAAAACGATTTTCGATTTTGACAGTTCAGCCCTTCCTGTGGCTGCCGGTCATCCCAAGTCCTGTGAAAAAACGAATTGCTATTTTACTGTGTGTGTTTTCTTTTGCATTGTTTTCTCCCCAAAATCGATATTCTTTCCTGTGTTCACATTGCTGTGGTGCCCTGCTCAGTAGTTTGTAAGCTTCATTGTCTCTTCAGTGCAGTCACACCTATTTCTGTCCTAGCTATCCCACCGCAATTGTAAACTGATGTACAAATAACAAGTAAAATCAGAGTATGCCATTTTGCTCCTAAATAAAGTTTTCATTTTTGTTTCTGGTCTCCCATCTGGGGGTGGTGGGCTGAATTCAAAATCTGATTTTCCCCTCTTCATTTTGACTCCTTGCCACTGCCTTCCATCCATAAAGAATTTAGTTAGCTGAAGTTTGGGGGTGAGCGTTGCAGGGGGAGTGCATAACCTGAGTGCTATCTGTTATTTTAAAGACTATTTTGCTTATGTTTGCTATTAAAGGTTTCTGTAGATTAGTCTAGGAGTGTTCATTACCTGTATTGTGGGGATATTTGCATTTGTATTGCCACACTGGTGGTTGCTGCCCTAATTGTTTGATTTGCTTGATTTTTCATTGAATCCTGAAATAAATAAATATGTTATTGTTAAACACAGGCCTGGTTTATAGTCCATTGCAACACGGGGTGTTCATTAAGGTGGGTGTGAGAGGGGTTGGGGGCCTTCTCAAAGAGTGAACCTGAGATAGATCAAAGATAAAAAGCGTTTTTATTGTGCGCCATATTCATTGTCAGTGGAAAGAGTCCCTGGCTGGAGTGTGCCGTGCCATAAAATCCACTACACAATGAGGGCTTGTGCCGTGATTGAGGTTAGAGTGTTCACCCGTGGCTGCTTAAAACAGCAGGTGGTTAGAAAACTGTGTTACACTGTAAAGGCGCCATCCCAAAACGTATACCCTAGGTATCAGGCCTGTGTCTCAAATAAAGTAAAATTAACAATAAACTAAGTAAGAGCAGGGTACAGATTTGTCCTTGTATAGATAATTAAATAAAGGAAGAACACTCTTCATAATGAGCACGGTGGAGATTAACATAGCTAGGCAGCACCTCCTGTCCAAACTAATCATAGAGGGGAATGGGCAGAGCAGAAGCAGGAGGCCTGGCTAGCTAGGATGATGCAACAGGTCACCTCCATAAGCATGGATGTGTGGCAGGACAGTGGCCTGTTACATCAAACCCTGACTGAGTTTTATATGACTCAGACCATCAAAGAGGAACAGATTAAGATGGTCCAACTCACTGCCTACATATACCTCCACATGATAGTTATGGAAGAAAAATACCAAGAAAGTGTAACCTCTGGGAAAAAAATCAGTCTGACCTTTTAAATCAAACCCAGAGTGAATTAAAACAGGCAGAGGAGGGGGGGGCGCTGTTGCGCACATCAAGAATGGCACAACAAGAGTGGGAGAGCTCTGGCTCGGACACAATCCTGACTCGAAACAGATCCTCTCAGCACCGTCCCAGACCCAACGTGAAGTCGGAATCTGGTGGTGGAAAACGAAAGGCACAACCTGAAGAAAAAGCAGTGAAAAACAGCGGCTGCGTTGAAGAGATATTGCCTCCGGCAGTCCCGGTGGCTGACAGGTGCCCGAGTGGCCGCTTGGAGGCTCCACGGAATTGTCGGCTGCGGGCCGAACCGGGGGAGGGGCACCGCGCGGCTTCCGACATCCTGAGGCCGAGGAGGGAGCCGAGCGGCCGCCCCGCCCTGGAGCTACTACGGCACCATCAGCGAACGCTCCCCGCGACCTGTGGAGGGAGACGGAAGGAGACAGGAGCAGGGAAGAGGAACCCAGAGGCCGTGTGCTGCTCCCAGCTGGGGGCACTGTGATCGCTACACGGCCCTGCTCCCGAGCCGCGGCTCCACGCGGCAAGGCCCGCGATATCCACTGGGGTGCCGACTCGAGCTGCGGACACGCGGGGAAGGAGCCACCCCCTCCACACCAAGTAAGTGCGTTCGGGCCGGAGCAGAGCCCTAATTCTGACGCCCGTGAGGCAGACTATCTTCACACACGGCCCACGGTGGCAGCCATCGAGGGGGGTGGCCCCGCACCACGCAGCTACGGTCTTGGCCCACTAGGCCGCACCCAGGTGACTGCGGGGAATCAGGCACTGATCCTCAGGCGCAAAGTGGCTGATCACAACCCTACAACACCCTGAATAACACGGGCACATCCAGGAGGTCCATCAGACTGCATGTATGTGAATACGGGGGAAGATAAGCATAAAACCCTCGGGTGAGGAATCACCGCCCACAACCCTGTTAGGCAGAAACCTGTGCAGTTCCCTTGGGGAACACTGCAAAAGATTTAAGACTACAGGTATAGCAGTAAACCCACTTGGTAGCAGTCTGCACCACCCAGATTTACCTGGTAGCTGTGGCTGAGCAGTCAGACTTCCCTCAAGAAGAGTTAGGCAGTATGCAAAGTATACACAATATGTACTCAGACACAATAGCACAAGCAAACACTGACCAGAGCTTGGTTTCAAAAGTATATAGTTATTTATTTTTAAGAACACATAAGTTGAAAACACTCTAGCAAAGTATAGTAAAAACACTCTAAACACAGTTATAATGAAAGCAGTTCCCACCCTTACTCCTATCTAGACAACTCTAAGTTAACACCACATAATTAAAACAGAGGTGAGTGCTTAACGTCAGATGACACTCTAATAGGTTCAAGAAAGGGATAAAAAAAACAGAAATAGGTTAAACACACCACTCTAAGGTCCAGAACACTTGCAAAGAAGCACAAAGTCACAGGTGAGCAAAAGTCACTAGGCAGGGCCCACTCTTAGAGTAGCCGGAGCGAAAATGTGCCCAAGATCACACTGTTATTAGGGATTCAAAGTCTTGCAAAGAGTTAGAAAGAGGTAAGAGTGGCTTAGAAAGTTTAGCCAGGGTGTTCCAGGCACTCCCAGGTTCGAAAGCCGGGGGCTAAATCTACCCCGTACAGTCGGTGGCAAGGGAAGCCAGGCGGAACACGGTACCTTAAGCGAAAAGGGTCCTCCAGCGGTGGCAGTTGTTCCAGGCAGTGGCAGCAAGGCTCGACGTCGGTCAGGGAAGAAGAAGTTCTCGCTGAAGAGCAGAAGAAGAAGGTCGTTGCACTGCCCGGGAAGAAACCAGCCGCGGAGTCCTCCGGTTAAAGGGTTGTACCGACTTTCGTGGTTGGGGTAAAAGTGGTGGGGTTCCGGTTGCCGGGGTGCTTGGCACTGGCAAGGCGGCCACGAGATACCTCGAGAAGCGAAAAGAAGGCGAAAACTGGTTGTCCCCACCAGTCAAGGGAAGGAGCCACTCCGTTAAGAGTTCTCCTCGGTCGTCGGGAAAAGTGGTGAGACGGTTCAGCAGGGCTCCACCGGGTGGTGTCGTCGAAGCAGGTCGGCTCAGCTCTTCCCTCGTCGGATTCTTGGTCCTGTGGCGACTTCTGAAGTTCCAGTCCCCAAAGCCCTGCTTTTATGCAGCAAACCCCCATTCACCCAGCCTAGCTGTCACTCAAACATGCTAAGTGGTGAGCCGGCCGGCTCACCACTTGGGCCAATCAGGACGGAGTGCGACTTGAGTTACCTAGGTAACTCAGTCCAGGGTGCCTAAACCCCCCTCCACCCCTCCTAAGTACCCCAGACAGAGTGGCACCACTTTGGAGGGCTTCTGTGGAGAAGCCCGCCAAAAGTGGAACAAAGGGCTCCACTTTGGGTCAGAGTTACAGAGGCGAACGCCAACGCCATTTTAGAATCAAGTTTTGGCAAAAAGTCCCAACCGGAGTTATAATAATAAATATATAAACCGGCGGTATGTTTAAGGCTACCGTAAATAAATAATTAAATGTGTTAGCCTAAAACAATGGGAAATCCCATAGGGAAATATTCGCGGTCGAATATAAAAAGTAGTTTCCACTGCCACCAGCCAAAACTCGATCAGGGGGGACGGAGACGTGCCCCCTCGACTAACAGACCCTGGGGCAATCGAATTGCCCCAGCCAGTACGTCCACAATATGATGGTTTGTACTGGTTCTGTTCAGGATTCAAGACTAGCAAAGTCTTTGGTGACTTTACATGCCCTGGGAGACAGTAGTCAGTCCCAGGGTATGGAGTCTATGTTGGGGAGTCCCTAGGACACCCCTGGGTCACGGCACAGAGGGTGCTGTGTGACCCACATCACAAAAATACATGAGGCCCTATGGAGTAAAAGACCCCATAGCCCATTCAACACAAGGTTTAACCAAGAAAACACACTTCAACATGTCCAAGAGTGAGGGTAAAAGAGTCTCACTCTTGGCAGGAGAAAAAAAAGAAACCCCAGAAATCCAGCAAAGCTGCTGGGGGACTCACTAGGTAGGGAAATTCAGCCTAAACAGAGAATTCTCCCTAACACTCGCCCCCCCCAGACTAAGGGACAGGAGGATTTAATCCACTCCTGGATGAACCTCATACCTCTAGTCGATGATATACATCCTAGAGAGTCCATCAGCATTTTGATGGTGACACCTTGACCTATGTTCAATGGTGAACTCAAAGGTTTTCTTTTGTAAGCTAACGGACCTACAGACCCTTTGAGGAACATCAGTCTTTTTGTTATAGGGGATCTGGTTGACCAGTCCCTCAGAAGTTGGTACAACTTCTGAACCTATGTTAGGCTTTTTGAAGGGGTCCTTATAAAGGATTCCCTTAGATCTAGAGGGGCCTCCACGGTTCCTCACCACCTCTCTTGTGGGAGCAGGTTGGGTCTTAGGCCTCTTGGTTGGAGGGGTTGGGGTTAGGCAATGTACCTGCTTCCCCTTCCTCTTAGATCTACCCTTACCTATTTTAGGAGTTTCCCCCCTAATATTAGGATTTGAGTTGGGGTCTTCAGTAGAAGGTCCAACAGTCTGAAGGTTTTTGGCCTTAGACTTTTCTTTTCTGGTTTTCCACCAGCACTGAGAATTACCAGTTCTCTCAGGTCCAGATAGGGGCCTAGTTGGTCTATCCACCTCTTCCTCAGAAGCAGGGGGAGTCAGAGACTCTGAGACTAGGGGAACAATGATGGAGCTTGGTTGGGGCGCCCATGTTCCTAGCATACTATCCTGAAATGTGCCTGGGTTAGAGGTCAACTTACTAACACCAGGGCTTGTAGTGGGGTTCTCAGTAGAGGGTCCCACAGGCTTAGAAGGGTCCTTCAAGGTAGCCTGTCTAGCCAATTTGGTTAAGTTCTGCTTCTCCATACTGGGAGGCCTGGGGGTATGTGACACTACTCCTAGAGTTCTTAGGTCATTCCCCAACAGGACCTTCCCAGGTACCTCAGTCTGAACACTGACAGGGATCCTCACTGTCATGTTGTTACACTGAATGAGGGCTGGTAGAATAGGAACCATTTGGACAGGGCCTCCAGACATTTTAGTGGGACCTTTGGGTGCTTTGGCCACATCCTCAGGTTGAAAGAAGCTTTCATCCACTACTGTTCTGCTGGCCCCAGTGTCTCTCCTGGCAGGAGTATCCTGGCCATTGACAAGAACACTGTCCACATAATACACCTTAGAGTTAACAGGTAGGGAGTTATACACAACCCTATTCTGGGGACTAACCAGACCCATAGGCTCTAAGTTTACAGTTGCTTGAAGACCCAAGGGTTCTTCAGCAAAGAGTTCAAAGTGGGCACTAGCCATCTGTACTTCATCCTCAGGAGTGAAGGCTAAGGAGACTGTGCTGATCCCTGCAGGTTTACCCTTGCACTTGGGATCTCCTTTGATATGGTCAGTACCCTGACAGACATAGCATTGTCCAAATGCTCTCTGGAAGGGTGGCTTGTTCTGACCTCCTTCTGGCTTGTGGCCAGAAGGTACACTAGCCTGATTCGGTTTACCCTGGGGCTTACCCTGGTTATTTGGTTGTTTGTGGCCCTCTTGGGTATGGGAGGTATTAGAATTCTCTTTGGAGTCCTTTTTTAGGCTGTTTCTCCCCATCCTTCCTCTGAGTTACCCCAGAATCCTTGTGAGTGGCCCTGTTGGCAACCCACAAGTCAGCAGCCTTAGCTAGCTTCCTAGGATCTAATTCCTGTGAATCAGCCAAGTGCTGTCTGAGCTCAGGAGAGCAGGCATCATAAATTGACTCCAACATAAAGAGATTTCTCATCCCCTCATAAGTGTTCACCTTGTAACCCTTAATCCATCCCTCTAAGTTTTTCAAACATTCACTCACCCAGGTAGCCCAAGGGGTACCATCATGCTTTTTGAGGCTCCTAAACCTCTTAAGATACTGGGAAGGGGTCTTCCCAAACCTAGCTATCAAAGCTAGTTTCACACATTCATAGTCCTTCCTATCCTCCTCCCCCATCTCCATTACCACATCAGTTGCAACAGGGGGAAGCCTAGAGAACAACCAGGTGAGTAAGTCATTTCCTGTGATGTTCTGGAGCCCATGATTATATTCAAACAGAGACAACCAATCCAACACATCCAACTTAGGCTCATACATACCAATCAATTCTTTAGGCATCCGGGGTCTTTTAGGACTGGAACTTCTAGAGGAGCCAGAGAGAGAAACATTCTCAACAGATAATTTCTTCATTTCTAAGTCATACTTGAGCTCCATTTCCCTTAGCCTTAGTTCTTTGTCAGTTTGAGCATTAAGTTTCTTATACTCCAATTCTAGCTTCATTTTCTCCAGTTCAAAGTACTGAGGACTAAATGTGGGACCTGGTAAAGGTCCAGTAGGTACAGCAGGTAGAGCAGGCAGAGGCCTAGGGGGGACAGTTACAACAGCCTCACCCTCCTCTTCTGACTCTTCCTCAGAATCATCAACATTTTGCTCCATGTTAACTTCAATACTGTCATCTACAGTTGCTGGAGTGGTAGGTTCCTCTGAACCATCACCCAGACTTTGGTTAGCCAACAATCTTTCAATCAGCTCCATTTTCTTGCCCTTGGTCAGGAGATCCTTATGTTTACAGAGCACTCTTAAACAATCAGCAGTTTTGGCTGCAAGGGACTCTTGACTATAGCTTTCCATAACTGACATGTTAGAGGATTACTTTTACAGTGCTAAGCTTTGTGGTTAGTTGCACTAAGGTATCTAAAGCACAATAAAATGTATACTCAATACAAATCCCACCGCTGCCACCAGTGTTAGGCAGAAACCTGTGCAGTTCCCTTGGGGAACACTGCAAAAGATTTAAGACTACAGGTATAGCAGTAAACCCACTTGGTAGCAGTCTGCACCACCCAGATTTACCTGGTAGCTGTGGCTGAGCAGTCAGACTTCCCTCAAGAAGAGTTAGGCAGTATGCAAAGTATACACAATATGTACTCAGACACAATAGCACAAGCAAACACTGACCAGAGCTTGGTTTCAAAAGTATATAGTTATTTATTTTTAAGAACACATAAGTTGAAAACACTCTAGCAAAGTATAGTAAAAACACTCTAAACACAGTTATAATGAAAGCAGTTCCCACCCTTACTCCTATCTAGACAACTCTAAGTTAACACCACATAATTAAAACAGAGGTGAGTGCTTAACGTCAGATGACACTCTAGTAGGTTCAAGAAAGGGATAAAAAAAACAGAAATAGGTTAAACACACCACTCTAAGGTCCAGAACACTTGCAAAGAAGCACAAAGTCACAGGTGAGCAAAAGTCACTAGGCAGGGCCCACTCTTAGAGTAGCCGGAGCGAAAATGTGCCCAAGATCACACTGTTATTAGGGATTCAAAGTCTTGCAAAGAGTTAGAAAGAGGTTAGAGTGGCTTAGAAAGTTTAGCCAGGGTGTTCCAGGCACTCCCAGGTTCGAAAGCCGGGGGCTAAATCTACCCCGTACAGTCGGTGGCAAGGGAAGCCAGGCGGAACACGGTACCTTAAGCGAAAAGGGTCCTCCAGCGGTGGCAGTTGTTCCAGGCAGTGGCAGCAAGGCTCGACGTCGGTCAGGGAAGAAGAAGTTCTCGCTGAAGAGCAGAAGAAGAAGGTCGTTGCACTGCCCGGGAAGAAACCAGCCGCGGAGTCCTCCGGTTAAAGGGTTGTACCGACTTTCGTGGTTGGGGTAAAAGTGGTGGGGTTCCGGTTGCCGGGGTGCTTGGCACTGGCAAGGCGGCCACGAGATACCTCGAGAAGCGAAAAGAAGGCGAAAACTGGTTGTCCCCACCAGTCAAGGGAAGGAGCCACTCCGTTAAGAGTTCTCCTCGGTCGTCGGGAAAAGTGGTGAGACGGTTCAGCAGGGCTCCACCGGGTGGTGTCGTCGAAGCAGGTCGGCTCAGCTCTTCCCTCGTCGGATTCTCGGTCCTGTGGCGACTTCTGAAGTTCCAGTCCCCAAAGCCCTGCTTTTATGCAGCAAACCCCCATTCACCCAGCCTAGCTGTCACTCAAACATGCTAAGTGGTGAGCCGGCCGGCTCACCACTTGGGCCAATCAGGACGGAGTGCGACTTGAGTTACCTAGGTAACTCAGTCCAGGGTGCCTAAACCCCCCTCCACCCCTCCTAAGTACCCCAGACAGAGTGGCACCACTTTGGAGGGCTTCTGTGGAGAAGCCCGCCAAAAGTGGAACAAAGGGCTCCACTTTGGGTCAGAGTTACAGAGGCGAACGCCAACGCCATTTTAGAATCAAGTTTTGGCAAAAAGTCCCAACCGGAGTTATAATAATAAATATATAAACCGGCGGTATGTTTAAGGCTACCGTAAATAAATAATTAAATGTGTTAGCCTAAAACAATGGGAAATCCCATAGGGAAATATTCGCGGTCGAATATAAAAAGTAGTTTCCACTGCCACCAGCCAAAACTCGATCAGGGGGGACGGAGACGTGCCCCCTCGACTAACAGACCCTGGGGCAATCGAATTGCCCCAGCCAGTACGTCCACAATATGATGGTTTGTACTGGTTCTGTTCAGGATTCAAGACTAGCAAAGTCTTTGGTGACTTTACATGCCCTGGGAGACAGTAGTCAGTCCCAGGGTATGGAGTCTATGTTGGGGAGTCCCTAGGACACCCCTGGGTCACGGCACAGAGGGTGCTGTGTGACCCACATCACAAAAATACATGAGGCCCTATGGAGTAAAAGACCCCATAGCCCATTCAACACAAGGTTTAACCAAGAAAACACACTTCAACATGTCCAAGAGTGAGGGTAAAAGAGTCTCACTCTTGGCAGGAGAAAAAAAAGAAACCCCAGAAATCAGCCTAAACAGAGAATTCTCCCTAACAAACCCCGACGCCCCAGACCACGGGGCGCAGCCGGGCAGCCCCGTGGGCCACCCTTATTGTTCCGGGCACGCTGCCGGACGTGCTGACAAGGCCCTCACGCACACAATCCTGGGGGTTGGCTGGAGAGGTTCCCGCCAGCGCAGAACTGCCAAAATCACTCCTCGTATATAAACT
Source organism: Ambystoma mexicanum (assembly GCF_040938575.1). Lineage (NCBI taxonomy): Eukaryota > Metazoa > Chordata > Amphibia > Caudata > Ambystomatidae > Ambystoma > Ambystoma mexicanum. The sequence goes on along the minus strand of NC_090931.1, from coordinate 1,465,160,735 downwards.
ACGCACCATGTGCTAGGTGTGGACACATAGGGAAAAATCCCCCCCTCAGCTTGAGCCACACAGCGGTGCATTGGGCAACAATACGTGGGAGAACACAGTCCACCGCCAATTGCAAGCCACAACACACGGGCCGCAACGAGAAGAAGGGGGCAGGAGGGAAAAAGATTGGCCCAATGGATACCTTGGCCAGTTCGCAACCGCAGGGGGCGATTGGGGGGGTGCCACCGACACCTGATGGGCAGGAGAAAGACCCGATTGATCGCCTGGCAATGCTGGTGCAAAACGGATTCATGGCCATGAATGTAAAATTAGATGATATAGTGGCAACGATCGGGTCCCTGAAAGCACATGTGGAGAAGGAAAGCGCACGTATCACGGAGGCGGAAAACAGGATAAGCGCAAGCGAGGATACGATATCACAGCACAGTCGTGACATAGCCCACCTCCAAACGGAACTACACAAAACTCAAAACAAGTGCGAGGACCTCGAATCGAGATACCGGAGGAACAGCATCCGGATTGTTGGGGTATCGGAGAACTTTGGCAAAGGGCCCATGGAAAGACAGGTGGAAAATCTGTTGAAAGAAATCCTAGGTGCCGACTCCTTCTCGGAACATTTTCTGATTGAAAGGGCCCACCGCACCCTAGCGCCGCTCCCAAAACCAGGAGCTCCTCCCCCGAACTATAATTGCACGGCTCCTTAATTATAGGGACAGGGACACTATACTCCGACTATCGAGGGAGAAAGGAACTTTGCATCAAGACCAAAACAGAATCCACATATACCCGGACTTCTCAGCCACTGTGCAAACGCAAAGGAGATCCTATGAAGGGGTGAAAAGGCAGCTATGTATGCGCAATGTACCCTATGCTCTTATCTTCCCGGCGAAGATGAGAATACAACATGGGGGAAGAGCTCACTTCTTCGAGAACCCCACAGAAGCCATGTCATATGTGGAAACTTCCATTCCGCTGCCCTCTGGAGATCGAGTGGTGGACAAAATGCGAGACCACAACCGAGAGATGAGAGGCGAGACCCCACAGATTGAAAGGGGGAATGAGAGCCAGCTACCTGCCCCCATAGAAAAATAGGAAATTCTGTAACGTGGACGGACTGAACGAAAACTTATGATTGACCGAGCTGTGAGCCTCCGTCGAGAGCGAGCCAGATGGCTGCAACCAGTGACCCTCAGGAAAGCTCCACAAGTTTAAGGGAATGTTAATTGCTGGGCAGCATCGTCATGTTGGGGTAGATGATGTGGGTGGGGGATTAAAGTATTGTAAGATGTTTAGCTCCGTTGAGCAATGTGGGAATGACCGGGGGGTGTTGTGGTGCTGGGGCTCAGTTCGAAGAGTCCTGCAAGTTAAAAAATGTGGTAACGGTGCAGCACATGGCACTCTCCTGAGTAACAACAAGATGAAAGACATGATGTGGGTATGCAGATATGGCTAATCCTAATGTGACGACCCGAGGGTCGAGATTAAAACTCCTTACATGGAACGTCCGTGGACTGAACAACCGGGCCAAGTTAAACAAGGTGGGGACCTATGTTAGTCGACACCATCCCCATATAGTCATGTTGCAAGAAACGCATGCACTCAAGAAAGTCAACACTGAGCTTTTGAAGGGGTGGGGTCAGCATAGATACTATACTGAATACTCCTCACAGGCAAGAGGGGTACTCATCCTGATCCACCCCTCTGTTGGGTTTCAATTTGGGAAAAGCAAAACAGACCCACTTGGTCGCTACGTAATAGTGTGGGGAAGCATCTCGGGGGAAGAATTCATATTGGTACACACGTACGGCCCGAATGTGGACAATCCTGATTTTTATATGAATGTAATGCAAGAGATGGGCGTCTCTGGCGGCGAACATGTGGTGTGGGGGGATTTCAATACCATATTGGACGCCACCCTAGACCGCTCCACCTCCAGACACAGAAATCCCACCAAAACCACTGTTATCATACAACAAATCCTTGTGCAATTAACATTAGTGGACGCCTGGAGAACTCTTCACCCCCATAAAAGGCAGTACTCTTTCTATTCCTCAGTGCATGACACCGAGTCCTGCATAGATTACTGGTTGGTGTCCACGTCTCTTATGAACCAAGTTGACAGTAGTGAAATGCTCCCCCGTACCCTATCTGATCACTCCCCTATCCTTTTAGATATGACACTGGGAAATGCAGTACCCCCGGTCAGAAGATGGAGAATGCCACCCGATATTCTTAGGGACCCTACAGTGGCAGAGGCACTACACACAGAGGTAGAGCTCTTCCCTGAAACAAACAAAGACTCAGTACCTAGAAGTGCAACCTTATGGGAGACGTTTAAGGTTTGGGTGAAGGGGATTCTGATCTTCAAGTCCACGGGGCTGTTGAAGGCCGTCAGGGTGGAATTGGCGGAAATAGAGAAGCGGTTGGGCGAGTTGGAGATGCGATATATGGCCACACATGAGGACGGCATCCTGGCAGACATCAATGGTAACCTGCAGGAATTCAATAAACTAGCCACTAGGGAGCTGCTGTATATGGCAACCCCAGTCAGAGCACGCCGGGATGGCGAGGGGAACAGGGCGGGGCACACCCTAGCCAACTTGTTGAAGGCCGAGAAACACTACACCATGATTTCTAGCATAGTAGCAGGGGACGGTACAGTAACCACAAGTGAGGAAGGCATAAACAGAGAATTCACCCAATTCTACACAGACCTATATGCCAACCATGATCTGAAATCACCCAAAGAGATTGGAGAATCAATGAGATAAAGGAAGCGATAAAATCACTAGCTAACGAGAAAGCTCCTGGCTCAGACGGATTGGGGGCTGAGTTATACAAGGAACTCCACGAGGAGCTGGCCCCGGTGCTTCTGGCCGTGTAGGAGGAGGCCATGGAGATGGGGACACTCCCAACATCCATGAGAGAGGCTATAATAACGGTGCTCCTCAAGCCCAGGCGTCCTTCGAATGAAATGTCCTCATACCGGCCCCTATCCCTTATAAACTGTGACGCCAAGATATTTGCAAAGATTCTGGCCACGAGACTCCTACCTAACATGCCCGTGCTGGTGCACCCAGACCAATGCGGGTTTATCCCTACTAGATCGACGGCCTTGAATCTCCGCAGATTGTTTGGTATTATGGCCCAGATCAAGCCGGAAGCCCAGGCGGTGGCCGTATCTCTGGACGCCGAAAAGGCATTTGATTCGGTGTCGTGGAGATACTTGTTTATGGTGCTTGAGAGATTTGGACTGGACTCATACTTCCTACAATGCGTTAAGCTGTTATATACTAACCCCGGGGCTAGGGTATTGACCAATCGCACCATGTCTGAGCGGTTTGAGCTGGGTACGGCTACGAGACAGGGTTGCCCGTTCTCCCCAATACTGTTCGCCCTCACTATGGAACCAGTCGCAGCAGCAATTAGAGAACACCAGAGTCAGAGGGGCATATGGATGTCGGGCCTGACCCAATCAATATCTCTATACGCAGACGATGCTCTGTTATACATCCGAGAACCAGACACACACCTGGGGCCGGTGATGGAGACTGTGCATGAGTTTGCTGAATACTCGGGATACAAAACCAACCGCTCCAAATCTGAAATCTTTCCCTTAACCCCAGCCACTAGATGCCCAGACAACACACACAGCCTACAATGGTCCCCTGTTAAGATTAGATACCTGGGGGTTATTGTGTGGGGGGATAAAGCATCCCTACTTTCAAACAATCATGACTCCCTATTAGATACAATTGCCACTAAACTTCGTTTCTGGGCCAAACTTCCCATCTCACTTATTGGCCGGGTTGCTGTATTGAAAATGGTTATTCTCCCCAAGCTATTATATATATTCACTAATGTCCCGATATGGCCTGGCAGGCAGTTCTTTGATAAACTTAGGTCCATGGCAGTAGAGTTTGTCTGGTGCGGGGGGGGCGGCCAGGATGAAGTGGGAGAAGATGGTCGAACCTTATAACAAAGGTGGCATAGCAGCCCCAGATTTTGAATTATATTACCTAGTGGCACAGGCCCAGTTTGTTAAACACTGGTATGATGAACAAGACACCTCATCCCATATTTGCCTGGAGGCAGACGCAGCACGCCCAACAGATTTAAGGTCAGTTATTTTTAAAGCCAAACACAAGGATGAGTGCCCATTCGACCCAGTCAGCACAATAGTGCATGCATGGTCCAAGATTTACTGTAGGCTTGGGCTGGAGACACCATACTACTCAGAGGCCCCGTTCTGGAACTTCCCCGGTATAGCACCCACATACGATCCAGATGTGCAAAAGACATGGGACCCGGAAAGAGAATTTAAAATCAAGGACATATTCCCTAATGGCAAATTTATAACATTGGAGGAATTCAAAACGGGGATGGGTAGAGATCAGCTGATGCTATTACAATATTACAGAATGAGAGTGGCATTTAAGGCTAGATGGCCACTGTTCCCTGATGAGCCCCCACCACGCCGGTCCAAGTAGACCAGGTAAAACAACCTGACCACGTAGCCGCTCTCTGTATATTGTCCCAACTAAAGGGTAATGTAATTCACAAGGATGGTACTGTTATCAGTATTCGAAATTCCTTTAGTAGAAGTATATTTTGGTAATCGTAGAATGAATCACTGGTCTGAATCAAGGTTTCATTTATTTTTAGAGCAAAAAAGGATTGAAAAAATAATGACTAATATAATCTTAGTCGTATGCGGCTACCATCTCACATAGTTGTAATCAACCAATAGTGCCAATGCATTTCGGAGCCTAACGCTCCTTCATCAGGGCAAATCTCTGATTGCATCATGTAACATAATAAAACGAGATATATAAAAAATCACATAATTAACAAAACGGGGAAACATTAAATTTAGTGACATGTATCGCATTTGTGCATGAATACATTCAAAAATTAAGGACATAATCATCAAAATATAATCATAAAAATATATATAATGTATCACATACCCGAACAGGTTTGATTGCAGGTTGCAATAGTGAGATAGTGGAAAAAGAGGTGGAAAAAAAGGCAAAGTAAGTAGAATGACCAAATGATAAATCTATGAATTGTAAGGAGGAAAGTTAAAAGTTACCTACAGAGATCAGGGTAGCCAGTGGTGAAAAAAGGGGGGGGGACAAATGTCCGGTTCACGAACGATCGGCAGTCACTGGACTCAATTCGATCAGACGAGAATCTGAAAATGTAACAGTTTATCAGGTGGATATCCAAAGCATTACATAGGGATGTGTGATGGACGGGTAGTGGTGTGCTTACCTGCGCTCGCGGGGTAGCAAGTGCACAGAGGATAGAAACGCGAGTGGCAGTATGGCGCCGGTTCACATCGCCAGTTTACAGCGTTACCTAGGGAACTGTATCTTAAATAGACACGTGACATCGCCAGTTTACAGCGTTACCTAGGGAACTGTGACTTAAACACGTGACGGTAGATCGTGACGTATCAAAAAAGCGCGGTATAGATTGTGTGTTATATTGTGAAATTAAGGGGCCATTAAAAAACAAACAAACTAATTCAAAGTGTTAATGAGTGTGAATCAGCTATTATAGAACATAGAAGAATGAACATTAGAAGTAATCAATGAACATAGAAAACATACTATGTATACAGAAAAAAATAAATGCAGAAATAAATGGAGCAAAATAAAATAACACAATTATGTATGCACAAAAAGCTTATAAATGTCAGAAACAGTTTTAGTATTGCACAGATGTATGAAAGCTATGGTATTTCTATGGACACTGGTCCCAGTAGGTAGCAACAACCGTGCTACCTTGGGTCCCAAACCGAAGTTCGGGAGAGGGGAGGAGTATCCAGGAAATAATCCATAAAAATTAAATAGATAAGTATGTTAAGCAAATAATATGGAACGACATAAAAACCCTCAAATATATTAAAGCACCCCATACCCAACATGGTCAAGGTTGCAATGCACAAAAAGTCAAAAATACTTAATATGAAGAGACAAATAGTGTTTCGCCACAAAATAATAGACCATATGACCATGACAACTTAGATGTAACAATGATAATTAATCTCTTCATTAAGGCCATGTGGATAGAGGCTACCGAGTCTGTCTATCCAAAAGGTTTCCCTTCGATTGAGTTGCAGGCCCAAATCTTCATGTGGATTGGTTTTCTTTATTACTTCCAGGATCAGGAACCTGATTTGGTTCAAATTGTGGTCTTTATCCCGCCAATGGCGTGCCACAGATGAATTGAGGTTTATTCAGACCAGTGATTCATTCTACGATTACCAAAATATACTTCTACTAAAGGAATTTCGAATACTGATAACAGTACCATCCTTGTGAATTACATTACCCTTTAGTTGGGACAATATACGGAGAGCGGCTGCGTGGTCAGGTTGTTTTACCTGGTCTACTTGGACTTTTTTGCTATACGAGTCAGGGTGTCTCCAGACTCATCGCAGCCAGCTCCTGTGAATCTTTTTCTAAATCCCCCTCCCGTATTCAAACGTATATATAGAAAGATTCTAAGAAATACTAATTTACACAAAGTGGTGCCCACTTATTTTTCCTCATGATCTTGCCCTTCCTTTTTTTGAGACACATGCAAGTGGAGGCACACATTGACTCAACAGCATCCAGTATTTAACACCATTTTTCAGTAACACAATGTCCTTTGAAGATATCGAAGGACTCACAAATAAATGTGCGGAAACCCTAGGGTTTTCAAACGAGGAGGCGGCGGCCATCCTTGAACTTATCAGTGAAACAACAATTGTTGTTGCTACCTACTGGGACCAGTGTCCATAGAAATACCATAGCTTTCATACATCTGTGCAATACTAAAACTGTTTCTGACATTTATAAGCTTTTTGTGCATACATAATTGTGTTATTTTATTTTGCTCCATTTATTTCTGCATTTATTTTTTTCTGTATACATAGTATGTTATCTATGTTCATTGATTACTTCTAATGTTCATTCTTCTATGTTCTATAATAGCTGATTCACACTCATTAACACTTTGAATTAGTTTGTTTGTTTTTTAATGGCCCCTTAATTTCACAATATAACCCATAATCTATACCGCGCTTTTTTGATACGTCACGATCTACCGTCACGTGTTTAAGTCACAGTTCCCTAGGTAACGCTGTAAACTGGCGATGTCACGTGTCTATTTAAGATACAGTTCCCTAGGTAACGCTGTAAACTGGCGATGCGAACCGGAGCCATACTGCCACTCGCGTTTCTATCCTCTGTGCACTTGCTACCCCGCGAGCGCAGGTAAGCACACCACTACCCGTCCATCACACATCCCTATGTAATGCTTTGGATATCCACCTGATACACTGTTACATTTTCAGATTCCCGTCTGATCGAATTGAGTCCAGTGACTGCCGATCGTTCGTGAACCGGACATTTGTTCCCCCCCCTTTTTTCACCACTGGCTACCCTGATCTCTGTAGGTAACTTTTAACTTTCCTCCTTACAATTCATAGATTTATCATTTGGTCATTCTACTTACTTTGCCTTTTTTTCCACCTCTTTTTCCACCATCTCACTATTGCAACCTGCAATCAAACCTGTTCGGGTATGTGATACATTATATATATTTTTATGATTATATTTTGATGATTATGTCCTTAATTTTTGAATGTATTCATGCACAAATGCGATACATGTCACTAAATTTAATGTTTCCCCGTTTTGTTAATTATGTGATTTTTTATATATCTCGTTTTATTATGTTACATGATGCAATCAGAGATTTGCCCTGATGAAGGAGCGTTAGGCTCCGAAATGCATTGGCACTATTGGTTGATTACAACTATGTGAGATGGTAGCCGCATACCGACTAAGATTATATTAGTCATTATTTTTTCAATCCTTTTTTGCTCTAAAAATAAATGAAACCTTGATTCAGACCAGTGATTCATTCTACGATTACCAAAATATACTTCTACTAAAGGAATTTCGAATACTGATAACAGTACCATCCTTGTGAATTACATTACCCTTTAGTTGGGACAATATACGGAGAGCGGCTACGTGGTCAGGTTGTTTTACCTGGTCTACTTGGACTTTTTTGCTATACGAGTCAGGGTGTCTCCAGACTCATCGCAGCCAGCTCCTGTGAATCTTTTTCTAAATCCCCCTCCCGTATTCAAACGTATATATAGAAAGATTCTAAGAAATACTAATTTACACAAAGTGGTGCCCACTTATTTTTCCTCATGATCTTGCCCTTCCTTTTTTTGAGACACATGCAAGTGGAGGCACACATTGACTCAACAGCATCCAGTATTTAACACCATTTTTCAGTAACACAATGTCCTTTGAAGATATCGAAGGACTCACAAATAAATGTGCGGAAACCCTAGGGTTTTCAAACGAGGAGGCGGCGGCCATCCTTGAACTTATCAGTGAAACAACAATTGGAACACATGCTACTACAACTAAAGACCCAGCAAAACGCATCAAGCAACTAGAATACTTAATACGAAAAGAGATAAATCGAAAATTACATGCGATCACACTAGGTCGCTATTTTAAGAACCAACGTATACCCAGAGGACTTCGTATCCAACTTCGTCCTACGCTTTGCAAAGAAAGTAAAGAATTTGTAAAAAAATGGGAAGCCATTTTGAATAAATGCTCATTGGATCTTATATTACTAACCATCCAAGAACTATCTAAAAAACTAATTACTCTTAATACCGAAATTCAAGACATTGAAAAGGAACTAGTTGGATCATTGGGTAAAGAAGAGTATGACATCATCTTAACTGACATCAACAAGAAATTGGAAGATTACAAGTCAGAGCTAGAACTGAAGAAAGTGAAAAAATTTAAAAGGGATACATACGATTACATCAACGAGGAAGTCTACACATGGATGGATAAATATGGTTCAGTAGCAGCAAAGAAACTTTATAAATATCCATCAGATAACGTATCGAGATCAGATAACACATCAAGTTCTGATTCAGAAATACAGAGAGAATCGGAGGTTCGGATTGAACAACCATCAAGTGATCCCAACTCAATTGTTAGTTCTCCCACAAGAACACCTGCATCTACGTCTTTTTTAGGAGCGCGCCCAAAAGAACCCGCAGGGGGAGGAGGAAATCCCAAAAACAAGCCACAAACAAGACTCCAATTGAGGAAAACTTAGTTATTAATATATCTACTAGAATCCTGAATAAAACGGAAGAAAACACCTTACAGAAAGGGCTGAGTTTTGTGCCCACTTACAGCACAACACTATTCGACACGAAAATCGAGCTGTATAAATTTATAAGAAAACTCAAATTGAAGGTATTTTTTGAAGAGCTTGAACCACATGAGAATACAAGTGTCAACCTTGACTTACAGGAATTCAGAACCAAGAGTGGATTCATACCACCAATCTCAGTACCATCGATTGACATTTTCCAAAAACTCGTCACTCGTGACATCGAGCGGATCAGCTACAAACCACCGCCGTATAAAAACATGAAACCCCATGAGATTAGAACTATTCGTAACCTTTATTGTGACAAAGATATTACCATACGTCCAGCTGATAAAGGAGGAGCCTTAGTTATCATGAATACTACAGATTATGATAAAGAATGTATCAGACAACTGCAAGATCATACAGTCTATGCACCCTTAGATCATGACCCCACCATGGCTATCAAATTGAACTTGGAAACATTACTTGATAAAGCTATGGGGTTAGACTGGATAAATGAACATACTCGCAAATTTTTGAACAATCCACACCCAAGGATTCCCAATTTTTATACATTACCAAAAATTCATAAAGACCCTGTTAAACCGCCTGGAAGACCAATAGTAGCGGGCATGAACAGCATAAATCAACCGTTGGGAGTGTACATCGATTTCTTTCTCCAACCACTAATACAAAAAACTCCAACATATATTAAAGATACCACAAATTTTTTACAACGTTTGAACTCAGCAACCTTTGAACACAACCATCTGATGTTCACCATCGATGTGAAGAGTTTATATACGTCCATACCTCATGACCTTGGAATTGAATCTGTTGAATGGCTATTACTAAGAGCACCGGAAATTAGGGCACAGAAAGAATTTATATTGGCTCTTCTGCAGTTCATTTCGGAGAATTCATACTTTCAATTTCAGAACAGTTTCTTTCTCCAAACCTCTGGGACATCTATGGGGGCAACCATGGCACCATCATATGCAAACTGTTTTATGCATAAATTTGAAATGGATCATGTACTTAACAATCTTGAATGGAACAAGAACATACATCTATGGTTACGTTACATCGATGATATCTTTGGACTATGGATAGGCACTGAAGACACTTTCAATGAGTTTTTTATATATCTGAATAATATTGACCATCGCATTCAGTTTACTAGAGAGATCTCCAAAGATAAGATTACATTTCTTGACGTTCAAATAGAGAAAAGAGAGTGTAATTACAGCACCTCTTTGTTCCGTAAAGCCACGGATCGCAATAATTTATTGCATCGCCTGAGCTTTCATCAGCCCAGTTTGCTCAAGAATTTACCTTACAGTCAACTATTGAGAGTCAAGAAAATTGTGAGTGACCCTGACGATTACCTAGCACAACAATCCAGAATGAGAGAGAAGTTCATTGCACGTGGATACAAAAGGGAAGAACTCGACTTGGCGACACGCAGAGTAGATTCCCTAGACCGTGATACCCTACTGATGAGTACGTCCAAACCCAAGAAGGAACTCAAAACTCCAATATATGTCTCGAAGTTCTCCATCCAGAGTAACAAAATAAAGAACTCCATCAAGAAACACTGGTGCATTTTTAAAAATGATGTCAGGGTACAGAATCTTTTTGAACAGCTACCAGTATTCGCCTACCAGAGAAGTAAGAACTTACGAGACGAACTGGTCCATACACGGCCCTCCATGAAGGAACCGATTACTTTACGCACAGGAACATATCCGTGTTTACATTGTACCAATTGTAATCTAGTAATTAAGGGCAACACAATATACCATCCTAGAACAGGCAATAAGATCCTCCTTAAAACATTTGGAACTTGTGATAGTGTGGACGTTATATATGGTATCAAATGCCCTTGTGGGAAATATTATGTGGGTCAATCCACGAGAACTGTCAAAACACGATGGAATGAACATCGGTCTTGTATACGCAACAGTAACCTCAATTCATCTGTGGCACGCCATTGGCGGGATAAAGACCACAATTTGAACCAAATCAGGTTCCTGATCCTGGAAGTAATAAAGAAAACCAATCCACATGAAGATTTGGGCCTGCAACTCAATCGAAGGGAAACCTTTTGGATAGACAGACTCGGTAGCCTCTATCCACATGGCCTTAATGAAGAGATTAATTATCATTGTTACATCTAAGTTGTCATGGTCATATGGTCTATTATTTTGTGGTGAAACACTATTTGTCTCTTCATATTAAGTATTTTTGACTTTTTGTGCATTGCAACCTTGACCATGTTGGGTATGGGTTGCTTTAATATATTTGAGGGTTTTTATGTCGTTCCATATTATTTGCTTAACATACTTATCTATTTAATTTTTATGGATTATTTCCTGGATACTCCTCCCCTCTCCCGAACTTCGGTTTGGGACCCAAGGTAGCACGGTTGTTGCTACCTACTGGGACCAGTGTCCATAGAAATACCATAGCTTTCATACATCTGTGCAATACTAAAACTGTTTCTGACATTTATAAGCTTTTTGTGCATACATAATTGTGTTATTTTATTTTGCTCCATTTATTTCTGCATTTATTTTTTTCTGTATACATAGTATGTTTTCTATGTTCATTGATTACTTCTAATGTTCATTCTTCTATGTTCTATAATAGCTGATTCACACTCATTAACACTTTGAATTAGTTTGTTTGTTTTTTAATGGCCCCTTAATTTCACAATATAACACACAATCTATACCACGCTTTTTTGATACGTCACGATCTACCGTCACGTGTTTAAGTCACAGTTCCCTAGGTAACGCTGTAAACTGGCGATGTCACGTGTCTATTTAAGATACAGTTCCCTAGGTAACGCTGTAAACTGGCGATGCGAACCGGCACCATACTGCCACTCGCGTTTCTATCCTCTGTGCACTTGCTACCCCGCGAGCGCAGGTAAGCACACCACTACCCGTCCATCGCACATCCCTATGTAATGCTTTGGATATCCACCTGATAAACTGTTACATTTTCAGATTCTCGTCTGATCGAATTGAGTCCAGTGACTGCCGATCGTTCGTGAACCGGACATTTGTTCCCCCCCCTTTTTTCACCACTGGCTACCCTGATCTCTGTAGGTAACTTTTAACTTTCCTCCTTACAATTCATAGATTTATCATTTGGTCATTCTACTTACTTTGCCTTTTTTTCCACCTCTTTTTCCACCATCTCACTATTGCAACCTGCAATCAAACCTGTTCGGGTATGTGATACATTATATATATTTTTATGATTATATTTTGATGATTATGTCCTTAATTTTTGAATGTATTCATGCACAAATGCGATACATGTCACTAAATTTAATGTTTCCCCGTTTTGTTAATTATGTGATTTTTTATATATCTCGTTTTATTATGTTACATGATGCAATCAGAGATTTGCCCTGATGAAGGAGCGTTAGGCTCCGAAATGCATTGGCACTATTGGTTGATTACAACTATGTGAGATGGTAGCCGCATACCGACTAAGATTATATTAGTCATTATTTTTTCAATCCTTTTTTGCTCTAAAAATAAATGAAACCTTGATTCAGACCAGTGATTCATTCTACGATTACCAAAATATACTTCTACTAAAGGAATTTCGAATACTGATAACAGTACCATCCTTGTGAATTACATTACCCTTTAGTTGGGACAATATACGGAGAGCGGTTACGTGGTCAGGTTGTTTTACCTGGTCTACTTGGACTTTTTTGCTATACGAGTCAGGGTGTCTCCAGACTCATCGCAGCCAGCTCCTGTGAATCTTTTTCTAAATCCCCCTCCCGTATTCAAACGTATATATAGAAAGATTCTAAGAAATACTAATTTACACAAAGTGGTGCCCACTTATTTTTCCTCATGATCTTCCCCCACCACGCCGGTGCCTGGTGGTTCTGTCCACCTGATCGGGAACCAGTGTCTCGGGACTTTACACATCCGTACAAGCCAACACTTCAACGGTAAATATGATAAAGGCCTCCTGGGAATCGGATTTGAGTGCTACCATCACTGACAGATTATGGGAGAGGTACTGTGAACTGACCAAGAGGGTATCCATGAACGCGGGCCTTCGGCTGATTCAATTTAAGGTGTTGAACAAGTTACACTATACCCACCCAAAAATTGCGAAATTCACACGAAACAGTCCTGGCATGTGTCAGAAATGTGGGGCTGATCAGGCTGACTCATTCCACATGTATTGGAGCTGCCCACACATAAATGTATTCTGGGGGGAGGTGGCGAGAATTCTGGAAGAAGTTACGCAGATACCGGCAGTCCTCACACCATTAAAATACCTGTTTGGGGATATAGGAAAGAGTTCTGAGGTGATCAGAAGGCTCTTTAACGTTGCATGCGCGTTGCCCAAAAAGTGCATTCTGCAAAAATGGAAGAGTGCACAGGCACCACAGGTAAAACATTTTCTTAAAGAACTGATGTATATTAATGAATGCGAGGAACATTATGTAATGACACTACCGAGCCCATGTAAACCAAAGGACATCTGGGCCCCGTTCAGAGTTTATTTTTGTGAAATGGACTCGACCAGCAGTAGCCTGATAGGGCCTAGTACTACGCCTATTCTGTAATAACTGCACGGTTTGTTAAGAGACTGATTCAAATGTTTATGATATGTAAATGCTTGAAATGTCGTGTTGCTGCATTGTTGTATACCACAATCGTTAAAATAAAGTTAAAAAAAAAACAGGTAGAGGAGAAAATGCGAGAACGACAAAACTCTGAGGTAGAATTAGGAAACCTCATCAAGCAGCTCAAGGAGGAGTTGGCAGTACAGCAACAAACCCATTCAGAACAGGAGGCCCAATTAGCTACATTAAAAGAGGAGTGCCAAGAAGGGGTTGACTCTCTGAAAGAGAGTCAACTAAAATTGAACCAACAACAGAATCTGCTTAGAGGACATAGAAACTCTTCAAAAGCAGATTAAGCAATTGGAGGAGGAGAATAATAAATTCATAATTAAAGAAGTCCATTCCCAAACAGAATTTGATCAGGAACGCCACAAGTTAGGCGCTATAAAACAACAGAGGGATGAATTGACTGAACAGATCGGTACCCTGTATCAGGAATAAGATGTCCTATGTAAGGAAGTGTACAAATTAAAAACAGACCTACAGAAAAGAGAGTCAAACCTTTAGGAACTGACTGACCTAAAAACTGAGTATGCAAATTTAATGGGGCACCTGGGACAAATAGAAGGTGATTGTTAAGAGACCACCCAGGCCAAAATGTGCAGAGACAGGAGATTCATCTGCAACAAAAATGGTCTGAGTGTTCCCAGGCAATGCCAGAGGCCCAGAAAAGAAATGAGGCCCTCTGTTATGACAACAGGGGACTCCAGAGCCAGGTAGCAGCACAAGGGAAGGTCATAGAGGTAAGTCAAGCCCTGATAGCAGAGCACAAGGCTCAGGCCTTTGCCTACCGTCAGGAGATAGGGGCTGAAAAGGAGAAACTTGAGAGGTTAGAAGAAGAGTGTGCTAGGTTAAATCAAAACTTGAGAGACCCCGAACAGTTAGAGAGTGGCAGGAGAACCTCTGATCACAGTGTGATGCTCTCTGTACCAAGGGCCTCAAACCCATTTACCACCTTGTCTGCGCAAGGCACTGCTGACTTCATGTCCACCAGTTCACAAGAACCAGGAACCATTAGGCAGCCAGACTCAATTAGGCCCCGCATGATGGAGCCGGCAGGCCACCGCCTGTCAGAGATTGACCAGGAAGACTCCTATGAGGAGAACATCTGGGAGCTAGACTTGCAGAAACATCATCTACAAAGGAACCACTTGGTTCGCTTTGCATAGAAAAAGGAGTCTGAGTTAAGGCCCCAAAGGAGTATTCTGAAAATCTCCACCCATTCAGGGAAGTGCGGGGAGTTCTCCACCAACCCTGGAAGCAGGGAGAAGTCAGAAGACTACTCCCCTGTGCAAATGTGGGAGTCCAAGGGGAGTGACCCAAAGAGCCCAAAGTACAACAGGGGAGAAGAGACTAGGCCCCATCATTCAGAGAGAGACTCCCAAGCTCAAAGATTTAGTGAGCCCCTATAGGATAGCGAGGGGACCGCAAATAGCAGCAGATCTGAGTCTGAGGACGAATGGACTCAGGTACAGGGGAAAAAGAAGGATGCCAAGCAAAAGAGAACTCTGGTGAAAGACCCCATTAGGCAGATAAAGGCTATTAGATGTTTTATGACCTTCTACCATAAAAATGCCAAGTATTGAGTCTGGGACCATGTGGAGCTATACGACCAGATGATGACATCTTTTAACATTAAAAATTATCAGAATTCCATTGCAAAATGGACGTTCTCTCCAGAGTACTCCAGCTTGTTTGCTGGGCTGGAAGACCAGAACCATTCAAGGTGGTACACCTACAAGGTGCCGATCTTGAAGCACTTCTCCATGCACAGAAACCCCCAGGAGGCTTGTAAGGCGGCCTAAACCTCCAGTGTGGAGAGAATCAGGCAGCAAGAGAATTTGTTAAGGAATTAAAGCGGCATTTGCCCAAACTACTAGGCGGGTCCACAGGAGTAGTAGAGAATTTATAAATACCTATTTTCATGCACTTCTGAAATACATCATGACACAGTTGGTAAGGGATTTCCATCATAACAGGACCCTGGACTGGGTAATAGAGCAAGCTACCCGGATCTATGAGGTCCAGAAACCCGCAGAAAACAAAAATCCAACCAAAAACCCCAAACAAACCAACACCCCCGCTGCTGCCAAGGTGGCGGAGGTGAAGGTTACCCCCGTTTTGGACTTAGAAATGGGGGGGCCTAAAAATACACCTTCCCCAAACCAACCAAATCAGAGGCAGAGAAGACCCCCTGACCAATCAAAAACAGTTGGTAGTCAGGTAGGGTACCCCACAAATGTGCCCCCTAACTCTGTCAATGACATCAGCCAGAGGTAAAAGGGCAACAGGCCTATCTTGGGGTACGTGTGGACTCCCCCAGCCCAAGTGGGGGGGATACAATCAGGTCAGTATGTCCCCAGGAAACATCCCTCCAAACTTCCCTCAGCAGGGCAGTAATCTCCCAAATCCTAGTTTAAGTTTCTTCCCCAGGTACCCTCAAAACCCCAACATCCAGGACAACCCTCCCTACTCTCCCCGCTTTCAGGAGTCTAGACCACCAAAACCGGGAGAGGGGAGGCCAAGGGTGGAGCGCTACCATGGAAACCCTCAGTACCCAGGTTACTCCGGGAGAAGGGATAGTTACCCTTCCAGAGAGCAACCTAGGTTTGACTCAAGACCCCCGTATCAGCCAGAGAGGAAGTCTCAACTGGAACGCCCGGTCCAGAACCTAACCCAAGACCTGAGTCACATGTTGAGGGCTCAGCAGAAACCTCAGATGAACATGGTGGCTCAGAACAGCCCAAACCAAGGGTCTGGCACCCCAGAACAATGACAGGGAGTGAACCCTGACAACCCACCAGTTCCAGGGCAGAAAGGAGGATGCAAAGCCCTGGAATAAGCTTCCTTCCTTACCCGTGGAAAGCCCCTAGACACCCCAGAACTGGAACTTAAATCTCCTACCCCCGAAAGACTGCAACCTAGGGAACAGAGGGTGGGTAGGAGACACAAAGAGACCAAGAAGAGCCATTTTGTGGAGGAAGTCAGTGTCCTCCAGCTTGAAGGGGAAGAATCCTTGGAGGATTCTGGGAAGAAAGTCTTCTCCTTCAAGGATGGGGGGAGTTCCTCCCAAAGACAAATGGGTCCCAAAAGACCATAACCCATAGAACCCATGACTGTGGTACTGATTCAGAATCGCCCATCCCAGAACCCCAGAAATGTCATCCTGAGAATATAACAATAACTGAGGGATACTCCCCACAAACTGGTTCTAGTGTCTGTCTCCAGGTAAAGGGGGGCAGCACAGAACTAAGGGAAAAAGGGGATTCCTAAATCCCATCTATTTCAGGATGCCAAATTTCATTTACAGATGCCTGAACTCCGACACAGGAAACTGTCCAAGACCCCACAGTGCCGGAGTCCAAAATAAAGAAACTAACCGCCCAGCTTGCCCAAAATGCCCATTTCCCTTGCTCCTTGGAGGAGAAAGAAAGTAGGTTTTATGACCCCGTCCGAGTGCAAGGTCAATGTGCATTTTTAGCACTGGTGGACACTGGATCCCAAGCTACTCTTCTGTCCAAAAGGGCCTTTGAGCAGCTTAATTCAGGAAGGGGGGGAGAACCACCAAATTACTCTCACCCCTCTTCCTGGTCAACTCCAGAACTTCAACATGAATGAAATTCCCATCGAGGTGACTGCAGTTCTGGAGATTAAAATTGGGCGACACAAGGTGAAACACCCGGTTATTGTTGTGACTCCAGTGCGGACCCCCTGTCTATTAGGGAATTACCTCCTTTGGAGGTTGTCTCTCCTAATATACTGTATGAACAAGGTCCTCTGGACTCGGGCTAACCGGCCAATACAATTAAAACAAAAAACCAACTATGTCAGTTTAAATGGCACATGCAACATGGTTGAACAGCGATCTGACCAAATTGAGTTGCATTTTCAGAACAATCAAGTATCTGACATTACTGTAATTGATGTAGGACAACAAACTGGTGATGGGAACGCCTCTCTTGACATTTTATACTGAGTCCCAATTTGAAAATCCAAGTCCCATGATAGAAAATGATGAAAAACCAGCTCAAAGCTTGGCTGAGATTCAGAAACAGGGTGAACAGCTATTCCTCCCCATTCAGTTAAATGAGGGGAGGGAGAGTATTCTCACCAGAGTATGCCAGAATAATGGAAAAAGCTCAATCAGCAAAGAGTTATTCAGGAATCTCCCAAAAGATCCGACCATTCCCACATTTAAATTGGTTGATCAGTGGGAAATGGGCCTGGAAACTCCCAATTCCAAACATCTCCTGCCTAGCAGGTGTATGCTAAAAATGTCCATAGGTGATAAAAGCATAGTGCATAATTGTTGGGTCGTGCGAGATGTCCATTCTGCATTCTATTTAGGCAGTGACATTCTCAATCAGTTCACAAATTAATTTGGACCTCTTGAATTACAAAGGCTGGTCCCAACTCAAGGGTAATCCCATGGGCATTGATGATTCTGAAAAGGCACTTCGGTCAGCCCAATTTCTACCGTATGCAGTTGAAATACAAATTGGAGAGGTCGTCACCATCCCAGGACAGACACGACAATTCGCACTTTCCCTAAAAATCAAGAGAGGACAGAAACTGCAAAACCCAGACGCTTATGTACACCTCAATCACCATCTCGAAAACAGCAGGGGTTGGGGTTGAACCAGACACCATTTGTTAGCTTAGAACACAACACCATTCCAATATTGGTGGATAACAGCGACCCTAGGAGTATCACTCTCGAATGGCGGTTAATGACAAGCATTTTTCTATGGACTTAGGAAATGAAATCATAGGACCAATTCCCTATGACTGTGACGATGAGATCCCGCCAGAAAAGATCTTCACCCGGCAAGGGGGGAATTTCTTGGTGTACTCTTCCTGCCCTTACGGTGTGGAAGAGGTGACCGTGACATCAGGAAGGAGGAGGTGATATCCCAGGTCCACAATGACTGCCTCTCCTACCTGAAACCTTCTGTCCAGGTCAACACCCTCACCAGAGATCTCTCCACATAGCTGGAGGAGACAGCTGAGATCGCAAAACCCGAGGCCTTCCCAGGCTTCAGAAAGATGGTTGAAGAATGGGTCAACCTCACTAATGCCTGTGAGACCGAGGAACAAAAGCAACAGTTGAAACAGTTGTTTTTAGATTTTCAAGATATCTTTGCTGTGGACTCATATGACTGTGGTTGCACAGAGATACATTCTACCTCAATTCCTACGGACCCTGGAATGACTCCTGTATTCGTGAAACCGTATCGACTGCCTCTCGCTTCTATGTAGTCCCTTACAGAAATCATAAAAAAACCTAGAGTCCCGTGGGATAATTCGTCCAGTCCACAGTACCTTTAATAATCCGGTACTGGGGAATTTCAAACCAAATGGCCAATGGAAACTTTGCACAGACCTGAGGGAGCTGAACAAATGGGTCCACATGTCCCGATGGCCTCTTCCCTACATAAACCAGGGACTGGCACAGATCCAGGAGTCAAAGGTGTACACCACCATTGACCTGACCAATGGATACTGGACCGTACCCGTAAGTAGGGAAGACCAGTAAAAGCTGGCCTTCACTTTTGGGGCGCAGCAGTACACATGGAGCCGAACTCCCTTCGGATACATAAACTCCAGAAATGAATTCAACATCTTTCTGCATAAGGCCATGCCCGACTTGGGTGAAAGAGGTAACCTCGCCTATGTGGATGATGTCCTCATCAAAAGTTCAACTGTGGAGGAACACATAGCGGAAAATCCGTTATGTGCTGACCCAGTTGAAGGATGCCGGAGCAAAACTGTCCTTTCAGAAGGCACAGTGGTGTAGGACACGTGTAAACTTCTTGGGACATGAAATCACCCCAGAGGGTCTCTGTCCCCAGGCAAAGAAAGTGGAAGCACTACTAAAACTGAAAGACCCCACAACTCTGCGTGAACTAAGGAGCCTTCTTGGACTGACTAATTACAGTAGGAAGTTAATTCAGGATTACGCAGAGGTCACGGGACCCCTGGTCCATTTGTTAAAGTGGGGGGTTAAGTGGGCGTGGGGTCCAGAACTACCTAAGGCAGTGAAACAACTCAAAAGAAGCCTCTCACAAGCACCTTGTCTAGCTTACCCCGTCAAAAACAAGGAGTTCTTCTTCAAGACAGGGTTCTCCAATACATACTTAAAAGCAGTATTATATCAAAAGAATGACAAGGTCAATAAAGTCATCTCCTATGCGAGTAAGACTTTACCCTCTGTGGAGGAGAAATTCAACGATTGTGAGAAGGCACTCCTGGCAACAGTGTGGGCATTGAAAAATTACCGCCCGTTCATCCAGGGGGAGCACATCATTGTGGAGACTCCACACCAGCCTTTGCAATATCTCCAAAGTGACAAAATCCGGCCAGGAAATGTGAGTAATTCCAGAATTACGTCCTGGATTCTGTCCATGCAAGGCTTTCCTGTGGAGCTCAGATATGGCCAAAGCAAGAAGAGTCCCCTCGCGCAAGGTTTGGCTGACTTGCATGATTGTGCCTGAGAAAACTGTCTCGAGGATGAAAGTCTCAAAACACAGAACAACATGGAGGCGCACCTGAATTCCCTGCCCAAAGTCTATGAAGAAGACATGTGCATTGGGATGCCCACAGTTTATGGGGACGGGTGCTCCTACCAGGTTGACAACAATGGGGAATAGAAACTGGTGGCCGGCATTGGGAATGCCTGGGTGAATGATGCCCCAGAGCCCTCCTCTGGGTACAAGATCAGTCCCCGCAGTAGTCAGGTGGCAGAGTTGATGGCAGTTCAACAGCCGTGCAACACCGACTCCACTAACTGGTCACCTGATTAATTGGAAAACCAGAGGCATGCTGTGTGCAAACAATAAACCACTCAAGCATGGCAAGCTAATACAAGATATTGATGATCTGATCACCTCTAACGGGATGACCATCTATTGGAAAAAGATTAAGGGTCATGCTAGAATAGAGGGACCAGACAAAACTGAAAATGACCTGGCTAATCAGTTGGCCAAAATCGGAGCCATCCAGGGGGATCCCCTTGAGATCGAGTCCCTGATGGGGGAAATCCAGGTCACTGCTGTCACCAGGTCCCAAACACTTGCCCACGATGAACTCTCAACTGCCCAGTGGAGTAAGGAGACCCCAGATGCTGATTTAATCATGGCACAAAAAGGGGATCCGATTATTGGTACATTGTACCAATACGTTAAAGACCCCGTGAACTTTCCTCTGACGGAAACCAATTACATTTGGAAAGTGGATCTCTGGGTGTTGATGAAGTTTCCCAAAATGTTCCGAATCCAAGACGGTTTGGTTTGTGAGGAGATTCATCTCTGGATGTGACCAGTGGGTGGTCCCTACCTCATTCCGAAGCCTCATGCTAAGTCATGCACAGGATGCAGCCACAGCCGATCATCAGGGGTTTTGTACTACTTTAGAAATCTTGTGAGAGGTTGCATACTGGCCACAAATAGGTCAGGACCTAGACCAAAATTTGAAGGGGTGTCTTGTGTGTGGACAATTTCAGCCAAGTTCCCTCACACTCCGAGCTCCCCTCCAGAAGAGGGGGATGACACTGCCTTGATCAGATTTACAAGTAGATTTCATTGGGCCGGTGATTCGCTCCTCTAGGGGGAACAAGTACATGTTAACAGTGACAAGCTTGTTTACCAAATGGGTGGAATGTCTGCCAGCCCCAAATTGCAAGGCAGAAACAGCAGCTGCCCTGATGATCAACCACATCTTCTCCCGTTTCGGTCTTCCCCAAAGGATTGAGTCAGACCGAGGAAGTCACTTCACCAGCAAAGTGATGACAAAGATGTGAGGGATACTTGGGGTAAAGAGAAAACTCCATATTGCATACCGCTATCCTCTAGTGGGGGAGTTGATAGGTACAATAAAACAATTGTGAGCATTCTTAAGAAGTTTGTGGCAGACTCTGGGCTTAGTTGGGACATCTGATTACCGCTTGTCCTAATGGCCATCTGATCTACACCATCTGTGCTCGATGGACCCCAGCCGGCCCATAGGACTGGGGGTTTCCAAACAGCACTTTAAGATGAGTAGCAGCACCTGTGAGATGGATGGCGATG
The DNA here is from genome assembly GCF_040938575.1 of Ambystoma mexicanum. Classification (NCBI taxonomy): domain Eukaryota; kingdom Metazoa; phylum Chordata; class Amphibia; order Caudata; family Ambystomatidae; genus Ambystoma; species Ambystoma mexicanum. Next base: position 1,465,138,793 of record NC_090931.1, on the reverse strand, counting down.
CAAATTCATACTCTTGCATCAAATCAATAATGACAACTCAATGGTTTGCCAAAGGGAGTCCGTTTAATGACAAGTACAAAAAACGGGGAGTTCATGAATATCAGCAATCGCTCGATCTTCCTTCTCGCTTCAACTCCAACTAATTTCAGAGAGAACATAACATTTATACCAAAAACTCGTCATCACTGACATGTAACTCTTAAAACTTAGCATGCAACTTGATTGGTTCTAGGAAGGTAACTTTAATATAGGCACTATATCTGTATATGGTAACAGGGAGAGGGAATTGGATAAACAATGTCAGGTGGGACAACTAAGCCCTTCCTTCAAAATGGCTACTGTAAACGTCACCAAAAGTACAACGTCTCATTGGTTCTAATAACTATAGGACCCTAGATTACACGGTCCACTATGATTGGGTTGGCATTAACCCCATTCATACTTTTCCACTTGCTCTTAGCAGCATGCAGAATAGCCGGCCAGGTTCAGAGAGTTCATCTGCACCCCCAGCTTCCCTCCAATTATTGCTACAATCAATCATCACCTCAGTGGTCATGTGTCAATTATTTCTTTGTAATTGGCCTAGAGTCTGCTTCTTGGTCTGGGAAAGTTAAGGTGTCTGTGCATGGCAAAGATCCATGCGTAGGTGTGAAAGTTTCATCCCTTCTTGCTGGTCTGGTCACGTGATTCAGACACTGTGAAATCGTCCTTTCTTTCATGCAATTTCATGTATTTGATTTAATTCTGCCAGTCGTCTGCCATCTGTGGCTTATCTTGACCTTACTGCACAGGATCCTCTGTTCTTCTTCTCATTAATTGTATCTACTTGTTGGCCTATTTCAGCTGATACGACCTTGGCTTCTTGGCATGGTTACCTCCGTCTGAGTTTCGCTTTGTCTTTAATTCGTGACTTGTTTGCTGCAAAGCTCTCCTCTTGAGACCTGTAGTAACCTTTGGTTGATTCTGCTCTTGTGAGTAGTGGAAGTATACTTATATAAAGTGCTTCGTTTGAGGTAGATATGCATAGGTGGCGCTTGCCGCAATCTACTTTTTCTACTAAGCATAAGCAAGCCTCACGATTTCTTGCTTCTTGCGGTTTATTTGCATATTTACACGTTTAAACTAACTGAATATCTTCATCGCGCATATGGTATAATGTCTGACATCTTGACATCAATTTTTTCACTTTAGGCTCAGGATGTAACTTATCCATGGTGTTTCGTCTCTTTTCATCATTTACAGGTCGTCATATCTTCTATACCTGAGTCAGTCTGGGTTTTTATGACGTCATCATTCATCTTCTTTCAGCATCTTCTTAGTTCCTTCGGGTATTACATTTTGACAATCGTCATTCTGTCTCACTTGTCAATATGGTTTTCTCAATGGGTACCTTACTGTCCAGGTTTTCTTAGGTATCGGTACTTCAACAGGTGCTGTTATTCTGATAGGTACTGGACAGAGCCCAACTGCGGCTCTCTGCTGGTTTATTTGCTCACTATAGGTCACATATTTCGGCATGAACGTTCCTGGTACTTCAACATGGGTGGTTGGAGTGTGGATAGTGCTTGGTACCTCCTCTACACATCTTCTGCGACCAAAATGTCTCCATTTGAGCTAATGACTGTACAAAAAATGGTGCTACTCCAGCATCTGCTCTATAGAACACACGAGTAGACACTGATAAACGCATCCACAACACATGAATATGTTGAGAATCTGAGAAAACACCTTCAGCATGCTTTTGCGTACGCTCAGCGGAATCTGGAAAAGTCGGCAGAGGGGATGAAAACCCACTACGATTTAAAGACAACTAAAAAGGAATATCAAGTAGGAGACAGGGTCTACTTGTACATTCCTCCCCTCCTGGCGCGGTCCCTTTGAAATTGTAGACAACATTTCAACTGTCGCCTATAAGATCTGCATCCCTGAAGGAGAACTGTCAGAAGAAAAATGGGTCCACATCAATCAGTTAAAAAGCTGTCACCCCAGAGACGCTTTGCAGCTGATTGATGAGCCAAAGGAAAACCAAGCAGAGGAACCATCTGGAGAATGAGAAGAAAGGAAAAGAATAAGCAGAGGGAAGTATTTAGATGCATAGATAAATCTATATAACAGGGAGTTATTTATTTGGTGTTATTGTAATGAGAAAAAGATGTTATAGAAGTCAAGTTGTTGTTGTCTATGTTATGTGAAGTAATTGATCTGGTGATTGTAAAAATTGTGAGAGATGCCTATCCTGAAATGTGTAAACAGTAATCATGGTTCCACTGTTGCAAATCTTCCAGGAACAATGTCAGTAAAATATCCTAAAACTTGTTTTTATCTATCTTCTATTAGATAACTAACATCATTACCTCCTAGCCTGGTGAGGATCAACCCGGGGACCTGGAAGGGAAGGAGTGAAAGAGGGTGGTGCTCTATACCCTCCAACCAAAAGATGGAAGGGAATCCTGGAGGACCGATCCCTGATGAAGGAGAATTCCGCAAAATGAACCCCACTCTGCCCAACTCTCCCTCAACAAAAAGTCACGGCAGAGAAGGGGGTGCAGGGTCTGTGGGGTACATTTAAGGCCTAAAGCAGAACCCCCCTACAACAACAGAAAATGCATTCGAATAATGCCACAAAACGGCTCTGCCTTTCTTTCCCTGGCACAGGTGTGACAAGCACTGTACACCAGAATGCCACCCAAAGAATGGCTCTGCAGTATCTTACTTTCAAATTAAATCAGCCTAATATGACCTACATGCAGAATGGCACCACATTTGCTGTTCTGTTTGCTGAATACTGAAGCTTCACACATGACATCCAAGACGGCTTTGCAATTATCCTGGATTTCATTTTAAAACACCACAAAGTGTCCACTTCATGGAAACCCACCCCTGCGTGTGTATTTCATCAGATTGCCAAGAAATGAGGCAATACATTTCAAAACGGCTTTGTTTTCCTTCTGAATGACTGGAAAAGCAAAGAATTCAGTTTTTCTTTCAAAACAGCATTTGTTTTCTTTTTCTGTGAACCATCGCGCTCAAATTGCAGTAAAATGAAAGAAACAATGTGGCGTTTCTTTCTCCCATGTCAATATCAAGGAAATCCTGTGCAGCCTCCTTTTGTGTCCATAAATCAACCGTATGTGTAAAAGCCTCAGAAGATTAAGTGAAATGAAACTGTGTTCTGCAGAAACCGCAGTTGTAAACTGGAAATGAAAAGAAATGAACACATGTGTGAATCTGCTATTTGTAAAATCAGGAAAATGCCGTTTGAAAGTTAAATGCCAGATGACAGCTTTTGCTGGGTGAGGGTTTTTGCTATAGAAATGTATATTATATTTATCCCCAAGACTTGGTTTCCTTTAAAAAAAAAAGTAACTCAGAAACCAGGAGGACTGATTTTGACCCAGACACGGAATTCAAAGATGCCCTGCCTCCCTTGAAATAAATTGCATCTATAAGGGAACCAGCTCACCAGGGCACATGAAAAGGATAAGAGTGTGAAAAGTCACTGTCCTACCAGACTGGCCGGCATCCCTGCAGTAAGGAACAAAGGAACCCAGTAGGACTGATGTATCAGAGAGGTGTGATTTCCTCCAGCATCCACTCTGAAGGGCAACTGCAAGAACTTCAAAGGGGCATCATAAAAGTCCTTTGTGCTAGCCAAGACTGGCAGAGACAGTTGGCTGTGGGGGTTTGTAGGACCGCCCACACATGCGACAAACTCACCCCATTGACTTTAAAAAACTTCTGTACATTATGACATTTCTCCCAGTCTCCTGAATAAGCAGTAATTTTATATTATGCCAGGATTTCATGTGACTTTTAGAGACACAGAAAGAAACTAAGTCAATATTTTAGTATTTGGAGAGCTGAAATGGCACGAAAAAAATGTATTTCAGGGTGAATGATAAATGGCACAATTATGAAACTAAGTGAAAAGATGTGAAATGATGTTGGGAATATGTGTACTAATTGTCAGAATTGTAAGTATTATGCTTTTCATAAAAATGACGAAATTGTGCCAGCGGACATTGCAACCTCGCAAAGTTCATTGGACTATTCAATTCCCTTTGACTTATGGAATCTGCATATCTGCTTATTATGATGGTGACTAGTATAACAGTGAAGTTTTGCCCCATAACTCATTTTTGGCAAAAGACAAAGGGAACTCATAAATGCAAACACACATATGATGTCATTTCCCCTCCACCAATTGGCCCGGTGGAGGAGGGAACCCTGGTAGGCTGTCCTTTCCCAGGAGAGGGGGTAAGTCCATAGTCCTTCCCCCCAGATTGTAAACAGATGATGTCATTTTGGCTATATAAAGGGGAGACAGAGAAACACAAGAGACTGACTTGCTTCCGGACTTCCTGACTTAGTTCCTTGCCTGCTGACTGACAAGCCACTGAAACCCACACCTTAAGATCCAGGAGAGCAGAGATACATCCATCTATCCAGATCCAGGCACATACACCAGAATCCAGGGAGAAAGAAGGGGAGGCAGCTGATCCCATACAGAAGAGCCCATTGAACAGATCTCTTGCCCAGCTGTCCAGCTCCCATCTAGCTGTCCACAGTGACCAGACCTTGCCTAGCTGTCAAGCACCAAATCCAGGAGAGCCCAGCTGTCCCAGTGACTAGATCTCTTGGCCCGCTGTCCCAGTGACCAGATCCATTGGCCTGCTGTCCAGAGACCTCACTGGCTGTCCCGAAATCTCATATTCAAGCTTACCTTGTAAGTATCACATCACCCAGTCCCAAACTGCATATCCCGTTCTTTTGACCCTTGCATCCCATTGAAAATCCCATTCAAAGTCCCAAATTGCTAATTTCGTTCATTCACCTTTTCCTTAGTAAAATCTGTATTAGCCTGTGTATGTTAGCGTATTCCTTTGAGAAATCGTTCAGTAGTCTGCATAAGTCCCTAGCATTATTTTGAAGTAAATCAATACATTTTCCCATTGAAAATTCACGTTTACCATTGTTGCCATTCGAAACCAACGATTTTGTCGAGTGTTTTTACTAAATATAGCCATTAAAATATAGCCTCAGTAGAACTAGTTGTTATACCACAAAAAACGAATTTGTCTGTGTGGTGTGCTTTCCTATCAATTTCGATTTGCATTCATCCCATAGAAAAACCTAAACTCTCATCCCATAAAGAGTAATCCTTCTCCATCAGAATCCTTTCTGTTAAGTGACTTTGTTTCATACCTTAAAACTGATTTTCGATTTTGACAGTTCAGCCCTTCCCGTGGCTGCCTGTTATCCCAAGTCCTGTGTAAAAACAAATTGCTATTTTACCGCGTGTGTTTTCTTTTGCATTGTTTTTCTTCCCAAAATCGATTTTCTTACATGCTGTGGTACCCTGCTCAGCAGTCTGTAAGCTTCATTGTTGCTTCAGTGCAGCCACACGAATTTCTGTCCTAGTTATCCCACCCAATTGTAAAGTGATGTATAAATAACCAGTAAAATCTGAGTATGCCATTTTTCTCCTAAATAAGGTTTTCATTTTCATTTCTGGTCTCCCATCTGGGGGTGGTGGGCTGAATTCGAAATCTGATTTTTCCCTCTTCATTTTGACTCCTTGCCACTGTCTTCCATCCATAAAGAATTTAGTTCACTGAAGTTTGTGTGTGAGTGTTGCAGGGGGAGTGCATAACCTGAGTGCTATCTGTTATTTTAAATACTATTTTGCTTATGTTTGCTATTAAAGGTTTCTGTGTATTAGTCTAGGAGTGTGCATTAACTGTTTTGTGGGGATATTTGCATTTGTATTGCCACAGTGATGGTTTCTGCCCTAATTGTTTGATTTGCTTGATTTTTCATTGAATCCTAAAATAAATAAATATTTCATTGCTACACACCGGCCTGGTTCATAGTCCATTGCGACACGGGGTGTTCCTTAAGGTCCGTGTGAGACGGGTTGGGGACTTTCTCAAAGAATGAACTGTAGATAGATTGAAGAAAAAAAGCTTTTTTATTGTGCGCCATATTCATTATCAGTGGAAAGAGTCCCTGGCTGGAGTGTGCCGTGTCATAAAATCCACTACAGCCTGAAGGCTGGATCAGACCCTCCACATGGACAATGAACATTGAATGGCAAGAGAGCAAAGGAAAGGCTGCCCTGCTACTGTTTTTATGTTGAATCCGTTATAGTGAATGCTCATATCTCGAGTATTTTATAACAAAAACCTTAATATTGAATGCATTTTGGGGTGGGGTAAAGGGTTACATTTTTTCGGGAAATGTTTGGGGTGGGTTTTTAAGGGTGGTAAACAGGGATTTGGGTCCCCCCGCCTCCTCCCAAAAAACAAAATTGCATTCAATATAAAGGTTTTCGTTACAAAATACTTGAGATATGTGCATTCACTAAAACGGATTTCGGTATAAAGACATATCGTAAGTGAAAGACAATATGATGAGCAGCCGATTCTCCACAGAGTGTCTCGGAGCAGCACCAGACTGAAAGCACAAGAGCCTAAAAGGATGGGATAGTAATGCCAGCTAGACAATGCCAGGACCGGCGGAAAGTAAACTAACTAAATGTGGATACACAGTCACCTTGCCATTATGCAGCTAGTCTCTCTAAAGGGTAGAAAGCAGTTATTCTGAGCTCAACAGGATATACAGAAATGCACTATAAGACATCACTCTTGCCCAGATCATTCATTTACAAGAATGGTTCATATCTGAAACAAAGATGGATCTACAGCCATTGTTATTCAACCAGCTCACGCTCCTTCGCGAGTCGAGCGTAATGTTGCGGGTGCAGCGTCACTTCTTCCCTTACTTTAAAAAATATACTTTGCACGGTTACATTCCATGAAAAAAATCGAATCGTAGCCTCACACCACCAAATTAGATCAGAGTTGGGGTTTGAATTCCAGCCTTTTTCGACTCATCAATATTTCAGCATAGTGTCATTTCTACTCATGTTTTCTAAAGTGTGTAGTGACCACTATATCAGATCCTGCATCAATCATGAGATGGCTCAAATATTTGTTTTAAATTTTTAAATTTTGTTAGTGCATTGGTAATACAACCTTTTACACACTGCCATTTAAGCTCAGCAAAAACACAATTTGAGCAAAAAAGCAGAAAAAGAAGCATAAACATCACTTAAAATCCATAACATTCAATGAGTAAAAGCGGCCTTCATATCATAAAACCACCTAATAGGAAAAAACATCGGAGTTAAAAGCCGTAATAGAAAAAAGATGGCACAAATATAGGTTTGTCTATTGTGTATACATGGTTTCTTGGGGGCACACCATTTTCTGATGGGCACATCCACAGTTTGCTGCAGTAAAGTGCCCAGCGTACTGTTGGTAATTTGGCAGCAGAGTTATTACAGAAGTGTTTGATATTAACATGTCTTGTTAACCATTTTTACCTGAAAATGTATGCTGTAAAATGCACCATTTCGTACTAATTATTGGGAGGAGAGTCCCCTGTGAGCATTGAGTGTTTTCAGGCTGGCTCACATCTCATGTCCACGCCAATCTCTTCAGTAACCGCTTTAAAAGTCCACCAGTTTCCACCGTAGTTTACGCTTTCAATGTTCGTAGGTTAAAAGCTGCAGCCCGTATGAGGTGCTTTTCATTCCAAACCGGGTCTGATTGAATGTGTCACCCCTGCTCTAAGTCAATAGCTGGGCATAATACCACTAGATGCTTAATGGTCTCACAGCAGTGTTTATTTCCCCATAATCTACACGTTCGATCCACTCTAAACAACAACGCATATATTTTATTTCAGATTTCTCCATTTACATAGAAATATAAACATGTCTTCAACATTAGTCAGTACTTAAAACCCTCATAATAGAATTACTTTTCGTTAAAAAAAGTCAGCTCCATTAAGGAACTCTACAATCTAGATCTTAAGAATTCATCACATACCACATTACCAATCCGCATGTGCTTATTTCGTTTGCCTGTGGAGGTCTTAAAACAAGGAATAAGTAGCAGCAAATGGGTGAAGTCTTCCTGCCCCATATAACATGTGCGCTTGGCATCCCCATGTTTCCATCTTGTGTGTTTGTTCAGTGGCAGTAGATTTATTCTTACAGGCAACAGCCACCTTCTACAGGCCATGGGCCAATCCTTGCTTATAAAGCTAATGCTCTACATACAATGTAAGAGAGACAAGATCACTCTTTTTTGTATTTCTGATTTCCTTCCCCATTTGTCCACATTTGTTTTTATTTCCTTCCTCAGGCTGTTTTGATTTTTAAAGCTGTCACAAAATTATTTGTATCTTCAATTGACCAGGCCTTCCCCAATCTATTTGCAGCATTGTATTTTGACCGAGCCTGGTCGGTCACCATTTCAGATAGCCCGGCATTGGTGCTCAAACCTTTGGTGGTAGAATTTTTCGATCTTTTTGTACGGTCTGACATTTTGTTTTCGGCCCGATCGTACAATTCCTTCACGTTCATATTGGTGGAAAATCCCAGGCTGGTTTTTAAGAAATGGACTAGAAATCTAGAGTTTTCCTCTTGAGGTATACTTTACATGCCTAGATCCAGTCTTAATGCACTGGTCGGGGTTCCTGGTGGAAGACCTCATAGCGGTCTTAAGAATTTACTTTGCATAAATTCAAGTTCAGGACATTTAGTGTGACCCAAATTTCACTGCTGTACAATGTCATAGTGCGGAGCTTTGCTCTGTATACCTCAAGGCATTTGTCAAGCCTTGGGGCTCAGTACAAGTAATCTTAGCAGTCGTTTGGCTTTGCGGGAGGATTTCACTGCTGTATTGTTTATATGGGCCGACCACTCCCCGTTGGACGTGAACGTTAGCCCCAAGTATGAATATTCATTCACTATTTTTATCTTAGTATTATCAAGTAACCATGGTTAGCCTTTTCTCCCGATACCATAATATTTGTTTCAAGCTTGTTTCTTTTCAACATATGTGTGTCCAGATATTCGTCAGCATACCATAAGCCCTGCCAAGGACGTGCTGGTGTTAAGTCCAAAATTACGGTATTGTCTGCATACAAAAGCACGTTGTATGGAACAGATTTCATTCGGGGAGGACAAACTGTTCTCCAAGCTATGTTTGGGTCAAAAGCCGTTAGAAACAAGATAAACAGCGGCGGTAGGGGTTGGGGGGAGTCAGTGGACAGCCGTTTTACCCCTCTGTTAGTAGAGAAGGACTTAGTGCAGCTTCCACCTCTCATTAGGTGGACCGATGCCGAGGGAATATTATAGCACAGTTGTACCATAATCAATAGCCCTTTTGGCATTCCCAAAGAGTCCAATTTCCTCCAGAGATTTTTGCAGTCAACAGAATTGAATGTTTTTTATAGTTTGAGAAAAGCTGCATAATCACGTCCTCCTCTCACTTTGCTGTATTTCTCTATTGTGCTGTTCAGCAAAAAAACAATGATCGATATCGCTTTACCAACTTCTGATGCCAGCCTGATAGGAAGTCAACATCGAGTTGTCATGTGCCTGATCTTCTTATCTGAACAGCAACACTTTTGATTTTATATAATGCACCCAGAAGATAAATGGGTCTATAACACCAATTGTTAATTCAACCCTTTTTAAATATCGGCACTATCAGACTGCTGCCATGATTCCGGGAACATTCCTGTCTTACAAATTGTTTCAAACACTCTAGTCAAAATAGGGACACACCACCCTAAGAATTCTCCATGCCCCAGTATTTTCCAAAGTTAATTGTAGTGTGGCAAGTGAGATATAGGAGACAGACTGGAGGACATGGTGCAACAATTGAATTTATTAAAGAAATGAAAGAAAACCTCCTTTAATCCTATTTCTATAAAGGGCTCCCTATTCTAGAAAATAACAAACGTGTGCTTGTTAGAATGTCTCACAAATAAATACTGTCCTCTATCCACATCTATTCTAACGTACTATTTGCATTATAACCATAAAAAGAAAGAAAGAAAAGAGAATCTAAGCTTGAGCTTAGGCTAGGCTTACTTCCCCCTTTCGCTAAATTAGTGGTGGTTGGTTTTCTGACCCCCACCATAAAGTTGTCTGGTATCTTTCAGTTCTTGGTTAAGTATAAAAGTTCCAAAATAGCAGTGTCTCTTGGCTAACCTTTTTGGATGCAGCAATGTCCTTGTCAGATAGCCAAACAGTCTTTGCTTTGTTCCGTCTTCTGGGAAATCTCCTGCGGACCTGAATAGGTCGGTATTCACAATAGCAACAAAGTTCACTCTATGTTCTTTCTGAACTGTTTACCTTCTTTGCCTCCTGTGGGGTATGGACATGGACACCCCTGGTTGGTTTATCCTTTCGCTCACCTCGTCGTGGGGTTCCCAGTTTCTCAGCCCTGGGTGGGCTACAGGCCTGTTCAGCCATACTGTGGTAGTCGCTTTGCTCACCCTATTCTAAGGCACTCCGACTCTCAGCCCGGCCTGGGCTACGGGCAGTGATGTATTTAGGCTTTCTGCTGCCCTAAATCGAAATAAGTTCATGCACCCCCCCCCCAGCTTTACTCCACCTCTGCCAGACTCTGCACCTTTACCAGATTCCATCCCTTCAACAAACTCTGTCCACGTTGTCCAAACGACGTCCCTTCATCCCCATTTTGGCTCCATAATATTATAAGGACGTTTTTAAGGTTGCAGGGATTAGAAAGCTATTGCTTACTGACTATTAATTCAAGCCTGTCATCTTGTATGTTATGTTAGTTGAAAGAGTGTTTTCAGACCTCTGCTGCCCAAGATTTGGACAAGGCAGTGTGTTCTACAGTTAAGTGCATTAGAGGTCATTGTTATGGCTAATTGTCTACTTTCAGTTAGGTTTGAAAGAAATCTTTTAGAGGATGCGATAAGAACATAAGCTGTCTGCCAACTGGACACAAGTAAGAGATGGTTGGAATGGGGAATTTTGGTTTCAATGCTAATATCTGGTTTCTCTCACAAATTGCCTGCTGTCACTCTATGAGAAGCACCTAGACTTGCCTGTAATATTAATGCAAGGTACTACATTTCTACAACCAGTCTTGTCAAATAGTTAAGTTTACATATGAAATATATGCAAGTGGTACAGGCACATCTTATACAAATGTTGAATAAAAATAACTCACCCCCCTTCTCATGGTTCCAGCTCTGGTGTTAGCAGGGTGCTAAATGGAAATAAGGCAAGTTACCTGCTGCAGCCGAAACCCCTGGGCTAGAATGCTATTAAAATATGGCGAAATCACAAGTGAGGCTTGTAAACTGTGCTTGGGCATAAACATCTCAGTAGAGTAAAGATTGGAGAAGATTCTTGGAATTTTTGATTGTGCATTCTCACGGGGGAGTAATGGATAAGGGCGACCCTGAACATTCATGTGTGGGAAGCAGCAGCATTCCTCGTAGCTGCACAATGCAGGCACCTTTTCTAACAAATGAAGTGGTACATATTGTTTACATCATTGCTGTTTGTGCAATTGTTCAAAATACCCAACACTACAAGAGTAAAACTGAGTAAAACTGAGTAAGAGATCGGGGGTTCCAGCACAGTATTACCTTTGTGGGCGTGGTTTAGGCTATGGGTCTTGCCAGCTTGCGTTTAAGGTACTTTAAAATGTTTGTTAACTCCATAGAGTTGGTTGGACTGTACAATACATAGGAATATTTTGAGATTTGTGGGTATAGATATAGATTTCCTGCTCTCGTTTGAAGTCCTACCTTGTATTAAAAATAGAATTAGCACCCGGCATGGGGGAACCAGCCAATCAGAGGGCTAGAAACGCGGGCTGAAAACTACAATCTCAGCCCGTGTTCCAAGATGCCCGATGGCATGTTCCTCAGGCTGCCATTTTCCCCTCACTCTCCACCCCTTCATTATTTATTTTTTTCTTTTAATTTCCCTCTCCCCAACCCACTTGCCTGTTTGTTGCGGCAGCACAGGCTGCCGACACAGCTTCCCAGCTTCCCCGGCCGTTATGGAAAGGGAAGTGGGGCTCCATATGGAGTCCCACTTCCCTTTCCATGGCAGCCATTTTAGCACAGTATTTTCAATCATTGAACGGGACGTGCAAGGTGTACTGTTCAATGACTGAAAATACTTTTTTTTAGCAGCTTGGGTTACCGCTTTGGTAACTGGGGTGCTAATGACATTAAGCCCCTGTCCCAAGGGCTGGAACGAGGGGACATAACGCCACATTAATGTAAAGATTACTTATAAACATCACAGTCATGCATTGTGTGACATACTTTGCAGTTGGTTCTTCTGGAAGTACTGAACGTGCAGCAGAATGTCATCAAAGACACATGATAAACCCAGCAGGGATGCCATTTGCCTGCTTTGGTACTGAGCAGCTTCTGTAAATACGGCTGAATGGATACCTTTAGGGGACACCTTTACAGCTGTGAAACAGTGTGTACCTTTGGCACACAGTTTTTATTTTCACCCTTCTGTGGCTTTGGGTATCCTTTCACAGGTTTCTTGATGCACTTGTGCATTCAGATTTACTGTTTGCCCTTTTAACTTCTCCATTATCTATTTCATTCTTGCACCGTTTGGGCAGCCACAGACCTCTGAAATGTGGGGGCGGGGAGGGAAATTAGTGCTTGCTTCTGAACATCATTTTAGTGCCACTTGTGGGAACTCTGTGCTTGACTTAAGCATAGGCATGCATTTAATATTGTAAAACGATGCATCATTTTTAACCTTTACTTTTCTGGAAGGAAAACCCTCGTTTTTGCAACGGTTTAAAAAATACATTTAGTGTATTTAAATATAAAGGTGATTGCTTAACACAGTGTATGTGTGTATTGATTAGAAAGAATTCTAAAGATAATGTGAAGTGGCACCAATAAAACCAATGAGGTATTGGCTGTTTCGCATATTACAAAGCATTTTGGGAAGATACGCATGACCAAAGAGCTTTATATTGTCATTTATGTCTGCATATGTTGTATGACTGAATCTCTAAATACCGAAAGCACGCTGGGTTTGGTGCACGTTTCCTTTTGTTATATATATATATATATATATATATATATATATATATATATATATATATATATATATATATATATCACCCTAACAATAAAGCTTAGTTTGGCCATCAAAGACTTAGATCAGCCAGACTCCAGAAACAAAATTGGCTTTATGTTTAAAAAATGACAACCAGTCAATTGAATATAAACTGCAATAAAATGCCACTCCTCTGGCAATCGCCTGGGCCTTGTTGTAAATACATTTATGGCTATGGGCAGGTTCAGCCCTGTTTGGTAGCTTGCTTTTCTCACCCCCTTCTGGGGTACTCAACCTGGTGGGGGCTAATGGGTTTCTCAGTATCTTCAGCCCTTCGTGGGATATTTGGTCTTGCAGCCCTGCATGGGCATATAACTTGCTCAGCCTTTCTTTTCTTAGTTTCTTCACCCCTTCATGGGATATTTGGTCTCGCAGCTCTGCATGGCCATGTGGCTTTATCAGCCCGTTCACCCCCTCGTGGGGTATACTGATTCTTATCCTGGTGTGGGCTTTGCTCTGGCTTCACCACTCTCCACCCGCTCTTGTTACGGGGTCGGGTACATCTTTTCCAGTGCCTAGGTAATCCAGACGTGGACCCCTTGCTCACTGGGCTTAGAGAGGCACAGCTTCACCTCACAAGGCCGAAACACGTGTCTGGGGTTGCTGTCAGTACTCTCCTTCAGAAGCTACCCATAGAACAGGTTATTTGGCCCTGTTCATTCTCGGTAGAGGGGCTCCCAGACCTTTGTATTAATATCCTAAAAGTATAAAAGTATTGGTGCTGAAAGATGTCCGAAGATACGTCACATCTTGTGCTCAACTTGCTTGATTCGGGTTCTCATTCACGTGATGCTGGTTTATTAAGACCCGTAAATGTATCGCCCAAAAACTGACATACTACACTCACACATCATCTGGTGGACCCTCCAGTATTAGATGGGTTCACTTACATCGTGACGACAATGGGCACTTACTGAAACGGTCACTTTTCGCCATTTGGAAAGGGGTCTTCCATCATCGCACACGTTTTATCGTGTGTTTCGGCTGTAAGGCCTGCCTCGAAGGAAAGTGTCAGATTTATGTCCCCAGTATGAACTCCAGCTCTAGGCAGGGCTGTGTAAAGGCTCAGGCACTGAGCAAGCCATTTCTTCTGGATTCAATCCTCAAACGAACATGTGTAAGGTCTCCAAGGCGGATTCTATACTGGTCTCTATGGGCCCTCTTTGTTCCACGCAATGAATGATCGGTTTGTGGTATCCTGTCCTTGCAGTGACATATTTTAGGTCCCTTGCATCATAGGTCCCTGCATCCTGTTAGCGTGCCTGCGTTCCCTTGCACCTGGCCGCATGCGCTCCTTTGCTTCTCTAGACGTGTGCACTTTCTTGCATCCTATGTCCCTGCATCCTGTTCCGCTCCCCCCTGCGTTCCCATCTTATCCCCTCCCTTCTTGGTCTATTGTGTACTGTTTTCGACTTTGTGTTTGCTCCACGGCATTCCTTCCTCTAGGCTCCAGTTGTGCTTTGTGCCTTGTTGATGGTATTAACTTTGTGCTGATCCCTACGGTTTTGATATTGTGTTGTGCTCCACAGTCTGTAGCAATACATTGCATTGCCTGCATTTTTCACCTCCAAGTTCTCGTTGAGCTCTGTGTTGTGCTTTTGGTTCTGTATTACATCTGTCTGCTTACTTCTAGTTTCCCTGTTGTGCGCTGTGCCTTGTTTTTGGTTCTGTATTACATCTGGTCTCCTACTTCTAGGTTCCCTGTTGTGCTCTGTGCCTTGTTTTTGGTTCTGTATTACATCTGGTTTCCTACTTCTAGGTTCCCTGTTGTGCTCTGTGCCTTGATTTTGGTTCTGTATTACATCTGGTTTCCTACTTCTAGGTTCCCTGTTGTGCTCTGTGCCTTGTTTTTGGTTCTGTATTACATCTGGTTTCCTACTTCTAGGTTCCCTGTTGTGCTCTGTGCCTTGTTTTTGGTTCTGCATTGCTGCTGATTTTAGGTCAGTTATTATTGCTCTCTGTTGTGCTCCCCTCACTCTCGTGTCCCCCCTTGTGCCTACCTCCTGTCTACCCCCCCTGTGTGACCCCTGCTCCCTGTTTGGGTTCCTCTCTGCCCCCCCCCCCTCTCTTTTCTCCCTGCACCCCCTATGGTGCTCTTTGTCTCACCTAATTTCTCTAACTGCTTTTCTATGAACTATCCTATGCCTCTCACTAGGTCTGGCAGGAAGAAGCTCAAAAGGGACATCCTGGGCTCCAACCCAGGCCTCCCTATTGCTGATACCTACACCAGTGCTTCCTCCAGACAGACCCTTACTGACATACTCTTTGTAGTTCCCTCGTCAGGTCTATGGACCCCCCACATGATCTCTGTTCTCTCTCCTTTTTCCTCTTCTCCTATTAACGGTGGTGCCCGCTGGGGGGCCCTGCTGGAGCCCTTCGACCCCTCTAAGACCATCATTGATGTATACCTAAATGGCACCATCATGGTCCAGGGCCCTCAGGCCAATCTCCTCCTTTTTGATAGACGCTTCCCGCATCTTATCAACTTCCTTTCCTCTCCTGCTATCCCTTCTTACCCCTATCAGGCACCTCTGCCGCTTCCTTCCTCAGCCACTACTCTGGCACCTCCTGCTGCTTCTCTGCCCTCCCTGTTGCCTTCCTCCTCTGCCACCCCTCTGGCACCTTCTTCTTCCTCTCTGACTACCCTGCCTTCTCTTCCTTCCTCCTCTGCCCATCCTCGTGCACCTCCAACACTTCTGCAGGCCCTACCTCTGGCCTGTACCCCTCCCTGGAAGTGTTTCAAATGTGGTAACCTGCTTTACATCGCTACTCTAAACTCTTGTTCAGCTGTCAAACATTCCTCTGACATCTGCCGGCTCTTGGAAGAACTTGATTTGGATGTACTCGGTCTCACCGAGACGTGGTTCACGCCCACCTCTGTCACAAGTTTTGACACTGTCCTTCCCAATGGCTACAAGATCCTCTCCAAACCCAGAAACAACCGCTCCGGTGGGGGTGTAGCCTTGATTTTCCCGGAGTGGATCCCAGCTTCTATCATTCCAATGCAGGATTACTCTTTCTTTGTATGCCTGGTCTGAAGTCTCTCTATCTCTCCTGGCCTCTCTGTCACTGTGGCCACTATCTACAGGCCGCCTTGCCAGGTTGCCATCTTGCTCTCTGAGTGGGCTGACCTCTCCGCCTCCCTCCTTGCCTCTTCCTCTCAACTTCTCCTCCTCGGAGACCTGAATATCCACCTGGATGCTACGAGCCCTTCTTCGGGACTCTTTTGCAACCTCTGAGATTCTCTCTCTCTCTCGCTATTCTTCCCTCTGGTCCGATTCACTCTGTAGGGCACACCTTGGATATTCTGATCTTCTCAGACCTCCCCCTCTCTAACCCTCTCCCCACTCCTCTCTCTTGGAGTGATCACTTTCTCCTTTCCTCCCACCTCTCTCTCTCTCTCTCTACTCCTCCATCCAAGCCGACTCCAGCACTGCCACCTACCTTCTCGTTCATTCAACCCATGAAGCATGTGTTAGTTAAGGCTTTCGCCGCTACTTTCTACTTTCTCTCCTCCTCCTGCACCTATGGCTGACTCACACCCTGACACATCCCTCTCAAACATTCCTCTGACATCTGCCACTCTTGGAAAAGTTTGATTTGGATGTACTCAGTCTCACCGAGACTTGGTTCATGGCCAGCTCTGTCACATGTTTTGGCACTCTCCTTCCCGATGGTTACAAAATCCCCTCCGAACCCAGAACCAACCGCTCCGGTGGGGGTGTAGCCTTGATTTTCCCGGAGTGGATCCCAGCTTCTATCATTCCAATGCAGGATTACTCTTTCTTTGTATGCCTGGTCTGAAGTCTCTCTATCTCTCCTGGCCTCTCTGTCACTGTGGCCACTATCTACTGGCCGCCTTGCCAGGTCGCCATCTTGCTCTCTGAGTGGGCTGACCTCTCCGCCTCCCTCCTTGCCTCTTCCTCTCAACTTCTCCTCCTCGGAGACCTGAACATCCACCTGGATGCTACCAGCCCTTCTTCGGGACTCTTTTGCAACCTCTGAGATTCTCTCTCTCTCTCGCTATTCTTCCCTCTGGCCCTATTCACTCTGTAGGGCACACCATGGATATTCTGATCTTCTCAGACCTCCCCCTCTCTAACCCTCTCACCACTCCTCTCTCTTGGAGTGATCACTTTCTCCTTTCCTCCCACCTCTCTCTCTCTCTCTCTACTCCTCCATCCAAGCCGACTCCAGCACTGCCACCTACCTTCTCGTTCATTCAACCCATGAAGCATGTGTTAGTTAAGGCTTTCGCCGCTAATTTCTACTTTCTCTCCTCCTCCTGCACCTATGGCTGACTCACACCCTGACACATCCCTCTCAAACATTCCTCTGACATCTGCCACTCTTGGAAAAGTTTGATTTGGATGTACTCAGTCTCACCGAGACTTGGTTCATGGCCAGCTCTGTCACATGTTTTGGCACTCTCCTTCCCGATGGTTACAAAATCCCCTCCGAACCCAGAACCAACCGCTCCGGTGGGGGTGTAGCCTTGATTTTCCCGGAGTGGATCCCAGCTTCTATCATTCCAATGCAGGATTACTCTTTCTTTGTATGCCTGGTCTGAAGTCTCTCTATCTCTCCTGGCCTCTCTGTCACTGTGGCCACTATCTACTGGCCGCCTTGCCAGGTCGCCATCTTGCTCTCTGAGTGGGCTGACCTCTCCGCCTCCCTCCTTGCCTCTTCCTCTCAACTTCTCCTCCTCGGAGACCTGAACATCCACCTGGATGCTACCAGCCCTTCTTCGGGACTCTTTTGCAACCTCTGAGATTCTCTCTCTCTCTCGCTATTCTTCCCTCTGGCCCTATTCACTCTGTAGGGCACACCATGGATATTCTGATCTTCTCAGACCTCCCCCTCTCTAACCCTCTCACAACTCCTCTCTCTTGGAGTGATCACTTTCTCCTTTCCTCCCACCTCTCTCTCTCTCTACTCCTCAGGCCAAGCCGACTCCAGCACTGCCACCTACCTTCTCGTTCATTCAACCCATGAAGCATGTGTTAGTTAAGGCTTTCGCCGCTACTTTCTACTTTCTCTCCTCCTCCTGCACCTATGGCTGACTCACACCCTGACACATCCCTCTCAAACATTCCTCCGACATCTGCCACTCTTGGAAAAGTTTGATTTGGATGTACTCAGTCTCACCGAGACTTGGTTCATGGCCAGCTCTGTCACATGTTTTGACACTCTCCTTCCCGATGGTTACAAAATCCCCTCCGAACCCAGAACCAACCGCTCCGGTGGGGGTGTAGCCTTGATTTTCCCAGAGTGGATCCCAGCTTCTATCATTCCAATGCAGGATTACTCTTTCTTTGTATGCCTGGTCTGAAGTCTCTCTATCTCTCCTGGCCTCTCTGTCACTGTGGCCACTATCTACTGGCCGCCTTGCCAGGTCGCCATCTTGCTCTCTGAGTGGGCTGACCTCTCCGCCTCCCTCCTTGCCTCTTCCTCTCAACTTCTCCTCCTCGGAGACCTGAACATCCACCTGGATGCTACCAGCCCTTCTTCGGGACTCTTTTGCAACCTCTGAGATTCTCTCTCTCTCTCGCTATTCTTCCCTCTGGCCCGATTCACTCTGTAGGGCACACCTTGGATATTCTGATCTTCTCAGACCTCCCCCTCTCTAACCCTCTCACCACTCCTCTCTCTTGGAGTGATCACTTTCTCCTTTCCTCCCACCTCTCTCTCTCTCTCTCTACTCCTCCATCCAAGCCGACTCCAGCACTGCCACCTACCTTCTCGTTCATTCAACCCATGAAGCATGTGTTAGTTAAGGCTTTCGCCGCTACTTTCTACTTTCTCTCCTCCTCCTGCACCTATGGCTGACTCACACCCTGACACATCCCTCTCAAACATTCCTCTGACATCTGCCACTCTTGGAAAAGTTTGATTTGGATGTACTCAGTCTCACCGAGACTTGGTTCATGGCCAGCTCTGTCACATGTTTTGACACTCTCCTTCCCGATGGTTACAAAATCCCCTCCGAACCCAGAACCAACCGCTCCGGTGGGGGTGTAGCCTTGATTTTCCCAGAGTGGATCCCAGCTTCTATCATTCCAATGCAGGATTACTCTTTCTTTGTATGCCTGGTCTGAAGTCTCTCTATCTCTCCTGGTGTAACGCTCACCTGATTCCCACGGAGGCGCGGCTCTGAAGATGGACTGGAAGGGCCCCTCTATTCTGGCTTCTCTGGCTCGCAAGAATACCCTCCTGTACGTGGAAAGGGAGTATTACCAACTGGCGGAAATAATGTTCAAGCCTCCCACTCCCATCCAACCCTCCACGAAACCTCTTCCACGGTTCCCCGTGAAGCCTCACCTTAGGGTTTGGAATGGTGAGCTCTCCGTCCTGCTTCAGATGCAGGGGCGCGTTGAAACCCAGTTACTTCACTGGATTGAGGGTTGATGGAGTTCAGGTAAGCTTGACTGTTCAGGTAAGGCGCTGTAATAGTTCTGTTCAAAAGTTCAAGCTCTTTAATTATGTCCGTTGTCTTATTGCAGCAAGCGCTAATGCTCATGTCCTTTTCCCCTTAGGGGCCGGGGTTCGGATGCCGGAGAAATGGCGCCGACCCGAAGTGAAGCGTGCCGCTTCAGTAAATGGCAGGTAAGTTCCGGATGAGCGCTCAGGTAATGTCTTTACAAACGCTCAACAATGACTTTGTCTTTTTTCCCCATAGGGGCCGGGGTCCGGAGATGCCAGGAAGCGGCAGGACCCGAAATGCAGAGGGAAATATCCAACAGGTAAGTCTTAAAAGGAAACTGAGCTTTCCTTATTCCTTTTCTCCCTCTCACCTTTGTTCTTGTCTTTTTTCCTCTAGGCACCGGAACGTAGCTGAATCCGGAAGATCGCTGCTGAAGATGGAAGCGCCTTGCCAAGGTGAGTGAAATGCAGCGCTGCAGCGATCGAAACGAAATGCTTTAAAAAAGATGTTTTCCTTTTCAGGATCGTCGGTGAAGTGACTCCGGAATGCAGAATTAGCAGGTAAGGGCTTTTCTTCACCTAATCTCTCCTTTCTCCCCTTGCAGGTGTTCCAGGGTGCTGGCAGGCGTGGCTGAAGTCAGGATGCAGGAGCAGACACGGTGAGCGTCCAGCTGCTAGGTGCAGAACAACGCGAAGCACGTGTGGCTGATCGGGTGTGGTTTAAATAACCTTGGAAGAAGTTCCTGGTATGTATCCTTCCCCGACCACACCCAGGTGGTGAAGCAGTCCCACAGGTAAAGTAGTCCCATTCAGGCCTCAAGAGGGCCTGGATGAAGCAGCATGGTCTGCATCAGGTAAGTGTGCACCCAAGCACTTAAACACATATCCTCTCTTATGAGCCTGGCGCCTAAGGCGCCAGGACTGGGGGCCCCTATGAGCCTGGCGCCTAAGGCGCCAGGACTGAGTCCAAAGGGCCCCGACTTGGGCCCGCTGGGACTTCCCAGGGGAAAATGATGTCTGCCTCTGGGCCCGGCCTGGCTCCTTAGAGGTAGGCATCATGACAGTACCCCCCCCTCAAGGCCCCTCCCAAGGTCTTTTCCTCCGGGGGTTTTGGTTTGTGCGGGAATCTCCGATGGAATCTTTGTACCAGTCGTGGTGCATGAATAAAGTCACTGGGTTCCCAAGATCTTTCCTGAGGTCCATATCCTTTCCAGTCAACAAGATAGAAAAGTTTTGACTTAACTATCTTGGAATCTAAAATGTCTTTCACTTCGAATTCAAATTCTCCATCAATTTGGACAGGATCCGGAGGCTTAGACAGTCTGGTTCCAGGTTGCACTGGTTTCAGAAGAGATGCGTGAAAAACGGGATGAATCCGCATGTTAGATGGTAAATCGAGTTTAAAGGCCACTGGGTTGACTATAGCCTTGATGGGGTAAGGTCCAATGAATCTGGGATTAAAAGTTCGCGGGCCCCTGAGGGGTAAATGTTAAGTTGCTAGCCATACCTGATCTCCTACTTGGTAAGGAGGAGTCTTACTTCGGTGCACATCAGCGTTTTCTTTATACCTTTTCTTGGCTTGTTGTAAGTGCGTAGTAGCATCTTTGAAGGCTCGGGTGATAGTGGAATGTAGGTGATTTACCGCGGGCATTTCCAGGGTCAGAGGTGGATCAAGGTCAGAAGTCCGAGGATGGTGACCATACAAAGTATAAAAAGGAGTCTGTCCGGTTCCAGAATGCACTGAATTATTGTATGCATATTCTGCAATCCAAAGGATGTCTTTCCAATTTAACTCGGATTGGTGTAACATACACCGAAGATATTGTTCGAGAGTCTGATTGGTTCTCTCGGTTTGTCCGTCGGTCTGGGGGTGGTGGCTGGTGGATAACCGCACATCTATTTGTGCCAGTTGGCAACATTTCTTCCAAAAATGGGAGATGAATTGACTTCCACGATCTGAGACTAGTATAGAGGGGAAACCATGTATGCGCACTATACTCTCCAAAAATTCCTTGACCAAGGTGGAAGCTGACGGCAATCCTTTTAGAGGGATGAAATGGGCCATCTTGGAGAACAGATCCACTATAACGAGAATAGTGTTGTAACCTCCACAAGGAGGCAGGTCAGTTATAAAGTCCATTGACAAGGTGTGCCAAGGTGCTGGTGGAATGTCCAAAGGTTGAAGTAAACCGGCAGGCCTTTTCTTTTGACTCTTATTTTGGGCGCAAATTCCGCAAGACAACACAAAAGACTTTATGTCTTTTCTCCAAGAAGGCCACCAGAAGTGGCGTTTGATCTTTTCTTCTGTTTTCGCGATACCAGGGTGTCCTTCCATTAATGATTCGTGATGACGGGTGATGACAAGTTCCTGTAATTCTTTACTTGGCAGAAACAACCGCTCCTGGAAATAGGGTAAATCATCCTTAACGGTGTAGTGAGGACCCTTTTGACTCCTTTCCTGTAAGGCTGAAGAGTCTAAAAGTTGTTTTACTTGAGTTTGGATGTCCTCAATAGTTTGCAATGAAGTTAAGCCCAAAATTCTTTGTTCAGGTATGATTGGCACAGGTTCTATACTCGAATTGGGTTCCTCCATGCCAATCCGGGATAAGGCGTCTGCTTTACCATTCTTGCAGCCAGGGCGATAGGTAATTACAAAAACAAATTCCGCAAAGAATAAAGCCCATCGGAGTTGTCGTGAAGATTGAGCTTTGGCCGTCTTTAGATACTGCAAATTTCTGTGGTCCGTAATTACGGTGATGGTATGTCTAGCCCCAAGAAGATAGTGACGCCAAGCCTTGAAAGCCGATTTAATAGCCAGTAGTTCTTTGTCGGTAATTGCGTAATTGACTTCAGGTGGAGAGAATTTTCTCGACCAAAAGGCTACAGGGTGTAATTTGTTAGTTTCTGGGTCTCTTTGCGACAGGACAGCTCCCATGGCCGAACTGGATGCATCGGTTTCCACAATGTAAGGGAGATCTGGGTGCGGGTGCTTCAATACAGGTGCAGAGGTGAATTTGGTTTTCAGGTCCTGAAAGGCTTGTTCGGCCTCATGAGTCCATTCGAAGCGTTTATTTTTCTTTAAGAGAGCTGTGATGGGTTGAACTGTTCGAGAAAATTCCGGGATGAACCTTCGATAGAAATTGGCAAAGCCAAGCATGCTTTGCACTCCCTTCACTGAGCTAGGAGATGGCCATTTGAGAATGGCGTCCACCTTCCGCGAGTCCATTCGGATTCCTTGAGGCGTCAGGATGAATCCGAGAAACTCCACTTCTGTGGTATGAAAAACGCATTTTTCAAGCTTGGTAAATAACTTGTGCTGGCGCAATTTCTCAAGAACTGCCCTAACATGTTTTCTGTGATCAGATTCTGAGGAAGAGTACACCAGGATGTCGTCAATATAAACGATGACACAAACATCAATAAGTTCCCGAAGAACATCATTCATGAAGTACTGAAAGGCGGCAGGTGCATTGCACAAACCGAAGGGCATTACTTGATACTCGAAGAGCCCAAATTTGGTGCGGAATGCAGTCTTCCACTCGTCGCCCTCTTTTACACGCACCAGGTGGTAAGCTCCTCGGAGATCTAGCTTGGTGTACACACGAGCATCTTTTACTTGGTTGATGAGTTCAGGTATCAGGGGCAAAGGGTACCGATTCTTAATCGTTATCTGATTCAGGGCGCGGTAGTCAATACAGGTCCTGAGGTCTCCTTCCTTCTTAGGTACGAAGAACAAAGCGGAAGAGACTGGAGACTTTGACGGGCGAATGAAGCCATTGGCCAGGTATTGATCCAAGTACTGACGCAAATGCAGGTTCTCAGGTTCAGTAAGAGCATAAATCCTGCTACAAGGTAGTGGCGCATCGGGTACCAAGTCGATTTGGCAATCGTAAGATCGATGGGGAGGCAAAGTGTTAGCCTGCTCTTTCTGAAAAACGTCTTGGAATTCTTGGTATTCGGATGGTAGCTGTACAGGGGTGGCAGTTGCAGAGGCTAGACCCATAACTGGATTCCTTGGATAACAGGTTGGTGCACAATCAGGAAAAGTTATCTTCTTTGCTCGCCAGTCTATTCTTGGATTATGTGTTTCTAACCAAGGGATTCCAAGAAGTACTTGAAATTGTGGGGCCTTGATCACATCAAACACGATTGCTTCCCGGTGTCCATCTTGACCCACCAGTGTGATTTCAACAGTGGAATGCGTTACAGGCCCTGAGGCTATTTCGGTTCCATCAACTGTGGTAATTACATCTTGGGTTACTTTTGGACGGAGAGGAAGCTTAATCCTGGAAGCCAATTCATGGTCTATGTAATTTCCAATAGCTCCACTGTCTATGTATGCTTTTATGGCATGCAACTGCTGAGGCTGTTTTGGATTCACTAGCACCATTGGCATGACAAAATGCGAGGTCAAAGAGTTTGTTTTCAAGCTCGGCAAGCGGACCCCTACGCTTGTCGGGCTAGGTCGTTTCCCGAACCAGGTGTCAATAACTCGTTATCAGTGTCTCCAACCACCTTCTTGGGTGGTTTTACTGGACAACTTTGGAGAAAGTGACCGGAAGTCCCACAATACAGACAAAGTTGCATTTGTCGCCTTCTCTCTCGTTCTTTCTGCGTTAATGGTCCTTTAACACTGCCTATTTGCATCGGTTCGGAAATGTCAGTACTCTTGGAGTTAACGTGGGTCTTGATGGGTACTCTGGTTTCGTACTTGAGCCTATCTGCTTTTCTATTTTGAAGTCTGTGATCAAGTTGAACCACTAAGTCTATGTAGTCTGTGCAGGCCTGGGGTGGATCTACTATCTGAGCTATAACATCTTTAAGCTCTCCGCGCAGGCCTCGATGAAACAAGGTGATCCTTTTATTTTCAGGCCATCCGGTTTCCACAATCAGTCTATTAAAGGTGGCGATATAGGACAAAAGATCCTGATTACCTTGCCGTAAGGATAACAGTTCGTTGTCAAGGGCCTGTCCCTGCGAGTGTCGAGCGAACAATCTTTCCATGCTGGCCTGGAAGCCCTGGAAATCCCGGAGAATGGGATCATCCTGATTTACCAATGGAATAGACCAATCGGCAGCACAGCCACTGAGGTAAGATAGTACAAAGGCTACTTTGGTCTGGTCGTTGGGGAAGGCCCCGGGCCTGCATAAAAAGTGTAAACGGCATTGGTTCATAAAAACGGCATATTTCTTGGGATCCCCCGCAAAACGTTCACGCGGGGCCAAAGGCATGTGTCCAGGTAGATTGATTTGTGCCGGGTTAGTCGAACCCATTGATGTAGAAGTACCCCCGGAATCGGGTAAAGGAGTGTGCCCTGCCTGGCCCTGCAACAACCTTTTGGCCAGATCATCAGTTCTTTCCTTGGATAGGATTAATTCTCTTCTAAGAGCGTTAGTCTCCTGGCGGGCTGAGTGCACTTCTGCCCGTACTTCCCCTAAAAGCTGGGCCAGCTGATCTGTCTCGGAAGTCTCCATAGCGCCCGGGTGGGAAATTGTGGTAAGGCTTCGCGTTCTGTAACGCTCACCTGATTCCCACGGAGGCGCGGCTCTGAAGATGGACTGGAAGGGCCCCTCTATTCTGGCTTCTCTGGCTCGCAAGAATACCCTCCTGTACGTGGAAAGGGAGTATTACCAACTGGCGGAAATAATGTTCAAGCCTCCCACTCCCATCCAACCCTCCACGAAACCTCTTCCACGGTTCCCCGTGAAGCCTCACCTTAGGGTTTGGAATGGTGAGCTCTCCGTCCTGCTTCAGATGCAGGGGCGCGTTGAAACCCAGTTACTTCACTGGATTGAGGGTTGATGGAGTTCAGGTAAGCTTGACTGTTCAGGTAAGGCGCTGTAATAGTTCTGTTCAAAACTTCAAGCTCTTTAATTATGTCCGTTGTCTTATTGCAGCAAGCGCTAATGCTCATGTCCTTTTCCCCTTAGGGGCCGGGGTTCGGATGCCGGAGAAATGGCGCCGACCCGAAGTGAAGCGTGCCGCTTCAGTAAATGGCAGGTAAGTTCCGGATGAGCGCTCAGGTAATGTCTTTACAAACGCTCAACAATGACTTTGTCTTTTTTCCCCATAGGGGCCGGGGTCCGGAGATGCCAGGAAGCGGCAGGACCCGAAATGCAGAGGGAAATATCCAACAGGTAAGTCTTAAAAGGAAACTGAGCTTTCCTTATTCCTTTTCTCCCTCTCACCTTTGTTCTTGTCTTTTTTCCTCTAGGCACCGGAACGTAGCTGAATCCGGAAGATCGCTGCTGAAGATGGAAGCGCCTTGCCAAGGTGAGTGAAATGCAGCGCTGCAGCGATCGAAACGAAATGCTTTAAAAAAGATGTTTTCCTTTTCAGGATCGTCGGTGAAGTGACTCCGGAATGCAGAATTAGCAGGTAAGGGCTTTTCTTCACCTAATCTCTCCTTTCTCCCCTTGCAGGTGTTCCAGGGTGCTGGCAGGCGTGGCTGAAGTCAGGATGCAGGAGCAGACACGGTGAGCGTCCAGCTGCTAGGTGCAGAACAACGCGAAGCACGTGTGGCTGATCGGGTGTGGTTTAAATAGCCTTGGAAGAAGTTCCTGGTATGTATCCTTCCCCGACCACACCCAGGTGGTGAAGTAGTGGTGAAGTAGTCCCACAGGTAAAGTAGTCCCATTCAGGCCTCAAGAGGGCCTGGATGAAGCAGCATGGTCTGCATCAGGTAAGTGTGCACCCAAGCACTTAAACACATATCCTCTCTTATGAGCCTGGCGCCTAAGGCGCCAGGACTGGGGTCCCTATGAGCCTGGCGCCTAAGGCGCCAGGACTGAGTCCAAAGGGCCCCGACTTGGGCCCGCTGGGACTTCCCAGGGGAAAATGATGTCTGCCTCTGGGGTTGCTGGGCCCGGCCTGGCTCCTTAGAGGCAGGCATCATGACACCTGGCCTCTCTGTCACAGTGGCCACTATCTACTGGCCGCCTTGCCAGGTCGCCATCTTGCTCTCTGTGTTAGTTAAGGCTTTCGCCGCTACTTTCTACTTTCTCTCCTCCTCCTGCACCTATGGCTGACTTACACCCTGACACATCCCTCTCTAACTTTCATCTCTCCATCTCTAACACACCGGATGTCCTTGCCCCTGTCATGATGATCCACTTGAAGCCCAAATCCAAGTGCAACTCTTCGAATCTGACCTTGCCACCCTTAAACGTAAATGTAGGGTGGCAGAGAGGAAGTGGAGGGCACCAGGTGCACCCACTGACAAACTGGCCTGTCACCTGCTCCAAATGCAGTACAGACTCTCTGTCCTCTCTATGAAGACAGCCTACATCCCAGCCTGCATCTCTGCAGCATCTAACAATTCGGCCAAACTTTTTTTAAATCTTCAAGGAGCTGGCCAATCCTGCTGCAGTCTCTACCTCTCCTGTTCCCTGCCAGGCCTTATGCACGGCCCTGACTTCTCATTTCACCGATAAAACCCAGGACAACCTGTCCACTCTGGCCATCTCCCAGCTTAATCTGCAAACTGAATATGTTGGTTGCCTTCAAGACCACCAGTCTGTCTTCAGAGCTTCCAGAAGCACAGAAACTGCTCCCCTGAACACCTGTGAAGCCCTGATGTCCAATCTTGACTCTAATATCCCTTATGTCCTCATTCTCCTCGATCTATCCTCTGCAGTTGACATGATCAACTAGGCCATCCTGCTCAAATGCCTCTGTGACAACCTGGATATCACTTATCAGGCCCTGGTTGACTTCCTTTCTCACTGACCTACCCTCTCAGGTCCAACTGGGGTCTTTCCTCTCTTCCATCTCTCTCTCTCTTCTCTAATTGTGGTGTTCCCCAGGGGTCTAACCTCTTGCCCTGGCTGTTCAGCCAATGCCCACTGCATCGCTACGTTTTGCTTTAATTTTCAGTGTTATGCGGATGACACCCAGCTCTCTTTCATGCTCCCCTCAGCCACCTCTCCTCCTTCTCCCATACCAGATGGTCTGGCTGTAATTCAGGAATGGTGTGCCGCCAACAATCTCTGACTTAAAGCCAGTAAGACTGTGATCCTCCGCATTGGGAGACCTGCTCCCTCCTTTCCTCTCTCTCTCTTTCTGGCCGCCCACTCTGGGCCCTCTTCCTGCTCATTCCTGTGACGCTAAGAACCTTGGTGTCATCTTCCACTCCACCCTCACTTTCTCTGCTCACATTTCTGACGTCTCTAAGAAGTCAAACTATCAGCTGCACCTCCTCAGAGGTATTCTTCCGTTTCTCACTTTCCCCCAGAAGCTCACTGTCTCCAGAGCTCTGGTCCTCTCTAGGCTGAATTCTATGCAACAGCCTCTTTCTAAATCTGCCTGCCTCTACTCTTCGACCTTTACAACTTATCCAGAACAGGACTGCAAGACTTGTCCTTGGACTCAAGCCCAGGGATTGTATCTCTCCAGCACTGGAATCTCTTCACTGGCTCCCTGTGGCTGCAAGGATCAAGTTCAAGGCCCTCTGCATCGTCCACAGGGCTTTCTGGGGCTTGGGACCGCTCAACCTCCACCTTTCTCTTCCTAAACCTCTTCCTTCTCGAGCTCTCTGCTCATCCACCTCTAACTCTCTGAGGGTAAGATGCTTCTCCAGGCAGAGAGTTGGGGGCAAATGTCTCTCCTCGGCTGGGGCCTCCCTCTGGAACAGCCTGCCTGCCTCCCTCAAACTTGAAGTAACTCCAGGCCTTCCTTTTCGCTTCCGCTTTCTCTCTTCCTCTCCCCTGCTGATGTACCTGACTGCTCTGCGCACTGGTTACCCTCTGAAGTCGGGCCCAGGATACTGCTTGTCCAGTTGCCCTCGCACTGCCTCTACACTCCCCTTGCACTTAAGGGTCTGTTCCTGCAACCCTGCAGTCGCTTCTCACTGCACTTATGAGCCACCTGCTGGCAGCACTTATTGATTTACCTGCACTTCTCCCTTCACCTCCCCCCTTCCCTGCACTTGCGCGATCAGAATGACACAAGGCCTAGAAAGATCGCTGTTTTGTCCGCCCTTTGTTTCCCCCTCCTTGTCTTGTCGCGCCTAGAAACATTTGTGTACAGGCACGTTATAAATGCCATATATCATATCATACAGGCTTGAGTTTCGCAGCTGTGATATTGGGGTCCACAGACCCGTGGTCCTGAGCGGGGTCTGGTTGGAGTATCCCACTTTCACAATGATCTGTTTGTTGAAAGAGGCCTGTGGTCTTGTAATCTTTTGGGGGGTCTTCTGGCTGTCTCTTACACATCTGCAGGTCCTCACTGTGGCCTTTGTGGGCTCCCCTAGCCTCACAGTGCTCTGTTTTGAGTTTATAGGCCTAGGCCATGGCCATGTATATCTGTATGTAGAATAGTGCTTTGGTGTGTTTGAGAGAGAGAGAGAGAGAGAGAAAGAGAGAAAGAGAGCAGGAGAGGGGGAGAGAAGGAGAGAGAGAGAGAGAGAGAGAGAAAGAGAGAGAGAGAGAGGAGAGAGAGAGTGTGTGTGTGTGTGTGTAGGCACAACATCACTTCGACAGCAGTGTATAACTGTGAGCTGGGAAGAGATCTGTCGAGGGTGTCTGGACCTGTGACCCTTACCGTGATATATTTGGGGTCTCTAGATCTGTGGTCCTTGCAGTGATCTGTTTAGGGTCCCTGTGCCAGTAATCCTACTACTGGTCTGTCTGGGGTGTCCTACTCCCACTGAAAGCTGTTTGGGTTCTGCAGGGCCCCGGCCAACACAGTGCTCTATTTGAGGTCTCTGTGCTCCTGGGCCCTGGAGTGGTCTGTGTGTGGTCTCTGTGGGTCTCTTTGGGGGTACCTGACATCACAGTTGTCTGTTTGAGGTCTTCATGCCTGTGGTCTTGATACTGGTCTGTTTAGGCACTGGGCATCGTGCCCTCACACTACTCTGTTTGGGCTCTCCAAGCCTATGGCACCCGCAGTACTCTATTTGGGGTCTCGAGGCCCGTGGGTCCCAGAATGGTCCCTTTGGGGCTCTATGGATCTGTTGGGGATAACCTCCCATCACAGTTGTCTATTGATCTTGACCTCACACTACTGTTTCCGGTTTCTAGGCCTATGGACCCCACAGTGCTCTCTCTGGGGCCTTCAGGGTGGTCTCTTTGGGGTACAGTGCCATCACAGTTGTCTGTCTGGAGTCTCCAGGTGACCGATCCTGACACTGGTCTGTCTGTTTGGGGTAAGCTGCCCTGACATTGCTGTGTTTGGGGGTTGTTGGGGGTCTCTGGGTGCCCCCACGCGTGCCCGTGAGCCCCTCCACCCACAGACTCAGGCTGGACACGTCTGTGTGCTTCGGGCTCCCCGGTCGCTCTGACGCGGCCGGGAACGCCCCGTTTATTTAAGACGCACGCGGCGACGTGCAACGTCACGTCGCCGCGTGCGCGTCTCCCTCACGGGGCAACGCCACACTCCTCCTTTTTCCAGGAGGAACAACAACAACAGACACTTCCAAAATTACACTGCACACAACATAGCAATTACCAACTCAAAGCCCATGCCCCTTTAATGTCAGCCTCCCGGTTCCCCTTACTCCGGAACACAGTCAATCGGCCCCAGCACATAGTCTCCGAGATAGGCAGGTCTCCCTCGCCCAGCCCTCTGGGGGTACCTCCCGCCTACCTCAGCCGCAGGAGTCCCAGCTGCTCCAGTGCCTCGTTCTGGCGACCCCACGAGTTCCCCCCGGGGGGTATCTTCATCCGGGAGGACAGTCTCATCCGGGTCAGGCGGGAGCTCAGCTCGAGAGTCCCCCAGTTTCTTAAAGAAGCTCACATTCCGAGTGACAGCCGACTTCCCGTCCGAGGCCGTTACCATCGATCCCTTGACTGCCACCACGTCCAGCGGCTCCGGTTCATATGGGAGCGAGAGTTTTCCGTGGGGATGCCGATTCCTGATCAGCACTTCGTCGCCCGGTTCCAGCCGCTGCGGACGAAGACCCCGCCGTATGTTCTCTTGATGTGTCCTTGCCTGTCGCTCCGCTTCCACCCGTTGGTCATCTATTACGCCGGGTTCCTTTTCCTGTACCTCCGGGAGGAGACCTCGGGGGCACCTTCGGAACAGGACTTCAGCCGGGGCCACCCCCGTTGAGGCGTGTGGGGTGGTGCGGTACACTCTCAAGAACTGGTAAAGCGCCCGCTGGAGGGGCTGGCCCTGTCCCTGGGCTATCCGGAATGTTTTGTTCAATGTCCTCATCAGCCTCTCCGCGTCCCCGTTCGCACGGGGCCACAGCGGGGACACCTTCCGGTGCGCCACTCCACAGCTCTCCAGAAATTCTGAGAACCTAGCGCTCTGGAACGGGGACCCATTGTCTGAGCACAGAGTCACTGGAAACCCATGGGTGGCAAAGATTTTCTCCACAGCGCCCACCACGTGCTCAAATGCCACCGACTCGACGAATTCCACCTCAGGGTATCGGGAGTATTCATCCACAATGGCCAGGAAG
The DNA here is from genome assembly GCF_040938575.1 of Ambystoma mexicanum. Taxonomy (NCBI): domain Eukaryota; kingdom Metazoa; phylum Chordata; class Amphibia; order Caudata; family Ambystomatidae; genus Ambystoma; species Ambystoma mexicanum. The sequence continues at coordinate 1,465,107,956 of NC_090931.1, read as the reverse complement.
TGAGTGCCTACGGCCGTGGATCCGAAGTCCGCATGTACGACCTCCCACGGCCGGGTCCCTCGTGGCATTACTTCGATTTCAGGCTCCCGCTGGACTGGGGAGGCCGCCTGGCACCACACACAGGCCGCTACGAAGTCGTCCACTTTTTTTTCTAGCTCGGGAAACCACACCTTCAGCCTCAGTCTCGCCTTCGTCTTGGCGGCCCCTTGGTGTCCCTGATGTGCCAGGTTGATGACTTCATGGATCTTGGAGCCCGGCACCACCAGGCGATCGCCCCGCAGCAGCAGGCCCGACTCCGTGAAGGACAGTTCGTCCTTCACCTTCCAGAGTTGCTCGAGGGTCACTTTAGCTTCTTGAGTGCGCCCTGCCACCAATTCCAGCACGGACTTCCAGGACCCCGACCGCATCGAGCTCCTCAAGATGCGGAAACACTCGTCGTTGGCCGCCGCACTCTCCAGTTCGGGTAGCGGCATTGCGTTGGGGGTGGCACCCTCTACCACCATCCTGACGTGGTCATCGGCTTCCTCAGCACACGAGTCTTGTGCGTGTCCTCCGCCGCCCACCGGGTGCCTGGACAGGTAGTCAGCCGCATTGTTGGTACCTGGCCGGTAGATCAGGGTGACGCTATACTCCAGAAGGGCCAACATCCACCTCTCGATTCTGGCTGGTGGTTTTGAAGATGATCCGGCCATGATCGGAAGCAGCGGCTTGTGGTCCGTTACCACTGTCACGGGTCTCCCCAGCACATAAAGCCGAAAATGCCGACAGCCCCACAAGACAGCCAGGGCCTCGCGTTCGATCTGCGAGTATCTCTGTTCGGTCTCGGAGAGGGCTTTGCTGGCATATGCCACTGGCCTTACCCCCCCATCTCTGCCCACTTGGGTGAGCACAGCACCTAGGCCAAACGGGCTGGCGTCCACCACGATCTCGGACTCCAGGGCGGGGTCAAAAAAAGCCATGGTATCATCTGCTGTCAGGGCGCCTTTGATGTCCTCGAACGCCGACTGTTCCAACGGGCCCCACTGCCAGGTGGTATCCTTTTTCGTCAGGGCCCTCAGAGGCTCCGACCTCGAGGCGAGATTCCTGATGAAGCGCCCACAGTATGTTACCATACCCAGGAAGCTCCGCACATCTGACGCCGACTCAGGGGGGCGCGCGGTCCTGATGTCCTGGACCTTTCTGGGATCCGGAGATACACCGCCCTCCTTGAAGATGAAACCAAAGAACTCAATGGTCGGGCGGAGGAACTCGCATTTGTCCTTGTGGAGAGTGAGCCCCAGCGACTGCAGCCTCTCGAGGGTCTTGGCCAGACGTTTCAGATGTTCAAGTTCCGTCCTGGCAAAGACCAGAATGTCGTCACTAATGTTTAGGACGCCCTCCAGATCTGCGAGAGCGCCTCGGATCAAGTTCTGAAATACCTCGGCTGCTGACGACACTCCGAAACTCAGCCGCTTATATCGGTAGAGCCCCCTGTGGGTAGTGAAGGTTGTAATGTATCGGGACTCTGGGTGGAGGACAACTTGGTGGTATCCAGCTCGTAAGTCCAACTTAGAGAAGAACCGGGCCCCCTGCACTTCAGCAATGATGTCATCGATTGTCGGGGTCAGGTGTCGTTCTCTCCTGATGGCCTTGTTGGGCAGCCTCATGTCCACACAGATCCGGACGGAGTCCGGCTGTTTTGGTTTCCTCGCCACTACGATAGGGGATACCCATGGAGTGGGGCCCTCCACCTTTTCGATTATATCCAGGTTCACCAGGTTGTCTAGTTCCCTGTCCACCTGGTCCCTTAGATGAAACGGGATCCGCCTGTGTTTCAGAGCCACGGGCTGCACCGACTCATCAATGTGGAGCCTCACGGGGTCACCCTTCATTCTCCCAATCCCTTTAAAGATGTCCGCATACTTGTCCAGCAGATCGTTGATGTCCTCTAAGTAGACTGAGTACGCGAAGCTCACTATGCCAAGGGCCTCCGCTGCCGCACAACTCAACAGGGTATTGCTGCTCACCGGAGTCACGTAGAAGCGGGCCTTGATCTCCGATCCGTCATGCTCCACCTTGGCGACAAACGCACCGTCCAGCGGCAGGGGCTCCCGCCCGCCAAATGCAAAAATGCGGGCTCTCGGCGTCGCAAGCCTCGGGGGTGGGTTGAGCGCGGCATAATGTCCTCTCGCCATTACGTTGACTGAGGCCCCCGTGTCGGCCAGCACCGGGACCGGCGAGCAGTTCACCTCCACGACGCATCTCGGCTGTCTCCTGCTCCTCCCCTTGAGGACTTCCATGCTGGAGACGAAGAAGATATTCTCCTCATCCTCTTCCTCCGCTTCTTCCGCCGGCGTCTCCTCTCCCGCCTGTTCCACTTGAGCTACATTGGGCGGGCGGTTTTGGCGAGGGGTCCACAGACGGGGTTGTCCCCTCGGAATCAGTACAGGCAGGGTCGCCCTGCACACCCTCGAAAAGTGGTCGGGCACCCCACAGCGTCCGCAGATCTTTCCTATTGCCATGCACTCAGACGAGTGGGGGAGGTCATAGCCGCACTTCTGGCATGACTCCACTGGCTTACCAGCTCTGTCTCTGGGAGCCCCACCGGGCCTTCGCACCCCTCTGCCTCCTCGCCAGACAGCGCACACCTCTTCCGGCCTCGCTGCGCGGGATCCGGCCTCCATCTTGTTGGCACGGGCCTCCGCCACCTCATGGCACCGCCCGAGCTCCAGGATTCTGGGCAGGGTGAGTCCGGGCTCTCTCAGGACCTGTCGCCTCAGCTTGCCAGACGAACATGCCTGGATTAGCATTGTCCTCATCATGTCCTCCTCATCCCCCCACGCACACCCTTGGGATAGGCGGCGCAGGCGGCCATAGAAGGTGTCGAGCGTTTCATCCTCCTTTTGTCTGGCCGAGAGCATGACGAACCTCTCATAGTCCACGTTGGCAAGGGGGACAAAATGCGCGAGGAGGGCGGCTTTGGCTTGGTCATACGAGTTGTCCACCGGAGTTAACGACTCAAATATCTCTTGTACAGCTGCACCGGCCGAATACAGCATCGTAGCCACCTTGCTGTCATTGTCCGTGACCTGGGCGGCCCGAAAGTACATGTCCAGCCGTCCAATCCATCTTCTCCATCGGGGGCCCATGCTGGACGGAGGACCCGTAACGTCAAACTCCGGAATGGGCTGCAAGGCCGCTTGCGCCCTGGCTTGGGCCATGGCCAGGGGTGGTGGTGGTTGGTTCGGGGGAAGAGCGGCACCAACCGTGGGTGTAGGCAGCCCAGGCGTCGCAGGATGTGGGGTTGGCTGTGGGGGATTCTGTTGAAACAAATCTGCCAGGCTTTCGTCCTGCGAATCCTCCGAAGCTGTGGCAGTCGCACCCTCCAGGGCGCCGAAATCACTCATGGGCCCAAGCGCACAGGCACCCTCATACTAGCCCTGAGGGCCGCAACTTGTACCATTCCCCACACTGCCACCACCCTCGTGATGATGAAAGGGTTGAAGAGGCTACCTTGAGGCGTCTCGTTCCAACGTGGATCTCAGGAGCGGGCAAACCATCACCCACGTGATGATGAAGGGGTTGAAGAAGGTCCTTGAACCAAATGTTGCAAAAATTGAGCTTCAAAACGGAGTGGGCTGAGAAGGCCCAGCCACCTCAGTCCATCTTCCAGCTACCACACGACGTTACAGGCTGAAAATTGGCCAAAACATCAAAATTCAGGCATGGGCCTGCGGGTTAGGCTGCCCGCAGTCAGCAAATCCAAAAATTGGGCTTGGATGGCCTTCCGACTCCAAACCGGAGCTTTCGGAAGTTTCTCCGCCACGTGCGCAAGATGGCCGCCAGCCGCGTGTATGGTCCGCGGCCACAGCGTGAGATGAAACATCCGCGGATGTTTCGTCGTTGAAGAAAAAATTATCTGGGATCGCTCTCACCGCCGGGCCCGGGCATCCAACACTCGTCGCCACTGTTGGGGGTCTCTGGGTGCCCCCACGCGTGCCCGTGAGCCCCTCCACCCACAGACTCAGGCTGGACACGTCTGTGTGCTTCGGGCTCCCCGGTCGCTCTGACGCGGCCGGGAACGCCCCGTTTATTTAAGACGCACGCGGCGACGTGCAACGTCACGTCGCCGCGTGCGCGTCTCCCTCACGGGGCAACGCCACAGGGGTTTCCATGACCCTGGGGGGAGTATGTTTGCATGCTCTGTGGGTCTCTGTGCCCCCCCCACCCCCTGTCTGTTTGGTGTCTCCGATCCTAACACCAGTCTGTGTTGTTTGGGGTATCCTGCCCTCACACTGCTTTGTTTGGGGGTTTCCATGACCTTGGGGGAGTATGTTTGCAGGCTCTGTGTGTCTCTTGGCGGTCCCTCCACAGCCCCCCCCCCCGTCTGTTTCGTGTCTCCGATCCTGACACCGGTCTGTTGTTTGGGGTATCCTTCTGCCCAGACATTGCTGTGTTTGGGGGTTTCCATGACCCTGGGGGAGTATGTTTGCAGGCTCTGTGGGTCTTGGCGGTCCCTCCCCAGCCCCCTCCACCCCCCACGTCTGTTTCGTGTCTCCGATCCTGACACCGGTCTGTCTGTTTGGGACATCCTGCCCTCACACTGCTTTGTTTGTGGGGGGTCCATGACCCTGGGGGTATGTTTGCAGCCTCTGTGGGACACTTTGCGACACCCCCCCCCCCCCGGCGCCCCGCCCACCGTCGCGGTTGTCTGTTTGGAGCCGTCTCTGCGCCTCTGGTAACTAACAACACGAGGGCTGCAGGTATAAGAAGGGGGTCGGGAGCAGGCAGGCAGGGAGCCAACCTTCGTCCTCCGAGTCATAGCTGTCGGATCGACGAGTTCAGGACCTCCAACATGGTGAGTATTGCGCGTTCTGCACAAGCCTGCTTACTCTAGTAGCGCCCACTTCCTGCGCTGCATCGGTTGCGCCTGCCCTTGTCTTTACTTGTGAGCACCTACCTGTACCTGCCAGTACCTCCGGCTCCAGCCTTGTGTACATGCCTCTACGGATTGCACAGACCAGGCTGCATCGGGTGGTACCTGCTGTTTGCATGGAGCTTGTGCATTCATGCCTGCCTGCACACGCCGGTCTAATGTAACTTTCTGTGTGTACCTGTAACTGCCTGTCTCTGCTTTCCGCCACCTGTAGATCTTTCCCACCGCTGCCTGTTGTACCAGTCCTTCTGTTCTCCTCTTTCTCTACCTACGCCCGCCTACCTGCTTGCATCTGCAGAGCCTCCCCTCTACCTGCACCTCCCTGTGTCTGCCTGTCTCCCCTGCTGCCTGCTAAATCTGCCTGTCTCAATGTAGCTCTTCCGCTCTGCCTGTATGTCTCCCACTGCTGCCTCAGAGACGTTTTTATGGGAGGGCAAAAGGGGCATTTGCCCCGGCCCCCAACTTGGAGGCGACCCCACAAGGCTGCCTGATCTAAATAAGTAAGATTCCATTTGTCAGCAGACTTAAAAAGCACGTCAGGATATTTGATGGCGTGTTGGTTGTTCTGCCTTGATCAATTCAACATGTAATACTGTCTGTGTTCACTGCGGTATACATAGTCAGTGTGCTCACTACTGCGCAACTCTTGTAGCATTCCTTCCTTCCTGTGGGAATTATGTTGGTCATGTGCAATAGCCAAATGTCTAATGCATATTGCTTGTGCAGAAGTTAGCTCAGTGTGTTAAGCACTCATTGCAGAGGCATGTGTTTATATGCAAGATCAGAGTTGCACATTCCAGCAAGGCTAGCTGGGCCTCTCTTATGACTGAAGTTTATACGCTGTCTGCATATCTATTTGGCTTTGCAGCACAAAAGGTGCTATTATGCGCAATGTACCTGCACCAGATAGGGGTAGCTATACAAACTAACATGTCATCGTATGATGAAGGTCTAGAAATTGGCTTGTTCTGATGGGGTGTTGTAAAACGTAGGCAATCACCCCCAATGATGAGCATAAACTGTTAGTCCAAGACGTGAATAAGTATCCAAATTCAAGACTGTGGAACCAAAGCTTATTCTTATATCCTGGATTTGCCAGAAGACGGTGCAGTGATCCTGGTCAAATAATCTAATATGTCTTACATCACTATGCTGTCTTCTGTGAGGTTTACCTTCTCGCATGCTGGTTGCATCATTTAGCCCATTAGTGGATATTTCTTCTTATGGAGGCCATTTGAGTGGAAGGTGTGGTAGACAGACCAGAGCAGACCATACGGTGCAGGCCTCGGGCAACCATATTTTAAGGTCTGCTCATTTGACACAAAAAACGGTTTGCTTTTTTGTAAAAGTCAAAGGTTCTTCTGTACGTTAATAAATGACAATTTCACAAGCCAGTGTTTTGGAAGTATTTAAAGCTTTAAAATACAAAAGATAACCCCAGATTAAATCTGTTAAATCACATTGATTGGTATGCTGGTACTTGTGTACTTCCCTTGATGATGGAGAGAATGAAGCTATAACCATTCCCATTTTGCATTACACCCTTCTATAACATTTTGTTTTAAACAATTATCATGTTTTGTAATGTGATTTGTGTACTTTCCAAGCCAGTTTTATAAAATGAGATTATTTTAGTTCATGGTAAGAACTGGAAAAGAAAGTTCCTAAATGCAGAAATTGCAGAGTTGGCACACATCCCAGGTTAACCCCTTAACCAATGTGTGATCCTGTGCATCTCTTTTAACCTTGTATGGCCTAACCTCTGAAAATTGCCAGTCCCGAAATCTTTCAAAATTCTCAGCCCTTCAGAGTGATATCCTTCTCAGGGTATGATCTTCAAAAAAGCCCCACTCATGGTTTCACAGGCTACAGTGCTGCTTCCACTATAATAGTGAGCATTGATATATTGCACACCACAGGCATTTGTTCCATTGTTCTCTAATGTCAACACTATTTGTAAACCATGTCCCACTTCTAATCTCAGTCTGTCTGAATACAGACACCTTCCTGGTGTCTTCTAATTTGCATCCACTATCCATGCTCTGCTATGTGTAGCTTTCTCCTTCCTTACAATTGGTCTCCTGTATCCATGCTTGAGCACGTTTGCGTTCTTTTATTTTTTTTTATTTTTTAAATAGTTGTTTTGGTCGTGAGCATAATTCACAACCTTTCAACTTGTAAGAAAAGAACAATTACATAAAATCACATTTACAAATTACCTAAAATCAGATAAAACATTGTATGAGTTATTGAACAATAAACACAGTGGTTTACAACACAGATTAATGCGTATGTAACAAGGTCATTATTTTCTTGGTACTGCATACATTGAGATTTTCAACTGCTGCAAATAATTGACAACTGCATATCGTACAGCCTTTCTATTAGTATGAAAAATTAAGTCCCAAAGCTCTTTTGGAGTCAAGATGAGTTGATCCTTAAATAGAGGCTTAAAATGGACACTCCTTACTGATGCTAAATTATCACATTCTGAAAACAGGTGCATGAGAGTTTCTGGTTGATTTTTACAAAACCGGCAGGGCTGAGGGATATCAGCATTATTCCGTTTGTTCATCACTTCATTGGTCAGCCACAGATTTAGTCTGAATCTCATAAAGCCATTTCTATGGTTGGAGCTGGGGGACCTCACCATGTAATCAGCCACTGTGTTATAACGCTTTAATTCAAATGGAGAAGCCTCAAAATGTTTATAGTTGGAACATGCAGAGCGTGTATAGATCCAGTCACCTTCCCAGATTTTTGTTCTGGCTTTGTTTGGATTTTCCATGAGCAATGTTGGATTAATCTGCGCTTTTGCTAAAATTAAATTGATTTTTTGGCGCCATGTTTTTGGAAAAACGTCCATAGAGTTCAATAAATATATGGAAATGGTATTGATTATGCCTGTTGTAGCTTTGTTCATGAGACATTTGCGATACAAGGCACACAGGCGCCATTTGTAGGCTGCGTACAGAGAAATTAGGCCCAGCTCATATCTCAATGTTGGTAGTGGTTGTGAGGTGGGTAAGTTCAAAACTTGCCTCCAAAACCGCCCTTCCCTCATGGCCCAGTAGGAGTATGACATGATAAACCGGGTTTCTGCACCATAGAGGATGACCGGCACCACTTTCAATTTGAAATATGTAAGAATCGGAAGTAAGGAAAATTTACAATATCTTGCCTTGATGATCCGGGCTTGTGAGATACACGTTTGTAGTTTCTGAAGTCCTTGTTGATTATAGTGATCAGCAGCACACAGGTTGGACACAGTTGTACCCAAATACACATAGAAATTAGTGCTGGTAATCTTACAATTTTGGAGAGGCCAGTATAAATGGGCACTACTTTGTTTCTTGGTGCCAAATTGAATGACCTTTGTCTTTTCAACATTAATTGTTATGCCATTTATTTTTGTGTACTCGTCCAGCGCACCTAGGAGATGTCGCAACCCTTTTGGGGTATGTGATAATAGTACCATGTCATCGGCATATAGTAACCATTGTATCTGGACACCCATGATCCTCGGAGAGTCGGAGATCAGTGTTGTAAAGCTGCGATAGATATCAGAAAGAAAAAAATTGAACAAGGCTGAAGCTAATAAACAGCCTTGTTTTAGACCTCTGGCGGTTGGTATTGGGGGGGTTAATAAACCATCATTAGTGAGTCTAATCTGGATTGAGGTATTAGTATGTAATTGAATTATCCATTTTAAAATTTGCCATGGACAGTTAGCATTAACCAATTTCTTATAGAGCCGTTCTCTTGGAACGGCATCAAATGCCATTTGGAAATCAATAAAAGCAAGGTACAAGGGCTGTTTTTGTTGGTATGCTTTCTGAATAAGGCTTGATAAGGTAATAATATTTATGCCAGTGCCTACCCCTTGTAAAAAGCCTGTTTGGAAAGGATCTCTCAAGTTATTATCTTGTAACCAGATGTTAAATTGTTTTAAGATCAGCCGGGCAAATAATTTACCCGGACAGTCCAGGAGCGCTATAGGCCTGTAGGATCTGGGGTTCTCACGATTGCCTTTTTTATATATCGGGAGAATAATGGATTTCCTCCTCGTTTCAGGGATAACGCCACCCTTCAGCACCTGATTAAAGATCCGATAGAGAATCTTCGCCCATTCATCTACATGGCTTTTTAACATCATATTGTGCAACCCATCTGGACCTGTTGCCCGAGATGAGCTCAGTTTCTTGATGCAAAGTTTTATGTCGTCAATGTCAAATGTAAATGTTCCAGAGGCAGTAAACGAATGAAGATTTAAATATATGTCAGGAAAGGGTGAAAGATAGAGTTTGTGAAAATACAGCTGCCATGCTTCAGAAGAAATCGAGTTTACCTGGGCTGTAAATTTGGGAGTCTCAGATGTTTTGTTGAGAAGGGCCCATATGCCAGCTGTAGATTTCAGGATAAGTTGTTTAAGTATAGCTTTTCCATTTAATTCGTAGACCTTGGCTCTCCTTAATCTGAGCCATTTTTTATAGTTTTGCTTGACTGATCTTATTTCTTCGGCCAAATCAGTTTTCTCTGATTTCCGCAGTTGCCGAATTTCTTGTCTTAGCTCAGATTTACGATGGGCTATTTCTGAGTCATAGGCATGGGTATGCTGGTGCTCAGTTATCCCACTACCAGTGACTACTCGAGTGAACATCTGCATGGCATTTGTATAGTCACAAACCAGTAGATCTTCTCTCTGGTACATAGTCTCTAGATTCGAATCTAATATTCTCAACTTCTCTGTATTCCAAGATAATCTATTTCGCCCATTATTTACAACTACATCAGTTACATTTGAGTTCCGCCATTGTGTCGGTTGAATATAATCAATTTGCAGTGACAATTTTAATTTGTGGTGATCACTTACACTTGTGTGAATAACCTCCAATTTTTGTACAGAGTTAAAGGCTTTTGCATTAATATAGATGTAATCGATTATTGCATGTTGATCTCCTCTTTGCCAGGTGGTCTATGCGGGACAGTCACCTGTCACATTACCATTTAACATCTGAAAATTGCGCTCACTCATAATCAAAGACCATTTCAGTTCATCTCTTGTTGGGGCGATATTCCCTTCTGGGATGAGATGCAAGTTGAGGTCGCCCAATATCAAAATACACGATAGATCACTCTCTAGGGCCAAAGCATCCAATATATCCACAAATTGCTTAAAGAAATCATCTGCATTCAGAGTATTGCTGCACCAATAGATATTAACAATGGCTATTTTTTTACAGAAATTGGATAGTATCGCCACTTGAAATGATAAAGAAGGAGATTTCCGAATGATTGATTTCAGACCACAACTTTTTTTAACTGCTATGATAAGTCCACCTTTGGGTCTGCCAAGGACACCTTTTTCGGCTGGTGTAAACAGAATATTATGTGAGTCCCAAATCGGTGGTAGAACAAGCCAGGTTTCCTGGAGGGCAACTACATCCATATCAATCAAACCTCCCACTGTTGTAAAGTTGAGGTGATTGTGCCCTCTTGTATTCCAGGAGATCAACTTGAGGACTTTGGCACTTACACCTAGTTATGTGGACTTTGTCTGGTCCGGTGGGCTTTGATGAGAAGTAATGTTATAAGCTGAGGTGAAGATGCGTGAGCTATGTCCCTGCGGTGTAGCCGAACCATGTGCTACTTCTTGGGTAAGATTAAACCCCAAGTCGAATAACATCATTCTGGCTTGCCACAAAGTCTCAGCTACTAATGATGATCGAATGTACAGGCGTGCAATAGATAGATCCATATGGTTTATAAATTCTATTTGCTCGATATCCAGTGATGAAATAGCTGATAAAGCTGGTATCTCTGTACATATGTTCAAAATACTGGACCGATTTAAATCATAGGATTTATATGGAGCCTCGCGACATTTAATTATGAAGCGATGGGGCAGTCTAATTTGTTTTGTCTTGGTCTGTGCAGGTCTTTCTTTTGCCTGTATTGGCAACCTTACTGGAGATCGTGTCCTTCTATCTTGATGAGTGATAGAAGGCATAGGTAAGGGGAACCCTTGATCCGATGCTTTGTGTGAGTTAGGTTCTTTTGGGTGGTACATAAGGGCTTCAATAGATGCTTTAATCTCTTCTCGTATCTCGTGTCGCGATAGTAGGGCTTGATTAGAGGGAGGGTTAGGGGTAGGGACTTGAGATGGATGCGCACACTTCAGCTGTATATTAGTATTGGAGTTTCGCATCATATAGGCCTCAACTGAAGCTTTAATTTCACCCTGTAGATTTTTTATCAAACAATCATCTTTTACGGGAGGAGCAGTGACCATTGTGTTCTGTGTGGTGAGATCATGTAATTGTGGTACTTGTGAAATAGCCGATTGTACATCTTGGATTTTGGCTTGACTGGCTGTTGTCGTTATTTGTGAGGGTTCCGGCTGTGCCTGTCTACCTATCTGTGAGAGATTATTTGGTAATAATTTCATGTATGAATCAATAGATTTCTGTATCTGTGTTTGGATAGCTACTAAAATGGGAGCAGTTTGAACAATGGAGGTTTGATTCAATGACTCCACCAGGGCGGGTACTGTGACCATTGGGGACGTTGAGGAGGGTGGTTCTGGACTTTTTAACTGAGAAACTCGCTGTTCATTGCTGGAATCGACCATTTGCACTAAATCATCTAGTGGTTTGTGTGCCACTGTCGCTACAGTCGTTGGAACTGCTCCCAGCATCTGGGAATCAGATTCCGGTGTAGATATGAGCACCGAATCCGATAATGAATCTACACAATTTTTCCTTTTTTTCCCCACTATTGGTTTTGGAACCGATGGCTTGTTTTTGGCTAAGTGCACTTTCCTCTTTTTGTTTGGTCGTGAATTGCTGGTTTTGACAGAGGTTGTGCTGAAAACCTCAAACATATTTTTTGAGATTGGAATGTCATAGATCTGTGTTTCCTTTGTGTTGGAGACAGCAGCCGGCACAGACGCAGCCATAAAAGTGGCTGGGTCTCGCACGGTGACGGTTACTGGGACCTCAGAGTTCTTAGGGGTAACGTCGATGTGAATAGATTTAGCTTCTGAGATATCCGATTGTTCTAATGCCGGTTTTTCTGATGCCGGTTTTTGCACTATGCCGGCAGATACAGAGTGATCATTGTCACGCGTTTGCGTGTGGACTGTATATGATTGTTTAGAAATCCATGAGTCCTGAGTTTGAGAAGATGTATTATTTTGAGTGATGCGTTTAGAATGTAGTCGCAACAAATGTTCTAAACAGACTGTCTGATTAGAGATTTTAAAGTCCAGCCCTTCATATAATTTTGCCAAGGTCAATAAAGCAGTGTTCATGGCTGTTAGTGTGTTATTCAGGGCAGGGGCCTCCGGGAATGAGTATCTCTCCCTGTGTGCAGGGTTCAGGAAGAAGTCGGAGACACGAGCCCCCTGTTCAAAGCGTGGCTGTCTCGGAGTGGGAGCTATAAAGGAGACTACTTCTTCGACCGATTCGGGTGAGGGAGTCAATGCCATTATAGGGGAGACCATTGGTTCTATTGCCGGGGCGTCCTTGTGGGATGGAACAGGTGACAAGATTTCATCATTTGTACTAGAAAGGCTATGAGTATCTTGTTCTAATTGAATTAGGTCACCAGTATTTGAACAAATGTATAGGGCTTCTTCAGAGCACTTATCAGTACGGTTGGAAAGGTTCATGAATTCAATATCATCTTCCTCTATTTCGCCAATCATGGTCAGGTGGATATACGCTTGTCTTAGATTTTGTTGGGCCAGAACGGAGCTTAAAACAGGTTGTGGTACAGTGTCCCCAGGAGAGAGGGCTACAACAGGTCGTAGGTCTCCGGCCGAACAAGCCGCTATTAGAGTGCTATCAGTGGGGGCACCGTGCAGACTGATTTCTCGAGATGAGATTTCAATAGGTGCAGTGATTATGGGATCAGATGGTTGAGCTGCCGTACATGAGATGTCAATAGGTACCGTGTGTATGAGATCCGTGATTATGGGATCAGATGGCTGAGCTGCCGTGCATGAGCCTGTGGGAGCCGATTGGGCCGTGGTAAATGGATTATTAATTTTTGCCTCATCCTCGCTTGTTATCACTTCCCTCGGGCATAATCGAGCGTTAGCTGAAACTGAGTGTGAGCGCTGAGTAATCATGCGCCCCACTTTTGGTAACAGACTCGTAAGTCGAGGTTGATGCAAGGCTTTTCTCATGGTAGCGTCCCGAGTTGATTCACCCAGTTTTTCTCTAATCGCTATGGTGGGCGGCATGCTAGTAGTTAGAGTGTATGCAGACATTAGAATTTAGCAAAATACGTCAAGTTTCACAATTAAATTTAAATAGTAAATAAGATTTCAATTTAGGTTCAAAACTAGAATATAATTTTGAAAAATAAAATAAAATAAATAATTTTTATAAGTACCTAAAACCACGACGACCCGGCGACCCCCGAACAGCAAACAGTACTTGTAGTACTTGCCGGGTGCGCGCGCGGGTGCGCAGTGACGTGGGGTCTTAAAGATTTACAACAAGACGTGCTTGTTGGGAGGTGGAGCCAAAGTGCAGGAAAGATCTTGATTAAAGAAAAAAAGAAAAGAAAAGAAACAAATAATAATTAATGAAATATAACAGGGAAGGACTGTCGTGCATTTAAGCACTGCTAGACACAACGTGCGTGTAAGTCACTGGACACAACGTGCACAACGTGCACAAAAGCAGTCACCTTTGTTGGTTTTCCCAGGTCCAGGCAAGCTGGTGTTGCACTTTAAGACGTCCTCCAGTGGTTGTTTTAAACTGCCAGCACTGAGACTCCAGTAAACGCAAGTCCGTGAGAAAAGGCTCCGTGGATATTTTTATATCGCTCTGTTTCCAGGGTCATAAAAGCGTTCTGTGAGGCAGCTAATGTTAGTCTGTCTATTCTGGGTTACATGTACCTTTTACATACAGCCCTGCATTAATACTACAGGCTGTATTACTTCCTGAATGCTATTGATAATAAGTCTCCTGTACCTATACTAGAACAGAAGTAACCACTTTGTAGACTGCTAATGTTGGCCTTCAAATGCTACTTGTTTATCATTCTGATTAGAGTAAGAATGAAGTGGGTAAAGGGACTTAAAGGGAGTAAACATGCTTACTTTTACATGCTGCGAGTCAGCATATCAACTTATAGGTTGTGATCATGACGAGAGGTGCAGAGGGGAAGGCTGCGACCATATATTCTAAATCACTTAATTCCTTTGGTTTGTTGGAGGGGGCCCCAAAGATGTCCGTGCCCAGGGCCCCAAAAGTGCTGAAGATGGCCATGTGCTGCCTGGCTGTATCTGCCTGTCATTCTGTAGATCTTCCAGTCCACCTGTGCCCCCCAGTCTCCATTGCTCTCTGGCGGCTGTACATGCCTGTCATTCTATGGACTTCAAAGTCTACCTGTACCTCTCTGTGTCTGCCTGTGCCCGTCTGTCTGTCTTTATGTAACTCTTCCACTCTGCCTGTATGCCTTCTACTGCTGCCTGGCTATGTACTTGTCTCTAATTCTGTAGAACTGCAGTCTACCTGCACCTCTATATTTCTGCCTGTCTCCCCTGCAGCCTGGCTGTACTTGTCTCTAATTCTGTAGAACTTCAGTCTACCTGCACCTCTATATGTCTGCCTGTCTCCCCTGTAGCCTAGCTGTACTTGCCCGGCAGTCTATAAATCTCCCACTGTGCTCCATATTTCAGTGTCTGCCTGTCTCCCCTGCTGCCTGGCTGTACTTGCCTGGCAGTCTGTAGAACGTCCAGTCTACCTGCACCTCTATGTGTCTGCCCGTCTCCCCTGCTGCCTGGCTGTACTTGCCTCTCATTCTGTAGAACTTCCAGTCTACCTGCACCTCTATATGTCTGCCTGTCTCCCCTGTAGCCTAGCTGTACTTGCCCGGCAGTCTATAAATCTCCCACTGTGCTCCATATTTCAGTGTCTGCCTGTCTCCCCTGCTGCCTGGCTGTTTCTGCCCGTCTTGATGCAGCTCTTACGCTCTGCATGCACCTCGATGGCCTGTATGCCTTCTACTGCTGACTAAATGTACTTGCCTGCCCCAGGCATTTTCTGGTTACCCCCAAGCATAAGAATCTCGCCCCA
The DNA here is from genome assembly GCF_040938575.1 of Ambystoma mexicanum. Lineage (NCBI taxonomy): Eukaryota > Metazoa > Chordata > Amphibia > Caudata > Ambystomatidae > Ambystoma > Ambystoma mexicanum. Next base: position 1,465,092,947 of record NC_090931.1, on the reverse strand, counting down.
GGACTCTCCGGGCTCCCTACAAAGTTCGCTCAACGAGTTCATATGTGGAGGGAGCAGTTTATAACCATGCTAAAGAGATTATTAAAAGGTAGCTTTAGGCGCGTAATACAGTTGTCTTTTTACTCAGTTCACAGCAGTCAGGGGTCAAGTCCTAAAAAAAGGGGGGGACTCATTAGCATACCAATTGAATGTGGCGTCAACAGTAATTAGCATATCAAGGTGCCCTCTGAAAAAGTGTGGGGGGACTCCGTCCACCCGCGGATACCCTCGCCTTGAGCCTGGAGTAGTGTTGCTCAGAATGGTTGCAAGCACTCGGCAGATGGGTGACTGAGACACAGAGGGATTTGCCCAGAATCACACAGTGTGGCTAATAAGGAAATCCAGGGTTAGAATCGAGAAGTTGCTTCATAGTCTGCAATTTAAGAACCGGACCACATCTGTAGCATGAAACCACACTCCGAGGAAGCTAGATCTTCTACACACGACACACTCTCCACCCCACCACATCTCCACCAGACCAAATCTGATAGACCACATCTCCTCCACAGACCACCAGTTCCCTCTTTCACCCCACATCTCCTACACTAGACCACATCTCCACTAGACCCCATGTCCACTATAGACCACCATAGAGCACCGTTCTCCTCTCCAGATCCCATTTCCTCCACAAACCACTGGTTTCCTCTACCAGAACACATCTCCTCCGCAGACCACACGACTCCTCCTTCAGACCACATCTCCTCCACTAGACCACATCTCCACTAGACCTCATCTATTCCACAGACCATCATTCTCCTCTCTGGACCCCATCTCCTCTACCAGACCCCATCTCATCCACAGACCACCAGCCTCCTCCAACAGGAAGCATCTCCGAGGGTTTACCTCATCTCCAACAGACTCCATCACCTCCACTGTCACCAGTATTCTCCATTGCCACGCCCCCGATCCAATCCAAGACACCACCTCTGCAGACCCCTTCTCATCATGTAGAACTGCTGTGGGCGAACTGAACTTCTGGTGTGTTTTTGTTTCATTTTCTCTGCCCCCAGGCCAGCTGATGTGTTTCTATCTTGGACAAAATACAGCCCTTCCCACTGAGAGCATAGACACTGAGAGGGAAGTATACGGCAGCAGGTAGAAGAGATCTGCGCATGTGCGTGTCTGCTTTCTCTGCCTGTGTGCTGCCCTGCCGCAGTCAGCCAGAGTGACTGACAGGCCTTAACGCAAAGGCAAAGAGCAAGCAGGGCTAATCACAGAGGTTGGAGAGCTCAGCTGTGACCGAGGCAGTGGGGGAGGGGGTCTGGGAGGGCACGCGCCTTAGAGTCTGCATGAATAGCTCAGCTTTTCATGGGAATGATGAAACAGGTTAATGCAGAGTGCTGAGGTGGGGCAGCCCGAGCTTTAATTTCCGGGGCACTTCCGTGTGCTCCTGGCAGCTGCTGCTCTTGCTTGGATGAGAGGCTTTCATTCTGTTTCGCTCGGGGAACCCCGCCTGTGCTGCAGACTAAGTGCCTCGGGCCAGCCTCCTGACTGACCACACACACTGTCCCTCCCCCCTCACAAATGATCGACGCTGAAATTGAGTAACTCCGGGGACTTAGCAGTGTGTTTGCTTGGGGAGGTCAGGGCATGGGGGCGGTGGCTATTTTGAACTTCCATGCACGCTTAAATTCTGGGTCTTTGGGGCAAGTTGTGAGGTTGAAGGTTGAGTGATGCAGCAGGGACGACTCTCCCCTAATGGCAGGGCATTTCCACCAACCTAAGAGGGTGGGCACCCAACCTTGCCATGCCTGTGTTGGGATATCGAATTCCAAGGGGCACCTCTAAGTGATAACACTGGTACGCTGCTTTGAACCCATCTGCTACAGGAAGCCTGTTAGACACCAAATTGGGTGTGTGTGTCTATGTGTGTGCGTGTGTTCAGGACTATGTAATGTGCCTTTCCTAGTGTGAGCTATTTGTGTAAATAAACCTAGCTCTGCAGACTGTATAGGGCTGAGAGAGAGGGAAAGGAGGAACAAGATTAAACCATGATGGGTGATGGGTTAAGGAGTGATGAGAAAGTCTGAGGAAAGAGAGCTCTGTTAAGGAGAAGGGCTAAGGAGCGCGAGTGTGGTTAAGTGAGGGCGACGTTTTATGAATGTGAGGTTGGTTGTGGAGTGAGAAGAAAGGATAAGGAGCTACAGGAGTTAAAGAGTGAAGAGAAAGGCTAAGAAGTGAGAGTGTATTAAAGGAGTCAGGAGAAAGGCTAAGGAGCGAGAGGGTTTTTAAGAAGTGAGAAGAAAGGCTAAGCAGATTGAGAGATTAAAGAGTGAGGGGGAAAGTCTAAGGTGCAAAAGGAAGGTTAAAGAGTGAGAAAAAATGCTTAGGAGTGAGACGAGGGAGATTACGGTGTAGGCGAATGGCTCATAGCTCCCTGATATGTTACCCTAAGTCCTCTCTGTAGACATATGTTCTTCCTTTTCCTGCAGCCTGTTCTCTAACAAACCCTTCCTTTCTCCTCCACAGCGTGAGTGTATTTCAGTCCACATTGGCCAGGCCGGAGTCCAGATTGGCAATGCCTGCTGGGAGCTGTATTGTCTGGAACATGGCATCCAGCCGGACGGGCAGATGCCCAGTGACAAGACCATTGGGGGCGGTGACGACTCCTTCAACACCTTCTTCAGTGAGACCGGGGCCGGGAAGCACGTGCCCAGGGTTGTCTTTGTGGATCTGGAGCCCACAGTGATTGGTGAGTAACAGAATTTCGTGATTCTTAGCACGTACTAGAGCATATGGTGTATTAACTGTCCAGATCTAAAACCCAGACTTATTGGTAAGCAGAATCATCTGGTTTCATTGGCGCATCTCAGGAAGCCACCAAAAGTCTGTTTTTTTACATCAACGTGGACAATCCAGTCTTCTGCTGGTCCTCAATGATCCATTGTCCTTGTAGATAGAAGGCCTTGAAGACCCATTGAGTGTACCCCTGACCTTCACTGTGTTTATGGTACAAACACAGACTCGGGGGGCTACAAACACTTCTTAAAGCTTTTATAGTTCTTCTTTCATGGCCGTGAAAAAGAGAAGGTCTTAAAGTGATGTGTACTCACCTCTTCCGCACATGCCCTTGTCCATCAGTTGGCCAGAGTATGTGTCCTGTTCGCCCCTTGTTCCGTAAGCTGTCCAGCCCAGATTCCGTAGCCCTGACCGATTCAACACAGGCAGGATGAAGTAGGATTTTGCATTTGCTTACGGAGGGACTGAGGTACTTGCTATCCTTTTGCTCATTCGAGTCTAGGTGATGTCACAAGCTGAGGGAGATTCTGTACCTCAAGGATAAGAAGAATTCTGAGAAGGCTGTACAATGAACCCTTTCTGTTTTCAAATGTTTTTTCGCAGATGAGGTCCGCACAGGTACCTACCGTCAACTCTTCCACCCAGAACAGCTCATCACGGGCAAGGAAGATGCTGCCAACAACTACGCCCGCGGACACTACACCATTGGCAAGGAGATCATCGACCTGGTGCTGGATCGGATCCGGAAGCTGGTAGGCACTCTTCTGGTTGTTTTATACACCAACCTTGCTGCCTTTTGGGTAGATAGGATCTGCCTTTCTCTTCTGGTGATCCAAGGAGAATCCAGGGCGTCAACTGGGCAAAAACATTGTCCATCCACACGCCTGCTAAAAAAGACTGGTGGCACCCCTGGGAAAGTGGAACGGGTGCCATCGCCCTCACCAAAGAGAGAATGATTTGGCTGTGAGAGCATCAAGCACCCATAAAAGAAGGCTGGGGGAGGCAGGAGGAGCATGATTGGGGCAAAGACAGTACAAAACATCTAACAGCAGGACTCACACAAAGGGAGAGTGGGTGGGAGCAGGAGCAGCGTTGGCGGGTTCATGTCCCACAGGAATATCACGGTTACATACATTGTGCCCTGGTATCTACAGACAATTTGGGCTGATGTCTACATTTGTCACGGGCCAATTACAGTAAGTGTTGGTGGCTATGCTGAGTCAACGTGAATTCTCTCTGCAATCAGGGTGGGCTGCCATCTGTTGGCAGCGTGGGCTGGTGTCGACAGTCAAGTTGGTAAAGTGTTGCCTACAATCCGTCTTCTAGCAGTCAGCTGGACCTTTCTTTAGCATTCAGGCCGGCAGTCAACACTCAGGTGCAATGATCACGTGGGCAGGCAACCATTTTGTGCAATTTGTTCGAAGCCAGACAGCCATTGTGTGCAATATTAAATCAACTGGAGAGCCATGTTGTGCACTCTTAAAACAGTCATATCCTCCTCGTTGTCAACCTCTGCCCTTCAGGGTTAGGAGATTGCTCAGTCTGTGGCTCTCTGTCTGTCCTCTTCAGTTAAGGGTACACACACACATGGCCATCTCTGCAGCTCCATCTAGGCATATATTTTGGGACCTCAGTTCCATAAGCGCCCATACAGAGTGCCCTTTTTCTATTCTTGTATATGATGGGCCAAAACACAACGTAGTCTTCAGAAAAGAGTGTCAAAACACTGGAGAACAGGAAGGGTTAACATACGAGGAATTAATCAATATCTTCTTCAAAATAAGAGGCTGAGAGGAGACATGAATTTTTAATGCGGAGTAATCAACCAGAAACACGAGGAGGCCTGCATGTGTTATGTAGCAAATACTCATACTAGAAGGAGCGGTTTTAAAATAGAAGAATACACATTGTGGTTAGTTGCAAGGCCTCCTTCCGAGGCATCTGAGCAGATGCTGATGCCAGTTCATTGGGCACTTCTCGCTGCTGCGAGACGTTAAAAAAATCTCGCCACAGTAGGGCATTAGTGCAGCAGTGCTTCCTGTGCCACAGCAGGGGTTGCGCTTGATGAACTGGGGGTCCTGGCGTATTCGTGTAGGGATAAGGTGTGAGCACGATGATCCAGGGGGTTCTGGGGCATTAGTGTAGAGCTGGGGGTTGGGCACGATGAATCTGGGAGTCCTGGTGCATTAGTGTAGGGATGGGGTTGAGCATGATGATCCAGGGGGTTCTGTGGGTAGGGATTAAAAGAGTAGGGAAGGGGGTTGGGTGCGATGATCCAGGGGGTTCTAGGGCATTGGTGTAGGGATCGGTGTTGGGCACGATGATCCAGGAGATTTCGGGGCATTAGTGTAGGGATAGGAATGGGTGTGATGATCCAGGAGATTCTGGGGAATTAGTGTAGGGATGGGGTTGGGTGCGATGATCCAGGGGTTTCTGGGGTATTAGTGTAGAGATGGGGTTGAGCATGTGGGTAGGGATTCAGGGGGTAGAAGTGGTTGTTGAGCCTGATGATCCTTTGGGCTCTAGGGCATTAGTTTATGGATGGGCGTTGGGCACAAATACTCTACTGTCCCTCCTGAGTGACACCATTCCCTGGGAGACGGTGGTGGGCCGCCCATCTAAGGAAAAGGGGACAGCAAGAGACTCTAACCCTGTCTACTCTAGGCACTTATTTTGAGAAAAGACGCCAACTGTGATAGATTTCCCAACTAGTAATATGTTAAAAAACAGAATCAAGATGAGTCCTGTAACTTTATTCTCATCTTTGTACTGTAGTTAAAAGATGGCCACCGGGGTCCAAAAACGCGAGGTGAACATTCCAGACACCTTCTGGGTATCTCGCTCACAGGGAGACAGTGATTTTCTGAGCACCTTTAGAATTCAAAGGATTCTTTCTTATATGTGTTACTGACAAGGAAGGATGTTTAACAGAATCGAGGAACCCACTAGGCCCCTGTATTGTGTCTTTAGTCCAGGGTGTTCTGTGGCATTAGGGTAGGGGTGGAGGTTGTGTGCGATGATCCAAATAGCTGCAGTACCTTAGTACACCAATGCTTCCTACACCATAACATGGGTCTGACACGATGATCCAGGGAGTCCTTGTACTTTAATGCAGTGATGGGGAGTGGAGGGGTTGCACATGGAAGACCCAGAGTGTTCTAGTACATTTCTATATGGTTTTTGGGTTGCATACACTTGTTTAGGGGTGCTACTACCTTACAACAGGGAAGGTTCCTTACCCACAGCAGGCATTGGGCATGATCTAGTTTCACACACATGGATCCTCAACCATACCACAGGTTGTAAACCAAAATCCATGGGGGTTTTAGGTAATTTGTGCAGTACTGATGGCTGAAAACAATGATCTGTGGGGGTTCCAATTACAGTGATGGGTGTTAGATGGGGGTTTTGAAATAATGTTCTAAGGGGTCCTAGTAGATTAGTGAGGGGACAGGGAAGATCCACGAGGATCCTAGTACATCAGTACAGTGATGGGTGAGGCATGCAGCAGGTGGTTGGACACCACGCTCTGGTGTTTCCTAGTACATCACTACACCGGTGGTTACTGAATGCCGCCAGGTGTTGGACACAATGTTCTGAGGGGGTCTTAGTACATAAGTATGGGGATGGTGGTGGCAAGTAGCAGGAAGTTCGACACAATGCATTGAGGGATCTCAGTACAATGGTCTCTTTTCACTTGCTTCCTTTTTATGGTTTCCTGGCATTGGCTTGGATAATAACTCTGTCTAAAACTACTGTGCTGCGCCTTTGTGTTCTTGCCCTGATATTAACTGCCAACTCTCACTCACTTCCACAGGCTGACCAGTGCACTGGCCTCCAGGGTTTCCTCATCTTCCACAGCTTTGGTGGAGGCACCGGCTCAGGCTTCACCTCCCTGCTGATGGAGCGCCTCTCTGTTGACTATGGAAAGAAATCAAAGCTTGAGTTTGCCATCTACCCAGCGCCACAGATCTCCACCGCTGTTGTTGAACCCTACAATGCTATCCTGACCACCCACACCACGCTGGAGCACTCTGACTGCGCCTTCATGGTGGACAATGAAGCCATCTATGACGTCTGCCGCAGGAACCTGGACATTGAGCGCCCAACCTACACCAACCTCAACCGTTTGATAGGCCAGATTGTGTCCTCCATCACAGCCTCCCTCCGGTTTGATGGTGCCCTGAATGTAGATCTCACAGAATTTCAGACCAACTTGGTGCCCTACCCTCGTATCCACTTCCCCCTGGCCACATATGCCCCAGTAATCTCTGCGGAGAAGGCCTACCATGAGCAGCTCTCCGTCTCGGAGATCACCAACGCCTGCTTTGAGCCAGCCAACCAGATGGTGAAATGTGACCCGCGCCACGGTAAATACATGGCTTGCTGCCTCTTGTACCGTGGTGATGTAGTGCCCAAGGACGTCAATGCTGCTATTGCAACAATCAAGACCAAGCGTACCATCCAGTTTGTGGACTGGTGCCCAACTGGTTTCAAAGTTGGCATCAACTACCAGCCTCCCACCGTAGTCCCTGGTGGTGACCTGGCCAAGGTGCAGCGCGCAGTCTGCATGTTGAGTAACACCACCGCCATTGCTGAGGCCTGGGCACGCCTGGATCACAAGTTTGACCTGATGTATGCCAAGCGTGCCTTTGTCCACTGGTACGTGGGTGAGGGGATGGAGGAAGGAGAGTTCTCTGAAGCCCGGGAGGACATGGCAGCTCTTGAGAAGGATTATGAAGAAGTGGGAACTGACAGCGTGGAAGGAGAGGGGGAAGAGGAAGGAGAAGAGTACTAAGACTGTTTATAATATGTTCTTCTTGCACTGATATGTTTAATAAACATCAAAGCTCTATTTTCAACAAAATATTTAATAAGTCATTTATATGTTTAGTGTTGAGTTTTTGTTTGAAATGAAATATGTAATTTGTGTGCTCAAGTCTGCTAAAAGTATTTTCTCTGGTCTCTTAAATTTGAATGTTGGGCCGCTCACTCTCTTGATCTCGAGGGGCCTTGCTGATCAGTAGACTGAGAAGAGAAGTCTGTTTCCTAGCAGAACGGTGCTTTGTTCACCCCAGGGAAAGGTCACAAATTTAGACCTCATGTCAATCTCCGATTCTTCAATGCTATTGCCAGGGGCCAATGGGGAAATCCATCTCTGTGATGTTTGATCGCATGCGTGTTCGTATGGGATTTTTATCGTGGAAACATAGTTGGAGAGTAACAGAGGTATGTACAATCAATGGGGAGTAAACATTGGTTGATCCAGACAGGGAGTGGGAGGGCAGAGAGGTGGTCTGGGGGAGATGAGATCAGCCAAAAGGGCAAAGTTATTCTCCAGAAAGTGGAGCCTTCAAATCAATTCTATAGTCTACGAAGGAGGGAGGGAGCCGTCCTGATAGTTGCCAAAACATTGCTCCGGAGTCTGGCTGTACAGCTGGAGAAAGTTTCTTCTTTTCTCCTTGCATTTCTGATTTCCAACCTGTCGTTAACTTGGCTTGTTGTTCTGCGCTGGCCTCCAGAGACGGCGAGTCTTGAAGCTGGGTGCCCTGGCTGTCATGAAGGTGGTGCTTGAGTGTGATGTGATCACGTTTCTTTAGTTATTTGATGAAACAGCTGAAGAATGCTGGAAACCTCTCAGTGGGGTCTGGGTGGCATCTGGGTCTCCTGTGAGGGGCACACTGGCACCACCCAGGTGCAGAGGACAAGGGTTGGATGGTGGTTCTGAAATCTAACAGCGCGATGAAGGACTTGATTTTATGCAGAAGAGCCAACTGGTACCAAGCTGTTTGGGTTTTTCAGGTAATGTGAGTCCTGAAAAGAGGTCAAAGTTGCTGGTGAACAGAATACAAGTGATGTTTGCCCTGGAGTTAGACAGTGAATCCATCAAGGCCAAGTTTTGTATTTGGTTATGTTTCGTGTCAATCGAGAACAGGGTGAATTCTGTTTTTTTCTTGTATATACGGTTCATTAATTATAACCTTAATAAATCACAGATAAGTCAAACAATACATTTATAGTTAGATTCATCATAAAAACAGCTTCAAGATCCTCTAAGAGTTATAAACACACATATTAACAAAGATTTCAGTGAAATTAAAGCCCAAAGTCTTAATGCCCCAAAAACGAGAGGAGAATCCTCACAGTTCATAAAGCTTGTCCACAAGTCTTCTTCCTTAACGTTACCCCTTTGGGTTAATCTAAAATTAAGTGAACATTCCAAATGAAGGTTGTCAAACATAAGGCCTTGTGGGGTACATTTAAGGAGGCCTAAAGCAGAACCCCCCTCTACAACAACAAAAACTGCATTGGAATAATGCCACAAAATGGCTGTACATTTCTTTCCCTGGCACAGGTGTGGCGAGCACTGTACATCAGAATGCCACCCAAAGAATGGCTCTGCACTGTCTTACTTTCAAATTAAATCAGCAGAAAATGGCCTACATGCAGAACGGAACCACATTTGCTGTTCTGTTTGCTGAATACTAAAGCTGGACACATGACATCCAAGACGGCTTTGCAATTATCCTGGATTTCATTTTAAAACACCACAAAGTGTCCACTTCATGGAAACACACGCCTGCGTGTGTATTTCATCAGATTGTCAAGAAATGAGGCAATACATTTAAAAAACAGCATTGTTTTGCTTTTGAATCACTGGAAAAGCAAAGAATTCAGTTTTTCTTTCAACACAGCATTTGTTTTCTTTTTCTGTGAACCACTGCGCTCAAAGTGCAGTAAAATGAAAGAAACAATGTGGCGTTTCTTTCTCCCATGTCAATATCAAGGAAATCCTGTGCAGCCTCCTTTTGTGTCCATAAATCAACCGTATGTGTAAAAGCCTCAGAAGATTAAGTGAAATGAAACTGTGTTCTGCAGAAACCGCAATTGTAAACTGGAAATGAAAAGAAATGAACACGTGTGAATCTGCTATTCGTAAAATCAGGAAAATGCAATTTGAAAGTTAAATGTCAGATGACAGCTTTTGCTGGGCGGGGGGTTTTGCTATATAAATGTATATTATATTTATCCCCAAGACTTGGTTTCCTTTAAAAAAAAAGAACTCAGAAACCAGCAGGAGTGGTTTTGGCCCTGGCACAGACTTCAAAGATGCCCTGCCTCCCATGATAAAAATTGCATCTAAAAGGGAACCAGCCCACCAGGGCACAAGAAAAGGATAAGAGTGTGAAAAGTCACTGCCTTACCAGACTGGCCGTCATCCCTGCAGTAAGGAACAAAGGAACCCAGGAGGAATGATGCATGACAGAGAGGTGCGATTTCCTCCAACATCCACTCTGAAGAGCAACTGTAAGAACTTCAAAGGGGCATCATAAAAGTCTGTTGTGCTAGCCAAGCCTGGCAGAGACAGTTGGCTGTGGGGGTTTGTAGGACCGCCCACACATGGGACAAATTCATTGCATTGACTTTAAAGAACTTCTGTATATTATGACATTTCTCCCAGTCTCCTGAATAAGCAGTAATTTTATATTATGCCAGTATTTCATGTGAATTTTAGACACACAGAAAGAAATTAAGTACATGTTTTTGGTATTTGGTGAACTGAAATGGCATGAAAAACGCATTTCAGGGTGAATTATAAATGGCAAAATTATTAAGCTAAGTGGAAATATGCAAAACGATGTTGGGAATATGTGTACTCATTGTCAGAATTGTAAGTATTATGCTTTTCATGAAAATGATAAAATTGTGCCAAAGGACGTTGCAACCTCGCACATAGTCGGCGATCAGACTGTTCAATTACCTATGACTTATGGAATCTGTACATCTGCTTATTATGATGGTGACTAGTATAAAATTGAAGTTTTGCTCCATAAGACAATTATGGCAAAAATAAGCTTTGTGAGACAAAGGGAAGTCATAAATGCAAACACACACATGGTGTCATTTCCCCTTCACCAATCAGCCCAGGGGAGGAGGGAGCCCTGGTAGGCTGCTCTATCCCAGGCGAGGGGTAAGTCCATAGTACTCCCCCCCCCGATTGTAAACCAATGATGTCAGTTTGGCTATATAAAGGAGAGACAGAGAAACACAGGGGACTGCCTTGCTTCCTGATTTGCCTGCTGACTGAAAAGCCACTGAAACCCAGACCTCAAGATCCAGGAGAGCAGAGATACATCCATCTATCCAGAGCCAGGCACATACACCAGAATCCAGGGAGAAAGGAGGGGAGGCAGCTGATCCCATTCATGAGAGCCCATTGACCAGATCCCTTGCCCAGCTGTCCAGCTCCCATCTAGTTGTCCACAGTGACCAGACCTTGCCTAGCTATCCAACACCAAATCCAGGAGAGCCCAGCTGTCCCAGTGACCAGATCCAGTGGCCCCGCTGTTCAGAGACTTCACTGGCTGTCCAGTAATCCTATATTTAAGCTTACCTTGTAAGTATCACATCACCCAGTCCCAGACTTCATATCCCGTTCTTTGACCCTTGCATCCCATTGAAAATCCCATTCTAAGTACCGAATATCTAATTTCATTCATTCACCTTTTCCTTAGTAGATCTGTATTAGCCTGTGTATGTTAGCATATTCCTTTGAGAAATCTTTCAGCAGTCTGCATAAGTCCCTACCATTGTTTTGAAGTAAACCAATTAATTTTGCATTGAAAATTCACCCTCATTATTGTTGCCATTCAAAACCAACAATTTTGTCGAGTGTTTTTACTAACTATAGCCATAAAAATATAGCCTCAGTAGAACTAGTCATTGTACCTCAAAAAACGAATTTGTCTGTGTAGTGTGCGTTCCTACCAATTTCGATTTGCATTCATCCCATAGAAAAACCCAAACTCTCATCCCATAAAGACTAATCCCTCTCCATCAGAATCCTTTCTGTTATGTGACTTTGTTTCATATCCTAAAAAACGATTTTCGATTTTGACAGTTCATCCCTTCCCGTGGCTGCCTGTCATCCCAAGTCCTGTGTAAAAACGAATTGCTATTTTACTGCGTGTGTTTTCTTTTGCATTGTTTTTCTTCCCAAAATCGATATTCTTTCCTGTGTTCACATTGCTGTGGTACCCTGCTCAGTAGTCTGTAAGCTTCCTTGTCTTTTCAATGCAGTCACACCTATTTCTGTCCTAGCTATCCCACCGTAATTGTAAACGGATGTACAATTAACAAGTAAAATCAGACTATGCCATTTTGCTCCTAAATAAGGTTTTAATTTTCGTTTCTGGTCTCCCATCTGGGGCTTGTGGGATGAATTCAAAATCTGATTTTTCCCTCTTCATTTTAACTCCTTGCCACTGCCTTCCATTCATAAAGAATTTAGTTTGCTGAAGTTTGGGGGTGAGCGTTTCAGGGGGAGTGCATAACCTGAGTGCTATCTGTTATTTTAAAGACTATTTTGCTTTTGTTTGCTATTAAAGATTTCTGTATATTAGTCTAGGAGTGTGCATTAACTGTATTGTGGGGATATTTGCATGTGTATTGCCACACTGGTGGATGCTACCCAAATTGTTTGATTTGCTTGATTTTTCACTGAATCCTAAAATAAATTAATATTTTATTGTTACACACCGGCCTGGTTCATCGTCCTTTGCGATACGGGGGGTTCGTTAAGGTGGGTGTGAGACAGGTTGGGGGCCTTCTCAAAGAATGAACCTGAAGTAGATTAAAGATAAAAAAGCATTTTTATTGTGCGCCATATTAATTGTCAGTGGAAACAGTCCCTGGCTGGAGTGTGCCATGTCATAAAATGCGCTACACAATGGGGGCTTGTGCCGTGATTGAGGCTAGAGTGTCCACCTGTGACAGCTTAACACAGCAGGTGGTTAGAAAAAGGTGTTACAGTGTAAAGGTGCCATCCCAAAACGTATACCTTAGGTATCAGGCCTGTGTCTCAAATAAAGTAAAATTAACAGTAAACTAACTAAGAGCAGGGTACAGATTTGTCCTTACATAGATAATCAAATAAAGGAAGAACACTCTTCATAATGAGCACCGAGGAGCTTAACATAGCTAGGCACCACCTTCGGTCCAAACTATTCATAGAGGGGAATGGGCAGAGCAGAAGCAGGAGGCCTGGCTAGCTAGGATGATACAACAGGTCACCTCCATAAACATGGATGGATGTGTGGCAGGAGAGTGGCCTGTTACATCAAGCCCTGACTGAGTTTTATGTGACTCAGACCATCAAAGAGGAGCAGATTAAGATGGTCCAACTCACTTCCTCAATATACCTCCACATAATAGTTGTGGAAGAAAAATACCAAGAAAGTATAACCTCTGGGAAAAATCAGTCTGACCTTTTAAATCAAACCCAGAGTGAATTAAAAAAGGTACAGGTGAAAATGCGAGAAAGCCTCTGAGGTAGAATTAGGAAACCTCATTAAGCAGCTCAAGGAGGAGGTTGCAATACAGCAACATACCGATTCAGAACAGGAGGCCCAATTAGCTACCTTAAAAGAGGAGTGCCAAGAAGGGGTTGACTAAAATTGAACCAACAGGTAACATGCAACAGAATCTGCTTAGAGGACGTAGAGACTCTTCAAAAGAAGATTAAGCAATTGGAGGAAGAGAATAATAAATGAATCATTAAAGAAGTCCATTCCCAAACAGAATGTGACCAGGAACGCCAGAAGTCAGGCGCTATAAAACAACAGAGGGATGAATTGACTGAATAGATTGGTACCCTGTATCAGGAAAAAGATGCCCTATGTAAGGAGGTGTACAAATTAAAAACAGACCTACAGAAAAGAGAGTCAGACGTTCAGAAACTGACTGACCTAAAAACTGAGTATGCAAATTTAATGGGGCACGTGGGACGAATAGAAGGTGATCTTGAAGAGACCACCCAGGCCAAAAATGTGCAGAGACAGGAGATTCATCTCCTGCAACAAAAATGGTCTGAGTGTTCCCAGGCAATGCAAGAGGCACAGAAAAGAAATGAGGCCCTCTGTGATGAGAACTGGGGACTCCAGAGCCAGGCAGCAGCACAAGGGAAGGTCATAGAGGTAAGTCAAGCCCTGATGGCAGAGCACAAGGCTCAGTCCTTTGCCTACCGTCAGGAGATAGGGGCTGAAAAGGAGAAACTAGAGGTTAGGAGAAGAGTGTGCTTGGTTAAATCAAAACTTGAGGGACCCCAAACAGTTAGAGGGTGGCAGGACAACCCCTGATCACAGTGTGATGCCCTCTGTACCAAGGGCCTCAAACCCATCTACCTACCACCTTGTCTACGCAAGGCACTGCAAACTTCATGTCCACCAGTTCACAAGAACCGGGAACCATGAGGCAGCCAGACTCAATTAGGCCCTGCATTATGGAGCCAGCAGGCCACCGACTGTCAGAGATTGACAGACGGGCATCCCTGTTCAGGTTCAAAAATGTAATGGCTGATGGATCTGACCAGGAAGACTCCTGTGAGGAGAAAATCTGGGAGCTAGACTTGCAGAAACATTATCTACAAAGAAACCACTTGATACGCTTTGCAGAGAAAAAGGAGCTTGAGTTAAGGCCTCAAAGGAGTATTCTGAAAATCTCCACTCATTTAGGGAAGTGGAGGGAGTTCTCCATCAACCCTGGAAGCAGGGAGGAGTCGGAAGACTACTCCCCCGTGCAAATGAGGGAGTCCAATGGGAGTGACCCAGAGAGCCCAAAGTACAACAGGGGAGAAGAGACTAGGCCCCATCATTCAGAGAGAGACTCCCAAGCTCAAAGATTTAGGGAGCGCCAAGAGGATACCGAGGGGACCGCAAATAGCAGCAGCTCTGAGAATGAATGGACTCAGGTACAGGGAAAAAGAAGGCTGCCAAGCAAAAGAGAACTCTGGTGAAACACCGCATTAGGCAGATAATGGCTATTAGAAGTTTTATGACCTTGTACCATAAAAATGCCAAATATTCAGTCCGGTAGCATCTGGAGTTATACGACCAGATGATGACATCTATTAACATTAAAAATGATCAGAATTCCATAGAATTTGCAAAATGGACGTTCTCTCCTGAGTCTTCGTCATTCGTGGAGAGGGTTGGAGCCCTGCTCACCCATGACTGCAGGAGCAGTCCTCCTCACTGCATCGTGCCCAGCGTGTCCAGCCTGACCAACGGTACGTCCTGCAAGCCCCCGCTACAATAACACTGTGTGTGTTACCCTTGGATGCCAGTATATGCCAGTATATCATATGCCTGGCAATTTCTGGAATCAGCTGTTGTTCACCGTTCTTAGCACAGTGTGCATCGCCTAACCTGAAAATGGCCGGTGCGATGCGGGATGAAACCGAGGCTCTCCTCGGTTTCTAAGCAACAGCGTTGCTTTAATTGTTTGACCCGCCTCCGGTAGGCGGAAGCCGGCCTCGTGGAAGAAGGCCTAAGGAAAAAGGCCAACTTCCTGTTTGACGTCTGTATGCCGTTGTGAGCCACTAATTTCAGTGATTTAAGGTACTTCTGATTTTCCACCGATCCTGCTCTATGTTGCCGTCTCTCGAGCCGCCCGCTGCTGTCTCCCACAGCCCAATCTAGCCTTGCATTATTCCACGGCTTGCCATATACCAGAAACACTTAGAATCTCCTCTTCCACCGCCGCTTTGGAACATTACCCCTCGACGGTTAGAGCACTTTCACTAGTGACTGTTCCAAACTTACGTATACTGTTTGCTGTACTATGAAAACAGCACCATCTAAGACACAGGAAAGTCATTTGCACGATACTCACATGCCCGTCCCAATCAAGACTGGGCCAGACGTGCTTAACATATATGCAATGCCCTGTCCCTTGCCTTTTATGTTGTACTAGCCCTACGACCCGTTGTTTCTAGACAATCTCTGTGCTACGATGACTTCATACCTAATGTACTGTCGATGCCCTTGCTTTTCTTATCGAATACATTATGACACATGTACTGTGTATTGTAGATATGCAACATCACAATAAGGTTCACATCGCTTCAACGTTTGCTTAGCATTAGCCACTGTATTCATTGTATTGCCTAGCCTTGATCAGTCTACTAGATGGTATACATTGCACTAAACCCTGCTCAGCACCAGACTTCTGGGCTGGCATCGGTTTTACTCCATAATTGTCCTGTTTAGCCCTCGGCTAACATGCCTGGAATTTCTGAATGATTGTTCTATCTTGAGTATTAGACCTCGCTTCTAGGCCCATTACTGCTAATTTTGGTAGTCCTATGCTCTGCTGCTGGGCACTGCGTCACATTCTAAGGATCAGCCATTGTTCCTTACTACTAGACTGCATTGTATGCTAGCTGAGCCGCAGCACTACATGGTCGTATGCACTGGCATTTTGTTTACCATTACCAGACTTCCACTGCTCACCTTGTCTACCGCTCATAGGCTTAGGGTCTACCACTAAGCAGGCCTGACACTGCATTACTGTTGCCACACCATATGCAATAGGCCATTTCGATAGCCTTGCACACTTCACTAACGATTGAGTTACTACTTGTACTCTGCTCATCATCATTAGACTTACTGTTGCATCTTGGAATGTGCCCTGTACCCAACATACTATACTACAATTTATGAGGACCCACCCTGGTTACCCAGCACCAACTAGTACTCAAACTCACCAAGCTCAGTATCCCACTTGATTATACTGGTCACCTGTCTACCCACAGCACACTATGTACAGTGCACATAAAACCTTAGGACTACTCCCTATACTGTGTCTTATCATTATACTCACATGCTACATATCAGGCACTTGTCTTATCATTATACTCACATGCTACATATCAGGCACTAAACATAACTGGCTCTGCGCAACACACCCTCCCACTATGGATCCTGCAATTAATACGACCAATATTTGAATAACCCACCTTTATGGATCAAACAATTCACTACCAAACCAACACCTAACCAACCTTGCCCCACTAACTAAAGGAACCTAAGACTAGGCTCCACACTCACTCTGAGACCACCACACATTTCCACTCCATATACATTTAAACCTTGCCTTTACTCAAGCAATCCCACTCCTACTGTCACACATAAAAAACCTGTGACTCTTAACAATACTATGCACAAGGCTAAAGACACCCTGATCAAATGTGACCTAATCAATGCTAGTTCTATCCCAGCACATGCGCTAGACATGGTTGATTTCATTGAAACTGAAGCCTTGGTTTCCTAGCTGTTACGGAAACATGGCTACATGCAGCATCTGGCCCCTCACTATCTCTAGCAGTACCAGAGAATTACGCCATCATCAGATGCGACAGAGACGCCCCCCTCTCCAAAGGTGGAGACGTAGCCTTTATCTTTAAAAGATCTCTTAATCTTAGACAAATCCCAAACACAATTTGACTCTGCTGAGCTATTATCAGTCAAACTGAAAATATCTCCTAATCAAATAGCCACAATGCACCTCATCTACAGGCCACCGGGCCCAATCAGCACTTTTGCTAAAGATAGATCAGCCCTCATCACAGCTAATACCAAGCCTAACTCCTAAATCATTTTACTTGGCGACCTCAATCTAGGCTATCAAGACCCTAAGGACTTGGCAGCTCAAGACTTCGCCAATTCACTAGCAAACTCAGGATTCACCCAACACATCTATGAACCGACCCACAGCAAAGGAAGAACCTTGGATTGGCTCGTCGATTTGATTTGCTCCATCAAACCTGTATCTATCACACCACGTACCTGGTCTAATCATCATAAAATAACTTTCACCATCAAATCCAATCCTCTCAGTCTCAAATCTAATCCTGCACCTCCCATCCACACCAGAAATAAAAAGGAAATTTCCAAGGATAAACTTCTCCCCCTAATCCTTCCTCTTCTCAACAAAGCCTCCATGACCTACTGTGACCCTACAGCCTTAGTAGACTCCTACAACCAAACCATACTGAAGGCACTAAATGCTATAGCCCCTCTCAAACTAAGGAAATCTAAACCTCGCGCCCAATTGACCTCATGGTTTACCCCTCAACTAAGAGATTTACATAAAGCCAAGAGAAACGCAGAGGCACACTGGAAAGGCCACCCTACAGAAACGAACAAAAATATCCTAAATACGGCATCAACTGTATACAAAGATGCTATATTCCCAGCTAAAAAAGATATATACAATAAGCGCATTTCCCAAGCCGAATCTAACACCAAAGAGCTCTTCAAGAACCTCAAAGAACTTGAATCTCCAATCGCCCCGATCGGCAATTGTATTACTGACACCACATGGTGTACTAACATCCAAAAAGCGCTCTTAGAGAAAATGTCCACTTTACAAACTAAAATCAACACCAAAAATGCAGCCTTCCGACAGACTACCTCTACAACCCCTTCACCAACAAACCCCACCACTCATGTACACACGATCAAACCTTTTGACGTCTCCCCACTTTCCACCTGGGAAGTGGAAAACATTATCAGAAAGATTAAACCATCCAACTGCCAAAGCGATGCATGTCCGGCCCCAATCATTAATGAGACTGCACGCAAACCAGCTCCCTTTATTACTTCATTCATTAATGCTTCCTTTAAATCAGGGTCAGTCCCTGACAACCTTAAAGACGCCTCGGTCATTCCTCTAATCAAAAAACCTACACTTGACCCTAACAACCCTGCCAACTACAGACCCATCACAACTGTGCCCTTCCTACTGAAAATTCTAGACCGCACAGCATATCTCCAAATACAGGTCTATCTAGAAGCGAATAATCTCCTGGGTCTACGCCAATCGGGTTTCCGACCTAGACACAGAACAGAAACTGCCCTAATCGATTTAAAAACATAAATCGAGGATTTAAAAGATAAGGGCAAACTGGCACTACTACTCCTGCTTGACTTATCAGCAGCTTTTGATTTGGTGGAACCATCAAATCCTCTGCCACCACCTCAAAACTGCTGCTCATTTCTCAAACGAAGCCACCTCATGGATTAAATCCTTCTTGGCCAACAGAACCATGAGGGTCTTCTCACCCAATGCGTCTGCAGAACCATCACCTGTACTATGTGGGGTACCGCAAGGGTCTTCCGTTTCCTCCGCCCTCTACAACGTATTTACTAAGCCACTCTTTGATATTCTTGACTATATGGGTGTCACCTTCACAAATTATGCGGATGATACCCAGATACTCATCCCTATCTCTGAAAGGGGCCCCTAGGGGACCCTGACGTCTATGGAAACAAGGTGAGTCACCACACACGATAGAGACGCCAGACACGAGGTTGTATTCCCAAAGCTAGGGTTTTATTGCAAAGCAAAAGTCTCAGTTGGCCAACTCGGTCTCAACGCCCCGCGACGTGTATCTCTAGACCTTGTGGGACACAAGAGAGCAAATTACGTACATCAGTTACATATATACAAAATGCATATCAAACAATCAGCTATGTCATGGTTAACACCCCTCTTCATTGGGTTTCTTTGAACTTGGTGTGACGATGGACATCTCCGGCCACTATGACACCTTCAAACATCTATTCTAGTAACAATTTGCAATTTGTGAGTGCGTAAGCATCTTTCGGTTATTGAATAGAACATGGCGATTCTGTTCTTGGAAGCGAGCTACATACAGAGGGGGTTACATTCCGGACCTTGCTATCTATCAGGTGCTATTCGCGTCCTGTGAGCCGACATGGTCTTAGCGGGCTCAGAAAAGTGTGGCCGTTAGAAAAGTATAATTCAAGCCTTTAGCAGTATTATTCTAACATATTCTACCATATAACCCGACTGGCTGGCAGCTGTGAAATGATTAAATGCCCTGCGGCTCTGCTTCAAGGCTACATTAAGGAGGGAGCCGGGCATTCTTCCTGGCGCTGCCTACGTTTGTGTTTCAGTGAAACTCTTGTTATCCTCTCGGCCCTGTGGCCTTGTCCTTTTCATATACAGACAGCATTGTTCCTCAGTCGAGCAGTGTAAGCGAAAAATATACTGCGAAGCAATAGCAACAGAAAGCAATGAGCAATAGTTAGAAAACAAAATGGCGATTCTTGTTACATCAAAATGGCTGTTCATTAGAACACTCGAAAACCTATATTCTGTCATATCGTGCATGAGACGGTTGGCCCACGGCCACCAAAATACGTTTGCGGTCTCGAATTAGATTTCTAGACTGACATCTCAGGTGACCATGTATCTGACTCAATCGCGCTCAACAAGGTCTATGCGATTATTCAGGCCTGGATGGCCCACCATGGGCTTTGTTTAAACGACGAAAAAACAGAACTACTTATTCTAGGCTCTCGCTTTAGACTGAACAAATTAGACCCAACCTTGAAGGCATTCAGTATTGATGGGAACACCATTAATGTGTCCAATGATACCAAAACCCTGGGTATCTATCTTGATTCCATCTTATCCTTCAATAGACAAACTAATGCTGTGGCCTCATCAGCTGCTTATACTTGCAAACTTATAACAGCATGCAGACCCTTCCTTTCGTTTTCAACCACTAACTGCATTACCCTCGCTAGAACCCTTATAATGTCTAAGATTGACTATTGTAATGCTCTTTATCTTGGTACTAGCCTCAGGAAGATCAATAAACTACAGGTAACTCAAAACAACTCCATTAGGGCTGCCCTTAACATCCCCGGGAAATCACATATATCTGACACCAGACGCAACCTGCGCTGGCTACCTGTTGACCAAAGAATAGCACTGAAAACACTTACCTTGACTCATAAGTGCCAAGCTAACTGCGCACCAGAATACCTATCAAACCGCTTCCTGGCTCACACCTCTACATGACCTTTGAGATCTACCCAAATCCACTTGCTGCGCATACCCAGATTTAAATTACAAAAAGCAGGCGGGGCCAGCTTCCCAGTCTTGGCAGCCAAGTTATGGAACACCTTGCCTACCACACTGAGAGCTGTGCCTTCCTTCTACTCCTTCAAGCACAAAGTCAAGAATTGGCTCTTTGACCAGGATTTAGCTGCTGCTCACACATAATTCCCTTGCTGCATGCTTTAGTCCAATAACATAGGTATGCCCTCGTTGGAAAATATGCCACTGTACTATATATTTTATGTTTATTGTATTTCTGTAAATTGGTAACTATATAACTGTACATACCTACATGTAAATTTGCATTGCCTCTATACGCATGTACCACTAAGAACTGTTCATTATTGCAATGTATGTAAGCACTTCAATTTCATTATGCGCCCAGATGCCCACGGACCTAGATGTGCTATACAAATAAATAAATAAATACTCCAGCTTCTTTGCTGGGCTGAAAGACCAGAACCATTCAAGGTGGTCCACCTACAAGGTGGCCATCTTGAAGCACTTCTCCACGCACAGAAACTTCCAGGAGGCTCGCAAGGGGCCTACAACCTCCAGTGTGGAGAGAATCAGGCTCCAAGAGAATTTGTTCAGGAATTAAAGCGGGAAGGTGGCGCAGGTGAAGGTTACCCCCGTTTTGGACCTAGAAATGGGGGGGGGCAAAAAATACACCATCCCCAAACCAACTAAATCAGAGGCAGAGAAGACCCTCTGACCAATCACAAACAGGTGGTAGTCAGGTAGGGTACCCCACAAATGTGCCCCCTAACTCTGCCAATTACATCAGCCCTATGTATAAGGGCAACAGGCCTATCTTGGGGTACGTGTGGACTCCCCTGGCCCAAGGGGGGGATCCAATCAGGTGAGTATGTCCCCAGGAAACCTCTCTCCAAACTTCCCTCAGGAGGGCAGTAATCTCCCAAATCCTATTTTAACTTTCTTCCCCAGGTACCCTCAAAATCCCAACATCCAGAACAACCCTCCCTACTCTCCCCACTTTCAGGAGTCTAGACCACCAAATCCAGGAGAGGGGAGGCCAAGGGTGGAGGGCTAACAGGGAAACCCCCAGTACCCAGGTTACTACGTGAGAAGGGATAGTTACCCTTCCAGAGAGCAACCCAGGTTTGACTCAAGACTCCCGTATCAGCCAGAGAGGGTGTCTCAACTGGAGCGCCAGGTCCAGAACCTAACCCAAGACCTGAGTCGCATGTTGAGGGCTCAGCAGAACCCTCAGATGAACATGGTGGTTCAGAACAGCCCAAACCAAGGGTCTGCACCCCAGAACAATGACAGGGAGAGAACTCAGACAACCCACCAGTTCCAGAGGAGGAGGCACGGGACGAAGGGGGGTGCAAAGCCCTGGAGGAAGCTTCCTTCCTTAACGGTGAAAAGCCCCTAGACACCCCAGATCTGAAACTTAAATCTCCTACCCCCAAAAGACTGCAACCTAGGGAACAGAGGGTGGTTAGGAGAAATGAAGAAGACCCATTTTGTGGAGAAAGTCAGTGTCCTCCAGCTTGAAGGGAAGAATCCTTGGAGGATTCTGGGAAGAAAGTCTTCTCCTTCAAGGATGGGGGAGTTCCTCCCAAAGAAAAATGGGCCCCAAAAGACCATAACCCAGACTGGGTAGGTGTGGGGACTGTTTCAGAATCGCCCATCCCAGAACCCCAGAAATGTCATCCTGAGAATATAACAATAACTGAGGTTCTAGTGTCTGTCTCCAGGTAAAGGGGGGGGGGCAGCACAGAACTAAGGGAAAAAGGGGATTCCTAAATTCCATCTATTTCAGGATGCCAAATTTCATTTACAGATTCCCGAAATATTGAAACTATCGGCCCAGCTTGCACAAAATGCCCCTTTCCTTTGGCCTTTGGAAGAGAACGAAAGTAGGTTTTATGCCCCAGTCCGAGTGCAATGGCAATGCGCATTTTTAGCACTGGTGGACACTGGATCCCAAGCTACTCTTCTGTCCAAAATGGCCTTTGAGCAGCTTAATTCAGGAAGGGGGGAGAGCCACCAAATTCCTCTCACCCCTCTTTCTGGACAACTCCAGAACTTCGACGGGAATGAAATTCCCATCGAGGGGACTGAGGATCTGGAGATTAAAATTGGGCGACACAAGGTAAAACACCTGGTTATTGCTGTGACTCCAGAGGGGACCCCCTGTCTATTAGGGAATGACCTCCTTGGGAGGTTGTCTCCCCTAATAGACTGTGTGAACAAGGTCCTGTGGACTCAGGCTAACCGGCCAAAAAAATGTAAAAAAAGCACCAACTATGTCAGTTTAAATGGCACATGCCACATGGTTGAACAGCAATCTGACCAAATGAAGTTCCATTTTCAGAACAATGAAGTACCTGACATTACTGTAATTGCTGTAGGACAACAAACTGGTGATGGGAACTCCTCCCCATTTCTGAAAATTAACCTTCCTTTTAGTTTCAAGTGGCATTCCACATTGGAAGGAAATACCTCAAAATGTTATACTGATTCCCAATTTGAAAATCCAAGTCCCATGATAGAAAATTATGAAAAACCAGCTCAAAGCTTGGCTGGGATTCAGAAACAGGGTGAACTGCTGTTCCTCCCCTTTCAGTTAAATGAGGGGAGGGAGACTGTTCTCGCCAGAGTATGCCTGAATAATGGAAAAAGCTTCATCAGCGAAGCATTGTTCAGGAAACTCCCAAAAGATCTGACCATTCCCACATTTAAATTGGTTGATAAGTGCGAAATGGACCTGGAAACTCCCAATTCCAAACATCTCCTGCCTAGCAAGCGTATGCTAAAAATGTCCATAGGGGATGAAAGCATAGGGCTTAAATGTTGAGTCGTGCAAGATGTCCCTTCTGCATTCCATTTAGGAAGTGAAATTCTCAATCGGTTCGCAATTAATTTGGACCTTATAAATTACAAAGCCTGGTCCCGACTGGGGGTTAATCTCATGGGCTTTGATGATTCTGAAAAGGTGTTCCGGTCAGCCCAATTGCGACCGTATGCAGTTGAAATTCAAATTGGAGAGGAGGTCACCATCCCAGGACGGACCCGACAATTCACACTTTCTCTAAAAATCAAGAGAGGACAGAAACTGCAAAACCCAGACGCTTATGTACACCTGAATCACCATCTCTAACAACAACAGGGGTTGGGGTTGAACGCGACACCATTAGTTAGCTTAGAACACAACACCTAGGAGTATCACTCTGGGCGCAGACACCTTTATTGGAATGGCGTTTGATGACCAGTATTTTTCCATGGACTTAGGAAATGTAATCATAGGACCAATTCCCAATGACTGCTACGACTGTGATGATAACATCCAGCCAGAAAAGATCTTCACCCGGCAAGGGGGGAATTTCTTGGTGTACTCTTCCTGCCCTTACGGGTGGGAAGAGGTGACCTGTGACACCAGGAAGGATGAGGTGATATTGCAGGTCCACAATGACTGCCTCTCCTACCTGAAACCCTCCATTCAGGTCAACACCCTCACCAGAGATCTCTCCACAAAGCTGGAGGAGACCGCTAAGATCGCAAATCCCGAGGTCTTCCCAGGCTTCAGACAGATGGTTGAATAATGAGTCAACCTCGCTGATGCCTGTGAGACTGAGGAACAAAAGCAACAGTTGAAACAGTTGTTTTTAGATTTTCGAGATATCTTTGCTGTGGACTCGTACCACTGTGGTTGCACCGAGATACATTCTACCTCAATTCCCACGGACCCTGGAATGACTCCTGTATTCATGAAACAGTATCGACTGCCTCTTACGTCTATGGAGTCCCTTACAGAAATCATAAAAAACCTAGAGTCCCGTGGGATAATTCGTGCAGTCCACAGTACCTTCAATAATCCGGTACTGGGGATTTTAAAATCAAATGGCCAAAGGAGATTTTGCGCAGACCTGAGGGAGCTGAACAAACGGGTCCACATGTCCTGATGGCCTCTTCCCTACATAGACCAGGGACTGGCCCAGATCCAGGGTTCAAAGATGCACATCACCATTGACATAACCAATGAATACTGGGCCGTACCCGTAAGTAGGGAAGACCAGTACAAGCTGGCCTTCACTTTTGGGGGGCAGCAGTACACATGGACCTGAACTCCCTTCGGATACATAAACTCCGGCAATGAATTCAACATCTTTCTGCATAAGGCCATGCCCGACTTGGGTGAAAGGGGTAACCTGGCGTGGATGATGTCCTCATCAAAAGCACAACTGTGGAGGAACACATAGCGGAAATCCGTTATGTGCTGACCCAGTAACGGGTTGACCATCTATTGGAAAAAGATTAAGTGTCATTCCAGAATAGAGGAACCAGACACAACTGGAAATTACCTGGCTGATCAGTTGACCAAATCCAGAGCCAACCAGGGGGATCTACTTGAGATTGAGTCCCTGCTGGGGGAAATCCAGGTCACTGCTGTACCAGGTCCCAAACACTTGCCCACAATGAACTCTCAACTGCCCAGTGGAGTAAGGAAACCCCAGTTGCTGATTTAATCACACCAAAAAAAAAGGATCCGATTATTGGGAAATGTTACCAACACGTTGAGGACCCAGTGAACTTTCCTCTGAAGGAAACTGATTACATTGGGAAAGAGGATATCCGGGTGTTGATGAAGTTTCCCAAAATGTTCTGAATCCAAGACGGTTTGTTGGTAAGGAAATCCATCTCTGGGTGTGACCGGTGGGTGGTCCCTACCTCATTGCGAAGCCTGATGCTAAGACACGGCCATGATGTGGTAACAGCTGGCCATCGGGGGTTTCATACTACTTTAGAAATCTTGCAAGAGGTTGCATACTGGCCACACATGGGTCCGGACCTAGACCAATATTTGAAGGGGTGTCTTGTGTGTGGACAATTTCAGGCAAGTTCACTCACACACCGAGCTCCCCTCCAGAAGAGGGGGATGACACTGCTTTGGTCAGATTTAAAGTATATTTCATTAGGGGGAACAATTACATGTTAACAGTGACATGCTTGTTTACCAAATGGGTGGAATGTCTCCCGGCCCCAAATTGCAAGGCAGAAACAGCACCTGCCCTGATGATCAACCACATCTTCTCGCATTTCGGCCTTACCCAAAGGATTGAGTCAGACCGAGGACAGTCACAAGGATGTGGGGGATACTTTGGGTTAAGAGAAAACTCCATATTGCATACCGCTATCCTCTTGTGGAGGAGTTGGGAGGTACAGTAAAACCATTGTGAGCATTCTTAAGAAGTTTGTGGCGGACTATGGGCCTAGTTGGGACATCCAATTAATGCCTGTCCTAATGGCCATCAGATCTACACCATCTTCTGCAACCAAAATGTCTCCATTTGAGCTAATGACTGTAAGGAAAATGGTGCTACTCCAGCATCTGCTCTATAGAACACAAGAGTAGACACTGATAAACGCATCCACAACACATGAATATGTTGAGAATCTGAGAAAACACCTTCAGCATGCTTTTCGTACGCTCAGTGGAATCTGGAGAAGTCGGCAGAGGGGATGAAAACCCACTACGATTTAAAGACAACTAAAAAGGAATATCAAGAAGGAGACGGGGTCTACTTGTACAATTTTCAGAGGAACCAGACCATGGTGAGGAAATTTCTCCCCTCCTGACGCGGTCACGTTGAAATTGTAGACAAAATTTCACCTGTCGCCTATAAGATCCACATCCCTAAAGGAGAACTGTCAGCAGAAAAATGGGTCCACATCAATCAATTAAAAAGCTGTCACCCCAGACACACTTTGCAGCTGATTGATGAGCCAAAGGAAAACCAAGCAGAGGAACCATCTGGAGAATGAGAAGAAAGGGAAAGAATAAGCAGAGGGAAGTATTTAGATGCATGTGTATATCTATTGAACAGGGAGTAATGTCTTTGGTGTTATTGTAATGAGAAAAAGATGTTATAGAAGTCAAGTTGTTGTTGTCTATGTTATGTGAAGTAATTGATCTGGTGATTGTAAAAATTGTGGGAGATGCATATCCTGAAAAGTGTAAACAGTAATCGTGGTTCCACTGTTGCAAATCTTCCAGGAACAATGTCAGTAAAATATCCTAAAACTTGTTTTTATCTATCTTCTATTAGATAACTAACATCATTACCTCATAGCCTGGCGAGGATCACCCCGGGGACCTGGAAGGGAAGGAAAGAAAGAGGGTGCTGCTCCATACACTCCAACCAAAAGACGGAAGGGAATTCTGGAGGGCTGCTCCCTGATGAAGGAGAATTCTGCCAAATTAACCCCACTCTGTCCTACTCTCCCTCAAAAAAAGTCACGGCACAGCAGGGGGGGAAATCTGTGGGTACATTTAAGGCCTAAAGCAGAAACCCCCCTACAACAACAAAGAAAACGCATTGGAATAATGCCACAAAACGGATGTGCCTTTCTTCCCTGGCACAGGTGTGGCAAGCACTGTACACCAGAATGCCACCCAAAGAATGGCTCTGCACTGTCTTACTTTCAAATTCAATCAGCCGAAAATGACCTACGTGCAGAACGGCACCACATTTGCTGTTCTGTGTGCTGAATACTAAAGCTGCACTGCACACATGACATGCATGACGTTTGCAAGCATCCTGGATTTCATTTTAAAACACCACAAAGTGTCCACTTCATGGAAACACACCCCTGCGTGTGTATTTCATCAGATTGCCAAGAAATGAGGCAATATATTTAAAAAATGGCATTGTTTTGCTTCTGAATCACTGGAAAAGCAAAGAATTCAGTTTTTCTTTCAACACAGCATTTGTTTTCTTTTTGTTCTGTGAACTATTGCGCTCAAATTGCAGTGAAATGAAATAAACAATGTCGAGTTTCTTTCTCCCATGTCAATATCAAGGAAATCCTGTGCAGCCTGTGCTGTGCAGCCTCCTTTTGTGTCCATAAATCAACGGTATTTGTAAAAGCCTCAGAAGATTAAGTGAAATTAAACTGTGGTCTGCAGAAACCGCAATTGTAAACTGGAAATGAAAAGAAATGAACACACGTGTGAATCTGCTATTTGTAAAATCAGGAAAATGCTGTTTGAAAGTTAAACGGCAGATGACAGCTTTTGCTGGGTGGGGCTTTTGCTATATAAATGTATATTATATTTATCACCAAGACTTGGTTTCCTTTAAAAAAAAAAATCACATCAGAAACCAGCAGGACTGGTTTTGGCCCAGGCACAGACTTCAAAGATGCCCTGCCTCCCATGAAAAAAATGGCATCTATAAGGGAATCAGCCCACCAGGGCACATGAAAAGGATAAGAGTGTGAACAGTCACTGCCCTACCAGACTGGCCGGCATCCCTGCAGTAAGGAACAAAGGAACCCAGTAGGACTGATGCATGCCAGAGAGGTGCAATTTCCTCCAGCATCCACTCTGAAGGGGAACTGCAAGAACTTCAAAGGGGCATCATCAAAGTCATTTGTGCTAGCCAAGCCTGGCAGAGACAGTTGGCTGTGGGGGTTTGTAGGACTGCGCACACATGGGACAAATTCACCCCATTGACCTTAAAGAACTTCTGTACATTATGACATTTCTCCCAGTCTCCTGAATAAGCAGTAATTGTATATTATGCCAGGATTTCATGTGAAGTTTAGACACACAGAAAGAAACTAAGTACATGTTTTTAGTATTTGGTGAGCTGAAATTGCATGAAAAACACATTTCAGGGTGAATTATCAATGGCAAAATTATAAAACTAAGTGGAAAGTTGCAAAATGATGTTGGGAATATGTGTACTCATTGTCAGAATTTTATGTATTAAGCTTTTCATAAAAAGCTTTTCATAAAAATGACAAAATTGTGCCAAAGGACAATGCAACCTCACACAGATTCGGCCATCGGACTGTTCAATTCACAGTGACTTATGGAATCTGCATATATGCTTATTATGATGGTGACTAGTATAACATTGAGGTTTTGCTGCATAACTCATTTTAGGCAGAAATTAGCTTTGCGAGACAAAGGGAACTCGTAAATGCAAACACACATATGATGTCATTTCCCCTCCACCAATCGGCCTAGGGGGAGTAGGGAACCCTGGTAGGCTTCCCTATCACAGGAGGGGGGTAAGTCCATAGTACTTCCCCCCCAGGTTGTAAACAGATGATGTCAATTTGGCTATATAAAGGGGAGACAGAGAAACACAAGGCACTGACTTTCTTCCTGACTTCCTGACTTACTTCCTTGCCTGCTGGCTAACAAGCCACTGAAACCCAGACCTCAAGATCCAGGAGAGCAGAGATACATCCATCTATCCAGATCCAGGCACATACACCAGAATCCAGGTAGATAGAAGTGGAGGCAGCTGATCCCATTCAGCAGAGACCATTGACCAGATCTCTTGCCCAGCTGTCCAGCTGTCACGCTCACCTGATTCCCACAGAGGCGCAGGTCTGCTTCGAGTGCTGATGCTTTTTCTATGGTGAAGCGCAGGGCTCTGAAGATGGACTCTCTGGCTCGCAGGAATATTCCCCTGTGTGTGAAAAGGGAGTATTACCCACTGACGGAATAATGCTCAAGCCTCCCACTCTCTTCCAACCCTCCACGATACCCTTCCTCGATTCCCCGTGAAGTCTCACCTTAGGGTCTGGAAGGATGAGTTCTCCATCCTGCTTCTGATGCAGGGGCGCGTTGAAACCCAGTTACTTCACTGGATTGAGGTTTGATGGGAGTTCAAATAAGCTTGACTATTCAGGTAAGGCGCTGTAAGAGTTCTGTAGCAAGTTCAAAAGTTCAAGCTTAATAATAATGTTCATTGTCTTATTGCAGCAAGCGCTAACGCTTATGTCTTTTTCCCCTTAGGGGCCGGGGTTCGGAATGCCAGAGATATGGCGCCGACCTGAAGTGAAACGTGCAGTTCCAGTAAATGACAGGTAAGTTCTGGATGAGCGTTCGGGTAATGTCTTTGCATTCGCTCATTCAATGTCTTTGTCTTTTTTCCCCATAGGGGCCGGGGTCCGGAATGCCAGGAAGCGGCAGGACCCGAAATGAAATGGGAATGACCCAACAGGTAAGTCTTAGAAGGAAACTGAGCTTTTCCTATTCCCTTCCTTCTCTCACCTTGTGTTCTTGTCTTTTTCTCTCTAGGCTCTGGGAAGTGGCTGCGGATCCGGATGATCGCTGCTGAAGATGGAGGTGCCCAGGAAAGGTGAGTGAAATGCAGCGCTGCAGCGATCGAAGCGAAATGCTTTTAAAATGATGTCTTCCCTTTCAGGATTGTCGGAGTGATCTCTCCGTGATGCAGCTTTAGCAGGTAAGGTCTTCTTTCTCTCCAATTCTCTCTTAGCAGGTGACCCAGGATGCTGACAGGCGTGGCTGAAGTCCAGATGCAGGAGCTGACACGGTGAGCGTCCAGCTGCGAGGAGCAGAACAACGCGAAGCGTGAGTTGCTGATCGGGCGTGGTTTAAATAGCTTTGGAAGAAGTTCCAGGTATGTATCCTTCCACCGATCAGGTATGTATCCTTCCCCGACCACACCCAGGGGAAAGTAGTCCCACAGGTAAAGTAGTTCCATTCAGGCCTCAAGAGGGCCTGGATGTAGCAGCATGGTCTGCATCAGGTAAGTGCGCATTAAAACACTTGAACACTTGTCTAGCTTTATGAGCCTGCCGCCTAAGGCGCCAGGGCAGGGGTCCAACATAAGCCTGGCGCCTAGGGCGCCAGGACTGTGTCCAAAGGGCCCCAGCTTGGGCCCGCTGGCACTTCCCTGTGGGGAATGATGCCTGCCTCTGGGGTTGCTGGGTCGGACCTGGCTCCTTAGAGGTAGGCATCATGACAGTACCCCCCCTCAAGGCCTCTCCCAAGGTTGTTCCCTCCGAGGGTCTTGGCTTGTTCAGAAATCTCCGATGGAACCTTTGTATTAATCGAGGTGCGTGAACATGGTTACTAGGCTCCCACGATCTCTCCTGAGGTCCATATCCCTTCCAGTCAACAAGATAGAAGAGTTTGGACTTTAACACCTTGGAGTCTAAAATGTCTTTAACTTCGAATTCAAATCCCCCATCAATTTGAACTGGGTCTGGAGGCTTGGACAGTCGGGTCCCTGGTTGTACTGGCTTCAAAAGTGATGCATGAAAAACTGGATGAATACGCATGTTAGACGGTAAATCCAGTTTAAAGGCCACGGGATTGATTATAGCCTTGATGGGATAAGGTCCTATGAATCTGGGATTGAAGGTTCGCGGGCCCTTGAGGGGTAAATGTTTCGTTGCTAGCCATACCTGGTCTCCTACTTGGTAAGGAGGAGTTTTACTTTGGTGCAAATCAGCGTTTTCTTTATACTTTTTCTTGGCTTGCTGTAGATGAGTTGCAGCTTCTTTGAAGGCTCGGGTTATTGTGGAATGCAGATGATTTACTGCGGGCATTTCCAGGGTCAGAGGTGGATCTAGATCAGAGGTCCGAGGATGGTGACCATACAAAGTATAAAAAGGAGTTTGTCCGGTTCCAGAATGCACTGAATTGTTGTATGCATATTCTGCGATCCAAAGGATGTCTTTCCAATTTAACTCGGATTGGTGTAACATGCACCGAAGATTTTGCTTGAGAGTCTGATTGGTTCTCTCGGTTTGTCCGTCGGTCTGGGGGTGGTGGCTGGTGGATAACCGCACATCTATTTGTGCTAGTTGGCAACACTTCTTCCAAAAATGGGAGATAAATTGACTTCCACGATCCGAGACTAATATGGAAGGGAAACCATGTATGCGAACTATATTCTCCAGAAATTCCTTGGCCAAGATGGAAGCTGAAGGCAAACCTTTTAAAGGGATAAAGTGGGCCATTTTGGAGAATAGATCCACAATTACAAGGATAGTGTTGTAACCAGCACAAGGAGGCAGGTCTGTTATAAAGTCCATTGACAAGGTGTGCCATGGTGCCGGTGGAATATCCAAGGGTTGAAGTAGGCCGGCTGGCCTTTTCTTTTGACCCTTGTTTTGGGCGCAAATTCCGCAAGACAATACAAAAGACTTTATGTCTTTCCTCCAAGAAGGCCACCAGAAGTGGCGTTTGATTTTCTCCTCCGTTTTAGCGATACCAGGGTGTCCTTCCATTAATGATTCATGATGATGGGCAAAAACAAGTTCTTGCAATTCTTTACTAGGCAGAAACAACCGCTCCTGGAAGTAGGGTAAGTCATCCTTAACGGTGTAATGAGGACCCTTTTGACTCCATTCCAGTAAGGCTGAAGAGTCTAGAAGTTGTTTTACTTGCGTTTGGATGTCCTCAATAGTTTGCAATGAAGTTAGGCCTAAGATTCTTTGTTCAGGTATGATTGGCACAGGTTCTAAACTCGAATTGGGTTCTTCCATGCCAATCCGGGATAAGGCGTCCGCTTTACCATTCTTGCAGCCAGGGCGATAGGTAATTACAAAATCAAATTCCGCAAAGAATAGAGCCCATCAGAGTTGTCGTGAAGATTGAGCTTTGGCCGTCTTTAAATACTGTAAATTTCTGTGGTCTGTAATTACGGTGATGGTGTGTCTTGCCCCGAGAAGGTAGTGACGCCAAGCCTTGAAAGCAGATTTAATAGCCAGTAACTCTTTGTCGGTAATTGCGTAGTTGATTTCAGGAGGAGAAAATTTCCTGGACCAAAAGGCCACAGGGTGTAGTTGGTTAGTTTCTGGGTCTCTTTGCGACAGGACAGCTCCCATGGCCGAACTGGATGCGTCTGTTTCCACAATGTAAGGGAGATCTGGGTGCGGGTGCTTCAATAGAGGTGCAGAGGTGAATTTGGTTTTCAGGTCCTGAAAGGCTTGTTCGGCCTCAAGAGTCCATTCAAAGCGTTTGTTTTTCTTTAGGAGAGCTGTGATGGTTTGGACGGTTCGGGAAAATTTCCGGGATGAATCTTCGATAGAAATTGGCAAAGCCGAGCATGCTCTGAACTCCCTTCACCGAGCTAGGAGATGGCCATTTGAGGATGGCGTCACCCTTTCGCGAGTCCATTCGGACTCCTTGAGGTGTCAGGATGAATCCGAGAAACTCCACTTCTGTGGTATGAAAAATGCATTTTTCGAGCTTTGCTAATAGTTTGTGCTGGCGCAATTTCTCAAGAACTGCCCTAACATGTTTTCTGTGATCGGATTCTGAAGAAGAGTACACCAGGATGTCGTCAATATAAACAACGACAAAGACGTCGATAAGTTCCCGAAGAACATCATTCATAAAGTACTGAAAGGCGGCAGGTGCATTGCACAAACCGAAGGGCGTCACCTGATATTCGAAGAGCCCAAATTTGGTGCGGAATGCAGTCTTCCATTCGTCGCCTTCTTTTATACGCACCAGGTGATAAGCTCCTCGGAGATCTAACTTGGTGTACACACAAGCGTCTTTCACCTGGTCGATAAGCTCAGGGATCAAGGGCAGAGGATAACGATTCTTAATCATTATTTGATTTAGGGCGCGATAGTCTATACATGTTCTAAGGTCGCCCTCTTTTTTCGGCACGAAGAACAGAGCTGAGGAGACAGGAGACTTGGACGGGCGAATAAAACCATTGGCTAGGTACTGATCTAAATACTGACGCAAATGTAGGTTCTCAGGTTCCGTAAGAGCATAAATCCTACTACAAGGTAGTTGAGCATTGGGTACCAGATCGATTTGGCAATCATAAGACCGATGGGGAGGTAACGTGTTAGCCTGTTCTTTCTGAAAAACGTCTTGGAATTCTTGGTATTCTGACGGTAGCTGTACAGGGGTGGAAGTTGCTGAGGCTAGACCCATAACTGAATTTCTTGGGTAACAAGTTGGTTCACAATCAGGAAAACTTATCTTCTTTGCTCGCCAGTCAATTCTGGGATTATGTGTTTCTAACCAAGGAATTCCAAGAATTACTTGAAATTGTGGGGCCTTGATCACATCAAACACGATTGCTTCCCGATGTCCATCCTGACCCACCAGTGTCATTTCAACAGTGGAATGCGTTACAGGCCCTGAAACTATTTCGGTTCCATCTACTGTAGTAATGACATCTTGGGTTACTTTCAGGCGGAGAGGGAGCTTAATCCTGGAAGCCAATTCACGGTCTATGTAATTTCCAATAGCTCCACTGTCGATGTATGCTTTTATAGCATGCAACAGCTGAGGCTGTTTTGGGTCCACAAGCACCATTGGCATGACAAAATGCGAGGTCAAAGAGTTTGTTTTCAAGCTCGGCAAGCGGACCCCTACGCTTGTCGGGCTAGGTCGTTTCCCGAATCAGGTTTCAAAAAATCGTTATCAGTGGCTCCAACCACCTTCTTGGGTGGTTTAACCGGACAATTTCGAAGAAAGTGACCGGAAGTCCCGCAATACAGACAAAGTTGCATTTGCCGCCTTCTCTCTCGTTCCTTCTGCGTTAATGGTCCTTTAACACCGCTGATTTGCATAGGTTCAGATACGTCGGTACTCTTGGAGTTAGCGTGGGTTTTGATCGGTACTCGGGTTTCGTGCTTGAACCGATCTGCTTTTCTATTTTGAAGTCTGTGATCAAGTTGAACCACCAAGTCTATGTAGTCTGCGCAGACCTGGGGTGGATCTACTATCTGAGCTAGAACATCCTTAAGCTCTCCGCGCAGGCCTCGATGAAACAATGTGATCCTTTTGTTTTCTGGCCATCCAGTTTCCACAACCAGTCTATTAAAGGTGGCAACGTAGGACAGGAGATCCTGATTACCTTGTCGTAAGGATAGCAGTTTGTTATCAAGGGCCTGTCCTTGCGAGTGTCGAGCAAACAATCTTTCCATGCTGGCCTTGAAACCCTGAAAATTCTGGAGAATGGGATCATCCTGATTTACCAATGGAATAGACCAATCGGCAGCACTGCCACTGAGGTAAGACAGTATAAAGGCTACCTTGGTCTGGTCGCTAGGGAAGGCCCCAGGTATGCATAGAAAGTGTAAACGACATTGGTTCATAAAGACGGCATATTTCTTGGGATCTCCCGCAAAACGTTCAGCCGGGGCCAAAGGCATGTGTCCAGGTAGATTGATTTGTACCGGGTTATTCAAACCCATTGATGTGGAAGTACCTCCGGAATTAGGTAAAGGAGTGTGCCCTGCCTGGGCCTGCAATAACCTTTTGGCCAAGTCATCTGTTCTTTCCTTGGATAGGGTCAGTTCTCTTTTGAGAGCGTTAGTCTCCTGGCGGGCTGAGTGCACTTCTGCCCGTAATTCCCCCAAAAGCTGGGCCAGCTGATCTGTCTCGGAAGTCTCCATAGCACCCGGGTGGCAAATTGTGGGTAGGCTTCGCGTTCTGTCACGCTCACCTGATTCCCACGGAGGCGCAGGTCTGGCTTCGAGTGCTGATGCTTCTTCTATGGTGAAGCGCAGGGCTCTGAAGATGGACTCTCTGGCTCGCAGGAATATTCCCCTGTGCGTGAAAAGGGAGTATTACCCACTGACGGAATAATGCTCAAGCCTCCCACTCCCTTCCAACTCTCCACGATACCCTTCCTCGATTCCCCGTGAAGTCTCACCTTAGGGTCTGGAAGGATGAGTTCTCCATCCTGCTTCTGATGCAGGGGCGCGTTGAAACCCAGTTACTTCACTGGATTGAGGTTTGATGGGAGTTCAAATAAGCTTGACTATTCAGGTAAGGCGCTGTAAGAGTTCTGTAGCAAGTTCAAAAGTTCAAGCTTAATAATAATGTTCATTGTCTTATTGCAGCAAGCGCTAACGCTTATGTCTTTTTCCCCTTAGGGGCCGGGGTTCGGAATGCCAGAGATATGGCGCCGACCCAAAGTGAAACGTGCAGTTCCAGTAAATGACAGGTAAGTTCTGGATGAGCGTTCGGGTAATGTCTTTGCATTCGCTCATTCAATGTCTTTGTCTTTT
This sequence comes from Ambystoma mexicanum, assembly GCF_040938575.1. Classification (NCBI taxonomy): domain Eukaryota; kingdom Metazoa; phylum Chordata; class Amphibia; order Caudata; family Ambystomatidae; genus Ambystoma; species Ambystoma mexicanum. Next base: position 1,465,057,664 of record NC_090931.1, on the reverse strand, counting down.
TTCCCCATAGGGGCCGGGGTCCGGAATGCCAGGAAGCGGCAGGACCCGAAATGAAATGGGAATGACCCAACAGGTAAGTCTTAGAAGGAAACTGAGCTTTTCCTATTCCCTTCCTTCTCCCACCTTGTGTTCTTGTCTTTTTCTCTCTAGGCTCTGGGAAGTGGCTGCGGATCCGGATGACCGCTGCTGAAGATGGAGGTGCCCAGGAAAGGTGAGTGAAATGCAGCACTGCAGCGATCGAAGCGAAATGCTTTTAAAATGATATCTTCCCTTTCAGGATTGTCGGAGTGATGTCTCCGTGATGCAGCTTTAGCAGGTAAGGTCTTCTTTCTCTCCAATTCTCTCTTAGCAGGTGACCCAGGATGCTGACAGGCGTGGCTGAAGTCCAGATGCAGGAGCTGACACGGTGAGCGTCCAGCTGCGAGGAGCAGAACAACGCGAAGCGTGAATTGCTGATCGGGCGTGGTTTAAATAGCTTTGGAAGAAGTTCCAGGTATGTATCCTTCCACCGATCAGGTATGTATCCTTCCCCGACCACACCCAGGGGAAAGTAGTCCCTCAGGTAAAGTAGTTCCATTCAGGCCTCAAGAGGGCCTGGATGTAGCAGCATGGTCTGCATCAGGTAAGTGCACATTAAAACACTTGAACACTTGTCTAGCTTTATGAGCCTGGCGCCTAAGGCGCCAGGACAGGGGTCCAACATGAGCCTGGCGCCTAGGGCGCCAGGACTGTGTCCAAAGGGCCCCAGCTTGAGCCCGCTGGCACTTCCCTGGGGGGAATGATGCCTGCCTCTGGGGTTGCTGGGTCGGACCTGGCTCCTTAGAGGTAGGCATCATGACACCAGCTCCCATCTAGCTGTCCACAGTGACCAGACCTTGCCTAGCAGTCCAGCACCAAATACAGGAGAGCCCAGCTGTCCCAGTGACCAGAACTCTTGGCCCCGCTGCTCCAAGTGACCAAATCCATTGGCCCGCTGTACAGAGACCTCGCTAGCTGTCCAGAAATTCCATATTCAAGCTTGCCTTGTAAGTATCACATCACCCCGTCCCAAACTGCATATCCCGTTCTTTTGACCCTTGCATCCCATTGAAAATCCCATTCAAAGTCCCAAATTGCTAATTTCATTCATTCACCTTTTCCTTAGTACAATCTGTATTAGCCTGTGTATGTTAGCGCATTCCTTTGAGAAATCTTTCAGTAGGCTGCATAAGTCCCTAGCATTATTTTGAAGTAAATCAATTTATTTCCCATTGAAAATTCAAGTTAATTATTTTGTCATTCAAAACCAACAATTTTGTCGAGTGTTTTTACTAACTATAGCCATTAAAATACAGCCTCAGTAGAACTAGTCATTGTACCACAAAAAACGAATTTGTCTGTGTAGTGTGCTTTCCTACCAATTCCGATGCATTCATCCAATAGAAAAACCCAAAACTCTCATCCCATAAAGAGTAATTCCTCTCCAGCAGAATCCTTTCTGTTATTTGACTTTGTTTCATATCCTAAAAACCGATTTTCGATTTTGACAGTTCAGACCTTCTCGTGGCTGCCTGTCATCCCAAGTCCTGTGTAAAAACGAATTGCTACTTTCTGCGTGTGTGTTCATTTGCATTGTTTTTCTTTCCAAAATTGATTTTATCACCTGTGTTCACATTGCTGTGGTACCCTGCTCAGTAGTCTGTAAGTTTCCTTATCTCTTCAGTGCAGCCACACACATTTCTGTCGTAGCTATCTCATCACAATTGTAAACTGATGTACAATTAACAAGTAAAATCTGAGTATGCCATTTTGCTCCTAAATAAGGTTTTCATTTTCGTTTCTGGTCTCCCATCTGGGGGTGGTGGGCTGAATACAAAATCAGATTTTTCCCTCTTCATTTTGACTCCTTGCCCCTGCCTTCAATCCATAAAGAATTTCGTTGGCTGAAGTTTGGGGGTGAGCGTTGCAGGGGGAGTGCATAACCTGAGTGCTATCTGTTATTTTAAAGACTTAAATAGCTTATGTTTGCTATTAAAGGTTTCTGTATATTAGTCTACGAGTGTGCATTAACTGTATTGTGGGGATATGTGCATTTGTATTGGCACACTGATGGTTGCGGCCCTAATTGTTTGATTTGCTTGATTTTTCATTGAATCTTAAAATAAATAAATATTTCATTGTTACACACCGGCCTGGTTCATAGTCCATTGCGACACGGGGTGTTCATTAAGGTGGGTGTGAGACGGGTTGGTGGCCTTCTCAAAGAATGAACCAGAGATAGATTATAGATAAAAAAGTGTTTTTATTGTGCGCCATATTCATTGTCAGTGGAAAGAGTCCCTGGCTGGAGTGTGCCGTGTCATAAAATCCACTACAGCCTGAAGGCTGGATCAGACCCTCCACATGGACAGTGAACATTGAATGGCAAGAGAGCAAAGAAGAGGCTGCCCTGCTACTGTGTTTTATGTCGAATCCGTTATAGTGAATGCTCATATCTCGAGTATTTTATAACGAACACCTTAATATCGAATGCATTTTGGGGTGGGGTATATGGTTACATTCTTTCGCAAAATGTCTGGGTTGGGTTTTTAGCAGAGGCGTTTCTAGGGGGGGGGGGGGCTGAGGGGGCTATAGCCCCAGGTCTTTTGACTGTAGCCCCGGATAGAAGCTCAGGTACTACAACCAAAATGCTAGCTAGCCCTGAGTCCCGCCAGTGCCGACATTTGCTTAGCCCCTGATCTTTTCCAGGCGTAGCAACACCCCTAGTTTTTAGGGGTGGTAAACAGGGATTTGGGGGGGTTCCCCCACCCCCCCAGACCCTACTGAAAAAAAAAAAATTGCATTCAATATAAAGGTTTTCGTTACAAAATACTCGAGATATGTGCATTTACTAAAACGGATTTCGGTATAAAGACATATCGTAAGTGAAAGACAATTGAGCAGCCGATTCTCCGCAGAGTGTCTCGGAGCAGCACCAGACTGAAAGCACAAGAGCCTAAAAGGATGGCATAGTAATGCCAGCTAGACAGTGCCAGGACCGGCGGAAAGTAAACTAACTAAACGTGGATACACAGTCACCTTGCCATTAAGCAGCTACTCTCTCTAAAGGGTAGAAAACAGTTATTCTGAGCTGAACAAGCTATACAGAAATGTACTATAAGACATCACTCTTGCCCAGATCATTCATTTACAAGAATGGTTCATATCTGAAACAAAGATGGATCTACAGCCATTGTTATTCAACCAGCTCACGCTCCTTCGCGAGTCGAGCGCAATGTTGCGGGTGCAGCGTCACTTCTTCCCTTACTTTTAAAATATACTTTGCACGGTTACATTCCATGAAAAAAATCGAATCGTAGCCTCACACCACCAAATTAGATCAGAGTTGGGGTTTAAATTGCAGCCTTTTTCGACTCATCAATATTTCAGCATAGTGTCATTTCTACGGATGTTTTCTAAAGTGTGTAGTGACCACTATATCAGGTCCTGCTTCAATCATGAGATGGCACAAATATTTGTTTCAATTTTATTTAATTTTTATAGAACATTGGTAATACAACCTTTTACACACTGGCATTTAAGCTCAGCAAAAACACAATTTGAGCAAAAAAGCAGAAAAAGAATCATAAACATCACTTAAAATCTATAACATTCAATGAGTAAAAGCAGCCTTCATATCATAAAACCACCTAATAGGAAAAAACATCGGAGTTAAAAGCCGTAATAGAAAAAAGATGGCACAAATATAGGTTTGTCTATTGTGTATACATGGTTTCTTGGGGGCACACCATTTTCTGATGGGCACATCCACAGTTTGCTGCAGTAAAGTGCCCGGCGTACTGTTGGTAATTTGGCAGCAGAGTTATTACAGAAGTGTTTGATATTAACATGTCTTGTTATCCATTTTCTCCTGAAAATGTATGCTGTAAAATGCACCATTTCGTACTAATTATTGGGAGGAGAGTCCCCTGTGAGCATTGAGTGTTTTCAGGCTGGCTCACATCTCATGTGCACGCCAATCTCTTCAGTAACCGCTTTAAAAGTCCACCAGTTTCCACCGTAGTTTACGCTTTCAATGTTCGTAGGTTAAAAGCTGCAGCCCGTGAGAGGTGCTTTTCATTCCAAACCGGGTCTGATTGAATGTGTCACCCCTGCTCTAAGTCAATAGCTGGGCATAATACCATTAGATGCTTAATGGTCTCACAGCAGTGTTTATTTCCCCATAATCTACACGTTCGATCCACTCTAAACAACAACGCATATATTTTATTTCAGATTTCTCCATTTACATACAAATATAAACATGTCTTCAACATTAGTCAGTACTTAAAATCCTCATGATAGAATTACTTTTCGTTAAAAAGTCAGCTCCATTAAGAAACTCCACCAAACTATATATACAAACTAGAACTTCACAATTCATCACATGACACACTGCTAATCGGTCTCGGGAAGATAGCTGAGGGGCAACGTGCTTGACTTGTAAACAGGACGACATGGAGCAACACAGGTTCAATCCCCTGGTCCATGCTTAGAAACCTCTGGGTATTAAGCACGTTATAAATACCCTACCATACTAAATAACCTATCATACTATGCTTATTTCGTTTGCCTGTGGAGGTCTTAAAACGAGGAATAATTAGCAGGAAATGGGTCAAGTCTTCTTCCTGCCCCATATAACATTTGCACTTGGTATCCCCAAGTTTCCATCTTGTGCTTTTGTTCAGTGGCAGTAGATTTATTCTTACAGGCAACAGCCACCTTCTACAGGCCGGTGAGCCAATCCTTGCTTATAAAGCTAATGCTCTACATACAATCTAAGAGAGGAAAGATCATTCATTTTTTGTATTTCTGATTTCCTTCCCCATTTGTTTTTATTTCCTTCCTCAGGCTGTTTTGATGATTAAAGCCATTATATCATTATTTGTATCTTCAATTGACCAGGCCTCCCCAATCTAATTGCTGCATTATATTTTGATCCAGCGTGAGCGGTCACCATTTCAGATAGCCCGGCATTGGTGTTCAAACCTTTGGTAGTAGCATTTTTCGATCTTTTTGTATGGTCGGACCTTTTGTTTTCGGACCGATCGTACAATTCCTTCACGTTCATATTGGTGGAAAATCCCAGGCTGGTTTTTAAGAAATGGACTAGAAATCTAGAGTTTTCCTCTTGAGGTATACTTTACACGCCTAGATCCAGTCTTAATGCACTGGTCGGGGTTCCTGGTGGAAGACCTCATAGCGGTCTTAAGAATTTACTTTGCATAAATTCAAGTTCAGGACATTTAGTGTGACCCAAATTTCACTGCCGTACAGTGTCATAGTGCGGAGCTTTGCTTTGTATACCTTAAGGCATTTGTCAAGCCTTGGGGCTCAGTACATGTAATCTTGGCAGTCCTTTGGCTTTGCGGGAGGATTTCACTGCTGTATTGTTTATATGGGCAGACCACTCCCCGTTGGACGTGAACGTTAGCCCCAAGTATGAATATTCATTCACTATTTCTATCTTAGTATTATCAAGTAACCATGGTTAGCCTTTTCTCCCGATACCATAATATTTGTTTCAAGCTTGTTTCTTTTCAACATATGTGTGTCAGATATTCGTCAGCATACCATAAGCCCTGCCAAGGACGTGCTGGTGTTAAGTCCAAAATTACGGTATTGTCTGCATACAAAAGCACGTTGTATGGAACAGATTTCATTCAAGGAGGACAAACTGTTCTCCAAGCCATGTTTGGGTCGAAATCCGTTAGAAACAAGATAAACAGCAGGGGTGGAGGTGGGGGGGAGTCAGTGGACAGCCGTTTTACCCCTCTCTTAGTAGAGAAGGGCTTAGTGCAGCTTCCATCTCTCATTAGGCAGACCAATGCTGAGGTATCATTATAACACAGTTGTGTGGGGTACATTTACCAGCCCACCAGAACTCCCCTGCATCACCAACATTTCGTTTTAAGCATTTACAAGAATAATGGCCGTGCTGGGTCTGCTGAGCACATATGGGGCGAGATGAAACTGTAAGGCTCACCTGATTCCCGCAGAGGCGCCGGTCTCGACTGGGTGAATGCCGTATCTTCAAAGGTGATGTGTAACACACGGTTGGCTCTTTGGGCTGGACCTCTGTGCACTGTAGATAGAAAATATGGGATTAATGAACTGGGTTTATTGGGTGCCTCTCTCCTCTTCCCTTTCTCTTCTCCTGTAGAACCCCAAAGGTTAACGCCCTCACCTTAGGTAAGTGAACGCCGAGCTCTCCATCTGCCTCGGGGCAGGGTGCCGTAACCAGTTTCTTCACTGGATAAGGGTGCAGGCCTCTTGACCTCAGAGGACTGCTGTCCGTCGTTAACTGCACGAACGGTAAGTTCTGGGCACTTCAAATGTCTTAAAAGTCTTTTGTAATGATATATCTTGTTTTGCAGGGTTCCGGCGATGGCGGATGGAGGGCTGATGAGAGTTGAGGATCGAACCCGCGTGAGGAATAGAAGCGCCTGGAAGCACGTAAGTAAGCGCTTGTAGCCTGCTTCACGATGCGCACTAACTGTCCCTTTTATCTTGCAGGTACAAGTTCGGAGCTTTAGAGAAGCTGAAGGGTGCTGGAATACCCACTGGATTCGGCGTGGGAAGGAGTAATGGCACGTGAGTAATAAAGTTGCCCAATGTCTTTAAACGCACCTTCTTTTGTCTTTCAGATGCGGGATGCAGCGCCGAAGGCCTCCGGAGCGTGCGAAGAGCTGGTAAGCTTTTGTCTTTCAGATGCCGGAATGCAGTGCGAAGACCTCCGGAGCATGCGAAGAGTAGGTAAGCCTTTGTCTTTCAGATGCCGGAATGCAGCGCGAGGCGTTGGTGACAGCCGATGGACCAGGTAAGAGATGCGCTGCCACTGAAGACCGTAGTGCTAACCTGTTCTTTCTTTGTCTTTACAGGTGCTGCTGAAGACTGGATTCCAGGATGGTAAGCCTTTGTTCCCTTAGGCCCAGGATCAGAAGCAGAAGACACGATGAGCGTTCTGCTGCAGAGAATGCAGAATAACGCAAAGCAAGATTCATCCATCGGGTGTGGTTTAAATAGCCTCCTGTAGTGCTTAGGTGTCTCCTTCCACAGCCACGCCTAGGTAAGAAAAGAGTTCCTGCTTTCCAGAAGAGTTCCAGTGTTCTGAACCTAGGGAGTGGCTCCTGCCCCACCCAACAGGAAAAGTAGTCCCAAACAGAAGAGGATCAGGGGTTCAACTGGCAGGTAAGTAAGCAGCATGGTCTGCTGCAGGTAAGTCCACCCAAGCATTATGAGCCCGGCGCTTCCAGCGCTGGGACTGGGCATCTTTATGAGCCTGGTGCCACTGGCGCCAGGACAGGGTCCAAAAGGTCCCAATTGGGACTGGCTGGCACTCGGAACCGGGGTTATGGGTCTGCTTCCAAGGGAGTCGGGCAAGTCCTGATCTTTTGGAAGCAGAGATCATGACAGCAACATAGAACACCCCGAGAATGGCTACATTTATTTTCTTCATGTGCACCAAAGAGAAGAATTCAAAGGCAGCCAGGCTCATCGCTGCTATGCTGCCAACTTAAAACTTCCAAATGAAAAAGAAAATGTTCTATGTTTAAAATGACTTTGCACTGGTGCTATTTTCATCTTTCAACATTACACAGTTTGGGTCCAGTAAAACACAGCCATGCCCATACATATTCAGGATGAACACCATCACATGAGGGCCATTCCTCCCTGAAAGGCATTGTGTGTCAAGTAAAATCTGTGAAAGAGCAGAGAAACTTGTTTCAGGCCATATGGCAAGCGATTACTTTTGCAACAAAATGAACACAGGCAAAGCTCTTCATAAGAAGCTCTCTCTCTCCCTTTGCTTATGTCAGTTTCAAAGAACCCTTTTCTTGACCACATCCCTGTGTACAGAAATTGAGTAGAGCTCTGAAAGCTTTCAGATAGCTAAATGCGAGGAAAACCGCATTTTGTTAAATGGATACAAATAAAATGAATCTGTGTTACTTTGCCTTGCAGAGAAATTAAAGGACGTGATTGAAGCTAAATGGGAAAGAATACTGTAAAATGCCCAGAAACACAACTGTACTTTGGGGGAAGAAAAGCTGCAAAAATATAGGTATATTTAACTGTGTATTTTTAACAAAGCTACTCACCATAGTGACTATCTTACTCCTAGTCCATAGTCCCCTTACCTCCATACTTTTGGGACATTCCGTCCAGTGGGACGGGACTGGAGCACTTTTGTAAAAAAAGCATCAAATTGAAAAAATGTGTCCTTCTTCTCTTTTTACGCAGGGTATCACACATGGCTGTAACCCCTCCCTCCAGAGCTCCGCCCAGCGCATCGCCCTTCAGTCCTTTTCTATTGCCAGGTCTGAGCCCTTTTAAGCAATAATAGAGGATACTTATTAGAGGGGACGGCGGACGGGCGTATGGAGGAAAGAGGACTATGGACTAGGAGTAAGATAGTCACTATGGTGAGTAACTTTGTTATACTCCTACATCCCGTCCCCTTTCCTACATAATTGTGGTAGATTACCAAGCACTCCTCACAGGAAATATGGGTGGATGGAACCTCCTTACTGAAAAAGGTTGTTAAGAACAACCTGGCCGAATTGAGCATCGGCTCTGGAGCTCAGGTCTAAGCAGTAATGCTTACAAAAAGCTGATGGGAAAGCCCAAGTAGCTGCTTCGGCAACGGTTCGATGTGCTTACAGAGCGACCAATAGATAGGAGACAATGAGGGGAAAGCATAAGCTTTCATGTTGACCCACAAGCTGCAAAGAGGACCACCTTTGGCCTGCCCCATTGCTGGAAAAGTTGGAGATGATATTGCTGTTCATCTCACACTCGTAACCGATGCAGACTGGTGACTGAATTAATCTGCGGTCGCGTTGAGGTGACTCGGGATGTGTGGAGCCTGGAGCCAAACAATATACTGGATGGCCCAGCCCAAATTTGTATGGCAAGATCAACAAGGAGAGGAAAGACTGTGTCGCCCTGCTTGTTGATGTAAAACCTTGCTTTTAAGGGAGGTATTCAAATTGGTCGCCGTGGCCTGCGGAGGTTGGGCCGCCATTTTCACACACCAGGGGCTAACTGCGTCACAGGAGCAAGTGGAGCAATAGTCTCCCCCGGGGACTCAGGGGCCAATGCGTGCCATCCTACCCTTGAACCAAGGAACCTCGGCAGAGCCGGTACTGGCAGATCTAGGATGTTTACTCGACACAGCTTCCCCAGAACTAGCCTCTAGTGGAGGATCCTTGGCAGAGTCGGTAATGGAAGGTCTGTGGTGCGTGACCGCCTCCTTAAGCCCCCTCAACAGAACTAGTATCACCACGGCCGTGCGCACGGAAAGGCTTAGGGATATACCTCACAGCCAAGACCCCTGATGAGGGACTCTCAATTCTGTTGGAGACTGATTTAACCCTGGTTTTATAGCCACCTGGAGAAGGGCCTCGAGCCAAGACTCGGTACAGTTAGCTCCTGTCATGGGTATCAGGCAGGTAGTTGGGGTAAGCTGGGTGGAGTCTTGGCAGGCCTAGCATAGGCCCACAAAGAACCCATAGCAAATCCCTCCTTTAATTCCTTCCTAGTGTTTGTAGTAACATCCTGGTTACCACTTCCTGTTGCAAAACAGGAAGTGCATGATGATTCATGAGCTCTATAGTGTTTGGGTGTGGCTGGCTATATAAGCCACACCCAAGATTCTTCCAGTGCTTCGTGTTGCTTACTGTGAGCTGTAACAGCAACACACTTGCCGTGCTCTGGATCAGCCAGCTTCTGCTTACCTGCTCCGGATCATTCTGCTTCTGCTTACCTGCTCCGGATCATTCTGCTTCTGCTTACCTGCTCCAGATCATCCTGCTTCTGCTTACCTGCTCCGGAACATCCTGCTTACCTGCTCCTGATCATCCTGCTTCTGCTTACCTGCTCCGGATCATCCTACTTCTGCTTACCCGCTCCGGATCATTTTGCTTCAGCGTATCTGCTCCAGAAGAACCTCCATTCTTATTCCACGCTGCAGCAATCTCCAGTCAAGAGGGGACTTCTACACCGGCACCTGTAAGAACAAAGAAGAACTGCGTTAACATGCGCACATCAGTAACGCTGCACATACTCACCGAATCTTCCCACAACGCTGCAATCCAGGTCAGTTGTACGAGCGCACAAACCCCTGCAAAAGAAAGAAGAGACATTATTTATTGCGCTCGCCCCAATAACGCAGACACTTATTTCACTGCGCTCGCGGTGCATACTTACCAAAAGCCTCCATGTATAATTACCCAACCACCAAGTTTCCCGTAGCGCTAAACCCGGACTCGAGGCGCTAGTACCACATAATTTCTCCTGCAACGGAAAGGCAGAGACATTACCAGGCGCGCTTGAATTGAAGGCGATGCGCAAACCTACCAGCAGCTAGTTTCTACACGCAGCGGTACTCACCCACAAAAATACCGGCAAACAAAGACAATACGGACAATTTTGGACACTCAACATTCTCCGCACAACGTTCACTTGTCGGAAGGACTTTCTAGCCAGTGAAGAAACTGGTGCCTTGAACACTCGGCCTTGCTGTGAAGGCATAAAACAGCGTTTGGCATCTGAACTCAGCCTACAGACATTGGCACCAATCACATAAGTGAATCGCGCCCCTGCGAATGCAGGATGGAGTGCGCACCCTACTAAAGATCAAGGTAAGCACATAGGCGGACATCACAGCGCACAATAAAGCGAGGGGAAGGGCCCCGGGGAATCAGGTGAATTCAGGTCTGAGTGTACACCTTGTATTGGACAGGTATTCCTCCGGGTGAAACAGGGGAAGTGAATACTCTGGGTCGAGGGAGGCTCGTCCATCGCTCCTGCAGAGACACAGGTGAGTGTGACAGAACACAAAGCCATCCTCAATACCTCTGCCCGAGCGATGGAAACCTCCGAGGTAGACCAGCTTTCCCTATTGTTAGGTAAACTACGGGCCGAGGTGCATGCAGCCCTCTCTGAGACAAATGCCTTGAGGCGCGAACTGGTAGTCAACAGGGACAAAACAGACGATTTGGCAAGACAGCTCTTACAGACCCGACCTGGTCTAGCACCCCTACCAAGTGGAGTTCCTCAGGGGCAGTCTACCGTGGCACCTGTAGCCACACCTGTTCAGGTATTGCTTCCAGGCAACATCCCTTTAGCACCCCCGGAACGCTTCTCTGGGGATCCCAAGAAATTTGGAGCGTTCATGAACCAATGCCGGCTACACTTCATATGCAAACCAGACACTTTTCTGAACGACCAAGCTAAAGTAGCTTTCGTCCTCTCCTATTTAGGAGGGCACGCGGCGGACTGGTCTGTCCCGTTAGTGCTTAGGGACGACCCTTTACTGAGAAATTACCCAGGTTTTCAGCGTGAACTGGAAAAACTATTTGCCCATGGGACTCGAGGTCAGGCCCTGGATGATGAGCTCCTCTCTCTGCGACAGGGTGGTCAGGATCTTATCTCATATGTCGCCACATTTAATCGCTTAATAGCCGAATCAGGTTGGCCAGAGGAGAAACGAATAACGTTATTTTATCGAGGACTGAAAGGAGAATTAAAAGATGTCTTGGCGCAAGTAGTTAATCCTCCCGAAGATGCAGTGAATACATTGACCTACCTAGGCAACTAGACCACCGGTTACAGGATCGCAAGGCCGACCGAACCAGATCAGAGCATAGACCAGTGTATGTCCGACCAAAGGAAGCGTCCCATCGACAAGCTTCAGAAACACACTCAGAGCCCATGCAATTGGGTGTTCTCAGGGGACCACTCACCAAGGCAGAGAGAGAACAGAGGTGTCAGGAAAAACTTTGCTTATATTGCAGCCAATCTGGTCACTTCCTCCGGAACTGCACGGTTAAACCCCCACGGAAGACAATGGGGATACTAGATAACACAAGGGTGGACACAGGTGCGGTAGCGGAAAACTCCAACGCCCGGCAGATGTAGAGGTTGGTCTGTCGAGCCAGGAACGGAGCACTAAGATCTCACATTTCAGTATTCCTGTGGTTTTGGTAGACCCTTCACAGCCCACCCGAATGCATGCCCTCAAGGCTTTCATAGACAGTGGGGCTATTGGGAACTACCTGGACATAAACACTGCAAAGACCTTGGGATTGGCATTCCACCGTAAGGACACCATAGAAAGCGTGACAGCTGTGGATGCCACACAACTCCTTTCGAGACCAGTAACTCAGTGTACTTCCACCATCACCTTAATCTGCCAAGATGGCCACAGGGAAAGTATTAGATTCGACCTTATCACTGTACCCCAATTGCAGCTGATTCTTGCGATACCGTGGCTAGAGACGCACAACCCAAAGATAGATTGGCAAGCTCGAACCTTACTCTTTTCCACGGAATGCGCCTCTTGTTACGACGCCCACCTGGTGCCTTCCTGATTGCCGCTCCTTTTCACCACTTAGCAAGCCCCACCCACCTGGTGCCTTCCTGATTGCCGCTCCTTTTCACCACTTAGCAAGCCCCACCCACCTGGTGCCTTCCTGCTTGCCGCTCTTTTCCCTACTTAAGGAGCCCTCCAGCCTCTTTTCCTTTGCAGCTGGGGAGCAGGTGTAAGTGGATCTAGGTGACCTGGACTAAGCCCCGCCCACCTGGTGCCTTCCTGGTTGCCGCTCCTTTTCACCACTTAGCAAGCCCCGGCCACCTGGTGCCTTCCTGCTTGCTGCTCCTTTTCACCACTTAGCAAGCCCCGCCCACCTGGTGCCTTCCTGCTTCCCGCTCTTTTCCCTACTTAAGGAGCCCTCCAGCCTCTTTTCCTTTGCAGCTGGGGAGCAGGTGTAAGTGGATCTAGGTCACCTGGCCTAAGCCCTGCCCACCATTTTAGCCCTGCCTCTTCCTTCCTGCTCTTAACTCTTAGATGAAGGGCGTCTCTCGCCCGGGTGTCCAAAGTGAAGGGCAGTCAAAGAAAAGGGCTATTGCTGTTTGGACCTGTTCGTACCAGGAGGATCCAGGGTCCAACCCACTGCTAAGACAGCAGGTAAGCATGCACCAACATGTGTTTACACCCTCTGTCCCAACAGGCCATCCCCACCCTCTCTGGTCCTCCCGTGTGGTTCCCTTGTGCACCCCCCCTTCCTGCACAGAGCAGTCTGTCCTGATACATTCTGGTTTCTCCATCACCGTCTTGTGGCCAATGCTGGATTTTACTTTAATGGACTTCATTGATTCACGTTGCGTCACCCTTTCTCAACTCTCATGCTGGACTTCCTTTGCATCTTGTACTCATGGTGGCCCTGAATCATGCTGTTCCATCTTCATCTTGTATCCTGGCTTGCACCATTATGTGTTACTACTGAGTTCTGCAATTGTATTCACTCTCCTCTCTTGCTTCTCCACTCTTTTTGACTGCTTACTCTCTGTTCTCTCCTCCCCTCCCCTCTCCCTTTTCCTATCTCCTCCCCTCCTCCCCTTACTTTGTTCTATGCACTTACTCTATCAGAATTGTCCCTGGACCTACTATGATAGCAACCTCGTCTGTCGCTCCCCTATCCCCTTACTGTTGCCCCCCTCTCCCTCCAGCACTATCTGAAACGTTGTCAGGCCTAGTACGATAGTCACTTGCTTCGTTCCTCCCCTCCCTATCTGCACCCCTCTCCCTCACCTTTTGTTTTCCTCCGGCTCTACCAGAAATGTCGTCAGGCCTAGTACGGTAGTCGCCTGTCTGTTTCCATTTCCTTCCCACTCTCCCCCTCCCTTCCTTATCTATGTCTTAGCACTTGCACTATCTGAAATGTTGTCAGGCCAAGTACAATAGTTAATTTCACATCCTTACTGTTCATGGCCTGTAAGAATGTCGTTGTATTTTCCATTGTTCCCTTCCTTGCCTTGAAGCGCTTTGAAACACATTGTGTATATGCGCTATATAAATAAACTATCATATCATATCATATCATATCAAAGGGATCCAAGGAAGCCCATTGTTAGCTTCACAGGAAAAGATAGCAGGATTAGGCTTGGTGGGCACTTTACCAGAGGAATACCAGGAGTTCCAGGATGTGTTCGCGAAGGAGCAAGCTAATACACTACCACCACATCGAGTTAACGAATGCCAGATCGACCTGCAACCTGGGGCACAAGTACCGTGCAGCCACATTTATGCATTAACCGAGGAAGAAAACGCTCATCTACGGACCTACTTGGATCAATACCTGGCCAATGGCTTCATTAGACCATCTAAGTCACCAGCCGCCTCCCCACTCTTCTTCGTACCGAAGAAAGAGGGGGACTTAAGAACGTGTATTGATAACCGGGCCAGAAATCAAGTCACCCTAAAAAATAAGTACCTCTTACCTCTGATACCAGTACTCATAGACCAGATGAGACAAGCGAAGATTTTCACCAAGCTAGACTTACGCGGCGCATATGACCTGGTACGCATGAAGAAAGGGGACGAGTGGAAGACTGCATTCCGTACCCGCTATGGCTTGTATGAATACCAGGTCATGCCCTTTGGACTTTGCAAAGCCCCGGCTGCGTTCCAGCATTTTATGAATAATGTGTTACGGGAACTCCTCGATGTCTGCACAGTCGTCTACATCAATGACATTCTGATCTACTCCACCACTCCCCAAGAACACGTAACCCATGTGCGAGCTGTACTCCACAAACTGCGTGAAAACAAACTGTACGCAAAGCTAGAAAAATGCTCCTTCCACATCACCGAGCTGGAGTTTCTGGGATATGTACTGACACCACAGGGGATAAAGATGAACAATAGAAAAGTGGAGGCAATCCTCACTTGGTCCTCACCCACGTCTGTAAAGGTAGTACAGAGTTTCCTAGGGTTTGCAAACTTTTATCAACGCTTCATACCAGGATTCTCACATATTGTACATCCAATAACGTCCTTGCTGCGCAAACACCGAAAGTTCGAATGGACACCAGCGGCAGAAGAAGCTTTCCGAGCTCTCAAGGAAAAATTCACCTCAGCCCCAACACCCACAGCCCGATTTACCGTACATCGTGGAGACGGACGCTTCAAGCATTGCCATGGGGGCCATATTGCCTCAACAAAATCCTGAAACCGGATGCCTTCATCCCATTGCCTTTTGGTCAAGGACATTTTCCCCAGCAGAATTAAACTATGCGATTTCTGAGAAAGAACTCCTAGCAATCAAAAGCGCACTGTGTGAATGGCGACATTACTTACTAGGAGAAAAAAACACACCATCACAATAATAACAGATCATCGGAACTTGCAATACTTACGGTCAGCAAAAGCTCAGTCTTCTAGGCAGCTCCGTTAAGCCCTATCCTTAATGGAATACGACTTTGTAATCACCTACCGCCCCGGAGTTAAGAACGGAAAAGCGGATGCCTTATCCGGCATTGGCACAGGAGAGGAAGTCTACAATGCCCCTAACCCGGTGAAGATCATACCCAGCCATAAAATTCTCGGCCTCTGCATCAGCCCATCTCCGTTAAATACACTGCAGGAAGCAATAAAAGAAAATATGTCTGAAGAAGTCCTACTGGCTTGGGACAAGAAGGGAGATCAGTTCACCATTCAAGACAAACTACCATACTACCAGAAACGCCTCTATGTTCCAACTAAGGATCTGCAACAAGCAATCATATCTGACTACCACGACTCGCCGTCAGAAGCCCATCCGGGTATAGCCAAAACCATGAAGAAAGTAAGCAAATATTATTGGTGGCCAACTTGGCGAGAGGATTTTGCCACCTACATAGACACCTGTGAGCTGTGTGCACAATACAAAACATCCAGGCAAAAACCAGCTGGCCTCATTCAGCCAATCACCATTCTGCCAGCGCCCTGGCACACAGTATCAATGGTCTTCGTCACTGACCTACCCCCTAATTCAGGTTATAATACCATCCTCGGAGTAGTGGACCTCTTCTCCAAAATGGCCCATTTCATAGCTCTAAAAGGTATTCCCCCAGCTCAGCCCCTGGCGTAGGTCTTCTAGACCGAATCGTCAAGTTACATGGATTCCCTACCGTAATCGTTTCTGACGGAGGCAGCCAATTTGTATCTCGTTTTTGGAAAAAATGTTGTGCCCTGGCAAGAGTAGAAGTCCGTCTGTCTTCTAGTCACCACCCTCAAACAGACGGCCAAACCGAGCGCACGAACCAGACCATGGAACAGTATTTGCGCTGTCTATTACACCAAACAAGCCAAAGCTGGACAGAAATTCTATGGATGGCGGAGTATGCCTACAACAACTCAACACATTCATCAACCCAAGCAACACTCTTCTTTACTATATATGGTCGAAACCCCAGAACATCGGTCTACGATCCGCCAGAAAACATTGAAATGCCCGCAGTAAAGAATCTACATGCCAGCATCATGAAAGCAGCCAGAGAAGCCAGCAGGAACCTACAGCAAGCCAAAGAAACACAGAAAAGAAACGCTGATCGCCATCGACGAAAAGCCCCAGATTATCAAGTGGGAGACTCGGTCTGGCTGGCAACTAGACACATTGCTTTAAAGGGTCCCAAAAATTTCAGCTTAGATACATCGGCCCGTATACAAATGAAAAAGTTATTAATTCAGCAGCCATGAAACTGGCATTACCTCAACATATGCGTATACATCCGTATTTCACGTGTCACTATTAAAACCAGCACAACCAGGAACCCGAACTTCCACACCTCCCGCACCCATACAAGTGGGTGAAGAAGCACCAGAATATGAGGTCAAGAACATATTAGATTCCAAACAAGTACGAAAGACCCTGTATTATTTGATTGACTGGAAGGGGTACGGACCCCAGGAAAGATCATGGGAACCCACCACACACATGCATGCCCCCCGATTGGTGCAGAAATTCCATCAGGACCACCCTGAGAAACCAAAGCCCTCATACACACCATTGGGAGTGGTCTTGAGGGGGAAGACTGTCATGGGTATCAGGCAGGTAGTTGAGGCAAGCTGGGTGGAGGCTTGGCAGGCCTGCCATAGGCACGCAAAGAACCCATAGCAAATCCCTCCTTTAATTCCTTCCTAGTGTTTGTAGTAACTTCCTGGTTACCACTTCCTGTTGCCAAACAGGAAGTGCATGATGATTCATGAGCTCTCTAGTGTTTGGGTTTGGCTGGTTATATAAGCCACACCCAAGATTCTTCCAGTGCTTCGTGTTGCTTACTGTGAGCTGTAACAGCAACACACTTGCCGTGCTCTGGATCAGCCAGCTTCTGCTTACCTGCTCCGGATTATCCTGCTTCTGCTTACCTGCTCCAGATCATCCTCCTTCTGCTCACCTGCTCCGGATCATCCTGCTTAGCTGCTCCGGATCATCCTGCTTCTGCTTACCTGCTCCGGATCATCCTACTTCTGCTTACCCGCTCTGGATCATTCTGCTTCAGCTTACCTGCTCCGGAAGAACCTCTGTTCTTATTCCACGCTGCAGCTATGTCCAGTCAAGAGGGAACTTCTACACCGGCACCTGTAAGAACAAAGAAGAACTGCGTTAACACGCGCACATCAGTAACGCTGCGCATACTCACCGAATCTTCCTGCGATGCTACAATCCAGGTCAGTTGTACGAGCGCACAAACCCCTGCAAAAGAAAGAAGAGACATTATTCATTGCGCTCGCCCCAATAACACAGACACTTATTTCACTGCGCTCGCGGTGCATACTTACCAAAAGCCTCCATGTATACTTACCCAACCACCAAGTTTCCTGTAGCGCTAAACCCGGACTCGAGGCGCTAATACCACATAATTTCTCCTGCAAGGGAAAGGGAGAGACATTACCAGGGGCGCTTGAATTGAAGGCGCTGTGCAAACCTACCAGAAGCTAGCTTCTAAACGCAGATCTACTCACCCAGAAAAATACCGGCAAACAAAGACAATACGGATAATTTTGGACACTCAACATTCTCCGCGCAACGTTCACTTGTGGAAGGACTTTCTAGCCAGTGAAGAAACTGGCGCCTTGAACACTCGGCCTTGCTGTGAAGGCATAAAACAACGTTTGGCATCTGAACTCAACCTACAGACATTGGCACCAATCACATAAGTGAATCGCGCCCCTGCGAATGCAGGATGGAGTGGACACCAAACTAAAGAAGAAGGTAAGCCCATAGGGGTACATCACAGCACACAGTAAAGAGAAGGGAAGGGCCCAGGGGAATCAGGTGAATTCAGGTCTGAGTGTACACCTTGTATTTGACAGGTATTCCTCCGGGTGAAAGAGGGGAAGTGAAGACTCAGGGTCAAGGGAGGCTCGTCCATCGCTCCTGCAGAGACACAGGTGAGTGTGACAGCTCCAAATGGAGAAGCCTCCGGGCGAACCCTGGTATCCAAAGCTATAGCAGAACTGGGGTCAGCCTTAACCTTGGAAGAAGATCCGGTATTGGGAGACCGCTGCAGGGCCCCTCAGAGGAGCTTCCGGTGCGTCTCGCTGAGCCGAGACCAAAAGTAGTACTCGAATCTGAAATGTTCTGCTCCCACGGAGAACCGCCGATATTTCATATGCGGGCTCCATGCAGAATGTGCATTTACGCATCCTGGAAGACCACCACACTGAGCCAATCGCCCTTCCGAAGAGAGGACTTTATTTGGCAGGGTGTGATCAACTTGAATTTCTCTCAGAAAGATCGAAGATAGTGCGCAGGCCAGACTGGCTCAGCACTGTGAAAGGACAGCAGTACTAGCACCTCCTATGCTCCATGGGGGCAACAGGTTCCACTGCTGTGAGGTATAGAAGTTTCTGTACTTCTGCTCTGAGGGAGGGCATCAGTATCTATCAGAAGAGAGGTTTGAACAGTGGTGTAGGAGGAAAAGGCAGGCGAAAACCCACCTAAACGATGGACAAACTCCACCAGTCTTTGGTGATGGTTTGCCACCTCTCCAGATGGGACGAGATTCGTCCTCCCCCCGAAGCTTAGTGTGACCGACAAAAAATATAATTTGAGTGATTTGTCGGCAGGGAGATTACCTGTCCCTGTAGAGGAGGCTGATGGGCGAGAGAAAAACCAACCATCTTGCTGCTGCCGCTTAAGGCAGGGGCTACCAACAGGAGTTTCAGATCGGCGCGCACAGCAACCCTGAAACCCCCTGATCCCAGAGAAGGACCGAGTCTGGGACCCGGACCTCTGTGTACAAGGGGCCTTAGTTGAAGCTGTCACCAGGACCGATAAACAGGTCTTTGTTGTCCACACAGCGTGGAAAATCTGCTCAGCGCCAAAAGGAATGCTCCCAGCACCAGTCGTCATGAAAGTTGGTGTAAGGGAGGTATCCAAAATGCTGCCGTGGACCAAGGAGGTTGGGCCACCATTTAGTCAACACCTGAAGAGAACTGCGTCATAGGGGGAAAATGAGGCAACTGTCCCCTCAGGGGAGTCAGGGGACTTAAGAAACACTTAGCCTTCAAACTAGGATCCTCAGCCGAGCCGGTGCTGGCAGATCTAGGATGTTTAGTGGACATCCTGGGAACTGACTCAGAATTAGCCTCCATTTGGGGACCTCGGCAGAGCCGGTACTGGAAGGCCTGTTGCTGATCACCTTCTTTGCCCCCCTGACAGAATCGGTAACACCACAATCCCGAACATGGGACGGCTGAGGAATGTACCCTACCGACAGGACCCTTAGAGGATCCCTCGACTCTGATGGTACTGTATTTAGAGGAACCTTGGGTTTTAACCCGGGACATATAGCTCCATCAAGAGGGGCCTTGAGCTGTGGCTCGGTGTAACAAGCACCAGAAACGGGAGACCCCACGGCGTACCCCGGTATCAGTGTGTAAAGCTCCAGAAATGGAGACCTCAGGGCGAACCCGGTATCCAGAGCCACAGACGAACTGAGCTGAACCTTAGCACCCAAATGGTGAACCTCAGAACCACATCCGGTTTTGGCAAGTCCTCTGAGGGACCCTCAGAGAACACTCTAGTGCGCCTATTCCCTTCAGGCACCTCAGAGGAATACCTGGTAACAGCTACACAAGCCCCTCCCTGTCATGGAATGCTCTCACCGAGCGGGGCTGCTCATCGCCGCCCTCATCCACTTGAGACTCATCCCAATGAGGCGGGAACAGAAGACTGGTCCTCCATGCCTACCGCGTCAGGTTTTAAAAGAAAAACCTGAATCGGAGCAGCCGGGGCCGGGGTGGAACAGGAGCGAATAGACGCTTGAAATACGTTCTCTTAGGGTCAGAGTGCATGAGCATCTGAAACTTCCCAAAACTCATCCTCAGCCGAGGGCTTAGGTGTCGAAGAGGAAGAAACTCCTCGTAAGGGACCTCCCCCCCCACGAACACAAGGAGGATGGTGGCCAGAAGGGTCCACCACTGGCCGGGTCCACATAGATCAGTGGAGCAAAAGCAGGAGGAAGCGAGACAGTATGAGGCAGCGGAGCCCACGCATGCCGGTCAAAAGAAGGGCAGAACTGGTTACAATTCCCAAAAAGAATGCTCCCAGCACCAGACGTTGTGAACGTAAGTGTAAATGAGGTATCCAAAATTGGCGTCATAGGCCACGCAGGTTGGGCCACCATTTTGTCTCCATCTGAAGAGAACTGCGTCACATTCGTAGCTGAGGCAATTGGCTCCTCAGGAGAGTCAGGGGACTTAAATAACACTTTAACCTTACAAGGATCCTCGGCAGAGCCAGTACTGGGTGGTCTCCGATGTTTAGTCGACATCTTCAAACCAGTCACAAAAACAGCCTTGGACAAGCCGGTATCAGAGGGAATGCAGTCCGTGCCCTCGACAGAACCGGTACCACCACGACACGAGCGTGGGACGGTTGAGGACAATACCTCACTGACAAGATTCTCTGAGAAGGCCTCTCAGATCTGTCGGTATGGACTTTTAGACTCCACAAGAGGAACCTTAGGTTTCAACCTGGTACGTAAAGCTCCCTTAAAAGGGGCCTTGAGTCGGGACTCGGTACAGACTTTAGCCTCGACGAGAGGAACCTCAGGTTTCAAGGTAGTACAGCGGGGAAAGCTCCAGCGACAGAGACCTCAGGGTGAAGCCTGGTATCCCATCACCCAACCGAACTGGGCTTAACTTTAGCACTGTGATGGTGAACCTCGGAACAATGTCTGGTACTGGAAGGTCTGTCAAAACCCTCAGAGGAATCTCTGGTACGCCTGGTAGGCCCTTGGGGCACCTCAGGGGAAAGGCTGGTAACAGAGCCACAAGAAAGGCCCTTAAAGTACTCCCTCATGGGGTAAGAGTGCATAAGTCTCTGAAACTTCCCGAAACAGGCCTCCTCTGACAAAGATTTAGACACAAGTGTGGGCAGAGGCCACCCAAAAAGAGGGTTCACAGCAACCGTCGTCGATAGCGTGGGTGTAAGGGAAGAATCCAAAATGGCCACCGTACACCACGAGGGAAGGCCCGCCATTTTGTTCACACCTGTAGGGAACTATGTCACATGTGTGGATAAGGCAGGTGTCTCCACAGGATGGTCACAGGTCATCGAAACTTTAGCCTTGACACAAGGATCCTCGGCAGAGCCGGTACTATGGGGCCTAGTATGTTTACTGGACATCCTGACGTGGACCCTTGAATTAGCCTCCAAGAAAGGAACCTTGGCAAAGCCAGTAACGGAGGAGTTACGGTCAGAGACCTCTGCTTTTGCCACCTCAACAGAACTGGTATCACCGCGAGCGTGGGAATGATGAGGAATCCACCTCACAGACAAGACCTTAACAGGTCTCTCAGTTCTGTCGGTACACACCTTAGCCTCAAAGAGAGGAACCTTGGAATGGAGTCTGGTCTGTACAGCTCCCCCAAGAGGGGCTTTGAAGCGTGGTTCGGTACAGAAAGCCTCAACGGAGGCCTGAGGGCGCACTGCTGTGTCTGTATGGGAAGCTCCAGACAAAGAGACTTTGGACCGAACTCCGGTAGCCAAAGCCTCAGCACGACTGGGCTGGCTATTAGCACCTGATTAGTGAGCCTCGGATCGTAATGCGGTGTCCGCAGGCCCCTCGCGGGACCCCTCGGAGAAAACCCCCGGTATGCATATTAGGCCTGCGAGGCACCCTAGGGGAAACCCTGGTAGCAGAGTTCTTGAAGCCCTTCCCAGACCTGCAGGACCCCAGGAAGGAGTCCCCTGGTCGAGTGCCCTAAAAATTAAGGAACTTACCGGGTGTCTCTTCTTTTCGTTGATTAGGAGTTGAAAATGCGGTGGAGGAACGCCTCCTCCCACCGACGAAGATGACGCTGAAGTGCCCGGACCGAAAGGGAGTTGCAGAAAAAACACGAGTCCCAACGGTGTTCCAGTCCCAGACACTCCAAACAGAGAGAAAGGGGATCCGACCTAGCAAAGCGATGTTCGCAAGAGGAACAAGAGACAAATACCAAATGATCCGGCATAGACGGAAGACTACGCGGCCGCAGAACCGGAGCAGGAGAGAAGGACAATGGGAAAGAAGAAAAATGTCTTTCCGGTGATGGAAGTGCGTCCAGCCCCGACTGTGCGGAGAAAAGGACTGAAGGGAGATGCGTAGGGCGGAGATCAGGGGGGCGGAGTTATGGCCACGTGTGGTACCCCGCGTAAAAAGAGAAGTAGGACACATTTTTTCAATGTGATGCTTTTTTAGAAAAGTGCCCCGGTCCCGTCCCACTGGACGGAATGTCCCAAAAGTATGGAGGAAAGGGGACGGGACGTAGGAGTAATTTTCTTTACAAAATGAATTTCAACAGCCTAGCTGAGGCAGGCATTCCTGTTAGACCAGTTTGGCTTCAAGTCCAAATTTCGCACCTCCCCATGATTTTGCTACTGCCAGGGCAGGGGATCTGTTCAATGGATTGCCAGGTGTGATAATTACAGGGTGTCTCAGACTGCATGGGAGAGATGCTCCTAAGAACAAAGGGGGGATTCCAATCCATGTGTTCCCACAGAATTGTGAAATTCCGTCTTTTCGAACTGAAGGACTTCAAAGGAGAAGCCATGGCAACCACTGTGCAAAGTTGACTAGGGACAGACATTTGGCTGGGGGGTTGGAAAGACTGCCCACTTTTGGGAACAAAGAAGGCCCATTTGATTTAAAAGACTTTTTTATATTAAAGCATTTATTTCAGTAACCTAAAGAAGCAGCAATGTGAAAGTATGACCATTGTAATTTAATTTTTGTACCATTAAAATAAGACTATTTGGGTCTTCCTAGCATGTGCGGGACACAAATGGCATTAAAGAGGCATTTCTGAAGAAAGCGTACATGACACAGATATAACATTTTATGGAAATATGCCCAACATTGATAGGCTTATGTGTAGCCATTTGTAGAATTTTAGGTGACATTTGTTTCATAGAAATGGCGAAAGATTGCCCGAAGGACAAAACAGCATTGCACAAACTTGGGTTTCGGAATGGAATGTTCTTTGTAAAATATGGGATCTGCCTATCTGATTTTCAGGAGCATACCAATTGCAAATATAAGCGTTTTGTTTCTGTTGGAAAGAGGGATACCGCACAACCGGAACTTGTAATGAACGTTTTATTATGACATAAGCAACGTATGGACCCCCAACAGAACCAGAGATCCACATACAACTCAGGAAAACACCAACTGACGAAGTTGAAACTCTGAACAATTGTAACGCTCACCTGGCTCCCACAGAGGCGCTGACCTGGTCTGGATTGCTGTGACCTCTTCAAGCGTGATGCGCAGGATTCGAAACACCGACTGAACTGGACCCCCAAATCTGGCTTGTCTGGCCCGTAGAAAAATCTTTCTGTAGGTGGAGAAAGGGGATTAACTGACTGCAGACTATTGTGATTGCTTCCCACCTCCCCTTTGCTCTTCTCTGACCACCTCCGAAATCCCCAATCAAGGCTCACCTTAATGTTTGAATGGATGAGCTCTCCATCCTGCTTCTGGTGCAGGGGCGCGAATTTGACCAGTTACTTCACTGGTTTCGGAAGGCGAAATTCCATAAGTATGCAGTTTAAAAAGTTCCAGAGTAGAGTCTTCTCTTTGTTTGCTTTTCTTAACCTGCGATCTGTCCTTATTTCAGGTGCAGAGTGGAAGTGATGCTTCGAGGGATATTGCCGGAGATAAACTCAGGTGAGTTTGTGATAAAATGATCCCTTAAATGTCTTTGAATCCCTCTAGTAATGTCTTTCTTTTTTCCCCATAGGGGCCGGGGTGCGGTACCAGGCCAAGAAGTGGCGCCGATCGAAATGAGGAGTAGTTCCGTCAAATATGGCCAGGTAAGCCTTGTGACGGAAAATCAGGCTTTCCTCATTTGTTCCTCATGCTCACCTTTTGTCTCTCCTTCTCCCCTGCAGGTGCAGAGATGTGGCGGAATGCCCAGAAGGTCGCGGCGGAAAGTGAAGAGCCCACGTGGCAGGTGAGTGATGCGCGGCGCTGCTACAAGTAGCGCAATGCTTTTAAAGAATGTCTATCTTTAGGATCGCTGGCGTGATGATTCCGCAGACAGGTAGGAAATTAGATTAAGTTCTTGGTTTTCACCGTTTCTCTTCCTTTCCTTCCTTTCAGGTATCCCAAGATCGAGGCGGGCATGGCTGGAGGCAAGATGCAGGAGCAGACACGGTGAGCGTTCCGCTGCTAGATGCAGAGCAAGGCGAAGCACGTGTGGCAGTCCGGGCGTGGTTTAAATAGCCTTGGAAGAAGTTCCAGGTAAGTATTCTTCCACGGTCCCCACCCAAGTAAAATAGTTCCTTTGATAAAATAGTCCCTCCTAAGCCTCATTTGGCTTGAGGCTTCATGCAGCATGGTCTGCGTCAGGTAAGTGCACCAAACACCCTCTTTTATGAGCCTGGCGCCTATGGCGCCAGGACTGATGTCGAACATGAGCCTGGCGCCAAAGGCGCCAGGACAAAGTCCAAAGAGCCCCTATTAGGGGCCGTTGGGCTTTTACCCGAGGGCATGATGCCTGCTCCCGGGGGTGCTGGGCCTGTCCTGGTGCTCCGGGGGTAGGCATCATGACAGCACTCCCCCCCAAGGCCCCTCCCAAGGTCCTTCCCTCTGGAGGTTTCGGTTTGTTTGGGAAATCCCGATGGAACTTTTTTACCAGCCGAGGTGCATGTACGTGGTCGCTGGGTTCCCAAGACCTTTCCTGAGGTCCGTACCCTTTCCAATCAATTAGATAGAAAAGGTTTGATTTTGAAATTTTAGAATCCAAAATGTTCTTCACCTCGAATTCAGGCTCCCCAAAAATCTGAATTGGTTCTGGTGGCTTTATTAATCTGGTTCCTGGTTGCACTGGTTTCAAAAGTGACACATGAAAAACAGGATGAATCCGCATGTTAGCTGGCAGATCGAGCTTGACTGCCACTGGATTAATTATAGCTTTGATCGAATAAGGGCCCAAATACCTTGGATTAAAAGTTCGAGGTCCCTTGAGTAATAAATGTTTGGTAGCCAACCATACTTGGTCTCCTATTTGGTATGAAGGCGCCTCCTTCCGATGTAGATCTGCATTTTTCTTGTATTTTTCTTTCGCTTGTTGCAAATGGGCAGTTGCATTCTTGAATGCTTGAGTTATAGTGGAATGCAAATGGTCTACTGCGGGCATTTCAAGGCTCAGAGGAGAGTCCAGGTCTGAAGTACGAGGGTGATGTCCATATAGGGTGTAAAAGTGGCTTTGTCCAGTTCCAGAGTGCACCGAGTTATTGTATGCATATTCGGCCACCCATAACAAATCCTTCCAATTACCCTCCGATTGGTGAAACATACACCGTAGGTATTGTTCAAGGGTCTGGTTCGTTCTCTCCGTCTGACCATCGGTCTGTGGGTGATGGCTGGTTGAGAGTCTTACGTCGATTTGTGCCAGTTGACAACACCTTTTCCAAAAATGTGAAATAAACTGGCTTCCCCGGTCGGAGACTAATATGGACGGCAATACATGCAAGCGGATGATATTTTCGAGGAATTCCTTAGCAAGGACAGAAGCTGAAGGTAATCCTTTCAACGGAATAAAATGAGCCATTTTAGAAAATAGATCCACCACAACCAGAATAGTATTGTATCCATTACAAGGGGGCAGGTCCGTGATAAAATCTAGTGACAAGGTGTGCCAAGGCGCTGGTGGAATGTCTAAAGGCTGAAGAAGACCGGCGGGTTTTGTCTTTTGGCCTTTGTTTTGGGCGCAAACTCCACAGGACATCACAAAAGATTTAATATCCTTTCGCCAGGAAGGCCACCAGAATTGTCGTTTAATTTTTTCCTCAGTTTTGGCAATGCCAGGATGTCCTTCCATCAGGGTATCATGATGACGGGAAATAACTGTCATGATGCCCGCTCCCAGGGAGCCGGTTCAAGCCCTGCGTCCCCGAAAGCGGACATCCAGTCCCCAAGGAAGGACCCAGCAACCCCATATAGGGACCCTTTGGACAGTGTCCTGGCGCCTATGGCGCCAGGCTCATAAAAGACATCAGTCCTGGCGCCATAGGCGCCAGGCTCATTATGGAAGTGCTTGGGTGCACTTACCTGATGCAGACCATGCTGCAGGATACCGGCCTCCTTGAGGCCTGAAAGGAACTACTTTACCTGTGGGACTAATTTACCATCCGGGTGTGGCTGGGGAAGGATACATACCTGATTGGAGGAAGGATACATACCTGGAACTTCTTCCTAGGCTATTTAAACCCCACCCGAACAGCCACACGTGCTTCGTGTTGTTCTGCATCTAGCAGCTGGACGCTCACCGTGTCTGCTCCTGCATCCTGACTTCTGCCACGCCTGCCAGCATCCTGGATCACCTGCAAAGGAAGAGAAGAAGAGAACAGAAGAAGGAAAAGTCCTTACCTGCTAAATCCGCATCCCGGAGACATCTCGCCGACAAGCCTGAAAAGGAAGACTTTTATTTAAAAGCTCATTGCGTCGATCGCTGCAGCGCCGCATTCCACTCACCTTTACAGGGCGCCTCTATGTTCAGCACCGATCATCCTGATTCGCAGTCACGCCCCAGCGCCTAGGGAGAAAAAGACCAGAACAAAAGGTGAGAGAGAGAAGGGAATAAGGAAAGCTAAATCTCCATGTTAAGACTTACCTGTTGATTCATTCCCTCTTCATTTCGGGTCCGCGCCGCATCCTGGCATTTCCGGTCCCCGGCCCCTAAGGGGAAAAAGAGACATCAATGTTAATGAGCGAATGAAAAGACATTACCAAAAAACGCTCATAAAAGACTTATCTGATTTCTACAAGGATTTCACCTCTCATCTCGGGTCGGTGCCTGTTCCCCGGCATTCCGTACCCCGGCCCCTATGGGGAAAAAGACACTAGCATTAGTACATTAATGCATGGGCACAAGGGGAACCTCTTATCAAAAAACTTAGCTGGAAGCCAAGCAAGTTTGGTTCTCACCAATCCGAAAATCCAGTGAAGTAACTGGATACCAACGCGCCCCTGCATCAGAAGCAGGATGGAGAGCTCGTCCTTCCAGACCCTAAGGTGAGACGTTACGAGGAATCACAGAAGGGTTTCGAGGAGGGTGAGAGGGGAAAGTGGGAGGCTGATTGCATTACCCCGCAGACAGTTAATCCCCTATTTTCGCCTACAGAAGGATACTTCTGCGAGCCAGACAAGCCAGATTTGGGGGCCCGGTCCAGTCCGTCTTCCGAACCCTGCGCATTACCTTAGAAGAGGTCACAGCAGCGCGAACCAGGCCAGCGCCTCCGTGGGAGTCAGGTGAGCGTTACAGAACGCGAAGACTTCCTACAAATTCCTACCCAGTCGCTATGGAAAGTTCTGAGACTGATCAGTTGGCCCAATTACTGGGGGAATTACGGGCCGAAGTACATACTGCTCGTCAAGAGACTAATGCCCTCAGGAGGGAATTAATAATATCAAAGGAAAGAACTGATGACCTGGCCAGACAGCTTTTGCAAGGTCAAGCTGGGCAAACTCCTCTACCCGGTTCCGGAGGGAACCCGGCTCCTGTGGTTTCCAGTAACCCTGTGCAGATTAATCTACCTGGAAACCTGCCGCTGGCCCCACCCGAACGATTTGCTGGGGACCCCAAACGTTTCGCTGTATTCATGAATCAGTGTCGTTTGCACTTCCTATGCAGACCTGGGGCCTTCCCTAATGATCAGACCAAGGTAGCCTTTGTATTGTCATATTTCAGCGGCTGCGCTGCCGATTGGTCAGTTCCACTGGTTACTCAAGATGACCTGATTCTCCGTGATTTTCAAAGGTTTCAAGCAAGCATGGAAAGGTTATTTGCTCGACACTCTCAGGGGCAGGCTCTGGATGACGAGCTTCTATCCCTGCGACAGGGCAATCAGGACCTCCTATCCTATATTGCAACCTTTAATAGACTAATTGTGGAAACGGGATGGCCAGAGGATAAAAGAGTCACGTTGTTTTATCGAGGCCTATGCCGAGAACTTAAAGATGTCTTGGCCCAAGTTGTAAATCCGCCCCAAGAATGCACAGAGTATATAGACTTAGTGGTCCAAGTGGATCACAGACTTCAAAACAGAAAAGCAGATCGGTCCAGGTTTGAGACCTGGGTGTTGGTCAAGACCCATGCTAATCCCAAGGGAGTTGATGTCTCTGAGCCTATGCAAATTGGAGGGGTTAAAGGACCCTTAACTCAAAAGGAACGTGAAAGGAGGCGGCAGTTAAAATGATGTCTTTATTGTGGGAATTCTGGACACTTTCTACGAGATTGCCCGGCAAAACCACCCTGAAAGGCGGTAGGAGCCGCTGATAAAAACCATGAAGACTCTGTTTCGGGAAACGACTCCGCCCGACAAGTGTAGGGGTCCGCTTGCCGAGCTTGAAAACTAACTCTCAGACCTTGCATTTCATTGTGCCAATGGTTCTCGTAGATCCAGAACAGCCTAAGCGGTTGCATGCAATAAAGGCATACATCGATAGTGGGGCTATTGGAAACTATGTGGATCATGAATTGGTCTCTAGGATTAACCTCCCTCTCCGTCCTAAAACCTGCAAAGATGTCATCACCACAGTCGATGGAACTGAAATTGCCTCTGGACCGGTAACACATTCCACTACTGAGGTGACTCTTATTGGTCCCGACGGCCATCGGGAGGGTGTTGTGTTTGATGTAATCAAGGCTCCACAGTTTCAGGTTATTCTTGGAATCCCTTGGTTAGAGACACATAATCCTCGAATTGATTGGCGAGCTAAGAGAATAACCTTCCCGGATTGTACACAAACCTGCTACACAGAAAACCTGAAGATTAATCTAGCATCTGTAACCTCTGCCTCCATGCAACTACCTCCGGAATACCAAGACTTTCAGGACGTCTTCCAAAAGGAACAGGCCAACACGTTACCTCCTCACAGATCGTACGATTGCCAAATCGATCTGGTGCCCGGTGCACAACCCCCTTGTAGCAGGATTTATGCCCTTACCGAACCTGAGAATCTGCATTTGAGACAATATTTGGATCAATACCTAGCTAATGGTTTTATTCGTCCGTCAAAGTCCCCGGCATCCTCGGCTTTGTTCTTCGTGCCCAAAAAAGAAGGCGACCTTAGAAATTGTATCGATTACCGCGCATTGAACCAGATAACGGTTAAAACCGTTATCCTCTGCCTCTGATCCCTGAACTCCTTGACCAGGTGAAGGATGCTTGCATATACACCAAGTTAGATCTCCGGGGGGCTTATCATCTGGTACGAGTTAAAGAAGGTGACGAATGGAAAACTGCCTTCCGTACTAAATACGGATTATTCGAGTACCAGGTGATGCCTTTCGGATTGTGTAACGCGCTGGCTGCCTTCCAATACTTCATGAATGATGTCCTTTGGGAACTCATCGATGTTTGTGTTGTCGTATATATCGATGACATTCTGGTGTACTCCTCTTCGGAATCTGATCACAGAAAACACGTCAGGGCAGTACTTGAAAAACTGCGTCGCACAAACTATTTGCTAAATTGGAGAAATGTGTTTTCCATACCACAGAAGTCGAGTTTCTAGGTTTCATCCTGACACCCAAAGGAGTCTGAATGGACTCAAGAAAAGTGGATGCCATCCTCAAATGGCCATCACCTAGCTCTGTAAAAGGGGTTCAAAGCATGCTCGGCTTTGCCAATTTCTATCGCAGGTTTATCCCGGAAGTTTCACGCGTGGTACAACCCATTACTGCACTCTTGAGGAAAAATAAATGTTTTGAATGGTCTGAAGAAGCCGAGCAGGCCTTTCAGGATTTAAAAGCTAAGTTTACCTCCGCACCTCTATTGAAACACCCGCGTCCAGATCTCCCTTATGTCGTCGAGACTGATGCATCCAGCCTAGCCATGGGAGCTGTCCTGTACCAAAGAGATCCCGAAACCAACCAACTGCATCCCGTAGCATTTTGGTCCAGAAAATTCTCGGCACCCGAGGTTAATTATGCAATCACGGACAAAGAACTGTTAGCCATTAAGTCCGCTTTTAAAGCCTGGCAGCATTATCTGCTTGGCGCTCGACATACCATCACAGTGATCACTGATCACCGGAACTTACAGTATTTGAAAACCGCCAAGGCTCAGTCATCACGGCAGCTCCGATGGGCTTTGTTTTTCGCTGAATTTGATTTCGTGATTACCTATCGACCTGGCTGCAAGAATGGCAAAGCAGACGCCTTATCCCGAATTGGAATGGGAGAATCTAATACAAACTCAGAACCAGTACCAATAATTCCCGAACAGAGGATTCTAGGCATGACTTCATTACAGACGCTTGAAGACATTCAAGCCAGAGTGAAACAACTCCTGGACCCTACAACCTTACAGTATTGGATACAAAAGGGATCAGACTTTACCATAGATAATGGTTTACCTTATTTCCAAGGACGCTTATTCCTGCCACATAATGAATTACACGAACTAGTTATTTCCGGTTATCATGATGCATTAATAGAGGGACACCCCGGTATTGCCAAGACAGAGGAAAAGGTGAAATGACAATTTTGGTGGCCCTCTTGGGGAAAAGATGTTAAATCTTTTGTGATGTCCTGTGGTGTTTGCGCCCAAAATAAAAGTCAAAAGAAAAGACCAGCCGGTCTCCTTCAACCTCTAGACATACCGCCAGCACCCTGGCACACCCTATCAATGGATTTTATTACGGACCTGCCTCCTTGTTTGGGGTACAATACTATTATGGTAATTGTGTATTTGTTTTCCAAAATGGCCCACTTTATTCCTTTGAAAGGTTTACCTTCAGCTTCTGTCCTAGCCAAAGAATTCCTCGAAAATATTGTTCGGCTACATGGATTCCCATCTATACTAATCTCTGACCGGGGAAGCCAATTAATTTCCCACTTCTGGCGCAAATGTTGTCAAATGGCGCAGATCGACGTAAGATTATCGACCAGTCAGACCAATGGTCACACCGAGAGGACAAATCAGACCCTTGAACAGTACTTACGGTGTATGTTACAGCAATTTGAAAGCAACTGGAAAGACATTCTTTGGATAGCCGAATATGCATATAATAATTCGGTACACTCTGGAACTGGCCACAGTACTTTTTATACTTTGTTTGGGCATCACCCTCGAACCTCAAACCTTGACTCACCTCAGAACCTCGGAATGCCTGCAGTAGAACATCTGCATTCTACAATTACCCAAGCCTTCAAAGAGGCAACTACGCATTTACAACAAGCCAAGAGAAAATACAAGGAGAATGCTGATCTACATCGGAGTGAAGCACCTCCGTATCAGATTGGGGATCAAGTGTGGTTAGCTACCAGACATTTACCATTCAAAGGGCCTCGAACTTTTAACCCAAAATATCTGGGACCTTATTCTATTACGGCAATAATTAACCCAGTGGCTGTTAAACTTGATTTACCAGCTAGTATGCAAATTCACCCTGTTTTTCATGTGCCACTTCTGAAACCAGTGGTACCCGGAACCCGACTACTCAAACCTCCAGAACCTATTCTAATAGATGGGGAGCCCGAATTCGAAGTGAAGAACATTTTAAACTCAAAAATGTTTAGGTCAAAACTGTTCTACCTAATTGATTGGAAGGGGTACGGACCTCAGGAGAGGTCGTGGGAACCCAGCGACCATGTGCATGCACCTCGATTAGTTAGGAAATTCCACCGACTCTTCCCAGACAAACCAAAACCCCCGGAGGGAACAACCTTGGGAGGGGCCTTGGGGGGAAGTGCTGTCATGATGCCCGCTCCCAGGGAGCCGGTTCAAGCCCTGCGTCCCCGAAAGCGGACATCCAGTCCCCAAGGAAGGACCCAGCAACCCCATATAGGGGCCCTTTGGACAGTGTCCTGGTGCCTATGGCGCCAGGCTCATAAAAGACATCAGTCCTGGCGCCATAGGCGCCAGGCTCATTATGGAAGTGCTTGGGTGCACTTACCTGATGCAGACCATGCTGCAGGATCCCGGCCTCCTTGAGGCCTGAAAGGAACTACTTTACATGTGGGACTAATTTACCATCCGGGCGTGGCCGGGGAAGGATACATACCTGATTGGAGGAAGGATACATACCTGGAACTTCTTCCTAGGCTATTTAAACCCCACCCGAACAGCCACACGTGCTTCGCATTGTTCTGCATCTAGCAGCTGGACGCTCACCGTGTCTGCTACTGCATCCTGACTTCTGCCACGCCTGCCAGCATCCTGGATCACCTGCAAAGGAAGAGAAGAAGAGAACAGAAGAAGGAAAAGTCCTTACCTGCTAAATCCGCATCCCGGAGACATCTCGCCGACAATCCTGAAAAGGAAGACTTTTATTTAAAAGCTCATCGCGTCGATCGCTGCAGCGCCGCATTCCACTCACCTTTACAGGGCGCCTCCATGTTCAGCAGCGATCATCCGGATTCGCAGTCACGCCCCAGCGCCTAGGGAGAAAAAGACCAGAACAAAAGGTGAGAGAGAGAAGGGAATAAGGAAAGCTAAATCTCCATGTTAAGACTTACCTGTTGATTCATTCCCTCTTCATTTCGGGTCCGTGCCGCATCCTGGCATTTCCGGACCCCGGCCCCTAAGGGGAAAAAGAGACATCAGCGTTAATGAGCGAATGAAAAGACATTACCAAAAAACGCTCATTAAAGACTTACCTGATTTCTACAAGGATTTCACCTCTCATCTCGGGTCGGTGCCTGTTCCCCGGCATTCCGTACCCCGGCCCCTATGGGGAAAAAGACACTAGTATTAGTACATTAATGCATGGGCACAAGGGGAACCTCTTATCAAAAAACTTACCTGGAAGCTAAGCAAGTTTGGTTCTCACCAATCCGAAAATCCAGTGAAGTAACTGGATACCAACGCGCCCCTGCATCAGAAGCAGGATGGAGAGCTCGTCCTTCCAGACCCTAAGTGAGACGCTACGAGGAATCACAGAAGGGTTTCGAGGAGGGTGAGAGGGGAAAGTGGGAGGCTGATTGCATTACCCCGCAGACAGTTAATCCCCTATTTTCGCCTACAGAAGGATACTTCTGCGAGCCAGACAAGCCAGATATGGGGGCCCGGTCCAGTCCGTCTTCCGAACCCTGCGCATCACCTTAGAAGAGGTCACAGCAGCGTGAACCAGGCCAGCGCCTCCGTGGGAGTCAGGTGAGCGTTACAATAACCAGTTCTTGTAATTCCTTTTGTGGCAGAAATAAGCGTCCTTGGAAGTAAGGTTGGCCATGGTTGACCGAAAAGTAAGACCCCCTTTGGATCCAATCCTGCAAGGCGGTAGAGTCCAGGAGTTGTTTTACTCGTGCTTGAATGTCTTCAAAGGTTTGTAAGGAGGTTAATCCCAAAATTCTTTGTTCGGGAATGATCGGCACAGGTTCTGAATTAGTGTCTATTTCTCCCATTCCTATTCTAGATAGTGTGCCTGCTTTGCCATTCTTACAGCCGGGATGGTAAGTGATTACGAAATCCAACTCAGCAAAGAACAAAGCCCATCGGAGCTGACGTGATGATTGAGCCTTGGCAGTCTTTAAATATTGTAAATTTCGATGATCAGTGATCACGGTGATGGTGTGCCTGGCGCCAGGAAGATAATGCCGCCAAGCCTTAAAAGCGGACTTAATGGCCAATAATTCCTTATCAGTAATTGCATAATTTACCTCAGGCGGTGAGAACTTTCTGGACCAAAATGCTACAGGATGCAGTTGGTTGGTTTCAGGGTCTCTCTGAGACAGGAGAGCTCCCGTGGCTAAACTGGACGCGTCAGTTTCGACTATGTATGGGAGATCGGGACGCGGGTGCTTCAAAATAGGTGCAGACGTGAATTTAGCTTTCAATTCCTGAAAGGCCTGTTCGGCTTCCTTGGTCCATTCGAATTGTTTATTTTTCCGCAAAAGTGCAGTGATGGGTTGTACTACACGTGAAAATTCCGGAATAAATCTGCGATAGAAATTGGCAAAACCAAGCATGCTTTGGACCCCTTTTACCGAGCTAGGAGATGGCCATTTGAGGATGGCCTCCACTTTCCGTGAGTCCATTCGGACCCCATTCGGTGTCAGGATGAATCCAAGAAACTCCACCTCGGTGGTATGGAAAACACACTTTTCCAGCTTAGCAAATAGTTTGTGCTGGCGCAATTTTTCAAGGACGGCCCGGACATGCTTTCTGTGATCAGATTCCGAAGAGGAGTACACAAGAATGTCATCGATATATACGACAACACAAACATCGATAAGTTCCCGAAGGACATCGTTCATGAAGAATTGGAAGGCAGCAGGCGCGTTGCACAACCCAAAAGGCATCACCTGGTATTCGAATAAACCGTATTTTGTACGAAAGGCCGTTTTCCATTCGTCGCCTTCTTTTACTCGCACCAGATAATAAGCCCCCCAGAGATCTAACTTGGTGTATACGCAAGCGTCCTTCACCTGGTCAAGGAGTTCAGGGATCAAAGGCAGAGGTTAATGGTTTTTAACCGTTATCTGGTTCAATGCGCGGTAGTCGATACAAGTTCTAAGGTCGCCTTCTTTTTGGGCACGAAGAACAAAGCCGAGGATGCCGGGGACTTTGATGGGCGAATGAAACCATTGGCTAGGTATTGATCTAAATATTGTCTCAAATGCCGGTTCTCAGGTTCAGTAAGGGCATAAATCCTGCTACAAGGGGGTTGTGCACCGGGCACCAGATCGATTTGGCAATCGTACGATCTGTGGGTGGGGTAACGTGTTGGCCTGTTCCTTTTGGAAGACGTCCTGAAAGTCTTGGTATTCCGGAGGTAGTTGCATGGAGACATAGGTTACAGATACTAGACTAATCTTCAGATTTTCTGGGTAGCAGGTTTCTGCACAATCCGTGAAGGTTATTCTCTTTGCCCGCCAATCAATTCTAGGATTATGTGTCTCTAACCAAGGAATTCCAAGAATAACCTGAAACTGTGGGGCCTTGATTACATCAAACACAACTGCCTCCCGATGGCCTTCCGGACCAATAAGAGTCACCTCAGTAGTGGAATGTGTTACCGGTCCTGAGGCAATTTCATCTTTGCTGGTTTTTGGACGCAGAGGGAGGTTAATCCTAGAGACCAATTCACGATCCACATAGTTTCCTATAGCCCCACTATCGATGTATGCCTTTATTGCATGCAACCTCTTAGGCTGTTCCGGATCTACGAGAACCATTGGCACAATGAAATGCGAGGTCTGAGATTTAGTTTTCAAGCTCGGCAAGCGGACCCCTACGCTTGTCGGGCGGAGTCGTTTCCCGAAACAGAGTCTTCATGGTTTTTATCAGCGGCTCCTACCACCTTCTTGGGCGGTTTTGCCGAGCAATCTCATAGAAAGTGTCCAGAGTTCCCACAATAAAGACATAACTTTAACTGCCGCCTCCTTTCACGTTCCTTTTGGGTTAAAGGTCCTCTAACCCATCCAATTTGCATAGGCTCGGAGACATCGGCACCCTTGGGAGTGACGTGGGTCTTGACCAACACCCGGGTTTCAAACTTGGACCGATCCGCTTTTCGGTTTTGGAGCCTTTGATCCAATTGGACCACTAAGTCTATATATTCTGTGCATTCTTGGGGCGGATTTACAACTTGGGCCAAGACATCTTTAAGTTCTCCGCGTAGACCCCGATAGAATAATGTGATTCTTTTATCCTCTGGCCAAGCAGTTTCCACGATTAGTCTGTTAAAGGTTGCTATGTAGGAGAGGAGGTCTTGGTTGCCCTGTCGCAGGGATAGAAGTTCATCATCCAGAGCTTGTCCCTGAGAATGTCGAGCAAATAATCTCTCCATGCTTGCTTGAAATCCTTGGAAATCCTGGAGGATTGGGTCATCTTGAGTAACCTGTGGTACCGACCAATCGGCAGCACAGCCGCTAAGGTATGACAACACAAAAGCTACCTTGGTCTGGTCATTAGGGAAGGCCCCAGGTCTGCATAGGAAATGCAAACGACATTGATTCATGAATACGGCGAACCGTTTGGGGTCCCCAGCAAAGCGTTCAGGTGGGGCCAGCGGCATATTTCCAGGTAGATTGATTTGCACAGGGTTACTTAAAGCCACAGGAACAGAATTCCCCCCGGAACCAGGTAGAAGGGTTTGCCCAGCTTGACCTTGCAATACCTGCCTAGCCAGGTCATCAGTTCGTTCCTTAGATACGATTAGTTCCCTCCTGAGGGCATTAGTCTCTTGACAAGCGCATGTACTTCGGCCCGTAATTCCCCCAGTAATTGGGCCAACATATCAGTCTCAGAAGTTTCCATAGCGCCTGGGTGGGAATTTGTAGGAAGGCTTCGCGTTCTGTAACGCTCACCTGGCTCCCACAGAGGCGCTGACCTGGTCTGGATTGCTGTGACCTCTTCAAGCGTGATGCGCAGGATTCGAAAAACACAGACTGAACTGAACCCCCAAAACTGGCTTGTCTGGCCCGTAGAAAAATCTTTCTGTAGGTGGAGAAAGGGGATTAACTCACTGCAGAGTATTGTGATTGCTTCCCACCTCCCCTTTGCTCTTCTCTGACCACCTCCGAAATCCCCAATCAAGGCTCACCTTAATGTTTGAATGGATGAGCTCTCCATCCTGCTTCTGGTGCAGGGGCGTGTATTTGACCAGTTACTTCACTGGTTTCGGAAGGCGAAATGCCGTAAGTATGCAGTTTAAAAAGTTCCAGAGTAGAGTCTTCTCTTTGTTTGCTTTTCTTAACCTGCGATCTGTCCTTATTTCAGGTGCAGAGTGGTAGTGATGCTTCGAGGGATATTGCCGGAGATAAACTCAGGTGAGTTTGTGATAAAATGATCCCTTAAATGTCTTTGAATCCCTCTAGTAATGTCTTTCTTTTTTCCCCATAGGGGCCGGGGTGCGGTACCAGGCCAAGAAGTGGCGCCGACCCGAAATGAGGAGTGGTTCCGTCAAATATGGCCAGGTAAGTCTTGTGACGGAAAATCAGGCTTTCCTCATTTATTCCTCCTGCTCACCTCTTGTCTCTTCTTCTCCCCTGCAGGTGCAGAGATGTGGCGGAATGCCCAGAAGGTCGCGGCGGAAAGTGAAGAGCCCACGAGGCAGGTGAGTGATGCGCGGCGCTGCTACAAGTAGCGCAATGCTTTTAAAGAATGTCTATCTTCAGGATCGCTGGCGTGATGATTCCGGAGACAGGTAGGAAATTAGATTAAGTTCTTGGTTTTCACCTTTTCTCTTCCTTTCCTTCCTTTCAGGTATCCCAAGATTGAGGCGGGCGTGGCTGAAGGCAAGATGCAGGAGCAGACACGGTGAGCATTCAGCTGCTAGATGCAGAGCAACGCGAAGCACGTGTAGCAGTCCGGGCGTGGTTTAAATAGCCTTGGAAGAAGTTCCAGGTAAGTATTCTTCCACGGTCCCCACCCAAGTAAAATAGTTCCTTTGATAAAATAGTCCCTCCTAAGCCTCATTTGGCTTGAGGCTTCATGCAGCATGGTCTGCGTCAGGTAAGTGCACCAAACACCCTCTTTTATGAGCCTGGCGCCTATGGCGCCAGAACTGATGTCCAACATGAGCCTGGCGCCAAAGTCCAAAGAGCCCCTATTAGGGGCCGCTGGGCTTTTACCCGAGGGCATGATGCCTGCTCCCGGGGGTGCTGGGCCTGTCCTGGTGCTCTGGGGGTAGGCATCATGACAACAATCAACCAGAACCTTATGACCACATCAGAACCCTTACAAGGAGAAAGTTCCACGCGGCATCAATTTACTTAAAGCAAGTAACATTACAACACATCTTCCCCTTTTTCACACAACACACATAAAGCAATGTATTAAACAACACAATCACACATGACCCCTTTTTACCATCGCAATTCTGTTCTTATTCCAAACCTGACCCCCCCATTACTCTCACAGCTCCTTTCATCACGGCGACAACCTTTACAGGTTCGGAATATAAGCGATCTCCCTTTCTCTTAACAACTCCTTTTTTTATTCTCACCCAATCACCACACTCTACACGTAACTCCTTACCTCTCCTCTCATTCTCACACATCACCCACTTCTCCTTTCTCTCTTTCAACATGTTCCTCACTTCATCCACAACCAAATCAGACTCTCTGCTTCTTCCCAACCAATGAATAGGGCTTGCGTCCTCTCATCAGTTCAAAAGGACAATCCTGTGGTCGCATGGGGTGCCATGCGCAGAGCCCACATTCTTCTTTGAAGAACCACCATTTTGTCATATCTACACACCTGTCCCATGCAAATGCTTTCCATTACACACCTGTTCATTCTCTCGACGACCCCATTGGTCTCAGGATGGTATAAAGCAGATTTATTTTGCTCCACTCCACACTTTTTTAAGTACATCGGGAAACACCCTCCAGTAAATTGGGTGCCATTGTCGGTAAGTATGCTTTCTGGGACACCCTCATTAGCAAATATTCCCTAACATTTTTTTCACCAGAAATTTCTCTCACCACCCTGAAATTACACCACCTGGAAAACAAGTCAATAACCAAAACCACAAACTTGACTCTGCCATAACCCAAATCAACGGGACCTAGGATGTCC
Organism: Ambystoma mexicanum; assembly: GCF_040938575.1. Lineage (NCBI taxonomy): Eukaryota > Metazoa > Chordata > Amphibia > Caudata > Ambystomatidae > Ambystoma > Ambystoma mexicanum. Next base: position 1,465,018,851 of record NC_090931.1, on the reverse strand, counting down.
ATGGCCAATTCGCTCTAACAATGAAGGAACACCAACATCCACAAAAGTTTGCTTCTTTGCCTCACTTCCCTTACCTGTTTTGATACACATTGAACATTCACTGAGACGCCTCTCTATGTCTCTGTCAAACCCAGGCCAACAATAATCAGATCTCAAAACACCTTTGGTTTTGGAAATACCTATTTGCCCACTGTGAGCCAGATCAATTACTTTAGACCGAATGCCTTCAGGCACCACTGCTCTTTCCCACCTAAACAAAATACCATCTGACACAGATAACTCATCTCTCACCTCCCAGAACGGCCTCTCATTATCAATCAACTCTGCCCTCCTTGGCCACGCTGAGCTTATCACATAAGTTATCACCCTGCTAATCACTGAGTCTTTCTTTACTTCTTCAAGCCATTCCTCCTTGGACACTATCCCTTCCGAATTCACAAACACCATTTCCATATCAGGCTCTTCCTCAACTTCACGTGAGTAAACTTTTACTCTTGACAGACAGTCAGCCAAAATTTTCTCCTTCCCTGGAATCACTTGCATTTGAAATCTATGGCCTTGCATTCTGGTGACCCATCCTGCTACCCAACGTGAAACTTTGTCCATCCCTTTACTCTCAAAAATGACCTTTCATGGTTTGTGGTCCGTCCGGATAACAAAATCAGTCCCCCACACAAAACGGAATATCGCATCTCAGCACCTCTCAAAGCACGAGACGCATCTCATCACCTCTTCCACACCGCCTTCAGCAATTTGAGAAAGAACAGCACCTAGTCCGCCCTCACTTGCATCCACGGTAATTACACTAGGTCTCTTGGTATTAAAGCAGCCTAACGGCTGAGTTAAGTCAATTTCATTCTTTATCCTTTGGAATTCTGTTTCACACCCCTGGCTCCAGACAAGCTCCATACCTTTCTTCAGCAATTTTCTCATTTCTAATACTTTAACTGCATAATTCTTAACAAATTTGTGGTAGAATTCGGTCATGCCGAGAAATGATCTCAGCTCAGCCTTACTTGTCGGTCTCTGTACTACCTTTATGGCCTTAACCAAGCTCTCCTTCGGTTTCACACCCTCACATGAGACTTCATGGCCCAAATAATCTACTTTGGACACTGCAAACTTGCATTTTTCCTCTCTTAATGTTATTCCTCTATCCTCAAATATCTTCAACATAATATCTAAAATGTTGTCATGCTCTTCCATTGTCTCACCACACATCAGTATATCGTCTTGAAAACAGAAAACACCTCTCACATCTTTCAACAGAGAGTCCATCACTTTTTGAAACACAGAGGAAGCCGATGCTAACCCAAACGGCATTCTCTTAAATTGGTAAACACCCTCATGAGTTATGAAAGCTGTCAGCTTCCTGCACCCTTCCTCCAACTCAACTTGATGATATGCTGAGGCCATGTCGAGTTTTGTAAAAACCTTACCCCGCCCAACACTTGATAACATTTCTCCCATATTAGGCAACGGGTGTCTATCTACTAGTACACATTTGTTGAGCTCACGCATATCAATACACAGCCTCAATTCACCAGACCCCTTCTTGACAACAACCACTGGTGAGACCCACTCCACACCTCCTGCCTTCTCAATTACACCCATACTCAGCAGTTTCTGCAATTCCTTTTTGACTCCATCTCGCAATGCAAATGGTACAGATCTGAGTTTTGCAACTACAGGTTCACTTCCCCTTTTTACAATTATCTGATGCTGCATCCCCTTTATTCTTCCCAAAGTCTTGCTAAACACCCTGGGATGTTTCATGACAGGGGTGCCCGACACAAGTAACACTTGCTCTTTTCCGTTGGGATCAAGTTTAATATTTAGGTTCTTTTGTTCTCTCCATCCTAACAAGGTCTGCCCCTTCCTGATAACATATACATTTCCATCACAACACCGACCTTTGAATTCGAACCTTCACATGGTGTATCCATACAACTCAATCTTGTCCTGGTTATAACCCCCAGGATTTATATCAGGTTTCAACAATTTTGCTGAATCTCCCCTCATCTCTTTCTCAAACACATCCCTCGACACCAGGGTAATCTTAGATCCAGAATCAGCCATCATTCGTAACATGTGTCCATTCACACTTACATTGGCATATGGGCATTCACATTCATCTTCATTATCCCCACCCAACACAACATTTATTGTATTGACAATAACATTCTGTAATGGAGGCATAGGATCCTCATCTGACGATACCTCTTCTTCTTCATCCTGGTTGACATACAACACCTTTTTGCTGCTAAACTGGTCCAACTGATAATTTCTACAACAATTTGCAAAGTGCCCTCTCCTTTTGCTGCATTTGGCACAAATAGTTCGTCGGCCGGGGCACACCACTGATGAAGCAAAGTGTGTACTGCTCTCACAGCGGAGACGCAGTCTCTCATCTTTCTTATCTGGTTTTTGCACTACTCCTTGTTTTCTTCTATCTTCTTCACTTCCACGATTAGACTGTTTGTTCTTCCCTCTCCTTTTACTTTTAACATCGCTCACATTCAATATGTCATTTTTAGTCTCTTTGGCTCATTAGAACTCAGTTTAGATAACGTAGCCACACAGGCTAAAGAATGTTCCACTCGTCTCGCAATGTCCAATACTTCACTGAGGTTGGGTTCCTCCCTCAGCCACAATTCTTCACAAATTTTATTGGAATTGCAATGAGTCATGAATTGGTCACGGATGTGCTCATCAAATGACCCTTGAAACTTGCATGTCAGTGCAAGATGTCGCAACGCAGTCGCATACTCCTCCACCGACTCTCCTTGATCTTCCATGCGTGTGCGGAAGTTAAACCTCTTTAATATCGTGCTAGTCTTGGGATTAAAATGTAAACCCAGTTTGAGACTAGTAGAACTAATTCAAATTAATTGGAAGCATCACCACTACCGTCACCAGATGGCTGAGAAAGGGTTTCAAAAATTCATTGTCCTTCATATCCCAAAAAATGTAACAATAAAGCAAGCTTCCTCTCATTTGAGTACGAGTTTACGCCAGCCGCCTTGAGATAGTGCATAGAACCCTTGCGCCATTGAGTCCAAAGAATCTTCGCCGAACCAGGAGTGGGCATGAATATTGGCGGGCCAGCTATACCCGGTAGAGCCATCTGAATTTGCTTTACCAAATTGTGGAAAAAAAACACCTCAGCTGGGAACCCAAACACACAATGGCCCTCATTACGACCCTGGCGGAGATCGTGGTGCAATATGCACCATGGAGCACGGCGGAAAGCTGCCAATACCGCCATGGGGGTTGGCGGATTTACCGCCCCATTCCGACCTTGGCGGGGCGGTAAATCCCCAATCCCCATTTTACCCTTCCCCATTCCCATTTTTGCCCCATAGGGTATAATGGGAGTGGGGAAGGCGTTAATTACGCCACCGTAAATTACGGTGGCGTAATTAACAAGAGGTCCCGTAGCGCCATGGATTTCTCCGGCCGGAAAAACCAGGCGGAAAACGGCTCCATGGCGCTACGGGAACTCGTAGTAGGGCGGAAGGGTCCGCCGCGAATACCGCTGGCGTAAACCCACTCCGCCAGGGTCGTAATGAGGGCCAATGTCTATGCACCTTTCCTATGTGACTGTAGGGGTGCCACTCAGAATCCCATATATATATATATATATATATATATATATATATATATATATATATATATATATATATATATATATATATAAAACTCTGCCGAATTGCACTGTCTGAAATATGATTGTGCCACTCAACCCCAAACAAAATATCTGAAAGAAATACTCCAAAGTCATAAAATGCTGCAGACAAGTTTGCTTTAGACTTAAGTAACTTTGTCTCCCTTGAAGGTAGCTCTTCCACGGTATTCGGTTGAACCACACCTTCACCTTCCCTTCATACAAAGTCTGGGTGTTTGTAGATCTCCTGGAACGCAGTGCCGTAAGATTTGATCATCACTTTGTACATATCTTGTTTAACTTAGTTTCAGCTCAGTGCTCAATTTCGTTCCAGGCCAGTGCTCCCGACCCCTTCCACCAGTTTTCCACCCCGCCCCTCCTTTCCTCTTCGCTTCAAGCTTGTGGCTCTCCGAGTCTCTCCAAAGCTTCTGTGACCAACTTGCTCGTATTCGCGAGTGCGCCTCTATTACCGTGTGGTACGGTAAGGCCCGGGATACCTCTTCAGGTGTCGTGCTATGGCAGCCGTTGAACACACTTCGAATCGCTGCGGGCGCTCCTGGGATCACTCGCACGTAATCGCGAGTACGCCTCTACTACCGTGTGGTACGGTAGGACCCAGGATACCTTCACAGCCGACGCGCAACACAGTAGCAGGGACAGCTGCTCACAGGGCCTTCCAGGGAACACGCGGGTGCCGCGCTGCTTTAGAAGGGGCTAGGGAGGGCTGGGAGCACTTACTTGGCAAACAGGGTCAGAGATCACGGTCCCACGGTGTCCGCTGCTACGCTCGAGGGAGCGGAGCGGTTATTATGCTTTTAGCAGCCGGGGATCCACACTTCCTCATCCCATCCTCATCGCCATTGTTGGAAAGAGGGATACCGCACAACCGGAAATTGTAATGAACGATTTATTATGATATAAGCAACGTATGGACCCCCAACAGAACCAGAGATCCACATACAACTCAGGAAAACACCAACTGACAAAGTTGGAACTCTGAACAATCAACCAGAACCTTATGACTACATCAGAACCCTTACAAGGAGAAAGTTCCACGTGACATCAATTTACTTAAAGCAAGAAACATTACAAAAGTTTCATAACTGATTTTGACAAAAGTAACTGTGGTATAACAATGCACATCATAAAACACCCACACTAAAAATGATGTCACTTCCCTGGGTCCAATCTGCTTACAGGGCGGTGGAGACATCCACAGCCTGACCTATCCCATCTTAGAGGTATGTCCACGGTATTTCCTCCCACATAGTAAAAATTCTCTGATGTCATCCAGCCTATATAAGGAGGGGACATTCGAACTTCAGGACATTCAAATATCCAACATCCAGGGATCCAAACATTCAACATTCACGCTGCAAGACTCCAGAGATAGGCCAGAGGTAGCTGATTCAGATGCAGGCACCTCCTACCTATCCAGAACCACTTATTCAGAACTGAACCCTACAAAAATCCCAATAATTCAGGGAGAAAGGGGGAAAGGCTGCTGACCCGTTTTGGGATTGTCCAGTGACCAGACCTGTCTTTGCCCAGCTGATGCACCCCACTGCCCATTGTGACCAGACCTTGGTTGCCCCCCTGTTCCCTTAAAGGAGAGCCTGCTGCTGCGCAGTGACCAGATCCTTGTCCTGCTGTCCAGAGACCCGGTTAGCTGTCCAAACTACCCTATTCAAGTGCATTTTGTAAGTATCACCCTTCCCCAGAACCAAAAAGCTGCATACATCGCTCTGTTACCTTACAGTCTGTCCAACCCCATAAGAAATCCTATAGGTACCCTACTAATTTCTTAATTTGTTAGAATCCTCTGTGTATCCTGTCCTTAGAAGAATCTGTGTTAGTCTCCAAGTGTTAGCGCAATTCTTTCCAAATCATTTCAGTCCATTGTGTAAGTCCTTAGTACTATCTTGAATTAATACAATTTTTTCCCATAGAGATGAACATGCATGCATAGGTTAACCTTGCAAATTAACCTCCTTGCATACCGTGTCTTTCTTCAAATATCTAGCCACTAAAATATAGTTACAGTAGAACAAACCAATTTGCTTACAAAACCGAGTTTGCCCTTAAAAGTGTTTCCTGTTTCAAATCTGATTTTCCTTTCCTACCAAGAATCCCATACTGTCACCCATAAAGAGTCACCCTTTCACTTTAGTATCATACCTGTCTGTGCCTTTGTACCTCCTCAGTAAAACTGATCTCCAATTTTGACTGTTCTGCTCATTTCCTAAGATGTTTGCTCCTTTTAAACCTGTGAAAACTAAGAAATTTCAACTTTGCCACGTGCGATTCTTGCTGCACTGTGTTTCCTACCCAAAGTTGATTTTCTCATTTGTATGCATGTTGTTTAGTACCTGGCCTTGTAGCTTGTACGTTTTCTTGCCTCATTAGTACAGCCACACCAATTCCTGTCTTCTCCATTCAACCGCACATGTAAAATAACTATCCAGTAATTCCAAATTGCCATTTTGCTCATTTTTCAAGGGTTGTCAATCCGATTTTGGCCTCCCATTCAAGGGTGGTAGGTCGGATTTTCTATCTGAATTTTGCCTATGATACCTGACTCCTTGCTACTCCTCACCACCCACACAAAGCTTGGCTAACAGGGGTATGGGCGTGTTGCAGGGGGAATGCATAACAGTTGTGCTATTTAAAAGTATTACCCAAAAGTAATTTTGCTTTCATTCATTTTGCATTTGATGTGTCTGATGTTAGAAAGCTAACTTAAGTGTATACTATCAATTTGCTGTGTAATTATCACCACACCGGTGATTGCTGCCCTACATTGAATCTGTTTGATTTCATTTGAATTTAAAAATAATATATATTTCATTATTGCACACCGGCCTGGTTCATGGTCCACTGCGACACGGGGTGTTCGTCAAGGGGGGTGTGAGACGGGTTGGCTGCCTTCTCAAAGCTGAATCTAAAAATAAATAAACTTAAAAGTGTTTTTATTGTGTGCCACATCCCTGACCAGTGGAAAGAGTCATGTTATGGAGTGTGCTGTGTCTTTAGATCCTTTACAGAGTGGGGGCTTATTGCCAGGATTGAGATAAGTGGTTCCACCTCTGACAGCTTAACATAGCAGGCTAACCCAGAAAAGGTAGTGATACTTTTTAGGATTAGAAAACTGTGTTACACTGTAAAAGCGCTATCCCAAAACTTAGACCCTAAGTATCAGGCGTGTGTGTAAAACTAAGGTCAAATCAACCCTGAACTGGACAAAAAGCAACAGAGTACAGATTGTCCTTACATAAATGATTTAATAAAGGAAGAACACTCTTCATAATGACCACAGTGGAGATAAACATGGCTAGGCAGCACCTTCTGCACTAACTATTCATCAGCGGGGAATGGGCAGAGCAAGATGAGGAGGCCTGGCTAGTAGAAATGATGCAACAGGTCACCTCCATGAGCAAGGATCTATGGCAGGATGGTGGCCTGTTATATCAAGCATTGAGTGAGTTGTACATGACTCTGAGTATTAAAGAGGAGCAGATTAAAATGGTTCAACTCACAGCCTACCTATATCGCCACATGGGGGTTATGGAGGAAAAATATGAAGAAAATAGAACTCTTGCGCAAAACCAATCTGAGCTCTTAACTTAAATCCAGACTGAATGAAAACTGGTAGAAGAGAAATTGCAAAAGAGCCGAGATTCTGAGGTAGAAGTTGAAAACTACATCAAACAGTTAAAAGAGGACCTGGCCATACAACAACAAAATAATTCAGAGCAAGAGACCCAATTAGATACATTAAAAGAGGAGTGTCAGGAAAAGGTTGACTCTCTGGAAGAGAGAGTCAACACAAATTGAATCAACAGATAACATATAACAGATCTTGCTCAGAACAAATAACCATGTTACAAAGTCAGATCAAAGAGTTGGAAGAGGAGTCTAATAAATTAATCCTTAAAGAACTCCACTTCCAAACAGAATTTAACCAAGAATGCCAGACATTAAGTATAATCAAACAACAGCGGATGACCTGGCTGAACAAAGGGGCACCCTGTATCAAGAAAATTATGCCCTATGTCAGGAGGTGGGCAACTTAAAAACAGACCTACAGAAAAAAGAGTTCGACCTCCAGGAATTGAACAAACTAAAAGTAGAATATGCAAAATTATTGGGGCACACAAGACAAGTAGAAGGTGTCTAGAAGAGAACACACAAGCTATAAATGTGCAAAATCAGGAGATGAATCTCCTGCAACAAAAATGGTCTCATTGTTCCCAGGCCAAACAGGCAGCACAGAAAGACAATGAGGCCCTCTGTGCTGAGAACAGGGGACTCCAGAGCCAGGTGGCAGCTCAAGAGCAGGTAATAGAGATAAGTCAAATATAGTTAGCAGAGCAAAAGGCTCAGGCCTCTGCCTACCGTCAGGAGATAGGGACTGAGAGGGAGAAATTTGAGCTGCTAGAAAAAGTATGCTATGCTGAATCCAAACTTGAGGGACCCCGAACAAATAGAGAGGGACACGGCCACCCCTGGCCACAGTGTGATGCTCTCTGTACTAGTGGCCTCCAAGCCATATACCGCCTTGTATACACCAGGTACTTTTAACTTAATGTCCACCGGTTCACAAGAACCGGAAATCATGAGGAAGCCAGACTCTAGTAGGTCCAGCATGATTGAACAGGCAGGCCACCACCCACCAGAGATTGATGGACAGTCGTCTCTGTAAAGATTCCAAAATGTTATGGCCGAAATATCTGATCAGGAAGACTCCTATGAGGAGAAACTCAGGGAGCTAGAACTGCAGAAGCATCATCTACAAAGGGACCATTTGGTTTGCTTTGCTGAACAAAAAGAGTGTGAATCGAGGCCCAAAAAGAGCATTCTAAAAAGCTCCACCCAATCAGGGCAATGGGGGGGAATCCTCCACCAACCCTGGAAGCAGGGAGGAATCAGAAGACCACTCTCCTGTGCGAAAGAGGGAGCCCAACAGGAGTGACCCAGAGAGCCCAAAGTACAACAGGGGAGAAGGAACAAGGCCCCACCACCCTGAGAGCAACTCACAAGCCCAAAGAATCAGGGAGCGCCTAGAATATAAAGAGGGGACCCCAAATAGTAGCAGCTCTGTGTCTGAGGGTGAATGGACTCAGGTGAAGCGGCAAAATAAGGCTAATAAACAAAAGAGAGCTCTGGTGAAAGACCCTATTAAGCAGATTACAACTATTAGCAATGTTATTACCTAATATCACAAAAATGACAAATATTCTGTTTGGGAGCATCTAGAACTATATGGACAGATGATTAACTCTTATAACATCAAAAATTGCTAGACATGCATAGCCTTTGCCAAATGAATGTTCTCTCCAGAGTACTCCAGCTTCTTTGCTGGGCTGGAAGACCAGAAACATTCGAGGTGGTGCACCTATAAGGTGGCCAATCTGAAGCACTTTTCCACACACAGAAACCTGCAGGAGGCCCGCAAAATGGCGTATGATCTGCAGTGTGGAGAGGACCAGGCTCCAAGAGAATTTGTGCAGGAGCTAAAACGCATCTTTACACAAACTACCAAGCGGGTGCGCACGGATAGTAGGGAAATTATAACCACCTATTTTCATGCGCTCTCAAAATATATAATGACACAGCTGGAAAGAGATTTTCATGATAACAGGACCCTGGGCTGGGTAATAGAGCAGGCTACTCGGATCTATGAGGTCCAAAAACCTGTAGAGTGCAAGAACCAAACAAAAAACCCCAAACCAACCAACACCCCCGCTACTGCTAAGGTGGCAGAGGTGAAGGTTGCCCCATTTTGGACCTAGAAATGGGGGGACCTAAAAACACACCTTCCCAAAACCAGCCAAATTAGAGGCAAAGAAGACCTTCTGATCAATCAGCAGCAGGTGGTAGTCAGGTAGGAAAACCCCAACAATGTGACCTCTAACTCTGCCAATTATGTCTTTCCTACAACATCACCATGCTCTGGCTGTGAAACATTAGATCTAAAACATTGTCCCGCAGACAATAATTGTATTAATATCTTACTCATTTACAGACCTCCATCACTAGAATCTGAGTTCAACGATGAACTCATTCACCTTGCTAACTCACTAATTGGCCAAAATAAATCCACGGTCATCCTTGGAGACTTAAACCGATGGCGTGGTGACCTAAAAGACAAAGAAGCAATCCTCCTTGAAAAAACACTGCAAAAAATTCAGTTTAATGTAATGAATCACAATCCCACTATGGCCAACGGTCATCAACTGGACTAGGCATCACTAATAGTTTGGAGACAAACAACTATGTAACCACTCCTTGTATATGGACGGACCATTATAAAGTAGTTTTCAACCTACACTTACCCCAACCAGCTAAAAAAACACAAATGAAGCAAGGAAAGTCCTTTCTAGAAACTTCAAAAACTTTGAAAGCTCAGACTTACAACTCTGTGTCAACAGCATTCTCGCCAATCTTAGTGAAAAGGATTCCTGTGACACCATTATCAAAAAATATGATCAGCAAATGCTCATATTTATTAACGAGAAAGCTCCAAACCGTAAAAAAACAGTTAGGCCCAATCTTAACCAGCAAAAATGGTTCACATCAGAACTAACCACTCTTAAGAAGGAAAAAAAAACGTAGCGAAGCAGAATGGCTTAAGAAGCCTACTGATAACAACAAGACCAGCTGAAAATTACTAGAAAAATCCTACAAAAACAACAACAATGAGGCCAAAAATAACTATTTCAACAGTCAAATCGAAGCATCCTCTAACACAGCTAGCAAACTCTTTGACATTCTTAAATCCATAGATAAGCCCCAGGTTCTGGCCCCTGCCTTTATTCCTTCACAATCAGAAAGAGAAAACACTCAGGTAGCCTTCGCCAACAAAATCACAAAAGCTAGAGAACGCATTGCATCAGCTCAAGCTAATAAACTCTAACCTAGCTGCCCTGTAGAACTGACGACCACTGAGAGAAAGGAGAAGTTTCAATTTCAACCAATCTCTATTGATGTTATGATGAAAACTCTGGCGTCTATGAAACCATCCTCTTGCGCTGAAAATAAACTCCCTCCCAAGATCATTCTCGAACATCTGGACATCTTTGCTCCACTATTTACTAAAATTGTAAACACTTCCTTCCATGATCAAACAGTACCAAATAACATAAAAAAGTCACTATCACACCTCTAGTAAAAAAACTAATTTAGACCCACGTGACCCCAACAATCTAAGACCCATCACGTATGGTAACTTTACTCTTAAAGTTATGGATAAAATTGCAACTGCACAACTTCAGGAATACGTAGAAAGTCACGAGATTCTACACCCACAACAATCTGGCTTTAGAGCTGTACATAGCCGCGAGACAGCAATGCTGGACCTACAAACCAAAATGCTGGAAATCATGGACCAGGGAAAAGCTGGCCTACTAGTCCTTTTGGATCTCAGTGTCGCATTTGACCTGTTAGACCACCAGTTATTAAAACAAGCACTTGAGAAAGTTGCGAACTGCTCCAAGGAAGCAATAAGCTGACTATCTTCCTTCCCCGAGAACAGAATATCCAGAGTACATTGGGGAGACAAATTCTTATCTGAATTCAACATCTTCTGTGGGGTACCACAGGGAGCTAGTCTGTCCCCACTGCTCTTCAACTTGTACATTTGTTTCCTATGTCAGCTACTACAACATCTCCAGGTGTTCTTTACTGACTACGCTGACGACACTCAGCTGGTCATGGAACTGAGTGGAAACTACGCGAAGGACAGTACGACATTAAACACTCTCTATAAGAATATTGAAGATTGGATGGATAACAACTGGATGTGCCTAAATAGCAATAAGACCGAGCTAATGGTCTTTGGATCCACCCAGGGATGAGCCAAACTTGCCTTTGACTATCAGGCTTTTCAAATCAAAGAATCCCGTATTGTAGTGGCGGGTAAGGTCAAAACACTCGGCATGACTCTGGAAGCATCCCTTAATGCAGATGATGAAGCCATGTATGTTAGCAAAAATTGTAACTATCACACCAGACTCCTTAAAGCAATCAGACCCCTACTTAGTGAAAAAAACTGTGCTACAATAGCCAGAGCTACCATCTTGTCACGTCTGGACTATGGAAACGCACTTCTTGCAGGAGAAAGTAAGCAAAGTATGCACAAATTTCAGCTGATCCAAAATAATGCGATCAGAATGATTAAACAAAAAGCAAGAAGTGAACACATCAGTGAAGCCAGGCGGGACCTCCATTGGCTGAAAATAGAGGACCGCGTGCAATTTAAGTCCTTATGCCTAACACACAAGTGCCTTTCCGGCAAAGCACCAGCCTATCTGAAGTCTAAAACCACTTTCTGCAACCCTCCCAGGGCTCTAAGATCAGAGGCCAAGGGACTTTTAACAATCCTAAAACATAAAAAAGAACTCGGTATGGGTAGAGCGTTCCCTAACCGAGCAGCAGTTAACTGGAACAAACTGCCAAACTGTCTTAGGTTGGAGACCAATCACTCAACCTTTCGCAAAAAGCTTAAAACTGTGCTTTTCAAGTAAACCTCATTGTAAGATCCTCTGCCATGAAAAGTCTCACCACCACCTGTCCTGTTTCACTCTGTGCCACTATTCGTTCGTCTTTGTCTCCATGTATGCGCCCGATGCCTGCGGGCAGTCGGCGCAATACAAATAAACAAATAAAATAAAATAAATGTTAGTTGAAAGAAAGAGTGTTTTCAGACCTCTGCTGCCCATGATTTGGACAAGGCAGTGTGTTCTACAGTTAAGGGCATTAGAGGAAATTGTTATGGCTAATTGTCTACTTTCGGTAAGGTCCGAAAACAATCTTTTAGAGGAAGCGATAAGAACATAAGCTGTCTGCCAACTGGACACAAGTAAGAGATGGTTGAAATGGGGAATTTTGGTTTCAATGCTGATATCTGGTTTCTCTCACAAATTGCCTGCTGTCACTCTTATGAGAAGCGCCTAGAATGGTCAGTAATATTAATGCAACATAACTAAATTTCTACATCCGGTCTTGCCAAATGGTAAAGTTTACATATGAAATATATGCTTGTGGTACAGGCACATCTTACACAAATGTTGAATACAAATAACTCAACCCCCTTCTCATTGTTACAACTCTGGTGTTAGCAGGGCGCAACATGGAAATAAGGCAAGTTACCTGCTGCAGCCGATGTACCTCCAAACCCCTGGGCTAGAATGCCATTAAAATATGGCGAAATCACGAGTAAGGTTTGTAAACTCTGCTTGGGCATAAACATCTCAGTAGAGTAAAGACAGTTGAAGAAGCTTCGTGGAGTTTTTGATTGTGCATTCTCATGGGGGAGTAATGTATAAGGGCGACCCTGAACATTCATGTGTGGGAAGCAGCAGCATTCCTCGTAGCTGCAAAATGCAGGCACCTTTTATGTTATGTTATGTTACTTGGCATTTATATAGTGCCTTATGTATCATTGGTATGACCTCAAAGCACTGGTAGGTTGAACGCCCTCTGAAACCGCAGTTCAAATCAGTAGAGAGAGTGTCGAATGGTGCGTGGGCGCTCCGGATATTTGTGCAGCTGGTGGGGTTGCTGCATGATAGCCACTTCTTAGCAGTAGGTGTGGTGCTGAGGAAATTAGTTGGATGTGTTTAGTCTGGAGGGTGGACACCCACACTGAGTTCTGGCTGCGTTTGGCCTAAGGAGACGCCTAAACTAGCCGGTATGTGCTCAGTTAGCTGTGTTTTATTAGGATGATGAGGTGTTTGTTGGGTCATGTTAGTATGAGAACAGCTAGGCTGAATGTGTCATAGTATAGCTGTGTTCTAGTTGAATGATAGTGTATAGAAGAAAGTAAGCGTAGTGGTGTGATATGGTGGTTATCAGTAAAAGCGCCCGAGACCAGGCACGTGAGCAGGATAGTGGGGACGTACATAGTGACATACATATACATAGCGACAGGATGGCTAGAGGTATACAATTCTATCTAGATGTGATGCAGGCCAAAGTTCACAATTTCATCTGAGTGTGTTACATGCTATCTTTTACAATTCCAACTAGATGCAACGCTGGCTAGATTTCATCAATTCCTCTAGGTGTGGTACATGCTATCATTCACAATTCTATCTAGATGCGCCGCAGGCCCAAGTTCACAATTTCATTTAAGTGTGGTAGATGCTGTCTTTCATAATTCTGTCTAAATGCGACGCAGGCCAAAGTTCACAATTTCATCTAAGTGTGGCGCAGGCTAAAGTGTACAATTTCATCTAAGTGTGGCGCAGGCCCAAGTTCACAATTTCATTTAAGTGTGGTAGATGCTGTCTTTCATAATTCTGTCTAGATGCGACGCAGGCCAAAGTTCACAATTCTATCTAAATGTGACGCATGCCAAAGTTAACAATTTCATCTAAGTGTGGCACATGCTATCATTCACATTTCTATCTAGATGTGATGTTGCTAAAATTCACAATTCTCTCCACGTGTTGCATTTGTTAACATTGACAAGTATGTTAGTATGCAATGCAAGGCAACATTTTCAATCCTGTCATGAATATATTCAGGCTGATGGTAACAGATCTTTCTGAGTATGCCTGGTGTAAGTCTATGGCAGTCTATATTAAGGAAAGGTAGGGTCGAGTGACAGAGGCTTTCCGGAGTAGAGTAATTGCTCTACACCCCACCCATGCCACACTTACAGTTTTTGATGGTGTCTGTTAGCTGCTTGCTTCGCCTGCGGACACCTGCAGACACGCCTTGGAGGTGCCAGTGTAGGAGCCGCCCTTTGCCTTGGGGCCCTTAACCGAAGGGGCTGCCGGGCAGAGGGCTGCCCTTTGAGGGCCAGTTATATCCAGATAAGTTAGCCAATGGGAGGCGGAGGGCGGGGAAACACCAGGAAGTGGCACACAAGCATTGGGAAGGAGATTTTATGTTTTTTCTTTCCTCCCAAAATTGGGCCGCAAATGGAGTCGCTGGAAATCAGCTGCACTAACCTGCTTCTGCATCCTGAAAGAATGGGGGTCACAGACCCATGCAGGTGTAATTGCAGGGCCTACGGGCCAATGGAAGGTGCTGGGCGGGATGGGAGGCGGGTGGATGTGGGACAGGGAGAGTGGATTGGAGGGACACAGGAAACAGGAGAAAAACGAAAAAATAATTTAAAAAGGACGCAAAACACACACGGGTGTCATGATGCCTACCCCCGGGCATCCGGATCAAGCCCATCAGCCCCGGGAGCAGGCATCCAGACATTTACAAAAACCCCAGCAGCCCCAGCTAGGGGCTGTCTGGGTTCAATCCTGGCGCTGTAGGCACCAGGCTCATAATAAAAATCAGTCCTGGCACAAATAGGCGCCAGGCTCATAGACATTACTTACCTCATGCAGACCATGCTGCAAATAAATCCAAGCCAACGTGAGGCCTGGATGGGACTATTCTACTACAGGGACTATTTTTTACTCGGATGTGGTCCTGGGGAACTTCTTTCCTGGGACTACTTTGGGGGCTATTTAAACCACGCCCGAACAGCAGCACATGCTTCGTGTTATTCTGCATCCAGCAGCGTGACTCTCACCGTGCCTGCAGCCAGCATCCAGTCTTCTGCCACGCCCGCGTGCCTGCAGCCAGCAACCAGTCTTCTGCCACGCCCGCCTCGAATCTGGAGCTCCTAGAATAACGAGGAAGAAAAGGACAAGGTTAGAAAACGAACTTATTTCAAATTCCTCACCTGATTCTGGATCCATTTCATCTCCCGACCTGGAAAGTACATCAGTCCTGCACGCATCGCTTCGCCAGCTCCAGCACGGCGCCATACTCACCAGTTCTCACAGCATCTTTCGATCCGGCACTGTCTCCATCATTTCTTCGCCGTACTCCGGCACCTAGGGGCACAAGAATAACAAGGTGAGCCAAGGGAATCAACAAATACCTCTTACCACCATAGACTTACCTGATTTACCACCGGCAGTATTATTCTCCATATCTTCATATGCTGCATCTGTAAACAGGGAGAAAAACAACACGTTAACGCATGCAATAGTTACCGGACAGCGTTGGGTAACACAGACTCTTACCTGAACGCCAGCAGCAGCTACGAGACTATCTTATCAACTCAGTTGCAATTTAAGGAAGGGGACAAGAGTGAACATCGGGCACATTGAACTCTTTGAACTTGATACTTACAATCCCGCCTGGGACTTCAGAGTCAATGCATACCGGAACTCTCCCAACGCCTTCAAACCAGTGAAGTAACTGGTATCTACGCGCCCCTGCAAGACACGCAGGATGGAGAGCTCATCTTTTACAAACATAAGGTGAGGTTACTAAGGGGATATCGGAGGTGATTTGTGGGGGAGAGCGAGAACAGTTGGGAGGCCATCACTAAAACCCACAGGTGGCTAATCCCTGTCTCCACTTGCAGGAAAATACTTCTTCGGGTCCAGCAGACAAGACTATGCGGGCCAGTCCAGACAGTCATCTCTGCAATACGCATCACGTTGACGGAGACCGCAGCTGTCCGGGTCCGATCGACACTCCTGTGGGGTCCAGGTGAGCGTAACAACGGGAGCAGGTAAGGGGAAGGTCTGGCCTACCACACGCCCACTGGTGCAGTGAAGAGAGGCCACAAATGGGGCCAGAGCCACTGCACTTACTGTGTGCTCAATGACCACACCAAAGTGAGGGCCAGCAATGAAGTGGTACATACTGTTTACATCACTGCTGTTTGTGCAATTGTTCAAAATACACAACACTACAAGAGTAAAACCGAGTAATGGATCGGGGGTTCCAGCACAATATTACCATTGTGCGTGTGGTTTAGGCTATGGGTCTTGCCAGCTTGCGTTTAAGGTACTTAAATGTTTTTTAACTCTGTAGAGTTGGTTGGACTGTACAATACATAGGAACATTTTGAGATTTGTGGGTATAGATATAGATTTCCTGCTCTAGGTTGAAGTACTGTTTCACAGTAAAAGTCCTACCTTGTAGTTAAAATATAATTAGCACCTGGCACGGGGGTACCAGCCAATCTGGTGGCTAGAAACGTGGGCTGAAACCTACAATCTCAGCCCGTGTTCCAAGACGCCTAACAGCTGGTTCCTCCGGCCGCCATCTTCCCCCCCACTCTCTGTCCTGTAGGGTATTTTGTATAGATTAGGGGCCTAGAGGTATTTTCTTACCACCAACAATAAAAGTCATTTAGCAACAATCACTCCTTGCATTCAGATTGAGTTTGGTATTATAGTGGTATCGTGGCTATGCATTATTTCAGTACACAAATACATTTAGTTGGTATGCATTTCGTTGTGGTATAGTGATGATCATAATTTCTTTGTTTTATTTGTGGCCCCAACATACAAAACCCCTTTCTTTTGTTTAGACTGTTCTTGTGATCTCTAGAGGCCTCAGGCTTCTACATTATTCAAGAACACCACATTTTCATATGGAGTGCCAGATATGGCTGTTATCACTGATTTATCTACACCAGTGAGCTATGCTTCCATAATGTATTCACAATAACATGTGGTATAATCACTAATTTATTTACATTAGTGAAACTATTTCCAGAGGCCTCTTTCTCTGCTGACTCATGTACGTCCAACAGACTATCAGATTGTGTTCCACTCAGAAGTCACACACACATACACTGAGTGGAACCACGCACACAGCTATTTATAATTACTCATAACATAACTTTTTCCACATGGGATGCTTGACATATATTACATAATAACCTCCCCTTTTATCAGGTGATATGGGCTAACTGTACCAGAGAAAAACAGAAGCAAATAGAAGCCTTTACACAGATTGTGATTTACATCAGTTTCATTTAAAAAATCATACATTACCAGTTTTGCGAGGCAGTCTTTTCTAGAATAAACATAAGAGGAGCAATTGCAAAATACATGGTATTTCATTAGATTCTTTGCAACAATAAAAAGAACAGTGCATCAGTTGACTTGCATTTCTGAATAGCAACATTAGAATGCAGCTATCGCTACGCTGCCTGACTGAAATAGCTTTCATTCACACACCGCATTCTCGCTTTGTGTAAAATAATTACCAGCAAAATTGTAGCAGACCAGCACGCGAACTCTCTGGACAGGTCGCTTTCTTTAAATGGCTTGGGGCTTCCTTTTAGAGCACCCGGCGAGGACATGCAGTTCCAATCTGCACTCTTTGGTCCTCAAGCCGGTGCCAATTGACTGGAATCTCCAGCCTGTGAAGGTCAGCAGTACACTGGAACAACGCCCCTCAATCAGGCAGCCCCACAGCAACTCCTGCCAAGTCCTCACCGAAGCTGTGTAAAAATATCCACTGCCTTTCTCTCTCCCCGAGATTCTTCAGGAAACCTCCGTTACAGCCCCGTTACAGCCCCTAAGGTGACGTGTCACCAATCAAAATACACAATAATCTATCCTCCTCTTTCAACAATGGCTTGGCTTATACGGTTTAGAAACTGTATCTACTCATTTCCTGGCATGCAGATTTCGCATCCAGCTAACACAGTGAACAGAGAATGAATCCAAGTGCACATTTAAAATGACTTTCACAGCCTGTCTTTTCTACCTCATTTTGCACTGGAGAACACATTATGATGTTATTTGATTAGAATCATGTTAGTAATGTTAATTATATTAGTTCATTAATCCTCTAATGTGTCTCCTGCAACAGAGGCATTTCAGGTGAAAAAAAAAAGTGGTGCGTTTTTAAATGTGAAAGAAAATGATGTGTTTTTGACTGAGTAGCCTGTCTTCATTTACATATCCATATGTTACACCGGCAACACATGGCTTGCTGTACCGCATTATAGCAATACATTGATCACATGCAGTGGTGCTGCACTCCAAAAACACGCTATATATTGATCCCATGTAGTGGCGCTGCACTCCAAAAACACGCTAAATAATCCTACAGTCCCCTTAATTTTTTATGTATTTCTTTTAATTTCCCCCTCCTCAACCCACTTACCTGTTTGTTGCGGCGGCGCAGGCTGCCGACACAGCTTCCCCGGCCGTTATGGAAAGGGAAGTGAGGCTCCATATGAAGTCCCACTTCCCTTTCCATGGCAGCCACCTTAGCACAGTATTTTCAATCATTGAACGGGATGCGCGAGGAATCCTGTTCAATGACTGAAAAGACTTTTTTTTAGCAGCCCGGGTTACCGCTTTGGCAACCGGGGTGCTAATGGCGTTAAGCCCCTGTTTCAAGGGCTGGAACGGGGGTCTTAACGCCACATTAATGTAAGGATTACTTATAAACATCACAGTTATGCATTGTGTGACATACTTTGCAGTTGGTTCTCCTAGTAGTACTGAGCGTGTAGCAGAATGTCATCAAAGACACATGATAAACCCAGCAGGGATGCCACATGCCTGCTTAGCACTGAGCAGCTTCTGTAAAGATGGCTGAATGGACACCTTTACGTGATAACTTTACAGCTGTGAAACAGAGTGTACCTTTGGCACACAGTTTTTATGTTCACCCTTCTGTGGCTTTGGGTATCATTTCACAGGTTTCTTGATGCACTTGTGCATTCAGATTTACTCTTTACCCTTTTAACTTCTCCATTATCTATTTCATTCGTGCACCTTTTGGGCAGCCACAGACCTCTGAAATGTGCTTGCTTCTGAACATCATTTTAGTGCCACTTGTGGGAACTCTGTGCTTGACTTAAGCATAGGCATGCGTTTAATATTGTAAAACGATGCATCATTTTTAAGCTTTACTTTTCTGGAGGGAAAACCCTCATTTTTGCAACGATTTAAAAAATACATTTTGTTTATTTGAATATAAAAGTGATTACTTAACACAGTGTATGTGTGTATTGATTAGAAAGAACTCCAAAGATAATGTGAAGTGGCACCAATAAAACCGATGAGGTTTTGGCTGTTTTGCATATTAAAGAGCATTTTGGGAAGATAAAAATGACCAAAGAGCTTTATATCTGTCATGTATGTCTGTGAATGATGTATGGCTGAACCTCTAAATACTGAAAGCACGCTGGGTTTGGTACACGTTTCCTTTTGTATATATGTATATATATCTGGCTACGTTGCTGACATTATGTACTTTACAGCTATGCTGCGAGCAATTTGCAATACCTTTTTAGATTAAGCAATATGTGCACTATGCACTTCATGGCTACGCTAATAGCATTATGCATTTTTTAGCTATGCTGCGAATAATATTAAATTAATATTAAATGTATTTCATTATTTATATTAGTATTGTATTTCTATTACCTTTGGAATTACCAAGGAGTACCATCTGTACAGGGTCATGCAGCCGGTCATTTGATCCCCATCACACTATGAAGAGGCAACGACAAGCACTAAGCTGGGACACACAAACCTTATGTTAATAACTGGTAGCTTCACCACGCTTCAAGATATGTTACTTGAAAGGAGGGCCAAGATACATAGCAGCCTGGGTTTGGCTAACCCTATGAAAAAACAGACCCGTTCCAATATGGCCGACACGGTTATTCGACAGATAGATTGGGTAGTCCTCTCTCTATGTCTGTCCACATGTCACATGGGGTATTTTAACCCTCTACAATGTTTGGGTCACTAGTTGTGAACAAGCGGTCAGTGGACCGTGAAACGCGTAGACTCCATCCACTATGCGCCAGCTACCTTGGGAGGGCCACAATGTGAGTGGCTTGTGAAAACCTTTTCTTGCCATGAGGATGTGCAATGATTTTATGGATTTTTCCTTTTGATATTTAAATAAAGTGAAACAATTTTGCATTTTGGCTTCCTGATTTTGTAAATCCTTCTGGGACCAAGGAGTGCTCCTCCACCAACTGCGGAAACGACAGCTGAAGTAAGATATATGACAATGCATTACTTACCGTAAAAGCATTTCTGATGGTTGTATCTGCTTAGATTCACATGCTGTGCATAGGTCCGACATCCAGTGGTCACTGCGGAGTATTGCATTTTGTTTTTCGTAGTCGAAAAGGGGACGTCGACAAGGCGTGTCTGTAACACTATCCCTATAGTGACGTGCGGTGTACCCACAATCCCTCACGCGTCGGGGTCCCTCTGTTTGTATTTTTTCTGCCCTGAGGGAGCCTTCTAGACGTGAGTGAGTACAGAAAAGAGAGAGATATAAAGGATGTCTATGTTCCTTCCATCCGAGCGAGGAGGAAGGGTGGGCGCATGTGAATCTAAGCAGATACAACCATCAGAAATGATTTTACGGTAAGTAATGCATTGTCTTCTGATGTTTGTTAATCTGCTTAGAATCACATGCTGTGCATAGACTAGCGAGCAGTACCTGGAGTTGGAGGTGGGTTGTGAGAAGGAACAGTAGAGAAAAGGTGTCTTAATACTGCTTGTCCCACCTGGGAATCAGCTCTAGAGTGGGCATCTAGAAAGTAATGTTTTGTAAAGGTGTGTACAGAACTCCAGGTTGCCGCTTTGCAGATGGACTCAAGGGGAATATTTGCTATGAATGCTATGGATGCCCCAGTGCCACGAGTAGAGTGTGCTCTTGGCTTGAATGGTAGTTCTCTCTTAGCAAGAGTATAACAGAGAGTGATGCATTGAACAATCCATCTAGATATAGTGGACTTTGATACTGCATCTCCTTCTCTTCCTGCTGCCACCGAGACAAAGAACTGATTAGTCTTTCTCAGTGGTCTAGTTCTTTCCATATAAATCATGACAGCTCTGCGCACATCAAGTGTATGCAGGCTCCTTTCTCCTATATTTGAGGGATTTTGAAAGAACGTTGGTAGTTCTATTGACTGGTTGACATGCAACTTCGAGATTAATTTCGGTGCAAACTTTGGGTGTGTGCGTAGAACCACCTTATCTCTGTGAACTGTTACAAAGGGGTCTAGAACAGAAAGAGCCTGTAGTTCACTTACTCTCCTAATGGAGGTGATAGCTATTAGAAAAGCAGTCTTAAGAGTGAGGTCTTTAAGAGTTGCCTTGTGCATGGGTTTAAAGGGTGAACCCATGAGCCTAGTGAGTACCACATTTAGGTCCCAGCCGGGAGCTGGGTTTGCTATTGGAGGGTGTATCCTTTTTACCCCTTCCATGAAGGCCTTGATCACTGGGACTTTCCACCATGACACTCTAAGTTGGGAAGTGGTGTATGCAGAAAGTGCCGCTAGGTGGACTTTAATAGAATTGAATACTAGACCTGAGTCCAGCAAATGGGTCAGGTACAGAACAATTTGTGTGGGAGAGCAGTCAACGGGGTTGATGCTTCTTCCTCTACACCAGATGACAAATCTCTTCCATTTGCTAGAATAACAGTGACGAGTGTTAGGTTTTCTAGCTTCCCTGAGGATGTCCATGCACCTTTGTGGAAGTTGTAAATGTCCAAATTCTATGATCTCAGGAGCCAGGCTGCTAAGTTCAAGGTTTGAGGGCATGGATGCAGTGTCCTGCCCTTGTCCTGTGACAGCATGTTGTATGGGCATGGCAGTTTGACTGGTGGAGACAGAGACATCTCCATCAGATGAGCGAACCATGGTTGCCGGGCCCACATAGGGGCCACTAGTATCATGGTGGCTTGTTCCCGGTGCATCTTGTGCCCAATCTTGTTGAGAAGGGGAGTCGGAGGAAAAGCGTAAACAAATTTCCCTGACCATGGAATCGATAGACCGTTCCCCTTGGACTGGTTCTGAGGGTACCTGGAGGCGTAATCTTGGCATTGTGAGTTCTCCAGAGTTGCGAACAGGTCTATTTCTGGGAAACCCCACTGTGTGAAGACGTCGAAAACGATGTCTTCGTGTAACCGCCATTCGTACTCTGGGGGCAGGGGGAAATCTCTGCTGAGTTCGTCTGCTAGCAGATTGAGTTCCCCTGGTACATGTTGTGATAGTAGGAACATGTTGTGTCTGAGAGCCCACTTCCAGATGTTCTGGGACAGCTTGGACAGTCCTGGAGAGTGGGTTCCCCCTTGCTTGTTGAGGTAGTACATGGCTGTGGTGCTGTCCGTGAGGACCATCACCGTTTTTCCATAGCCGCGTCTGTTAGGTGGCCTAGAAATCTGGTCAAGGGTCTTGATTGTGTCAAACTCCTTTTTAGCATTTTCTAGAGCCTCATCAACTGCATTACCAAAGAGATTGGTATCCTCTATAGGTTTGTTGATCAGGGAAGCCTGAGTTTCAGGTTTAAACCCCGAATTGCGCAGCCAGACATGGCGTTTGAGGAGTATCCCTTGGACTAGGGAACGCCCAGCATTCTCTGCAGCATCTAAAGTGTTTTTAACGATGCTTTGGTTCACTAGTGTCCCTTCCGTGATTGTGGCCAGAAGGCGTGTACGCAGGGGTTCTGGTGCCTCTTCAGCGTCGCTACGTAGCTTGCTCCATTGTGCGTCTGCGTAGCTTGCTAGTAAAGAGTTGTTATTAGCGATCCTTGCTGAAAAAGCGGCGGAAGCTATGATTCTTTTCCCCAAGGCATACAGCTTTTTCCCCTCCTTGTCTGGAGGTGCCTCGCTGGTGAACAGTGGCACCCCTGCCCTTTTCCTTGTATTTGTTACTACAAGGGAGTCTGGTACGGAGTGGCCCCTGACGTATAAAGGGTCAGAAGGAGATGGGCTGAAGAGTTTTTCTATTCGAGGGTTGACCCCTCTGACCAACGCAGGAGTGGATAGAGAAGGGGTGATTCTTCTTCTCACTGAGGCAAGGAGTGGAATGGTTTGACTGACAGGGGGCTTCTCCTTAATTACTTTTTCCACAAAGTCAATGTCCGGAGAGGTCTCCCCTGTGTCTAGTTCGAAATGCGCTGCTGCTTTGCGCAGCAGTGCTTTAAACGTAGGCTGGTCATCTATAGGAGAAGTGTTCCTAATAGGCGAGTCTTTGGGAGGAGATAGGGTTAAGGCATCAGGGTCAGAGTACGCTGATGGGGACTGCCAGGGGTGTGAGGTAACTACCTCTAGTTCTTCTCCGAATCCCCCTGCACCTGTATCTGGATCTTCCTGAAAACCCTCCTCCTCTATGTTTCGTTCTTCCTCTACACCCAAAAATTCATCCTCTTCCTGAAAATGTTGTTCCTCTTCAGTGAGGTCATACACATTTAATTTGTCATGCGAAGGATTAAACAGCCTAGGAAATTTGACCCTGGGGTCCTCCTGGGGTCCTTCTCTTGGTCTTTTGGGTGTTGGTAGGTTTTGGGCTTCCATAAACCTTTCCATCTTCTCCATACAGAAGTGGAGTCTCTCCAGAGTTTCATGGGGTACCCCTGAGTAGTCTAGGGGGGGGGGGGAATTTGTGTTTTCTGCCTGGAAACGCTTTGACCTCTCCCACAACGTCGAAGAAAGGTTTCCGTCGCCTTCTGAAAAGCCTTCCGGTAGGTCAGGAGTCCTTCTAGATGAAGGGGGAAGTTCCTGGCTTCCCTTCGGCTTTTTCGGCATGTCTTTAGCCCTTTGCGCGGCATTGAACGTGTCTTTCGTCGTCCGCTTATGGGTATCGGCGGAAACAATCCTCGCTAGGCTCTCGACAAGTAAATTGTCTGTGGAGGTTTCTGGTCTCGACGTTACGGGCGTTGCGTGTTGTACTGCGACGGGCGCTCTTTCATGGAGCATTACGTCAGATGGTTTTGGGGTAGCGCCTTTATTTGTGGAAAGCCCAGTCGCTGGTCGCGGCTGCGTTTGCGAGTGGGGCTTTAGACTCTTACGGTCTGAGGTAGACGCCGGGGTACCCTGCGTCTCGTTCGGCGCTGATGGATTCTTCGTCTTCGACGAAGAAGAGCCGTGGGTTGTGTGCTTATGGGAGTGAGTCTTTTGTGCGTCCTTGTTGCCGGGGTGTTCATCCCCATAAACAGGGCGTGAGCCGAGCCCGTCGGGGCCGAGGACAAACGTCGAGGAGCGTGAGTGCTCCCTCGAGAGGTTTAAGACTTCCGCAACGGAGGTCGTGTTATCACCTTCCTCGTCACTTTCGGCGACGGCGGCGGCGGGTGAGGAATCGGACTTCGACATGGCGTAGGCCGCCCACCTCTTGACTCTACGTTCTTTTAGAGTTTTGGGTTTTAAAAGCTGACAAGCCACGCAGCCGTCTTCTTTATGATCGAGGGGCAAGCAACGATTACATCGTTTATGCTTGTCCTTCCAGGTGTATTTGCCCTTGCAGCGCGGGCAAAACCTAAAGGGTGTCCTCTCCATAGCTGAGGCAATAATTAGTGGTGATAACAACCCCGAGGGAAAGGGAAGGGAAAAGGAAAGGCATTCTCGAAGAGAAACAAGATAGTTCCACCCCCACTCTCCCTACTGTATGTTGGCCGGCGAGGCGAGGCCACGTGTTCGGCAGCGCCGAAGGATCTCCTCCGTCGAAGATCTTGTTCGGCGGAGAAACAGCTTCACAGCTACGTCGAGGGGAGTGATCTATGTGTTAATGTAATAAGTCAGGACCAAGGTCCAGGAAATATGTTTTGCAATGTCTCTCGAGGAGCCCCGCGTAAAGGCGACCAAAAGCTGGGCGGAAAAAAACAATCTGAGGGACCTCGACGCGTGAGGGATTGTGGGTACACCGCACGTCACTATAGGGATAGTGTTACAGACACGCCTTGTCGACGTCCCCTTTTCGACTACGAAAAACAAAATGCAATACTCCGCAGTGACCACTGGATGTCGGACCTATGCACAGCATGTGATTCTAAGCAGATTAACAAACATCAGAAATATATATATATATATATATATATATATATATAAAATAGTCACCCTAACAGTAAAGCTTTTGTAAATAACAAGCATATATGCAAGTTTGGCCATCAAAGACTTAGGTGTCAGAGTGGAATGACTGCTAACAGCTTATAATTATTCGCAGGGTGATTGATCAGCCAGACTCCAGAAACAAAATTGGCTTTATGTTTAAAAAATGACAACCAGTCAATTGAATATAAACTGCAATAAAATGCCACTCCTCTGGCAATCGCCTGGGCCTTGTTGTAAATACATTTATGGCTATGGGCTGGTTCAGCCCTGTTTGGTAGCTTGCTTTTCTCACCCCCTTCTGGGGTACTCAACCTGGTGGGGGCTAATGGGTTTCTCAGTGTCTTCAGCCCTTCGTGGGATATTTGGTCTTGCAGTCCTGCATGGGCATATAACTTGCTCAGCCTTTCTTTTCTTAGTTTCTTCACCCCTTCGTGGGATATTTGGTCTCGCAGCTCTGCATGGCCATGTGGCTTTCTCAGCCCGTTCACCCCCTTGTGGGGTATACTGATTCTTATCCTGGTGTGGGCTTTGCTCTGGCTTCACCACCCTCCACCCGCTCTTGTTACGGGGTCGGGTACATATTTTCCAGCGCCGGGGTAATCCAGGCATGGACACCTTGCTCACTGTGCTTAGAGAGGCACAGCTTTTTATTTTTTTATTTATTATTTTTTTTATTGGTTTCAAAAAACCTTTAAAAAACAAGAAACAATGTTACAATGCAAAACAGCACGGACACTTTTTATCATCAAAAGGTGTACTTTTCGTCTTGTATGTTAGGTTAACCTAGCAGGAATGACGCTAGTCTCTGAGTACGACATTTGTTAGCTCATGAGAAGAGGGGTCCTGTTTAGCTAGACAAGTTTTTAGTTCTTTCAAAAAAGATGCTAGCCCAAACATAAGTTTTCGGTCTAACCCCTCGAACATGAGTTTCCACCTATCATCGGCACAGTACGTTTGTCGCACCCAAAAAATAGGGCCAAGTAGGCGAGTTTGTAGGGTTTGAAGCTTTGGACAAAACAGAGTCAGATGTTTGAGTGACTCTATTGATTGATCGCAAAGGCGGCAAGTAATGTTTACATTTTCACTTTTATTCCAGGTACTAGTGCGATCTCTAGTGAGTAAGAGATTGTGTCTGAATTGTATGAGAAGCAATCTCGAATTTTGGTCTGGTGACTGGAGCAGGTATGGCTGCAGTTCTTCATAGGCTCTTGCTTCAGAATGAGCGTCTTTCATTAGACGAGAACTTAGTCGATCTGCGCAGGTTTGTTGCCAATCTGCTCTCCATAGGTTTTGCTTTGCTTTCTCAGGGTTATCCAACAAGGTGGTAACCTGGATGTCGTTCGCCTCAAGTACTTCAAGACAAACTCTGCCCCACATGGAAAGTACCGTGTATCTCTAACTGCTTTTCTATCAACTATCCTATCCCTCTCACTAAGTCTGGCAGGAAGAAGCTCAAAAGGGACATCCTGGGCTCCAACCCAGCCTCCCTATCGCTGATACCTACACCAGTGCTTCCTCCCAACAGACCCTTACCAACATACTCTTTGTAGTTCCCTCATCAGGCCTATGGACCACCCAAATGATCTCTGTTCTCTCTCCTTTTTCCTCTTCTCCCATTAATGGTGGTGCCCGCTGGGGGGCCCTGCTGGAGCCCTTCGACTCCTCTAAGACCATCATTAGTGTATACCTAAATGGCACTGTCATGATCCAGGGATCTCAGGCCAATCTCCTCCTTTTTGATAGACGCTTCCTGCGTCTTATCAACTTCCTTTCCTCTCCTGCTATCCTTTCTTACCCCTCTCAGGCTTTTCTGTCGCTTCCTTCCTAAACCACCACTCCCGCACCTCCTGCTGCTTCTCTGGCCACCCTGTTGCCTCCCTCCTCGACCACCCCTCTGGCACCTTCTTCTTCCTCTCTGACTACCCTGCCTTCTCTTCCTTCCTCCTCTGCCCATCCTCTTGCACCTCCAACACTTCTGCAGGCCGTACCTCTGGCCTGTACCCCTCCCCGGAAGTCCTTCAAATGTGGTAACCTGCTCCACATCGCTACTCTCAACTCTTGTTCAGCTGTCAAAGATTCCTCTGACATCTGTCACTCTTGGAAAAGTTTGATTTGGATGTACTCAGTCTCACCGAGACTTGGTTCATGGCCAGCTCTGTCACATGTTTTGACACTCTCCTTCCCGATGGTTACAAAATCCCCTCGGAACCCAGAACCAACCCCTCCGGTGGGGGTGTAGCCTTGATTTTCCCATAGTGGATCCCGGCTTCTATCATTCCAATGCAGGATTACACTTTCTTTGAATGCCTATTCTGCAGTCTTTCTATCTCTCCTGGCCTCTCTCTCACTGTGGGCACTATCTACAGGCTGCCTTGCAAGGTCACCCTCTTCCTCTGTGAGTGGGCTGACCTCTCCTCCTCTCTCCTTGCCTCTTCCTCTCAACTTCTCCTCCTCTGAGACCTGAACATCCACCTGGATGCTACCAGCCCTTCTTCGGGACTCTTTTGCAACCTCTCCGATTCTCTCTCTCTCTCGCTATTCTTCCTACTGGCCCAACTCACTCTGCAGGGCACACCTTGGATGTTCTGATCTTCTCAGACCTCCCCCTATCGAACCTTCTCACCACTCCTCTCTCTTGGAGTGATCTCTCTTTCTCCTTTCTTCCCACCCCCCTCTCTCTCTCTCTCTCTCTCTCTCTCTCTGTCTCTCTCTACCGCTCAGGTCAATCAGACTCCAGCACTGCCACATACCTTCTCGGTCATTTAACCCATGAAGCGTGTGTCAGTTGAGGCTTTTGCCGCTACTTTCTGTTCTCCTCCTCCTGCACCTTTTGCTGACTCACACCCTGACACAGCCCTCTCTAACTTTCATCTCTCCATCTCTAACACTCTGGATGTCCTTGCACCTGTCATGAGGATCCACTTGAAGCCCAAATCCAAGTGCAACTCTTGGTACGAATCCGTCCTTGCCACCCTTAAACGCAAGTGGAGGTTGACAGAGAGGAAGTGGAGGGCATCAGGTGCACCCCCTGGCAAACTGACCTGTCACCTGCTCCAAAGGCAGTACAGACTCTCTGTCCTCTCTAAGAAGAGAGCCTACATCCCAGCCTGCATCTCTGTGGCATCTAACAGTTTGGCCAAACTTTTTAAAAATCTGCAAGGAGCTGGCCAATCCTGCTGCAGTCTCTACCTCTCCTGTTCCCTGCCAGGCCTTACGCACGGCCTTGGCTTCTCATTTCACCGCTAAAACCCAGGACATCCTGTCCACCCTCTCTTCTTCTACTTCTTCTTCCTCCTCCTCTATCACTCCTGGCCCACTTGAGGCCATCTCTCCTCCTCCTTTCTACTCCTTTCACCTGGTCACCCCTGACAATGTCTGATCTATGAAAGTCTTGTCAAAGCAGGTTCTCCCCTGCTCATCCAGAGCCATCAAGGACCACATCGATACCCTTGCTCCAGCCTTGGCCAATTTCTGCAATCACTCTTTTGCCACTGGAACTTTCCCCTCCCCCTTAAGCACTCCCTTGTGCACCCCCTTCTTTTTTTTTTAAAAGTGTTTATTTTTGTTCGATACACAGGAGACCGTACATTATAACAAGCAATTCTTAGCAATTTATCAAGCCCAATAGTCCCTTTTCTTTCAGGCATCCCTCCACCCTCCTCTCGTTAACTCTCAGTCTTCACCCAATTCTCGCTCCTCCGCTCGCTGTAACAAGTCTGTACGCTCGGCCGATAGGGCGTTTGCTATCGCCCACGGCTTGAATGTTAGAGCCGGATAGCTCTCATCATAGTCTATCAGAGGTGACCAAATGTTCATGAAGCGATGAAGTAGGCCCCTACTTGCCGCTGTGATTTTCTCTGCAATAAAAATGTCCCACACTTTTAGCCACCATAGGATCAACAGGGGGCCTTCCGGAGATTTCCATGTTCGTGCTACCATGATTTTGGCAGCTAATAGTAGGTGAGTCAGGAGGGCTGCCGTTCTGCCAGATCTTGGGTATAAGCCTGGAATCGGGGCTCCTAGTAAGATTGATTCTGGCTCCAGGGGCAACGTGATCTTTGTTATGTCTGCGATCGGCAGCGTGCATTGGGACCAGAATTTAGCAACCACTGGGCATGACCACCACATATGTATGAATGATCCCGGGAGGCCACATTGATGCCAACATTGGGCATCTAAGGATTGGTTAATGTGGTGTAGTCGGAGTGGTGGATAGTACCATTTTAGGAGTAGTTTATGGGCACACTCTTGATTAGTGATGCAGTATGAAGAGGAGCGGGTACGAGACCAAATGTCTATCCACGTCTGGTCCTCTACTGCATGATCGAGGTCCGTTTCCCATCGTGTCATATAGGCCACTCTGGTAATGAGAGAGTTTGTCTGCAATAGCTTGTATATTGTCGGGATTCGACCTTGGTGTGGGGGGTCTGCGAGTGTCAGTTCTATGGGGTTCAACTCTCGAGTAGCTGCCAGGCGAATTGATGGATGGGATGACCAGTGTCGTAGCTGCGTATATGAGAATCTGTCTGTTTCCCTTAAGCTGAAGGCGCTCTTGCATTGTTCAAAGGTGAGAGGGTGATTCCCTTCAAAGAGCTGGCCCAGGGAGCTGAGACCCCCAGCGATCCAGTTGTTAAAATTTGCAGGGTGGGCTCCTGGTGAGAACGCCGGGTTATGGAAGACTGGGGCTGATGGGCCCAGGTCCCTCGGGATGCCCCTATATCTACGTGTCAATTCCCAGGCTTTCAGGGTGTGCTTGGTGGAGGATAGGGTGGCTGGCCATGTTCTCCTTGAGGCGGGAGGTAGATGTAAGAGGAAGCGGAGGGGAAGGGGTAAGCGGATTGTTCCATCTCCGTCCATCGTGGTCGATTCGAGCTAATGATCCAGGCTTGCGTGCGGGCTAATTGCGCCACTATCTGATATTTCTGGAGATCCGGGACTCCCAGGCCTCCTAGGTTCGGACTGGTCAGCATAGTTTTCAGTGGAAAAAAGAAGCCCTCAGCCATTCTTTCCTCTCCGGCTAACTATCTCCATATCTCCATCACTTCTTGCCTAGACAAACTCTTGGAAAAGTTGGCCATCTCCCAGCTTAATCTGCAAACTGAATCTGTTGGTTGCCTACAGGATCACCAGGCTGGCTTCAGAGCTGCCAGAAGCACATAAAATATTCTCCTGAACACCTGTGAAGCCCTGCTTTCCAATCTTGACTCTAATCTCCCTTCTGTCCTCATTCTCCTCGATCTATCCTCTGCTTTTGACATGGTCAAGCAGGCCATCCTGCTCAAACGCTTCTGTGACAACCTGTTTATCACTTATCAGGCCCTGGTCTGGTTGACCTCCTTTCTCACTTACCGACCCTCTCAGGTCCAACTGGGGTCTTTCCTCTCTTTTATCTCTCTCTACTTGTGGTGTTCCCCAGGGGTCTAACCTCTCGCCCAGGCTGTTCAACCAATGCCCACTGCATCGCTAAGTTTTGATTTAATTTTTTCAGTGTTAAGCGGGTGACACCAAGCTCTCTTTCAGGCTCCCCTTAGACCCCTCTGCTCCTTCTCTCATACCAGACTGCCTGGCCGCAATTCAGGAATGGTGTGCCACCATCAATCTTTGACTTAATGCCAGTAAGACTGAGATCCTCCTCATTGGGACAGCTGCTCCCTCCTTTCCCCTCTCTCTCTCTGGCCACCCACTCTGGGCCCTCTTCCTGCTCCTTCCTGTTACACTAAGAACCTTGGTGTCATCTTCCACTCCACACTCGCCTTCTCCCCTCACATTTCTGACGTCTCTAAGAAGTCAAACTATCAGCTGCACCTCCTCAGAGGTATTCTTCCTTTTCTCACTTACCCCCAGAAGCTCACTGTCTCCAGAGCTGTGGTCCTCTCTAGGCTGGATTATTGCAACACCTTCTTTCTAAATCTGCCTGCCTCTACTCTTCGACCTTTACAACTTATCCTGAACAGGACTGAGAGACTTGTCCTTGGATACAAGCCCAGGGATCGTATCTCTCCAGCACTGAAATCTCTTCACTGGCTCCCTGTGGCTTCAAGGATCAAGTTCAAGACCCTCTGCATCGTCCACAGGGTTTTCTGGGGCCTGGGACCACTCTACCTCCAACTTTCTCTTCCAAAACATCTTCCTTCTCGAGCTCTCCGCTCATCCACCTCCAACTCTCTAAGGGTCAGACACTTCTTCAAGCAGAGAGTTGGGGGCATATTTCTCTCCTCGGCTGGGGCCTCCCTCTGGAACAGCCTGCCTGCCTCTCTCAAACTTGAGCAGAACCACCTCCGGTTCCACAAGCAACTCTAGACCTTCCTTTTCGCTTCCACTTTCTCTCTTCCTCACCCCTGCTGATATACCTGACTGCTCTGCGCACTGGTTACCTGGATACCCTCTGAAGTCGGGCCTAAGATACTGCTTGTCCAGTTGCCCTCGCACTGCCTCGGCACTCCCCCAGCACTTAAGGATCTGTTCCTGCAACCCTGCAGTCCCTTCTCACTGCACTTATGAGCCACCTGCTGGCAGCACTTATTGATTTACCTGCACTTCTCCCTTTACCTCCCCCCTTCCCTGCACTTGCACGATCAGAATGCTAGAAGGCCTATTAAGATCGTTGTTTGTCCTCCCTTTGTTTCCCCCTTCTTGTCTTGTCGCGCCTGGAAACACTTGTGTACAGGCTCGTTATACATGCCATATCAGATCATGCAGGCTTGAGTTTCACAGATGTGATATGGGGGTCCACAGATCTGTGGTCCTGACGCCTGGAAACACTTGTGTACAGGCTCGTTATACATGCCATATCAGATCATGCAGGCTTGGGTTTCACAGATGTGATATGGGGGTCAACAGATCTGTGGTCCTGAGCAGGGTCTGGTTGGAGTATCCCACTTTCACAGTGATCTGTTTGCTGAAAGAGGCCTGTGGTCTTGAAATCTTTTGGGAGGTCTTCTGGTTGTCTCTTACACATCTGCAGGGCTGGCCTTCACTGTGACATTTGTGGGCTCCCCTAGCCTCACAGTGCTGTTTTGGGTTTATAGGCCTAGGCTATGGCCATGTATATCTGTATGTAGAATAGTGCGTGCGTGCGTGCGTGGGTGTGTGTGTGTGTGTGTGTGTGTGTAGGCACAGCATCACTTCGACGGCAGTGTATAACTGTGGGCTGGGAAGTTATCTGTCCAGGGTGTCTGGACCTGTGACCCTTACAGTGATATATTTGGGGTCTCTAGATCTGTGCTCCTTGCAGTGATCTGTTTGGGTCCCTGTGCCAGTAATCCTACTACTGGTCTGTCTGGGGTGTCCTACTCCCACTGAAAGCTGTTTGGGTTCTGCAGGGCCCCGGGCACCAAAGTGCTCTATTTGAGATCTCTGTGCTCCTGGGCCCGGGAGTGGTCTGTTTGTGGTCTCTGTGGGCCTCTTTGGGGGATACCCTGACATCACAGTTGTCTGTTTGAGATCTTCATGCCTGTGGTCTTGATACTGGTCTGTTTAGGGACTGGGTATCATGCCCTCACACTAAGCCGGCCCACTCCCAGCAAGGCCCAGGATAACAAGGCCAATACCTGTCTTCACCTGTCCTCAGCCTTCCTCGCCGTTTGCCCAGACCCCCTGCCGGATTCCAGACAAACCTGAACGGTAAACACCACTTCGCTTTTAAATTGAACTGCCTAGACTCTGGAAAAGGCTTTGTTACCACAAGCTACTTATTGCCACTCTCGTGCACTCAGGCCTTATTGCATGCTGTATCTGTGCCCAAAGTTGCTGCCATTTCCAGTACATAGGTGCTCATTCGTATTTAGACTACTGTGTCGCTAATCATCCCTGTCACATATAACTGCACTGTGCCTCACTACTGCTCGGCTACCCTATGCAATTCTAGCTGCCATTTTTAACCACATTGTGACCATCTGCCCTGTTCTGCTGATCTGCTCACCAACTGCCTCTAGATCTGTTGACCTGCAGCCCAATGTGCCCCCGCTCAACATACTTTTATAGCCACTAAACTCAATGTTGTGCTTAATCTGCTCTATGTGCTATTCTGAAGTTAGGGATTATTCTGATTCTAGGTGTTATCTTGAACTAAGTGTTACTCTGAACCTAGGTGCTATTCCCATTCCAGCCGCTATTCTGAATACATGATACTCTGATCCAAGATGTTAATTGGTACACTGGCACAATTCTAAACCTAATGCTGTGCTAATTGACAAACGCTTACTATGACCACTTTGCTTACCTGTACCTGAGTCAGATGCCAATCTGCAACCTTGCACTACATGGATTAGGTAGTATTCGGCTACTCCAAGCAGGCCGCACTGTCCACTGCTAGATTTCAACCCTAAACAGGACACACACTGCACCTTACCCCCCTCACACAATGTTCCTCCCGGGCCTTTACTCTATACTACTGAGAACCATTCTCCACATCACCAATTCCGCATGCCTGCCCAGCTCACCCCTTAACTTGACCAGCCTAGGCACCGCATCACCCACCCTCACAGAGCCCAGCACCACAATCATGCTTAGCCTACTCGCTCCCCCATGCCTTTCGGACAGGCTGACCAGATTACGATCCAGACTTCCAAAAATACACGAGCCTAGAGCCAGGGACTCCTCACAATCCATACTCACACACCGAACCTCCATCAGCTCCTGCGCTAACCTTACGCTAAAAAAACCCGAACCTAAACCCGTCAACTCCACTACAACCAACAATAGAGCGCTCATCACAGCTACCACCCCCACCCCTGCCAAAGTCAAAACCCTACCTATAAAAGGTGCCCTCATCAACGCACGCTCCATGATTGCCCATGCCACGGACATCGCTGATCTCATTTTAGCTGAAGATCTAGACTTCCTAGCCATAACAGAGTCCTGGCTTCATGCAGCCACAGGCCCAGCCCTTTCGCTAGCCATCCCCACTGACTACACCATCATCCGAGCGGACAGAACTGAAGCTAAAGGCGGTGGTTTGGCCATCATTGCCAAGACCCACCTTAACATCAGACTCAACTCCGCCACACACCACCCATCATGTGAATCACTTACAGCCAAACTACCCATCGCTAACTCCCAAACAATATCCATTCACTTACTATACAGACCTCCCGGACCCCCGGGATCTTTCGAGGAAGACCTCAATGCCATCCTTACCGACAACCTAAAAAACTCCTCACAATGCCTTCTCTTAGGAGACTTCAATTTAGGCTACAAAGACCCCAAAGACAATCAAGCCACTCTCATCAGCAACACCCTGTCTGAACTAGGCTTCACACAAAAAGTAACCAGCCCCACCCATAACAAAGGGAGAACCCTTGATTGGATAGCAGACTATAACTGTGCCGTATCGATCACTAACAACACTCCCCAATCCTGGACCGACCACCACCTCCTCTCCTTCTCACTTGAGGCCTCAAGCCCTACAACCAACATGGCACTAGCCCCAGCCATCCACACGAGAAGCAAAAAAAATATCACAGTAGAAAAACTGATCCCACTCATTCTTCCTACACTAAGCCAACTCCAAGACTCTAATCCCTATGACCTCGTAGAAGGCTATAACAACACCATGCGCATAGCCTTAGACGCCATTGCACCATTGAAACTTAGGAAATCCAAACCAAAAAAGCACCTCAACCAATGGTTCTCCAGCCATCTTAAAACCCTTAGATTGGAAAAGAGTAAACTGGAACAAGTCTGGAGACAATCTCCGACTGACCACAACAAACTATTGCTTAACAAAATAACGGCCAACTATAAAAAAGAAATCATAGCGGCCAAACAAGAATCCTATAACCTGAGAATCTCCCAATCCAACTCCAGCTCCAGAGAATTATTTACTATCCTGAAAGAATTGGAAACCCCGGTAACAATCCCAGATACTTGCGTTAAAAACAAACAATGGTGCACCAGTGTCCAAAATGCACTAAACAACAAAGTCACTGGCCTTCAAACAAAAATTAAAAATAAGAAAGACTCCCTTACCAATCTTACCAACCCCATCAACGCCCACTCGAGCCCTCCACCCTCACACCACACACCTAACTCTGCTCGCTTCAGCTTTTCCAAAGTCTCTTCCCTCGAAGTAGAAAAAATAATTCTTGGCCTTAAACCCTCCAACTGCAAAGGTGACCTCTGCCCCCCACAAATCATTAAAGACGCGGCACGAGACCTCTCGCCATTCATCACCAGACTCATCAATGCCTCCTTTTCCTCAGGAACAGTCCCCAGTAACCTTAAAGAGTCCTGGGTCCTCCCTCTCCTCAAAAAACCCTCCCTTGACCCGTCCATCCCAACCAACTACAGACCGATTACCACCGTCCCATTCCTGCTCAAGATACTAGACAAGACAGCATACCTACAAATTCAAAAGTATCTTGAAACAAACCACCTTCTAGGAATAAGACAATCCGGCTTCAGACCCCAACATGGAACTGAAACAGCCCTGATAGATCTGAAAGCCCAAATAGACGACCTTAGAGATAACGGGAAAACTGCATTACTACTCCTGCTAGACCTCTCTGCGGCGTTTGACCTAGTTGACCATAAAATCCTATGTAATCATTTAGACTCAGCTGCCCACTTTTCACAAGAAGCCATCAGTTGGATTGAGTCATTCCTCAACAACAGATCCATGCGAGTCTTCTCCTCCTCTGCCGCCGCCGAACCCATCCCCATTACATGTGGAGTCCCACAGGGCTCGTGCGTCTCCCCCACTCTGTACAACGTGTTCACAAAGCCCCTGTTTGATGATCTAGACGGCCTGGGTATCACCTACACTAACTACGCCGATGATACACAGATCCTCATCCCGTTGACGGGAGATTACAACCAGGATTTGGCCTTGGTGAACAGGGTGTATCTCATCATCCAGGCATGGATGGCTTCGCACAGTCTATGCCTGAATGATGACAAAACTGAACTCATCATCCTTGGTTCTACGTCCAACCTAACCAAACTCGACCACAATTATGCCAACTTCATCATAGATGGGAACCTAATCAAGGTTTCAAAAGAAGTAAAAACCCTAGGAATATACCTCGACTCCTCCCTAACCTTCCACAAACAGGTTAGCTCGATGGCATCCTCTACGGCCTACACATGTAAGCTCATAAGAGCAGCCAAACCCTTCCTCTCCACCCACAGCTGCACTACACTTGCCAGAGCATTGGTATTATCCAAACTGGACTATTGTAACGCCCTCTACATAGGAGCCACCAAACAAATCACCAACAAAATTCAGACGCTACAAAACAACGCCCTTAGGGCAGCACTCAATATTCCCAGGAGGGAACACATTTCCAATATCAGGAAATCCCATAACTGGCTCAGCACAACAGACAAAATCTTGCTTAAAGTAGCATCGCTCACCCACAAATGCCTGAATAATGCTGCCCCACGCTATCTGGCAGACAGAATATGCAAACACAGCCCCATCAGACCCACCAGAACCTCCAATGCTAATCTGCTCACCGTCCCCAGGTTTAAACGCACTAAAATGGGTGGCAACAGCTTCCAGGTGAAAGCACCCCAACACTGGAACTCCCTACCACCATCGCTCAGAACTCCCCAACCTTACTCACTTTTTAGACGCAACTACATCCATTGGTTAAAGATCACGAACCACTAACACCTCTAACACCACACGGCTGCTCTCCGCGTTGCATGCTTTAAGAGAATCTGTAAATTTGTAATACTAAACTTGTATATATTTGTAATTCTTTAAATACATCTACTGCATTCTCTCCTGCCAAACTGTACACATGTTCCTTCATCGTCACACTGTAATTATGTAATGTAATGTATAATTATGTAATGTAAAGTATAAGCATCCTGTAACCAAGCTTTGAATCACCTTGCTGCTCATGCGCCCTCATACCCTCGGGTCTGGTGCGCAATACAAATGAATAAACTAAACTAAACTAAACTAAACTACTCTATTTGGGGTCTCGAGGTCCGTGGCAACACTACTGTTTCCGGTTTCTAGGCCTATGGACCCCACAGTTCTCTCTCTGGGGTTTCGATGCCCCTGGCTCCCAGAATGGTCCCTTTGGGGATCTATGGATCTGTTGGGGATACCCTCCCATCACAGTTGTCTATTGATCTTGACCTCACACTACTGTTTCCGGTTTCTAGGCCTATGGACCCCACAGTGCTCTCTCTGGGGCCTTCGGAGTGGTCTCTTTGGGGTACAGTGCCATCACAGTTGTCTGTTTGGAGTCTCTGGGTCTCCAATCCTGATACTGGTCTGTTTGAGGCACCCTGTCCTCACACAGTATTGTTTTTGGGGTTTCCACGACCCTGGAAGAGTATGTTTGCAGGGTCTTTGGGTCTCTGTGCCACCCCACCCCCCACCCTGTCTGTTTGGAGTCTCCAGGTCTCCGATCCTGACACTGGTCTGTTTGGGGTACCCTGCCTTCACGCTGTGCTCTGTTTGGGGTTTCCATGACCCTGGAGGAGTATGTTTGCAAGTTCTGTGGGTCTCTTTGCGGTAGTCCCTCCCTCCCCCGTCTGTCTGTTTGGGATCTCCATGTCTCCGATCCTGACACCCGTCTGCATAGTTCTCAACCTTTTCTGACGCCAAGGCAGGTGAAATCACCCGATTTTTTGGGGGGGCGGGGTGAGAGGCCATTGAAGTGAATGGGCGTATAGGGTGCTTGGCAAGTGGGACATCTGATTTCAAGGTGGGTGATTTTGTCACAAATAAATCTCGTATTATATTTATAAACTAAAACATACTGTCTCACATGAGGCTAAATAAACTGCATAGAAAGTGGAAACTTATCAGTGCTTTCTTCTGTACCCACAGCCCACTGAGCCTGCGTGAGGTATGTACCAGTGTCTGTGGCTCGAAGGCGGGTGAAACAGATGAGCTGGCGGGTGTCTGGATGCAGTTGGCGGGTGACACCCGCCAAAAGCGGATAAGTTGAGAGCTATGCGTCTGTTGTTTGGGGTATCCTGCCCTGACATTGCTGTGTTTGGGGGTTTCCATGACCCTGGAGGAGTATGTTTGCAGGCTCTGTGGGTCTCTTTGCGGTACCCCCCCCCCCCCGTCAGTCTCCAGGTGACCGATCTTGACACCGGTCTGTCTGTTTGGGGTATCCCGCCCTCACACTGCTGTGTTTGCAGTCTCCTGGGCCGCGCTGCCGGGGCGCACCTGTTGCCTGGAGCCAGGCGGCACGCCGTCTCCCTGCCTCTGGTAACTAACAACACGAGGGCTGCAGGTATAAGAAGGGGGTCGGGAGCAGCCAGGCAGGGAGCCAACCTTCGTCCTCCGAGTCATAGCTGTCGGATCGAAGAGTTTAGGACCTCAAATATGGTGAGTATTGCGCGTTCTGCACAAGCCTGCTTACCTATGCCTGTACCCGGCAGTACTCGTCGCTTCCCTGCATTCTAGTAGCGCCCACTTCCTGCGCTGCATCGGTTGCGCCTGCCCTTGTCTTTACTTGTGAGCAATTACCTGTACCTGCCAGTACCTCCGGCTCCAGCCTTGTGTACATGCCTCTACGGATTGCACAGACCAGGCTGCATCGGGTGGTACCTGCTGTTTGCATGGAGCTTGTGCATTCATGCCTGCCTGCACATGCCGGTCTAATGTAACTTTCTGTGTGTACCTGTAACTGCCTGTCTCTGCTTTCCGCCACCTGTAGATCTTTCCCACCGCTGCCTGTCATTGTAACAGTACTTCTGTTCTCCTCTTACCGCAGTCATCTCCCTATGCCCGCCTGTCTGCTTGCATTTGCCCGTGATTCTGTAGAACTTCCAGTCTACCTGCGCCTCCCTATGTCTGCCTGTCTCCCTTGATGCCTGGCTAAATATGCCTGTCTCGATGTAGCTCTCCCATTCTGCCGGTACATACATCTACGTGCTTCTAAGTGCCCCACTGTTGTCTGTATGTACATGCCTGTCTGTAGATCTTCCAGTCTACCTGTGCCCCCCAGTCTCCATTGCTCTCTGGCGGCTGTACATACCTGTCATTCTATGGACTTCAAAGTCTGCCTATGCCCATAGTCTGTCTTTATGTAACTCTTCCACTCTGCCTGTATGTCTTCCCCTGCTGCCTGGCTGTACTTACCTCTAATTCTGTAGAACGTCCAGTCTACCTGCACCTCTATGTGTCTGCCTGTCTCCCCTGCTGCACCTCCATGTGTCTGCCTGTCTCCCCTGCTGCACCTCTATGTGTCTGCCTGTCTCCCCTGCTGTCTGGCTGTACTTGCCTCTAATTCTGTAGAACTTCCAGTCTACCTGCACCTCTATGTGTCTGCCTGTCTCCCCTGCTGTCTGGCTGTACTTGCCTCTAATTCTGTAGAACTTCCCGTCTACCTGCACCTCTATGTGTCTGCGTGTCTCCCTTGCTGCCTGGCTGTACTTGCCTGGCAGTCTGTAAATCTCCCACTGTGACTCCATATTTCAGTGTCTGCCTGTCTCCCCTGCTGCCTGGCTGTACTTGCCCAGCAGTCTGTAAATGTACCAGTGCTCCATATTTCAATGTCTGCCTGTGTCCCCTGCTGCCTGGCTGTGTCTGCCTGTCTTGATGTAGCTCTTAAACTCTGCATGCACCTCGATGGCCTGTACGCCATTGCTGACTAAATGTACTTGCCTGCCCCAGGCATTTTCTGGTTACCCCCAAGCATAAGAATCTCGCCCAAGGACTCTCCGGGCTCCCTACAAAGTTCGCTCAACGAGTTCATATGTCTTTCTACTCAGGTCGTAGTAGTCAGGGGTCAAGTCCTAAAAAAAAGTGGGGGACTCTTTAGGATACCAATTGACTGTGGTGTCAGCAGAAATTAGCATATCAAGGTACCCTCTGAAAAAAGTGGGTGGGCGGGACTCCATCCACCCACGGATACCCTTGCCAATTAGACCACATCTCCACTAGACCTCATCTATTCCACAGACCATCATTCTCCTCTCTGGACCCCATTTCCTCTACCAGACCCCATTTCATTCACAGACAACCAGCCTCTTCCAACAGGAAGCATCTCCTAGAGTTTTCTGCATCTCCAACAGACTCCATCACCTCCACTATCACCAGTATTCTCCATTGCCACCGGCCCGATCCACTCCACCAGAGATTTGGGTGTAGGCGAATGGCTCATAGCTCCCTGATATGTTACCCTAAGTCCTCTCTGTAGACATATGTTCTTCCTTTTCCTGCAGCCTGTTCTCCAACAAACCCTTCCTTTCTCCTCCACAGCGTGAGTGTATTTCAATCCACGTTGGCCAGGCCGGAGTCCAGATTGGTAATGCCTGCTGGGAGCTGTATTG
The DNA here is from genome assembly GCF_040938575.1 of Ambystoma mexicanum. Lineage (NCBI taxonomy): Eukaryota > Metazoa > Chordata > Amphibia > Caudata > Ambystomatidae > Ambystoma > Ambystoma mexicanum. The sequence goes on along the minus strand of NC_090931.1, from coordinate 1,464,978,293 downwards.
TCTGGAACATGGCATCCAGCCGGACGGGCAGATGCCAAGTGACAAGACCATCGGGGGCGGTGACGACTCCTTCAACACCTTCTTCAGTGAGACTGGGGCTGGGAAGCACGTACCCAGGGCTGTCTTTGTGGATCTGGAGCCCAGTGTGATTGGTGAGTACAAGAATTTTGTGATTCTTAGCAGGTACTAGAGCATACAGTCTATTAACTGTCCAGATCTAAAACCCAGACTTATTGGTAAGCAGAATCATCTGGTTTCATTGGCGCATCTCAGGAAGCCACCAAAAGTCTGTTTTTTTACATCAACGTGGACAATGCAGTCTTCTCCTGGTCCTCAATGATCCATTGTCCTTGTAGATAGAAGGCCTTGAAGACCCATCGAGTGTCCCCCTGACCTTCACTGTGTTTATGATACAAACACAGGCTCCGGGGCTACACAGTCTTCTTTAGGCTTTTATAGTCCTTCTTTCATGGCTGTGAAGAAGAGAAGGTCTTAAAGTGAGGTGTACTCACCTCTTCCCCACATGCCCTTGTCCATCAGTTGGCCAGAGTATGCGCCCTGTTCGCCCCTTGTTCCGTAAACTGTCCAGCCCAGATTCCGTAGCCCTGACCGATTCAACACAGGCAGGATGAAGTAGGATTTTGCATTTGCTTACGGAGGGACTGAGGTACTTGCTATCCTTTCGCTCATTCGAGTCTAGGTGTCATGTCACAAGCTGAGGGAGATTCTGTACCTCAAGGATAAGAATCATTCTGAGAAGGCTGTACAATGAACCCTTTCTGTTTTCAAATGTTTTTTCGCAGACGAGGTCCGCACAGGTACCTACCGTCAACTCTTCCACCCAGAACAGCTCATCACGGGCAAGGAAGATGCTGCCAACAACTACGCCCGCGGACACTACACCATTGGCAAGGAGATCATCGACCTGGTGCTGGATCGGATCCGGAAGCTGGTAGGCACTCTTCTGGTTGTTTTATACACCAGCCTTGCTGCCTTTTGGGTAGATAGGATCTGCCTTTCTCTTCTGGTGATCCAAGGAGAATCCATGGCGTCAACTGGGCAAAAACATTGTCCATCCACACGCCTGCTAAAAAAGACTGGTGGCACCCCTGGGAAAGTGGAACGGGTGCCATCGCCCTCACCAAAGAGAGAATGATTTGGCTGTGAGAGCATCAAGCACCCATAAAAGAAGGCTGGGGGAGGCAGGAGGAGCATGATTGGGGCAAAGACAGTACAAAACATCTAACAGCAAGACGCACACAAAGGGAGAGTGGGTGGGAGCAGGAACAGCGTTGGCGGGTTCATGTCCCACAGGAATATCACGGTTACATACATTGTGCCCTGGTATCTACAGGCAATTTGGGCTGATGTCTACATTTGTCACGGGCCAATTACAGTAAGTGTTGGTGGCTATGCTGAGTCAACGTGAATTCTCTCTGCAATCAGGCTGGGCTGCCATCTGTTGGCAGCGTGGGCTGGTGTCGACAGCCAATTTGGGAAAGTGTTGCCTACAATCCGTCTAATAGCAGCCAGCTGGACCTTTTCTTTAGCATTCAGGCCGGCAGTCAACACTTAATGTGCAATAATCATGCGGGCAGGCAACCATTTTGTGCAATGTTAAATCGACTGAAGAGCCATTTTGTGCACTCTTCAGACAGTCATATCCTCCTCGTTGTCAAACTTTGCCATTTAGGGTTAGGAGATTGCTCAGTCTGTGGCTGTCTGTCTGTCCTCTTCAGTTAAGGGTGCACACACATGGCCATCTCTGCAGCTCCATCTATGCATATATTTTGGGACCTCTGTTCCATAAGCGCCCAAACAGAGTGCCCGTTTATATTCCTGTATACGAGGGGCCAAAAACCAAAAGTCTTCAGACAGGAATGACAAAACATTTGAGAACAGGAAGGGTTAACATACGAGGAATTAATCAATATCTTCTTCAAAATAAGTGGCCGAGAGGAGACATGAATTGTTAATGCTGAGTAATCAACCAGAAACACGAGGAGACCTGCATGTGTAATATAACAAATACTAATAGTTACACTAGAAGCAAGAATACACATTGTGGTTAGTTGCAAGACATCCTTCTGAGGCATCGGAGCAGATGCTGATGTCAGTTCATTGGGCACTTCTCGCTGCTGCGAGACGTTAAACAAACTCACCAAAGCAGAGGTTGGGCATGATGAACTGGGGGTCCTGGGGCATATGTGTAGGGATAAGGTGTGGGTGCCATGATCCAGGTGGTTCTGGGGCATTAGTGTAGGGCTGGGGCTTGGGCCTGAATATCCAGGGGTTTCTGGGGCATTAGTGTAGGCATGGGGCTTGGGCCTGAATATCCAGGGGTTTCTGGGGCATTAGTGTAGGCATGGGTGTTGAGCATGATGATCCAGGGGGATCTCTGGGTAGAGATTCAAGGAGTAGGGAAGGGGGTTGAGCCCGATGATCCAATGGGTTCTAGGGCATTAGTGTAGGGATGGGGGTTTGCCGCGATGATCCAGGGAGTTCTAGGGCATTGGTGTAGGGATGGGTGTTGGGCATGATGATCCAGGAGATTTCGGGGCATTAGTGTAGGGATGGGGTTGGGTGCGATGATCCAGGGCGTTCTAGGGCATTGATGTAGGGGTGGGTGTTGGGCACGATGATTCAGGAGATTCTGGGGCATTAGTGTAGGGTGGGGTTGGATGCGATGATCCAGGGGTTTCTGGGGCATTAGTGTAGGGATGGGGTTGAGCATGTGGGTAGGGATTCAGGGGGTAGAAATGGTTGTTGAGCCTGATGATCCTTTGGGCTCTAGGGCATTAGTTTATGGATGGGCGTTGGGCACACTTATCCAGGGGGTTCTGTCTCGCCCTAAGCGAAATACTCTACTGTCCCTCCTGAGTTACACCATTCCCTGGGAGACGATGGTGGGCCGCCCATCTAAGGAAAAGGGGACAGCAAGAGACTCTAACCCGGTCTACTTTAGGCACTTATTTGGAGAAAAGACGCCAGCTGTGATAGATTTCCCAACTAGTAATATGTTAAAAAACAGAATCAAATGAGTCCTGTAACTTTATCCTCACAGGGAGACAGTGACTTTTGGAGAACCTTTAGAATTCAAAGGATTCTTTCTTATATGTGTTACTGACAAGGATGAGTATTTAACAGAATCGAGGAATCCACTAGGCCTCTGTATTGTGTCTTTAGTCCAGGGTGTTCTGTGGCATTAGGGTAGGGGTGGAGGTTGTGTGCGATGATCCAAGTAGCTGCAGTACCTTAGTACACCAATGCTTCCTACACCATAACATGGGTCTGACACGATGATCCAGGGAGTCCTTGTACTTTAATGAAGTGATGGGGGGGGGTTTGCACATGGAAGACCCAGAGTGTTCTAGTACATTTCAATATGGTTTTTGGGTTGCATACATTTGTTTAGGGGTCCTGCTACCTTACAACAGGGAAGGTTCCTTACCCACAGCAGGGATTGGGCATGATCTAGTTTCACACACATGGATCCTCAAACGCACCACAGATTGTAAATCATAATCCGTTGGGGTTTTAGGTAATTTGTGCAGTAATGATGGCTGAAAACAATGATCTGTGGGGGTTCCAATTACAGTGATGGGTGTTAGATGGGGGTTTTGAAACAATGTTCTACGGGGACCTAGTAGATTAGTGAGGAGACAGGGAAGATCCAGGAGGATCCTAGTACATCAGTACAGTGATGGGTGAGGCATGCAGCAGGTGGTTGGACACCACGCTCTGGTGTTTCCTAGTACATTACTACACCGATGGTTACTGAATGCCGCCAGGTGTTGGACACAATGTTCTAAGGGGTCCTAGTAGATTAGTGAGGAGACAGGGAAGATCCACGAGGATCCTAGTACATCAGTACAGTGATGGGTGAGGCATGCAGCAGGTGGTTGGACACCACGCTCTGGTGTTTCCTAGTACATCACTACACCGATGGTTACTGAATGCCGCCAGGTGTTGGACACAATGTTCTACGGGGACCTAGTAGATTAGTGAGGAGACAGGGAAGATCCACGAGGATCCTAGTACATCAGTACAGTGATGGGTGAGGCATGCAGCAGGTGGTTGGACACCACGCTCTGGTGTTTCCTAGTACATCACTACACCGGTGGTTACTGAATGCCGCCAGGTGTTGGACACAATGTTCTAAGGGGTCCTAGTAGATTAGTGAGGAGACAGGGAAGATCCAGGAGGATCCTAGTACATCAGTACAGTGATGGCTGAGGCATGCAGCAGGTGGTTGGACACCACGCTCTGGTGTTTCCTAGTAAATTACTACACCGATGGTTACTGAATGCCGCCAGGTGTTGGACACAATGTTCTAAGGGGTCCTAGTAGATTAGTGAGGAGACAGGGAAGATCCACAAGGATCCTAGTACATCAGTACAGTGATGGCTGAGGCATGCAGCAGGTGGTTGGACACCACGCTCTGGTGTTTCCTAGTACATCACTACACCGGTGGTTACTGAATGCCGCCAGGTGTTGGACACAATGTTCTAAGGGGTCCTAGTAGATTAGTGAGGGGACACGGAAGATCCAGGAGGATCTTATTACATCAGTACAGTGATGGGTGAGGCATGCAGCAGGTGGTTGGACACCAAGCTCTGGTATTTCCTAGTACATTTCTACACCGATGGTTACAGAATGCCGCTAGGTGTTGGACACAATGTTCTGAGGGGGTCTTAGTACATAGGTACGGGGATGATTGTGGCAAGAAGCAGGACGTTCAACACAATGCTTTGAGGTATCCGAGTAAAATGTTCTCTTCACTTGCTTCCTTTTTATGGTTTCCTGGCATTGGCTTGGATAATAACTCTTGTCTAAACCTACTGTGCTGCACCTTCGTGTTCTTGCCCTGATATTAACTGCCAACTCTCACTCACTTCCACAGGCTGACCAGTGCACTGGCCTCCAGGGTTTCCTCATCTTTCACAGCTTTGGTGGAGGAACTGGCTCTGGTTTCACTTCCCTGCTGATGGAGCGCCTCTCTGTTGACTATGGGAAGAAGTCCAAGCTCGAGTTTTCCATCTACCCAGCGCCTCAGATCTCCACTGCTGTGGTTGAGCCCTACAACTCCATCCTGACCACCCACACCACGCTAGAGCACTCTGACTGCGCCTTCATGGTGGACAATGAAGCCATCTATGACATCTGCCGCAGGAACCTGGACATTGAGCGCCCAACCTATACCAACCTCAACCGTTTGATAGGCCAGATTGTGTCATCCATCACAGCCTCCCTGCGGTTTGATGGTGCCCTGAATGTAGATCTCACAGAATTCCAGACCAACTTGGTGCCCTACCCTCGTATCCACTTCCCTCTGGCCACCTATGCCCCGGTAATCTCTGCGGAGAAGGCCTACCATGAGCAGCTCTCCGTCTCGGAGATCACCAATGCCTGCTTTGAGCCAGCCAACCAGATGGTGAAATGTGACCCGCGCCACGGTAAATACATGGCTTGCTGCCTCTTGTACCGTGGTGATGTAGTGCCCAAGGATGTCAATGCTGCTATTGCAACAATTAAGACAAAGCGTACCATCCAGTTTGTGGACTGGTGCCCAACTGGTTTCAAAGTTGGCATCAACTACCAGCCTCCCACCGTAGTCCCTGGTGGTGATCTGGCCAAAGTGCAGCGTGCAGTCTGCATGTTGAGTAACACCACCGCTATTGCGGAGGCATGGGCACGGCTAGACCACAAGTTTGACTTGATGTATGCCAAGCGTGCCTTTGTCCATTGGTACGTGGGTGAGGGGATGGAGGAAGGAGAGTTCTCTGAGGCCCGGGAGGACATGGCAGCGCTGGAGAAGGATTATGAGGAAGTGGGAACAGACAGCGTGGAAGGAGAGGGGGAGGAGGAAGGAGAAGAGTACTAAAACTGTTTATGATATGTTCTTCTTGCACTGATAAAATGTTTAATAAACATCAAAGCTCTATTTTCAATAAAAGATTTAATAAGTTATTTATATGTTCAGTGTTGAGTTTTTGTTCGAAATGAAATATGTAGTTTGTGTGCTCAAGTCTACTAAAAGTATTTTCTCTGGTCTCTTAAATTTGAATGTTGGGCCGCTCACTCTCTTGATCTCGAGAGGCCTTGTTGATCAGTAGACTGAGAAGAGAAGTCTGTTTCCTAGCAGAACGGTGCTTTGTTCACCCCAGGGAAAGGTCCCAAATTCAGACCTCATGTCAATCTCCGATTCTTCAATGCTATTGCCAGGGGTCAATGGGGAAATCCATCTTTGTGATGGTTGATCGTATGCATGCAGGGCATAGAGGTGGTCTGGGGGAGATGAGATCAGCCAAAAGGGCAAAGTTATTCTCCAAAGGTGAGGCCTTCAAATCCATTCTATAGTCTACGAGGGAGGGAACCGTCCCGACAGTTAGTTGCAAAAACATTGCTCCAGAGTCTGGCTGTACAGCTGGGGAATGTTTCTCTTCTTTTCTCCTTGCATTTCTTGATTTCCAAACTGCCGTTGTGGGATGTATTGACCCACTCAACAGTATTTCCCACATCACCAAGCTGCAGTTGCGCAGGAACAGCCAAATGGCCACGCTGGCTCCTGTGAGCGCCATGGCCTGAAACTGCGTTTTGCAACAACAACAAAAAAGGGCTGCACCGTCCTGCCAAACACACATCGGGCAGGATGGAACAAGGGGCCACATTGAAGGAGATTGCCAGTGCGTTCCGACATAAACAAAAGGAAGAAAGTGGGAAAAGCAGCATTGCTTTGCTGCAAAAGCCAAAATCTCCATTGAAAAGAAACCCTTTTTCACCTTTATAAAATGCTGCTTTGATGCTAATTCCCTCTGTTCCTTAAAGCCACTGTGATTAACAAGCCCTGTGTGTCTCACTGTGCCTCAGCAAAACCAGGCATGATTCTGAATTGACAAGTCCTGTCAAACCAACTTTGAAAAAAATCAACCAGGAACCTTACTTTTACTTACACAGGAAACGCGTTCATTTTCTTTGCAAAAGTATCCAAAACTTAGCTGTTCAGAGAGGGACTCTAACTAGCTGAGCCATGTCTGTTTCAATGTATCTGTGCTTCAGACCAACTCCAGCATTCAAGAGAATAACTATAGCTGCAAGACAGTGTGTGAATCTGCTGGAGATGAAAAGTTGAATTTAAGAAGGAAGGCCAGCTGCACCATGCGTAAAAAATGGGCCTTTGCAAACTAAAGAAAAACAAATTCCCTGTGTTTTGGAACAGTACACGGGTGCTGGTGAGACTATATAACATGGGTTATTTTATGCAACAGGCTTGTTTTAATTCTGGATCTAAGATCAGAAAATAAAGGTTTTAAAACTATGGTGGCTGGAGTTGCAAGTTGAAAAACAGGTTTTCTACTTGGAGGGGTGGCACCAAAAGGAGGGCTCTCTCTCAGCAGATACTAACAACCCCCTGATAATTACGGGGTTGAACAGATTTTTGTCTCTGCTGGGACCCTGACAATGAAGCTCACAGGGAAGACAGCCTGAAGTGTGAAGGGGCAATAAAGATTCAATCAAGCGAGAAACCCCCTCCATGCTCTGAAGGAAATGCCAGTTGGTGCCTACTGAAGAAATAAAATAAAATGGCATAGTGACAAACAAAGGACTGCCATTTGCTTCCAGATACTATTCTTAAATAATATTTAAAGACTTTTTATCTCTGCAGCGAGACTTTGAAAAATTGTGAAAATTTCCCAGTTTAAAATTGATTTTGTGTGCTATCTTTGAAGACATGGTAGAATTCACTGACACCTTGGGGACAGAAAGGGCAAAGTATTGAGGATTAAAAGAAAAGCATCAATGTCGCAAATGAATGTTTTTGTACATACATTCCTTATGACAGCACACACATATGTATAAGGTTATGGAAACTAGGCCGAAACTTTCATGCTCAAAATTACCAAAATGTGTCCGAAGGACGAAACAAGATCTCACAGACTGAAGGATTGGACTGATATGTTCTGCACAAAATATGTAACCTCTGTATATAATTTGCCAAGAGATATCAATTGTATAAATGTACGTTTGTGACAAAACCGGATTTTAAGTTAAGTAATCGTGGGAGGTTTTGGACATTGCAAAACTCACATCATAAAGCTGACATCATTCCCTTGGAAATCCAACCAGTTCAGAGCGAGGCGGGGACTAGGACCCCTGTCCAATCCAAGTAGTTTAGAGGCGTGCTTAGTTAATCCTGCCCAGCCTATGCTTTGATGTCATTATGCAGTATAAATAAGGGTGCCTGACAAGACTCTAGACACACATTCTTCCTGTTTTCCTGCGCTGCGTTCCTGTTCCCGTCATCTTCCAGATCCAGACTCCAACTACAGGGCCAAGCATTGCTGATCCTACTCCAGGGCCCACTGCAAAACCCAAGCCGTGCTGATCCCATTCCCAGCAAGGCCTCAAATCTGAAAACCCACTAATCTCCCATTAACAAGGGGAAAGCTTTGGTACCTTTTGCCTCCTGATCCAGCCTGGCTTGCTGCCACTCACTGCATGCTGCTGCAATCCCGCTATCCTGATGACATTGAGGGGGTAATTCATAGAATTCAGCGCACAAGTGGCGCACGCGGCTGGCGCACAGTGTGCGCGTGCAAATCCCTGCGCCAGCCGCGTGCGCCAAAACCCATTTCCGCGCACAGCGTATTCATGGATTCCAGCCACCAAAACCAGCCGTGGCGCACAGTGGCGCAGCGACCTTGCAGCAGCGCCAGTTACGCCCCCAAGAACGCCTTCCGCGCAGGGAAAAGCCATCAAAATCCCCAATCCAGCGCAAAGGGCTGCGCTAACCCTGTACCAGCACGGCAAGCGGGCTACGTGTATTTCAGGGGTTCACGTGAAGTTTCTCACGCGATCGGGCCTGGGGGAGCGTGCTACGTGTATTTCAGGGGTTCGCGTGAACTTTTTCACGCGATCGGGCCTGGGGGAGCGGGCTACGTGTATTTCAGGGGTTCGCGTGAACTTTTTCACACGATCGGGCCTGGGGGAGCGGGCTACGTGTATTTCAGGGGTTCGCGTGAACTTTTTCACGCGATCGGGCCTGGGGGAGCGGGCTACGTGTATTTCAGGGGTTTGCGTGAAGTTTCTCACGCGATCGGGCCTGGGGGAGTGGGCTACGTGTATTTCAGGGGTTTGCGTGAAGTTTCTCACGCGATCGGGCCTGGGGGAGCGGGCTACGTGTATTTCAGGGGTTTGCGTGAAGTTCCTCACGCGATCGGGCCTGGGGGAGCGGGCTACGTGTATTTCAGGGGTTCGCGTGAAGTTTCTCACGCGATTTCAGCAGGGTACGTGTATTTCAGGGGTGCGCGGGAAGTTTTACACGCGATTTCAGCAGGGTACGTGTATTTCAGGGGTGCGCGGGAAGTTCCACACGCGAATAGCCTGGGCGCGTGTATTTCAGGGGTGCGCGGGAAGTTTTACACGCGATTTCAGCAGGGTACGTGTATTTCAGGGGTGCACGGGAAGTTCCACACGCGAATAGTCTGGGCGCGTGTATTTCAGGGGTGCGCGGGAAGTTTTACACGCGATTTCAGCAGGGTACGTGTATTTCAGGGGTGCGCGGGAAGTTCCACACGCGAATAGCCTGGGCGCGTGTATTTCAGGGGTGCGCGGGAAGTTCCACACGCGAATAGCCTGGGCGCGTGTATTTCAGGGGTGCGCGGGAAGTTTTACACGCGATTTCAGCAGGGTACGTGTATTTCAGGGGTGCGCGTGAAGTTCCACACGCGAATAGCATGGGCGCGTGTATTTCAGGGGTGCGCGGGAAGTTTTACACGCGATTTCAGCAGGGTACGTGTATTTCAGGGGTGCGCGGGAAGTTCCACACGCGAATAGCCTGGGCGCGTGTATTTCAGGGGTGCGCGGGAAGTTTTACACGCGATTTCAGCAGGGTACGTGTATTTCAGGGGTGCGCGGGAAGTTCCACACGCGAATAGCCTGGGCGCGTGTATTTCAGGGGTGCGCTGGAAGTTTTACACGCGATTTCAGCAGGGTACGTGTATTTCAGGTGTGCCGGGGAGTCCTACATGTGATTTGACAGTGTGGGTCCTCCCAGGTGTTCCCTGTACACCCTCCACGGCCCCTGCAGGCAGCCCACACCACAGGGGACTACCCTGCATCCCTGGTCATGTCCCGCAGGCAGCCCACCCAACATGGGCATGCCCCCCAGCAAAGGCACATGTCTCCTTGAACTAATGAACACCAACTCATGTCCCCCACCACCCCCACCCCCCAGCACTGTGGGGCACCTGCCAGCAGGCCCCCACCCATGTCCAACTCATGTCCCCCACCACCCCCACCCCCCAGCACTGTGGGGCACCTGCCAGCAGGCCCCCACCCATGTCCAACTCATGTCCCCCACCACCCCTCCCCCCAGCACTGTGGGGCACCTGCCACCAGGCCCCCACCCATGTCCAACTCATGTCCCCCACCACCCCCACCCCCCAGCATTGTGGGGCACCCTCCACCAGGCCCTCGCCCATGTCCCATCCATGCCCCCCTGCACCTGGGTCCCAACAATCCCCAATCATGTCCGTAATGGCCATCCTCCCCTGCCAAAAGGCCCAACCAACTATCACATCCACCCACATATCAAAGGCAATTACATGTTACACACCCAATGTAAATAATGCAAATGAACACATGTCTGTCACACACAATGGCTGCAAGTGAATGTTAAAACACCCAACATGACATGCATGAAAGCAATGAGATGATACGACACATTGAAGGATGAAAATAAAAATGTATTGAAAAAATCAAGAATGGAAATGAAATTAGAAAAACCACAAAGCAAAACAACAAAAAGAAGATGAATGTCCATGAAAAAAATAAAAAAAATAAAAAAATCCATAGAAGAACTATTTACAAGACAATCCCGGGTCCATGAGCCCAACCAAATGAAACCTAACTATGTCAACTAACTAAAAACTGAACTATATACAAAAAAGTGGCGCATTGTCCAATCGCAACCAAATAAAAAAAAATAATTTAAAGGAAACCTACCACTAACTATATAACTATATACAATGGCAGCGGGCAAGTCCTGCGGCTCACTCTGTGATGTTGCCGGCCAGGGCATCATCGAACTCCATGTCGATGTCCTGGAGGCGGGACTCTGTCCTGGCCCCGAGGTCTCGCAGGGATAACCCCATGTTCACCTCAAACTCCCTGCGAGCTTCCTCGAGGCACTCAGCCCGCCTCAACGCCCGACGCACGGAGAACTCCGCCCTGACCATGGTGAGCCGCTCCTCTTCCGCCCGCTGCCGCTCCGCACCTATCCGCTGGACCAACTGCTCCCACACGGAAGACACTACCATCCCAGGGTTCTCCTGCCCTCCGGCCGATGCCTGCCCCTCTGATCTTGATGGCCCCGAGCCATGATGCCTCCCACGTCGAGCCTGCTGCTGCCTCCGACGCCACTGCCTCTGCCAGCACGACGGCATCCAGGATGATGGAAACCACCGACGCCGTCGTGCACGTGCCCTGCCCGCTGATGCCGTCACATCCTCCATCTGCTGGGGTCCAGTTGCTGTGTTGTCCACCCCTGCTGGACCTCTGACTCCCGACTGTGGCAGGGATGGGATCCCCACCGAGCTGGCTGCATTGGTCAGGGCAGGTCCACAGGGGGCCCTGGTGGCATCTGGGCCGGAAGACGGCAAGGAGAACGACTGGCGTATAGTCTCCACAGAGGAGGAGAGGGCCGCCAGATTGGCCGACACATGCAGGAAACCCCCGAACATGGCCGATCCCAATTGGGCCACATCGGCACGGTGCTCTTCGTGATGACGTGCGTGCTCCTCCTGGGAAGCACGCACGGCATCACGAATCACAGCCGTGCGCATCGCGACCCCAATCAGGACCTTCTCCACACGGCCAGGGGTCCCCTCGTCCGCAAGTGGAGGGGAGTCAGATGACATGGACATCCCCTCTACCTGCGGACGGGCCTGGGACGGGGCATCCCTGCTGGTGCAAGGTGGTGCACCCACAGGTTCAGGGACAGCGACATGCACAGGCCCCTCCACGGTGACCTGTGCTGCCTCCTGCCCCTGCCCCTGGACTGCACCACTTGCACCAGCAGGGATGCCCCCACCAGGCCCCATGTGCGCCTCAGTGGCGGCCTCCTCCTCCTCTGTGGAAACCACCAACCTGGATGGCTCCTCGCCGTCTACCGCCGTAGCAGGCCCCTGTGGGGGCTCACCCACCCCTTCCGTTGCAGCCGTGGGGGCATCCCCGCCGCCTTGCTCCACAGCGCCGTCTCCGCCCTCTCCTTCACTAGCCGCTGCGTAGAGGGAGACATAGAACACAAGCATCAGGGTATTGTACAATGGTCCCCTAGACAGGAAGCAATAGCAGATGAGTGCCACTGTCAAAGTACACTTCCATCATGTCACACCACAACACATGTGTCAGTCCAGGCAAAACACACACAGTGACAGTCATGGTGCGTGCCATGGACATTTCAATGCATGTCCAATGGACTCTCGAATCATACAATGTAATGGGACTAACATGCATCATGGGTCATGCCTATCACATGCACACACTTCACCTCAGTCACATCCATCTGGCCCCGTACACCCCAATCACAGTGCATACAAGGATGACTAGGCTGCATCAGTGAATCTGTACATTGTCACAGACATGTGTCATGCATCCATGGCACTCACAAGTCACAGACACGCAGGTCAGGCACACACACATGGATACCACATATGTATCTGGCATCAGCACCCATCCCTCGCCCCCACCCATGTCCAGGAACAGAGACTGCCATGCTCTCATGTGTGCAATCTGCACAGGGCTCCCCATGTCGCATTCAAACACATGCAACAACCGTGCGGTTCACACATTACAGGTCGCACATGCATTCCCATGATGTCCCTGCACACATACATGCGTACATGGCCTATGTCACACATGCAGGCAAGTATCAGACAACCAGCACACTGCAACATGCCCTGTCTCACACAGCAATGCTTGGCCACTTACCGCTCAACTCCAGATGGGTCTCCCTCTCAAGGACCTGGGCGTGGAGCGCTGGGTGTGCGCGTTCCAGGACCCTCAACTGGATGGTACTCATGCGGCCCCGGCCCCCCTCCACGAGGCGCCGGGCCTTCATGAGGGTCCTGGACCTCAAGTCCTCCCAGTGCTTCTTGACCTTCTGGATGGTGCGGGTTGCCACCCCCTCCGCGTTGATGGCAACCACACAGTCGGCCCAGATCCTCTCCCGTCCTACCCTGTTGGCGCGGGACGATCCGAAGAGGGCATCATACTGCCCCAGGACTTGCTCCACCAGGACACCAACTTTGGTGGCAGTGAAGCTGGTGCCCCTCTGCCCCTCTGGCCGGGGGTTGCCACTGGGGTCAGATGTGGATGTGTCAGACATGGCACCCCAGGGGCAGGAGTGGGTGGGCAACTGGGTCCTGGGGCTGGGCTGTGGAGCGATGTTATTCGAGTCGGGATTCCTCTGTACCAGCAGGGGTGGACACAGCAACTGGACCCCTGCAGATGGCTGATGTGCAGGCACCAAATGGCAGGGCACGGTGGCAGCAGGCAGGCAGGCAGCAGCAGATGGCACGTGGGAGGCTGCTCGGGGCACTGGGGGGCAGTGATTCGGCCTTTTGGGCAGGAGCGTGGTCTTCCGTGTGTTTTCGCGTGGCCAGCTTGATACGGAGTGATTTGGCACGTGAAAATCCTGCACGTCAGCGTGAAAATCGAGGAAAGGCCCTTAGCGCGTAAGCGCGTCAGCACGCGTACGCGATTTCATTGGACCAAAGGCCCTTGCAGCGTAAGCGCGTCTGTGACGTTTTGCGCACAGGCGTTGCCCTGGCAGGGCTTGGTGATCCCGCGTGCATTTATGTTCTGTACGTGCTTTTCGTGCGGTGCGTGTGTTTTCCATCCGTTGGGGTTCACACGCTATTACTTCACAGCGGGTGTTGGCTACGCGTTCTTCTACACGCAAGGCAGACGGTCAGTGGTACCCCGCTCCCCCAGGCCCGATCGCGTGAGAAAGTTCACGCGAACCCCTGAAATACACGTAGCCCGCTCCCCCAGGCCCGATCGCGTGAGAAACTTCACGCGAACCCCTGAAATACACGTAGCCCGCTCCCCCAGGCCCGATCGCGTGAGAAACTTCACGCGAACCCCTGAAATACACGTAGCCCGCTCCCCCAGGCCCGATCGCGTGAGAAACTTCACGCGAACCCCTGAAATACACGTAGCCCGCTCCCCCAGGCCCGATCGCGTGAGAAAGTTCACGCGAACCCCTGAAATACACGTAGCACGCTCCCCCAGGCCAGATCGCGTGTGTGACTTCCTGCGAACCCCCGGAATACACGTATCCCGCTCAATCGCGTGTGTAACTTCCTGCGCAACCCCGAAATACACGTGCCCCGCTCGCACAATTGCTGTATGTTGCCACTTTTGTGATGCACAGGGACGCTACCGCCTGCCTTCGTGTGGCGGACGTGTATCGGCTTGTGCGTGTCTTTCGCTGTGCGTGGCTTTGCCCTATTCGATTCCATGAAAACGTGTGGTCCGGGTGCGTGTGGGCGTTCCGTCTGCTTCCCTGCAGTACATCCCCAGTTACGCCCTTGTTTTCGCGAGTTGTTCCCCATTCCGCGCGTTACGCCCCGTGTTCCGCCCACTTTCTGGTGTATGCGCCTAGGTTGTGCGCTTTCACTGTGCGCATCGCGCACGTCTTTTGGGATGTTGCAGTGACGTGTGCGCCATGCACGGGTTTGGCGCACATCCCGTGGTAAACACGCGCAGGGACTTCCATGAATCGCACGCGTGCGCCTGTTTTTTTCCGCTTGCGCCTGCTTGCGCCTGCTTGCGCGAAGATTTTCAGCGCACGTTTGTTCCATGAATCGGCCCCTTAGTATCCTGTGACCAGAATTACCCGTCCAGCCCCTGCCAGCCGGTGACCAGAACCGCACAGCTGTTTGCCAGGTGCCTTGCCGTGTAGTGACCAGACCCGGTTGACTGTCCAAAAATCCCAAAAACTAAAAGAGGATTGTGAGTATTTCACCACCCCATAGAAATCCATAGTATACCTTGTCTTGCCTAGTCCTTATCCCACTCTCTAAGTCATCCTATCCTCATGCTGATAACTTGTCCAACTGTCAGAATTCTTTGTGCATCTTGTCATTGATCTCCAAGCAATAGCGCTACTTTTCTCTTCACTTCTGTCTTGCATAGATCATATGTCATTAGCGATATTTAGATTAAATAAAGTAATTTTCCTTAAAGAAAATGGGTACACTGCGTGAAGGGTTACAACTGCAGCGTAACTTAGAGAATTCACAGGTGGCGTTCCTCTTTTCTTAGCCATTAAATCTAGTTTAAAGTAAAACTGTCTTGCATAACCTTGTCAATTTACCAGCCAAATACTTACTTTCACTTCCATTCTGTACCTGTGATATCTACCTATCCCCCAACCTAGAAGCCGCACTGTAATCCATGAATTCCACCCGTTTTTATTAAATACAGTTTGGATAATTTTAGGCGGGAATTGCAAAAGTGTACATTTTAAACGTATTATTTGAATGCAATCTGTTTTAAACTTTCCACTCATGTTCGAGCTGTATGCTTTTGGTAACCCATTCTTTGTGATTGTTAGTAGCTTTGCATTGTTGCTTTAGTAAGGAATTGTATTTGCTTCAAGGTTTTTCACACACATTCATTATTTATGTATCCATTTCCGAGTGTCATTTCACAACATTGCAAGGGGTTTAAAATCTGTTTTTCTCTGAGTACCCGCTGCTTCTATTCATCCACTCAGAATTGGTTATTTGCGGGTTGAGTGAACATTGCAGAGGGAAATCCTAACTTGGGTGCTATTTTTTTCTAAACCAAAAAGTGCTCCTATTCCACTGTACTGTGTATATGTTTCACGAAAGGTTAAACCCAGTGCATTGCTCACATTCTCTTGTAATTATCACCCCATTGGTGATTGCTGCCCCATATTAAAAATGTGTATGACTTCTTTTGAATTTTAAATAAATATTATATTTGACCAACCAGCCTGTTTCATGGTCCATTGTGACCCGGGGTATTTGAAAAGGGGGTGTGATATGAGTGGTGTATCATCCCAAAATTGCATCCACATAAATAAGGAGAAGAGCATCTCAGTTAGGCGCTACATACTAGGCCGAGACCAAGGTGTGCATGTCACCTGATTGAAATCCTTAACACTGCTAACTTGGCTTGTTGTTCTGCGCTGGCCTCCAGAGAGGGTGAGCCTTGAAGCTGGGTGCCCTGGCTGTCACGAAGGTGGTGCTTGAGTGTGATGTGATCACGTTTCTTTCGTTATTTGATGAAACAGCTGAAGACTGCTGGAAACCTCTCAGTGGTGTCTGGGTGGCATCTGGGTCTCCTGTGAGGGGCACACTAGCACCACCCAGGTGCAGAGGACAAGGGTTGGATGGTGGTTCTGAAATCTGAGAGCTCGATGAAGGACTTGATGTTGTGCAGAAGAGCCAACTGGTACCAAGCTGTTTGGGGTTTTATGGTAATATGAGCCTTGAAAAGAGGTCAAAGTTTCTGGTGAAGTGATTTTTGCCCTGGAGTTAGACAGTGAATCCATCAAGGCCAAGTTTTGTGTTTGGTTATGTTTCGTGTCAATCGAGAACAGGGTGAATTCTGTTTTTTTCTTGTATATACGGTTAATTAATTATAACCTTAATAAATCCCAGATAAGTCAAACAATATATTTATAGTTAGTTACATCATAAAAACAACTTGAAGTTCCTCTAAGAGTAATAAACATACATATTAACAAAGATTTCTGAGAAATTGTAGCCCAAAGTCTCAATACCCCAAGAATGAGAGGAGAATCCTCACAATTCATAAAGCTTGTCCACAAGTCTTCTTCCTTAACATTACCCTTTGGGTTAATCTCAAATTAAGTGAACACTCCGAATGAGGGGTGTCAAACATAAGGCCTGAAGGCTGAATCATGCCCTCCACATGGACAGTGAATGGCAAGACTGCAAAGAAAAGGCTGACCTGCTGCAGTAAAGACAATGGGCCTCATTAGGACCCAGGCGGTAAGGGGTTTACGCCGGCGTAAACCATGGCGCCCCTTACCGCCTGAGTACGAGTTCCCTTAGCGCCATGGTGATTTTAACGCCTGCTTTTAGCAGGCGTTAAAATCCATGGCGCTAAGGGACCTTGTTGTTAATTACGCCACCGTAATTTACGGTGGCGTAATTAACGGCTTCCCCACTCCCATTATGCCCTATGGGGCCAGAAATGGGAATGGGGAAGGGTAAATGGGGATTGGGGACTTACCGCCCCGCCAACCTCGGAATGGGGCGGTAAGTCCGCCAACCTCCATGGCGGAGTTGGCAGCTTAGCGCCATGGACCATGGTGCTAATAGCGCCATGGTCCTCCGCCAAGGTCCTAATGAGGGCCAATATGATGAGCAGCCGATTCTCTGCAGATTGTCTCGGAGCAGCACCAGACTGAAAGCACAAGAGCCTAAAAGGATGGGATAGTAAAGCCAGCTAGACAATGCCGGGTCCAGCGGAAACTAAACCAACTGGCCAATCCTGCCGGAGTCTCTACCTCTCCAGTCCCTTCCCAGGCCCTCAGCACAGCACTGGCTTCTCACTTCATCTCTAAAACTCAGGACATCCTGACCTTACTCTCCTCCTATCCCCCCTCCCTCTACTCTCTGCACTCCCTCTGGTCCTTCTGCAGCCACCTCTCCTCCCTCCTTCTCTGCCTTTCCCCTGTCCTCCGTAGCCGAGGTTTCTAGACAAGTCCGATCTATGAAAGTCTCGTCGAAACAGATTCACACCTGTTCCTCCAAAACTATCAAGGACCACATTGACTCTGGCTCCTACCCTGGCTGATTTCTGCAATCACTCCTTCACCACTGGAGTCTTCCCATTCCCCCTGAAGCACTCCCTTGTGCACCCTATTCTTAAGAAACCCTCTGCAGACCCCTCGTGCCTGGCTAACTATCGCCCAATCTCCATCACTCCCTTCCTGGGCAAGCTCCTGGAGAAACTCGCCATCTGCCAGCTTAATCTCCACTCCGAATCTGTTGGTTGTCTTCATGACCATCAGTCTAGCTTCAGGGCAGCCAGAAGCACGTAAACTGCTCTCCTGAACATCTGTGAAGACCTACTCTTCAATCTTGACGCTAACACCCCCTGCGTCCTCATCCTGCTCGATCTCTCTTCTGCCTTTGACACCGTCAACCATGCCATCCTGCTCAACCGTCTCCGTGATAAACTGGGTATCACTAGTCAGGCTCTGGCATGGCTGACTTCTTTCCTCTCTGACCGACCCTCCCAGGTCCAACTTCGGTCCTTCCTCTCCACTATCTTTTTCTCTACTTGTGGTGTCCCCCAGGGGTCTAACCTCTCTCCCTGGCTGTTCAACCAATATCTTGCACGCCTTGCCCACCGCATCGTCGCTCTCTGCCCCAACTTTCAGTGCTATGCGGATGACATACAGCTCATTTTCAGGCTACCCTCGGCCTCCTCCTCTCCTTCCCTCATCTCTGACTGTCTGTCTGCTATTCAGGAGTGGTATGCTGCCAATGACCTCTGCCTCAATGCCAGTAAGACTGAGATTCTCCTCATCGCACACCCGCTCCCTCCTTTCCGGTAGCTCTCTGGCCGGCCTCTCCTGACCCTCTTCCTGCTGCAAGGCTAAAAACCTCGGGGTCATCTTCGACTCCACACTCTCCTTCTCCCCTCACATCTCTGACGTCTCTAAGAAGTCACACTACCAGCCGCACCTCCTCAGAGGTATTCTTACTTTCCTCTTCTTCCCGCAGAAGCTCACTGTAGCCAGAGCTCTGGTTCTCTCTAGGCTGGACTATTGCAACAGCCTCTTTCTAAATCTGCCTGCTTCTACTCTCCGCCCTCTGCAACTCATCCAGAACAATACTGTGAGACTTGTCCTTGGCCTCGAGCCCAAGGATCACATCTCACCAGGACTGAAATCTCTGCACTGGCTCCCAGTGGCTGCGAGAATTAAGTTCAAAACCCTCTGTATCGTCCACAAGACCTTCTGGGGCCTGGGGCCTCAATACCTTCAACTCTCTCTCCCTAAATATCTTCCTTCTCGAGCTCTTCGCTCATCCGCCTCCAACTCCCTCAGAGTCAGTCACTTCTCTAAGCCACAAGTTGGTGGTAGATCTCTTTCTTCGTCTGTGGCCTCCCTCTGGAATAGCCTACCTGCCTCCCTTAAACTTGACGAGAACCATCTACGGTTCCGGAAGCACCTCAAAACCTTTCTCTTTGCTTCTGCTTTTTCTCCTCCTCTCCTCTGCTGACCTCCTGGGTGTTACCGGAACTGCACCGGCTACCTGGACACCCTCTGATCTCAGACCCTGGTCCCTCCCCCACCAGCGTCACCCACCTGGCAGCACCCGCACACGGGGGCTGTTTCTGTATCCCTACAGTCCCCCTACCAGCCCTTAACACCTGATGTCTGCACTTACCCATGCACTGTCACATGGTGGCCATTACTTACTTATTGTTTTACCTATTCCCATGTACTGCACTGTCCCTGCCCCCTCTCAGGCACTTGCGCGATCTGAATGACACCTGGCCTAGTAGGATCGTTGTCTGTCCTCCCTTTGTTCCCCTCCCTTGCTGCGTCGCACCTTGAAACACTTGTGTATGGGCACGTTATAAATGCCATATTATATCATATCAACTAAATGTGGATACACAGTCACCTTGCCATTAAGCAGCTACTCTCTCTAAAGGGTAGAAAGCAGTTATTCTGAGCTCAACAAGATATACAGAAATGCACTATAAGACATCACTCTTGCCCAGATCATACATTTACAAGAATGGTTCATATCTGAAACAAAGATGGATCTACAGCCATTGTTATTCAACCAGCTCACGCTCCTTCGCGAGTCGAGCGCAATGTTGCGGGTGCAGCGTCACTTCTTCCCTTACTTTTAAAATATACTTTGCACGGTTACATTCCATGAAAAAAATCGAATCGTAGCTTCACACCACCAAATTAGATCAGAGTTGGGGTTTGAATTCCAGCCTTTTTCGACTCATCAATATTTCAGCATAGTGTCATTTCTACTCATGTTTTCTAAAGTGTGTAGTGACCACTATATCAGATCCTGCATCAATCATGAGATGGCACAAATATTTGTTTTAAATTTTTACATTTTTATAGTGCATTGGTAATACAACCTTTTACACACTGGCATTTAAGCTCAGCAAAAACACAATTTGAGCAAAAAAGCAGAAAAAGAAGCATAAACATCACTTAAAATCCATAGCATTCAATGAGTAAAAGCGGCCTTCATATCATAAAACCACCTAATAGGAAAAAACATCGGAGTTAAAAGCCGTAATAGAAATAAGATGGCACAAATATAGGTTTGTCTATTGTGTGTACATGGTTTCTTGGGGGCACACCATTTTCTGATGGGCACATCCACAGTTTGCTGCAGTAAAGTGCCCGGCGTACTGTTGGTAATTTGGCAGCAGAGGTATTACAGAAGTGTTTTATATTAACATGTCATGTTATCTATTTTCTCCTGAAAATGTATGCACCATTTCGTACTATTTAGACCAATTATTGGGAGGAGAATCCCCTGTGAGCATTGAGTGTTTTCAGGCTGGCTCACATCTCATGTGCACGCCAATCTCTTCAGTAACCGCTTTAAATGTCCACCAGTTTCCACCGTAGTTTACGCTTTTAATGTTCGTAGGTTAAAAGCTGCAGCCCGTGTGAGGTGCTTTTGAATCCAAACCGGGTCTGATTGAATGTGTCACCCCTGCTCTAAGTCAATAGCTGGGCATAATACCATTAGATGCTTAATGCTCTCACAGCAGTGTTTATTTCCCCATAATCTACACGTTCGATCCACTCTAAACAACACCGCATATTTTCAGATTTCTCCCTTTACATACAAATATAAACATGTCTTCAACATTAGTCAGTACTTAAAACCCTCATAATAGAATTACTTTTCGTTAAAAAAAAGTCAGCTCCATTAAGGAACTCCACAATCTAGATCTTAAGAATTCATCACATACCACATTACCAATCCGCATGTGCTTATTTCGTTTGCCTGTGGAGGTCTTAAAACAAGGTATAAGTAGCAGGAAAAGGGTGAAGTCTTCCTGCCCCATATAACATGTGCGCTTGGCATTCCCATGTTTCCATCTTGTGCGTTTGTTCAGTGGCAGTAGATTTATTCTTACAGGCAACAGCCACCTTCTACAGGCCATGGGCCAATCCTTGCTATAAAGCTAATGCTCTACATACAATGTAAGAGAGACAAGATCACTCTTTTTTGTATTTCTGATTTCCTTCCCCATTTGTCCACATTTGTTTTTATTTCCTTCCTCAGGCTGTTTTGATTTTTAAAGCTGTCATAAAATTATTTGTATCTTCAATTGACCAGGCCTTCCCCAATCTATTTGCAGCATTGTATTTTGACCGAGCCTGGTCGGTCACCATTTCAGATAGGCCGGCATTGGTGTTCAAACCTTTGGTGGTAGAATTTTTCGATCTTTTTGTATGGTCGGACATTTTGTTTTCGGCCCGATCGTACAATTCCTTCACGTTCATATTGGTGGAAAATCCCAGGCTGGTTTTTAAGAAATGGACTAGAAATCTAGAGTTTTCCTCTTGAGGTATACTTTACACGCCTAGATCCAGTCTTAATGCACTGGTCGGGGTTCCTAGTGGAAGACCTCATAGCGGTCTTAAGAATTTACTTTGCATAAATTCAAGTTCAGGACATTTAGTGTGACCCCAAATTTCACTGCTGTACAATGTCATAGTGCGGAGCTTTGCTCTGTATACCTCAAGGCATTTGTCAAGCCTTGGGGCTCAGTACAAGTAATCTTAGCAGTCCTTTGGCTTTGCAGGAGGATTTCACTGCTGTATTGTTTATATGGGCAGACCACTCCCCGTTGGACGTGAACGTTAGCCCCATGTATGAATATTCATTCACTATTTCTATCTTAGTATTATCAAGTAACCATGGTTAGCCTTTTCTCCCGATACCATAATAT
The DNA here is from genome assembly GCF_040938575.1 of Ambystoma mexicanum. Classification (NCBI taxonomy): domain Eukaryota; kingdom Metazoa; phylum Chordata; class Amphibia; order Caudata; family Ambystomatidae; genus Ambystoma; species Ambystoma mexicanum. The sequence goes on along the minus strand of NC_090931.1, from coordinate 1,464,956,264 downwards.
TTGTTTCAAGCTTGTTTCTTTTCAACATATGTGTGTCCAGATATTCGTCAGCATACCATAAGCCCTGCCAAGGACGTGCTGGTGTTAAGTCCAAACTTACGGTATTGTCTGCATACAAAAGCACGTTGTATGGAACAGATTTCATTCGGGGAGGACAAACTGTTCTCCAAGCCATGTTTGGGTCGAAAGCCGTTAGAAACAAGATAAACAGCAGGGGTGGAGGTGGGGGGGAGTCAGTGGACAGCCGTTTTACCCCTCTGTTAGTAGAGAAGGACTTAGTGCAGCTTCCACCTCTCATTAGGTGGACCGATGCCGAGTGAATATTATAGCACAGCTGTACCAAAATCAATAGCCCTTTTGGCCTTCCCAAAGAGTCCAATTTCCTCCAGAGATTTTTGTAGTCAACAGAATTGAATGTTTTTTATAGTTTGAGAAAAGCTGCATAATCATGTCCTCCTCTCACTGTGCTGTATTTCTCTATTGTGCTGTTCAGCAAAAAAACAATGATCGATATCGCTTTACCAACTTCTGATGCCAGCCTGATAGGAAGTCAACATCGAGTTGTCATGTGCCTGATCTTCTTATCTGGACAGCAACACTTTTGCAAAGATTTTATATAATGCACCCAGGAGATAAATGGGTCTATAACACCAATTGTTAATTCAACCCTTTTTAAATATCTGCACTATCAGACTGCTGCCATGATTCCGGGAACATTCCTGTCTTACAAATTGCTTCAAACACTCTAGTCAAAATAGGGACACACCACCCTAAGAATTCTCCATGCCCCAGTATTTTCCAAAGTTGTTTGTAGTGTGGCAAGTGAGATATAGGAGACAGACTGGAGGACATGGTGCAACAATTGAATTTATTAAAGAAATGAAAGAAAACCTCCTTGAATCCTATTTCTATAAAGGGGTCCCTATTCTAGAAAATAACAAACGTGTGCTTGACAGAACTCCTCACAAATAAATACTGTCCTCTATCCAAATCTATTCTAGCCTACTATTTGCATTACAACTATAAAAAGAAAGAACGAGAAAAGAATCTAAGATTGAGCTTAAGCTAGGGTTACTTCCCCCTTTCGCTAATTTAGTGGTGGCTGTTTTTCTGACCCCCACCATAAAGTCCGTCCGGTATCTTTCAGTTCTTGGTTAAGTATAAAAGTTCCAAAATAAAGATGTCCCTTGGCTAACCTTTTTGGTTGCAACAAGGTCCTTGTCAGATAGCCAAACAGTCTTTGCTTTGTTCCATCTCCTGGGAAATCTCCTCCGGACCCGAATAGGTCAGTATTCACGATAGCAACAAAGTTCACTCTTGGTTCTTTCTGAACTGTTCAACTTCCTTGCCTCCTGTAGGCTATGGACTTGGACATCCCTGGTTGGTTTATTCTTTCGGTCACCCGGTCGTGGGGTTCCCAGTTTCTCAGCCCTGGGTGGGCTACAAGCCTGTTCAGCCATACTGTGGTAGTCGCTTTGCTCACCCTATTCTAAGGCTCTCCGACTCTCAGCCCGGCCTGGGCTACGGGCAGTGGTGTATTTAGGCTTTCTGCTGCCCTAAGCCGAAATAAGTTCATGCACCCCCCCCCCCAACTTTACTCCACCTCTGCCAGACTCTGCACCTTTTCCAGATTCCATCCCTTTAACAAACTCTGTCCACGTTGTCCAAATGACGTCCCTTCATTCCCATTTTGTCCCCCATTTGGGCTCCATAATATTATAAGAATGTTTTTAAGGTTGCAGAGATTAGAAAGCTATTGCTTACTCACTTTTAATTCAAGCCTGTCATCTTGTATGTTATGTTAGTTGAAAGAGTGTTTTCAGACCTCTGCTGCCCAAGATTTGGACAAGGCAGTGTGTTCTACAGTTAAGTGCATTAGAGGTCATTGTTTTGGCTAATTGTCTACTTTCAGTTAGGTTTGAAAGAAATCTTTTAGAGGATGCGATAAGAACATAAGCTGTCTGCCAACTGGACACAAGTAAGAGATGGTTGGAATGGGGAATTTTGGTTTCAATGCTAATATCTGGTTTCTCTCACAAATTGCCTGCTGTCACTCTATGAGAAGCACCTAGACTTGCCTGTAATATTAATGCAAGGTACTACATTTCTACAACCAGTCTTGTCAAATAGTTAAGTTTACATATGAAATATATGCAAGTGGTACAGGCACATCTTATACAAATGTTGAATAAAAATAACTCACCCCCCTTCTCATGGTTCCAGCTCTGGTGTTAGCAGGGTGCTAAATGGAAATAAGGCAAGTTACCTGCTGCAGCCGAAACCCCTGGGCTAGAATGCTATTAAAATATGGCGAAATCACAAGTGAGGCTTGTAAACTGTGCTTGGGCATAAACATCTCAGTAGAGTAAAGATTGGAGAAGATTCTTGGAATTTTTGATTGTGCATTCTCACGGGGGAGTAATGGATAAGGGCGACCCTCAACATTCATGTGTGGGAAGCAGCAGCATTCATTGTAGCTGCACAATGCAGGCACCTTTTATAACAAATAAAGTGGTACATACTGTTTACATCACTGCTGTTTGTGCAATTGTTCGAAATACCCAACACTACAAGAGTAAAACTGAGTAATGGAACGGGGGTTCCAGCACAATATTACCTTTGCGGGTGTGGTTTAGGCTATGGGTCTTGCTAGCTTGCGTTTAAGGTACCTTAAAATGCTTGAACTCCGTAGAGTTGGTTGGACTGTACAATACATAGGAACATTTTGAGATTTGTGGGTATAGATATAGATTTCCTGCTCTAATTTGAAGTACTGTTTCACAGTAAAAGACCTACCTTGTATTTAAAATATAATTAACACCCGGCACGGGGGAACCAGCCAATCAGGTGTTTAGAAACGCAGGTTGAAACCTACAATCTCAGCCCATGTTCCAAGCCGCCTGACAGCTGGATCCCCCGGTCGCCATCTTCCCCCCACTCTCCGTCGCCTTAATTATTTATTTTTTCTTTTAATTTCCCACACCCCTCCCCAACCCACTTACCTGTTTGTTGCGGCGGAGCAAGCTGCTGCCGCAGCCTCCGAGCTTCTCTGGCCGTAACAATAACAGTGCTCAATGTGCATCTACTGTATCTTCTTCTTTTTTTGTTTTGGTTATGGGGTGGTGCCATCAGCTCTTTTGTTTTGCGTAAGTCACCCCGAGTGCGACGGGAATGCCCAGACGTGGGTCCCGTGCCTGCTGGGCCTAGAGACCCAAGCTACTTCTCACTGATGAGGCCCAACATGCCTGAAACATGTTTGGGGATGCTTATGGTCTCTTGCAGAAGAGATGTGACCAAGCAGTTTGGGCTGGACTGCCCCTTTTGGGGTGGGACCAAGCCTGATTTGCATATGGTCTTTCCCCTTCTGTAATGGCTTGGCAGGTGAGGAACGATGGTCTGGAGGGTTGCCCAGAGCAATGTCAGAGGTTAGGATTCATTACAAACCTTCCAGCCATCAGCTCTTTTGTTTTGCGTAAGTCACCCCGAGTGGGACGGGTATGCCCAGACGTGGGCCAGTGCCTGCAAGGCATATAAACCCAAGCTATTCCTCACAGAATAGGCCCAACAAGGCTGAAACATGTTTGGGGAGGCTTGTGGTCTCGTGCACAAGGGATGTGGCCAAGCAGTTGGGGCTGGACTGCCCCTTTTGGGGTGGGACCAAGCCCAATTTGCATATGGTCTTTACCCTTTTGTAATGACTTGGCAGGGAAAGAAGATGGTCTGGAGGGTTGCCCAGAGCAATGTCAGAGGTTAGGATTAATTCCTAACCTTGCAGTCATCAGCTGTTTTGTTTTGCGTCAGGACCTGAACAGGCCATTTCTTCTGGCTTCAATCCTCAAACGAACATGTGCAAATGGAGGGCACCAAGCAAACCCTTGAACCATACTGACAGTGTTTCCCCACGCAGACTAACTGAGCGCCTTTTTCTGATCTTTGGACTTTGCATACAACACTGCTCAATGTGCATCTCCTGCATCTTCTCCTTTTATGAGGTGGCGCTGCCAATTAGCCGCCACCATTGCCATGGGGAGGGAATATAGGAGAGAGATGGGTTGTGAGGAGTGGCACCCAGCCTGTGAGTGTTGGTTGGCTTATTACCCATCCATTGACCATCCATGGTCATGCTTGTCCCTATGGCCATTCCCACCCACGACCTGCCTCTCTCCATTCAAAATAACCCCTGCCCCTACCCACTCCCCACGATCTCTTGGAGCTGGCTTTGTGCCCACACTGGTATTTCTAAGCAGTCTTCTGAAAGATAATAGCCCCCCTCGCCCCTGTTGTAATAAATGACTTGACCAAGTGTGCTATAAAGAACGCTTGAGCTGCTGTGGAGCTGTATTTCCTTTAGTTACTTGTGTACTCTTTTCAAACCAATAATGATTGTTTCCATATTTCAACGGCCCTTTTTTCCTTGACTGTTTCCGAAACAAGTTCAAAGAAACAGTGCAGCCACCTTGAGAGTGCTTTGCACATTTTGACACAGTACTTCAATCCAGTACGTGGTCCTATACTGTTCTGCTTTGAAGTAAGGTTATGGTTAAGGATGTTGGGGGTGCGCTAGGCTACTAGCCTAAGGCAGGTATGCTATGCTGAAGGTCCTAAGCCTGGATTTACTGAGGCCCTTTATGCAGCTCAGAGTATAGGTAAGGGCACAGTAGCTGGGCCTAGTGCGCAGAGATCTAAGCAAAGGCACAAAATCTGGGCATAGAACGTAGAAATCCAAACATGGACACAGTATCTGGGAATATGGCGCAGAAATCAAGCATGAACACAGTATCTGGGTATAAGGCGCAGAAATCAAGCATGAATACAGTATCTGGGCATATGGCGCAGAAATCAAGCATGAACACAGTATCTGGGCATAAGGCGCAGAAATCAAGCATGAACACAGTATCTGGGAATATGGCACAGAAATCAAGCATGAATACAGTATCTGGGCATATGGTGCAGAAATCAGGAAAGAACACAGTATCTGGGCATAAGGCGCAGAAATCAAGCATGAATACAGTATCTGGGCATATGGTGCAGAAATCAAGCATGAATACAGTATCTGGGCATATGGTGCAGAAATCAGGCAAGAACACAGTATCTGGGCATAAGGCGCAGAAATCAAGCATGAACACAGTATCTGGGCATAAGGCGCAGAAATCAAGCATGAATACAGCATCTGGGCATATGGCGCAGAAATCAACCATGAACACAGTATCTGGGCATAAGGCGCAGAAATCAAGCATGAATACAGTATCTGGGCATATGGTGCAGAAATCAGGCAAGAACACAGTATCTGGGCATAAGGCGCAGAAATCAAGCATGAATACAGTATCTGGGCATATGGTGCCGAAATCAGGCAAGAACACAGTATCAGGGCATAAGGCGCAGGAGCCAAAACATAGTGCGCTCAGTGTGTGATCACAAAAATCAGTACTGGAACATTTTAAGTAGGTGTAGTATTGCAGCATTTAGTACGCAGTATCTAGGGCATGGCAGTGGCTCGATACAGCAGTAAAAGGAGCCAGGCGTAACTGGGCAGCAGGTGCGGATCTACTGATCAAGTTCAGGGCGGCGACCAGACAATGTTAGCGCTGTATTACAGTATAGCACACACTGGTGTTTTGGAAAGATACTCAGCAAACGGCTTTGCAGCGGGGATGAAGGGCGGTTAGCAGGACAGATTAGTTACGGCACACATAATTCATGATGTGAGGGTGCGCACAGGTGTAGGTTCCACTAGAAGGGTCCCACTTCAGTTGACGACCAAGGCACAAGTGTGCAGAAGGGGCAGTTGCATAGGCAAAGATACGCCGGATATGTGTTCACTGAGATGGTGAGGTGGGAGCGGCTTAACCGCTAAGTAGTGACAGTTCAATTAGGATTTAGATATTGATAAGTGTCAGAGGCAAGAGATTAGCAAGGGCTTCTACATAGACAGGCACAGTACAGGATGTAGAGTATGGTGTGGACCGTACTTGCGTTTTGATCGTGAAGGCATAGCTCGGCGGAGTCACGGCCGTCACGGACAGGCACAGAGGGGGCCTTGAGCGTGGGCCTTTGGTGGGGGCTGGCGTCCGCCTGCCGGCTCCCGGTGTGGCCTCTTAGAACTGGGGCCAGCCAATCAGTGCAGCTTGATGCTGCAGCGTGGAAGTGATTTCGCAGTGGGAGGCGCAGCTGCCATTTTCAGTGCTCGGTTTGAAAATGCAGCCCGGTAAAACACACGTCAGGGCTGGTGCTTGCTACAACGCAGCAGCAGTCTGCACCAGATCATGTGCAGCGAGATGAAAAGCTGTGACAAAGTAAATGACAGAAATGTTGAGATCGGCTAGCGCCCGATCCGCTATTAGCCCAGGAGGGCTTATTTCACATATAGATGGCCAGGGCCATCAGGGGCAACGGTCATGGTGACTTCGCAGTAGTTGCAGGGCACTGCATCCGCCTTCCACCGTTGCTAGAGATCGAGGGATACGTCAGAATAAAATGATGTACTACTACCAAGATGGACAGTCTGCTGCACTCCTATAGAACCTTTTCCAAAACACCCCATAGAGAAATGGGAAGGGGGCGAACAGCACCAAAGAGGTTTATTAGCAGCATTGCATAAAAGCAAAGAACATTTTGGAAACATATTTCACAAATATGTCAGTGATAAAATGGCTGCACTCTAGACATTTTAAGAACATAATCAACACCGGGCTTGGTGATAATTTCATTTTTCACACCACTCACCCTAAAATTAAAGTATGTGTAAACATGAGCGATCCATGCTCATTTGGACAACTTCAGGATTTGATTGTGCGGATGAAATATCTGCAGCGACCTCGACGAAGGGCCTATTTAAGACAGAGCTTTAGTAGAGGCTGAGCTGATAATGGAAGAGCCAGTCTCCTATGCGTAGATAGCTCTAGAGAAATATATATATATATATATATGCCACCCAAAAAGTGCTCTTCCTATGGGATTAGCAATTTAACAATAACTACACGGCCACTACTGTGGGCCGTGTAATACAATTATCAATTTAAATGTTGCACAATCTAATGGCCTGAAGAGGATGAAAGACTGAGTTGGTCCTGCTTGGATTCAAATATGTGGCTGCATGTTGCACACAGACCTGAGGCGAGAGCTTAACACGCAGAGCTATCTGTGGCAAGCCCAAGAAGGACTCAGATCAGAGGACATGGTCTTGAAGGTACTTAAAAGAAAACTGCCTTTCTAACTCTATTGCTAAAAGGGGAGTTCCCATCCTCAGATGTTATACCAAAGGTGCTCGTCAATAGCCAAAATAACAAAAATGGTCCTCTGTCCAAACCTAACCTCTAAACTGGCCCTACCACTTAGAAAACAGAAAAGAAAACTAGTTGCAGTCTCCTGCCATTGAGTTCTTCACCTTGATCTCCCTCAGGGCTTCCAGGAATTCCTCATGGTTTAATATTTCTTGCCAAAGTTCCAAAGGTTTCGCAGGTTTACAAAAGAAGGTCTCAGGTTCCTGAAAAGATTAAATGTCCCAGTTGTCGTAGCTGGTGGGATACCTCCTTAATCTCTCTCCTCCACTGGCCTGGGTTTCTACCCACTAGGTTCACCTCTGGGTTATCTCTGTGTTCCCCATGACTTTATTGCTTACTTGTCTTATTGAGTCTCTCTGGTTCTTTTGGGACTCTCTGTCCCAACGTTTTATTTATCTACCATGGGTATTCGTGGCCCCTCTTGGCATATGCTTCTCTTGACTCTCGGTAAGTTTTATGAGGCATTTGCTGATGACACTATTTGGGTTTCCTGAGCTCCTGTAACCCTTATTGTCTCTTGTATCTCTCTAACTGGGTCTTCCAATCCCTGATAGGGGTTTATGGTTATCCTTCACTAGACCCCTTTTACTCTCTGGTATCTTTGCCACCCCTCCACTATGTACAACCAGGGTACCTATTCTGCCGTGGGGTTTGCTCCAGTGGGGTGGCTTCTGCTTCGTAACTGTGGCATACTCTGCAGCTTTCTGGTGCTTGTTCCAGGAGACAGGCAAGTTTGTTGTTCTGCTTGTCTCTACGTTTCTCGGTTCCTCAGTTCGGTTGTGACAAGTCGAGGAACCGTTCCTCTCTCGTGCTTTGGATTCTGCGTTGTCTCTCGGGTCAACCACGCCCTCCACATGTTCATGCCTCCAGATAAGGCTGGCACCTCACTGCCTTGGCCTTGCCGACTCGACATGGCTCTGTGCCTGGTCAGCGGTGTCTCTCTGCTTCTCCGGTCTCTCTCCGCGCCACAGCCAGTTCCTCTGTGCAGCGCTGCCCTGCCCCCATGTGACATGCTCATGTCTGAGGCTCGCCTCTGCGTACTGCCTCTCCTCCTCCATTCAAGGGTGATCGCGCCTTTATTCTGGCTACGCAACAAGAAAGGGGCGTGTGGTTTATGCTCAGCTGTCAATCCACCAAAGATACTTTCAATGTTATTTTGAGTCGCACAGTTGAAAGTCACATCAGTTTCTTATGTTCCCATGTATGCAGAATATGTTTTATGCATAGTGAGTTCCCTATGGGAATAGGAGTCATTGTCTCCTTGAAGGGAGTCACTCCCAGTGAGCTCCTGATTTCCCATACCTCAAGGGATGATTTTGTTCAGTGGGCTAACCTCCCTAGCATCAAAGGGGATGGCTCCTCCCTGGGTAGAAAGGACGAATCCTCCAGATTTGCCAAATATCTTTCTGGCAAAACAGTGGGGTGCTTTGAGATTTGAACAGGAGACCTCTGGAATCCTTAGTAGACTCATAGACATAGGCTACAGACAGGCAGACAGCCATTAATATAGAATATGTTAAATGTTTGGGAGTGCCATCTCTTCAATGAATGCTTGTGTTTATAGATAGTGGCTTGCTCACCAGTTATGTTATTGTGCATTAAAACATTAATTGGTAGGCTCGGTTCAGATAGATGCTTCTTTCCATCAATTCTAGACAAGTAAACAGATTGAAAGACCGTAACTTTGCTGAAAATGTTGTGGGTGAGGGGAGGGGGGATCATGCCATCTAAATGAAAGGGGCCCCTGCCAAATGAGTGGGACAAAATGGTGTGCCACAAATGTTGGGGGGGATAAACACCCTCCCCCTCCTAATATTACACCCATGTTCAAAGATATATCTGGGGAGATGTTAAGGCCTTCTAGTGCACGGCGGCTGCCCCATCATGTGGCCTTCCAGATGAATTGGACTTCAACTCCCACTATCCCTAACCAGTGAAGAATAATGGGAGTTGTAGTACAAAACCTCTGCAGTGCCAGATAGTGACTTGTGAAGGGCCTTGAGTAAGAATACGTGCAGATTAAGGCTCAGCCGAAGGAGGCTACACCAGCAGTAAACAGGGTGAAAACAGAGAAAATAGATATGCTGGATAATGGATAATGCCTGTGGGCATCATCCCATATTCACAAGAAGCAAGACAGACCTGCCAGGTGGAAAGATATTCTCACATCAGTAAGGGGAGTTTCATCATTTGCAGAATAAAAGCAGCACCTAGCGGAATACCTAGGGAAAGAAACTAATGTCAGAGAAGGTGATATATTCAGAGGTCAATTGGAAATAGTTAATGTCCCAGGGGAAAGGATGAGTGCCAGAGGAGTGTGAGGGAGTGAAGGGCCTTTGGGCCCTCCCCTATATATTCTATACCAAATGGACCACTTGCTCACGCTAGCGGGGGACGCCTCCATTGACATTATGCTAACATCAGCGGCTATTGCGGGATACACTCGGCTTCCATTTTGTGTGCCCTCGACTCCATCTTTGGTCTAGGCCGCACTCCAATACTATGAAAGGCTCCTCTCCCCTCTGCAGCGCCACGCACAGCAAGCGCTCATGGCCCCCACCTTTTCTTCCACTGTCTGAAGCTCCACAAATCCCTTTCTCACGGATGTGCTGGGATAATTGAAACAAATAACAATATGTATCTTCCACTCTTCCTCTGAGATCACTGTCCTGTGTGTGAAATGGTTCGAACCATGACTTGTAGCTCATCCTTCTCCACAAACCTGCTCCTGCCCTCTTACCCCCGTTGTTCGAAAATTACTGCCAGTGCAACCCTGTGCCCCCTTTAGGTATTCTCTTGATGTGCCAGAAGTGTGACCCCGCTGTGCAGCCCACCCCAGAGTGCCCCCACTAAATCCAGACCTCTGACGTAGTATATTGTGTCCTAAGACTAACATATGTCATTACACTCCCCACCCGGCTTGATTTGCCAGAACCGCCCAGTCACCCAGATTATCACAGTGGACAAGACCCCTAAGCCCTTTACCCCATAAAAGTCCCAATGAAAGATGATGTAACCATCTGTATGCAATTTATATGCTTGCAAGATTTACTTTGAGGTATATTAATGATTGTCGTTTACCATATGTCTAGTGGTAGTTTCTCATGCCAGCTTAGTTAGTGTCAACTCTATCTCACCGCAACCTAACACTCACTCCACCCGGACACAGGCAACTGGACCTCGTGACGCAGAAGCAGCGCCTACAGTAACATATGTAACATCGCTCCCCAACCAATCCTGTACTAATATTGTAGCCTATGGTAATGACCTCACTGATGACGCTATTTTGCTTTATAAACCAATGTACATGTAATGTTTGCCAGAGTGCTCTCAAGGCAGCAGAGTTCTCTGGATGCCAATTTTATATAAAGACTTGCTAACCTTGCAACCTTTTCTCTTAGTTTCATTCCCTACTGCGATGTGTCATTTATTATGAGTTTGTATTTGTACTACGGGGAGTGAGCACTTACATTAGGCCAAATCAAATGGCACTTCTAGACCAGGCATTACAGGAAGTAAGGTCCCACCGAAGAGAGAGGTGGTGCTTCCTTTAAAGGGAGAGGCGCAGAGCCCTGAAGTGACGGGGGCGTGATGAGTGGGAAAGGTCGAAATGAGGGCTTATCTTATGCCTGCCCCATTAAATCTTACAGGGAATGGGCAGAGAGTATCTCAACAAACTTTTCACTCCCTATGGACCCACAAAGGCCTTGAGGAACCTACAACAAAATGCTACTCAACAGCACTGGATTCAACAAAACTAGGACTGGGGTCAAATATCTGACACAATCGTAGACCGACACTCTGGAACAAGCTGGTTATTCAAGATAAACCGCAAAAGAACGACAAACTCTCTGATAGAGACGTCAAGCGATGGATGCTCAGCATAACTACTCACTAGGATTAGCCAGAAAACCCCGGTACAGATCCTCTACAGTGTATGATAGCCTTGAAGAGAGCTGGACAACCTTTCCCAGGTTCTCTGAAGAGATAGTATTGGCGGCTATTAAAAAATAATTTAATCCTGCTACCCTTCTGATGCCATCCCTTTACGGGTTATGAAGGAGATCTCCCCAGACCTCCTTTCAGATATCACAGCGGCCATTAACGACTCATGTCAGTCTGGGCTGGTTCCACAAGAATTGAAGGTGGCTAGGGTGATTCCCCTCCTGAAGAAGGCATCCTTGGACCCCACTGTTCTATCTAATTTCCGTCCTATCTCACTTCTTCCTTTTCTATCTAAACCTCGAGTCACTGGTGTCACCCCTGCTTTCTATATTTCTTGAATCTTCCAATCTTCTGGATTCTATGCAGTCTGGTTATCGACCTGGTAGGGGCACTGAGAGTCTACTGGTCGCCGTCCAGGATGATATGGCCAGGCTGGTGGACGCAGGGGGAGTGGGGGCCCTGATTCTGTTAGATCTATCAGCGGCATTCGCACAGTCGAACACTCCGTTCTGCTGTCCCGCCTTGCCCAGCTGGGCATATTGGGCCAAGTACTGGCCTGGTTCACTTCCTTCCTGGCGGATCCTACACAGACCCTCTCTATGCCCCCCTTTCTCTCTGCTCCTTGTCACCTCAGTTGTGGGGTGCCACAAGGCTCATCCCTGTCTCCAATCTTATTTAACATTTATATTTGGGCCCTTGTATGTTTGATCCGCTCCTACGGGGTCAGATGCTACTCATACGCCGACGATACTCAGATCCTGATCCGATTAGATCTCGATCAGGCTGAGGTGTTGTCGTGTCTGTGGGAGTGTCTGGCAGCCGTGGGAGAGTGGATGAACTGCAATTGGCTCAAATCGAATGGAGACAAAACTCAGGTGGTGGTGGTGGGCTGTCCCCCTGACCCCACACTCTGGGTGTCCTCCTTTTGGCCCTCATCTTTGGGCCCTCTCCCTGTGCCGGTTGGCAAGGTGAAAAATCTGGGGGTAATCCTTTCTGCGTCATTATCTATGTATAAGCAAGTCACTGCGGTATGTCAAGCTGGCCACTTCTAGCTAAAAATCTTAAAGAAGGTCCTTCCCCTGATTCCTGCCCCACTGCATCCTCCATTGGTGGCAGCCATGGTGATATCTCGGCTAGACTACTGCAACTCTCTGCATCTGGCACAACCGAACAGCCTGATTCAGTGGCTGCAACAATTGCAGAATCTAGCTGCATGTGTGGCTACTGGCACACCCTATGAAGCGCATATCTCGCCTGTGCTTCGAGCCCTCTATATGCTCCCGGTGACCCAGCGGGTCAACTTTAAAGCACTGTGTATAGTCCACCGGGCCCCCCATGATCAGGGCGGCGAATACCTCCAAGCTAAGTTTACCAGCTACCAGCCTAGCCGTAGCCTACGCTCCGCCTCGGCTGATCGGCTCGTGGTACCGATCTACAAATGGGTACGGGCTGGAGGTTGTGCGTTCTACGTAGCTGCTGCTGTTCTATGGAATGACCTCCCACTAGCTATTAAGAAAACATCTAACTATCTAGCCTTTAGAAAAGCTGTTAAAACATACCTATTCTAGGCAGAGTTGCGCTAGTGCTTGGCTGCAGCCTCCCTTCCTCAGCTCCAAGATACCTCTGGGTGACCATGCGCTCTAGAAATAATACTAACATAACATAATATAACACCTGCAGGGTCATCACAATTGCCACTATTCACCTCTTTGCTCCACTGTTCCCCTCCCCTCTTCCACTCCTCACCGGCACTTGGAAGCAACTTGAACTTGGACCATCATGCTCTGAGCTATAGTTTATCCATGTTGGGAATGGAACAAGTTACTAACCTGTAACTGTTGTTCTCCAGCATGGGTCTGGCATGGATTCACATGCTCATGAATATTCCCTGTCGTCAGGGAAAATCAATTTCAGTTTAGTTTCTGAACTGTCTTTCCACTAGTAACCAATCACTGGTCTCTGGGTCATACTGCCCCCAGCCAATGACTGCCCTATACCTAAACCCCTCCTCTGGCACCCATCTACAGATTTGGTAGCACGTAAAGTGGCAGTAGGACCAAGAGAAGAGCCGCAGAGGGGTTGGAGGGAGGGTTTGCATGTGAATCCATGCCAGACCCATGCTGGAGAACAACAGTTACAGATAAGTACATTGTTCCTTCTAAAGCATGGGGTCTGGCATGGATTCACATGCTCATGAATACAAGAATACATAGCAGTACACACATGCACAACCACAGGAGGTGGCAAGGCTCAACATTAAGCATTTCAACAACTCAACATTAAGCATCTCTTACCTCCTCACCAGGCTCACCTTCAAGCGAACAGGTTGCGCAGCACTGCCTGGCTGACTCTGGACTCCTCCTTCGAATCCCGGGCAACACAGTAGAATCTCGTGAAGGTGTGCGTCGACCTCCACGTAGCAGCCCTGCAGATGTCAAGCAGGGGCACACCAGACAAGAACGCCATGGTAGAAGCGATCGCTCTGGTTGAATGAGCTCTCGGACGGCCGGGCAACCGTCGGTTTGCCAACCGGTGACAGTGCATAATGCAGCCGGAGAGCCATCTAGAAATGGAGGCCTTCGAGAGAGCCTTCCCTTGGTTCACAGGTCCAAAGTTTACAAATAGCTGTGATGTCTTCCGAAGACTCTTCGTGCGGTCCACGTAGAACTTCAGCGCTTTAGCTACATCCAGCGAGTGCAAAGTCCTCTCAGCCGGCGACAAAAGCGACGGGAAGAAAACAGGTAACACCAAGGGCTTGTTGAGATGGAAGTCCGACGGCACCTTGGGCATGAAGGAGGGGTGCGTCCTCAGCACTACCCTCATCTCGTGGAATGTAAGGTATGGAGGTTTACAGGAGAGGGCCTGGATCTCTCCCACTCGTCGTGCGGAAGTGATGGCCACAAGAAACGCTGTCTTCCACGACAGGAACTTCAACGGTGCCGAATGCAGAGGCTCGAATGGAGGCCCCATGAGCCTGGTCAGCACCACGTTGAGCTCCCACGCCAGTGCCGGAGCCTTCGCCCGCAGGAACTATCGGAACAGTCCTTTCATGAACTCCTTCATCAGGCGATGAGACCACAGAGATGACCGCCCCAGAGTTCTGGTGTAGCGGGAGATAGACGCCAATTGGATCTTGATGGAGGCATGTGCCAGCCCCGCCTTGGTCAGCGATAGCAAGTATGGCCGCAATTGAGGGGCTGTAATCCGCAGAGGGTTAATCTTCTGTGCACGGCACCAGACAGAGAACCTCTTCCATTTGTGTCCATAGAACTTGAGAGTCAAGGACGCCCTGGCCTTTGCAAGCACCTCCTTGCAGTCCGCCGGGATATCATACCCTCCGAACTCTAGGTGCTGCAGGAGCCAGGCCTGCAGGTTCAGCGATCCTGGGTCGTGATGGAGGATGGCGCCTCCCTCCCTGGCGAGAAGATCCGCGTCCGTCGGTAGTTTGACTGGAGGGGACACTGACATGTGCAGAAGGTCCGGGAACCAGATCTGCCTCGGCCACGCCGGTGCGACGAGGATCATCCTGCACCGGGACTGTCTGAGTTGAGTGATGAGTCGCAGCAGCAACAGCAACGGGGGGAACGCATACAGGAACAGGCCATCCCACGGGAATGAGAAGGCATCCCCCATGCTCCCCGGCTGGGGAAACCTGCTGGCAAACCTCCGGCACTTGGCGTTCATCGCCGTCGCTAATAGGTCAATCTGGGGATTGCCCCATCGTCGGAATAGGAGATCCACTTGATCCTGCCGAAGTTCCCACTCGTGGCAGGAGCGCAGCTCCCTGCTGAGTGAGTCGGCGATGGTGTTCTTTATTCCTGCCAGATGGAAGGGTACCAGGAACATCCCTTGGGCAATGGCCCAGTGCCACAGATCCTGCGCTTCCTTGGATAGGGCTGGGGATCTGGTGTCCCCCCGCTTCCTGATGTAGAACATCGTGGTGGTGTTGTCAGTGAAGACCCTTATTACCTTGCCCTTGAGGGACGGAAGGAACGACCCGAGGGCCCAGAACACGGCTCGGAGCTCCAGGAGGTTGATGTGTAGTGACCTCTCCTCCGGGAGCCAAAGGCCTCTTGCGTGGAGATCTCCAGTGTGCGCTCCTCATCCTTCCAGGGAGGCGTCCGTCGTCACCATTTCCTGATGTGCCGGGGTCTGGAAGTCCATGCCCGCCGCTAGATGCGCGCAGGTGCCCCACCATCAGATCGCTTGGCGGAAAATCTTGTTGAGTGAGATCCTGTCTTTGAAGCTGCCCGCCGCTTGCATCCAACGTGCGTTGAGGAACTCCTGCAGTGGTCGCATCCGCAACCTGTATAGGCGCACGAGGTAGATGCACAAGGACATCATGCCGAGTAGTGACTTGATGTACCTCACCCTGGCCACGTCCAGGGACAATAGCTGTTGTACCCTGCCCAGGACGGCCTACGTCCTTTCCTCCGACGGCGAAGCCAATCGCGCCACTGTGTGGAGTCTGGCTCCCAGGAACAGGGCGTCTTGCGACTGTACCAAGTGGGATTTTGCGAAGTTGATCGAGAATCCCAGATCCGTGAGCAGTTGGACAGTCCTCGCTGTGTGATCGACGGCGAGTTCCCTTGACTTTGCTCGGATGATCCAATCATCCAGGTAGGGGTAAACGTGGATCCCCTGTAGGCGCAGTTGCGCCGCCACTGGTGCCAGGCACTTGGTGAAGACCCTGGGTGCCGATTTCAATCCAAAGGGAAGGGCCTTGAACTGATAGTGTCGCCCTTGGACCACGAATCATAGGAACTTTCGAAGTCCTTTGAGAATGGGGATGTGGAAGTAGGCATCCTCCAAATCCAGCAACGATAGGAAGTCGCCTTCCTCCAGCTGTGCCAGCACATGCTGGAGGGTGACCATCTGGAATTTCTGGGACTTGATGTATTTGTTTAGACGTCGAAGGTCCAGGGTGGGTCGCCAACTGCCGGTCTTCTTTCGGACGAGGAAGTACTGCGAGTACACTCCGGAGCCCCGGAGCCTCTTCGGGACGGGTTCTATTACAGCCCTTTTTCAGCATTGCTCGTACCTCCAGAAGTAGCTGTGGGATGTGGTTTTTCTTCCTGGCCACAGGTGGTAGACGGGGACACTTTCTTTGGAATTCCAGCGCGTCAAGCACCCAACGATCGGTGGAGATGCTTTGGTGGCGGCCTGATGCCGTGACCGGTTCAATCCTGCTTCGCCGAGGCCTTGGCGCCTTGGCCTCTTTGGCGACGATGATGTCCTCTGGCCTTACTGCGGCCTCTGTGGGCCTCTTGCGACGATGAACGGGCCGCTTGGCGGTACGATGAGGAACCGCCACCAAATCCTTTGGCGGCACCTTGGGACTTGCCTCTGGAGGTCCGAAAGGGCGGCCGTCGTTGGTGGAGAGAACCCAAGGCCCGTGCCGTCTCAGTGTCCCCCTTGATGGCCTGCAGTGACTTGTCCACTGCCTTGCCAAACAGGTTGTTCCCATCAAAGGGCATGTCCAGTACCCTGGTCTGCACCTCCTGATGGAAATCGGTGGCCTTAAGCCAACAGCGCCAGCATAGGCAAACGCTGTTGCCCATCTGGCGAAAGACGGTGTCGGCGATGTCCGTGGCCACTGTGATGGCGTGGTCCGAAGCCACCTCGCCTTCCTGCAGGATTTCAAGGGCTTCCACCCTCTTGTCGTCTGGGAGGAAGTCCAGGAGGAGAGCGATCTTGAACCACAGCTCCCTGTCGTAGCGTGCCACGATCGCGAGAACATTGGCCGCTTTGATGGTCGTTGCCGCTGATGAGATGACTTGTCGCCCCATGGCATCCTGCTTCTTCCCCTTGCTGTTCGGTGGGGAATTGGAAATTGATCCTGTCGCCCCTGCCGACCTCTTCTTGGCCGCTGCGGAGACCACCGAATCCGGAGACGGCTGAGCTCTGAGGCACATCGGGGAGGAATCTGGGACCCTGTACTTCTTCTCATACCGGTCCCTCTTCACAGGAGCCGTGGACGGGTTCTTGAGTAGCGACAGTCCTTCGTCCCAGATGTCATCTAGTAACGGTACTGAAAGGACGGTCTTTCTCTTGGCCTCCCGTCGCTGGTAGAGGAAACCCACCTTCTTCTGTTCTTCGGGACAAAGTTGGAAGAGCTCCGAAGCCCTGGCAATCATGGCGTGGGAAGAGCCAATTTCGTTGGGAGGGGAGGCCCGGGCAGGAGGTGATGGGAGAGTCGTTCCGTCGTCACCACCGTCGTTGTCCGTCCCCAGCGTCGCCGTCTCCGTTCCCGTCTCATCCCTAAGTGGAGGGGAAGGAGTTACAGGCTGGAAAGGAGGGGGAGGATGGATTCGCCTCTGCTTGTTCGGTGGGCTTCCCGACGTTCCAGGCGCCGCTGGATCGTCCGCTGGGGTTAAGGGCAACCTTGTCCTTATCTCTGTACACAGGGCCTGGATAGCCAGCAGGATTGCTCCTGAGTTGTCCTGTGGCATAGGCACCGGTTGCGACGGGCGCGACGGCTGGGGAGTAGGGTCCTCCGTCTCCTCCACGATCTGCGGCTCCTCGTCGGCTCCACCATCGCTTTCTACGTCCACCTCGTCGGGATCCCTCCCGTAGGACCGGATTTCCTCGAACTTCTTGTCCAGGATCTTTGCGACGCCAGCCAGCTCATCTTCAGAGGTGGTATCTGTATCCATTATGGCTACCGTGCTCCCCCCCTCTTTCTCCACCCGGGGTTTCACGGGGGTCTTATCGATAGGCTGAAAAGAGGATTCCCTCTGGGGTGGCAGGGAAACTCTAGGCCCGGAAGTCGACTCCACTGGGTTAGCCTCCACAGGCTTCGCCAGGGCCGCCACGACTCCTTCGATCGAGGCCTTAGCTGGGTGAATCAGGGTCTTGGCGACTTTGGGCGCACCTGAGGCCTTCACCTTGGGGGGAGAGTCGCTGCCTCGCTCCCCCTTGGTTGCTGCTGATGGAATCGACAGGTGCTTCTCCCGAAGCTTACCCGGGTTCTCCGACTTCCTCTTCACCGAGCCAGAGCTCTGGCTCGTGGTTGATGGAGTCGGTGACATTGTGCCCTGCCTGGCAGCCAAGGAGCCCGAACCATCGGCGCTCCCTGTGCCCACGGACTCACAGTGCTTTGCCTTTTGTTGGGCCCCCGTCGCCGGAGCACCCTCAAAGGTCTTAGAAGACCGGTCGGACTTCCTCTTCTTCTCACCTGCTGCTGGGCTTTTCCCCTCCAGCCAGTTGGTGAGTCGGGTACGACGATCCCTCACTTTCCGCTCAGACATGTTCTTACAAAACGCACAGTCCTTCTCTACGTGCGATTTGTCGTCGTGAAGGCAGTAGAGGCACCGAGAGTACTCATCTTCCTTGAAGACATTCTGCAATCCGCATCCAAAGCAGCTCCTGAACAGCTTGGATCCAGGCGCCGTGTTTCCCTTGTCCTGGGCCATGTCCACTCAGGGTAGGTCTCTAGGATCTTCCAGAATCCTCCAAGAAGTGGAAACCTGACGTAAATTCGCCCTTGAGGGGCGTAGAAAATTCCGAAACGGGTCCCCGTTGATCGGAAGTAGAATCAGTCGAGCTTGAGGCTCGATTGACCAAAGAAATAAGAGTAAACTCTTCGAAAAATTGAAAAACGCTGTAAAAGCACGAGAGTTAAAGCACGAGAATGTACCCAACACTCGAATGTACGGTAAAAATCTGAAGATGGCTGCCAGAGTAGGGGCTTAGGTAGAGGGCAGTCATTGGCTGGGGGCAGTATGACCCAGAGACCAGTCAGTAATTGGTTACTAGTGGAAAGACAGTTCAGAAACGAAACTGAAACTGATTTTTTCTTTACCGAGGATTCCTAGCCTGACGACGGGGAATATTCATGAGCATTTGAATCCATACCAGACCCCATGCTGGAGAACAAGGGTGTGCCGGGAATGATACGCACTGTATAGAGATTAGAGCCAGAGGCCTAGGTGTGTGGTTGAGTGCCCCTGAATGGGATTTGCAGTAGATTAAAATTCACTTTCATAAATAACCCTGAACAGGTTTGTATTTGGTCTTTGTAATGTACCTAAAGGGGAGGTCTTCATTCAGTGCAAAAAGATGTCTACACCAGGCTGAGTCTGATGCAATGCCATGCATGGGATATACATTTCTATATGTATTAAATGTAATAAAAGCCGTATAGAATGCAGTGCATTTACAGTTCAGTAATACCGCTGGCTGTAATTGGGCCGAAAATTCCCCATCGGGTCCAATGGGGAATAACGTTTACCACCCAACCCGATGGGAGGCCCAAAGTGCACTGTCTTGTGCTTCACTACTTGAGCTATGATATTGAAGTGGCGCAAATGGAGAATAAGAGCCGCATCCGGAGACACCTACTGAAAAGAAACACCCCTCGCAGGTGGCGCAACATCATTAGGGGCATGGCAATACTGTGTTGACAACGAGGACAATGCACATGTGCTGGGGAATACAATGTATGGACTCAGGAGGTGAATGGCAGGGCAGTAGCCCACATGCATGAACTTAGTATTACAGCATGTAACAGGATGCAGGATGTTTGGTTACAAGGGATGAGAGCATGGGCGCGCCACCTTTGAAGGTATTGGAAGCATGGGTAGAACACCTCTGCTGAGCTGGTTGCCCTTTCTATGGAGCATATCTACTGGAATTCATCTTGCTGCAGTCCGCAGGCAAGTGTGGCTCATTGGAATGCTAGAATGCTGCCTGAACTATTGATTTAAAGATAGCTTTTCTAGTTAGAACGAACCCCATGGGGGCTTTATTGGAAAGTGGCTGTGAGAGAACTAGATGCTGTTTCGTGGAGGCATCATCAGGCTGAAAGTATAGTAAGGAAGGCATGGTATCAAACAGTAAAACAGACACAAGTGATCACAGTTCAAGGGTGTTTATTGAACTTCAATTGGGTTTGAAAAACACCTATCTAATCCTAAATCAAGGCCTTTACTAACAAATATATTGCCAATCCTTACTTATAAATACAAATAGTGTGGGAAACAATGGTATGCAAAAGAAAAGTGTTCAAGAAATGATATGTCAGGATGTTCAAGCCGTTGGCTTCCCTTCCCCACGTTTTCAGCATGGGACAAGGCGGCACACTAGAGCTTAGCACACTCTCTGGCTTCTCTAGCACGAGGATACAGTTCAAGACTTCAACATCAGGGCCTTCTATGCAAAAGTCTCTTTGCCAATCAAAGTCTCTTATTTCAGAGGGCCTGATGCAACACGACAAAATAGTAAAGTTCCTTTCTTCTCAGGATTTCCACTTACACAACTTTTCGGGTGATTTACTGTTCACCCCGGGTCCCCCTGCACTGGGCTCAGACCCACTTTAACACAAAACATTCAATTGGTCTCCCTTTGCTGGGCTCGGACCAAATTCATGGACTTTTCCAGACTTTCTCTATTTCATCAAAATCGAAGACTTCGATTGTGCACAGGATTTTGCTTGACCCGTCGCAGGACCACTTCGATTCACATTTATTAGTTCTCTTTCAATTGGTCTCCCTCTGCCGGGCCCATACCAAATGTATCTACTGTTATCACTTCTCAGATGGATACCTTACAGAGACCTTCGATTTAGCACCCACACAGTGCCGGACCACTCTGTCAAAGGTATTGTAGCTTTCTTTAAGTTCAATCTCTCATCAGCAGTTTAACTTCACTCGCGTCTCTTATCACACGTGTTTTAACAATGTTCATTCCAGCACTCGCCATACAATGTTGCTGCTCTTAACCTTGGCTTCAGCACAGACTGCTCTTGTTTCGGTCTCCCCAACTCATCGGCTGTGTGGACTACACTGATGCTGCTTTGCTCTTGGAGCCAAGGACGGTACCACAGCGGCTGGTGATTCTCCCAGCCTTGATTACTGACGCGGGTGGGCCCCGGGTATATCCAACACACAATGCAGGATTCTTCAGCCTGGTTTCCTGGTCTTACGCTTTCTATTCTCGAGGTCGCAGGAAAGTAATGGTTCCTTGTCGAAAGGGTCAATGGAATTTCCCTCCTTGCGATCCCCTTCGGTTTTTCCGTCTTTCCCCTCTGCTGTATCCTCGTGTGCTTTGCCTCGCTCAGAGTGTGCTCTTGTGCCCGCCTTTTATCCGTGTGGGGAAGTGTAATGGAAGTCAGGTGTGAGTGATTGTCGATAATTGCCTGACCATAGTATTGGGACATGGCAGGTACACGGCTCAGGTTTTAGTCTGATTTCCCTTAGAGCGGGCTGTCATGAGAAAGAGTAAGTGTTGTAAACAGGTGGGGGGGGGGTAGCATTCCTAAATGCCCGACCGGGTAGGATGGTGTAAAGGTGTTACAGGGAAGGGGATACCGCGTCTCACCATCCGGTGTCCCACTCCCTGAAGACCCCTTACCAAGGTGATCCTCCCGCACTGGTCCACCCCCAGGAACTGGATCCAAAAGCGATGGCGTGTGTCCTGGCCATCTGGATGACAGATCCCCGGGGACTAGTGGGTGAGAAACATCCTGGTTTCTCACAGTATAATGCTGTGGCAGTGCATGTGCAGTGTTCTCTCTCTATAGTAAATTTAGATTTGTGAATGTGTTGTCTATACGTGAACAGCTTTAGAGAAAAGGATAGTAATTACATATTTGACCCTTTGCAGAAGGTGGTCTAAATGACAGAGCTGGGCCCTAGAATGCCCAAACAATGTCCCCCAACATGTAGGCAGGGAAAGAGATTATGTATCATTCCCCAAATCATTCAGACATATAAAGGACCAGTGGGCTCTGTGCACGTGTATTGGTTTTATCCATGTACTGCCTTTACCATGCCACACACACTTACATACAGGGTCGTGTATTAGCAATGGACACTGTCTAGACTGCAAATTGAGCCAGGGTGATCCAGGAGATATCCTGCACAACCTCCCACAACACAATCCCCATCCCCAAAACTTCCAGGCCATTCTCGGGAAAAAACATTTTGCAATTCCAAATCTGAACCATAGATGGAATATCCAACCCAATAAAGATATAGAAGAGTCTTGTGTCACAATGCTACAGCCCCCAGCAGCACACACTAGCAGGACCACACCACGGCAAACTAAAAACAAAGGGAAAAGTGCCATAGGATTCTAAAGCTGGTGATACAGGACCTACTATAAAACACAGCTACGGAAATGCAGGGGCTATTGTAAGGCACGACTGGAGCGACACAAATCCCAATTGAGAAGCCGGCTCGAGCAACACAGGGACTACTGTGACCCATTGTTTGGGCCATGTAGAGTCTACTGCAAGAAACAAGCAGGGCAACACAAGGCCTAATGGGACACACTGCTGAAGCAATGGATATCCTAATGAGAGACACATTGTTACTGATTGCAGCAAGTGCCACTGTGAAACCCAATGAGGTCAAAACAGTAAGACTGCAATACACAACAGGAGCAACACAGGGCCTGCTGCAACACATTGTTAGGGCAATGTAGGTCCTACTGCGAGAGACAAGCAGGGCAACACAAGGCCTAAAGGGACATTCTGCTAAAGCAACACAGGTCCTAAAGAGGGTAACTTGCTACTACAATGCAGGTCCTACTAAAAAATCCAAATGAGTCAATAAGGTAAGACTGCAAAGGGCCTGCTGCAACAGATTGCTAGGGCAATACATGGCTCGCTACAAGACAAACGAAGGGCAAAAGAAGACTTGGTGGGAGAATCACAGGAACCTGAGGGTGGTTTCACATATAGACCCCGGGGATTCTTTGTTCAGGTGGCCAGGGCATGGCCCTCACCTTTGGAACCAGACACTGGGAGTGGACCAGTGAGGGAGGACCGCATGGAAGGGATAGCGTTGGCAACTGTTGGAGGAATGCCCTCAGGAGAGTTGAGGTATTCCCCCCTTTTGTCTGACGTGTCCCTACCCGATATCTCTGTCTTTGTAGGATATTGTCAGCCGAATCTGATTGCACCCCATCTCTTTAAATTAGAAAAGGGAAAGAGAAAACACCATCTCGGACCCACTCGCTACTAGGGCCAAGGACAAGCGAGATGCCGGAACGCTGACCCGGTGTGGCTGGAGAGAGAGCCAAAAGGAAAGGACAGCTGCTCGCAGCAGGCCAGATACAGGCCAGTGCTGCTTTCCCTGGGTGGATGCTGATCTCTGGGGAGACAGAGGGGCAGGTGGCGAGACTCTGACCTCAGACCTGAAAGCGGCAAGTCTTTTCCCGACAGCATCACGTGGCTGGTGAGTTTCTGAGTGAGAGGAAACCCGGCACGTGTGTGAGGCTGAAGCAGGAACTTGTCAGAAATATATGAACTTTTTTTGTGAGCATGAAATCCACTATTTAACCACAAAGAAAGGTGCCTTATGGGACATGTAGTGAAAATACAACCCCAAAGACAAAAGCACCTTACCTATAACTTGTGAACTGTGGACAGATGCTACAGAGTAACAGAGTGGCCCGGCATAGTGAAAGTGCCTAATAGAAAGTCTCTGTTTAGACAAACATTTAAGACTGTGAGAAACTGTTAATTGGAGGAATTGGAAGTTTAGGGGAAGGAAACCCTACCAGTGTTGTGATTGTGAGGTCCGAGCCCAACTGAGGGAGACCTGTATACGAACATTGTGTTTAAAAGGTCTGAGCCGGACCGAGGGAGATCTTTTGAGACTTTGTGTTTAAAAAGGGGTCCGAGCCCGATCGAGGGAGACCCAGTATGAACTGTGAATCTGAGCCTTGAGAACTTTAAGATCCTAAAGAAAATTAACTTTGTTTTGTGTGTGTCCAGGCATTCTGCGAATGAGATACTTTGTTTTGGAAAGAGACTTTGTCGCGGAATTCCCTGGTTTATGCCCCGAACTGCATCCTTGAGCCGAAGAAGCCAGAGAGCGTTCCAAAGCCCGATTGTGCCCCCTTGTCCTGTGTAGAAAACGTGGGGAAGGGAACCCACTGTTCAGTCATCCTGATACACACTTTCTTGAACACTGTTTTCTTTTGCATACACCTTTTTCACTGCACACATTTGCTATAGCGAAAGGATTGGCAATAGTTTTTTTTAGTATAGGTCATTTTGATTTGACAAGACACTACTAAGCCTGCATTATTTATTATTTGGTGGTCGAGCTTGCTCTCATCCTTAGAAATAGGGCTAGATAGGCATTCTACAACCCTATCTTTGCTAAATAAACACCCTTGAACTGTGCCTCATTTGTGTCTGTCTTCATTCATGATACCATGCCTTCGTTACATAGGGGCAAAACAGCCTAATGGTGGACTGTACTACAGCAATATAGGACTTACTAGTAGATGCAGCTAGGGTATAACATTGCCTTCTGGGAGACAGAGCTAGGGCAATACAGGGATCACTGCAACGCTTAACTAGAGAAATGCTGGAGTTTATAGAAGACACTGTTGGCCAGGATGGACTGGTGTGAAATACAACTGGCCAATCCTGGGACTCGTAGGAGACACAGCCAGGGCACCTCTGTGTCTACTGGGAAAGATTCCCACAGCAATGGAAGGTGTGATGGATCTGATGATGTCATCACTCCTTTTCCTGAGGTAGCCTCTTATGGGGCCAGGAGACAGCAGCCACTACCTAACCCTGGCGGTGGCTATATGAGGGAGGACCACGTGGAGGGGGGAGGCGACCCTCAGGGGGATAACATGGCATCATATGAAACAGTCACATATCCCCCCCTTCCATTTTAGGGATGTTCTCTCTCTTTCTCGTGACTTGATGGCACATTGTGGCACTCTTCCTGAATCTCTAATCAAATCTACTTCAAGTATTCCACAAAACACCCTAAAGACTGGGTTATTAACAACTGAGATGAGGAAGAAGTAGGGAGCAGTGATGATTACTCCCAATGAAGTTCAATGTCACCGTTCTCAACATCACATCAGAAACAATACAACAACTAAGGCACGAAAGAGGCAGGGAGTGATGATGATCATTCCCCGCGAGAACCATGAGCAGCGGTCTTGTCGCTGGTGTGAGAAACCTGAAGGCGTCTCAACCGCTAGTCCCGGGGGATCTGTCATCCAGGTGGCCAGGACACGGCCATTGCTTTTGGATCCAGTTCCTGGGGGTGGACCAGTGCGGGAGGATTATCTGGATGTGGGGTCTTCAGGGAGTGGAAGTCAGACACCGGAGGGTGAGACGCAGTATCCCCTTCCTTGTAACATCTTTTCCCCATCCTACCAGGTAGGATATCTAGGAACTCCCCCCCCTTTCCCAACACAAACACTTTCTCACAGACAGTTCACCATGAGCGACAACGGACTAACACCAGAGCCGTATACCTGACATGTTCCAACACCTTGGTCATGCAATTACGGATCATTACACACACCTGACTTCCATCGCACTTCTCCACATGGATAAAAGGGGGAGCACGAAAGCACACTCTGAGCGAGGCACAACACACAAGGAAACAGCAGTTCCAAGAGGACAGTTTAATACAAGGAGAAAGACGGAAAGACCGGCGAGGGATGCAAGGGGGGAAGCACTGTTGACCTATAAAGACTGTTACTTTCAAGAACCTTGGAAAGTAAGAAACCGAAGACCAGGAACTAAGGCTGATCAAACCTGTACAGTGTGTCGGAGGTACCCGGGGCACTCCTGCTTCGATAACCAAGGTGGGGAGGAGTGATTGCCGCTGTGGTACTGTCCTTGGCTCCTACAACAAAGCAGCATCTAAAAAGAAAGCACAGCCGGTGAGTTGGAGAGACAGATACCAAACCATCTTGTGTTTTGAACCAAGGTTGCAAGCAGCAACATTGTATAAAGAGAACAGTGTGTGAAGCATTTGGTTTAAGCGACGCAAATACAATTGAAAGCTAAAAGAAACAGTTGAACTTACTGAACTTTGGGAAACGCAGGAAAAGGTGCCATACACAGAGTGGTCCGGCACTACGTGGATACTCATTCAAATGTCTCTGTTAGGTATCCAACTGATGCTGAGTGTGAGAGAAATATTGAGATAGAAGTGGTCATGCAATAGGCCAAGATAAACCCTGTGCACATTCGAAAGTCTCCTGCAGTTTAAAATAAATCCAAATTGGTCCGAGCCTGGCTGAGGGAGACCAATTGAACTTTGCTTATGAAAAGGATCTGAGCCCAGTGGAGGGGGATCTAGGGTGAACACCCAAGTTGAATATTGAAAAGAACATTTGCGTATTGTTTTTTGTACAGCATGCCCTCTGAGTCAAGACACTTGCGAGAAGTGTAGAGACTTGGACATCGAAGGTCGTGAACTGGGAAAATGGAACTGTATCCTCGTGTCAAAGAAGCCAGAGTGTGTGCTTTGGTAGAGTGACCCACCTTGCCCCATGCTGAAAACGTGGGGAAGGGAGGCGAACGGCCCGAGCAACCGGACATATTATTTTGTGAACACTTCTTTCTTTTTCATGAACATCACCCCACATTATTTGAAACTTAGTGGTAACGATTGGAAATGGGATTTTTAGTATAGTCCCTTTTTATTTGACGAGACTCCACTAGGACTGCATTATTATTATTTGATGGTCGTAGCTTGCTCCCATCTGTAGATTTAGGTTTAGAAAGGCGTTTATCACACCCTTGCAAACGTTCAATAAACACCCTTGAACTGTGGTCTCTTGTGTCTGTCTTACTATTGCCACCATGCATTCCTTACACTGGGAAAATACCATTGGTCCGACATGGTTTAAAACCATGCAGGGAAGAGGAGCATGGAGTTCTCCAGCTCACTGCAGAGCAAAGTACCAGCGGCGGCGCAGGAGTCCAGACAGCTAAGAGGTGCGAGAGAGCAGTCCAGTGAGCAACGCGCTTTAGAGAGGCTCGCAGGACGTGGAACGCGAGGAATCAAGTCGTGCTTCCTGAAGGCTTCAGAGGCTGGGACGCCGTTCAGAGTGCAGACACTTACTGAAGACGCTGACAGCAACAGGGAGAGCCGCAGGAGCTGGAGAAATACCTTATTTTTTTTTAATTCATTTTTTTTATTGTAACATTCAGTTTATGACAAACTTTTATTACACACACACATTTAGCTACAAATCATGTAATGTATTCAATACTTCTTAATAATTATCATCAGCCCCCCCAAAGTCTGACATCAGTATCACATACTCCACATCGTCTACATTACACAATGGTCAGTATCGCGTCCATAAAGTCAATTACAGCACAAGTTAGTTTATTGTTTTTTACCACTTAGGGGGGCAAATTTACTCAGGTTGATTAATCGTTTGGAGTTTAGCTCCAAACATTCCGTAATCAGGTGCTTCGATGATTCAACTGAAGCGTGACGAAATCTACAAACATTATTGAGAGTTTCTTTGTCATGTTTTAGAAACATTTCCTTGGTATTGTATAAATGTAGTCTTAGTCTCAAGAACTGGTCTCTGTGGTAGCATGATGGAAATTCAATTAAGTACTGCGGTAACTGGTCGACTCCACATGCTGCAATTCCAAGGTAAAGCGACAAAGCTAATTTGTCACGTTTTTTGTTGTTTTGGATTCAATTCTACCTTTTCAACTTTTTCTTTGCAGCTTGAGGATTAAAAAGGACTGTGTCCATATCGATGTCAGCATAGTTCAAGATCTTATTAATTTTATCAGCCCAAGTCCTTAATAGCCCAGAATGAGGTTGTGTTGGATAAACGCATTTTCCTCAATGCAGCTACCGTTTTTTCCGCAGCACCGTTCCATAAAGGGGTTCCAGACACAGCTCGTGTCGGATGGCTATCACTGAAACATTGGTAGGCAGTTTAAGAATTTTCCCCAGAATAGACCTAAATATGTCAAACGTCTTGGCTTATATTCCATCCTGCGTCACTTCTAAAGGTAATTGTTGGAACAACCTTTTGCAGGTAGAACAACAGCACAAGTTTCAAAGTGAACTTCCCATATGCCGCATGTAGCTTTGCTCCCTGCAGTGACAAATTTCTCATGCGGAGTGTCAAGTCTTGGGTCCAGTCCCATTCACGGATCGACTTGTTGAACAGAACTCCCAAATAGCGTATACACTGTGTGGACTCAAGTATCTCACCAGCCACTTTCCATTAAAAAGTCGTATCTCTTTTGCCGGTTTTTGGGCCGAAGTCCACTAGTTTTTAGTTTTTTTACATTTATTGCAAGATCGTTTTGGTGAAGATAGACTTGGAGATCAGCCAAAAGTCTTTGCAACCCAATCTGGGTGGTGTGCATCAACACCAAATCGTCGGCATAGATGGCCCAACTGATTTGCTGCCCATTTATTCGAGGTGGAAATTATTTTGTTTCATTCCAGGCAATCGATAGGTTGGCGATAAATAATTTAAAGAGTAAAGCTGCTAGTGGGCAGCCCTGTTTGACGCCCTTTTTTGTCGGAATTTCATCTGTGAGGTCTCCCTTTTCATTGAGACAAACTCTAATCAAGGTGTTTGAATGTAATGACATCAGCGGATGAAGAAGGTCAAAAGGGCACAACCAGGTCTGTAACTTCCACCATAGCAAGGCTCTACTTATGCTGTCATAAGCTTGCTTCAGATCTATGAATGCAAGCAATAACTTTTTCGCCCCTTTTAGCGCTTCCAATTTTAGTATATTTAGTAGAATTAAATTTAATTCTATGCCGACTACCCTTGTGAAACCAGTTTGGCAATGATCGAAAATTCCAGAACCAGTTGCACATGATGACAGTTTTCTCAGCAGAAATTTTGCAAAAATATTCCTGATGGTGTCAAGAAGGGCAATCGGGCGATAGTTGGAAGGGTCATCCCAATTGCCCTTCTTGAAAATTGGTACAAACACTGCCGTAGACCAAGACACAGGAAGTTATTTTGTTGTTGGAATCCTTTGATAAGGTGGCTACTATGAATATTGACCACTGAATTTTATTAGCTTTTCTCATGATGTTTGTAAGGCCGTCTGGCCCAGCAGCACTTGAGTTTTTCAATTTTTCAATGGCCAGAAGGATATTGTCATATGACTCGCAGACGTCCCATGATGTCGGACATTCATTATCACTGGATGTTACCTCTATGGTTGAATTTAGAAATACCTGTGCAAAGTGGGACTCCCATTGGTTAGAGTTTACTCCATTCGCCATCATAGCCTTTTGATTCAGCGATCCCTCATTTATTATTGCCCAAATATGTCTATTGTTACGTTTTGCAATTAAACTCAGGATTATTTCTGCTATTTCTTGGTCACGGATTTGAGCAAAGGATTTTAGCCAATTCCGATATTTCTATCATCTTTTCCTTATGTCTTCAAGTACGTTGGCCGACGCCAGTTTTTTAAAGAGTGTTATATCGTGATGCAAGGCCTTTTTTGCGTCGCTGACCTTCACACTGAAAGGGTATTTGTTAGTTTGCGAAGTAATTTTACCTCCACTTTTCCCGATTTTAAATTGTGCTAGAAGCAGTGGCTAGTTTACTTGAGTGGACAAAGGTGAAGCTTTTGAGAAGATGTTCGCAGTTAGGGTCACAAGTTGATGTTTATTAAAACGTAGTCTGTTTCCCCCTTGATTGATTGCTAGGTCACCAGCATACGTTTTAGAAGAATTTCCAATGTTCACATGCCAAGTTAATTTACAGGCATCATGATCGTTGTTCTTTAAATTTTAGCGTTGTCAGTTGAGTTAATTTTGTCAAAAACATTTTTAAGGACCAGATGTAATCTAAAGTCTTGTGATCCTTGTTCCGATGCACGTGTTAGCTGGCGGGATGTCGCCTCTAGTTTGACCATTTAACATGAAACAATTCCACATTTTAAGTTCTGTAAGCCAAAGCTGACCCCGGTTTGACTTCCAAGTTGTATGGTTACCATCGCAAACTATTAGTTTCCCAATATTGTCAAACCAGGAAAAATTCATGTCACCACAGCTGAAGATGATTCATCATAGTAAATCATATAGTCGTCTATGATGGTGGTCACTGAGTTTATATACTTTCCAGATTAAATCATCGCCGGATTCCAGTATGTGTTTACTATAAGTATTTGTTTACACACATTGGGTTCTAATGATGTGTGTTGCAATGTTGTGGCTTGTACAAATACATTTGGATTATCCACTTTAACCACTTTCCAGCCATTGAATACCTTACTTGTCTACCAAGAAATACCTAACCAAGTCTACTTCAAGTATTCCACAAAACCCCCTAAAGACTTGGTTATTAACAACTGAGATGAGGAAGAAGCAGGGAGCAGTGATGATTACTCCCAATGAAGTTCAATGTCACCTTTCTCAACATCATATCAGAAAAAATAGAACAACTAAGACGCGAAAAAGGAGGAGTGATGATGATCACTCCCCACGAGAACCATGAGCAACGGCCTAGTCGCTCGGAAAAGACCATTGGCTCAACATGATTTGAAACCATGCTGGGAAGAGGAGCATGGAGTTCTCTAGCTCACGGCAGAGCAAGGTACTGGCAGTCCAGAAAGCTACGAGGTGCAAGAGAGTAGCCCGGTGGGCAACATGCTTTGGAGAGGCTCGCAGGACGCAGAGCCCAGCGCGAGGAAGCAAGTCGTGCTTCCAGAAGGCTGCAGAGGATGGGCCACCGTCCAGAGTGCATACGCTTACCAAAGACCCCCACAGCAACAAGGAAAGCCGCGGGAGCCGGAGAAATACCTGACTTGGAGTCAGAAACATAGAGAAACCACATACAGAAAGCCGGTGATCCCAGGGAAAGGGCTGGTATGCAGAAGCACTGTCGGGCAGTGTCACAAAGGCCCTAGACAATGGGACTGGGGTCTGGGACCCTCAACACAAACATGGGGAAGACCAAGGCGAGAAGCCAGAGAGAGACATTGTATATTGAACCATGATGGAAAGGTCTACTGAATATTTGTAATACAAGCTGAATGAACAGATGAAAAGTACCATACAGACATTAATGATAATATAAACAGATAAGAAGTACTGATACGCAGTGTTGAAAATAAATAAGCATTTGAAAGGAAATGCAGACAGTCCTGGCAGGAGAGTAAACTAGGCAAAGCTAACTATATGAAAAGCAGTGAAAGAGACTGTATCCAAGACCTG
Organism: Ambystoma mexicanum; assembly: GCF_040938575.1. Classification (NCBI taxonomy): domain Eukaryota; kingdom Metazoa; phylum Chordata; class Amphibia; order Caudata; family Ambystomatidae; genus Ambystoma; species Ambystoma mexicanum. The sequence continues at coordinate 1,464,925,087 of NC_090931.1, read as the reverse complement.
GCAGGGCAGTATACCAGGTGACCTGCGAGTCTTGGTCCCAAACTCAAATGGTGAAACTAAAGTAAATGGAGAATTCTAAGAAGGATTCGTACCCATAGCAGTGTAACCTGTTTTGATTGTGAAGAGGAACGTAGGGAAGGGAACCATTTCCCTGGGAGTGGATTGCAGTTTTCAAAGGAGAGAGTTATCCTTTTGAACTTTAAGAAACCTGATTATTCTTAGTTTGAACCTTTTGGTATTGGTAAAAGGAACCTGGAGAAGGGAACCATCCCCTGAAACGGTGAACATTGGCCATTTGGAAATGTTTGGTTTGGATGTATACATTTTGTGTTGGATTAGAACATTTGCACACTTGAAAATAAGAGACAATATCCTTTGCTCCTTAGAGTTTCTTTTAGAGTGTGAAGACCAGAATAGGATTTCAGACGCAGGAAGTATTCTTACTTTGGGACATCTTGACAAAGGACAGACCCATTCGTTCGGATTGCGGTAGGGAAACACCTCCTATATTAGGGCTCGTGAGGCATTTTCCACCCCTCTTTTCATTTAATAAAAGTTTGTCACCATAACAATGAGTCCTCTGTGTCCGCGTCTCCTTTCTGGCTCCTCACAAAGGCCTAATGCAAAAGATGCTGGGGCAAGCAACTGGGAGACACAACTAAGGTAACATATTCCTGAGAAACTCAGTGAGGGTAATGCTATATGTGCTAGGAGACTCAGAGAGTACATCACATGTTCTACCAGCAGACACAACAAAAGTAATGTCCCTCCTGTGAACGTCAGAGAGGGCAATGCTGGATGTCCTAGGAGACTACGAGAGTACATTACATGTTCTATCAGTAGACACCACTAAAGTAATACACCCTCCTGGGAGACTCAGAAAGGGCAATGAGATGAGTACATTATATCTTCTACCACGAGCCAGAAGTCAAGTAATGCTTCCTCCTGTGAGCTTCAGAGAGGACAATGCTGGATGTGCTGGGAGACTCAAAGAGCACATTACATGTTCTACCAGGAGACACAATTGAAGTAATGCACTCTACTTTGTAACAGTGTCAAAGAAGGAGACTAACACAAAGGTGGTTATATACTTTTATTTTGAAAATGGAGACAAGGTCCTCACTATCCTTAACTTCTACTTCTATCCCTCACATTATAGAATGAAAGAGTAAACTAACATAAATTGCCTTCTTTGAGGAAGGTGGCTCCTTTCTCCCATTTCATGAATGGTGTTTAACAAAATGTTCCTTCAAAAACAAAAATACCAGGCGGAATGACTCCCTTCCTGTGGTTTGCAGGTTTCACAACAGTCTTTACATAATGTTCTCTCCAGGAGAATGGTTCCCTTCTCCTGGTGTGCTTCTGCACAACATCCGATAAAACCAGGGGGAATGACTCCCTTCCCCTGATATTTCTTGTATACAATTTACAACAAGGCCAAGGGGAAGGACTCCCTCCCCCTGGCTGTTTCCCCATTAACCCTTAGTTTAGGGTCAAGAGAATGCCACCCTTCTCTTGGTCTGCTTTGGCACAGTTCAGTCACAAACCCAGGGGGAATGACTCCCTTCGCCTTGCGGCTTTATCGCAACGTTTGGTTTTGCTACCAGTAGAGACACTTCCTTCTCCTGATATTACTTGAAAGTATCTTTCCTCAGTGTTTCCAGGTTGATACACACTTTGCCTTTGTGACATGCTTTCAACAGTGTCCCGTATCTTGTTTAGGTTCCCATATCCTTCTCTTATGACTAGTGGATTTCCTTTGAGCTTCCTGTTGGGGTCCCAGACCCTTCTTATATGACCAGTGGTTTCCTCTTCTGCACTGCTATGGTGGACAGGGTCCCAGAACCTTCCGTGGTGGCCAGTGGAATTATCTCGCCACTCTCTAGAGGGCGACTCCCTCTGGTACTTGCCTGATGCTGGTTCCGGTCCCAAAACCCTTATCTTGTTTGGCTTCCAAACCCTTGTCTTTATCCCTCTTATGCTAGGTCCACTTGGTTCACTCTCCTGCCAAGTACTGCCACGAGGAAGATTACTCGTATCATTTTCAATCAACTTGCATTCCTTTTCCAACTTTACACCTGTTACCTTTACTGGTTTGGGGACACTCTGCCAGTTCTTCCTGGGTCTTGCTTCCTTTGGACGCATTGCACAGGCGTTTCTTGTCTCCACAGCTCTTGGTGCCTGTGTCTCGTTCCCGTCTCCAGACCAGCAGTGTAGGCGCTGGCCCACCTTTCCAAGGTCGTGCCACCGCTTCTCAGCCTCCAGCCATGTTCCCGACCAGCTCCACACCACCGGGCAAAGGATTCCCACAGTCTGCTTCCCATCTCCAACGGATGGCAGCTTCCAGCTTCTTCGGAGGTCTCTCTGCGCCATCCTTGCATTTCCCGGGCTAGACTGTCTTACATGCTGCTCCCATTCTCGGCTGGCCTGCATCCAGTACTGTTTTCCTTTTCACTGAGTCTGTCTATTTTTATGGTGCTTAGGTGAGCACTTTGCCACGGAGCACTAGAACGTTTCTTCCCGTTCCCTAGGTGACTCTTCATGGCTCCTTGGAGCCACCTCTTCTCAGTACTTGTATTGGTGATGATCTTTATGTCTGGGATGATCTTCTTCGCCTCAGTTGGGGAAGCTGACATGATGTCACAGCAGCACATGGATGTATCAGTCAGAGGATGTGTGTGAAAGGGTAATATGGGTTTTGGGAAAGTTTGGGTTCTGGTGCTGTGCCTCTTATAACCTAGTTGGTCGTCCTTATCCCCAGTAGGGGAGTCCCTCCCCATGAGGTTCTCTCGCATTAAACCACCGATAAGGGGGAATATTGGGTAGCGGTCTCACCTCCCTAGTCTCATGAGAAGGGGCTCCCACCTAGTGAATTGTCACAACTTGGAGACTCAAGGGAGGTCATTCCAGTCCCCACTGGGAGACTCAGGGAAGACAATACATGTTCTATCGGGAGGCACACGTGAAGCAAGTCACTCAATTGGAGAGGGCAATGCAGGTTATGCTAGGAGAGTGACAGAGGACAATACATTATCAGGAGACACAACTAAAGTAATGCATCTAACTGGAGACTCAATGTCCATTGCGGGTGTGAAAAACCAGAGGATGTTTCACTGTCCAAACCATGGGGATCCCTTGCTCAGGTGGCCAGGGCTCGCCATCACCTTTGGATCCAGACCCTGGGGATAGACAAGTGCAGGAGAATCCCCTCGTTGAGGGTTACTCGGGGGGTTGGGGAGGGACACCCGATGGCAAGACACGGTATCCCCCTCTTTCCAATCCTATTTCTTGGGATATTCCAACTTCCCAACCCCCCCCTTTCCTACACAAACACTGAGCCGAGGAAGAGGAGGTCTAAGACTGAAAGGATTACCACCCATGCAATACATTGGACATGTCTATCTAACGAGATCAGGCAGGGTTAGGCACTTGAATTTAATCCTGCACACCTAATACCATTACCTCTACCTACATGGTTAAAAGGTGGAACACTGAGACAAACTTTGATCAAGGCAGTGCATGAAAAGGAGCGGTTCCTCTAGGGCTATGGCGAACCAGTCGAAGGAGAGTGACAAACCGAGGGGGTAATCCAAATGGTCAAGAAGCCACAAACCCCACGGCAAGAGATCGTTATTTCCGAAAGGCTGTGACGATTGCGCACGAATGCCCAGCTGGAAGGAAGAATGAGTCTTCTGAGGGCTACAAAGTTATGCCGGGTAAACCACAGAGTTGGGAAGGCGCAGAAGCGGCAGTGGTATCAAGCTTAACTCCTACATCAAACGAGCGAAAGATGGAAAGTATCTTAACAAGACCAGTGAATTGAAGGAAGCAAAGAAAGCCTGGTCATTGTTTAATTGAAATGTTTGCAAAGGTATCCGAGGGATGAAGGTTGCGCGAGCGTCGATAAGCTGCAAGAGAAAGTGAATCCATTGTTAAGAACTGTGATTATGAAATACAAAGTAACAGAGTGGTCTGGGTAAGTGGGATTGCCCAAACGAAAGTCTCTGTGAAATGTTTAAAGCTGTAGAGGCAGCGGGAAGTGATATGAGTGTTAGGTGAAAAGCTCATGAACTGTTGAACTTCATTTTGTTGAATTTGGCAAAAGAACAAAAGGAGGGCCTGAGCCCTACTGAGGGAGACCCGTGTGAAAAGCAAGAGAAGGGTCCGAGCTCCACCGAGGGAGACCGGTGTGTGAAAGTAAAAGGAGGGTCCGAGCCCAACCGAGTGAGACCCGTGTGTGAAAGTAAAAGGAGGGTCCGAGCCCAACTCAGGGAGACCCGTTTGACAAGCAAGCAAGTCATACGTAAGTACATTTTTCAAAAGACATTGGAACTGAAGGAAAATATATACAGTGGGAGTAAAGAAAGAAAGAAGGGTCAAAGTGGTCATGAGGAGGTGAGAGCAAAAATCCTCCCAGTTTCAAAAGTCTTCGATAGTGAAATCAAACTGGGAAAGTAGGTTTGAGCCCAACTGAGGGGAACCTATAGTGTGGGATGTGAAGAAAGCTTGGGGAAGGGAACCCCACCAAGGAGAAAAGGTTTGAGCCTGATTGAAGGGAACCTACAGTGAACTGTGATCAAATACTATACTTAGAAACGGTTATTCTGAAACTATGTAGAAACTTGAAGGATGACCTGGACTTGGTTGAGAGGAACGTGAGCGGATAAAACAATGAATTTGTGACTCAGACTTGAAGGGCCAAGAAGGCTCTGGAGGGCAGAGCCGTCGCCTAACTGATTTCGCAAGCCAAAGTGTGTTCATCCATCAAGTGTTCCAGCTAAACCCGTGCTGTACAACGTGGGGACGAGAGTTAATACTGATTTACATTGCCATTCTGACATTTTGTTTCATCACTAATTGTTCTTTTTGTAATACATATCCCTATATCACATGGGTTTCGACTCAATTGAAACAAGTGGGATACTCATAAAATTTCAGAAACTCAGTAACCAAGCCTCAGACCCCACTACCGCCACAAAGGAATCTATCGGCTTTGATATATGCAGCAGTAGAGTGACTACAATCCCTCTGTGAAAAACAGATATGATTCCCACTAACTTAGTTCTAATACCCCGCTCACCCTTTGGTGTTACAATAGTCTGGCACGAAAATTGGGTTCAGCCTGGAAATTTGGTCAGGATGTGCTTGCAGGAGTTATAGACCCAGATTTTCAGGGAAATATAAAAGTACTCTTGCAAAATCATGGAGAAACCCCTTTTGAAATACGTCCTGGGGACAAGAATGCACAGGGAATTCTTGAGAAAGCTTTATTTCCCCCGTTTTGAGGAAGAAATAGAGCCTGAGGAAACAGAGAGGTAACTTAGGTTTTGGGGAGGCCGACAAGAAACTTAAAATCGGAAGTGGAAGATGAACCCACCATCCTTCCAGACTTAGCCTTCACCCAGCGAAATGACTGAATGCTGGTAGAGGCTTTCTTGAAAATACTTCCCAAAGAAGAAGGCAGAGAACAAAGAAATCCCCTTTTCTTTCGGAAACAGGGACTACTGTATTGAAGAGAAACCTCAGGGGAAGGCATAAATAAAACCCAATTAGAAATACCCAAATTGTGTTGCGAATTGCACACTCTCACTTGACAGAGGGACACCTAGGACAATCTAACATTCAATCTCACATTAGTGGAAAATTCTATTGGCCAGGGATACATGCTGACATAAAAAAAACTTTGTTCAGACATGTGAAATATGTCAAAAGACCAGCTTGCATATTCCTCTTCCTGCCTCTTTTTAATCCACTACCAATAATTGAAGTTCCCTTCTCCCGAATAGGAATGGATATTATCGGACCATTAGAGACTTCTAAGTTGGGCAACAAATTTGTTCTTGTGATCGTTGATTACGCTACTAGGTACCCGGAAGCTTTTCCCATGAGAACTAACTACACCCAGCAAATCTTAAAGCATTTGCTGCCATTCTTTTCTAGGGTTGTATTGCCCAAAGAAATTCTAACTGACCAGGGGACACATTTCATGATTAAGCTTATGGGTGAAATAAAGGAATTGCTACATATTACCACTTTAAAGACCTCGGTTTACCATCCCCAAACCGACGGGTTGGTAGTATAAGGGAGGCATGGTATCATAAGTATGGCACAGACACAAGAGGTACAAGTTGAAAACATTTATTCAATTTTTGCCCTATAGCTATGTTGGGAGTTGTCTCTACCATCAAATATTAAAGAAAACACAGCCCTAGTCAGTCTCTGTCAATCAGAATGGCCTATACTAACAAAACCTAATGCCTGCCCTATCTCGTATACGAAAAAAAGTGTGTAAAGGGGAATGTGTATGCAAAGGAAATTCAGAGTTATAACATAAAGGATCAAGATGGCTGAGTCAGCTCTCCTCCCCACGTTGGACAGCACGGAGTAAGGCGGACCCCGTGAAAGAGGGTGACACACTCTGGATCAGGTTCTCAAAATAAAGGCAGTTCAAAACCTGGATCAAGGCCTGCTTGGCCTTCCACGTTAAAGTCACTTATTCCATTGTTCCAAAGTTCTTTGACAGTTCAACAAAAGTTCACATAGGTCTCCTTCGGTCGGGCTCGGACCTCTCAAAGCAAAAAGTTCACGTAGGTCTCACTAGATCAAGCATGGACAATTCAATCACAGCACTTGCAGGGGTTCCCTTCCCCAAGTTTAATTCACACTTTTGAGGGGTTCCCTTCCCCTAATTTATCACACTTCTGGTCTCCCTCAGTCGGGCTCGGGCCTTTTCTTGATGTCGAAGACTTTCGAAATATGCTAGGCTTTACCTATCGACCTCTGCAGGGCCACGTTGACTTTCCCTTCAGCTCACACTCTTGTGTTATTTTCACCATTGTCTCCTGGTCTGGGTAGTTCAGTATCATAAGCAAAAATGTTCAACAATCACCTTTTTACTTCCCCTTTTGCTGGGGTTAACCTTGAACATCACGCATTTTAGAGTTAATTTACTTTGTCGCTTTATAACAAAACATTTCACCTCACAGAGACTTTCGAGTGGGCTACTTCCTTTTGCCGGACCACTCCGCTACTCTGTATCAATGGCCTCACAGTTATCAGTAATTAAAAGCTCACCATATGTCTGCCTTCCTTCGCGTCTCAACCACACGCGTGCAGCCTTCAATTGTGAAATATACTGTTGCAACTTCAATCTTTCCTTAACACACACTGGCCTTTCGTTTTGCACGCCAACTCATCTGCTGTGTGTATTCCTTTCTTGTCTTTGTGGTTTTAATTCATGTGTCAAGGTGAATACCACAGGCTTGGCCTTGCCTCCCCAATCTGCCATACACCCGGGAGGGTCGCTGCCTCCCTTGAAACAATGCAGTTTTCTTGGCTGGTATTTGGCCTTCTCCGCTTATCTTTCACGGCTCTTTGAAGGCAATGAAATGCTGCAGGGATCTCCTGGGTTTCTCTACCCTTTGCTCTCGTCCCTCTGTCGGTCACTCTGCTCCAGTAGGTTCGCCTTCGCCCTGGAAGTTCTGCTCCTTCTCGTGTTCCACCTTGCCCTTGCTAAGAGTGTGTCTCTATGTTCCACCTTTTATCCGTGTGGGAGAGCTAATGGGTCTCAGATGTATGTGATTAAAGTCAAGTGCCTGACTTTGTCTGACCCAATTAGCGGGACATGACCAATGAAATATGTAAGGGTTAGCATCTTTACTCTCAGTCGCCCTCTTCCTCTGCCCAGTGTTAGTGCAGAAGGGGTGGGGGAGTTGGAGCATTGGAGAATCCTATAAAAAAGGATGTGTCATGGGTACATGAAAGGGGGGAATACCGTGTCTCACCATCGGTTGCCACACCCCCACTCCCCGAAGACCCCTCACCCAGGTTATCCTCCCGCACTGGTCCACCCCAAGGGTCTGGATCCAAAGGCAGAGGTCGTGCCCTGGCCACCTGAGAGAGAGATTCCTAGGGACTAGTAGGTGATACACCCTTTGTTTTCACACAGTAGAAAGATTTAATAAGACCTGCAAGATGATTCTAAGAAAGTTAGCAGACTTAGATGGAAAAGATTGGGACCATATGATCCAATGGGCCCTGTGTGCGGTGAGAAAGACCCCTCAAGCATCTACTGGATTCTCCCACTTCGAATTATTGTTTGGTACAGAACTGAGAGATGTCTTAGATATGCTCAAAGAGACCTGGGAAGAAAGGGAAGAAGCACCAATACCTCTTTCACAGATAGCCACCCGGTTACGAGAACACATTAATCTAGTTAGAACTCTAGTTCATACTCGTATGGAAAAAGGTCAAAGACAACAGAAGCTTTCCTATGATAAGAAAGTAAATCTTCCAGCATTTTCAGTAGATCAGAAAGTTCTTGTTCTTTTACCTGCCTCTGAAAATAAATTTGTTTCAAAATGGCACGGGCCCTATGAAATACTAGAGCAAACTGGAACATGTACTTATAGTATTGCCCAACCTTATAGAAGAAAAAAGACCCACCTCTACCACATAAATCTCTTGAAAGAATGGAAAGAGAAGACTTCTGCCTCTAACTCTTCCATATTATCCTGTTTGGTACTCAAGGAGAGTGATAACCTAGAACTTATTCCCCCAAGAACTACCTAAAGACAAAAATATAAATTTAAATGACCTTGTTTACTGCTTTCCCTGACGTATTTTGGGAAACACATGGGAAAGTACATGGAACTTATTATTACATCAGAACCCCAAAAGGGAAAGTGGTTCATCTAAAACCATACAGACACCTGGAGGCACGAAGAAAGATTCTCACACTCCTCACCTGAAGATGGTGATTCGTCATCCATTCGAGAGGTCTTGTCTTAATCCTTCTTCTGCCTTGCCTTGACCTTGTCCCGAAGACGATCCTTGTAGAGATAGGGCCTATCCTCTCCGGCTGCCACTGCGACCCCCCTGAGCTAACAAAAGGTAGTTCGCTGTGGCGGTTGGGGGAAGCGTCCTGAAGTTGAGGGAAAAGCACTGTGGTACAAAAACCCTTGCAGACCGGATATCCTTCTGCAGAAGAGTACTCAGATTCACAGAATTTCAGTTAAGGATGCAAGCAGGTGGCCCTTGGTTAGCATCCGATAGAATCAAGAGACATGGTATGCTGAGGATCGTCTGGGAGATCAGCAAAAGGCCCTTGCCTGAGCGAATACAGAAGAGCTAGTTCAAGGGGTGTGACAGCAGGAGATAGAGCTAGGCAGTGCTACGTAAGGCAAGGACTGGCAGATAGAGCACCTGAGTAGCGTGGCCACAGAGAACGCAGCGCGGGAGGTGCTGTTCACTATAGTGGTTATCTGGGGAAGCGCGGCACAGAGAATGCTGCATTGACAATGCAGCACACTGTGGATTGCGCTGGCACTGAGAGCGCAAGTGCCAGCCAACAGATGGTAGAAGCCAGAAAGACCGAAGCGGTCCAGAATGTAGAGCAGGGCAACCCGCTGCAGGGAAAGCACAGCGGGACTGGAAGAAACCGGACGCAAAGAAAGAGACGGCTCGAGAGCCATGAAAGAACATACACCACGAGGTAGCGAAGAGAGGGAGGAATGTGAGACTAGGAAGGATAGGACAGCGTAAGCAGATGACTTAGCATCTTACCCCTGGGCAGCAAGGCTAAAGGGTTGCAACGCACCCGAGCCAAGGACCTGAGCAGCTAAATGCCTTCCCATTTCCTGGCGGTGGTCATCTTGGGAAAGGCTAGACTGCTGCGCCAAGAAACGTAATGGCACTTTCCTGCGTGGCGCGGTCTTACTGAAAAGCAATACGGTCGGCCCTCGGTGCCAGCGTTGCCATAGGGACCACCTAGGGGTTGTGACAGTTTTCCTCCTCTTTATCCGTTCGGGCCCCAGTTTCCATGGGAACCAACAGTGGTATCGTTGGACCAGGCGAGGTGCATGTAGATGTGAAACTGGCTCCCAGGTGTGTTCCTGTCTAGAGTAACCCTTCCAGTGAATGAGATACTGCAAAGACCCCCTATAATATCTGGAGTCACATATCATGGCGACTTTGTACTCAGCAGAATCGATGGGTGGAGAAGGAGCACATGTCTTGATGGAATGGTGATACTTGTCAGGCTTGTGTTCCTTTAGAAGAGAGCAATGAAATACAGGGTTTATACGGTTCCAGGATACAGGTAGTTTGGGCCGGAACGCCCACGGATTGATCTTGTCAATGATGGGGAAAGCGCCTACATAGCAAGGAGAAAACCTTGCTGGATGGATCCACCGGGGAAGGAAAAGGGTGGACAACCAGACCTTATCTCCTATGCCCCTTGTAGGGTTGTTTCTTCTATATCTGTTCTCGTATTTCTTGTTTCTTTCTTTAGATCGCAAAAGTTGGGTGTAGGCTGCCTTATGGTTTTCTTGTATGGTCTTAAGATAGTCATTGAGCGCAGGTACATTAGTGGGAGGGCTGGCTGTCAAAGGGAACGAGATGGTATGATATCCGGAATGGCAGAAAACTGGTACCCGTGTGGACAGTATTGCTGTAAGAGTTGTTAGGAAAGATTCCCATGTATGTGTAATTTTCCCTCCAGTTGTGTACCCCCCAACTTTTTGCTGATGTTAAACATCATAGTCTGACTTTACCAGAGGAGCCAGCCTTCTGATGCACTCCTCTGGGCTTTTCACTCACTTTTTATGGGGAAACTAACATGCCCTAATAAGGTCAGAGTTCAGAAATCCATCTTAACAAGAGTATTCTGCCACAGGAACTATTTCAGACCAGGAATGCTGTGTGTTAGTGGAAAAGCATCTAAGGTACTGTTCTTAGAGTATGATTTCGCTGCTCTGTCTGCCGGTTTGTTTGTGGGTGGAATCCTGAACGAAGAGCCCTGTCAATATCCAAAGATGTATAGAGGGCTTTCCAAAATTTGGAAGTGAATTGTGAGCCTCGATCTGTTGTTATAGAAATGGGAAGACCGTGCAGACGATAGATGTCTCGAAGAAAAACGAAGGCCATCTGTGGAGCTGTGGGTGTGCCTGGAAGGGGGGTAAAATGTGCCATTTTTGTGAAGGCATCCATTGTTACCATGATGGTGGTGTTTCCTTTTGAAGGCGGTAAATCCACCACAAAGTCAGAAGATGTGTGTGTCCAATGTGCTAAGGGTACTGGAGATTGTTCTAAACGACCCAGGGGTTTGGCCGTGGAATACTTGCTAGCTGCACACACTGGACATGAATCCACATATTCTTTGATATCTCTGTGGAGAGAGGGCTACCAAAACGCGCAAGTCAATAGCTCCTGAGTTGCTGCGATTCCTCTGTGTCCGGTGGATAGACTATCGTGTCCACATGACAAGACTTTCCATTGAAGCAGCGGTGCGAGGATGAGCAAAAGATTCTGATGATGGTATAGACCGTCCTTCAAAGAGATTTATGGATTATCCTTAAACGAATCCGGAAGAGTAGCAGCCACAATCGCTTCCCTGACTTGATCCAGAAAAGAAGTTAAGGATGAAGGTCTTTTCTCCCAGAATCTTCTCTTTGGTGTCGGGGTCTTCTCTGTCCTCTTCCCCTTGACGCAAAAGAGCATCTGCCACTGTGTTTTGGGTACCTGGTAGATAGGTGATCCGGAATTCATATTGTGAAAAGAAATATGCCCAACGAGCTTGTCGAGAATTCTGGCATTCCATTTGTTGCATGACTTGTAAATTCTTGTGGTCCGTGTGAACCTCAAACTCATGAAGAGACCCCAATAACAAGTGACGCCATTCGGTGCAAGCTTCTCGGATGGCCAACTGCTCCTTCTCTATGACAGTGTAATTTCTCTCGCTGGGCCGTAAGGTGCGAGAAAGGAAAGCTACATGGTGCTCTAATCTGTCTTCGGCTGTTTGCTTGAGAACTGCTCCAAGCATCAGTCTCAACAATGAAGGGAGTTTGCTGGTCTGGTTGGCTAAGAACCAGTGACCTACAGAAGGCTTTTTTAAGGGACTGAAAAGAGTTGTTTGCCTCTTCGTCCCAGCAAAAGGGAACATCCTTTTTTAGCAGACGGGTAATGGGTTGAACTGTTCTTGAGAACTGTGTGATAAACCTTCTGTAGAAATTAGCCACTCCCAAAAAGCATTGTATCTCCTTGACTGTCTTGGTAGGCGACAAATCCAGGATTGCTGAGATCTTCCTAGAATCCATCTGGATCCCTTGTGGCGAGAGGACAACCCCTAGGTACGGGACTGTGCTTACCTCGAACAGGCATTTTTCTGGTATAGCAAGTAAGTTATTCCTTGCTAGCCGTTGTAGGACTTTCGTAAGATGTCTTTTGTGGGTGGTGAGCGATGGGGGAAAAAAAACAAGATGTCGTCCAAATGAACGATTACATATTGAAACAGAATATCAGAAAACAGCCTGTCCATAAGTCTTTGGAATATTGCTGGAGTGTTTACCAGGCCAAAGGGCATGACCTGGTATTCAATAAGTCCAAACAGTGTGCAGAAGGCCGTCTTCCATTGGTCTCCTTTTATCCGTAGGAGGTGGTAGGCTCCTCTCAGACCAAGTTTTGTGAAAACCCTTGCCATCTGGACCGCCTCCAATATGTCACTTAAGAGAGGCATTGGGTATCAGTCTTTTACGGTGATCAGATTGAGTCCTCGGAAGTCTATACAAGGCCTAAATCCCTTGCTGTCTCTCTTGGGAATAAAAAAAAAAGAAATGCCTGCAGGGGATCTTGATTCCCCAATGAGACCATTGGCTAGATTCTCATCCAGGTAGGCACGGAGGGCTTCCTTCTCTAGCATCGATGGGGAGTGCATACGACCAAAAGGAACTACAGCATTGGGTTTGATCTCGATAGAACAGTCTTCCAGGAGATGGGGTGGTAACTGCCGGGGAACATTGTCCTCAAATACCACTTGAAAAGCCCAATATTCTTCTGGTATCTGATTTCATTGATCAAAGAACTGAGGCAAGACGAGATTTGAGTAGACATTCCTTCTTGTAACAGTGCATCTTACACATTTGAGATGCTAGCAAGACCGAGTTTTTTTTCCCCAATCGGTTTGAGGGTTATGATGACTCAGCCAGGGTATGCCCAGAATAATTGGAAAATGGGCTGCCTTTATGATGTAAAATTAGAGGTTCTCCGTATGTTGGTTAATAGTCATACAAAGGTAAACAGTCTGTTGTTTAACAGGACCAGAACAGAGAGGACGTCCGTCCACTCCTTCAATGATTTGTACATCAGATTTTTTTTCTCCAATGGAACGTGATTTTCTTTCGCCCAACTGCTGTCCATAAATAGGCCAGCTGCTCCTGAGTCCAGCAAAGCTAAAGCAGATACTGGTTCTGCAGATGAAACTTGGATGGTAACCTTGAGGGCCATGAGGCAATTGTCCATGGGTTCTGGCGAGGTAGTAAGGTGTACATAGGGACTCACAACAACACCTCAGTCTCTGCTCCCTACTTAGGGCAAGGACTGTAGTTTCCCGACTTCCTCAGAGGTACTTCAGGGCAGTCACGTAGAAAATGTTGATCAGATCCACAGTACATGCAGAGACCCTGATTGCGTCTCCGTTGTGTCTCTACCGAACTGAGAGGTCCTCTAGTGGTTCCCACCTGCATGGGTTCATCAGTCTGTGGGTTTTCTCTAGGTGGAGGAGGTAGACTGGGGCGAACCATCTGTGAGGGTCCTTTCGTCTTCATCCGTTCTTCATTCCTTTTGTGTTGTCTGAAATCAATTTGTAAAACCGCTGAAATGAGTTTGGCAAGAGACGCAGGGCGCTGGATGCAGACTAGTTTGTCCTTAATTTCTTCTGCTAGTCCCTGACAGAAAATGGTATACTGAGCTGATTCCGGCCAGTCCGCTTCTTGTGCCAATCTTTTGAATTTGGTGATGTAGGCTAGTGCATCCTGATTTCCCTGTCTTACATCCAGAAGGGATTCACAGGTGTGGTGGGTCAACTCTTGTCCTTCAAACATGTCCTTCATGGCCTGTATGAAGGCTAGGTAGGTTGCAATCACTGGGCTCGCAGCTACAACCAGAGGCGTAGCCCAAGACAGCGCATTCCCGGTCATGTGCTGATCATGTAACCAATCTTGGCTTTATCGAGGGCGAAGGTATTCTCCCGGAATATAAAATGTACCATACAAGCGTCCAGGAATTCCTTTAACTTGCCCGGAGTGCCATCAAATTTCCCTGACGTAAGAGCTCCAGTTGGGGCATCGGTGTGGACTGCATCTCTGGCTGTTACCATGTGCCTTAAAGCATTGTTTTTTCAGCCTTCAGTGTCTGAAGTTCTGTTGACAAGCCTTGCACCGCATTGATCAGCTCTTGAAGTTGTGCCATCTTTTTCTCTCTTCTTCTTTGGCATTGCAATCTCTCATACTCCTCAACTGAAGATGGCGATTCATCGTCCTTTCGAGAGGTCTTTCGAGAGGTATTTCTCATCCTTCTGCTTTGCCTTGATCTTGTCGCAAAGATGATCCTTGTAGAGATAGGGTCTATTCTCTCCGTCTGCCACCACGACCCCCCTGAGCTAACACAAGGTAGTTTGCTGTGGCGGTTGGGGGTTGGGGGGCATCCTGGCATTGAGGGAAAAGCACGGTGGCACAAAAACCCTTGCAGACTGGATATCCTTCTGCAGAAGTGTCCTCAGATTCCCAGAGTGTCCGTTAAGGATGTAAGCAGGTGGCCCATGGTTAGTATCCGATAGATCAAGAGACATGAAATGCTGAGGATCGTCCGGGAGATCAGCAAAAGGCCCTTGCCTGAGCAAATATAGAAAGGCTAGTCCAAGGAGTGTGACAGCAGGAGACAGAGCTAGGCAGTGCTCCGTAAGGCAAGGACTGGCAGATAGAGCTGAGTAGCGTGGCCACAGAGAACGCAGCGCGGGACGTGCCATTCACTGTAGTGGTTATCTGGGGAAGCGTGGCACAGAGAATGCAGCGTGGACAATGCGGTACACTGTGGATTGCGCGGGCACTAAGAATGCAGTGCGCAAGTGCCGGCCAACAGGTGGTAGAAGCCAGAAAGACCAAAGCGGTCCGGAAAGCAGAGCAGGGCAAACCGCTGCGGGGAAAGCACAGCAGGAACGGAAGAAACCAGAGGGAAAGAAAGACGGCTTGAGAGCCTTGAAAGAATATACGCTACGAGGTAGCGAAAAGAGGGAGGAAGGTGGGACTAAGAAGGAAAGACAGTGTAAGCAGATGACTTAGTGTCTTACCCAAGAGCAGCAAGGCTAAAGGGTTGCAATGCACCTGAGCCGAGGACCTGACCGGCTAAATGCCTTCCCATTTCCTGATGGCCTGCCATCTTGGGGAAGACTTGACCGATGCGCCAAGAAAAGTAATTACGCTTTCTTTCGTGGTGCTGTCTTACTGAAAAGGAATACGCACGGCCCTCAGTGCCAGCATTGCCATAGGGATCACCTAGGGGTTGTGACAAAAATAGTCATTGAGGAGGTTAAGAATATCCTGAAGGCTAATATTATCGAACCCTCTTCAAGCCCATGGTCTTCCCCTATTGTGTTGGTAACCAAACCCCACCAATCCTGGAGATTTTGCATAGATTTTAGGCAAGTCAACACCATCTCTGCCTTTGATACATATCCCATGCCATACATCGATGACTTGATAGATAATCTGGGAAACGCAGTGTTCTGGTCAACTCTACACTTAACTAAAGGGTATTGGCAGGTCCATGTACACATTCCTTGTAAGGGAAAAAATGCCTTCTCAACACCAATAGGGCTCTTCCAGTTTAAAGTTCTCCCTTTTGGTCTGCACGGCGTCACAGCAATTTTTCAATGACTTATGAACAGAATACTACAACCGTATTCCGATTGCTGTGGGGCTTACATTGACGATATAGTTATCCATAGTAAAATGTGGAAAGACCACCTTTTCCATCTTTATACTATTATGAGAGCCCTCTGAGATGCCGAATTAATTGCCAACCCTAGGAAGTTTATGTTGGCTCAATTGCTGTAAAATATCTGTGCTTCTTTGTGGTGAATGGTAGTGTACAGCCTCAGAAAGAAAAAGTGAAATCCGTCCTAAATGCCCCCACACCCAAGACTAAAAGATCTTAAAGCATTCTTGGGTTTGATTGGGTATTATCGCAGGTTTAGCCCAACATTTTCAGACAAAACATCATGGTTGACAGAAAAATTGTGAAATGCAGAACCCCAGAAAATTCTTTGGACTGATGAGGATGGTGTTTGTTAAAACAACCTCAAACAAACATTGTGTCAGAACCCCATTTTGAAAGATGCAGACTTCTTGAAAGACCTCTTGAAGGAGACTGATGCCTCCCTGACTGGTTTAGGAGACGTACTATCTCAAATTCATGATGGCTTAGAACATCCTATATCATTTACCAGTTGCAAACTATTTCCTAGAGAGAAAAACTACTCTGTGTTAGAACTAGAAGCCCTTCCCATCAAATGGGCGATCCTCCATCTGAGGTACTACCTAGTGGAAAGCAAATGTACACTCATTACTGATCATTAATCCTTAGTTTGGATAAGTCAGAGGAAAGAATCTAAACCTCGAGTCATGCAATGGTTCCTGGACCTGCAACCATACTGCTTCGCCGTGGAACATCAAAAGGGTAAAGACCAGGGGAACGTTGACTTCCTTTCCCAGTTCCCTTGCGAAACAGAGCAGTCCACATCGCATAGGGGAAGGGTATGTGAAAAACCAGAGGGTGTGTTTCACTGCCCAGACCCCGGGGATCCCTTGCTCAGGTGGCCATGCCACGCCCATAGCCTTTGGATCCAGACCCTGGGGGTGGACAAGTGCGGGAGGATCACCTGGGTGAGGGGTCCTTGGGAGTGGGGGAGGGACACCCGATGGCGAGACACGGTATCCCCCGCTTTCCAATACCTCTATCCAATCATATTTATTGGGATATTACAACTTCCCAGATCCCCATCCCCCCCTTTCCTACACAAACACTGAGCAGAGGAAGGGGAGGTCTAAGAATGAAAAGTTTACCACCCATGCAATACATTGGACATGTCCCTTGAACGAGATCAGGCAGGGTCAGGCCCTTGACTTTAATCATGCACACCTAACACCTATTAACTCTCCTCACATGGTTAAAAGGTGAGACACACTTTGAGCAAGGCAGTGCACAAAAAGGAGCAGTTCTTCCAGGGATATGGCAAACAGACGAAGGAGAGCGATGAACCGAGGGGTTAATCCGAAGGAACAAGGAGCCAGAGGCCCCCCGGGGAGAGATCGTTATTTCCGAAAGGCCGTGAGGATTGCGCACAAAAGTCCAGCTGGAAGGAAGAAAGTCTTCTGAGTGCTACAAGGTTACCAGCCACCCTCCTGGGTGAACCAAAGAGTTGGGGAGGTGCAGAAACGGCAGTGGTATCAACGTTGACTCCTAAATCAAAGACGTGAAAGATAGAAAGCATCTTAACACGACCAGTGAGTTGAATGAAGCAAAGAAAGCCCGGTCTGCGTTTAATTGAAATGCTTGCAAAAGTATCCAAGGGATGAAGGTTATGCGAGCGCCGATAAGCTGCAAGAGAAAGTGTATCTATTGTTAAGAACTGTAAATACGAAATACAGAGTAACAGAGTGTTCCAGCTAGTGAGATTACCCAATCGAAAGTCTCTGTGAAATATTTAAAGTTGTAGAGGTAGCGGGAAGCGAAATGAGTGTAAGTGAAAAGCTTGCGACCTGTTGAAGTTTGTTTTGTTGATTTTGGCAAGTGTTACGCTCACCTGGCTCCCACAGGGGTGTCGAGCAGAACTGGACAGCCATAGTCTCCACCAACGTGATGCGTAGTGCAGAGATGACTGACTGGACTGGCCCACCTAGCTTCGTCTGCTTGACCCGTAGAAGTAGTCTCCTAAAGACGGGGAAAGGGAATTAGCCACCTGTGGATTTGAGTAGTAACACCTCACTGCGTCCCCACTTATCACTTCTGACATTCCCTTTCACAAAGCTCACCTTATAGTTTTGTATGATGAGCTCTCCATCCTGCGAAGAATGCAGGGGCGCGTTGATGGCCAGTTACTTCACTGGCTTGAGGGTATTGGAAGAGTTCTGGACAAATCTTGGCTCCAAACCTCCAGGCGAAAGGCCGTAAGTATATAGTTCTAAAGTGTTCAAAATGTCAGAATAATCACTCTTGTCCAATTCCTTGTTTCTTTTGCAGCTTAGACCCAAAAGATGATCGTCTTGTGGCAGCTGAAAGCATTCAGGTAAGAGTCTGTGTTTTGTAACACTGTCCGGTAAATGATGCCAAGGTTTAACTCGCTGCTTTCTCTTTTCTTGCAGGTGCAGCGTAGGAAGATTTGGCGTGCTGGTGGATAATACCTCCTGCGGTAAAATCAGGTAAGCATATGGTGGCAAGAGATTGTCCTGGTTTGTTCCCTTGGCTCACCTTGTTGTTTTCTTGTCCCCCTTAGGTGCTGGAATGCGGCAACCTGGTGATGGAGACAGCACCGGATCGTAGAGATGCTGCGAGGAACGGTGAGTATGGCGCGGCGCTGCTGCTGGTGATGCGACGCGTTTAAAATGAAGTCTGTTTCTGGTTCGAAGATGCGCTGAATCCGAAATCAGGTAAGAAATCCAGTAAAGTTCTTGTTCTAACCTTTAGTTCTTCTTTCCCTTCTTTCTAGGCGCTCTGGACTCGAGGCGGGCGTGGCAGGATGCTGGATGCTGACTGCAGACACGGTGAGCGTTACGCTGCTGGATGCAGAATAACGCGAAGCATGTGCTGCTCTTCGGGCGTGGTTTAAATAGCCTTCAAAGTAGTCCCAGGTAAGTATTCCTCCACAACCACACCCGAGTAACAAAATAGTTCCTAAGATAAAATAGTCCCTTCAAACCTCACATGGGCTTGAATGCTTGGATCCCTTGCAGCATGGTCTGCATCAGGTAAGTTTTAACATATGAGCCTGGCGCCTATGGCGCTAGGACTGATGTCCCATATGAGCCTGGCGCCATAGGCGCCAGGACTGTACCCTGATAGCCCCTAACAGGGGTTGCTTGGTTTGCTCCAGGTAACATGATGCCTGCTTCCGGGGTTGATGGACTTGGTCTGGATGCACGGGGGTAGGCATCATGACAGCACACCCCCCCCCCCCCAAGGCCCCTCCTAAAGTCGTTCCTCCCCTTGGCCTTGGTTTGTCTGGGAAATTCCAGTGGAATCTTCTCACCAACCTAGATGCATGAACGTGGTCACTAGGTTCCCATGACCGTTCTTGTGGTCCGTAACCTTTCCAGTCGATTAAATAAAAAAGTCTTGACTTAACCATTTTGGAGTCCAGGATACTTTTCACTTCAAATTCGTATTCCCCGTCTATAAGGACGGGGTCAGGTGGCTTGGTTAGTCTTGTCCCAGGTTATACTGGCTTCAGAAGTGACACATGGAAGACGGGGTGAATTCGCATACTAGCAGGTAATTCCAATTTGACGGCCACCGGGTTGATAATGGCCTCAATAAGGTAAGGTCCCAAATATCTAGGGTTAAAGGACCGCTTTCCCTTTAGCCAACCAAACTTGATCCCCAATTTGATATTGTGGAGCATCACTTCGATGCTGATCAGCATTTTTCTTGTACTTTTCTTTCGCATGTTTCAAATGTTCAGTTGCTTCCTTAAAGGCTTGTGTAATAGTAGCGTGCAGATGGTTCACTGCGGGCATTTCTAAGTGTTGAGGCGAGTCAAGTTCTGAGGTTCGAGGGTGGTGCCCGTATATGGTATAAAAGGTGCTTTGTCCAGTTCCAGAATGTACAGAGTTATTGTATGCATATTTGGAAATCCATAGAATGTCCTTCCAATTACTTTCAGTCTGGTGTAACATACAACGCAGGTACTGTTCAAGAATCTGGTTGGTCCTCTCCATTTGACCATCGGTCTGGGGATGGTGACTGGTCGATAGTCGATAACCTCACGTCGATTTGCGCCAATTGACAACATTTCTTCCAAAAATGTGAAATGAATTGACTACCTCGGTCAGAGACCAATACGGAGGGAAATCCGTGTATTCGAACAATGTTTTCGAGAAATTCCTTGGCCAGAATTGAAGCAGAAGGAAATCCCTTTAAAGGAATAAAGTGGGCCATTTTGGAAAAAAGATCCACAATAACGAGAATGGTGTTAAATCCATTACATGGAGGTAGGT
The DNA here is from genome assembly GCF_040938575.1 of Ambystoma mexicanum. Classification (NCBI taxonomy): domain Eukaryota; kingdom Metazoa; phylum Chordata; class Amphibia; order Caudata; family Ambystomatidae; genus Ambystoma; species Ambystoma mexicanum. Next base: position 1,464,905,042 of record NC_090931.1, on the reverse strand, counting down.
CTGTAATAAAGTCTAACGATAAGGTGTGCCATGGTGTAGGTGGAATATCCAAGGGTTGTAAAAGGCCAGCCGGTTTTTTCTTCTGACTTTTGTTTTGGGTGCAAATGCCACAGGACATTACAAATGACTTTATGTCTTTTCACCAGGTGGGCCACCAGAATTGTCTCTTAATTTTAGCTTCAGTTTTTGCGATACCTGGGTGCCCTTCCATCAGGGTGTCATGATAATTGGAGATGACTAGTTCTTGTAGTTCCTTATGTGGTAGAAATAGACGCCCTTGATAATAAGGTAGGTCATTGATGACAGAGTAGTCTGAGCCTTTCTTTACCCAGTCCTGCAGGGCTGTTGGATCGAAGAGTTGTTGGATCTTTACCTGAATATCTTCTAGGGTTTGTAAACTAGTTATGCTAAGAATTCTTTGTTCTGAAATTATAGGCACCAGCTCCGGGTTCGCATATGCTTCTTCCATTCCTATTCGGGATAAGGCATCTGCCTTGCCATTTTTACAGCCTGGTCGATAAGTGATCACAAAATCGAACTCGGCAAAGAACAATGCCCATCGAAGTTGGCGTGATGATTGGGCTCTGGCTGTCTTTAAATACTGCAAGTTCCGGTGATCGGTGATTACAGGAATGGTATGCCTGGCACCGAGAAGATAATGCCGCCAAGCCTTGAAGGTGGATTTGATAGCTAATAGCTCCTTATCGGTAACCGCGTAGTTTAACTCGGGTGCCAAGAACTTTCTGGACCAAAATGCAACTGGGTGAAGTTGACCGGTTTCAGGATCCTTCTGGGACAGGACAGCTCCCATGGCTAAACTGGATGCGCCGATTTCAACTATGTATGGGAGTTCAGGACGCGGATGCTTTAATACAGGTGCAGACGTGAATTTCGCTTTCAGTTCTTGGAAGGCATTCTCAGCTTCTTCAGTCCACAAGAAGCGTTTGTTTTTTTGCAAGAGCGCTGTGATAGGGTGTACAACGTGTGAGAAATCCGGAATGAATCTGCGATAGAAATTAGCAAATCCGAGCATGCTTTGTACTCCTTTAACTAAACTGGGTGATGGCCATTTGAGAATTGCGTCCACCTTTCGAGAGTCCATTCGAACTCCTTTTGGAGTCAGGATAAATCCAAGAAATTCAACTTTTGTAGTATGGAAAACGCATTTTTCGAATTTTGCATATAACTTGTGCTGGCGTAGTTTCTCAAGGACTGCACGAACGTGCTTCACATGGTCTGATTCTGAAGACGAGTACACTAGAATATCGTCTATGTATACGACAACGCAGACGTCAATGAGTTCACGAAGGACATCGTTCATAAAATACTGGAAGGCTGCTGGTGCATTGCACAACCCGAAGGGCATCACCTGGTATTCGAATAACCCGTACTTAGTGCGAAAAGCAGTCTTCCATTCGTCGCCTTTCTTAACACGTACCAGATGGTATGCCCCTCGGAGATCTAATTTAGTGTAGATGCAAGCGTCCTTTACTTGGTTTGGTAATTCTGGGATCAGAGGCAATGGGTATCGGTTCTTAACCGTGATCTGATTTAAGGCGCGGTAGTCTATGCACGTTCTGAGGTCACCTTCCTTTTTTGGCACGAACAACAAAGCTGAAGATGCAGGGGACTTGGATGGACAAATGAAGCCATTGGCAAGGTATTGGTCCAAGTATTGTCGTAGGTGAAGGTTCTCGGGTTCCGTAAGTGTGTAGATCCTACTACATGCAGGTTGTGCACCAGGTATGAGATCAATTTGACAATCGTATGATCTGTGAGGTGGTAAGGTGTTTGCCTGTTCTTTTTGGAAAACATCCTGGAATTCTTGATATTCGTGCGGTAACTGCACAACTGGAGTAGCGACTGTGGCCAGGTCCTTGTTCAAGGTTTTTATTGGGTAACAAGTATGTGCACAATTCAGGAAGGTTATTCTCTTCTCTCGCCAATCAATACAAGGATTATGTGTTTCCAACCAAGGTATCCCCAGTATTATTTGGAACTGTGGGGCTTTGATTAAATCAAACACAATAGTCTCTCGGTGCCCATCCTGACCCAATAATGTCATCTCTGCGGTGGAATGAGTTACAGGCCCAGAGGCAATTTCAGTTCCATCGACTGTGGTGATGACATCCAAAGTGGTCTTTCTGCAGAGAGGTAGATTCATCCTAGAAGCCAATTCGTGGTCCACATAGTTTCCTATGGCCCCGCTATCAATGTATGCCCTAACTGCGTGCAAACGTGATGGCTGCCTTGGATCTATAAGGACCATTGGTATGATGAAATGCGAGGTCTGAGTATCCTTCTTCAAGCTCGGCAAGCGGACCTCTACGCTTGTCGGGCGTGGTCGTTTCCCGAGTCAGGCCCCATATGGCTTTTGGTGGTCAGTCAAAAGGCCGAAAACAAAATCTCGAATGACAAAAAGCACGAAACAAAAATCTCGAAAAAAAAAATATCGAATTTTTTATTTATTTATTTATATATGTTTTGGGGTCAGGTAAGTAAAAAAAAGGGGTAAAAAAAAATTCGATATTTTTTTTTCGAGATTTTAAATTCGTGCTTTTTTTTTCGAGATTTAGTTTTCGCGATTTTGACTATAAACCATGGCTTTTATCAGCAGCTCCTACCCCCTTCTTGGGTGGTTTTACAGGGCAATCCCGTAGAAAATGTCCCGAAGTTCCACAGTATAGACATAATAGCATTTGCCGCCACTTTTCTCTTTCCTTCTGTGTCAAGGGTCCTTTAACTCCTCCGATTTGCATGGGTTCTGAGGCATCTGTTCCTTTGGGGGTAGCGTTGGGTTTAACCACGACCCGGTTCTCGAACTTGGCTCGATCAGCCTTTCGATTCTGAAGTCTGTGATCTAACTGGACCACTAAATCTATATATTCAGCACAGTCTTGAGGTGGGTTCACAAATTGAGCCAAAACATCTTCTCCTCGAAGTCCCCGATGAAACAACGTAACCTGTTTTTCCTCGGGCCATCCAGTTTCCACCACCAACCTATTAAAGGTTGCTATGTAGGTTAGAAGGTCTTGGTTACCCTGTCGTAGGGACAAAAGTTTGTTATCCAGGGCCTGTCCTTGAGAGTGCCGGGCAAATAGTCTTTCCATGCTCATTTGGAAACCCTAAAAATCCCGAAGAATAGGGTCACCCTGATTGACTAGTGGGATTGACCAATCCGCTGCACTGCCGCTGCAATAGGATAATATGAAGGCTACTTTGGCTTGATCGTTTGGAAAGGCTCCAGGTCTGCATAAAAAGTGCAAACGGCATTGGTTCATGAACACGGCAAATCTTTTCGGGTCCCCCGCAAAGCGTTCTGGCGGGGCTAAAGGGATATTGCCTGGTAAAATCACTTGCACAGGGTTGCTTGGTGAAACAGGGTTTGGAATCCCCCCGAGTCCCGATAGGGGTGTTTGCCCCGCTTGGTTGTGCAGTAATTGTCTAGCAAGGTCATCAGTGCGTTCCTTCGAAACAATCAACTCTCTCTTCAGTGTATTAGTTTCTTGGCGAGCGGCATGTACTTCAACCCTAAGTTCCCCTAATAGCTGGGCCAGTTGGTCAGTTTCTGAGGTCTTCATGACACCCGGGTGAGAATTTGTAGGAAGGCTTTGCGTTCTGTTACGCTCACCTGGCTCCCACAGGGGTGTCGAGTGGAACTGGACAGCCACGGTCTCCACCAACGTGATGCGTAGTGCAGAGATGACTGACTGGACTGGCCCACCTAGCTTTGTCTGCTTGACCCTACCCCGGTCACAGAGCACGCCGGCACTTCGTCGGGGACTCCACCGTCGGGGCCCCGCGGCACAGGAGGACGGTACCAGCCCAGAGCGGAAGCCCCTGGTGGCGGCAACTCGAGCCGCGATCCCAGACCCGCCAGAGGAGAGGCAGCCCGCTTGACCCGTGCTCCCGAACACGGAGTCGAACAACAGGGGCGCCGGGACCCCGAACGACGGACCTGGCGAGGGCCATCAGAGCGGTGTACTGCGGACAACAGCGGGGCATGGCCGGTGAAGAAGGTGAGGGACTTATACAGGTGGTGGCCCCTGGGCTTTGTCCCAGGGCGAGTGCCCGCCTGGAGACGAACTCAGAAGAAAACATGGCCGATAGTACCTAATCAGCACGCCTGGCCCCTCATCCGATCACAATTTGATACTCATCGTCGCCACCCCCCCATCACAGGGACAGACGACCACAAGCAGCGGGAAAAGGGAGTGCAGAGAGTGTGAGGCCCCCGCCGGAGACTAGTGGGGTGTGTGCCCACTCAAAGATAGCCCCACGTGGAGCGGTTTTGCCCGGAGGAGTGAGGGCGGTCTCCCAGCAGGATCTTCGCTCTTGGCCCCCGAAGACCACCGGCCGGAGGGAGAGATAGGGAGATCGGATGAGCTGGCGCCAAACCCTCCAGGAGTATCGCTACCAGGACGCCAGAAGGGAGATTAGCGGCCTGGATCGGACGACTAGAATGTCCCAGCCCGAGACCTCGCCCCCGCCCACCCTTACAATGGAAAAGGGCTTTGCCTCGGTCCTGCAGGAGATTGGAGACATGCGGGCGGACATTGCCCAGAAAATGGAGAACATGGACTGCAGGGTGGACAAGGTCGAGGACAGACTGTTGCAGCTGCAGACCAACCAGGCCTCAGCAATGACCCAAGAGATGGACATGTCCATGAGAATAGCTGCTCTAGAAAAAAGAGACGAGGGGAGGGCCAGGCAAATGGACGACTTCGAAAATAGGGAACAGAGGAACAACCTCAGAATTTTTGGGGTCCCGGAGTCGGAGGGAGAAACGGAAAGAGAACTGAACCGGGTGGTGAGGGACATCATCACCCTCCTTTTCTCGGACAAGATGACGACCGAACCAACGTTCGACCGGGTCCATAGAGCGGGGGGCAGAGCTGGGGGCCCCCAGTCAATCCTGGTCCGCTTTCATTACTACACCGAGAAAGCGAAGGTTCTGGAGGAGGCCAGAAAGACACGGGAGATAACCTATAACAACGCACAAGTGTCCGTTTTCCAGGACCTCTCTTCAAACACGCTGACCAAACGCAGGATGTGCTGCCCTCTGACACAAATGCAAAAGAGAAGGGGGTGCGCTATAGATGGGGGTATCCCTTCTCCCTCTCGTTCGCGTACAAGGGTCAACGGTCGACCCTGATTACAGAGGAGGACATAAGGGGAGCCATCCAAGAGTATGTGTCGGACCCGGCCCCTCGGAGAGAACCCACGGGATTCGCAGTGGAAGGAGCCAGGGAACGCAGGTCACAACGAGAGAGGAGAAAGAAGACGGGTCCACGGAAATTTAAGAAACTGAACCCGCCGTCCCCGACGACGGACAGGGAAGACGCCGACCACGGTCATGGAGGAGCGGGCCGGTCGAGCCCGGGGTAGCCTGGTAGCTGGGAAACCAATCTGGAAGTGCAAAAGGGTACGGGGAAACCGGGCAAAGAACTCAATTCACGATCACAATGTCCGGCCTGGCACAAGGACGAGTAGACTTCCAGGACTACGGGGTCTAAGGACGTAAGGGGCCTCCCAGAACAGCAAGTATGTCGGTTACCTGGGGATGGGGGCTTGATGGAGGGGCGGGGGGGAGAAGGGGGGGACTCAAGGAGGAGTGATTTCCGACATCAGCCCAGCCGGAGGCGGTAGGCTGGTGGTCCGGCCAATTACCAGCAATGGTGGAACTATTTGGCTGGACGCCAGGGTGGGGGGTGGGGGTTGAAGGAACAGTTGGGGTTGTTCAGTTCGGAGGGGGGACCAGGGGGCAGTTGGGGACAGGTTTAAGGCCCACCTGGGGAGAGGGGGGAGGGGGTAAGGGAGATCAGGTTATAACACAAAAGGAGCTGGAAAGGAACAGTGCCACGAGTCAGCTACCCAGTAAGATGTCGATCCTAGACAATGGCTGAGGATCTGCCTGCCCTGGGCGTGGGTTCCCTTAATGTGCGGGGGTTGAACACCCCAACCAAGAGAGCCTTGGTCTGCAGGGAATTTAGGAGGGCAAAGCTTGACCTGCTCTTTCTTCAGGAAACACACTGGGCCCGGGGGAAGGAACCGAAATTGCGAGGGGGCGGGATCAGGGAGGTCCTCAGCGCATCCCACAGAACCAAGAAAAGGGGGGTAGCCATACTGCTAGCAAGGGATGTTGGCTTTGAAGTGGAAGCCACGGTGAAGGAACCAGAGGGCCATTACCTGCTGGCAAAGGGCTCTTTGCGGGGCTCCCCTCTGACTCTGGCAGTTGTGTACGGCCCTAATGAAGGCCAGGCGCAATTCTGGGAGGGAGTGAAGGACAAATTGAAATTGTTTGTTCACAGGATGTTGGTGGTGGGGGGGGACTTCAATATGGTCCTAGACCCAACCGTGGATAGAAAACGCTTGGGGCCTCAGCTCACTAGGGCCGCAGATGAAACCATGGCCCGTACATTCGAGGGTCAACGCAGAGCTGGGCCTGGTGGACACCATCCCGACTCCCAGGACAGGCCTCCCCTCCTTCACATACTACTCAGCAATCCACACGTCATACTCCCGTATAGACTATATCCTGGTAGAGGAACCCCTTCTTCCACATGTCTCTGGCCACAGGGTTGACCCGGTTCCTTGGTCCGACCAAGACTTGGTCCGTACCACCATAGTAGGGGGATGGCGGAGTGGCAGTAGAGGGCGATGGAAGTGTAATGACTCCCTGCTGAAGGACGAAGTTCTAGTACAGGAAGTGCAGGACGCCATCTCTGAGTACTTCGAGTTGAACGACAACGGCGAGGTGGGCACACATATGCTGTGGGACGCCTTTAAGGCGACCTTACGCGGTGTCCTCATTAGAATGGGAGCCCAGAAAAAGAGGGAGAGGGAGGCCCAGGAAAAGTCCCTGAGGGAAAAGATAGCCCAACTCCAGCCGGGTGACCTCCAGCAGGCTCCCCTGGAAAGAGATCAGATTGCTTCCCTAGAAAACTACAAACTCCAGTTGAAAGACCTCCTCTTACATAAGACCGAGTGGAGCCTCCAGCTAGTGAAACAGAAATATTATGAGAAGGGGGACCGAGCTGACAAAATCCTGGCCTGGAAACTCAGAGAGATTCAAAGGAACAGAACGGTGAAGGCAGTGAAGAATGATCGGGGATCATTAGATCACGACACCTCTAACATTGGGGCAGCCTTTCGCCGTTATTATGAAAAGTTATACTCGTCAGAATATGACGGGGATGACACTCAGATTGAGGGTTTCCTGGACTCCATCCAGATCCCGTCCTTGACAGGTGAAATGGCGGAGGGTCTAGAGGGCCGGGTGACGGAAGAGGAGGTGGAGCATGCGATCAGTGGGATGAAGGTGGGAACGTCCCCGGGGGAAGACGGCTTCTCCGTGTACTTCTACAAGAGGTTCCGGGCTATCCTAGCCCCATACCTGGTGAGGCTGTTTAACAGGGTGTTAGAGGGGGGCTCTCTGCCGGATACCATGATGAGGGCAATAATCGTGGTCCTGCCCAAAGAGGGCAAAGACCCAACTGAATGCTCCTCATATCGCCCAATCTCCCTCCTCAATATAGATGTTAAGATCCTGGCCAAGGTGATAGGCAAACGGATGGAGGGGATAATGCCCAAGCTGGTTCATGTGGATCAAGTGGGGTTCATAGGGGGCAGGCAAGGCTCTGATAACATCAGGAAGATGATAGACCTAATCCACCATGCCCAAGAATCAGACCTCGAAGCAAGTCTGCTTTCCCTGGACTCCGAGAAAGCTTTTGACAGGGTGGAGTGGAGGTACATCCAACTCCTCCTCCGTCGAATGGGCTTCGGGGCTCACATCAGGAACTGGGTTTCCGCCCTATACGGGGCCCCAATGGCGAGAGTACAGCTGAATAGAGAACTTTCCGACTCATTCCCTCTCACGCGGGGGACGCGGCAGGGATGCCCACTCTCCCCTTTAATATATGTCCTGACGATGGAGCCCCTGGCCATAACGGTCCGAGCTCACCCCAACATTAAAGGGATTAAAAAAGGAGAGGTGGAGTTCAAGCTCTCCCTGTTTGCTGACGATATTCTAGCACACCTGGTGGAGCCCAGCTCCTCGCTCCCCCCCCCTCCTGTCCCTGATGACGACTTTTGGGCAATTCTCTGGGCTAAAAATAAACACATCAAAATCAGTGTTACTCCCTATGAGGGCTCGGGACCCGGGGCTGGACCACTTGGATAGGTGTGCGGGGATTGTGGTGGGGAGGACTCCATTAGGTACTTGGGTGTGCTCCTCACGAGAGATCTCTCAAAATTGGCTTCGGCGAATTATGGGCCCATTATGGCGGAGATTAAATCAGATCTGAGGAGGTGGGGAGGTATGATCCTATCCTGGTACGGGCACATGACAGCGGTGAAGATGAACATCCTCCCAAGACTGCTGTATCTTTTCACGGCACTCCCAACGGGGGTCCCCGACCAGATGTTTCGAGAACTACAGAGGGCAGTCCGAGAGTTTGTTTGGCAAGGGCGGAACCCAAGGATAGGGAAGGCCATTCTAACGTTACCTAGGGAGGAGGGTGGTTTCGGGCTGCCGGACTTCCTTCTCTACCACCGGGCCGCCCAGCTAAGGGTCCTGTTGGAACATATGAGGGAGGGGATGGGCACCTATTGGTCGTATCTGGAGGACATGGATGCCCACCCTCTGAAAGTATGCGACCTTCATTGGCTGCCGCGTAAACACATCCCAAATAGACTGCAGACTCACCCAACCCTGGGAATACTCTGGTGGATCTGGAAAGAAGGACCCACAACTGCACACCTCACTTCATGGCCCTCCCCGATGTCTTCGCTCTGGGGCCACCCGCTCAAACTAGGTAGCAGGGGATTTAGGAATGCCCAGTCCAGTCCTGGTCGGATGGGGGGCTGGAATGGGCGGGGCAGCTGTTCAAGGAGGGTGAGTTCCTCAAATACGAGGAGCTGCGGGATGCGCTTGGGCGGGGGTCTCTTTCAGTTTTTGAATATCTGCGCCTGAAGGGCATCCTCTGTGACCAGACTTGGGCCTGAATCTGCGGAGACAGCTGACCCCCTTTGAAAAGTTATTAGACACGGCCACAACGAGGAAGGAGGTAGTATCCAAAATGTACCAAATATTGAACACTGTTAACTTGGAAGGGAGGGGAGGGTTTTGTGGGTTCTGGAATGACCTGGCAGGAGAGGCTCTCTCGGAGGACGCATGGTCCAGGGTGTTTAAAATAGCTTTCCATGGGAACCTGTTCATGTCAGACATGGAGCACAACTTTATTTTACAGGGATGGCACAGAGACCCATTGAAGTTATCCAAGATGTGCTCGGGGGTGTCCCCCAGATGCCCAAGGGGTTGTGGCCAAATGGGGACGAGGGGTCACATGTGGTGGTTCTGCCCTAAGGTACAGGGGTTCTGGGAGAAGGTACGGGGATGGATGGCGGAGGTCACCGAGGAACTACTCCCACTCAATCCACTGACGATGTTGTTGGGCCTCCCACCGGAGGAGGCGGAAACATATAGGTACCCAAGAATGTGGGAGACCATGTCGCGAGCAGGAAGGGTGGCCCTAGCGCAAAGGTGGAAAAGTCCGGAGACCCCCTCTAAGGAAGACTGGCTAAAAAAACTGAAGAACATGTTCCTCATGGACAAACTGACGGCCATGGTAAACAATGAATCGAGCACCTTCCAGGCAAATTGGTATGGGGTTTACCAGGCATGGGGGTGGGAGGCTCACTGACATTATGTGGACAACACGGGGCGTGAGGGCGATGGAGCCCAGAGAGAACCACTCAAAAACAATGGTGTAGCCCACGGCCCGGGAGACAGCAGATCCGTCTAAGCCAGCTTTTAAGGGAACGCATAGCATGGCTCCAAGGCACCGAACTACGAGCACTGATGACGACTCCTGCGATTGGTTTTACGATGGGACACTGATCTGGAGGGAGGGGTGGGAAGGAGACTACGGGGGTTTGACGATGATGTTAAATGTGAGATTCATACTGCTCCCGGTGTTGTCATTGTTTCTTTTTCTGAAAAATTACCAATAAAACCAAAGTAAAAAAAAAAAAGTTCTTGTTCTAACCTTTCTTCTTCTTTCCCTTCTTTCTAGGCGCTCTGGACTCGAGGCGGGCGTGGCAGGATGCTGGATGCTGACTGCAGACACGGTGAGCGTTACGCTGCTGGATGCAGAATAATGCGAAGCATGTGCTGCTCTTCGGGCGTGGTTTAAACAGCCTTCAAAGTAGTCCCAGGTAAGTATTCCTCCACAACCACACCCGAGTAACAAAATAGTTCCTAAGATAAAATAGTCCCTTCAAACCTCACATGGGCTTGGATGCTTGGATCCCTTGCAGCATGGTCTGCATCAGGTAAGTTTTAACATATGAGCCTGGCGCCTATGGCGCCAGGACTGATGTCCCATATGAGCCTGGCCCATATGAGCCTGGCGCCATAGGCGCGTGGCCTGTACCCAGATAGCCCAGATAGCCCCTAACAGGGGTTGCTGGGTTTGCTCCAGGTAACATGATGCCTGCTTCCGGGGTTGATGGACTTGGTCTGGATGCCCGGGGGTAGGCATCATGACAGCAAGAGAACGAAAGGAGGGTCCAAGCCCGACGGAGGGAGGCCCATGTGAAAAGCAAGAGAAGTGTCCGAGCCCATCCGAGGGAGACCCGTGTGAGAACGTAAAAGTAAAAGGAGGGTCCGAGCCCGACTGAGGGAGACCCCTTTGAAAAGCAAGTCATATGTAACAAGTACATTTTTCAAAAGACATTGGAACTCAAGGAAAATTTATTAAGTGGAAGTAAAGACAGAAAGAAGGGTCAGAGTGGTCATGTGGAGGTGAGATCGGAAAGCCTCCCAGTTTCGAAAGTCTTCGACAGAGAAATCAAAATGCGAAAGGAAGTGTTAGCCTGACTGAGGGGAACCTATAGTGTGGAATGTGAAGCAAGATTAGGGAAGGGAACCCCACCAAGAAGAAAAGGTTTGGGCCTGAGTGAGTGGAACCTATAGTGAACTGTGATCAAATACTATACTTAGAAACTGTTTTGCTGAAACTATGTATAAGTTTGAAGGTAGACCTGGACTTGGGTGAGAGGAACCTAAGAGGTTAAACCCATGAACTTGTGACTCAGACTTGAATGGCCAAGAAGGCTCTGGAGGGCAGAGCCAGTCGCCTTACTGTGTTTGCAAGCCAATGTGTGTTCATCCATCAAGTGCTCCACCTAACCCCGTGCTGTACAACGTGGGGACGAGAATTAATACTGATTTATATTGCCATTCTGACATTTTGTTTCATCACTGATTTTCTTTTTGTAAATACATATCCCAATATCACATTAGAGTGTATTAGAGTGAGGGCAAACATTACGTTTTTGTTAGTATAGGCCTAAGACTGACTAGGACTGTTTCTTTATTATTTGATGATCGAGATAACTCCCATCTTAGTTATAGGGCCAGACAGGAGTTTTTACAAACCCCTTGAATTTAACCATAAAGGTTTTGAAATGTGCAACTCGTGTCAGTGTCTGCTTGTGACACCACGCCTCCCTTACACAGGATATACTGACAGACTCAGAGAGAACAATACATGTTCTACTAGGAGACTCTGGGTAATACATCCAACTCGGAGACTTAGAGAGGGTAACGCAGGTTATACTAGGAGACGATAATACATGTTCTACATGGAGACACCACTAAAGTAAAACACCCAACTAGAAGACTCGGAGAGTGTCAAGGAGTATGTGCCGCTTATGCTGCGTACCTGTGCTGCTTGAAGATGGTCTTCGTGATGATTCTGATTCTGCTGTGATTGGTAATTGGTGAAGTGTGTGTACTGAGGGTCAACCCACCAACATCCCAAGGAATGAGAACGTGGGACCTTACTGGATCAACTCCCCATAACACAACACGGCTTCCCCTGATTACGGTACCACAGAAACAGTGCACAGCACTGGCAGGGGAAGCCTGAAGACGATGAGACTGGTAACAGATGCAGGATGGCACAAACAGGCCAAAGACTGCTGGACACAGAACACAACCTACTGTAGGAATAATGGGTGGCAGGTGGAAGGGGACAGGCATGTGGGGAAAGAGGACAGATAAGGAACTGGATGGGTAAAAGAAGACTGTGGGTAGGAACCAGGAGGAGGCCAGAAAAGAGCAGATGGAAGTCCCAAACAGGAGTCACTGAAGAGGTAAGTTGGGAAAGGCAGGAGACCAGACCGGGGAAACCTCTGGAGCTAATAAGAACAATTGCTAGCATGGGTCAAACAACTGTGACAAATCGCAGTTATTTGCCCGTTCTCCACGAGGGTGACCCCCACCTCCCTGTGAGGCCAAGGAGGTGAGCCCGCTCTGCAACACCTTCTCTAGGGGTCAAGGCAGGTGGGACCTCACCAGGAGGGACTCTCCCTTTGGAGACAAGGGGCCTCATTCCGAGTATGGCGGTAAGGGATAGCGGCCACCGGTAACGAGACCGGTGGCGGTAATCCCTTACCGCCCTACTCCGAGTTCCCTCTGCGCCCTCGCCCTTAACGCCTGCTTTGAGCAGGTGTTAAAGTCAAGGGCGCAAAGGGGCCTCCAAGCCAATAACGGTGACCGTAATGAACGGTCACCGTTATTTGCATCTTCCCCATTCCCATTGAGCCCTATGGGGGCTCATTCGGGAATGGGGAAGAGCCTTGGTGAATGGGGAATTACCGCCCCGCCAACCTTGGAATGGGGCGGTGATTCCGCCATCCACCAAGGCGCTGCCGGTCCGGGTACGGCGTCAACCAAGGCGTTAATAGCGCCATTGGTTAGCGCCGTACTCGGAATGAGGCCCAAGGAGTCCTGTTCCTGTAAGAAACTCCCTAGACAAACCAATACAAATGCCTGTATGGGACTATCTGGTAAGCTGAAGAATAGGACACTTTGATCTTTGGCAGAAGACAATGCAAGAATCAAGTTAAGTGCACAAGAAGAAGAAGATATCCCTTTAATACAAGATGTATATGATGTGGCACTGAGGAGGAAGAGTAGAAGAACCTGATGTGCAAGGGAAGCCTGCTGACATCATTATGCTGACGAGAGGCACAGCCGAAGCTGAAGTCTGCCACAGAGCCCGTGACTTGTGGAGAGCGAGAGAATTGCGAGTACAAGACGAAGAAGGGCCAGTGTGTGCAGACACAAGAGGAGTGTCAGCTGGGCCTATAGAGCAATCAGCAACCTGGTGGTGGCGTGACCACGTAGTGGAAGTGGTGGGCAGGACGCCCAAGCAACAACACTGAGACCGCCCAAATTGGAAGCGTGTATCACTTCCGAGCCGCCGTGACAAAGCAGAGCAGGAGTCCAACATGGACCCAAGGAAGTGAAGCAGAGAAGGCAAGAATGAGAGAGAATCATCTCTATCGAGTGCCAAGCCCAACCACCGACCCATCAAGAGAAAGGTATGTGGGGAACATGGAGAAGCAGGAGGCCCGTGGGATATGATTATGAATCCGCGAAAACTCGTCCCAGTCACGAGAATGAGACTAAAACCGTGTTGTAAGCAAATAACAAAGATGCCCTAGGGGAAAGAGAACTATTGTATGAAGGTGAAGCATCATCCCAGCACTCAAGACTGGGTGATAAATCACATACAAAGTCAGAGCCGAACTGAACAGCCTGCAAGAGAGGGGCTCAAGAAAGTAGGAATAAAGTTGTGTCAGGATCTCATAGCGAAGAACCATGAGGGGAAAAAGAGCCATTTTAAGAAGGCGAAGCCTCCTCCCAGTTCACAAGACTGGGTCCTAAATAACAGCCAAAGTCGGAATAGAAGTAAACAGCCTGGCAGAGAGGAGCTAAAGCCATATCTCTGGGATTCAAGAAGTAGAGGAAGAGACATTAAACGATTGAGAATTGGTGGTGAAGATAGCCTAGAAGAGGGGGAAAGAATACCCTGGGCAAGTACTACTCAAAGGAAGATCTGGGAAAAGAATATAAATCAGAAATTGAGTGTCAAGAAAGGTTACAGTGGAGGAGCATATAACCTGAGAAACACATAAAACAAGAGAGATAAAGCTTTGCTTGAAGAGCTACAGGAACTGAACAAAGAGACAGTCTGTCCCACAGAAAGGAAATATATCAATCTTAACTGGTGAATGAACTGGAGAGGGCAGGCAAGGAGAAGACTTCCCTTGGCCTATTTAAGTTAGTTTCAAATAGTGGTAGGGCTAGAAAAGATAGGGCATTTGGACGTAGGACAATATTTTTTTTAGACTTTACAAAGACAGACGAGCACTCTTAGTTTCTTATTTAGGAAGGGTCTAAACAATGAAGTCATGGCTTTTATAGCCCAGCCTGTGTATAACGCATCTATACTGCACAGGTGCTGAGGCCAGGGGCGTAGCCACCACTCCGACACGGCACAACAATCATGGATGCGCCCATGGCTTGCGTGTTCACTGCACCTGTGACGTATGTCTCCCAGTATGTCACACTCTGCCTCTTGTCTCACCTGTTTGTCCTTTGAAGTCTTCTTTCTCTGAGGTCTTTCTTTGTTTCTGGACGTTCGGGACTTGTACAGGTACGGACGGGTATCCTCAGCCTCCAGTGTGTAGACCGGACACCAGCCTCAGAGAGATGGTAAGCGTTCAATATTCCAGGAAGATCAGGTGAGTAATAGTCTAAAGTCCGGGATGGGTCTAGGAACCAGGGAGGAGTCTAGGTACTCGCACAGTGCAGAAGGCAGAATGCGGGCATGGAAGGAACAGGACCGAAGGCCCGGGAAGGAAGAGGAACATGCGGACCCTCAGGCGGGAGCGCGAGGAGCAGCACAATTAGAAACCAGGAAGGATATTTGGGAACCGCTAACTAGAAGGGGAGTAGCATGGGAGTAGAGGAAAGTTAGGTACGCACTTGCCGGATACTCAGAAAGGTAGCGTTGAGACGTGCAGAGCCGCGGGGGCGAGCCTGTTTTCTAGGAAGTGGCAGGTCTTGCAGAAACACTAGACAGTGGCTTCTCAATGGTGTTGGCCATGTTGGTAGAATAGTGGGTATGATGTTGCGGTGCTTGATGGACCATGAAGTCCAGAAAGGGCGGAAACGTCGAATCATGACACAGTATTCCATGTATTGTCCAAAATGTGATGCCCAGTAGGCCTAGTATTGCCCTAACTGTCTCCCATTGGTCCAAGTATTGCCCCATCTGTATCTCCCATTAGACCCAGTATTTATTTAGCTGAGTCTACCAGTAGTTCATATCTTGCCCTAGCTGTGTCTTCCTTTAGGTCTAGTATTGACATAGCTGTAGGCCATCTATTACCCTAGCTGTATCTTCTAGTAGGCACAGTATCACCCTAGCTGTGTCTCCCACTATCCCTAGTATTGCCCTAGCTGGGTCTCCCACTATTCTTTGTTTGCCCTGGCTGTCTCCCCCAGTAGGCACAGTATTGCCCTAGCTGTGTCTGCCAGTGATCCATGTATTGACCTACTCGTGTTTCCAGTGGCAATGGATTGCTCTAGCTGTGCCTGCCAGTGGTCCATGTATTGCCCTACGCGTGTCTCTCATTGGTCCATTGATTGCCCTGCACGTGTCTCCCAGTGGTCCCTTAAGTGAGTCTCCCAGCAGTCCCTGCATTGCCATAGCTGTATCTTCCAGTGGTCCATATATTGCCTGATGTGCGTCTCCCAGTGAACCATACCTTGCCCTAGCTGTGTCTCCCAATGGTCCATGCATTACCCTAGCTGTGTCTCACAGTGGCCCATGCGTTTCCCTAACTGTGTCTCCCACTGGTCCATGTATTGCCCTACTCGTGTTTCCAGTGGTCCATGCATTGCCCTATTTGTGTCTCCCAGTGATCCATGCCTCGCCCTAGCTGTGTCTCTCAGTGAACCATGCATTGCCCTAGCTGTGTCTCCTAGTGATCTAGTGTTTTTTCTTTGCACTCTGGGACTTGTAGTTCTGCATTAACCCATTATAAAACTCGGACTACAAGTCCCAGAATGCAAAGAAAAAAAAATCCAGGACTGGATAAGCACCTACAGATTGGAATGGAGCATGTTGGAAGCTGTGCAGTTTTACTGCAGCAGTGTTTGCAATCATCACCCACGCCCCTTCTACCCACCTGCATTTGGAGAGTTGGCCCTCATTCCACCCTCCATTTTTGAATACCCAATGGCCCATTAAAGGCTGGGAAGCTCTGAGTGGTGGGCACTGCAGGGCATTGTTGCAACACCCACAGGCTGGAATCTGTGTATGGAAACGTGGTGGTAGCTGAGTGGGATGTACACCTGTCTGTCCATGTGTAATCACTGGTGCCAGTAGTGCGTAATCCTAGATGAGATTATCGACCCTTTATTTTACCATGGGTGATGAAATGCGGAGCTAGCTCCCTATTGATGCAGGTGGGGTGGCCGGCAATGAT
The DNA here is from genome assembly GCF_040938575.1 of Ambystoma mexicanum. Classification (NCBI taxonomy): domain Eukaryota; kingdom Metazoa; phylum Chordata; class Amphibia; order Caudata; family Ambystomatidae; genus Ambystoma; species Ambystoma mexicanum. The sequence goes on along the minus strand of NC_090931.1, from coordinate 1,464,888,686 downwards.
ATATATCGCATTATTATATTGCTTGCGCTCGGTGCCTTAAGCGGGACTAAAAAATGAGCGGGGCTTGTCAAGGGGGCGTGGCCGCATGCCTTAGGCCACGCCCCTTGACAAGCCCAGGGGCAATGGGCTACAGGCACCCCCGCCAGGCAGCCTTTTGTAGAGATCAGAAACCTCTCCCCATTTATGCTTGCCTGGCAGGGGACAGCGCCTCGCCTATTCAGCCTTAATGGTGGCGCTGCCACTCGCCAGCTGTGGAGGTGCAGCACCACCATTAAGGATAAGAAGGTGAGACCGCAGGAGGCAGAGGCCTTTTTTGCAAAATCCTGAAGCTTTAGTATTTTGAAAAAAAAAGGCCTTTGCTTCCAGTGGCCTCACGTTTCTCTCCATAATGGTGGCGCCGCCCACGGGCATCTCTTGCCTCGCAGGTGTCGGCGCCACCATAATGGATGAAAGGCATTTTTTTTCCTAAATCTGAAGCTCTCGCACATGAGTGAGAACTTCAGGCTTTAGAAAAAAAGCCTTGTCCTCTGGCGGATGGGGCTGCCACAGGAGATTAGTGAGCCCTGGCAGGGCCCCGTCTCAGAACGGGAATTCTGAGTCTGCCGGGGACCTGCCCTGGATGCGCTTTATGCCGAAATTGAGCCATGACTGATTAAGAGCTAAATCCACCCTGATAAAAAATGCATATCTTTGACTACCAGATGCACACAAATTTGAAAAGAGAGCCCATTACAGATCATTCAGAGGGTGGTTCCTGTGTAAAAAGACATTATCCATTTATTTGGACTCTTGTATTGTTTTCAACGATTATGAAACAATATGTAGGTTTATCAGGCATTGTCTTACCTCTGACTCCCAGTAGGCCCTGTATTGCCCTGGATGTGTATCCCAGTAGTCCATGTGTCACCCTAGCGGTGTCTCCCGCAGTCACTTTATTGCCCGAGCTGGGTGTCCCAGTAGGCCCTGCCTCTTGCTAGTTACGTTGCTCAGTAAACCTAGTATTGCCCTAGCTGTGTCTCCCAGTAGTCCCGGTATTGCCCTAGTTGGGCCTCCCAGTAGTCCATGTATTGCCCTAGCTGGGCCTCCTAGTAATCCCGGTAATGCCCTAGCTGGGCCTCCTAGTAGGACTAGTATTGCCCTAGCTATGGCTCCCAGTAGACCCAGTATTACCCTAGCTGTGTCTCCCACTAGGCCCAGTATTGCCCTAGCTGTGTCTCCCACTAGGCCCAGTATTGCCCTAGCTTTGTTGCTCTGACAGGGTGAGGGACATGACCATGTCAGGGGTTGCCAGAACCAGACCTATCCCAGAGGTGGTGCGAGGGCCTTGAGAGGGGCCCCAGTTCCTGAATTCCCCCGATGTTCTTTATGGCGTTAAAGTACTGGTACCACTGTCCCAACAACAATACCCATCCACAGCTTGCCTGGCGAGGTTTATTTTGCTGCTGTTACAGAATGATATCTCCCAGGATGCCACGTTTTGCGGAGAGAAAGAAGTGGAATGAAACCGCAAGACCAAACAGATTGCAGTGCAATGCTCAATACCCTGAGACCATATCAAAGCACTGGCAGAGGAAACAACCACAAAGCAGGAAAGGCACCTTTACTTTGCAAAGAAAGGCGGTGCGGCAAAGGTTAGCCATTTGTCAGGACGGCAACAAAAACCACGCTGGAGACGTAAAAAGGGGTCAGGCTTACCAGGTCTTTTAAAGCCTCTTACATACAAACTCTACCGACTGGGGAAAAAGCAAGAGGAGACTGGCCCAAGTGTGGGGATGGGCCTTTAACCATCTTAAATCCAAGACAGGCCGACCACTTAAGAAGCGAGTACACGGTTGTACATAAAGCAAGTTTATTGTACAAGCCTCCGGAGAGCGGTGAGACAGTGTTGAAGGACCACACTAACCCAAGTCTCAACAATAGAACATCAGTTGGCATCTTACATACTTTTTGCAACAATTTAAACAGTCCCAGGTCCTTCTTTTTTGTTTTTTTTATTTGTCTATGGTTCAATTACAGATGTAGAACCTTTACAAAGGATAACATATTAAAACAAGAATACAACAATTACATTCACATTTGTTTTCATATTACAGTTAAAATTCCTTTTTGCAATTCTTAAAAATTAAACATCTATATCGCATGATTAAGAAGTTCTTTTTCTATATGCTTGCACAAGCTGACCAATTCAAAAACAAGTGGTTTATGCACACCCTGCATCATCCGTGCCCAAAGAAATTGCAAGCAATCCTCAAAGTCGATGTTAACAAATTTCATCAAGCGGTTGGAACGCATAGATTTAAAATGAGGACATTCAAGAATTAAATGTTTCAGAGTTTCCAAGGGCTCATTACATTGAGGGAAGCGACAATTAGTTTGTATGGCGTCATTACTACTCCAATTAGCAGTTCTTTCTCTGGTATGATACAAATTCATTCTCAACCATATATAAGCCTTCCTGATGTAATTACATGGGAATAGCGTAACGTGGTCAAATCTCGGCAAGCGAGGTTTAGTAAACGTACCATATTCTCTATGATATTTATATAGCGATATCTTTTCTATTGTCAGCCTCAGTCTTGTTCAAAGTGGGTTTTTTTGGTGTAAGCTGGACGCTGATGGACATCTTCAATGGAGATATTCAGTAAATGTTCCATAGTAGATTGATATCGAGAAAAGGACGCCAAATTAGTAGAGTTCATCAATTCATGCAAGTCTTCATATAAGCAATTTTTTGGAGGAAAATAGATTTTTACATATCTACATAGTTGGTGCCATTTCCAGCATCCGGATAGAGCCACAAGTCCAAACTCATGTCTAATAATTGCGTTTGGGACTGACATTGGTAATTGCATCGCATTTTTGATCATTGAACCCTGAATACAATCTAGTATATCACTCATGTCACAAAGACAAATGTCAAGGCAGTAAAGGATAACACTTTCAATTTTCAGCATCAGAAAATCCAACATTGGCATAAGTGAAAATTTGCAAATTTTTCGATAGATCATTTTTAACTGAGATCATAATGGGCGGATCTTGTTTTTAATTAGTTCCGTCCAAGCCTTTTTAGAATTCTGAGCTTGGAGATTGTATCCTAAATAAATCGCGCTAGTAACTGTCATGCGATGAAGTATTGGTTGCTTGACAAATACCCTCCTTGGTTCCCTCCTCCTCACCTGTACTGAGTTCTTCTGAGGAACTGTCTGTGTCTATGGCTCTCCTTTCTCTCCAGAGGTCCAGTCCTTTCCTGTTGAGTTTGGGACGAGCTCCACTGGAAGCCACCCTGCCTGCTGGCAGACAGCAAGGCAGAGGGGGCCCTCCGGGAGTCCGCCCCCAATACCAGGGAAAAGCGTGGCTGAAAAACCCTGGTGTGCTTGGATGTAGTTAGCACTACGGATGTCAAGGCTGAAGGCTTTCCGTTGAAGTAGATGAGAGGACTTCAATTCCCAGAAGACACTGCGGGAGTCGGGTTAGCGTGCGTATCCTGAGCGCTGTTTGAATGGATACCGTAGCCGAGGAATGAGGAAGAGGTCTGCAGAAGACTGAGGTGGGAAAGAGCATACAATCGTAGAGGTATGCACAACAAGGGAGAGAAAAGCACTAGAGCGGAAGAAGGTACAAGGGCTACAAAGCGGGAGGAACAGAGGAGAGGAGGAAGCACCCTGAGAGATCAAGGGCTAGGAGCTGAGCGGGCAATCACTGCGGACTGACAAGAGGGAGCAAGCGGGAATTCACAAGGGGAGTCAGAGAGGAGCACTAGCGTACGAACCTGGCGAGGAAAGCAAGGTTGCAACGCATCGACTACCGCGTGTGACGCCTATTTATATGCGTCATGACGGTAACGTGCAGTGCGTGGGAGACTAGACCGCTGGTGGAGGCACGGAATCAGCCCTTCCATTGGCTCCATAGCTTCCATGGAGCGTGCGTCATGACAGTATAACCCCTTCGCCAAGACCTTCCTCCAGGCTTGCCTGGATGGTGTCTGTGGAATATGCGTAGGAGTCTGGTGGCATGTAGATTTTTGGCTGGTTCCCAAGATCTTTCCGTCCAAGGGTATCCTTTCCACCATATGAGGTATTGTAGGACTCCGTGTTTGTAACGAGAGTCCAAGATGCGTGAAACCTCATACTCTTGGGCGTCATCATCCACACTGGGTATCTTTCTTCTGGAGGTTCTCAAAAAAGGATCAGGTTTATAATCCTTAAGAAGCGAGGTATGGAATACTGGATGTATTCTTCGAAGAGAGTGCGGGAGGTTTAGCCGAAAGGCCACAGGATTGATCCGTTGTTTTATGGAAAACGGTCCGATATATCTCTGAGTGAATTTACCTGGGTGGACTCTCCGGGGAAGGTATTTAGTGGACAACCATACCTTGCTTCCTTTCTTCCAATCAGGATTAGGTCTTCTGTTTTTGTCAGCCCATCTCTTGTAAGTCTGGCGACTGGCTAACAGGGTTTCTTGAGCAGACTTATGAGTTTGTTTCAGAGTGTCCAGTAGTAGGTCTATGGTAGGGACATTAGTGAGTTGAACAGTAGGAAATGGGATGTGTTTGGGTTCGTACCCATATGTACATTTGAAAGGACTCATTCCAATTGCAGTATGCTTGGTGTTGTTATACGAGAATTCTGCAACCGATAAGAGATGATACCAGTTATCCTGAGTCTGGTTGCAGTAACATCTCAGAAACTGTTCAAGTGTAGCGTTGAGGCGTTCGGTCTGTCCGTTTGTTTCTGGGTGAAAGCCAGAAGACAACGCTCTCTGAATCTGCAACTGTTTACACAAGGTTGTCCAAAACTTGGAGGTGAACTGTGTTCCTCTATCAGACACAATTGAGGAAGGTAGACCATGGAGACGGACTATTTCCTTTAAGAACACGTCTGCTGTGGTAGTGGCAGAAGGAGTGCCTCTAAGAGGAATGAAATGAGCCAGCTTACTGAAGGAGTCGACCATTACCATGATAGCAGAACTTCCTCCCGATTTGGGTAACTCCACGATAAAATCCATAGATATATGTTGCCAAGGTCCGGCAGGTGGTTAATCCTGTTGTAGAAGCCCCAATGGTTTAGCCGAACTGTGTTTGCTTTGAGCGCATATGGGACAGGAAGAGACGTACTCCACAACGTCCTTATTCATCTTCGGCCACCAGAAATTCCTCTTCAGTAGTTCCAGTGTAGCAGCACGGCCCTTGTGACCAGCCATAGGAAGATCATGGCACCACGAAAGGGCTTGGTTCTGGAGATCTTGGGTGGGCAGGTAAAGCAAGTCATCTTTAAACAGGTATTCTCCTTTGTAGGTTAGAGAGGGGTCTCTTGGAAGAGAGGTGGTTTTTTGGGCTTCCAGAACCTGTTGTAAATATTTATTTACTGTTCCTATGAATCTCTTCCCATTGAGCAGCCATTCCTGTTCGGGGTGATTCCCTGATCCTTCTTGGTGGCTGCGGGAGAGTGCATCAGCTAAGTGATTGTCTTTACCCGGTAGGTATGCGAGTATGAAATCAAATTGGGAGAAGTAATAAGCCCAACGAGCATGACGAGAGTTCCTGCATTCCATCTGTTGGAGAATACTTAGGTTCCTGTGGTCTGTTCGTACTTGAAACGGGTATTTCGCTCCTTGCAACAAATGGCGCCACTCCTCACACGCCTGTTTAATTGCTAACAGTTCCTTTTCAATCACCGAATAGTTTCTTTCACTGGAGGTAAGTGTTCTGGAATAATAGGCAATGGGATGTTCGAGTTGATCCTCCTTCCTTTGTAGTAGAGCTGCTCCAATAGCCCCTTGTGAGGCGTCAGCTTCTACGATAAAGGGTTGAGACTGATCAGGCTGCCTGAGGATAGGTGCAGAGGTGAATGCTTGTTTGAGCTGATGAAAGGCGGAATCTGCTTCTGGCGTCCAATGGAACTTCACCCCTTTCTTTAGTAAAGCTGTGATAGGTAGCACTGTGTTGGAGAAGCCCGTGATGAATTTCCGATAGAAATTTGTCAGCCCCAAGAACCTCTGGATGTCCTTGACTGAGCTGGGAACAGGCCAATTGTTAATAGATGTAGTCTTGTTAGGGTCCATCTCAATGCGGTTTTCTGACAGAATAAAGCCCAGATACGAAACTGTAGAAACCTCAAAAAGACATTTCTCTGGCTTGACTAATAGGTGGTGGTCTCGGAGTCTCTTGAGCACTTCTCTTACATGTAGACGATGTTGTTCTAAAGTGTGAGAGTAAACCAAGATGTCATCCAAGTAAACTACAGTGGACTTAAACAGAAGTTCACTGAAGACCTTGTCCATAAATCTTTGGAACTGGGCTGGCGCGTTAACCAACCCAAAGGGCATTACCTTGTACTCGAAATCACCTAATGGAGTACGAAAGGCGGTCTTCCATTCGTCCCCTTGTTTGATTCGTAGGAGATGATAGGCCCCTCTGAGGTCTAGTTTGGTAAACCATTTTGCCCCTTGTACTGCTTCCATGATCTCCTTTATCAGAGGCATCGGGTATCGATCTCGTATGGTTTGGCTATTTAGGCCCCTGAAGTCACTACAAGGTCTGAGTTCCTTGGTTCCCCTTTTTGGTATAAAGAACAGAGAAGCTCCAGCCGAGGAAGTTGATTCTTGTATCAAGCCATTCTGTAAATTGCTGGCTAGGTAGTCTCTTAATGCTTCCTTCTCCGGGAGGGATAAGGGATACATTCTCCCAAATGGAACCACAGCATTAGGTATGAGATCGATCTTACAATCCTCGGCTCGATGTGGAGGAAGAGGTCTGGCAAGAGTGTCTGCAAAGATGTCGGTAAATTCTTGATAGGTAACAGGAATGGAGTTAATACTCCTCGCTGGCACTGTGTCACCCTGATGTGAATGTTGCCCTTCCTCCTTCAAACAGGACTGCATACAAAGGTCTGACCTGAACTCTATAATGTTAGTTACCCAGTCAATTCCCGGATTGTGCTTTCTTAACCAGGGTATCCCGAGTATCACTGGAAAGTGGGCAGCCTTTATCAGATCAAATATCACGGTTTCATGGTGAGTCTTCATCTTAACCATGACTTCCGTGGTTTCTTGTCGGATAAGACCGGAAGACAAGGGGGTACCATCCACTCCTTCTACAGGTATGGGTTGAGGTTTTTCTCTCCTAGGAATGGCGTATCTACTGGCCCATTGGTCGTCCATAAAGTTCCCAGCTGCACCACAGTCAAGCATTGCTAGACACTCAACTGCTAGGGTTGAGGTCCATTCCAGGACGATCTTTAGGACCATAAGTTGGTTTGAGGGGGTACAGGGATTAGCAAGAGAAGCCCCTTCCGTCTCCCTGCTCAGGGTCGGGGTCTTTCGTTTCCTGATCTTCGGGGAGGTACTTCCGGACAGTCTCTTAGAAGGTGCTTCTCAGAACCGCAATACATGCACAAGCTCAGGTCTTTTCGTCTCTTTCTTTCTTCTGCGGTAAGGGGACCCCTCGCTGCACCTATTTGCATGGGCTCTTCAGTCTGGGGAAGAGATCTGTCTGGAGCGGCTGGGGAGTAGGAGGATGGTGTAGAAGGCGGATTGGGTCTGGTCTTCCTTCTTTCTGCTCGTCTCTCGGAAATTCGAAATTCCATCTGGAGGGCCAGAGCGACCAGTTCTTGGAAGGAGGAGGGTCTTGCTACTCGAGAGAGTTCGTCCTTCAAATGTTCATGTAGCCCTCTCCGAAAGAGAGTCTGCTTAACTGAGTCAGGCCATCCTGTCTCCCAAGCTATCCTCTGGAAGTTCGAGGCATAGGTTTGTACATCAAAAAGACCCTGTTTGAGGTCTAGTATGTTTTCATAAGATGCGTACAAAGTCTCGGTCCTTTCAAAGCGTTCTCTGAATCGTAGTACAAAGGCATTGTAATCATTCAACACAGGATCAGTTTCTGTAACCAACGGGGTGGCCCATGCTAGAGCGTTACCCCCAAGGTTTGAGACGAGGAAGCCAACCTTTGCCTTGTCAAATTCATACATCTTTGGGCGAAAAGTGAAGTATACCCTACAGGCGTCGAGGAATTCCTTAATCTTCTTGGGGTTCCCTTCATACTTCCCACAAGGTAAGGGCATAGGTGGGAGATCTCCCCGAACTTCTTCTCTCAGAATCATTTGTTGTCTCAGAGCGGCATTGTCAGCCTTAAGGGCGGTGTTTTCTACCTTCATGGTTTGGAGCTCAGCAGTTATCCCCTGTATGGCATTAACCAGTTCTTGATACTGCTCTAAGCTAGCCATCCTTTGGCGTTGCAAACTGTCATGCGATGAAGTATTGGTTGCTTGACAAATACCCTCCTTGGTTCCCTCCTCCTCACCTGTACTGAGTTCTTCTGAGGAACTGTCTGTGTCTATGGCTCTCCTTTCTCTCCAGAGGTCCAGTCCTTTCCTGTTGAGTTTGGGACGAGCTCCACTGTAAGCCACCCTTCCTGCTGGCAGACAGCAAGGCAGAGGGGGCCCTCCGGGAGTCCGCCCCCAATACCAGGGAAAAGCATGGCTGAAAAACCCTGGTGTGCTTGGATGTAGTTAGCACTACGGATGTCAAGGCTGAAGGCTTTCCGTTGAAGTAGATGAGAGGACTTCAATTCCCAGAAGACACTGCGGGAGTCGGGTTAGCGTGCGTATCCTGAGCGCTGTTTGAATGGATACCGTAGCCGAGGAATGAGGAAGAGGTCTGCAGAAGACTGAGGTGGGAAAGAGCATACAATCGTAGAGGTATGCACAACAAGGGAGAGAAAAGCACTAGAGCGGAAGAAGGTACAAGGGCTACAAAGCGGGAGGAACAGAGGAGAGGAGGAAGCACCCTGAGAGATCAAGGGCTAGGAGCTTAGCGGGCAATCACTGCGGACTGACAAGAGGGAGCAAGCGGGAATACACAAGGGGAGTCAGAGAGGAGCACTAGCGTACGAACCTGGCGAGGAAAGCAAGGTTGCAACGCATCGACTACCGCGTGTGACGCCTATTTATATGCGTCATGACGGTAACGTGCATTGCGTGGGAGACTAGACCGCTGGTGGAGGCACGGAATCAGCCCTTCCATTGGCTCCATAGCTTCCATGGAGCGCGCGTCATGACAGTAACGTACAAAATTTTAGTTTTCATGATCTCCCATTCGTATCCTTTACTGTTTTGTTTGATACCAAATTTTAAGATCGCAGTTTTTACAGGGTTCGGGGACAAATTGTGGGCTGTAGCAAATTCCTCAAACAATAAGAGTTTCTTTTGCAATCCTGCAGGTGTAGGATCGAGAATGACAATATCGTCTGCAAATGCCATCCATTTGAGGCGCAAAGAACCGACTTTTACTGCAAACAAATTATGACATTCCCATTCCTTATCTAGATCTGCAAGGTAAAGATTAAAGAATGTTGCCGCAAGATTGCAAACTTGCTTGAGCCCTATCAAGGTTTTAATTTGATCAGTAGTTCATCCGTCAACTGAGATCTTAATACTATATGAAGTAGTAGTATGTAGTTTGATGAATCAAAAGAGTAAGACAGATGGAATTCCCATGGTTCCTATCTTATTCCACAGAAGATTACGAATAAGGTTATCAAACGCTGACGTCATGTCTATCATAGCTACATAGACAGATTGTGCATTCCTTCCTCTTGTGCCATCTATAATGTGAGCAATGATAGCAGCATTCAAGGAAGAGCTCATTCCTCTCCTAAGGCCTGTTTGGTATCTTGAATACAGGTCGTTATCCGCTATGAATTTTTCTAATTCATGTAGGAGTAAAATAGAGAACAACTTTGCGTCAGTGTCAATCAAAGAGATAGGTCTGTAGTTCTGTGGAAGCGCTGGGTCGCCCTTTTTAAAAATAGGTACAATATTCGCAGTAGACCAAGACGCTGGAATGGATCTGGAGTTAATAATTGATTCAAATTTGATTTTCAAGAATCCAGCCCAGAATTCCGGGTTGGCCTTGTAAAGGCACGGGGCGAGGCCATCTGGACCAGCAGATTTAGAAAAGGAAAGTTTCGCGATAGCCCATTTAATATCTGTCAAAGACCATTCCAAACGAGCAATCTTGCTATAACAAAGCTCAAAGTCTGGAGCAACTTTGAATTTAGTTGGCATCTGATATTTAGTTATTATGTAAGCTTCCCATTCTTGATTGGAAATGCAATTATGCGTTATCAGTGTCGAGGACTTGTCACCACTCCTCAGTGCGCGCCAAATCGCTCTAGTATCATAGGATGCTAATGCTTTTATAAGATTGCAGTTCTCCCCGTTATAGTTAGTTTAGAATGTGGACATGCCTGAGATCCTGCTTATAAGATTTCAATATTTGAAGACGCTTCTTTTGATAATATAACGCTCCCAAAGAGGTTATTTTGAGTTGTCTTAGAGTCTTATTTTTCTCTCTTTTTAAAGATTTACATGTACTATCAATCGGATGGGGATGTTTCACCTTAGTATATTTTTTGCTAAAGTGAGTAGAAGAATTAGCATCGGCCATTTGCGAGCTTCACACAGATACATCTATTAAGATCCGCTTAGATCAATCTGGGACATTGTCAACCGCTATTAAAACATCAAATGGCGTAAAACAAGGGTGTCCTCTTGCTGCTGCCATATTCAGCCTGTATATCTGACATAGGTACAACGATAGATGCAGTAAACTCATTTCCGCCTAAAATAAACAAATCACATGTAAGCTGGCTCCTATATGCCGACGATTTTGTCTTGATGGACGTAATACTTGTCGGCTTGCAAAGGAAACTTGATGCCATTCAGTACTACGTAAGAGAGAACCGGTTATTGATCAACATAAAACAATGTGAGACCTTAGTACTTAAGAATTTGAGAGGGAGGGCCTCGAAAGAAGCAAAAAGTTAAGATGGTTCCTAGGTGGGGAACTGATGACGATATCCCAAAGCGTCAAATACCCGGGAATGGTAATAAGCTCCTGTATTAATGATGGCCCATGTATAGCGGACACAAAAAGGAAATGCGTCCAGCTCGCGAGTCAAGCTTTAATTATGAAAAAGAAATTTGGGAAATTTTCGCTTGAACCATTGAGGCTGTTTTACCAACAAAAAGTTGTTCCAGTGTTGATCTACGGGTCTGAAAATGTGTTGGGCTGTTCTCACGAAGTATGGCCTTCCCTGGAGAATCAATTTTGGACTAAAGTGATGGGCCTCCCAAGGGGGACAATGACATCATGCATAAGATGTGAACTATCTCTCATATCACTTCAGGCAAGGATCAGCTGGAATCTGTTATCCTTGTATCGCAAGACCCGCATTCGAGAAAACATCCCACAGTTTGAAATTCTTTATAGTACATCTGCTACCGATCAGAACTTGGTGTCAATGTGGATGCATAGATGTGAATGTCTGCTGGCAGAATTTGACATCACGAGTAGCTTGCTTCATGAAAATCCAAATGCTGCAAAATTGAAAATTTGGTGCCTTGATTAGGAGCGAACCTGCACACAAAGAGCAATGGTGACATCGATGATAGATGTGCCTGCTGAAGCACGTCCCTTTAACAACGCTCAGCGTTACATCACCTTGTTCCCGGACCACAATGCACGTAGACGCTTTATGCTATTCGTATGAACTTGTTTAAAACTAAAGAGTGCCTATGAACGTTGAGGTGTAACAAGAACTTAAACCCTGTGTGCAGATTCTGTACAAAAGAAGTGGAATCACTTAAGCACCTAGTACTATTCTGCACTCATTTTTGACGTGAAAGAACCTCGCACCTTGGACCCTGGAGTATATGTCATCCGTCTCTGTGTGCGGACGAATGGTGGGGACACATGTTTAACAGAATTGATTTGAAACTATTAATCCCTTTGACGCACTTCTTGGCAATAATTGAATTGCGGTTGAGTCTGGACTCTGGTGAAGAGGCAGAAGAATGTGACAAGTATTGTGGGGGAAGTCGGATCCCGGGAGGAGTCGGACGACTCGTGATTAACGAAGTATGATGTATGTTTTTGTTGTCTGTTGTAAAGATTTTAAAGGTTTGTATAAACCAATAAAATAAAAAAATAAAAAAATATGTTTTCAATACCAATCAGTGATATTCAAATAAATGATAGCTTGTGCCTCAGACGAAACATATTTAACAAATTACAAGCATAGGTTATGATTCCATCTAACAGATATCAATGGGCGATCACTCTCTACCAGAGCCAGAGCTGGTTCAATGGCTAGAAGTTCACATTCCATGTTGAGCATGCACGAGATTCGGGCGTGATCACTGCCTGAAATTTTGCTGGTCTGTAAAGGTAAAGTGAGGACTGTGAGCATCCTCGTGGTAAATATAAAATCAATAATTGAGTTCTTGCTTCCACGTAACCAAGTAATTTGCGAGTTACCATCTCCATTTATTATCATGTCCATATCCCAGTCACCGAGGAGCTCTCTGAAATGCAAACCCCTTCCAGATGATAGGGAAGAGGATTTAATATATCCATGCCCACTGGGGTCTCTACAATGACAATTGAAATCCCCGCCAAGGATAATTTCTAGGGACTGATGGTTATTAGATATATTTGATAGACAATCATCGAGTTCTTCTAATATTACATTGATTACCACCGCAGCAGGATTCCAATATAGAAATAATATTAGGATGAGTGGAATAATCTTCGAGTGGGTTTCCACTAATACACCCAATACACTCGGAGATTCCCATATCCGTTTTGATTTTAGATTAACGGAATTACTGATTGCAATTGCAAGACCCCCACTCGGGCGACCTTGTTGCGACCTCTTTGCAGGCGTGCAATGTGTGGTATAGCCTGGGATAGTAAGGATATTCATCTGCATTGTTCCCTGTAAGATCAAAATGGTTGGTTCATCCCCGGGCGATAGCAATGAGCACCAAGACATAAGATTAGAAAAACCACATGTATTCCATGAGAGAACTTTAAAAGGGGTTTTATCAAGGAGCTATGGCTTTGTATGCTGTTCGGTCGACCCCACAATATCGTTGAACAATGGTTCCAGCCATGGCATGGCTGTTGACCTTGCTACCTGCGAGAATAATGCTTGCAAATCAGGTTCAACACTAGGATTGGGTAGCTGAAAAAGTCCCAGATACTTTATTACAACCACCCCCCAACCCCCACATATGATTGGACAAAACATCTTCAAAGAAATCCCATCTTTTATCAATCCTTCCATTTTCATTGGCCAGTCTTATCTTTATTATCATCTTCAGATCATATTCAAAATACACCTCTTCTTGGGAGTCATCTGTAGTAGGTCATGACATCAATACATGTTTAAACATTGGTATTGAAAACATATTTTTTTATTTTATTGGTTTATACAAACCTTTAAAATCTTTACAACAGACAACAAAAACATACATCATACTTCGTTAATCACGAGTCGTCCGACTCCTCCCGGCATCCGATTTCCCCCACAATACTTGTCACATTCTGTTGCCTCTTCACCAGAGTCCAGACTCAACCGCAATTCGATTATTGCCAAGAAGTGCGTCAAAGGGATTAATTGTTTCAAATCAATTCCGTTAAACATGTGTCCCCACCATTCGTCCGCACACAGAGACGGATGACATATACTCCAGGGTCCAAGGTGCGAGGTTCTTTCACGTCGCAAATGAGTGCAGAATAGCACTAGGTGCTTAAGTGATTCAGCTTCTTTTGTACAGAATCTGCACACAGGGTTTAAATTCTTGTTACACCTCCACGTTCATAGGCACTCTTTAGTTTTAAACAAGTTCATACGGAATAGCATAAAGCGTCTACGTGCATTGTGGTCCGGGAATGCTCCCAATCAAGGAGCCAAATTTTCAATTTTGCAGCATTTGGATTTTCATGAAGCAAGCTACTCGTGATGTCAAATTCTGCCAACAGCCATTCACATCTATGCATCCCCATTGACACCAAGTTCTGATCGGTAGCAGATGTACTATAAAGAATTTCAAACTGTGGGATGTTTTCTCGAATACGGGTCTTGCGATACAAGGATAACAGATTCCAGCTGATTCTTGCCTGAAGTGATATGAGAGATAGTTCACATATTATGCATGATGTCATTGTCCCCCTTGGGAGGCCCAACACTTTAGTCCAAAATTGATTCTCCAGGGAAGGCCATACTTTGTGAGAACAGCCCAACACATTTTCAGACCCGTAGATCAACACTGGAACAACTTTTTGTTGGTAAAACAGCCTCAATGGTTCAAGCGAAAATTTCCCAAATTTCTTTTTCATAATTAAAGCTTGACTCGCGAGCTGGACGCATTTCCTTTTTGTATCCGCTATACATGTGCCATCATTAATACAGGAGCTTATTACCATTCCCAGGTATTTGACGCTTTGGGATATCATCATCAGTTCCCCACCTAGGAACCATCTTAACTTTTTGCTTCTTTCGAGGCACTCCCTCTCAAATTCTTAAGTACTAAGATCTCACATTGTTTTATGTTGATCAATAACCGGTTCTCTCTTACGTAGTACTGAATGGCATCAAGTTTCATTTGCAAGCCGACAAGTGTTACGTCCATCAAGACAAAATCGTCAGCATATAGGAGCCAGCTTACATGTGATTTGTTTATTTTAGGCGGAAATGAGTTTAATGCATCTATCGTTGTATCTATGTCAGATATACAGGTTGAATATGGCAGCAGCAAGAGGACACCCTTGTTTTACGCCATTTGATGTTTTAATAGCGGTTGACAATGTCCCAGATTGATCTAAGCGGATCTTAATAGATGTATCTGTGTGAAGCTCTCGAATGGCCGATGCTAATTCTTCGGGGCTCCCTGACCGCTACAGTTTAGACCATAGAAGGACCCGATCGACAGTATCAAAGGCACTTGAAAAGTCGATAAATGGCAGATATACTACTGTGTTTGATTTTAATGCCTCCATTTTGGACACATTGAGTAACAAGAGGTTTAAGGAACAACCTACTTGTTTGACAAAGCCTGCCTGTCGGGCATCTACGTGTGCAGTTTTTACAGCCCACTATACTAATTTTTGCTGTAGAATAGTTGCATAGATTTTACCCAATACATCTAGCAACGCCACCGGCCGATAATTTTTAGGGTTAGATCTATCCCCTTTTTTAAATATCGGTATGATAATTGCCGACTTCCATGATTTAGGGGACCGACCCAGGTTATTTATTCTTTCGAACAAGGCCACGCATATCTCTGCCCAGATCTCAGGGTGCTGTTGATGGTGTAGTTAGTGAGGCCATCCGGGCCGGGGGCTCCTGAATTTTTAGCCTTCTTGATTATAGCCACAATATCGTCTTTACAGAAAATAAGTGAGCATGGCGGAAAGCTCGAAACATTCGTGCCATCCATGTTTTCCTTGTATAAAGCCTCAAAGTGAGAAATCCGCTCTACTTCTGTCAGCAAGCATGTTTGCAGGGCTTCTTGAGGGGCCTGCATGTTGTTTATAAGGCCCCAAAAGTCCTGTGTGTTTTTATTCTTTAATGCTGATAACATAACTTCGGCGTCGTTTTGTGTGGTCAGATGTAGCTGGGACTTTAGCCAATTCTTATATCTGTTTTATGACTCTAATTTCAGGCTTTCGAGCTTCTAGATCCGAAAATTGCGCCTGATGAATTGCACATCTCATCATCCGTTTATGTTTTTGGATGTCTGAGTTGAACCAATGTTTACGTGCAAAGTTTGAAATTTTTCATCCCCACTTTCTTGCTTTTGAATTGTAGCAATAGCTGATCATATTCCATTTGAGAACTGTCCTGGCAGTAGGCAGTTGACAACAGTACAACCTCATGCTCCTCTAGACGTAATCTGACCCTGTTTGCTTCAACCATAATGTTATATTGCCAACTCAAAGTTGCCTCCTTCAGTAACGTTGCAAATTCGATTGTTAGCATGTTATGGTCACTGCTGGTTTTCTTCAATATCTTAAAAGGTATCTGGCCGATTCATGGAATTAATGTGCGCGAAAAAACGGCGCACGCGTGCGAAAACGTGCGATTCGCAGTGAAATAGCGAAAATCGCAGTGAAAGTGCGATTATCGCACAGAAAACATCGCACATCTATTCATGGAAGTCCGGGCACGCGCAAAATGTGGGATGTGCGCTGAAAAAGTGCGCGGCGCATGCTGGCGCACGCTGGCGCACAGGTCATCGAACGCCGTGCGATAAGGCCACAGCGAATTCGCACATAGCGCGGCGCACATAACAAAAGTAGGCGTAACACGGGGCGTCACACGCAGAATGGGGAACAACTCGTGAAAATGTGGGTGTCACGGGGGAAGTACAGGAGGCAAGTGCGCAGAACGCCCACACGCTCGCCTACAACACGTATTCATGGAATCGAATAGGGAAAAACAGCGCACGGCCAAAGACGCGCACAGGCCCATACATGTCCGCCACACGAAAGCAGGCGGTAGCGTCCCTGCGCAGGAAGAAAATGTGCGTCAAAGTTCTACACGCGCGAGAAGGCCCACACACGATCGGGCCTGGGGGAGCGTGTGCGTGTATCTCAGAGGTGCGCAAGAAGTTCCACACGTGAATGGCCTGGGCGCGTGTATTCCAGGGGTGCGCGAGAAGTTCCACACGTGATCGTGCCTGGGGAGCGTGTGCTTGTATTTCAGAGGTGGGCGAGAAGTTTCACACGCGATCGGGCCTGGGGGAGCGTGTGCGTGTATTACAGAGGTGCGCGAGAAGTTCCACACGCGAATGGCCTGGGCGCGTGTATTCCAGGGGTGCGCGAGAAGTTCCACACGCGATTGGCCTGGGTGCGTGTATCTCAGGGGTGCGTGAGAAGTTCCACACGTGATTGGCCTGGGTGCGTGTATTTCAGGGGTGCGCGAGAAGTTCCACACGCGATTGGCCTGGGCGCGTGTATCTCAGGGGTGCGTGAGAAGTTCCACACGTGATTGGCCTGGGCGCGTGTATTTCCGAGGTGCACGAGAAGTTCCACACGCGATCGGGCCTGGGGGAGCGTGTGCGTGTATTACAGAGGTGTGCGAGAAGTTTCACACGCGATCGGGCCTGGGGGAGCGTGTGCGTGTATTACAGAGGTGCGCGAGAAGTTCCACACGCGAATGGCCTGGGCGCGTGTATTCCAGGGGTGCGCGAGAAGTTCCACACGCGATTGGCCTGGGTGCGTGTATCTCAGGGGTGCGTGAGAAGTTCCACGCGTGATTGGCCTGGGTGCGTGTATTTCAGGGGTGCGCGAGAAGTTCCACACGCGATTGGCCTGGGCGCGTGTATTTCAGAGGTGCGCGAGAAGTTCCACACGCGATTGGGCCTGGGGGAGCGTGTGCGTGTATTTCAGAGGTGCGCGTGAAGTTCCACACGCGATGGGCCTGGGCGCGTGTATTTCAGAGGTGCGCGAGAAGTTCCACACGCGATTGGGCCTGGGGGAGCGGGTGCGTGTATTTCAGAGGTGCGCGTGAAGTTCCACACGCGATTGGCCTAGGCGTGTGTATTTCAGAGGTGCGCGAGAAGATCCACACGCGATTGGCCTGGGCGCGTGTATTTCAGGGGTGCGCGAGAAGTTTCTCACACGCGATTGGCCTGGGCGCGTGTATTTCAGGGGCTCGCGGGTGTTTTCACACGCGATCGGGCCTGGGGGAGCGGGGTACGTGTATTTCAGGGGCTCGCGGGTGTTTTTACACGCAATCGGGCCTGGGGGAGCGGGGTACGTGTATTTCAGGGGCTCGTGGGTGGTTTTACATGCGATCGGGCCTGGGGGAGCGGGGTACGTGTATTTCAGGGGCTCGCGGGTGGTTTTACACGCGATCGGGCCTGGGGGAGCAGGGTACCACTCACCGTCTGCCTTTGCAGTGCAGGACCAGGGACAGGAGGCAGCACAGGCCGCCGTGGAGGTGCCTGTGTGCAATCCTGTCCCTGATCCTGTCCCTGCATCATCTTGCACCAGCAGGGATGCCTACGTCCAGACCCGTTTTCAGGCAGGGGATGAGCAAACGACAACTGGCCTTCCTCTGCCTGCGGACGTGGCTATCCGGGTCCGGGTTGAGCCTGTCCTGACTGGTGTGGCGTTGCGTCAACGGGCCACGTGAGGTGACCTGCAGTCTTTTCATGAGGAGACTGCACGTCATCTCGAATGGCTCGTTGACCACGTCAGCCTGCTGGGACAGGTCACCCAGGCCGGATTCCTCCGTTTGATGGGGCTTGCTACGACCCCCTCCTCAACTGAACCCCCTACGCGCCAGTCGTCCTCCGTGCCATCTTCCCACCCATCAGTCATTTTCTGGACATCTGACCCCTGTTATACTCTGGACTTGCTCTTGGATTGCCCTTCTGTTTTGCAACCTTCGGATTGCTTCAAGCCTTGCTACAGATCTTGCCTCACTCCACAAGGTACTGGGAAGGAGTGCCTATTACACCATTCCGGCTTGCCGTGGATTTCCCTGCGTAGGTTCTCTACCTACATTCCATCTCTATTAGGTAAGCTGGTGTCACTGCATTTTGTTTAACTCTTCCTATCAATTGCCCATTGCCATTATAGAGTATTTTCCTGATTATAACCTTTTGCCTTATAGCGATCAGGGGTCCTTCCGGCGTTCTCAATACCAGGCCGACGACAACACTCCTTCCTGTGGCCTCAAAGATTGCTCGGGCAGTGTTTATATTCTGCTCGAGCGGTACTTGGGGACGGAGGCATTTTATAACTGCACGACCATCAAGTCGGACCCATCAAGTCAGAACACTGTGTCTCCTTGTAGGCCCAGTATTGCACTGGCTGTGTCCCACATTAGGCCCAGTATTGCCCTAGCTGTGTCTCCCTGTAGGCCCAGTATTGCACTGGCTGTGTCCCACATTAGGCCCAGTATTGCACTGGCTGTGTCCCACATTAGGCCCAGTATTGCCCTAGATGTGCCTTCCTGTAGGCCCAGTAATGCACTGGCTGTGTCCCACAGTAGGCCCAATATTGCCCTAGCTGTATCGTCCCTGTAGGCCCAGTATTGTACTGGCTGTGTCCCATATTAGGCCCAGTATTGCACTGGATGGGTCCCACATTAGGCCCAGTATTGCCCTAGCTGTGCCTTCCTGTAGGCACAGTATTGCACTGGCTGTGTCCCGCATTAGGCCTAGTATTGCCCTAGCTGTGTCTCCCTGTAGGCCCAGTATTGCACTGGCTGTGTCCCACATTAGGGCCAGTATTGACCTAGCTGTGTCTCCTTGTAGGCCCAGTATTGCACTGGCTGTGTCCCACATTAGGCCCAGTATTGCCCTAGCTGTGTCTCCCTGTAGGCCCAGTATTGCACTGGCTGTGTCCCACATTAGGCCCAGTATTGCACTGGCTGTGTCCCACATTAGGGCCAGTATTGCCCTAGATGAACAAGTTACTTCTAACCTTGTAACGTTCTTTCGACGGGATGTTCCTCCGACGTATTCCTCATCTTAGATATCTCCTTCCAGCTCTGCTGGCCTCGGAAAAATTTTTCTCTAGAGGGCGCTGCGCGTCGACGTCCTCCGAGTCGATGTCCCTCGACAGCCGCCGTATCGACGTCGACGTCATCCTGCCTATAAAGGCCGCGCGCAGCGTCCGTTGCTCAGTTCCGTTTTGTAGCCCACAATAATACTTTCTGGACTAACTAATCACCCTGAAGGAGCGTAAGCTGCAACAACAAGGGAAGTAGAACTGCGGGGATGGATGGGAGGGTCGATGAGGAATACGTCGGAGGAACATCCCGTCGAAAGAACGTTACAAGGTAAGAAGTAACTTGTTCTTCGAAGGGATTGTGTCCTCCGACGTATTCCTCATCTTAGATAGGCTCCCATAGCAGTATTCTACTATCGAAGGAGGGAGTACTGACTTCACGCTGTCTTCTATTGATGAATAGAATGCAGTACAGCCCTTCCAAACCTAGTCTCTTGACTGGAGGAGGAATCCAAATTGTAAAAACGTGTAAAGGTATGGACAGACGACCATGTAGCGGCCGCACATTTGTCTTTAACCGGCACCCCTCTTTTGAGGGCCGATGAAGCTGCAATACCTCTGGTCGAATGAGCCCTAAGGTTTTGAGGGGGCTCTTTCCCTGCCAGTTTATAACATTCCAGAATGGCTAGAATGATCCATCTGGAAATGGTCTGCTTAGTTATTGGTAACCCCAGCTTGTGACCTGCGTAACCTACAAACAGCTGGTCTGCCTGTCTTATCCTGGCTAGTCTACTGATGTAAAAACTTAAAGCCCTCCTAGGGTCTAGCCTGTGTAACCTCTCTTCCTCTTTCCCCGGGTGAGGAGGAGGATAGAAAGATGGTAGGGTAATCTTCTGAGTGATATGGAATTCAGAAACCACCTTTGGGAGGAAATTAGGCTTCACTTGCAGGACAACTTTGTCTTTGTGAAATATTGTGTGAGGGGGTTTACAAGAAAGAGCTTGTAATTCGCTCACCCTTCTAGCAGATGTAAGTGCTATTAATAAAACAGTTTTAAGGGTAAGGAATCTTAACGAACAAGAATGGAGAGGTTCGAAAGGTGTACCCATCAGGAAAGTTAGTACTAAGTTTAAATCCCATAGGGGAATTTGGAATGGTCTTGGGGGATAAACATTGGTTAACCCCTTTAGAAACTGTATTACCAAGGGTAATTTGAAATAGGATGGTTCTTCCGCAGTACGCTTAAAGATGGATAGCGCTGCGAGATAGCCCTTAATGGTGCCAACTTGAAGGCTTGAATTTGCCAAATGTAGTAGGAAGGACAAAACCATTGGTGTACCACATGAAAAAGGGTCGATATTCTGTTCTCTACACCAGCTGCAAAATCTGTTCCAACGGCAGCGTTATAAAGACTTTGTTGCTGGCCACCTTGTCGAAAGCAACACCTCCATAACATCATCAGGGAGGTCCCAATCCTTGTACCTCAGCCTTTCAGAAGCCAAGCGTGAAGGTTGAGGGTTTAGATGTCTGGATGGAGAACCTGACCTCCCTTCTGTGAGAGTAGGTTCTCTCTGAGTGGAAGTCGAATTGGAGGGCAGATGGACAAGTCTAGAAGGTCCGGGTACCACGTTCTCCTGGCCCAATCCGGGGCAATTAGGATCATGGTTCTCCGGAATCTTCTCAACCTCCTGATCATTTGAGGAATGACAGGGACGGGTGGGAACGCGTACAGAAGCGGAAACTCCCAGTCCACTATGAACGCGTCTCCCAGAGCTCCTCTCGGGGGAAATTCCCTTGAGCAGAACAGGTCGCATTTCCTGTTTAGGCTGGTGGCGAACAGATCTACCTGAGGGGTTCCCCAAAGGGTGAAGATCTCTTGAAGGACTTCCTGAGCTAGCTCCCACTCGTGGGAGACTGTGTTCTGCCTGCTCAGAGCGTCCGCTGTCAAGTTCTTCTCTCCGGCTAGGTGAACTGCCGATAGAGAGATTCCTTCTTGGATTGCCCAAAACCAGAGCTGCATCGCCTCTCTGCACAGGGGTAGTGATCCTACGCCTCCTCTTTTGTTGAGGTAATGCATGGCCACCGTGTTGTCCGTCATTATCAGGACGTTCTTCCCTTGTACAGCTGGCAGGAACGCCTTCAGCGCAAGCCTGATGGCTCTCAGCTCTAACAGGTTGATATGTAGTCTGGACTCCGATGGAGAACAACGACCGCTGATGGTCAAGTCGTTGGCGTGGGCTCCCCACCCTGTGAGTGAGGCATCCGTGACTACTGTTATCTCCGGCCAGGGTTGCCAAAACTGTTCTCCTTTCAGAATGTTCTCCTGACAGGCCCACCACTGAAGGTCTCGAGCCACCCTGCCGGGAACCTGAAGAAGATCTGTCATTCTCCCTGAGAATTGTGACCACTGAGTCCTCAGTGCCCACTGGAGGGATCTCATTCTCAGGCGAGCCTCTGGCACTAGGAAAATGCAGGATGCCATGAGGCCTAGCAACCTCAAAAAGTCGAAGGCTGGGAGACGTTGGGCATGTTGGAACTTGGTAACCATCTGTAGAATATCTTGAGCCCTCACCTCTGGTGGCGAGGCTTTTCCCAGGGAAGTGTCCAGGATCGCTCCTATGAACTGGAGTCTCTGCGATGGTATCATTTGTGACTTCTTTAAATTGAGGGAGAAGCCCAGTCTGTGAAGGAAGTGGCACACGTGATTTAGCTGGATCTGAGCTTGTTCCGGAGAAACAGCCCTGATCAACCAATCGTCCAGGTAGGGGTAGACGTGAATCCCTTCCCTCCTTAGACTTGCAGCCACTACCGACATTAACTTGGTGAAGACCCTCGGGGCGGAGGTCAGCCCAAATGGCAGCACTCGAAATTGATAGTGAGAGTTGCCAATTGCGAACCTCAGGTATTTCCTGTGTTTGAGATGGATAGGCACATGGAAATAAGCGTCCTGAAGGTCCAGAGATACCAATCCAGTTCCAGTCCTGGAACTGAAGGGCCTGGAGGATCTGAGAAAGAGTGACCATCTTGAATTTGTCTTTTCTGAGGAATTTGTTCAATTCTCGCAAGTCCAAGATGGGTCTCAGTCCTCCGTTTTTCTTTGGAATGAGAAAGTAAGGGGAGTACCAGCCCTTGTTCCTCTCCGCTACAGGTACCGGTTCTATGGCACCTTTCTCTAGCAGGTCCCAAATTTCCTGCAAGAGGAGCGGATCTGGAGCTTTCTGAGAGCTGATCCCCGGTGGATGACTCTGAGGTATACGTAGGAAAGGCAGGCAGTAACCTTGGGCAACTGTTTCCAATGCCCAAGCATCAGACGTAATAGCCTGCCATACCGCCAGATGTTGAGTCAACCTGCCTCCTACAGGTGTCCTGTGAGGGAAGTCCTCAGAGTGGTTTTGGGGCGGCTGATGCAGATGCCGATGGTAAAGAGGTACCTGCTGTTTCTGCAGCTTTTTAATATCTACCCCGTCCACCTCGGGTAGTTCTTCTTTGTCCCCTTTGAGCCGGTCATCCTCTACCTCTTCCGAATGCGGAGTAGAAGCGAAAGGACTTGCCCCTCGCAGAGGTTCCTGTGGGACGAAAAGGAGTCTGACGGATTGCAGCTCCTAGGGATTTTGCTGCTGCTTTTGAAGTTTGCAGTTTCTCTAAACTGTCATCCGCCTTTTTCCCGAACAAAGAAGAGCCATCGAATGGCATGTTCAAGATCCTGGCTTGCACATCTGGGGCAAAACCAGACTTTCTCAACCAAGCGAATCTCCTGGTTGATGTACTTGCCGCCATTGCTCTGCTGATACTGTCAGCCGAATCAATGCCCGTCTGGAGGGATTCGCACATAGCGTCTTTACCGTCCTGTATAATATTCAGGAACGCATCCCTTTCTTCTCCCTCCGGGATGCAGTCAGCCGCTGTAGAAGCACACTCCCAAAGTGTATGGCTGAACCTAGCAAGGGTGCAAGTAGCATTAACAGATTTTAACGCCATGCTACATGCTGAAAAGACTTTCTTTGCCATAGCATCATATTTTTTATCGTCCCTGTCCTGTGGGACGGTAGGATAAGCCGTCTTAACATCGGTAGAGGATGCTGCCTGTACCACCAGACTTTCTGGGGATGGGTGTTTAGACAAAAACTCTGGGTCTGTAGAAGATACCCTGTACTTTGTAGACAGTTTTTTATTTACTGCTGGTACTACATCTGGGGTTTCCCAGTTTGTCATGATCTTTCTCTGAAGAGCTTTATGAAAAGGCACCACAGGATCCTCCTGTGGGCCTTTGTCAAGAATATCCGTGAGGTCATCTTGTTGGAAAGATTGTGAAGGTGCAGACCACCCCATGAACTCTGTGATCCTGGCCATTAAGGCTCTATAGGGGGTTTCAGCATGCTCCCCCGGGTCTTGCTTAGCAAACTCCACCTCAGGGGAAGTGTCTAACCCACTTGCCTCATGTAAGGAATCATGAAGATCCTTTAACCTGCGCTCTTCAGAGGAAAATTCCTCTCTAATTGGGGTTACAGGTCCCTGCAACTCAAATGTGTCTTCCTGTTCAGACAATTCCCCCTCTTCCAAAATTGAGGACATAGTTCTCAATTGTTCTGAACTCATAAAGGGAGTAAATCCCATTTCCAAGGCAGAGGGTGCCGAACTTGTCATTATCGGCCTCGAAAACGTCGATGTCGTCGACGCCGACGTCGAAGGCTTCGAGCGTGGCGTCGAAAACAAAGGCGGAGGCCTCGAAGACCTCGACAGAATTGGAATTCTACTCGACAATCTCGAAGCCATCGACGTCGAGGACCTGGGGATAGTCACTGGGTGTGTCGTAACCGTGACTTTTCTTGGCGTCGACGCCGGTGTCGAAGCTGGCGTCGAGTCGACAGACCCGTGTGTCGAAGGTCCCTTCGACAACGGGGTCGAAGACATCGACCTCGACGTCGACGGAACCCTCGTCGACGGCGTCGACGGAACCTTCGAGGAAGGTTTGGAGGTCATAGTCCTACTCGAGGGTTCGAGACGCGCTCGAGAGGTTTCCTTCACCGGGTACTGCGACTCGCGGCGTTTTTGACCTTCGGTTCTTTCGACCAGAGCATCGCTCTCGGCAGTCTTCGAGGGGGTCGAGGCCGCTTTCTCGAAGACGCTCATCATATTTTTGCGGAATTCCTCCCATTCAGCCCGGGAACTATGTTTCGTGGGACAAGGGATTCTTTTTGGCGAAACAGAGGAAGAGGAAGACAGAGAAGGGGATCTTCGATCTCGAGGAGTGATGAGACCCACTCCGAGACCTGGAGCGCGAATGGTGACGAGGAGACGAATGTCTCGACTTCGTCGACGAAGAAGAAGCTTTAAAAGTCTTACCTTTCTCCAGCTTCCCCCTACGCTCCTTCAGGGCCTTAGCTGTCATGGACATACAGTCCTCGCATTCCGAACAATGGTGTTCAGCTCCCAAACACCACAGACAAACTCTGTGAGGGTCAGTCAACGACATCTTTTTCCCACAATCTCGACATTTCTTGAAGCCGGATCGAGGAGTTGTCGGTTCCGACGAGGAAGCCATCGAGTACGGATCGAATGACTCGAGGTAAATAGGATTAATCTGACTAAGAACTGAGCAACGGTATTCCGAGGCACTGAGTAAGCACGGAAAAACGGAACTGAGCAACGGACGCTGCGCGCGGACTTTATAGGCAGGATGACGTCGACGTCGATACGGCGGCTGTCGAGGGACATCGACTCGGAGGACGTCGACGCGCAGCGCCCTCTAGAGAAAAAAATTTCCGAGGCCAGCAGAGCTGGAAGGAGATATATAAGATGAGGAATATGTCGGAGGACACAATCCCTTCGAAGTGCCTTCCTGTAGGCCCAGTAATGCACTGGCTGTGTCCCGCAGTAGGCCCAGTATTGCCCTAGCTGTGCCTTCCTGTAGGCGCAGTATTGCACTGGCTGTGTCCCACATTAGGGCCAGTATTGACCTAGCTGTGTCTCCTTGTAGGCCCAGTATTGCACTAGCTGTGTCCCACATTAGGCCCAGTATTGCCCTAGCTGTGTCTTCCTGTAGGCCCAGTATTGCACTGGCTTTGTCCCACATTAGGGCCAGTATTGGCCTAGCTGTGTCTTCCTGTAGGCCCAGTATTGCACTGGCTGTGTCCCACATTAGGCCCAGTATTGCCCTAGCTGTGCCTTCCTGTAGGCGCAGTATTGCACTGGCTGTGTCCCACATTAGGGCCAGTATTGACCTAGCTGTGTCTCCTTGTAGGCCCAGTATTGCACTAGCTGTGTCCCACATTAGGCCCAGTATTGCCCTAGCTGTGTCTTCCTGTAGGCCCAGTATTGCACTGGCTGTGTCCCACATTAGGGCCAGTATTGGCCTAGCTGTGTCTTCCTGTAGGCCCAGTATTGCACTGGCTGTGTCCCACATTAGGCCCAGTATTGCCCTAGCTGTGTCTCCCTGTAGGCCCAGTATTGCACTGGCTTTGTCCCACATTAGGCCCAGTATTGCACTGGCTGTGTCCCACATTAGGGCCAGTATTGCCCTAGATGTGCCTTCCTGTAGGCCCAGTAATGCACTGGCTGTGTCCCGCAGTAGGCCCAGTATTGCCCTAGCTGTGTCTCCCTGTAGGCCCAGTATTGCACTGGCTGTGTCCCACATTAGGGCCAGTATTGCCCTAGCTGCATCTCCCAGTAGCCCTTGTATTTACCTAGCTGTGTCTCCCAATAATCCCAATATTTCCCTATCTGTGCTGCTCAGTAATTAATGGATAGCCCTAGCAGTGTCTCCCACTAGGCGCAGTACTGCCCTAGCTGTGTCCCACAGTAGGCCCAGTGTTGTCCTAGCTATGTTTTTAGGTGGCACAGTACTGCACTGGTGGTGCCCCTCAGTGGGCCCAGTATTGCCCTGGCTGTGTCTCCCAGTAATCATTGCATTACCATATGTGTTTCTCCCTGTATGCACAGAATTGCTGCAGCTTTGTCGCCCAGTATTTCCCTAGCCATACCTCTAAATAGTCCCTGTATTGTCCTAGCTGTGGCTCCCTTAGGCCCAGTATTGCCCTAGTATTGTCTCCCAGTAGGCCCTGTACTACCCTAGCTGTGTCTTCTAGTACTCCGTGTATTGCCCTAGCTGTGTCTCCCAGTAGTCCTTATATTGCCCTAGCTGTGTCTCCCAGTAGTCCTTATATTGCCCTAGCTGTGTCTCCCAATAAGCCCAGTATTGCCCTAGATGTGTCCCACAGTGGGCCCAGTATTGCACTGGTTGTATCTTCCAGTAGTGGATGTATTTCGTTGCCCTATCTGTACCTCCCAGTAGACCATGTATTGCCCTAGCTGTGTCTCCCACTAGGTGCAATATTACCCTGGCTGTGTCTCCCACCAAGCGCAGTATTGCCCTGGCTGTCTCTCCCAGTGGGCTTAGTATTCCCTAGCTGTGCCGCGCAATAATCTATGTATTGCCCTAGCTGTGTCTTCCAGTACTTTGTTTATTGCCCTAGCTGTGTCTCCCACTAGGTGCAATATTACCCTGGCTGTGTCTCCCACCAAGCGCAGTATTGCCCTGGCTGTCTCTCCCAGTGGGCTCAGTATTCCCTAGCTGTGCCGCGCAATAATCTATGTATTGCCCTAGCTGTGTCTTCCAGTACTCTGTTTATTGCCCTAGCTGTGTCTCCCACTAGGTGCAATATTACCCTGGCTGTGTCTCCCACCAAGCGCAGTATTGCCCTGGCTGTCTCTCCCAGTGGGCTCAGTATTGCCCTAGCTGTGCCGCGCAATAATCTATGTATTGCCCTAGCTGTGTCTTCCAGTACTCAGTGTATTGCCCTAGCTGTGTCTCCCACTAGGTGCAATATTACCCTGGCTGTGTCTCCCACCAAGCGCAGTATTGCCCTGGCTGTCTCTCCCAGTGGGCTCAGTATTGCCCTAGCTGTGCCGCGCAATAATCTATGTATTGCCCTAGCTGTGTCTTCCAGTACTCAGTGTATTGCCCTAGCTGTGTCTCCCACTAGGTGCAATATTACCCTTGCTGTGTCTCCCACCAAGCGCAGTATTGCCCTGGCTGTCTCTCCCAGTGGGCTCAGTATTGCCCTAGCTGTGCCGCGCAATAAGCTATGTATTGCCCTAGCTGTGTCTTCCAGTACTCTGTTTATTGCCCTAGCTGTGTCTCCCACTAGGTGCAATATTACCCTGGCTGTGTCTCCCACCAAGCACAGTATTGCCCTGGCTGTCTCTCCCAGTGGGCTCAGTATTGCCCTAGCTGTGCCGCGCAATAATCTATGTATTGCCCTAGCTGTGTCTTCCAATACTCAGTGTATTGCCCTAGCTGTGTCTTCCAGTACTCAGTGTATTGCCCTAGCTGTGTCTTCCAGTACTCAGTGTATTGCCCTAGCTGTGCCGCCCAATCTATGTATTGACCGAGATGTGCCTCCCAGTAGGCCCAGTACTGCCCTGTGCGTGTCTCCCATGATGTGTGCAACACAAGGCCCATGTAAAATCACATACATTAGAAAGACGATAGAATGTCTGGATTGCGCCATGTACCATGAAGGGTTTCAAGGAAGGGAGGTGGCAGTGACTGGATTTGTTAGCATTTATTTGGGGTATTTCTCGAGAGCAAACCTAGCTTCAGAAGGCAATGGAGCGCAGCGCATCAGTAGGGAGTCTAGACACACTTTAGATGGTGGGAGAGGCGGGGGCACGGCATACCATTCATGTAGCCGGGGCTAATGATCATTTACAGATAGTGAGCAACAGGGGCGTTGCTAAGGAGGGGTGTGTGTGTGTGTGTGTGTGTGTGTGCGGGGGGGGTCGTGCTACATGTTTATGATGTATGTACGTTAGGGCGTGTATTGTAGTATATAATGCGTGTGTGTGAATAGTCTATGGGTGCAAGAGTGGATGGTTTGATAAATGAGTGAGTGAATGTTGTGTGAATGAGTGTGTATGTGAATGCCCTGCGCAGGCCACAGAGGAGCCGAGTTTGGGCTAGGGTGTCATAATAGCATGGGACTGTTATGCTGTCGCTAGACTGGCATTTTGGGGTAGCCAGTCTAGCCCTTTCTACTGTTGCATGATTCTGGGCATCCATGATAAATCAAGCATAGTATGTGTTATTACTTGGCTGGACTGGCATTTTGAGGTAGCCAGTCTAGCCCCTTTTTACTGTGACATGACTTTTTTTCTGGGCATCCATGATAAATCAAGCATGGTATGAGTTATTACTTGGCTAGACTGGCATCTTAATTCAGCCAGTCCAGCTGTTTTTTTTATTTATTGTGGCATGGTCTTTTCACTGGCCTACTATGCGCATGCCGGCGGGGGGTGCGCCCAGAAATCTCACACTGGGTGCTGGGAGAGGCGGGGCCGCCGGCACTTGGGGTGGTCCTCGTCATAGGCGACATAGGGCTGGGTGGCTTGGGGGGGGGGGGTGCTGTGTGATGAGGCCACGTTCTTGGACAGTGCCCGAGCAAGATCAGCTGGGCACTCTCCGCTGCGCAGTGCGGCAGTGCTCCCCAGATTCCTCTGGATTTAGTGCCGAGGCGACGGCAACAGCAACACACTGCTTGAGACCCCGGCCTCATAAGGAGGTATAGGCGAGGGCCCCAGAACACGCGGGCTGCACAGGCCGGCGCCACACGGTCACGTCACAGCCCTGCCTCATCTTTCACATCACAGCCTGGAATGCCACCCGAGTCCTGAACCTAAGCACGAGGGACTTTTCTGACCAAACTCAATGGCACCCATCGTGCGGAACCCGGAAGGAAGAGAGGCTGGAATGCAACACACTCTGCGTGGGCGGGGCCACCACGAACCCTCTGGATCTGCAGGGTCATTAGCGCACAGCTCAAGAGTCATCGATTTAGTGATGTTGAAAGAGTGCACGCCAGAGCCGGGCGGGCCTCCTGGGATAGTCCATCCTGTGAACGGAAAGTTAAACCGGAAGCGTGGCAGGTGCGTTAACCCACTGAGCTATCCGGCCATTCCAGGAGCAGGATATGAGCCTTAGCACTGCACACAGCTAAATCGTCCATATTTGTCAGTATGTATAGTGGCGGAATTCAAGTGCCCCCAAGAGCAGACCCACCCCAGCCCAAACTTGGCCAAGTAATGTATACTATAAACCATAAATGATGAACATATGGCCGTCTTTTCATAGTAACTCAGTAGTGATCTCAGAGGTGGGTGCATTCAGTATAATGGAATGAACGTGAAGTCTCTGCGTTGTACACTGGACACCATTTCACTACTCTGCCCAGCCGAATATGACATACATTCTTATGTCTTTCGATGCACCTACCCAGAGGCCCTTCCCTGCGCTGCACGAGGCCCACCATCCCTGCTCTTCACTCAAGATTAATCGCTGCTTCACTAGAGAGCCCCCAGCTCGGCTCCTCACCTGACCCCCATCCTGTCTCCTTGTCGGAGGGTCATCTGTGCTCCACATCCAATGCCCATCTTGCTCCTCAATAAAGTCCCATCCTTTACCCTCCCCAGCGACATATCCCTGCTCTCCTCACCAAAGGCCCATCCCAGCTCTTCACGAGGCCCATCCTTGCTCCTCACCCAAGGCCAGTATCTGCTCCTTGCCTGAGGCACATCCTTGCTACATGGCTGTCCTCACCTCATCCTGAGGACCAACAACACCCCTCACCTTAGACCAGTCCGCAATCCTCACCTTAGGCCCATTGATGCTCGACTTTAACCGAGGCGCATCTCTGCTCTTCCACCAGGTCTATTCAGGCCTCGCAGAAGACCCATCCTGGCTCATCGGAGGGTCCTTCATCTTCTCACCAGACATACGCTCCACGGGCCATCCCAGACAGCCATCACCGGTGTCAGAACTCTGTGACATGATGATTTATCTAAACCTTTCCATAGAAATGAATTTCACTACTTTGATATTTTGTATAATCACAAGTGAGAACGTGTCCCCTTACCCCATGGTATTATGCAGAATAAGGTACCCTGTAATGTACATTACGAAGATATTAGAAGTCTTGGGAAGTTCAGTGTCTCCTTGTATGATACAGCCGAGGGTCCTTTACCCTATACATTTTTCCTAAATATCGACAGGATTCCTCCTTCTAACCAGACTATCATTAGAGGCTTGTGCAATCCAAAAATGCCCCACGTTTCTCCATGTCAGAGGATGTCAGCCATTGCTCTGCCATAATGATGAAGGAATGGCACACGGTCCACAAACCAGAAGACCAACTATCCACAAACCGGTGGACCCCGATATCCGAAGTCAAGGCTAGTTAGTCAACCACCACCGTTATGGCAGCCTCAAAACGGGAAAGGGGCCTTTTCGCAGCATTCGAACACTGCTCAACCCCCACATCAGACAAAGAGGTACCAGACTACTGAGACCATTTTGAGGCTGACAAGTTCTTCATCAACAAGAACGAGCCAATCTGGCTTCACATCGAGGGCCCCAAATTCCCTGACGCCCCTGTCCACCCTGGACCGACTTCTCGCCACTCTCACATCCTTAAAACTGACAACGACATCCTCCTGGTCACCATTCTTTAAATATATACCGGTCCTGCCCCCATGACTTCTTGGAATAGTCAATGCCTCTCTCAGCAAGAGCACATTCCCACATGTGCCAAAAACAGGGCGTTTACACACAGCCCTGAAAACGCACCCTCGACCTGGGAGACCCAGCAAAGTACCAGCTCATCACGACCCTCCCGTGTATCGGCAAGTTCATTAAGAAGGTAGTTACCAATCAACTACTTACAAACATTCAGCAACTCCATCTGCTCCGGGATAACTAATCCAGGTTCCGCCCCAAATGGAGCATTGAAACATCCACCATCAACAACCTTTGACGCCCCGGGTGGTTTGGACTTCAACTCCCATCAGCATGAACCAGCATAGGGAGCTGTTCTGGGAATAGTACTGCAAAACGTACAGAGAGCCAGGGGTTGCAGGAACCTGATCTAGGTGATCGACGATGCCCTTCACATTATCGCTAAAGAAGACTCATGCCTGCTAGTCCTCCTGGACCTCTCATCACACACTTCTCACCCTCCTTGCACACAGGGTGGCCTTCTCTGGCACCATCCTGAAATGGTTCCCAGCCTACTTGATGTTGACAGAAACAAGGCTGTCCAGTTGGGCTCCCTCGGGTCAGACTGGCACCCCGTCACCTGTGTTGACCCTCAGGGTTCAATTCTCCCCCTGGTCATCTTTAACCTCTGTCTGGAATCCACGATGACCCACACATCATGCTACACCAGCGCACAGAGGATGATACACAGTTGTACCTTAAGCTTGAGGGCCTACAAGATATTCCTCTCCTTTGCTCGTGCCTTGCAACCAATTAAACGTGGATGACAAGTGCTTACTTAACGTTTAACCCCATCAAGACTGAATTCATGCTCATGTGCCACCCCTCCAAGAAGGAAGCTACTCTGCTGAGCAAAATGTGCTTAGACAGGTTCAACCCTCAACTTACCCACTCCGAAAAATCCCATGGCTTCATTGTGGATAGCAACTTATCCTTCCAACAGCACATTGTGAAAAAGGCTCCAATGGCTTGGTATCAGACGTCTACTGCGCATGATCACGCCCTTACTGCAGCCCCACAACTTCTGAACAGTGCGCAGCCCTAATGATCGCTTCTAATGACCGGGTCCCGACTTCTGAACAGTGGCGCAGCCCCAATGATCGCTTCTAATGACCGGGTCCCGACTTCTGAACGGTTGGCACAGCCCCAATGATCGCTTCTAATGACCGGGTCCAGACTTCTGAACGGTTGGCACAGCCCCAATGATCGCTTCTAATGACCGGGTCCCGACTTCTGAACGGTTGGCACAGCCCCAATGATCGCTTCTAATGACCGGGTCCCGACTTCTGAACGGTAGCGCAGCCCCAATGATCGCTTCTAATGACCGGGTCCCAACTTCTGAACGGTAGCGCAGCCCTAATGATCGTTTCTAATGACCGGGTCCTGACTTCTGAACGGTAGCGCAGCCCTAGTGGTTGCTTCTATTAATTGGGTAATGCCCTCTTCACAGGGCTCCGCCTACTCACCATGGTGTCCTGTGACCGATTTCCGTATGGCCACGGTTTGAAAGCCTGCCGTTTTTCATTTGTATTAAATAAATTAAAACGATGCATGTAATTCTGTTTCTGAAAGGGGAGTCTGCTAACCAGAAACCCCCTTTTTTATAAAGCTCACCATTAAAAGCATATTGCATACATGTGCCCTGCTGCACCAGTCGCCTGAACTTCTGCCAAACCTGCTCTTCAGGAGTACGGGACAGGTTCAAAGGTCACATGTGCATTCCTGACAACTGCTATGATCCAAAGTCACTGTACACCCCTTTCCATGTATAGTGCTGTGATCATTCTTATTAATGTTTGCTTGGGGATTTGCTACATGTTTGCTTCCAATGGTTTGCTCTATGACGTTGCAGTTGCTTGTTGTTCCCAAGCTAGGTTGCTACTTTAAAAATATATAACATATAAATATAAGGACTATTAAACAATAATGACCCCTCTGTCACAAGAGTGGGCTTCAGTGTACACAGAACCCCTTGATTACGGTTATGTTATGCTATGTTAAATTTGCATAGCACCTAACTGCCATTGTTATGGGGCCTCATTACAGGTCCGGCGGTAACCGTACCGGTGCCACCGGCAGGTTGCCGCTGGACCCGTAAATATTTACAGGCGCCTCACTCCCCGGTGCCACCGGGAGATTACAACCCTGGTGGCCTAGAAAGTCAGGAGCAGGAAAATGTTCCCCATTCCCATAGGGTGCAATAGCACTCTATGTGAATGGGGACAAGGAAGCACTGGCACCGTTGTTAACAGTGCTCCTGTGACGATCTGGCTACCGTGGCCGCTGTGCCCGGCAGGGTCAGACCTGTCGGGCAAGGCGGCTCCGGCAGGCAGACCTGTAGTGTGCTGGTCCGGAAACAACAGTGCCGGTAAGTTTACTGGCACCCTAGTTTCGGGACCGACAGGGTCAGAATGAGGCCCATGGTCTTGAGCTGTCTGGGAATTCGGTACACCATAGTCTGAAAGATTCATTAAAGGAGAGTAGGTGCTTTGGCAAAGATGACTGGTACCATAACACGATTTTTTAGCAGTTATGGGTTTCATGCTGAGTAGTACTGCGAATAAGTAATTGGCGGGTCGAGGGGCTCTGCTGCCAGCTAATATTGTGATGCTGCGCAGAAAGGGGAGGGGACTATGCTTAAGCAACTAGACACAAGGACGGGAAGCTGTATTTTTGTACCAATAAGGGCCAAAAGAATAGCTTCCCCTTGAATTGCTCTGCTCCCGATTCCCTGACGTTGAGTGAACTATAGTATCCGGGCCTTGTGTCAAGTTTCTTTAGGTGGCAACCAGGGTGGACCGGATTGCCAACGTCCCTGGAGTTCCCCTTTGGTAAATTAGGCTATCCTTAAGCACCTTACGGCAGCATAGTGCCCAGCTGTCAGTGCTATACCTTCACAGCACTGTAGCTATGTCTGAGAGTGCACAGCTCAAGGTTCTTGAACAGTGCTGCATGTCGCCACGTGAAATTATGATACGCGTGTTGCTAGTATACCGCTTTGTGTCACAGTAAGGCCACTCACAGCACTGAGAGTGAGAAGCAAAAAAGGAGGCTTGGAGGCATGCAGTCCAACAATGTAAACACTATAGGGCCGATTCACAAGAGCGTGTTCCTATGGGATTGCGCCATTATAAAACACTTCTGTGAATCAGGTCCTGTGCGGGGCACCAAAAGATGTGCCCTGGAGGCAAGGATAAGCTGGAGACCCTCAGACCACCGGCATGTAAGGGCAGCCTTCAGTGTGTATGTTCTCCGGGCCGTAGGCTGTGGCACGAGCAGTCATAGGCCCCGTATAAGGCATTGTGGGCACTGGGGCCCCCGTAGGTTTTGGCTGGGCACTGAAGCATTACAAGGCGAGACTGTCAGGAAATGCGGGGTTAGCCCCGCTACGGCATGCAGGTCACACAGTGAGGCCAGCCGTCGGGTGCATTATCCCACCGAGCTATTGCACTGGATTGACCTATGTTTCTGCACAGGCAGCACGCACCCGCGCATGGCGGCTACCGTCCCTGCGCCCAGCACCCAGGCTGCTGCGCAATGCGACATCTCGGTGGGAGGGGGCGGGGGAGCCCCTCCCTGGCGGTCAGATCGGTCTTGGGGGTCGATGGGATAATTACAGGGCGTCCTGCATGCAGGGGATGCTGTTGACTGTTGACGCCGGTTGCTGGCGCACGGCTTGTTTGGGGTTTCCATGGCCCTGGGGGAGCCGCCATTTCTCCCTCCTTTCTTTGTTCCCTCCCAGCTTTGTTCCCTCCCCCCCTCCCGACCCATCCCTGCCCATTCTCCTGTTGGAAGCCCCGCGTCTCCATGCCAACAGCAGCGGGCGGGACCCAGTTTCCAGAGACAGACCCCCGTTTCCAACAACACGGACAGGTGACCGCGCAGCGCGCTATAAAAGGGGCAGCGGCCAGGCAGACCCTCAGAGCGTCGCCAGCCATCGCCGAGCCATTACCGTCGGACAGAAGGCTTCACAGGACGAGCAGACAGGATGGTGAGTACCCGGCTGCACCCCCCACCCATGCCAATCCCTTAATAATCCAGATCTTTCTGCCCTCCCTATGCCCAGGCCCCTTCCCCCCCCTCGTCTGCACCGAGGCCACTCTCACCCCTCCCTGCACCGAACCCATCCCCTGGTACTCCCTCCAGCGCCGTCACACCGCTCTGTACCAATCCCATCATCGGGCAGGATAGGCAGTGCGCACCCTGCCGCTCCCCCCCCTCAGTACTGATCCTATACCGCGGACCACTACCTCGCCCTCTATTGCCGCCCGTCTGTGCCTACGTCGCCCACTTCATTTCCAGCCTCCGACACCCAGGCCGAGCAGACAAGATGGTGAGTGCGCAGTGCGTGCCCAGCCGCCCTCAGCATCCCTCCCTCCCCCACACCGAGCCACCGGCCGTGTGGCAAGCCCACCCGAAGCCCCTCACCGGGACTGCCCGATCCATCACCCCCTGCAGCCACCCACCGCCCCTCCTCGCTCTCCGACTCTCGCCCATCGGTGCTGCGGAGCGACCCTGCACTGCCACCACACCACCTCCGCCCGCTTCCCCGTCCGTCACCCCTGCCAGCCCCCTCCCCCATCAGCCCAGCCACCGGCCCGTGTGGCAAGCCCGCCGAAGCCCCTCACCAGGACTGCCCGATCCATGCGTTGCCAGTCACCCCTGCCAGCCCCTCCCCCATTAGCCGAGCTATGTCCCCGCGCTCGCCGCATCCACCATGTTTTCTTATGCACATCACGGCGCCGCTGCCAGCATCGGAGCGCGCGGGTGGGCTTCAGTGATGGGCGCCGCGGGGAGGAGGGCTGGCCAGTGCTACCACCCAGAGTATGTTGGTGTAGCTACGCTTTCGCTGCAGCTGCGCAGCCTGAACATGTATGCGGGGGGGGGGCAGTGATCCTTTGTTCTGTCGCCAAGCTCCTACCGCAGCACGCCCTGTGGGGGCAGGTAGTGATCCGAATGGTATTATACCCATCTATAGCTGCACAGCCTGCGCCCTCTCGCCCAGGCCAGGCTTCAGTGCTGGGGCACGGCAGCAGTGGGCAGGGCAAAGGCCCAGGTGTATGGTGGGGTGGCTGGGCAGGTACCACCGACAGATGACTTTACTCTGCCCAAGCTTCCACTGACCACTGTAGCCGCACAGCCTGGGCACTCTCTCGCCCTGGCCAAGCTTCATGGCTAGGGCACGGCAGCAGTGGGCAGGGCAAAGGCCCCAGTGAATGGTGGAGGTGGCTGGGCAGGTACCACTGAGCCATGGCTTTTCTCTACCCAAGCTTCCCCTGCAGCTGAGCAGGTTGCCCCCACTCACGCCCCACCGAAGCATTAGTGCTGGCAGGCCATCGGGTATCGTGGGGGGGGGGGGGCAGGTGCCACCGAGCGATGGCTTTACTCTGCCCAGGCTTCCACTGTAGCCACACAGCCTCTCTCGCCCTGGCCGTGCTCCAATGCTGGGTACCGCACCCGTGGGCAGGGTGGGCGTGTAACCCCCAATGGATCACGGGGTGGTTGGGGGTCTTTCTCTGATGTAGGTAAGAGCTGCGGCAAACCCTCCCCCATCCCCTCCTCTGTTCCTCGCAAATGGGGCGATGGCTGCGGGGGGGCGGGGGAGGGGTAGATTATTCACAGAGAACGCAGCCTGCTGCTGATCCTTGAAAGAAAATGCTAATGGCATCCTTTCCCCATGGGGCCGAGCTGCAGGCAGCGCATTGGCTCCGCTGTGGGGGCGGGAGGGGGGGTCTCTGGTACCCTCGCCACCAGGGGCTTGGAAAAGAAGAGGTGCTTTCCGGCGCCATTGTTGCATCTTCCTCTATTAATACGTGTGATGGGGGTCTGCGGTGCCCCCGCTTGTGTTGTTTATTTCCGTGTCCATGGTGTGTAATGTTCCTTATGTCTGGGATTGGGGGTGGGGTTTTTCCTATGGGTGTCTGCTTTCTGGGAGGGGCACTCCTTGGGGACACTCTGTCGATGTGTTTGCATCATCCCCAAGATTAGGGGCGCGGCCTAAGACAATGGGTGGCGAGTTTTGCGCTGTGATTGGTTGAGGCGCAGCAGGCACACCAGGGAGAGGCCTGAGAAGTCGAAAACAATATGGAACCCACTATGTACCCTACAATACTCACCCCCAGCCCCAGAGCTTCACCTGCATTGTGGGGCATCCGGAAGACTGGCCAGGGCGGGGTGGCCACGTGCCAGCCTGGCACATCAAGGGGGGGCCCTTCCATGAGGGTGCATAGGATATTGCCGGTGTCCCACCCCCAGACTGGCATTCCTTCCCAGGCCAGTGCCTGCCAGTTCAGCCTGGTTGGCACTTAAGGGTGCTTTTCGGTGTTTGTGTTGGGCTGGGGAACTGTGTCACCGAATCTTGTGCGGCGGGTGCTGGGGGCGAGGGGGGCAGGCGAGTCGCAGCCACGCCGGGTGTATGGGCGGAGTAGCCTTGCCCCACTGCCACCAGCTATGGATGTGAACAGATTGGCTAGTCACCCTTGCCAAGAGGGGATAGGGCCCCCGAGGTTCCCCCCCCACACACACACAAGCTTTTTCTGTCAATCTGTGGGGAGTCTTTGAACAAGTGTGAAGGGGGCTTTTTCTGTTAGGAATTATCACACCCCAGGCATTGTGGGGGGGTAGGGCAATCACGGGAAGGGCAGGGGGCCAGCCGCAGTGGCACGGCAGCCAGACCTGGGGGTGCATGAGGTTGTGTGCATTATACTTGCTCAATGCACTTATGTCTTCCCCTCTTCTCATGTGTCCTGCCTTTCTCCTCCACAGCGTGAGTGTATTTCAGTCCACGTTGGCCAGGCCGGAGTCCAGATTGGCAATGCCTGCTGGGAGCTGTATTGTCTGGAGCATGGCATCCAGCCGGACGGACAGATGCCCAGTGACAAGACCATTGGGGGCGGTG
This sequence comes from Ambystoma mexicanum, assembly GCF_040938575.1. NCBI lineage: Eukaryota > Metazoa > Chordata > Amphibia > Caudata > Ambystomatidae > Ambystoma > Ambystoma mexicanum. The sequence continues at coordinate 1,464,850,932 of NC_090931.1, read as the reverse complement.
ACGACTCCTTCAACACCTTCTTCAGTGAGACCGGGGCCGGGAAGCACGTGCCCAGGGCTGTCTTTGTGGATCTGGAGCCCACCGTCATAGGTGAGTGCGAGGTTTGGGTGTGTGGTGGCTACCGAGTCCCTCCCTGGGCTGTGTGTGTTGTGCGCTTGCTCGCATGTTGCCAGATGGTCAGACCTGGGTGGGAAAGACCCTTATGCCTTCTCTCTGTCCACCAGACCTCTCGGGCAGCTTACCTCGAGATGTAGCTACATCCCTCTTGGGTCCAATGTGAGCTCAGTTTCAAAATGGCTTCCCTTGCATCTCAATTGCTTTTCGTTTCCAAACCCCTCCGTGCATGTTTTGCTAGAAGGCTCCTCTTCCATACGACCTAACTCTCCTAAAACTGAAGGGGTGACCAGAGTACCTCCTTACAACTAAACATCCTCCACCATCTCATAAATGTGTGCACCTTGTTTTTTTTGTGTGCAGATGAGGTCCGCACCGGCACCTACCGCCAGCTCTTCCACCCAGAACAGCTCATCACGGGCAAGGAAGATGCTGCCAACAACTACGCCCGCGGGCACTACACCATCGGCAAGGAGATCATCGACCTCGTGCTGGACCGGATCCGGAAGCTGGTACGTACATGGATCGGTCTCACCGCCTTGGCGAGAGGAGGGGGTGTGGGGCGGTGGCTAGGCACTCATTTGAAACCTCTCCAACATCTGGTAAATGTGGGGGTTGGTATGCAAAGGCTGTTCGGGCTTGGTAGACCCGCCAGGTGCACCTCCCGTCATGGCATACCCTTATCTTTTTTTTCTGTTTCACGTCACTCTTTCCCCAGCATTTGTTCCCTCTGCATCCTTCCTCCCTGTCCTTGCAGCATCCTTTGAACCGCCACATAATATCTGACAGCTCCTTCTCTGTTCAACCACATCGGTGTTAAGGGTATATGTGTTTTCAACCTGAATTAACGCGCAGTGTAGGTCCCCTTCTCTAAATAGAAACCCGGACCTCCAGTTGAAAGATAGAGTTGACATGGTTCTCGATAGCCTTCTGCAAAAGTCATGGTCTTTTATGTGGGCCTGGAGCTTGTAGAGAGAAATTCCTTCATCACACTTGCTCTGCTATATCATGAGGATTGGGTACATTGATGGCAGTCCAGAGGCATCTCCTCAGCCATTGGTTCCTTTCTGGGAGTGGACCAATAGTCGCATCGTTGATCCTCAATACAGTCTTTCATGTTTTAGCCATATGTTTCTGCTGATCATATTGGTTTAGAAGACACCCAATAAAGCAATGTTTTTCTCTGAAGAAAGCCAATAGTGCACTATATGCTTAGGATCCTGGCTGGCAGATGGCTGTGAAAGTATTGTGACTGAGGAGCCATTTTGCAATCACGGGTGAATTCTGCCTAAATATTAATTGTTTGGTTTCCTCTCCTCCACAGGCTGACCAGTGCACTGGCCTCCAGGGCTTCCTCATCTTCCACAGCTTTGGTGGAGGCACCGGCTCAGGCTTCACCTCCCTGCTGATGGAGCGCCTCTCTGTTGACTATGGGAAGAAGTCCAAGCTTGAATTCGCTATCTACCCAGCGCCGCAGATCTCCACCGCTGTTGTTGAGCCCTACAATGCTATCCTGACCACCCACACCACGCTGGAGCACTCTGACTGCGCCTTCATGGTGGACAATGAAGCCATCTATGACATCTGCCGCAGGAACCTGGACATTGAGCGCCCAACCTACACCAACCTCAACCGTTTGATAGGCCAGATTGTATCCTCCATCACAGCCTCCCTCCGGTTTGATGGTGCTCTGAATGTAGATCTCACAGAATTCCAGACCAACTTGGTGCCCTACCCTCGTATCCACTTCCCCCTGGCCACATATGCCCCAGTAATCTCTGCGGAGAAGGCCTACCATGAGCAACTCTCCGTCTCAGAGATCACCAACGCCTGCTTTGAGCCAGCCAACCAGATGGTGAAATGTGACCCGCGCCACGGTAAATACATGGCTTGCTGCCTCTTGTACCGTGGTGATGTAGTGCCCAAGGACGTCAATGCTGCTATTGCAACAATCAAGACCAAGCGTACCATCCAGTTTGTGGACTGGTGCCCAACTGGTTTCAAAGTTGGTATTAACTACCAGCCTCCCACCGTAGTCCCTGGTGGTGACCTGGCCAAGGTGCAGCGCGCAGTCTGCATGTTGAGTAACACCACCGCCATTGCGGAGGCCTGGGCCCGGCTGGACCACAAGTTTGACCTGATGTATGCCAAGCGTGCCTTTGTCCACTGGTACGTGGGTGAGGGGATGGAGGAAGGAGAGTTCTCTGAAGCCCGGGAGGACATGGCAGCTCTTGAGAAGGATTATGAAGAAGTGGGAACAGACAGCGTGGAAGGAGAAGGGGAGGAGGAAGAGGGAGAGGAGTATTAATCTGACATGGACTGTTCTACAGAGAAATTTGCACTGAACAGAAATGTTTATTAACTAAACATAGAGCTATTTTTTCCAATAAAATACCTCATTAAATTATTAATACCGAGGGTTGAGTTTTTATTGTTGGTGTGGTGATTGTTTTAAAATGTGAAAGATATTACATAGAAGAGTGTTCGAATCAATAGCATTCCTGGAAGTTAACAAGCACTGGCCTGACGCGTAGGCACGTGACGCATTTTCAAGTGTCTACCAGGATGATGCTGGAAAGTGCTGTTAGTCTAAGCTGGTCATATGGTTCGCAGTGCCTGCAAATGTTTCTCTTAGGGGTTCTTATGCAAGAGCCAGACACGTTCCCACTGCTTGCTGTCACACAAAGAGTTGAAAGGCGGACACTGCTTCAGCACTCGGAAAGAGTACTGGGGTCTTTCTGCCCAAATCTGCACACAGAAGCAGCAGTGCACGCTCTGCATCAGGCAGGACTCAGAAAGAGTAGAGGACTGAGGTCTTTCTGCACACACGTGCACTCTCTGCTTCAGCACCCGGAAAGAGTAGAGGACTGGGGTCTTTCTGCACACACGTGCACGCTCTGCTTCAGCACCCGGAAAGAGTAGAGGACTGAGGTCTTGCTGCACACACGTGCACGAAGCAGCAGTGCACGCTCTGCATCAGGCAGCACTCAGAAAGAGTAGAGGACCGAGGTCTTTCTGCACACACGTGCACGCTCTGCTTCAGCACCCGGAAAGAGAGGACTGAGGTCTTTCTGCACACACTTGCACTCTGCTTCAGCACCCGGAAAGAGTAGAGGACTGATGTCTTGCACACACGTGCACGAAGCAGCAGTGCACGCGCTGCATCAGGCAGCACTCAGAAAGAGTAGAGGACTGAGGTATTTCTGCACACACGTGCACTCTCTGCTTCAGCACCCGGAAAGAGTAGAGGACTGGGGTCTTTCTGCACACACGTGCACGCTCTGCTTCAGCACCCAGAAAGAGTAGAGGACTGAGGTCTTGCTGCACACACGTGTTCGAAGCAGCAGTGCACGCTCTGCATCAGGCAGCACTCAGAAAGAGTAGAGGACTGAGGTCTTTCTGCACACACGTGCACGCTCTGCTTCAGCACCCGGAAAGAGTAGAGGACTGAGGTCTTTCTGCACACACGTGCACGCTCTGCTTCAGCACCCGGAAAGGGAGGACTGAGGTCTTTCTGCACACACTTGCACTCTCTGCTTCAGCACCTGGAAAGAGTAGAGGACTGATGTCTTGCACACACGTGCACGAAGCAGCAGTGCACGCTCTGCATCAGGCAGCACTCAGAAAGAGTAGAGGACTGAGGTATTTCTGCACACACGTGCACGCTCTGCATCAGCGCTCAGAAAGAGTAGAGGACTGAGGTCTTTCTGCACACACGTGCACGCTCTGCATCAGGCAGCACTCAGAAAGAGTAGAGGACTGAGGTCTTGCTGCACGCGCAAGCAGCAGTGCAAGTTCTACCAGACACCCATCCACATGCCAAGGTGGGTGGCGGTACTTACTTTCTCGCTCCCCTAACCCCCCCCCCCCCGCCCCCGGTTTTGCAGCAGCACCTGCATTTCCGCGAGCACAGGAGCAGGCGCTGCACGAGGAGCGACTACCGCAACTTGCCTGCACTTTTCCACACGCGTGCTACTTTGAGGTCAGTCCTATCACGGTTCGCTTTGATTTCCTGTGGTTTTGTTCAATCCTTCCCTGGGCTGCACAGTCTGCAGCAGACGACCCTCCCCCGCTGGCACCCGCCACCTGAGCGAGCCACCTCCAGCTTTAGTTCTGCGTGTGAAGCCTCTTCCCTGCTTTCTTGATACATTTGAAAGGTCCTAATGTCTTGGGGCCTAGTAGGAGCCTTTTTTGGGGGAGTGGGGGTGGGGATTTCTGCCCCTCCCCCTACTTTCACTTGTTCTCCCACTCCCTCCTCGTTGATGCACTTCGACGTTCCGAATGTCTCAGGGGAACATGTTTGTCCTGTTTTCTCTCCCCCTCCTTGTCTTGAAGCGCATTGAAACACCATTTGCTGTATAGGCGCATTATACATACCCAATAAATACACAACGCCCGGCTTTTCCCGTGAGTGGACTGAACCACCACGGTCAGCAAAACGGGGAGCCCTGTTTTTGCTGTAGGACGTCCCCAGTTCCCTTATACCCCGGCTAGGCGTACACCGACTCTCACTGGTCTCGGAGAGAACGGTCTTCAGGTTTCCTTGGCCGCTGTGCGTCTTTAGTCGGCTATATATCTTAGTAGGCAGAGTACTTAATAATGAGCGGGGCCTAGTACAGGGCACTCCCCACTGCCCCCCTGAAACGGGATAGGATAACAGCACAAAAAAGCCGGATGGTCCTGGGCGATGATAACCTGACACCCCCACTGAAAAGACGAGAGGGCCAGTATTTCCCGCTCCAGGTCCCCGACTGGCACCTGCAAGCCCAGGAGCAGGAACCCTCTCAGCCGGCCACAGGAACCCCCAGACATTGATCCAGGCCCATATGTCCGCGTTGGTAAAAGCTTCGTGGAGCGTTAATAAACCTTTCCGAGGCTTCTCGGTGCTAGGGTGTTCGGAAACCGACGAGACGGAGTAGGATGGCTAGGAAACATTTCGTTTTTACTGAAAGAGCAAATCGGTGTTGTGATTGGTCCACACAGGCGCATTTCATAAAGCGCTACCACCGTGTCACGCCCAGGCACTAGGGCGCAGCTCCTGAACTTGCAGCTCGAGGCAATGGCGCTTTGCAGGAAAAAGCTCTTTCTGCCAAATGCATTGTCTTCAAGTCTAGGCGCCTCTCAGCATGGAGCCCCAGATCTGAAGGCTGAGGACCCCACATCCGTCTCTACCCTGTGCATCCTCGGCGTGCAAAGACAAATCCAGTGTCTGTAGAAGTAACACATGTGCCAGAAACTGCACACATGCATCGAACGAAAGCAGGGACACAGGGTGGACGCCTGTGGGATACCACAGGGGATTTGTATAAGATGAACATTCGTATGCGTTCCCCATAACCTATATACTCTTCCACGAGTACTGGGCGCCATAACCTATATACTCTGCTTCCACCAGTGCTGGGACCCCTCGCCATAACCTATATACGCTTCTCCACCATTGCTGGGACCCCTCCCCATAACCTATATACTCTTCCACTAGTGCTGGGACCCCCTCGCCATAACCTATACACTCTTCTTCCCCCGTGCTGGGACCCCTTGCCATAACCTATATACACTTCTTCCACCAGTGCTGGGACCCCTTGCCATAACCTATATACTCTTCCATGAGTACTGGGCGCCATAACCTATATACTCTTCTTCCACCAGTGCAGGGACCCCTCACCATAGCCTATATACTCTGCTATCCTTGCAGGGACCCCTCGTCATAACCTATATGTTATGTTACTTTGCATTTATATAGCGCCTTATGTACCATTGGTATGGTCTGAAGGCACTGGTAGGTTGAACGCCCTTGGGAACCGAAGTTCAAGTCAATGGAGAGAGTAGAGAGAGTCAAAGGTGCTTGTGAGCACCGGATATGTGTGCAGCTGGTATGGCATTTGTGTAATAGCTGCTTCATAGCGGTAGGTGTGGTGGTTGAGAGGTCAGGAGTATGTGTTTGCTCTGGTCGGTTTTACCCAGAACGAGTGTGGCTGCGTTAGGCCTGAGGAGAACGCCTGGCTGGGGGGTGTGAAACCAGCAGTGATTAGTTAGAGTGATGTGGAGTATGAGGCAGATGTTGGTATGAGACCAGCTATACCGAATGGTGTCATAGTATCTCTGTGTTCTAGTTGAATGGTGATGTAAAGAGGAGAGTAAGCATGGTGATGTGATAAGATGGTTTACATGCTCTCTCAAACGTTAGATGCAATCCAAATCATTCATGTATGTCTCGCCCTTTCAAAGCGCTCTGATCCGTTCCCTGCATTCCAGTCGGCTCCCTGAATTCTGGTGTACTCCGAACCGTTCCACGCACTCTGAACCGTTCATGTAATCGATCATTTCCGTGGATTCTAGGTTGTTTTATGCATCCGGTCCACAATTTTTCATCAGTACCTTCCACATATTTCATCCGTACCTTTCATATGTTACATCGGTACCTTCTACTTACTTCATCCATTCAATTCATATACGTCTACATTCCATTCACCCATGTCCCCATTCCATCCAAATACGTCCCCATTCCATCCACATACATCCCCAATCCATCCACATACCTCGCCTGCTCCATCCGTTCTACGCACTCATCCATTCTGCGCACTCGTCCATCCACATACTGTTCCATCTACATGCATCACCCGTTCTATTCACATAGATCACTCGTTCTATCCATATACGTCGCCCGTTCCATCCACATACTTTGCTAATTCCGTCCGCTTTACGCACTCAGTGGCTCAACATACTCATCCATTCCTCATGCACTCGACATTTATCTGCTCTACGCAACTCATCCGGTCTACGCAACTCATCCGGTCTACGCAACTCATCCGGTCTACGCAGTCATATGCACTGTGTATTCATGCGCCCTACGCACTCGTCTCCTCTATTGACTCGTGCGCTCTAGGCATTCGTCCGTTCTAGGCACTCGTCCGTTTTATGCCCACGCACACTCCACGCATTCGTCCGCTCTACATACTCACCCGCTCTACACACTCACCCGCTCTTACGCAACCCTCCTCTCTTACACGCTCATTCGCTCTTATACACTCGTCTGCTTTATACACTCGTCTGCTCTAGCCACTAGTCTGTTCTGCGCACCCATCCGCTCTGTGCACCCATCCACTCCACGCACTTATCCGTTCTATGCAATCGTTCTTTCCATGGGCTCATCAGTTCTACAAAGTCGTTCGCTCATACGCACTCATCCGCACCATACACTCATCTGCTCTTTACACTCATCCGCTCTTTACACTCATCCGCTCTGCACATTCGTCTGCTCCTGCGTTCTACACACTCCTCCGCACCTCTGCACTCATCCGCTCTACAGCCACGTCCGGTCTACACACTCATCCGCTCTACGCTCATTCACTCTGCACCTTCATCTTCTCTATGCACTCCATTGTTCTATACACTCTTCCGCACTCATCTGCTCTACACAGTCGTCCGCTCTATACACTCATCCGCTCTACACACTCATCAGCTCAATGCATTAGTCCGCTCAGCGCGCTCATCCGTTTTAACTGTTTCATCCGTTCCATTCACTTCGTTCATTCGTCATACATTATCGATTCAGGCCATGTTACTTGTCATACGCACTGCATCCGTTCCGTGCTCTCCATCTATTTCATGCACTGCTCTTGTCTCATGTACTTGAGTCTTCTATTCTGTACTTTCCATTTATGCCATGCACTAATACAGTCAGAGTCATCTGTCTGTGCATTCATCAGTCTCTTGTATTAATTTTCCATCCTCTTCTCTTAATTCATTTTGCCCGTTTTTGTTAATTTTGTCCATTGCACTCATTACATCCATTTCATTAATTTAAACTTCATTACAGTTTCCGTGCAATTAGTTCTTTTTACCCACTTCACTGCTTTGGACTACTTTACTCATTCTATTCTGTTTAAACTTTTAGTTTACATTAGTGGTAATTAGTTGTCGATTTCTCACATGGATCTTGATGTTGTAATGTTATTTGTCATATTGTTATTCAGGATCTAGTAGTTTGTTGGATTGGTGTCATTGAGCTGCCGTTATTCTGTTTGGGGTAGTTTGCGTACGGGTTGGTTTTAGGGGAAGAGCCAAGTTTTCAGTAGTTTGCGGAAGGACATTAGATCTTCACCTATATACTCTTCTTCCCCCAGGGCTGGGACCCCTCGCCATAACCTATATACTCTTCTTCCCCCAGTGCTGGGAGCCCTCGCCATAACTTATGTGCTCTTCTTCCCCCAGTGCTCGGACCGCTCGCCATAATCTATATACGCTTCTTCCCCCAGTGCTGGGACCCCTCCCCATAACCTATATACTCTTATTCCACCAGTGCAGGGACCCCTCGCCATAACCTATGTGCTCTTCTTCCCCCAGTGCTCGGACCGCTCGCCATAACCTATATACTCTTCTTCCCCCAGGGCTGGGACCCCTCGCCATAACCTATATACGCTTCTTCCCCCAGTGCTGGGACCCCTCCCCATAACCTATATACTCTTATTCCACCAGTGCAGGGACCCCTCGCCATAACCTATATACTCTGCTCCACCAGTGCTGATACCACTCGCCATAACTATATACACTTCTTCCACCAGTGCTGGGACCCCTCGCCATAACCTATATACTCTTCCACCAGTGCTAGGACCCCTCACCATAACATATATACTCTTCCACCAGTGCAGGGAGCCCTCCCCATAACCTATATACTCTTCTTCCCCCAGTGCTGGGACCCCTCGCCATAACCTATATACTCTTCTTCTCCCAGTGCTGGGACCGCTTGCCATAACCTATACACGCTTCTTCCACCAGTGCTGGGACCCCTCGCCATAACCTATGTACTCTTCATCCCCCAGTGCTCGGACCGCTCGCCATAACCTATATACGCTTCTTCAACCAGTGCTGGGACCCCTCGCCATAACCTATATACTCTTCTTCCCCCAGTGCCGGGACCCCTCACCAATAACCTATATACTCTTCTTCCCCCAGTGCCGGGACCCCTCGCCATAACCTATATACTCTGCTATCCGTGCTGGGACCCCTCACCATAACCTATATATTCTTCCACCAGTGCTGGGACCCCCTGACATAACCTATATACTCTTCTTCCACTAGTGCTGGGACCCCTCGCCATAACCTATATACTCTTCTTCCACTAGTGCTGGGACCCCTCGCCATAACATATATACTCTTCCATGAGTACTGGTACCCCTAGCCATAACCTATATACAATTCTTCCAACAGTGCTGGTACCCCTCGCCATAACCTATATACGCTTCTCCACCATTGCTGGGACAACTTCCCATAACCTATATACTCATCCACCAGTGCTGGGACCCCTTCGTCATAACCTATATACGCTTCTTCCACCAGTGCTGGGACCCCTCACCATAACCTATATATTCTTCCACCAGTGCTGGGAGCCCTCGCCATAACCTATATACGCTTCTTCCAACAGTGCTGGTACCCCTCGCCATAACCTATATACGCTTCTTCCAACAGTGCTGGTACCCCTCACCATAACCTATATACGCTTCTTCCACCAGTGCTGGGAGCCCTCGCCATAACCTATATACTCTGCTTTCATCAGTGCTGGGACCCCTCGCCATAACCTATATACTCTTCTTCCCCCAGTGCTGGGACCCCTCGCCATAACCTATATACTCTTCCATGAGTACTGGTACCCCTAGCCATAACCTATATACTCTTCTTCCAACAGTGCTGGTACCCATCGCCATAACCTATATACGCTTCTCCACCATTGCTGGGACCCCTTCCCATAACCTATATACTCATCCACCAGTGCTGGGACCCCTTCGCCATAACCTATATATGCTTCTTCCACCAGTGCTGGGACCCCTCACCATAACCTATATATTCTTCCACCAGTGCTGGGACCCCCTTGCCATAACCTGTATACTCTGCTTTCATCAGTGCTGGGACCCCTCGCCATAACCTATATACTCTTCTTTCACCAGTGCAGGGACCCCTCGCCATAACCTATATACGCTTCTTCCCCCAGTGCTGGGAACCCTCGCCATAACCTATATATGCTTCTTCCACCAGTGCAGGGACCCCTCGCCATAACCTATATACTCTTCTTCCCCCAATCCTGGGACCCCTCACCATAACCTATATACTCTTCTTCACCCCAGTGCTGGGACCCCTCGCCATAACCTATATACTCTTCTTCCCCCAGTGCTGGGACCCCTCGCCATAACCTATATACTCTTCTTCCCCCAGTGCTGGGACCCCCTCGCCATAACCTATACAATCTTCTTCCACCAGTGCTGGGACCCCTCGCCATAACCTATATACTCTTCTTCCACCAGTGCTGGGACCCTTCGCCATAACCTATATACTCTTCTTCCACCAGTGCAGGGACCCCTCGCCATAACCTATATACTCTTCTTCCACTAGTGCTGGGACCCCTCACCATAGCCTATATACTCTGCTTCCACCAGTGCTGGGACCCCTCGCCATAACATATATACTCTTCCATGAGTACTGGTACCCCTAGCCATAACCTATATACTCTTCTTCCACCAGTGCTGGGACCCCCTTGCCATAACCTATATACTCTTCTTACACTAGTGCTGGGACCCCTTGACATAACCTATATACTCTTCCATGAGTACTGGTACCCTTTGCCATAACCTATATACTCTTCTTCCAACAGTGCCGTACCCCTCACCATAACCTATATACGCTTCTCCACCATTGCTGGGGCCCCTCCCCATAACCTATATACTCATCCACCAGTGCTGGGACCCCTTCGCCATAACCTATATACACTTCTTCCACCAGTGCTGGGACCCCTCACCATAACCTATATATTCTTCCACCAGTGCAGGGACCCCTCACCATAGCCTATATACTCTGCTATCCTTGCAGGGACCCCTCGTCATAACCTATATGTTATGTTACTTTGCATTTATATAGCGCCTTATGTACCATTGGTATGGTCTGAAGGCACTGGTAGGTTGAACGCCCTTGGGAACCGAAGTTCAAGTCAATGGAGAGAGTAGAGAGAGTCAAAGGTGCTTGTGAGCACCGGATATGTGTGCAGCTGGTATGGCATTTGTGTAATAGCTGCTTCATAGCGGTAGGTGTGGTGGTTGAGAGATCAGGGGTATGTGTTTGTTCTGGCAGGTTTTATCCAGACCGGTTCTGGCTGTGTTAGGCCTGAGGAGAACGCCTGGCTGGGAGGTGTGAAACCAGCAGTGATTAGTTAGAGTGATGTGGAGTATGAGGCAGATGTTGGTATGAGAACAGCTATACCGAATGGTGTCATAGTATCTCTGTGTTCTAGTTGAATGGTGATGTAAAGAGGAGAGTAAGTATGGTGATGTGATAAGATGGTTTACATGCTCTTTCAAACGTTAGATGCATTCCAAATCATTCATGTATGTCTCGCCCTTTCAAAGCGCTCTGATCCGTTCCCTGCATTCCAGTCGGCTCCCTGCATTCTGGTGTACTCTGAACCGTTCCGCGCACTCCGAACCGTTCATGTAACCGATCATTTCCGTGGATTCTAGGTTGTTTTATGCATCCGGTCCACAATTTTTCATCAGTATCTTCCACATATTTCATCCGTACCTTTCATATGTTACATCGGTACCTTCTACTTACTTCATTCATTCAATTCATATACGTCTACATTCCATTCACCCATGTCCCCATTCCATCCAAATACGTCCCCATTCCATCCACATACATCCCCAATCCATCCACATACCTCGCCTGCTCCATCCGTTCTACGCACTCATCCATTCTGCGCACTCGTCCATCCACATACATCCCCAATCCATCCACATACCTCGCCTGCTCCATCCGTTCTACGCACTCATCCATTCTGCGCACTCGTCCATCCACATACGTCACCCTGTTCCATCTACATGCATCACCCGTTCTATTCACATAGATCACTCGTTCTATCCATATACGTCGCCGTTCCATCCACATACTTCGCCCATTCCGTCCGCTTTACGCACTCAGCGACTCAACATACTCATCCATTCTTCATGCACTCGACATTTATCTGCTCTTCGCAACTCATCCGGTCTATGCAACCCATCCGGTCTACGCATTCATATGCACTGTGTATTCATGCGCCCTACGCACTTGTCTCCTCTAGTGACTCGTGCGCTCTAGGCATTCGTCCGCTCTACATACTCACCCGCTCTACACACTCACCCGCTCTTACGCAATCCTCCTCTCTTATTCGCTCTTATACACTCGTCTGCTTTATACACTCGTTCGCTCTAGCCACTAGTCTGTTCTGCGCACCCATCCGCTCTGCGCACCCATCCGCTCCACGCACTTATCCGTTCTATGCAATCGTTCTTTCCACGGGCTCATCAGTTCTACAAAGTCGTTCGCTCATACGCACTCATCCGCACCATACACTCACCTGCTCTTTACACTCATCCGCTCTTTACACTCATCCGCTCTGCACATTCGTCTGCTACTGCGTTCTACACACTCCTCCGCACCTCTGCACTCATCCGCTCTACAGCCACGTCCGCTCTACACACTCATCCGCTCTACGCTCATTCGCTCTGCACCTTCATCTTCTCTATGCACTCCTTAGTTCTATACACTCTTCCGCACTCATCTGCTCTACACAGTCGTCCGCTCTATGCACTCATTCGCTCTACACACTCATCAGCTCAACGCATTAGTCCGCTCAGCGCGCTCATCCGTTTTAACAGTTTCATCCGTTACATTCACTTCGTTCATTCGTCATACATTATCGATTCAGGCCATGTTACTTGTCATACGCACTGGATCCGTTCCGTGCTCTCCATCTATTTCATGAACTGCTCTTGTCTCATGTACTTGAGTCTTCTATTCTGTACTTTCCATTTATGCCATGCACTAATACAGTCGGAGTCATCTGTCTGTGCATTCATCAGTCTCTTGTATTCATTTTCCATCCTCTTCTCTTAATTCATTTTGCCCGTTTTTGTTAATTTTGTCCATTGCACTCATTACATCCATTTCATTAATTTAAACTTCATTACAGTTTCCGTGCAATTAGTTCTTTTTACCCACTTCACTGCTTTGGACTACTTTACTCATTCTATTCTGTTTGTCCTTTTAGTTTACATTAGTGGTAATTAGTTGTCGATTTCTCACATGGATCTTGATGTTGTAATGTTATTTGTCATATTGTTATTCAGGATCTAGTAGTTTGTTGGATTGGTGTCATTGAGCTGCCGTTATTCTGTTTGGGGTAGTTTGCATACGGGTTGGTTTTAGGGGAAGAGCCAAGTTTTCAGTAGTTTGCGGAAGGACATTAGATCTTCACCTATATACTCTTCTTCCCCCAGGGCTGGGACCCCTCGCCATAACCTATATACTCTTCTTCCCCCAGGGCTGGGACCCCTCGCCATAACCTATATACTCTTCTTCCCCCAGTGCTGGGACCCCTCGCCATAACCTATATACTCTTCTTCCCCCAGTGCTGGGACCCCTCGCCATAACCTATGTGCTCTTCTTCCCCCAGTGCTCGGACCGCTCGCCATAACCTATATACGCTTCTTCAGCCAGTGCTGGGACCCCTCCCCATAACCTATATACTCTTCTTCCACCAGTGCAGGGACCCCTCGCCATAACCTATATACTCTTCCACTAGTGCTGGGACCCCTCACCATAACATATATACTCTGCTTCCACCAGTGCAGGGACCCCACGCCATAACCTATATACGCTTCTTTAACCAGTGCTGGGACTCCTCACCATAACCTATATACTCTGCTTCCACCAGTGCAGGGACCCCACGCCATAACCTATATACGTTTCTTTAACCAGTGCAGGGACCCCTCACCATAACCTATATACTCTTCCACCAGTGCTGGGACCCCTCACCATAACCTATATATGCTTCTTCAACCAGTGCTGGGACCCATCGCCATAACCTATATACTCTTCTTCCACCAGTGCACGGACCCCTCGCCATAACCTATATACTCTGCTTCCACCAGTGCAGGGACCCCTCGCCATAACCTATATACGCTTCTTTAACCAGTGCAGGGACCCCTCACCATAACCTATATACGCTTCTTTAACCAGTGCTGGGACCCCTCGCCATAAGTATATACTCTTCCACTAGTACTGGGACCCCTCGCCATAACCTATATACGCTTCTTCCAACAGTGCTGGTACCCCTTGCCGTAACCTATATACGCTTCTTCCACCAGTGCTGGGACCCCTCGCCATAACCTATATACTCTTCTTCCCCCAGTGCTGGGACCCCTCGCCATAACCTATATACTCCTCTTCCCCCAGTGCTGGTACCCCTCGCCATTACCTATATACGCTTTTTCCCCCAGTGCTAGGACCCCTCGCCATAACCTATATACTCTTCTTCCCCCAGTGCTGGGAGCCCTCGCCATAACTTATGTGCTCTTCTTCCCCCAGTGCTCGGACCGCTCGCCATAACCTATATACGCTTCTTCCCCCAGTGCTGGGACCCCTCCCCATAACCTATATACTCTTATTCCACCAGTGCAGGGACCCCTCGCCATAACCTATGTGCTCTTCTTCCCCCAGCGCTCGGACCGCTCGCCATAACCTATATACTCTTCTTCCCCCAGGGCTGGGACCCCTCGCCATAACCTATATACGCTTCTTCCCCTAGTGCTGGGACCCCTCCCCATAACCTATATACTCTTATTCCACCAGTGCAGGGACCCCTCGCCATAACCTATATACTCTGCTCCACCAGTGCTGATACCACTCGCCATAACTATATACACTTCTTCCACCAGTGCTGGGACCCCTCGCCATAACCTATATACTCTTCCACCAGTGCTAGGACCCCTCACCATAACATATATACTCTTCCACCAGTGCAGGGAGCCCTCCCCATAACCTATATACTCTTCTTCCCCCAGTGCTGGGACCCCTCGCCATAACCTATATACTCTTCTTCTCCCAGTGCTGGGACCCCTTGCCATAACCTATACACGCTTCTTCCACCAGTGCTGGGACCCCTCGCCATAACCTATGTACTCTTCATCCCCCAGTGCTCGGACCGCTCGCCATAACCTATATACGCTTCTTCAACCAGTGCTGGGACCCCTCGCCATAACCTATATACTCTGCTCCACCAGTGCTGAGACCACTCGCCATAACTATATACACTTCTTTCACCAGTGCTGGGACACCTTGCCATATCCTATACACTCTTCCACCAGTGCTAGGACCCCTCACCATAACCTATATACTCTTCCACCAGTGCTGTGACCCCTCGCCACCTATATACGCTTCTTCAACCAGGGCTGGGACCCCTCACCATAACCTATATACGCTTCTTCCCCCAGTGCTGGGACCCCTCGTCATAACCTATATATGCTTCTTCCACCAGTGCAGGGACCCCTTGCCATAACCTATATACTCTTCTTCCCCCAATGCTGGGACCCCTCACCATAACCTATATACTCTTCTTCACCCCAGTGCTGGGACCCCTCGCCATAACCTATATATGCTTCTTCCACCAGTGCACGGACCCCTCGCCATAACCTATATGCTCTTCTTTCCCCAATGCTGGAACCCCTCGCCATAACCTATATACTCTTCTTTACCCCAGTGCAGGGACCCCTCACCATAACCTATATACTCTTCCACCAGTGCTAGGACCCCTCACCATAACCTATATACTCTTCCCCCAGTGCTGGGACCCCTCCCCATAACCTATATACTCTTCTTCCCCCAGTGCTGGGACCCCTCTCCATAACCTATATACTCTTCCCCCAGTGCAGGGACCCCTCACCATAACCTATATACTCTTCCACCAGTGCTAGGACCCCTCACCATAACATATATACTCTTCTTCCCCCAGTGCAGGGAGCCCTCCCCATAACCTATATACTCTTCTTCCCCCAGTGCCGGGACCCCTCGCCATAACCTATATACTCTGCTATCCGTGCTGGGACCCCTCACCATAACCTATATATTCTTCCACCAGTGCTGGGACCCCCTGACATAACCTATATACTCTTCTTCCACTAGTGCTGGGACCCCTCGCCATAACCTATATACTCTTCTTCCACTAGTGCTGGGACCCCTCGCCATAACATATATACTCTTCCATGAGTACTGGTACCCCTAGCCATAACCTATATACAATTCTTCCAACAGTGCTGGTACCCCTCGCCATAACCTATATACGCTTCTCCACCATTGCTGGGACAACTTCCCATAACCTATATACTCATCCACCAGTGCTGGGACCCCTTCGTCATAACCTATATACGCTTCTTCCACCAGTGCTGGGACCCCTCACCATAACCTATATATTCTTCCACCAGTGCTGGGAGCCCTCGCCATAACCTATATACGCTTCTTCCAACAGTGCTGGGACCCCTCGCCATAACCTATATACGCTTCTTCCAACAGTGCTGGTACCCCTCACCATAACCTATATATGCTACTTCCACCAGTGCTGGGAGCCCTCGCCATAACCTATATACTCTGCTTTCATCAGTGCTGGGACCCCTCGCCATAACCTATATACTCTTCTTCCCCCAGTGCTGGGACCCCTCGCCATAACCTATATACTCTTCCATGAGTACTGGTACCCCTAGCCATAACCTATATACTCTTCTTCCAACAGTGCTGGTACCCATCGCCATAACCTATATACGCTTCTCCACCATTGCTGGGACCCCTTCCCATAACCTATATACTCATCCACCAGTGCTGGGACCCCTTCGCCATAACCTATATATGCTTCTTCCACCAGTGCTGGGACCCCTCACCATAACCTATATATTCTTCCACCAGTGCTGGGACCCCCTTGCCATAACCTGTATACTCTGCTTTCATCAGTGCTGGGACCCCTCGCCATAACCTATATACTCTTCTTTCACCAGTGCAGGGACCCCTCGCCATAACCTATATACGCTTCTTCCCCCAGTGCTGGGAACCCTCGCCATAACCTATATATGCTTCTTCCACCAGTGCAGGGACCCCTCGCCATAACCTATATACTCTTCTTCCCCCAATGCTGGGACCCCTCACCATAACCTATATACTCTTCTTCACCCCAGTGCTGGGACCCCTCGCCATAACCTATATACTCTTCTTCCCCCAGTGCTGGGACCCCTCGCCATTACCTATATACTCTTCTTCCCCCAGTGCTGGGACCCCCTCGCCATAACCTATACAATCTTCTTCCACCAGTGCTGGGACCCCTCGCCATAACCTATATACTCTTCTTCCACCAGTGCTGGGACCCTTCGCCATAACCTATATACTCTTCTTCCACCAGTGCAGGGACCCCTCGCCATAACCTATATACTCTTCTTCCACCAGTGCTGGGACCCCTCGCCATAACATATATACTCTTCCATGAGTACTGGTACCCCTAGCCATAACCTATATACTCTTCTTCCACCAGTGCTGGGACCCCCTTGCCATAACCTATATACTCTTCTTACACTAGTGCTGGGACCCCTTGACATAACCTATATACTCTTCCATGAGTACTGGTACCCTTTGCCATAACCTATATACTCTTCTTCCAACAGTGCCGTACCCCTCACCATAACCTATATACGCTTCTCCACCATTGCTGGGGCCCCTCCCCATAACCTATATACTCATCCACCAGTGCTGGGACCCCTTCGCCATAACCTATATACACTTCTTCCACCAGTGCTGGGACCCCTCACCATAACCTATATATTCTTCCACCAGTGCAGGGACCCCTCACCATAGCCTATATACTCTGCTATCCTTGCAGGGACCCCTCGTCATAACCTATATGTTATGTTACTTTGCATTTATATAGCGCCTTATGTACCATTGGTATGGTCTGAAGGCACTGGTAGGTTGAACGCCCTTGGGAACCGAAGTTCAAGTCAATGGAGAGAGTAGAGAGAGTCAAAGGTGCTTGTGAGCACCGGATATGTGTGCAGCTGGTATGGCATTTGTGTAATAGCTGCTTCATAGCGGTAGGTGTGGTGGTTGAGAGATCAGGGGTATGTGTTTGTTCTGGCAGGTTTTATCCAGACCGGTTCTGGCTGTGTTAGGCCTGAGGAGAACGCCTGGCTGGGAGGTGTGAAACCAGCAGTGATTAGTTAGAGTGATGTGGAGTATGAGGCAGATGTTGGTATGAGAACAGCTATACCGAATGGTGTCATAGTATCTCTGTGTTCTAGTTGAATGGTGATGTAAAGAGGAGAGTAAGCATGGTGATGTGATAAGATGGTTTACATGCTCTTTCAAACGTTAGATGCATTCCAAATCATTCATGTATGTCTCGCCCTTTCAAAGCGCTCTGATCCGTTCCCTGCATTCCAGTCGGCTCCCTGCATTCTGGTGTACTCTGAACCGTTCCGCGCACTCCGAACCGTTCATGTAACCGATCATTTCCGTGGATTCTAGGTTGTTTTATGCATCCGGTCCACAATTTTTCATCAGTATCTTCCACATATTTCATCCGTACCTTTCATATGTTACATCGGTACCTTCTACTTACTTCATTCATTCAATTCATATACGTCTACATTCCATTCACCCATGTCCCCATTCCATCCAAATACGTCCCCATTCCATCCACATACATCCCCAATCCATCCACATACCTCGCCTGCTCCATCCGTTCTACGCACTCATCCATTCTGCGCACTCGTCCATCCACATACATCCCCAATCCATCCACATACCTCGCCTGCTCCATCCGTTCTACGCACTCATCCATTCTGCGCACTCGTCCATCCACATACGTCACCCTGTTCCATCTACATGCATCACCCGTTCTATTCACATAGATCACTCGTTCTATCCATATACGTCGCCGTTCCATCCACATACTTCGCCCATTCCGTCCGCTTTACGCACTCAGCGACTCAACATACTCATCCATTCTTCATGCACTCGACATTTATCTGCTCTTCGCAACTCATCCGGTCTATGCAACCCATCCGGTCTACGCATTCATATGCACTGTGTATTCATGCGCCCTACGCACTTGTCTCCTCTAGTGACTCGTGCGCTCTAGGCATTCGTCCGCTCTACATACTCACCCGCTCTACACACTCACCCGCTCTTACGCAACCCTCCTCTCTTATTCGCTCTTATACACTCGTCTGCTTTATACACTCGTTCGCTCTAGCCACTAGTCTGTTCTGCGCACCCATCCGCTCTGCGCACCCATCCGCTCCACGCACTTATCCGTTCTATGCAATCGTTCTTTCCACGGGCTCATCAGTTCTACAAAGTCGTTCGCTCATACGCACTCATCCGCACCATACACTCACCTGCTCTTTACACTCATCCGCTCTTTACACTCATCCGCTCTGCACATTCGTCTGCTCCTGCGTTCTACACACTCCTCCGCACCTCTGCACTCATCCGCTCTACAGCCACGTCCGCTCTACACACTCATCCGCTCTACGCTCATTCGCTCTGCACCTTCATCTTCTCTATGCACTCCTTAGTTCTATACACTCTTCCGCACTCATCTGCTCTACACAGTCGTCCGCTCTATGCACTCATTCGCTCTACACACTCATCAGCTCAACGCATTAGTCCGCTCAGCGCGCTCATCCGTTTTAACAGTTTCATCCGTTACATTCACTTCGTTCATTCGTCATACATTATCGATTCAGGCCATGTTACTTGTCATACGCACTGGATCCGTTCCGTGCTCTCCATCTATTTCATGCACTGCTCTTGTCTCATGTACTTGAGTCTTCTATTCTGTACTTTCCATTTATGCCATGCACTAATACAGTCGGAGTCATCTGTCTGTGCATTCATCAGTCTCTTGTATTCATTTTCCATCCTCTTCTCTTAATTCATTTTGCCCGTTTTTGTTAATTTTGTCCATTGCACTCATTACATCCATTTCATTAATTTAAACTTCATTACAGTTTCCGTGCAATTAGTTCTTTTTACCCACTTCACTGCTTTGGACTACTTTACTCATTCTATTCTGTTTGTCCTTTTAGTTTACATTAGTGGTAATTAGTTGTCGATTTCTCACATGGATCTTGATGTTGTAATGTTATTTGTCATATTGTTATTCAGGATCTAGTAGTTTGTTGGATTGGTGTCATTGAGCTGCCGTTATTCTGTTTGGGGTAGTTTGCATACGGGTTGGTTTTAGGGGAAGAGCCAAGTTTTCAGTAGTTTGCGGAAGGACATTAGATCTTCACCTATATACTCTTCTTCCCCCAGGGCTGGGACCCCTCGCCATAACCTATATACTCTTCTTCCCCCAGGGCTGGGACCCCTCGCCATAACCTATATACTCTTCTTCCCCCAGTGCTGGGACCCCTCGCCATAACCTATATACTCTTCTTCCCCCAGTGCTGGGACCCCTCGCCATAACCTATGTGCTCTTCTTCCCCCAGTGCTCGGACCGCTCGCCATAACCTATATACGCTTCTTCAGCCAGTGCTGGGACCCCTCCCCATAACCTATATACTCTTCTTCCACCAGTGCAGGGACCCCTCGCCATAACCTATATACTCTTCCACTAGTGCTGGGACCCCTCACCATAACATATATACTCTGCTTCCACCAGTGCAGGGACCCCACGCCATAACCTATATACGCTTCTTTAACCAGTGCTGGGACTCCTCACCATAACCTATATACTCTGCTTCCACCAGTGCAGGGACCCCACGCCATAACCTATATACGTTTCTTTAACCAGTGCAGGGACCCCTCACCATAACCTATATACTCTTCCACCAGTGCTGGGACCCCTCACCATAACCTATATATGCTTCTTCAACCAGTGCTGGGACCCATCGCCATAACCTATATACTCTTCTTCCACCAGTGCACGGACCCCTCGCCATAACCTATATACTCTGCTTCCACCAGTGCAGGGACCCCTCGCCATAACCTATATACGCTTCTTTAACCAGTGCAGGGACCCCTCACCATAACTTATATACGCTTCTTTAACCAGTGCTGGGACCCCTCGCCATAAGTATATACTCTTCCACTAGTGCTGGGACCCCTCGCCATAACCTATATACGCTTCTTCCAACAGTGCTGGTACCCCTTGCCGTAACCTATATACGCTTCTTCCACCAGTGCTGGGACCCCTCGCCATAACCTATATACTCTTCTTCCCCCAGTGCTGGGACCCCTCGCCATAACCTATATACTCCTCTTCCCCCAGTGCTGGTACCCCTCGCCATTACCTATATACGCTTTTTCCCCCAGTGCTAGGACCCCTCGCCATAACCTATATATGCTTCTTCCACCAGTGCAGGGACCCCTCGCCATAGCCTATATACTCTGCTATCCGTGCTGGGACCCCTCGCCATAACCTATATACGCTTCTTCCAACAGTGCTGGTACCCCTCGCCGTAACCTATATACGCTTCTTCCACCAGTGCTGGGACCCCTCGCCATAACCTATATACTCTTCTTCCCCCAGGGCTGGGACCCCTCGCCGTAGCCTATATACTCTGCTATCCATGCTGGGACCCCTCACCATAACCTATATGCTCTTCCACTAGTGCTGGGACCCCTTGCCATAACCTATATACTCTTCCATGAGTACTGGTACCCCTCGCCATAACCTATATACTCTTCTTCCAACAGTGCTGGTTCCCCTTCTCCATAACCTATATACGCTTCTTCCACCAGTGCTGGGACCCCTCGCCATAACCTATATACTCTTCTTCCACCAGTGCTGGGACCCCCTCGCCATAACCTATATACTCTTCTTCCACCAGTGCAGGGACCCCTCACCATAGCCTATATACTCTGCTATCCTTGCAGGGACCCCTCGTCATAACCTATATGTTATGTTACTTTGCATTTATATAGCGCCTTATGTACCATTGGTATGGTCTGAAGGCACTGGTAGGTTAAACGCCCTTGGGAACCGAAGTTCAAGTCAATGGAGAGAGTAGAGAGAGTCAAAGGTGCTTGTGAGCACCGGATATGTGTGCAGCTGGTATGGCATTTGTGTAATAGCTGCTTCATAGCGGTAGGTGTGGTGGTTGAGAGATCAGGGGTATGTGTTTGTTCTGGCAGGTTTTATCCAGACCGGTTCTGGCTGCGTTAGGCCTGAGGAGAACGCCTGGCTCGGAGGTGTGAAACCAGAGTGATGTGGAGTATGAGGCAGATGTTGGTATGAGAACAGCTATACCGAATGGTGTCATAGTATCTCTGTGTTCTAGTTGAATGGTGATGTAAAGAGGAGAGTAAGCATGGTGATGTGATAAGATGGTTTACATGCTCTTTCAAACGTTAGATGCATTCCAAATCATTCATGTATGTCTCGCCCTTTCAAAGCGCTCTGATCCGTTCCCTGCATTCCAGTCGGCTCCCTGCATTCTGGTGTACTCTGAACCGTTCCGCGCACTCCGAACCGTTCATGTAACCGATCATTTCCGTGGATTCTAGGTTGTTTTATGCATCCGGTCCACAATTTTTCATCAGTACCTTCCACATATTTCATCCGTACCTTTCATACGTTACATCGGTACCTTCTACTTACTTCATCCATTCAATTCATATACGTCTACATTCCATTCACCCATGTCCCCATTCCATCCACATACGTCCCCATTCCATCCACATACATCCCCAATCCATCCACATACCTCGCCTGCTCCATCCGTTCTACGCGCTCATCCATTCTGCGCACTCGTCCATCCACATACGTCACCCTGTTCCATCTACATGCATCACCCGTTCTATTCACATAGATCACTCGTTCTATCCATATACGTCGCCCGTTCCATCCACATACTTCGCCCATTCTGTCCGCTTTACGCACTCAGCGGCTCAACGTACTCATCCATTCTTCATGCACTCGACATTTATCTGCTCTACGCAACTCATCCGGTCTATGCAACCCATCCGGTCTACGCATTCATATGCACTGTGTATTCATGCGCCCTACGCACTTGTCTCCCCTAGTGACTCGTGCGCTCTAGGCATTCGTCCGCTCTACATACTCACCCGCTCTACACACTCACCCGCTCTTACGCAACCCTCCTCTCTTATTCGCTCTTATACACTCGTCTGCTTTATACACTCGTTCGCTCTAGCCACTAGTCTGTTCTGCGCACCCATCCGCTCTGCGCACCCATCCGCTCCACGCACTTATCCGTTCTATGCAATCGTTCTTTCCACGGGCTCATCAGTTCTACAAAGTCGTTCGCTCATACGCACACATCCACACCATACACTCACCTGCTCTTTACACTCATCCGCTCTTTACACTCATCCGCTCTGCACATTCGTCTGCTCCTGCGTTCTACACATTCCTCCGCACCTCTGCACTCATCCGCTCTACAGCCACGTCTGCTCTACACACTCATCCGCTCTACGCTCATTCGCTCTGCACCTTCATCTTCTCTATGCACTCCTTAGTTCTATACACTCTTCCGCACTCATCTGCTCTACACAGTCGTCCGCTCTATGCACTCATTCGCTCTACAAACTCATCAGCTCAACGCATTGGTCCGCTCAGCGCGCTCATCCGTTTTAACGGTTTCATCCGTTCCATTCACTTCGTTCATTCGTCATACATTATCGATTCAGGCCATGTTACCTGTCATACGCACTGGATCCATTCCGTGCTCCCCATCTATTTCATGCACTGCTCTTGTCTCATGTACTTGAGTCTTCTATTCTGTACTTTCCATTTATGCCATGCACTAATACAGTCGGAGTCATCTGTCTGTGCATTCATCAGTCTCTTGTATTCATTTTCCATCCTCTTCTCTTAATTCATTTTGCCCATTTTTGTTAATTTTGTCCATTGCACTCATTACATCCATTTCATTAATTTAAACTTCATTACAGTTTCCATGCAATTAGTTCTTTTTACCCACTTCACTGCTTTGGACTACTTTACTCATTCTATTCTGTTTGTCCTTTTAGTTTACATTAGTAGTAATTAGTTGTCGATTTCTCACATGGATCTTGATGTTGTAATGTTATTTGTCATATTGTTATTCAGGATCTAGTAGTTTGTTGGATTGGTGTCATTGAGCTGCCGTTATTCTGTTTGGGGTAGTTTGCGTACGGGTTGGTTTTAGGGGAAGAGCCAAGTTTTCAGTAGTTTGCGGAAGGATATTAGATCTTCACCTATATACTCTTCTTCCCCCAGGGCTGGGACCCCTCGCCATAACCTATATACTCTTCTTCCCCCAGGGCTGGGACCCCTCGCCATAACCTATATACTCTTCTTCCCCCAGGGCTGGGACCCCTCGCCATAACCTATATACTCTTCTTCCCCCAGTGCTGGGACCCCTCGCCATAACCTATGTGCTCTTCTTCCCCCAGTGCTCGGACCGCTCGCCATAACCTATATACGCTTCTTCAGCCAGTGCTGGGACCCCTACCCATAACCTATATACTCTTCTTCCACCAGTGCAGGGACCCCTCGCCATAACCTATATACTCTTCCACTAGTGCTGGGACCCCTCACCATAACCTATATACTCTGCTTCCACCAGTGCAGGGACCCCACGCCATAAACTATATACGCTTCTTTAACCAGTGCAGGGACCCCTCACCATAACCTATATACTCTTCCACCAGTGCTGGAACCCCTCACCATAACCTATATATGCTTCTTCAACCAGTGCTGGGACCCCTCGCCATAACCTATACACTCTGCTTCCAGCACCTCCCCATAACCTATATACTCTTCTTCCACCAGTGCACGGACCCCTCGCCATAACCTATATACTCTGCTTCCACCAGTGCAGGGACCCCTCGCCATAAACTATATACGCTTCTTCCAACAGTGCTGGTATCCCTCGCCGTAACCTATATACGCTTCTTCCACCAGTGCTGGGACCCCTCGCCATAACCTATATACTCTTCTTCCCCAGTGCTGGGACCCCTCGCCATAACCTTTATACTCCTCTTCCCCCAGTGCTGGTACCCCTCGCCATTACCTATATACGCTTCTTCCCCCAGTGCTGGGACCCCTCGCCATAACCTATATACTCTGCTTCCACCAGTGCAGGGACCCCTCGCCATAACCTATATACGCTTCTTCCAACAGTGCTGGTACCCCTCGCCATAACCTATATACGCTTCTTCCAACAGTGCTGGTACCCCTCGCCGTAACATATATACGCTTCTTCCACCAGTGCTGGGACCCCTCGCCATAACCTATATACTCTTCTTCCCCCAGGGCTGGGACCCCTCGCCATAACCTATATACTCTGCTTTCATCAGTGCTGGGACCCTCTCCATAAACTATATACTCTTCTTCCACCAGTGCAGGAACCCCTCGCCATAGCCTATATACTCTGCTATCCTTGCAGGGACCCCTCGCCATAACCTATATACTCTTCTTCCCCAGTGCTGGGACCCCTCCCCATAACCTATATACTCTTCCATGAGTACTGGGACCCCTCGCCATAACCTATATACTCTTCTTCCTCCAGCAGGGCAGGGACCCCTCGCCATAGCCTATATACTCTGCTATTCTTGCAGGGACCCCTCGCCATAACCTATATACTCTTCCACGAGTACTGGTACCCCTCGCCATAACCTATATACACTTCTTCTGACAGTGCTGGTTCTCCTTCGCCATAACCTATATACGCTTCTCCACCAGTGCTGGGACCCCTCGCCATAACCTATATACTCTTCTTCCCCCAGTGCTGGGACCCCTCGCCATAACCTATATACTCTTCTTCCCCCAGTGCTCGGACCGCTCGCCATTACCTATATACGCTTCTTCAACCAGTGCTGGGATCCCTCGCCATAACCTATATACTCTTCCACCAGTGCTGGGACCCCTTCCCATAATCTATATACGCTTCTTCCACCAGTGCTGGGACCCCTCGCCATAACCTATATACTCTTCTTCCCCCAGGGCTGGGACCCCTCGCCATAACCTATATACTCTGCTTTCATCAGTGCTGGGACCCTCTCCATAAACTATATACTCTTCTTCCACCAGTGCAGGAACCCCTCGCCATAGCCTATATACTCTGCTATCCTTGCAGGGACCCCTCGCCATAACCTATATACTCTTCTTCCCCAGTGCTGGGACCCCTCCCCATAACCTATATACTCTTCCATGAGTACTGGGACCCCTCGCCATAACCTATATACTCTTCTTCCTCCAGCAGGGCAGGGACCCCTCGCCATAGCCTATATACTCTGCTATTCTTGCAGGGACCCCTCGCCATAACCTATATACTCTTCCACGAGTACTGGTACCCCTCGCCATAACCTATATACACTTCTTCTGACAGTGCTGGTTCCCCTTCGCCATAACCTATATACGCTTCTCCACCAGTGCTGGGACCCCTCGCCATAACCTATATACTCTTCTTCCCCCAGTGCTGGGACCCCTCGCCATAACCTATATACTCTTCTTCCCCCAGTGCTCGGACCGCTCGCCATTACCTATATACGCTTCTTCAACCAGTGCTGGGATCCCTCGCCATAACCTATATACTCTTCCACCAGTGCTGGGACCCCTTCCCATAATCTATATACGCTCCTTCCAACAGTGCTGGTACCCCTCGCCATAACCTATATACACTTCTTCTGACAGTGCTGGTTCCCCTTCGCCATAACCTATATACGCTTCTCCACCAGTGCTGGGACCCCTCGCCATAACCTATATACTCTTCTTCCCCCAGTGCTGGGACCCCTCGCCATAACCTATATACTCTTCTTCCCCCAGTGCTCGGACCGCTCGCCATTACCTATATACGCTTCTTCAACCAGTGCTGGGATCCCTCGCCATAACCTATATACTCTTCCACCAGTGCTGGGACCCCTTCCCATAATCTATATACGCTCCTTCCAACAGTGCTGGTACCCCTCGCCATAACCTATACACACTTCTTCCCCCAGTGCTGGGACCCCTTGCCATAACCTATATACGCTTCTTCCACCAGTGCTGGGACCCGTCGCCATAACCTATATACGCTTCTTCCACCAGTGCTGGGACCCGTCGCCATAACCTATATACGCTTCTTCCAACAGTGCTGGTTCCCCTTCGCCATAACCTATATACGCTTCTTCCACCAGTGCTGGGACCCCTCGCCATAACCTATATACGCTTCTTCCAACAGTGCTGGTTCCCCTTCGCCATAACCTATATACGATTCTTCCACCGGTGCTGGGACCTTTCGCCATAACCTATATACTCTTCTTCCACCAGTACTGGTACCCCTCGCCATAACCTATATACGCTTCTTCCAACAGTGCTGTTTCCCCTTCACCATAACCTATATACGCTTCTTCCACCAGTGCTGTGACCCCTCGCCATAACCTATATTCTCTTCTTCCCCCAGTGCTGGGACCCCTCGCCATAACCTATATACTCTTCTTCCCCCAGTGCTCGGACCGCTCGCCATAACCTATATACGCTTCTTCAACCAGTGCTGGTATCCCTCGCCATAACCTATATACTTATCCACCAGGCTGGGACCCCTCCCCATAACCTATATAGGCGCCTTCCAACAGTGCTGGTACCCCTCGCCATAACCTATATACGCTTCTTCCCCCAGTGCTGGGACCCCTCCCCATAACCTATATACTCTTCTTCACCCAGTGCTGGGACCCCCTGACATAACCTATATACTCTTCCACCAGTGCTGGGACCCCTCGCCATAACCTTTATACTCTTCCACCAGTGCTGGGACCCCTCGCCATAACCTATATACTCTTCCACCAGTGCTGGGACCCCTCCCCATAACCTATATACTCATCCACCAGTGCTGGGGCCCCTTCGCCATAACCTATATACGCTTCTTCCACCAGTGCTGAGACTCCTCGCCATAACCTATATACTCCTTCACTCCAGTGATGGGACCCCTCGCCATACCCTATATACTCTTCCACTAGTGCTGGGAGCCCTCACCATAACCTATATACGCTTCTTCCACCAGTGCAGGGACCCCTAGCCAAAACCTATATACCCTTCCACCAGTGCTGGGAGCCCTCGTTATAACCTATATATGCTTCTTCCACCAGTGCAGGGACCCCTCGTCATAACCTATATACTCTTCTTCACCCCAGTGCTGGGACCCCTCGCCATAACCTATATACTCTTCCACCAGTGCTGGGACCCCTCGCCATAACCTATATACTCTTCCACCAGTGCTGGGGCACCTCCCCATAGCCTATATACTCGTCCACCAGTGCTGGGGCACCTCCCCATAACCTATATACTCTTCCACCAGTGCTGGTATCCCTCGCCGTAACCTATATACTCTTCTTCACCCCAGTGCTGGGAGCCCTCACCATAACCTATATACGCTTCTTCCACCAGTGCAGGGACCCCTCGCCATAACCTATATACTCTTCCACCAGTGCTGGTATCCCTCGCCGTAACCTATATACGCTTCTTCCACCAGTGCAGGGACCCCTCGCCATAACCTATATACTCTTCTTCACCCCAGTGCTGGGACCCCTCGCCATAACCTATATACTCTTCCACCAGTGCTGGGAGCCCTCGCCATAAGCTATATATGCTTCTTCCACCAGTGCAGGGACGCATCGCGATAACCTATATACCCTTCCACCAGTGCTGGGAGCCCTCGCCATAACCTATATATGCTTCTTCCACCAGTGCAGGGACCCCTCGCCATAACCTATATACTCTTCTTCACCCCAGTGCTGGGACCCCTCGCCATAACCTATATACTCTTCTCCCAAGAAGGATGGCTTGGTTCCTTGTGATGCGATCTAACATTAATACTCATGCTACCTCTGCCTGCCTGCTTGGAAAGGGATCAAGCAGGGTTCTTTCCTCAATAAAGGTCTATCATTCTTGGGTTACTAGTGGCTCAGTTAATTGGACCACCATTGGCAATGGAGAATTGAGCTGAAGTTGGCAGTCGATGCAATCGAATGACCTATTTTCAGTGCTGATACCACTACACTGTCAAGTGATGGGAGTGGCCTAGTCAGGGTGCGACATCAGGGGCAATAGCCACCCTTATTGACCCGGGCCCAACCTGCCATTCGGGTTGCAGCGCAGCTGTTTAGAACTGTTTTTCAAAGCTGATAGGCAGCATATTGGCTTGTTCAGTACACAAAATAATTGCTAATGTTTACTTTATGTATGATAAACTGTCAAAACATGACTGCAAGCATGTGAGGTTATCAAATGCTAAATCTGAGGTTTTTTTTTAATTAGAATCACACTCATTTACAATTCTTCGCTGGTTCTTTGAGCTTTGTCAGCACCACCTAGGTAGGATTTTGGAGTGTTGGAACTACAACTCCCAGTAGGCCATCTGTCAATCATAGTTGAGACTTACAGATAACGTCTGGATTTCAGGGCAGGAGCCGGCTAAGATGGTGCAGGAAGTCACCATGGAATAGCGGATTTCATGTACAGACGTTCTGGTAGATTAACTCTGGCCTTGAAGTAGGGGTGCCCTGTAGAAGACGGTGGTGGAAGGCCTACTACCTAACTCAACAACACACTGTTAAGTCCCAGAACACCAAGCGCCAAACTTTGGGTGGGTGATACATATCATTAGTATGTCATGGTAGAAAGGCACCAAGTAAGGATTCCAGAACAATAAGGAATAACTGGAGCCAGAAAGTCATTCCAGAGGGGCATGGAATAATAGGAAAATAATTCCATGGAGCAGCCAAGACAGAAGAATGCAGACGCAGTTGAAGAGCAATGAATCAAAGATAGGCTTGGACTTGTATGGAGTTTGAACATCACACTCCCAAAGTGGGAGCCAGTAGAAACGAGGGCTAGTAATAGCCATGCGCACATGATTACTCCTGTACGAACTGAGCATGAGCACATGAGCAAAGGAGTAGCGTCTCTGTGTCTGCACATTTTCACTTTTCCATTACCAGCCATCTCTACTCCTTGTTCATTGGGCCTGTGTTGCGGTCGGTACAAAGAGTCTGACTACAGATAAGTTATAAACTTCATTTGGGCCCGTGCGTACGCATAATGGCGGCCGTCATCACCATCTTCGCTGATCTTCCCAACTTCTCCCACTCCCAACGTTCCATCGCCTGTGTTCCCTGGCGCTAAGCATGGTCGCGTGCCTTTTGCCATTGAACTATACATCATGAAATATCTCCCTTTCGACAACACAACATTGAATTATTTAACCTTGAAATCAGTGACAAGTACCAAACAGTATTAATCCGCAACGTGCATGAGGCAAATGCCACAGTATGCTCGGCTCCCAACAGCATTTGCCCCAGCACAGCACCCAATCCACACATTTTTCCATCTACAGTCAAGACACATGGGCCTCATTACACGGACGGCGGTAACAAAGGCGCTATTAGCGCCATGGTTGCCGCCGGTATTTTACCGAGTCCACCTTGGTGAATGGGGGAATTACCGCCCCATTCCAAGGTTGGCAGGGCGGTAATTCCCCATTCACCAAGGCCCTTCCCCATTCCCATTTGAGCCCCCATAGGGCTCAATGGGAATGGGGAAGGAGCAAATAACGGTACCGCTATTAGCGGTACCGTTATTTGCCCTGAAGTCCCTCAGCGGGTCCCTTCCTTAACGTGTGGTCTGGCCACACGTTAAGGAGGGGACCCGCTGAGGGACCTCGTAGTATGGCGCTAAGGGATTACCGGCACCGGTGCCCTAACCGGTGTGGTAATCCCTTAGCACCATCCGTGTAATGAGGCCCATGGTGTGCTTTCTCAAAACGCCTTCAATAATGGGGCTTGCACAATGCAGTCTTTAATTCTTTGAAACCTTTTCTCTCTCACCTTATTCTATTAATACTTTACTCCCTTGCATAGCAACTCTCTTAAAGGCTCTACCATTGTGCCATAACCAGGTACAAAACAAGCATAATACTCGCCTAACCCCCATACATGTTAGTAACTCCTCTTTGTCTTGTGGCGTCAGCGCTTGCCTAGCGGCCGTGACGCACCCGTGCATTGATTTTACCCCTTCAGCTGATAATCATGACCAAGATATTCTACCGACGCTTCTAAAAACAAACACTTTCCCATTTGTAACGCCATCCCCCTTTCCTCCAACCTCGTTAAGACTTCACTTAAAATGCTGTTATGTTCTTCTTGACTTCTTCACTACATCCAAATACTAGTAAATCTTCTTCAAAAGCTACCACCCCATCAAGCCCTTGAACATTTCATACATCAGTTGCTGAAACACTGATGAACCGGATGCCATTCCGAATTGCATCCACCTGAATTCAAATGACCTCCAAGTGTTACAAAAGCTGTCAGCGGTCTAGAGTCAGGGTGTACTACTTTCTGGTGGTATGCTGTTCTCAAATCAAGAGTTGAAAAATACTTTGCATTCACCACTACCTTAGTTAACAAAACTTCCAGCTTTGGCAAAGGGTGACAGTCAGCCCAGAGTGCTACATTCAGCCCTTTTAAGTCCACACATGTCTCCACTTTTCTTCATTCCCACCAATATTGGTGATAAGCACATTGACAACTCAATTGGTTCACGCATATCCTTCATCATATGGTCCAAATGAGCAGCTAGTTCTTTCTGCATGCTAAAAAGCAATGCACAAACGCCTTGCTTCGTTGACACTGCACCTTGCTTTAATATATTGCGATGCACAAAACCGCGTAGACTTCTGAGCTTATCTTCAAAAACAGGTGTATAAACTAGTCAGAGATCCTCTCCAAGTCGCACTCCTTTGTCACTGATAATACTTGTTCTGCACTGCATAGGCCCAA
Organism: Ambystoma mexicanum; assembly: GCF_040938575.1. Lineage (NCBI taxonomy): Eukaryota > Metazoa > Chordata > Amphibia > Caudata > Ambystomatidae > Ambystoma > Ambystoma mexicanum. The sequence continues at coordinate 1,464,819,210 of NC_090931.1, read as the reverse complement.
GACTATCTTCAGCCAGGCTTGTGTTTCCCACCCCAGCACATTTATCCCCTTGCTGGCAAGGTACATTTTATCTTCTGCATATTGTCCTTTGAATTCCAATTCTCTGTGAAAATATCCCTTCAATGATATCCTTTCACCTTAATATTGTTCAATAATGCTCACATAAGAATTTTGTGGCAAAAACAACTTTAAAAATCTTTATACTTACTGTGGCAGCAAAGTCTACACTTGTGCCAAAGATTTTGACACCACACCATGGTAATCTTTTTTTCCTTTTTCGACCATCAGCACTATGTTCTCTGTGCGCCAGTTGTCTTCCATTTCTTCCGCCGCAAAATTCACTCTGCTTCCCCTGGCCAGGAGTTATGTCTTTGCAAATTGGCCTATTCGTTTACATATGCTACATTCCTTGCCCAGTGCTGGCCACATGCTACGGGATGCTATATATCTAATATATGTTCTGGTGTCATGCAAGACACCCCTTTCTCCTCTTCTCTCGCCAATTCCTTCTCTGTTCACTAGCATTTGTGCAGCTTTCTCCTTTACATATGCACATGACGGAGATTCGCCACTTTGTCCAGAACGTATTACCGCGCTTGCAGACACTTCTATACTTTATCGCCATATATATTGCCTGGTCCAATGTCAAATCCCTAAAGCTCAACAGTGTCTCTCCTGTATTCTTTTGCTGTTGCATTGCTCAGCAATTTGATCTGCAATATGCTGGGCTACCAGCTGACCCAATTCACTGTCTACAGCCAAAATTCGCAAAGCGGTTACATATTCATATAGTTGTTTCATCCCTACCTTGTTGACAAATACAAACATTGCCGCCTTTGAAGTATAACATTTGTTTGAGCAGCTTAGTGTCTTTGTAACCTCATGACGACCTCCTCATACTCATTTGTGTCACCATCATCCACCTCCAACCAAAGCAAGTGATGAAAAACTGTTTGGCCTTCCAAGCTCAGTGTATTTAACATTAAAGTAGTTTTACTGGGGGGGGCATGGCTTGGCAGCCATTGAATAGGCTGCTCTTCCTGAGAGCTCCTGCTGATCCGAGGACGATCCTGGCACTCACGGACAATGAAATGCCTCAAACTACACAATACACTGACCCGCGGCTGTCGGAAGGTGTGGGGCACACAGAGCCTGCCATCTGCAGCAGATTGACGGAGCTGGGCAGAAGTTGTTGAGATTAGTTTGGTGGACTCAGCCCGCGGGCTGGCTGGCAAGATGGCGGACGTTGCCACTGAACAAAGGGCAATGTTGAGATGCGACATGGGACTCTGCTCGTACTGAAACGAGAACTGCGGTCGCTCTGGAAGAGAGCGCAATGCATCTGTGCGGTGGGTCCCTCAGTAACTGAACGTTCCACATGAGGCACGCATGAGGGTGCTACATTGAGGCACTGTGTGCTATTGTAACGAATACTCTGAGAGACAGGCGTGTGGAGGGGATACATTGTGACACCATATGAACGGAGCACGGGGGGCTCTCTACACTGTTAAACGGACCTCCTGGTGCCTGCCGCCTGAAGGATTAAAACGTGAATTGCAGCAACATGCCCTTCCAGACACCGGATGGGGACACGAATGCAGCGGGGACCCAAAGCGGTGTACACCCCGGAGTCACACAGACTGAGGAGAGGGCGGACCCGTGGAGTCTGCGGTGGCAGAGCGCAGATAGCCCTCCACGCATTCCAGCAAGTTCACTTTTTAAGTAATATTTATTTTTTGCATTAGTAGCATGCAATATCCTTTTTTCCAAACATTAATTCACAAACTGATAGTTTTTTTGCCTCTCAACACATGTTTCCCCACGTCTTATGCTCTTGGTTCATCAGGAGAGATGCTAAATAAAGAAAGAATATGAAAGAAAGTAAGAAAAGAATGAATGAGTTATGTTTGAAATTATTTTAATAATTAAGTAGTGGTGGTGTGTTGGGTGAGCAACTCTGATTACATTAGCCTATTAGTTGTACTCACCTAAGTTCCTTATTGAGTAAACATATCTCGGATTAATATTTCCTCTTTCGTTTTGTCTCTCTCATTTCTATGAGTTCTTTTATTAGTAAATTTCTGTAAACAATGAGAGAGGGTAACATCAGTTTAACCTGACTCTTTGTATCATTTTTCAAACTTCATTCAAATGCCCTCTTTGGAGCAGTCACATTTATTGTAAAGGTAGAGCTACTGTGAAGCTCTCCCCCAAAATTCCAGAATACTAAAGTTTAAAATGCTGTTCACACCCAAAGTTATCTGAAAGAAATTAGATTAAATTGAATTACCTTTTATTTTTACTTGGAACAAATGCCTTTCCGCCATAGTCCGCGCTACCTTTCTGTGCTATTTTCTATCCTTTATAAAGGCCGCAATCGCGTAACTTATGATGTCACCGCGTCACGTTACGCGATGACGTCACACGTCACGCCTTTGCGTTTGGCAGCCATTTTGATTCTCTATTTCTGCCATGAAACCATAGTGATTCCTTTTTATAACGTTTGCCTAATGTACCCTTCCTATGGATCCTTTCAGACGGGTCTATTATTGTCAGATCAAAGTAAAAAACAAAGGAAAGCCAAGAAGGAAAAGGATCAATAGAGCAAATTTGAGAAGAGACTTATTTCAAATTATAGCCATAAGGTAAAAGACATGTTTTAGGAAAAAATAAAAAATAAGCAATTTTACTGCAATTCAACACATATTTTCATAAAACATGATAAAAAGAAAATATATCAAGACATAATAGAGCTTGAAACTTTTTGGATACAATTTGGACAGCCTTGCATTCTATTTTCATAGTTCAGCTTTCTATAGCCAATAGGCCATCTCATGTTCCGAATTCAGGCCAGAGTCACACGTGTCCAGAATACAAATCCATTTGGCTTCTCTTTTTCTTAGCTGGAGCTCTCTATTTCCACCTCTTTCCATTGTGTCAACTCTTTCAATGCCTAAAAATGTAATTTCTTTTATTTCAGATATTTCATGATCTTGATTATAGTGCACTGCCATAGGGTATCTTATATCATTATTCTTAATGGCTCTTAGATGTTCTTGAAGTCTGATTTTCAATGTTCTGATAGTGCTTCCCACATATCTTTTTTTGCAAATGCATGTAATCGCATAAATCACATATTTTGTGTTACAATTAATGTATTGTTTTATCTTTTGATATCTTCCATTTGGTAGTCTTATTTCTTTAGTTCCATTCTCCATTTGATTACAAATTGCACAATTCCCACAGCTGTAGGTTCCTGTCGGTGCCGGCACTTTAAGAAATTGACTGAGAATCTCAGTTTTTTCTTCTTTGAGATGACTTGGGCTGATTTTTTGCTTTAATGTTGGAGCTCTTCGATAGATAATCTTTGGTTTGGCTTCTATATTGTGTTTAATAGTATCGTCGCTTTGTAGGCTATTCCAATGTTTTTTCAGAAGCTTCTTTAGAATGTATGCCTCACTATTGTAAGTGGTAATAAAGTCTACCTTTGATTCTTTGTTTTTCAATTTTGGTTTATCTTTCAGCAATTCAGTTCTTGGTATTTTTTCAGCTCGTTTTATAGCTCTTTCAACTTCTTCAGTTTTGTAGCCTCTTGTTATAAACTTTTCTTTGAGAGATAAGACATGTTCTTCATATTTTTCTTTAGAGCTGCAATTTCGTTGTATTCTTAGAATTTCACCATAGGGTATGTTTTTAATTATATGGTTCACATGGTTACTTTCTGCATGTAACACTTTGTTTACCGCTGTCGGTTTTATATACAGGTCAGTCAGGATTTTGTCTCCATCTGTATAAATTTGTAAATCCAAAAATTCTATGCTCTCTGAGCTTATTTTTTCTGTGAATTTGATGTTATAATCATTTGTGTTCAGATGTCCAATGTATTCATGTAGTTTCCTTTCATCACCATTCCATATCATTAATACATCGTCAATGTAACGTTCCCAGTAGACGATGTATCTGTCTGTAAATGCTAGATGTTCCCATGCGTGATTAATCTCAAAATGTCCCATGAAAAGGTTAGCGTATGAGGGTGCAAACATTGCCCCCATCGCCGTACCCTGTTCCTGTCTGTAAATTGTTTGATTGAACATGAAAATATTATTAGTTAAAGAAAAATGCAGCATTTCTAGAATCATTTTGTTTTGTTCCAAAAATGAAACTGATCTTGATTTCAAGAAAAATTCAGTTGTTTCTAAACCTTTGAGATGTTCAATACTTGTGTAGAGGGACACCACATCTAATGTCACGAAAAGAAAACTTTTTTCCCAGGGTATCTCTTCCATCTGCTGTATTACATGTTTGCTGTCTCCCAAATACGATGCTAAGTTGATTGTTAATGGCTGTAAATGAAGATCGATATATTGTGAGGCTCTCTCTGTTAGTGAGCCTATGCCATTTATTATGGGTCTGCATACTGGAAATTGATCAAATGTCTTATGAATTTTCGGTAAGAAATATATTATGGGCATTATTGGGTGGGTGTTGTCTAGATAGTTATATTCATCTTATGAAAGTAAGCCCATTTCTTCCCAGTTTTTAATCATCAGATGCCATTGGGTTTGAAGTTCTTTAACTGGATTTTTTCGGAGTATGGAGTAGCAATTCCTGTCACTGAAATGTCTGTTTCCTTCAATTATATAATCTTTTCTTTGCATGAGCACAATATTTCCTCCTTTATCGGCCGTTTTGGTAACCCATTGTTTGTTTTTGGCAAGGGTGTCAATAGCTTTTGATTCTTTAATTGATAGATTATGTTTAAACTTCGTAGGTTTATTTTTTAGATAATTTTGTCTCAGGTCTTCACTGACCATTTTTTGAAAAACATCTATCACATTGTTTTCTGTCATTTTAGGAATACATTTTGATTTCAACTTCAAATTAGATTCTTCTGTTTGAAAAGGATTAATATTTTGTTCTTCGAGAAACATTTCTGTAGTATAATTTTCCTCAGTAAGGTTCATGATGTTCAATGTTCCTTCTACAATATCAACCGTAAGTGAAGAAATGTCTTGTTCTGCCTTTTTTTCATTTTTGTTCATTACTTCAGCAAAGTATTTTTTCAGTTTCAATTTTCTGCAAAATTTGAACAGATCCACTTGTGTATGAAAGTAGTCCGCTTTGTTTGATGGGCTGTAATTTAGTCCTTTATTTAACACTATGTTAGTTGTTTTGTCCACTTCTTGTCCAGTTAAATTCATTACTAAATTCACTTGGTCCTTTTGTCTTGTGATCTGGTTAGCATTCCTTTTTGTCCACCTTCTTTGTTTTTTCGTTCCTCCTCTTTTTCCTCTCTTGTTTTTGGTAAATTGGTTGATATATTTTCGCTTGTCCCTGATCTCATGCCTCTTATATTCATTATCCCTCGTTGAAAATTTGTTTTTGTAATGGACCTGTGTCTGCGAAATTCCTCTAAAAAATTGAATTCTTGTGTTTTGTTTGATGTACTTGGTACTTCTTCTGTTTCTCTTTCCATTTCACTGTTCGTTTCTGTATCTGTAGATTGAGTAGTTGTTGATTGTGTATTGGTATTTTTACTAGTTTTTGAATATACTTTTGAGAATGCTGTTGTTTTCCCTTTTATATCATATACGTGTAGACTCTTCCAATCTTATAATCAATTTTATCCCTTAAGAATGCTTTTTGTTTTTTGGATTTCAGTTCTTCTGTAAATTTATTCAGATAATCATTCAGTATCTGATAATTTTTTAATGTTATTTCAGGAAGATTTAATTTTTCAATTGTTTCTTTTAAAACTTTTATTTCTTCTAATGCTTTCTCATGTGCTACTGCAGAATGATTTATAATTCTGATCATCATATCTTTTGAAGTTTTTGTAAGTAGTGTCTCCCAATCCTGCAAATCTTCTATATCTTCATCCTCAAAGGATGGAAAAATACATATCCTTAACCCTCGTGGGATTCTTCCCATGTCCATGTACATTCTTAGAGTTTTCATCTCCCACCACTTAGCTAATTCTGACGGATTTATTATTTTGCCTGAAGCGCATTCCACATAAGTGTTTTCCAAAAAGAAAATTTTAATAAATATTGCAGCAGCCGCAATACTCACTTAAGGGTGCAGCATCCAGGCAAACAACAGTTTATTATTTGCACTTAGAAATCGCCTAAAGAGGAAGTAAAAGCCGAAAAGCACTACAAAAAGTTAAACAAAGCCCTCCACGCATTGGATGCTTTACGGCCCCGGTGGGGTTCCGGATAACACAACAAACCCGGAAAATAGAGGGGTTGGGGGGCCATGAGAGCTGTCCAGGTGAGACAAGAGACTGCCACCAAAGGCATAACCTGGGTGCCACCACAGGTGTGTGAGCTTGCGCTAAGGAAGGAACCCTAGCCCACAGCCACGGCAGGGGTACGGGTAGGAACACAGAGGTCTCCTGCTGTGAAAGTTGCAGAGCTGCATGAGGCAGTGGGGGTCCCAGTCATTTGAAGGCGCAGCCTGGAGATGGCACCTGTGAGCATGGCACAAACAACACCACATGGCGAACTGCCCCGCTGAGCCACAACGCAGTTTAGGGGCGCGACAACCAGAGCACCGCGCATGGACAGCGAGCGTGGCATGAACGTTACCACATGACAGGTGACATTGCGGAGCCATAACAGTGGAGTGGCGGCACGCCCAGAGCATCAAGTATGGACACGCACCTGGGAGAGTTGACATTGATATCCAGTGGGCAACACTAATAACCCCACGGGCGACAAAGCAAAGTGCACAAGAGGCTCATGCACCATCAGCCGGCGTGGAGACTTTTTGCCCTGGAGCGTCGCAACCAGGGGACTATAGGTGACCGTGCTGCAGGGCATCGCAGAGACAAAATCCTAGGGAGACCACTGGGACGGTGATAAGGATGGCAGCCAAGGGGACCAAGATTAAAGGGAAGCAACCTACGTTTGACATCTTCGACCAAACCACCGCATTCGCCAGATGCCACTGCACCGGCAAAAGGTTATACACAGGGATTGTCTGCCCCACAGCGAGATGATCACCAAATACTAGAAGCTATATCGGAGCTGAAGGCCTCATGGAGTAACAAACTGGATGCGGCCCAAGCGGAATTGAATACCGCCCTGGAACTTAAAATAGACACGGTCAGTGTGGATGTGAACCTCCTAAAACAGGATGTGAGGACACTGGCAGAACGCACAGGAGGTTTGGAAAGCAAAGTGAAGACCAACGCAGATGTCGGTGCGACTAACACCAAGGAGATACACATACTACAGCAGCAGGTGCGCGACCTGGAGAGCCACGCGGAAGAAGCAGAAGGTAGAGCGAGACGCAGCAACATACGGATGGTTGAATTACCAGAAGGGGAGGAAGGCACGGACCCGACAAACTATGTGGAGAACATGCTTTTGCAGGAAATAGGGGCGAGAGTGCTCACTCAAGGCTTCATGGTTGAAAGGGTGCACAGGGCCCAGCTCCGACGGCCCCGACCAGGAGCCCCGCCACGCGCCATTATAGCTAAAATCCTGAACTATAAAGACAGGGAAAAGATCCTGGAGTACTTTCATAAAGGAGGAACTATAAGCAGGGCGTTGGTAACGGTAACGGCATACCCAGACTACACCATGCTGGTACAAAGACAACGACTCCACTACGTGGCTGTCAAGAAATGGCTGAGAGGGTCTGGATTCAAATACATGCTGTTATACCCGGCAAAATTGAAAATCATGCACAGGAACAAAACTTTTTGTTATACACCCGAAGAGGCTACGAACTGGCTCGACACACAAGGTTGTCCAGAGGATGCGAATAGCCAGGACCAGAATGAACAAAATAAGTTGCATCACTGGTAGACTTGTCAGATGTACAGTAAGAGGCGCCAATACGAACTGGCTTAGAAGACAGCCCTTGCACTCAACAGAGACGAGGATGTTGGCAATGTATTTTGAAAGGTGCGTAATAAATCAGCATTGATGCAGGAGGGCAGGATCAGGGCACCTTACCCCTAGAAGTTAGTGTAGTCGGCATACCGATAGTAAGGTGTGTCCCTCCGCTGTGATCCAAGTACCGGCTTAGGCCGAGAAAGGACTAGGTGCGGGTCGGCCTGAGATCCAGGGATGGAGCTGGGCAATTGTTGGGGATGGCTGTGACGGGGGGTGGGTGGGGAGTTGGGGGGTTTGCAGTGATGTTAAGGGGGGTGGGCGAGCTTATACCAATATCCTATTGTGGGAGGTGAAGGAAGAGAAGGGCGAGACAGGATACGGATAGGATGGGAGACCTCAAGATAATCACATGGAATGTCAGGGGGCTCAATAGCTATTTAAAAAGGAATAAGGTTATGCTGTACTTGAAGAGACAGAAGGTCGACATTGCCTTACTGCAGGAGACTCACTTGACTAAAGAGAAACAGGAACTGGCGGTGAGGAAATGGAAAGGAACCACAGTGGGGTCAACGGATGTTGTGTTATCCGGAACCCCACCGGGGCCGTAAAGCATCCAATGCGTGGAGGGCTTTGTTTAACTTTTTGTAGTGCTTTTCGGCTTTTACTTCCTCTTTAGGCGATTTCTAAGTGCAAATAATAAACTGTTGTTTGCCTGGATGCTGCACCCTTAAGTGAGTATTGCGGCTGCTGCAATATTTATTAAAATTTTCTTTTTGGAAAACACTTATGTGGAATGCGCTTCAGGCAAAATAATAAATCTGTCAGAATTAGCTAAGTGGTGGGAGATGAAAACTCTAAGAATGTACATGGACATATTCAGCATACGATTGAGGGGTTATTACGTGGGTGGCACCGCATGTCCCCTTCAAATTGATACAGTCTACCATAGAGCCTGACGGGAGGACGGTCTTGATTAAAGGGTTAGTGCAAAACCGGGAACTGATCATTGTCAACACATACACCCCCCAACCAAGATGCCACGGGTTACTTTAGGAACCTATACAACAAAATTGGTCCATACTTGGGGGGAAGCAGTCATATGGGGTGGCTACTTTAACTGCACACTAGACCCCAAGGTAGATAGATCAGATGTGAAGATTGATAAACCCACCCCGGCTGCTAGGGCCTTACTGACCCTACTGGAAGACTTCAATCTAATGTATGTGTGGAGGATGCATCATCTGCGGGACAGGCAGTACTCACACTATTCTGCCCCTCATAACTTTATACACGATATTGGACTATATATTTGTTACGCCAGAATTGATGGGGGAACTGGGGGGGGTTGGAATAAAAAGCAAGAGTCCTCTCGGACCACACGCCTCTAACTGTCATATGGCAGCACATGCCACCTAGGGCACGGATCCCCACATGGAAACTCAGGGCTGAGGCCCTGAAAGATGCCATATTCCGAGAGGATATGCGGAAGGAAATAGTGGAATATTTTGATCACAACACAGGTAGCGTAGTCTCAGCTGGCACAGTATGGGAGGCATTCAAGGTGGTGATGAGGGGGGCGGCGATATCTAGCTCCAAAGGCCTGCAAGAGAAAATAGTGCGGAAACTGCAGGAAACGGAGTCCAAGATAGAGGGGGTGATGCGTAAGGGTGAGGAGGCTGAGAGGGTGGGACAGTGGCAACAGGAGTGTGGGGAACATTGGGAGAGACTATGTAATCTGAGCTATAAAAAATACGTAGAGAGACAGCATGCAGGAGGAGACAAACAGGGCAGGCTTCTAGCTAGGCTCTATAAAAAAGAGGCACCCAGACAAACAATCAGGGCAATACGGGGAATGGATGGACAAATGCTTGATACCCAAGAAGAGGTCAATAGGGGCTTTCTAGAGTTCTACCGGCATCTGTATGAAGACGCAGGGCAGGAGGAGGGAGAGGAAGCAGCTGAAACGTTGGAGGACATCGGCCTTCCCAAGCTGCGGACTGCCGAGAGGGAGGCCCTGGAGGTTCCGATCACAGAGGAGGAACTAGAGGCGGTGATCAAGTTACTACCTACTAGTAAGGCGCCTGGGGCGGATGGACTCCCGAATGAGTTCTACAAAACGTACAGGATGGAAATAATCCCCCCTCTGTTGGCAATGCACCATTGGCCCAGGTTAGGAGCGGTGGTCTCAGATCAATGGCAGCTTGGGAGGGGGACTAGACAGGGATGCCCGTGTCCCCGATGCTGTTTATTTTGGCTCTGGAACCCCCGGTGATATATTTGAGACAGCAATATGGGGAGGTGGGGATCAGCACAAGGGGAGGGCAAACCCTGATATCGATGTATGCTGATGATGTGTTGCTATATCTAAGATATCCAGAGGAGAACTTACAATACATATTGGAGTTGCTGGTGAGATACGCGGCCCTGTCAGGCATAACGGTGAACCCTGGAAAGTCGTGTCTATTCCCACTCGGCAGATAAAGAGGGATACTGCAAGAGAAGCTGTCGGTGCTGCTGATACAATGGGTGACCGGAACCTTCAGATACCTGGGGATTGATATATATCATACAACTGAAACCGAATATAAGCATAACACAGAGAAGGCACTGGCAAACAGAGAATAGTATGACGTTCTGGGCCAAGCTCCCCCTGGCCCTGATGGGGAGAGTGGCGCTGCTGAAAATGGTAGTGTTGCCTAGGCTGCTGCACTTTTTCGGTAACATACCATACATGATACCAAAGGCGCTTCTTTGTTAAGCTCGAGAGCTTGTGCAGAGGGTTTGTATGGCACAATACTAGGAACCGAATAGCCTTGTGGAAGCTTCGGAACGAATATGACCGCGGGGGTATTAAATTGCCCAACTTCGAGATTTATTATTTGGCCAGTCAGTTACATTATGTGGTGAAATGGCTATCAGAAGACTCCACATCAGAGTCCAGACTACTAAGAGCTGAGTGTGGCCCGTTCTTCTTGAAAGAATGGATATGGGTGCCGAAGCCACAGCAGGTCAGGAAGGTGCAATTGTTAGACCTGGGATGAGAGATCTGGCTTAGGGCATGTCGGATCATGGGGAACCCGACCCCATGTTCCCCACAAATGCCGTAGGTGGCGTTCAAAGGGGTTGGTGTGCCGCTGAGACTGATACTCCGTAAGCAGTGGGAGCCGTTCGGTATAGCCACGCTGGGGGATATCTGGCAAGAAGGTAGGGCAGTGGAGTTTGACTCACTAATGTCCGATACAGGTTTACATCAGGGACAATATATCGCCTACACTAGGCTGGTGCGAAAGGTAAAGGATACATGGTCAGAAATAGTGTTAGAGGAGCCGCCCAATGTGGTTATAGAAACATTCTATGATGTGTCGGTGGGTGGTCATGAAGTTTCCCGGATCTACGAACTGATGATGTCAAGGGTGGGGAAGGAGGTGCTCCAGCTACGCAGAGACTGGGAAGAGGAAGCCGGCGTCACCATGAATGACGGGTTATGGGCAAGGGTCCAGAGATATCACAAGAAGGTATCTAGAATGTGCGGCTGCAGCAAATCCAGTTATATATCACACATAGGGCGTACCTGACCCCCCTGAGGATTGCTAAGTTCAAGAATTCCGGGATACAAATTTGCCCCAAGTGCGGGGAGGAGGAAGTTCTGGCCGTGCCCTGAAATAAGAAAGTTTTGGGAGGAGGTGGCCCCCTCCTATCTGAGAAGGGGATTAAACTAAATGTGGAATCTGTGTGGGCATGCTTGGTGGGGGGGGATTTTCTAGACCTCGTAAGCTGGTGCATGTTAGCAAACTAAAGGACCTGGCCTACACACTGGCCAAGTGCAGAATCGCCATGGGCTGGAAAGCAACCAGTAGACCGAGAGCGGGCGTATGGTGGCGCGACCTTCAGAAATGGGTAGACGCTGAAACAGTGGTATGGAGTGAGGCGGCCAATAGGGGGCGGAGGGAAGAAGAAGCAGAGACACTCAGGGCCTGGAGGTATTTAACTGCTACATTGCTGGTTTCCACCTCAACTGCCCTTGACGAAGAAGATTCTATGGAGGGAGAAGGGAAGGAGACGCCCCTAGAGGCGACGTCCACAGTAGGAGATGGAGAGTAAGCTCAGGGGGGAGGAGGAGCGGGCAACAGTGGTTAAACATGAAGCTATATGCGTACAGATTGGAACTCACTGTTCAGTTGATTTTGGTTGTTGTGTTTGTTTCTAAAATCATTTTTTTAAAGTAGTTTTACTGGAGTGTAGCCGGTTTCTAAAAACAGTGGCAGTGGTTGGACTTGCTCATAGCTGGCCATTGTGACACAAATTCACCATTAAGTTTGTAGTTAATCCCTTTTTATGGTCTAACGGCACCCTTGTGTGCCCAATTTATGTAACACACTCAGTTCAGTCCTTCTCTCTTTACCTTTTATTTTTCCTCTGAGTATTAATCCCAGCATGCACCTCCCGCTCCGGTTTACTTTCGTGTTCACGGTAGACCACGATCCTCTCGGCCCTCTGCAGGCCTAGTTCAGCTTTCTCCTGCCAGCACACAAAGTCCGACCGCCTTCTCGCCACACAGGCCCTCACACGATCCTTGTCGCCACAGGGTAGCGGTTAAAAGTGCCTGACAATAGGTAACATATACACTTCTCTATTTGGACACGTGCGTATGCATACTGGCGTCACCGCCGTTTCCCCTCCAGCTTCCCAACTGTGTCACGTGAACGTCTCCATGGTTATGAGGGGGCGGGTTGTGGGCTAAAGGGGACGTGACGTTGAGAGAAACGGGATATGTCGGGTGGCGGGCTTGGGCAGTTGAAGTTGGGAATTAAATAAACTAGGCCACGACAAACTGCTATCCCCCTGTGTTCCATGGCGCGCGGGAGGGTTAATGACTGCCTGGATGCCCATGCCGCCATTTAACTATGTGGGCGTGTGTACCCCCTGCTGTCTCCACTGTGCGCCATGTAATCCGCTCCGTAGCTACTGTCCAACAAATATGTTTGTGCACGCCGAGTTGTGTGTGCATGGATAGGAGTGGACCTTATGTGTGACTGGGAGGGAGTCCTGAATGAAAAAGCATGTCTGAGATGGAGAACAGATCTCTGAGCGCCAGGCATGCATGCAGGAGAGCAGGTGAGTGTGGCCGTGTACGCGGACGTACATTCGGAGCCTTCTGGGCTGCCTTGGCCAAGTCACATTTGCGATGGAGTGGGCATATACAGATAGTGACAGACACCCACAAAGCCAGACTGAGACTCGCAGTCTCCGGGTTATAACGCAGGAGGTATGGGCTGGTCCTTTACAACACTGATGAAAGGCAGGCAGTTTGATCGGGTTGATTTTCCGGCTGTTCCAGGGGCTTTGGCATAGCTCTCAACTCACCCGCTTTTGGCGGGTGTCGCCCGCCTTGAAAGCAGATGAATCACCCGCCAAGTCCTTCATACGGCCATTCACTTCTATGGGCCTCTCACCCGCCAAAAAGAAAATCGGGTGTTTTCACCCGCCTTGCTGACAAAAAAGGTTGAGAGCTATGGCTTTGGGGCAAATGGCGCTAGGGCCTCCCCTCTTTCTCTCATCTGCGTTTGGATTATGCCCACCCTAGCCCATGCGTCCATAACCGCTGGTTGGTGGTATAGACCACCAACGCTTACTGTCTAAATTCTGGATCTTATGCTAGGGTGGGTTCCGTAAACGCAGGCTCACTGTCTCCCCCAGGGACTTCCTAAATATGCCTACTCTAGCTCTGCTTAGTGTTCTCTGGGGAGTTGGGAACACCCAATCTGTTGGTTCTGCCTAAGACCGGTCACGTGCACTCCCACTTTGCCTTTTGACTCTACCTCTTCCTTCTCTCCGATGTTTCACTCGACCTTCCTTCACCCTTTCATGTTAACCCTTTGTTTTCAGCTCCCACTCTACTACTATCCGTCAGCCTACCACACTACCACTTATTCTCCCACTACTTCTCCTTTCACTACTTTCCTCATCTTACTGCTCTTCCCACTGTTTCTAAAACTTCCACTACTACTAACACTTCTTCTACTACAACTCCTCCTCTCACTACTACTCCCCTCCTTCCACTAATAATATGCTGCTCCCACTACTACTACCCTACTGCCACTCCACTATACAAACAGCCTCCTTTCATCCAGTAACATTCACTTCACATCCACTCCTTATACTAACTTTTATCCACCTGCCGCACAAACTCGCACACTCACTCTGCAGTACCCTTGCACTCTACACCAATGTCTCACATTTCTTCACAGCGCCTCCACGTGGTATCTTGATCCACTCCACTGCTGACCTCACCTTTATAACCCATACTTCTTCTTCTTCTTAATTATCGGAAGTGTGGGCGGACCCACGCAGGCGCTTCCCCATCCTATAGGATGATGTGCACCGTACCCACTAATTATTATTTGGCTCCATTTAAGCTCACAACTCCTCCCACCTCCCTGTCTGCCTCACAAAATCCAACATCACACTATTCCTCCTCCTGCCTCTCTCCCCATCACCTCCCAGTATAATCCTCTCACTCAGCTCAGCCACACCCAACGCAGTCAACCAAACACTCATCAATTCTCTCTCTGTAACATGTCTTTCACACCTAATCAAAAAATGTCCCACCGTTTCAGGCACCCCACACACCGCACAGTCCCTTGATTCACGCTTCCCTATTCGAAATAGACAGTCATTCAGCCCCACATGACCTATCCTCAACCGATTCAGCATCACCTCCTCCATTCTGAACTCCCTGCATCCACCTTCACCGACACTTTCCCACGAACACCGAACATCCACCTGCCCTTCACCCCATTCACCCACCTCTCCTGCCACTCATCCAGGACCCGTCTCATCATCACAGCCTTCACCTCATCCACACTCAAAGGCAACCTCACATCAATCGCTTTCCTCCTCATACCCTCACCCGCCGCCAGATCCACCAACTCATTTCCCAAAATGCCACTGTGACTGGGAACCCACGCCAAATCCATACCCCCGCGCACACACCAATCAATCTTCATCCTAATGTCCAAAATCACATCCTTCCTATCACCATCCCCTGCCACAATCGCCTGTAACCCACTCAATGAATCTGAGAACACCACCACTTTCTCATACCCCAACTCATACACCCTGTCAATCACCAATGCAATCGCCACCAACTCAGCGGTACAAATAGACACATCATTCGTCCTATTTTATACTCCCCAATGCTTTCTAGATAATACGCCATTCCCACTCTCCCAGACATAGGATCCTTTGAACCATCCGTAAACACCTTGTATCCTTCCTTTCCTGCCACATACTCCTGACCCAAAGCTTTGATCTCACCCCGCATACCTCTCTTCTTCGATACCACATTCGCCAACTCCTTTGGAGATCTCATCATCCACCTCGGCCTTCTCTCCAAATCCGTATCTGTCACAATCATCAAGTCACCCACACCCCACTGCACTCCCTTCTCCCACATGTGAAACCCAAAAGTGCCCCCCTTCCTCCTCCACCGATCCCTGTAATAGTCAAACCTCCAATTATACTTCAAACATTCACGCACTGGATGAGCCACACTCTTCGCACTACACTTCACCCACCATCTCGTATTTAACGCATCCCTCCTCAACCCCAATGGCATCTCTCCCACAAGCACCTGAACCGCATTCACTGGGGAGGACCTCATCACACCCGAACACACTCTCAATGCCCTCGCCTGTACTCTATCTAACCGCAACTTCTGACTCGACGTATAACCCCCTGACACCCAAAATCCATCACACTCAAAATCAACCCCTTATACAACATTCGTAAACACTTCTGTTGCGCACCCCATTCTTTCCCAGTCACCGCCCTCAACAAATTCAGCCTGCGTTTACACTTATCCATCACACCATCCACTTGCATATTCCAATTCAACTTTCTATCCAGAATCACCCCCAAGTACCGAAACTCTTCCACCCTCTTCACCATCACACCTTTCAAAACCAAATTCAACTCCTGCTGCACTCTTTTCCTTGAGAACACCATACTCACACTCTTATCCACAGACACCGAGAAACCCCATTTCCCACACCACTCCTCCATGCGTACAATCGCAGCTTGCAACCGTCTCTGTACCAACAACAAACACCGCCCTCCTACCCAGACCACACCATCATCCGCGAAGAAATCCACCTGACACCCAATTCCCGCCAAAGCTCGAATCAACCCATCCACCATCGCATTAAACAGCATCGCACTAATCACACTCCCCTGCGGTGTCCCATTCTCCATCTTCCAAACTTCAGACAGCACCCCCCTCACTCTCACCTGAAATGTCCTATCTGCCACGAATGCCTTGATCCACCGAAACATTCTTCCCTTCACACCCATCTCCAACAGTCTCACTAACAACCCTCCCTTCCACACCATATCATACGCCTTCTCCAAATCCAAAAAGAACGCTCCCACCAACTCTCCATCACATAATGCCTCCTCCACCCCAGTCACTAATCTCACTAATGGATCAGCCACCGACCGATTCCTCCTGAACCCACTCTGAAAGTCACTCAAACATCCATTCGACTCCAAATAAAACCCCAATCGCTCAACCACCATCCGTTCCATAACCTTACACAACACAACAGTCAACGCAATCGGTCTATATGACTTACACTCTGTAGGAACCTTGCCACCCTTCAAAATCGCCACTACAATCGCTCTTTTCCACATTTTCGGCAAAACTCCATTCTTCCAGATCTCATTGAACAACGCTAATACCTCCAACTTACATTCCTCAGGCAACTTCTCCAAAAATACATACATAATTCGATCCACCCCAGGGCTAGACCACTTCCCCTTCCGAATCCCTCCATTCAACTCTACCATCGAAAATGAAACCTCATATTGCTCCTCCCAAGGCCCAACATTCGCCACCACCTCTCGCGTTTCCTCCTCTACCACACCCATTCGTATCCTCACCTCTTCTGGGAAGTTCCTTGAACTGTGAACCCCCGCAAAATATTCCCCCAATAAATTCGCCTTATCCCCATCCTCACTAATCACCTCTTCTCCTTTCAACAACACAGACATACCACCCTGCGACCTCATTAATCCGGACATCCGCTTGAACTGTTTCCAAACCTCACTCACACCAGAATCACTCCCCAGGGACCCCAATAGCCCCTCCAATATCCTCTCTTTCTTTCCCTAATCACCCTCTGCACCACCGCCTTAGCCTTCTTATATGCCACCAAATCCACCAACATTCCCGTTCTCACCGCTCTTGCTCTAGCCTTCTTTCGTGCCGCCACTGCTCTTGAACATTCCACCGACCACCAAGGAACCTCGATCTTCCCACCCTTCCCCTTCTCAACCTCCGGAATTGCTGCCACAGACGTTGCTTTCATTCCCTGCACCAGATGCTCATTCCATTCATCCAACCCCCCCTCTCTTCCCCTTGGAACAATCAAATCCCGACACTCCTTTGTACACCTCCCAATCAGCCTTCCTAAAATTCAACCGACTCCCAGTCATACGTGACCTGATCCCTACCTCACCCCTCACAGTTACCAAAATAGCAGAATGATCACTCCCCATGTCTCCATCCTCACGCACCTTCCAATCACATTCACCTGCAATTGCAGCAGTCACCCAGGTCAAATCCAAGCACGACAGCTTCCCAGTCCTCACATCCAACCTCGTACCCGTCCCATCATTCAGCAATACCAGACTCAATTCATCCGCCATGTCTTCCAACAATTCTCCATTCATATCTGTCCTATCACTACCCCACAACGTGTTGGCACTGTTAAAATCGCCACACAAAACACACGGTCCCACATGTCCTCTTATCACTCCAGTCAACACACCCACTTCCACCACCTCACACGGATTATAATAATTCAGCACCAATACTTCCGATCCTCCTACCCGAATCCCTGCCCCAATCGCCTCTACTGCTCCATCCACCACAATCTCCCTTGCAATCAACCCCTTTCGAACTGCTAAAGCCACACCCCCCCCTCTCCCCTCCAACCTATCCTTACGAAACAACTCAAAACCTGGTATCACAAATCTCAAATCACCCCTCAACCACGTCTCCTGAATACAAACCACGTCAACATTCAACTCCTCACACAACACGGCTTTCAACTCCTGTCCATTCCTCAACAAACTCCTCGCATTCCACTGCAAAATCCTCATGCCGGCACCCCACTCAGCTTCCGCACTTTAGCAACCTTCTTAAACACATCTTCTTCTGATACATCTACAACATTCAAAAACCTCCTCCCAGCTTCCACTACTCCTTTCGTAAGATCTGATGAACTGATAGACGTATTCCCCTGAACCAGATCCAGCACATTCACTATAAAACACAAAAACTCAGTTTTCGGAACAACCACCATTTCTACACCTTTCACTTCACCCAGCACTTTCTTTCTTCCCACAACCTCATCCACCACCAACTTTTTCTCACTCACCTCACTCACTACCCGTACTGGTTTCACCTTTGCAACAGCCTGCGCATAAGACAGACCTTCCGCCGCCCTCACCTGTACCACTTCTCTCGCCACCCTGTAACTCTCACATCCCCTAAACGCGGAAGAATGCTCCCCCCCACAATTCACACATTTCTCCGGAGTCCCCACCTTACATTCCTTTATATCATGCTCTCCACCACACCTCCCACAATGTCTCTCATTCCTGCATGCTCTCGCCACATGTCCAAATCGTTGACATTTATAACACCTTAATGGCATTGCCACATATGCTTTCACACAATACCTCTGATAAGCCATCTCCACCACCTCCGGACACTCCGTTCTCTCAAATCTCACTGCCACAGTTGTAGACACCACATCCCCATGTGCATCCCTCCTCCCCAACCTCCACGCCTCCACCACCCCCACTCCCGCTAGTTGCTCCTCCACCTCAGACATACTCATAACCACTGGCACTCCATACAGCACCCCCTTACAAAACACTCCACTTTGATCAAACACTCTTACCGCATGCCTACCCAGACAATGCGTCTCCAGAATCTTTGCTTTGCTATCAGCATCCGACCCCTCCACCAACAACCGACCCCCAGCCACCACTTGTACCCGGGAAACATCTCCCACTGCTGCCTTCAACCATCTAGCAATCTCCGTCGGATTCACCCCCAGAAATGTCTTGTCACGATTTTCAGGTTTCAACACTACCTTCCACACACTATCAGACTGCATCTTCTCTTCAGACATACTGCTCACTGAGGCTTCCAGCCCCTCCAAAACACATTTTTCTGGAGCCCCCGACCCTGAGATGTCCCGGACCAGCCCCCCTTCATCATCCCTCTGAGGGGATCTGCTGCGATGCCGTCCCTCATTTCCCTCCTTACCCCCCTCCACAGGTGTAAATTTCACAGAAGATGCCTTCCCCCTCTTTGCCTCCTCCTCCTCCACCCCCCCTTTCTTTCCAACCTTCCCTTACCCATTCTTACCGCCTCCTCTGAGCACTCTCACTCCTTGCATCCGACTCCAGAGACCGCTCCTCCTCCTCGAACCCAGCACCCTCCACCCAGTCACTGCTCCGCCCTGCCTGGGTCCGCCTTCTCTGAGAGTCTCCTCTCCCCTGCAACAGAGCCACCGTCTCTAGTTCCTGTTAGAGGAACGGGCCTCTGCTAGCGTCCCTCCACAGTGTCTAGTTCCCATTCGAGGAGTGTCTAGCTCGGCTCCCTCTCTCGTCTCAACCTAGCCCCACGCCGCGCTCCAATCTAACCCATACTTCCTGTTTCCTGTCCCCTACTTAAGTTTCCCGCCCTCGGCCCTGATTGGTCAGCTTGCCCTAGCCAACCCTGATCTTATGTACCAGGGAAAGTCTTTACAAGAGAGCTTATCCCCGCCCTGAAGGTGGTACATTCAAAAAAGACATCACGTTATGGCCCTTGAACCTTCCTCTGATAAGATTTTACGGTTTTCACCTACTACTGTAGTTAATTGGAATAGGATAGAGAAGGTCTTGTTAGTGACACCCCAATGTTTGGATGTTTGCAATTTTACTCCAAAAACTGGGAGGTCAGTTGAGATTGTGGAGCGCTATCGCGCGGTGGCCTTTAAGCCTTCTTCTGATATGCTTTTATTACGCTCACCTACTATTGGTGCCAACTAGGATATGATAGCGGGGGCCTCCTTAGTGACATCCCAATGCCTGGCTGTCTGTAACGCTGTCCCCTTGTCAGTAGTAAATCCTTCATCTGAAGTGATCTTGGATCTGGGCACCATGTGGATGTCCAAGTGTCACCTTGTGTTAGCTTGACTCCCAACAAAATGCCTAAATGTGTACTGCTAAACACTTGTTCTTTGATCAAACGTGCAACAGAGGTTGCTGACTTTATTGTGAATAAGCACATTGATGTATGCGCTGTGACAGAAACCTAGCTGAAACCTAGCTGCATGAGGCAGCCGGCCCAGCGCTTGCTATTCCATCTGGCTATAAGATCTTCAGAGCTGCTAGGTTATCAGGTCGGGGTGGTGGAGCGGTCCTTATATATGAGGCCTCCTTGCTGTTACATGAAGTCAAGGTGGTAGCTGACCATAATACTACTGTTATTTTAATTCTTTTATATCAACCCCCTCTACAATGCAAGATTTCTGTTCTCAAGTATGTGATTTGTTGGTGCCCTCTCAAGATTTCAACCAAAACTGTTATTTTGGGGGATCTTAACCTTGCTCTTTCTGCCCTTTCCCATGGCCTGACCATCCATTGATATATTTTAAGATTGCTCACGCTTCACAGTGTAGGAAGTTTAAGTGTGAAAGTATTCGTATTACTTCCAGAAATGTCAGTGGTCTCTCTGCAGAATTATTAGCACCCCATTTGGAAACTACTCTGAATAGGTTGGATACTTCTGATACTTCTGAGGCTGATCAGAAGATGGTGCTTGATGCAATGAATATAGAGGCTCTGGTAAAACCACGCTCTGTTATGAACAAGAATGTTAAAGTTTGGTTTTCACCTGAGATTCAGGAATTAAAAATAGCTACGGGGAATTCTTTTGTGTTGTTGACTAAAACCAGCTCACTGCAAAATTGGAACAAATATGACCTTCCAGTCAAGCTTGAAGATCCTTGTCCAGTTACCTCATCTGTTACTAAAGACAATTGGTGGTGTACTTCAGATCAGGGTGCTATGGTGGACAAGATTAGGAAAATTCAGGACACTATTGGGAGCAAACCTATAGTGTGTGAGGGGTCACAACCAAATATTGGTTCCCAAGCTCTGAAAGCATGGCTATTTGTTTGAGTTTGGCGTGGTAACAGAATCGGTGGTACTAGCCGCTATGCTACAGCTTAAGCCCACTTATTGTAAGGGAGATGGCTTTCCCGCTACAACTTATTCCTTTGGTTGTGAACTTCATTAATACCCCCTTTAGGGAAGGCTTTGTTCCCCATGTATCAAGCAGGTATGGATATCACCCGTACTTAAAAAACCAACACTTGATCCAAACAGCCCTTTGAATTATAGGCCTATCACTAATACTCAGTTTTTGTTGAAAATCTTGGATAGGGTGGCCTATATTCAAATATGGGACTTTCTGTCTGGAACAAGATCTTGGGCAGATGACCGTCTGGTTTTCGCAGTGCTCATAGGCAGTGCTTCAAATCGGCTTTGCTGGATTTGAAGGCGAATATGCTTCAGGTTTTTGAGAATGGTGGCACCACACTTCTTATGCTGCTTCATTTGACAGCAGCGTTTGACTTCGTTGATCACTCACTGCTGATATCTAGTTTGTTAATTTCTGCCTGTTTTTCGCCTGCGGCGGCTAGCTAGTTCGGGTCATTCCTATCAGACCGATCGGCGAGGGTGTTCTCTGGGGAGTTCATGGCTGAGGTTTTTCTGGTGACTTGTTGGGTCCCTCAGGGATCCTGCTTGTTGCCCACATTGTTTAATATCTTCACCCTGCCACTTTTTGATCTGCTGGAAGCTAATGAGGTACTTTATACAAATTATGCAGATGATAGTCAGAGTCTTATACCTTTGACTGGTGACTATATCGGAGACACTGAAGTCATTAATTCGGTTTTCTCACTTATCCAGAATTGGATGTCTGAAAGTGGTTTAGCCCTCAAAAACATTAAAACCGAGCTGATGATTACAGGTACGGGAGCTCAACTTCAAAAGCTTGACTCAGAGGGTTGTGAATTTAAACTGGCTTGTTGAACCATTGCTACACTCCCTACTGTTAAAACACTGGGTATAATCTTGGATCAGGAGCTTAACATGAGGGTGCATGTGAGTAGTCTTGTCTCAACGTCCTCATATTATCTTAAACTATTAGTGCAGTTGAGACTCTTTTTTGAACCATGATCATCGGGCCACAATTGCAAAGGCTATAGTAGAAGCCAATCTATATTGTTCAAGTATCTTGAATGGCAATGGTAAAGGGGAAATTACCTGACTGCAGACAGTGCAGAATAATGTGGTGCGGCAGTTGAGGGCCTTCACCGGAGCAATCACATTTCTGAGACCAGGAAAGCCTTGCATTGGCTTCCAGTCCCCTCTAGAATCACCTTTCGACTACTTTCCATAACACACAGGTGTTTATATGGTACAAGTCCAACGTATCTGTCTGACAGACATTGTTGGCAACCCGCTGTGAGGGCACTTCAATCTAACAACTTTTCGCTTCTGTCTGTGCCCAAAGTCAGACTGACTATGGTGTCTCGGAGGTCTTTTGAGAGCATGTTGTTCTTTGGATTGCTTTAAGCATGGTTTGAAAACTGCTTTGTTCTGTTGACGCTTTCCCTGGCTGTTCGGTGTTTCAGCTATATTACTGTATATGTTCGGTCTTTTTGTTTAAGCTCTCATATGTCTGCGGGCCCATCTTAGCGCTATATAAATACAAAAATTAAATAAGGGCTATGCCCCACCCATTTTCTCCACACCGAGCCACCACAGGTCAAACATGTTGGGTATGCCAGTTCAGGGTCCCAGTCTGTGTCAGGGTTTCCATGGCAGTAATTCAACCCAGCAAGTATAGTTTCTAGATGGGGTCTGGCCCCTCTTACATAACCATGGTCGTCTAAGATTGAACGCACGTTTCTGGTGGAGCATCCATCTGAGTACTGAAGCGATCCGCTAATTGGCGCATGCTTGAATAAGTCCTCTGGCATCGCCTGCTCTTTCCCAGGCTTACCCCACTACGGGACACTGGATTCATAGTGTCCTTGAAGGTTGTTTCTGCTCTTGTCTCTGTGGCTCTGTTGCGGACATGCAGCTCTGATTGGGGTTTGGCGCTCTACTGCTCATCTGATTCATAGGCTTAATATGTACAGCTAACATATAAACTGGTACCAGGGGAACAGGGACCTGTTGGCTTCCTTCTCAGAGTCAGCACTGGCTCTGGGCTGCTTTGTGGTGAAACGCGTCCCTTCCCCTCTCGACAAGGCCAGAGGACTGGCCGTGTCACAAGATACTGAAGTTTATTTTATTTATTTATTGGACATTTGTATGGCGCCTATACACCAGACCGTATTTTCAGGCGCCTAAACGACAATTGCATACAATTATAACACAAGACATTTTCTATAACAGTAGTGTTTTATCACATAGTGTACCTGGCAAGGATTGGAGACCATTCCATCAAAAACATATGTTTAATATATGTAACCTTTTGGTCACAGACCAAAGACCATTTACATTACATATTGGGGCCAGCCACAGCCTATTTGTAATGTGTTGTGCAATTTTGTTCCCCCTAGAGGCTGTGGACTGAGTCAGTGGCAGAGCCATGTTTTGATCCGGGGGGGGGGGAGCGAACTGCCGCTCAGGGGGAGGCTCGCACTGCACCAGTCGGGTCAGAGAGGGGTCAGGCCGGGGGTCCCTACCATTTCCTTAATTGTGTGGGTAGAACTAGGAACTGTTGACACTTAATATTCAAGGAAAAACTGGCACAGTTTTTATCCGATATATATTTAATTTATAAAACCTTACACTTCTCCAAGTCACATCTATTATCAGTTACACACCACACATTTAATATGAAGGGAACGTCCAATTAAAATTTAATTTCAATTTGACAATGAAATCTAGAGATCTGAATCGGATCGATCCATCAGCAAGGCAAAAAAGAACAATTCAATAAACATTCGCAAGCAATATATCATATTGTGCTGGTGATAACCAGACCAAACAATACAAAACCACAGACTACAATGGACAATGTTTTAATAATGTTCCTAGATTCTCTGACACAGGGTTGTCTGCCTAGCACAAACAAGCCATCATTTGTCCAGACATTTGAGTTTAAAATAAAATACCCTGATAATATAAATACCAATATAATGCCAGATTGGGAGTGGGACCAAAGATAACCTTTAGTCCCAGCAATGGAAATTTGGATCCTCTTTCAATGTAATTGTCATTATTCCCTGAGTGCATCAGGGCAATATCTTTTTGCAAACATTTCTTAGTGCCAAAAAGCCAACATGTGCCCAGGTGTATGAGCTGAAAATAAATATCCCCGCTATCAATGCTTGTTGCATAACAATGGCTCAATAAATACACACAAACATATACAAGTAATGAGGATAAAACTGTTCTTTCAAATGCAAGTTGAGATTGTGTCCCATGCAGTGGTAGACTAATGTGCTTGCAGATGTTTTGCTGTGACAGATTAGGACATAGAAGCCCTCTGCTGAGTCTGCTCTACCACAGCAATGAACCTATGGACCATCTGTGCTACAAAGCCTTTCTGCTGGGTTTCATTGCAGCAAATGTCTGAATTACTTTATCACTATCAAAGTCCACAGAGTCAGCCAGGTCTCTTTCAATACTTAGGAAGGCTGCATTTGAAACTCTAGGAAGAGGGAGGGAGCCCTGTTTGTATTGGCATGGATGCCAATAGTTTTCAGTAGAGACATTGGTGCGTCTAGAACAGGTGAATTATAGTTCTTGAGACTAGGATATACGTGTGATGGTAATTTAATTGGCATACAGATTCCACAGTCTTTAGAGTGCCAGTGGTGCCATTCACATGTAGAAAGCCAACACGTGTTTCGACCAACAGGTCTTTATCAAGGCGGATTGGGTATTGTAGATGGATAGTCCTTGGTTAAGGAGGCTGATTAGCAACTGTGTGGCCACGGAGGCCTCTGGAAGCAAGATGAGCTGTCATGAAAGATCACTGTAACTGGTGCTCATAAGCATCTGGCATCTGTGCATCTCTTCCTATACCTCACCACACGGGACCTTGGGAGCAGCGTTGCGCCGGAACTCTGGACTTGGCAGCAGGAGGCACTATAGAACTCGGAATAAGATCAGCGCAGGATCTGGTTTTTCTCAACTTTACCTTCTAAATTTGAAAGTCTCTCTTCACCCATTATTGGCCGTAAGTAAATTGTGATCAACTTTAGCCTGCTAAAGCTTTGTTCTGCAGCGGTACTACTTGCAGGCAAAGTGAGAAATAGTCTGTACAAATTAGGAAGTTTTGGGTAAACAGCCTGCATATCATTGGCCATCAAGAAAGGCAGCACATCATTTATTATTAACTGCTTGTTGTCAGAGAACATTTCCCCATACAGTGCACAAAAGTAGAATGCTCTTCCACAGCGTCGGGCACAGAGACATCACCTGCATAAAATGTAGCCAACTCTCTCAACACGTCAGACTTATCTGAGCTAGTGAAATGTTTAGGATCCACTGCTGAGAATGAATGCTCATTATTTCTAAAATCTTGAAACCTCATGGTCATTTGAGCAACAAATCTATTCACTCTCTAAAGGAATATAATCAGCTCCTTCATCATGAAAGCTTTTCTTAGCTCTGTTCCTTTTTTCTTGAAAGTGTGTTGAGGTCACACACTCTTCAGCCATGTTTCTAGTATGTGTTTCAAACCGATCAAATATATCATCTGACCAAAGCTTCTCTAGTTCCTTACAGCATGTCACAACCATGCGTTCTGCAGTCACCAAGTACTTTGCAGATATGTTCACAGTGTATGCACAGTTTGCATCACTTTGTGTCAAAAATATATTACGAATTTAAACTCTAAAGTTTCAATTGTGTTCCAGAGCCCCTGTGCATCCCAAAGTGCTTTTCCATTTGCATTTGAAATGCATCCAGCGGATATTCGGCTTATTAGGTTTTGTTTCACAGAATCTACTGAACTAGCCCATCTAGTGTCAGTTAGCTTTTCTAATGTCAGGGCTGTTTCCTGTAGGTCATGCGCCTTTTGCTCTTCCTGCAGAAATTTCATGTGAGGTAGACTGCTTGTAAGGGAATCTTCTGTCTTTCTGTCTCACCAGTGTGAGAAGTATCCAGGGTAACAACCTGTCCCAATTCTTGCCTCACGGGTCCTCTGTTTTGCGTAGCATCTGTTTAATCGTTTGATTACACCTCTCCACAAGGCCATCGGTCTGAGGGTGATAGACAGCGGTTTTCAAATGTTTCATTTGTAGTATCTGACAAACCTGTTCCATAACAGTTGACATAAAATTGGAACCCCGGTCCGTAATAATCTCTTTCGGAATTCCCACTCGGCTGATAAAAGGTATTAATGCATCACATATAGCTTGGGCACTAGTAAATCTAAGAGGAAATGCTTCTGGGTATCTCGTGGCGTAGTCGACAATCACCAATATATATTTATGCCCTCGGGATGAGGGTTCCAAGGGTCCCACAATATCTAATCCGATTAAACAGTTCCAATACTACTGGCATTGGTTGTAGAGGAGCCTTCTTTATATTCGCTTTATTTTTCTTCTGCAATCTGGGCACGCTTGACAGAAACGAGCTACTTGAGCATATATACCTGGCCAATAAAACCTGGCCAAAATTTTCTGTCTAGTCTTCTTAGTCCCCAAATGTCCTTCAGCAATCTGCAGGTGGGCCACTTCCAGGACCGTTTGATAGAATTTCTTGGGGACTAACAACTGTTTTACCGTAGCTCCTGTGGCATCCTTGCTGACTCGATAATATAGCCCTTTTTCTTGAGTAAAGTAGGGACCTTTTCCGGTTGCACCAGTTTGAACAGCTGCCCTAGCATTTCCTAGCAAGGGGTCTACTTCCTGTGCCATTCTGAAACTATCGCCCCCTTCATCAATTTTTCAGTCCACTGCTACGGGACAAACATTTTTCTCTGCCCAGACTTTCTTTACCTTTCTTAACGTACGTTAGCTACAGGAATTTCTTCATGATGAAAAAGGGCATCTCGTAGCCAATTTTCCTCTATTTTCTTTATGATCCGGGAAAAGTTAGGGACATCGGAACTAATTAGTAAAAGCTCTGGCAATACTGGCATAACGGCAGCTCTTACCTCCATCTGTTCCCCAGCCACCCTTAAATTAATCTCTTTGGTGGGGTAAGGCTTAACATCCCCATGGACACATCGAATAGGAACTAGGTTATTTGAATCCCCTGTATTCCCCACGAGTTTTGTACTTACTACTGTCTGCAGACTGCCAGTATCGACCATGGCTCTTGTGGGTTTCCCATCGACTTCCGCCTCACATACATATGAATAAGATGATTTTGGAACGGTTGCTGATTCTTGATACTCTTCTTCCTTAGGCGCCTCCATATTTCCTACATCCATAGGCTCTGCTTTAACTCTTTTGAGACACATTCGTGCCAAGTGACCCCATTCACCACAGTCAAAACATTGTATTCCTTTCGGTCCTACAGAAGAGGTTCTAATTCCTGCAGGACTCTCGCTCGTTGGTCGTGCTTTAGATGGTTCCCACTCCGTATTGCGGAGCATCGAGTTGGGCCATCTTGTAGTACTGGTTCGTCTGAGAGAAGGATTATTCCAGCTTGTAGTTGGTTTGGTATTTGCCACATACGACATGGTCCTGTCCAGCCTTTTGATAAGCTGAAGCGATGTTAACCGCTTCAGACTGGGTCGGTGATGTTGGCAGACCCAACATTGCATTGGCAAGGAGAAGGCTTCAACAAATTGTTTCCTAACAATTTTTTCTGACATCTCATGAGCTGTGCTGGTACTGGTCTGTAGCCATTTATCTCATAGTTCTTTGACCCGATAGAATAATTGTCGGGGAGTTTCTTCTGCTTGCAATTTGATTCCTCGAAACTTGATTCTGTAGGCCTCTTCATCGTGTCCCAAATGCTCCAGGACCACTCGTTTCATATCCATATACGGTGTTTCGCCAGTCGGATTTGCGGCCTGGGAGGCGCTCTGCATCTCCCCAGTCATGAGGGGTGCTATGTAATGACACCAGCTTTCGTTTGGCCATTGAGCATTCCTTGCTACTCTTTCAAAGTTCACAAAGAAGTGAGCTGGGTCCTCTCCCACAGAGTATTTTTGTAGCACTGATGCTGGGACTTGAGAGTGTCTATGGATGGTGGTTGCCTCTAATAACTGTGCTTGTTGTAATTGTATAGCCTGCTGAAAAACTTGCCTATCTGCTTGGGCTTGTTGGTTCTGTATTTGTAATGCTTGCTGAAGCAGTTTTTGCCCGTCACTTAATGTTTTAATGGGTTCCTCCATGGTGTTCGACTAAATCCCACTTCTGACACCAAAATTGGGAAGTTTTGATCTCTGTAGTATCTTAAATAAATACTCTGAGACTGAAAGTAGGTTTTTTAACTGTTTCAGAAACAACTTTTATTAACATTAACTTTCTTTTCTTTTAGGTAAAAGGATACATCTTGGTTCTTGCAGACTGTTCTTTACTTGAGGAATGTTTTCATTCAACTATTAACAAAATCTCTCCAGGTAAGTCTCTCTGCCAATTGGTTTCATCTTCTCTTTAACCCATATGGTTTATATATCGATCATTTATGTTATACAATTCAGTTCAAGTCTTAAAAACTGTTCTTTAGCTTTTCTCTATTAACCTCTTTTTTGGGAACTAGCATAAGCTTACAGTCTTTGCTTCCTTTTTGCTCCTTTAATACGTTTTCTATCTTGTCTTTCTCTCTGGTATGTTTATGGTCACTCGCGACCTTTCTCTCACTTGCTGCCACCTTCACTTTCTGTCTTTGTTATGGTCTGTTTTACTTCCAATATCCTCTATAGTAACTCCCTTCTTTCTGCTTCAGTTATTCTCCAGCTTTCTTTAGTCTTCTATCTTCCTTCTTAATTAACACCTTCTCACCTCACTCAGTCTCTCTATAATTTCCTCATGTAATTTTCTTTCTGTTCTTATCGTAATTCTTTGTTTCACACTTCTCTTTCTTCAGTCTATGATCCTTCTTTCACCTCGCTCTCATTTCTCTCTCTCACTTTCACATACCTTCTTCTGCTTCAGCATCGTGGTTTACCTCCTTGTCGGTCTGCCGTAAACAGATGGGTCGCTATTTACCTAATCAGCTGTTCTCTCATGTACAGCGTCTCTTCTCCTCACCCTCTCAGCGACGCAATGCACTACCGTTGACCGGCTCAGGCTCCGCCCCTCTTATTCGAGCTTCACTCCCGATGTGATCGTCCATACACACCACTTCTTCTGTCACCTTCATGTGAAGCAAAACGCTGTTCGGGCGTTTATAAAGTGATCAAAATGGTGTTCTCTCACTCAGGGCTCACTTTATACACGGCAGCGACGCGTCTTCTCAATACATTCACCTCTTCGCGTTCAGTTCGTCAGAAATGAATACTTCGGTTTTCGAGTTTTATACTTCAATCCAAACAGCGATTTCAGCAACCAGTCGCCGTAATAACAGGGTATTAGCGCAACGGGATATACTTTAAGTAAACCATATATTCTTCTTCCTTTCAGCTGCTCAATAAGCCCACTTGTAACTGTCAGACTTCAAATCCTCTGGTCCCGTTTCCTGGCAACACAGTACAGAACAAAAACAATCAATACCTTGTCCATTATTCTCTCCTCTTTGACAGCAGTATTAACCCTTCATATGGACTTTATGCCTGGTATTGTCAGAGCCTGTCCCAGCTGGCACCTTTATTTGTGATATGCTATCTCATTTTTATCACACTCAAGTGCACCCAAAAATAACTTTCCTTTTAAACATGATAGTGTGGCATCAATCAGCACAAGGTTTAAATTGTGCGCACAACAGTGAACATATATAGCTCTGGGTGAGATGTGCTTGAAGTCCAGCAATACATCCAGACATAGTGCTTGCATCATCATACCCCTGCCGACGGATTAAGGAAATATAAGTTCCAGGGACTCTAAAGTCGATACCAATAGTTTCTAAAAGTCTGCCGATCCTGCTCCAGGAAGTTCAGCAAATATTACAAAATGTTCATCTGCATGACCAGATGATATCACATAACTAAGAGATAAAGAAAATTGATCAACTCTGCTGATATCTATTGTAGAGTCAACAATGACACAATAGAATTTGGCCATTTTAACTTCTTCACGGATAACGCGCATTGTCTCTAATGCACAAATGAATCATTCTGAATGTCATGGCTCAAATATGTTTCATTCAGCTTAGCACGAGCAATAAGCTGTGCTAAAACATTGTCATACTTGGACATCATCTTCAGTAACTCCAAAAGATTTCCTTCATTGGACATACTTCCCAATCCTGCATGTCTCCTGAATCCACAGGGAGGCGCCTCCCTTGCTTGGCGAGATACAATGTAGCATCAAGCAGTTGTTTTTCTCTATCTGTTCCCTTTGAACTTTTATTAGCTCAGAAACGATAGTTCTATCTCGGCTAATTCTAAATTTGGCTATTTGTAGCTGTTTTTTTTTCCAACTTCGCGGTGTGTGAGAGGCAGATGTACACGCCATCTCTAGTTCCCGCCCCCTCACCTCCGTCACACTGAAAGAACAGCAAGAGAGCACTGTCTGTGACAACAGGTATCGTCCCAATACCGCATTGAAGATAAGAGAGATGTTATGCACACAGACAACGATATTGAATGTACCCTCAAACTGACCTGGTGGAAGAATGTCTGCATACACCATTGGACATAGAAGAGCTATAAGTGAAATCAGACCAGAGTAAAGTGATGTCTTAAAGAGAAGACATGAGGATGCACTGAGACGACATGCAAATACTTAAAGAATGAAGATGGAACTGAAGTAATAAAGTAAACATTTAGGCAAATATGAAGAAATCATGTGCAGTAAGAGGATAAGTGAGAAGAGAATCAGTAAATGTATATACGCAGAAACACAATGCAGATAAGACATATAGAACCTTGCTCCGGTAGAAAATATAGCGAGCGAAGCGGCCATGATGAAAAGATGGATGTTGACTCTATATAAATAATAAGCAAGAAACCTTTGAAGAGAGAGACCATGTCTGCAGAGCTGTCAGGTGCTGGAAAACAGCTTTATGCGAAGAACAAAGAATATTTGTTTGGCTTGTTTTGGATGCCCCATCAAGAGGCGACTGCAGGGCGAATGGGGATTGAAAGAGGATAAGCTACATACGCGCAACATATTTCGCTTAGATTAAGTAAAGGAGAAAACATTTGCAAATGCTAAGTATTGAACAATCAAAGATGCAGAAAGCATAGGCAAGACGGTGCAATCTATCGCTTCCTATCACATCAACCATAGTCTCCAGAGGGGCCGATAATTTCATAATAGTGGGTGAAGATACAAGAGATTGTACCAAGCAAAGAATTTCAGCACTAATATCAGACACCATGTCTAAATACATCCGCTCATGGGCATCCTTTCGAGATAATGTGCGGGATAGAGAGCATAGACTTCATAGAGTAAATTTACTGAAAAATCTGTCCTTGGAATAGGTTCAAATTGAGGGATAGGATGGGATGTCGAAGACCCGACAATCAAAGAATGCATACACTAGGATGATGGGAACACATGGGATGCACACTCATTTATGAAAAGAGTTAGATGGCTCAAATCCTCTTTTTCCCCTTTTTCTCCTTTTCTTTTGGGAGTGTGAGAATGTATTGTGGTTATACAAAAACAATGGAAATTCGATTGTGAATCCTTACTTGCAACTTCTTGTTTACTGTGCACTTACAGTATTGTAAGAACCTCACGAAAAAAAGTAAAAAATAAGTGTCCCACTGGTTTAAAAAAATATAATGGTATGAGGTTATGCCAAGATTTGATTACTTTTGGTAGTTATCATTATATTTTATTGGATTTGAAGTATAGGACTCAAATGAATTGCGGCAACATTGTGTTGTTGTGAAATCACAATGACCAAAATAAATTTTGTTTAAAAAAGTGCCCCAAAGTCGCGGCGACTTTGTTCCTTTTGTGACAGATTAGTTGTGTAGTAGCCAATATGTTTTGTTTGTTTTGTTGGTAAAATCTGTGTAAATTGTGCATTAATAAAAATATTTGTAACACTTGTGCAGTATTCACTGTTGGCATTGTGACTGTTCACCTACTGGGTGAGGACTTTTGCATGAGGAACACACCACAGTGATCACCAGTAAGGCAGGATGCTACGTCACAGCACTCACATATGCAAAAGGGCTGGCCTTTGCTAGCAGGTTGTCAACCCACAGCTCACCTTTCCTGGGGGCATGAAGGAACTTTCATCTGCCTCTGAAGGGCAGATCAGTGAACTCCCTAATGAAGCGGAAGCAGAAACAATTGAAGCTTTTAAGTAGTGCTGAGCAGCGAAGATAGCTGGATGCAGCTTACATGTGGTTATGTTTCTGGTCTCTTGGATCTCGTCCAAGGGTCTCCAAGTTCAGTCATCTAGAGCCCCCAATGACGGCAGGTTTTTAGAATATCATCATCGTAGATTATTTTGAGCAATAGGCTATGACGAGTCACTAGATGTTGTCACTTCTCCTTAGGAGGGAGACCTTTTCCATGAGGCTAGGGAGGTGCAGCCACTACCCAATATGCCCCATAGGGGTGGTTTAATACGGGAGGAGCTCATGAGGAGGAACTCCCCTCCTGGGGACAAGGACGTCCATCTGGGGTATGGACCGGTAAACACCACTGCACCAACACATACCCTAGCTCCTGTTTCATCTGCTAACCCTTGTTAAACAGTAGACCCATGTACTATTGTAATACAGAAGACATTAGTGTGGTCACAAGTACCACAACAAAGAAGAACATGAGAACCATGAATATCACTAATCATAGAAGTACTGGTATGAGGTGGCCCCAAGGAGGCATGAGGATTGAGACCAAGAGAGAAAAAAAGACTTACACAAATGGACAATGGACTAAGTAATGTGTCAAGCCCAGCTGGGATAGGCTGCGAGTGTGGAGCTTGTCTGACCCAGGAGTTTCAAGCTCGTTTGGCAGACCCGAGGAAATAGAGCATGGAGGATGCTGGCAGTTGGAAACATGAGTTTCCGGGCAGGACCACTGGAGCGGGCCTGTGCAACCCACCAGCGGGAACGTGCGCGGAGGAAAGCTGTTGGTGGAATCACCATGTGACAGAAGAAGGCAACCTGTAGAGCCCGCAGATGCAAGCTGAAGGACCACTGTCCCTGGAAGCCCCGGCGACAAACCTACACCCAAATCAAAGTAATGGGTGGCAGGGGAGAGCCGGAGGGGATGCAGTGGCATAAATAAAGCAGGCTAATGCCAACTCCCCTAAGCCCCTTGGTAACCACAGTGCCCAGGGGACCATGAAAGGCCCAACGTGTAGCACAGCTCCTCTTCCTGGTCCCAGCGGCCATACCAATGAGTCCACTGACCACCAAGGAAGGGTCGAGGACCCCTACCATCAGGAATCGGAGGAGTTTCTTTCTCATCCCAGTGGGCGTACCAATAAGCCCACTAACCACCAGAGAAGGGTCAAGAACCCCAACAATAAAGAACTGAGTCAAGAAGAAAACATTCCTCAATTCAGTGGGGAGGCGAAGCCCGTGGAATGCAATAGAAGATTCTGGGACCCCGACGAAGGAAGTGTTAAAAGGATCTGCAACTCAGACCAAGAGAATACCAATAAGAAAGAGTGGACGTTTGCTTACACTTTGAAGGAGGAGCACATTTTATTGAATGACTGTGTAACATACCAGGGGAACCAGACAACATCAGAGGAAGAGAGCTATTCCACCTGGCCCCATGAAAGGACAAGGAAGTCCATACCCAATCAAGGAGAAGGAAGTCATTCTCCTTGATTAGGATCTATTTACTTTGTGTGAACTTTTTTGGAATAAGATATCGATGTCAGGGGAAGGGAGTCATTCCCCCTTGGCTAGAGAACTTTTTGGACAGTGGTCAATAAGAACTCTCAGCATTCACCAGGAGAGGGGAGTCATTCCCCTGATGGGAGAGCATTTGTGTTATTAGATCTCCTTAGTTGTAGAGCGTAAGGGCTATAATTAGGTTTGGATACCGGATGGTGACTATTTGTTTGACGGACATTCTGGCAGCTCTTTTAGTTTCGGTTGAGGCAGGGAAACCAGATACGTTTTTTTCTTTAACATCTCAATAGATATTTGTGAAAAATGTCAATCCCGTGTCAGCCTCTCTCTCCTCCACCCTTACAAGGCCTATAAAACCAAAAGCATACATATTTTTCATACATTATAAACTCATGTTTAAAAAATATTACAAAAAATGCTAGTATTTCATAAAACACAAATATAGTATTGCTAAAACAACTGAACTCTAACCTAGGGTTCATATTGGCACCAGAGGGTACCATGCTGTTCACGTCATTCTGAAGATCTAAAATCAAAGTAATAAACCTAACAGAGTTCACTTTGCTCCAATTTGTAATTTGATGGTAGGGAGCCGTTACATTTTGACATATACATAGGCAGCTCCCAGCCACTAAATGTTCGTCATTCGTAAGGCGGAGTGCAAAGGTGCAAGGCAAAACGCAGTGTAAGCAGTGCTCACAATTTTAAATAAACGCTGCCCGGCATGTGGCCATGTCAGGCAGCGTTTATTTGTATTTTTAAATGCTGCCTGTCATGCAAGCATGGCAGACAGCATTTACAATGATCCCTATCAGGGCCGCCTATTTTATGCGGGTGCATGAAGCTGGCTGACCCCGTGGGGATCTCTAGCATTTGCGCCTGCATGAAAATCCATACCGGCGCAAATGGTGGACCATTTGTATGGTGGAGAGGAAGGGAGGCGGTGTCATACAAATGCTTGAAAATTAGCCGTGATGTTAATGGAAAGGAGTAAAAGCCTTACGCAAGATTTTTGCTCCTTTCATTAACGTTACGGCTCTCATGAACATGAGCCCTCATATAACTAAAATCATGGAAACCAAGAGTCATGATAAATGTCCATCGTGAAGCTGAAACCATAAGCTTAGCCCATTCTACCCATGTTTTCAGAATACCCAAGGATGACTGTAAATAACTCCCTTTTAGGGTCCAGTAGTCAAACGTACAGTGTATGGATATCCTAAAGCACACACAGGATTTAGTTCTTTGGGCCTAGACATCAAGACCCACTTTGGCATCTCCATGAAGCAGGCAGGCCAGCAGCTTTCTATATGCATATGAAAGAGGGTATTTGCAGCTGGCCCTGCTACCCTACTGCCTGCAACTCCAGCAATGTTCATGAGATCATATCAGCGGCAAGATATTTATGGTCCACAAGGACATTCACAGTCCTGCTGTTACCAATAAGTCTTGTTGAAGTGCCCTACACTACATCAAGGAAAACATGAAATTGTGAGTATTCCTTCACTGTTCATGACCATCAGAAGGACAGAGAAAAGACGGAGAAACCAGTAAGACAGGGGTTTGTAATGAATCTAGTAAGTTCATTCCTGAAAATCCAGTATGAATGTCACATGGCCTGGAGAAGGCAGATGCTTCATGATCCCGACCCTGAAGGTGTTATTTCCTGGGAGATCACGTGAGAGGGGACTCATGCCAGGGAAAACTGGTAAAACCCTTAAACCTAGATTCCCCCAATCTCCCTAAAATTATGATGGCTTACTGTAAAACAGAACACATTGTTAATACCCCAAAGGACTTCAAGGTCCAAAATGCCCTTGGTACTCGGACGAGGAAGATAAGCTCAGAGGTAGTAAATATTCAAAGTGCAACTAATCTGAATGAGCGGGCTAGTTGCTAGAAAGGTAAACACCTGAGTGGGGTATTTAAATGGAGAAAATAAATGCAGCTCAGAGAAGAAGATGGTAATGGCGTGGCTGTAGCAGACCAGTGTGCAGAGGTTGCCTTGCGTCTTGAAGCAATCCCAGCTGATGCGAACCGGGAGGCCGGAGGACCGTGCAGAGTGTTAGCAGTGGAAAGCAGCATCAGAAAAGGAAGCCGATTAACAGGGAGACGTGAGCGCATTCAGGTGGGCGTTATTTTGAAGTGTGCTGCGAATCAGGGAAACGCCTGAGCTTCAAAAGCAGAAGGAGTGGTCCACTGGAGAAAAGCGGATGCTGCAAGGAGTGCGGGCAGACCACGAGAGGTCTGCCGTCTATGGTAATTAAGCAGAGGACACACTGAGTCTATCCAATGAGATGGCCTAAACATGTAGGTAACCCCGGGGCACTCTAAAAAAACAATGTAGCTGTAAAAGACAATTTTGAATATCGAACCAAGAAAGTGACATTACAGCGATCCTGGCATAATTATTTTTATATGGGATACAAACTAGAGGAAATTTATAAACCACATTGCCAAAGCAGTATATGAGAAATCTGGGTGTAATACCTCTTTTGTAGAATACAAATTGAGGGACAGCTGCAACTCGCATTACCCACAGCCAAGAGGCTGTACAGAAGCAGCATATGAGAAACGAGGGTTTTAGTCCTCTTTGGTGGGATATCAAAGGAGGAAAGATTGTAACCCAAATTGTCAAGAGACTATGAAGAAAGCAACCATTGTTCAACTCTCCTCACACGTGATTTTGGGGTGGGAAGTCTGAGGAACAAACATTGCCACTGTGAACAATTGTAGAAGTAGCCATTTTATCCTGGCAGGCGAGTAAACCAGGAAAGGGATTTATAGTGGTTAGTCCTGGCAAGTGGACCAGGAAAGAAGATAACGTGAAACATTGTTTTGGTGGCTAAAAGGTTTTGCAGAAAGAAAGTGCTGTCTCTATAATAATTTCTTTACAAACTGCTGCTTTACAAGAAGACTTCCTTTGCTATCCTGACATAAGTATTCAGTTGGAAGATACTTGTGATATGCCCTGAAGAGAATATTTTTCTTGAGATAAAAAGGGAGGTTGGTGAGAAAGACATTGGTCTGGAGGAAAAGGATATTGTGGAAGATATGAAATACTTTAAAGTGGAAGAAGGGCGTAATGAAAAAACTGTTGCCTGGAAACCGGGAAGAATAACAAGTACTTTGTTTTTGGAATCAAGTGTTCATGAAAGACATTTTTCATTACCCAAGGCAAAGTCCCATTGGGAGACAAGGAACCTTTGTGTTGGGTTAAACAGAACTGGTCTGTCAGTGTTCCTGCATTGAGCCA
Source organism: Ambystoma mexicanum (assembly GCF_040938575.1). Taxonomy (NCBI): domain Eukaryota; kingdom Metazoa; phylum Chordata; class Amphibia; order Caudata; family Ambystomatidae; genus Ambystoma; species Ambystoma mexicanum. Next base: position 1,464,782,117 of record NC_090931.1, on the reverse strand, counting down.
GGGAAGGGAACACAACTCTGGTCAACAGGAATACTGTTTGGAACTGAAATGTTTGATCTTTTGCACTGGGGTGTTGAGTTGAAGATTGCCAATTACTCCTTGTTTTATTTTGTTGTTTGTATTAGTGTGAGGGTCAGAGAGGTTTGGACAATAGGTCACCCTTCTTTAGTTTGTTTACCAGCTAGTGACATTCTCATCATGATAGGGAATGATAGAAGTTTATCTCACCCTTTGGTGTTTATTAAAATGGAAAATTCTGAGAAAACTATACTTTCGTGTCTGCCTCACATTTCTGACTCCTCACAGGGTCCTGATGGAAATGCCCTGCTGGTGAAAGTGCAGAAGTTGTGGAGAGTCCAAGAAGACAAGCCTGTTGGCAGATGTCGGACACACAATGAGCAGCAGCGAGGACGAGAAGCAGTCCGTTCAGACCGCAGGTGAAGGCACACCCCTGACAGGGGTCAAGAACGAGAAGGGGGTGTGGTACACTAGACGATGTGGCCATATGGAGTTGCTATTACATTTAATGACAGGGAGGGATGCACAAGAAACCAAACTGGGAAAAGGATACAAAGCAGCAAGAGGTACTAAAGGTTTGTGGATACCCGTTGGTGTGAAAACACAGAAGTGAGCAGAAGGCCATCAAATGGAGAGAACACGTCAGAGGAAAACAGTGCAGACCCACTGAGAAAGTAAATGAAAGAAGAAAAGCTGAATGCTGGAACCTGAGGTGTGGGTTCATAGAGCCCATTGAAAATGTGATCAAAGGAGAAACTACTAATGCTGGAACATGGTGGGAGAGTTCATAGAGCCCATTGAGAAAGTGATCAAAAGGAGAAACACTCCATGCTGGAACTCGGATGGAAAGATTACGGAGCCCATCGAAATGCTGGAGTCATTCATAAAGTCCATGGAGAAAAAGATTGAAATGAGAAACACTGCATGATGAAACGTGAGGGGAAGCTTCATACAGCCGGTTGAGAAATCTACTGAAAAGAGAAACAAGACATGATGGGGAATGAGGGCAAGGTTCACAGAATGCATTGAAAAAGAGATAGAAAGAAGAAACGCAGTATGCTGGAGAAAGAGGGGAAGGTTCATAGAGCCCTTTGAAAGAAAAAAAATGATCGAACGAAGAAACATTGCGTGTTGGAACTCGAATGGAAGATTTATAGAGCCCATTGAGGAAATTATCGAAAGGGCAGTGCACTGCATGCTGGACACTGAGCAGGAGGTTCATAGAGAGCCCATGTAGAAAGAAAGTGATCGGAAGAAGAAACCCTGTATTTTAAAACTTTAGGAGTAATTTCCCAGATCCATTCAAGAAAGTAACTAGAAAGAATAATGGTGTGGGTTGTAACTTGTGGAACAACACTCCTAAAACCAAGGTTATGGAAGGAAAAAATATATACTGGTATTTAGAGGTAAATTTCATAGCTCTGGTCAGTATTGAGGTTGAAAGAAGGGACGCTGCATGTTAGAACTTTAACTCAATGTAGTCCAGTCTAGCCACATAATAAGACCTATCATTTTTGCTTTACCCTTGATGCACAGTAAAACTTACTATGTATTAAGTACTGTGCATCAAAGCAAACATGATCAGTATCAGAATTCTTCTTCAAAAAAAGACATTTTTTATCCAGTATCAAAAAATATATCGTATCAGGTAAAAGTTACTTGTACAAATGGCATTGACAACCCCACACTCATACAGGGGAGCCAATGTATTGGCTATGAGCAGGTCATTTGACTGTAGACAAGGACAAATTACATCAGACTCCTACAGGCATGGATTAGGAAAATAATACTCTCAGGGATTATGCACTCTTCTCTGAACATGTGTGTGCAGTCTTCTCAGAATATGTATGTCCAGTTTTCTCTCAACATGTGTACGTAACTTTCAATCTATATATTGGGACGAATACTTGGGTCTTGTCAATGCTTCAGATGGGGAGCCCCTTTCCATGAGGCCAGGGAGGTGAGGTCGCTACTCGAGAGTTCCCTGGAGTGGTGCTCAGAGGATCTCATGGGGAGGAGTCTGTGATGAATCCTGCATAATTCTCACAGAACCCCTAGCTAAAGTCTCCTCCCAGGTGGTCAGGGAAGGCAGCCGCTACCTGATCCTAACCGTGGAAGTGGTATTAGCCGGGAGGATCACCTAGGAAGAGAAGGGCCCCAAGGGAACAGGAGGGATCCGCTGGGAGGGACGCAGTATTAATCGTCTTCAGGAGAAGAACTTTTGATGTTGCCAGAATTTTTAATGGTTTGCTGCCAAAGTAAGATCTCTCTTCGCAAAACCATCCACATTGTCAGTAATAAAAATCATGATGACCAATCTGAGAATTCCAGCTCTAACTCCTTAGGGTTGGATACTTATCATTCTCCCTTAGGTTTGGGTTATGAAGACAAGAATAACATTTTACCTCCTTTAAAAACCTCCCCTAATGATGTACTCAGTAAACAGAGTAAATTACATAAAGTAGAAACTCAGTCTTTTAATGGAAAAACAAACCAGAACATTGGGGTCTTCAAGTCCCACAATGACGAAAGTACTGGAACGAAGAAGAGGGATTCAAAGTTCCAAAACTGCAAAGCGCAGTATAGTGGTTCTAATGACCCAAACCTGAGTGGGACCTTTGAACATATAAGACCCCCTCAGGTGCAGGCCATTAGAACAAGAAGGCTGATAGGCAGAAGAAGTTGCAGGCTGCTGCTGCTGCAGGAGTGGAAAACTGAAGCCACCAGAGCTGCTGGTGTATCTGAAGCAGGTGCCAGTTATAAGAGAGTCTTCATGTTTGCCGATTGAATGTGCAAAGGTAGGGCAGCAGGGAAGCGCTGTTTCGGTAGGCTTGCGTCTTATTCCGTTGGCCAGCGAGCACCGGAACACTAGGAACGCTGAGAGCTTCTTTCCCAATCAGCGTGAGCCACAGGAAAATGACCTAAGCCAACAGTTAAACAGAAAGCAGCAGAAGAAGCAGAGTTGGATGCAGCAGCGGATCGAGCAGACGCGTATAAGGAATCAGGTGAGTTTACCATTGCTAGGTAATCCCAGAATCCTCCGTAGTCAACCGATTGCTAATTTTCCTTATTTTGAATACCAAACTAATAAAAGAGAATTATATTTGAGTTATAAGAACGTTGACAAAGGTTAAGAAAGGAAATGTTGCAATTACTATTATCCAAGCCAAGAATATTGTCAAAGCAGAGAAAGGGCAATATTAAACCAAAGCAGAAACACATATTGCCAAAGTCAAGAGAAGGCGATAATGAAACAAGTGGACCATAATCACTAATGCCAAAGCCAAGAGAAGGAAATAGTGAAGTCAGCTAATTGTAAACATTATTGCCAGAGTAAACAAGAGGCAATAATTGAGGAAGACATCAACAAACATTTCCTAAGCACAGGAGGGGCCAGTGTAATACAGACACATTGGGCCTCATTACACGGTATGCAGTAAGGGTTTACCGGTACGAGATACCTTTCTCCCTTACCAGCCGTTAAGGAACGGGCCCGCAAAGGGACCTTGGTGCTAATTACGGTACCACAATTTGCGGTACCGTAATTACCTCCTTCCCCATTCCCATTGAGCCCTATGGGGGCACAAATGGGAATGGGGAAGTGCCTTGGTGAATGGGGAATTACCAGCCCGCTCACCTTGGAGTAGGCTGGTAATTCCGCCATCCACCAAGGCGGACACGGTAAAATACCGGCGGCAACCATGGCGCTAACAGCGCCATGGTTACCGCATACCGTGTAATGAGGCCCATTGTCAGCAATTGTGTAATGTAAAAGGGGGAAAACAAGTGGCAGGAGAGAAGCCCTTCTGGTAGTAGTTATCAAGGAGGCGAGGAGAATAACCTGCATGGCCTGTGGCCAATACAACAGTGGAACAAACAGCACCAATGTGTCTCGTGTTGTTTTAGAAGAAGTTGTGAATTTTGATGTTGTTGAAAGTCAAAGACTTTTAAAAAGGTTTGAAGTAAACCTCAAAACAGAGTACTTGCAGTAGTGTTAGGAGCTGCTTTTGTCCTGGCAGGTGAGTATACCAAGATAGAGACCTTTAAGTAATAGTCCTGACAGGTTAGTGGACCAGGAAGAAATCATTGAAGTACTGCATTGCGGGTCAAAGTTGAGAGTGGCAAGACCACTAAAGTGTGCAATGAATTGTAATGGAATCATCCTGACAAAAACATTGTTGTTGATACAGAAGAATTGTGAAAGTATCTTTCTCTTAAGAGGAAGAAATCTTGTTGAACTTTCAATTGTGGTGGAATAATCCAGACAAAACCTTGTTGTTGATAAAGAAGAACTGTAGAAGTGTTTTATTTATTTCTTAAGAAGTCATGTTGAACTTTTGTCTATCCTTGAGATAAAGACTGATCGCCTATTTGAACTGTTGGTTAAAGTCCAAGTGAAAGACCTTTGGAGCAAGATGCACTTTATGATCAAAACTTAGCTACAAAAAGGAACTTTCTTATTTGAATTTTTTATTAAAATCCCTGCTTTTAATCTGGGGAAGGGGAGCCAGCCCAGGTTACAAGAATACACAGTTTCAGGTTAAGTTGAATATAATTGTTATTTCTGTTATATTTGAATTGCCTTTGATTACCTTTTATAAGTTTGCTCTATGTAAAAGGGTGAGGTACAGATTCCTTTTGTTAGAATGTTTTCCTTTAGTTATTTCAATAGGTAGGGAAATCTTTGTTAGGTTAGGGATAGTGAGGCGTTTATCAAACCCTTATGAGTTAATAAATTGGCTTCTTGTGAAAAAAAAAACCTTTAACAAGCTGTCCGCCTCACATTTCTGACCCCTCACAGGTACCATTGAGAGCAGTGGTGAACATGGGAGAACGCGGTATCTCCTTAACCCACCCACCTTTCCTCAGGGGCCCTTCAATTCCCCAATATCTTAAGTCCCCATGTGCTTTGGCAAGACATCTCATATAGAAACCACTGGGACTAGGATGAGGCAACGATCAATGAGGATGGCCAACCTGAAAGCAGGCATACGCTCTAGACTTTGGAGTAACCTGATTAGCCAGCTGTCATTTAAAGACAGCAATGGGAACAGAACAATGGCATATTAGTTCAGTGCTCTGTGTGGACCGAGCATTTCGCAAGGGCCATGCAGACACTCAGCAGGGAGAAGCAGACGATGCGCAGGAGGAGGGCAGACCCTCAGGGTACCGATGAAGCAGGAAGCAGACAGTGGGAGAGGAAACTTACCTGCTGGTTAGCAGGGCTGCTGCGCTGGCATCCAAGCAACGGGAGACTACAAGGAGAGTACGCAATGGACAGCAGAAGGTCCTGCTGAACCCAAAGAGACGCCACAACTCTTGGGAGACTCGCAAACAACCGAAGAGACCAGGCCAACGCCCTAGGTACAAGTGTGGCTATTCTAAAGGCTGGGGAGACCCAGGAAGTACATGGGGGCACAAAGTGGAGTGAAGGAAAACCAAGTACCGGGGCTGAGAGTCCCAGTAGAGGGGGTCTGGAGCACAACACACTTTTCAGAAATAAAGGCCACTCACAGACCTTGGCAGAAAAGTAAACCAAGACTGCGGAGTGAGGGAAGAGTGAAGCAGGATGCTAATTTGAAGAGAAGAAACCAGTGAAAGGGGTCAGGGATCCAGATGAGAAAGAGATAACCCAATTCGGAAGAGGGGGAGTTACGAGTATTGAAGAAACAAAAGACATTCGCAGACATTCTGGCAGGAGAGTAAACCAGGGATGTGGGATAGAGAGAGACTAGAGAACCAGAGTGTTGTGAGTAAATACGTGAAGGGGATCTGAGACTCTGGCTGTGGGAGGGTTTTCCAAACTATGTTCAAGAGGAATACGAACTTTGTAGGTGTTGCGAACACCCAGTGAACACCCAGAGACCTTAGCAGGAGAGTAAACCAAGGACGTGGGTGAAAGTGAATGAAGAAAGAAAAAACTGAAAAGTGAAGAACCTGGCGTACCTACTTGGCAAGAGAGTGGGCCAAGAAGAGGGGTATTGTAAATTGGGTCTGGGACCCACAACAAGTGAGAATATTAATTGCAGCACAGCATGGGAGGAGGAGACAGGCTATTTTACCTTGTCACAGCCCCGGGAAACAGGTCTGCTCACGAAGAATACACCTTATTGAATACAAGAAATGCTTTTGGAGAACGGGAATCAACCCCCAAGCCTTCTGGAACATATGCACAGCTTGGGGGAGAAAAACAATCTCTTTCTTTGTCACAGCCTTGGGAGGCAGGTCTGTGCAAATAGAACAAACTTGGAAAAACTGAAAAGACCTTGGGAAGAGGGAACCAAACCTCAAACCTTATGCGTTAGGAACGCTTGCTTGTTTCCCTACACCAGGATTTAACATGTAAAGAAACTTAATTTGTGTAACACTTAAAAGGCTCTGGGAGACAGAGAGTCAACGCCAGCCTTATGGAACTTATATTTGCTCTTCTACACCCTTTCGGAACTTTCAGTTTGGAACTATAATATCGGGCTGCAGGTCAGCAGTGAAAAGACATTTCCATTTTCACCTTTTTCCTAAGTTAAGTTTGTGAGGGATAGGATAGCTTTTGGATACAGGATTAGGACTGTTAAGTTGAACATCCTGACACTCACATTATCATTAGTTAGTTTTGTGAAGGTAGGGAAACCCCAAATAGAGATAGGGCTAGGTAGGACTTTCTCCAGCCCTTCTTATTTTGTCTTGAATAAAACTTTGTATTAATCAATATGCACCTGTGTATCCGTCTCTTACTCCTACCACCTTAATATGTGTGCAACTTTCACTTTATATATGTTTTTTTATTAGTTATTTGGTTACAATTATTCAATTTCCTTTTTCATGAGATAAAAATAGTTAATAACTCCCACCTACGTTCCAGTTAAACGCACAACACAAATGCTAAAAAGGCCTAATTTATTCATACTGTTACCACATAAAATTCATATTCCTATCTGAAATATACATCACAATCGTAAAAAACATTTCTTGGTGGAATATAAGTTGTCCCTGAGTGGTTTATTAAAAGAAAAGTCATTATCATAAATAAATCCTCCATCCTAGACGGTTAATAAAGTGCAGAAGATTTAAGCAGAAGTATTCGCTCTCCCTCTACCTGGATTCAGCCGAATCACAATTTAAGTCGAGCAGCCGAAAGCAGTCGACCACTGATATAAGATTAAAGGTTGATTGCCCCTCCAAGCACCTCGTCCAAAAATAGTCCCCACTGGTACAGCTCCCAGTATAAATAAATGAGTGAAATATTTCTGACGCTGTTGCAACAGTGAGGGGCATTCAACCAGGATGTGTCTCGTAGTTTCTTCCATATTCGGTACCTTACAAAATCTGCATTCCCTCTCTATCAAATCTATCTGCCTATATCTCCAAGGAATTTTGTTTGTATGAATGAGGTTCCAACGTAACCTCAGGAACTCATTTCTGGCTGATCTACTAGAGTATCCCAATAGGAAAGGTGCTAAAACTCCCAGTTTCTTATGTCCCATTAGTAAATGGGCGAGATCTGGATAGTGGTGTACCTTTTCGATTGTGGTAATCCAATCCCCAATTTTAAGGCGTTTTATGGTTTCTTGAGGTCTCATTTGTAGTTCCTCATGATCCGACCTTATATCTGCCAGAATATCGTCACATTCTTTTCCAAACCGAAAGGGACAACTGAAAGTAGCTCCTTTTGTGGTATTATTCATAGCCACTAATATATCCCCAAAGAGTGAATCGTCCTTCACAATTAGAATTTTACAAAACAAATTTAGGAAACTCCATATTCCCCTGGATCTAAGCGATTGAATCCCAAGTTCATATCTAATGATTGTCTCTGGGATTGAGGTGGGAGCATTCCATATTTCCCCCATATTAAAGCTTCCAATCCAGGAAGCATACCAATGGTTGAAAAATCATGTATTTCAATTCCATAAAGATATTTAGGGATAATCTTCCCTTGATAAAATGTCAAGGATGGGAGTATAGAAAATGTCCCATATTTCCCATCTACCTTTTTTAGTTGATTAATCAAACCAGTTGTTCTCTGAACAAGGTGGGCCTTCATTTCAACGTTGATATTTTTTACAACAATATGGGAGTCAACCTTTTCCAGTACTATATTTCCCAAACGCCGGGCCAAAGGGATACCAACTCTTTTCCTTTTAAATGTAATAACCTTTGACTTGGCGGGATTGACAACTAGACTGTTATTCCTACAATATAACTCAAGGCATCAATGCGTTTTTGTAGGTCCAGAGGGGTATGGTTGAATAATAAAAAGTTGTCCATGTATGATGTCCAGAATAGACATTGATGGTTTGACTTAAAGACGCAAAAGCACATTTTTCTAGTGCCTCCACTACATCTGAGGTGTACAAATTGAATAAACAGGAGAGCTAAGATGCATCCTTGTCTCACTCCAGAAAAGGTCGGAATGGCGCGCGACATGTCTCCATTCATATTAAATCTCTCCCTTATGTTAAAATTTTCATGAAGGGCAATCGCCAGTTTTAAAAGCCCACCAAGAATATTCCAGCTAGCAAGCTTTTCCCAAAGTCTAGTTCGATTCACCATATCGAAAGCTGCAGTTAAATCAATGCTTGCGGCATACATGGCGCTGCTATTGCCTAACAGGGCTGAGTTCTGAACGTATTTCAACAAAAGTCCATTCAGGTTTATATTTTAGTTTTTACGAAGGCCCGTCTGCCATTTTCAGATGCGGCCTGCCTGAGATGACCATCCCTCTAGATGTTAGGTTGCAAGTGCCTTGCGGTCTGCATCCAAAATGGAGATCGGCCTATAGTTAAGGGGATCATTCCGATCACCTTTCTTCAAGATTGGAATCACAAAGGCGGTTTGCCAACTAACAGGAAAAGATTGTGCATTAATCAATTGTCGAAAATATATAGTCAGAATGGTAGCCCATGTTGCAGGGTCATCTTTGAATAGAATATTAGCCAACCTGTTTGGCCCAGGAGCCCTCGATTTACTAATGGCTCTGATAATATCGTAAAACCTCTTCAAATGTAATTGGGAATGTCCAACCGTTGCCCAAACTATCTTCCCTTAAATGATGTAGATCTCCACATATTGGAACCAGACCAAACTTTGCTCTGTAAAAAGTAACCCGCTGCTCTTCCCCAATTGGATTCTGTTGTAGTTTCACTTGGTTTCTCCCCATGTTATTTATGAGCCGCCTAAAAGAAGTAGTGTCTGTTTTCCATAAGGAGTACATCATTAGCTCTGTATCATTTTGTAGTAGCTGCAGTTTGTGCGATCTAGTCCAATTACAGTAAATTTGCTTGACCTGCTGGATCTCTTTCGCCTGAGTTAGGAGATCATCATAGTATTTACTTTAATGACCTTTATGTTTGTTCTCATCACCCTTTATCTCTCCTTAAACTTGGGGTCAAATTGGTGACAATGTTTAGCTGGCCCTAGTGTGAATTTCACTTCAGCCTTCCATAATAAACTGGCCAAGAATGAGTCAAAATAGTTAAAGTTAAAGTAATCCATTTCCCAATCCATGGAAGTGGCTGTCATTAACCCGGCAACCCTCTTATTTACAACAGACACTTTGTGTTGGTTCTATATCACCCTATTAGCCATGTGATTAACCATAATTGGAGGTAGTGGATCTTGTGTCCTCCTATTTAGTAGGAATTCAAATTCTGCTGCAATCATACAGTGGTCACTCCATTCGCACGGGTATATTTTAAAATTAGAAAACCTTTCGAAAAAAAAGGGAGTCATCCACAAATGGGTAATCCAAAATTGATCTCCTGTTCCCCCTTTCCCATGTGGTTTGGCTCGGTAAATCTCCCGTTACACAGCCCTTTAACCAATGTAAACCCAAGGCTTCAAGACTCTCCAGCCATCTTTTACAATGTTTCATTTTTGTTAAAGAAGGGGTTTGCCCAGCCAAAACACAGCTGATAATGAGTTCAAATCACCACCCAATTCTATTGATCCATCAGTCCAGTTGGCAATAAGGTCAGTCAATTCATTAAGAAAGGGCTCCAGCTTACACGCTATACTATGCCAATATATGTTCAGCAGTAGGAACCTCCGCTTAATATTGTTGGTAGTGGAGGTTAATTGAATAGCTATCATGATTTTGGACCCCCGGAATTGTTGTTCAACCTCGAGACCCATGCCGTCTTTATCAATATGGCCAGGCCCCCTGAGGGTCGTCCCTTGGCCCCCTTTTCTGCAGCCATGAAAGTTGCCATGTAGCCGCCCACATCCGGGGCCTCCATTAACTAGCATTTTTGTCTCATAACAGGGTATTGCTGTAGGAATACCCCAAGCTTTGAGTTAGTAAAAGATGCACATGTCCACAACTGTTCCAGGATAGAATTGTCAAGTTCCTTGTGTTTTTATGGGTACCTTGGTTGTGGATGGTCATTCCTCACCCACCAGCCCACGCCCACTCCGTCTCCTCATTATTGCAGCATGAGCCTGGCCCTCCTTGTTCATGCGCGGGGTGAAATCTTTAAGTACGTCTCCATTCCCTTTATGTTTCAATTAGCGTGACTGGAAATCCCATAAGACGCAATGAAGGCAATTAATTCAAGATAAGCACCACCACAATGTCAGACAAGATAGTGACAACCACTGCATCTGTTCCATCACACATAGTGAATTCAATTCTTTCTATATCTTTCATGCTGATAGCCCTTAACCATGGGATCTCAAACAGTAGCCGTAAAACTCCACACCTATTCAACACTGCATTTCTTGATACGTACGAAACACCATTCCATTTTAAGTTTCTTACCCCCCTCATAGTTAGAAAAAGAGAGAATAGTTGTTCTATTATTTACTTCTTGCCACTTCTACGGGTTGGGTGGCTCATGAACGGGTCTCCCATCTCACCTATTCTCTTCACGCCCCTTGGCACCCGTCCCCACACCCAGTGACAGCATCTCCATTCTGTTCCGATCACTCTCCCATACTGGGATCAAGTGGCTAGGCCGAGATCGGTCTGAATGGTAAGAGGATTCCTTCCGGGCTCCTTCCTTAGGAGAGTAATGCCTCATTTTACCTCTCCCCACCCCATGAACTTCCTCGGTGGGAATTCGTTTTTTCAGCAACACCCCACCCTGTTCAGATCTACCCAACCCCCTGTGGATCCATATAATAACCCCTCAGAGGTTATCTACCTCACTGAAAGGGGTGAAGGTTAGAGCCAAGTCGCATTGTATTTTTTGCTGAACACAAAACGCAGTTAGTACCGCTGCATCCTTAGAAGTGACCTCTTGTTCAGTCACCACAGTCACCTTCTGGATGCAGGGCTTCTGCAAAACTGCTACAGCCTGTTTACGAGGAGGGAGGGAAATATGTCTTCCCCCCACACTTTGCAGGATTTGTTCAGTACATGTAGGAAGGGTAAGAGATGTAAAGAAAGACTTAGTGGTTACATTAGTTATTTTAGGCAATTTTTCATTCTTAGTTTTTCTTAACTGTTTGCCTTTCTGTTTCTCCTTACGTTTGGTGGGTGGTGGGGGCACCTAGGAGCCAGTCCTCACCTCTTCTGGCAGGGCTCAACTAAAATAACATTAGAAAGTAAAAACAACTCTGTGACTTTTGCACCAATTAATTTTCTTGGCTTGAGTGTATTTTATTGTTTACACAGCCCTGTATAACAACTGTTTCGGCTCAGCAGAGCCTTTCTAAAATCTGGGCTATTAGAACAGACTACTCATTTTAATCAGTACCAAAGAGTTCGAAAAATCCAAAAGATCCCCCTTTACATAGTATATCCACATGTGCCAATTGGTCAAATAGTTATGCAGGTTATTAATTAATCAGCACAGATTTACACATTAAATGTCGACAGAGAATAAGGGTGGGTAATGGGGAGGATTGTTGGGGTTGTGAAACAAATCAATTTTGCAATTCAAATGTACATTACAAGTTGAAACAGGAAGGTGGGTAAACAAGGAATAAAATCATCTACAAAAATGATAATATAAAATAAAAACAATAAATAAATAAATGGACATACATTGGAGAAAGAGAAAATAATTGTGACATCATTAGCATTGTTTGCCAAATATTGATTCAATAGGATTAATATATTATCAATTCACCGGAGGGTAACTTACCCAAAATTACAAAATGGTTTCACTCAATGTGTTGTATTTTATAGAAAATGTATTTAGCGCAAAAGTCACAGAGTTGTTTTTACTTTCTAATGCAATTTCCAACGGGAGAGGCTTTATACCGTTAAACTCTGTAGAATTGCGACATTACAAGAAAACAATGCCTTGAGACTTCCAGATTTGAGAGTTGTGTGCAATACAGGGAAAATAGGAGTCGCCCACTAGACCGGTTGTACACATTCAAAGCCATTTTAGAGTACTCAACTAAAATAACGTCAGCAGTATTGGACTTCAAAATAGCATTTAGGTTCATCAACTCTTTAGGGACAATCTCCGCATCTATCACCTTGCTGCTACTAAGCTGTTATCTAGTTTCCACATTCCCGTCACCCATTATTTTTACTTTTCCACATATTCAGTCCAATAAGTGCGAATGGGATTGGGATACACAATCTGAGTTCTCGTATAACGAGAGAAGGGCACTTAACACCTGATTTAATTCAAGCAGAATGGGATCCGATGTTACAGTTACTGAATTATCCAATTTCTCAATCGTATATGCCACTCTACGATGTTGTGCAGGGGCGGAAACGTAAGAGGTGATAGATGACTCTGAATCTGAGTCCGGCAGTTCTGAAAATATGTGGGGCATATTCAAATAAAAGTCCTCATCTTCTTCGTTTTCTTACCACACCTCGGTTGTCACTGGTTGCACCACAACCACCTCCTCCATGGCTGTAATTGTTTTTTGACAAGGTTCACAGCACTGGGGTCGGCCGTTGCTGGTGCCCCTGGCGGGACCGCTGGCACAATAGGCATCCTTGTCTGAATCTCTGCGACCAGTGTATGCAGTGCCGAGAGGATGTCCACAGAGAGGTCTCAAGGGGGTACCTAAGGTGGGGGTGGCAGCTTAGGTGCAAGCGGAATGGGCCGCTGGGGCACCGGCTGTGAGCCCAGACCCTCGTCTTGCTGCTCTTCCTCGATGGTGTCCTTGCTCTCGTCACCTTCGCCGTCGCCTTCGTTGTGCGCTCATCGTAGGGCCTGCTCCCTACATTTCCCTCCTCCTGGATGGTGTGCAGACCGGTGTGCTCCTTCTCAGAGGAGATATCTGTACCCTGGAGGGCCACCGCACCACCCCCCCTTCTTTGCTTCCAGCGGTGAAAGTCTCGGGGAGATGACGGGCATCTTCTTCTCCGGGGTCTTCACAATGGGCCGGACTGCAACCTCCCTCCTGGGAGGAAGGGACACCTTGGTCTGAGGGGCGGCACCCTCCGGGGCCGGCTCGGCGGCCTTTACCAGGGACACAGCTACCCCCTCAATGGAAGGCTGGGCCTTTGCCGGGTGCACCTGGGCCCTCACGGTCAGGGACAGAGCCTTGTCCTGTTTGGCCTTCTCCTTAGGGGGAGGGTCCGAGGCCCCGCTCCACTGTGGACTTCTCCAGTAGGACGGACTTGGGACTCTCATTGAGTTTGCCCGGATGATCTGACTTCCTCTTGGCCGAAGATCCTTAACTGATGACGTAGGCTGGAGATGTCGAACGCACCCTGGCCGCCGAGAAGCCAATCACAATGGCGCTCCCGGTGGCAGTGGACTTGCGGTACTTAGCCTTCTGCAGGAGCCCCGCGGGAGGGGCGCCCTCAAAGGTCTTAGAAGCCCGCTCAGCCTTCTTGTAATTGGGAGAGGCATGCTGCTGGGACCAACCCAGAGCAGGGGCCTTGTCCTGTAGCCCCTCGTTCAGCCACCTGTGCCGATCCTTCATCGTGCAAGGGGCTATCTCCTGGCAAAACGCACAATCCTCCTCCTTGTGCACCAGGTACAGGCAGTAAAGGCACTCAGAATGCTTGTCGTCTGAAAAGACATTCCGCAAGCCGCAGCTGGAGCAAATCCTGAACAGGGGAGTTGAATCCTTTTCCTCCAACATGGTCCACGCGGCATAGGCCTGAGAATCTTCTGGAAGCCTCCACGAAGAAACTCGATGAAATCCACCCTTGAGGGGCGCTGAAGAATCTGAAAACGGGTCCCCGTTAATCGGAAGGTTCATCAATGGATCACAAGGCCCAATTGACCGAAAAATAGAGTAAACTCTTTCAAAAAACGTAGTAAAAGCTCAAGAGCTAAACACGAGGACTCCTAACACTTGAACGTGCGGTAAAAATCTGAAGATGGATGGCAGAGGAGGGGCTTAGGTAGAGGGCAGTCATTGGCTGAGGGCAGTATGGCCCAGAGCTCAGTGATTGGTTGTTAGGAGAAAGAGAGTTCAGAAATGAAACTGAAACTGATTTTTTCTTTACCGAGGATTCCCAGCCTGACGAAAGGGAATATTCATGAGCATGTGAATCCATGCCAGACCCCATGCTGGAGAAAGACAGATACAACTCCTGAAGTGGATGGTTGCTGGGCAGTGTGGACATTCATTTGATTTGTTTTTTGTAGGGTGGTGAAATACAATGCAATTGATTTCATAGCACCTTTCTGCCCCAGCACCTCTGTCCGCTCCAGCACTCAATTCTTTAATTTCAACCCCATGAATGGCCAATGTAATTGAATTTCACGGTCAAAAAGAGCGCGAGGAGGGGCGACCAATGAAGGTAATTGTATGGCAAGAGTCATTGCCAATGAAATGTATGGTTCTGGGGCCGATGATAAAGGAACTTCCATGGTAAAGTCCCTTGCAAATGACAAGGCACCCAAATCTGTTTCAGTTGGGGTGGGGGAGGAGGAGGCCCTTTGGCACCACTCCTCAAGTCATATTTCGAATTAACCATCGGGTCTCCCATGTTAATCATGAAAAGAATAACGAAGTAACAGTACTCACCGATAACGCCTGCTTAGAGATGCGCCGATATGGAACTGAATTCCAGTGACGGCGACAACTGCTCGCTGCAGAACTGCACAACTGCACTGTAGACTTAGCCCACAACTTTGCGTTCGCTTCGAGCTGTCTGGGCTTTTAAACACAAGTCAGTGGGATATAGCAGAGCGCAGATCCAGCCGAGCACAAGAGCTACCAGGCTAAATTAACCAAAAGTGGAGAAGCACTCCGTTCGTGACACCATCAGCAGTGAGATACAAGCCTTTCCACTGCTCAATGCAGTGCACAACTGCACTATAGACTTAGCCCACGACTTTCACTGCATATGTGTATAATTTTCAATCTATTCCTACTCATTTGCCTTCTGATCTATACGTTTTGAGTTGGAGATGGTTCCCCAGTAACCATGTCAAAACACCCTTGCACTTTCACATTACACATAGGTCGACCTGTGCTTTGCAAGAGAGGGAATATCAGGGGTTCGCGCAATTTTCTGTGAATAGGAGGAATTCTCTGTGTTTATTCATGTTTACCCAAACATATAATTTATGAATAGAACTCACACTGGCCACAGATTTGCATGATATCACATTAGGCACTAGTATGTCACGAAGATACTATGGCCGCATAATGCTATGTCGGCATGAGCCAAGGGCTCTATTTAATGGTGCTTGATTTTACAAAAACACTTCTGCATTTAAGTTGCACCAAAACGCTGTCAGTTTTAAATTGTGCCTCATAATACAAAAATCCATGGATTTTAAGAAAATGAAATCTCACTTTGTACTCAATGTAAATGAGAGACACGGAACACCATCATTTCACACTGCACCTGTTTCTTTGTCCAATTGGCATTCCACAACAAGGCAGTGTTCCTACATCACTCACACAAGCCTGGATCACGCCACTCCTGAAAGAAAGTAATCTTGACCCTTATATTCCCAACTTGCAATTTCAAACATTTCTGGAATGCAACAGCATCCTCAAACCCCACAGCAGTCCAGTTTCAGAGCCAAGAATGGCACAGAAACCGCCATGCTGGATCTCAAAGCTAACCTGCCCAGTATCATCCATCTAGGTCATCCTGCTCTTCTCATGCTCTTGGATCTCTCAGCGGCATTCAACCTGGTCGATCACACCTTACTTGTGACTAGGCTACAGAATCACACGCACTGCACCCATTCTGCTAGCCAATGGGTCTCCTCCTTTCTTGGGCCTAGGTCTGCCAGAGTGGCTGTTGATGGCATCTGTTTCACACCCTCAGCAATCACCTGCGGGGTTCCACAGGGGTCATGTATCTCCCCTTCTCCGTTGAACGTCTATATCATGCCTCTGCTTGCCCTCCTGGACGACCTGGGTGTCCGGTATAGTAACTACACAGATGACACCTAGGTCGTCATGGAACTGTCAGGGATTTATTCCCAGGAGGCCCTTGCGATTAACTCAATCTACAACCCCATCCAGATCTGGATGACGACAAACTCACTTGCCCTCAACACATGCAAAACAGAGCCCCTGATCATGGCCTCCTCCCAGCGACTCCAAAAACTGCACACCGATTACAAATACTTTACCATTGCGGGCAGTAGAATCTGTGTCCCCAGCAGCGTAAAGACCCTTGAGGTTACTCTTGACCTCAAGCTCTCCATGAAACCCCATGTGGCCCATGTCAGTGCTTCCTGTGGGTACAACACCAAACCTCTCAACTATATTCGCCCCTATATCTCCTTCAGCAACCTCTTCCTTCTAGCCACCGCCCTTGTGAATTCTCGCTTAGACTATTGCAATAGTTTATTACTGAGCACATCACAGGCTAATTTCAAAGCACAGCAGAATGTCCAAAATGGAGCTGCTAGGGCCATTCATGGTCTGTCTTGGAGAGATCATGTTTCTGAGGCAAGGAGGGGGCTTCACTGACTCCCCGTTCTTCATCGTGTGACACACACATTTCTTACCTTGACCAGAACCATGAAGCACCCCAATACCTCATTGACCGACTCAGTCTCCTGCCCCAGTCGTGCCCTTCATTCTCAAGATGAGGCACAACTGGTGCAGCCCAAATTCAAGCTGATTAAATTCAGTGGAACTACCTTTGACGTTGACGCTCCTGCCGCCTGGTATAAGCTTCCATCTGCCCTAAAGTCAACACCCTTTACCAAGCACTTAAAAAAATGTATCAAGACGTATCTGTTCAATCTTGAACCAGGTTAAGCTTTCCTGCCCTCCTGGCTTGATTCCCCCACAACCCTTTTGCTGCTGTGTTGTCTGTCTTCTCTTTGTTCTTTGTGTGCCTTGAGGCCCAGGGCGAGTGGCACTCTACAAAAAAATAAATAAATAAATAAACTTGCTTCTGAGCAGCCTATTTTCTGCATTTACCATGAACAGTATAAAGGCACAAATTGAAGCCACATCAGGGTTTCTACGTACATTTTAAATGTGGCTTCTCATTTTGGGGACACAACTTACACCCTCAATCTGGAGCTGCTGCCTCTACAAGGTCCGTTTCAGCATG
This sequence comes from Ambystoma mexicanum, assembly GCF_040938575.1. Taxonomy (NCBI): domain Eukaryota; kingdom Metazoa; phylum Chordata; class Amphibia; order Caudata; family Ambystomatidae; genus Ambystoma; species Ambystoma mexicanum. The sequence continues at coordinate 1,464,764,692 of NC_090931.1, read as the reverse complement.
CTGTCTGGAACCCAGTTTCCAATATGGAGTGATCACCTCTCAAGGGCTCCTTTTGCCAGCCTACCTAATAATCAGTCATCCAAATGGTTTCAGTTCTGCTCCCTGTGGTAAGAGGAAGGCCGTGGACAACTGCACATGATTCAACTCTCAGTGTTATTAAAGAAAAGAAACTCGCCTAGCCCTATTGCTACTGTGGAGATTCGCTATTCTAGGAAAATTATAAAAAAGCGCTCATCAAGATGTTATAGCAAACTCAAAGGGGTCCTCATTCCAAGCCAATCCTTTATTTCTAACCGATCCTACCACTAACAAAGAAACACAAAATTAGGCCACTAATTCTCCCTTGCTTGACTTCTGCTGGCTGGTGCATGACACCCTCCCAACAATGTCTCTGGAAATAGTCTTCTTGACTTCTTAGTAAACCACAAACCTTCTCAATTCCAGTACAATTGGCACACGCCTTGCCCCTCCACCAAGTTTTAGTTCTGATTTTTATACACAGTTCCAGCAAACAACACATTTCTTGAATTTGTAGAGCTTGGAGTTAATCTACTGCTGTCTCTCGCTCACCGGTCCACGGCGGCTCAGATTTGTGCCACCAATAGGACCTTCGCATCTTCTTGAGGTTTCGAAATACTGTAGGTTTCCACTCTTAGAGTGGCTGGGATTTTTAGCCCGAACTGGGCTCTGGATTTCCTAGCTAGATTTTCCCCACTCTTTGCCCTTCTCAGGTATTTCTCTTAATATGTCTTTTCCCTGAACCCTTTGTGAGTTATGCCTTTCAAGTTTGCTCCCCTTAAGTGTAGTGGCTTTCAACTTCGTACCGCATACCTCTTCTTCGTGGTGGCCTTCTTTGGGGGAGGCGGTTACTCTTTCGACAGTGGAACCGGGCGCCTCGCACCATCGGTTTCCTGTTGCTTCTTTTGACGGCCATGGTTTCAGCCCATAGGTCTTCCTTCTCGTTCGTGGTTCAGCCTCACTCCTCTTGGGAACTTCGAGCCAGGGGCTTCCAGTGCTCCTGAGCCCTGCATCATTCTGCAGGTCCTGCACCCACCATGTATGCGTTGTGGTTCGGCCTCCAGGGTGCATCAGCTCTGTGCCGCAGCAGCGGCTTCATCTGGCGCAGTGACTCACTGGTTCCTCAGCACCCAGCGGTCAAGGCTTTCTGCATCGGCTCCTGTACTGCAGGCAAGGATCTTGTCCCTTATATATGTCTCCCTACAACATGAGAGATAATTCCATTGGTCGTGGGATTCCGCCCTCGGGGAGTGGTCAGCAGCCAAACCAAGCATATTAAAATGTCCCTTTTCTTTCACATTGTTATCAGTCCTCATATATGCGATAACCCTGTGGGACATTAGTGGCAAAGGAGATGTTACAGATTAGTTCACTGGGGAGTTCTTGACCCCTAAGGGGTCAGCCCAATGAGATCCCGCTTGCCTAATCCATTAGGCAAGGTTTTGCATAGTGGGCTCACCTCCCAAGTCTCAAGTGGAATTCTTCACATCCCAAAGCCAGCTATTTCGAGTTGTATCCTGAAAACCTCTTCAATATTCATCTCTGAATCTTAATTGTAATCCCTCAATTCAGTGTGGGGGCTATTTTATTATTGTCAGCTCCTCCACACATTTTGTGACATGAAAGGAGGGGCTCTTCCTTCTGAGTCCCTGCAAAGGTGGGAGCGAATTTTACTCCCCAAGTTATGGAGAGGCATTTTGTTTAATTACAACAACATTTGATGAAATACAAATCTATTAAATCAACACCACAGGCAGAAGAATTAGAAATGGGGAATGCCACTGTGTGTTAAGTATTTACAGAGATAATAATGTTTTTCTTCATTTTTTTCCATTGCACCCCAGAAAAATATCAGGTTGGGTGAAATAGTTTTTTCTTAAATCGCCAATTTGCAATTAGTCTCATGTTTCGAAAAGCTTCCCTTGTGAAGTTATAATTTTTTTTATCATAACATTTTGGGGTATAATGCACACAGATAACTTTCCTATTCAGTTTATAAGTGAAGAAATGCTGACTTTGGTCAACAGAGAGCACTGTTGCTACATCCCATATACATTCTCCTTTCTATTTTGAACACATGTCAAGGTCAATTTCTTTGGCCTGTTCACAGAGATCAGATAAGCGGTTGCATGACTTCACCTAAATGGATTTTATGAGGGGCATATACTTGATGGCTGTGACAGTCATCTTTGAAGTTATACATTTGCCAGCCATGTGGCAATGGTTCAGTGACCTAACTGGTAGGAACCCAACAAATCAGGACCTTACTAGGGCCTCATGTTTTGCTATGTGACTTGGGCTGTAGGAATGCTGGGTCAGCTTGAACTATATGTAGCATGGAGTAGAGAAATGAACACAGAGCCTTCCATTTTACAAGAGTGTGCACCAATTTAATATGTTTCACATGTCTCATTTCGAGTTTAATAATATACAAAGTTATTCAAAGTGAAGTGAAAAAAAAAGTACATTTTCTGCCAACAATATTAAAACTATGGTACTGTGGGGAAATTCTGGAATTGTTCATTTAGGTTCCAAAACTTTGAATATATGTTCTTGAGGCCTGCTAAATTAATTTGTATGTGGCAAACACTCTTTTTGCATGTGGCACGCTTCCACTTCCATGTGCATTTTTCACATGTCTTTAACTAATGATCAGCCAAATAGTTGAAGAAGTACTTGATTCACATGTGTGTCTTTAAAGTATGAAATCAGGTCAATTTGACTGTCATGTAGAAGGTTCCCATTTAAATCAGCACAGTTCTCGGCATGTCCTTAGCATTGACAAGCTAGTCTCTAGAATTACTTTTCAAGGCCTAAAAAATGGTTGCCGTTTATCTCTCGGGGGCACATGCAGTTATTTGCAACTCCCATTTTACCGGAATACCCCAGACATGCCACGTTTCCCATCCAAGTAGCATGGTGTTTTGGTTGTGACTGCTTTGTAGGTTCATATGCATAATTCCCACTGATAGATTTGTCTCCTTTGAAAAATATTGTTTTAACTTCAGGAGCACAATAACTGTACCCCTACATGTGAAATATGGCACCACCAATCAAGTACTTGGATGTCTATTGTCACATGGCTGAGGGAAACACACACCTATTACCCCAGAATAAAGTTAAATCGTTTTATTAAGCCAAAATAAAACATAAGACTATCGCTTGGAAATTGTTAAATGATAACTGTAACATAAAGATTCTTGGGGAAACACAGTACTGTAAGTAGGATTACATATGAAGTAAAGAAAATAAAGAAATATAGAAAGTTCCCGACAGGACATCTCCCATTTAAGGATTTCTAAAGCTCAGTTCTTATCTTTTCTTCTGGGGACCATAGGGCTTCTCCACCTCTTTAGTGTTTAGAGCTTCCTCCCTTTGCCAAGTGTCCCATTCTCTCTGTTACTTACTTCCCTCTTCTGTGGCCAACTGACTCACCACTTCTGTTATACAACCCTTCTCCTGGGGATCAAAGGCCTTCTTTCTTTCTCACTCTCTGTCTCTTCACTGTAGCACTTCCCTCTTCTGGTGTTACTGAGTTTTCCTCCACCTCACTAGAGCATATCATTCCTTTGGGGTGCAAGGGGTTCTCCTCTTCTGTTACACTTCCCTCTTATGGTTCCCTGTTTAACAAATGGGGATTTGCGGGCAGAATGGCGCACAAATCCTGTTTTTTTCGGCGCAAATTATCCATGAATTACCCCCAAAGTCTGCCCTACTTCTTTTACATAAAGTGTGAAAAGGAATAAATGTATTCAAAGGAATGTCAGTGTTCAGATATAAAGAATGCACGTGGCTGAGTCAGCTCTCCTCCCCACGTTGGACAGCACAGAGTAAGGCGGTCCCTGTAGACAAGATGACACACTCTGGCTCAGGCTCGTAACACAAAGGCAGTTCAAAACCTGGATCAAGGCCCACCTGGCCTTCCATGTTAAAGTCTTACCAATTTCCCAAAACACAGTTCACCAAAGAGTTCATGTTGGTCGCCCTATGTCGGGCTCATACCTCGTAAAGCAAAAGTTCACGTTCGTCCCGCTCTGTCGGGCTCAGACCTTTCACAACAAAAGTTCACAACCCTTGCAGGGGTTCCGTTCCCTAAGCTTAACTCTTATCCTTTAGGGGTTCCCTTTGTGAGAATCCAGAAGATTTCTCACCCACTAGTCCCCGGGGATATGTCATCCAGGTGGCCAGGACGCAGCCATCGCTTTTGGATCCAATTCCTGGGGGTGGACCAGTGCTGGAGTATCACCTGGGTGAGGGGTCTTCGGGGAGTGGGACACCGAATGGCGAGGCGCAGTATCCCCTTCCCTGTAACACTTTTACCCCATCCTACCAGGTAGGATATGTAGGAACTCTACCCCCCCTTTTCCTACACGAACACATTCACACAGACAGCGCACTCTGGGAGAAATCAGGCTAACACCCGAGCCGCATACCAGACGAGTCCCAATACAATGGACAGGCAAGGTCAGGCTATCAGAATTGTCCCTGGACCTAATATGATAACAACCTCGTCTGTTTCCTCCACCGTCCCATTACTGTTTTTTTCCTCAGCACCCCCCACCCCCAGCACTATCTGAAATGTCGTCAGGCCTAGTATGATAGTCGCTTGTTTTGTTCCTCCCCTCCCTTTCTGCCCCCTCTCCCTCCCCTTTTGTTTTCTCCGGCTCTACCAGAAATGTCGTCAGGCCTAGTACGGTAGTCGCCTGTCTGTTTCTATTTCCTTCCCACTCTCCCCCTCCCTTCCTTATCTATGTCATAGCTCTTGCACTATCTGAAATGTCGTCAGGCCGAGTACGATAGTTATTTCACATCCTTACTATTCATGGCCTGTAAGAAAGTCATTGTATTTTCCCTTGTTCCCTCCCTTGCCTTGAAGCGCTTTGAAACACATTGTGTATAGGCGCTATATAAATAAACTATCATATCATATATCAATTACTGACCGACACTCACACCTGACTTCCATTAAGCTTCCCCACACAGATAAAAGGCGGAGCATGAAAGCACACTCTGAGTGAGGCAAAGGACACGAGGAAACAGCAGCTGAATGAGGGACGAAAGAAGGCGAACTACAAGGGGTTTGCAAGGAGGGATATTCCCTTGACCTTTATCGAAAGAAAACATTATGATCAAGAGACCCCGAGATTGGACAGCTTAAGGCCCGGAGACAAGTCTGAAGAATCCTGCATTGTGTGTCTGAGGTACCAGCGCTTCTCCTACATGACTAATCGAGTCAGGGAAAAGTAGCAGCTGCTATGGTACCGTCCTTGGCTCCAAGAACAAAGTAGCGGCCGAGAAATCAACACAACCTGTGGGTTGGGGAGACAGATACAAGACCGATTTGTGTTGAAGCCAAGGGTGCAAGCGGCAACATTGTATACTGAGCACTGGAACGAACATTGCTAAAACGCATGTGATGAAAGACACAAGTAAAGTTGAATTGCTGATGAATGTTTGAACTTTGAAAGGATACAATATCGTTGACAGAGTGGTCTGGCACCGTGTGCGTGCTCAATTGAAGGTCTCTGTACGGTATCCAGCCGAGAGGTGGCGGAAGTGAAAGTAATGAATTATAAAGAGAAAGATTATGAATCGAAGTGGCCCTGTGGTGGGTCAAGCAAAATCCTGTGCTCAATCGAAAGTCTTCCATTTTTGATATAGAATAGGAAAGATTAGAAAATAAGATAAAATGGTCCGTGCCCGATCAATTAAGAAAATTGTGTTAAAGTGGATCTGAGTCCAGCACAGGGGGACATGGGGTGAACAGTAAATCACCCGAGAAATTGTGCATGTTAAATGCTGAGAAGAAAAGAACTGGTGTTTGTTTGTCGCATAAAGCCCTCTGAAATAAGAGAATATGAATGGCAAACAGACTTGGGCGAAGAAGGCCCTGATGCTGAGGTTTTGAACTGCATCCTTGTGCCAGAGAAGCCAGACTGTGTGCTAAGCTTGAGTGTGCCGCCTTGTCCTGAAAATATGGGGAGGAGGAGCCAACTGCTCAATTATCCTGACATATAATTTCTTGAACACTTTTCTTTTGCATAACATTGTTTCCCACTCTATTTGTATTTAGAAGTAAGGATTTGCAATATGTTTATTCGTATAGGCCCTTTTATTTTGTCAAGACTCTACTAGGAATGCATTATTATTGTTTGATGGTCGTAGCCTGCTCCCATCTTCAGATTTAGGATTAGATAGGTGTTTTACCAACCCATTTGAAAGTTCAATAAACACCCTTGACTGTGATAACTTGTGTCAGTCTTACTGTTTGATACCATGCCTTCCTTAGACCTTCCCCTAACTTATAACACTTCCAGTCTCCCTCAGTAGGGCTCGGAAAGACATTCAAAATGTGCGTGTTTTTTTTCGACAGACCTCCGCAAGGCCACTTGACTTTTCAGCTTTCACTCTCAATCCTATGTTATTTGCCCCGGTGCTTCCTGGTCTGGGTAGTTCACTGTATTATGCACCAAAGTTCAACGTTCAGCTTTTTACTTTCCCCTTCTCTCAGGGTTCATTTTCAATCGCCTCGCTTTTACAGGTCATTCACTTTATCGCTAGAAACTTTTCAGATTTTACAGAGACTTTCGAGTGGGATACTTCCTTTTGCCAGACCACTCTGTTACTCAGTATCACTGACTTTACAGATATCGTTACTTCCAAGTTCATTTGCAGGTCTGTCTTTGCTACTGATCCACACACGTGCAGCCTTCAACAGTGCAATATAATGTTGCCACTTCAATCTTTCTTTAGCACACACCGGTCTCTCATGACGCTTGCCAACTCACCGGCTGTGTGCGTTTCTTTCTTATCTTTCCAAGTCAAGGTTAGTACCACAGGCTTGTCCTCGCCTCCCCAACTCTGCCGTGCACCCGGGAGGGTCGCAGGCACAATGCAGACTTCTTGTTGGGGATTTAACCTTCTCCAGGTATCTTTCGTGGCCTTTTGAAGGCAACAACCTCCAGCAGAGAACCCCTGGGGTTCTCCACGCGTGGCTCTCGTCCCTCGGTCTGTTGTTCTGCTCCAGTAGGTTTGCCTTTGCCCCAGAGGTTCTGCTCTTACTCGTGTTCCACCTTGCTTAGAGTGTGTCTCTATGTTACGCCTTTTATCCGTTTGAAGAGAGCAAATTGGTATCAGATGTATGCATTTAGAGTCAAAGTGCCTGACTTTGCAGAGCCAATTAAAGGGACATGTCCAATGTGATAAGTAAGAGTTTGCATTGTTACTCTCAATCTCCCTCTTCCTCGGCTCAGTGGTTGTGTAGAAAGGGGGGGCGTTGGGATATCAGAGAATTCTAGAAAATGGGGCAATGCCGCTTCTCACCCTAGGCTGCCTCACTGCTACTCCCCAAAGACCCCTCACCCAGGTGATCCTCCCGCACTGGCCCGCCCCCAGGGTCTGGATCCAGAGACGATGGCAGTGCCCTGGCCACCTGAGAGAGAGATCCCCGGGGACTAGCAGGTGAGACACCCTTTGGTTTCTCACAGCTGGTCCTGTAAGTCCAACTCTCTGGTGGCCGGGGGGCTGGATGCGAAGTTGGCCCTGTGACTTTGTCACACTATCCAAATTAATAATAATAAATGTCTCCCTACAAAGCTTTTATTAATCTTCAATCATTCTTCTAAAACATGTATTGAACATTGTATCCTGAAGATTATTGTTACCCGCATTACAAGCTCGGGAGCATTACTCTCATAACACCATCAATTTCATTTATCATACCATAACCTGAAGGGTCCGCATGATTCAGAGTAATGTGGACCCTTCCGTTAGTGCCTATGTTGGAGTCCCAGTGGACTCCAATGGAAAATGCACATTACCACATGCGTTATTGTCGAATGTGGTATCACTTTTAAGTAGAGGACATTTCCACCACACAAAATGTTGCATTTTGGGGGAATTTGTGAAACTCTGAACTTGGCGAATTAGTAAAACTTCCTGTATTCCAAAATACTGGATGATTGACCACTACGCCAAAAGCCTTAAATTTGAAAATGAACCCATGTTCTTTCCAGCTAATGTTAAGCGACTATAAAGCAACACTCTGAATGAAGAAGGTTTATAAACAGAACAATGAAAACAAATATGTGGGATATGGTGCCTACATGTCATCAGAAGAAGAGACATACTTTATCGAATGGCCATCCAGACATGTTGAATGAGCGATGAGATGGATACATCGTGAATAAGCAAAATGCACAAGAATGAACGGATTCACAAAGATTTGCACTGGAGCAAATGAGAAGATACCAGTTGGCACTCCCTTGTGCACACCTCAAGAAGCCCTCTGACGGTTCTTCCTCTCCTGCAAACTATTGCCTGATCTCCATCACTCCTTTCCTGGACAACCTCTTGGAAAAGATGGCCATCTACCAGCTTAATCTTCGCACTGAATCCGTTGGTTGTCTCCATGACCACCAGTCTGGCTTCAGAGCAGCCAGAAGCATGGAAACCACTCTTCTGAACATCCGTGAAGACCTGAAATCCAACCTTGACTCTAACCTTCCTTCTGTCCCCATTCTCCTCGATCTTTCTTCTGCTTTTAATACGGTCAGCAATGCCATCCTGCTCAATCGCCTCCGTGATAACCTGGGTATCACTGATCAGGCACTGGCCTGGCTGACCTCTTTCTTCACTGATCGCCCCTCCCAGGTCCAGCTGGGGTCCTTCCTCTCTTCCATCTCTATCCATGCTTGCAATAGGGGGTGGGCGTTGCAAGCGGTCATGTTTCAGCCTTAACTGGCTTTTTTGGGTTTGCCGAGAGGTGAAGAGGCAAGGCCATCCTCTGTCCGTACCCTTATTGTCCTCCTGGTGGTGATGGGAAGGTAAGGGGCTACACTCCTCTCCTCTCTCTACCCCTCAGGCCGAGCCTATCCCCACACTGCCACCTACATTTTTGGCCATCCGACCTATGAAGCGTGTGTCATTTGAGGCTTTTGCCGCCACTTTCTTTCCCCCTCCTGCACCTCTGGCTAACTCACATCCTGACGCTGCCCTTTCCAACCTCAACTCATCTATCTATGCCTCTGTTGATGTACTTTCCTCTGTACTTTCCTCTGTCATGAGGAGCAGCTTGAAGTCCAAAGCCAAGTGCAACTCTTGGTACGACTCAGACCTAGTCACCCATAAACACAACTGTAGGGTGGCTGAGAGGAAATGGCTGGCCTCTTGTATATCCTCTGACAAACTGGCTTTCGGCCGGCTCCAAAGGCAATACTGACTCTCTGTCCACACTAGGAAGAGAGCTCACATCCAAGCCCACGTCTCTGCTGCATCTAATAACTCAGCCAAACACTTTAAAATCTGCAAGGAGCTGGCCAATCCTGCTGCATTCTCTACCTCTCCTGTCCCCTCCCAGGCCCTCTGCACTGCCATAGCCTCACATTTTTTTTATTTGTATTTTTTTTAAAGTTTATTTTATTGTATAAAACAATTTGTAAAAAAGAAGACGAAGTGCAGAAATAAGTCATCAAGAAGAAGAAGCTGAAGAGAAAGAAGAGGTAAATGCCAAAAGTGACTAAGAAAAAATGGGAAAAGAGGAAGCAGCAGAAGCGGAAAAAGAAGAAGTGAAGGGCGAGAACGGGGAAAGACCAGGAGAAGTTCTAAATGTCCATCACCGACTGAAGAGACGCGCAGATTTCGGGTAGCTGGAAATGTTCATACTTATTCTCGTGAGTTCTCTGTGAGTTCTCTGAGACCTGCCTGGTTTGAAGCATCCCGTTTTGTTCTTTATCCATTTCCTTTTTGATGATTTTGATGATTTTCAGCATGGGTTTTGCCGATGGATCTATTACTTTTCTGAATAACATCAAGGTATTTTGTTCTACCAGGGCTTTCATTGAATTTAAACCTAATTCTCTCCTTATGGCCACCATTGGAGTGGATTTTGGCAGATTTAAGGCTTCTCGCCAAAAGCAGATTTCGAGTTTTAACCATAAGTTTGACGGCAATGCCGGCATTGCATCAACGCCATAAATCACTGTCGGGACGACTTTGGCCTTGTAAAAATTCACAATAGGGAGAGCTGAAAAACGGCCGAACCTTCGGTTGATTATTTTCGACTGGCTGATCAGAGATTTAAGTTTTCCATACAGATGTTCCTGCATCGGGAATTCAACCCTACTGTTATTTAATATTATTCCTAGATATTTAAAGTTTGTTATGTTCTCCAATTGTATTCCATCGACAAACAGCTTGATGTTATTTTTGACGTTTCCTCCTCTTTCAAATGACATTACTTTAGTTTTTGATTTATTTAGTTCTAGTTTGTTCTTTTCCAGGTAGGCAAGTAGATTGTTCAGCTGCCTCTGCAAGCCCACTTGTGTCTGATCTATTAAAATAATATCATCTGGTATTTTCTCGTTTCGTAAAGACGGAGGAAAAGAGCTGATCGAGGTCTGGGTGTCCATGAAATCCGATGTGTATAAAATGTAAATCGCGGGCGCTAAGGGGCAACCCTGTTTAACCCCTCGGACGGTGGGGATTTCTCTTGAAAGGTCTCCCGCTCTATTGAGTGTCACTCTTATTTAAGTTTTGCAGTACAATGCTGTTATTGGCCCCATAATTGCTTTTGGGCAATTTCGATTTTCCAGCTTTTCCCACACGAGTTCCCTGTCTACACGGTCAAAGGCTTGCACCAAATCAATGAATATTAAGTGCAGCCGTGGTTTCCCTTCTTTTACTTTGGCTTTTAGTGCACTCAATAACAAAATGTTGACCGTTGTGCCCAGACCTCTAACAAAGCCTGTTTGTATTGGGTCAACATTTTCTGTTTGGTTTATCCAGCCTTGCAGATTTTCCAAGGCTATCGAGCTGAAGATTTTTCCTATCGTATCCAACAATGTGATGGGTCGGTACTGGCGTGGATCCGCTTTGTCTCCAGTTTAGAAAATTGGCACTATGTGCCTTTCTTCATGGCGTTGGAATGTCTTTGGCCTTGACTGCTTCCTCAAAGATTGTACTAATCAGAGGAGCCCAAGATTCCGGATGCCTCTTCAATTCGAGGTTCGTGATTCCATCTGTGCCGGCGGCCCGTGAGTTTTTCAGTTTTCGGATTTTTGTTTCAATTTCCTCTATGGCACATGAAATCATCAATTTTTCTTCTTTTTTGGCATTGACTTTAGCAGTGGCGATGTCGGATTTATACAGTTCCTTGAAGCGTGCTGCCCACCTTTCTTCTCCCACACCATTTTGCTGCAACCCACTGGATTTACTCTACAGATGCTTGTATCATTAACCGAAAATGTCTGGATATTTCCCGCTCAGCGCACGGAGCATCTCGTCTGTGTCATTTTGATATAACGTGTGCCTGTAATTTCATACCCATGCTCGGTACAGTTGCTCTTCCTGCTTCAGCGTCTCAAGGATCGTAGGGTCACGTCTCTTTTTAGCTTGCCTCTTAAGCTTTCTCAATATTAGTCTTTTTGCCACTAGAGGTGCATTGTACACATGGAGTTTCGGTTTTTGAAATTCCTTTCCTTTTTTCTTGTTTAGTTTGTAAACTTCTAGCAGGGGCTGATAATACAGCTCTGACAATTGAAGGTTTGCACCCCTTTCCAGTTGACTCTGGTAAGTTTCTGTTAATTCTTGAATAGCTTTTTCATTTAGGCACAGTCGTGTGTTCCCGTTGTGTACCTCCAAGTTGGAAGTCATTCTTTCTTGAGGTTTAATGATTGATTTCCTCGTCGTTAGCAGCAAATTGCGATCGCTATGTTGCGTTTTTATGACTTCAAACTTGTCAATGAGTAGCAGCAGTTCTCTTGAAACTAATGTGTGGTCGATCATCATCCCTCGACCATTACGTTCCCAAGACGGGACTATGAGGCCCTGTTGAGGTCTTCTACTATGGAGGTTGTGAAGATCATACGCCTCCATTAGACGTGTCTATTTCTCTGCTCTTTTGTATGAGGGTAGGATTATAAGCCTTGCTTTCATCTGCTGCTCATGATCTTCACATTTCATCCCCAAAACCCAGGACATCCTGTCCACCCTCTCGTCCTCTCCTCCTCCCTCTCCTCTCCTCTACCTCTGGCCTCCCTGCATCCACCTCTCCTCCTCGCTTCTCTGTCTTTCCTCTGTTCACCCCAGACAACATTTCTAGACAAGTCCGATCTATGAAAGTCTCGTCAAAACAGGTTCATCCAAAACCATCATGGACCATTTTGACACCCTCGCTCCAGCCTAGGCCGACTTTTGCAATCGCTCTTTTGCCACTGGAACCTTCCCTTCCCCCCGAAGCACTCTCTTGTGCACCCTCTTCTTAAGAAACCCTCAGCCAGGCCTGCCAGAGAAGGTTGAAGGGCCAAGCATGGAGTTATTCTTGGAACAATGGCTCGTGGACATGTTTGAACCTAAGTCGTTCTCAAAATTATTTTCGATAGAACGTACCCACCGAATGCCAACCGGAACACCAGTACCAGGGGCACCACCACGTACTGTGATTGCAAAGCTATTGAACTATAGAGACTGCAACGCGCTGCTTCAAATGGCACGCGCCAAAGGCACGCTGACCTACAATGGATCGAGAATCGCTTTCTTCCCTGACTATACGAGCGAAGTGCAAAAGCCAGGCAATCCTTCGACCAGCTCAAAAGACAGCTACCGACGATAAATGTAAAGTACAGCCTATTATTCCCAGCACAGCTTAAAATATACCATACATGTACAACAATCCATTTTACAAACCCCAAAGATGCTTGGAAATGGGCAGAACAACACATAGAAGGAGACTGGAGCTCAGCATGTAGTAACAGGAGCAGAAATAGGGAGCCTCGACTCCAGCCAGAAAGGAGACCGCCGGCCCCGCGACCACCAGAGCATGAACCAATACTGCAAGAAGGGGAGAACCAGTAACCGGACAAAGAGGAATCATCGCGACACATTACACCGCAACTAAGGTGCAAGGGACACCAGTGATTAAATAAACCCATAATGTTACTCTGGGCTTCACACGGATAGACGCACAAGGGCGGCCAACACGGACTGTAACGCTAGCCGTGAGTAAGACCGGCGGCCGAGGAAGGTACCGCCCCCCCGGGGAGTTTGTTGTTTAATTGGTGGTGTTTGGTCTTGACAGAACGCATGACAACCAGAGGCCCAGACCGCCCAGACCCCCCAATAGGATTTGGGGAATAAGCTAAGTTTCTGTTCCCAAATTTGTTGAAGCCTCAAGTTGAAGCTGATGCTCTAGTTCCGAGTGTCAACAATGTTCGGGCGACAGGTACTTAGTATTGGGGTGGAGTATAGAGAGGGGGAGGGGAAAGTTTACGTTGTTTTTGTGTTGAAGCACAGTTATTACGTATTGCAAGGCTAAAATGTCATATCAAGGAATATACGCTCTCTCATGTAACCTTCTACCAGCAACACATCCCCATTGTAACCGACTCCTGTAGAATACTCTTCTATCACACCTCCACAGAGTCTGCGAATCCGACACTATGCACTATGAATGGCACCTACACCAACTCCCTCATCGACTCCTGAGCGCCCTGGGACCCTCAAACTGATCACATGGAACGTCAACGGGCTAGGCTCTGGCATCAAGCAACGTCTTGTCACACAGTTCTTGAATAGGCACTCCCCTGACATTGCCCTGATAACCGAGACACACCTAGCTGGAACCAACTGCACCATCTTCCCCAGGACCAACTACCGATCTGCATTACATGCAGGGTATACAGTGGGCTCCAGAGGGACTCTCATCCTTATGCACAAACGTGTTGCATTCGTGCCATTGACAATAGAACAGGATCCCAGGGGGCACTATGTAGTGGTCCTTGGAACACTATGGGGAGAAACACTAGCTATTGCAGCGACATATTCTCCGCCGGGACTGGGGGAGGAATTGCTAGACAACCTGGTTATCCTCATGGCAAAGCACCAACCCGATATGTGGATTTTGGGAGGTGATTTTAATGATGTCATGTGTAACACTATGGATTGCACTCATATTAAGGACCGCAACCCGAACACCCCCAGTAAACTAGCAAGATTTGCGTCGGCCCTGGGCCTCCGAGATGTGTGGAGGCACCTCCACCCTGAAGCTGAGGGGTACTCGTTCCTCTCAGGTGCACATGGCTCCTGGTCCAGACTGGACTATCTCTTCCTCCCGAACACCAACATACACAGGGTGACGACTGCGGACCTACTCCCCCGAGGCATCTCAGACCACTCACCCTTGATGATGGCTTTGAGCGTGCGGGGCATAACTACCCCCAAGTCATTGAGATTGAATATTTATTATCTGGGCTTCCCTGATTTTACTGATCGCCTCACTGACGCGAACAATGAATATTTTGAAATTAACACCACCACGGTCGATAGTCCAGTTACGATATGGGAGGCCTACAAAACGGTGCTCATGGGGGAGATAATCTCCTGGACGGCGAATAATAAGAGGGAACAGCTTCGGAAGTTACTGGACGCAGAAGTAGAAATGGGCAACTGCGAGGCTAAGTACATTCTCGACCCAAGCCCTGGAACCCTCAGATCCCTTACGATGGCTAGAGAGCGGCTCCGGAACATTGAACTAGACAACGCCAAACATGCCAACCGAGAATCCAAAGCAAGGGTTTATGAACATGGGGACAAAGCCAGGAAAATGCTGGCTTAGCTTAAAAAGAGAGATGAGGGCCAAAGTCATGTTAGGGAGATCATAAACCCACAGGATGTGAAATGTCACTCAGATCGTGATATATCAAAGGCTTTCGCTGAATTTTATGCCACTCTGTACTCCGCCCCAATATCCCCACTGGACCCCTCTCTCTTAGATGACATCCCATTGCCACGCCTACCGGAACAGCAAAAAAACAAAATTAGATTCCGCTCTTACTGAAGCAGAGAAAACTAGGCTATCGCTCAACTACAACCTGGGAAAACGCCGGGCCCCAACGGTTTTCCGGTTGAAACCTGGAAGAAGCTGGGTGGGGAGAAACTGGCACCACACATCCACAGAATGTTCCTCGAGGCCCGGGACAGGGGAACCCTCCAGCCGGACTTGTCTAAGGCCACGATTGTTGTTATTCCCAAACCAGGTAAACTACCTGAACAATGTGCCTCCTACAGGCCTATTTCGTTAATTAACAGTGAAACTAAGGTCCTCGCCAAAATCCTAGCTAACTAGCTGCAAGCGGACATTACCTCCTTGGTCCACCCGGACCAATGTAGTTTCATGCCACACAAATCAACACTTATGAACATACCATGCCTCCACCTACTATTGGAAAGGGCCCCCATCATAGACACGCCGCTTGCACTGTTGGCTATCATTTTCGAAAAGGCGTTCGACTCGGTTCGATAGGATAGCCTCTGGGTTGGGTACAACTGCTCTACACAAAACCACAGGCAGAGGTGTGAATGAACGGGTGGGCCTCGGAGCCCTTCCCCCTCGGCAAGGGTACATGGCAAGGGTGTCCCCTGTCGCCCCTCCTCTTTGCTCTCGCGATAGAGAGGCTCGCTTTGTGGCTCCATCAGAGCAAGGCTTGGACGGGATTTAGATGGCCGGAGGGACATGAGGATAGGGCGTCCTTGTACGCCGATTATCTTTTGGTGTACCTGGGTGATCCGATACACTCCTGCCCCATAGTGACGCAGATACTTGTCCGCTTCGGTGAATTCAGTGGGCTTAGAATTAATTGGAGCAAATCCATCCTGTTTCCGGTGAAGAGCGGCACACAGGCTATCCCGCAAGAGTGCCCATATAAAGTGGAGCAAGACGGCTTTCGATATCTGGGGATCTGGGGATCTAACACACTACACGACCCACAATCTCCAACCAATCATGGAACGTTTCACAGACGATGTCCGTCACTGGAGACTTCTTCCACTGACCCTCATGGGTAGAGCTGCCCTATTCAAAATGATGACTCTACCCAGATTCCTATATGTATTACAGAACGCCCCACTCGAAATTCGGGATCCCGAGTTCGACCGGATTGACGGTCTCCTCAGAGAACTCATATGGGGAGGGTGGACAGCAAGGCATTGCACTAGCCACTCTTCAAAGATCGATCTGGGAGGGAGGTATTGGCGTACTTTGCTTTCGGGCCTACTACTGGGCATCTCAACTGGCAGAGGTTAATGAACTGTTACATGGGGACCGGGAACTACCACATATAAGGCCCGAAATTGCTGCTACGCATGATATAGACCCACTACATCTACTCTACCAGCCCCCCCATAGACTCCCACCCAAACAATTGCTGCACACGTTACCACAGTTTGGAGGTGTGCACACGCTTTTGTGGGATGGACAGATAAGATTACCACTGCCCAACCCCTGTGGCACAATAGTAACCTGGTGGAAATACAGAAACTTAGACCATGGGCTAAATGAGAAGAGGCGGGAATCACAAGGATCGGGGATGTCCTGATAGATGGGAAGATTGACTCTTTTGAGGCCCTGCGACTGAAATACCAGCCACAGTAACAGAACAATATCATTACATCCAACTGACACACGCCTTGAGAACATACATCCAGGTAGACTCTACCATACCTGAATACACGTCCATAGAACGCAACATATTCCCAGCATATATCCCTACTAAGTGCACCTCCATATTATACAACACCATGTCTTCTTTTGCCACTCCGGAACTATTTCATCTTAAATCCAAATGGGAAACGGATGTGGGTACTATAGACCCAGAGGACTGGATCCAGATCCTAATGCACCCCAGAGAGATTGCTATCTGCTCCAGACTTCGTCTGGTACAGTTAAAAATCCTGCACCGAATATACTACCCCAGAACTGCGATGTACAACTGGAAGCGAGCCCCAAACCCGAACTGCCTCCGTTGTGGTAATGAGGCTGGAACATTCATACACATCCTTTGGGAGTGTCCTCGAATCCAGATCTTTTGGGGCAAATGCTACAACGAATCATCCAGGGTACTGGGTCGTAGGATACTACTAGATCCGAAAGTGTTGTTACTGGGTAAGCCCGATGAGACCATAACTAATAAATGGGAAGGATTGCTTCTATCCACGGCGGCAGGGCTGATGAAGCAGAATATTGCACAAAAATGGGGCGCCCCAGAGTCTCCGACAATGGATCAATGGGCGGATGACATGGACATGTGTGTAGTGGTGGAGCGCAGAGTATACAAGGCAAGAGGATGCCCCACTAAAGCCTCTAAAATATGGGGAAATGGGAAGAATGGGAGTCTCAGTAACTCCGATACAAAAGGTGCACAACTGGACAATATATAGATGTGTTTGCATGTGGGAACCAATTGACTCTATTCAAACTCATTTTAGTGATCCATTCCTTGTAAGCGTATGTTTTGATTTGTATTGATTGATTGTGGTTGTTGTTAAAACAATAAAATATATTATAAAAAAAGAAACCCTCAGCCGTCCCCTCCGGTCCTGGGCAAACTCTTGGAAAAGCTGCCCATCTCCCAGCTTCATCTCCACACCGAATCTGTTGGTTGTCTCCATGACCATCAGTCTGGCTTCAGAGCAGCCACAAACACAGAAACTGCTCTCCTGAACATCTGTGAAGACCCGCTCCCTAACCTCGATGCCAATCCCCCCTCTGTCCTCATCTTACTCAATCTCTCCTTTGCTTTCGACACATTCAACCATGCCATCCTGCTCAACCGGCTCCATGATAACCTGGGTATCACTGACCACGCCCTGGCCTGGTTGACCTCTTTCCTCTCTGACCGACCCTCCCAGGTCCAACTTGGGTCCTTCCTCTCCTCTATCTCACTCTCTACCTGTGGTGTTCCCTAGGGGTCTAATCTTTCTCCATGGCTGTTCAACCATTACCCGGCACCTCTCGCCCACTGCATTCCTGCTCTCTGCTCTAACTTTCAGTGCTATGCAAATGACACTTAGCTCGCTTTCAGGCTACCCTCAGCCACCTCCTCTCTCATCCCGGAGTTTCTGTCTGCAATCCAGAATTGGCGTGCCGCTAATGATCTCTGCCTTAATGCCAGTAAAACGGAGATCCTCCTCGTCGGCCCAACTGCAACTTCCTTTCCTGTCACTCTCTGGCCGCCCACTCTGGGCCTTCTTTCTGCTCCCACCTGTGAGGCTAAGAACCTCAGGGTCATCTTCGACTCCACACTCTCCTTCTCTCCTCAATTCTCTGACTCTCTAAGAAGTCATAATACCAGCTGCACCACCTCAGAGGTATTCTTCCTTTCCTCACCTTACCCCCTCACCGTCTCCAGAGCTCTGGTTCTCTCTAGGCTGGACTACTGCAACATTCTCTTTCTAAATCTTCCTGCCTCTACTCTCTGTCCACTACAACGTATCCAGAACAGGACTCAAGACTTTCTTGGCCTCAAGCCAAGGGATCGTATCTCTACAGCACTGACATTTCTTCACTGGCTCTCAGTGGCGGCAAGGATCAAGTTCAAGACCCTCTGCATCGTCCACAAGGCTTTCTGGGGCTTGGGACTGCACTACCTCCAATGCTCTCTTCCTAAACATCTCCCTTCCTGAGCTCTCTGCTCACCCTCTCCAACTCTCTGAGGGGCAGTTGCATTTTCCAAGCAGAGAGTTGGGGCAGATCTCTTTCGTCGGCTGGGGCCTCCTTCTAGAACAGCCTTCCTGCCTCTCTCAAACTCGGGAAGCAACTTAAGACCTTCCTCTTTGCTTCTGCTTTCTCTCTTCCTCTTCCATGCTGATGACCCTTCTGGTCCACCCACTGGTCACCCTCTGAACTTGGGCCCAAATATCCACATGTCCAGTTGCACCTCGCACTGCCTCTTGGCTCCCCCAGCACTTGTGGTCTGGATCTGTAACCCTACAGCCTCCCCCCTCTCTGCGTTTAAGAGCCACCCGTTGGCTGCACTTTTTGTTGCCTGCACTGAGCCACCGGCTGGCTGCACTTTTGATTACCTGCACTTCTCTACCCCCACCCTCAGGAAACCTTTCTCCAATCCTCTTCCCTGCACGTGAGCGATCTGCTGAATGACACAACACCTAGTAAGTTCGTTTGTTTTGTCCGCCCTCTGTCTTCCCTCCCTTGTCTTGCCGCACCTAGAAACACTTGTCTACAGGCAAGTTATAAATGCCATATCATACCATATCATCTCTGATGTGAAGCTGCTACCGCATACCCGATTCTCACATCCCAAAACTGGTGTATTCAGCATCTTTGAGATGCATGCATTCAAATGTAATTCTGAAAGATTTGCCTAAGGGCATCTCCTCGTTTACTCGAGTGCAAACATTTGGGTTCCTGGTCCAAAGTCTCTAGAGTGACTGAACACTGGTTAGAATATGCCAATAAAATGTCCTGACTTGTAAAAAGCGAATTCTGAGATAAAAACATAAAAAACTTAAATGATGGTAGGCATATTGGGTCTACGTATTTGAATACAATTATTGTATCGAGTTTTAACTATTAAAAGATTTGTTGGTGTCATTTTGAACGATTATTGGGTTCTGAGCCCATCGACATTGATTACAATAAACAAGGATCCAGCGCCACCAAGTGGAATTTTAAAACATGAAAATAAAATTGCATTGACACTTTGATCTGTATAACATTAGAATGGGCCTCTTCATTTACCAGAAGGGGGGTTTCAAACCCTCCAGTCTTGAAGGCGAGGTGTATGACATTAGCGAGCAATAGAGGTTGCTGCGAAATGCTTATTTTAACAGTAAGATTCCCCGCGCCTGCACGCGGTCAAAGGCAAAGGCAACTCATTGACGGAAGTAGAATGTCAGCTGCTAGCAGGAGATCGCGGAGGGGCGATCCTACGGGTGTGGCAATCTCAAAAAAGTGCCTGGCTCCTGTCCAGAGTAGTCACCACCCCAGACGGCGATGCCTCATCCAGTTGCACTATCCTTGTAGTAATTCACATGCCTTCCTAAAGAAACCACCCTTAGAGTCAATACTTTGACCGCAATTATGGATCTTCGCTTACCTACATTGTTCCAACACGCCAGAGTCTGACCATCCGGCAGTCCTCAAGAGACATCAAGTGGGGGTTCGCCGGGGGGCAACTGGTACCCCTTCCATCTTCATTGTAATTGCTGGTGCTTTCCTGGGCCAGACATCGCAGGGGAGTCCTAAGGAAAAGAAACAAAAATTGTTTCTAAAGTTGTGCTGACGTTCTGCTGCTCCTGCTCAGTGTTCCTCCTCAGCCTCTCAGGCGCCTCTAAAGGGGTGCTCTGGAACCCAGAGAGGGAGAAGGGGTGGTAAAGCTTCTTTCAACCCACATCACCTCATCAAGAAGTCGACAAAGTGGTGCAGACGGGAAGAGGGGACAGCAACAA
Organism: Ambystoma mexicanum; assembly: GCF_040938575.1. Lineage (NCBI taxonomy): Eukaryota > Metazoa > Chordata > Amphibia > Caudata > Ambystomatidae > Ambystoma > Ambystoma mexicanum. The sequence continues at coordinate 1,464,744,433 of NC_090931.1, read as the reverse complement.
TGCGCATTCTCCTTGTCCATGTTTGGGCTGTACCTTGCATGGCCTCTTTAAAGCTCCCATTGCAAATTAGTTATTTAATGCTCAAGCACCCTGGCAACGGTACCTGTGTGTGGCCGCACTCATCTCTCTAACGGCCAGCCTGCTTCCTCAGGACATCAGGACTCAGGAGCTCCTCTTTGGTAAACAAGGCTGGGGTGGCAGGGCTAGCAGCTAATGTTTAGCTATCCTTCAACCCTACACACTATATCGGGCATATGAGGCTTTTTATAGGATACAATTACCAGACTTCTCTGCCGTGTGTGACATCATGGGGCCTGGCGCTCTCTCAGGTATGTTGGTTTGCTTTCTCGCTTCTTCCTTTCGGGCTTCACACTCGTACCAGTCTCAGCGTCTTTGCAGCTGGCCACTGTGATGGGTCAGAAGAAGGACACAGACTTATTAGACATTTCTGGATACGTGCTTACTAAAGAAAAAAAGTTTAATGCCTATCTCTCCCTACTTCTATGGGGTTTCCCTGCCTAGCTAACTAAGATGCTCGTCAGTCATCAGTGAATGTCTTTAAAGAATCTGTCCTCAGTTTCAAACCTAACTGACCCTACCACTATATTAGCAACTAAGAACAGGAGAATGACTCCCTTCTCCTGGGTTCTTGCTCCTTGTAAAGAAAGGTATTTTCAATAACTGATCTTCAATTATTTCGGCAGGAGTCTTCCGCAACCTGAGGATAAGAGTTTGCATACGTTTCACAAAGTCTAATCTATCAGCCTTAGACATTCCCATAATGGCACTGCAGCCAGAATGGGGCAGTCTGCTGATCAACCATGCAATTCTATCAGCATCACTCACTCTGTGTACCTCACATGCATACTCAAAGGTTACAAGCGAATCAATTATATCATTCTTATCTTCATACAAACTTAGAAGATCTTTTGGAAATCTAGAATTTGGAGAGAACCCAGAACCATCTCTAGATCCTCTGGAAGAACATTGTGAAGCCTGAATCTTGGCAAGCTCCAGCTGGTGATCCCTTTGTTTCTGTCTCGACTCTGTCAAATTCTAATTTGGCCACATTAAACTCAAGCTCTTTTACCTTAAGCCTGAGTTTTTCCTTTTTCAAATAAAAAAATGCCTCACCCTCTGAGGTGGTTACATACAGAACTCCAGAGGATGCACTTTCTTCCTCCCCCTCAACATTAGGCACTGCGTGGCAGCAATTCCATTACTGGCGCTGGGTACAGCCCCACAATCAGGACCATTTGTTAGGATAGGCACAACCTTATTATTTATTTATTAACTCTGATTTAGTACCAGAGACTGTCAAGCCCCTGTCAACACATAACATTTTCAAGTGATCCACTTTACTTAAAGTGGGGAACGCGATTGTTTCCATGTTATCTATTAGTAGGTGACTGTTACTAAGGCAATCCCACATTATAGGGTTCTGTTTAAGTATTATCTTGACACGCACCAGTGTTCTACACTGTGGTACCCAATACAGATCCTTTTCACAAAACACCCAGATGTTATGTGGAGAGGGTCATCCCACCGCTGTTCACCAATTTGTTAGGACTGATTTGCTATACTCTGGCCTGGTGGACAGATGAATAGAAGGCCAACCTATATTGTGGCAGGGACATTCTGGGGCACTGTAGCCAGACAGTTCAGCTAGTAGTGACAGGCGGTCTAGGCTAAGTTCTTCAGAGGTGGCGAGCTTGTAAAGGGTCCACAATGAGTTCACCCAATCGGAATGACAAATTGCACTTAAGACAGGATGTATTCAAATACAATTATTTATTGGCCAAAACACACTACACTAGCAGAATAGATACATATATACATGCACTTATTACAGGGCATAATATTCAACACAAACTACTGCAAAGGAAAGGTAAGATTATATTATGCATGCAGGGTCCACAGAGAATGATCCCTAACTTAAATTGTCCAGCCCTAAGTTGTCTTGGGCCTTTTGCCCAATAGTTATACTAAAGTTCCACAGAATCTTTGAAGCAGGAAAAAATGCAGGTAGGGTCACTGGGGTCCAGTGAAGGGTTCTATTTGCCAGAGTACAAGTTAAACTAGCTAACAGAAGTAGCTCCAACTTTCAGAAGTCTTGCGCAAACAAGCAATGGCAAAGCCAATATTGTGATAATAAAGTTCATTATAAGTCCACAGACCTATAATGGGAGTTTAGGGGTAGGTAAGAATCACTGTAACTTACCCCCATACTCTGATTCTTCCCCAGACTTGGCAGGACAAAGGAAGAGGGTCTGAGGTTGCTTTTCCTGCCAAAAGTTGCAGTCCTCGATTTGCTGGGGTTGCAGGTTCTAGCTGATCTCCGGTTGGTGTCCTTCACTGTTGCAAGGACTCTCGAATGAAGAATGCAGCAAATCTCGATGCAGGTCCCCTCTCAGGGCTGGACTCAGGACAGGTAAGCGATTTCGGATGGTTGTCCCCGCAGCACGGCGATGGAAATGTACTCAACTCCTGCGGTCGGACTTTCCCTCCTATCTCGGGTCCCCGTGATACTTAGACGCAGAGATTTCGCAGAAGTCAGTGTTGCATGGCCAGCTCAGGTTGAAAATCAGAACATTGACACCGGCAGCCCAAAATCAGATCTGGTCAGCCACAGGACGGTCCCAGGGAACTTCCGAGCAGACGTCAGGAATGGATGTTCCCTCCACTCCCAGGGTCGCAGCTCCTTCGCAGGACTGCTAAAGATCGTCAGCAAGATAGGGCTCCTCCAGGACAGCAGCAGACGTTGGTAGACAAGCCTCCTTCCGACGGGTCTCTGGTTTCTTCGCAGGTCTCACAGCTGGGTAGACGTCTTGGCTCTTTCAGGTTTCTCCAGAATCTCTGAAGAGTAGATGCAGGGGTTCCCCTTCATATCCTAAAAGCCAGGTAAGAGCAGCTGCCCTCACTAGCCAATGACAGAAGTAGCCCACACACACCCCCTTCCAGTGGTCCAATCAGGACTCAGGGCTCAAGACATATAGACACCAGACAGTCCCAGCCCACATCCTGCCAACAAACACACACAGCCCTCCAGCAGCCCGCCAAAAGCTTCTGCTTTCCCGGGCACTGGAAGTCCTTATAAGGATTTTCCTGGCCTCCCTGGCGAGTAAGAAGGCTAAAGAACAAGATGGCAAAAAGACAAGTGAAAAATCTCATGGCACAGCCATGTTTGACCAGTAGCCACAGTTAGTTGTCAAACACGGTAAACGCGGTAAGGCTAAAACGTCCCCAAAAGTGGGAAACAGTTGGCAGTGTAAGCGGCATTGTACAATGATAAAAAGTTACAAGTGATACAAAGTAACCAAAAGTGGGTGCTAATATTATTTAAAGTGTTGATGAGAGCGATGCTTAGCTGACTCAATTTGTAGCTAGTGCATCCACCAATATTTAACTCTACTTTGCAGAGATTTATAATCATCTACCTGTTCTTACTCTCCCTTTGGTCATGTGTAAGAGACTGTTTAATTGTTTCCCTTTGGAGCCGAAATAGAGACTGATTGACTAGTGACTGTTGGTTCTGTTGAGAGGGGAATGCCAAACGGAACCTGAACACTTTTCATGAATGACAGAAGCGTGAAACAAAAAAAAGGTTCAGCACTTGATGTGATGGACACTTTCATAAATATGACTGAGTGGCCCAATGTGTTCATGCCTGCAGAACAGAAACTTGATTGGGCTTCCACTGTTTTTGATCATGTCCAGAATGTATTAGAATGAAAACCAGATGTGCAAAGACTGTCAGACATTAAGAAAGCCATTAACGTGAGTGACCAAAGCAGCATTTAATCATGACCATTAGCGCAAACACTGACCCTATATCAGTGATCGAAGTGTACGAAAAGAAGTAGTGGAACTATGTTCCCTGCTCGTCTGCCACTCTCGCCGCAAACCCCATGCCTGTGCCCCCTCCCACACACAATCCAAACCCCCAAACAAACACACCTCTATTTATGGGAATGTGCAGTGCACTGAAGTGCAGGCTTCAACTTCTTCCTACACTTTTATTTAAAAACCATTTTAAAATAAAAGTATAGGAACAGTGAAACTTAAAAATAAAAATTATGGGAACACCACTCCCGACCGCTCCAGCCCACTTCGACCTCTGCCCTGTATACCACGTTATAGTGACTGTATCATGCAATGAACATTTGGAAATTGGCTGAAGTACATAAATGGGCAATACTAAATGCCATTTTACTAATGTTCCCACTTTATTAGTGGCTCTGCTTTTTCCAAAATCCCTGAGAACTAGTTACACATCCAGAATGGAAAGATGCTCCTGATAGTTACTATTGCTGATACTAACAATGTTGAAGAATATGAAGGCATATTGATTGAATGCAAAGGATTATGAGAATCAACTGTGCTTAATGAAAATGCTTATATGCACGTCTAAAAGAAGACAAAAACAAAAAAACAACACACTCTCCTGTTACGCAATAACACAGTAATAAATTGTCAGTTAACATGGTATGTAGTATGAGGAGACCCGGGTGAAGGTAGCTGAACAAAAGCAAAGAATGAAGAAATAAAATGTTAATTTCCATTGTGCTTGAAGCACAAAAGAGACTGTTGAAAGTGACAGTATTTATTTCTGATGAGCCACAGATTTACATAATTATAATCGTTATAATTGGATATTTAAGCAAGGACCTGGGTATCGAACCTGTGTTGCTCCACATCGTCTTGCTTCCAAGGCGAGCGCGTTGCTCCTGAGCTATCCTCCCGAGACCTGAGACCTGAGCCATGGACAGATCACAACCGCAGCCATAACTGGGCAATGACACAGTCATGATTTGGGAGGCGGTGCAGTGAGAGGTTTGATTGGTTGGCAAGCATTTCAGAGCCCATAGGGCAGTGTGGGTATGACGTAAAGCTCTATCTGAGCAGTTACGCCCACCAACACGCCCCGTATTATCCCATGAATGCATGTTTAGTTGCCTGAGAACCAGAATAAGAGGCAAGTGGGTGCAAGATGCATGATCAAGTCTCATTACGTGTAATGGAAAAATCAGCTAGAGGCCTGTATCGTGTGGGGAGGCACAGCGGAAAGGGCTTGAATGGTGCTGGAAAGCCATGCCCTCCCAGGTCAAAGGATGGTATGTTTGGAAAATCATTTTTAATGTAACTGACTTAAATGTATCATATTGACTTTTTTTATCTCTTTATTTACATTTTTTTAAAAAGGGAACAACAAAGGAATTAGAAAAGTTCAAAGAAGCAGCAGGATTCCAAGTAAACTTCACGAAATCGGCAGTAATGAGTGTCAACATGCAGAAGAAGCGCAGGGATTCCCTAGGGGCCAAATACCCGATCCCATGGGTAGAGCAGCACCTCACCTACCTGGGCGTCTAGGTACCAAAGAAGACGGAAAGAACCTACAAAATAAACTTCCGCCGATTATTTGCAGATCTCCGAAAGGACCTGGCCAGATGGCAAATGCAGGAAATCTCTTGGTTCAGAAGGATCACCGCCGTCAAAATGAAGTTAATCCCGAGACTACTATACCACTGCCTGGCCCTCCCAGTAACGGTCCACAAGAAAGCCATCCACAAGCTACAAACAGACCTTCTAAAATACGTCTGGGATGGGAAGAAGCCGCGGATACCAAAGCGCATCATGCTCCGAGGCACCGCATTAGGCCGCCTGGCGGTCCCAGACGTTGGCAGGTACTGCCTTGCGGCCCAGCTCTCCCATGCCTTTGCGTGGAAATTACAGGACCCCCGACCTCGTTGGCTGACACTGGAGGACTACTGGTGCCAGACGCCGATAGAAGGCCTACCCCACATCAGAAGCCCCCCCTACCGCACCAACAAGGAACCCCTAACAGCGACAAGAAACACGGTAGCAAGCTGGAGGAAGGCAGCCTGCCAATGGAACCGCGGAACCACGATAGGCCCGCTCACTCCCATCTGGGACAACCAGGACTTCTCCCCAGGCATTTCCCCGAACAGCTTCAGCAAGTGGAAAGCGGGAGGACTGGGCGTCATCGCAGACTTCTTTGAAAACGGTAGTCCGCTGAACTTCGAAGCATGTAAAACCAAATCCCAAGTCCCCGAAACGGAAAGGTTCCGATACGCGCAACTCGGGCACTGGCTGTCAAATGAAGGAGTTAAACAAAATGGAAGTAGAGAACAATCGGCCCTAGAGAAAACCCTCACTGCCACCCCCCCAAAGGCAAGGTGGCCACCCTGTACAGACTCCTGGACAGAACGGACCCAAACAAGAACGAGCCCTACATGTTAAAATGGGAAGAGGACATAGGCAGAGAGATCGACTCGGAGGAATGGAACTGTATCTGGTCCCGCGCACACAAGAGCTCAAAATGCATAACCAACAAGGAAGGAGCCTTGAAGGTGTGTTACAGATGGTACCGAACCCCAGAGATTCTTAACAAATGCAACCCCTCAATCCCGTCGCACTGCTGGAGAGGATGCCCCGACAAAGGCACGCTATATCATCTACTGTGGGCCTGCCCTAAGGCGGCCCAATTCTGGCGGAATGTCCTCGACCAAATCAAACTAATCACAGGCCTCACAATTCCCTGGGACCCTGGAGTAGTCCTGCTGGGGGCATCAGGCGAAGGCCGATTCCCACTAACCGGTCGCCTAGCGGATCTCTGTTCGCACCTCCTAACAGCAGCAAAAATATCAATCGCCAGGCTCTGGAAAGATCCCGAGGGCCCATCAATCCCAATGTGGTGGACCAAATGCTGGGAGATAGTGGCAGCAGAAAAAATCACAGCAGTGCGCTTCGACAACAGAAGTAAATTCCACCAAATCTGGGCCCTGTGCTTAGACTACACGCAGCAATTCCTGGGAGTGGGAAGACAGCCCCCAACCCTGCGCTGGATGGAGAAACTCGACTAAGGACACCCTTTGGAGGCGAGACGAAAGCACACCCACGAGACCAAGCCGGATTCCAACACCGTTAAACCTCCCACCTCCCTTGCAGCCACTCGAACTCAGACCTAGGGCTCAGCCCCTGCCCCAAGGCACTGCAGCAAAAAGAGAGTCCCGATACAGCTTACTGTGAAAACTGATGTTCCCTGTGTCTCCCTTCTCTCCCCCTCCCCACTGTCCTCATTTGGACTTCAGTTCTACTGTTTTACCAGTTGGTTGAAACGACGCTTCAATGTCACCTTAGAACCGATGGCTTCCTGGAAGCTGTATGTTTCTTCTTATTTTATGTTTCGTTAACAAAACAATAAAAAGAAGTTTTGAAAAAAAAGGGAACAAACAAATAAACAACACACAAGTAACATATGCAAATTGACTTTTCTGAATACGTTTTTTGTGTCAAACCCTGTAGAAACCCTGTGGTTTCTGTGCTTGTGGCCCACAATTTTGGGATGCAGCAGCTTTTCTGTCATCGTCTGCACCTTATGGAAATAAATCTGGTCTCTAACTTTGCTGCATATGGTTGTTTATCGGATTCTATTGTGATGGATGTGGGTTTCTGCAATTGGGAGAACAAACAAGAGGCATTGGGGTTGTTAAGTGGGAGAACTCTTTGTGATAAAGTAGGGGAAAAGTGGAGAAGAAGATAGGAAAGGACAGAAGGGGAGGTGGGAGGTGCAGAGCCTTGAGAATTGTGAGGGAGGAAAGAAAGGAGGTTTGCTTGATGGAAGGGAAGGAGGAAGGTTTAAACTCTGAAAAGGGGCAAGCCTGGAGGTAAGCCCGAGACCGAGTGCTGGGGAGGAATGTAACCGGATGCTAAGCCTGTCAAATATTTCCAAGATCTCGGACAATATCACAACGACCCTGATGGCTAGTGCATAGCGAGATGGCAACTACGAGGGGATCAACACCCTGACAAGTTCCACGAAAGACAAAGCTTTAATCGGTAAGAGCAGTGAAAGAAGTACTGGGGCATTTAAGCCCCAAGGACGCGTGACTTTTCTGGACCACCTGCTTATGGAGCCAGAGTAATGAAGAGCTAAGTACTTAAGGACTACTTCCTCTAGATCTAGAAAGATTTATTGTTCATTTGCCTTTGAGTTCACCATTAATGTATATACAGTTCTACCTAATCCCTCGGCTTATTCACATTGTATAACAAAGCCCCTGGAACTATAAAACCTACGATGAGTTCCAAGTCACCTTTGCTCTTTTGATTCCCTGTCACATTTCTCAGGAGTGAACTCGCTTGGCTGCCCTTTCACAGACACATGTAGGCTCAGCATCTGTGAAGTTGCACAGAGTATGTTTCTCGCTTCCGGTTCTCCTCTGTGGTCTAAAGTTGGTGGCTCCTTGTCTCTGCAATAACAGGATATGGTTAGTGTCTCTGCGCCTGCATCACTGATCCCCGGTTCGGTCTGGGGCATGGGCGATTGTTCGGCTTTTCTTGCTCGGCCCCTTGTATGCCATCCTCCAGCTTCACATCTGTACAGACAGCTCACCAGCTCCTGGCATTTTATTTCCTCTGCCTCCTCCTTCTGATAACTACATACTTTCAGTTTTGGTTGTTGCAATGCTGCAAGTGCAGCGACATGATGACCATGAGGTAATACATTCTTCTGCCCTTCAATGCTGTGCAGGCTTGGATGGCACTTCCCCATGTTTAGCAAGGCTATGATCAAATATAAATCACTTTAATAAAATACATAAATCAATGCTGCGCAGGCTTGGATGGCACTTCCCCATGTTTAGCAAGGTCTATGATCAAATATAAATCACTTTAATAAAATACATAAATCAATGCTGCGCAGGCTTGGATGGCACTTCCCCATGTTTAGCAAGGTCTATGATCAAATATAAATCACTTTAATAGATGGCACTTCCCCATGTTTAGCAAGGTCTATGATCAAATATAAATCACTTTAATAAAATACATAAATCAATGCTGCGCAGGCTTGGATGGCACTCCCCATGTTTAGCAAGGCTATGATCAAATATAAATCACTTTAATAAAATACATAAATCAATGCTGCGCAGGCTTGGATGGCACTTCCCCATGTTTAGCAAGGTCTATGATCAAATATAAATCACTTTAATAAAATACATAAATCAATGCTGCGCAGGCTTGGATGGCACTTCCCCATGTTTAGCAAGGTCTATGATCAAATATAAATCACTTTAATAGATGGCACTTCCCCATGTTTAGCAAGGTCTATGATCAAATATAAATCACTTTAATAAAATACATAAATCAATGCTGCGCAGGCTTGGATGGCACTCCCCATGTTTAGCAAGGCTATGATCAAATATAAATCACTTTAATAAAATACATAAATCAATGCTGTGCAGGCTTGGATGGCACTTCCCCATGTTTAGCAAGGTCTATGATCAAATATAAATCACTTTAATAGATGGCACTTCCCCATGTTTAGCAAGGTCTATGATCAAATATAAATCACTTTAATAAAATACATAAATCAATGCTGCGCAGGCTTGGATGGCACTTCCCCATGTTTAGCAAGGTCTATGATCAAATATAAATCACTTTAATAAAATACATAAATCAATGCTGTGCAGGCTTGGATGGCACTTCCCCATGTTTAGCAAGGTCTATGATCAAATATAAATCACTTTAATAGATGGCACTTCCCCATGTTTAGCAAGGTCTATGATCAAATATAAATCACTTTAATAGATGGCACTTCCCCATGTTTAGCGAGGTCTATGATCAAATACAAATCACTTTAATAAAATACATAAATCAATGCTGCGCAGGCTTGGATGGCACTTCCCCATGTTTAGCAAGGCTATGATCAAATATAAATCACTTTAATAAAATACATAAATCAATGCTGCGCAGGCTTGGATGGCACTTCCCCATGTTTAGCAAAGTCTATGATCAAATATAAATCACTTTAATAAAATACATAAATCAATGCTGTGCAGGCTTGGATGGCACTTCCCCATGTTTAGCAAGGTATATGATCAAATATAAATCACTTTAATAAAATACATAAATCAATGCTGCGCAGGCTTGGATGGCACTTCCCCATGTTTAGCAAGGTCTATGATCAAATATAAATCACTTTAATAGATGGTACTTCCCCTTGTTTAGCGAGGTCTATGATCAAATATAAATCACTTTAAAAAATACATAAATCAATGCTGCGCAGGCTTGGATGGCACTTCCGCATGTTTAGCGAGGTCTATGATCAAATATAAATCACTTTAATAGATGGCACTTCCGCATGTTTAGCGAGGTCTATGATCAAATATAAATCACTTTAATAAAATACATAAATCAATGCTGCGCAGGCTTGGATGGCACTTCCCCATGTTTAGCAAGGTCTATGATCAAATATAAATCACTTTAATAAAATACATAAATAGTGTTACAATAAAACTTTGCATGATGAATCTAATCATACTGCAGTCATCTCTCTCCCAAGATTCTGGGATACCCAAATATAAACCCAGAGGTTTTAGATACAGCTTTACAACTAAAACACTATATTTCATCAACACCACTTGTGGTCATACAGACAACACTATGAATTATTTGATTATTCAACAGCCATTAAGAATTTGGAAGACGTACATCTTATTATAAAGCGATATTTAGAATAAGTCAAAAAGGTGAAAAGATATTTGCTCAAAATAGCAATCATTTAATATCACTTCACACGTTTTGGTGCCCTGGTTGTCACGGTACACACCTCACCTTCATTGGGACCAAATATAAATGGGATTTCATTTTTCAACACATAATATGAATTCCTTAGAATGACAAAGCGCGAGTCATACTTTTAACAGGCATGTATGTGCATTATGGCCTCTTGACCTTATGCTCCACTGCACAACACTTCCACATATCAGTGAGTCCAATGATGTGAATGTCTCCTTGGTGTCTCCAAATATATATATTTTTATGGTGCCCTTGGATTTACATGAACACCGTACACAAGTAAAACAATGGCATGCAAAAATATTACAAATGTAAAAGACAAATACACCAATACATAGAAATACAATGCATAACATTTCCAAATACATACAAACATTCAATATAAAAGATCACGCCAGAGCAATGTCCACGTAAACAAGATAATCAAATCTTACTAAAAATGTCTTCTGTGCATCCAAGCATAGCCAGAATCAAGGAAATCTGTTTACATTCTAAGATCTCTTTCCAGAACTCTTCCAGACTTAAAAATCTGCTGCCCGGTAACAACGCATTAAAACATTTATATCTAATTGTACAAGTCATGGGGCAGATCGTTAGCAGATGTTTGGTGTTTCAACAGACTCTTCTCTCTGACAGAGTCTACAAATCCTTTCTAATCTGCAAATATGTAACCTGCTGCTGATGATACAGCCACTTGCACAAGTGCATTGTTCCTCAAATTCTGTAGCCTGTTGCTGTGAGTGCCCAAAAGAAAGTGAGTTTGGGTAGTGTACTTTAAATAACAAAAAACAAAATTAACATGGAAGGCTAGACACGTGTCATATTCATTCTCTCATAAAAGATGGCCTGGCTGCAGCAATGTCCTCACAAAGGATATTACACAGGGTCATTATCAGAAAACAGAGAGATTGAGATGGATAAAAGAATTGTTTTGCACCAGGTGGAAAATGTTGTTGCTTCCTTACACTGGGCCCGCTATAACGGGACTTTCATTGAGTATTTTTGTTAAGTTTTAATAATGGTTCACGCAGGGGCGTGGCTTGGAGCGCCATCGACGTGGCCGCTCCCTTGAGGCCAGCCGTTCGAAGCCCGCCGCAATCCTGATATATATGCGGTCCCACGCATTTCTGCAGGAGCCCAATTAATCCTCAGGGCGTCAGAACGCCATGGGCATCTATGGGCTGAACTAGGGAGCGTAACGCTCTCCTAGAACGAAGATATCCGCCCCGATCCACTGGGCCGACTCCAGCGCCGGAATACCCAAGATGGCGGCCGCGCCTATCCCGCAGCCCCGGAGGTGTGGCTGACGGTGCCTGAAGCCGCCCTCAACAGCGACTCGGCTCGCCGTGGCCCCCAGATCCGGTGAGGTGGTGCCGAGCAAGTGGCCCCCCGGCTCTCCCTCCCGCAACCTCCCTGAAGCAAGCAGTACACAGCAGGGCACACTGCGAGGTCCCCACATCCCACGCAGCCCGCCTAGGCCGATTCGCGGCCCTGCGGGACGCGGCGCCTCAGCACCGGATCCAGAGCGGATATCAGGTAGGGGCTGCTGGGGAATAAGGGCCAGGTTGGGGGCCTGCCTCACGTCCTTCCTGGGCTTCCCCAATGGAGCCTGCAAGGCGCACTCCGCTTCCTCATGGAGAGGCTGCCCCCCCCCCCCCGGCGGCCCCCGGAACATGCTTCAGCCTCCTCTCCTCGCTCTCTAATCCACGCTGGAGGGTGTCTCCTTAGCTGACCTGGACCCCACACGCAGGATCCCTGGGGCGCCCCGGCCCATGCCCTCACTTTGTGCCTCTTCCCTGGTCTGGGAACCGGAGGTCCCTCTTCGCTATCTCCTCCAACTGTGGGATTGAAACTGGGCTCCTGTATGCATAGCGGACCCCACGTGGCCATCGTGGGGGGCCCGCACACCTCCCTCTCTGGCTTCACTGTCTACCCAACCTGCTGTCCTGGGCCCTCAACCTCTTTTACTGCTTCTTGGGGTAGGTGGACCTACCAAGAAACGACGCCGTCCACCTGGTACCCCAGCCCAATGCTTCCACCTATAGCTCCGGGCACAGCTGAGCTGTTCCCCATGCTGGGGCGCTCTGCCTCTGCCTCCCCCACCCCCGGCTAAGGAATATCCCTAACTCCATAACACCTTCAGAGGCAGCGCACTTCAGCTACCCACTTCCTGGGGCGCACCGGCCCACTGCTTCGTTCACGCTCCTTCTCCCGGCCAGATTCCAGTGGGAGCCGGGCAATCTGTTCGCCTCCCTAGAACTGAGTACCCTACCTCCGCCCTCCACCGGACGGAGGAGACTTTTCCTTCATACAAAGCCTTCAAATTTAGCGAACTTGTTCCTCCACATTAAGCTGCCTTACATCGGCCGATCCCAGGACCAACACCCTCGGCCTTTAACCCTGCGCCTTGGTGGCTGGACGCGTGGTCAGTCTCAACTCCTCCTCCACCCCACGGTTCGCCACCATGTCCAAGCAAAAAAAACCAACTAAAAACGTGGACATTGCCACCATGCTTACTTCTCCAGACAGGGGAAAGAAACCAGAGCTTGCCAAACCCACCTTACTGACTTCCCAAGAGGGGGGTACACCCCGGACACCAGGGGCGACCTATTGGCTTTTATGGCAGACATTAAGGCCGAATTCCGGTCCTGCATGTCAGAGCTCACCACCAAACTGGAGCAAACTGACCACAGGGTGGCCGAGGTGGAGCAAAGGCTGGGTGAAGTTGAGGACCGCTCCCAAGACCAGGCAACCGCATTGGGAGACATCCAGCAGGCAGTAAGAGCTCTCCAAGACAAGTGTGAAATCCTCAAAATCAAACAAGCGGACTTGGAAAATAGAGCCCGCCGCAACAACCTTCGGATCCGGGGAGTCCCATCCTCAGTTCTCGACAAAAATCTGCCAGAATATATAGGAGACTTCTTCCAGACCCTCCTCCCGCAACTAGACAAATCCCAGCTACTGCTGGATCAGACCCACAGACTGCGCCGGGGAGTGGACTCAGACCTTCCTCCAGATGTCATCACTAGAGTCCACTACTTCTCCATGAAAGAAGCCATCTCCGCCATCAGTCGCTCTCGTGATGAGCTCTCCTTCCAAGGCCTTCCTATTCAAATATACCAGGATCTCTCCCTTCTGACTTTGGAAAGAAGAAGGGCTCTCCGACCCCTGGCCCTTTTCCTCCATGAACGAGAAATCAGGTACAGATGGCTCTTTCCCAAGGCATTGCAATTTTCATTCAATGGCTCTCTCCGGAGAATTAGCCACTTGGAAGATGCCGCTAAGATCATGCATCCAACCTCCCCCGAGGGAGCCGCCACCCCGAGCCGGAGGCATCAGGGAGCCCTAAATCAGCCCCTTACCCGCAACCCAGGCGGTCTTCATGGTCAAGGGCATCCCGAAGCAACAGGAGGAGGTAATCAGACCCTGAGCTACACTAAAAAATCTGTTACCATTCTACCTGCCCAGGCGCTCATCCCCCCCTTGGCTAATTTAAAACATCAGCTCCGGCCCTGCACAAATTTATGATCCCCACCATTGCGGCGGGCTTCGTCCACGGATTATGCCCGTTCCAAGGTTCATTCCATCTTAAAGACCTTGGAAACACATGTCATTTTTACAGTCTCAATTGGCCCTGTTGTTACCCACCCCGCCAGTTAAAAAGTTGTCCTCCGGAGTCGGCCACCAGGGGGTGGACGGATGATCGCCTATCCCGTGTGAGCTCCGTCTCCGTAGGTACGCGGGGTGACCTGAGACCCCACACCGCGACACCCCCGCGGAAACAGACCCGAGGAACATATGTCAGAACGTTCCCCCACTGAGCAGAAGAAATTCCGAACAAAATCGGGGCTGGGAAGCCCAAGAAAGTGTTGTCCGAAGTGTCGCCTCGTCGACGGCCAGAAAGTGAAAGTAAAACGGTCCGGCGCGGCCATACTGGAGAGCGGACCTGCCTGGGAGGGAACGCCCGATCTGAAAGCTGCGTGTCTGCGTGCCTCCGGCCCGCAAGCCTCAGCTTTGGAGTGCCTTCATCGGCTCACCGGCGCAGACCACCAGTGTTACCCTACGGCCCGCAGACCGTCAGTTATGCGAAGGACATTGCAGGGAGGTAAGCCACACCTCTGACTGAATGCGGCCCATGCGACCAGCTGTGACCGCGGTGCCTCGGGGCGCGGTGCCTCGGGACCAGGGCCCAGACACTCAGTGGCCCGACCCGAGCTGGCATGAACGTGCCGCGCAACGCGACTCGTGAGTATATTGCCCGTATTGGGCGCCCGCCCTGGCCACCCAATACGAGGTGGTGCACAGATACGTGCCTCGACCCTTGGAGCAGCGGCGGGGATCCTCTGCAGACCACGGCACCAGGTGCCCCGCGCTCTGCAGCCTACTCCGGGCCAACACAGTGGAGTCGGAACTTGGGGATTACCACCCCCTCTGGAAATCACATTAGAAGTGGCGGGCCACAGGAGCAACGAACATGCCTTTGAACTGATGGGGTTATGACATGTCAGCGATTTAAGTGTGTGGTCTGAGAAGAGCTTGACCTTTGATCCCCTGATACCAAGTGGTGCAATTTAGGATGACCACAACTCCCTTTTCCTTCTCTTTTACTACGGGGAGGTCCTCATGCCGCAATTTGTAGGATTGAAACTCCAGGAACGAAGCGGGCACTGGCGCCATGTTCTCATACACCAGCATCTAACGATAGCGGGCACACAACCTCCCTGCTCCCGCACATCGTCTACCACCCCCTGTGCACTGGACTAGAGGTGTTGGGACTGAGGGTAAGGCCCCCAAATCAGGGGCGTGTGCCTCCTCAAGTACCCTGTATTGTCTCGAATCTGAACCAGGTGGACACTCCGCAACCCCTCCCCCCACATAAGAGGCCCTGCAAATTGTGAACTCTATCCACTGGAGGGTCTGACCCGAGGGCCTACCTCTCCCTCATTCAATCCCACTGGGGGCAACAACGCACAGAAGCGGCGTGACCCGAGAGCGAGGCCCTTGCATCCTACCCGAGCCATACCTGACCCGAGACACCGGGGCACGGTTCCCAATTATATGCAGGCCAAGACAAAGCTTGCTACGTACGCTTACACTCCATCCAACCGCACGATCACCACCCCCACGATGGCAACCGAATCTGTCGCGCACGGAGAAATAGCGGCCACAAAAGGTGACATAGCAGCCCTCCTCATGGAGATAAAGAATATGGGAGCCAATATAGGTGGGAAGATTGACAAAATCACCCAACGCATAGATAAGATCGAAGACAGACTAGAGGGAGTGGAAAATAACCAAGCCTCCATAGATACTCTTGAAACACAACTTGAACACAGGATCACGGATCTTGAACAACGAGAGGAGGAGTATAGGCTAAAAATTGACGATTTGGAAAATCGAGAGAGACGAAACAATCTACGTTTTTTTCGGGATCCCGTAACATGAAGGGGAGACGGAAGACGGTCTAAAAAGCAACGCTTCATGATATTATCAAAATCTTGGCAGACAACGACGAGATTGATGAACCAAGAACTGAACGGATTCATAGAGCTGGTGGTCCGCCAGGGGGCCCAAGATCGGTCCTTGCCCGCTTCCACAGATACCAGGACAAGGCGAAGATTCTCGAGAAGGCGAGACATGGGGGTGTGAGCACCCTTAATGGAGCCCAGGTAACTATATATCAGGACCTATCTGCTATGACACTGGCGCTGCGAAGGATGTGTGGACCTTTAACGAAATGGCTGAAAGAGCGGGACACCCGGTATAGGTGGGGATACCCTTTCTCGCTTTCTTTTGAACACGAGGGCAGGAAAATCAGGTTACAATCAGAGAGGGAAATAAAGGCATGTATATCCGACCTGGTTGGTCCCCGTGAACGAAGGGAGGAGGGAGACGCCCCCAGGGCTGAGGGGCGAGAGTGGAAACTTCAAGGACCTAAGAGGCAAAGAGTCAAGGGGTCGAGAACATTTTGGTGATGTAACAATACCCCGGAGGGGGACAAGTGAACTAGTCCAGCAGCAGCCATCCTGACACTATGGGGGTATTCTAAGCAGAGGCTACTGTTGGTCCGATGTTGAAAGTAATGTTCAATGGCTGAATGTTGAAGCTGAAAGGGGGGGGGTTGGGGTTGGGGCTCAGACTACTGTGATGTCTATTGTGGACAAATGGACCGCGTGATGATGGTCCTTACTGGTGGTTCGTTGCTAGTTCAGTGAAGCTAACTGGACCTGCTCGGACGCCGTCATATGGTGGGGGGAGCGAGGGAGGGAGGGAGGGGGAGGAGATCACCAAGACGTCAGGGAGGGCATATTAGAAATGGAAAAGGGAAAGACCAGAATGATCCTCTTAATTGCTGCCGAGGAGAGGAAAACATCGATGATGGTTAGGGGCATGACTCACAGGGGGGGCTGCTTACTATGATGGATACTCAAATGTCACAAATAGATGGCTACCCCTGAAGTTAGCGCGCGGGACCCCTTGAGAGTGGGGACGCTTAACGTTAAGGGGCTTAACTCACCCACCAAGAGGTCATTAGTATTACGAGAATTCCGGAGAGCCAAAATGGATATCCTGTTCCCGCAGGAAACCAAGTACATGAAGGGAGAGGAGAGGCCTATCCTAGGGAACGTCTCGGTCTGGAGTTTTGGGGCTCCGGTTCATTGTGCAAAGGAGGTGTGGGAGTCCTGATAAGAAAGGGAATCGAATTTCAAGTCACAAAATCCTGGACGGATACAGAAGGGCGAGCACTGTTGGTGGTGGGAATCATTGGAAAAGTGGAGGTAACATTAGCCACGATTTATTCCCCCAACGTAGGGCATCTCAGGTTCCTCTCTAGAACCATCCCCAAAATAATGTTGGAGGCTACAGGTCATGTTGTGTTGGGTGGGGACTTTAATCTATGGGCCGACCCCGGCTTGGATCATAGAGCAGGCAATCTGGCCGTCAATAACGAAATGAGAGGGGACCATAATGACTATGTGAACATGATGCAAATATACACATTAGTTGATGCATGGAGGGAAATGCACCCTGATGCGAGAGTTTACATGTTTTATTCCCCCCCCCCGCACAACACGTTCACTCGAATAGATTATATTTACCTTTCACGGGAGCTGTACGATATCACATCACACTCTGAGATTTCCCCAGTAACATGGTCTGATCATGACATGGTCATCGTCACCATGCAGTGGGACCACTTACCGATCAAAGGTGGGAAATGGAGGTGTAATGCGACCCTGTGCAAGGATCCTGTCTTTAGAGAAGAGTTCGAGACGGAGATTAGAGAGTACTTCAAAGCTATCGACACGGGGGAGATCTCCAAACGGGGAGTGTGGGAAGCGGCAAAAGCAACCTGGAGGGGGCTCCTTATGTGGGAGGGGGCACGAAAGAAAAGGGAGAAATCCCTCATTGAAAATAGGCT
Source organism: Ambystoma mexicanum (assembly GCF_040938575.1). Classification (NCBI taxonomy): domain Eukaryota; kingdom Metazoa; phylum Chordata; class Amphibia; order Caudata; family Ambystomatidae; genus Ambystoma; species Ambystoma mexicanum. The sequence goes on along the minus strand of NC_090931.1, from coordinate 1,464,726,411 downwards.
ACGGAGCGAAATATACCGCTTGGACAGGGAAGCCAGGGAAGGGGATACCACAGACCTTGATAAGATCCAAGAAGCTACAAATAAACGGGAGGAACTTCGCCACCTGGAACAGGGCCAGATAACACGCAAATTACATCTATTAAAACAAAAGTTCTACGAAAAGGGGATAAAGCTGATGCTTTGCTGGCTGCTAGACTTAGGACGCAACGGGCAGAACGAAGGGTAAAGGAAATAACACAGTGCACTCCTGTCCAAGGGCAAGACAAGCTATCCATCCCTGACCTGTTGGCAAACTTTTATGAATCCCTATACTCTTCTGAAACTGATTCAAACTTGCAAGAGATAAATAACTATCTTGCTGACACTGATCTCCCCAGAATAGCTGAGGAAGACTCGGCCCACCTCGAGTCCCCCATAACGGAAGAAGTAGTACATAATGCAATCAAAAAGTTGTCCTCCCGTTGGGGGTCCTTGTTAAAACAGCAAGTGCAGAACAGTACGCCTCCAAATCACCCTTATGATGGCAACTAATGGTCGTCCGGGCAACTCCCCCCCGCCCCCCGAGCAGGGAATGTCCGGGCCTCTGTCCCTGGAGCACCAGATGCTGAGATGCCTTTCATGGAACGTTAACAGGTTCAACCCCCCCACCCCCCACAAGCGCAAATCAATCCTACAGAAACTACGAGACGAGGAGGCCGGGGTGGCGTTACTCCAAGAAACTCACCTCCTCCCAGCTGACTTTGGTCGTCTTCGATCCAGCGCCTATCCACGCCAGTTTTTTGCCTCAGGTGACGCCAAGAAGGGGGGCACGGCGATCCTGTTCTGGAAGGACCTAAATCCCCAGATATTGGACTCCATAGCGTGCCCAGAGGGCCGCTTCGTGGCCGTCAAATGCCTCCTGCTGGGGGACCTCTACACCTTGGTATCAGTATATGCCCCCAACTCGAGGCAGGCAACCTTTTATGACTCTTTGGGCTTCTCCCTCTACGGGCTTTGTAGAAGGCCAAACAATAATAGGAGGAGAATTCAATGGAGTACCAGACCCCACCAGAGACAAATTCCACTCCCCACCCCTGGCGATTTCGCACAGGCCCTCAGCCTCTTGCGCCTCTTCAGAACCCTGGAGGTGGTGGACACACGTGGCGGGTGCTCCACCCCACCGAGAAAGACTACTCCTTTTTCCTCCTATGTCCATCGGACATTCTCTAGGATTGACCTCCTCCTATCCTCGCCCCAAACCCTCGCTGTCACCAATGAGGTGTCCATCGGCCCACAGATCTTATCGGACCATGCTCCGATAATAATGGAACTTCGCACCCAGAACCCCAAAGCTAACACCCCACGCAGATGGGCGCTGTATGACCCGATCCTCAATGACATGCCAACCAGGGATAAAATTGCTACCACCATCAGGAACTTCTTTGAGGAGAACCCGGTCTCAGATACCTCCCCCGCTAACAACTGGGATGCGATGAAAGCTGTGGTTAGGGGAGCCCTGATAGCCCAAGGGGTAGCATTCCACTGGGACCAGAGACGTATCCGGCAAGCCTTGGAAGAGGAACTGCTGTCAGCGGAAGAAGCCCAAAAGAAAAACCGTTTGTCCCCCAGATCTCAACGAGCCCTCCGATCAGCCAGAAAGGAACTGGAGGCCCACTACGCTGAGCATACTGCACAGCTACTGGCCAAGACCAGACAATTCTATTATGCCAAAAACAATAAGGCTAACAAGCTACTGGTAGCCAAGCTGGCCAAAACGAGACGCACCAATACCATTGCAGGGCTCCGAGACCCACAGGGGGTGATTCACTACTCTGAGTCAATGAAATGACAACTAGCTGTGGACCACCTAATCCAGGTCATGACGGCACTTCCACGTGATCAATCCAAACAAAAAGCATACCTGCGGAAGGCCGCCCTACCACACCTCCCAGATTCCACGAGAGAGCAGCTGGAGGCTCCAATAACTGACGAAGAGGTCAACGAGGCTATGAAGGCCCTCAAATCGCGGGCCGCAGCCCGGAGGGGTTCTCTTCAAGGTTCTTTAAAATATTCAAACCCCAAGTGATCCCCTACATGGTATCTCTTTTCAGCTCATTCAAGGGGTCGGGCTCTGTGACCCCCTCAATGCAAGAGTCCACGACTATTCTCCTTCCTAAGCCAGGGAAGGACCCGAGAGACCCACCCTCGTACAGACCTATCGCCTAATGAACATAGACACCAACCTATAATCTAAGATCCTGGCTAACCGGCTATCACTCATACTTCCAGACATTATCCACTCCGACAAAACGGGCCTCATCCTCCACTGATCTGCGGGAGACAATATCCGGAGAACCCTGAACTTGATAGACATTACTCACCGAAACTCCCAGGGTCTCGCCCTAATGGCCCTAGATGCAACCAATGAATGGCCCTAGATGCAACCAATGCTTTCGACAGAGTGGACTGGTCATTCATGGAATGCACCCTGGAAGCTTTTGGATTTGGCCCGACGTTCCGGTCCATGGTTCTAGCCAATTACAAGGCCCCTAAAACTATCCTGAGGATCAATGGCACACCTCTCAGCTCCGATCCCCATGTCCTGTGGGACAAGACAGGGCTGTCCGCCATCTCCCCTTCTTTTTGCCCTCACAATGGAACCCTTCGCCCAGAGGATCAGGCAGAACGAATTTATCAAGAGCCCGCAGGTGGGCCCATCTCAACATAAAATTGCCCTGTACGCATGCGATGTACTGCTGATGCTTTCAGAAGCTAGCACCTCAGCGAGGCATGCCCTGGCTGAAATAAGGAACTTTGGGGAGGTCACCGGCTTCACTGTCAACTTTGCCAAATCAGTGGCCCTGGGAGTCGGCCTCCGACCAGAGGAACGGGAGGCACTAACTAGATTGTGCCCAATTAAGTGGCGGGATCGGTCCATCCCCTATCTGGGAGTTCACATTTCAGCAAACCCGAAGGATACCTACCAGGCAAACTTCCCCAGATTGTTTCGAGAACTAGAGGGAGACATGAAGCACTGGACCACGCAAGAAATCTCATTAATGGGTCGGATCACGGCCACCAAAATGAACTTGCTTCCAAGATTTCTCTATGCCTGCTCCTCCCTCTCCATACCCATACCGACTCCGGCCCTGCAAGATTTACAGAGGAAAATGTTAAAGTTTATATGGAAAGGCAAGAAGGCTAGGATCCCCCACAAGACCCTGGTCGGTAACGCCAGGCTTGGCGGCCTGGGGGTCCCCGATATCCAGGCTTATAGAGCAGCGGCGCAGTTAGCACACATCCACGCCTGGCAGACAAGCACAGACCGCCCCAGATGGGTGGAACTAGAACAAGCTCAACTCCCGCTCCCCCTCCGGTTCCTCCCACACATCCAGCCCCCCCTTAGGGAACGCTGGAAGAACATTCTGCGGACAACGAAACACACCCTAAGCTCCTGGGACTGGGCCTTTAAACGGAAGGGAATCCCGAGAGGCCAAAGCCCTCTCTCGCCGATCTTTCATAACCCAAACTTCTCTCCGGGGGCTCATCCCCGTAACTTCCAAAACTGGATACATGAGGGGGCCTCGAAATCCTGGAACAGCTATATTTTGGGAATAAACCCGCACCTTCTAACAATGCAAAGAGGTGTTTCGACTCCAGGAGGGAGACAGATTTACGTACTGCCAGCTCTGCCATTGGTGCTCCCACCCCCAGACCCTTCAGGTGGCCACCCGCCCCCTGACGCCCCTTGAGTTAACTCTCAGAGACTTACCAGCTAGAGGCAGGACCTCAACCTTATACAGATGCTTTCTGGGGGACTTTCTGGTGACAAAACCTCAATGTATGGCCCAGTGGGAGGCGGATCTGGGTCACCCGATTGACGATCAAACATGGGTAGACATCTGGACTCGCACCCACACCTCTTCCTCCTGCGTCACCAACAAGGAATGCGCATACAAGCTCATCCTGCGATGGTACTACCCCCCACTCAGACTTCACCACATTAACAAGTGGATCCCTCCTGCTGGAGGGGCTGTGCTCAGCCTGGCTCCTTCTTTCACATGTGGTGGTCCTGCCCCAAGATTCGGCAATTTTGGACCAGGCGTCTCTCGACCATCGAACAGATTACCGGGACCGCCCTCCCACTGGACCCTGAAACCGTCCTGCTGGGGGACCCGGCCCCCGGGATCTACCCCCGCTCCAGAAATAGAGCAAAGCTACTAACACAATGCCTCCTAGCAGGCAAGATTGTGCTGGCCCGATTCTGGAAGTCCCCGGACGGTCCCTGCATGGCTCACTGGTGGGGAAAACTCTGGGACATCTTGATCGCTGAGAAGGTCACCGCGGCGAAAGCGGAGGTTCTGCACCGCTTCCAGAATATTTGGGCTCCAGTATTGGACTATTACCAGCGATTCCCTGCATTGACATTCCAACCGATCAACACCCGATGGGCTCTGAGAGATCAGGAGGACACTCACCAGGCGGGGCGATGGGCTGAAGCTGTGGCCTGGGAGAACCGGAAGAGGGGATTGGGGCTCCGGAACTGGGAAACTGAAAAGGGGAGGGCGGGAGAGTACAGACCTGCAGAAACAATCCTTGATATGCTATGTTGCCATGCAATGCTATTTGTAACCTGTCCTGCCTTGCCTTAAATAAATACGTTTTAAAAAATAATGGTTCACGCAGATGTGACATGCCAATCTAATGTTCCCACTCATACAATCGCACTCTGCAATTCCGGGCGAAGAAGGGACAGTGAGGTCTTCAAAAATCGAATTTTATTTAAAAGAATAGTTATTTTCAGACAATTGGGTCTCCAGATATAACCTGGAGTCCACTCCAAGATGGTATGTATATAAAATAGTTATTTAAAACAAAATGTTACCTGCCTATATGAATCTCACCAGGATAAGTCCACAAAGGCATCCACGTTCAATCACAACCATCTATATATTAGTATGCTATATTCAAATAAATGCTAAACATCCTGACATTCTACTGGGGTTCTCTGTGAACATCTGTTCTTTTCAATGGAACATTTCGCAGAAGAGAAGAACAAGTTACTTACCAACTGGTAACGTTCTTTCGACTGTATGTTCCTCCAACGTATTCCTCATCTTAGATGTATTCCGTCCAGCTTTGGCTGCTTCGGAATTTATTTCTCGGCAGAGGGTGCTGTGCGTCGATGTCGCTGAGGTACCTGGGGGCCTCTGACGAGGGTGACGTCATTGGGTATACAAGTAGCACGCGCGGCGCCCGTTGGCCTCAGTTCTGTTTTTCCTCCTCTTGCTTTGTTGTATGTATAGTGCAGGTAGCCCGGTGTCAGCCTTGCGAGAGTTGAAGTGGCAATAACCCGGAAAATCTACAGAGGGGTAGGATGGGAGGGCGATGAGGAATACGTTGGAGGAACATCCAGTCAAAAGAATGTTACCAGTTGATAAGTAACTTGTTCTTCGAATGGATTGTGTCCTCCAACATATTCCTTATCTTAGATAGACTCCCACAGCAGTGTACAAAACTCTCTGGAGGAGGGAGTAGATTTTTAATATTATTATTATATGGCCGAATATAGCACTGCTTTACCGAAAGCAAGCTCTTTAGACTGGGAAGCATCCAGACTATAGAATTTCGTGTGCAGCGATGACCAAGTTGCTGCATCACAAATAGATTTTATGGGAACACCTCTTTGAAGGGCTGTGGAAGAGGCTATGCCTCTGGTGGAATGGGCCCTTAAGCCTTCTGGTGGGTCTTTGCCTGCCAGTCTGTAGCATTCTGAAATGCAAAGCACAATCCAACGTGATATGGTTTGTTTTGACACCGATTGACCCAATTTCCTTCCGGTGTAGCCAATGAAAAGTTGATTATCCACTCTAAGCATGGAAAGCCTAGAAATGTAAAAGCTAAGAGCTCTTCTCTGGTCCAGCCTGTGCAATCTTTCCTCCTCCTTGCTGGGATGAGGTGGAGGGTAGAATGCGGGCAGAATAATGTTCTGATTTAAATGGAAATCAGACACAACTTTAGGCAAAAACGAAGGTTTAACCCTCAATAACACTCTGTCCCTGCGGAACACAGTATAGGGTGGCCCAGCGACAGTGCCTGCAATTCGCTCACTCTTCTTGCAGATGTTAAAGCAATCAGGAAAGTTGTTTTCAATGTTGACAACCTCAATGGACAAGAGTGCAAGGGTTCAAAAGGGGCACACATTAAAAACTTTAAAACCAGGTTAAGGTCCAAAACTGGGACTTGGAAAGGGTAAGGAGGGAACACAAAGTGAGTCCCTTAAGAATTGTGTTATCAGAGGAATTTTAAAGCAGGAACATTCTTCTGAAGAGCACTTGAAAATGGAAAGCGCTGCAAGATAACCTTTAATGGTCCCATCATTTAAAACTCTATGTGCCAAGGACAAGAGAAAGGACAAGACTTCCGGGATAGAACATAGAAAAGGATCAACATTCTTTTCTCTGCACCAGTTGCAGAACTTTTTCCAAAGGCAACGGTATAGAGATTTTGTTGCTGGCCTTCTTGCCGAAAGCAATACCTCCATGACGTCATCTGGAAGGTCCCAATCCTTGTATCTCAGCCTTTCAGATACCAAGCATGAAGGCTGAGAGTCTTGACCTCTGGATGGAGAACCTGGCCATCCATTTGTGAGAGAAGGTCCTCTCTCTGAGGAAGACGTAACGGAGGACAGATGGACATGTCTAGAAGGCCCAGGTACCACGGTCTCCTGGCCCAATCCGGGGCAATTAGGATCATGCGGTTTCCGAACCATCTCAATCTCCTGATGACCTTCGGAATGACGGGAATCGGAGGGAACGCGTATAGTAGTGGGAAGTTCCACTCCACCACGAACGCGTCCCCTAAGGCTCCTGTCGGGGGAAATTCCCTTGAGCAATACCTTTCGCACTTCTGGTTGATTCCGGTCGCAAACAGGTCTACTTGAGGGATTCCCCAAAGGGCAAAAATCTCTTGAAGGACTCATGGGACACCGTGCTCTGCCTGCTCAGACCGTCCGCCGTCATATTCTCCTCCCCGGCTAGATGAACTGTCGTTAAGGAGATTCCTTCTTGAATTACCCAATACCAGAGCCGCATTGCCTCTCTGCACAGAGGTAGTGACCCTACACCTCCTCTTTTGTTTAGATAATGCATGGCCACTATGTTGTCCGTCAATATCAGGACATTTTTTCCTCTGACAGATGGCAGAAAAGCCTTCACCGCTAGTCTGATTGCTCTCAGCTCTAAAAGGTTGATGTGTAGTTTGGACTCCGATGGAGACCAACGACTGCTGATTGTCAGATCGTTGGCATGAGCTCCCCACCGCATGAGTGAGGCGTCCGTCCCTACTGTAATCTCCAGCCATGGTTGCCAAAAATGCTCTCCTTTTAGGATGTTCTCTGTGCAAGTCCACCACAGAAGATCCTGCCGAACCTTGTTCGGAATCTGAAGAAGATCCCTCATTTGACCTGAGAACTGGGACCATTGAGTCTTTAGAGCCCATTGAAGGGATCTCATTCTCAGGCGTGCCTCTGGCACTAGGAAGATGCAGAATGCCATGAGGCCGAGCAATCTTAAGAAGTTGTAGGCCTGGAGATTTTGGGCATTTTGTAATTTGGAAACCATCTGAAGAATGTTTTGAGCTCTTGACTTGGGAGGCGAGCTCTTTCCCAAGGATGTGTCTAATAGAGCCCCTATGTACTGGAGCTGTTAGGAAGGTGTCATTTGTGACTTCTTGAAATTGAGGGAGAAGCCCAGTCTTTGGAGGAAGTGGCAGGTGACTTTCAGATGATCCAAGGCTTGTTTGGCAGAACGTGCCCTGATCAGCCAATCCTCTAGGTTGGGGTAGATGTGAATCCCCCCTCTCCTGAGGTGCGCTGCCACCACTACCATTAATTTGGTGAAGATCCTCGGGCGGAGGTCAACTCGAATGGCAGGACTTGAAACTGATAGTGTGAGTCGCCAACTACGAACCTCAGGTATTTTCTGTGCTTCAGATGGATTGGCACATGAAAATAAGTATCCTGGAGGTCCAACGACGCCAACCAATCCTGAAGTTGAAGGGCCTGAAGGATCTGAGAAAGAGTGACCATCTAGAACTTGTCCTTCCTGAGGAGCTTGTTCAAGCCTCTTAAGTCCAAGATGGGTCTCAGTCCTCCGTCTTTTTTGGGAATCAAAAAATAAGGCGAGTACCATCCCTTCTTCCTCTCCGCTACAGGTACTGGTTCTATAGCACCTTTCTCCAGCAGAGTTAAGACTTGCTGCTGTAGGAGCGGGTCTGGAAACTTCAAAGAGTGTCTCCCCGGTGGATTGCTTTGAGGTTGCGTTAGAAAAGGAAGGCAGTAACCTTGGGCTATTATTTCTAGAGCCCAAACATCTGAAGTAATGGCTCTCCATTCTTGCAGATGCTGTGACAGCCTGCCTCCCACAGGTGTCTTGTGATGCAAGTCCTCAAAGTGGTTTTGTGGTGGTTGCTGCAGCCGCTGATGGTAAAGAGGCTGCAGCTGGGGCTGGCTTGGCACGTTTTCCTCGTCCACCACGAGTGGCCTTTTTCTGGCCTCTTTGACTGGCCATTCCTCTCGCCTTTCCATATGAGGAGTAGTAACGATAGTATCATCACCTCCAAGATTGTTCTGATGCATGAAAAGGCTGATGTTGCCTAATAGCAGCTCTTAAAGACTTGGCAGCCACTTTTGAGGTCTGCAACCTCTCAAGACTCTCGTCAGCCTTGTTGCCAAAAAGGTGAGACCCGTCAAAGGGCATGTTCAGAAGACGGTTTTGCACGTCTGGTGTGAAACCCGACTTCCGTAACCACGCAAATCTGTGCATTACTGTGTTAGTGCCCATGGACCTGCTCACACTACCTGCAGTGGCCAATCCAGACTGAAGGGATTCCTGCATGGCCTCCTTTCCATCTTTAACAATGGCTAGGAATCCTTCCCTTTCATCCCCTTCTGGTATGTGCTCCGCCGCCATTGCAATGCACTCCCACAGAGTGTACAAAAATGTTTGCCAAGGCACATGTGGAGATGGCCGATTTTAACACCATACTCCCAGCTAAAAATACCTTGCATGCCCAACCATCCACACGCTTGTCGTCCCTATCTGGAGGGATAGAAGGGTACGCCACCGTACTTGAAGCTATGGCCGCCTGGATCACCAGACTCTCAGGAGTAGGGTGCTTAGACAAGTAGCCGGGGTCGCTACTGGAAGGGCGGTATTTTGAAGTGAGGGACTTATTCTCAGGAGTCTGGGATCTCCCAATGTATGGCCACACTATTTTGTAAGACTACATGGAAGGGTAAGATCGGATCTTCGGTGGGCCCATGATCCAATATATCGGTCAGATCATCCTGGATGAACTGAGTTGGTGGTCTAGCCCATCCTAAGTATTCAACCACCTTTGTCAATAGTTCTCTGTATGAGGGACCTGTTTCTGGCCTGCCAAAATCTGTTTCAGGTGAAGTATCAATTCCACTTGCATTATGCAAGGTTTCCACCAGATCCCTCATCCTGCTTTCCTCAGAAATCAGGCATTCTGGGACATTTGGGGTGCCATATTCCAGTCCAAAAGGAACATTCTCCTCATCAGACCTCTCCTGTTCTTCAAAAATTGAAGTTAAGGATTTGAAAAATTCTTTCCTTGGAAGAGGTTTAATAACCTTTTCTGGGAGAGGTGGGAGAAGTGTATCAGTGGAAACCGAAGGCATTATAGCCTTTGCAGACTTCTCTTTTGCTGTTATTTTGACAGCTTCTGGCTGAGTTGGCGCCTTTGGAATTTTTGGCTTCGGGGTCGACGTCGACAAAGGCGTCGATGGTGCTGATGAAATAGTGGTCGTCGATGGAGCTGGCTTCGAGGGCGTCGAGGCGCTCTTCGAAGACTTACCCTTCGAGGTGTGTCAGGTTCCGGACGGCGTCGGTGACCTTGATCAGTCGATTCGACTCGAGCGGTCTTTTTCGCTCTGCGTCCTGGAGGGTTCCAGATCCTTTCTCCTTCGATCACCCGAGCTCGAGGGCACACAAGTGTCGGAACAGTAACGCCCCGGCCGGCTTCCGAAGAAAGCCCGGACCGAGGCTTAACCTTTTCAAACACCTCCATCATTTTTATTCTGAATGCTTCCCATTCTTCGGAGGAAGAATGTTTTGTGGGGCATTTCATTGTTTTTGAGGATTCGTCCGAGGACGAGGTGGAAGGGGACCGGTGGCGTCTTTTCTTGGACTTTTTCGTCAAAGAGCACTGTGAACCACTTCGGGACCTAGACCGATGATTTTGCCTTTCGCGTCGAGGAGCTTTCTCCTCACGGGACATTGACTCAACGCTAGATGCTTTTTGGTCGGGATTTCAACCTATCTGCAGTTTTCCCTTCCTCTCTCACAAGGTCTTCCCCGTCATTGCCTGACACTTTGTACAGGCCTCCATGTCGTGGCCATCACCGAGGCACCACAGACCTTCTCGGTGCAAGTCCGTGATGGACATTTTCGAACGGCAGGATTTACACTTTTTGAATCCCGACCGCGGGGTCGTAGTCGGGGTCGACAACGAGGACATATTGAATATCTTCAGTAACTGCGTCACAGAACTACTCGAGGCGCGCCGAGTCTCCGAAGCAACACGTACTGCGGAAAAACGGAACTGAAGCCAACGGGCGCCATGCATGCTACTTGTATACCCGATGATGTCACCCTCAACGGAGGCCTCCGAGGGACCTCGACTCGACGACATCTGCGCACGACGCCCTCTGCTGAGAAAAAAATCCGAAGCAGCTAAAGCTGGATGGAATACATCTAAGATGAGGAATACGTTGGAGGACACAATCCATTCGAAATAGGGTTAACGCATTTGATTTCTTTGACATCAAGATAAAAATGGTACTGGAGAAATTGACAGTTGCATTGAAATATATCTACACCCTACCTCCCCTGTATATATGGAAGGTAGTAAATGTTTTAGTTGTGAAGAGACCACTTGACATTTAGGCATGGACCAGCTAACATAGGGCTATGTGTGGAAACCATTTACATGCAAAAAGGTAACTTGTTAGCATTGGCTCATGTACGTTTGCATTCGCAAATAATGTGCTCGGGAATATATATTTTCGGTTCTGAACCCACATGTTCATTATGTTTTCTGCAAGTCTAGGCACCGAGAGACAAGAGAATGCAGAGGGTTTTCACTTTGCACAGTTCTTAATTAATAGAATTAATTCTTTCAGCATGCATTTCATCATGCAAATATCTGTACTATACTATTGGTCTAGGTTGGCTGCATGATGAAAGCATGATAAAATTGCAGGTGAAAGTAAGTGTGCTGCACTATGACCTACCGTATCAAGACACCCCTCCTTCTGCTCTATCTTCTGTGTATGCTATTCCTATATGCCTTTACCGCAACCCCACTCTTAGCATAGCGGTGTGGTTTCCCAGCCATCTGACTAAAAAGGAAAGGGCACCAGCTCGTTCTAAAGAGAAGCTAATTTTATTTCTATGCTCTAACTTCATACTTTACCGTGATAAAATGCATATTTTTAGATAATACACATCACAGTGAACCTTTTCAAATTTGTGACGATTGTATTTGTTTCTAGCAAATGAATGCAATTCTTAACTTGGGGGATATATAATTCTGTTTCAAAGTTCTGATACAGCTATCTACAATATATCAAAATCTCAAATCAATCGAAGCTTTCCTGATAATGTAATTCTTAATTTAGTTTTTGCACATTGTATATGCAATATATTGTTCATGTGAATGCATTGAGTTTTCTCTGGTGTGCATTTGAAGCAGTTCTCCTCCAGAGGGCAGGAACTCCACACTGTAACTAGTCTTACTCCAAGTCACCACTATCCACAGTAAAATATATTGGCTGTGTATATCTTCAGTCACCTTCACTAATCCAAGGCACCTGACAGATGCCGTGCATATGTGATGACCTCGGCTGACCTCTTCATAGGCTAATGGACTTGGTTAATGAGTTGCTGTAAAATAAAATTGTGATATCTCTTTAAAGTAAGGCCTGGTGTCATTAGGGCATACCCAAAGGCAATTTGCAGTGTTTACATTCTCATTGGAGGGTAGTCTAAAGCCATCTGGCCTGAATATAACCTGTAATTATTTTCTATCCAGTTCGAACTGAACTCATGCACTGAACATTTCATGTCTGCCTATACATGAGATTAGAAGGGAGTAGTTTCTTACCAGTAACTACATTTCTCCAGCGTTGGTATCTTTCATGGATTCACATGCTTAGAATATTCCCTGTCGTCAGGCCGGGAACCCTCGGTCTTTTGTTAAAAGCCTTTTCCTTTGGAAAACTTCGACACTTTAGTGTCCTATTGACGTCCTTTTGGGACGCTTACGCACCACCCAATAGGACGTAGGGCATAAATAGACCCGCCCCCGTGGCTTCTCCTCAGATTTTAACCTCCAAAGTAGAGGCAACAACTAAGTTTGCATCCAGGGGAGGCTGGCGGACGCATGTCCTCTCCCATGCCGTTAATGTAGTAGCTCCCCTCACTCTTAAAAAAGAAAAGAAGAATAAACACTGCAATGCCTGGTTCACCCAGGACCTCTTTCAGATGCGAGGGAAAAAACGAGCGGCACTGACCACCTGGCGCAATAACCCAACAGAAGCCACCCACCTAGCATTCAAAACCTCCTCTAAACGCTACAAAGCTGCCATTACTGAAGCTAAGGCAACGTCATTCAATGCCAGAATCTCCTCTGCCAAATCAAGAAGCCGCGAAATCTTCTCCATATTCAGAGAACTGGAGACACCCCCTTCTCCACCCTCTCCAATAGTGAAGGATGGATCCTGGTGCAATGCGATCCAATCTGCAATGCTTAATAAACTTGAAACCCTACAAACCAAAATACTCAACCACCAAAAGGAGATATCCAAGCTAATAACCAACAGTCATTCCACTCCACCGACCAAGCCTCCTAACCCCTCCCCCCAGTTCGATATCAGAGACATAAGTGTCTCAGAGGTCATCTCTCTCCTCCAAATCATCAAACCATCCAACTGCAAGGGGGATGTATGCCCAGCGCAAGTAATTAAAGACTGTGCCCCCTCATTAGCCCCTATCATAGCCGCTTTCATCAATGCCTCCTTTCACTCTGGGGAAGTCCCACTAAATCTAAAGGAAGCCTGGGTTCGCCCGCTCCTCAAAAAACCCTCACTTGATCCAGCCATCCCAACAAACTACAGGCCAATCACCACTGTCCCCTTCCTACTGAAAATTCTGGATAAAGCAGCCTACCTGCAAATACAGAAATTTCTAGAGGACAACCATCTCCTTGGCCTTAGGCAATCAGGGTTCCGGCCACGGCATGGAACCGAAACAGCTCTCCTTGACCTGAAGAATCAAATTGATGACCTTAGAGACTCAGGAAAGCCTGCTCTCCTCTTGCTCCTCGACCTGTCGGCAGCATTTGACCTAGTCAACCACAAAACTCTCTGCCAGCATCTATCGTCAATAGCGAACTTCTCAGACAATGCCTGCAAATGGATAGAATCATTCTTGAAAGACAGATCTATGAAGGTCTTCTCAGACTCCTCTTCTGCCGACCCCAGCACCATCAAGTGTGGCGTCCCGCAAGGCTCATGCACGGCCTCCACCCTCTACAACCTCTTTACAAGGCCCCTGTTCAAAATCCTCGACTCCATGGGCATCTCGTATACTAACTATGCGGATGACACCCAGGTACTTATCCCCCTCTCAGGTGACTACACATCTGACCAAAATACATTGAACGCAATCTACTCAACAATTCAAACCTGGATGGCAGAAAACTGGCTCTGCCTTAACAGTGACAAAACTGAGCTCCTGCTGGTTGGCTCACCGTCCACCCTAAATAAACTAAACAAACAGTACTCCTCCTTCGTCATAGACAGTATCCCCATCACCGTCTCCCAGTCCATCAAAACCCTTGGAGTGTACCTTGAACCTGACATGTCCATGAATAAACAGGTCAACGCCATAACCTCCACATCCGCCTACTACTCCAAACTCATCAATGCGACCAGACCATTCCTGACCCAACAAAACTGTCTCACCATCGCTAGAGCCATCATTGGCTCGAGACTCGACTACTGTAATGCCCTATTCATTGGTACCACTGCCAAGAATATAGCCAAACTCCAAACTGTTCAGAATAACGCGCTCAGAGCTGCCACAGGCCTCTCACGCAAAGACCATATCTCTGAACTCAGAAGACAAGTCCACTGGCTTCCTGTCAAGCAAAGAATTATCTTCAAAGCCTTGGCCTTAACTCACAAATGTCTCCATGACCTTGCTCCTCCTTACCTAAGCCGCAGGATTACCAAACCCATCTCTCAAAAACCATCTAGACTACAATACTCTAACCTCCTGTCTATCCCTAGGACTCACAAAGCGCGTGCGGGCGGCTCCAGCTTCCCATCAGTTGCCCCCACCCTCTGGAATGCGCTCCCTCCGCACCTCAGAGCCATTGAATCCCACACTGCATTCCGCAAAGCCATCAAAACTAACCTCTTTGTCTGAACTCTCAAAACCTACCTGCAACGCACTGTAACCTGTAACTACCCAAATGTTTTCAAGTATTTTTTTCTAGGGCGGCTTCAATGTAACCCTCAAGTAAGCACGCTTAACCACTGTTCCAGCGCCTCGATGTCTGCGGGCTGTTTGTGCGCTTTACAAATTCAAATAAATAAATAAATGTGAATCCATGAAAGCTACCAACGCTGGAGAAATGGAGTTACAGGTAAGAAACTACTCCCTTCTCCAGCATTGGATCTTTCATGGATTCACATGCTTAGAATAGATTACATAGCAGTATTCATCATACATGGTGGCGTGTAATGCAAACCAATACATTAGGAATGCAACACATACTACCAGCAAGAAAACATTAGCCATGGTAACATTGAAACAGGTACCCCCACTGTGGGGGCTTACCTTACTGAAAGAGGCGTTGCAGGACTGCACATCCCATCTGTACATCTGCACCATGTTGCTGCTCCAGGCAATAATGCCGAGTAAATGTATGCGGCACCGACCAGGAGGCCACTTGACAGATGTCCACCAGCGGAATCCCCGACCATAATGCCGCTGATGACGCGGTGGATCTCGGTGAGTGCACCTTCGGGCACCTCTCCAAAGGCTTTCCCGCCTTAGAGTGACAGAAGGAAATGGCCGATGAGACCCAGCACGATAGGCCTTGTTTGGAGATTGCCTTTCCCTTTACTGAAGGGCCATAAGCCACAAACAGTTGTCTTGAACGCCTGAATTCCTGAGTACGACTTAGATAAAATGTCAATGCTCTTTTAACGTCCAGCGTATGCAGCGCCTTTTCTGCCGATGAGGAAGCCGAAGCGAAGAATGATGGTAGCACAATAGAAGACAGTTTTTGAAACGTAGTTGGCACCTTTGGAATAAAGTGCGGGTTAGTAGCTAACACCACCTTGTCTTTGAAAAAACGTAAGTACGGAGGATCAATCACTAGAGCTTTAAACTCCGATATTCTTCTTGCTGAAGTAATGGCCACTAAAAACGCCATTTTCCACGACCAAAAATGTCAGGGGCGTCGACGACATAGGTTCAAACAGGGCTTTCATCAGAGCCGACAGCACCAGATTGGGACTCCAGCCAGGAGGGAACTTCTTAGCCGGAGGAAAAGTCCGAAACAATCCTCTTAGAAAATGTTTAACGAGATGATCACTGAACAGCGGGGTAGCGTGCCTTTTCCAAGTGAATCTAGAAATGGCAGCCAGGTGAACCTTTATGGAGGAGAATGCCAAACCTTTCTTTGCCAAGTGTAGTAAGTAGGGCAGAATTTGCTCCGATGAAATGCTTAAAGGGTCTATCCCAGGATGATCCTTACACCACACACAAAACCTTTTCCATTTGCATGCATAGGAGACATTCGTGGACGGAGCTCTAGCCGCCTCTAAAATGCGGCGACAGTCCCTAAGAATGTTTAGTAATCCAAACTCGGAGAAGTCAGGAGCCAAGCTGTCAGGCTGAGAGAGCCTGGGTCGTGGTGCCACACTGGTTCTGCTACGGATAGATGGAGTAGGTCTGAGAACCACGGCTGCCTGGCGCATTAAGGGGCCACCAGAATCTCATGGCATGGGTATTTCTGAATCCACTGGAGGGTCTGCCGAATGAGTGGAAACGGAGGGAATGCGTACGCGAACCTGCCCGTCCACGGGAACGAGAACGCATCCCCCAGCGAATTTGGCTGAGGCCATCTGCTGGCAAACTGCTTGCACTTTTTGTTCTTTTGGGTGGCGAAGAGATCCAGTGAAGGACGCTCCCATTTCTTGAAAATGCTTGACACCTGCTGATCCTTCAGTTGCCACTCGTGGAGCTGGTTCATTTCCCTGCTGAGAGAGTCTGCCTGTACATTCAACACCCCTGGTAGATGAAACACCACAATATTGATGTCTTGTTTGAGGGCCCAATTCCATAGTTCCTGAGCCTCTCTCGAGAGCGTTCTGGAATGCATGTACCCCTGCTTCCTGATGTAGAACATCGTGGTTGTATTGTCCGTCAACACCCTCACGGCCGAGCCTCGTATGCGCGGCAAAAATGATTTTAGAGCCCAATGAACCGCTCTCAGTCCTAGCACATAGATATGAAGACTCGATTCGACTGGAGACCACTGACCTTGAACTTGGGAGGACCCCAGATGAGCTCCCCACCCTGTTTGAGAGGCATCCGTCACAATTGTAGCTTGAAATTCCGGCTCCAGTAACGGCATTCCTCGCATCAGATTGTCCAAGAGATGCCACCACCGAAGCGCTTCCTGCAAGTCGCTGTTGATCACCACTTTGTCAGACCATAATCTGCGACTTTGAGCCCACCGGACTGCCAGGAATTCCTGCACTGGTCTCATGAAGAGACGGTCCTTCACCAACGGAATACATGACGCCATGGCTCCCAGCAGCAACATGTAGTTCCTGACCGATACATTCGTTCCGACTCTCCACTCTGCTGCTTTCTGCTTGAGTTTCTGAATTCTCTCGACAGAAGGCGTCACCAGACCTGACTGAGTCTGGAATTCCACGCCCAAAAACACCAAGCTCGTGGAGGGAGACAGAAATGATTTTTCGAAGTTGACCGCGAAGCCCAACCCTTGCAACAGCTGCATGGTAACGTTGAGACTTGCCTGCGTCACCGCCGGAGACGAGCCTCGTATCAGCCAGTCGTCCAGGTAAGGATAGACGTGATGACCTTCTTGTCGGAGCCACGCCGCCAGCGGCGCTAAACATTTCGTAAACGTCCTAGGAGACGATTTTAGACCAAACGGGAGCACTCGGAATTGGTAATGATTCTGACCCACAACAAAGCGTAGGAATTTTCTGTGTCGTCGACGCATAGGTATGTGGAAATATGCGTCTTGCAAATCCAACGACGCCAGAAATTCTCCTGGCTGCACCGACCGGATGACTTCCTGAAGTGTAAGCATTTTGAACTTCAGGCGTTGCAGAGTCTTGTTCAGGGCCCGAAGGTCCAGAATGGGTCGCCACTTGCCGTTGGTTTTTTCTACCACAAAGTAATGGGAGTAAACCCCCTGACCTCTCTCGGCCACTAGAACTAATTCTATAGCCCCTTTCTGCAGCATAAGTACAACCTCCTGCTGTAAGATGTGAAGATGAGGTTGCGCAGAATACATGGAAGGAATGGGAAGTGGTGGGTCCTTGAATTCGAGAGAGTGACCCAGCCTGACCGTGTCCAATACCCAACGGTCCGATGTAATTTTCTCCCATTCGTCAACGTGTAGGGCCACTCTGCCTCCCAGGACATCTCGAAGACTGTTATTGCTGCGATTTCGTTTGCTTACTCTTGGTGGAAGAAGACTGTCCTCCTCTCCTTCTGGATGTTGGAAAATCGCGGCTTCTTCGTGTAGCCTGAACTGCTCGTCTGTATCCTTGTGAGGAGTATCCAGACCGATTATAGTTTCGGTCTCTGGATGCGGCAAATCGAGTGTTCCCCGAAGCTCCACGGAAGGAACGAAAGGGCCGAAACGCTTGCCTGCTTTGTAAAGCTCCCAATGACCTCGCCGTATCGGAGTCCTCTTTCATGCCTTTGAGGGCTTCATCTATTATTTCCCCAAAGACTTGTTCATCCTCACAGGGCATGTGCAGCACCTTGTAAGGGACCTCCGGCCTAAAGTCTGTGCACTTTAGCCAGGCCTGCCTCCTTAGAACCACACCATTATTTATCTGCTTGAACCCAGATTCTGCTAAATCTACAGCGATGTTAATGCTGTGATTTGATGCCTCCTCACCTTCACGAACCAGTAACATGGCTGCCTTTCGGTGGTCTTCGGGCAGATGTTCTAATATGGGGGCCAGTCACGCCACTTGCCCAAAGACTGGGGTTTTCCTCTTCCTTTCGACCAGCATCATCTTGGGGGGTCTACTCGCGCTTCCGCGCTTGGGGTTCCACTGTTCGGAATCAGGCTCCTCTGCGCATGCGCGGGCCACCGTGTCCACGCTTCCGCGCATGCGCTTTGATTTGGGTACTCGGAGTTACGAGAGCTTGCTTCTCAGGCCTCGTTTTGGGCTCGCCAGCGCCTGGGATCGAGGCGGCTTGCGTTCCAGGCCTCTGTGGTGCTGGCGGCACTATAAGAGGAGCGATGAGCAGAAGCTGATTGCGTCTCAACGCGGTTAGTTTCTGATCGTGTTCCCGCTCCGTATTTACTTCCTGTTTTTCTGCCCGTTGCCTTCCCTGCTCTTGGTCCTTTCTCTGGGCTCCTTGGTTCCTTGCCCCTTGGTTCCCAGCCTGGTTCCTATTCTGCTTCCGGGGTGGTCTTGAGTCCTGCCTGCCCTTGGTTCCCTTCCTCTCTGCCTTCTCTGGTTCCTCCCTGCCTTCTGTTCGTGTTCCACCTCTCCTGCCAGCCTTCTGGGTCTAGCCTCCCTCTCCTCTCCAGCCTGCTGGGTTTCCTTGTGGAACCTTCCCTTCAGCTTCCTCCTCTGCCGGATTTGCTTTCCACCGTGGACAAGACCCTTCAGCTTCCCTTCTCTGTCGGATTTGCCTTGGGACCATCTACAGCTGCTGAAGGACTGACATCTTTACGCTCCCCCTGCCAGTGCTTGCACTGTCCTGACGTCACGAAAATCAGGGGTGAGCATCAGGGGTGAGCACACCGTGACGTTGGGAGTCGGTTCACCCTCCGCCCTGTTTAATCTTGGGTTGAGGTTTGGGCTGATTTCTCACGTCACACTTACCTCGGTGAAATACAGACAGTCTGGCTTCCAATCCAAGATCTTCTGCAAGACAAACAGGTACGCAGCACTCCCGTGATATCGCTCTTAACAGATTGAGAAGCCTGTCTTCCGATTTCGAGATGGAGGACGATCTTCGTGATGAGTTGCGTGCCCTTAGAGCTGAAATGACAGTATTACATCAAGAAAATCAAACATTACGACAATTGGTAATGCAGGGGGCTGTGGGAGCCTCTTCAGCCGAAAATACTTCAGCCCATACAGCACCAATCAAGTTTGATGGAGACCTGCGGCGTGTGGCCAAATTCTGCAATCATTGTCGGATTCATTTTCTCTTCAGATCAACTCATTTCAACAACGACAAGGCCAAGATCGGGTACATCTTGGGGAACCTAGTTGGAAATGCCTTGGCTTGGGCAACTCCTTTGGTAGCCACCAACAGTCCCATACTAAATGACTTTGTGGCTGTTGAAAAGGCATTTTTGGAGGTCTGTCAAACTCCCAATTTGGCCTCAGCCGCGCAAAACCAATTGATGGACATAAAACAAGGGAACGCAGATGTTCTATCATACATAAGTCGTTTCAGACAACTTGCAACCGATTCACAATGGCCAGAAATAACCCAGAAAACATTGTTTCGCCGGGGTCTGAGGGAAGAGTACAAAGACGAACTTCTACACATTCCGGAGCCAGATACCTTCCAACATCTCATTGAGCAAGTACTTCGGATTGACCAAAGATTGGGTGAACGGAAGGCTGAGAGACGTCGGTTTGAGAGATCAAATCCCAGAACGTCTAGTGTGCCTGCTGGTACGTTTGGTTCTTCGGATCCTGGACCCGAACCTATGCAGCTGGGGGCCATAAGAGGTCATTTGTCCGAGGAAGAAAGGAAACGCAGAAGAAATCTGCGTTTATGCCTGTACTGTGGGGCTGCTGGTCATTATTTGGGTACATGCCCTCTTCGTCCTCAAAAGAAGGCAGGAAACTAGAGGACCTGTTGTTCAATGGAAGGGCAACGACAGGTCAAACTCCTCTTTCAGTCCTTACCCACTCCTGTTCGGTACTCCAGCCTATGCAACCAGCCATCTTGATGACCGTGAGGATCCACTTACAATGGCTTGACTGATCTCTGGAGGTCCATGGGTTGTTGGATTGTGGAGCCTCGGGGAACTATATCGATGAGGTGTTCGCTACCACAAATATGATACCGCTTTTGTCCAGAGGGACTGCTTTACCGGTAGAAGTCATCGACGGAACACCTTGTCCTCTGGACCCATCCGTTTACACACCATGGAACTATCTCTTCAGGTCGCTGAACACAAGGAACGTATAGCTCTGGACGTGATCAAATCTCCCACGTACAAAGTGGTCTTGGGATTGTCTTGGCTTCAACGTCATAATCCAGTGATCAATTGGGAAACCTGTACCTTGACTTTTACTTCAGTCTTCTGTCTTCAGCATTGCAATCTGCCTGTCTTGTCCAAAGACTCGAATATCACTACCTCTCTGGAACCCAATGGCAAGACGTCTGGTTTATATTCTGTGTCTCAGATTCCACAGGCATACGTTGACTTTGAACATGTATTTTCTGAGCCTGTTGACATTCCCTTGCCACCACATCAGCCTTTTGATTGTGCTATAGACCTGATTCCTGTTACCGACATTCCCCATGGTAAAGTGTACGCTTTAACTCAGACCGAAAGACAAGTTTTGCAAGATTACTTGGCTGATTGTATGAAAAAAGGATACATTGTTCCTTCCAAATCACCCGCAGGGTTTCCGTTGTTTTTTGTCAAGAAGAAGGAAGGATCACTACGTCCTTGTATTGATTATCGACAGCTGAATGACATTACGGTGAAGGATCGCTATCCATTACCTTTGATCCGTAGTATTCTGGAAACACTACATTCTGCCCGGATTTTTACCAAATTAGATCTGCGGGGAGCCTATCATCTGGTCCGGATTAAAAATGGTGATGAATGGAAGACGGCGTTCAAGACACCTTTCGGGCATTATGAGTATAGGGTTATGCCCTTTGGCCTGTGCAACGCCCCAGCCGTCTTCCAGCGTCTAATGGATAACATCTTTGGCGACCTGATAGGCATTTCTGTCTGGGTTTATCTGGATGATATATTGATCTTTTCTTGCTCGTTGGATGAACATATCAGACACGTCAGGGAGGTTCTCCATCGCTTGTCACAGAACCGGCTGTTCGCCAAGGCGGAGAAGTGTTCATTCCACCAAGACAATATGGAATTCTTGGGTTACGTGATCAGTAGCACAGGCGTTCAGATGGATTCCAGAAAGGTCCAAGCGATCCAGGAGTGGAAGCCGCCTCATGATGTCAAGTCTCTTCAGCGATTCATGGGGTTCGCTAACTTTTACCGGCGTTTAATCCCACATTTTTCCCATGTCACGGCTCCTCTTACTAGATTAACCAGCAATAAGGTACCATATTTGTGGGATTCACACGCCGCTGTAGCTTTTTCCTCGCTGAAAACTGCCTTTTGTACAGCCCCCATTCTACGACATCCTCAGGACCAGCTACCTTTTATTGTGGAGGCTGACGCTTCAGATTTTGCTGTGGGGGCCGTTCTTTTACAAAAGGATCAAGACACCGCCATTGAACATCCGGTGGCCTACTACTCCCGCAAATCGACTCCCAGTGAAAGGAATTACGCAGTAATTGAAAGGGAGTTGTTGGCCATTAAGACAGCTTTTGAGGAGTGGAGACACCATTTGCTTGGAGGTCGCTTTCCGGTAGAGGTACGAACCGACCATCGTAATCTGCAGTACTTACGTTCTTTGCAATGTCGGACACCACGTCAGGCCCGGTGGGCCTAATTCTTCTCTCCTTATGTATTCAACATAACATACATACCTTGTACTTCCAATCTGAAAGCCGATGCCTTGTCTCGCTCTTTGGAAAAGGAGGAGGGGAATCCCAATCAAGACTTACCTTTGATCTCACCTGATCATTTCTTGTTGACGCTGTCTTCCCATCTTCAGAACATTCAAAGGGAGACCGGGGCTGACCCTGAAAGAACGGCTCTTCTCAGACGAGCATTTGTCACGGAACAAGGCGGACTGCTTTTCTTTCAGAAGAGGCTTTAAATTCCCGGGGATACTCTCCGCAAGAACATACTACATGGTTTCCATGACTCGCACGTCGGTGGTCATCGTGGCGTTCGAGCCACTCAGGACCTGGTGTCCAGACAGTTTTGGTGGCCCGGCTGGGCTAGAGATGTCAAGGTTTACATGGACAGTTGTCCGGTCTGTGCTCAAGTCAAGGCTCCCAGGAGACGACCTTTGGGGCTGTTGAGACCCACTGAAATACCGCCTTATCCTTGGCACACCATAGCCACCGACTTCATAGTCGAATTACCTCCCTCTGAAGGCTATACCTGTATTATGGTGGTAGTGGATTGCTTCACCAAGTATGCCCATTTCATTCCGTTCTGCAAGATACCTACTGCCACCCAGATGGCTTTAGCCTTTCTACACGAGGTGTATCGACTGCATGGTTTACCTGAGAAGATCATTTCGGATAGAGGGACTCAGTTCCTTTCTTCTTTTTGGAGCAAGTTGTGTGATCATCTTGGCATTCGTAGAGCTTTGAGTTCTGGTTACCACCCGCAGTCCAACGGCCAAACTGAGAGAACAAACCAGATCCTGGAGGACTATCTTCGATGCTATACGAATGCCACTCAATCCGATTGGAAATCGCATCTGGACCTGGCTGAGGTCTCCTACAACAACGCCATTCATGCGTCCATTGGAGTAAGTCTGTTCTATTGTTCTGCAGGACAACATCCCAAGTTGATGCCTTTTTGTCCAGTACCGCCCAGTGCGGTTCCGTCTGCTGATCAACTGGTGGCAACCATACAGAGACAACACGAGCTGGCACGTGGAACCTTGGCTGAGTCTAAGGAACGCATGAGGAGGCAGGCGGACAGGGGTCGGACCTTGGAACCTGGCTTTCGGGTGGGAGATCGGGTCTGGTTATCCTCCAAGAACCTGCCAGTCCGTAACTTGCCTATCAAACTGGCTCCTCGTTATTTTGGTCCATTTAAGGTCATTCAGTGTCTGTCCCCTGTGGCCTTCCGCCTTCAGATACCCCCTTCTTGGCGGGTCCACCCCGTTTTTCATGTTTCCCTTTTGAAGCCCTATGTGGTTGACAATTTCGGGCGTGCCTGTCCTCGCCCGGCCTCCGTCCAGGTACAAGGGTTTCCTGAATTTGAGGTCCAGGAGATATGTGACTCGCGCATACGTCGGGGAGTGATTCACTTTTTTGGTGGATTGGAAAGGGTATCCAGCTTGCGATCGCACTTGGGAACCATTCAATAATGTGCACGCTCCCCATCTTGTTCGCGAATTCTACCGTCTGTTCCCTTGGAAGCCTGGGGCTCCGGTCTTTCTGGGAGGAGTCATAGTATAACGCCACTTGCCCGGAGACCGGGGTTTTCCTCTTCCTTTCGGCCAGCATCCTCTTGGCGGGTCTACTCGCGCTTCCGCGCTTGGGGTTCCACTGTTCGGAATCAGGCTCCTCTGCGCATGCGTGGGCGACCGTGTCCACGCTTCCGCGCATGCGCGTTGGATTGGGCACTCGGAGTTACGAGAGCTTGCTTCTCAGGCCTCATCTTGGGCTCGCCAGCGTCTGGGAAGGAGGCGGCTTGCGTTCCAGGCCTCTCTGGTGCTGGCGGCGCTATAAGAGGAGCGATGAGCAGCAGCTGATTGCGTCTCAACGCGGTTAGTTTCTGATCGTGTTCCCGCTCCGTATTTGCTTCCTGTTTTTCTGCCCGTTGCCTTCCCTGCTCTTGGTCCTTTCTCTGGGCTCCTTGGTTCCTTGCCCCTTGGTTCCCAGCCTGGTTCCTGTTCTGCTTCCGGGGTGGTCTTCAGTTCTGCCTGCCCTTGGTTCCCTTACTCTCTGCCTTCTCTGGTTCCTCCCTGCCTTCTGTTCGTGTTCCACCTCTCCTGCCAGCCTTCTGGGTCTAGCCTCCCTCTCCTCTCCAGCCTGCTGGGTTTCCTTGTGGAACCTTCCCTTCAGCTTCCTCTTCTGCCAGATTTGCTTTCCACCGTGGACAAGACCCTTCAGCTTCCCTTCTCTGTCGGATTTGCCTTGGGACTATCTACAGCTGCTGAAGGACTGACATCTTTACGCTCCCCCTGCCAGTTCTTGCACTGTCCTGACATCACGAAAATCAGGGGTGAGCACACTGTGACGTTGGGAGTCGGTTCACCCTCCGCCCTGTTTAATCTTGGGTTGAGGTTTGGGCTGATTTCTCATGTCACACTTACCTCGGTGAAATACCGACAGTCTGGCTTCCAATCCAAGATCTCTGCAAGACAAACAGGTACGCAGCACTCCCGTGATATCGCTCTTAACAGGGCCAGGCGATGCCACATTTCGCGGTCGTAGCATGCCATAACCGCTAACGAGTTAACGGCCTTGACTGTTGTCGCCCCCACTATTAAGACCTTCTTTCCGAAGGCATCTTGCCTTCTAGCTTCACTGTCAGGAGGTGTTGTGCACTTGTGCTGCGTCCTGGCTTTCCTGCTAGCCGCCGCTGACACCACTGATTCAGGAGAAGGTTGTGCAAACAAACACTTTGGCGTAGAGTCTGGGGCCTTGAATTTTTTCTCTAACCTGCCCTTAACTGCAGGCTCCGAAAATGGATGGCGCATGGTAAGTAAGCCTTCTTGCCAAACGTGGTCCAGGATCGGAACGGAGGAAACCGCTTTTCTTCTCTTTCCCATGTGGTCAAATAAGAAACACTCTTCCCGTTCTTCATCTGGGGTCAGAACAAACTCAACACAGGCTTTTGCCATCATGTCATGAAAAGCCCCAATGTCATCCGGGGGAGACGGTTGCGCCGGACTTCTAGGAGCCTCTATTTCTCCGTCAGACTCCCACGTTGGGTCTCTTGATGGTGACGATGAAATGTCCGAGATGTAGTCCCTAGGACCTTGCTCCAACTCAGAGTCCTGTAGCTCACCCTCCTCCGGGAGGGAACGAGGAGGTTCTGTGCTCATCGGCCGGGAAGCCGGCAACTCAGCCGTGGACGTTGAATGCGGAGGGGCACCTGCCGCGTCGACGATAGGTGTTACCGGAGGCGTACCCATAGGAGGCAGTCTGGCATCTAGCTGACTTAAAAGGGGCAGTGTAGATAACACCTGAAGAGACAGCACCGACTGTGGATTCAACAGAGGAGACGCAGGTGGAACATTCTGTGCCACCGCTGTCGTCGAAGGGCCCACGTACTGTAAGCCGAGATTTGTTGGATGAACCACAGGCTTTCGTTCCTCCTCCATCGACGACACCAAGAGGGCGGACTCCTGTTGCAGTAGGGTATCCGGTAGAATGGCATCATACGCCAAAGGCTGCCAAGACCCTGGTACATCGACCGTTGACGATGAAAACCTGTGGACCTCGTCGATTGCCGCCACTGGGCCCGACGACACCACTGTAGAGACCGGTGGTGCAGCCGGCAGTGAAGCTGTCGACAACGGGACTCCCGTTGACGGCACTGGCAGTTGTGGCGCAGACTTGTCAGGCGATCCCGCCTTTTTCGAGTCTCTGGACAGGTGCTTCGAAGATTCTCTGCTCGAGGAAGACCTATGACGGTCTCTTGAGGAGGGGCATCTCAAAGAGTCCCTTTTGTCCTTTTTCGAAGAAGTAGAAGATTTTTCAGGCTTTCGGGAGTGGTCAGATTGACCATGTTTTGACGATGAAGGAGCCCCTTTTGTCAGATGTTTCCCCGAAGAGGGACGACTCTTTTCTGTAGGCCGTGGATTCTTTGCCAGAGGCTCAGCTGACACCAACCGGCGAGGAACTGCGGGGGAAGGCCTCTCCGATACTAGTCTGCGCACCGATCCTACCTCAGATGGAGGGTAGGCCCCTTCGTTCAGCCACGATATCAGACGCCGATTGCGGTCCTGTCAATGTTTTCTGCAAGAAACCTTTGCAGATGTCACAGGTATCTGCGGAGTGGTGAGGGTAGAGGCAAAAGAGGCAGTCCATATGCCCGTCCCCTTCATAAACCTTTTTCATTCCGCACGTAGCACACGGGCGAAACAACGCATTCCCCGACATTGGGAAAGAAATTACTACAACCCACAAAAGTGTAGAAAGCACGAGGTGATCCAGACAATTTGGAGACGGTTGAAATCTGAGGAGAAGCCGCGGGGGCGGGTCTATTTATGCCCTACGTCCTATTGGGTGGTGCGTTAGTGTCCTATCGACGTCCTTTTGGGACGCTTAAGTGTCAAAGTTTTCCAAAGGAAAACGCTTTTAACAAAAGACCGAGGGTTCCCGGCCTGACGATGAGGAATATTCTAAGCATGTGAATCCATGAAGATCCAATGCTGGAGAAACATACAAATGCAATTTGATTCTGCTTGTTCACTCCAGCTCTTTGGGTTTCATTTGTTAATTTATAAATGCAGACCTGTCCTTCAACCCAGCAAAAGGAAGTTAATACGATTTCCTTTCCTATCCTTGAGTTCCAAACAATTTCATTTCAATAAATTGCTAACATGGCAGAAAGAAGGAACACATTATGCATCTCTATCTTTAATGTTAGAGAACAGCATCATTGAAAAATTCAAACAAACTTTTAAACCTCACTATATTTCCCAAGAACACCAAGGTGAAATGAGTAGTTTAACAACAAAACATGACAGCTTCCTCCGCTCAAAGTCCACTTGTGCATAGAACGTCCTTCAACTGGAGAGCACAACCTCTTTCTTTGATTCTCAGAGAGCAGCTTAGTACTTTATTTTATTGTGCTAATGATTAATGTTGGATGTTGCACTGATAATACTAAATAGCCGCCACAAAGTGTATTAGGTGTGCGAGTACAGAGACAAGTAAGTTACAGATTTCAATATCAGTAAAAGAGCCCATGGGTTGAAGGAATGCAACAAAGATCTGAGTGAATTGCATGTATCATTTTCCCACAAATATATGACTGAACTGTATGTTTCAGTTTCCAATGTCAATTCCCCGAAGGTCATAGGTTTCAGTCCCACTAAGATGACCTATTTGGTTAATGCAACAGCTACAAAAATGTTTAACTGATCTGTCTCATTTTGCAATTGGAGAATGACAGTGGCCCTCATTCCGAGTATGGAGGTAGTCATGGCGCTATTTGCGCCATGACTACTTCCAATACCGGGTCTGGGTCCGGTTTGGTGAGATGGGGACTTACCGGTCCAGTCTGACCTTGGCGGGACCAGTAAGTCCCCATTCACCAAACCATTCCCCATTCCCATTTGAGCCCCCATAGGGCTCAATTGGAAGGGGGACGTAGCTAATAATGGTACTGCAATTTGCGGTACCGTTATTGGCTCTGGTTTCCCTTAGCGGGTCCCGTCCTTAACGCCTGGTAAAACCTCAGTAAAACCAGGCGTTAAGGACAGGACCCGCTAAGGGAACTCGTAGTAGGGCGCAAAGGGATTACCGGCACCGATGTCCTTAACGGTGCCCGGTATCCCTTTGCACCCTACTCGGACTGAGGCTCAGTATTTGGGTTAATGCACTTAACATAGAGATCTGTGTGTAATGTGTTGATTACACAGAAGTGCCATCTAAATAGTCCAGTTGATTGAGTACCGGTTGTAGACATTTGAGTGTGACCCAAAGGTCACAGGCATAAATCACAAGGATCGACCAGGTGAACAATGTACAAATTGCAGAAAAAGGTGTAGGCTGCTTTCAAATCCAAGTAAGAAAGTTGAGTGGGCGGGTTGAAGTGACCTTTGGGTGATCGAGAACACCAAGGATATTTGAGTCTATCTTCCCTTGCTAAAATAAGCTGAAGCCACTGCAGGAATGCTTATCAGAAAAGGAAGAAAAAAGGTACAGAAGGTTAGCGTATGAGCTGGAGTCCTTACAGTGCAGCAATGAAGGAGTATGCAAGGAAGCTGGGCAGAGCCCAAGAACTCATGCCACGCAAAGGAAAGATGCAATTTTTTGACACTGAGTCCCAGTGAACAGCAGAAATGACAAGACAAGCATCACACCCAAACGCCATGAGAACAGAATGCCTCAGAGAAGCGTCAAGAGTGTGGGGCAGAAGAACACCAGACGCTGAGACCAAAAGGCACCCCAGAGGTTTTCCTGAATGGAATGTGTAGATGAGTGACCGGACCAGAACAGGAGGTGGAGAGAAAGACAAGCGAAGTCAAGACTGGAGGGTGGTACATGAGCACCAGTCATTGCGGTGTACAAGAATCAAAGGGAGGGCCACAGAGCAGAGAGGTGACAGCCAAATCAGAATCTAATATGATAAAGCAACAATAGAAGAAGAGTGCAAGGTGAAATGCTGCATGATGGAGCTTAGAGGCAAAGATCTTAGAGCCCTTTGGCAAAGTGATTGAGAGGAGAAACACTCAAGGCTGGAACTTGAGGGGGGAACGCTTGTAGAGCTATATGAGAAATAAATTGAAAAGAGACACACACATGCTGGAACTTCAAGGCATACTCTTGAGAACCATTTGAGAAAGCGAATGAAGAAAAACACCAAAGATTGGAACTTGGAGAGAGAGTTCATAGAGCTACGTGAGAAAGTAACCGAAAAGAGAAACACTGCATGCTCGAATTTGGAGGCAAAGTTCCTAAAGCCACCTGATAAAGCGAATGAAAGAGCACAATCTCGGTAATCCGTGTCATTCTGGTGAGCCCCTGCTGTGGATCACAGGTTCTCATCCAACTAAGAAAGCTCAGGGAATCATTTCATCCAACAGGGAAATTAATGAATCCATAAAGCACCAGCTGCAAGTCACAATGTAATCGCAGTAAAATGGTTGATTTGTTTAGTTGATCGTGTAAACAGAGTTCTATGCATACCTTCAGGTTATGAGATCCCTTTCAAGTATCGGAATCTGAGCGCAGAATAAAAAAACTTTATTAAATATCCTGGTCTCAACGCTCGTCTTAGTTCTCACCTCTGCTCCTTCAGTGATCATGCCTCTTGTTAACCTAGGGGGTTCTTCTTGAACACTCTCTCTTTGATTATTCCTTCCTTTTACACCTTCTCCAGCCTGTTGCATCTTCTCCAGCCTGTCTGCAGCAGTCCCATGCATCCTCTTACAACTTTGCTGTTGGCTCCATTCATTGTCTGTGAAACCTTCCTCTGGTTTGCCCACTCCGGTTCCTGATCCTCATTCTCAGGCCCTCCCCTGCCATCCTCTTGCTGCACCACATTGACTGTCCATGTTGCCACCACTGGCCTGCTCAAATGCCTCAAATCCACCCCCACTTGTCACATAGCCTTATTTGTCAACCTACTCCAGTCTCTCCCACGCCCAGCCGTTCCACCACTCCTCCATAGCTCTCCCACTCACCTCTCCTTTACCCCTCTCAAAGTTCTTGTACCCAATTCCACTGCTGTATTAGTATCCCCTGTTATCCAATTGCCTGTACCCTTCCAGCCTTTCCCTCTCCGACCCTACTATCATCACCCTATTTCTCTTCCCTCCCACACAGACCCAGAATGTTCCTCTAAAAGAACAGCCCGACGATAAAGATCAAAGTGGTAATGTATTAAAACTTTCAATTATGCCTTCTGTGCCTTTGAACGCCTTTCATCCTTTGTAACGCATTCCATGCTTTTAAGCCTTCTTACCCTTACTCTCAATTTGCAACTCCTAACCGACAACCACTGGCTATCCATACACGCACAAAGGGAGGAACACACGTTCTCGAACATTCTCAAGATACACAGTACACTACACTAACCTCATCTACCACACCACACAAGCCTACACTATGCACCTTAAACATATATCATCTCGAATAATAGACAGGGATCATACCAAAGGGCAGTGAGTGAATCCATCTGGCAACATAAGCCCGCCGCAATGCAAATAATTGGAAGCTGCTTCGCTTCCAGCAAGAACTTTCAACTAGCAAACATCAGCACACACAACTCACCTGTCCATTTTCTGCCACAAACTCCTGGGGGAGGGGTCTTCAAGGACACCAGATAGAGAGACGCAGTATCCCCTTCCCTGTATCACCTTTACCCCATCCTACCAGGTAGGATACTTAGGAACTCAACCCCCCCCCCTTCACAACACAAACACTTTCTCACAGATAGCTTGCTATGAGAGAAAACGGACTAACACCCGAGCGGTATACCTGTCATGTCCCAATACGATAGTCAGGCAGGGTCAGGCAATTACTGACCATCACACACACCTGACTTCCATTACATTTCCCCACACAGAAAAAAGGTGGAGCACGTGAGCACACTCTGAGCAAGGCACAGCACACGAGGAAGCAGCAGTTCCAAGGTGGCAGTTTGGTTGGCGTCGATAATCAAGGCGTGGAGAATCGCCTGCTGCCGTGGTATTGTCCTTGGCTCCTACAACAAAGTAGCATCAGTGAAATCAACAAAGCCGGTGAGTTGGGGAGGCTGACACCAGACCGGTCTGTGTTGAAGCCAAGGTTGCAAGCAGCAACATTGTATGTTGAATGCTGAGGCGAACAGTGTATGAAGCACATGTGATAACTAATGCGAGTAAATTGGACAACAGATGAGTGATGGAACTTTGAAACCAAAATACGATCCCTTAGACAGAGTTGTCCAGCACTGCGTGCGCGCTCATTCGAAGGTCTCTGTATGGTATCCAACTGAGAGGTGGCAAAAGCGAAAGAGTGACAAAGGACTGAGAATCGAAGTGGTCCTGCAACGGGTCAAGCAAAATCCTGTGCACAATCAAAAGTCTTCGATGTTAATAGAGTAAAGAAATTTGATGATAAAGTCGGTCCGAGCCCGAATAAGGGAGATCAGCCGAGAGCTTTTGGATAAAGCAGGTTTGTGTTGAAGAAATTAGAAAATTGGTCTGAGCACGGCGGAGGGAGGTTCAGGGTGAACCATGAATCACTGGAGAAATTGGATACATGAAAATCCTACAAGCATTGTGTTAAAGAGCATCTGAGTTCAGCTGACGGGGATCCGAGGTGAATAGTGAATCACCTGAGAAATGTATTGTTTGTTTATCGCATCAGGCCCTCTCAAAGAAGAGACTTTGAAAGGCAAAGAGACTTGGGATGGAAGGCCCTGGTGCTAATGTTTGAACTGCACCCTCGTGCTAGAGAAGCCAGAGACTCTGCTAAGCTCGAGTGCGTCACCATGTCCTGTGCTGAAAAAGTGGGGAAGGGAGGCCAACGGCCTGAATATCCTGACTTAACATTTCTTGAACACTTCTTTCTTTTACATAACATTGTTTCTCACACTATTTGTATTTAGAGGTAAGGATTGGCAATAGGTTTATCAGTATAGGCCCTTTTATTTTGACACAACACCACTAGGACTGTTTTATTATTATTTGATAGTCGTAGCTTGCTCCCATCTTTAGATTTAGGATTAGATAGGCGTTTTCCAAACCTTTCTGAGGTTCAATAAACACCCTTGAACTATGGTTACTTGTGTCTGTCTTACTGTTGATACCATGCCTTCCTTACACAGCACTTAGGACCAAAAGGCCACTCACATATTGTACAAGCTGCATTTACCCGCTAAAGATGGTCTGCGATAGTCTTGGGGAAATAAGGCATCCCTCGTACTGGTACAATGTGCAGAATATGCAATCTTGTGTTCAAGCTAGCTATTATAATGAAGGTTCCTGAGGCAGCATGGTAAATCCTTAAGTTACTTTATTGAGTTGCACGCATACAGGTTACATCAGGAACATTAGGTACAGGAGGTTGTAGGCAGTATCTTAAGTATTACAGGGAGCGCCCACTGGCTCCTACCACCCAGGCTTCATGGCTTCTCTCTCTAACTCTCTCTGGGCGGAACCAAGCTCAAGGCATAACATTCCAGGCTGCTGCATCAGCATGTGCTGTGCATTCCATGACATCACAGCCACACGGGATGAATCTACACAGATGAGCCAAGAGGTGGGGAAGCAGGTTATAACACTAGCCCTTAAGATGGTTGTCTCAACAGTGTCTGCTAAGAAATCAAGAGGAAGAAGCTAGAAAACGGAAGTGCTACATAAGAAGTGAAAAAATGTGAGGCTTTTTTTTTGTATACAAAAAAATCTTGTTTTCCTTGCAAAGCGGTGCACCGAGGAGTGTTTTATATTGTCTGGTTGTCTAGAGGTCTTGCCTTACAAATCCTGTAACTTCAATCAAAGCAAAAGCTCCTTTGTTATAAACATGCTTACTGTCACAGCCAAATCTGCCGTTTATTTATAGGAGAAGTGCTGGAAATATTTATTTTAAGGCGTGATCCGATGGATGAGGGGCATATGGGTTTATAGCTCTTCAGTGGGCATTTATAGTTTCAGCTCCCTGCTGGCTGGCGTCTTGCTATTAACCTTATCTATGTCACCATTGTAATGTATGTACTGCAGGGGTGCCTCAAACTGTTTTCAGTCCAAGCACGGGAGCCCAAACCATCATGTTGAAATGGGCCCTGTGAGGAAGGCATGGTATCACAAGTAGACACTGACACAAGAGCTGCAAGTTTCATAACCTTTACTGATGGTTTACAAGGGGTTGGAAAACTCCTATTTTGCCCTATAACTAAGATGGGAGTATTCTCGACCATCAAACAAAAAGAAAATACAGTCCTAGTCAGTCCTGAGTTAAAATAAAATGGACTTTACTAATAAACCTAATGCCTGCCCTCTGTCTAATACAATAAATGTGTAAAGGGAATGGGTAATGCAAAAAGGAAAATCATTGTTGAAAAGAAATGCCAGTATGGCTGAGTAAACTCCCTTCCCCACATTTTCTAGCACGGGGTAAGGTGGCACACTCGGACCTTGCGACACACTCTGGCTTCGGACACAAGGATGCAGTTTGTTTCGTGGACCAGGGCCCACTTGGCCTTCCACGAAAAATCACTAGTTTCTAGGCTGGACCTCTCGGCTTTCTCTCACTCCAGCCCAGGTCACTTTTTAGCTTATAATACTGATCAACAAAAGTTGGTTTCCTTCTAGTTGCCACAGTCCAGTACAGGCTTCCCTCTGCCGGGCTCATACCTTTCAATCACAATTTGTGGGGGTTCCCTTCCCCAAGCTTCAATCACACCTTCATAGGCTTCCCTCTGTCGGTCTCAAGCCCCCTTCCACTTTCCTTCCGCTCTTGAAGACTAGCGAAAATGCGAGGCGTTTGCTCTTACCTCGGCATGACCACTTCGACCTTCTTTCCTCTCCTACACCAAGGCCACTTGGTAAATGTAGTTTCGAGCAAAGTACTTATTTCAAAGTTGAAAGATCTCTCTCACATCCGGGTTTCCTTTTGCCGGGATCAAACCTAACAGTTCAAAGACTCCTCTCACATCCAGGTTTCCCTCTGCCGGAATCAAACCCAACCGTTCAAAGCTCCCAAAAGCACTTCCTCACACCCTGATTCCCCTCCTCCCTACCCTCTATCGTCACTGCACTTGCACAATCCGAATGTCACAAGGCCTAGTAGGACCACTTTTTGTTTATTCTCCAGCAAGGATGGAAAGGATGTATCACATGTTTACCCTATCCATACTGTCGCTTGATATACGTATGCCGCTATGTAAGGCCCCTTTCCTGCTCTCGTGCTTGGTCGCAGGCGCTTCACTGATAACCACCATATCACACTACTACGCTTACTCTCTCCTATACACCATCATTCAACTAGAACACAGCTATGCTATGACACATTCGGCCTAGCTGTTCTCATACTAACACGGACCCACGAACACCTCATCATCCTAATTAAAATAAAGCTAGATGATCACATTCCGGCTAGCTTAGGTGTCTCCTCAGCCCTAACGCAGCAAAAACTCAGTCTGGGTGTCCCCCCTCCAGATCGAACACATCCAACTGATTTCCTCAGCACCACACCTACTGCTAATAATCAGCTATCATGCAACAACCACACCAGCTGCACACATATCCGGTGCGCCCACGCACCATACGACATTCTCTCTCTCTATTGACTTGAACTGCGGTTCCCGAGGGCGTTCAACCTAACAGCGCTTTGAGGTAATACCAATGATACATAAGGTGCTATATAGATGCCAATTAACATAACATAACATCTCTCACATCCAGGTTTCCCTCTGCCGGGATCAAACCTAACAACAGTTCAAATCTTGCATCTCAGTTGCTTTCTCTTCCCAACGCTTCAACAGCATTAGAGATTTCACAGAGACTTTCGATTAGGCAATCTGTTACTTTGTATCTCTGATTTGCAGTTCTTTACAATGCCTTGCTTTCCCTCCGTCTTATCGACACACACGCAACCTTCATTCGTCGGATACTGTTGCCGTCAAGTTTCATTTAACACAGACGGGACATTCATTGCTTTCATCAACTCACCGGCTCTGTTAATTCATTTTCGTCTTTCGAGGCTTTGATCCTGAAGTCAAGGCTGATACCACAACTGCTGCTGCACCTCCCCAACTCTGCCGTTCATCCAGGAGGGTGGCTGCCATCCTTGAAACACAAAGAGGTTTGTCTCTTCTCTCCAGCTGGGCTTCCTTGCGCAACCTTCAAGGCCCTTCGCAGATAACAATCTCTCGCTGGGGTGTCCAAGGTTTCTCCGTACCTCGGTTCCGGTCCTCCGCCTGTCGCTCTGCTCCGCCTGGTTTGCTGTCGCCCTGGAAGAACTGCTCCTTCTCGTGCCTCGCCTTGCTCCCAGTGTGTCTCGGTGCTCCAGTTTTTAACCATGTGGGGAGAGCTAATAGGTACCAGGTGTTTGTAATTAAGATCAAGTGCCTGCCCCTGCCTGATCTTATTAGTGGGACATGTCCAATGTATTGCATGGGTGGTACTCTTTCAGCCTCAGATCTCCACTTCCTCGGCTCAGTGTTTGTGTAGAAAAGGGGGGGGGGATCTGGGAAATTGGAATATCCTATAAAATAGGATTGGACATAGGTATTTGGAAAGGGGGATACCATGTCTCACCATCTGGCCTTCCCGAGGACCCTTCACCCAGGTGATCCTCCCACACGTGTCCACCCCCAAGGTCTGGATCCAAAGGCGATGGCTGTGCCCTGGCCACGTGAGCAAGGGATCCCATGGGTCTATGCAGTGAAACACCCTCTGGTTTTTCACAGCCTCCAAACATCTTCAGCCGGGCCTGCCTGTCCTGGTTTTTTATTTTCAAAATCTGGTCACCATGACCTTAGTCCCGCTGACGGTCTGTCAGGAATCGCATCTCTGAGGCCAAAGCCTTAAACTGCACATCTGGCAAGAGGCCCTGGCTGAAGTTGAATGTTATCCTGTTTTACAGGGTGACCTGTTTGCCACCAATAAAGGTGGACTAGGAACTCTGTGAGCCATGGGGAGCCAGCCATCTACTCCAGGATGTGACCCCCGGAAGTGGTGAAAGGGGGAGGTCCCCGATCCTTTCATGGCTAAAGTTCACAAAGTGGGTGAAACCACAATATATTAGCCAGGAGGACATTGTATTCATTGGAGAGGAGATGAAGTCTAACCACTTGGGCTTAGTGTCAAGCCATTCCCAGCCACAAGAGAGAAAAAGACCTGCAAAATGCAGCCCCAGAACCCCAATTTGACAGCCCTAGAACAAGGGATTGCTTTGGCAGTGTACGTGGCAACTTGCTACGTGTTCATACATGGAGTGGGAGGCTCCATGGACTGAACAGAAGTGAATCTGCAGCACACGTTGGGTCTGCATCATGAAGTAGGACTCGGAGGCAAACTGGAAACATACGCCAGTCAGACGAAACCCAGGCAGCAAACACTGATGGGAAGCTAAAAGGTGCGGGAGACCTGAAATGATCCTCAAAAGGGAACAGGGGACCTGGACAAGGCATTTATAACTTAGGGCTGCAGGGAATAGCCGCATTCCTGTTAGTAGAGGATGCACAACACCGGCAAACAACTGGTCATATAATTGGTGAGGAAGTGGAACCACTGGGCAGGAGACAATCATGGAGTACGAAGCTTATGTGGAAACGTACCCAAAAGTCTGCACCTAGGTTGGTGGGTATTAGGACGGTGTTCTAGAGAGACAGTCATGTTCTAGCGAGTAGATGGAGCATACACCTCATCTCACATGCTTCGTCAGGTCAGGTGTCACCCGCCTCGTAATCAGTTGACTTACCTGTGAAGCCCCTTACATGCCGAAACAGTTCAATGGCTCTTACACACCAAAAACTAGATTGGGTGTTTTTACTCCATGTGGCAACACGAATGGTTGCGAGCTATGGATAGAGAGAGTGATGGAGAGTCGGAAGAATACAACCTGTGTTGGTGAAGTCAAGAAGGCCCATCAGTAAAAGGGAGAAAGAGAATAAGGTGGGTAGTGCATGTTAGCCAGAGCTTGGGAAAAAAAAACAGATTGAAGGGTCAGGCTAGGCCAGGAGACCTGCAGAGAACCTGGGCCCAATGACAGGCAGAGGTCAACACTTGAAAAAGCATTTGCTGAGCAGCCAACTAGTGGTTCTAGTGGCTAGATAGGCAGGGCTTTAAACGGGAACCAGCAGTCTCCAAAAAGTGCTCCCAAGGCAGGGCTCTGCTGGGCTCCCCCAAATATCCCTAGTGGCGCCAACCCCCTCAGGCAGCCCTATCTCTAAAAAAAAGTAGGAGATGCAGGCACATTTTAATCACAGTTTTTGCTGCACCTGCTGCAGCAGAGGGGGTGGGAGCCTCTGAATAAGAAACAAATTGAGAGATAGGGGCACCAAAAGACATAATAGCAATGTGGTCGACGCTCCATTTGTTTCTTAATCAGAGATGCCAACCCCCTCCGGCAGTCCTTTCATGCAGAACCGTGTGGTGAAAGGGATGTCTGCAGACGTCAGTGCTACACATTAAGAAACAAAAGGAGATGTGGCCGCACTAAATGTTATGAGAGCAGCGCACCCACGCTGGTGCCAACCCCATAAGAGAAATATAGCAATGACAGATGCAGAAAAATGTACATGCAAGCACACATTGCTTTCTCCTTCACTAGCTTTTAGTTGAAGATAAGCTACCTTCCGAACAAGCAGCCCGGCTAGCTCAGTCGGTAGAGCATGAGACTCTTAATCTCAGGGTCGTGGGTTCGAGCCCCACGTTGGGCGGTGAAATATTTTACTGATCGCTCAGAGGTTCTTTATTGTAATTTACACGCCGATGTCAAAAGCCAAACAAACGCAGATTCCGTCCTCTCGGCAGATAACTCTCCTGTAGCAATCTTTGGGCCAAAGAACGTGTGCAGTACCAGCTCCACCCCTTCCAGGTAGTAGGGAGACTTTGGAATTTACCAATCAAAGCCCAAGGTTCAGACGCCTTGTATGAGCTCATTTCTGGGCTCACTAGCCCCGCCTCTCGCCCCAGGTTTTAGAGCCACTTGTCAGGCTCGGCCAGGCTAGATCACATGGCGCGAGTTACCCAATCGGTGTACAGTATAAACAAAGGCTGCGTCAGAAAGGGGATTCTAGAACAACCACCACTGTGGCAGATATTGGGACAGACGCCAGCTGGGGAACATTCAAGTTTCCACATCAAGGATGGAAATGTGCAAAACAGTCACCAGCTCGGCACATTGCCTATTAAATACAGTATCGCAATCTTCTTCTCCGGTAGAAAACAGTTTGCGGTCCCAAGAGCAGTTCTTGGCAAAGCGGCATTTAAAAACATCCGAGAGATGGCCTTTCCCGCTGCGCAGATGGCCTTAGGAGTGGAGGGGGAGAGGGAAGGGAGGGGGTGCGTGCTCAATGTGTGGCGGCCGCACAAGGGCACCCCCACGGCGAACAAAGGCCGCAACAAAGGAAGGCCGCGTTGCCGCCAGCTCAGCGTAATGTAATCGGCATCTAATAACGAATCAGGCCGTCAACGGCAGGCGGCTCAGAACTGGGCCCACCCCCCATGTTCTGCATTTGTGGTGGGTGGGGCAGGCAGACGGTGCACACGTCTCGCGCAGGCTGCTGGCAGACCTGGCTCCTGCACTAAATCGGGTATAGAATAGACACTGTTTTTGAAAAATGTTAGGATGGACCCCAGGAAAGAGATATAATACGAGCACATTTATTTGTATTTTATTTATTTATATAGCGCACCAGGCCCAAAGGCATCCGGGCACATCACTTAGGTGACAACACAGTATAAGCAAACAAAAGC
Organism: Ambystoma mexicanum; assembly: GCF_040938575.1. Taxonomy (NCBI): domain Eukaryota; kingdom Metazoa; phylum Chordata; class Amphibia; order Caudata; family Ambystomatidae; genus Ambystoma; species Ambystoma mexicanum. The sequence continues at coordinate 1,464,688,151 of NC_090931.1, read as the reverse complement.
ATTTACAACATTATATACCTACGCATATAGTACAGACAATAGAAACAGGGATGCAACTAGACCGAAACTTTAGGGGCTGGGGGCTGACTTGTCAAAGGGTACAGGAGGGGCTACCTTTGGAGACTTATATGGTGCCCCATTCCCGTCGTCCCGTTTTGGGGAATTAGGGTCAAATTAACAGCTAATGGTGCAATGTAATGCCCAGTGGCAACGCCCCAAAACATGCCGGGTTTTAAATTACAAATTGCACATTTTGATGGTAACTACCAGCATGGTGTTGTGGTGCATGGTTGGATTTCTCAGTCGGTACCTATGATGCATAGCCAGCTGCATTGTTCCACATTTTTGCCAGCTGAGAGGAAATGGAGGGCTTCCTGTTCATCCTCTGACAAACTAGCCTGTCGCCTGCTACAAAGGCAATACCGACTCTCTGTCCTCACCAAGAAGAGAGTCCACATTCAAGCTCGTGTCTCTGCAGCATCTAACACCTCGGCCAAACTCTTTAAAATCTGCAAGGAGCTGGCCAACCCTGCTGCAGTCTCTACCCCTCCTGTTGCCTCCCAGGCTCTTTACAATGCCCTTGCCTCTCACTTCATTTCAAAAACCCAGGACATCCTGTCCACCCTCTCCACCCACACCCTTCGTCTTCCCTCTCCATCTGCACTTGCTGACCCTCCTTTAGCCACCCTCCCACCATCCTTCTCGTCCTTTCCTCTTTTCAACCCTGACGAGGTTGCTAGACAAGTCCAATCTCTGAAAGCCTCTTCAAAACAGGTTCATCCCTGTTCCTCTAAAATCCTCAAGGACCACATTGACACCCTCGCTCTGGCTCTTGCAGATTTTTGCAACCACTCCTTTGCCTCTGGATCCTTCCCCTCCCCTCTGAAGCACTCCTTTGTGCATCCTCTTCTCAAGAAACCCACATCTGATCCTTCTTGTCCAGCTAACTATCACCCAATTTCCATTACTCCCTTTCTTGGCAAACTCCTGGAAAAGTTGGCCATCTCTTAGCTTAACCTTCATTCCAATTCTGTTGGCTGTCTCCATGACCACCAGTCTGGCTTCAGAGCTGCCAGAAGCACGGACACTGCTCTCCTAAACATCCGTGAAGATCTGCTCACCAACCTTGACCCTAACATTCCCTCTGTCCTCATCCTCCTCGATCTCTCTTCTGCCTTCGACACGGTCAACCATACCATCCTGCTCAATCGTCTCTGTGAAAACCTGGGTATCACTGATCAGGCTCTGGCCTGGCTGACCTCTTTCCTCTCAGATCGACCCTCCCAGGTCCAACTTGGGTCCTTCCTTTCATCTATCTTCCTCTCTACCTGTGGTGTTCCCCAGGGGTCTAACCTCTCGCCCTGGCTTTTCAACCAATACCTGGCAACTCTCGCCCACTGCATTGCCATTTTCTGCTCAAATTCCCAGTGCTACGCTGACGACACTCAACTCATTTTCAGGCTGCCCTCTGCCACCTCCTCTCCCTCTCTCATCTCTGATTGCCTAACTGCCATTCAAGATTGGTGTGCTGCCAATGATCTTTGTCTGAATGCCAGCAAGACAGAGATCCTCCTCATCGGCACACCTTCACCATCCTTTCCCCTCACTCTCTGGCCGGCCTCCCTTGGCCCTCCTCCTACCCCCACCTGTGAGGCTAAGAATCTCGGGGTCATCTTTGACTCCACCCTTTCGTTCTCCGCCCACATCTCTGAGGTCTCTAAAAAGTCACATTTCCGAATGCACCTCCTCAGAGGTACTCTGCCTTTCCTTTCCTTCCCCCAGAAGCTCATGGTATCTCAAGCTCTGGTTCTCTCTAGCTTGGACTATTGTAACAGCCTCTTTCTAAATCTACCTGCCTCTACTCTCTGCCCTCTGCAACTAATCCAGAACAGGACTGTCCTTGGCATTACCACTGTTTGTTGCCTTTATTTATTTATTGTTATTTATCTGTTTCTCCTCTGCTTCGCACTTTCCACCTCTCCCCTTCCATGCACTTTTCCCCTCCCCCTCTCCCATGCACTTGCGCGTTCTCAATGTCACTGGGCCTAGTAAGATCGCTGTTTTGTTCTCCCCTGTTCCCCTCCCTTGCCTTGTCACGCTCTGAAACACTTGTGTACGAGCGCAATAGAAATAAAATATCAATCAATCACAATCCCACGTCAGACTGGGTCACAGTGGGCCTCATTACGAGTAAGGAGGCAGCCATGCCCTTATTAAGGGCATGGCTGCCTCCATACCGGGTTCCAACTCTGGGTTCTGAGAATGAGGAATTACCGGGTCATTCCAACCTTGGAGGACCCGGTAATTCCTCATTCACAAAACCAATCCCCATTCCCATTTGAGCCCCCATAGGGCTCAAATGGGAATGGGGATGGAGCTAATAACAGGCCCGTTAATAACGGGCCTGTTATTAGCTCCTTGGTCCCCTTGCGGGACCCGCTAAGGACGTCTGGTCTGACCAGACGTTCTGTACGGGTCCCGCAAGGGAACCTCAGAATGGGGCGGAATGGGTTTACCGGCACCATTACCGGTGCCGGTAAACGCATTCAGCCAACCTCTTACGACTTTGGAGGTAGCCATGCCCTTAATAAGGGTATGGCTGCCTCCAAAATCGTGTCCGGGTTCCCTGAATGGGGAAATACCGAGCCATTCCGACTTTGGAGGGCTCGGTATTTCCTCCTTCAGGGAACTTGGACCCGGTCCTTCCCCATTCCCATTCGAGCCCCCATAGGGCTCAATGGGAATGGGGAGGGAGCTAACAACACGTTGTTAGCTCCCTGGTCCCCTCGCGTGACCCACTATGGACGTCTGGTAAAACCTTGTAATAGGGCGGAATGGGATTAACAGCGCCAGCACCATTACCGGTGCCGTTAATCCCCAGTGTGTTTGAGGTGTTAGTGGGCACTCAGAAGGGAGGTCCCAGGAAACTGACGAGTTACTGGGGCCCCTGAATTTGTGCTATGGCATAGTGGCACCTGACATAGCATCCCCTAGCCTAACAACACATCTCGACCCACAACTTCAGGAGTAAAGCAACATCATTTACACAATGGAACATACACCAACCGAAGACTAATGCCTACAATAAGTGTCCCTAAGCACCACACTAACTCACCACAGACACACCACACAATTCTCCATACTCCCGAAACACCTGTCTGACAGACACCACAGTCAACTATTCAAACAATATACTTCACAATGCGGAGTGAAAATTAGGTATGCAGTAATAAAATTGCGGCAAAAAATGTGTCTGCACAAAAAATCGTGGAAAAAATGCAGTGATTTCACCGGGTAAAGGTGTACCCCATTATACCATTTAAGGGGAGCGGGGGTTGTGGGGGTGTCACCCGCTCACCTTAAATGGTATAATGGGTCCTGGGGTTGCGGGGGTGTCCCCCGCATCCATTACATGGATTGCAGCGACAAAACCACAGCCTTTTTGCCACGATTTTTTGTGTAAACAGTCATTTTTGCCACGATTTTAACACTTGGACCGCAAATTAACCACTGCTCTAGACAAGCAACGAAATTGTTAAAATGTGCATTCTACAGCCTTATCTTTACAGATCTGCACACTTCAACAAATCATCCTTGAACTACCCTGTTCTAGTTCCCTAATCTAGCGCTTACAGATCCTGATGCACAAATAAAACATGAAAAAGGGAGGATTGTTATGCAAGACTCAATAACGTAGCATAACCGAGCATAGCAAAGAGTTTCAATCATTCTCATTTGGGGCAGTAGTCTGAACGGCCCAGGCAACTTTGATGACAAAACTAGTGTCCGTCTTCTGTGCTATAATCTCCCATGCAGTGACTGGCTGTCGAGACCATATTTCTACCTGGCAAATTAGGGGATATGGGAACTGGGGGAGGGTCATTACAACAATAATACAATTCTAGGTGGCAACCTCTGGGGCTGCAAATGGAGGAGCACAAGGAGACACAATTTTCGCCCCAAAATCATGAAATCCGCCCACTGATAGTGTGAACTTAATCACTTCTATGAAATACTCTTTCTGCAGTAAAGTCACAGTGAGATTAGACATGTCGTTTAAGCAGTTAACCCTAGTTTTTACCGCCACTCTTCAAGTTAAGCACTTGACCACATACCTTCAGAGATCTTCTTGGCATGAATGTTCACATTTTGACTTTCAAGGACTTCAGTAATACTGTCTTACAGCGTTTACTTGAAAAACACAAAAACCCTCTAATAAAGCAACCTGACAATATGTGAACACTTCTAGAAACATGTCAAGCCAAAAGAATATCATTGTGCATTTCTTTTTCACATTCCGAAACTAAAACTACAAGTGCTAGAAAGCAACATAATAGCCTGGAAAACGTCCTATTGTACAGCACTGTGCTTTCAGCACTTTAAGAAATACAGGGGGTCCTTTTACTAATGATATGGTATGATAAATGATTTATAAAGCACCTGTACACAAGTGTTTCTAGGCGTGACAAGACAAAAGGAGGTGTGGGGGGCAGACAGAGGGAGGACAAAACAGACAATCTTACTAGGCCTTGTGTCATTCAGATCGTGCAAGTGCGATACGCAAAAGTGCAGGGTGGGCGGAGAGGGGAAGTGCCAGGGGAAGGGGAGGGTAAGTGCAATCAGGGCAGCATTGCTCTGAGTAAGTGCAGCCGGGGCAGCACAGCTCTGGATAAGTGCAAGGAGGCAGGGGACTGTAGGGTTCCAGATACAGCCCCTAAGTGCGCGGTAGGCCCGGAGGCAGTGCAGGGGCTATTAGTCGGGGGGGGGGCCTGGTACCAGTGAGACTCTGAGGGTAGCCAAGCAACCAGTCGGCACAGCACACAGGTCGGTCAGCAGGGGAGAGAAAAAAAGCAGAAACGAAAAAGAAGGTCTTGAGCTGCTTCCAGAACTTCAGGTGGTCCGGCTCAAGTTTGAGAGGGGCAGGGAGGCCATTCCGGAGGGAGGCACCTTCAGAGGAAAGAGATCTCACCCCCACTTTCTGCCTGGAGAAGCGTCTGACCCTCAGAGAGTTGGAGTTGGCTGAGCGAAGGGCTCGAGAAGGAAGGTGTTTGGGAAGAGAAAGTTGGATGTAGTGCAGGCAGTCTTTCAGTTGACATGCCCCATTGCGGTGCCCATTGCCTAAAAAATCATGCCTGAGAAAGGCCATGCTGATAACAAAAGGAAAGTAATTGCGCTTACCCAAACTCCGTTCATTGTCCTCATTTTATCCTGCTCATGTGAAGACTCTGAAGGTCAGCAGGTCCCTTCAGGAATGGCTCAGAATTTCCGAGGGGGGAGGGTTGGCAGAGACCAATTTGCCCAATGGAGTTGAGCCCATGAATAGAACACTATACAAATGGAATGAGCAACCAGAGAGGCTTCAACAAACATTAGCAGTGCAGCATTAAGAACGGCCGAATTATAGGTAATCTTCATTACTCTGAGTCTGGAATGTCCTCGTCACAGCCCTTACTTAATTGAGGTGCACTCTCCTACACCCTTTCCCTCACCAACATATTTTTTGGAAACCAAAGCCCTTCCTCCATGTATATGCATGTTTGGGTTCTGTTTTTCAATTCTCCGATAGAGCACACTCCCACACTTTCTCCAGTCTGGTTTATACTAAGCTAACTGTTTAGGATTGGGTGGGAGGAAATAAGAAGGACTGTGACGAGGAAGACCCGGTCTCAAAGTAATGAAGAGTACCAGCACGTAATCAGACCATTAACCCTTCATCAGGCTTCCTCGTCACAGTCCTTACTTAATCAAGGCTTACTTAATCACTTTTTCCATTAGGAGCTCAGAGGTAAGGTCGCATAGAAAACAGCCTCTTGTGCTGCATTTTTGCACCCGTTTGACTTGCCCTTTAGTTAGTATAACAAAGTAAATTCTCCCAGGTGTGCTCGGCACCTGCCCAAGCCCCGACCCACATCCTGCATCTGCCGCCCGCTTCCCACCCCTCCAGCCCCTGCGATTTCCAATTACAGAAAGCAGCGTCTTGTGCTGTATTTTCCACGCCCATTTGGCTTGCCCTTTAGTTAGAATAACAAAGTAAATTGTCCCAGGTGCGCTTGGCATCTTCCCAAGCCCCAACCCACTTCCTGCATCTGCCGCCCGCCTCCCACCCCTGCAGCCCCTGTGATTTCCAATTACAGGAAGCAGCGTCTTGTGCTGTATTTTCTGCAACCATTTGGCTTGCCCTTTAGTTAGTATAACAAATTGTCCCAGGTGCGCTCTGCACCATCCCAAGCCCAGACCCATTCCTGCATCTGCCGCCCGCCTCCCACCCCTGCAGCCCCTGTGATTTCCAATTACAGGAAGCAGCATCTTGTGCTGTATTTTCTGCGGCCATTTGGCTTGCCCTTTAGTTAGTATAAGAAATTGTCCCAGGTGTGCTCAGCATTTTACCAAGCCCAGACCCACTTCCTTCACCTGCCGCCCGCCTCCCAGCCCCTGTGATTGGTCCGTGCTTTATGCACTGAACACGCAGAGAGCCTAGCCCCGCCTCTCCTATGCCCCTGACCCGCCCCTCTCCTGATTGGGCAATTCCAGCATTTAATAGTCCCTCCAAGGGCAGCCCTTGCCTGTGCAGCCCCCTGCGGCTAAGGGCCCCGAGGCAAAGGGCTGCTCCTACAATGGCGGCTTCAAACAGTGTCGGCAGGTGTCAGCAGGGGAAGCCAGTGAAGCCAGCAACCAGCATTCAGCCACCAAAGTAAGTGTGGCTTGGGTGGGGAGTCGAGCAATTACTCTACTCCAGAAATCCCAGCCACTCTACCATACCTCTCCAAAACATAGACTGCTAGGTAACATCACTCACGCCACTCACACTTAGATAGACTTGTGATCATCAGCCTGAGTTTATGCATGACAAGATTGTTTATGCTGCCTTGCGTCGCATATAAACATATTTGTGCATGTTAGCATGCCCCACACTTAGATAGAAGTGCAAACATTAGCGTGCATCGCATCTAGATAGGATTGGTGAAAGTCAGCAGGTGCCACACTTAGATGGAATTATGAAGATTAGCAAGGGCCACACTTAGATGGAATTTGAATGTTAGCATGCATGCACCACACGTAGATAGTATTGTGAATGTTAGCAGGTGCCACACGTATATGCAATTATGAAGATTACCAAGTGCAACACCTTAATGGAATTGGGAATGTTAGCTTGTCCCACACTTAGATAGAATTGTGAACATTGGCCTGAGTCGCATCTGGATTGGATTGTGAAGATTAGCAAGTGCCATACTTAGATGGAATTATAAAAGTTAGCAAGTGCCACACTTAGACAGAATTGTGAATGTTAGCATGTTAAATGTCATATAACGCACTAACCGAAAAGCAAAATAATGTCTGCATACTTATCTCACTCAAACTCACAACCATCTCTTGCACAACAAGCCACACGCACCACACACGCAACACGAGCTCTGACATCGATTCGATACTTGCACCAAAGCTCAGCACCCGGTGTATACCGAGTTGAAGCTGCCAACAGAACACCACTCCTGTCACTATCCTACTCCCTCTTCACCTTACTAACCCATCCCACGTTCTCGTTTACAGATCCGCCAGAGTGCCTGGGGACCAACTCCGTTGGTGACGGTGTGCAATACAAATACCTTTAACATTTAACATAACATTAACAAGGCTATACCAAGCCGCAGTGTATGCTAGCAGGCAACACCCAAATAAAAACACTAATGCTTTCTCAGCTTGAAGCGAAGTGAATTTCTATTGCAGAACTTTAACATGAAACTGCAGCCAATATTGCTGAACTAAAATTAGAGCTTGGGGTCAGACCCACCAAGAGTTTGTAGTGCTTCATGAAGGTTGTTGGAGTTGCCATTTAGCTTCTCCGCCAAGTTCCTTAATTGAAGCTCCCCCAAATTCATGCCAAGAGGCTGCCACCGCTAGAGTGGACCTTCCCTGAAGTTTCCCTGGTGGAGTTGTGACTAAAAGGAACGTTTATCCATTTGGTAAGCGTACATGTAGAGGGTTTTATGCCTGGTTTGGAACCTGTAGAAAAGATGTGGCATGCTCCAGGTATATTGAAAGTACCATTTCTAAATCCAGGGCATCCGACTCCCACCCTTTGTCTACAGCTAGCAGAATTGGGAGGACCACGGCTTGGGATGAATGAAACGGGGAGGTTACTTTAGGCTAAAAAGATGAAAGAAAACACAAACCAACCCTATTATCAATAAAATGCAAACAAGGGTCATTACATAGAAGAGCAACACGTTTTACCTCCCTTCTACCTCACGTAATGGCCACCAAAGCGGTATGTTTGCTGACAGGAATTTAAAGTGTACCTCCCCCAGGGGCTCAAACGGAGCTTCTTACAGAGAGCCTGGAGGACTGGCGCAATTCCCAGGATGGGACCATGGATCTGACCTGAGGCCTCCCCCTTTCAAAGCTGAGAAGCAGCTTAGACACTAAAAAAAGCCTCCTGATTGAGTCCCTCCCAGTTGAACCGAGCTGCTCTAGTTACGTCCCATTGACACTTCAGAGGCCCAGCAAAAAATCACCCCTCAGAAAATCTAGCAGGTGAAAAGGGTTGGCATCTGTCAGGAAATAAAACCTGCTTTGCATACCAGGATGCAAAGAATTGCCAGTGACGCCCAGTAAGGATTTCGAGTAGATGGCTTCTTTGTCTACTCTATGCATAACGCCACTCTTGGAACAACCCAGACATTGTAATTCTAGCCTCTCCCCGTCCAGAAATTCCACAGTGTTTGCGCAACAGGACCGGAAACTCAGGAGAGGAGGATGAAAAGGGATAAACCAAGGAGCCCCCTCTGCCACCTATTACCCTCTCACAAACAGCTACCCGATTGCGAGAGCACATGAGACTCATCCAGAGTCTAGTCCACACTCACACAGAGAAAGCTCAAGCCCAACAGAAGTCCACTTATGACAAGAAGTTGAATTTAAGATCTTTTTCAGTAGGACAGACGGTATTAGTCCTCTTACCTACCTCTGAAAATAAACTTCTCTCAAAGTGGCATGGTCCATATAAGGTGCTAGAGCAAACAGAAAACTGTACCTATAAAATAGCCCAACCTGATGGAAACCAAAAGACCCACCTTTACCACATAAATCTCCTAAAGGAGTGGAAAGAAAATACTTCCACTGCCACCTCCTCCTCGATATTGTCTTGTTTGGTACCGGAGGAGATAGACAACCCTGACCTTATTCCCCAAGAACTATCTAGACACAAACAAGAAGATTTGAGCAACCTTATTATGGTATTCCCCGATGTATTCTGCTCGAAAGCAGGGAGAGTACATGGTACTTATCTTTATATCAGAACTCCAAAGGGAAAAGTGGTCCATTTGAAACCATATAGACTCCCAGAAGCACGAAAAGAATATAGTGGTTGAGGAAGTGAAAAAAATGCTGAAGGCAAAAATTATCAAGACCACTTAAAGTCCATGGTCCTCCCCTATTGTGTTGGTAACTAAACCCAATAATTCTTGGAGGTTTTGCATGGACTTCAGGCAGGTCAACGCCATCTCCGCCTTCGCTGCCAATCATATGCCAAGCATCAATGAGTTAATAGATAAACCTGGAAATGCCACATTTTTATCAACCCTATATTTACCGAAGGGATATTGTCAGGTCCCAGTATTTGGACCTGATGAGGAAAAGACAGCTTTCTCAACACCCCTGGGACTATTCCAGTTAAAGTCCTCTGTTTTGGCCTGTATGGGGCTCCAGCCACTCTCCAGACTTATGGACAGGGTATTACAGCCCTATTCCGATTTCTGCAGGGCCTATATTGACGACATAGTCATTTATAGTAAAACTTGGGAAGACCATCTTTTTCATCTTTCTACTATTATCAGAACCCTCAGAGAAGCCGGCTTAACTGCAAATCCATCCAAATGTAAGCTTGCTCAATCGGCCGTGAAATACTTAGGCTTCTTTGTAGGGAATGGCAGTGTCCAGCCCCAGCAAGAAAAAGTGAAAGCCGTCCTAGATGCCCCCAAGCTCAAGACCATGAGAGACCTCAGGGCATTCATAGGATTGATTATTACCGTAGGTTTATCCCAAATGTCTCAGATAGAACAGGCAGGTTAACAGACAAACTAAGGAATGCTGAACCCCAGACGATTCATTGGACTGATGAGGACGATGCATGGTACAACAACCTAAAACAAACCTTGTGTCAGAACCCAATCCTAAAAGTAGAAGACTTTTCAAAAGAATTTGTGTTACAAACTGATGCCTCCCTCACAGGGTTAGGAGCAGTTCTATCACAAATATACGATGGATAACAATAACCCATCCTATTCACTAGTCGTAAACTCTTCCCACGTGAAAATAACTACTCTGTGTTGGAATTAGAGGCCCTTACCATCAAATGGGCAATCGTCCATCTGTGGTACTATCTTCCAGGGAGGAAGTTCACACTTGTCACAGACCACTCACCTTTAGTATGGATAAGTTAACAAAAGGACTCTAACCCTCTAGTCATGCAATGGTTCTTAGACCTGCAACCCTACTGTTTCACTGTGGAATACCGAAAAGGATAAAAACAGGGGAACAGCGATTTTCTTTCCCCATTTCCCTGTGAAACAGATGCGGCTACATCGCAAAGGGGGAGGGTATGTGAGAAACCAGAGGGTGTCTCACCCGCTAGTCCCTGGTGATCTCTCTCTCAAGTGGCCAGGGCAAGGCCATCGCCTTTGGATCCAGACCCTGGGGGTAGACCAGTGCGGGAGGATCACCTGGGTGAGGGGTCTTCGGGGAGTGGGAGTGAGGCAGCCGATGGTGAGATGCAGTATTCTCCCCTTTTTTGTTCATCTACCCCATCCTATTTTATAGGATTTTCTGAAGTCCCAACTCCCCGCCCCCTTTTTTTCACGAACACTGGGCCAAGGAAGAGGATGACTGAGAGCAACCAGACTAATTCTCTCACATCGTACTGGACATGTCCCGTTAAATGGGTTGGGCAAAGTCAGGCACTTTACACTAAGTGCATACACCTGATACCAGTTATCTCTCCTCACATGAATAAAAGGCAACACCTAAAGACACACTCTGAGCAAGGCGGAACACGAGCAGAACTTCCGGGACAAGGGCATACCTACTGGAGCAGAGCAATGGGCCAAGGGGCGAGAGCAGAGTGCCAAAAACCCCAAGGGTTACCAACTGGAGGTCGTTGCCTCCTACAGACCGTGAAAGACTTGTGGAGAAGGCCAGATCCTATAAGTGAAGAATGCATTGTGTTCCAGGACGCCAGCGACCCTCCGGGGTGAACAGCAGAGTTGGGGAGGCGAGGCCAAGCCTGTGGTATTAACCTAGACTCGTGAATTGAAAATAGAAAAACAAGAAAGAAGTGCACACAGCCGGTGAGTTGGCAAGCGACCTGAGAAACAGGTGTGTGTTAAAGCGAATGAATGTCATGATCACTGCTTCCAAGGAGTCAGGAACAGCCCAACATCCTTGGAAGCAGGCCCCTAACCGTTATCTTAGGCACCAGCCGGTCCCCACTGGGACCTTTTGGACCTTGTCCTGGCGCCGGTGGCACCAGGCTCATCAAAGTCATCGGTCCCGGCACTGGAAGCGCCGGGCTCATATTATGTATGAAGATGATTGGGTGGACTTACCTGCAGCAGACCATGCTGCTTACTTACCAGCCACTTAGAAGTCCTCTGTGAACAGGAACTACTTTCTTCCCTGGGTGGGGCAAGCTCCACTCCCTGGATACAGCACTGGAACTCTTCTGGAACTGGAACTCTTTTCTTACCTAGGCGGGGCCGTGGAGGAAGACGCCTCATCACTCCAAGGCTATTTAAACCACACCCGATAGATGAAACGTGCTTCGCGTTATTCTGCATCTGCAGCAGAACGCTCACCGAGTCTGTTCCAGCCTTTCTTCTTTCGATCCTGAACCTGCAAGAATTATACTTACCATTCCTGTATCCAGTCAACAACAGCACCTGCAAAGACAAGAAACAACAGGTTAGCAAGGCAACCTTTACACGCAGTGCTTACTCACCTGATCCATCGGCTGCGGCCATTTCTTCACGCTGCACCTCCGCCTGTGAAGACAAAAGCATTGTTATTACTTACCGGCACTCCGCGAATTCCGGATTTCTTCACGCTGCATCGCCGCCTGTGAAAACAAAAGAAGAGACATTAGACAGGTATTTACTTACGCCCATCGCGCTTGTCACAATAGAACGCCTGCAAATACTCCGGCGTCTCTTCAGCACGAACTAAGCAGCAAGGGAAAAAGACAGTTTGAGCGCTTGCATTTACTTACTCATTTCCAGGCGCTTCACTCCATCTTCCATCTCCAGAGTCCTGCAAGACAAAAAGGGAAAAGCATTATACAGAGTCCTGTTCAATATTAACGTGCCACGCACCTAAAGACTATAAAGACTAAAAAGGTGTCCGGAAACTCACCGCTCGTGCAGTTAACGACGGTAACGATCCTCTGAGTTCAAGAGGCCTATGTTTCACCAGTGAAGGAACTGGCAACGGCACCCTGCACCAGACGCAGATGGAGAGTCCAGCATTCACCTATCTAAGGTGAGCACGTTGACCTGGGGGCTCTAGTGAGAAGCTAGGAAGAGAGGGAGAGAGAGAGGGACATTCAACAACCCAGACCCTTAACCCCCATATTCTTTCACCTGCAGAAACCTCACCCTTCGAGTTCGACACACAGTGAGAAGAGGTTGGATCCCAGAAGCCAATCGAGTCCTGCACATCACTTTTCGAGTCGCAGACACCTTCCTGCCAAGACCAGCGCCTCCGTGGGAATCAGGTGAGCGTTACAATGAAGTAGCAACATTATATCACAAGTGAAGGCTGCACGCGTGTGGATGAGACGCGAATAAAGGCAGACCTTTGAATGAACTTTGAAGTAAAAAGCAGCTGTGAGATCAGCAATACTAAGTAACGCAGTGGTCCGGCAAAAGGAAGTAGCCCATTCGAAAGTCTCCATAAAAGGTACTTTGTTTTGAAGTTATAAAACCAACAGACAACGAAAGCAAATGAAGTGAAAGTAACCGTGAACTTTGAGTCGAAGTTGTCCTCCGGTAAAAGCACTGCGCACATTCGAAAGTCTTCGAAAGGGATCCGAGCACGATTAAGGGAGTCCCAAAGTACAGTAAACTTGGGCAAGGGAGTCCTCTTCCCTCAAGTGGACCATTTAATTCTATTAGCTTTCGGTCTCGTTGCCGAAATGCCCCAGTGTACCCTCTTCCCTCAGGTGTACTCACCGGTGTGCTGTGCTGCAGCGGGAATGGCTTCTCCCGCGGTGGACCTGTAGCGGCTCATTGGCATCCCGCTTCCTTCCTTCAGGCTCGCCGCCTCTGCTTCATGGTTCATGTCCTTCCCAAGGGTCAGGATCAGGTAGAGGCTGTCGTCCCCATGCCACATGGGGGAAGCCACCACTGGGAAAGGAGTGATGACACCATCAGATTCATAACAGTACCCAGACAATGGAAGGGATGCAGGAAGTTATCAGAGGTGAAGAGGTGGGTTCCAGGAAGGACGAGGATGTGGATTCAGAGGAATGAGGCAGAGGTTTGGGGGACCGGGACCGTGTTGGGTCTGTGGCAAGACAGGATACTTTGCGCAGGAGCAGACCTGTATATACTTATGATACCTGTGCCTATCCTAGTGGACCTGCTTAAGCGTTCACATGCCTTCAAAGATGATGCCCTCAACTGCCCCAGGCCCCCCACAAGCGCCTAACCCTGGACAAACACCACAGTATCGGTATCCGACACCTCCACAACAGCATATGCAGAACCCAGGGTCCTAATTCCGCACCAGCGTATATGCAGCAGCAAGCCCCACAGTCCACATCTCAGCTCTGGGACAATGACCCCTGTCACATGGCACAGTAACCCATTTCACTAGAGTGAGCGTAGCAGGAGGGAATGTTTTTCCACTTCTGGGGTCGAACACCTATCCCCTATAGGACAGCCCACAGAGAGCCGGGACGTGCCCACCCTGGTCAGGCGCTGCATGCCCGGAAGAGGAACCCCAGTAAGTGTGAGGATAGGTAGTAAAACATTAACCTTCATGGTAGACACAGGAGCTACAAAGTCCTGTATTAAGGAAGGCTGCTTTCTCTTATCAGGTAAAGTTATGTACACACAGGAGTTCTCTGGGGCAATAATGTCAGTTCCATTTACAGAAGACTGACCTTTCATGGTAGGTACCCAGGAGGTGGTAGCCCCATTATTATTCTCAAAAGATACCCCAGAGAATTTGTTTGCTAGGTAGGGACCGCCTGAGCAAGTTAAACATGACTTTTGCATTGACCGAGGACAGTGTAGTTTGCTTACCCCCAGGAATATATCATGGTAGGGCTGCTGCGATTATACAAACACTGTACAGTGATGGCACTATCAGAGGGGTGCCTACACATCCAGATGTGTTCCTATATGGAATAACGATGTTGGTGGGATGGGTGCCAGGAATGAAAGACAAAACATGGAGACTGCCAGTGGAGGTTTTGTTTAGGCCAGCAGCCCCTCAAGAAAAGACCTCAGGTACCATCCTCACACTAGATTTAGAAGCAGTATAAATGAAAAACGAACAAATACTATTGTTAGGGACTGCCGAGGAAGGAGGTGAGTGACACATGATTTTGTGTATAGATCCCACCCATCCATTAAGGGGTTTGTCCGATAGGTTTTTTGAAGATTCTGATGATGACGGAGAAATGATTTTGGAAATATATATGCCTTGCCAAGTCATGGTGCAGCACAGAGAAGTACAGTACTCCACACATATTGCTAGACCAGTACCCTCTTTCCTACAGGAAGATATGAGAAAAGTACCCTGCAACCTGTGGACTAGTAACTCCCTTGATGTATGTCTATTGAAGAGCATAGGGCCATTCATATAAAAGTGAAAAAGAATGCAGTACTACCTAGAGTACGACAATACCCATTATCCAGAGAGGCAAAGGGATTTATGACACCATTGTGGCATTAGGGCAGCAGGACATAATAATACCATCAGAATCCTCCTGCAACACGGCTACATAACCTGTCAAGAAAGCAAATGGTTCAAGTTGCAGAATGATACAGGATCTCCATCGTTTAAATAATATTGTGGAGGCAGAGTTCCCAGTAGTATCGAATCTGGCCACAATCCTTTGTAATATACCCACGTAGGCTGCTTATTTTACTGTAATTGATTTGAAAAATGCTTTTTTCTCCATTCCATTACACCCTGATTGTACCCTGATTCTCAGTATCTCACCGCGTTTACGTATCATTCACAACGGCTTCCTCCGGGTATTTGTAACAGAGTAATGCATATGAATTTAGGTAACATACACATTCAGAGAATCCTCATTTAGTATATAGATGACCTCCAAGTGTGCAGTAACACTGAAGTGCAGTGTAGAGAGGACTCAGTTGCCCTGTTGACATTACTCGCATAAAAGGGGTACAAAGTGGACGAAGACAAAATGCAATATTGCCAGAAGGAAGTGGTATACTTGGGGCACATGATATCCTCAACAGGAAAAAGATTAACACCAGACAGAGTAACTGCAGTACAAAACACACCACAGCCTACCACTGCAAAAGAGTGCAGGAAAACCCCTCAACGCTCACACCAGAAAAAACACAACCCACTAGGGAAAAAGGCCCAAGACACTTCTTGCAAGTATAACAAGTATTTTATTCCTAAGAAATAGGAGTGCATCAGCAAAGAGCTCTGCTGCTGCCGAACGTACACCAAAATATGCATGAGCAGCACTTTAAGAAGGTACATTGCGTCATCAGTGACATCATTATATACAGTAGAAACCCGCGTGGCTGGTTGGTGAGACTCTATACATAGACTGCCTGCTCTATAGTGGTGCCAGGCCATTGGTGCCAGCCCATTCTGTCCATCCTCTTCCACGTGGGTGATGCTGCAATCATCACCGGTCATGAGGTGGCAGCTAATTCGCAATTATTTCATAAAATAAACCATATGTGTCTATCTATGTAGCAGTGCTCTTGGTAAAAGCAGACAGGGGCCTGGAGGAATAGCCGAGGTCATACTAACTCAGAAACCTCACTCGATCCCAGACAGGCCGGCATCTCCCCAAGGTCTTCCACCCGCATTCTGGGCTATCATTTTATCCCTCCCTGCACCTTGCAGCACAAATCACGTGATCCAGTAGTGAAGGCAGAATGCCCTGCTTTCTGATCCTTCTTGGTCAATCGGGGATCTAACAGGTTTATGATCAGTGGTGTGGCGTTGGAATTCAGAGATCTTAAGGCTAGGGCATTTGGGTGCTAGAACTTAGAGTGGTGACTGGTGGGAGTCGGGGCCCGTGCCCTCCTTCTTGTCGGATTGTATTACACAAAGGCGCTCAACCCTCCTCCCATGGTCTTGCAGGGCACATTCCTCCCAGAGCACGAAGGTTGGCAACTTTTAAGACAATTAAGGGTTTATGGATCTCTGTGGCTCTGGCCTTTCTCATCAGTGCCCGGGATACTACCTATTCCTTTGCTCATGTTCGCGGCCTTGACCTGTGATGCTGGCTACTGCGCCACATTTGCGCCTTGTGTTCCAACATAGCTTCTAATATCTAAGATGGCATTTCTCCCCACATGTGCACTACATCTATGAAGAATACAATAATATGATTGTGTAAAGGACTTTGAGAGCAACCCCCTCCCCCGGTCTCTTATCACCTTTCACGGCCTCTGCCTTATTCTGAACCGCCGGGGGTGTGGGTAGATCATCCCCCTTTCCCAGCAAGAGATGCAACAGTTTCTAGGATTGTGTAACTAATGTACAGCTTGGATTATAGACTACTCTAGCTACACAAAGCCCTTATTGCAAGGACTTAAAGAAGTGCAGAAAGTTAAGGGGTCACTCATATGCACAGGAGAAATGATCCAAGAACTTAAGAATGCTATAAGTAACGATCCAGCGTTAGCAACCCCCAATTACACAAAGGAATTCTATTTGTTTTCACATTCCAATGGGGAACTAATGAAAGCAGTGTTGGCACAGACAGCATCCATGGGACACAAGCTCCTAGCATATTACAGTGGGATCTTATACTCAGTGATGCAGTGTCATTTCCCTTATGAACAGGCGTAAGCAGCAGCAACATTTGCAATAGAAAGATCCTCCACAATAACCATGGGCTGCTCAATAACATTTTATGTGGAGCACGCAGTGTTTGCCATTCTGGAATGTCCAAATCAACCCTCACTACCCAGAGAGCATCAGGTTATGAGTGTCATGCACCTGCCCTCATATAGGACCTGGGACCGATGGAGGATGCAGCAGCATTAGAATGTGCCTTTGTTGTGGTTCGCACCCTTTCTGTTACCAGTCTAGTCTTTTTCAAAATGGCCACCGCCGGGAGCTCTTAGCCCTCCCACTCCCGACGGTCGCAGCGTTGCAACTGTGTTTGCTTTGCTTTCCGCTTCGTTGCTAACACTCCTGAGTATTCCACTGGCCATTTCATTGCCTTTCCTCCCTTGGGCTCTTTCCTGCTGGCTCTCAGCCACGTTGCTTTTGTTTGCCCGCTTGCTTTTCTGCCTTTTCTTATTCTGCTTTCCCCCGGGTTCGCTTACCTGCCCTTTCCACCTCTGGGTACGTTCTCTCTCTTTCTCTTCGGTTTACTTATGGCCGCGGCTTGCTTCCCACACCTCCTGTTCTCTTCCTTTCCTTCTCCCCATTCCTTCGGTCCACCATTCCTACCTGCTACACAGACTTGGGTTTTGGTGTCAACCTCTCGCTGCTGTCAGACCCTTGGCAGGCCTTGGATTTGGTTTCCTGATTACTCCGGGCCGTAGTATCAACTCTTCCTGCCTCCTTCTGGGACTCTGTCTGCTCTGGAACTATCCTGCTGGATTACACCTATTGGTAAGATCTAAGTTGTTTTTGCCATCTGGCTTTTTTCCCCTTTTTGGCTGTCACAGGACTGGAGCCAACAGTCATCTGATATCTAATAGACCACTGTGGCATCGTCCCGCGGCAGACCCTACCTGCATAAAAAGAAAACCAGCCTCAAAGACAAACAAAGAAAGGATCGGAAGGTTCAGCTCACCTCCTCTTCTGGCGAAGAGACAGAGACAAGCAGAGAACCATCAGGTGAGCGTGACAATGAGGTCATAATGTTCAATCCTTGCATTCACATTGTAAGCTGTCGCACAGTGAACCATGCTACATTCATTGCAATACCCATTAAGCCAGGGGAGGGGGGTCATGACTGGGTTACATACAAAGGCCCCGAGGATGACCTAATTCAGGCAAGGGAGGACGCACTTGAAGAAGGGGGAGGTGCTCTTCGTTGATGATTCATTGCTGATTGATCAGGAGACTGGACAAAGGCATACATGTGTTGCAGTGGTGCGCCTCAAAGACGGGGAGTATGAAGTAGCAGTTCAAAAGAGGTTGCCAGCACATCATTCAGCAGAACTCATTGCACTGATTGAAGCAGGCTTTAAGGGCCACAATACTGATGGGTATTCAGGATATCCCTCATTAATCTTCACGAGGAAACATTTGCATACATTTAGAATCATTGTATGCAAATATATCTCATGAATATTAATGAGGGGTATCTTGAAAACCCAACATGAATCTGGCCCTCGAGTTGGACAGCTTTGCACTAGAAAAATCACAAGGGTATCTAGTAATATGTTTTGATTTGGTGTACATCACATCTACAGTACATTCAGGTTTGTTCTGATGGTGAAGGATAGTGTTTAAGAGGTCCAATGGGACGCCTGTGCAGCATGCAGCATTGTTAGAAAGATTCATTTATGCCTTATCCCACCCATCAGTAGTAGCGGTGATGACACGTGCCGCCCACACCGAGACAAAGGGCCTCATTACGAGAAGTGCGCTAAAAACGGGGTCATTACTGTCATGGAGGTACTAGAGGGTCCGTGCTCGTTTGATGCCGCTAATAGCCGGTAATGGCCATGCCGGTATGGCCATGTCAGTAATGGCCATGCCGGCATGCCGCTGAAGGCCCTCCAACCCCCCGATAGCGCCATCACGGGATCCGCCGATACCGCCGATACCGCCTCCGCATATGAGCAACCCTTAATAGCGACCCAGTAATAACACCATGCTAATACCGGGCTCGCAATACCGGACCCGGAAGTAACGTCATCGCGTCGGAATGAGAAATGTGCCGGCGGCCATCTTTAAAAACACAATCTATTACAATCCTCCCAAACCACTGGTGTTTTACAGGAGAGACCAGGGCCTTCCAAATCACCATGTCCTGGGCAAGCAGAAAATCTAACCCCCGCCTGCGCAAGAAGCGTTTTTCTGATGAAAAACTAAACATGTTGGCGGACACCCTCGCTGCCCATGCTGAGGAAATAAATACCCATAACCTCAAGAGAGAGGCACTGCAGAAGAAAAAGGAGATTTGGGAGGAGGAAGCCTGCAAGGTTTCTGCAGTCGGCACCACCCCACGGACAGTCAAAGACTGTAAGAAAAGGTGGGATGACCTCCGCCTGAGGGTACGAAACATCCTGGCCAGCAATCGGAGGGTGGCCATGGCCACAGGCGGGGGTGCCCACTCCCCCACAAAACTAACGCGCTGGGAGGAGACGTGTAGTACCTTCATCCAGATGGAGTCCATCGACGGATTTGGGGAGATGGAGACGGGTGCCACAACATCTGGAGATGGAGGTGAGTGACCTTGCAGACCCCAGTAGGGGAAACCATGACGTAGCACAAGTGATCTGGAATAGAGTCTAGGCAAGGGAATGCATGTCCCAACACACACACATCAACATATCCATGTCCAGATGGAGGCCCAAACCTTGCCACACTGAAATGAATGCTGAGTGCCAATACCATTACCAACAGACAGCCAACACACACGGACCATTCCCATGTCATACACCACACAAACCCCAATACAACGGCATGCCACCTGCCATGCAGCATTCCTGAATTGAGACGTCACAGCTAATGCCACAATGCCCCCCTTCAAACTACCCTGTGTGACACACCTGTAAGATATGAATGCATGATAAATAAAAATCTCCACAGCACCATATAATGCAACTTGCATGTAACACCATCACTGATGCCCTGCATCTCTTCTACCCCCCCAGGCACCGATGGAGAAGATGCCAGTGAGGAACCAACCACAAGGGCATCCACGTCCCGGGCCAAGACAACTGCCACCGACAAAACCACCTCCATGGCAGCCTTGCAGCCCACACCAAAACCCAGGGCGAGTGCCCATGCCATGGCCGCACATGAGGGCCCCACAGCTACGCCTGAGACCGGGACCACAGAGCTGGCAACACCAGCGGAAGGCGAGGCCAGTGGCACCCATTCGGCAGAAACAAGTTCTGTGAGCGAGGCAGCAGCCACTGCCCCACTGAGCGACATTGAAATTGGAGTGGAGGAGTATGTGGACGAGGATGGACTAATCCATGTGGCATGTCCACACTCCCCAAGCCCCCTGTACACCCCCAACCCCACACTCAGGCCACACCCACCAGCAGCATTGCGGATTCTGCACTCCACGATTCAGACCTCAGCACCACCCCCGAGGCCAGCCCTGCCAATGCATGCCCGGTCGCAGCACCCTCAACCACTGCTGCTCCCACCAACCTTGAGGCACGGCTAGCAAGGGTAGAGGCAAGACAGGACTCCATGCTGAAACTTGTCCGACAATATCTGGCGGAGGGAGAAGACATGAGGCGAGAGATAGCGCAGGCCATAGCAGGGAACACAGCCACCATCAATGCCTCTGTGGTGATGATGCGAGACAGTCTGTGGGCCGTCACACAGGTCCTAACCTCAATCCTGCTGCACATTCCGCAGCAACAACCCGCACCAGCCATGCCAATCACCACGGCTTCCACCCCATCCACCACACCCCCATCCTCCACACCCGCTTCCTCTGCACCCTCCAGCCCTGTGCATCAGACAAGATGGAGTGCGAGGCAGTCAGAAATGCTGCCCCCTGACACCAAAAAAGCAAGGAAATAGTGTGGGACAACAATGGGAGTGGGTTAGATGGTGTCGGTGGTGTATAGGTGTATAAGGGGGTGTTCATTGGGGGTATGGGGTGTTCATTGGGGGTAGGAGGAGTTCATTGGGGGGTATGGGGTGTTTTGGTGTTGTGGGGGGGCAGGGGAGTAGCACATTTCTGTAGTTTATATTAATACACCCGTTGTGTGAAAAATCATTCAATGCCTGGACATTGTTCATTTCGTGTGTATACATTTTATGCATGACAGTGCACAGTGTTCAACTCCCCACATTCCCTGTGTGCATGTCCACATGGACCCAGTGTTGAATGTAGTACTGACACATATCCATCAACGTCCCTGTGGGTCAGAGGTATTCGTCAATCAGTGATTGGCGTACTGCACGGCCATCTTGTGCATCACGTACTGGCAGGGGTGCTGCTTCTCCTCCGTCTTCACCTCATCATCCTCACCCGGCGCATGCATGTCAATATCAGGTGGCAGTGGTACATTTCTCCGGACGCACATGTTGTGCAGCATTACACAGGAAATGTTGATCTTTGCGACCTTCTCAGGCCTATAAAGGAGAGCTCCACCAGACCTGCTTAGGCAGCGGAATCGCGCCTTCAACAGGCTAAAGGTCTGCTCAATCACAGCACGGGTACTGGTCTGGACCCGATTGTACTCCTCTTCATGGCTGTTACGCGGCTTCTGCACGGGGTAGGTAGCCACGGCTTCAAGGGATATCCTCCTTCACCTGCATTAGTGTACAGAGAGGTCTGTGTGAGTCATTCTGTGCTGCCACCTTCAGGATTCACAGCCATGGCCGCAGCAATTTGGTGTTGACATGCACATTTCCCTGTATGTATGCACAAATATTATTTAGATGCATTGTATACTGCAATATGGTGTTCTAGTCTGGATGGCGTTGAACGGATGATGCAGGGTGATTACTTGCATACCGATGCGGATGTACTGTGGATGCAGGACGATGTCTTGCCTCCCATGATTGCTGTGTATAGTACTCTGTGCATGATCACACTAGGCACATTGGCACTGTTTTAATCATGTTTGGTCATGCATTGCTTGACATACCCATGGTGGCCAGGTTGGGGGGGTCTTACATGTTGTCATTGATATACGGCATTGGTCCAATGTGTGGCAGTGATGTGTCATGTTTGGGTTGGGAGGTTCAGGTCAGGAGTGTATAGCTATGCGTGCATTCTCCACTCACTGCCCATTCCCACCCTGGTGGAGGATGCACCCCCCCACCTCACGACCCCGATGCACTGCCATGGCCCAGTCAGGCAACTCAGCAAGCAGCCAGGCACGTCATCGTCCAGCATGTCGCTCCATGTGACGGGGTAGCGTGGAGTTACGCAGCACCATGGCATCATGTGTAGATCCGGGATATCGGGCACAACAATATGTGATGATCTTGCTGGAGTCACATACCATCTGCACATTGATGGAGTGGTATTGCTTGCGATTGCGGTACACAGCCTCTATGGCATGAGGGACTAGCAATTCGACATGGGTGCAGTCGAGGGCACCGACGCAATTGGGCATGCCTGCCAGTGCATGGAATCCTACTTTGGTGTCTGCAATCTCCTGGGCAGTCTGTGGTAGGGATATGTGGGTGCTAGCGTGCTTCAGGAGGACATCCAGCACTTGGGTCAGCATGCGTGAAAAGAGTGGTGTGAAATGCCATGCAGCTGTCCCACTGAGTGCTGGTAGGTGCCTTTGGCCAGGAAGTGGAGCACAGACACCACCTTTAGTAGCGGGGGATGGCAGTGCGTATTTCTATGAGGCTGACGATGTCGTCATGTATCATGTCCACAATGGTGGTGATGGTGTCCCGGTCCAACCGGTACAGGGTGTGGATCTGCTCAGGGGTTAGGTTGAATGGACTGGGTCTGATGCGTGGGATTGGTGGCTGCCAACGAGGTACTACTGGCTGCACTGGTGGTAATTGCTGGGCCTGTCTCACCCTCCTTCTCCTCCTGCGTCTCCTCTGTGCTGCCTGTGGCTGTGGTGGTTGTTGTAGTTGTTGTTGTTGCTGTAGTTGTAGCAGTATGGGCATGTCCTCCAGCCCCATGATTGCAACAGCTAGTGGTATCACTTTGCTGTGGGAGGGGGTGTGGTGTGTGGGTGTACTTCCTTAATGCTGGGACAGGTGCCATTGACTCCACCTATGGTGATTGTGTGCACCTGTGGCAGTTGCCTTGACTGCAGGTTGCTGTTTACGGGTGGTCCGCGATGCCTGGATGGCCGCCATCATGCAGGACCTAATTACCGCCTTTGGGATGCCGGTAATTGCATGCCCGCATGAGTTGTGATGTCCTCCTATTACCGGCATCCCGGTATTTCCTCCGCGAAGGTGCACGTGTACGCGCGTGATCCGGTCTGAAGGGGCACGGTACGGGCAGTGGCGGTATTGGCGGGTTGTCGGGTCGTAATGGCCTGGACCCGTTAACGATGCCGGTAATACCATTCCGCCTTCCTATATTCATTACCTCCATTCTCGTAATGAGGCCCAAAGACTTTGTTTTAATTTGGTAATTATGCCTCAGATAGGACTGCCAAAGAAGCGGCGTATTTAGAAGTACCGGACATCACAGCATATCCTGAGGTATGCACACAACAATTGCAGCTAGCAGTACCTTGCACAGCAGTTCCGTTCACTCAGATAATTGAATTGCAAGGTCAGGCACCCAAAGCGGAGAAGAATTTGTGAGTCAAACAGGGGTACAGACAGATCTTATCTGGAGACAAAACATTACAGATAAAGTAGTAATGTCTCAGGAAACGCTAATGGTTGCTCTTGAGTAACTCAATTACCGGACGCATAACTCTAAACAGTATGTTGCAGCTGAACTTCAGGAGGAGGACTGGTTTGTCCCCAACCTTCACAAATATGTTGATAAGTTTGCTGCAAACTGCACTACTTGCCATCTCTACAGCATCGGACACACCCTCAGGACGTTGCTTGGCACATTGCCCCATCCAACAGGACCCTTTTTAGAGCTCCACATAGACTCTGTGGATATGATAAACAGGTGCAGCAACTATAGTTATCTTATTGTTGTTGTGTGTCCATTCTGCCGTTGGATGGAGGCAGGTCCACATTTTTAGTATGCAAGGTCTTTCCTTGGCATGGGATATGTGATGTCCTAAACTCAGACAACGGGACTCACTTTTTTTAACTAGTAGGGACTGAACATAAATTGTGCTCACTTCACCACCCTCAAGCAAGCAGCATAGTTGAATGTCTCAATGGGCTATTGAAACAAACACTGTCAAAGTTGTGTCATATGCTAGTGGGGAACTGGCTGCATCGACTTCCTCTGGCTCTGTTCAGCCTTAGGAACCAGCCAGGTAAGGACCGCCACTTGTCCCCGCACAAGATAGTGATGGGGAGAATGTTGCACACACCACTCACACTTGCACACACTGCATCAGATGCACACAGAGCTGCTGAGATTTTGGGGGAGGTGTTTCAGGCGTATTTGAGGGATTTAACAAAATGTACAAAGATACAAGAAAGGTCCCAACAGTTCGCTCCCAGTAGAGAAGAAACAGCTTCCATTTCAGCAGTCAACCCAATATCTCTACAGGTGCTTCAGCTCTACCCCTGAGATTTCGTTTACAATTGTTCATGAAGAATTTAAACAACTGCAGGTACCAAAGTCTGTTCAAGGTTGTGTATGCCACTCCGTCTGCTAAGAGTGAAGGAGCTGCGGTGTTGGATCCATTTGTGTGACGTCCGAAAAGCAACTGGCATCGCTCCACCTCTTGCAGACCCTTAACAACAGTAACATTAAAAAATAAATGTGTTGTCTTTTATAGTGAGATTTCTACAACAGATGCGCCCCGCGGGCACCATGACATTAAGTTTTCTTTTTCCTCACAGCTCCCGGGATTAAGAAAGTGTGCAATGTATATATTATTATACATAGGATGCTTCTGTTTCTGTCTTTGGCTTTCTTTTCTTGTAGGTAATGTTATATGGTTGGTGCATACAAAGGGGGGGGTATAGTAATGACACTAATGACACCGAAATACTAAGTACAAGGATGGCAAGAAATAAAAGGGAAACAGAAAATGTGATTGAATACAATGAACACAAAGGGGTTATTTTGGATACCGTTGTGGATGTGCACCACCCCGGTACAACCACACAAGGGAGGTGGGAAGAGTGAAGTCAAATGAAAGCTGCTACATTTGCACTCTTATATCCAGTGTGACATGCACGCCCAAGCTATTTATTCCACAGGAAAGGCCACCTCTTATAGCCCAATGTTTAGTGCACCTGGCCCTTTGCAGAATACAAAGCCTGTTTCAATGACACCTGGTCCATGCAGTCATAATGGACAGAGATGGAAGCAAATGTACCAAAAACAAAGAGCAAGCACGTTGTCAAATAAGACCACTGAAATTGGAAAGTGCACTGTTTTCCAACGACAGATGGGTGAAGGGAATAGTGAGCTGTGCAATGGGGGTGGGGGTTCTACTGGGGTTCTCAAAGGAAGTAGTGGCACTTGTCAACCAGAAATGTTCTAAAACTTGGAGAACCTACTTTTCAAAACTCACCTGGATCGAACTGAACCAAATGCCAGCTAAGGTGCAAATGCTGGCACATTTCTCCTTTTGCTTCAGAGGCAATGGCACTGTACTCGTAGGCACAAATGAAAGGTGCAAGAAGACTTTGTTTATTCCCGACCTGACCAATGGTACATCTGTATTGATGGATTTTTATTGGGTGTGTGGACAATAAACTTATCTCCACTTCCCCCATCGTGGAGAGGTGTCTGCTTGATAACCACCTTATTCGGCCGTTCTCATAGTGCCAGACTCACATTTAACTGCCATAAATGTGCCACCCCTGGTTGTGACTAAACCACTTCCCCAACAGCGTGCTTGCCGCTCACTGAGTACCCGACAACAAAAGAGGTTGAATTATTGGTCCCAAGATTCTTCTTACAAGCTCAAAGTGATCCCAGAAAAATTCTAACTGTTCACAAAAACTGAAGCATTTTTTACTTCCCTCCGGGAGCCAAACTGCAGCCAATGCCATCTCGTTTGCAGATAACAAGGTTGGAGGTGCTCCAGACAGCGAATCAGACAGAGCAGAGTCTTATTTAATAAAAACACAAAGTGTGGGATATTCGGTATGTTCTCAATTTACTTACGGCAATGGAAGGGTGTGTGTGCAAAAAGATAGGATCTTCCTGCTGCACATACATACCGACAAACGATGCACATAACAGATCTATAACCCATGCCACAGTGGTCCTCCACAACTTGCGGATGGCCATGGAAAAGAAAGCTGGAGTGCTGAAGACTGGTTGGATTCAATGTTTTCATGGGCCCCATCTTGGTTGGGGATAGTCGTAAAGGTGCTGGTTCCTATCGTCATATTTTTTCTTGTAATTTTTATTTACATGTCAAATGATTCTACGATGCTGCTCCAAGACACTGTCATGCCGCCGTCTTTTGGTGGTCGCTGGCGATTATGGAAGGCTTGGCGTTGGCGGCACCATTAGAAGTTCCGTGGTTTTTTCTTTCACTTCCTGGTTTGGCGGTCTAGTCTTTTTTCTTCTGTGTGTCTTTCCTTTCACTTCCTGGTTTAACGGTCTAGCCTTTTCTCTTGTTTCCGTATTTAACCACGCCCCTCTCTGAGCTCTGTGCGTTGCAACTTTGTTTCTTTCGCTTTGTTGCCGTGCTACTGTGTTTCTAGGACTTTTTCCTGTTGCCTGGTTTACTCAGTACCTAAAGCAGCATTCCTTTCTACTGCTTTTTCCCCTTCCTTGGATTTCCTTGTTGTTCCGTTTTATCTATTCCCGTGCCTTTCAGGGCTCCTCTATCCCTTCCTGTTTTCCAGATCTCGTTCCGGTATCTGGCAGTGGTGTGTTCCTCCATCCCGGTTCCCCGGGCTTCTCCTGCTACAAACTTCGAATACTACAGCTTTGACTACTTCGGAAAGACTTTCCTGTTTTCGCTTGCACCCGGACTCACCAGTCAACTCCTCCGGCTCTTATTCGTTATCAACAACATCCGGCGAGAGGTTTTTTTAAGCGGCTGCTTTTTTCCTCTCTTCCTGGCATCTTCGGGACAGGGGCCGGCTGTTTCCCTGTTTATCAGGGAATCAGGGTGGCTTCTTCCCGCGGACGACCGTATCTCTTCACAAAGAAGAAAAGACCTAAGGACAAGCTTCACAGACGAGGAAATCTTCTGGAAGAGACAGGTGAGGAGAAAGGGGAGGTGGACATAGACTTATCTGATTTGGAGGATTCTCCGATATATCCCAGCACTCGTGACAGTTTGCAACGCCCAGAAGAGAACACAATGTCTATCTCGGAACAGGTCCAAGATTTGCTCACTGCAATGCAGAATGTGACATTAGAATTACAGGCTGTGAAAGCCGAAAACGCTGCTTTGAGGCAGCGTGTCGATCACTTCGAACAGTCCCGGAGTGATCTGCCCCCTATGCCGTTAGCCTTCGGTAAATATGATGGCTCTCCAGCTAGATTCAAAGAGTTCATGGAGGCATGCATAATCTATTTCACTTTCAGACCACAAACATATGCCTCAGACTCAGCCCGTATAGGTTTTCTAATTTCTAATCTTACGGGTAACGCTCTTTCTTGGGCTACCCCTCTGGTGACCAGTGCCAGCCCTTTACTCCAAGATTACGCCGGGTTCACCGCCCAATTCAAAACAGCTTTTGAAAGGCAAGAGTCTGCGGTAGTCGCTAGTGAACAGTTACTGGATATTCGACAAGGAAGCTCGGATCTTCTATCATACATCTCCCGTTTCAAACGGGTGGCTGCTGACGCAGGCTGGCAAGAGAACG
This sequence comes from Ambystoma mexicanum, assembly GCF_040938575.1. Taxonomy (NCBI): domain Eukaryota; kingdom Metazoa; phylum Chordata; class Amphibia; order Caudata; family Ambystomatidae; genus Ambystoma; species Ambystoma mexicanum. The sequence goes on along the minus strand of NC_090931.1, from coordinate 1,464,660,362 downwards.
CTCAGTACACCATCTTTCGCAGAGGATTAAGGGAGGACCTTAAAGATGAATTAGCAAGGGTTAACCGACCAGCTACTTTAACCGACTTGTGGTCTACTGTTATTCAGCTGGACTTCCGCATCTCAGAACGACGGTCTGAACGTCGAAAACAACGTGGATTTCCGGCTACACCTGATCCTGGGATTCCCTCTCCCTCTCCCACCTGTATGTCGAAAGAGGAACCAATGCAGATTGGGACTACCCGAGGGCCACTCACCCCGGAAGAAAGAAGAAGACGCAGAGAGAACAACCTGTGTATGTATTGTGGATCCAATCAACATGTTCTTAGAGACTGTCCTAACGTGCCTCCAAGACGTTCGGGAAACGCCAGTCCTCGGAACTAGTTGGGACAAGTTACCGAGGGGGATTTCCTGGTCCCTTCGTCTCCTTATCAGTCACACCCACGCCGTCCACAGAAGACAACCGTCTTATGGTAGTTGGAGTAGAGTTATGCCTCTCTCAGCAGTCCTATGAGGTTTTGGCCCTACTGGACTGTGGTGCTGCCGGTTGCTTTATGGATTTGGTTTGGGCAGAAAAGGTTGGCATTCGCCGTTTGCAAAAAGACGAGGATCAAAAGGTGGCGGGTGTAGATGGCAGACCACTCAGCTCGGGCCTTATCACTCATACTACACCTCCTATGCAGATGAAGATTCTACATCACAACGAAACCATTCAATTTGACCTCATCCGAGCAGCACATTTTCCATTAATCCTGGGAGTCTCGTGGCTTCGGAAGCATAATCCGACCATTGATTGGACGAAGAATCAACTGTCATTTACATCAGCTTTTTGTCGTAGTTCATGTTCCTCACAGACCCAACATACTACGGTCCATGTTTTTCCGGAGTTAGACTCTAGTTCGGAGGTATTAAAGGTAAACAGCATCCCCAGAGAATATCTCCGCTACCAGGAGGTGTTTGCGGACGATGGTCCTCAGAAGTTACCACCTCATAGACCAGAGGATTGTCAGATCGTTCTCCAGCCCAACGCTGTTGTACCTTTTGGTAGGATGTTTTCTCTTTCCCTTAAGGAAAAGAAGGCACTTAAAGAATACCTGGATGCTAATTCACATCATGGCCTGATCCGACCTTTGTTTTCTCCTGCTGGGGCTTCACTTTTTTTTGTTCCAAAGAAAGGTACCGATGAACTTCGCCCTTGCATTGACTATAGGTGTCTTAACCAAGTTACTCTCAGAGATAGGTATCCCATGCCACTGATCGGAGACATCCTAGAAGCTGTTCAAGGGGCGAAGATCTTCTCAAAGATTGATTTAAGAAGAGCCTACCACCTTTTGAGGATACGATCTGGTGATGAATGGAAGACGGCCTTTCGCACTCCCTTCGGACACTATGAATATTGTGTTATGCCGTTTGGTCTTGTTAATGCTCCATCTGTATTTCAGAGATTCATGGATCGCATTTTCTCCGATCTACTTTTTCATTGTGCTGTCGTCTATCTCGACGACATTTTGGTTTATTCTAAAGATGCTCAACTTCATGCTAAACATCTCCACCAAGTCCTTCAAAGATTACAAGACAATCTACTCAAGGCCAATGCTGACAAGTGCATTTTTCAAGTCTCCGACGTCAACTATCTTGGCTTTATCCTGTCTTCAGAAGGCATTCGCATGGATCCCGCTAAGATCGACGCCATCTTGCAATGGCCAACACCTCATACCATCAGAGACGTCCAAAGATTTTTAGGTCTAGCCAATTTTTATCGCAAATTCATCCAAGGATTTTCGGATCGAGTTCTACCCATTACACGGTTGCTAAAGAAGTCATCCATGCCCTTTACCTGGTCTTCTGAGGCAAACCGGTCTTTCCAACTTCTCAAGAAGGAATTCTGCTCTGCCCCGGTACTTCATCAACCAGATCAGAAGCTAAGATTCATTGTGGAAACTGACGCCTCTTCTGCAGCAATTGGGGCAGCTCTTCTACAGGAACATGAAGGGTTAGAATATCCCGTTGCCTACATGTCCAAAACACTTAATGACAGCCAAACACATTACTCGGTAATAGAAAAAGAACTACTGGCAATGAAATCCGCATGCGAAGAATGGCGACATCTCCTACAAGGAGCTACTCATCCTTTTGAAATCAGAACAGATCATAAGAATCTTAAGATTCTGCAAAAGATGGAATGCGTCAACTCACGTCAAGCTCGCTGGGCACATTTTTTCTCCCAGTATGATTTCGTACTGACTTACTTACCTGGTTCAAAGAACATACTTGCTGATGCCCTTTCCAGAAGACCAGTTCCAGACAGGATTCTGAAGGAATTTCCCAGTCTCATGCTACCAGAAGTTAAAGTGATCTGTTCTGTGGAGTCATTCTTGGACAGAGTCCGTAAGGTCACGCGGTCCACTCACCCTCTCCCGAAGGATCTATCCATGCAAGGTGGTTTATGTTTTCGACAACAACGTTTATTTCTACCAGACAGTTTCACCCGTCAGTCGGCTTTAAAATGGTGCCATGATGATCCAACAGCAGGACACAGAGGCGTAAAGAACACCTTGGAGTTGCTTCTTCGCAGGTTCTGGTGGCCTGGGATGGCCAAAGAAGTCACAACCTACGTCAAATCATGCCCGGTATGTTGTCGATCCAAGTACAGCACTCAAAAGGCAATAGGGTATCTGCAACAACAGGACCTTCCAAAGAGACCCTGGAGCGTTATTTCTACAGATTTCATTGTGGATCTGCCCCCTTCTGAAGGTTGTTCATGCATCATGGTAACGGTCGACTGCTTCACTAAGATGGCACATTTCACTCCCTTGGCGGGTCTCCCTACTGCAGCTGAGATGGCGGCTGTGTTTGCCAGAGAAATATTTCGCCTACATGGTACCCCGGACAAGATTATTTCTGACAGGGGTTCTCAGTACACCTCGAAGTTCTGGAAGGAACTTTGTGAAAGACTGGGTATGGAACGTGCTTTGTCATCCGGTTTCCACCCACAGACCAATGGACAGACAGAAAGAACAAACGCCACTCTGGAGCAATATCTTCGGTGTTTCGCTAATGCCCAACAGGACAATTGGGTTAGTCTGTTGGTTACGGCGGAGTTTGCCTATAACAATGCAGAGCACAGTGCCACTGGTCTCAGTCCTTTCTTTTGTTCCTATGGTTTCCATCCCAACTTTATTCCTTCTCTCTCTTTTCCTCCTTCTACAACTCCATCAGTTTATGCCCTACTTACCAGTATCTCGGATGCTCACAAGTCTGCCACGAGTTGCTTGCGAGCTAGCAGTATCCGGTACCGAGCTTACTGCAACCTTAAGCGCCAGCCGGTTCCGGCATGGCTTAAGGGCACCAAGGTCTGGTTGTCTACTAGGTTTCTGCCTCGTTGGCTACACCCCTCTAAACTATCTCCCCGCTATCTGGGTCCTTTCCCTATACTTCGCCAGATCAATCCTGTGGCTTTTCGTCTCCAGTTGCCAAAACACATGCACCGTCTCCATCCGGTGTTCCATTCCTCTCTCCTAAGGGAATGCAAGGGCGATCCCTACCATCGCACTTTGCCACGTGATCCGGTTCCCAAGGTGGTTCCTTCTGATGAGTATGAGGTGGCCTCCATTCGGGACTCTCGCTATCATCAGGGTCGCTTGGAGTATCTCATCCACTGGAAAGGATATCCACTCTCAGAGGACTCCTGGGAACCGGTGTCTCATGTTCACGCTCCGGCATTGATTCAGCGGTTTCACCGTCTGTTCCCGGGTAAACCGGGGGGGGTGCCGCTTGGTAGGGGGCATACTGTCATGCCGCCGTCTTTTGGTGGTCGCTGGCGATTATGGAAGGCTTGGCGTTGGCGGCACCATTAGAAGTTCCGTGGTTTTTTCTTTCACTTCCTGGTTTGGCGGTCTAGTCTTTTTTCTTCTGTGTGTCTTTCCTTTCACTTCCTGGTTTAACGGTCTAGCCTTTTCTCTTGTTTCCGTATTTAACCACGCCCCTCTCTGAGCTCTGTGCGTTGCAACTTTGTTTCTTTCGCTTTGTTGCCGTGCTACTGTGTTTCTAGGACTTTTTCCTGTTGCCTGGTTTACTCAGTACCTAAAGCAGCATTCCTTTCTACTGCTTTTTCCCCTTCCTTGGATTTCCTTGTTGTTCCGTTTTATCTATTCCCGTGCCTTTCAGGGCTCCTCTATCCCTTCCTGTTTTCCGGATCTCGTTCCGGTATCTGGCAGTGGTGTGTTCCTCCATCCCGGTTCCCCGGGCTTCTCCTGCTACAAACTTCGAATACTACAGCTTTGACTACTTCGGAAAGACTTTCCTGTTTTCGCTTGCACCCGGACTCACCAGTCAACTCCTCCGGCTCTTATTCGTTATCAACAACATCCGGCGAGAGGTTTTTTTAAGCAGCTGCTTTTTTCCTCTCTTCCTGGCATCTTCGGGACAGGGGCCGGCTGTTTCCCTGTTTATCAGGGAATCAGGGTGGCTTCTTCCCGCGGACGACCGTATCTCTTCACAAAGAAGAAAAGACCTAAGGACAAGCTTCACAGATGAGGAAATCTTCTGGAAGAGACAGGTGAGGAGAAAGGGGAGGTGGACATAGACTTATCTGATTTGGAGGATTCTCCGATATATCCCAGCACTCGTGACAGACACTGCCTAAGAGCGCAATGATGATGTCGGTGTCTATAACAACAGGTAAAGCTGCCCCCCTCACAAAACACATGTACACACAAACTGAGAAGTAGAATGGTGCAATAGAGCACAGGATTTTAAGAGTAGAACAACCAGTTGGCTTCCCAGGGACACTGTCCCACACCCCACCGGACAGGGAAAATTATGTGGAGATTTGGGTAGATTTGACAGGAGATGGGGATGTTGTTTAATGGCATTTACCCCAGATGAATATGGCCGCACAGGAGAAGATTTACGCCTCATATGCAAAGTGTGGGTGCTCAAGGACAGCGATTATGTAAGACTGGAAGTTGGGTTAGTTATGGGAGTATTCACTAAAGGGATGGAGTGTTGGGATGCAAATACAATGTCCCAGTCAGACGAAGAGATTTAGACTGCACAAAATATATTAGCAGGCGGCCTCATTGGGCGCGGCAGAATGTGCATGTATCCATTTGTAGTTAGCTTTGACACATATTAGAAACACCATATAGTCATTCAGAAAGAGCAACAATTTATTTGTGTTGCAGAGGTGAATGATAGGGTGATGTATGAGCAGGAAGCCAATATAAGTAGGAGTATGAGATAGAGTCAGGGAAGTGTTGTGGTAAAGGCAAGGTCTGAGGGCTAAGATAGCAGGAGCCCCGCCGTTTTGGATTTTAGGGCACATTACAAGAGGCGTTTATGAAAGTGTGAGAAACAGACCTAACAGAGCTGCGGCTTTGTCCAGCTAATCCAGACACAAGTCCCTCTTCCTTCCCCCAGAGAGAGGTTATGCTGTCAAGGTCACAGGCAGCCACGCTGTGTTAATAATAGTTAATTGAGCCCAGAGCTGGGAAAGGAATGTTGGTTCCAGGGAGGAAGGGTAGGGATGCAGGTTGAAGGTTGAGTTCATGTGAGAAGGGCATGGTGTTCTGTGATACCAACAGGCCTGGTAAATATTTAGAGCACTAGTGCCCTCACCCGAAGAGCAGTCATCCGATTTGAACTGCCGGTGCTGCCCACTAGGGATCAATAAACAAGCAAAATTCAAACAGAAGAGTGGTTCCCTGATTACATCATTCATGGGCACCTGGGTTCCCAGAGAGATAAGGGGGAGATGTGCTCAGGCTGTACCGTGATTTGGGGTGGGAGAGGCAGAGATGATGTCAATAAATATATCTACAAGGTCAGGGAGCTGTGTGTGCATACCACACTGTCTGGTATACTGAGGAGGACCAATGTCTTATCAAAGCAGAGTTGGCCTTGCTATTCACACTTTGATCAGGATCCGATGGAAGGGTGTACATCACGTGATGGTCAAGAATATTACCTGGTAGTTTGTAGTGATGATGTAGTAAGTCACGTGTTTAGGGGAATGTATTTAGATAATATATGACCAATAGGGTAATGGACTAAAGGGGATAATTAGAATTGTATATAGCTGTTAGCCAATGGGGAGTGCAGGATCATGTTGCAATCTTTATCATGCAAAGGTTTGTTAAGTTGCGGTGTTCCGCTATAAAAGATGTAATTTCTAGTTTGGTTCTGCGGGACCGTCTGGTTCATAGTGGTAACATCGAAAACAAAAAAAAGTCGAAAGTCTTAATTTCGAAAAAAAAATGTCGAATTTCTTTTTTAATACGTTTTTTATTTGAAATGGGGGGTTTCCCCCAAACCCCCTTTTTTTGTTTTTACCTTTTTTTTATATACTAGAGCCAAAAAATAAATATAAATAAATAATTCGACTTTTTATTTTTCAATGTTTTGTTTTCGACATTATTGTCTTTCGACATTTTGTTTTCGATATTTTGACTGACCACCTTTTGCATGTAATAAACTTTGTTTTCCTTGCAAACTGTGCATCGATTCTTTGGCCTATTTGAAATTGTTTTTATCGTTCGTGTTTTGTTCATTCACCCTACCTATACTAGTGGTCCATGGTCTGGGCCATGGTCAGAGCATCCAGGCCCTATGTACGCTCTGCGTGGTCAGCCATACCTTCCAGGGTGAGGGTCTCCGCTGTTTCCAGCTCCACAGCTGTTTCTCTCACTCTACTCTATTAGTGATGGGGGTTTTATCGTTGCTTCAGCCAGGGGGTGGGTCTTCGTACTGTGTGCTTGCTCCCGGTGAGCTGGTTGCAACATAGCTGGTCCGAAATCCTGGGTCACCCGCAGTGATATTCTACTTGCCCTGTATCCTAGAGGGCGTTTAGTGGGCTCTCCTCCCTAGTCCCAAAGAGGGTGGGTCCCCCGAGGGGAAAGGGGACGAACACCCTGGAGGAAAAACAAACTGGAAGTTTTATAACGATCTCTACAGCTTCCATTCAGGAACGCCTCTGGTGGCCCTTCGTGGTCCCTGCGTCTGACGGTCCTCCACTGTCTCATGCTCTTGACCCTTCTCTGGGTCATGCTGTTGTCCTGCTCTTTAGGTGTGTTGCTTGTCTTGTCTTGTCCTTGCTGCTGGTCACAGGGCCCAGTGTCCAAATACCGGCATGTCTCCTTTGCTCAGCCTGAATTCTTCGGTTCTGCCCTGCTTCCTTGCTTAGCCTTCATTGCAGCACTGTAAGGACTCCACCTCACACGCTCCCCTTCTCTATCCTTTATCTTTTCTGTTGATCAATTTTCTAGTGGCTTCATTTTATCAAATGTGCTAACTAAATCAAGGCAAATACAGTGAGGGAAAAAAAACAAAAACTCTACAAACCTTAATTGCCAATTCACCACTAACCAATTATCCTAAATAGACTGCAAGAGTTTTTGTCCAGGACTCAGTGGCAGAAGAATTCCAGGGTTCCTGTATATCCCCTACATTATTTAACCTCTTTATGCTCCCCATTTAGACGCCAGGATGAATATACCGTTCCTAGCAGCAGTGGCCGTGGGATACCGCAGGAGGAGGAGGAGGATAGTCAGGGCCAGAATCTTTACACCCAGAACCAGCCTTTTCGGTATGCCTGATGACCAGGTGTATGGGAGGTACAGGTTTCCTCCTCACATAATACTCGACCTGGTCAGTGAGTGGGAGGATGACCTCACATCACCCACCCTGTGCTCCCAAGCACTCAGCCCCCTGGAGAAGGTCCTCAATGTACTGCACTTCTTGGCTACCGGATCATTTCAGCGGACAAGTGCCATAGTGGGGGGGGGGGGTGTCACAGGCCATGCAGTCACGGTGCCTACACCAGGTGTTGGCCATCGTCACTGCACGCCCATCAGTCCGCAGGCACATATACCTGCCCAGAACACCTGCAGAAAGGCAGGCTGTCAGCCAGGATTTCTACAGGGTGGCACAATTCCCCAAAGTACTAGGTGCCATTGATTGCACCCATGTGGCTCTGCGTCCCCCCAGGGCATCTGAGCACATCTATAGAAACCGCAAGCACTGGCATTCCATAAATGTCCAGGTAGTATGTGATGCCAAGGGAATCATCACCTCAGTATATGCCAACTATCCAGGGTCCACCCACGACAGCTTCATTTACAGGATGTCTACCCTAAGCCGGGACCTAGAAGCTGGGCGGCATGGGGATACATGGCTGCTTGGTGAGTATGAATGCCACTGCACATGCATGCATGTCAGATGCAGAGTTATGTCACTACCCCACTAATGATACCCATCACCTCCTCACCAGGGGACAGTGCCTACCCTCTGAGCACCTACATGATGACGCCAATTCGGAACCCCATCACGCCTCCCGAGGTAAGATACAACACAGCCCATATTGCAACCCGGGGCATAGTGGAGCGCACATTCGGAGTGCTCAAGTCACGCTTTCGCTCCCTTGACCGTTCTGGCAGGCAGCTGTTATATGCGCCCCCAGTAGTGTGCAGGATCATAGTGGCAGCATGTGTCCTGCACAATGTTGCAACACGCCGGGGCCTGGCTGTGGACATGGTGGTGCCCCCACATCCCCAACCACATGCACGCCCGCTGCGCATGGGAGGGGAAAGGGCACGGGGTGAGGCAGCCCGTACGCAGCTGGTGGCTAATTACTTCACATAGAAATCACACCCCTGTGGAGTGCACACAGCCCTGGCACATACCATCTGATAAGCAATGATGACTCAACCTGACAATTATGACGAACAAAGGGACAGTCAACTGTCAGAACCATAGCAGCCTGAGATTGTTCATGTGGAAGTGTCACAATGTGTGCATCCCTACCTACACAACCACCACCAATGCAGTGTCATCAAAAGACACACTTCCATGCTGCAGAAATGAATACCCACTTGCAAAATACTACATGAGAACAGTGCCATGTCACCCAACCCCCACCCGGCACGGCCACACAACACACCATGGCATGTCATGCAATGTGAGAACAAACAAATTAATCCCCACAACATGCCCCAAGTGTCACCAGCTACAGTGTCCCTAATGGAAACATGGCCACACATGAAATGCTCACAGTAATGCAGGACATACAACACACATTACCAAATACTTACCAAGAATACCAATCACCTACACAACCTCCAACCTACCTTAAACATGACATTACAGACTTAAAAAATTGGTAGCCTCACTACCTGATAATGCCAGCACTTCGAACACTTCCAATTATACAGTGTTAGCGCCACGCAAGAGTGTAGGTGCACTGCTTACAACATGGACTCCAGTTCCAAGGTGGACCGCCTTGTGAAGACATGAGAAATGGACCTGCAAATTAGGAGGATGAGATGGATGCAGAGGCACATATCAATACACCATGCAGTGTACAATACAACAACAATATGCACTATGAATGTACAATACAACAGCAATATGCACTATGAATGTATACACAGTATTGACTACAGACTGCCCACACATCGAATGGGAGTCCAACGTCACCATGTACGTCAATGTCACTTGGGCACACCCTTTGCAAGCCCATGGAAACGGGAATCAGGAGGGGTGTGTGTCACACAAACCCAAGCATCTGAACCAAATTCATGACAAGCCTGCATGTGCCCAGCCACAATACAGCGTATGCCCACGGGAGCCACACAAGGCAAAACACTGTCCAAAAATTTTTTTTTTTAAAAAAAAATCAAAAATGGCCATTAATGGGCCCAGGGGGGGAGGAGGGTGGGGGAGGCCACCCAGGAGGTCCGAGGACAGGGTGCACACCAAAACCCACCTGTGTGGATCTTGCGAGAAAAAAAACATCTCCATGGACTCATGGCCTGCACGGCTACCCTATTGTGAGAGAATCACTGCTGTTGCTCTCCTCACCCTCTGCAGCTGCATCAGGAGGTGGTGGCACTATGGGAGGCATCTCACGCAAAGCCCTAGTCTGTTCCTCCATGGCAGCAAGCATGCGGGTGTGGTAGGTCTCGTTCTGGAGGATAATTGTGCGTAGGTCCCCATGCAACAACTCACGGGATGCCCGGACCTCCGCCCTAGTTGCCTGCATCTCAGCTGAGAGTGTACGTGTGAGACGCTCCAGCTGCTGTTCTGTCCTTCTGTTTGTTGAAGCCTCAAGCTCAACAAGAGTCGTCCTGAGGTGAAGGAGTTCCACCCTCAGGGCTTCCCTGTGGCCCTGGGACTCTATGGAAATGGCTTCCCGCAGAGGCGCCAGTGCCGCCCGCCTGTCCCTGTCGGACGCCAACATGTCCTCCCTGTGTGACTGGCAGATGGAGTCTGTTGGCTGCTGTAGTCGCTCCATCAGCCTTTCGGGGGGGCCATGGAAGTGGCCACCCTATCCATGGCCTGAGCCATCATCTCTGATGATGCTGCCTGTTGGGTTGCCATACCGTATATGGATTGCTCCCATGCGGTATTGCCAGGTGGCGTACGGCCACCACGTCGGCGGGCACCACACCTGTCTGGGGCAAGGCGAACTGCGCCTTGCTGTGCCGGCACTGCCTGAGGCTGCAGGACTGCATTCCCCCTCTGATCTGCTGGCCCAGGAACAGGATCAGATGTTGCGGGTTGTGACCCTGCATCCGTAACCTCCAAAGGCGTACCTGCCAACACTGACATCCCCATTGAGGGTTCTAACCCTGGTGCAGGTGGGTCGGACAGAACAGAATCCCTCCCAGGAACACTCACCTGCGACGGCACATAGGTCTCATCATCCGAATCGACACCTGAATACAGCTCGGGGGAGGTGCAGCCAGAGACACCCCTTGAGAGCACGACCTGCAGCAGTTGTGGGTTCTCACCCACCACCACACCACGTCCCTCACTGGTGGTCGGTCGGGCCTGAGACGGCTCCTGGGTCTGCACCATCTCCACAACCCAAGCAGTATCAAGTGCGTCATCCCCTGCAAAGACATAAAAGAAAACAAATGGAAACAGGCATTAGCACTATGGCACACAATTAGGGCTGAGAAGCTACAGAAACAGTACTTGATTGGCACATGTCCCACATGACTAAAACCCTCACATGCATGCACCGTCACTGCGTGTGAAGGGTAGGCAGATGGCACACATTGATGACACCAAGATGGAAGATGAACACATTTGCTGCATGCTGCCTAGCAGTGGCATCACACATTGGCCTGTGATTGGCAGGTCAAATACACATGCCATCACTCAGATGGCATGTACCCTAGCCATAAAATGAAGAGGGAGAGGAGGGCACCAATTGTTCATTCAGTCCAGTTTGCTCATGAAATTGATTTTTTCATTGAAATGGTTCAAATGTTTAACCTGGAGCTGCCAGTCCAAAATGGTCCTATAGCACAGGGACATGTCTAAACAAATCATGTCCAGGAAACAAAGCCAGTCCACTGTGCCATAGCCATGTCAGACATGTGACAATAGGACTGAGAAATGCCTAGTAAAAGTGGTGGTATGCAAACAATCTTCCTGAATAAACAGAGGAAAATAAGCAACAATCTTGTGGCAAGATGACACTTCAAGGGCAACTGGCGTGGTGTTGGGCTGGATGTCTAATGTTGGCAGAAGGGATACTTCTATGCCCAAATGCTGGTGCGCAGAATGTATTGGATGAGGCACATGGGTGACCCAAACCACTCAGGCACACACACCCTCACCTGGCACCCAAACAGAAGCCCTCACACACACACCATGCACATGGATGACACACACATGCATGTGCACTCACCGGACAATGCCTCGTAATCTGCCAGTTCTCCCACACCTTGGATCTGTTCCTCTGTGACGTAGGTCCCAGCAACCTGCTCATGTGGAGTGAGTTCTATGTCCTCTGCTGGAGACCCACCTCCAGTAACTAGAGTAGCGGCATGACTTGAAGCAAGCTTATTCTTTGCCCTGCGCTTTAGGTCATTCCAGCGCTTGTAGCATTCAGTAGCTGTGCGCCTCACGATTCCAAGGGCACTTATGATGTCCGCGATGGTCTGCCAGTGTGCCTGACGTTGTGCAGGTGTGGTCTTGGATCCTGCAACAATCACCATTTTGCGGTCATGTGCGGACACATACTCTACAAGTGCATTCAGTTCGGCCTCATTGAAGCTGGGCTTCCTTGACGGGCCGGACTGTGTAGCCGTGTCTGGGGCATCGGCCTCTACTGGACGAGCACTCTTCCTCTTCCGCTTGGAAGGTGGTGGGGATCCTGAGTGTCCTACGCCTCACTGGACACAAGGGGCAGGAGCCCCGGTGGACTCTGTACTAGGAGTGTGGGATTGCAAACTCAGCATGGGAGTTGGTGCAGGCATTAGCTCAAGTGTGATGGTGTCAGGGGGAATGTCAGCAGGATGGACTTGGACCGACACTGTCCTGGCTGGGTGTGTGAGAGGTGGGGTGGATGGAGCCGCAGCTGCCCCTGCAGCCTCCCCAGCCTGCCTACGCGGGGCAGCAGATGACCTAGCTGCCCCTGATCCACGTGGCCTGATGACACCAACGTGCACCGGCGCACGTGGCCTAGACCTGCTGACCTGGAAGTCAGCCATGGAGTCACCCTGTGCCAGGTCTGGTTCCACAGTGGGATGGTCCAACAAGGGCTGAGCATGGATGGTGTCAGCCATGTTACCCTCAACCGGGGGGGGGCATGGGTGTCCCTGACTGCTCCTCCACACATGGGGAGCTAGGGGCACCCTGCAAGTCATGACCACGTCCCCTACCGGATCCACCACGGCCACCACTTGGGGCTCGGCCACCTTTGCCACCCTTACCGCTTGTTCGCCTCCCAGCCATGGCACTGATGTTATTGTGCGTATGGGAGTCGATGTGAACTATTGTCCTGGGCAATTGGGGGTCAAAGGGGTTGGGTACCAGATGGTAATCGTACCCTAGTGCTCTAGCAAGGCTGTATGTCACCCCTCGGGAAAGATGACAGGTCACGCAACGCACAGGCACCCCAAAAAAGGGAAGTAAGGTGCACGCAACCCCTCCTAGACCACGTGTGTGGAAAAATAAACCTGCACTACGCTGTGGCACCCAGAAACACAAGAATGAACGTATGCGTGTCACACGCAGCCTAGAATGACCTCTGAAGGGGTATGCGACACACGGGGCAAGCACAGATGTTAAATGCGTGCGCGACTCACCGTCTGCCAGGAACAAAAGCGTGAAAAATATGCACGTGTGCGCGTTGGCAACACCCCCGCCAAAAGAAGAATTGTAGCTGTCTGAGGAGACAGGACAACAGTAGAAGGGAACGCTGTTTGAGGAAACAGGCCCAGGAAAAAGTGGAAAAGAGAAAAAGCTGTCAGAGGTAACAGGGAGTACAAACTTGAAACGCCGTGAAGTAAATCGCGGGTGAACCGACAAGAAGTACAGATTTCACCCACTCGCTCTCCACGAAAAGCACGTACAAGGAAATGGCGTTCTACACGTACCTTTTATACACACGTCACAGACGCGCATACGCGATGAGGCCATTTCCACCAATTACACGCTTTGACACTCGGACGTGTATCTTTTTTTTTACACGCGCCATTCTCTACGGCCATGCGCGTGATGTCATAGCTGCGCATGGGGGCCTTTGGGCCAATGAAATCGCGTATGCGTGCAGACGCGCTTATGCGCTAAGGGCCTTTCCTTGAATTACACGCAGACGTGCAGGATTTTCACGTGCCAAATCACTCTGTATCAAGCTGGCCACGCGTGAGCACACGGAAGACCACGCTCCTGCCCAGAAAGCCGATTTACTGCCCCCCAGAGCCCCGAGCACGCTCCCACCTGCCATCTGCTGCTGACTGACTGCCTGCTGCCCACTTGCCCTGCCATTTTCTGCCTGCACATCAGCCAGGGGTGCTGTTGCTGTGACCACCCCTGCTGGAACCGAAGATTCCCGACTGGGATTCCATCGCTCCACAGCCCAGCCCCAGGACCCAATTGCCCACCCACTCCTGCCTCTGGGGTTGTCATGTCGGGCACTGCAACATCTGGCACCACTGACAACCCCCGGCCAGAGAGGCAGAGGGGCACCAGCTTCAGTGCCAGGGAAGTTGGTGTCCTGGTGGAGCAAGTCCTGGGGCAGTATGATGCCCTCTTCGGAAGTGTGCGCGCCGACAAGGAAGGACGGACTCGGATCTGGACGGACATCGTGACTGCCATCAACGCGGAGGGGGTGGCAGTCCGCGACTTCCAACATGTCAAGAAGCACTGGGAGGACTTCAGGTCCAGGACCCTGAACAAGGCCCGGCGCCTCTTGAAGGCAGCGGATGCTAAGGGGCGCCGGGGCCACTTGTCGGAAGATCAGATGACGGTCCTGGAACGCATATCCCCAGCGCTCCACGTCCAGGTCCTTGGGAGGCAGACCCGTCTGGAGTCGAGCGGTAAGTGTACATGCATCATGATTGTAAGCTGTGCGTGTGGTGATGTGCCAGTAGTGTGCCGGTTGCACACCTTTTTGTATGGGGCCGAGTATGGGTGGGGGTGTACAGGGCCGTGAGGCTAACACATGCGAGGGCTGTCATGTGTGAGACATGGATGGTGCTTGTGTGTGTAGGCTTGCATGCCAAATGCAGTTGTGTGGGCACACATGTTTGGATGAATGTGTATGTAAGTAGCCATGTTCGTGATGTCACATGTATGTTGTTTTCAGCTGCATGTATCAGCACTGTGTACATGTGCATGTGTGTGTATTTGACAAGGGTGCAACAGTGATGCAACATGGATGCATGTGACAGCGGGATGTGGAAGTCTGATTGGCAGATGTGACATGGATGCCCATCTGAACACTGCGACAGTTGGCTGAGGTGTACACATGCATGCAAGTGTGGTGTGCGTGCATGTGTAGTGCACTTCCTGTGTTGCATGTGATGTCTGGCTCACCTTTGCCTGCTCATGCTGTTGTATGTGTATGGATGGTGCTGGCAGTTGCGATGTGGCTGTGGTATGGCTCATGTGTGCAAGTTGAAATGACATGTGTGTTGCCAATTGTGATGCCATGTCTGAGGTTTGCCAATGCCACTCATGTGCAACTGTCATGTGTGTATGTGTCCAATGTACAGTGCCCTGGTGCCTGTGTTTTATTTCTCCCTGTCTGCAGCGTCAACTGATGAAGAGGGCGTAGAAGGTGCTGTGGAGCACAGCGGCGGGGATCGCACCGCCAGCCGGAGACGCAAGGCCCGGCTCCCCTCCCAGGTTGTGATCTCGTCGGGGAGTGAGGAGTCCGGTGCCGCGTCCCAGGCCGCAGCTGCCGGGGGGAGGTCCAAGAGGCGGAGGTCGGAGTTGGACTCCTCGGCAGCAGAAGGGGCAGCTGGGACCCCACAGGGCCCAACGGGGGAAGATGGCACTGAGTCATCCAGGTTGGTGGGGAGTTTGGTGGAGGAGGAGGCCGTGCAAGCGACAGAGACGGGGTCTGGAGGTGGGGATTCCACTAGTGCTAGTGGTGCAGTGCAGGACCAGGGACAGGAGGCAGCACAGGTCGCCGCGGAGGTGCCTGTGCAATCCTGTCCCTGATCCTGTCACTGCATCATCTTGCACCAGCAGGGATGCCTACGTCCAGACTCGTTTTCAGGCAGGCGATGAGCTCACGACAACTGGCCTTCCTCTGCCTGCGGACGTGGCTATCCGGGTCCGGGTTGAGCCTGTCCTGACTGGTGTGGCGTTGCGTCAACGGGCCATGCGAGGTGACCCGCCGTCTTTTCATGAGGAGACTGCACGTCATCTCGAATGGCTCGTTGACCGTGTCGGCCTACTGGGACAGGTCACCCAGGCCGGATTCCTCCGTTTGATAGGGCTTGCTACGACCCCCTCCTCAACTGAACCCCCTATGCGCCAGTCGTCCTCCATGCCATCTTCCCACCCATCAGTCACCTGGGTGCCCTGTGGAGCTGCCTCTGACGGTGCGGCCAGGCTGGTGGAGGAGGCATCCCTGCCACAGTCGGGAGTCGGACGTCCAGCAGGGGTGGCCACATCAACGACTGCACCCCAGCCAGCGGAGAATGTGCAGGCAGCAGGAGGCAGTGCACGGGCAGAGGCACAGCAGCAGCAGCAACGTGGTGTGAGCCATGATGGCTCGGGGCCTTCGACATCGGAGGGGCAGGCATCGGCCGGAGGGCAGGAGGACCCAGGACGGGAAGTGTCTTCCGTGTGGCAGCGGTTGGGCCACGCCATAGATGCGGAGCAGCAGCGGTTGGAAGAGGCACGGCTCACGATGGTCAGGGCAGAGAACTCCATGCGGAGGGCCCTGAGGCGGGCCGAGTGCCTCGAGGCAATCCGCAGGGAGTTTGGGGTGAACATGTGGACGGCCCTGCGGACCCTCGGGGCCATGGTGGAGGACCGCCTCCGGGACATTGAGCAGGAGTTCGATGATGCCCTGGCCCGGAACATCCCGAAGTGAGCCGTCGGACTAGCCTGCTGCCCTTGTAAATAGTTCTGTAGTTAGTGTTAGGTTTCCTTTGGTTTTGCAATTTTTTTGGACCTTTTGGACAATGGGCCACATTTTTGTATATAGTTTTTTTTTTTTTAGGTAGTGTTATTAGATAGGTTTCATTTCTTCGGTTGGGATCATGGACCCTGGATTGTTTATCTGTATATAGTTGACTTTTGGATTTTCATTTTTTTTTATGATTTACCCATGGAGCAATGGTTTTCGATTTTAATTTTCCATTGGATTTACTTTTGTGGACTGTGACTTTGGACACCTTTCCTTTGGATTATGATTTGTGGTTTTGCATTATTTCACGGACCTGCTGGTTTATTTTTTTTAAATTTCCATTATTGTTTGTTTATTTTTGATTCAATTTATGTTGCTTTTAATACATATTTTTTCTTCAAACTTCAATGTGTAGTATCATCTCATCATTTCATGCATATCATGATATGGGTTTTGGCATTCACTGACACCCATTGGGTGTATGTGAGGGACATGTGTTCATTTCCAAACTTGCAATTGGGGTTCTGTCATGTTATTGCCATTTCTAAGTGGGTGGATGCAATACTCAGGTGGGTGTTTGGCATTTGGAGGCTGACCATAAGGGCCAGGGATCTAGATTGTGATGACATGTTGGCTGGGGGACATGAGTGTGGGCCTGGTGGAGGGTGCCCCTGGATGCTGGGGGGGTGGGGGTGCAGGGAGACATGAATTGGACATGAGTGGGGGCCTGGTGGAGGGTGCTCTGCACTGCTGGGGGTGGGGGTGGTGGGAGACATGAGTGGGGGCCTGGTGGAGGGTGCCCCTGGATGCTGGGGGGTGGGGGTGCAGGGAGACATGAGTTGGACATGAGTGGGGGCCTGGTGGAGGGTGCCCTGCACTGCTGGGGGGTGGGGGTGATGGGAGACATGAGTGGGGGCCTGGTGGAGGCTGCCCCTGCACTGCTGGGGGGTGGGGGTGATGGGAGACATGAGTGGGGGCCTGGTGGAGGCTGCCCCTGCACTGCTGGGGGGTGGGGGTGATGGGAGACATGAGTGGGGGCTTGGTGGAGGGTGCCCTGCACTGCTGGGGGTGGGGGTGATGGGAGACATGAGTGGGGGCCTGGTGGAGGCTGCCCCTGCACTGCTGGGGGGCGGGGGTGGTGGGAGACATGAGTGGGGGCCTGGTGGAGGGTGCCCTGCACTGCTGGGGGGTGGGGGTGATGGGAGACATGAGTGGGGGCCTGGTGGAGGGTGCCCCTGGATGCTGGGGGGTGGGGGTGGTGGGAGACATGAGTGGGGGCCTGGTGGAGGGTGCCCTGCACTGCTGGGGGGTGGGGTGGTGGGAGACATGAGTTGGACATGAGTGGGGGCCTGGTGGAGGGTGCCCTGCACTGCTGGGGGGTGGGGGTGGTGGGAGACATGAGTTGGACATGAGTGGGGGCCTGGTGGAGGTTGCCCCTGGGGGCTGGGGGTGCAGGGGGACATGCGTTGGTGGGCAGTAGTGCAAGGTGACATGTATGTTGGCTGGGGGACATGGGCATGGTGGATGGGCTGCCTGCGGGACATGTGCAGGGTAGGCCCCTGTGGTGTGGGCCGCCTGCAGGGGCCGTGGAGGGTGTAGAGGGAACACCTGGGAGGACCCACACGTACAATTCACGTGTGGTGCTCCCTGCGCACCCCTGGAATACACGTACCCTGATGGAATCGCGTGTGATACTTCCTGCGCACCCCTGAAATACACGTACCCTGCTGCTTTTGCGTGTGATACTTCCCGTGCACCCCTGGAATACACGTACCCTGCTGCTTTTGCGTGTGATACTTCCCGCGCACCCCTGGAATACACGTACCCTGATGGAATCGCGTGTGATACTTCCTGCGCACCCCTGAAATACACGTACCCTGCTGCTTTTGCGTGTGATACTTCCCGCGCACCCCTGGAATACACGTACCCTGCTGCTTTTGCGTGTGATACTTCCCGCGCACCCCTGAAATGCACGTACCCTGCTGTTTTTGCGTGTGATACTTCCCGCGCACTCCTGGAATACACGTGCCCTGATGGAATCACGTGTGTTACTTCCCACGCACCCCTGATGTACACGTGCCCTGATGGAATCACGTGTGTTACTTCCCACGCACCCCTGATGTACACGTACCCAGGACAATCGCGTGTGAAACTTCCCGCGAACCACTGAAATACACGTTCCCCGCTTGGCGTTTGCTGTTTGGCACCCCTGTGATCTGGTCCAGGGTTAGCGCAGCCCTTTGCGATGATTTGGGAATTTTGAAGGCTTTTCCTTGCGCAAGGGCGTTCTTGGGGGCGTAACTGGCGCTGCTGCAAGGTCGCTGCGCCACTCTGCGCCACGGCTGGTTTCAGGGGCTAAAATCCATGAATACGCTGTGCGATGAAAAGGATTTTTTCGCACGCGGCTGGCGCAGTGTATCGCACGGGGACACTGTGCGCCAGCCGCGTGCGCCACTTTTGGGCGAATTTCTATGAATTACCCTGTCAGTGTTTAAAAACAGGGAAGGTTGTCATGTTTAGACTGCAAGTTCCATCCACATCGTTATGTGGAAGTTAGGTTAGAACGGGGCTGGGACCCAAGGGAGGGGAAGTGGCGCTGGGCAGGGGAAGGGAGTTAGTTAAATAAAGAACGGAGAAGAGACCGGACATATCCGTGTGGGCCTCCTTTATTTACTGTGACGCCGTGTGCATGCTGTAATGGCCCGGGCTTACCTCTACGAGTGTTGTACACTCTCACAGGCTCAGCCACCATCTGTGACTTCTTTTCTGGTCACAACAACCCCGCCTCTCGCCCCAATTTTTATTACGACTTGTCAGGCTCGGCAAGACTAAGAAACAGATGGCGCAAATTATTCCAATTGTACAGTATAAAACAAAGGCTGCGGCAGAAAAGGGATTCTAGAACAGACACCAGCAGTGGCATATATTTGGGACAGACACCAGCTGGGGAACATTCAAGTTTACACATCAAGGATGGAAACTTGCAAAACAGCCGTTTAGAACACACATCACCTATTAAATATTACAGAACAGGCCTCAATACTGCAATAATTTTCTTCTTGGGTAGAAAACAACAGTTTCAGGTTCCTAGAACAGTTCTTGTCAAAGCAGCATTTTATAACAAACATTAGCAATGGCATTTTCTAGAACACTCGTCGGCAGTGCTGGGAATTAACACAATTTACTGGGGGTGGAGGGATGCGGACTGTCAGTGGTGTGGGAAGTACGGATGCGCGGAGCTAAGTGTCTAATTGCGTACCCTGAATATAGATGCTGGCTGCTTTGTATAAAAACAACGTGTTTTTGGCTCTCCGTCTTGTTCCGGCCCAATTCCTCCACTGCTCGTCCTCAATGGGGAAATCCAGAAAAGACCCAGGGACTCATTACGAGTTCAACGGTATACGTTAAAAGTGCCAGTAATACCGTTTAACAGCACTTTTACTGGTCCGGCCAAGTACAATTTTGCCAGAATACAGTTGTCGGAATAGTTGGCACTGGTATCACCTCACCCGGGATTACTGGTGCGATAATACCGGTAACGAAAATACCAGATGGGCTGGAAACCTGCAACGGTAATACCGGCACTATAGTATCACCGGCATATCACGAGATTGGATTTGCCGGTAGTGAAAACGAAAGGGACAGGCGGAGCAACCCTACCTTTTACGAGGAAGAATGAAAATGCCAGAGATCGAGACGCATACGCCCGTGAGTTTCAGAGGCTGAATGAAACCCAGCGCACGTCTAATTTGAAGCTACATTGTGACCGTGTAGTCACGTGCTGCTAACTTGTACAAGTGTGAAACTGAAGGAAAGCGCCTGGCCGTTAATGGAAAGTAACATAACATTGTAACAGGGCTGAATCTCCCTAAACCGGTGGGTGAAAAGTTGCCGTGGGGAGCTAGTGAAGTGGGGCAAAGCATATAAGAACGGCTGGCAAGTCCAAAATGGGTAGAGAAGACTAGCACGAGAAGACTAGCACAGTGTGAGTCTGATGAGAGGGGCCTGGAGATGGAATAAAGAGAATGATAAAAACTGTAGAAAGCCTGAAGAGCTTGAATCATTAATAGGGCCAGAGAAGTGCCTGGGATTATACGAAAGCAAGTTGTCAAAGTGAAAGGAGAAGCTGAGGGCAGCACTGGGACGACTGGTTGCGTGACCTGTAACGGATGGACCATGTGGTCTAAAACTGCGTCTAGACCAGGAAGCCCAAATAAATAAATAAATAAAAGCCCTAAGCCCAACGTTATGCCAAGGAAAAAGAGCCACTGGATGCCTGACCAGTTATGGGTGGGCAGTGCGGTCTTAAACTGCGTCACAACCAGGAGGGGGCTCCAACGAAAGAGATGTAAGGTGACAAGAACTGTATTGAGCTTGGGGAAGGGAACCCTGAGCCTTGTATGAATACAACTAGACTGTTTCTTATGAACTATGTGAAATGGATACCTCGTGAACTACCTGAAGTTTGGGGAAGGGAGTCTGAACTTCTCATGAACTGAACTTTTGCCAGTAGACCTTGGGTGGATTATAACCAGAAACTAAATCCTGTTGCAAGACCCCATTATTTGAACTGTATTCTGACTTGGGAAAGGGAGCTAACCAGTGCTCAGAACTTTTTCACTTATTCAGTTGAACCCTCCCTTCACTATAGTTTTCTCTTAGTTGTGAGTGCAAACATAGGGTTGGACATAGACAGACTTTTTGATTTGGACACACTGGACCTCATTACGAGTCCAGCGGTAACTGCGGTGGTAAAACCGCCTGGTTACCGCCAGATTCGTATTACCATTCCGCCTCCGTGACTCCCGCATTACAGCCCTGGTGTCCCGGGAATTCCGGAGGCGGAGTTCGGTAAATCCCCATTCCCATTGAGTCCCATAGGACTCAATGGGAATGGGGAAGTGGAAACACCGGCACCATCTCGTGATGGTGCTGGTGTTTCCACGTCCGCCTGCATGCGGGAGGTGTTTAAACCGCCAGGTCAGACCTGGCGGGAAGATCACCTCACGCCTGCAGGACTCGGGATCGGGCGGTCCGGAATTAACAGTGGCGGCGGGTTTACCGTCACTGTTAATTCTGGACCGCCCGACCCGTAATGAGGCCCACTGACTTTGACGATCCATCATTTATTTAGGCAGGGCAATCCCGACATAGCGATAGGACTAGATAGGCATTTCACCAATCCTGATTAAGTGAATAAAGGTTTTGAAACGGTGTCACCTGTGTATGTGTCTCTCTTGATACCATGCCTGTCTCAGACCCCCCAATGACACCCCCATACATGGGACAACACTGCCAAACAGTTACTGAGGGTCACTACAACCCGGCATGCACATTTTTTACAAGTAATGGCACACACCATTATAGATGCTACACAGACCACCTTCACATGTGACCCAAACTCCCATCAGGTACCACGCATGGTGGCAATGCACAGGCCAGGCCCAGACCACCCCCATGGCATGGCATCCTCACAGTCAGATACCAAAATGCAATGTGTGTTGGCCACGCGGTGTGTGCAAGTATTTCCATGTCAGTCTGGACAACTCCCTTGGCACTGCAATATGCATGCATGGATGTTAACGTGAAACAGTGTGGCACAATGTGAAATGGGACATGCATGCACAGATTGACCATTGAGATGCCGTGTTACAGGCAATACCACTGCCGGGCATCACGAGTCACACCTGTGTCTCTCCCCCTTGTAGGTGACTCTGGATACCCACTGCGTCTGCGGCTGATGACCCCTCTGAGGACTCTCCAGACGCCGCAGGAAATGGCATATAACAGGGCCCATTTGAGGCTCAGGGTAGCCATTGAGCAGAACTTCGTCCTCTTAAAGGCCCTTTTCAGATGCCTACACCGGTCTAGGGGTGCACTGATGTACTGGCCAGACAAACAAATCACTTACCACTGGTAATGCTCTTTCGACTGGAGGTTCCTTCCACGTATTCCTCACCTTTGATATCTTCCATCCAGCATCAGCTGCTTCGTAACCGTGTTTCTCAGCAGAGGACCCCATGCGCAGTTGGGTCGTGCTCCTCAATAGCCTCTGCCTGCTCTCGAGCATAGTGTCACCTACTGTATATATAGCATGCACTGCACCCGTTACTTAAGTTCTAGTTTTTCCTCTCTCAAAAGCACAGACATTCGCAAGGCCATGGAATGACCAGACGTTGGAGGAGAGGAATGTGTAATATACAGAAATTCTCCTGAGGGGAGGATGAGAGGGGCGATGAGGAATACGTGGGAGGAACATCCAGTCGAAAGAACATTACCAGTGGTAAGTAATTTGTTCTTCAAATGAATTGTGCCCTCCCATGTATTTCTCATCTTTGAAAAACTCCCAAAACAGTATGTTAATGGAGGTGGGAATAGAGAATTTATCTTTCATTGACGTTGTGTAAAACAGCTTTCCCAAACCCCCATCCTGACCCAATGCAGAGTCCAGGCAATAATGTTTTGCGTAAGTATGAGAGGGGGCCAGGTTGCAACTGAACTGTACTGAATAGCAACCCCTCTCTGTAAAGCCGATAAAGTAGCCATACCCCTAGTCGAGTGTGCTCATAATCCAAACGGGATGTCTTTACCCGCTAGGTTGTAGCATTCTGATACGCAAAGGATAATCCAGCGTGACAAGGTCTGCTTGGTTACAGCTAAACCTAGCTTTTGACCGCATACCCCACAAAAACTGGTTGTCTTGCCTAAGCTTTGATACTCTAGTGTAAAAGCTCAAGGCCCTCTTAGGATCAGGACAATGAAGTCTATCCTCCTTGGAGGGATATGGTGCGAGTAAAAGGTGGAAAGCACAATCTTTTGTGCTAGATGAAATTCTGAAACAATCTTCGGAAGAAGGGAAGAGCGGACCCTTAACAACACCTTCTACTTGTAAAAGGTGGTAAATGGGACTTTCAAGATAGAGCCGTAGTTCACTGACTCTACGAGCTGAGGTAATGGCCATTAAGAACACAGATTTTAGGGTCAGCATCCTTAAAGGACTTGAATGAAGAGGCTCAAATGGAGCGCCCATGAGGAATTTTAACCCACAGTTCAGATCCCAGACGGGAACAATGAACAGAATCGGAGGGAACACATTAATTAGTCCCTTCAGAAATTTGACCACAATAGGGAACTTAAAGAATGATTCCTGTTCCGGATAATGCTTAAAAATAGACATCCCTGCCAGATAGCCTTTTGCATTTGTAATCTGCAGCCCCTGATGGGCCAAATTAAGCAAAAAGGACAACACCACAGGTGTTTCGCAGATGAAAGGGTCTACATTCTTAGCTCTGCACCAACTGCAAAATTTGTTTCAGTGGCAGTGGTACAGGGACTTTGTTGTTAGTCTTCTGGCGGAACGCAACACCTCGATTAGGTCTTCCAGAAGGTCCCAATCTTTGTATCTTAACCTCTCAAAAACCAGGCGTGAAGGCTCAGGGTCCTGATTTCTGGGTGAAGATTGCAACCCCCTGTTGCGAGGTCCTCTCTTTGGGGAAAACGAATTGGACGGCAGATGGACATGTCTAGAATATCCGGGTACCACGTCCTCTTGGCCCAATCTTGCGCAACCCAGCTCATGGTTTTCCTGAACTTCCTCAACCTTCTGATGACGTGCGGAATGGCTGGAACAGGAGGAAGCGCATTGTGATGAAGGCATGGTATTAATAGTAGACACAGACACAATGGATACAAGTTTTAAAAAACTACTTTATTTATACTTTTGTTAGGGATGGTAGAACTCCTAACTGGCCCAAACTCTAAAATGGGAGCAATCCCGACCATTAAACAATAACAAATACCTCCAAGTCAGTCTGGTCAAAATAAAAAGGCCTATACCAAGGAAACCTAACCTTGCCCTCCTTCTTACAATAACAAATGTGTTAAGGCAATACAAAATGAAAATAGTGTCTCAAAAGGAAATGTCAGAATGGCTTCAGCACCAACTCCCTTCCCCAGGTTCAATCCCACAGGGTCTAGAGTCTCTCAAAACCAAAGTCTTGCACACTTTGGCTTACTGGTACAATTGAACAGTTCAATTTTAGGCTTTCAACTTCTGGTAGTTCAATCACTTCTTTAGGCTTCACCCGCCTTGCCATCAATACTCAGTTCATATATTCTCAATTTCTCATAGTTCTGCACAGGCTTCCAGCTACCGGGCTTGAGCCTGTTTTGTTTCAGTCTAACACACAATTTCTCACAGTTCTACACAGACTTCCTTCCCTCTGCCGGGTTTGAGCCAGTCTCTCCTTCGTGGGGGTTCCCTTCCCCACGTGTTATCTCATATACCTTTTCTCTGTCGAAGACCTTCGAGACTGCAAGGAATTTACATAGAGCCCTGCATGACCACTTCAACCTCTCTTTCAGCAATCCTTCATTTTCTCTGGTCACACCAATGCTGCTTGGTACTTGTAGTTCTTATTCTCTTTCACTTCCCTGTTTGACCTTTCTCCAAAGTTCTACTTTTGCCGTCTTGGCATAGTTCACAGTTCACTTTGCTTTTGCCTTCTTGGCATATATCACAGTTTACAAATGTCACTTTCCTCTTATTCAACTTTCTTTCCTTATTGCGTTTTTCCTTGATCTCCGCTTGAAATATTTTTCTAATTTCACAAACATTTCACAGAGACTTTCGTATGTGCGACTTCATCTTGCAGGACCACTCTGCTACTTTGTATCCTTGACTTTTTAACAATTGTTCACTTCATTTGCGTTTTATCGGCACACGCGCCACCTTCAATTTTCAAATTACAGTCACTTTCCCTTTAACATCAACCTGACTTATGTTTCCCTTGATAACTCACCGGCAATGTTAATTGGATTTCTTTCATCTCTTTCTTGCAGCTCAAGGCTGTTACCAACGCCTCTTCTGCTCCTCCCCAACGCTGCCGTTCACCGGGAGGGTCGCAGGCAGCTTTCTGGCAACTTGAAGGCTTGAAGGATTTTTTCCTCTGCTCGCTCGGCTTTGCTTTTCAAACGCTCACTTCTTCCCGAAATCATAGAAATCTTTCTGGGCTTTCTCTTAATCCTCTCAACTGTCGATCAGCCCATTGGCCTTCCACCTTCCACAGCACGGTTCACAACAGCCTCAGAAGAGCAGTTCCTTCAAGTACCCAGCCTCGCTCAAAGTGTGTCTGTGTGCGTGTCAGAAACCTGAGGCATTTCTCCCATGCTATTCCCGGGGATCCCTGACTCAGGTGGCCAGGGGAGGGCCATTGCTCTTAGATCCCAAACCTAGGGGTGGACAAGTGAGGAAGGATCGCCTGGAAAGGGGACCCTTGGAGACTGTGGGAGGAACGCCCCCGGGTGAGACACAGTATTTCCCCTGTTCCAGTACATCCTTACCCGACATCCCCTCTGTCATTATGGGATATTATTGCCAAAAACCCATTTGTCAACAACACTACATTTGGCCCCTTAACGCTGACAAAAACCTACATGGTTTTTCATGATCCCTCAGAAAAACTTCAATTCCTATGATCTTTCCAAAGTGCTTTTTCCTAAAACCACTGGGACGAGGAAGAGGCAAACCAGAGCCACGAAGAATACCCATAGGAACCAATGTACCATGAGTTCCTATGGGCGGTTTCCATTTTTTTTCATGTACGTTTTTATTGGCATTTCTTAAACAAACTGTGTTGATACAAAAAACACATTGCCCCCCCAATTCCCCTCCGTGCCCTCGCCCCAACCCAGGACAGAGTTCATCCCATCTTTGATCTTGTCCGTGGAGTATTTACCGTCATATCTCCTAACAACTCGCTGATTCCTCTGAGTTGATCTGTGCCAAAACAACCTAGAGGGCCACCCCTCATTGGCCTCCCCACTTCCTTCTTCCCTCAGTCTTTGGCCCACCCTCCTGCCATTGTCCGGGACCACTACTCTCCCAGGACAAGGAGCTTCATTTTTTGTTGGCACCAGGCCCTCCTGGAGTCCCTCTTGAGAAATCATAGGACCAAGTCCCAGTCCATAAGAAATTTCCGATGCTCTCCCCTTATTAAGTACGTCACCTTCTCCAGGGCTACTAGGTTCCAAATGTTCCCTACCCATCCATGCTTCGATGGTGTGTCCTTTGTTTTCCATTTGTTGACCGCCAACAACGCTCCTGCAATCACTAGAATCACATAGATCTTCTGTTGGACTGTCGTGGGCAGCTTGTCCAGGTTACCGTCCATGCCAATGATAAACAGCCCGGTGTTGGCCTCAATGTCGAGGCCCAACATGTCTTTAAATGCCTCCTGAATCATCTCCCAAAAATGTACTATTTTTGGGCAAATCCACCATATGTGACCCCAGGAGCCCTCTCCACCACATCCCCTCCAGCAAGAGGAGCCAGCCGTCCGATAGAATTTCACCAGTCTGCATGGGGTGATGTGCCATTGGTACATCATCTTTATACAAATTTCTTGGATTTGCAGTGAGTTTGTTAGCTTGGGGCTTTTTGCACACAGGGTCTGCCACGGATCAGTGTCAATTGATTGTTTGACCTGCCTTTCCCAGTTGCCCATGAATTTCCTTTCCCTCACCTCCTCCCCACCTTTAAGCAATCTGTAGATCTCCCCCACGAGGTGTCTGTCCCCTGAATTAGTTGATACATATTTCTCAAATGGAGTCAACTCCCTGGTTCCTGCCGCCTTTATTTTGGGCTGTAGGGCCCAATGCCTCAGTTGTGTGTACCAGAAACGCTCCCTTTCTCCCACTCCGAAATCGCTCTTGCATTGGGGGAAGGATTTCCTCTACCCCCCCTTCGTATAGGTCCCCCAAGAGCCTACAGCCTCCTTACTGCCAGGATTCAAAACCTGGTTTAACCCCCGACCCCGGCATGAATTGAGGATTAGCGAAGACCGGCGTGAGTGGTGATGGGAAAGTGGTGATTTTAAATCTCTTTACCGCTTCATCCCACATATGTCCTACCAATGCCTCTATTTTGCTACATTACATGTTTCGAGGTCTATCTTCCCGGGGAAGTCACACCACTTTTTCCAGGTCAATACCCACAACCGCTCTGTCCATCGTCCTCCATTTCTTCCCACTGTCATCTTTCGCCCGATCTCTTAAAACCCTAATCTGTGCAACCCGGTAATAGTTTACCGGGTCGGGTTTCCCCATCCCTCCCCTATGCCTGGGCTGCTGCATCAGTTTGCGAGCTATTCTAGGTTTCTTATTTCCCCAGAGATAGGCCTGTGTGATTTTGCGTAACTTTCTGAAGAACGAGGCCAGCACCTTGGTAGGGAGAGCCATAAATGCATACAATAATTTCGTGAGAATTACCATTTTGATGGCATTAATCCTGCCCATCCAGGTGACAGCTAGTGGCCCCCAACCCTGAAGCCTACCCTTAATCATTTACAGGAGCGGGGGGTAATTTGCCTCAAATAGTTGTTCTAAGGATTTTGTTATGTAAATCCCCAAGTACCTTATCTTTCCAGGGGCCCACGCGAATGCTGAAATTCCCTTCAAATACCTTTGCTTCCCTGGGGACATTTGCAGGCAAAGCACTTCCGACTTGATCTTATTGATTTTTAACCCTGCTCCCTGTCCAAATTCCACCATGGATCTATCTACCACTTCTAGTGACTCCTGGGGGTTTGTTATGGTTAGCAGCATGTCGTCCTTAAATGCGGCCACTATAAAGTGTAAGGGTCCTTCCCCCAAATGGTACCCCTCTGATTGCCTGGGAGGCTCTAATTTTGCAAAGGAGCAGTTCTAGGTAAATGGCGTAAAGCAACGTCGACATGGGACAGCCTTGTTTCGTGCCTCTAGACACTGCCATTTCTTCCCGGGGCTGTTAGATTTCTGTAGTCGATTATACTCCTTTAGTGTCAGCCTCTGTCTGTCCTTTTCTTGAATGTGCGTCTCCTGTAGGGCTGTAATGTCAGGGTTTTCTTTTGCTAAGAACAACTCCAACCTCTTTATCAACAAATTCAGTCTTAATATTTAGGGACATGATTTTTAGCGATCTAATCATTGTCCATAGGTACTGGTGTATCCCCTTGGCTCCCGCCCGCTGTGGGCTGATGCCTCGCCCATGAACTGGCCATCCTCCTCCCCAGCCCCTCCCCCTACCTCACCGGGTTGGCACCACCGGCCTATAGCCCCCCGAACATCTTCCTCGGGTGTAGTGCTCCATTCCATCCCCAGTCGTCCCTCTGGCGGGTCTACCCTGAACCATTTGGTGATCCACGACCCCTCACGCCCCATCCCCCACCAAAAATCACATATGCTAGTTACCCCTCCCCGGGTACACCTAGTGTGGCCCCCTGGGCTTGGGAGATTCCTCAGCTAGGAGACTTGCCCTGGGCTTCCACTTCCTGCGAGGAGGCTTTGACATGAGAATTCGGGCACAATGGGCCCTTTCTTCTCCTTGCTTTCCTTCTTGATTCTTGCATCGTCCACTCCCGTGCCTTCCTTTTTGGGCTTCGATCACTGCGTTATAGGGCGCATCTGCCTTCTCTTTTTGAGGGTGATTTGGGAAAGGTCTTGGTATAGCTGGATAGCGGGTCCTTTGTAGTTCAGATCATCTGATCGCCTTGCAGACCACAAAATCTTCACCTTTTGCATGTATTCACGTAGAGCCACCAACACATCCTTTGGCCTAGCCCCTGGTTAATTTCTCTTGGGCCCCAATCTATCCACTCTGCTCGCAAGGTCCTCTTCCGTGTTTGTAACGTCAGCCAAGGAGGCGAATATTAGTTTGACTGTGTGCTGGAGGTCTGCGTCCCCCACAGTCTCAGGAATTGACTTTATCCTTATATTTGCCCTTCTCAACCTGTTCTCAAGGTCTTCTGTCTTGATTTCTAAATTGTGGGTGGCCCTGGTCAAGTTTTCCATCTAGTCCTGAACCTTGTGGGCGTCGTCAGCCAATTCCTGCAGCGCCACCTCGTTGGTGCCACTCTCGCCTCTAGGCTCTGTATGTCGTTTTTAACCTCCAGAAGCGCCCCCGCCAGGTCCTCCTTCATTTTGTTGAGCTGGGTTTGCATCATGTTTGCCATCCTGTCACATAAAGTTTGAAAACATTCCTCTAGAGGTTTCTTTGTGAGCCCCTTGTCCTCGTGGTCATCTTCCTGCGGGGGGGGGGGCTCCTCTTCAACCCTGTCCCCCTCCTTCCCATTATCTGACTGGGCACCTTCGTCCTTCCTCCATAGCTTCTGGAGAAGCCCTTCCGGGCACTTCCTGTCCCCTTTTGCCGGGGTAGCGAGAGCCTTCCCTCTGTTTTTCGACATAGCAACTCTTAGGAGGGCTCTTATGGCCGCTGTTGTGCTCCCCCGTGGATTGGCCTTTTCTCCTTTCCTGATGAGTCCACACTGCGTAGTCCTTGTGCTGTGTGGCCTAGTCCTTGAGTTTCCTCCTGAGGGGGGATGGGCAATTCTGGGGGGCGTCGGGTTTCTCCTGGATGCCCCCCTGTTTGTGCCCATTCCTACTTGGTAGCAGTCCCGGAGAGTAAGGACTGCCGCCCTTAGTGTTAGGGAGAATTCTCTTCTAAGGCTAATTTCCCTTAGCTATAGAGTCCCCCAGCAGCTTTGCTGGATTTGAAGGGTTTATTTTTTTCGCCGGCTAAGAGTGAGACCCTTTTCCCCACTCTTAGACAGATTGGTAGTGTGTGTTTTAGGCTATTTTTGTGCTTATGGTCTATGGGGTTTTTCTCACCCTCATAGGAACCATCTTTTTAACATGTGGGGTACACAGCACCCTCCGCACCGTACCACAGGGGTGTCATAGTGACCCTCAAACATAGACTCCATACCCTGGGACTGACTACTGTCTCCCAGGGCATGTAAAGTCCCCATTGACTTTACTAGTCAATACTTATGAACTAAACCATTACAACCCATCTTATTATGGAAGTACTGGCAAGGGTTAATAGTTTTTCCCTAGTGTTCATTTTCGAGAGGGTACCGTACAGTCCCTCTCTCCAAAGTTTCTGGCTGGTGGCAGTGGTTACTACCGTAAATATTCGACCGCAAATATTTCCCTATGGGATTTTCCCATTGTTCGAGGTACCACTTTTACTAACAGCCTCTAACATACCGCCGGTTTATTTTAATATTAACTTTAATCCACTGGTTTTTTTTTGCCAGAACTTTAATAATATTTCTTTCTCGTGTCTTTCTCTGAAATCCTAAACCAGGTCGGGGATCTTTTGTTCGTCCTTTTGGCATGCTTCTGCCAGAAGCCCTCCTCTCAGCGCCACTGAGTCTAGGGTAGACAGGATGTGTGGGAGGGGGAATAGGCACCCTGGACAGGGTTGCCTACGCAACCCAAGTTGCATTCTGCCCTGATAGGCTGGGGGGTTCTCCCGCCAGGAGAGCCACCACACTGTGTGAGTGACAGCTAGGCTGTATGAATGGGGGTCTTGCTGCATAAAAGCAGGGTCCTGAGGACTGGAGGACACGATGTTGCCACTGGAACTAGAAACCCGAAGAGGAGAGAAGCTGAAGACATCTGCAACGACTGCACCACCGGTGAAGCCCTGCTGCAGATCCTCACCACTTTTCTCCAACGACTCGAGAAGATCTTCGCCTGCCAGAGTCTTCTTCCCTTGAGCTGGTGGGGCCAACCAGTTCACCAATCGCCTTCCAGGACCTGCGCTGGTCGAATCGCCAGTGCCCTGCACTCGGAGACCGGATAGCCAGGCACCCGTCCACCACCATTGCGATTTAAAGGAGGGTACCTTTTATTCGTTTTGGCACCACCGCGGCTGGTTTCATCCCTGGGCAGTGCAGTAACTCGAACCTTCCTCCACGACGAGAGCCTCTCTTCCTCTGCTGGAGCTCCCAAAATGCAGGAACTGCCAGGAACTACCGCCACCGCAGGAGCCTCTTCCACTTTAAAGGTACATTGTTCCGCCAGGCCTCCCGTTTCGTTGGCGCTAAAGGTGTTTTAAATCCTTTACTTACCTACTGGGTTGGCCGTCCCTATCGTCTAATGTTATCTTTTACCATCTGCAACCGCCTTTTCAAATTCGTTAAACAAAGACTTGACTGCAGCTACTAGAACAGTTTGATCCTGGACACATTGCCTTGTACCATTGACTCTGGCACAGGCCTATTGACTCTGGCTAAATCTGTTACAACTGCCTTCTCTAGAATACTTTTCACCTAGAAATGTGTTGGTGCACCTAACTCTTATAACCACCTTTTTCCTTCCCCTTTTTAATATTGTGAAGTGCCATTTTGCTTGGTTTTCCCATCAGTATTGTGTATGCTAAACTACTGCCTTGCCTAACTTGTTCACAATCTACTTGGGAAGTGTTGCTAGCGTGTTAAAGAGTGTAAACCTATATAACATGTCCTTTCCCTCCCTTTTGAAAAATTGTTAGCGTGCCATTTCTGCTTGGTTTACACTGTGCCGTTTTGCTCAGTTTTCACTCTTGCTCAAACTTGTCTACAATTTAAAGAGGGAGTTGTGTATACTTTTCTTGACTGTTTTAACTTGCTTTTAATAGTGATGTGTGTGTGAACATCAGAGTGTGTAAAATAAAAGTATATATTCTTTTTGATACAAAACTTTGGTCAGTGTTTACTTGTTCCATAGTATTATAGTCCTATTGTGTAAACCCTGAATACTGCTCATCTCCCTCTTGGGAAAAGTCTGACTGCTCAGCCACAGCTACCAACTAAATCTGTGTGGTACAGACTGATACCAAAGGGGATTTATTGCAGATACCTGTAGTCCTATTCTCCTGTAGTGCTCCCTAAGGGAACTGCATAGGATTCTGCCTAACACTTAGGGCCTCATTACACGGAAGGCGGTAATGGTTAACGGCCACCGTTAATGGTAACGGTGACCGTTAACCATTACCGCCTTACTACGAGGTCCCTTAGCGGGTAGGTGCTTTAACGCCTGCTTTTTGCAGGCGTTAAAAACCAACCCGCTAAGGGACCTCGGAGCTAATTACGGCACCGCAAAATTGCGGTGCCGTAATTAGCGCCTTTCCCATTCCCATAGAGCCCTATGGGGCAGAAATGGGAATGGGGAAGGGCAATGGCGGAAGGGGGATTTACCGCCCCACCAACCTTGGAATGGGGCGGTAAATCCCCTTTCCGCCAAGGCGGTGCCGGTAATTTACCGGCATGGTCCAGGGTGCTAATAGCACCCTGGATCACCGCCTTCCGTGTAATGAGGCCCTTAGCCTTTTTGCTGGTGCAGGACGGGCAGCTCATCCCGGGCCCCGGAGTTCACTGTGTCCCGTTGTCAGCTATCTCTCCTGCTGATCTTGTGCGCTCCCCACAGGCCATCCATCCCGTGCTGGGTGTCAGCTCCTTGTGGGCCGGCGGTTTAGTCCCTTAGATCCTCGCACTGCGGGGAGCACCCAGGGGCAGTTGGTCTCCTGAGAGTGGATCTCCTGTGCGGGCTATGTCCCAGGGCTCAGCTTTGTGTCCCAAATTGCGGCTCACACCCTGGGCATTTTGGAAGCAGGGTCTATGCAGGTGTGGGGGTAGGTCTTCCCCTGCCCCCGGCCGTGTTAGGTGCTCGGTGAGAGGCCGGAGCTGGGCCACCCCTGACCCCTTATCTCTGTATCACTTTTCCACTGGGGGTGTACTTTGTGCTCACTGTTCAAGTCAGTGGGTGTGGTGCGTACTGAGGCTCCTCGTTACCGGTCCGGCCGCCAGTATGTGCCTGTTGGCCCTGGCTCCTTCTACTCGGCTCCCCAGGCCTTGGGATCCTCCCACGCCGCAACTGGTCGTGTCACTCTTCTGCACCTCTGGGGTGCTCTTCTCCGGAGGAAGCTGACCTTTGCCTGTCTCGGTGCATCAGCGCAGAGGCAGCAGGTATCCCTCCAGTGCTCGCGGGGCGGACCTCACTGGCTCCTCTTCCCGTGCCGGCCAGCAGGCATCTGTGCTCTGGTGTCAGGCTCTGGCTCCCTTTGGAACCTTCAGCAAGGAGTGATGCCCCCCTCCGCAGATGCTCCGGGGCTGGCCCCCTCTCCGGAGCGGGCAGGTCTCGGAGTTCAGGCAAGCCGGATCGCGCCTACTCCTGGTGGGCCATCCTGGTCCTGCTCCTCCTCGGCACAGCTACCTTTGGGCTGCCCACCCACCCCTGGCTCCTCTACGATCAGTCCTAGGGCGGGCAAGGTATTCCAGAGCCCAATGTACTTCTTCAGGAGGGGGCTCCCAGGTCAGGGATCACAATGACACCCTCCTCGGCACCAGCGACCCACCACCCAGGGGAGCGCTCCAGCACTATCAGGCCTTCCCACGCCGCCAAACTCCCTGATGCTGCAGTCGGGGTCTCTCCCTCTAAGGTGCCGAACGTGCGCGTCACTGACACCTCAGCTCCTTTTTTTGCTTCTTTTCTTCCTTTTGGTGGTGGGGGAGAAGGGAGCACTCTTAGCACAGTGTCATCCCTACGGCCGCCATCTTGGATCCAGGCGGTCTCCATTTTGTCCCGTTAATGAGGCCAGACAAGGTCAGGCCTCTCTTTACAATCATTCCCACATGTAAACTGTTAAACCTCCCAGTTAGTGTAAAAGGCAGTGCACACAGGCACACTCTGAGTGAGCTGGGGAGGCTGAGAGGATCGTGCTGTCCAGAGGAGCCAAGGAGAAGCTGAAGAAACCCTGGGAAGGAACCTGTGAGTGCAGGAGAGGCTGTAGTGTGGCAAGAGAACTGAGCTTCCAGGCAGCCAGAACAGGGGCAGCTGGAACGATATGACAGGACGCAAGCCAACGCTCATCCCCTGGGTGAAACATTGAAACCCAGGCATTTGAGGGGCCGATGGGATGACTCTGACACCAGAAAAGCCCCATTTGAAACCCCACAACTCACAGAACCTGCAGAATGCCATTTTGGGGAGCTGGACGAAGTGAGAGCGTAATAGAGACTGATGCATAATGGACTTTGAAGTATAGAGATTTTTTTTTATTGAACTTTTGTACAAAGGAGAGGTCGGAGCACGACTGAGGGAGACCAGTGTGAGAAGCTGAAGCAGGAGTCTGATCCCGACTGAGGGAGATGCATGAGAATTGGAGCAGGGGGAACAGGAGAAGGAGCAGACCTTCTGGGGCAAAGGCTGAACCCACTGGAGCAGAACGACCGATTGAGGGACCACAGCGAAGGGCTGGGAAACCCTGAAGTTCCCAGCAGGAGGTTGTTGCCTCCGGATAAACCTGTGAGTGAGCCAAATCGCAGACAAGAAGACTGCATTGTGCTTCAAGGATGCAAGCGACCCTCCCGGGTGAACGACAGAGTTGGGGAGGCGAGGCGAAGCCTGTGGTATTAACCTTGACTCCTGAATTGAAGCCGCAAAGTGAATAAACTCTGAAATGCACAATGGTCAAGATTAACCAAGTCAAAAGGGGAAGTGAAAGGGTGAATGCTTGAAGAGAAAGATTTCTTTAAATGTTTTGCTTGTGGTACAGAACTACCAAGACCAAGGGACACTGGGGCAAATAACACAAAGGGAGAGTGGACGTGAAGGTCGCAGGGGTCCTGCAGAGGTCAATAGTAATAGCCTCGCACATTCAAAAGTCTTCGACATCGGTGAAAGGTCCGAGTCCGACTGAGGGAGATCTGGAATGTGAAATGAGGTAGGGAAAGAGTACCCCTAACGAATGTGAATAAAGCTTGGGGAAGGGAACCCCTGCAAGTCTGTGATTGAGAGGTCCGAGCCTGACAGAGGGAGAACTATGTGAACTTTTTATTGAACAATGAAAGAACTTTGGTGAACTGAAAACCAGTGACTTTAACTTGGAAGGCCAAGCGGGCCTGCCCTTGACCCACTTTTTGAACTGCTTCTTGAGAACCTGAGCCAGAGTGTGTTCCAAAGCCCGAGTGTGCCACCTTGTCCCGTGCTGAAAACGTGGGGAAGGGAAACTCACTGTTTAGTCATCCTGATAAATTACTTTTTAACACTATTTTTCTTGGCATACACCATTTGGCATATACCATTTTCCCGCACATATTTGTTATAGCTTAAGGGCAGGCAATAGGTTTTGTTAGTGTAGGCCATTTTGATTTGACAGATGCTACTAGGACTGGGCTATTTATTATTAGACGGTCGAGCTTGTCAGACATCCTTAGATATAGGGCTCGATAGGCATTCTTCCAACCCTCATATTGTTCAATAAAAACCCTTGAACTGTGCATCACTTGTGTCTGTCTTCACTAATGATAACATGTCTTCCTTACAGTGCCCCACCTTTCATCTTCACAGGGATTGCTAATACGTGGCAGGTGTAGATTGTTAGATTTTAATGCGCGACTATGCCGACTATTACAGGGACATGGCCAATGCAAGTCTGGGGAGGTAATCCTTCAAACCTCATTCGTCAACTTCTTTGGTGCAGTACTGGTGTCAGGTTAAAGTGGGGAGGACTACTGGGAGTTGTAGCTTCCCATAAAATAAGGAGGGATAGGGGTTAGATGGGTTGTGGAAAAAGGGGGATACCATTTCTCGCCATTGGGTGTTTCTCGCCCACTCATGGAGGACCCCTTACCCAGGTAATCCTCCCTCGCTTATCCAGCCCCAGGATCCAATCCAAAAGCGATGGCCTTTCCCTGGCCACTTGAGTACGGGATCCCCAGGGACTAGGGTATGAAACATCCTCTGGGTTTTCACAGCGTATAAGAGTGGAAAGTCCCAGTCCACTACAAAATGTGTAACCTAGAGCTCCTCTCCGAGGAAATTCCCTGGAACAGAACAGGTTGCACTTCCTGTTGACACTGGACGCAAAGAGATCCACTAAAGGGGTTCACAAAAGGGTGAAAATCTCTTGAAGGACTTCCTGAGCTAGCTCCCACTAGTGAAAGACTGTGCTCTGCCTGCTTAGAGTGTCCACTGTCGTGTTCTCCTCTCTGGCCAGGTGAACAGCCGTGAGAAAGATTCCTCCTTTGTGAGATCTCAGAAATTTAAGTCGGACACAAAGTTGTCATGTTTTTGGTTAAAGACTTATTAACTAAACACTTTGGGAAAATACCTCTCGACCCTGATCTAAGAGACATTTCCCTACTTTTAACCCTAAAACTAAGGATCAGTCTTTGTCAGCATGTCAGAAATCAAAATCCGTCCTTGTGTCCAAATGTTCTATCCTGACCCTCACACTACAAACAAAACAATAAAGTGAGAAGGGAAAATGTCTTTAACATGGTATTTGCAAAATGTGTTAATAAAGAAAGAAATATATGAAATCTCCAACATAAAGGTTCTCCAAGGTAACAGAACCTTGTTTCCAGGGGGTGGTTCCCTTCCCCTGGATTCTTCAAATGGGATAGCAATGTCTCTTGTTCTCACATTTCTTTGTGTCTCTCGTTGGCCCACAACAAACCTGTTGGGTAAAAGGTTTTTGAGCCTTGTAAGTCTTTCTCTAACACAAGGTCCTTCTTGGTTTAACAAACACTACCCTTTCTTCACCCTTCTTGTAGATTTGCAATTTGCCTGTTATACTCCCCTGCCAGGTATTCTCTTGTACTTTCAACTGCCTGGTGTAATTACCTGCCAGGACTTCCTAAGCACTTCAAATTGCCTGGTATACTTTCCTTACCAGGACTTCTCATATGCTTCCAACTGCCTCGTATACTTCCTTGCCATACAGAGTCTTTCTTTATATTCACGGTTGTGTGTCTTTTCCTTGATTCAGTAATTCTGCTGAACATCTTCACTTTTCCCCATATCAGCATGTCATGCCCTCATATATTGGTTGGGGTTGCATATGTATTGTGGCTTCTTGACTTATAAATAATCTTCTCATTGTTTCTGTTTCAGTGGCATTACAAAGTCCAAATTGGGTTTGGCGCGGTGGCCTAAACACCCCAGGGTCTCCACTTCATTTGGACTGACTCACCGGCTCTGCCTGGCGTCTTCGGTCCCCTTTGTGCTTACGTGGCACAGATCTGCCGCTCGCCTTCCACTATAAAGTGCCTTGACGTCACTCTGCCTTCTCCTGCGGCTCTGCTCCTGCATGCTTGCTCGCTTTCAGGTCTCGGTGAGGGTAAAGCTGCTTCCTCCAGCTGCTGAACGCCCAGTAATCGTCTTGTGGTTCCTGGCATTTCTGCGGCCCTGGTTGCTCTCGCAATGATTCCTTCCCTCTTTGCTGGTGAGCCCTTGGCTCTGCCACACCGACTCGTGTCTCCAGCCTCCGTCCGCATTCAAGGGAAATGTGACGTCTTGTCCTGAGCTCCTTCTCGTGGTTTGGTTTCCATTTTTAAATGTCCCGTGTGGCGCTAGAGAGCTCGTACAAGTATGGGGGACTCCTCTGATAAACTGCAACCCAGAGGTGGCCTGGTGAAATCTGCTGGTGCCCGCAGGGGTCTGAAAGCTCACTGTCCTGCATGGTATGAAATTGCATGGGGACCGGTTGGATGAGGTGGACCGCTTGGATGAGGTGGAGCACAGAGTGTCTGGGCATGAGGATCACTCAGTGATGCTCACAGCCAGGGTGTCGGCTGGCTGAGCCGACACATGACTAGATGGGCACTACCGCCTCGAGTGCAGCATTGCTCATGGTTGGTTTGTTGGGGAAGCAGGTTGGGGGCTCTTCGGGCAGGTTGGGGGCTGCCCTTGAGGGTGGGGGAGGCGGCGAAAGGTTTGGGGTTTTGTTTTTGGGGGGCGGTGTGTTTGTGCATTTGTTGGAGTCCAAGGTCTTAAATGGTGGCTTGCTGGCTTACCGCTCTGCAAGTTTGAGGCAATGTCTGGTTGGGTGGGGGAGGCACGAAACATGGGTGGCACTGGCAAAAAAGAATGGCTCTTAGGCTAGCAACTTGGAGCATCCCAGGGAGGGGACCAGCCCTCCAAGGTTAGGAGGGTGACTCAGTATCTGCGCAGGCACCGGGTGGAGGTGGCCTTCATCCAGGAGACTACTCTCAATTTGTCCTTGGAATCTCGTTGGGGCTCTCATTGGGGCTGCCATAGGTACTTCTCCTCATTCTTTTGCAACGTGAGGAGAGTGGATATCTTGATCGATAAGAGTCCCAAGTTCAGGCTGATCCCTGTGGCCAAGGATGATAAAGGGAGGGCCTGGTTGGTTCATGGAATCTTGGATGGGGTGGAGGTTGCGCTGGCTAATTCGTATGGGCTGAATGTGGATAGATCCAATTCCATTGACTGGGTGATGGTCCAGGTGCCACTATAGGGACTTGAACACGTATTGGATCCGACCCTAGATAGGTCTGGGGTTGGTCAGGGTCCTCCGTCCAAAGCGAGCAAACAGGTAAAAGAGATCTTTGTGACATATAACCTGGTGGACATTTAGCAGAGGCAACACAGGGATGCTTGGGATTACACCTTCCACTCCTGGGTTCACAGGTCTAGCTCTTGGCTCGACTACTTCCTGGTGTCTCGCAGGGGGGAGGGTGGGATGGTCGCCTAGGGTAATTGTCAGATTTTCCCCCAAACACTTTCGGACCATTCGCCCGTTGTCCTAGATTGTCAGGTTGCTGGGGGGTTCGGGGTGGCCTGTACCTGGCGCTTTAAGCATGCCGCACTCAGTGATGTGGTTTTTTGTCAGGAACTGCAGGATGAAATTGTTACTTAATTCACGCATAACAATACTGTTTCAGTATATTAGGGGGGTCTGCATGGCCAAGGAAAATGGAATCCTCCAGTTGATTAGGGGCGAGTTGGAGGCCGGGGAGAAGCGCCTGAAGTGCTTGGAAGCAGAGTATACGTCCATGGCAGACCCCAAGGTTTTGGCTGAACTGTGGCAAGAACTGGATGGATTAAGGGCACACGCTAATTGGGAGATTAAGTTCCTAAATTCCTTAGTTGGGCCACAATGTAGTAGGGCAATTGTTGACTAGAGAGCAGGTACCTGCACCCCTACATTCTCCAGAAAAAACGGAATTACAAAATCAGAAGGGACGCATTTGAAACTGCACTTTAAATTCCCCCGGAAATGTAGGTAGCACAAAGAATAGTTAGTTTCAAGCTAATGCTTCATCTGTCCCAAGTAAGGACAGATGAGGCATTAGCTTGCACAATTAGTGTGCTTCTAAATAGAATGGACTAGGTGACAGGTAGGCGTGTACCAAGATAGGGTCTCACTACAAATGTAGGGCAGCATGGCTAATAGGTAGCGATGAGGTTTCAGCGTACCCATATGTAGAAATGTTATGTGCCAGGCATGCACTCGGACTCGGTAGATAGCGAATAAATGCAGAACAAATGTGTTCTGCAGAAGAACAGAAACGTGACAAGCAGTTGCCATTTTTTGCACTAGTAGATAATTCAGCTTTAAGAAACGCTCCAACAAATACAGTTAATTCAGGGAAAATGCTGTAGTCAGCTAGATGGAAACTGCCTCCAAGGAATCTGAAGGCCCAAAGACTTCATAGGGAGGGTTGCATGGCGTAACAAGATATTATTGTGCGTTACAAGGACACAGCAGACGGTTTCAAGTTTATGGGACAAACTGGGCGTCCCAGGACGTCAGGAGGAGTTGGCAGATTAATGGTTCTGCAATCGACTAGATGTGACAGAAGGATGCAAGATGCAATTAAAGAAAAAACAACTAATTGCTGCGATGAAATCTTAGCAGGGTAAAAGCAGGATGACTCCCGAAATTATTATTCATAAAAGTGTCAAGAGCAGGATGGCGATCACCGTTGCGAGAAACATATCCTTGAGCCTGATGACTCATGGCAGAGGAGATAACATGGGCTATTCGATTTAATTAAAATACGGCAATATACTTGTCTCTCTCTCTCTCTTATGTACATAAACATGTCTTCATGCAGCCAGTTCGTGGATAGTGTGGCCGCATTCTAACCGATGAGCACATGTCTTTTTTTTCCCTCACTGCAGAAATAATTCAGGGGCTACCAACAATCAAATGTGATGGGGAACACACTTTTTAGGGGAAGGTTCATGGGTGGGATCTTAGAGAACGATTGTCCAATCCCTAGTACTGCACTTATAGGGTTCCATATGTACCTTAGTAGAAGGAGCCAATGACCAGGAGCGATAGGTTTTCATAACTCCATGATCAGGATGACATCAGAATGACTCATTTGTATTATATAAACTCAAGTTGTCTGTTCAAACGTTGGAGAATGTTGGAG
Organism: Ambystoma mexicanum; assembly: GCF_040938575.1. Classification (NCBI taxonomy): domain Eukaryota; kingdom Metazoa; phylum Chordata; class Amphibia; order Caudata; family Ambystomatidae; genus Ambystoma; species Ambystoma mexicanum. The sequence continues at coordinate 1,464,619,989 of NC_090931.1, read as the reverse complement.
TGAGAGCGTGGCTTTTGATTTTGCTTTTTGCCCAGTCTATTGCAATAAACTGGTTTACTTGCATTTGGCACACCACAATCACTCTGTGTTCTCTCTCTTTCGACAAATACCAGTTAGAGGGTTATTTGGCTTTTTGACACCCTTTTTTCAACTCTGTTAGGCAGTATGAAGAGGGTCAGAAGACTGGGGCCTTGCTGGCCCAGTTGTTGGTGGCGGATAGGAGGCCTCCGCAGGTAGAGTGCCTCAGAGACCCCCACGGGAGACCTCTGTGTATGTGCTGAGGAGGATATTGCTGCAGAGTTGCATGCATTCTATGGGTTCCTCTATGCCCCCAGCTACTCGCAGGACACGAGTTATCAACACTATCTGGAGGACGAAAAGTTGTATTGGGTGAATTCACCTGTTCAGGGAGGTGCTCAACCGTGAGCTATCTTTGGAAGGGAGCTTATCGGCTATTAAGGACCTCCCTGGTTCCAAGTCCCCCAGCCCAGACGGCCTTTCCGGGGAATTTTATAAGGCATTTTCCTCCATTGTGGCACCTGTACTGTTTCCGGTATATACCGAAACCCTTGACTTGGGGGTTCTTCACCCTTCATTGCAGGAGGCTAATATTGTTCTATTGCATAAGAAAGGGAAGCTGGCTGAGGAATTTGCCTCCTACCAGCCGTTCTCCTTAAGGTGGACAATTAGATTTTTACCAAAGTGTTGGCTAATAGACTTCTTCCTCTGATGCCTGGGCTTGTTTTGGCAGACCAGGCCGGGTTCGTGTGCGGCAGAAATAACAAGTACGACATGCCAAGGTTTTTGTGGCTTCTGTCGGCTCTAGACCCGGTGGTGCAGGCTGTCGATCTGCTTCTGGACGGGAAAAGGAATTCAACTATGTCGAAATGGCATTACCTATTTGCGGTTCTGAAGAAACTTGGTCTTGGAGCCTGCTTTTTCTCCTTGATGTCCCTTTTATGTGGGGGTGCGGCGGAGGCCTGAAATTTTCAACATGGGGCGTGGTACGTGTCAAGGCTGCCTGCTGTCCTTACTCCAGTTTGCTTTAGCAATAAAGCCATTGGCAGCTGTCCTGAGGGAGAGGCACATTCAGCAGGGGCTACAGTTGTGTCCTCATAGCTCAATCATTTCTTTATATGGGGGCGATGTGGACCTCTACCATAGCGACCCAGTAGATATCTTGTCTCCTGTGATGCATGAGGTGGTCAAGTGCGGGCAGTTCTCCGGATTGAGGATGAATCAGTCAGTGGTTTTTTCCCTTACAGATGGGACAGTGGTATTCGAAGACGACTTTGGCGCCAAGTTGGAGTCTAGTGGGGCTCGTTACGTGGGGGTGGTGATATCTCGGAATTGGGATAAACTGTTTCAGGAATATTATGGTCAGACTGTGGGCTCTCTTCGGGACATGGTGGCAAGTTGGTGGCCATCCCCCTTTACTTTGTGGGGCTGAATCTCTATTGATAAAATGATCATTTGTCCTAAATTCCTCTACCAGTTTCTTACATTCCCACTGTTTCTCTCTTCTAGCTTTTTCATCTGGCTTCAGGGGTTATCCTAGATCTAATGTGGGCCGGGTGGCCGGCCAGGGTAGCCTATGCCACGCTGACGCAGCACTGTGAGGGGGGGCGGGGTTTGGCTCGGCCGGACCTGGAACGCTATTACTGGACAGCAAGGGCACACTAACTGGCCCATTGGTATGGCGGGCAGTTTATCCGGCCTCACGTTGAGGTGGAAAGGTTGCTACCCCCCAACCTCTTGCGCTCTGGGGTCCTCGGGGGTAACGTCTAGATCGCTGAATAGAGTGGGTGTCACTTGTGCGATACGGAGGAAGGTGGTGGGCAAGCTAGGCATTGATGCCTTTTATACGCCTCTACTTCCCGCTAGGTATGTTGCAGGGTTGGCTATCACGGGAGAGAGGGCTTACCTAAAGTGGGTGCAAAAGCTGGGTATCATCTCCCTGGGGGACTTTTTTTGTCAAGGAGACGTTTCACTGCAACAGGTAAAAGACAGGGGGTTGCACTTCACTGGATATTTTCCTATATTTTCGGGTGCAGAACGCCTTCGAGGCTAGGTTTCCCTTATTTCCCTGGCAGCCCCCCACGTGGACTCTATTGGATGGGTTGATTAGGTCACAGGGGGAGGGTTGCCTGGTTTCTCAATTGTACAGTAGTTTCATAGCAGATATCCCGTGGGATGGGGGCATGCCGAGGCACCTCTAGGAGAGGGAGCTGGGCAGGGCTATCGCAGATGAAGACTGGCAGTATGCACTGCGTCAAACCCAAAAAGTGCCTATGAACGCGAAGCTCAAGCTGATCCATTTTTACTTTCTACAACAGGTGTACCATACTCCGGCCAGGCTTCACAGCCATTTCCCGTCCACTCCAGAGTCATGTTGTAGTCTGGCCCTAGCCCGGCAGGGTTCCTTCATCTGGCTTGGGAGTGGTTGAAGATTTCCCAGTATTGGAAGGATGTACTGGCCAAGATTTCATTGATTATTGGCGAACAGCTAGATCCCAATCCTGTGGTGGTGCTTCTGGGGTGCATAAAGAATATCCCTAGTGGGGTTAGACACAACTAGCCTGCTGTTGGTGGTGGCTCGTATGAGGATCGCTATGTCCTGGTGGAAAGGCCACCCACCCAACCCAACATGCAATGGTGGTTGCAGGATGTTGCGTACTGCCACAATATGGAGACAGCATTAATTTGGACCATACCATTGCATGCTGTCCACCAGAGGCGCGGGCGCCTTATGTACAGTATTTACTTATGGCGGCAGAGTAATTTTGTTGCATCGATCTGTGGGTTGTGTGAAAAACCCAAAGGGTATTTCAATGCCCCCTTCTGGGGAACTCCTAATTCAGGGGATTAGAGGGAGATTGCGTCGGGTAGAGAGGCCGCATTCCCCCTTCCCTATTTTCCATCTAGGCTCTCTTCCTCAGTCAGGAGATAATCACATACACATTCTGTCTCCCCGACCCCAAATACTGAAAACAAAAGAAAACAAAGGAAGAGGAATGAAGATTTCCCATAGGAATAGCAAGATCATGGTTTCCTATGGGAATCCACTATATTGTCACACTAATGAGGCCAGGCAGGGCTGGGAATTGCTCACAAACAACTACAATTAACACTCCCAGTCAGTATAAAAGGAGGAACATACAGGCACACACCGAGCAAGGGTGGGTACCAGAGAGAACGTTTCTTCCACGACTGAGGCGAACCAGGCAACACAAAGGAAGAGGCCAAGGGGGCCGTTTGAGAAAGCAGAAACTCGTGTTGGGGAAAAGCTGGACCCCCACCAGGGCTGTGGGGGGCCAGCAGCCATATCCTCACCAGCTATGGGAGACCCCAACACCTCCCATATGGCCCACAGAAATGCAACAGAGACCCCAGCAGGCAGCCACATGTTCCAAACTGCGTTTATTTCTGGGCAGCAAAAAAAGAAAAAAACACGCAGAGCATCGTGCACATCGAGAGTTCAGGCGGCGTCTCCCCCGGGGCTGGCTTGCAAGCCAGCTTTGTAATCACACTGCAGGCTGACCTCACAGAATTGGATCAGCTCCCAGAAACCTATCTCCTCCTGCTATTGGCTGCTAAGTGATAGGTTACCTATGTAGCCCTTATAGAGAGCCTGACAATTGGATGTTAGCCTTTTGCGTCAGTGGGTTGGTTTAGCTGTGCCAGCCCCCCATTACCTAATTCTAACTTGTTGCATTATGACTTTGTTCCCATAACTTTTTAGCTGAAGCAAGCAGTTCGCACCTGAGCTCTGAGCGCTGATTGGCTGGGCTGAGCCATTCTTGTTACAATTATGTTTCAAATGTTGTGCGAGTCTTTGCGAAAATGTCTTTCTTTCCCAGAAAGAAAAGAAAAAAAACACACTGGGTTGCCGTGGTTTATTCGCATTTGTGGAGAATTAAAAATGTTTGTCTGCAGAAAGCAATCTTATCTTGAATGCGCGACCTTGGCTGCTCGTGGGTTTTGCGAGGAGCATTGCTGAAGGCTTCTGCAGTCAGTGTTCAGTGAGAGAAATGAACTTGGCTGTAATTTTCCTGAAACATGGCTTTACACTGTGCAATTAGACCATGTTAATTCATATAGGCATTTGCAAGCCTTTAAACAGGGATTTTTGTGTTTGTAGATTCTGATATTGCAGCATTGATTCTAATGTAGCATGGAAGTTGCACTGTTGGTGAAGTGGGTGTGTTTCAGCATATTTGTCACCCATGGGTGCGCTGGAGCCTGGTTCAAATGATAAGTGCGCTCCTTGTTCTTCCTGCTGTTCTTCTGTATATGCGCCTGGGGTGAGGGGGCATGGGTTTGATCTCGATTTTCCCTCTTCAGTCGCCCCTCTGGTCGACTTTGTCGACCACACCACCAAGCAACATTCACCTCCTTCCGGTCTGCATATCTTTGTCAATCCCTTGAAGTGTCCATAATTTTTTGCATTGTTGTTGATGAACAGTACATATAGGAGTGTTCTCCTTCTGTGTTCCACCACACTCACTTCCCTTCGTACTTCCTCTGATCACAGGGAGTGGCCACCTTTATTACTGCTGGAACCATGTTGCACACCGCTATCTTAGTCCGGCTCTTCCTTTCACCATGTCTCTTATTTGCATTCCGATGTCTTCTTCTGTTGTTCTCTTACATCTTGAAATGTATCTCTATCTTGCACAATGATGCTGTGCTCGGTACTAGTCCTTCCGTTATCACCTTCAATCAACCAGGCAGTCATGATGTCATCCATTACCATGTAAGCACTAGCTATTTCTTTGCTTTCTCTTTTCAGATGCATTTTTTGCTGATCATTCTTTAGTATGCTGGTACTTCACCCAATCATTCTTCTGTCTCGCTCGAGAAGTAATTCCCCCCTCTTTTTACTCCTCTGTCTGTTTCTCTTCTTCCATTGTTTTCCATCTTGGTGAATGTGTCATTCTTCACATCTTCCTTGGTCATCACCAACAAGGGCATGCTGATGCGCACCAATGAACAGTCTCCTCCCCAATTCAGTGGTAGTTTCTCTTGATCTTTAGATGCATGTGCTCAATAGTAGTCCATAAGCAGTGATGTTCCTGCTCTCATCTCGCAACTTCTCTCAACCTTCTTGCATCCAGCATGATTGTCCACTTCTTGTCACTGTTGTGCTGGTAACATAACGCTGGTACCTTAACAGTATACGTCCTTCTTCATTCTCCACCCAAGTGACCATCTTCGCTCTTTTGTCTCACTCCGTTAGGCACTTATCATATTTTTCTCTCTATTATTTTATTTTTTCTTCTCTCTTTTTGTTTTTCTTTCTTCTTTTATTATTTATTTATTTATTTTGTTTTTTTTTTCTCTTGCAGCTTGCTCACTTGTGCATTTGCTCGTTGTTTCTTCTCTCTCCGGTCACTTTCCACATACAGTTGTTCTCCAATTAGCTGCTTTATGTAATCATCTTCCATAGGGGATTACCCCCCCTTTTTTTTTATCAATCTCAATGTTGCTGTCTTCCCTTGCAATCTTCTTCACATCTTGGGATACACGGGCGTCGTGCTCTGCTGTAGTAATTTCTGTTGTAATCAATTCTCTCACGGCATATGTTAAAGAGCAGTCAAGACAGCTCTCTCCAGTGGTGTCCCTACCAATTTTGTACATGTGTGCATGTTGTTGGTCACTTCTGCTATGTGTGTTATGTGTATGTTTTACTCCCTTTGTGTCTACCCTTACCTCTCCTTACTTTAGCAGCAGCTTTTCCTCACCCACTGACGCCGTAACTCTTCCTGCTTAGGTTAGGGAATGTTAGCAGGGGATACAGCGGTAATGCTCACTATTACATATAATTTTCAAATACCACCCCCATTATTTCGTTCATCATTAATAGTCCCATCGTGAAGGTAAAAGTCCTTATTTGCGTGCCCATAACCACTTACGCTGCTGGGTCCTTGCAGCTGATGAGATGATAAAGTTGCCCGCCTGAAAATCGCAAGAAAGGCGTTAATACGTTAGTACTTGTTAGTAACCTCAAGCTCCGCGAACTAAACAAGCACTAAGGGCAAAAATCAAACCTCCCCCAGGACATTCCGTGTTTTCAAAATTTCTCAATATGGGTAGGGAAAATCTTGGGCTGTTTATTCAATGGAAGCAAGGAAATATACTTCAGGGAAACATGCTCTAAGGGGTCTGAGGTTCCTGATAGGGTGGGCAATTGAGTGGGGAATGCTTCACGATCCTTTAATTAGTAGCCCTCAGTGTTACTAATGGAAGATAACATTAAGGAAATTTCCTACACATTTGTAACAGCATACATACGCAACAACCTGCATGTGCGGGGAAAAGAGAAGGAACATAACAGTGTTACAGCTGTAGGTGCACAAAATGTAATATGAAACTCAATTAAACTTTGGACATGCATGTGTCGGTCCCTATTCTAGTTGCTAGTGTGCGTTGGACCATAGGATGGCCATGTTTCCCTAACTTGGGAGTGTTCGTGCTATTTTGCAGTTCATGAAAATCTCTTGCGTTGGCCCTGTTGATCGTTGCTCCCTCGTTGCCAGGGTGGCCACCGCTTTGTAGGGCTTGACGCCTCACACATCTAACAAAGTCTGTCAGGAGGGGAAAATGTCCCACTGTAGTCCGTAGCCATTGGGTGTTAGTTGTCCGTTGTCTTCAGGCCTGCCCTGGGTCCTTTATGTCTGGCGAGAAATGAAATGGAAGCGCTTGAGACCTGAGCATTTACAAATTCTTCAATTTCTTGACCTAACCTCTCTGCACTACTCTTGCACTATTCAGTGTCCTAGTGGGAGGAGCCAATGGTACATTTATGCACCATCCTGTCACCACCTGGTGGCGTTCAATGACGGTCTGACCGTAACTTGTTGCGCTATTCGAAATGTACCCAGAAAATGGGTAGGCACTTAATTTATGTGAAGATACTCATTACACACTTGGATCATATATACGCAATTTAGGTGCTAGTGTACAAATGGGCCTTTGGATCTTTATATTTACTGTGCTTTTGTTGTAAGCTATTTATAGTGCGTGCCTTTGTCCCGTGGGGCATCAGGCACTGACAAGCTAAACAGGGAAACATCAGGGTGGTAAATTTGTCATATAGGGTGGCTGTGTTTCTAAATTAAGTGGACCATGTTACTTAGTTAAGATAATCGCAGGGTTTTTAAATCTTTTTTCTATGGCTCCTCTCTCAACTTCTCAGGGCGTGTGTCACAGTGAACTGCAGGCACTTTAAGCTGGTACTAATGAAATTCGCTACCAATTATTCGCTACCTGTCCCTCCCCCCTCTTTGTATTTATTTATTTATTTATTTGTTTGTTTGTTTATTTATTTATTTCCTCTTTTCTTTCAAACCCAACCCTCACAATTTACTCCCATTCTCTCTATCCCACCCCATGTCCACTTTTTAAACCCTACCTACTCTGTTAATTACTCATTTAGACTAGTATTTTATTACTCCACTACTGTAATTACTGTTACATTTAAACAATATATTTCTCCCCCCATTATCTGCTCTCAAATTGTAATACAACCATTATTCTCCAGTTCGTGCATCAATGACCTCTTTCCCTATGTGTGTTGGCTAATGCATTTGTGACAGTGCTGTGTTCAAAAGCGCTAGTGGCATTCCTACTTGCACTGTGTTATTTTGTCGCCAAACGGTGTCTGTTGGGAACATGGATCATCCACCCTTTACCTCTATTTCTCTCCTCCCGTAGTGAACCGTCAATGAAATGTAGGCCTCCCCCCTCAAGTGCACCTTCTTCCACCTTGTGTGTCTCATTTAATTGTTCTGTGTTATTTGTGTATTCATGAGCCCAGTCTCCTCGCTGCAAGATGTGTGCTCAAAATGTAGCTAAATGTACTCTCTTGTGATGCGCTATCATTATGCACCCCCCTCTGTACCGTGCACCCCCATTATGCTTAAACAATCTTCCTTACTTTCAACTTGCATATGCCTGGTGTTTAACAAGTTATGGATTTCTCTGTTAATAAGGTGGTCATATCCACATCGCTCATGATGTCACAAATGTCTCTTCCCTAATGCATGGCCTAGTCGCCCCACTGTCACCCAGAAAAGAAAATGTTTTGATACCTATCACCACCCCTATGCAATTGTCCTCTGCATTATTGAGTGTGCGTGAGTGTGTGTGTCGGCGTGCGTCTCGCCCGCTCTGTCGGGGAGGTGGAGCATGAGTGTATGTGGCAGAGTGAGTCAAATCAAGTTTTGTCTTGGGCTGTCCTATTAGGGGTATAATGTCAATCTATGTCCTTTGAAAGGTTTGTTCCCCATCAGGAAGACCCTTCCCAGTCATGTAACCGGTACCGTTGCTATTGTGTCAGTGTTCTGTATGGGTGCTTACTGCTGTGCAGTGCCCCTGGGTTGTGATTCTTGTCAGTCCTGGGGTAGTGGTGCTGTCATTTGTTGTGTCTGTACATGTAGTGGTGACAGTGTCTGCGTTGGTGCTTGTGGTGTCTGCTGAAATGATCCCGTCCTGCCCCATGTATCCTCCCCACATGGGCGGTGCATATTGTGGTGGTTGTTGACACTGCTATTGTGATGCTTGTGCGTGTGTGTTGAGGCTGTTTTTAACTGCCCCTCCCATTGCATACTTTAATAATTTATTTTGTGCTTACTTGTCCTCATCTGCCTTTCTCTGCCCCAGCCGTTTTATTTATTTATTTATTAACCGTCTTCTCTTGCCACAATCTACAATGCACACAGTCAATGTCTAGCGCGCTATCCTTCCTTCCTCCCTTCCATAACCCCATGCATGCTGCACCACCCCTTACTGATCCTCTATCATGTTTGGCTGTGCTGTCTCGTTCAGTCCTTTTCTCCTCCTCCAATCCCTTTCTTCCCTTTCCAGTTCCCCCTCTCTGTTGCTATTGTTACTCCTTGCACCTCCCCCGTTATCTTCCCTTTAAATTTAATTCCTCTGTACCTGTGCCTTCAAATCTGCTTCCATGCACTGCAGCCCTCCCTTGCTCGCTCCTGTGCTGCTAGTGGGTTGTTCTGCACCTTCCTGTTTGTTCTCTTTAGTGTATTGTGATTGTGTGTGTGTGTGGTGTTTAAATGTCCTTCTGCTGTTTTCAGTTCTCTCATGCAATTCATTCCTTGCTTACCATCTGTGTCATCAAATATTACACTCCCGGAGGTTCAGAAGGGTGAGTCCCCTCTTCCCTCTGCTCGTGCTGGTTCAGCATCAGCTGACCCCTCGCATCTTCCCTTTCCTTCGTGCACACAGTTCAACTGTAGCTTTTAAAGCTATTCCCGTGTAAGTGCTATGTATGTGTGTCCTTAGCGATTGCTGCACGCTTCTGGAGAAGCCGCCTATGAGCAGCCATGGTCTTTTTTAATTTACCTTCAGTACTTTTGAATCTTTGCACACTATGTTTTACTGACTTATTTCGGCATGGAAGCTGTGTGCTACACAACAGGTGAAGGGGAGTCATTTCTGTATTGTGTGATACATTTTACCTCTATTCAATTTGAAAATTTCGATAGTCCGCTGTTCAGGGAGCAAAAGTTAGAAGATAATTGAACATTTTTCAACTTCTGTGAGCCTTCTTGGCTCCGCACCTTAGCCAGTGCACTCCACGTGCAGCCCATCTTCACCAAACCATTGCCTTCTCCGGCACACCCCCACAATCTTGCGCATGTGTCTTCCACACACCGCCTCTGGGTCACCTATTCTCCAAATCCAAAACCACACCACTATCTCCTCACCATCAAAACTCTGAGTCCTATGCATCAATCTGAAGGTGACGTCACCAAACTAAAAACACAGTGCAAATGAACAGACAAATGTGCATACACAGAACAATAACCCATTTCTCCCAACCCCACAAAAATCCCAAAATAAAACCCCACAATCCCCACAGCTGTCTTCCTGTCTCAACTGGAACAAGGTAAACCACAATAAAAACTCTTATAATTGGACTGCGCACGCTGCGTCGCCTCACGTGTGACACGCCCCTCACCAGGGGAGCTTAACCAGTCAATTATCTTCCGCACTCGGGAACAATCTCGCTACCTCCTGCAGGGAAACATCATCCACTCACTGAACTAAAATGCTCAATTAGCAGGGAACCTCATCTACTCATTGATCTACAACGTCAATTCATAGGAAATCCACACCCCCATACATGAAATCGCCATCCAAACCAACCAGCGCGGCACTGCTTTCTATATGTGGGGAGTCACTACCCCACCCAATATCCTCATAAACACAAGAAGGGACAACTGCCACTGCTCCAGTCCCAACAATTCACGTGCCGATCACCACCAATGCGCCGAATTTTGCGACAATGTACAATCACCCACCACCCAATTTACAATGCCTCCCCCAGTTTCTACCCAAACAAAAGAACTTAACATTTCTGCAACATACTGATCAACAATGCATCATAATACTTTAAACATTTCCCCCCCTCAAAACCCATGTTGCTGGTTGACTTACATTTCCTATGCTGCACTGGCACTTGCTCTGCTGCTGGACACCCCCTCAAGGCTCTTCACCGGACCCCTTCTCCTGCAGGGCTCTCACCTGCCCTCAAGCGGGGTATTTCCAAGTGGCCCCCGAAGCCTTTAGCCGGTTACGCGTTTTCCGGTGGTCTTCAGGTGCAGGCGAGGGTCCCACAGCTTCCTTGAGTCGGCGGCAGGGAGTGCAGTTCAACGCAGGGCTTGCGCAGGCAGTGCTCATTCACCCATGTTACAATGAGCAATGAGCCTCACAGAGGGCACCAACTTGTTGGGGAGAAGCTGGACCCCCACCAGGGCTGTGGGGGGCCAGCAGCCATATCCTCATCAGCTATGGGAGACCCCAACACCTCCCATATGGCCCACAGAAATGCAACAGAGACCCCAGCAGGCAGCCACATGTTCCAAACTGTGTTTATTTCTGGGCAGCAAAAAAAGAAAAAAACACGCAGAGCATCGTGCACATCGAGAGTTCAGGCGCCGTCTCCCCCGGGGCTGGCTTGCAAGCCAGCTTTGTAATTACACTGCAGGCTGACCTCACAGAATTGGATCAGCTCCCAGAAACCTATCTCCTCCTGCTATTGGCTGCTAAGTGATAGGTTACCTATGTAGCCCTTATAGAGAGCCTGACAATTGGATGTTAGCCTTTTGCGTCAGTGGGTTGGTTTAGCTGTGCCAGCCCCCCATTACCTAATTCTAACTTGTTGCATTATGACTTTGTTCCCATAACTTTTTAGCTGAAGCAAGCAGTTCGCACCTGAGCTCTGAGCGCTGATTGGCTGGGCTGAGCCATTCTTGTTACAATTATGTTTCAAATGTTGTGCGAGTCTTTGCGAAAATGTCTTTCTTTCCCAGAAAGAAAAGAAAAAAAACACACTGGGTTGCCGTGGTTTATTCGCATTTGTGGAGAATTAAAAATGTTTGTCTGCAGAAAGCAATCTTATCTTGAATGCGCGACCTTGGCTGCTCGTGGGTTTTGCGAGGAACATTGCTGAAGGCTTCTGCAGCCAGTGTTCAGTGAGAGAAATTAACTTGGCTGTAATTTTCCTGAAACATGGCTTTACACTGTGCAATTAGACCATGTTAATTCATATAGGCATTTGCAAGCCTTTAAACAGGGATTTTTGTGGCTGTAGATTCTGATATTGCAGCATTGATTCTAATGTAGCATGGAAGTTGCACTGTTGGTGAAGTGGGTGTGTTTCAGCATATTTGTCACCCATGGGTGCGCTGGGGCCTGGTTCAAATGATAAGTGCGCTCCTTGTTCTTCCTGCTGTTCTTCTGTATATGCGCCTGGGGTGAGGGGGCGTGGGTTTGATCTCGATTTTCCCTCTTCACTCGAGAGAAGGCCAGCCGGGAGTTCCCTGTGATTGTAAAGCTGTAAGAGTTCAAAGAAGAATGCTGTGCCAAAGAGAAACACGCTGCTGTTGGAAGCCCAAGGTTGCCCAATTCCCCTCCCAGATAACGGCTGAGTTGGGAGGAAAAGGAATGCTGTGCAAGGAGCCTTGAACGCTATATGCAAGGCACAAAACAGAAGCAAGAAAGGCATCCTCCGGTGAGTTAACGAACTGAACATAAATCTGGTTGATGCCAGAACAAGTGAAATTGCAACAGCAAGTGAAACTGTATCATTGAGGAAAGCATTGTGTATGCCGACAAGTGGAAGCCGTGTTTGAAGTCTATACAGTGCATTACAAAGTAACAGAGTGGTCCTGCGATAGGAAGTCGCACAATCAAAAGACTCTGTAAAATCCTTTTGAAGTGTGTATTGAAGGGAAACAAAGTAAGAAAGTAACGCGGTCTTGAATAAAAGCGCATTAAGAATTATATGAGTGCAAAGGAGTGAAAAAAAAGGAACCTACAAACGATAGGAGCGAGACAACTACAAATACCAAGAGACATTGATGAGAGATTGTAAATACTGCGAAAAGAGGAATGTTGATGAACTATAAATTGCAGCCAATAAGAAGAAGTTAAGTAAAAAGCTTGATAAGATATTTCAGGCGATGGCTCGAGCCCCGCTGTGGTGTTAAGGATTTTAAAGAGGCGTCACACTCCAGACCAGGACTCTTGCTACTGCCCAGGGACGCGGCGCACAATAAAATTATTTTATGTTTATTTCACTCAGATTCAATTTTTGAGAAGGCAGCCAACCCGTCTCACACCCCCCACCCCCTTAATGTAGACCCAGTGTCGCAATGGACCATGAACCAGGCCGGTGTGTAATAATGAAATATTTATTTATTTTAATTTTGAATAAAATCAAACACATTCAATATAGGGCAGCAATCACCAGGGTGGGGAGAATTACACAGGAAAATGATAGAATACACTTAGTTTAACCTTCTAATATAAGAGACTCAATGCACAAATGAAAGAAAGCAAGATTACTTTTGGTAGAGCTTTTAAATGGCACCACAGTTAAGCATTCCCCCTGCAACACTGCCTAAAACCCCTGTTAACCAAATTGTGTGTGGGTGCAGAGGTGTAGCAATGAGTCAAGTATACTATGCAAAAATCGGATTGAAAATCTGACCTACCATCCCTGAATAGGAGGCAAAATCAGATTGATCTTCCTTGAAAATTGAGCAACATGGCACTTGGAATTACTGAATGGTTATTTTACATGTGCGGTTGAATGGATAAGGCAAGAATGCATGTGGCTGTATCAAAGAAGCCTGAAAACTTGCAAGCTTTGAAAGAAAGAATCACACGTGGCAAAATTGAAATTGCTTCGTTTCACGGGTTTAAAATAGCAAAACGGCTTGGAAAATGAGCTAAACGGGCAAAATCAGAATGCGGTTTTAAAGCTATGGTACAAAGGCACATAGCAGGTATGATATGAAAGTGAAAGGGTGACTTTTGATGGGTGACAGTACGGGATTCTTTAAAGGAAAGGAAATCAGGTTTTAAAAGGGAAACAATTTCACGGGCAAACTCGGTTTTATTAGCAAAAATGTGCTAATATCTGACCTCCACCTCACTCTTTCTTCCTGCCTCACGGCCATAAAAGATTGGATGTCATCCCACTTTCTTTCCCTCAACACTGACAAGACTGAGGTGCTTTTCTTCCCTCCTAATACTTTCTCCCCTTCTCCCCCTCCCTTCATCTACTTTCCACCTTCCAACCTCCCCATATCTTCCCATGCCCGCAATCTCGGCCTCCACCTCGACTCCTCTCTCTCCTTCTCCAACCACATCTCTCTAACCTCTCGAGCTTGTCGGTACCACCTCTATAACATCCGCAAGATCCGCACCTCTCTCACATTCCATGCTTCCAAACTCCTAATCTCCTCCCTCATGTTCTCCCGCCTCTTCTACTGCTCCTCTTTGGACTCCCTGTCTCTCACCTAACTCCCCTAAAATCCATCTACCACTCCTCTATCCGTACTTTATGCCTCCTCGGCCCTCGAGACTCTATTTCTTCCTCTCTCTCTCAACTTGGCTGTCTTTGTCATGATCTCTGCTTCCAAAAGATCAGGACTTGCCCGACTCCCTTGGAAGCAGACCCATAACCCCGGTTCCGAGTGCCAGCCAGTCCCAATTGGGACCTTTTGGACCCTGTCCTGGCGCCAGTGGCACCAGGCTCATAAAGATGCCCAGTCCCAGCGCTGGAAGCGCCGGGCTCATAATGCTTGGGTGGACTTACCTGCAGCAGACCATGCTGCTTACTTACCTGCCAGTTGAACCCCTGATCCTCTTCTGTTTGGGACTACTTTTCCTGTTGGGTGGGGCAGGAGCCACTCCCTAGGTTCAGAATACTGGAACTCTTCTGGAAAGCAGGAACTCTTTTCTTACCTAGGCGTGGCTGTGGAAGGAGACACCTAAGCACTACAGGAGGCTATTTAAACCACACCCGATGGATGAATCTTGCTTTGTGTTATTCTGCATTCTCTGCAGCAGAACGCTCATCGTGTCTTCTGCTTCTGATCCTGGGCCTAAGGGAACAAAGGCTTACCATCCTGGAATCCAGTCTTCAGCAGCACCTGTAAAGACAAAGAAAGAACAGGTTAGCCCTACGGTCTTCAGTGGCAGCGCATCTCTTACCTGGTCCATCGGCTGTCACCAACGCCTCGCGCTGCATTCCGGCATCTGAAAGACAAAGGCTTACCTACTCTTCGCATGCTCCGGAGGTCTTCGCACTGCATTCCGGCATCTGAAAGACAAAAGCTTACCAGCTCTTCGCACGCTCCGGAGGCCTTCGGCGCTGCATCCCGCATCTGAAAGACAAAAGAAGGTGCGTTTAAAGACATTGGGCAACTTTATTACTCACGTGCCATTACTCCTTCCCACGCCGAATCCAGTGGGTATTCCAGCACCCTTCAGCTTCTCTAAGCTCCGAACTTGTACCTGCAAGATAAAAGGGACAGTTAGTGCGCATCGTGAAGCAGGCTACAAGCGCTTACTTACGTGCTTCCAGGCGCTTCTATTCCTCACGCGGGTTCGATCCTCAACTCTCATCAGCCCGCCATCCGCCATCGCCCGAACCCTGCAAAACAAGAGATATCGTTACAAAAGACTTTTAAGACATTTGAAGTGCCCAGAACTTACCGTTCGTGCAGTTAATGACGGACAGCAGTCCTCTGAGGTCAAGAGGCCTGCACCCTTATCCAGTGAAGAAACTGGTTACGGCACCCTGCCCCGAGGCAGATGGAGAGCTCGGCGTTCACTTACCTAAGGTGAAGGCGTTAACCTTTGGGGTTCTACAGGAGAAGAGAAAGGGAAGAGGAGAGAGGCACCCAATAACCCCAGTTCATTAATCCCATATTTTCTATCTGCAGACATCTTACTCTTCGAGTCAGACATACAGTGCACAGAGGTCCAGCCCAAAGAGCCAACCGTGTGTTACACATCACCTTTGAAGATACGGCATTCACCCAGTCAAGACCGGCGCCTCTGCGGGAATCAGGTGAGCGTTACAGAACACAAAGTCTACCGCAAAACTCCCACCCAGGCGCTATGGAAACCTCGGATACCGACCAGCTAACCCAGTTACTTGGGGAACTAAGAGCAGAAGTGCATGCAGCCCGTCAGGAGACGAATGCTCTAAGAAGGGAACTGATTATTTCCAAGGAGCGAACAGACGATCTTGCTAGACAATTGCTACAGTCACAAGCCGGACAAACTCCGTTACCCGCATCAGGGGCAAATCTTCCTTCAACATCCTCTACGAACCCAGTGCAGATCAACCTACCTGGGAATGTACCTCTGGCTCCGCCCGAACGATTTTCTGGTGACCCAAAGAGGTTTGCAGTATTTATTAATCAGTGCCGGTTGCACTTCTTATGCCGGCCAGCAGCCTTTCCAACTGATCAAGCTAAGGTAGCTTTCGTGCTTTCGTACCTTAGTGGCAATGCGGCAGACTGGTCGATCCCTCTAGTTAATCAAGATGATCCGGTTCTCCATGATTTTCAAGCTTTTCAGCTCAGTATGGAAAAACTGTTTGCAAGACATTCACAGGGGCAGGCCTTGGACAATGAGCTCCTTTCATTGCGACAGGGTAATCAAGACCTTTTGGCTTATATTGCGTCTTTCAACAGACTGATAGTGGAAACTCGATGGCCTGAGGACAAAAGGATTACGCTGTTTTATAGAGGTCTACGTGGAGAGCTCAAAGATGTGTTAGCCCAAGTAGTGAATCCCCCGCAAGACTGTTCGGACTATATTGACTTAGTCGTTCAAATTGACCACAGACTGCAGAACAGGAAGGCCGATCGTTCCAAGTTTGATGCTCGAGTATTTTCCAAACCACCAACTCCTACCAAAGAAGTAGACTCCGGGGAACCCATGCAAATAGGGGGCCTGAAAGGACCACTAACACAAAAGGAGCGGGAAAGGAGAAAACAGCTGCAATTATGCCTCTATTGCGGAAACTCGGGGCACTTTCTTCGAGACTGTCCGGTGAAACCAGCCAAGAAGGCAGTAGGAGCTGCAGTTACCAGGGTCACAAACTCTGAGCAGGGAAACGACCTCGCCCGACAAGAATAGAGGTCCTCTTGCCGAGCGTTAAAACCAGTTCAGTGACCTCGCATTTCGTGATACCTATGGTCCTCATTAGCCCTGAACATCCGGATCGATTACATGCGATTGAAGCTTACGTCGACAGCGGTGCCATCGGCAATTATGTGGATCATGAAATGGTTTTGAGGATGAATCTGACTCTTTGTCCAAAGGCTGTAAAGGACGTCATTACTACGGTGGATGGTACGGAGATAGCCTCCGGACCAGTAACGCATACCACCCAAGAAGTGACGCTAGTAAGTCAAGATGGACACCATGAGAAGATCGTGTTCGATGTGATCAAGGCCCCTCAGTTCCAGATTATTCTAGGAATTCCTTGGTTAGAGAAGCACAATCCTCAGATCGATTGGCGAGCAAGAACGGTTCAGTTTCCAGAATGTGTCTCTACTTGTCACCCTCGACCTGGTGTTGCACTGGCAGCAATTTCCTCGGAGGCTCCCCAGTTACCTCCTGAATACCTAGAATTCCAAGATGTTTTCCGGAAGGATCAGGCTAACTCTCTACCTCCTCATAGGTCTTATGACTGCCAGATAGACCTGATACCTGGATCTACTCCTCCTTGTAGTAGAATTTATGCCCTCACCGAGCCTGAGAATCTTCACCTCCGACAATACCTGGATCAATACCTAGCGATTGGGTTTATTCGTCCTTCCAAGTCCCCTGCTTCCTCAGCTTTGTTCTTCGTTCCAAAAAAAGAAGGGGACCTTAGAACTTGTATAGATTATCGCGCCCTGAACCAGATCACCGTTAAGAATAGATATCCGTTACCTTTGATCCCTGAACTCCTGGACCAAGTCAGAAAAGCATGCATATATACAAAGCTGGATCTTAGAGGAGCCTACCACTTGGTACGAGTAAAAGAGGGCGATGAATGGAAGACGGCCTTCCGCACCAAGTATGGGCTATTTGAATATCAGGTCATGCCCTTCGGACTTTGCAATGCCCCGGCCGCCTTTCAATATTTTATGAACGATGTCCTCAGAGAGCTCATAGATGTGTGTGTTGTTGTTTACATTGACGACATCCTCGTTTATTCTTCATCAGAAACTGAACATCGGAAACACGTGAAAATGGTCCTCGAGAGATTGCGTCAACACAAACTTTTCGCTAAGTTGGAAAAATGTGTTTTCAACGTGACTGAAGTTGAATTCTTGGGATTCATATTATCACCTAGCGGAGTGCGTATGGATTCAAAGAAGGTCGATGCAATTCTCAAATGGCCATCGCCATCCTCCGTAAAAGGTGTTCAAAGCATGTTAGGCTTCGCTAACTTTTACTGCAGGTTTATCCCCGAATTCTCTCGAATAGTCCAGCCCATCACCGCCTTGTTAAAGAAAAAACAAACGTTTTGAATGGTCTACCGAGGCGGAACAAGCTTTCCAGAATTTGAAGACTAGATTTATCTCTGCACCGATCTTAAAACATCCTCGCCCAGAACTCCCCTACATCGTTGAAACTGATGCTTCGAGCCTTGCCATGGGGGCAGTTCTATCACAAAAGGACCCAGTAACCAATCAGTTGCATCCCGTGGCATTTTGGTCCCGCAAATTCTCGCCTCCTGAAATCAATTACACTATTACTGATAAGGAACTTCTAGCTATCAAGTCCGCCTTTAAGGCTTGGCGGCATTATCTTCTGGGGGCCCGACACACCGTTACTGTGATTACAGATCACCGAAACCTGCAATATTTGAAAACCGCAAAAGCTCAATCCTCTAGGCAACTCCGTTGGGCACTATTCTTTGCCGAGTTTGACTTCATAATTACCTATCGACCTGGTACAAAAAACGGTAAAGCTGATGCCCTTTCTCGGATGGGAGTGGAAGAACATTTGATCAATCCTAAACCTGTACCTATCATTCCCGAACAAAGAATTCTAGGTGTAATCGCCACACAATCCATAGAGGAAGTTAAGGATAAAGCCAGGCTACTGGTAACTCCAGCAGACATACAGAATTGGCATCTGCAGGGAAAGGACTTTACGGTGAAGGACAACCTATTATATTTCCAAGAACGGTTATACCTGCCCAGCACAGATTTACAGAAAAAGGTAATCTCTTGTTATCACGGTTCTTTAATGGAAGGACATCCCGGTATGACCAAGACCTCGGAAAAGATCAAGCGCTACTTCTGGTGGCCGTCTTGGAAAAAAGATATCAGAGACTTTATAATGTCCTGTGGAGTATGCGCCCAAAACAAGAGTCAAAAGGAAAAACCAGCCGGCCTCTTACGCCCTATTGACATCCCGCCTCGCCCTTGGCATACGCTTTCTATGGACTTCATCACCGATCTACCTCCATGCTCCGGATACAATACGATCCTAGTAATCGTGGACCTATTCTCCAAGATGGCGCATTTCATTCCACTCAAAGGCTTACCAACAGCAGCAACTTTGGCCCGAGAATTTCTCGAAAACATCGTCCGACTGCACGGTTTTCCTTCAGTTCTAATTTCGGATCGAGGTAGTCAATTTATTTCTCATTTTTGGCGAAGTTGCTGTCGGTCGGCTCAAATTGATGTGAGACTTTCGACCAGCCACCACCCTCAAACCGACGGACAAACCGAGAGGACCAATCAAACTCTGGAACAGTATTTGCGCTGCATGCTACAACAAACTGAAAAAACTTGGAAAGATATCCTTTGGATAGCCGAATATGCCTACAATAACTCTGTCCACTCGGGAACTGGGAAGACCCCGTTTTTTCTTTTATACGGTAGTCACCCTCGAACCTCGGAGTTGGATCCACTCCAAGATCTTGGAACACCAGCAGTAGACCACCTGCATTCTACAATCACCCAAGCCTTTAAGGAAGCCGTTTCTCACCTTCAAAGGGCTAAAGAACAATACAAGAAAGGAGCAGACCAACATCGGAAGGGAGCCCCCCAATATCAAGTAGGAGATCAAGTCTGGTTATCCACCAAATATCTACCTCTAAAAGGACCACGCACATTCAACCCAAGATACCTTGGTCCCTATTCCATCACTACCATAGTAAATCCAGTAGCGGTCAAGTTGGACTTGCCCCCTCACATGAAGATACATCCGGTCTTCCACGTCTCTCTATTAAAACCCGTGCAACCTCAAACCCGACTAACTACATCTCCAAAACCTATTCTAGTTGATGGAGAACTCGAGTTTGAAGTCAAAAGCATCCTGGATTCCAAGATCTCCAAATCTAAACTATTTTACCTGATTGACTGGAAAGGCTACGGTCCCCAAGAAAGATCCTGGGAACCTGCAGAATATTTCCACGCGCCTCGTCTAATCAAAAGATTTCATCGAACATTTCCTAACAAGCCCAAACCCCCGGAGAAGCCCGGTTTGGGAGGGGCCTTGAGGGGGGGTGCTGTCATGATCTCTGCTTCCAAAAGATCAGGACTTGCCCGACTCCCTTGGAAGCAGACCCATAACCCCGGTTCCGAGTGCCAGCCAGTCCCAATTGGGACCTTTTGGACCCTGTCCTGGCGCCAGTGGCACCAGGCTCATAAAGATGCCCAGTCCCAGCGCTGGAAGCGCCGGGCTCATAATGCTTGGGTGGACTTACCTGCAGCAGACCATGCTGCTTACTTACCTGCCAGTTGAACCCCTGATCCTCTTCTGTTTGGGACTACTTTTCCTTTTGGGTGGGGCAGGAGCCACTCCCTAGGTTCAGAATACTGGAACTCTTCTGGAAAGCAGGAACTCTTTTCTTACCTAGGCGTGGCTGTGGAAGGAGACACCTAAGCACTACAGGAGGCTATTTAAACCACACCCGATGGATGAATCTTGCTTTGTGTTATTCTGCATTCTCTGCAGCAGAACGCTCATCGTGTCTTCTGCTTCTGATCCTGGGCCTAAGGGAACAAAGGCTTACCATCCTGGAATCCAGTCTTCAGCAGCACCTGTAAAGACAAAGAAAGAACAGGTTAGCACTACGGTCTTCAGTGGCAGCGCATCTCTTACCTGGTCCATCGGCTGTCACCAACGCCTCGCGCTGCATTCCGGCATCTGAAAGACAAAGGCTTACCTACTCTTCGCATGCTCCGGAGGTCTTCGCACTGCATTCCGGCATCTGAAAGACAAAAGCTTACCAGCTCTTCGCACGCTCCGGAGGCCTTCGGCGCTGCATCCCGCATCTGAAAGACAAAAGAAGGTGCGTTTAAAGACATTGGGCAACTTTATTACTCATGTGCCATTACTCCTTCCCACGCCGAATCCAGTGGGTATTCCAGCACCCTTCAGCTTCTCTAAGCTCCGAACTTGTACCTGCAAGATAAAAGGGACAGTTAGTGCGCATCGTGAAGCAGGCTACAAGCGCTTACTTACGTGCTTCCAGGCGCTTCTATTCCTCACGCGGGTTCGATCCTCAACTCTCATCAGCCCGCCATCCGCCATCGCCGGAACCCTGCAAAACAAGAGATATCGTTACAAAAGACTTTTAAGACATTTGAAGTGCCCAGAACTTACCGTTCGTGCAGTTAACGACGGACAGCAGTCCTCTGAGGTCAAGAGGCCTGCACCCTTATCCAGTGAAGAAACTGGTTACGGCACCCTGCCCCGAGGCAGATGGAGAGCTCGGCGTTCACTTACCTAAGGTGAGGGCGTTAACCTTTGGGGTTCTACAGGAGAAGAGAAAGGGAAGAGGAGAGAGGCACCCAATAACCCCAGTTCATTAATCCCATATTTTCTATCTGCAGACATCTTACTCTTCGAGTCAGACATACAGTGCACAGAGGTCCAGCCCAAAGAGCCAACCGTGTGTTACACATCACCTTTGAAGATACGGCATTCACCCAGTCAAGACCGGCGCCTCTGCAGGAATCAGGTGAGCGTTACAGTCTTCCCTTCCTCTCACAACTGAAATTTCAATTCCTCTGTCTTGTCTTTAAATCTCTCCATGACCTGCTGCCCCCCTACCTTTCCTCCCTCCTCTCATTTTACTCCCCCTCCCGCTCTCTCTGCTCAGAAAACCTCTACCTCCTCACTGTACCCCCAGCCCCATGTGCCTCCTCACGCTTCCGCTCCTTCCAACTCTTGCCCCCCTACACTGGACCTCCCTCAAGCTCTCCATCCACTCCACCCCTACCTACTCATCCTTCGGCCACTCCCTGAAAGCTCATCTTCAACACTCCCCCCCCTGACTTCCCTTCCCTACCCATCCTCTCCTACCCTTGTCCCCCTCTGCTCCCCCCATCCTCTCCCCTTCCCCTCAAACCTTAAATTAGTAACAAATACTACTTAAAGGCAACGAGAACACCAGATCACTCCCCCTTCCCTTCCCCTCCTGCCTCCCCCCTCTACCTTAAATCCTACACCGTCACTCCTTCACCTACCCCCTCCTTTATCCTATCCCCCCCTTGTAAATAGTTCTACTTATTGTTCTATGACCTGTTCATGTTTGTAAATATGCTCTCTCACTTTGTATCTGTTGTTATATTGTAAAGCGCTTTGGCTTAAAGCGCTATATAAATTCAATAAACATAAACAATAAACATAAAAATTATTTGTTTACTGAGACTATTTTAGTGACTATAATTAGTAAAAACACTCGACAAAATTGTTGTTTTCGAATAGCAACAATAATGAATGTGAATTTTCAACTGGGAAATTAATTGATTTACTTCAAATAATACCAGGGACTTACACAGATAACTGAATGAGTTGGAGAGAATTGCGCTAACAAATAGAGCCTAACTCGGATTTTTCTAAGGACAGGATACACAGATGATTCTAACAATTTTAAGAAGTTACTAGGACACTTATAGTATTTATTATAGGGTTTCTTATAGGGTTGGACAAATGGGAAGGTAACAGAGCAAAGGATGCAGCGTTTTGATATTAGGGCGGGGTGATACTTACAAAAAGCACTGGAATGGGGTAGTTTGGGCAACCAGCCGGGCCTCGGGACATGGGACAAAGATCTGGTCACTTGGGCAACAGCTGGGCTCTCTTCTAGGCACACATCGGGGCAACCGGGGTCTGGTCACAGTAGACATCGGGATGCATCTGCTGGGCTCTCCCTGAATTATTGGGACTTTTGTAGGGTTTTAATTCTGGATCAGGGGTTCTGTCTGGATCTGCTACCTCTGGCCTGGCACTGGAATCTGAAATCTTGCAGGGTGAATGTAACATGTCTGGATCTCTGGATGTTGATTTTTGAATGAAGAATTCCTGAATGTCTGGATTTTTTAATGTCCTCACCTACCCCCTAAGCTTCCTCCTTTTATAAACCGGATGACATCAGAGGATTTTTACTGTGTGGGCAGAACTAAGCTAGACCTACTCCTAAGAAGGGATAGGTCAGTCTGTGGATGTCGCCGCCTCCCTGTAAGGAGATTGGACTGAAGGAAGTGACTCAGATTTAGTGTGGGTGTTTTTTTTTTTTACAAAAAAATGATTTAAAAAAAAAAACAATGTGCTTTGTTCTACCAAAGTTACTTTTGCCAAAACCAGTTATGACACAAAACACTTATATTCACAAATGTCATCATCAGGAAAATTAGATAGGCAGATTACATATTTCACAAGGAACATTCCTGCCAAACGCCAAGTTTGTGTGATATTACTTTATTCTTCTGGCATTCTTTTGCAATTTCGATGGAAAATATTTGATCAAACATCCTACAAATGAGCCTAACAGCATTGGGCATATTCGCATTTAAGTTTCATAACGGTGTCATGTACGCTTTTTCCAGAAATGTCACTTTACTGTCGTCTGTGTCCTCCACATGCTAGGATAACACACCTCGTCTCATTTTAATGGCGCAAAAATTACATTCAAGCTGTCAAAATTTGACATTACTGCTTCTTTAGATTACTGAAATAAATGTCTTTATATGAAGTCTTTTCTATCATATGGGACGGCTTAGTTCCTAAAAGTAGGCAGTCCTTTCAAACCCCCAGCCAAATGTCATGCTCTCGTCAGCTTTGTCCATGGTTGCCATGGATTCGCCTTTGATCCTAGGCAGTTGAGCTGAGGAGAGGTGTCAGAGGAATTCACACTTGCCTGTGAAAAGGCCAGTTCTCCTGATCCATTGTTCCTGGCTGAAGAAATGCCAGTCAGTCTGACGAAGCCACTAGATTCTCCACCTTGGCCCCTTTCATGTGCCCAGGGGGCTGGTCCATTTGGAGAAGGTAATTCTGTTCCCATGGCAGGCAGGGCACCTTTGAAGTAAGTGCATGCCAAAACGGTTCTGCTGGTCTTCAAATCTTTTTTTCTTTCTTTAAAAAGAAACCAAGTATTTTTGGGAATAAATATCATGTATATTTTAGAACAAACCCCAATCTTCCATCACATTTCTGTGAAAGCACAGGGCATCATTTTAACATTTCACTTTCAAAAGGCATTTTTCTGCTTGGCAAAAGCACCGTTTTACACGTGGGTTAATTTTTCTTGGATGTCACTTTACAAATGCAGTTTTCCTCTAATCGTTATTCTGAATATTTCCATAGCTCTGGTCAATTTCTAATACACTGGAATCTGTTCTACAGAAGGGTTCTTTAACACTGACATAAGCAAAGGGAGAGAAAAAGCTTCTTGTGGGGAATTTTGCCTGTGTTACTTTGTTGCATGAGTAAATGCTTGCCGTCTGGCCTGAAATGAGATTTTACTTGACACACAATGCCTTTCAGGGAGGAATAGCCCTCCTTTGATGGTGTTCATCCTGAAGGTAGATGGGCATGAATGTGGTTTACTGGAACCAAACTGTGTAATGTTGAAAAGATGACAATATCACCGGTGCAAAGTCCTTTTAAACGCAGAACATTTTATTTTTCAGTGGGAAGTTTTGAGCTGGCAGCATAGCAGCGCTGCCTTTGAATTCTTTTCTTTGGTGCACATGAAGAAAATACTTGCAGCAATTCTCTGGGTGTTCCAGGTTCTGGTGCTAGGGATTATGTGCTCAGCAGACCCAGCACAGCCATTATTTTTGTAACTGCTGAAAATGCAGTTTGGTGATGTAGGGGAAGTTCTGCTGGGCTGGTAAATGTACCCCACAGAGGGAAGCCTATTTAAGAAACTGTAATTGTCAAAGTGGTCATGCAGCGGTCTGGTCAAACTCCCTGCATTTTCTAAAGCCTTCGACTAAGGTGATTGACTTGTGCTTTCTTGGTGGATTGAAACTTGGGGAAGGGAACCCCGAGGAAAAGTATAGAGGCTCAAGCCCGACTGAGGAAAGCCTGTGAACTGTGTTTGAGAAAAGACCCAGACTCAGGTGTGGGAAACCTGAGGGTTCTATTGGAGGAAGACAAACTATGCTGAACTAAGCTTAAGAAGACAGGTTTGATCCCGGCTGAGGGAGACCTGAAATACGTGTACCCAGAAGTCACAGTGTGTCACTTAAGGAACAGTGTGTTATCCACCTATCCTTTTGTTTCCTCAAATCTCATACCCTGTGCTTCAAACGTGGGGAAGGGAGTTGTACACCATTTTCCGAAAGCCATGTCTGACATTTCCTTTTAAAACACTATTTTCCGTTTGAATATCTCTGTGCACATTTATTGTAATCGAGTAAGGGCAGGCATTAGGTTTTTTAGTTTAAATCTTTTGATTTTGACCGACATAACTAGGACTGTTTTATTTATTATTATTTGGTGGTAGAGCGTGCTCCCATCTTTAGAAGTTATGGTCAGATAAGAGTTTATCCAACCCTTGTATTCAATAAACAACCTTGAACATTGAATCTCTTGTGTCTGTCTTCACTTGTGATAACATGCCTCTCTTACAGTTGTTCTTCTGTACTGTATATTGCTGATGCATGTTATGTTCTGCTCTGGGTGGGCCACGGTTTAGCTGGGACCCCAAGTTCATGTTGGTTGTTTTTGTGTAAACTGAAAAAATTAAGTATTAAAAAAAAGAAATGCCCTGCACATAGGTATTTTCTCAAAACAACTAGCCCACTCATCGAGCTTGAGGCTCCCGTTACCCTGCATTATTTTCTTCATCCTCCTCGTTTCATGCCCCATACAGCCGCACCATGGTCAGGATCAGGTAATGGCTGTGGTCCCCTAGCCAAATAGGAAAACAGTGATTACTCCATCAGATTTATCACATACCCTTCCCCTTAAGACCGGACTTCCCACATAAGGGCTAGGTTTTAGATTATGAACTGGTGCATCCCTTGATTCAAATGTGGTCTCCTGTTCCAAAATGGGGTGTTCTGGTACCAATACTTGTTTTCCCGTGATGTTGATGGGAGAATAGAAATCTGGAAAGTTATTGACATTCCCTAAAGTGTTCCTGTCCTTCAGAAAACAAGGCAG
Organism: Ambystoma mexicanum; assembly: GCF_040938575.1. Classification (NCBI taxonomy): domain Eukaryota; kingdom Metazoa; phylum Chordata; class Amphibia; order Caudata; family Ambystomatidae; genus Ambystoma; species Ambystoma mexicanum. The sequence continues at coordinate 1,464,594,246 of NC_090931.1, read as the reverse complement.
GTTTTTTGTCACTAGTCGGTTAACTGGTTCCTTTAGGTGGGGGAGTCCACCGTTGTGCATTCTTATTCCCATTTGAGCCAACTGTGGCACCCGCTGGTCAAAATGGGGGGCATTACTCCCTATAACTAGTTGAACCGGAAGATCAGGGATTATGGCTACCACAATATGTAGTTCGTTCCCACGATGGTGATGGGGATTTGTGTTTGTGGGGCTTGGGGCAGAAGGCAGGGTGCTATTAAGCACTATGGGGCAATTTTGAAGCAAACATAGTTGGGAATCTAACGCACGTTATGGGGAGCGTTATTTCGTAGGATTGCATCCGCAATCTTCAGGACGCTTACCGCACCGTCTGGATGGCATCAGAGTTGCTCACCGCTCCTGCAGTGGTCTGGGGAGCTCCTGCTCCATAGAGGGCTGCTTCAGAAGAGGACACAGGCTGAGGACAGGTGCGGGCCTTGTCTCCTTGGGCCTTGCTGACGTGGGCCGGCTTCCGCCTGCCGGCTCGTGGGATAGGCCGCTGAAGAAGGCCTGGGAGCCAATCAGTGTGGTCAGGGGGAGCCTGGGGCTACTGGGACAATGAGGGCAATGCGATGCGGCGGGCGGGCATCTTTGAGTGCTTTTTGCCTCGTGTTAGGCAATGGAGTCCTCTGCTCAAGCACTGTGGATGCACACCAGTGCAGGGCAGTGGGGCTTGGGGCAGAAGGCAGGGTGCTATTAAGCACTATGGGGCAATTTTGAAGCAAACGTAGTTGGGAATGCAACGCACGTTATGGAGAGCATTATTTCGTAGGATTGCATCCGCAATCTTCAGGACGCTTACCGCAGCGTCTGGATAGCATCGGAGTGGCTCACTGCTCCTGCAGTGGTCCGGGGAGCTCCTGCTCCATAGAGGGCTGCTTCAGAAGGGGACAAGGCCCGCACCTGTCCTCAGCCTGTCAACAGCCGTCATGCCGTCTGCCAAAACCCCTGCCTGAGCCACCCATTACCAAGGTAACGCTCTTCAGATCTCTGCTGCTCAGCCGCTGACTTTGCCATCCTGGCTCTAACACTTAACTATTCAGATTATTGCCCGCTACATAGCGCCTGCTACTGTAAGCCCACCACTATGTCTGCACACGCTCACACGCTGATCACTCTCACATTGAGCATGTTTGATAACTGCAAGGGTAGCTCTGCTGCCTCTACCTAGCCATTGTTGCCTATGCCTAGCCACTGTGCCATTGTGTTGCCCACACTTAGCCTTGTGTTGCATATGCCTAGCCATTGCTGCCTCTACCTAGCCATTGTTGCCTATGCCTAGCCACTGTGCCATTGTGTTGCCCACACTTAGCCTTGTGTTGCATATGCCTAGCCATTGCTGCCTCCACCTAGCCATTGTTGCCTATGCCTAGCCACTGTGCCATTGTGTTGCCCACACTTAGCCTTGTGTTGCATATGCCTAGCCATTGCTGCCTCTACCTAGCCATTGCTGCCTATGCCTAGCCACTGTGGTGCCCACACTTAGCCACTGTGTTGCCTATGCCCAGCCAACTGATTGGTGCTCTGCCCAAAACTGATAGCTGTTTGCTGCCCTTTGCCCACCCATCATGGCCAACAACACACCCCCACCCTCCGCACTCATCCCTCCTACGCCCTTCCTTCCATCCTTCTTCACCAAACCCACAGATCACAAACCTAGCACACCCTTGACGCGCCCTAGAGCTACTAACTCTAGAAATCAAATACTAGGCCTCCGCTCCAGATCCGCACCGCAAACCCCACTAGCCAAAACTGAAAACAAACCAACCTCAAAACTCCACAAGCCAACCACTACCAAGAAGGCAGCCAAAGGGCAGAATACCACCCCACCCCCGCTGCCACGACCAGACTTACAATGTGCATTAATTAATGCCAGATCCCTCCCTGCTCACGCTACAGAAATTCATGACCTTCTAACCAACCTTGACATTCTCGCCATCACCGAAACCTGGCTACACAATGGCGCCGGCCCTGCCATCTCCCTAGCTATCCCATCAGGATACTCCATCCTTAGACAGGATAGAACACTGTCCACAGGTGGGGGGGGTAGCCCTCATAGTCAAAGATCACCTAGAAATAAGACAACTCTCCTCCAAATTAGGGGAGAACGTAGACTCTCTATCAGCCAAGATCGCACTTTCCCCCAATACCACCATCACCGTTAATCTAGTATACCGCCCGCCAGGCCCAATACTGGACTTTCAGGACAACCTCTCACATCTACTAGGTGAAAACCTTAAAACAACTACCAAAACTATTCTTTTAGGAGACCTTAACCTGGGACTCCACAACCAGAAAGATAGACCCTCCTCTACACTAGCACAAGCTCTCCAAGAAATGGGCTTTGAACAAAAAGTACTCCATCCTACCCACAACAAAGGACGTACTCTTGACTGGATAGCTGACCACAACTGTGGCATCAACATCAGCTCCATCACACCTACCCCTTGGTCCGTCCACTTTCTCATTCATTTCCTCATCCCTACACCTAACAACTCGGCAAAAAAACTCAACCCAGCACCGCCAGCCTTAGCTAGAAGCGCCAAGAACCTCACCAAAGAAAATATTTCCCCATACCTAGAGACCCTCACTACCAACCTCCTTGCCACCCCAGACCCAGCTGCACAGGCGGATATCTACAAATCCACCATTAGCACTGCCATAGATATCATCGTACCTCTACAAAAGAAAAAATCAAAAAATACCAAACACTCAAATACTTGGTTCTCAGCAGAATTAAAAGAATTACGAACCAAAAAACGCAAAGCCCTAAACTTATGGCAAAGTGCGCCTAACGCATCCTCACTATCCTCCTACAAATCACTGGCCACCCAATACAAAAAAAAGTATCATAGCAGCCAAATCCACGCCCTACAATGAAAGAATCTCTAACGCCACCACAGAATCCAAAGAGCTTTTCGCCATTTTCAAGGAACTATCCACACCGGCCACTAAGTCTCAAGAGATTGTTAAGGACCAAGCCTGGTGTAACACCATACAGTCCACCCTCATAAACAAAATTTAACTCCTCCAAGAAAAAATCCTAGACCATCACAAAAATCTCACTCAGCACATCCTATCAGCATCCTATACGGAAACAGTGACTGAGAATAAAAAGATAAATCTCATTACTCCATTCAAATTTAGTGAAGTCTCAGAAAAAGAGGTAGTCGATATCGTAAACAGAATCAAACCCTCTAATTGCAAAGGTGACGCCTGCCCCGCTAAACTAGTTAAAGACTGTGTAGAAACTCTAGCTCCATTTCTTAAAACCTTCATCAATGCATCCTTCAACACAAACTCAGTCCCTACCAGCCTAAAAGAAGCTTGGGTGCGCCCTCTTCTCAAAAAACCCACTCTAGATCCCGAAAACGCCAACAACTATAGACCCATCACAACCGTTCCCTTCCTGCTCAAGATCCTCGACAAAGTTGCCTACACACAAATACAGCAATACCTGGAAGAAAATCGCATTTTAGGAAAAAGGCAATCGGGTTTCCGCCCGGGATATGGGACCGAATCGGCCCTACTAGATCTCAAAATCCAATTAAATGACATCATGGACAAAGGCAAACCTGCACTCCTGCTCCTGCTAGACCTATCTGCCGCCTTTGACCTGGTCAATCAGGATATTCTAGGCACGCAACTCAAAAATGAAACCCACTTCTCGCCAGAAGCCATCTCCTGGGTCAAATCATTCCTTGAGGGTCGACTTATGAAAGTCTTCTCTGATTCTGCGAGCGCTACCCCCACCACTATCCACTGTGGCGTCCCACAAGGGTCCTACACTGCCCCCACCTTATACAACATCTTCACCCTCCCACTGTTCAATGACTTGGACCGTCGTCACATAGCATACACCAACTATGCTGACGACACGCAAGTCCTGCTCCCTCTCACAGGGGTCTATGAACAAGATGCAGTGGCATTAACCAAGATCTATACAGCCATACAAACCTGGATGGCAGCCAATGGCCTCTGCCTAAACGGGGACAAAACAGAGATCCTACTAGTTGGCACCAAAGAAACACTAAACAAACTCCCACCGCGGTACAAATCCTTTAACATAGATAACTCCACCATCACAGTCTCCACTGCAGTAAAAACGCTAGGAGTATACCTTGACTCCACTCTCTCCATGACACGGCAAGTCAACGCCATAGCCTCCTCTGCTGCACTTACCACTAAGGTAATCAACGCCGTTAAACCCTTCCTATCCACTAAAAACTGCCTGGCCGTAGCCAGAGCCACAGTAGGTACCAAATTGGACTATTGCAACGCTCTCTTCTTGGGCACGTCTGCACAAAACATAAAAAAAATGCATGTCACACAAAACAATGCCCTAAGAGCAGCCCTAAGCATCCCTAAAAGGGAGCACATCTCCCAAGCTAGAAAAGAAGCCCACTGGTTACCAATAAAAGAACGGATACTATTCAAATCCATGGCCACACACAGATGCCTCTCCGCCAAGGCTCTGCCCTATCTGTCTGAAAGAATCACTCTTAACACATCCACTAGACCCACTAGGTCACACTTGATGAACCATACTTATGTACCCACATTCAAAAGAAGCAAAGCCGGAGGGTCTAGCTTTCAACACTTAGCGCCCAAAAACTGGAACGCACTCCCCACCGTGCTAAGGAACGAAAACTCATACCATGCCTTCCGCAGATTACTCAAAACCACGCTGTTTAACTAACCCCACCCCACCTTACCTATCCTACTGTATTTTCACAACTGTATGTAAATAAGCACAACTGTATGTAAATATGCAAAAAAAATGCTCTTCACTGTATCTATATATACACTGTATATGCCTGTAACAAGTAAGATTGCTTTGAGCGCCACGATGCCCCTGGGCAGATGTGCGCTATACAAAACCAAATAAATTAAAAAAAAAAAAGAAAATTGTGGGTCTCTCTCACAGTGGCCATGAACACAACCTATGCTCTCTTTTCCGGTCTGCTTCCATCTCTGGATAGCAAGGCTGTTCTTACAGCACACCCCTTACTGCCAGTGTCCAACTGGGACCAAATAGTCTTTCCCTGTAGGACAGTAGCGACTCTATAGGTAGTTTTAGCCCTGGTGTAGAGGAAAACTTGAGTCTTTTTCCTGTTCTTTTTTTTCTTCCCCACTGCTAACATTTCACTGTGTTGAGTATAAGGATACTCGCATAAGGGGGTTCAACCCTGGTTTGATTACCTTGTGCACCCTGAATGGGATCTTTTAACAATGTTGTGGTGTGGAGATTAATTCTATACAAGGAGTAATACCTCGCCGGATGACCATACTCCCAACAAGAGAACCATTCTTTCTGATCTAAGGAAGGAGATGGGGGTAGAATAGATAGTATATCTTTGTTTTCACCCCCTTTTTCCCTGATGGCAAAACGTAGTCATTATAAATCACTGCGTGGTGCCCCAGGAGTGGATGGTATTTGTTCCTCCTGGTTTAAAGGGCAATACCTGAGAGAGAGTCTGCGTTCTTCCCACAAGGGATTCAGCCAGTCTCCTTTTGGAGATGATGTTCTAGGGGGATAGCATCTCCTCAGGGAAAAATATCTCTCCCGAATGTAGTGGGAATATTGGCCAAAGTTGAGATTAGAACATGTTGGGTATGAAACATTTCACAGTTTCTGTCTGAGGTACAGGAAACCTTTCTAGTTGGTGGAGAATCAGGAAAGTTGTTATTTTCCTTGTAGGGTACCCTCATAAAAGAGGCCCCTATTGGCTGTTCAGATGTTCTAATATTTTCTGGGGAACATAACAGAGTGACTGTAATTTTGGGAGCGTTACAATTTTCTGTTTTCAGCGGAAGAGGGAACTCAGCTCTTCTGTCTTCCTCTAGTAGTCGTGGCTTGGTCTGATCGTAACTGCATTCAGAGTTTTTCTCTGCCTCCAAATCCGAGCCATACAAAAACATATTCTTGGTTCCACCTCCCATCAGACCGTTCCCCTGGGTTCTCGCCATCTCTCTTCCTAATGTCAGACTGGTACAGACGTTCCCATGGGGTTTCATGCACCATTAGTCCTACCAGCTCACCCCTCTTAATCTGTATCCAGTTGTAAAACAAGATCAAAAGAGCAATTTCTATTTCCTTCCAATTGGACAAAAGAGGGAATTAGAACTAGAAAAGGTTTTCATGGAGCTTTTACTTTGCAGACCATGGATGTGAGTTTGGTCTAATGGAGGTTGGGGAAAGGTTTCTCTATTTTCTCAAACGGGGGGAACAGATGTATGGCCATAGGCTATTAGGGTATTGGGTATCAGGGGGTCTTTTCCATGGGCAGGTGGTGGATACTGCGTCTCATCCGATGAAGCTATCCTCATACAGCCATCCCCAGGGTCGGAATGAGTTGGCAGCTGCCGTCCCCTGGCCACAATAGAGGAGGTCACTGCTGCAAAAACAGTAATGCCATCAGTTTCATCCCAGTTTGTAGTGCCTAAAACCAGAGTTGCATTGTCGCTCTGCACAGTGTTGGTGACCATACACCCCCTCTTTTGTTGAGGTAATGCATGGCCACAGTGTTGTATGTCATTATTAGGACATCCTTTCCCCGTACAGAGGGCTGGAAGGCCATCAGCGCTAGTCTTATTGTCCTCAGCTCCAAAAGATTGATGTATAGTTTGGACTCCAATGGGGACCAACGAGTGATGATTGTCAGATCGCTGGTGTGGGATCCCCAACCTGTGAGGGAGGCATCCATAACAAATGTAAACTCGGCTATGGTTGCCAAAAGGGTTCCCCCCTCAACACGTTTTCTCGCAGGCTCACCACAGAAGATCCTGCAAGACTTTCCTAGGGACCTGAAGTAGATCCATCATTCTGCCAGAGAACTGTGACCACTGGGATCCGATGGCCCACTGAAGAGACCTCATTCTCAGACAGACCTCTGACACCAGAAATATTCAGGACGCCATGAGCCCGAGCAACCTCAGAAAATCGAAGGCCGGTAGACGTTGGGCATTTTGAAACTTCATGACCATCTGCTGAATGTGATGAGCTCTCAACTTGGGTGGCAAGGCTTTCCCCGAGGAAACATCCAGGACCACTCCAATGAACTGAAGCTTTTGAGAAGGTACCATGTGGGACTCCTTGAAATTGAGGGAGAAACCCAGTTTGTGGAGAAAGTGGCTGCTGATGCTAAGATGCTCCTGGACCTGTTCGGTGGGAACGGGCCATGATCAGCCAATCGTCCAGGTAGGGGTAGATGGGAATCCCCCCCTCCTTAGACTTGCTACCACTACCACCATTAACTTGGTGACAACCCTCGTGCGGAGGTGAGCCCGAATGGCAGAACCCGAAACTGAAAATGAGAACTGCCAAAGGCGAACCTCAGGTACTTCCTGTGCTTGTGATGGATAGGCACATGAAAGTAAGCATCCTGAAGGTCCAATGATACCATCCAGTCCTGGGTATCACACGAGGAGTAGCTGTCAGACAAAGTTGAAACATACTATAGATTTAGTATGTGATTAGTTACAGCTAAATTTGTGGTGTTTTCAAAGAATCACCAATGGTTCATACTAGTGATGTAGTCTAGAAACCCCTAAAGGGTGCCCATGACAAATATATTGCATTATACAAGTGTACTCAATATTATTAGGAGAAACAACTTCTTTTGATGCAATTTTATTACATAAAGTTTCTCTTATCAAAACAGCAAAACACAAAATGTGGTGTCCTGATATGTTAGTGAAAATGGAGATCGTAGTAGAGCTTAAGTCTCAAGTCTGTTCTGCAGTCAAAGAAACCAAAAAGGAGGAAGAAACAGCTAAATTGTGGTGGCAGGTTTTTCACATATATCTACATAACATTATAACTTGAACAAAAAATACAGAAGCCAACAAAGACATTAGTAGTTAGGAGTACATTTTCATCAATTTCAAGAAATACCCCACTAGGATAAGACTGTAACAAAAACAAAACAGGACAGTCCAGTGGATGTTAGTAGGTAGTGTACAGTTATGTATAGGTCAGGAACATATGTCCTTGCAGTGTCGGTTTAGGTCCTATATAATTGTACACTGATTTGAGATCTATTGGTGACCAATCCTCGGTCTACATCGGGAAAATGGAATTCCCAAAGGTGTATACTGGGTCAACAGTAGTGGTACTGGACCCTAGGACGTTTCGGCTTCCAGCTTTGGTGTCTTCTTCTGGGCCTAAAAAGGATTGTATCTCCCTATAGGTAGTAAACACAAAAAGGGTGGATATTAGAAACTCACAGAGCGTACTGTACCCAACAAGTGGTACCAGTGGGATCTATACAGCTGTGGTCCAGTATAGCTAAAAGAGAGTATTCCTCTCATTTAAAAACAACAACAACAAGCCAACCTTGAGCTTTGGTCCGGGTAGGAGAGGGAGGGCGACAATTCTGTCTGGTGGGGCTGTGTTCAATCAGCGATGGGCCAGTGGCAGCAGGCAAAACCCTAGGTGGGGTTGTAAAGCAGACCGCCACCGTGCATCTGGAAGAAACCAATATGTGTTTAAGAACTAACAGAACCATTTGCAAAAATGCAGAGAGAGAGAAAAGGGAGAGTAGGTAAAGTTAATACCTGGTCATGATTCCAAGATGGCCGCCAGTCTCTGAGGCTGTACAACCCCTGAGTTCCGCCCGGACGGCAAACTAAAGGAGAAAATAGCAGCATAATACCTAAATATAACAGCAAGCTGATCCCTGTGAAGCGTGTGGGAAGCCTTACGAAACATATTCCCGAAGAGCAGCCCGCTCATCCTGGCATGTCATGGCAGCTTGAAAGCAGGAGCCGTTAAAAGTACCAGCGCCCCAGAGACCTCAGAGCGCCTCCCCCACCCCCGGCCTCCACAACATCTGCACATCGGGTGTATCCCGGCGGAGGCTCGGCAACTGCAGCAGAGCTGCATTGCAGTAACGGAGGAGGACGGACGGCCTCCCAAAAGAACGAGCACAGAGAGGATAACTGGGGCCGTGGGATAGGGATCGGAGGCATAGTGTGGGCGGCTCTGGTTCCTCCCGGGCACAGCGCAGCCCGGGGAGAGCTCTCCCCAGCTGTGAAGCAGTGCCCCGCTGGCGAGGGGGGCGCTGGGCTGCCCGCACCGAACATCAACTGCAGTGCCCGTGAGGTGGGAGCCGCGGCCCCCACCCCCGCGTGGTCCCCTGTGGGAAAACCATCAGAAGGGGTCTTGTCTGGAAGCCAGGGGGAGCGGCTCCCACTCAGTCTCCCTGCATTAAGGTACGCGGGCCACAAGTCCACAGGCACAAGGATAGCGCACAGCAAAATATATAACAGAGCTGAAACTTTAAAGGAGTTAAAGGCGGCACCGCAAAATGGCACCAACGAGTTCCGTAAGAACCTGGGAACAGCGCGACCTCCATCTGGAAGCTACAACCTAAGCGAACGAGCCCAACGATTGGCGAGGTGCCGGTGGGAGACCTGGAGCAGCACCACGGGGGAAAAGAGACGGTAAGGGCAAAGCAGCATAGCCCGCAGCCGAGTAAACAACTGCATAGTGCGCCGAGCACACATTACGCAGCAAGGCAGCTCCAACGTAGGCGAACACCATAGCAGCAAACCCGGCTCCCCGCAAGACAATGCGTGCAAATATAAAGCAGCTTCGCTGGCCAGTGAAGCCCCATTTGCTCCACGGGTGCACCCGACCACAACACAACATAGACACGAACGCATGGTGTACTCAGCGACTTAAAAAGACACATGCTGCAGGATAATAAACAGCAGGTAGCACCGCATGTAGAAAACCCCTAGGGGCCCGAACCCAGGAAGAGTCACGAACAGACTGCTGTGCCCGGGGGGCTCCCCTGAGCACGGAGGTTCCCACCTCAGAACATTTGACTGCTTATACGGGCTCGGTCTCATAGGGACCAAATACAAAAACGGGCGCTGGCACCCGGGCTCCTCCTGGCGCACCCGGGTTTGAGCTGAAGCAGCCCCCAGGGTGCTAAAAAGAGAACTGTCGAGACTTTAGCACCTCAGTTACTCACACAGACCCTGACACAAAACCAAACGCTACTTGCCCCCCCATTGGGAGCCACCAGGAAGCCACCAAGCACACGAGCGAAGAAACAGAAGCAAGGGGACAGGCGGAGGCGGCGTTTGGGGGGTAACGGGGGAGCTCACTGGGCCCAGCGACAACGCTGAAGATTGGGCCCCGGGGCAAGGGGCCTACTTGAGAGCAGGCCACATCATTAGCACAGCACCAGCCACGGCAGAAGCAAACAAAACAGACGGGGTACCCAGGGGGGGTCAGCTGGAGACAACAACGGGTGATATTGCAGCCCACACATCTGAAGCACGACAGATGCCAGGCACAAAACAAAAGAACTCCCCCGCAAGAGCCAGATCTATGGCGAAGGCGCGAAGCAGACAGCTGGAACTATACTGGGGCAACCCCAGGAGGGGAACCAACACAAGAATAACGCAGAAGACCCAAGCACTGAAACAGAAACAGACATAGCGGATACCAACATGATGGCGTTAAGTAAGGAGGACCTACAGGACTGTCTGAGAAGCATGGAAAATAGAATGATGGAATCCTTCCAGAATCAACTGGGCACAATCCGTGAAGAACTAAAACCCTCCCTCCAGGAGGTGAAGAAAGACATACTGGAGCTGGGGGACAGAGTAGATATTATGGAGAAGGGCCTCTCAGAGACAACAGAAGACGTCAAACAAAATAGCATCCTCCTAGGACAGATCTCCAGAGCCACACACAACTTAGAATTGCAAGCGGAGGACCTCGAGAACCTCTCACGTGGGTCCAACACATGAGTCAAAGGCCTGGACGAGACGATTGGGGACAAATACCTTAAAAACACAATCCAGCTGTGCTTTAGCAGCATCCTCAACAATACTCCACCAGAAGAAATATCCATCGACAGAATACATAGAGTGGGGGCTAAGCGAAATGACCCGGGAGCCAGGCCAAGAGACGTGCTCATGGCAATGACCTCATATCTAATGAAGGAGGACATATTACGAGATGCCCGCACGCGACAGACAGTCACCATTAATGGCAGCCAGATTCAACTCTTTCAGGATTTAGCCCTATCCACGCACGCTGCACAAAAGAAAACTGATGCAACCAGTCACGAGAGCACTGAAAGATAAAAAAATTATACACAGATGGACATATCCTTTTGGACTACAATTTACGTGGGAGGGCAAACCACAGCGGATTCCAACATGCGAGGAAGGAATAACCCTGTTGCAGTTAGAAGATGAAGAGGAACCCCAGAAAAATACGGAAACATGCCAATTGAGAAAGCTGGGGGGACCCAGACGATGGGAATGGTCCCCCGACTCTAGGCGACGTCAAGAAAGAGAACCCGCACCAAAAGGCTCCAAGCCGCGATAAATCTTGAGGGAATAGACTGGGAAACATAACAATGAACAGAACACCTAAAGACCGGGAAACGGAATGGAAGAGAAACCGATGACCGCATAAAGGACACAGCAAAAGGTAAATCAGAAAGGAGATTGAAATGAGCCTGGGCGGAGAGGGAGGGGAAATATTGGATCCCACAACCAAGCCCAGATATGCCCCGGCGAACGGGACGCTGGGGGAATCAAGGGGCCCAATGCTCCGGGGGGAGCCCGCAGGAGGCGCAAAGACTCCCTGGTCCCACCACCGTGAGGGTGAAACAAGTTTGGAAGTTTATAATTGTTTTGGTTCTGTTATGTTATGTTGGGATTTGTTCGGGGCATGGTCCGGAACTACACACTGTACACCATTTATTGCTAACAAGAGGGCACACTGATGATGTGGAATCCACCACACGAGACTCATGCCTGAGTTAACTGTCATGACCCTGAATGAACACAGCCTAAACTCACCAGTGAAATGACGCAGTATACTGGACACGCCTGATGGAACTTCAAGCCGCAATAGTGTTCCTGCAAGAAACACACCTGTTCACGATAGATGAGAAACGGATGACCCATAAGGCCTTCCCTAAACAGTACTTTGCTTCCAGACAGAGGGGGGGGGGGACTAGAGGAGTCGCAATCCTATTAAACGCTAACTTACCATTCAAGAAAAAGGCTGTATACAGAGACACAGAGGGAAGGTTCCTGTTCCTTAAGGAGATCCTGCATGAACAAACGTACACCTTAATGGCACTATATGCCCCGAATGATAGACAAGATATCTTCCTGGCCGAAATTCTGCAGAACCTGGGTAGTTGATGCGAGGGACAAATTATAATAGCGGCAGATTTTAACTTTGTAATGGACCCTGCTCTAGCTAAGACCCTCCCCCCTACTGCGGCAGATGGCAGGAACAGACAAGCACTAGGCAAACTGTTCAGGGACCTAGGGGTAATAGAGACATGGAGATTCTTTCATGGTACAGAAAAGAAATGTACTCATTACTCACCAGTACACAGGGGTTACTCAAGGATAGATATGATCCTAACCTCATCCACACTCATCCCACAAATCGAAGATGTACAAATAGGAGTACAATATCTCACCGACCATGCCCCAGTCATACTTAAAATTATTCCCATAAAAGAGACACCCCGCACTAATAGAACCTGGAAATTGAACAACAGCATACTCAGAGATATCGCCCTTAGAGCCCACATAGAAACAACTCTGAACAATTATTTTCAGGAATACGCCAGCAACGACACAAACTGGGGGGTAATATGGGACGCAGGGAAAGCGGTAATACTGGGGGAATTCATATCACAAACCACAGCATACACACGGGAGAGAAAGCTTCTCAAACAGAAACTTTAGCTGGAAATGAAGGAAGCAGAAACACAACATAAGGCCAAACAAACACCCAAAACAGTAAGAAACCTTTGAAAAGTGAGAGCCCAACTAGAAACCCTCATGGCAGACCACACTGCACAATCCCTACTACGCACTAAACAGTCCTATTATGCACACAGAGGTAAAGCTAACAAGTTCTTAGCAGCTAAACTCAACAAACAAAAGACCCGTAACTACATAGTGAGCCTTAAGAACCCAAAAGGGGGGATAAGCACATCAGAGAATGAAAAGTTGGACTTCTTAGAAAAGTTCCACCTAGGCCTCCTCGAAAGAGAGGAACTACCCCCACAACTCCAACTAGATTACATGGCCAAAATAGCTCTCCCCCAGATAACAGAAGAAGACAACCTGAAGCTTCAAGCCCCCATAACGGCCCAAGAAATAAGCAAAGCCATAACACACTTGCCGCACAATAAGACACCTGGGCCGGACGGATTTGGGAACGGCTACTATAAAACCTTCAAGAACCAGCTACTGGGTCCACTAACAAACCTTTTCAACCACATCAGAGAAACTGGGGCAGTCACGCCAGACATGGGGAAATCGACCACAGTCCTAATCCTAAAACCAGAGAAAGACCCCACAGATTGCGCAAGCTACAGGCCAATATCATTACTTAACAGCAATTCCAAGTTATATGCAAAGATCCTGGCAACCAGGTTGGCGAAGGTCTTACCCCAAATAATCCACGAAGATCAGGCGGGATTCATTGTAGGGAGGCACACACCGGACAACATCAGGCGGGGGTTAGACATAATAGAAGTAGGAAACAAAACAAAACAGAAATTCTCCATAGCAGCCTTGGACTCATGTAGAACATTCGACAGCTTAGACTGGGCGTACCTGAAGCTAACCCTGGAAAAATACGGTTGCGACCCTACCTTCATAAGGATGGTCTTGGCAAACTACAAACTCCCCTCAACAACATTTGTAATCAATGGCAGATCCACTACAACAATACAAATTCGGAGAGGCACGCAACAGGACTGCCCGCTATCTCCCCTTATATTCGCAATGGCAATGGAACCAGTGGTACAAACCTTAAGACAGGACCTAGAAATAAAGGGGGTACTAGCAGGTAGGATAGAGCACAGAATAGCACTATACGCGGATGATATCCTATTATTTTTGAGAGACACCTCCATATCAATGCCCAAAACCCTAGAAAAATTACAAGAATTTTCTAAGGTATCAGGGTTCACGATTAACTACGAAAAATCAAAAGCTCTAAACATAACCGAGGAGGTGGAGGTACCCAAAGAAATGGCGACACAATACCCACTAATCAGGGAACCCAAGGCCATAGACTACCTGGGCGTCCAACTAACACAGGAATATAGACACTTATATGGGGAGAACATAGTACCACTATGGAAACAATTGAAGGAGGACCTCTCGAGATATACACGTATAACCGCACTCAAGATGACCCTTTTACCCCGCCTCTTATACGTAATTAGCTCCCCCCCCCCGATAGAGATCCCCCCTAAAATGAGTAGAAAACTACAAAAGGATTTAGTAACATTCGTATGGAATGGGAAGAAACCCAGAATCCAAAAAGGGATCCTAACCAGGCCAGTCTTATTGGGGGGACTGGGACTCCCCGACGTGGAAAGATACACACTAGCAGCCCAGATATCCCCTATGCTGAAGTGGATGGGAGAAAACGTACAAGGGATGGGTGGGAATAGAACAGGGAGAAACTAGAATTCCACTAGGGACTTTGCACGCCCTACGGGAAGGAGCTAGAGGGGTGGAGGGACATCTACTAGAATCCACCTGCACCTCACTAAAAGCATGGGGCACAGCACTCAGAAAACATTGCATAGCGCCTGGACTGGGCCCTTTTACACCAATGGCACACAATCAGGATTTCACCCCAGGTAAACGGGACAGTTTTTGGGAAAATTGGGGACGACCACACCCGATCCACCTGAAAGAATTTTACCAGGAAGGAACCCCATTACAATTCGAGGAATGCAAGCAGAAATTCGGGATAGGGAAAAAGGATAGGTACACGTATATACAAATTAGGCACTGGATTTCCCAGGAAGGGGTTAAGAAAGCGGCCACCAGGACCCCCATAGGATTGGAGCTCACCCTACAGGAAGGCCAGACCCACAAACCAATAACAAGAATATACAAGCTGCTAGACAACGCACGAAACGAGGATCAAATCTCATATAGAGACAATTGGGAGAAAGACCTGGAAGCCCCAATCACGGAGGAGGAATGGGGATAAATCTGGAAGAGGGCTCAGAAAGCATCCAAATGCACTACAATTAGAGAGATTTCATATAAGCTACACACAAGATGGTACCTAACCCCGCACAGATTAAACAAAATGAACCCTGCATACCCCCCCCAACTGCTGGAGACAATGTGGTAACAGATGGGACCTATACCACATGTGGTGGACCTGTCCTAAAGCTGACATATAAGAGACATAACAGGGCGGCAACTCCCACACGACCCAAAGGTAATATTGTTGGGAACTGCAGTTGAAGGAGTGTACACAGAGACAGGCAATAATGCAACCCTGAACACTGAACTACTAAATGCAGCAAAAATAACACTGGCCCAAGGATGGAAAACCCCGGGAGTCCAGTGGTCGCATGCTGGTGGGTTAAAATATGGCACATACTGGCAATGGAAAAGGTGGGGGCCATAAAAGACAACAGATATTTGAAATTCAGGGAAGTGTGGGACACATTTATAAACTTTGTTACAGATAGGGAAGCCTATTTCCACAGACCAAACTTGATGAGAACGATTTTGAACTAAAACTCCCTGGAAGGACGGAAGCTTGAATGGGCCCATAGCAACGACAACGCCCTAACTGCATTTGCACTGGCTAATGGTGTAGAAAACGGAACCAGCCCAGTTGGGGGGAGGGAGGGATGAAAGGGGACAATTGTTACCCGTTCTATGGTAGACATAGGCTGGGGGGGAAGTTATAAATGTTAAAACTCATGGGCTTCCTGCAGGACTGAAATGAGAACTGAAAAAGAACAATGACAAGAATACTGCATGCTGTTTCTCACATGTATGCTTGTAATTTGAGTCCATGAGAAGAAAATAAAGTTGGTAAAAAAAGAAGTTCATATCTGGTGGTCCTGTGGGAACGCGGGTGACCTCCAGGGGTTGGCAGTATGGGTGGCCAGAGCCTGTAACTGCCCCTAGGGAGTACCAGGTAAGTTGAGGGCAGCGTATGTCGAAGCCCAGCACGGGCTGGTTGTGGGCCTGCAGGTGTAGGTTAAACCCCTGTGCACAGAGTCAGGAGGTTGGCTCTGTAGGAGTAAAGAGAAGGCAAAAAAAGCTGTTATATTACGTGCCTCTAGTACTGGGATTATGCAGTAAGTAAATAGGAAAGAGGTAGCTGGAGAGAGCTGGGTAACTCCCCTGTGGTGCAGCATCCTACCTCTAGAATAGAGCGGATTTGAGAAAGACTGATCATCTTGAACTTGTCCTTCCTGAGGAACTTGTTCAAGCATCTTAAGTCCAAGATCCTGCGTCCTACTTGGGAATAAAAAAAATAAGGGGAATACCACCCCTGGTTCCTCTCTGCCACAGGCAACGGCTATATGGCACCTTTCTCCAACAGGATAGCCAGCTCCTGCAGAAGGAGCGGATCCAGATCCTTGAGGGAGTGACTGCCTGGTGGGCAATCAGGAGGCCTTCTCAATAAAGGGAGACAGTAGTCTTGGGCTACAGTTTGCAAGGGCCAAGCATCAGAAGTAATGCCCTGTCATTATTACAAATGCTGACTTAGCCTGCCCCCCACTACACTCCTGTGGACCAAGCCCTCAAAGAGGTTTTTGTTTAGCTGTGGCAGCAGCTGATGGTAAGGAAGGTGTAGCTGTTTGGGTGGTTTTACCACCTCGACCTCGTCCACCGTGAGGAAATCTTCTCTGGCCTCTTTGTGGCCTGAGCCCTCGTCCTTCAAAATGATGAATACTATCGAAAGGACCAGCCCCTCCAAGATTGAGGGCTTAGTGGGTCTGCTGCAGCTAGTGGATTGCTGCACCAAGCTACTTTGCAGCCATTGTTGATGATTAGAGCTTTCCTAAGCTCTCATCGGTGTTGCTGCCAAACAAGTGGGGGCCATCAAAGGGCATGTTGAACAATCTCGCCTGAATATCAGCCGCAAATCCAGACTTATACAGGCAAGCGAACCTGCGTGTAACAGTGCTCGCTGGCAACGCCCGGCTGACACTGTCAGCTGAATAAAGCCCAGTTTGAAGAGATTGGAACATGACCTCCTTCTCATCTTTAATGATGCTTAAGAAACCATCCCTTTCATCCCCTTCTGGGATATGGTCCACAGCCATAGCTATGACATCCCATAGCCTGAAGGAAAACTTGGCCAGAGGATAGGTAGCGTTGATAGATTTTAAAGCCATGTTACTGGCAGAGAAAGCTCTCTTGGCTAAGGTGTCCAAACTTTTGACATCATTTCCCTTTCACCACAAGTCCAATATCCCCCAATAGCCTTTATAGACTATTGTCAATCCCTTCCCTACCTTTCCCGTAAATCATTTCCCAAAAAACACCAGGTACTGGGACAAGGAAGAGACCACCTAGAGAACTACATCCTCTCTTTAGTTACACATACAAACACCAGTTATGTACTGGGAAGAGGAGGAGGCAAGCAAGAGCAATGCAGAACTTCCAAGTCGGCAAGGAGCGGTCTAGTCCTTTTTGGAGCAATCAACCTGGCAGGAAGGTTAAAAGCATTAAGAACAGTGAAAATGAAGTCTGCTGTGGAAGCAGGTCTACAGACAGCTGGACGAGCGCAAAGACCTCTCCAGGAAGGCGGCGTGGCAGACTGAGCGCTCGAGAGCCCAAGAGCGATGCAAAGTGTATGTAGCTGGAAGCAAGACTGAAAGAAGCTGGAGGCCTGCGACAAACTGCGGAAAGGGTACCGTCGTGACCAGGCAAAGCTTAATTGTGAGGCCCGGGCTGCGAGAGATGCATCAATGGCGGGAGCATAGCTATGGAGAGCCGCTGTGGAGACAGAGCGAGGAGCCGCACAAGAGGGACAGCTTGTGGCGGACGGGAGCCTCGCTGCAGCGCCGTAAGCATCGACTGATGAGTCAACCTAGGAAGGGGGACACCGGGGTGGCTGGCGAGTATGTTACACTGGTGTAAACCTTAATGAATGCTAATCCAAAGAAAAATAATAACTTTTGAAAACCGATCTGAATGAAAGCAAGAAAGCAAACCCTTTTGAATACCAATTTGAATGAATGCAAGAAAGCAATGTGAAGGCATCATGAAGCAAGGGTCATGCCGTGAGGCGGGTGGAGCCTGTGGAGCCGCTGGCGGCGCAGATACTAGCCCGTTGCACGCTCCGCTCACCCATCACGTTCTCCTTCAGCATCGTTCTAGTGTTTGCGCGCTGACGCGACTCAGAAGCTCAAAGCCTGCCGCTTCCGGGTCGCGGACGCGTTGCAAGGCTACCAGTTTCGTAATCCGAGAGTGCTGTCCGCTCTGTGCTTTTCGCAGCCTTCATGCTCGTATATTTTCCCTGTCGGTCCCCGAGCCCTATCGGGTCCCGTTCCTCCTCTCTTGCTTGCTTGCTCCTCTTTGCTCTGAGTTTCTTCCCCCCTGTATTTCCGTACCTCTTATCCCCCTTGCTCTCCTTCCAGTCTTCTAGCCCACCCCCCGTCCCATCTTTCCTTCACTCTGTGCTCCTTACCTTTTCTCTGTTCTGTCTTCTTGTCCCCGTCTCCTCCTCTGCTTCCTGCGGTCTTCCTGCTGGATTCCCTGTGTACCGGACCCCGGCCTGTTATTTTCGGATTGTCTACTCTACCGCTTGGCCACCTTCTTCTGTTGCTTCCCTGTGTACCGGATCCTGGCCTGCTATTGGACTGCCGACTTCTCCTGGTGCCCTTTCCTTGAACTGGGTTTCACACAGTGATAACCCTTTACCGCATGGACTGCCTTCCTCCGGAGCTCCTCCAGAATTCCACCGCTGACCATCTCTTCTGCCCGGCCTTGTCTCAAGACTACCCATTACTCATATCCTGAGTATCTCAGGGGTCGCTCAGGTTTTTTTTGTGCCTTTGGGCTTTTTCCCCTTTTTTGGCTCTCCCGGAGGGGGGCCCCGGGTACCCTTTTCGGGTGGCACGGTGGCTTCCTTCCGTGGCCGTCCTTATCTACACAAAAAAAGGAGTGACCAAGAAGAAAAGGAGAGAAGGGTACGGAAAGGAAAGAAGAAGGTGAGGAGCTAGGGGAGGGTGGAGAATCGGAATCAACGTTCTCTGACGAGGATATCTCTGATCCCGGTCACAGCAAGACACAGACAACAGATCCAAAGTTCAAAATAAAATGGTTTATTAAATCATATGTCAGGGTGGTTGAAGGCCTAACTTGCCCTATGCTAAGGTAGGATATCCCTACCTGAACAGAACTAAGGAAAGTCTGAGTCAGAAAATTCAACTTAAAAGTGTCTGTGTCAAAAACCTATCCATGTCCTCAGAACTAAAGCTAAACAATGTGTAGGGATGTCAATAATAAAAGAAATGGTGATCAAAACAAAGTTCCAAGCGCCTTCCAACTCCTAGCTTCCTTTTCAGCTCCCCTTCCCAAAGTTCAAGAAACCTCCACAAAAATCTCAAGATTACCTTTCCCAAGTTCAAACAGTTTAACAAATCCTTGGTGTTCCCTTCACCAGGTTCAAGGCGACATAGTTCCACACAAAAGGGTCTTGAGGGCTCTGTCCTCAAGATAGTATTGCAGTTCATGAAGCCTCAGGGTTCCCTTCCGCAAGACTTCAACATATTAATTTATACTTGGTTTCAGTCTTTCAATGTTCAACACAACTCCAGGTCAACTTGACACCTTTCAGGAATGCACCAACAGTTCACCTGAAGAGCTCCTTCTTGGTTTGTTTCACAATGTCTTTGGCTTTCACAATTGAGGGTTCTCTGGTCTTGGTGCAGTTGCCAGATCTGTGAGAAACCTGAAAGTGTCTCACCCGCTAGTCCCCAGGGATCTGGCCAACTCTTTTGGATTCATTTCCTGGGGGTGGACCAGTGCGGGAGGATCACCGGGATGAGGGGTCTTCGGGGAGTGGAAGTGGGGCACCTGTAACACTTTTTCCCCATCCTACCAGGTAGGATACCTGGGAACTCAAACCCTGACCCCCTTCCAAGCACAAACATTTTCTCACGGACAGTTCATCGTGAGCAACGGCGGACTAACACCAGAGCCATATACCTGACATGTCCCAATACAATGGCCTGGCAAGGTCAGGCAATTATGGATCATTACACACATCTGACTTCATCACACTTCCCTGGATAAAAGGTGTAGCACAAGAGCACACTCAGACTGAGGAAAAGTACTCGAGGAAACAACAGTTCCAAGATGGCAGTTCAATACAAGGAGAAAGACGGTGAGATCAGAGAGGGTTGCAAAGGAGTGAAGTGCCCTTGACCTTTAAAGACCGTTACTTTCACGAACCTTAGAAAGTAAGAAGCCTAAAACCGTGAACTAAAGCGGAACAAACCTACACTGTGCATCGAAGTTACCCGGGGCTCTCCCGCGTTGATAATCAAGGCGGGGAGGAATGATTGCCGCCATTGTACTGTCCTTGGCTCCCATAACAAAGCAGCGCCAGTAAAGACAACACAGCCGGTGAGTGGGAGAGACTGATACCAAACCAGCTTGTGTTTGAACAAAGGTTGCAAGCAGCAATATTGTATGAAGAAATCCAAAGATGACAGTGTGTGAAACGCATGTGATAAGCGACGTGGATATAAGTGGAAACCAAAGGAGTGAATGAACTTTGGGGAAACCCAGCAAGATACCATATTCAGAGGGGTCTGGCACCACGTGGGTGCTCATTCTAAGATCTATGTTAGGTATCCAGCTTAATGGCGACTGTATTGTAAAACTGAAGTTTGTATCAAAGTGGTCCTACAACAGGTCAAGCTAAACCCTGTGCACATTTGAAAGTCTTCGATAAACCAAGGTGAACTACAATTGGTCTGAGGGAGACTAATTGAAAAAGGGAACAGATCTGAGCCCAGCTGAGGGGGATCCGGGGTGAACCGCAAGTTACCCAAGAAAACAAATATCCTCCAAACTTTGTAAAAAGTAGGATCTGAGCCCAGAAGTGGGGGATCCGCAGTAACGATCATAAAATAACAGGGATCTGAGCCCGGCTCAGGGGGATCCACGGTGAAGCACCCGAGTTGAATACTAATAAGAGCAGAACTGTTTGTTTTGTGCATCAGGCCCTCTGAATCAAGAGACTTTGATGAGAAAAGAGACTTGGGCACAGAAGGCCCTGTTACTGTACATACTGTACATAGAACTGTATCCTCGTGCGGATGAAGCCAGAGTGTGTGCTTTGCTCGAGCGAACTGCCTTGCCCCGTGCTGAAAACGTGGGGAAAGGAGGCCAACGGCCCGAACATCCGGACATATTATTTTGTGAACACTTCTTTCTTTTTCATGAACACTACCCCACACTAGTGGTAAATTAGTGGTTAGGATTGGCAATAGTTTTTTTTTAGTATAGGAACCTTTTATTTTGACAAGACTCCACTAGGACTGCATTTTTATTATTTGATGGTCGTAGCTTGCTCCCATCTGTAGATTAAGGCTTAGATAGGCGATCTTTTTTTAATTTTTAATTTTTAATTATTTGTTTTTGGTGGAAAAAAGAAATTAATTACACCTTTACAAATATACATACAAAAAAGTATATAGCTAAAAAAGTTCCAAAAGCACTGCTTTGCACATTACAATTATCAATTCATTTAAGGTGTAGACATTAGTCACACCACTATTTGTTCACAATGATGATCCAAGCATTCTGTTTTTATATAAAAGATTCATCACTCAATAAACCACTAAATTTTCTGATTAAAGGTTTTCCTTCATAATCATAAAAAGATCATCACCACAACAAATAAAAAAAATTTAATAGTACTAATATTAATAATGTTACTTAAATCAAATCTCAAACATTTCAAATGTGGGCACAGATTTGTGCTGCATCATAAACGTGATACGTTAGCCCATTTTGTCCTCGCATACAGCATCCGAGGGACAATACAATCGTTCAGTCCTAAAACCAACACAGTAAAGAAGGGATGTAAACAAAGATTAGATTTCCCAGTATGTTTCCCAGTGCATCTTGTCACAGCGTCTTCCCAAGTCCATGTTTTAAGTGGAGCGCTTGTTTGGCGACATCGTCTTTGTCCCTCAGAGGGATAACTTCCCCACTCGGTAGTAGCTGTAACGTGCAGTTGTTACACCTAATCATTTAACTTTGCTAACCCTGTATTTCTTTCTTTTAAGGCCTCTTCGATCCTGCGTACAAGTCGCACGGTAGTCAATATGATCGAGTTGCTACTGCTCCACATGCAACGTGTCCAGACAGCATGGCTTGCATGGTTTGAGGCATTCCCTATGTAAGCGCCAAGACATATCTTTCTCTCACATTCAAAATACGGACAATTCGAGAATAAATGCTGCAGTGTCTCCGTTTCATTTGGATTTATGCAAAAGTGAAATTTGAGGCCGAGATCAGAGGTTTCTTAGCCATGCCATTTGCAAATTCGGAAGCCAGTGTAAATTAGGTCAAGTCGAAATCTCATGTAGGTTTCCCGAGCTTTATTGTCGAGAAAACACAGGAGGTAAGGACTCTGAGGTTTCTGTGCATATCTGAAATTGGCATAGTTATTAAAAGTGGAATATCCCTCAATGATGTCCAAGTTACTGGCCCAGGAATTCAAGTGAAATCGTTTTTTTATCAGGGCCGGACGGTCGATAATGTCCTGTTTGGTCAAGTTAAGAGAAAGAAGAACCTTGTTCATGCGTGCGTGGAGAATAGAAATTGATGCTGGATGATCAACGAGCAGCATCATGTGCAGGTCATGGTATAGGAAATTGAGTGTGTGTAAAACCATCTTCATGAAGTTGCTTAACCCTCGCCATTCAAGTCTGTCACCGAGTGGGTATAGGCCCAATTCGTGAATTAGAATGGGATTTGGAAGATAGCCCGGCAGCCCGAACACTGTTTTCCACACTTTTCCTTGAATTTTGTTCAGTGCGGAGCCTATGTCCAACAAGCACAAGTCCAAGCCATACAATAATGTTGGCTCCACCTTCAACTGATAATAATCTATCAGTGGAACCAAAGAGAACTTGCAATAGCGACGATGTATCAGTTTCTTCTGCGCTATCATTTGCACCACTTTGAGATTTTATGTTGTTTGCCACCTATTGTGTGAATTCCTGTTCGAGAGCTGATAGCCCAAATATATCATCTCGCTCTTGATAGTTATCTGCTTAGTATCGACGTACCGTTTAAATCTGGGGAAATTCCTCTTGACTGTGAAGACGAAGATGTTCGATGTCGATAGTCAAGTTATTAAACAGACAATATTGGTGGAAATAATTCAGCTTATTTTGCAGCCCGAAAGGTGTTCTGTCAAAGAGGATGACATCGTCTGCGAAGGCCAAACAATTTATGTGAAGATTTCCCAATTTAACAGGGAAGATGTCGTTTGCATCCCAAATGGTGTAAATGTCCGCAAGGTACAGATTGAAGAGTACCGCTGCAAGGTTACATCCTTGCTTAATGCCGACTTTTGTGGAAATGTGATCTGACAATAGGCCTGCAGAGTTGATATGAACCCTATAGGAGGTCTTCTCATGCAGGAGCGCGATCAGCGCTACTATATGTGCCGGAATTCCATATGCCAGCATTTTCTTCCATAAGCGGTTTTGGAGAACACTATTGAACGCTGATTAATTGATCCAATGAGGCCATATATATGGGCCCATCGGATGTGCCTAAAGTTGACAGGATTGTCCAATGGTCCCTTTTTATGGATGGGGATGATTATAGCAGTCAGCCATGAGGGAGGAATTTCTCCTGACCGGAGTATTACTTCAAATCGGGTAAGCAAGTGCTTTGCCCAAAAATTCAGATCATCCTTAATGACGCATGGTGGAAGCCCATCCGGAGCCGTCGATTTGGAGAATGATGATTTGGAAATTGACCAAATTACATCCTTCAATGTCCAGGTACATGTGGATGCAATGGTCATATGAGGGACGTCAGTTTCCTGTTCCACATGCTGGAGGGGCAGGACATATTTCTCCTTAAAATAAACTTGCCAGGTGTCCCCATTTATGGCTGCGACCAAGCGGTTCGCTGGCGTGCACTGGGGATTTCTAGGAATCGCCATTATTTCCCTTACGTTGCGTTTACATAATAGCTCAATCATTTTCTGGTGGTCAAGTCTATGGCGCGCATTGCGTAATTCTTTCAGTTTTCTCTTGTACGTTGCCAAAATTGAATTTTTGGATATTGTATGTATAGCAGTGGTTAAGGGCAAGTGTCTCGCAGCTCTGAGGTCACGATTTTTTGTGCGTTTCAGAACTGATATTTTGTGAAGATATTTCGAGGAAACATGGGAAGTCAAGTGCCCTACAGGCAGCTTGGACAACATTATAAGATGTTCTCGAATCATATTTAGATTGATGGCAGTAACCATTTCTCGATAGAGTGATGATTCCATATTATCTGCACTCACCAGGGTGTCCCTGTTGACCTTAAACACAAGTTTCCTAAAGGTGCTTGGGTTCCATCGGACAGAGGGCATATCGGTCGCTCTCAACAAGGGCTGTTTGAGCCAGGCTTTAAAAGGTATTACAAGTGAGGTGGAGGACGGTGCTCAGTGCACCGTAATCGCCCAGTCCAAAGTGGGTGATCAAAATTGGAGCGAGAATGCCAGACAACTCACTTGACACCAGGAGGTAATCAATCAGAGAAGACGATGTGCCACGCTGCCAAGATGCTTTACTGCTGTACAGTGCCAAGGACAGTTGCGCGATGTTGCAAGCCTCAAAGAACTCTGTCCTAACCTTGTCCCTAACACCAGCCTGCTTTTCATAGGGCGTCGAGTCAGAGGAAGCGGAACTAATTCTTTCCATATCTAAATTCGAATTGAGGTCGCCCAAAATCAATATTTCATGCTTTGGGTGCTGCAGCATGGCGTTAGTCAGGGCCTCATTCAACAATTGAAAAACCGTCTATATGGATACTGCCATAGGATTCCAATAAACTGATATAAGCAGTATTTTCTGGATGGAAGCTCCGGCAATCTTCAAGTCGACCATCAAAAAGAAGTCAGTGTGGTCCAATAATTTAGCTGTGAATCTTAAGCAATTCTTGATAATCGTTTCACCTTATCGTTTACAGATCCGCCGGAGCGCCTGGGGACCAATTCCGTTGGTGACGGTGTGCGGTACAAATACCTTTAACATTTAACATTTAACATAAGAACAGCTAGGCCACCACTAGGGCGGCCAGCAGATGCACGACGAGCTGGGACACAAAATGATACAAAACCTTCCAGAACAATGTCCGTCATTGCCATAGTTTCCTGTAATAACAAGATTTCAGGAACATGAGGTGGCCCCAGCAATTTGTGCTATGCATAAACATTTTTGCCCCACAACAATTTCAGGAAAGTCTGGCTATGTTTGATAGTTACGAGGTGGAGGTGCTTTCTTTCATTGTGGCTGCCGCTTTAATAAGCGGCTCCAGCCAACTTAGACCATTGAGGGCTTTAGTGAGCGAGGCAAGTTGAACCAGTATTTCACTGCTAGGCTCTGTTGGTGCATTCTGGACTGGGCCTTTGGGGGCCCTGTCCGGCAGAGCCGGTGGGACAAATTCCAAAAAGGCCCATGCAATGTCCATCTCTCTAAAGAGAAAGGGATAGAGGCCTAGAGTCTAAAAGTCCTCCTTGTGGTCTAAATAAGCTTAGTAATGATTTGAGACTGAAATTTACATAGCCCTCTATGGTTGTTCTGATTTGCAAGTTTGACCCCCTCAATGTCTTTTGTGGCTAGATTCCGTAAAGGTTGAATCTGGTAGAAAGCATTCATCAAAAAGGATCTATTGATCCGTGATGTTCAGTTGACGTTCAAATCGCTTCCCCATCCAAGAATGTGTTTCATCTCCTTGGGCAGTTCCAGAAACACTGAGGTCTGGTCTCTCAAATGATCATGTTCCACCTCAGAGTTTTTTGCAAATTAGCCGAGGATTTGTTTTCTGCTGAGGGGATTT
Organism: Ambystoma mexicanum; assembly: GCF_040938575.1. Taxonomy (NCBI): domain Eukaryota; kingdom Metazoa; phylum Chordata; class Amphibia; order Caudata; family Ambystomatidae; genus Ambystoma; species Ambystoma mexicanum. Next base: position 1,464,568,347 of record NC_090931.1, on the reverse strand, counting down.
TCAATACTTTGGATTCCATCACTGGGATTTCCGGGTCCACAATCTTAGGGGTAGACTGAGTGGCCACCCGATCGGTGGCCATAGCCACCTGTTGACAACCAATTTTGGACTGAAGAGAAGATGTGACAGCTGTCTGAACATGGTGGGTGCGATCCTCCACTATTTCAGGAATAACCAACTTTTTGTGGTGCACAATTGAAAAAAAATTGTGAAGCTGAGATTGCATCTTTTCAGTGGTTTTTGCTGGTGGCCTTGGTGAGGGAGCTATTCCATCACCTTCGCCCGTGGCTTTAATTTGCAAGAGTTTCTTGCTGTCTTCGTTTAATTCCAATAGGTTTAAGGCTGGCTCTTCCATGTTTGAATTGGATTTCGAGTTGGACACTGCAGCATTGATTTTGTGGGACCAAGTTACATCGACTTTGCTGGTCTTGGACGAAGTGTCTTTAAGTTTAGCTTTGGAGAGATTTTGTCGTTTCTGGGCTCTTAAAAATGATTTCTTCACCTTGCGAGACATAAAGTGAGATCCTGGTTGCCCAGCATCCTTGACGCATGTCTGGTTCATAGACTCTGTTTTTTGATGCTTTAGTATATCTTGAGAGTCAATGATGTCTTTTAATGCAGTTGTACTGTCAGGGGGCGAAGTTGACTCATCATCAGGGACCGACAGTCCATTTGGAGCTGCCTGGGCTAAGGAGACTTGAGTTTTTGAGACAGCGTTAAACAGAAGCTGCTCGACTTGAAGAAGCCGATCATGATGGAGTTTGGTCACTTCAAGAAGTTTTATGGTTTCATCGTTTGATGTTTCATCCACATAGGGAAATAGGCCCTGGAGGGCCTGAGAATATGATCTACCTGTGTGATTTGGGTCTTTCACCACAGGGTCCGTTTGGGATCGCTGTGATGTTAGTTTGGGCACAGCCTGCTGAGGGACTATAGCTGGTTGGTTCAGAGTCAACATTTTCTCTAAATGGGTGGCATAAAAGGAGTGTACCTGGTCCTGTGCCACTATGTAACCTTCGATTTTGCCAATTTTTTCCATCATGAATCTCAACGAACCCTTCATTTCTCTAGGAGAGAGTGAGATCATGACCTTTGTCAAGAAGGTTGAGAATTGTTGTGATGATGGGAAAATTCTGCAAATCATGATCATCAATATTAATCGGTGAGTCCTCTGGTGTTGAGGAGGGAATATCCACCAATTTAGATAGATGGTGGTCGGCGGAAACTGACCTCTGATCATGGTCATTGAGTGAATTTGACAGAGGGAACATCTACCTTCTTGCTGGGGAGGAAATATGTTAGTGCCAACATCATGGAGACCTGGTCCAAGACGTTCCCTTCCTAATACAGTGTAGTCCTTGTATGAAAATGTGTCAGATAAGTGTAGATGAATTTGCTCCCAAAACGCATAGGACGTGGAAGACGGCGAAGAGGGGCCAAGAGACAGCCAAACCCGTTTTCCAAGCTCGTTCATTACAGCAGGAGGAAGCCTCGAGGTATCCGAAATTGCCACAAAATCCTCCTGAGCATCTTTATGAGAGTGACCCAGGTCAGCCCTGTAAGGTGCTTCAGTCATCAAATTTTGTTGGTCATTGTTTGCGTCTTTCACAGAAAATGAGGGCATGACCTGATCAGGAGTGTTTTTGGGGGAGGAAAATCCTTCCCTGTATTCAGGGAGAATTACAGGTTCCAAAATCGCGTCCCCCTCTGTGACTGGGAGACTAGACACTGGGGGGAGAAGGGCTGACATCGATAGCAAGGACTTTTTGCTTGAGGGCAGCAGCAATGGGAGTGTGGCATTTGGGGATTTTTTGGCCATGGTTTTGGATGGACCAGAAGGGGCTTCACACATGCGATTAGCACTTCGCAGATTGCGACTCATGGTCAAAAGGGGCCAATACAAAATGAGTCGACACAAGTGTCTTCACATCACACCAAAAAGATGGGCTCAAGTTAGGATTTAGGCTAACAACTTTAGGGAGTCTCTGGGCATAAAGTATGTATTTCAGATTAAAGGTCTCAATTGAAGGCCTAAAAGAATATTAACTGCTAGATGGTCCAGCAGTGGGCTATGGGAGGTTTTTGGCAGCAGTGAATAGTGACGTGCTACACTAATCAAAAAGTCCCCCCCCCAAGCAGCAGGGACAATGGCCCTTCGACCAAATCAGTCCACGGTCAAGCCCAGTCAGCACTTTTCCAGAACTAACTACAAAAGCCTACCTTGTCTTCAGTTCAGTTCGGAGGGGACGAAGAATATAAATACATGCACCCGCCCTTACTATCAGTGATCAATAAGGCCAATGATCTACGTTCCTCTCAATTGGAGTTGGCCCCAAGGATGTAATTGCTTCAAAGCACGCAGTCACCCCCCTATGGTTAGGACCAGGTAAATGGAGACAGAACGAGAACCCTCTATGAGATCAAATTCCAAGGCGCAGATGCCGACAGACTCTCTTTGTGGCAGGAGCCAGAGGATTTCAAACAGAGATCTCTAAGGGGATATTGTCAAAGTTCCAAGAAAGGACAGTCTTCCCTTCTTCCTCCAAAAGAAGCAATTTCCAGGAGGACAAACACCCAAGTGGCTCTCCACGACCTAACAAGGTTCAAAGGCTCCACGGCCCGAAGTTACCCCTTAAGGCAAGGCCAAAGTGAGGTGTACAAGGGTTACTACGTCTGGAGGCTTACCAGTACACAAACCGGCAGTCACCCTTGCTCCAGTGACAAATAGAATTTCCAATACAGCAAACACCAAGCTGCTCTTTGTTTTGGGGTTCAAAGGCTCCAAGGCCCGCAGTCACCCCTACAAGTAGTAACCTTGCAAAAGCTTATGTGAGAGGCTATAAAGAAATAGCATAAGCACAGAGTCCAGGATCACAAGTACTCAGACCTACATTCAGCCTTACCCTAAAGAGGGCAACAGTTTTCAATCTGTCAAAAACCCTACCTGTTGCTTCTCAACCTTCTGGGGTTCAAAGGCTCCAGGGTCCGCAGTCACCCCCTAAGGTGATGTCCTTACAGGGACATATAAGTGAAGCTATGAGTGCGCAACATGCACACAAAGACCAGACTCGCAGATACTCCAACCAACAATTACCCACACTTCAATAAGGGCAACGGTTATCAGTTTGCCAGAACCGTGACTACTAAGTTCCAACCTTCTGGGGTTCAAAGGCTCCAAGATCTGCAGTCACCTCCTTAGAAAGTACACTTACAAGTACGTGTAAGAGAGGCAGTGGATGGACAGTGTAAATGCTGAGTCACCGTTTGGGACTGGGTCTATCAGCGCAGCAGACCTTGTGGAAGGCTTAACACAGTTCACAGGCACATTCAAGTTCAGATCACTGCTATTACTGTGAACATGTAGACAGTGCTCTTGAAAAACACCAAAGAGGTCCCAACAAAAGAAGCGTGCCAACTGTCCAAGTCACCAAACCACAGTTCAATCACTGCACTTTCCGTGAAAAGTTCAAGCGTATCAGCAGTTCAAAATAGCTTGTAAGCCAGGAGCAACAGCCATTGTATGGTGGCGGACAGTGCTCCAGATAAGATTTCGAGTTGAGAGTATTTTACTCTCTATTTTTATAATTAGAGCGTAAATGCAATTTCAAGAGAGTAAAAATTAGTTTTCTGCTTAATAAGAGAGTAAAAAGTACAACATCTAATAGGTGCATAAAGTTAAAACTATAGGAAAACGTTAGAAACAAAACAATATCGTGCAGCAGCGGGTCGCGCCCTTGGATCCAATAAAGTACCTGATAGAGGGGACCTCATTCCTCATGGCTGTGCTTGGTGTCCAGCAAGCGCTTTACTGCGTCTTGTAGTGTAATGAATATCAAGGGAATGTGGTTTATTTTGTTGGGAGTCAAGTGCATGACTGCGGTCTCCTAGCGCTGGTATCCTGCTGTTCATGATTGCATGCTGTGAGAATGTAGTTGACTAAATGAATGGCGCCTCAGTGAATGTTGGTGTTGGATGGGTGATGATGTATGAGTGTTCTGAAATTGCCAGTTACGACCCCGAGCTCGTAAGCCCGAGGATGGCTGGCGGGTCTGCTCCCGATTCCATGTAACCTGAAAAGTAACTGGTACTTGTGACATATGTACAATACAGCTAAGTCTTTCTTACCTGCTAGCTCTTTGCCTCTTCATGCTGCATCTGAGCAGGATGCCCCAAGCTTACAAAACAACACATGATGCATGTTGTAATACAATAATGCTACATATAACATCATAATCACAGGGCACGTCCTAAAGAATAAGTACCTGACTAATTAGATTATGGAATGCACAAAACCACACAAAGTTATGCCATAGAACATACGTCTAAGAAAGGCACTGGAAGCCCATTTAGATACATGGACGTGGGCAGGTCTGTTAAGAGGTTGTACGCTGCCCCTTCAGATACATTTAGTTGATTGATATTAGAATAGGTTTTCTCTTCTGCTATTTTGTTTCTTTATTCTGGAAAGTCCTTCTGTTATTTTGCTTTATCGACTGCTTAACAGTGAACACTAGACAAAGGAGAATGTAAGATCTCTGTAAACTCTTGTAGAGGAACATTCCAAAAGAACCTGCAACATGATCCTGATGTTAGTGATTCGTAGAGTTTCATACAGCTTGCTGTTAAATAGGATTAGTTTAAATCCGCAGTTCAACTGAACAAATGTTTTTTTTCACCCATTGAACAAGCGGCCATCATGGAAATGCAATAGGCAGCTCTGAAATGTTTTTTATTTGTCTTCTGTTTTTGTTTTCTTAAATGCTGAGTAATCAACTGGTGGCTACTTGGGATTTTGATTTTGGGTCATAGATGCAGATGTGCAGGTACAGTAACAATTGCATTGAATTAGACCAGGTTGGGGTTCTGAGTCCCCTCATTAAAGATAGGGAGAGTCTCTGGCCACTCTCATCTATTCCTGATGTGTAAGCTGGTCAGCTCAAAGAACAGTGAGTGGGGCCACAGTAAAATACACAATGGATCTGCAGGTTGGCTAGAAACAATGTTCTAGGTGCATTTTATTTTGTTGCCAGGCACACAGCCAGGTAACAGAAAAGGCCATGAAGGCAAAGCCTGACCATCTGGTGGGAGCTGTGAAAAGATACATATGGAGAATGCACTGTGACTGTGAGCAGATGACACTTTGGAAGCATGGAAGTACAGAGGGGGATTAATGAACTTTTAAAGTGATATGCTTGTGTGGTTTGGATTTATGTGGCAAGATACAAAACCCTAAGGCATTAATAGTAAATGGGAACAGACATGAGATGGTGGTGAGGTGGAACACAAAGGTATGTTTTAGATGGGGCTTGTTGTGTAGAGCATATGTTAATGCAGACATACGATATATGTTCCTTTGAAGCAAGCATTGGAATAGAGATTTGGAAAGGATTGCAGACTTTCGGAGGTGCATCATGCATGTGTCAGTGAAGCATTACTACCACCTGCAAGCAGTGTACTGTTTTCCTTGCTCACTGGAGCTGCTAGCTGGTCTTGTGCTAGCCCTTGTATGTTGGTATCAAAGCATGCAACGCAATCTGCCCAACTCCTAGTGGCAGATCCCCAGCGGTCGCTGGAGCAAAGAACAAAAATACCTTTTGCGGGTTACCTGGGGAGAAAATACCAAAACACTTTGCAACCCCATTAGCCTTGGGTGGGTGGGGTAAGGGAAGAAGTTGGTGGGGAGAACGGTTTAGGGGGAAGAACAGTGTTCTGCCTGCAAGGCTTGTATCCATAGCTGTCAAAGTTTCAGATGTGTGACGCTTTGAGTGAACAGTTCTCGGTTTCAACAATCAAAATGCCTTCCAACTACTTCCCACCTCTGGTCCTTAAGTTTATCTCTTCCTCAAAGCTTGCCATAGAAAACAGCTGTAGTGCCAACTAGCTGAATTGCCTTGCTATCACCCTCCAGTCTCACAGTGCAAACCCATCATGTTCCTTACTCATAATGCTGCTTTCCAACACTGCTGCTCTGAAACACTTGTGTACGAGCGTGATACAAATAAAATATCAATATCAATATCCAACCATCCCCTCATACACAGTATCCTAATCCCCTTTTTATCAAAGTAACCCTTTCTGACTTCCCCAAGATGTAGCTCTCAAGTGACAACTTATTCGGCCTGCCCTAGCCTCAACCTTGTTTAGACAGACAGCTGGTTTCCTGCTGTGGTCTTATAAATGATTCATCCAGTCTGTCATTTGAACTTGAAGTTCAAGGTGAGCCAGGTCATCAATGTGAGTGTTACTGCCTTGCACCCGACAGGCTGAGAGCAATGGGTATATGGCTACCTCTTATCCCCCTCGGAAAGTTATCTGTTCAGCTCTCCTCTGGCTCCCCCTTCCTTCTCTTATGGGGTCCTGCCAACCCCTCTCTCTGCTAAAGTTGCTCACCATCTTCCCCTTCTCTGTAGCCCTCCATTTTTTAGATGTCTACTTTGCTCATTCCAGTTTCCATTTCCGATCAGTACTTGTTCACAGCTCCATGCCAGCCTTCTCTTTTCTAGCGCAGTGCCACATTCCATTTTTCACAGTGGTTTGTCTCATAGGTCAAAACCAACCCTCATTTTCATTCTAAAAAGGAATTGCTGTGACCCTTAAAAAAAAGTAGGTTTCTTAAGGAATTGTAAGTAAGGCTTGTAATAAAATTATAGCAACTCGCACTATGAAACGTTCAAAACTCTGCTCCAATCTGTTCCACATTGGTGCTTCCTTCCAGTGCCCTCATGCTTTAATCAGAGGCCTGCTCTTCTTTCAGCGGACACGTTCTGCATTTAGACGTTATCTGTTTGAGATGATCGTACACAATATTAATGCTGGATGGGAAGTATTAAACAATATTCAATAAGTTATAAGCCCAAATAATATGGTGACAGAAATGTAAAATGTGCGAGTAAGCCAATGGCTTGTCCTTTAATGACGATAGTATAACTATTGCCTAGGTGTGTGTGTGTGTGTGTGTGTGTGTGTGTGTGTGTGTGTGTGTGTGTGTGTGTGTGTGTGTGTGTGTGTGTGTGTGTGTGTGTGTGTGTGTGTGTGTGTGTGTGTGTGTGTGTGTGTGTGTGTGTGTGTGTGTGTGTGTGTGTGTGTGTGTGTGTGTGTGTGTGTGTGTGTGTGTGTGTGTGTGTGTGTGTGTGTGTGTGTGTGTGTGTGTGTGTGTGTGTGTGTGTGTGTGTGTGTGTGTGTGTGTGTGTGTGTGTGTGTGTGTGTGTGTGTGTGTGTGTGTGTGTGTGTGTGTCATTTTTCTGAGAATGTCACTACTGCAACCAGGTTGCTCTAGGGCACGTCTACACAGCAGTGCCATTTGGACATGAACATCTTAGCATTTGCAGGCAATCATTGTGTGGCAAATTGGTATGTGATGGCTTCCTGACATTTGTGCACTTAGCTGGGACTCATTTGCCTTTACTTCCTTGTGGGGCTTGTGCCCCACATTTGAATTTAGCGCAGCCAAAAGGAAAATGAGTCAACAGTTCAAAGCTGCCTCCTAAAGTACTTTTAAAGCTGAACAGAATGGGCTCCCCGCTGGAAGCTCCATTTTCATTTTGAGCGTAAATCATACAAACACATTTGTAGTCCACAGACAATGCTCTAACTGCAGGACAGTATATTGCCATTAATGGAGAAGCACTGCCGGCTTGCTACACACGTAGAACTGAGCTGGGCAACTTGTACTTGCCTGCTCAGTACTTGGAAAAGTAATGGCACCACCCATCGCTGCTGTCAACAACAAAAGAACCAATCTTGGCTTCAGGGCTCAAGACGAGGGTACACAAAGTCCACCCATTTTTTCTTTGAATTTCTATGACTTAAAGCCGACCTTCAGGGATCGAACTGCAGTATTCATGTTTGAAGGCCGGACACTTCACAACTGCACTATACAACCCGAATAACCTGCTAAAAAATAACTAACAACTAAAGGTAAAATGTCCCATTTCGGTACTGCAAGTTCCAGGGGAAACATTTGAACTGTTTCTTGAGTTTAAAACATGCACACCTTTTAATGTTTTCAAAAACACTATTAGCTTTGTAACAAAGTCCAAGTTCAATAGATAGGTTACAGGATAAATGAGGTTCCGCCAAGATGGCCTGGTCCCTGGAGACAAGCCTTTGCTGAGCTCCAGGCGAGCTTTAGGCACGTGAACGAAAAGTTTATCCCCCCCCAGTCCCCTAACAGAAGCGCCATATTAAGTCTGGGCTGCTTGACCCTCACTGAGATACTCCAGAAACGGGAGCCATTGTTGGTCTATATGTATGTGAGACTCCATCATGAGGGCAGGTAGGATTTCCATGACATATATTTATTTCGCTTTATTCAGCCAGTCTGATTTCATGGGAGTGGGGGGATGCTTTCTGTTGTGAAGTGCTTGTCTCTGCACGTGAATGCTGGTGATGTCATGTTGGAGTGTTGCCTTGTGAATGTCTGAATGTTTACCCAGGGATTACACACCCAGCCAGTTAGCGCTCCCCAGCCTGGGTGATGGGAGCCAGTGTTATGTCCTGTCCACTTATGTATATAACTTCATGTAACTGTGCTTTAGGTACTTGTAATAAACATATAAGTAATCCCAAGAAGCCTGGAAGTCACTTTACAACATTGGCGACGAGGATGGGATTAAAAAGAAGAACATGCGAGCAAGAAACTGAAGAAAGTGGAAGAAGCCTGCTGCTGGGGGTGCAGGAAGACGTTGGAAAAGAAGGACAACACTGCCCGAAAACACAAGTAAGACCCATCGCCCAGGGCACCAAAAGGGAGGAAGGAAGCCCTATATAGGAAGGATAAGCTGTCCATAAGATGGAGGGTGATCTGGGTCCTGGGGCTGAAGAGAGGAGCAGGGCCTTGAAGGGAAGCTCAAGAAGTGAGCTAGGCCTTTAAGATGAAGAAATCTGTGTGAAGAAGTCAAGCGTGTTAAAGTAACACCAGATGTGTTGTCTGTTAAGTGAAGATAAAAGGAAGCTTAAAATTACACCTGGTCCCTTAAACTGAAGAAGGAATCCCACCCCATTAGTTTAAGAAACCTGTAGATTAAACAAAGCTTGTAGTGAAGATGACTCCCATGAGAGAGGGAGGAGCTAAGGAGCTGCGGGCAAGAGAAGACAGCTGATGCCATGACCAGCAGCAACTCTTTGTGGTAGGAGGGTGTTCCTGGTGTATGGCGTGCTGGGTGAAGCTGTCGCCTGTCAGAGGTTGCATTGCAAGTGTGAAGTACTGAGGGGTGAAGAAGAAAGCTCTGCAGTGATGTTTCCATTCACCTGTCAAAGTATCATTCCCCAGTCAAGCAGCACAGGGATGTGATGCTGTTTACCCTCATATGAAACCAAAAGTAAGCTTTGGGGAAAGTATGAAGCCCAGTAAGCTTCCTCCCATGTAGGAGTGTAAGTCTGCTTTGAGTTCATAAGTGGGACTTGGAGAAGGATGTGAGACTGCGGACAGTGAGCTGAGGGGTTCCCCAATGAGCCACTACCATGTTAGGGAAGATTTTGAAGTGACAGTCTGGAGTGAGCAGCGAGTACTGGCTCTGCATGTCCCAAGCACAATGTGAACTAAAGGTTAGACCCAGGCAGCGCTAGTCCGATAGCGTATGCTCAGGGAAAGGGATGCAGGGAAAACTGCCTGCGTGCCACTTTGTTTTCAAGGATCAAAAGCGGACCGTGTTTTGGAAGCCGTGAATCGTTTTAAAATATTGAAGTTGAAGGGTGACATATGCTGGGTCGAGGTACGTGGTATGAGTGACGTTTGGCTTATGAAGATCAGCATTGCTCCGACGCAGAAGTGTGACTGGTGACATCACAGCTGGTTTAAGGGAGTCGGCGATGCCATAGAACGCCAGATTCAAGCATTATGTTCATATTAAAATGCACTCACCATGCCAGATTCCAGCCGGTAGCCGAAGCCATTAATCGAGGCGGGATGAAGAATAAAATAAACAATGTTATGAGGAAAGAACCCTGCAACGTGCATTGCCGTGCACAGGAAGAGGAGAGCTGAAGGCATTGGGCCGTAAAATGAGTGAATAAGCCTAAGTGCGTTGTGGGGTGAGAGGAGAGACCCCCTTACGAATCATCTTCACAGTGTGCCTACGATTTTATGGGTATTATCCGGCTGAGAGATGTAGAGCGCTGCTGAGCACGTCGGTGAGTGGGAAAATCAGACAGGAATAAGAGCGCAGTAGGAAATCCGAATTCCATTATAGGATTTGCCAAGGATGTCATTATTGTTGTCATGAATGTCGTTCCTGGTGAAGGGAATGCGGCAACTTTGGGTTATGGTGCATCAAGGTGCTGCGACTGCAGAGGAGGCACAAGGACCGCATTTGAAGTTATGGCTGCAGTGTATCATTTTATGTTTAAGTGATTATGATGGTCACGAATCTGGTCTTTCAGAAGATAATGTTGGACATTCAGGAGCAGCAACGTGTATCCTCTAACTGTTTTTGCATTAATGTTTGTGTTACCAACCTAGTTTTGTAACAGATTAAGGATTGACAAGCATGGGAGGTGCACGAGAAGTTTGTGTGTGGATATATGCGTGCAGGAATTGAGGTTCAGATCTAAAATGTATTGGATTTAACACATTTGAGGAATTTTAGGTTCAAAAGGATTCATTTGGACATTCTGAACATGCACAATATGCGTATGCATTTAGTTTGTGGTACCAACAGAGTTTTGTAACATGTTAAGGATTGACAAGCATGGGAGGTGCATCAGAAGTTTTTGTGTGGCTATATGCGTGCAGGAAGTGAGGTTAAAAATTTAATTTATTAGATTTAACACATTTGAGGAATTTCAGGTTCAAAAAGACTCATTTGGACATTCTGAACATGCACAATATGCCTAGATGTGTGCAAGTCAGTATCAGGGTGTGAGAGAGGTTAGAGTAACCATTGAGGGATTGTAGGGTAGGCTGCAGCCAACATAGACATGTAGGAATAAATGCGCATATTTCTTGGTTACGCCATAAGGCCTGTGTACGCAAATGTCACTATGAAGTTGAGTTGTTAGGCAGTGTAGACAAGAACATAGTGTATCAGAGTGATTGTGTGTGAGTGCCACAAAGATGCAGGGTGGTACATAAACTGGCCATGGATTTTAGGAAATGTAATTATATAGTTTGCTATTGCTTTAATGGTGAGAAAAGAAGTATATATATTGTGCAACATGAATTATTAGGATTTTAATTTTTGCAAAATGGTAATGCAAAATGTTGTTTTATGTGACTCATGTATGAAATGGGTGCACATGGGTAAAACATGTGTTTTGCTTAGAGTCAAAGAGGTTGAGTGTTGGGTAGCGCCCAGAATATGTATTGTATGTGGGTGAAAGTGCCACACGGGTTTGGAGGTAGCGACTCCAGTGTATATGTAAGTATGAGTGTGGTTGAGTGAAACCACAGCTGTATGGGTGGTAGCGCCGCCATTACACTAGCAAAATGTGGTGAGTGTGCCACAGCCGTTTGGACGGTAGTACATCCAGTTTTGCAGGGCAAAGGTGGAGAGCCTGCGTGACCATTTGGGTATGTTAGAGGTGTGTGTGGTTAGGAATACCACAGGAGTTGCGGAATACCACAGGTGTTGCTGGGAGGTAGCGCCTCCAAGCATACTCTACTTCCCTTTCAAGCATAGCAGTGAGAATGTATGTGAGTTGGGAGGTAGCATTTCCAAGCATAACAGTGAGGCTTTATGTGAGTTTTCATCACTCCATAATAAGATGCATTCATGTTCCCTCATTGTTCCAGTGTGGCTTTATGTGTGTAGATTAGGAGATTAATGCGGAGTACCATTCTCCATTAAAAGGCAGGTTTTTGAGAGATGCGAGGTTTGGGATGTTATGAAATAGTGTAATGGGTGAAGTGAGGTGAGAGCGAGAGTGAGTCAGAGAAGATGTGAAATGGGGCAGCACCCATAGTGTGTGTAGCCTGTGGATGTGCTACAATGAAGTGAGGAGGTAGCGCCTCGGTGAGTATAGTGGAGGTAGCATTTCCGCGAGTACAGTGGAGGTAGCGCCTCCCACATGAGGAGCATGAAAGTATTTCTGGAGGTAACGCCTCCGCCAGAGTAATTGGAGGTAGCGCCTCTGTCAGAGTAATAGGAGGTAGTGCCTCCGCCAGTGTGATTGGAGGTAGTGCCTCCGCCAGAGTATTTGGAGGTGGTGCCTCCGCCAGTGTAGTTGGAGGTGGTGCCTCCGCCAGTGTATTTGGAGGTAGCGCCTGTAGGGGAGGATTGGTCCAAAAGACCACCCTCCCCAGCACCCTCTCCCCCGGTGAGGGCCATGGCTCGTCGGGGGTCCCCTCCTTACCACCAGGGCCCAGGTGGTGGATGGGTCACCTGCCGAAGACATTGACCAAACCTGCTGAATTTAGCTAGGCCTCGGAAACCATTTTGTCCAATAGAGATTGCTTGGGTTCCGCGCACCGCAGCGCGGCCCCCACCTTTGGGGAGTTTCAATTAGCCCTGTGGCCACAGCTCTCTGGCAGATCCGCTGAGAGCCCATTCCCACGAACAAGACGGACATGAGCTAGTGTAAGAAACAAACACTGTAACATTTCACCTTCCGCAGTGTATCACTGCTCCCAGCATGACCCGGCCAGCAGGGCCTGGGTGGAAAAAGAACAGTAAAATGGTCCTTTGACAAAAGCAAAGTTCTCAAATACTAATGAGGAAACTACCTGCGATGGAAGCGTTCTGTCCACAACCTCTCTTTCTAAAAAACCTGAAAAATGTATAAACATGGAAGAATGTGTGCTCATATGACATTAGGAATGAAGCACCCACATCACTGCAGTTATGCATAAATAGTAAAAGAGTCCCGGTAGTTTTTTGTTATGTGTGTCATTGAAAAGATTACATCCCACGGTCCCACGCCATAACCAAACTAATGCTGCTAGAGTGCAAAGAAAGACAAATGTAACCATATTGAGGGCTTGTGTAAATGGTGCACGAAAATGCACCATATGTGTGTGTGTCCAAGCCCACTATGTGCCACTGCCGTCAGCCTCAGTGGCGAGTTGTTTCTATGTGCTCCACCAACCTTACTACTACCTCACTCACCACGAATGTATAAGCATATAACAAAATGTTGTAGTTGTTAAAAACATAGTGTGCAAGGAATGTGCTCGGATTGGCTATATGAGAAGTATTGGCAATATTAAAACGTGAGCTTTGGAATGACTCAATTAGTGTTGTATATTATTTGAATGTTCATGCTACTTTTACCTAAAATCGGCAACACACGAGGAAAATACCTTTGTGAGCATATGCAAGGCCATTCCCCCTCCCTCCCAGCGAAGCCTGCCAGACGAGAAAGCAGAGGCCTGTGCCGCGCTGCTCCACCTCCCCCAACTCGGCTGGAGCCACTTCAAAGATTTGTAGTTCCCTCTGCAGCACCCAAGGCCACGGCCCGCCACCTGTATTATTTACAACCCAGCAGTAAACCTCCGCCTGAAAACACAAATCTAGAGGCGCCCTTTCTTAAACCCCACGACCCACTGGCTCACCTTAGGTTAATGGCCCCTGTAAAATTAGGACATCCAATATTATGGCAACATTACAGTAACACATCCATAATGACTTCTAACAAGACATGATGACATGTACCGCCTGTCCCATGCCCCGAGACCCAACCCCACGACCTGTGGTACCCGGTCAACAGGACGCTGGTAACCATGTACTGATAAATCGCCAATAAACCCCACTCTAGGTGCATTCCTCCTGTGTTGCATTAACCTGTAGAATAACCTATTGGAAGATTTACTAAAGAAGATAATATTGCAAATGGTTGAATGACTGCGGTATGCATGGCCTAGGGCAAAGAAGTCAGGAAAAGGCATTCATCTCTGACACTGGCCACAGTGGCACAACGACACCGCCCGGATGAACCCAGCTGACCTACCAGGCCCAGCCCAACCCACGAGGCTAACCAGTGACGTCCTCCAGCCGCGGCTAAACACACCGCAGCAGCACCTATAGCTAGTTGTCGTCACCCAATTCCAATGAACTTGTGCCCCTTAAAGCATGTAGGTTCTGATGACGTTCTTTGTAAATATATACGCCTGTCTTTGCTATTGTCAGACAGAGCGCTCTCGGAGTTTGCAGAGTTCTTTGCATGCCCTATTCTGATTGATAAACTCCCATTTACGCTCACCCGCACTTTGTCGTGGCCTTATTCCCATCCTGGGAGAGTACATTATTGTCTCTCATTGCGGGGAGGATTATGCTGGTTGGGGACGCTGGCCTTCAGTGGTGACCCCGAAAGCGTGATTATTATTTTTCTCCCAACATATCCCTACCATCCCCTTTGACACGAAAATCTCCGGTTGAAAAGGGATACGCACGGTGCGCCGGCTCCGGGAGGCTGCCCGCCAACGGCGACCGGTACGCTCAGAAGTGCGCACTCACCAGAGAGAGGGTACGGGATCCCGGTTGAAAAATCCCCTTTGAGTACCGCTCGCCGGAGCCGGGGCTGACTGTTGAGCGTACGGCAACACTGCCTGGACGGACCCAGTTTCGGAGACTCTCGGTTCAAGACGGGCATGTGAGTATTGCGTGCGAGTGATCATAAAGGGAGTAGAGGAGGAAATATAGGACAGGGAACGAGGCTGGTTAAAAAGGGGCACTTTGGGTCTACTAAGGACCATCCTAAACTTTCTTTGCTTTTTTCTTTGCATATGGCCATTAGGATTAAGAAGTGAATAGAGATAAAGTGACGGGAACCTAGCTCCACAAGGGGGTGGAAGGCGGCGCCTCATAGTGCTATCTTGACTAGTACTGGGAATATATGAAGAAGTGGAAAATTAGATAAAGGTGTCTGGTAAAGGAAGACACGGTAAATATATTAGTGACTGCTATTCTTTCTATTCTTTTCTTTAGGTTTACAGGAAAATAAAAGTGGGCTAGTACAAAAACAAAGACATAAGCTAAATAAAAAGAGAATTTTACATTAAAATTAAGAAACAAATATATATATATATATATATATATATATATATATATATATATATATATATATATATCAGAATAAGAGGATAAACTAAGCTGTGAATAGAGTGCTGCCTATGGGTATGTAAACATCGGATGTGTCAGGACATATTTTGTTATAATGAGTGTGTAGAAGTGGCCTGGAATGCATAAATATGGAATGGTCATGGTAAGTGTGACCAGACGAAATATCATAAAGAAGAGAGTAATGTGGTGAAGTGAGTGTTTACTTTTTTGATTTGTTGGGTAACATTGTCGAAATTGCTGCTGGTTTGCTCTTGTACGTGCCCCCAAAGAGGATAGAATAGAGGCTGTGCGCAGCCGTCCTTATGGTGTGCAGGTGGAGGGAGAAATACGCAGGTCCCCACGATTCAGTAAGACATAAATACGCGAACTCACATGGTGACACGTTTATATTGAGATATCGAGATATATAGAGATACATAAGTGTCAGGTGAGCACGAAGTATGGGGGCAGAAACACCCTTATCACATATTTGTAAGAACCTACCTGGGTATGCAGAACGGATTAAGAAATATCATGACCAGTGGATCACAGAGTTGAAAGGGGAGGGGTTACCTCAAATATGGCCCGAAGGGGGATCGTTTGACAAGAGTGTCTTAGATATGGTAGCCACATGCATTTGTTTGAAGTACAAGGGGAAGCAGTTGCACAATAGGAGAGACTTATTGGACCTATGGAGACTGTTTGAAGAGATACCCCCGCCTAAGGCAAGGGAATTAGATCCTGATCTACCATCTACCACTGACAATCCACTAATGATACAAAAGGATGATAAGGTATTGTCAGAAGAGGAGCCACAGATAGAGGTAACCAGGTTGTACCCAATACTAAACAAGCCAGTACCCGCAGAGGGATACAGTGACCCAGCTTATGTACCCCCACTGACAACTACCACCACCCAAGGGCCAACAGCACCCCCGCCATATGAGAGTCATAGGGAGCGAGAACAGGTGAGCACACCAAGGGTAGACATAGAAAAATTAACAGGAGATTTAGAATCAAGGCTCTCTATAGCCAAAGATGAGCTCTCGAGAATAAAAAGCATATGTGAGCGGACCGCACTCAATACAGCTAGATCAGAGCATGCATCCAGAGTGCAGAGCGAGAGTAGAACATTTGAAGAAGGGTGGAAAAAAGGAGAGATACTGTTTAGGATATAGGAAGAACCAACACGAATAATTGAACTAGAGGAAAGAGAGGGATGTACTGATAACGAAGAGAGGCCTACAGGAGGCAGAGAGGAGCTACTATGTGATATAGGGGATGATTTAGAAGAAAGTGAAAGGCTAAGTATGGCAATGGGAGGGGGAAGCGAAGGGTTGGAAGGCGCATGCTCGATGAGAACGATGGATGAGGAGTGGACAGGGTGACTAAGGAACAGGTTGGGAAAAATGGCATTGTTAGGAAAATCAGGAATGAAGGTGAGTACAGATACAACGACAAAGGGAAAGTTGCAGCTCCCACTAATACATAGGGGAGGAGGGAGGCCGAATTACATACCCTGGGCTCAGATGGATAAGGCCAATTTGTTAAAGTTATTGCCCCCGTTATCAGGAGGGGCGAGCAAGTGGATATATGCTTTTGAGAAACACACAGCCGGGGTACCTCTAGCGATAGGGGATGTGAAAAGTTTGCTAGTTTCAGCAGTTGGGGATCAGGCTGACAGAGTATGGGTCAAAGCTGGCTTCCCGGGAGTAACGTTAGACTGCGATCGCCATGATGGTGCCTCTTTCAACACAGTGCGTGCAAGGGTGTGGGATGCCTTGCGGGAAACGTTTCCAGACACCCCAGATTTGCAGTCAGTAATGCAATGTACAATGAATGACGGGGAGGATGCTATGGATTACATTTTTCGGGTCCAAGAGATGTGGAGAGCAGAAACAGGCACACCCTGGTATCAATCGACATCATTATTCTACTTCATAATAAAGAGGGGGCTCCCAAAAGAAGTGCAAAAAGCACTTGACAAAATAGCAGGTATTGAAGCAAAAGGATGGCCCGAAATTCAGAGCATAATAGTCCACCACTGTAAGCGAATAAAAGAGAGGGAGAAGGAGGTGGCGCAGAGAAGATTGGCAGACGAAGCGAAACTAGTACAAACAAAGCTGGTGAAGGTCGCTGCAGCAGTGGCCGCGCTCCCACACAGCAGGGAGGGAGATGAGGAAGAGGAGGGGCTGGTAGCAATACAAGGAAGGATGGCAACTAATTGGGCAGGAGCAGGGCAGCGGCAGTGGAACGAGCAAGAGCAGAGTGGAGGTCCGCAGTGGCAAGAGTGGGCCCCGCGAGGTGGACGAGGTGGGTACAGGGGCTGAAGAGGAGGTGGACAAGGGTATGGGGGAATGGGAGGAAACGGATGGCAGGGTCCCAGAGGTGCGCAAGGGAGTTGTTGAAACTGCTGGAGGTGGGGACACTACTCCAGGGAGTGCAGAAGTAGACCAAACAACGGATTTCCAGAGGTAGAATATTATGGCCATGTAACGCTCACCTAATTCCCGTAGAGGCGCCGGTCTTGACTGGGCGTATACCGTATCTTCAAAGGTGATGTGTAACACACGGCTGGCTCTTTGGGCTGGACCTCTGTGCACTGTATGTCTGACTCGAAGGGTAAGATGTCTGCAGATAGAAAATATGGGATTAAGGAACTGGGTTATTGAATGTCTCTGTCTTCTTCCCTTTCTCTTCTCCTGTAGAACCCCAAAGGTTAACGCTCTCACCTTAGGTAAGTGAACACCATGCTCTCCATCTGCCTCGGGGAAGGGTGCTGTAACCAGTTTCTTCACTGGATAAGGGGAGCAGGCCTCTTGACTTCAGAGGACTGCTGTCCGTCGTTTACTGCACAAACGGTAAGTTTCGAGTAATTCTAATGTCTTTAAAGTCTTTAGTAATGATGTTTCTTGTTTTGCAGGGTTCCGGCGATGGCGGATGACGGGCTGAAGTGAGTTGAAGATGGAGCCCGTGTGATGAATAGAAGCGCCTGGAAGCACGTAAGTAAGCGCTTGTTGCCTGCTTCACGATGCGCTCTAACTGTCTTTTTATTTTGCAGGTACAAGTTCGGAGCGGCTGCAGGGTGCCGGAATACCCACTGGGTTAGATGTGGAAAGGAGTAATGGCACGTGAGTATTAAAGTTCCCCAATGTCTTTAAACGCACCTTGTTTTGTCTTTCAGATGCGGGATGCAGCGCCGAAGGCCTCCGGAGCGTGCGAAGAGTTGGTAAGCTTTTGTCTTTCAGATGCCGGAATGCAGTGTGAAGACCTCCGGAGCGCACGAAGAGTAGGTAAGCCTTTGTCTTTCAGATGCCGGAATGCAGCGCGAGGCGTTGGTGACAGCCGATGGACCAGGTAAGTGAAGAGCTGTCACTGAAGACCGTAATGCTAACCTGTTCTTTCTTGTCTTTATAGGTGTTGCTGAAGACTGGATTCAGGATGGTAAGCCTTTTTCCTTAGGCCCAGGAACAGATGCAGAAGACACGATGAGCGTTCTGCTGCAGAGGATGCAGAATAACGCAAAGCAAGATTCATCCATCGGGTGTGGTTTAAATAGCCTCCTGTAGTGCTTAGGTGTCTCCTTCCACAGCCATGCCTAGGTAAGAAAAGAGTTCCTGCTTTCCAGAAGAGTTCCAGTGTTCTGAATCTAGGGAGTGGCTCCTGCCCCACCCAACAGGAAAAGTAGTTCCAAACAGAAGAGGATCAGAGGCTCAACTAGCAGGCAAGTAAGCAGCATGGTCTGCTGCAGGTAAGTCCACCCAAGCCTTATGAGCCCGGCGCTTCCAGCGCTGGGACTGGGCATATTTATGAGCCTGGTGCCACTGGCGCCAGGACTGGGTCCAAAAGGTCCCAATTGGGACTGGTTGGCCCTCGGAACCTGGGTTATGGATCTGCTTCCAAGGGAGTTGGGAAAACCCTGACCTTTTGGAAGCAGAGATCATGACAAAATTACTTGAAATTGTGGGGCCTTGATCACATCAAACACGATTGCTTCCCGATGTCCATCCTGACCCACCAGTGTCATTTCAACAGTGGAATGCATTACAGGCCCTGAGGCAATTTCGGTTCCATCTACTGTAGTAATGACATCTTGGGTTACTTTCGGGCGGAGAGGGAGCTTAATCCTGGAAGCCAATTCACGGTCTATGTACTTTCCAATAGTCCACTGTCGATGTATGCTTTTATAGCATGCAACAGCTGAGGCTGTTTTGGGTCCACTAGCACCATTGGCATGACAAAATGCGAGGTCAAAGATTTTATTTTCAAGCTCGGCAAGCGGACCCCTACTCTTGTCTGGCTAGGTCGTTTCCCGAATCAGGTGTCAATAAATCGTTATCAGTGGCTCCAACCACCTTCTTAGGTGGTTTAACCGGACAATTCCGAAGAAAGTGACCGGAAGTCCCGCAATACAGGCAAAGTTGCATTTGCCGCCTTCTCTCTCGTTCCTTCTGTGTTAATGGTCCTTTAGCACCGCCGATTTGCATAGGTTCGGATACGTCGGTACTCTTGGAGTTAGCGTGGGTTTTGATCGGTACTCGGGTTTCGTACTTGAACTGATCTGCTTTTCTATTTTGAAGTCTGTGATCAAGTTGAACCACCAAGTCTATGTAGTCTGCGCAGACCTGGGGTGGATCTACTATCTGAGCTAGAACATCCTTAAGCTCTCCGCGCAGGCCTCGATGAAACAATGTGATCCTTTTGTTTTCTGGCCATCCAGTTTCCACAACCAGTCTATTAAAGGTGGCAACGTAGGACAGAAGATCCTGATTACCTTGTCGTAAGGATAGCAGTTCGTTATCAAGGGCCTGTCCTTGAGAGTGTCGAGCAAACAATCTTTCCATGCTGGCCTGGAAACCCTGAAAATTCTGGAGAATGGGATCATCCTGATTTACCAATGGAATAGACCAATCGGCAGCACTGCCACTGAGGTAAGATAGTATAAAGGCTACCTTGGTCTGGTCGTTAGGGAAGGCCCCGGGTCTGCATAGAAAGTGTAAACGACATTGGTTCATAAAGACGGCATATTTCTTGGGATCCCCCGCAAAACGTTCAGGCGGGGCCAAAGGCATGTGTCCAGGTAGATTGATTTGTACCGGGTTATTCAAACCCATTGATGTGGAAGTATCTCCGGAATTAGGTAAAGGAGTGTGCCCTGCCTGGGCCTGCAATAACCTTTTGGCCAGGTCATCTGTTCTTTCCTTAGATAGGATCAGTTCTCTTTTGAGAGCGTTAGTCTCCTGGCGGGCTGAGTGCACTTCTGCCCGTAATTCCCCCCAAAAGCTGGGCCAGCTGATCTGTCTCGGAAGTCTCCATAGCGCCTGGGTGGGAAATTATGGGTAGGTTTCGCGTTCTGTCACGCTCACCTGATTCCCACGGAGGCGCAGGTCTGGCTTCGAGTGCTGATGCTTCTTCTATGGTGAAGCGCAGGACTCTGAAGATGGACTCACTGGCTCGCAGGAATATTCCCCTGTGCGTGAAAAGGGAGTATTACCTACTGACGGAATAATGCTCAAGCCTCCCACTCCCTTCCAGCCCTCCACGATACCCTTCCTCGATTCCCCGTGAAGTCTCACCTTAGGGTCTGGAAGGATGAGTTCTCCATCCTGCTTCTGATGCAGGGGCGCGTTGAAACCCAGTTACTTCACTGGATTGAGGTTTGATGGGAGTTCAAATAAGCTTGACTATTCAGGTAAGGCGCTGTAAGAGTTCTGTAGCAAGTTCAAAAGTTCAAGCCTTATAATAATGTTCATTTCGGAATGACGGAGATATGGCGCCGACCCGAAGTGAAACGTGCAGTTCCAGTAAATGACAGGTAAGTTCTGGATGAGTGTTCGGGTAATGTCTTTGCATTCGCTCATTCAATGTCTTTGTCTTTTTTCCCCATAGGGGCCGGGGTCCGGAATGCCAGGAAGCGGCAGGACCCGAAATGAAATGGGAATGACCCAACAGGTAAGTCTTAGAAGGAAACTGAGCTTTTCCTATTCCCTTCCTTCTCTCACCTTGTGTTCTTGTCTTTTTCTCTCTAGGCTCTGGGAAATGGCTGCGGATCCGGATGATCGCTGCTGAAGATGGAGGTGCCCAGGAAAGGTGAGTGAAATGCAGCGCTGCAGCGATCGAAGCGAAATGCTTTTAAAATTATGTCTTCCCTTCAGGATCGTCGGTGTGAAGTCTCTGTGATGCAGCTTTAGAAGGTAAGGTCTTCTTTCTCTCCAATTCTCTCTTAGCAGGTGACCCAGGATGCTGACAGGCGTGGCTGAAGTCCAGATGCAGGAGCTGACACGGTGAGCGTCCAGCTGCGAGGAGCAGAACAACGCGAAGCGTGAGTTGCTGATCGGGCGTGGTTTAAATAGCTTTGGAAGAAGTTCCAGGTATGTATCCTTCCACCGATCAGGTATGTATCCTTCCCCGACCACACCCAGGGGAAAGTAGGTCCACAGGTAAAGTAGTTCCATTCAGGCCTCAAGAGGGCCTGGATGTAGCAGCATGGTCTGCATCAGGTAAGTGCACCTTTAAACACTTGAACACATGTCTAGCTTTATGAGCGTGGCGCCTAAGGCGCCAGGACAGGGGTCCAACATGAGCCTGGCGCCTAAGGCGCCAGGACTGTGTCCAAAGGGCCCCAGCTTGGGCCCGCTGGCACTTCCCTGGGGGAAATGATGCCTGCCTCTGGGGTTGCTGGGTCGGACCTGGCTCCTTGGAGGTAGGCATCATTACAGGAAGATATCAAGGATGAGGAACACGTGGGAGGACACAATCCATTCGAAAAGGTTGGACAGATAGTCCTGGCCTGTGCAATTTTGCACATCTGCATCGGTGCAACATACCCATGCCCCCAGATGTGGACATGCCTCCCCCGAGGGATGATGATGATGATGCAGCGCCAGCCGGTCCCATGCATGTGTGCGTTAAGAACTGCTTGTTAACTTTTTTGAGTTTACCCTCCACTCTGCACACCCCATGAACTTTTGTACATTTCTTGCACTATCACAGAAACACTTTTGAAAAAAGTAATGTCCAGTCACTGCTTCAAGTGAAATGTTTTGTATTGCAACGTGAATAGTGGCAACCCCAAACACCCCCTCTGCCCCCACCCTGCCCACACACCAACCTCCCCCCTCCCCCTACACACCCTGTTCCCTGCTCCTACACCCCCATTGCCCCTCCCCACACACCCTCACCAGTGTTGTACAGTCACATGTGGTGCCTCTTCACCATGGGGCTCTTTGTCTGCCCCTGTGATGACTGGAGTAGCTGGGAGCGGTGCCGTGGGGTTCCATGCTGGGAGCGGTGACGTGGGGTTCCAGGCTGGGAGCGGTGATGTGGGGTTCCAGGCTGGGAGCGCTGCCGTGGGGTTCCAGGCTGGGAGCGGTGACGAGGGGTTCCAGGCTGGGAGCGGTGACATGGGGTTCCAGGCTGGGAGCGGTGATGTGGGGTTCCAGGCTGGGAGCGGTGACGTGGGGTTCCAGGCTGGGAGCGGTGCCGTGGGGTTCCAGGCTGGGAGCGGTGACGTGGGGTTCCAGGCTGGGAGCGGTGCCGTGGGGTTCCAGGCTGGGAGCGGTGACGTGGGGTTCCAGGCTGGGAGCGGTGCCTTGGGGTTTCAGGCTGGGAGCGGTGACGTGGGGTTCCAGGCTGGGAGCGGTGATGTGGGGTTCCAGGCTGGGAGCGGTGCCGTGGGGTTCCAGGCTGGGAGCGGTGACGTGGGGTTCCAGGCTGGGAGCGGTGCCGTGGGGTTTCAGGCTGGGAGCGGTGACGTGGGGTTCCAGGCTGGGAGAGGTGCCGTGGGGTTTCAGGCGGGGAGCGGTGACGTGGGGTTCCAGGCTGGGAGCGGTGCCGTGGGGTTTCAGGCTGGGAGCGGTGATGTGGGTTTCCAGGCTGGGAGCGGTGCCGTGGGGTTTCAGGCTGGGAGCGGTGCTGTGGGGTTCCAGGCTTGGAGCGGTGACGTGGGGTTTCAGGCTGGGAGCGGTGCCGTGGGGTTCCATGCTGGGAGCGGTGCCGTGGGGTTCCAGGCTGGGAGCAGTGATGTGGGGTTCCAGGCTGGGAGCACTGCCGTGGGGTTCCAGGCTGGGAGCGGTGGCGTGGGGTTCCAGGCTGGGAGCGGTGACGTGGGGTTCCAGGCTGGGAGCGGTGACGTGGGGTTCCAGGCTGGGCGCTCTGGGTGGTGGTTACAGAGGTTGGTGGGTCAGATCCCTGGCTGCACATGTGCTGCAGGAGGAATTGGATGCTGTGATTGATGGCCTCAGCTGTGAAAGAGGCTACCTCATTGCCCTCATGCACACTTTGGGCAAGAGAGACGAGGGCAGCAGTGGCATGTCAGAGGGACCTGTTAGCCATGCGGCTCGACTCCTGGAGGCATTCCTGCATTAGGCACATCTCATCAAACTGCTGGCATGCCATGACGCACAGTTCTGACTGCCTGTCCTCAACGGCACGCAGGCGTGCATCCAGTGATCTTATGCTGGGCAGTGGCAGTGGTGGAGGGTTGTGTGGTGGCTGTAACAAGCAGAGGCGTAGGATGGGTCGTCATCCTCTTCTTCGTCAATGGTGGTGAGACTGGTGGCTGCAGTGGTGGTGGTGGTGTTGAGGACACAGGAGGGACAGCAGCACGGGTTGCCCAGACTGTGGCCTGGTCAGGCCTGCCAGAGGTGGCTCCTGAGGCTGGTGTGTCTCCCTGCTGACCGGTGGTGGGGCCACTGACCACTGGTGTGGTGAGGGCGGCAGACACAGGCAACGCTGATGTGCCACTTGCAGCAGAATTACTGGTGTTTTACCGGCAAACTTGTAATGAGCCCCACTGTATTGGGATATTTTAGGACAGACAGTGGCAGAGGGATATGCGAGCCCATTCAGCAGCAATAGAACCCTTTAAAAATGCAGTCAGCAAATCTGTTACTGCAGGCAGGCGTCAGCAATCAGAGAGGCGTCAATAGCCATTAGGATTGCAACATCATTGATAGATTATTCTAGGTACCAACCACGTAACAGTGTAAACCGCATATCGTGATTGTGGGGTTTTGCGCGGGTCCCCTAACCGCTCTGGACAATATCACGCCGGAGCCGGTGTATAGCGCAACCTCTTTATTCTGCATCTACCTAGGAACTGCCCTTCCCAACGTCCCGCCCCCTCCCTAGCCCAACGTCACTTCCCTTGTGCAGGGAGGTAAGACCGCAACGGCGGTCTGCCCACACAACGATGTGGGCGGGCTGTATAGCCCTCACTTAACAACCTGACATCTCCCCCCTTTTTTAGCACTCACGTGGCTCTCTCCTCCTTAGTCCATTTCTTCTATGAGTCTGTGAGGCTTGAACCGACTTCTCTGGGGTCGACCTCTGTGACCCGGCGTTTGCTCAGCCTGGCCTTGGGGTGATGAGATGTCCTCATCTTCTGAGGTCTCGCTCTCCTCCACGTAATGTCTGTCCTGAGCGTGGCCATCCTCGCTGTCTGCTTCGCGATCCTGTGCATCCTCCATGTGGTACCTCTTGGGTTTGAAGTACGACACATTTCGGGTAACGGAGGACTGGTCGGCTCGCTGGGCCGTAATCATCGTTCCTTTCTTGTGCGTGACCGTCAGCGGTTCCGGTGCAAACGTAGCATCCTCTTTGCGTTGTTTGGGTTGTCGCAACCACACTTGGTTTCCCAGTTCCACGTTCGACTCCTGTGCCTTCCGTTTGTGATCAGCCGTATCCTTCATTTTGGCTTTTGCGATGTCGTCCCTGTCTCTGGCCTCTTGTTCTAGGGGTGTGGCCTCTGCTGTACGTGCGTCTTCCGGCAGTCGTGTCAGGACTGGTCTGCGGAACATCAAATCAGCGGGGCATATGCCTGTCGTGCTGTGGGGAGTGTGTCGATAGTCCCTGAGGAACTGGTATAGTGCTTGTTCGAACGGTTTGTGAAGTATGGTCGCTATTTGCAGGGTTCTTTTGATGTTGGCCATGAACCTCTCAACCATCCCGTTGGCCTGTGGCCATCTCGGGGTTATCTTCCGATGGTGGAATCCCATATATCTCGCAAAGTTCTCAAAGTCAGTGCTCATGAACGGTGCTCCATTGTCGGATTTTATGATCCTAGGTATTCCGTATGTGGACAACATGCGGTCCAGGCTGCCGTGCTGTCCACAATCTGTGCGTCTGGGAATCGGGAGTGTTCGTCTATTAGCACTAGCACGTATGTGCCATTTCTTAGGGGTCCAAAGAAGTCCACCGCCAGTTCTTCCCATACCTTCTTCGGTAGTGGCGACATTTGGAGTGGGTTAGGGTGCGGAGGCGGTGCTACCTGTGCGCACATCGTGCATCGACCTATGATTTCCTCCACCATCATGTCGAGTTTGGGGAACCACACTTTTTCCCTTAGTAGTCTCTTGGTGGCAACCACTCCTCGGTGGCTTTCGTGTGCTACCTGGATTGTTCTGGTGCGCAATGACTTTGGGAGGAGTACTTTGCATCCTTTTAGTATCACGTGGTCATCGACGATGGAGAGCTCGTCCCGGACGTGGTCTATAAGTTTGACATCCTCTCTGACCTCTTCCGCTTCGTGCTGCGCCTGTTGACGCATGTGTGCCCTTCTGTCTCCTTGTATGCAGTGGCGTACGATGCGTAGAGCCGGGTCTTGCTCTGAGTGTGCAATGATGTCTGCCCAACCCACTGGTAGCGGCTGTAGGTGATGCACCACATAGTTGAGGTATTCGTCAGCGATGGATGGTTGGGGTATGGCGGGGCTACTTGGGTGGCGTGACAGATAGTCCGCAGGATTTTCCTCTTTCCCGGTGCTTGATGTTAAACTTGTAATCCTGCTGTCGTAGGCCCCATCTGGCTATTCTAGGCGGCATCCTAGACTTGGGGTCCCCATATATTGTGATCAGTGCCTGGTGGTCCGTGACGATGGTGAACTCCTTGCCGTACACAAACAGGTGAAAGTACTCACATGCCCATACCACCGCTAGGCTCTCCTTTTCCGCCTGGGAGTATGCTTGTTCTGTCGGGGTTAGGCTCCTGCTGGCGTATGCGACCACGTATATTTTCGCGGGTTCTAGAGGGTCAATCTGCGTTAATATGGCGCCCAGGCCTACGGGGCTGGCGTCCACTATCACCTCGGTGTGCCTTTTCGCATCATAGTACGCCATGTCCTCCGCCTTGGAAATGGCATCTCGTATCGCCTCAAAGGCCTTTTGACAGTCTGAGGACCATGTGTAGGGTTGGTCCTTGCACGTTAAGAGGCGCAGCGGGTTACTGATGGTTGCATAGTCCTTCAGGTATCTGGAGCAGTAGCTGGCCAGCCCCAGGAAGGAGCGAAGCTCCGTTGTGTTCGTTGGGGGTGCGGCTGAGTTGAGTGCCGCCACCTTCTCCGGGTCTGGTCGCATCCCTTTGTCAGAGAATATGTGGCCGAAGAATCTTAGGGAGCCTTTCTCAAATTCGCATTTGGCCTTGTTAAGCGTCAGCCCGGCCTCTTGCAGTGCGGCGCACACTCTGTGGAGAGCAATGTCGTGCTCTTCTTTGGTCTTTCCAAATACGAGGACGTCATCCGAGTAATTCAGGCAGTTGGGCACGTGCCTGATGACTCTATGTATTTCCTCCTGGAAGATTTCTGCTGCTGAGGATATCCCAAAGCTAAGCCTCTTATATTGGAACAGACCCAGGTGTGTGACAAATGTCGTGATGTACCTAGATTCGGGAGCAATCTCAATTTGATGATAGCCTTTGTTGAGGTCTAGTTTCGAGAAGACCTGTGCCCCATGGAGCAGGTGTATCATGTCGGTGATCCTGGGCGCCTGGTGCCTTTCTCTCTCAATGGCCACATTGGCTCTCCTCATGTCGACACACAGGCGTATCGATCCGTCCGGTGACTTCTTGGGGACGGGAACGATGGGGGACACCCATGGAGTGGGCCCTGAGACCGGTTCAATGACGTTGAGTTTGATTAGCTTGTCCAGCTCCTCTTCTACCTGATGTTGTATATTTATTGGAATGCCCCTGTAGTGCTGGGCAACGGGCGGTATCTTCGGGTTTATGTGCAGCTGTACCTTTCGGTGTTTTAGTTTTCCTAGGCCCCTGAATAGCTCGGGGAATGACTGCTCGATGGCGTCCGGTCTAGCAAAGTATTTGTGGGCCATAAGCTGGTACAGGATGTGCACCAGGCCCATCTCGACGGCTGTCTTAAAGCTGAGGATGCACCCACTGTTGGCTTCCGTCTTCAGGATGTGTAGCGTGATCTTTGCTGCGTGCGATTTATGTACGCACCATGCTGATATGGTTCCTTTGCATGGTAGTGGGGTTGTGGCTCCATAAGGGTATA
Organism: Ambystoma mexicanum; assembly: GCF_040938575.1. Classification (NCBI taxonomy): domain Eukaryota; kingdom Metazoa; phylum Chordata; class Amphibia; order Caudata; family Ambystomatidae; genus Ambystoma; species Ambystoma mexicanum. The sequence continues at coordinate 1,464,541,086 of NC_090931.1, read as the reverse complement.
TGTCCACTGACGCTTTTCGGATCTTTGGGGGCTGGCGAGTGAGCTGTACGCCTGTTCACTTATTATGTTAACTGTCGCCCCCGTGTCTATGAGGAATTCCACCGGTGTGTTGTTGACTTGTAACAGGAGCGTCGGACTGTGTTGGGTGGCTGTGGCGTTGTTGAGCGCCCACACGTACCCTTTTTTCCGTTGATCATTCTCTGATGACTGGGATTCACTATCCGATGGGGATCTCATCTCAATGTACCGGACGAACCGTCTTCTTTGCGATCGCCTCGATCCGTCCGATGGCCTTCTGTCGTCTCTGGCGTAGGAGCTCCTTCTGGGTTTTTCTACTCTCCTGGTTCCCGGCTGATCTTCTTCCCCTCTGCCTGCTGGTGGGCTCTGTCGCGAGTTTCTCCTTCTCTCCTGTTGTCTCGGTCTGCTGGGTCCTTGTCCTGGCGGATTTTTGCAGACGGCTCTGTAGTGATCCATTCCGCCACAGACGGCGCACTTTTGTCCTACAGCTGGGCAGTCGCCCACGTGCGGATACTCAAACCCGCATCTGTAGCACGTGGCGTCTGTTCCTTTCCCTCCCAGTGAGGGTGCGGTGTGTAGTCTGTTAATGGCCTCAGCAGCCAGCGGCGGGTGTTGAATGGTAACCTTGCCTAGGCTGTCGAGCTGCAACTCAACTGCTGCCTCCATCCTGGCAAGTGCGAGAATTTCCTCGAGGGACCTTTGTTTTTGGAGGAGCTGCTTCCTAAACGGCTGCGAGATGCAGCCGGCTATGACTTGAGATCTTAGCGCCTCATCATTTGAGTACTTATGGAATTCACAGTACTTTAGCTTGATGCGTAGGCGCATCACAAAGTTGTCAAGGGACTCTCCTTTCTCCTGTCTCGTCGTGTGAAAGACGTGGCGCTCGTAGTCTATGTTTGTATGGGGTGTGAAGTCTTCCGATAGCTTCCTATGTAGTTCCGCATAGGTGACCGTGTCTACGTTCATCAGTTCTCCTGCGATGTCTCTGACGGCGGGGCCTACTGTCATGAATAGAGTGTTTTTCAGCATCGCGTTGTCTGTCAACCCGATTGCCCTCGTGTAAAATTTGAAATCCCTGAGCCACACGACCCATCTGGGTCCTAGGTTGGATGTGTCTCTAACATCAAAGGGGCCCGGTAGCGGTAAGTTGTGAGCGGCGGTACCTGACGTTGGTGCCTGTTGAGGGCCATCAGCCATGGCTCCAGCTCCGTCCGACGAGGAGGCTACGGGGCTCGCTGGGGCCGACATGTCCGCTGCGACGGTGGAGGACTCCAGGCGCCTCTGTGCTGCCTACTGTCGTGCTGTGCGGTAACCCGCAACAAGTATGGTAGTGCTTAGCCTCTCCACTGGCTATGGTGTGTCCTTGGCCTCCTCACGGGCTGGTGTGTGCTTCCTGGTGTTGCCCCTTGGATCCATGGCCCGTTTCAGGGCCTCCCGCCGATCGCAGGTTGATACACAGGGGGGGCGGGGCCAGCAGCAATGTGCCCGCGGGCCTGCGTTCGCCTCGACAGGCGTGGCTGCGGCCACTCTCCCACACGATGTTTGTGGGGGGGGCCTCCCCCTCCTCGGCACTCCGTGCCTGCGCCCTCTTCCACGGGTCCCTGCGTCCGTGAGGTGCGCCGACGCGCCACGTCGCTCGACCGCGGACCTCCGTGGCACCCCTGGCTTCTGGAGCGGAGGCGTGCCGATGCGCTGCTTCCGCTCGACTGCGGGCCTCCGGGGTTGCGAGTGGGTACGATGTACCCCTCGTCGCCAAATGTGGGGTTTTGCGCGGGTCCCCTAACCGCTCTGGACAATATCACGCGGGAGCGGGTGTATAGCGCAACCTCTTTATTCTGCATCTACCTAGGAACTGCCCTTCCCAACGTCCCGCCCCCTCCCTAGCCCAACGTCACTTCCCTTGTGCAGGGAGGTAAGACCGCAACGGCGGTCTGCCCACACAACGATGTGGGCGGGCTGTATAGCCCTCACTTAACAACCTGACAGTGATCTTGATGGAAAACACGGACAACCCTTTTGACGACCGTTTTTTGCTGACAAAACAGAATGCAGAGTAAGTTAAAAGGCAATAAAAAAGGGGACGTGAAAAAATAAAAGGGGTGATTTAAAACTAGGAAAGTAAAGGGAAAGGTAGGGGGATGGGAGTTGACAGAAAAAAAAAGAAACATTTTCATCAGAAAGGCTCACTTTCAGGGAGGTCGCCAGTTTGTGTTGGTCAGATTTGGGCAGTTAAGTTATTTCACTCTGCCTCTAATTGTTTTGACCAGTGATACTGAAAATTATTCTTTAAAATGCACGATGTTCAACAGATGTACTCCCCCTTTGGTCCTACGCAAACAGTCTGTTACAAAAGGCACGAATTGCCATTTGTGTCTGTGGGCCACTTTTTCATGGATGGCAGAGAGAATTGCTTGCCTCTGTCCGACCCTGTAGTTCAGGCTTCATCAATGGACCATTTTAGAACAAACACCAGCAATAGGTGGTCGCCAATGCCTTCAGCAATAACAACCTTTCGAGCTTTGTACATCTTAAACGTCGGTGACAGGCTGCGGGGGACTGTAAAGGACATGGAGCCCCCGTACCATGCATTAGAGTGCTGATGGCCTTAGGTAGGTAGCTTCTGAAGATATCCAAGGTGTAACTCACTGTGTGTGCCTTGTACTTGTAGCAATTCACAGCCATGCTGGAGCAGTCAGGGCAGTCAGCCACTAACAGCCAGCTCCGTACTGGCTCACAGCAGGGACAGAGCTCTCTCCATTGGGCCCATCTGCTATTAACAGCGGTTCCTGTAACAGCCAGGTCGTGGCTCTCCTCGTTAGCCCAGTCTGCCGTTCAATACATACTATACTACCTCTCAGCCAGGTTAGCTCTCCAAATTGGACCGACGTGCCATTCATGAACAGCTGTAAGAGCTCACAGATAGGGCATAGTGCCACGTGTTGGCCTATCTGCACCCAGCAGCACGCTTCTTCAAATGGGAACTAAAAAACGACATGTCCTAGAATCCAAAAGGGAGAAAAGCAGGACTGGGTGGCCTGCACAGGCAGCATGGCCACAGGAAACCTGAGCGCTCTGCACGTACTTAGCTAAAGACTAAAACAAAGGGCTTTAAGAGGGCCAGGGCTAGCCTGTGCGGTCGGGCCGGCTCGGCAAAAGGTATAATAGGGATGCGTCCACCTCTCCTGCTTAGCTCCAGGTGCCCGGGAGCAAAGACCTTTCTGCACCTCCTATAATTAGGCCACGTCCCCATGTGAGAGTCCTCCTGCAATTCCACATCCCACTTAAAGCACAAAAGGTAGGAGGGGGAAATTCCTTCCCAAATGTACCCATTGGCAGGAAGAATCAGCCTAGTAACAGCCCCTAGGTCAGGGATTTGCAACCTGTCCCCCAGCCATGGCCACCCTAGTCTACAGTAAGAGATGTTATGTTAGCAGTACTTGTAGAGCGCACGGTCACCCAAGGGTATCTTGGGAGTATGGGGGAAGGTAGCAACCAGGTAAGCACAGGTATTCCTAAAATAAGTAGGTTTTAACAGCCTTTCTAAAGGCTAAATAGTTCGATGTTTTCTTTATGAGTAGTGGGAGACTGGTCCACAGAGCCGCCGCAGCTATGGAAAATGCCCAGCCGCCGACCCAAGCCCGTTTATACACTGAAACCACCAGACAATCCACTGAGGCCGAGCGAAGGTTGCGCTAGGATGGTATCGGGTAAACTTAGCTTGAAGATATTCAGAACCCTGACCATAGAGGGTGCGATGAACTATACACAGTGCCTTAAATTTAACCCGTTGGGTTACCGGGAGCCAGTGGAGTGGTAGTTGCCACACGGGCCCCCAGATTCTGCAAATGTTGCAGTCTTTGAATCAGGCCCTTAGGTTGGGCCAGATACAAAGAGAGATCATGGGAGTCAGTCAAAACATCTGGAGAACCCCTGAGTTGTAGACCTGGACCCCTAATAAAGTGGGGTACAGTATGGGATTGGCCGGTAGCAGCTGTCGGTAATGGCCATCCCTGTGTCTTACAGTCGAAGGCCAAGAAAGAGATGAAAACTAAGAAAAGACCAAAGGCAAAGACCAAGTCAACTACCAAGCCAAGGACATTGTTAGAGAAGTGTGCTGGGGCCATAAGAAACCCTGATGACTGAGTGGCTTGGGAAGACGCGTGAAAGTGACAATAGGAATAGCATGCTGGATATTATGTCCTGGGACTCCATTTAATGCATTCCTCCTTCCTCCACTTTTTTGCTTAGATTCCTCCCCTTTGAGTTGTAATCCTGTTACACGAGTCCTTCTCCAATTCCTAAATTGAATAAAGGCGTTTCAATCTACCTGATGTGAGTGTGTTCTGTGGCAGTCACAAGTGACCCCTAACTGGATAACCAGTCTTTTCCCTAATGAGTATTCATGCCAGCTAATCAGGGAGGTGAATCCTGAGTATGCCCCTGAGAGACTCATGGCCTGTCAGGGTAGGGTTGATCCGAATGTACACGAAATGCACAGGTCTCTGAGCGTCACTAGTTGTGTGGGCTCCACTGGTAGGGAGCAGACTAGCACCCGTAATTGTATTGGGGGTACAGTTTGTTACAGCCTCCAAGAGAGCCTCGCTATAAAATTCACCACTGAGCCCAACATTCTAACGTGGTGTCCTGTGAGAGCTAGTGAGACACGGATTTTGCCATCTATGGACATGGCTTCTGCCTGCCCCTAAAGAGCCGGGACGTGACCTGACCAGACACCTGAATCTGGTCAGGTGTCTGGATTCCTGGACAGATTCCCCATAGGAATGAAAGACTGGGAAGATCCCCAGGAAAGCATGAACGTAGAAGCTACGGGTGATTAGGTGGCCGCCAAAGGTTTGAATTAATGCAACCCTGAAACTCGGCTCCAAAGATTCCTATTTAACCAGGGAATCTGCACCAGTACCTGGTCCGTCAATGCTAGCTGAATCTGGGGACGAGTTCCATAACAGAAATAGAATATGATCCAAGATGATCGCTGAGGACTCTTTGCTGGCCTGCATCCTCCCAAGACTCCTTTCTGAAGGTGAGCTCTGACAGTTTGTGTGTATGTGCCAGCCTTCCAGCGACCCGACATGTTTGTTGCCAACTAGATCATATTATTTATTGTGTCTTCTTGTCGAGATCAATTTCGTGACGATGATCATCATTAATCAAAGATAGTCAAATGCAGACTCCTAACATTATTAAAGTTATTTTAAAAATGTGCGTTTCCAATCCAAGTTAAGGTCCAGCATATTAAGGCCGCGCAGCCAATCCAATGTCTGTGTTTGCCAGTGATTGCTGAGTGCATATAGCTGTTAATTCAACACTTCTCAATTTGCTGATAAAAAGCAAATCAGATATAATTAAGATCTCACCTTGACAGACAGTAGAATACCAAAATGGAAGAGCCAATGCTGAAGGTGAAGGCTCCCCTGACCGACCTATCCCCCCAGTCCGGAAAGTTATAACCCGGGGGAAAGGAGACGACCGTCAGGGAAACCCTCTGGGGAAGAAAACCCTGGATGGGTTTGAGATCCGGAGAATCTGGTTTGTCGTGCAGATGGTGTTCAGGCATGGCTGGAGTAGAACAGGACACGGGAAGGCTTCTTCTAATGACAGAGAAACAAAGGAGGTGAGAGGGGGTTCTTTGAGAAAGAATGAACTTAAGACGAAATAGTAGAGTGAGACGGGAAAAATTCTCTCACCTCTAGGTGTGAGAATAATTACGAATTAGAGACGAGTTCTTGAAGACTGGATCTGGAGTGAAAGAGAGGCAGGATGTCTATAACAAACAGAAGGGTAAGTACCGGCGAAATGGGAGAAATAATTCTCTACCGATAAATAGAATGAACTCACTCCTAAGACGATGTAGAAAAAGAAGCAATACCCAAAAGGGCGATGTTGCGCTAGAAGGGAGAACAAGAGTTCGATAATCTGGAACAAGTAATAGAGGTGTTTGGGCAAAAAGGAATTCCCACTGGGAAGATCTGAAAAGAGCAGAGGCACAGAGTTAGAGATACCAGGTAAGGAATGAGTCTGAAGAGAAAGCAAAGTACTAGAACACCTAGAAGCGAACTCACAGAGCGCCTGCAAAAACAGTAGCGACGCAAAGGGCATTTGTTCTCTGTTCAGTATAAGGGATCACGTGAGCGATCCTCGGCGTCTCTTACGATGTGTAAACACTGAACCGCTGCTCTCCGCCCAGGTAATACGATAGTCCTCCATCTTGGAAGTACAATATCTAAGCAAACTGCATAAGCGGCTACAGGACCAAAGAGACCAATGGCCAATATGTGTAACAGTATGCCCCCTTTTCCTGGGGGGCGATCCTGGTTTCCCCGGATGTAGCCGGAAAAAACGCTGGACCAGTCGGGGTGCGTGAACCCCGGAAGCCGGTTCCCATGTTCTCTCAGCAGGAGAATACCCCTTCCAATCCACAAGAAACTGTAATCGACCCCTTCGATAACAGGAATCACAGATGCTGGCCACCTCAGGGCGTCTCGGCGATGACGATCAGCATTCCTCTTGGCCCGGTTCTGAGCAGCTTGCAGAGACAGTCTGGCCAGTCTATGACCTTCGTGTATGTATGAGATAAGGCTATCCACCCCAGGGCAGCTGGAAGAAGGAGTGGTGACTGAGGGAACAAATGAAGGGTGGTATCCATATGAACAATGGAAAGGACTGGTGTGAAGAGCAGAGTGTCTGGCATTATTATAGGCAAATTCTGCAAATGGTAGTAGTTCTACCCAATTGTCTTGGGCCGCTGAAACAAAGCATTGCAAGTAACCTTCCAGGGTTTGATTAAAGCGTTCGGTTTGTCCGTTAGTTTGGGCATGATATCCCGAACGGAGAGCATGTTTAATCCCCAAAGAATGACAAACCTTTTGCCAGAAGAGTGACGTGTATTGAGGACCTCGGTCTGATACAATAGTATCTGGGAGGCCGTGTCGGGAAAATATTTCAGAGAGAAAGATCTTGGCCATCTGTTCAGCTCCAAGTAATTTTTGATTAATGGTTTAAAATGAGCCAATTTTGTGAAATACTCAATCGTGACCATAATGGTGGTCTTGTTACCAGAAGGGGGAAGATCTACTATAAAATCCATAGAGATTATTTGCCATGGTCTATCTGGAATAGGCATCTGTGTCAACAATCCCAACGGTGGTACTTGTGGAATCTTGGATTGAGAGCAAATGGTACATGCTGCTACATAATCTTGAACATCAGATCTAATATTTGGCCACCAGAAATTACGTTGAATTAGATCCAACGGAGATTATGAACCTCGATTTCCCGCCGCCCGAGAGTCGTGGCACATTCTTAGAACTTCTTGCTGTAGCAAAGATGTAGGGACCAGGACATGCGATCCGTAAAAGAAAATAGTAGTTTTCCTTGGTGAGATGATTGGTAGATGCAATACTTTCGCAAAGTGGTTTGTTTAGAGTGGTAGCGGATTTCAGCTCTTGAAGAAAATTGGTAAGTACGGCGATAAACCTTGCATTGGGGAAAAATCTTTCTGAACAGAACCGAGAAGTAGGAGAGTCTTTGCGGGAAAGGGCATCCGCCTTAAATTGTATTTACCGGGAAGGAATGTGAATTCGATCCGGAATGGGAGGAAGAAGTATGCGCATTCCGTAGGTTTGGATTGGAGGTATTCCTTTAGAACAGCCTTTTAAGTACAGTACATACAGTACAGTATAGCTGGGATAGTACATACACCCTACCGAAAAGAAATGGTTGATCTGGAAGTAAGTCGATGTGGCAGTCATCTCTCCTGTGAGGAGGTATAGTGGGAAATTCAGGATTGGCGAATACAGATTGATACTTCTGATGGCATTCGGGGATAACCTCTTGCTGGTTAATGGTGGGTATTGTTGGGGTTTTGGAGACTTCCGTATTAATATGGATGCCTACTGACGATTGGGACAGACAATGATGTACACAGTATTCAGACCCGAGAAAAAGAGTCCCTGCTGTCCAGTTTATAAAAGGGTTATGGACCCTTAACCAAGGAAGACCCAAAATCACCAGAAAGTGGGCTGCCTTGATTAGGTCAAAAACTAAGTTCTCCTTGTGTGCTGCAATCATGCAAGTGATCGGTTCCGTCTGTTCTCGTATTGGGCCGGAACGTAAAGGGCTCCCGTTTGGATGGGAGTAATGATTGTCTTAGGTATGTGGGCTATCCCATGGTCCGTGGCCCATTTATCGTCCAGGAAATTTCCTGCAGCACCACAATCAATTAGTGCGGGTATGCCTTGTAGGACTTGGTCGGGTAATACAATGGTCAAAGATACAGCAACCATGAACTGATTGGTCGAAGAAGTTTCTAGATTCAAACTCATTCTCTTTGGGGAAAATGATTTATGAACTCCTACCGTTGTTCCGCCTACGGTAGGGTTTTGGAGTTTCCCGAACCTGAAACTGGAGTGCGACGTGGAGGAACTAAATGGCAGTCCCGCAATATGTGCGAGGAAGAACCACAATACATGCACAGCCCAAGTGTTCTACGTCTCTCTTTCTCTCACTAGCAGATAGAGGTCCTCTCACAGATCCTATCTGCATAGGCTCTTCGGCTGGGACTTGTTTATTGGTTAAAGGAGGATGTTCGATATGTGGTTGGATCCCTTTATTCTTCCTTCTTTCATGAGAGCGTTCTTGTAAGCGATATTCTATTTGCATGGTAAGAGTGATCATGTCTGCTAGATTAGCAGGACGCGGGACTTTGGACACTTCGTCTTTGAGTTCATCAGACAGTCCTCGTCTAAGCAAAGTAAGGAGTCCATCATCTGGCCATCCTGTCTCGGAGGATAACTGCTTGAACTGTGTAAATATACCAAGAGGTCCTTACTGCCTTGTTTAAGATCGAGAAGCCTCTCTTGAGTTGATACGGAAATCTCTTGTCTGTTAAACATTGATGTCAGACTATTTGTAAAGGCTGGGTAGGAATCAAGAATCGCATTGTTTGATGTTACTAATGGAGTATCCCAGGCTAAAGCTGGACCGGAGAGATGGCATATCAAAAACCACACTTTATCCTTGTCAGTAGGGAAAAAGCGAGGTTTGTAAACTGAACAGTGCAGCTGTCTAGAAACTCCTTAAGTTTATGCGGGTTACCGTCAAACTTGTTAGTATGTAATGTGGATGGGGGTGTATCTCAAAATGACCGGGCGACTTGTTGTCGCAGTTGAACATTGTCCTGCTTAAGAGATTGCATCTCTAATGACATTGATTGCATAGCAGTCATGAGCTGTTGCATTTGCTGTTCCATTGGATAACTGTCTGTCAATTGTTTATTTGGGCGTCGCTAACTGTTAATTCAACACTTCTCAATTCGCTGATAATAAAGCAAATCAGATATAATTAAGATCTCACCTTGACAGACAGTAGAATACCTAAATGGAAGAGCCAATGCTGAAGGTGAAGGCTCCCCCGACCGACCTGTCCCCCCCAGTCCGGAAAGTTATAACATGAGGGAAAGGACATGACCGTCGGGGAAACCCACTGGGGAAGAAAACCCTGGATGAGTTTGAGATCCGGAGAGTCTGGGTCGTCGTGCAGATGGTGTTCAGGCATGGCTGGAGTAGAACAGGACACGGGAAGGCTTCTTCTAATGACAGAGAAACAAAGGAGGTGAGAGGGGGTTCTTTGAGAAAGAATGAACTTAAGACGAAATAGTAGAGTGAGACGGGAAAAATTCTCTCACCTCTAGGTGTGAGAATAATTACGAATTAGAGACGAGTTCTTGAAGACTGGATCTGGAGTGAAAGAGAGGCAGGATGTCTATAACAAACAGAAGGGTAAGTACCGGCGAAATGGGAGAAATAATTCTCTACCGATAAATAGAATGAACTCACTCCTAAGACGATGTAGAGAAAGAAGCAATACCCAAAAGGGCGATGTTGCGCTAGAAGGGAGAACAAGAGTTTGATAATCTGGAACAAGTAATAGAGGTGTTTGGGCAAAAAGGAATTCCCACTGAGAAGATCTGAAAAGAGCAGAGGCACAGAGTTAGAGATACCAGGTAAGGAATGAGTCTGAAGAGAAAGCAAAGTACTAGAACACCTAGAAGCAAACTCACAGAGCGCCTGCAAAAACAGTAGCGACGCGAAGGGCATTTGTTCTCTGTTCAGTATAAGGGATCACGTGAGCGATCCTCGGCGTCTCTTACGGACGTGTAAACACTGAACCGCTGCTCTCCGCCCAGGTAATACGATAGTCCTCCATCTTGGAAGTACAATATCTAAGCAAACTGCATAAGCGGCTACAGGACCAAAGAGACCAATGGCCAATATGTGTAACAGTATGCCCCCTTTTCCTGGGGGGCGATCCTGGTTTCCCCGGATGTAGCCGGAAAAAACGCTGGACCAGTCGGGGTGCGTGAACCCCGGAAGCCGGTTCCCAAGTTCTCTCAGTAGGAGAATACCCCTTCCAATCCACAAGAAACTGTAATCGACCCCTTCGATAACGGGAATCACAGATGCTGGCCACCTCAGGGCGTCTCGGCGATGACGATCAGCATTCCTCTTGGCCCGGTTCTGAGCAGCTTGCAGAGACAGTCTGGCCAGTCTATGACCTTCGTGTATGTCTGAGATAAGGCTATCCACCCCAGGGCAGCTGGAAGAAGGAGTGGTGACGTGGTGACTGAGGGAACAAATGAAGGGTGGTATCCATATGAACAATGGAAAGGACTGGTGTGAAGAGCAGAGTGTCTGGCATTATTATAGGCAAATTCTGCAAATGGTAGTAGTTCTACCCATTTGTCTTGGGCCGCTGAAACAAAGCATTGCAAGTAACCTTCCAGGGTTTGATTAAAGCGTTCGGTTTGTCCGTTAGTTTGGGCATGATATCCCGAACGGAGAGCACGTTTAATCCCCAAAGAATGACAAACCTTTTGCCAGAAGAGTGACGTGTATTGAGGACCTCGGTCTGATACAATAGTATCTGGGAGGCCGTGTCGGGAAAATATTTCAGAGAGAAAGATCTTGGCCATCTGTTCAGCTCCAAGTAATTTTTGATTAATGGTTTAAAATGAGCCAATTTTGTGAAATACTCAATCGTGACCATAATGGTGGTCTTGTTACCAGAAGGGGGAAGATCTACTATAAAATCCATAGAGATTATTAGCCATGGTCTATCTGGAATAGGCATCCGTGTCAACAATCCCAACGGTGGTACTCGTGGAATCTTGGATTGAGAGCAAATGGTACATGCTGCTACATAATCTTGAACATCAGATCTAATATTTGGCCACCAGAAATTACGTTGAATTAGATCCAACGGAGATTATGAACCTCGATTTCCCGCCGCCCGAGAGTCGTGGCACATTCTTAGAACTTCTTGCTGTAGCAAAGATGTAGGGACCAGGACTTGCGATCCGTAAAAGAAAATAGTAGTTTTCCTTGGTGAGATGATTGGTAGATGCAATACTTTCGCAAAGTGGTTTGTTTAGAGTGGTAGCGGATTTCAGCTCTTGAAGAAAATTGGTAAGTACGGCGATAAACCTTGCATTGGGGAAAAATCTTTCTGAACAGAACCGAGAAATAGGAGAGTCTTTGCGGGAAAGGGCATCCGCCTTAAATTGTATTTACCGGGAAGGAAGGTGAATTTGATCCGGAATGGGAGGAAGAAGTATGCGCATTCGTAGGTTTGGATTGGAGGTATTCCTTTAGAACAGCCTTTTCACGCTGGGACAGTACATACACCCTACCGAAAGGAAATGGTTGATCTGGAAGTAAGTCGATGTGGCAGTCATCTCTCCTGTGAGGAGGTATAGTGGGAAATTCAGGATTGGCGAATACAGATTGATTCTTCTGATGGCATTCGGGGATAACCTCTTGCTGGTTAATGGTGGGTATTGTTGGGGTTTTGGAGACTTCTATTTGGGGAAAATGATTTATGAACCCCTACCGTTGTTCCGCCTACGGTAGGGTTTTGGAGTTTCCCGAACCTGAAACTGGAGTGCGACGTGGAGGAACTAAATGGCAGACCCGCAATATGTGCAAGGAAGAACCACAATACATGCATAGCCCAAGTGTTCTTCGTCTCTCTCTCTCTCACTAGCAGATAGAGGCTCTCTCACAGATCCTATCTGCATAGGCTCTTCGGCTGGGACTTGTTTATTGGTTAAAGGAGGATGTTCGATATGTGGTTGGATCCCTTTATTCTTCCTTCTTTCATGAGAGAGTTCTTGTAAGCGATATTCTATTTGCATGGTAAGAGTGATCATGTCTGCTAGATTAGCAGGACGCGGGACTTTGGACACTTCGTCTTTGAGTTCATCAGACAGTCCTCGTCTAAGCAAAGTAAGGAGTCCATCATCTGGCCATCCTGTCTCGGAGGATAACTGCTTGAACTGTGTAATATATACCAAGAGGTCCTTACTGCCTTGTTTAAGATCGAGAAGCCTCTCTTGAGTTGATACGGAAATCTCTTGTCTGTTAAACATTGATGTCAGACTATTTGTAAAGGCTGGGTAGGAATCAAGAATCGAATTGTTTGATGTTACTAATGGAGTATCCCAGGCTAAAGCTGGACCGGAGAGATAGCATATCAAAAACCCCACTTTATCCTTGTCAGTAGGGAAAAAGAAAAAGCGAGGTTTGAATGTAAACTGAACAGTGCAGCTGTCTAGAAACTCCTTAAGTTTATGCGGGTTACCGTCAAACTTGTTAGTATGTAATGTGGATGGGGGTGTATCTGAAAATGACCGGGCGACTTGTTGTCGCAGTTGAACATTGTCCTGCTTAAGAGATTGCATCTCTAATGACATTGATTGCATAGCAGTCATGAGCTGTTGCATTTGCTGTTCCATTGGATAACTGTCTGTCAATTGTTTATTTGGGCGTCACTAACTGTTAATTCAACACTTCTCAATTCGCTGATAATAAAGCAAATCAGATATAATTAAGATCTCACCTTGACAGACAGTAGAATACCTAAATGGAAGAGCCAATGCTGAAGGTGAAGGCTCCCCCGACCGACCTGTCCCCCCCAGTCTGGAAAGTTATAACCTGGGGGAAAGGACTCGACCGTCAGGGAAACCCTCTGGGGAAGAAAACCCTGGATGAGTTTGCGATCCGGAGAATCTGGGTCGGCGTGCAGATGGTGTTCAGGCACGGCTGGAGTAGAACAGGACACGGGAAGGCTTCTTCTAATGACAGAGAAACAAAGGAAGTGAGAGGGGGTTCTTTGAGAAAGAAGGAACTTAGGACGAAATAGTAGAGATGGGAAAAATTCTCTCACCTCTAGGCGTGAGAATAATTACGAATTAGAGAAAAGTTCTTGAAGACTGGATCCAGAGTGAAAGAGAGGCAGGATGTCTATAACAAACAGAAGGGTAAGTACGGGCGAAATGGGAGAAATAATTCTCTACCGATAAATAGAATGAACTCTCTCCTGAGACGGTGTAGAGAGAGAAGCAATACCCGAAAGGGCGATGTGCGCTAGAAGGGAGAACAAGAGTTCGATAATCTGGAACAAGTAATAGAGGCGTTTGGGCAAAAAGGAATTCCCACTGAGAAGATCTGAAAAGAGCAGAGGCACAGAGTTAGAGATACCAGGTAAGGAATGGGTCTGAAGAGAAAGCAAAGTACTAGAACACGTAGAAGCAAACTCACTGAGCTCCTGCAACAACAGTAGCGACGCGAACGGCGTTCATTCTCTGTTCAGTATAAGGGATCACGTGAGCGATCCTAGACGTCTCTTGCAGACGTGTAAACACTGAACCGCTGCTCTCTGCCCAGGTAATACGATGGTCCTCCATCTTGGAAGTACAATATCTAAGCAAACCGCATAAGCGGCTACGGGACCAAAGAGACCAACGGCCAATATGTGTAACAATAGCAGGCTCCTGTGGAAACCACCAATTCTGGCACATAAGCAAATAGAGGTCCCTGGAAGTGATGGTGCTCCTAGTTGGCACCTTGTAAAACCCCAATAAATAATAAGGCATTTGTCGAAAGTGAATTCCTCTGAATCACGATATTTGACAAAAATAGTTGGAAAAATGATTGACCAAAAAGCACTTCATTTATGATGATGGGTATTTATAGCGATAGTTCGAGGCAGGAGTATTGTACCGGCCCAACACGAATGAGCCGACTCATTGCAGCCGTTTTAGTGCATTCTTGGGCGTGGGTGCAGGGTTAGGGTACATATTTTGTATTCAATTGGAGTTGTAGTTGGTGGTTGATGAATGGGTGGGTGGACATAGAACGGAGGTATTGGTAGTTTACCCCCCAAATAACGTGATGAGAAAAATGCAGGGAAACTGCTGCAATGAGCTGGGTTTCCTAGTGATAGCCTCGACATCCAAAGCATCGAATGCAAAAGAATTGAAAAAATGTATTTATTTCCTAATTTTTTTCAATGGGGGGTCCTCAACCCCTTTATTTTACCCCTTAAAACCCATTTTAATTAAAAAAAACCTTTACCTACAAAAAAAAATCATTTTTTCAATGCATTTTTTTTCGAGGCTTTTGCATTCGATGCTTTATATTCGAGGGAATCACTGGATACCTGAGCTGGACATCTATCTACAAGTTATACCAGATTTCCAGACTGTTCCGCTTTAACTGAAAAATAACTGAACAAGACTGTACATCCTTATGGCCCATCAGCCTCTTGTGCATCTCTTCACCTACTCTGAAACTGCCATTGGTAGCATGTAGCACTTTACAAATATAAATAAATAAAACCAGCAACACCACTTAAATACATCTGCTACTGAGATCTGTGTTTAAATGGATCTGGTTCAACTCGTAGGTGGTCAGCTCATCGCGGCAGTTGCCCCTCATTTGTCGTAGCATTTTTTTACCAGAATGTTGCTTGTATTTATTTATATGTTTACAGTGCTTCATGTTACCAATGGCATCTTCAGAGTAGGTAAACTTGGGACACAAGAGGGTGGTGTGAGGGGTCCGAAATGAGAGGCGACAACAAAGTTGTACTGTTTTCAACATTAGACATTTTATTAAGATAAAAGAGTTTGGATAAAGGCCTTTCTGTCCCTATCCTAAAGAGAGCTTGCCTGTCTAGGAAAACAAAACTAAAAAACAGTCTGTGACTCGTCGTTAAAATTAGACAAACTGTCCTTGTGTCCAAAAAGTATCTGACCCGCACACTAAAAATGAACAGCAAAAGGTGCTAGGTAGATGTCACTGCTTTAGATTCCGCTAAAAGTGTGCAAAATCAAAGTATTTAAATCAAACAAAACAATCCTTGCATCCAGGGAATGATTCCCTTCCCCTGAACTATCTCAGGAAGAATATTGTAAATGTTCTGTTCAAACAGTGATTCGTTAAGAATAGTAGAAATGTGTGTGGGGGGCGCTGTTGAGCAGCCAAAAGATGGCTGCATCTCTCTGAGCCTCTGTGTGAGCCGCCGGCGATTTAATATCTAAACCCGCGTTCAGGAAACATGGGTATGACCTGAATGCATAAATCGGCGTCGGAAGGTCCCTGCCATAACTTTATTGAATATCGCGCCGAAACTTCATGGAAACTTGAAGTCTCGCTCATCGTAAACTTCGGCGGCCTGCACATACCGTGCTGGGAGAGGGTGGGGGCTCCCGTAAAAAAAACAGCAACGGCAGGGAAACCTGTGCAACAGGTGGCGTGATCTGTGTACTGCAACACCTACGACCTACATGGGACACGAGTCAGGACACGTGTGAAAACACACCCGACCTGCCTCTGACGCAACAATACCTGCGACTGAATGTCCTGAGTGTGGTGAAAACTCTGATTGGAGCCGCGACTGTGTCCTGCGCTTGCAGTGGCGGGAAATCATATTTACGGCGCACAGCAGTAAGGTTCTGTGCACGGGACAGTTACCGCTTACGTCCTTGTTCGGGAACAACCCAAAAATACGGAGCGGGCAAGGTGAGGTATAGTTGGGAAATCACGGACTTGGAGCAATTGCCACCAGAGGCTGGCCTCGCTGCTGTACAGGCTGAAACGCAAGCATGGACTGGCCATGTGCATAGACTGACATTCGCGCACAAGGAGGGGTTGTTAAGTGGGGGAAGCGACGACACGGCGCACCGTGGCAGATGGAGTGAGGCAATCACTGGCCTCGCTCTCTCCCATTCTGTGCACTGAAGCATAGCTCTCAACCATTTGTGTTTCAAAGGCGGGTGAAATCACCCAAATTTTGTTTTTGGCGGGTGAGACGCCCATTGGAATGAATGGGCGTGCAGGAGGCTTGGCGGGTGAGTCAGCCCTTTACAAGCCGGGTGACACCCGCCAAAAGCTTGTGAGTTGAGAGCTATGACTGGAGACACGCCGCCAACAGTAACAACATCTACAATGTAGTGGGGAACAACGAAGGGCTGAATACCGTCAGACAATACTGATCAAGGCACATGAAGATCTTTCTGGGATCTGGTGGGTGATTACTTGAATGACCCCATTCTAGTTTGTGCATCCTGGCAATCATTTATTCGTGGATCCCATGCTCATGCCAGTGGTGGGTCAGTGAAAAGCTCTATGGTCGACAGAGGGCGGTTCTGTAGCCTGCATATTGCTCTGTTCTCATTCCAGCACTAATAACTTGCTAATTGCACTAAGGTACTCATACTTGGCTATATAAAATGGCATGCACGCAGAGAACGTCACTCTCTTATATTGCTGCTACCCACAGATGGAAGCCTGACCTGGGATAACCGAGACATACTTAACCATGCACAGAGGGGGAGCCAACCAGTGAAAAAAACTAAATACACTAGATGCTTTTGCCAGACAATCCAATCCGCCACGTTCAGATAAAACTGTCGATCTCCATGCTGACATGACCACCTGTGAATCCCCCCGAGGAGACACCAAGCCTTAAACAGGTGTTGGAGGGTATGCGCGCCAAATTTGCATCCATGACTGACAAACTGGACGGCATTACAACCAATATAAATGCTTTGAATGGTAAAATGGAGAAAGTCTGCTCCTGGATGATGAGGCAGAAACACACATTGGATCAACGTAGGATGACATTACTGTCCTGAAAACTCAAATGGTAAGGGTCACTACTGATCTGAAAAGAGTCTTGTTAAAATATGAAGACTTGGAATTGTGCATATATAAGCATAATTGATCTGCTGGAAAACTTTGGTAAAGGCCCCATGGAAGAGAGCGTTGAGAATCTCTTGACAGACCAACAAGAACGCAGATCCGTTTTTGGTGTGAAACATATGCTTCAGGAAAGATCGACTCCATACGTCATGTTGTATCCGGCATGCCTACAAATCCTACACCAGAGAAAGGCCGTATTTTTTACCCTACCGGAGGAAGCAGTGACCTGCATAGAGGCCAATATACCAATTGGCTCAAGACCAGTGGGGCAAGACATGGGGGCGACATCTTTGCTTCCGTCCTGAGCAAACAAGAGGTACACTGACGATTTCATGAAAGTGATGGGTGCAGACTCTTTAAGTACTTTGATTCAATTACTTTTTATATGATGCACATAATCTGACCCAGAAACCTGATTATACTATAAAGATAGCGGGTTAACATTGAGTAGGGTTGTTACCCTTCCAATAGAGTATCCCTCCAGATATCAGCGGTGGACCTTGTCGGGTTTTGGATTTAAATGTTGACCCCCACCCCCAAATGGGTTTTATGCGTAGTCATACGGCATATAAGCGTATCTTTTCTTTCCTTATGAAATAGTTGCGTGCCATATTATTGCAGTACAAAAGTCATAAATGGCAAAGAAGCTCTTGGAGAATAAAAAGAACATCAAGATGTCAAGTGCTCTATGTGAAATATAGAATGAGATCAATCCCTGAGTCACTAAAGTTCGAGGTTACAATACTGACGGCGCTGCAACTAGGGGACCAGATGCGTTGAAAGGGAATAGGGGTCATGGGTTCAGGGGACCATGGCCTGGCAGGAGGGGGTTGGAGATGGCATGAGTCAGTGAGCAGAGACGGATTGTGCAGTAAGGTTGGAGGAGGGTTTGCTCTGACATTCTCATACAAGCACATTTCTTCAGGGCTCGAGACTCGCTACTTGCAAAAAATGGGTGGTCAAGCCAATATACCAGGAAATGGAATTCGATTTTTGTGAAAGATCTCACTTTGACTGTGTTGGACATACATACTCATGGAATTGCTCATGATTTGGTTCCTAGGACACATACATTGCCACAAAACATTGCAAACGTGCCCTGTCCACCGAAAGCAGACCTTGTGGAACAGTTCACTTCCCGGTTCAAATGATTAGCAACTATTTATTTGTTCAACAATGTTAATATAAAGTGTCCAAATAAAGCGTCCAAATAGTATTTTGAAATGTATCCTCTTTGCCAATTTCTTTTGCAAGAAGTGCCTTTTGGAGGATGCCATACAGTGTAAAGCTGTGCTTTCAGACTTCCCGCTTTTGTCGAGCTCTTGCGGGTCCTTCACTGATCAGGGATGGGTCAGATGTATATCAGCATGAAAGCAACTTTGGGGTTCTGCAGTTCCCTTACCAAGCACGTGTCCAAATAGCTGAATAAATACGCATCCCACAAAGGAATGAGACCTAGGCTACATAAGAAACTTGACATGCAAGAACTACTGACTGTAAGCAAAAAAACACATCAAAGGGGGTTGTTGGTGAGAAATAGGTGCATTCTGACCTATATTTTTATGGGGGCATGTGTTAGGGGTCTTGGCTATCGGATGCCTTATCAGAGGGGCCGATCGATGATTTGCGGCCCTCAAAGTCTTACGATTTCAAACGCAGTGGGGATAGGTGTCAGTGTTACCAAAATATATGACTACTCCTGATTAGGTATATTGGAGGTGAAGATGAGGTGGTGCGGAGGTAGGGTGTGGGAACCAGATGCGTTGAAAGGGAACAGGGATCATGGGTTCAGGGGACCATGGCCTGGCAGGAGGGGGTTGGAGATGGCATGAGTCAGTGAGCAGAGACGGATTGTGCACTAAGGTTGGAGCAGGGCTTGCTCTGACATTCTCGTACGAGCACATTTCTTCAGGGCTCGAGACTCGCTACTTGCAAAAATGATTAGCTGATTTGCTTTGCGAACAGGAGATGGGCTGAGCTGACAGGTGGTGGGTGCTTGCCTTGCAAGGCGCTGGGAGAATGAGCAGTTCACCAGAGGGACACTAAAAATAAGGCATTTGGAAGTAAACTAACTGTAACTGTTTTCATTTAAAAAAGTAACTCACTAGAAATTTTGCGCGCCATTGCTGGATGCCAGCAAACAATTTGTTTGTTTTTCAAAAATATTTCAGATGTCACTGTGATCTGGAAGGCTATTCGCTCACATTGGAAGTGAAGGTCACCGCGTTTGAATTTTGCTTGTGAGCTGTGCACCCCCATGCATCCTACACGGTATAAGGTTCGATTGTTTTTTGTCCTTGGAAGAAAGGGAGGATTCCAAATGGAATGAATGAAGGGAGGTGTGTAACACCGTCAAATATGATAAAGTTCACCATTCCAAAACTGGACAAAGGAACATGTAATTTCCTTTTATGACAATGTGTTGATCTGAACGGAGTCTGTGCGTTACGCTGAGAGAATGGAAATGCTGAATATTATGTACGTTTTACTGTAGACGATTTTATAGACGAACGAGTCAAGGTTTCATTATCTGACCATTATTGCTGGCTTATATTGTAATGGGTTGTTGTTTGTGGCATATTGTAATGACACACAAAAACAACCTGTGTGTACTTGTCTTTGTCACGGGCAAATGGGCAGTCCAGCAACGAAGTGCATGTAGTCCACATCTGGGTTGCCCCAGGTTCCACCAATGCCAAATTTTATGCTAATATTCTGTTAAAATGCTGTCTATGTGTTCTTGGAATTCTTCTGTCAGCTTCCGCATCCCATCGCGAGCTAAACATACTCCATAGCACTAACCTCTCAAGCACAGCGTAGACTCCAACTTTCCACAATGTTTTCTCTGTGTTTCCATTGTTTCACGTTTGTGTTCATCATTAGTTTTCACACGGTGCAGAATTAATGGGTAAATTGATAAATTAGAATAAAGAACGGCCACTTAGACACATTTATGTTATGTTTTCTACACAGCTACATCCTGCCTTTCTTTGAATGTCATTGATTCCGTCAGCTGCAGATACACATAAATGGCCGGATTACAATGATGCTGTTTTGGGACGATCGCCCCACGCCAATATGCCCTTTTGTGGTACCAGCGATAAGGAGCAGCCTGACATCGTTCACGGTGGCCTAGCACCAAGCTGATGCCAAAGCCTTGCGATTCACGGTGCATCCAACGCACTTCTTAAACCCAAAAGGAACACTGTGTGACTTGCGATAAACATTTGTGGACCGAGAACAAAGAAAGAAATTACCAATTTGGTTGAATATGGCAATCACCGGATGTTCTCAGAGCATTTATTGTGAAATAAAAACACATTATAAATTGCAGAGTATTGCGGTTTCCTTTAAAAATAATGTTTTGTGGGGCGTGGCCAAGAGCGCCATCGATGTGGACGCTCTTCTAATGGCCTCTGTGGGGAGCCCGCTGCGGGGGTGGAATTATGCGGCTTTAACAACTTATGTAAGGCAGAAAGCACACCTAACGCTGTCGGAATACCCCGGGCACGCTGGGAGCCCAAAACGAAGAACTATTATGCCTGCTGAGCTTTGAGACTGATGCAGGAAGAAGTCCCCTCGCCGGCTTCAGCAACCTCAAGATGGCGGCCGGGCGGCCCGGAGCGAGGAAGGGGAGTGGAGTCAACGCGAGGGACGAATGGGGGCTGATGTCCTCGCGGCCCCTCTAACTGCTCCGCGGAGCACCACACCTTGCAGGGCCGGGGAGGGTCCTCGACCTCCGGGCAGTGTGCGCGGAGACTGCGGGGGCGCTGCCCCCGCCCACTGCGCAGTGAGCCGAGTGCCCGCTGTTCATCAGCTGCAGCGGCACACATTGGGGATACGCTGCCCGGCTCCCTCCTTGCTCCCTCTCCCGCCTGGCACCCACCTGTGGTGCCTGCAGGGGAGACTCAGCGGCTCCCGTCTGGGTCGCTCGGTGGCCCGACTTTCACGGCTCCGCTCGGGGGCGGCAGCAGCAGTGTGCGGGTCCATGGGCCCAACTTCATAAGACCTCACTGCCGCGCTGCGCGCCTCCCAACAGCAAAGCCCTCAAACACAGCTTCCTCCCATCGGTGCGTTGGGGTGGCACCGGGGGACTATGCCACAGTGAGGGATTGGCTGCCTTCCCCTCACTGTCTTCTGGGGCGCTCGGGCCCGCTCATCCACGTTGAGGAGCCAGCTGCCTCCCTCAAGGGCCTGCTCCAGCCGGGGGTGTCGGCAGCGACACACAGGCTGAATACCTGCTTCTGAGAGGACTCATCATCTCGCCACATGTCCCACAAGGCCCAATTCGCCTGTAGCAAATGGAGGCACCCGGCCCCTAGCACAACCCCCCCCCCCCCACTTGGAGCCTGAGGTCTGTCTGCATCTGGGGACAACAGGGAGACAACACCAAGTGAAGCCCTGCTTGCAGCCCAGTGGAAGGCCAGCGGTCTTCACCCACACCATCTCCTGGGGCGCCCCGGCCCACCCTTCAGCCTGCTGCCTCCCCCCGCCCCTGCTAGGGCCCGAGTGCGTGCCCGCACGACATGAGATGGGGGTGGCCCCCGCTTCCGCCCTTGCCACCCGTGGAGTGAAGAACACAACCATAGGGGGGCCTGGAACTTGTAAACTGCGACCCCAATAACGCCACACCCAGGTAACGCCGTAGAACATTCTGCTTCAGCTAAAAGGACGTCGCAACTCCGACCCTCCCCGGGTTTCACAAGTCCATTAATCCCTCGAAGATACCCAACATCCAACGCCACTCCTGGGGCGCCCCGGCCCACTCAGCGATTTCCCACCCCCTCCTGTTGGCGACACTCCTGGACTTATTTCTGCACCGGGGGAGGGGATCCCTGCTTCTGCCCATAGCATATGATGAGCCTTTTCTATCTGTGGGCCTTCATCGACCCGCATTCCCCTGGCGGTCTGTGGGCTTGGCCTCTAAGGACATCTACCACTACTCCTGGAGTGCCCTGGCCCACTCAGCGATTCCCTGTCCTCCGCCGCCCCGTTCAGGAAAGGGGGCATCATGTCTAAAAAACCCAAACTCGCAAAAAACACAGACATTGCCACAATGCTGCAGGCGGAGGACAAGGGGAAAAAACAAGACCCACCTACCTCTATGCCACAGACAGATCAAGAAGGCAAGGAACACCTCGCAACCAGAAGTAATCTATTGGCCTTCATGGCAGATATTAAAGCTGAGTTTAGGTCCTGTATGACTGAGCTATCGACGAATCTTGAACACACTGATCAGAGAGTTACTGAGGCGGAACAAAGACTGGGGGAAGTTGAGGACCAAGCCCAAGACCACGCCACAGCCATAGACGGGATCCAGCATTCCATTACAGCCCTACAAAATAGATGTGAAATCCTGGAATTCAAACAGGAAGACCTTGAAAATCGAGCCCGGCGCAGCAACCTACGAATCCGGGGTGTCCCTGCCACGGTTCCAGATCAAAAATTGTCTAAATACATTGGGGACTTTTTTCAATGCCTCCTCCCGGACCTGGATAAAACCCAACTCTTACTGGACCGCACTCGCAGGCTTCGTCCTCGCCGCGGAGTGGAATCAGACTCACCCTCCGACGTCATCACCAGAGTGCACTTTTTGCCACTAAAGAGGCCATCTCATCCATCTCCCGCACCCGAGATGAATTATCTTTCCAATGATCCCCACTCCAAATCTACCAGGACCTCTTCCCTCCTCACTCTGCAAAAAAGGAGAGCTCTCCGACCATTGACCCTCTTTCTCCAAGAATAACGGATCCGCTACAGGTGGCTCTTCCCAACAGCATTACAATTCACCTATAATAGCACTCTACGAAGAATCAGCCACCTAGAGGACGTCACACAAATAATGCATCCGCCTTCACCTGGGAAGACTCCCCCAGGAACCTCTGAAAGTATCACCAATGGGGACCTGCCACCCCCACCGAAAGAAAAACAAAACATATGGACTAGGGTCCCAAGGGACAGAAGAACGAAATGACCGCCCTTTACAAACCTCGCAAAACCACCATCAGACACCCACCGCAGCAGGCCTCTCCCCCCACGGCTCCTGCCCATTTCCAAGGAAGGCTATACCTATAAATCCTTGGAATGCCAGCTATAGTCTGGCCGAAAGTTCTAGCCATGTTGGCTGTCTTTTGTTATTTGGCCCGGTTGGCTTGGGATGACACTGGCCTCACAATGCCAGCCCCCCCACCAGTTAATACCCGACCTCCCAGTTGGAGGCAGGGAGTAAAATGCCAAGAGCAGGATAACAACTATTCCTCTCCTCGTACACAATGGCTGACCTTAATCAAACCTATTCCTCGCACCTGAGCCCACCTGAGGCCTCCCCCCTCCTGTTCAAGACCATAGCACCTTAAAAGTCATCTCCCTTAACGTCAGGGGGCTGAATTCCCCCCCAAACGCAAATCCATCCTACATAAGCTCCTGGACGAGTAGGCAGCAGTGGCCCTGCTCCAGGAGACCCATCTTTTACCAAAAGACTTCGGGCGACTGCGCACCCATCAATTCCCTAAACAATGTATTGCTTCAGGGGGCAGCAAGAAAGGAGGCACTGCAGTTCTCTTTAAAAAGGGACTAAACTCCCATGTTCTGGAAACTAAACTTTGCCCGGAGGGCAGGTTTGCGGCAGTAAAATGTCTGCTTCTGAACCAGCTGTACACCTTCATCTCGGTCTACGCCCCAAATACGGGACAAGTCGCATTCTATGAGACCCTCTCCGCCTCCCTGATCCCCTTTGCAGAGGGCCAGATCGTGATGGGCGGAGACTTCAATGGAGTCCCAGACTCCTCGAGGGATAAGTCGCACTCGGCTTCCTCTGGAGACACCACCGTGGCCCTAGGTTTGCTACGATTATTCAGGACGCTGGAAGTGGTCGACTCCTGACAGGTGCTGCACCCCTCAGAAATTGACTTTACCTTCTACTCCTATGTCCACAGAACCTTTTCCAGGATTGACCTCTTGTTGACATCGCCACAGATACTCGCCTTCACAAATGAAATGTCCATTGGATCAAGAATACTGTCGGATCACGCCCCTGTAACCCTGGAGATCTGCACATATGTCCCAACCCCTACTGCTCGCCGCAAATGGTCACTGTATGACCCAATGTTGAATGACATGTTAAGTAGAGATGCTATAACAACTTCAATCTCGAACTTCTTCTAGGAAAACCCCAATGAAGATACCTCTCCGGCCAATACCTGGGACGCCATGAGGGCGGTCATCCGGGGGGAACTAATAGCTTGTGGGGTGGCATACCACAAAAACCGAAGGCAAACTCGTATGGCTCTTGAAGAAGACCTCCGAGAAGTAGAGGCGAGGCATAAAGAGAAAGGCTCGTCTCCCAAAATGCAACGAGCGTTGCACACGGCACGGATGAAGATTGAGGCGCACTATGCCGAACACACGGCACACCTACTAGCAAAAACCAAGCAATTCTATTATGTTAGAAATAATAAAGCCAACAAACTAATGGTAGCAAAACTCGCCAAAATCAAGAAGAACAACACCATTGTCGGACTGCGTGACCCCCAGGGCACGACCCAATATTCTGAACCGGAGAAACTTCGACTAGCGACCGAACATCTCGTGCAAGTAATGTCGGCACAGCCATGCAATCAGCAGGAGCAGACAGAGTATCTACAGAAAGCCACCCTCCCGCAACTAAAGCCTGCAGCCCGTGATACCCTGGACGCACCAATCTCGGCAGAAGAGGTCGAAGAGGCTATAAAATCCCTCAAGCCCAGAGCTCCCAGCCCAGACGGATACACCACTAGATTCTATAAACTCTTTCGGCATCAACTGTTGCTACCCTTGGTGCAGCTCTTTAACTCTTTTCGAGACACGTGGACCATAACCCCCTCCATGCAGGAATCCATCACAGTCCTGCTACCTAAACCCGGAGGGGACCCGGCGAATCCGGCCTCTTACAGACCCATTGCATTATTAAGCATTCATGCCAATATCTATTCGAAGGTCCTAGCAACGCGCCTTTCCCGCGTCCTGCCTAACATAATCCACTCAGACCAGACTGGAATTATTAGGAACAGAGCTACGAGCGACAACATTCGCAGAACCCTGGATCTGGTGGACCTGGCTACTCGAAACTCTCAGAACTTGGCACTGCTAGCCCTCGATGCCACTAAGGCGTTCGACAAGGTAGACTGGACCTTTATGAACCTCACCCTAGAGGCCTTTGGCTTCGGAATGGAGTTCCGCAACATGGTCATGGCAAACTACAGATCCCTGAAGACCCTTCTGAGAATTAATGGCAACCTTTCCCCCCCATCCCTCTAACCAGTGGAACCAGGCAGGGATGCCCACTCTCTCCACTCTTGTTTGCCCTGGTCATGGAACCCTTCGCCCAAAGAATTAGACTGAATGACTCTATTAGGGGGCTCTGGGCTGGACCCTCCCAGTACAAGGTGGCCCTATATGCAGATGATGTCCTATTTACTATCTCACAGCCCACACTTTCTCTCAAACACGCTCTGGCCGAGATAGAGGACTAGGGGATAGTCACCGGCTTCTCCATTAACTTTGGCAAATCTACAGCTCTCGCAATAGGCCTGTCTCCATCAGAGAGGGCGACCCTAGCCCCGCTTTGTCCCATCCAATGGAACACTACGGCAATCCCCTATTTGGGGGTCCAAATTCCGGCAAACCCAAGGGAGATCTACTGCATAAACTTCCCCCCTCTCTTCAAAGAACTGGCAGATGACCTGAAACGATGGAAACTGCAGGAAATCTCACCAATGGGCCGGATCACGGCCTGTAAGATGAATCTTCTCCCCAGATTTCTATATGCTTGCGCCTCACTCCCGGTGCCCATCCCACTTCCGGCTCTCCAGGAACTCCAAAGGAATCTGCTGCGCTTTATCTGGCGGGGGAAAAAGCCCAGAATCCCTCTGAGAACAATGTTGGGGAACACCAGGCTGGGCGGTCTAGGGGTCCCCGACCTACAGGGTTATCTGATGGCAGCACAACTGGCAATCACCCAAGCATGGCGAATATCCTCTGACTGCCCTAGATGGGTGGAACTTGAGCAGTCTCGCCTGGCCCTCCCTCTACGCTTCCTCCCGCACATACCGCCTTCTATGCGACAGACAGAGAAGCTACTGCTGGCTACCAGACACACCGTGGACACCTGGGATAAAGCGCTAAAGAAAAAAGGGGTCCCCAGAGGCCTGAGCCCCTCATCGCCAATTTTCCTCAACCCAAATTTTTCGCCGGGCATGAACCCACGGAACTTTAAGAACTGGATTGCAGGGGGTCTGGAATCACTGGGGCAACTATATGATGGAGGGGAACCGCGCATGTTCATACAATACAAGAAGACTTTTCACCTGCAGGAGACCGATAGGTTTTCCTATATACAACTTTGCCAATGGTGCTCACACCCACAGACTCGCCTTGCAGCAGTCCGCCCACCTACAGCGCTGGAACTAACCCTCATGGACCTTCCGCCGGAGGTAAGATTTCGGCCCTATATAAACGCTTTCAGGGGAACTTCCTCACATCCAAAACTCGCGCCATGGCACAGTGGGAGGCGGACCTAGGCTATCCCATAGAGGACCAGACCTGGACAGACATTTGGTTCCGGGCACACTCTTCCTCAGCTTGCCTTACCAACAGAGAGTGCGCTTACAAAATACTACTGCGCTGGTACTATTCCCCCCTGAAGCTCCACCATACGAACAACTCTCTAGACCCGGCATTCTGGAGACAGTGTGGACACCCAGGGTCCTTTCTTCATATGTGGTGGACATGCCCACAGGCCCGACAGTTTTGGAAACAATGCTTGAATACTATTGAGGACATTACCCAAACAACGCTCCCTCTAGAGCCTTAACCCATCCTGCTGGGCACCCAAATCCCAGGGATATACCCGAGATCAGGGCCCAAAGCCAAGTTTCTGTCCCAATCCCTTCTAGCAGGTAGAATAACAATTGCCTGCTCGTGGAAAACCAGGGAGGGACCTCTCCTGCCCCTATGGTGGATCATGTGGGATATCCTCATCGCAGAAAAGGTGATGGCGGCGAAGGCAGGGACTCTCCATCGTTTTCAGAATGTGTGGAGCCCTTTTCTTGACTATGATCGGAAATTCCCAGCCCTCACATACAAGCCCCAGCAAGCTAAGTTGTTTCTGGATAGCAGTGACACCTCCGAGAGAGGGTGCGATACGTGGGGGGATGGGGAGGGAAGTGCCAGCCTCCGGGATTGTGACTAGGGTGGACATGCAGGATGGAGAGGGAGGGGGATAATAGGTTTTTAATGTGTTCAGAGGGGCCTGAAAGGCCACGGTAATGTATAACTGTATTTGTTTCCTGCCTTGTTCAAAAATAAACATATTTAAAAAAAAAAAGATTATAATGTTTTGTATTCAAAATTGAGATGCGCTGTGTTGTGAGAGGATGTGTGTTGATATTCCAGGTTCTGTGTCAACTGACGTCAACACGTAGGTGATGACTGGGCACGTTTGTCTACGCTGCCCAGTAACGTCACGGAGATAGGGAGAGAATATCGCTAGGAATGGTGATGTCAGCCTCAGGGGCGGGGGATATGATTTATGCCTCCAGGGCAGTTCACCTTAGGGCGATGCGGCAACCGATAAGATTAGCACAAAATGGCCGCACCCTGCTGCCTTATTTTGCATGTGTAAAAGTGAGGAAAACTACGGTAAGGTGCATAGGAAATGTTTGTACGATCGATCAACGTATGCTTAAAAACACATGCCCGAACGTTCGGGACAATAATATTTGGGAGCGCACTATTCTTTAATGCACATTTTATGTGAGTTGTGGCCTCAAGGTCGCTTCTACTGAGCCGGTCTTATCTATTTCCACTGTGATTTACATCTCTGCTATGTATTTCTTTGTGTTTTTAAGCAATGAACCCGATTCATTGTTGACAACCAGACCTCCCTCTCCGGGGCAAGCAGAGGAAAGGTCTTTGAGGTTAAAGTTCCAGTTCAGTAGACATGCCCAGCTGCACCCCTACTTTTGAAAGTACAGCCGTTAATCAACTAACTTTGTTTACCTTTTGACATTTTGCATGGCATTATGTTAACCACTTGAATAGTGGATTGCACTTAGACCTTTTGGTTACAACAATATACTTTTCTCCCACAATATTAACACAGAAATGCATTACATGCACACACATTTCCCAATTACAGAGAACACCAGTGTTCCATTATGAAACCCGAATCAGCATTCCCATTTAATTGTCATTTTCGCTGTTGAAAATTAAAGCTTTTTTCCTCGTGTGACATGCAATAGGCTCGGTTTTGCTTGGATTTCTGAATCAGTTTTATGTGGCATAACGATTAATGTAACATGCTAATGTCTGTCCCTTAAATTGAAATTGTAGCTTTTCAGTTCTTTAGGAAACACATAATTCCCAGCCGCATGTACAATTCTGCAAGAAATGGCTTACCTCACCCACAATGTATTTTACATGAAGCATTTTTATAAGGCATCAGGGCCTTCTGTCCATTAGTAATGTATTTCTTTAATCGCACAGTTTCAAAAGATATAAGTATCACTTCTGGATTGTCCATACACAGGCCAGTTGTATGAGAAAACCACGTTCACCTTGAAACCAAGTGGGCACTTCTCTTTGCATACTGTCATTTGGGATGAGGAAAAGGAGGATTGTTTATTTCCTATAAATGTGATAAGCTTGGCGTCAGTTTAGATTTTGGAATCGGAGTCTGGTATTATGTAACTTTGATGCCACATCTGGCCATTTCTCCGAATTCCATTTCAAATGGGGGATTTTCAAAGTTTATGAAACCCTCTTTTCAGCCCTGTGCCTTTCTTTTTCCTCTCTGAAATGCATTGTGCATACCTTCGCAATTTTGAACTTTCAAGCACACTTTCCTTCATTTGAGATTTAGGCCTGTTTTTTGTTCAGTAGGCCTCATTTCTGACATCAATGGGACTCCATATTAGCCAGTTTCCTTCAAATCACTCTGGCCTAGCATGGCCTTTCCATTTTGGCACTCTGGGGTGGTTTTTGTACCCCACAAGGGGTTATAAGCCAGAGTTAAACAGGTGGGAAAATGTTCAGCTACATACATACAATGAATCAGAGCGGTATGGAAAATTCACTTGTAACAGGATGGTACTTTCACAACAGCATGGCATACACTACTGGGCTAAGTCACCCTGGAGACTATTAGAGTTTTCTACTTCAATGTCATAGGCTTAGGAAACTACACTAAGGCAAGAAAAATGACAGCATACGTGAACCGTCATAATGTACAGGTCCTGCATCTACAAGAGACACATGAGGTTGGTGGTGGTAATACTTCTTTCACTGCAACGTGGGGCCCGAGTAGGTGTTACACTGAGTATTCAACACAATCTAGGGGGTGCTAACTTTGATACACAAGAAGACTGCTTTTACGCAACTACACACACATAGATCCGGAGGGCAGATATGTTATAGTGCACAGTAAACTACTCAATAAAGAGGTCCTTCTGGTGAATACATACAGACCCAATATAGAGGACCCTGGCTTATATTCCACGATAGCGGATCTGGTGTTGCCATATATGTCAGTTACAGTGATTTGGGGGGAGATATGAACACTATATTAGACTTAACCCTTGACCACACCGGGTCCAGTGCCAGACTGCTGTCGAAGGTAGCCAATTGTATTGCCACAATAGTTGATAGACTAAACCTACATGACATATGGTGTACGTTGCATCCTGGGGAGAGGCGATATACTTACTACTCCACGGTACACGACATGGCATCAAGTATAGACATGTTCCTCATATCAGACCACCTAGTGGGACAGATGACGAATGCAGATATATATCCATGAACTTACACTGACCATTCCCCAATCACAATATCTCTGATATGGGGCAATAGACCGTTGTGGGTAGAGGTTCAAGTTGCTTGCGCTACAGGACTTAGTCTTTAGAACAGATCTTGAGGATATCCGCACATACTTTTTAACCAATGATAATGGAACTGTCTCGCAAGCTCTCTATCTTGTGGCTATCATTTAAAGTATATATAAGAGGAATGGCGATGGCACGAGAAATGGGAGTGCTACACACTATATGCAGGGACTTGGTGTCATGATGCCTACCCCCCGGCATCAAGACCAAGCCCATCAGCTCCTGGAGCAGGCATCCAGACACTTATTAAAACCCCAACAGCCCTGGCTGGGGGCTGTTTGGGTTCAGTCCTGGCGCCTCAGGCGCCAGGCTCATCATAGGAATCAGTCCTGGCGCCTTAGGCGCCAGGCTCATAGACTTTACTTACCTGATGCAGACCATGCTGCAAGTGAGTCCAAGCCAACGTGAGGCTTAGATAGAACTATTTTATTACAGGGACTATTTTTTTTACTCGGGCGTGGTTCTGGGGAACTTCTTACTTGGAACTACTTTGGAGGCTATTTAAACCACGCCCGAACAGCAGCACACGCTTCGCGTTATTCTGCATCCAGCAGCGTAACGCTCACCGTGCCTGCAGCCAGCATCCAGTCTTCTGCCACGCCCGCCTCGAACCTGGAGCTCCTGAAAACAAGAGGAAAGAAAAGGACAAGGATAGAAAACAAACTATTATCAAATTCCTCACCTGATTCCGGATCCATCTCGCCTCCAGACCTAGAAAGAACATCATTTCAGTACGCATTGCATCTCCAGCTGCAGCGCCGCGCGATACTCGCCAGTCCTCGCAGTATCTTCCGATTCGGCCCTGCCTCCATCATTTCTTCGCCGAACTCCGGCACCTGGGGGACAAAAGAAAACAACAAGGTGAGCCGAGAAGACCAACAAATATAACTCTTATCACCATAGACTTACCTGATTTACCACCGGAGGCATTATTGTATAACTCTCCACATCTTCATGTGCCGCACCTGCAAAGAGAGAGAAAACAACACGTTAAACACGTGCAACATTTACCGGACAGCGTCGGGTAATCCAGACTCTTACCTGAGCGCCACCAGCTACCACGAGAGCATCTTCTCACAAACTCAGCTGCAAGACAAGGAAGGAACGGGGGAACAAGAGTGAACATCGGACATATTGAACTCTATGAACTTGATACTTACTGGTCCTAGACAGGAACCTCAGAGTCAATACTCTCCGGAACTCTCCCACACCTTCAAACCAGTGAAGTAACTGGCATCAACGCGCCCCTGCAATCCATGCAGGATGGAGAGCTCATCTTTCAAGAGTATAAGGTGAGATTGCTGAAAGGGCACTTCGGAGTGATAAGTGGGGAGGACTGTGGGGGGTGCCATCACTTGAATCCACGGGTGGCTAAATCCATCTCTCCACTTGCAGGAGAATACTTCTACGGGTCAAGCAGACAAGATTCGTAGGGTCAGTCCAGTCAGTCATCTCTGCACTACGCATCACATTGGTGGAGACCGCAGCGGCCCAGATCCGACCGACGACCCTGTGGGAGCAAGGTGAGCGTAACAGAACGCGAAGCCACTCTATAAATCCCCACCCGGGCGTTATGGAAACCTCGGAAACCGACCAACTGGCCCAATTACTGCGGGAACTTAGGGCAGAAGTGCACTCCGCTCGCCAAGAGACTAATGCCCTCAGGAGAGAACTGATTGTTTTGAAGGAGCGCACTGACAATCTGGCTAGGCAGCTGCTGCAAAACCAAGCAGGGCAAACACCTTTACAAGGACTCGGGGGGAATCCAACTCCAGGCCATGGATAACAAACTTTTATCCCTACGACAAGGTAACCAGGATCTGTTAACCTATATCGCAACCTTTAATAGGCTGGTGGTAGAAACCGGATGGCCAGAGGTAAAACGAATTACACTATTTCATCGTGGACTTCGGGGAGAGCTTAAAGATGTTTTTGCCCAAGTTGTGAACCCACCTCAGGATTGCGCAGAATATATAGACTTAGTGGTCCAGTTAGACCATCGGCTTCAGAATAGAAAGGCTGACCAAGCTAAGTTCGAGAATCGGGTATTGGTTAAACCCAACGTCACCCCCAAAGGAACAGATGCAGCAGAACCTATGCAGATCGGGGGGTTAAGGGACCATTAACTGAAAAGGAAAGAGAAAGGAGACGGCAGATGCAATTGTGTCTATACTGTGGGGCCTCAGGACATTTTCTACGGGATTGCCCTATAAAACCATCCAAGAAAATAGTCAGAGTCGCTGATAGAAATCAAACAGAACCTGATTCGGGAAACGACCACGACCGACAAGCGTAGAGGTTCGCTTGCCGAACTTGAAGAAGGACACTCAGACCTCGCACCTAATCATACCAATGGTCCTTATTGATTCAAGGCAGCCATCACGTATGAACGCAGTAAGGGCATACATTGACAGTGGGGCCGTAGGGAACTATATGGACCACGAATTGGCTTCTAGGATGAATCTACCTTTCTGCAATAAAACCTCTTCGGATGTCATCACCACAGTTGATGGAACTGAAATCGCCTCTGGGCTTGTAACTCATTCCATCACAGAGATGACACTGTTGGGCCAAGATGGGCATCGAGAGACTATTGTGTTTGATTTAATCAAAGCCCCACAGTTCCAAAAAATACTGGGGATACCTTGGTTGGAAACACATAATCCTAGTATTGATTGGCGAGAGAAGAGAATAACCTTCCCGGATTGTGCACCAACCTGCTACCCGGAAAAAACCTTGAACAAAGGCTTCGCCACAGTTGCTAACCCAGTCGCGCAGTTACCTCAGGAATATCAAGAATTCCAAGATGTTTTTCAAAAAGAACAGGCAAACACCTTACCAACTCACAGATCATACGATTGTCAAATCAACCTCATACCCGGTGCACAACCCCCATGCAGTAGGATCTACGCCCTTACGGAACCCGAAAACCTTCACCTACGACAATACTTGAACCAATACCTTGCTAATGGCTTTATTCGTCCATCCAAGTCCCCTGCATCCTCAGCTTTGTTCTTCGTGCCTAAAAAGGAAGGTGACCACAGAACATGCATAGACTACCTTGCATTAAATCAGATTACAGTGAAGAACCGATACCCATTGCCTCTGATTCCCGAATTACTAGACCAACTAAAGGATGCTTGCATCTACACTAAATTGGATCTCCGAGGGGCATATCATCTGGTACGTGTAAAGAAAGGCGACGAATGGAGACTGCCTTTCGCACCAAGTATGGATTATTCGAATATCAAGTAATGCCCTTCGGGTTGTGCAATGCACCAGCAGCCGTCCAGTATTTTATGACCGATGTCCTTTGTGAACTCATTGACGTCTGTGTTGTCGTATACATAGACGATATTCTAGTGTACTCCTCCTCAGAATCAGACCATATTAAGCATGTGCCTGCAGTCCTTGAGAAACTACGCCAGCACAAGTTATATGCAAAATTGGAAAAATGTGTTTTTCATACTACGGAAGTTGAATTCCTTGGATATGTCCTGACTCCAAAGGGAGTCCGAATGGACTCTCGAAAGGTGGACGCAATTCTCAAGTGACTATCACCCAGTTCAGTTAAAGGGGTACAAAGCATGTTCGGATTTGCTAATTTCTACCGCAGATTCATTCCGGATTTCTCACATGGTGTACACCCCATCACAACACTTTTACGAAAAAACAAACGCTTCTTGTGGACCGAAGAGGCTGCAAAGGCCTTTCAAGAGCTGAAAGCAAAATTCACATCTGCACCTGTCTTAAAGCATCCCCGCCCTGAACTTCCATACATAGTTGAAACTGATGCATCCAGTTTAGCCATGGGAGCGGTCCTGTCCCAGAAGGATCCCGAAACCGGTCAACTTCACCCAGTCATTTTGGTCCAGAAAGTTCTCGGCACCCGAGTTAAACTATGCGGCTACCGATAAAGAGTTATTAGCCATCAAATCCGCCTTCAAGGCTTGGCGGCATTATCTTCTCGGTGCCAGGCATACCATCACTGTAATCACCGATCACCGGAACTTGCAGTATTTAAAAACAGCCAAAGCCCAATCATCGCGCCAACTTAGATGGGCATTGTTCTTTGCCGAGTTCGATTTCGTGATCACTTATCGACCAGGCTGTAAAAACAGAAAGGCAGATGCCTTATCGCGAATAGGGATGGGAGAAGCATATGCGAACCCGGAACCGGTGCCTATAATTTCAGAACAAAGAATTCTTGGCATAACTACTCTACAGACACTAGAGGATATTCATGTAAAAGTCCAACAACTCTTCGATCCAACAACCCTGCAGGACTGGGTAAAGAAAGGCCCAGACTACTCAGTCATCAATGACCTACCTTATTATCAAGGGCGACTATTTCTACCACACAAGGAACTACAAGAACTAGTCATCTCCAATGATCATGACACCTTGATGGAAGGGCACCCAGGTATCGCAAAAACTGAAGCTAAAATTAAGAGACTATTCTGGTGGCCAACCTGGCGAAAAGAGGTAAAGTCATTTGTGATGGTTTGTGGCATTTGCGCCCAAAACAAAAGTCAAAGGAAAAAACCAGCTGGCCTTTTACAACCTTCGGATGTTCCACCTACACCATGGCACACCTTATCTTTAGACTTTATTACAGATCTACCTCCATGAAATGGATTTAACACCATTCTAGTTATTGTGGATCTTTTTTCCAAGATGGCCCACTTTATCCCTTTAAAGGGATTACCTTCTGCTTCAATTCTGGCCAAGGAGTTCCTCGAGAACATTGTTCGAATACACGGATTTCCTTCCGTATTGGTCTCTGACCGAGGTAGTCAATTCATTTCACAATTTTGGAAGAAATGTTGTCAATTGGCGCAAATCGACGTGAGGCTATCAACCAGTCACCATCCCCAGACCAATGGTCAGACGGAGAGGACCAACCAGACCCTTGAACAGTACCTACAGTGCATGCTACACCAGACCGAAAGTAATTGGAGAGATATTTTATGGATTTCCGAGTATGCATACAATAACTCAGTACATTCAGGAACCGGACAAAGCCCCTTTTATACCATATATGGACATCACCCCCGAACCTCAGAACTAGATTCGCCTCAGCACTTAGAAATGCCCGTAGTTAGTCATTTGTACTCTACTATTACACAAGCCTTTAAGGAGGCAACAGAACATTTGAAACAAGCAAAAGAGAAATATAAGAACAATTCTGATCAGCATAGAAGTGAATCTCCACAATACCAGATTGGGGATCAAGTTTGGCTGGCTACAAAACACATACCTCTGAAGGGAACTCAGACTTTTAACCCTAGATATTTGGGACCTTACACCATTAAGGCCATTATCAACCCGGTGGCCGACGAATTGGAATTACCCTCTAATATGCGAATTCATCCTGTCTTTCATGTTTCACTTTTAAAACTAGTTTAACCAGGAACAAGATTAACCAAACCACCCGACCCCATCTTGATAGACGGAGAACCTGAATTCGAGGTAAAAAATATCCTGTCCTCCAAGATGGTTAAATCAAAACTTTTTTATTTAATCGATTGGAAGGGCTACGGACCTCAAGAAAGGTCATGGGAGCCTAGTGACCACGTTCATGTACCTCGGTTGGTGAAGAGATTCCATCGGGACTTCCCAGACAAACCAGGGCCAAGGGGAAGAACAACTTTAGGAGGGGCCTTGGGGGGGAGTGCTGTCATGATGCCTACCCCCGGGCATCAGGACAAACCCCATCAGCTCCGGGAGCAGGCATCTGGACACTTATTAAGGGTTCAGTCCTGGTGCCTTAGGCGCCAGGCTCATCATAGGAATCAGTCCTGGCGCCTAAGGCGCCAGGCTCATAGACTTTACTTACCTGATGCAGACCATGCTGCAAGTGAGTCCAATCCAACGTGAGGCCTGGATGGAACTATTTTATTACAGGGACTATTTTTTTACTCGGGCGTGGTTCTGGGGAACTTCTTACCTGGAACTACTTTGGAGGCTATTTAAACCACGCCCGAACAACAACACATGCTTCGCGTTATTCTGCATCCAGCAGCGTAATGCTCACCGTGCCTGCAGCCAGCATCCAGTCTTCTGCCACGCCCGCCTCGAATCTGGAGCTCCTGAAAATAAGAGGAAAGAAAAGGACAAGGTTAGAAAACAAATTATTTTCGAATTCCTCACCTGATTCCGGATCCATCTCGCCTCCGGACCTGGAAAAAACATCATTTCAGTACGCGTTGCATCGCCGTTCCATACTCACCAGTCCTCGCAGTATCTTCCGATTCGGCGCTGCCTCCATCATTAGAATTAGAATTAAAAGCAGCTGAAGAGGTGGAGTTAATACTAGATAGATCTTACAAGGATGACTGCCAATTCGACCCTATGTTGTGTACATTGGAGGCGTTGAAGCGGATATTTATTAAATTGAAGATAAAGGGCCTCATTACGAGGCTTGCGGTAAGGGGTTAACGGCACCGGTAAGGATGCCAGTGCCGTTAACCCCCTACCGCCACATTCCGAGGTCCTTAGCGGGTCCCACTAAGGCCGGCTGGTTTTACCAGCCGCCCTTAGCGGGAGCCGCTAAGGGACCAGGGAGCAAACAACGGGCCCGCTATTTGCAGGTCCGTTACTAGCTCGTTCCCCATTCCCATTGAGCCCTATGGGGGCTCGAATGGGAATGGGAATGGTTTTCAGAATGGGGACTTACTGGGTCCTCCAAGGTTGGAATGACCCGGTAAGCCCCCATTCCGACTACCCGGACACGACTTTGGCTACCTCCAAAGTCATGATGACCCCCAAACACCCTGTATTACTGTTGGCTCCCATTATAGAACTACCCCCCTTCCACCTCCTTTGAGGCACTTGGCGATTAAAATGCGGTGGGAACCTCACTGAGTTATTGGCGATTTACTTTCAGAGGGTGAGTTTATGCCACTTGATAGTTGTAAAAATAAGCATGCGATTACATTGATCGATGTACTACACTACTATGGACAGAATAGCATTGCGTAATAAATGACCAGATCACCTGAAAGTACCCCTCGAAACCAAATACTGTCATATATTGCCAACTCAGTGGGATGTCGACATGTACTGTCCACCCTATACACAGACATCCTAAATACGACCTCTAGGGGGTTGGACCGAGCACAGGAAAAACAAAATTCTGATCTAAATATATCACTATCAGACAGGCAATGGACAGCAATGTGTACATTCACCACAGATAGATTCATGAATATGTGACTCAAATTGGTTTAATATGAAAAACGACACGTTACATTATATGCCCCTCGAGCTCTGAAAAATATACCCAGGTTGTAACAGGCAATTCCTGAGGTGTGGGTCACTGGATGCAGCCACATTGCACATGATATGGAGGTGTCCTGCTTTGGAACACTATTGGTAGTCAATTTATGCAGCACTAGCTAGTATTCTGGGCAGACAGATATCTATGGCTCCTATGTCGGCTATGTTTGGACTGTGGCAAGGGACAATGGACAAAAAACAGAGAGCCTTCTTAAACATTGGATGTGGTGTAGCAAAGAGGTGCATATTGAAAAAATGGAAATCCCATAGCCCGCTGACTTTTAATGAGTGGCTTAAAGAGTTAACATGGAACAATGATTGTGAAGAACAGTATATATTTAAACTGTCCTATGTGTCCAGACCAAAGGACATGTGGGGTGAGTTCAGAGCTTATTTGGCTAAAGATGAATCTTGGGGAAAACAGTAATTCTTTAGATTAGACACTGTGAAAACAAAATGCTAATTGCGTTTATGTGTCATGTACTACCCCATAACATTGTTCATTAATTAATGGTATTTTCACTGTCATCTAATGCTAAACTTAAATAAAAGTTTAGAAAAAAAAGAATAGTAGAAATGTCATTAACATAACACTTTCTTAAGGATGATGAAAAGTCTTTTTCAAGCAATGGTGTTTTAAAGGATGGCAAACGTGTCTCTTCTACACAGAACTGTCTTATAGATGGTCTCCAGGTATACTCTCCTGACTGGAACATTTTCACAATGTCTTTTCCTGTCACATATTCTAGATGGATTACCTGGTGTACTCCCCTGCCAGGGATCCCCCTCTGGGCTTTGAAGATACCCTGGTATACTCTCCTGCCAGGTATCTTTCCACCAAAGGCTCACTGCCTATTGTACTTCTTTCACCAGACATTCTTCTAACCTTTTCTTTATCTTTCATTTCTCTTTCTCTTTAAGTATAAAACAGTTGTACTCCTTCACTGTTTATACTTTATTGGCTCCAGGTATTACTTGTTTCAACCTCCCCCATATTGACATTTCATATATGGAGACTTGTTCAAATTTTGTTTGTTGTTAATATACATTGGCTCGTGGCAATACTTGTTCCATTCTTTCCCATTTGACATTTCATATATGAAGACTTGTACAGACCTTGCCTTTCAACTTATTAATTGGGTTTCAATTGCTTATGACAACTTTTACTCCTTTTTGTCCATATTGACATCTCTTATTTGGAGACTTGTGTACATTCTGTCTTTGGATATTACTTAGTTGATATTTAAAACAAGTTTCCAATTGTTTGTACGCCTGTTGATTCGCCCCGGGGTTCCCAATACTTCTAGGCAGACTAACCAGTGTTTGCTGGCATTTCAGACCCAAGGCGTGTGGCTGCGGCAAAGTCCTTGCTTCGGGGAAAGCGTATCCCCTCTACAGACCCATGTCCAGTTCTCCCATTCACCCACCGGTTGAACTGCTGCTCTTCCATGTAACCACATTCCTGACAGCTCTCCGCTGCTGCCAGCCTCCCAGCAGGTCTCCTGCGGTACCTGTTGTGCTTCTCCCAGTCTCTCGCCTTTCCGGTAGGAAGCGCCTACCTCCTTCAACACAGTCTGTTCTTGGGTGTCTGCCTTCGGTGCTGCTTCTTGCTTCGCCCGCACCGCATCTCTCTTCTCCACTTTTCACTTTTGATTTGAAGAGGCACACCATTTTTAAATGTCCCGCACAGCTGATTTCCATCACAACAATTAGTCTGCACATTTAGCTTGATATTTCTTTTCATCCATATTAATTCCTTCTTCTTCTTCCTTGTCTTAATAGAGGTTTTATGGGATTTGGAGTTCATAGGATTATTGTGCTTATTAAAGTTGTATTGCTTTGGATCTTTGTTTAAATCAAAACCATCAGTACCAGAAGATGTTAAATGAGAATTATGTGTAATGGTATGTTGTTCAGATTGACAGTATGTCATCAGTATTTTAGAGTTTGGAGTTTCACAAGGGGGGGGGCAAGAATACAGTGTCTCTTCTAGTGGAGTCATCACATCCACCCGATAGCCGTCCACCCATGCAATCCTCCCTTATAATACCACCACCAGGGCCGGGTAGCGGCTGCCGTCACCCCTGGCCACTGGGAGGAGATAATCACTGGGGAATCAGTGATGACTCCACAGGATTCATCAGAGTGGCGAGTAGTGCTTTAAGTGGGGTGAAAAATGATGGGCGTGGACTAAAGTGTGCTGTGCATGTCGAAGCAAGCTGTGGAACTTGTCTGCACGTCTACATCGTTATGTGGGCGGGTCCCAAATGAGGCTGGCGCACACGGAAGCAAGGGACATGACTTTGGGGTTAGGTAGGGGTGGGCACGGGTTTCCGGCAGTTGCTGGCTTGTTGAAATAAAGAATGGTCACACGTTACACCGGCTCTGTGTGTGTTATTTAAGGCCGCCAGCCCAAGACTAGCCAGACCTCAACAATGGCGACGAGGGGTGAACAACCCGCCTGTGCCTAGGAGAGAGGCCTGCCGTCGGGCAGTGTAGCGCGTCAGCGCACCTCCCACGCACAACGGATACCAGCAGTGGCCGGGCCCGCTATACGCGCATGCATAATACGCACATATAAAGCAGGGCACAAGCCGCGCCCGTGGAATGCCGGCGCTACAACGCTCCCTCCAGCCCAGCAGCACACGAGCCTGCACGGCAGGCCCCAGAAAGGGTGAGACGTACCCGCGAGTATAAGAGGAGGGGAAACAACGCCACCCTGCCATGCCCAGCTGCTGCTGCTCCCTGCAGAGGAGACAAGAGGAGAGCAGCATACATAATAATGCATCTGGAACAACCCATGAGCGTAAGCACCCCAGGATACCAGCCACAATCACAAGATGACCCTCACAAACACCAAGGACAGAGAAAACACTTGAAAGAGGGAGGAATAGAGGACACACACACAGACAAATTTCCCTAAAGAACACCACCACAGTAAGAAAGTCGGCAAGTATGCAAGAAAGTACAAGGCCTGTACACAACCAAGTCAGACACGGCACAAGCTACTGCGTCATCTTCAGGAAGTGCATTCATCACGCAAGGGGATGGTCAGCCCGCGCAGTCGACAGGCGGCACGGCACAGGTCATGCACATGCCGAGCCTGTTTGAAATACGAGACACATCAAACCTAGGGCCCGCTGGACCACATGGCTCAGAGACTTTAAATTTTATGCAGGGGCTATAGGCCTGAAAGACGATGAGAGACTCAAGAACATGCTGTTTATGGCTGTGGGGCCGGCAGAAAGAGACACTGCGGGTGTTACGCTCACCTGGCTCCCACAGGGGCGTTGGTCGGACCTGGACAGCTGCGGTCTCCACCCACGTGATGCGTAGTGCAGCGATGACTGACTGGATCTGCCCTCCTAATCTTGTCTGCTTAACCCGTAGAAATATTCTCCTGCAAGTGGAAAGATGGATTTAGCCACTTGTGGATTCAAGTGATGGCACCCCCACAGTCCTCCCCAACTAATCACCTCCGAAATGCCCTCACAGCAATCTCACCTTATATTCTTGAAAGATGAGCTCTCCATCCTGCGTGGATTTGCAGGGGCGTGTCGATTCCAGTTACTTCACTGGTTTGAAGGCTCGGGAGAGTTCCGGAGAGTATTGACTCTGAGGTTCCTGGTGAGGACCAGTAAGTATTAAGTTCATAGAGTTCAATATGTCCGATGTTCACTCTTGTTCCCCCCTTCCTTTCTTGTCTTGCAGCTGGCTCGTGAAAAGATGCTCTTGTGGCAGCTGGTGGCGCTCAGGTAAGAGTCTGTATTACCCAGCGCTGTCCGGTGAATGTTGCACGAGGAAAACGTGTTGTTTTGTCTCTCTTTACAGATGTGCACGTGAAAATATGGAGAGTCACAAAAGGATGCCTCCGGTGGTAAATCAAGTAAGTCTATGGTGGTAAGAGTTATATTTGTTGGATCCCTCGGCTCACCTTGTGGTTTTCTTTTGTCTCCTAGGTGCCGAAGTTCGGCGAAGAAATGGTGGAGGTAGCGCCGACCCGAAGGATGCTGTGAAGACTGGTGAGTATGGCGCGGCGCTGCAGCTGGAGGTGCAGCGCATGTAGAAATTATGTTCTTTACAGGTCCGGAGACAAGATGGATCCAGAATCAGGTGTGGAATAGAAATAAGTTTGTTTTCTAACCTTGTCCCTTTCTTTCCTCTATGTTTTAGGAGCTCTGGATTCGAGGCGGGCATGGCAGAAGACTGGATGCAGGCTGCAGGCACGGTGAGTGTTACGCTGCTGGATGCAGAATAACGCAAAGCGTGTGTTACTGGTCGGGTGTGGTTTAAATAGCCTCAAAAGTAGTCCCAGGTAAGAAGTCCCTAGAACCACACCCGAGTAAAAAATAGTCCCTGTAGAAAAATAGCCCCTTTCAGGCTTCATGTTGGAATGGAGTCATTTGCAGCATGGTCTGCCTGGGGTAAGTAATGGCTATGAGCCTGGCGCCTTCGGCGCCAGGACTGATTCCTACTATGAGCCTGGCGCTAAGGCGCCAGGACTGAACCCAGATAGCCCCTAGCCGGGGCTGCTGAGGTTTTACTAAATGTCTAGATGCCTGCTCCTGTGGCTGATGGGCTTGGTCCGGATGCCTGGGGGTAGGCATCATGACAGCACTACCCCCCAAGGCCCCTCCTAAAGTTGTTCTTCCCCTGGGCCCTGGTTTGTCTGGGAAGTTCTGATGGAATCTTTTCACCAACCGAGGTGCATGGACGTGGTCACTAGGTTCACATGACCTTTCTTGTGGTCCGTAGCCCTTCCAATCGATTAAATAAAAAAGTTTTGATTTAACCATCTTGGAGTCCAGGATATTTTTTACCTCGAATTCAGGTTCTCCATCTATCAAGATGGGGTTGGGTGGTTTGGTTAATCTTGTTCCTGGTTGAACTGGTTTTAAAAGTGAAACATGAAAGACAGGATGAATGCGCATATTAGAGGGTAATTCCAATTTGACGGCTACCGGGTTGATAATGGCCTTAATAGTGTAAGGTCCCAAATATCTAGGGTTAAAAGTCAGAGTTCCCTTCAGAGGTATGTGTTTTGTAACCAGCCAAACTTGATCCCCAATCTGGTATTGTGGAGTTTCACTTCTATGTTGACCAGCATTTTTCTTATACTTCTCTTTTGCTTGTTTCAAATGTTCTGTTGCCTCTTTAAAGGCTTGTGTAATAGTAGAATGCAAATGACTAACTGCAGGCATTTCTAAATGCTGAGGCGAATCTAGTTCTGAGGTTCGAGGGTGATGTCCATATATGGTATAAAAGGGGCTTTGTCCGGTTCCTGAATGTACAGTTATTGTATGCATACTCAGAAATCCATAAAATATCTTTCCAATTACTTTCGGTCTGGTGTAGCATGCAACATAGGTACTGTTCAAGGGTCTGGTTGGTCCTCTCCGTCTGACCATCGGTCTGGGGATGGTGACTGGTTGATAACCTCACGTCGATTTGCGCCAGTTGACAACATTTCTTCCAGAAATGTGAAATGAATTGACTACCTCGGTCAGAGACCAATACGGAAGGAAATCCGTGTATTCGAACAATGTTTTCGAGGAACTCCTTGGCCACAATTGAAGCAGAAGGTAATCCCTTTAGCGGAATAAAGTGGGCCATCTTGGAAAAAAGATCCACAATAACTAGAATGGTGTTAAATCCATTACATGGAGGTAGATCTGTAATAAAGTCTAACGATAAGGTGTGCCATGGTGTAGGTAGAATATCCAAAGGTTGTAAGAGGCCAGCTGGTTTTTTCTTCTGACTTTTGTTTTGGGTGCAAATGCCACAAACCATCATAAATGACTTTACGTTTTTTCACCAGGTGGGCCACCAGAATTGTCTCTTAATTTTAGCTTCAGTTTTTGCGATACCTGGGTGTCCTTCCATCAAGGTGTCATGATAATTGGAGATGACTAGTTCTTGTAGTTCCTTGTGTGGATGAAATATTCGCCCTTGATAATAAGGTAGGTCATTGATGACTGAGTAGTCCGGGCCTTTCTTCACCCAGTCCTGCAGGGGTGTTGGATCGAAGAGTTGTTGGATCTTTACTTGAATATCCTCTGCT
This sequence comes from Ambystoma mexicanum, assembly GCF_040938575.1. Classification (NCBI taxonomy): domain Eukaryota; kingdom Metazoa; phylum Chordata; class Amphibia; order Caudata; family Ambystomatidae; genus Ambystoma; species Ambystoma mexicanum. The sequence goes on along the minus strand of NC_090931.1, from coordinate 1,464,497,743 downwards.
GTCTTTAGAGTGGTTATGCCAAGAATTCCTTGTTCTGAAATTATAGGCACCGGTTCCGGGTTCGCATATGCTTCTCCCATCCCTATTCGGGATAAGGCATCTGCCTTGCCATTTTTACAACCTGGTCGATAAGTGATCACGAAACCGAACTCGGCAAAGAACAATGCCCATCGAAGTTGACGCGACGATTGGGCCTTGGCTGTTTTTAAATACTGCAAGTTCCGGTGATCAGTGATTACCGTAATGGTATGCCTGGCACCGAGAAGATAATGCCGCCAAGCCTTGAAGGCGGATTTGATGGCTAATAATTCTTTATCGGTAACCGCATAGTTTAACTCGGGTGCCAAGAACTTTCTGGACCAAAATGCTACTTGGTGAAGTTGACCGGTTTCAGGATCCTTCTGGGACAGGTCAGCTCCCATGGCTAAACTGGATGCATCAGTTTCAACTATGTATGGAAGTTCGGGGAGTGGATGCTTTAAGACAGGTGCAGACGTGAATTTCGCTTTCAGCTCTTGGAAGGCCTTTTCAGCTTCTTCGGTCCACAAGAAGCGTTCGTTTTTTTCGCAAAAGTGCTGTGATAGGGCGTACAACATGTGAGAAATCCGGAATGAATCTGCGGTAGAAATTAGCAAATCTGAGCATGCTTTGTACCCCTTTAACTGAACTGGTGATGGCCACTTGAGGATTGCGCCCACCTTTCGAGAGTCCATTCGGACTCCTTTTGGAGTCAGGATAAATCCAAGGAATTCAACTTCCGTAGCATGAAAAACGCATTTTTCCAATTTTGCATATAACTTGTGCTGGCGTAGTTTGTCAAGGACTGCACAAACGTGCTTCACATGGTCTGATTCTGAAGAGGAGTACACTAGAATATCGTCTATGTAGACAACAACACAGACGTCAATGAGTTCACGAAGGACATCGTTCATAAAATACTGGAAGGCTGCTGGTGCATTGCACAAACCGAAGGGCCTCAACTGGTATTCAAATAACCCGTACTTGGTGCGAAAAGCAGTCTTCCATTCGTCGCCTTTCTTTACACGTACCAGATGATATGCCCCTCGGAGATCTAATTTAGTGTAGATGCAAGCGTCCTTTACTTGGTCTAGTAATTCGGGGATCAGAGGCAATGGGTATCGGTTCTTAACCGTGATCTGATTTAATGCGCGGCAGTCTATGCACGTTCTGAGGTCACCTTCCTTTTTACGCACGAAGAACAAAGCTGAAGATGCAGGGGACTTGGATGGACGAATGAAGCCATTAGCAAGGTATTGGTCCAAGTATTGTCATAGGTGAAGGTTTTCGGCTTCCGTAAGGGCATAGATCCTACTACATGGAGGGTTGTGCACCGGGTATGAGATCGATTTGACAATCATATGATCTGTGAGGTGGTAGGGTGTTTGCCTGTTCCTTTTGGAAAACATCCTGGAATTCTTGATATTCCTGAGGTAACTGCACGACTGGAGTAGCGACTGTGAGAAGGCCTTGGTTCAAGGGTTTTTTTGGGTAACAAGTATGTGCACAATCCGGGAAGGTTATTCTCTTCTCTCGCCAATCAATACAAGGATTATGTGTTTCCAACCAAGGTATCCCTAGTATTATTTGGAACTGCGGGGCTTTGATTAAATCAAACACAATAGTCTCTCGATGCCCATCCTGACCCAATAGTGTCATCTCTGCGGTGGAATGAGTTACAGGCCCAGAGGCAATTTCAGTTCCATCGACTGTGGTGATGACATCCGAAGTGGTCTTTTTGCAGAGAGATAGATTCATCCTAGAAGCCAACTCGTGGTCCACATAGTTTCCTATGGCCCCGCTATCAATGTATGCCCTCACTGCGTGCATACGTGATGGCTGCCTTGGATCTATAAGGACCATTGGTATGATGAAGTGCGAGGTCTGAGTATCTTTCTTCAAGCTCGGCAAGCAGACCTCTATGCTTGTCAGGCGTGGTCGTTTCCCGAATCAGGCTCTGTTTGATTTTTATCAGCAACTCCGACTACCTTTTTAGATGTTTTTATAGGGCAATCCCGTAGAAAATGTCCTGAGGCCCCACAGTACAGACACAATTGCATCTGCCGTCTTCTTTCTCTTTCCTTTTGAGTTAAGGGTCCCTTGACCCCCCCGATCTGCATCGGTTCTGATACATCTGTTCCTTTGAGGGTAACATTGGGTTTAACCAATACCCGATTCTCGAACTTAGCTCGATCAGCCTTTCTATTCTGAAGTCGGTGGTCTAACTGGACCACTAAGTCTATATATTCTGCACAATCCTGAGGTGGGTTCACAACTTGGGCCAAAACGTCTTTGAGTTCACCCCGAAGTCCACGATGAAATAATGTAATTCGTTTTACCTCTGGCCTTCCGGTTTCCACCACTAACCTATTGAAAGTGGCGATATAGGTTAGTAGATCCTGGTTACCTTGTCGTAATGATAAAAGTTCGTTATCCAGGCCCTGTCCCTGTGAATGTCTGGCAAATAGTCTTTCCATGCTCAATTGAAAACCTTGAAAATCCCGAAGAAGAGGGTCATCCTGGTTAACTAATGGAATTGACCAATCCGCTGCGCTGCCACTAAGATATGATAGTACAAAGGCTACTTTGGTTTGGTCGTTCGGAAAAGCTCCAGGTCTGTATAAAAAGTGCAAGCGGCATTGGTTCATAAACACGGCAAACTTTTTTGGGTCCCCAGCAAAACGTTCGGGTGGAGCTAAAGGAATGCTCCCTGGTAGAACCACCTGCACAGGATTGCTCGATGAAACAGGAGTTGGATTCCCCCCCGAGTCCAGGTAATGGTGTTTGCCCAGCTTGGTTTTGCAGTAATTGTCTAGCAAGATCATCAGTGCGCTCCTTTGACACAATCAGTTCTCTCCTGAGGGCATTAGTCTCTTGGCGCGCGGAGTGCACTTCTGCCCTAAGTTCCCCTAACAATAGGGCTAGTTGGTCGGTTTCTGAGGTTTCCATAACACCCGGGTGGGGATTTGTAGATAGGCTTCACGTTCTGTTACGCTCACCTGGCTCCCACAGGGGCGTCGGTCGGACCCGGACAGCTGCGGTCTCCACCCACGTGATGCGTAGTGCAGCGATGACTGACTGGATCTGCCCTCCTGATCTTGTCTGCTTAACCAGTAGAAATATTCTCCTGCAAGTGGAGAGATGGATTTAGCCACTTGTGGATTCAAGTGATGGCACCCCCACAGTCCTCCCCAACTAATCACCTCCGAAATGCCCTCACAGCAATCTCACCTTATATTCTTGAAAGATGAGCTCTCCATCCTGCGTGGATTTGCAGGGGCGCGTCAATTCCAGTTATTTCACTGGTTTGAAGGCTTGGGAGAGTTCCGGAGAGTATTGACTCTGAGGTTCCTGGTGAGGACCAGTAAGTATTAAGTTCATAGAGTTCAATATGTCCGATGTTCACTCTTGTTCCCCCCTTCCTTTCTTGTCTTGCAGCTGGCTCATGAAAAGATGCTCTTGTGGCAACTGGTGGAGCTCAGGTAAGAGTCTGTATTACCCGGCGCTGTCCGGTAAATGTTGCACGAGGAAAACGTGTTGTTTTGTCTCTCTTTATAGATGCGGCATGTGAAAATATGGAGAGTCACAAAAGGATGCCTCCGGTGGTAAATCAGGTAAGTCTATGGTGGTAAGAGTTACATTTGTTGGTTCCCTCGGCTCACCTTGTGGTTTTCTTTTGTCTCCTAGGTGCCGAAGTTCGGCGAAGAAATGATGGAGGCAGCGCCGACCCGAAGGATGCTGTGAAGACTGGTGAGCATGGCGCGGCGCTGCAGCTGGAGGTGCGGCGCGTGCAGAAATGATGTTCTTTACAGGTCCGGAGACAAGATGGATCCAGAATCAGGTGTGGAATAGAAATAAGTTTGTTTTCTAACCTTGTCCCTTTCTTTCCTCTTTGTTTTAGGAGCTCCGGATTCGAGGCGGGCGTGGCAGAAGACTGGATGCAGGCTGCAGGCACGGTGAGTGTTACGCTGCTGGATGCAGAATAACGCGAAGCATGTGTTGCTGGTCGGGTGTGGTTTAAATAGCCTCAAAAGTAGTCCCAGGTAAGAAGTCCCTAGAACCACACCTGAGTAAAAAATAGTCCCTGGTTTTACTAAATGTCTAGATGCCTGCTCCCGGGGCTGATGGGCTTGGTCCGGATGCCTGGGGTTAGGCATCATGACAGAGGGTGAATTGCTAAATGTCGAAACCGTAACATACAGAGAACTTGTCGACAAGCTCTCACAATACTTTGCACCGCACACTAATATCGACTATGAGCGCCACATATTCCACACCACTAGACAAGAGAAGGGCGAATCCATGGACAATTTCCTCATGCGCCTCCTCATCAAGTTGAAACACTGTGAATTTCACAAGTACTCGAATGAAGAAGCACTAAGATCACAAGTAATTGCTGGTTGTCTCTCACAACCTTTCCTCAAACAACTGTTACAGAAACAAAGATCTTTAGACGAAATCCTAGCGCTGGCTCGCATGGAAGCAGCGGTAGAGTCACAACTGGACAATCTGCGTAAGGTTACCATTCAACAACCCACAAGCAATCCGGACATCATTAACAAACTCTATGCAGCCCCCAGCCAAGGAGGAAAGCACCATGACGCCACCTGTTACAGATGCGGGTATGAATGTCCGCACGCGGGTGAATGTCCCACCATGGGGTAACAGTGTGCCTTGTGCGGGGGCATGGATCACTACAGATCGATGTGTAAAAATGCACCAGGCCCGGCCATGAACAGACAACGAACCCATGACAGGCGAAGAACAGCCCGCCACAGCCCTCCCAGCACCAGAAGAGAGGATGAACCCACTACGCCCCGGAGGGAAGACAGAGACCGTACAGGCCCACTCCCACGTGAGGACAGGCGGTCACGCGAAGGGACCAGACGCGCACAAAGGAGACGGTTTGTCAGGTACATCGAGATGCGTTCCCCCACCAGCAGTGAAACACCGTCGTCAGACGAAGACCAGAGGAAAAAGGAATACGTATGGGCACTCAACAATGAGTGCCCATGAGTGCATAGCCCAATCCTCACACTACATGTAAACAACACCCCATTAAAATTCGTAATTGACACGGGAGCAACGGTCAACATTATAAGTGAACAAGCATACGAGTCACTCACTCCGCCTCCGATAGTCAAACAGGCCACGGTAGACATTTACCCATACAGTGCAACAACACCAATACCGTGCAAGGGCTTGATCACGGCATAGTGCACCCACAAGGAGCACACTGCAAAGATTCCCCTGCACATGGAGGACGAACTGGACAAACTCATCAAAATGAACGTGATCGAACCTGTCTCGGCCCCACATCCTGGGTATCACCCATCGTCCCCGTCCCAGAAAAATCCCCAGACGGAGCCATACGTCTGTGTGTCGACATGCGAAGGGCCAACGAAGCCATTGAGAGGGAAAGACATCAGGCACCCAGAATAACGGACATGATCCACCTCCTTCATGGGGCGAAAATCTTCTCAAAACTCGATCTAACTAAGGGATACCACCAAATTGAGATAGCCCCAGAATCCAGGTACATCACCACACTTGTAACCCACCTCAGCCTATTTCAGTATAAACGGCTCAGTTTTGGCATCTCTTCGGCTGCCGAAATATTTCAGGAGGAGATACACAGGGTTATCAGACATGTCCCGAACTGGCTGAACTATTCGGATGATGTACTCGTATATGGAAAAACACAGGAGGAACATGACAGAGCACTACACAGGGTATGCCAGGCCCTAGAAAAAGCAGGACTCACTCTGAATAAAACCAAATGCCAATTCTCCAAAGGAGCACTGAGATTTTTTGGCCATATTATTTCAGAAAAAGGGATGCGACCAGACCCTGATAAAGTCAAAGCTCTGAACTCAGCCCCACCCCCAAAAACACATCGGACCTACGCTCCTTTCTAGGGCTAGCCAGTTACTGTTCCAGATATCTAAAGGACTACGCCACCATCAGCAACCCGCTACGCCTGCTTACCCGCAAAGACATATCTTTCACCTGGTCCGCGGAATGCCAGATGGCATTTGAGAAAATCAGGAATGCCATTTCACACGCGGAGGATATGGTTTACTTCGACACACAGAGAGAAACCGAAATCATCGTCGATGCCAGCCCGGTGGGTCTCGGCGCCATCCGCACCCAGAAAGACTCCACGGACTCGTCCAACGTTTACATCGTAGCATACGCCAGCAGGAGTCTCACCGCCACAGAGCAGGCATACTCCCAAGCAGAGAAGGAGAGCTTGGCAGTAGTGTGGGCGTGCAAGTATTTTCACTTATTCCTGTTCGGCATGAATTTCACGATAGTTATGGACATCAGGCCTTCCTGACCATCTACGGTGATCCAAGAGCACAAATGCCTCCGAGAATAGCCAGATGGGGCCTACGCTTACAGGACTACAAATTCACAGTGGTACACCGCCTGGGCAAGGACGAGAACCCAGCAGAGTACCTGTCCCAACACCCCACAGAATCAGCCGAGTCGCAACCCTCCATAGCAGATGCATACATAAACTATGTGATACACCACCTGCAACCACTGCCTGTAGGATGGCCCGAACTGACCACACACTCGGAACGAGATCCAGCCCTCAGGATCATAAGGCACTGCTTACAATCTAACAAAAAAGCGCTCATGAGACAACTGGCTAGGCCTGAAACGGAAACGGTGCGTGAGGACGTCAAATGGCTCGACCAAGTTCGAGACGAACTAACAGTAGTAGAGGATCACATAGTGCTCAAAGGATGCAAGGTAGTCATCCCGAGGGAACTCCGTGAACGGACAGTGCACCTGGCACATGAGGGTCACAGAGGAGTGGTAGCAACCAAGCGCCTCCTCCGACAAAAAGTATGGCTCCCACAGCTCGATAAGCTGGTAGAAAACATAGTGGGGGGGTGCCACATCTGTGCACAGGTAGCACCATCTCCACACCCAAACCCATTACAAATGTCACCGCTGCCGAAGCAGGTATGGGAGGAACTTGCAGTGGACCTTTTCAGACCCCTACGAGATGGCACCCACGTAGTGGTCCTCATGGACGAACACTCACGCTTCCCGGATGTGCAGATAGTGGAGAGCAGCGCAACTGCCAGTGTCATCCCGGCCCTGGACCGAATGTTGTCGGCATATGGGATCCCAGGAATCATAAAATTGGACAATGGCCCCACATTCGCAAGCCACGAATTCCATAACTTTGCCAAATACATGGGGTTCCAACATTGCAAGATTACCCCTCGCTGGCCGCAAGCAAACGGCATGGTCGAAAGGTTTATGGCCAGTATTAAAAGGACACTCCAAATCGCAAACATTCAGAACAAATCATTTGAGCAGGCCATCAACCAATTGCTGAGGGAATACAGGCACAGGCCCCACAGCACGACAGTGATATGCCCCGCGGACTTAATGTTCCGAAGACCAATCAAGACGAGGCTACCCGAAGACCCCTGGACCGCAGAAATGACAACACAGGAACAAGAAGCCAAGGACAAAGATGAAACAGCAAAGGCAAAGATGAAAGAGGTCGCAGACAGCAAGAGACGAGCTCGAGAGAAATCCATGCAGCCAGGGGACGAGGTATGGCTTCTGCAAACGAAAACGAGGAAAGAAGATGCCACCTTTGCAACTACCCCACTCATCGTGACACACAGGAAAGGCACGATGATCACCGCCCAAGGAAACGACTCTTCGTCAGTAACCCAAAATGTCTCACATTTCAAACGGGTGATCCCCCATCAGGGGATGACATGAGAAATGAACAATGAAAGTGAAGAAGAAAGAATGCACGACGAACCCTATCAAGGAGATGGAGAGGAGTCAGAAGGGGAGCGAAACACTGAACCTCCACCAAATGAGTGGTCGACTCCCAGAAGTTCAAGGCGACCGCAGACGAGCCGCATAAAGCCACTTCGCCTCATAGAAGAAATGGGGTAAGGACTAATAGGCTAAAAAGGGTGGGGATGTCCGCACGTCCACATTGTTATGTGGGCGGGTCCCAAATGAGGCCGGTGCGCGCGGAAGCAAGGGAGATGACGTTGGGGTTAGGGAGGGGCGGGCACGGGTTTTCGGCAGTTGCCGGCTTGTTGAAATAAAGAATGGTCACACGTTACACCGGCTCTGTGTGTGTTATTTAAGGCCGCCAGACCAAGACTAGCCAGACCTCAATAGAACTCATTTTTAAAAATGTTAATACTCACCAGTACAAATCTGCACACATTAACAATTAACTAACAAAATAGCATAACGCTTACGCTATTTTGAAACATTGAAAACAAACAAGTTAGTGCCCAAATCTCTCTCTATTTTGTTGCTGCACTCCAGTCACTAGCAGGCTATCCCCAGTGGTCGAAGTGTAAAAATAAGTAGTGACACGAGCTGAAGAAAGCCACTTTCTCCAGCATGGGGTCTGGCATGGATTCACATGCTCATGAATATTCCCCGTCGTCAGGCCGGGAATACTCGGTAAAGAAAAAATCAGTATCAGTTTCGTTTCTGATCTGTCTTTCTCAGAAGTAACCAATCACTGGTCTCTGGGTCATACTGCCCCCAGCCAATGACTGCCCTCTCCCTAAGCCCCGCCTCCTGCAGCCATCCTCAGATTTTTACCGCACGCTCAAGTGTTGGGAGTCCTCGTGTTTAGCTCTCGGGCTTTTGCTGCGTTTTCGCACTTTTTCAAAGAGAATTTCTCATTTTTCGGTCAAATAGAGCCTCAAGTGCCACCGTCTCTACATCGGATTCACGGGGATCCGTGTTGGATTTTTCTACGCCCCTCAAGAGTGAAGATTTAGTCGAGTTACGCTTCTTGGAGGAGTCCAGAAGTTTCTGCGGCCTACCCGAACATGGCCCAGTAGAAAGGAAGCTCGACGCCCGGAAAGCTGTTCAGGGTTTGCCCTGGATGCCAGCTGCAGAATGTGTTCAAGGAGGACGAGCACTCAAAATGTCTCTACTGCCTTCATGAGGACAAAACGCACGTGGAGAAGGACTGTGCGTTTTGCAGGAACATGTCGGAACGGACCATCAGTGACCCACACCTTCGTCTCTCCAACTGGCTGGAAGGAAAGAGCCCGTCAGGTGAGAAGAAGAAGAAGTCAGAAGACCGCTCGAAGTCCTGTGTGGGCGCCCCGGCGACGGGGGCCCAAGAGAAGGCAAAGCACTGCAAGTCCGCGGGCACCGAGAGCGCCGAACGGTCGGGCTCCTCGGCTGCCAGGCAGGGCGCACCCTCTCCAGCGCCATCAACCACGAGCCAACGCTCTGGCTCAGGGAAGAGGAAGGCCGAGAACCCGGTGAAGCTTCTGGAGAGGCCCTCTGGTCGAGCTCGAAGGATCCGGCCGAGGGGGAGCGAGGCGGTGACGCTCCCCCCAAGGTGAAGGCCACAGGCCCACACAAGGTGGTAAAGGCCTTGATTCACCCGGCCAAGGCCTCTATCGAGGAAGTTGCGGCGGCCCTGGCGCAGCCTGTGGAGGCTACAGCAGTGGAGGCGACCTCGGGGCCCAGAGTCTCCTTGTCTCCGCAGAGGGAAGCCTCTTTCAGACCCATCGAAAAGACCCCGTGAAGACCCCGGCGGAAAAAGAGGGGGGGCGGTGGCCATTGTGCACACGGACACAGCATCCGAGGAGGAGCTGGTAGAAGTCTTAGAGGGCCTCGACGAGGGCGTCGAAGAAGCCCGTTCCCACAGGAAGGATCCCGATGAAGGTGACGACGAGAGTGACGGCGGCACTGGTGAGGGTCCTAGTCACCCGTCTCCCCGCGCTTCCGGAGCCGCAGGATAACTCGGCGGCCATTTTGTTGGCGATACAATCCTTATGTTCAGAGATAAGGACGAGATTGCCCTTACCACCGACGGAGGATCTGGAACCAGGCTCGACAGAGAAGCCAGGCCCGGCGGGAAGCCCCCTGAACAAGAGAAGACGGATCCATCCAGCCCCGCCTTTTCAGCCCTCGCGGCCTGCTCAACCTTTACCCACGTCCCGTCCCTGGGAATGACACGGCCATGACGGGTACCGACGACGACGGCGGTGACGACGGGACGGAGCTCCCATCGCCCCCAGCCCAGGCCTCCCCGCCCGACAAAATCGGATCTTTCCATGCAATGATCGCCAGGGCATCCAAGCTTTTTCAGCTCTGCCCTGAAGAGAAGAAGAAGGAAGGTTTCCTTTACCAACCGCGCAAGGCCAAGAGGAAAACAGTCCTCGCCGTGCCTCTACTGGATGACATCTGCGGCGAGAGTCTCACCCTTCTCAAGAACCCGTCTACGATGCCTGCCAAGAGGGATTGGTACGAGAAGAAGTACCGGGTCCCCGACGCGACCCCTTTGTGCCTTAGGGCACAACCGACCCCTGACTCGGTCGTCGCAGCGGCAGCTAAGAAGAAAGCGGGGGGGCATCGGCCTCAACGTCAACTTCCCCGCCAGATGGCGAAGGAAAGAAGCTGGACGCAATGGGACGATGAGTTGTCTCATTGGCGGCAACAATGATTAAGGCGGCCAACGCCCTCGCGATCGTGGCCCGCTACAACAGGGAGTTATGGTACAAGATCGCTCCCCTGTTGGACTTCCTACCGGACGACAAGAGGGCCGATGCCCTGGAGATCTTGCAAGAAGGCGAAGTGGCGTCGGACCACACCATTACAGTGGCAACGGACATTGCCGACACCGGTCTCCGCCATCTAGGCAACGGCATTTGTCTTAGACGACGAGGGTGGCTCAAGGCGAAGGATTTTCACCAGGACGTACAAGCCAAGATTTTGGACATGCCGTTCGACGGGAACAATCTGTTTGGGAAAACAGTGGATGATTCCCTCCAAGCCATCAAGGTGGACACGGAGACAGCTAAGGCCCTATGCGTTCTCCAGCAACAAAGGCCGTCCTTTCGGAGCACCGGAGGCAAGCAGGGTGCCTCCAAGGTTTTCGGCGGTGGCTCCTCTACGTACCGCCAAGTGGCCCGCTCCTCGTCACAGGAAGCCTATAGAGGACGAGGCAAGTCGGGTGGACCCCGCCGTCATCGCCAGGGAGGCCAAGGCAGCAAGGCGTCCTCCAAGCAAGATTGAACCGACAGCGGTGTCAGGCCCCCAATGAAGCACCCCGGTGGGAGGCCGGCTGGTGAAGTTCATCAGCGTGTCGGAGTCCACCTCCACCGACCGTTGGGTGCTGGACGCCCTGGCCCAGGGGCACACCCTCGAATTTCTAAAAAAGTGCCCCCGCATTCCACCCGTGGCCCGGAAGGAAAATCACGTCCCTCAACTGCTATTGGAGGTAAGGGCGATGCTCAAAAAAGGTGCCATCGAGCTCGTCCCGAAGAGGCTCCGGGGCTCCGGAGTATACTCAAGGTACTTCCTCGTGAAAAAGAAGACAGGAGGATGGCGCCCCATCCTGGACCTGCGACAACTGAACAAGTACATCAAAGCACAGAAGTTCCGGATGATCACCCTCCAGCACGTGCTGGGACAGCTGGAGGAGGGCGATTTCCTATCATCATTGGATTTGGAGGATGCGTACTTCCACATCCCCATTCTAAAAGGACACCGAAAGTTCCTTAGGTTCGTGGTCCAAGGACGGCACTACCAGTTCAAGACCCTCCCATTCGGATTGAAGTCGGCACCCAGGGTGTTCACCAAGTGCCTTGCACCGGTGGCGGCGCAGCTGCACCTGCAGGGGATCCACGTCTACCCCTACTTGGACGACTGGCTCATCCGAGCAAGGACAAGGGAGCTCGCCGTAGATCACACAGCGAAGACCGTCCAGCTGCTCATGGACCTGGGATTCTCCATCAACTTTCCCAAATCCCACCTGGCCCCGTCGCAAGTCGCACTGTTTCTGGGAGCCAAGCTCGACACAGTGGCGCGTCTGGCCTCGCCGTCGGAGGAAAGGACGAAGGCCATCCTGTGCAAGGTGCAGCGTCTGCTGGCCACGGATGTGGCCAGGGTGAGGTCCATCAAGTCCCTCCTCGGGATGATGTCCTCCTGCATATATCTCGTGCGCCTGTGCAGGCTTCGGATGCGCCCTCTGCAAGATTTCCTCGATGCCCGCTGGATCCAAGCGACAGGCAGCTTCGAGGACAGGATCCCGCTCACCGAGACCTTCCAACGAGCGATCCGGTGGTGGGGCACCCACGCTCATCTGACAGCAGGCCCAGACTTTCAGGCCCCATCTCACCAGATAACGGTGACGACAGATGCCTCCCTGAAAGGGTGGGGAGCGCACACCGGAGAACTTCACGCGAGAGGCCTTTGCCACCCGGAGGAGAAGCCGCTCCACATCAACATCCTGGAGCTCCGTGCAGTGTTCTGGGCCCTCAGGTCCTTTCTCACGTCCCTCAAGGGCAAGGTGGTGAGAATCTTCACCGACAACACCACCACGATGTTCTACATCCGGGAGCAGGGAGGAACCAGATCCCCAGCCCTCTCCAAGGAAGCCCAGGATCTGTGGCATTGGGCCGTCGCCCAAGGGATGTTTCTGGTGCCCTTTCATCTGAGAGGGATAAAGAACACCATCGCCGACTCACTCAGCAGGGAGCTGTGCTCGTGCCACGAGTGGGAACTATGTCAGGATCAAGTGGATCGACTCTTCCGACGATGGGGAAAACCGCAGATCGACCTGTTCGCGACGGTGACGAACTCCAAGTGCCAGAGGTTCGCCAGCAGGTTTCCCCAGCCGAGGAGCATGGGTGATGCTTTCTCGTTCCCCTGGGACGGCCTGTTCCTATATGCGTTCCCTCCGTTGCCGTTGCTGCTCCAACTGGTCAACCAGCTCAAGAGGTCCCGGTGCAGGATGATTCTCATCGCACCGGCGTGGCCGAGGCAGATCTGGTTCCCGGACCTTCTGGACTTCTCAGCGTCCCCACCAGTCAAGCTGCCGACAGACGCGGATCTTCTCTCCAGAGGCGCCATACTTCATCACGACCCGGAGTCACTGAACTTGCAGGCCTGGCTCCTGCAACATTGGAGTTTGGAGGGTACGATATCCCGGCTGACTGCAGAGAGGTTCTTGCAAAGGCCAGGGCGTCCTCAACTCTCAAGTGCTACGGTCATAAGTGGAAGAGCATCTCTGTCTGGTGCCGTGCACAGAAGATTAACCCTCTATGGATTACGGCCCCTCAAGTGCTGCCGTACCTACTGTTGCTGGCCAAGGCTGGACTAGCTCACGCCTCCATCAGGATCCATCTGGCTGCGATCTCCCGATACACCAGAACCACAGGACGGGTGTCCTTGTGGTCCCATCGCCTGGTGAAGGAATTTATGAAGGGACTGTTCCGATCGTTCCTGCCAGTGAAGGCCCCTGCCCCGGCGTGGGAGCTCAATGTGGTGCTGACCAGGCTCACGGGGGCGCCATTCGAGCCCCTGCATTCGGCACCGCTGAAGTTCCTGTCGTGGAAGACTGCGTTTCTTGTGGCCATCACCTCCGCGCGACGAGTGGGAGAGATCCAGGCCCTACCCTGCAAGCCTCCATACTTGACATTTCACGACACGAGGGTGGTGCTGAGGACGCACCCCTCCTTTATGCCCAAGCTGCCGTCGGACTTCCACCTCAACGAGCCCTTGGTGTTACCTGTTTTCTTCCCGTCGCCTTCGTCTCCGGCCGAGAGGACTGTGCTCTCGCTGGATGTGGCTAGAGCGCTGAACTTCTATGTGGATCGCACAAAGAGTTTTCGGAAGACATCAGAGCTATTTGTGAACTTTGGACCTGTGAACCAAGGGAAGGCTCTCTCGAAGGCTTCCATTTCCAGATGGCTCTCCGGCTGCATCATGCACTGTCATCGGTTGGCAAACCGGCCGTTGCCTGGCCGTCCGAGAGCCCATTCGACCAGAGCTATCGCTGCTACCACGGCGTTCTTGTCTGGTGTGCCCCTGCTGGACATCTGCAGGGCTGCTACGTGGAGGTCGACGCACACCTTCACGAGATTCTACTGCGTCGACCGGGATTCCAGGGAGGAGTCCAGGGTCGGCCAAGCAGTGCTGCAGAATTGCCTAATGTTGAGTTTTTGATGTAATGCTTAATGTTGAGCCTTTGCCACCTCCTGTTGGTTGTGCATGTGTGTACTGCTATGTATTCTTATATTCATGAGCATGTGAATCCATGCCAGACCCCATTCTGGAGAAGGAACAAGTTACTTACCTGTAACTGTTGTTCTCCAGCATAGGTCTGGCATGGATTCACATGCGAACCCTCCCTCCTACCCCTCTGCAGCTCTTCACTTGGTCATACTGCCACTTTGCGTGCTACCAAATCTGAGGATGGCTGCCAGAGGCGGGGCTTAGGGAGAAGGCAGTCATTGGCTGGGGGCAGTATGACCCAGAGACCAGTGATTGGTTACTACTGAGAAAGATAGATCAGAAACGAAACTGATACTGATTTTTTCTTTACCGAGGATTCCCGGCCTGACGACGGGGAATATTCATGAGCATGTGAATCCATGCCAGACCCATGCTGGAGAACAACAGTTACAGGTAAGTAACTTGTTCCTTCCTTCGAAACCCGAGCCCAGCCGCTGTCAAGCTAGTGTCACATGGCACTGTGCTATTTCTCAGATGCTGGATTTCTTTTGTTTCATTCAATAGAGTGCTTGACACATGAAGCTGAATGAAACAAAAGAATCTAGCATCTCCGAAATAGCACAGTGCGATGTGTCACTGACTTGTCACAGGCAGGGCTCGGGTTGAAACCCTAGCACAGGGAAAATAAAAAGTGTCTTTCGTTGCTGTTGTGGTGGTGGGAGCCGAGGCAGCCCCATCAGCGCCCCGGCTCAATAAAAGTTTCGGTAGACTGCCCCCAGCTAGCCTCTACCCACTTAAAGCTCGGAAGCGAGCCAAGGGGATGAGCAGTCAATTTATTCAGCAAAAGCAGAACATATTGGCCAATTTGACACATCCTAGTGACACAATCCACGGAAAACAACACTCTTCATGTGAAGTTGGAACCGAGGTTAAGGGTTTGACTGGTATAGCGACAGCTGCAAGGCAAGGGTAAAATGGAGGGATCAAGTTTGATGAGATAGAGGTGGGTGAGGTTGTCGAAGCACCCCACCATAAACTGATTGGAAGATGAGACTTTTTATACAAGGGAGACAATTAGAGAATTCCCTGTTCATGTGCAACATACTACATTGGAAAACAAGCTGTATGACTGGTGTAAGGTCAAGGAAGGGGTTTAATTGCTTTCTGATCAATGGTACTGTCTTTTCTTGAACCACTGTTTATGCAATGTGTGATATCCAAACGTCTCCATCCCAGGCTTTTCTGGCCTGACGGCACATCTGGCGATCATGATTTGCGCACTGCGTGGCCTCAGGATGTCAATTTTTACGAATAACCAGCCATTTAGGCAGGATTGAAGAAGCATCTCCCACCTCCTATGCAGCTTTGCTCCAAGACCAAAGGGGCCCCACAGTCACTGGCAGTATTGAATATATAGGGTCGATTGACGCAGCCGGACAGCAGATTATTCTGAAGCTCACAGCATGGCTTCTCACCCTTTGTATATCTATATGTGGACAGTGCCCTAATGTTGCTTACTATTTATGTTAATACACAGCACAGAGAATTAGGAGTCAGAAATATATCAAGAAATGCTGTTGCCACCACTCCTGCAATACTTTAACTGTGCAGTGACCTCCACCATCTTACTAGTCCCTTCCCCAGCACGATAGTGGGCACGTGCATGATCCATGACCTCCTGGCAGTGAAAGGCTTGCCTCAATCTGCACATTTCTCTTCGGGCAGAGTGTGAACTCCGTCATCTCTGGCTTCCTGAATCTTAGAAGCTGGGTGCTGGCATCAATACTCCACACAGTATTCAGGATGGCTGCATCCAATTCTGCGACCTCACTGAGCCACAGAGGCTGGACTAGACTCCTGCACATCGCAGCCACGAGGCCCCAATGGGAACCGCCCAGCAGGGAAAGTTTGTGTGTCAGAGGGTTGGTTGTTTGGGGGCAAGCGAGTAGTAAAATGGCTGTTCAGAATCACAGCTCTGTGACTTCTGCAGAAATCAGAAGTAACATAAGTGACCCGCACCGCAGTGATGCATATATTTACCCTGATTAGCACTGGTGGGTTATGGAGGGCAGAAATGTAACTAGCAAGTGCTGTCAACTGTAATGAATCTGATGATGTCATCACTCCTTTCCCAGAGGTAGCCTCTCTTCATGTGGCGAGGGAATGACAGTCGCCATCTGATCCTGACCCTGGGGGTGGCTATGCAAGGGAGGATCACATGGGGAGAGTCGGCCCTTTAGACATTTTGAGATGAGACATGTGTGAGAACCCTGACGGTGTTCTCCCATCTACTCCCTCAGGATCTTCCATTCAGGTGGCCAGATAAGGGCCATCGCTATTGGATTCCGACCCTGGTGGTGGACAAGCAAAGGAGGATCACCTGAGTGGAGGGTCACGAGGGATTGCGAGGATACCCAAAGGCGAGACATGGTGCACCCTCCATTCCCAATAATACCCCGACCCACTCTCCCTCGGCCTCCATGGGGTATTTTCACTCTCACCCCATCTCCCCCTCCCAATTTTCACAAATACTGAGACAAGGAGGAAGCAGCTAGGAGCAGTAAATATTACCCATAGAAACAACATGGGGAAAGTAAGGAAAACATATTTTAGAAAGAACTCAAGTTGTCCCAATAAGAGAGTCAGGCAATCAACACTGACCATTCACACCTGACTCCACTTGTCTGTTGTTGCAACTATAAAAGGTTGAGGTTTTTACAAGGAGGAGAGCGAGCTGGGGATGCAGTCCAGAGCCAAGAAGCTAAGAAGCAGAGAGCAAGGAAGCAAGAGAGGGGACAGATCAGAGTGGTTACGCCTAGGATAAGCCAAGAACATGGTGGTTTCAAAAGTCTCTGATTGTGCCCCACAAGTGAATTGTGTATGGAAGAACTGTACATAAGAAAAAAGGTACATCCTGACAGAATGAACTGGTGTTTGGAACTGGAAAGAGGCCTAAGCTTGAGGAAGGGAATTCGGAGAGGCCTAACAACTATGATGCTGAAGGAATTGAAGCTTGGGGACGGGGACCCCGAGGAATTGAAAGAGGAACCGTGTTAGATTTCTTTTGGTTGTGTTTTGAACTTGGACAAGTTGAAGCTTGGGGAAGGGAATCCCAAGGAACCAAATACATTGAAGGTATTTGAGAGTAATGCAAAGGTCCTGTGGAGAACGTCTTACGAACTGCCCTTTTTGATTGAACTCCTTTTTTGTGACATTGACCAACCTACCCCTGGTGAGAAGACCAACTGAAACCAACCTTAGTTTTCCTATTTTTGTTGAACCACTATTTTCCCTTTTTAAAGACTTCCTAACACATTTTTCCTAAAGAGTAATGGCAAGTATAGGTTTAGACACAGACAGATTATTGTTTTGGACTTTCAGACATCGAAGGCCCTTAGAAACATCGGTTTAGGGAACCATCCCTTTAGAGTTAGCGCCAGTTAACCATCACACCAACCCAGGAACCTTAATAAATAAAGGTTTTGAAAATAACATCTTTGAGTCTGTGTCTCTCTTGATACCACGCCTGTCTCACACATGGTATCCATCTTTCCCTTTTAGGGAAATCCCCTCCATTTCTCATGCCCTTATGACATGTTGTGTAAAAAAGGAAACAGCAAACCCAACTGACAATTCTTTACCTGTTCACGACCCAAAATATACAACTGGGATGACGAAGAGTGATAGAGGAATGAAGATCCGCAGAGCACAGAAATCAGATCCGCAGAGCCCAGAAATTAACAACACGCACTAGTTATGGAAGGAGTGGCGCTGTGGCAGGAATTTTAAAACCCCAACAGCTGTTGCAGGAAGGAGAGAAACTGACAAGAGCAGTCGGCTCCCGCTGAAAGAAGGAACGGCTCAGCGAGAGCCCAGCTGCACGCTAGAACCCCGAATGAGGGAGGAGCAGACCGTGTGCTACCCAACGATGAAGGACTGCCGGTACCACCGAGGAGAAGCGGGAGAGTCAGAGCTCTCACGTTGCACAGGCAGTGACAGCGGAACTTTGCCTCCAGACTTTGGAAGCCAGGCAAAGAGCGGAGAAAGGATAGGACGCTTATCTGACCTATCAGCGAACTGCAACAACCACAGAAGCTCACGAGGGACACTGAAGCAGCCGCATATAACCGGTGAACCCAGCTGCGGAAAGTGGGACACCAGGGCACTTCACGGCAAATGCTGCGCACCGTGGGAGAAGGCGGAAAGCCCTGTAGAGGTGACGAAAAGTAACAAGCTGTTAAGAGGAGGGTCCGCAATCCCGTTGGGCACTACAAGCATGACAGAGGCTGAAGTCTAGTGTGAGTCTAAGACCTGCACCCCAAATTGAGAAACCTGCAAACCGTTTGTGAGAAGCCCTGGCAGGATAGTAAACCAGGCACTGGTGAAGGAACCTAGCAGGGGAGTATAGCAGGTGTTGTGGGAGTCTGGGATGCATACGCTAACAGTGGCATTTTGCAAAGAGAATCCCAAGGAAGATACATGTCCTGGGATTTTGAATTGTATTTGTGACACTGTGATAGAAGAATACCAAGGAAAATTCATGCCCTTAGGATTTTGAACTGCATTATATGTGGAAAGGACCTGGGGGCGAATTGCAACACCAAGAAGAGAGGGTTATCCTCTTGGGCTACAAGGAACTTGAGTATTCCTTTGAACCTTTTGTTTTGTTGGAAAGAAACCTGGGGAAGGGAGCCATTCCCAGGAACTGTGAATACCATCTAAGTGGAGTTATTTTGTTGGAGTTGTACATTTGGTTGAACTCGAACATTGGTGCACTTTTTAAGCCAGAGACAATAACCTGAACACACTAGAGTTAGTTTTAGTAGGCGAGGGCTAGGGTGGGGTTTCTGACACAGAACGTTTTTGCGTTGGACATTTTGACACAGGACAGACCCTTCGTTTTTGGTTGAGGTAGAGAAATACCTCCTAGAGTAGGGACAGTAAGGCAATTCCCAACCCCCTTTATTATTTGAATACACGTTTGTAACCACAAACATGAGTCCTCTGTGTCTGTTTCTCATTCCTGATTCCTCACAGATGGTGTTGGGTGTGGGATGGGGGCCCAAATACAAACTGGGGATCCCACATGAAGAATAAGCAAAACAATGTGATCTCTAACCCCCTCCCCCACAGCCCCAAATTGCTACCTCTGGAAAGGAGTGGACAAACATCATCTCATCATCTTTTCCACCAGTGAGTCATGTACTAAAATCATAGAACCCGAAGGTTCAAGTTTGCTTCTCTTTATACTCCTGGTTTACTCTCCTGCTAGGATATCACACTATTGAGTATCTGTATCTTGCTTTCTTGGCTCAGAGACCCAGACTCACTGTTTGCCTGTTCACCAATTACTCTCTTTTTCATCCACAAAATAATGTCTTTCCAATACTGGGTCACTGTCCCTTTCTTAGCAACATTCATACTCGTATTGCTCTACTTTTCATGTACTGGGTTTGTGACCCATTCTGTACACTATGCGTGTTGGCATCAAGCATCGGGTCACCGGAACTCTGTTAACATTGTTCGCATTAGTTTCTTCAATTACTTCAATTGCTCTTTCTCATGCTATCAAGGACATACAACACCCACTCTCAAGTGCTCCGGTATCCCACTCTCCCTCTTGGAGCTACCAAGCAACTTGGGCGTTCCTCGTGTCCTTCCATCTGCATTTCCTTCCTCGCACGACTGGCGATGCGTCCCGCTAGCCGTTCGGCTCCCGGTTTCTTCTCTGTTGCTCTGGACAGCTCCAGTCGATGGCGGCAACAAAGCAGTATGCCTTTCTTGGCCCAGCCTCCCCTCACATCAGTCTCCGTACTGCCTTGAACTGAAGGTTCTCCTTCAGAGGTTTCACCAGCGTCAGCACAAGCTTTATTCCGTTGCAGCCTCTCTCTCTCAGTTTGTTCAGCTTTGTGTGTTTTAAACTTCTTGGCCTTCATCAATGTTCTCCAGAGACTAGAGTGCAGTGTTTACTTACCGCTTCTAGTCAACCTCATTGCTCCATCCCTCTTCCTCGTCTGAGTATCAAAAAGGGGACAGGGAGGGAAACATGGTTGTTGGTCAAGCACCCTTGGGAATTCTTCATCTATGTTACAGTAAGCCATACAGGCATGTTTTACGGGTACATGAGGGCATTAAGAATTAATTTGAAGTGTGATTTTGTTCTAGTATTTCTCTACCTCTCTGAAGTTTGTCCTCCCCTACTTGGTCCTTCCACAGATAGCCAACCCCAGGGTAAGTCAGGTACCTTCTGCTTTTCCCTGGCCACGTAAGATAGGCTTCACTCCAGAGAGTCAGAGGCACTATCGCTAGATTCGCCACAGTGCACTCAGGCCGAGTGGAGCGTTATAAGTAATAACTAAATTAATACATATAAAAATACTTGGGACTAATATTCTGGAATCGCTGACCCGACCTTGCGCTGGAGAAATACCTGTGGATGTGTGAGGCGTCATCCTATATGCCATCATGAAAGTAGTTGGAGCCTTCGAAGGAATGCCTTCTTTCATCGCAATCCTGAACATCTTGTTGACCGTGCGCATAAACCACTCCACATCACCAATGGCCTGGGGCCAACATGGTATAATGCACTTATGCTCCACATCCAGGAATTCCTTAAACACTATTCCCTGGAATGGTGGACGGTGCTGCAAAGATATCCTCAATGAGAGGAATCACCACTTCTGCTGATGTGGAGCTAACAAATCGCACCAACGGATACCTTGAAAACTTTAGGATACCACAAAATTACTGTTCTGTGGAATGGTTCCAAAGTCCATACTCGGGGCCTACAATGGTTCCTCTGATCTTTCAGGTGTCTGTATAGGCGGGAGTTTAGGAAGGCTCTCCGCAGCCTAGTTGCACAATTATCAAATCTATGTGGACCTCCAGATCAGGGAAACAAACCTTCACCGGAGGCGTGCCTTAGTTATGCCTGTTCCATGGTGACCTATGTGTTCCTTATGCAAGACTGGCGGAATCAGAGGTGGGGGATTTACTACCCTTGTGTTTTGTAGCAGCACCCCATCAGCTCCCACTGAGAGTTCAGCTCTCACTCGCAAGAGTCCATTCATAAACACCCGGGTGTTCGTCGTGCATTGGCCCACATCCGCCAGAAGCGTCTTCCACGGTGCTACATGTAGCTGGTCTACTACCAGCTGCATTCCTCTATGCCTGCATGTTGCCACTGTGATCCCCTCAAGTGACAGGGAGTTGGGTACTACGGCCCTGGTATCCATGTTAACAAGCTCCTCGGTCTCCGATGTCTGGACATTGTAAGGGTGTAGAAGAAAGACTCTGACACAGAGGGGTCATCACTATTGTTACAGACTTTTATTAATGTGAGAAAAAAAAAAGAAACCCTATCTTGCCCTAACTCTAAGAGGGGTTTCCATGCCTCCACAAAGAAATACTAATGTCTCTGTCAGGATGTCCAAATGTAAAGGTCCACTGTCCTATGTCAGAATCCTAACTCTGTCCCTCACACTTTGTTAAACCAAATCAAAGGGTTATTTTTCCAGAGAAATGATTCCCTTCCCGTGGACGAAAGGTAGTTCTGGGTTTCAAAGATCAGTATTAACTGGTGAGGAAGAATGTCTCTTTTTCCTTGCCCGTATATATGGGTCCAGACCCAAGTTGGCAGACCTGGTTCACCCCTTGCCCCCCGTGTAATGCGACGAAGAAGAGTGCGTTGGATGCTCCTCTAAACTGTGGTGGGTCCCTGACCCTGGTTGGCAGACCTGGTTCGCTTATCTACCAGGTACTGAGACGATGAAGAGTGGTTTGCGGTGTTCTTCCACTCTACTGTGGTGGGTCCCCGACCCTGGTTGGCTGACCTTGTTCCCTTCTCTCCCAGATGTCTTAGTTTCAAACAGACTTGGTTTACTCTCCTGCCAAGTTCTGCGCCCAAAGGAATTACTCTCACAGGTTACTCCACATTCCTCTCTGATATTTGACAGCCCTTGGTCATCTCCCCCCAACCCCACCCAAAGTACTGTCACGAGGAAGATTGCTCTTCTCCACTAAGGGTCTCAGACCCTATTCTCATTGTTATAATGTCCTGATAAGGTTTTTCTAAATGTCCAATAGGGGTTATCCTCTTTCCCCCAATTTACATGCACTATTGTCTTTAGGGTTCCTGGCTGTGCTGTGGAGCTTTCTCCAGCGTGTTGCAGTGGCTCTGCGACTACTGACCCTGTTTGGTGTGTCTTTCAATGCTGGACGGCATGGTCCTGTAGTCCGGCGCTCCGGCGCTCTCCCCAGCCAGCCTCTCGGTTATCAGTCTTTTAGCATGTCCCTCAGACACTGTGCTTCTCGCCTTCCAGAAGAGCGGTCTCCCCCAGCTGCTCCCTGCAGTGAGCGTCCACCACGCTCTCAGTTCCCCCACGGAGGATGTGCCCCTCAGGCGATTTATGTTATGTTATATGCATTTATACAGCGCACGGCCTCCCCGAAGGCATCATGGCGCTAGAGAGGGAGAACAGTGCCAGTGCTGTTGAGGCCACAATACAAAGGCCTAAAAAAGAGTAGTTTTCAGAGCTCTTCGGAAAGCTAGGTGATTAGACATTTTCCTCATTGCGAAGGGCAGGCCGTTCCATAGATCAGCCACGACTATGGAAAAGGCCCTGCCGCCTATCCTAGTACGCTGGGACCTCGGGACTGCCAGGACGGTCGGCAGAAGAGGAGCGAAGATCCCGTACAGGGAGGTAACTGAGAAATTTGGCCTGCAGAAACTCCGCTCCATGGGCATGAATAGCCCGATGGACAATGCACATAGCCTTAAAAAGGATGCGCTGGTTAACCGGCAGCCAGTGAAGCGAACACAATACTGGGGAAATATGAGCTCTATATGGGGTGCCCGTGGCTACCCTAGCCGCTAGGTTCTGTAATCGTTGTAACCGTTGTATCAGGCTGATAGGCTGGGCCAGGTACAGAGGGTTACAATAATCTAGGCGAGATAAGACCAGTGCTGCAACCACCGGAGGGCTCGGGTATCATAGGCAAGACCTTCTTCAAGATCTTAAGTTGATAGTGGCCAGCCTGACACACAGCCGCTACTTGGTTAGACATGGAGAGAGTGTCGGAAAGAATAACTCCAAGATTTATTACCTTACTAACTGGACAAGGGAGAGGACCTAGAGTAGAGGGCCATAAGGCAGAGATCCACAGTGAGGGATCAGGGGGACAGCCCACCACAAGCACCTCAGTCTTATCCCCATTAAGCTTGAGCCAGTTATGGTCCATCCAGTCGCCCACGGCCCTCAGGCAGTCACGAAGGCACGTCGACGCCTGATCCCGATCTAGCCGGATCAGGATTTGGGTGTCATCAGCATACGAGTAACAGTTGAGTCCGTGGGCGCGGATGAGGCACACTAAAGCCCAGATATATATGTTAAACAGAATCGGGGACCAAGAAGAACCTTGAGCGACACTGCATGTGAGAGAACAGGGTAAAGAGAGAAACGGAGGCATGGCAAGAGTTTGTGTGTTGTCCGAAAGGAAGGAGCAAAATCAGGGCTCCAACCTCCCCCTGAGTCAACCAGTCTGGACATATCGTCTTGCATGGACACCAGTACACTCTCTGCCTGGTCTAAACCCTGTCTAGGCAGGATTAAGGATATTAGTATTATTCCAGAAAGGAAGATAGTAGCGGAGCAATTAGTGATTCGAAGAGTTTAGAAAGAAAAGGGAGCAAAGAAATAGGGTGGAAATTAGCAAGAACCGTGGGGTCAAGCGTGGGCTTCTTCAAAAGGGGGACAACCCTAGCCGATTTCAGTTCAGAGGGGACGAAGCCAGATTCAGAGTCCGTTGTCAGTTTTTATGTCAGCATCCAGTAAGGTATGTGGTTGGAGTAGACCATTCATGCAAGTTCATCTGATTGATCTGTGCAGATCCCCACCTCTTCCTAATCACAGTTTCTTGGATTGGATCTTTGTGATAGCTACCTCTATTCTTCCTCGTCTCAGTCCTTCCTACTTCTTGAGTCTTATAAAGGTATATGGGATTGGAGGGTAGGGATGAAGCCAGTCGAGGTGGAGAGGTGTAGGTGTTAAGCGGATACGACGTTCTCCCACAATAGTCGTCACTGGTCCCATAGGGGATTTCCCATGCCACGAGATCCAACCGCTGAGTATCATCCTCAGGGGGACTATCTGGTAGCAGCCTCACCTTCCTGTCCTCATGAGAAGGGGCTCCCCCTACGGAAGCAGTGAGGATATCCTGGGATTTGTCACATACCCTTACCCTCATGTTATTGGCTACCTCAGCCCCTAAAGGAAATCGAGACAGGAAATCCACGTTCCCTTGTTCCTTACCCTTGTGATGTTCCATGCTAAACACAAAGGATGTAGGTCGAGGAACCAGCACATAATCCTAGGGTTGGTGTCCTTTCTCAAAATGAGCCACAGGAGAGGGGAGTGGTCAGTAACTAGGGTCAACTTGCGTAGAAAGGGCTACTGTCTGGTTTCCTGGCTGCCCCCAACGTTGAACTGCTGCCTGCGCAGGGACGGTATGGCAAGGAATGGAAGCTACCCTGGCATTTGAGATTTCATTTCCTGATGTCCTCTGTGTGCCTACGTGCACACGTCATACATGCCGTCTCAGGAGATGGGAGCCGGAGGATATCTTTGCCTCTTTCTCACCTGTTCTGACTTGAGTGTCGTGTAGACCGTTGAGATCTCCCTCCCCAAGTGACGCACAGGGGAATAAAAAGAACCCCGCTGTGCGACCTTTGGGGCCACAGGTGGGAGATGTTACTTCCCGGATCCACGGAACCTCTGGAACACCGATGCTGCTGAAAAAAGAACAAGGTTAAGTACCAGGCAAATACAATATAGCACAAGAACCAAAGGATCTGAATAATCTTACCTATCCGGTGTTTGGAAAACCCGGAAAACCTAGGAACGAGGTTCGAGACTCAGATGAGAGGCGGTCCCCAGAACAAGAGGGAACGCAGATAAGCGTGGACACAGGATAGACCACCTGTAGAGCTGAAGACGTAACTTGATTTCCCAAAAGGGCAATGGCGTAGAAGTCCAACAAGGTACCAAGGGATGATCCGAAGACAGGTGAGGGTCGTGTCGAGATTCAGCAATAGGTAAACAGTTCCAAGTAAAGGTACATCCGAGGGAGTCCAGGTGAGAGATCCAAGATCAAGGTAAACCAACAGAGTTTATCAAACGTAGCGCCAAACAGGGTCAGAAGACAGCTGAGAAGCGATGAGTGCTCCGTGCATCAGGCTTTATATACTGTGCGCTTCTGGGTCATGTGACGTCCACCAAGATCACGTGGGAAACGCCGCTCTGAATCACGTGAGCAAATGAATGATCGACGCGGAGGTGTTCCGCCGCCCCTTCTGCTGTATGTTCTCCATGGCAACTGCCAATGCAGGAAGGGCTGCAACCGGGCACGTACATTGTACCTGGTACAGAACTTTCGGTCCTTTGGGGTAACCAAATCACGTGAGTCTCGAACCCTGGAGGGAGTCGTGTGGGAAACCGGGGAAGGTGTTGTGGAGATGTTAGCAGTGTTCTGGTGTGCAGAGGATCGTCTAACATAGCCCTCCCCAACGGCCCACGACCTCGTGGGCAGGATGGGTGATCCCTATGGAACCGGGCTACCAACCGAGGAGCGTTAACATCCAAGGCGGAAACCCAAGAACGCTCCTCCGGGCCATAACCCTTCCAATCCACCAAATACTGGAGCCCACCCCTAAACCAACGGGAACCCAAAATAGCTGACACCTCAAAAACATCAGGGGAGGCCAGGGACACCGGGGCTGCTGGGGCCCGAAGGCGGGAGGAATCAGGGCATGGCTTGAGGAGAGAGACATGAAAAACAGGATGGATTCGCCAAGAGTTCGGGAGAACCAGACGAAAAGCCACTGGATTCACAACCTGAGAGATTACATACGGGCCAACAAAGCGAGGCAGAAGTTTCCGACAACCAACCAGGCGAAGGTGACGGGAGGACAACCACACCCTGGAACCTACCGCAAGGGGAGGAGCAGCCAAGCGCTTGCTGTCAACACGGGACTTCATAGAGGCCTTTGCTTCAGTAAGATGGACCAAAGTACGAGCATGAACAGCAGACAGATCCCTAAGACAGGCCGTGGCTGCAGGATTCAAAGAGATAGAGGCGTCAGGAACAGGCAAGACCTTAGGGTGTTGGCCATAGAGGGCGTAGAAAGGAGAAAAACCTGTAGCAGAGTGAGCCACGTTATTGTATGCGAACTCGGCAAGCCGTAAAGCACTCAACTAAGAGTATTGCTGCTGCAGGATAAGACACCGAAGATACTGCTCCATAGATTGATTCTGTAACGCTCACCTGGTTCCCACGGGGGCGCTGGTCTAGTCTGGATTGCTGTGGCCTCTTCTAGCGTGATGCGCAGGACCCAGAACACCAATTGGACAGGACCTCCAAATCGTGCTTGCCTGGCCCCTAGGAATATCCTTCTGCAGATGAGAAAGGGGATTAACAGTCTGCAGAATAGTGTGCTAGCTCCCCCCTTTCCCCTTCCCCCTTCGTTCCTCTCTAACTTCCTCCAAACCCCGGTTTAAGCTCACCTTATGGTTTGGAAGGATGAACTCTCCATCCTGCTTCTGGTGCAGGGGCGCGTGTTCGTCCAGTTACTTCACTGGTTTTCAGAATGGCACTGGCAAAATCCACTTGACTTTCCTGAGCGATGCGCTGTAAGTATGAAAGTTCAAAGTTCAAGTGAGGCCCCCTTTATGTTGTCTTTCTAACCTGTGAACTGTCCTTTATTTCAGGTGCAGAATGAAGGCGATGCGTCGAGGGGTTAAACTGCCGAAGTGAGTAGTGATGAGGGCGATCCCTCTAAATGTCCTTATCATTCTCCAGAAATGTCTCTTGTCCTTTCCCCATAGGGGAAGAAAAGCCGGTAAGTATTATGGCTGTTAATCAGGCTTTCCTTCTGTGTTCCTTCTGCTCACCTTTTGTTTCTTCCTCTCTCCCCTAGGTGCAGAGATGTGGCGTCCGATGCTGACAGCCGCGATGGAGCCGGGAGATGTCTCGAGGACAGGTGAGTGAAGCGTGGCGCTGCAGCGAGCAACGCAATGCTTTTAAATGGAAGTCTTTCTTCAGGGATGCTGGCGAGAAGATTCCGGATGCAGGTAAGAAGTTTGAAATAGTCCTTGGTTTTCACCTTTCTCTTCTCTTCCTTCCTTGCAGGTCTTCCAGGTTCGAGGCGGGCGTGGCTGGAGTCCAGGAGCAGGAGCAGACACGGTGAGCGTTAAGCTGCAGGAAGCAGAACAACGCGAAACATGAGCTGCTGTCTGGGCGTGGCTTAAATAGCCTCCAAAGAAGTCCCAGGTATGTATCCTTCCCCAACTCGGTATGTATCCTTCCCTGGCCACGCCCAAGTGAAAAAATAGTCCCTGTGAAAAAATAGTCCCTTTCAGGTCTCAGGGAGGCCTGAAGCATGCAGCATGGTCTGCATCAGGTAAGTGCACAAAACACCTCCCTTTATGAGCCTGGCACCTATGGCGCCAGGACTGAGTCCAAAGAGCCCCTATAAGGGGCCGCTGGGCTTTTACCCGAGGGCATGATGCCTGCTTCCGGGGGTGCTGGGCCTGGCCTGGTGCTCCGGGGGTAGGCATCATGACAGATTCGTCCTTTCAGTCTGCCCATCAGTCTCAGGGTGATATGCCGAGGAATACCTGGTATCGATGCCAAGTAGCTTAGTCAAAGATCTCCAAAAACGAGAGGTGAACTGCGACCCACGATCGGAAATAATGACAGAAGGAAGCCCAAACAACATGAACACAGATTCAAAAAACAACTCAGCCAGGACCGGGGCCGAAGGGATCCCCTTACAGGGAACAAAGCGAGCCATTTTTGTGAATGTGTCCACCACCACCCAGATGGTATCAAAGCCCCGTACTTTGGGGAGATCGGTCACGAAATCCATAGTCAATCTATGCCAAGGTCTTGGGGGTATCAGTAGCGGAGGCAGCAGGCCGATTGGACGACCTCTTCGATGTTTGGCCTGAGCGCAGACAGAGCAAGAGTTGACATAGCATTCCACGTCGCGCTTCATAGAGGGCCACCAGCACCAGCACCAGCGCTTTAGGAGATCCATGGTACGCTCCTGGCCGGGATGGGCATTAAAGGGGGCATCGTGAGACCATTCAAGGGCCAGGTTACGGGTGTCAGGCGTGGGGAGGAACAGGCGATCATGCACAAAAGGCAAACCATCACAATATACGGGATCCCAATCCCGCAACTGGTCAGAATGATTGCTCGTCCATGCTCGCACAGAATCCAACAGTGACAGAGAGGGAGTGCAGAGACAAATCACATGACTCTTACCTAGATCAGTATCGGGGGAGGTTGGCAATGCGACTCCACCCGGAGAGCGTGACAAGGCGTCCGCTTTTCCATGAGTGATTCCAGGACGATGAGTAATGTGAAAATCAAAGGCGGAAAAGAAAACATGCCACCGGACCTGTCTGCTGTTGATGCACTTTAAGGAGGCCAGATCCTGTAGATTCCGATGATCGGAGTAGACAGTGATAGGATGCTTAGCCCCCAGGAGATGATGGCACCAGACACGAAAGGCGTCCATGACAGCCAGAAGTTCCTTCTCCGTTACAGTATAATGGGTCTCAGTATTGGAAAACTTGCGGGAGTGGTATGCCACCAGGTGCAACTTGCCTGTCGTAGGACATGTCTGAGACAACACCGCACCGAGGGCAAAAGAAGAGGCATCTGCCTCGACTATAAATGGAAGTTCGGGATTGGGATGCTGAAGAATCGGTGCGGTGGTGAAAGCAGTTTTCAAAGCCTCAAAGGATTCCTGATGTTCCTTTTGCCACTGATAGGGTACTTGAGGGCTGGTCAGAGCCGTAAGTGGGGCCACAATTGTGGAAAAGGACGAAATAAAGCACCTGTAAAAGTTGGCGAAGCCCAAAAAGGCCTGCAAGGCCTTGAGTGTCTGAGGAACTGGCCAATCTAGGACTGCCTTAACCTTGGATTCGTTCATAGATAGTGCCCCAGGGGTAATGTGGAAGCTCAGAAACTCAACAGACGTTTTATGGAATTGACATTTCTCGGGTTTGCCAAATAGCGAATGTTCCCTCAGACGGGATAAGACCTCCCGAACATGCTTTACATGGTCCTCAAGATTCCGTGAAAAGATCAAGATGTCGTCCAAATAAACAACCATGTATACGTCCAGAATGTCCCTGAATATGTCATTCATAAAACGCTGGAATGTTGCCGGGGTGTTGCATAGACCAAAGGGCATGACTAGATATTCATACAAGCCGTAACGGGTGCAAAAGGCAGTTTTCCACTCATTGCCCTCGCGGACGCGCACTAGATTATATGCACCGCGAAGATCCAGCTTGGTAAAAACAGAGGCATGGGCTAAGCGGTCCAGAAGAGGGGTGATCAAAGGGATTGGATATCTATCCTTTTTCGTGATGGCGTTAAGGCGCCGGTAATCCACACAGGGACGTAAGTCCCCCTCTTTCTTGGGTACAAAGAAAATGGGACTTGCAGCTGGTGAAGTAGAGGGGCGGATGTGTCCTAGTCGTAGGGTGTTCTGTACATACTGTTTCAGAGCTTGTTTTTCCGAGGGGGACAGAGAATAAATCCTACCCGAAGGAATGGTAGAATCCGGGATTAGTTCAATCGGGCAGTCATATGGTCTGTGTGGAGGAAGCACCTCGGAAGAACCGCAATCGCAAACTGACTCAAATGCTTTGTACTCAGAGGGAATCCCGGTAACTACCCCTCCGACGGTATGGTAATTCACAACCTCTGATCCACCATCATTCAATGTGAGTTGAGAAAGAGCTCCCAAGGCCCGTGAAGGAGTATCTGTTTCTTGATGGGTTGGGAGACAAAAGTTCTGACAGATATCCGACTCAAAGAGCACCGTGCCTGTTTGCCAATTCATCAGAGGATTGTGTTCACGCAACCATGGTATTCCTAATATGATACCGAACTGGGGTGTGGTGATCAAGTCAAAACTTAGCGTCTCTGTGTGAACGTCTTGTATAGTCAATAATAGAGGAGCAGTTTGGTGTCTAACGGGACCAGAGACTAGGGCGGTGCCATCTGCAGCCTGAACCGGTTCAGGTTGGGTTTTCACCACTAAAGGTAGATTGGGAGAATGGGCTAAAGCAATGTCTTTGTAGTTCCCAGTAGCACCAGAGTCAATGATGATCGTGACTGCGTGAGAGATACCCGTAGAGGGACAAAGAGTGGCCTGTACAAAGATGGGCTGGACACTAGCGAAAGCAGGAGTGGCCCCCGGAGATGAGGACTGGAAACTCGACCTGGTCTCCGGATCTAAGGTCGAGCTGTCCGAAAAACCTGAGACTTCTTGGGACGCCGAGAGCATTCCTTAACATAATGCCCCGTGGTGCCACAATAAAAGCATGCATTATCCACCCTCCTACGTTCTCTCTCGGATGTCGTGATAGGACTACGTAAACCTCCCACTTGCTTAGGTTCCTCAGTGCTGGAAGCGGGAGTACTGACAACTGTAGGATGAGAAAAACCCAACTCAGCCCTGCGCTCTAAACGGCGTGCATCTACCTGCAGGGCAAGATCCACTAGTTCTTGATACTGAGTGGGCACGGAAGGAATCACTGCTAAGGCATCTTTCATTGGATTATTCAACCCCCTATAGAATATGACCGCCCGCTTGCTTTCTGGCCATGATGTCTCGGCGACCAATTGGTTGAAGCGGGTGATGTACTCTATCAAGGTCCTTCTACCCTGGGTTAGCTCTAACAACTCCAGATCCCTAGATTGTGCCTTGTGTCGTGTGTCGAAGACTCGAGACATCTCTGTAACTAACAAATCGAAATCATAGAGAACCGGGCTATTGTTCTCCAGTAAAGGATTAGCCAAAGCGGCAGCCGTTCCGGCCAGGTGGGAAAGGATAAAGGCCGCTTTAGCAGTGGAATTAGGAAAGGCCAGGGGTCTACACAGGAAGTGTAACTTGCACTGATTGATAAAGGTCCTGAACTACTTGGGGTCGCCTTGATAACGTTCAGGAGCGGCCAAGGGAGAAGGGGTTGGGAGGACCACCGGGGTTGGAGCTGGGGTACTTGCCAACAGAGGAGGTGTGGTTGAAGTGGCAGCATCCCCAAATTCAGAGTCTGCAGGGAGGGAATGCTGGACACTCTGTATGGAATCTAGCCTTTGGTGAATCACTGTGTTGGCAGCGGCCATATCTACCCTTAATACTGTAATTGCCTGAACTAAAGCAGCTATGGGTTCTTCCGTGGACCCCTGCATTATCTAACACGACTATACGGCTTCTCAGTCTGTTCTGACTTGAGTGTCGTGTAGACCGTTGAGACCTCCGTCCCCAAGTGACACACAGGGGAATCAAAAGAACCCCGCTGTGCGACCTTTGGGGCCACAGGTGGGAGATGTTACTTCCCGGATCCACGGAACCTCTGGAACACCGATACTGCTGAAAAAAGAACGCGGTTAAGTACCAGGCAAATACAATATAGCACAAGAACCAAAGGATCTGAATAATCTTACCTATCCAGTGTTTGGAAAACCCGGGAAACCTAGGAACGAGGTTCGAGACTCAGATGAGAGGCGGTCCCCAGAACAAAAGGGAACGCAGATAAGCGTGGACACAGGATAGACCACCTGTAGAGCTGAAGACGTAACTTGATTTCCCAAAAGCGCAATGGCGTAGAAGTCCAACAAGGTACTAAGGGATGATCCGAAGATAGGTGAGGGTCGTGTCGAGATTCAGCAATAGGTAAACAGTTCCAAGCAAAGGTACAAAAGGGTAATCCGAGGGAGTCCAGGTGAGCGATCCAAGATCAAGGTAAACCAACAGAGTTTATAAAACGTAGCGCCAAACAGGGTCAGAAGACAGCTGAGAAGCGATGAGTGCTACGTGCATCAGGCTTTATATACTGTGCGCTTCTGGGTCATGTGACGTCCACCAAGATCACGTGGGAAACGCCGCTCTGAATCACGTGAGCAAATGAATGATCGACGCGGAGGTGTTCCGCCGCCCCTTCTGCTGTATGTTCTCCATGGCAACTGCCAATGCAGGAAGGGCTGCAACCGGGCACGTAAATTGTACCTGGTACGGAACTTTCGGTCCTTTGGGGTAACCAAATCATGTGAGTCTCGAACCTTGGAGGGAGTCGTGTGGGAAACCGGGGAAGGTGTTGTGGAGATGTTAGCAGTGTTCTGGTGTGCAGAGGATCGTCTAACATCGCCATATCTCTCTCTCTCTCTCTCTCTGTCTCTTAATCACTTTAGCTCTATTTCTCTCCTTTCTCATTATCCGATCCCTCTGTCTATCTAGCTCTCTCTTTGTATTTCTCTTGATCACTTCTCTCTTCTTCTTTCTTTTTCTCTTTTCCAGTACATCTCTATTTCTCTATCTTTCACACTATTGAAACAACATAGGAAACATAGCCGGGTCTGTGACTCTGTGGACTAATGCATCCACTACAGGGGCCCATGTTGGACTTCAGGTTTGAATCCCAGCAGGTCCACTCAGCCCTTCATCTTTCTGAGGTCGATTAAAAAGGAGTACCAATATGTCGCGTTACTAAATCATCTGTTATCTGTCAATAGTACCAAGATACCCCTCTGGGGGTCAACATGTACTCTACAAATACACTGATTATATTAATCTGAAATTAGATGTTTCTTTCGCTATATTCCTCTCTATCACACCTCCCTCCTTCTATCCCTATCTTTCTCTTTCTTTCTCTCACACACTATTTAAAAAACATTGGAATTCTAAAATAAGCTCTTGATGAATATGTACAGTCACATATTATTATTATTGTTGTTGTTTAATCATTATTTCTATAAATATAGGGGTTTGCCGCAAATCCTTCACGTGAAAATAAATTACTAAAATATGTTTTGAGAATCGGTTCATTCATTTTGAAATTAAATTGAAATCTCTATTTTTTCTCCCCATCCATTCGCCCTTGTTCTCCCTCTTTCTCTCTACACATCCTCTTTCTATATATTTTTTCTCTTTTATTTTAACATTAAATCGATCTATTCTTTCACTCTCTTTCAGTCTCCATTTCTGAAGCTATCATTAGGATTTTCTTTTTCTCTCTCTTTCCCTCTATTTCTATATTTATCTTTCTCTCTGCCTCACTCTCTCCCTACCTTTCTCCATGCCTACGTAACACTCTCTCCCTATCTCACTCTCCCTTTCCCTCCATAACTTTCTCGCTTTACCCAGATCCTTCTCTCCCGCTCACTCACTGTCTTTTACTCTGGCTTTCTCTATTTCTCTTGTTCTTTCTATCACTCCACACTCACTCTCTCACTTTCTATTTATCATTATCCAACCTCTCTCGCTCATTCTCTCTCCATTTCTCTTTCTCTACATTTCTCTCTATCACTCCTCCTATATTATTCTTCTCTTTCTCGCTGCATCTCCATCTTTCTCTTGCTATATTTTTAGATCTTTTGCTAGCTTTCAGTCTTCTCTCTTTCTTTCTCTCTCTCTCTCTACTACCTCCATGAATCTCCTTTGCAGCCTCGCTCCTGCCTGCATCTTATACTGTGTCTTTGTTTCTTGCCTCTGTAAAACAAAACTTACATCTTAACACAAAAAGTTTAAAAACAAGAATCCAATGAACAATATATATAATTAATTGTATCTAGTGTGATTCTTTTATTAATTGTGCCTATATTTATTTTTCTATATTCACACAGTACTCTGTAATCTTCATATGTTTTCATGTTTATTTCCAAGTGCCCGCTTGTAAATGCTGGCCTGTTAATACAAGTGTGAGGGCAGATGTTAAAACATTTCTGAGCTTGGTGCGTTTTTTTTTTATTATTATTATACATGTTTATTGAAATTTAAATATAACACATCTCAAAATATATAACCAATAAGTAAACATAAAAAAAAAAAAAAAAACTCGATTCTTTCCCAAAGCTGACCATGCACATTTTAGGCAGTTTTGATTCCAAGGACACATTTTCCTGCAAGAAACCATAAATTAACAATCCAGGGTGCAACATTTGCACTCACCACTGGATAAGTGATATTTGACCCTTGGCGAGTAAGAAATGGTGTGCTGTGTGTATGTATTGAAGTGAATTGGCGAGTGACTTTTTATGGTTGGCTAGTAGCTTGCAACTTACATTTTTGCCCCTAAACAATCCTTTGTTCAAAATAGACTACTTAAAGTCACCCAGAAATTACATCTCACACTTGTTTGAGAGCAAACAACAAGACATATCGGCAATGGAAGCTGTGACCATCCTGTGAGCTTCCTAATATGTTTTTTTTACTATATAATTATTAAATAGGGGAAAAACGGAAACGGAGAATAGGCATTTTTAGTAGACATGTAGTGGTGTCAAAAAGTAGATCACTGACTTCTTTTAAATGATCGCTCCTCTTTTGAGGATGATTAAAGAAGTGGGCATTCAATACAAGGTATAGCCAGTGTTCATTTCTATATACAGAACTTTTCGCAGAGCGTTTTGAATAGACTGGTCCCACCTACACCCACTCACCCTTGGGAAAGTAGAAGTCAACTAATGAGCCTTTTATCGGATGTCAAGCACACATTTTTCAGCTAATTGGTACGCCATCTGCTCCTGAAGAACCAACCCTCAAGTCCAATGGAAACACTAATGTTTGTGCGATATGGATTTGCCAGTCAGTCAATGGAACATTGGGATTTCCAAGGATTAGATGTTTGCACGATAACATGAACAATCAGGGGCTTTTTGAATGATTCAAAACGACAATCAAGAAGGTACAAATGAATTATTAATAATTTCGGAAATAGCATGTTCATATAACATTGTTTCTTATTGCTGGAATGCTTTTTAATAGCCCCAAATCATATTGACGGGTGCTCTGTTATTTACATAGTTATGACCTTACACAGTCGGAATGGCTGTGATTGATGTATTTAAACATGCCATTTTTTATACAAAACATAACGATACAATAAAGTGTTGACTCCTTTTAGTGATTAAAAGTAAAATACAATAAAGTGTGTTTTGTGAAAAGCAAATAAACAAAATAGATGTGTGTATGTGTTGAATGAGTGACTGCCTTCTGCATTGTGCCTGCTGTAACATGCTTTCCATCATGCACTAA
Source organism: Ambystoma mexicanum (assembly GCF_040938575.1). Lineage (NCBI taxonomy): Eukaryota > Metazoa > Chordata > Amphibia > Caudata > Ambystomatidae > Ambystoma > Ambystoma mexicanum. Next base: position 1,464,462,618 of record NC_090931.1, on the reverse strand, counting down.
CATCATGGCAGGGGCATTGCCTAGCTCTCTGGCCTGCTGATGTCACCTAGAGGGGGGCGGAGTATGATTTATTGCACCAGGGCACTTGACCAGCCCAACAGATTATATCATCACAAAATGGAGATTGGGGACCCGTTGCAGTTCGCAGTTATTAATGTCATGAAATGAAAAGTAGGCTGTACCGAAAGAAAAAATGTAATAGATAATCGATATATGGTCCAAAATCAATGTATTTTTGATTGGTTGTTTTTACCACCGGAGTGCCACCATTCTATAACCCAAGGTCCCATAATCCAGCTCTGACTCGTCTGGCCACAAAATGAGACTTTCCCTGACGTCACTAAGATTGCTGCATTCCTTCCAAATGTCACAGGAGGAGGTTCCCTTTTATTCATATTTAATTAGGGTGAAATGGCTGTCATACCGCTCTACTCACCCTCATTTGAAGAGTGCTCATGACCGCGACTCATTTTCGTTTTTTTTTAAACCACATTTTATTGGCATTTAAGCAAAGCAAAACAGACCATAAATCAATCAAAAACAAATGAAGCACACTGGCCAACGTGTTACGAAGGCAAACACGAATCAGCCAAGGGCAAAACGGGATAAGGTGCATCTGTAGCCCACGCCCACCGTTTACACAGTGCAATTAAAGGCATGGTCTAGTAAAAATTTGTATTGTCCCTACGGGTCGGCCATGTTTTTTTAAGCCTAAGTGGCTCGATTTTAGAGAACTTTCCTATGGACCTTACCCGAGTTTTCGTCCATTAAACGCACGCGAAAACAAGCACCAGGGAGCCGCCATTTTCTGATAATCCTATCATTTCCCCCATCGCCCTTGCTGACCTGCTTTTGCGGCACTAAATCAAATCCCCCGTCATCAGCAGACTCGTACTGCCTATTTCCCAACGCCAAAGTACGTCTTGTGTCAACATTCACTGCGCTTCAGCTAATGACGTGTCGCCATGGAAATGGCAGGACGCCTCTTTCCTCAATAAGTATAAACAGACCGTTTCACAACACACAGCAGCAGATTTTCGATTCCATTCCTCGCTCTGTGTTACTTTGAGTATTCTGTGACTCGTTTCAGTGCTCTGGTCAGCTACCTTCGCCGCTTGTAGCCCGTGTGAACAGATACCAGTACCACCGCTATGAATTATTTTAGTTTGTTAAACACACAATGACTACAATAATGCTCTACATGTACGAGCCCAAGTATACCGAGGAGGAACTACTGCTTAAGGAAGCACGTGAAAACGATGGGGATTCGGACGGCAGTTGGCAGGACGAATCAACAGATGAAGAGCCTGGGCCTAGTCGAATGGACGGCGTCTCCACCTGGTGCACATGCAATTGGTGCGAGCTAATGCCAACTGAGGACGAGAACTGCTGCTGCCGAGAAAACTCGGGATGCCTGGCCTACATTTCGGAAGGCGAGCCACGACCGCAATGTATCACCGAGCTGCCAGACTTCAGGGCAGCCTGCCTCACACGGGCCGTGTTGAGAATAATGATGGTGCTTATGCTTGTCATGCCACTCCTATTTCATGTTCTTCTACTATATGTTCTTCTACTATATCCAAAATTACATCTGCATATCATTGTAACGCATGTAAGTCGTTCAATAGTGTGCATTGTCTAGATAGCATTTGTCCGTGCAGAATGCCATTAGTTACAAGAATTGTCATTGACAACAAACGTTTATTAAACTTATCTTGGTCATTTAAAAACAGTTTGTTTCATTCCTTTTCACAGGTGGTACAGGCTGGTGGCCTATCGTTCCTTTACATGGTGGCTCCACGGGAGGCTTGGACACCGCGTTCGAAGAGTGATACCCGCCTGTGCCGTTCGTGCCATTAGAGAAACGTTCCCGAGTGACAGCGGTCAGTACAGGGGATTTTCTCTCACTGTGCTGCAACCTGACCTGTATAATCTTTAAAGTCTTGTATTTTTGTGTCATGAAAATAAGATACAAAATAAAACACCACATATATTTTAACAACGGTTGTTTGGATTTTTTAAATGAATCAAGTGTGTCTCCATTCAAGGATGGACGTCAGACATCAGTGCTCCGAATGGGTGAAGGTCTGGTCGCTGTGAAGCAGGGTGGTCACTATCTATCTAAGCTAACATAACATATTCTCGTGTAATGCATGCACTAAATAACACTTGTTCAAAGTCTTTCAGTGGGTTATGTCTCTATAAAAGTCACACATATATCTATACTAACAATTACCATTGGATTATACAGGCCTTAGGGTCTTGACCGCTATAATACACCGGTTGAAGTGTGGGTCTGTGCTCACAAGAATCTCCGGTATGTGGCATTTGTTATTGATAAGCAACGATATACTATCATTGATATAAAGACGATATACTATATATTGATATAAAGGCGGTTCGCGCCAGTGGATGAGCGCTGGCATGGGGGGCTGTCAGGGGCGCGAAAGGCCAAGGTGCCAAAGTACATTTACACTTCAAAAGGTATCCCACGCCAAGGGGCAATCGGTCACATGGCCTTCTCAGACCCTGTGTCTCCAGCCAGGCCTCCCCTTGAAGCAGGCCGCCCCCCTGCAATCCACATAAGTGTGTCTCCATTCAGCAGTCTTCCTGTGCCTTATCTGCATGCCCCTGGCCCATCCATCCCACCCCCCTCTATCAAAGGCGGTTCGCGCCAGTGGATGAGCGCTGGCATGGGGGGCTGTCAGGGGCGCGAAAGGCCAAGGTGCCAAACTACATGTACACTTCAAAAGGTATCCCACGCCAAGGGGCCATCGGTCACATGGCCTCCACAGACCCCGTGTCTCCAGCCAGGCCACCCCTTGAAGCAGGCCGCCCCCCTGCAATCCACATAAGTGTGTCTCCATTCAGCAGTCTTCCTGTGCCTTATCTGCACGCCCCAGACCCATCCATCCCATCCCCCTCTATCAAAGGCGGTTCGTGCCAGTGGATGAGCGCTGGCATGGGGGGCTGTCAGGGGCACGAAAGGCCAAGGTGCCAAACTACATGTACACTTCAAAAGGTATCCCACGCCAAGGGGCCATCGGTCACATGGCCTCCTCAGACCCCGTGTCTGCAGCTAGGCCTCCCCTTGAAGCAGGCCGCCCCCCTAAGACCACGACATACATACGTCATTATTCACAAACACACCCCTGTTTCTAATACTTTATAAACCACTTGATATGTCTCATGAGAACATCTTTGTGGTTTGCAAGTCAACTCCTGAACGTGTTACCTGGCAACCACTGAGATCTACGCTAATCTGCTCGTCGTCGTGCTATCCGTGAACTTCTGTGACCGCTTAGAGCAAACCCATCAGTGTGCTACCTGTGGCCACCCACCTATTCTCCTGCAACATACTGCTCTGTTTGCTGAATCCAACTGTTTGTTGGTCAAGGTAAGGCCATGTATCCTAGTCATATTTCGCAGATTTTTAAATTTCTATCTATTTGCGAGTTGAGTACACAATAGTGCTAGGTTCATTTGTCTCATTGCTATTGACTTGAGTTTCCATTGCTATGCTATCAATAGATCTATTTATTTTCATCGGTGTCTATTGTCATCGAATTGCATCCTTCGGGGGTCCAGTCTATAATGTAAGCATGTTTCCTTCTCGTGCAAAACAGAACATCCAAGGGATGAGTCACATGTTCAGTTTTTAGTCACATCATTTATACATTTCTGCAACTTATGCAAATACTAAGCCGCACATAATGAACTGGTATAGTTCCTGTGACCAAAACAAACCTCGCATTGATCATTGTATGATTCATTTACTTTTGTATCAAATCTTTATTCTTGAAGATTGTATAATAATGTTGATATTTACTTTTCAGATTTATCAACAATGCCTGCCTGTTCGATTAGCGGTTGCCCTTCAAAGACCCATGCGAAATCTGAAGGCACTAAAATGCATGTATTCCCGAAAACTGTTGATCGAATAAGAGAATGGGTCAGACATTGTGGATATCCACTGGATGAGCTGGAAAGTAGAGTCCAACAAGTCTTACAGGACAAGAGGGGTGATCGATACCGCATCTGCAGCCGGCACTTTTCCTTGGACATGTACACAACATCTTGGGTAACAAAGAAGAATAAACGGCGAACGACACGGAAATTGCTCGAAAATGCTATTCCCGCTCTATTTGACCACATTCCGCCACCGGTGAGTCAAGTGTCCGGATTTAGCTTTAGGATTTGCGGTAGTGTGTAGGTATCCGAACGGATTAATTTATATTGTAGGTGTTAATTTACCTTTACAACTTCTTGACTATCCCTTGAATGTGAAGCAAGAACATTCTACATCCTTGACGTGGTCGCAGTTATCAACCACTTCTAGCGCGTATCAGGTAATCTTACTAGGCTAATCCGCTACAGACTTGTTTTATGCATGTCAAGTAATAGTTTTATTTTATCGTGTAATTATTTTACCAAATGTTTGGTTAGTGCTTTCCAATTGATATACACCTTAGTTATCATCCACTGGTGTTTGTTTTCAGTTATAATTAGTGTTATCCATACTAATGCAAGTACTGTCTTTGAGGGAGATGCTGAAGCGTCCGCCACATCTACAACATTTCTAGATGTTCTTCACCAGCAGGAGGTATGGATACTGACAGCTCCATCGAGCGTCATCATCAGAGCTGGAATTCTTGTCGTTTGATTGTTCTACACAATGTTTCATTTGTGGTTAGCCATTGATATGTACCTGTGCTGTCGACCCCAGGTGTGTGTTATGTTTTCACTATTGCAATCCTCACTAATGCAAGTACTATGTTTCAGGCAGTTGATGGAGCGTCAACCCCTGCACTTGATGCAGAGCCTGACATTCAAGTAATTCCAGGGGAAGTGGAAGCGGGACCATGCATATACGAATCGGCGCAACAGCTTTCGGAAGTGCGCACTACATTTGCAACATCCATAGATATTCTTCAGCAGCACGAGGTATGGATAATGACAGCTCCATCATGCGTGATCATATATCGTGATTCCATTTGCTATACTTTCTTCCCTATTAACGCAGGTGCTGTGTTTCAGGGAGACGACGAAGCTTCCACTACAATCACAACATCCAATTTAGATGATGCAGATGTAAATAAATCGGAGAAATAAGTCGATGAAATGTGATCATATTTAGACTTTCCTTGATTCTTTTGGACAATGCATCATTTGCGGTTATCTTTTTATATGTACCTGTGCGTTCGACCCCAAGTGTGTGTTATGTTTCCAATATTGAAAACCATACTAATCCAAGTACTGTGTTTCAGGGAGACGACGGACCTTCCACCACAATCACAACATCTCATTTAGATGATGCAGATGTAAAGGAATCGGAGAAATAAGTCGAAGAAATGTGATCATATTTAGATTTTCCTTGATTCTTTTGGACAATGCATCATTTGTGGTTACCTCTTTATATGTAGCTGTGCCGTCGACCCCAAGTGTGTGTTGTGTTTCCAATATTGAAAAGCATACTAATGCAAGTACTGTGTTTCAGGGAGTTGCGGATGCCTCCTCTCCAATACAACCATTCATGGCAGTCCATGCAGAGCCAGAGGTATGGATACTGACAGGTCCATCGAAATAGATCATCACTGGTCCAATACTTGTCGTTTGATTGTTGCACACAATGTTTAAATCGTGTTTGGCTATTGAGATGTACCTGTGTGTTCGTTCTCACGTGTGTTTTATGCTAACAATATTTTGATACATAGTAATGAAAGTACTATGTTTCAGGGAGAAGATGGAGCCTCATTCCGTGCTGTCTATGCGGATACAGAAAATATAGTCGTTGCAGCGCAAGAGGAAGGGAGGACATGCGGAAACAAATCGAAGCTACAGCGTGCAGATGTTCAAGGTCGAGTCAAAAAAGTTGCAAAGAAAAAAAACAAAAAAAGGTTAGTTACAAACAGTTGATAACTTTAAAAAAATGTTTGTGCTGGGGACTATTTTATGTTTTTTTCCAGTCAATTCTACTGCACTCCATCTTGTGTTTTAACTGAACATCTCTTTTCCAATCTCTCCTCCCGTTACCCGTGGGTGTCAGAACTATACATACACAGACAGTGAAGCAAATGAGAGATGTGGCTTGCCAGACCGTGTACACTATGGAGGAACTATTAATTGAGGCGAGGCGTGTTCAGGCTCGAGATGCTCATGTCCAATGGCCAGAACATGAATTAACTGTGTTTGGAGACTACAGCAAAGTTGCATTGGACCATAGCTACAGTGCGACCGCACCACCACAAGAAGATGTTATTGAATGTATTGAAGATAGCTCTGAAGTAGTTGCAGATCAATTCACACAATCTACACCCGCTAAAAATTTGCCACCAAAAAACCTGTCGACATTGTTGTGTTCTCCCATCAATGTTGAAGTAATAGATGTCGAAATGACAGAGAATGAACCAGCCGCAGCATCCATAGACGCATCAGAACTTGATATCAGCGATATTACTTTCCAATGTGTTGAAATCTCCACAACGTCACAGGCCGAAACAACGTTGACACAGGATGACAGTCTAACGAAAGAGAGCAAATACATTGTATTCGACAGTTGTTTGATGGAAATTATAAGTATGCTGAAATGTGTGCATTCCATTAGAGGGAAAGTATGTGGGAAGCCATTGATGAATGTGACTCGTCAAATAAAAGGCAGTAATGTCAAAATAAATGCCGCCTGTAGATTAAATCATAGGTTCTCATGGTCTGCACAACCGATGCTGGGGAAACTGCCAGCAGGCAATCTACTGTGTGCAGCTGCATCACTTTTTAGTGGCTCCAGTTTTAGAAAGTTAGAGGCTTGCTTTCAGTTTGTGGGACTCCATTTCATTTCTAAAGCGCTGTACTACATATACCAACGTGATTATCTGTTTCCGGCCATTAGTGATGTTTGGAAAATTGAACAATTGTCTCTAGCAAGTACATTCGAAGGCAAACGATTCAGGCTAGCCGGCGATGGACAGTGCGACAGCCCTGGAGTTTCTGCCAAGTACTGCACCTACCACTTTCAGGACATGGATAGTAAGAAAATTGTGAGTTCGGTGGTCGTGCAGGTAACACAATGTACATCGTCAGTGGCCATGGAGAAACTAGGATTTATAAAATCAGTGGAATATCTACAATCAAGGGGAATGCACATCGAACTCATAGCCACGGATAGACACGTTTCAATTGCCAAGACAATGAGAGAGCAGTTCCCACATATTAAACATCAATTTGACGTATGGCATCTTGCTAAATCAATCAATAAGAAAATCTCGGCTGCAAGGAAAAAAAATGGTTTTGAAAGTATTTTGCAGTGGTCACATTCTATCACCAACCATCTTTGGTGGAGCTCAAAAACTTGTGAAGGGTCAGTGGAAATACTACTTGAAAAATGGCGTCACTGATGCACCACTGTACCAACGTTCACCGCTGGACAGCAAATCAACATTTCCACCAATGTGAACATGGCCCTTTGTCCCCAGAGGAGGCACGGAAGAAGAAGTGGTTGATTCCATCTTCACTGACACACCGCCATTGAGAAGATTGTTTTCGACAAAACTCTATCAAGAGATTTGAGAGGACTGACAGAATTCTGTCACACAGGAGATTTGGAGGTGTTCCATAATATGTGCCTAAAGTACAGGCCAAAACGCTATTTTAGCTTTCGGGGCATGAAACATCGCACTTTACTAGCGGTCTTGGCCCATAACAGCAATGTCGGACGTGAACAATCTAGGACTAGGGGTAAAGTAAGGATGCCTCGCTACACTAAGGTGTTTTCAAAATGAAGTAAGCAATGGGTGATCAAACCAGTCTATGATGAAATGCAGTTCGACTTTGTGAAAGGCCTTATTGTTGCTGTGTTAGAGAAGCACAGATATGGAATTTTGGACGTTTCTGTGCAGAGCAGTGATCCATTGCCACCGAACATTGCGACTGTGCCATGCCCACCCGAAGCACAGCTGATTGTGAAGTACAAATCCCGGTTTAAATAATTGCAATACGATTGTCTTTTTGTAAATAAATGTTATTGTACAGTGTACCTGTAAACCTAACCCCTACCTTCACCATCATGGGTGGCGAACAAGCTGGGTGTCATCTTTGAATTCTCTCTATTCACCTCAAATATGTGTATGTATATATTTTCTCATGTCTCATCTCATGTAAATGTAAATGCTGCGCACTGTTAATGGAGGGGAGGCTTGCGTATTGCAAATAATAAAACAAACAAACAAACAATAAATCTCACTTTTAACACAACTCATTTGGTACTTTATACTTTCCCTGACCTTCCGCCAAAAATTAAATGTCTCAATTTGGGCTGCAAAGCTCGCAGACAACGGGGACAAAATTGGGGCACTTAGAACGTGCCAGCCAAGCGGGCCGTGGCATTTGGGAGAGAAGCCAGTTCGCATTTGCACATTGAGGCGCACTACATAGACAGATTCTAAACTTCAAGTTCTCACAGATGCCTATACTACGTGATGTTGCAAATAAAGAATGCGAAGGACAGCGGCTTTGATTTTCAGCTTGCGCCCAGATGAGGCCCACAAGTCGCACTGGAAGTATAAGGGTCTATTGGTTTTTGACCTTGAGACATGGACCATGCCGAAAGAACTACATTTGAAGGGGGTGCGCAATAACGTAAGAGACGATAAGGTAGAAAATTCAGAAACTAGACCGAGTTTCATTTTAGTTCAGTATACGAAAAATCATTGTCAAGAGCAAGGTCCGTTTTACAGACTGCATTACGAAGAGACACAATGGAAATTTCAAATATAATGTAAGTAAATCTTTACACGCTTTTATATCGGAATGAAGATTTAATGAATGGATGCATGAATAAATGAATGAATGAAGAGCTAGGAAAAGCAAGGAAAACGTGTTCGTAGTGGGCACATGGGCATGCAGGTCCACTGGTCTCACCGATCTCGGTCCTTGGCCCAGCCACTTTTCCCTGCACTGCCTACCTGCACTACAGGACTGTCTCTGTATCCTTCATCCCCTTCTCCCGGCATTTACCTTGCACTTGCCACCAGCTGGCCCTATTATTTAATTTGTATTCAACTAACCATGTACAGCACTTTTCCCCCTCTCCCCCCTTCCCCATGCGCGATCAGAAAGACACCTGGCCTAGTAGGATCGTTGTCTGTCTGCCCTTGTTCCCCACCTGCCTCGTCGCGCCTAGAAACACTTGAGTATAGGCGCGTTACAAATGCCATATCATATATCATATCATTCCTCACGCATGTAGACTAACTGTCGTTTATCATTGTGTGTTGGCCTCGATTTATTTCGTTACTTTTCGCATTGATTTTAGAGCCGAACATACTCCATTGAACTATCCTTGCAAGCAAATAGTTTCTGATCGGCTGTAATAAATAAAATAAGTAATTTTAATGAAGATCGGCTGGCGAGACTAATTATAATTTTTTTGTTTTCATAACAGGTATTTGCTCCCCTTCTGCTACTGCCATCGGTTTGAGACGCCAGCAGATGGCTTTTACAGTAGACACCTGCAGCTTCGTGTGAACAACTGGAGCATACTGACAATTTTATGGGACGATCGCCAAGGGCCCACATGCCCTTACGCTGTACTAGTGGCTAGAAGCAACATATCAACCTTTACGAAGGACTAGTGCCTAGTTGATGGAACAGCCTTGCGGTTCACTGTGCTTCCAAAGTGCTTCTTTTAACGAAAAGCAACACGCTGTGTACCATGGCGGATACAGATAAAAGAAAATAAATGGCTTTCGGATTTCATATGGCAATTGCTGAATATTCTCTAAACATTTAATGTAAAATAAATGTACTTTACCAAATGTACTGTGTCGCTGTTTGATTTTAAAGTACAGTTTCATATTCCGAATTGTGGCGCGCTGTGTTGTGAGATGGTCTGTGTTGGTTTCCGGGTTCTGTGTGGAGTCGCGTAGAAGACGACTGGGCGCATTTGCCTACGCAGCACAGTAACGTCACGGAGAGAGGCGGGGAATATGAATGTTTTGATAATGTCAGGCTCAGGGGCGGGGGAATTGATTTAGTGCCGCAAAAGCAGGTCAGCCAGGGCGATGGGGGAAATGATAGGATTATCAGAAAATGGCGGCGCCCTGGTGCTTGTTTTCGCGTGCGTTTAATGGACGAAAACTCGGGTAAGGTCCATAGGAAAGTTTTCTAAAATCAAGCCACTTAGGCTTAAAAAAACATGGCCGACCCGTAGGGACAATAACATTTTTTACTAGACCATGCCTTTAATATCTCACATTACACACGCCAAGTCCCATCAGCCAGTCTCCTCCCGCTTACGCCATATCTTCAGAAATGTATTTGTGCTCCCTCGTGCATTCTATATTCTCATTTCATAGGACATAAACACATTCATATCAGATATCCACTTGCCACGTGTGGGCACTGTTGTATAGCCACCCGTGCCTCGGGTGGCCCACACTCATACATGCACGCACGCACACACTCAGAGAGACACGGGACGCGATGCTGCCTGCTACGCGTCCCGGCGGCAACTGCCCGCACGGACGCGGTTTATTGAACTGCGCATGCGGACCTCGTCTCTCGCTCTCCTTCTGATTGCGCATGGCCCGCTCCTCTCGAACCTTGTCATTGTCTATGACACCTGGTCTCCTGCCCTCTACTTCTGGTATCATTCCCCGAGGGCAACGCCCGAACAGCGCCTCCGCAGGGGCAACCCCCGTCGATTGGTGAGGCGTGGTGCGATATTCTCGCAGAAACTCCACAAGCTTTTTCAGAAGGTCTTCACCCCCACTGGCGGAAATCCTCAGTACCTTATTCAAAGTACACATCATCCTTTCGGCCTCTCCGTTCGCTCGAGGCCATAGCGGGGATACCCTGCAGTGACGGATCCCCCTGTGTTGGAGATACTGGGCAAACTGGCTACCGGTAAATGGCGGTCCATTGTCCGAGCAAAGTATCTCTGGGAACCCATGCGTCGCGAACATTTTGTCGTGGGCCCTCGTGGTAAACTCCGTCGCTGTGGATTCCACCACCTCCACCTCTGGATACCTCGACCATTGATCTACCGCCACCAGAAGATACATGCCCCGACCAGTCGAGCCAAAGTCCATGTGGACGGTTCCCCACGGCTTCTCACTCCGTTCCATAGAACTGATAGGTGGGGCCTTGTCTCCTGGGTTGGCTGCCTGACATGACAAGCACTTTCTCACGAAACTCTCCACCATCCCCTCCAAATCAGGAAACCAGACCTTGGGCCGAAGTCTCGCGTTGGTCTTTACGACCCCTTGATGCCCGATATGAGCCAGCTCTAACACGCGCATCCTTAACGCCTGCGGGATCACAATCTGCCGCCATCTTAGAATCAATCCATCATCTGAAACTGACAGTTCATCCCGTACCTTCCAGAGTGCCTGCAGGTCCTTTTGGGCATCTGACTGTCGCCGTGAATTGTTACGCAGCACCTCTCTCCAGTCGCCACTTCTCACGGCCACTTTGATGATGCCGAACACCTCATCCTTAGATGATTCCGTCGCTATAGCCAGCCTCGACAGCGCCACCGGTAGCGCCACATCCACCACGTGACAGAGCAAACCTTGGCAGTCTGACACACCACCGTCCTTGTCTGTATTCTCTGTGTTGGGGTGCCGTGAGAGATAGTCTGCCGGGTTGTTGGTTCCCGGTCTGTATATTAGTCGAACCCTATACTCCATCAGGGCTAACATCCACCTCTCGATCCTGGGCGGCGGCTTCGAAGACACCCCCGCCAATATGGGCAGCAGCGGCTTGTGGTCCGTCACCACTACGACAGGCTTGCCCAGAATGTACAGGCGAAAATGGTGACAGCCCCACAGAATGGCTAGTGCCCCCCTTTCAATTTGCGAATATCGCATTTCGGTGTTGGAGAGAGCCTTACTCGCGTAGGCGATGGGTCGCATGTCCCCCCTTTCATCAGGTTGCAATAGTACTGCCCCAACACCCACGGGACTGGCATCAACAACAATCTCCGATTCCACGGAAGGGTTAAAGTACGCCATGGTGTCCCCATCGAACAGAGCATTCTTGAGGGCTTGAAATGCCTCCTGTTCCTTGCTCTTCCACCTCCACACGGCGTCATTCCTGGTCAGCGCCCTGAGGGGTTCAGACAAGGAAGCCAAACCCTTGATGAAGCGCCTACAGTAATTCACCATGCCCAAGAAGCTCCTTACCTCCGTGGGGGAAGATGGTGCCGCAGCTTCTCGAATGTCTCTGATCTTAGCTGGATCCGGTGACACTCCAGCGGCGTGAAAAATAAATCCAAAAAACCCTATTCGGTCTTTAAAGAATTCACACTTTTGACGGTGCAGGGTAAGTCCCAGATCACTCAACCTTTTCAGCGTGCTCTCGAGCCTCTTCATGTGTTCTGCTTCCGAGTCGGCAAATACCAAGATGTCATCACTCATATTCAAGACGCCTTTAAGGCCTGCCAGCGCCCCCCTAATAGTGTTCTGGAAGACTTCGGCGGCCGATGAAATGCCGAAGCTCAGGCGCTTAAATTGATAAAGGCCTTCGTGTGTAGTAAAAGTCGTGATGAATCTAGAGTCTGGGTGGAGCTCAAGCTGGTGATAGCCCGCCCGTACATCCAATTTTGAAAAAACTCTCGCCCCCTGAAACTCCCCAATGATGTCATCGAGGGTCGGCGTTAAGTGTCTCTCTCTCTTAATTGCGGCGTTGGGGAGACGCATATCTACACAAATTCTCACCGCCCCAGGCTGTTTTGGTTTGGGCGCCACCACAATGGGCGAAACCCAGGGCGTCGGTCCTTCCACCCTCTCGATAATGTCCATACTGACAAGCGACCGGAGCTCTTCTTCCACTTTCTCTCGAAGATGAAACGGAATCCGCCTGTGCTTGAGGGCTGTTGGTATGATCGTGTCGTCAATGTGCAGACGTACCGGGGGTGCCTTCAACTTCCCAACTCCTTCAAAAATGCCTGCAAACCTGTCCAGCAGCGTCTCAATATCCACCTGATAGACCTCTAGTGCAAAGTGAACCAGGTTCAGGGCTTCGGATGCCGCACAGCTGAGTAGAGAGTGGGGACTCACATGTGTAACGAAAAATCGGGCCTTAATGGTCTTTCCGCCCCTGGATACGGGCGCTACAAACACACCCTTGATGGGGAGCGGAGTGTCTCCGCCAAACGTGAAAATCCTCGCCGTCGAAATGTTCAGTGCGGGAGGGCCCGGAATCTTCTGGTAACGTTCCGAGGCAAGCACGCACACTGAGGCCCCTGTGTCAATTAGCACTTGTGTCGGCACCCCTTCAATGTTCACAACACATTTGGGCTGTCTTTTACTCCTCGCCCCAGTGGCAATGCTCGAGATGAAGAATACTTCGTCTTCCTCCTCCTCTTCCTCCTCAGCTAACTGAAGTCTCTGCGTTTCTTGCTCCAAAGCCGCAATGCTCCTCTGCCTTCTCGAACCACCCCCTCGTACCGTGGCCGGGCCCCTCTGTATTGACACGGGAGCTGGGGCATGACACATTCGGGCGTAGTGTCCGGGTCCGTTGCACCGGCCACATGACCTCGATTTGGCCGGACACTCTTCAGAGTGGGGCAAATCATATCCGCAACACTGGCAGATAGAACCAGACCCTGTCGAGGGACGGGTTTCCTGTCATTTCTGACCCTACTTGTCTTTCGACGAAGTCTGTTTATTGATAGCAAATGCCTCTTCCGATTTCCCAGGACGCACTGCTGCGTCCATCTTGGCACCTCTCGACTCCGCCAGTTCATAGGTTCTACCACTGTCTAGGATTTGTTGCAGGGTGCAGCCCGGTTCCCTCAACACTTGCCTTCGTAGTTTACCTGAGCCACACCCTTGGAGTACTTGATTCCTAATCATCGATTCCTCATTGTCCCATCGACACGTGGTGGCCATGAGCCGCAGTCGAGCACAAAACTGATCAAGTGATTCCTCCTCCCGCTGTTTTTCCCCACAGAAGAGAAACCTCTCGTAGTCGACGTTAGAGAGCTGTATAAAGTGATTTTCCAGAGCAGTTTTGACGGCATCATAGGTGACTACCTGCAGGTTCAGGGATTCATATATGCATAGGACATCCAGACCTGCCAAGTACAAAAGAGTGGCCCTCTTCGCATCGTCATTGGTTATCCCAGTCGCTGTAAAGTACATATCAAGTTTTTTTATCCATAGCAACCATCTTGGGCCCAACTTCGAAGGGGGACCGGACACATCAAACTCTTGCATGGGTAACAAAGATCCCTGTTGTGCTTTCACCACCACAGTCGCAGCTTCCGCCTCTCCGTCACTTCCCGCCATGTTTACAGGTCGCATAGGCACCTCCTTATGGCTCAGAGGCCGCAAACCTGACTTGGGTGGGCAGTGCACGTACCTCACGTTACTGTACGGTGGAATTCAGCATGCCCTTGCTCCCTTCCAGCTCTGTGTGTCTTCCTTGTTGCCAGCTGTGCTTTCCAGCCACCTTTTGTGCGGTAGCTATGCGATGTGGGCTGTTCTCTGGGTTGTAGAGGACTGCCAGAGTTCCAAAGATTCTGTGAATATGGTATGAGCAGCGCACGAGCACCTTTTCAGGCCGCTACTGCTGCATACCAGACGCTAGGACACCATAGATCTGTTCCCGCCGGGTCCGTGACTCACCACTGTGTAGCGTCGCTGATGTAAAACACGCCGTGTTCATCGAGCGAGCGCTGCGATGGTATCCCACCTCGTCGCCAGTTGTTGTATAGCCACCCACGCACGCACTCAGAGAGACACGGGACGCAATGCTGCCTGCTACGCGTCCCGGCGGCAACTGCCCGCACGGACGCGGTTTATTGAACTGCGCATGCGCGGGTCCCAAGCTAGGCTCGTGCATGTGCTACAACTAACTGGGACGTCACAGGCACCTCAGACCCCCCCAAAACATGGCTAGATTTCTTTTTGTCAAAATAGCTGTGTTCGATAACCTGGGCATTTGTACATTATTACACCAATATACATTACTCTTGTCTTTGGCAGGCATCCTTCTGCTGCAGACTGTTGTCTGTGCAGTCGGTGCCCGCCGCTTATATGGGGCTTGGCCCACCCCTTTCTTTTGTTGCCCTTTTCGCGGGCTTTCCCAGCGCTTTTGGCGTGTTTCAGGCTTATCCCTCCCCCTTACCTAGGCAGGAGGGAGGAGGAGAACCCGGCCCTGGTTATCGGGGTGCCTCCTCCATCTTATTCTGTCTTCTCCATCTTCACCTTCGTATCAGTAGTTTGTCCCAACGGTTGTAAGAGTGGACACCCCAAATGCCCACCAACAGCAGCTTGAGATCTGTGGGTATCTCGGCTCACCAATCACCCCATCGTTTATTCAGGACCCTGCCCCATAAACGATGGATACACAGGCATTCCCATGTAATATGGAAAAAAGTACCATCTGCTGGTCACATTTTAGACATCGCCCGTTAGCAGCCCGGCACCATCTAAAAAGCAATGTGTGAGGATAGTACACTCTGCGCAGGATCTTAAGTTGCACTAGGCGAAACTGAGAGGAAATCACCACCTCCCTCTGAGACATCAGGGCCGCAATCCATTCCTCGGTGTCTATGGCCTCCGCCTCCCTACCGCATGGGTAATCTGAACAAGGCTGTAGCATTCCGTCCTTGGGAGCCCGTAGGAAGCCTGCAAAGTAGGGAAGGGAACCACATCTCCACCAGCCAAAACCTGACCTAAAGTCAAAATGCTGCCCATCTCCAGAGCACCCCAATCTTGTTAATCTCGAGCAGGAATAAGTTGAGCCACAGGGGTTGAGCCAGAGTCGGCCTCCCACCTCATCTGATATCGCAGAGCGCTGCCACCCACACCCCTATCACGTGTCTGATCACCACTGCTAAAGACAGGCCCCCCTCCCCCCTCCATATAGTGCCAGGGCCGGTGTAACCTTCCCCATCCAAGCTCATTCTGTCTTAATGGGAGGCACGTCGGGGTCCCCATGCAGCCAGTCGTTGATCGCTGGCATCTGTGACGCCCAGCAATAACAAAGCAGAGTAGGCAACCCTATACCATCCTTCCACACTGAGCGCTGCAGCGTAGACGGAGCGATCCTGGATTGCTTCCTGTTCCATAGCAACTCTCTGAGAATTTAGTCCAATCTGTCAAACTCGGGCCGTGGTATCGGGCGTATACTGTAGGACATAAACAAGCCTGGGTAACATAAGCATTTTGAACAATGCTGACCCGTCACAGATGTGATACGGGAAGAGCACGCCAGTGTTTCACATCCTGACAAAAATCGCTCCATAATCGGATGAAGTTTACGTATCCAAAACCCAGGTGGTTGGACCCACGTAAATCCCCAAATACCGAAAGCCCACCAACGAGACCCCGTACCGGGAATACAATTGACTTGTGCCAGTTGACTCTGAGACCCATAGTCGCCTTGCAGTCTCGGAGGCATTGAGTGACAATAGGAAAGGAGTTTCTTGGGTTACTCAGGAATACTAGTACATCGTCCGCATATAAGGAGGTCCTATCTTTGTGACCCTTGGGCCAACGAAAACCTCCCCAATTCCGATCTGTGCAGCGCTTGATGGCGAGGGGCTCCATTGCAATTTAAGGAAAAGGGGAGAAAGAGGGCAGCCTTGCCATGCCCCCCGTCGCAAAGCAAAGGACCTAGATGTTATCCCATTCACAGGAACAGTGGCGACCGGGGCCACGTACAGGAGCTTGGCCCAACTCACAAACTGTTCACCAAACCCCATCCACAGATGCTCCCAGAGGACCGCATCAAAGTTTTTTTTCAAAAGAAGGGGCGTGGCCAAGAGGCCATGGAGTGAGACGTGTCTCTGAGTCATCTCCTGCAGATACGTGAAGATCCTGGCCAGAAAAGTGCATCTGCAGCACGCGTTCGAGCATGGGAAAATAAGCACGGGTGTGCGAAATGGTGGAGCATGCTTGTGGCTAAACTAGACCACCGAAGATACCTGTGGACCCGAAGAGGACAGTCGGAAGATTGCAGCAAGCAGAGGCGTAACCGAAACAAAATGGCCGGCAGCAGAGAACAAAGAAGAAAAGGCGCCTGACGAGAGAGCAGACACCTGGAATCGTGTTGCTGGGGTCCTGATCTCCGCTGAGGGCAGAGAAGACTGCGCGGTTGCTACAATATAGCAACAAAGGCTAGCAGAGGCTCAAACAACGAGTAGCGGCGGCCTGGAAAGGAGGGACAGAGCGGACATGAAGACCACGGCAACAAGCCCCTGGAGAGAGAGCTGCCGGAGTCCAGCGCGGCAATCTGGGGGCAGAATCGGAGCGGACGCTGCATCACGACTGCCGGCACACCTAAGGAGGGTGAAACTTCGTAGCATGGAGCACTGATTATGGACGGTGAACCCTGCAGACAGGATTATCTGAGACACGGCATACACATAAACTGGGTCAGCGCACACAGCTGAGATGCACTAGGCGTGCAGCCGGCTTGACGACAAAGCAGGGGACGGCCCCCGGACTAGGATTAATGCACGCCGGATTGTGATGCGGGGTGCCCCGAGCAGAAGGAGTGCAAGTGTGCACCAAGGCCAGTTGCCAAGCATACGGCAAAGGGAAGGCGCCATAGACAAGTGAGTGCACAGTGGGGGCCCTGATCGGGATCCGTCGCCGTAGACACACTAAGGACATCAGCCCAGCAGCTACCTATAGTCACCACTAGGCTATAGCCGTAAAGTAGGGTATCCACATAGAACTGCAGAATACATCAGAGGGCAACACTGCCAGCAAGTGGAAGCAAGGAGGGCACAGAAGCCTGGCCAAGATGCCACGGAGGGCACTGAACCTACAGGCTAACATGCAAAAGTGAACCTGATCATCAGGTAGAAGAAACCCCTGGTCTGACCAGCGAGGCATGGCGAAGAGGCAGACGGAGTACCACCCTGTAACAAGACTGTGAGAGGCCCCCTGGGAAGGGAGAGAAAGCCTGCAACGCCCATAGGACTGCACAGTGCCCAGCTGAGATAGGCAAAGCCCAGCTCCAATATAGACACGAGAAGTGCAGAGAAGGACTTCATAAGGTGCACAACCACTAATAGCTAAAATAACTGAGAAGAACCCAGACAAAGGGGGCGCAAAGCCCAACCCCAGGCCCGAAAGGCACAACAAGAGACCAGTATTGCAGATATCCTGGGAGACTAGATCCTTTAGATACTTGGGGGTAGACATTGATCACAAAGTGGAAGATGAACATACATATAACACGGAGAGGGCCGTAACGAATTTGGAGAATAGCAAGAGATTCTGGCCGAAGCTCCCCCTAGCCATGGTGGGGAGGGTGGCGCTGTTAAAGATGGTAGCACTGCCCAGGCTATTACACTTTTTCGTGAATATCCCCTTTATGATACCCAAGTGTTTCTTTGGTAAATTACAAAGCTTATGTAGAGGCTTTATCTGGCACAACACCAGATACAGGATAGCCTTATGGAAATTGCAAAACATGTATGATAGAGGTCATATAAAACTGCCCAACATCGAGATTTACCACCTGGCCAGTCAACTACAGTATGTGGCGAAGTGGCTGACGGAAGACCACACAGCAGAATCCATATTATTAAGGTCTGACTGTGCCCTGTTTTTCCTGAAAGAGATGATAGGGGTGCCCAAACCAGAATTGAGAGGGTGTTCTAGGTTGTTGGAACTAGGGTGGGGGTATGGCGTAGAGCTTGCTGGGCTATAGAGAACTTGAACCCATGTTCCCCGCAGATGCTGCTAGTGGCTCTGGTGGGAGTGGACAAGCAACTAAGGAAGACAATTCGCAAGCACTGGGAACCGGTTGGTATAGCCACATTGGGAGATCTATGGAAAGAAGGGAAAGTGATGGAATTCGTAGAATTAGTAGAGGAAACTGGGCTACACCCGGGGCAATATATAACCTATACCAGAGTGATACGGAGGGTGAGAAAGTCATGGCCTAAATCGGTGCTTGCGGATCAACCCGATGAAGCTGTAGAAACAATGTATGATATTTCAGAAGGAGGACATGAGGTCTCCTGAATCTACAAACTCTTGATGGGAAAGGAGGTGTCCCAGTTGAGACAGGCTTGGGAGGATGAAGTGGGGGTGCCTATGCACGATAGGCTATGGGAAAGGGCCCAAAGATATCACAAAAAAGTGTCCAGAAATGTGAGGTTGCAGCAGATTCAACTGTATGTAACTCATAGAGCATAGATGATCCCCCCAGAGAGTCACCAGATTCAAGACCACGGAAACACAAGCATGCCCTAAATGTGGGGAGGTGATCGCGGGGATGGTACATATGTTCTGGGCATGCCCAGAGATTGGGAAGTTTTGGGGGCGAAGACGCCCACCGGTTAACTGAGAGAGGGATTCGGCTGGATTTGGAATCTGTATGGGTCTGTATGGTGGGCGGCTTTGTAAGGCCTCGCAACCTGAGACATGTGAGCAAATTGAAAGATTTGGCCTATCTACTGGCCAAGCATAGAATCGCTATGGGCTGGAAGGCGAGCCATAGACCCAAAATAGGGGCGTGGTGGCATGATCTTCAGAAATGGGCGGACGCCGAAACAGTGGTATGGTATGAGGTGGCCAAAAGAGGTGGGGAGGAGGAAACAGAAAGCCTAATGGCCTAGTAGCCACATTGAATCGGCTTTCCCAAAGACGATTAGATGATCAGGACCCCTCTAGTAATACAGACAAGGAGGAACCTCTAGAGGAAACTAAAAAGGGAATCAATGGAGAGTAAGCTCGAGTTGAGGGGGGAGGGCAGAGGGAGAACAGTGGCCATTTTCCGTAAATGTATGTGATGTTAATATCTGTGACACACACTGTTGGACTTGTTTGTTGTTGGTTAAAATAATAAAAATCGTTTAAAATTAAAAGAAATAAAACGTTTTTTCCAAAATCGATGGCTAAAACTGCTAACAGTTCGGGGAGGACCGAGGCTCGGTCTATAGCCAAATAGAGACGCCTGACGTTCATGCGGGTGGATTTTTGCAAGAGAATCCCACACTGGTCAGGGTGTATGAAAGAGGTAATCGCCCACAGCAATCTATTGTCGAGCACTTAAGCCAGGATCTTGGGTTTGCCATTTATGAGGCGGATGGGCCGGTAGGAGAAACATGAACTGCAGGGCTTGTCTTTTATGGGAAGAACAACTATAGTGGGCCGCCTTCGGTCCAGGGGTAATGTGCCCTCTTCCTTGCTGTGGAGAAATCAATCGAACAGGCATGGGAACGTCAGGTCACCCACCCTCTTCCACATCTCCACCGGGAACCCATATGGGACAGGGGATTTCTCAGATTGAAGCAGAGAGGCGGCCTCCGCAATCTCTTCTTTCGTGATCTCCGAGTCTAGGCTAATCGATTGGTCCGGAGAAAGTCGGGGGAGCGCAACATTGTCGAGAGGGCTGGGGACATCAAAGGTCTGCCGTTCTGGAGCGCAATATAGTGTCTCAGAGTACTGCATAAATCATTCAGCGATCTCAGAGTCTTCCGTGTGACCCACCCCATTTTCATCCACTAAGTCCCTGACTTGCCTATTACCGTCCTCTCGGCGCTCCAATGACACCAACATCTTCCATGCCTTATCCCCAGTGTCGTATCTTGTGCTCAATCTGTCCCCATGTGCCTGCCTAGCATTGTCCATCTGAATATTACGCAACATCTCCCAGACCACCAAAATAAGCCTGTGGCAGGAGAGTCTGATTAGAGGAAATCTTCCTCCAGTTCTTCATCCGCTGATTGGGCCTCCTTCACCCACTGCAAGTTGTGCTTGCGCTTGGCTGGGATCAGGGACACCAATTACCCCCTTAGCGCTGCTTTGTAGCACTCCCACTTCGTCACCGGACTGTCAACCAATCCATTGTTAAGTGCAAGGTATTCTTCAGTTTTTGTCCTGATCCCTTCCAGGATGTCAGGGAAGCCAAGATAATAACCGTTAAGCTGCCACCCCGACTGAGGCCTGTGCCTGCCACTCTCTAGCACAACAAGGAGTGGGGAAGGGAATGGTCAGATATGCCCCTCGCCAAAAACCTGGCTGACAAGATCAGGCGTGCTTGCACCCGCAGGACAAAAAAGTAATCCAGTCTGGACATGGAGGCGTGACCTCAGAGTGAAATGAGAAACCCTTAGAGTTCCCGTTGGCCGCCCTCCACACATCACTTAGATCAACCGCTGCCGTTAAGGTACGCAGTTTAGTGGGTACTGTTGGATCTCTGCCCCTCAAGTGGGTACGGTCCACCAAAGGATCCATAACATCGTTAAAATCGTCTCCCAAAATCCACAGGTCAGGTTGGTGGGATAACAAGAGGTTCTGAATGACGTCAGGAAGATCTAAGGACAATAAGAGGGCATAGACTGCCAGGATAACAATAGTGGATGCCCACAGTTCTCCCACAATCAGGACAAACCTCCCCTGGCGGACCCTTCAGAGGGAGAGGTTTCAGAGAGGTAACCACTTATGAATAAGTACCAGTACCCCCTGGGAGCCCCTCGAGAAACCGGCATGTGTCGCACTCCAGTAGTAAGTTTGCCTGAAGACAGTGCAGTCCGAGCCTGCAAGATGTGTTTCAAGGAGGAGAGCCACATCCGGGGAATATCTATTAAGAAACTGCAGAACCAAAACCCCTTTAATCCGGGAACACAGACTGTTAACATTCCAGGACAGCATTGTGAGTTTCTTGTGTGAGTTAGCCTGAATCTTCCAGTAGTAACGATCCACCCCGCCCAGCCGCTGGACACATTCCCATGCGCCGCCCCCTCAATGATATTGGCATCAAAAAGACATTGCAACCTCCGTACCCCCATTAGTCTTTGCTCCCGGCCCTCTCCTGCCAGATAACTGAAGCCCCAAAATGACCCAGAGACAGAGAGCCATTGCCAAGAATCAACATTGGATATGGCGATGAAGGGAAATACATCTTCCTGATTCAGTGATTGAAACCCCGCCCTTGGATCGAGTCCCGGTCTTCAACATCAACAGCCCCAGCCCCCCCACAAGCCCCTTCCCATACTTCACCCCAACAAGATGTATCCATCGCCCAAATATGTTACTCAGTAGTCACCACTGAACCCGAACAAGGAACTGCGCTTAGTCCAACGACCTCTCTGGTTCAGTCCGTGAAGGAGCGAGCACATAGAGAATAGGTGGAGACAGAGAAAAAGAAAGAACCAAGATAAGGGGTGTGAGAGATGAAGAGGTTAAAGGAGGGTCATCTTCTCCGCCAAGGCCTGCATGGCCCGTGTATTGCGCACCAGCAAATCCTGTCCAAGAGTCAGCCATCCAACGGGTCACATGTGAGTCTAGGAGGTTCAAGCACTATTCCATGACGACTGAGGCTCTATGGCTGGTGGTGAGAGCGTAGGCGATGGGGCCTGGGAGTCTCCGGACAGTTGTGAGTGATCAGGCTGTTCCTTCAAAGTCCCGCCTCGCCCACGTCCCCCCGGGTCTCTGCCAAGATGAGTGTCCGCCCAAGTCCATGTCATCTGGGCATCTGCAAATGTCTTGACCGTCCTGTTGTGGTACACCTTAAGTAGGGTAGGAATGAAAAGGGTAAACTTGAGCCCCCCCCAAGCATGGAGGCGCCTCTTGATTGCACCGAAGGTCGGGCCCTCTGGACTTCCTTGGTGTAGTCCGGAAAGAAGGAGATTTTAGCGCTGTTGTATGTCGTGGGACGCTTTGCCTGGGCCATTTGCAATAGAGCATCCCTGTCCCGATAGTTAAGGAGCCTGGCAATCGCTGTGCAGGGTGGAGCCCCCCGGACCGAAGGACACGTCGGGACACGGTGTGCCCACTCAATGGGAAAGAATTTTAAGTGGGACTTAGGTTTCACAAAATCCATTAGCCAGGATTCCAGGAAGAGCTTGCTCCATACTGGGACGCTCGGATTTATCGGGTAGGCAAACTATGCAGTGGTTGTTCCACCGCGAGCGCCCTTTGCTATCCTCCACTCTGTCTTCAAGGGTCCTAATCTTCTGGGTAGCTGTGGACAGGCGGCGATCCAGTGCACGGAGGGCGTCCTCGGAATCTGAGATTCTGCGTTCCGTCTCACCCACTCTGGACGTCAATTTATGCAAGTCATGGCGGAGAAGTGAGATATCGGAGCTGAGCCAGTCAATCGTCCCCTCCATCGAATTCCTGGAGTTCACAATAGCATTCATTACGTTGAAGGCTCACACCCAACAAGCACGTAATATCAGAGAAAAAATAATGGACACACCCCACTAGGAGATGAGAGCAAGAGAATAAGTGCAAGTAAAACAAATGTATATAAGATAAATGCAAGCAAAGAACTCTGCTGCCAGAGAGCGCTCTGCCAACAGATACACGGGCAACACATTAAAAAGGCACCAAGCGTCATGAAATGACATCAAATATAGGTAACAAACTGAAAGAATCGATTGGCTGGGAGCATATACTAATCCCAGCTCCATTTTTTTTTTAAAGTATTTTATTGGCATTTGTGCATATAGACATGTTTCAACACTTAACAGCTGTCAACATGACAGACAAACAGTTAATAAACTGGTGCAGTCTTCTCGACGCGATACATATTTTAAATGTTTTAATTTTTATAAAGGGGCCTGGATAGGGGGGAGGGCAGGTATCTGGCGGAACCGGGGTCACAAGAAGTTAAGGTCAGGGGTTCCCGCTTCTTTGGTGGTTGTTTGAGGTTATTGTTGGCGGGTGTACTTGTTCATGGGGGTTTATGGTCTGCGGAGTACTGTATATCTCGGAGGAGGGCCTTCCATGATTCTAGGGTGTCGTTGGCGTTATCACCGCCTGAGTTGGTTCCATCTTGCCAGGCCCTGGTCTCGGCTTCCGTCCACCTTTCCAGGTCTTTGAGCCATCTCTTATGTTTCGGACCCCGGGGCGATTTCCAAGCCATTGCTATGGATCGTTTTGCCAGAATACAGGCTAAGTCCATTAATTTGACTAGGTGCTTGTATTTGCTCAGCCGGGGATGGGCACCTAGTAAGCATTCTTTTGGGTTCCAATCGTATCTGATTAGACCCGCGTTCGTGCAGGTGTTTTTCACCATGGACCAAAATGTTGCCGTCCTGGTGCAGGTCCAGAACATGTGAATCAAATCAGCCTTGTCGTTTCCGCACCAGGGGCACACCGAAGATGTTTGTTTTTTAAAGGTGGATACCCTTAACGGGGTCATGTATATTCTGTACAGGATGTTTAGTTGAATTTGTTTGAACCTGGTGTTTCTAGACACCTCTTTGGGGTATATTAGTATCCGCTCCCATTCGTTGTCGGATAGCGTGATTTCCAAGTCGGTTTCCCATTTTTGCCTCAGTCCTACACTTTTCGGGTTAGGTCTTTCGGACAGTTTAACGTAGAGGCGGGAAACAGGCTTCCAGCCATCAGCTAGGTCATATAGCTCCTGGAGAAGGGGATCTGGAGCGGGTTCTTCTGCCAGACCTCCCATTGCTTCTTGGCCATGCCCTTGAGGCGGTGGTACCACAGGAATTGGCCCCTTCCGATTCCTTCGGTCGCCTGGAGTGAATCAAGTTCCCTGAATGCGCCCTCCTCGAACATGTCTCCCCATGTATAGATTCCGGCTCTTTCCCAGTTTCTGGCTGTCGCGAGGTCTGTTTGGGTTTTACAGGCGTCCACCAGGATGGGGGTGTTGGGGGCGTAGGGGTGTTTCAGGTGTCTTATCGAGCAGGTTCTAGCCCATACCTGCCTGCCCAAGGTCACAATCATGGGAGCGGCTACTGGTTGTTTCATGGGATTCCAGAGAGTTTCTTTAGGGAATAGTTTGGAGGGTATTTGTCGGAGTAGCTCAGATTCGGAGGACGGGTCATCGGCGAGCCATCTCGCCACATGGCTGAGTTGCGCTGCTAGATAGTACCTTTGAAAGTCTGGAAGCTGTTTCCCTCCCTCTTTGTACGGCAGTGTGAGTGTGGATAAGGAGATCTTGTGTCTGGAAGGCCCCCATATGAATTCCTTGATTAGAGATTCCAGTTTTTTGAAGAAGGGAGGTCTGATGTTAATCCCAGCTCCATATGGGATGTCTGGGTCCCATTGGTTGCTGTCTCTTCATCAGTCACAGTGGAGTGCACATGGTCAGCTGGGCTCATCGTCGAGGTGAAGGTCAGGCCAGAGAGGCACTGCAAATGCTATGTAACTAAGCTAAACAACAAGAAGTGATTGCATAAGAATAATGTCAGACATAAAAATCATTGCATGAATGGGGGTACTTTCAGGTCAGCAACAGATATATTAGCATTCCGACCCCTGCTCTCAGGGGTCCATTAAACGTGGGGCTCCCTTCACAGGTATCTCCCTCTGTAGGATTGATCTACCTGATGCCTCATGATACAGATGGACATGTGTTATTTTTGGGGAGGATATATTGCTGCATGGGATTAAGGCAATGGTGGGTGTCCTGGAATGGTCACTGCAAGGGCCAGATGTGTATCTATATCAAAGAGCAGAGGGGCGAGGGACTAGTGGACCGTGGCTTGGCGGGGGTCGAAGGGGCATGGGCAGGTTAGTGGAGATGGATGGGCACATGGGCTGTGGCCTGCTCTGGTCTCACACAGTGCAATGAGCTCATCTGACACAAAGTGATACTAAACATTGCAACAATGAATGGCTGGACTTCGATGAGAACAGGGCTTGTGTGGGGCTGGAGGGAGGAGGAGGTGGCTTGGGCTGTCTGTGCGCGGCGCTGAGAAAGGGAGAGCAGTGGTTAGTGATTGGTGCAGCACAAAATGGAGTTGCTAGGCCGTGACACAGACTTAGTTATTTGTTTGTTGTCTAATATGAATAGGTGTGGATGGTCGTCATGGGGGTGGGGCGTTATTTTCCTTAGCTCACAAGTGGTCTCTCTGCTGTAGGAATGGTGAGGGGGAAGCAATAATGACCACCTCTCCCCAACAACGTCCGCCAGCGATAGGGCAACCGGGGGGGGGCCTCAGTACTTGGTACACTGGTGTCCGACCTGGACTCATTTTCAACCTCCTGGAAAGCTCATGTACACACTTCAATGGGATCACCGTCTCAGCCAACCTTCACCAGCACCAAAAGTAACTGCCCACCAACACTGACTTCAATCGAACTACATGTTGTCATTTAATTTAATTTGTCTTCGACACAAAAGTTATGTTATGTTATTTGGCATTTATATAGCGCCCTATATATCATTGGTATGTCTCTCAAAGCGCTTGTGGGCTGAACGCCCTTGGGGACCGTAGTCCATGTTAGTCGAGAGAGTAGGGTAGAGTACAGTGCTTGGGTGCACTCAATATGTGTGCAGCCAGTGCGATTTGCGTAATGGTGGCTGAATCCTAACACTAGGTGCGGTGGTAGTGAGAAATCAGTTGAATGTGTGCAATCAGGTGGTGGGTCTCCGAGACTGCATTTTGGCGGCATTAGGCCTGTGTATGACTTTTATGTGTGCACCTAGGCTGAAATTGATTGAGGGGTATAGCTGCGCTCTATTGTTTGTTGGTGTAAAGTTGAGAGTGAGCATATGATATGATATATGATATGATAGGTTATTTATAACGCGCTTAATACCCAGAGGTTTCTAAGCGCGAACCCAGGGATCGAACCTGTGTTGCTCCATGTCGTCTTGCTTCCAAGGCGAGCATGTTGCCGCTGAGCTATCATCCCGAGAATACCCAGAGGTTTCTAAGCCTAGAGGTAGGAAAGGTGAGTGTCTGGAGTAGATTATGTACTTTTAGGAGCCCACTGTTCCTGGTTACTTTCTGGATCTGGATGAGCTGGCAGTGATCGTCTTCATGTTTTGCGGTAGCGGTACACTGAGGCAGATTTTCAGGTTGGAATGGAGTAAGTTATGATTTGCACGCTCAAAGTGTCATTGTTCTTATGCTCGGCTCTATGTGTCAGGGAGCCTGGTTGTGGTTTATGGTGGGTTACAGGGTAGGCCTAGGCAGGATACTGGATATAGGTCGGGATATATCTCACAGTAACGTAGCCCTGCTGAGGCAGTGGTGCTAAAGGACAGGCTGGACAGAGGCATGCATTGTAGTGCCCAGTTGTTTTGGTGCCTTGCGAGGGTTCATATCTTAGGTGTGTAGTTAGGCAAGGTAGGGAGTGAGTGGGTATGATCAACTTGATGGCACAAGAGGCAGCTAGGCCTGTCTAGTAGTATCAGGTAGCAGAGAGTTGGCAGATGCATATCCTAGAGCCTGCAGAACACTAAGACTGCCAACCGTGGCCTCACAGCTCCTTAATCTGCCTTAATATCTTATTGGTCACTTTATGCAGTCCCTTCTCTCGGTATCCCTAGGAACACAAAATTGGTAGAGAAGTATGGGCTGTCACATTTCATACTTAGTCAAAGGGCTCAACATAATTTTGCATTAATGGTCAGCGGGCCAGGAGTGAATGTTCCTATTTTGGCTGTTGCAAGCCAAAACTATTGCATTGGAGGACAGGTAGGAGGGGGATGAAATATAAAGGAGGAACAGACTGTCAAAGTTCAATGCTGGGTACATTGACCTGCCGGTAGAGACTTGGGTGATGTGAAGTTGAGCGCGGAATCCCTCACCCTGTCAGGCCTCTGGGATGAAGAGGGGCATGCAGTGCTGGGGGAACCCTCCAAGTTAGGGAAGAGAAACCATGATGCAGATTTTGGGAGGATTGGGGGTGGTTGAGTGACCTGTTTCTGCAAAAAGTGTAGAGAAGGGGCTTGCGATCCAATGTCTTTACTTGGACTTCTCCCAAGGGGCGGTCCAGCAAGATGGTAGTGTGAGGAGCACGCTGCTAGAGATTCAGAGTCCAGTGCAAGCATGAGAGGCAGATCATTATAGATACGTGGGCAAGAAGCGCTGATTCCAGGACAGCAATTGTTCGGGGTGAGAAGTGCTGTAGCAGTAAGGAAGTGAGGAACGTTGAAGAAACAGAGACAGAGGCGTAGACAGAGTAGGGCCTGAGCGGGCAAGGCCCACCCAAAATCTGTAAATGCCCACTCAGCAGCGCTGGGTGGGCATTTGCAGATGCTAATGTCACAGCGGTGGGCCCAACTAGATTAGCTTCAGACCCCACTTGTCATACATTCCTATACGCATCTGAACAGAGAGGGGTTCTGGATGCTGCAGGGTCCGAAATAAAGAAATATGTGGTCATCGGCCTGGAATTTGGAAGTGCAGAGAGGGCCAGATAAAGAAAGGCAGAAGAAAAAGACAGAAAAGGAAAAGTGGGAAGGAACGCGTAGAGCGTTCAGTTGGGTACAAGGGGGCAGCAGCAAGGATAACATGAGGAGTGTGTGCTGCAGGTATGGCTGCAAGTTGATCGCAAGAAGCTCGGGTAGCAAATACTGGAAGGAAGGCAGCAAAGGAAATGCGAGGGGCATGATACCTGTCAGGCAGGTTCAGAGCTTCACTACGAAGGCCTACCGGATAAGTAGCGACGCTAGGAGCTGCCTGCGTTGAATTATTAAATAGAGATTTCAGGAGTAACTTCGAATTTTGCTTCGTCTAAAAATGCTTTACCTGCTTACTGCGCATGCGTAGTGTGTGCGCGCATGCGCGGTACTGGATTGACAGGAAAGCATTTTTCGACGGCATACTCAAATAATTTCGGCCACTTTACAATTAATTTTGGCCACGATACCGCTCCACGCTTCCCCCTTCCTCCCACCAGCGTCCCCTCTTGTGTGCCTTTCTTTTACCCGCTTTCACCTGCCTCACAACACTCGCATTACTAAACTACGCAGGTGCTGGCTGCACTAAAGGAGTCACTGCAGCGAGAAAATGACATTGTCCTCAGGGTCTATTCCAGGCAAGCATGTTGCCTCTCTGACCTTCGGCTTCGTGCTGCCAAGTGGCAAATAACTTTGTGGTTCAAAATACCTAAATTGCATGATTGTTATATATGGAGCAACTCTATAGCCCAGGATCACACACTTTGGTTAAATGGTGGAACTGGGATGTTTACACATTTAAACAACTGACCACATCTTCACAGGTTTAGTTGAAAAGGACTTCACATCAGTCTTTGATACTTCAAGGCACCATGGAAGTGACTTTAGAATAAGTTTCCATAAGTAAGCCAAGTGGCAAATAACTTTGTGGTTCAAAATACCTAAATTGCACGATTGTTATATATGGAGCAACGCTATAGTCAGGCTTTTTAAAATTAACAGCATGATACATTAACATACGCTCTGAAGTAAAACACTGACAGAGTACACTTAGAGAGCTGCAGATCTGCCCAGGATCACACACTTAGGTTAAATGGTGGAACTGGGATGTTTACAAATTTAAGCAACTGACCACATCTTCACAGGTTTAGTCGATATCGATATTCATTGAGGTTTACCTTTGCATTTCATATCCTTAAATAATACTTTATTTGTAGCGATGACTTTCATAATTAGCTTTACATTATATAAATCATCATAGAAATATGTTGTGGCAATAAGACCCGAGGCGCCGGGCCAATACCGCCCCAGGTAATGCCCCCGGGGCCGTAGTTAACGAAGCCCCGTGGGCATTACCGTGGCCGGTATTGGCCCGCAGCCAAGGGTCTTATTGTCATTAGTACCCCGGCCCGTTAGACCGGGGTACTAATGGCATTTTTTTCTGTTTAAAAATGCTGCCGCATCCGAGCCGGGATTGCCCCTCTTCGAGCCTTCTCATTGGCTGAGGGGCTGCCACGCCCCTCGCCGGGAACACAGAACACGGGAATACCGCGTGGTATGGCTCGGAAAAGAGCCAATCGACACGTTGGATTCCCGGTGCGCTGCGCGTGCCGGGTACTAACGAGCAATAAGAGTATGGCTTTAGTTTTATTCTCCCCATCCTGCATGCAAAGTCACAATAGCACCATGCAGGTTAATGTGAGCCACTTGGGTAAAGCCATAGTTATTATTTCACTCAGGCATTAAGTGCGTGGTAAAAAAAAAACACAAAGAAAGCATGCAACATTATGCACCCTTTCCTTCTCACTGCTGATCACTCCCTTCCATACCCATTTCTAAAGGGACAAAAGTCCCTGCTAATAGTCCCCCCCTCTGTCCCATCTGTGCCTAATGGCTCACATTGAAATGCTCTGTTAACACAGAGCAACGTGAGAGCCCCTCTGCTGCCCGAAACTCCTTGGACATTGTCAGAAACTGTAAGGTGTCCTTCATTGAGGTGCTTCAAGGAGAAGTGTCCCGCTGATAGAAATCCCGGTCAGGCTCTCAAAAGAGCCTGTGCAGGGGAACCTTGCCCCTCGGCCACCCTGCTCAGTATGCCACTGGTGACAACACACTATGCAACACCTGCCACAGGCCTGCTGGTCCTTGTTGGGCGTACAGAAGTATTCAATAGATCCCAAGTGCTGCTTGCATAACATCACAATTTCCATCCCCATTGCTACAAGTGGCAAAAATACCCTATGTCCACGGCTTCAGCACCCTCTTACACAGAGATTGACATACTGCCTCTGTTCCACTATTTCGAGTTTAAACATCATATGAGCACAGTTGGTTTCTTGTGACAGTTGTACATTTATTTTTAGGCAGGTGCACTTCTGGGGGAAAAAAAAACTGTCCAGAATGAACATGTATTTGTATTATTTTTAACTGCATTTATTTGGTACAATGGTTGCATGCAAAAGGGCCTAGTGTTGTAGCACCCTAGTTAGTTAATATTGGGATTTTTTGCGCACACCTTCCTGTCATGTCACTTTTTGTGATGTCACTTCCTCTAGCACTGGGCGCCACCTCTGGTGTCCAACCCAGGCTCTCACCCTCAAAGCAGTTGAGCTGCACTTTTGATTACCTGCACTGAGCCAGACGATGGCTGCACTTTTGATTACATGCACTTCTCCATCCCCCCCTTGCACTTCTCCCCTTCCCCTTCCCTGCACTTGCGCGATCTAAATGACACAAGGCCTAGTAAGATCGTTGTTTCGTCCTCCCTCTGTTTCCCCCTCCTTGTCTTGTCGGGCCTCGAAACACTTGTATATAGGTGCGTTATAAATGCCATATCATATCATACATTAAAATACAAGCCTACCTGCAACAACACAACATCCTCAGCCCTTACCAATCAGGCTTCAGACCTGTCCATGGCGCATAATCTGCCCTCCTTTACCTGAAAAACCAATTCAACGATATCCACGACACTGGCAACCTAGCCCTCCTCCTTCTTCTCGACCTATCGGCAGCGTTGGACCTGGTTAGCCACCAAACACTCTGCCACCACCTCACTTTAGCTGCCAACATTTCACCCAAGTCCACCAAATGGATTTCCTAATTTCTTGTAGGCAGACAGTGTCTATGCTGGAAGCACTGCTGCCCATCCAACTCAAGTTCCCTGCGGGGTCCCTCAAGGCTCATGCGTCTCCCCAACATTATACACCATTTATACAGAACCACTCTCCGACCATCTAGACGCTCTGGACATATCCTATACCAACTATGCCGATGATACCCAAATCCTCATTCCCCTCTCAGGGATTTATGACCAAGACTCCAGCTACATCAACAGAA
The DNA here is from genome assembly GCF_040938575.1 of Ambystoma mexicanum. NCBI lineage: Eukaryota > Metazoa > Chordata > Amphibia > Caudata > Ambystomatidae > Ambystoma > Ambystoma mexicanum. The sequence goes on along the minus strand of NC_090931.1, from coordinate 1,464,431,199 downwards.
TGTGTGACATTATCCAAGCATGGTTGGCCACCAGGGGTGGACTGGGGCATAACATTGTCTCAGGCACCAATGAAAAAGTGACCCACAGTTGCAAATGGCAATTCATTCCTTTTGTAACAGACTGGTTGAATTGTACACAAGAGGGAGTTTTAAGAATATGTATTCTGTAACAATGGTTAAAACTACTAGCCGCATAGAATATAGAATTTTTATACAATTATGACTTTCCTGAACGTTAGTCTGGAAAATCTGAATTCTACATCGAGACACGGAGGCTTGTCGTATGCTTGTTCAAAGCTTATTTACCACCAACGAGGCCACCCGATCCCGGCTTGAAATAAAACAGTTTGAAGGTTGATTCAATCCGCAGCCTTCATTATGTCTTGGAGGCGCGCTCCGTTAACAAAGGCTTTTGAGGCCATCGTCCCTCGCACTGAGTGGGCCCCAAAACTCTCTATGTCGATATCTGCTTGGAACATGATCCATTTGACCCACCGGGCCAAGGTGGCCACTTACACCACCTTGAAAGGCTTTTGCTATGTGATAAACAGGCCGCTCTTTCCAGAGGGCCTAAGCGGATTAGTCCTGGGCTCATATCTGTGAGACATCTAACTCGGCACAGTTTGTGCTGCCCCATGAAACTTGGGAATGACAATGAAGTGATAGCCATCTTGGTCTTCTTCCTCACATGAAGCATTACCCCCTCCGGGGTGAAGGCCTTGCTGTCCAGTTCTAGCACCTCTATGCCTGACACTCTCCTGCATGCAAATAAACACAGAAGCATTGCTAACTTGGCAGAGAGCTCATTCCTGGTCAGCTCGTGATTGTCTGGCCATCTCAGCAAGAATTTCAATACGATAACCATGTCCCACACATGTGTATTGTTCAGCCTGGGAGGTCAAATGGCCTGTACTCCCTTGAGCAGCCTCATGACCAGGGCATGCTCACCTATAAGGGCGCATGCTACATGCATGTGCCCCACTGAGATGGCGGACCGGAAGGTATCGACGTCCTGAATGCCTTCGCTTGCGCGCTAGGGCTGCCAAGCAATTAGCCGCATAAATCACATCTGCCGAAGCCGGATGGACATCCCTAGCCGAACACCAATCGCGCCATCTCGCCCAGGCTGCTCTATAGCACTTGGTCGTTCCAGGCACCCCTGAAATCACCCAGGCTACCAATTGAAGGGTCTCCACAAGCATCAATGAGTGGGGAAGCCCCTGCGGATACCGAAGAATCCCCGGCCAACTAGGTAACCACCCGGGGATCATCGCATGACAGATTCAGCAGATCGGGTAACAAGGCTTGACTCCTCCAAGCTGGCGTGATGAGCACCAGCCTCATGTGTTGACTCCTCGCTTGCACTAGGGTTCTTGCTATCATTGGGAATGGCGGGAAAGCATAAACTGACTTTGAGCCCCATTTCTGCAGGAACGCGTCCGTGGTGGCTGCCTCCGAGTCTGGCCTCCAACTGAAAAAGCGCCCCAGTTGTTGGTTGACCCTGGATGCGAACAGGTCCATCCCGCAGGGATCTGTCCAGCTCATCAGACGGAAGTGTTGGTGGTGGGCGCTTCTGCTAATTTGTCACTTTGGGTGTCTGCCTTTTGGCCTTTCTCTTTGGGGAGATTTCCAATTCCAGTCCCCGTCGTAAAAAATCAATCTGGGGGTGATGTTCTCAGCTACCCTGTCTATGACTAAGCAAGTGGCAGCAGTTTGTAAAGCTTGCCATTTCCAGTTTAGGATTCTATGGAAGGTGCTTCCATTGATTCTGTCTCTCCTCCATCCACCAGTGGTAGCTGTGCTTATACTCAGTCAAATCGACTACTGCAATTCACTGTATCTGGTCTAGCCGAGGGACTTGATTCAGCGTTTGCAACTTCTCCAAAATCTAGTAGCTCAGGTGGTGACAGGCTCCCTACATGGAGCTCATATTACCCCCACCCTATGTCGCCTGCATTGGTTTCCAGTGTCCAAGCGTATTGATTTCAAATCATTCTGTCTGGTTCACCGCGCTTTGCAGGGTCTTGGGGACGAATACCTGTAGGAAAAACGAATTCGCTATTTTCTGGGTCGCGATTTATGCTCACAGACAGCAGGCCTTTTGGTGGTCCCTACTTATAGGCGATGCAGGGTGAGGGCCAAGCTTTCTCGGTAGCAGCGGTACGGCTATGGAATTCCCTGCCACTTGTATTGAAACAGGTTCCGAGTCATCTTGCATGTAGACGGTCCCTGAAAACTTTCCTATTTGAGGTTAGAGTTGGGGTCCATATTGCAGCTGTCCTAGCGCAAAGGTGCCTTGTGGCGGTAGTGTGCTTGCTGGTAGTGCGCTTTAAACATTTTTATAACATAACATCAGGCTGCGAAAGACTTCCTTTTCTAGCTGGCAGTCACTGGAATCCCTCAGGTACCAGGAATTCCAATCCGCTACCTAGTTCACCAGTCTGGGCAAGTACTCTGCTGTCACGGTGATCTTCCTGGCTAGACAGAGGAGCCAGAATTCTTTCACTATCTCTGCCAACATCATGGACTTTGTTCTACCCAGCCGATTAATGTACCTTACTGCTGAGACAATGTCCATAATCAGCAAGGTGTAGCAGTGTACTCTGTCCTGCATCAGGCTCCGAATTGCAAAGAAGCCATTTTGCAGTTCCAGGCAATTGATATGCAGCCTGTTTTATGAGGGAGACCAGCGTCCCCCGTCAACATTGCCCCGCAGCGGGCTCCCCAGCTCTTACGTCTGGTGTGCGATTCTGTTAGACATAGCGTCTACAAACAGAAGAGAGCAGCAGTCTTTGACATGTCGTGAAGTTATTGGGTCTTTCTGACAATATACCCCTCAAGAGTACGAAAGGACAGATTGAGGTGAGTATTGCCTGAAAATGAGTACTCCCTGGTACACCGCTGGCTGCAAAGAAAAGAAGACTGGTTTACCAAGAATACACACCAGAGTATATCAAATACACTGACAGTAGTAATACTCACTAATGAAGCGTTAATGATGTCTGCCAAGGATATTGTCAAAGAATGAGAGGTGTACCCCTGGAAATATAATGAAAATAGTAAGCTAAGAATCAATATCCGGCAGAATAAAATATACTAGATTTCAGTACCAATCTTACCGTTGTTAAATGGTAAGATATCTCCTGGAGACAGTTCCGGTGTCCTTATTACATGCAGGGGAGGAGTCTGGGCGGCGGAGGTGGAAGTCTGAGAACAAGTCCAGCAACAGACTATTCCCCATGGAACGAGGACACCTGTTAGAGTCCTGAATCCACCTAACACCCGACGAAACGAGGACGCCTGTAACCAATCCTTAAATCCAAGCAAGTTTAAAAATAGTCTATGAAATGTTCCGTGATACAGAGTAACAGATCGGGGGTAAGACGAAAGCAATCCTAATGGGAAATCCGAAGTCATAGTCCAGATGCAAAATGACAAAACAGCAAGCAAAGAAGTCAGTTGAGCGTTCCGGGTCGAATGCAGAAAGAGGGTCGAAGAAACAGGAACAAGGTGAGTAACCACGAAGACGCCACGAGAAACGAGATTCAGAAGCAGCGCGCTGAATCCGAGGCAGAGTCTTAAAGCATCAGCTGAATTGACGCAAGACGTCTCGCCGTGCCCGAACCAATGGAAGTCTATCGATAGGCTGCCAACGTTTCCATGACAACCACTAGCATTCCCGTACCTTTATGTGACGGAACGTCACGCTGTGAACTCTAAGTTTTATGAGACTTCAACACATGATTGGAGGAAATGAGTGAGTACCTGTCTTGCAAAGGTGTGCTGTGCACACGAGAGTGAGAACGTGGTGTATTCCTGACAGATTCTATCACTAGGTCCCGCCGAGAACCAAAAATGGCCTTCCCATTTCAGGCCTCCATGTGCTGAATCCACCAATACAGCTCTGAACTTGTCTCCTGGCTCAGCGGGACCTTGTGCTTGTATGAGCGGCCCTGACGCAGATGCTGGATCTTCAGCCGCTGCAGTGCTCGGTAATGCAGAGTGCTGGGGAAGATTGCCTGGATGGAGGACGTGAGCCTCCCAACTACCTTGCCCAACTCCCTCAACAACACTTATCCTTTGGAGAGAATCCCCTTGATTTCCTTTCTGAAGTCTTTGACTTTCTGCAAGGGTAGACTCATCTGCACTGAGTCTACAATAAACCCCTGGAACTCTATGCTTTGGATGGCGGTCACTTGGGACTTCTCCCAGTTCACCACAAACCCCAGCTGCTCCAGCAATTGTGCTTCCTCGTCCACGTGTTTGCGCAGCAGCTCGGCGTCCTGTGCCATCATGCAGATATCGTCCAAGTAGACGATCAGCCACACTCCGAGTGCTTGTGCTTCCCCTTGTTGGTTTGCTTTTTCAATGGGTTGCCTTTCTCCCGCAGATTCCTCATCTGATAGGTATCCTCTCCAGCTCTTCTGAACAAAGTCTTCAACAGGGGGCGTAGTGGACCTCGACTCACCCGTCGATCCACCTTGCTTTGGTGCTTGATCGTCAGCTCCAAATGTGACGTTGTGCGTCATATATTTACTATGTCACTACGCCCCATACCCCAGTTCCTTTTTTCCACACGCTTGACATGCTGCTTTAGTAACATGGTTATCAAGTCTTCGTCTCTTTGACGCATTTTCACCCTAACATTTTTTCTTCATTCGACTGCAAGATGTCTGTGCCTCTGGTTTCGGGTTTCAAACATTGTTCTGACTGCCACTCGAAAATGTCAGTTACCGATCTGCATGAGTTATGCCTCTGGTGCCTCGTCACGGGCCATGACATGGAAGAGTGTGAGTCGTGCGCTAAGATGCATCCAAAATTGGTGCATGAGCGGGCTGCTAACCTAGCTTTGGGCCGACTGCCTTTAAAATCTCTGCCACGGTCGACCATTGGTTCCTCTGGGACCGATACAGAGTGGCCTACCCCCGAAAATGAGAGTGAGTAGCGTCGACATAAGACGAAGAAGAGGTTGCATTCTAGGAGTCACTCTTTCTTGCCGTCAAGCCACAAGACCAAGAGGCGCCACTGTCACCGTTGGCATTCCGAATCTTCTGCGGAACAAAGTAAGCCATCGTTTGGGCTGACCACTTGACAGGAGTGTGAAGATTTTAAGGTCCAAATGCTCTAAATGTTTCAAAAACATGCACTGCATGCGTGGGTATACCCCCCTGCCACAAGCAGCAGGCCAAGGAGGCAGCAGTAGCACTCGGTACAGCCGACCCCACATTAGCCCCAGCAGTGACACCATCAGCGCCAGGGAAGCCTTCGGGCTCGACGCCGAGGCCTTTCCGCGCTTCTCAGGTCTTGAACGTCCATAACCAGGCGTGGACAGGCCTATAGGGAACTCTGGAGATTTCCCAGTGGGCCTCTGCACCCTGGGCCTCTTTTCTGAGGTATTTCCAAATGTTCTCATAGGAAAAGCATTGGGCTTGCTGAAAATGTGTTATATGGGGCCACTTTGAGCTTTATTTCCAGGGCCTCTTTTGGTCCCCAGTAATTATCCCCAGTAATTATTTCCAGGGCCTCTTTTAGTTCCCAGTCCAGCCCTGTCCATAACGCCATCTCGCTGTCAATACCAGGCCGATGCGGACTGTCAATTTGTCTGCACCTAAGGACAAGCACTCAGCGCCAACGCCCAGCGAAAAATCATTTAGCCTGCTCTCCTGCCCTCACATGTTTCTGTACCATATTGTCCATTTTCAGCGTAGATGACGCGGACGATCAAGGGGGAACCGATACCGCGTACATGGAAACAGGGGGCGTTGAATATTTCGATGACCAAGCCAAACTTTTAGAGTTGGCACAGGTGCTTCACGATGCCAGTGGGCTGGACACATCACCTGGCTTAGTGTTTCAGCAAGGCCAACCATATACTCACACTCGAACCAAGTTTCGGACACTAGTAGATAGGGTGGTTGCATGTTGCCACAGTCCAGGGTTAGGAGCTGACTGATATACTGGTTGAGGGTCCAGTTACCGAAAGGGATATGCTTTTGAATCCGGCGATTGCTGGCCCAATAGCCTCCCTGTGGCAGCATCCCTGCTACGTCTCCCCCGGTCAGCTCCACTATGACTGGCCAGAAGGCTGTGGACTCCCTAGAAAAATGTAAGGAGTCAAAGTTTGCTGCAAAGTCACTGGGCCTAGCTCCTCAGCCGGCCAAACCTGCCTTCAGCTTCGCCTCTAGGGGCAGGGGCTACAGGCTGTATATCTGTTACGGTAGGAAGGTGCAGCTCCCATAGGCCAGACAAGGGCAGAAGCATTTCCCGTGCCTCAGAAGGGGCCAGTGGGCTTCCAGAGGTCATCAAGCAGCGGCTGGGGAGACTCTTTCCTCTAAGCCACTTTGATTTTCCCCTCCCACAACTTACCAGTTGGTGGATGGCTGGCAGAGCATTGGCCCCAATGGCAGGAGATTACCCCGGCACCTGGGCCCTGTAGCTCGTGCAGTGGGGCTATTGTCTACCCTTCTTAAGAAAACACCCGGACAGAGCCCCACCACCTCCAAGCCAACCGGGACAGGAACTCCAGGAAGAACTGAGAGCCCTGTTGTTGAAAGGTGCCGTGGAAGAGGTGCTGCCCGAGCAGGGAGGATTGGGTTGGTATTCCCGGTATTTCCTAGTGTCCAAGAAGGGAGGAGATCGCTGTCCCAATTTGGACATCAGGGCCTTGAACAAGTTCCAAAGATGGTGATGTTGAGAGAAATTCTCCATGCTCTCGAATTGCAGCATTGGCTTGTGTCCATAGAGCTACAAGACACTTATTTCCACGTGCCAATACATCGAAAGCACAGGAGGTTCATAAGGTTCCTCATAGGGGACAAGCACCATCAGTTCAAGGTGCTTCCCTTTAGGTTGACCTCTGCTCCAAGGGTCTTCACCAAGCTCCTGGCGGTAGTCGTGGCTCACCTCAGGAGATCTGGAGTGCACTTATCCCTGTACCTGGACGACTGCCTGAACCAGGGGAATTCTGTCTCACCTAGAGGACACCTGCTTACCACTGCACAGACTGGACCACTCCCTGTCCCATATGACATCAGTCCAGAGGTTCTAGTTCATCGGCGCAGTCGTAGACACTTAGGTTGGGAAGGCCTTTCGCCCCAGGAGAGAGCCAATAGCATTGTGCAGATTACAGACCAGTTCCGAAACCACGCCGCCTTACCAGCAGCATCCTTCCTCCGCCTCTTAGGCCTCATGTATCTTTCTAGTGCCAGAGGCAAGGCTGCTCATGAGGTCTCTTCAATGGCTCCTACGGGGCAAGTGGTCCCAGTACCTCAGAGCTCTCTCAGACTCCTTCAAGGTATTCAGGGCAGTGGCCGACGACCTTGGTTGGTGGGCCAACAGCAGCAACCTCATGGTGGGGGAGCCCTTCTGGCTTCCGTGGCCACAGGCCTGCATGGTCATGGATGCATCTCTGAAGGGTTTGGGCGCTCATTGCAAGGACTTGCAGGTGAGCGGCTTCTGGTCAGTGATGGAAGGCAGGTGGTATATCAGCAGACTGGAGTTGCCAGCCATCAGGTCACCCCTGAGGGCATGCACTCGGTCGCTGTAGGGGAGCATGTCCTGATTCTGACTGACAATACATGACCATGCACTACCTGAACAAGCAAGGTGGTGTGCACTCCCTCCCCCTGTGCAGCGAGACGATTCAGCTGTGGTTCTGGCTACTGGAGAACCGGATCTCAGTCTCAGCAGTTCATCTGACGGGGACAGAGAACAGTTTGGCGGATGCTCTGAGCAGGCATAGCACAGTTTCAGACGAGTGGGAAGTGTGCCAGGAAGTCCTGGAGGAGGTCTTCTCTCGCTGGGGTACCTCATCAGTGGACCTTTTTGCCACGGAATCCAACAGGAAGTGCAGACTGATTTGCTCAAGGTAATTCCCAGCGAATGGTGCACTAGGTGACATGTTTCTGGTGAATTGGACCTTCCCTCTACACTACGCCTTCCTTCCGATTCCTGTCATTCCTTGGGTTCTCAGAAGGCTCAAGAGGTTTGGAGTCACCATGTTCTTGATCGCCCCGGACTGAGCAAGCAGGACGTGGTACCCGGATCGTCTGGATCCAACCATCTATCCACCATCTCGGTGGCCAGATCTCCTAACCCAGTCAGAAGGTTGGGTTCTTCAACTGAACCCGGAGTCCCTCAATCTACATTCGTTGCTCTTGAGAGGATGAGATACGATGACTGCGACATCTGTGAGGAGGTACTTGAGGTGTTGCTGGCTGCACACAGGACAAGCTCTCTGTATGCGTGCAGGTGGAGAAGGTTTGAGACGTGATGCAGGCAACGCAAGACTGACCCCATCACTTGTCCCACCACTACAGTGATGGAGTTCCTTCTGTCACTGGCCTCAGCAGGCCTTCAGGTCACCACAGTCTTTGGTGGCCTTGTCTGTGCCCAATTCCTGAAGGGCCTTGTAAATATGTTTCCGCCAACTCCCGCTGTTGTCCAAGATTGAGACCTTAATCTGTTTCTAACTTTCTTGACGGCAGCTCCTTTTGAGCCATGCATTCCTGTTCCTTATGGCTGCTCTCTTTGAAGACAGCTTTCTTAGTTGCTACAACATTCGCCAAGCGGGTTAGTGAATTACAGGCTCTTTCCTGCAAGCTGCCCTTTTTGCGGTTCTTACAAGAAAAGGTCTCACTAAAAATAAGATCATGATTTCTGCCAAAGGTGGTATCTGAGTTTCACCTATCTCAGGCCATAGACCTACCAGTCTTTTATCCACCTCCACACCCTTCTAAACAAGAGGAACGTTTCCATTGCCTGGATCCTAAAAGGGCTCTTACCTTCTACGTCGCAATGACGTCTGAGTTCACAAAATCTGATCAACTTTTCATGGCCTATTCACTAGCCCATAAAGGTCTGGCAGTAACAAAACAAACTGTATCCTGATGGATCATTTTGTGCATTGTGGAGTGCTATCAGTAAGCAGGCAGGGAGCTACCTTCTGGCATGGTCTCGGCATCGACTGCCTTACAAAGGGGAGTCCTGGTTAGGGATAATTGGTGTGTGGCAACATGTCAGGAATAAGGGTAGGAGTGGAGGGAAATGACCTAGGAGGCGGCTGCGATTGAATAAATAGGAATTGGTGAACAAAACTACACTTCCCAGCAGCACGTGGGAGGACTGAGTAGTCATCCGCTGTGCGCACGTGTGGCCAGCTGACGGTGATTAGTAACTGTTTATTAAGGGCCAACGGTGCACGGCAAGTGTGACTTTTTTTGTGTGTGCGGGTGTGCTTCATGTCGGCTGACCGAAGGAGATTCACGGAACCATAGTAAGGAGCGGCGGCGTCAGAAAACTACGGAGAGTTGCAGCAGGAGAGAAATGGTGTAAAAGGCTGCTGCTGTTACGAGCCTCACGATACGGCGTCTGGGAGGGCTTCCAAGCCTCCCGGACATAAGATAAGTAAAGGATGTTGGTGTGACCGCCCGAGCGGGTATCTGTAATGCTCACCTGACTCCCACGGGGGCGCTGGCCTGGTTCGCGCTGCTGTGACCTCATCTAAGGTGATGCGCAGGGTTCGGAAGACGGACTGCACCGGGCCCCAGATCTGGCTTGTCTGACTCTCAGAAGTATCCTTCTGTAGGTGAGAATAGGGGGTTAACTGTCTGCGGGGTAATGCAATCGGCCTCCCACTTACCCCTCTCACCCTCCTCAAAACCCTTCTGTGCTTCCCCGTAGCGTCTCACCTTAGGGTCTGGAAGGACGAGCTCTCCATCCTGCTTCTGATGCAGGGGCGCGTTGGTATCCAGTTACGTCACTGGATTTTCGGATGGGTGTGAACCAAACTTGCTTGGCTTCCAGGTAAGTTTTTCTATAAGTGGTTCCCCTTGTGTCCATGCATTAATGTTCTAATGCTTCCCCTTGGTTCCCCTTGTGTCCATGCATTAATGTTCTAATGCTAGTGTCCTTTTCCCCATACGGGCCGGGGTACGGAATGCCGGGGAACAGGCACCGACCCGAGGTGAGCGGTGAAATCCTTGTGGAAATCAGGTAAGTCTTTAATGAGTGTTTTGGTAATGTCTTTTCATTCACTCATTAACGCTGATGTCTTTTTCTCCTTAGGGGCCGGGGTCCGAAAATGCCTGGATGCGGCGCGGACCCGAAATGAAAAGGGAATGACCCAACAGGTAAGTCTTGACATGGAGTTTTAGCTTCCCTTTTCCCTTCTTTCTCTCACTTTCTTCTTGTCTTTTTCTCCCTAGGCGCGGGGGCGCGACTGCGAATCCGGATGGTCGCTGCTGAACATGGAGGCGCCCTGTAAAGGTGAGTAGAATGCGGCGCTGCAGCGATCGATGCAATGTGCTTTTAAAAATAAATGTCTTCCTTTTCAGGATTGTCGGCGAAATGTCTCTGGGATGCAGATTTAGCAGGTGAGGCCTTTTCCTTCTTCTGTTCTCTTGTTATCTTCCTTTGCAGGTGATTCAGGATGCTGGCAGGTGTGGCAGAAGTCAAGATGCAGGAGCAGACACGGTGAGCGTCCAGCTGCTAGATGCAGAACAACGCGAAGCACGTGTGGCTGATCGGGTGTGGTTTAAATAGCCTTGGAAGAAGTTCCTAGAATGTGTCCTTCCTCCAATCAGGTATGTATCCTTCCCCGACCACGCCCGGGTGGTAAATGAGTCCCACAGGTAAAGTAGTTCCTTTCAGGCCTCAAGGAGGCCGGGGTTCTGCAGCATGGTCTGCATCAGGTAAGTGCACCCAAACACTTTCATAATGAGCCTGGCGCCTATGGCGCCAGGACTGACATCTTCTATGAGCCTGGCGCCATAGGTGCCAGGAAGCTGTCCAAAGGGCCCCTATAAGGGGTTGCTGGGACCTTCCCCGGGGACTTGATGTCCCCTTTCGGGGACGCAGGGCCTGAGCCGGTTCCCCGGGAGCGGGCATCGTGACAGCACTCCCCCCCAAGGCCCCTCCCAAGGTTGTTCCCTCCGGGGGTTTTGGTTTGTTTGGGAAGAGTCGGTGGAATTTCCTGACTAATCGAGGTGCATGCATATGGTCACTGGGTTCCCACGACCTCTCCTGAGGTCTGTACCCCTTCCAATCAATTAGGTAAAAAAGCTTTGACCTAAACATTTTTGAATCTAAAATGTTCTTCACTTCGAATTCGGGTTCTCCATCTATTTGAATAGGTTCTGGAGGTTTGAGTAGTCGGGTTCCGGGTACCACTGGTTTCAGAAGTGACACATGAAAAACAGGGTAAATTCGCATATTAGCTGGTAAATCAAGTTTAACCGCTACTGGGTTAATTATTGCCGTAATAGAATAAGGTCCCAGATATTTTGGGTTAAAAGTTCGAGGCCCTTTGAGCGGTAAATGTCTGGTAGCTAACCACACTTGATCCCCAATCTGATACGGAGGTGCTTCACTCCGATGTAGGTCAGCATTCTCCTTGTATTTTCTCTTGGCTTGTTGGAAATGTGTGGTTGCCTCTTTGAAGGCTCGGGTAATGGTAGAATGCAGATGTTCTACTGCGGGCACTCCGAGGTTCTGAGGTGAGTCGAGGTTTGAGGTTCGAGGGTGATGTCCAAACAAGGTATAAAAAGGACTATGGCCAGTTCCAGAGTGTACCGAATTATTATATGCGTATTCGGATATCCAAAGAATGTCTTTCCAGTTGCTTTCAGATTGCTGTAACATACACCGTAAGTACTGCTCAAGGGTCTGATTTGTCCTCTCGGTCTGACCATCGCTCTGAGGGTGGTGACTGGTCAATAATCTTACGTCGATTTGTGCCATTTGACAACATTTGCACCAGAAGTGGGAAATGAATTTGCTTCCCCGGTCAGAGATTAGTATAGATGGGAATCCATGTAGCCGAACAATATTTTCGAGGAATTCTTTGGCTAGGACAGAAGCTGAAGGTAGACCTTTCAAAGGAATGAAGTGGGCCATTTTGGAAAACAAATCCACAATTACCAGAATGGTATTGTATCCCGAACAAGGAGGCAAGTCCGTAATAAAATCCATTGATAGGGTGTGCCAGGGTGCTGGCGGTATGTCTAGAGGTTGAAGGAGACCGGCTGATCTTTTCTTTTGACCTTTATTTTGGGCGCAAACACCACAGGGCATCACAAAAGATTTAACATCTTTTCACCAAGAGGGCCACCAGAATTGTCGTTTCACCTTTTCCATTGTCTTGGCAATACCGGTGTCCCTCTATTAATGTATCATGATAACCTGAAATAACTAGTTTGTGTAAATCCTTGTGCGGCAGGAATAAGCGTCCTTGGTAATAAGGTAAACCATTATCTATGGTAAAGTCTGATCCCTTTTGTATCCAATCCTGTAGGACTGTAGGGTCCAGGAGTTGTTTCACTCTGACTTGAATGTCTTCAAGCGTCTGTAACAAAGTCATGCCTAGAATTCTCTGTTCGGGAATTATTGGTACTGGTTCTGAGTTTGTATCATATTCTCCCATTCCAATTCGGGATAAGGCGCCTGCTTTGCCGTTCTTGCAGCCAGGTCGATAGGTAATCACGAAATCAAATTCAGCGAAAAACAAAGCCCATCGGAGCTGCCGTGATGACTGAGCCTTGGCGGTTTTCAAATACTGTAAATTCCGGTGATCAGTGATCACCGTGATGGTATGTCGAGCGCCAAGCAGGTAATGCCGCCAGGCTTTAAAAGCGGACTTTATGGCTAACAGTTCTTTGTCAGTGATTGCGTAATTAATCTCTGGTGCCGAGAATTTTCTGGACCAAAATGCTACGGGATGCAGTTGGTTGGTTTCAGGATCTCTTTGAGACAGAACTGCTCCCATGGCTAGGCTGGATGCGTCAGTTTCGACGACATACGGGAGATCTGGACGTGGGTGTTTCAATATAGGTGCGGAAGTAAACTTAGCTTTTAAATCCTAGAAGGCCTGCTCGGCTTCTTCAGACCATTCAAAACGTTTATTTTTCCTCAAGAGTGCAGTAATGGGTTGTACTATGCGTGAAAATTCCGGGATAAACCTGCGATAGAAATTGGCAAAGCCGAGCATGCTTTGAACCCCTTTTACAGAGCTAGGTGATGGCCATTTGAGGATGGCATCCACTTTTCTTGAGTCCATTCGGACTCCTTTGGGTGTCAGGATGAAACCGAGAAACTCAACTTCTGTGGTATGGAAAACACATTTCTCCAGTTTAGCAAATAGTTTGTGTTGGCGCAGTTTTTCCAGAACTGCCCTAACATGTTTTCTGTGATCAGATTCCGAAGAGGAGTACACTAGAATGTCATCGATATAGACGACAACACAAACATCGATGAGTTCCCGAAGAACATCATTCATGAAGAATTGGAAGGCAGCAGGCGCATTGCACAACCCGAAAGGCATTACCTGGTATTCGAATAATCCATATTTTGTACGGAAGGCTGTTTTCCATTCGTCGCCTTCTTTTTCTCGCACCAGATGATATGCCCCCCGGAGATCTAACTTGGTGTATATGCAAGCGTCCTTCACATGGTCAAGGAGTTCAGGAATCAGAGGCAGAGGATAACGGTTTTTAACCGTTATCTGGTTCAATGCGCGGTAATCGATACAAGTTCTAAGGTCGCCTTCTTTTTTAGGCACGAAGAACAAAGCCGAGGATGCCGGGGACTTTGACGGGCGAATAAAACCATTGGCGAGGTATTGATCCAAATATTGTCTCAAATGCAGGTTCTCAGATTCGATAAGGGCATAAATCCTGCTACAAGGGGGTTGTGCACCGGGCACCAGATCGATTTGGCAATCGTACGATCGGTGAGGAGGTAATGTGTTGGCCTGTTCCTTTTGGAAGACGTCCTGAAAGTCCTGGTATTCCGGAGGTAATTGCATGGAGGCAGAGGTTACATATGCTAGATTAATCTTCAGGTTTTCTGGGTAGCAGGTTTGTGCACAATCCGGGAAGGTTATTCTCTTAGCTCGCCAATCAATTCGAGGACTATGTGTCTCTAACCAAGGAATTCCAAGAATAACCTGAAACTGTGGAGCCTTGATTACATCAAACACAACTGCCTCCCGATGGCCGTCAGGACCAATAAGAGTCACCTCAGTAGTGGAATGTCTTACCGGTCCAGAGGCAATTTCAGTTCCATCGACTGTGGTGATGACATCTTTGCTGGTTTTAGGACAGAGAGGGAGGTTAATCCTAGAGACCAATTTACGATCCACATAGTTTCCAATAGCCCCACTATCGATGTATGCCTTTATTGCATGCAACCGCTTAGGCTTTTATGGATCTACGAGAACCATTGGCACAATGAAATGCGAGGTCTGAGAGTTAGTTTTCAAGCTCGGCAAGCGGACCCCTACGCTTGTCGGGCTGAGTCGTTTCCCGAAACAGAGTCTTCATGGTTTTTATCAGCGGCTCCTACCGCTTTTCGGGGCGGTTTTGCCGGGCAATCTCCTAGAAAGTGTCCAGAGTTCACACAATAAAGACATAATTTTAACTGCCGCCTCCTTTCACGTTCCTTTTGAGTTAAGGGTTCTTTAACCCCTCCAATTTGCATAGGCTCAGAGACATCAACTCCCTTGGGGTTAGCGTGGGTCTTGACCAACACCCGGGTCTCAAACCTGGACCGATCTGTTTTTCTGTTTTGAAGTCTGTGATCCAATTGGACCACTAAGTCTATATATTCTGTGCATTCTTGGGGCGGATTTACAACTTGGGCCAAGACATCTTTAAGTTCTCCGCGTAGACCTCGATAAAATAACGTGACTCTTTTATCCTCTGGCCATCCCGTTTCCACAATTAGTCTATTAAAGGTTGCAATATAGGATAGGAGGTCCTGATTGCCCTGTCGCAGGGATAGAAGTTCGTCATCCAGAGCCTGCCCCTGAGAGTGTCGAGCAAATAACCTTTCCATGCTTGCTTGAAATCCTTGAAAATCACGGAGAATCGGGTCATCTTGAGTAACCAGTGGAACTGACTAATCGGCAGCCTAGCCGCTGAGATATGACAATACAAAGGCTACTTTGGTCTGATCATTAGGGAAGGCCCCAGGTCTGCATAGGAAGTGCACAGGACACTGATTCATGAATACGGCGAATCGTTTGGGGTCCCCAGCAAAGCGTTCAGGTGGGGCCAGCGGCATGTTTCCAGGTAGATTAATCTGCACAGGGTTACTGGGAACCACAGGAGCGGGGTTCCCTCCGGAACAGGGTAGAGGAGTTTGTCCAGCTTGACCTTGCAAAAGCTGTCTGGCCAGGTCATCAGTTCTTTCCTTTGATATTATTAATTCCCTCTTGAGGGCATTAGTCTCTTGACGAGCGGCATGTACTTCGGCCCGTAATTCCCCCAGTAATTGGGCCAACTGATCAGTCTCAGAAGTTTCCATAGCGCCTGGGTGCGAATTTGTAGGAAGGCTTCGCGTTCTGTAACGCTCACCTGACTCCCACGGGGGCACTGGCCTGGTTCGCGCTGCTGTGACCTCGTCTAAGGTGATGCGCAGGGTTCGGAAGACGGACTGCACCGGGCCCCAGATCTGGCTTGTCTGACTCGCAGAAGTATCCTTCTGTAGGTGAGAATAGGGGGTTAACTGTCTGCGGGGTAATGCAATCGGCCTCCCACTTACCCCTCTCACCCTCCTCAAAACCCTTCTGTGCTTCCCCGTAGCGTCTCACCTTAGGGTCTGGAAGGACGAGCTCTCCATCCTGCTTCTGATGCAGGGGCGCGTTGGTATCCAGTTACGTCACTGGATTTTCAGATGGGTGAGAACCAAACTTGCTTGGCTTCCAGGTAAGTTTTTCTATAAGTGGTTCCCCTTGTGTCCATGCATTAATTTTCTAATGCTAGTGTCTTTTTCCCCATAGGGGCCGGGGTACGGAATGCCGGGGAACAGGCACCGACCCGAGGTGAGCGGTGAAATCCTTGTGGAAATCAGGTAAGTCTTTAATGAGTGTTTTGGTAATGTCTTTTCATTCACTCATTAACGCTGATGTCTTTTTCCCCTTAGGGGCCGGGGTCCGAAAATGCCTGGATGCGGCGCGGACCCGAAATGAAAAGGGAATGACCCAACAGGTAAGTCTTGACATGGAGTTTTAGCTTCCCTTTTCCCTTCTTTCTCTCACCTTTGTTCTTGTCTTTTTCTCCCTAGGCGCGGGGGCGCGACTGCGAATCCGGATGGTCGCTGCTGAACATGGAGGCGCCCTGTAAAGGTGAGTAGAATGCGGCGCTGCAGCGATCGATGCGATGTGCTTTTAAAAATAAATGTCTTCCTTTTCAGGATTGTCGGCGAAATGTCTCTGGGATGCAGATTTAGCAGGTGAGGCCTTTTCCTTCTTCTGTTCTCTTGTTCCCTTCCTTTGCAGGTGATTCAGGATGCTGGCAGGTGTGGCAGAAGTCAAGATGCAGGAGCAGACACGGTGAGCGTCCAGCTGCTAGATGCAGAACAACGCGAAGCACGTGTGGCTGATCGGGTGTGGTTTAAATAGCCTTGGAAGAAGTTCCTAGAATGTGTCCTTCCTCCAATCAGGTATGTATCCTTCCCCGACCACGCCCGGGTGGTAAATGAGTCCCACAGGTAAAGTAGTTCCTTTCAGGCCTCAAGGAGGCCGGGGTTCTGCAGCATGGTCTGCATCAGGTAAGTGCACCCAAACACTTTCATAATGAGCCTGGCGCCTATGGCGCCAGGACTGACGTCTTCTATGAGCCTGGCGCCATAGGTGCCAGGACGCTGTCCAAAGGGCCCCTATAAGGGGTTGCTGGGACCTTCCCCGGGGACTTGATGTCCGCTTTCGGGGACGCAGGGCCTGAGCCGGTTCCCCGGGAGCGGGCATCGTGACAGCACTCCCCCCCAAGGCCCCTCCCAAGGTTGTTCCCTCCGGGGGTTTTGGTTTGTTTGGGAAGAGTCGGTGGAATTTCCTGACTAATCGAGGTGCATGCATATGGTCACTGGGTTCCCACGACCTCTCCTGAGGTCTGTACCCCTTCCAATCAATTAGGTAGAAAAGCTTTGACCTAAACATTTTTGAATCTAAAATGTTCTTCACTTCGAATTCAGGTTCTCCATCTATTTGAATAGGTTCTGGAGGTTTGAGTAGTCGGGTTCCGGGTACCACTGGTTTCAGAAGTGACACATGAAAAACAGGGTGAATTCGCATATTAGCTGGTAAATCAAGTTTAACCGCTACTGGGTTAATTATTGCCGTAATAGAATAAGGTCCCAGATATTTTGGGTTAAAAGTTCGAGGCCCTTTGAGGGGTAAATGTCTGGTAGCTAACCACACTTGATCCCCAATCTGATACGGAGGTGCTTCACTCCGATGTAGGTCAGCATTCTCCTTGTATTTTCTCTTGGCTTGTTGGAAATGCGTGGTTGCCTCTTTGAAGGCTCGGGTAATGGTAGAATGCAGATGTTCTACTGCGGGCACTCCGAGGTTCTGAGGTGAGTCGAGGTTTGAGGTTCGAGGGTGATGCCCAAACAAGGTATAAAAAGGACTATGGCCAGTTCCAGAGTGTACCGAATTATTATATGCGTATTCGGATATCCGAAGAATGTCTTTCCAGTTGCTTTCAGATTGCTGTAACATACACCGTAAGTACTGCTCAAGGGTCTGATTTGTCCTCTCGGTCTGACCATCGGTCTGAGGGTGGTGACTGGTCGATAATCTTACATCGATTTGTGCCATTTGACAACATTTGCACCAGAAGTGGGAAATGAATTGGCTTCCCCGGTCAGAGATTAGTATAGATGGGAATCCATGTAGCTGAACAATATTTTCGAGGAATTCTTTGGCTAGGACAGAAGCTGAAGGTAGACCTTTCAAAGGAATGAAGTGGGCCATTTTGGAAAACAAATCCACAATTACCAGAATGGTATTGTATCCCGAACAAGGAGGCAAGTCCGTAATAAAATCCATTGATAGGGTGTGCCAGGGTGCTGGCGGTATGTCTAGAGGTTGAAGGAGACCGGCTGATCTTTTCTTTTGACCTTTATTTTGGGCGCAAACACCACAGGACATCACAAAAGATTTAACATCTTTTCGCCAAGAGGGCCACCAGAATTGTCGTTTCACCTTTTCCATTGTCTTGGCAATACCGGGGTGTCCCTCTATTAATGTATCATGATAACCTGAAATAACTAGTTTGTGTAAATCCTTGTGCGGCAGGAATAAGCGTCCTTGGTAATAAGGTAAACCATTATCTATGGTAAAGTCTGATCCCTTTTGTATCCAATCCTGTAGGACTGTAGGGTCCAGGAGTTGTTTCACTCTGACTTGAATGTCTTCAAGCGTCTGTAACAAAGTCATGCCTAGAATTCTCTGTTCGGGAATTATTGGTACTGTTTCTGAGTTTGTATCATATTCTCCCATTCCAATTCGGGATAAGGCGTCTGCTTTGCTGTTCTTGCAGCCACGTCGATAGGTAATCACGAAATCAAATTCAGCGAAAAATAAAGCCCATCGGAGCTGCCGTGATGACTGAGCCTTGGCGGTTTTCAAATACTGTAAATTCCGGTGATCAGTGATCACCGTGATGGTATGTCGAGCGCCAAGCAGGTAATGCCGCCAGGCTTTAAAAGCGGACTTTATGGCTAACAGTTCTTTGTCAGTGATTGCGTAATTAATCTCTGGTGCCGAGAATTTTCTGGACCAAAATGCTACGGGATGCAGTTGGTTGGTTTCAGGATCTCTTTGAGACAGAACTGCTCCCATGGCTAGGCTGGATGCGTCAGTTTCGACGACATACGGGAGATCTGGACGTGGGTGTTTCAATATAGGTGCGGAAGTAAACTTAGCTTTTAAATCCTAGAAGGCCTGCTCGGCTTCTTCAGACCATTCAAAACGTTTATTTTTCCTCAAGAGTGCAGTAATGGGTTGTACTATGCGTGAAAATTCCGGGATAAACCTGCGATAGAAATTGGCAAAGCCGAGCATGCTTTGAACCCCTTTTACAGAGCTAGGTGATGGCCATTTGAGGATGGCATCCACTTTTCTTGAGTCCATTCGGACTCCTTTCGGTGTCAGGATGAAACCGAGAAACTCAACTTCGAAGGGATTGTGTCCTCCGACGTATTCCTTATCTTAGATAGAAATCCTTCAGCTCTGCTGGCCTCGGAAAATTTTTTTTTTTTTTTTGCCAGAGGGCGCTGCGCGTCGATGATCGCCGAGTCGATGACCCTCGACGGCCTCCGTGCCGACGTCGACGTCATCCTGCCTATAAAGGCCGCGCGCAGCGTCCGTTGCTCAGTTCCGTTTTTCCGCGCTTCGTTGTGCCTCGGAACACCGTTGCTCAGTTCTCGTCAAGATAACGTATATAATAACTACTATTTACCTCGATATCGATGGCATCCTCCTCCGACCCGACGACCCCTCGGTCCGGTTTCAAAAAGTGCCGAGACTGCGGGAAGAAAATGTCGTTGACGGACCCTCACAGGGTCTGTTTGTGGTGTCTGGGAATCACGCACCAGAGTTCGGAGTGTGAGGAATGCCTTTCCATGACGGCGAAAGCCTTGAAGGAGCGTAGGGGGAAGCTCGAGAGAGGTAGGTCAACTTTAACTTCCTCGAAAGCTTCTTCGGTAGAGTCGAGACGTTCGTCTCCTCACCATAAAAAACACTCTCGATCTAGATCACGAAGTGGCTCCCACCACTCGTCGACATCGAGACACTCGAAGAAGAGACGTAGGAGATCCCCTTCGTCATCTTCGTCGAGTTCTCCTGAGAGAGTTCATTGCCCCACAAAACGCAGCTCGCAAGCTGAGTGGGAGGAATTCAGGAAAAAGATGCTAAGCGTCTTCGAGAAAGCGGCCTCGTCCCCCTCGAAGACAGCTGAGGGTGATACCCCGGGTAAAAAACCCAAAAAATCTAAACGCCGCGAGTCGCAGTACCCGGCGGAAAAGTCAACCCGAAAGCGCCTCGAGCCATCGGGAGATAAAGCATCATCGACGCCATCGTCGAAAACTCCTTCGAAACAGAGGTCGGCGCCATCGACGCCGTTGTCGAAGGATTCATCGGCGCATCAGTCGATCGAGTCGACGCCGACGTCGACGCCGATATCGACGCCGGTGAAGGAAAGAACCACGGCTACTCCACAGCCAACGGTTAGACAAAAGACCTCCGACTCGACGCCGAGAACGTCGACGTCGTTCTCGAGCAGGACTCCGATCCTTTCGAGTTCTTCGAGGCCTAGTACACATTTCTCGACGCTTTTCACGGCGCCTTCGAGTACTTTCACGTCGGTGTCGACGACATCGACGTTTTCAAGGCCTGTGATGATGGCTCCTTCTGCATTGGAAATGGGGTTTATACCATTCCAAAAACCAATGTATCCCCCTTTAACCTCGATTTTTGAGGAAAGGGAGGATTCAGACCAAGATATTGATTTACAGAGGACCACATCACCAGAGCCAGAGACTTTCGCCTCTGAGGAAGGAAGATTAAAAAATCTTCAGGATGCACTTCAGGAAGCTAGTGGCTTGGACACTTCTCCTGAAGCAGAATTTATCAAACCAGACCCAGGAGAACATGCGGAGACTCCATATAGAGCTCTGATGTCTAGAATCATAGAATTTATGGGTTGGTCTGCACCTTCTCCTGCCTTTCAGCAGGATGACCTCACTGACATACTGGACAAGGGCCCACAGGAGGATCCTGTGGTTCCATTTCACTCTGCTCTACAGAGAAGGATTTTGACAAACTGGGAAACGCCAGAAATTATCCCGGCAGTAAATAAAAAACTGTCAACAAAATACAGGGTGGCTAGTTCTGACCCTGAATATTTGTCAAAACACCCTACTCCTGAGAGCTTGGTTGTACAGGCTGCAACCTCATCAGGCAGCACATCTGCATACCCCACTGCTCCGCAGGATAGGGATGACAAAAAGTATGATGCCATGGCTAAGAAGGTTTTTTCTGCCTGTAGCATGGCGTTAAAGTCTATTAACGCGACCTGTACGCTCGCTAGGTTCAGCCACACCCTTTGGGAGTGCGCTTCATCAGCGGCTGACTGCCTCCAAGAAGGAGAGGAAAGGGACGCATTTTTAAACATCATCAGGGATGGTAAAGATGCGATGTGCGAGACCCTACAAACTGGCCTAGATTCTGCTGACAGTATCAGCAGGGCCATGGCGGCAAGTACCACAATCCGCAGGCATGCGTGGTTGAGGAAGTCTGGTTTTGCCTCTGACGTGCAGACCAGGCTTTTGAATATGCCCTTTGACGGTTCTACCCTCTTTGGAAAGAAGGCGGATGACAGTTTGGAGAAACTGCAAACGTCCAAGGCAGCAGCCAAGTCATTGGGAGCTGCTATCCGTCAGAATACCTTTCGTCCTTCGGGATCATCGTGGAGAGGACGGTCCTTTCGTTACTATTCCTCATATGGAAGGGGCAGGGGACGACCGGCTCAAAGAGGCCAAGGAAGATTTACCCGTGGTGGACGGGGTAGGGGAAAGAAAGCCGCACCCGCAGGAGCAGGAGCCACTTTACCTTCGGCAACTGCATCAGCCGCTTCAAAACCACTCTGAGGTCTCCCCTCACAGAACACCAGTAGGGGGCAGGTTAACTCACCATCTGACGGAATGGCAGGCTATTACGTCAGATGCTTGGGCTCTGGAGACAGTGGCCCAAGGTTACTGCCTGCCCTTCCTACATATCCCTCAGAGTCATCCACCGGGGAACAACCCTTTGAAGCTTCCAGATCCGCTCCTCTTGCAGGAGGTTTTAGACCTGCTAGAGAAAGGTGCCATAGAACTGGTACCTGTAGCGGAAAGGAACAAGGGTTGGTACTCCCCCTACTTCATAATACCGAAGAAGGACGGAGGACTGAGACCCATCTTAGACTTACGGGAATTGAACAAATTCCTCCGAAAGGACAAGTTCAAGATGGTGACTCTCTCTCAGATCCTTCAGGCCCTCCAGCTTCAGGACTGGTTGGTATCTCTAGACCTCCAGGACGCTTATTTCCATGTGCCGATCCATCCCAGGCACAGGAGATACCTGAGGTTCGCAATTGGCAGCTCTCATTATCAATTTCGAGTTCTGCCATTTGGGCTAACCTCCGCCCCGAGGGTCTTTACCAAGCTAATGTCGGTTGTGGCTGCAAGTCTAAGGAGGGAAGGGATTCATGTCTACCCTTACCTAGACGATTGGTTGATCAGAGCTGTATCTTCGGAACAGGCTCAGAGACAACTAGATTATGTTTGCCACTTCCTTCACAAGCTGGGCTTCTCCCTCAATTTAAAGAAGTCACAGATGATACCATCACAGAGACTCCAATTCATTGGAGCAGTCCTGGACACTTCCCTGGGAAAAGCCTTGCCACCAGAGGTGAGGGCTCGAGATATTCTGCAGATGGTCATCAGATTTCAGAATGCCCAATATCTCCCAGCCTACGACTTTCTGAGGTTGCTAGGCCTCATGGCATCCTGCATATTCCTCGTGCCGGAGGCTCGCCTGAGAATGAGATCCCTCCAGTGGGCACTGAGAACTCAGTGGTCACAGTTCTCAGGAAGGATGACAGATCTCCTTCGGATCCCGGTCAAAGTAGCCCGAGACCTTCAGTGGTGGGCCTGTCGGGAGAACATCCTGAAAGGAGAAATGTTTTGGCAACCATGGCCGGAGATAACAGTAGTCACGGATGCCTCACTCACGGGGTGGGGAGCTCACGCCAACGACTTGACCATCAGCGGTCGTTGGTCTCCATCGGAGTCCAGACTACATATCAACCTGTTGGAGCTGAGAGCCATCAGACTAGCGCTGAAGGCTTTTCTGCCGTCTGTACGGGGAAGAAACGTCCTAATAATGACGGACAATACAGTGGCCATGCACTACCTCAACAAAAGAGGAGGCGTAGGCTCACTACCACTGTGCAGAGAGGCGATGCAGCTCTGGTTTTGGGCAATTCAGGAAGGAATCTCTCTATCGGCAATTCACCTAGCCGGAGAGAAGAACTTGACAGCGGACGCTCTGAGCAGGCAGAGCACAGTCTCTCACGAGTGGGAGATAGCTCAGGAAGTCCTTCAAGAGATCTTCGCCCTTTGGGGAACCCCTCAAGTGGATCTGTTCGCCACCAGTATCAACAGGAAGTGCGACAGATTTTGCTCAAGGGAATTTCCCCCGAGAGGAGCTCTAGGAGATGCGTTCGTAGTGGACTGGGAGTTCCCACTTCTGTACGCGTTCCCTCCGGTCCCTGTCATTCCTCAAATGATCAGGAGGTTGAGAAGGTTTCGGAAGACCATGATCCTAATTGCCCCGGATTGGGCCAGGAGAACGTGGTACCCGGACCTTCTAGACATGTCCATCTGCCCTCCAATTCGACTGCCATACAGAGAGGATCTTCTCTCGCAGAAGGAAGGTCAGGTTCTCCATCCAGCCATCAAGACCCTCAACCTTCACGCTTGGTGTCTGAAAGGTTGAGGTACAAGGATTGGGACCTTCCGGATGATGTTATGGAGGTGTTGCTTTCGGCCAGAAGGCCGGCAACTAAAACTCTATACCGCTGCCGTTGGAACAAATTTTGCAGCTGGTGCAGAGAAAAGAATATTGAACCCTTTTCTTGTGGTACACCTATGGTGTTGTCATTCTTACTTTACCTGGCTAATTCAGGCCTACAGGTTGGCACAATTAAGGGCTATCTCGCAGCGCTATCAATCTTTAAGCGCACTGCAGAGGAGCCTTCATACTTCAAAATTCCATTGGTAATACAATACCTAAAAGGATTAACTAATGTTTATCCCCCGAAACCTTTTCAAGTTCCCTTATGGGATTTAAACCTAATTTTAAACTTCCTAAAGGGTGCCCCTTTTGAACCACTACACTCTTGTTCATTGAAGCTTCTCACCCTCAAAACTGTTTTGCTAATAGCATTGACATCTGCTAGAAGGGTTAGCGAGTTGCAAGCCTTATCGTGTAAACCTCCACATACAATCTTTTACAAGGACAAAGTTGTTCTTCAGGTGAAGCCTAACTTCCTCCCGAAGGTAGTCTCGGAGTTTCACATCACTCAGAAGATTATATTACCTTCTTTCTACCCTCCTCCTCATCCGGGGAAGGAGGAAGAGAGACTGCACAGGCTGGACCCTAAGCGAGCCTTGAGCTTCTATATCAGCAGATTGGCTAAGATCAGACAAGCAGACCAACTCTTTGTAGGTTATGCAGGACATAAGTTGGGCCTTCCAATAACAAAACAAACCATCTCCAGATGGATTATTTTAGCCATTCTGGAGTGCTACAAATTGGCAGGAAAGGAGCCTCCTCAAAATCTAAGGGCTCATTCTACCAGGGGTATCGCAACATCCTCAGCCCTTCAAAGAGGGGTGCCAATTCGAGATATATGTGCGGCTGCCACATGGTCGTCCGCACATACATTTACCAAATTCTATAGCCTGGATTCCTCCTCTAGTCAAGAAACTAGATTCGGCAAGGCTGTGTTACACTCTGTCCATTCTGGAAGGGTAACATAACTTTTATTACTCCCGCCTCCAGTCACAATACCACTGCTATGGGAGTCTATCTAAGATAAGGAATACGTCGGAGGACACAATCCCTTCGAAGAACTAGTTACTCTTACCTTGTAACGTTCTTTCGATGGGATGTTCCTCCGACGTATTCCTTATCGACCCTCCCATCCATCCCCGCAGTATGACTTCCTGTGGGTTTGCAGCCTATGCTCCTTCAAGGTGATTAGTCTAATCCAAAAACATTACTGGGGACTACAAAACGGAACTGAGCAACGGACGCTGCGCGCGGCCTTTATAGGCAGGATGACGTCGACGTCGGCACGGAGGCCGTCGAGGGTCATCGACTCGGCGATCATCGACGCGCAGCGCCCTCTGGCAAAAAAAAAAAAAAAATTTTCCGAGGCCAGCAGAGCTGAAGGATTTCTATCTAAGATAAGGGATACGTCGGAGGAACATCCCATCGAAAGAACGTTACAAGGTAAGAGTAACTAGTTCTTCTGTGGTATGGAAAACACATTTCTCCCGTTTAGCAAATAGTTTGTGTTGGCGCAGTTTTTCCAGAACTGCCCTAACGTGTTTTCTGTGATCAGATTCCGAAGAGGAGTACACTAGAATGTCATCGATATAGACGACAACACAAACATCGATGAGTTCCCGAAGGACATCATTCATGAAGAATTGGAAGGCAGCAGGCGCATTGCACAACCCGAAAGGCATTACCTGGTATTCGAATAATCCATATTTTGTACAGAAGGCTGTTTTCCATTCGTCGCCTTCTTTTTCTCGCACCAGATGATATGCCCCCCGGAGATCTAACTTGGTGTATATGCAAGCGTCCTTCACATGGTCAAGGAGTTCAGGAATCAGAGGCAGAGGATAACGGTTTTTAACCGTTATCTGGTTCAATGCGCGGTAATCGATACAAGTTCTAAGGTCGCCTTCTTTTTTAGGCACGAAGAACAAAGCCGAGGATGCCGGGGACTTTGACGGGCGAATAAAACCATTGGCGAGGTATTGATCCAAATATTGTCTCAAATGCAGGTTCTCAGATTCGATAAGGGCATAAATCCTGCTACAAGGGGGTTGTGCACCGGGCACCAGATCGATTTGGCAATCGTACGATCGGTGAGGAGGTAATGTGTTGGCCTGTTCCTTTTGGAAGACGTCCTGAAAGTCCTGGTATTCCGGAGGTAATTGCATGGAGGCAGAGGTTACATATGCTAGATTAATCTTCAGGTTTTCTGGGTAGCAGGTTTGTGCACAATCCGGGAAGGTTATTCTCTTAGCTCGCCAATCAATTCGAGGATTATGTGTCTCTAACCAAGGAATTCCAAGAATAACCTGAAACTGTGGAGCCTTGATTACATCAAACACAACTGCCTCCCGATGGCCGTCAGGACCAATAAGAGTCACCTCAGTAGTGGAATGTGTTACCGGTCCAGAGGCAATTTCAGTTCCATCGACTGTGGTGATGACATCTTTGCTGGTTTTAGGACAGAGAGGGAGGTTAATCCTAGAGACCAATTCACGATCCACATAGTTTCCAATAGCCCCACTATCGATGTATGCCTTTATTGCATGCAACCGCTTAGGCTTTTCTGGATCTACGAGAACCATTGGCACAATGAAATGCGAGGTCTGAGAGTTAGTTTTCAAGCTCGGCAAGCGGACCCCTACGCTTGTCGGGCTGAGTCGTTTCCCGAAACAGAGTCTTCATGGTTTTTATCAGCGGCTCCTACCGCTTTTCGGGGCGGTTTTGCCGGGCAATCTCCTAGAAAGTGTCCAGAGTTCACACAATAAAGACATAATTTTAACTGCCGCCTCCTTTCACGTTCCTTTTGAGTTAAGGGTTCTTTAACCCCTCCAATTTGCATAGGCTCAGAGACATCAACTCCCTTGGGGTTAGCGTGGGTCTTGACCAACACCCGGGTCTCAAACCTGGACCGATCTGTTTTTCTGTTTTGAAGTCTGTGATCCAATTGGACCACTAAGTCTATATATTCTGTGCATTCTTGGGGCGGATTTACAACTTGGGCCAAGACATCTTTAAGTTCTCCGCGTAGACCTCGATAAAATAACGTGACTCTTTTATCCTCTGGCCATCCCGTTTCCACAATTAGTCTATTAAAGGTTGCAATATAGGATAGGAGGTCCTGATTGCCCTGTCGCAGGGATAGAAGTTCGTCATCCAGAGCCTGCCCCTGAGAGTGTCGAGCAAATAACCTTTCCATGCTTGCTTGAAATCCTTGAAAATCACGGAGAATCGGGTCATCTTGAGTAACCAGTGGAACTGACTAATCGGCAGCCTAGCCGCTGAGATATGACAATACAAAGGCTACTTTGGTCTGATCATTAGGGAAGGCCCCAGGTCTGCATAGGAAGTGCACAGGACACTGATTCATGAATACGGCGAATCGTTTGGGGTCCCCAGCAAAGCGTTCAGGTGGGGCCAGCGGCATGTTTCCAGGTAGATTAATCTGCACAGGGTTACTGGGAACCACAGGAGCGGGGTTCCCTCCGGAACAGGGTAGAGGAGTTTGTCCAGCTTGACCTTGCAAAAGCTGTCTGGCCAGGTCATCAGTTCTTTCCTTTGATATTATTAATTCCCTCTTGAGGGCATTAGTCTCTTGACGAGCGGCATGTACTTCGGCCCGTAATTCCCCCAGTAATTGGGCCAACTGATCAGTCTCAGAAGTTTCCATAGCGCCTGGGTGCGAATTTGTAGGAAGGCTTCGCGTTCTGTAACGCTCACCTGACTCCCACGGGGGCACTGGCCTGGTTCGCGCTGCTGTGACCTCGTCTAAGGTGATGCGCAGGGTTCGGAAGACGGACTGCACCGGGCCCCAGATCTGGCTTGTCTGACTCGCAGAAGTATCCTTCTGTAGGTGAGAATAGGGGGTTAACTGTCTGCGGGGTAATGCAATCGGCCTCCCACTTACCCCTCTCACCCTCCTCAAAACCCTTCTGTGCTTCCCCGTAGCGTCTCACCTTAGGGTCTGGAAGGACGAGCTCTCCATCCTGCTTCTGATGCAGGGGCGCGTTGGTATCCAGTTACGTCACTGGATTTTCAGATGGGTGAGAACCAAACTTGCTTGGCTTCCAGGTAAGTTTTTCTATAAGTGGTTCCCCTTGTGTCCATGCATTAATTTTCTAATGCTAGTGTCTTTTTCCCCATAGGGGCCGGGGTACGGAATGCCGGGGAACAGGCACCGACCCGAGGTGAGCGGTGAAATCCTTGTGGAAATCAGGTAAGTCTTTAATGAGTGTTTTGGTAATGTCTTTTCATTCACTCATTAACGCTGATGTCTTTTTCCCCTTAGGGGCCGGGGTCCGAAAATGCCTGGATGCGGCGCGGACCCGAAATGAAAAGGGAATGACCCAACAGGTAAGTCTTGACATGGAGTTTTAGCTTCCCTTTTCCCTTCTTTCTCTCACCTTTGTTCTTGTCTTTTTCTCCCTAGGCGCGGGGGCGCGACTGCGAATCCGGATGGTCGCTGCTGAACATGGAGGCGCCCTGTAAAGGTGAGTAGAATGCGGCGCTGCAGCGATCGATGCGATGTGCTTTTAAAAATAAATGTCTTCCTTTTCAGGATTGTCGGCGAAATGTCTCTGGGATGCAGATTTAGCAGGTGAGGCCTTTTCCTTCTTCTGTTCTCTTGTTCCCTTCCTTTGCAGGTGATTCAGGATGCTGGCAGGTGTGGCAGAAGTCAAGATGCAGGAGCAGACACGGTGAGCGTCCAGCTGCTAGATGCAGAACAACGCGAAGCACGTGTGGCTGATCGGGTGTGGTTTAAATAGCCTTGGAAGAAGTTCCTAGAATGTGTCCTTCCTCCAATCAGGTATGTATCCTTCCCCGACCACGCCCGGGTGGTAAATGAGTCCCACAGGTAAAGTAGTTCCTTTCAGGCCTCAAGGAGGCCGGGGTTCTGCAGCATGGTCTGCATCAGGTAAGTGCACCCAAACACTTTCATAATGAGCCTGGCGCCTATGGCGCCAGGACTGACGTCTTCTATGAGCCTGGCGCCATAGGTGCCAGGACGCTGTCCAAAGGGCCCCTATAAGGGGTTGCTGGGACCTTCCCCGGGGACTTGATGTCCGCTTTCGGGGACGCAGGGCCTGAGCCGGTTCCCCGGGAGCGGGCATCGTGACAGCACTCCCCCCCAAGGCCCCTCCCAAGGTTGTTCCCTCCGGGGGTTTTGGTTTGTTTGGGAAGAGTCGGTGGAATTTCCTGACTAATCGAGGTGCATGCATATGGTCACTGGGTTCCCACGACCTCTCCTGAGGTCTGTACCCCTTCCAATCAATTAGGTAGAAAAGCTTTGACCTAAACATTTTTGAATCTAAAATGTTCTTCACTTCGAATTCAGGTTCTCCATCTATTTGAATAGGTTCTGGAGGTTTGAGTAGTCGGGTTCCGGGTACCACTGGTTTCAGAAGTGACACATGAAAAACAGGGTGAATTCGCATATTAGCTGGTAAATCAAGTTTAACCGCTACTGGGTTAATTATTGCCGTAATAGAATAAGGTCCCAGATATTTTGGGTTAAAAGTTCGAGGCCCTTTGAGGGGTAAATGTCTGGTAGCTAACCACACTTGATCCCCAATCTGATACGGAGGTGCTTCACTCCGATGTAGGTCAGCATTCTCCTTGTATTTTCTCTTGGCTTGTTGGAAATGCGTGGTTGCCTCTTTGAAGGCTCGGGTAATGGTAGAATGCAGATGTTCTACTGCGGGCACTCCGAGGTTCTGAGGTGAGTCGAGGTTTGAGGTTCGAGGGTGATGCCCAAACAAGGTATAAAAAGGACTATGGCCAGTTCCAGAGTGTACCGAATTATTATATGCGTATTCGGATATCCGAAGAATGTCTTTCCAGTTGCTTTCAGATTGCTGTAACATACACCGTAAGTACTGCTCAAGGGTCTGATTTGTCCTCTCGGTCTGACCATCGGTCTGAGGGTGGTGACTGGTCGATAATCTTACATCGATTTGTGCCATTTGACAACATTTGCACCAGAAGTGGGAAATGAATTGGCTTCCCCGGTCAGAGATTAGTATAGATGGGAATCCATGTAGCTGAACAATATTTTCGAGGAATTCTTTGGCTAGGACAGAAGCTGAAGGTAGACCTTTCAAAGGAATGAAGTGGGCCATTTTGGAAAACAAATCCACAATTACCAGAATGGTATTGTATCCCGAACAAGGAGGCAAGTCCGTAATAAAATCCATTGATAGGGTGTGCCAGGGTGCTGGCGGTATGTCTAGAGGTTGAAGGAGACCGGCTGATCTTTTCTTTTGACCTTTATTTTGGGCGCAAACACCACAGGACATCACAAAAGATTTAACATCTTTTCGCCAAGAGGGCCACCAGAATTGTCGTTTCACCTTTTCCATTGTCTTGGCAATACCGGGGTGTCCCTCTATTAATGTATCATGATAACCTGAAATAACTAGTTTGTGTAAATCCTTGTGCGGCAGGAATAAGCGTCCTTGGTAATAAGGTAAACCATTATCTATGGTAAAGTCTGATCCCTTTTGTATCCAATCCTGTAGGACTGTAGGGTCCAGGAGTTGTTTCACTCTGACTTGAATGTCTTCAAGCGTCTGTAACAAAGTCATGCCTAGAATTCTCTGTTCGGGAATTATTGGTACTGTTTCTGAGTTTGTATCATATTCTCCCATTCCAATTCGGGATAAGGCGTCTGCTTTGCTGTTCTTGCAGCCACGTCGATAGGTAATCACGAAATCAAATTCAGCGAAAAATAAAGCCCATCGGAGCTGCCGTGATGACTGAGCCTTGGCGGTTTTCAAATACTGTAAATTCCGGTGATCAGTGATCACCGTGATGGTATGTCGAGCGCCAAGCAGGTAATGCCGCCAGGCTTTAAAAGCGGACTTTATGGCTAACAGTTCTTTGTCAGTGATTGCGTAATTAATCTCTGGTGCCGAGAATTTTCTGGACCAAAATGCTACGGGATGCAGTTGGTTGGTTTCAGGATCTCTTTGAGACAGAACTGCTCCCATGGCTAGGCTGGATGCGTCAGTTTCGACGACATACGGGAGATCTGGACGTGGGTGTTTCAATATAGGTGCGGAAGTAAACTTAGCTTTTAAATCCTAGAAGGCCTGCTCGGCTTCTTCAGACCATTCAAAACGTTTATTTTTCCTCAAGAGTGCAGTAATGGGTTGTACTATGCGTGAAAATTCCGGGATAAACCTGCGATAGAAATTGGCAAAGCCGAGCATGCTTTGAACCCCTTTTACAGAGCTAGGTGATGGCCATTTGAGGATGGCATCCACTTTTCTTGAGTCCATTCGGACTCCTTTCGGTGTCAGGATGAAACCGAGAAACTCAACTTCTGTGGTATGGAAAACACATTTCTCCCGTTTAGCAAATAGTTTGTGTTGGCGCAGTTTTTCCAGAACTGCCCTAACGTGTTTTCTGTGATCAGATTCCGAAGAGGAGTACACTAGAATGTCATCGATATAGACGACAACACAAACATCGATGAGTTCCCGAAGGACATCATTCATGAAGAATTGGAAGGCAGCAGGCGCATTGCACAACCCGAAAGGCATTACCTGGTATTCGAATAATCCATATTTTGTACAGAAGGCTGTTTTCCATTCGTCGCCTTCTTTTTCTCGCACCAGATGATATGCCCCCCGGAGATCTAACTTGGTGTATATGCAAGCGTCCTTCACATGGTCAAGGAGTTCAGGAATCAGAGGCAGAGGATAACGGTTTTTAACCGTTATCTGGTTCAATGCGCGGTAATCGATACAAGTTCTAAGGTCGCCTTCTTTTTTAGGCACGAAGAACAAAGCCGAGGATGCCGGGGACTTTGACGGGCGAATAAAACCATTGGCGAGGTATTGATCCAAATATTGTCTCAAATGCAGGTTCTCAGATTCGATAAGGGCATAAATCCTGCTACAAGGGGGTTGTGCACCGGGCACCAGATCGATTTGGCAATCGTACGATCGGTGAGGAGGTAATGTGTTGGCCTGTTCCTTTTGGAAGACGTCCTGAAAGTCCTGGTATTCCGGAGGTAATTGCATGGAGGCAGAGGTTACATATGCTAGATTAATCTTCAGGTTTTCTGGGTAGCAGGTTTGTGCACAATCCGGGAAGGTTATTCTCTTAGCTCGCCAATCAATTCGAGGATTATGTGTCTCTAACCAAGGAATTCCAAGAATAACCTGAAACTGTGGAGCCTTGATTACATCAAACACAACTGCCTCCCGATGGCCGTCAGGACCAATAAGAGTCACCTCAGTAGTGGAATGTGTTACCGGTCCAGAGGCAATTTCAGTTCCATCGACTGTGGTGATGACATCTTTGCTGGTTTTAGGACAGAGAGGGAGGTTAATCCTAGAGACCAATTCACGATCCACATAGTTTCCAATAGCCCCACTATCGATGTATGCCTTTATTGCATGCAACCGCTTAGGCTTTTCTGGATCTACGAGAACCATTGGCACAATGAAATGCGAGGTCTGAGAGTTAGTTTTCAAGCTCGGCAAGCGGACCCCTACGCTTGTCGGGCTGAGTCGTTTCCCGAAACAGAGTCTTCATGGTTTTTATCAGCGGCTCCTACCGCTTTTCGGGGCGGTTTTGCCGGGCAATCTCGTAGAAAGTGTCCAGAGTTCCCACAATAAAGACATAATTTTAACTGCCGCCTCCTTTCACGTTCCTTTTGAGTTAAGGGTTCTTTAACCCCTCCAATTTGCATAGGCTCAGAGACATCAACTCCCTTGGGGTTAGCGTGGGTCTTGACCAACACCCGGGTCTCAAACCTGGACCGATCTGTTTTTCTGTTTTGAAGTCTGTGATCCAATTGGACCACTAAGTCTATATATTCTGTGCATTCTTGGGGCGGATTTACAACTTGGGCCAAGACATCTTTAAGTTCTCCGCGTAGACCTCGATAAAATAACGTGACTCTTTTATCCTCTGGCCATCCCGTTTCCACAATTAGTCTATTAAAGGTTGCAATATGGGATAGGAGGTCCTGATTGCCCTGTCGCGGGGATAGAAGTTCGTCATCCAGAGCCTGCCCCTGAGAGTGTCGAGCAAATAACCTTTCCATGCTTGCTTGAAATCCTTGAAAATCACGGAGAATCGGGTCATCTTGAGTAACCAGTGGAACTGACTAATCGGCAGCGTAGCCGCTGAGATATGACAATACAAAGGCTACTTTGGTCTGATCATTAGGGAAGGCCCCAGGTCTGCATAGGAAGTGCACACGACACTGATTCATGAATACGGCGAATCGTTTGGGGTCCCCAGCAAAGCGTTCAGGTGGGGCCAGCGGCATGTTTCCAGGTAGATTAATCTGCACAGGGTTACTGGGAACCACAGGAGCGGGGTTCCCTCCGGAACAGGGTAGAGGAGTTTGTCCAGCTTGACCTTGCAAAAGCTGTCTGGCCAGGTCATCAGTTCTTTCCTTTGATATTATTAATTCCCTCTTGAGGGCATTAGTCTCTTGACGAGCGGCATGTACTTCGGCCCGTAATTCCCCCAGTAATTGGGCCAACTGATCAGTCTCAGAAGTTTCCATAGCGCCTGGGTGCGAATTTGTAGGAAGGCTTCGCGTTCTGTAACGCTCACCTGACTCCCACGGGGGCGCTGGCCTGGTTCGCGCTGCTGTGACCTCGTCTAAGGTGATGCGCAGGGTTCGGAAGACGGACTGCACCGGGCCCCAGATCTGGCTTGTCTGACTCGCAGAAGTATCCTTCTGTAGGTGAGAATAGGGGGTTAACTGTCTGCGGGGTAATGCAATCGGCCTCCCACTTACCCCTCTCACCCTCCTCAAAACCCTTCTGTGCTTCCCCGTAGCGTCTCACCTAAGGGTCTGAAAGGACGAGCTCTCCATCCTGCTTCTGATGCAGGGGCGCGTTGGTATCCAGTTACATCACTGGATTTTCGGATGGGTGAGAACCAAACTTGCTTGGCTTCCAGGTAAGTTTTTCTATAAGTGGTTCCCCTTGTGTCCATGCATTAATGTTCTAATGCTAGTGTCTTTTTCCCCATAGGGGCCGGGGTACGGAATGCCGGGGAACAGGCACCGACCCGAGGTGAGCGGTGAAATCCTTGTGGAAATCAGGTAAGTCTTTAATGAGTGTTTTGGTAATGTCTTTTCATTCACTCATTAACGCTGATGTCTTTTTCCCCTTAGGGGCCGGGGTCCGAAAATGCCTGGATGCGGCGCGGACCCGAAATGAAAAGGGAATGACCCAACAGGTAAGTCTTGACATGGAGTTTTAGCTTCCCTTTTCCCTTCTTTCTCTCACCTTCGTTCTTGTCTTTTTCTCCCTAGGCGCGGGGGCGCGACTGCGAATCCGGATGGTCGCTGCTGAACATGGAGGCGCCCTGTAAAGGTGAGTAGAATGCGGCGCTGCAGCGATCGATGCGATGTGCTTTTAAAAATAAATGTCTTCCTTTTCAGGATTGTCGGCGAAATGTCTCTGGGATGCAGATTTAGCAGGTGAGGCCTTTTCCTTCTTCTGTTCTCTTGTTCCCTTCCTTTGCAGGTGATTCAGGATGCTGGCAGGTGTGGCAGAAGTCAAGATGCAGGAGCAGACACGGTGAGCGTCCAGCTGCTAGATGCAGAACAACGCGAAGCACGTGTGGCTGATCGGGTGTGGTTTAAATAGCCTTGGAAGAAGTTCCTAGAATGTGTCCTTCCTCCAATCAGGTATGTATCCTTCCCCGACCACGCCCGGGTGGTAAATGAGTCCCAAATGAGCCCATCGTGCATTAAATAAGGTAACCATCAAGAACCGATTCCCTTTACCTTTGATTTCGGTTCTATTAGACCAAGTAAAGAATGCAAAGATCTTTACTAAGTTGAATTTAAAGGGAGCTTACCATTTAATATGGGTAAAAGAGTGAGATGAGTGGAAGATGGCATTCAGAACCAAGTTTGGATTATTTGAGTATCTTGTGATTCCGTTTGGTTTATGTAATGCTCCCGCATCTTTTCAGTTTTTTATGCAAGAGATATTGAATGAGTTTATTGATCTTTTTGTAATTGTGTACATTGACGACATTTTGATTTATTCAGGTTCTCTAGAGCAACATGTAAAACATTTAAGAGCAGTATTGAAGAGGTTACAGGAATATCAACTATGTGTGAAATCAGAGAAATGTGCATTTCATGTGAGTCAAGTGGAGTTTCTGGGGTTTATTTTGACCAACACGGGATTGTGATGGATCCAAAAAAGGTTCAGGCGGTGATAGACTGGCCTTCTCCACAATGCATAAAAGACATACTATCCTTCCTATAGTTTGCCAACTTCTACAGGCGCTTTATCAGTAACTTCTCCAAGATTGTTACTCCCATTACGCAACTACTAAAAAAGGCGGTGCGGTTTACGTGGAGTGTGGAGGCAGAGAAATCTTTCCAACAGTTAAAGATAGCCTTCACTACCGCACCTGTGTTAAGACATCCTAATCCAGAGATAGCATTTCAGGTGGAGACAGATGCTAGTAATGTGGCAGTGGGAGCTATCTTATCACAGAAAGATAAAAGGGAATATGGCACCCCGTGGCCTTTTATTCTAAGAAATTGTCGGGGTGTGAACAAAATTATTCCATCACTGATAAGGAATTGTTGGCAATTCGGTTAGCTTTTGTGGAGTGGAGACATTATTTGATGGGTGCAAGGCATCAGGTGGTGGTGGTAACAGACCACAAGAATTTACAATACTTCAAAATGGCACAATCTCTGAGCCCTAGACAGCTATGTTGGTCCCAGTATTTTAATGAATTTGATTTTGTGGTTACATTCAGACCAGGCAGTAAGAATGGAAAAGCAGATGCTTTATCCAGACAATAAAATGTGGACAATGCAGTAGGGGAAATGAAGACCATCATTTCGCCTGACAGAATTTTTGGGGCTGTTACACAGAAAGTCATTGAGCAGGTCAAGAAGGCGTTACCAGTCAGACAGTTGCAAGAATGGAGGAAAAGCCATCCCGCACATACCGTATGGGAAGGTTTGCCCTATCATCAGGGTAGATTGTATTTACCTACTAAGAAATTACAGAATAAAGCCTTATACTGTTGCCATACGTCTCCATTAGCGGGGCATGCAGGTTTGAGGAAAATGCAAGAGATATTAGGAAAATATTTCTGGTGGCCCACATTAAAACAAGATATGGAGATTTATTTGAAATTGTGTGCACGTAACAAGTCAGAGCATGTGAAGAAAAGAGGGTTGTTACAACCATTACCAACCCCTGGTCAACCATGGGTTTCCATTTCTATGGATTTCATTACGGATTTACCACCTGATAATGGATTTGATACAATTTGGGTAGTGGTGGATTTCATGTCTAAACAAGCCCACTTTGTGCCATGTGTACGAATACCAGGAGCAAGAAAGCTGGCAGAGTTGTTTTTGCAACATGTGGTAATATTGCATGCGTTACCAACGTGTATAGTCTCGGATAGAGGCTCGCAATTCACATCGAGATTTTGGCGTGCCTTTTGCCAGATGCTGGGAATCAATTGTGCGCTCTCCACTAGTTATCACCCTCAAACTGATGGTCAGACAGAGCGAGTGAATCAGACATTAGGGGGTATTTGGGAGATGGCAGAGGTTCCTGGGTACAGGAATCAAGGTTGGCGGAGTTCACCTACAATAATACATACAACACTTCCCTGGGAATGGCACCCAATGAATGTTTATTTGGTCAAGTGCAGAATATGATACCAGAATATTTGCCAGAAGTGGGACACATGCCTGTGTTACAAGAGCGCAAGCAGTTGCATCTGGAGGTCAGGCAAAAGGCACGGGCAAATTTGGAACAAGCAAAAAGACAATATAAAATTCAGGCTGACAAACATCGACAAGCAGGTCCCAAATTTGAAGTGGGAGAGAAGGTGTGGTTATCTACACAAAATTTAGCCTTGATAGGATCACGGAAATTCTTACCTCGTTTCATTGGGCCTTACGAGATAATTAAATGTGTGTCTACAACTGCTATGAAATTGCGTTTGCCTAAAACTTTACCTATCCATCCGGTGTTCCATGTGTCTTTACTTAAACCCGCAGCTCCGGGAATGGCTACTAAGAGGCCTCTGGCGATCATGATGGATGGGCAGATGGAATATGAAGTGAAAAGCATTTTGGACGCCAAGAAGAAGAATAACCGTTTATGGTATTTGGTTCAATGGAAAGGCTATGGCCCTGAGGATAGTTCTTGGGAACCAGTGGAAGCAATACATGCTCCAAGGTTGGTTAAACTGTTTCACCGACGACATCTGGGAAAACCAGGTCCTGGGAAGGGCCCTGGGATAGGAGGTAATGTCAAGAATTAAGGGTAGGAGTGGAGGGCAAGGACCTATGAGGCGGCTGCGATTGAATAAATAGGAATTGGTGAACAAAACCACACTTCCCAGCAGCACGTGGGAGGAGTGTGTAGTCATCCATCGTGCGCACGTGCGGCCAGCTGACGGTGATTAGTAACTGTTTATTAAGGGCCAACGGCGCACGGCAGGTGTGCCTTATTTTGTGTGTGCGGGTGTGCTTCATGTCGGCGGACCGAATGAGATTCACGGAACCATAGTAAAGAGCGGCAGCAGCGGCGGCAGAAAACTACAGAGAGTTGCAGCAGGAGAGAAATAGTGTAAAAGGCTGCTGCTGTTACGAGCCTCACGATACGGCGTCCGGGAGGGCTTCCAAGCCTCCCGGACATAAGATAAGTAAAGGATGTTGGTGTGAGCGCCCGAGTGGGTATCTTGTGCACGGGGAGGGGCCAGGTTCTATGAAGGAAGGATTACGGCAGTGTAACAAACACAACTGCATGGCGGATGGACTGATTAGTCGCTATTACTGTATAACCATGTTTGCTGATGAGACACTATATACCTGACCTTTCTTCTCAGGGGTTGGGCTGATAAAGTGGCAATTGAGAGTTCTGGTTTAGAAAAGACATTGGGCTGGAGAAATGAATGAGCAAACACTTACGTGCTATGTTCTTTTTCCCTGTCATGATCCATGTTTATAAGTGTTATTTACGCCTGCCCTTGGGGCCATCTGTTATGTTTCTTCACAGTGGGATCAATCCCAATTGTATGTTCCATCATGCTTGCTATATATGTTGTTGCTATTAGAGAATGAATGTGCTACATGTATCAAGGTGTATTACTAAAGGTTTTCAAGAAGTGCAAAGGTACATGTCAGAGGCAGGGCTACTCCCTGAGGGTATTACAAGGTTTTCAGGGAGTGTAGGGATTGTTCCTGTTACGTTCCCCGTCCTATCGAAACTAGGCTTTCCCTAACCCTCTATCCGGTGTTCCTAAACTTCCCCACCCTGTCCACAACCTCTCCCTAACCCTCTTCCCCCCACTGGCTGCCACGTGGTGTCCTGTTTACGGTACCAGGCACCTGTGCCAACCACGGTGGGTGGGTCGACTTCATTCGGCTTCTGTGGTTCGGGGGAGAGTGTCGATCTCTCTTCCCTTTCTGTTAGTGGATCTTGACACAACATTGTGCTCACTAAACACATTCACTAGACACTACAGTCTAGATGTTGCCAGGGGGGCTGATGCGTGTTTTGGCAGGGCAGTGCTCCAAAATCTGTTGTTATAGCTTTCTGCCTGCCTCCACTTGCCTCACTGCTTGGGCAGTCTATCAGATGAGGAATCTGTGGGAGAAAGGCAATCCATTGAAGGAGAAATTACTTACCGTAATGTTCTTTCAATGGATTCTTCTCCCGCAGATTCCTCATCTCCCCACCTATCCATCCCCGCTCAGAAAGCTGGACAGTTGGTGCACACCTTCCTTTAGTGGGTTGACACCTGGTGATGGTCCTAGAATTATCTTTTTCTGTCTTCATGCTGCACGG
The DNA here is from genome assembly GCF_040938575.1 of Ambystoma mexicanum. Classification (NCBI taxonomy): domain Eukaryota; kingdom Metazoa; phylum Chordata; class Amphibia; order Caudata; family Ambystomatidae; genus Ambystoma; species Ambystoma mexicanum. The sequence goes on along the minus strand of NC_090931.1, from coordinate 1,464,392,979 downwards.
TTCTTCTCTCCACCAATCCAAAAAAAATAGAAAAATGTTTGTTCTTTCTGTTCTTACAGTCTGGCATGGATTCTGATCCTTGTGAATATTCCCCGTCGTCAGGCTGGAAATCCTCAGTAAAAGAAAAAACGGTTTCACTTTCATTTATAAACAGTCTTTCTCCTATAAACCATTCACTGAGCACTGGGTCATACTGCCCCCAGCCAATGACTGCCCTCTTCCTAAGCCCCTCCTCTGGCAGCCATCTTCAGATTCTTACCGCACATTCAAGTGTCGGGAGTCCTCGTGTTTCACTCTTAGAGCCTTCTGCATTTTTTGCACTTTTTGACTCTGAAAACTCTATTTTTGTTCAATCGAGCCCATCTGCTCCATCCTTTCTTCATCCGATTAAGGGGGATCCGTTTTTCGGCTCTCCCTTTCTGACTGAAGTCGGCGCCCAGAGTCTTTATGAAGTGCCTGGCTTGGCTAGCAGCCCATCTGCGAATACAGGGAATTAATGTGTAACCACGCAACCACTCGAGGAATTACTGGAATCCCGTTGGATCCAGGTGTCCCGAAGCTTCAAGGACAGGATCATGCTCGATGAGAAGTTCGGTCGAGCGATAAGGTGATGGGGCGTGTGCTCCAACATTGCCAGGGTCACAGACTTCAGAGCCCGTCGTACCAGGAGGCCTGTGGCTACCAGAGAAGATACAACACATCAATGTCCTGGAACTATGGGCAGTGTTTTGGGTCCTCAAGTCATTTCTTCTGTCCCTCAAGGGCAAGTGGTGAGGGACTTCACAGACAATACCACTATAATGTTTTACATCGGGAAGCAGGAGGGCACGAGATCCCCGGTGCTCTCCAGAGAGGCGCAGGAATTGAGTCATTGTGCCATCACCCAGTGGTTGTTTCTCATTCCTTTTCACTTGGCGGGAGTCAAAAACATTGACGACTCCCTCAGCAGGGAGCTGTGCTCTTGCCATAAGTGGGAGCTTCAGCAGGGTGAAGTGGACAACCTCTTTCTCAGGTAGGGCAGTACCCTAGCAATCTGTTTGCGACGGTGACGAACACCAAGTGCCGTAGGTTCACCATCAGCTTCCCCCAGCCAGGGAACATGGGGAACGCATTTACCTTCCTTTTGGGAAGTCCTGTTCCTGTATGCGTTTCCTCCGTTGCTGCTGCTACTACAAGTCATCAGTCGATTCAGACGGTGCTGGTGTAGGATGATCCTCGTCGCGCCAGTGTGGTTGTGGCAAATCTGGTACCTGGACCTTCTCAGCATGTCAGCCTCCCCTCCAGTCAAGCTACCAGTGGTCGCGGATCTTCTTGCCAAGGAAGGAGGTGCAATCCTGCACCACAGCCCAGGATCGCTGAACCTGAAGCACTGGCTCCTGCAGCATTCGAGTTCGGTGGTTAGGAGCTGCCTGCAAACTGCACGGAGGTCCTCACCAAGGCCAGGGCATTGTGGACTCTGAAGTGGTACAGACACAGATGGAAGCGTTACGTGACTTGGTGCCTATCGTAGAAGATCAACCCTCTTTGGGTCACAGCCCCACAAACGCCGCCATCCTGGTGCATCTGCAGGCTATCTCCTGCTACACCAGGGCTCCAGGACAGGATTTGGTTGCACCGTCTAGTCAAGGAGATCATCAAGGGACTGTTCCGATCATTTCTGCTGGTGAAGGCGCTGCCCCGGCGTGGGAACAACAAGTGGTGCAGACTAGGCTCACAAGGGCCCCTTTGGAGCCTATAGAAGACAGGTTTCCTTGTGGCCATCACCTCCGCCAGGAGAGTAGGTGAGATCCAGGCCCTATCCTGCGAGCAGCCTTATTTCACTTTCTAAGAGATGCGGGTGGTGCTGCGGACGCACCTCTCCTTCATGGCCAAGTTTCCATCCGAATTTAACCTCAACGAACCCTTGGTGTTGCCTGTGTTTTATCCGACGCCTTCGGGGTGGTGCTGCGGACACACCTCTCCTTCATGGCCAAGTTTCCATCCGGATTTAACCTCAACGAACCCTTGGTGTTGCCTGTGTTTTATCCGACACCTTCGTTGCCGGCTTAAAAGACTTTGCACTCGCTGGATTTGGCTCGAGGGCTGCAGTTTTATGTGGCCCGAACAAAGAGTTTCCAGAAGACTTCTCAGCTTTTTGTTAAATTTCGTCCTGTCAACCATGGTAAGGCCTTGTCCATGGCTTCTATCTCCAGGTTGCTCTCCGGCTGTATCACTTATTGTCACTGGTTAGCAAACCAACTGCTGGCTGTCCGTCCGAGAGCCCACTCCGCCAGAGCGAACGCTGCAACGACAGCGTTCCTGTCTTGTGTGCCCCTGCTGGATATCTGCAGGGCTGCTATGTGGAGGTGTATCCACACCTTCACGAAATTTTACTGCGTTGACAGGGATTTCAGAGAGGACTCCAGAGTCGGCCAAGCAGTGTTACGCAACCTGGTTGCCTGAAATTGAGGATCTAAGAGTAATTCCTTCTGTTGGGCATTGCCACCTGTGGTCGTGTATGTATGTACTGCTATGTATTATTTATTTAATGAGCATGTGAATCCATTCCAGACCCATGCTGGAGAAGGAACAATTTACTTACCTGTAACTGTTGTTCTCCGGCATGGGTCTGGCATGGATTCACATGCAAACCCTACCTTCTGGCCCTCTGTGGCTCTTCTTGGTCATACTGCCGCTTTACGTGCTACCAAATCTGAAGATGGCTGCCAGAGGAGGGGCTTAGGGAGAGAGCAGTCATTGGCTGGGGGCAGTATGACCCAGAGCTCAGTCATTGGTATATAGGAGAAAGACCGTTTATTAAGTGAAACTGTTTTTTTATACCGAGAATTCCCAGCCCGACGACAGGGAACATTCATAAGCATGTGAATCCATGCCAGACGCATGCTGGAGAAGAACAGTTACAGGTAAGTAACTTGTTCCTTACCCTACTTCCTCCTTGCTTTCCACACCCTCTACCTAACTCGCTTTCCAGTTACCCTACCTCCCTGTGCCTATCCAATCCAATGCACCCTAACCCTTTATCTCTGAGGGGTTACAGTGGCCTGTCTACTACTATAGTGCAGCTGTCATAACCCTACAGGGAGGCATGAGTTTGTGCTGCCCCTGCATAACAGACAGAGTAGCCTTGATACCTGGAGACACAGCTTCCTTGCCACACTTCCTTTAACTGCCTCATTCTGCAGTTGGTAAGCATCTCGGCATCCCGTTCTCCATCCTCTGGCAGCTGCGGTTCAACAGTTTCTAGTGTGGGGAGGTTTGTGGAAGTTTACTTAGTTAATGAAACAGGAATAACAATATCCCATAAACCTTGAATGCACTCACAGACTCCAATTAGTGTACGAGCTCCTAGGACAGAGAACAAAGGAAAAAAACAACCTCAGAACTGTGGGAAACAGGGTGCTGGAGCACCTCAGGCAAACAGACCTCAAGAACTTTGAGTTTGGGCTCACAATTTATTGTATGATTCTGTGCAGGGTACCTGGGCCTTAACTTGTAGACGATTGTGCTTACTGTTGTAGAAAAGGAGCTAAGTATCCCCATCGCAATCACTTCACCCATATTGCCTATCTGCTGGACACCAGATTATGACACACGTACAAAGCATTTTGAACTGCAAATACCAAGGAGAATCCTGGAATCAAGGTTTCCTTTGAGACAACCATACCAGCATATGAGACAGTATAATGGCTGTCCGAGTGATAGTCCAGAAGAAGGCAGGACAAATTGAACAAACGAAGAGAAATAATGACGTCATAATAATGCAAAACTGACGTATATAGAGAAGAGATGCAGAAACCAGAGGCTGTAGACAATTCTATAAGGCATCAAGAAAGTATCGAGATGAATGACCTCTTGTGATCAAGATGAAGAAGCTTATGCTACAGAAGTAATGATGATACCAAGCAATTTCCCATGTGTAAATATGCAAAGAAACGCAAGCAGATGAAGTATACTTGAGGCTAGCTTTATAGTGAATAGAGTGCGGCATGCGCCAACATGTACATATATACATATATATTGGAGTCAGTAAAGGATGAATGTTCCCACTATGTACAATAGCAGTGCTGAGCAAAAGAAGGAAGGTTGCTTTTTTCATTTGTCGCAATCAGAAAAACAAGTGAATTACAGGCGAAAACTCAGAAAGGCGAGGTTGAATGAACCAAGAAGCCAAGGCCTCATCATACTGGGGAGAGCTGATATTGGATACAAATTGTGTGAAAGAATGAAGCTTCTGTTCAGAAGGAATGGACGTAACAAGAAGACCTCAGAGGTCTATTACAAAATAGCATTTTAATACACTGAAAGCTCAATTTCGTGGTCTTTAGTCAAGTGGGGAGAAGAAGTCGGAAGAGCATGATGGTCACATCTACGCACGAGGGCAGAGTGTGCCTTCACTCCCCTGAATTCTTCAGTAGCAAAGAACATTTCCAAGCACAAGTTCAAAGCCCTAATTGACAGCAGACCACTGCAGTGATGATGGATGGTCATGTTAATTGTTGGGAAGCTGTGGTTAAGACTAGCTTATCTGCACCTGGACGCTCAGCATGCGCTCTGCTAACATAGGTTGGGAGGGTACTGACGGAGGTTGGAAAGTAACCGATGATAGAGGACTGCATGATCAAGGGTCATATATTTAGTGACGTTCATAGTGACATATTTTAGGGAAGGGTTTAGTTGCCCCACCTGATGTTAAGAAGCCTATCACTTTATTTCACTGCCTAAACAAGTATGGATCGTATACCTAGATGATTCGTTTAGACCCTATCACATTCACCAGTAGGTATTTAAGTTTTGCAACGTAGGATGACGTTAGTGATAGGTTAACATCATCAATGACGAATATTTACTATAAAGGTGTGATTTTTTTATGAAACGCTTTGAGATTGTGATGAGAGACGTCTGCTGATGTCCGTTGTGCTCCCTGTCTTAGATAATTGATATTAAAACAGTTATCCTTTTTCCAACTACCTCAATTGTTTCGATTATTGATGTTTGAATACAATTCTGCATCCCCATCTATCTCAAGGGTATTGCTATCTCATCTAGAAGGGCTGGAAGGTCCAGTTCACTCCGATGACATGTATATTGTAATTTTGAATTTCACATTACTATTATAAATGTATGTGCCTTGATACACCATTTTCTGTATAGACGCATTATAAATACCCAATACTTTATTGATTAATATGTTCATGCTGTCATACGTTACATTTTGGTGGCTATTGTATGCATCCCAATCTTTGTTGAGCCTTACGTTTTACATTGTTTTACACTTAGAGAGAAGTCATCCCCATTGGAGCATTCAGCGCTGGCTTGTGTGGGTGACCTGAATTTCACACCAACCTCCTTCTGAGTGCCATTGCTTCAAAGTTGTCCAAAAGAAATGTCTTGCCGACTTTTGCAATTTATTTTTTGTTAATACATATTTCATTGTAAAGAATAAAATAATCAGCGTAAAACTTGATTGCTTCTCTACTACATTTGTTTTTTGTGTTAACATTGATCAAATCAGCGTAACTTCTCCGGCTACAGATTGGCTATAACTATACAGAATGTGGGCCAATAAAGCAAATGGGGGCTTGTACATCTATGCTTGCTGACAGGAGTAATAGAGTGGGATAGAACATCACATACTGTTCAGTAGGAACTATTTAGCTGTGACTTGAAACTTCAGCCTGGAGAACTCCTTGGTAGTGCTAAAGAAGATATAATTCATAAGTTACACAGTGTATATATTTTGAATCCATTATATGACACTCAACATACTGGGGTGTATGCCTAGGCAAAAAGCCTGACACTCTTGGGCCCCTATTGTTATGTTATTTGGCATTTACATAGCGCTCTGTATCATTGGTATGACCTCAAAGTGCTGGTAGGTTGAACGCCCTCGGGGACCACAGTCCAGGTCAGTTGAGAGTGTAAGTGTTGTAGGGTGCATGGGTGCACCAGTTATGGGTGGAGCTGATGTAATTCTCTGATGGTAGCTGCATCCTAGCATTAGGTGTGGTATTGATGATATCAGTTGAATGTGTGCAGTCTGGTGGGTGGAGACCCAGACTGGGTTCTGGCTGCGTTTGCCATGTATGATGCTTATGTGTGCAGCTAGGTCGGTTTGTCATGGGATGTAGCTGCGTTTGGTGAGGTATTTGTGGGGTAGTGGTTGTATGTGAGCAGCTAGGCCGAATTGATTGAGGGGGGTAAAGGTGCACTCTAATTGTGTGATGGTGTAGAGTAGAGAGTAAGCATACTGATATGATATGATGTTTCATGCAATGCGCTTTAAGGCGTTTGATGACAAGGTAGGGAAAGAGGGAGAAAGCAAATACACTCCCATGAACAGCACACATGTGAAGACTAGCTACTGCACTCGGTCTAGAGACACCTAGACAATGCAGGTGCTAGGGCACAGACAGGAGGGCATGCCTGGGAACTGTAAACGAGGACCGGAGGGGTTGGGTACACAGCAGCATTGCAGAGGACCGGGGGTAGGGGCAAACAGCAACAGCATGTCAGAGGGTACAGAGAGACATCACAGGACCAGATGGTCTGGGGGTATACAGCGACATCAAGGGTGACCAGAGGGGGCTGGGGGCACACAGTGAAAACATGGGACATGAGAGGTGCATGGGGTAGACAGCAATATCTTGGGGGACCAGGCGAGAAGCTGAGGGCATCACACTGGACCAGAGGTTGTTGGAGGGGCAGTGACAAGATAGGAACCAGGGGGTCTGGCAACACAGTGAAATGTTGGGACCTAAGGGGTTGTGGGCACACAGTGACGACGAGGGAAATAAGGGCGGGGGTACACAGCGACAACTGGAGAATAGTAGGTCAAAAAACTCATATCAGTTAAGACTAGTAATCTGACCAATCATCTGACCAATCAGGGAGGTGGGCGGGCTGGGAGACGGGCGGGGATCAAGAAGAGGAAGCGGGTGGGGAAGGCAGGGAGAGGGATTCACAGGAGCACAGAGCACAGATTAATACAATTAAATGGAAAAAACAGGCTCGGAGGAGCTTTTAGATGCTTTCCACTCACCTCGCTTTCATGAAGCGATTATTACCCAAAGCAAAGACATTGGGTAATAATTGTATTTTCGCTGTGTTGCAACTAACCAACGATCCACGACTATTCGCAGATAAGCCTGCCACTCCGTCCATGTTACCAAAATTGAACAAGGTTTATAATTTACTTATGTTTCCAATCTGTTCAGATCTCTTATGGTGTACTAGAGGTTGTGGGATTGTTTGATGGTTTAGAAACAGATATTCATCCCTGCACCGGAAGTTGATTTGTCACAGTGTGTCGCATATCCCAAACAGAACGGCTCCCCTAATTGGCTAATAGTCACCAAAGAGCTTTAAACCCAACCAGAGGGTTTGGCTAGCCAACTATGATTCTATGAAGGCCATTTGCCTCAGGAACTAATACAGTTGTGTCCTGCTAGTTAAGGATAGTCAGGTAAAGGAGGAGTGCTTCAGTCAGAAAGGGTTTCGAGTACAGAGGCAGTCAGACACATACGATGTGGCCTTGAGGGATGCAAGGATGGCAGTGAGTGTCTCCAATTGTCCAGATAGCTGCGGTTTTGCGAGATGTGATGTGTAGTGTGCAGCCAGCTGTAGCGTTGGTTTCACCATAAGTTTAATTGTTTCAGTGACGGAAGGCGGGACAGGACATCTCGTCAATGGTGTGATAATTGCACGAGAGGGAAGCCGCACTTTTCACCTGGTGTGTGATACTTAGCAACACTTTATGCGCCAGGTTCCCATCCAGTCCCCAGGCGGTGTTTGAGCACGAATCCAGAGAACCCACAACCAGCCCTCTAGTTTTACATGTTACCAGGGACGTCATTTAATCAAATTGCCTGGGGTAGCGGAAGTGACATCACACGACCCTTGACCCCCTGATGACATCACAGGAAGTGATGTAATTTGACCCACCCAAAATGATATCGCGGGAAGCGATGGAACATGACCTTTCACCCATTGACAAAACAGGAAGTGGCATCACTTAGCATTGCACACTATGAAAAATATGGTTACGATCTCACTATAATTTGATGTACATTTCATACAAGAATGGATCGCCATATGTATTGTTAAGATCAGTGTGTATAGGTCCATATTATCAAATTACTGTGAATGCAAGCAGACGTCCATGACCAAATGATAATGATGTGTTATTATATATCACTTACGCTTAAGCGCTTTATATAGAAAAAATATACACCCAATTTCACCCAATCTATGTTGGTACTCATTTATCGACCTCAGAAGGATGAAAGGCTGAGTTGAGGCGTTTAAGAACAGACTAAATCAGTGACTCACCCCCTGAATTGTGCCTGAAATAAGCCTTTAATGAGTCTAGCAATTATTGTATAGAATTCCAGAAAGACACATTATTTGGTATTCCTATTCTTTCTTATTTAGGGTCACTGCTGAAGGTGTTAGACTTGTGGAACTCCTGTTATTATTTTTAATCTTTTTTTAAGGGGCCTGAACAAGAAAGCCAGCCACAGCAGAGGTAAAGAGCCACATGGTGCTGGCCACAGCCCAGGAGCATACATTACAAAAAAAGAGGTGGCAAGGGTGACGACAGATGTTGCAAGGGAGACCACAGAGGTCGCAGTTGTGACCTCTGGTGACCCCTAAATGACATCCCTGTATGTTACCCATACCCTGCTTCAAGTACTCCCACACCGTTAAGTAGGATAAGAAAGTAAGGGTGTGGGGGCTCATTTGGGGGCATGTCTTGCATGATGGCCATGGTCTAAAACCTGATGGGGTGACCTACCTACGAACATTTTAAAAATGGTGTGCCTGCTAACTAAGTGCATATCACAACACAGTGTGCTTGCTACATTCCTTAAAGTATTAGAAATCAATGCTCAATATCATTACTTATTGGACCCTCACAAAAGGGTAGTTGTTTTATTAGCAGGTTCATTAGCATCCCATTACGTAGTTTGGGCAAGACTAACCCTTCAAAGGCACTACTCATCTCCTCTGTCTGGCCCTGAAAGGGAGGCTCAGACAATTCAGGTACTTTAATCTGCCTGCAGCACCTAAGCAGCTAGTTTTGTTTGCAAAGAGCCTCTCCCTCCATCCAGTGCCTTATGAGTGGGAAAGCAGCCGGAGCCAGCCCTGAGCCTTGAAGGGACAAGCGTAGAGGAGAGCAACAGGGGGACAGCAGGAGTCTTGGAAGGGGCAAGCGTAGAGGAGAGCAGCAGGGGGACAGCAGGAGCACCCATGGAGCCTCATTAGGACAAGCGTAGAGGAGAGCACCAGGGGGATAGAAGGAGTACCTGTGGTGCCTCATTAGGACAAGCGTAGAGGAGAGCTACAGGGGGATAGCAGGAGCACCTGTGGAGCCTCATTAGGACATTCGTAGAGGAGAGCAACAGGGGGATCGCAGGAGCCTTGAAGGGGCAAGCGTAGAGGAGAGCAACAGAAGGAGAGCAGGAACCTTGAAGGGGCAAGCGTAGAGGAGAACAACAGGGGGACAGCTGGAGCACCCGTGGAGCCTCATAAGGATCCCGACAAGTGCAACCCCGACGAGTGCAACAGGTGAGGCCCCTCCATTAGAGTGAACACTTTTATTTATTCACATTTGTTGAGCGCACAGCAGCCCGGGGGCATTGTGGTGCTTGTTACAGTGGGTGATCAAAGCTTAGTTACAGACAGAAATACAGACAAGCATAGTTTAGTTACATACAAAAATACAGACAACACACAGAGGAAGATACTGTAGGACATAGCAAGGGAGGGAGGAGGTTCCGGGCCACAGAGCAGTCAGCTATACCCAGAAAACTATCTCACAACCCCTACCACACCAACCATCCAGGAGAAGATTGAGGCAGGAAGGGCCAAGGCACCGCACCGTGGGGGCCCCAGCGAGATCTGATCAAGGGCCCACAAGAGTGACGCCAGACACCCTGGTTCCCCAGAGCAGGGTAAAGGAGCTAAGGTGGAGCTTCCAGGGGAGGCAGGCACGCCTAACCAGACAAACGGTGGCAACCACAGGAGATGAAGCCTCAAATATCAAGAGGGGCAAAGCTGACACCCCAGACGGGGGGGTCTCTGGGAGACATCGCCCCCTAAAAGCAGGGGAAGTAAAGGACTAGGGGCCCCACAGATTCGGTCCAGGAGAGAGAGATACAACCCACCAGGTATAGCCCCCTGGACCTCCACGAGGAGAGAATCCCCAAGTAGCTGCAGAACAGAGGTTCCACAAAAGGAGGCCCAGGAGAGAAGGAGGGGGACCCACCAGCACCTATCACCACAAGACCAGGCCTCGAAAACATTACATAAAGGGGTTTCTCCCCCCCCATGAGGCTCAAGGGGTCTGAGAGACCCAGAACCAGAATAAAAGCACCAGGGAGGCAAAACTTTAAGGCAAAATGAAAGCCTGGGGAGGGCAACCACCACGATAGATAACACCACATGGGGGGGGGGGGCTCTTGGAATTAAAAATGGGCCCGGACAAGCCTGCAGGTTGTACAACTGGGAAAAGGAAAGGACTCAATACTTAAAAAAAAAAAATGTTATTGTGTTTGGTTAAAATTTACCTTTACAAAACAATTATCACATTAACAGTAAAGTGTGTAAACCTCTAAGCAAAAACAGCCTTAATACTCTAAAAGAATAAAAGAAAAAATGAAAGGACTCAATAACCCGTAAATCCACAGCGGATTCGCCGCCAGATTTTGCTATCACTACCTAAATGATGCAACATAAGGTTAAAAATGCTGAGGCAAAGCTCCAGTTTCCCGGGAAGGATGGCGTGAAGCTACCATAGGGTTAAGTTGGCACAATTCCTCACAGGCGGCTTTGCAGGGCAGCAGAAAATGCCATTTTACGTGCCGTCAGATTTTGCTTAGGCTGCCGTCAGAATTTGCTTAGGATGCCGTCAGATTTTGCTTTGGATGCCGTCAGATTTTGCTTAGGCTGCCTAAATGATGCAACAATGGGTTAAAAATGCTGAGGCACAGCTCCAGTTGCCCGGGAAGGATGGCGCCAAGCCACCATAGGATTAAGTTGGCACAATTCCTCACAGGCGGCTTTGCACAGCAGCAGAAAATGCCATTGTACATGCTGTAGAGGAGGTCCCAAATAAAGCCTGCACTCCCATCAACCATTTTGAAGTACCAGGGACGTTCACACCAAAATATGTGACGTATGATGAGCAAATAAACCAGCAGAAAGCCAAAGTAGGGCTCTGCCCAGTGCCTATCAGGAGAACAACACCTGTTGAAGTACCGATAGGCAGAAAACCATGGACAGTAAGGTATCCATTGAGAAAACCATACCAGCAAATAAGACAAAATGAAGATTGCCTAAGTACCGTCCCGGAAGAAACCAAAAAGGCCTTGATGGAAGACGAATGGTGACGTCACGAAGGCCTGGACGGACTCGCAGATAGAAGATATGATGACCCAAGGATGACAAAGAGACGAAATGCCATGAATAAGGATATCGTGAACCTAGAAGAAGAGAATAATGTTGAAATATAAAGAAGCTTAAGTTGTAAGCAGGATGAAGACATTCAACCAGCTAATGCCTGTACATATGCTTGAAACCGCAAGAAAGCTAAGAAAATAGTGCAGCTTGCTATGCTAAGTAGAAGAATAGAGTGGCAAGCGCCATTATGCATGATGTACCTCAAAACGAAGCACAGTATTATAAGTGCGAGCCCACTTTACACAAAAAGCAGAATCAACTCAGGTTACTAGAGGCAGAACAGGACAAGATTCGTATTCCAGCTAAACGAGAAGAGACGGCTGAATCGAAACTCAGCAGATGCAACTTGCGCCAGGAAGAGCCAAGGTCAGACCAATAGATGAAACGAACAGTAGCATCACATAATTGAAACTTAAGAACAGAATAACCTGTCTTTGGAAGGTCGAGATAAGGAGGCGTAGGCAGGTGGCAAGCCGAATAAGAAATAAATGCACAAATTGAGAGAAACTCTGCAAATTCACAGTGTGGGTAGCACATGACCATCCGAACGAGAAGGAGCACGGGTTCACATCTACGCTTGGCATCCACCCAGACAGAGATATTTGAACTTTTCGAGACAAGAAAATGCAGTTTCAAGGCCAACCACAGTCAACTAATTGACACATAGCCACTAAAGTAATGATTGATTGAAGAAAGGCAGGGTGAATCAAGGGGCACCCTGCACCTGGCTGACCGTTCTGCGTGCTGCTAAGTAAAGTGGAAATTTAAGCATGGGGTTGATGCCAACCCAATCACAATGGACCAAATAATCTAGGGTCCTATAGATAGCAGAACCAATGGGACGTCGTACTCTTAGTGATGTCTACAGTAGTCATGTTTGAAGAAAGGGCTTAGACGCCCACCTGATAGTGTTTATCCAATCCCCTCACTTCGTTATCATATACAGATATAGCACCTATATTAAAGTTATCTTTTCCTAACCAATAGAAATGCATATTAACTTTTGAGTGTTACACGTCAGATTATGATGAGTTTTGAGTATAAATGTCACTTTTTGTATGCAGTTCATTGGAGTTGAAGCGAGACGGACTATCACATCACTGCTGATTTCCATGACTCCCCGTTTTTTGTACTTGTCATTAAACGGACTCCCTTTGCCAAACCATTGAGTTGTCCTTATTGATTGGTGTTGGAGTAATACATCTGCACCCCCATCCATCTCAAAGGTGCAGCTATCTTGGGTTAAAGTACTCCGGAGCAAACATCGTCTCTATGGGTTGGACAGGGGTCTCCCCAGTACCCTTGGTAGCATAGATTTGATGGTTACCGACTATCCATTATTGATTAAAGTAAGACACCTATTGACCGTCGACATAAAGTAACTCTAGGTCTTCGGCAATATCACAAGTCCTTTGCCATTCGGCTGAGTAGACTGTGAAGCTCCCCGTAGACAGTGGTAATTTAGAAAAAAACCTGCAGAAAGGGCCTGAAGGGACCCGTGTTCCCCACACTTCCCTTCCCAATCCTACGTGCAGCTGAGCGGGTGAAAAGTTGAAGAAGGCGGTAACAAAGGCGGTGATCGCAAGGGTCCAGAGAGGAACCATGCGAACGGTGAATGAAGCAAAAAATGTTATGTTCTGGCAAATAGTGCATGAACAAGTAAAGGGAAAAGGTAATAGAGGGAGGAGGGAAAACAAAATATAGTTAGAAGTACAAAAGACTGTTTATATATATATATAAAGGGGATAATGACTCGAGAATAATAAAAGAAAATAAAAGGTTACCGGGGAGGACACCCGAGAAGAGAGAGGTTACCGGGACAGACACCCAAGAAGTGAGAGGATTCGCCTTATTTCTACACTTTAATATAGCGGCTAGAAGAAACGTGTACCCAGAGTCCCACATAATGGGGAACAAATAGACTACCACAACGCTTAAAGACGTTGTGAAAGGGGTACTTTTACACTCCATGAAGGGGTAATGATTAGAGGCAGAGATATCTGTGCCCAGCTGGTGTCCGTCTAGTCTGTCAAGCGTCTGTCTTATATGTTTTGTTGTGACGTCATATGTGAAATATTTTCTTAGAGAACTGATTTAAATTTGTGTGATTTAATAGCTGCGATAAAATCGCATGTGAATTGATGTTTTTTGAATAAATAAGAAGATATAACATTTTGTGGAAATTTGGATGGGAGCTTGCGATATTTTGTGCTCGCTCATATTGTTAGAAGCTGTTTAAACCACACGAAAGCATTGACAAGTGTTATATAAGAGGAAAGGGAACGGATTCAAGCATGGAAGACGTGACTCCATTGGCACATTTATGCAAACAGTTGCCAAAACATGCACCCAAGCTAAGGAAATATAGTACCGAGTGGGTTAAAGGCACCGCCCACAAGATGTTTATGCCATGGCCACAAAATGGGTTTTTATCTAAAGCCGTCTTACAACATATGACGACGAATTTGCATGCCAAATATACAGGCAAGCAGTTAGAAAACGCCTTGCTGTTCTCGAGTTATGGAAAATGTATGAACAGGGAAAGGAGGAAGAACCGCCAAAGGATTGGATACTTAATGTATGCACAGAGGCGGGTGAGACGCCTATCGCGCCACCTGCCCCATCCAAAACGAAAGTTGAAGAAAGTAAGGACGAGGGATTATACCCATTGAGGGAACTTAAAGCAGCCACGGGGTACAGCAACCCCACATATGAGTCACCTACACATAGTAGTGATGAAAATCAAGGGAAAGATAAGGACAAGAATATTACCTCTGCAGTCCCAAGGGACATGGGGAGACGCGATGACGAAAGAAGAGATCAGGCACAGTCAAGTGCATCTCTCGACAAGGAGAGAGAAGGGAAGAGATGGAAAGGAAGCAAAGACAGAACTGATGAGATAGCATTTGCAAAAGACGAATGGATCGGAGGACACATTTTACTAAAACTTGATGGGAAAGGCATTGATGACGCGAAACAAAAGGAGAGGTTAGATGAGGCACAGAGGAAGGGGAAAGAGAAGGAGTTAAGAGACGAAAGGATAAGAAGGAACGACAGACAAAGGCGAGAACAGCTATATCGCGAAGATCAAGAAAGACAGCTCGATCGCAACCCAAGAGCAGCCTACGATCAAGACATACAGAAACAGCAAAGGTTAGAAGAAGACCAAAGGATACATGAAAAAAGAATAAGGAGACAAAGAGATAAGGACATTTCAAGGGCAGATGAACGTAGAAATAAAAAGAGAAAGGAAGAAGATATTGTCAGAGAAGAGGCGAGGAAACACAAAGAGTTTGATGACGATGTAGAACGTCAGCAAAGACAGAGAGCATGCGATCTTGAATATCTGGGGAGAGAGGTTAAAAAACCTGCTCCAGTTGTAGACTGGGAAGACATTGAAGAATTCTTCCCTGCCTACGATTCAGTACCAAGCATGTCTAGGGCAAATATTGACGATGACTTCGACACCAGAAGCATCAGAGAGACGATCGATAGAATATATGAGGAAATGGGGCTAGAACAAATATCCCAAGTGGAGGGGGAAGACGAGCGCCTGGAAAGCACTCAGCTGTATGACACTGAGGAGGTCACTCGAAGTAGTGGGAATAGAGAGCTATCCTGGATAGATTAGAAATAAGTAGGAACAAGGAGGATACGAGAAGTCGCACTAGTTGGGGACAGGCAATGTCGTACTCAGAAAGGGAGGAGCGCAAGGAAAATGAGGAAGAGGGACGGAGCGAAAGACGACTCCCATGGGAAAAAGGAATAAGGTGGTCAGACAAGAGACCTACACCGAGAGCATCAGAGTCTGCCACGCAGCCTGACCGATATGAAGAAGTATCTCGTGGTCAGAGGGGGTGTCTTCGCCGCCCTATGTGGACAGACTTAGGGCATTGCCAGGTAGACGGTGATGCAGGAATATTATCCCTGCAATAGACAGGAGAACAATGAGAGAAGAGAGAGAGGTCTACACATTCCATTTTCCGTTGCTCAAGAAGGGGGGAATAAGACCACAGTATATTCCGTGGCCACAAATGGATCGAGAAAATTTGAAAAACAAGCTTCCAATGCTGACATCGGGAGCCGTAAAATGGATACATGAGTTAGAAAAAATGACAGGAGAAAACACGCTAGCTATTGGGGACATCAAAGGTCTCCTGATCGCCATACTTGGTGAGAGAGCAGACGATGTGTGGGCAGGAGCAGGCTCCCATGGCGTAACCACAATTAATACTTCGCATGATGGAGCTCCATTTAACAATTGTAGAGCCGCAGTATGGAAAGTGCTATGAGTACTATACCCAGATACTTCTGATATGGGAGCTATAATGATGCAAAAGATGAAGGAGACTGAAGATCCGTTAATTTACATACAGAATTTCCAAGACGCATCCAAGGATATCGTGAACCTAGAAGAAGAGAATAATGTTGAAATATAAAGAAGCTTAAGCTGTAAGCAGGATGAAGACATTCAACCAGCTAACGCCTGTACATATGCTTGAAACCGCAAGAAAGCTAAGAAAACAGTGCGGCTTGCTATGCTAAGTAGAAGAATAGAGTGGCAAGCGCCATTATACATAATCTACCTCAAAATGAATGGCACAGTATTGTAAGTGCAAGCCCACTTTACATAAAAAGCAGAATCAACTCAGGTTACTAGAGGCCAAACAGGACAAGATTCGTATTCCAGCTAAACGAGAAGAGGCGGCTGAATAGAAACTCAGAAGATGCAACTTGCGCCGGGAAGAGCCAAGGTCAGACCAATAGAAGGAACAAACAGTAGCTTTACATAATTGAAACTTAAGAACAGAATATCCTGTCTTTGGAAGGTCGAGATAAGGAGGCGTAGGCAGGTGGCAATCTGAATAAGAATTAAATGCACAAATTGAGAGAAACTCTGCAAATTCACGGTGTGGGTAGCATGTGACCATCTGAGCGAGAAGGAGCACGGGTTCACGCCTACGCTTGGCCTCCGCCCAGACAGAGATATTAGAACTTTTCGAGACA
Organism: Ambystoma mexicanum; assembly: GCF_040938575.1. Classification (NCBI taxonomy): domain Eukaryota; kingdom Metazoa; phylum Chordata; class Amphibia; order Caudata; family Ambystomatidae; genus Ambystoma; species Ambystoma mexicanum. Next base: position 1,464,376,512 of record NC_090931.1, on the reverse strand, counting down.
AGAAGATGCAGTTTCGAGGCCAGCCACAGTGAACTCATTGACACATAGCCACTAAAGTAATGATTGATTGAAGAAAGGCAGGGTGAATCAAGGGGCACCCTGCACCTGGCTGACCGTTCTGCGTGCTGCTAAGTAAATTGGAAATGTATGCATGGGGTTGATGCCAATCCAATCACAATGGACCAAATAATCTAGGGTCCTATAGATAGCAGAACCAATGGGACGTCATACTCTTAGTGACGTCTACAGTAGTCATGTTTGAAGGAATGGCTTAGACGCCCACTGATAGTGTTTATCCAATCCCCTCACTCTATTATTATATACAGATATAGCACCTATATTAAAGTTACCTTTTCCTAACCAATAGAAATGCATATTAACTTTTGAGTGTTACATGTCAGATTATGAGTTTTGAGTATAAATGTCGCTGTTTGTATGAAGTTCGTTGGAGTTGAACCGAGACGGACTATCGCATCATTGCTGATTTCCATGACTCCCTGTTTTGTGTACTTGTCATTAAACGGAGTCCCTTTGCCAAACCATTGAGTTGTCCTTATTGATTGGTGTTGGAGTAATACATCTGCACCCCCATCCATCTCAAAGGTGCAGCTATCTCATCTTAAAGTACTCGGGAGCAAACCTCGGCTCTATGGGCCGGCCGGGGGTCTCCCCAGTACAGTGCCATCAAATGTTGTTTAGGCTGCCGTCAGAATTTGCTTAGGCTGCCATCAGAATTTGATTAGGCTGCCTAAATGATGCAATGCAGGGTTAAAAATGATGAGGCACAGCATCAGTTGCCCGGGAAGGACGGCACCAAGCCACCATAGGGTTAGGTTGGCACAATTCCTCACAGGCGGCTTTGCAGGGCAGCAGAAAAGAGCGATCCCGGCAGCAGAGAGGGCAGGAGCCCGTCTCCCTCCAGATTGACCTACATGTCTCCAGGATTGGAATCCATGAGAAGGATTCCCACACCAGCCCCGACGACGGATGCCATTATCCCTTATCCCCTTCAGTAGGTGAGCCAAATCGTGGCATCTTATCAGCCACGAACGATTGCTGATGCTTCTTTGGGTATATTACCCCCAATCCACGCCATGTGGTGTCCGTGCTATTGCTGCCTGATTTAAAAATGGCTGGCGCAGCGCGGCACGCAAACGAGGCTGTATGCCTTCGTTGCTAAGCTACTGGCTACCTTATTAGCCAATAACGTTGTCCGGAAGGCGGATGCCGGCCTTGGCGGAGAAGGCCGAGGAAAAGGCCCTGTTTGTCGCCTGTTTACCGAACTGTGCCGGCGTACAGGCCCTTCAACCCGAGCATTTTGGGGTACGCCATTCGTCCCGCAAATCATATAAGATTAACTCTTGGTGAGGGCACTCCGGTAACTACCACAATGCGCACCGTGCACCGTGCCTTCCTCCCATGATACACTGACCCTAGAAGCCCCATTGTGCGCGTGGATTACAGACTACACCAATCCCAGCCATAGCACATGAAATAGCCTAATGTGCCCAAGCACAGTGGACTCTCCTGATTGCCAAGCAGCACGCAAGCCACATACATGGCTTTGTGTGCATGTCCTCACTAAAAATCCCTACCTACAGCAACGCCTTACTTGCAGGTAAAAAGAAACATGGGTATTCTATAGCCTTGATAGCTGCATTCAGCTATTTAAATGTATTCTGCATCTCTGAAATTGCATTTATTACTCTGTTTGCCTTGATAGCCGCTTAGCCTGCCACTACACGGTATTTTCATGCTGCATTTAGCTTGCCTTAACAACTGCTTTTAACTATTTAAATGTACATTGCATCTCTGAAAGCTGCATTTAGCCTGTTAGTGCTAGCTGTATTCAGCCTGCCTTTGAAAACTGCATCTAGCCTGTCATTTAGCTATACTAAGCCTGCCTTTGAAAGTTGCATTTAGCCTGCTAGTTTTAGCTGTATTCAGTCTGCCTTTGAAAACTGCATCTAGCCTGTCGTTTAGCTATACTCAGCCTGCCTTTTGAAAGCTGCATTTAGCTTGTCGCTCAGCTGCATCTAGCCTGCCATTGAAAGCTGCACTTAGCCTGCCGTACTAGCTGCACTCAGACTCCCGCTTAACCTTGATACTAACGTATCTGCTATCTTGCACATACAGATCCACTCTGTGGGACTTATTTAACTTGCCTCTGCTCGCCCTATTCATAATCCCGCACCTTGGAACCACACCTATTTCGTTAAATACCAGGCCACGTCATGTGGTCGTTGCCCTGTACCAGCCTCTACCACATAGCCGTTTTAGGATTCCTATCCTTTACTGTAGGCACTCCCCCTTCCAGCATTCCCAAGTCACACCACACCTACACTCACGATCTCCACTCCACCCATCCCTCTACCATGCTCCACTGCATTATCCCCCCTACTAATCCATACCTCAATGACCCAGCTCTGTGGCTTAAGCACTTTGCCACTAAACCCACACCAAACCATCCATGCTCAATACAATCCAGGAACTCGAGACTTAGATCTAGACTGCCCCGACCCTGCACTCAGCGCAGCCACAACTCATCCCAACATCGTTACCTACCCCTCCCTCTTCCACCACACCCATCTCCTCACTCAAGGGCGCCCTCATCAATGCCAGATCACTCACGGCTCACGCCCTTGACATCTCAGACCTAATCACTGAGAAAACCTTAGACTTCCTAGCCATTACGGAAACTTGGTTACATGATGCTTCTGGCCCACTTCTCGCCCTATCCCTACCTAAGGGATACGCCATCATTAGAAATGATCGTCAATCCAACTTGTCTAAAGGAGGAGTCGCTTTCATACATAGCGACAAGATCACCATAGAACTATTGCTAATGCCCAATTCAGCTCTGCAGAATCCCTATCAGTCAAACTATCCCTCTCACCGACTAACACAGCAACTATCCACCTTATATATAGACCCCAAGGACCACTGGGCTCATTCACCGATGAGGTTACAGCTACTTTTTCCACCAATACTAAGCCTAACTCCCAGGTACTGCTATTAGGTGACTTCAACCTTGGCCTCTCCGATCTGAAGGATCACATGGCCACCGAAGTTGCCTCCACCCTCGCCAACCTAGGCTTCCAGCAACGTATTCTCGATTCCTACCCACAACAAGGGCAGAACGCTCGACTGGGTAGCAGACCTCAATTGCAACACCACTGTCTGCTCTAACACTACCTGTGCCTGGTCCGACCACCATGTTATTACCTTCCTCCTGCCAGCCACTAACCCTCAGACTATACCTACTTTAGCACCTGCTATACCTACTAGAAATAAAAAGGATATTACCAGGGAGAATTTGCTTCCTCTCATCCTTCCTAAACACTTGTGCCGTGCAGCACAAGGACCCTACTGTCCTAGTTGACATCTACAACAGCACTTTGCTCAAAGCCATCGAGATCTTAGCCCCACTAAACATTCGTAAAGCCAAACAACACTCCCACCTGAACTCTTGGTTCACCCCTCAGCTCAACGCTCTGCGTAAAGAAAAGCGCAAGGCCGAAGCTCTTTGGAAAAGTCATCCTAGCACGACTAACAAAGCTTCCCTCCTGATTACTTCACTCAACTATAAGGAAGCCATCCTTCAAGCCAAAAAAGAGGCGTATAACCTCTGCATTACGCAAGCAGAATCTAACACTAAAGAATTATTCAAAATTCTCAAAGAATTAGAATCTCCTTCACCTGCCCCTGACACATGTATTAAAGACAGCACCTGGTGTAACAAGATACAAAATCCTCTTCTCAACAAAATAACCACTTTGCAATCTAAAATTAATGCTAAACAAAACTCTCTCCACACTTCCCTCCAAAGCAAAACCTTGCCACCAAAAACAACCACCTCAGACCCTCCATTGTCTTTTAGCTTCACGCCGCTCACCATCCTTGAGGTTGAAAAAATCATTTGTAACTTAAAACCCTCCAACTGCCAAGGGGACTCTTGCCCAGCTCCGATCATTAAGGAATCGGCCACGACCTTGCTCCTTTCATAACAACGTTTATCAACTCCTCATTCCAATCGGGAGTGGTCCCCAACAATCTGAAGGATGCTTGGGTCATCCCTCTTCTAAAAAAACCCACCCTAGATCCTGGGGTCCCAACCAACTATAGGCCCATCACCACTGTCCCGTTTCTCCTAAAAATCTTAGACAGAGCAGCGTACTTACAAATACAGAACTATTTGGAAACAAACAACCTTTTAGGCACTATACAATCTGGCTTCAGACCCAAGCACAGCTCTTTTAGACCTCAAAACACAAATTGAGGATCTTAAAGACAAAGGTAAACTAGCCTTGCTACTACTATTAGACTTATCCGCTGCCTTCGACCTGGTCAACCACCAAATCCTCTGTCAGCATCTGAAATCAGCAGCCCACTTCTCTGACAATGCTACCAACTGGATTAAATCATTCCTGGACAACAGACATATGAGAGTATTCTTCCCAACCTCCTCAGCCGACCCTGCGCTAGTACCTTGTGGGGTCCCCCAAGGTTCGTGTGTATCCCCTACCCTCTACAATGTTTTCACTAAACCTTTGTTTGATGTGCTTGACGATCTGGGTGTCACCTACACCAGTTATGCCGATGACACCCAGATACTAATCCCATCACGGGTGATTACACGGTAGACTCCAAATCCCTAAATGACATTTACTATGTCATTCAAGCCCGGATGGCACAACATGAGCTCTGCCTTAATGATGACAAGACAGAGCTCCTCATCCTAGGCACACAGCAACGACTTAATAAGCTGAACCCTTTGTTCAGCTCCTTCAGTATTGACGGAAACTCCATAAAAGTCTCCAAAGATACTAAAACCCTTGGAATCTACCTTGACTCTACTCTCTCCCTACACAGACAAACAAATGCAGTTGCAGCTGCATCTGCCTACACATGCAAGCTGATTACAGCATGTCGCCTGTTCCTCTCTACTCAAAACTGCATAACCCTTGCTAGGATCCTGGTCATGTCCAAACTTGACTACTGCAACGCACTGTACCAAGGCACTAACCAATGTAATCTCGACAAACTCCAGATCATACAAAATAACGCTATCAGAGCAGCCCTTAACATCCCCAGATCAGCTCACATCTCTGAAACTAGAAAGAATCTGCACTGGCTGTCAGTCCCTCAAAGGATATCATTAAAATCGCTCGCCCTGACCTATAAATGTATGAATAACCAGGCCCCTATCTACCTCTCTTCACGGTTCACCCAATACAGTCCACCTCGGTCACTTAGGTCTGCCATATGTCAGAGCCTACTTATCCCTCGATACAAGCTCCAAACAGCCAGAGGAGTTAGCTTCCCAGTTCTGGCAGCCAAACTGTGGAACTCTGTGCCTCTCACCATCAGAAACTTGCCCTCCCTGAATCTATTCAAACACAAAGCCAAACTTTGGCTAGTCACCTTAGCCAGAGAAAATATAAGGGGCGCCTGCTTTTAAGTCTGTGGTCTATCAGGCAGACCATCCAGACCAGAGATAACAACTGATTACTCTTTCAATTTGTAATCGTTAGCTATTTATTTTGCAACAATCCATATATCAAATTACACAATGACAAATATATTCATATAAAATATGGCTCTTTGAACTTAGAACAAACACATCCCTCCAAACAAACTTCATTCACATCTTCTTCATGCATTCATCACATTCACAAACGATAGAAAATGATATTTTGTTCATATCACAATAACAATGGCAGTTAAAGCATTTCTTAGTTCAACACTTGATTGATTTACAATGTGTCCATCTGTCAACATTCAGAGGATAGAAAAACTGTTTGTCGACATGTTTCGGTTGAGTTCTTAACGTGGGCAATGAATTCCCTTTGTGTATTATATTCAACCTTCTTCAGGACAAGAGACGATCGCCAAATCAGCGTGGTCTCACAGAAAAGTGGGGGTGTATAAGACAAAGAGGCCTTGGGTCTATAAAATAAGGAAAATACAAAAAAGATGTCATCTCTGTTTCATAAAAACCCATTTATTGAGTAACAGCTAGCTAATAGAACTGTGTGCGAACCAGCTCACCTCCTCTGATTTTTTCAGTGGCTGGCGTGTCGGTTCAGTGGAATAAATCCCAGCATGAAAAATCTCTAATAATGAGCTTCACGTCGTAAGTCCTACAAAGTAAGGGACATATAAACTCGTAAGTTTATAGAAGGAGTATAGCATATTATTAGAAATGAACATTAGTAAATCGGTACTCACTCAGTTAGAGTAGTGGGGCTCGAAAGAGTGCCCGAGCTGTGGGTTCAATCAGACTGCAGGGGAGGAAACAGAATGGACAGGGCTCATAAATCCAAGTGCTCCCATTTATACACCCATATATCGCATTACTATTATCACAATATAAAAAGCTTGCTTTAAGAGTTCTTGTAAGTGTCCACTCCATAGAATAGAAAAAATGTAGTGGACCCATAATAGGGAGGCAGAGACCCATAAGTCTACACGTCTAAGCCTCAGAATGTCTGAGTGTCTACGGTGAACTCTAACTCACTCACAAAAAATGGAGAAATGGTGCTTACTTCTTTGGTTCCCTGTAATGAATCCCTTGGGAAAGAGTATCCGTTGCTGGTCAGTCGCAGATAAAAATGCCACGAAGCTGTAACAACAACCACGGTGCATGGTTTCGGATATGGAGCCAACTGAGCATGGACTGGCATAGGCTATACCTGCTATTGTTTACTTACTCAGTGTTTTCCTCGGCTAGGTACGTCAATGTATGAATCTGTTGGCGCTCCTCCGCTAGTACTCGCGGCGACTCGGCGTATGTACCAAATAGCACCATTGGACGCGCGGTCGCTCGGAATTCTGGTCTGTGTGGTATGCGGCTGCTCGGCATTATGGACAACGTAGTTCCCGAACTCAGGCGGAAACGATAACTGTCTCCACAGGGATGTTCGTCTTGTGAGGTATATACACAATTAGCGGACAGGTCCCGGATGACGACAGCGGTAAATGTGCTGTCTGTGGCAACCGGCCACTGTACATGCTCACTGAGCGTAATGGGAAATTAAGTCCCAATTGCTGGTGCCTGGTTGATAGAGCTGGGCATTGTGGGATATGTGGTCCCAAGGGCCTCAAATATCCAAAGGCCTCAATTGCTGGTATTTAGTAACCTAAATCGTAAAACCTTACCTCCCATGTCACAGGGTTGTGAAAAAAGGCTACAGATGAATGAAATAGTCTGATACTCATTTTAGGCCGCCATAGTGTTATGTACTATTCAGGACATTCCATTCCACCGAAATATTTAACCCATGACGGACCGTATCTAAAGAATAGATCCATTTCTGTTCCAGGCGGTGTAGGGCACTAGCCATATCCCCACCTCTTGACTTGGTGCATAGGGTTTGTTATACAAACCACTTGATGTCTGTATCTTTATGATGAAGTCTGTCAAAGTGGTCCAACAGAGGTTTGTCAGCCGCATGGTTTCTAATGCACGAGCGGTGTTCCCCAATACGTATTTTAACCTCTCTTGTGGTTTTTCCAACGTATAGTAACTTACACGGACATGAGATGACATAGATTGCATTTTTTGTATGGCAATTAGTGTGATTCTTCATCGTCCATGTGTTATTCCCATATTGAAAAGTATGTTTGGTCTCAGTAAAGGGACATACACTGCAGTTCCCGCATTTGTAATGCCCTATAATGGGTGGAAGTCCCCATTGGTTCAAAATCGAGTTCTCTTTGGGTTTTTCACAGTAAGTATGCACCAACCTTTGTCGCAAATTGCAATTTCGTTTGAATGCAAACATGGGTTTCTTTGATAATGTATCCGGATTCTTGATGAAATCCCAATTCTTATTGATGATTTTCTTGATAGTATTGCTGATAGGATTGTACGTTGTAACACAGACCAATCTCTCGCGGGTCTTTTTTTCTTGACTCTGTAGAATGAGAGCCCTGTTGGTGTTGGCTGCTCTCTTCATATTCCTTTTTACCAGTTGCTTAGGGTAGCCCCGTGTATCCAGTCTTTCTTTGAGTTGTGTAGCGTGTGTTTGATAATCGACCCTATCTGTGCAATTGCGTCGAATCCTCAGGAATTGCCCATATGGCAGATTAAATTTCAAACTCTCCGGATGAAAACTTGAATAATGGAGTAAGGTATTCTTATCTGTGGGTTTCCTATAGAGTAAAGTGACCAACCCATTTCCTTGTTTTTTAATCAGTAGATCTAGGAAACTGACTTGATCCTTGTTCCATTCAATGGCAAATTTTATATTAGAATCGCACGTGTTGAGCCACTTGTGGAAGGTGAGTAGCGATGTATTGTCACCCCGCCATATGATGAACACGTCATCTATATAGCGGCGCCACATCTTTAGCTGTCCATGCGGTTGTGTTTGTAGGATGTCGTCGATGTTTCTTGATTCAAAATTGGCCATGTATAAATTGGCCACGTGTGGGGCAAAGGTGGCACCCATACTTAACCCTTTTTGTTGTTTAAAAAGCTGTTTTTTGAAGAGAAAGAAGTTCTCTGTCATTGCTAGTCTCGAACACTCTAGTATAAACCCTGTTGGTGGTTTATGTGGTTTACTACGTGTGTCGAGTACTTCGGCTAGTACTTCTAGACATGCCATTTGAGGAATAGATGTGTATAATGCTTCCACGTCCATGGTGACTAGCATATCTCCTGTTTCTATTGCGACATCTTGAAGAATTCGAATCATATCCATAGTGTCCTTAATGTATGAAGGCATTGCCAGGACAAAGGGTTTCAGGAAAAATTCACTGTAAATGGACAGCGGTTCCAATAGTCTATCGCTGACACGATTGGCCTCCCTGGCGGATTCTCAAGGCTCTTGTGCACCTTGGGGAGAATGTAAAAGGCTGCTTTTTTGGGGAATTTTTTGTTCAGAAATGTTGCCTTGTCTGAACAGATCCATTCTTCTGTCAGGGCATGTGTTGTTAGGATTTTAATCTCTTTCTGTAGTCGAGCAGTGGGATCTTGGTCCAATTTTTTATATGATCTCGTATCATTGAGCAATCTCAGGCATTCTTTATCGTAATTCAGGCTGTCCATAAGGACTATCCCCCCGCCTTTGTCGGCCGATTTGATAGTTATATTTTCTTGGCTGCTTAGATTTCTGAGGCTCACTCTTTCATCTTTTGTCAAATTATCTGTGCAATAATTTTTCTTCTTTAGACTCGAGAGCACTTGTTGCGTCACTTGGCTCTCGAACGTGATAATTTCCGGCGGGCAAGTATGTGCCGGTGGATTAAAGTTTGACTTCATCTTGAGACCAGTAATGTTAATATCTGCTGGGTCTTGATCTTTATCACCCATATTGGATTGATTTTGATTGGGTATATATATTTCAAAGAAGTGTTTGAGTCTAATATTACGGAAAAACCTCTGTAATTCTAGCTCGATGCTGAAAGGATCAGCTTTGGTCACAGGGACATATGATAATCCTCTCGCTAGAAGGCTTTTTTCTGCAGGACTCAAAATATATGAAGAGAGATTAAAGATCGGCAAAGTATCTGAATTCACTGATTCGAGTACCATTGCCGGGTACGTACCCCCTGTTGTTGAGGTCGTTGTCGTGGTCTTCCTTTGGGGCCCCCTCTGAAAAAAAACCCTTGTTGTTGTGGGAAAAAGCCCCGTCCTCTTTGTGGTGTCCCAGATGGGCCTGCTAAAGAGGGATCAGATCCACTAGATGAACCAGATGAATTGGAGAAAGTCACTTTCCTATTACGTCTCGGATTCTGATTTGGATTCTGAGGTGGGTTAGTGAAGAATCCTTCTTTGAGATACGGATACGTTTTATCTTCCTTGTAGCCAGCAATATCTTTTTGCAGTTTAAATACTTTGCGATCTAGATTCAGTTGTTTAAATGTCTTCATCTCTATTTCTAGATTTTCCAGTATCTTTTTTGCGTCTTGTATACTTTTATTATCCAGAAATTCTTTTTCCAGAATTGCTAGCTCATCTCCCTGTTTTTTTGTTTCCTCCTCTACGGGTAAGCAAAATCCGCCGTTACATGTACAGTTGGATTTTGCTTTGCGATTGGATTTCACGCATGCGCAGTAGCAGCCTAAGCATTTTTCAACAATGAGCATTTTTCAACGTTACACCAGCAAGATAACTGGCAAAGGATAAACACTAGTCTTCATCTCTGGTAACTCTTTAGTGTCTCTAGGTGGGGGCCATCTTGGAAGTGGAGCATGCTGGTCACACAGTGGCCATCTTGGAGTGTAGATATTAGTACAGAAAAGGTGGAAGCAAGTGGCTTTCCTTCTTCTCCATTTGTCCCAAAGCTTCCAGAAACTGAGTGTCTTGACAGTATGCCCCCTCTGTGCAGGGCTTGGTGCAGGTTTCCAGGGATGAGTGAGGTGGTATCTTTTTAGTAACTCCGGGGCATGAACATCCAAAACTCGTTCCCAGGTTTGGTCAGCTGGGCCATAACCCTTACAATCCAATAGGTACTGTAATATGCCTCTGAAGTATTGGGAATCACAGATAACTGCCACCTCATATTCTGGTCCATCAGCTGTATCTATTGGTGGTGGACTGATTTGTGGTCGTCCTTTGAACCGGTCTTGAATGTGAGGAAAGCTGGGAAATATGGAAAAACAGGTGGATTTTTGACCAGTATCGAGAGTGAGTCGATATGACACCGGTCGTACTATTGCCTGGATCTTAAAAGGTCCAAATAAACGAGGGCACAACTTAGAGTGCACTAGTCGTTGGGGCAGCAATTAGGAGGCTAGCCATATTTCTTCCCCTACCTGGATGATGGGCTCTTTTATCATTTAAGGTCTGCTTCTTTTGGGATGTCGGAAGGGTGAAACCCATATGAACAATGGAATGGACTGGACTGGTACCAATTGCCGTATGGAGAGATTTGTTGTAGGCATATTCTGTCAAGAGGTAGAGGTTGATTCCAGTTGTCTTGTGCTGATGAAACAAAACATCTTAGGTACTGCTTAGGGTCTGGTTTAGGCGTTTTGTCTGCCCATTTGTCTTGGGGTGGGAACCTGATGAAAGAGCCCATTGGATGTCCAATAACTGACATACTTCCGGAATCTTGAAGTATGCTGAGGTCCCCTATCAGATAGGATCTTGTCTTGTAATCCGTGTGTGCAAAAAATACTTCCTAAGAAATTAACAGCCATCCTTGAAGCTGAAGGTAATTGTGGGGCAAAGGTAAGAAATTAGCCATCTTGGTCATAGTCAGTCTATAGTAACCATGATGGTCGTATGACCCATTGACAAGGATAAATCCACCATAATTTTTTTTTTTTTAAATTAAAAAAGGATTGGTCGAGATGTATTGCCAGGGCTGAGTGGGCAAGGAGGGTTGGACCAAATGTCCAAATGGTGTCTGGTGAGTAGTCTTGGTTTGCAAGCAAACAGTACAGGCTGTGACGTAGTCTTGTACATTTGATTAATCTTCGACCACCAGAAGTGACGTCTGACTGCTTCCAAAGTAACTTGTTTCCCTCGATGTCTGGTGATTAGTGAGTCATGACACATTTGGAGCATCTCCTTTCTTAAGGTGAAGGTCGGAACAAAACTTGGTGTCCGTAGAAAGGTAGTTCACCTTCCGTCTCCAGGGGGTAGGTTTTAAAATACATTTCTGATATCTGACCGGGTGGGCAGAGGTTCAGAAGGCCAGCCTAGTTTCTTGGAACAGGGTACCTTCCGGACAAGCCAGACCAATCAAGGTAGCATTGGCAGTGGTCAAGACTAGGTCTCAGGAGGGGTGATGGTGATCAAAAGCCCTCAATGAGCACACACAGCGAAGGACACTACAAATAACTGTCAGTCAGGTGTATATCAAAAATGCATATGCATTTATTTAAGGCCTTTAAATCAAACACAAGCAAAGATCAACAGTAAGACTTACACAAAAACCAAACTACTATAGAACACATATACAGTTATAATGACTTAAAGGAATGGCACACATTGAGGGTCCACAACCTGTAAGGGAAAGGAGCAAACAGTGTGAATATACCTTAGGCAGTCCTTCACTTTATCAACCCTAACTGAAAGGCTGTCCAGTCCCTGCAAAGAGTGGAGCCTAGTGCTCAAATGTACTTTCGGATGCAGATGCACGTGATTGTACAGTTGGGCAAAATTGGGGTCTCTTGCAGGGGCTGTAGCAGTGCAGTAAGGCAGGTGATGCAGCGAAGAATACGTTCCCACTATTCAAGGAGGGTCTCCTCAAGAGGGCAGAACAGACTCCAAGAGTTGAGAATATCTCGGTAGCACAGGCTACCTCGATAAAGGTGAGTGGCCCTCAGGGGACACTCGTGCATAAAAAATGGATGGATGCGCCAGGGGCCACAAGTAAGGGTTGTAATGCAAGTACTCACCGACCCAAGGCGTACTCCGGACCATACTTCGTCAGTCAAGTCCACTTTGGTTCCGGGTTCAAATGCTGCAAAAGTGCGGCTCTTTGGCGGAGTTCCAGGGATGATTCTGTGGAGGGACAGTGGCGATTTCTCCTCTCCTGGTGAAGGGATCAATTCGATTTCACGCAGCTCACCTCAGGGCAGAGGGAGGCACAGCAGCAGCGCACCCGCGAAGTTCGTAACCACGGCTGAGCGGCACAGCGACCGTGTGTACTCAGGTTCAGGTGTACTCTCCTAATTCCAGACCTAGGGTGCCTAGGTGTACGAAACTCGACAGGAGAGTGCCTTCAACCCAGTACTTATGTTCTCCAAAGTCCTCAAGATTTAACTCAAGACGGCAACAGTTCCAGGGTAAAGGTCGTGTTCACTGGTTGACCCAGGAACACTTTCAAAAAGGCTCACTTGCAGGTTAAGGTGGAGGTGCTGTGAATAATTGTTCCCACTATTCAAATGGGGCGAAGCGTCTTTGCAGACCTTCTAGTTCGATCAGATGCAGAGGGGTCCAGCGGGACAACAGCGGGCTCGGGGTGCTAAACCTTCCAGCAGGTCATTTCCTCGACTCAGCTTCTTAGTTTTAGGATTCTTGGATCCCATCCTAGGTTCAGTGAGACCTCAAGAGATTGACCTGGTATGGGTGTTCGGGCCCTTCTCTCATCCAGAAGATCCTTCGGCCCAAAACAAAGAGGATCCAATTAGAGACCTGCATCCATGCCAGATATGGACCAATTATGGACCACAGTAGTCTCAGTCATTCCCAGCACAGCAGACTCTCTGGCACCCAGGAGGTGTATTGGAACTAGACAGTCCAGCGCACATCCTGGAGGCACACACACAAGGCATGCAGAAGCCTGCGAAAGCTTGGCGTTTCGCGGGAGAATGCATGACCAAATAAGGACTGACCCGGGTCTGCTCGACCTGGGGAAGGCAAAGGGACAAGGTGACCAAAGGACAGGACAGAGAGCCTCGTGGCATGGCCACTTTGTAGCCAGGCTACCTTCCTGTGCCAACCGCGGTAAATGCGGTTTGCATGGCAAGAAAGGGTAAACAATATGCCAAAGTGAAATCTGCGACCAGCCCTGTCCAAGGCACATGTGTACTTCACCCAAAAAAGCCTGTGAGGGAGTCTAGGGCCTTTGGAAACGAAAGGAAGACCCCCAGCGCATTGTACTGTAAGGTACATTGTACACTGATAACATGTTGCAGAAAAGTTGCAACATAAGGAAGAACTAAGGGAAACAAAATCTCCCAGTACTAACTGTCTTTAAGGGCATGTCAGTTTCCCCATAACAAAGAAGGCTGTGCTCCACTGGCAAAGTCAGGCTAGGCTTGTCAGACAACAGCAAAAGGTTGAGGGGTACACAACTGAATGGAAAATCACACATACATGGAAATCTTTCATAACAGTAGGTTTGAATCAGTTCCTGTAAGGTCGGTTTTAGGGATTTGGTTTCCTGAGTGAGCATTTGAATAAAATTGGCTATATAGAACAGGAAGGAGGTTTTTGGGAAATAATTTCTCGGATTGAAAGTAGTCCAACTTGTCTGCTTGCGTTCTGGAAAGTGCGTCGGCTAGAAGGTTTTCTCTTCCTGGTAAAAAGGTGAACAATCTGTAGGAAGAGAAAAAATAAGCCCACATGGCGTGCCTACTGTTTTGTGTCTTAGTGGTTTGTAGGACTTGTAGGTTGCAATGATTCGTGAGGACTGTGACCGGGAACTGGGATTCCAGGAGCAGATGTTGCCATTCTTTGCATGCCCTCTTGATGGCCAACAGTTCTTTTTCGAAGACCTTGTAGTTCAACTCGTATGTGGACATGGTTTTGGACAAATAGGCGATGGATACTCGACACCGGAAGCATCGTTTGAGTACTGCTCCGATGGTAGCATAGGAAGCATCCGTCTCTAAAAGAAAAGTTGGATTTTGATTCGGCAGACGTACAATCAGAGTGGTAGTAAAGTTCTCTTTGTGTCCCTGGAAGGCTGTCTGAATTTCTTTGTCCCAGATGAATCTTTTGCCTTTTTTAAGGAGGGCTGTTTTGGGTAGAATGCAATCCGAGAAATAGAAAATAAACTTCCTATAAATATTTGCAAAACCCAGGAAGCGTTGGACGCCTTTCACGGAGAGGGCTGGTTATCAATGGAGGATAGCCTGTACTTTGGCAGGATCCATCATAGTACCATGATCTGAAAGAATGTAGCCCAGATATGGGATTTGTGTTTGAAGTAAAGGAACACTTACTGAGTTTGGCAAATAGATGGTGTTTGCGTAAATGAAGCAAAACTTCCTGGACGTAATGAATGTGTTCCGTGATGTGTTTGGAGAATACTAAAATATCGTCGTAGATGATTATCGAGTGCATCTTCAGATCCAAACAGACGTGTTCCAAAAACCTTTGTAAGACCGCTGGGGCGTTGGACAGACCGAAGGGCATTACTCGGTAATTAAAATGTCCAAAAGGTGTTATGAAGGCGTTCTTCCATTCCACTCCTTGTTGTACTTGATTAAGATGATATGCACCTCAAAGGTCTATTTTGGTAAACCATTTAGCCTCTTTTACTGCTTCCAGCATGTCTGTTATGGGAGGCATCAAATATTTGTCAGATATCGTTATCTTGTTTAATTCTCTGTTGTCTATGCAGGGTCTTATTTCTTTGGTATCTTTTTTGGGGATAAAAAAGAGAGATGCACCTGCTGGGGATTTGGATTCTGTGATGAGGTCATGGCGGAGGCTGCTTTGCAGGTATTCTCTGAGAGCTTCCGTTTTGGGATTAGACAAGGTATACTGTCACGAATCACTGATATCGCCCTCTCTGGTTGACCTGGTCGCTCCGCCGCCGTATTTCGGCATCCATTTTCACCTGCAACATGGCCGACGCTGTGGGGGAACCTGCAGTCTAGCATTCAGGTACTACTTGCAACTTCCTTGAAAAGCGCCACGCCCCTGCGGCTAGATGTGTCTCACGGCTTGGCTTGTCTGTGCTCAGCGCTTCAGCAGATTTGTTCCTGGATCTTTTCTGTCCCCACTCTGCCTTTCTGATACCTTCCCGATTCTGCATGCTTGCAAGGCCCTACTGATCCTTGTATTCTTTTCCCGGACAGTTCGGCCTCACGCCGCTCCTTGCTGCTTCTCACTTGCTCGTGGTTAGCTGTGCGAGCTGCTTCTGTACTTCCCTGGACTTCCGTTTACTCTTCCTGGCGTACTTATGCATTAGTCCTTCCTGGAATCCTCCCTGGAATCCTGACCACTCACTGGACTGAACGTCTCGACCCTGGGCAGGAGCCATGGGTACTGCCTGCCTGGTAGCTACCTGCAGGGTGGTGTCGGAGGAATCTTGCCCATTCCTTCATGAGACCCAAACCTCCAGGAAAAAGAAGAAACCTGTGACCACAAAGAAAAGGACATCCAAACAGGTGAGCCAAGAGTTAGGGGAATCAGCATCTGACATACATCCTACTGAAAGGGAGGGGTTGTCAGACTTTAGGTGAATACAACAATCTTCTCTTCTGTGGGGTGTTAAAGCCTTATATTCGTTGTCTTATCGATCCTTGTGTTAGACAGTGTGCAACACAATGTTCACACCCCAAGAAAAGGGAACCAGTGGTCCAAGTGATAAATGGGTTGTGTCGACATAGCCATGGTAAACCTGAGCTCACTGGGTAATGTGCAGCCTTTATCAGGACGAATATCAGGTTCTCTTGATGAGAGGATCGGGACATGTTGATGTTTTGGGTCTGTTGTTTGATAGGGCCTGATGTCAGCCGAGAACCGTCAACTGGTATCTGGACTGTCTTATGCTCACAAGGAATCTCTTGTAACTGAGACCAATGGTCATGGAGGATGTTGCCTGTCACTCCAAAGTCCAGTAAGGCAGGTATGTTTTTCAGGTATGTATAAGAATCTCCTGACTGCGGAAGGTAACACATATCACCACCATTGAAGTGTCTTAGGCGAGACTGGTGTCTAACTGGGAATTTGGAGACTTCTCCAGGTCGGGTTCAGGTTGTCTCTAGGACCAGGAGGGGGCATTTCCCGCAGGGACGAGGGGACACTTGCGTGATAAGTCTTCATCGAACCGCAGTACATACACAGACCCAGGTTGTGCCGACAAGTTCGCTCTGTGTTGGTCAAATGGCCTCAGGCTGTTCCCATCTGCATGGGTTTGTCCTCCACCAAATGTCTTGCAGGGAGCTTGGGAGGATCAATAGAAGTACGGGTGTTTCTGATCTTCCTTCTTTCAATCGATCATTCTTGCAGGCGGTAATTGACCTGCATTACCAGGGTGATCATATTGGCTAGGTTGGTAGGTCTAGGAACTCATGCAATTTCATCCTTTAGATCTTTGTGGGGAACGTGCCAAAATATGGTCAGTAAAGCATCGTCTGGCCAAGCTGTTCCAACTGCCAATTGTTTAAAATCGGTTATGTACCCCAGAATATTAAGAGTTCCTTGTCGAAAACTGGGTGGAGACTGTAATTGCTTGCCTTCCGAAAATAGCCTTGAGACTGTTTACAAATCTGAGGTAAGAATCCATGAGTGGATTGTTCGGGCTGACTAAGGGGCCATGCCAAAGCAGCTCCAGCCAAATTATAAATCATGAAACTGATTGTGGCTCTGTCAGTGGGGAAATAGGCCTTTTTTGGATTTCCATCATATCTTGGCACCTGGCAAGGACCCAGGCAGTATGTTAACGGCATGAAGAATGGTTATCATGTTCTCGCCCGTCAAAGTCTGAACCTCTGCAGTCAGGGCTTGTACCGCATTCGACAACTGCTGTAGTTGGGCCATGATGAAATGCGGGCATTGCTATCTGTCAAAGTTCCATACTGGGTACACTAACCTGCCGGTAGAGGCTTGTGATGACGTGAAGTTGAGGGTGGAATTCCCCACCCTGGCAAGCTTATTGGATGGAGACAAGGGCAGTGCAGGCTTGGCGAACCCCTCCAAGGAAGGGAACAACACAGGGATGCAGATCTTGGGTGGTCGAGTGATCTGTTTCTGCCAAAGATGTAGATAAGGGGCTTGCGAGCCAATGGGCCTCATTACAACCCTGGCGTTGGACCATGGTGCTATTAGCACCATAGTCCATGCCGGATTCCGCCATGGTGGATGGCGGATTTACTGCCCCATTCCAAGGTTGGCGGGGCGGTAAATCCCCATCCACCATGGCCCCTTCCCCATTCCCATTCCCCTATGGGCCAAAAATGGGAATGGGGAAGGGGCCATGGTGGATGGGGATTTACCGCCCCGCCAACCTTGGAATGGGGAATTACCGCCCCACTCACCTTGGAATGGGGCAGTAATTCCGCCATCCACCATGGCGGAGTTGCAACCTTAGCGGCATGGACCATGGTGCTAATAGCACCATGGTCCTCCGCCAAGGTTGTAATGAGGCACTCACACTTTAACGCCTCAATGGGAATGGGGAAGGCGCTAATTACGGCACCGTAAATTACGGTGCCGTAATTAGCACCAAGGTCCCTTAGCGGGTTGGACTTTAACGCCTGCAAAAAGCAGGCGTTAAAGTGTGAGTGCCTCATTACAACCTTGGCGGAGGACCATGGTGCTATTAGCACCATGGTCCATGCCGCTAAGGTTGCAACTCCGCCATGGTGGATGGCGGAATTACTGCCCCATTCCAAGGTGAGTGGGGCGGTAATTCCCCATTCACCAATGGCCCCTTCCCCATTCCCATTTTTGCCCCATAGGGCATAATGGGAATGGGGAAAGGCGATAATTACGGCACCGTAAATTACGGTGCCGTATTTATCGCCAAGGTCCCTTTGCGGAATGGTTTTTACCACCATCCCGCAAAGGGACCTTGGAATCAGGCGTTAAGGGTCGGCGCCGTTTACGGCGCCGTAAACCCCTTAACGCCTGACTCGGAATGAGGCACATTAAGGGTTAACGGCACCTACGGCGCCGTTAAACCCTTAACGCCTGACTTGTAATGAGGGCCAATGTCAGATACGTGGGCGAGGAGCGCGTATTCCAGGAGAGCAATTGTTCATGGGCGAGAAGCGCCGTAGCAGTAAGGGAGCGAGGCGCGCTGTGGAAACAGAGAAGGGTTCAGGATGCTGCAGGGTCTGAAACAAAGAAAGGGGTGGTCACCGGCCTGAAATTTGGTAGGAGGGACGAGAGGGCGAGAAAAATCTAAAGGCATAAGAAAATGAGGGAAGAGGAAGTGGGAAGGAACGTGTAGAGCGTTTAGTTGGGAACGAGGGGGCAGCAGCAAGGATATCAGGAGGAGCGCATGCTGCGAGTAATGGCCGGATAGTAGCAAGTAGAATGAGAGGAGAGCGTGCTGCAAGTATAGGCAGCGTTCCTTGGCAGGGGATACCTGTGCCGAGAAATGTTAAGTATTTATCAAAGGTGAAAGTGTTCAGTCATAAGGGAGGCTGGTGACTGTAAAGCTTATCCATTCAGCAAATAAGAGGGTGTTAACTCTCCAGGAGTACTGGTGACGGGGACATTAATACATGTAACAAGTGAAGTGATAGTTCTCTTCAAGGGACACCTGTGAATGAAAAATATATATACTGGTCAAATGTGTAACCCCTCATCACCAAGGGTTGCCTAAATTAGTAAGGCTCAAGGTTTTGTCACATGTGCCACTTCAGTTTCGCAGTGGGACCTGAGTGGTTGCTTCATGTTTATCTGACCCTGTTATCCAATGTATGTGATGGGAGCAAATCTGTCAAGGGCCTATTAGTGTTATACAGACTCAGTGATTGTATTGTGTGATTTAACCCCCTGTCTTTATAGAAAGTAAAAGTGAGCCTCTTTTCTGGAATTCCATAGCGTGATTGACTGGCACTGCAAATACACTGTATAAATCCTTCACACCGAGTGTGCTGGCATGATCAGGGCCAACACCTTCAAAAAGTGTCAAGTAATTGCAGCATTTGAAAGTTTCATTTGAACATGACCTTAATGCAAGAAAGAAACATTCACATCATAGCTCTCTCAACCTTTCATTGGCCGTGGGCGGGTGAAAGCCCATTGATTCCCATGGGCGTGTGGCAAGCTTAGTGGGTGCGAGAGCTGCCTAAGTGGTGCGTGACACCTGCCAAAAGCACCAGTGGAAAGGAATGCTTTACTCTTGCGTAGCCCGGCGTCTTGCTTTAATGTAAAAGCAATTTCCTAATTCACTCCTCTTCCACCACACACTTTTAGAAACCCAATTACCTGCATCATCTTATTTTAATTTAAATAATAAAAAAAAGCGTGGGCTTTCCCTCGTTCAAAGATGGCCATTCTGTCACAGGCGATATCCTCTAAATGCAGCTGCGTTCAGTGGTATGGCTGTTGCCATCTTCCTATACAAAAGCTAAAACTGTTGTCCATACGGCCCATGAAACATTTCGTTAAAAAGCTAATAGAAACTCCTTGCAGTGTGACCTTTAGATGTGTTCACATGACTTAGTCAATGGACCATGTTATAGTCCTATTTAGACACATAATCAAGTAGTACTTGCTCAAGTTCGTTGTGAGGGGCCTGTTGGAGGTTGGTTGCGACCCCCGGCGCCTTCCGTAAGCCCCAGACCCCAAAGGACACACTCCGACACAGCCTCTCGGTTTGGGCTTCCCGGTTGCTCTGACCCGGCCGGGAACGCCCCGTTTATTTATGTTGCACGCGGCGGCATGCAACGTCACGCCGCCGCGTGCGCGCCCTGTCATCGGGCAGCGCCACACTCCTCCTTTTACCGGGAGAACAATAACAATACTAATACTAGACACTGCAAACCAAACCAGAATGTATACATAACATCTCACGAAACCCCATGTTCAAAACACCCCTTTATTGACATCCACCCGGGTCCCCTTACTTAACAGTTCTCATCATTAGGACAATCAGCCAGGTGACCCAACACGTAATCGCTGAGGTAAGCAGGTTTCCCTCGCCCAGCCCTCTGGGGGTACCTCCTGCTCACCTCCGGCATGGGTGATCTGTCCATGGGCATGCCCCGAGCCGGGGACTCAGGCAGACAGGGTGTTTCCCCTTCGTCCTCAGGGACCTCTCCTGGATCTGGATCAGGAGGTGGATCAGTTCTTGGATCCCGCAGCTTCTTGAAGAAACTCACGTTGCGAGTTACCACAGACCGGCCGTCCAATGCAGTCACCATGGATCCCCGGACTGTGACAACATCCAGCGGTTCCAGCTCATATGGTAGGGAGAGCTTTCCATGGGGATGCCTATTTCGAATGAGGATCTCATCGCCTGGCTCCAGCCGCTGCGGGCAAAGCCCTCTCTGAACGTTCTCTTGCTCGATCCTCAGCCGCCGGTCCATCTCGACCTGTTGGTCATTGATTACCCCAGGTTCTTTCTCTCCTACCTCCGGCAGCAAACCCTGAGGACACCGCTTGAAAAATGCCTCTGCCGGGCCACTCCAGTGGATGCATGTGGCGTGGTGCGGTACACCCTCAGAAACTGGTATAGGGCTCTCTGGAGTGACTGCCTCTGCCCCTGAGCAATTCTAAAGGTCTTATTTAGAGTCCTCATGAGCCATTCTGCTTCGCCATTGGCCCGGGGCCAGAGAGGCATGGTCTTCCTGTGCACCACCCCATAGCTCTCCATCAGCTCCGAGAAGCGTTCAATCTGGAAGGGCGCCCCGTTGTCCGAGCACAGCATGCGTGGGAAACCATGGGCCGCAAACACCTTTTCCACAGCCACCACGACGTGCTCAAACGCCACAGAGTCCACAAACTCCACCTCGGGGTACCTAGAGTACTCGTCGACCAGAACTAGGAAGTGGGTGCCCATAGTGGTGGACCCAAAGTCCGCATGAACAATTTACCAAGGGCGCGTCCCCCTAGGCATTGTCTCTATGGCAGGTTCACGCTGCAGGGGAGATGCTGCCTGGCACCAAACACAGGCCGCCACAAAGTCATCCACCTTGCGTTCCAGCTCAGGGAACCACACCTTCAGCCGTAGGCGTGCCTTGGTCTTGGCAGTGCCCTGATGACCATGGTGTGCCAGGGTGATCACCTCGTCCACCTTCGATTGGGGCACCACAATCCGATCTCCGTGGAGCAGAAGGCCGGATGTTGAGAACGATAACTCCTCCCGGACCTTCCATAGTTGCTCAAGTCCGGTCCTGGCCTCCTGAGTGCGCCCCGCCAGAGCCTCCAGAACCGACTTCCAGGAGCGCTGTTGCATAGAGTGTCTTAGGATTTTGAAGCACTCATCCTCCGCTGCAGCTGCCTCCAGCTCCTGGAGAGGCACGGCATTCGGCGTGGGCGCCTCCACCACCACCTGGACATGCTCCTCTGCCTCCTCTGCACAGGCGTCATTGTCTTCTCCTGCGGATGCCCCAGGGTGTCTGGAGAGATAGTCTGCAGCGTTGTTCACCCCTGGCCGGTATACCAAGGTGACTCCATATTCCAAAAGGGTGAGCATCCACCTCTCAATGCATGCCGGTGGCTTGGATGACGACCCTGCTAGGATGGGAAGCAGCGGCTTGTGGTCTGTCACCACCATCACCGGGCGTCCAAGGACGTAGAGCCGGAAGTGCCAGCATCCCCAAAGTACTGCCAGCGCCTCGCTCACGTTCGATCTGCGAGTATCGCTGCTCCGCATCGGACAGGGCCTTGCTGGCATACGCCACTGGGTGGACACCCCCATCACTGTCAATCTGCGTTAGCACGGCGCTTAGGCCGAATGGGCTGGCGTCGACGATGATTTCTGACGGTAACGCAGGATCGAAAAACGACATGGTGTCTTCAGCTGCCAGGGCACCCTTTATGTCATCAAAAGCCGCCTGTTCTAGCGGGCCCCAGTTCCAGATGGCATCCTTCCTTGTCAGTGCCCTGAGCGGTCAGGCCAGATTTTTAATGAATTGTCCACAATATGTAACTATGCCCACGGAACTTCGCACCTCAGGCACGGACTCCAGAGGCTGCACCTTCTTTATGTCCTGCATTTTCCGGGGATCAGGAGACACCCCCCCCCTCCTAAAATACAGAGCCAAAGAACTCTATCGATGGTCGCAAAAATTCACACTTCTCTTTGTGGAGGGTGAGTTCCAAGGATTGTAGTCTTCCGAACGTCTTCGCCAACCGCCTCAGATGGTCTACCTCCGTTCTTGCAAACACCAAGATGGCGTTGCTTATGTTCAAAACGCCCTGTAGATCAGCCAGGGTGCCCCGAATAATGTTCTGGAAAACCTCCGCTGCTGAGGACACACCAAAACTCAGTCTCTTATAGCGGTATAGCCCTCAGTGTGTCGTGAAAGTGGTAATATACCTCGACTCAGGGTGGAGGACACCTACCTGGTGATAGCCCGCTCGGAGGTCCAGTTTCGAAAAGAAGCGAGCACCCTGTACCTCCGCAATGATGTCATCGATCGTCGGGGTGAGGGGTCTCTCTCTCTTAATGGCCTTGTTCTGGAGCCTCATGTCTACGCAGATTTTAACAGCATCGGGTTGTTTAGGTTTCGGTGCCACCACTATCGGGGACACACAGGGCGTCGGGCCCTCAACCTTTTCTATAATGTCAAGATTGACCAAATTGTCCAGCTCCTTGTCGACATGTTCACGGAGGTGAAACGGTACCCTTCGATGTTTCAGAGGAATGGGCTGCACCGATTCATCAATGTGTAACCTCACTGGGTCATCGGCCATCTGCCCGATCCCCTTGAACAGTGCGGCATACTTCTCGAGCAAGTCATTAATGTCCTCTAAATAGACAGAGTATGCGAAGCTGACGATGCCGAGGGCCTCTGCTGCAGCACAACTTAACAATGTATTGGTGCTCACCGGTGTCACGTAGAATCGTGCTGTGATTTGGGAGCCCTCATGTTCTACTTTTGCCACAAACACATCGTCCAGAGGGATAGGGTCAACACCACCAAAGGCAAAGATGCGGGCCTTGGGAGCAGCCAGCTTGGGGGGCTGGTCCATGGCATCATAGTTTTCACAGGCCATTACATTCACCGACGCCCCAGTGTCCACGAGGACCTGGACTGGAGATCAGTTCACCTCGACCACGCACCTTGGCTGTCTCCTGTTCTTACGTTTCAGGATCCCCACACTCGAGACAAAGAAGATGTTCTCTTCCTTCTCTTCTTCCGCTTCCTCCACCTGGGCATCCTCCTCAGTCTGATCCACCTGAGCAACGTTGGGTGGTCGACCCTGGCGATTGAGACTGGACCGCCCCGGGCCCCTCGGTACCAACACAGGCATTGCTGCTTTGCATACCCTCGAGAAATGATCCGGTAGCCCACACCGTCCACAGGTCTTTCCAGCCACAGGGCATTCCGCTGGGTGGGGCAGGTCATACCCACATTTTTGGCAGATTTCTCCTGCCCTCCCGGCTCGATCCCGGGGACCACTGCCAGGTCTTCGGGTGCCCCTTCCACCTCGCCACATCGCACATACCTCTTCAGTCTTGATGGGGCACGACCCGGCCTCCATTCTAGCTCCCCTTGCCTCCGACACCTCATGGCACCTCCCCAGTTCAAGGATGCGCTGAAGCGTGATTCCAGGCTCCCTTAACACCTGGCGCCTTCACTTGCCTGATGAACACGCCTGGATAAGCATTGTCCTGATCATGTCCTCAGCATCAGCCCAAGCACAGGCCAGCGAGAGACGCCTTAGGCGCCCATAGAAAGTGTCCAGAGTCTCATCGTCTTTCTGTTTGGCAGAGAGCATGACAAAACGTTCATAATCCGCATTGGCGAGAGGCAGAAAGTAAGCCTGCAGAGCGGCCTTCGCCTGATCATAGGATCCATCCCCTGGCGGAAGCGATTCAAAAGTCTCTTGGACAGAGGGACCTGCCGAGCAGAGCATGGTTGCCAGCCGGGTGTCATCATCCACCACTTGGGCAGCCCGAAGGTACATTTCCAGGCGGTCCACCCACCTCCTCCATCTGGGCCCCAAACTGGAAGGCGGGCCCGATACATCAAACTCCGGGATGGGCTGCAGAGCCGCCTGTGCACGTACCTGAGCCATGGCGGGGGGAATCTGCTGAACAACAGGTGCTGCCACGGGCTGTGCTGGAAGTAGAGGACCCTGAAGACCTGCCTGACCACCTGGAGGCTGCGGTGCCGGCTGCACTGGAGGTAGCAAACCTTGAAGTGCTGCTGGCGCACGTGGAGGCTGCTGCACCGCCGCTCCGTCCTGGTCCTCAATATCACTCATCAGTTCGAGCGCACAGGCACCCCCAGCGTGGAAGACAGGGGCTGCAACTCAAACACCAAGTCCAAATAACTCCAGCGTGCACCATTGGAGAAACAGCTGCTGCAACACACCTCTGTGATGATGAAGAGGATGAAGATGAGTAGGGCCACCAGTCTGATGATGAAGAAGATGAAGAGAAGCCTCAGCTTCCAACTGCTCCAAAAATGAGGACAAGAAAGAAATGTGGGCTATGCAGGCCCAGCCATTGTAGCCCTCCTCCTTGCTTGCACTCGACGTAGGAGACCCAGGAAAATGAAAAATCACCAACTGGGCATAATCACATGCAGGTATCACTGCCTGCTGACAGGATTGCCAAAAATTAGGCCTGGATGCACTTCTCAGCTCAAACCGGAGCTTGGAGAAGTTTCACGGCCTGATCCGCAAAATGGCCGCCAGCCGCATGGGTAACGCACAGCCTGCAGGCCAGAGCGAAGTCTCAAGACGACCTTGCTGCAACAAGAAAATGTTTTCCAGTCAAGTCACCGCCGGGCCCAGGCATCGTTTCCCCCACTCGACGCCACTGTTGGGGGTTTGTTGCGACCCCCGGCGCCTTCCGTAAGCCCCAGACCCCGAAGGACTCACTCCGACACGTCCTCTCGGTTCGGGCTTCCCGGTCGCTCTGACGCGGCCGGGAACACCCCGTTTATTTATGTTGCGCGCGGCCGCGTGCAACGTCACGCCGCCGCGTGCGCGCCCTGTCATCGGGCAGCACCACAGGGCCTTATACACAGAAGCATTTTATAATGGTGCAATCCCCTAGGAAAACGATATGTGAATCAGGCCCAATATTACTTTTATGACTGGACGCAATAAAACCATGTACTGTGTATGTACTCACTGAAATAAAATGGCTGTAGTCCTTCATGTTATCTTCTTTATGTTCATCTTCAACATTACGTGAAAAAGCCTGTGTTTGACCCTCAGTCACCGCCACTCTTTCTTTTACCTCAGCGTATGTACAGCACAAAGGTTCTTTGTAATATTCACCCCAAGGTGACAGGTGATTGGTTATCTACCTCTAATGGGCGGGACTGTGCCCGGCAGGTGTACAACTTGACAGGAGACTGCTAGGCTGAGCAGGGCAGAATGGCCGCCCAAATTAGATATTTGTAAACGAACTAGAAAAGAGGTTGATACTAGTTCCCATCCGAGAAACGGACCATAGGTTGTTAGGGCCATTCCTCAGAAGGGAAATAGCTGCTTCAGTGTGAGTGGGCTAGTTCCCATTGGAGAAATGGCCCTTTTTTACCCCCTAGTGGCCAAGTCCTGCATGGGAACTAACCCACTCACACTGAGAAGGCTAGTTCCCATTAGAGAAATTGCCCTTTTGCCCCTAGTGGCCAAGTCCTGCATAATAGTGGGAACTAGCCTACCCAAACTGAGAAGGCTAGTTCCCATTAGAGAAATGGCCCTTTTTGCTCACCTAGTGTCCAAGTCCTGCATGATAATGGGAACTAGGCCACTCACACTGAGAGGGCTAGTTCCCATTAGAGAAATGGCCCTTTTTGCCCCTAGTGTCCAAGTCCTGCTATTTCCCATTAGAGAAACTGCCCTTTTTGCCCCTAGTGGCCAAGTCCTGCATAATAATGGGAACTAGCCCACTCACACAGAGAAGGCTAGTTTCCATTAGAGAAATGGCCCTTTTTGCTCACCTGGTGTCCAAGTCCTGCATAATAATGGGAACTAGCCCACTCACACTGAGAAGGCTAGTTCCCATTAGAGAAATGGCCCTTTTTGCCCCTAGTGTCCAAGTCCTGCTATTTCCCATTAGAGAAACTGCCCTTTTTGCTCCCCTAGTGGCCAAGTCCTGCATAATAATGGGAACTAAATAATGGAACTAGCCTACTCACACTGAGAAGCATAGTTCCCATTAGAGAAATGGCCCTTTTTGCCCCTAGTGGCCAAGTCTTGCATAATAATAGGAACTAGCCTACTCACACTGAGAAGGCTAGTTCCCATTAGACAAATGGCTCTATTTTGCCCCTAGTGGCCAAGTCCTGCATAATAATAGGAACTAGCCCACGCACACTGAGAAGGCTAGTTCCCATTAGAGAAATGGCCCTTTTTGCCCCTAGTGGCCAAGTCCTGCATAATAACGTGAACTAGCCTACTCAAACTGAGAAGGCTAGTTCCCATTAGAGAAATGGTACTTTTTGATCCCCTAGTGGGCAACTCCTGCATAATAACGGGAACTAGCCCATTCACACTGAAGCAGGTATTTCCCATTAGAGAAACAGCCCTCTGACCTGCGAGTAGACTTGTTCCCATTCGACGAGGGGACCTTTTGCTCTCCTGTTTTGTCCTCAACTTGTTCCAAACGTACTCTTTCTAATAATGTTCAAAACAGAACTTTATAAACAACTGTCACAGTGATGTAACATAACTCCTCAATAATCTCACAATATTTCTGCTGTCTGATGGCAAATTGATGACAAGCCAAAATGTTATTGCCCTTCTCCTTGTAATGCGTATCCATCTTGGCTATGCATACATCAAACTGAGTCGGTTGCCCATCTCCAGGCATTCAGGTAGTTTTAAGAAATAGTTGTCCAGTCCGACCTCAACAATGAAATAGTGCCTCTTTCTTTTCACTCAAATAACTATGACCATATACTGCCAACATATCCTTCTGGAATCTTTCTTTCCATTGAATAACCTAGGAATAACCCAGTGCCTGGTATATTTGCCATAATCTTTGAATTTGTTTCTGTTGCTTCCCTATTTTCGTGCCCTTGGTATTTGTCACCTTGTTCACAGGGACAAATGTCTGTAATCTCCCTTTTAAGGTCCAATGAAAAAAAAACTCTGAGTAAAAGCCAATGGTGCTACGGCCGGGTCCCTTCTTTATGTGGGCAAGTGTTTCTTTTGGTTGCTACACTGCACGTGGGATGGGCACAGCATGGTGTGCAGTGAAGGCCTTCCGCTTGTTATACTGCTAAGCAACAGACATGTCAACTCCTTATCATGTCTCAAATTGCCAGGTAACAACTGGCAACAGCAGATAATGCGTCCATGGATCACGTGTTCTGTCGTGTGCATGCACAGCTATGTTGCTAGGGGGCTTCCTGTGTCCTCATAGGCTCACACACAGCCCAGATGCTCCCTGATACAGCAAAACACAGGAGTAACAAGGGATACCAGGAATATCTATATACTGTGACCTGGCCTGGATAGAACACAAAAATGCTTCACATTGAAGGTCAGAGTACTGTTGTGTGTATGTGTATGTGGTGAGTCCCAGTGTAGTCTACCTGTCTACATATTCACAATAGCTTCACAATTCAAGAAACATCTATAAGAAAACGTGTCTTACAAAAACCATGTGCTGAGATGAAACAAATTGAATTCAACCCAGTAGACACTAAATCGCAATTCAATATTTTTTATTAACACATATAGAAAAAATCATTGTAAAAAACGAATCTCATAATTTATAAAAATATTCATCAATGTAAGTATCAATACATTCGTTAATCAATCCACCAAGTTCATAATTGGACTGATAAGTTAAACCATTCCTATCTCAAACCACAACACACCACACATCAACCGTACCACATTCATACTCAAACAATTCATCAAATCACTCAATTATAACAAATATTTCATCAATAAAAACAATCATGCTAAAATACATTACAATTTCTAGTCCATTGTTAATATGAACCATGAATTAATCACAGCTGCGTCAGTCTATTGTTTGTACAATCTATTCTGACTCAAGCTGGTATTACTTAAAACGGTTTCCAAATAACAGTACAATCCCCGACCCGACATGTTTCTTTCTATGCAAATCTTGGTTAACAGAAATTCTTCAAGGGCAACATGGTCCAGCATGGTCGAGTGAAATGTAAATGGAAAAAGAGAACGTGTATACTACACCGACAGATGTCACCTAAATATAAACATAAAAACACATCATCAATCAGGCTAAATGCTTGAATTTCTAGATTGATCATTACTACCACCGCACCATTAGTGAACAGGGTGTAGAAAAGGGTTATACATACCCACCATCTATCTCTACCACTAGGGAAATCATGTGAACCGGGGTACGGAACCATAATTGAAACACCATGTTAATTGGTATATCCAAAGTAATACCACCATCACCAGCACCGCGTGACATGTCGGGACTTCCAGAACTGCTGATATCATACCTCTAACTAGAGGTAAAACCAACCCTGACACAATTGTGTACCATGCACAAAAAAGAAGGAGGTTTATAAACAGGGTCACATCAGACCAAACACTCACAATTAATTTCTTTTTAGTGCTTACTTTTGCAGTAACAACTCTCTCTGTCCTCACCCTTACACCAACCACCGCATTACTTGCCTTGCATTCTCTTCTAGTGTTTTCTGTTCGCATTCCACACGCATAACATTCCCTCTGCTGACATGCCTAACACCGTGAGGAGGCCCCCTTTCTTCTAGAGGACTTTATTCCCATGGCCACTTCCGTATTCTAATATTATGCAACTATAGTTGTATGGCCAAGTGTGAATGGTTCAGTTACCATCCCCCACCTCTAGTGCTGTTTATGAGCATGGGTTGACCCTCATAGGATTGACAACGCATTGGTCCTATTAGGCATTGAAGATTTGTTTGTTCTCCTGGCCAGAAAGACCATTTGTCTGTCCTGGGCTTGAAGAGGCGCTGGCACTCCTGGGCTTGAAGGCAAAGACAGGCCCTTCCAGGGTCCAGAAACTGATGATGTGATTCATCAGCAGCCACAGAAACCAAAGAGAGGCACCACTCACCTTGGTGTTGAGAGTTAAACCATGGTCAAGTTGGTTTACCCAGGGTACTGCACTCCTCGTCTTTCCACTACTCCTTTCTACTTTTGATGGGCTAATTATAAGGTTAAGATGTACAACCAGGCGCCAGCTAGCATATTTCCTAACGGCACAGGCCTTCTTCCATAGTATTTACCTTATTCTAAGGGTCCACCTTCTGCACTTCTTCCTTCACCTCGCTTTTCTTCCTCAGTACCTCTCCCAAAATGTTCCTCCATCAGTGGCTCTGATCTTCCTACACTGATTTTGTCTGTACATTTCAAACTGTTCTCCAAGTAATTTCCTCCTTTCTCTTGTGTCTCACCTTCCATCTCCTCCCCCCGCTAGTTTTCCCCTCTTCACGCTGCTCCCCCCTTTCCCTTCTTTTGACACATTTTCACCTTCCTCTCCCATCCACCTCTTTAAATCTCACTCTCCTTCCACTCCCTTCTTCCTCTTTTACTCCACTCGTTACTGCAACACTTGTTTCCAAACTCCCATACTAGGCCTTCTACCCAAGCCTCCCTGTATAGTCCTGCCCCTTTTGAAACTGAAAAAGGAGGAACATGAAGGGTGTTAATATGTCCAAGTCCTTGTGTGTAGGTGACAAAGTGATTGGCTCTTCTGAGTAACTCACCATCTTCAGTTCTAGTGATTTGTATCAGTTATAAATTGTCGGCTGTCAACTTAAGTCAAGCAGCGCGGTCATGGTAGCTGCCTGACCCCACCATGGTGCCTCCTGCAGGCAGTTGCACAAATACTCTGCCAATCTTGAACCTCGTCATCTGCCAACTTCATTGCATGCACTCAAGTTCAAGTAGGTCTTTTTCATAGTCCATCCTGCAGGCTGTGTATTCAAATATACTTTTAGTGGGATCAAAGACGATACCCACAGACCTTGTGGCCGTCTAATGCAGAGTTGTTCATTCTTCAAAACTCTACCAGGTCTTGAATTAAAGACTTGTACCTGGCAAGGGATAAAGTGGATAGGGTAGACGCCTTGGGAATACCTTATCTACGGGATATTATCTTTCTGAAGTTACAGGCCCCCCTTCTAGCACCATTCCCATGTGTCCACCTAGAAACATGGTCACAGTTCTCGCCTTTTTTATGCTGTCATTCAATTTATGTTTGTACTCAATATGTAATGCTTTTCATTGGCCCTCATTACGACCCTGGCGGAAATCGAAAAACGATGGCGGAAATGCAACACCGCCATCGAATAGCGCTCGGTGCGATTATGACCCGTCACCGCAAAGTACGATGCCATTAGCGACACCGCAGTGAACGCCAACGCTAACTGCACCAAGTACGCGCGCGCGCGCCATGCCAAACCGCAATTACCACCATGGAGCAACGGTACGCGAATTCTGACCCCAGCGGACATGCACCTAACGCCATCAAGCACGGCGGAAAGTACCATTCCGCCATGGCGAGAAGTACGGCATCACGAACCAACCGTAAACGGCCCTACTGAGTGCCTGTACACCGCTCCCTGGCCACATTGCACAACTCCCCGTAGGTGCAATGAAGTCACAAAATGCAACCAGTGAAATGTACAAGTCATCCATGCCTGCCAACGAACAAATCAATCTCAAGAGGGGCCAATGGGAGCTGCAGGGCACAGATGGCACGAATACAGAAGCCACACAAATGGACATGACCTCAGTCTCCCTCCAAGAAACGCACGCAAACACAGGCACCTGTGACCAGCCATATTCTGATAATCACATCATACCACCAATCCAACTGGCTGACCGGCATCTGTTACACAAAAGCCATTCCCCCGCCCCTGAGCATCACATCATCAAAACAGTCACATTGGCAGGCCTCATCCCTGACCTCACTGGGCTTCGTAGGCAAACGCGCCCAGCACAGTACCACGCAACTATACTCCGAAGCTGGAACCCAATGCAGATCTTTTCACAATACATCGCTCCCCAAATAGGAATATGACACATCACCTGCAAAGAAGAACGCTACACGGTTCATATCAGAATAGGAATTTAATGCACAACAAATTCACCAAGCCCATACAGCCATCAGGCCATGAACTCCAAAATACATTTCACCATTGTGGGCTGCATCCGCAAGAAATGACCAGCTACTTCTCGTGTGACGCCCTGTACCCTCATGGCACACAGGGGCTACATTCTCGTACGAAAAGGCAACATGGAAGCGCCTCGACCCGCAGGGCCGTCCCAATAGGGAGGCACTAGTCCAGCTGAAAGGCCGAAATGTTGCTCCTAGCCACCAGTACTGCGTAAGGGCATGTGGCCCATTGGCGATCGTCCCATAAGATCGTAATGCTGCTCCACTGATTAACACGAAGCAGCAGGTGTCGGGAGTAAAATCCATCTGCAGGAGTGGCATACAGATGGCAGTGGCAAAAGGGGAGGAGATACCTGTCACCCAAACGAAATGAAAAAGAATAGTATGGCCATCAGAACTACATTTGAATTACTCACTTCACTGATCACACCAAATCCACAGCCATATGCATGCTAGCCCACTCCAAAGGATCATCGCCAACCAAAAACCACTAGCGAATCATAACTATCTATATCGAGGTGAAAACACCATCACAAACGCCTGCTTCCATACTCACATGACATGTGAAACTTCCATTGAGTCTGTGCGTAATGCAGCCTGCAAAATCCACTGTGCCCCAGCCCGTAATTCCAGTGTTGTGAAGCAACATGTAATTGGGAACGTCCGGCCTTATGGCCCACTTCGCTATTGCGCATCCCATACTATTCATATCAATCATTGCATCCTCGCCATGGCCCCTGTCCCAAGGACATTGAACAATAGAACGTTATATTTGCAGTCAGACCTGTGGGCATCTCCTCGCCGCTAGCTGAAAACCGAAAGCGCCGTCCTTCGAATTCCTCATTTGCAACATCACGTCGAAAAGGCATCTGTGGCCGCTTGAAATCACAAATTCATCCATCTAGTGCGGCTGTGTGTGAAAATGGCAACTGCCTTCACTCACAAATGGGACGCCCCGCCCGTCGGTGAACCTCGGTGCAGTGTTGCATGAGGGTCCACCGTTACTCGAGTACTACGTTCCACTGACCCTTCACAAGTCTGTTCGCGACTGCAAAGATAGTATGTGAAACAATGGGACCTAAGCAGAATGAACATATCAACCAATGTTACACTGCCATCGGGTACAAATACATGATTGTAATGGCAAGATGCCATTCGTCGAATTGCAGCGTTGTGTGTGGGACGTGCTCGCCCAAAGGGGAGAGCAGCTTGCACAGGTGGAATGAATCACCACAGGTGGAGGCTATACAGCCTGGAAACACATAAATTGCACACCCAACCCCCTCCCACAACCACACCCACTCCGAAATGCTACCGGCAGGACTAGCCATGTTGGCCCTGGGGGACCTGATAGCACTGCAAGTACTCCAACTCCAAGAAGAAGACGAATACCGACTACAACCGGCCGCACGGAGGAGACGCAGGAGGAGGAGGAGGAGGAGGGCAAGGCAGGGCCAGCAAGGGCCGCCAGCACAGCCACTACCACCACGCAGGCAGCCCGCAATCCCACGCCTCCGAGCACATCCGTTCGACCTCACTGATGAGCAGATCCACACCCTCTACCGTTTGGACCGGGACACCATAACCACCATTGTGGACATGACACAGGCTGACCTTGCCAGCATGATAGACAGCCCAACCGCCATCCCACCCCTACTGAAGGTGGTGTCTGTACTCCACTTCCTGGCCACAGGCACCTACCAGCACACAGTCGGACAGTTGCATGGCATTTCACAGCCACTGTTCTCACGGACACTATTGCAAGTGCTCGATGCCCTCCTGCAGCACGCAGACGACTACATCTCTCTACCACGCTCGGAGCAGGAAATTACAAACACAAAAGTGGGATTCCATGCACTTGCCGGCATACCGGGTTGCATTGGTGCCATCGACTGCACCCATGTGGAATTGGTCGTCCCACATGCCATGGAGGCCCAGTACCGCAACCGAAAACAATTTCATTCTCTGAATGTACAAATGGTGTGTGACTCCAACAGGATCATTACACATTGTTGTGCCCGATTCCCAGGATCAACCCATGATTCTATGGTCTTGAGGAACTCTACAATACCACGCTACATGGAGCGACACGCAGGGAACAGATCCTGGCTACTCGGTGAGTCTCATTTCAAGCATGATAATGTGGGGTATGTGATGCGCCAATGACCTAGCAGGAAGGGGGGGGTGCGTACGTAGCAATGGCATTCCTCAAACATCCTTTATTGTCCACATACAGGTGATGCCGGGTATCCACTGAAGAGATGGCTCCTTACACCACTCCGGAACCCACGGGACCAGCATGAGGAGGACTACAACCATGCCCACTCACGTACCCGTGTAGTCATAGAACAGGCATTCGGCCTACTGAAGGGTCATTTCGGCTGCCTCAGCAGGTCTGGCGGGGCACTCCTGTACCGCCATGAGAAGGTTGCAAAGATGGTCATGGCATGTGTCATGCTCCACAACATGTGCGTACGTAGAAATGTGCCCATGCCCCCTGACGCAGAACTGCAAGCACCTGAAGATGGTCATGATGAGGGTGGGGATGTGGCAGCACCTCAAGGAGTCCCCGAGGCACAGGAGGGCCGTAACATTCATCAGCATATCATAGATGCATGCTTCTAGCACTCACGCCTGGTGGCTGATACATGGACACGGGACTTGTGGCACTGTGTGTGTCTGGTACATGCACAATATGGACTGTACGCCTATAATGGCCTCGTACACAAAGATCAATGTCCACACATCTCATTGGATAATCGTGCATTGTTTATGGCATATGTGAAATCATGTTACACACCCCATCGACCCGCCACCCAAGTGAGCCCAACACACCCCCTCCACCCTCCTACCTCCCCCCCGAACACCAGTGTCCATAGATGCTCATTATCAGTGGGCAGTCGCTATTGCAAGCCCCCTCTCCGGGTATCAGGGGCACCCCTGGCTGTGGAGCGCAGGTTCCTCCCTGATCTACGTTGGGGGCTGCCCTGGACGGAACTTGCAACGGATGATGTCTCTGCCTGCTCACGTCCATGCATGTCCCTAAGGGTTTGTGAGAGCTCAGTGAGCACACGGCGCACAGCGGCAAGTTCGGCACATACGTCTTTGGACGTCACATGCAGTTCCCCCCTCAGGCTCTCGGTGCTTCTCTCCATTTGTACTCTCAGGCTCTCGGTGCTTCTCTCCATTTCTACTCTCAGGCTCTCGGTGCTACTCTCCATTTGTGCCCTTAGTGTCTCTGTACTTCTCTCCATTTCTGCCCTAAGTGTCTCAGTTGATGTTTCTATGTCTGCCTTAGTGCCCCCACATTCATCGGCATGGTCCTTGAGGAGCGTGGCCAGTTGCTGCTGTTGCACAATTACCTGGTCGAGGGACTGTTGCCTCTGCTGGGCCATGGCCATTTGCGGTGGTGTCACAGAGTGGCTGATCACCTCATGTTGCCTTGCCACAGGGCTTGTGGGGGATGGCCAGTCGTCGTCTTGTGGGTGCCCCTGCGTGGTATCCTCATGGTGTACGGGATGGAACAGACAGGGGGATTGAGACAGGTCATGGATGGATCTGACTTCGACATCCCCGTTTTCTGTGTCGGAGCATGCTGCCATTAATGCAGTGTCACCTATGGTGCTGCTGCCACCAGGAGCAGTGCCTTCTGTGGCATCCATTGGGGGGACCTGTGGTGGTGCTGTTGTGGGCATGCTGGGTGCTGGGGTGCCTGTTGGAGTTCCCTCCTGTGTGCTGCCACTTGATTTGTCCTGCTGCCGTGTCTTGATGCGTGCAGCTGAGGTGGAGGGTCTTTGGCCGTTGGTCTTGGCCCTCTTTGCAGGTGTGCTGGTAGGGGTGTCCTGGAGCTCGTCGTTTGAATCGGACCCTGTGGTGGAGTAGAAGAGGGCGAGCGTTATTGATGGGTCTGTGGGAATTGGAATGGCAATGTATCACATGCATTGGGGTGGTACCTGAGGGTGATTTGGGTTGGGGCCTTGGAGGTGGTTTCTTTTTTGTGTGGAGTGAGGGTGCAGTTGTTTTGCAGCCTGCAGTTAGGGTGTGCCTGCTGCACGTGTAGAGGGTGTTTTTAGGATTTTTAATTATTTATGTATTTAATGTGAGTTTTAAAGTGTGCTATCGGGCCTATGTATGTGGCCATTCTCCTGGACATGTGTTACTGTTGCACTATGTGGACACGTGGTACTTCACATGATTGGACATTGTGGTTTTAGCATTGTTTTATTTGGGACACCTACCTGATTCTTCGGATGTCTGCACTCCTTTCTCCATCCCTCCGACTCCCTCGATACTCTCCATTCCAATGGTGGAGGCACAGATTTCTTCCCAGGGGGTCAGCTTGATGGGTGATTCCGATCCTCCCCCGGTAGCTGTGGCAATGTTGCGGTTGGCAGAAAGTATGCTACGGACGCGGATCCGCAGGTCGTCCCATCGCTTTCAGCATTGCTGTGGGTTGCGGGGTGCGGTCCCCACCGCACTTACCCGCTGTGCCACCAGGCCCATATGGCCTTCTTGTTCGCAAGTGCCGTCCTGGTCATTTGCGTGGAGAAGACGACTGCGGCATTCTCCTGGAGGGTCTCTGTGAGCACGGTGAGTTCCTCACGGGAGAAGTGGACCTGCCGCTTGCGGTCGCACGCTTTCTTCGCTACTTTTCCCATTTTTCTTGGTTTCACTAGGGTGGATTTCGGGTTGGGATGTGTCTCAGGGTAGTATTTTTAATGGTTGTGTGGAAATAGTGTTTTTATAGGTGTACGGCGTGATGTTTCCCGTTCCGGGACCATGTTTTTACTTCCGTTTCCGTATATTTACGGTCACCGTACTTTACGATTGCCGCTCATTGCGGTGACTGCTAAGAGGGGTGGCGGAATTGCACCTAGGGCGCCGTACGGCGGCGGTGTGGTCCGTTTTGGGGTCATTTCCGCCATCGCGGACTTTGCACTTCCGCCATGACGTGGTGCTCGTGCCCGATGGGTCGGAATGAGCCGCACTTTGCTCCGTCGTGCAATGGCGGAAACGCTATTTACGCTATGGCGGTCCAGTCGGTTGATTTCCACCAGGGTCGTAATGAGGGCCATTGACAGTTTCATATTTTCAGTCATTTATATTCCATGAAAGTATTTATATTGTTAAAGTAGGCCTTATATTACTCAACTTATCCGTTCATTTATCATATTCAAGATTTATGATAACCATTTAATTGGACCAAAGTGTAAGATATCTTAGCCATTGGCATAATCATGGATCTACGGGTTCAATAATTCTGACAAACCTACCACAGTCCATAAAGTAACTGAGGCCCCCCCCCCCCTCAAAGGAGCGCTGCTTAATGCTAGATCGATTGTCGAACATGCCACGGACATTGCAGATCTAATCATTGAAGGTAATTTGGATTTCCTTGCAGTCAAGAAACATGGCTCCATGATGCAGCCAGACCTGCACTTATTCTAGCTATCCCCGATGGCTACACGATAGCTAGACAAGACCGAGACAGTACCCGAGGAGGCGGCATTGCCATTATTTCGAAATCATGTCTCGGCCTAAGGCTACCCCCTACCCAGTTATCACAATCATGTGAAACTCTCTCTGCCAAACTCCAAATAAATAATTCACAAACACTTACCTTTCACCTAATATATAGACCGCCTGGTCCCCTTGGTACCTTTGAGGAGGATCTGCTTAGCATAATCTCGAATAACCTTAAACCCACCTCGCAACTACTCCTATTAGGAGACTTTAACTTAGGTTTTAATGACCAAATGGATAAAAATGCCACAGATATAGCAAATATATATAAACACACTAGGTCTATCCCAAAAAGCGAATAAACCCACCCACCTAAAAGGGAGAATACTAGATTGGATAGCGGACTATAACTGTCTAGTAACTATCTTATCCATCCTGTCACTTTCATGGACAGACCACTCCTTGGTGTCCTTCCACCTAGCTACTACAAGACCCACCCCATTGGCCCAGCCATTAGCGCCACCATGCACTGCTAGAAGCAAAAAAAGCATCACAGTAGAGAAAGTTATCCCCATGATCGTGCCTACCTTGAATGCTCTGCCAGGAAATCTTGATCCTAGCATCCTAGTTCAGGAATTCAACAATATCATGCTCACTACCCTGGACAAAATCGCCCTGTTAAACTTAGACCCAGTAAACCAACAGCCCACTTAAACAAATGTTTCACACCACAACTTAAAGACCTTCGTATCTTAAAAAGAAAAAGTGAAACCAACTGGAGACTTTGCCCATCTAGTGAGAATAAAGCTAAACTAACCTCACTTTCCTCACACTACAAGAAGAAAATCTGTCGGGCAAAACGAAACTCCTACGATGAGCGCATCGCTAATTCCAACACTAGTATGAAAGAACTTTTCTCCATGCTCAAAGAACTAGAGTCACCAATAGCTATACCCGATGTCTGTACCAAAGACAAATCCTGGTGCAAAGACATCCAACAAGCTCTAGGAAACAAAATTAACACGCTCCAAAACAAAATTCAGCAAAAAAAAGATGTACTGAACCTACAGCATTCACCCAATACCTTCTTGCCCACTGCCTCACCACTGGCACGTAATACTACTTTCTACTTCTCCAAAATGTCTACCTTGGAAGTAGAAAAAATGATCCTGTCACTAAAGCCTTCGAACTGCAAAGGCGATATCTGCCCTGCTCAATTAATAAAAGATGCTGCCAGAGAACTATCTCCTTTTATTACCAAATTGATAAATACCTCCTTTGCCACAGGCACTATCCCTGCCAACCTTAAACAGTCATGGGTGCTCCCCCTGCTCAAGAAACAGACTCTTGACCCTCTTATCCCTACTAATTACCAACCTATCACCACAGTCCCATTTCTACTTAAAATATTGGATAGAGATGCCTATATCCAAATTCAGAAACACCTTGAACTGCACAAACCTTTAGGTAATAGACAATCTGCTTTCCGTCCACAACACGGAACAGAGACAGCATTAATCGACCTCAAGTCCCAAATAGACGAGCGGAGAGACAAAGGTAAGACAGTACTCCTGCTCCTACTCGATCTCTCCGCTGCATTTGATCTGGTCAACCATACAGTCTTATGCCGACACCTTGATTCTGCTGCCCACTTCTCCCCGGGAGCCATCAAATGGATTGAGTCGTTCTTGAGCGAGAGAACCATGAGAGTCTTCTCTCCCTCAGCAGCTGCAGACCCGACACCTATCCTGTGCGGTGTTCCTCAAGGTTCCTGCGTCTCGCCAACCCTTTACAATATCTTCACCAAACCTTTGTTCGATGATCTGGACCATCTGGGTATCATCTACACTAACTATGCAGATGATACTCAGATTCTCCTCCCGCTTTCTGGGGATCATAGTAAGGACACGGGCTTGGCGAACAAAGTCTATCTTATCATTCAAGCATGGATGGCCACTCACGGCCTCTGCTTGAACGACGATAAGACTGAGTTGATAATTTTAGGATCACAGGCCACCATTAAAAAACTTGGCCAAGAATTTTCCTCATTTAATATTGATGGAAACATTATTAAAGTTTCCAAGGAGGTGAAAACCCTTGGATTCTATTTGGATTCTACATTGTCTTTTGACAAACAGGTGAAATCCCTTACCTCCTCCACGGCTTACACCTGTAAGCTACTCAGAGCTGGTAAGCCTTTCCTATCCAATGATAGTTGCTTGATTCTAGCCAGAGCCTTAATACTGATTATTGCAATGCCTTATACGGGAATAGTTTCTTACCTGTAACTCCATTTCTCCAGGATTGGTATCTTTCATGGAGTCACATGCTTAGAATATTCCCCGTCGTCAGGCTGGGAATCCTCGGTAAGTTATATAGACCTTTTCCATAGGAAAACTTCTGACACTTTTGTGTCCTATCTACGTCGTTTTGGGCCGCGTACGGCAGCGCCGCTAGGACGTAGAGGTATAAATAGCCCCGCCCTGCGGCTGCCTCATATTTCGACCCCCCAAAGTAGTATGAGGGGATCTGTGGTTTGCATGCGTAGGGGAAGCTGGCGGGTGCATGTGAATCCATGATAGATACCAATGCTGGAGAAATGGGAGTTACAGGTAAGAAACTATTCCCTTCTCCAGCATTGGATCTTTCATGGATTCACATGCTTAGAATAGATTGTACAGCAGTATCCCCCAACATTGGAGGTGTGTATGCAAACCAATATCACAATAACCATAATGCATATTTATCATGATAAAATATCACATTATAGTATGTTAACAGTGAAAACACCACACTTGAAAGTACATTAGCCGAAGGATGTGACCCCTTAATTGGGGCTTACCTTATTGAAACAGGTGCCGTAAGACTGCACGACCCATCTGTGTATCCTCAGCATGTTGCTGTTCGAGGCAATAATGCCGGGTAAACGTGTTTGGTACCGACCAGGAAGCCGCCTGACAGATATCTCCCAGCAGAATTCCGGACCACAATGCCGTCGACGAAGAAGCGGATCTCGTCGAATGGGCCCTTGGACGCTTCTCCAGCGGTTTTCCGGCTTTTGAGTGACAAAAGGAAATAGCAGACGACACCCATCGGGCTAGTCCTTGTTTTAAGATCAGTTTACCTTTAGCCGAAGGGCCATAAGCCACAAATAGTTGTCTCGTGTCTCTGAAGCTTTGAGTGCGATGGAGGTAAAATTTTAAAGCTCTTTTCACGTCCAATGTATGGAGAGTCTTCTCCGCAACCGACGAAGGTGTTGGAAAAACGTCGGCAGCACTATATAAGAGTGCTTATGGAACACTGTAGGCACTTTAGGAATGAAATGAGGATTAGTAGCCAAGACGACTTTATTATTGAAAAACCTCAAGTACGGTGGATCGATCACTAAAGCTTGTATTTCTGACAGTCGTCGAGCCAAAATAATAGCCACCAGAAAAGCCAGTTTCCACGGCAAAAATGTCAATGATGACGATGACATCGGCTCAAAAGGGGGCTTCATCAGCGCTGCCAGACCAGGTTAAGACTCCAGCTTGGAGGAAACTTTTTCGTGGGAGGAAAGGTTCGGAACAATCCTTTAAGGAAATGTTTAATCAGCCGGTCACTAAATAACGGAGTTGAATGTCTCTTCCGAGTAAATCTCGAAAAGGCAGCCAGATGCACTTTTATGGATGAAACAGACAAGCCTTTTTGAGTTAGGAGCAGCAAGTATGGTAGAAGCTGTTCCGGTGTGATATTAAGCGGGACCAAACCTGGTTGACCTGCGCACCATATGCAGAATCTTTTCCATTTGTATGAATATGAAGCGTTCGTGGACGCCGCCCTCGCCGCTTGCAAAATGCGACGACAGTCCGCTGGAATCTCTAACGTACCAAACTCGGCGAAATCAGGAGCCAGGCTGTCAGACTGAGGCTGTCGGGGTCGTGATGCCAAACAACCCCTTTCTCCTGAGACAGAAGGTTCGGGATTTTCTGGAACCTCATTGGTTCTGCCGCTGAAAGATGGAGTAGATCGGAGAACCACACTTGTCTGGCCCAGTACGGGGCCACCAGGATCACCCGACATGGATATCTGCGGATCCATTGCAGCGTCCGATGTATGAGCGGAAACGGGGGAAAGGCAAACAGAAACTTGTCCATCCACGGGAAAGAGAACGCTTCCCCTAGCGAGTCTTGCTGTGGTCACCTGCTCGCGTATTGTGGGCATTTTTTGTTGTCTCTCGTCGCAAAGAGATCGAGGGCCGGATGACCCCATTTCTCGAAGACACAGTGTAGTTGTTGGTCGTTCAGTTCCCATTCGTGTAGTCGATTCATCTCCCTGCTGAGAGAGTCTGCTTGCACGTTTTTGACTCCTGGCAAGTGGAACGCCAATAGATATATCTTCTGTTGAAGGGCCCAATGCCAGATCTCCTGGGCTTCGGTAGACAGAGTTCTGGAGCGAGTTCCTCCCTGTTTCCTTAGATCAAACATTGTTCTTGTGTTGTCTGTCATAATCCGTACAACTGATCCCTTTATCCGTGGAAGAAAGGATTTCAGGGCCCAACGCACCGCCCTTAATTCCAGCACATTGATATGAAGGCCGGACTCCCCCGATGACCAACGACCCTGAACTTGTAGGGAATCCAGATGAGCTCCCCATCCAGTTAGAGACGCATCTGTCACCACTGTCATCTGGAACACCGGTTCCAGCAAGGGCATTCTCTTTGTCAGATTTATGGAAATTCTCCACCACTGAAGCTCCTGCACGAGTTTGCTGTTGATGGTCAATTTGTCCGACCAACACCCTTGACTCTCTGCCCATCGATCCGCCAAGAATTCCTGAATCGGTCACATGAAGAGACGACAATTGTTGATTAAGGGTATGCAGGACGACCTTCGCACTGACACTCTGGTGTCGACTTTCCAATCCGATGCTTTTTGCTGCAGTTTCAGAACCCTTTCGACGGATAGCTTTACCAGTCCTGACTGCGTCTGGAACCCCGCCCCCAGAAAGACCAAGGTCCTTGATGGCGATAAGGAGGACTTTTCGAGGTTTATTGCGAAGCCCAAACGTTGTAGGAGGCACATGGTGGCATTCAGACTTTCCTGTGCACTTTCCAGAGACAATCCCCTCACCAGCCAATCGTCCAGATAAGGGTACACATGATGACCTTCTTTCCTTAACCAGGCTGCTACTGCAGCCAGACATTTGGTGAACGTCCTGGGAGACGATTTCAGTCCGAACAGTAGGACCTTGAACTGATAGTGGGTTCGTCCGACGACGAACCGTAGAAATCTTTTGTGTCATCGACGCATCGGGATATGGAAGTATGTGTCCTGCAGGTCTAGCGACGACAAATAATCTCCTGGTTGTATCGAACGGATCACTTCTTGGAGCGTAAGCATCTTGAATTCTAGGTTCTTGAGCAGTTTGTTGAGAGCGCGTAGATCTAGAATGGGATGCCATTTTCCATTGGGTTTCTTGACGAGAAAGTAACGGGAATACACTCCCCGTCCTCTTTCTGCCACCGGGACCAGTTCTATAGCCCCTTTCTGCAGCATAAGCGCCACCTCTTGCATTAGTATTTGAAGGTGGGGCTGCGTCGAGACCACCGGTGGAATACGTGGTGATTTGCCCTTGAACTGTAGAGAATGGCCCAGATGTATCGTGTCCAAAACCCATTGCTCTGTTGTTATGCGCACCCACTTGTCGACGTGACGAGACACCCTGCCCCCCAGGATGTTAAGTTGTCATTGTTGGCTTTTGGCCTGTTTATCCTTCGTCGACAAGGAGTAGGCGCCTTGTCGTCTGGAGGTTTGGTAATCTCTGCTTTTACGAGTAGCCTGGGCTGCACGTCTGTAGCCTTGGGAAGAGTAGGAGGGTCTGCTGAAACCTCGGTCTCTAGATGATCCAAACCGGGAGTTACCTGATGCTCCTCTGAAGGGACGAAAGAAACGAAAATTCCTACCACTCTGGAAGGCTCCAAGGGAACGAGCCGTGTCAGAATCTTCTTTTTCATGGCCTTCAAGGCTTCATCCACTTTCTCCCCGAAAAGATGTTCTACTTCGCACGGCATATCCATTACCTTATATTGTACCTCCGGTCTGAACGTCGTGCACTTAAGCCAGGCTTGCCTTCTTAACACTACGCCATTGTTGATTTGCTTAAAGCCTGATTCCACCAGGTCGACAGCAATGTTAATGGAATGATTGGAAGCCTCTTCTCCCTCACGTACGAACAGCATGGCAGATTTCCTGTGTTCCTCCGGGAGATGGTCCAAGATAGGAGCCAGCCGATGCCACATCTCCCTATCATACCTGGCCATAATAGCCAGGGAGTTGGCTGCTTTAACAGTAGTAGCTCCAACCGATAGCACTTTCTTTCCAAAAGCATCTTCTCTCCTGGCTTCGTTGTCTGGCGGGGTCGTGCATTTGTGTTGCGACCTTGTCTTTCTCGCCCCCGCGGCAGACACCACTGATTCCGGCGAAGGTTGAGATGTCAAGCACTTGGGAGTCGATTCCGGAGCCTTGAACTTCTTTTCCAATCGACCTTTTACTGCTAGTTCTGAAAAAGGGTGACGCATGGTTTTCAGTCCCTCCTGCCAGACATGGTCCAAAATGGGGATAGCAAATATCGCCTTTCTTCTCTTGCCCATATGATCGAACAGAAAACAATCTTTTTTCTCTTCTTCTGGTAGTAGGCCAAGCTCTGTACACGCCTTACCCATCATGGCATGGAAAGCACCCACGTCATCAGGTGGTGATGGCTGCGCCGGACTCTTTGGAGTTTCCATCTCCGCTTCAGAGTCCCATGTAGGGCCCCTTGAGGGGGATAACGAGATGTCTGAACCCAACCCTTCACGTTCCGACTCTT
Source organism: Ambystoma mexicanum (assembly GCF_040938575.1). Classification (NCBI taxonomy): domain Eukaryota; kingdom Metazoa; phylum Chordata; class Amphibia; order Caudata; family Ambystomatidae; genus Ambystoma; species Ambystoma mexicanum. The sequence continues at coordinate 1,464,332,800 of NC_090931.1, read as the reverse complement.
GACAGTTCTCCTTCTTCCTGTGGACGAGGACGATCTTCCTCAACCGGGTAAGCGGTAGGAATTCTGGATGGAGGGCGAGGAGCCGGGCCTGGCTCGTCAACGACTGGCGAAGCCTGTAACACTGTCGGGACAAGCTGAGGTAACCGAGTATCCAACCGCTCCAACAGCTTCTGTAATGTGTTCAACACTTCCAGCGACAGAACAGCCTGGGGATTCAGTAAGGAAGAGGTAACTGGAATGGCACTTCCACTCAAGAGCGACCCCGAACCAGTTGGTTGTAATCCCAGATTGGTTGGATGTGCGACCGGATCACGATCTTCCTCCGCTGACGGGATGGAGAAAGCTGCTTCTGGTTGCAGCAAGGCCTCAGGCGGGATCGGATCAAAAACCTCCAGTTGCCATCCCACCGACGGGGCCACCGTTGACGATGACATCTTTTCCATAGGCGCTGTTTGACCTGACGAAATAGCCGTAGGAAGAGCCGTCGCTGAAGACAAAGCTGGCGTCGACGACCGGATCGTCGTCGATGAAGTCTATGGCGCAGGGCCTCCTGAGGAGGATTTCGATGAGTCTTTTCTCTCCTTTTTGGATGAGGAGGAAGAAGACGGAGCCTTATGCGAAGAGGAGGATCTCGCAGGATGTTTCTCCGAGGGGCGTTTTTCAGATGAGCGCGATTTCTTCGCCGGAGGCTCCGCCGACACTGAACGACGAGGGGGGACAGTAGACTTAGATCTCGAGGCTGTAGAGCCTACCTCCGATGCCGGTATGCACCCGCTCTGTCATTGAGCCAAGTAACCAGGCGTCTGTTGCAGTCTTTTAGGGTCTTTTGTGAGAAGCCCTGACAGATCTCACAGGTGTCTGCCGTATGATGAGGGTGAAGACACTAGATACAGTCCATATGCCTGTCTCCCTCATACACCTTCTTTAGACCGCATGTAGCACACGGACGAAATAACGCCTTTCCAGACATTCTTCGAAAAGAAACAGTCAAAGAAGCAGAAGAACGCACAACCTAAGAAAATAGTAGATACTCGAGGTAATCCCACTACTTTGGAAGACGGTTGAAATCTGAGGGAGGCGCGGGGCGGGCTATTTATACCTCTACGTCCTAGTGGCGCTGCCGTACTTGGCCCAAAACGGCGTAGATAGGAAAACTTCCGACACTTTTGTGTCCTATGGAAAAGGTCTATATAATTTACAGAGGATTCCCAGCCTGACGACGGGGAATATTCTAAGCATGTGAATCCATGAAAGATCCAATGCTGGACAAATTGGAGCTAATAAATCCACTATTCAAAAGCTCCAAATACTACAGAATAATGCCCTAAGAGCAGCCTTAGGCATAAATAAAAAAAAAACATATTTCCTCGCCACCATAATTGGTTATCCAGGTCTAATAAAATACAATTAAAAACGCTCTCTTTGACTCACAAAGCCCTCAACAACGCAGCCCCTAGCTATCTTGAAGACAAACTCCAGAGAAGAGCTTCCCTTAGACCCACCAGAAGTGGGAACGGTAACTGTCTTACCATACCGAAGTATAAGCTCACCACTATCGGTGGTAATAGCTTTGCTGTAAAGGCAGCTAAATCCTGGAACTCACTGCCACCAGATCTGAGAGCCGACCAACCCTACTAACACTTTAGAAGAAATTTAATAAAACACATCATCGCCACCGACCCCTAGTCCCCCATCTGGCTATGCCTGCTACTGAAGTGACCTACCCACGCTGCTTTAATAGTGTAATAGTGTATCAACATCTGAAGAACTTGTGCAACATAGTGCAAGCCTGAGCGATACATGGGGGCTTCACTCTTGCTACCTATATTTCTTGTATATTGCTTCCTATTTATAATAGGCCATCAAGAGTCTTGGCTCTTATCTGGCATACTGTGTATTGTGCATATTTTGCATATATTCTGTGTATATTTTACATATTTTGTAAGCATAGTAGCATCCTAGACATTCTAGACACTGCAGAGAAGGCCATTCCCAGCTTTGGCTTTTATCTGGTACATTGTGTATTGTGCATATCTTGGATATATTTGTGTATATTTTGTATATGTTTAAGCATGTAAGCATTGTATTTGGTGTACATTTCGCAACTTTGTAAGCTTTGCATTTTCATATTGCAGCGCCCTTCTACTTACGAGTCTGGTGCGCTTAACAAGTGAACAAACAAACAAATTGAACCTGAAATATTTGCATTTATTCCTGATGTTTTGTACGTAATTTTTTTTTTTAATGTCAGATTGTGGGGTAGGTCACCCCTCCACCACCCACCTCCTCAACTCTTACACAATCTAATATGGGCTGATTCGAACCCACCATCTACCTTTGGTGATATAAACAAAAATTCAAAGAAATTGAGAGGAGGGGGCAGGGGATTTTCAACCAGTTTGGCATGGTCGACCAAAATCCATAAACCTATAATTATACTGTTAACTAGTGTTATGGTCACTAACATTCTCAATATAAATACACCCCTAAGAAGGGGCAAATGTGTTTTTACTGGGGTGCGAGGGTCACTAGATCACCAGGGATGGCTTGAAAGTGGGGGGGGGGCGGTGATTGGAGCATGATAGTTATGATTTGTTTTTGCTGGGTTGAACATAGGTAATGAATGTTTTTTGTTTTGTTTACATGTTTTTTACGCAAGGAGCTGCAATGTTACACAAGTAATTTTTTGATTCTGCGGGACTGGGCAGTCTGGGGAGGTATTTTGATGGGCTGGGACACAAATGCAGGGTCAGACCACAAATTGTCCCCCCCCCCATGCCAGCAACATGTTGGTGTTTCTCTGGGAGTGGCTGTCTCCCACGTGGGATGACTGTCCGCCAGCCCAGGCTGCACCGCTGGCTGTGCTGCGTTACAGATTTCACCTCCGGGGAGGAATGGAGACCCTGCCGGGGCTCCCCGGAACTACCGCTGGACTTGGGGATGGTCAACCCACATGGGAGATAGCCATCCAAGGCCAGGGACAGCACCCCTGGCCATCCTGGAGCACTGGGCTGTCCTGCATTATACAATTTCGCTCCATGAAGGGGACCCTACTGGGCCTCCTACAGCTGCTGCTGCGCTTGGGGATGGTGGACTTGCATGGGAGACAGATGCCAAAAGCCGGGAACACCACCTCCAGCCGTCCTGGAGTTTTGGCTAGGCTGCAATACAGCTTTTCCCTCTGTGGAGGTATTGCCACACTTGCGGAGATCCCTCGTGGGGAAAAAGCTGTAACACAGGCCAGCCAGAGCTCCAAGATGGTCGGAGGTGATGTCCCCAGCCTTGGGCAGCTGTCTCTGTTGTGGGTCGGCCATCCCAAGCACAGTGGCAGTCCCAAGGAGCCCCGGCAGGGTCCCCGACTTTTGCCAGAGGCTGTAACGCAGGGCAGCCATAGCTCCAGGATAGTTGGGGTTAATATCCCCAGCCTTGGGCACCTGTCTCCCATTTGGGTTGGCTGTCCAACAGTTTCGGTGAGTCCCGGCAGGGTCCCCATTCTTCCTCCGAGGGAAAAGCTGTTAACAGTGGACAACCAACAGCAGGATGGTTGGGGTGATATTCCTGGCGTTGGGCGGCTGTCTCCCATGTGGGTTGACCTTCCCGCAGCCCAGCAGCGGTTCCAGGAAGCTCTGGCAGGGTCCCACTCCCTCAGAGATGAGGACCCTCCCGGGGCTCCCTGGGACAGCCATTGCACTTGGAGATGGTCGCCCCATATGGGAGATAACTGTCCAAGGCCAGGAACATTACCAACTATCCTAGAGCTGTTACAGCTTCTCCCTCCGGGAAAGGTTGGGGGCCCTGCCGGAGTGCCGCTGCGCTTGGGGATAGATGGTGGACCCACATGGTAGAGTCATCCAAGGGCAGGGACATCACCCCCAACCATCCTGGAGCTCTGGCTATGCAGCATTACAGAATTTCCCTCAGGGAACAGATGCGGACCATGTCGTGGCTCCTTGGGACTGCTGTTGGGCATGGGGATGGTCAACACTTTCTTTTTCACCCAGGTGGGTGCACCCACATGAGGTACTGTTTTCATTCGGACACCTGTGGGAATGTGGAAAGGTAGGATATGTGTTGTTAGCGGTATGTTTCAGTATTTCCAGGTGGGAAATGTCTGAAAATTGAGTTTTTTCCCCCTAAATTTCAGACTTGCCAGGCTTTTGGGTAAAGAGTTTAGGGCGATTCGCTTAAGTCAGATATCTGTGGGTTCCCACGGGAATCTGATCTCCCGAAACACTTGGGTTACCAGTGGTTTAGCCTTTTCCCTTTGCGCCCAGGTAGGTGCACCCATACATGCGAGGTACTGTTTTTAATGGGACACCTGTGGGAAGGTCGGACATTTGTTTTCTCTTGGTTTTCATACCATTTTCATACATTTGCTACTGCACTTTGTTACACAACCCTTTCATTTCCCAAATGCGACCTACCTTTAGTTGCTGATTTAGGCAATGTATGCTTTTGTAACCTGCACAAGTCACCTACCCTTCAAAAGGCCTGCCTGTGCTCTTTCAAAAATGGTATGCTTGCCATTCTTCACATTTATTTTCCTTATTTACACATGCTAATTACATCTGTTTAGGCCATCAGCATAAAAACCTGTGTACCATGGCTCCGTTTTTGGCTTGTATTATTGCTTGTTTTGTGAAACAATACAAGAAATGTGTGATTTCCTTACTGGAAGAGTCAGGGGAATGTAGCGGGGCATTGCTTTTCTCTATACCCACAGAAGCCATTACCTTACGGTCCAACCATGTCCAGCACATACCTTTTTTATCTGTCATTTTTCCAAATAATCCCTACACAGATGTTGCCTGACCTGCGCAAATCACCCTTTCCTAAACTTGGAATTTTGTCTACTTTTCAGAAATGTATGCCTTTCTGTCTTCCCATTCAGAATCCTACCCTCCTCTTACGTTCCGTCCACTCATGGACTACCAAGGAAAAAAAGGGTAACAATCGCCTACCTCTCTCAAAATTGATGGTAACCTTATAAAAATGTTTTTTTTTTGTTTTCACTCAATCTGTTCTTGAAAGCCTGGAAAATGGCCAGTACAGCACAGCAAAACATTTGTTCCTAGCTCTCGCAAGGAAAATACCACAGGTTTCTTTGTACATCAATGTATTGGCATTTTTTGAAAAAACACAAAATGTGCTCCTTTTTGGTTATTTTCTCTCACCCCAATACAGCAAACTAGGATCGCCTGCATGTTAGAAGAAAGGGGGGCAAATTTGGCCAAGATATCACATGTAACAAAAAAGTTACAGGGGATTGCATGGCAACATACCAACACCACCAAAAAAGGGCTTGGCACGGGGGAGAGGGGGGGGCAACCATTGGCAGTTAATGGGTTCAAAACAAATAACACATGAGCTTAAAGAAATAGACAATTGGGTAATGGAAGGGTTTTTATTATGACAAGTGTTTACACTCCAAAGCAACAAATAGTACATATACATGTATAGAGTGGATACATACTATACATTAAACAGTATATTTGGCAATTGCCTTTTTAAAACCAAAGATCGAATTGGTGGAGCCATACGGAGTGAACCTGCTTTACCTGGGGGTTTGGAAGAAAAAGAAGCTGAATAGTGAAACATTTGTGGAAAAACAGTTCTCATAATTGCACAGGAAAAGCTGCAAGAATGTGATAACAGGAAAAGTAAACTTTATTATTGCAAATGTTCACAATCTTTCATCACAATAGTTCCTGTAAGGGCTCAACAGATATCACAACTGCACACCTTCAGCAGGGGCACGCTGATACACATTGCCAGAGGTTTGTGACACAATTATCGATTTATAAATGATTCGCTTTGCATAATGGTGTTGTACTGTGAACAAGTACGGGTAACCTATAGACAACTAAAGATCTCAGAAAGAACATTTCCAAGCTAAAAATGTCACTCAAAATATGGATTTATAGGACAGTGAATTAAAATAACATGAACAGCAACTCACACTGCCTAAAATTTAAAATGTGATTAGTGTGGAAGGAACTCAAACAGATGACACTTTCCTGAAGCGCACCTGGCACTTTTTGAATCCATTATACTCTTTGCACTTTAGTCGGGCATTTCCAATATTCACGATTTGCCTTGGTGAAGAAATATGGCTCTGCGATGACGTTATGACACATTTTGCACTCAGCACTTTTATACAGCTGTATAATGGATTTGTATGTACAAGGTAGTTTTGTCAGTATTTAACATCAGGCATTTGCCGAGCAGGAATGTACAGACAGAATTTGGCCTGTAGATATTCTGCCCCAGTTCCATAAAAGGCATGATGAACTAGACATTAAGCCGTGACCTGAATGGGCTTGGTCATGGGTAGCCAATGAAGATGGTGCACAACTAGGTGTTTAAGTGGCGTCTCTGGCTGCAGAGGTTTGCAAAACATAAAGGTGCCATAAGAGGTAGACAGGTTATGCCAGAAATAGGGCGTTGCAGTGGTCCAAGGAATACACAACAAGTGAGGACACCGGAGGGACACGTAACTTATAAAGGAGTAAACAAAGAACCTTACTAAGGGTTTTTAGTTGAAGATAGCCCCTTTGACATACTGAATGTATCAGAGTCCACAGACAGAAAAGCTAATATATTTACCCCTAAATATGGGCAAAAAGTGGTGGTCCAAAAGACAGTAGAGTAAGGAGGGCCCACCACCAGCACCTCCAATGTTTCCCTGTTCAACTTGAGCCAGCTATTACACATCCATGCACCCGAAGCTTTGAGGCAGGCCCTAAATCAGGTCACTGTCTTGACAAGAGAGAGATCTAAACAGATCAGGATCTGTGTCATCTGTTAAGAATAACATTGGAAGCCGTGAGACCAGATAAGCTTGGTAAGAGGTTGCATGTACATGTTAAGCAAAATCTGAGAAGATGGAGAAAACCAGAGGGACTCCACATGTCAAGGCAGTGGGCACACAGTGAAAAGGGGTGAGGGAATTGACTGTTCGGTCAGAGAGAAACAAAGAAAAACAGGAAAGAACAACACCAGAAAGGCCATGACAAGCAAGACGGCATGGTCCATGGTATCAAAGGCAGCAGATAATTAAAGTAACAAAGCACCAACTGTAAAAACTGGTAGGGGGTGTCTGTACTTCCGCTCTCTATATGGTAGAGGAGAGGCACAGCGGACCCCAGCCAAGATTCTCTATTCGGTAGCAATGGACGAGCAATCAAGGCCTAGCTTCTCAGGAGGTGATGCGGGCTGGTTCTTAAGTACAGTGTAGTCCCCGAACCCCCACAAAGGAATGTCCACACACTGTATTACTGAAAACACAGTCTTTATATAATATTCAAAGGTATGTACACGATCACAATAACGCACTTTGTACTTGGAAGTGAATAATGATAAATATATACACGTCTAGAGTGATACCACTAATGTTATCAAATCTCATTAAAGTGCATCAACTGTATGGTTAAAATGTCACACAGATCAATAACGAGTAAACCAGCAATAGAGATAGGCAAGAATGTAAGATGGTGGAAACAATAGGCAGAATGCTGACCCCTACCACTAGGCACAGTTCTGTGTGGAGATCCCCCCACCTGGGAAACCTGTAAATAAAGATATATAGCACAAGCCCAGTCCATATATTGTCCGATAGTCTTACTTCTTCCTATTAAGGTTTTACCCCCCCAATGTACCTGGTGGAGTAGAGTTCTCCGACGATGCACCGACCGATCCTTCTTGAGTGCCTTCCTTTTAGGCGGGAGCCACGGATCGTCGAGAGGTGTTGGGGAACTTGGCGTTCGGTGTCGGGGAATCGACGGCCCTTCTTGAGTGCCCTCCCTTTAAGGCGGGAGTCACGGGCCGTCGAACGTCCGACGGTAAACAGGGCGAACTACGGCAAGGAAGTGGCAGCTTCATTCCCAGCGGTGCTCGTCGACGACAGAGCGTTGGCGTCCTGCAAGGAAGAGGCGTGCGGGGCACCTCGGTGACAATAGTTCTGGACCGCAAAGAGATGATGAAGAACTGTGGCCCAACAAGGGCGTCGAGTCGTCGGCGTCTCTGCGGTCTGTAGGTGGCGGGAAACCCACCGGTGGATGCTCCTCGGCGCGTCGACGGTCGGGCCTTCTCCAGCGGGAGAAAAGCGGGTGACGATGCAGACGAGAGCGTCCGATGATCAATGGAAGTTCTTAGGCAAACGGGAGCACGGTGGCTCCGGTCGGCGACGGTGGTCGTCGACAGTGGCGGACAACAGTCTGAGTGCTTCTCCTTGGCTGATAACAGTCCGAGTGCTTCTCCTTGGAGTTCCGCAGCAGTCCCCGTATCGGGTCAGCCTGTAGTAGGTCTGTCTACCAGGGAGCGTTGGCAAAGATCAGCTGTGCACGATGGTCCCTCGTAGCTCGGGAAGAGGGCGCCTTACCAGGTCCTCTCTGAGTCAGTCCTTGGAGGCACAACAGCTTTCAGATTATGAAGGAGAGCAACAGCAATTCTTCTCATCCAGCAGGGCTTCAAGGTCAAGCGTCAGTTAATCCATTTACTCGTCATAGTGGACTTCAGCTTCTGAACACGATTCCTAGCAGTGAGAGGTCCCCAGATATACTGTTGATCTCCCATTCATTCCGCTGGGTCACACTCAAGCATCCAATCACGACTACGGGCATTCATGCAGGCAGGCAGCCAATCAGGCACACAAGGTATTGAGGCCATTCACTTCCCTCCAGACACTCACAACAAGTTATGTGTATTGGGACAAGTACCGAGCCATTCAACACTCCAAGCTGCATTCATACCGGATTCGGGCAGGGTTGTCTCGGACATTGTGTCAACCACCAGATACTAGACACCCACAACACAGAATGTATATTCGTCACATACTCTATTCACCCAGGTCCCACCCACAGGAGGTACCCACAACATACATCACCGGGAAGGCTCCAGCTAGTCTGACTGGGCCTTCGCAATAACACCATATATGGCACTTCCATCCAACAGCCAGTCAGGGGGAAGGGACCGAGTCAGGGCTTCCCAGGACTTTGGCAAAACAAGGTAATGGGTAATAGAAAGCAAGAGGCCACCGGGGCCATCTTGTTTTCCATCAGGAATCAACTGATCCCAATGGCAGGGCCGGGGTATCCCAAAATGGAGGATACTCCGCGCACCTGTCAAATTCAGCATGGAGCTGCCACCAGCCCATACCCTGCTCTGTGGGCCACCCACAGGTGCCCAAACATATACACTAGGGGCACAGGGTTGTACCCCCACCCATGGGTGCCATAAGGGTATCCCACGGGTCCGTTCACCAAACCAAAAGAAAGAGAGCTGCACCGCCAGGAGTCCCACATGAACTCCTGCGCGGAAAACACGACAGAACACACGATACAAAGCAGGAAAGGACAAGGATACGGAGGCCCTGTCCCTCCGATGCATTTCCAGCATCACACCAACGCTTCCAGTGTCTCTGCAGCCAAACCACATCATCAAGTTGGAGACCAGCACCCCGCTGTGCCACGTCCTGGACAAAAACCAGATTGAGAAGTGTGGAAGAAGATTACTCAAGAAATGGCAGACGAAGGCTTCAAAAAGCTTCCTAACAAGATTCCAAGATGGCCGTTGTGACCACTCCACCGTGAGGAGCGTGCTCCTCCCCGGCGACCCAAAAAGGAGCACTAAGCAGCGTTAAAAACAAGACCTCATGGCAGCAAAAGCAAAGGGGACGACTCAAGAACCCAGTGGTCCCCAAATAAACTCCAACCGAAGCGTTTGAAGGCAGAGAGGGGTAGAGTGAGTGGACCTGAGACCGCCAACAGCAATGCATGCATGGGGACTGGCAGCCGAGCCGGAGAAGATCAGAGAGAACCCCCGTGGGTGGTGCAGAAGATGTGGGGTGCGCATTCAGCCATGGCAACATAGTCGAGACTGGGAGTGTGAGCGGACCACCACGGATCCCAGGCGGCCGACCGGGGGAGATGATGCTGCCAGACCAGTGCGTAGGCACCACAGCACGGCAATCCAGCCCACACGGCCCGGACACCCAGCTACAAACGTAAGGAGGGGGAGCGGGTAGTATTCCCCTGAAATCCTGCGCCCGCCTCAGCCCCATACAGCAAGCCCGGCTCCGTGCAGCGCAGGGCCTCCACAAACCACGTGGCACATGGCCCCCATAAGTTGTGATGCACCCCAGCTGGCGGAGGGTAAGCAGGCATAATTAAGGAAGTCGGCAGCCACGAAGCGGACGCACCCAAGCCGCTCCTCTCCCAAACAACAGACATGGAAGTTTATGAAATCATCTGCCCCAACGCACCACGCCCTACACTTGGAAGGGGACCCCCCCTACGGCGGAGAGACCCGCAGCATACCCAGACCCAAAGGCCCAAACCCATACCATTCAGCCAACATCAGAGGCAAACTGCAGTAAGAGGGAGACAGCACTAAGTCTCCTGCAGCATCCCCCCGGCCAACGGCCAGGGAAGGAACCGAGGGACGCGTGCATGCCTCCCAGCCCTCAACATGGGACTCCGCAGGAGAACACTGCTCGGCTCCACCGCCCACCCTCATGAAAAATAACCCTGCCATGCAAGATTAACCGAGAAGGAACCTCCAGGGAGCCAAGAGCATACTTGGAGGCCCAGGAGCGATGGGAGCACAGGGGCACCCCGGGAAGAAAATCAAGATGCTCCTGGGCTCTGGGTCAGTGTGACACCACCACTTTAATGTCACCTTTGAGCATACTAGCCCCATAGCCACCAGGGGGCAGCCAACCCAGGCTCTAAAAAGGACCTAGACTCCCCCGGTGCACAGGAGGGAGAGAGGAGCATCCCCTTATTACAGAACTACTGGCCAATACCACGGGGTCAAGAGGAATCTCAGAGGCCTAGGGAAAAGCCACCCACAGTAGGGTGCAGGCAGGCACTCGCCATCACCCGGCAATGGTGCACAACATGCCAAAGGAGGCCAAAGAGGGCCCCCTCCGGGGCCAAGATCTCAAAAAAACAGGAAAGGACCCTCCTAAAGCTATGGAGAAAGGAAGGGGGAAGCCCCAGAGGAAGAGGATACAGTGGTGAAAGAGAGGCAGGGGTCGGAGGAACCCCCAACGCTGCTACAGGGGAAAGAGGTCACGAGCGAGGTGCTGCAACAGTCCTTTAAGGCATTCAGTGACCAAATGACGGCTACCCGTAAGACACAATTAAGCCTAATACGCACAGAACTTGCACAATCCCTGCAGGAAATCAAAGGTGACATGGTTGAATTGGGTGACAGAGTTGATACAAAAGAAAACACCATTCAAGAACTCACTGAACACAACCAGATGATAGATGTATTAGTGGCGCAGCTGGCGGTAGCGACACACAACCTGGAGCTCCAAGCAGAGGACTTGGATAAACGCTTGAAATGGTCCAGGATCAGGGTAAAGGGGCTGCCATACAGTGTGAGCGATGCCAACCTCAGGGAAACAATGCAGCACGTGTTCAAAGATTTGCTGGACATAGAGGCTGGGGGAGAAATGATCATAGATAGAATTCACTGCGTGGTGCCACAGCGAGAAGAACCCGTGGCTAAGAGAAGCGGAGATGGCTTTACAGCGATACAACCAAAGAATCAATCCTCCAAGTGGCGAGGAAAGCAACCCTGATAAAGGTGAACGGCACTGTCAGAACTTTTCTAGGACCTTGCCAAAGACACACTAACAAAGAGGAGGCAAATGGGCCTGGTGACCAAAGCCCTTACCAAAGCCCAGATAAGATGCAGGTGGCCAATTCTCCTTTGCGCCAACAATGCATCACTGTGTTGGATAAGGGACTCAAGATCCTGAATATTGAAGAAGGGGATGACATAACACGAGGCCAGAACATGAAAGCCACCAAGAGAAGCCATGGGAGTGGAGGGGTCAAAGACAAGATGCAAACAATTGCGGAGCCCAGGGGGGCAGCAACCGAAGCCCCCAGGCTGAATAGGCCATCCACTTAACAGCAGCGGTGGGGACCACGAGACAAGGGTTAAGATCCGGGCAGGGTTACAAGAGGAATGTTAGCCTAAGGGTCGGCTCAGGGAGACAGGGGGGAATGGTGACAGATCTTGGAAACAGGGGAGAGCAGAGAAATGGCTCTCCACGCAGAGTTATTCTCTGGGATGGGAACAAGACCCGACTACCTAGGATGACGTTACGGCCTGGGGAAGTTGAGCTGAGTCCAGCCAGAGGGGGAGGAGGGGAGGTAAGAAGGGGTGAGGGTGAGAGGGAAATCGAAGGGGATCGCTGCAACACGGTTACTCTCAGGGTGTAACGGGGTATGGGTAGCAGAAAAGGGATATAATACTAACACTCAATGTAAGAGGACTAAACACACCGGCTAAGAGACGGAAACTGGAGAACCTCCTCCAAGATACCAAGCCCGACATTGTGACACTCCAGCAGATCCATATCCATTAGCAAGACAAACAGAAGGAAGTTGAGAGGGTACCCTCAGGTTCTGCAGGCCAACGACCAGAGCAAGGCTTGAGAGCTCCTCATAGCGTTTAGACACCTACCTGACGTCCAAATAATAGGCACAAAAGCCGACAAGGAAGGTAGATTCCTCTTCGTCCAGCTACAATGGAGGGGGGAACCTCACACAGTCACCATGGTGTACGTCCAGGGCAGGACTGATACTTGTGTTTTTTTTTGGGGAAGCTAGACCAGTTCACAACGGGCCAGCTAATACCGACAGGGGATTTTAACTTGGCTTGACCTATCCACGGACAGGACGCCCACATCTAAAGGCCCATCTAGTAAACTACAGGCTAGCATAAACAGAATGGGATTAGCAGATACATGGCATGAACTAAAAGGGGACTCCAAGGGGTATACTATTCACATGTGCACCAATCATTCTCAAGAATTGATTACATATGGGTTTCGGTGACACTGCTTGGCCAAGTACGGAATATAGAAAGGGGGCCCATAGGCCTGTCCGACCACGCTCGCTTTCATCTAGAAATCCAATGGGAATAGGGGGCTGGGGGGTGTTTCGGGGCTCTGAAGCAGCGGATCCCCTGCCATCTACTGAGAGACGCAGTAATTTGCGACAAGATACATAAGTCCATCCGCGTGTTTTTTGTGGAAAATAAGACCGTGGAGGTGCTGGAACATATAGTATGGGACACGTTTAAGGCAACAATGCGGGGGGGGTGCTCATAATCTCGAGCCAAACAGGAGAAGGCCCTCCTGTTGGACTTAGAACAGTGCTTAAAAGGGGTAATGGAGACCGATAGGGGTGTAACGATCAGGAGGGAGCATAGTCATATCAAAGGGCAAATCAATATCCTAGCTAAATAAGCAGTAAAGTTGCTCTTATTCTTGAGGCAGAAGTATTACCTCCAGGCAAACAAGACAGGCTAGCTCTTAGCCGGGCAGGTTAAGCAGAAAAAGGCGGCAGGTACAATACGGTGCATTCAGATGGTGGGGGTTGGGGGGAGACAGGAAACCACACGTACAGAGGAGATCCTGTAGGCATTCACCAAGTTCTATACAAGCCTCTACTCTACGGAGGCACCGGACAGTGACCTCCAAAAGGCCTTCTTAAAATCTTGTCGGCTAAAAGGAATAGAACAGAGCCAGTGTGACGCTTTTGAAGGGACGATTACCAAAGACGAGCGTGCAGCGACCAGTCGCTACAAGCAAAAAAGCCCCAGGCCCGGACGGGTACCCCGCCACATTCTATAATGCACTCCACACCACATTATTCTCGTTAATGACATCCCTGTTCAACTTCTCCGATACGGGCCGCATCTCCCAGTCCATGGAGGAGCCGAAGGTAATCCTCTTCCCTAAGCCAAACAAGAAACAAAACCCCTGGAGGTCCTAAACCTCGATGCCAACATTTTACAACAATTCTAACATCTAGAATGGATAAAGTAATTCCCGACCTGATACACCCGGATCTAGCCGGCTTTGTCAAGGGGAGACAAACATTTGACAACATTAGGCGAATATCCCACCTGATAGAGAAGTCAAACAGGGCAGGACTGAGGGTGGGGGTGTTAGCGCTAAATGCCGAGAAGGCATTCGACGGAGTCGAATGGTCATTCTTGTTTGCTACCATGGAGGTTATTGGGTTTGGCCTAGGCTTTTACCACCTAGTCAAAGCCAACTATGGATCACCACTTATCAAGCTAGCTATCAATGGGCATGTCTCCCAGGCGATAAGGGTCACTAGGGGTACTAAGCAGGGCTGCCCATTGTCCCCAGTCCTGTACGCAATCTTTCTCAAACCCTTCCTACCCAGAATTAGACAGGAGAGGGGAATACAAGGGATTACATTTGATGGGGAAGACCATAAGGCAATCGCCTTTGCCAATGACCACATGAGGTGCTAACAAACATGGACACTTCCGTCCCAAGGTTAACGGCACTCCTAGGGGAATTTGGTAGAGTGGCCGGCCTGAAGGCCAACAACCAAAAATCGGAACTAACGGTGCTACAAGAAGGCACGCCCTCAGAAACATCAGATACAGTGCAATTTGCACGAGCAGGGGGATCCCTTCGATACCTGGGGGTGACGACAACCAGTACTCTAGAGGATGTGTACATGAAGCAAACTATCCCCACCTGTTGGAAACTATCAAGACCTGGCTGGGAGAGAGGAGGCTCCTTAACATATCATGAGTGGGCCGCATCAATGTCCTTAAAATGTTAATTCTCCCCAGAGCGCTATATTAATTTCAGGCTCTCCCCCTGGCAGTCCACCCAAAATTCTTCAAAACCCTGAATAAACTAGTACGTAACTATATCTGGCAAAAGAGACCGAGGGTGGCCTGGAGGGTCATGGTCACCCCCACAGGGGTGGGGGGGAATGGAGTTCCGAACTTTCAAATGTACTACCGAGCAGCTCAATTGAGGGTCATCCGAGACTGGTTCAACGGGAATCCCGACAGCATCTTGCGAAGGATGGATAGGGCAGTGGTGGGAAGGCCCCTGGACGAGGTCCTGTGGTTCCCAAGAACAGACAGGCCCCTCACCATGTACAGACGCCGAATTACAGCCTGTTGGGGGATACATGGGATGCTATGGTTAAAAAAGCAAAGATCACGTCCTACCCATCGCCGTTCACTCCCCTATTCTGCAACCCAGTTTACCCGGGGGCTGGAGAAAGGAGCATATGCCAGGTGGCAAGAGGCAGGCAGCATTCGCGCAAGGGACATGATGGAAGGACAGGAGGTTAAGTCATTCCAGCTCTGCAAACAAACCATGTGTTTGCAGGAGAATAGGGACTGCTATACTGAACTGTTGCACTAACTCTCTTCTCGAGATATGAAACAATCCACTATCAGAGAATTCACTCCGCTAGAAAGGCACTTGCTAACAAATTTTGGTGATAGACAAATGATTAGTAAAATGTACAAGTTATTCACAATGCCAGAGGCACAGGTCCAGTGGCCCTATATGAAATAATGAGCAGACACCCTGCCCCTCCCGATCTATGAAAGAACAGTGGTGGGAAGTGTGGCAGGTGTTAAGATGGATTTCTGAACTCTGTCCTGGAGGGCAGAGGTTCAGACCAGCCTAGTTTCTTGGAACAGGGTAACCTCTGAACAAGCCAGGCCAATCAGGGTAGCTATGGCAGGCGGTCAAGACTAGGTCTCAGGAGGGGTAAGGGTGACTGAAAGACCTCAATGAGCACACAGAGCAAGGACACTTACAAATTACTCCAGACAGGTGTTATATCAAAAATATAGACACATTTATCACAAGGCCTTTGTAACATAGACCACAGCAGAAGAATCACAGTAACACTAAGTAAACCAAATCAACACTATCAATACAATGTATATGCAAGACCATTGGGGTCTAAAAGAGTTAAATGCACGAAATAGGTCGACAACCTACATGGGAAGGAAACAGGCAGTGCAGATAGTCTTTAGGCCCCTTTCGACATCGATAACACACCTAACTAAGATACAGTCCAAGCCCTAAGAAGAGGGGAGCCTTATGCTCAATGAACAAGTTCCCACTATTCAGGGAGGACCTCCACTTGAAGGCAGAGGCAGTTCCAGAGAGTGGGATGGAGTCGCTAGTTTGCACTAGCAGTGGAAAGGAGAGGGAGCCCAGGGGCCACTTGTGCATAAAAGGGGCCCTTGGCACCAGGGGCCACTGGTTACTGTTGTAAGTACTCACCGGTCCCAGGCGCTCTTGAATCCAAACTTCGCCCGTTCAGTCCACTTGGGTTTCAGGTTCGAACACAACAAAAAGGACATCTTTGCGGCTTTCAGTTCCTTAGATATGCCGCACATCGGCGAAGGTCAGAGGACAAGGCCACACAAGCTCTGTGCAGCTCCGCTGCGGGAGAGACGCTCGAGGACCCCATGCTTCATCCATGAAAAAGGAGAAGCCTCCGCAGCCCCTGCCGCCATTGTTCCCCACGCGGCCCCCTCTTCAATACACACTGCCCGGCAGTTGTGTCTGGGCACCATGGCAACGGCCAACATCTGCACCAGAGCAGAGTCACATGACCCGTGCACCCGAGCCTGCAGCCCCTCCTCTCTCGCTTTAAAGGGTGAGGACGGCCGCCAGGCGAAGCCGCACATCGGCGAAGGCCAGAGGACAAGGCCACACAAGCTCTCTGCAGCTCCGCTGCGAGAGAGATGCTCGAGGACCCCATGCTGCATCCATGAAGAAGGAGAAGCCTCCGCAGCCCCTGCCGCCATTGTTCCCCACGCGGGCCCCCTCTTCAATACACACTGCCCGGCAGTTGTGTCTGGGCACCATGGCAACGGCCAACATCCGCACCAGAGCGGAGTCACATGACCATCGCACCTGAGCCTACAGCCCCTCCTCTCCCGCTTTAAAGGGAGAGGAGGACGGCCGCCAGGCAAAGCCGCACATCGGCGAAGGCCAGAGGACAAGGCCACACAAGCTCTCTGTAGCTCCGCTGCGAGAGAGATGCTCGAGGACCCCATGCTGCATCCATGAAGAAGGAGAAGCCTCCGCAGCCCCTGCCGCCATTGTTCCCCACGCGGCCCCCTCTTCAATACACACTGCCCGGCAGTTGTGTCTGGGCACCATGGCAACGGCCAAAATCCGCACCAGAGCGGAGTCACATGACCATCGCACCTGAGCCTACAGCCCCTCCTCTCCCGCTTTAAAGGGAGAGGAGGACAGCCGCCAGGCAAAGCCGCACATCGGCGAAGGCCAGAGGACAAGGCCACACAAGCTCTCTGTAGCTCTCCGCTGCTCGAAGGCGCAGATGGCGCCCTTACGCCCTGCAGAAGGTAAGGTCAACAGACCAATGCCCCCATGCTATACCCCTCATGTGCACCTACCCGGCTAGCAATGCACGCCGTCCGCTTTACAACAGCAGGAATGCGCGACTACGGTCTCGCACCCAGCCCACCAACCCCATCAGCCTTACCCCTACCCTGGGCTACCGAAATGCGAGGTTGGGCATAAGAAGCCAGCCGCCAGCGCACACGTGCGATGCCACCAAATGCGCCCTTAGCCCTAGGGTTGCCCCGCATTCCTCTGCCACGACGACACGACAGATCATCAAGGGTCGTACCAACAAACATTCCCTCACGACCAACAACCCTACCAATAACATTAATTTTGCCACTCAACCCTCGCCCCTCGGTCCTACTACACCCATGCACGTAGCGCATACCGCTGGCGCCCCCATGGCCACACTTGACCCTGTGCAGCTCAATGATATTTCTGTGCTTATTGATCCTATTGTTGGCACCCCCATTGATATTGTGCAGCTCAATGATATTTCTGTGCTTATTGATCCTATTGTTGGCACCCCCATTGATATTGTGCAGCTCAATGATATTTCTGTGCTTATTGATCCTATTGTTGGCACCCCCAGAGATATTGTGCAGCTTAATGATATTTCTGTGCTTATTGATCCTATTGTTGGCACCCCCAGTGATATTGAGCAGCTCAATGGTATTTCTGTGTTACTGATCCTATTGTTGACGCCCCCATGGCCACACCTGATTTTGTGCAGCTCAAGGATGTCTCTGTGCTTATTGATCCCACTATTGCCGCACCCTTGACCACACCACCTAGTACTTCTGACCCTCCATCATCACCCACTAGCCCACCCGTCCCCTTGCCTCCTTCTACCTACACGCCAAGCGGCGCCCTGCTCAATGCCCGCTCCGTACCAGCCCACGCCCTTGACATCAACAACCTGCTTATAAATGACAAGCTCGTCTTCCTCATCCTCACCGAAACCTGGCTGAATGAAAGCTCAGGCCCAGCCTTATCACCTGCCATCCCAGCTGGATATTCCATCTTTAGGAAAGACCGCACTTCTCAGAGAGGTGGAGGCGTTGCCCTCATCGCCAGGGACACCCTTACCATCAGAGAAGCTGAAGGCACCTTGATAGCAACAGCGACTACCTCCTTCTAAAAATCAATGTCTCACCTAACTGCACCATATCCATGCACATTGTCTACAGACCCCCAGGCCCGTGTACTGACTTCCATGACACCATTATCCCTGCACTGTCTCACAACATCAAAAAGACGTCACAGGTTCTACTCCTCGGTGACCTCAACCTAGGGCTGAAAGACCCCAAAGGCTCCTCTGCGAAACACCTCAAGAAGGCACTCTCCAACCTCGGCTTTGCGCACTCTATTTCTCACCTCACGCACATCAAAGGACACACCCTTGACTGGATCAGCCATCACAACTGCTCCCTTCTCATCACGGCCAACACCCCTATCCCGTGGTCCGACCATCATTACATCCAATTCAACCTTGGAACCAAAAAAGTGTCTCTCTCTCCGCCACCACCGTGCCTCGCCACCTACGCAAGGAGCTCACGCCTTCTCAAAGTCGAGAACCTAGCGCCTTACCTCCTTAACCCAGCCCTTCAGGCCCCCTCATCGAATAACCCTGATACCTTAGCTGACACCTTCAAGGATGTCATCACATCAGCCGTGGACGCCATTGCTCCCCTGACTCTCAAAAAAGCTAAGAAAGCCAAACATGCCAATTC
Organism: Ambystoma mexicanum; assembly: GCF_040938575.1. NCBI lineage: Eukaryota > Metazoa > Chordata > Amphibia > Caudata > Ambystomatidae > Ambystoma > Ambystoma mexicanum. The sequence goes on along the minus strand of NC_090931.1, from coordinate 1,464,313,864 downwards.
ATGGTTCCCCAAAGAACTCCTCGACCAACGTGCGCAAAAGAGGATTGCACTATCCACTTGGAAAGCAAACCCCTCTGAAGCCACTAAACAGAAGTTCAAAGCCATCTCCAAATCTTACAAGACTAACATCACTCTGGCATAGGCTGCTTCCTTTAACGCCAGGATCGCTGACGCCAAGTCCGGATCCAAGGGACTATTCACCATCTTTAGGGAACTTGAAAAACCATCTGCCCCCCCCCTCCTCAGTCATCAAAGATGACAAGTGGTGTAACAGAACAGCATTCAATCTGCCATGCTAGAGAAGCTCAACACCCTCCAAACAAAAATTTGTGGCCACCAAAAAGCTCTCTCCCACATTATAGCGAACATGCACACCAAGCCACCCACCAAGACCACGTCATCCCCGTTGTTCGAATTCAAAGACATCACTGAGCAAGAGGTCATCACCCTGCTCAACTCTATCAAACTTTCCAATTGCAAAGGTGATGCCTGCCCAGCCAGCCTCATCAAAGACTCCGCACCTACCCTAGCCCCCTTCCTTACAACCTTTATCAACTCCTCCTTCCAAGCAGGCCATGTCCCATCAGGACTTTAGGAAGCGTGGGTACGTCCACTCCTTAAGAAACCCTCAATCGACCCAACCGTCCCGGGGAACTACAGGCCCATCACGACTGTACCATTCCTGCTTAAAGTTTTGGACAAAGCAGCCTACCTGCAAGTCCAAAGGTTCCTAGAGGACAACCGTCTCCTCGCCCTGCGGCAATCTGGGTTCTGCCCCCGACATGGCACTGATACGGCCCTCCTGGACCTAAAGAACCAAATGGATAATCTCAGAGATGCAGGCAAACCTGCCCTCCTACTACTCCTTGACCTATCCGCAGCGTTCGATCTGGTTGACCACAATACCTTGTGTCACCACCTAGCCACACAGACACCGACACCCTCACCTCCATCTACTCTACCATCCAATCCTGGATGGCGGAGAATTGGCTTTGCCTCAATAGCGAAAAGACCGAACTCCTTCTCATTGGGTCACCCTTCACTCTCGGTAACCTCGGAGATCAGTACGCCTCCTTCACTACTGACAACATTCCAATCAAGGTCCCGAACCATGTAAAGACACTCGGAGTCTACCTTGACTCCGACCTGTCGATGGATAGACAGGTCAATGCTATCGCTGCATCCTCAGCATATTATTCCAAAGTCCTCAACGCAGCTACGCCCTTCCTGGCCCATCAAAGCTGCCTCACAATTGCCAGGGCAATCATCGGGTCAAGACTAGACTACTTTAATGCCCATCTTGTGGGGACATCCAACAAAAACCTGGCCAAACTCCAGCTAGCCCAAAACAATGCACTAAGGGCAGCCACCGGCACCGCAAAAAGAAACCATATCTCCGAAGTCAGAAGGCAAGTACACTGGCTCCCTGTCAAAGAGAGAATTATCTTTAAAACTCTTGCCCTCACCCACAAATGCCTTCACTAACTTGCCCCTCCTTACCTGACTAACAGAATTACCAGGCACACCGCCACAAGACCTCTCAGATCCCTTTATGCCAACTCAATTGTTACGCCTACTACACGTAAAGTGCGCGCTGGGGGCTCCAGCTTCCCCACCCAAGCAGCCACGCACTGGAACGCTCTGCCACCTCACCTAAGACTCATTGAGTCCCACCTAGCCTTTCGTAAGGCTATCAAAACTAGACTTTTTGTCTAACTTGCCGAAATTGTACCATCTACTGCATATATGCCTGCCAATCTGTAACTAAGAGCCCTCCTGGCACCTTCCTGTAATCTTAAATCTGTGTATCCTCTGTAACAGCGCCTCGACGCCTTATGGGCTGCAAGTGCGCTTAACAAATGCAAATAAATAAAATAAATACAGCGATGCTTCCCAAACGGGACAGTGGTGATTTCTCCGCTCTTCGACCCAGTTTTACCGCAGCAGGCTTCAGGGGCAAGAGGGTCAGAAATGCAGCATACTTGCAAAAGATGTTGCTGCGGCAGGGCAACACGGTAACCGCGTTTACTCCGGTCCTGGCGCACTCGTCTCACTTCAGACCTGGGAATGCCAAGTGTACAAAATTCGCTGTGAGAGTGCCGGGGACACGGGCTAGCAGTATACCAAGTTTCGAGGGCCTCCTCGAAACAATTGCGAAGATAGAGCAAAGGTCCTGTGTAAGATGGTCAGCCCACTGGTTGGCCCAGGGACACTTCCGAGAAAACTTACTTCCAGGGTTTGGTGAAGGTGCCGAGAATAGTTGGTCCCACTATTCCAATGGGTCGAAGTGTCTTTGCAGATCTAGGACGATCAGATGCATAGGGGTCGCCGGGGACGACAGCGGGCTTAGGGTGCCAAACCTTCCAGCAGGTCACCAGCGGTTCCTCGACTCGGCTTCAAGTTGCAGGATACTTGGATCCTATCCTTTGCTCAGTGAGAACTCAGGAGATCGACATGGTATGGGTGTTTTTGGCCTCCTCTTATCCAAAGTTCCCTTCACGCCAAAATGAAGAGGACCCAATGGGAGATCTGCTCACAAACACTCACTCCATAGGTGGACCAATCACGGACCACAGTGGTCCCAGTCATTCAGGGCACTCCAGACTCTCTGGCACCCAGGATGTGTATTGGATTCAGACGTTCCATCCCACATCCTGGAGGCACACACACAAGGCATGCAGAAGCCCGTGAAAGCATTGGGTTCGCGGGAAAGTGCATGATCAAATAAGGACTGAACCGGGTTGACTCGACCTGGGAAAGGTGAAGGGGCAAGATGGTCAAAGGACAGGACAAAGAACCTTGTGGCATGGCCATTTTGGAGCCAGGCCACCTATTCGTGCCAAACGCGCTTAACATGGCAGAAAAGGGTTAAAAAGAATGTGAAAAGATAGCCACCACCAGTCCTGTTCATGACACACCTGCACAGTTCATAAGTCCAGCGAGAGTATCTAGGGCCTTTGGAAAATGACTATAGACCCGAGTGTGCTGTATGGTAAGATACATTTATATTTACAATTATATATTGGTAAAAAACTGAGCGGAAAATTAAGATCCGCATCATTGAGCACAGGAGTTGCATTAGGACCAGGAATCTCACGGCCCCCATGGTTGGCCACTTCATTATGTGTGACCATGGCTGTAACGACCCAAAATGGACAGTGCTTAAGAAAATTCCCGTTACCAATAATAGTTCTGCTGACAAACAGACCCTCTCTAGGGAGGAGATGCAACTCATTTATATGAGTAATAGTCATGTGTTGGGTCTAAATGAATCAATTAATTGGAACATTTCGTGTATGCAATTTGGTGTACCGATTTATCTCTTGATGGACATGACTGATAAGAATGGTGATCTTTTCACTAGTGTTGGTCCGTTTTATACATGGCAATAAAACATACCAGTGAATGATTCCAGGAGGCATGTGTCTTTTGGATGCAGTTGTTCCTTTGTCTCATCCGTTTGTACTTTGGTCACACTTGACATTTATTTTTGTTGACCCGTGCCGTTGTAATGTGGCATTTTGAAGGGTCCATCTGTATGTTATGTGCTTTTATTGAAGAATTTGGATACTCACAGGTCCGAGTATGTGCTGGTGGCCGGGTATTTGTTGCCGGCCCCTTAATGTTGATCTAGCCAGGACGTGGTTGTCACGTGATTATACATGAGGCCATACACCGCACATATATTCGTAGCACTGACGTGCTTACGGTGCCCGATATTTACAGAGACACCGACGTGGAATGTCACGGATGAGAGCTTTCAGTAAGTGAAGATGCCTGTCGTGGTTGTTAGAGAACCTGGAAATGAAAGCCATCTTTGGTCCCCAAATACGGCGAGAACATGGAGAAGCTATGCTGGGCCTGAGTGACGTGCTGAACACACTCCTGACCTAACCACAGAGGAAAGCATATGGTCCTAGCGTGGTGGCCCACTCCCTAATTGTGCAAAAGTGGAAACAAACCACAATCCCCAGCGAACAGAAATGGATAGCAAAAATGTAACATTACACTTCACTGGAATGGGTAACATACACTACACAGGGGGATTACGCTAATTTCAAGAACGAGTGGGACACCGTCCTGAACTTCCTGCACAAAGACTACCGTGAACAATGGTGTTCTTAGAGAGTAAGACTATTGGATATACTATAGACTATGACCCGTTATTCCCTGCACATTTGCCTCAGAAGATTTGCAGCGCAGTGATCCAGTGGGGCAGGGGTGGGGATGGGGACAGGGGAGGTCATCGGGGAAGGGGATTGTTAATCTTAAAAACTTTAAAATGGCAATAAAAATGATGTTAAAAAAAACTTCATATGAAATTGAAGAAGCAAAATAGCAAAATGGGATGAATATTTGCTAGGACAGGTGGGGGGAGGCAGCCCAGCGCCCCGTCTAGCTTCCCCACTTGGGAGTCGACCAAGACCATCAGGGTTTTGAAAACAAAACAAAAAAAATCCAGCCGCTCAGCCCGGAAGCCTACCCACCGCCTGCAGCAGTACAGCGCAGGGCTTCCCAGGGTGACAGAGGCAGGCCGCTATGCCGCCGGCCCACCCGGCCCGATCCCACTCATCCTTCCCTGACCGTCTCCGCCACTCCCCTTTCTGGGGACGGATGGAGAGGCGGGCCAGAGACAGCACAGGCAGGGGGGGGGCTTTGGATCACATGGGGCTGAGCTCCAGGTACCTGGGTGTGAATGAGGGACAGGCAGCCAGGAGTGGAACTTAAGTAAAACCTTTATTCAGGATACAGGAATTCAAAAAGGAACAAAAAGTTCAAGAATGCTTCTTCTTTTTCTTGGAATATGGATGTGGCTTCTCGACCTTGCAACTAGTCCTCGTAAGCCCACAGCGTCTCAGGCACAGCTCTCTCTCTCTCTCTCTCTCTCGAAGTCCTAGAAGAGAATGGCAAAGAGACACCCAGTCCATCATTTGTTTTTACCTTACATAGGGGTTGGGGACCAGGTAGCCAATCAGCACAGACTTGGCTTAGTTCTCTATAAATATCCCCATAAACCCTGCCCCCTTTCTCTTGGTTTGAAGGAGGGTTGCCTGCCCGGCCCGCCAAGTCCGGGTCCCCGCGAGGAACCCCCATCTTGAAGAGGTCTGGCACCCTCGAGGTCTCTGTGACGCTTTCTGAAGGTGAGTGTTGGCGGTGAACTCGGAAGCGGGTCTCTGCCTTCTGCGGCACTTGGTACGGCCTCGACCGTGTTGTGAAAGGAACCGCGTGGGAAGCCGGCGCCTGCCTGTGAAGGCGTTCGGCTTGCCACGTTCCATGCTGCATTCGGGGCGGAACCCCACCCTGCCCCGGTAAGCCATCGGTTGTCCGGGAAGGACGGCCCAATCGCCTCCGTTCTGGTTTTTCCGTTCGCTGGAACAAACTCTTCCTGCGTATCCTATACTCATGTAAGCGGTGTCAGCCGTAGTCCTTTCGTCCACGTCTCTCTTAATGCTGTCTTCCGGGGTCCCAAGACTGTTAATTATCTGGACTGTGCTCTCCCGATCTCGCAGCTTGGTCGGTTGGTACCTCCTCTCAGGTGGTCTTCCTTCGATCAGGTGCTCTCTCTCTCATATGGTCCCTCCTCTCGCCTCTTCCCTTTCATGCCGTCCATATCCCTCCGATCACACTGGGCAAGAGGGAAGGTTGCCATCGCTCACTCACGGACGTGGGGGTCGGAACCTCGACGCCCACCTGCACCATGGCTCAGGGCTCGCCCAGTGTGCCTTGACCCCGTCTGCCTAGGGAGGCGTTCCTTGAGAACGGCCGGGCTTTCCTCGGCTCTCTGCTGCTTCCACTTGGGACTTTGCTGTCGACCGGGATAAGCCCGCCCGCTCGAGTTTCAGGATGGAGGAGCGTGCCCCTGCCTGGCACTGCGGCTCAGTGGCCAGCTCTGCTCGGGACTCCCTTTCTCTGGTGGGGGGACGTCCACAGCAGGCTAACCCAACCCATACCACTTTTACTTTTTCTAGATAGTCAAGTTTGATAGTCTTCTCGCTGCTCCGCCAGGCTGTTGCCAACCCCGGCGGGGCCGATCCAAGGTCCTCACTAAAATATCCAATCGGTAGTAGCGACGGGCAGTGTGCTCAAAGGGCAGGTACTTAACGCAAGCTTATGATCCGCACTTACTGGAAATTCCTTGTTCATGGGAAATAATTGCAATCCCCAGGACACCTTAGAGCTTCCCCCCCTCCACATAAGAGGTTTCTCGCCCGCCTTGGAGCTTATCCCCCAGGCTGGGCTGGAGCTTTAGCAGGGCCTGGTCATGAGTCTGTTGCCCAAGGTCGGTGGGGGCAGCTGCCCTGGCTACCATGGAGCTTTGGCTCAGGCCGCCTTAGAGCTTCTCCCGCCACGTAAGAGCTTTTCCCTCCAGGGAGGGACAGGGCTCCCCACCACCCGCCACCGGGCTTGGGGACAGTTGACCCAGATGTGAGACAGGCACCCAAGGCCAGGGGCCAGCACCCCCTCCCCCCCCAGGCACCCTGGAGCTTTAGCAGAGGCCCTTTAGAGCCTTTCCCTGTGGGGAGCGATGGGGACCCCACCAGGGCTCCCCGCGACCAGTACTGGGCTTGGGGACTTTCGAAACCAGGCACGAGACAGGCACCCAAGGCCAGGGGATGCAGCACCACCATTTCCCTGGAGCTCTGGCCAGGCCCCCCCCTTAGAGCTTCTCCAACCAGGACTAACCCACAAACACTGTGGAACTCAAGGCCGGCAACTGCAAGAGCATTTACTCCCACGTGGAGGAAAGGGACCCGCTGAGGGCATCCCTTCACACATGCACCCCGTCTTGGACTTGACCCGTGGCTGTGGTTTCTAGGTAGGGACAGTGAGAATCTAGTTCATCCATTCATGCGCATCACTTATTAGATGACAAGGCATTTGCCTACCTTAAGAGAGTCATAGTTACTCTCGACTTTACCTGCGCTTCATTGAATTTCTTCACTTTCACATTCAGAGCACTGGGCAGACATCACATCGCGTCAACACCCACCTCAGGCCTTTGCGATGCTTTATTTTAATTCAACAGTCAGATTCCCCTGGTCAACACCAGTTCTAAGTCAGCTGCTAGGCGTTAGCCTAGGCAGAACATCAGCCCTGAACCCCAGGAGGGGAACGGAGAGAGGCGACAACTGCAGTTGTGGCGATCCAGTCAGGTCCCGGCTCGCATGTAGAGTTGGTGCCGCCCGTGGGGGTAGGGGGTTTAATGCCTCCCCCAGCCTTGGCACACGCCCAGCCCCGCTACCCAGCCCGACGACCCTTATCCCGAAGTTACGGATCTGACTTGCCGACTTCCCTTACCTACATTGTTCCAACATGCCCGAGGCTGTTCACCGTGGAGACCTGCTGCGGAAATGGGTACGGCCCGGCATGGGATTTACACCATCCCCTGCCAGATTTTCAAAGACCAGCGAGCGCTCACTGCACGCCGCCGGAACCGTGACGCTTTCTAAGGCTCGGGCCCCACTCTCAGGGAGAACCCATTCCAGGGTGCCCTGCCCTTCACAAAGAAAAGAGAACCCTCCTTAGCAGATTCCGACTTCCATGACACCATCCTGCTGTCTATAATCAAACAACACCTTTTCTGGGGTCTGATGAGTGTCGACATCGGACGCCTTAACTCGGCATTCAATTCATCCTGCAACGCCAGTTATGCTTAACAAAGTTGTCCACTGGGCACTTGCATTCAATGCCCGACTCCACGCAAGCGAGCCAGGCTTCTTACCCATTTAAAGTTTGAGAATAGGTTGAAATCATTTTTGCCCCAAGTTTCCATGAGGGAAGGTCACCTGCTGCACCAGCAGACCTGGCCATCGCTCGCCAACAGATGTGGGTAGCTGGAACATCAATGCCCATCGTGTAAGCCTGCTGCGCCATGGCTCATGCCTGGTGTGCTGGGCCGGGTCTGCCTGGGGAAGCGCCCTTCGAGAGAAGTCAGGTTTTCCCTGGCTCCCGACTGCCCCAAGCTTCCCTGCTGACCGGGGTGCGCCCACCAATGCCCACCCACTGGCAGGCCAGAAAGAGGAGTGCATGCCTCGACCAGCACAGCAGCCTGCTCGGTGAGGAGGCCGCACAGGGCTTCCTTTCAGGTGCATGGTTAGAGACATCCCCAGCAGGTTAACCCAACCCTGCCAGGCGTCCCCATCCAACTGCTGGGACGCAGACCCCCCCTACGGTGGAAGGGAATCACCGCTCCCTGGCGCCTGGTTGCCCGCGCACCTCGGACCTCTCTGGGAGAGGTGCCCCGGGCTGTGGGAGTGCACGTCTGGGATGCAACCGAGGTCTGGCCGCGGCTCTCCCCTCGGCTGCTCTGCTGTTCATGATCCTTCATGCCCCCACTCACAAGCAGATACCCCAGCCCTACATGTCCCAATTCACACTCAAATGCCCCATTTCTCCTTCCAAACACATGTTCAAAATTCAAATGCCACCTCCCTCCCTACCCACATGCCAACATCCCTTCCTACGAACCCACAAAAAGACACCAACATCCGTCCCTCCACACCTACACCAAGAAGCTCAACCTCTCAGAGCCACACCCATATGCTTCACCTCTACCTCCAGACTCACACTCAGATGGCACCACCCACCCTCTCTCTCTATACCCACACCTGATTACCCCATCCCTTTGACATACGAATGCTTCCGCCCCTCCCATAAACCAACATCCTTCAATCTAGACATACATATCTCACCCCTCCATTCACACCCAGATGCCCCCTTCCTTCCCAACAGAGTGCTCCAGCCCTCACAGACCCACATGCTCCCTCATTCCAATATGCCCCCATTATATGCCCTGTTCCTCCATTCCAGATCAACAATGCCCCCTTCCGATCCAGACTCCAAGATGCCCAATCCATTCAAGACCCATACAATGATGCGTCAACCTCCCTCCACACAGCAAGATGCCCCATCCCTCCCCTGACCAAGGAGCACCCACCCCTCCCTCTAGAATCCACACCACTAGGTCCCCATTCCTCCCTCCAGACCCACACCACTGTGTCCCTATCCCTCCCTCCCTCCAGACCCACACCACTGTACGCCAACCCTCCCTCCTGACCCACATCACTGTATGCCACCACTCCATCCAGACCCACACCACTGTACACCAATCCCCCCTCCAGACCCACACCACTGTGCCCCTTTCCCACCCTCCAGACCTGGACCACTGTGACCCTTTCCCACCCTCCAGACTCGCACCAGTGTCCCTATCCCTCCAGACACGCACCATTGTATCCCTACCCCTCCAGACATGCACCACTGTGTCCCTATCCCTCCAGACATGCACCACTGTGTCCCCATCCCTCCCTCCAGACCCACACCACTGTCCCCAACCCTCCCTCCAGACCCACACCACCGTGTCCCCAACCCTCCCTCCAGACCCAGACCACCATGTCCCTATCCCTCCCTCCAGACCCACCAATGTACCCAAACCCTCCCTGTCCCCAGACCACTGTGCCATAACCCTCCCTCTCTCCAGACGTGCACCATTGTACCTCAACCCTCCCTCCAGACACATGCGCTTGTGTCCCTATCCCTCCTTCCAGACCCACACCATTGTGTCCCCAACCCTCCCTCCAGACCCACACCACTGTGTCCCTAACCCTCCATCCAGACCCACACCACTGTGTCCCTTTCCCTCCCTCCAGACCCACCAATGTGCCCCAACCCTCCCTGTCCCTAGACAAGCACTACTGCGCCCCAACCCTCCGTCCCCAGACCCACACCACTGTGCCCCAACCCTCCCTCCAGACTCGCACCATTGTACCTTAACCCTCCCTCCAGACCCACATCACTGTGCCCCAATCCTCCCTGTCCCCAGACCCGCACCACTGTGCCCCAACCCTCCCTCCAGACTTGCACCATTGTACCCCAACCCTTCCTCCAGACCCACGCCAATGTTTCCCTATCCCTCCCTCCAGACCCACACAACTGTGTCCCTATCTTTCCCTCCAGACCCACACCAGTGTCACCAACCCTCCCCCAGACCCACAACTGTGTCCCTATCTTTCCCTCCAGACCCACACCACTGTGCCACCAACCCTCCCCCAGACCCACACAGATGTGTCCCCAACCCTCTCTCCAGAACCCACACCAATGTGTCCCCAACCCTCCCTCCAGACCCACACCACTACATTCCTATCCCTCCCTCCAGACCCACCAATGGGCTCCAACCCTCCCTGTCCCCAGACCTGCACCACTGTGCCCGAAGCCTCCCTCTCTCCAGACCCGCACCACTGTACCCAAAGCCTCCGTGTCCCAACCGTCTTCTTAGGACCCACACCAATGCACCCCATCCCTCCCCCCAGACCCACACCAATGTGCCCCCACTCCCCTCACTCCAGAGCCACACCAAGATGCCCCATTCTACCCTCCCAACCCACACGTAGATGACCCATGCCAGCCTCCAGACCCACTGTGCCCCATCCCTCCCCAGACCCATACCAATGTGCACCATCGCTCTGATCAAACCTGCACCACTGTACCCCAACCCCCATCTCCAGACTTGCACCACTGTACCCCAACCCTCCCTCCAGACCCACACCACTGTGTCCCCAGACCCACACCACTGTGTCCATATCCCTCCCTCCAGACCCACACCACTGCGCCCCTATCCCTCCCAACCCACACCACTGCGCCCCAACCTTCCCTGTCCCCAGACCCGCACCACTGTGCCCCAATTGTCCCTCCCCAGACTCGCACCATTGTACCCAAACCCTCCCTCCAGATACACAAACCTGTGTCCCTATCCCTCTCTCCAGACGCACACCAATGTGCCCAAACCCCCTCTCAGGACCCACACCAATGCGCCCCATTTCTCCCCCAGACCCACCTCACTATGTTCCCATCCCTCCCTCCAGACCCACACCAATGTGCCCCCACCCCATCCCTCCACAGCCACACCAGATGACCCATGCCACCCTCCAGACCCACTGTGCCCCATCTCTCCCTCCAGAAACACACACGTGCTCCATCCCTCCCATCAAACCCACACCAATGTGCCCCCGCCCCCTCCCATCAAACCCACACCAATGTGCCACTACCCCCTCCCTCCACAGCCACACCAAGATGCCCCATGTTACCCTCCCAACCCACACCTAGACGACCCATGGCATCCTCCAGACCCACTGTGCCCCCAATGTGTCCCTATCCCCTATCTGCAGAGCCACACCAATATGTCCCTTCCCACCCTCCCAGCCCACACCTAGATGACCCATGCCACCCTTCAGACCTACTGTGCCCCATCTCTCCCTCCGGAAACACACCCATGTGCCCCATCTCTCCCATCAAACCCACACCAATGTGCCCCCACCCCCTCCCATCGAACCCACACCAATGTGCCCCCACCCTCTCCCTCCACAGCCACACCAGGATGCCCCATCTTACCCTCCCAACACACACCTAGATGACCGATGCCATCCTCCAGGCCCACTGTGCCCCATCTCTCCTGCCAGACCCACACCAATGTGCCCCATCCATCCCATCAAACCCACACCAATGTGCCCCCACCACCTCCCTCCAGAGCCACATGGCAAGAAGAATCCTACCTTTCCTCTCCTTCACGCACAAAACACTCACTATCGTCAGTCCTCATGTCAAGAATCGACTATGGAAACAGCCTCTAACTCGGAATACCAGAATACCTCCTGAAGAAACTTAACAAATCCAAAATGTGGCAGCCAGACTACTCCTCAAACTATCCAGAAGAGACCATATCACTCCTGCCCTAAATACACTACACTGGCTCCCAGTAAAACATTGCATCACCTTCAAAACCATGTGCATAACGCACAGGAGAAACAGAGGACAAGGAGCAGAATTCCTTCAAAAGAAAATAACAGTCTACAAACCAAAGAGACCCCTCTGATCCAGCAATGAAATCCACCTGGAACTAAAACCATACCTTAAAAAACTTGGAGGCCCCTCCTTCTACCACTTAGCCGCAAAAACCTGGAACAACATCCCAAAAGAGATAAAAAACACGGAAGATCACCGACAAATTCTGAAGTTACTAAAAACCTGGCTCTTCAAGACCACAGACTCAAACTGAAACCCCATACAACAGAGAAAAAGGATGACTGACAGCCCCAGAACCGGCAGGGAAGCTCTCGCAGTACTGGGACGGATGACACCAGATAGACTGAAACACAGGTGACAGCCGTGGAGACAGAGTCAACCACCCCAGACAATCCCACCAACAACCTCACCCCCCTTAGTTGCCACCAGGTACACCAAGTGTCAATTGAATTGTCAAGATACTGACAATCACCACTCTAGCTGAGTGGTGGACATTGGCAGGCGCTCTGGCCACAAGAGTAGGAAGGGAGGACCGGTGAGGTTGGGAGGGAGGCTGTTTGAGGTGGGGGACAGATGTGAAAGGGACATTGAATGCAAGATGGGCCCAGATCAGATCAGTGGCGCATAAGGAGAGACTACACAAGCCCAGCACCTCAATTTAGGATAGAGATGCCAACTAACCAATTCCACTAACAATTTCCCCCTCTGCACACACCTCTCAAACTCCAAACCAAACACAACCACAAATCTACAGCACAACAAACCGCACAAACTTCCCTACATTGCAACAACACAAAAAAAAACACACACACACACAGACTTCCACAACAGTACATGACTACCAGCCGCAAACACCCCAGGCCCAGCCAGCTGACCCAATGGGCTGAGGCTGTCAACAGCACATCACTGCTCTCTTGCACTTACTTTCTCCCACGAACTCGCCCACCCTCCCTTTTTCAGAGCTGCCAGGGGACCACTCCGGTGGTGATAATGCATGGTACAAAAGTCCTTTAACATTAACATGCCCCATCCTACCCTCCCAACCCACAACTAGATGACCCATGCCACCCTCCAGACCCACTGTGTCCCATCTCTCCCTCCGTAAACACACCCATGTGCCCCATCCCTCCCATCAACCACACACTGATGTGCCCCCATTACCTTCCTCCAGAGCCACACCAACATGCCCTATCCCACACTCCCAACCCACACCTAGATGACCCATGCCACCCTCCAGACCCACTGTGCCTCTCCCTCAGGAAACACACCCATGTGCCACATCCCTTCCCCAAAGACCCACACCAACCTGCCCTATCCTTCCCATCAAACCCAACCAATGTGCCCCCATTCACTCCCACCAGAGCCACACCAAGATGCCCCAGCATACCCTCCCACCCCACACCTAGATGACCCATGCCACCCTCCAGACCCACTGTGCCCCATCTCTCCCTCCAGACCCACAACCATGTCCCGCCATACCTCCCCCAGACCCACACCAATGTACCCCAACCCTCCCTCAAACACACACCACTGTCTCTATCTCTCCCCCAGACACACACCACTGTTCCTATCTGTTCCTCCAGACCCACGCGAATGTGCCCCCTTCCTCCAGACCCCACCAAGATGTCCCATCCCTCCCAGGGGAGCCGACTTATGAATTTCCCGGGGGGTGGGGGGAAGCAAGTACAGGAAGTGACATCACTGGCAGTTATATGACCGCAAATTTGCATGTAGTCGCCCACCTGTTACAACGGTGCGCGGGAGGGGGGCGCGCAGCACAGAACAGTGAAAACATTGGCTAGCATGCACTGCATATACTAAAGTCAAGTAAGAAGGAGATTTAAGCCATCGAGTTGCATTTCAGTAAGACATCACTGCCCCTACTCCACCGCTCTATAATCGTCCAGGCTGTAGTGGCCCTCCCTCAAAAGGCAGAGCAACACAACTAGGATGGGAGAATGAAATGCTTGCTAAACAGAAGGTACAGCTGCAAGGTGGAGTACCACCACCACCACCACCAAAAATATGTTCCCAATTCAAGGGAAACGAGAAGTAAAGACGTTTCCCGATTAAAAACTACGAAGCAAGACGTGTGTGGTGCCATAGTTCAGTAAAAAATCAACAATTCAAACTTACAATAGTGCTGCTGTAGATTGGCCAGCCACAAGTGATATTTGCTAAGATGTTACCTCTGGGTAACCAGATAGAGTTAGGGATGTAGCTTAATCTTAAACCTTTCAGTGGACACATCAGATGTTCTGCTGAAGTATAATGCAATCCTCGCTGAAGTATAATGCAATCAGGTGTGGTTTCAGACTTGGGGGGGGGGGGAAGAGTGTTAACTGCTTTTAACATTGTAGTTTACCAGAAATTGATGTTTGGGACTGATGGAAGCACTCACGTCTAAATGTTGTAGCCATGGTTGTCTCCATGTTTTAAAAACTCCCACTTTCCTGGTTTTCAACATTCATTTGAAACACCCCTTATTCAAAAAATGAAGGAGTCAGTAAAAAAAGTACACCCCACTTATGCTCAATAACGTCTTAACTTCCAAGAAACGAGCATACACCTCATTTGTCAGGGACTGCTATTAAGAGGCCCTGGCAGGGCCGGTGCTATCACTAGGCAAGGTTAGGCGCTTGCCTATATGTTGGAAATGTTAGAGCTGCAAAATGCTTTTTTAACACCCCCACACTACTGCCTTGCCTGGTGATAGCACCGGTCCTGTTGTTAGTTACTGTCTGCAGTAAGGCTGGCTGCAGCAGCAGACCAGTTGGCGCAGTGAAGGTTGGGACTTGGGGCCGGGACACGATGCGTGAATGGGCGTGGTGGCAGCGCTGGTACCTGTGAAATGTGCATTAGCACGCCACCAAGCACCACAAGTGCCCCCCTTGACCGAGCCGATCGTCAACTCAATGGTATGAATGCTGCAGTGCAGTGCGACAACCACAACGCAGGAGTCAGGACAGGTGAGGAGGACCCCTGGACCGAGGTGCCGTGCCGACTACACTGCCAACCATGTAAGTAGATGTACCAGTGCGCAAACCCACGTTAAACGTGCTTACTTACTTGCAGAACACACATGCTGAAAAACTGCATTGAAGGGCTATGTGGCGGCTCAAGAATGGGTTCCACATCAAGCCCCAAGCAGACTATTCAAATCAACAAAGCCAGAGCCAGTGCCTGCGAGATATCTCAGCAAGATTGGGGGTGGGGCACTGGGGTGTGGTTGCTGAAGATGGCAGTGTGTCAGAGACGAACAGCGCCGCCGCCAGCGAGACGGGGCCCAGTGCCAGGCTCAGCGCCGCCACCCGTCCCCAGGGCTCCATGGCTGGGGGCGCAGGGGCTGAGAGCGGAACTACTGTGGGGGGCAGTGGCCAGCATGCAGCCTTTGATCCACCTGCAGACTGCCTCACTCAGTGTGGGTGGCTCTACCGCTTGCTTCCCAAGAGCGAGCGCTCCATGTCCACCTAAACCACAGTACTTACATATGTGGCTCAAAGGCTCTGTCAACCTGTGGTAATATAATATTGCCTGAGCTTTACAAAATGTCATGTCATGTTATGAGGGTCCATCTGAATTCTCCCAAAAAGTGCAACTCTTGGTACGACTCCGATCTGGCAGCCCTAAAACGCAAGTGTAGGGCAGCTGAGCGGAAATGGAATTTGTCGGGCGAACCCTCTGACAAACTGGCCTGCCGCCTCCTTCAAAGGTGATATCGACTCTGCATCCGCACCAAGAAAAGAGCCTTTATTCAAGCCTGCATCTCCGTGGTATCAAGCAACACCGCCAACCTTTTCAGTCTGTAAGGAACTGACCAATTCTGAAGCAGCCTCTTCTTCTGTCACACCCACCCAGGACCTTTGCTCAGCCCTGGCTGCACACTTATCACAAAAACCGAAGACATCCTTTCCTCCCTCCTTTCCACACCACAACATACACCTACACTGGAGCCTCTTTTGCCCCCCCCACACCACTTCCCCTCTCTTCCCTCTCACCCGCTGATGTTGCCAGACAAGTCCGGTCCATGAAGGCCTCATCCAAATAGGTGGACCTCTGCCCCTCCAAAACCATTAAGGACAACATTGACTCCCTCGCCCGAGCCTTGGCTGATCTCTGCAATCTCTCCTTGTCCATCTGAGTTTTCCCAACGGCTCTTAAGCACTCCCTTGTGCACCCTCTGCTCCAGAAACCCTCTGTCGACCCCTCCATTCTGGCAAACTACCGCCCGATCTCTATCACTCCTTTCCTGGGCAAACTCCTGGAGAAGTTGGCTATCTCTCAGCTGACCCTCCACACTGAATCTTTTGGGTGCTTCCACGACCATCAGTCTGTTTTAAAGTATCCAGAGGCACGGAAACTGCTCTTCTGAACACCTGTGAAGAACTGCTCTCAAACTTGACACTAACACTCCCTCTGTCCTCATTTTCCTTGACCTCTCCTCTGCCTTTGACACAGTTAACCACAACATCCTGATTGCACGGCTCTGTGACACCCTGGGAATCACAGTTCAGGCTCTGGGGTAGTTAACCTCCTTTCTCTCTGACGCCCATCCCAGGTGGAACTCGAAGCCTTTCTCTCAACTATCGCTCTCTCAACTTGTGGCATACCCCAGGGATCCAACTTATCCCCCTGGTTCTTCAACGTCGATATGGCTGCCTTGGCACATGTGATTGCCACTTTCACCTCTAACTTCCAGTGCTACGTGTGTGACACACAACTATCTTTCAGGCTACCCTCAGTCGCCTCCTCCTCCTCGCTCATATCGACTGTCTGTCCGCTACTCAGTGACCCCTGCTCCCGCCTTCCTACTTTCACTCTGGCCGGCCTCCCTTGGCCCTGCGCCTGCACCCACCTACAAGGCTAAAAACCTTGGAGTGATCTTCAACTCCACTCTGTCCATCTCCTCTCACATTTCTGACGTCGCTAAAAAGTCTATCAGCTAGACCTCCTCAGAGGTACTCTACCTTTTCTCACTTTCCCCCAGCGGCTCTCTGTCTCCAGAGCCCTGGTTCTCTCTAGGTTGGACTACTGCAACAGCCTCTTCCTCAACCTCCCTGCTTCTGCCCTGCGCCCTCTGCATCTCATCCAGAATAGAAGCGCAAGACTTATCCTTGGCCTCAAGACCAGCGACTGTATCTCTCTGGCACTGAAATCCCTTCACTGGCTCCCTGTGGCTGAAAGGATCAAGTTGAAGACCCTCTGCATTGTCCACAAGGCTTTCTGGAGCCTTGAACCTACCTATCTGCAACGTTGCCTACCTAAATACTGTCCCTCCCGAGCCCTCCACTCATCTACATCCAACCTTCTGCGAATGAACCGGTTCTCCAAGCAGAGATTTGGATGGAGATACTCATCCTCAGCAGGGGCCTCCCTCTGGAATAGCCCCCCTGCCACCCTCCGTCTTGAGCCTGATCTCCTTAAGTTCCGGAAACTCCTTAAGACCTTCCTTTTCTCCTCTTCCTTCTCTCTCCCTCCTTTTCTCTACAGCTTGCTGACTGGCTGCCTGGTGTACCTCAAAGTCTCACAGGTCCTTGGCACCCCACCAGTCCTCTCTTGCACTTGCCTCAGTGCCCTGCACTCACCCCACCCTCAATGCACTTGAGAAAGGACACAAGAGAGAGGCTCTCTCTGCACTTACGCTAGTATCCACCGACTGGGTGCACTTGGACCCTCCCCCCCGGAACTGTCTGTGCACTTCCACGATCTGAATGCACCGTGTTTGAAGATGTGTGCCCCCCCACTGGTCCCCGTGTCCCAAAGTGTGCCCCCAATGAAACCTGTGTCCCAGTGTGTGCCCCCACTGGTCCCCTTTTCAAACTGTGTGCCCCCACTGGTCCCTGTGTCACAATGTGTCCCCTCACTGGTCCCCGCGCCACAATGTGTCCCCTCACTGGTCCCTGTGTCCCAATGTTGTGTCCCCACTGGTCCCCGTGTCCCAATGTGTGCCCCCACTGGTCCCCATCTCCCAATATGTGCCCCCACTGGTCCCTGTGTCCCAATGTTGTGGCCCCACTGGTCCCCATGTGTGCCCCCACTGGTCCGTGTCCCACTGTAGTGCCCCTACTGGTCCCTGTGTCCCAATGGTGTGCCCCCATGTCCCAATGTGTGCCCCCCCCACTGGTCCCAGTGTCCCACTGTTGTGCCCCTACTGGTCCCTGTGTCCCAATGTTGTGCCCCCATGTCCCAATGTGTGCCCCCACTGGTCCCTGTGTCCCAATGTTGTGCAGTGTTATATTGAGTTTGGGAGTGGCGCGCGCGGTGCGGTGGGAGTGGGGCGCGAGGCGGGGGGGCGCATTCCTAGTGTTTCACCCTGGGCACCAAATGGGCTAGAAACTACCCTGCTGCCACCACCCATAGTGCAACAGAGGCCGGGCCTTAGCCTATTCATGAAGAAAATTAAAAGCACACACCTTCTTTTGTCTTCATAAATAGGCTGTTAATGGAGCCTGAGGCCTGGCCCCTGTCGCACCAAGCATGTGTGGCAGGGGCCGTGGATCGGGCTGCTGCTTGTTGATAAAGCAACAGCCCGATCCTTTGGTAATTTATCCTCTTTTTTTTCTTCATTTCAAACTGTGGATGCGCGCCCCCCTGGGCATGAGGCTGCGGCCCACCAGAGGAGCGCGCCCCAGTTTGAATACCGCTGCCCTAAGCCCTCCCCTCCAGGACCATACACCAATACGAGTCGTAGAGGTTGAGGGCATAATCGGACATGTTCGAACTTTTACCTGGCCGGAGAGAAGTGATGCAGTATCGATGGAAAGGGCCATCGATGCTGCATCACTTCTGTCTGGCCGGAGGGGGGTCAGCCCCGACTTGATTTTGCCAGGGCGGGGGCTCAGGCCCCAGAGGCCCCGTACTCGGCGCCCCTGATCCCTCCCTCTAGTCTAGACCAATATAATGCCCCATCCTCCCTCCACATAGCAAGATACCCCTTCCCCCTCGCAACCGATTCCTGTGTGCCGATCCTGAATCACACGCAGATAGCCCCAGCCAACCCCATCTAAAACCACCCATCCTGAACACACCCTCATGAGACATTACATTTCTCTATTAGCCCCCTTTGATCAGTTAACCACCATCCACTGTCTCCTTGTTCCCTTTCTTAGCCCTCCATACCTTTCATGTTGAATAGTTGAACATGATTTTTTAAAATAAATATGATTTCCAGCTCCCCTGTCTAAATCTGCTGTCTTGCAGAAACGTTCACGGAAGAAAATGCTAATTGTATTTTCAGCCAGCCAAGAGCACACGGATTGCTGCTGATCTGAGCCCGCTCAGACAAAACGAAGTCGGACGCTCCAGCGTTTCGTAGAGCGTTATCCCAAAGAAAATGCCCACCCCAACCGCTGCAAGCCAAAGGCCAAAGGCAGGGTCCGGTTGCACCTGCACGGCAGCCACAACCTTCGCTTTTCCGCATTCCGGTCAGACCTCCGAAATGAAACTGCTCTGGAACCGCTCCATTGCTCCGTAATGCACACAGATGACATCAGAGGTCACGTGAGATTGAACAATCCTCGAGAAACGCACGTACTGATAGGTGGCGGTCTCCATAATGAGGCGGGACAGAGGACGTCCCAGTTCTTCCTAGTGGGCGGGGCTACGCTTCCTATTTGTCGGGAGGGCCGAAGATTCGCCTGCTGTTTTCTAGACGTTTCGGTCCAGCTGACTATGACGTTTCAGGGAGACGAACAGATGGGCGGAGTCATAGTAGGAGAGAACAGCAGAGGGGTAAGTAACTTGAAATGCGGGGTAGTGGTGTCCTTATACCGCGGGTGGGATGTAAGCTCAGCCACCGACCTCCTTGATATCTCGAATAATGGTCATGAGACAACCATATAATACGATACGTAGGCTTTTTTTTTAGGGTTGATTATGATACCTGCTATCATCTTTATGAGGAATAATGTTTCCTTTCTGGAAAAATATGAAAATGTGCTAGGACCTGTGATAATTTTTCTCTTTCACCAATTAAACTCTGTTTACGTTTAAAAATGGTGACAGTTTCTTTAAGATGTCTCTTGGAGTAGTTATTTGTGGGTTTTTATTTTTCTTGGAGTAGCAAACA
Organism: Ambystoma mexicanum; assembly: GCF_040938575.1. Lineage (NCBI taxonomy): Eukaryota > Metazoa > Chordata > Amphibia > Caudata > Ambystomatidae > Ambystoma > Ambystoma mexicanum. The sequence goes on along the minus strand of NC_090931.1, from coordinate 1,464,294,000 downwards.
ACATCGACGAGATCTGGGTAGACCTGTTGCAGAGTGCCTTATGTTGCCGCAAAGTGGCAGATGCCACAGTAGGGTGGCAGTACCCTGGCAAGACAACATTAAAATGTAGTAGCCTGATCTACAGGGAAGAGTGTTTGCATCTTTTGTTATGTAACGTTAAAGGTTCTTAGACTGCGCACTGCTGCCACCTGCGCGGTGTCTTGGCTCTCTGGTGGATATGCAATACAAGGGGGGTGGTGGGGTTTGTCAGTCGGATCGAGTGGTAAAACAGCAAGAGAGCTCTGATGTGCTGTTGGCAGCTTCAGTTCGCAGAAACCCGTCCCTGACCGCTGGTACATTTTCTGTCAGTAGCCATCATGTGGAGTTGAGGTGAGACTGCGTGTGTGGTTCGGTTTCATGTTGGGTGTTGAGTGCCGTTTGTGGTGCGGCACAGTTATGGTTGTGTGTAGTTCAGAGTTTGAGGGTGAATAGCCAGAATGGTGAGTTTTTAGTGTGGTTAGTTAGTAGCCATACATTTCCTACCCCCAACAATTCATCTAAGTTTGACACATTAATGTTCCCAGCACTCCTTATAAGTGTGGTACATCTCCCACCCCTAACAATCCATCTAAGTGCTGTTACATTTACCATCCAAGTGTGGTGCATTTCCTACTCCCAGCAATCCATCTAAGTGCGATACTTGCTACATCTCCTTTTCTGTACTGTTTTTTTTGCTCTGTAACCTTGTTTACTTGAAGTTTATGCGACCAGATGCCTCCGGGCAAGGTGCGCAATACAAATAAATAAAATACAAATACAAGTGCAGTATTTTTCCTACCCCCAGCAATCTGTGTGGTGCATTTCGTACCCCCAACAATCCATCTGTGTGGTACATTTCCACCCCCAGCAATCCGTTTTTGGGGCGGGACCCGGTACGGTACAGACGCTACACCATGCCCATCTCATGATGTTCGATAGAGGATTTACCTAGCCACATTTATAATACGTGTGATCGAGAGCTTGGGGGTGGGCAGAGTGAAATGCCAACTAACAACTTTATTGGCCCTTCTGGAGAATGGAGCAGCCCTGTTGCCAGAAAGACATTTTAAGGAGTGGTTGTTTATGGATATCCCCCCTGCACAAAGGCAGTGCAAGGACGTTTAGGAGGTTGGCAGGCAGTTTGACTGGTGAGAAAATAGTGGATTTTACAGATGTTGAGGTGAAGCTGGGCAGTCGTAGAGGTAGACGTGATCAAAATGATATAGTTTCAGATAGTTGGTGAAGAGAGCTCCCAAGTTGTGGGCCTTTGTGTTTAAGCGCTGTACAAATAAACAATTACAAGTGAAGTGCTTCAAGGCGGGAAGGGAGCAAGGGAAAAACAGGAGTCATTCTTGGGCCCTGTAGTTTCCGAATGATCTAACAAAAAAGTAACTAGCGTTCTAGGCCTGAACAGCATTTCACCTAGTGCAAGTGCATGAGTGTAGAAGTCGCAAATCAAATTAGGGAGGGGAGACAAGGGGCGGACAAGACAGAACTTAGCCTAGTAAATTAAGGTCATGGAAGTGAACAGACGAGAGGTGAAAAGGAGGGTGGAGGGGGAAACAAGTGCACCCAGTCCAGCAGGGCTGTGGGTTAAGTGCAGAGATGTTACCTCGCTCATGAAACATATGATGAAGTGCAGTAGGGGTTACCCAACTCATGGAATGAAAACTGAAAGTGCAGTAGTGCTGGGCATAGTGCAGAGGCCTGGAGGCAATTGCAAAGACTGGTGGGGGAGCCTAGGACATGTGAGGCTCTGGAGGTGAGCCAGGTGACCAGTCAGCAAAAACTGAATAGAGTTAGGGGAGAGATGAAGGAGTGAGGCTGGAGCGAAAGGGAGAGGAGGTTAGCAAGGGAGAGGGAGCGTGGAATAGAAGAGGAAGGTCTTGAGGAGTTTCCAGATCTTAAGGCGATCCGACTCAAGGCAGAGGGGGGCACGGAGGCTGTTCCAGAGGGAGGCCCCTGCAGAGGATACCACAAATCTCTGCTTGGAAAAACACGCTGAGAGTTAGAGGAGGCCAGGCGGAGGGCTCTAGAAGGAGAGTTTTTAGGAAGTGAGTGTTTTAGATAGTGCGGGTCCCGGCCCTAGAAATCCTTGTGGACTATGCTGAGGGTCTTGAACTTGATCCTAGCAGCCACAGAGAGCCAGTGGAGGGATTTCAGCGCCAGAGAGATACGGCCCCTGGGCTTGAGGCCAAGGAAAAGTCTTGCAGCTCGGTTCTGGATGAGTTGTAGCGGGCAGAGAGTAGAAGTAGGCAGATGAAAGAGGCTGTTACAATAGTCCAGCCTAGAGAGAACCAGGGCTCTGGAGGGTGTCCAGACATTTGGTCGACCTAAAACTGGTCGAATGACATTTGGTCGACGCAATTTGGTCGAAAACCAAATGGTCGAATTTTTTTGTTTTTTTTTATATATTTATTTTTCGGGTTTTTGTTTTTTACAAAAATGGGTTTTTAGAAAAAAAGGGGGTTGGGGGGAACCGGGGGGGACCCCCCCCCCAAAAAAAAGAAAAGGTGAAAATAAAAAAAATAAAAAATTCGACCATTTGGTTTTCGACCAAATTGGTTCGACCATTTGTCTGGTCGACCAATTTTTTTCGACCAAATGTCTGGTAACCGCTCTGGAGACAGGGAGCCTTTGGGGGAAGGTGAGAAAAGCTAGAATACCTCTGAGGAGGTGCTGCTGGTAGTGGGACTTTTTAGAGATGTCTGAGATGTGAGAAGAGAAGGAGAGGGTGGAGTCAAAAAGACCCCCAGATTTTTTGCCTCACTAGCAGGTGAGGGCGCAGGGCCAAGGGAGGTGGCCAGTGAGAAATTGGGAAAGCAGGGGCAGGGGTTCCAATGAGGACGATTTGTTTTACTGTAATTGAGGCAGAGATCGTTAGCAGCACACCAAGACTGAATTGCGGACAGACAGTCAGGAATGAGCGAGGAGGCTGAAGAGGCCGAGAGTAGCCTGAGGAGAGCTGTGTCATCCGCATAACACTGAAAGTTAGAGATCAAGTGGGCCAGAGGGCCATGTAGACATTGAAGAACCACAGGGGTAGATTAGATCTCTGGGGGATGCCACAAGTGGAGAGAGTGATAGAGGAAAGAAAGGACCCAAGTTCCACCTGGGAAGGACGGTCAGAAAGAAAGGAGGCAAGCTACACCAGTGCCAGATCCGTGATGCGAAGGGTATCACAGAGATGGGAGATCAAGATGTTGGGGTTTACAGTGTCGAGGGCAGAAGAGACGGAGAAGGAGGACGGAAGTAGAGTTAGTCAAGATTTGTGAGCAGGTTTTCACAGGTGTTCAGTAGAGCAGTTTCCGTGCCTCTGGATGCTCTAAATCCAGACTGATGGTCATGGAGACAACCAATAGATTTAGTATGGAGGGTAAGCTGAGAGATAGCTAATTTTTCCAGGAGTTTGCCCAGGAAAGGAGTGACAGAGATCGGGCGATAGTTTGCCGGGATAGAAGGATCAGCAGAGGGTGTACAAGAGAGTGCTTGAGAGAAGTGGGGGTTGGGGGTAGGGTGTGGGTTCATGGGGGGTGCAGGGATTTGAGAGGGGAGGCGAGGCACTAGCTGCCCAGAAGTAGATTACCTCAGTTTTGGAGGCATTAAACAAGTATCGGATAACAAAGTGCTATGCAGTGTCTAAGGCCAGTCGGGAAGAAAGCTCTAGGAAAATGCAAGGGAAACGAGAAAAAGATTTGACTCATCTGCAAAGGGATGATACAAGAATCCAAAGGAGGAGATGAGCTGCAAAGAGAAGTTGTCAAGGATGAATAGAAGAGGACCAATGATAGACCCTTGTGAGGGAGTCAAGATGAGTGTTCAACGCTATTGAAGGTAGTGAATAGTAGGAGTAAGAGCAGTATGGAGCAATGATTCGAGTGTTGGGAAGTAGCAAGGAAGATGGAAACATGGGTGAGTGCTATTTCTATTTGATGGCTGTTGAACCAAAACTAGTTAGGGTCTCTAAACGGGTCCCAGGTACGCAATAATATGGTTGAAAATCACAAGATTTTCGAGTAATAAGAAAGGAGACTGGTTGTTGGCAAAGTTGTCTGAGGCAGTGGACAAACTGTATGTTTGCTTTTCTTTTATCCCAATAAGATGAGTAGGTTGGTGGCCATAAACGTGAGGCTCTGAGAGGGCATGGCGAGGTTGAAGAGATGGGAGTGGTAGGTGCAGGTAAGGGTGCCAGTTCTTGATTGTGGTGCAAAGGCATAAGCACAGAAAGAGGCTGGCAGATCAGTGGATGTGTGCCAGTTTATCCTGAGTGGTGGATAAACAATGTTAGCGCAGAAGTTAATTGACCAAGTTGCGAACTGAGAGAAGGGAATGGACCCTGTGAATGAGGGTTGGGGGCAGGTATAGGCTGGCTGACCTTGGATCATTTGAGTGGGGAGAGAGTGGAGAGAAGAGATGCTGCACTCCTTGGCAGAGTCGGGGGCAGAGCATAGCGTGTGGCCAAATAGCTTGTATGTGGCAAGGGGAGAGGGGTAATGTAAGCTTACCAGTAGTACAGTTAGGAAAGAATTGGGGACAGGGTGATGGGGTTTGGTGATCATATCAGTTGGTCACAAGTTATGGATTTTCCATACAATTCATTGCTAACTGGTACGCAAGTCTGATTTTGTTCAATTGTTAACCAAGGCAACTCCCACAGTACTTTAGTCTGTTAAATGAAAGCCCAGGAGGACTGCCTGCCCTATTGATGCAGATTCTCCAAATATTGGGCGTTTAGCCCAGTTCTAGTAATTTGTAGGATGTTATATGCCTGTAACAATAAGAGGAGGGGTGGTGGGAAACTACGATAGAAACTCCATTATCTGCACTTTGAAGTTGAACCCCCAAATATGATGCCAGGCATTGGAATGCATGCAGAAATACAAATATTATAATATGCAATGTTTTTCTAATAATCCCATGTCTGGAGGGTTGGAGTAATTATGGATTTGCAAGCATGGATTTTTCCCCATGTTAATCCACATTAATGATAATGATGTGTTTATATAGAGCCTTAATCCAAAGCGCTTTACAGAGCACATATTTACATACAATATCACCCAACTGAAATTGGTACTCGTTTATATACCTTGAATGGCTGAGTTGACCTAGCCGGGATTCGAACCTGCGACCTGCAGATCGCACTCAACCCGCTGAGTTATCTTACCGGCTAATGATGCACGTGATACGATCATATGATCTACTAACCTATAATGACCCTTGTGTCTCATGGTTTTGTACTGACACCTAGATATGTTTGCTTAGCAGTCTTATGCCTTTGGCTTTATGGAGGTGCAAATATAGCCGCTGTTTGTCATGGTGTATTCATATGAAAAATCCTGGTTCAGCTCGCTAATCTAACCCGGGATATAGGCCGGTAGTCGATTTGCAGACCTAAGATGTGGATACCTACATGGCTATTTGCCCTGCATCTGGGTGATGAAGAGAGGCATAGTGTTGAGGAGAATAGAACGCAGTTGTTGAGGAGAATGGAAAGCAGTATGGAGTTGAAACTGGTTTCCTCTGTAGCATCTTTAAGGCTCTTGGGTTGGCTTAAACCAATGAAGGGAAGTGAAGAGAAACATAAGAAGGGCGAGGCAGATATAAGGAGACTACACTGTTTTGTTGCCATCTCACATAGTGCACTCGGGCAGTTCTAGCTGGTTAAAGTGAAAAGATAGGGATGGCTCTTAGGGAAGCGGGTGCTGGCCGGGGAAAGTAGACCACATGTTGGGTTTGCTTTTATCGCACTTATGCTCCCGTCAGGCTGTTTGAAATCTCTACTGCTGAGTAAAAGGGTAGGGGTGGGGTGGGAAATGGACTGTGTTCTGTTGATTGTTTGTATGGTGCTTTACACTGCTCTCTGGTTGTCTCTCTGGTTGTCTAGGAGCAGGGTGGTAGTGGTAGTAGGTAGAAAGAAGGCGCGGCAGTGGGTAGGAGTAACTCTGTAGCCTCTTTGTATGCTAATATTCGACCCAATAGTTGGCCAAGTATTCGGCTGGTTTACTTTTTTTTAATAAGGACAGACAAAGCCCACTTTGATAGCTAAAAGCAAAATATGTATAGCCCTTCTCTAATCTTATCTACAGAGCATGTTTAACACATACACGCTGTTGAGGCAGGGAGGGCCCAAGTAACTAAGACCCCCAAAGGTAGAGAATACCATGTGTCCGATCACTGGGAGGGGTAAGACCAGGTAGGATGTGTCCACTCCTAACTTCAAATGGTCCTTGTAGTCCTGCTTATTTTTTTGCCTTTTGGCTCCAGTTGGGGGATGAAACACAAAATCAGTAATTGCACCAATTAGCACCCTGCTGAAGGCTGCAGTTATAGTTCACCTGAATTCGACCCTTTATAATGCTAAAGCCATGCTTTCTACCTTTTTGGCACTGAGAGGAGAGATTTGATTAATTAACTTATAATATCCGTGACAATTTGTCTGTTTTTGGGTGTGTGGTCGCTTTTGCATTGCTTTGGGGCATGGCAACGCCAGCAGAAACACTTGCGGGAGATGACAGTCTGCCATAGCGTTTTCTTCAAAATCCTCTTATATTATCATATGGGCCTGGGATGTTTGGCGGGGGTTGGGGAGGCGGAGGGGACAGCGAGTGTCAGGGGAGAGGGGGTGTGGGAAGACTTTTTTTGTGTGGTGTGTGCTGAAAATTCGTTTTTAACAGATGCAACTTCCAATCAATGTGGGCAAACCTGGAGATTAATTTAGTTAAATTGTATGGCCTGGTTACTTTGTACACTGTAGTTGCCTTCGCTGGGGAGCAGGCTCCCTATGATGAAGCGGTTTACAGGGGTTTAGAAGCCCTGGGTTATGAGCAACGGACAAATGATTTGGCCTCATAGCATGGTCTACCTATGTAACCAACCCTGCTCTAGATGATGCTGAGCGATTTCACTAGTTCGATTTGATGAACTAAGCCCAACATTGGGCAAATCTGAGGGATACTGGCCTGAAAGACCTGTTGGCACTCTAATTGTGGATATCTTACTTTAGTGCCGAAACGGATCTATGTGAATATTTGCGAAGGGGTTCCAACATTTTTGGTTTGAGCTTTTAGTTGGCACTTAAGCACCACCTATAAGCCGAACTATTGCATTGGAGTACACGTAGGAGGGAGGTGACGTGAGGAGAGACACTTCTTTTTTGAATTTTTTTTTTTTTACCTGCCCATGCTAATCCCTATGGCTCTTCCACCCACTATCTGCCCACCCCGCCCTAAACTCATCCTCCTGAGATCTTTGAGCTCCCCCTGTCAAGCAGTAACATCCAAATTTAGCCTGCCAGTATTTTTCTTTTCTAAGCAGTGTGGTTTAGTGCCGCTCGCTCCTGATGCAATAAACATGTCTTGATCAAGTAGTCAATTGACTTCTATCTATTTTGTGCACTGAAATACTGTCCACACCAGCAACGACCAAGCCAAAAGTTTTGGCTTGAGGTATTAAGCATTTGCCAGGCCATGCCATCATATGCTCAGGGAATTGCTCCATGGTCCAGTTGTTGCAATCTTATGGCCAAGTGCCCCATTATCTCGGTGACTGGCTAATGCCTATCCCATCCCCACACAAAAGCCCAAACCGTTGGCATTGCCAATGCTGGTTAGGATTGAAGGCGGGAAGCATGAGGCGAGCAGAGGGAAGCTTAGGTTGGGTGGGCAATGGCAGTTCAATGCCATTCTCTACCCCTTGAAGCATTGGAGGGTGTACCCTGACTTGATTAGAGTTTCGGGCTTAAACCACTAAGGGTACTTTATAGTCTTCACTTTCATGCGTTTTAGGAGGCTAACGTGGGGACTGGCTGCCAGCCCTGCTTGCTGTGGGATTGTGAGAGGACCAGGGACTTTTGGTCTTATGTGTTTGATAGAATTGATCTGGTCGGTGATGGCAGATTAGCCTACATAGAATCTGTCGCCAATGTTCTTTAGTGTAATTGGAAAAACACGTGTGTGTGTACGTGTTATTTGATGCCCTTAAATCGCCTTTACTCCAGTGCCTGTTGTGATCCTTCTCATTATGGGCTGAGATGATATATGCGGTCGAGTGCTAGGGTGTAACTTCTTCGGGGGAGGTACTTTGTTTTCGCTGTAGATCGCTGGATCTGAACTCGTGTTTATGTCTGCAATGCTTATGCTATTTTCCTTGAACTGCTTTCCGTTTAAAGTGAATATCTTTTTTTATTTTATTATATTGGTATGGCAGCTATTAAACCTTTGCCCTCAGAGAGCGGCGCTATGGTGGGGGCGGGGCCGCCGGCGAGCTCCCTTTGCTTGACAGCTCGGTGTAATGCGCACTTGAGCTCTTCTCCCCTTCTGGCCGTGGCTGGGCCCTTCATGACTCATCTTTTAGGACTCCCTCGCGATGACACTCTCGTCCCTGTATAGAGTTGGAGTTTGTACCGCCCCCTCCCCACCTATTTCCGGTGTCCCTCTGACTGGACACGGCTGTGTATAAATATTTCCAGTGTGTGGGTGTGTGCACACATTCCAGGCATATCCAGATTCCGGGAGGGGGCCCATAGGGAGACATGGCGTACTAGGATGCCTGCAGGAAAACCCCAGAGCCAAGGGTCCAAACCCGTCTGACCAGAGGGTAAGCCGGGGAGCTGAGTGGGCGGCCAGGGCAGAGTTGGGTAAGAAGATGAGGGTGTGCGAGATGCCAGCTCTGGCCCCAGCCTCTGAAGAATATGCGTAAAGAGGTTGCCGGATGTCATGGTAGATGCGGCCTGGTGATAGATAATATGGGTAAGGAGGTGAGAGGGAGGGTCTGCAAGATGCTGCTTGTCTGTCCAGTCTCCACAGAGCTTTGTGAAGGAGGTGAGAGGAGGGTCTGCAAGATTCTGCTTGTCTGTCCAGCCTCCATAGGGAATTGTGAAGGAGGTGAGAGGAAGGGTCTGCGAAATGCTGCTTGGGTGGCGAGTCTCTACAGAGGATTGAGAAGGAGGGGAGGGTCTGCGAGATGCTGCTTGTCTTCCCAGTCTCCACAGTGGATTGAGAAGGAGGGGAGGGGAGGGTCTGCGAGATGCTGCTTGTCTTCCCAGTCTCCACAGTGGATTGAGAAGGAGGGGAGGGGAGGGTCTGCGAGATGCTGCTTGTCTTCCCAGTCTCCACAGTGGATTGAGAAGGAGGGGAGGGTCTGCGAGATGCTGCTTGTCTTGCCAGTCTCCACAGAGGATTGAGAAGGAGGGGAGGGTCTGCGAGATGCTGCTTGTCTTCCCAGTCTCCACAGTGGATTGAGAAGGAGGGGGGGGGCCTGCGAGATGCTGCTTGTCTGTCCAGTCTCCACAGTGGATTGAGAAGGAGGGGAGGGGAGGGTCTGCAAGATGCTGCTTGTCTGTCCAGCCTCCATAGGGAATTGTGAAGGAGGTGAGAGGAGGGGTCTGCGAAATGCTGCTTGGGTGCCGAGTCTCTACAGAGGATTGAGAAGGAGGGGAGGGGTCTGCGAGATTCAGCTTGTCTTCCCAGTCTCCACAGTGGATTGAGAAGGAGGGGAGGGGAGGGTCTTCGAGATGCTGCTTGTCTTCCCAGTCTCCACAGAGGATTGAGAAGGAGGGGAGGGGTCTGCGAGATTCAGCTTGTCTTCCCAGTCTCCACAGTGGATTGAGAAGGAGGGGAGGGTCTGCAAGATGCTGCTTGTCTGTCCAGCCTCCATAGGGAATTTTGAAGGAGGTGAGAGGAGGGGTCTGCGAAATGCTGCTTGGGTGCCGAGTCTCTACAGAGGATTGAGAAGGAGGGGAGGGTCTACCAGATGCTGCTTGTCTTCCCAGTCTCCACAGGGGATTGAGCAGGAGGGGAGGGGTCTGCGAGATGCCAGCTCTGGCCCCAGCCTCTGAAGATGCGTAAGGCGGGTACACGGGAGGGCATGAGCACAGGGTGGAGACGATATAATAATGCTTAAAGCACTCTTGTCTTCTCATAGACATCGATTTGCATATTTTGCTGCTCTAATTCTGGCGTCAGTCCGTGGATGTAGAGCTGTTCTTGTCAAGTTTTACTTGCAACCATTTTGTATTCTCGCAACATGTGGGGAAACCAATGTCTGCAGCACAGTGCAGGAGAACGTGCCTCATTTTCTACTTCTACTAATTCGCACCGCTGACTAAGTCTGTTCTCCATGAGCTTCTTGTTTGAGCTGTCTGACGCCCTCTTTCTAGGCTGTGGTCACTCGCTATGTACTGTGCGAGTGTTTGCCTGTGCTTTTATAAGTTCTTTTTAGAGATACGTGGAATATGTGCAGGTTTTCGCCCCAGTGACCCATAGCATTTTAGCTTGTTCCGCTCTCCCAGTGCTTTGTGTATTGCTTCTTTAAAGCCCATTCCAAGTCCTTGGCCAGTTTCTCCTCCTATCTGTGATTTCATGTGCTGTGGAACGACCACAATGCATTCGATGAACATTTTTTCGTTGCAAAATATTCGATGAAAAATGTTTACATGAAACATTTTTCGATGCAAAGACTGGATACCAATTTGGTAATGTATCGATCAGATATTGTTTTAGAGGATTTTGTTGTTTTGGGTAAGTTGTGGGCCTAGCATCCATTGGTTGGAATAGGGGGAAGGGGGGTGTCAAATAGGCGACAGGGCTGCCTCTTAGTAGGAGCCTGCGCTCAATATGTGTAAGAAGGTGAGCGGAGGGTCTGCGATCGTGGGACCAGTCTTCACAGAGGATTGGTGTGGAGGTGAGCGAAATGCAAGCTGTGGGCCCAGCCTCTACAGAGGACGGGTAAAGCGATGACAGCAGGGCCTGGGAGGCGTCGTCTGAGCAGAGGTGGCAAAGTAGGTGAGGGCAGGATATGGGGTTTTAGGGGGAGGAAGGAGGTTGTGGACGTAGGCTTGGAGAGGCCTACATGGCAATGCCGGCATGGGCAGTCAAGTATACAAGTATCGGCAAGTTGTGTTATTTATTATTATTATTTTTTGTCTTGTCTAAAGTGCGCCGGTTTAAGTTACCGCACTGTGCAGCTGGTAGTTCTGTGTAAGGAATATATAAGCTATCCGTTCCCTTCCTTCCAATGGCCTCAGCGCAAAGATGATCAGTTCCCGGTAGTTTTGGCCAATGTTAACGACTAAATGTGCTTTACAATTGACTGCAACGATTGTTACCACAAAACGCCACTTGGGTAGTAATTGGTTTGTCACAAAGTAAAAAATGGTGGCCTTTGCGATTGTGGACAGGTGATCAGTTTATGCCAGGGTCTGTTTTGAGTCCTGGTCTGACCCTGTTAAGAGGTGAGTGGGTCTGGGAGAGGGAGGATCTGGACAGAGAGTGCAGTCTAGGGGATATGTAGGTGAGGGCAGTGAAGCACATGCGGATTGAGGCCAAACTGTATTTGTTGGAGGAAGGAAGAAGGTCTGTGATATGGGGGTGGAGCACATTCTGAGCAGAAGATTTGGGCATGGAGGCTACGAGGGCATTCTGGGAATCTCTTATTAAGGTGAGGGGAGTCCAAAGAGGGAGGGCCAATAACGATGCCCAGGATATGGGGCTGGAACAAAGATTGAGCAGGTGGTGGGGAAAAGGAGTAGGTGGCGAACAGTCTAGTAAGAAACGACTAGGGGTGTAGGCCGCAAGCATCTGAGAGGTGAGGATGCTGTAAGATGAGAGGGGGGCATTGAAGCCTGTGCCTTTGGGGGCATAAGGGATAGCATGCACGGACATACCTTTATGAGGGTACAAAGGTCTGTTCCTTTCATCTTCGGTGAAACAAGAAATTGGCCCACTCAATATTCAGAGCTTAGCATTTTTTTAAAATGGGGCATTACTCTGTTTGCGAGTTGCTAAAGGAATAATACTTTATTCACTTAACTTGTTAATGCCGATAACAGCAGAGGCTTCCCGGGCCTGCTGAATCATTCTGCAGTGTGTGTGCAACTCCATTAACACTGGCGTGGCCCTATTCGGGTTAAATAACTGGTGCCACCCACCTAGGCTGAAGACTTACCAATGACTGCCCACGAGAAGGGTGTGCACGGAGACCAGCTGTGAGAGTGGTGATAACCAGGTGTGCGAGAGGTTTCCTCCAAATATACTGGGAAGGAGAGGTTGCCAGCAAAGGGACGGCAAGAAGCCTAGTGTGGAAGAGCATTTGTCACGCTAGTCTCAGAATTGCTAGCAGAATTGCTAGCAGAATTGCTAGTGAGATCGGTGCAAAAGATAAGGAACGTTTTCGGAGACCCCTCGACTCTTGGCCAATGTGCTTTGACCTTTATTTTTTTAATCTCTTTTTAAATGCTACTGCAATATTGCGGGTGCTGCATGCTGCAACACACCATGCCTTTCTGGGGGGAGTTAAGCATGACAGTGGCCAATGCTGGTTTTTCAAGCATTTTTCCTTTTCCTTGCAAAATGTGTTCACTTGAAGGCTATCATTGGAAGGCAAATTTGTGCAACTTCAAATTCTATAACTAGACATAGGTCTGGTCTTCTCACAAGTGGGGCCATTCTACTTCTTGAACCCAGTAGTAGAGTGTGATGCTGAAAATGCATTGGAGGGACAGGGCCTCCCTGTCCTTGTCTTGTAGTCCTTTTTTCATTTGTGTTCTGTATTGTTTTCTGCCCAGGAGTCCAGGTGGGACTCCTGGCAGTGCAGTTCTTCCTGTTTTTGGTTTGGTGTACAGACCCATGGGATACCCTTATGGCACCCATGGGTGGGAGTACAACCCTGTGCCCCTAGTGTATGTTTTTGGGCACCTGTGGGTGGCCCGCATAGCAGGGTATGGGCTGGTGGCAGCTCCATGCTGAATTGACAGGTGCTCTGAGTATCCTCCATTTTGGGATTCCCAGGCCCTGCCATTGGAATCAGTTGATTCCTGATGGGAAACGAGATGGCCCCTGTGGCCTCTTGCTTTCTATTGCCTGTTACCTTGTTTTCCCAAAGTCCTGGGAAGCCCTGACTCTGTCCCTTCCCCCTGACTGGCTGTTGGGTGGAAGTTCCATATATGGTGGTGTTGTGAAGTCCAGACTGGCTGGAGCCTTCCCAGTGACTGTATGTTGTGGGTACACCCTGTGGTTGGGATCTGGGTGAATGGAGTGTGTGACCAATATGCACTTGTTGTTGTGGCTGTCTGGTTTCTGGTATGAGAGACAAAGACTGAAACAGCCCTGCCCGAAACTGGCCTGAATGCAGTGTGTAGTGTTGAATGGCTGGGTACTTGTCCCAATCCACATTCCTTGTTGTGAGTGTCTGAGAGGGAGAAGGATGGTCTGAATGCACTGTGTGCCTGATTGGCTGACTGACTGCGTGAATGCCCTTCTGTATGATTGGTTGCTGAGAGTGACCCAGCAGGGTGGATGAGAGACAGAATAGTATATCTGGGGACCTCTCACCACTGGAAATTGTTCAGAAGCTGTGTGTCTACACTTGAAGAGTATCTGGAACTGCTGATCCTAGACGCCCAGCTGGAAGAAGACTTGCTGTTGCATTTTCTTCGACCTGATCTGAAAGCTGCCGAACTCGTCGAAGACTGATCCGAGAGAGGACCTGGTAAGGCACCCTCTTCCCGTGCTCTGAGGGACCATCGAGCTCCGCTAACCTTCGCCGAAGCTCCCCGGAAGTCAGACCCTCGAAAGGCTGCTGACCGGAGACTGGGACCGCTGAGGAGAACGAAGTGAAGCACCAGGACTTCACTGCTGTCGAAGTCCATTGCCGTCGACCAGGGTTCGCAGGTTTGTGTAACCGCTGGAGGCCCGTTGATGTCGTGTTGCCCCAGAAGAGGGGACCGCTTGACGCGCCGCCGACGACCGGAGCCGCCCGCTCCTTTGCCTAAGAACATTTGAATCGAAGGACTCCCTTACCCACAACGTCGATCGCTTTGTCCTGCCGGAGAAAGCCAAGGCCGCCGACGCACCGAGGAGAATCCGCCGGTGGGTTTCCCGCCACCTAAGGCCACAAAGACTTCGACGACTCGACGCCCTTGCTGAGCCACAGTTCTTTAGAAACTCTTTGCGGTCCTGAAAATTTGCAGACCTGAACAACCAATCACCGAGGTTCCCCCGCACACCTCATCCTCGCAGGACTTCGCCGACGAGCACCGCCTGGATCGACGTCATGGTCTCGGCACCCTCGAACTTCTCATCAACGTCATCGACTCCAAGTTCACCTTCTTCGACGCCTCTCGACGATCCGTGGCTCCTGCTTTAAAGGGAGTCACTCAAGAAGGATCCATCAACGCTTCTTCGAAGAACCCTATTCCACCAGGTACATTGGGGGGGGTAAAAACATTATAGGAGAGAACAAGACTATTGAGCAATATATGGACTGGGCTTGTGCTATATCCTTATTTTACAGGTTGCCCAGGTGGGGGGGGGGGATCTCCACACAGAACTGTGCTTAACGGTAGAGGCCAGTAGTCTGCCTTTGTTTCAACCATCTTGTTTTCCCTCCAATGTCTATTGCTGGTTTCCTTGTTATTGATCTGTGTGACATTCTAACAGTATAGTTGATGCACTTTAATGAGATCTGATAATATTGGGGGTACCACTTTAGAATTGTATATATTTACCATTGTTGATTTCTGAGTACAAAGTGCGTTATTGTGATAGTGTACATACCTTTGAATATTAATTATATAAAGCCTGTGTTTTCAGTAATACAGTGTGTGGACATTCCTTTGTGAGGGCTTGGGGACTACGCTGTACTTAAGAACCAGCCTGCATCACCTCCCGAGAAGCTAGGCCTTGATTGCTCGACCAGGTACCAATAATAGAGAATCTTGCCTGGGGTCCTCTGTGCCTCTCCTCTACCATATAGAGAGCAGAAGTACAGACACCCCCCTCCAGTCTTTACATAGAGGCACGCAATATGGTTAAAGGAAGAACTCTTGTCCTTTTAATTCTCATGCTCCGATATTTCAATCATTCACAACGTCAATGTATGTTTTTCTATTGAAGTGTGTGTGGCCACTAATTGGTAGTCTCAGAATAGTATTACGGTATTTGACTACACATTTTATTAGGAGTACTGGTGAGCATTGTCGAGGCGCTCTTCAGCAAGGCCGCTCAACGTTTAATGATACAATAAAAGATAGGATTCGGGGGGCAGCTATGATTTTAAAAAAATGTGTATTTGTTCACTGCACATTATCAGTCAATTTCTTTTTATCTGGACTGCCAAACCTTTTAAATGGCATAACACTGGGATTTCTTGGCACGGCTGCCATACTGTTAACAGTTCAGTGCTGACATTCCCCAGCAAAGTGTTATACATTCCTTGGAACAGGTCCATAACTTCTCAGCAGATCTGCCCCAGATTCAATGGGACAGGGCCACTGTTTCTCGAAAGGGTTGTTCTATTTTAAAATGCACAATACAAGACTTTCACAGCAAGACCGACTTACTTAGCAATCTATCAGGTGCCAGGTGTTCAAACTTTTAACAGGTTCCAAAATGCCACAGGCCCGAATTAGCCTTCCACTCATCAACCAGATTAAGTAGCCAGAGTTCTGGGCAGGACTAATTTACGTTTCTTGGACATTTAGAGTCACTTTATTAAATGCTTTTATGTAGTGTTCAGATTTGGGCTCCCTGGAACACACTTAATGTAGCAGATCTCCTGTATTTTTTTTTGATTGTACCAGTTCTTCTCGGACTGCCATACATTGTTTTTTATTAGAGATTTGTTTATTATAAACCTTACCATCACTTTACAATACATCAATATACATTAGAAAATCGAAATTAAACTACAAATTACACCATGATATTCCTAACAATATTCCCCTAATCCTTAAAGAATTCCTGTGTTTTTAAAAACAGTAATAATACAAAATCTACATATATAATCTTTTTCTCCAGCAACTAAATTAACGGCTAAGATTTGGATAAAGGATAAAACGCAGCCTAGAAAAAGTGTTTCGAAAACATTGATTTAGGAAATGCCATTAAATAGGGAGGTAAAGTATTGAAAGGATTTTCCTCATGAGTAAAATGATAAAAACGTGTATCCTCTAGATTCAAGTCTGCATCCAATCATTCAGCCACAATTTCTTTCGCCAAACCTGGGTTTGCTATCCGCAAATCTACTGAAACGCCGAAGTCCACTAGTATATTCAAACACCCCGATTTCCACTGAACCAAAGTCCTTTCACGGGCTTTCCTCAATGCTCTATGCAGTATTTAGAACATCGAGGGGGCATCCTCCATAAGATTTCCAGAAGAGAGAATTTTTTTCCAACGTACTATATATAGCTCATAGGCCCAATTAATATGTAATCAGTTGTATGGGCACACCATAGGTTCAGGTATAATCCTCTTACAGAACATACCCTCAAGCACCGACCACATCTTACATGGAAAACACAGGGAGGCTTCCGCCCCATGTGTCGGGAATGAGACCACTTTCACTCATAATATTGAATAATGGGTGAAGGAGAAAATTGGCATTTGTAATAACACACTGTGCACTGCCAAACTCTTTGCCTTCATCTTTAAAAGCTAAACACTTGGGGCCTCCACGCTGCTAGAGTTTATACATATACCCAAATAAGAGAAGGTCTTCCCCACCTATCCACCAGGAGAACTTATTTTGTCTTTCTCCTACTGGGATGCATTATCAAAACGGTAGACTTGGCAGTGTTTACTGCCAAAGCATTGTCTTGGACATAAGATTGAAGCCTATCAGCTGGTGCTGCAAATGATAGGTTGGTCTAGGGGGCCAGATCATCGGCGTTCAGCATCCAGATTATTGGAAGTCCATCAATCTGAGTCAGAAACGACCTATCCTCACTTAACCACTCTCCCAAATACGAAATAAATAAGTTAAAAAGAGCTGGCGCTAATGGGCAGCCCTGCTTAAAATCTTTATATATGTTTTGATGTCTTTGGAGAGTTGCCCTTTGGTTCAATCTAACTCTCTGGGATGTGGAAGAATACAATTCCCTAAGTATCTCTAGTAAATCCCTAGGGCAACCCCAGTTGGCCATCTTAGTCCATAAAAGTGAGTGGTCTGTGTCTACCACGTAGCCATGCGGGTCTGCATGTTTCTACCATAGTTACAAAATGGCACCTGTGTATATGCGCGCACAAAGTCTAAGCATCTACATTTCGCATAGTATTGTGTCCGTGCAGGGTCTCATAGCACGCCCCCCTGGCACATCGCAAGTTTCTTCATGAGATTTGCTTTACCCTAAAGCGCATAGGGAGTGGGATAGGTTCATTTCCTTCCCAACACTCCCCTCAGAGCACTGCCTTATATCCATTCCATAGCATGACAAGGCTGTCGAACGACCCCCAGTTTAAGGAATAATACTCTGCAATTTTCTGGGATAAGCCCTCTACCAGCTCGGGGATGCCCAGGCAATATGCATTGGGGCGTCATGTTTCAGTAGGGTTTGCCTGCCCACTTTTAAGCTCCAAGAGAAGTGGAGTGTAATCAGAGATTCCTTTGGCCAAAAACCTTGCTGAGAGCAGCCTATGCGTTATACCACAGGGGTTGAAAGTCGTTTTGGGACAGGGAGGCGTGTGCGTTGGAGAAGAAAGGTGTGCAACGTCCTCCATGCATCAACCAGACCCAGTGCGGCACGAAGGTCTGTAGCTTGGTGGGGAGAGCTGGGTGTCTGCTGCCAATATGTGTCCTGTCCCTACTCTGGTCCATGACCTAATTAAAGACCCCTCCCCATTCCCCCAACACCCACGTGTCGGCTTGAGCTAGGAGTATGTGATGTTATTTGGCATTTATATAGCGCTCTATATATCATTGGTATGACGCAAAGTGCTTGTTGTTTGAACGCCCTCTGAGACCGTAGTCCAGGTGTGTCGAGAGAGTAGATAGGGTGCTTGGGTGCACTCCATATGTGAGCAGTTGATGCGATTTGCCTGATGGCAGCTGCATCCTAACATTAGGTGTTGTGGTATTGAGAGATCATTTGAATGTGTGCAGTCTGGTGGTCGGACACCGAGATTGCATTCTGGCGCCATTAGGCCTGTGTAGGTTGCTTATGTGAGCAGCTATGCTGATTTCTTGTCATGGGAGTATAGCTGCGTTCTAGCAGGGTGGTAAGGTGTTCATGGAGTATTGTTTGTATGTGAGCAGCTCAGCCGAATTGATCGAGGGGTGTAGCTGCGCTCTATTGTATGTTGGTGTAGAGTAGGGAGTGAGAATAGTGATGAGAGGTGAGTGCCTGGAGTGGATGTTTTATTCTTACCAGCCCATTGTTCTGGGTTACATTCACACGTTTCGCGATAGCTGCACTTGGAGGGAGATGGCACAGGAGGTAGCTAGGCATGCATAGTAGACTCACATTGACATTGAATTCCTGATCCATGGTGTTGTGGGCTTTTTGCGGCCCTAGATGGTCATTATTCAAGTTTACTTGAGCCAGGTTTTTAGAGCTTTGCGGAAGGCCATTTAGTCTTGGGTGTGTCGATTGTGTGGTGGGAGAGAGTTCCCCAGAGTAGGGGCTAATGTTGAGAAGGCGGATCCACCTATCCTGGCTGAATTGGAGGTTGGAATTGCAAGTAAGAGGGCAGTGCTTGATCGTAGGGTGTGTGATTGGAGGTAGGGTTTAATCTTCTCTTGTAGGTAAGTTGGGCCTGTCTTGTGCACTGCTCGGTGGGTAATGCATAGGGTTTTGAAGGTGGGCATTCGTCCTACGGGGGAGCCAGTGAAGGGTACGGAGTGCAAGGAGATGTGGTCCCTGTGTCGAAGGGCGAAAAGGAGTTTGGGGGATGCGTTTTGGGTTCTTTGGAGTTTAAGTTGGTATGCCGGTGCTGCCAGGTATAAGGCATGGTCCAGTCTTGACATAACAATGAACATGACTGCAGCAAGTCTGTTGGGATAGGTGAGGTAAGGGAAAATGCGGCTAAGGAGTTTGAGGTGGTAGTGACAGGATTTTGATACATTATTGATCTGGCGGGAGACGGTTGGGTCTGAATCCATACTGCAGCCAAGGTTTCTGACTGGTGCCAAGGGAGGTGGGCCATGGGAGTTTGTTTGTTTATTCATTTGTTAAGCGCACCAGACTCGTGAGTAAAAGGGCGATGGAGGAGTGGTTGCTGGAGAAGGGCCGTATTGCTGCACACCATGATTTCACTTTTGTCTGGGTTCAGAAAGAGGTGGTTTCTTGTCCTCCATCGGTCAATATCACTGAGGCAAGCTTCAAGGTCGGGACGTGGGTTGGCACTTATTTTAGGGATTGTTAGGATAATTTGGGGATCGTCGGCGTAGTTGTGGTAGAGGTTGTTTGCATGGATGATTACTGGTAGAGTGGTCAGCAGGTGCCTTGGGGTACCCGAGCGTTCACAGCGCGAGCAGTTGAGACAAAAGGTGAGTGGAAAGCGATTGTTTCCTGTTGCTAAGGAAGGAGGCAATCCTTTTGCCGAGCCATGATATCCTAGGGAGTGGAAGCGGTCAAGAAGGATCGAATGGTTAACGGTGTCAAAGGCTGCTGACAGATCAAGGAGTATCAGCGCTGCGCAACCTTCAGAGTCTGCCGCGACCTTGAGATCATCCCAGATCGAGATCAGAGTGGTTTCATTTCCCTGGCACAGCCTGAAGCCAGACTATGCAGGGTCGAGTAGTTTGATAGATTCTACGAAGCGGTTGAGCTGGGATTATGTGGCCCGGTCAATTAGTTTTGTGAGAAATCTGGTTTTGGAGATCAGCCTGTAATTCTTGGTCGAGGGATGCCTTTTTAGAAGCGGTTTGACATGTGCTATTTTAAAGGCCTCTGAAAAGGTGCCAGATGTGAGGGAGTCGTTTAGTATGGACCTAGCATATTCTACTGAGGAGAATATTTATTTCAGAAGAGAGGCAGGACAGAGGTCAAGGAGGGGGTGAGGGTCCAGAGGGTTTGCTGCCAGATATTAGATCTAGGAACTCCTTTCTCGAGAGGGGTTGGAAAGAGTTGAAGGCTTGCATTGAGGTTGCCTAGGCAAGGGGATCGGGCAGGGTAGGTGAGTGGCATGGAGTGAGGGTGGAGAGTTTGGTGTTGAGGGTTGCCATCCTGTCAAGTGCAGTGCTGCAGAAATGTAGCGAGAGGGAGTCAGAGTGTTTGCGTGGGGCTGGTATGGGCAGCGGTGCAAGTAGGTTTCACAAATTCGGAGATGATCTTGGGGAGTTCTTTGCTGCCACAGTTCAGAATTAGTTTATTGTAGTAGGCCTTTTTGGCCTTTCGGATCTCGGATTTGTAATTAGGGTCGTGGGGGGCGAACATAGATCTGCTGAGAGTGGTGTTAGATGCTCGCCATTTGTGCTTAAGAGAGTTATTTTGACTTTTGAAAGTCGAGAGGTGAGGCGTGAACCATGTGGGGGCACAGTCCTTTGCTTGTGGCTGCGGGGAGTGAATGGGTGAGAGGAATTAGTGATTCTTTAAGCCAGGAGTCAAAGGATTTAAGGGTCTACCACAGGTCAGCGTCGCAGGGGGGCAGGGTAGCTGGGCTTTGTTCCAGCATTTGTAATGATCAAAAGTGAGGGCTGTGGGAGCCATGGGAGGAGGGGCTGGTGTGTGGATAGAGAAAGGGATGAGTAGTCTGTCCAGATAAGCTATTTGGGACTGGATATAGAGATCGCATCAAGGGAGTGACCACCTGAGTGAGTGAGACCAGTGGTATGTCTGGAGAGGTTGAGAGCTTCAAGACAGTCGACCAGAGGTTGTCATGGGGTTGTTGGGCAT
The DNA here is from genome assembly GCF_040938575.1 of Ambystoma mexicanum. Classification (NCBI taxonomy): domain Eukaryota; kingdom Metazoa; phylum Chordata; class Amphibia; order Caudata; family Ambystomatidae; genus Ambystoma; species Ambystoma mexicanum. The sequence goes on along the minus strand of NC_090931.1, from coordinate 1,464,273,371 downwards.
ATCGAACCAGATATTGAAATCACCCAATAGTGTGAGAGTTGGGTGATTTTTACCTGGATGGTAGCTATTGAGTCACATAGATTGTTGGCAAAGTGTCTTTCATATCCAGGAGGTCTGTATATATTTAATTTATATCGTGCCCATACACCAGTGTTTCAGAGCGCGACGAGGCAAGGGAGGGTTACAAGGGAGGACAAAAACCACGATCTTACTATGCCCAGTGACATTGAGAACGTGCAAGGGCAGTAAGGAAATGAGAAGGAAGCTGTGTGTGATTGTTGATGGTAGCGAGAGTTTTTATTGAACAATGGTCCTGTCAGGCGGAATTAACCTTAAATTAACACACAGCTGCTTGACTGTCCTCCATGACACGCACAGGGGACGAGCTAAATTGGACCCAAATCTTAAGAAGCATTTGCAAAAAGACACAATTTTATTTCATAAGTAAATTGATGAAAAACATATTAAATCTGCTGTGACCCGTAATGTTGGGTCTTACTCAATAAAATACTGTTCCTACAAATCAACGTGCTGCATTTGTGATAGCTCATAATGCACACTCAAATTGTCCAATATACTAGAAGAAAAGTGGGCTCAAAATAGACCTACGTTTATAATAGCCCATGAAGCCCACTCAATCTCTCCAATATGTAATGGAAAACATATAGGCTCAAGATACTCCTAAAAGCCTTGTGGAGGACCTAGTAATGGGGTCCACGCTCCACATAAACAGTTGAGAAGACAGAACGCCGGACTCAAGTGAAGGGGATCACGCAAGTTGGGAGGGCTGGTGCTCACAAGTGTTTGTGGAAAACTAATTCAAACTGTGCATGGGTACCGTTGAGTCAATTGTTGCATTGCTAAAAATTGAACAAAAAAGCACAGTTCAAGAGAGTGGGAGTGCTAGATGACAGATTAATTCAGACTATGCATGTAAACCGGTCAAACAAGTCTTACATTAGTAAGAATTGGACAGAAAAACACAGTTTAATAAAGTGTTACGCTAGCCTAGGGACCAATAGATTTATTATAATGTAAAGGGTTAACCTAGCAATATTCATTACATAACAGTAGTTTCGACGGGAAAGTTCTTCTAACTGGACTCCAGTTGATACCCGTCTTCATCAGGACAGTGCTATCCCTTGTGTGTTGACCACGTCATACAAGTGAATTAAAAATACACACCAAAACATTAAGATAAATATAGGGCAAGCAGAAATTGTGAACCCTGTAAAAAGAGAAAGAAGAAGGAAAAAGAAAAAAATAACTGCATTAGAATTCACCAATAGTGGGTGCTCGAATTCCCCCTCCCCCCCATTGATAACTTGCAGGGGACCGTCTTGAGTGAGTGAGTGAGTACATCCTCTTGATAGAAAATGTTCGTCCGGGCCTAAATACCAGAAACACGTTCAGGCAGTGACCGTCATAAGCAATTGAGCATCTAATGCAAAACAGGGTGCTCGTCTTTCAAATTAAGAATAACAATGAAAGTGAACCTAAATTAAAAAATGGGAAAAACTGCACCATGCTCTGTTACAGCAAGTGTGTAATATAATTAGTCAATTTGTGCTCATTTCTAAAGATAAACGCATTGCAAGTTCGCACATTCTCTCAGCGTCAGAACCTTAAGATTATAGTACATTTGCATGTTCCTTCAGTGCCGCGGCTAACGGTTGTAGAAAATATTATATTATTATAAAAGTTACGCCATCAGCAGTCTCTTGTATAGACTGCTTCTCAACTGCCATGCGGCTAGTCCAGGCACGCATAAGAATATAGACTCTAAAACTTCCTTTCACTTACCGCAGTGTTCAAAAGAGACGTCTCCTCCTGAGGATGCATTCCGAACTCTAAGCCTCGCATCGCCCAGTCGCAAACGTGCATTTTATTCAGCTGGTTGCAAGTGGAGCTAAAATGGCATGACTTATCGCGTATGATGCTACTGGTGCGCTAGACCGTCAAATAGAGTTGCGGTCAATGTCGATCGTTCTATTGAAAGTGTGCCCAACAATGGAAATAGAAATAGGGCAGCATAGTATATCGCATACTAACCTAAATGTTACTGAAAAACATGAAAACAATGCAATGTTTTACAGTGGCAATACTGTAATTCTCCATTATGCAGGAACATATTTTCTTTTGGGCATGGAATTGCAAGACTTCCTTTTAAATAACGCATACTGGTTTTTGACAAGCAGGATATAGCTAGGTTAATAAAAGTATCATCCCAATTGCTTCTGGTTTGCAATAATATAAAAACGAAAGAACATTTCTTGGCTAGCACTTCCACACAGGCATTTGGCACTTTTAAGAGTGAATGAAATGATTACTGCTGCACTGTCTCTCCATTAGCCCCTTTGTACAGAGAAAAGAGGGAGGAGAGCCATGACGACAAGAGAGGAATGCAGGGCCATCTGGTCTTTAAAGGAGCAGGCCAATTTAAGTAGCAAACTGTGCAACACAAGTGTCCATTTAATAAGCAGACCTACCAAATTGTATAATAAACTGCTGTGACACTGCTTATTTTATGCCTTGAAAGGAACTCTGCGAATTTGCCACAATTATTGGAAATACTACAAAGAGAGTAAAATGGGTCACTGGGTTCACTACTAATATCCGTGTGAAGATGGGGCGAGCCCAGGGATAACAAGTAGTAACCAAGGAACTACAGACTTGGATCAGCAAAAGAACAGTACCCCAACAATAAGAGAGGAACAAAGTAAATAAACATTCTGAGACAAACATGAGTTCAATCAGAACTAAAGAAAGAAACATGGAGAAATCCTTTGAAAGAACTTAAGGTACTGGTACAGGAAATAGCAAGAAGCTATTTGAAAATTCAATACTGAGAAGTACTTGATGACAACGCAACCCCAGGAGAAGGGAGTCATTCTCCTGGCGTTTGGTTATTTAATATAAGTGGTAGGATCAGTAAGGATTCGTTTTTTGGATGGAGGACAGGCTTACTCTGGAATTTTCACCAGACGACAAGTACTCTAGTTTAGTTGTTGGGTAGGGGAAATTCTTAGGGAAAGTTGGGCATTTTCTCAATTGATTCAAAAAACATCCTTTAAAATTGAAAATATTGGCCTGCCTCCTTCTAACCTACTACAACATGCATACATGCATCTAAAGGCACATTCAAAATACATTCTTTGCCAACCTGTTGGCTTTGCCAAAGAATGTTATGGGGAACTTTTGATACTTTCTACCCGTCTCTCAGGTGCTTACTTTGAACTTTGACTCCGAGTCACTTGGCCTACTTACCAGATGTGGGGAGGACTGTTGAAGTTGCTTTCTGATGGCATGGATTCACATGCTCATGAATATTCCCCGTCAGGCTGGGAATCCTCGGTAAAGATAAAATCAGTTTCAGTTTCACTTCTGAACTGTCTTTCTCCTAACAACCAATCACTGGTCTCTGGGTCATACTGCCCCCCGCCAATGACTGCCCTCTACCTAAGCCCCTCCTCTGGCAGCCATCTTCAGCGTTTTACCTCACATTTACCCACCTATTATTCAGGAAATTACTAAAAACCTGGCTCTTCACGTCATAACTGGAAAGACTGGCCGCAGGGGCACCGGCATAATAAAAACATCAATGAACATAGAGCGACTGCGATACGCACTGATCAATCAATGGGAAAAACTGAGGTAAATATCCCACGGCATACTAAAGGACCAAACGGGAGACAGTCGCAATACGACCAAAGACAGTAAACATAGAAAACTAAGACAGAAAGACTAGAACAAATCATTAGGAGGACCAGCACCTAACTATGACCTTCCCCAACAGCCCTTAGAACAAACATAGAGAGGGAAAGAAAGCACTGCATCACGGGCCCAATGCAATGGGTGACCAACAGAATGCTTCATCACTACACATGGTCCACTAATACAAAGCAGGAAGCACAATGCCCCACCATACAAAACTACAACTAAACAACAGTCCCAAGGATGTTCACCCCACGGAAATCAAAGAACCAGTCAGGACAGAAGGATACGAACGTCTGAATACACACGCTCACTGAGACGGATCCACTAGGACAACACAACCCCGACCCTGAACCGCTCAAAGCCTTAACCGACAAGGGTCACACTAGATCACCTAAGAATAGATATCACCCACCCAGTCCCACACCTAAGATTAGGTTCAGACGCACCCACCAATCCAAACTATACTCAATAGGTTACAATTGGATCAGCGCAACACCACCAAATCGAGTCGGCCCACGAGGAACCAGCAACATCCGAACCCACAGGTATACAACTCTTAACGGAATCATAAGTACCTGAACCAGGATACAGACCCCCACTAACCCAACCCTCAATCTTCTGCATACCTAAACCCACACAACCATCTCTCTCCCAGCAATCCGCACGCACTTTACAACACTGCATCAACAACACATAAACTTCACCCACAGCACTCAAGGCCTTCCTCCGATCCGATACTAGCACAAAAGCCCAGCACTCCGTGTATACCGATCTGAAGCTGCCAACAGCACACCACTTCTCCCACTCTCCTTCTCCCCTCCTCCCGACTAACCCTCCCCACCCTTCTTGTTTACAGATCCGCCAGAGCGCCTGGGGACCAATTCCGTTGGTGACAGTGCGCTATACAAGTACAGGTAACATAATATAACTTTCCATAACTAGATGGCTGAGCATAATGGCGGGAAAGTATCCTTACATCCGTTCGGTAAGCATACACCAAAAGTAAGCCGCCTGCATAAATGGATGTCCATGAGCAAAAAATGTATTAATTAATTAATTAAGATGTCGGCCACAGATTCAAGATTAGGCCTTCAACAGTGTAAAGTAAATTATGTCAGATATATCGAACATGGTTGGAAAATGAATATAAGAAAAAGGTACATACCCGGGGCACATAAGGACTCAAAATAGTGCCAGAATAATGATTACTGTGAAATGTCACTAGAAGATGCTGCCAAATGCATTTGTCAATCAGCCTGTATTAAAAGCACTGATATAAACCCATACCGTAGCAATGTAGAACATTGTAACGCGCTAACAGGCCTTACTTCAAGTAGTAGTAGTATCAGTCAGGGTGGTTGAGACAGACTGAGGGGGGCGTGGGGGTTGGGGGATCTGAATGCATGTACTCTTTGTGGGTTGGGTGAGTGGGTTAGGTCACGGGGGAGCTGGAAGAGTAGGCAGGCGGTGGTAGGTATGCGAGAGACGTGGAGGGAAAGGTCATGGTGGTGGAGGGTGGTGCACGTGTAGTCTGAGGGGTTGGGTGAGTTTGTGGTTCGAGTCAGGAGGCCGCTAGGGGTTTAGGTGTAGTGGGTGAGAAGTTGAGAAGAAGGGGAAAGAGAGGGATTTAGGGGAGGGAAGGGTCTAATGGTAGCTGTGGGAAAGGATGGGGGGGGTTGGACCGATGGAGGATGGGTGAAGCAAGGAGAGTCGAGAGAGAGGCTCGCCACCCTTTCCGTGTTGTGTTTGGCTGCTAGAGGGGTGTGAGAGAGGGTAGGAGGGTCAGAGGGAGAAGAGAATGAAGCGATTGTTTTATAAAGGATTAGACGTGCTACTTTCAGGGAAGGGGTATGAAGGGGGAGGTCTGTGGGTGGGGTCTAGTAGGAGCTCTGCGGGGGGCGGAGAGGGTGGTCTGGGAGGTAGGGTGAGTGGATATCGTAGGTGAGGATGAGGGGGCTGTGGGTTGTGAAGAGTGTGCGGGTTGCGGTTGTCCTTGAGGGTTCGCACTGTCAAGGGGACACTGGGTTTTCGAGGGAGAGATGTTAAGGGCGAGGAAGAGTGGGACTGAGGAAGGAGCGGGGGATGGGGAGCATGTCGGTAGAGGAATGAAAGTGTTGGCGTGACATGGATCTTTCCACGAGTGAGTGTGTGGTATTGTGGGTGTTATAGGGGGGTTGGCAGTGGCAGGGCGGGCTGCAGTGGCAGGTATTGGTGTGGGGGTGGAGTTCCTGAGTGAGCGCACAGAAGCCACGGTAGTGGTGGGGGACTTGTGATGTTTGGAGCGCCAAAGAGCTCCTCTGGCATGTGAGTTTGAGATTGCGCGGGGGTGGGATGGACAGGGAGTAGGGGGACTTTCTCATTAGATGCAAGGGGGTAGTGGGAGGACGAGGGTTTGTGGGGTGGTTGGCACGCCAGAGCCCTCCTCTGATTGATCGGGGGGGGGTGGGCAAGGGTTTCAGGGTGTATCAGTGTTCGGGGGGGTTAGGGTCGTAGGTGGCGACCAGATGTGGGATATAGGGGAGGTTCATGAGGTTGGGTGCAAGAGCGGATGTTAGGTGCCGTTAGGGTTCAGTAGTGGGGGGTGGGTAGAGTGCAGAAGGGGTGGGGCTTAGGAGGGCTCAGAGAGGTAGTTTTTTGATGGGGAATCTCTATTGGGGGCGGCCAGTCATGATTGTGAGATTTATGAAGTTGGGTGCTAGAGTTGATTTTATGCGCCAGGAGGGGTGAGTAGTGCGGGTGCAGAAGGGGCGGGGATGAGGGGTCAGAGGGATAGTCCTTTTTTATTTTTAATTGGGATTCTCTATCTGGGGCGGTGGGGGGGTCTGTCATGGTTGTGGGATGGAGTAGCCTAGCAGCAGAGCAGTGTGTAGTTTAGAGGGTGGATGCTCGCCCAGGAGGCAGGGACGGAAGGTATCTGAGGCAAGGAAGCAAGACTAGGATGGCAGCAGGTGTACTGAGTGGTAATGCAATATCAGTGCCCAGATTGTGGACACCTGGCTAGAGGGAGAAGGGGCCTAGCGTGGAGGGAACAGTAAATCCAATAACAGTAAATGCAAAAGCATTAGATGTTATATCAGCACCTAGAGTTGGGGCACCTGGCTAGAGGGTGAGAGGCCCTAACATGGGAGACAACAGAAATTCTAATAACAGTAATGCAAAAGCAATAGATGTAATATCAGCGCCAAGATTTGGGACACCTGGATAGTGGGAGAAAGGGCCTAGCCCGGGGGACAATAGTAAATGCAAAGCAGTAAATGTAAAATTAGCACCTGGATTTGGGACATCTGGGTAGAGGGAGAAAGGGCTGAATGCGGGGGGTGTTACTAAATACAGTGGTTGCAGTAACAGGGACACAAAAGGCTAATTACGTAAGGCAGTGCTTGGTTAGTCGAATCTAATAGTAGAAGGACTCAACAGGAGGGAATACAGTGAAATTAGTTTGTACACGTCACAGAAGAGCAGCAGGTGTAGGTCTCCTTAACTGGTCGGTCGCTGCTGTTTGACGGCCACAGGCATCACAGGCTAACACGGGCCAACACGGTCTGGAGCTGATTCTTCAGGATCTGCTGTCCTTCACCACAGTGGCTGCCCTGGATGTAGGCCCAATCAGGGGTGGGAGCTGGCTGAGAGGTGGAAGGGGGGAGGAAACAAAGTTCGAAGGGGAACAGGGTCGGGGAGAATTGGAGCACGATCGGGGGTGGGGGCACCAAAAGATCACAGGCGCTGCAACAGGGCCCAGGCACTCACCTGCTTAACGCCAAAGAAAGTGGCGTGCAGGAAAGGGCTGTTAGGCAGAATCATATGCAGTACCCTTTGGGAACACTACACCCAATTAAGACTACACGTGTAAGTACATTTTCTCCAGCATGGGGTCTGGCATGGATTCACATGCTCATGAATATTCCCCGTTGTCAGGCCGGGAATCCTCGGTATAGGAAAAAAAATCAGTATCCGTTTTGTTTCTGATCTGTCTTTCTTAGTAGTAACCAATCACTGGTCTCTGGGTCATACTGCCTCCAGCCAATGACTGCCCTTTCCCTAAGCCCCGCCTCCGGCAGCCATCCTCAGATTTTTACCGCACGTTCAAGTGTTGGGAGTCCTCGTGCTGTAGCTCTCGAGCTTTTGCTGCGTTTTCGCGCTTTTTCAGGAGATTTTTCTCATTTTTCGGTTAAATAGAGCCTCAAGCTCCACAGTTTGTACATCCGATTAAACGGGGATCAGTTTCGGAGTTTTCTACGCCCCTCAAGGGTGAAAATTTCATCGAGTTACGCTTTTGGAGGATTCCAGAAGTTCCGAGGCCTACCCTGGACATGGCCCAGGAAAAAGGAAGCTCGACGCCCGGGAAGCTGTTCAGGACCTGCCCTGGATGCCAGCTTCAGAATGTTTTCAAGGAGGACGAGCATTCGTTATAACTCTGTCTCCATGAGGACAAGACGCACAAGGAGAAGGACTGTGCGTTTTGTGGGAACATGTCGGAGCGCACCATGAAGGATCGCTACCTCCGTCTCGCCAACTGGCTGGAAGGGAAGAGCCCGTCGGGCGAGAAGAAGAAAAAGAAGTCCGAGCGGTCTTCTAAGTCCTGTGAGGGTGCCCCGGCGACGGGGGCCCAACAAACTGCTAAGTACCGCAAATCCGTGGGCACCGGGAGCGCCGAACGGTCGGGCTCCTTGGCTGCCAGGCAGGGCGCAACCTCCCCGGCACCATCAACCACGAGCCAACGCTCTGGCTCGGGTAAGAGGAAGTCCGATAACCCGGCGAAGCTTCTGAAGAGGCCCCGGTCGATCTCGAAGATTCCGGTAGGACCCTCCCCCCAAGGTGATGGCCCCAGGCGTCCAGAAGGTAGCGATGGCCTTAATTCACCCTGCTAAGACCTCGATTGAGGATGTCGCCGCGGCCCTGGCTCAGCCTGTGGAGGCTACACCAGTGGAGGCGCCCTCAGGACCCAGAGTCTCCCTGCCACCGGGGAGGGAGTCGTCTTTCAGGCCCATTGAGAAGACCCCCACGAAGTCCTCGTTGGAAAAGGTGGGGGAGGGGCTAGTGGCCATCGTGGATACGGACACGACCTCTGAAGAAGAGCTCATCGAAGTCGTGGAAGAGGCCCAGCCCATCGGGAGGGATCCCGACGAGGGCGACGACGAGAGCGACGGTGTCGCCGACAAGGCTCCTCAAGAGCCCTCGCGCCCGTCGTTTCCGGCGCCGCAGGACACCTCGTGGCCATTTTATCTGCGATTCAGTCCTTATGCTCGGAGATAAGGACAAGGTTGCCCCTTCCCCCGATGGAGGTACCTGAGCCAGACCCGACGGGGGAACCGGAGCCAGGACCTTCGGCCGCATAAGAGGAGGAGGACGCATCCTACGCCACCTCTCCCACCTCTGCGGCCTGCTCTGCCTTCCCCCCGGTCTACTACCCACGGGGATGATACAGGCACGGACACGGCTACGACAGGTACAGATGACGATGGGGGGCGACGACGGGACGTGTCCCTTGTCGCCCCCTGCTCGGGCGTCCCCACCCGACGAGATTGGATCCGTTCATGCCATGATTTCCAGGGCATCCCAAGCTTTTTCAACTTTTCAAGCCCAGAAGAAAAGAAGAAGGGTTCCTTTACCAACGGCGCAAGGCTAAAAGGAAGACTGTCCTCGCCGTACTGCTTCTGGATGACATCTGGGATGAGGGGCTCGCCCTCCTCAAGAACCCTGCCACGGCGCCGGCAAAGAGGGACCGGTACGGAAAGAAGTACCGGGTCCCCAACGCTGCCCCCTTGTGCCTTCGGGCACAACCTACCCCGGATTCGGTCGTCTCGGCGGCGGCAAAGAAGAAAGCTGGGGGGGCATCGGCCTTGACATCAACTTCCCCGCCGGACGGCGAGGGCAGGAAGTTGGACACGATGGGACGACGGATCATCTCATCCGCAGCGACGACTGTCAAGGCGGCCAACGCCCTGGCTATCGTAGCCCGCTACGACAGGGAGTTGTGGTTCAAAATCGCCCCTCTGTTAGACTTCCTTCTGGACGCCAAAAGGGCTGAGACCCTTGAAATCCTACAGGAGGGGGAGATTGCTTCGGACCACGCCATCACGGTGGCGACGGACATCGCCGACACCGGTTTCCGTCAGTTGGGCAACGGCGTTTGCTTGAGACGACGAGGATGGCTCAAGGCCACAGATTTCCACCAGGACGTACAAACCAAGGTTCTGGACATGCCCTTCGACGGGAACAACCTGTTTGGAAAGGCGGTTGATGAGTCCCTTCAGGCCATCAAGAAGGACACAGACTGCCCGGGCACTGGGAGTGCTCCAACAACGACGGCCGTCCTTTTGGAGCTCCGGAGGCAGACAAGGTGCCTCCAAGGGATCCGGCAGTGGCTCCCCCACTTACCGCCAAGCGGGAAGATCTTCGTCCCAGGAAGCCTACAGGGGACGCGGCAAGTCAGGTGGTGCCCATCGTCGTCGACAAGGAGGTCAAGGAGGCAAGGCGACCTCCAAACAAGATTGAACCGACCGTGGGGTCGGGCCCCCGCTGAAGCACCCCGGTGGGAGGCCGGCTGGCGAGGTTCGTCAGCGTGTGGGAGTCCATCTCCACCGACCGTTGGGTGCTGGACGCCCTGGGCCAAGGGCACGCCCTCGAGTTTCAGAAGAAGTGCCCTCGTGTTCCACCTGTGGCCAGGAAGGAAAATCACGTCCCTCAACTACTGTTGGAAGTATGGGCAATGCTCAAGAAGGGTGCCATCGAGCTCGTCCCAAAGAGGCTTCGGTGCTCCGGAGTTTACTCAAGGTACTTCCTCGTAAGAAAGAAGACGGGAGGATGGCGCCCCATCCTGGACCTACGACGACTGAACAAGTACATCAAGGCACAGAAGTTCCGTATGGTCACCCTCCAGCATGTGCTGGGACAGCTGGAGGAGGGCGATTTCCTGTCGTCGTTGGACTTGGAGGATGCGTACTTCCACATCCCCATCCTAAAAAGACACTGAAAGTTCCTCAGGTTCGTGGTCCAAGGGCGGCACTACCAGTTCAAGGCCCTCCCGTTCGGATTGAAGTCGGCACCCAGGGTGTTCACCAAGTGCCTCGCACCGGTGGCGGCACGGCTGCGCCTACAGAGGATCCACGTCTACCCCTACCTGGACGACTGGCTCATCCGGGCAAGGACAAGGGAGCTTGCCGTGGAGCACACTGCGAAGACCGTCCAGCTGCTCACGGACCTGGAATTCTCCATCAACTTTCCAAAATCCCACCTGGTTCCGTCGCAAGTCGCCCTGTTTCTGGGAGCCAAGCCCGACACAGTGGCGCGGCTGGCCTCGCCGTCGGAGGAAAGGACCAGGACCATTCTGGGCAAGGTGCAGCGTCTGCTGACCACGGACATGGCCAGGGTACAATCTATCAAGTCCCTCCTCGGGATGATGTCCTCCTGCATTTATCTGGTGCGCCTTTGCAGGCTTCGGATGAGACCCTTACAGGAGTTCCTCGACGCCCGCTGGATCCAGTCGATGGGCAGCTTCGAGGACAGGACCCATCTCAACAAGATGTTCCATCAGGCGATCCGGTGGTCGGGTACCCGCTCCCATCTGTCGGCGGGCACGGACTTTCAGACCCCAGCTCACCAGGTGACGGTGACGACGGACGCCTCCCTGGAAGGTTGGGGAGCACACTCCGGAGATCTTCACGTGAGAGGCCTTTGGCTCCCGGAGGAGAAGTCTCTCCACATCAAAATCTTGGAGCTCCGTGCGGTGTTCTCGGCCCTCGGGTCCTTTCTTCCGTCCCTCAAGGGCAAGGTGGTGAGGATCTTCACCGACAACACCACCACAATGTTCTACATCCGGAAGCAGGGCGTAACCAGGTCCCCAGCCCTATCCAAGGAAGCCTAGGATATGTGGCATTGGGCCGTCGCCCAAGGGATGTTTCTGGTGCCTCTTCATCTGGCAGGAATAAAAAACACGATCGCCGACTCACTCAGCAGGGAGCTGCGCTCGTGCCACAAGTGGGAACTACGCCAGGATCAAGTGGATCGACTCTTCCGACGATGGGGCGAACCCCAAATCGATCTCTTTGTGACAAATTCCAAGTGCCGGAGGTTCGCCAGCAGGTTCCCCCAGCCGAGGAGCATGGGCGATGCTTTTTCGTTCCCCTGGGACGGCCTATTTCTTTATGCGTTCCCTCAGCTGCCGTTGCTGCTCCGGCTCATCAACCAGCTCAAGAGGTCCCGGTGCAGGATGATCCTCGTCGCACCGGCGTGGCCCGAGACGGATCTGGTTCCCGGACCTTCTAGACTTGTCAACGTCCCCAAGCTCCCCAAGCTGCCGACGGACGCAGACCTTCTCTCCAGAGAAGGAGGCGGCATTCTTCACCACAACCCGGAGTCGCAGAGCTTGCAGGCCTGGCTCCTGCAGCACTAGAGTTTGGAGGGTACAACATCCCGGCCGACTGCAGAGAGGTTCTTGCAAAGGCCAGGGCGTCCTCAACTCTCAAGTGCTACGGAGATAAATGGAAGAGGTTCTCTGTCTGGTGCCGTGCACAGAAGATTAACCCTCTGCGGATTACAGCCCCTCAAGTACTGCCGTACCTACTGTCGCTGGCCAAATCTGGACTGGCTCACGCCTCCATCAAAATACATCTGGCTGCAATCTCCCGATATACCAGGACGACGGGTCGGGCGTCCTTGTGGTCTCATCGCCTGGTGAAAGAATTCATGAAGGGACTATTCCGATCATTCCCGCCGGTGAAGGCTCCTGCCCCGGCGTGGGAACTTAATGTGGTGCTGACCAACCTCATGGGGGCCCCATTCGAGCCTATGCATTCGGCGCCTTTGAAGTTCCTGTCATGGAAGACAGCTTTCCTCGTGGCCATCACCTCTGCACGACGAGTGGGAGAGATCCAGGCCCTATCTTGCAAGCCTCCATACTTGACTTTTCATGACACGAGGGTGGTGCTGAGGACGCACCCCTCCTTTATGCCCAAGGTGCCGTCGGACTTCCACCTCAACGAGCCCTTGGTGTTGCCAGTTTTCTTCCTGTCGCCTTCATCGCCGGCCGAGAGGACTTTGCACTCGCTGGATGTAGCCAGAGCACTGAAGTTCTACGTGGACCGCGCGAAGACGTCACAGCTGTTTGTGAACTTTGGGACTGTGAATCAAGGGAAGGCTCTCTCGAAGACTTCCATTTCCAGATGGCTCACAGGCTGCATCATGCACTGTTACCGGTTGGCAAACCGACAGCTGCCTGGCCGTCCGAGAGCCCATTCGACCAGAGCCATCGCTGCTACCACGGCGTTCCTGTCTGGTGTTCCCCTGCTGGACATCTGCAGGGCTGCGACGTGGAGGTCGACACACACCTTCACAAGATTCTACTGCGTCAATGGGGACTCCAGGGAGGAGTCCAGGGTCGGCCAAGCAGTGCTGTGCAACCTGTTTGCCTAAGGTGAGCCTGGTGAGGAGGTAAGAGTTGCTTAATGGTGAGTTGTATTGCTTAATGTTGAGCCTGTTGCCACCTCAACATGCATGGTTGTGCATGTGTGTACTGCTATGTATTCTCTTATTCGTGAGCATGTGAATCCATGCCAGACCCCATGCTGGAGAAGGAACAAGTTACTTACCTGTAACTGTTGTTCTCCAGTATGGGTCTGGCATGGATTCACATGCGAACCCTCCCGCCTACTCCTATGCGGCTCTTCACTTGGTCAAACTGCCACTTTACGTGCTACCAAATCTGTAGATGGGTGCCAGAGGAGGGGCTTAGGTAGTGGGCAGTCATTGGCTGGGGGCAGTATGACCCAGAGACCAGTGATTGGTTACTAGTGGAAAGACAGTTCAGAAACTAAACTGAAACTGATTTTCCCTGACGACAGGGAATATTCATGAGCATGTGAATCCATGCCAGACCCATGCTGGAGAACAACAGTTACAGGTAAGTAACTTGTTCCATTCCCAACATGGATAGACTATAGCTCAGAGCATGATGGTCCACGTTCAAGTTGCTTCCAAGTGCCGGTGAGGAGTGGAAGAGGGGAGGGGAACAGTGGAGCAAAGGGGTGAATAGTGGCAATTGTGATGACCCTGCAGGTGTTATGTTATGTTAGTATTATTTGTAGAGCGCATGGTCACCCAGAGATACAAAAAAGGTGGCACCGCATGTGCCGTTTCAGCTGCTCCGGTCGACGACTGACCCAGAAGGTAGAATGGTGGTGGTGGAGGGACTCTTGGAGAACCAAGAAGTGAACATCATAAACTTATATGCCCCTAACCATGATTCCGCAGCTTACTTTAGGTCTTTATATAGTAAAATTAGCCCCCTGTTAGGTGGCGCGTTATTGTGGGGAGGTGGTTTTAATTGCACCTTGAACTCCGGGATGGATCGGTCAGATAGCAAACTGGGAAAACCAACTCCAGCAGCCAAAGCGTTGGGGGCACTGTTGACAGACCGCTAACTGGAGGATGTATGGAGACGGTTGCACCCAACAGACAGGCAATACTCGCCCTACGCAGCGCTGCATGACCTGCATACTAGGCTGGATTACGTGTTTGCTGCCGCCGAGATAGCAGGAGAAATGGTGGGCGCAGACTATAAAGCTAGGGTACTTTCGGACCATTCACCTTTGGTCTTGGAGTGGCGGCACCATCCCCCCAGTGCGTGTATCCCGACGTGGAGGCTCAGAGCTGTGGCCCTACAGGGCCCAGGATTCCGAGAGGAACTAGGGGAGTCCATCACAGAATATTTCAACATTAATACAGGCAGCGTGCAATCAATGGGAACAGTATGGGAGGCATTCAAGGTAGTGGTGCGTGGGGTAGCCATATCAAAATCCAAGGGGCTCCAAGGGGGTATAGGAAGAGAGTTGCAGGAAACGGAAAGAGAGTTAGAGGACCTGATGCGTAGGGGAGGGACCACTCAGGAAGACGGTGCAAAGATGAGGGAGTTGCAACAGGCTAACAGCGAGCTCTGGGATAGGCTATGTAAGCTGAATTATAAAAAGTATGTCGAAAGGCAACATGCAGGTGGAGACAAACCGGGCAGACTGCTGGCCTGGTTACACAAAAATGAGACACTCCGACCGGTGATTAGAGAAGTCAGGGACGTGGAAGGCCAGATCCGCAATACCCAGGAGGGTGTAAACAAAGAGTTCCTCAGATATTACAAACGCTTGTATGAGGATGCAGGTGGAGACATGGGTCAAGAAATGCTGGAAACCCTAGAGGATATAGGTCTGCCCACCTTGGACAACCTGGAACGAGCAGACTTGGAGGCCCCAATCACCTCAGACGAACTGGAGACAGTGATCCAGCACCTGCCCACGTGTAAAGCGCCTTGGTCGGACGGGTTACCCAGCGAATTCTATAAAGTGCACAGGCAGGAATTACTCCAGCCACTGCTGGCCATGTTCACTGAGGCTTACGAACAGGGGGAGTTGCGAGAATCACTTCGAGAAGCGGTGATCATCCCGCTCTTGAAACAGGGCAAGCCGAATGAGGACTGTGGGTCCTACAGGCCCTTATCAATGCTCAATCAAGATAGCAAAATACTCACAGCGGTGCTTGCCAACAGGCTTAAGCAAGTAATTGGCAAATTGATACACCCGGACCAAACAGGCTATGTCCCCGGCAGAAACATCACGGAAAATCGCAGGAGGCTACATCAGATTATCTATCAAACAGAGAAAGACCCGGGTGAGTTGTCCATTGTGTCGCTGGACACGGTCAAAGCCTTCGACTCATTGAGGTGGCCATGGTTGATGGCGACCCTGAAAGGGTTCGGGATAGGGCCGGGGTACATGAGATGGGTCAAGATGTTATACAGCTCCCCGATTGCAAGGGTAAAAACGGGCGCCATAATCTCAGATAAATGGCGTCTCAGTAGGGGGACCAGACAGGGATGCCCCTGGTCACCCATGTTATATATTCTTGCGTTGGAGGCTTGGCAATTTGCCTTAGGCAACAATACGGTGAGGTGGGGATTCGTACGGCAGGAAGCACACACTTGATATCACTGTATGCCGATGACCTGCTTCTCTACCCGCGCTTCCCGGAAGAGAACCTGCAATATGTGTTGGAGGTGATGGAACGCTACGCCACCCTCTCGTGCATATCAGTGAACGCAGGGAAGTCCAGCGTGTTCCCCCTGGGGAGATACAAGAATATTCCACTAGAAAAACTGCCCATTCTGCAGATACCCTGGCAGTCCGAGACGTTTCGATAGCTAGGCATAAACATATACCACAAGATAGAGGTAGAGCACAACTACAACACGGAGAAAGCAGTTGAAGGTATCAAAAATAGCATGGTGTTTTGGTCCAGATTACCCCTTGCCATGATGGGAAGCGCAGCTTTGCTCAAGATGGTGGTTTTGCCCAGACTGCTACACTTTTTTGTAAATGTCCCGTACTTGATCCCTAAACGTTTCTTTGTCAGACTTCATGGCCTGTGCAGGGGCTTCATATGGCACAATTCTAGGAACAGGGTGACCCTCTGGAAATTACAAAACCCGAGTGACAAGGGGGGCATAAACCTGCCGAACTTTGAATTGTATTACTTGGCGGGACAGCTGCTATATGTAGCTAGGTGGTTGTCAGAAGATGAATCTGCGGAAGCTAGGCTTCTGCAGGGTGAGTCTGCCCCATACTTCCTAAAAAAGACAGTGTGGCTGCACAAAGCGGTGGCGGAGATGGGGAGATTGTTGGTGCTGGGCTGGGAGGTCTGGCATGGAGCATGGCGAACTGTAGGTGAACCGGACCCGCTCTCTCAGCAGGTCCCGTTGGTGGTGTTATGTGGGGGAGACTCACAACTGATTAAAGGAGTCCGCAGATTAGGGAACCGGTGGGCCTGGCCACCCTTGGAGATATATGGCAGGAGGGGGAGACATTAGGATTTCAGAGATTAATTGAGGAGACCGGGGTGCATAATGGCCAATATCTTACTTACTCCAGGATTATGAAACGGGTGAGGGAAAGATGGCCCGAAACAGTACTTGCAGAAGAAGCTGATGCCACCATAGAAATGATGTACAATGTTTCGGAGGGCGGGCACGAAATATCTCGGATATACGAGCAACTGAGCACGCAGGCGGGGAAGGAGCTGATTCAACTGAGGCATGACTGGGAGGAGGAGCTGGGGGAACCCATGTCGGATAGACAATGGGATAGAGCCCAAAGGTACCACAAGAAAGTGTCCCGAAATGCAAGACTCCAGCAGATCCAACTATATGTCGCCCACAGAGCATGTTTGACCCCCGATAGAATAGCCAGGTTTGGTGGCTCGGCTATACAAAAATGCCCCAGGTGCAGGGAGGAGGAGGCTGGGCTGCTGCATATGTTCTGGGCTTGCCCCGAAGTGAATAGATTCTGGGTAGAACTGAAAACAAGAATGGCCAGCAGTCGGGTGGCGCTTGATGTGGGGTTTGCTTGGGCATGTATGCTTGTGAGCTTTCCTAGGCCACGTTATCTAAAGCATATTAGCAAGATGAAGGACCTGGCCTATATCTTGGCCAAGCGCAGAATCGCAATGTGCTGGAAAGCGGCCCACCGGCCTAGAGTAGAGATGTGGTGGGCAGACCTCCTGAAATGGGCTGAGGCAGAAACTGCAGCCTGATATGAAGCAGTCACTAGAGGTGGGGAAGAAGAGGTGGGTTCCCTGATACCCTGGAGACAATTGGTGACATCGATGGTAAACCCCCACCAGGCCATACACGAAACAAAAGACTTGGATGAGTCGACGATAAATGTGACACCTGAAGATGCTTAGGTGCATGGCACGGATATGATGGCTCGAGTTCAGGGGGGAGGACGGAAGAGAGCATTTTATAATTAATGTTTTTAATATTGATCACAAACGTTCTAAATGGTTGTAATGTTTGGAGTGTTGTTTGTTTAAAATAATAAAAATTGTTCCAAAAATAAAAAAAGCCTGCGTTTGATGCTGGAGCACAACCCATTTACATTCCACATCGAAAGAGAAACCACCTCGTCATATAAGCCATCATTCACCAGGAATTGTGTCCAGGATCCTCCCCAACAGAACCCACCAACCTTCTCTCCTAGCGCCTTGCTCATCCCCCAGCCCCTCTCTCCCTGCCCCTCTGTCTAAATGTCCAAGCTAGGCAGTGAGCCAAGTACAACCACAACAACTCCCCCTCCCCACCCCGAACTAGAAGCACCTGTTGCCCTAACACCACATCACCTGGACGCAGAGTAACCATTGCAATTATGTGTGGGGTTGCTGTTGAAGCCGCCCTTGCCTACCCCAGCCCCTTGTCTGGGGTCGCTCAATTCCCCACACCCGCTAGGAAAATGCTGGAAGCAGTTCAGCCTTTGTCGCCTCTGCTGTGGCTGTGGTGTCTGTAGGGGAATCTGTGGGTTGCTTCTCGAAGAGAACCGGGGATGACACCATCTCTGGCCACTGTTGTCCCCCCTGGCTGCTGGGGTCCCGGCACGGACCATAGCTGAGTTTCCAGCCAGGTCCATGCCTCCTTGGGATTGCTGAAGAGCTGATCCTCGCCTCATGATACACCTTCAGCTGCATCAGAAAGAAAAGGCATGTATAATACCAACGAGAACAGTTTCTTTTTAACCAAATCTGTCGCGCCTTATGCACCTTCCTCGTGTAGTCCGTGAAAAACCCAATCCGGTACCCATTGTAGGTGATGGGGCCCGCGGCCCCAGTCATCTCCAGCAGAGCATTTCCGTCCCAAAAGTTCAGGAGTCTAGCTATTCTAGTGCAAAGAAATTGGAAAGCTTTGGGGCAAAGAGTTCCGTTAACCACTGTTCTAGAAAAAGCTCCATACTGGGCTGCTCTCCCCTTTTCGGCACCCCAGGATGCACAGGTTATTACACTGTGATCTCCCCTCACTGTCCTCGGCTCTGCCATCCAGGTAAGCGAGTTTCTGGGTGACCATCGCCAGCTGCTTTTCCAGATGTTTAAGGGCATCTTCGGAGTCCAAGATGTGCTGCTCTGCTTTACCCACCCTTGATGCGAGTTTGCAGATATCTTGCTGGAGAAATGACACCACTGTTGTTGAAAGGCCATCTATTTTGTTTTTTTCTTCAACCGAGTTTCTGGACTCCCTTATGGCACTCATGATGTCCGTGAGTGAGATCTGAGATGCCTGTGTTTCCCCTACTGTGCTGTGCACTGCCGGGGCCACTTGCCATGTACTGATCAATTCTATGTTGGAGCCCTGTTTCCTTGGTTTTGTTGTTAACATGGAATCTGCTTGTCAGACCCCAGTCTTTTGCCACAGCACCTGATTCATGGCAAAGCATGAATTCCTGATTCAGTTGACCCCTAGGATGCCTACACCCAGGGCCCTGTGGATATTGCGTGCGGCCTAAGTCGCTGCCTGTGGCACAGCCGCCCTCCCAGTACCAGTGAAGTGCTCCGCCAGCCTCGTGGCGCCCGAGCTTGATGTCCAAGCAATCTCTACAAACACCGGAGAAAGCGGGAATAAGGGAGTCCCAGGCGGGGTACCCCACCCTCGGGAGAGCCAGGTGCTGCTTTCGGTTATTCGGGGCATGTCTCATCTGCCAGTCCGGAGTGCAAGTCTTGAATCTCTGCTGCTGTGCCACATTCTGTGCCCCTAGTCTGTATGCCCCTTAAGAGGGGTCAGTGGATATCCTAGGAAGCCCAAGCCAGCAGTGCCCAGTCCTGTCCAAACCTGCCCCAGGTAGAAAGAGCATTATGCTGGTATTTATCTTTTCAGGTCAAGCTGCCAGCGGAGATTTCCAAGTTGTCCACCCCTTCTGATGGGAGGGGTCAGAGTTCAGTCCGGTGTTGAATTACAGCGGGGCCTAGTGCTCACCCTATTCACCACCAGCGCAGTACCACTGCCTGCCCAGAGTCTAGCAGTATGTTTCTGCTTCAGTCTCTCTCTCTCTCTGCCACAACACTGCAGGTATATTTGCTCGCTCCCCCGGGGCCTCCAATATACATGCTGATCTGCCCACAACGTGCAATCATTGCTTTCCAAGTCCCGGTGTCTGCTCCGTGCCTTACGGGACTGGCTGATGGGTCGGGTGATACTAATGTTGAATCACACAATACTGTTCCTTTATGTACTAATCAAGAATGTGGCAGCTGTAACATTGAATCCAAAGTTAAAGAATTTGATGCGCAAAATATGGCCACTAGTTTTGCGTTAAAAATGTTGCTCAACCCCCCTGCTATTGGCTGCTAGAGTGAGCATAGTCATCAAATGGAAGTCCTTACACCTCCCGACTAAAAAAGTCAGGATACAGATTGCAACAAACATCTACACAATGGAAGAAATCACGGCAGCACTCCACGACAAGGCCGCACTACATGAAGAGGCCTGGTGCGACTTTGCCTACCAATACATCTCGGGCTCAGTGACGAACGACCCAACGCACCAGCAAAGTCAAGCAACATCCAGCCCTGGCCCGGATAGAACACCACAGGATATGCCGCCAATTTAACATGCCTGTCACAAACCTACACTATACATCCAACTAACTCCAACCAGAACGTTGATCAGCGCCAAACATCATTTCGCTCACTACAAATCGCCACGACAAACGTCGAAGTGCCGGAAGTTGCACGTGCAAGGTCAAGGTGTGGGTGGGAGGGGGGTGTGGGTTCAAAACGTCCCCTCCATGAGGGGGGAGATGAGTATTCGATGTTAAGTCTATTCAGGCGGTAAGGAAATTGTTTCTTGGTGTTACTATGTGAATACAACATGCACCTACCTGCATGTTCCATATTGATGTTTAAAATCAATAAAATGTAAATATAAAATAAAAAATGTTGTTCAAGCTGTGCCATAATATTGCTTGGCAAGTGAAGACTAATGCTGAAATGAGTAAAGCAAATCTAAAGGTGAACCTAGCCGTGGGCTCGATGCCACCTAGCACTTTAAGAGAAGATTTGCCTGTGAAATCCAATTCAGATAATATGTGTGTTGATAATTTAGAATCCACTTTGGTGGAGGTTTTGGCTGGGAGTGATTGTGAGAGTATGGATGGCTGTCAGATGTCTAAAAGAGAGAGGAGAAGAAGGCAGAAACAGCATCACAAAGCCATTGAGCCTATAGAGGTACAGGATGTTCCCAATGTGGGAACTACTGAACCTGCTATGAAACAACCTTTGTCCAAACATGGTAGAAAGAGGGCTCCCAGGAAAGCTAAAAGACTTGACCTCAAAACAAATAATCTTACAACATGTCTGCTTGCAGCCAAAAATGGGCCAAAGTTTAACGATACCCTAATACCGTCTGAAGTTGTGAGTATCACCGAAGAATTGAATATAAGCTCTATAGACTCTACTGCTAGCAGTTCAGACAGTCGCATTGTGGCTGTTACAGCACAAACTCCTAAAATTAAGTCCAAGGTAAAATACAGAACACCTAATCGGGAGACACGTAAAAATGTTGAGAACAAGACCAAGAGGGATCTGGGCATTAAGAATGGGAAGCAAAACGTACATCTTCCCAGGACAGAGTTGACTATCTCGGAGCTAGCTAGAAAGAATAGAAATCCCATAAATTGAAGTACTTTTTTGGAAATCCTTGGCACACAACTGACACTAAGAATCATAAAAAGTGGTGATTTTAAGTGTGTAGAACAGTGTCCCGCCCATATAACGAAGGTACACTGTTTTTTTGAAGCAGTGGTTTGGCTTATCAGAGACTGCAGTAATGAATTGAAAAGATGCAGCTATGTCTTAGATATGGGCCATGATAATGAGGTGACTGGGGAGAACAAGAGGAGGCGGAGCAAGATTGCTATGAACAATCCCAGAAAGAATAAGGGAGATAATGAAGACTTGGGAATGGCTATGTTCTTTCCTGCCACTCATTAACAATGGCAGGTAATCTGACCTTGTTATCGCATCATGGAATACACGTGGCCATGCGCACTTTATTAGTGAATCAGGCTCCTATGATGCTTTTAACAAGTCCCAGGTTGTGTTTCTACAGGAGAGCTGGCTGATGCAATCTGTTGAATTCGATGGGTATGCTGCGTTTCACAATCATGCTAAGAGAGGTGTTATGAGCAGACCATATGGGGGACTAACCATATTGGTATCCAATGTTTTTGAATCTTTGGAACGTATGATGGTGATGCCTAACCCGAATCTTCTAATTGTGGAAGTGCGAGTGAATGATGGCTGCAAAATCATGATGTTGAACATATACGATCCTCCTGGCGACGAGTTTAATGCTGCCATTCAATTGGCCATATATGAATGTATTATAGAGAAGTATATGCCTGATGATGAGATGAATATCGTATTGGGAGGTGATCTAAAGGGCAATATTTTGTCATGTAATGGTAAAATAACTCAGGAGATGGCATTGACTAAGGTGGAAAACCTTTTTTTTTTAGACATTGAGCTTCTTGTTGGCAATGGTTTCGGATCCACTCCTGGTATAGCTACGCCAATTTGGACTAATGGTACTTGCTCATCTACACTTGAGTTTATCTTTATTAATGACCGGCTATACGACCAGTTCCCTAACTTTGAAATACTGAGGTACCCTTATAGTGATCATGCTCTGTAGATATGTTCTATAGGGCTCCAGTGCAAACAGGAGCAATATGATAGAATTGGGGAAGTGGATATCAACAGTAAGGGGAACAGGTTGGGATGGACAGATGCTAATCTAGCTAAGGCTAAGATATGGAGCCATGGTATACAGGTTAAAAAGCTGGCTATGTCATCTGCTGATGAAATTATATGTTGGATTTCTAGGTTTGTGTGACATGATGCCCATAGGTAGTAAGCTACGACCTTATAAACCCATTAACGACAAGAGACCATATGATAAAGCTATACTGGATATGAAAAACGAGATGCGCTGAGCTCTTAAAGTGTGTGACCGTAGTGGTCTATACCATGAGTCAATATATATGGCTAGACGCAAGATCAAGAACAGTTATAGGAATAACATCAGACGTTATCTGATGTCGGACAGAAATACCAATTGGCAAAAGATGGTCCAGTTGCTGGTAGCGGGCAATAAGAAGTCTGGGCTAGCTTTAAATCTATCACTTATAGTGGCAAATATGAGCTGCCAATTGCTTTTAATAGCTCGACATGGTCTAACTTTCTTAGGTGCAAATTTAAAGGAGATGTCCATCCTCTGGAAAATAAATCTATACCCAATTTTAATGTATGTAGGGAGGATATCATCGGGATAATCAAGGGTCTGAAGCTCTCTAGAGCACCTGGGCCCGATGGACTATGTAACATCATAATCAACGAGAACACCCAAAATATGGGCAGTCATACTGCTAACAATTTATAAGAAGGTAACTGATACAGGAATTATGCCTAACTCATGGAAAATGTCTAACATAATTCCAGTCTATAAGACCGGATCACGTAGCCTACCAGAGAACTACCGCCTCTTGCCACTTACAGATTAGCTAGTAAGATCTTTTGTACATCTGTCTTGGTGAAATTAATACATGGATAGAGAATGAGCATACCTTAGATAAGGCACAAACTCTCTTTCGAAAAGGTTGTTTGACTATAGACAACATATATTTGTAGTTAACGCACTTGTAGAACAAGCCAAGGGCTCGGATAAGTTACCTCTTTACATGTTGTTCGTAGATTTCCCCTCTGCGTTGGACACAGTAGACCGAGAAAAGTATTGGAAGAAATTGGAATCCTTCGGGATGCCGGAACATCTAATCTATATGTCTAGAATGATTTATGAGGAGAGTAGGGCCTGAATCAGACTAGATAATACAGGTTTGATGTTGGATCCCATATTAATTGAAAAGCGTGTGAGGCAGGGCTGTGCCTTGGCCCTTACCCTATGCAATCTTTACATGGCAGACTTTGGCAAACTATTTATGGAAAAAATGAATGCATTCCCTAAATTGGGTACCTGTAAGATTCGGTGGATAAGCTACGTCGACAACATTATTGTGTTTGACAATACATATATTGGCATATGCAATAGTGCAAAAGCCATATGTGACTATACCAAAAATAATTGCCTTATACTTAATCTATCTAAAACACAATTTATGGCGGTCGGCCAAAAGTGTAGCAAAAACCCCTTACATCAACTACTCCCTTGTGTAACATTTGACTCTTTGTATCTTAACATCAGTGCTAAGGTCCAACAAAATAAGAGTAAAGGTTAAGTCTACGCTTAGCGCAGTGATGTCCTTCTCTAAGAAAACTGCAGGCTATAGTATATTAGGCATTATTAACATCTACAAACAAAAATTGGCAGTGATATTCCTATACACACTGGAGTCATTTTATTCTGATTGGAAAGACTGGGCTGACATCACTTGGGGGATCATTTGGAGAAGACTGTTGGGTCTCACAAACTACACTCCTATACTAGCGGTTCACCTAGAAGTGGGACTTATCTCCCTGTCCACTCGTATCGAATTCAATTGTGCCAAACTTCACTTGAGGATCAAATTTGCACGACCTAACTCACTATTATCAGTCCTTTGAGATGGTTTAGTGGGAGGGAATGTGCAAATATTGAATAAATTCCAAGAAAAGATTCTGCTATTTTTTTGAGACGGTAGGTTGGGTCCCTAAATGGAAAGATGGGGAAGGCGCCCTGCTAAAATTCCTTAAGGATTCTACTGAGAAGTGGGACTGGGTGACCAGTCCTAAGGTAGCTAATATGAAAACTTTGTGCACCTTTTCTAAAATGCCTTTTGAATACAAAAAAGTTCAAATGTATCTAAACCTGCTACCGTCTCCTACGACTCGCAGAATCTTTATGGACATTAGGCTAAATCGTCTGAATGTCCTTGAAGTGAGGGGAGCATGGACTGGAATGTCGGCTGAGTTGAGATCTTGCAAACTATGCCTGGATGGTTACATTATTGAATCGGCCAGACCAGTACTGACCTGTTGCACAAAAATGAGCCCAATATATAACAAATACTTTGCTAAATTTCAATTTGATGAAGAATATATCAAATCTGAAGTGTTCTGTTTACGTTGCCTTTCTGGCTACAGTAAAAGGTTGATAATCGCGATTACCCAGATTTGGAAATACGCTAATGATTATCTGCGTAAATTTGAGGATGACGTGAAACTGCTGGCTAACGTTGAACAGACCTCATGATGGCTATTAACATGTAATATCGGCTAAGTGCGATACCTTTGAATACCTGGTATGAGCAGCCTTAATAAGCCTGAGATAATCATCGGTCACTGATGGATACTTGTTGGGCTCCCTAGTGTGTTATGCTAACCGCATTCCGTTTTTTAAAGTGATTGTATTGCCATACTTTTATGTATGAATTTCATATTTTAAAATGTTGTGTGATCTTGTTTAAACCTTTGATGTCATGTCATGATATGCTTTTCTTCTGGTTCTTTTTCTTTATGCTCTCTGTTTCCATGTATATTTTCTGTTTTCACATCTTTATTAATATATATTCTTGTCAAAGTTTATAACTAAATACACAATAAAAAAATGAGGGGTATGGGGGTTTTCCCACCACCTTCTTCGACTGGGATCCTTGCGAAGTGGATTCAGATGATGACCTGGGACCGCTCAGACCTCCAGGGCGTGGATGCACACCGTGCAACTTTAAGAAGGTGGGTGCAGTTGGTGTTTGTGGTGGGCGCTTTCTCGGGACGCAGCGTGAAAGCAGGAGAAGATCCAGATCTCTCTAGATACAGGGGGGTGGGGTTGCAACTTGTGTATCTCCAGGTGTTTTGGACTGCTACTCCCATGATCCCTCATTACACTAGTTGAGTCTGATGGAAGTTGAAGTCCATAACGCCTGGAGAGCTAAAGGTTGCAGCCCTCGCTCTAGAGGAAGGGAGAGGAGCAGTGCCCACCCCCTGTAGTGATCCTCCCTCCCCCACCCAACGCTCCAGTGGCTCCATCTGATGGCCTAACTCTTGAATGGTGCAGGTTGGAGAAAGGGAGGGGCTAGAGCCTGTCCCCTGACCTGCATTAGCTGTCAAAGGGTCCAAACATTCCTCCACCTAGTCTACCTTTCATGGCATTAAAAGTCTTTCTTTAACTTGTTTCTAAGGTCCCATCTTGTACCCCTCGTCTGTTAACCACGTCCAGGTACTTAAGTGCCTTTGTGTGGGTTTCATGTTGGGATTGGCCGTCTCCCCCTTGAGAGCCCAGCTGGCTGCCACTCGGATCAGTGGTAATGGAACATCTGCTTGTCACGCTAAATGTTCGCCGTATATCCATCATCGTTACATAATTTTATTTTGGCTGAAAGCCATAAAGGTGTACAAAATGAAAACATCAATTAAATACAAATAACAACACCCAGATAAATGTCCCAAGTACTCGAGCAAATTAGAGGAGTGACCAGCTATTAATTTAGAATAACCCAGTAATGACTCATGGGACTGTGATCAGCTCCATGCAGCTAGGAAAGCAGTGGAGTCTTGTGGGTTTTAATGGGCAGTAAGCTTGACGTTCACGGCCTGGGAGCCTCATTCGAAGGCCTGTTCCCTAACGGGACAGAATTGGCTGGTAGTGCTCCTGAATAACTCAAAGCCAGATTAAAAATGGCCACACCTAAACATAGTTTACACTCTAATAACCGGATGTTATTGACTCAACCACGCACGATCACGTGAAAACTAGGCGGCGCAAGTTTTGCACCCTGGGGCCCAAAAAATATGTTCCCAATTCATCTGAAACAACGTGCAACTCTACAGCAGTTCAGAAAGCGTTTGAAGACGTTTGTTTGAAGGATAACATTGATTTCTGCCCCTTAAAACTCCTGCCTCTTTATGACATTGCCTGTCATTTGATTTAAAATGGCCTCCTAATCCCCTTATCTGAATTTATCTGTTTCTTGTTGTCTTTGTCTATGTGAGCGCCCTGAGACCTTTGGGTGAGAGTTGCGCTATATAATAAACAATTTAGTTAGTTAGTTAATGCGTCAGAGTGGTATCTATTTGAGTATAAGAACTTTACAATTCCTGACTGTATATGTTTAATCCCATTGATAAGCACATGAACCTAGACATGACTGTCTTTTAGCGCTGAGACACAGCCTAGGGTGAGTGTTGACATGAATGACTGATGACTAGGGGTCTGTTTTCACAGCCTCAAACGAGGTGGAGATAAGAGGCTCATGGTCCTGCCTAATCATAGGCAAGCAAGACAATGCGTTGGCTCTCACATGGTTTCTGCTCTGTTTGTCCTTGCTCAATTTCCCAGGGAGTGCACAGAAGTTCTAGCAGGGGTTCCGTCAGGCAGCAGAGCCCCCTGCAGTGAGAGCTACTCATGAAACCGGCAGAGTGCGAACCCGCAAGCAGGTGCAGTCATCTGCACCCTTCCCCCCACCCCCCCCCCTTGCTGGCTTCCTCCTCGCGGGGCGGTGCAGCAGTTCTTATCCCGCCGGGGGCGGGACCACAGGTAACAGCAGGGAAAATAGACTGGGCTATCCAGGACACAAGCGGGCGCAAACTCCTGAGCCCGTCTCCCCCAAGCCACCCCCCACGGCAAATCCATATCACAAACATATTTGAATATGGGCCTTTCACAACTGATATTCTTCTGGAACACTGTTGGACTCCTTCAGTATATCTGAAGGGGTTTCCAAGGTTTTCCTTCCTACCAGCACTCGCAATCTCAGCTGTTGGTTTATGTGAATTAAACCGCTCAGACAGTGCGGCAGGCCTAGTGCTTCCCTGTCCACTGTCTGCTCATACGATTCGTACTGACAAAACAGAAGGGAAAACTCAAAGGCATAAAGGGGACACATGAGTTATAAAGAGCTCACAAACAAAGGTGGTGGTCCCCTAGATGAACCAATTGGAAAGCCAATTTGTAGAGCCACACTCTCGTATAAGACAGGTGGCTGTTGTGGACTATATCGAAATAAATCTGATAAAGGGCACACACATAAATGAGAAAATTAATTATTTGGTAGACCTATAGGTCTTACAAAAAGTAGAAATGTTTAGATTCCATAAAATCTGCTTAAAAGAAAACCTTAACCCAACACATGTATTTGCAACGGATGATGAAACAAAGCACATATATATATATATATATATATATATATATATATATATATATATATATATATATATATATATATATATATATATATATATATATATATATATATATATATATATATATATATATAGTGATGTGCAAAAAGAGGTATACCATACAGTGTAGCCTATAATACATAGAATAAGACCTACATCATTTATAGGCCTTTGTCAGATACAAGTGGCATTAGGTCAAGGAGTAAATGCAAAAGTGGATGCTTGGCCGTAGTTCCGTACAAACAAGAAATTGGACTGAATCCTATATCGACTGACCCTGTCTAAATCAAAGAAGGTTAACTGAAGGCCATGACTTTGTAGGCCATAAACATAAAATTATAATCTGGTCAGGAGACACATCCCAGGACTACTTCCCAAAATGAAGACACCCCAAAATGCTGGGGTTTCACTAGGCTTTCCCATCCCTGAGGCAGGAGGCCTCATATGGTAAGGTTGCCAGACATTTGGTCGAAAAAAATTCGTCGACAGGACATTTGGTCGAAACCATTTGGTTGAAAACAAAATGGTCAATTTTTTTATTTTTTATTTTTAAAAAAAACTTTTTTTCCCTAATCTATAACCTAAAAAAAATATATATATATATATATATGACCAAATTACGTCGACCAAATGTCTTTCGACGAAATGTCCGGACAGCATATGGTAAGACTATGACGAGGAAGAGAAGGACTCTGTGTAATGGTATTACCAGCAGGTAATCTTAGCAGCCCTAAACACTGACTTGAAAATGCAGTGCTTTCAATGCTTTATTCCAAAATGTCGTGCATGGAATGCCCTCTCCTTTGCTCCATCCAGGTGTCGAGTACTAAAAACAAAAAAATAAATATTAAAAAAAAAAAGTGGGAGGACTCTGACATGCGCAGTGGGAAGTGAAGTCACAGGACTTTTTGAGAAACCTGTTGGTATCCTCGCACCTACTCCCCTTGGATCCTCTTCTCTTGTGGCCTGGGAAAGGCTATCGTGTTTGGATCCAGACGCGAGGGAGGATCACCTGGCTGGTTGGAGGGTCCTTAGGGTTTGGGAAGAGGGTAGCCACAGGCGAGAAATGGTATCCCCCCTTTCCTCTGTGAGAACAAACCTGACCCTCCACCGGCCTTTATAGGCTATTGCAAAATATCTCCCCTTATTCAACCCACTATAGTACTGGAACGATGAAGAGGCAACTAGGAGTAGTGTACACTAGTAAGCCTTTTCTCCACTCTAGTACTGAGTCGAGGGAGAGGCCTGCATAGATTTGTTAAGGTCAGGCGTGTCTCAAGTGCTCCATTAATTGCGACCAGGCAATTTCAATTTGGAACTCACACCTGCAACCTGTCAAGTGGTTGCAGGTGTATAAAAAGGAGGATACCAGCAACATTCAGACCAGCAGGGAATGCTGTATGTGAGGAGGCAGCCGAAGTGGATCCTGCAGGTGAGCCAGGACACCGGCAGACGACCCCAAGGAACTCTGATGCCAGAACCAGACGTGCCACCAGAAGGCCACTGGTTTGGGAGCCTCAATGGCCGGAGGTTTGCAGACAGTGCTGCAAACGCAGAAGAAAGAAGCAAGGTGAGCGGGGCTCGCGGTTGAACAAAAAACGTGCAGGTGGAAGGCTGCCCTTAGGAGACGCCAGGGACCGGTGAGATAGTGGGAGAATAACTCCAGCCGGGGCGCTCCTGGGGGGACTGGGGAAACCGAAATTAATGAAACCGCATACACACGCTGAAACAAACCCAAGCCGCTGGTTGAGAGAAAATGATGGACAATATAATCTGAATGCAGCAGAGTAAGATTACAGATACTGAATACTGAACTAAATGAAAGCTTTTGGCAAAGTTATGACCTGATGACAAATGTATGTGAAACTCAGATACTGCCTATTTGAAAGGAAAGAATTAGTCATTTAAAACACAGAAGAAAGCGAGTATTGACAATTGCGAGAGAGCATGAAAGCCAGGTGGTGAAGCCAACAAAACCATTTGGAGCAAACTTTGCATAAATAAAGGGTGCCAAGGCCGGAGACTGGCAAAGCATATGTGACACATTGTGGCAAAGCCAAGAGTCTCACAAGGTGATGCCAAGTGAGTGTGAACCTTCACACAGGTACAGATACAGAAGAACCTGTGTCGGCTAGAGAGCCTAGGGTTCCTGGTTGTGTGACCTGTAATGGCTGGACCATGTGGTATGCATCTGCGGCTAGACCAGGGAACCCCAATTGTGAAAACCAAAGAAGTTGCTGAAGTGAAGTAAGAAAAATGAATCCGATTGGACTGTTAAACAAAACCCAGAAGGAGCGTATAGTTGATTTTGATTTGGAGCTATTTTTGAACATGGCAAGATTGAGAATAAGCGTAAGTGGAACTTTCTTGAACTTGGGCAAGGGGAGATGAAAAGTAAGGTAGGAAGAAGCTCAGAACTTTTTCGAACATTATTTCTTTTATTGCTGACATCCCGACACATTGTTTAGCTTTAGGTTTGAGGGCAAGTATAGGTTTTGCAAACAGACCGACCTTTAAGTTGAACTTTCTAACTCAGACCTTTCTTGGTTTCTTTAGGTAGGGACATCCCACCTTAGTAGAAGGCAAGTAAGGCCTTCATCCATCCTGACATTTGAGTTAATAAAACCATTCTGTTTGAACTTTGAATCTGTTTGTTTGTGTCTCGCTTCATGTTGCCTTCACAAAATGAACATATTTGAGGGTCGAGTGGAAGGTGCCTTTCTTCAAGACTGGACAAATCCCCCCGTCTCTCAAAACCAACACTGAACCCTGATAACCTAAGCAACTTCCCACCCCATCCCACTTCTCTTCCCTTCCTAGGGAAAGATTCTTCAGAAAGTGGTAGCCAAGCAACCCCTCCAACACATGTTATGTCAATCGTTCTTGTACCGCGCACTGTCTCTGGGTGCTTTGACGGATCTGCAATGGGAGATGGTTGGAGGGGTCTGATAGTGACGTTGGGAGGGAAAAGAACAAGAGAGATTTGATGTGCTGTTGGTAGCTTGAGGTCGGAGAAACCGGTCATTTGGCATTGGTGGCTTTTCGGTCGGTAGCCGTTATTTGGTGTTGCGGTCTAGTTGTGTATGGTTTGGTTTCATGTTGGGTGTTGTGAAGTAGAGGTATGTTTTTTTTAAATTTAAGACTTCGAGGGTGAGTATACAAAATGGTGAGTTTTAAGTATGGTTAGATAGCAATACATTTCCTACCCCCATCCATCCATCCAAGTGTGACACCTTAATGTTCCCAGCAATCCATGCAAGTGTGGTACATTTACTACCATATCAAAGCCAGCAACCTCCTTCAGTCCCACCAATCTGGTTTCAGACCCAGATGCAGCACAAACGCTACCATCAAGGTGATCAATTCCCTTTAAAATCCTCTGACGGACCTCCCCACCGCATTTGACACAGTAGAGCTCACAATATACATCGCTGCATGGGGGAATCAGCAAGATTGTCCTCGGCTGGTTCAAATCTTACCTTACAAATCGCCACAATTTTGTACAAATGAATTCCTCCAGATCACCAAGTATACCAATCACCTGTGGAGTCCTGCAAGAATCCATCCTCTACCCCCGTGATCCTAAATCTTTACATGGAGCCACTTGTATCTTCTCACTCCACACATCATCCACATCCACATCCACCAATACACAGATGACCCGCAACTGTACCTCAAGATATCTTCCATCGACGAAATCTACAGGCTCAAGGCCTGTCTCTTATTGATCCAGAAGTGGCTGTCCAGTGCTTACCTGAAGTACAACCCACCAAGACTGAATTCTTACTCCTGGCCAAGAACAACTGGACTTTCAGACCTGGCTCTCTGCTATGCACTCCGATGGCTGCACACCCTACCTGGCCTCCTGCACCAAGTGCCTTGGGTTTCACATCGACCGACTCCTCTCCTTTAAACCGCACATGGCAAGGAGGGCACAAACCGCTTGGTACCAACTTTCTCTCCTGTAGGAAATCCAGCCCTTCATCCCAGAAAACAACTTCAGATCTATTGTCCAAGCCTTGGTGCTCTCCCAGCTGTATGGTGGCAGTGCCCTTTTTGGAAGGCCTTCCAGTGACTACTCTGCCACCCCTGAGCTGTGTCCTGCATGTTGCAGCACGACTCGGCAAAGTATTCTGCAAATTCGAGCACATCACTCTGACTCCTCAAACTGTACTGGCTCCCCCTGCAAGCGTGTATCATCTGAAAATTCTGTTGCATCATCTACAAGGCTGCCACCCTGAAGTCCACAAGCTACCTCGCTGAGAAAGTAGCATCTCTGCAGGCCTACGATCCACCGGAAGTAAGGCCTTGTGAAGATTAAGGACCAGAATACAGACCTTCTCTGTCTACGCCCCAAGACTCTGGAACCTCTTCCCCATCAACATCAGATTCACCCCCTTGTATCTACAGTTCCGGAAGGAAAGCCTCCTCTTCAATGAACTTCTCCTACCTAACACATGGGTCCACTCTCCTCCTGCCTGAGACTGGTTATTAGATTCTCACACTGCGGAATCCTGTTTGTAGATCTCTTGCTAATTTCCCTGTTGGTGCCCCGCTCTCTAGTTTCTTTGCTCCCCCTCTTTCCACTATGATTTCAATCTGAGACCCTCTACAGGCTCATGAGAGATTTGCGTGGTCTGTGGCTAAGTGGCTGGCCTCTAAACCGCCCTGCCTGGATTCGAATCCTGGCCACAGACCTGTTTACGTGAAGTAAGTGCATGAAAATGTATTTATTTTTAATTTTTTTTTGTTTCATGCCTCCAAATGCACGGGGCACAAGGCGGAGGCTTCGTTGTGCGTGAAAAGTGGCCAGATGCCTTGTGACTTAACTTTATCCCGCTCTCTTCACCTGTCCCTGTTTTCTTCTGACGTAATTTTCCACCCGTTTCCCTTCTCCCCCCCACCCCCTCAACCCTTTTTCTTGGCAAACTGATTGCTCTGCCGACAAGAGGAATTCGAAATGCTGTTAAAAGTGGCAGTGAAGGACCTCGTATTTGCATCGTCCTTACTAGCGGGTCGCTGGTGACGACTATATCCATATGAAGGGAGATCTGTGGATGACCTGGTTCTGTGCATTTTATAGGGTGATGGTGTGCGTGTGTTAGGACAGATAGTGTGAGGTATATTTGTAGACTTTGTGTGGGTTCAGTGTGTCTAACTGGAGATAAGGTGGTAGGGTAACTTTTGAGGTTTGCGTCTCGGGAGGATAACTCAGGGGCAACGTGTTTGCCTTGGTAGGAAGACGACACAGAGCAACACAGGTTCGATCCCTGGGTCCGCGCTTAGAAACCTCTGGGTATTAAACGCGTTATAAATAACCTATTATATCATTGGCCACGGCAGTTGTTTATATTTATCGCTGGTCTGTGCTTAATAGAAATTCCCAGTGTTAGAAGGGGATTTATTTCTGAGAGAGTTTTGCCGTATCCCCGGAAATGCTCTGATAACGTACGTTACACACAGGCCTCCTCTTCCTCGTCGGCTTTTAAATTCACAAAGTGCATCAGTCCGCCCCCCCTAGTGCTTTACCACACCGGTTATATTTTACATTTTTCCTGAGGGGTATACAGCAGTTCCAATCCCAAGACCACGAACAATTGTCCCTTCCGGGTGGGAGTGGCGGGCCGTCGGGATTGTAGGATGGGTTGTAGAATTATTTTCCTTACTGTGAGCAATGTTGAGGAATGATTCACACCTCACCGGGTTGGATTCAATAGATCTCATTTATTTAATCAAGAAGGTGAAGGCATGCCGCTGCACGCTCTCCCCAGAAACAATACAGCCCACTAGAGCAAAAGGCCCAGGACACTCTTGCAAGGATAACAAGTATTTATTTCTACAAATCTAGGTATGCATCGGCAAAGAACTCTGCTGCCACGGAACATTCTGAGGTCCGCTGGCATGTGCGGTACATTATGAGCACAAACAGCGTCACTACTGACTTCATCATACATAGTACAATGCGGATTGGCAGAGGCCTACAGCTTTAGGGCCTGCTCCATATAGGATGCCAGGCTATTGGTCCATCTTAACCTGTTCGTCTTCGTTCATGTGGGTGCTTGCTGAGTTCATCTGCTGTGAGCTGACCTAACAATTAATTAGCTACTCTGACACACAATGTTATTCTTCTGATTGTAACAATGCACCTGGCAGATACAGTGATGGGCTTGGGGGAGAGCCGAGGTCACACAACTCATACACAACTTCACTCGCTCCCATACAGATAAGGGTCCCCCACCTTAGTTTTAGGCTATAATTCTGATGCCACCCTGCACAAATCATGTGATCCGTTTCTGAAGGCACAATAGCCTTGCCATTTGGTGATCGATCGAGGGGTTTAAAGGTTTTATGGTTGGTTGTCTGGGTTTGGATGGTGCTGTGGCATGTGGGGGCTCATGGGATGAAAGCATGGCAATGCTTTATTTCTCATGCGTTGATCGTTGGGGGCAGGTGGGCCTTCCTATCTGTTCGGTGGGATGGTACTGCCAAGATGCGCTCTGCTCCCTTCTCATGACCTTGCACCCTCCTGATTTGTTCTCCACTGTCTCATATAAGCTGACCCCGGGTGGTAGGTCCCCACAGCGGGCTGTCCTGCCACGTCATCCCAGGCCACACTTGGGTGCCGGCATGCGTTTTGCTTGTTCCCTCCTGCAGCTCTGCTAAAGTTGTTGGCCCTCTTGGACAGGCGCGTGTCTTGGTGTTCAGAACTTTGCTTCTTGGTGCGTCTCGCAGATGCCGGTACCGACACCAGGCCCCAGCTCGTGGACTCTCGATGTCATTGCGAGGCATCCCTGAGTAGGCTTAGCCTGGTGAGTCTGGGCCACGATTTCCCCAGGTTACGACATCCTTTCATCGCGGGATGTTTTATTCTTAATGGAATTTTTTTTTTTAGGGGGGTTAGACAATTATATATGGGGTGTGGGTGTTTGTGAATACATAAACAATTAAATGTAATGGGGGAGATTGGGGGGCCCCAAAAATATATTTTTTAAATTCGATGGGATTCAATGTGATTTTTCGATGGGATTTTTTTGTTAAAAACCCAGCGAAAAAACATCCCGCAATGAAATGACATGGAACTTTTCCCCTGTCTGCTGCGCTTTGGTTGCCGCTACTGCTGCCTCCCAGGTGTAGTCATTCTAAAGGATATTAGCACTCTAATCATTTCCATTGCTTTACTCTAAACACACAATCTATTTCAATGATAACATAGCCGCTTTTTGGCCATTGTATGCATTTGTCCATTGGAACAATTTTCAGAGACTTGCTTTTCTCAAGTATCAAAAGAAGTATGGTGCCAGACAAAACCTACTTGCACATATATTTATCAACATATGTGCGTTGCCCTTCAGTCCCCATGCTCCAGTGTGAGGCAGTGAATATGTAGGCTATATGCGCAGGTCATTTTAATGTAGAAAATGGCCAGCTTGCAAATGGCTCCTGTAGGTTTGAATTGGAAACTAATACTTTCAATGATTCTTGCACGTTGCTCTGAACACGTGTGCTGTGTTCTCAGAATATGTATGTGCAGCTTTCAATTAACCTGTGTGCGCAACTTTCACTAAACATGAATGCGCTACTTTCAATTTATGGATGTGTGTTCTTGCTCAGGGAATCTTCACAGGTGTTGTGTATCCCTGATGTGGGCTGCCTCCTGTTTAGTTTTTTATTTTCACATTTATAAAACGTGCCAAACCCAAGGGCATCAAGGCACTGTTACAACCTGTTGCATGTATTAAGAGACAAGAAGGTGAGTTCAGCGCCAGGTGGTGGCACTGATCAGTAGTTACTCAAAGAACCAGGTTTTTAGTACTTTCATGAAGGTCCAGTAGGATTGTTCAGCTCAATGCGCAGGTGGCAGAGCGTCCCAGTGTTTAGCTGCAATCGTTGGGGAAACTTGAGCCACCAGCTTTTATCCTTTTGAAGATCGGCTGGATAGGTCTGTGCATATCTGCCAATCTAGTTGGTCTGGAGGATTGACATTTTGGTATTTTTCCTGAGCGGTATAGGGGAGCGGGTGTGGTGAGACATCTATGTGTGATTGACAGGGTTTTGAATGGTATCCGTTCCCGCACTGGGTGCCAATGAACCCTTTGTTATGGCTGAAATGTGTTCTCTTTTAGGAATGTTGAGCGCTGCTCCTAGTGTTATTTTGGATCACCTGCATTTCTTGCATGTATGAGGACCCGGTACCAGCAAAAAGTGCATTGCAGTAGTCCAGTTTGGATCCTATGATCGCGGGCCCAATTGTCAGTACTTGTTGAAGGGGAGGGGTCTGGACCCATTGATGCATTTTGTGGGATAGGCGGCGCAGGAGGCAATGGCATTCACTTGACGGGTCAGGGAAAGTGTGATAAGCAGGTAAACTCCCATGATCTTTACTGCAGGAGAGACCGGGATTGTGTTGCCGTCAATGATGAAAGTTGCAAATCGTACATTGAGATTCTTGACCCCTGCTGGGGAGCCTATAAGGGGGATCTCCATATTGTCATTGTTTAACGATGCGTGGCCAGTTAGGCCAGTTAGGCCTGGATAGAGTAAAGAACTCATGGTGACAACAGTAAAGACAGCCACAAGTGATCACAGTTCAAGGGTATTTATTAAACTAAATAAACGCCTAATCTTAACCTAAATCTAAGATGGGAGCAAACTTCGACCATCAAACAATAAAATGCAGTCCAAGTAGAGTCTAGTCAAATAATAAAGGCACATAGAAAAAAAAAAGATTACTGATGCATTACAAAAGAGTGTGGGATAATGTTGATAAGAAAAGAAAGAAGTGTTCTCAAAATAAGTCGGGATGCTACAGCTCGACTCTCCCTTCCCCATGTTTTTAGCACGAGATAAGGCAGGACTTCCGAGCACAGCACACTCCTGGGCCTCGGCAGCACAAGCTTACAGTTAGTTTCAAAATATCAGGGCCTTCTGTGGCCAAGTCACTTTTACCCAAAGTCTCTTGCCTCAGAGTACCTGAAGTGCCAAAACAAACAAAGTTCCTTCAATAAATCTTTCACGTTGGGTGATTACCCTTCGCCTTAGGATCCCCCTCTGCCGGGCTTCGATCCTTCTGTGTCTGCATCCCTCTGTCGGGTTCACTACGGCCTTTCAATCACAAGTTCAACAATCATTCACTGTGGACAACCCTCGGCCGGGTTCACTCTTATGTTCTTGGGTGCTTTATGCTTCACCCCGATTTGCAGGCATCCTTCAGCCGGTTTCACACTTGCCAGATACAGTCTTTGCTTCATTACAATGCGGGATTCACTCTCCTTAGCTTTGCCCTTGGCATTCCTCCATCGGGTTCACATAGCCATTTTTAACACAGTTCATGATTTGCTCATCTCATCAGAAAGCGAGGGGTTCCCTTCTCCCGGCTTTCTTTTGGCATCCCTCTGTCTGGTTCACACTTGCCTTATTCACTATCTCATCAGAAAGTGGGGGTTCCCTTCCCCCTAGCTTTCGCTTGACAAGAGGTCAGAGACTCTCGATTTGTATAAGGGATTTGACGTGACCCTTGTAGGACCACTCTTGACACCTCACACCGCCCTCTCCTAGGGCCTTCTGGTACTTGGTTTCAACACACACAAGGGCGGGTGTAGCCCCTTGAATGAGCACTCCTCCGGCACATGACCACTCTGCGACTGGTCCTGCTCTGGGCTCTCCCAGAAGTTCAAACACTCACAAGTTCTTTGTTCACCAGTTCCTTGCGTTCATATAATCTTGCCGATTGCACTCACAGTTCTGTTTGCTATCAGCTTTCTCCAACTCACCGGCTGTGCTGAACCCGTTGGCTTGGCTTGTCTTGCTTCTGGAGTCAAGGACGGTATCGCAGGAGCCAGTGTGCCTCCCCGCCTGTGTTATCAACATGGGAGGTCCCCGTGCACTGTTGACACCTGTCACACCACACGCCAGCTGTACTTCCCGGTCTTGTGATTGCAGGACTGAGTTGAAAAGGGCAAGGGCAATTCCATTCTCTTCTTCCTTTCAGGTCTCGGCGCCTTTCTCCTCTGCTTGAACTGCCAGTCTGGAATAGCTGCTTTTGTGCATTCGCTCCTTTTAGTATTTGTTCTTTCTGTGTATATACTTCCATGACATCTAGTTCACAAACTGCACTTATTAGCACATTGAAACAAACCTTTTAATCTACCTCCCCCTTCAGTTTTTGTAGGGGAGACCACGCCTTGGCTCCACAAGAAGGCTGTCAATTTCTCAAAGCTGAAACGTCTGTGGACTTCAGCACCATTTGGTGCCCCCTTGCTCCACTTTTTTGAACTTTGGACTATGATTAATTTTCCTCACGTCGACCTTCTATAAGGTCCCCCTTTAGCCTGGCTGTGGTAGACCTACCCAAGGTCTCTCACCTAGATAAGCTACAGTACTCATGTTTTCCTGGGTTGTTGAAATTGGATAAGATTGTAACGCACACATAGGGTACCAACATGTATTAAGATATATTCCATGTTTGTGTATTCATGCCTGCATTTGCGAAGTGTTGCATTGCTTTGCACTAATTGGTCTTCTTACATGAAGTAATGCTCATTGTGGACTTCTCCGTTTGCACTTGCACTTGATGCTGTCCACCTTTGTTTTCGACCATTTAATTTGTATATTTTTACAGAGGGAATGAGCTACACCACCCCCAGACAAAAGAATTATGGTCTACTCTCTATAACAGAGTGTGCTGTTTTTATAGATCTAAAAACAATAATAAAAAAAAGACACAGCAATAGAAAAAGCTGAACTATATCACCAATATTGGGTGTTTGTTTATTGTACGTTGGTTTATTGTACGTTGGTTCATGACATGGCAAAAAGTAGTTTGCCGTGGATGTTTTTTTTCACAGGTGAATGAATTTGCATTTGAATAATTGCAATTACTAACTACCACAGGCAGGACGCCCCCCCCCAACCCCCTAGTGTGAATCCTTGTGCGTTTGGCCTTGCTCAAAGTGTGCTCTTGTGCTCTGCCTTTTATCCCTATGGGGAAGAAAAAGGGCCGTCAGGTGTGTGTAGTTATTGTCAATTGCCTGACTCTGCCTGATACGTCTGTCGGGACATGTTTGTTATACGGCTCTGGTGTTAGTCCATCTTGTTTCAAAACTGGGACACGTTGGTGGGCTTTCATCAGGAATTATATCCCTGGTATTCCCCATGGGATTCTTTCTACCTCCTAGTTTATTAACCCTCGTCCTAGAGGGGTTGTTAATTTCGGAAGGGTGATATTTTTGGGGTTTGTGAAATGAATGGGAAAAATCCATAAAAGAGTGGACAGTTTGTCGAGGGGAGGACCGGGATTGTCGTGAAATGAATAGGAGGGGCGGGGGCTGTGAGAATAGTGGTGTTTGCGTAAAGCAGATTGGGAGTTCGGGAAATAATAATCAGACGGACGGTGATAAGAAGCTTGTGTGGACAACAGGGATTCTGGGAGATGTAGTTTACCACGGCAGCAGGGTTTGGATTCCTAATAGGTTTGCCAGATGTGGAGGGGTTGTGGGATTTAGGTAAGGGAGATTCTCCAGCATTGGATCTTTCATAGATTCAGATGCTTGAATATTCCCCTTCGTCAGACTGGGAATCCTCAGTGATAAATTAAATAATAATAATAATATATATTTTTTTAATATATATATATATATATATATATATATATATATATATATATATATATATATATATATATATATATATATATATATACTGCCATATAGCAGTGCATGTACATAGCCCATTATAGCCTATGAGCCACTTCATTGTGTAGTCCCTCCACCTCACTTTGGTCCTTTATGGCCCCAGCCAATGAGGTGGCAGAGCTTAAGCTCCGCCCCCGGCAGCCATCTTCAGATTTTTCACCGCAGTCTATCAGACACAGGGAATCCTCAAGCTCTCTGAGCTTTTTCAAATTCTTTCTACTTTTGTGTGGAATATATTTGTAAAATATATTCCATCTTGTTCCCCTTCTTAGGGGCTTTCTTTCCAATTAACCTTGGTGGCAAAACTTGTTGTTTTCCTCTCAAAATCGTCGACTGAATTTCTCTTCAGAAATGGAGGCACCTCAGGCTGTCAGGAAGCCTTCCCTGTTCAGGGACTGCACGAGGTGCAAGAAGAAATTGGTTTACTACAAGGACCCCCACGAGCATTGCATTTATTGTCTGTACCCACATGACATTAAAAAATGTGAGATTTGTAAAACTTTTTCCACCAAGACCCTTCATGACAGGCATAGAAGACTCCTTTCATACCTGGAATCCAGGGATCAATCTTCGGACGAAGAGTCTGTCAGAACAGCTCCTGTCCAATCCAGCATTCCATCTGAGAGGCAAACTTCAAAGAGAAGGGCCTCTTCAGTGGAAAGGAGTTCCTCTCCCAAATCCAAAAAGAGGAAGCTGGAATTGATACCCTTTCTGCCTCCAGTTGACCTATCAAGCCAGAAAAAGTCAGCAAAATCTGCCTCCAGAGGTAAGGAGGAGTTTGCAAAAAACCGGGGGGGGGGGGGGCAGTCGTCGGCGGGTAAACCGCCCACGAATGAAGGGAAAGGTAAAGGCCCGTTATCGGCCATACCGTCGACTAAACCAGCATCGACGACGACGACGACGACGCTTAAGACATCGTCGACAGCTAGATCATCGTCATCGGACATGTCGACCGCGAAGCAATCGTCGACGAGCAAGAAACACCACTCGTCCACGAAGCATTCATCCATGACGCAGTCGTCCACGGAACACACTCCACATTCGTCAACGAAGCCCTCGTCGACGGGAAAATGTCAGTCGTCGACGACAAATCCCTCGTCGACGGGAAAATCTCAGTCGTCGACGGGAAAATCTCAGTCGACAGCGAAGCCTTCGTCGACGGGACAATCTCAGTCGTCGACGGGAAAATCTCAGTCGGCGGCGAAGCCCTCGTCGACGGGAAAATCTCAGTCGTCGACGAGGATAACATCATCCATAACGCCTTCAGAGGCACCGCAAATTTCGGCAGTTACAGAGGAATTACTGCCTCTCACTCTTGAAGCTCCTGTCATTACAAGCAATATCATTGAGAAGAATACTGTAACTGAACCTCCGGTGCAGCAATTTTCACCTTTGGGGCACATGGCAGAACTTCCGGATATAATTCTTCAGGAAGAATTCTCTGATGCGGAAGTGGTGGAAGAGTCCATCGGTCCCTTACCAAAACAATACAGCCCTCCTTGGCACCCGTCCACGGGAGAATCCGAATATCCTCATGACCCGGTGCTCATGTTATCCGTGCAGAGGATTGTAGAAGAATTTTACAAACGGCAAAGGGAGAAGCAAATTCTGATTAATCCCATTCCTAGAGAGTCATCCCCGATTCCAGGCACATCGGGTTGCTCTCCTTACAGGAGTAAACCGCAAAAACGGATGAGATCACCTGCTCGAAGACCGAGGAGCAGCACCCACAGTGCTTCACCTACAAGAGTCTCGTCACCACAGTCATCGCACAGACCGCGATCTCCGGACGTAGAGCCCACCATGGTACCGTCCACCATCTCGGTATCAGACTGGCAGGAGGATCCTTTTGGTGAATTTTCGGAACCAGAAGAAGGAGAAATAACTCAGGAGCCAGACGCACCCAGTAATTGGGATGACTACGTCGTCGAGAAGCCCAGGAGGAGAGACTCGCCGGGCAAGGCCTCACCACCGGATGATCTCGTCTCTTTCCACACCATAATAGGTAAAGCCGCAGAACTGTTTAAAATTCAGGTTTCTTCGGAGGAAAGGCAATCGGTGCTCTATGAGCACAGGGACAAACGAAGGAGGACAGTGACCACAATTCCCCTCCTCGATACCATCTGGGATTCCGGATCCAAGATCCTATCTACGCCCTTATCGACTCCGGCGTTGGTGTCCAGGCCAGAAAAGAAATATAAAGCTCCGGATTCGGCACCGCTTTGTTTAAGGGGTCATACGAAACCGGACTCAGTTATTACAGTGGCGGCCAGAAAGAAACTCGCCAACCCCTCCTCACCGTTGTCGGCCCCACCGGATAAGGACGGACGTAAATTGGAAGCCATGGGCAGGAAAGTGTCATCTTCTGCATCACTTACAATCAGAGCCGGTAACGCACTGGCCATGACCGCAAGATTCGATCGCGAGCTTTGGCTCTGTATGTCTAACTTGGCGAAACAATTACCACCGGAGTTCCAGGAGGAGGCAAAATCCATAATCGCGGATGGTGAAGCAACATCGGATCACATGATCGACGCAGCAGTTGATGTGGCCGAATCAGGCTTCAGGCAGATGGCGCACGGCACAGTGCTCAGAAGGCAGGCCTGGATGAAGGCTACTAACTTTAGACCTGAAGTTCAGGCGCAGATACTAGACATGCCATTTGACGGCCAAGATCTCTTTGGGAAAAAGATAGACGACCATTTGAAGGCAATCAAGACAGACACTGACACAGCCAGAGCCATCAGTTCTTTAAAGGACAAAAGTAAGGACCATCAGTCTTTTCGTCCCTTTAGAGGTTCATCTTCCAAGTTCAGGGGATACAGTCGTTCCTCCTATGGTCAAAAAGCACAAGGCGGCACGTACCAAGCCAATAAATATCAGTCATCCAACAGATACGCCCATAGAGGCAGACGTGGCTCCGCCCAAGGGAAGTCGCAAGGCAAGCAGAACTGACGACCAATCTCCGCCCCCCCCCCCTTTGCCACACCCCGGTGGGGGGAAGGGTGAGCCAGTTTTTCCAGCGCTGGCGGTCAATTACATCGGACAAATGGGTGTTACAGGTGATCCGAAAGGGTCACACCTTGGAATTTCTGGACCAACCTCCTTCCCTACCTCCAACTCCCCGCAGAGTGCATATGCTAAAACAGGTCATGTCCGAAGTGCAAAAACTGCTCCAGAAGGCAGCAGTAGAACCAGTACCCTATTCTCAGAGGGGAAAAGGTTTCTACTCCCGATTCTTCCTCGTCAGAAAGAAAAACAGTCAATGGAGGCCCATCTTGGACCTGAGGGCTCTCAACAAGTTCATCAAGCGCATAACTTTCAAGATGGTAGCTCTACAAGGGGTGCTAGCTTGGTTAAACAAGCACGACTTCTTGGCCACTTTAGACTTGGAGGATGCATACTTCCACATTCCGATCCATCCAGCACACAGGCAGTTCCTCAGGTTCACAGTGGGAGGGCTCCACTTTCAGTTTCAAGTGCTTCCGTTCGGTCTAAAATCGGCGCCAAGAGTTTTCACGAAATGCCTGGCACCGGTAGCGGCAAGTCTCAGGAGAGCAGGAACGGACGTTTTTCCATACCTGGACGATTGGCTGATAAAGGCAAGTTCAGCTGCAAAGGCTCGTTCGGCAGTGTCGAGGACGGTCAACCTCCTAAAAGAGTTAGGTTTCTCCATCAACCAGACGAAGTCCTGCCTCGTTCCCAGCAAGGTAGCTCTCTTCCTGGGAGCTGAGCTCGACTCCAACATTCCCAGAGTGAGACCATCCACAGAGAGAATAGCAGCGATTCTACGCTTAACTTCGAACTTCCTACAGAAAGAGACAACATCTGTACGCTCTTACAAATCCCTATTGGGCATGATGTCATCATGCATATTCCTCATACCGAACTGCAGGCTTTGCATGAGGCCGGTTCAGGAAGCTCTGGACCACCAATGGAAACAAGCTTTCGGATGCTGGGAAGACATTGTCCAGATTCCATCGACGTTGCACAAGGCCCTTCGATGGTGGAACACTCCGAGGAATCTTCTACAGGGAATGCCGTTTCAAGCACCGACATCGACCCTCCTGCTGCGGACGGACGCTTCCTTATCAGGCTGGGGCGCTCATCTTGCGGACCTCCAAACCAAGGGATCTTAGTCTGCACGAGAGTCCCAGCTCCACATCAACGTGTTGGAGCTCAGGGCCGTAAGGTTGGCACTGAAAGCCTTCCTACCGGTTATAGCTGGTCAAGTTCTTACAGTCCAGACAGACAACACGACCTCCATGCACTATACAAACAAGCAGGGAGGCACGAGGTCTCAGATTCTGTCGCAAGAAGCCCAACAGCTATGGGCATGGGCCTTGCGCTACGGGATACAGATCAGGGCAGAGCACCTTCCAGGAGTGGACAATGTCCTAGCGGACAGATTAAGCAGAGAATACACAGCGTCACACGAGTGGGAGTTGGACGTCAGAGAAACCCGACGGATATTTGCCTTATGGGGCCATTCGCAAATCGACCTTTTTGCCACCAGGAACAACAAAAAATGCAAGATATTTGCGTCAAGATACCCTGAGCACCAATCGCTGGGAGACGCGTTCTCAGTGGATTGGTCGGGGAAGTTCCTCTACGCCTTCCCACCCATTCCCCTCATGTCGAGGGTACTTCGCAGGGTGAAAGAACAGGATTATTCCTTGATTCTTATTGCCCCCGATTGGGCACGGCAAGTCTGGTACCCGACGCTGAGACATCTATCCTGCAAAACCCCGATTCGTCTCAAATCACATTAATATCTACTGACACAACAGAACCGCAAGGTCCTCCACCACGACCCGAGGAGCCTGTCCCTCAAAGCATGGTTCCTGAGCAGCGTAAACTGATGCACCTAAAGTTACCATCAGAATGCTGGGATATCATCAGGGCCGCTAGAGCCCCGTCCACGCAACTCACCTACACCAGAAAATGGACCAGGTTTTCCAA
Source organism: Ambystoma mexicanum (assembly GCF_040938575.1). Classification (NCBI taxonomy): domain Eukaryota; kingdom Metazoa; phylum Chordata; class Amphibia; order Caudata; family Ambystomatidae; genus Ambystoma; species Ambystoma mexicanum. The sequence goes on along the minus strand of NC_090931.1, from coordinate 1,464,229,029 downwards.
ATGGTGCGAGACCTCTGCGATCGATCCCCTCACGGCCTCGGTTGATCAAATTCTGCCTTACTTGTTGCACCTGGCTAAATCAGGGCTCTCACTGTCCTCTATCAAGGTCCATCTGTCAGCCATAGCGGCCTACACAGTAACCGCGGAGACGCAAGCCTTACTCTCCTTACCAGCGATCAAGATCTTCCTGAAAGGACTGATGCGTACTTATCCGCCTACACCAGTTCCGGACTGGAGCCTCAACACCGTCTTAACAGCCCTTATGCAACCTCCTTTCGAGCCCATACATAGATGCGATATGAAATTCTTGTCCTGGAAGACATCCTTCCTGGTAGCCATCACATCGGCCAGAAGGATCAGTGAGTTGCAAGCTTTGTCTTCGGAACCTCCGTTTACCTTGTTCCAGAAGGACCGCGTCATCTTAAGGCCTCACCCGAAGTTCCTCCCCAAGGTACTTTCGGAGATGTCGTTCACTGAGCGCATTGTTTTACCAACCTTCTTCCAGAATCACGCTTCGGAAGCGGAAAGGACATTACACTCTCTAGACGTTTCTAGGGTGTTGAAGTTTTACTTGCAAAGAACCAAGGAGTTCCGCTCCTCAAACCGGCTATTCATTTCCTTCTCTGGCCGTACCAAGGGCCAACATATATCCAAACAAAGCCTGGCACGCTGGGTATCGTCCTGCATCACCCACTGTCATCAGTTGAAAGGCGACCCTTTAACTAGACCGCCGTCTGCGCACTCCACCAGAGGAAGAGCGGCGTCAACAGCTTTCCACGCAGGGGTGGCCTTGAAAGACATATGCAGAGCTGCCACGTGGAGCACTCTGCATACTTTCGCGAAACACTACTGCCTGACTGAAGATACCAACAAAGAAACTGCAGTTGGACAGGCAGTGCTCCGCCATCTCTTTGTATAAGGTAGGACCAGCCTCCTTTCCCACCTTTCCCGAAGTATGTAACCGTTGTGTTGCTGCATGGTAAAGGTTTGATCAGAAATATGTCTTTCTGTAATTATGCATATCTGTTTATAATGGTGGCATGTTTTAACTGCTTGGTATTCTATTCAAGCATCTGAATCTATGAAAGATCCAATGCTGGAGAAGTCTTAGTTACTTACCTGTAACTGTATTTCTCCAGCATTGGTATCTTTCATAGATTCACATGCGCCCGCCCGCCTCCCCTGAGAGGCTGCTCCTAGGCTTGGCATCCATCATGCTGTAATCTCTACGGTTCAAAATCTGAAGATGGCTGCCGGGGGCGGAGCTTAAGCCCTGCCACCTCATTGGCTGGGGCCATAAAGGACCAAAGTGAGGTGGAGGGACTACACAATGAAGTGGCTCATAGGCTATAATGGGCTATGTACATGCACTGCTATATGGCAGTATATATATATATATATATATATATATATATATATATATATATATATATATATATATATATTTTTTTTTTTTAAAAAAAAATTATTATTTAATTTATCACCGAGGATTCCCAGTCTGACGACGGGGAATATTCAAGCATGTGAATCTATGAAAGATACCAATGCTGGAGAAATACAGTTACAGGTAAGTAACTAAGACTTCATTGGGTTGAAGGGAGGTTATTCTAGAACTGCCTATAAAAACCTCAGGGACTTGGGCCTCCTCATCATCTTCCATTATGCCTTACTGCATCTAACGAGGGGTATCCGCCCCCCCGAGCCCCAAGCCCAATCCTGGGTTCCCCTACCCAGGTGATCCTCCCCCACTGGTCCACCCCCAGGAACTAGATCCAACAGCGATGGCTGTGTCCTGGCTACCTGGATAAGGGATTCCTGGGCTCTACTCAGGAGAACACCCTTAGATTTCTCACAATAGACCGAGTTTAACGCAGTGAAGTCATCTGGTAATTGCCAGAAGGGTGAAGGAGTATCGGAGTATCATCCACGTAGTTAGTGTAGGATATGCCAATGGAGTCTAGAAGGTCGAATAAGGGTTTGGTGAAAATCTTGTATAATGTGAGTGATACAGACAACCCTTGGGGTACTCTGCAGGAACCCGGGGGGGGGGGGGGGTGGGGGCACTGGCATTTCCCGCAAACACTCTCCTAGTTCTTTCGCTTAGAAAAGAGGCAATCCACGCTGTGGCTTCATGGGAGAAGTGGGCTGCTGTGGAGAGGTGGTGACAAAGTATCTTGTGATCTACCAGATTAAAAGGCTGCTGAAGGAGGGATACAGCAGCAGGAGAAGGGCGGGTGCTTCCCTTCATCTCTAATTTCGTCCAACTGGTTTTTCAGGTCTAATGGGGTGGATTTGGTTCTGTGGCCTGGGCGGAAACCAGACTGATGCATTCCCAGGATGTGGTTGGCTTCCAAAACGTTCTGTATTTGGATGTAGGCTGCTCTGTCTAAGATTTTTCAAGAGAAAGGGGACCGTTGTCATAGGTCTGTAGTTTTTGGGTCTAGAGTAGGTCTTTTGATAAGGGGGCGTACCGAAGCGTCCTTAAGCCTGGTGGGGACAACGCACGCGGAGAAGGAGGAGTTAAGGCTGTGAAGAAAGTGTCTAGAGCCTCTGAACATTCCTTAATTATGGGCACAGGGAAAATGTCACCTTTACATCTTGAGGGTTTTAGGGCTTTTAGGATGGTTTTAACTTGCAGCTTGTTGTCATTGGTGAAGTGAAACATAGGCCTGTCTTGACCAGTGTCTATGTAGGTGTGGGAAGGAGGAATGAGGGTTGTTGGCTGGTTTTACTCAGGGAGTCTTGCTTAAGGTTGATTTTAGTGTGCAAGGTATCGTTTTTATCGATCAAGGCTTTTTGTATGTTGGTTCACCAAGCCTCATCTTAGTGAACGAGGGGGCGCGACTACGACAGGGTATCCAGTTTCCTGAGGATTGTGAGCATTTCTCGGGTATTGGATTTTGCGTTTGCTATTCTAGTGTTGTAAATGGTTGCTTTGGCAAGTAGGGTTTGCTGCTGAGGAGAAGGCCCGTTTCCAATCCTCAGAGGGTGATTTCCACTTTGCTTCAGCCAAGCCTTTTTGGCTCCAAGTTCTTGGAGGTCAGGGGTGAACCACACATTTTTGTGAATTCATGGTTTAGTTTTGCTGGGTACTAGAGGGGCGATAGTATCAATGGCTTTAGTCTGAGTCTCAGATTAGAGGTTGGCGCACACTCTTTGGTCCGTGCAGCAGAGGTATTCAGTTCGGAATGTGTTGAGCAGGGGCAGGACTCTTCCTTTCAATCTAGGAGGCATGGGAGGTGCGGAGGGTGTAGTGTAGGAGATTGGTGAGATGCGAAAGCCACCACATGGTGGTGGGACCATAGACAAGGGGTGTTTGGGGTGACAGGAATCTGACAGTTGAGGTCAGCTATACAATAGAGGATGCAACCCATCTCATGAGTTGGGGTACTGATGCACTGTCTGAAGCCTAGGGCACAAAGGGAGTTGCCCAACACTGTGGCATTTCTGTTGCTGGGGTCATTCAGACTGAGCTTGAGGTCACCTAAAAGGATGCATTTAGATGTAGGTTTACCATATTCCTCTCTGGCCAAGCCCCAATCTGTGGGCAGTGTTGGCCAGAACAGTAGACCTCATCCTATCCTGCAAGTTCAAGGTAAGACATTGTAGTATTGTCTAAATAAATACAGCTGAGCCACAGTGTGACTTGCAAACCCCAGCAGGGCCCTTTGAACAGCTTCCAAATCCCTGCAGACTGTCGTGATTGGAGATGATGCCCTAACCTTTTGGTTCGGGGCCTGCTGCCTGTTTTGGTAACCTGGTTTGCTCAGAAGAATAGCCATTGTGCTTGAAAGACTGTTTTCTGCTTCTTCCTCAAAATGCTTGAATGTTTTGTTTATTAACTGTATGCACATATTCCTCCAGTTCCTCACCAAAAAGCTTGTTCCCTTGGAAAGGTAGTCTGCAAACCACATTTCTTTAAGATATCTGTTTGCCACTCTGACATGAAAAGTCGCTTGGCCCAACTGATGTTCCTATGGCAATGGAGGCAGCTTGCACTCTGTCAAATGCCACATCCAAAAGGAAGGTCGCCTCATGATGTATGTTATCCATTAAAGCTAAGCTTTCTTGGCCTTCCTCCTGTCAATCATAGCATAGACTTCTTTGGGCCAGCGGTGGCTAGTAATTTGAGGCACCTAAATATGCCAGATTGACAGAGTATAGTGAGGGAGCCCGACCCAACCAAGGAGGGTTGGGCGGGGGTTTGATGGGGTCCACTTGAGAATATTTGGAATAATGGGTTAAAATGGTGCATTATACAGCACCCTTTCTGTGACAAATTGGGTAAAAAGCCAATTTGCAGTCGATTTTTGTTGGGTAACTCCAATCCAAAAATGCAATAGATGCAACTCTCCTACAGTGCACAGAAACCTCTCCCAACACATTTTTGCCCAAAATCCATGCCAGTATGAACATCGTCACTCTGTCTGTGCCCATACATTTCCATGCTGGCTTCACCAATTTATGCCAGTATTCCTTTAGAATAATATGCTCAAGTTTGCTTTGCGCATAATTCCACTAATGATACTACAAGAAAACCTGTCCACACTGACTCTATGGCAGGATCTCCACGTAAGAAGATGCTCCTGTTGGCTTTGCCATTAAACATGCCATGCCACAATAAGAAAATATGTCCAACTGGATGCACAATGTAGACCATTCTAGACATGTAGTAACACTTGTCATGCTTGCTTCATCAAAAATTGGCAGAAAGTCATGCCACAGTAAGAAATGGCTAGACTGGGTGCCTCAAAATGCTAGTCTCGCCACGTAATGGCGCACCATCCGTCAACAGCATCCGTCCAAGATGGATGCCCAGTAAAAAATGCGGTTGTCGCCGCACCTGTCAAAATCTGTTCACCCCCGGCCAAACACCAACACACACACTTGCACACTCCTTCACACAATATGTACTTGCTCATTCACTAATTCCCACTCGTACCCAAACATCATCCACTCACTCATAATAAATAATCACAATAAAAAAGGAAAGTGGGAGGGGGCGCAAGACGATTCTTACTTTCACTGACATTGAAAAGATCCCATATAAATTCATCCTGAGTGGGGAGCCAACGTAGAGTTCTTTGTGATCAGCAACAACCGAACCTCTCCAAGAGTGACTGCACTCCCGAGGGCAAGAGATGACTGGGTGGGGCATAGAGTAAATGCCAGCCCCAGCCCACACTCTCTGCTGGGTACTGGCTGGATCACATTCTTCCATACAAGTTGTCGGACACCCTCCTGAAGGGCTGCCTTCTTCACAAGGTCTCCGGACCGAGGAGTTAACACCACCTGTGAAGTTGGCATCATGGAAGGAGACAGACAACCGATTCAAAGTTTAACAACTGTTGGACTAAGGTCTATCTTACCCTAAGCTAAGGTGTGATTTCCCTCCCTAAAGAAACTAAGCGAAGTCTGTGTCTGAATGTTCAACTGAAAAGTCTGCCTGTGTCCAAAACCTATGCTTGCCCTCACAATTTATACAAAACAATGTTTAGGTATGTCAACCAAAAACTAAACGGTGATTGAAACAAAAAGTTCTGAGCTATTTCTAGCTCAGGCTTGCTCTTCAGCTTCTTTTCCCCCAAAGTCAAATGGTTCATCACAATGTTCAATTTACCTTCGTTTAGACTTTAAGAAGTACAATTCTACGTTTTTGCAAAGATTAGGGTGCTCTTCCCCCAAGTTCAGTAAAGTTCCAGGCAATATGTTGTAGGGTGTCCTCCCTAGGTTCAATGTTCAAATATAAAACAAACAGTAGCATCTTGAAGCTTTATCTGTTGATTGATTTTCCACAAGTCTTTACGACTCGGGCCTCCCTTCCACGAAGTCTGATATTCACCATTTGTTTTTTTCCTTCTTTCCCCACAGCAAACTTCCATGTTAGCTTGTAGGGGTTCCCTGGTCTTGGCGCACTTACAGACCTCACAGTCCACCCATTACAGGCCACGCAACCAGAAACCTAGCATTCACTTTCAATAGTTCTAGATTCACCATATAGATCCTTGGTCTTAGCGCAGTTATAGACCACACGGTCCACCCATTACTGGTCATGCAACCAGGAACTTCTAGACTTCCTTTAGAAGTTAAATATTCAGCCAAACAAGTAGTTTCTCAAGTGCGGCTTCACAACTTGGTTTGACTTTGTACTCCGTTATTCATTCAACTCAGCTGTACATTAGTTTTCAGTTCATTCTTCATTCCTTCATAAATGCAGCTTTTTTATTGCATTTCATTCAGTCATTTAAGTGGGGTAAAGTGGCAGTTGGCAGGAATGACTGCTGCTGCTCCTTTCGGTGACTGCCAAGCTGGTGACTTTGTTGGAAGCCGTTTCATTGTATTTTGCAACAAGCACAGCGAACGCTGTGAGCGTTTGGAGCTCCGCCCCCCTGCCCGAACGCTGAGGACATAGTGCGTTCAAAAACTGCAAACCCTGTGGAGCGGGGTAAAGTGGCAGAGAGCAGAGACAGAACTGCTGTGCCGGCTCCTGCCCTGCCACTGCCACTGCCTCTGCCTCTACGACTATTGTCAGCACTGTAATAGCATCTCACAGCAATAACCTTCCCCAGCAGATACTCAGCTTGCAGAAAGGATTTCTTTGTTTTGATTCAGCCTGTGAAGCCTAGACGTTTCCATCCAAACCAGCCACCAGTAATTGTAAGTACAAACCACAAACTATTATAACGGCCGCTGGTGTAGCACGCGTGCACAGTTAAACACTCTATTCCAGAAGCTGCTGCTCTGGGGAGACTGCAGGGCTTGACCCTTTGATCCCAAGTAGAATAATAAAGGCCACAATTGAAGTTAGCCCAAGTCTATATAGAGCAGAAAATTACTGTGCCTGCTAAAACAGCAGAATGAAAACTCGTCAAAGATTCCCCTGAATCCGCTGTCAACACACGATTGAACTTCCTCCCAATCCTTGGAAAACGAAGAATCCATGTTAGCGATTATTACCCCTCCGGAGACCAGAGTTCGAGTACCGACAGATAAATTCAGAAGCCAAATTCCTCCGCCAAGTTGTCTGAGGACCAACAACTGCCTAACAACTGCCAGCCTTGAAAAGTAAACCATGAGCAATGATGAAGCAAAAGTGGTGTATTCCCCGCGGCTTGAAAAAAAAAAATGTCTAGCCTCGAGCATAGTTTCAAGACCTTCACTTATGAGCATCGACATACTGGACTCCCTGTCGGATGAGGTCTTTCTAACGGAAGACGACGCTGCGGTTGTTAAGCTTAAAAAAAAATCACGATAAATCAACTATCAGTACCAATGAGGGGGATAACGATCCAAAGTTTGACTATCGAATTGAGGCAACGAGCCTTTGCAGCAACCCATCAACAAGGCTGAAGTAGGCTCAGAAGACGCTGAGCCTAAGGCGAATATAAAAAGATTTGGTGCTTGCTGCACAATAGTTGAAAGACATTTCAGTCTTGACAGAAAAGATCTCTACTCAAAAGAGAAAAAGCCTGGCCTTCATCCAAACCATGAATTAGAGAAACACATTGATACTGACAGCAATACTTCAAAACTGCCCAATAAGAGCATCAAAATCTAGGGAAAGAGTACAGCTATTTGATGAAACAAGAGATTTTGATCAACAAAAAATTGAAACAATACCTCCCTGCCAAGTACGCCGATTGAATTGTCAGAAGAAAACTTAAACCATACGCAACCCTCTGCACAAAACACTACAAATTCTATTGAATCAAGCAGCTTCTCTGAAGCAAGCGAAAGAGGAGCAAAACTGGAATCCTGCAAGGGATAATACAATTCAGCCAATTATGAATTTAGATCCAGCTGAACTCCAGAGAACAATCATGGCGTCCATCACCCTTTCGTTATCGCCCTTCATAAAATTGTATGAAACTGTTCACGACACTATGAAAGATCAAAACATTCTGACCGCAATGCTACAATCTAAACTCTCTGCATTAGAGAAGAGTGTAGAATTACAGTTAGAAAGGGAAGCGGAAACTTCAAGAATCTGGCAAAACCGTCTTGCAGACTTAGCCAGAAGAGATGCAAATGATAATTCGATGCTAATGGAGGCAATCTTAGAGGATGGACGATGGATGCGTTCCATGCGGTAGGAAACAACTTTATCCACAATTCAACAATTTGATACAACTTCATCAAAGACAACAAGTGATCCAAATCAATTACAAGTGAAAATTATTTCAAGTGGGGGGGGAAAAGAACGATGAAAAAAACGAAATTTAAAAATCAGACTATACAAAAAAAGGAACAGAAAGCTACTGGTTCTCGTGCATTTTTGAGAAATCTAAGAACTCCCCCGAAATTGGAGCTGATTCAACCTGCCAAAAAAGTAAGACGAACTGGTACTTACGGTAAAAGAGCCAGCGAAAATTGAAAATAAGCTGACCATGTTTCCTGATGTGTTGATAGTAGATGAAGAGGATCAAGAGTCTATGCAAGTCTCAACCTGCCTTAGTGACCTAGTGGAACTCATTGAGAGAGAGAGAGAGAGAGAGAGGATAAGGGTGATCATTGGAATAATCTATACCAAGCCGAATGTGCTGAACTAGAAGGCCTAGCTGCTAAGATCACAGCAGCTCCCAGCAAGAAAGAGCTGTCAAACGAAATTACTCCTCAGAAACGGCAAGAATACTCCAGACCATTCTTAACTCTGGAACAAAAGAGAAATAAACTAAAAGAAGCAAAACAACTTCGGTCTATTTCAGAGCCGACATTTAGAAGGCCCAACCCCTGTGATGCAAGTCCATTGAAGACTAAAGAAACTTTAAAACTTTATCTGGAAAGAATTGAAAAAAGCCGAAATGCCCACATTCTGAATAGGTTAACAGGGAGGAAACTGTTCCAACAAATACCTAGTTTAAGATAGATACTTAATGAAGACATTAGTATTGTAGAATTTTTCTCCTAAAAGTCAACCAATAAAGTGGTCTTACGATCCCGAGGAGAGTAAAGAGGACAATCCTTGACCAAACTAAGCAATTATGCCATCTAGGCCATGGAGCTCCAAGACCAAGACTATGTCGTAACTATCGATCAAAAAGAAGTAACCACCACCAAGAGTAAATGGACTAATAACTAAAAGAGAACAGACGAGAACGCCATCATTCGAACACTCAATAAAACCTTGGCTGAAAGGAGGAATCACAAGAATCACACTGTAGCTAGATCTTTACAACATTCAAATCCAAAACTGATCCATACATCTAAAAGGAACGACTCAAGAACGACAAGTTAATTGCCACTAACGAGAAACGGAGAATAGATCCCAAATGAGAATAAAAGTAAACAAAGGACACCAAGAAAAGAGAAGAAATTTGGACATACAAGACTTAAGTAAAATTCAATTCACAATAAGTAATAACAAAAAAGCAAGCGGTTGGAGATGCAGACAGAAATGATAATACATGGAATTGGATTGCGGATGCTTTAGCAAATAAGACCTATTGGAATGATGCCAAGGATACAACCTCGTCAATCTGGCCAGCTAGCTGGAATACCAGAGGTTTCCAATCCCTGTTTAAAGAGCAAAGAAAGGATCTCCTGAAATATGACATGATATGTATGCAGGAAACCTGGTTGAGGAACTGTCCTGCCTGTGATGGCTACGAGTCCTACTTGACCCCAGCTACCAGGCTCAATGAGAAGACCATCTTCCGGGCTACTAACATTGATAAAAGTAGACTCAGAATACCAGGCTATCCATCATTACAGTCCCAACCCATACAAACAAGTCTTACATCTCCAAAGGAAACACAAAAATAAAATTGAAATCTTGATATTAATGAATGTCTACTGAGTCCAAATTTGAGCCTTGGAAACATCTTTGTTACTGCATTATCTAAGGAGATTGACCAGGCTTTAAGTGGATGGAAAGAAGCTCAGATCATAGTATGCAGAGAATTTAACATTCACCTATTATATGACAAAGGATATCCAAAACCGCTAAAAAATTTACAAGGAAAGGCCCGCCAATGGCAGCAAGAAGCAAATATAAGAAACATAGATATGCTTAATGGCCAAACCACAGGCGATTATCCAGGCAGCTGCATGTGGAGTCAAGGCACGAAGCACTACTGCCTTGATTACTTTCATCTCAAGAAATCTAAAAAGCAGTATTAAATACTTGGAAGTAAAGCCTCAAAAGTCGAGCGATCATGACTTCATTGCAATAGCCCTAGAAATAACGGAAGCTCACAAACAACGAGAATAAATGGACCCAGTAGAGCTCTCATGGGCACAAAACAGACTGAAAGTCAATAGGAACGACATAATTACCATGGGATGTACATTTAATCAAGCCACAGAGAGAAATAATAATCAAGTTGACTATTAGTGGCTCCTAAAAGATTTCTCAAATCCATGTAAACCTCACACAGCACATTCTACAAACCATAGTTAAGATGGAATGGTACACAATGTAAAGAAAACTCTACGAGCTGATATTCGTGCAATAAAGAAAAGCAGAAGGATTGACTGGATCGATACTCTGCCAAAAAAAGCAGCAATTCAAGAACTGGCAGATCGCGACCAAAAGCCAGCGAATGCAGACGGATGCTGAACTTATGCTAAAAGCCATTGCTAAGTCTCATACCCGTGACTTGTGGGAATTACTCAATAACGGCAGACCTCAGATAATCTGCTTTCACAAATTAGCGAAAACAAATGGTATGATTATTACACCAATCTCTTTGCAGCGCCGGAAACACCTGAGCACTCTGAAATTCCAGTTATACAACAATCTTGGATGATTACTATTGATGGAGAGGATGTGGAAGATTGAATAAAGAAACTTAGCTCTTCGCGAGCAGCAGGTCCTGATAATATCTCGAATCATCTACTGAAGTCACCCCAAGGAGTGGAGCATAATTATCATGCAGATCTTCAAACAAGTGTTAACCCCCGAACGGGTACCCAAATCTTGGTGCAAAGCCATAATAGTACCGAGCTTCAAAAAAGGAGATAGAACAGAGCCCCAGAAGTATCGCCCGATCGCCCTCTTAGACTCGATAGGTAAAGTGTTCGCCACAATACTTCTGAGAAATCTAACTCGGTGGGCGAAGATCTCAGGAATCCTAGATTTACATTAAACTGGATTCATAAAAGGAATCAGAACATCATTGAATATATTCATACTCGGGCTATTGAAAGTCGAAGCATTAGAAGCCAGATCAAAAATCTATATGGCTTTATTAAATCTTGAAAAAGCCTTTGACTGTGTTGATCGAGAAACATTATGGATAAAACTCGAAAGGTGGAACTGTCCTCTTCTTACACAAATAGATCTGTCCAAGTAAGACTAGCAAACTCGGGAACACTCTCTGGGAGTATCGCAACTTACAGAGGTCTGAAACAAGGATGCGCACTGGCAGCATTCCTCTTTATGCGGACAATATAGTGTTCTTAGATCACACTCAGGCTTACAAAGAAGAATAACCTGTTTTTATGAATATCTACAATTCAATGATATGAAGATCAGTGCACAGGAATCAAAGTTCTACAGATGTCAACAGCAAAAGCTTGGAGTAATTACCGGCTTGCATGGTGGATAAAAGATGAAAAATTGGAAGTCGTGGACTTGATGCTTTATTTAGGAGTGCTGATCAATAAAAACTGCGATGAAAATGCACATTACCTATCCCTGCGTATAAAAACGAAACGCTTAGCTGGCCAAGGAGTCAAAAATCTACAAAAATATGGTAGATACTCTTGCAACCTCTCACATCGTTTTATCTCCAAAAAGTAGCATCGATTTTGACCTACGTTGCAGAAAGCTTGCTCTGTCTACCAGGGAAAATATGTCCATGCTTAGGACTATTCTGGAGGAAATTTCTTCGGCTACCTAATTCCCTTCAGGTGGCAGTGATCCGCTATGAACTTAAAATACAATCATTAGAGAGCATAATATTATGGAAAATAATTGCACTCTATAGAAAAACCAAGTTAGCAGAAGCGGACTCACCAATGGAACTTCTCATCGATTTAGAAAACGGACAAGATTCAGTACTCCAAATATGGTGCTTAAAAATCCAAAACATAATGAAATCTCGTAGCCTGTGCAAAGATGAATTACTCTCCATAACCCCATGAAAATTAAAAAACAAATCGCTGAACAAGATTGGATTGCCACAGTTACAAAACGAAACCAAGATCCCCATAGACCGGCACAGGAAGGTGAAAAGAAAGCAATAAATGATCTATCTCTATATTTAAAAACATTTCCCTCTCCAGTATATCACAATCTCCTTTAATACAGAAAAAATATGCCTACTGTAAGTTCTGTAAAGACAAACTTGATTGAGACCACAGTTCACTGAGTAACAGCCTGCTTTCACTTGACTCCCCTAGGGACATTCCATCTGAAAAAAACTCAGAAAATGGCTCCTATCTCGCTGGACCAAGAGTGGTGGGAATGGATAATTATGGGAGAAAACGCAAGCCTATGCTTAGAAATGTTAAAATTAATCAAAGCGATATTACTAAAGGCAGGAATAGACTGTCCGCGATGAAGACCCAAGGACGCTACGACCGCGATTATGTGGAAGAATAGAAACTAATTCTTGTGATCTTAAAGGAATGGTTCGCCCAAAAAATTTTATTTCAAAAATGGATAGGCAATATAAAAAAAAAAACGAATGGCATTTTTTTTTCTTCCAAGTCCCTATGTAAAATGTTGAGCAATTCAAGCTCAAAAATGTGCAAAAGCAAGCACATGGGCGCATCCATTTTGTGAAATGGATGCCCGCCTGTGCTGGCTTTTGCGACACTAATGAAGGAAAAGCCAGCCAGTTGTAGTAAACAAAAGCTACGACTGGGTGGCTTTTCCTTCATTGGTGCAGGGACTCGGAGGACGCGAACCGGAGACTACAGGCAGAAAAGCTGCAGCTGCATCTCGGTAAGTGCTATTTATTTATTTTTTTAAAATAAGCACTAGCTGCTGTTTTGTTTCTAAGTTTTCCGGGCTCCTCCAGCCCGGAAAACTTAGAAATAAAACCGCAGCTTTAAAAACGTTGTATTTATGTTTGCGGTCGCTTTTGAAGCGACCGCAAACATAAATACAACGTTATTGTGTTTGAAAACGCTGCGTTTTTTCTTTCTAAGTTTCTCAGGCTCCTCCGGCTCGACCGAGAAAAAAAAAAGGTTGAAACGACCAAAAGTTCTAAAAATGCTACCACCAAAGGATCGAACACCAAACGTTCGATCCTCTGGTGGTAGCATTTAAAAAAAAAAAAAAAATGGGGGCTGCTGGGGTGTCCCCCGCATTGCCCCGCTCACTATACTTTATGGTATAGTGAACGGGGGCTGCAGGGGACACCCATGCAGCCGCCCATGAAAATAAATAAATAAATAAATAAAGAAAGAAAGAAAAGAAAAGGAGCCTGCAGCTCCAGTTCTCAATCACAGAAGTGAAATGGAACTGGCGCTGAAGGAACCAGCGTGAAGGTGAAGGCATAGCTCTCAACTCACCCGCTTTTGGCGGGTGTCACCCGCCTTGCAAAGGGCTGACTCACCCGCCAAGCCTCCTGCACGCCCATTCATTCCAATGGGTGTTCGTCCCAATACCAAAGTGGTAAGAGGAAATGGTATTCAATACTGTTTCTTCCTTGTCTCAGTACCATAGTGGGGAAAGTGTGTATTATCCATATCTCTCAGTTGGTTCTCCCTCGTCTCAGTACCATAATGGGGTTTTAGGTCTTTTACATGGGGATGAGATTTATCACAGCCCATGAAGGCTTGTGAAACATTATCTTCATGGGCAAAGGGAAATGGGGAATGCCATGTCTCGCTCAACGGCACCCTACTCCCAATCCCCAAGGACCCTCCACTCAGGTGATACTTGCTTGTCCACCTTGGGATCTAACCGCAATGGCCTTTTCTTGGCCATGGTAGAGGTCTCAAGGGGAGACCATGTGAGGACGCCCTGAGGATTCTCTCACACCCCTGAATCAGGGGGGTGGTAGGGTAGAAGTTGAACTTCATGGAATATCCCCTGTGTACAGTGGTCTGGACCCAAGCATCACCAACCTTGTCTTCCCAGGTAAAGCTGAACAGCTAGAGGCTGCCCCCCATTGGAGATGACATGTGGGGGTCCCCTGACATTCTGTCAGGAAGTGCCAGCAGCAGCTGTGTGAGTAGTCTTTGGTTTAATGGGTTTAAACACTCCACTAGCATGAAACCTGGTGCGCATGGGACCACTTGGAGCCTGGCAAGACTACTGTGCCCAGTATCTGTAGGGAGACCCGGGTTCGCCCCATTTAGTCTTTGGATCAGAAGGGGCATTATTTTCTTTAGCCTATTTGACCAGCTTGTTAATCTGTAAGCCAAATATTTTTTGCCTCCAAAAGGGCAGACTCTTCAAGATGCCCTTATGGGATGCCTTTCCATTCCACTTTGTCAGCCAGTACTGCCTTGTGGCAGAGTTGACTGACCTAGCCCCCATGGCAAGAGCCCTCCTAATGTCCGGGGAGATCCCATCTCCTCTGATCTCCAGAAGGGCCTCGCAGTCCTGACCCTTTTCAAGGGCAATACTCTGTGCCTGAAAATACTTCAGGAGAGATTGGGATGAGGTTCCAAAGTATGCTCCCACCCTGAGAGCAAATCTGGCCTTCCCATGAGTTCTGTTTAGGGCTGGTTCCTCCATCTTATCCTTGGGGTCAGAGAGTGCAGCATCTTCGATAGCTACACAGGAATGCCCAGCCAAGGACAGCAGAATAGAATTTACCTGGAGCACATATAATTCCTAGCCGAACCCCTGTAGAGTGTCAAGATTGGACCACACCCTTAGGATATAGATGCCTTCTCTGACTCTTCCAATCTCTGCGGATGGGATCCCAGATACTCTGCAGGACGGGTGGACTAGGGACTGCAACATAATGGATGTAGTGGTCAGGGGCAACCTCGGGTTGGGAGTCGCCTTTACATCACATAGGTATAAGATAATTGAGCAGGTGGTTAGTAACCTCATCCATTATCTCCTTCCTCAAACCTCCCTGCCATAACTCCCTCATTGGGCCGTCAGGGGTGGTGTCTGTCTGAGGCAGATTCAGTGGTTCAACTTGCAGAGGTGGTAGCGGAGCACCTGGTGCCAGAATTAAAGGAAGCCTGGTGTCAATTGCCGTCTTGGCGGTCTCAGTGATCATAGCCCTGAGCTCTGCGGCAGAGAAAGTGAAAGGCAATGCCGACTCTGGCAAAGGGAGTGTGGTAAGTCAGACATAGATGAACAAGACGCCATGGGTCAACGATTATCTTAATTGAGAAGTTACAGAAAACCTCCTCTAACCCTATGAAGGGTTCCATACTCAGCTGAACAGGACGGAGCCCAGAGCCTTCTGCTGTTGTCCATTTGTGGTGGTATGGGTTCAGCCGAGCCCCACCAGTATTTGCATGTGTAGGGCCTGACGGGCTGCAATTTGCAGAGATGAAGGGGTCTGTAAAATACTATTTTGAGATTACAGTTTCCAGGAATAATAATGGTTCCCCATAAACATGCACCCACTGACCTGATCCAGTAGCTCGAATGTGTTGAATATGAGAAGTCCCCCGGGGGAATCTCTTCCTAACCCGTGCTCAATTGCACCAGGAAGGAATGAACTCCCCAGGGAAACCCTCTGGGGAAGAAAACCCTGATCGCCTCAGCTGATGGACGTCTTCTCTGAAGAGCAGGTTAGGGCGAATCTCTGACACAATTCCAGGAGACTGGATACAATACCCAAGGAAAATAACGAAAGTAACAATTAGAGAATGGTATGTTGGACAGAAAGACAGAGTGGAAGTAGAATATTAGTTGCCAAATAGTTACCCTTTATAAGGGAGGTGGTGTCCTATAAAGTCTCAGGATTGCATGTGTATGAATTCCTTCTGTTAAACACAGAGTTTCTGAACTAGTGGATCTCGTGATGTAACTTTGGGAATCTAATAGGGTGTGTAAGGGAAACAAGAAAGACCTGACTTTAGAAACAGGTGGACCTTTCTGAAATGCCAAAGGAACAATTGAGACGGGGAGAAAGGTACCTGACGGCAGATTCGGATTGTGATGCAAAGAAAAAACCTTCTGAATTTCGCAGTTGGGAAATGAATAAATGTATGCGATGTGTCCAGATTGAGGCGAGCGGTGACAGGTGGAATGAAAAGGATCTGTCTCGAGCCGTTCTAACACTCGAAAGCCGAGGTTATGAGGCGGAATCTCTGCCCTTGGAGTGCGATAAGAAAGCTTCTAAAAGACAGAAACAGTGGAAGGTATTAGCAAGGTGTAATGAGCAGTTTAGTAAGAGTATAAGCCTAGAGACGAACTTACGAATCGCTGACTGGGAAGAGTAGCAACGCACTCGAGCGTTGTGCCTGCCGCAAGATAACCAGATCCTTGCTGAGGGGGTGGAGCAAAGGTTGCAAGCATCCCTTGCAAGACTGGAATACTGCAATCGGACGACGTCGCCATCTTGGGAGAAACAATGGCCGCCACCCGTGATTGGGACCAACGGTGCTACAACGACCATCTCCTTCTGTGGGATATGACAGTATGCCCCCTCCAAAGGCTAGATGTACCCGGTTTGCCGGGATGAGAGCGATGAAACCGGCGAACCAGCTGCGGAGCATGAACGGCAGAAGCCGGTTCCCAGGACCGTTCAGCCGGCGAATATCCACGCCAATCCACCAAGTACTGAAGACGACCCCGGTGGTAACGGGAATCGCAAATACCAGCTACCTCAAACTCCGGCCCAGAAGGAGTCGACACAGGAGGCGGACGAGCCACCAGATGACGAGAAAAGCGGTCCGCCACATCCTGTTTAAGCTGGGAAACATGAAAAACCGGGTGAATCCTGGACCAAGAAGGAGGAAGTTGTAGACGATAAGCCGCCTTACCCAAACGTTGAAGCACAGGGAAAGGACCAAAGAATTTGGGAGAAAGTTTGGAAGGCACAAGGTGCCGAGGAAGAAATCGAGAGGCCAACCACACTCTGTCCCCGGATGCAAAAACAGGAGCTGGAGAGCGTTGGCAATCAGCAAAACGTTTAATCCGTTCCTGAGCGTTCTGAAGAGAAGTCAGAGCCTTCTGATGACCCTGACGAATATCCTGCAGCAGACAGGCGACATCTGGAAAAGAAGACGTAGATGACACCCCTAGAGGGAAGCAGGTAGGATGGAAACCATAGGAACAGTGAAACGGACTGGATCCCAATGATGTGTGATGTGCATTATTATAGGCAAATTCTGCCAAAGGCAACAACTCCGTCCAATTGTCCTGAGATGCTGATACATAGCACCTGAGATAACCCTCCAGTGTCTGATTCAATCGTTCCGTCTGCCCATTAGTTTGTGGATGAAATCCTGAGCTCAAAGCACGAGTAACTCCAAGCAATTTGCACAGTTGCTGCCAATATCTAGAAGTGTACTGGGGACCCCTATCAGAAACAATGGTATCAGGTAAGCCATGAACAGAAAAAATATGAGTGATAAAGATTCTTGCCATCTGCGCCGAAGTCGGTACCTTAGGCAACGCCACAAAGTGGGCCATTTTTCGTGAAATAGTCTATAGTGACCATAATGGTTGTACATCCCATGGATTTAGGAAGATCTACTACAAAGTCAGTGGAAATGATCTGCCAAGGACGAACTGGAACGGGCATTCTAGTGAGCAGTCCTAAGGGAGAACATTGAGGTGTCTTAGATTGCAAACAGACAGTACAGGCAGCCACATATTGCCTCACATCCTCCACGAGATTAGGCCACCAGAAGTTACGGCGGACCAGCTCCGTAGTATTGTTGACTCCCCGATGACCTGCCATCAGCGAGTCGTGACACATTGTAAGAATAGTCTTTTGGAGTTCCGCCGAAGGCAAAAACAGTTTCTGATGCCGGTACCCACAACCCCGAGAGATAGTG
Source organism: Ambystoma mexicanum (assembly GCF_040938575.1). NCBI lineage: Eukaryota > Metazoa > Chordata > Amphibia > Caudata > Ambystomatidae > Ambystoma > Ambystoma mexicanum. The sequence continues at coordinate 1,464,211,152 of NC_090931.1, read as the reverse complement.
AGCCCCAGTGCACGAAAAATGTCAGGGTTCTCCTGTTGAAAAACCAACGTAGCATCGGCTACGGACTGAAGGAAACTAGAAATCACATGAACAAAACGAGCATTAGGAAATAAAGGTTTGGCCCGGAAATGAGCACACTCAGTGGATTCCTTTCTAGATAAAGCATCAGCCTTTAAATTACTCCTGCCAGGAATAAAGGTAAACACAATTTCATAGGGAGAAAAAAAATGAGCCCAACGGGCTTGTCTGCTATTCCGAGTTTGTGCATTCTGAAGGGCTCGAAGATTATGATGGTCTGTCCGAACCTCCACCGCAAATTGGGCTCCTAGCAGCAAATGTCGCCATTCCTCAAAAGCCCGTTTAATGGCAAGCAACTCCTTCTCAAGCACTGTATAGTTCAGTTCCGAAGGAGAAAGGGTCTTGGACATATACGCAACGGGACACTCCACTCCCTGTTCATTTTCCTGAAGAAGGATTGCTCCAAGAGCGAAGTGGGAGGCATCCGACTCTACAATAAATTTCTTTCCTTGATCAGGAGAGAGTAGAATAGGCCCAGACATGAAACAGTCCTTTAGGGAGGCGAAAGCTCCTTCTGCCTGCACAGACCAATGAAATGGAACCCCTTTCTTGAGGAGAGCCGTTAACGGTAAAATGATCTCAGAAAATCCAGGAATAAATCGCCGATAAAAGTTGGCAAACCCCAGGAATCGCTGAATATCCTTAACACAATTGGGAGAAGCCCAGTCTCGGATAGCAGAAACCTTCCGAGGATCCATAGAGACCCCCTGAGCAGATAGAATGAATCCCAAATATGCCACACTGTCTTGATGAAATTCACACTTTTCCAGCTTACAGAACAAATGATTGTCTAGAAGGCGCTGTAGAACCTCTGTAACATGACCAACGTGTTCTGCGGGTGTAGTAGAAAAAACCAAAATATCATCAAGATATACAATAACAGAATGCAGAAGAATGTCAGAAAAAATATGGTCCATAAAGCGCTGAAAGACTGCAGGTGCATTAGATAATCCAAACGGCATAACCCGATACTCATAATGTCCAAACGGCGTCCTAAAAGCCGTCTTCCATTCATCCCCCGCTTTGATGCGAATGAGATGGTAGGCTCCCCGCAAGTCCAACTTGGTGAAAACCCTGGCCCCCTTAATGGCTTCAAGGATGTCCACGATTAGGGGCATAGGATAACGATCAGGGACCGTAATCTTGTTCAATCCGCGAAAGTCAATACAAGGACGAAGTTCACCAGAGTCCTTTTTGGGAATAAAAAATAAGGAAGCCCCTGCAGGGGAAGAGGATTCAGCGATCAGACCATTGCGCACATTTTTGCGAAGATACTCCTTTAGCACTTCCTTTTCCCTAGCGGATAGCACATACAAGCGACCAAAGGGAATAGGATGGTCCGGAAGTAATTCAATGGCACAATCATCCCTACGATGAGGAGGCAGTTCGGCATACTCAGCATTGGAAAATAACTTGCGGAAAGAGTGATAAGGCTCAGGAATCCCCTGAATCTGATTTAGCACAGCAGTCTTCAACCCCTCCCCCCCGTGAGACGAGGCAGAAAGTAATTCACCAGCTCCGTGATGAAAACAATGGGCTTGACAATGAACAGAACCCAAAAAAAATGTTCCTGCTGACCAATTAATGTAGGGGTTGTGCACTCTAAGCCAAGGTAATCCCAATATCACAGGATAATGGGCAGTCCTGATAATGTCTAATGTGATGACTTCCCTATGAGTGGAAACGGACATCCGTAAGGGTACCGTATGTTCCTTGATGGGACCCGAAACCAATGGACTCCCATCTACTGACTCCACGGGAATAGCAATAGATTTGGACGAACGAGGAATTCTAAATTTCGCCGCCCAAATATCATCAATGAAATTACCTGCTGCCCCACTATCCACCAAAGCGGGTACCTCAATTAAACCCAAAGAATCACAAGAAAAGGTAACCTTCAGGACCAACATAGAGGTCTCAGGGACATCTGTAATTTAGGAAGAAATGGAGTAAGAAGGGGAACCGCTCACTGATTTCCTAACCGTGGTTCCCCTGACGGTCGGGTTCGAGCGTTTCCCTGCTTCCGAGAAAGAATGATCGGACAATCTTGTAAAGAATGCTCCTTGGAGGCACAATACATGCATAACCCTAAGGTGCGTCGTCAAAGTCGCTCCTCAGCGGATAAAGGACCACGAGCAGCACCTATCTGCATGGGTTCGTCAGAGATGTTTCCCTTGGGGGAGATAATTGAATTGTCAGGCTGGGACCGAAAATTCCTTTGTCGTCTCTTTTCCTGACGTCTTTCCAAAATTCTGTAGTCCATCTGCATAACCATAGTTATTAATTCAGCCAAATTAGGTGGTCGAGGAACCCTAGAGACCTCATCCTTTAGTTCTTCATTTAAACCCCGCCTAAAAAGTGTAATCAAGGCGTCATCAGCCCAGGACGTTCCTGCTGCTAATTGTTTAAAGCGAGTAATATAGACCAAGAGATCCAAAGACCCCTGACGAAAATCCAATAGTTGTTCTTGGGCTGAAACGATGATCTCCTGCCTACCGAACATGGTCTTAAGACTATTAACAAAGGCAGGATATGAATCCAGAATTGGATTGTTTGAAGTAACTAAAGGAGTAGCCCAGGCTAGAGCGGGACCGGTAAGGTGAGCAATCATGTGTCCCACCTTATCCCTATCAGTGTGAAAAAATGCATTTTTAAAGGTAAACTGCACTGTGCAAGATTCTAAAAACTCTCTCAACTTAACCGGGTCTCCATCATAACGTCCTCCGGGTAAAGGTCCAGGAGGAAGTTCGGAACAACTAGGGGACCTAACCATGTTTTGTCGTAATACAGCATTCTCTTGTTTAAGTGTTTGGACTTCGGCCGTTAGCGACTGAACTGCCGCCAACAATTGCTGTTGTTGAGCCGGATCCATTTCAGTGAGCGCGCAAGAGGGCAAATTATAACTCCTGGAAACCGAATGTAAAATAGAAAAGAACTATGATAATAATAGTATGATTCTATTTTGGGCGTTGCTAACTGTAAAATACTATTTTGAGATTACAGTTTCCAGGAATAATAATGGTTCCCCATAAACATGCACCCACTGACCTGATCCAGTAGCTCGAATGTGTTGAATATGAGCAGTCCCCCGGGGGAATCTCTTCCTAACCCGTGCTCAATTGCACCAGGAAGGAATGAACTCCCCAGGGAAACCCTCTGGGGAAGAAAACCCTGATCGCCTCAGCTGATGGACGTCTTCTCTGAAGAGCAGGTTAGGGCGAATCTCTGACACAATTCCAGGAGACTGGATACAATACCCAAGGAAAATAACGAAAGTAACAATTAGAGAATGGTATGTTGGACAGAAAGACAGAGTGGAAGTAGAATATTAGTTGCCAAATAGTTACCCTTTATAAGGGAGGTGGTGTCCTATAAAGTCTCAGGATTGCATGTGTATGAATTCCTTCTGTTAAACACAGGGTTTCTGAACTAGTGGATCTCGTGATGTAACTTTGGGAATCTAATAGGGTGTGTAAGGGAAACAAGAAAGACCTGACTTTAGAAACAGGTGGACCTTTCTGAAATGCCAAAGGAACAATTGAGACGGGGAGAAAGGTACCCGACGGCAGATTCGGATTGTGATGCAAAGAAAAAACCTTCTGAATTCCGCAGTTGGGAAATGAATAAATGTATGCGATGTGTTCAGATTGAGGCGAGCGGTGACAGGTGGAATGAAAAGGATCTGTCTCGAGCCGTTCTAACACTCGAAAGCCGAGGTTATGAGGCGGAATCTCTGCCCTTGAAGTGCGATAAGAAAGCTTCTAAAAGACAGAAACAGTGGAAGGTATTAGCAAGGTGTAATGAGCAGTTTAGTAAGAGTATAAGCCTAGAGACGAACTTACGAAGCGCTGACTGGGAAGAGTAGCAACGCACTCGAGCGTTGTGCCTGCCGCAAGATAACCAGATCCTTGCTGAGGGGGTGGAGCAAAGGTTGCAAGCATCCCTTGCAAGACTGGAATACTGCAATCGGACGACGTCGCCATCTTGGGAGAAACAATGGCCGCCACCCGTGATTGGGACCAACGGTGCCACAACGACCATCTCCTTCTGTGGGATATGACAGGGTCTGCTGTTAGGGTGAGGAAAATAAATAAAGCAGTGGTTTCGTACAGTGGGCGGGGCTGTGCACAAATATTGTACAGGGCGCTGACAGACCTGGGGGCGGCACTTCCACTTCTGTAAAGTGTCAAAAAGTTCCAACAAAATAAATGTGTCTCAGCTTTCTTTTAGGTCAAGACAATATCCTAGTAATCCAGACAGTCTTTACTTTATCCCGTCTCCTGGGAATTCTCTTCTGTATCAGGAAAGGTTGGTATTTACAAAAGAAACAAAGTTCACTCCTTGTTGTCTGAATGTTTCACCCTCGGGTAGGCCTCAGACTTGGTCAGCCCTGTTTGGTGTGTGTTTTCATTCCGCCCCTCATGGTGTAACTGGTTTCTCAATCCTGGCTGGGTTACGTGCCTCCTCACCCCTGCTTAGTAGCTTGTTTCTCTCATCCCTTCCTGTATTACTTGTATGGTCAGTCCTTCATGGGTTACAGGCCTATGTATCCCTGTCTGGAGATGGTTCTATGTCATTTCATCACCGTATATTTCAATGCCTGGCACTTAAACGTGTACATTATAAAGAAAATGTTAATCAAATTTTGTTTTGTTTTTTATGGGGAACGGGTTCAATTCCGCACTTCCTCCACCTATCTTTACCTATTCACTACCCACCCAAACCCTTATCTGCCCCTTAACAAATTCGATAAACATTTTCGTTTTAATGTGCACGTTTAAATGCCAGGCTTTGAAATGTATGGCGATGAAAGGACGTTGTACCCCGGGGATTTGCTTCTCTCAACCACTCCTGGGGTATTTCTATTTGGAGCCCAGTCTGGCCGTTGCTGTGGCTTCCCCATCCCCTGCGCGCTCTCGGTACCACATTGTGTACCTCTCTTCCAGCAGCAGTGTGTCTCTGTGGCTTCGCCGTCTCTGTCCAGTGCGGACCTGCGGTTTAGACCTGGTTGCAGTCTGTGCTATTGCGTCTCTCTCGTCGGTGGCCCCGTTTATGGATGGACAGGCTCTAGATGTTTCCAGAGGGACTTAAACCCTCTGCTCCTGGCGAGGCCACGGTTTCTTCACCTGCAGCGGTACCGGGTTCTTTGCTGGTCCACGAGCGCCAGCGTTCTGTAGGCTTCCTCTACTCTCTTCCCACGACTTAACAGCACAGTTCTTCCTTCTTCCTGTGAGGGAAGGGCTCTCTTCTCTGCACAGGCTGGTGTTTCTTGCGCTCCGGCTACTTCTCTCTCTTGTTTGCTGACATCCAGTGTTTGATTTCCTAACCAGTACAGGATAGAAACCAAGCCATGGAGGGCGCTCCTGACCCCTGCCAAAAAGGCCACCATCCTGTGAGCTCTGTGCTCGCCTATGTCAAATCCGGGAAAAATCCTGTGCTTCTGGCTGGGGAGAGGGGTGATTCAGTGCGCGCCTGCTACCCATGTGAAGGTCTCTAGCACCCTGCAGGTTTTGTCGTTTAACCATGGTGGTGCTTTCCCACCTGTTCCTCTGCGAACTCGGCCCGGTGAGTCGGGTGAATGCACTGTCAACGCGCGCAATAACTGACAAACTCCAGCGGACATGAAAGGGTGCACAGTGTCCCCAGTGGTGGCAAACAGTGGGGCCAACAAGATCTGCTCAGGAGAGCCACTGGAGGTGAGTTGGATCGTGACGAGGGAGCAGTGCAGAGCCCTGCCCTACATCCGTCTTGTCGCAAGGTAACGCAATGAGCAGTTACTGCCGAGATACTCGCTGGGACAGCCTGGCATCAGTGTGGCTATATTCTGCCTGACACAGCATTCAAGGATTGCACAGAGAGGCTGTAGACTGCTTGGATTGCCGGCGATAAACCTGTAGAGCTGCGCCGTAGAACTCATTGCTGGCATTCAATAACCTGGCTGCTTGGTTGTGATACGCGCGCACCTGCTAAGATTTAAAAAACTAAATGTTTTCCCTCTCCTCTGAGAGCACTTGGTCACTTGGAACTTGGCATGCGTAAGGTTTCCCAGAGGGATCTCACAGGGATTACCTGATAGTCTTGACGCCCATTGCGGAACACTGCTACTGGCTGTCAGTGTTGATTACACTCAGTCAAAACTTTCATTTTCGACTCCCCTCCCCTCCCCATCCCCCCCCCACACTCCCCAGGGCAAACAATCCACCAAAGTGGAATTGGGGGCAGAGTCTGCAGATGAGCCTCAAGCCACTGCCTCCTAAGCGGCGCTGTAGGACATTAAAACATGCTTTCACAGTTACGAGTGGGCATCCACTACTTGTTCAACAAACTTGACACTTTGCCCTGCTAGGTTGACCACATGCAGATCAGATTAAACAAACAGTGATGGATTGGATGAGGCCGAAACCCGTCCCTCTACTGTCGAGGAGGAAATCTTTTCGACCTCCCTAGAAGTGGCCCAGATGAAAAAAGTGATTAAAGAATTGACGGAGAAACCGAACGACCTGGAATCGAGGTCCCGCCGGAACAGACTTAGGATCGTGAAACTCCTGGAGTGGGTGGACTCTGGCTCAATGGAATTGCTGGTGGGAGCTATCGTACGTGAAGTCATGGATCCTGATGGTTTTTCTTCAGCGTTTGTGGTGGAGTGGGCTCACCATATACCGGGTTGGAGACCTTAGTACCTGGAGCACTGCCACAACCAATTATTGCCAGGCTGCTCAATTATAGAGACAGGGACTTTGCCTTGCACCGTTTTCGGGAACAAGCGACACCCTCCTATATAAGGGGGATCAAGTGCAGCTATTCCCAGACTTCTCCAACAAGGTTCAGGCATCCAGAAGAACATTTATAAACATTAAGACTCTGAGCAAAGGGTCTAAAATATGCAATTCCTGCAAGGCTCCGAGTTTAACACAATAGGAGGGTATTGTTCTTTGCAGCGCCGGAACAAGCGTTATTTATTTATTTTATTTTTTTGGGATGGATTGTCTAGTGGCACCAAGAATCCAATGAATAGGAATAACCCTGATGGCCCTTGTGATGGTGTCCTGGGGTGATTTGTACACATCCGTATCGCAGGTAGCTGTTGCCTCGCCTGGCTGAGGTGTGCATTAACCACACTGGTTGGCAGTGGTGGCAGAATGTGTTTTGGGGTGATGGTGGGGGCATGTAACTTGCAGGTTGGGTTTGGGGTGATTTTGGTGGGAGGTTCGGTTGGTTGTTGTTTCAGACAGCACATTCTCAATTCATAAAAGATGGTAATATTTATCCTCTTTTTTTGGGGTCTCCATCTGAGGAGGTCTGGTTGGTCATGTTATTGGCCAACTGGGGTAATCAGTTGGTGATAATTCGGGAGATTGTTCTGGTGGCAGGGTATGAATGACTAATGTGTGGTTGGGTATGGCGTGGAATGTAAGGCCTGAAGAGTATTACTATATATGCAAAGGCACCAGGTGGCGTTTTTACAGGAGACTCATCTAGCTGCCCCAGTGGAATCACAATTTGCCAAATCATGGGGATGTCATAGATACTTCTCCTCCTATTATGGCTACTCCAGAGGGGTGTGCTTTTTAGTCGGCGGGACAGTAGGCTTTCGCCTTGTAGAAGTTGTAAAGGACACAGACAGCAGAACGTTGTTTGTTAATGAGGTGGTAGGTGGCCAGGTCATTACATTGGTTAACTATTATGGTCCCAACTCTGAATGGCTGGAGTCATTGGAGTGTATTGAAAGGCAGCTGCTGAGGTTTCCTCAGTGTTTATCTTTGGGCAGTGGATTTTAACGCCGTGATGGACCCGCACCTAAACAGAATGAACGGGTTACTCGGTTGGCTCCCTTGATGACTAAATGTGTAAGGGCAGATCAGGTGGGCTTCATACCTTGAAGTTCCACCTCCTATGGTTTGCGCAGAATGTTTGGTCTTTTTCTCAGCACTTGACCAACAACACCCCATAGTGGCCATCTTGTTAGACGCTGAGAAGGCATTTGACTCTGTGGAGTGGCCCTTTCCCTTCTCGGTACTGAGAAGAATGGGAGCAGGGTACGAATTTGACTCTTTGGTGTCCCTGTTGTATACCGCTCCTGTGGCGCGATTATTATTATTTTTTAAATTCTCTCCTGCCTGTTATTTGCACTGGCTATTGAGCCCTTAGCCGAGTTAATACGAGACTGATCCATCCACAGAGTGGTCCAATTGTTTATGCATAAGCTTGTGGTCTTGCTATATGCAGATGACATGGTGTTGTACGTTTCAGACCCTTTTGTTAACTTGGCGCCCTTAATTGTGGATGTTCTTGAATTTGGGAGATTTTCTGGTTTAACAATCAATACCACTAAATCAGTGTTTTATTCCACTAACAGACCGGATGGAAGTGTATCAGCACGGTCTTAGATTTCAGTGTCACCTAGACAGTTAGGAGTAGAGTTGTCCAGATCTTCCACTACCCTTTTCCAAAAGAAATTTGTAACGTTATTAGACCAGACTTGGGGCGTGATTGACAAATGCCAGAACCTCCTGCTTTCCCTTCTTGGTAGAATGTCTCTCGTTAAAATGATACTCTTGCCTAGGTTTCTCTACACCTTTCTAAATGTCCCTTTATTGATTCTGCGATCCTTCTTCTAGGGGGTGAACTCCCTAATATCTAGTTTCATTTGGGCAGGTAAGCAACCAGCAACCCCGGGTGGATTTGGACAAAAAAATTATTTACCCTCAACCCCCCATCCTTCCCCCCACGATCTAGAAACCTATTATGATCCGGCGCAAACTTTGTTTCGTTGTTCGATCGTACTGGTTTTCTCCCGTCCCAGATAGATCACACATGCGCATTGAGAGGGCCTTGGCGTCACCGGCACTTCTTAGGTCTGTGATTCTTACTCCTCCGCGATGTATGGCCACGGCGGAGCACATAGTTGGGGGTACGTGCAGAGCTTGGCGACGTATAGAATGCAAGTCGCATCAAGAAGTCTTATACTTTCCCCTTTTGCCTGTAGTATACATTCCTTGACCTTTTTCCGCAGTGATGCTTTCTCACTTGGAAAGAGTTTAAACAATTGGGGACCACAAATGCGTTTGACTGGTTTTTATACTTTCGATTCAAGACCACTCACAGGAGTCCTTACCTTCATTTACTAAAGCTCCTGACGTTGCTCTGTTGCTCAATGACATGATGGCAGCGCAAGGTAGCGGGAATTTGGTCTCCAGTTTATACAGCAAGATCCTAGATAGGTGGGGTGGACTACTGGGGTGCATGGAAAATGGGTTGCGTCATTGGGGATTCCGCTGCCTGATGACGTGTGGCGGTACTGCTGTGCACAGGTCAAGGGGGTGGCTATTAGTGGTAAATTCAAGTTGATACAATTCAAATTCTTGCAGCAATTTTATTACACCTCGACAGTCCTACATAGGTTTTATCTAGGAATCTCTGATGAATGTTTGACAGCGACCTTTATTAATTTGGTCTGGCAATGTCCACAAATATTTGACTGCTTTGAGTGTTTGATACACCGAGGGACATTGTGGGTGAAGTTATAGTTCCCTCCCCGCTGGTAGCATTGTTGGGGTACAAAGAAATTGCTAAGCATGCCAGGAAGTTGGCGGGTCCTTTGTTGCTCTTGGCAAAGAGAAGAGTGGCCATGGTTTGGGGGAGGGCCGGCTCAGTGGAAAAGGGACATTCTTATTGTCATTACATTGAAATTGAACACTGTGCCATCCTGCACCCCATTACAAGACCCAGGAACATTTGGGATCCATACAAATTATACCTATTAACCCAGGCCTGGGAGGGATCCGATTATCCTGATAGGGTTTCGGGTGACCACACATTATAGATTGACTATGCTGTGTGATTGGTTTATGTTTTATATGCAGTCTTCTATGTAATGCTGTCTCATTTTTGTGTTGACGAAAATAAAATGAAGAGAATAAAAAAAAAAAAAAAAAACAAGCCATTTAAGTTGGGATCCTGTACATGGTTACCTTGTTCAACCCCCAAGTTACCAAGAAACATTGAGGACTTGGACCTAATGAGTGGTGGGATGGAATTGTTATTTGGGCATTCCTTGACCCCAGAGTGGGATAGGTCACCCCCAGTGGGACACGCTTGTTCTGTCCCCTAGGGAGGGTAATGTGGAGCAGTCTAAATTCCCAAGGCCTGCGACGGGGCAGGTTGGCTTTATATAAGAATGGGCCCTGCCATGGTAGTGCCGAAACCCCTGCTCGCTGGAAAATCGTAATTATGCCCCCGCCAGGACTGCTGTCCCGGCCTTTGCCCCTGAACCAGATAAAAAACAATAAAACGCGTAGCAACACAGGTTCGATTCCCCGGGTCCGCTCTTAGAAATCTCTGGGTATTAAGCACGTTATCATTAACCAATTACAATTTCTGCTTCTGCGAGAAAGAACAAGCCTAAGACCAGAATTCCATTCAGTCTCCACGGGGGACAGTAATGTGATGTTGGTGTGGTGGCCTTTTCCCTCCCCAATTAAGGGGAGTGGGCAGTGTTCGCCCAATCAGGGGCGCTGATTGGTTGTAAGGAAAGCTGGGAGTTGGAAGGAGGAAATGGAGTGAAGAGCTAATATTTCCACAGCTTTAACACCCTCTTGTCTGTATCTACCTACTCCTTACTGCTTGTGTTGCGATTAGGATCAATGAAACAAACTTTCCAGACCTCTATGAACATGACCCTGCATATAAACGTTGCATATATTTTGCTAAGAAAGGTCGTGGAAGGGTTGGGAGTGGAAGGGTTGGGATGGCAAGGGCGGTTGGGCGAGGGTGGTATTCTGGTCAACACTGGCAGGGCGAAGGATACGGGATATAGCAAAATGAACCACTAGATTGAGAGTGACAGGATTTTCTAATTCCTGAAGTCATTTTATTCCATCAGTACAAAAATATATGTATGTATAAGCATATCAATATAATTCTACAATGCTGTTAAAACACTTTCAACACCAATTTTATATAATATTGGACTCACACAATTTCTCCGTCATTCACTCGCATATACACAACAACTCTCCAATTTCTTGTGTAAATGGAACCTAATATCATACAATTTTTAAGACAAATACCTGGGCAACATATTCGGACCCTTTTCTTAATACAGGTGTCAATTTCCGTTTGTTCATGTTACAAACAGTTTTTCTGGTCGACACGTGTTTCGGTCATATATGCTGGGCACTAGCAATCTTGCCCATCTGCTGTTGTAGACCTTCATCAGGACATAAAGCGAAGATCATGTTATGTCTTGCCTCTTAGAGCTGGAGTGAGCCACATCATCTCTGTGTCCTAATATTCGGAGATATGGAAGATGTAGTGGGATTAATCCCTCGTAGGTACCGCAGATCTAACCTATTCGGTCTGGTCAATTGTACACTTGGACACCGTTTTCATATCCAATTATTATTCTCCTCTGGATTAATACATGTATTCTCATCCCGCAGCAAATGTATATGTTGATTGAGTATGTATCCCGTATACAGGGTGATTGTGGGGTGGATTCCTTTTGCCTGACTTAGATTTTTCACTTCGTCTCTCAGTTCTGTTTTGTTTTTTGTTCTTTTTCTTTTACTCTTGATCTATAGTGTAGGCACTCAGTTTGCTTATGGGCTCCTAATTATGTAATCAACGGGTGAAAAACGGGACGCGTGCCCTCTGTAACCACGGCTCTCGGCTACCTCCACGTGTAGCACTGGAAAGCATAAGCTTGCCATGGATCCGTCGAAGGCTTCTGGTGCCTGCAACCTGCTCGCTTAGCACCGCTGCTGCTGGAACCGAAAGCAGCATTACTTGTACTGAACCAGGGACTCCTGTCCTGCTTAATCTTCACATGCTAATGGGATTGGGATCTGGGGCCAGAGGATGTTGCTACCAATACACTGCTCGGGAACCAAAATGCCCTGCACCAAAGTGCAGCTGCAGGCCTCAAATCCTCAAAGATATGTACCCCCTACCATAACTTCACATTTATTCAGAACCCCAATTAAAAACTCAAGACAATTTGAAAAATACAATTCTGTGGCAAATTATTCATTAGGCACTAATAAAATGTGTTTGCCAAAATACTTTATTTTCAATTAAAGCAAAATGGGGTGCGTTTGTAGATTGTAAATGCATTGCGTCATGTACAAAAGCCGATTGCAGTTTGACATGCATGCACAATATTTAGAAAACAGAGTTCTATATGTTGAAAAGCATGCCATTCAATTGTTTCTTATTCCTGTGTCTTTCAAAGATTTCATTCTTTCTGCAAATTGGGGTAGAAAATTCTCTGACATTTATGGTGCTAATTAGAAGGGCCACAGCTGCTGTGCTTCAAAGAAATCGTGAGCGACTCGCCCAAATGATCTCTCGACTACCTGAGATGTCGAGATAGGCGGCAACCTCCCTCCACGGCCACTATTCATGGCTATCAGTATAACATTTCACTCAATGTCTCCTGCCTGAATACACAGTACAACACAAATTATGATGCAGCCACACATCTACCTGAACTATGTCCAGGGCAGTGAAGATAGATGCTGCTTGAATGAAATCCATGCAATATGTCTGCCCCTTATCAAATAGATTGTTCATAACTGGCATCCCACTATTGTACAATACTTGCTAACACTTGAAGGCAAGCGTCCCCAAAAGGCATTACCCTCCCCGCAATGAGAGGCAGTAACGGACACGCCCCAAGAGGGAATGAGGCCAAGACCAAGTGCGGGTAAATGTAAAAGGTTCTTTATCTAATCAAATGGGGCATGCAAAGGACTCTGCAAGCTCCGAGAGCGCTCTGTCTGACAATAGCAAAGACAGTCTTATTTATTACAAAATTTCGTCATAAACACCTACACACTATAGGGGGCACATATTCTTGGGGATTGGGGGGCGTCGACTAACTATAGGTGGAGTTGTGACGAGCAGCTCCATGATTGGTGGACATCAACGTGGTGCCAACGTGGGGCGGATAGGTCAGCTGGGATCATCGGGGTGGGGCTGCCAGGCCAGGCGCAGACAGTGTTGTTGATGGACGGGTGCCCTGACATTCTGGCCTTGTGGCCACACACACAACATTCATTTGTTTAGATAATTCCGGGTGTCCTGTAAATCCTTCAATAGGTTACTCTAAAGGTTAATAAGACACAAGCGGAATACATCTAATGTGAAGCTTTACCAATACATCAAGACACTGTTACTTCTGACCTGTTGACCGGGTGTCATAAACTTAGGGGTCTGGTCTGAGGGCATGAGGTGAGCTGCACTGTCATTCTGGTCTCGTTAGATGTAGTGAAGAATTACTTTATGATGTGTTAGTACAGGGTTGGATATCTGCTCTCCGAGGCCCATTAACTTGGGTTGAACCGGAGTACCAATAGATAAGCAAGGGTGTACCTCTGGCAAATACTTGAAGCGGGTCCAGCAGAATGGGGGGAGTTGAGGCTGTGCTGCTCGCACACCAGCTTGGCCTGGCGTGCCTTGGTGGGAGGGGAGGGGAGATGGCCTTGGGTTTATGTGTGTGAGCAATTCTCTATGCTTGGGCTGCACACTATGTAGAACAAGGAAATGATTAATAAAGTTAGTGATATTAAAGCAGTCACACATTTCTACTGTCTATACATTTGTGTATTATTTTATATTTATCTACAACAATTTGGTAGTATCTCCTATATCACTAACCATCGAACAACTATATTTTAGCAGTTTCACACAGTAGTAGCTGAATAACACATGAGGTCGCATTAGGGTTGGTGGTGTACTCAGGAGCATAGAAGCAATACATTCAGAGGCGATATTACATTCTCATTTAAACGTGTCCCTCTGTGCAGCACACATATGCTTGCAGTAATGCTTTTTCTGACTTCCTTTGTACTTGGCAGCATTCGTTAGCTAGCACTAGGTGGTCTGTACCAATTTCTTTTCATTAAGTAGTCCAGGCACACAGTACCGTGTATGAGCTGAGGCCATGCTTACTTTACCACGACTTATGACGTTCTTCCCATCCCCAAAACATTGCTGCGTATAACTAATATAATAACCCTTATGAATCGTTTGGCTTCAGAGGGTTGTTGAACATCGAGGGGGGTTAATGTGCGGAGGGTGGTGGTACCATATGGTTTACGTGTTAGGGGTTAGATGCGGGGTCGAGGCTTGTTCTATTGGGATGGTTTTCTGTTATTTTCCAGACTTGAACCTCGAGTCGGGTCACTTCGGGGACAGTGATGTACTGCGGAAGGTAAATGATACAGTGTTTGTTCTGATACTTGTTCGTGTCTGGTTGCTTGTGAGAACGGGCCTTCAGCGGATCTGCCCTGATGTGGAGGCGTCGGGGAAGGGCATGGCCCTCTGTGAGTGGGGGCCAAGCTGCAGCATTCGCAGGCAGGCTGTCTCATTGGGATTCGGGTCGCTGGTATGTAAAATGAGTCCTGATGCTTTTCAAAATGGTGTCCATGGTTCGTTACAGTACAATTCGATCAGTCCCGTGTGTCGATCAGTAGTCACCCCATCACCTGGGCCCTGGTGACAGGGGGGCCCCTGACGAGCCATGAACCTCTCGTAGGTAGGGCTTGTCGGGGAGGGCGGGGGTCTTCTGGACCTGTCCTCCCATACACACTTGATTTGGACACCTTTCAATGTGAAGATATATTTCGTGGATTTGTATTAAAAATGTGATCTGATGGCACAGTAACCTATTTCCACAGCCCACAGAACAAGGGGTACACATTCAACTCCTTCGACATGGTGTGCGTCTGTCCAAAACCATGCTCACAGAGCATAATACAAGATATGTGCGCTAGGGGCACTGACGTACAGACCTAGAAAACAAATCTTTATGGTTTCTCTATTTGTTTCTGGCAAGGAGTGCAGAAACTGTTAGTAGTCCCTCAAAGACAGCTACGAACACATTTTCAAAACTATATTTTATAGCTCCTGGTCAGAAGAGATGGCTCCTAATCGGAATAAAATCCTGATACCCAGGAGCTACTGCCATCTCCTGCTCCATGAATCCCAATGTTGACCCCTGTTGTATATGATATGAAGGTATACCAACAGAGTCTTAATTTTCAGTAAACATTGACCTACCCTATTGACCAAGCAGGGGGTGGCTAGTGCATGATTGCAGAATTTGTAATTTTCTACTCTTAACATATTATATCCATACTGAGTCAGGAGGTATGTGGTGCATTTTAGAGGTATGTATGTATATATATATATATATATATATATATATATATATATATATATATATATATATATATAAAGGCAAGGTTTCAGTCTATATAGAAATGGGTATTTGTACCCAGAACTCGATGCTGTAGATCTACTTGGAGGCAATCTTAGCGTTTTGACCACAAATTAATACTTTATAAGCACCATCTAGCAAAAAACATAAAGGGAATTAAATGCACATGCTTCCCGATACGTGCAGTACAATTTAAAGCCATCTAAGATGGACACTTCTAACATGTGACATCATCCATTGATTACAAAATAAAAATATGATTTAAAAATAGTGACCGTGGCGAATAAACACACGCTGATCGCTCTTCTTAGCAGGGGATCGTTCCTCAAAATGAAGGCGAGTGGGGTGTATGTTTCTAATATTAGTTATTTTACATACAAAGAACCATTACCTTTTGGGAATTGTCAGGCTACTGATGTATATCCAATATTAAGGGTGGTAGCTATACTGGATAATGGGTTTTTTACAAAAGTTCATTCTGACAAAGGACACCAGGAATAGTAATAATTGGATAATAGTTAGTTGTATACAATACACAACGCAATGCGATATATAACCATCAAAACAACTAGAAGAGGAACGGTATAACCCTAGTAACTAAATGAACCTGAAACGTCTAGATACACGTTGCCCTCCTCTTAATTCGGACATGACAGACCGTGTATGTATATCTGCACATTGTACCAAACGCAATATTAGTAGAATACAAGGGACCATTGTAATTCAGACTCAATATGGTGGATGTTGTGTATGCATATTGTTTCAGGATCGAGTGAATTATACCATATACGTTCAATGAAGCCATCTCACTATGACATCATTTACAACCATTAAGAAAATAAGGTGAGTGTGCATATGGCCTCAAAATCACAACTTTAGGAAACATTAAAGACCAAGGATATATGCATGTACCCAGAGTGCCACAATTTGAGGACATTGGCTTTATTTGGGATATAATGGGCACTGACGAATACAAATAATTAAATGTTGGATAATGGACAATAATGCTAACAAGCATGATTAATAACATTTCGGAGTTGGGTAACTGGGGCCTATTAATCACATAAATAGGCACTACGTATTGCCAATCGAATATATGGATCGGTATGCATGGGCTACCACACCGTCTGACTGAATATCACAAGAGGCAATGGAAGTTCAAACCTGGTATATAATTTGGAATTTTAATGTACATTGATTTCTATTTTCTTATATCCCTCTCCCTAAGTTCACCAGAAATACTAGTGATGTTAGCAGTTCCTTCACCCACTCTGTCTGATACTGCAGTGTCTCTTTGCTGCTTGCCATCAGTAAGATGTCCAGATATATAATCATTTGAATCCCCTTCTCTCTGTTCTGGGTCTCTGATGTAAAGTAACGCATCATCAGCGAACAGTGAGATGATCTCGGGCGGCCCAAAAGCCGTATACTGATGCGCGTGTGTTTTTGTCGCTTTAAATAAGCCAGGGGTTCCATGATAACTGCAAAGATGAATGGGGAGAGCAGTATAATTTAATATATATCAGTGAAATTGCCAGTTTAGCTCAGATCTTAAGTTTAGCCTGGAGGTGTTGCATGTATTCAGCATAATTATCTGCATACAAAGTACGCTGTTTTCTAGAGATCCTTATGCTCAAGTATTTGAACTGGAAATCCACCCAGCGGGACCCTTGCATGTCGGGCATTGGAAGCGCAGCTTCTGTGAGGGGGAACAACTTGGATTTATTGACACTATATAGCCTGAGTACTTGGAGAATGTATGCACTTTGTCCATCAATGGGTCTAGGTTTACCTCCTAATCACCAATATATATAATAAGGTGTCATCGGTGTACGGTGATATGACCTGTAGTGACCCTGACATATGTATCCCCTATGCCCATGCTTGGCCCATATTACTGCTGCAAGATGGTTGGTGCACAGTAAAGGAGGTAGAGGACACCCCTGGCGCATCCCTCCTGTATAACACCACATTTCATGACCACATGGAGTTGGTCCGCACACTGGCCGTGGGACGGGAGTAGAGTAGTTTCACACAACTGTGGAAGTAAGCCTCGAATTTATAGGGCTGCAGGACCCACATTACGTATTTCCAGGACACAGAATCAAAGAGAATGACACTGAGAGACGGGTGCAGCTAACGCTACACCAATGGACCACCTTTTGGTTGCCATGCAGAGTGGCTTTGCTGCTGTAACCGTGAAATTTGATGATATTGTTGCTAAGATTAGCTCCCTGCGCTCCAAGACGGACAAGGAAAGTGGGCACATTCCTGATGCCGAGGCCAGGATCAGCGGCACAGAGGACAAGGCTGTGCAATATGATCATGCCATAGCCGGCTTGAAGAAGGACCTAGCGACAGTCCGGATGAGGTGCGATGACTTGGAGTCACGCTCCTGGAGCAATAATGGCCACATTGTCAGGGTGCCTGAAAATGCAGTGAAGGGGACTATGGAGCAGTTTATCTGTCAACTAGTATTGGAGGGCAGCACAGGAGCCGGGGAGGGGCATGGGTGAAGGGCCCAGAGAATACTTCTTCAGAGTGAAGAACAAATCCACACCTTTCAAAAATGAAATCCGATGTTCTGGCAGCACAGTACAGTGAAGGAAATGAGTTGTTTGCTAAAATATAAACACTAGTAATAGTCTAGGAAACTGTACCTTCTGTTTCTTTCTATTCTCTGCTGCTGAGGGCTTTTCAATATAATCATATGTTTGCGTTTATTGCCTCTAGCATTCCCATGCATCTTCTGTAAATTATATCTGTGAATGCCATAAGAGGGGTCCCTGGTCAAAGAAAAAGGCATTCAATCTGTTGTACCCCTGAGCATTGCTGCTATTGACCTAAAAGGCAAATATATGTGATAGCCTTCAATGGGGGTCCTGAAGAAACCTCAGTAAGGCTCTTTTTGAATTTTATCCCAGCTGTGGTGAGGAATGTTGGCAAAACAATAAGCTGCATTATGTGCCCTGTCATTTCACCTCCCATTTCAGTGTTAAAAGCAGGGCTCTGATACGAATTTCTCCCTACTTGGAATCAAATAATTTTTTTGAGGGAGTAAGATCATAATTAGCTTTGGCAGTAGGGATATTTCATGCTTATTAAAATGTTCTTTCCTCTTGACATTGTGCAGTACTATTATTAGAGCTCCTACCTATGCCACTGCTCTGCTGGTCACTGATTCAAATGCATATCTGTGGCACCTTGTGGGCAGAAGCAGGGGGACAGCTCCTATGTGTTCTTGCTTTCCCGTTTTTGTTGGCCAAATTTTCCTGTTTTTAGATAGTACAAATTGATGTTTATATGCCTTTTAGCTGTAAGGCTTGTTTTGAGTAAATGTTGTCACAACTCAACTCACAGGACAACATAATGTGGATAGTAAGCAGAGACACAGGAATTCTGATCATATTCTGTGGTGTAGCTATTCTGATGCAATTATTGTCCTTGCACAACTAGAGGCATGTTCCCCTGGCCCTTGAATTATTTCATTAAAGTGGCACATGAACTCCTATTGCATGTATTATTACACACTCCTTTTAGTTGCCATTATTCCTTTTGCAAAAATGTGATCCTATCTGAATTCCTTGACAACTAAATCCGGATAAGCAATATTTGTTTTTGTAATAAACTAGTGTTTAATTTCAATGGCATTAAAACACTTTCTGCATTGTCTTTGGGCGTTGTCGAGAAATGAATAGCCACAACTAAACTTATTGTTTATCCTGAGGATACAAAGTTTTTTCTGTGCATACAGATTTTCTTCTCTGCACTGGAGTACTTTTGGTAGGTACTATGGCATATCTTGAAGTCTTGTACTGGTTGATAAGCTCTCCATATAATCACATATAACATATTTTTTTAGCCTATATGTTTGGAAAAAACGTTGTATGATGCACCTTTGACACTGATTTGTAAAGAATTGCAGTGGTTAGGAATGGGACGTACCCTTCCAAACTCTTCAGAGATGGCAGCTCACGAAGTATGCATTCTCACAAAGTGGCTTACCTCATTATTAAGTTGCACACATGGAAAGTAAAGTGTGCACAAAAGCTAACCATTCCCGCACTTAGGGAAAAATAATTAGAGAGAACATTGGTCTTGTGTAAGGTTTATTGAACCTGTACCATGGACCTACAACTTGGTTGAGTTGTTTCACACAATACAACTGTGTTTCATGGTATTATTTTGGGTATGGTTGGATAACCAACGTTTTGTGTCCCTACTGCAGTTTTTGTTTTATTGCTTGTCCAGCCAATGTGTGAATTTGGTGCTTGTGAAAGGTGGCATGAGTAAATTGTCTCACATACTGCTATTTTGGCTATTCAAGTGGTATTGCCTCACTCACCCTCTCTGATACCACACATCCGAAGTTGGTTCCTGTTGCTCCCTGTGATTTCCCCTCCATTCTCCTTTCCACCATCTGGGCCTGCTCTCATGTGCTCTTTGCTCTCTTCAGGTACCCGGCGGCTGCCAGCACAGGACGCCATGGTTGATTACTACGATATTCTGAACGTGCCACGGAAGGCTACTCAGGATGACATCAAGAGAGCGTAAGTCTATCTACTGCTTCCTCTCTGTGGTACTTCATGGCCGGTTTCTGCTGCATTAAAGTGCCATGCAGTGTTTCTGTACTATTCTGATGGAGGCAAGACCATGACTCAACTCTCGTGCTTCTATCCCATCCTACGTTAAGCTAATGCCTTCATCCTTCCCTTCATTCCTCTTTCACTCCACTCCTTTTTTATATTTTCTCAGACATGTATGTCATTCATACAATGTGGTTCATTTTGGGAAGATTGCCCTTGCTTTCTGAGGGTAAAACTGACACCTGTTTTATGTGGAGTTTGTCTGTATTGTGTGACAGATGGAGCTCACTGCTGGAGGGCGAAAAAGCCCTTCTACAGTATTGTTTGTTCTTTGGGCAAAAAGGGACACCCTGTTTGGGAAAACCTCTATTGTGAGCTGCACTTTGATTGTTAGTAGTTGGGCAAGGATTACTAGTTTAAGGGACAAAGTTTACCAAAAGGCTTGCACAAACTGGCCTCTGCCATTCTCACACTAATGCACCGGGAGATGCCCTGGCAAGGAATGAAAGGGGCATAGTTCAAAAAAGTTGACCAAATACCACTCACCATAAGAGTACCCACAAGGCTATCCTCCTTACTGCCCATCTGGACGACCTTTATTTTGTAGATTTAACTTGTTTCCTTTTTTTTCTTTTTTTTTTTTTTAAATACCTCTGACTCTGTGCTGATGGGCCCAAGTATAGTTCTGGAAGCAACTCAAGACCTTCCTTTTTGCTTCCGCTTTCTCTTCCTCTCCTCTGCTGATGCACCTGACTGCTTGGCGCACTGGTCATCCTCTGAACTCGGGCCCAGGCTCCTGCATGTCCAGTTGCCCTGTCACTTCCTCCGGGCTCGCAAGCATTTAAGGGTCTGTATCTACAAGCCTACAGTCCCTTATCTCTGCACCTATGAGTCACCCACTGGCTGCACTTGTGAGTTAACTGTACTTCCCCTCCCCATTTCCCTCCCCCCTGGCACTTGCCCTCTTCCGCACATGTGGCGTGATCTGAAAGACACAAGGCCCAGTAAGATTGTTGTTTTGTCCTCCCTTGTTTTCCTCTTCTTGGTCTTGTCGTGCCTAGAAACACGTGTGTACAGGCGCGTTATGAATGCCACATCATATCATATAGCATAGTGCCCACTCGTGTTGCAATTCGTTGATAGTGCTAGCTTACTGTGAGAGTGAAAACTGCTTTACCAAGTTAACCTCTTTTGGTTCTCAATGTCCACACTCCTTCCATCCTGCTTGCAAACAGCACACCCACCTCTGTTCTCTGGTGTCCACTAGATCGTTGAGACTTGAACCTGCCTGTTCTCCATCCTTGTTTTAAATGCACAAACATAGAGTGCTAGAAGCCAAGATACTAGTTAGTCCAATAAAACTAACAATCAATAGCACATGGGTCTTTCCCATGAATTTCCTGATGAGGTGACGTGTTGTTTTGAATGCTAGTAGCTACAAATAGTAGTTGGCTTTATTTGGGCTATTTTCTGTACAGCCTGCTGTGCGGTTTCTATTTAAAATAACCAGTTCTGGGTCTGTATCTCTGGCCAGCTGAGTGCGTCTTTCCCATACCACTTTCCCCTTATCCTTGTAGGTCATTTCAGTGTTTTGTGTTTGGGTATGCTGCTCCAATCTGGATTAAGACCCGTTTTATGTGCCAAGTGCCCCCACATTTATTATTTATCTATTGATTGTATTATTTAAGCCAATAATTTTACTGGAATTTGGTGCTCCTTTTTTAAAAATGTGTATTTTTATTTTTATTTTAAGAGCTACATTTCCTTGCAAATTAGTATGGTAGCAGAGTCTACTGTCCCTAATCAGAGTGTGGAAGCTGCTTCCGGGTGCACTAGGTGATATTGCTGCATTGGATAAAGCATGCACCCATAGAACTACAAGTTATATTGATACAGAGCACTTGGATATTCCCCCCCCCTTCCCCCCCCACCTCTCCATCACACAAAATCTTAGGTGATGCAGAAAATGGCAGATGTGTAAACTGTTACAGGTTGGAGTAAGGAAGTGAACTTCAAGTGTCCCATTATAGAACATGTTGCCATGGTTTTTTCATCTGTCCAAAATTGATTCTTTAGAAACAAGTTAGATGCCATGTTTATGCACTACATGCACCTGCACTGACAAGGCAATAGGGTTGTCTTGGTCTCTGCTTCCTGCAAATAATCTTATATGCTCTACTGCCATCATAAGTGCATCCTCGTAAGGCCAGGAACTTCCATCATCTGTTGGAGATGCCATCCCCAAAAGGCAGCACTTTTGGATGTTTTTCTTTCCGATCACCCCCTTTCGCCCCTCGGTTCTTCGAAACATGGCTCAGCGCACATGCCCTCCATATAATCTGGATAGGCACATGGGCTTCTCTGCATGCCTTTTTATAAAATATGTGCATTGCATGTTTGTCTGGCTAAGAGATGCTTAAGGGTATTGCTCGCTACACACCTTGGCATTCCTGGATGTTTCCTCCTCCTCCTTGTTTGTTGTAATGCGGAATTTGACACAGACAGGTTGAGGCACATTTATGTCCAGCTTTTTGCTTTGTGTTGTAAAGCGCCATTTCGGGCCATCTCCCAGGCTGGCACAGTCATCCCATCAGTATGAGGTAAGGGAAGTACCAAGGATTGAAGAGCCACTGTGGACACTTATTGGTTACAGCTCGCCTGTTGGGTATTTGAATACCTTTGCATTGATCACATTCACCCAAAATTAGTCCTAGTCCCTGAACTGCCCAATAGACTACTCTTTAGTGAGGTCTCAAGCTGCAGAAGGTCCCTTTGGCCAGTGGGAAGTCCAAGTACTACTTCCTGCCTAACGTACCTAAGAGAGGGGGAAGGGCCCTCAGGCAGACTGGAGTGGGAGGGGCGAATGAGAAGGGGCCTGCCATTTGCTTTCTGGTCGGTGGAGGAAGAGCATGGTGCTAGCCTACTGACCGTGCAGTAGTGTACTAGAGCCCGGACAGCAGGTGCGAGCATATCGCTCCACTTACAATTAAAAGGCATGGCAAATGTAGGTCTGAAGAATGTTTAACAAGTCTGCTTCTGGAACTAAGCACTGTACCCAAAGAGCCGCCTGCTATCTAACCCTGATAGCCCGAAGGGACACCTGCCATCTAACCTCCATGGCTAGTTTTAATTAAGATGAATGGTCTGGCCTAATAAAAAAGCTTTGAGAAATGGCCCTGTGGCAACATGTGCTGGTTGATATTTGTATAGATAAACCACAATTTGAGCACAAATTACCTTTTGAAATCTGAAGAATAACTTTAGCAAAAGAGCAGCACAGTAATAATTACGGAGTGCAAGCCAGCCTCGGCTAGGATTATTTTGAGTTTAGATTTACTACAAATTTATACGTGAGCAGATCGCCCTTTTCATTGAGTAGCCTCTGCAACACCGCTTTTTCAGGCAAAATTACCTTCTGATATCGTACATCTGTTCCTTATGTGTATCTGTATTGTAGTGGATTTATAAAGTACGCCAACATAGCTGGGAAGCAACGTCGTACTGTTCAAAGAGGATGCTCCCTGGTGGTTACAAGTAGTGTGCAGGGGTGGCGACGGAGCTGGAACAGGTAGAGGACCTGCGTCGGAGGGTTTGGGAGATTTGAGAGGGCAAGGAATGGGGCTGACTGGAGGAATTGCCAAGATGGCCTACCGGTCCTCCCTGAAGTGTAGGATGGAGGAGGGCACCCAATCTTATCTGCATTGGGAATTTCTTCCAGAGAAAGGGTGCATAGCAGGAAAAGACCTTTAGGATGATCAGAAGCAAGATGGAGCAATGTTCCTCTAGGCGCGAGGTGGGTGGTAGGGAAGCCCATTAAATGAGTGACATACCTGATGAGTGTAAGAGGGTGTTTGGGTGCAGGAGTTGAGTCCTGTTGACCTGTAAGCAACATAATGCCTGTAGTACGTCTGGGAAGATAGGAAGTGCCCTGTTATGCATGTTTGTGTTGCTCTGATGATTCACACTTTGGTCCCTCCTACCTTACCTCCATTTGCCCCTCTTGAATGTAGTAGTGACGAGAAGAGTTGTCGTTACTTTCCAGGTACAGGAAACAGGCCCTGAAATGGCACCCAGATAAGAACCCAGAAAACAAGGAGCAGGCTGAAAAGAGGTTTAAAGAAGTCGCAGAAGCCTATGAAGTCCTCTCGGATGGTAAGCCTTTGTGGTTGCCCACCTGGTCACCTCTTTCTCTATCTCTCTCTCTTTTATTCTGTTCATGTGTAGCCCTTGTGTGTAGTGCTGTTTCCTCCCTCTGATGCTGCTGACCTACAGCCTAATGCTGGGTTAAGTGCCTTGCGATCATTCAAAAATGACCCCATTTATCCGATATGCAGAAGTGCCCTATATTTGGTACTTGATATTGGTGCATTGTTAGAGTAAACCATAACCTTTTTCTCCAAATCCTGGAAGGATCTCTGCAAACTTACAGTTTTCTCTGTGCCTTGCTTCATCCTTTCGCTTGCTAGGTCCAGGTGTATTTGCATTTCTTTGTTCTGGTTTCGCCCGTGGTGGCCTTCCCCAGGATAGACTGTGAAGCTATTTTCTTCTCTTTAACACTGGCCTGAAGATTCCAAGCTAGAGTGCTTGAAAAACGGCTCTAAATTCTGCTGCACTCATATGCAGAATATGGGTCAATAAAGTGGACGCCTGCACAATATAACCTCTGGCATGCGATCCTGGGAAAGGTTTCATGGTGTGTGTCAACACTGGCCTTGCTGAAAGGGGTGCACCCTTTTTTTTAAATACAATCTTTTGAGGGGATCCTGCACCCGCA
Source organism: Ambystoma mexicanum (assembly GCF_040938575.1). Lineage (NCBI taxonomy): Eukaryota > Metazoa > Chordata > Amphibia > Caudata > Ambystomatidae > Ambystoma > Ambystoma mexicanum. The sequence goes on along the minus strand of NC_090931.1, from coordinate 1,464,186,491 downwards.
ATGCCCCTTTTACTAGCTAAGGACAGAGGGACCGCTCCTTTGAAGTGGAGTGTTTTATTTATGCTATAAAGCAAAGGTAAACCATACATCCAGTGGTAGTAAAAAGATCTAGTCAGTGCGATCAGTTGGGATTTTTGTGGCTCACTTTTCCCCTTCTCAATCTTTAGTATCGAAATCCTACTGTCACAACCTGTTCATTCCTTCATTAAGACTTTCAAAACGTTCATCCACCCAGTGCTTACGTCTCTCCAGTGTTTGGTGGCGAGAGGATAGGTTCAGTATGTCTGAAAACCTGCTATTTGATCTAGTAGAAAATAGCGGCTTCAGTGTGCATTATATTTGTGTTAGCTGTGCAATGCTGTCGGGTGCCAACATCCAACCCCGATTTATTTCAGATTTGGAAATAAATATGTCTGACTAAAATGGAATCTTACAAAACAGAATTAACCTTTTAACTGTAGTTTCCCTCACCACAAGAAACCGGTCCATATGTGGCCCAGCATTTCACTGGAAGGAATCCCTCCCGTTCTTACTTTAAAATCCTACGGTTTCAGTACACACACACCAATCTCTTGTTCATGAACCACATCAGCAAATCGTACCAAGCAGCTTAGTATCAACTGGCCCTACTGCAAGAACAAGGGAATGTGCCACCTTCATGCTGACCCTACACTTTTCCCGCATGGCACATTATGAAAGTGAGAACCGATTTTAGTAAATTCAGAAGCATTCGAACGTGAATCCTGCCTGCAGGTATCCTTGCCTAAAGGGGTGGTGTCTGGATGCCTGGGTATAGGAGTACTGCCTACGGACTGGTAGTTTTCAACCATAGAACTCAAACCCGCTCAAATAAAAGTTTGAAAGGGAGTCTGTAGGGGTAGGACACAACTCTGGTTATAAAGCGAAGTATTGAAGGTGAGTAATAAATAATGCGCTGTGTATATATTTAGAATTGAGGTGGAAAGTCCCCTTCTATTGGGTATCCAGTCAAAATATCTGAAACAAAAAAAAAGTGGTAAATTTCAGAGTGGACAAAAACACTGAAAAGCACAGGGACCATTGAATACATAAATAAAGTGTAGTGGGGTAAAGGGGTTGCAATGGGTCAGGATGGGGTTTAAGGGTTAGACAGGATGCTTGGGAGTCCAAATAAAAAAAATAATCAATGGCTTTCTGTCTTTTTTCCACAATAAAATGTACCACTTGGCAATTGTGGCCGGTAAGATCACACATAACCCTTCTATTGTTGGCTAGTAGCTTGCAACTTGAAATCTTCACATGTGTGTTCCAATTGGCGTATGATGTTGGAAGGCCTGTTATTAGTGTCCCATTTTTCACTTCAGGAACAGCGTGTGTGCCTATTTAACTGTGTAAACAAGTGGTGTGTAATTGGTATATGTGCATATTTTGCATTACTTGGATTACAATAATTTTGGACTTTAATCCTAGTGTTTTCTTTATAAATAGTATATTTTTATATGCACCTGTGTGGACATTCTGTTTGTTGTTGCCCTCTGGTAACTGTATCTGCTATCACACCTGTGTTCTGCATACTACTCACACTTGATGCCAAGTGTGCAAAGCCCTTGCAGGTCCTCTAGGTTGGCTTTCTAGAATACAACACTTGTGTTCTGAAAAAACACGTAGTCTGTCCGTCCACGGTACAGGTAAGCCTAAGGATGCACCTATCTCAGTTTAGGAAGGTGTCCTGACGCCCTAAGTACAGGGTTGGGAGATTCCCATCTTTCACCATCCCATTGTGACCTCTCCCTGATCTATAACATCTAGCCAAATGTCTTTTCCTACCACTCTCTGCATTCTAAATGTACTGACCTGCATTCCTTGTCCATTGCTAAATATGGGTATCACCACACCTGAAGCATCTCTTGGTACTGTAAGACTGGTCATCCCCTTTCATACTATGTGTGTGTGTGCGCTCCTAATTCTATAATTTATACATCATATAATGAGTTGATATCGCATGTGCTGTTCATGACAGTGTCCACATTTGCACTTCAAGGCATGCCCTCTCAGCGGGATCACAAATTCATGTATGGTTTTTCTTTTCTTTTGATCCCAAAATGATGAGCCAAAATGTTCTTCTCCTTCACTTCAAAATATTTGTCTATTTTTGTGTCAAATGTATCCATTAGCAGGTACAGAGGTACTCCCTCTGCTTGCACGTTTTATTTGCTGCAATTTCGCTTTTTTTCCATTTGATTTTACTTCTGCTAGTTCCTTGAATAGTCATGGCTGCTCTTTGTGCTGTGGCAGGTGACTGGACGCCATCATGTTTTAAAGTTTGTTTCCTTGTATCCCGCTCTGCAGCAGGAGGGTTCCTGGACTCCTACACTCCAGGTGTGTCCACTGTTGCGTTGTTCTATTTGTTTTCTACCGGCACGCAGACAACTGAGACTCTCTTCATTGTCTTACCCATTGGGTTGACAGGATTGGCTCCTGTGAAACAATCTGTGATTTCAGCACCTCTCTGCCCGGAAGCGCAGCTGGCGGGTGGGACTTGTGCCAAAGCTGCACTAAATTGAAGCCCATCTGTTCTCATCCAGGCTGGGGAACGGATTGGATGAGTATGTGGAGTTCAACATATTTTTCTGCATGGTGCCCTTCGCTAAGCACGGTTTCCTACTGGGGTTTCAGTGGGTATGCTGGCCTCTTGTACTGTTTCCCAACCTCAAAGTCTGCTTCAGTGTGTACTGTTGAATGTTCGTTCTCTCGTGTCTCACTCGGACCAATGTTACGATCTACTGGACGACAGTCGTGTAGATTTTGCATTTATCATGGAACCATGGTTCTGTGGATCTTATGGCCCGGTAGTTGCCCACCTACTTCACCCTCGTTTTAACACCTTATACATTTATCATGCTTCTGCTCATCCTGGCGGCGGTATTGCTGCTATATTCAGCGATTGGTTCCCAGGGAGCATTTTATTGTTGGATTGTGTTATTGAAATGGAACCTTTTGTTTGTCTGTTTCACTCTTCCCCTTCCTCAACTGTGCATATACTGTTGGAGAAACCTGAGGATGTTCTCACTCCTAAACCCCCTGGATCCTCTTCTCAGGTGAATTAACAAGGGGGTTCCTGGGAGTCGCCCTGCCAGACATTCCCTCAGGTGGCCAGGGAAAGGCCATCACTCTTGGATCCTGACCCTGGGGGTGGAGAAGCGAGGGAGGATCTATCGGAGGCAGGCCTTACCTTTTAGAGGTCCTGTGCGGATTGTGTTCGAAGAGGTATGGCCTGTCTCCTCTAGCAGCCACGCTGCTGTCTGAAGTGAACAGAACAGCCTAGTGGCCACGCGAAAAGGCAGCTTGAATGGAGGAAAAGGAAAATTGAAAAGAAGGGGGGAAAAAAACCCCCAGCTGGAGCAGCAGATAAATTGAAGGCTAGTCAGTTTCCAGAACGTCCAAGGACAGTAGAATAACGGAACTCAGCGGGCCAGGATTTAAAGGTAGAATGAAGTGTGCAGGCTCCAGGGCAGCAGGTTAAGTAGGAGAACCAGAACAAAGGTAAGAGCCAGGAAGGGAGTAAGCAAGCAGCAGCGAGAACAGAAAAACAAGGGGAAAACAGCATCCGGACCAGGGAACGAGCATTGTAGCAATCTGGTAAGAGAAGCTGATTGCAGTGCATCGCTTACCTGGAAACCGGCGTTCTTATTTTGCCGGCGCTACGCACCATCTTGGATTTCTGCATCATCACGCAGAGTGACGTTGGATGTCTGCGCCATCTTGAGAAGGGCCAAAGTCCAGCATAGTGTTGCCAAAGCGACGTGTACGCTTGCAGCTGCCATACCCGGGAGCGGCAGTGAGGGAACGTTGCAGGATCACCTGGGTGGAGGGTCCTTAAGAATTGGAAGTGGGGTGCACTCAGTTGAGACATGGTATCCCCCTTTTCCTGTTCATGAATAACCTAACCTTTCCCCAACCTTTATGGGTTACTATAAAGCAGATCCCCTCATTTCCCCACATGTGACACTTGACAGCACTGAGACGAAGAAGATTGATTGAGTAGTGAGCACTATACCATTTCACCCCTCTGATTAATGGGACCTGTCCAACTCTAGCGACACTTCGTCCCAGTACTAAAGTCAGGCAGTCCCAATTGAGAGAGTACACCTGCAACCTGTTTACTGGTTGCAGGTGTATAGAATGACATACAGAGAACACCAAAAAGAGCAACCGGGGGCCTGTGGGGGAGACACCAGCAGTGGACCCTTGAAGAAAGGAGGCAGCCGTGGTGGGACTGAAGAAGGAGCCAGGGTGCCGGCATATTCCCCCAGAGGGCTTGCGGGACCCATGAAGAGTGGGCCGCATCATTTGCCGCATGATCTCCATGACCCATGACCCTGAGCGAACAGCAGGAGCTGCAGGAAAGCCAGGAGAAGAAATGACGCTGTCTGCATCCGTGAAGCGGCATTTAGATTGCCGGCATCCAGAGGGAAGCACCTGGCAGATGAGCTGGCTGTAGTGTTGACTTCCCGGCTTTCAAAAATGCACAGGAAGCAGCGTGAGCTGCAGAGAGGAGACACCTGAGGCTGGTGACCGGGGTCACTCCGTGATACTAAGCAACACAGATGCATATTGAATCCCGAACTGGATGAAAACTTTAAAACTAAGCAAAATAAATCCCTATTGAACTGTGATGCTTGGACCTTGGTTAAGGGACCCCAAAGGATTGTTTGGAATCATATTGCCTTGAACTGGAGAAAGGTCATCTTGGTCACTTTAGTGGTACTTTCTTTTACTTGGGGAAGGGGAGCTGAAATAGAGCTGGAAGCTGGAAGAAGATCAGAACTTTTTTTTGTTAATTTACCACCACCGTTCTTTCCGGACCAGCTGATTAAGAGTCCTGCAGGAGGGAGGTGCCACTCCCGCCAGGTCTGACCTGGTGGGTGTAACACCACCCGCCTGCAGGAGGACATGGAAACACCGGCTCTGTCATAGACGGAGCCGGTGTTTCCATGGTCCCCATCCCCATGGAGTCCCCTGGGCATCCAAGGGAATGGGGATTTACCGATTTCCGCCTCTGCAATTACAGGGTCACCGGGGTTGTAATGCCCCGGTGATTCCGGCAATCACAGAGGAGGAATGGTAATACGAGTCTGGCGGTAACCTGCCGGAATTTCCGACACGGTTACCGCCGGACTCGTAATGAGGCCCTATTTCTTTTATTATTGACATCCCTACACACTGTTTAGCATTTAGTTGCAAGGACAGGGAGGGGTTTTGAACACAGACAGACTTTTAAGTTGAAATCTTTGGCTCAGATTTTCCTTAGTTTCATCCTGGTAGGGAAATCCCACCTTAGCATAGGGTAAGTTAGGCCTTCCACCAGCCTGTCATTTGATTTAATAAAGTATTTTATTTTGAACTTTGCGGTGTCTTCATGGTTTAACGCCCCTCCATCCTGTGATAATGACACTTTTTAGTGAGGCTTTCACTCAACTAGCAGCTGACCTTCAACTCCGCCACACCACTGTTTTGGATAGTAGGTGTTTTTTATTTTTTTTTATTTTAAAAAAGAATGATTTCTCTGTTGTTGCGGCAGTTAGGTCTGCAGAGGTTATGGATCAGCTTGGTCCCACTTATCAACAAGGCAATACCCTGGATCTAATTTTCACTGACCGGTCGTAAATTTGAGTGGTTTCTGTAACCCCCATATGTTGGACGACCACTTCCTTATTGCATTCTCCTGTAAGGTGGATAATACCTTCACGCGCATCAACCTATTAGTCACTCTGTCTGGAATTGGCGGACAGTCCCATGTGATTTATTCTCTAGCCTACTAGAAACTCTTTGTGCAGTGTGATGAATCCATAATGATTACCTCCATAAACCTGGCCTGGGATCCGCTGCAAAGCTTTCTACTTCACATCGTGCCCAACAGATCCCTAGAGGCTTAAGAATTGAGCTGGAACCTACCCTGTGTAAAGAGAACCCTGAATTTGTGAAAAGATGGTGATTGATTCTAAATAAATGTTCTCTTGACTTGATACTGCTCATTATAGAGGAATTGGCTAAATCATTACACTCTATTGAAGTCCTGCTTTATACCAATTGTGACGAAAGAAGAAATATCAATATTAGAAGATATTTATCAGAAATTTGACAGTTACACACAGGAAATTGAGTCTAAAAAAGTAAGAAAATTCAGAAGTAATGCACTCGACTGCCAACTGGACATTGTATATTCCTGGAAAAAATACTATCATCTAAGAGATAATCAATCAAGAGCACTAAACCCCAACTTTACAAGATTACCACGGAAACCCAATTCCGGAACATCTTCTTCAGGTGTATCCAGTGCAGAGGTTGAGATAGACCAACCCTCTACAAGCTTTGATTACCCAGAGGAAGGTGGGCAAGTCCCATCGCTACAAAGCAAGACAACCAAAGTATCTGGAGTGTTGCAACTGAAACCTCTTTTTCTCAAAAGAGACCGGCTACAAGAAGTAAGAAGAAAAAATCATTCAAGGAAGGTACAATTTCCTCCGAAGAAGACCCAGTGGTCAATGTCTCATCCATACCACTTGACTCAACTCCAGAAGAAAAAATTACAGAAAGGTGTTTCTTTTATCCCTCACTACAATAGCTCTTTACTGAAAGAAAAATTGATTTCTTCCGTATATTTAGAAAGAGGAAATTGAAATTTTTCTTTGAAACAATAGAACAAGATTTCCTTGTAGAAAGTGGATATGTATTGAATGACTTTTATAAAATCAAGTTTAATTTATAAAAAACAGTGGAGTCATTTTACACACCGTGAACAGCAAGCCTGGAATCACTTATGGACGAATCCAGATATTATACGTAAGCCAGCTGACAAAGATGGAGCCTTGGTAATTCTGGATCTGGTCAAATACAAGCAAGAAATAGAAAATCAGTTATGCGATACAGACACCTAAATGCAAATTAACTTTGATCCAACCGAGCAAGTTAAGTCACTTATCCAGACAGTACTGGATGAAGCTGAGGGGAATTAATGTATAAATCATCACACAAAGGCCAATCTAACCAACGCATACCGGATAATGCTGGTTCTGTATATTTACCTAAAATTCACAAATATTTGATTAATCCTCCTGGACGTCCAATAATTGCGGCTGCTAGCAGTCTATTGGAACCCTAGCTAAATACATTGACCTTGTAATCCGGCCATTAGTACAGACGACTAAGTCCTACCTCAGGGATACTAATGACTTTTTGCTGAAGATCCAAAAGCTTGAATTCGAGGCGGGTAAAGGCATCCTGTTTATGATGGATGCGACCAGTCTATACACAAACATCAATCACCGGTATGGAATCGAAGCAATAGAGTGGCTACTTTTGGCAACATCTAAATGTCCTGCAGACAAGACCTTTGCCCTGAAGTTATTAATGATTGTATTGAGTAAGAACTTTTTCAGGTTTGAAGACCGCTATTTTATTCTGATAGCAGAGACCTCAGTGGGCGCAGCAGTGGCATCTAGCTATGCCAATGCATATATGGCACAGTTAGAACATGAATACATCTTGAACAATGACTGTTGGATGAATTATCTGAAATGCTATTATCGTTTATATAGATGATATTTTTGGCATATGGACAGGGACAACACAAGAACTAGAGTAATTATTTGATTATGCAAATCAAACAACCCCAAGAATAAAGTTCACTGAGAAACAGTGTCTATCCATACTAGAATTCCTTGACGTGGAAGTTTATGTTCAAGACAATCATTTGAACACTACAGTATATTCTTAACCAACAGAAGCGAACCGCTTTTTATTGGCTTCCAGGTTTTACCCTAAAATCACAATTGAAAGCATTCCATTTAGCCAATTTCTGAGGTACATACGAATAATCTCAGACAACCAACAATATGTTGAAAAATCATGTGAATTATCGAACATTTCCCAGAAAAGAGGTTGTTCTACAGATATCATTCAGCAAGCTTCCTAAAAGTAAGTGAAATTCAAAGGTCAACCAGTCCAGTACAAAAAGAAAAGGCTACCACCTCCAAATTTGTATTTGTGACCACCTACTCACTTCAGAGTTGTCAAATCAAACATTCTAAAATCAAACTTGAACATCTTACATCTTGACCCTACCTTAGTGAAGATATTCGCGAGTGTTGTTACAAAAAATCCTATCCATCAGGGACCTGGTGATTAGAGCTGACATCAGGGTTTCAAAAAAGAAACCCCTTGTCCTCCAGGGGCACATTACCATGTACTAATTGCCAATACTGTAACAATGCCATAAAAGGACAGACAATAAATCATCCCTACACAGATAAACCAATAATATTAAAACATACCTCGAGCCTGCCAATATGAAAGATAGAAGATGTGGGAGCTTATAGAACTACTATAACAGCTAGAACCAATGCTTGAAATACTCACATTACGTAATCAACAACTACCACTACAGTAGTATGTTAATTTCCAAAGTGGTTATTCTCCTCTTCCACAACAAGTAGGACTATGCAGAGTGGAATGAGCCAGATTTCTAGGCAGAGAACGTACTTATAAGGAGAATGTGAGAACATGTAGACTATTATGTGACCTGCTGAATTTTGGAGGAAATGTATGGACAATATACTGTAACAGAACAATATAACCAACAACAAGGGACTTTAATTAATTACACTTGGTTTAAACTATCATATACCTTTGCTACTTGTGATATATCAAAGTGAAGTGAGAATGGTTGACATTGATGGATTAATAATTATGTTCATATCTGTTTTCACCAGACAATGATTCAGTATACTTACATTTTTCTTACATTATGAAGATGCACTAGACTTGAGCCACTCTATATCTAGAGAGAACTGAGCGAGAGCATCCATTTACATGCACGAACAGACTCCCATGTTCAGATTAACCAATACCGTCACTTCAAAGTGGATTCATACATTGGAAGACTATGACCTGCATTCAAGCAATAATATCCCCCAAGATGGCCACTTGCATGTTAACAGATTCACGAGCAGCAAGCTACGTGATGCTCTTTAATTGTTGAATATTCAAACACACAGAACGATGCGATCACGTGACCACTGTTACTTGCGGCAGCGTGTACACGCATCACGTGATTTCCCGCAATTTATGGCATTCATGGCACGGGAGGCTACTTGTTTGCTGCTACTCCCGCCCGCGCTTTGCGGCCTCTATTTCCTTTACTGGAGCAGACCAGGTAATACAGTTAACAGGACATTCTAAATGCGAGACTTTATTTTGTAGAGTGATCATAGTTTAATGAGTGAATTGTATGATTCACTTTTCAGGGATCACAAGGGGGAAGACAGTCAAATAATACAACTGCACTGGATGCCTAATACCAAAGCCATCAGTAAGTGTATACTACCTTCACTCCTTTCGGAACACTTTCTCTGATCAATGATCCTGGAGTAATTTTTGAACTGAACATGCAATACTAGTTTGACTCGATAGGGAGATCAGAACAGGGACATCACAAAATCAGATCCCAAAGGGGTCCCCTCCCCTCCCACAACCCATCACCCTTGCCAACGACATCCAACAGACACCATTCTGGTGTGAGCTACGATATACATGAATACCAGGTCAGTTTTCTTCTTTATTGACAACAAAGCTGTAATTTGCAAGTAGATGGCATAGCTGATGGTACATGCTCTATAACGTAGAACTAAAATAGAATTTGAATTCACAGCACCTGAAGAAGAGAGTTTAACTCGAAACGCGTAGTGATAGGAAAGCTTTTAACAGGACTATTTACCAACCTTTGTCCAGAATCACTTTTGGAAGATACTTCAACATTGGACTCGGATGATTCGTAGAGGTTTCCTTTAACCCAATGAACTAACATATGATTATTCTTGTGAACTAATTAAATTGTGCGATGAACTGTAAATCGATCAGTGTATGAACACTGTGGTGATATCTATCAATGAATTATGAGATGTAATTTGTGATATTATGATGCACTTAGTCAAATGTTGACAAATACTATGATTTGACGAAGTTAGTACCTTTGATTGAATTATGAACACACATAATTAGGATTAAATGGATTAGACCTTCCTTTGTACTCTAAACGGTTAATGAATTCTGTTTGAAATATCATTTTAAGGACTGTTCCCCATATGAGTGCACTGCTATTTGTCTGATTAACTTCAGATGACACACCTCATGTTCTTTTCTGTTTAACTGTATCCCCTTTGCCAGGGATAACTTTAGCAGTTGCACCTGAAATAGGTTAGAAGAAATAATTTAAACTTTTGTGAATATTGAATACATTTATTTATCCTTCTCATGTGGCCAGGGAAGGACAGACTCTTTCTGATCCCGACCTTGGGAGGGGTCGGTGGGGGGGGGGCGGGTGTTAGCGGTCTGCAGAAGGATCACATGGGGTGTGAGCGGGGGGTAGGGGAGAAACAGGGCAGGAAGACTAGGGAAACCCCTCTGTTTACTTTTCCTTGCAATCCCACACTTTTAAGGTCTCTTTGCCAAACAGCAAATGTTACAAAACCTAATTTTGTTGGGGACTACAAGTACCATAATCCCATAAGTACTGCGACGAGGAAGAGGGCTGAAGAGCAATGTAGTAGCAGTAGTCGGGCAATTAGGCCTGATAGCCCACACCTGAGGGAAGCCGAGTGGCTTAAAAAGCCCCCTCAGGTGCAGGCCATTAGAAACAGATGGAACTGTAGCTGGAGTGTGCAGCAGCAGTAGAAGCAGGAACAACAAAGCGCAGTGTTGGCAATCCAGGAAGAAGGGGGAGAACCGAAGGGATGCAGGGACTTTGATTCATCAGATTTCAACTGCTTGTCCTGTGAGGGTCTTGTTCCCCAAAAACTCTGAGGTGGAAGGTGTGAAGGAAAATTGCTTTTCCCCATGTGGACCTAATTGCAGAGATTGCGCAGCGGGAAGTGTGCCGCAGACCGTGGCCAGTGGGTGCTGTGAAGCTGTGGGTCTCAGAAGCGAGGAAAACTCCTTATGTGTGGCCATACCGGAGACGCCCGTCAACAAGGAAGGCTGTGGGTCCAAATGGAATCCAGAAATCACAGAAGTCCTGCAACACGTGAAGGAAGGAATACAGAAGCCGGTGGGTCTAACCGAGCGTTCTGACTCCTTGCGCGAATACTGCCGGCTACTGTATCCAGAAATCCAATCGCTCGTGTAGGAGCAAAAGCAATGCTAAACGGACCGATGATTGTTTAACAATGGCATCCTTGAAATGTAGCACTCACATATAGCGAATAACCGGTTTTTCACTCGCGTAGGAAAGGAACTCAGTGAAACTTTGTCTAACTTTACTTTTGTGAAAGCGCATAAAGGAGTGGACGCGTGTGCTTAATAAAGATTCTGAGAGGAAGAGTGATCTCTGAATCTTTACCAAAGAGGTTAAATAAACTTCACAATAGAAGCTAAGTAATTGAACCGTATCATTACAATTTGGAAAGAGCAAGCATTGTCAAAGTCAAGAGTGAACAAGGTGTTTCTCCAATTGGAGCGAAAACTGCATTTCCCGGTGCTAACGAATGGTGTAAGAATTGCCGTGAGCCAAACAAAATACCAGCATTGCCCATGCCAAGAGTGTGCAAACATTACCTGCAGCCAAGAGACTGACAACAAAGCTTCTGGGTAAATTATCCTGGCTGGAAGAAATCGAGAGGTAAACGCAAGGTTGGGGAAGGAGAAGCTTGCTACTTGTAATTGTTCTTTGAAGCTGGTATATCCCACTTTGTCAAAGCCAATAGGAAGAAGAGAGAAGTGTATCCTACAGGCAATTTTGGGTTGTGGTTCTTGCAGACAGACTAGTGGTAAAGAGACATTCCCTCTGAAAAGGGAATATTCAGAGGAAGAAGGCCTTGCTTACTTGAAGGTATTGAATTACCACAAAGTGAATCTTGTCATGTCTGAAAACTGTTTAAAGTCACAAAGTACTGAAGCTGTGGCTGTGCTTTTGGTTTGTCCGTAGATTTTGATACTTCAGTAGCACAATTAAAGGTGGAGGAGTAGACCCTCATGGTGAAATCCTGCAGAAGTTACTCTAAGTTGACAGTGGCTAAGATTAAAGTAGAAGTGCTGTTCAATCATCCTGCCAAAGATGCAAACTGTGATTCTTACTATTCTAAATAAAGACTTACTAAGTATTGACCAAAGCTGTGTTTAATTAACATTACAAAGTTGTGTCCCTTTGAACCTAACAAAGAACTGTGGTGTTTCTTCGTGGACAAATTGAAGTTGTGGCAAAGCATCTTGGCTGGAAATAACATTGATACTATTTGATACTCCTTTTGACCTGTTGAAGGAGCCAATAACTGATTTAAGACTTTATTTCAAACCCGGATTTTCTTGTTCCTTTTTGTTAAACACGGGAACTAAAAATTACCTTGTAAAACCTGGGGAACGGGAGTTCATCCAGGTTACCAAGACAAACTGTGAATACTATTGTTGATGGTCTTATGAATTGCCATATATTTTTGTTTTTGATGTTTAAGAGTGAGGGACCAATATCCTGTGTTCGAGTGTTTTCCTTTAGTTTTGATAGGCAGGGAAATACTAGTCAGAGTAGGGACAGTGTGGCGTTTGATGAAAAGTATACGTTAATTAAATGACAAAGTTTGAGAAATCATCTCAAAGCGATCTGACTCACATTTCTGACCCCTCACAGCACATTATTCGTCTCTTGATCTTGAGGCTATCTCGCAAGCTTTTACTACCATTGCTGATGCTTTCGCCTCTCTTAAGGTGGTGAAATTGAAGGGCCGGGTATCTCGACTCTGGTTTAGTGACCATCTATGGGCCCTCTGCCTCCAGAAAATGCAAGCGAAACGCAAATGGCGTCTCCATTATCTTCCCGAAGCCAAACTGACTCTGCTGCGCATTTCTGCGCGGTACCACCAAGCAGTATTTGAAGTGAAACTTTTTTTACCTCCTCCCACCAGGTGGAATCCTCTCAGAACCAACCTTGTGTGTTATTTAAGTTGATTCGCTCTCTATCATCTATTCCTGGGGAAACGGTCTGGGCTTCTACATTTTTATGATTTGCTTTCTGTGTACTTTGTGGGCAAAATTGAGCAAATTTGTGAAGACATTTGGCCTTCTAGCTTGTGGTCACCCCAACATTGGCTGGAGGTAACTGCTGCTGCGCTGGGCCCTGTTTGGGATTTTTCCCCCATGTTTATCACCAGTGAAATCATAATGGCCACTAATAGGCTGAAGTCAGCCTCTCCTAGGGATGCTATCCCTTTGTCCTAAAGGAGGTTATCAATTGCCCCATTGGTTGCGCAAGCAGTGAATGCTTCATTTAACACGGGCCAGACTCCAGCCTCTCTTAAGCACGCTTTGGTGATTCCCTTATTAAAAAACCTACACTTGACTCATCTGTTCCTGCAAATGTCTGCCCTATTCCTCTCCTTTTTCTTATGATCTTTTTTCTTTGGTCTGTCCTCTTCTCACTTCTTTTCTGGTGAAATCTTCTTTTTTTCAATCAGCTAAATCAGGATTCCGGCTAGGGCATGGGCGCGTTGATACTTCTCGGCCTATCCACTGCCTTTGATATTGTGCAGTCTTGCTGGGTCGCATCGCAAGGGCCTGTTTCTTGGGGACCCTCCTGTCCAGGTTCACTTCTTTCCTAACTGATGGTTTTCAGTCTCTTCCCCTCTCACTCTGCTTCTGCTGTGCTCTTTTGTGGTGTCTCCCCAGGGTCTGACATTTTTCCGTGCTGTTTAATGAGTACGTTCAGCCACTTGCCAAACTCGCCATCTTGCACAGCTTCTCTTGCTATGCAGACGCTGTCGACACCCAGACTTTTCTGCGGCTGGACTTGTCCTTGCCTGAAGCGGCTGTCAGGCTTAGGGCCTGTCTTGTAGCTGTCGGTGAAAGGATGTGCAACAACTAGCTGAAACTGAACCGGGGAAGACCGGTTCTGGTGGTGGGCCCTCCCGAGGCTGCTGCTCTTTGGTCACTGCTTTTCTGACCTGTGTTGTTGGGTCCTTGTCCCACTTCAGTGCAGATGGTGAAAGACGTGCGTGTCACAATCACATTCTCTTTTTATGGCTGCCAAGATCAGTGCAATCTGTCAGGCGGGGCATCTTAAATTAAACTTGAGCAGGGTTCTTCCCTTTCTATCTCCTCACCTGCATGCTCCTGTGGTCTCCTCCATGGTTCTATCCTCGTTGGACTATTGCAACTCTGTTTCTCTTGCAGCCAGCTTATCTGATTCAGCAAATTCTACAAAACTCGCCGGCCTGTGTGCGAGTTCCACCCACGCGGCGCACATATTTACCACATTCTGTGCATCCTTGCACGGGGTAGGTGCTGTTTACCTTCAGGAGAAATTAAAGTTTTATGTTCCTCTGCGCTCAGCTGAGGTGCACTTGATCAAGGTTCCTCCATTTAGGCTGTCCAGTGTTGGCAGCCGGTCCTTCTCTTTTGCTGCTTCCCTATTGTGGAACTCAATTACTCGTGGTCTGCGGATGGTGGATGACTACCATTTAGACGTTCACTGAAGACCTACCTTTTCTAGCTCCTTGTGTTCCTTCGTCCTGTTTAAGCAGCGCCAAGATGCCTCCGGGCGAACGTCGCACTGTATAAATGCTGCTTAATTCATCCATTGTATGTTCCCCAATGCCCAACCAAATAGTTGAGTTCATATACGCTAGTATGTATTTCAGGAAGCCCTCATCCCATTTCACTACAGGTTCACCTGGTGTGGGAAGAAACCATTCTAGTCCTGGAATGTTGCCCATGTTCACTTGATATCGTTCTGGTTCTACCCTTCGCACCAATAATGATTAGTCACGTGTTGCATTTTTGCCTACTACTTAATGGTGTTTATCAAACCGTGCCTGAGCCTCTCCCCATCTTCTTTTGAAACTTTCTCTCATATCTGTTACAGTGTTGATTATACAACTCCTTAGTTGCTTAGAAACACCACCTCATTAACATGTTTCTTACTGTGCCACTACCTTTCTAGTGCGCACGCACAACGTGCCACTACGTGGGAGCTCATTGACGCCTCTGCACCCTTCATTTGTGGGGCAACCACATACCCTGCTTTGTGGGGTGTCAGCTGTGCCGCTTACACAGCATCAGGCTCCCGCTGGTGCACCAGCCAGCCTTCAATGGCACTCTGCTATCCGCCTGCTACTCGTACATGCATTATCCCACCGGTTACTGTAAGGTACACTGCGGAAGCTGTTATGTCCCATCTGTGCCCAACTACTCTGTGTCAAGGGCCTACTTCTACTGGGCTCTGGTTGGTGAATTTTCTGCTTGTAACATCACTTCCTCTTCCCCTGGACGTCCAACTAACCAGGCTACTCCACTAAATGATGAATTGGGGTTGGCATTATCATTACATGAAAGATTTCAGTATTCCGAGAATGACTTGCAGACCTATCTCAAAGGGTGGCTTCCTGTGTATTGTAAACTGGTAGCAGTACTTAATCGGGCTTGTGCCTAGTGTCTCCTATCAGAAGTCTGCAGAGAAGAGTATTCTAGTATGACAATACGCAGAAAAAAGCTGCCTCGGAGACTTTACTTGCCAGCAGATCCTATAAAGATCTGACTCTTAAAATCTAATGTTTTCTGTTCCAGAATGCTACCAAATAACTAATTCTGTAAAATACCAAAAAGAATGTAACCCCAACTACTACAACTTAATGTGCCTCGGCGAGCTGCGGAAAAACCAATCACCCTGGACTACCTTGGTTCCTAAAGTGCTTTCTGAGCGGGGGTTGGGGGGTGGGGCTTAAGGGGGTTGCGGGGTGAACACTCAGTTTTAGCAGAACATTTGACCAAGGTGCTTTGTAGGAGAAGGTTGGAGAAAGAGCCCCTGGAGCTGGAGTGTGGGACTCTCTGAAGACTAATTTTGAGTAGTGTCTTCCTTGGAACAGATAGTGGGGGCACATGTGTAGCAGCGCAAGTCTGCAGCGCTGCCAAAGGACCAACTCTGGCATGGTAACCTTTTTATGTGAGGATGGGAGCTTCATTACAGTCTCTGAGTTTCCCATTTCCACGCGTGAGAAAGCCACCTGGTCCAGTATTTTTCTTGGAAAGTGTTGTACTTTGCATTTTTAAATTATAAGTCCCATTATTCCAAGAAAAACAGGACTGGATGACTTCCTCATGCATGGAACCGGGAAACTGGAGTGCTCTGTGTTACGATGGTTCACAAATCTTCCCTTGTGGGAGGATGTTGGGAGGCCACCCTGTTTATGATAAACATGGAAGGCACAGAGGTTAGCCCAAACCCAATCAAGGTGAACTGGCTGGTCAGTCAAGGCTTAGTATCTGTAAAGGTTTGAGGGTGGTCTAGTGCTGTACTCAGTCCGTGCTGAGCAACACCAGTAATTCCTGTTAGACAAGTGTATACAAATTTACTTGCCCTTTATTTACACACTAAGCATATACAAATCACAGATGTATTGTCGCACAAAACCTTATGAAACATATATATATACACATTCACCAGTGGGGGAATAGAATTGCATATGAATAAATGATCATTGCAATGTAGATGAGAGGTCAGATGCAAAGAAAAATGGGAAGAACGCTTCAGAATCAAGCTAATAACAGCTTCCCTCAATCTTAATAAGTCCAACCCTAACATGGCTTGGGGCCTTGTGCCCAAAAGCCACAAGTTCCAAAGTATAACTTCTTCAGGTAAGTTTATAAAGAACGAATACAGTGGACTGTGGTGGTCATTATAGTAAGTTATATAAAAAGTTCAGGTAAGTACTCCACTCTATCCAACACGCTAGGATAGGCCTAGGGAAGGATCTTAACCCAGGTTCTATCACCAAAGGTCAGGGCAGAGTCAGTTGGGGTGAGGACTTTATTCCAAAAATACCATATGGGAGACAGGGTGAGAAAGGAGCCACTATGTGGTGATCACCTGGCTCGGGATGTTCCAGATTCCACTTGTTTAGGATTCAGACTTTGCTCTAGTAGGTTTGTTTTTCTGTTCTTGGTCCCACTTCAAGGGCTGTCTAAACAGCAGAGATACTTTGTTTCAAGGGATTTTGATTTGTTGGGAGTGGTGCACAGTAGTCTGTTCCGGACAACTTTGAGTCTGCGGTAGAAACTGCCTACGGACACCTCAGACATGAAAAAGACCGGATCCAACAAAGTTCACCATGGTCAGGCGGCGATCGTACATCAGTGGACACAGGAGCAGCCCCAGCACAGCACAGAAAATGGAGGAGCGGGCGACTTGTGGCACATGCTGGAGATCTGCAAAATTCCAATGCTCTACTCGGAACGATGACGACGGCTGCAGCAAGTAGCCCCGCAGAGAGCTTGTCGGTCCAGGGACATTTCTGAAAGCTCAACAATCACTGATCCTCGAGCAAGGGTCAAGACAGTATGTTTCCCCTCCCCCAATCTAACGTTTAAGCACCAACAAAGGCCTTCTTGCGATCAGGACCGAGGAGCAGAGCTTCACCGAATACCACTTGAATCGATGCAGGTCAGCTGCAGGGGTCGTCGGTGGACTGGCCTTCTTTGTAGAAATCATGTCTCCAACGGTGATCTGATGAACAGTTGTAGGACAGAGCCCTCCTTTTATGCAGGATTCAGGCTGCGAGTGAGGCCAAGCCCACCAAAGACAAGGATCTGCACCATTTAAACAGCTAGTGGTTGCTTAATCCTGGAAAACCACTGGTCATCCCATTTGCCCAGCAATAGCTTTTCAGGCACCAGAGAATGTGGGTTGGGACTAGACAGTCCCAGCCCCTTCCTTTGGCTCACACACACAAAACCCCTTTGCCCCAAAAAGTCACAGCTCTCCCAAGTAAAGGGATTTCCATATAAGGCATTTCATTACCTGAGAAGGCAGGAAGAAGGCCAAAGAACAATATGGCCAAAGAACGAGTAAAATATCCCGTGGCACGGCCATCTTTGGGTGCTAGCCACCTTTAGTAGCCATTTGCAGTAAATGCAAAAATGCACTAGAAAAATCAAGCAAACGGTAAAAAATGACACAGCTGCCTTCAGCTTGTCTTAAGAACATTGTCAAATTAACCACAAAACCATTATATAAAGTTACTGGAATGTAATGTGTGCAATATTAAAAATGCAAGAATCCGTACTGAGACTCTGTCAGTACCGACAGCCTGAAAGAGTAGTCGGTTTCCCAATAAGAATTAGCAAAATGGGCAAGGGAAGTAAAGCTTCTGCATTACTGACTTCTTAAAAGTCAGGACATTTCTCAAAACAAGCAAAAAGAATGGGGTCCCATAGAAATCTAATGGTTACACAATAAATGTTCTAACACACACTGCTGTAGAATACTGCAGTTGAGGTACTTCATCCTTTGAAGGTGTTTGTGATGGATTTCCAGAATCAACCGTGGGGGGGCAGGTGAATTGTGGCAGTGTGAGGATCCAGGAATGAGACGTAGACACAGGGGGTTCATGGTGTTGGCCATGAACGTATGCCTTTCTGTCCCTACACTAAGGGGCATTTCCCTACCTCAGACAAAATTAAGGGGCTGTTGGTTGTCAGAATGTCCAAAGAAAAACATCCTGTGTCCAAAGTACTATTCTGGCTCTCGCATTCTAAGAATCCACTCTACGGTGAAAATAGAAAATGTCTTTGGCCTTGAGTAGTGCCTACATGATCAAAAAGGAAATGTGCAACTCCAACACAAGTTCCATGAGGATAGAGTTCCTTGTTCCAGAGGGCGGTTCCCTTCTCCTGGATTTCTCTTCACTCTGTTTTCTACTTCCAAGAATATTAGTTCCTTAAGTGCCTCTTGATCAACACAATTGATACACAAAACACCTTGCCTGTTAGTCTGTATTTTGGTAGGATACCTGGTGTACTCACTTGCCAGGTTTTCACTCCTCTTCAATATGTCTTGACACTTCCTTTTGCTAGTCCTGATATATCCCTCTCAGGACCTCTTTAGGTAATGTATTTCATACTTGTCCTCGCCTGGGGTGCTTCCCTACCAGGGCTTTCTCATATAAACCCACTTGGAACTGCCTGTTATACTCTCCTGCCAGGGCTTTCTTATATGAACACACTTGCAACTGCCTGGTATATTCTCTGTACAGGGGTTTTCTCATATGTATACAGCGTGCGCTTACAAACTTGACCGTCTCTTGTATTTACTTTGTTCTATCTAAGTGCCCTTCACTTGCTTGTTCTTTCTTATAAATTGCATTTGCTGTTATTTTCTTTCGTCAGGGTCGCCAATACGCCCTGATGTCACCGCGTCCCTTAGGTGCACTTCCCGGCTTTTGATGACTTATGCAGATTCTTCTGTGGTATGTCAATGGCGGCACTTTGGCGTTCTGCTCCCTTCGGCCGCCTCTGCACTCTAGCTTCTGTGTCTCTCGCGGCTCCCGCTTGTCCATTCAGCGTCTCTCCAGGCTCAGGCGGTGTGGAGGCTGCTTCACAGTACCTACGAATGCTCTGGAGCATTTCTCATGCTTCGGGCGTCCTCGCAGTGTACCGTATCCTTGTTCTAGCTCTCCTTGGTTTCTTCTGTGAGCCGGTTTGCTCCACGGGCCTTGCACTAGCCCTGCAGTCCCTCAGTCAATACCGAGAGGACTCAAATTCTCCAGCCAGAGTCTGCTTGTCAGCTGGCTTGCCCGTTTAAATCCCTGGGCATCAGACCTGTTCCTCCAACAACTAGAGCACAGCTTGCGCTCCTGGCCTTCATCAATCCGCTTTATTTGGCTCATCTTCTTCGTCACAGTACTTTTGCATTTAAGGAAATGGAAGTCAGTTTTTGATAACTTGTATGCAAAGTCTGGGACAGTGCTTTCAATGATCTTGAAAGGCAAGTCGGTTCTTGGTGAGTTGTATGCAAAATATGGGAAGGAGTTTTCATTGATTCTTCCTAGGTGGGGTGTGTGATATGGCAATATGCCATAAAGACATGGTGAATGGATGGGGTATCCTCAAAAGAAAGGGGGGGATACCATGTCTCGTCCGATGATGTCATGTCACTCCCTTGAGGACTGCCTCCCCCATGTTATCCTCCCTCAAATAGCCGCCCCCAAAGTTGGGGCCGGTAGCAGCTGCCTTCCCGTGGCCACATGGGGAGAGGTTAAGAGTGATGCACCATGGAATTCATCACAGGATGCAAAACTATTATGGTGAACACAGACACTGAAGGCTGGGTTGGCTAGGCTAGGCCAGGTGAGGTAGCAGATCGACAAGGTTAAACTTGGGAGGGGTGTGAGAGTGGTCTTAGGGATACAGTGATTCCACACAGAACACAACCAATAATCCCAATTAGAACAAATTCTATCACACCAAAACTATATAAACCTATATAATCAGAGATATAAGAAAGCATTTGATTTCAATAACCAGTAGTAAATCTGAAGTAAATACTCAGATGCATAGAATTAGAAAAGACATGTCAAGATAACCCCAGAATAGCTTCCCTAGCTCTTATAAAGTCCAACCTTGAGATGGTTTGCGGCCTTGTGCCCAGAAGTCGGCAGTTCCAAAGTTTATACTTCACAGGTTGCTTTATTAAGAGGTTGGTGATGCCAGTGGTTATGATAAGTTACATAACGGTCTGGTAAGCAAACTTGCATGATCCAGGACACCAGGATAGCCCACCCCCCTGATTTTGCCAGACCACTGCAGAGGTTCCGGATTCCATTGGAGACAGTCTTCTGAGCTTGGTCCCTTCGAAGGAGGCCTCTGGGTCGCAGATCCAGCAGTCCCTTTGGGACGTGTAACTTTGTCGGTCACAGTGAAAAGGAATTGGTTCCAGACTGCTTCCAGGAGAATGCCCAACTAAGAAAAGGGGACTTCTGCAGGGCAGACCACCTCAGGACACCATAAGGGAGCAATGATGACTAGTTGCAAATGGAGCTATCCCGATCTGGTGGCGACAGGCGATCTTCTGTGGACACATAAAGGTGAAGACACAGCATAGCTTCTGTTGATGCAAGAAGGTTGCAAATGCCGGAGCAGGCATTTTGTACAAGTTGGCGGATTCTCCAATTTCTAAGGATGCACTCTGCAGAAAGGTAGCTCATGAGAGAGCTGATTAATACACCAGGTGGTCCTGCAGACACTTCAGGCACGGATCCTCGAGCAAGATTCGAGAATGGTTGTTCACAATGATCCAGGGCTCGAAGCACCAAGGCATTTTTGACATTGGGGCAGAGAAGCAGGGTTTCTCCAGGACTTCACAGGAGTTGATGCTGGTCAGCTGCAGGACTCCGCATCAGCCGGCTGATCTTCTTTGCAGGGGACTTTGCTCCAGCAATGATCCGAAGACTAGCTGCAGGAGTCCTCATTTTATCCAAGATTTAGGCTCTGTGCTCGCCCAATCCCACCAATGGCAAGGAACTGCACCATTCAAACTGGCAGTGGCTATCTAAACGTAGACCTTCAGCCCCCTGGTTGTGTACTGGGATCAGATGGTTCCTGCCCCCACATCCTGGCTCAAACACACACCGCCCATTTGCACGCAAAAGCAGCAGCTTTGCCCAGAAAAGGGCATTCCATATGTGGCCTTTCGTTCCCTGAAATGGCAAGAAGGCCAAAGAACAATATTGCCCAAGGACAAGCAAACACCTTGTGGCATGGCCATCTTGAGGTACTAGCCACCTTTTAGTAGCCCTTTGTGTTAAATGCATAAGTGCATGAGTAAAAAGTATAAAACACGGAAGGAAAAATATTCGCTTCCACCAGCTCTTTCTAGACACATGGTAAAAATCATCAAAAAGCCATTCTAATAAAAAAGTTATAACCATGCAAGAAGTTCACCAAGAGAAACCTAGTCTCTCATTACCCCATACTTGAGTAATGCATTCTGAGTCAATGATTGCCAGCATTGCCTGCACGTGTACTTCACCTAGCCTGACATATTTGAGTAATGCCTTTTGAGTTATTGATTGCCTATATGTGTACTCACCCTGCTAGCCATATCTGAGTAATGCCTCTGAGTCTTTGATTGCCAGCACTGCCTGCACGTGTACTTACCTAGTCAGACATATTTCTGTAATGCCTCTGAGTCACTGACTGCCTGTACACGGACCAATCACTAATGTGGTACTCTAGATAGGTCACCTCCATATAATTATGTTTCTCCAGCATGGGGTCTGGCATGGATTCACATTCTCATGAATATTCCCCGTCGTCAGGCTGGGAATCCTCGGTAAAGAAAAAAACCAGTATCAGTTTCGTTTCTGATCTGTCTTTCGTAGTAATAACCAATCACTGGTCTCTGAGTCATACTGACCACAGCCAATGACTGCCCTCTACCTAAGCACCGCCTCTGGCAGCCATCTTCAGATTTTTACCGCACGTTCATGTGTTGGGATCCTCGTGCTATTGCTCTCGAGCGTTAGTGCTATTTTTTTTCACGCTTTTTCTCAAAAACTTCGTTTTTTCGGTCAAAAGAGCCTCAAGCTCCACCGACTCTCCATCCGATCAACGGGGTCCCGTGTCGGATTCATCTGCGCCCCTCAAGGGTGAAGATTTCGTCGAGCTACGCTTTTGGAGGACTCCAGAAGCTTCTCAGGCCCGGACATGGCCCAGGAGAAGGGAAGCTCGACGCCCGGAAAGCTGTTCAGGATCTGCCCTGGATGCCAGCTGCAGAACGTCTTTAAGGAGGACGAACACTCCTTTTGTCTCTACTGCTTACATGAGGACAAGACGCACGTGGAGAAGGACTGTGCGTTTTGCGGCAATATGTCGGAGCGGACCATGAAGGACCGCCATCAACGTCTCGCCAACTGGCTGGAAGGGAAGAGCCCGTCAGGCGAGAAGAAGAGGAAGAAATCCGAGCGGTCTTCTAAGACCTTTGAGGAAGCCCCGGCGACGGGGGTCCAACACAAGGCCAAGCACCGCGAGTCCGCTGGCACCGGGAGCGCCGAACGGTCGGGCTCTACGGGCGCAAGGCAGGGCGCACCCTCCCCGGCACCTTCAGCCACGAGCCAACGCTCTGGGTCGGGTAAGAGGAAGGGCGAGCACCCGGCGAAGCTCCTGGAGAGGCCCCGGTCGAGCTCGAAGGCCCCATCGGAGGGGGAGCGAGGCAGTGTCCCCCCCCTCAAGGATAAGGCGGTGAGCGCACCTAAGGTGGTGAAGGCCTTAATCCATCCGGCCAAGCCCTCTATCGATACTGTCGCGGCGGCCCTGGCTCAGCCTGTGGAGGCTACACCAGTGGTGGCGACCTCGGGGCTCAGAGTCTCCCTGCCACCTCGGAGGGAGTCCTCTTTTGTGCCCATCGATAGGACCCCCGTGAAATCCCCGGCGGGGAAGAAAAAGGGGGGGGCAGGGCGTCGTCGTAGATTCGGCCTCAACTTCGGAGGAAGAGCTGATTGAGGTCTTAAGCCACGGCCTTGGCGTGGAAGAAGACCGGCCCGTCGGGATGGATCCCGACGCAGGTGACGACGACATCGTCGAGGGTGCCGACTGGGCCCCTGATCGCCCGTCGGATTCCCCTCTGCCAGCGCCGCAAGACAACTCGGCGGCCATTTTGTTGGCTATACAGTCCTTATGTTCAGAGATAAGGACGAGACTACCGTTGCCGACGGAGGAACCTCTCCCGTCGGGGGATCCTGAACCGGGACCTTCTGGTGTTCCCCCGCCCAAGAAAAGAAGGATTCACCCTCCACCTCCTTTTCATCCGTCGCGCCCCGTCCAGCCCTCCTCCCCGTCCACCCGAGGGGATGATACGGGGACTGACACGGCAGCGACGGGTACGGACGACGAAGTATACGACGAGGATCTACCGTCGTCACCTCCCACCAGGGCTTCTCCGCCCGACGAGATTGGATCGTTCCACTCCATGATCGCCAGGGCATCTGAGCTTTTCCAACTCTGCCCTGAGGAGAAGAAAAAGGAAGGATTCCTTTATCAACGGCGCGAGGCCAAGAGGAAGACGGTCCTCGCGGTGCCTCTACTGGACGACATTTGGGATGAGGGCCTCGCCCTCCTCAAGAACCCTTCCATGACGCCAGCTAGAAGAGACCGGTACGAGAAGAAGTACCGGGTCCCAGACGCGGCCCCCCTGTGCCTCTGGGCGCAGCCTACCCCGGACTCCGTCGTCTCCGCGGCGGCCAGGAAGAAAGCAGGGGGGGGTGCGGCCTCCACATCGACTTCCCCACCGGACGGCGAGGGAAAGAAATTGGACGCTATGGGACGCAGGGTCCTCTCGTCTGCAGCGACGACGATTAAAGCGGCCAACGCCTTGGCTATCGTGGCCCGCTACGACAGGGAGCTATAGTACAAACTGGCTCCCCTGCTGGACTTCCTACCGGACGACAAGAGGGCGGATGCCCTGGAGATCCTACAGGAAGGTGAGGTGGCGTCGGACCACGCCATCACTATTGCGACGGACATCGCCGACACTGGGTTTCGCCAGTTGGTCAACGGCGTGTGCCTTAGGCGGCGTGGATGGCTCAAGGCTACGGACTTCCGTCAAGACGTACAGACCAGAGTCCTGGACATGCCGTTCGATGGGAACAACCTGTTTGGGAAAACAGTGGACGATTCCCTTCAGGCCATTAAAGCGGACACTGAGACGGCCCGGACCCTTGGGGTTCTGCAGCAACGACGGACGCCCTTTCGGAGCAGCGGAGGCAAGGGCGCCTCCAAAGGTTCCGGCGGCGGTTTCTCCACCTACCGTCAAGCGGCCCGCTCGTCGTCTCAGGAGGCCTACAGAGGACGAGGCAAGTCTGGCGGACCCCGCCGTCGTTGCCAAGGAGGTCAAGTTGGCAAAGCCTCGTCGAAACAGGATTGAACCGGCCGTGGGGTCGGGCCTCCACCGAAGCACCCCGGTGGGAGGCCGGCTGGCGAGCTTCGTCAGCGTGTGGGAGTCCATCTCCACCGACCGTTGGGTGCTGGACGCCTTAGCCCGGGGCCACGCGCTCGAGTTTCAAAGAAGGTGCCCGCGCGTCCCCCCCCCGTGGCCAGGAAAGAGCTTCACGTCCCTCAGCTTCTCCTGGAGGTAAAGGCGATGCTCAGGAAGGGCGCCATCGAACTCGTCCCAAAGAGGCTTCAGGGCTCCGGAGTTTACTCGAGATACTTCCTCGTGAAGAAGAAGACGGGAGGATGGCGCCCCATCCTAGACCTGCGACGTCTGAACAAGTTCATCAAGGCGCAGAAGTTCCGGATGGTCACCCTCCAGCACGTCCTGGCTCAGCTGGAGGAAGGAGACTTCCTGTCGTCGTTGGATTTAGAGGATGCCTACTTCCATATTCCCTTCCTAAAGGGGCACCGAAAATTCCTCAGGTTTGTGGTCCAAGGGCGTCACTACCAGTTCAAAGCCCTCCCCTTCGGACTACGGTCGGCACCCAGGGTATTCACCAAGTGCCTTGCACTGGTGGCGGCGCAGCTACGCCGCGAGGGGATCCACGTCTACCCCTACCTGGACGACTGGCTCATCCGAGCCAAGACGAGGGAGCTCGCCGTGGAGCACACGGCAAGGACCGTCCGACTTCTCACGGACCTGGGATTCTCTGTGAACTACGCCAAGTCCCACCTGGTACCCGCGCAAAACGCACTGTTTCTGGGAGCGAAGCTCGAAACAGTGTCCCTTCTGGCCTCCCCTTCGGAGGAAAGGACCAGGTCCATCCTGGGGAAGGTACAGCGGATGTTGGTTTCCGACGCGGCCAAGGTGAGGTCCATCAAGTCCCTCCTCGGAATGATGTCTTCTTGCATCTACCTCATTCCCATGTGCAGGCTCCGGATGCGCCCGTTGCAGGAGTTCCTGGACACGCGCTGGATCCAAACGACGGGCGGCTTCGAGGAGAGGATCACACTCGACGAGAGTTTCCGCCGAGCGGTCCGGTGGTGGGGCAACCGCGCGCATTTGACGGCGGGCATGGACTTCCAGACCCCAGACCACCAGGAGACAGTGACCACGGATGCCTCCCTGGAAGGGTGGGGAGCGCACACCGAAAATCTGCACGCGAGAGGCCTTTGGCTCCCGACGGAGAAGTCCCTCCATATCAACGTCCTGGAGCTCCGTGCAGTGTTCTGGGCCCTCAGGTCCTTCCTTCCGTCCCTCAAGGGCAAGGTGGTGAGGATCTTCACCGACAACACCACCACCATGTTTTACATCAGGAAACAGGGCGGAACCAGGTCCCCAGCACTGTCCAAGGAGGCGCAGGACCTGTGGCATTGGGCCGTCGCCCAAAGGATGTTTCTGGTGCCGTTTCATCTGGCAGGGATAAAAAACACCATCGCCGACTCACTCAGCAGGGAGCTGCGCTCGTGCCCGAGTGGGAACTACGGCAGGATCTAGTGGATCGCCTCTTCAGACGGTGGGGCACACCCCAGATCGACCTGTTCGCGACGGCGACGAACTCCAAGTGCCGGAGGTTCGCCAGCAGGTTTCCCCAGGCGAGGAGCATGGGCGATGCTTTCTCGTTCCCCTGGGAGGGCCTGTTCCTCTACGCGTTCCCTCCTTTGCCACTGCTAATCCGGCTCGTCAACCAGCTCAAGAGGTCACGGTGCAGGATGATCCTCGTCGCACCTGCGTGGCCGAGGCAGATATGGTTCCCGGACCTTCTGGACTTGTCAGCGTCCCCGCCAATCAAGCTGCCGGTGGACGCAGATCTACTCTCCAGGGAAGGAGGCGCCATCCTCCACCACGACCCGAAATCGCTGAACTTGCAGGCCTGGCTCCTGCAGCGCTAGAGTTTGGAGGATACGACATACCGGCCGACTGCAGAGAGGTTCTTGCAAAGGCCAGGGCGTCCTCGACTCTTAAATGCTACGGACACAAATGGAAGAGGTTCTCTGTCTGGTGCCACGCACAGAAGATTAACCCTCTACGGATTACGGCTCCCCAGGTACTGCCGTACCTGCTGACGCTGGCCAAAGCTGGACTGGCACACGCGTCCATCAAGATTTATCTTGCTGCGATCTCCCGATACACCAGAACCACGGGCCGGACGTCCTTGTGGTCTCATCGTCTGGTGAAAGAGTTCATGAAGGGACTGTTCAGATCGTTCCCGCCGGTGAAGGCTCCGGCCCCGGCGTGGGAGCTCAACGTGGTGCTGACCATGCTCATGGGACCTCCGTTCGAGCCTCTGCACTCGGCCCCGTTGAAGTTTCTGTCGTGGAAAACAGCGTTTCTTGTGGCCATCACCTCCGCACGACGGGTGGGAGAGATCCAGGCCCTTTCCTGCAAGGCCCCGTACTTGACTTTTCACGACACAAGGGTAGTGCTCAGGACGCACCCCTCCTTCATGCCCAAGGTACCGTCGGACTTCCATCTCAACGAACCCTTGGTGTTGCCTGTGTTCTTCCCGTCGCCTTCGTCGCCGGCTGAGAGGACTTTGCACTCGCTGGATGTGGCTAGAGCGCTGAAGTTCTACGTGGACCGCACGAAGTGTTTTCGGAAGACGTCACAACTCTTTGTGAACTTTGGACTTGTCAATCAGGGAAGGCTCTCTCGAAGGCTTCCATTTCCAGATGGCTCTCCGGCTGTATCATGTACTGTCATCGGTTGGCAAACCGACCGCTGCCTGGCCGTCCGAGAGCCCATTCCACCAGAGCGATCGCAGCTACCACGGCGTTCCTTTCTGGTGTGCCCCTGCTGGACATATGCAGGGCTGCTACGTGGAGGTCGACGCACACCTTCACGAAATTCTACTGCGTCGATCGGGATTCCAGGGAGGAGTCCAGGGTCGGCCAAGCAGTGCTGCGCAACCTGTTCGCCTGAGCTGAGCCTGGTGAGGAGGTAAGATGCTTAATGTTGAGTTTGATGTACTGCTTAATGTTGAGCCTTTGCCACCTCCCGTGGTTGTGCATGTGTGTTACTGCTATGTATTCTTTATTCATGAGCATGTGAATCCATGCCAGACCCCATGCTGGAGAAGGAACAAGTTACTTACCTGTAACTGTTGTTCTCCAGCATGGGTCTGGCATGGATTCACATGCGAACCCTCCCGCCTACCCCTCTGCGGCTCTTCACTTGGTCATACTGCCACTTCACGTGCTTCCAAATCTGAAGATGGCTGCCAGAGGCAGTGCTTAGGTAGAGGGCAGTCATTGGCTGTGGTCAGTATGACGCAGAGACCAGTGATTGGTTATTACTACGAAAGACAGATCAGAAACGAAACTGATACTGTTTTTTTTCTTTACCGAGGATTCCCAGCCTGACGACGGGGAATATTCATGAGCATGTGAATCCATGCCAGACCCATGCTGGAGAACAACAGTTACAGGTAAGTAACTTGTTCCATCTACCAGCTATTTACACAACCTTACTGAGGACTATCCTACATCTACTCATCATGCCAGACACTAACGTACTTAACTCCCCGCCACTCTTGAAGTCCATAGTACACCTCAACATTAACTCTCCTGACCTTTTATGAACGTCCGAGTCATGAGCCCCTTGAGACAGCCATCGTGATATCTCACCCATGTGACACTCCCAGCAGAAACCTTAGACTCTGTGCTAGACTCTCTAAATTGCATGAACCCCCCCGTAGATCTCTGCCCTCTACCAACATCAAAACTAACCTCAAGCAGATCTGTAAACCGCGTCATATTGGACAACTCTTACAACTTAATCCCTATATTTGTCCAACTCAAAACAATATCCCAATAACACCCAATATGTCTACTACTCTACCTCTTCAAGCCATAGAGGTCACTAAGACCCCAACTATTGTTGGAGCACTCCTCAACGTGAGATCGCTTGTGGCCCATGCCCTGGACATTGCCGATATAATTACAGAAGGCAACCTTGACTTTCTCGCTATCACTGAGACCTGGCTACATAACGCAGCAGGACCAGCGCTCATGTTAGCCATCCCTGATGGCTACACGATAGTTGGACACGACCGAGCAGGTGCTAGAGGTAGCGGCATCGCGATAATCTCTAAAACAAGCCTCTCATTTAGACTAGTACCCACCCAATCGATTCAATCTTGTGAGACCCTTTCGGCCAAACTTCAACTAAACAATAATCAAACCCTCATCATTCACCTCCTATATAGACCCCCTGGCCCTCTAGGCACCTTTGAAGACGACCTCCATAATCTACTCACAAATAACCTTAAACCTTGCTCTCAATCAATCCTTCTTGGGGATTTTAATTTGGGTCTCCATGACACTACAGATACTAATGCCACATCGGTAGCCAACACTATTCACTCACTTGGCCTAACGCAAAGAGTTGATAAGCCTACACACCTGAAGGGAAGGACTTTGGATTGGATAGCTGACTGTAACTGTACAACTACTATTTCATCCATAATGCCCTTACCTTGGACAGACCATTCCCTGGTGTCCTTTAAACTAGCTACCGCCAGACCCATCCCTACGGCCCTTCCACTAGCGCCACCTTGTTTAACCAGAAATAAAAAATTCATCACTCCAGAGAAAGTAATCCCAGCCATATTACCGACCCTCAACGCTCTACCAGCTAATCTAAACCCTAGTATCCTAGTGCAAGAATGTAATACTATCATGCTCACCACCCTAGATAAAGTGGCTCCTCTCAAACTTAGACCAAGCAAACCGAAAGCTCATCTAAACAAATGGTTTACTCCACAGCTAAGAGATTTACGCATTCTGAAAAGAAAGAGTGAAACCACTTTGAGGCTTTGCCCATCAGTTGACAATAAATCTAAACTTTCCACTCTCTCCTCACTGTACAAAAAAGAAATTTGCCTGGCTAAACGCAACTCATATGATGACCGCATAGCTAAATCCAATTCCAGCATGAAAGAGCTCTTCTCCGTTCTAAAGGAACTCGAGTCTCCCATTGCCATTCAGGACACCTGTACCAAGGACAAACCTTGGTCCACGGATATCCAGCAAGCCTTGGCAAATAAAATGATCACACTCCAAAACAAAATCCAGCAAAAAAAAGAAACACTCAAAATTCAGGATCTGCCTCACACAAATAACCCATTGGCGCATAGCAATACCTTCCACTTTTCCAAAATGACCACCGTGGAAGTAGAAAGTTATCCTGTCGCTTAAACCATCAAACTGTAAAGGTGACATTTGTGCATCACAGCTGATAAAAGATGCGGGCAGAGAATTATCCCCCTTTATTGCTAAATTGATCAATGCATCCTTCGCCTCAGGTACCATCCCCGCCAACCTCAAACAGTCCTGGGTACTCCCTCTCCTCAAAAAGCAGACACTAGACCCTCTCATCCCTACTAACTACCGCCCTATTACTACGGTACCGTTTCTTCTTAAAATTCTGGATAAAGCCGCATACATCCAAATTCAAAAGCACCTGGAACTACACAACCTATTAGGAGAAAGACAATCGGGCTTCCGACCCCTACACGGAACAGAAACTGCCCTCATAGACCTGAAGTCTCAAATTGATGAGCTAAGAGACAAAGGGAGAACAGTACTCCTACTACTCCTGGACCTCTCAGCGGCCTTTGATTTGGTGGACCACAGAGTCCTCTGTAGTCACCTGGACCCCGCCGCTCACTTCTCTGCGGAAGCCATTGGATGGATCAAGTCTTTCCTGAGCGAGAGAACGATGCGAGTCTTCTCTCCTTCAGCAGCGGCAGATCCCATCCCGATCTCCTGTGGTGTCCCTCAGGGCTCATGCGTATCCCCAACTCTATACAACATCTTCACCAAGCCCCTGTTTGACGATCTGGACCATCTTGGTATCACCTACACTAATTATGCAGATGATACACAGATCCTCCTCCCGCTTTCTGGGGATCATGCCAAGGACACGGTTTTGGTGAACAAAGTATACCTTATCATCCAGGCATGGATGGCCACTCACGGCCTTTGTCTAAACGATCATAAGACAGAGTTGATTATCATGGGTACCCAAGCCAATATCAAAAAATGAGGACAGGAATTCTCCTCCTTCAACATAGATGGGAACTTCATCCAAGTATCCAAGGATGTAAAAACCCTGGGATTCTATCTTGATTCTACCCTATCCCTTGATAAACAGCTAAAATCCCTTGCCTCCTCCACGGCCTACACGTGCAAACTGATTAGAGCCGGTAAACCATTCCTCTCCAACAAGAGCTGCCTAATCTTGGCTAGAGCCTTAATTCTCTCCAGATTAGATTATTGTAATGCTCTATACTCTGGAGCTAAAAAAAGAAAATAACCCAAAGACTACAAACATTACAAAATAATGCCGTGAGAGCGGCATTGGGCATTAATAAAAGGTCCCACATCTCTTCCACCAGACGCCATCACAAACGGCTGTCCACGGAGAACAAAGTAAAACTTAAGATGCTATCTCTGACCCACAAAGCCCTTAATAACTCCGCCCCTAGTTACCTGACCGACAAATTCCATAGGAGAACATCTCTCAGACCTTCTAGAGCTGGCAACTCTAATTGCCTGACAATACCGAACTTTAGACTCAACACTATTGGAGGAAATAGCTTCCCAGTAAAGGCGGCAAAAACCTGGAACTCACTACCACAAGACCTGAGAGTAGACCTGCCCTACCTTTGTTTCAGGAAAAAAGTCATTCAACGCCTTACCTCGACTGACCTCTGCTGACCGGTGCTACCCACCGCCTACTGGTATTTTTGACATACTTGAACCTGTATATTTGTTGTAATTATTGTATGCCTTATTTGTCAACCCCAATGTAATTTCTAATGTACATTTTTCTATGATGTAACCTGTAAGTATCGCATTCTCTTGCCACTGCGCCCTGCTACCCTTGGGTCTGACGCGCATAAAAAGTGAGTAAAACAAACAAACTTGTGAGGAAGAGGGGGTTTAGTCATAGTAATGACCAAAACAGGCAATGCATGTAAAGCAGAAGGCTTTACTGACCTCCAAAGTCAGGCCAGGAGTTAAACAAAGCAAAAAGAAAGGGTGTCCCATGGAAGTCTAGGGGAGGAAAGCAGCAAAAACGAAATCTTTCCCAACTGAATGTTCCCGAACCATATGCAAAATGGCTCCATAAGAACCTCTTGACTTATTGCTGGGAAATTGACCCATCCTCTTTAAAAGGTCATGTGCTGCAAAGTGCTTAGTTAAGGAAAACTTTTCCAAACGCACTCCTCATCCCTTTTGTTAGTCTGAAACTGATCTCTGTTTTGTAAGTCATTGTTAGCAGGGTTTCCGAACCAGCAAGTGACCCAAGGGCTGTCTTTTGCAACAACACCTGAGTTGAGATTTAGACACAGCGCCCCTCCCCCTCGCCCACATCTCCTGGGAAGGAAGGCATTTTACACTGGCCGTTCTACCACACCATGGCCCCTTGAAGAACCAAGTCCCTGCTACACAAGCAGGACAACCAAGTGATCCAGGCCCCATGACTTCCCCCTAATCTTCCAGACAGTCAGGCAGTGGACTTTGCCACACCGCACTGGGAGAGCGAGAGATGTAGTCACAGATAAGTATCTTGCAATTGCCATGCAAACTACTCATCCTTTCCACTTGAGACTATGGAGTCATTTAGTTCTTGCTTCAACGTGTTAACTAATATGGCTCTTTGTGACTTGATTTTGGAAGGCAATTTACTGCTTTTAGGAGCTTGTTCCTGTATTTGGTAGTCAGTGGAAGGTAACTTGCACTGAGGTGATGCTGGCCCTACCCATGACAGCTGTTGTAGTCCGCGTATGGTATTCTAAAGAACATTCCTTATAGCAGTGAATTCTGCCAGGACTTTGGGTGACGGGGGGTCATTGAACTGTAATAAAGGTGCTAATTCAGCACCAGATAGTGGGCGCACACCTACCACCTATGGGAATAAGCAAGAGGGGATTGGGCACCTCCTAGGGGGAAAAAGACAGGCACACAAACAATCTGTAGTAATGCCATGAAGGCCTTGTTGGGAAATTGGGGGGTAGGGTTGCATTGTGCCTGCCATCAGCTTATGTACATTACTACGAGACAGGGGAAAATCCCAGGTAAACACCCTTAACAGGAGGCCCCCAGGTTGGGCCTCATCCCCGGGAAACCTTAACTGAGCACATGATCAACACACCACAGGTTGGGGAGGAGGGAGGCGAAGCTAAAGCTGCGCGTCAGTGTTCGGTCTTGACTTTTCTTGTCCACGGGAGCTGCTGAACCCCACAGATCTCTCAAGACTCTTTGATCAACAACTGTGTAAATTACCAACTGAAGAACTCACACTCCCAAGGGAAAGGGGAAGTGGAGAAAATAAAAAACAGACTCCAACTTCTGAAAGGCTGCGAATCTGGAGAAGGGAAGGAAAAAGGTTAATCAGAAAACAGCATAACATTCAAAGTCTATTATCCAAAACTACATCATAGGATCAGTTCCTGTTAACCCTCCATTAACAACTTGGAGGATGTTATTTGCACTTGTAAGTTTACTTTGGTTATTCTAATGAGTTCTTGGGGTATCCTGCAATTAGACTTGGAGTCTTTTGAAGGGAAGTTACGTTCCGAATTGCAGAAAACACCTTATCCTCTCAAAAGGTGACTACATGACATTCCAACTCCATCATGTTCCTGTCTTGCGTGTAAGGGAAAGTACACCCAGCAAAACCCAGATCTCAACTCATGAATAAACAGATCAACACCTGGAATTAACCCTGGACATAGCGTCTTTCACTTCCCCTTGAAAGTATAGCAGTATAGTTCTTAAAGTATCAATTAACCCTGTTGCTCATGCACCGACTTTCTTTCTTTTAAAAACATGCAGGTAAGAATGTCTTCTTTCATTCAGTTTTTAACCACGGATTTCCACACTGTTAGCCAGCATTACTTCTACTTGCAAGGATTCTTTGCATGCAGCTCAAATGTCAGACTCCGTATCCATTCAACGTGTATTCTAAAGAATGTCTTTCTTAGTAAATAGAGTTGATTTCCAGCAAACTAACACTTGACAATGTCTTTAGGAAGTAAACTCTCTGCAGCAACCTAAATACCTAACTCACTAGATACCTAATGAAGATAAGAAACTTGATAGGAAGGTAATACTCTTTCTACTTGAAACAAACGCTGCGCTCCCCATTGCCTATCCCACATAGTCCTTGATGAACTAGAAAGCAGATTTCAAGGATCGCTCTGCCAAATCTTCTCATAAAAACTTCAAATTGGACCTCCACCAATCGGTGAGCAGCTTCACGTCCTCCATGATGACTTGGGGAACTCTCACACTGTAAAAGGGAGGTTCAGTACAACAACCAATTATGAATTCGCTTCCCACAATTAACCAATACTTTTACCTAACCTTACCTAACGCAGACATACCACCTACCTTACTTCTCACATACATACAGACCTGACAGTACCCCTCTTCAAGCCCTGATCTCAGAGCCTGGTTAATTAGGACATTTTCTGTGAATTTTTGCCAACAACCTTTTAGCATGTATGTCAGAATCACACTCCCAGTTTCTCTCCTCTGGTCCATAGCCCTCCCAATCAATGTGATATTGCAATTTCGCTGTGACTTTTCTTGAATCCATAATCCTCCTTCAAATTCTTCTGAATTGTTCTCCAAAATTATAGACTTGGGAATAACACCCAACCTCGTTCTCTTGACCACTGGTTTCAGAAGGCTAACGTGAAAAACAGGATGTACCTTCAAACAATTTCAGTCTAACTGAAACTGGTCCAATCACCCTCTCGATCTGAAAGGCCCAATGAATTTATGACAAAATGTATTTCTTCCTTTCACTCTGAGATTCCAAGTAGAAAGCCACACCAAATCTCCCTCCACATAACTAGGACTCACTCTTTTTCTGTCAGCCAATTTCTTGTAAGCTACCTTACTCTTCTGTAGCATTTCCGTAGCCCTGGCCCACCCCCTTTTAAAAGATTCTAGTCTTTCACTCACAGCAGGGCTCGTACCTTCATCATCCTTCATCTCCCCAAAGAACCACGGATGAAACCCCCTACCACAAAGAAACTGAGACGTAGAGGTTGAATCTTTTTTGGAGTTATTGTATGCAAATTCCGCTGCACACAATAATCTAACCAAATCTGATTCCCCATTCATAAAACATTGCAAATAATTTTCCACTTCCTGGTTTATTCTTTCCACCTTCCCATTAGCTTCCAGATGATAAGCTTTAATCAATTTAACTTCCATACTTAGACTCTTACAATATTCCCTCCAAAACTTAGAAATAATTATGACCCTCTGTCAGATATAATTTGACTGGGTAACCCATATAATCATACAATCTCTTGAATAAACCTTTGAGCCAAATTAGAAGCTGTCACCTCCCCCTTCATGGGTATACAATTACTCTCTTTAGAAAAACAATATACCACAACTACAATTGTTGATCCCGTTGCAGATCAACAATAAAATCTAATGAAATTGTATGCCATGGCCGAGGAGGAATTGGTAGAGGTTCAAGAAGACCAACAGGCTTTCCAGCAGTACTCTTTGTTTTGGCACAGATCTCACATGTATTTACGTACTCCAAAGTATTCTTCTTTCATACTCTCCCACCAAAAATGTTGTTGAATCAATTCCAACGTTTTCCTATACCCAGGATGGCCTGCCAAAGCTGAATCCTGACACTCCTTCAAAATCTTCTTTTGAACTTTTGAAGTCTCCTATCTGGAAGAAACAATTTTGAGCCAAAATACAGTAATCCCTTAGAAACAGATCTACTAGGATCCAACCGTGCCCAATTCTCAATCTGACTTAAAGACAAACTCTTTTTAATTTGCTTTAGGAGATCTTCATCCTCAAAGGAGTTTGCTGAAATAAACTGCTTCTCTGGAATTACTGGCTCAGGGCTTATTTCTGACTCCTTCTCCCGGAAATTGCCTTGAAAGTGCATCACCTTTCCCGTTCCACTTTCCTGGTCTATAAGTCACCACAAAATCAAAGTCTGCAAAGAATAAGGACCATCACAATTGCCTGGGGGACAGAGTTCTGGCTAACTTAAGAAAAAGCAGATTCTGATGATCTGTCAACACAGTAAC
This sequence comes from Ambystoma mexicanum, assembly GCF_040938575.1. Taxonomy (NCBI): domain Eukaryota; kingdom Metazoa; phylum Chordata; class Amphibia; order Caudata; family Ambystomatidae; genus Ambystoma; species Ambystoma mexicanum. The sequence continues at coordinate 1,464,150,678 of NC_090931.1, read as the reverse complement.
AGTATGCCGAGCACCCATCAAATAATACCACCATTCTTCAAATCTTCAAATGCTGCCTTAATTGCCAGTAATTCTTTGTCCATGATAGTATAGTTACTCTCAGCAATTGAACATTTTCTTGAGGTATGCGACCAGATGCAATTGACCCGTTTTACCATGTCTTTGGGACAAAATGTCTCCCATCGCCAAGTTGGAGGCCTCGGCTTCAACAAAAAAACGGATAAGCAGGATTAGTATGCAACAGGATTGGACCAGAAAAAAATCTTTCTTTCAGAGTATTAAAGGCTTCTTCAGCTTCCTCGCTCCAGGGAAACTTCACTCCTTTCTTTAAAAGCTTAGTGATTGGTGGAATTATCAAGGAAAAGTCTTTCAATGAATCTCCTACAGAAATTGGCAAAACCCAACAAACTATGAATGTCTTAACCCTAGTGGGACTTGGCCAATCCTTTACTGACTGTACTTTCTTTTCCATCTCTAATCCCTGAGGGGAAATCACAAACTCCAAGAATTCCACCACTTCAGTATGGAACTGACTTTTTTCCAAACTTGTAAAAAAGATTGTTGTCTAACAGCTTCTTAAAAACTTGACTAAGCCGATGTTGCTTCGGGTCGCTAGAGAAGATCAAAAGTTCATCTATATATACAATAACAAAAATGTCCAAGAATTCCCTGAGTTCATCATTGATAAAAAATTGGCAAGCGGCCGGGGCATTGTATAAAGCAAATGGCATTACCTGATATTCAAATAATCCAAAGCGGGTTTTAAAAGCTGATTTCCATTCGTCCCCATCCTTAACCGTGACCAAATGGTAAGCCTCCCCCCTTAAATCTAATTTGGTGAAAATGGAAGACCCTTGAATGGGATCCAACATTTCTGGAATCAGAGATGAGGATAACGATTCTTAACTGGAATCTTGTTCAAAGAACGATAGTCTATGCAAGCCCTCAATTTCCCTTCCTTCTTCGGAACGAAAAAAAGTTGGGGGCTGCTGGAGCCTGAGAATGGCTGATAAATCCTTTCTTCATATTTTCGTCAATATACTCCTTCAAGTGCTCATTTTCCTTCTCAGTGAAGGCATACACTCTGTTACTGGGTACAATTGCTCCAACCTCCAAGTTTACAGTCAAAAGACCTATGAGGAGGCAACTCTCCTGCTTCAACTTCATCAAAGACCTTGACATACTCCTCATAACACTCAGGTAATATACCCATAATTGCTCCTATGGAATGTCTTTGCAGACACACTTTGGCCAAGGCTACCACTCATTCCCCATCATCACTTTCAATCAGGTTTTCTTGAACGAAACCAAAACAATGTTCTTTACAGAAGTCCGATTGAAAATACAAAATTCTTCTACACCAATTAATTGTTGGATTATGAAAAGTTAACCAAGGCATTCCTAAAATGATTCTTAATTGAGGAGCATCAATGAGTTTGAAAACAATAACCTCTCCATGGTTTCTTAACAAAGACATAAATAGAGGGACTGTCTCGTGAGTGATAGGACCGGAGGTCAACTAGGAACCATCAACTGCCCTCACCTGTTCCACAACTTGTTTTTCAGCCAAAGGAATTCCCAATGACTATGCTAACCCCCAATCAATAAAATTCCCAGTAGCTCCTGAATCAATCGTAGCCGGTCCTGATCCTTTTAATTCTCCATTCAAGTGTAAGGATACATTAATGGTAATATGCGGGACTGCAGCCTGAAGAGTGTTAGCCACCTGTTGAAAATTATTTTTGCCAGATTTACCTCTTTTGGGCGTGTAAGGACAATTCCCTAAGAAATGACCACTCCTGTCACAATGTAAACATAGATGATTATTTGTTTTTTCTCCTGTCAGTTTCTTATTTAGATAACGGTCCTCGCCCTCTTTTCATCTGGCCTGCCGGCCGAATCCTCTCTTCCTTACTCACTCCCTCCATGCGAGGTTTATCAAAACGTTGACAATTTTTAACCTCACCCCCTACCTTCCTGCGCTCATTCCTTCTTTCACCCAACCGATAATCTATCTGCTTCACCAAATCTATTAAGGCATCACAGGAAGTGGGTCGATCTACCACAGCAGACAAGGCATGTTTTAGTTCATCTTTTAGCCCTTGATAAAACAAGGAAGCTCTCTTTTCCTAAGGCCATTGTGTTTCTAGAACCAAAGCTCTGAACTGTTTAACATAACTCACCAACTGCTTTCTTCCTTGCTTGAGTTTTAGTAACTCACCATCCATCTCCTGGGATATCAATCTCCTTCCAAACATTTTGCTGAATTCCTATTTGAATAGACACATTTTTTTAAATAAATGGGATTCTCCTGGTATACCAACAAAACTGACCAGGCAGCTGCTTCCCCTGTTAAGTAAGACAATACAAAAAAGCGACTTTGGCTTCTACTGATTGAAAACTCTCAGGCCTGCAAAGAATATGCAGTTCGCATTGGGTTAGAAAAACTTGCAATTTCTTCTTGAAGATTCCCCACTAAAACGTTTGGGAGGTGCCAATGGAATAGGGACCTGATTCAAAACCTGCCCTCCAGTAGCTCCCCTCCTACTCTGCTGTTCTTCTCTAATCAAAACTGGGGGTTGAGCCTCCCTCCCAATATCTCCTGACTCTAGTGAATACTGCTGTAATCCTAGAGACCCTGCTAAAACAGAGGGCTTTATCTCCCTTACAAGATCTCCAGTATCAGCTGACTGTAGAGCCCCCAGACCCTCCTCCAATTGTGACATCTTCTACCCCAACTCTTCCATCCTCTTACTTAATTTTGAATTTTCCTGATGGGCAGTCCTAAATTCTTCCCTCAACTCTTGAATCACCCCTTCTAAATGCTCCATCTTAATATCTGCTAGGTTAAACAGCTCAGGCGGATCAAAAATGGCCTTTCATCTGTCCAGTCCTGACTTTTCTTGTCTGTGGGAGCTGCTGCACCCCACAGATCCCTCAAGACTGTTTAATCAACAACTGTGTAAATTACCAGCTGAAGCACTACGCTCCCAAGGGAAAGGGGAAGTGGGGAAAATAAAAAACAGACTCCAACTTCTGAATGGCTGCGAATCTGCAGAAGGGAAGGAAAAATGTTAATCAGAAAACAGCATAACCTTCAAAGTCTATTATCCAAAACTAGGATCAGCACCAGTTAAACCTCCATTAACAACTTGGAGGATGTTATTTGCACTTGTAAGTAACTTTGGTTATTCTAATGAGTTCTTGGGGTATCCTGCAATTAGACTTGGATTCTTTTGAAGGGCAGTTAAGTTCCAAATTGCAGAAAACTGACTACATGACATTCCAACTCCATGTTCCTGTCTTGCGTGTAAGTGAAAGCACAGCCAGCAAAACCCAGATCTCAACTCATGAATAAACAGATCAACACCTGGAATCAACCCTGGACTTGGCGTATTTCACTTCCCTTTGAAAGTATAGCAGCAGAGTTCTTAAAGTATCAATTAACCCTGTTGCTCTTGCACAGTCTTTCTTTTTAAAAACATGCAGGTAAGAATGTCTTCTTTCATTCTGTTTTTTCAACCACACATTTCCACACTGTTGTAAGCCAGCATGACTTCTACTTGCAAGGATTCTTTGCATGTGGCTCAAATGTCAGGCTCAGTATTCATTCAACGTGTATTCTACAGAATGTCTTTCTTAGTAAATGGAGTTGATTTCCAGCAGAATAACACTTGCAATGTCTTTAAGAAGTAAACTCTCTGCAGCAACCTAAATACCTAACTCACTAGATACCTAATGAAGATAAGAAATTTGATGGAAAGGTATTCCTCTTTCCACTTAAAACAAACGCTGCGCTCCCCATTGCCAGTCCCATGTAGTCCTCGATCAACTGGAAAGCAGATTTCAAGGATCTCTCTGCCAAATCTTCTCATAAAAACTTCAAATTGGGCCTAAAACCAGGAACTTAACAAAAGCAGGACCTTCCTGCTAGGGAATTGACATTGAAAGGCAGTTTAGAATGTTAGTGCGGCCCTGAAGCCCTTCACTCCACCAATCAGTGAGCCGCTGCACGTCCTCCATGATGACTTGGGGAACTCTCACTCTGTAAAAGGGAGGTTAAGTACAACAACCAATTATGAATTCCCTTCCCACAATTAAACAATACTTTTTTACCTAACCCAGACATACCACCTATCTTACTTCTCACATGCATACAGACCTGACACACGGGCAGACCGAAGCAGCTAAGACAACACTGGGTGATGTAACGACAGGGTGGCAAGCCAATCCTGTGGGCACTCAGAGGTAGAAGGGAAGTGGACCTGAGCCAGAGAACCATTCAAATGTCTGCGACTGCCTGTCAGCAGGTGGTCATGGGAATGGGAAGCTGTACACTGGCGTTCTTGGGAACACCAATCAAACAGTACGTTTCTATGTCCCTTGGAGGGAGCCAACCTTCAGAGTATCCACTACAAGTTTTGCGAAGGCCGTTATCCAGCAGGTACCGTGTGAATGACTCCCTTCCCACCAGAAGCAGGGTTTATCGTGTTCCTTTCGCAATGGTGCTGACCAGTGGCAAAATAATCGACACAACTGTTATTTTACTAATTGCAAATTGCCCGTGGGAGGTCTGGGAAGTGATGTGGCACCACATGGCGAGGTGATGTTTTGGGACACTGTTGACCTGTTTGATCCAATCACGTTTCACCAGCATACGCTTAGTACGAAGGATATGACGTAGCTTAGCCAATGAGTTTCGTGGTAACGTTGGAAAAATGAACATTCAAACTGCAACTGTTTCTAAGCCTTGACCATTGTATTCGAAGTATAAAATGAATGTTCCGTGTATGCCCAGGTGTCAGCTCTTAGCAATCAGTTCCAGTCCACTCTTCTGTTAGATTTGTGCTCTCCCAACTGTAATAAACAGCGTTGTTTCTTGCACTGTGTGCTCCCTTTTTTAATCACAATTTTTATATGGTGGGATCGGAGGATATCCAAGCCGCCCTCCTTAGGGGCGCGGGTCCGGCTACCGCAGTCCCGGCCAACACACATTACTGAGGAGGCCGTGCAGATGCCGAGTTCATGAAGGTCTACCTGGTCCCTTGCGCTGCCTGTGCTCAGCTGGAAGGGTAAACTTGTGCTGGAAGCTCGATGCTGAGGGGACTCTAGGACGAAGTATAACCGTGCAAGAACGTGCTGCAAAATGGTTGCATGTCCATGCCGGGGGAGGGCTATATTTTTCTTGTGTCCAGGATGCATCCTCAAGGAGGTAGGATGATCGGCCATAATAGTAGAGCAGGAGAGGTGTGTAGTGAGTGGCTAACCCAGTCAGCTTGAAGTTGCGTGTCGTACCAACGATTGTATGGTTGCGTCATTGGGCGGGACACGCATGTGCTAGTTAATGTTGTCTTAAGGTGTGGACTTGTGGTGGAAGAATCAACACCCGGAGGTACCTCATATAAAATAGTGCACTTGGCATTGTAATAGCAGGTGTGTGCAGATGGTGCAGAGGGCACAGTGCATACTTTCTCTAACATAGGGAACAGTGAGCCTGTGGAGAGGGCCGTTGGATACTAACATTGACTAAGTAGTCAATCCTGAGGAGAGGGCCAGAGTGAACGCTGAGCTAGATAAGATGGGGAGTGAGTGCATGTGCAACAGGAGTAAAAGGGGAAGAAAATACAGGGTAGCTAGGATTAAAAACAACAGGGGAAAGGGAAATAATGGCCTAGTTAGATGGCCCCCTGGATCATATGTGCCAGAAATTGCCCCAATATTGAGATAAAATATTAAAATACCATTTTCAACGGGCCCAGGAGACTGCAGGTCAGTTTACATGCATGGCCCTGTGAGCAAAACCTTTGACAGCAAAATAATAGAAAATACATTCTTGTTCTTATTAACAAAATATAAGGGCTCTGTCATGCACGGCATTCGGATTACATCTGGACCTGGACCCGTAACACCCTATTCTCACAGGTCTTGTTATGCCCATAGAACCTCAAAAGCGTTTCTATTCCAGATGGATGCTGTTTGATACATTGCCCGGAAAACGGTGTTTGCATTATACACCTCGTTAGTATGAGACATTGCAACCCTCGACCTTTGGTCGTTTCTTCTACGAAGATTAATACAGCACTCCCTCGACGCAGTGTAGCTGTTCTCCGCCGAGCAAAATCGTCGACGGAGGGTCGAGCGGAGGAAATCTTCGGCGCTGCCGAACACGTGGCCTGGCCTCGCTGGCCACATACAGTAGGGAGAGTGGGGTCGTGGGACATCTCTGGGTCTTTCTGAGAATGCCTTTCCCTTTCCCCTTCCTTTCCCTGGGGGTGTTTATCGCGATTTATTGCCTCTGCTATGGAGAGGACACCATTTAGGTTTTGCCCACTTTGTAAAGGCAAATTCACTTGAAAGGACAAGCACTCACGGTGTAACCGCTGCTTGCCCCTCGATCACAAAGAGGAAGGGTGCGCGGCTTGTCGGCTTCTGAAGCCTAAAACTCTAAAAGACCGTAGGGTTAAAAGGTGGGCGGCCTACGCGATGTCGAAGGCCGAAGGTTCACCCGCCGCTGCTACCACCGACAGTGACGAGGAACGCGATGACACGACCTCCGCCACGGAAGTCGTAACCCCCTCTAAGGAGCGCTTACGCGCTTCGTCGTCTGTCCCCGGCCCCGACGGGCTCGGCTCACGCCCTGCTTATGGGGATGAACACCCTGGCGACACTGACGCACACAAAGATTCACATAAAGATAAGCACACAACCCATGGCTCTTCTTCGTCTAAGTCGAAGAGAGCTTCGGCGCCCAAGGAGACGCAGGTTCCACCGGCGGCCTCCTCGGACCGTTCGGGTTCGAAGCCCCTCTCGCAACCGCAGCCGCGACCTGCGACTGGGCTTTCGGCAAACAAGGGCGCCACCACCAAACCATCGGCCGGTGCGCATCAACAGAAGGCGCAGACCGCCGTACAGCGCTCGATACCCATAGCGTCGAAAACTCAAGCTTCCGCCGACAAGAATGTCGCCGATAGCTTAGCCAGGATCGTTGTAGCCGACGCCCAAAAGCGTACGCCGAAGATTTCGTCGAGCGTTACGCATAGAGCAAAGGATACGCCGAAAACACCCGAAGGAAAGCAGGGACTACCCCCTTCAGTCAGGGAGTCTCCCGACACACCTGAGGGTTTTGAGGAGGGCGACGGGACACTTTCCTCGACGCTTTGGGAGAGGTCGAGCCATTTCGAGGTAGACAACTCGAGTTTTCCCCCGCTAGACCGCTCTGGGGTACCCCATGAAACTATGGAGAGACTCCACCTCTGTATGGAGAGGATGGAAAAGTTTATGAGTACCCAAGCCCCTCTAACTCTCAGAAGAACTAGAGAAGGGCCTCAAGACGACCCCAGAGCCAAAAAACCGAGGCTGGTCGATCCCCTGCTGGACACAGCCTCAGACTTCCAAGATGTATATGACCTCACTGGGGAGGAACAATACTTCGAGGAAGAAGATGATTTCATGGACAACGAAGGACAGAACCAGGAGGAATGTCTAGAAGACAGAAAAGACATTATAGAAGAAGGCTTCGGGATTAGCCCAGGAGAAGGACCTTCGCACCCCTGGCAATCACCATCAGTGTGTTCCGACACTGATGCCCTAAATCTAACTCCTCCGGATAATTCTCCAGTTAGGAACACGTCTCCAATTGACGATCAGCCTACTTTCAATGCACTGTTGCGCAGAGCAGCAGCGCATTTCGAACTGGACACGGGAGAACTCTCTCCAGAATTAGACTTTGTAGAAAGAGTCATTAAAGAAAAACCCCCGGTCAGCCAGACCATTCCACTCCTCGCCTCAGTTAAAAGGAGGATCACCCCGTCGCTGTCCACTCCCGCATTGATCAGAGGGGTCAATCCACGGATTGAGAAACTTTTCGCTCCTTCACCCTCAGACCCGCTCTACATTAGGGGACATTCCATACCGGACTCCCTAGTTGTATCTAATACTAGAAAGAGGGCAGGGGTACCACTTTCCACCAGTGAGGCACCCCCTGACAAGGAGGGCAAGAGGCTATATGCCCTTGCAAAAAGAGTTACTTCCTCGGCTGCCTTCTCAGCAAGAATTGCCAACAACAATTCCTTGCTTGCGAGCTACGCAGACGCGCAGTGGGCCAAACTGCGCAAAGACGCAGAGGAAGCACCGGAGCCTTTACGTACACGCCTACTGTCGACTATTGGCGAAGGAACACAAGTGAACCAGAGCATTGTAAAAAACTCTCTGGACGCGGCAGAAACAGCAGGACGTTCCCTGGTACAAGGAATACTCCTAAAGCGCCATGTATGGCTGCGCAACTCAGGCTTTAAACCGGAGACACAGGCGTCTTTAATAAATAAACCTGTCGAGGACGCCAACCTCTTCGGAAAAGCGGTAGATGAAGCCCTAGAGATGGCCAAAAAAGAGTTCGACACTATCAAGACTCTTGACCAGATCTCTAAGCCCACTACCAGACGCGGCTATGGCAACAAGCGCTTTTTTCGTGGCCAACGGCAACAACAACAAGGTCACCATCAGCAATACCCTGCCACCAATTACCAAGCCAATAGTGGCCAGTACAGCCAAAGAGGCCAACGCCGGGGCAAAGGGAGAGGTCGGGGATCCACCCCCAGAGGCTCCCAAGCCCCCAACAACTCCAAGTGACGCGAAGATTCGCGTCCCCTCCCATGCAACACCGGTCGGGGGCCGGATAACATCCTTTCTTCCTGCATGGGAGGAGATAACGTCAGACCGTTGGGTACTTTCCACCGTAGCCCACGGATACTGTATCGAATTCAACAGTTCCCCATCCTACAGACCCCCGAGGGGACGGCGGTTGACGCCGGAACATCTTGCCATCCTTCTTCAAGAAGTACAACAACTGCTGGAAAAAGGAGCCATAGAGGTCGTGCCTCTATCTCAGGTAACGGAAGGTATTTATTCAGTGTACTTCCTTGTACCCAAAAAGGATCTAACCATGCGCCCTGTATTAGATCTGCGCCCAGCGAACAAGTTTATCAAACCCCAAAAGTTTCGTATGGTGACCTTACAGGACGTGATCCCGCTGCTTTCACAGGGAGATTACATGACAACATTGGACATGAAAGATGCATACTTTCATATTTCAATGTTGCCAGCGCACAGAAAATACCTAAGGTTCATGATAGAGGGCAAACACTACCAGTTCAAGGTGCTACCCTTCGGTATAGCTTCAGCACCAAGGGTATTCACAAAGGTACTGGCAGTGGCTGCGGCCCACCTGCGCAGGTTGTCCATCCCAGTTTACCCTTACCTCGACGACTGGCTCATAACAGGGGACTCCTACGAAACATGTTTCTCCAATACCCAAAAGACGGTAGACCTTTTGTTCCAACTGGGCTTCTCCATCAACGAAAAGAAGTCCAGTCTAGACCCCAGTCAAATCAAACAATTTCTAGGGGCTCTAATTCAAACAAGGGACGGCCTCGTCTTCCCCTCCAAAGAGAGGGTCCAAAACATGCTGTTTCAGATCCCCCAATATGTGACCGGCCGAGAGGTGACGGTACGCAAAGCAATGCGCTTGCTAGGAATGATGGCGTCGTGTATTTATTTGGTACCTCACGCGCGCCTGCGCATGCGCCCAATGCAAGAGTGGCTCAACAGCCAGTGGTGTCAGGCCAGCGGACAATGGGACGATCTAGTGGTGGTCTCGCAGGCCTTGGTTCTCTCGCTACAGTGGTGGACAAAGGGGAACATGGAAAAAGGAAAACCCTTTGCCACACCCGCGGCGGAAGCCACTCTAACCACAGACGCATCCCTCACAGGATGGGGTGCTCACCTATACCATCAGACTGCTCACGGAGTGTGGACTCCGAACGTAGCATCCAAACACATCAATCTACTGGAGCTACTAGCGGTATTCAAGGCGCTAAAAGCCTTCCAAGAACACCTACAAGGCAAGACAGTAATGGTCCTTACGGACAGCACTACAGCCATGTACTACATCAACAAGCAGGGGGGCACCCACTCTCCAGGCTTGTCCAAACTGGCCCAGAATATATGGAAGTGGGCTCTCAAACAGGACATGTTCCTACTATCACTACATGTACCCGGGGAACTCAATCTGCTGGCAGACAGACTCAGCAGAGATTCCCCCCTGCCCGAAGAGTACGAATGGCGTCTGCACGAAGACATCGTCTTCGACGTCTTCACACAATGGGGATTCCCAGAAATAGACCTGTTCGCAACCCTGGAGAACTCTCAATGCCTAAGTTACGCCTCCAGGTACCCCCAGAACCAATCCAAGGGGAACGGTCTATCGATGCAATGGTCAGGGAAATTTGTTTACGCTTTTCCCCCGACTCCCCTTCTCAACAAGGTGGTGCACAAGATGCACCAGGAACAAGTGACCATGATACTGGTGGCCCCAATGTGGGCCCGACAGCCATGGTTCGCTCACTTGATGGAGATGTCTCTATCTCCCCCAGTAAAACTCCCCTGCCCGTACAACATGCTATCTCAGAACAAGGGCAGGACTCTGCACCCATGCCCCCAGAACATGAATTTAGCAGCTTGGCTCCTGAGGTCATAGAGTTCGGACATCTACAACTCCCGCAAAGATGCATGGACATCCTCAGGGAAGCCAGAAAACCGAACACTCGCCACTGCTATTCTAGCAAGTGGAAGAGATTTGTCATCTGGTGCAGGAGTAAAAGCATCAACCCTATTGACTGCTCTCCCACACATGTGGTACTATACCTGACCCATCTCTTGGATTCAGGCCTAGTGTTTAACTCCATTAAAGTCCACCTAGCGGCACTTTCTGCATACACCACCTCCCAACTCAAAGTGTCGTGGTGGAGGATCCCAGTTATAAAGGCATTCATGGAGGGAGTAAAAATAATACACCCCCCGATAGCTGACCCTGTTCCCGGATGGGACCTTAATGTGGTACTTACCAGACTCATGGGCTCTCCATTCGAACCCATGCACAAAGCATCCCTTAAACATCTTACTCTTAAGACTGCTTTTTTAATAGCTATCACCTCCATCAGGAGAGTAAGTGAACTTCAGGCTCTTTCTATTCTAGACCCCTTTGTTACAGTTCACAAAGATAAAGTGGTTCTACGCACTCACCCTAGGTTTGCTCCGAAATTTATTTCTAAATTCCACGTAAACCAGTCTATAGAACTACCAACGTTCTTTCAAAATCCTTCCAATTTGGGAGAAAGGACTCTGCACACACTTGATGTACGCAGGACGGTCATGTTCTACATGGAAAGAACCAGACCATTGAGGAAAACTAATCAGTTCTTCGTCTCGGTGGCAGCAGGAAGAGAAGGAGATGCGGTTTCAAAATCCACTATTTCTAGATGGATTGTTCAATGCATCACTCTCTGCTATACTCTTGCTAAGAGAGAACTACCCTTTAAGCCAAGAGCACACTCTACTCGAGGCACGGGGGCATCCATAGCATTCATTGCAAATGTTCCCCTTGAGTCCATCTGCAAAGCGGCTACCTGGAGTTCTGTGCACACCTTTACAAAACACTACTGTCTAGATACACACTCTAGATCTGACTCCCAGGTGGGACAGGCAGTATTACGACACCTTTTCTCTACTGTTCCTTCTCATAACCCACCGCCAACTCCGGGTACTGCTCGCTAGTCTATGCACAGCATGTGATTCTAAGCAGATTAACAAACATCAGAAGAGAATGCATTACTTACCGTAAAAACATTTCTGATGGTTGTATCTGCTTAGATTCACATGCGCCCACCCTTCCTCCCCGCTCGGATGGAAGGAACATAGACTTCCTTTATATATCTCTCTCTCTTTCTGTACTCACTCACGTCTAGAAGGCTCCCTCAGGGCAGAAAAAATACAAACAGAGGGACCTCGACGCGTGAGGGATTGTGGGTACAACGCACGTCACTATAGGGATAGTGTTTCAGACACGCCTGGTCGACGTCCCCTTTTCGACTACGAAAAACAAGATGCAATACTCCGCAGTGACCACTGGATGTCGGACCTATGCACAGCATGTGAATCTAAGCAGATACAACCATCAGAAATGCTTTTACGGTAAGTAATGCATTCTCATTCTCACAGGTCTTGTTATGCCCATAGAACCTCAAAAGCGTTTCTATTCCAGATGGATGCTGTTTGATACATTGCCCGGAAAACGGTGTTTGCATTATACACCTCGTTAGTATCACGTGATTTGAGATTGTCACATGTTTTCTGCTCTGTTTATTAGCAGCGTGTGGAAGTCGCTCGCTGCTTCTGATTGAAAAAACATGGAGTCTTGCAGTTGAAGCTTTGATCTGCATCCTCGCACCTCTTCAGCAACTTCTTTGGTAATTCCTTGCTGCGTGTAAATACTCCACATGCAGTTTCCTTGAACTCTTTTTAGCCGCGTCTCAGAAGACAAACGTGCTGCTCTCCTGGTTGCGTGTACTATTGCTGCGTGTAAAATCCACACACGGTTTCCTGGAACTATTGCAGCCGCGTGTAAGAAGACAAACCTGCAGCTCTCCTGGCTGCGTGTACTATTGCCGTGTGTAAAATCCACACACGGTTTTCCTGGAATTCAAATGTGCTACGCTCTGATTGAATCCTGTCGCCTGTGATGAAACAGGCGGATATCTAACTTATCCTTCTGCATTTCGTGATTGAGTGTTTTGCTGCACACTATCTCCTGTTCTACAAGGGAAAGGAAGTACTGCCGACAACTGTTAATTAAGAAGGTGATTGTGCACATTATTTTGGACGCTATCCTGTAGTGCTCCAACCCGGTATCTAGTGTGACCCTCATGCCATTTGGGATAAGTTTCCCTTACTAACCTTCCCTCCTTTTTCTTTGGTTCTATTTTGGATTTCTTCAGAGACTTGTTGTCGGAGCCTCCCGTTATCAGCATCTACAGGTTAGTGTTGTCCTATTTGTTGAACTATTCGTGAGGATTTATGTTGGGACACATCTTCATTACACTTTATTTTATCCTAGGCTGACTTCCAATTGTTTTCCTACGCCCTTTCCAGTGATTCCTTCCTCTGACTGGTTAGCTTAGTCATAGAGTGGCATCATTTGGAAGGTCTATTTTGACTTCACTACCTTCAAAGCATTTCCCTCCTCAAGGATACGGAAGAACCCTACCAATTGTATCCTTTATGGTTATACCTGTATCCTTTACTGGTCAGATGCATGGTTGATTTATGACAGGCTCTAAGTTGAAAAGCAGACAGAACATATTGGGGCTCTGGAAATTATACGAAGAGACCAAGGGAAAAAGGGTAAAAAGAATATGAGGAGACTGAGAGGGGGGGACAGAGCTCTCTGCCCCACCCTATGGTGTCTATCTGTCATTACGGCCCACAGTGGGGTACACTAACCCCCAGCGAGAACCCCCGGGAGGGGACAACGCAAAAACTACAGGGGGAAAAGGACAGACGCACGAAGGAAGGAAATTCACACAAGGAGACAGAGGAAGTACTTGGCAGATATCGAAAAGAACACACAACAGCAGGTGTATGCATTATTCAGTGAGGCAGAGAGCGTGATAGAAGATGAGGTACAAACGAAAAGTAATGGAGACCGGGGGAGTGGCTATCAAGGAGAATGCAATTCAAACTAGACTAAGAGGGGAAGAAAAAAGAGGAGGACGGAGGGGACGAGGACGATGCAGCTACAGATGGAGGACAGCCAGGGAACGAATGGAGTGATGGGGACAGTGACAAATGGAAGCCCGACAAAACAAGGAGGTGGGGGAGGAAAGAGGGAACGTGACAGGACAGTGACCGAAGCGACAGGGACTGGTCCACCTCCCTCCAAAGCAGGGTAGGGAAGGTGAAAATGGGAATAACTCATGCGAGCACAGTGGGAAGAGGGATAGGTCCAAAGATGAGTAATGCCATTACTACAGAAAGGGCGAGGAGACGCACATTATGTACCATGGCAGGGACAATCTAATGTGCAGCCTGCCCTCCCTCGTGGCATGGGCCAGTAAATGGATACAGGCACTCGAGCAGGGGTGACTTTAGGGATAGGGGACATGAAGGATCCAAAGGGATGAAATTAAGCACAAATGCTCATAACAGAGCTTTATTTAAAAACTGTCAAGCACACGTTTGGTAGGTTCTGTATGTATCCTGCTAGTTACAACCTAGCGACGGTAATGGCTTCATGAAATGAAAAGCGACGATGACCCAGCAGATTATATAAAACTGGTGCAGGACCTATGGACACAAGAGCCGTAAAGGTCCTGGGATCAATGCGTACCCTTGTTCTATCACATATTGATCAAGGGACTACTGATAGAAGTACAAGCATCATTAGATAAGACTGTGGGCATTGAAGCTAAGGGCTGGCGTGAAATACAGACAACAATAGTGCATTATTGCAAATGAAAACAAAGTGAGAGACAGGCAGCAGAAAATGCTACCAAAGCAGAAAACAAACTGGTACAAAAGAAACTGGTAAAGTACACAACGGAAGGCGCAATGCTTGTGCCAGAAGCTGCAGCCGTGGCGCCTGCCACACATGGACGGTTTCGGGAGCTACATACAGCTACAATATGCGCCACAATGGGGAACCCCGCCGCAAGGGAATTACTTGCACAGGAGATTTATTTACTATGGGAAGAGGGGATATAGAGAATCAGGGCACAGGGTCTTTAGACCATGTTATAGATGCCAGAACATGGGGCACCTGGCACGCATCTGCCCTTTCGTGCGCGATACAAGTGGCACAGCAACACTGTTTCGGCACAGTACAGCCGCAGTGGCAACAGAGGCAGCTTCTTACAGCACAGCCACAACCGGCACAGATGTCCACACAGCAGGGTGGCATAAATGCACACAGAGGGGCAACGGATGAAGCATTAATAGTTCCAAATGTTCTAGCAGTAACTGATGACCCTCGAAGAGGAACACAAGGTAGCAGTGAAAATAGGACCAAAATAATTTTCCTTTCTTATAGACACCAGGGCAACCAAATCCTGCATCGGAGAGGGGGAATTCCCATTATCAAACGAAGTGATGGAGAACGCAGGGTTTCTCTGGGGGCGGTGGTCATGATTCTAGTAACCAGAGATTCACCACTAACAATAGGGACTCAGCACATTGTAGCGCCACTACTATATTCAAAAGACACTCCTATCAATATACTAGGGAGAGATTTGCTCAGCTAAATGCAACCCTCTCATTCACGGAGTAAGGAATGGTGTGCACATCACCAGGCATGTACTACACATGAGTGGCCGTGCGCCTTTTGGCGGCGCATGCCCAGAGCACCCTGCAAGCACATCCCCTCTACCAGAGCATGTTCCTGTACAGGATCCAGATCCTGCTAGATGGGTCCTGAGGATACAAGGGAAGGTGTTCAATGGCCTCAGAATTTCTGTTCAGACGACAGTGCCAGAAGGACGATATGAAGGGGACAGCCACGTTAGAGGAGGTAGTGGTACGCAAAGACATGGTGACCCTATGTGGGACAAACAATGACCGCATCGAATGGAGCATAGTGCTATGCATCGAGCCTACACTGACAACAGGAGTATCAAAAGAACAATTGTTCTCCAATGAGGAAGAGGAGGGAGAAATATTGTTTCAGGTACAGATACCTTGTCCGGTTCAAGTAATGGAAAAACTGGTACCAATACTAATGCAGTCAGTGAAAAAAGTGAACAAACGCACAGAAGATCTCAAAAGGGTGCCGGAGGAATTATAGACCAAGGGGCCCCATGATGTAGGGGTACTAAAAGGAGTGGGGAGGTGAAGATAAAACGAAAGGAAGGGGCACTGTTGTCCTGCGCAAAACAATACCCATTGTCCAGAGAAGCGGATGGGGGAATATACTGTACTCTGAACACACTATGGCAGCAAGCCATCATCCAGACATCCCCATCTCCATGCAACACAGCAATATACCCGATAACGAAATCAAAGGGTTGGGTCATGGAGATTCATACAGGATCTGCACCCTCTGAACAATGTGGATTAGGCAGAATTTCCCATACTACCGAACCCTGCTATAATAATAATAATAATAATAATAATAATAATAATTTGGCATTTATATAGCGCTACGAACCCTCAGGTATCTGAGCGCTGCTTATTATTACCCACAGTGTGTGGTGCTCATTTATCAACCTCGGAAGGATGAAAGGCTGAGTTTGGCCCCGCCGGGATTAGAACCTGCGTTAGCAACCTCTGCACGGATGTCAAAGCGAGCGCTCTACTCGCTGTGCCACTTGACCGGCTTCAATATGCAACATTCCGGCAAAGGCGAAGTACTTCAGTCATTGATTGAACGCCTTCTTTTCTACTCCATTGCACCCAGATTCAAGATACATGACCGCATTTACGTATCGCGGAACCAGATTCGTGCACACTCTGCTGCCCCAAGGATACTGTGAGTGACCTAGCATCTTTAACAGAGTGATCCAGATGGGCCTCAGCGATGTACAAATGCCAAGCACAGTGATCCAATATGTTGACTATTTGTTGATATGCAGTGAGATGTAGGAAGAGTGTAGCGCAGATTCAGTGCACCTTCTGACATTGCTAGCAGACAAGGGATACAAGGTGGACAAAGTGAAATTGCTATATTGCCAGGAAGAGTTTGTGTATATGATGATATCCATATGAGGGGCAGTTCACACCACAGCTCGCCCACGCACAGTGAAGGAAATGCAGAAGTTCCTGGGACTATGCAACCAATGCACGGCATGGGTGTTAGATTATTCCACATTCACAAAACCCTATAGCAGGGCCTTGAAGAAGCACAAAAAGGCAACTAAAATGGACATCATAAATTAATGATACCTTCACAGAGCTAAAGGACGCACTGGCCCACACGCCTGTGTGGCCACCCCAAACTACATAGAAAAATGGTATCTTTTCTTGCATTCAGATGATTCCTCCCACAAAAGAACACGCAGGGACACAAGCCACTGGCATATTATAGTGGTATTCTAGACCCAGTGATGCAGGGACATTCCTACGAACAAGCGCTCGTGGCGGCAGTGTTTGTCATACAAAAGGCAGCGACAATCTCCATGGGGTACCCCGTAATACTGTACATGGAGCACTCGTTATTTGCCATCCTTGAAAAATTGACGATCACACTAACAACACAGAGGGCATCAGGTTATGAAGTTAAATTGACTAACGCAGCCATTGAAGTAGTGAGCTGCCGTGTGGACCACCCAGTTACAGAGCAGAACATGCAGAGGAAGGGAACTACGTACACAGACAGAATGGAAGAGCCCATACAGGTAAAGGAAGAAGAAATAGGGGGGGGCAGACATGGTTTATATTGACGGGTCATAGAGTATAGACCCAGAGACAGGAAGGAGACCTACTGGAGCGGCAGTAGTGTGCTGCATAAATGGGGAATATGTAATCGCATCATAACAGTGACTACCCTCCCACCACTCGGCAGTGGCAACAGAATTGGTGGCAATGATCAGTGCATTAAAACATGATGGAAGGGTATGCAGCTATCATATTTTCCGATTCCGCCTATGTTACATCAACAATACTTTCAGAGCTGTTTAAATAGTTAATCGAGGCCCTAAAAGTACCAGTAGAAGAGGCAATAATAAAATGTGCTGCCCACACAGGTAAAGCAGACCGAATATCATTAGGTAACTAAATGGCCGACAGAGTAGCAAAAGAAGCAGCCTACTTAGCTGAAGGAAGTAAAAGACGGTACCCAGGAGCAAAATAAACAAACAAACGTATGGCAGCAGATTGGAGAATGGGTCATTAAGAGGAGAGAGAAGAGGGTTCTGCATTGTTGGTGCCTCGCACAGATTTGATGCTATTCAATGGGCAATCTACTCGGAAATTGAAGCAAAAAGCAAATGGGCCAAAAGAGAACAACCGAAGATAACGAGGACGAGAGCCAGCAATTATTTATCTGCAGAATCCACCCAGAGCTTGAACGCTATCCCACCACATTTGATACTCTTCACCAAAGTGTCTGTTTTTCAGCTCACTCCTGCTTCCCGGGGTGCAAAAAGCTGCTAATGTGAACATAAAATGAATTCAAATAACACGTTACGAGCTGCTTCAATTGGCTCTATGCTACCGAAAAAGGACTGAATGCAGTGCGAGCAGAGCTCTGTGTCTAATGGCCCTACAGAATTGACTCATGACTTCAATGGAGGGCAGCGTGTGCCACAAGATCGGGAGCACATGTTGAACAGCAATACAGCTAACGATGCTGCTAATGGAACACTCACGGAAGCTGTTGAGGCGAAACGAACAATACATGAAAGAATCATAAACGAAATGCAGGACACCACTTCAAACACCTGGGTCCCAGATTGGCTGGCAGCAATTTACAAAATAACTGTCGCTGTGCTAGTCCTGATGCTGGTCGCTGTGTATATTGGTCAGTTGGTCATCGGCCAGTGCGGAAAGCATGTTAAATAAAGACAGCAAATAAAATTGAGCCTGGTTAAGAGTTAGTTGAGGAGCCTCCAAGCGTGAATCTGAGTGAGGATGATGCAGAGTTAAGTTTTGCAGAACCCCCACCGACTTAGAAAATTACAAAGCATTCTGGGCTGAGTGCCCATCTGATGGGACAAAAATACTTGTATTTGGTAAATACCTAGAAGGGTACGAGGAAGAAGGCGACATGAACAGGGTGGCACGGGTGTGGTTGTGCAAGGAAAAGGCCGAGGTAATGAGCGGGAAGGAGATGCTGCTCGAAAGATGATCGAAGGGTGGGTGTATCAAAGGTGCTAATTCAGCACCGATCGGGAGGGCGCACTAACCACGTAAGGGAATAAGCAATCGGGAATGGGGCACCTCATAGGGGGGAAAAGAAAAAGAAACAATCGGTAACGCCATGAATAAAGGCCCTGTGGGGAAATGAGGGGTAGGGTTGCATTATGCCTGCCATCGGTTTAGGGAGCTTATGTACATTACAACATGGTGATAAATCCCAAGTAAACACACTTAACAGGGAGGCACCAAGGTCGGGCCTCACCCGGGAATCCTGAACTGAGCACATGATCAACACACCATGGGTTAGAGGGACAAAGGTGAAAATGCGCATCAGAGGAAGACCGAAGCAGCTAAGACAACACTGGGTGATTAATTGACAGGGTTGCATGCCAATCCTGCGTGCACTCGGGTAGAAGGGACGTGGACCTGAGTCAGAGAACCATTCACATGGCTGCGACTGCCTGTTGGCTGGTGGTTATGGGAATGGGAAGCTGAACGGAGTGGCGTTCCTGGGAGGACCAATCAAACAGTACGTTTCTATGTCCCTGAGAGGTGAGCAGCCTTCAGAGTATACACTATAAGGCATGCCAAGGCAGTTATCCAGCAGGTATCCTGTATATGTCTCCCTTGCTACCAGAATCAAGGCGTCTCGTGTTCCTTTTGCAATGGTGCTGACCACTGGCAGAGTAATAAAGTCCCAGCGGTCAGCACAAATGTTATTTTACTAATTGCATTGGAATGTGATGTTTTGGGATACTCTTGACCTGTTTGCTCCAATCACATTTCACTAACATATGCTCAGCACTAAGGATATGAAGTAGCTTAGCCAATGAGTCTTAAGGGAACGCTGGAAAATATGAACATTCGAACTGCAACTGTTTCTAATGCCTTGACCATTGTATTTGAAGTATAAATCTAATGTTCGCTGTTTGCCCAGATGTCGGATCTTATCAATCCACTCCAGTCCACTGTTCTGTTTGATTTGTGCGCGCTTAGCTCTAATATACAGCTTTCTTTCGCGGTGTGTGCTCCTTTTTGATCATGTTTTTATATGGTGGGATCGGAGGAGCTCTGATACAGAACTGTCACAGGGATACATCTCGGTGTATTGCTCACTCAGACTTCTCTTCTTTTCTAGCACGCAAAAGGGAGGTTTACGACCGCTATGGAAAGGATGGCCTGAGAGGAGCTGGTAAGTGTCCTAAGCTAGTCTTTTCTCTACATGGTGGTTCTACATTGCCTCCCTGTCGCCTACCGCTGCCCCTGTCTCCTGCTTCTGCCTGCAACTTGTGTTCAGACTAAGCTGGGAAAAACATCTGGTTACTTACCTATGTTCCGGCTATTGGATGGGGTTAGCGGGGTACTGCCATTTATTAAAGTAGCTGAGCGATACAGGGTGCTTAATGGAAGGTTTCTCTCTTGTATTGAGACACCTTGCCGTTTCAGCTAATCCTGTTGACAATAGAGTGTTTTTAGTGCATCATAGATGCTTACATTCAAAACCTCCCTTGTCCTTTCTCCCCATCAATGATTAAATATATTTGCTTGAGGCAGCACTGTTCTACAATACTTCATGGTCCCGGGAGGATAGCTCAGCGGCAGCGTGCGCGTCTTGGAAGCAAGACGACATGAAGCAACACAGGTTCGATCCCCGGGTCCGCGCTTAGAAACCTCTGGGTTTTTAAGCGCGTTATAAATACGTAACTAAGACAAAAAAACTATTCCTGTAACAGAGCCTCGATGCCTGCGGGCTGTGTGAGCGCTTTATAAATGTAATTTATGGTTAGTCTGCACTGTCTAATACTTTCAAAGCACCGATACTGAACTAGTTGTACTGCGTTTGATCAGCAAAAAAAGCTTCACTCGTTCTTGAAATGTGTGAGCAAATCTAAAATGTTTTAATCAGGTAATTGATTTAAACTGACAACCAAGAAAGGGCGGGGGACTGGATGACAGCTAGCAAAGGATATGGACCACTGGAGTAGGCAGATGTATTGCAGTCTATTTAGTTTAACATAGGTGGGACTTGATATTCCTGCTCAAACACTAGGTTGATCCAAATTGGGCATATATGCGGTTTGTGACCCTGCTGCTTGAATATCAGGGTGGGCATGGCAATGTGCACATGCATTATAGTCTCTGCTGCTTCCACACTGCAAGGTGGAACATGGGTATACCCATGTACTACAGACAGTGACCTTTGTGCTCGTACACTGATCGGCATGAAGTGGGCATGAGTTTTGCAGTCTCTAGACCTGCTGCTCTTGATATAGGGTGGACATATTCAATTATGCAATGCAAAGCTGTATCTTTAAGGTGGGGCTCAAATGAGCACATGTATTGCACACCACCCTTGATATCATCCAATGATCTAAATGTTCTATATTGGATATTGTTGGATTTCTTCAGCTTCTAAGCATGCTTATCATCGGTGTTATTGCCTAGTTTAATGGCTGTTAATGATCTATCTTTACAGCTGAGGTAGGTGTGCTGGGATTCAGACCTGTGACTTAATGCTGTACAGCAGCGGATCTGCAACCTGAAAGCAAATTTAGATTTCTGCAACCTTTGGCTCTCCAGATGGTTTGGACTACAACTCCCACGATCTTTTCACTTGTCTGTTCTGGCTGGGGCCGATGGGAGCTGTTGTCAAACATCTGGAGAGCCAAAGGTTGCAGAAATCTAAATTTGCTTTCTTGGTAACTTCACAATCAACATTCTGTAACGTTCCTGCTTCTGCTGAGAAATATTTCATCATTCACTCCTGCTTCAGGGCGATATCAGTTTGCTCATTTGGGTTGCGTTTACGTAGCCTCTGAGCTCACTAAATACAGGTGGGTTATTTCTAGCACAAGTCTAAAATGTTTCAGTACTACATAGTGTTCTATTATCCTAACCCAATACCTTGAAATTATTCAACAAATCCTGAAAATAAGTGGGCTATACAAATTTGGCAGGCTTGGCTGTGTTGAGTGCCTGAAATTGTTGTAGCTTTCCCCACAACACCATAGGTGTATGGAGAGGCCTACACACCACCTCGCATTCTTGAAGCCCATGTCGGTACCATTTGGCACAAGGTGCCTGTTTGAGCCACCTCCTGTGCACCTAACCTGAGCCAGTCCCCCTGTTCATCCATAGCCTGTGGCAAGGTGTTGTGTGCGCTTAAGGCCACTTACAGGGAAGCAGTGGAGTGGGACCCAGCTTGCTGGGGCATGCAGTGAGGTGCCCTCTGTCTGGTTCAAGTTCTGTGCATGCCAACCTCTCTGCACCCAGACCTAATGCCAGCCTCCCTTTGCTGCCTTGCTCCGTGCACAGCACAAGTCTGCATGGGCCTTGTCTGTGCTGTGAGGTTTTTCTGGTTTATCTTCACTCCTATGTGGAGCCTGTGTGCCAGGGTTCCTTTAAAGGCTCTTTGCTGCATGACCACACCCAGCTAGCCTTCCCTGTTGCTTGCCTGAAGACTGAGCTGCCCTTTGAACTGTTGCCCCCTGTGAGGCAGCCTCCTCGCTGCGTGTCCATAGGTCATGTGGGATAGTTCCTCATGCTTGTACATACATTGTAAGTGCTGTCCATGCACACCCAGAGCCTGTCCATGTGGCCCCACTGCATGCCAGTAGTCTGCAGGGGCCACATCGCGCTCCTTTCCACATGCTTAGAAGAAGTGAAGTTTATTAAACCGTGTTGTGCTGTATAAATTAAACATTTGTGAATGAATCGTTACTCATGTCATAGTAGTTCTATAGATTGAGCCGTTTCTGGTATGCCTCCTAATACTCCTCAGTATTGCTTTTTTCGAAAGACACTTTTTCTATGTGTAATGCCAGGCGAACACTGAAAACTATTTCAGTTAATGCATTGCCTGTCTATGTATCCATGGTTTGCAGGCCTCCCTACATGTCATACGCCTTACTCTGTTTGGTAATATGGCAGCATAGTTAGATGTAATCAGTTATTTTATTTTTTCCAAATAAAGCGTGTTATTTCTTTCCCCTAGCAGATTCCAGTGTGCCATCTCAGGGTCCAGAATTTGCAGGATTTGGATTCACATTCCGCAGCCCGGATGAGGTCTTCCGCGAGTTCTTTGGAGGAAGAGATCCCTTCTCTAATTTCTTTGGTAAGTGTAAGATGTGATAGTTTTCTGAGATGTCAGCCCGGGAAGTGGTGGCGTACTATATCCATGGACAATGCCCTTTCGACTCATGGGTGGGATGTGGCAGAAGGGAGTGAACTTCTCCCTCCTCACTCCAGGAGAATGAAGTCCCTCAACTGCATGTGTATTTACTTCTTTAGGGAGATCGTGTTATGCTGCAGCTGAACTTGTTTAGTTCAACATTTGCCCAATAATGGGATCTTGGTGCTGCCTGAAGAGAAGTATGTGAAAATGTATGGGTAGGAGACAGCTGTTGCGGCAGAATTCCTATTTTTGTGGATTCTAGGTCCACTTTTTAAGGCCCCTCAACTTTTTGTTAGTTATTGTGTCGGGTCACTTGCTTATTGTTAGTGGCCTCCAGAAGAACCCCTGCCATTGCAAACCTTTTTTTAGCTGAAGATGTATAGTATTGGGTCGCCCCCAAGGCACTGAATCACATTTTTGCCGTAGGGTGATGATCACCCTACATGGTTTTTTGGGTGTAGGTTGGCGACAGCTTTAATTTATTTTTGGCTTCCCTTTTGGCAGCCCAAGATACTTTTTTTGTGAGCCATTGGGGCACCAATGCATTTTTCCAGATCCTGCTCTCAGCTATTTTGTATTAAGGGCTCCCCTTGGTCAGGGCAACCACCAGGCAGGAATAAAATGGACGTTCTGCTCATATGGGATTTTTGTGAGCCCACATGGTAGACTTCCCATGGGTGTAAACTGGGCGTACACTGGTTTATGCCACTTTAGGACCCTGGCTTATTTTATATGGCCACAGGATCTTCTCCTTTATTCTTCCTGCCATTGCAAACGGTATATTGTTTTGGGACACACGTAAGGCACCCATTCCCACTCCATTTTTTTCCTTTGGTGATTAATGTACTCTACATTTTGTTTTATGTAAGAGGTTAGTATTGGCAGCACTTAAGTATTGTCTTTGCCAAGGGTGCAAATCATTTTACTGCATTAGTAGCCCGCTGTACATTTTTGTTTTAATTCTTACTCTCTGCCATTTTGTGTTTAAGGGCTTCTTTTGTTTGTTTATTTGATTTTTGCATTATCTCAGTGCACAAACCCCTGAGGCATCTAGGAGCTAGTTACAGAAAGTGCATAGTGCATTAATAGAGTGCAAGGATACACATATGGGTTACAGGCAGAATGGGTATGTGTATACAGACTGGCATAGCCTCCCCTCATGGCAAGGGGGAGGAGGGGCTAAATCAGGCATTTAGACCAGCATATTGAGACAAGATAGGTGCAAGTAGACGGGACTGGCAAAGCCTCACCTCATTTTATGGGGCGAGAAACATCAAGCATGCAGTTGGCAGGTAGGCAAAGTGCAATAGCAAGTGTGCAGTTACAGGTTAGAAAGATGTAGTATCACGTAAGCAGTTACAGATGGGTAAAAATGCAATAATAAGTATTGTGACAAATCCTGCGGATCCATCAATAATATCCTGCCTAAAGTCTCCTCCCAGGTGGCCAGGTGGCCAGGCACTTCCTGATCCCAATCCTGGCGGGGGGGGGGG
Organism: Ambystoma mexicanum; assembly: GCF_040938575.1. Lineage (NCBI taxonomy): Eukaryota > Metazoa > Chordata > Amphibia > Caudata > Ambystomatidae > Ambystoma > Ambystoma mexicanum. Next base: position 1,464,126,330 of record NC_090931.1, on the reverse strand, counting down.
TCTACTGCAGGAGGATCACCTGGAAGGAGACGAGGCCCAGGGAAGTGGGGAGATTCCGTGTGGTGAGACACAGTATTTTTCCTCTTAAGAGGCTATTCTTACCACTAAGTCAGAAGAGGTTATGGAATACTACCATTTTAATATATCTCAACCGCCTGTTAATTCTAAGGTGGTAAAACCTAAGGTTGTGACATCTGAAACTAATATATGAAAATAAGGATTCTTTTGGTCCCTAAAAGCAAATGTCTTCCTCAATACCAAGGGTACACTACAAGGAATAGCAAAGTGTTGCCTTCTCTGTACCATCTTCCTATAATAAAGTTGAAACCTACAGCCCCTTAAAAATACACAAGTAGAAAAGCCTACATTTATTAAAGTAAACTACATGTCCCAGAATCCCATTGAGACTGAGACAAAGAAGAGGGCTGAAGAAGCATGTAGAAGTGGAGGACCGGCAATTAGGTCAGGTAGTTGACATTAATGGCCTGCACCTGAACTAAATTGCTCCATCTGTGAGGCATAAAGGGCTGAAGCAGGAGAGGGAAGAGGGAAGGAAGGATCAGGAGCTGGCAGTAGTAGCAGACGAGCACAAGGCTGGCAGTTCATGAGGAAGTGTGATCACCAAATGGACTCCGGGACGTGGAGCCAGCAGATTTCACCGGCAAGTTCTGAGGGGGCCCTGTGTTCTCAAACCCTGCCTTGCCTGCACTGAGAAAGATGTGCAGAGAGCGAAGGTTTTCTCAGGTGCGCCTAGTGGCTGGAATGGCAGAGCTGTGACCTTGCTGGAGTAACCAGAGGCCTGTAGCAGGAAGCAAGCCAAAGGACAAAGGAGTGAAGGAGACTCTCAGTTGGCATGGCCAGCCCTGAGACACCAGTGTTGCAGAGGAGTGTGGGTCCCCATTGTCCCCAAGGCCGTAGTAAAAGTGGAAGAAGTTGGGAAGTTGAAGCAGCCCGCAACTGCAGCATTCTTGAAGCCGGTGACTGAAGCTTCGTGTTAAGGTTCCCTCGAAAACCTTTCTGGTAACTGTTACAAGCTTTAAAGTGGCTTGCGTAAGAGTGGAAGCGAGTATAAACTGTTGTTGTGAAAAGTACTAGCAACAATGGAAATGTATCACACACACTTGTTATGAATGCCTTAGTGCTCGCATTTCAAGAAAAGCTTTTAATTTCCCATTTTTTAGCTAATAACGTTGCCGGAGTGGCCGTGTGTCCCTAATTAAAGAGGGAATGATTCCGAAAACCCGAACGTTGACTTTCGCAATTGTTACAAGAACTTATTACATCCAAGGAAGGTCGCGTTTGGCCAATTGTAATTCCCGACAGGAGTTAGAAAGCATCTCCATGATAATATGTGTGAAAACAAGCACTTACATATATTTAAGGTTAAAGATCTATCATAAAGAGTGGTTGCGTGTGCCTAAATCTGTTTTTCCTTTGAAGACTGAACCTTGTAACATTAAGAACAAGTATTCTTTAAACCTAGAAGTAGTTGTACTAATAAGAAGATCAAGCATTACCCAAGCCAAGAGGCAAGCCCTTTCTATATAGAAGCAAGCCCTATTTAAATCTACCTGATTTACGAAGTTGTTAAAGGTCCAGTGTCCTCTGATACAATTGTGACATTGTTACCCGAAGTTGGAAGTGTGGTAATACAGCTTCAAGCTAAAGACAAAAGAAGGCATCCTGGAGAACTGCGCCAGTAGTTTGAGATTTCAAAATGTATTGGTGATCTTGCAGAACATTGTGCCCCTACTGATGACGTGTTTCGGCTAGGGATAGCCTTTTTCAAATCGGGGCAAAGTCTGAATCTAATCAACGTTGGTAACCATAATCATAAGTTGTGGGAAGTGAAGCAGTTGTATTGTTTGTACATAATATATGCGCATTGGAATCAGAAGTGTAGGTGAACAAGTTCAAAATAACATCATCCATATAAACAATTGTAAAATATTGCGGGTTGGTAATGGGGAGGATTGGTAGGAGTTGAGAGAGGAGAGAGTAGAGAAAAAGGGGAAAGCCAGTCAGTCTACTAGATCATCCATTTTGAACAGAGTATCATGGTTTGCATTAATGGTACAATATTAAATTCACGGTTCCTTACCACATTCCTCAGGGTTTCATATGAAATTCCTGTCGTCGTACGTCAAGGGTCTGATCCCATTAGTCTCTATGAACAATGTATGACAAAGCTTATATTCAGTATTACATTAAGGCATATGTAAGGAGCGTTTCATTGCTAATGCACGTATTACGTCCCTCTGACTAGTTCTAGATGCATCTGCATGTGGTCTGCTGCTTTGGTTAAACTATCCATAGGTACTATTCTGCTCCTTGTGTACATGGCCAAAAGTAAAGGGTTCCATGTAATAATGTCCCCTCAAAAATATCGCCATGCAAAAAAATCGCCGAAAAGCTGTTTTTTTGTGGGGACATTAGTACATGGAACATGCGGGGGAAACCCCTGCAACCACCGCTGCCCCTGTCCCTATATATATATATATATATATATATATATATATATATATATATATATATATATATATATATATATATATATATATGGTCACCTATATAATGTCAAAGAAATCCAAATTATGGAAAGCTACGTCCCCTGCACACTTTCTAAGAGGCAAAAGCCTAAAGGATATTATGTAGAGTTTCAAAAATAATTCAATTCTAAATAACAATTCTTATGACCTAAGTAATCAAACTGGAGATTCCGATAATTAGTAAACAAAAAACTATTCAATGACTCCTTTTCATTAGAAGAAACAATCTTTTCTTTTTTATTTGTTTCTGGTTGGCCCAGCGCTTTCCGAGTTTGATATACTCTTCATCAGGGGCAGCAAATTCAACATTTCACAAATTTCTATAAAAAACAGAAATTAATTACAATTTTACAATTTTAATTTGAAAAAAGGGTATTATACTGGTTCTTTAAATGACAAAAATGTACAGAAACTGAGTTTTCCAAGAACATTATTGCTTAAAAGAAAACATCCTGTCACAAATACCAATAGGATCCTAATGATGCCTAGATTTGAAAGTATATCAATATTAGTTAGACGAAGTATGCTAATTTGTAGAAAAAAAGGGGTTCAACACTGTAATTGTGCCTATTAGGAAGAGAATTTTAGATGTCAAGCACACTGTTTACATAAACAGATGACAAATTCAAGAACAAAGAAAAGGTATCTTGTCTAGGAAATGTACCATGTGTTAGTGGAAGTAGGCATAATGCATTTATCCAATGCAATCAACAATCTAACATTGGTAATCTGATATCTGAAATGACAGAGTAGATCGTGTGAGCCACTGTTTAAAATAATAAAGAAAAAAAGGGAACTCGCCCTTCTTCTTAGGGGTTGAAGAGAAGGGTTGTAAAAAACGGGATAAAATCCCAATCAGGCTTGAATGTGTGGGAGCATGATGCAGGCTAATATGTCCATCATGCTGAAGGATTAAGGTGTCTCAATTCTCCTAAAAGAGAACGAGAACATAGGTTTCAGGGATAAGTATAGAATGGAAATAAACATATACCCAAGAGCATGGCCCATCTGCAACTTACTTCAATGTAGAAAAATTCCCGAATGGAATTCTAGAACAGGAACCAATGGAGATGCGGTCAGAAAGCACAGCTTTCTGACTACATCTGTGTGTCTGTTTTTATGTGCTCACGGAGTGCCGTGACGTCACTCCCGCATGCGCAAATGACACTGGATGTGATTAAAGATCATGACGTCAATGCGCGAGTGACGTAGTTGTCGGGTAAGAAGGGAAATTAAGCTTACACTATTGCCACATGTTTTTAAAAAAAACAGTATATTTGTAAAGAGTGAAATGTTAAAGATGACAACTATTGCAGGTGATGACATCACATGTTTTTAAATCAGAATGAATATTTGTATAGAGTGTTAAAGATGACCTCACCCATGCAATTTGACCACGTGCGACGTGAGTTTTGTCACTCGCGCATGCGCCAGTGATGAAAGGGAAAAGACATTGGTTACTCAAAGATCGACTTGTTTGCAACTCTGGAGAAGGCTTAAGTCCAAGATTATGCCTCCAGGTACCCCCAGAACTGTTCTAAGGGGAACAGGCTTTGGATAACACGGTCAGGGACATTTTCTTGACGCTTTTCCCCTCGACTCCCCTACTCAACAAGATAGTGCACAAGATGCACCAGGAACCAGTCACAATGATATTGGTGGCTCCCACGTGGGCCCGCCAACCCTGGTTCGCTCATCTGATGGAGATGTCCCTATCTCCTCCAATGAAACTGCCTTGCCCATACAACATGTCGCAAGACAATGAGAAGACACTAAACGTGGTGTTGACTAGACCCATGGGGGTCTCCTTTCGAACCCATGCATAAAGCAAGTCTCAAAGATCTCACCTGCAAGACTGCCTTTTTAATAGCCATTACTTCCATTAGGAGAGTCGGTGAACTACAAGCGCTCTCAGTTCTAGACCCCTTTGTAACAGTTCAGAGACAAGGTGGTTCTGCGCACTCACCCTAGGTTTGAGCCTAAATTCATTTCAAAGTTCCATGTGAAACAATCCATAGAACTACCAACGTTCTTTCAAAACCCCTCAAACATGGGAGAAAGAAGTCTGCACACACTGGATGTACGCACAGCAGTCCTGTTCTACATGGAAAGAACTCAACCACTAAGAAAAACAAATCAGTTTTCCATTTCAGTGGCAGCAGGTAGAGAGGGAGACACTGTCTGCAAATCTACTTTCTCTAGGTGGATTGTAAAATGCATCACACTCTGTTACAATCTTGCTAAGAGAGAACTGCCCTTTAAGCCGGGAGCACATTCTACTCGAGGCACTGGGGCTTCCATAGCATTCATTGCAAATGTTCCCCTAGAAACCATTTGCAAAGAGACAACCTGGGAGTTCTGTACAACCCTTTACAAAACACTATTGCCTAGACACTCATTCTAGGTCTGATTCTCAGGTGGGACAAGCAGTACTAAGACCTCTTTTCACTGCTGTTCTCCAGCATTGGATCTTTCATGGATACACATGCTTAGAATATTCCCCGTCGTCAGGCTGGGAACCCTCAGTTTTTTTTTTAAAAGCGTTTTCCTTTGGAAAACTTCGACACTTTAGTGCCCTGGCGATATCTTTTTGGGACGCTAACGCACCACCCAATAGGACGTAGGGCATAAGTAGACCTGCCCCCGCGGGTTCTCCTCAGATTTCAACCGTTTCGCTACGTGCAAAATGAAAAAGGTTTATGAAGGGGACGGGCACATGGACTGCCTCTATTGCCTCTATCCTCATCACTCTGCGGATACCTGTGACATCTGCAAAGGTTTCTCGCAGAAAGCGTTGAAGGACCGCAATCGGCGTCTGATATCGTGGCTGAACTAAGGGGCCTACCCTCCATCTGAGGTAGGATTGGTGCGCAGTCTAGCATCGGAGAGGCCTTCCCCCGCAGTTCCTCGCCGGTCAGTGTCAGCTGAGCCTACGGCAAAGAAGCCACGCCCTACAGAAAAGAGTTGTCCCTCGTCGGGGAAACATCTGACGAAAGGGGCTCCTTCATCATCAAAACATGGTCAATCTGACCACTCCAGAAAGCCTGAAAAATCTTCTTCTTCGAAAAAGGACAAATAGGACTCTTCGAGACGCCCCTCCTCAGGAGACCATCATAGGTCTTCCTCGAGTAGAGAATCTTCGGGGCACCTTTCCAGAGACTCAAAAAAGGTGGGATCGCCTGACAAGTCTGCGCCACAACTGCCAGCGCCGTCGACGGGAGTCCCGTCGTCGACGGCTTCACTGTTGGCTGCACTATCGGTCTCTGCAGTGGTGTTGTCGACCCCAGTGGCAGCAATCGACGAGGGCCCCAGGCTTTAATCGTCGACGGTTGATGTACCAGGGTCTTGGCAGCCTTCTGCGTATGATGCAATTCTACCAGATATCCTACTGCAACAGGAGTCCGCCCTCTCGGTGTCGTCGATGGAGGAGGAACGAGAGCCTGTGGTTCATCCAACAAATCTTGGCTTACAGTGCGTGGGCCCTTCAATGACGGCGAGAGCGCAGAATGTTCCACCTGTGTCTCCTCTGTTGAATCCGCAGTCGGTGCTGTCTCTTCAGGTGTTATCTACACTGCAGTCTCTTTTAGGTCAGCTAGATGCCAGACTTCCTCCTATCGGTATGCCTCCGGTAACCCTCCAGGTGTCCCTCCGCATTCAGCGTCCACGGCTGAGTTGCCGGCTTCCCGGCCGATGAGCACAGACCTTCCTCGTTCCCACCCGTAGGAGGGTGAGCTACAGGACTCTGAGTCAGACCAAGGTCCTAGGGATTCCATCTCGGACATTTCATCGTCACCATCAAGAGACCCAACGTGGGAGTCTGACGGAGAAATAGAGGCTCCTAGGAGTCTGGCGCAACCGTCTACCCCGGATGACATTGGGGCTTTTCATGCCATGATGGCAAAATCCTGTGTTGAGTTTGGTCTGACCCCAGAGGAAGAACAGAAGGAATGTTTCTTATTTGACCACGTGGGAAAGAGAAGAAAAGCGGTCTTCTCCATTCCGATCCTGGACCACGTTTGGCAAGAAGGCTTGCGTACCATGCGCCATCCATTTTCAGAGCCTGCCATTAAGGGCAGGTTAGAGAAAAAATTCAAGGCCCCGGACTCTACACCAAAGTGTTTGTTTGCACAACCTTCTCCTGATTCAGTGGTGTCAGCGGCAGCTAGCAGGAAAGCCAGAACACAGCACAAGTGCACAACACCTCCGGACAGTGAAGCTAGAAGGCAAGATGCCTTTGGAAAGAAGGTCTTAACAGTGGGGGCGCCGTCAGTCAAGGCCGCTAACTCGTTAGCGATTATGGCACGCTACAACCGCGAAATGTGGCATCGCCTGGCCCCCATATTAGAACATCTGCCTGAAGAAAACCGAAAGGCAGCCATGCTACTGGTGTGTGAAGGTGAGGAGGCATCAAATCACAGCATTAACATCGCTGTAGATTTAGCAGAATCGGGGTTCAAGCAGATAAATACTTGTGTGGTACTAAGGAGGCAGGCCTGGCTAAAGTGCACAGACTTTTGGCCGGAGGTCCATTACAAGGTGCTGGACATGCCCTGTGAGGGTGAACTATTGTTTGGGGAAAAAATAGATGAAGCCCTCAAAGGCATGAAAGAGGACTCCGATACAGCGAGGTCACTGGGAGCTTTGCAAAGCGGGCGAGCGTTTCGGCCCTTTTGTCCCTTACGTGGAGCTTCGGGGAACACTCGATTTGCTGCATCCAGAGATCGAAACTACAATCGGTCTGGATACTCCTCACAAGGATACAGATGAGCAGGTCAGGCTACACGAAGAAGCCGTGAATTTACAACATCCAGAAGGAGAGGAGGACAGCCTTCTGCCACCAAGAGTAAGCAAACGAAATTGCAGCAATGACACTCTTCGTGATGTCGTGGGTGGCAGAGTGGCCCTACACGTCGACGAGTGGGAGAAAATTACATCGGACCAGTGGGTATTGGACACGATCAGGGTGGGCCACTCTCTAGAATTCAAGGACCCACCACTTCCCATTCCTCCTGTGTATTCTGCGCAACTTCATCTTCAAATCTTAAAGCAGTAGGTTGTACTTATGCTGCAGAAAGGGGCTATAGAATTGGTTCCAGTGGCCGAGGGAGATCAGGGGGTTTACTCCCATTACTTCGTGGTCAAAAAAACCCAAAGGCAAGTGGCAACCCATTCTGGACCTTCGGGTCCTGAACAAGACTCGGCAACGCCTGAAGTTGAAGATGCTTATACTTCAGGAAGTCATCAGGTCGGTGCAACCAGGAGAATTTCTGGCGTCGTTGGATTTGCAAGACGCGTATTTCCACATACCTATTCGTCGACTACACAGAAAATTCCTGCAGTTTGTGGTGGGTCAGAATCATTACCAATTCCGATTGCTCCTGTTCGGTCTAAGATCGTCTCCCAGGACGTTTATGAAATGCTTAGCGCTGGTGGCGGCGTGGCTCTGACGAGAAGGTCATCACGGCTATCCTTACCTGGACGACTGGCTGATACGGGGCTCATCTCCAGCGGTGACGCAGGCAAGTCTCAACGTTACCATGCAGCTGTTGCAACGGTTGGGCTTCACGATCAACTTCAAAAAATAATTTCTATCTCCCTCCAGGAGCTTGGTGTTTTTGGGCGCGGAATTCCAGACTCGGTCAGGTCTGGTGAAGCCTTCTGTCGAGAGAATTCAAAAACTCAAGCAGAAAGTGGCAGAGTGGAGAGTTGGAACGAGAGTATCGGTCAGGAACTACATGTCGCTGCTGGGAGCCATGGCGTCATGTATTCCGTTGGTGAAGGACTGTCGTCTCTTCATGAGACCAGTGCAGGAATTTCTGGCAGAATGGTGGGCTCAAAGTTGCGGATTATGTTCCGACAAGGTGTTGATCAGCGCTTCGGTGGTGGCAACTTTCGGACAATCTGACGTGAGGAATACCGTTACTGTAGCCGGAATTTCAAGCTACAGTTGTGACAGATGCCTCTCAAACAGGGTGGGGAGCTCATCTGGGGTCCTTCCAAGTTCAAGGTCGGTGGTCTCCAGTTGAATTGAGTCTTCATATCAATGTGCTGGAACTGAGAGCTGTTCATTGGGCTCTAAAATCGTTTTTGCCGAGGCTTGGTCGTGAGGGTGTTGACGGACAATACAACCACAATGTTTTACCTCAGGAAGCAGGGGGGCACGCATTCCAGAACGCTCTTGAGAGAAGCTCAGGAACTATGGCATTGGGCCCTCAAACACAACATCAATATTGTGGCGTTTCATCTACCAGGGATGATGAATGTACAGGCAGACTCTCTCAGCAGGGAAATGAACCAGCTCCACGAGTGGCAGCTGAAGGATCAGCAGGTGTCGAGCATTTTCAAGAAATGGGGTCGTCCTTCACTAGATCTCTTTGCCACCCAAGAGAACAAAAAGGGTAAGCAGTTTATCAGCAGATGGCCTCAGCCAAATTTGCTGGGGGATGCGTTCTTGTTCCCATGGACGGGCAGGTTCGCGTACGCATTCCCTCCGTTTCCACTCATTCGGCGGACCCTCCAGTGGATTCAGAAATACCCATGCTGTGTGATTCTGGTGGCCCTTTACTGGGCGAGGCAGCTGTGGCTCTCAGACCTACTCCATCTATCGGTAGCAGAACAAGTGCGGTTTCAAGTGACGCCGGACCTTCTTTTTCAAGACAAGAGGGCAGTTTGCCACCATGATCAGGTCTCTCTCAGCCTGACGGCGTGGCTCCTGACGTCTCAGAGTTTGGATTACTAAACGTTCCTAGGGACTCTCGCCACATTTTAGAGGCGGCTAGAACTCCGTCCACAAATTTCTTCTATGCATGCAAATGGAAAAGGTTTTGTGTGTGGTGTAAGGATCAATCTGGGATAGACCCTTTAAGCATTGCATCGGAGCAAATTCTTCCATACTTAACACCATACTCCATACTTAGCAAAGATTGGTTTGGCATTCTCCTCCATAAAGGTTCACCTGGCTGCCATTTCTAAATTCACTCGGAAGAGGCACGCTACCCCGCTGTTCAGTGATCGTCTTGTTAAACATTTTCTAAAAGGATTGTTTCGGACTTTCCCTCCAGCTAAGAAGTTTCCTCCTGCCTGGAGTCTCAATCTGGTGCTGTCGGCTCTGATGAAAGCCACGTTTGAACCTATGTCGTCAACGCCCCTAAAATGTTTGTCGTGGAAAATGGCGTTTTGAGTGGCCATTACTTCAGCAAGAAGAATTTCGGAGTTGCAAGCTCTAGCGATTGATCCTCCATACTTACGTTTCTTCAAAGACAAGGTGGTGTTAGCTACGAACCCGCACTTTATTCCAAAGGTGCCAACTAGGTTTCATAAACTCTTCTATTGTGCTACCATCATTCTTCGCTTTGGGTTCCTCATCGGCAGAGAAGGCGCTGCATACGCTGGACGTTAAAAGATCATTGAAATTTGTTTTTAGCTCGCGCAAGAGTTTTGCCGCCATTGTTTCCTTTTCTTGCACCATAATTATCAGTGATGCCGCATAAGATGGCGGAGTGGGCCAATACATCCCACAGATCGCCGTACTCAAGAATTCAGGCATTCAAGACAACTGTTTGTGGCTTATAGACCTTCAGTAAAGGGAAGGGCAATCTCCAAACAAGGCCTATTGCGCTGGGTCTCATCGGCCATTTCCTTCTGTCACTCTAAGGCGGGAAAGCCTTTGGAGAGGTGCCCGAAGGCGCACTCAATGAGATCCACCACGTCATCGGTGGCATTATGGTCGGGGATTCCGCTGGTGGACATCTGTCAAGTGGCCTCCTGGTCGGTGCTGCATACATTTACTCTGCATTATTGCCTGGAGCAGCAACATGGTGCAGATGTACAGATGGGACGTGCAGTCCTGCAGCGCCTCTTTCAGTAAGGTAAGCCCCACAGCGTGGGGTACCTGTTTCAATGTTACCATGGCTAATGTTTCTTGCTGGTAGTATATGTTGCGTTCCTAATGTATTGGTTTGCATTACACGCCACCATGTATGATAAATACTGCTATGTGATCTATTCTAAGCATGTGAATCTATGAAAGATCCAATGCTGGAGAAGGGAGTACTTTCTTACCTGTAACTCCATTTCTCTAGCGTTGGTATCTTTCATGGATTCACATGCGCCTGGATGCAAACTTAGTCGGTGCCTCTACTTTTGAGGTTAAAATCTGAGGAGAAGCCGCGGGGGCGGGTCTATTTATGCCCTACGTCCTATTGGGTGGTGCGAAAGCGTCCCAAAAGGACGTCGATAGGACACTAAAGTGTCGAAGTTTTCCAACGGAAAACGCTTTTTTTAAAAAGACCGAGGGTTCCCAGCCTGACGACGGGGAATATTCTAAGCATGTGAATCCATGAAAGATACCAACGCTGGAGAAATGGAGTTACAGGTAAGAAACTACTCCCTTCCTTCTCACATCCCACCTCCAACTCTGGGTACTCCCCGCTAGTCTATGCACAGCATGTGGTTCTAAGCAGATTAACAACCATGAGAAGACATCCATTACTTACCGTAAAAGCATTTGTGATGATTGTATCTGCTTTAGATTCTCATGCGCCCACCCTTCCTCCCCGCTCGGATGGATGGAACGCAGACGTCTTACTACTTTCTCTCTCTTTTTTGTACTCACTCACGATAGTCATAGGCTCCCTCACGGCAGAGAAAATACAATCAGAGTCTGCTTAGATCACATACTGTGCATAGGCCGACATCTAGTGGAAGCTGCAGTATTACAGTTGTTGTTTTCAAAATTCGAAAAGGGACGTCGACGGGGCGTGCCAGTAATGCTATCCCTAGTGTGACGTCCACTATACCCATGGTTCTTCATGCTTTCGAGGTCCCCAGATAGTTTTTTTCCGCCATCATAGACGGACGCTATTTTGCGGAGTTCTTTGCCATTGACTTTTACAAGTTTAAGATGGTTTATCTTACTATCCTTTATAATATAAATCACCGACTTTGAGATATTCCAACAGCAGTGAAGAAAACATCAGTCGAAGACCCTGGACTGTGGATTTGTTCAGCCTTGGAAGGTCCTCACAGTAGGGAGAGAGGGGGTGTTACACCCAGATTTCAGCATACCACTCTCTGGCATCGTTGGCGGCTACAGCCGCGGATGCAAGTTCATACCACCAACATGGAGCCTCAAGCTCAGAGGAGCGGTCTAGTGGCTCGTGAGAAGGACGAGAGCAAGACTCCTCCCCCCCACTCCGGAAGTACGATATGAACGAGAGTTGCCAGGAGTACTACGCATTGCTACGATTCATTACAGCTCCGCTCCAACTTTCCACCATTTCACCCCTGTTCTGTCCGACCCGGCAATTTCACTCTGCTCAGCTTTACGGACGAAACCTTCGGCAGACTTATCAGTTCACTTTGGTCGATCTCGTCTCGACACTACACTCAAACTCCCAAGATTCAACATGCAATCTCCGCATTCTGGCATATCCAACAGATCGGACAACATCCCCAGCCAACAGAGACTCTCCATAACACTCTTTGGGATCCTCCCACAGAAGAGTCTCACCGATTAAACCCCAAGTCAATTCAACGCGACTCCATCTTGTTAGACTTCCTACTCCAGTCGTGAGGGATCGACGAGAACCACCTACAGAACAACCTCCATAACCAGGTTTTTTTCCCTCTAAGAGGGTTTCCCGGAGAACCCCTTTCTGGCACCTGTGTTTGAAGGTTGGGGAAAGAGCCTCTGGTAAACTTTCACTCCTTCGGAGATACCGAAGACAAGGTAGGACTTTTCCATTGTTACCTGCAAAGTGCTTCTGTATTGTATTGGCAGTCGTTACAGGGGGGGAGGACACTTAAGAATCTTTTTATTCCCTACACTTGCCTAGCTACCGTGTCATTCCGTTATGGATAGGGCCCCTTTTAAATTGTGTCCTAAATGCCGTAAAAAATTTCAGTGGGTCGACAAACGCCTAGTGTGTAACCTTTGTCGCCCGCGGGACCACGTCGAAGGTACCTGTCGAGCTTGTAGACTCTTCAAACCCAAGACAATGAAGGATCGCTTAACTAAACGCTGGGCCCACCACGCCATGCAGGCCAAGGCCACCATGGACGTGGAGGGGACCTTCAGTGACAGCAGCAACGACAGTATCCAACTGCGAAGGCAATGGGGGGGAAACTCCAGTTTCCCAAGCGCAAGCCCCTGACCCCATCATAGAGGCCGGCGGCCTGGATACTGGGACGACACCCGGCGGCACTGCCGCACTCATTACCCCTAGGGAAATGTCTAGGGAGAGGACCGTAGATTCACTGTCCTCTGGGCACTCGAGATCCCGGTCGCCAGAGGCCCTGACTGTCGAAAGACAGAACAGACGTTGTGCGCAAATTCCTTCCTGAACGCCTCTCGTCGATTTGACGAGACTGCGGATCTATCCGTAGCCGAAATTCGACATTCGTTGTCAAACGGTTAAAACACATACGCAGGAGGGACTAGACCATTTCGTAAAAAAGCACACACCAGAAGGTCTAGTAAAGGCTAGGGAGTCAAAGAAGAGTTATTCCAAAACCCGAAAGAAGAAAAGGATTCAACCTAGGAATCCTCCCATCCCCTGCACACTTTCAAATGTTTGGATCAAGTCCAATACTGTTATTTTCATACATCAATAGAATGTCACGGAGTAATTCTTAATAATGTAAAAAAAAGAAATGTCGATGGACAAAATAATAAAAAGGAATTGTTTATATCACAAATGATGTGGTTCAATTCTTTCAAGATGAAATTTACAACATAAAGAAGCATAAATGGCATCAAAAGGTCACATCAAGATTGAAAACAAGTTTTTTGAAAAGAGTTTTTCTGAAGGAGAAAAATGACATCCAATTCACTTGGCGACACGTTTCGAGGATACTTTCCTCTTCTTATGGCCCGAATTGGATTCTTAACATAAAGTAAAGACATTCATTCAGTTGCTTGTTGAAATAAAAGCTATTCTTCAAAGGTGGTTAATTATACTGATTCATAATGTATGCATAATATTCACATTGACTTATAATAGTACAAGGTACCCTTAGGAGAAGAAACTCTGATACGTAGTTATTTCCTATTTGGTAATTTGACTAATCTAATACAATGCTGTTCATGGGTACAAAGATATAAAAATATAAGAATATTGGCCGGGTGCTCAGAATTCTGTGGGACTGACAACAAAGTCATTCAATTGCTGTTATAAGGAACACGGAATAAGGAAAGCCGTGAGTTGTGGTAATAACCTGAATTCCAGGCAGAGTAGGGGGGTAATAGAGGAACAATATATAATTACCAGTGTGAATAGATGGTGCCAATCTCGACGTGCAAAGTGTTGAAACTGTCACTGGGATCAGAGATATCCTTGTCAGAAAATGTTTCCGAATCTCCACCCTCGCCAATCTCCTCTCCTTCTGCTTTCCTTTCCGTATCCTTCTCTCCTTTTCTTCTTGGTCGCTCCTTTTTTTTGTGTAGATAAGGACGGCCATGGAAGGAAGCCACCGTGCTACCCGAAAAGAGTGCCCGGGGCCCCCCTCCGGGAACGCCAAAAAGGGGAAAAAGCCCAAAGGCACAAAAAACCACTGAGCGACCCCTGAGATGTAGTCTTGAGACGGGGCAGGCTGAAGAGATGGTCAGCGGAGAAATACTGGAGGAGCTCCGGAGGAAGGCGGTCCAAAAGGTAAAGGGTGGTCACAGGGAGAAACCCAGTTCAAGAAAAGAGAACCAGGAGAAGTCGGCAGTCCAATAGCAGGCCAAGTCCGGTACACAGGGAAGCAACAAAAGAAGGTGACCAAGCGCTAGAGTAGACAATCCGAAATAAACAGGCCGGGGTCCTGTACACAGGGAATCCAGCAGGAAGATGAGAGGAAGCAAGGGAGGAGACTGGTACAGGAAGACAGAATGGAGAAAAGGTATGGAACACAGAGAAGGTGGGACGGGGGTGGGCTAGAAGACTGGAAGGAGAGCAAGGGGGAATGAGAGGAGCGGAAACAAACAGGGAGGAAAAAGCTCAGAGCAAAGAGGAGCAGGCAAGTGAGAGAGGAGGCACGGAACCCGATAGGGATCAGGGACCGACGGAGAAAATACACGAGCGTGAAAGCTGCGAAAAGCGCAGAGCATAGAGCACTCTCGGAAAAAGAAAACCCGGAAGCGTTGCAACGCGTCCGCGATCCAGAAACGGAAGGCTTAAAGCTTCCGTGTCGCGTCAGCGCGCAACACTAGAACGGTGCTAAAGGAGAACGTGACGGGTGAGCGGAGCGTGTGACGGGCTAGTATCTGCGCCGCCAGTGGCTCCACAGGCTTCACCCGCCTCGCGGCATGACAGAAACAGAATAGCTATAGTCGATACTGAGTGGACTGCGCAGGACGCACTGTGTCTGAAAATATATAAAATAATGTATGCAAGACCAAGTCTGTGTAAACTAACAAAGAAAAGACTCTACTAACTCGCAACTGAGTGAATTAACATACCAAATTGAAAATGGATTGCAGCAAAATGAAGTAATCCTAAGCGGTGAAAATGTCACAAGATGACTCAATTTCAAGCCAGCGTATGGCGGCAACATTTAGTAATCCAACCTATACCTAATGGCTAAGAAAGAAATCAGAAGTTCGGTAAAGAAAACTGACACAGGGAACTCTAATAATTAAGTAGGTAAAAAACGTTTAGACAGGTACCTAAGGAGTGCATGTAGCACAGCGGACTGATGGAGTAGGTATCGGCTCAGCAGAATTGCTGTAAGGATGGTCAGTTCAGGCAACAGTGAGGCGGCGAAAAGGGTGCAAATGCGCCTGCAGAGTAAAAAGAATATATAGTTTGTAAATGAAGTATCGTTCGAACAGAAACTTTCTGGCAGAAACTAAGGTTTGAAAACGCTTACCCGGTGTGCAGAAAAGAACGATCAGCACAAAGTCTATTTTCGGAGCAGAGTCATATCCACAGCTCCGCGTCCAAAGCTACCATGGAAACGGCAAGCGCCATGGAGGATCGTAGATAATGCAAGTGAAAGAAGGACTAAGATTGCTAAGGTTGCTAAGTAAGAGTTTGGCCATCTTAGAAAGGTCAGTGAAGAATAGAACTGGCTAAGGAGAATTCAGGCATCGAGCCTGGAGAGGTACAGTACTGTAAAAGACCAGATGGTCATGAGAGAAGTCGTAAAGAAATATGTAATTAACGTCCAAAAAGCTACAAAAAAGTAGAAAAAATGAATAATAAAAATAATGAGAAATATATATATATATTTTTTTTTTATTGATTTAGTTGCATTATTTTTATGTTACAACTTTTCAATAAACAGGACATATCAACACAATCTGAACATGGTAGATTAAAATAATTTAAGATCATTTCTCAAAGGATCATTCAGGTTGGACAAACAGTAAAAATAGGTTGGACAAACAGTAAAAATAGATATTAATAATCCGATATTCACAATTTGATCAGAGTTTCTTCAAAAAAAGGACACAGTGTCTTAAATTTCATCATACTCGGTTCAACTAAGAGTATTCAATCGCGGATTCAATGAATTTTCCCTCGATCTAAATTTAAAGAGAGAAGAAAATTTACAGTTGCTATCTGAATTTTCAAGTCTGTCGAGCCAAAAATACGATCCCAACAAGCATCAGATTCATACATAGCAAATCCAGGGCAATATTTATGAAAATGCAATTGGCTCAGACTCGTAAGATTAGGACATGTAGTGATTAAATGGGCTAAGGTTTCTGGGATTTTGGTTGTTTGACAAAACCGACAAAAATTTTGAAGAGGTCCTACAAGCTGACGCGTATAGAGGAGATCTCCCGTTTCCCATATATGTAGCCGGAAACGGAGGATTAAATTTCTATATTTCGGTGAAGGGGCTCTTGATAAATAGGATTGTGTAATGCCTCTTTTATGTGGTGGAAAACGAAAGCTCGAGGCATGTTTATAGGTGAGACATTTCTGATGATTCATGATCCAGGAGGTCTGATGAATTTTTTGTTTAGCCTTATCAGGATTTTGCAGAAGGGTTTCAATTGAAATATCTGCGTCAGCTAAGATCTTATAAACTGCTGACAGCCATCTTTGGATAAAGACGTGATCTGTCGTAAAGATGTATTTCGACAATACCTTAAGTAGGTTGTCTATCCGAGATGATATTAGACATTTCCTGAAAAATGAACATTGTTTCCAGTTAAGATGTGCTGACAGGGAAGAGAGGCCTAGTTTGTATCGTAACCATGAGATGGGAATACACTGAGGCAGATGCAGCACATTCCGCCAAAATTTAGCCTCCCGTTTATCAAGAGTAGTAGATGGTATGGGGGGGTCCTGCTTCCAAACCGTATAATATGGTGGGAATGACTTTCATCTACCAAAATGTTAAGGCCGGGATTATGGAAAATTTTCCAAATTTTGCAAGAAGAATACGTGATTGTGAAATCGCTGTAAGAAGTTTGACTTCAATCTGAGCCATATGTTTCAATGAATGGAGTGAGGCTTCAAAAATAATACCTAAATAGGTATATGATGAAACCAGGGACAAAGAAATATTATTACCAATCAACCAATGTTTCCGAGTATGGAGGCCAAGATGAGGATTGAACATCAAGACTTGAGTCTTTGTGGAGTTAATTTTTAGATCATTCTCTACGACATAATGTTCTAGGGCTGATAAAAGTTTTTGTAAACCATTGGGAGTCTTTGAAATGAGAACGATATCATCAGCGTAGAACAGTGCTTTAATTGGGACACCATTAATTTTCGGAGAATCTGATTGAATGGGTTCAAAGGAATATTTAATATCTTGGATATAATAATTAAAAATAGCTGCCGCCAACAGACAGCCTTGTTTAAGGCCGCGTGTAGTCTGAATCGGGTGGGAAAGTAAGCCATTCAACGTCAATCTAACCTGAACTGTGGTGGTAGAATGAAAATGATAAATGAGATCGGTAATGGAGGGGGGACATTTGTCATGAATAAGTTTAGACATAAGTTTAACTCTAGAGATTGAGTCAAATGCAGAGTGCAGGTCCACAAAAGCAAAGTAGACCTGCTGTTTCTGAATGTAACACAGAGATTTGATGGAGTTTAAAAGGAACAAGTTGACTGCTGTGGCCATTCCGGCAACAAAACCTGTTTGGAACGGATCGCGATGGAGATGGATTGCAGTCCATGCAGAAAATTCAAGCAGCAAAAACTTTGCAAAAATCTTGCTCGGCGAATCAAGAAGCACGATGGGTCGATAATTCTCGGGGAGCGAACGATCTCCCTTCTTGTAAATGGGCACGAGAATAGACGAGTGCCATGAAGATGGGAGTGTTCGAGTGATCAAAATGTTTTGAAATAAAAGGAAGAGAATTTGAGCCCAATGGTTTATGTTGGATTTAAGCATTAAATTGCTGATTCCATCGGGTCCTGCAGCTCTCGAGTTTTTAGCCAATTTTATGTAATTAATAATGGTTTCCATCTCGCAGTTTAGGGACCATTGCGTGGTGGACTGCATTTGGTATTTGAAATTACTGGACTCCGGATCAGAATATAATTCGGAGAAGTGTTGGACCCATTGCGCTTCTTGCACGCCATTGGCTTGTGCATCTAGTTGATGATTATAATGTTTATGCTTAAGTAATTTCTATATACTTGCAGAATTTTTTGTAGCTAGAGTGTTAAGCATAAGCTCACTATCTTGTTGAAATAACAAGGCTCTATGTCCACGAACCCAGTTGGTATAGCGGGTTTTCGCCTGCCTTGCGTGGGCAAACCGAGAGCTTAGTGACGAGGAGGGCAATAATTTCCGTTCCTGCCTATAACTAGACCTTCTATGATGTAATTCATGGTCAAAAGAGTGTAAGTGAGTAATTGACCTCTGTTTAGAGATAAGAATGTTCTGAAATTGTTGTAGAAGGTGTGTATATTCAATCTTAGAATTGGGATTGGGCTCCGTGGTAGGGGCAAGTGATTGTTTTAACATCTAAAACATTTTAGAGGACACCGAGAGGCGATTACCAGAGGAATTGATAACAAGTTGTTGAGAGGACCTTATAGTATGAGAAGGCGCTATAGCCAGGGGTCTTAGGAAATGTAGTGTCAAAAGCTTGTGGTCACTATACATCTGAGGAGTGATGTTTAGTGAAGTGATATTATCAAACAAATTTGAGTCTGCATATATGTAATCAATTGTACTGGTGCTTAAGTCACGGCGCCAAGTAGTTGAGGCTGGAAGATCACCAAGCATAGACCCGTTGATCATCATAAAGTTATTGTGAGACATGAAGGGTGACCAATTCAAGACCTCCTCGGCAGTAGATTCAGAAGTTGGATTAAAACAATCAAGATTAAGATCGCCAAGAAGAAAAGTGGCAGTAACATCAGATGCCTGGGAAACTATTTCCAACATATAGGAGAGTTCTCTAAGGAATAAATTCAAAGTGAGTTTTGCCGGATTCCGGTATATGTTGAAGATGGCCATATTGCCTCCATAGCCAATTACTCAAACTAATTGTATATAGATGTTGAAGGCACACCATGGAACTATTTCTAGGTCGGAAGATTGTCTAACTGCAACCAAGAGGCCCGACATTGGACGACCTTTCTCACCTCTTACAGCCGCAATAAGTGCAATTGCATAATTGTCCCAAACAGGAGGAGTTGGAAACCATGTTTCTTGAAAAGCCAGTATATCATAAGAGTGAGTGAACACATCAATAGAATGTTGTAAGTGAACATGGCCTCTGTTGTTCCACAACATATATAACTTATATTAAACATGTTACAGACATACTCAATCATGTATCTGCATAAACTCAAACATATAGTATAACAATGTAGAGAAGTGGAATCTTTACTTCTCTACATTGTTATTGTTTTTTTAAGTAGAATCTTTACTTCTCTGACATTGTTATTGTTTTTAAGTAGAATCTTTACTTCTCTGACATTGTTATACTATATGTTTGAGTTTATGCAGATACATGATTGAGTATGTCTGTAACATGTTCAATATAAGTTATATATGTTGTGGAAACTTAGTTCATATTATGATGCATTGTGTCTTAACTTTTCTAAATTGAACTTTAAAACCGTTACAATTTTTGTTTCATGATTGGCCAGACTGCTCACTATTCTGAAGGTTTGACAACACCATTATGCATTTGCATAACTATGCCTCCTTCTCCCCACATGTTTGGGTTCCCTGATTATCGTCTCCTGTGATATATGGACTTACCATATGGTAGCCCTAACACTTTTCTACCTCTCCCACCGTTACTTTCAACGGTACGGGATATATATATATATTTCTCATTATTTTTATTACATTTTTCTACTTTTTTTAGCTTTTTGGATGTCTATTACATATTTCTTTACGACTTCTCTCACGACCATCCGGTCTTTTACAGTACTCTACCTCTCCAGGCTCGATGCCTGACTTCTTCTTAGCCAGTTCTATTCTTCACTGACCTTTCTAAGATGGCCGAACTCTTACTTAGCAATTTTAGCAATCTTAGTCCTTCTTTCACTTGCATTATCTACGATCCTCCATGGCGCTTGCCGTTTCCATGGTAGCTTTGGAAGGACGCGGAGCTGTGGATCTGACTGCTCCGAAAATAGACTTCGTGCAGATTGTTCTTTTCTGCACACCGGGTAAACGTTTTCAAACCTTTGTTTCTGCCTGATAGGTTTCCGTTGGAACGATAATTCATTTACAAACTATATATTCTTTTTACTCTGCAGGCGCATTTGCACGCTTTTCGGCGCGCTCACTGTTGCCTGAACTGACCATCCTTGCTGCTGAGCTGATACCTAGACCATCAGTCCGCTGTGCTACATGCACTCCTTAGGTACCTGTCTAAAAGATTGTTTTACCTATTTAATTATTAGAGTTCCCTGTGTCAGTTTTCTTTACCGACCTTCTGATCTCTTTCTTAGCCATTAGGTATAGGTTGGATTACTAAACGTTGCCGCCATACGCTGGCTTGAAATTGAGTCATCTTGTGACATTTTCACCGCTTATGATTACTTAATTTCGCTGCAATCCATTTTCAATTCGGTATGTTAATTCACTCAGTTGCGAGTTAGTAGAGTCTTTTCTTTGTTCGTTTACACAGACTTGGTCTTGCTTACATTCTTTTATATATTTCAGACACACTGCGTCCCGCGCAGTCCACCCAGTATTGACTATAGCTATTCTGTTTCAACACTTTGCACGTCGAGATTGGCACCATCTATTCACACTAGTAATTGTATATTGTTCCTTACCCCCTACTCTGCCTGTAATTCAGGTTATTACCACAACTCACGGCTTTCCTTATTCCGTGTTCCTTATAACAGCAATTGAATGACTTTGTTGTCAGTCCCACAGAATTCTGAGCACCCGGCCAATATTCTTATATTTTTATATCTTTGTACCCATGAACAGCATTGTATTAGATTAGTCAAATTACCAAATAAGAAATAACTACATATCGGAGTTTCTTTTCCTAAGGGTACCTTGTACTATTATAAGTCAATGTGAATATTATACATACATTATGAATCAGTTTAATTAACTGTGAAAATTATGCATACATTATGAATCAGTATAATGGACCACCTTTGAAGAATAGCTTTTATTTCAACAAGCAACTGAATGAATGTCTTTTTATATGTTAAGAATCTAATTTGTGCCATAAGAAGAAGAGGAAAGTATCCTCGAAACGCGTCGCCAAGTGAATTGGATGTCATTTTTCTCCTTCAGAAAAACTCTTTTCAAAAAACTTGTTTTCAATCTTGATGTGATCTTTTGATGCCATTTGTGCTTCTTTATGTTGTAAATTTCATCTTGAAAGAATTGAACCACATCATTTGTGATATAAACAATTCCTTTTTATTATTTTGTCCATCGACATTTCTTTTTTTACATTATTAAGAATTACTCTGTGACATTCTATTGATGTATGAAAATAACAGTATTGGACTTGATCCAAACATTTGAAAGTGTGCAGGGGATGGGAGGATTCCTAGGTTGAATCCTTTTCTTCTTTCGTTTTGTGTGTCGGGGTTTTGTGCCATGACTCCAGTTCCTCCCCCGCACCTAAAATGAATTGAACATAACTCTAAAGCATTTAATAATCTCTATTAAAATTGAGGTGTGCACATATACCCAACCCTTTTTTATTCCAAAACCCCCCATAAAGACAGGTCCAAAAGGGATAGGTGCCCTCACAAGAGTAGGGACCCACAAGAAAGGGATTCCCTATCTTCAGCCCTAAAGAAGAAGGCTCCTCCTTTTACTGTGTAACCACCAACCCCTGAAGAGCAGGGACTCCCTTCTCACCCCATATCCATTCCTAGCTCTGTCCAGTGGTCGGCTGAGGATATGGAGAGTCATGAGGAGGATTACCTTCATGGCTAATTTTTATGAGAAAGACCCTGCCTATTTCACAAGTTTACAGTCCACCCATCACACAACAGCGGTCTCTGGTTCTCATATCCCTGCTCAACCTCCTTCAAAGAAATCTCGCCCCGAGAACCTAGAGCAAGACCCCACAGTCATTGACCTATATGACCCTAACTCCGATACTGAGAATCTCTTTGTATCTCATGAGCCTGCAGACCCTTACTACGGGGATGATGATGAGGATGATCTGGTAGACCGAGATCCTGACATGTATAACATAGATTCCCCCGTCAACCAGGACCCTCCTGGGACCGATTCACCCATAATCGGCCACTTCTAAATGAAGTGCTTGTCAAGGCGGCTGAGCATTTCCAAATAGTAACACAGGAACCTCAGCAGGACAAGGATTTTGTTGACAAAATCTTGGGGGAGAAGAAGGGTACGACTCAGTTTATTCCACTCTTGCGGTCTGTTCAGTGGAAGATAACCCTCGCTGGAAGAGGCCAACCAAACGCGGGCGGTGAACCCCCGCATAGAAAAGCTTTTCAAACCTGCCCCATCAGACCCTCTGTACATCAGGGTACAGCTTAAGCCTGATTCTCCAGTTGTTACAACAAGAAAGAGAGCGGGTACTCCCCTAGCCTCTTCGTAAGCTCCTCCGGACAAGGAAAGCAAAAAGCTGTATAAGATGCGAAGAAAAGTAGCCTCTTCAGCTGCTTTTCAAACCAGAATTGCTAATAACTGCACTCTTTTAGCAAGTTATAATTGCCATAAATGGGATGAGGTCTCGGCTCTGTTTTCGTCGGCCCCTGAACCCCTCAGATCTCAATTGGCCATTGTGGCTACAGAAGGCAGAGCAGCTTCTAACGGCTTGTTGAAAAGTGATCTGGACGCCATCGACAACGCAGGCAGAATCATAGCAGAGGGAACCATTATTAAGCACCACGCTTGGTTATGCCAATCCGGCTTCAAGCAGGAGACGCAAGCCACTCTGCTTAATATGCCCATTGAGCCCAATGTGCTCTTCGGTAAAGCTGTTGAAGACACCCTGAGAACAGATAAAGAAGAATATGAAACTCTGAAATCATTGGAACAACTAACCAACAAACCCACGGGTCAGAGGAGGAACAGTAATTTTCGACGCACGTGCGGGCAAAATTTCCAGAGGAGTTCAACCTACAATCAAAATCTTGGAACAACCTGGGGGAACAATCGAGGCCAGGCCTTTCAGAATTACCAGAGAGGACCGCGCAGATCCTGCGGTCGAGGTAGGGGCTCCTCATCTAGAGGTGGTAAACCACCTCATAAACAGTGACAACCCGTTTCAGGTGCCCTCCCATGCTTCTCCAGTAAGAGGGCGCCTTTCCGACTTCACCCAAGCATGGGAGGGATTCACCTCGGACAAATGGGTGATATCCACCGTGGTGGGCGGGTATTGTATCGAGTTCCGCGAACGACCCCGGAACCGTTCCCTGCACCAGAAAACTCACTCCAAAGGAGACCAACGCATCCTCCTCTAGGAGATTGCCATACTGCTCCAAAAGGACGCCATAGAAGTCGTCCCGGCCAACCAGGTAAACAAGGGTATTTATTCAACTTCCTTGTGCCATAGAAAGATCTAACAATGTGCCCAGCATTAGATGTACGCCCTACAAACAAGTATGTGAAGCCACAAAAGTTCTGCATGACTACGCTACAGGAAGTAATCCCTCTGCTAAAGCGGGGGGGGGGGGACTACATGGCAACACTGGAAATGAAAGATGCTTATTTTCATATTTCAAAGTTCCCAGCGCACAGAAGATTCTTGCGTTTCAACATGGAGCACTACCAATTCAAGGTGTTTAGCATCTGCTCCAAGGGTATTCACAAAGGTACAGGCGGTGGTGGCCGCACACCTGCGCAGGGAGGCAATCCCAGTGTACCCTTACATGGACGACTGGCTGATTACGGGGGAGACTCCCCTCACTTGCAGGCAGAACATTCAAAGAACTATCAACCTTCTCTTTCAATTGTGCTTCTTGATAAACAACAATAAATCCAGCCTAGCGCCCAGCATGACCAAACAGTTCCTAGGAACTGTCATAAACTCAGAAGAGGGGTTGGTCTTTCCATCAGAGGTAAGAGTCCAAAACATGTTACTGCAAATACCTCATTATCAAGCCGGCTGCCAGATAAGCGTACACAAGGCAATGCATTTGCTAGGCATGATGGCATCTTTCATTTACCTGGTACCTCACGTGCGTCTACGCATGCGCCCCATGCAGGAATGGTTGGCGAAACAGTGGTCTCGGGCAAGCGGTCAGTGGGACGATCTAGTGGTTGTTTCGCCAACACTAGTACAAAACCTTCACTGGTGGACAAGAGAGAACCTACTGAAGGGAAAACCCTTCCACGATCAAGAAGAGCAGGCTATTGTCACTACAGACTCCTCACTCGCCGGGTGGGTGGCTCATTACCTTCATCACACAGCACAAGGTCTGTGGACTCACGCTACAGCACTGAACCACATCAATCTGCTGGAACTTCTGGCGGTGTTCAAAACCCTTCAGGCAATTGAGATTCACCTAGCGAACTAGTCAGTGCAAGTCCTCATCGACAGCACTACAGCAATGTTTTACATCAACAAACGGTGGGTGAGGGGGCACATGTTGTCCCAATTTGTCCAAGCTAGAGAAACAAATTTGGAAATGGGCGCTCAGACAGAAAATATTCCTATCATCACTGCACGTTCCAGGGGAACTCGACTCTCTGGCAGACTCACTAAGCTGAGATACCCTACCAGAGGAGCACGAATGGCAACTGGTCACAGGGGTCGTATAACACCTTCTATGAATGCGGTTTTCCCACAAAAGACTTGTTCACTACAGTCAGTGCCCAGACTTCTCGTCCAGGTTCCCCCAGCCAGGCTCCAAGGGGAACGCCCTATGGATGAAATGGTCAGGGAAATTTGCTACGCTATTTGTCGTCCCCCTCCCGCCCCCTACACCCCCGACTCCTCTCATGAACAAGGTGGTGAACAAAATCCACAAGGAACAGCTGACGCTTATCCTAGTTGCTCCTATGTGGGCAAGACCACAATGGTATCCACATCTGCGCAAACTGGCGATGTGCAATCCCGTCAAGCTCCCTTGCCTGACCAATCTACTCACTCAGTAAGGGGGATAAACACTGCACCCTCAACCTCAGTCAATGAACATGGCAGCATGGCTCCTGAAGTCAAAGAGTTTGGACATCTTAACCTACCACAGAGGTGTATGGATATCCTGAAGGAAGCACGGAAGTCTAACACTAGGCACTGTTATTTCAACAAGTGGAGGAGATTTGTTATTTGGTGCCAGTCTAAACAAATGAACCCCATAGAATGTACCCCATCCCACATTCTAAATTGCATGCTCCACTTCCTAGACTCGGGTTAGTATTCAACTCTTTGAAGGTCCACTTGGCGGCCTTGTCAGCCTACACCTCCTCCCACAATAAAGTGTCATGGTGGAAGGTGCCGGTCATCAAGGCATTCATGGAGGGGGATAAAGACACTTCACCCTCCGGTTTCAAACCCACCGCCAGGATGGGATCTCAATGTAGTACTCGCTAAGGTCATGGGACCCCCTTTTGAGCCGATGCACAAGTCCAGTCTTAAACACCTAACTTACAAGACTGCCTTCTTAGTGGCTATTACTTCCATAAGAAGAGTTTGTGAAATAAAAGCACTGTCAGTGCAGGATCCTTTCTTTGTCAGACACAAGGATAAAGTGGTATTACATACTCATCCTAGGTTCTCCCCTAAGTTAATTTCAAAATGTCACGTTAACCAGTCTTTTGAGCTTCTGGCTTTCTTCCAGAACCCCCAAAGCTCAGCTGAGGTCAAACTCCACACATGGGATGTAAGGTGGGCGGTCCTTAGAAGACCAGACCGCTAAGAAAAACAGACCAACTGTTTGTCTCCATAGCCCCAGGCAGAGAAGGGGATCGCATATCCAAAAATGCCATCTCCAGATGGATTCCACAAGCCTCAGAAGGGATACATTACTCACCGTAATCGTATTTCTGATGCTTGTATCTGCTTAGATTCACATGTGTCCACCCTTCCTCCCCTTAGATTGAAGGCGCATGGATGCTTATGAGCTTGTCTTATACATATCTGCCATATTGGATACATCTGTACTCACGCTACACTTTATGCTACCACATGTCGGAAAAAGAGGGACCTCGATGCATGAAGGACCATGGGTACAGTGGACGTCACACTAGGGATAGTATTAGTGGCACGCCCTGTCGACGTCCCTTTTCGAATTTCGAAAACAACTGTGATACTCTGCAGCTTCCACTAGATGTCGACCTATGCACAGCATGTAAATCTAAGCAGATACAAGCATCAGAAATACGATTACGGTGAGTAATGTATCATGTATAATATTCTGATGCTTGTGAATCTGCTTAGAATCACATGCTGTGCGTATAGTCTGAAATCCAGTGGAAATTGAATGGCATCTTTCTTTCGAAGATCGAAAGGGGACGTCGACATGGGCATGACTGTAACACTAACCCTAACGTGACGTGTAGTGTACACAAAATCCCTTGTGCGTCGAGGTCCCTCAGATTGTTTTTTTCCGCCAACCTAGTTGGTCGACTATGTGGAGCTTGCAAGAGTTAAGATTGCTAACTTTTTCCCCCACGATCTACGGTCGTCTAGTCTCCCAACTATTCCTCTGTACAACTGCCTCGTGGGCTTCCTGCCACAAAAGACATCCTCAACTGCTCGATGACTGTCGACCGCGTGGCTTCGGCCCTCTGGCCTCGGCCCTTACAGTAGGGGGAGCAGAGCCCTGGGTTTATTCTTCTCAAAGAATGTATTTCCTTTCCCCCCTCTTTCTTTTCTTGGTCTGGCTGCCGTTACCCTCTGCTATGGAGAGGATGCCCTTTAAATTTTGCCCGTCGTGTAATGGGAAGTTTCCTTGGAAGGACACCCATCGCTGTCGCAATCGGTGTCTTCCTCGAGACCACGACGAGCGCTCATGCAAGTCCTGTAAGCTCTTTCCACCGAAAACATTGAAAGACAGGCAGACTAAATGGTGGGCGGCATACTCTATGCAGATCGAAAGCCATTCCCCCATTGGCGCCATCTCTTCAGACAACTAGGAATCCATCGGCAGCCGTGGCTCTGAAGTGGAAGCCATCGACCTTTCGGCGGAGCCTTCAGGCTCCCAAATGCCAGTTACCGACACAGGCCACCGGCTCTGTTATGGGGAGTTCACACCCCGTTGACAAGGGCACCCACGAGTATTGCATCTTTCTTTCGAAGATCGAAAGGGGACGTCGACATGGCAGTGACTGTAACAGTAGCCCTAACGTGACGTGTAATGTACCCAAAATCCATCATGCGTCGAGGTCCCTCTGGTGTTTTTTCTGTCATGAGGGAGCCTTCTAGTCAGCGTGAGCGAGTACAGAAGAGAGAAGGTGTAAGAGGTCTATGTTCCTTCTACGCTACGAGGGGAGTAAGGGTGGGCGCATGTGAATATAAGCAGATACTATCATCAGAAATGCTTTTACGATGAGTAATGGATGTTACATAAATCTGAGGCTTGTGGAATCTGCTTAGATCACATGCTGTGCATATGCATCTAGTGGAACTGCGTAGTATTACAGTTTGAGTTTTGTAAACTCAAAAAACAACGCCAACAGAGCGTGCCAGTAATACTATCCCCTAGGGTGACGTCTACTGTACCCATGGTGCTTCATGCGTCGAGCTCCCTTAGATTATTTTTTTTCCGCCATTATTGTCGACACTGAAAGCGGAGTTCCTTCTGGCTATCGCCATTTTATTAATAATTAGAGCTAGTTACTTTTACTGTCCTTTATTAGCCGTTCCCCTACAAAACCTTCGGCAGCGGATTCGAGGAATACCTTCGACGACTGCAGAACTCGCCTCAACAATCTTTTCCAGAAGGCCTCGGAAAGCCGCTCCCGGCCTCGGCCCTCACAGTAGGGAGAGTGGGGGGTGGTTAATTTCTTAGTTCCCTAAGAGAATGCATATTTCCCCTTCTTCCCACTTTATTCGCCAAGCTGCCTTCACCTAAATTAAGGGAGAATACACTATTTAAATTTTGTCCATCTTGCAATCGGAAAACAAAAACCTGGAAAGACTTGCACCTGGTAGGCAACCTTAGTCTTCCAAGAGACCATAATGAGGACCACAACAAATCTTGCAAGCTCTTCAAGCCCAAGACTTTAAAGGACCGTAAAACGAAGCGCTGGGCCCACCACGCCATTCAGGCCGTGGCCGCCATGGATGTTGAGGGTGCCTCCAGTGACGTCAGCGTCCGCGTCTTTAGTGACGACGGCAAACCGGATCCATCTGATGCCCGCGTGCAAGCCCCGACCCCATCAGGCAGGTTGACGGCTCGTTACAGGGGCGATACCTGGCGGCACTGGCACAGACAAACCGACCCACACTAAACACACAACCCTCGGCCACAAGTCGACTTCAACGCCGACCAGACGGTCACACACGGCGCCAAGGGGAAGGTCCGACAGTGCCCTGTCCTCTGGGCAATCGCGCTCACGTTTGCCTCACGACAGGCCCCCGAAATCGAGAGAAAAGTCTGGTTCGGACGCTGTATCCAAAACTACCAAGGCTACGCACGCCGACGACCGAATGCCAAAGATGCGGCAACGGCCTGTACTCATGCCAAAAAACACGTGGAAGGCCCCTGCAAAATCCCCTCGGAGCGCGAAAATGTCTGAACTTATTAAAAAACATGTCCCAGACACGCTTCTAAAGGGTCGGACTTCGAAACACCACAAGTCGAAAGCTCACAAGTCCTCTAGACAAAAGTTGACTACGACCCAGGGGAAGGGAAGCATTTCAGGGGCTATGAGGCACAAGACACCCTGCACCTGAGCCAGCTCCCACACCTCCTACTCCAGCTGTTGTCCCAAGTTCTTCCAATGGTCTGCAGAATAAATAGTCATGAGACGCATGCCCTCATTAGCCAATTTCTTTGACAGCCATCCGGAGGTTTTGGTAGGTCGCCAAGGCACTCCACCAGCAAGTAGGGCTGCTCTTACCCAACCCCCCACCAAAAGACCCCATACAGACAGGTCACAAACAGCCACCCCTCAGCAGGACCCAGGGCAGCTTTCATACTATGATTCCACTCAAAGCTACCAGGACACTGGATCTTACACGGACACTGAGGACCAAGGGGACATGGGGGGATGTAGACCAGTTTTATGACGACAATGAAGACGTCTACTTCATACAGTCGCCGGATCATACAGACCCACCAGTGGCAGACTCATCGGTCAACAACCAAATCCAGTATAATGATAGGCTCCTAAAGGCAGCTGAACATTTCCAAATAGAAACACAGGAGACCCAAATAGGCAAAGACTTTGTTGAGAAAATATTGGGAGTCGAAAGAATCTGCGACCCAATTCATCCCTATCCTTCAGTCTGTACAGAGGCGAATACAACCCTCTTTGGTAACCCCCAAACTTAAAACAGGCTGTAAACACACATATTGAAAAAGGCTTCCGACCAACTCCCTCAGACCCCCTTTACATCAGGGGTCAGTTAAAGCCAGACTCATTGGTTGTTACCACCACGAGAAAGAGCAGGAACACCTCTAGCCTTGTCAGAGGCACCCCCGACAAAGAAACCAACCGTGGCAACTTACCAGGCAAGGATTGCCAATAATACCACCTTGCTGGCCAGTTACAACTGCCACAAATGGGACGAGGTAGCCGAATGCATGGCCTTGGCCCAGAGCCCCTTAAATCCCAACTCTCTCGTCGTGTCAGAAGGAAAAGCTGTTGCTAACTGCATTCTAAAGAATAATCTAGATGCAGCTGATAATGTGGTTAGGATAATTGCTGAAGGCATGATTATCAAACGCCACGCATGGCCACGCCAGTCTGGCTTTAAACTCGAGACACAGGCGACTCTTCTCAACATGCCAATAGAACCAAATGTCTTGTTCGGCAAGGCAGTAGAAGACGCCCTCAAGAATGCCAAGGAAGAGTACGACACTTTAAAGTCACTGGGCCAGTTTACCAATAAACCCTGTGGCCAGAGAGGGGCTATACTTGTATTTGCTTTAGGGGACACAATTCACAAAGAGGGTCTATGTACAATCGGGGTCAGAGCTCGTCCCCGGGCTCACCACAGGGCCAGTCCTCACAAGTTGCCAGAGAAGATCTCGCCGCTGGGGAAGATCCTCCTCTTCCAGAGGCTTCTTCACACCCCCAAAACAATGACCACCCGCTACAGGTTCCCTCCCATGCCACTCCAGTAAGAGGATGCATAACATACTTTACCCACGTATGGGAGGGAATCGCCTCGGAAAAGTGGGTTCTTTCAACCACGGCTGGCGGTTATTGTATAGAGCCCCTACAGCGACCCGCCTACCAGAACTACCTCATAGGAAGAATGGATCCTACTGGAAGAGGTGGCAGTGCTGCTATTAAAGGACACAGTCTAAATCGTCCCGGCGAACCAGGTAAACAAGGGTATCTATTCAATGTACTTCCTTTGTCCAAAAAAGATCTGCAAACACTTATCTCAAACCATAACAATTCTGCATGACAACGCTACAAGAAGTAATCCCACTGCTAAAGCGGGGAGACTACATGACAACCTTGGATATGAAAGATGCTCATTTTCATATTTCAATGTTCCCAGCGCACAGAAAATTCTTGCGCTTCAAGATAGCAAACCAGCACTACCAATTCAAGGTGCTACCCATCGGCAAAGTGTCCGCTCCAAGGGTATTCACCAAGGTACTGGCAGTGGTGGCGGCACCCTTACGCAGGGAATCCATCCTAGTACACCCTTACCTGGACAACTGGCTGATCACAGGGGAACCCCCCCAAATTTGAAAAATACCCAAAAATTGGGTTTCTCTATCAGTGAGAAAGTCTAGCCTTGCACCAAACAAGACCAAACGGTTCATCGCAGCTGTCATAAAAACAGAAGAAGGTCTAGTCTTTCCAGCAAAGGAAAGCATACAAAACATACTGCTGCAAATACCTCAGTATCTAGCCGGTCGGCAGATAACCGTACGCAAAGCAATGCGCTTGCTCGGAATGATGGCATCATGCATTTGCCTGGTCCCACACGCACAATTGCGTATGTACCCGATGCAGGAGTGGTTGGCGAAACAGTGGTCTCAGTCAAGCGGTCAGTGGGACGATATAGTGGTGGTTTCGCCAACCTTAGTACAAGCTCTACCTGGTGGACAAGGGAGAATCTGTTGAAGGGAAAACCCTTTCATGACCCGGCGGTGCAAGCAATCGTTACAACAGACGTATCCCTCACCGGCTAGAGGGCCCATCACCTTCATCTCACAGAGCATGGCATTGTTACTCACTGCTCTGGTAATCGATCACTGCCTGTAGATAGGCGACCTTGGAGACGGTAGTTTCCACAGATATTCACAAGACAGCCTCTGGTGACCCGACACCCCCTGTCTTCTAAGGTTCAGGCTTCCTCAAGGAGGGGCTCTTTTCTGCGATGTGCCTCTCTGCTGTTTCAACCTGAACAGGCAGAATTGCCAATCACCTAAAAGAGCGGGGAGAACACACACCACCAACCAATGCTGCAAAGGAATACAAAGATGGTTAGAGGAGCCAAGATATGAAGGAATGCAAGAAAACAATAGTACTAAGGAGTACCTATATGGGGTTTTAGGAGTGGACTCTGCTATAGGATCAACCTACAAAAGAAATAAACTATTACCCTCTACATCAATGTAATAAACCAGAGCATCCCAGAAATATAGTAATTCAAACACAGACCTGAAGAGAGAACTGGCAGGAATGAATGAAGCCCAAATGGAGGGAAACAATGAAAGGATAAAATAAAAAAAAGGAAGGTTAGTACAGGAGAGTAACCCGGGCGGCACGAGGGACGCACTAGTGACGGGTTGGTGCATGTACCGGAAAGTGTCAATATGCACTTGGTGAGTAGTTCACTGTAGAATGTTGAAGTCCCAAAGGATGTAGAAACCAAGTTCAAAAGTAAAGGCTAACGATGGAATCCAGCAGAGTGGGTTTTAACTAGTATGAACAGTTCAGGATAACAGCAAGTGAAATGGCCTCAGGAACAAGAAAGAGGCCGTGGACGAGTACAGAGGACAACCAATCACCTTAGTGGGCCGTAGAACCTGGAAGTTACTGAGGAAAAAGGCAGGCAGTCCGTGAAGGAGTCCGGGTCAGTAAAGGAGTGGGCGTAACCAAAACCAAAGGAGTATCCTAATGCAGTCCAAATTGAATAGCCAAGCGTCGGGAACCAAAAGATCAAAATAGAGCACTGACTGAATGTCAGAAGGGAATACGGAACATAACCGCAAGGAGAGTAACGCTACAATTAGCAGCAGAGAGCTGTACGAGTAGCGGTGCTTTAAAGTACAGGGGGGCGTGGTTTAGGTGCGCGTTCCTTACGCCTGCAAGGTGTCAGCTGACACGAGACGCGCCGGCATGTAAACAAGCGCCATGGCAACCTGTATCGATTCCAGAGGGGAGCTCGTGAGTGTGCTCTTCTTCGCGTGAACGCCGCGGATGAGCCGGCGCTGTCATTCCGCGTAGAAAAAGTAACGGGTATGTGGACTCAAATCACAGCACAAAACCGCATAAGCCTGCTTGAAACTTCTAGCAGTACTCAAAGCGCTTCAAGCCTTGGAAGCACATCTAACAAATCAGTTGGTGTAAATTCTCACAGAGAGCACCACTGCAATGTCCTATATTAACAAGCTGGGGGGGCACACAATCTCCAAATCTGTCTAGACTAGCACAGAAAAGAATAGGCACTCGAACAGGGAATATGTCTAACTTCCCAACATGTTCCAGGGGAACCACTAAGCAGAGATCCACTACCAGAAGAGCACGAGTGGCAGCTCGACAGACATTTCGTAGATCACATTTTTACCCAGTAGGGCTACCCCTCACTAGACTTGTTTGCAACAAGAGAAAAAAAGCAATGCCCAGACTTTGCGTCCAGGTTTCCCCAACCCGACTCCAAAGGGACCGCCCTGTGGATGAGGTGGTCAGGGAAACTTGCCTACGCTGTTCCTCCAACTCCACCAATGAGCAAAGTTATGAACAAGATTCACTGCAAACAAATGACATTAATCCTAGTTGCTCCTATGTGGGTGAGACTACCTTGGTATCCACATCTGCGCAAACTGGCGATGTGCGACCCGATTAAGCTGCTGTGCCCATTCAACTTGCTCTCCCAGCACAGGGGGGGACTTTACACCCTCAACCTCACTCTATGAACTTGGCAGCTTGGCTCTTGAAGTCAGAGTTTGGACATCTAAATCTACCTCAAAGGTGTATGGTTTACATGCCTCTTTGAGGATTTCCAGACACTATTATTTTGACAAGTGGAGAAGATTTGTAATTTGGTGCCAGTCAAAACAAATAAACCCAATAGAATGTTCTCCATCATACATTCTTCATTACATGCTTCACTTATTAGACTCAAGGTTAGTATTTAACTCAAAGGTTCAGCTAGCGGCTCTATCCGCATACACCACCTCTCAGAGTCGGGTGTCATGGTGGAAAATCCCAGTCATTTAGGGATTCATGGAGGGAGTAAAGACACTCCACCCTCCTATTTCAAACCTGCCACCAGGCTGTGACCTCAATGTAGTACTTGCACAAATCATGGGACCCCCCCCCTTTGAGCCTATGCATAAGTCAAGCCTTAAACACCTCACCTATAAAACAGCTTTCTTGATGGCTATCGCCTCCATAAGGAGAGTCATTGAACTGCAAGCTTTGTCAGTGCAAAACCCTTTCTTTGTGATCCACAAAGACCAATTGCTATTAAGAACACAGCCTAGGGATTACGAAGTTCCATGTCAATCAGGCCATCGAACTACTGGTTTTCTTTCAAAACCCAACAAGCTCAGTTGAGAAAAAACTCCATACATTAGATGTAAGGAGGGCGGTCCTCTACTATGTAGACGAGACCAGACAGCTAAGGAAAACTGACCAACTGTTTGTCTCCGTAGCTCCAGGCAGAGGAGACCACATTTTCAAAAATGCCATCTCCAGATGGATAGTCCGATGCATAAACCCTTACCGCCTTACTACGAGGTCCCTAAAAGCAGGCGTTAATGTACCAACCCGCAAAGGGACCGGGGTGCTAATTACGGTACCGCAATTTACGGTACCGTAATTAGTGCCTTCCCCATTCCCATTATGCCCTATGGGGCAAAAATGGGAATGGGGAAGGGCAATGGAGGAAGGAGGAATTACCGCCTTCCCAACCTTGGAATAGGGCGATAATTCCCCTTTCCTCCAAGGCGGTACTGTTAAATTACCGGCATGAACCATGGCGCTAATAGCGCCATGGTTTACCGCCTACCGTGTAATGAGGCCCACTGCCTTTTACACCAAGAGCTCACTCGACTAGGGGTTCAGGAGCTACTTTGGTTTTTATCGCAAACGTCCCGATGGACGCCATTTGCAAAGCAGCTACATGGAGCTCAGTACATACCTTCACTACTGCATTGACACTCACTCTAAAGCAGATTCTCAGGTGGGACAAGGGGTGCTAGAACATCTATTTGCCACTGTACCTTCTCACAACCCACCACCTTCTCCAAACACTGCTCGCTAATCTATGCACAGCATGTGATCTCAACAGATTCCACAAGCCTCAGAAGGGATACATTACTCGCCGTAATCCTATTTCTTTTTTTTTGTAAATTTGATTTTATTAAGTTTACAAGTGTGAGTCATGAAACAAAAAACATTACACATCTTAAAGTAACAAAACAAACCCATAAGACTCTGTTTTCCGTGCCTGTTCTTGCAGACGCGTTCTCTATAGATAGGGTTGGTTTGCATGAAAACATGACTTCCCATCGCCCCTCCCTCATCCTGGTCTGGCAGCTTTTAACTTAGTACATGCAGTATTTATCAAGTGAAGATCAGAATTTGTGTATATTGTAGCGATCACCTCAGCAGTAAGCGTACATAAGGGTAGGACCAACTTGTTTTTTTTTTTAGGTCGTTTCTTGCTCCTCCGTTACTGGGGTAGTAGTTTTGTTACGAAATAGCCCATTGGGGAGGTAAATGCTCTTGTACTCCATCCAAAGGGCCTCAGTCTGTGATGATCTTTCGTGCAGTGACGCTGTTATGTGCTCCATTATGCATATATTAGTGGCAACGTTGATCCATTCGCTTTTCGTAGTGATTGTAGCAGATTTCCATCTCATTACCAGCGTTGCCCTTGCTGCCAATAGTAATTGTGGGGCTATATATTTTACTTTGATCCATTCATCCTCATCCTTCTCAAGGCCAAACAATATCAGGTAGGGATTAGCTGTTCTGGTAATACCATCGACCTCTTTAATCCAGCCCAAGACTTCGGACCAGAAGACTTTTATTCGAGGACACCCCCACGACATATGCCAGCAGTCGGCATTCTCCCCACATCCCTGCCAGCATTCTGGGTTGGCTGTTTGGAACATTTTGGATAGTCTGACAGGATCATATTGCCATCTATGCAGCAATTTATATGCTTGAAGCTTGTATTGGTTTGAGATGGATATTTTTGTAGCTGCTTGGCATATGGTCTCCCATAAGTCCGTAGTGATCTGTTCAGCAAAATCTTTTTCCCATCTGCCTTTCAATGCATCTGTATTCTCCCCCTCTCCTCCTATCAATGCTCTGTACATATCCAATATTAGGACCTTGATTTCGGTTCTTGAGTCTAGTATCTTCAAGGGGGTGAGGTCTCATTAGTTTGGGCTTCCACACAGGTCTCGTCAAAATGCCTTTTATTTGTAAATATTGAAAGGTGGATAATGGGCCTATTCCGAGGGCTTCAGTTAATTCTGTGAGTCGTTTGAAGGAATCTTGCTTTTGTAGTTGCACAACCCTCTCCAAGCCAGCCTCGTACCATGCTTGGAACCTTCCTATGATTGGAATATGGTCGTTGATTCCGGGGGACTATAAATGGCTTGGAGGAGCCGGCCAGGTGGTGATGTTTTGCATGTTCTTACATTGTGTCCAAATGTCCGAGATGGTGTTTAGTATTGGATGGTCTTTGAGTTTTCTACAAATTCTTTTCTTGGGAGCCCAGAGCCATTCATATACCGTGGCTGGTGAAAAATAATGGTTGTCCATATTGACCCATTGGATGTTTGTATGGTTACGTAGGTGTGGGATTAGTACTCTAAGTTGAGATGCTTCATAGTATTTTTGTAAGTTAGGCAGTCCAACCCCACCCTTGTCTTTAGGGAGTGTTAAAGTCTTATACGGGATCCTCGCTTTCTTCCCTTGCCATAGGAATCGGAGAATTACTCTTTTTTTAGCTGTTCGGGATCCTAATGGGTAACATTTGGAAGGGGTGTAGGAACCGAGGAAGGGATACCATCTTTATCGCGTTAAGCCACCCCAACCAAGATATTGTGAGCTTGTCCCATCTTGTCAGATCTGACCGGAACTGTTGTAGTAGAGGGGGAAAGTTCACCTCGTAAAGGTCACTCAGAATTCTCGTGATTTGTATCCATAAGTACTGTAGTTTTGAGTGTTCAATTTTAAGACCCAGTGGGAAGAATTTAGTGACATTCTCGTCTTCTTGGCCCTGGAGGGGAAAGAGTGTTGACTTTGTTTTGTTTACTTTAAACCCTGAGAGTTTACCATACTCTTCCAACAGAAGGAGAGCTCGAGGAATGGAAGAGGAGGGGTTAGTAATATGAAGGAGGATATCATCTGCATAGAGGGCTATTTTGTATTCCATTGTCCCCAGTCGGATACCTTCTAGTGTGGGGTCAGCTCTCATTGTTATTGCTAGTGGAGTAGAGCGTCTCATAAAAGTTGGCAAAACATTCTGGGATAGTGGTGCGAACGTGTGATGTGGGGGGGTATCCTCAGAGATTTCTAATACCCTTCGCTCTGCTCTTTGCTCTCGGAGCCTGGCAGCGAGAAGCGCGTCTGCCTTATCTCCCTTTTTGTAAAATTTTTGTTTCAAGAATCTCAGTTTGCGCACTACATGTTCGTATTCTAGTAGCTTCAAATTGTTTTTCTGTTTAGCCCTATTCATTTTCTTAGGATCTAACTCTGTGTCCTTTTCGGTTTTGCTCTCTAACTGGTGGATTTCAGTTCATAGTCTGTGTTCAATAAGATTACGCTCCCTCTTCTTCGATGAGCCTTCTCTTATTAGAATCCCCCTCCAAGTGGCCTTTTCTGCCTCCCACACCGTTTGCTTGGACACCTCGCCATTATTATTAGTTTTGAGGAATTGGGAGATTTCCAACTCCATTTCGGCTCTGAAAACTGCATCTTTCCAGAGGCTCTCATTACAGCGCCATTTCCCACTCTTGGTTGGTAGATTCATCCACTGGATGTCTGTGAGGACCATGTCATGGTCAGACCATGTGATTGGGGTTATCTCTGCCTGCGATACTACCTCGGCAAGCTCTCTGGAGAGATATATGTAATCAATTTGGGTGTACTTGTTATGGGGGGCTGAATAGAAAGTGTAGCCTTGTTCTTCGGGGTGGTAAACTCTCCATGCGTCTATCATTTTATACATTTCCTTCATTTGTGCCAGCTCGGTTTGCTCGGGTCTGTTCTGGTTATTCGCATTAGGGTTCCCGGGTTTTCTGTCTTTGACAGGGTTCGCCCATTGGTTAAAGTCTCCTCATAAGATAATGTGGCCAGTTGCTTCTAATAGTATCTTAGGGACCGTTCTGGTGAGGAATCTAGATTGTCCCATATTTGGGGAATACAGGGTAGCAATTGTTACGTTCACTTTCCCTATTTGCCCATTTACCAGCAGTGCTCAGCCTTCCATATCGGACCATGTCTTGCTGAGAGCGAATTCTATGCCTTTTCTGATAAGGATTCCCACCCCTCCTTTTCTAAGTGGGCCAGAACCCCAGAATTCGGCCCCAACCCGTTTCCCAAGGATCCGTCGCTCTTCTCCCTTTATGTATTTTGTTTCCTGCAGGAGGAGAATGTCAACTCCAGCTTTACGGAATTCTCTAGCCACAAGGGACCGTTTCGTTGGTGAATTGAGTCCTTTTACATCGAGTGTCCCTACTCTCAAGGGGGCAGTTTTCCCTGTGTTAGTGTTTGTAGCCATTGTTCATTTTCATGGGAAATTGTCTCTTCGTGTCTGATCGATATTGCTTTTCACTCATGAGTTGCTCGCTGCGTTGGCTGTTTTGGCCTGCTATAATCGCTGCTCTGACCCTGCCCAGTCCGTTAACCCTCCCCTCACCCTCCCCCCACCCACCTCCCAATCCTAATTGATGGCGTCCGATCGAGCCCTGTTTACTGCTCCAGGTCGGCATCGGACCACCTTCGGGGGCCGTTACTTAACGCCCCTTGACCAAATGAGTCATCTTTGTCCGAAATTAGCCCCTCCGTGGTTCCCCCCACTAATTTTCTTAATTAGTGTCAGGGAAAAGTGCATGTGCTAGCATCTCTTCCATATACCGATTACATACTTATTTAGATCTGTCTTACCGGTATCACTTGGCTTCAGTTATCTCCCTTTGGGGAGAGATTACCTCTCCGGAATTTTCGTGACCCCTTCACTTTCTTTCTCCGGGGGCCTTGGATTTGCCATTCTCGTCCTTCTCTGTGCGTCACCTCCCGATTGGCATCTTCTTCCTGAGTGCCTAGGAGATCGGATATGCATGTCTTTATTTCTTTTTCGGATCTCAGCCTGAATCTGGTTCCCTCATATTCAAATGTGAGCGAGAAGGGGTAGCCCCACCTGTATCGGACGTTCTTTTTTTTAAGTTTCTTTGTGAGAGGACCACACATTTTCCTGAGGGCTAGGGTCAAGGAAAACAAAAGATCCTGGTAAATTGAAATTTGTGCTCCTCCTAGTGTATTCGTCTCGCTCCTCCTGGCTTTTTTGAGAATTCTAGCTTTGTCCCTAAAGCGGTGAAATCGGGCAAGAACTGATCGTGGTCCTCCCGCGGGACCACCTGCTCTGTGGATTCGCCCTGTTATAGGTTTGTTCACCTCTTCGTCAGGAGTTTAATAATGTTGTGAAGTGTTTCCTTCAAGTCCGCCTCCGTTTCCCCCTCTTTCAGGAATTCCAAAAATACGTATATTGTTTCTCCTTTCACTGTTTTCCAAATCATCAAGTTTGAGTTTGAACTCTTCCTCTCGTTGTTCTAGTTCTGTCATTCTCTGATTGAGTTGCGCCTCTAGCGTGTCGATGGAGGCCTGGTTGTTCTCAACCCCTTCAAGTCTATCTTCCATGCTGTCAAGCCTTTGGGTGATTCTGTCTATTTTGCCGCCTATGTTGGTGCCCAGATTTTTGATTTCCTCCAAGAGGGCTGCTATATCTCCTTTCGTAGCTGCAGCAAGGTCATTTCCTGTGGTGATGCTGTTGCCATCTTGGATCCGGAGGTTGTGGGGTATAGGCGAAGGGTGCTAATCTGTGTCTAATATTCATACAGCTCTCCGTTGGTGGTGTCTGGTGAACACTGTGTGAATTGTGAGGCCCGGTACCGTCCTTACTTTGAGATTTGGTGGCTTTACGGTCAGGACCTGGATGCTACAGTGGATTTTTGGCTAAGACTGTAGAGGGAGAAGTTTGTATCTAGGACTGGGCCCTCCCGCCCAACTGTGTCCTTTGTATTGATGTGTGTGTGTTTTATTTTCTTTCTTCCAGAGGCTTTTAGGAGGCGGTGCACACTGGTGCGAGGTGACTGCGTGTTAGAATGGTCTTATGTGTGCACTATTAGGGAAGTCGAAGGCGTCATGCCGTCGTGCTGGTCCAGTTGTATGTGACCACTAATGACTTTCCATTGCGGGTGAGGCCAGCTGTGGTTATTGTTGTTGTTGTTCGGGTCTTCGTATTTACTGTTGTCGCCTCTTTTTAATTGGAAGGCAGCGGTTGTATGTCCCCCGTGGTTTTGTTGCGACCACCACGTCTGGTTTGGTGAGAGGTGACTCATGCTAGAGTGAGGAGAGGGGGCCACATGTACTGCCGTTGGGGGGAGTGGGTGGTACCCAGGAGCGCAAGCTGCTATGCCACGTAGGGGTAGGAGTAGGCTTGTTTGGCCGCTGTTTGTAGTTACCTCACCTCTATATGCAGCCGGTACTGGAGCATCTCAGTTGCAATGTGGTCCTTGAACGCTTCTGCGTGTCTCGGGTGAGGGGGGGCAGGTTCTCTGCTTGTGGATCGCGTGTTTCTCCGTTGGTTGCTGGTGTGCCCTCTGTACTCCGCTATGTCACTGCGCTACCGCCTGTGGGGGCAGCGCGCATGGACGTATGGGCAGGGGGGTTCGCGTTCTCCTCCAAATGCCTGCATTAGGATGATTTGGGGATCCTCCGACGGCGTTTCATGCAAGGTCGGGGAGTCCCCACTGAGACGGGTGCCAGGCGTTAACTGATCGTTCCTCCAGGATTACCTCTTTAGTACGCTTTGCTGCCGTTGGGCCCAGATCCCATTCTGCCGGGGGTGAGCCTCTGGCGAACTGGCACCGGGCCTGGAGAGAGCGAGGGATGCGCTAGTGGGCGGGCGGCGAGCTGTGCGGGAGAGCCGGCCCTTGGGAGAGTGGGGGCTCCGGCGCTGTCGCCCGTTACTTCCTGCCGTACAGTCTGTCCTTAATGGGGCTTGTGTATGAAGAGTGGCCTGCGCCGCTCAGGTAAAGGGCTTATTTGGCAAGCTGTTCGCCAGGGAGGACTCCGCTCGGAGTACTTCTGATGCCGCTCCGTTAGAAGTTTTGTTTCTTGTGATCTGCAGCCCACCCCCCCGGGATCTACCTCTCTGTGGTCCAGTGATTGGCTGGCGTGCCGTTTCTCCGAGTGGGAGGTTGTTGCTCCTCGGGGTCCGTACAAAGGCCTCGGCGTCTTCCTGGGCTCGCGTAGAGGCGTGCTGTTATTTTCAGTTTCGGCAGGGCCCGGGGGTCTTCACTTCTTTCCTCATTTTCAGGGGTTGTGGTGGACCGATTTTCTCCGGAATTTTCCCCGGGGGGTGGGGGGGAGATATTCCCACAGCAGAGTCTCACCTTAGTTTCACAGGGGGCTTCCAAAAAGTGGGGGCTCAGTCCATCTTTCGGGGTGCTGCGAACGGAGCTCACAGAGAGAGCATGCTTGTCTCTGCGCCCCCTGGTGGCCAGTCTCGTAATCCTATTTCTGATGATTGTCTCTGCTTAGATTCACATGCGCCCACCCTTCCTCCCCTTGGAGTAGAAGGTGCATTGATGTTTTCTGGGATTTATCTGATAAATAATCTGCTTTACTACACCTCTACTCAAGCTACACTTCATGCAACCTCATGTCAGAACCAAAACAATCTGAGGGACCTCAACGCGTGAAGCACCATGGGTACAGTAGACTTCACGCTAGGCATAGTATTACTGGCATGCCCTGTCGACGTCCCTTTTCGAGTTGTAATACTAGCTTCCACTAGTTGTCGGTCTATGCATAGCATGTGAATCTAATCGGATAAATATATATATATTTCTGATGCTTGTGAATCTGCTTAGTCACATGCTGTGCATATAGTCCGACATCTAGTGGTATTTGCAGAGTATTGCATCTTGTCTTTCGAGAAACGAAAGGGGACGTCGACATGGGCATGCTTGTAACACTATCCCTAACATGATGTGTAGTGTACCCAAGATCCTTCACGCGTCGAGATCCCTCAGATTGTTTTTTTCCGCCTAGCTGGTTGCCTTATACAGAGCTTGAAAAATGGTTTATATAACATATTTGTCCACGACCTCCGGTAGTTTGATTTTTTGGCCCCTTCATCGACTACTACTTCACAGCCAACGCGGAAGACCCCTCCAGACTTCGGCGGTGCTTCGGTTGATGCTGTCGACCACATGGGGTCCGGGGCTCTGTTTCTTTTCAAGAAAGCATTTCCTTCTCCCCTCTCTTTCCCATTCTGATTTTGGCGTCACTATTAACCTGAGCTATGGACAGGACACCTTTTTAATTTGTTGCCCTTCTTGCAACGGCAAGTATCCTTGGAAAGACACACACCAGAGGTGTAATAAGTGTCTACCTCGAGATCACCACGAGGAGTTCTGTCGGTCTTGCACGCTTTTACGTCCTAAAACGTTAAAAGAATGACAAGTTAAACGGTGGGCGGCCTACGCCATGTAGCAGGCTGAGGGTAGCTGCCCCGCCGCCTCGAGTGACGAGGAAGTGAGCGACAGCCGTGGCTCTGACACGGAGGCCTTTGACCTATGTTCGGAGCAGCCACGCTCTGAGGCGGCCGTCCCCGGTAGACTCCAGAGACGGGGATGCACACGCATCACACAAAGGAAAGCACACAACACTCCGGGCCTCCTTGACCGTCTCGCCGGGACGCCCAAAGACGCCAAAGGGTACGC
Source organism: Ambystoma mexicanum (assembly GCF_040938575.1). Taxonomy (NCBI): domain Eukaryota; kingdom Metazoa; phylum Chordata; class Amphibia; order Caudata; family Ambystomatidae; genus Ambystoma; species Ambystoma mexicanum. The sequence goes on along the minus strand of NC_090931.1, from coordinate 1,464,084,125 downwards.
CGATGCCTTTGACGGAACCCGCTGATCTACAGGGTCGACTGCCCTCCCCTCAACTGTCTAGGCAGCATGCATCCGGGCACACTCAAGTCACAAGGGCATCAGCACCAACATTCATTGGAGCGCAGAGGCGCCTCTTAAGAGCGCGCCGGCACCTAAGGCTTCGGTAACACCGAAAACCATGATGAAGACGCTAGGGCCATCGAAATACCTTCCAGATACGCCTGTGATCCGCGAGAGTCTCGCAAACATCACTTTAGTGGCAAATAGGCCTAAAGACACGTTGAAGGACACGTTCAGACATCAGGAAGGTCAGGAAGAATATTCTGAAGGTTCCCAGCCCCTCTCTAAGACTCTGTCAGACAAAACGCAACAGCCTAAGAGCCCTTCCCCTCCACCCTTGACCCCCTCCACACTCCTCAGGATCATCATTATGGACCAGGGACAGGTTTGAGGGGTACATGAATAAACCTTCTACATTTGTGGACTTTTCAGAAAGTTTATCACTCCTAAAAGGCCTAGAGAGGAAGACCTCTATCCTACTGTGTCTAAATTTCAAAGGATTTCCAGCCACACTCCTCATGAAGAGGTGTTTGATCTGATGGAACCAGAAGAGATTCCTCAGGACCCTTATGAGCAGGGAGATGATCCTTTTGAGGAGCCTATGGCTGTTCATCACCCCGATCTGGGGATTGGTCTAGAGGGCAAAGCACCATGCATGTCACCGGCCACCACCCCGAATCCAGACACATTGTGCATAGAACCTCCCGCTTCTCACCCTAGAAGATGGCCATCTCCCATTGTGACCAGATGGCATTCAATGTTATCCTGAAAAAAGCGGCAGAACCATTTCAGATTGCCATGCAAGAGGCAGTGCAAGACACTGACTTTGTGGAGGATACTTTGAAAGAAAAACCAAATACAAGCCAGGTGATACCTCTGTTAAACACCATCAAAAGGCGTATTGCCCCATCTTTGCTGACTGTCGCAAACAAGGGCAGTGAACCCACGGGTCGGGAAGCTTTTTTGCCCCTTGCCTACAGACCCCCACTACATCCGGGAACAAGCCGCTCCAGATTCCTAGTGGTAACAACGACTAGGAAAAGAGCAGGGGCATCCTTGTCCACGGCCAAGGCTTCACGGACAAGGACTGCAAGAAGTTGTATGCTCTGGGGAAGCGCATTACAACAGCGGCAGCCTATTCAACCCGGATAGCCAACAATACCACATTGTTGGCTAGTTACAGTGATGCCCAGTGGAATCTGCTCTAGGCAGGCCTACAGGAAGTCCCAGAGCCAACACGCTCACGCTTGCTGGTGGTTGTGTCGGGAGGGGAGGCAGGTGAATCCAAACATTCTTTAAAACTCCCTGGATGCTGCAGAGACAGCAGGAATAACACTGGCCCAAGGAACCTTGTTGAAAAGGCACGCATGGTTGAAGAATTCGGGGTTCAAACCGGAAATACAGCCATCACTCATTAACAAGCCGGTAGAAGAATCTGACCTGCTTAGAAAGGCGGTGGATGAGGCTTTAGAGACTGCAAAAAAGGAACATGAGACCTTGAAGTCACTAAACCAGATAACTCAGAAACCCTATCAGCAGCGAGGGGTAGCTCTCACTGCTCCTTTAGCGGACAAACCTTCCCACGCTCCCCCCACAATCAGTACGGAACGGGAAATAATGGTCCTCGGAAGAGGGGACGGCTGCCTCAAACCAACATCGGCCAAGAGGACAGCACTGTGGCAAAGGAAGGGTTAGAAGAACCACCCCTAGAGACCCCCAGCCTCAAATAAAAAAATACCCACCAATCCGGGTTCCCTCGCATGCCTGCCCGGTCGGGGGATGGATAAAATGATTCTTTCATGTATGGGAGGGAATTACCACTGACCAGTGGGTGCTCAAGACTGTCACCCACGGTTACTGTATCGAGTTCAGCCGACCAACTTGATACCGGCCACCAACGTCCAGGCGAATGTCACCGGAACATCTAAAGATCCTACTACAATACTACAAGAGGTTGAGATCCTGCAAGACAAGGGCACAATCGTAGGCGTCCCAGTTCTACAGGTAAACCAGGGTATTTATTCAGTGTACTTCCTTGTACCCAAAAAGGATCTCACCATACGCTATGTGCTAGACTTGCACCCAGCGAACAAATTTGTCAAACCACAAAAGTTTCATATGACAACATTGCAAGAGATAATCCCTGTACTAAAACAGGGGGATTACATGGCAACATTGGACATGAAAGGTGCATACTTTCATATTTCAATGCTGCCAGCACACAGCACACAGAAAATACCTAAGGTTCATGATAAAGGACAAACGCTATCAGTTGAAGGTTCTTCCCTTCGGCATTTCCTCAGCCCCAAGGGTATTAACGAAGGTACTGGTGGTAGTAGCAGCTCACCTTTGCAGGCAGTCCATCCCAGTCTATCCATACCTCGATGACTGGCTAATAACAGGGGATTCGCACGGAACATGCCTATCAAAAACCCAAAAGACAGTAGATTTACTCTTCAGTCTGGGATTCTCAATAAACGAGAAGAAGTCCAGCCTAGAACCCAGCCAAGTCAAACAATTTCTGGGAGCTCTAATTCGGACAGAAGACTGCCTCATCTTCCACTCCAACAAGAGGGTTCAAAACATGCTGTTCCAGATCTCTCACTATGCAGCCGGTCGCGAGGTGACTGTACCTAGGGCCATGGGACTGTTGGGGATGATGGCTTCCTGCATTTACTTAGTCCCACACGCACGTTTGCGCATGCACCACATGCAAGAGTGGCTCAACAGCCAGTGGTGTCAGGCCAGCGGACAATGGGACGATCTAGTGGTTGTCTCGGCAGCCCTCGTTCTCTCTCTGCAGTGGTGGTCGAGGGACAACCTCTTGAAGGTAAAGACCTTCACCACCCCTGCAGTAGGAGCCACTCTCACTACGGACGCATCTCTGGCGGGGTGGGAGGCTCACCTCCTTCATTGTACGGCGTACAGGGTTTTGTCCCCAGCAGTAGCGTCCAACCACATAAACCTGTTGGAATTTTTGGCAGTGTTCAAAGGTCTAAAAGATTTTCAGACACAACTTCAGGGGAAGACCTTACTGGTACTCACGGAAAGCACCACGTATTACCTGAACAAATAGGGGGCACACACTTTCCAGGGCTATCCAAACTGTCCCACAACATTTGGAAGTTGACTCTCCATCTTCTGGCAGACGTGCTCAGCAGACTTCCCTATACCCACAGAGTACGAATGGCAGCTACACAAATACATTGTCTTCAACGTCTTCGCAGAATGGGGCTTCACGGAGATTGACTTGTTCGCAACTCTGGAGAACGCACAATGCCAATATTACGCCTCCAGGTACCCCCAGAACCGCTCCAAGGGGAACTGTCTCTGGATAACATGGTCAGGGAAATTTGTCTATGCTTTCTCCCGACTCCGCTACTGAACAAGATGGTGAACAGGATGCACCAGAAAACAGTCACAATGATTATGGTGGCCCCCATGTGGGCCCGCCAACCTTGGTTCTCCCATCCGATGGAGATGTCAATCTCTCCTCCAATGAAATTACCTTGCCCATTCAACATGCTTTCACAAGACAAGGGGGAGGCACTCCATCCTTGCCCGCAAACGCTCGACTTGGCGGCCTGACTCCTGAAGTCCTAGAGTTCGGGCACCTCCAACTTCCTTAGATATGTATGGATATTCTTAAAAAGGCAAGAAAGCCTAAAACCAGACATTGCTTCTCCAATAAGTGGAAACGCTTTGTCATCTGGTGCCATTCTAAGAGCATCAATCCCATTGACTGCTCTCCTACTCACATTGTGTTATACCTGACTCATCTACTGGACTCGGGTCTAGTTTTTAATTCACTGAAAGTCCACCTGGCTGCACTTTCAGCATACACTATGGGCCTCATTACGACCCAGGCGGTAAGTTACCGCCTGGGCCGTGACTTTACCACCATGGCGTAAACTACGTTTACGCCATGGTGGTAGGCGGACTTAACGCCCCATTCCAACCTTGGCGGGGCGGTAAATCCCCATTTTCCCATTTTCCCTTCCCCATTCCCATTTTGCCCCATAGGGCATAATGGGAGTGGGGAAGGCGTTAATTACGCCACCGTAAATTACGGTGGCGTAATTAACTCCATGGTCCCTTAGCGCCATGGATTTAACACCTGCTAAAAGCAGGTGTTAAGTCCGCCATGGCGCTAAGGGACCTCGTACTCAGGCGGTAAGGGTCGGCGCTGTTTACGCCGCCGTAAAACCCTTACCGCCTGAGTCGTAATGAGGCCCTATGTCCCTAAAGGAGTTGATGTGGAAGATCCCAGTGATCCAACCATTTATGGAAGGGGTTAAAAGACTTCATCCCCTGTTTCAAACCCGGCCCCTGGGTGAGACCAGAATGTGCTGTTAACTAGACTAATGGGATCTCCCTTTGAACCTATGCAAAAGGCTAGCCTTAAGGCTCTCACAAGACTGTCTTCCTAGTGGCAGTCACTTCAATTGGAAGAGTCAGTGAATTACAGACCCTTTCAGTTCAAGACCCTTTGGTACAATTCACAAAGATAAGGTGGTTTTGCGCACTCAACCTAGGTTTGCACCGAAATACATTTCAAAGTTCCATGTGAACCAATCAATAGAACTGCCCGCCTTCTTCCATAACCCCACTAACATGACATAAAAGAACCTACACACACTTGCCAAGAGAGATCTGCCCTTCAAGCACACTCTCCTTGGGGCACTGGGGCTTCCATAGCATTAATTGCAAATGTTCCTCTCATATCCATTTGCAAAGCAGCAACCTGGAGTTCTGTACACACCTTTACAAAACACTACTGCCTAGATACTCACTCTAGGTCTGATTCTAAGGTGGGACAAGTGGTACAAAGACATCTTTTTACTACTGTTCCTTCTCACCCTCCAATTCTAGGTACTGCTTGCTTGTCTATGCACATCATGTTACTCTAAGCAGATTCACCAGCATCAGAAGACATGCATTACTTACCTTAACAGCATTTCTATGAGTGTATCTGCTTAGATTTACATGCGCCCACCCTTCCTCCCCACTCAGAGCAGAAGGAACATAGACATTTTACTACTTTCTCTCTATCTGTACTCACTCACCTTCGTCATAAGCCTCCCTCACGGCAGAAAAAACACACCCAGAGGGACCTAGACGCGTGAAGGATCTTGGGTACGGTACATGTCACATTAAGGATAGTGTTACAAGCATGCCCATGTCGACGTCCCCTTTCGGTCCTCGAAAGACAAGACGCAATACTCCACGATTACCACTAGATGTCGGACTATATGCACAGCATGTGAATCTAAGCAGATACAATCATCAGAAATACTATTACGGTAAGTAATGCATGATGCATATATAATGCTTGTGGATCTGCTTAGAATCACATGCTGTGCATATACTCCGAATCGTGGAGTATTGCATTTTTTTCAAAGATCGAAAACAGACGTTGACATGGGCTTGACCATAACACTATCCCTAAGGGGCTTGACCATAACACTATCCCTAAACGTGATATGTAGTGTACCCAAAATCATTCAAATGGATTACCTATACTCATCATCTAAGAGCCTGAAAGAGATGTAATGCTGGCTGCTGAAGAGGGTTTCTGCTTGGAAAGTACCCCACTTCACTTGCTGCCTGATGAATAGAGGGGAAATGAATTTTCTTTCTCGTAGGACTTAACTTGAAGAAATGACATTTCCAGCTTTAAATGAAACTATTAGCTAACAGAACACAATCCATGAAACTGTCCTGGAACCTTCTGTAATCCTTAACTACTATTGGTGTGCAGAATTAGTTTTCCTTTTTGGTTGGCTGAATAAGTGCCCAGTGTTTTTGGTGACAGTCTCACTCCTGATGGAGGAAGATGCCTGAAGGTGTGTGGGTTGATGGAGGCTTGCTGATTAAATTGTGTTTTTTCTTGTAGCTCTTCTGAAGCAGGGTTGCCAAATCGAAGGTACATAGGCCGGATAAAGCCTCTACATCCCCTTCATCAGGCCCTCCGCATTGTCCATGCATGTTGCAAAGCAATGTGCTCTTGCAAGGCAGAGCAAAGAAAGGTTCTTCTGCTGTAGACAATGTATACCTGTTGTCCTCTGCGTAGGGCTTAGAGGATCTTATTTGGTCTCATTACCAAGATGAAAACAGTGAGGCTTGCATTGAAGAAATGAAGACGATTCAGCTTCTTGAAATGTCTTTACAGTCTTTTGACCTCAGCTTGGAGGTACAGTAATTACTTATGTAGTAACCTTCCAGAGCGCAAACCATTTATCTGTTAATTCTGACCTGAGTCTTTCCTGGAAAACCCAGATATGAAACTGTTTTGCTGAATAGTAATCCTTGCTACTACACAAATTGTAGATTAATGCTAACTGCTGAACTTGCAATCCTTGAATACTGTTTTCTGCTTCAGTAAATGGGATCACTTTTAAAACTGAAACGTCATTTCTTTAAATGCTTTCTTTCTTTCTGTGCAGACGCTACTCTGAGAACACTGTTCGTATGATGAAAGTGGTACATTGCTCTCTTATGCCGTGGATGCGCATGCGCACGTTGCACGCGTCCGCTTCGTTAGCCAGGCAAGCTGTCGGCTTTCGAAGTTCATCTGTGCAGCTTCCGCACATGGGTGTGGCACTCTTTTCTGTTCTGTTTGTCAGGCTAATGGCTGGGAAAACAGGTAGCAATCCCTTCCCTACGGTTGTGCATAAAATGAAGTTCAAACCACACAGACAGTTACTCCTCGACTGCGATCTCAGAGCATAAAGAGACGCAGGAGGGACTCTTTCTGGATCTGGCCCGTTAATGGATTTCAACAACCAATCTCCTGAAAACGGAACTTGAGCCTTACGAGAGCGCGCTAGAAGACAGTTTTCAAGCTCTCTGAAAGACTTCAGTATTATTAACGCTTATCTTCAAACGCTGCTTTCTAAACTGAGAAGAATCTTACATTGAATCCTAACTAAATACCTAAAACTAAATGAATTGAATATTCACGCAATTACAGGAAGTCTTTTCTTTTCATAATTTTCTCTCTGCAGTTTGACATGCTGCACTCCCATCAACTTTAACTGCTTGTCTTGTCCCACAAAGGATTCCGTCCTGCAAACCTTCTTTAGTACTGAATACTGAAACTTAACTTCAAGCCCCAAAAATACACTGGAGCTTTCATAAAACTCCTGATCTTCTCTAAACAATGAAAGGCAGTTTAGAATGCCAACTATGTCATCAAGCGTCAATTTGCACCAATCGATGTCCAGCCACATCATCTCCATGATGGATTGGTAAGATCGCATTCTGAAAGATGAACAGTTAAGGCCCAAACCATCTTGTGCCTACTTTTCCCAAAACTATCAAAGAATACATTATATTTTATATATCAAGACAAACGCTAAACTAATTACAGACCCAACCCTGACATAGAGCAGAATTACATTTTTGGGGGTTCTCCTTGAATGGAACTCCTAATAATTTTTCTTTTTCATTTTTCCCTCGTATTACTCTTAAGTCACATCCCCTTTCCTCCATAAAGATTCAGCACTGAAGACTAGGAGACAGGAAGGAGAAGAAACAGGAGAGAGACAGCAGCTGCAGCAACTGGAGGCAGCAAAGTTCAAGTTGTTTGTATGGCTATTTTCTAACTTGGCACGTGAACTGTACAGAATAGTTTTTCAGCGTGTGACAAGTACTTAACTACAAGCACCTGAAACAAGTATTTTCAGAGACTCATTCACATTATTGAAGCGTGTGTATCTTATGTGAGGCGAACGACATTCAGTGCGTCGAGCTGCTTGAAGAGTGCATGTGCTGGTCAGCCAGCTTACTGGCTTTGCAGGCTGCCTGTAGCCTGGAACGCTCCAAGGTACTGCTTGAATTCCTGTCCCCGAATTGTTGCTGCTCTGAGTATCTGTTGCTCTCCTGACCAGTGATAGGGGTGTCTGCATGCGCCTGCCCCTGCCAGTCACTATTTCATGGGTGAGGGGGGACATGTGGTGGTCCTTACTGGGTTGTGTGCGTAGGTGGAACAGGGGCAGGCAATACACTCAATTCTTTTTCAGAGTGTTGCATAGTTTGGATAGTCTGTTTTTAAGGAGGCTGAAGATGCTCTCCGCCATCCCATTTGCTTGTGGGTGGTAAATTGAGCGCATTCGATGCTTTACTCTTAACATGGCTGTGATTTCCTTAAACAACAAATTTAAAAAATGAGTTCTATTCCAAGATGGCCGCCGGCATAGTGTGATGTGCCGACGGCTGCTCCGACCCCACAGGCCTAGATCTGGAGGTTCCACCACCCCCTCCTTGTCAGGCGGGCATCTGGGCGGCAGTGGAGGCTAGCCGCATTCGGTGGTAGCGAGAGAGTTGAATCGCGGGGCCCCCGGGATCGAGGGGCGCTGGCAAGTGTAGCGCCGGCAGGGAGGACGTTCCGGCGCAGCATCTGGGATCAGGTGGAGCGCGGGTGAGTGTGGAGTGGAGCGGTTGTGGGATATACCCACGTGGATGGTCCCGGCGCCTCTGTGGAGACGAGGATAGCGCCTCGGCAACCGCCCCACAGGGGGCAGGAGGAGCGCGGCGCCCCTTGGCAGGAGGAGGCGGTGTTGGGGGCCGGACCGCCCTGCCCCCCCCTCTCGGTGGAGTTACAGGCTCCGGAGGTCGACGTGAGACCGGGCGGCGGCCTCTGTGGGGCCCCCGTGTTTTCGACGGTGAGGAGTGGGGGAGGAGTGGTGCCGCCGCCCCCCCCGGACTGTGTGCAGGCGGGCGAGCCGCGAGTTCGAACAGTAACGCGGCATCTGTTGAGAAGCGGCCCGCGGAGTGATAGAGAGGCGGCCGCGAGCTGCTCTCAATTGGATGGCCTGTGGAAACGTGAGGAACACGGTGCCTTTGGGACGGGGGAGACGAGTGTGGGTGCTGTTGGACTGGCTGGCTCCCCTCTGGCGAGAGGCTTGCTAAGAGCCTATGTGGGGCCCCCCTCACCGTGGCAGGTGCGGGGTGGGGGTGAGCTGTTTTCACCCCCCCGCCACCGATCGTGCTTGGAGCTGTGAACTGCCTGGGGAGAAGGGCTGGGAGGCTCAGTGGTGCGGTTGCATGCAGACGGATTTGTGCCACAGGAGACGCATGGTGGAGGCGGGGAAGTCGAACTCCGGCATTCTGGCTCTCCCCTCGGTCTGGGCCCTCGATATAGTGAGGGCGGCAATACTTTTCTGCAGGGTGAACATCAGTGGAGCGCTGCAGTCTCTTGTTCAAAGGAGAGGATTGGTTGGTTGCAACTGGAAGGGAGCGTGGGCTCCACATGGGGGGTCGCCCACTCGGTCCCCTTGGAGGAGAAGGAGTGCTCCCTGCAGGAGCCGGACCCTTTAAAAAAATAAATAAATAAATAAACTGTGGTTGCGGCCGGCAGAGGGGTGTTTCTAATCTACTGAACTGCTCCGTGACGCCTGGAGTGGCTTGGACTTGGCACAGATGTCCTCCAGATCCAAAGGAAAGACTGGAGGGGGTGGTCACCCTGGCGGTGCTTCGCACGGAACTTTACCTACGCTGTGGCCTGCTACAGACACTAGGGAGGTGCATAAACCTGGCGCAGCCACTTCGCAGGAGAGCGGAGGTAGCGAAACAGTGGCGGAATCGGCGCAGATGACAAGGCAGGATCTCAGAGGGGAAATGCTGACTCTGAGAGAGTCGCTGGCCCAAGCATTCCAGGAGCAGTTCCAACTCATGCGGACTGACCTCAACGTGGCTCTGGGCGACATACGTCGGGAAGTCGTTGAATTAGGAGAAAGGACGGATTTACTGGAGAGGGGACTACACGAGAATGAGCGAGAGACAATGGCTAATGCTGAAGCCATAGACCGGCTGGATTCTGCGACAAGGAATATGGAGGTGATGCTGGAGGATCTAGAAAATAGGTCTCGGCGGGTCAATGTTCGAATTAAGCTGTTGCCCGAGGCTGTGGCGGATCATCAGCTGAAGGAGGAGTGCCAGAAGATTTTCGCCGAGCTTGTGTGCGAGGGTGACCCACGCTCGATAGTCCTGGATAGGGCCCACAGGGTTGGTCGGGCATTGGGGGGGGCGGGAACAAAAGCTAGGCCGCGGGAGGTGGTGGTGGCCTTTGCTAGATACGGACAGAAGGAAGCAGTGTTACGGGCAGCCAGACGGAGAGAGCCAGTTCTCTATAACGGTCAAGAGATTCAGTTGTTTCAAGACCTGGCTGCAAGCACGCTGTTGAAAAGAAGGAATATGGGCCCGGTGCTCAGGGAGCTGGCAAGAAAGGGGATTAAATATAGGTGGTCCTTCCCTTTTTGGTTTGGTATTTGCGTGGGAGGGGAGTCAGAAGCGAGTGACTACGCTTCAGGAGGCGGCCAGCATTCGAGCTTGGATCTTGATAGCAGAGGAGGGGACCATGCTGTTGGGTATCCCGCATCCCGGGGGGGCCAAAGAGAGGAGCAGGCCATGGGAATGGTCGACGGTGGGAGAGCGAGGCAAGAAGAAGGGGGCAGGGCTAGGCCCCACGGGTAAGATGCTAGCTCGAAATGCAGAGGGCAAGGGCAGTGGCAATGGAGAAGGGTCTGGGGCTCCCTAGGGGCTTTGGGGTAGCAGATCGGGGGTGGTGAACTCATGGGGTATGAATATTGCCTGGGGGGGAGGAGTAAAACATATTGGAACAAGAAAGGACGAGGTCGTCCGGTAAGTGGTGGGAGGAGGGCGGGAAGGTGGGGGGAGGGGGGAGGGTGTCGGCCAGTCCTAAATTGGGGGTTCTGGGCTGGGGGGAGGGGGTTGGGGGGAATGAAGCAGTGAAGTCTGGGAGATCAGGGCTGGTGGGGAGGGGAAGACTGGGAAACGGAGCTGAGAGGAGCAGGTTGTCATTTTGCTCTTGGGTGGGTAACGCATAATGTGAGGGGTTTGAATTCCCCCTCAAGTGTGCGAAATTGGAATGTTTTGTTAGAACGCATCTCCCGGATTTTGTGGCGCTGCAGGAGACACATCTGTTGCGTACTGATCAGGTCCGCCAGCGTTTCAAAGGCTTTCCCCAGATCTTTTTTGCGTCAGGTCCGTCCAAGAAGGGGGGGTGGCTCTGGCGTTTGGTAGCGGGGGGGATTTCAAAGTTCAAAATGTCCTTAGAGACAAGAATGGGAGATAGCTCATGGTGAGGGGGGAGTGCAGAGGGGCCACATACACCATTGCTTCGGTGTATGCTCCAAATGTGGGACAGGAGCGGTTTTTGAGGGAGATTCTAGTGGCACTGGACGGATTTGCGAGAGGACAGATTGTCCTGATGGGAGATTTTAATCTAGCATGGGATAGACGGCTATATCGGACTCAGCACGTGGGAGGAGGAGAGGGGGTGGTGATGGTTTCTCCTCAACTGAGGGAGCGGTTTGAGGTGGCAGGGTTGAAAGACGTGTGGAGGGTGTTGAGTGGAGAGGAAGGTCACACGTTCCTGTCGGATGTGCACAGATCCCAATCGAGAATTGATTACATTTGGGTATTCGCGAGCTTGGTGGGAGGGGTTGAGGAGGTAGAGACAGGCCCAATAGGTATTGCGGATCACAAGGTGGTGCAGATGAAACTGTGAGTGGATAGGCGTAGACTAGGGATCTGGAGTTGGCGCTTCCCAGGAGAAAATCTGAGAGACCAGTTGATTAGGGAGGAGTTAACCACCTGCATTAGATCCTTTTTTGAAAGAAATAATGACACAGATGCAAGCCTCAGTATACAGTGGGATGCTTTTAAGGCCACCCTGAGAGGGGAACTCATCGCTTTAAAGGCAGAAAGGAAGAGACAGCTGCGTTTGTTGGAGGTCCAGCTGGAGGGGGAGGGGGAGGTGGAGGCGGCGAGAGTGAGGTTGCGGGAGGCCCCCTCCAGGAGTGCGTATAGGGAGTATAGGCTGACCGAGGGGCAACTGAGGGTTTTCAGGACTAAAAAGGCCGGAGAGGCAATGTTGAGGGTCAGGCAGCTGTACTATGCAAAGGCGAATAAGGCGGACTCTCTGTTGGCGCGGTTATCAAGGGGGAATAGGGAGCGAAATGCAATCACGGCCATAATAGATGAAGGGGAGGAGGCTTTCCCCGTTCGGAAGACATCGCAGAATGCTTAGTCAGATTTTATGAAGCTCTGCACACTCCGCAGGACCCGTCTTCTCAGTCCCAGCAGGATTTTCTGGGAACCTTGTCCCTTCAGTGTCTTTCTGAGGAGGATGCCGAGGCATTGGGTCAGGTTATTTCGGAGGATGAGGTGCGTGCTGTCATCGCTTCTCTCCCCAATAACAAAGCGCCGGGTCCCGACGGGTTCCCGGCCTCCTTTTTATAAAGCTTTCTCCAACATCTTATCCCCTCATTTAGCACAATTATTCAATTCATTTCACACTTCGGGTGGCATTCACCCCGTCCATGGAGGAGGCAAACATTTCTTTCATCCACAAGGCAGGCAAGGACGCGGAGGATTGTACCTCCTACAGACCCATAGCACTCATTAATTTGGACGCGAAAATTTATACTAAGATTTTGGCTAAGCGCTTGGAGGTTTTCCTGCCTACGCTAATCCATCAGGACCAGTCGGGGTTCATTCAGGGCCGATAAACGGCAGACAATATTAGGCGGGTGGCCTATCTGGTTGAGAAGTCGCAGAAGACCTCCACTCCGGCGATCCTCTTGGCTCTGGACGCTGAGAAGGCTTTCGACCGGGTGGAGTGGTCTTTTCTGTTTCTGACAATGGCAAGAATGGGGTTGGGGGAGAGTTTCATACGCATGGTGCAGGCGAATTATCAGACTCCTGTGGCGCGTTTGGTGGTGAATGGCACGTTATCGCGCTCTTTTAAGCTTGGCCGGGGTACGAGGAAGGGGTGCCCCACACCACTGACCCGTCCGCCACACCTTTGCCTTCCCCGATAAGCAGACAACCTCCCTGGTCGAACACAAATCAAGGATCCACATAAGATCTAAGCATACAAGACTGGATTTCCTCAAGCATGAAACACGAGGTAGAGGGAGGGATACATTAAAGATCAAAACCCTGGACGGAGACCTTGGAGGGCGGGAACTGCAGTATCAGCAAAACCCTGAATGTGTGGGTCAGCGTTACTGTATTTTATCCTCCCTTCCCCCTGGCACCATTTCCTGTGCCACCCAGGTGCCTGCCACAATGATATACTAAACAGGCTTAGCATGTTTAGTTTAGAATGAAACAATGTAGTAATGTGTGCACTGACCTTCACCGCGAGGATGAGCCCAGCTGACCCACGAGGATCCTGATCGATAGGAAAGAACCAACCAATTACAACTTGGCATCCCCTATGGAGCAGTCCCATGTGTACGGTGCCTCTAATCAGTGGCACCAATTAGTACTGTTTGTAATGACATTTTTCTGTGTTTTAATCCCTTGTTTGTAGCAGGACGAGTCAGAGCGCTCTCGAGCAGCAGAGTCCTTTGCTGATATTTGTATTCTGTACAATTAAACGTTGTTATCCTTGCAACGCTATCTCCTGGCCTATTTCCCTAACGGGTTGTCTTTATTCTGAAGTGTGCGTAAAAAGGGACCTGCCTTCATTTGTGTCAGGCGGTTCTTTGCCTGATGTCAGCGGAAATGTTGAACCCAAACAATCCCCCAGGAATGTAACACCCTGAACTGACTGGACAGCTAAGCGAGGTACACTCCCAAGGCAAAGAGAAAATGGGATAAAATAACAAAGGCCAGCCTTCAACCTCTTTCTTCTCGAATCTGCAGAAAAGGGAAAAACAAGAACATATCTGCTTTCATGTAAACCTCTTTACCTCTAATCTCTTGCTATCTTTTTTTAAGGGTAAGCATCCTACCTGGTTCTCCTCTTCACCTGGCCTTGAGGAGTGTAAAAACGGACTGGGAAGAAAACTCCTACTTCAAAACTTCTTTCTCAATATACACAGCTCACAAAAAGAAAATAAGTTCCTCTTGTTTCCTATGGAAACTGGTTACTGAATAGCTACCTTTAAACCAGGAAACATCAGATCTTCAAACAAAAAAAAGAGGTAAAGGAAAAGGAAAAAAAAAAGAAGCAAAACAGTACTTTTCCTTTGCGAGTTTTAAGCTTGAAGACTATCCCAGCACTGATGAGATTAATGAGTCTTGCTTTCTCCGTTGACATTGCTCCAAAAGCTTCCTGTGTATTATAGAGTCTGTGCCTTTGGTTTGCCACTCTTTTTAATGCTGGTACGCATGCGGGAGAGTCAGCGCTGAAGGGAAAGTCACTTCAGTATTACTCTGGTGCACATGCGAGTGAGTCTGCGCGGGAGGGGAAGACACTTCAGAGAAGTGTTCCTTTTAACCCCTAATGCGCACGCGTGCGACAGGAACAGAGTAGTGTCTTTGCTAAAGGCTGATATACGCAGGCGTAAGAACCAACAAGCCCTTCATAACTCTAAGGAAAAAGTTTGAAGCATGCGCATAAAAAGTAAGGGCTTTTGATCTCCTCGCCGCGATGTTATGTTTTTAGTTTAACGCTGCCAACGCTACGCTGGGTAAAAGTCAGGAACTAAATCAGAGTTGCCTTGCACACCTTCACCACTGCGTAGAGCCCGCGGATCATAGACTTCCCACAGCGTCTGACCGCGAGGGGAAGTTCTTCATATTTACACTTGCGCAGTAAATGCTAAACTCTGCCCGTCGGTCCTGCCACACCGAGCCCCGAATTCTAACTAACGAAGCCTCAGTATATACAGAGGCTTGGGAAAGATTTCTCCCGTACGTGACAGGAGCAACGAATAGTACGCTGATAAATCCACATAGATATGCACGCTCATTCAGCCAAACGGAACAACAGATGAAAGGTTCATAACAGTTTGCTGAACTTTCTCAATTACATAAACTAGAATTCAAATGCTCATCAAAACTGTATATTGACAAAGTTCTCTCAGAGAATAAACTGTGCCGTACATGAGAACTTCACAAATATAATAAATTGTCACTTAGCTCTTATCTTCTGAAAGTCCTCCACCTCTGCTCCTGACCCGTTTCCCGCACATTCCTGACAAGACTTCCAATTTTAACTTCGGTCTCTGAATCCTAATGGCCCAGGAGAGGTCTTTGGGCCTAAAATCCTGGAGTTCTGTTAAAACATGACCTCCCTACTGGGCTACTGACAATGAAAGGCAGTTTGGAATGTTCATTGTCTGCCTTTCAAACACTCCAACCAATCGAGGAACTTGCTGCAGACCTCCATCTCGAGTTATGGAGTTTTCAACCCGCTGTATTAATAAGTTAAGGCCAGACCAACTAAAAACACAGAAAACTTAAACAGCACCTTTATTGAATATAAATATATTAAGAAGCAGCAGAACCTGACAATTTGGTGACCATTACGATGTGATTCCATCGTCCCCGTAACTTGCGCGGGTATCCAGGTGACCTCTCCGAAGGGACGTGCCCACCTAAAACGCATACTCTGAGCGGCCCTTGCGGGTGCCGTCTTTGCAGCCCCAGGCCTTTTGAGGACCCCCACAAATGGAGGCTTTCAGAAGAATGTGAACAAGTAAGTATAGCCTGCAAGAAATAAAGTAGGGTTGGGTGTGTAGAGCAGTGTGAAACGGATGAACAAGCGGTGAATGAAAGTGAGTTTATTTTGGTTCGTGAATTCTGGAAGTTTTTATAGCCATTTTTTGTTGATTTATTTTTTAAGGAATATTAAGGATATGATAGATTATTTAGAACACGATTAATATCCGGAGGTTTCGAAGCGCGGACCCGGGGATCGAGCCTGTGTTGCTCCATATCGTCTACCTTCCAAGGCGAGTTCCTTGCCCCCAAGCTATCCTCCTGAGTCTTTCCTTAGGATAAGGAAAAAGGAATAAGGGAGCCTCCCGGAGTAAGGGGAGAGGGTGGCGCCACGTTGCACTGTTCCAACCAGTGCAAGAGCTAAATACGAAATGAAATATAGGAGCTCCATATAATTAGAGAGCTCGGGAAGAGTAGTGGTTGTTATTTTAGCTTATTTTACTTTATTTTGTTAGTGTATTGTTATGTGTACGGAGGAGGCCCAGGAGGGGCGTGTGTGATGTGCATGAGTATTTCAGGGGAGCGTGGAGGGAGTGAATGAAGAAGCTCTAATGGGGAATTTGGGTAGGGGAAAAGTGAAATGATGTATTTTATTTCGTTATGACATTTTTGACAGTACCAACTTATAATAAGGATATGTCCAATATCAGTTAAAATGTATTTCCCTTAATCGTGTCTCTATCTGTAACAGCATAGCTCCGCCACAAGATACTGATCGGACGCAACCATAGGGACGGGCAAACCCCTAGACCATGTATGTAAAGCCCTGCCCCTGTACTGTGAGAAGATCCAAAAGTATCACAACCAATGGGTGACTGAGACTAAAGGGGAGAGAATGCCCCACTCCTGGCCTGAACGGGATCGTTTGACAGATGTGCCCTGGACCATATGTCCACCTACTTGACCGCAAAGTATAAGGGGAGACAATTGCAGAGTAGACGAGAAATTTTGTACCTCTAGAGAATGTTCGAAGAAACAGAGGTCCCGACTGGAGTCGGGGACGGCACCTGATAGTGTCAAGAAGAAGAGTACAGAGGAGGAAGGGGGCAAGGGGAGACAAAAAAAGAGGATATACCCGCTAGCCACAAGGCCAGCAGAAGGGTACACCAACCCAAAATATGTGTCAGGGGGCACTATAATGGCCTGCGCCAAGTACAGCCCCACCCTCACCATACATCGCAACACACCCCCACCCTCACACACACACCCATAAGGACAGTACATGTAGAGCAGGGCGGGGAGACAGACATTATGGGGTATGAGAATGTGGGGTCCCGGAGAGGGGACATGGAGAATTGGAGTGACTTCAATGACACTGAAGATACAGAGGGAGGGGCTGGGCAAGCGCCCCGGACTACACCAAGAGTAGAGAGTTTATGGGACAGAAGATTAAGGGAAAGGTTCGGCAGGATAGCACTAGCACGGAAAAAAGGTAAGTGCAACTAACAACGGGAAAGGGAAGCCAAAAATACAAATGCCACTGATAAACAAGGGAGCGGGCACCCCCACTATGTACCCTGGGCACAAATGGATAAAAAAAAATCTCACGGCACTCCCACAACTCACAGCGGGGGGCGGGGGGAATGGATTTATGCATTCAAGAAAAACACTGCAGGTGTATCCCTAGCCATTAGGGACATTAAGAGCTTGTTAGATGCAGCAGTGGCATATCAGGCAGGGACAGTATGGATTAAAGCTGGGAACCCGGGAGTAACACTAAGTAACGATGCCCATGATGGAGCATCATTCAACAAGATTAGAGCCCGAGTATGGGATGCGCTGCGATGCACGTTCCCAAACACCCCAGATTTACAATCAATAATGTAATGCACAATGGGATTGAGGAAGACGCTGTGCAATATATTCTTAGGGTTCAAGAGATGTGGAGAGCAGAAACATGCAGCGCCTGGGATCAATCAACGTCCTTGTTTTATTTTATTGTGAAAAGGGGACTACCCAAGGAGGTGCAGAAAGCGCTCGATAAGATAGCTGGGGTGGAAGCAGAGTGATGGCCTGAGATTCAAAGTATCACAGTGCACCATTGTAGGAGAATCAAGGAGCAGGAGAAAGCAACTGTTCAGGGGCGGCAGGCAGAGGATGCAAAATAGTTCAAAATAAACTAGTGAAGGTAGCAGCAGTATCAACAGTGCCACCCCCGGAGCAGACGGGAGCGGAAGGGTGCGTCTCCATTGCAACCCATGCGAGGATGGCAGCAGTGTGGGCTGACAATGGACAAGGACAGTGGGGAGGAAACCAAACACTTTTCGGGGCCCCAGTGGAAAGGAGGGCAGCAGCGAGGAAGAGGTGGGTGGGGGATTTGGAGGACAAGGAACAGCTGGTCATGTGTTGGGTAGGGACACTTTGAGAGAATGTCGCAGCAGACAGGGAGGGAATTATAACTACAACCAACAACAGAATGGGTATCCCCAACCAGGTAGCCCCAAAGGGCCCGTTCAGGGAATGTCATTGATTCCATACGGGATTCACCAGACCTATACACAATTACCTCCCCAAATCCCTGGCCCTCACCGCCCACCACCCCAGCAGCAAGCCATGAAGCCATACCAGTCCCACCTCAACCCACAGGCAGTGGAGAACAGGCCCCTATTGGCAACTGCGCCAAACGTAGCAGCAGCGCCGTTTAAAGGAGCAACAGTTTTAGTGGGAAACCCTTCCTCGTTCCCCGGGACAGACACATACCCATACTAGCACATCCCACAGAGAGCACCTGCATGTCTTGTCCTATCAATGACCTTACATCCAGAAGAGGAACCACTGGTGGGGGCAAAGATAGGGAATAAACTATTAATCTTCATGGTGGACTCGGGAGCGGAAAAGTCATGCATTAGTGAAAGTAGGTGGTTACAGGCACAATCCTAACCTTCAACTTAGAGGGCCTAGTGTTGTCTGCTAAATGAATTTTAGTACTGGGTACTGACCCACACAGGTGCAAATGGCGCACTGTGTTGTGTATCGATTCCAATGTTCAGCTGCGAGAATTTATTGATGAGGATCTCTTCGAGGATGGCAATAACGATGGAGAAATCATCCTGGAAATGTGTATACCCTCTGACATAATGGTACAATACAGGAAGTTACAGAGCCCCCTCATGGCTGTTAGCGGGCCACGCCCATTCAGTGAAACAGATTTGCAATATTTCCCCACACATTTATTGACCGAAAACCCACACTATGTACGGATGCTGCAAGAAGTGACACCTGTAAAAATAACTCAAACCAGAAGCAATACTCGCGCGGGTCAAACAATACCCCCTGTCTAGGGAGGTGGAGGAAGAAATTCAGCAAACATTGCAGGCTGTATCAAAGGATCATAGTGCCCTCCACCTCACCATGCAAAATGGCTATACACACACCATTGAAAAGGCAAAGGGAGGGCAGTTGTAGGATGATTCAGGATTTAGGACCCCTTAATGATGTTGTACAGAAAGAGTTTCCACTTGTTCCCAACCCGACATCCTTTTTGTGTAGAATTCTCAAAGAAGCTACCCATTTCACGGTGGTCGATTTTGCCATTTTGTGGAGAATTCCCAAAGAAGCTACCCATTTAACGGTGGTCGATTTGAAGAATATGTTCTTCTCAGTACCCCTCCATCCAGACTCAGTACCTTATAGTGTTCCCCCTGGGTGGGAAGCACTATTAACACCGTTGCTTGCCCCAGGGGTACTGTGAGAGGCCCAGTATTTTTAACAGGATACTACTTGAAGATCTAGGGAACATCCAAGTACTCCAAAGATGGTAAGAGGATAATTCCTGACAGGGCAGCTACAGTGCGTGCCACTCCCAAGCCACTGACTGTGAAAGACATGCACACATTTCTAGGGTTATGCAACTATTGCACAGCATGGATCTTAGACTATGCAGCATAAACCAGACCACTCCTACAAGGCCTCAAGGAAGCCCAAAAGGAGGGCAACAAAATAGATTGGACAACAGAAATGGTATCCAGTTTTAATGACTTAAAAGAGGTGATTTCAACAGCTCCTGTCCTTGACAACCCTGATCACACGCAGGAATTCTACATTTTCTCCCACTGAGACGGCACGCTCATGACAGCGGTACTCGCACAGAAAAGTACAATGGGCCACAAAACACCAGTCTACTACAGTGGCATGCTCGATTCTGTCATGCGGGGACAATTTTCCTGCCCACAAGCCCTTCCTGCCGCAGCCTTTGCCATTGCGAAAAGTTCCTCAATTCTCATAGGGTGCTCAGTAATGTTGTACGTCAAGCATTCACATTTTGCGATAGTGGACCGCGTCAAATCCACACTCACTACACAAAGAACATCAGCATATGAAATAATACTGTCCAGACCACATATCCATGCAGTACGGTGCAGAACAGTAAACCCCTCCACATTTCTCACTCAACCATGCACGGGTGAGGACTTGCAGCAACATGATTTTGCATCATATGAGGGAGGGGGAGGGAGAGGATATCCCCAAAGCTAAAGACAGCCCCCCTAGAAGAGGGAGAAGTGCTCTTCATTGATGGATCAGCATCAATTGACCAGGAAACGGGTGAAAAACATGTTGGGGCGGCAGTGGTGCGCATAGAAGTGGGAGAATACAAAACACTGGTCATGAGAAGACTAACCAGGCATTATTCTGCACAAGCAGCTGAACTGGTAGCGCTCAAAGAAGCCTTGCAGGCCTCAAAGGGGTGCTATGTTACCATCTATTCAGACTCTGCCTAATTCATCACCACACTACATGCAGGTCTGTCACACTGGAGAAGGGGATTCTGGAGAGCCGATGGCTCACCGGTACAGCATGCAGCGCTGCTTAACATGCCCTTGCAGAGCCCTCTGTGGTAGTAGTCATCAAATGCGCAGCACATACACAGAACACAGACAAAATAACATTGGGGAAAGCCGCTGCAGACAGAGCAGCGAAAACCGCAGCACATCTCCCAATACAACCCTCGACAGAATATGCTGTGTCAACAGCAATCACCCAACATAGACGCATACAAGTCCCTCCCTATCGCACAAATTATTGAACTACAGTGTAGGGCGCCCCCAGAGGAGCAGGACATATGGAAACGTGGATGCATGCAATCACCTACAGATCTCTTATGGGGACAACAAGAGTACAAGGAAGGTAGTAATGCCATTGGAATTGTTGCATACAGCCTTCAAGCAATTGCATTTCCCATCCCATATCTCGAAACAGCACATTGCAGCAGACATTTGGGAGGATTGGTTTGTCCCAAACTTACCGGAGCATCTAGCAACAATAGTGATCCAATGCACAACATGGCAAGTGTTTAGAACAGGGATGACACTGAGAACTCAGAGGAACATTGCCCCGCCCTGTTGGCCCATTCCGTGAGCTGCACATTGATTATGCAGACATGGAAAAAAGATGCAATGGGACATGACATTTAACTGTGGTGGTGTGTATATTTTTTTCAAGGCGAGTTGAGAGCATCCCATGTGCCGATCCAGACGCTAGATGTGCAGCTAAATTCCTCGTCAGGTAGGTATTCCCCTGTTGGGGAGAATGCCCTCCCCACTGCCCTGCGAGCTCAACCATCACTCACTGCCTTCCATAAGACCATGAAAACTACCCTATTCGCCTGATCTCCCTACCCCCGACATGACGCCCATCCCCTCCCCGGGATACTACGAACTGTGTACGTTTTTATGCATAACATGTTTTACATCTCTGCTCTCCAATGCACTAATGTATGCTGAATGTAACTAAGTCTACTGCAAGTAACAGCGCCACAATGCCCTTGGGCTGTCTGTGCGCTATATAAATGTAAAAAATAAAATAAATAATACGACGTCCTGAGGTCAGATAACAGAACTCATTTTTATTTTTTTTTTAAATCTTTTTATTGAATTTTATACATATTACAACAGGAAAATACAAAACAATTCAACTGCCTTTAATCCCTTATCTCTCCCCCACCCTCCTCCCATCCCCTAGAAATCCCTGCATCACAACGTTCCTTAAAATGACACCACCCCCAAATATCCCCCTCCCCCCTGTTCCCCTAACCCCACCCACGCCCCCCCACCCTTCCAACACAACTCATCCGGCTTGAAGATCCAGCAACTTAAGTCTCTGCGGTCGCCATTGCTCCCGAAAGTCCCCCTTCAAGTGGTCCAAAGTCTCTCCCCATTCCTCTGCATGATCCCCCAATTTATTGTTAACTGCAAATGTGGCCCATTCCAGAGACACTATTTCCCACATTTTCCTCAACCAGTCCTGCTCCGTCGGAATCACAGGGCTCTTCCACCTCTGGGCAATAAGAGCCATCGCAGCCAATAAGAAGCTTATTTGAACTTTGCGTTGCCCCACTCTCTTCCCACCCACCCCCAAATCCTGACATCTTCCCAAAAGATTCACCCGAGGGTCCTGGCCCCCACCGTCCCCCAGGGCCTTGGCCAGAGCCTGCATGACAACCACCCAGAAGGACTGGATAGCCAGACAATCCCACCAAATATGAGCCACTGTCCCCTCTTCGCCGCAGCCCCTCCAACACCTATTCGAAACCCCTGGGTAAATTGCATGCAGAAGGGCCGGCGTGTAATGCCAACCAAGCAGATACTTATACCACGCCTCCTGAAGTAGAAAAGCCCTAGCCACCCTCGGAATCAGTCTCCAGAGTCTCACCCACTCCTCCCATTCCACCACCTCGCCAATCATCTCCTCCCATCTAATCATATATGGCCATTTAGTAATCGGGCCCACAGCCTCTAACAGCCTATAAAGATCCGAAATCAACCCCCTGGATCCCCCATGTGTCAGTAGATAGCACTCGAAATGAGTCAGCTCACGGGTTGCCGCTGTACGAATCCCCGTGGACATCACCCAATGTCAGAGTTGGAAATACCGGAGCCTTTCCCCCTCGCCCACACCAAATTCCCATTTACAGTCCTCGAAGGATTTCACCTGCTGATCACGAAACAGGTCCCTAATGACCCTACATCCCCCTTCCTCCCACTGCTGGAACGCCCCCTTTTCCAACCCCGGAGTAAAGTCCCTATTATTGAAAAAGGGGGTGAATGGTGACGGGAACGTGGTAATCCCTAATTTCTTCACGACTCCATCCCATATATCCACCAGGCCCTTTGTGATACTGCTCATATAGAGATGCGCCGGTCTGAGCCTACGCGGAAGCCGAAGTACCTCACCTAGATGATCCCGAGCTACCGCTCTATCCATCTTAACCCAGTGCTTAATATAATCTGCTGAGAACTACTCCCTAATTACCCGCAGCTGTGCCGCCTCATAATAGCGGCGGAAATCTGGCAAAGCCAATCCCCCCTCCCTCCCTCCCTCCCTCTTGATGCAATCAACAGTCGCTTAGCCACGCGCGGCTTCTTACCATCCCAGATAAATTGACTAGCTACTCTGTTCAGTTCCCTAAAAAAGCTAGCTGGGATAGCCAATGGAATAGCTTGAAACAGGTAGAGCAGCCGCGGGAGGATCACCATTTTCAGCGCCACGCCCCGGCCAAGCCACGATATCCTTAGAGAACTCCACTTCCTGAGATCCTTTTTAATTGTGGTCAAAAGGGGAGGATAATTTGCCCCAAACCACCCCGATAATTGAGGAGTAACCTTGATCCCTAAATACTGTATCCCTCCCGGGCTCCACTTAAAAGGGGAGGACTCCCTCAAGGCTTTGGCCTCCACTTCCTCCAGCGAAAGATTCAATACTTCAGATTTCTGCAAATGAATCCTTAGGCCTGAAACCCCCCCCAAATTTGGTTAAGAGCGCCATACACGCCCAAATGGACTTCCTTGGGTTCGTCAATGAGAGTAACATGTCATCCACGAATGCGGCCACCTTATGCTGTTGCCCCCCAAAGGGGACACCCCGAATATCTACAGCCTCCCTCATCGCCACCAAAAGTGGTTCCAAATACAGAGCGTACAACAGCGGCGAGAGGGGGCTGGCTCCGGACTGCCTGGGTGGGGGTTAGAGGCCTACTGGCAGTTTAGTGCAGAAGAATGGGCGTTGTCTCACGCTCTTGCAGGGCGCATTCCTTTGTAAGATACTACATTTTCGCAACACTGGAGGGGGGAAAGAGGGAAGCGAACTTCCGTGGGAACGGGGCTCTGCGGATCCATTCCGTTTTACTGAGATTGGGCCTAGTGAGCTGGGTTCATGAACAGCGCAATTATACAAGCTCCTATTGGTGAGGGCCTAATACAAAATGGAGTTGTGTTATGTGTTTTCTAGTGCCACACATTCACTGTAGGTGCTACAATGCCTCTACATAGTGTTTAATAGTGTGGATTACACCCCCCTTATAGACTACGTCACCTCATATGGTGCTGGACTTACCTGAAAGCGCCTAGCGGGGTGGGATAGGTTCATTTCCATCACATCTGTCAAAACCTTTCATGACTGGGTTGTAGCTATGATGGTATTGCTGGATATTCCGATACCCGATCCTCTGGCTCGACAAGAAGGTGCACTTTCAGGAGCTTTAACTCTTACTATACAGGAGCGCACAGGCCTTTTCCTTCAAAAGGATGAGCTTGCTGAAGCCAGCAAGGTCTGGAGGAAAAAACCTCATTTCGGGCAGCACGTAAATGGGAAAATGGACGCTTGCAACAAGCTACGCTTGTCGGAAGACCTACCCTTGACTGCGTGTCCACTACCCTTCTCAGCGGTGGTGGCAGCAGCTACGCTCCAGTCTAAGCTGTCTTCAACATCCTCTACGGCTGCCTCTCCGGTCCTGTCCAACGAGGACCAGCTTCTTGACGCCATTGGGGAAAAGTATTTTCCAATTCTGATCTTCAGCTGCGCCAGGCGAATACCGAAGTCATCCTTGCAGCGGCAAATCTCAAGCTTTGGAAGGAGCTTCCCGAATTTCCGGAATCTATCCCTCAAGGCAGGCTGGAAGTTTTTAAAGAGGGCCTATCCGATGCCAGAGTTCTGGATCAGGACCTGCTGGAGGCCCCGGCTCATCATGTAGACACTTCTGCTCTGGGATTTATGGTTAGAGTAGACATCTTCCACCAAGCGTGGTTGCATGCTACATAGTTCTTGAAGGAGGTTCAGGACAAAGTACCTGATCTTTCCTTCGAAGGTAAAGCGCTGTTCCACTCCTCCGCCTATAAGGAACTCCATAAAACAAAGACAAGCACGCAAATGGCTAAACCCTTGCCAGTCCTTGGCAAACCCCCAGCTAAAGTGGTCTATATGCAGAGGTCGGGGACCCAGACAAGGTCCTTGGGTTTCAAAGGGTCCCAGGCACATCGAGCACTCTGGGCGGCTCCTCTGGTGTACCTCGGCGCAAGCCGCAAAGGCAAAGTAGCCGGATTTTCTCTCGGTCATCAGCCTTCTCTTCGGCAACAAGTGGTCTCGCCCCGATAAGTCATCGAAATTAGGTTTTCCATCGGTCACACAAGACTCCAGTGTGAGGACGTATATCGTCTCATCTGGAGGCGTGGCATACCATCACAGAATATCAAATGGGACCACAAAGACAGGATTTTCCTCTGATGTTCCCTATCTCGTGGCTAAGACTAAGTCCAACGCTTCTGGGGCTGCTTAAAGCGGGGCGATTCCTGAAGTTTCTCACTTAGGGCTATTTTATCTGCAGAAACGAAAGGGGCTGAAGAGTGCCCCAGGTCTGCTACTACCGACTCTGCCGACGTTCCTTACCAGAGTGCTAACATTTATTACAAAGCCCCTACAATCCCTTTGGTGACAATTGCCTCACTAAAACCTGTGACGCAGATCACTTCAGGCGGTGATATGGCGGTTCAACCCACGTGGGCATAATGCAGGAGGCATGAAGCTTTGTACAAGAGCACAGTACAAAAGTAAATGGCTTTCTGTTGACTGTGTCTTATCTTTTATATCAGACTTTGCAACCTTCGGTATCCACGTCTTATCGTGCATAACTTATGTCCGCCATTGTAGCTTTTCTTTCTACAGATAGTTGCTCTTTTTCTTTGACAAACCGAGTAATCAAGAGGCATTTTGCTGGTTTTCTGTCAGTCAGGCCTCCTCACCCAAAATGGGATTGAAACTTGGTCCTTACCGCTGTCACAAGCCATTTGAACCAATGGTCACTACGGAGTAAGTTTCTCTCCTGCAGTGGCCTTCTTGATTGCAGTAAAGGCTCTGAGAAGAATAAGCGAGTTTCAAGCTCTGTCGAACACCCGTTCTTGACCTTTCACAAGGATACGGTTGTGCTTTGCACTCATCCTTCTTTCCTTCCAAAAATTGTCTGAGTTCCACATAAATCTGTTCATATCGCTACCGGTTTTCTTCCCGAACCCGGTTTCGAATGCAGAAAGGGTTCTAGATAAACTGGATGTCAGAAGAGCTCTAAAGTTTTAACTTGACAGAACAAGCGAACTTACTACTTTCTGTTACTTTCGGGGACCCAAATGGGAAACCGGCTTGAAAAGCATCTATTTCACGCTGTATCGCTTCATGCATCTCATAGGCGTGTACCATTCAAGGCCTTTGGCCCCCAAGAGGCATTCATGCACATTTGGTCCGTGGTAAAGCGGCTGCTGTTGCCTTCCAGAAATAGGTTCCTTGAGAGTCCATAGCCAAGGCTGCTACGTGGGCTTCTCCCTCGGCTTTCTGCAGACACTATTTGTCTTTACTCGAGCTCCTGGGCTTTCGAACAACAAAATCTTGATCTCCCTATAGCAGGACATCCCCCCATAGCAGGACATCATCTGTGTGTATAGTGATATAATCTCAGGCTGACCCTTAAGGCGGATTCCCTGGTGACCGTGACAAGTGCGAATCATGTCGGACATTGGTTCGATGGCTAGAGCGAAGAGGATCAGGGAGAGTGGGCAGCCCTGTTGTGTGCCTCTACTTCTACCAAAAGGTGTTGCTTTATGAGAGTTGACTAAAAGACTGGCTGTGGGGCCTGCATATAGAAGTTGATATAATGAAGCATTTCAGAGCCAATTCCCATTTCCGAAAGGACCGCCCATAGATATTCCCATTACACCATGTTGAACGCCTTCTGAGCGTCGAGTGCCACTGTCACTGACTCTGCTGCTGGGTCTATTCTTGCCATGACGCCAAATAGGTTCCTGATGTTCAGTTAGGTTGATGTGTATGATGTGTGGCATGAAAGGGAGAAGTCCATTTGCGAGAGCTTTGGCAAAAATGTTAGTGTCCACATTCATCAGGGAAAGGGGTTTGTAGGACCTGCATGTGTTACTTGGCTTGTTGGGTTTAAGGAGGATGGTGCGTTCTGTGATATTTCATCAGTCACTGTACCAAGAAGGACCAAAGGTAACAATCAATCACTTGATGAAGGTGCTGAGCGAGATTGAGCTTCCAAGATTGTCCCAAGAGCAGAGAGAAAACCTGGACGAGCCCATTGCTCTAGAGGATATTGAAAGTACAATTAAGGGGTTGCCAACAGGGAAAACGCCAGGGTCAGATGGACTGCCGGGGGAATTTTATAAGGAATATGTAAAGGAACTAGGTCTCCACTTGCTAGGTATTTCAAGGATTCCCATTAAGAGGGTGTACTACTACTTTAACTGAGAGAATCTATTATTCAAGGGGATTGGGTCCTCCGACGTATTCCATATCTATGACAGTAATCGCCGCAGCTGTGCTGCTTTGGAAAATTTGTCTGCGTCCTGCGTCGATGAAGTCGATGCGCCGTCCACGAGGACCTCCTCCGACGGCCCACGTCACCTGATGTGATAAGTAGGACGCACAACGCCCGTAGCCTCAGTTCCGTTTTTTCTGCGAACGTGTTCGCTTCGTGAATCTCGGTACGCCTCGACTCTTTGGAGTTCTGTTCTATTCTTCTCGGTTCTTTGAACCTGTTCGGTTTTTGTGAAAAGCCTGTTTGTGACGATGTCTACCTCGTCTTCAACCCTGTGTCCGGGCTTCAAGAAATGCGGGGACTGTGGGTCCAAGATGTCGGTAACGGACTCGCACAACGCCTGCCTCTGGTGCCTCGGGGAGGCCCACGACACGGACGACTGTGTCGACTGTCAGTCGCTCACGGCCAAGGCCTTGTGGGAGCGCAAGAAGAAGTTGTCAGTAGGTAGGGTGTCTAAGCCCCGGAAGTCGAGGTCTGCGGGGCTTTCGACAGATGATTCGAGAGGCGACTCTCCGCGTCATCGTCGGAGGTCCAATGGGTCTCCTTCCAGGAGTCGGTCTCGCCGCTCCCCTGCCTCTTCGAGGCATTCCCGGAAGCACTGCATCGGTCGCCTTTCCCGAGGACTCTGCCCATCGGCGGGTCGCTTATCCCACCATGCAAGCGACACCGGAGGAATGGGCTTCCTTCGGGAAGAAGATGTTGGCGATTCTCGAATCGCAGGGCACAGGTCCGTCCGCGCCTCAGAGTGGGGTCGGTCGTGATCGGTCGAGAGACACTGCTCGCACACCTTCAGGCTCGGGTGCTCGGCACGGTTCGCGGGAGAGGTCCCACTCGGACAAGGGTAACCGTTCTCGCCATGCCCGTTCCAGGTCCCGGTCCTCGACGCGCTTGAGACCGCCTGATCCTGTGCAGTCTTCGAGGAAGACGTCGAAGCCTGTGGCGCCGAGGTCTTCGATGACCTCTCTCGAGGCTCCGCCTCCAAGGGGGTCGTCGACGCTGTCGGCGCCTAGGTCGTCGAAGGACACGCTCGGAGCTCTGGCTTCGAGGCCTGTGTCGATGCTGGCGGCGCTGCGTCTGACGTCGACGCCGATTCGCTCGACTCCGATTCTCTCGGCGCCGACTCGTTCGGCGCCCTCGACGCCTTTCGAGGCGGTGGTGTCGGAGGGGCCCCGTGGCACGGGGGTAGCCCCTAGAAAGGCTCTGGCTAAGGTCAGGCATAGCTTTGGTCCCCAGGTGTCTTCCTCTCACCGGCTGGAGTACATTTCAGAGGGTGATGAGGGCTTGGTTCCAGTTACGGTGCCAGATGAGCTTCTCTCGGGCCATAGCCAATTTGATGACCTGAGGCAGTCACTGCATGATGCCAGTGGACTGGACACCTCTCCGGAGGTGGAGTTTTGTAGGTCTGAGCCTGGCACTCATGCCGATTCTTCATACCGGCGCCTTATGTCTCGGTTCACCGAGTACTTGGGATGGTCGGCTCCCCCAGGGGAGTTTGTTCAGGATGATCTCACGGACATCCTCGATCTTGGTCCCCCCCACTGACCCGGTACTGCCGTTACATATGGCTCTGCAGAGAAGGGTGGCGGCGGCTTGGACTGCTCCGGAGAGTCTCCCGGCAGTGGGCAAGTCTTTGTCGCGAAAATACCGTCCAGCAGTAGCGACCCCTGCTACTTGTCCAGGCACCCCACTCCGGAGAGTTTGGTGGTGCAGGCGGCTACGGCCACGGCAAAGCAGGCGTTGTATCCTACCATCCCTCCGGATAGGGACGACAATCGTTTTGATGGCTGGGCGAAGAAAGTGTTTTCTTCAGGGGGTGTGGCGCTTCAGGCGGCCAACTCCGTATGTGCCTTGTCTCGTTTCACACACACTCTGTGGAACTGTGTTGCATTAGCGGCTGAAGATATTCCCGAAGGGGACGAACGGGATGGTTTCCTTGCTATGGTTCAGGATGGCAAGGATGCCATGTGTGAGGCCGTTCAGTTGGGTTTGGACATGGCAGATTTTGTCAGCTGGTCCATGGCGGCGAGCACCGTAATACGCAGGTTTGCGTGGTTGCGGAAGTCGGGGTTTGCTCCTGATGTGCAGTCCCGGCTCCTCAACATGCCCTTTGACTGTGAACATCTTTTTGGCAGCAAGGCTGACGAGAGCCTTGAGAGGTTGCAGACCGCCAAAGCTGCAGCGAAGTCGTTGGGCACTGAAGTTCGACAACCTCCGCCTTTTCATCCTAGGAGACAACAATGGAGGGGAGGTTCCTTTCGCTATTACTCCTCCTTCAGTAAAGCGCGAGAGGAGCTGTCAGTCAAAGAGGCCACCGTAAGAGTGCCAGAGGTGGAAAACAGGGTACTCGAGGTGCCAAGGCCGCTCGGGCATTTGCCTCTTTGCCCTCATGCAATGCCGCAGCCGCTACCACTCAGTCATGAGGCCAGGTCCCATGGTTCGCCGGTTGGGGGAAGGCTGGCGCAGCATCTTGTAGAGTGGCGAGATGTGTGGGTTCTGGAGATCATAACCCACGGCTACTGTCTTCCCTTTCGGCAGAGGCCTCACAACAATCCGCCTGGAAACCTTTGAAGAGTCCGGATCCGCTCCTTGCGCAGGAAATTCAAGCCCTGCTGGAGAAAGGCGCCATAGAACTGGTGCCTGTAGCGGAGAGGAACAAGGGATGGTATTCCCCTTATTTTTTGATTTCGAAGAAAGACTGGGGATCGAGACCCATCATGGACTTGCGCGGTTTTAACAAACTCCTCTGGAAGGACAAGTTCAAGATGGTTACTCTCGCTCAAGTCCTCCAGGCCCTTCAACTTCAGGACTGGTTGGTGTCTCTCGACCTCTAGGACGCTTACTTCCATCTGCCGATCCATCCCAAGCACAAGAAGTACCTGAGGTTTGCGGTTGGCGACTCGCACTTTCAGTTTCGGGTCCTGCCCTTCGGATTGACCTTCGCCCCGAGGGTTTTCACCAAGCTCATGGTGGTGGTGGCAGCGCATCTCAGGAAAGGGGGGATTCACGTCTACCCCTACCTGGACGATTGGTTGATCAGGGG
Source organism: Ambystoma mexicanum (assembly GCF_040938575.1). Taxonomy (NCBI): domain Eukaryota; kingdom Metazoa; phylum Chordata; class Amphibia; order Caudata; family Ambystomatidae; genus Ambystoma; species Ambystoma mexicanum. The sequence goes on along the minus strand of NC_090931.1, from coordinate 1,464,053,949 downwards.
GAGCTCTCCCGAGCAAGTCCTGGATCATCTGTCCGTCACCTGCCACTCCCTTCACAAGCTGGGCTTCTCCCTCAATTCAAAGAAGTCCCATTTGACGCCAACACAGCGGCTCCAGTAAATCGGAGCAGTGCTCGACACATCCCTGGGGCTGTGTTTTCCTCCCCGGGTGAGGGCTCTTCACATTCAGCAGATGGTGCACAAGTTTCAACTTGCCCAGACGCTCCCGGCGTTCAAGTTCTTGAGGCTGCTCGGCCTCATGGCATCCTGCATTCTTCTGGTGCCAGTGGCTCGTCTGCGGATGAGATCTTTGCAGTGGGCACTCAAGCTCCAGTGGTCTCGGTCGTCCGGCAGGATGTCGGACCCTGTTCAGGGGCCGCCCTCGGTCGCCCAAGACCTTCTGTGGTGGGCCGTCGAAGGCAATCTGATGAAGGGTGCTCCGTTTTGGCTTCCCTGGCCGGAGGTGACTATTGTGACGGACGCATCCCTCACGAGATGGGGAGCTCATGCCAACGAGTTGAGTCAGCGGTCGTTGGTCTCCGTCGGAGGCCAGACTCCATATCAATCTGTTGGAGCTGAGGGCCGTCAGGCTAGCTCCTGCTAGCTTTTCTGCCGACTGTGTGAGCAAAGAGTGTCCTGATTCTAACGGACAACACGGTGGCCCAGCACTACCTCAACAAAAAGGGGGGGGCAGGGTCACTTCCTCTGTGCAGGGAGGCGATGCAGCTCGAGTTCTGGGCCATCCAGCAGGAAGTTTCGATCTCAGCTGTTCATCTGGCCACAGACGACAACGAGACGGCGGACGCTCTGAGCAGGCAGAGCACAATCTCTCACGAGTGGGAGCTGGCTCAGGAGATTCTCCTGGAGATCTTTGGGGGACCCCTCAAGTGGATCTCTTCGCCTCCAGTGTCAACCGGAAGTGTGAAAGGTTCTGCTTGCGGGAATTTCCTCCAAAAGGAGCCTTAGGAGACGCGTTCGTGATGGAGTGGTCATTCCCACTGCTGTACGCGTTTCCTCCAGTCCCAAGTACTGCGGAGGTTATGGAGGTTCGGTTCCCGGATGATCCTCATTGCTCCGGCGTGGGCCCGGAGGACCTGGTACCCGGACCTTCTCGACTTGTCCATCTGCCCTCCACGTCGTCTTCCCTACCGAGACGATCTGCTCTCACGGGAGGAGGGTCAGGTTCTCCATCCAGAGGTCTGAACCCTCAACCTTCACGCTTGGCTTCTGAAAGGATGAGGTATAAGGATTGGGACCTCCCTGAAGACGTGTTGGAGGTGTTGCTCTCGGCCATACGGCCGGCAACAAAGTCTCTGTACCGTTGGCGTAAATTCTGCGACTGGTGCAGAGTTAAGAATGTGGATCCTTTTGAGTGTGACATTCCCATGGTTCTATCTTTTTTGCTTTCCTTGGCCCACAGGGGCTTGCAAGTGGGGACCATTAAAGGTTACCTGGCAGCGCTGTCCATATTTACGCGCTCGTCTGAAGAATGTTCCTATTTTAAGATTCCTTTAATTTCTCAATTTTTGAAAGGGCTCACTAATGTGTTCCCTCCGTCACCTTTTCTGGTGCCCGGTTGGGATTTGAACCTTGTTCTTAAGTTTCTTATGGGTGCTCCGTTTGAGCCTTTGCATTCTTGCCCTTTGAGACTGTTAACTCTTAAAACTGTGTTTTTGGTTGCGGTTACTTCCGCTCGCAGAGTGAGTGAGTTACAGGCACTTTCAGTTAAGCTACCCTTCACTGTGTTTCATAAGGACAGGGTTGTCCTTCGAGTTCGTCCTTCCTTTCTTCCGAAGGTGGTTTCGGAATTTCATTTGGGCCAGAAGGTTGTTCTTCCGGCATTCTATCCTCCTCCGCATCCAGGTAAGGAAGAGGAGAGGCTCCATAGGCTTGTTCCTAGGAGAGCGTTGAGCTTTTATATTTCACGCATGTCCCGGGTCAGAGTGGACGATCAACTCTTCATTGGTTATGCTGGAAAGCGTTTGGGACAAGCTGTGACGAAACAGACTTTGTCTCAGATTATTTTGGCTATCTCCGAGTGTTACCGCTTGGTGGGTAAGGACCCACCGGCTGGCTTGCGGGCCCATTCTACCAGGGGTATGGCTGCATCTACTGCCCTACAGAGGGGTGTTCCTATTCGTAACATCTGTGATGCAGCCACCTGGGCTTCTGTACATACTTTTGTACGGCACTACTCCCTCGATTCCATCCGAGGACAGGATCTGGTCTTTGGCAAGGCAGTCCTTTATTCCGCAATTTGATTGGGCATGCTAAATTTGTGTTCTAAATTCTTTTCCCACCTCCTTGCTTTGGTACTGCTTTGGGAGTCTGTCATAGATATGGAATACGTCGGAGGACCCAATCCCCTCGAAGAACAAGTTTCTCTTACCTGGTAACGTTCTTTCGATGGGATGGTCCGACGACGTATTCCATATCGCTCCCTCTATACCTTCCCCGCTGCAGAATTTCTTATGCGATTGCAGCTTACGTTTCCGCAAGGCCTTGTGTCTGACTGGCATAAGAAAACTACAACTGAGGCTACGGGCGTCGTGCGTCCTACTTATCACATCGGGTGACGTCAGCCGTCGGAGGTGGTCCTCGGGTACGGCGCATCGACGTCATTGACGCAGGACGCAGATGCCAAAAAATGTTCCTAAGCGGCACAGCTGTGGTGATTACTGTCATAGATATGGAATAAGTCGTCGGACCATCCCATCGAAAGAACGTTACCAGGTAAGAGAGTAACTTGTTCTTATACCCCTACTTAAACCCAATGAAATTCCGACGGAATGCAGCTCCTGTAGGCCGCTCTCGATGCTCAATCAGGACAATAAGGTATTGACGTCCATACTGGCGACTAAAATGAAGAAAGTGATACATAAGCTAGTACAGTCGGATCAGACTGGGTATGCCCAGGCTGAAGCATGATCTGGAACTTGAGGAGATTACACCATGTTCTAGACAGGACAGCATCCTGGGACACCCCGTGTGCTTTACCTACATTGGACGCGGTTAAAGCTTTTGTTTCAGTGAGTTGGGACTGGCTCTATGCAGTATTGCATAGACTTGGTTTTGGGTTAGTGCACATTAAGTGTGATCAATTGGTATATACCAAACCAATGGCTAGGGTAAAACGTGTGGTTACATTTTAGACGCGTGGGAACTAGGAAAAGGCGCAAGGCCGGGCTGCTCTTTATCGCTGTTGGCTTTATGTCCTGGCCATGGAGCCGATCGCTGAGTATATTAGGAAGGAATATGGGGATGCAGGTATTGAAATGCATGGGACTAGACACTTCATATCCATGTATGCAGATGACCCCTTATATATTCGAAAAACGGAGGATAACCTGGAACTGTTGCTGGAGGTTATGGCGCTATTTGCGAAACTGTCGGGGATCACCATCAGCATGGAAAAGTCGGCGATATTTCCGATAGCAGGACTGTGAGAGGTGGACTGCCAGTGCTAGCCCTGCAGTGTAAAGAGCGCACATTTACATACATGGGTGTGAATGTGTATCATGATCCGGAGGAAGAGCATACACCGAATACAGTACAAGTGATAGAAGGTATTGAGAACTCCATGAGATTTTGGGCTAAAAAATGGCCGCTGTCAATGATGGGGAGAGCGGCCTTGCTGAAGATGGTGGTATTGCCTAGAGTAGTCCACCTTTTTGTGAATGTTCCATTCTCTATACCCAGGTCCTACTTTAAGAAATTGGCAGGTCTCAGTAGGAGCTTCCTGTGGCACAACGGGCAAAGTAGGATAGCGTTGACATCACGATATAAACCACATGCAGAGGGGGGGAATCAGAGTTCTGCACTTTGAAGGATATTATATAGCGGTACAATTGCAATTTGTAGTCGATTGGCCTGCTGAGAACCCCACACCAGTTAGACAGATTTTGCAATGTACAGGGCCACATTATTATTTGAAAGAAATCTGTGGATGGGGAAGCCTCGGGGGACCCGGGAAGCACACCTAGTGTCTCTGCAGTCAATATATTGGACAGAGCCGTTGTAGCGATGGGTCTGAAGGACCCAATGTCAGTTCAGACTCCTTCGGTTTCGGTAATGTCATCCACGCCGTAGGCGAGTAGGGTTATACGTAGATACTCCTGCTGGGTGTCCACTGTGGGTGATTTAATGCAGGATACTGTTTTTGTACCCTTACCCAAATTGATAGAGCAGACTGGCATACACCTGGGTCAAAACATGCTACATAGCGCCGTTAAAAGGGAGATGATGAACAGATGGCCAGCATACAGCAAACTAATGGAGGAACAATCGGTAGTAGACACTCTGTATGACGTCGTTGAGGGAGGGCACACTATATCTCGGATATATGAGCTCCTACTGTCAACCGGGCCGACTTACCCACTGACATTAAGAGGTAAATGGGGAAACGGATCTGGGAACCACCCTCGCTGAAGCGCAATGTGGGAGGGTGCTGGGATATCACAAGAAGGTGTCACGTAATGCTAGACTAAAGCTTATACAACTATTGGTAACACATAGAGCGTACATGACACCGATGCAGATATCTGGTTTTCCAGATACAGCTCAGCAGAGATGCCCGAGGTGTAACGCAGATGATGCAGGAATGTTGCACATGTTCTGGGCATGCCAGTGGTGGGACTATTTTGGCGAGAGGTGGCAAACGGACTTAAAAGAGGTGGAATAGAATTGGATGTGCTTTCCCCGGGTGTATGTCCACGCCACAAAGGTCGAAAAGCATGTTGCCAAACTGAAGGATTTGGTATGTATTTTGGCTAAACAAAGAATTGCTATGGCATGGAAATTGTCCAAGGGTCTGTGGGTTTAGGAATGCTGGAAAGACTTGTATAGGTGGGGTGGTGGGCAGAGACTGAAGCATGGAGGGGAGCGGTGCAGAAAAACTGCTGGGAAGCCTCCGGCTGGACAAGTGAATGGGAAGCCGTATTACTAAACCTGGTTACTACAAATTCCACTGTTGAAACAGGAACGAACAGCCCCTAGGGTAAATGTATGTTCCTCCGATTGACAAAATACAGAGATGTTGTAGAATGAGCAGAAAGCGGGGAGAGGGGAGGGAGAGGGGTGAGAGTTGGGAGGGCGTGGGATACTGATATTGATACAGTATGTTATAATGGTATGTTATGTTTGTTGTTTAAATTCCTTTGGAAAACTAATTAAAAAAATAAATAAATGTATTGGTGCCTGGGAACGAAAAAGGTTTGCCCCATGACGCTGACTCCCCCGCACCCACGCTAAGGCGCTACTGTCCCATTTGGAACTGCATTCGGGGGTTCTGCTGAGCTGCTTATGGTTGGGAATTATGCATGTTCTGTGCCTGAACGTGTGGGGGTCTCTGTGGTAATTGGGTATAAGCCTGATGTATCTCGTAGGGTATGGAAGTAGCCATCTGGGGCTGGAAGGAATAGGACTATGGCGGTGCAGGGCCAGGTTGAGTGGATGGGTTGTATCTTGCCCCTGCCTACTTCTGCATTTTCTCTCATGAAATGGCCCCACCTCCCACAACTCCAACACTGAGAGGGCCCCATATCACCTCTGGGGGGGGGTCTCCATCCAATTCCACCTACGCCTCCCCGCCCCTTCCCCCTTGAAACCCTTCTCTTCCCTGCTTCTGACCTCCTTGTTTCCATTCAGAATACTGAGATTGAGGTCTACCGCCCCATTGGCCCTGTCCTCCGCATGGCCAAAAGCACCCATTCTATCATCTTTGCACGATGCTGCCTGCTCCACCAAATCTGTCTGTGTTGGCCATTACCGCTCCTTCAACTGCTATTTGAGCTTATTTATTCTGCATCAGTTTTGCTTCCTTAGCCTTCAGTCGCTGAGCCATTTCCTTTTCAAATGGACACGTATTCCTCATCTTGTGATAACTCGTTCTCGCCAGCTTCGCTGCTTCAGAATTTTTTTTTCGCCAGAGGGCGCTGTGCTCGAGGCCATGGTGTCGATTGTCCCTCGACTGGCTCTGTACCGTGTCGACGTCGCTGATGGTATAAGTAGCTCGAGCCACGCCCGTTGGCTTCAGGTTCGTTTTTCCGATTGCTTCGCTCTCGTGAACGGCGCGCTTTGAGATTTTCTGTCAGAAAATGTCTTCTTCATGAATCGCTTCGACTCCCAAAACTGGGTTTAAGAACTGTATCGACTGCGGGTCGAAGATGTCTATCACCAATCCTCACCGTATCTGTATTTGGTGCCTGGGCTCGGATCATCGCACCGGCGACTGTGGCTCCTGTCCGTCAATGACGGAGAAGGCCCTCCGTGAGAGGAAAAGTAAGTTAGCGGTGGGGCGGGAGGCGTCGAAAGGCACTTCCAAGGCCTTGTCTAAAAAACATAAGAAATCGTCCGATTCAAAAGAATCGGAACGTCATAAAAAACATTCGAAGAGATCCCGATCTCGTAGTAGGTCGAGACGATCTTCTTTGCCTTCTTCCAAAAAGCTAAAAAGGAGTCCTAAATCTCCATCGTCATCATCCGATACATCGACCAAATTGGTTTGATGTCCAACAAGATCGGATTCCCCTTCAAAATGGGAGAGTTTTAGAAGAAAAATGATGGAGGTCTTTGAGAACGCAGCCTCGACCCCCTCAAAGAAACCTCAGAAAAGCCAGACCCCGGTCGCTCCACAGGACGATACAGGGAAGTCTTGAACTACGGCGGTAAAACCCAGTAGTACCCATAAAACTCGAGTCGATAAATCGTCGAGAGATCCTCGAGGATGGAGTGTTTCTCCGATACCTCATAAAAAGCAGAAGTTGTCGAAGTCGCGTGTATTCTGATCCTGCAGAACATGCAGACTCGGGGTACAGGTATTTGATGAGTGGGGTGATAGAATATATGGGAAGGGGAAGAGCCTCCCCTACTTTTGAGCAGGATGATATGACGGACATTATAGTCCGGAGACCCCGGAAAGATCCAGTTCTCCCTTTCCATAGGGCGCTCCAAAGGACAGTTGAAAGGAACTGGCAAAAACCTGATAGCACTGCTGCAGTAGACAGCAATCTTCCAAAGAAGTACAGAACTTCTGCTTCTGATCCAGAATACCTAAATAGACACCCTACTCCAGAAAGACCGGTTATTCAGGCTGCTACTACTTCCAGGCAGACAGCATACCCAACCATACCTCCGGATAGGGAGGATAAGAAGGTTGATGCTTGGGCTCGTAAAGTTTTTACTTCAGGTAGCATGGCCTTGAAATCGACCAATGTCACCTGTGCCCTGGCCAGGTTCACACATACCCTGTGGGAATGCATTTCGGCAGCAGCTGAACATATTCCGGAAGGCGAGGAAAGGGAAGGCTTCCTGAATATAGTCAACGACAGGAAGGAGGCAATGGGGGAATGTTTTCCAGTCTGGACTGGATACTGCTGACAATATTAGCAGATCCATGGCATCAAGCACAGTGCTACGCAGATTTGCGTGGTTGAGAAAGTCGGGTTTGCACCAGACGTGCAGACCAGACTTCTCAACATGCCCTTTGATGGCTCGAGGCTGTTTGGTAGTAAGGCTGATAAGAGCCTAGCAAAACTACAGACCTCAAAAGCGGCAGATAAATCCCTTAGGGCCTTCATGCGACAGCCTCAGAAACCCTATTCAGGTTCATTTTCCTGGAGGGGTCGCCCTTTTTCGATACTACTCTTCTGTTGGTAGAGGAAGAGGACAGGCTTTTCAAAGGGGCAAAAGGAATGTCACTCATGGTGGACGAGGAAAGACTACAAAGCCATCATCGGGAACGGCATCTATGCCCTCACCCGCTCCTGCAGCTGCCGCCAAATCACTCTGAGGTCTTATCGTACAAAACACCAGTGGGAGGCAGAATCTCTCAGCGTCTGAAAGAATGGCGGGGTATTACTTCAGATGCTTGGGCACTGCAAACAGTAGCTCAACGTTACTGCCTTCCCTTCCTAAAGACCTCACAATCATCCACCGGGAGCCAGCTCTACCAAAATTCCAGACCCGCTCCTTTTGCAGGAAATTTTAACCGTGCTAGAGAATGGTGCAATAGAACATGTACCTGTAGCAGAGAGGAACAAGGGTTGGTACTCCCCTTATTTTCTCATCCCAAAGAAGGACGGAGGACTGATTTTGGACTTAAGAAAATTGAACAAGTTCCTCAGGAAGGACAAGTTCAAGATGGTAACCCTTTCTCAGATCCTTCAGGCTCTCCAACTCCAAGACTGGTTGGTATCATTGGACCTTCAGGATGCTTATTTTCATGTGTCAATCCATCCCAAGCACAGAAAAGACTGAGGTTCGCAGTTGGCGGTTCTTGCTATTAGTTTCGAGTTCTGCCTTTCGGGCTGACCTCCGCTCCGAGGGTTTTCACCAAGCTGATGGCGGTAGTGGCAGCGAGTCTCAGGAGAGGGGGGGATTCACGTCTACTCCTACCTGGACGACTGGCTGATCAGAGCACGTTCTCCAGAACAAGCTCAGGAACATCTGTCGATCACCTGCCACTTCCTCCACAACCTGGGTTTCTCCCTCAATTTCAAGAGGTCCAACATGATACCACACATGATACCATCCCAACAACTCCAGTTTATCGGAGCAGTCTTGGACACTTCCTCAGGCAAAGCCTCGCCACCTGAGGTGAGAGCTCTCCACATCCAGCAGATGGTAACAAAATTCCAGAAAGCCCAGCATCTGCCGGCCTTCGATTTTCTGAGGTTGTTCGGCCTCATGGCACCCTGCATTTTTCCGGCGCCAGAGGCCTGACTGAGAATGAGATCCCTCCAATGGGCCCTCAGAACTCAATGGTCACAATTCTCGGGGAATATGTCAGATCTTCTGCAAGTCCTGAGCGCAGTTGCTCAGGATCTATTATGGTGGGCTTGCAACTACAATATCCTCAAGGGAGAATCTTTTTGCCAACAATGGCCGGAGATAACAGTAGTGACGGAGGCCTCACTCACGGGGTGAGGAGCTCACACCAACGATCTGACAATCAGCGGACGTTGGTCTCCATCGAAGTCCAAACTACACATCAACCTATTGGAGCTGAGGGCAATCAGACTAGCGCTGAAGGCCTTCCTGCCCTCCGTACAGGGAAAGAATGACGGACAACACAGTGGCCATGTACTACCTCAACAAAAGAGGAGGCTTAGGATCACTACCTCTGTGCAGAGAGGCTATGCAGCTCTGGTTCTGGGCAATACGAGAAGGAATCTCTCTATCGGCAGTTCACCTAGCCGGAGAGCAGAACACGGCGGCAGACGCTCTGAGCAGGCAGAGCACAGTCTCCCACGAGTGGGAGCTAGCTCAGGAAGTCCTTCTGGAGATCTTCGCCCTTTGCGGAACCCTTAAGTGGATCTGTTCGCAAACCACGGTAAACCGGAAGTGCGATCAGTATTGCTCGAGGGAATTTTCCCCTGAGAGGAGCTCTAGGAGACGCATTCGTAGTGGATTGGTATTTTCCCCTGCTGTACGCGTTTCCTCCAGTCCCCGTGATTCCTCAAGTAATCAGGAGGTTGAGAATGTTTAGGAAAACCATGATCCTAATTGCCCCGGACTGGGCCAGGAGGACGTGGTACCCAGACCTTCTGGACATGTCCATCTGCCCTCCAGTACGTCGTCCACAAAGAGAGGAAATTCTCTCGCAAGAGGAAGGTCGTGCTCTCCATCCGGAGGTCAAGGCACTCAACCTTCACGCATGGTTTCTGAGAGGTTGGGAAACAGGTATTGGGATCTTCGGGATGATGTAATGGAGATTTTGCTTTCGGCCAGGGTGGCCAGCAACAAACTCCTTGTACCGGTGTCGTTGGAACAAGTTCAGTAACTGGTGCAAAGATAGGGATGTGGACCCTTTTCAATGTAGCACACCAATGGCGCTTTCTTTCCTATTACATTTAGCCAATCTGGGGCTCCACATCGGGACAATCAAAGGATATCTTGCTGCGCTGTCCATTTTTAAGCGCTCCTCGGAAGAGGTTTCTTACTTTACATTACCATTAATAATACAGTTCCTGAAAGGACTTGCAAATGTATATCCACCAATACCATTTCATGTTCGAACTTGGGATTCAAACTTAGTTCTTTTTTTAACCATTTTTATTTTTCAATGGAGACATAATCAATTACAACATATGATCGTTACACTTTGTTGTCATAATGCATAGACCAACTTTCCATTGAGGGTTAATGTCACCCGTGGCTGCGTAAATTGTCTCCAATTTCTTCATCTGTAAATCATCATCCCTCCCTCCTCCCCACTGTCCCTTTTATAACTTTTATAACAGTTTTGAAAAGGTAAAAATATTTTGACTTTCAACAAATGTGCAAGAGTATAACTTTTGATAGTATGAGTCCACATTATAATTTCGTTGTCTGTTACTTTACAATAGGTATCTCCCAGTTTTATCGTTTCATTCTTAACTTCCTCCCTCCCTCCCTCCCTTCCCAGCTACAAATTTTGGAAGTGGGGGCCAAGAGGACCGGCGTCTCTGCAGTGACTATTTCTTTCATACATAAGTTCTTGGGTGTAGATGTTGCACAGTTAATTCCCTCTTCCCCTTTATTTTTCCCTCCATGTTCTCCTTTCTCTGTTCTGGTGTTAAGTGATCAATATATATCTGAGGGTCCGTGGTTTATAGAAGTGGGCTTCCCTGTCTCCAACAAAGTCTCTGAAAGGGGACCATATGGATAGGTATCTCTGATATGTTTCTGTTCTTATGGCAGTTACCTTCTCCATTGGCATTACTCCCCATTAAATTCCTAACATGTATACCATTTGAGCCTCTGCACTCCTGTCCATTGAGGCTTTTAACACTAAAGACTGTCCTTCTTGTGGCATTAACATCAGCCCGCAGGGTTAGTGAACTACAGGCTCTCTCATGTAAACCTTCATATACCACATTTTACAAGGACAAGGTAGTTCTGAAGGTTAAACCATCTTTCTTGCCGAAAGTAGTTTCCGACTTCCATTTGTCATGGAAAATTGTTTACCAACATTCTTTCCTCCTCCTCATTTGGGAAAAGAAGAGGAGAGATTTTATAGACTGGACCCCAAGAGGGCCCTCAGCTTTAACATTTCAAGAATGACAAAATTACGTCAAGATGACCAACTCTTTGTAGGTTACACAGGTCGTAAATTGGGGTTAGCGGTGACAAAACAAACTATATCCCGTTGGATCATTCTAGCTATATTGGAATGCTACAGATTAGCAGGAAAAGACCCACCGGATGGGCTACGTGCTCACTCCACTAGGGGAATGGCTACTTCTGCGGCTTGGAAGAGGGGAGTCCCTGCAAAAGATATTTGCTCGGCTGCAACATGGCCATCAATGCATACTTTTATCAAGCATTACTGCTTAGATGCCTCCTCCTCCAATGAGGGGCTATTTGCCAGAGTGGTACTTCACTCTGTCCATGAAAACGAGAACTAGCACTCCCACCTCCAAATTGATCACGGCTATGGGAGTCCATCACAAGATGAGGAATACGTGGGAGGACACAATCCATTCGAAGAACAAGTTACTTACCAACTGTAATGTTCTATCGACTGGATGTTCCTCCCACGTATTCCTCATCGACCCTCCCAGCCTACCCCGCAGTACAGTTTGTTTTCTTACAATTTCCTCTCACGATGGGCCTATCAATCACAGCATACGCCTGGATGTTCCACGAGTATTTCCTCAAAAAAACAGAACTGAAGCCAACGGGCGCGGCTCAAGCTACTTATACCATCAGTGACGTCGACACGGTATGGAGCCTGTCGAGGAACAATCGACGCCACAGCCTCGAGCACAGCGCCCTCTGCCGGAAAAAAAATTCCGAAGCTGCCGATAACAAGCTATCACAAGATGAGGAATACGTGGGAGGAACATCCAGTCGAAAGAACATTACAGTTGGTAAGTAACTTGTTCTTCTCATTCTTTAATCCTCTTACAATGGTGTATAATTATAGTCTGAATTTTGGCCCACCCCTCCGCCTCTATGCCCACTATCTTCTCAAGCGCTTTCTGAACTTCCTTGGTCAATCCCCTTTTAATGGCAAAATGGAAAAAGGAACTGATCGATCCCACTGGTCTCCCGTCTCCGTTCGCCACATCTCCTGCACTTTTAAAATATACTGAGCGGGGTCTTCATTGTCCCCCATGGTGTACTGCATTATGTGCTGGAAGTCCGGTGTGTCAGCATACGCCTTCCGCTGCACCTTCCACACTTGCGCTCTGATGTTGAAGGGTGCCCCATCGTGCACATCATCATTTTACTTTACTCCTGGATATCCTGCCTTAACCCACACGTCCCCAGCCTGATCTCCCACAGTTGCAACAAGCAAACTTTTCTGATCTCCCACTGCCAAAGCAATCCTCGCAGTGTGCTTCTCAAATGCATATATCCATTTCCCAGCCCCCGCAGTGAGGGGTGGGAGTGTTTTAATCAAGTTGTTCTTATCCATCTGAGCCTAAGGCACATAATGTGCCCTCTCAGGGGCTTTATGAAATAAGTGCCCAACCCTTGCCTCACTTTCCATCCATTGCTTCCCTTTTCCTTACCACTGCTACCCGCCTGAATCTGCTCCTCAATCGCAGTCCCCACACGCTCTCTAATCTCGGTGAAACTTCTGGTGCCTCCTGTGCGTCTCCCTCTTCATCCTCCAACTTGTCCAGTGTCCCATTCTCCTTCCTGCAGGTCTCTGTTCCCGTCCCTGTCCGACTTCACCGTCACATACCCTACACTTTTTGCCCGTCCACCACCACCCCCTTCTCAATATGCGCATTCTTTATTGCGATGCTATCCAGTCTAAGCAAAATGTCTCCAGCCCACCACTCGTACAAACCACTCTCTGGTTTGCTCTCCCCCTCCTTTACTGCCCTCAATCGGGCCAACTCCTTCGCTTCTTCTGCCTCCTCGAACTCCTTCTGTGACTTGTTCTACCGCAGTGAAAAATGTTAGGTTTTGGTCTTATGGGGGTGGGCTATGGGCGGCCTCGGCACATGTGTTGGGTTTGTGTATCCCGTTGGCTTGGCGTGTGGTGGGTGGGTACAGCCCCGCTCTAGGCAAGGGTTGCAGTTCTTCCACTGGTGCTGTTGAGTTCACTGCGTCCTAGGGTTATGCTCTACATAGGTTATAGGCAATAGGTAAAGTTTTTTTTTGTTTTGACTTCCCCAGGGTGCAAGACAGTTTACTGCAGTAGGTAGCCCAGTGTATCTTTATGGTAGCAATTTGATAACTAAGTGGTTTTTTAGGTACTGCTCTACGTGCTGCTCCCCATTTTGTTTCAGGGACTTCCTTTCTTCCAGGAAACCACAAGCTAGGCCTAAAATGGCTGTTCTGCTGCCGTGGGCTCTTTCTGAGATCGATGTGGTAGCCTTTATAGTAGTTTGAACTGGTTCCCTGCCTGGGCAGTCCACTACATTACCTCTAGGGGTGGGCCTGGGTGTTTAGCCTGATTGACTGGCCTCCAAAACCTTTGGTAGAAATCCCCTGGTGTCGGTGGGATGACAAGCCAACACCTGTACATAGAGGTAAATCTAGTAGAAACCCTATTCCTACACGCATTCGAGAGATGAGCAGGTCTGGTTACCTGCTGGTGGATTTTACCACTGAAAGCCGTTGTATTTGATTTTGAGAACTAATCTAGCCATACTGGTGTCCCTTATATGTGCTCAGTTTTGCATGCGTGCTGGGCGTCCTTCATTGTCCTGTCGCTTTTCCTCTGCGTCTGCTGCCATCCTGGGACTGTTTTCCAGGGCCAATTACTGCTGTTTACCGCCAGGGTCGTCATCTTGAGTTTGGATGCTGCTGCTTCCTGGAAGGGTGAAGCCGCCAACACTCCACAAATTGGCTTGACCAGGCTGCCTGCGTTTGCCACCACAGTTGTCCTGCTGCAGGCGCCATTTTTGTTGGTGTGTCATCTTTGTGTGCCTGCTTTATTGACAGGCTATGTTTTGTGCAGGTTCCTTCATCTTCCTAGCCACCATCTCAGTTGCTGATTCCACTTCTGTTTGGTGGGTCTCACTCGTTCAAAGAACGATTATTCTGCTTTTGGGCGCGAGTTATCTCCTCATTGTTCAAGTCCCTGGTTGACTTGATCCTTAATTTTGCCCTGTAAAGTTAGGCCTTTACTTAGTGTTTGCCTTTGCTAGAATAGTTTTCAGGAACCAACGAGGCAAGTATAGGCCCGAGGTTATCCATGATACTCGCCCTCCATGGTCTGTGGTAGTCTGGTTCTGCAGGTTAATATTCGGGGGCTGAATCCTGACTTTCTGCTCATGGGGCTACTTGGCCTAGAACACTCGACTGGATCGCCTCTTGTTTTCCACTGGTGCCTCATGGGGGCTGGTTGCCTTCTTGTGTACCTGCGGGAAGGAACTGGGACTTACCTTCGTTTTCATCATAACCGAAGGTCAGCCTAAAACGTTGTCATGTTTCCTATGGACTACTTTATGCATGCTATAGGAGTTGAAAGTTGAAGAACGATGTCCAATGTAAGCAGAACAAAATACAGGTGACACTGCAGGGTGACTTACCTGGGTGGTGGCGTTTTGCTAGTGTCACTGGTGTTCTCCAGCAAGCCCTCGATTTTTCGAGACTTCCCCTAATTTGTTGGGTATTTTCAAAATCTGTGCATTGCACTCCTGCTGCATAGGATATACATTGTTTCACTGCGGTGCTACTGTTTCCCTACATGGTGTGCAATATGCCCTTCTGGTCCTACAAACGGTCTACCTATATCCTGATAGCCCGCCTGTGTGTTGGACATCCCGGTTTACCACATCTAAATGCTACTACTGTTTATGTGCGCATGTATTAAGTTCAATACTTAATTTAGAATGCAGTGGAAAACCTGTGCTGAGCTCTGTGCGGTACCCTCGGACCCGAGGGTAGCTCACATTACTTTCTTTGTGTAATATTGTCTAGGCCTCTACCCTTTAACTTATATCTGGAAGTCTATATGTAGTGTCTTCTGCCACCAAGTATGGTGCTTACATTGTAGGGTAAAGAGTGAGTTTAACCTTAACTGGGCATTTACTTTTTATTTTACTTACTATGCTCTGTGTTCTGTGTAACCGGAGTACTTATTTTTGGCATTTTAAATATTTTTCATATGACCTTATAAATAAAGTGTATGTCTTCAGCATACCAGTGTGATGTCTATTGGGTTCCTTTCCATCCTGTGCAATGTGAGTTGTGAGGTCTTTCAGCAGTCAATAGCACAGGGACTCCTGCCTTTTATACGACTATGCTATGAACAATCTGACTAGTTTGCAGGTGGCAGTCCAAATTCTGCAGTGCAGCCCTCTGTTGTAATAAATAGTTATTTTCTTCGTCATTATGATTTTTAAAATGTTTTTTTTTTTAATTAAGGCATTTCCTTATGTTAACTGCCCTTACAGGTATTTAACCTTTTTCTTCTTCCAGTGGTGGCCCCTCCAATTCTTTACATTATAGACTGTAATCTCGAATATTTCTGTTTTTCAGATGATTTTGACCATTATATGGACCGGCCCAACTTTCACTCGCACAGCGGAGTTGGAATTCGGGGGCAAGGATTGAGAAATGTCTTTGCCGTCAACATTCCAGAAAGTTCAGGTAAGATGTGCATATGGGATGGTTCATGACCTCTTGCAGGGCAGTCGAGGGGATCAACGGGTGACTTAACACCCTAACCGATATGGACAAATCATAGATCACAGGGATTGAATTAAATGGTGTAACCAGGACATGGCTCTGTCTCTGTATAACAGTGCAACCTATAAGGAGAAAACGACCCATTGAGAGGGATATTAAAACCTTATTCAAAGGTAGGGTTCCAAGTGCCCTAGTCTACAATCGTTCATAGTCTGTGAGGTGTGGTGGGGATACTTTGTGTCCCTTTAACTCTAAAATGGCTATGCATGAGAGTTTGCCCTGTCCTTTGGCCATTGTGCCTATTGGCCTTTTTACTGCCCTCTCAGGGCTGGATTTGCCATACATGTTAAGCCCTTTCCTGGGCATAGCCTCTGCTTCCCTGGCAAAACAGCTCTGTTTGTGGCCTGATGTCAGGGCTTTGGCTGTCTGGTCAAAGTCCAAATCAAGACCAGTGTGTCTGTTACAGGGAAGATAGGGTGGCTTGAGGCTGTCCATGATTGGTCATCCTCTGCCAATCTGAATGGTGTAGATCCTTAGCATTTGTGGGCTTGTAGACTCAAGCTCGATTCCTGGATAAAAGGAGGACTCCTGCAGCCATTCTTCAGATCGTCGTTGGAGCCAAGACCCCTTTGAACAGTAACATAGTAACATCTCGCTGAAGACCCAGAAGTTGTCATTGCAACCATCCAGCATCGTCTTTTTCGACTGTCCAGGCAAAGCCCAGCTACCTTGCTGACCTCAAGGAGGCCTTCAAACAACCAGTCTTAAACCATGTGTAAGGATCCTGCCATTGGAAGCCTTCGGAACTTCAGATCTGGGGGCTGACCAGCCACCTTGTGGACTATCTCTCTGCCTTGGTCTTCGTAGCAAGTTCAGATGTGGGACTCTGCAGACCCCCTATTTTTTAAACAAGCGTTCTTCCACTGCTGTTGCAGCTCTTCAGCACAAAGAGGGAACTTGCAGGACCAGCTTTTTTGTTTCTGCTACAAGCGTTGACATCTGCTGTTTGATCGCAGTGGCCATCGCTGATTTGTGCCTGCATCGCTTTCTGGGGTACTTAGGTTGCCAGCAATGCTGTGCTCCTTTCTTCATTGTGCCAGGTTCATCCAGCTGTTTGGTGGCTTGAACTGTATCGCCAGAGCGCAAAAGCGCAAAACCTCAGACTAGCCGGATGTTGAGGTGGGTTTCTAAAATCTAGCCTGGTGAAAATGGGAACTCTTGAGAGGTTAGCCAAACCCATTCAAGGTAAGTGTGGAGAGTGGTCAAGGCTTAGTCTCAGGAGTTATTGGTCAGGGGGCCACAATGAGTCCATACAGTGAAGCACGCAATAATTCTGCTTAGACAGGTAAGTATAACAATATTCTATTATAGGTCTAAAACGCACTAGAAAAATTAAACGAGCATGTAACATTATCACACAACACTCAGTACTCTTACGTCTTGTCCCCTTTCCTCCA
Organism: Ambystoma mexicanum; assembly: GCF_040938575.1. Taxonomy (NCBI): domain Eukaryota; kingdom Metazoa; phylum Chordata; class Amphibia; order Caudata; family Ambystomatidae; genus Ambystoma; species Ambystoma mexicanum. The sequence goes on along the minus strand of NC_090931.1, from coordinate 1,464,036,916 downwards.
TACTGCATGGGCGTCCCTTCCTAGGGATGGGAGACAGAACCTTTTTCACGAGAAAAAACCTTCTTCCCCTTTAAATATAGAGGCACGCGGAGATGAGGCCCTGGGAGCATGCACTACCCTGAATCCGCCCACCGGCGCCACACCTCGGTCCCCTTTTCCGCATTGACGGGAACGGGCCGATTTCACCAGCGCTCCTGGGTTTAGCTTCAGCCATGTAATAGCACGCGCTCTTCGCCGGATACTTCTGTATTTTTGTCATACTCCTCCGCGGGGCATGTCGACTTCTGCGGGCCTCAGCAGGTGTCCAGCCTGCGAGGGGATGTTCCCTACTTCCGACCCCCACGTTCTTTCCTCCTCTCCACTCCCACAGATTGAGACAGAAACTCTGTCGGAGATCCGGTCACTGGTCGAGAGCCAGGCTGTGGAAGAAGTCCCAGCCTCCCAGAGAGGATTGGGCTTTTATTCCAGGATTTTCGACATATAAAAGAAGAACCAGGCTGGCCTGAGAGTTGTGTTGGACCTATCCACCCTCAACTTCTCCCTTTTGGAAATTCAAGATGGTTACGCCAGCACTCATTGCGGAGACACCAGACAAGGGAGACTGGATGTGCTCCCTGGAACTGAAGGACGCATATCTACATGTCCCGATTTGGCAACTACATTGCTCCTTCCTGTGCTTCAGGATCATGGGCTGTACAAGGTGCTAACCTTTGGCCTCAACTCAGCCCCGAGGGTATTTACCAGACTCATGAACGCGGTGGCAAGTCTCCTCATGGCCCAGGGCCACCACGTCTACCTGTACCTGGACGACTGGGTCGTCAGGGCGAGATGTCCGGAAGCAGTTACCCACACTTCCTCTGCACTTATGAACACACTCCACGACCTGGGGTTTACCATCAACCTCAAGAAGTCTCAGCTACAGCCATGCAGAGCCTCACCTTCCTGGGCCTCATATGGGATATGAGCTCCGAGAAGGTCTTTCCCTCAGAGGAGAAGATTGCAGCCATCAAGAGGGCCTCTACGTACTTCCTTACCAGAGCAGTGACCTCAGCCTGGTGGTACCAACACTTACTGGGTATCATGGCAGCGGTCCTTCTGGTCGTGCCACACACAAGACTCAGGATGAGGAGGTTACAGCTGCACTTCGCAGCCTCATGGAATCAGGAGAGGGGCTCCCAAGCGGATCTTATCAGCATACCTCTTTCTCTCCACTCCGACTTTACTTAGTAGTCCAAGAACTGCAACCTGCGGACGGGCAAGCCCTTCCAGCAGCCGTCTCCGCAGGTCACCATCACTACGGACTCCTCCGTAGAGGGCTCAGGAGCCACTCTGGACAGCCAAAGCGTCCATGGAGTCTGGACCCGGCAGGAGTCGCACATCAACTGGCTGGGACTCAGGGCCATCTTGCTAGCTCTCGGAGCTTTCCTTCCGATCATTGGGGGCAAGCCCGTCCTTATCCATACCGACAACTCCACCAGCATGTACTATGTCAACAAGCAGGGTGGTACCGGGTCCCCTCCGCTGTGCACCCTAGCTGTCGGCATGTGGGAATGGGCCCTGAAGAACAACATCTACCTCTCGGCCGTCCACCTCCCGGGGAGGCCAACTCTGAAGCAGACAGGCTCAGCAGACTGGGAGCAGACAAATTTGAATTGGCAATTGAACGACCAGGTGCTGATGGAGGTCTTCAGCAGATGGGGGCACCTTCAGGTGGATCTGTTTGCCTCCTGCAAGAACAGGAAGTGCCATCAGTTCGCATCTTGGCATGGGCTGTTTGCGGGCTCCCTGGGCAACGCATTACAAATTCAGTGGGAAGGCATGACAGCTTATGCCTTTCCTCCCACACCCCTGGTCCACAGGGTAATCTGCAAGATAAAGGAAGCTCGTCACTGAAATCATTCTGATAGCTCTGTGGTGGCCGGCCAGACCGTGGTTCTCCGAACTGCTCAGCCTCACGGATAGACCACCCATTCACGTTCCGCTGGGTCCAGCCCATCTCTTGGCCCGTGCATAGGGGCAGGATCATCCGCCCAGCTCCACAGAAGTTAGCCCATCAGCGTAGTTCCTGAGCAGGTCATCCTCGGGCACCTGATCTTCTCTCAGGCTAACTTAGAGATCATTCAGGGCGCCAGGAGCAAGGCTACCAGGAGCCAGTACAAGAGTAAATGGACTAGGTTCTGTCATTGGGCAGACTCTAAGGAGATACATTTCCCCCACCCCTTACGTGCACACTGGATGACATACTCTCCTTCTCTGTACACCTCGCCCACTCAGGCGTACAGGTGGAAACATGTTGCACCTATCTGGCAGCCATAGGGGCCTACAGAAATTCAGAGGAGGAAGTCTTTTCTTTTTTCCAAACCGATGGTCAAGAAGCATCTGGTGGGCTTGTCCAGGCTCTACCCGCCCATCAGGAGGCCACACCCCGTGTGGGACCTCAATGTGGTGTTGGGCTCCTTGGCGCTCAATCCCTTTGAGCCTATGTCGTCCGCGGACATCAGGCTGGTCACCATTAAGACAGCTTTGTTAGTGGGACTCACCTCTGCTCGCAGAGTCAGCGAGATCCAGGCTCTAGTGGCCTCAGAACCCTACACCACTTTCCACCGGGATAAGGTGGTCCTGCGGACTCACCCTGCGTTCCTACCTAAGGTACCCTCAGCTTTACAACTAAATGAGGAAATGGTCTTTCTCCAGCATGGGGTATGGCATGGATTCACATGCTCATGAATATTCCCCGTCGTCAGGCTGGGAATCCTCGGTAAAGAAAAAACCAGTATCAGTTTCGTTTCTGATCTGTCTTTCGTAGTAATAACCAATCACTGGTCTCTGCGTCATACTGACCACAGCCAATGACTGCCCTCTACCTAAGCACCGCCTCTGGCAGCCATCTTCAGATTTTTACCGCACGTTCATGTGTTGGGATCCTCGTGCTATTGCTCTCGAGCGTTAGTGCTATATTTTTCACGTTTTTTCTCAAAAAACTTCGTTTTTTCGGTCAAAAGAGCCTCAAGCGCCACCGACTCTCCATCTGATCAACGGGGACCCGTGTCGGATTCGTCTGCGCCCCTCAAGGGTGAAGATCTCGTCGAGCCACGCTTTTGGAGGACTCCAGAAGTTTCTCAGGCCCGGTCATGGCCCAGGAGAAGGGAAGCTCGACGCCCGGAAAGCTGTTCAGGGTCTGCCCTGGATGCCAGCTGCAGAACTTCTTCAAGGAGGACGAACACTCTTTTTGCCTTTACTGCCTACATGAAGACAAGACGCACGTGGAGAAGGACTGTGCGCTTTGCGGCAACATGTCGGAGCGGACCATGAAGGACCGCCATCAACGTCTCGCCAACTGGCTGGAAGGGAAGAGCCTGTCTGGCGAGAAGAAGAGGAAGAAATCCGAGCGGTCTTCTAAGACCTTTGAGGACGCCCCGGCGACGGGGGTCCAACATAAGGCCAAGCACCGCGAGTCCGCTGGCACCGGGAGCGCCGAACGGTCGGGCTCTACGGGCGCCAGGCTGGGCGCACCCTCCCCGGCACCATCAACCACGAGCCAACGCTCTGGGTCGGGTAAGAGGAAGGCCGAGCACCCGGCGAGGCTCCTGGAGAGGCCCCGGTCGAGCTCGAAGGCGGAGGGGGAGCGAGGCACTGTCCCCCCCCTCAAGGATAAGGCGGTGAGCGCACCTAAGGTGGTGAAGGCCTTAATCCATCCGGCCAAGCCCTCTATCGAAACTGTCGCGGCGGCCCTGGCTCAGCCTGTGGAGGCTACGCCAGTGGTGGCGACCTCGGGGCTCAGAGTCTCCCTGCCACCTCGGAGGGAGTCCTCTTTTGTGCCCATCGATAGGACCCCCGTGAAATCCCCCGTGGGGAAGAAAAAGGGGGGGGCAGGGCGTCGTCGTAGATTCGGCCTCAAACTCGGAGGAGGAGCTGGTCGAGGTCTTAAGCCACGGCCTCGGCGTGGAAGAAGACCGGCCCGTCGGGATGGATCCCGACGCAGGTGATGACGACATCGTCGAGGGTACCGACGGGGCCCCTGATCGCCCGTCGGATTCCCCTCTGCCAGCGCCGCGAGACAGCTCGGCGGCCATTTTGTTGGCTATACAGTCCTTATGCTCAGAGATAAGGACGAGACTACCGTTGCCGACGGAACCTCTCCCGTCGGGGGACCCAGAACCGGGACCTTCTGGGGTTCCCCCTACCAAGAAAAGAAGGATCCACCCTCCTCCTCCTTTTCAGCCGTCGCGCCCCTTCCAGCCCTCCTCCCCGTCCACCCGAGGGGATGATACGGGGACTGACACGGCAGCGACGGGTACGGACGACGAGGTATACGACGAGGATGTACCGTCGTCGCCTCCCACCAGGGCTTCTCCGCCCGACGAGATTGGATCGTTCCACTCCATGATCGCCAGGGCATCCGAGCTTTTCTAACTCTGCCCTGAGGAGAAGAAGAAGGAAGGTTTCCTTTATCAGCGACGCGAGGCCAAGAGGAAGACGGTCCCCGCAGTGCCTCTATTGGACGACATTTGGGATGAGGGCCTCACCCTCCTCAAGAACCCTTCCACGGCGCCAGCTAGAAGAGACCGGTACGAGAAAAAGTACCGGGTCCCGGACACGGCCCCCCTGTGCCTCCGGGCGCAGCCTACCCCGGACTCCGTCGTCTCCGCGGCGGCCAGGAAAAAAGCGCGGGGGGGTGCGGCCTCCACATCGACTTCCCCACCGGACGGCGAGGGAAAGAAATTGGACGCTATGGGACGCAGAGTCATCTCGTCTGCAGCGACGACGATTAAAGCTGCCAACGCCTTGGCTATCGTGGCCCGATACGACAGGGAGCTCTGGTACAAACTGGCTCCCCTGCTGGACTTCTTGCCGGACGACAAGAGGGCAGAGGCCCTGGAGATCCTGCAGGAAGGTGAGGTGGCTTCGGACCACGCCATTACCGTTGCGACGGACATCGCCGACACTGGGTTCCGCCAGTTGGGCAACAGCGTTTGCCTTAGGCGGCGTGGATGGCTCAAGGCTACGGACTTCCGTCAAGACGTTCAGACCAGAGTCCTGGACATGCCCTTCGATGGGAACAACCTGTTTGGGAAAACAGTGGACGATTCCCTTCAGGCCATTAAAGCGGACACCGAGACGGCCCGGGCCCTTGGAGTTCTGCAACAACGACGGACGCCCTTTCGGAGCAGCGGAGGCAAGGGCGCCTCCAAAGGTTCCGGCGGCGGTTTCTCCTCCTACCGTCAAGCGGCCCGCTCGTCGTCTCAGGAGGCCTACAGAGGACGAGGCAAGTCTGGCGGACCCCGCCGTCGTCGCCAAGGACAAGGCGGCAAAGCCTCGTCGAAGCAGGATTGAACCGGCCGTGGGGTCGGGCCCCCACCGAAGCACCCCGGTGGGAGGCCGGCTGGCGAGCTTCGTCAGCGTGTGGGAGTCCATCTCCACCGACCGTTGGGTGCTGGACGCCTTGGCCCGGGGCCACGCGCTCCAGTTTCAAAGAAAGTGTCCGCGCGTCCCCCCCGTGGCCAGGAAAGAACTTCACGTCCCCCAACTTCTCCTGGAGGTAAAGGCGATGCTCAGGAAGGGCGCCATCGAACTCGTCCCAAAGAGGCTTCGGGGCTCCGGAGTTTACTCGAGATACTTCCTCGTGAAGAAGAAGACGGGGGGATGGCGCCCCATCCTGGACCTGCGACGTCTGAACAAGTTCATCAAGGAGCAAAAGTTCCGGATGGTCACCCTCCAGCACGTCCTGGGTCAGCTGGAGGAAGGAGACTTCCTGTCGTCGTTGGATTTGGAGGATGCCTACTTCCATATTCCCATCCTAAAGGGGCACCGAAAATTCCTCAGGTTTGTGGTCCAAGGGCGTCATTACCAGTTCAAAGCCCTCCCCTTCGGACTATGGTCGGCACCCAGGGTGTTCACCAAGTGCCTCGCACCGGTGGCGGCGCAGCTGCGCCGCGAAGGGATCCACGTCTACCCCTACCTGGACGACTGGCTCATCCGAGCCAAGACAAGGGAGCTCGCCGTGGTTCACACGGCAAGGACCGTCCAACTTCTCACGGACCTGGGATTCTCCGTGAACTACGCCAAATCCCACCTGGTACCCGCGCAAGACGCTCTGTTTCTGGGAGCGAGGCTCAACACAGTGTCCCTTCTGGCCTCCCCGTCGGAGGAGAGGACCGGACCATCCTGGGCAAGGTGCAGCGGATGTTGGTGGCCGACGCGGCCAAGGTGAGGTCCATCAAGTCCCTCCTCGGAATGATGTCTTCCTGCATCTACCTCATTCCCATGTGCAGGCTCCGGATGCGCCCGTTGCAGGAGTTCCTGGACGCGCGCTGGATCCAAACGACGGGCAGCTTCGAGGAAAGGATCACACTCGACGAGAGTTTCCGACGAGCGATCCGGTGGTGGGGCACCCGCGCGCATCTGACGGCGGGCATGGACTTCCAGACCCCAGCCCACCAGGAGACAGTGACCACGGATGCCTCCCTGGAAGGGTGGGGAGCGCACACCGAAAATCTGCACGCAAGAGGCCTTTGGCTCCCGACGGAGAAATCCCTACATATCAACGTCCTGGAGCTCCGTGCAGTGTTTTGGGCCCTCAGGTCCTTCCTTCCGTCCCTCAAGGGCAAGGTGGTGAGGATCTTCACCGACAACACCACCACCATGTTTTACATCAGGAAACAGGGCGGAACCAGGTCCCCAGCACTGTCCAAGGAGGCGCAGGACCTGTGGCATTGGGCAGTCGCCCAAGGGATGTTTCTGGTGCCGTTTCATCTGGCAGGGATAAAAAACACCATCGCCGACTCACTCAGCAGGGAGCTGCGCTCGTGCCACGAGTGGGAACTACGGCAGGATCTAGTGGATCGCCTCTTCCGACGGTGGGGCACACCCCAGATCGACCTGTTCGCGACGGCGACGAACTCCAAGTGCCGGAGGTTCGCCAGCAGGTTTCCCCAGGTGAGGAGCATGGGCGATGCTTTCTCATTCCCCTGGGAGGGCCTATTCCTCTACGCGTTCCCTCCTTTGCCACTGCTAATCCGGCTCGTCAACCAGCTCAAGAGGTCACGGTGCAGGATGATCCTCGTCGCACCTGCGCGTGGCCGAGGCAGATATGGTTCCCGGACCTTCTGGACTTGTCAGCGTCCCCGCCAATCAAGCTGCCGGTGGACGCGGATCTGCTCTCCAGGGATGGAGGCGCCATCCTCCACCACGACCCGAAATCGCTGAACTTGCAGGCCTGGCTCCTGCAGCGCTAGAGTTTGGAGGATACGACATACCGGCCGACTGCAGAGAGGTTCTTGCAAAGGCCAGGGCGTCCTCGACTCTTAAATGTTACGGACACAAATGGAAGAGGTTCTCTGTCTGGTGCCAAGCACAGAAGATTAACCCTCTACGGATTACGGCTCCCCAAGTACTGCCGTACCTGCTGACGCTGGCCAAAGCTGGACTGGCACACGCTTCCATCAAGATTCATCTTGCTGCGATCTCCCGATACACCAGAACCACGGGGCGGACGTCCTTGTGGTCTCATCGTCTGGTGAAAGAGTTCATGAAGGGACTGTTCAGATCGTTCCCGCCGGTGAAGGCTCCGGCCCCGGCGTGGGAGCTCAACGTGGTGCTGACCAAGCTCATGGGACCTCCGTTCGAGCCTCTGCACTCGGCCCCGTTGAAGTTTCTGTCGTGGAAAACAGCGTTTCTTGTGGCCATCACCTCCGCACGACGGGTGGGAGAGATCCAGGCCCTTTCCTGCAAGGCCCCGTACTTGACTTTTCACGACACGAGGGTAGTGCTCAGGACGCACCCCTCCTTCATGCCCAAGGTACCGTCGGACTTCCACCTCAACGAACCCTTGGTGTTGCCGGTATTCTTCCCGTCGCCTTCGTCGCCGGCTGAGAGGACTTTGCACTCGCTGGATGTGGCTAGAGCGCTGAAGTTCTACGTGGACCGCACGAAGTGTTTTCGGAAGACGTCACAACTCTTTGTGAACTTTGGACCTGTCAATCGGGGGAAGGCTCTCTCGAAGGCTTCCATTTCCAGATGGCTCTCCGGCTGTATCATGTACTGTCATCGGTTGGCAAACCGACCGCTGCCTGGCCGTCCGAGAGCCCATTCCACCAGAGCGATCGCAGCTACCACGGCGTTCCTTTCTGGTGTGCCCCTGCTGGACATATGCAGGGCTGCTACGTGGAGGTCGACGCACACCTTCGCGAAGTTCTACTGCGTCGATCGGGATTCCAGGGAGGAGTCCAGGGTCGGCCAAGCAGTGCTGCGCAACCTGTTCGCCTGAGGTGAGCCTGGTGAGGAGGTAAGATGCTTAATGTTGAGTTTGATGCAATGCTTAATGTTGAGCCTTTGCCACCTCCCGTGGTTGTGCATGTGTGTACTGCTATGTATTCTTTATTCATGAGCATGTGAATCCATGCCAGACCCCATGCTGGAGAAGGAACAAGTTACTTACCTGTAACTGTTGTTCTCCAGCATGGGTCTGGCATGGATTCACATGCGAACCCTCCCGCCTACCCCTCTGCGGCTCTTCACTTGGTCATACTGCCACTTCACGTGCTTCCAAATCTGAAGATGGCTGCCAGAGGCGGTGCTTAGGTAGAGGGTAGTCATTGGCTGTGGTCAGTATGACGCAGAGACCAGTGATTGGTTATTACTACGAAAGACAGATCAGAAACGAAACTGATACTGGTTTTTTCTTTACCGAGGATTCCCAGCCTGACGACGGGGAATATTCATGAGCGTGTGAATCCATGCCAGACCCATGCTGGAGAACAACAGTTACAGGTAAGTAACTTGTTCCTACCTACGCTTTTCGCTGACCTCAAGGACGAGGCTCAGAGTCTTGCACTGTCTGGATTTCAGGTGCGCTCTGAATTTCTATCTGGACAGGACCAAGGGCTGGCACAAGTCAGATGAACTTTTTGTAACCTTTTGGGGGGCTCCAGAGCCAGCTATCAAGCATCCAAGGCTTCTATTGCACGTTGGATGTTGCGGCCATCAAAGAGGTCTATGAGGGGTAGCACAAGCCGCTGCCAGCTAACATGCACGCTCACGCTGTCGGAGCCAAGGCCACGGCCATTGCATTCCAACGGCAGGTTCCGTGGCAAGTCATAAGCAGGGTGGCCACCTGGGGCACCGCTTCGGCTTTCTGTAAGCATTACTGTTTGGACGCTGTTTCCAAGTAGACGCGACCTTCAGACATGCTAAGGAACTTACTTGCTTAAGGAGGGTCTCCTCTCCACCCTGGGGCTACATTCAGTTGTAATAGCCCTGCCTCTAACAACACGGCCAAACTGTTTAAAATCTGCATGGAACTGGTCAATCCTGTTGCGGTCTCCACCTCTCCTGTTCCCTCACAGACCCTCTGTATGGCTCTGCCCTCTCACTTCTCTGCTAAAACTCAGGACATACTGTCCTCTATCTCCTCTTCCTCTCCCTCTCTTGGCCCCCCTTTGGCCATCTCTACCTCTCCTCGTCCTTTCTCCTCTTTCTCTCTGACAACACCTGACAAGGTTTCTAGACAAGTCTGATCCATGAAAGTGCTGTCCAAACGGTGCTCCCATGCTCCTCCAGAACCATCAAGGACCATATTGACACCCTCTCTGCACCTTGACTGATTTCCGTAATCACTCTTTCACCACTGGAACGTTCCCTCTAGCCTTAAGCACTCCCTTGTGCACCTACTCCTCAACACGCCGTCTGTTCATCATACCTGTCAGGCAAACTATCGCCCAATCTCCATCACCCAAATTCCTGGACAAACTCTTGGAAAAAAGCTGGCCATCGCCCAGCTTACTCTCCACATTGAATCTGTTGGTTGTCTCCATGACCATCAGTCTGGCTTCAGAGCTGCCGGAGGCACCAAAACCTCTCTCCTGAACACCTGTGAAGATCTGCTCTCTAACCTTGATGCCAGCATTTCTTCTGTCCTAATCCTCCTTGATCTTTCCTCTACTTTCGACACAGTCAACCATGCCATCCTGATAAATCGACTACGTGAGAACCTGGGCATCACGGATCGGGCCCTGGAGTGGCTGACCTCCTTCCTCTTGGACTGCCCCTCCCAGGTCCAACTTGGTCCCTTTCTCTCTGCCACCTCTCTACCTGTGGCATTCCCCAGGGCTCTATCCTCTCACCCTTGTTTTTCAATCTCTACTTGGCCTCTTTTGCCTACCTTCTTCTCTAACTTTCAGTGTTATGGGGATGGCACTCAGCTTTCCTTCAGGTTCCTCTCATCTCTTGCTCATTCCTGACTGTCTATCTGTGATTCAGGATTGGTGCACCGCCAATGATATCTACCTTAGTGCCATTAAGATGGAGATCCTTCTCATTGGGACCCCTGCCCCTGCTTTCCCTCTCTCACCATGGCCGCCCACCTAGGGCCCTCTTCCTTCACCTTCCTGCGAGGCTAAAAACCTTTTGTGTCATCTTCGACTCCACTCTCGCTTTCTCTCCTCGCATCTCGGACGTTGCCAAGAAGTCCCACTACCTACCAGCTGCTCCTCCTCAAAGGGACTCTTCCCTTTCTCACTTTCCCCCAGAAGCTCACTGTCTCCAGAGCCCTGTTTCTCTCTAGGCTGGACAGCCTCTTTCTCAAGCTGCCTTCCTCTCTCCACCCTCTGCAACTAATCCAGAACAGGACAGCAAGACTTATCCTTGGCCACAAGCCCAGGGATCATATCTCTACAGCCCTGAAATCTCTCCGCTGGCTCCCGGTGGTTGCAATAATCAAGTTCAAGACCCTTTGCATTGTCCACAAGGCTTTCTGGGGTCGGGCTCACACTACATCCAATGCTCTCTTCCAAAAATACCTTTTTTCTCGAGTCCTTCCCCCGGCTACCTCCAACTCTCTAAGGGCTAGACGCTTCTTCAGGCAGAGAGTGGGGGGTAGATCCCTCCCTGCCCCTCCGAAACTTTAGCGGACCACCTGATGTTCCGGAAGCAGCTCAAAACGTTCCTCTTCTCCTCTGCTTCCGCTCTCTCCCTCCCCTGCTGACCTACCTGACCTCCCCTGCTGACCTACCTGACCTACCTGTCCGCTGTACCGACTGGTTGCTTGGCTACCCTCAAGAGTCTCACTGAGTCCAGGCTCTTTCTTGATCAGTCACCCTTGCACTGCCTCTGGCCTACCACACACTTAGGGACTGTAACTGTAACCCTACAGTCCCTTGTCCTCCTTGCACTACCTAGACCCTCACTGTCCTGGCTGCACTTACTGAGAGCATTACAGCCCTGTTTTCCCCTCCCTTCTCCCTTGCACTTCCCCCTCCCTTTCCCCTTGCATTTCTCATTCTCGCACTTGCACGATTTGAATGACACAAGGCCTAGTAAGATCATATGTCTTGTCCACCCTCTATCTTCACACCATTGCTTGTCGCACCAAGAAACACTTGTGTATAGGCCTGTTATAATAAACTTATATCATATCATTTTATCACAGATGCTCAAAAGAATATACAATGCTGCAGTAAGAAATGGCTAGAGTGGCAGCACCCAAATGACAATCTAGCCAGTTAATTACACTTAGCAGGACTGCTTTACCAGAAATGTACAGTTAAAAAAAGGTCATAATAAACTGAGGAATAACTAGACTGGGTGCACCAAAATGCCTCTCTAGCCACTAATACCACATATCATGCCTGCTTAGCCTGAACATGGACAACCATTATGATTTATCGCACAATCCCACCGCCCACACATCCCCTCTCCCTCCCATGCCCTACCCCAACCTCCAAAATCAGCTCCTTGGCCCAGAATGACCTTCAGGTCCCTCTTCCTTGTCCCAGAGCTTACGCTTGAGGATCCTTGCCACATAGGTAAGTACTGGCATGAGGAAGAGTGGGATTAGGAGTAATGAATATACAGGTAGCTAAGTCAGGCATTACCTCCATGTACCTCTACCTCATCCCAGTGCTTGTGTATGAGGCATGGTGCCTCATACCCAAGTACTGCCTCATACACAAGTACAGGGACAAGGAAGAATAGGGCTAGGACTAATGACGATTACCAATAAGTAATTAAGGCATTAAACACAAGTAGGGGCTTAACAATATTCAGTTGACTGGGCTGCAGCACTCACCCCCAGAAAATGTGGGCTATGTTGACTCAACCTGGCTGACCTTCAGAGCAGTTACCGGACAGAACAGGACACAGATGTTGAACAGAACAGGAACCTGGGTTTCACTGTTAACAAGGACCCAGTCGTAACTAACGTAAAGCATTTCACTGTTAGTACCTGCATCCAAATGCCAAATTTTTTAGGCAATTGAAATTTGATGTGGGTTTAGTACTTTCATGCCAGGGAAGTGATTGGAAGGGTAGAAAGGGAACAGGCGACTGTTCATTCTCGCAACAGTTCATGAGTGGGTGCTTTTACACTTAAAGGAGAGAGTTAACTGCTTGTAACATTGAAGCTGCACTACAATAGTCTCATTAAAATGCGTAAAGAAGTTAGATGCCCCCACACAAATAAGTTTGCTTCCCACACCACCCCTGAAGTTAGCGCCTCTTCCAACATTTGAAGAATCAGCCCCCTGAAATGTAGGTTTTGTTGTGCCCCTGAACACAAGCACAAACACCATTCACCATATACATGCATGCACGCCCAGCCATCCTTACATTTAAGTGTGCACTCTTTCACCATACAGGCACACCCAGGCAGCCATTCATACATTAAAGTGTGCACCCTTTCACCATACACGCACACACGCACACCCAGTCACCCATATATTTGTGTGCACCCTTTCACCATACACGCACACACGCACACCCAGTCACCCATATATTTGTGTACACCCTTTCACAATACACTCACACACCTCATTGGTTTGAGGGTCGCCCGATTACTAAAAAAGAAATTGGGCCTCAGTATAAGTTTGCTGGTCTGGTAACAACGGTACCGGTAAGCTTGCCGGTACCGTTGTTACCAGACCAGCAAACTACGAGTTCTGCTCCCGGGAGCCTTCCCGCCTGCCAGGTCTGACCTGGCGGGCCTACCGGCACTCGCGAGCAGAGCATGTCGGATGCACCGGCACCATTCTGAATGGTGCTGGTGCATCCGAGCTCCCCATTCCCATTGAACCCTATGAGGATCAAATGAGAATGGGGACCATTTTTTTCCGGCCCCCGCGAATGGCCAATTACCGGTAATCGCTCATTCGCAGGTGCCAGAAAAAAGTGCAAGTTTGGTGGCAGCCTACCGGTTTTACCGGCAAGGCTACCGCCAAACTTTTAATGCGGCTGATTGTCTCTTTTTGAAATCACTCTGACTTCATAAAGAAATTATTTCTTTTAAGGACCGAACCATAACGGAAATCATTTCTTTATGAAGGCAGAGTAACTTAAAAAATAAACTATTTCTTTTTTAATTCATAGGCTTCCCCCAACCCATGACATGGAGGCCTCCAGCCTGGGGTCTTACATGTCATGGGGAAGGGGGAGCCCTCTGACTTCAAAAAAAAGGTTTCTTTTTGTTGTCACTCTGTCTTCATAAAGAAATTATTTCTGTTACAGAAATAATGTCTTTATGAAGGCAAAGTGATTTCAAAAAGAAATTAAAAAAAAATATATTTTGAAAAATATATTTTTTTTTCATTTTTTTTCTCCAAGTGGGGCCCCCTCCCAGTCATGTGCTAGCGGGACCCCCGCACCGCGGGGGCTGCGGGGCCCCTGTTACGCCAGTGCAAGTAATTACACAGAGGACTTTCAATCACAGTGGTTCAAGTAGACACTTGTACTCAAGGTTTCTTGGTAAAACACTTATTAATCATTACACAATAATTTAGAAAACATTTCACTAGAAGTAGGCAACTTAATATCTTATACCAATACACTTCAATACAAAACAAGATTTTGAGACAGTTTGAGCTCCCCTGAAATAGGAGCCAATTGGCAGGTCAGTTACTTAGAAGTGAGCAAAAGGGACAAGGTAAGTAGAATAGATCACATATACTTCTTACACAGTGCAAATAGTTTCAGTTCACCAGAAGAGTTCAATTCAAGTCAATAGGCCAGGCCAAAGCCAATGGGCTAGTGTTCTGGATAGGAAAGAGCAATTCTGGTATCAAACGGTAAAGTCTTTGTAAAAGTTCTCAAAAGTAGTTTAGGCGAAAAAGAATCATATGTCGGGTCACAAGCTGATTAGGCCTGCAAGTTGGGAAAGTTTCCCAAACTTTCACTGCGAGAGTGGCGTTCTCTTCATCGGGGTGACACAGTACCTTAATATGAAGAACAAAATGCAACTGAAGACGTTGGTTCCTGGCAGGTCCTGCAGATCTCGCTGTTCCTGAGCCTCAGTCGTGGGGACGAGAGGGAGGACGTCAGAGGACTCCTGCACTGCATGGGATCGTCGAAAAAGCAAACAAGATGGAGTCTCTTCAGTTCCGCTAGCTGTAGATTCAAGCACACAAGCTGGTGTCCCTCGTCCTGATTAATGCTAACCAGCCTTGAGAATGGTATCCAGGTGGCTTACGAGTTGATTGGTCCCACCAACTCAAAGGAAGAAGTCGTCCTTGAAGGGGCTTCTCTGTCGAGATGAACTTGGCAATTCAGACCTGCAGCAGGACTTTACCAGGCAAACCAACGGTCCAGGAGTTGCAGCAGCCATCCTCTTCCAGCTCTTTGGTTCTTTCGTTCCAGGTGTCGACTCTGCTTTCCAGTCCAAGAGACTCGCCTTTTAAACCGTTCTCTCCCTTTCATTCCATTCCAGCATAGCTGTCATTCACTCAGCAGGGTGGTTGTCCTTGCCGGACAGTCAGCCAGCCAATTATGCCAGAGTGCATTTGGGTCTCCTAGTAGACTAAGCACAGCGAGATTCGGGCACCTCCCTCACTTCCTGCCCACCCCAGACACTGACGCCAGAGGCATTCTTCAGTCCTGAGGCCCGCCAAAGGCATACGAACAAAGGGACCAAACCTGGTTTGGCGCGCAGACAAACTCGAGAAAGACCTTTCCAAAAAGAAACGGCGAAAAAAGAAGACCAGGGCCTGTTTAAATAAAGGTGCTTAAGGCGCCATCTTGAAAAACATGGCTCCCGCAATTTTTAGCTACCGGTGTTCGCGGTTGGGAAAAATCATGGTAGTTCATTGTAAAACCACTGCCACCAGCCTTTTCAATAGGAAGGGTAGCATTTGACTGCTACATGAGTATTAAGCCACAGGGGATACTATGTAACCCCTCCAGCACTCCATTGTAAGATGGTGTGTGCTGGGTCTAGGAATTTGGAAAGACTAGTAAAGTCAATTTCACTTTACATTCTCTTGGGAAACAGTAGTTTATCCCAGAGAAGGTATTTAAACCTTTGGGAAGTCTAAAAGACATCTGTGTCACTGCACTGAGGGTGCTGTGTAACACACATCAGAAGATGATGCCTATGGAGTTATCTAAAACTCCATAATCAAAGACCACAAGTGTAAAACACACATCAAAATACATGAGAGTGGGGAAAAAAGGCTCACACTCTTTCCAGGTAAAAAAATCCAAGTCTTCAAAATCCAGCAAAGTTACTGGGGGTCTCTAAGGTGAAGGGAATTAGCACATTTGTGAGAATTCTCCCTAACACATACGTCCCACCATCCTCCTCCCTAACAATTCTGGTGTCATTAGGCAATGTTAAATATTGTCATCGAGTCCATGCGGACTGAGGTGTGGGACCGGTGGGCGGAGTCAGGGTAGCGCATGCTCCCAGGGCCACAGGCCCTTGCGCCTTTATATTTAAAGTGGAAGAAGGTTTTTTTTCTGGTGAAAAAGGTTCCGTCTCCCGTCCCTAGGAAGGACGCCCATGCAGTATGGAGGAAATGGAACTAAGGACTAAGAGTGCATTAGTTACTATGGTGAGTAACATAATTTATCAAACATATATACAGTCACCTTTGGTTTGTAGAAATGCATTAAATTCACTAAAACACCTGAAAGGAAGGTAAGTAATGATGCGGTAAGGAAAACCAGTTAACAAGAATAATACTCTTACTTTATAAATCCAAATTCCTATGTTGATTGGGGCCCTGTGCCCAAACGTCATAAAAGCTTCTTCTTGGGAGAGGGAACAAAGGTAAGAAAGGTTTTTCGGGTGGTTAATAATGTTCCAGAAGACTTCTCAAGAATATTACAGGTAAATAAGATGCTTTTTCTAGCTTTTAGAACAGCTTTTAGAACAACCGTTTTTGTGAAGTGATGGAATAGAATAAACTAAGTTTATTCTAAGGCTTCTTATAGAGGAGACAGGAGTGGTTGTAACTATTGCGATTACTCACCATCCTTGCTCCGATTAGGCAGTCCGGCTAGGAGTCACTGGAGGTAGGTTTACTCGCTGTTTGATCCAGTAGAGAATGCCCAGGAGCTGTGGGTTCATGGAGGATTGCGGTACGGTCCAGGAGCTGAGTGGAACCCTTTCCGATGAAGAAATGCAGCAGGCACTGATGCAGGCCTCGTCAGGATACTATACCAGACAGAAGAAAGCTGGTTCTGGTGAACAGTCACTGCACACAGGCAACAACAGGCATCTCTCCAGTCATAATTGGAAACCTTCCGGGTGAAAATGCAGAATGCATCTCTTATGGCGTGGTAGCTCAATTTAGAGCTGGTTGGTCCACCGGGTGGTCCAGGGACTATTCCGAGGGCTCAGAGCTGCACGAGTGTGAAAAGGCGTTGAGACAGGTTGGTCCCACCAGCCCAAGGATTGAAACACCAAAGAGGGTATTCTCAGATCCGTTAGTCCAGCAGGGCTGTACAGAGGCAATTGCAGGAAAGGTCACCAGGCCTCTTCAGGAGTCATCCACGGGTCTTCAGCCAGCTGCACGGCTGCACAGGGTACTTGTCTACAATGCTGATTTCCTGAAATGTCTGCAGGGGTCCTTAATATCCCAAATCCAGTATAATGGCAATTCCCAGCCCACCAATGGTAAGGATTTGCACCACTCACTCAGCCAGCAGTGGTCCAATCAGGGACCACTGCGTGTTTCATTCATGTATGCAGACCAGACCTTCAGGGACCATGGTTGTGCAATTGGACCAGATCCTCCCACCCACATCCTGGGTCAACATGAAAGGGGCCCCTAGGGGACCCTGACGTCTATGGAAACAAGGCAGGTCACCACACACGATAGAGACGCCAGACACGAGGTTGTATTCCCAAAGCTAGGGTTTTATTGCAAAGCAAAAGTCTCAGTTGGCCAACTCGGTCTCACGCCCCGTGACGTGTATCTCTAGACCTCGAGGGACGCAAGAGAGCGAATTACGTACATCAGTTACATATATACAAAATGCATATCAAACAATCAGCTATGACATGGTTAACACCCCTCTTCATTGGGTTTCTTTGAACTTGGTGTGATGATGGACATCTCCGACCACTATGACACCTTCAGACATCTATTCTAGTAATAATTTGCAATTTGTGAGTGCGTAGGCATCTTTCGGTTATTGAATAGAACATGGCGCTTCTGTTCTTGGAAGCGAACTACATACAGAGGGGGTTGCATTCCGGACCTTGCTATCTATCAGGTGCTATTCGCGTCCTGGGAGCCGACATGCGGGCTTGGAAAGGGGGGCCGTTAGAAAAGCATAATTCAAGCCTTTAGCGGTATTATTCTAACATATTCTACCATATAACGAGACTGGCTGGCAACTGTGAAATGATTAAATGCCCTGCGGCTCTGCTTCAAGGCTACAGAAAAGGGGGAGCCGGGCATTCTTCCTGGCGCTGCCTACGTTTTGTGTTTCAGCGAAACTCTTGTTATCCTCTCGGCCCTGTGGCCTTGTCCTTTTCATATACAGACAACAATGTTCCTCAGCCGAGCAGTGTAAGCGGAAAATATACTGCGAAGCAATAGGAATAGAAAGCAATGAGGAATGGTTAGAAAACAAAATGGCGATTCTTGTTATATCAAAATGGCTGTTCATTAGAAAACTCGAAAACATATATTCTGTCGTATCGTGCATGAGACGGTTGGCCCACGGCCACCAAAATGCGTTTGCGGTCTCAAATTAGATTTCTAGACTGACAAACACACACATGGCATTCACTTGCCTGCGAAATGTCATGCATGCTGGACGTGGTCCTACCTCCTACGCTCGTAGAACAGCTAGACCGTTCTATTCCAAATGGCGGTTGTTCGACACGTTGCCGGGAAAACAACGTTTACACTTTTCACGTCGCTAACTCACGTGTATTCTGCTTCGTCACGTGAACTACGGCATTACGTATTTAAGCAGCGTGGAAGCTTCACTCGCTGCTTCTGATCGAATCATTTGGCGTTGTGTAGCTGAACCTCCAGTCTGCATCCTTGCAGGTTACTACAACTATATCTTCAAGCGCTGCTGGCCTGGACTGCGTGAATCCTGCTCGCGTGTAAATCCACATGCATATGTTGTCTTCAAGCGCTGCTGGCCTGGACTGCCTGAATCCTAATTGCGTGTAAATCCACACGCACACGCTCTTTTCTTCACGGCTGTCCAGAACCGCGTGTACTTTGTTTATACCCTAAAAGGAGCGCTATTTCCAACTCCTTCTCCTGTGTTATTAACAGGGGGATTGATTCATTTCTATACTTTACACTACGTGGGAAGGAAACTTTTCAAGGATAATTGGAAGGTGACAGTGAACAGTACTCTGGACGCTATCCTGTGGTGCATCAACCCGGTATCTAGCGTGAGCCTCGTTCCGTTCGGGATAAGTCTCCCTTACTAATCTTCCCTTCCTTGTCGTTTGTTCTACCTTGGATTCCGCAAGAGACTCTTCTGGATTCATCTGCCCTAGAACCAAGGTCAGTGTGTGCATTCATGACATTTCCTATTCCATCATACCCAGGTTGGGGCAGTTATTCATGATACTTTATTTTGTTCTAGGCTGACTTCTTATACCTTACCCACGCCCTTTCCAGTGATCCATCGCTCTGCCTGTTTTACCAGTCAGAGAGTTGTATCATTTGGAAGGTCTTAACTTGACTTCACAACTATCAAAACGCGTGAACAGGGATCCGGAAGACCCTACCACCTGTATCCTTTTAAGTACCGTATCCTTTTTAGGTAATACTTTGGTGCTTTCTGACAGAATCAGAAGCCATGGAGGGTACGGATCCTTTAGCTGTTTTGACTCAGTTGATCAGCGATTTGAGAAATGAAATGGTTACGGCACAGGACATGTTACGGCACCGTATGGACGTTATGCAAGACGCCATGCACGGTAGTCCTCAGGGAGCACAGGTTCCAATGGCCACTGCATCTGGATCTGGGACTATGACACCCCCACAGGAAACTATTAATGTGGTTATGCCCACTCAGTTTCCCTTGGCCCCTCCGGAACGGTTCACTGGTGATCCCAAAACCTATAGAACCTTCGTTAATCAGTGCCGACTCCATTTTCTTTGCCGTCCTACATCTTTTCCTGACCTAACCACAAAAGCAGCATTCGTGCTTTCCCATTTAGGGGGCACAGCTGCTGCTTGGGCTAACCCTTTGTTGGAAACAAATAGCCCTTTGTTGTACGACTGTGACGATCTCTTGGCTGCTATGAGTAAAGTCTTTGACATGCGTTATGCTACTCAAGCCATGGATCTGGAGTTACTTAATCTACAACAAGGCAATCAACCTCTTTTGCCTTACATTGCCCGGTTCAATCAACTAACGGCCGAAACTCAATGGCCTGACGGCAAGAAAACGGCTGTTTTCTACAAGGGTCTTTCAGAAGAACTGAAAGATGCCTTATCTACAGTTCCGGTGGTTCCTACGGGATTCACAGAGTTGCTCGATTTGGTTTTACAAATCGATGCCCGAAGGAATGCTCGGAAAGGAGAGAAAAAGCCCTTCATGCAAGCCTCGGGGCGTTCAGAGACACCGGCAGTCCTCTCGAACGACCCCGAACCCATGCAGATTGGCGTCGTGAGAGGCCGATTGTCCAATGCAGAACGAGAGAACCGAAGAAAGAACCATTTATGTATGTATTGCGGTTCATCCGAGCATTTATTGGCGACATGTCCTAAAAAACCCATCAAGCGTTCGGGAAACGCCAAAACTCGACAATAGCAGGAGTCCCTATGTCGAGCGTTTCATCGGACTCCAGTACCATTCCTAAACACGCACCCGTAATTGTTGAGGTGACGTTACGTTGTGGGGAACGAGAATTGGTTTCCAAGGCCATGGTTGATTCCGGAGCCACCAACAATTACATAGACATCACATATGCCAAGAACTGTTCCATACCCCTTGTAAACAAAAACAAACCTGAAACGGTTAATACCGTGGACGGATCTGTTTTGACTTCGGGTATGGTAACCCAGGAGACGGTGTCTGTTCAGATGACATTATCGAATAATCATTCGGAAGAAATCATCTTCGATGTCATAGCTGCTCCGCAGTACCAGATCATACTTGGTCTTGCATGGTTAACCCTTCATAATCCCGCCGTTGACTGGGTTTCGGGATTGCTCCAGTATCCTTCGATTCATTGCAATGAACATTGCTTTACCAGTCAGGAGGTGTCAAACAAGCAACACATATTGGCCTCTATGGTGGGAGCTTCGACTATCAGCGTGGTACATCAAAACGACGCTACCATACCATGCGAATACACTGAGTATGCTGATGTCTTTGACAAGGGACAGGCAGAACAATTGCCTCCCCATCGACAGTACGACTGTCCTATTGAACTGATTCCTGGTGCCAAAATCCCTACAGGTCGTTTATATTCACTGACCCCAAAAGAAGACGTTGTGTTGAAAGAATATATTGACAAAGCTTTAGCGATGGGTTTCATACGGCCATCACAATCACCTGCTGCGTCTCCTCTATTCTTTGTTCCGAAGAAAGAGGGAGATCTAAGGCCTTGTATTGATTACAGGGCACTTAACGACATTACCATAAAAAACCAATATCCTTTACCACTGATAAACGTTCTATTGGATCAATTAGGTACCTCCAGTTACTTCACCAAATTGGACTTGCGAGGAGCATACAATTTAGTTCGCATTCGTGAAGGCGACGAATGGAAGACCGCTTTCAAGACACGGTATGGTCTTTACGAGTATTTGGTGGTGCCTTTTGGTCTGTGCAACGCTCCCGCCACTTTTCAATTCTTCATGAATGATATATTCAGGGACATAATGGACCAGTTTGTGGTGATTTATCTGGATGACATTCTGATCTATTCATCATCTTTTTCGGAACACGTCAAACACGTTTCTACAGTCCTACAAAGACTCAGGGAGAACCTTCTTTATGTGAAAGCCGAGAAATGCGTCTTTCATTCACAGGAAGTGGAATTCCTGGGCTATGACATTACCAATCTAGGTGCTCGAATGAGCCGTTCCAAGGTGAAGGCCATATTGAATTGGCCGATTCCGCACAATGTCAAGTCATTACAGTCTTTCTTAGGCTTTGCGAATTTTTATCGCAGATTTATTCATTCCTTCTCCAAAACAGTAGCTCCTTTGACGGCCTTAACTAGTTCTAAAGTTCCTTTCTGTTGGAACCCAAATGCCCAAGCATCATTCGAAAAGTTGAAAGAGGCATTTACCACGGCACCCGTGCTTCAACATCCAGATCCAGATCGCCAGTTTATCGTTGAAGCGGATGCATCCAGTGTCGCTACTGGAGCAGTACTCTCACAAGTTTGCACAGAAACCAAGGAGGAGCACCCAGTGGCTTTCTTCTCTCGCAAACTTACCCCATATGAACGGAACTACACCGTCACTGAGCGGGAACTGCTGGCTATCAAGGATGCCTTCCGAGAATGGCGTCACCATCTTCTTGGGGCCAAACATCAGGTGTTAGTGTACTCTGACCATAGAAATCTTCAAGCATTCAAATCCATGAAATGCCTTATGGCCCGACAGGCCAGATGGCATGTCTTTTTTGCCCCATACGATTTCCAGGTCACATATCGTCCTGCCCGAGAACACGTTAAGTCGGACGCATTGTCCCGTATGAGTGAAGAGGCGAAGGAAGAAGCACAAGTACAGAATCAGTTGTTGGCAGATCATGTAATATGTAGTTGTTCTGTTCAACCATCCTTAAAAACCGAAGTACAAGAGTGGGTGAAAAATCATCCACAAGTTATCCAGGATATGAATCTGGACGTACATAACGGTTTACCATTCACACAAGGAGTGCTCTACCTACCGACGTCTTCAACGCGGAATAAAGCCCTCAAGTGGAATCATGATTCCTTGATCGCAGCTCATCCTGGACGGAGGAAGACACTAGAACTACTCAAAAGATGGTGCTGGTGGCCGTCCATGTCAAAAGATGTCATAGATCATGTATCTACTTGTTCTGTATGCATCCAATGTAAAAACACTCCTGGTAAACCAGTGGGTTTACTCCAGTCCCTACCTGTCCCTAACAAACCATGGGACATGATATCTATGGACTTTGTGGTAGAACTCCCACCAAACCAGGAGTTCGATACCATATGGGTTGTAGTGGATTATTTCACTAAATTGGCTCTTTTTGTTCCCTGTATTGGTTTACCAACCGCTGCTGTTCTGGCTGACCTATTCATCCAACATATATTTCGTTTCTTTGGTCTACCGTCAGTAATCATTACAGACAGGGGCTCACAGTTTGCGTCACGCTTTTGGAGAGCACTAACCTCTGCATTACTGATTGATGATAGGATGTCCAGTGCTTATCACCCTCAAACTGATGGACAGACCGAAAGAGTCAACTGCACTATGGAACAATATCTGCGGTGTCTGTGTCTGCAGTACCAATCGGCAGCTGAATTCGCCTATAACAACTCCTATCATAGTGCCATAGGCACTTCACCGTTCTATGCGCTTTATGGACAGCACCCTCGATCAATACCTTGGGATTCCAGCTTGTCTTTGGATACTCCTGCCGCAGGCCGTACCTTTCGTGATCTGAAGAAATTACAGAGGAAAGTGAAGCAGCAATTGGAGCAGGCTAAAAGACGCGACAAGTTCTATGCCGATGCTCATAGAATACCCGCACCCGTCTACAAGGCTGGTATGAAAGTATGGCTGTCCTCTAAGCACTTGAGAATTCCTGGCAAAAAGAAATTATTGCCTAAATACATTGGTCCTTATATAGTGCTCCAAGTAATTAATCCGGCTGCTGTCCGTCTGGCTTTGCCACAACGATGGCGAGTGCATCCCGTATTCCACGTGTCACTCATTAAGCCATGTTCTGAAGCTACTAGATTGCCTGTACGGCCTGTTGCTATTTCTGTGCGGGGTTCGGCTGAATACGAGGTACAGGACATACTGGATATGAGACTACGTTCTGGTAGGCCGTTTTATCTGGTGGACTGGAAGGGCTATGGTCCCGAAGATAGATCCTGGGAACCTCTTTCTAATATTCATGCTCCTGCTTTATTGAAGCGTTTTCACACGAGAAGGGGAGAGGTTGCCCCTTTGGGGGATGGCACTGTCATGCATGCTGGACGTGGTCCTACCTCCTACGCTCGTCGAACAGCTAGACCGTTCTATTCCAAATGGCGGTTGTTCGACACGTTGCCGGGAAAACGACGTTTACACTTTTCACGTTGCTAACTCACGTGTATTCTGCTTCGTCACGTGAACTACGGCATTACGTATTTAAGCAGCGTGGAAGCTTCACTCGCTGCTTCTGATCGAATCATTTGGCGTTGTGTAGCTGAACCTCCAGTCTGCATCCTTGCAGGTTACTACAGCTACCTTTTTTGGCCTTCTACAGCGTGTTTTCCGCCACACGCTGATTCCTGGAGCTGTTTGGTTGCGTGTAAATCCACACGTTGTCTTCAAACGCGGCCGGCCTGGGCTGCGTGAATCCTGTTCGCGTGTAATTCCACACGCGCACGCTATCTTCAAACGCGGCTGGCCTGGGCTTCGTGAATCCTGTTCGCGTGTAATTCCGCACGCGCACGCTATCTTCAAGCGCTGCTGGCCTGGACTGCGTGAATCCTGCTCGCGTGTAAATCCACACGCGCACACTATATTCAAGCGCTGCTGGCCTGGACTGCGTGAATCCTGCTCGCGTGGAAATCCACACGCGCACGCTATCTTCAAGCGCTGCTGGCCTGGACTGCGTGAATCCTGCTCGCGTGGAAATCCACACGTGCACGCTATCTTCAAGCGCTGCTGGCATGGACTGCGTGAATCCTGCTTGCGTGTAAATCCACACGCATATGTTGTCTTCAAGCGCTGCTGGCCTGGACTGCGTGAATCCTGGTCGCGTGTAAATCCACACGCGCACACTATCTTCAAGCGCTGCTGGCCTGGACTGCGTGAATCCTGCTCGCGTGTAAATCCACACGCATATGTTGTCTTCAAGCGCTGCTGGCCTGGACTGCCTGAATCCTAATTGCGTGTAAATCCACACGCACACGCTCTTTTCTTCGCGGCTGTCCAGAACCGCGTGTACTTTGTTTATACCCTAAAAGGAGCGCTATTTCCAACTCCTTCTCCTGTGTTATTAACAGGGGGATTGATTCATTTCTATACTTTACACTACGTGGGAAGGAAACTTTTCAAGGATAATTGGAAGGTGACAGTGAACAGTACTCTGGACGCTATCCTGTGGTGCATCAACCCGGTATCTAGCGTGAGCCTCGTTCCGTTCGGGATAAGTCTCCCTTACTAATCTTCCCTTCCTTGTCGTTTGTTCTACCTTGGATTCCGCAAGAGACTCTTCTGGATTCATCTGCCCTAGAACCAAGGTCAGTGTGTGCATTCATGACATTTCCTATTCCATCATACCCAGGTTGGGGCAGTTATTCATGGTACTTTTATTTTGTTCTAGGCTGACTTCTTATACCTTACCCACGCCCTTTCCAGTGATCCATCGCTCTGCCTGTTTTACCAGTCAGAGAGTTGTATCATTTGGAAGGTCTTAACTTGACTTCACAACTATCAAAACGCGTGAACAGGGATCCGGAAGACCCTACCACCTGTATCCTTTTAAGTACCGTATCCTTTTTAGGTAATACCATGGTGCTTTCTGACACGAAAACAGCAGCTTTCCTGGGTAAATGCATGACCATATTGGGGATTTCCTGATCTGAAAAGGCAGGGAGAAGTACAAGAAACAATATTGCCGAAGAACACGCAAGGAATCACATGGCACAGCCATTTTAGGGCACAAGCCACATTTAGTAGCCAGACACAGTAAACGTGAATGTGTACACTAAAAGTACTGCAACAATGGTAAACATGTAATTGCTGCCACCAACCTTTCTTTAGGCACATATAGAAGTAACCAAAAGAAATCCCACTGTAAAAGTCTAGGGTGATACAAAATTATCCCTATGCACTTCATGGTATGATGCTGTGTGCACTTTTAGAAAGATACCCAAACAGGTAAAAAGATAAAAGGGAAACATAGTTTCCCAGTACTGATAGTCCTTACAGTCTGAAGGACGATCAGCTTCTCCATGACAAATGAGCAAAAGGTCAGGAAAGTAAACTTCTCTGTAAAAAGTCAGGCCAGGTTCAAAAACAAAAGCAAACATTTTGGGGGTCCATAGAATATGGAGGGGAAAGTTGCCTAAAAGAGAAATCTCTCCTAACCCCCAACCTAAATCCTGAGGCTGAAAGTGAGCTCTGTACCAGCGACCACCCAGACTCTTCAATCCAATTAATTTACTAACCCCTTGCTCAAATGGAACCAAGACACGAAGCATGGGAGCCCAGCGATTTCAGGATGATTTGAGGGAGTCCCTGAGGGTGAATTGGAGTATAGGAGTGAGTAAACATACCCTATTTCCATCCTCACTACATACATAGGGTTTAATAGGTGTAACAACATATAGTTCTCCAGCATGGGGTCTGGCATGGATTCACATGCTCATGAATATTCCCCGTCGTCAGGCTGGGAATCCTCGGTAATAGAAAAAACAGTTTTAGTTTCCAAACTTGTCTTTCTCCTATAAACCAATCACTGAGCTCTGGGTCATACTGGCCCCAGCCAATGACTGCCCTCTACCTAAGCCCCTCCTCTCGCAGCCATCTTCAGAATTGTACTGCATGTTCAAGTGTTGGGAGTCCTCGTGCTCACTCTATTTTTCGGTCAATCAAGCCTGTGTGCTCCATCGATCATCTATCCGTCTAACGGGGACCCGTTTTTTAAAAAAAAAAAATTAAAAAACATTTCAGCACCTCTTAAGGGCAGTTTTCATCGAGGCTTCCAGACGATTCTTCAGGCCTACACCGCGTGCATCATGTCAGACGAGAAGAACGGTGCTTCCCTCTTCAAGCTTTGCTCCGACTGCAGTTTGCGGAATGTCTACATGGACGACGAGCATTCCCAGTGCCTGTACTGCCTGCACCCAACGCATAAGGAGGAGGATTGTGAGATTTGCCGTGGCATCTCGAAGCGCACTTTGAAGGATCAGCACCAACGGCTGGAGTCGTTGCTGCAGTCCGAGGCCTCTACCCCTGGCGGCACCCAGGGGCATGCCTCTCCTGGAACTGGCAAACCTGAGCAGGCTTCTAAGTCCTTGGAGGGCGCTTCACTCTTGGGGTCCCAGCACAAGGCCAAGCACCGCGAGTCTGCTTCCGTCAGGATCGCCGCTGCTTTGGGTCCCACGACCGTCAGGGTGCGATTGTCATCCCCAGCTGCATCGATCTTCAGCCACCACTCTGGATCGTCGTCCAAGAGGAAGTAAGCTATCCCGGTGAAGCTGAGCGAGAATCCGGAAAAGGCCAAGCAGGAGAAGGCCAGACACGGTGCGATGTCCTCCGACCCACCCGCGACAGAGAAGGCCAAGGTGGACAAGGGTTCCTTCAAGGCCCCTGAAGGAAAAGCCCACACAGGACAAGGTGTCTGACACGGACAGGAAGGAAAAGGCCGAACCGGACAAGGGATCCAGCCTTTCCGTGAAGTCCCAGGTCCACTAGGCAAAACAGTCGCCCTCCCTCAAGGTGGTGGTGGTGGTTACTTTCGAAGGCCGTAGGGGCGTACTCTCAGGATGCCCAGACAACGCCAGGGTGGATGTAGGCTTAGAGTAAGCCAGTTGAGAAAACCCCGGAGATAAGGATGCCGGACCTCAGTCCGAGGCCGACCCCTATGGACCAGAAGAAAGAGAGGGGGCAGAAGGACTCTAGGGTACAAACATTGTTGTCGGCTGATGAGGATGAGATAATTTCCATCCACACCGTCCAGGAGGGCGATGACTAGGGAAACGCTGGAGACTCACCCCAAGGCGGGGGCGACGACGACAGGGTTACCATCTATGGGGGGTGACGACGAAGGACCCCAGGACAAGTGCCTGGAACCTAGTGCCCCTAGACCCCAGATAGTGGCTAGAGACCTTTCACTGGACATCCTCTCGACCATCCAAACGCTGGTGTCTGAGATAAAGAGGAGGATGCCGACAACCCAGCCGCCCGCTCCTCCAGCGGCGCCAGGGCTGGCCAAACTTTTCGCACCGGGGAGCAGCCGGCCAAGAAGAGACACCCTGCGCCTCCATGCCACCCATCGCCCCCCTTTCCACCTGCCCTATTCCCCTCACAAACCCCCCCCCCCCCCAGGCCGGCAGGAAGAAATTGTTGGGCTTGTCTGCTTCCTTGTCCACCACCCCTCTGGACAACGAGG
Organism: Ambystoma mexicanum; assembly: GCF_040938575.1. Classification (NCBI taxonomy): domain Eukaryota; kingdom Metazoa; phylum Chordata; class Amphibia; order Caudata; family Ambystomatidae; genus Ambystoma; species Ambystoma mexicanum. Next base: position 1,464,009,403 of record NC_090931.1, on the reverse strand, counting down.
GGAAGAAGTTGTATTCGATGGGCAGAAAGGTTATCTACTCGGCGGCAACGGCTGTCAAGGCTGCCAATGCCCTTGTGGCCATGGCCAGATACGACTGGGAGCTGTGGTTTAAGTTGGCTCTGCTACTGGACTTCCTCCCCGATGACAAGCGGGTTGAGGCTTTGGAGATCCATCGAGAAGGAGAGATGGCGTTGGACCACGCCATCACGGTGGCCCTGGACACCGCGGACACGGGTTTCCACCAAATGGGAAATGGAGTTTGTCTTCACCGTTGTGGCTCGCTCAAGGCCACCAACTTTAGACAACAGGTCCAGACAAGGGTTTTGAACATGCCCTTTGACGGAGACAACCTGTTCGGTATGGAAGTGGATGAATCCCTACAAGCCATAAAGACGGACACGGAGACGGCATGTGCCCTAGGCACCCTACAGCAACGATGACCGTCCTTTCGTTCCTCAGGAAGGAAGTCTATCCACTCTTTAGAGAGTTTCGGGGGAGGCTCGTCCTCTTACCGCCAGCTTTCCGGTTCCTCGACCCAGGAAGCAAACTGGGGCCGTTCCAAGGCCTTCGGGGGTGGACGTCGTTGTCGTGGACCGCAAGGCGCCCTGTCGACCTCCAAGCAAGATTGAACCTGCCAGGACATCAGGCCCCCATCCGTGCACCCCGGTGGGAGGCCGGCTGGAGATCTTCGTCAGCGTGTGGGAGACAATCTCCACAGACTCTCGCCCATGGATACACCTTAGAATTCCAGTGGAAGTGTCCGCGAACACCACTGGTGGCACGGCAGGAAAACCACATCCTTCAGTTGCTGCTGGAGGTTCGGGCCACGTTACAAAAGGGGGTGATAGAGCTAGTTCTACAACGACTTTGGGGCTCGGAGTATACTCGAGGTACTTCCCCGTAACAAAGAAGACCGGGGGCTGAAGGCCCATTCTCGACCTACGACGGCTAAACAAATACATAAAGTCCCAGAAGTTCAGAATGATCAAGTTGCAGCACATGCTCAGCCCGCTGGAGGAGGGAGACTTTCTGTCGTCATTGGATCTGGAGGACACATACTTCCACATCCCCATACACAAAGGACTCCACCTGTTTCTATGCTTTGTCGTTGAGGGGAAGCATTATCAGTTCAAGGCCCTTACATTTGGGCTGAAGTCGTTGCCAAGAGTCTTCAAGTGCTTGGCTCCGGTGGCAGCCCATCTGTGACTGCAGGAGATCCACGTTTACACCTACCTGGACGACTGGCTCATCCGGCCCAAATCAAGGGACATTGCCGTCCAACACACAGAGCATACCGTCCATTTTCTGATGGATATGGGGTTCTCAGTGAACTATGCAAAGTCCTGCTTAACTCCATCGGAGGACGCTCTGTTCTTGGGATCCAAGCACAACACAGTGTCATGCCTGGCATCACCGTCTGAGGAAACGATATCGTTCATCCTGGGCAAGGTGCACCGGCTGTTGGCACTGAAGATCGTCACGGTGAGTACCATCAAGTCATTGCTCGGCATGATGTTGTTGTGCATTTACCTGATACAGCTCTGCAGGTTAGGATGTAGCCGCTACAGGAGTTCCTCGACGCCCGTTGGGTCGAGGAGTCCAGAAGCTTCCAGGACATCATTGCACTTGACAACGAGTTCCGACGAGCGATCAGATGGTGGGGCGTACACTCAAATATCGCCAGAGGCACAGATTTCCAGAGCCCCCCATACCAGGAGACGGTCACGACGTATGCGTCTCTGGAAGGATGGGGGGGCCACACCGGACGTCTCCACGCCAGAGGCCTGTGGCTGCCGGAAGAGAATACGCTACACATAAACGTACTGGAACTACGGGCAGTGTTTTTGGCCCTCAAGTTGTTTCTGCCGTCCCTCAAGGGCTAAGTGGTGAGACTCTTCATGGACAATAGCACTGCAATGTTTTACATCCGGAAGTAGGGGGGCACCAGATCCCGGGTGCTCTCCAGGGAGGTTCAGGACTTGTGGCACTGGGCCGTCGCCCAGGGGATGTTCCTCATTCCATTCCTCCTGGCAGGAGTAAAGAACACAGTCGCTGACTCTCTCAGCAGGAAGCTACGCTCTTGCCATGAGTGGGAGCTTCGGCAGGACCAAGTGTACAACTTGTTCGATAAATGGGGCAATCCCCAAATCAATCTGTTTGTGACAGCGACAAACACCAAGTGCTGGAGGTTCGCCAGCAGGTTTCCCCAGCCGAGGAGCATGGGGGACACATTCTCATTCCCCTGGGACGGCCTGTTTCTGTATGTGTTCCCTACGTTGCGGTTGCTTCTTCGAGTCACCAATAAACTTGGGCGGTGCAGGATAATCCTCGTTGCACCAGCGTGGCCGAGGCAGATTTGGTACACGGACCTTCTCAGCATGTCAGCATCCCCTCCAGTCAAGCTGCCAGTAGTTGCAGGTCTTCTCGCCTTGGCAGTTGTCTCAATTCTGCACCACGACCCAGAATCTCTGAACCTGAAGGCCTGACTCATGCAGCATTCGAGTTCGGGAGTTACGATCTTCCAGTGGACTGCAAATAGGTACTCGCCAAGACCAGGGCGTTATCTACTTTGAAATGCTACTGACACAACTGGAAGAGATTTGCCGTTCTCCAGCATGGGGTCTGGTGTTACGCTCACCTGACTCCCACGGAGGCGCCGGCCTGATTTGGAGTGCTGTTGCCTCTTCTATGGTGAAGCGCAGGACTCGGAAGATGGACAGGACCGGACCTTCAAATCTGGCTTGTCTGACTCGCAGAAATATCCTTCTGTGTGTGAAAAGGGAGTATTAACAATCAGCGGGATAATGTGTAAGCCTCGCACTCCCTTCTCACCCTCCACGAAACCCTTCTGCGATTCCCCGTGAAGTCTCACCTTAGGGTCTGAAAGGACAAGCTCTCCATCCTGCTTCTGATGCAGGGGCGCGTTGTAATCCAGTTACTTCACTGGATCATGGATTGTAGAGAGTTCAAGTTTGCTTGACCTTCCCGGTAAAGTACTGTGAGAATTCTGTTTATAAGTATGAGCCCGAAATAATAATTGTCCGTTGTCTCTATTTCAGGTGCAGAACAAAGATTCCGAGATGAGAAATGGAACCGACGAAGGAAACTCAGGTGAGTTGTTTGATGAGAGGTTCCTTTAGTGTCCTTGCATTAATGCACTAATGCTTGTGTCTTTTTTCCCCATAGGGGCCAGGGTTCGGAAATGCCGGAGATATGGCACCGACCCGAAGTGAAAGGTGCAGTTCCAGTAGATATCAGGTAAGTCTTTAATGAGCGTTCAGGTAATGTCTTAGCATTCGCTCACTAACGCTGATGTCTCTTTTTCCCCTTAGGGGCCGGGGTCCAGAAATGCCAGGATGCGGCACCGACCCGAAACGAAGTGGGAATGACCCAACAGGTAAGTCTTATGATGGCAAATTAAGGTTTTCTTATTCTCTTCCCTAGCTCACCTTTGTTCTTGTCTTTTTCTACCTAGGTGCTGAAATGTGGTTGCGGATCCAGATGGTCGCTCATGAACATGGAGGCACCTAGTAAAGGTGAGTGGAATGCGGCGCTGCAGCGATCAATGCGATGTGCTTTTAAAATGAATGTCTTCCTTTTCAGGATCGTCGGCGAAATGTCTCCGGAATCCGGATTTAGCAGGATAGGACTCTTCTTTGTCCTATTCTCTTCTCTTCTCCCTTTGCAGGTGTTCCAGGATGCTGGCGGGCGTGGCAGAAGTCAGGATGCAGGAGCAGACACGGTGAGCGTCCAGCTGCTAGATGCAGAACAACGCGAAGCGTGAGTTGCTGCTTGGGCGTGGCTTAAATAGCCTTCAAAGTAGTTGCAGGTATGTATCCTTCCTCTCAGGTATGTATTCTTCCTCTGGCCACACCTGTGTGGTTAAGTAGTCCCCAAATTGAAAGTAGTCCCATTCAGGCCTCTAGATGGCCCGGATGTTGCAGCATGGTCTGCATCAGGTAAGTTTACACCAAGCACCTTTAAACACAAAGTCATCTTTTATGTGCCTGGCGCCTATGGCGCCAGGACTGTTGTCCAATATGAGCCTGGCGCCAAAGGCGCCAGGACTGAGTCCAAAGGGCCCCTACTTGGGGCTGCTGAGACTTCCCTCGGGGACATGATGTCTGCCTCTGGGGTAGCTAGGCCTGGTCTGGCTCCTTGGAGGTAGGCATCATGACAGTACCCCCTCCCAAGGCCCCTCCCAAGGTTGTTCTCTCCGGGGGGTTTTGGCTTGTTTGGGAAGTTTTGGTGGAATTTTTGTATTAATCGTGGCGCGTGTACATGGTCGCTTGGTTCCCAAGATCTCTCCTGAGGTCCATACCCCTTCCAATCAACTAGATAGAAGAGTTTTTGCTTTAACACCTTGGAATCCAATATGTCTTTAACTTCAAATTCTAATTCCCCATCAATCTGAATTGGTTCTGGTGGTTTGATCAGTCTGGTTCCTGGTTGCACCGGTTTCAACAGTGATGCGTGAAAAACGGGATGAATTCGCATGTTCGCTGGTGGATCGAGTTTAAAGGCCACCGGGTTGATTATAGCTTTGATGGGATAGGGTCCTATGTATCTGGGGTTGAAAGTCCGCGGTCCTTTGAGAGGTAAATGTCTAGTTGCTAGCCACACCTGGTCCCCTATTTGGTACGGAGGTGCTTCACTTCGATGTAAATCAGCATTTTATTTGTACTTTCTCTTGGCTTGCTGAAGATGAGTCGTAGCTTCTTTGAAAGCTCGGGTTATCGTGGAATGCAAATGATCTACCGCAGGCATTTCCAGGTTTTGAGGAGGGTCCAGGTCTGAGGTTCGAGGATGATGACCATACAAGGTGTAAAAAGGGGTTTGTCCTGTTCCAGAATGTACAGAATTGTTATATGCATATTCTGCGATCCAAAGAATGTCTTTCCAATTGCATTCAGATTGGTGCAACATACACCGAAGATATTGTTCAAGGGTTTGGTTAGCTCTCTCGGTTTGGCCATCGGTTTGGGGATGGTGACTGGTGGATAGTCGTACATCAATTTGCGCCAGTCGACAACATTTCCTCCAAAAATGGGAAATAAACTGGCTTCCTCGATCCGAGACTAATATGGATGGAAAACCATGCATACGAACTATGTTCTCTAGAAATTCCTTGGCCAAGATGGAGGCTGAGGGTAACCCTTTTAAAGGGATAAAATGGGCCATTTTGGAGAAGAGATCCACAATCACCAAGATAGTGTTGTATCCATAGCAAGGAGGCAGGTCGGTAATAAAGTCCATCGACAAGGTGTGCCAAGGTGCCGGTGGAATATCCAAAGGTTGTAGAAGACCGGCTGGTCTTTTCTTTTGACCTTTATTTTGGGTTCAAACTCCGCAAGACATCACAAAAGATTTTATGTCTTTTCTCCACGATGGCCACCAGAATTGTCGTTTGATCTTTTCCTCAGTTTTAGCGATACCAGGATGTCCTTCCATTAATGTATCATGATAATGCACAATAACGAGTTCTTGCAGTTCTTTGTTAGGCAGAAATAATCGCCCCTGGAAATACGGTAAATCGTTATTAACGGAAAAGTGTGACCCCTTTTGGCTCCATTCTTGTAAGGCTGTGGAGTCTAATAGTTGTTTAACTCGAGTTTGAACGTCCTAAATAGTTTGTAAAGAGGTCAAACCCCAAATTCTCTGTTCAGGTATAATCGGTACAGGTTCTAAGCTCGAATTTGTTTCTTCCATCCCAATCCGGGATAAAGAGTCAGCTTTGCCATTCTTGCAACCAGGGCGATATGTGATTATAAAATCAAATTCCGCAAAGAATAAAGCCCATCGGAGTTGACGTGATGATTGGGCTTTGGCCGTCTTTAAATATTGCAAATTTCTGTGATCTGTAATCACCGTGATGATGTGTCTTGCGCCGAGGAGGTAATGACGCCAAGCTTTGAAAGCGGACTTAATAGCTAGTAACTCCTTGTCTGTGATTGCGTAATTAATTTCAGGAGCCGAGAATTTTCTGGACCAAAAGGCTACAGGGTGTAGTTGGTTAGTTATTGGATCCCTTTGAGACAGGACAGCTCCCATGGCTAAGTTGGATGCGTCGGTTTCAACAATGTAAGGGAGATCTGGGCGTGGATGCTTCAACACAGGTGCGGAGGTGAATTTAGTCTTTAGGTCTTGAAAGGCCTGTTCTGCCTCATGAGTCCATTCGAAGCGTTTATTCTTCCGTAAGAGAGCTGTGATGGGTTGGACCACTCGAGAAAATTCCGGGATGAATCTTCGATAAAAATTGGCAAAACCAAGCATGCTCCGAACCCCCTTCACAGAGCTAGGAGATGGCCATTTGAGGATGGCGTCCACCTTTCGCGAGTCCATTCGGACTCCTTTAGGTGTCAGGATGAATCCGAGAAACTCGACTTCTGTGGTATGAAAAATGCATTTTTCGAGTTTTGCAAACAGTTTGTGCGGGCGCAATTTTTCAAGAACTGCCCTGACATGTTTTCTGTGATCGGATTCCGAACAGGAGTACACCAGGATGTCTTCGATATATACAATGACACAAACATCGATAAGTTCCCGAAGAACATCATTCATAAAGTATTGAAAGGCGGCAGGTGCAGGTGTGTTGCACAATCCGAAGGGCATCACCTGATATTCAAAGAGCCCATATTTGGTGCGGAATGCAGTCTTCCATTCGTCGCCTTCTTTTATATGCACCAGGTGATAAGCTCCCCGGAGATCTAACTTGGTGTACATACAAGCATCTTTTACCTGGTCGAGAAGTTCAGGGATCAGAGGCAGAGGATAACGATTCTTAATCGTTATTTGATTTAGGGCGCGGTAGTCAATACATGTTCTAAGGTCGCCTTCTTTTTTCGGCACGAAGAACAGAGCTGAGGAAACAGGAGACTTTGACGGGCGAATAAAACCATTGGCAAGGTACTGATCTAAATACTGACGCAAATGAACGTTCTCAGGTTCAGTAAGAGCATACATCCTACTGCAAGGCGGTTGAGCATTGGGTACCAGATCGATTTGACAATCGTACGACCGGTGGGGAGGTAACGTGTTGGCCTGTTCTTTTTGGAAAACGTCTTGGAAATCTTGGTACTCAGCCGGTAGTTGTATAGTGGCGGAAGTTACTGAGGCCAGGCCCATATTTGGATTTCTTGGATAACAAGTTTGTTCACAATCAGGAAAGGTTATTCTCTTTGCTCGCCAGTCTATTCGAGGATTATGTGTTTCTAACCAAGGAATTCCTAGAATTACTTGAAACTGTGGGGCCTTGATTACGTCAAACACAATAGCTTCCCGATGTCCATCCTGACCCACTAGTGTCACTTCTGTAGTGGAATGAGTTACCGGCCCTGAGGCTATTTCGGTTCCATCAACTGTAGTAATGACATCCTTGTTAGTTTTCGAACGGAGAGGGAGATTAATCCTGGAGGCCAATTCACGATCTACATAGTTTCCAATAGCTCCACTGTCGATGTATGCCTTTATAGCATGCAACCGCCGAGGCTGTTTCGGATCCATGAGGACCATTGCATGATGAAATGCGAGGTCAAAGAGTTTGTTTTCAAGCTCGGCAAGCGGACCTCTACGCTTTTCGGGCTTGGCCGTTTCCCGAATCAGGTTCTGTTAAATTGTTCAGTGGCTCCAACCACCTTCTTAGGTGGTTTTACCGGACAATCTCGTAGAAAGTGACGAGAAGCTCCGCAATAGAGACATAATTGCTTTTGCCGCCTTCTCTCCCGTTCCTTCTGCGTTAATGGTCCTTTAACTCCACCGATTTGCATAGGTTCTGAAACGTCGGTACTCTTGGGGTTAGCGTGAGTTTTGATCAACACTCTGGTTTCAAACTTGGATCGATCTGCTTTTCTATTCTGAAGTCTGTGATCAAGTTGGACCACAAGGTCTATGTACTCCGCGCAGACTTGGGTTGGATTTACTATTTGGGCTAGCACATCTTTAAGTTCTCCGCGCAGACCTCGATGAAATAATGTGATCCTTTTATTCTCTGGCCACCCAGTTTCCACAACCAACCTACTAAAGGTGGCGATGTAAGATAAGAGATCCTGGTTACCTTGTCGTAAGGATAGCAGTTTGTTGTCTAGGGCCTGTCCCTGAGAGTGCCGAGCAAATAATCTTTCCATGTTTGCCTGGAAGCCTTGAAAATCCTGGAGAATTGGGTCATCTTGATTTACCAAAGGAACTGACCAATCGGCAGCACTGCCGCTGAGATAAGATAATACAAAAGCTACCTTGGTCTGGTCATTAGGGAAGGCCCCAGGTCTGCATAGGAAGTGTAAGCGACATTGGTTCATAAAAACGGCATATTTCTTGGGGTCCCCAGCAAAATGTTCAGGCGGGCCCAAAGGCATGTTTCCAGGTAGATTGATTTGTACCGGGTTATTCGAAATCATAGAAGTGGGATTACCCCCGGAACTAGGTAAAGGAGTTTGTCCTGCCTGACCCTGCAACAACCGTTTGACCAGGTCATCAGTTCTTTCCTTAGATAGGATCGGTTCTCTTTTGAGAGAGTTGGTCTCCTGGCGGGCGGAGTGTAATTCTGCCCGTAATTCCCCCAAAAGCTGGGCCAGCTGGTCTGTCTCGGAAGTTTCCATAGCGCCCGGGTGGGAAATTGTAGGTAGGCTTTGCGTTCTGTTACGCTCACCTGACTCCCACTGAGGCGCAGGCCTGGTTTGGAGTGCTGTTGCCTCTTCTATGGTGAAGCGCAGGACTCGGAAGATGGACAGGACCGGACCTTCAAATCTGGCTTGTCTGACTCGCAGAAATATCCTTCTGTGTGTGAAAATGGAGTATTAACAATCTGCGGGATAATGTGTAAGCCTCCCACTCCCTTCTCACCCTCCACGAAACCCTTCTGCAATTCCCCGTGAAGTCTCACCTTAGGGTCTGAAAGGACAAGCTCTCCATCCTGCTTCTGATGCAGGGGCTCGTTGTAATCCAGTTACTTTATTGGATCATGGATTGTAGAGAGTTCAAGTTTGCTTGACCTTCCCGGTAAAATACTGTGAGAATTCTGTTTATAAGTATGAGCCCGAAATAATAATTGTCCGTTGTCTCTATTTCAGGAGCAGAACAAAGATTCCGAGATGAGCAATGGAACTGACGAAGAAAACTCAGGTGAGCTGTTTGATGAGAGGTTCCTTTAGTGTCCTTGCATTAATGCACTAATGCTTGTGTCTTTTTCCCCTTAGGGGCCGGGGTCCGGAAATGCCAGGATGCGGCACCGACCCGAAATGAAGTGGGAATGACCCAACAGGTAAGTCTTATGATGGCAAATTAAGGTTTTCTTATTCTCTTCCCTAGCTCATCTTTGTTCTTGTCTTTTTCTCCCTAGGCGCTGAAATGTGGTTGCGGATCCAGATGGTCGCTGATGAACATGGAGGCGCCTAGTAAAGGTGAGTGGAATGCGGCGCTGCAGCGATCGATGCAATGTGCTTTTAAAATGAATGTCTTCCTTTTCAGGATCGTCGGCGAAATGTCTCCGGAATGCGGATTTATCAGGTAAGGACTCTTCTTTCCCATATTCTCTTCTCTTCTCCCTTTGCAGGTGTTCCAGGATGCTGGCAGGCGTGGCAGAAGTCAGGATGCAGGAGCAGACACGGTGAGCGTCCAGCTGCTAGATGCAGAACAACGCGAAGCGTGAGTTGCTGCTTGGGCGTGGCTTAAATAGCCTTCAAAGTAGTTCCAGGTATGTATCCTTCCTCTCAGGTATGTATTCTTCCTCTGGCCACACCCGTGTGGTTAAGTAGTCCCCAAAGAGAAAGTAGTCCCATTCAGGCCTCTAGATGGCCCGGATGTTGCAGCATGGTCTGCATCAGGTAGGTTTACACCAAGCACCTTTAAACACAAAGTCATCTTTTATGAGCCTGGCGCCTATGGCGCCAGGACTGTTGTCCAATATGAGCCTGGCGCCAAAGGCGCCAGGACTGAGTCCAAAGGGCCCCTACTTGGCGCTGCTGAGACTACCCTCGGGAACATGTCTGCCTCTGGGGTAGCTGGGCCTGGTCTGGCTCCTTGGAGGTAGGCATCATGACATCTGGCATGGATTCAAATGCTCATGAATATTCCCCGTCGTCAGGCTGGGAATCTTCGGTAAAGAAAAATATCAGTATCAGTTTCGTTTCTGATCTGTCTTTCTTAGTAGTAACCAATCACTGATCTCTGGGTCATACTGCCCCCATCCAGGGTTGGACTGGCCGCATCGGCCCATCGGCCAGTGGCCGATGACCTTTGAGGACCTGGGGGGCCAGTTTTCATGAGGTCACCCCTGGGCCGGTTTTTTTGCCGGTAAAATGTTTAGTAATATATGCAGCGCGAGTCGGCGACTCACTCACAGAGTGTCTGCTGCGGCCTGCGGGCCGCGCATGGCACGGCCTAAGCTGGGCCATCATTATTTGTTTAACTTTTGTTGTAAAATTGTTGATGTCAGTCTCACTATCAATTATGAAGATAGATGTGTGTTCCGTGGGCGGCAGCCTGGGTGCGGCCCGAGCAGCTCGCCTGAGGCTCGGGGCCAGGCCAGCATCAGAAAGGAATTTGAGACTCTGGGTGGGGCCGGGCAGGGGCCAGGGGGGGATTACAGCCATGTTCCCAGGGGCTGGAGCCAGGCTGCCTGGAGCAAGCTGGAGGAGCTGCCTGGTGCGCTGCTGGAAGCATAATTATTCATCAACGCAAGGTAACAACACATTGTTACCTTGCTTTGATGATTTGCAATTGCAAATTGCATGCATGCATCAGGGCCGGCCGCCGCCACCAGGCCGGCGGTGGCGCAGCGGGTGGTTGGTGGCCCGGTGGCCGTGCGATGTGCTCCTGTGATGATTGATGAACTGAAGTCCTAGTCAAGTCGACTCAAGTGTTAATACAATTACGATTGTGAACATTGCACCGGGCCCGGGCAGCGCCGGCGGCCTAGTGCTACTGTCTCTGCAGCAGCAGAGCTGGCTGGGCTGGGGGCGGGGAAGTTCACACAACAAGTTCAACTTTGCAGGAACTAACAACAACGTTACATCACGTGTTGCTTGCCCTGCAAAGTTGAAAGCAACTTGTGCCTGGGGCTGGGGGTCGATACAGACTCTGTGTCGCCACAATGAAGTCGGCGGAGAGACACGTGACTCAGTCTGAGAATAAAGTGGGCCTCCCCTCCTCACCCTGGGCATTATATTTTGGCCACCCGTCACCCGACCCCACGACGAGACAGCCAGTGGACTGGCTCTGGCAGACAGTACCCACTTGACGTGACGACAGAGGACACACACGCACCGCAGCACCAGCCCAGCAGGCAGGCCCCCCGGCCCGAGAAGACAGACAGGGACCGTCCGTCGACCGAAGTGAGTGCAAGCCTGAGCCCAGCAGCAGCAACACCAACTGGCAGGCAGGCAGCAGTTGTTGACCGGTGCTGCGGGCGGCTACACTTAAATACAGAAGAGTCGACTACTCTCTCGACCGTGTCCGTGAGGTAAGAAAGATTGATTGATCCACACAGGGCCTATGCTTTAAGGCAAACATTTAGCACTTTTTCTGCTAAATGACGACTAGGCCTCATAGGAAATGTACTATAATACAGCACCCACCTTTCGGCAGGTCCTGACTCCTATGCTCCTCATCACTCGCCCATCACTTCACCCCATGCGCAATGTGACCTCTCTTCCAATTTCCCACCCCGCCAGCACCCTATAGTACACCAACCCTCGCCTACTCCACCCCCCCGACCATGTCCATGACTGTCCAGGACCCCACCCAGCCTGAACTCCCAATTCACTCCAACGAGACATCCCTCCCTCCCTGTACTCCCAACTCCCCCACCCTGCCTGGGCTCCCATGGATCTGACGCTCTCCCACACCCACCCCTCACCTTCCCTACTCTCTCACATCAATCGCATCCCATCTCTGACTACTCCTAACTTCCCCCCACTCTGCCACACACTGTTCTGCCTGTCGCGCTCCACTCTAGGTTCCCAACACACCCCACCAACACCTGTGCCACTGCCTGCCTCGGCCCGCGTCTCCCCTCGAATATACCACACCGCCCCACCTGCCACACACACTGTGCCCACTGCCCCAACTCTCTCTGACTCTCTCACCAACCCGATTTCCCCCATTTGCCATACCATCCCCTCCCGCCTCAGTCCCTCCTGCTAGTACTCCATACTCTCGACACTTTACCATCATCCCATCCCTCCCACCGCCTCCCCCAGCACATCTCAATCCACTCTTGGCCCCACTAACACCTTGCTCCCCAGAGTTGCCTCCTCCAGACAATGTCTGTCTGCCCCCTCCCACCTCTTCTCACCCCTGTTACTCTCCGTTCCTTATCTGCCTGTTTCTATCCGCGCCTGCCCTCTTCCCCACCACCCTGCGTCCGCCACATCCCTGATTAGTTCCTTCTCCCTCTCTCTTCCAAGTTCCAACAGTTTGCCCCCTCTTGTCTGCGGGCCCACCATCCTCTCCCCCCCACCTGCTCCTTCCTCGGACCTTGTTTTTAAAGCCCTCCCCTTTTTCTGACCCCACCAGTTTCTAATCCACACATGTTTCTAACCTTCCCTCCCCAACTGTTTCTAACCCCTCCCGCCCCACCACGTTTCTGATCCCTACCTGTTTCTGTCTGATACCCCTCATTCCTTGCCATGCTTCCTGGCCTCTGTTCATTTCTGTCTGTACAGTGGTCCATTTTATTTCTAAAGCTATATTAATGCAACTTCCCCTCCTTTCATGCTGCCCTTCCCATGCCCCCCCACCCCCCACTCATATGCGCCTCTGCCCCTTTTTTCCTCATTTCCTTCTCTTGACTCCTGCCCTCCAACTTGCTCTCCTGCCTATTCCTCTTCCGCATGCCACACTCGGCCCCTCCTCCTTCTTTTTCTACTCTCCATCATTTCGTCTCCAAGGTGGTCCTTCATTTCACGCCTTACTCCTTCACTCGTATGTCTGCCTGAATTCCCTTCCCTATACATCCTTCCCCATCTCATCCTCGTCGAGTTCGGCTTCTCCCTCCTTTCCAGTCCTCTCCCCCAACCTACACACTTTACTTACTCTGACTGCTCAATCTTCTTGCTCTCCCCCATCCTCCTAAACTCTCATTCCCGACACACACTCCCTCAAACGTAACAATTCACCCGCTCTCATTTCCAATGCCAAGTTGCCTCACTCGTCACCCCTAACTAGTCCCCTCTTTTGCTCTTTCTGTCTCATTATGAACACACTTAAAACAGCCACTGCAAGAGACTTTACGTTTCATTGCGGTCCAGATGTTGGCGTGCATGCTTCCTGCACTAATGTAAACGTAGCACTGCCTGGATATGTTAATGTTATGTTACAGACATCCACGTTCTGTAATACACAAACACAACTGTTAATTGCTTTCTCTGACACAAGCATTGATTTCCATGGATGGGGCACACCGGCGGCACTCTTCTCTGGCTCTTTCAAACAGTAGCAATTTAGTTTAACCTGGTGTTCTTAAAGGCCATTGATGTGCAGCATTTGTACAAATAGAAACAAACACGGCGTGGAATTTGTTTTCTGGGTGTTTAACAGATTTGCTAAACTGCGTGTGACAAGCCGTGTGTGCTGTTGTGTGTGTGTGTGTTCTATAATCTGGCCATGCACTCTCGCTAGCCTCGACAACTTGCGTCTTGCCTTCAAACGTGTTCCTGTTTGTTGAGTTGCAAGTGTCACTGCATCTGTGGCTCCCCCAGCAAATTACGACTCCATCCATTGCAGCCTGATCACTTATTTATTATGGTTGGCTACTTTACATTTTTGGGTGAAAAGTTTTGTAATTTGTTATTTGTCTTTCTTGTTCTGCGTTTGTTTTTGCCATATCCCCACGTAGTCACATGTTATTTTAGGCCCGCCCGCATTTACTTACGTTGACCCAAAATATATATCACTAAAAACGTCATTTGGTATTTTAGAAACGTTAGTTGGGCTGCTGGTGGGCAAAGGAGGGCTTTAGAGAGCAGTGTGTTCTGTTTATGTTGGCCGGGCAGCCATCCTACCTTGATCACTACGCTACACGTTACGCACGCGCATCTTAGAAGTGTTTCCTATCTGTGCATGAATGACTGTCTGACTGTGTGCACTGAAACGGGTGAGCTTGGGTGCAGCATGTTAACGCCTCACTCACCTTCTTTCACGAGGCCAGTGTTTAAGGTAGATGGGGGCATTGCAATGCACGCATTTGGGTGTTTACTGTTGTGGGCCTGCCTCTATTAGCTACCTCTATCCAAGTTCCTTCTTCAGGTTATTCTGCAGTCGCATGAGGGCCACTTTTTTGAGGTGGGGGGTGGGCCACTTTTCTGAGGCGAGGGGTGGGCCACTTTTCTGAGGCGAGGGGTGGGCCACTTTTTTTTGTGTGTCCGGGCCTATTTCTAGTCCCAGTCCGACCCTGCCCCCATCCAATGACTGCCCTCTCCCTAAGCCCCGCCTCTGGCAGCCATCCTAAGGTTTTTACCACACGCTCAAGTGTTGGGAGTCCTTGTGTTTAGCTCTCGAGTTTCTTTACTGCGTTTTCACGTTTTTTCAGGAGAATTTCTCATTTTTTCGGTTTAATCGAGCCTCAAGCTCCACCGTTTCTACTTCCGATAACGGGGACCCGTTTCGGAATTCTTCTACTCCCCTCTGAAGAACAGAGGTTCACCAGCAGGTTCCCACAGCCGAGGAGCATGGGCGATGCTTTCTCGTTCCCTTGGGACGGCCTGTTTCTATACGCGTTCCCTCCATTGCCGTTGCTGCTCCGCCTCATCAACCGCTCAAGAAGTCCAGGTGCAGGATGATCCTCGTCGCACCGGCGTGGCCGAGGCAGGTCTGGTTCCCGGACCTTCTGGACTTGTCAACGTCCCCGCCAGTCAGGCTGCCGGCGGACGCGTATCTTATCTCGAGAGAAGGAGGCGCCATTCTACACCACGACCCACAGTCGCTGACCTTGCAGGCCTGGCTCCTACAGCACTAGAGTTTGGAGGGTACGATATCCCGGCTGATTGCAGAGAGGTTCTTGCAAAGGCCAAGGCGTCCTCAACTCTCAAGTGTTACGGTCATAAATGGAAGAGGTTCTCTGTCTGGTGCCGTGCACAGAAGATTAACCCTCTGCGGATTACGGCCCCTCAAGTGCTACCGTACCTACTGTCGCTGGCCAAAGCTGGACTGGCTCACGCCTCCATAAAAATACATCTGGCTGCCATCTCCCGATATACCAGGAGTACGGGACGGGCGTCCTTGTGGTCTCATCGCCTGGTAAAGGAATTTATGAAGGGACTATTCCGATCATTTCCCCCCGGTGAAGGCCCCGGCGTGGGCCAGGCTCATGGGAGCCCCATTCGAGCCTATGCATTCGGCGCCTTTGAAGTTCCTGTCATGGAAGACAGCGTTCCTCGTGGCCATCACCTCTGCACGACAGTGGGAGAGATTCAGGCCCTATCTTGCAAGCCTCCATACTTGACTGTTCATGACACGAGGGTAGTGCTGAGGACGCACCCCTCCTTCATGCCCAAGGTGCCGTCGGACTTCCACCTCAACAAGCCCTTGGTGTTACCAGATTTCTTCCCGTCGCCTTCGACGCCGGCCGATATAACTTTGCACTCGCTGGATGTAGCTAGAGCGCTGAAGTTCTACGTGGACCGCACGAAGAGTTTTCGGAAGACGTCACAACTATTTGTGAACTTTGGGTCTGTGAATCAAGGGAAGGCTCTCTCGAAGACTTCAATTTCCAGATGGCTCTCTGGCTGCATCATGCATTGTCACCGGTTTGGAAACCGGCCGTCCGAGAGCCCATTCGACCAGAGCGATCGCTGCTACCACGGCGTTCCTTTCTGGTGTGCCCCTGCTGGACATCTGCAGGGCTGCTACGTGGAGGTCGATGCACACCTTCACAAGATTCTACTGCGTCGATCGGGACTCCAGGGTCGGCCAAGCAGTGCTGCGCAACCTGTTCGCTTAAGGTGAGCCTGGTGAGGAGGTGAGAGATGCTTAATGTTGAGTTGTTGTATTGCTTAATGTTGAGCCTGTTGCCACCTCACGTGGTTGTGCATGTGTATACTGCTATGTATTCTTTTATTCATGAGCATGTGAATCCATGCCAGGCCCCATGCTGGAGAAGGAACAAGTTACTTACCTGTAACTGTTGTTCTCCAGCATGAGTCTGGCATGGATTCACATGGGAAGGCTCCCACCTACCCCTTTGCGGCTCTTCACTTGGTCATACTGCCACTTGGCGTGCTACCAAATCTGAGGATGGCTGCCAGAGGCGGGGCTTAGGGAGAGGGCAGTCATTGGATGGGGGCAGTATGACCCAGAGATCAGTGATTGGTTACTACTAAGAAAGACAGATCAGAAATGAAACTGATACTGATTTTTTTCTTTACCGAGGATTCCCAGCCTGACGACGGGGAACATTCATGAGCATGTGAATCCATTCCAGACCCATGCTGGAGAACAACAGTTACAGGTAAGTAACTTGTTCCTTTGGTGCCGTTCTCAGAAAATCGACCTGCTGAGGGTCACAGCCCCTCGGGTACTGCCATATTTGCTGTTGTTGGCTAAATCGGGGCTGGCTCACGCCTCCATCAAGGTTCATCGGGCGGCTATCTTCCGCTACACCAGATCTCCAGGACAACCCTCCTTCTGGTTGCACCGGTTGGTCAAGGAATTCATCAAGGAATTCATCAAGGGACTGTGTGCTTGTTCCCGCCGGTGAAGGCTCCAGCCCCGGCATGGGAGCTCAATGTGGTACTTACGAGGCTCATGGGAGCCACGTTCGAGCCTATGCATTCTGTTCCACCCAAGTTTCTGTCGTGGAAGACCGCTTTTCTCGTGGCCATCACCTCTGCATGACAAGTGGGTGAGATACAGGCCCTGTCCTGTAACCCACCTTGTTTGACTTTTCACGAGACGAGGGTGGTGCTGCAGACACACCCCTCCTTCATTCCCAAGGTGTTGTCGGACTTTCATCTAATCGAGACCTTGGTGTTACCTGTGTTTTTTTCCAACGCCTTTGTCGCTTTACACTTGCTGGATGTGGCTAGAACGCTGAAGTTGTATGTGGCCTGCACAAAGAGTTTCCGGAAAGCTTTTCAGCTCACTGTCCCCGCTTGGCAAACCAACCGTAGCCTGGCCGTCCAAGAGCCCATTCTACCAGAGCGATGCTGCTACTACAGCGTTCCTGTCTGGTGTGCCCCCGCTGGACATCTGCAGGGTTGCTACGTGGAGGTCGACTCACACCTTCACGATGTTCTACTGCGTCGACAGGGATTCCAGGGAGGAGTCCAGAGTCGGCCAAGCAGTGTTGTGCAACCGGTTTGCTTGGAGGTGAGCCTGGTGAGGATGTAAGAGATGGCTTCTGTTGAGCCTTGCCACCTCTCACGGTTGTGCATGTGTGTACTGCTATGTATTTTTTATTCATGAGCATGTGAATCCATGCCAGACCCCATGCTGGAGAAGGAACAAGTTACTTGCCTGTAACTGTTGTTTTCCAGTATGGGTCTGGCATGGATTCAGATGCGAACCCTCCCGCCTGCCCCTCTGCGGCTCTTCTTTTGGTCCTACTGCCACTTTACGTGTTACCAAATCTGAAGATGGCTGCCAGAGGAGGGGCTTAGGTAGAGGGCAGTCATTGACTGGGGGCAGTATGACCCAGAGCTCAGTGATTGGTTTATAGGAGAAAGACAGTTTGGAAACGAAACTGAAACTGTTTTTCTATTACCGAGGATTCCCAGCCTGACGGGGAATATTCTTGAGCATGTGAATCCATGCCAGACCCACGTTGAAGAACAGTTACAGGTAAGTAACTTGTTTGAACAATTCTTTTTTATAGATTATGCTTAATTCGTGGTGTTTATTACTCCGTATTTAACTGAACCCTTCACCTCTCACACACCCTCCTAGGTTTAAACCTTACTGTGTAGTCGCAATGCCTTGATATTTTGGCTAGTGTGATGAATCTTTAGATGTCATCACTTCTCCCTGAAGGGGAGCCCCTTCCCATGAGACCAGGGAGGTGAGGTCGCTACCCGATAGTCTCCCTGGGGGTGGTAAACAGCGGGACGATCTCATGGGGAGAGACTCCTCCTCTTGGGGCAAAGACAACCATTTAGGGAGAATGCTGTATGACATCTGTGATGAGTCCTGCAAAATCACTAGAACACTGCTAGTGGTCTCCTCCCATATGTGGCATGGGAAAGGCAGACACTACCTGATCCTGACCCTGTGGGCGGAATCATGAGGGCGGACCATGTGGAATCAGACATATATCAGGGGGTTGGGTGGGCAGTGATAACTACCTTAATAGAAACACGTAATTCTTCCAGTCTCCCTGAAACCCTAAAGGCTTAGTGTTTTGTTTAGTGGAGCCAAGTGTTGTGATCACTAACGCACATAATTTTCACATAACCGGTCCTGGTTTTAACTATCTTTATTCCAACAAGTATTTAAAATAATATCACTTTGAAAATCCTAAAACATACGTGGACTCCAATTCTCGTAATGACTGGGGTACTGAGACAAAGAACAACAAGGAGTTAATAAGGAGGAAATGTGACGTTAAGCATGAAGTGCATTCTAGTTGCGTGGGACATTTGTACCCAAAGGCTACACGCAGCTGAAGAATGGAGAGACTGCAGAGTATGCGTAGCGGGAAGCGTGACCAGTGACCGAGGCAGTTTGCAAGAGGAGTGCTGCGTGGAAGAGCGGTGAACGGTTGCCCATAGCAGGCCAGCAGCATTCTAGACCGGATAGGAGCAGCTCTGGTAATGAGAAGGTGAACGAAGCACAGCAGGGCCAGAAGATGAGGGCCTACAGAGCCGATGGGGAAGCCAGCCCCGCAAAACTATGCTTGCAGCAACAGCATGGTATACCAGGGATGGTACCAATTGGGAAGCCAGCCCCGCAAAGCTATGCTTGCAGCAACAGCATAGTATACCAGGGATGGTACCGATTGGGAAGCCAGCCCTGCAAAGCTGTGCTTGCAGCAACAGCATAGTATGCCAGGGAATCAGTCTGAGAGTGAAGGGGGCCCCAGGACGTGCAGAGACTTAGTATTTGAAGAATACTTATGAATATGGACCAAATAGAATTATAAAGAGAAGGCAAACATGGTACAATTCTCCTGACATGAGAAGTCAGTTGGTCGAAACCTGGAACCAGCATTGCCATAAGCCAAAAGACATTGTAAGAGAAAAAGGATGCAAGAATTGTGCAGTTCTCCTGACAAAGATGTCAGTTGGGGGAAATCTGGAATAAGCATTGCCAAGAGAGGTGGAAAGCAAGGTTGACAGACTGAGCTTGAACAAACCCACATGAAATGTCTGCATGGGGGAAATTGGTACAAGTAATCACTGAAGTCAACAAGTTGTGTTATTGAAGTATGCTTTTGTAATACCTAACGTGGAAAAAAGATTGCAGAAAGGCCTTGTAAGAGTATCCGGTAATGATCCTTTTTGGAGAGTGTTAACTGGCAGGAGCGACCAGGGCATCCGTTTTCAATTAAAGAAGTTGAGAAATTCCTGGCAGGGTAGTCTACCAGGAAAGGAACAATTGTATAAAGGAACATTATCATTACAAACCGTATTCTATGATGGAGACCTTAGGTTTCGCCATCATAAAGAAAGTATTCTGTGGAGAAGATACGTGCTTTGCTATTCTGAAAACTGTATTGTATGGATGAGACATTTTGCTTTGCCAAAGACTTTGTGGCAAAAGGAAATGTTCCTTCATTTGACAGAATATTATCAGAACAATATATTTCCAACAGGTTTCCTGAATTGGTTCAGGGGAACTGAGCCAACTCCTGAATACAAGGATTGCCTTTATTGGAATTGCCTATTTTGAACTTTAACATTATCATTTGTTGGGTTGGAATCCGAGATAATTACCTTACACTTTCTTGTATATCCTAGTGTGAGAGTCAGATACAATTTGGACACAAGGTCAACTTGTTTTTGTTTTTAGTTTCATAGCTAGGGACATTCTCATTAGGATAGGGAAAGATCTGCCTTCACTCCACCCTTTTGTTTTAATAAAAATGTCAGATGTTGAGAACCCTACAACTTTGTTTCAGTCCCTCATGTCTGACCCCTCACACATCCCTCACCCAACCACCTACACACCTCCATACACTCCTAGATCATCCTTAGCCAACCCATGTATATTTGTAGGGATATGGAGTTAAACTCTGAGACGAGGAAGAACATGGGCTACCTCAGAGAGATGGTCTGATTAATACTAAGACAAGGAGGAGGTGCAGACTAATGAGGAACACCCTGTGGAACAAAGATGGAACAAAGATGAATACTCTAGTCTTCCACGGAGGAGTGTACAACCAAGTAACCAGTTGTTCCATAATAAAAGGGAAGAAAGACTAAAGGAAGAGGAACGCAGATTGGGAAGCCGCAAGGAAGGAGAATGCAGACCGACAATCCGCAAGGAGGCAATCTGCAGGAAGTGTCCTGTTCTTTTGGGGAGAGCTGCCGGTGTATAGTGCGAGAGAGGCAAGCGTGGAACAGTTGGCGGGGAGAAGCAGAACACGGCAAGAAGACGCTGAAGGAGTTCTCAGTTTGCCACAAAGGCACACCAGCATCACGATTCCAGCAGAGACCACCAGCCGCAGAGGAGCACTCCGAGCCCTGGAAGTTCCGGTGACCTATCTAAACTCGGAGAGAGGTAAGGGGAGATACGAAAGAGCCAGAAGGGACAAAGGGGGCAACAAACTAGGGGTGGTTCTCCTAGGACAAAGTAATGGCAGGAAGGTTATTGGGAACATCTATAGACTGGTCTGGTCCCACACCCACGAAAGAGGTGTAATATAAGCTGTCTTCCTCCTGGCAGTACTTGGCAGGAGAGTGAACCATGTCTGTCTGAGTCTGAAGAGAAATAAGCCAAGGTCTGGGGTCCCTCGAAGTAAAGTCAAGAAAGACCAGGGGAAGGGAGTCCTTCTCCCTAGTGGTATGAACTGTGAATCAAGATATCCGGGGAAGCGAGGCATTCTCATAGTCACCAAGAAAGACAAGGGGAACAGTGTAATTCCACCTGGTGAGGAAATTGCAACCAGAGCTGTGCTACCCAGTCCAGGAGGAGGAAGTCCCTCTCTTGTACCAAGGGCATTGGCACAACCTTTAGCTTAGTAATAAGTGTAAGGGACAGCAAAAGGGACGTTTTGACACAGGATGGTGGACTATTTGTTACTAGGATATTCTGACTAACCCATTAGTACTTTAGTTGAGGCAGGCAAACCCCTCATAGATGTAGGGAAAGATTAGGTTCTCTATTTTTATACTGAATACGTCTATAGCATTAAATATGCCACCTGTGTGTCAGTCTCCTCCTTCTGCACCCTTACACTAGACCTTAGTGTCTCTCCCTGTTCTCCAGAATAGAGCGGCCTCTCAGAATCTGTCCACAGGGCTGATTCTGAAAAGGCCCCAAAAACTCTCTAAGCAATGGTTCTTACAAGGGAGTTATACTACTAACCCAATGTTATGAACGTCATTTCTGAAGCTTGTTAATCTTCTTAGTCACATGCTTTGTATATGGTCCAACATCCAGTGGTAACCGCAGAGTATTGCATCTTGTCTTTCGGGGACCAAAAGGGAACGTCGGCATAGGCGTGCCTGTAACACTATCCCTATCGTGACGTGTAGTGTACCCAAAATCCCTCACCCGCCGAGGTCCCTCAGATTGTTTTTTTCCGCCCAGATAAATGGTCACCCTATTACAAGAGACATGGTTTATCTTTACCTACTTGTCGATTATTCCCTGTTAAGTCACTTCAGTCACAAGAACATCTTCGACGAAGACGAACAAGTTACTTTCTTACCTGGTAACGTTCTTTCGATGGGATGGTCCGACGACGTATTCCATATCTATGACATGTAATCACCACAGCTGTGCTGCTTCAGAAACTTTTTTCGGCTCCTGCGTCGATGACGTCGATGCGCCGTCGTCGAGGACCTCGTCCAACGTCATCCGATGTGATAAGTAGGACGCACGACGCCCGTAGCCTCAGTTGTAGTTTTTTCCCCCAGAACGTGTGACATTAGTCAACTGCCAGTCAGACACAAAGCCTTGCGGAACGTAAGCTGCAATCGCAAAAGAAATTCTGCAGCGGGGAAGGCAGGGCGGGAGCGATATGGAATACGTCGTCGGACCATCCCATCGAAAGAACGTTACCAGGTAAGAAAGTAACTTGTTCTTCGAGGGGATTGGGTCCTCCGACGTATTCCATATCTATGACAGACTCCCAAAGCAGTACCAGAGCAAGGAGGAGGGAAAGAATTTAGAATCAAAATTTAGAATAGCAGAGCAAAGGACCGCCTTGCCAAAGGCCAGATCCTGTCCTCGGATGGAATCGAGGGAATAGTGACATACAAATGTATGTACTGAAGCCCAGGTGGCTGCATCACAGATGTTGCGAATAGGAACACCCCTCTGTAGGGCAGTAGATGCAGCCATACCCCTGGTAGAATGTGCCCGCAAGCCAGCCGGTGGGTCCTTACCCGCCAAGCGGTAACACTCCGAGATGGTCAAAATAATCCAGCGAGACAAAGTCTGTTTCGTCACAGCTTGCCCCAAACGCTTTCCAGTGTAACCAATAAAGAGTTGATCGTCCACTCTGACCCGGGACATGCGTGAAACATAAAAGCTTAAAGCTCTCCTAGGATCAAGCCTATGGAGCCTCTCCTCTTCCTTACCAGGATGCGGAGGAGGATAGAAGGCCGGAAGAACAACCTTCTGGGCCAAATGAAATTCTGTCACTACCTTCGGAAGAAAAGAAGGACGAACTCTAAGGACAACCCTGTCCTTGTGAAATACAGTGAAGGGTGGCTTAACTGAAAGTGCCTGTAACACACTCACTCTGCGAGCGGAAGTAACCGCAACTAAAAACACAGTTTTCAGAGTTAATAGCCTCAAAGGGCAAGAATGTAAAGGCTCAAACGGAGCACCCATAATAAACTTAAGAACAAGGTTTAAATCCCAACCGGGCACCAGGAAAGGTGACGGAGGGAACACATTAGTGAGCCCTTTCAGAAACTGTGAAATTAAAGGGATTTTAAAGTAAGAACACTCTTCAGACGAGCGCTTAAAGATGGACAGCGCCGCCAGGTAACCTTTAACGGTACCCACTTGCAAACCCCTGTGGGCTAAAGAAAGTAAAAAGGACAGAACCATGGGGATGTCACATGCAAAAGGATCCACATTCTGAACTCTGCACCAGTCGCAGAACTTACGCCAACGGTACAGAGACTTTGTTGCCGGCCTTCGGGCCGAAAGCAACACCTCCATCACGTCTTCAGGGAGGTCCCAATCCTTATACCTCAACCTTTCAGAAGCCAAGCGTGAAGGTTGAGGGATCTGACCTCTGGATGGAGAACCTGACCCCCCCTCCCGTGAGAGCAGATCGTCTCGATAGGGAAGACGACGTGGAGGGCAGATGGACAAGTCGAGAAGGTCCGGGTACCACGTCCTCCGAGCCCACGCCGGAGCAATGAGGATCATCCGGGAACCGAACTTCCGTAACCTCCGCAGCACTTGCGGGATGACGGGGACTGGAAGAAACGCATACAGCAGCGGGAATGACCACTCCACCACGAACGCGTCTCCTAAGGCTCCTTTTGGAGGAAATTCCCGCGAGCAAAACCTTTCGCACTTCCGGTTGACACTGGAGGCGAAGAGATCCACTTGAGGGGTCCCCCAAAGGGCGAAGATCTCCAGGAGAATCTCCTGAGCCAACTCCCACTCGTGAGAGATCGCGCTCTGCCTGCTCAGAGCGTCCGCCGTCACGTTTTCGTCTCCGGCCAGATGAACTGCCGAGATCGAAACTTCCTGCTGGATTGCCCAGAACTCGAGCTGCATCGCCTCCCTGCACAGAGGAAGTGACCCTGCCCCCACTTTTTGTTGAGGTAGTGCATGGCCACTGTGTTGTCCATCAGGATCAGGACACTCATTCCTCGCACAGTCAGCAGAAAAGCCTTCAGGGCTAGCCTGACGGCCCTCAGCTCCAACAGATTGATATGGAGTCTGGACTCCGACGTAGACCAACGACCGCTGACTGTCAGCCCGTTGGCATGAGCTCCCCATCCCGTGAGGGATGCATCCGTCAAGATCATCACCTCCGGCCAGGGAAGCCAAAATGGAGCCCCCTTCATCAAGTTTCCTTCGACGACCCACCACAGAAGGTCCCGGGCGACCGAGGGCGGCACCTGAACCGGGTCCGACATCCTGCCGGAGGACTGCGACCATTGCGTCTTGAGTGCCCACTGCAAAGATCTCATCTGCAGGCGAGCCTCTGGCACCAGAAGAATGCAGGATGCCATGAGGCCGAGCAACCTCAAGAACTCGAACGCTGGGAGCGTCTGGGAATGCTGAAACTTGTGCACCATCTGCTGAATGTGAAGAGCTCTCACCTGGGGAGGAAAACACTGCCCCAGGGAAGTGTCGAGCACTGCTCCGATGTACTGGAGCCGCTGTGTTGGCGTCAAATGGGATTTCTTTAAATTGAGGGAGAAGCCCAGCCTGTGAAGGGAGTGGCAGGTGACGGACAGATGATCCAGGACTTGCTCGGGAGAGCTCCCCCTGATCAACCAATCGTCCAGGTAGGGGTAGACGTAAATCCCCCCCCTTGCCTGAGATGCGCTGCCACCACCACCATGAGCTTGGTGAAAACCCTCGGGCGGAGGTCAATCCGAACGGCAGGACCCGAAACTGAAAGTGCGAGTCGCCAACCGCGAACCTCCGGTACTTCTTGTGCTTGGGATGGATCGGCACATGGAAGTAAGCATCCTTGAGATCGAGTGACACCAACCAGTCCTGAAGCTGAAGGGCCTGGAGGACTTGAGAGAGAGTAACCATCTTGAACTTGTCCTTCCTGAGGAGTTTGTTCAAACCGCGCAAGTCCATGATGGGTCTCGATCCCCGGTCTTCCTTCGAAATCAAAAAATAAGGGGAATACCATCCCTTGTTCCTCTCCGCTACAGGCACCAGTTCTATGGTGCCTTTCTCCAGCAGGGCTTGAATTTCCTGCGCAAGGAGCGGATCCGGACTCTTGAAAGAGAGGTTCCCTGGTGGATTGTCGCGAGGCCTGTGCCGAAAGGGAAGACAGTAGCCGTGGGTTATGATCTCCAGAACCCACACATCTGAAGTAATGGCTTGCCACTCTACAAGATGCTGCGCCAGCCTTCCCCCAACCGGCGAACCATGGGACATGGCCTCATGATTGAGTGGGAGCGGCTGCGGCGTTACCTGAGGGCAAAGAGGCATCTGCCCGAGCGGTCTTGGCACCACAGGTACCCTGTCGTCCACCTCTGGTACCCCTGCGTTGGCCTCTTTGACTGCCAGCTCCTCTCGCTTTACTGAAGGACGAGTAATAGCGAAAGGAACCACCCCTCCACTGCTGTCCCCCAGGACAAAAAGGCAGAGGTTGGCGGACTGCAGCGCCCAACGACTTCGCTGCAGCTTTTGAGGTCTGCAACCTCTCAAGGCTCTCGTCAGCCTTGCTGCCAAAAAGGTGTTCACCGTCAAAGGGCATGTTGAGGAGCCGGGACTGCACATCAGGAGCAAACCCCGACTTCCGCAACCACGCAAACCTGCGTATCACGGTGCTCGCCGCCATGGACCTACTGACGCATTCAGCTAAGTCCAAACCCGACTGAACGGACTCACACATGGCATCCTTACCATCCTGGACCATAGCAAGGAAACCATCCCGTTCGTCCCCTTCGGGAATATGTTCAGCCGCTAACGCAACACAGTTCCACAGTGTGTGTGAAACGAGACAAGGCACAAATGGAGTTGGCCGCCTGAAGCGCCATACCACCAGAAGAAAACACTTTCTTCGCCCAGCCATCAAAACGTTTGTCGTCCCTATCAGGAGGGATGGTAGGGTACGACGCCTGCTTTGCTGGGGCCGTGGCCGCCTGCACCACCAAACTCTCTGGAGTGGGGTGCCTGGTCAAGTAGCAGGGGTCGCTACTGGCTGGACGGTATTTTCGCGACAAGGATCTGCCCACCGCCGGGAGACTCTCCGGAGCAGTCCAAGCCACCGCCACCCTTCTCTGTAAAGCCATATGGAACGGCAGTACCGGGTCAGTTGGGGGACCAACATCAAGGATGTCCGTTAGATCATCCTGCACAAACTCCCCTGGGGGAGCAGACCATCCCAAGTACTCAGAAACCCTAGCCATAAGGCGCCGGTACGAGGAATCGGCATGAGAGCCAGGCTCAGGCCTACAAAACTCCACCTCCGGAGAGGTGTCCAGTCCACTGGCATCATGCAGTGACTGCCTCAAATCGTCAAACTGACTATGGCCTGAGACAATATCATCTGGAACCTGACTAGGAACCAGGCCATCAGAATCCTCATCCGCCTCTGAAATATATTCCAGGTGGCGAAAAGAAGGCACCCGAGAGTGCTTGCTTTTAACCAGAGCCTTCCTAGGGGGTTCCTCCGACACGAAAGGCGTCGATGGCGTCGAGCGAATCGGCGCCGGCGTCGAGAGAACAGGCATCAGCGGCGAGAGGATCGGCATCAACGTCGAGGAAATCGGCGTCGACGTCGGATGCAGCGCCGCCAGCATCGGCGGCGTCGACACAGCCCTCGAAGCCGGTGCCCCGAGCATGTCCTTCGACGACCTGAGCTTCGACGACTTCCTTGGAGCCGGAGCCCCGAGAAAGCCTGTCGACGCCCTCGACGCCTCAGACGTCGATGTCTTCTTCGAAGACCTCACAGGTGCACACGGTCTTGAACGCGTCGAGGACCGGGACCTGGAACGGGTACATCGAGAACGAGTCTCCTTGTCCGAACGGGACCTCTCCCGTGACTCGTGCCGACCACTCTTGCGAGCTGTGTCTCTCGACCTCTCACGACCGACCCCACTCGGGGGCGCTGAAGGCTTAGTACCCTGCGACTCAAGAATCACCAGCATTTTCTTCCCAAAGGAAGCCCATTCCTCCGGCGTCGCACGGCTGGTGGGGTAAGCGAAGTGCCGGGCAGAGTCCTCCGAAGAGGACCTGGAAGACGACCGGTGTCGGCGCTTCCGAGAATGCCTCGAAGAGGCTGAGGAGTGGCGAGGCCGACTCCTAGAAGGAGACCCACGAGACTTCCGACGATGACGCAGAGAGTCACCCCTCGAATCATCCGTCGAAAGCCCCGCATATCTCGACTTCTGGGGCTTGGACACCCGACCTACCGACAACTTCTTCTTACGTTTGCGTAAGGCTTTGGACGTGAGCGACTGGCAGTCGATACAGTCATCCGTGTCGTGGGCCTCCCCGAGGCACCAGAGGCAGGCGTTGTGCGAGTCCGTCACCGACATCTTGGACCCACACTCCCCACACTTCTTGAAACCCGGACGCGGGGTCGAAGACGAAGTAGAAGACATCTTCACACGAAGGATTTTCACAAAACGAACAGGTTCGAAGAACCGAGAAGAACAGAACTCCAAAGAGTCGAGGCGGTAACCGAGATTCACGAAGCAACACGTTCGCAGAAAAAATGGAACTGAGGCTACGGGTGTCGTGCGTCCTACTTATCACATCGGATGACATCGGACGTCGGAGGAGGTCCTCGACGACGGCACATCGACGTCATCGACGCAGACGCCGAAAAAAGTTTCCAAAGCAGCACAGCTGTGGTGATTACATGTCATAGATATGGAATACGTCAGAGGACCCAATCCCCTCGAATGCAGGGATTCGTATACGGCTGTGGATGTCGGCACCTAAAATCCTGCGGCTGGATTTTCCACATGTTTGGACCCTCTGGCCGACCTATACAGTAGGGACAGTGGGGTCGGGGTAGCCATATTGTCGATATGTCTTTCCTCCTTTCCCCTCTTTACCCTTTTGGTCTGGTCATCTTTCCCTTTAGCTATGGAAAGGACTCCTTTTAGATTCTGCCCCAAGTGTAGGGTCAGATATCCTTGGAAGTACAAACACAGGACGTGTAACGCCTATCTCCCTCTAGAGCACGATGAAAAGCGGCGTGCGGCCTGCAAACTCTTTTGGCCTAAGACCCTGAAGGAGCGCCGTGTAAAGCGGTGGGCCGCGTACGATATGTCGCGGGTGGAACACCCTCCCCCACCCTACCGCCACACCCGCTGAGAGTGACGGGGGTACCTCGGATGACCAAACATCTGTTGCGGATGTTATAGACCTCGAGGCGGACACTTCTAGGTCCGCCACGCCCGTCCCCGACGCTTTATGGCCTGACTCTGGTCTCACTACAGGAACAACACCCGGCGACAGGGGCGTACAAACACATCACACTAAGCAGAAACCCCTACACCGTCTTCGATGTATTTGTCGAAAAAGGTAAAAACGCCAACAGGGCCGCCGAAAATATCGACAGTTTCCTCGGATCGCTCGGATCCAAAGCCTTCCCCGCATCCGCGTCTTGCGTCTGGGCAAAAAAAATTAAGTAAGGGTGCTACTCCAAAAACTACACACAGTGAAGCGCGGACGTCCAACGCTGCGACGGTCCGGAAGGCCGCGGTAGGCCCAAAAACTACAGCTATGCCTCTACCTGAAAAACCAACCGCTAGGCCCTATAGCGCCGTGGAAGGTAATACACCTACCGATAGACCATCGGAGCAACTGTCTCACGCTGATTCAGCGATTATCGAAGGCAGCATCGAAAGAATTACAGCGGCAGTGGGTTTTACCCTAGTTCCGTCTAAAGTTATGGGACAAGCCGCAGAAAAAACTCATGCGGGTTTGGATCCCGATTCTTACGATGTGCTCGAAGATAGTGAAGAGCCTCTTTCCGACACCCTAAGAGACTCTTTTCGACGCAGTAGGGTGGAAAATGTAGTTTTTCCACCCGTAGGCCCGCCTGGGTCCACTAAATGGACTAGAGAGAAGTTCGAAGGGTGTATTGATCGGCTGGAGAAGATTATCAATTTTTCTGATCATCCTTCCCCAAAAAGGTCTCGGGTAGAACCCTACCTCCAATTTCCTTCTCATTTTCAAGATCAGTCTTCTGCCCCCGTCCAGCAGGAAGACATTGTCCACATGGACACATATAGAGACATTTATAATGAAGAGGAAGAAGCTTCATTTCTACAAAGTTATGAGAAGGAACAGCAGGATACTACAGACAACTGGGAAGAAACCCAGCAGGAAGGACAAGACCCATGGACACAGCAAGATCAGGACACTGATGTTTTGTGCCTGGATTCTCCTCTGTCCACTCCGGCTCGGCAGGCCTCACCTGTAGATGACCAATTCAACTCCATGTTGAAAATAAAACAGCTGAACACTTGCAAATCTCCACTCAAGAGGCTGTGCCTGAGCAAGATTTTGTAGAGGATATCCTTAAGGAGAAGCCTCCCTCTAGCCAGGCCATCTCTGCCTTAATTCTATTAAGAGAAGGTTGGCCTTGTAGAGGATATCCTTAAGGAGAAGCCTCCATCTAGCCAGGCCATCTCTGCCTTAATTCTATTAAGAGAAGGTTGGCCCCCTCATTGGGATCACCAGGTCTAACTCGGGTAGTGAACCCAAGAGTGGAAAAAACTGTTTCGCCCTTCCCCTTCTGACCCTCTATACATTAGAGGGCACGCCGTCCCAGATTCATTGGTAGTGACTACCACTCGAAAAAGGGCAGGGGTACCCCTTGCCACAGGGGAAATCACCGCCGGACAAGGAATCCAAAAGACTCTATGCTCTAGGCAAACGAGTCACTTCGGCTGCCACATACACTACGCAGATTGCTAATAATACCACACTATTGGCAAGCTATGCTGACGCTCAGTGGAACTTGCTCCAGGAAGGCCTCCAAGAGGTTCTTGAACCCGCCAAATCCAAGCTTCTCTCCATTGTAATGGAGGGAAGACATGTTAACTAGCATGTGATCAAAAACACCGTGGACACTGCGGAAACAGCAGGCAGGTCACTGGCCCAAGGGACCCTACTTAAAAGACACGCTTGGCTGTGTACCTCAGGTTTTAAACCAGAAACACAAGCCCCCCTCATCAATAAGCCCATTGAGGAATCTAACCTCTTCGGGAAAGCGGTGGATGAAACTTTGGAAACAGCCAAGAAGGAGCATGAGACTCTGAAGTCTCTGCAACAGATCACACAGAAACCTTCCCCCCCAGAGGGGTAATAACTCTCGGCGGTCCTTTCGAAGGGCAAGCCTGTGCTGGTCAAAACAACTACGGCACGGGAAACTTCAACACAGGACAAACGTCTGGAAGCCCTGCATACTACCGTTCAAGGGGTCAGAAACGCAGCAAAGGCAGAGGCCCCAATACCAGAGGCGCCACAGCCTCTGGTCAGAAATGACCACCAAATTCAGGTCCCCTCCCATGTCACCCCGGTCGGGGGCGATTTAATATCTTTCCTCATGGCATGGGAGGGTATAACTTCAGACCAGTGGGTCATAAAGAAGGTCGCCCATGGGTACTGCATGGAATTCGCCCGACCACCACAATTCAGACCGCCGCGATCGCGGCGCCTTTCACCAGACCATCTGGTCAAGAGGTGGAAGCACTGGTGGGAAAGGACGCCATAGAAGCTGTCCCTATTATTCAGGTAAATGAGGGTATTTATTCAGTGTACTTCCTTGAACCCAAAAAGGATCTCACTATGCGCCCTGTTCTAGACCTGCGTCCAGCGAACAAGTTTATAAAACCCCAGAAGTTTTGCATGGTAACACTGCAAGAGGTGATCCCATTGCTGAAACAAGGGGACTACATGGCAACATTGTACATGAAAGATGCATACTTTCATATTTCAATGTTGCCAGTGCACAGGAAATATTTAAGCTTCATGATAGAGGACAGGCATTACGAATTCAAGGTACTCCCCTTCGGCATAGCCTCAGCGCGAAGGGTGTTTACCAAAGTCCTGGCAGTGGCTGCAGCACACCTATGCAGACTGTCGGACCCAGTTTACCCATACCTCGACGACTGGCTCATCACGGGGGACTCATTCAACGCATGTTTTTCGAACACCCAAAAAGCAGTAGATCTCATCTTCAGTCTGGGTTTCTCAATCAACGAAAAGAAATCCAGTCTAGTCCCCAGTCAAACAAAACAATTTCTGGGAGCTCTAATTCGGACGAAGGACGGTCTCGTCTTCCCCTCCAACGTGAGGGTTCAGAACATGCTTTTTCAGATCCCTCAATATGTAGCCAGTCGGGAGGTGATGGTGCGCAAGGCCATGCGCTTGCTAGGAATGATGGCGTTATGCATATACTTGGTTCCCCATGCGCGGCTGCGCATGCGTTCCATACAAGAGCGGCTCAACAGCCAGTGCTGTCAGGCCGGCGGACAATAGGAAGATCTGGTAGTTGTCTCGCCAGCCCTCGTTCTCTCTCTGCACTGGTGGTCAAGAGAAAACCTCTTGAAGGGGAAGACCTTCACCACCCCCTGCAGTGGAACCACTCGCACTACAGACGCATCTCTCACAGGGTGGGGGCTCACCTGCTTAAGCAGACAGAGTTTGGTCCCCTCAAGTAGCGTCCAACCATAAAAACTTACTTGACATATTAGTGGTGTTCAAGGCTTTGAAGGCCTTTCAGGTGCAACTACAAGGGAAGAGAGTGCTGATTCTAACAGACAGCACTACAGCCATGTATTACCTGAACACCCAGGGGGCACTCACTCTCCAGGGCTATCCAAGCTGTCCCAAAACATTTGGATATGGGCTCTCAAACACAAGATGTTTCTGTTGTCCCAACATGTTCCAGGGGAACTCAATCTTCTGGCAGATGTGCTCAGCAGAGATTTCCCTCTGCCCGAAGAATACGAGTGGCGCTACACAAAGACATTGTGTCCAACGTCTTCGCAGAATGGGGTTTCCCAAAATCGACCTGTTCGCTACTCAGGTGAACACCCAATGCCAAGACTACGCCTCCAGGTACCCGCAGAACCGATCCAAGGGGAACGGTCTCTGGATAACATGGTCAGGGAAATTTGTCTACGCTTTTCCCCCGGCTCCCCTTCTCAACAAGATAGTGCACACGATGCACCAGGAACCAGTTACTATGATACTGGTGGCCCCCATGTGGACCCACCAACCCTGGTTCGCTCACCTGATGAAAATGTCCCTCGCCCCACCAGTGAAACTACCCTGCCCGTACAACATGTCTCAGGACAGGGGGGAGACCCTACACCCATACCCTTAAACTCTGAACTTAGCAGCTTGGCTCCTGAGGTCATAGAGTTTGGACACCTGCAACTCCCTCAGGGGTGCATGGACATACTCAGGGAAGCTAGGAAACCGAAGACACGTTATTGCTATGGCAGCAAATGGAAACGTTTTGTCATCTGGTGCAATTCCAAGGGCGTCAATCCCATCGATTGTTCACCCACACACATTGTGCTGTGCCTAACCCATCTGTTGGACACTGGGTTAGTCTTCAATTCCCTAAAGGTTCATCTGGCTGCTCTGTCAGCCTACACCACACCACATCACAACAAAAAGTGTTGTGGTGGAAAATACCAGTGATTAAAGCCTAAAGCTTAAAGGGGTTAAGAGGATTTATCCTCCCGTTTCTCACCCAGCCCCTGGATGGGACCTAAATGTGGTTTTGACCAGGCTCATAGGAGCTCCCTTTGAGCCTATGCATAAAGCAAGTCTAAAAGACCTGACTTATAAAACGGCCTTCCTAGTGGCTATCACTTCTATCAGAAGGGTTAGCGAACTACAGGCACTTTCTGTTCTAGACCCCATTGTTACAGTCCACAAAGATAAGGTAGTTCTACGCACACATCACAGATTTGCGCCTAAATTAATCTCAAAGTTTCATGTGAACCAATCAATCGAACTACCCACTTTCTTCCAGAACCCTACTAGCATGGCCGAAAGAAGCCTACACACACTAGATGTGCGCAGGGCAGTCATGTTCTACCTGGAAAGAACTAAACCACTGAGGAAAACAAAACAATTCTTCGTTTCTGTGGCAGCTAGTAGAGAAGGGGATCCTGTCTCTAAATCCGCTATCTCAAGGTGGATTGTCAAATACATCGCACTATGTTACACTCTTGCTAAGAGAGAACTGCCCTTCAAGTCTAGAGCACATTCGCACATTCTACTCGGGGCACTGGGGCATCCATAGCATTCATTGCATTCTTTGCAAATGTTCCCCTTGAGTCAATTTGCAAAGCGGCAACCTGGAGTTCTCCAGCATGGGGTCTGGCATGGATTCACATGCTCATGAATATTCCCTGTCGTCAGGCCGGGAATCCTCGGTATAGAAAAAAATCAGTATCAGTTTCGTTTCTGATCTGTCTTTCTTAGTAGTAACCAATCACTGGTCTCTGGGTCATACTGCCCCGAGCCAATGACTGCCCTCTCCCTAAGCCCCGCCTCCGGCAGCCATCCTCAGATTTTTACCGCACGTTCAAGTGTTGGGAGTCCTCATGCTGTAGCTCTCGAGCTTTTGCTGCGTTTTCGCGCTTTTTCAGGAGATTTTTCTCATTTTACGGTTAAATAGAGCCTCAAGCTCCACCGTTTCTACATCCGATCAACGGGGATCCGTTTCGGAGTTTTCTACGCCCCTCAAGGGTGAAGATTTCATCGAGTTACGCTTTTGGAGAATTCCAGAAGTTCCGAGGCCTACCCCGGAGATGGCCCAGGAGAAAGGAAGCTCGACACCCGGGAAGCTGTTCAGGACCTGCCCTGGATGCCAGCTTCAGAATATTTTCAAGGAGGACGAGCATTCGTTATGCCTCTACTGTCTCCATGAGGACAAGACGCACAAGGAGAAGGACTGTGCATTTTGTGGGAACATGTCGGAGCGGACCATGAAGGATCGCCACCTCCGTCTTGCCAACTGGCTGGAAGGGAAGAGCCCGTCAGGCGAGAAGAATAAAAAGAAGTCCGAGCGGTCGAAGATTCCGGCAGAGGGGGAGTGAGGCTCGGACCCTCCCCCCAAGGTGAAGGCCCCAGGTGTCCAGAAGGTGACGATGGCCTTAATTCACCCTGCTAAGACCTCGATTGAGGATGTCGCTGCGGCCCTGGCTCAGCCTGTGGAGGCTACACCAGTGGAGACGCCCTCAGGACCCAGAGTCTCCCTGCCACCGCGGAGGGAGTCGTCTTTCAGGCCCATTGAGAAGACCCCCAAAAAGTCCTTGTTGGAAAAGGTGGGGGAGGGGCTGGTGGCCATCATGGATACGGACACGACCTCTGAAGAAGAGCTCATCGAAGTCGTGGAAGAGGCCCAGCCCATCGGGAGGGATCCCGACGAGGGCGACGACGAGAGCGACAGTGTCGCCGACAAGGCTCCTCAAGAGCCCTCGCGCCCGTCGTTTCCGGCGCCGCAGGACACCTCGGCGGCCATTTTGTCAGCGATTCAGTCCTTATGCTCGGAGATAAGGACAAGGTTGCCCCTTCCCCCGACGGAGGTACCTGAGCCAGACCCGACGGGGGAACCGGAGCCAGGACCCTCGGAGAGTCCACCGCATAAGAGGAGGACGACGCATCATACGCCACCTCTCCCACCTCTGCGGCCTGCTCTGCCTTCCCCCCGGTCTACTACCCACAGGGATGATACAGGCACGGACACGGCTACGACAGGTACAGATGACGAAGGAGGCGACGACGGGATGTGTCCCCCGTCGTCCCCTGCTCGGACGTCCCCGCCCGACGAGATTGGATCCTTTCATGCCATGATTTCCAGGACATCCGAGCTTTTTCAGCTCTGCCCAGAAGAAAAGAAGAAAGAAGGGTTCCTTTACCAACGGCACAAGGCTAAAAGGAAGACGGTCCTCGCCGTATCGCTTCTTGATGACATCTAGGATGAGGGGCTCGCCCTCCTCAAGAACCCTGCCACGGCGCCGGCAAAGAGGGACCGGTACGAGAAGAAGTACCGGGTCCCCGACGCTTCCCCCTTGTGCCTTCGGGCACAACCTACCCCGGATTCGGTCGTCTCGGCGGCGGCAAAGAAGAAAGCTGGGGGGGCATCAGCCTCGACATCCACTTCCCCGCCGGATGGCGAGGGCAGGAAGTTGGACACGATGGGACGACGGATCATCTCATCCACAGCAACGACTATTAAGGCGGCCAACGCCCTGCTATCGTAGCCCGCTACGACAGGGAGTTGTGGTTCAAAATCCCCTCTCTGTTAGACTTCCTTCCGGACGCCAAAAGGGCTGAGGCCCTTGAAATCCTACAGGAGGGGGAGATTGCTTCGGACCACGCCATCATGGTGGCAACGGACATCGCCAACACCGGTTTCCGTCAGTTGGGCAACGGCGTTTGCTTGAGACGACGAGGATGGCTCAAGGCCACGGATTTCCGCCAGGACGTACAAACCAAGGTTTTGGACATGCCCTTCGACGGGAACAACCTGTTTGGGAAGGCGGTTGATGAGTCCCTTCAGGCCATCAAGACAGACAGACTGCCCGGGCACTGGGAGTGCTCCAACAACGACGGCCGTCCTTTCGGAGCTCCGGAGGCAGACAAGGTGCCTCCAAGGGATCCGGCAGTGTCTCCTCCACTTACCGCCAAGCGGCAAGATCTTCGTCCCAGGAAGCCTACAGGGGACGCGGCAAGTCAGGTGGTGCCCGTCGTTGTCAACAAGGAGGCAAGGCGGCCTCCAAACACGATTGAACCGACCGTGGGG
Source organism: Ambystoma mexicanum (assembly GCF_040938575.1). NCBI lineage: Eukaryota > Metazoa > Chordata > Amphibia > Caudata > Ambystomatidae > Ambystoma > Ambystoma mexicanum. Next base: position 1,463,973,852 of record NC_090931.1, on the reverse strand, counting down.
TCGGGCCCCCGCCGAAGCACCCCGGTGGGAGGCTGGCTGGCGAGATTCGTCAGCGTGTGGGAGTCCATCTCCACCGACAGTTGGGTGCTGGACGCCCTGGCCCAAGGGCACGCCCTCGAGTTTCAGAAGAAGTGCCCTCGCGTTCCACCCGTGGCCAGGAAGGAAAATCACGTCCCTCAACTACTGTTGGAAGTAAGGGCAATGCTCAAGAAGGGTGCCATCGAGCTCGTCCCAAAGAGGCTTCGGGGCTCCGGAGTTTACTCAAGGTACTTCCTCGTAAAAAAAGAAGACAGGAGGATGGCGCCCCATCCTGGACCTACGACAACTGAACAAGTACATCAAGGCACAGAAGTTCCGTATGGTCACCCTCCAGCATGTGCTGGGACAGCTGGAGGAGGGCGATTTCCTGTCGTCGTTGGACTTGGAGGATGCCTACTTCCACATCCCCATTCTAAAAAGACACTGAAAGTTCCTCAGGTTCGTGGTCCAAGGGCGGCACTACCAGTTCAAGGCCCTCCAGTTCGGATTGAAGTCGTCACCCAGGTCGTCATCAAGTGCCTCGCACCGGTGGCGGCGCGGCTGCGCCTACAGGGGATCCACGTCTACCCCTACCTGGACGACTGGCTCATCCGGGCAAGGACAAGGGAGCTCGCCGTGGAGCACACTGCGAAGACCGTCCAGCTGCTCACGGACCTGGGATTCTCCATCAACTTTCCAAAATCCCACCTGGTTCCGTGGCAAGTCGCCCTGTTTCTGGGAGCCAAGCTCGACACAGTGGCGCGGCTGGCCTCGCCGTCGGAGGAAAGGACCAGGACCATTCTGGGCAAGGTGCAGCGTCTGCGGGCCACGGACATGGCCAGGGTAAGATCTATCAAGTCCCTCCTCGGGATGATGTCCACCTGCATTTATCTGGTGCGCCTTTGCAGGCTTCGGATGAGACCCTTACAGGAGTTCCTCGACGCCCGCTGGATCCAGTCGACTGGCAGCTTCGAGGACAGGATCCCTCTCAACGAGACGTTCCGTCAGGCGATCCGGTGGTGGGGTTCCCAATCCCATCTGTCGGCGGGCACAGACTTTCAGACCCCAGCTCACCAGGTGACAGTGACGACGGACGCCTCCTTGGAAGGTTGGGGAGCACACTCCGGAGATCTTCACGCGAGAGGCCTTTGGCTCCCGGAGGAGAAGTCTCTCCACATCAACATCTTGGAGATCCGCGTGGTGTTCTGGGCCCTCAGGTCTTTTCTTCCGTCCCTCAAGGGCAAGGTGGTGAGGATCTTCACCGACAACACCACCACGATGTTCTAAATCCGGAAGCAGGGCGGAACCAGGTCCCCGGCCCTATCCAAGGAAGCCCAAGATCTGTGGCATTGGGCCGTCGCCCAAGGGTTGTTTCTGGTGCCTCTTCATCTGGCAGGAATAAAAAACACGATCGCCGACTCACTCAGCAGGGAGCTGTGCTCGTGCCACGAGTGGGAACTACGCCAGGATCAAGTGGATTGACTCTTCCGATGATGGGGCGAACCCCAAATCGATCTCTTCGCGACGGCGACGAATTCCAAGTGCCGGAGTTTCGCCAGAAGGTTCCCCCAGCTGAGGAGCATGGGCGATGCTTTCTCGTTCCCCTGGGACGGCCTATTTCTTTATGCGTTCCCTCCGCTGCCGTTGCTGCTCCGGCTCATTAACCAGCTCAAGAGGTCCCGGTGCAGGATGATCCTCGTCGCACCGGCGTGGCCGAGACAGATCTGGTTCCCGGACCTTCTGGACTTGTCAACGTCCCCACCAGTCAAGCTGCCGACGGACGCAGACCTTCTCTCCAGAGAAGGAGGCGCCATTCTTCACCACAACCCGGAGTCGCTGAACTTGCAGGCCTGGCTCCTGCAGCACTAGAGTTTGGAGGGTACGACATCCCGGCCGACTGCAGAGAGGTTCTTGCAAAGGCCAGGGCGTCCTCAACTCTCAAGTGCTACGGACATAAATGGAAGAGGTTCTCTGTCTGGTGCCGTGCACAGAAGATTAACCCTCTGCGGATTACGGCCCCTCAAGTACTGCCGTACCTACTATCGCTGGCCAAAGCTGGACTGGCTCACTCCTCAATCAAAATACATCTGGCTGCAATCTCCCGATATACCAGGACGACGGGACGGGCGTCCTTGTGGTCTCATCGCCTGTTGAAAGAATTCATGAAGGGACTATTCCGATCATTCCCGCCGGTGAAGGCTCCTGCCCCGGCGTGGGAGCTTAATGTGGTGCTGACCAAGCTCAAGGGGGCCCCATTCGAGCCTATGCATTCGGCGCCTTTGAAGTTCCTGTCATGGAAGACGGCTTTCCTCATCACCTCCGCACGACGAGTGGGAGAGATCCAGGCCCTATCTTGCAAGCCTCCATACTTAACTTTTCATGACACGAGGGTGGTGCTGAGGACACATCCATCCTTTATGCCCAAGGTGCCGTTGGACTTCCACCTCAACGAGTCCTTGGTGTTGCCCGTTTTCTTCCCGTCGCCTTCGTCGCCGGCCGAGAGGACTTTGCACTCGCTGGATGTAGCTAGAGCGCTGAAGTTCTACGTGGACCGCACAAAGAGTTTTCGGAAGACGTCACAGCTGTTTGTGAACTTTGGGACTGTGAATCAAGGGAAGGCTCTCTCGAAGACTTCCATTTCCAGATGGCTCTCCGGCTGCATCATGCACTGTCACCGGTTGGCAAACCGACAGCTGCCCGGCCGTCCGAGAGCCCATTCGACCAGAGCGATCGCTGCTACCACAGCGTTCCTGTCTGGTGTGCCCCTGCTGGACATCTGCAGGGCTGCGACGTGGAGGTCGACCCACACCTTCTCAAGATTCTACTGCGTCGATCGGGACTCCAGGGAGGAGTCCAGGGTTGGCCAAGCAGTGCTGCGCAACCTGTTCGCCTAAGGTGAGCCTGGTGAGGAGGTAAGAGTTGCTTAATGTTGAGTTGTCGTATTGCTTAATGTTGAGCCTCTTGCCACCTCCCATGGTTGTGCATGTGTGTACTGCTATGTATTCTCTTACTCATGAGCATGTGAATCCATGCCAGACCCCATGCTGGAGAAGGAACAAGTTACTTACCTGTAACTGTTGTTCTCCAGCATGGGTCTGGCATGGATTCACATGCGAACCCTCCCGCCTACCCCTCTGCGGCTCTTCACTTGGTCATACTGCCACTTTACGTGCTACCAAATCTGAGGATGGCTGCCGGAGGCGGGGCTTAGGGAGAGAGCAGTATGACCCAGAGACCAGTGATTGGTTGCTACTAAGAAAGACGGATCAGAAACGAAACTGATACTGATTTTTTTTCTATACCGAGGATTCCCGGCCTGACGACGGGGAATATTCATGAGCATGTGAATCCATGCCAGACCCATGATTGAGAACAACAGTTACAGGTAAGTAACTTGTTCCTTCTGTACACACCTTTACAAAACACTATTGCCTAGACACTCATTCTTGGTCTGATTCTCAGGTGGGACAAGCAGTGCTAAGACATCTTTTCTCTATTGTTCCTTCTCACAACCCACCTCCAACTCCGGGTACTGCTCGCTAGTCTATGCAAAGCATGTGATTATAAGCAGATTAACATGCATCAGAAGACATGCATTACTTACCGTAATAGCATTTCTGATGATTGTATCTGCTTAGATACACATGCGTCCTCCCTACCTCCCCGCTTGGGGTGGAAGGAACATAGACGTCTTACTACTTTCTCTCTTTATGTACTCGCTCACTATAGCCTTGGGCTCCCTCATGGCAGAAAAAATGCAATCTGAGGGACCTTTGGTGCGTGAGGCATTTTTGGTACACTACACGTCACGATAGGGATAGTGTTACAGACACGCCTATGCCGACGTCCCCTTTTGGTCCCCGAAAGCAAGATGCAATACTCCGCGGTTAGCACTGGAGGTCGGACCATATGCAAAGCATGTGAATCCTAGCAGATACAATCATCAGAAATGCTATTACGGTAAGTAATGCATGTCGTACGTTCACTGTGTACTCACTAAAGATGAGCTGCACTTTACTTTTGAAGACTTTTGGAAGTCTTAAAATCCTGCACCACTTTCACTTTACAAAACTCCACTTCTCATTCCTGGTTTGGATACCTCTTTGTTTTGCTCGTATACCCACAATGGGGCTAGCTGTAGAAAGACTTTTCGATCTGGTAATTTTGGTTTTGCTCTCAGTCTTGGGTGGTCTTTTGAATGGCCTCTGTGTTGGAGAGGGTTTGGATTGTGGAGCATGTGTTTATTTTCATCTTATTCTCTTGGGATACTAGTCAGCCATTCATGAGTAGATGTAACTTGCCACTGTTCCTGAGGCAATTGCCTTTCTCCCCCTTCTGCCTGTCGGCTATGCAGGGCTCCGAAAGGTGTGGCTTTGTGTTTCTGGAGAAATGTTCTTCCATGTTTTATCTCTGGTGCTCCCACTTGGCTGGAAGGACAGTCTTTCACAGGGAGAAAGGGCACCTCGAAATAGTCAAGTGTTTCTTTTATCCTGATTTCTTCTTTTGTTCTCCATAGAGTTCTCCTCCTTTTCCACATTTGGATCCACTGGTGGTAATGGAAATTTCCGATCTGTGTCCACGTCTACCACTTTCGTGAATGGCAAACGCATTACAACCAAGAGGTATGCATAAGGCCTGTGTAACTTTATATGGTGTGAGCATGGTAACTGGCATAAGAATGAGCAGTGAGAGGAGTTTAATTAGTTGATTTGCAGCGAGTGAGGTCTGAAGTAGCACAATGTATGGAGGGGAGCAGGAGTGAGGAGATAATCAAGTCTGCTATGCTTCTTTCCCAGCTTGGTGGCAGTATGCCTTCAAGATGAGGTGCAATATCCACTTGTTAAAACAAAACTTAAAAGGGTCACTATCTTGTGTCCCTCTGAGTTTAGGGGTCAAAAGAAGACTTTGCAGTGATGCCCCCGTATCCCACACTTCCTCATCCCTTCTCAAAAATCCTTTGGATAGGCACGGCAGTAGGGGGATTGGAGAAAGTGAAGCTTTGTGCTAGTTATCAAAGTTTGCTGTAAAATAACATCTTTATTATGTATTGACAAAGGTTAGTTACATGCCTAGGCCACACTCCAGAAACCATACCTCATCGCAGCCCTCAACCCAGGTACCACACTATTTGTTAGATGCTCACAGCAGTGCAGGTATAGACGACCCCAGACAAGGACCCCCACTTAGAAGGTATTAACGTTCCATGTTGAAACAAACTGCCCAAAGTGCTATTAAATATTTTGTTGCTTCTTTACCAGGGGGAGAGCCCCAATATTTAACAACTTTGGGAGCTGACAGGACTCTTTCTAAGTCGAACCATAGGTCTCGACATCTAAATCAAAGAGTATTTGGGAATGACCAAAGAACACCAATCTATTGAGCCAAATGGGTTTGACACAAGTTTGGACAAAAAAGGTTGAATTTATGAAACCTTTATCTTTTGTTATCTTACATTTGTTTAGCGCCTCCTGACATAGTTTATGGCTTTGAAGCACTTTGCGTATGATGGAACATTCAGAAGTGGTAGGGAGAAGAAAAGTTGGGTAGATTGTTGGGATGAGGGCGAGGGATGGAGGATGTGCACAGGAAGGCATGATAACGAAAAGGTGGACAAGCTATGTGTACAATTGGACCAAATGTATCGTGGGACTGAACTGTAGTCTATGTGGAGAAGCACCAAGAGTAGATATAGCTAGAAAGATGTTCTCTGTGCAAGGGGGACATTTCTGGAAATTTCTCACTGTATGGTGAGCCTGGGCATGTAGAAGCCCTGCCCAAGAAAATGCGTGCAGTAAAGCCATCCTGCTTACTTCCCTAGGCCCTGTGAAGGTATCATGAAGTAAAACCCAGGCAACAGATTCCCTTTTTTTTATAAAATCTATGGTTTATTTCTTGATTGTCAGGACGCAGTCAGGCTTAACTTGCCCTATTTCCCTACCTAAAGAAACCTACGGATTGTCTGTCATAAAGTTCAACTCAATAGTCTCTGTGTCCAAAACCTATACTTGCTCTCACAACCAGGGCTCAAGTCGAGGGTACACGCGGGGAGACGGAGTCCACCCACTTTATTCAGAGGGTGGACTCAGTCCCCCCAGCTAAAATAAGAAACATTGAATGTCCTCTTTAACTTTATGATTTAAAGCTGACCTCTGGGGTGAAACCAGTCTTCAGGTGTGTATGCAGGACACTTCACCACTGCACTATATAACCTAGTGGAATATAACAACACACAGCGAGTAGAGCGCTCGCTTTGACATCTGTGCAGAGCTTGCTAACGCAGGTTCGAATCCCGGCAGGGCCAAACTCAGCCTTTCATCCTTCTGAGGTCGATAAATGAGCACCACACACCGTGGGTAATAATAAGCAGCGCTCACATACCTGAGGGTTCGTAGCGCTATATAAATGCTATATTATTATTATTATTACTACTACTAAAGGTGAAATGTCTCATTTTGGTACTGCATATCCTAGGAAAACATTTGTATTGGTTCTTGGAGTTTAAAACGTGCTCACCGTTACACGTTTTCAAAAACACTATTAGAATCAAATATCCTCTCTTGGTTTTGTGTGTTGATTTTATGAAAGGCAAATGCCATTCGTCCTGTGCAATTTGGGTGGTTATGCAAACCCAATTTAATGAACTGTGCATATTTCACCTTGATATGCTAATTTCTGGTGGTGTCACATCCCATTGTGTGTGTTGAGTACCCCCACTTCAATTTTTAGGACTTGACCCCTGCTCACAACTAAAGACATACAATGTGTAGGGAGGTCAGCAACCAAAGAAAGTGTTCAAAATAAAGTTCTAGTCTCTTCCAGCTCCTGGCTTGCTTCCAGCTTCCTCTTCCCCAAGTTCAAAACAGTTCCAAATGGCCTTGGGGGTTCCCTTCCCCAACTTCAACAGAGCTTCAAGATCTCAGCGATCCCTTCACCAAGAAGGCAGCGCTCTTGGCTTCGAATTCACAATCCGTTCAACTTTCTCGCAACACTGATTTCAAATCCGCTTTGTAATCTTTCAGGCTTTCAGTACTTCACTTGACTTTTCTTTTAGTCACTTGTAACACTTTTAGGCAAAACAACTTCAGGCTCTTGACTTTCCCTGGTTCACTCCAAGTAGGGGTCACTTTTTTTTTTGTTTCATTTTTTTATTAAGATTTTAACAATCAATAAATAAACCAAAACTGTTTTGATCATCGTTGCATTATTCCATTAACTCACATAACCCCCAATTCGCCTCCCACCCCCCTACTTCGTTCCACCTTTTGTTCTAGGGTTCCACCAATACATCCGCCGATTGCGGACTCCCTGCTTTGTCTGCAGTACTATTGTCCAAAGTCGAGGGTAGCAACGACACTGTTGCCACCCACTGTTGCAGGTCTTCGCTTCAGTCTAGGCTCTGTTCTCGGAGTGCATTCTCCCATGCTCCCGTTTCCGCTGCCACCCAATTTCGAAGGTCCTCCCACCACTGTGCCACACTTGGACTCCTGGCGTTTTTCCACCCCATGGCTATGCGTCTCTTTGCAAGAATGTACATTAAATCTTTCAGTTTGTTCAATGGCTTATTCTTTCGGCTCCTCTTGTATCTGCCCAGGATGCATGCTGCTGGGGTTTGTATGTCTAGAACTATGTCCTCCACTTCCACCTTTACAGCTATCTGTGTCCAGTAGGCTTGTATCACTGGACATCCCCAAAACATACGAGTCATTCCCGCTCTAGGTTCATTACATTTAGAGCATTCCTTGGTTCCTGCCCCTTTGAACCTGGAGATCACTTCAGGTGTGCGGTACGCTCTGTTGATGATGTAAAATTGTATGAGCTGCAATCTGGCATTCCTGGATACCTTCTTGTGATACTGGGTTATGGTTCCCCATGTTTCGTCTTCAAACTCTAAGCCCAGTTCCTGCTCCCATTTCGCTTTGCTTCTGAGCTCGTCATTGGTTGTGGTATTCATTAGTGTTTCGTAGAGCCTCGAGATTTCATGGCCCCCTTCTGCAACACTCAACAAGCTTTCAATGTTCTCATGTTCTGTTGTTTGGTTGCCTATATCCGGCCATCTTATCCTGAGCTCCCTTATCACTGCTCTGTGGAGCAGAAACTGCTCAGTAGGCAGGCCCGTGGTCTTGTGCAGTTCAGAGAATGTCAGGGTTCCCTGGTCGTTCAGCAGATCTCCCACTGTAGCGTCTCCGCAAGGCTCCCATCTGTTTCTTACTTCCCTTTGTCCCCAGGGTCTACACGCCATGATCGCCGTGACGGGGATCAGCGGGGAGATTGGGTCTGTTATCTTCAAAGCATTACATGTCCGTCTCCAGAGCTGAACTCTGAGTTTCGCCAAGTAGGGGTAGTTTGGAGTTAGTTTCTGCGGGGTCCAGAGTAGGTCCCTTAGGAGCAGCCGTGGGAAGGCCGGCTGCAAGAGCCGGGTGTCTTCCGTAATCTCTTCAGCCATCCAGTTCACCACATGTCGCAGTTGTCCTGCCAAGTAATACAGTTCAAAATTAGGTATTTTCGGGCCTCCTTTTTCTTAGGGCCTTTGCATCACCTGCAGTGCAACTCTGTGCCTACCCTCCCTCCACAGGAACCCTCTGCAGAGTTTATCTAGGTCCCTAAAGAACCGTGGTGGAACGTTGTATGGGACGTTACTAAAGCAGTGTAACAGTTGTGGTAATGCCACCATCTTGAGGAGTCCAGCCCTACCCGCCACCGACAGTGGTAATTTGCTCCAGAAGACCATTGATCTCTCCAGGCTCTCCCGGGCTTTTATCGTGTTGAGTGCCTGTTCAGTTTCCGGGTTGCGATGGATAGTTATTACCAGGTATTTAAAGGAGGTGGCTTTCCACTGAAAGGCCATGATCGGGAGTTTTTCAATATTAACTTCACCTTGGGCAGCTAGGAGAAGGAGACATGATTTTTCCTTATTAATTTGAATCCCTGTGTACTTCTGGAACCCATCTAATGTCTCTAATATGTATGGCAGTATTTGTTCTGGGTTGTTCAGGTATAATAGCGTGTCATCGGCATACATCGACACCAAGTGGGTCACTCCATCTACTACTACTATGCCGCCGTCGCCATATTCCTGCCTTAGATTTGCAGCCACTGGTTCCGTAGCTATGATGTATAACATGTGAGACAGAGGGCAGCCTTGCCGCGTTCCCCTATATAGTTGCCATTTGTCCGAGAATGTTTTCCCGGTGCACAATCTCGCCATAGGGCTTGTGTATATAAATATGGTCCATTTTAAGAAAACGGGCCCTATCCCCATTTTCGTCATGGTAGCGTACAACCAGGTCCACCAAACTGAATCAAAAGCCTTAGTGGCATCGAGACGCCACAGCACATTCGTCGGTCCAGTAACTAGTGCTGTATATGATGTGGTGTAGTCTACGCAGGTTTTCAGAGATAGTCCGCCCTGGAACATACCCCACCTGGTTTTGGTGGATCAATAAGGGGATGACTTTACGCAGTCTCCTTGCTAGGAGTGCCGTTAATATTTAGTTGTCTAGATTTAACATAGACAACTGTCGATATGAGCCGCAATTCTCCCCATCCCTCCAGGGTTTCAATAGCGGGATGATAACCGCTTCCCTCATGGATTCTGGGAGTGTCCCCACCTCATATGCCTCATTATATACTCCAGCTAGGAGTGGTGCCAGTATTTCATCATATGCCTTGTAAAACTCCCCTGGGAGCCCGTTTTCCCAGACGGTAATGATCTAATAGTGGCCAGGACCTCCTCAGGGGTTGCTGTGTCATCTAGGGCTTCTGCCATTTGTGCATCCAGCTTAGGCAGTTTAATGATGTCCAGGACATCTTCTTCTATTTCTTTGTCTGTGGCCGAAGGAGTGCTAGCGTAGAGGTCCTGGTAAAAAGCAGAGAAGGTCGAATTTATTTTGCTTGTGTGTGCACTACCTTGCCCTTTGAGTTACGGACTTGGCATATGGGTGTCCTAGGGGCCTCCCGCTTGTATAGCCAAGCTAAAAGTTTACCTGGTTTATCCCCAAGGGCATGGCTCCTTTCGAGATGTTTTTTCTAACTAAGCTTACTCAGTTGTTCCCAATATGTTAGGCATGCTTGTCTAAGGCCAACTTCCTTTGGCAGGTGTTCTGGGTTTGATTTCGCTCTTGATTCTAATTCTCTTAGTTCCCCCTCAGTGCGCGTTAAGGTGGTTTCAATGGATCTTTGGGCTCCCCCTATTGCAGCAATCATTTCCCCCCTTTCTAAGACCTTGTATGCTTCCCACGCTGTGCCCACGTATCTTACACTGTTATCATTTATCTGCCAGTAGTCCTGTGTGCATTTTTCGATCTGTCCTCGAAAGGCTGCGTCCAGCAGGGCTTCACTTCTCAGCCTCCACGGTGGTATGGGGGACCTGGCTGCAGTCACCGTCCAGGTAGTGTCATGATTCCTGCCCCTCATGTCCCCAGCCCTCCAAGATGTCAGGCTGGAGCCAGGCCACGATCACCTACATGGCCCTCAAGGGCCTCTCCATCCCTCCAAAGACCCACTTGGAGTCAGACTTGGCGCTTGTGGCACCAGACTCACTCACTCCCATAGGATAACATTGGGGATTGGACTTGTAGTGCATTGATGGGGACAAGATGGATGCCCCCACATATTTCGGTTCCCAGAACTGCATGTGTGGTCTAGTCTTTTGGGTGTGGTTCAAACCAGAGACACCTGGGATACCCAGAGACTATTTAAGCCACGCCCAGGCTGAGAAACATGCTTTGTGTTTTCTGCACCTGCAGCGTGACACTCACCGTGTTCGGATCGGTCTCCAGTAGGCCTGCATCCTTCTTCTGCGCTCAGCTCCTGCAAGAACAAGAACACCGTTAGGAACAGCCTTACCTTGCGGTGCTTCTGCCCATCATTCATCGCTCCTTCTGTTCTGCGGGCATCTTCGGCGGTGTCATTCCCATCCCAGAACGCCGCTTCCTAAGGAAAAGGGAAAAGAACAGAAAAAAGACATTAGTAAGCATTCAGCAAACCTTTGCTTATTTTTAAAGACTGTACAAGCTTCAAACGCTTACCTGAATCCCAGCCGCTCTGGGGGAACTCTGTCTCCGGAAATTCTCATCAATCTGCAAGAGGGAAAAGACACTCCATGTTAGCGTGGAAACATCTAGAGGTGCCGCATACTGTGCTTACTCACCGCATTTCTTCTTCATAACCGGCATCCACGCTGAAAACGTTGCGGCACCTAAAAGACACAGAAAAAGAACTCAGTTCAATACAAATACGAAAGGGTCACATCACGCTCTCACTCACCTTCAGCGCTACTCATCTCAGCAGCATGTCGCCATCCCCGGGCGCCGGCCATCATCTAAGGAAGGAAAGGAACCAAGTTAGAGAACTGTTCAAAAGACTCATTATACTTACCTGTCAGACTCTTGCCAGTGAAGGAACTAGGCAGCAACGAGCCTGCATCAATCAACGCGCCCCTGTGCTGAAAGCAGGACGGAGAGCACACTTTCCAAGAAAACAAGGTGAGCTGTGGATCAAAGGGAAGGGTTGGACCCCGGGGAAGAAGGGGTTCAAGCACACAGAGACAATATGGAGTTAAACTCTACCAATCCTGTGTTTCTGGCCCAGTCTCCAGTCGAGTAGACTCCAGGGAAGGGTTCAAGATCGTAAGAGGTCAGAACAGGCTGAGTGACGTCCCCGTGGATACCAGGTGAGTGTTACAGGTAGTCAAGAGTGGGGTGTAATCTGATAGTACTCTAGCCAAGTAAAATGTATCCTCAAACCTGTCTTGTTGCTCCTCCCTGACGAATATGTAGTCTAGTCTAGTGTAGACAGCATGCGGTGGTGAATAAAATGAGCATTCTCTGGTATCTGGATGCTGCTCTCTCCATAGGTCTTTTAGCCTAAATTGTTGAGCTAATGTTGCGAGGATTTTAGCTGGAGGGGATGGGCGTGCGTGTTTATGATATGATATGGCATTTGTAACTCGCCTATACACAAGTGTTTCAAGGCGCGATGAGGCAGGGGGGGGGAACAAGGGGAGACAGACAACGATCCTACTAGGCCAGGTGTCATTCAGATCGCACAAGTGCAAGGGTAGAGGGGACTGGGAAAATTGCAAGGGGAAGGGGAGAGGGGAAAAGTGCTGTACATGGTTAGTTGTCAGATCTATCTTTTGTGGGTCCATTGTGCATTTATGATACCCTCCCCATATCAGGGTGCTATCTCCAAAGGGACTCCTCCGTTTATATAGTGGATGGAAAAAAACAGTGGTGTTGTGATTAGGAGTGCAAGTATTGATTACGCAGATCTCTTTCCACTCTATCGTGCCGTGTAACAAGGCCATCCTTCCTTCGTCATCAGTTTTTGTGGTGATAATTTTAAGCGGGATAGTTGGGTCTACTGATATCCAGACCCCCCTGGCGTCGGTGGAATATGCAGAGCCTATCAGTGTACCTCTCCAGCATCTAGTTAATGCAGCTTGCTTACTTGCATCTAGATGGGTCTCCTACAGCAGGGCGATTCCACCCTTGTTAAGCCTGATGTGGGTTTGGATTCGGCGCTGCTTGAGGAAACTTTTCATACCTCTGAGGTTCCACGTCACAATCTTGATCTTGTTAGCCATGGCATTTGATGGTCTGTTTGTTCTTGTGTGTGGCACCTCTAGCGCCACCCCCTCTTGTTGCAACCTTTTGTTAAGCTCTAGGTGGTTCCTTCTGTGTTTCCATCATTTCCCTCTGTCTGCCAACTCCCATTTGCCCTCTCACCCTCAACTTTGAAATCCCAAATAACAAACTTTGTCCAGCGAAGTTTCCCCAGTTATGACTATCCCGTTTCTGCTCCATTCGACATTGTCTTTGTCTCCTGGTGCCCTACAGGCGGGCTAACAGTACCCAAATAACTTCCGGGGTTTAAGAGGTTCGCTGCAGTCTGCTCCTATGAGGAAGCAGGCTATCTCTGGTTGCTCTTGGAGCTGATCAATCCGCTATGCTAAGTGTGTGTTCCATCTGTTTCCTGTGTGTTCCAGTCCGTCTTGTGTGATAGGTGGACTAGGCTTGTCTGTATCTTCACTGGGCAGTTCTCAACGTTCCCCGCGTTCTTTTGGTTCGAGATCCTGGATTTGCTTCCCGTCCATCCATTCCCTGGCTTTGGCCGGCGTCTCAAAGAGCAGCGTCTTGTTATTGTGCAGTACTTTAAGTCTTGCCTGGGTAAAGGAGCATATAGCGTAGACCAGCTTTTTTCAACCTGGCTTTCGTATAAATGAATTGTGCCCTTTTCATTTGCACTTGGAAGGTATAATCCAGTTATATGGCGACCTTCGCTGAATTTCTTTCAATCTTACCTCCCATTCTCGAAAAAGTCAGAATTGTTTCTCTGTCCTTGTAATAAAGCACTTTGGCTATGACTTGCGCTCCTGGTGGCGGTCGTTTGGTGAGGGAGCGGTGAGCCTGTTCGATAGTGAAGCCCTGTGACCGTTTCTGCGCTCCAATCTCTTGTATTAGTAGGTTCTCCACATAGTTAATGGGGTCCGTTCCCTCGATGCCCTCTGGCAGGCCCAAAATGCTGATGTTATTTCTGCACGCTCTTCCTTCTGCCTCTTCAGCCCTGTCTTCTAAGTGCTTCACTTTCTGTGCCAGTTCTTCCACGTCTTTCAGGGGCTGTGTTTTGGCCTCTGAGTTTTCGCGAGGTCGGGTTTCAAGCTCATCTGTCCTTCCTGAAAGATTACAGACATCCTGTCTCAGTAGGCCCAGGTCTATGGCCACATCATCTATTTTGTTCTCCATGGCTGTCTGTAGTGTTTTGATGGCCTCTAGTATCTGTGCGTTGCCTGGTTCCGCTGTTACCTCTGTAGTTCCAGGGAACGCCATCTCAGCACCTACTGGGACGGCTTCAGATCTTGGCAGCCCCCCGACCGTGAAAGTTTCCATAGTGATCTTTTTTTGCCTGGCTTTCGGCCCCTTTCGTGGTCATTTTCTCCAGGCCGAGGGGTTTTTGTGGGTCCCGACTTAGGGCTGTATGTTCTTTTCCGGATATTTTGCCGTCCAGCTGTGTCGCTGTATTCTTGCGCTTGTCGTGGGTGCTGCCCAAGTAGGGCCCCTTGGACATCACCTCTCATGACACTTCTGGACCTGATGTTGTTTTCAATGCGGGTGTTAGTTTTTAGATCCCAGGTTCAGTTGTTGTGCCTGGGGGAGTCTCCTAGTGCGCGCCAAAAGCTATCTGCACCTTCTTTGCAGGGCTTCCTTGTGTATGTGTAATGCAGGCGTGGGGCAACCAGTTCAAGCTCTCCTCTCCAGCCCAACGGGAGACCTCGCAGTAGTGTGAGTTCCTCTCGTGCCGGTTATCACACTCTTAAGTGTCCCGTGTGCCCCTCAGCCTGTGTAGCGCTGCGGTTTAGCCGGCTCCTTCACCAGTTCATCCTCCTCCTTTTGCCCACCTTTGGCTGTAGTTCGGATCTTTCTTGTCCCTGTTATGCCCTGTAGAGCTTCTGTGTTATTCAGCTCCACACAGGAGCTGTCAGTTTCTTTGCACAATTGTCAGGGTCTCCTTTGTGCATTGCCCGGTAGGGGGGAGACGCGTATGTGTTTAAGTCGCTCTCGCTCCTCACCTCTTGTGGGTAACTCTGCTTGGCTTCTCCTTGTATGCGTGTCCCCAAATTGCCACTGCTCTGTGTGTATTAACTTTATCGATTTTCTTCAGTCGGGGGCTTGTTGCACTCTGTTGCTGGGTCTCCTGTGCTCCTTCCCCTCCGTGTTACTTCTCCAGGTTTTGTTCTTGGGCTGGTACGGCGCCACAGTGAGCTACTGGCAGGTCCACGTCTGCGTTCAGAGGCTCCCCTTCAAAGCTCTACACCATTGTCTTCTGCAGTGGTTTAGTTGCAGTTTGACAGCTGTATGCCAGCCGTCGGTTGATCACATTAGTCGTGCCTCCCCCCCACCCTCAGCACCGTGGGCTTTGGAGAGGCAGCGCACTTCCTTGGCGAGGGTTGTGGGTCGTGGGCATGGACTCTTCCCACTTCCCTCTATCCTCCGATTGTGTTGCGTGGCACGTATCTGTTTTCCTGGTGCTCATCGGGTTTCACACTGCGTATGGGCTCCTTGTCCTCTGGGGCTGTTTCCCTCTTCGGCAGCTGACTCGCTATTGTTTGGCAAAGGGGAGGGGGGCTGCTCCAGTCGCTCTGTCCACCCCACACGCTTCGGCTCACCCTAGGGACGCCTCGTTTAGCACCCTGGGTTCCCGTTATCCCTGTCGGGTTCCCTGCTCCGTTGACTCCTGTCACCCGCGCTCCTGCCTTTTGTCACTGGGTTTGCTTCTGCTGCAGTGCCCAGTGGGGCACCTGGGGGCCAGGGGAGTCAGGGGTTGCCTGCTGCCATTCCTCAGGGGTTGGGTTCTCACTCACCGTGAGGCACCCCACCCGCCCGCTCCAGACCGCTGCTCACCTCGCTCCCTCGGTAGTCCCGACAGCTGGTCTTGGCACCTCCGTTCTCTGTTTCGGCTTACCAGCCTCTATGCCGCCGCTTTTCTTCAGTGTCTGTTTCGCACTCTGCTCAGGCGTTACCTGTCCAGTCCTCTTCGCTCGTCGTCGCTCTGGCCGTGGGTACGCAGCTCTACTCCGCTGCTTGGTCCAGCCGCGTCTCACCAGTAGGGTCCTTGGATCGCTGTTGCCGTGCCGTTCAGTCGCCTGTCTCCACTCCCATCTTCCGGCTCGGCGGCCCCCTCCGCTGTAGTGTGTTCGGCCACTATCCTGCTTCCGGACCTTCCATCAGCCTGTCCAGTCCCAACAGCTCTCTGCGCAGTTGTCCGGGTCTATCTCTGCTACGCCATCATCATTGCGCGCGCTACGGCCGCCATTTTCGTCCTTCTTCCCCGCTGGCGAGTCTTCAGGCATTCTTCACCAAGTTGAGTGTTTCACTTTGCGAAACTTCAGTCGCGGCGCCCCGATGTCCTGCGCTATGTTTGGGCAGTCGATCGGGCGTCTTAATCAGCAGTTTGGCTTATGATTCCAGCATATCATTAACACATCTTGCGGACCTCCCGAAGAGTGCGTCTCCCTCACATGGCAGTTAGGCCACGCTCCCCCAAGTAGGGGTTACTTAGTCTAGCCACAGTTGTCGGTCCACCCATCAAAGGTCACGCTACCAATAACCCTGGGCACTTTATAATGTTCATTGACTCTCATGGACCTTCTTGCCAACACAGGATTTCCTTTACGGCCTCCTTGTCATTCGTCCATATGCACTTTTGTTTCACTTTAACCGTCTTTTAACTCGGCTAACACGCAACTTTCACAAATTTCACTTTGTGGAATTTCTCCACATCACCACCTTGCTTTCACACTATCCAATAGTGCTTAACATTTACTTTCCATTGACTTCACAAGCTCTCATTACTGACTTTCACTTGGATTACATTTCACATTGTTCATAAAGGTTTTTTTTAACTGGTTTTCTATCTGTTCAAAATGCACATTACTTTCTTCTTACTCGTGCATTATTTCACATCTTTTGCATATCTTTTCCTTAGTTTGGTATTCAATAAAATCATTGTGTGTTGCAACTTGTTCGGTATTCAATATTGTCCATTTGGTCACCAGACCCATTCATGACATTCTTTCACTCGATCAGCATATTCCTTTGCCCACACCAAGCCCCTGGAGCGCCCCGGCCTGAGTTATCCCTCTCTGTCACTCACCGATGTACGGCCGCTTCGTCTGTGTGCTTTTGCTTTCCGCTCAGGCTCCCGCTAACTCCCTTTCTCTCTCTCTCCGGGAGCTCTGGTGAGCAATGCTTGCCGCTTCAGAACTTTCCTGATGCTGTCGGCGGCTTGCAGTAGACTTGTGTCCCCCAACTCCAGTGGGGAACATGCAGCTCAGGTGTCTGCAGTGCCTTTGACTCTCTCACAGCCCTTTCTGCCCTCAGCATCTTTCCTTCTCTCCTGCAACAGTCGGCGTCCTTTTCACCGGCCCCTCTCCTGCCTGCTCCGCATCGGCTTGCAGCCTCCTCCTTTTCAGGTGGATTCCGCTCCCTTCTAGGTGGTCTCCCCTTGTATGCACCTGTAGCCCCTCATTTGGCTGCAGATGCAAGTCCTTTGCCTGACCATAATTACTTTTGTCAATGGGACATGCCTGACCATTATAGTGATATTCCTCGTCCCAAAGTGGTCTGCACATATGAAAGTGTGCATTACTCATAGTTGCCTCTTCCCAGTCTTAACGGGGTATGAATATGGGACAGTTGGTGTATGTGACATTGGGAAAGACTGGTAATAACCTACAAAGGCAAAAGGAGGGTAGGGTGTATTCTGACAAGGGAAAGGAGGATACCATACCTCACCTAAAGGCATCTCTCACGTCCGCATCCCATCCCAAAATAACATTCCACCCAGGTGATCCTCCCTCACATATACAACCCCTAGGGTCGGGATCCAAAAGCGATGGCCCTTCCCTGGGCACCTGAGAGGAAGACCCAAGGGGAGTAGATGGGAGCATGCCCTCAGGTTCCTCACAGCGCCCAACATAATTTTGGAGGGGGTTATATGTTGGATATCCACATTTGCCAAGTTTGTAAAAGCTCCCTGTAAAACTCACTTTTTTTGTTGGTGTCCTCGTGTCATGGTTAACAAAATCCTAGTTTTATGCGCAAAGTGCTTATGGCCATACCTTAAGCCTTCCAAAGTGTCATAGTGGGCCAAAGCATGTTGAAGACCATGCCCAAGAAAACACAACATTGAAAGGCCCTCTGCTATTCCCCTAAGCCACAAACTGCCAGGTTCTATATATGGGCAAGCTGGAAGGAAATATTGGCACACGGGTGGCGTTTCGACCACAGCTTCATCGGGCGCAGAAGACCAGCCCGCAATTCCTGGAGGTTCCGGAGTCCGCATAGGGCGCTTAAGGTAATGGTTATATTGGTGTGTGAGGCAGGAATCATCCACTAACGCTGAGTGATTATGGGAGTCAATTTACATAATCCAGCCTTTGACTAGCCTTCTCACCGTGTGCTGCAGTTACGGTGTACTGATAGAGGGCATCATGTGAATGTTGGGCCAAACGGGGGTGTATGGTGTAGTAAACAGATTAGATTTCGAGGTCTACCTTCTGTTTTTTTTGTTGCACTTGTTTTAGGGGGTTGCTACCTGGTGTCACATAGTTGCCCCCCCACTCCTCCTCCATTCCTTTTTTGATGAAGAGGTGTTCTGTATTGGTCAGAGGGAGGACCATTTGGGTGCTTTTCGTGGGAGAGTGATGGCTAATTCTTTGAAAAAACTGGTGGCTATTTATTTGAGCTTCTGGGCAGAGTGATTAGGGACTCAAAGCATGTGATGGGCTCCGCGTTGGTCAGACTATTGAGTCTTCGACAGTCCTGGTGAGCATAAGCATGTTGAAGTGCTTTCAAGAAAACACGGATGGCAAAGCTCTGCATACTTCCCTAGTTTTCCCAACAATGTTTGGGACATACTCAGGTCCATACCATATCCTCTGTGGAAGCTGCTGAACACCGCTTTTCCCCTTGTAATGCTTTACCGCCAGGAATATCCGTGACTACTGGGTACAGGTCACCCCGAAGTGAAAGGGGAACTGGATAAAAAAAGACACCAGTTTCACTTCTCTTCAATTTGTATTGGGTACCTGTTTGGAAAGAAGAAATAATACACATGTAAGCTCACTTTCTTCCTTAACCCTCTTTTCCTATTCTTCCCTCCCCTATTCTCCTTGCCATACCTGTAACTCCCCAGCTAGTGCCTTGAGGAGAAGCTCTTGTTAAATCTGAAACTGGAAGATTAAAGTCCATCCTCCTTAATATTCTGTCTTTTCCTTCTGCTATTAACCTACTCTCTAAATTCCTACTTAATATTTAATATGTACTACCTATATTGAGTGCAGTAATATAACCTAACTCATAAACACATATTTAGTACTACTTCTCTTCTACTGCTTTAGTTCCTTAACTCCTTGGTCTCGTGAAACTGCCTTAACCTAGCCACTGTAACGCTGTCTTTTTATATTAAACGCTGAACTCTAAACTGGTGTAACTATTTACAGTACTGTCTTCACCTCACAGTTTATATGCCTACCCAGAAGGAAACATATCACTATTACTTCTAATATATGAAATAGTAACATGAATCTACTGCTTTATGATGGGATACTAGTTTAAAACATTGCTTTTAAAATAATTTGCTAATTGTAACGCTCCCACCGGTTAGCCAATGAATTGCTCCTTCTCCTGCTTTCCAAGACTTCCAAGTCTCTCCTATACTGCCTCGTGTTTCTTGTAATTTCTTCTGAAGGTCACTTAAAAAAGGAGCTTATGAATAACTTGATGCTTCAGGTTCTATAATGAAGGGGAGTTTTGAATGTCCTGCCCACTCTGCAGTGCCTTCCCAAGATTCCAACTCCTCATCTTAGTTTGGAAAGGTCTCAGATGTCGGGATGTAAGAGTTAAGGAGATGAATAACCAATACAACTGCCCAACCTCCTTTACTCCACAGACCCTTGTAAGTATGGAAACATCTCCCAAGCCTATGGACCATGAAAGGGATGCATATCAGAAGTCCGAATTTCCCAATTTTTACAATGACTCCCTGAAAAGTGAGTTAAAACAGACAGCTTGGATTTATTTGAGGGCAGGGGGAGTCCTCAGTAATGTCATGGTTACCATAATGTATTTATTTTCATTTTTCTCCTCTCCAAAGCCCTCGGCTGATAATTGTATAGGGTTCCTCATCAGAGAAGGTCTGTCGATCTCAAAGTTGTGCAGTAAAGTGATGTTACCAAATATTAGTCATCCCAGTAAAACAAATTGACGTGAGCTAAAATTGTATGTTCAGAGTATGTGAATTGAATTGTTTAAAAAATATGTTAAGATACCACACCTGATGCGTTAAATTCTTTGGGGACAATCTGAGAAGACCCTGTAAGGTCTGTGCTTACCTCTCCTGCGGAGGTTGATGAATCCTACTAGCTTCTTTGAGGCTGTCGTAGCTGCAGCCTTCTAAATTCCTACAGCAGATTAGACCCCTCAGTGGGTGGGTGGGGGTGGGGCGGAGAGTGGACAAAATAACAAACTACAAGAGCTCTGCTTACATGTTTTCAATCTTCTGGATATCTCTGACGCGCCCTGGGTATCCATAATTAAACATGAATATTTAGTGCACCTTAAACATCTGCATTTATATAAGCCACTACTCTCAGTATACTGTATTATTGCATCCCTTGTTGCTTCCTCAAACTGCTAGAAGGCTATAGATGCCAATCTTTGGTGTCCGCAAATGTCTCCATAGTCCCCATGATTGTGGAGAATTTTCAGGAAAATATATAATCTTGAAGCAGGAATCTCCTTGCTTGCTGTCGTAATGTCTGGGTCCAGCACTATTTTAATGCACTTACTTTAAATCACATCACTGGGCTTCTTAAATAGTTTGTCTTGCCTTCACTGCACTTCCATGCTTAAATATCCATCACTATCCTTCACGCGCTTATTAAATAAATTAATCTTGCCTTCACTGCGTTTCAAACGCACGTTGCTGCTCGTGTACTTCGGTAAGGTGTTACTTTTTTCATAAATGCATTCCTGTACGCATGTTCCTTCGTCACAGGGTGCTTTCCTCTAGACTTGCCAGGGCCTGAAGGACACACCACAGAAAAGCTTATTCATGGGTGAACTAAGCACTGCAATTATAAAAAGTGCTGGCAGAGACAGTGATGCGCTCTGCTCTCTCACAAAATGCTAGTAAAGACCAAATGCCCCTTCTTTCACTGTCTGCGGCCCGATGCTTGAAAGCTGCTCACATGCCTGCTGCCGTCTCGCGCTACCCCACTCACCTCCACACGACTTTTCCCCATTAAATGTACAGTTTTTTCAGATTAAGTCAACCAGATTTATGTGAACTCCAGCACACTCTAATGGTAGTACTATGCTTGAATCTTCACTTTTAAGGTCAGTTACAGCTATTTATAAGAAACTGTAGAGCAATCACTTGGCTCATCTGCAGCTTGTAACCTTTACATGTAATTGAATCTTCTGTTCTTATCTCTAGCGATTCCTTCTTGAGTTATATTCTCAAAAAATGCTTAAGCTCATTTAAATGTGACTTTGTTAGTCTGTCGTGGATGAAAGGCAGTTTAGAATTCTCATGAACATTCCATTCTAGCTCATATCTGCCACTGGAACTAACCCACTCCCCTCACAGGATTTTGTTAAGGAAGAAAAAGAAACTGATTCCAACCTCTGCTCTCATTCATACCCCACCACACTCCTCAGTTCTTTGCAGTGCACCACACAGCTCCTATTCTGTGGACAGACCGTCTCTTAAGATACCTTCTCATCTCAGACCTGACAGACTCCTGATGTTTCAGACTACTTCAAAAAGATTGCAAAGACAATGGGCCTCATTACGACCCAGGCGGTCCGGAAATAACGGTGGCGGTAAACCCGCCGCCACTGTTGTTTCCGGACCGCCTGAGTCCGACCCCTGCAGACGGGAGGTGATGTTCCCGCCAGGTCTGACCTGGCGGGTTTAACACCTCCCGCATGCAGGTGGACGAGGAAACACCGGCAGCATTACGAGATGCTGCCGGTGTTTCCATGATCCCCATTTCCATCGAGTCCCATAGGACTCAATGGGAATGGGGATTTACACCATTCCGCCTCCGTGATTCCTGGAAAACCGGGGTTGTAATGCCCCGCTAATTCCGGTAATCACTGAGGCGGAATGGTAATACGAGTCCGGCGTTAACCAGGCAGTTTTACCGCCTCGGTTAACGCCGGACTCGTAATGAGACCCAATGTATCCTTTACAGAATGAAGTTCCACAACTGCAGCTAAACCAACCTTGCAGGATTTCATCTGTATAGGATATAAGGTAGAGAAAAATAAAAATATTTTAGCAGCCCATGACACAAACATGAATTCATGCTTCGCCAGTGCCCAGTTAAAGAAATCCAAGTATTTTATATAGTGCTTTCATATAAAGGTTTTTGTGGGTGCCTGAATTGTTGGTAGGTTAACATGCTAGGGTGTCAAAAGCTCAAACTAGTGCATCCAATCAGTGACTGATTGGGGAGAGAGGCAGAATTAATATGTTAATCTGTGACAGTGGGGTCCTCGTTAGAGTGGCAGCCAGTGTAGATCATAGGTTAAATTGACCAGATTTCTAAACCAGATCAGAGCTGCAAAAAGTAGCCTAACGAAGAGTCTCTTAGTAATTTGTCTTGCTGTCCACTGACAAACTTGAGTGTCTTGAGACTGATCTGGCCCTTTCCCATCCAAGACTTGTGCTTCGGGCATTAAGAATGTACATGAGAGGTATTGGTGCTCAATGGGACAACCTCCCAATTCATGGAATATTCACTCTGCATCCTGGTGCATAGACTTCAATACTGTACCAGTCATTTTTGTGAAGATTCCCTATAGAATGGACCAAGAACAGTTTGGTTGTCTGTAGACTGAGGGCCACTACGATCTAGGAAATTGCTGTGATGTTGTCCTTGCAGATCCGCACTTTAAAAGACTTTTTTTGCACTCTGTTAAGAAATTCTTTGTGTTAAGAATATAACCTTCAATTTCAAATGTTGTGCTAGGTTGCATCTAGATTTGAATAAATCATAAACCGCCATACCCTTTAAGGGTACCCCCTTTGGTACCCTGAAGAGTTTTAGAGTGGGATCTGGGTTTAGGATTGAGAAACTGAGTTCTCTGGAGGAGCTTAGAATCCATTTAATAACCAAAGGAGTTCCTTTTCCAGGAGTTTGCAGTTGGGATTATGTGGGTGTGAGGTTTGGCTGCATTAATCCCTTGTATGTGGTCAACCCCTTAGGCCAACCAACATGCAACAGAAGTGGGTCCAGAATTCTCAAAATACAAAGCTGTGATGCAGCCTATTTTTGGAAAGGCAGAGCTGATGTGCTCTCTTGTTATGCCTGTTTTTAATCAAGCACTCAACTGATTGATTTCGACTCTTTACTGGGCATAACGTGAGTAAGTGTAGAGTTGAGGAAACCAAATTCCAAGAGCTCTGAGACAAAGAATAGTGCTACTGAACTCTGATGATTATCAGTTCAGTACTGTGACAAGGAGGAAAGGTGGAACAATGAATAATACCTATAGGAACTAGAATACGCAGTCTAGTTGCTGGAGACAGCCTATTGATTACCCAAAGTACAGTTTGGAAGGACTACTCAACCATTTGTCAAGCCTGCCCCAGAGGAACCGAGAGTGAAGTTTAAATACCGTAGGCGGAGAGACACGAGAAGAAGCTGTAGACTGCAAAGATGGTGGAACGGAGCCGCCATCTCTGAGGGTGCTGCTAAGAACCGGCAGAGCAAGGGAAACCAGGTACACGGAAGACTTGGCACGCCACAAAGCAGCTGAGGGACGAGGATCGTAATGTCTCCCAGAGAGTCAGAGGAGCCCGAGCAGGATGCCACGCAGCAGGAACCCGGAAACAAGGTACGGGTGCTGCCTGGGTCCATGAGAGGAACTGGGGTCTGAAGGAAGGGAGCCTAAGGAGTGTTGGGGACCTCATAAGAACTGAAGCTGATAATGGGATCAAGGACCCTAAGAGAAATGGAAGTACAGGCATATGCTGCATCAGTAGACACTTAGCAGGAGAGTAAACAAAGTGACTCGGAACTCCCTACATCTCTATCTTTTACTGCACTGTTGGCTTTGCATACTCTTGTGCTGTTACTTTTGATTGTACACACTAAACGAGTACTCTGGAACAATGACCGGGGGACCAGTCCTACTTCCATGATATTGAAGGATTTCTTAAGTTGTAGGGGCGGGGTCTTATAATTATAAGGAATGGTATGTGTTTCTTGATTGCACTGTTTCTTCACTTAACTGAAACAAGTAAAACTGTAGGAAGTAATCTTAAACTATTCTATTAAGTGTAAAATACAGGTGATCTGACTTTGAGATTACCAACTGTGGTTCTATACATGTTTATTGGGTGTTTTAGAGATAGATGTGTAACATTTTACTTCCTCTACTTGGAGATTAAAAGGCCTAATAAAATATTTTGGTACGTTTGTGTACTGGACTTGGAATGTTCTATGGTGGATTAAATATACTACTATACCAACCCATTTCACCTGACTGCCTTACTGCTTGTTCCACGCTTAGGTGGCAATTACCCAGTTCATTAACTGGTGAGGCCACTCAAACCCTCCCACAGGGCTGATTATGAAAACTCATCTGGACAACCAGCATGACGTTTTTTCTTTACATCTAAGGAGGATTAGACCTCCACTAGTAGGGGCTTGATCTTGGTGATTCTTGATCTCTGATTTATCTACACCTGTCTGCAAAAGGTGGTTGGAAAATGGCGTTTTGAGGCCTCTGATAAGTCCTGGAGGGATTTTCCAACAAAGCTTGATAGTAACTGCCCTATTTGGAACACATTTTGTATCAAAAAGAACCTTCCCATCGAGATAAGGGCCCATGAAGCTGCCCATGCTTGAAAAGATATCACATACCTATAGTTTGGCTTAAAGGCCCTTATGCTGTTGATTAGAATGACACGTTTTCTAACTGCTTGCCTTCCTGTTAATTGAAAGGCAAATGTTTCTTGCATGCTCGGAGTACACATCTTGCCTTGATTGCTAGCGCGGTGGATTGCAAAAGTGGCAGTCTGTGTGTGGCCAGATGTCTTGACTGGGGTTTTCTGGTCCCAGTCCATATCCGTGCCCCAGAAGTGTCTGTTGCTGGGCAGAATGTTTGGCATGTGTCAGTTTAAGTGGTGCAGACCCTTTCCATTGGTGGACCTGGTGGTGACTGCAGCCCAAATTCTGGATAAAAGGAGGATTCCTTGTTTGTGCCAAGACCCCTATTAAGAATTTCAGCCTGCCTGAACACAAGTGTTTTTACTATGTTTTCCTAAACTGGATTACTTGCATTTTTGCACTGGTTTTGATTAATTTGCAATTCTATCTTCTCACTGACTTTACAACATAGTTATTGAAATTATTGCTGATCACTGTAATTAACAGTTTTGCAGAGTTAAGTGTTTGGGTGCTCCCTAGAACCCCAAGGGTGAATCTGTGTGCAGTTTATAATGGTTGTGTGACAATACTTGTAAGGAAAGATTTTCTTTTTGCCGATTTCCTCCCATGGGGTTCTACGGGCACCATTGCTTTTTGTTTTGTTTAGACTCCTGTCGTGACATTTTATAAGTAAAGCATTCTGTATTACTTCTATTGCCCTTTTGCTCATTCTTATGGGGGAAACTACGATTGTTAGTACTGAAAAACCATGTTTTGTATTGTTACACTTGCGCACATCACCTTAAACTGAAGTGTGGGTAGGATATTTTGTGTCCCATCTTTTTCTGTAATGGCTTTTTGGTTACTTCTGCAATGTGCCTAGGATGAGATGGTGGCAGAGGATATTTTCTACTGTGTTTTTGTAATTCTACTCTGTGTTTCCTGCAAACGGCTACGAAGGGTGGCCATCACCATAAGATGGCAGATCTGCAAGGTCTTTGCTCGTCCTCTGGCTGTAATGTTCTTTGGCCTTCTTCCTGCCCTCCCAGGTACAGAATTACCAGATATGAAAATCCCCTTCCTGGGCTAAGAGGCGGTTTGTATGTGAGCCCGGATGTGGGATCTTGGAATGTCCAAGTGCCTGAATATATGTTGCAGGGCAGATGTTAACCGTGGCTATCCATGATTGGATAGCCACTGTCAGTTTGAATGGTGCAGACCCTTGCCATTGGTGGACTTTGGCAAGCCCCCTGCCCAAATCTTGGATGAAAGGAGGACTCCTGCAGCCATACTTTAGATCATTGTTGGATCCAAGACCTCTACGAAGAGCAGCCCAGTGACAACATGTGAAAGCAAAAGAAGATATCAAGGGTGAGTACCTTCAAAAGGAAATACACCAAACGCAAGTTATAAAGATACACAGATCTTTATTCAAAGTAACTGAACAATTTTCAAAGAAACAAAGTATCGGATAGCTATCAGGCCCTCAGTTCACCAGAGCGAATACCAGCCTGTTCGGTGTGGGAAGTGAGTGGGGCTGTACATCAGAATAGTCGCAACTTTTATACACTCCAAAACATGATGTCCAACCCACTTGTGAGTTAATGAATCTTGGATCTAGGGTACGTGCCGAGTTCGCTTATAATTTATGCAGCTATACATTTAGGGCGTATCCTTAATACATTCTCCAACAAGTTACAATAGCAACAGTGTGTCTTCGGATTTCACGTTGAGCCTTTGCTCAAATGACGGCTAACACAGATCTAAGGTCAGGACCTTGCAATGCAGATTTCCTACCAGAGCGACTTGGCCTACGCCAATATATATATATATATATATATATATATATATATATATATATATATATATATATATATACACGATCTAGAGGGTATAATATGATTTCCCGTTCCACAAACCGATGACTCCTGCAGCTGACCAGCATCCACTCCAGTGCTGTCCCGGTGAAACCCTGCTCCTCTGTCCTCATCTCAAGAAGGTCTTCATTGGTGCTTCGACCCCTGGACCGGTGGGAACAACCAGTCTCGATCCCTGCTCGAGGATCAGTGCCTTGGGAGCCTTCGGAAATGTCCCTGGAACAACCAGTGGACTGACCAGTTCTTCCCCTGGCCTACCACGCTGCATCTGTCATGGTTCTGAGTGCATTCTTGGAACTTGAATGATCTTCAACTTATGCAACACAACGCCTGCTCCTGCATTTTCAGCTTTCTTACATCAATATAGGCTCTGTTGGGGACTGCTCTTTTGTTCGTCCTCTGAAGGATCACCTTTTGCGCCGTATTATGGTGACTCCTGTTGCAACTCTTCATCTCTCTTTCTGGAGGTGTCCTGACTGTGTTGACCTTCATTGAATCTTGTTGTCTTTGTGTCCCTGAAGTATCCCATGGCTGCCCAACCTGCAGAAGTCTTCCTCTTCTCTTGGGTGTTATGCTAGAAGCAGCCTGGAACCGATTCCTAATTACTGCCACTGACCAAACCTGTCTGAATACGTTGTTCCCAACGGAGTCTGTAACCTCTGCTGTGGTCTCTGGCAAAATCTTGAGTCAGGGGAGTACGTTAAAAGGCCTGTTTCTGGGGTGGGGGCTGTTGCGCAGGAGGAAGATGGCCATCTGAGTTTTAGGCTCCGCAACCCAGTGCCGCTTCTTGACCTAATCCTTGCTTCATAGGAGATTGTCTTGGCTATAAACTTGTGGATTGCTCTGGGGGAAGGTAACAGCATCTTATTGTTGGCGAGTTGGACCCGTGATACAACAGTCTTTCCTCTCCATCCTCTTCCCACTGGTGCTTGGTCTCGAGGTTGTTGGCCCCGCTTGGCTGGCCTCTGTGTCCTTACTGAGCCAACGAGCTGCTGGGGCACCACACGTCCGGGTACACGGCAGCTGGTGAGGCGTACCTGCTGGCAACTATCCCACAGAACCTTTCTGTGACGGCGGCTGCTGGTGATCGACCCACCCTTATCCTGTTGCCCTGCCTATCTTGAATGGCTGCTGCCGCAGACTGACTTGTGGCTGCGCGTGCCGCTGAGCCAGCCCTGTCTGGGCTAATTGTCGACAGTGGATTACTGGAATCCTGGTACGAGCTTGATCGCGGTCTACCCCACGTCCCGGTCCTGTCGCAGGCTTATTGACTCTCCCGCGGCTTGCCTCCACGTGCAATCTGAAACCTCTGAGTCAGACTTCCCCTAGCGTCTCCAGTGACTGGAGCCTCCCCTACGTGGTCACCTGCTGCTGTGATCACTGAGAGGACGGACGAACCTCTGCACCGGCCCGCCAAGCTGCATTAAGCACGTTGGGGTTGTGGGGGAGGGTTAAGTCCCGGTGCCTTACAGGCACTTGTTTGGAGCCGGAGATCGCTGACCCTGGCTTGCCGCTGGGCTGAGGCGAGAGGCCCTGGGTATGTGCGACTCCTTCCTGGCTCCACATGTTGGTCCCCCTCGCTGCCCTGGATGTCCTGCAGGCATCCGGATTCACAGACCGTTGTACTGCAGAGCCACTCTGATACATTATTGGCCCCATTCACAAAGATCTCCAGCCCAGGGGTTGTGAAACACTGTGGGTCTTGTGCTCCCCCTGATTACAGTAGCCTGCATCTTCCCTGCCTGTGGCAGGGGTTGGTTGGGGCTCGGGGTGGTCTTGGGCTCCCCGGCTGTCCTGCCCTTGTCCCACCTTCATAAACACCTCGCCTATGACCGGGCCTGTGTCGGATGGATGCGGCCCGCCAAGATATCTGCTGGAGCTGGTGTTTTCTTCGCTGAGGCGATATCTGGGCCTGGTTCTGGTCCGTGATCCTTGGGGGTGGGGGAGGTCATCTTCCCTGTTGACCCGCCCGGCCGGTGGTAGCCCCTGACCTGTGCTTATCCGGCAGTTACCCCGGTGGCCCCCCTGGCCCTTCTCACCCGGCGGCCACTGTTGAACCTGCTCACTCCACACCATCTACCAGTGGCTGGGTTTTTCCCGGATTGAGCGTTAAAACTGGATCTTCGGACTGGGCGAGATTGGGAGACTGTCTTACCAGCCTCTCCTTCGCCTTCCTTGTCTCCAACTTTGCAGATGCATTTTACTTCTGCTGACCCTTCTTGGTCTCGGGCTGTTTGCCTAATCCTCTCAGTGTTACATCGGCGGGAAGACAGCAGTCAAATCAACTGCTGAGTCCACATATTAGTCCACTGTGTGACACATTGATTCTCTCCAGGGAGATTGCACGGTCGGGCGCACCCCACATTTTCCACGAGGGCAGCTCAGCCCTATTGATACTTGTCTGGCTGCTTTTCGCACTGTCCCGGCTTCCCACCTCTGGTCCAGGCAGAGGTGGGGGCAAGAAGCAGAGCTTGATTTAATATCAGCAAGGCCGCACCCAGGATCCAGCGGGGAGACGGGAGGGGGGGTGTCTTCGGTGCCGGATGAGCCTTTGGAAATGCAGTGCATGATGGAATATACACGTGAGGGGTTTACAGCCCTCCACTCCAAGCTGGATGACATGAGTGGCACCATCAGATGCCAGGGTTACTGAGGTCGAAACCAGGGTGGGGACGGCAGAGGATGGCATCTCGGCACTGAGGGCAGTTGTTTCCTCTCTCACCAGGCAGGTGCAATCCATCAGCAAGAAAAATGAGGCTTGCTCGAGACGAAATAATATACGCATCATTGGAGTCCCTGAAAACAACTGCGATGGCCCCATATGGGACTTGGTGGAGCAAGCGTTGTTCACACTGCTGGAGGACCCAGAGCTATCACCACAATTTGCTATCTAGCGGGCCCACCGCTCCCTCGCACCCAAGCCCAGGCCGGGTGCTCCCCTGCGCCCCATATTTGTTTGTGTTCTCAACTACTGGGACAGGGACGCACAACTAAGGGCGGCCAGGGTTAAGGGGGAGCTAATGCTCGGCTCTCGCAGGATCCAGCTGTACCCCCATTACTCCATGGCGGTGAAGAACGAGCAAAGATCCTTTTTGACGGTGAAGAGGAGGCCCTGTGACCTCAGAGTAAAGTATGCCATGATGTACCCGGCCAGGATCAGGGTCGAACACAACGAGAATGTTTTCTTCTAAGGGATTGTGTCCTCCGACGTATTCCTTATCTTTGATAATACGTTTCCAGCTTGCTGGCCTGGGAAATTTTTTCTGTAGAGGGTGTGCTGCGCATCGACGTCCGCCAAGTCGATGTCCCTCGACGGCCACCGTATCGGCGCCGACATCACCATGCCCATAAATAGCCACGCGATGCGTCCGTTGCTCAGTTCCGTTTTTCCGCGCTTCGTGGGGCCTCGGAACGTCGTTGCTCAGTTCAGTCAGGATAACTCTATATCTACTCGAATAATACCTACTCGTTCTCGATGGCATCTTCATCGGAACCGATGACGCCGCGATCCAGCTTCAAGAAATGTCGAGACTGCGGTAAAAAAATATCGATAACGGATCCACACAGGATCTGCTTGTGGTGCTTCGGATCCGAGCACCATTGTTTGGAGTGTGAGGACTGCATGTCCATGACGGCGAAAGCCTTGAAGTAGCGCAAGGGGAAGCTCGAGAGAGGTAAGTCAGTCAAAACCTCCTCGAAGGTTTCTTCGGCTGAGTCGAGGCATTCGTCCCCTCGCCGTCGAAAACATTCCCATTCTAGATCTCGAAGTAGCTCCCACCATTCGTCGAGATCAAGACACTCAAAAAAAGAGACGTCGAAGATCCCCTTCCTCGTCGTCTTCTGTGTCCCCAGAAAGGGTCTCCTGTCCCACCAAACACAGCTCTCAAGCTTAGTGGGAGGAATTCAGAAAGAAAATGTTAAGCGTCTTCGAGAACGCGGCCTCGTCCCCCTCGAAGACAGCTGAGGGTGATACCCTGGGTGAAAAACCCAAAAAATCAAAACGCTGCGAGTCGCAGCACCCGGCGAAACATTCCTCCCGAGAGCGCCACGAGCCATCGGGTAAGAAGGCACCATCTTCGACGCCGTCGTCGAAGATTCCTTCGACGCATGGATCAGCGCCATCGACGCCGTTGTCGAAGGGTTCCTCGATGTATCGGTCGATCGACTCGACGCCATCGTCGACGCCGACATCGACGTCGATGAAAGAGAAGACCAAGGCTACTCCACAGCCAACGGTGATTCCAAGGGCCTCTGGCACGGCGCCGAGACCGTCGTCGATGTCCTCGAGTAGGATCCCGATCCTCTAGAGTTCTTCGAGACCCCTGTCACATCGGCGTCGACGACATCGACGTTTTCTCGCCCAATAATGACGAGTTTGGCTCCTTCTGCCTTAGAGATGGGTTTTACACCATTTCAGAGGTCAGAGTACCCTGGACTATCTTCAATTTATGAAGAGGGTGAAGATTCTGACCATGAAACATTTGGGTTACAGAGGACCACACTGCCTATTTCAGAGGATTTGACCTCTGAGGAAAGAAGGCTGAAGGACCTACAGGGGTCACTACATGAGGCAAGTGGGCTGGGCACTGCCCCAGAAGTGGAATTTGTTAAGCCAGACCCAGGGGAACATGCCGAAACACCCTATAGAACCCTTATGGCAAGAATTATTGAATTTATGGGTTGGTCTGCGCCTTCCCCTGTTTTTCAACAGGGTGACCTAACAGACATATTAGACTAAGGTCCACAGGAGGACAATTACATCTGATTGGGAAACTCCTGAAGTTATCCCTGCGGTCAATAAAAGATTGTCAGCCAAGTATAGGGTAGCGGCTGCTGACCCTGAATACTTATCAAAACACCCGACTCCAGAGAGCCTGGTGGTTCAAGCGGCAACTTCATCTAGCAGTAGGACCGCTTACCCTACTGTCCCACAGGATAGAGATGACAAGAGGTACGATTCTATGGCAAAGAAAGTCTTCTCTGCTTGTAGTATGGCGTTGAAGTCCATCAACGCCACCTGTACGCTCGCCAGGTTCAGTCACACACTATGGGAGTGTGCTTCATCAGCGGCTGACTGCATACCCGAAGGAGAGGAAAAGGAAGCCTTCCTTAACATTATTAAAGATGGCATGTGCGAATCACTTCAAACTGGCATCGATTCCGCTGACAGTATCAGCAGGGCCATGGCAGCAAGTACAACAATCCGCAGACATGCGTGGTTGCGAAAGTCTGGCTTTGCCCCAGTTGTACAGGCCAGACTTTTGAATATGCCCTTTGACGGCTCTTCACTATTCGGAAAAAAGGCTGATGACAGTCTGGAAAAGTTGCAGACTTCTAAAGCAGCAGCAAAATCTTTAGGAGCTGCTATCTGCCAAACTCCTTTTCGCCCCCTCAGGAATCTCTGGGAGAGGAAAGTCCTTTCGCTAATATTCCGCATTCGGGAAAGGCAGAGGACAGCCGGCTCAAAGAGGCCAAAGGAGATCCACCCGAGGTGGACGGGTCAAAGGTACTAAGGCCGCAGCAGCAGCAGGTGCTTCTTTACCCTCGCCATCTGCATCAGCCGCCCCCAAACCACTCTGAGGCCTTTCCACACAATACACCTGTAGGGGGCAGGTTAACTCACCATCTGACGGAATGGCAGGCTATAACGTCAGATGCTTGGGCATTGGAGACAGTTGCCCAGGGTTACGGCCTACCCTTTCTACACATCTCTCAGAGTCATCCACCGGGGAACAGCTCTCTAAAAGTTCCAGATCCGCTCCTCTTGCAGGAGATTATAGACCTGCTAGAGAAAGGTGCCATAGAACCGGTACCTGTAGTGGACAGGAACAAGGGCTGGTACTCCCCCTACTTTCTCATACCAAAGAAGGACGGAGGACTGAGACCCATCCTGGACTTACGAGAATTGAACAAGTTCCTCAGGAAGGACAAGTTCAAGATGGTAACTCTCTCTCAGATCCTTCAGTCCCTCCAGCTCCAGGACTGGCTGGTATCTCTGGACCTTCAGGATGCTTATTTCCATGTGCCAATCCATCTCAAACACAGGAAATACCTGAGGTTCGCAATTGGCGACTCTCATTATCAATTTCGAGTTCTGCCATTTGGGCTGACCTCCGCCCCGAGGGTTTTCACCAAGCTGATGTCGGTAGTGGCAGCGAGTCTAAGGAGGGAAGGGATCCACGTCTACCCCTACCTGGACGATTGGCTGATCAGGGCTGTATCTTCGAAACAGGCCCAGGCCAAGCTAGATTATGTCTACCACTTCCTTCACAAACTGGGCTTCTCCCTCAATTTAAAGAAGTCACAGATGATACCATCACAGAGATTCCAGTTCATTGGAGCGGTCCTGGACACTTCCCTGGGAAAAGCCTCGCCACCAGAGGTGAGGGCTCAAGATATTCTACAGATGGTCACCAAGTTTCAAAATGCCCAACGTCTCCCAGCCTTCGACTTTTTGAGGTTGCTAGGCCTCATGGCATCCTGCATCTTTCTTGTGCCAGAGGCTCGCCTGAGAATGAGATCTCTTCAGTGGGCACTGAGAAGTCAGTGGTCGCAATTCTCAGGGAGAATGACAGATCTCCTCCGGATTCCGGACAAGGTAGCCCGCGACCTTCAATGATGGGCCTATCCAGAGAACATCTTGAAAGGAGAACTGTTTTGGCAACCATGGCCGGAGATAACAGTAGTCACAGATGCCTCACTCACGGGGTGGGGAGCCCATGCCAACGACTTGACCATCAGCGGTCGTTGGTCTCCGTCGGAGTCCAGACTACACATCAAGCTATTGGAGCTGAGAGCAATCAGACTAGCGCTGAAAGCTTTCCTGCCATCAGTACAGGGGAGAAATGTCCTGATAATGACGGACAACACGGTGGCCATGCACTACCTCAACAAAAGAGGAGGCGTAGGATCACTGCCACTGTGCAGAGAGGCGATGCAGCTCTGGTTTTTGGCAATCCAAGAAGGAATCTCTCTATCGGCAGTCCACCTAGCTGGAGAGAAGAACTTGACAGCGGACGCTCTGAGCAGGCAGAGCACAGTCTCTCACGAGTGGGAGCTAGCTCAGGAAGTCCTTCAAGAGATCTTTGCCCTTTGGGGAACCCCTCAGGTGGATCTGTTCGCCGCAAGCACCAACAGGAAGTGCGATCTGTTCTGTTCTGTTGTGTTCAAGGGAATTTCCCCCGAGAGGAGCTCTAGGAGACGCATTCGTAGTGGACTGGGAGTTTCCACTCCTTTACGCGTTCCGACCAGTCCCTGTTATTCCTCAAATGATCAGGAGGTTGAAAGATTCCGGGAAACCATGATCCTAATTGCCCCGGATTGGGCCAGGAGAAGGTTGTACCCGGACCTTCTAGATATGTCCATCTGTCCTCCAATCCGTCTTCTCTCGCAGAAGGGAGGTCAGGTTCTCCTTCCAGACACCAGAACCCTCAACCTTCACGCTTGGCTTCTGAAAGGGTGAGGTACAAGGATTGGGATCTCCCTGATGACGTCATGGAGGTGTTGCTTTCGGCCAGAAGGCCAGCAACAAAGTCTTTATACTGCTGCCGTTGGAACAAATTTTGCAGCTGGTGTAGGGAAGAGAATATCGACACTTTTTTATGTGGTACACCAACAGTGTTATCGTTTCTACTCTACTTGGCAAACTCAGGCCTTCAAGTTGGCACTGTAAAAGGCTATCTCGCAGCGCTTTCTATCTTCAAGCGCACTGCGGAGGAACCATCGTATTTCAAACTTGCTCTAGTGATACAATTTCTCAAGGGATTAACTAATGTTAATCCTCCAAAACCATTTCAGGTTCCCTTATGGGACTTAAATTTAGTCTTAAACTTCCTAATGGGCACTCCATTCGAACCACTTCACTCTTGTTCGCTGAGATTTCTCATGCTTAAAACTGTCCTATTGGTAGCACTAACATCTGCTAGGAGGGTGAGCGAGCTACAAGCTCTCTCCTGTAAACCCCCACATACAATTTCCACAAGGACAAAGTTGTCCTACAGGTGAAGCCTAATTTCCTCCCAAAGGTGGTTTCTGAATTTCATATTACTCAGAAAATTACCTTACCTTTGTTCTACCCTCCTCCCCATCCGGGGAAAGAGGAGGAAAGGCTACATAGGCAGGCGAGCTCTCAGCTTTTGTATCAGAAGAATGGCTAGGATCAGGCAAGCAGACCAACTGTTTCTAGGATACTCAGGTCACAAGTTGGGACTACCCATAACAAAACAAACCATCTCCAGGTGGATTATTTTGGCCATTCTGGAATTTTGCAAACTGGCAGGGAAAGAGCCACCCCAAAATCTCAGGGCTCATTCAACCAGGGGTATCGCAGCTTCTTCGGCTCTCCAAAGAGGGGTACCGGTCAGAGACATATGTGCGGCTGCCACATGGTCGTCCGCGCATACATTCACGAAATTTTACAATCTGGATTCCTCTGCTAGTCAAGAGACCAGATTTGGCAAGGCCGTATTACATTCGGTCCATCTCTAAAGGGATACATAACATTCTCACTCCCACCACCTATTACATGCCACTGCTATGGGAGTCTATCAAAGATAAGGAATACGTCGGAGGACACAATCCCTTCGAAGAACAAGTTACTTCTTACCTTGTAACGTTCTTTCGACGGGATGTTCCTCCAACGTATTCCTTATCGCCCCTCCCATCCATCCCCGCAGTGATACCTTGTGGTTGCAGTTTACGCTCCTTCAAAGTCAATAACCAATTCAGGCATGACTTTTCTTATGCTACAAAACGGAACTGAGCAACGGACGCAGCGCGTGGCTATTTATGGGCATGATGATGTCGGCGCCGATACGGTTGCCGTCGAGGGACATCGACTCGGCGGACGTCGACGCGCAGCGCCCTCTACAGAAAAAATTTCCCAGGCCAGCAAGCTGGAAACTTATTATCAAAGATAAGGAATACGTCGGAGGAAGGTTACTTGGTAAGAAGTAACTTGTTCTTCTTCAACATACCGGAGGAAAACGTGAAGTTTCTGGAGGAAAACTTCCCCGGTTGTTTTGAAGTTGTTTAATTGCTTTATTGTTCCAGGTCCTTTTGTAAATAAGACCCTTCAGTTATTTTTTATTGTGCTCCAACTCGCAAACTGCAATGTGTTATCGTGATAGTTTAATACTGGACACAATGCCGGACATGCACTGCACACTTGAATTGTTGTGTTACACTGTTGGGAAGTAGGCCGGGTTACATCCCTCTCACAGCCCCCCATGCAAGGTTGCAACTGTTGTTTTTGTTGGTTGATGGGATTTACTCCTCTGAATGGGAGGGGGGTCGGGTGGTGGGAGGTAGGCCGGGGAGAAGACTGCTTGACTTGCACTGGGTGTGACTTTTTGACCGGCTGACTGGGATCATCCAATCCTGTGAATTATTCCCCCTATCCCAGCAGGGGATTCTGAGGTCATGTGTCTACCAACTGGATGGCGGATGAGGACCTGGTGTGTATGAGCTGGAATGTCAGGGGACTAGGTAGCCCTGTTAAGAAGCGCAAGCTACAGTTATATGTGGAACGCCATAGAGTTAAGGTTCTTTTTTTGCAGGAGACTTGTGTATTAGCTGGAGGATGTGACGTGTTTGCCAGATCATGGGGTCCCCAGCGCCATTACACCTCCTACTCCACTCAAAGCCGTGGGGTGATGATTTTAGTTCAAAAGTCCATCAAGTTTATTAACAAAGTGATGCACGTAGATCCCCAGGGGTGGTTTGTTCTATTGTACGGTGCTTTACTTTACTGGATCGAGATGTGGTTTTACTCAATGTATATGGCCCAAACATTGATGATCCTGAATTTTACTCCCAACTCTCTTCTCTATTAGCTGGGTTCCCTCTTATCCCGATACTTTGGGGTGGGGATTTTAACACCATAGTCGAAAGCTCTCCAGAGCAGCCAAGGCCATTATAGGGGGACAGGCTTCACTGAAAGTGGTTGACCCCTGGTGTCTGTTACATCCTACCATTTGTGCTTTATCCTTCTACTCATCTGTACAAGATTTGCATTCTCGTATCGACAGGGGGCTAGTATCGGATGTACTCGTCAGATGCCTGAGGCAGGCATCCATCTTGCCCAGGGCCTTTTCGGATCCCTTCCCGGTTATTGTGTTGTTGGGGTGGTGGGAATACACGCTCTTTGAGATTGAAACCACACGCTCTGCTGGCTCAGATTTTTTAATCCGAATTGGGTGAAAGTATTGATGACTACTTCGAGTGCAATATCAATACGGTTGATACTCTGGCCATCCTCTGGGAGGCCTTCAAAGCCTACATACATGGAATAGCCCTTGCAAAGGAGGCGGGGATCCTCGATTTCATCCATAGAGCCATCCGGGACAGCGAACTCCGATTTGCCCGGCTTGAAACCTGATAAGCCTCATCTCTGACCAGTTCTACGTTCTGCACTGTTGGGTGTCTTGACCCACGTTTTAACTATTATGCTACAACATTTGGTGCTGTGGGCTTAGAAAATCCAAGATGGCCGAAAAGCTGACATTGCGCCAGAATCCAGGAAAACCGCGCAGTTTTTGCGCACACCAAAATGGTCGCCTAACCTGCCACCCACCAGTGCGAGCGTGATGGGCCAGGAGTGCCATGAGTGGAATGTGCGCCAAAGGAAAAACAGCAGTGTCTGTTAGCTCAAAAACACTTTGAAATCACCTTTGTTTCTCTGAAATGCAAGCTAAAAATGCCTATTTTAAACATTGCAAGATATTCAAAAATCTCCCTGAACACCAGCAGACATTTGGCAGAATGTAGTCTTGTGTGCATACAAAATCTGGAAAGATGAAGAGCCCAAAACAATGTTTATAACAAAACTGGCTGAGCTGTGGATGTCAGCAGCTGAAGTGAAATTGGACTTAAAGCTACTAAAATCGAAATGTTTAAAATAAATGAGTGACCTACTGTTGAGTGTCACATAGTTTGCAACTGTTAAATGTCATAGTTTTGAACTTAGAATCCGCATTCTAGCTGCATGTGTAAACATTGTAAGTTTGATTTGGATGTAGAAAACTGGAACAAAAGTGACATTTAGCTGAAGCCTGGCTTAAAGAGATTTAATTCTGCCTGGCAACTACCCCCGACAGGAGTTGAAACTTGCCCAGCAACTCTTCCCAGGCCTGGCTGCATTCTGCTGCCCCCACCAAAAGGAGATGACACCTCTCTGATTGAATCAGGGGAGTGGCATCTAGGACTGGAAGGAAACAGAAAAATGTACTTTCCTTGGCAGACAAATATTATATTGGGGGGGGGGGTTGTAAAATAACTTCCTCTTGGGAGAAACTGGGAGGGGCAGTGCCTCTGTGAACAAGCTGAGCTGAAGGAAGTAGACAAACCAGAAATTCCACCATGTGCTTTGGGAAACCACACCCCTCGGGGCCAGAGCATAATTTTAAAAAGATGGATAATTCATAGTGCGGACTTGTCAAAATTATATAAATAATATCATCATTATTGTGATTTTTCTGTGCACAATTTAAGAGGTGTTAGGACTCTGTGGTATGTTCTGGGGGGGGGGGGGTGGTAGCGGAAAATAGGTTGTTACTCCAAATGTATGTATGTTAAAAATCTGACACCTTATCATCGGATACCCATATTCCTTGTGCACATTTGTGTAAAATCTGGAAAAGTTTAGAGGTCGTTATCTGGATGAAAAGGGCAGAATTCTGCCAGAAGTGGACACAACATCTTACAAAGACAGGGATCGGATGGTTTGGTGCTACAGAAAATATGTTAACTGGACATATAATATTAGAAAAAGGGTACATAGATAAATGTGTATTTAGATTAAATATTGTGCAATTTGACAAGGGGAGGGATTTCAGCCAGCCATAAAAATAGCATCACTCTGACTCATCCTGACTCACAACTCAGTCCCCCAATCAAGGGAGAGAGGAAAACTTGGCCAATGATAAGTTGTGAGGGGCAGGCTTAGTTATGCCACGCACACACCCATTTTCCAAAGACATAAAAGGAACACCGAAACACAGGTAGAGACATTCATTTTCCATTTTCTTGTGGAGCATTTTGCCGGACCACACAACATCTAGAAGGAACATCCAGAACTTAGACTACAGAACTTAAAGCAAAGGCCTAATCCAGAAGCTGAGAACTCTTCTCAGCAGGCCTTCAGAATCCAGAAATCCAACCAAACTATTCTACCGCCGGGCGAGCTGTTGGATTCTTTGCCAAGAACTTTTGCCAGAACCGGTAGCGGACCCAGAAAGAAGTGCCGACAGCAGAACCACAGACCAGACCAGAACCAGAGAGACCAGAACCAGAGAACCACAGACCAGACCGCTGTGAAGTGCAGAGCAGAGCTGACCCAGAGAGCTGTGACTTCAGAACCACCCGCCAGGAGTCCAGTCTAAACCTGATCAGACCTTGACGGCCTATTTCAACTTTAGAGTGTGAGTACTCAGCTAGGACTGTGCCAAAACCAATCTCTTTGTCTAAAATAATCTGATCCAAACCATTTTAACCTGTCCAGAACTGCATCATAGAATCGTGTGTCCCTTCTCCGATTTTAAACCTGTAAAAGTGTAATTTTGCCATTTTGAATCATTATTTCATTTCTGAAAAACTACCTTCATAAAATCGTCCGTGTCTTTGGAATCGTAGGTGCTAGGAACGTGGATTAACTTTCACCTTAAAGCTAAGATTCTGAGCTTTCCAACAAGCCTAAACCCGACTTGCTACTCCTTATAATTGCTGCGTAATCGTGATTGACGCACTCGGAAAAAAGTGCAGCGAATTGACAGTTCGCTTAATTTCAAACATGTGTAAAAATATCTGTCTTTTGCTTCCATTACTGAATCCCGTTTTCAACCTGATAACCATCCCTGAATCATTGGTAGGGCTGACCTGAACTGATTTAAAGTATCTCTCACTCACCATGAACCTCTAGAGGGAATCATTGCCACCACATTTAAAAGGATCTTGCCTGCTTTAAAATCATACCTGTTTTCCTCTAAGCTCGCTGGGGGGAACTGGAAATTTGTATTGCATTTGTATTCCTGAGAATTGTGTGCTCTCCTTCCACCTCCTTATCTTGCATAGGGGGGGAGTGAATTGTCAAAGAAAAAGTGATCATATTATCTTTTGTTGAAATCATATCAAGTTTATTTCTGTGCTGCATTTTTCCCTCATTGCTTTTCCTTGAAACCATAAAAGTATTTTCTGCTACCTTATCCTTTCTATACTAACTCCTCATTGATTGTGAAGAAGTGTGCTAGTGTCAGATTATCTATTGTTGATCAACATTATATTCATAAGGATGCTATCAAATATTAATTTATTATAAAAGTGTGATATATATTGTTTAATTTTTCCAATAAATCTTTTAAATTGTAAAACCAACCTACTTCCTGGCTCAGTGAGATCAGGGGGATTCATAGAGAGGGGTGTTAAACGAGGGTTTATCATCCAGGGTATAACTTGCTATAAAAATATATAAATAAGGGCTTCCCTTGAGCAATCCCAGACAAGGCACTGACTTAGTGGGAGTGCTTGATTGGAGTCACTTAACTGCACTGGATTCTTTTAGGGCCCATGCGGACAGGGAACTTAAGTTCTTGGATGCTCCTCAAGCTGCTCGAAGGTCTGGTGAGGGAGATTGTCGTGGCAGGCACTAGCCAGGTTGGTCCGACATGAGGGGGGTACTTCTCATATCCCAGCAATCGAGAGAGTTGATGGTACACTTGCCCTCTCTGCGCAGGACATTAACAAGGAATTTTGTGCTTTTTATGAAGCGATGTATGCAAGGTCGGACACCTTCCCTCTAACAGATATTGAATCGTTCCTTGATGGTCTCCCGCTCTCTGTGCCATCCTCAGAGACCAGGGAGGCGCTTGATCGCCCAATGACAAATGAGGAAATAATGGTAGCCATTGACTCTGTCATCAGGGAAGGCCCCCGGTGCCGATGCCTTACTACTGATTTTTATAAATGCTACAAGGAGTGTTTGGTCCCCCGTTTAGCTGGCATCTAGTAGGAGTCATGTGCGATCGGTATACTCCCCTGAGCCCCCACGCGAGGCGATTATATCTGTAATGTTAAAACCTGACAATCCGTCTACACAATGCGGCTCATACCGACCCCTTTCCCTTATAAATTGTGATGTCAAGATTTTTGCCAAGGAACTGGCCCTCCAGTTGGCCCCATATGTCGTTTATTATTCACCCGGACCAGGCGGGATTTATCCCTGGCCGTTCCACCTCCCTGAGCCTGCGTTGCCTATTCGACATCCTAGTCCGAATTGACCCGCAGGCTCTTGCGGCAATGTTAGATATGCAGAAAGCATTTGACTTGCTCTCCTGGAGATTCCTTTGGGCAGTACTGGAGAAGGGTAATTTTGGGCCCGCTTCCTGTCTTAGATTAAAATAATTTATTCATTCCCTGTTGCTAGGGTCCATACCAGTGACCGATGTTCGCTCAGTTTATTATTGCCAGGTGTACCAGACAGGGATGTCCCTTTTCCCCTCTGATATTTGCGTTGGCCATCGAACCACTACCTGACAGGATTCTTCAAAAACACGCTCACAGGGGCATAAGGCTGTCGAGGGACCCTGAGATCATCTCACTCTATGCATTGCTCTATATCCACTTCCCCGGAGCAAAACCTTGCACCGATTGTGAAGGATGTTGTCCTATTTGGAAATCTCTCAGGGCTGAAGGTTAATTGTACGAAGTCCATACTGTGCCCATTAATGGATTCCACTAGATTCTGCCCCCCCCCTCCCCCCCGAGATCTGCTAGGGTTTGCATGGGCCCATTTGGAGGTGAATTATCTGGGGGTGGTGGTTATGCACCATCAGGCCTCTCTGTATGATCATAATTACGAAAATGACGCAATTTCCCTTGTCCGGAAAGTTGAAGGCTGGGCTAGGCTAACAATCTCATTGGCTGGGAGGGTGGCTCTTCTTAAAATGACAAAACTCCCACAACTCCTTTATAGATTCCAGAATGTCCCGCTGTGGCCTAGCGGATTTCTTTATGGAGCTTACTTTAGCGGTCAACGACCTTTTGTGGCACTCGGATGCGGTCCACTTGAAGCTAAATACATTGGCTACCCCTTATGTGCAAGGGGGGGGGTTTGCCACCCCTAATTTTGAGCATTACTGGATGGCTGCCCAGGCGCACTTCGCATCCTTTTGGTTTGACTCCTCCTGATCTCATCCTCACGTGAGACTGGAGCGTCTGGCGGCTGGTAATTTTGATGTCTGTTCTTTGGTTCTCCCCTTCCTGTCCCTGAAAATCAAACCCACTGATCCCACTAAGGTCACGA
Organism: Ambystoma mexicanum; assembly: GCF_040938575.1. Classification (NCBI taxonomy): domain Eukaryota; kingdom Metazoa; phylum Chordata; class Amphibia; order Caudata; family Ambystomatidae; genus Ambystoma; species Ambystoma mexicanum. The sequence goes on along the minus strand of NC_090931.1, from coordinate 1,463,932,214 downwards.
GGTTCGCATGGCGCAAGATATGGAGACAGGTGGGCTCCCTCCACCTGTTTCACGGCGGCTTCCCTTTGTGGAATTGCCTGCCTGGGACTCCCTGCATGGACGCTCTTACTGTCTGTAACTGGTCGGCAACCGGCTTTGGTGCGGTACGGGGATGTTTTTGTTATGGGCTCCTTCATAGTATGGTTGGATTTGCCCGATTCTTTGAGAGAGCGACCCTCCCGATGGCTACATTACACAAGTTTGTGCCGGGCAGTCAAGGACGTGTCGCAGGAATTCCCTTTGCTCCCCCCCTGATGACTCACTATTAACCGTGGTTATGGGCAGTTCCCTGACTCATGGAGGGGTGACCAGGCTGTATAGACTCTTACAAGAAAGGGCAGCTCGTCCACTAGATAAGCTCTGGGGAGCATGGAGTAGAGAGTTGGGTATGGACATTACAGATGAGACCTGGGAATTTGTGTGCCCGCACCCAAGAAGTGTCTTTAACTCTAGGTTTCGGCTGATTCAGTTAAGTGCTGCACAGGTACCACTACACTCAGATTAGATTGCATCGTGTATCAGTAGATCGCCCCACTATGTGCCCTTGGTACAATACTGACAATGCTGATTATATTCACATGCTCTGGTTGTGCCCACAGATTACTACTTTTTGGGAAGAGGTTTGTGATGCAGTATCCAGGATGCTGGAATGGATCATTACACTGACCCTGATTGCATACCTGTTGCACGAATTCCCCGGTATCTACCGTCCCTCCACACTTACTTGCAGCTCATTGTATACTACTACTTTGGTTACGTCCTGTGGTACCCACCATCGACCAACAGCTTTGTGCTGTTACTTGGGCCTCAGACACTGAGGAATGCTGGTCCACTCTGTAACCGACTACCTGTAGGCCCAAGAACATCTGGCTCTCCTTTAGGTCGTATCTCCACTCACTATCTTCCTCTGATGACGAGAACGGGGACGCTCCCCTACCCCCTCGCCTGTCCAGTAATGCTATTATTATATGCTAATCTGTGCCTCTTGGTCTTCACTGTCTTGCTGTTGGAATTGTACACTTTTTTCTTCTCTGGGACCCTGCACGGTCACAATGCTTGCTTTGTATACTGATGGCAATGTTAATATGTTCAAGTACGCCCGTCGCTCCTGGTTGTGAAGTGAAGAATTTTAAATAAAGGTTTAAAAACAAATGCCTGTTTCTGCCCCCTGCTCCCCCACCAGTACTCCAAAGGGTTCAATTGGTGTAAAATCCTGTCCCTAAAACACACTTTCCTGACTTTGATTGTTGGAGGCCTGGTCAAGGATCTGTTCTAGGCCTACCCTAGTGACTGAGATTGAGGGATCTTACTCAACATAACTTTAACCTGTGAACTCTTAATCATTACCACTGGCATCACCAATCTCTTGATAAACCAACCTGTGAAGTATAAACTTTGGAACTGGTGACTTTTGGGCACAAGGCCCCAAACCATCTAAGGGTTGGTCTTTATAAGAGCTAGGGATGCTGTTCTAGGACTATCTCGAATGGTCTCTTCTAATTTCTAGTGCGTTTGCCTGTGTTTTTGCAAATCAAATGTTCTTATCTCCCATGGTTGAATGTATATATCTGTTTTAGTGTAGGCATGATGTAATATTTGACTCATTGTTATTATCTGCATAGTGTGTATTTTAAAGGCCTAATGCATATGAGTTTAAGCATTTCCGCTCTGCTACCTTGACTGGGTTGGCTAGACTTCAGTGCATTTCCTGTTAACCGTAATGGCTTGGCCTGCCAAACCCCACTCAAGGAACAAGCCAGAACCAATCGATACAGGTAATCCTGTATCCCCCCACATTTTGAAATCTTGAACCCAACCTGCTTCCTAACAACTGATACATATGTATGAATATCCCACTTGAAACATCTTCCTTCATATGCTTAACCCTTTGAGTCATCTCATCTGTCGCTCCTCTTTCATTAACATCTGCCTTCACATATTGCGGTTTAGATAGCACAGTAAACTAGGTGCTTGCCTCTGGTATATGTGCACAGCCTGCGTGGCAGGTTCACATCCCAGCAGGGTCAACTCAGCCTTTCATCCTTATGAGGTTGATAAATTGAATACCACTCTGTGGGATAATAATGTCTTCTGTTATTTCAGCGCTCTGAGACCTTCGTGTTTGTAGCGCTATATAAGAAATGTATTATTATTGAGGTCCCCATTCTCTTTGCTTACCTATGGCAATCCACCTCATGTATATCCATGGATAAACCTCCTCATGGGGATTCAGAATCGGTGTGGAAGCCAATTCATTCAGAAATTGTCCCCAATCCATGTCTGCACTTCACTCTCTTTCTGTGTCCCTCTGCTTTTTCAGATATTCCACCTCTTTGAAGCCCCATCGTTGTACCTCCCGGAGCCACTGCTCTACTGATGGACCCCCAGTGCACTTCAATGATATCGCAATTCGTCGCTTGGCTAGAGTCAACATGAATTGTGCTATTCTATTCCGTGTTTTATGTATCTTTTTCCCGAATAACAGTCCCCATAGACAAACCACTGATGTGCAAATGTATTTGCCTCCCAGTAAGGCATTGAGGCACTCCACCACCTCCCAGTATCCAATTATGATTGGGCACTTCCAAATCAAATGCCAGAAGCCACCAGAACCTGTCTTACATTTTGGACATGCATGTGAAATCGAGGGATTCATCATGTGGTATTCGCTGGTGGCAAATATACCCTATGCAAGTATTTCTATTTTAATCAATTAAAACCTTGCATTTCGGGACACCTTTTTTTACTTGTTCTCATATCCCAACACATAATTTTTTCCGAAATTGAGAAGCCTACCTCTTTTTCCTATTCATCCTTCACCACTAATTCTTTGTTTACCAATGGCCTGCGATGCAACATATAACCTGGAAATCCTTCTCCCTTCCCCGAGTGTCAGTAATGCCTGCATCATTGGACATGACTCTGGTTCCTCCGAAATACCCTCCCATGTTTGGGCCAGTCTCCATGCTACTTTGGCATATGTGAGGAAATAACCCAGAGAAACATATGTCTGTCTCTATTCAGCAAACGTCATGAGCTTCCATTCCATGAAAAACCTTGTTACACCATGCACTGTCTCTGCTTCAAAGCACTTAGGCCGATATTCATTAGTGCCAACAGGATTTTCGTATCAAATCCTATCGGTACATCTGCCCTGTATAACCCTTTGACCTTCGATTTCACTAGAAACATCTTCCATGTCTCCCGTTCCACCCTGAAGACATTGTCTCCTTTACCTCCGATTGGATTCCACAACAGTTCTGTTCCTACTTTGTGGTCGGGTATGCCTCCCAACAGACCAATAATTTCTCTCTTGAGACGTGTTTCACAGGGCCACTGATTGTAGTCGTGCTGCCAGGAAGCAATGCTCAAAATTTGTCAAATGTAATCTCCCTTCCCCTCACACCAATTGTAATGTACTCCTAGACACTCTGCACCTTCCCTTATTCCAAAATAACGTGCCCTGTGTTTTATCCAGCTTCTTAAAAAAGACCTTTATTACATAATGGATGTTTGTAAAAAAAAAAAATGAAACAGACCAATCTTGGGAGAACCACCATTTTACATATGGCCTCTCTTCCCATCGGCAAAAGCGGTAGCGCCTTCCAGAATTGCACTGCATCCCCTATCCTGAACAGTGCCCTTGCTGTATTGTATATAAACGTCTCCTCTATCTCATAAAATATCTGCACACCCAGGTATTTAAAGGACTCCCCATCCCACCCAATGCCCTAATCTGGGAGGGCCTCACCACCCTTGTCCCGTAGCACTGCCAGGGGATCAGAACAGATTTCTCCCTGCAATTTGAAACCCTGATAACTAACTTTTAAAGGTTTCCCAAGACCTCGAAAATAATCTGTATATTTTCCAAGGGGTTGTTCTCGTACACTAAAATATCATCTGCAATATTATGTGTTGCACCCCCACTGAAATGCCCGTCTCACGTATGTGCATCCGGGAATACCTTGCTAAGGGCTGAAGCGCCATCGAGAATAAAACGGGTGACACCGTACATCCCTGTCATGTACCACGTTGCAACGTCCATCGTGTGGAAACCCATGATCCTGTTTTCACTCTAGCCATTGGACTACTGTAAAGAGGTTCCAGCCATCCCAACACCTTGGTGTCAAGTTCTGCCTTCGGTACACTGCAGGAGCTGCTGAACCCCACAGACCCACAAAGGTGTAGCGCTCTCAACTAATTTACCATCGGTGTTCGCTACACCCCAGGGGGAAAGGGGAAGTGGATAACATTAAAACACTGGATCTTCAACCTTGTCCTGGTATCTGCATGAATGTGGAAATCATATTTAATGTAAGTTTTCCCTTTCTATGCCTTTCTTATCTTACCCTCCCCAACCTTGAGATAACCAAATATCTGTAAACTCCTCTGCTACAGCCTGGGGGATGTAACTTTTCTTTGGAACTTGATCCTCCTCCACTGAAGGAAAGAATCTCCAACTCCCACAGGAGAATGTAAAATATTCTGCTTCAATGTTGAAATTGAATCCATCTAAACCTTTGTTTCCTAAGACTGTTTATGGAACCCTTAATACTCACTAAACCTAAAACTTGAGATAACTACCTGCATGTCTCAATTAAATACTAAATATATTTTACTGTAGACTTGTAACTTAGCTTTCATGTCGGTTCGCTTCAGTGTTCTCTTCCTTTTCTGAAGTAACAAAGTCTTTCTTTTTCTTTACTTTATTTATTCAGGAAAAAGTTAACTTCTGATAGACTAGGCCTGAAACTCTGAACACAAATAAACCTGACCTGCTTCAATGGCTTATCTAATGAAAGGCAGTTTAGAATGTTCAACTGTGCCCTTTGTCCTTCCACCAATCATGAACTCTGTTCTTTCCCTCCATCTTGGCTAGGGAACTCACCAACACTCTGAATTGCACAAGTCAAGGCCCAAACCAAATTCAAGGAAACTTACATGAATGAATTAAGACAATTAATAATTAGTTACCTGTTGCCTGTAAATATTTATTGTGCATGAAATCTTTCAGGGAACCTGACAGTACCCCCTCTCCAGGACCCTCCCCCATGCCCAAGTGTGTAGGGATTCCTTCTATGAAATCTAGAGATCAATAACTGGGTGTGAACATCTTTTTTTTTTTTTTTTAAATGCTTTAGTTTAATTTTTAAACTTTTAATTTCACGGCCAAATTAGAAATAAAGAAAGTTTTTTAACTCATAAAAGGTTCAGCCAGGTTGAGAATTTCTTGAAGAAAATGACATATTGTCAGGATAAGTTTTTGCGATCTGCCATTGAGTAACTCCGTCCATCTTTCCTCTATCTCCATTATTTGTTCCTGTATCTTGTAATAGCTGCCGAATCTTGTTCTTTGCTCAGATAAGTCCTTACATTCCATTACTAGGTGAAAAAGTGTTTCGGTGTCTGAGCAAAAGCAGCAAAAATTGTTCGATGGCGCGATTTGTCTGGTTTTTGCTAAGTAGTAGCGGGTTGGAATTATGTTCATTCTGAGCCTCAGATGTATTGCGCAAATTTTAGGATCAGGGAAGATGGTCAGATATGTCGGTAGTTCGTTGATGGATCTGAGGTCTGTCACGCATTGTAGATTGAGGGAGTATTTTTTTTTTCTTCAAGTGTTTTTATCCAGTCGTTTTCCATTATTTTCTTTTTTGCATGCTGGGGGCGGAGCGTAAGCATTTCATGTGAAATGTCTTCTGATTGCATTAGTTGTTCTAGGTTGGCTTTCCACTTCATGAGGATTGTGTTGTTCATTGCTCCTTCATGGAGCCTAAGGATTTCGATTGCTGGTGTTTTTTCGTCAGTGAGAAGCTTTCGATACAGATCTAGTTGTTTCCATAAAACTATTGAGTTGATGAATTGTAAGGCTATTTCATGCCTAATTCTGGGCATAGGAAAGGTAGATGGAAGTTGCAAGATCTTACGCCAGAAAAGGGCCTCTAGTTTTGTCCAGGTATGATCTGTTGCATGTATCATTGCCTCTGTTCCATAGACTATAGTCGGGATAACTTTTTGTTTGTAAAATGAGAGAGTACTTCCCAAATTTACGCTGTATCAAACATCCATGTCTCGCTAAAGACTGAGTTTGTTGTTCCAATTTCGTCGTCCACTCCTTTTCACATTTGGATTGATTTATGAAGATACCTAAGTATTTAAAAGTTGTTACTTCTTCCAGTTGTTTGCTATTGAGGTACATTTTCAGTTGTTTCCCATTGGTGTTTGGCAGTCTTGTCAGTTGCATGATTTTGTTTTTTTTGTGTTAATACTGAGTTCATTAAGAAGCATGTAAGAACTTAGTTGATTCAGACTGTGTTGTAACCCTGATGGTGTCTTGTCCAGTAGAATGATATCATCTGCATATGTCATTATTTTCACCGGAGTTGAGTTCATCTTCAGAGGATTCAGCACATCAGGTTGAAGATGAGTCTCAATATCTGCAGTATAGAGATTGTACAGTGTTGCAGCCAAGGGGCATCCTTGTTTTAGTCCATTTGCAGCGTTTATTTTAGATGATGTATGACCTTCTCTTGTGAGTCTTATTGTAATGGAGGTATTTGTGTAGAGTTGTTTAATCGGGCCCAGTATGTCATTTGGGCATTCCCATTTTTCAAGTTTGGTCCAAAGTTTTTGTCGAGAGATCCCATCAAAGGCCATATGGAGATCTATGAACGCCACGTACATTTTTGTTTTGCTGTTAATGGCTTTGTGTTTTATTAAGTTTAGTAAAAGTAGGTTGGTGTTAGTCCCAACATTTGGGGTGAAGCCAGTTTGTCTTGTAGCGAAGCGCTTTGTTTGGATTGCCCATAGATTCAGTTTTTTCAGGAGGATCAAAGCGAACAACTTTCCCAGTGGGTCCAGTAATGCTATTGGGCGGAAGTTGGTCGGGTCATCCTTTGGACCTTGCTTGTGGATGGGAACAATGGTTGCCGTTTTCCATGACTTGGGTATCTGATTGAGCTTGTTTATGAGTGTTAAGTTGTTTTCCATGAGGTTAGCCCATGCATGCAGATTTTCCTTTAGCATTGCATTTGATGTCCCGTCAGGACCTGGGGCACGTGATATATTGAGTTTTTGAATAATTTCGAAAATATCTTGGTGACTGCAAATTACTGTCCATTTGTTGTTCTGTGGTTGTGGATTACTTTTGCCGTCAGATCGGGCTTTGTATATTTCTGTGTAGTGGGCAATCCATTGATGTTCCGCCACATTTCCTGTTAGTTTTTGTTGTTGAGCAGCATTATTGTTCAAGAGGTTCCATAGATCTCGAATATTGTGTTTTTTATATGTTTCCACGATTGCTTCTGCGTCTGATTGTAATAGCATCATCCTATGATTTTTTATCCAGTTCCTGTATCTTTGTTTGGCCGCTTTTATTTTGACAATTGAGTCCTTATCTTTGTTTTTTGACAGTTGGCGGACTGTGTTTCTCATTGTTCTTTTTCTATCAGCAAGCCCCTTCTTGTAGCGATGCTGGTGAATCTGTAGAGTTTTCTGTTTAGCTATTCTGTAATGAGGTTGGAGTAGTCATTTGTAGTTTACTTTTTGATCGTCTGGCAGAGAGTTTTGAATAAATTTGTTTGTGAGTTGGAGAGTGGCTTTTTGGGTTATGCAAAGTTTTTTTCCGGCTGCACAGACTTCGAGCGGAATACGACGCTTGGGCTCATGTTGACGCAAGATGTCTTGTCCATGTACGACTAGTTGATTGTGGTCACTTTTCGTTGTTGCAATTATATTTGTTGTTACTACTGCTTCTTTTAGTTTGTTGGAAAGGTATATGTAGTCAATTATGGCAGAGACCAAGTGGGAAGAAGATTTCCTATTTCGTCTTTTGGATGGTCTATAAGTTGTAGGTTACAGATGACGGTTTCTTTAGTCAATTCTTTTGCGCTGATTGTTTGTTTTTCGATTGGCATTTGCTGACCGTCTTTTTGCCATAGATGCAGATTTAGATCTCTGCACAGTATAAATTCGACTCCTGTGTATTTCTCGATGAGGTTGTCGATTGTAAGGAATACGCCATCTAAGAAGGCTTCGCTGGTAATAGTCATTGGGTTCCAAGTTCATGATTGCTATTATCCTTTCGTGATTGCTTTCCAGTTTCGCACAGTTTGACTCGCTCTTTGGCGTGATTTTAACGACTGTGTTTTGTATCCATGGATTGATATTTGTTGTCTGTAGTATAGACCATGTGGTATCAATCTTGATTAGCGTTAATAGCCCTGATGAGGGTCTTCCTTTGGTTCTTGTTGGAGCTGGATTAAGGAAGGCTAGAAAGCCATCGCAGCTTGGAGTAGTGGAGAGCCAGGTTTCTTGGAAGCAAATGATCTGGTAGGAATCTAATTCCGGCGATGGATCGTTAAACAGGTGGGAGTTTCCCCATGTGTTCCATGAACACAGGGTCCAATTTTCTGGTCTATTGGTTGATGGTTATGAAACATTGCTTAGTTCTGCATTGTCTTGGTAATTCAGGCTATCATCTAATCCGTATTGACGTCTGGACGATCAGTGTTGTAGCTCGTCACTAGTTCCTCTTCGTTATATGTGGTATTTTCAGGGGTGTCCTGTCGCCTAGTTTGTGTAATGCTCACCTGACTCCCACGGGGGCGCTGTCCTGGTTTGCGCTGCTGTGACCTCGTCTAAGGTGATGCGCAGGGTTCGGAAGACGGAGTGGACCGGGCCCCAGATCTGGCTTGTCTGACTCGCAGAAGTAGCCTTCTGTAGGTGAGAATATGGGGTTAACTGTCTGCGGGGGTATGCAATCGGCCTCCCACTTACCCCTCTCACCCTCCTCAAAACCCTTCTGTGCTTCCCCGTAGCGTCTCACCTTAGGGTCTGGAAGGACGAGCTCTCCATCCTGCTTCTGATGCAGGGGCGCGTTGGTATCCAGTTACGTCACTGGATTTTCGGATGGGTGAGAACCAAACTTGCTTGGCTTCCAGGTAAGTTTTTCTATAAGTGGTTCCCCTTGTGTCCATGCATTAATGTTCTAATGCAAGTGTCTTTTTCCCCATAGGGGCCAGGGTACGGAATGCCGGGGAACAGGCACCGACCCGAGGTGAACGGTGAAATCCTTGTGGAAATCAGGTAAGTCTTTAATGAGTGTTTTGGCAATGTCTTTTCATTCACTCATTAACGCTGATGTCTTTTTCCCCTTAGGGGCCGGGGTCCGAAAATGCCTGGATGCGGCGCGGACCCGAAATGAAAAGGGAATGACCCAACAGGTAAGTCAAGACATGGAGTTTTAGCTTCCCTTTTCCCTTCTTTCTCTCACCTTTGTTCTTGTCTTTTTCTCCCTAGGCGCGGGGGCGCGACTGCAAATCCGGATGGTCGCTGCTGAACATGGAGGCGCCCTGTAAAGGTGAGTAGAATGCGGCGCTGCAGCGATCGATGCGATGTGCTTTTAAAAATAAATGTCTTCCTTTTCAGGATTGTCGGCGAAATGTCTCTGGGATGCAGATTTAGCAGGTGAGGCCTTTTCCTTCTTCTGTTCTCTTGTTCCCTTCCTTTGCAGGTGATTCAGGATGCTGGCAGGTGTGGCGTAAGTCAAGATGCAGGAGCAGACACGGTGAGCGTCCAGCTGCTAGATGCAGAACAACGCGAAGCACGTGTGGCTGATCGGGTGTGGTTTAAATAGCCTTGGAAGAAGTTCCTAGAATGTGTCCTTCCTCCAATCAATCCAATCCGGGAGCGGGCATCGTGACAGCACTCCCCCCCAAGGCCCCTCCCAAGGTTATTCCCTCCGGGGGTTTTGGTTTGTTTGGGAAGAGTCGGTGGAATTTCCTGACTAATCGAGGTGCATGCACATGGTCACTGGGTTCCCACAACCTCTCCTGAGGTCCGTACCCCTTCCAATCAATTAGGTAGAAAAGCCTTGACCTAAACATTTTTTAATCTAAAATGTTCTTCACTTCGAATTCGGGTTCCCCATCTATTTGAATAGGTTCTGGAGGTTTGAATAGTCGGGTTCCGGGGACCACTGGTTTCAGAAGTGACACATGAAAAACAGGGTGAATTCGCATATTAGCTGGTAAATCAAGTTTAACCGCTACTGGGTTAATTATTGCCATAATAGAATAAGGTCCCAGATATTTTGGGTTAAAAGTTCGAGGCCCTTTGAGCGGTAAATGTCTGGTAGCTAACCACACTTGATCCCCAATCTGATACGGAGGTGCTTCACTCCGATGTAGGTCAGCATTCTCCTTGTATTTTCTCTTGGCTTGTTGTAAATGCGTGGTTGCCTCTTTGAAGGCTCGGGTAATGGTAGAATGCAGATGTTCTACTGCGGGCACTCCGAGGTTCTGAGGTGAGTCGAGGTTTGAGGTTCGAGGGTGATGTCCAAACGAGGTATAAAAAGGACTTTTGCCAGTTCCAGAGTGTACCGAATTATTATATGCATATTCGGCTATCCAAAGAATGTCTTTCCAGTTGCTTTCAGATTGCTGTAACATACACCGTAAGTACTGCTCAAGGGTCTGATTTGTCCTCTCGGTCTGACCATCGGTCTGAGGGTGGTGACTGGTCGATAATCTTACGTCGATTTGTGCCATTTGACAACATTTGCGCCAGAAGAGGGAAATGAATTGGCTTCCCCGGTCAGAGATTAGTATAGATGGGAATCCATGTAGTCGAACAATATTTTCGAGGAATTCTTTGGCTAGGACAGAAGCTGAAGGTAGACCTTTCAAAGGAATGAAGTGGGCCATTTTGGAAAACAAATCCACAATTACCAGAATGGTATTGTATCCCGAACAAGGAGGCAAGTCCGTAATAAAATCCATTGATAGGGTGTGCCAGAGTGCTGGCGGTATGTCTAGAGGTTGAAGGAGACCGGCTGGTCTTTTCTTTTGACCTTTATTTTGGGCGCAAACACCACAGGACATCACAAAAGATTTAACATCTTTTCGCCAAGAGGGCCACCAGAATTGTCGTTTCACCTTTTCAATTGTCTTGGCAATACCGGGGTGTCCCTCTATTAATGTATCATGATAACCTGAAATAACTAGTTCGTGTAAATCCTTGTGCGGCAGGAATAAGCGTCCTTGGTAATAAGGTAAACCATTATCTATGGTAAAGTCTGATCCCTTTTGTATCTAATCCTGTAGGACTGTAGGGTCCAGGAGTTGTTTCACTCTGACTTGAATGTCTTCAACCGTCTGTAACGAAGTCATGCCTAGAATTCTCTGTTCGGGAATTATTGGTACTGGTTCTGAGTTTGTATCAGATTCTCCCATTCCAATTCGGGATAAGGCGTCTGATTTGCTGTTCTTGCAGCCAGGTCGATAGGTAATCACGAAATCAAATTCAGCGAAAAACAAAGCCCATCGGAGCTGCCGTGATGACTGAGCCTTGGCGGTTTTCAAATACTGTAAATTCCGGTGATCAGTGATCACAGTGATGGTATGTCTAGCGCCAAGCAGGTAATGCCGCCAGGCTTTAAAAGCAGACTTTATGGCTAACAGTTCTTTGTCAGTGATTGCGTAATTAATCTCTGGTGCCGAGAATTTTCTGGACCAAAATGCTACGGGATGCAGTTGGTTGGTTTCAGGATCTCTTTGAGACAGAACTGCTCCCATGGCTAGGCTGGATGCGTCAGTTTCGACGACATACGGGAGATCTGGACGTGGGTGTTTCAATATAGGTGCAGAGGTAAACTTAGCTTTTAAATCCTGGAAGGCCTGCTCGGCTTCTTCAGACCATTCAAAACGTTTATTTTTCCTCAAGAGTGCAGTAATGGGTTGTACTATGCATGAAAATTCCGGGATAAACCTGCGATAGAAATTGGCAAAGCCGAGCATGCTTTGAACCCCTTTTACAGAGCTAGGTGATGGCCATTTGAGGATGGCATCCACTTTTCTTGAGTCCATTCGGACTCCTTTGGGTGTCAGGATGAAACCGAGAAACTCAACTTCTGTGGTATGGAAAACACACTTTCTCCAGTTTAGCAAATAGTTTGTGTTGGCGCAGTTTTTCCAGACCTGCCCTAACGTGTTTTCTGTGATCAGATTCCGAAGAGGAGTACACTAGAATGTCATCGATATAGACGACAACACAAACATCGATGAGTTCCCGAAGGACATCATTCATGAAGTATTGGAAGGCAGCAGGCGCATTGCACAACCCGAAAGGCATTACCTGGTATTCGAATAATCCATATTTTGTACGGAAGGCTGTTTTCCATTTGTCGCCTTCTTTTACTCGCACCAGATGATATGCCCCCCGGAGATCTAACTTGGTGTATATGCAAGCGTCCTTCACCTGGTCAAAGAGTTCAGGAATCAGAGGCAGAGGATAACGGTTTTTAACCGTCATCTGGTTCAATGCGCGGTAATCGATACAAGTTCTAAGGTCGCCTTCTTTTTTAGGCACAAAGAACAAAGCCGATGATGCCGGGGACTTTGACGGGTGAATAAAACCATTGGCGAGGTATTGATCCAAATATTGTCTCAAATGCAGGTTCTCAGGTTCGGTAAGGGCATAAATCCTGCTACAAGGGGGTTGTGCACCGGGCACCAGATCGATTTGGCAATCGTACAATCGGTGAGGAGGTAACGTGTTAGTCTGTTCCTTTTGGAAGACGTCCTGAAAGTCCTGGTATTCCGGAGGTAATTGCATGGAGGCAGAGGTTACAGATGCTAGATTAATCTTCAGGTTTTCTGGGTAGCATGTTTGTGCACAATCCGGGAAGGTTATTCTCTTAGCTCGCCAATCAATTCGAGGATTATGTGTCTCTAACCAAGGAATTCCAAGAATAACCTGAAACTGTGGAGCCTTGATTACATCAAACACAACTGCCTCCCGATGGCCATCAGGACCAATAAGAGTCACCCCAGTAGTGGAATGTGTTACCGGTCCAGAGGCAATTTCAGTTCCATCGACTGTGGTGATGACATCTTTGCTGGTTTTAGGACGGAGAGGGAGGTTAATCCTAGAGGCCAATTCACGATCCACATAGTTTCCAATAGCCCCACTATCGATGTATGCCTTTATTGCATGCAACCGCTTAGGCTTTTCTGGATCTACGAGAAGCATTGGCACAATGAAATGCGAGGTCTGAGAGTTAGTTTTCAAGCTCGGCAAGCGGACCCCTACGCTTGTCGGGCTGAGTCGTTTCCCGAAACAGAGTCTTCATGGTTTTTATCAGCGCCTCCTACCACTTTTCGGGGCGGTTTTGCCGGGCAATCTCGTAGAAAGTGTCCAGAGTTCCCACAATAAAGACATAATTTTAACTGCCGCCTCCTTTCACGTTCCTTTTGAGTTAAGGGTTCTTTAACCCCTCCAATTTGCATAGGCTCAGAGACATCAACTCCCTTGGGGTTAGCGTGGGTCTTGACCAACACCCGGGTCTCAAACCTGCACCGATCTGTTTTTCTGTTTTGAAGTCTGTGATCCAATTGGACCACTAAGTCTATATATTCTGTGCATTCTTGGGGCGGATTTACAACTTGGGCCAAGACATCTTTAAGTTCTACGCGTAGACCTCGATAAAATAACGTGACTCTTTTATCCTCTGGCCATCCCGTTTTCACAATTAGTCTATTAAAGGTTGTAATGTAGGATAGGAGGTCCTGATTGCCCGGTCGCAAGGATAGAAGTTCGTCATCCAGAGCCTGCCCTTGAGAGTGTCGAGCAAATAACCTTTCCATGCTTGCTTGAAATCCTTGAAAATCACAGAGAATCGGGTCATCTTGAGTAACCAGTGGAACTGACCAATCGGCAGGTCTGATCATTAGGGAAGGCCCCAGGTCTGCATAGGAAGTGCAAACGACACTGATTCATGAATGCGGCGAATCGTTTGGGGTCCCTAGCAAAGCGTTCAGGTAGGGCCAGCGGCATGTTTCCAGGTTGATTAATCTGCACAGGGTTACTGGGAACCACAGGAGCGGGGTTCCCTCCGGAACAGGGTAGAGGAGTTTGTCCAGCTTGACCTTGCAAAAGCTGTCTGGCCAGATCATCAGTTCTTTCCTTTGATATTATTAATTCCCTCTTGAGGGCATTAGTCTCTTGACGAGCGGCATGTACTTCGGCCCGTAATTCCCCCAGTAATTGGGCCAACTGATCAGTCTCAGAAGTTTCCATAGCGCCTGGGTGGGAATTTGTAGGAAGGCTTTGCGTTCTGTAACGCTCACCTGACTCCCACGGGGGCGCTGGCCTGGTTCGCGCTGCTGTGACCTCGTCTAAGGTGATGCGCAGGGTTCGGAAGACGGAGTGGACCGGGCCCCAGATCTGGCTTGTCTGACTCGCAGAAGTAGCCTTCTGTAGGTGAGAATATGGGGTCAACTGTCTGCGGGGTAATGCAATCGGCCTCCCACTTCCCCCTCTCACACTCCTCAAAACCCTTCTGTGCTTCCCCGTAGCGTCTCACCTTAGGGTCTGGAAGGACGAGTTCTCCATCCTGCTTCTGATGCAGGGGCGCGTTGGTATCCAGTTACGTCACTGGATTTTCAGATGGGTGAGAACCAAACTTGCTTGGCTTCCAGGTAAGTTTTTCTATAAGTGGTTCCTTTTGTGTCCATGCATTAATGTTCTAATGCTAGTGTCTTTTTCCCCATAGGGGCCGGGGTACGGAATGCCGGGGAACAGGCACCGACCCGAGGTGAGCGGTGAAATCCTTGTGGAAATCAGGTAAGTCTTTAATGAGTGTTTTGGCAATGTCTTTTCATTCACTCATTAACGCTGATGTCTTTTTCCCCTTAGGGGCCGGAGTCCGAAAATGCCTGGATGCGGCGCGGACCCGAAATGAAAAGGGAATGACCCAACAGGTAAGTCTTGACATGGAGTTTTAGCTTCCCTTTTCCCTTCTTTCTCTCACCTTTGTTCTTGTCTTTTTCTCCCTAGGCGCGGGGGCGCGACTGCGAATCCGGATGGTCGCTGCTGAACATGGAGGCGCCCTGTAAAGGTGAGTAGAAAGCGGCGCTGCAGCGATCGATGCGATGTGCTTTTAAAAATAAATGTCTTCCTTTTCAGGATTGTCGGCGAAATGTCTCTGGGATGCAGATTTAGCAGGTGAGGCCTTTTCCTTCTTCTGTTCTCTTGTTCCCTTCCTTTGGAGGTGATTCAGGATGCTGGCAGGTGTGGCGGAAGTCAAGATGCAGGAGCAGACACGGTGAGCGTCCAGCTGCTAGATGCAGAACAACGCGAAGCACGTGTGGCTGATCGGGTGTGGTTTAAATAGCCTTGGAAGAAGTTCCTAGAATGTGTCCTTCCTCCAATCAGATATGTATCCTTCCCCGACCACGCCCGGGTGGTAAATGAGTCCCACAGGTAAAGTAGTTCCTTTCAGGCCTCAAGGAGGCCGGGGTTCTGCAGCATGGTCTGCATCAGGTAAGTGCACCCAAACACTTTCATAATGAGCCTGGCGCCTATGGCGCCAGGACTGACGTTTTCTATGAGCCTGGCGCCATAGGCGCCAGGACGCTGTCCAAAGGGCCCCTATAAGGGGTTGCTGGGACCTTCCCCGGGGACTTGATGTCTGCTTTCGGGGACGCAGGGCCTGAGCCGGCTCCCCGGGAGCGGGCATCGTGACAGTTTGGTGGTCTTCTGGAGTGTACTGTTGTCTGGCATTTCGATCTTCTGGGGTATACTGACATTTGAAATGGTGGTCACTTCTATTTTTTGGAGTGTTAGAAAGTTTATTTGTATAATTATATCTCTCTTTTGTCTGTTTTTCGTTGTAAAGGTTTTTCTAAGGTTTTCCTTTTTAGTGATCTCTTCTTTGCATGCTTTAGTACCAGTTGCACATCTAAAGCCCAGTTTGTTTAGATCATCTTTAGATTTTAATGTTTGATCCATAGTTGTTTTGTTATGGAGTTTTAGCAATATTTTGTCGTTGGAGTTTTCGTCTGCAAAGATCACCAGGTCAATGTCTCTGGAGCATATTTGAGTAAGGTTTGGAATGGTTTGGAAGAGGATTAGGATATTTGCTCTGTTCAGTACCAGTTTGTTTGCTCTGGTGATGACATTTTCTATTTGCACTATGTGTTTCTCTGTAAGCTGGAAAGGGTTCAAAAGTTTTGGTTCCAGGAGG
The DNA here is from genome assembly GCF_040938575.1 of Ambystoma mexicanum. Classification (NCBI taxonomy): domain Eukaryota; kingdom Metazoa; phylum Chordata; class Amphibia; order Caudata; family Ambystomatidae; genus Ambystoma; species Ambystoma mexicanum. The sequence continues at coordinate 1,463,916,151 of NC_090931.1, read as the reverse complement.
TCTTGATTTTCTCTTTGTCGTTGTGCATCACAAAATTCTTGATATGACTCAGATTGGGAATGGCTGTTTCCAGTACTGCTATTTGTTTTGTCGACAAATGAAGATGAGAAGATTTCATCGTAGGTTGCCTCATTGTTTAAGGTGTTAGTATGGTTAATCGTTGAACTGTTTGAGATTTGTTCGCAAGAGATCGAATTGCTGAGTGATTGGTCTTGTTTGTATTCGTCAATGACTATCAAGATTGAGTCTTTTACTTGTCTGTTGGTTTTGTTGTTTCCTTGTGAGGGTTGATCTTCGTATGTCGTTAAGTTAATTAGGTCATCCGAATCTAAGCTTTGATCCTTATTTAATGTCTTTGCTGTCGCTTTTGTTTGTTTGTTTGAAGTTGGTAGTAGTGGCTCGTTGTGTTTTCTTGTAAGATTCTTTGCAGGGCTTTTAGGGTTTTTTCCTGAGTATGGAATTTTGCCTGTTTTTTCTGGGATCAGCTTTGGTATTGGCAAATTTCGTAGGAAGGCTTGTGAACCTGTTTGTTTATATGTTTGTTTGGTGAGTTTCTTTGGTGGATTTTTATCGGTGTTCTTTGCTTGTCCAAATATTCCGAAAGTGTCATTGCTAGTCATGGTTCTGGGTTCACCTGTTGGTTTTATTATTTCATTGCATGGATTTGGTACAGTTGTTGATTGTGGCAATAAGTTCGGTTGTGGTTCGGTTGCTGTTCGGTTGTTCGGTTGTTGCTGGTTTCTGAGTAGGATCATGAGTTCTTTTGTAAGTTGGATCTTTTCTTCTTTGTCATCCCGTGCTGTCATGAAAAGTCTTTGTTGCCATGTACGGCACTGTTCTGCTTCAAATTCTAGGCGCTTTCCAATTGTGTTGATGAAATCTTCTGTATGTATTTGCTTAGTGTGAATCATTGCGCGCAGTGTTGCATGATCTCGTATATTATCTTTTGTGGCTTCGTGAAGTTTGAGAAAGGGTATCATGGATTGAGATACCACTGCCAGCAACATGTTTTGTAGTCCATCATAGTTGTTGGAAGTCTCTGGTTTTGTGCATTGTCAATCGGGGAGCAATGTCTACCTGTGTTGCTTGGTACAGGGGTTGGATAACCTGTTTCGTTTCCTTGTACTGGTGTATGAAAAGATTCTTCTCCTTCATATTCGAATTGGGTAGCTCTTGGTTCCTTTTTTATTTTAAGAGAGCTGGAGTGTGGTATTTCTCTGCCGTTGATTTGATTTTTGCCGGAATGGCAATTTGTTTGTAGGGATATTTTGGGTGCTGGTGTCGACGTGCAGGGTGGGGTTATCATATGGGGTGGTTCTCCAAAGATTTCTCTCCTTCTTTTGGCACTATTCATAATAGATTCGATTTCTGTAATATCCAAGGATAAACGGGCTGCTTTTCCTGTTACTGTGTTCAGAGGAGGTATGGTCGCTTCATTTAGTAGTTTTTGAGCATTATGAGATTGTAGCCATTGCAATTTTGCCTGTTTTGCTTTTCCTTTTTTGGTCATCTTTGTCATTTGCAGTCCTGGTGTGTTCGTTTGAGTTAATTGTGTCGATAATTCTTCGCTGTGTATTTTGTCCCATGTCGCCGGGATTTCATGGTCATGGGTGCTTGTGTTTCCTTGATTTTGTTGCTCCGGTTCTTTAATATGTTCGTGTTCTGGATGTGGCGGAGTTTCTCTTGGATGTTCTGGATGTGACAGAGTTTCGCTTGGATATTCTTGGAGGGTCCGTTCCATAGCTTCAAGTTGTTTTTGTGTTTCGTTTTCTCGGAATTTGTTTGAACTATCTGTGAGGATCTGATCTATAGTAATAGCTTGTTTTTGTTTGTTTTTCTCGATTTTGTGGGTCCTGCGTAAATTCAGATAGGCCATTTTCAATAGTATTTTTGTTCGAGTGCTTCAGTAGGAATATCTGTTCTAGTGTTGGTTGCATGGAGTCCGCAACACGCTTTCCTCTGAGCCTTGTATTTGGCCGTATAGTTTGCTTTTTTTGTGTTGAGGGAGGTAGTGGATTTTCTGTTGCTTCTGGTGTTTTTGCAGACTTTAGAGTTGGAGTAGTTCCGTTTTGCATCTCGATGTAAGTGGGATTTCTCACTCTGAGCTCGACTGGTTGTTCCTAGTCAGAGTGTCTTTGTTCAAGTTCGGTATAGGATCAAAGGGGCAAGGGCCCACGCAGTCTCCCTTGTTCCGGGCTGTAGAAGTTTTCCGTTCAGGGGTGAAAAAGTTGTTAAAGATCGAGATCTCCTTTGTGTGATGGTCGAAGCAAAATCGGATGGTTGTTGGTAGTCGGAGAGTCTGTTCAGGTTCGATGCAGGATCAAAGGGGGAGGGGCCCTCGCAATCTCCTCGCAATCTAATGTATTCCAGATTGAATCCGTTTTTTGGTTCAGAGTTGACGAAATTATTGTGATTCAGGCTCACCTTTCGTTGGAGATCAGGGTAGGATAGAAGAGGTTGAGAGTCCCGCAGTCTTCTATCGTCTGATAGAGTTTAGGATCAGATGTAGTTTCAATTGGCTCAGTGCAAGATGTGTGGGATCAAAGGGGGGAAAGCCCCTGCAGTCTCACGCAGTGCTGCAGTTTTATTTTGGGTTACCTTCTGATGTTAAGGCACTGTGCTGGCAGGTGTGTGTCGTTAGTACTTGGTGCAGTCTCAAGTCTCAGAGCAAGGTGCGCGGGATCAAAGGGGAGAAAACCCCTGCAGTCTCCCGCGCTGCGTCGGTTTTGTTGGCTTCTGGGATCTCAAGTCTCAGAGCAAGGTGCGCGGGATCAAAGGGGAGAAAGCCCCTGCAGTCTCCCGCGCTGCGTCGGTTGTGTTAGCTTCTAGGATTGAAGCCCTGCCTTGTCAGGTATTTACAATTCTTGCTGCACTTAATGCAGTCTCGCATGAGAGCAGGGCAGGATAGGTTCCTTTGCGTTAGCTTCTGGTGTTTGGGTGGTGTGCTGACAAGTGTGTGCCGTTGATTTATCAACAAGAGTTTGTGGCACTTAGTGCAGTCTCGAGCGAGGAGAGGCCGGTAAAAGTTCCTTTGTGCAAATTGGGTTGGGGGCGAGATGCGCTGGGTCAGGGGCGCCCCCAGTCTCCTGTGTTGCGTTAACTAGTTTTGGGGCGCTTCGTGACGTGTCACTTGCGACCGTAGTCTGGTGCTTCCGTATGGGTCTGCTTCTCTCGAGAAGATTACGAGTAGTTGGGCCAGAGAGCCGCAATGGCGATTTTCTTGGTTCTCAGTTCGCAGTCTTATCAGTCAGAGATTTCCTCTGTGTTGAGATCTCTTGCTGGTTTCTGTGGGTTTCCAAATGGGTGGCGAGGCAGGGCAGCGCCGCGGAGCCTGCAGAGCCTAAAGACCAAAAGACTCTGCAACAGACTCCGCAACCGCACTGTGGCTTCCTGGGTAATTTGAGGTGGAAATTAGCAGCAATATAAAGAGGACTTGGAGAGTCTTCACAATCCTGGAGCAAAAAGAGTTAGAGTCCTGCAGTGAACATCTCTAGCTGCTTCCCAAAAATGCCCATCTGGTCCAAATCGTCGATCAAATACTGAAGTTTCTCCTTAGTTTTTCTAGAATCCAATGTTGCTCTGACCTCAAATTCTTCAGATAGATCATCAACAATCAAGCGACTGGGAGGAATACCAAATCTTGTTCCTGCAAGCAATGGTTTCAATTGACTAACATGGAAAGTTGGATGTACTTTAAGGTTAGCAGGTAATTCTAACCTGACCGCAGAAGGGTGTATCACTCTTTCCACTTCAAATGGACCAACACACCGTGGACTGAATTTGTTCTTTCCTTTGATTTTCAAATGATTAGTGGATAACCAAATTTTGCCTCCAATTGGATAGACAGGACTCGGTCTACGCTTTTCATCTGCAGATCGTTTGTAGTTAGCTTTATTAACTTGAAGTGCCTTAACTGCCCTCCCCAAATTGTCTTTCATAGGTTGCAACCTCTGCTCGACTACAGAACTGTTCATTTCCTCTGCAACTAGTTCCATAAAAAATAGAGGATGAAAACCTCTACTACAAAAAAGGAGCCATGAATGTGGAGTCCTTCATTGAATTATTGTAACAACCCATACTCAGCAATCCAGATGAGATCTACCCAACTGTCACCTGCCTGAAAATAACCTGTCAAATATTTTTCCAATTCCTGGTTCACACGTTCTACTTGTCCATTAGTCTCTGGGTGATAACCTGAGGTTAACTTAACTTCCACCCCCAAGCTATTGCAGAAAGCCCACAACCTGAACACAAATTGAGCCCCTCTGTCAGAGATTACCTGACTCGGTAATCCATGTAACCAAACAATCCCTTGAGAAACTCTGCAGTAACCTTTCTGCTGAAACCTCCCCTTTAATGAGAATGAAATTTCCTTCCTAAGTGCGAGTATCCACTACCACCAAAATAGCCAAACATCCCTGATCGTTAGGGAGATATACATTGAAATCCATGGAAATCATGTGCCAGGGATGGGGCGGAATAGGTAGGGGTTCTAAAAGTCCCACTGATCTCTCAACTTGAGCCTTTGCTCGAGCACAGACTTTGCAAGTCTTTACAAAATTAAAATTATCGACTCTCATGGTGTCCCACTAGAAGTCCCTTCTCACCAGTTCTAAAGTCTATCTAAAACCCAGATGCCCAGACAAGAGTGACTTGTGACATTCCCTCAACACCCTTTCCCAGAGCCTTTCTGTGGGTAAAAATAATTTTGTATCTAGATGGGGTAACCCTTCCTTTATGTTCCTGACCGGATCCAGCCACACCCAACTCCATCTGTTCTGGAGTCATACAACCTTGAATCTCGTTAAAAAGACTTCCTTCATCATGAGTTATAGCCGAAATAAAACGTTCTGGAGCAATCGGAGGCTGCTGAAAAATCTCCCGTTCTTGTTCACATCCCGGAAATTGACAGGCGTAATGCATCAGCCTTTCCATTTAATCCACCTGGTTTAAAGGTCACAACAAAATCATAATCGGTGAAAAGCAAAGACCATCTCGACTGTCTGGGTGTTAATGTCTTTGCTGACTTTAAAAAGAAGCAGATTACGATGGTCTGTTAAAACTGTCAGTGTGTTTATCTCCCATGAGATAGTGATGCCACTCCTCAAAAGCTGACTTGATTGACAATATGTCACAAGTCTCTCCCCTTCTCACCTGTTTCTGTTGTGTACTTGCGACCTTCTGGGATTTCTTCTTCTTTACGGTCAGGATTTGTATAGTCCCGAACGCCGGTCTTCGGCGTCCAGCGTGAGAGTAGCGGTTCAGTTTCCAGGAGCGTTCTACAAGTCCAGGGTAATTCCAGGTAATAACTAAGGTACGCTCGGAGGCACGGAAGACCGTGAATCGAGCGTGAAGGTTTTCCAGGAGATTGGGGAGGAAAGGGAACAGGAGGGAATTCAAGAGACTGGGAACAAGGAATCGAGCGAGAGCCCCGATCGAACTCCGGCTAAGCACATCCGACTACAGGTAGCGGTAGCGTTGAGACGCGCAGAGCCGTGGGGGCGTGTCCCTTTTGTAGGATGAGCAACGTGGAACGCATAGACCGATCCGGAGTATTCTGTTCCGGGCGGCCATGTTGGAAGGATAACTGCATGCAATCCCCTGCGAGTCAGGGACCAGGAGGTACAGAAAGGACGTAGACGACGGTTCATGACACAATAATCACGGTCCATGATAGTATAGTTGGCTTCAGCCGAAGAAAATGTTTGGAGGAAATATGCCCCTGGATGCAGTTGTCCAGTAGTCTCATGTCTTTGAGATAACATTTGTCCTATCACAAAATCAGATGCATCAGCTTCCACAAAGAATGGCTTAGAAGGATCTGGATGGAGCAATATTGGTCCTGATGAAAAGCGATCATGGAGAGATTGAAAGGCCGTCTCTGCCTCCGTATCCCAGGCGAACCTTACTGCTTTCCTGCAAAGTTTAGTAATTGAAGTAATGATCTACGAGAAGCCTTCAATAAACCTTCTATAAAAGTTGGCAAAACCTAAAAAGCTCTGCACCTCTTTTACCTTTGTTGGAGAAGGTCAATTCTTCACTGCCTGAACCTTGTTCAAATCCATCTCCAAACCTGTGTGTTAAATCCCAAATTCCAGTTTCTGTATGGAACTGGCTTGTCTCCAATTTGGTGAACGGATGATTCTCCCCTAATCTCTTTAGAACTAATCTGACATGATGCTGATGTTCGAGATTCAGTAAATAGATTAAAATAGAATTAAATGTAAAATGCAAAGGCCAAAAGGCATCACCAGGTATTCATATAATCTGTACCGATTCTTGAAAGCAGTCTTCCATTCATCTCCTTCCTTTATTCTCACAAGGTGGTATGCTCCTGAGATCCAATTTCAAAAAAATGTCAGCCCCCTGAATCTGATGAAGCATCACAGAAATCGCTGGAAGAAGGTATCTGTTCTCTATGGTCACCTTGTTAAGTGCACAGTAATCTATACAAGTTCTAAGAGTGCCCTCCTTCCTAAGGACAAAGAATAGAGGGGACGCTACCACGGGTCAAGTTTCTGAGGAACCCCTTAGCAAGATTTTCTGTCAAATATTCCTTGAGGTAATCATTCTCCTGCTCGGTCAAAGCATGCTCTCTGCTACAAGGTACATTTTATCCTGGTTCCAACTCAATCTTTCAGTCAAAGTGTCTATGAGGAGGGAGATCACTAGCCTCTTTTTCATCAAAAACATCCCAGAATTCTTTATAACATTCAGGTAACTCTCCTGCAACTGCCCAAATAGTGTGTAAGGGTAAAACTGCTCCTCCCTCCCCCAATCTCTTAACTACTGAATCTTCTAGTACCTTGGAAGTATCTTTGACCTGAGATCCCAAACAGTGTTCCTTATAGAAATCCGAACTTAATTCAATCACCCTCCTTCCCCAAACAATCTGAGGGTTATGGAAAGTAAGCCAAGGCATACCCAAGAAAATGTTCAATTGTGGAGCAACTGAGTTCAAAAATGAATTCTTCCCCATGATCCCCAGCCATAATCGTAGCCAAAAGCGAAGTCTAATAAGTAATTGGTCCGGAGGTTAACACCGAACCATCAACTGCTCTAACCTGCTCAACCATCAACTTTTGGACCAATGGGATTCAGACACTTCGCCACCCCTAGTCCATGAAGTTTCCAGTTGTTCCTGAATCAATAACTACTGGACTGCTACCCACCAGAGTCTTTTAAAAAAACAAGGATACATTTACTGTGATATGTGGAACATCTGCTTGAAGGGTGTTGGCGACCTGGTGTGTCTTGTCAGATGACTGGAATCTCTTCGGAGTATACGGGCAGTTCCCAAGAAAATGATCACTCCTACCGCAATAAAGACAGAGATTGTTTACACGTCGTCATCTTTTTCTTCTTTAGAAACTGGTCCTCTGATCCTTTTTGATGCCTCAGAAACCCTGGCCTTAAAATATTTATTTACAAACTCCATCCTGGAACTATCAACTCTAGGGTTACGCCTACTCTCTCCAAAGCCTCTTCTACGTTCCAGTCTCCTTTCATTGAAGCAAAAATCCAACCGTACTACCAAGTCAATTAAAGCGTCACAAGTGGTAGGTCTACTAACCACCACAGACAATGCATCTTTGAGTTCATCTCTCAACCCTCTAAACAAAAAAAATAGGGAAGTCCTCTTTTCCTCGGCCACTGACTTTCAATTACTAATTTCTTGAACTGAGTAATGTAACTGACTAGATCGCGGTTACCTTGTTTTAGTTCTAACAGCTCACCATTGACCTGTAAGGAGACATGACGCCTATCAAATAATTGACTAAACCCCTCCTTAAAGAGATTAAAATCATGCAAGACTGGACCATTTTGCTTGACCAACAACCCTACCCAACTTGCTGCCTTTCCTGAGAGGTAAGATTACATAAATGTTACCTTGGAAGTATCTGAGGAAAAGACCTCCGGTCTACTGAGAAAATGTAATTCACACTGAGTGAAAAACGTTTGGAACCTCTTGGGATCCCCTGCAAATCCTTCGGGACATGCCAAAGCAACAGGAACAATTAAAGAGCTTACACCTCCTACTGCTCCCAAAACTGATTCAGTTCGTCCATCAAAATCTTCTCTAAACAACACTGGAGGTTCTTGATTAAGTTCTACTTCCTTCCCAAGAACTATTCCTTCTGTAATCTTTTATACGAGTCATCTTGACTCTAATCTCTTCAACCTTCTTATTTAGTAGGGCGTTCTCATTTAGGGCCGCCCACAACTCCTCCCTTAATTTTTTATTCATTTCCCCCAAAGCTTCCACGGCGGTCTCTGGGCGGGGATCTCAGCAGCTCAGGCGAAGCTATTTACTTGGGCCTTTCATTCTGTCAAGTTCTACCTTTGGTACATCGCAGGGGCTGCTGATCCTCACAGACCCATAAAGGTGTAGCCCTCTCAACAAACTATTTTTACCAGCTGAGTTCGGTACACTGCAGGGGGAAAAGGGAAGTGGATAACATTAAAAACTCAAACACTGGATCTTCAACCTTGTCCTGGTATCTGCATGAATGAGAAAATAATATTTAATGTAAGTTTTCCATTTCTATGCCTTTCTTATCTTACCCTCCCCAACCTTGAGATAAAGAAATACCTGAAAAGTGCTGTGCTACAGCCTAGAGGATTTAACTCTTTTTTTGGAACCTGAACCACCTCCGCTGAAGGAAAGAATCTCTAACTCCCACAGGAGACTGTAAAAGATTTTGCTTCAATGTTGGAATTGAATTAATCTAAACCTTTGTTTCCTAAGACTGTTTGTGAAACCCTAAATACTCACTAAAACTTGAGATAGCCTTCATTTCTGTTATTTTTATTTCTTGAACAGCTACCTCCTAACATATAAGTAGTGAATCATAGCACACTCATAAGGCTTCTCTGAATGTGTCTAACCTACACCTAACCCTGTAGAAATGTGTTACCTAATCTTAAGGTGTGCATAACTCATGCGCAATTAAATTCCATAGATATTGTGTGTAAGCTCTTGATTATTGAATTAATTGTATTCAGTTGACTTGGCCTTTTCCCGCATCTGATATTCATTCAATTGACTAAAAAGAGTGGGATCTGCAATCCATTGGGGATGAAGGGAATGAGTAGGACAGACTCGGCTAATGTCCCATGCCTGAGACTGGATTGGCAGTGATGGCAACGTTTGATGTGATGGGAGTCCCATCGAGCCAGGGTCCACAATGGTCCCTCTGGGTTGAAAGGTTAGAAATGTACTTCACTGCCATGATGGAGAATGACGAGGTGACGAAGTGCCTCAGGGGCTGTGTCCCGCCGGAGAAGAATGCGTAACATTTCCTTTAAATATTCTGCGGTTCAGAGGAACGATTTTGCTGTGCTCAAGTCTGTGCTAAACGTGCAAAATAAAAAGGAAAATATAGTTGCGCTCTTATGACCAGGCTCACAGTTCATTACTCAAGGGAAGCTTGCTCGCAAGAAGTTTTTCTGCTTTCTCAAAGTCACCACGCTGTTCAAACAGGAAGAATTAAATGCTGCTGTTGAATTACACACGCTGCGCCGACACACACACACACACACACACACACACACATACATACATACATACATACACACACATGCCCCTCTCACCTTCAGTTTTCTGACAACGGGAATCCCTAGAAAAGCAGCTGTTCTCTCCCCTTTCGTCCCGCAAATGGCTCTGTCACATTTCCTCACCTCCTGTTCCCTTCAGCAGTACGCAACACAGCCTGGAATTACTTCTGGTCCCTCAATACTGCAAACGCTGGATGAAATGCAGGCTGGCAACGTAAAGAAAGGTTGCATTACTACGTAGACTGAATTCTTCCTCTTAAGCAAACAAAACATGTGCACGCACAGCAAGTCCACTCAAAGTTTGTTTAAACTCCTAACTGAACTATTGACTAAACACCGATTTTAACATGGATTCTGACTAACGTTTCCAATTCTAAATATATTTTACTGTAGACTTGTAACTTAGCTTTCATGTAGGTTCACTTCAATGTTCTCTTCCTTTTTTGCAGTAACAATGTCTCCCTTTTCTTTTAACTTCTTCCTGAATAAATACAGTAACTTCTCTGATAACCTAGGCCTGAAACTCTGGATAAAAATAAAACATGACTTGCTTCAATGACTTCTCTAATGAAAGGCAGTTTAGAATGTTCATTTTTTTAAAAAGTATTTTATTGCCATTTATATAAGTACATAATAACCATCAAACGGTAACATAACAAACAAACAACAACTAATTAACTACCACAGTCTTCGTAGCTCAACATGTTATTCTTAATTGTGGTGGGGGGGAGAGGGGTCGGTAGTCGGAGTACCCAAGGTCGCGGGGGATGGGTTTCCGGGTTGTCCATTCTTGGGGGTAAACCTCAGGCAAGTCTCTGGCAGGGGTGAGAGCTCAGGGGGGTTTGTGATCCAAGGCGTATTGGATGTCGCGCAACAGGGCCTTCCATGATTCTAGGGTGTCATTGGAGTCATCATCGTTTGAGTGGATTCCATTCTGCCAGGCTCTGGTCTCTGCCTCTGTCCACTTTTCCAGGTCCTTAAGCCAACGTCCATGCCTCGGGCCCCTGGTGATTTCCATGCCATAGCTATGGACCTTTTTGCGAGGATGCAGGCTAGGTCCATTAGTTGACCAGGTGTTTGTATTTGCTGAGTCTGGGATGGGCTCCCAGTAAGCATTCCTTTGGGTTCCACTCATATCTTGTGAGTCCCGCTTTGGTGCAAGTGCTTACCACCATGGACCAGAATTTCGCCGTTTTGGTGCAGGTCCAGAACATGTGGATCATGTCCGCTTTATCATTTCCGCACCAGGGGCAGTTCGGTGATGCTTGTTTATTAAAGGTAGCAACTCTTAGTGGGGTCATGTATGTTCTGTATAGCACATTCAATCGAACTTGTTTGAATCTAATGTTCCTCGACACCTCTTTGGGGTATAGTAGTATTGCTCCCATTCACTGTCAGTTAGTGTGGTCCCTAATTCGGTTTCCCATTTTTGTCTCAGGGATGCGCTTTTTGGATTGAGTCTATCATTCAGTTTGATGTATAAGCGGGAGACCGGCTTCCAACCGTCTGCTAGATCGTACATCTCCTGGAGGAGGGGGTCCGGTGGAGGTTCCTCTGGCCAGACAGGCCACTGTGCCCTGGCTGTCCGCTTGAGATGGTGGTACCACAGGAATTGGGTGTTCGAGATGCCTTCATTAGCTTGTAGCGATTCAAGTTCTCTGAACATGCCGTCTTCAAACAGGTCACCCAATGTGTAGATTCCGGCTCTCTCCCATTTCCTACCTGTCGCTAAGTCTGCCTGAGTTTTGCATACATCCGCCAGGATGGGGGTGTTGGGATTGTAGGGATGTTTTAATTGTCGAAGGAAGCCAATTCTGGCCCATATCTGCCTGCCCAGGGTAACAATCATGGGAACTTCGGATGTTTGTTTCGTCGGGTTTCAAAGCATTTCTTTGGGGAATAGCTTGGAGGTCGCAGGAGCCCCACTTCGGCTGACGGGTCATCGGAGAGCCATTTCGTCACGTGGCTGAGCTGTGCAGCTAGGTAGTACCTTTGCAGATCGGGTAGTTGTATCCCTCCTTCCCTGTACGGGAGCGTACTTGATTAGAGAGTCTAGTTTCTTGAAGAAGGGAGGTCTGATGTACAAGCAGACGTTTGTGAAGTGATATAAGAAACGGGGGAGAACTATCATCTTGACTATTGCCGCTCTGCCCATTACTACCAGTGGTAGCTTCGACCAAATGTTCATGGATTTGCGGAGGGCTCTTACTGCTTTTTCAGTGTTGTGTTTGTGCGTGAGCGCAGGGGTATGACACACTTCGATTCCCAGGTACTTAAACTTCTCTAATTGCCATTGTATCCCGACGTCTGGAAGGTCAGACTTATCCAGACCCCTGAGTCTGGCAAGTGGGAACGCACACGACTTTAGCTTGCAAAATGTTATCCCAGAGTATCGGGCGTAGTTGTCGAGGATGTCCAACGCGACTTGTGCCTTGAGCTGAGGGTTATTCAAATACAGGAGGACGTCGTCTGCATACATGGATATTATGGCATGGTCACTGCCCAGCCCAATGCCCGCGTCGAAGTGTTGTTTCCTGAAATAGGCTTCGGACACCGTCCCTCCAGTCTTCACTCTCGCTGCCGGTGTATTATACAATACCTCGACCCATTTTACAAAGCCCTCGCCAAAGCCGAATTCCCTTAGCGCTTCGATCAGCCACTCCCAGTAGATGGAATCGAAGGCTTTTATAGCGTCTAGCGATAGCACTGCTAGGTCCTCATCTCGATCATAGGTCTCTGCCATGATGTTTTGGAGCCTCCTCAGGTTCGCGGTAGTATTGCGTCCTGGAACAAAACCATTCTGGTCCTCGTGAATCAGGGTTCCTACCAACCTCGCCAGCCTCTTAGCCAGAATTGTGGTCAGGATCTTGCAGTCATAGTTTAGCATGGCGATTGGGCGGTATGATTCACAGTTGTCGACAGGTTTGTTGGGTTTAAGTATAGGGATGATAATTGTTTCTTTCATGGAGTTGGGTAGGATTCCGTTTTCGTATGCCTCCATATACACCTTGTGGAGTATTGGGGCAAGGGTCGCTTCATACGCTTTATAGAATTCTGGCGGAAGCCCGTCACTCCCGGGGGTCTTACAGGTGGATAGCGATCTAATCGCCTCCGTCACGTCTTCTGGAGTGATTTCAGCGTCCAGTAGCTCTCTTTGGGCCTCCGTCAGTCTTGGGAGCTCAATCTCAGTCAGTGTAGCCCTTATATCCTCCACTGGTATTTTGGTGTCGTGGGCATACAATTTGGAGTAGAAGGCCGCAAATGCAGAGTTAATATCTTGTTGCGTCTTATGGGTTATCCCCCTTTGTCAGTTATTTCAGTTGGGAGGTGCCTTGGGAACTCGCGTTTGCACAGCCAGGCCAACATTCTACAAGGTTTATCTGCTTCTTTGTGTGCCCTGGCTATGTAGGTCGTGTAGTCTAATTTAGACAGTCTATTCCAGGCCAAAAGGCACTCCTCCCGGGTGCCCTTCAGTTCTGTTTCAGCGTCCGGCATGATGTTGATTTCGGATTCCAGGTGTGTAATCTTATTCTCCAGTTCCTCCAGTTCCAACTTCAGATGCTTGCGGATGCCACCAGCACCGGATATAACTTCTCCCCGTGTTACAACCTTCATGGCCTCCCATAGTGTGCTCCAACTTGACACTGAGCCTGTGTTAATGTCTAGGTATTCCACAAGTTTAGCACCAAGTTCCTCCTTAAATGCGTGGTCTGTGAGTGCTGCCGGTGGCATTCTCCATAGCGGGATTGGCGGTCTGGGTCCTCTAGGAGCCCATTGCATAATCAGCGGTGAGTGATCGGATATGGTTCTGCCTAGATACAATGTGGAGTCTACTTGTTGAGCCAGTTCACGATCTATGCACAAATAGTCTATCCTCGTGTGGACCTTGTGCGGGGCAGAGTAATAAGAATAGCACCTCTCGGTGCGATGTTGTTCCCTCCAGATGTTCACTAGGTCGAGCTGCTCTATTGTGGTGTTTAGCGCGTTAGATGCAGGGTTATTTAAATGACGGGGGGGGGTCTGATCTGTCCATAGCTCCGTTCCTGATGCAGTTGAAGTCGCCACCCCATATGAAGGCACTCTCTCTGCGAAGAATCATTTTAGCACTGAGCATTTCGAGGTGTGAGGGTATTCCGTGTTGCGGAAAGTATGAGTTCACCAGGCAGACTGGCGTGGATTCGATAGTACCCCATATTATTAGATATCTGCCCTCATTGTCGGCTTCATAGTCCAGTAGCTGGAAGGGCACAGTCTGGTTCACCCACGTGAACACTCCTCTAGCAAATTTGGAGTATGGCGCTCCTCTTCCGATCCCACCCCATCGTTCGGATAATTTGGCTGTGGATTCTTCCGTGAGGTGAATTTCTTGAAGCCTCGCTATCAATACCTTTTTCCTTCGCAGGTAAGAGTGGATCCGATTCCTTCTCAGGTACGTGCCCATACCCCTCACATTCCACGTCATCACCTTAAGTTGGAGTGCCATTGAGTTGGTGTCTTGGTTTCATCTTTCCGGTCGCCCCAGTTTTCACAGGGCAGCCCTTTCTCCAGGTGGTAAGGCTCTCCCCCTGGGTTCTGGTGTTTTCTCATCCTCGGCCCCCAAGGGCCTCCGGTCTCATGCTTCCCCTCTCCTAATATTTCGAGGACTGTGGTGTGAACAAAACAATTAACAAAACTGGAACTGGTGCGCCCAGCAACGACAAGTTCCTGCTGATGCTCAGTCGCTCTCGTACCATCAGGACCCATCCGGGTGTCAGGCACGAGGGAGGTCGGTCAGGCAACTGGCCTGTCCTGAACTGTTCGTGGGGGTAGGGCTCTGTGCCTGGCGTGGGCCGAGCGAGGGCCGCATCTACGTTGCTAACTGTTGGGTGATTTTACTTTCTCTTTGGTCATTTGCCTTGCGTCCGAGTTAGCTTTATGAGTCATGGATTCGTCCATGCCTCAAGCGCAGGGGATTCTTCAGTTTTCCGTAGGTTGAGGATCCTTATCTGCGGCTAGATTGTTGTCTTCCAGCCACATGTTTGCAGCTGCTGGGGATTCCAAGAAGATCGCCCTCCCCTTGTGGATCACTTTCAGTCTGGAGGGGTATAACAGCATGTACTTTAGGTTCAGTTGCCTGAGTCGGGCTTTAATCGGCACAAATGAGTTCCTCTCCCGTTGGACTTTCGGGGTGTAATCGGGGTAGATTGTGATCCTAGAGCTCCCGCGTTCAATGGGGCCCTCCTCTCTGGAGTGCCGGAGGATGGTCTCTCTATCCTGGAAGTTGAGTACTTTAGCGATTATAGGACGAGGATGTGAGCCCAGCGGGGGTCTCTTCTGAAGTGATCTATGCGCCCTTTCGATCGAGAATCCTTGCGTTAGTCTTCCAGCGCCCACCTCCTGTTGTATCAGGGATTCTATATAGGCTGTCGGATTCGAGCCCTCGCTTCCTTCCGGGACCCCAAGTATTCTGATGTTGGCGCGTCTGGCCCGGCCCTCAGCCTCCTCAGCCCTGGCCTCAAGTGTGAACACCTTTCGTTCTAGGTCCAGTACCTTAGCTTTCAGCTCCGCTGTGTCGTCTGACGTCTCTTTTATGGTTGTTTCGGCAGTGGTCACTCTTTCTGTTAGGTTGCGGGCATCCTGGCGCATGAGTTGTAGCTCGGATTTGAACTCCCCGATTCTGGAATCTATAAATGTGCGCAGTGATGCAATTGCCTCCAGTACCTGGGCTTGATTTTCGGGGGAGTCTGCCGGTTTTGCTTGGGGAGGTTCGGGGGTGGAAGTGCATGGCTGCGGAGGAGTTTTCACGTTAGCAGATACATACGTGTCCATGGTGCTTGTTTTCGTCCTATTCTTGGCCGCCATGATGAGGGGCGTTCAGAGACGCCACTCGGTTGTGTGGGGGTAGATGGTAGTGGACGTCGCTTCCTCAGCAATGCCCCACCAGCCCAGTGATTTTGGTGTGCGGTCTGGGGGAGCCTATGGTTCCGGAGGTGGGGTGGTCCGTTTTTCGCGGGATCAGTGTTCAAGTTCTCGGAGGGGCATACAACAGCACATGTTCGATTGGTTTATGCCCTCACCCAGTGCTCTCCTCACCACCTTCTTTTGCTGTCGATGGCGGGGCTCCCCACACCAGGGGGTCAGCGTGTCCACTCATGGTGCCGTAGTCCAGGGCCCGGGCCCAGTCTCCCCGGACGGGAGCGCCCGGTTGTCTCCCCGGTCGGTAGCTGTAGCAACAGAAGATCGGACCCGGGTGGAGGGGGAGGCTCCTCCTCCTTGTTTCGATTGTGGCAGCAGCTTGTGGATCGGCTTCGTTGCGAAGGCGGCTAGCGCTTTCCTCCGGCACCAGCTTCAAGAGATGGCCGCCACCTTAGGTCCCACCAGCAGAGGGGGGGGGACCTTTTCCGGGAAGAATCTGTGGGTCTGGAGATCCGAACCCAGGAGAAAACCACAGTATCGTATCCGGGATCGGTTCTCCTTCCCTCGGAACCGGTTCTTTCCATCTCAGGTGTGATTTCAGGCAGGCAAAGGGATCAAGATATGGCGTCTTGGCCGGAGCACGGCGACTCAGCTTCCACTCGCCATGAGCTCCAGGCCACGCCCCCAGTTTAGAATGTTCATATGTGCCCTTTGTCCTTCCATCCACCAATCATAAACTCTGTTCTTTCCCTCCATCTTGGCTAGGGAATCCCTCAACACACTGAATTGCACAAGTCAAGGCCCAAACCAACTCAAGGAAACTTACAGGAATTAATTTTAATTACCTGTTGCCTGTAAATATCTACTGTGTTGTAATCTTTCAGGGTACCTGACACTTAGCCCCAAACCCATAGGCCTCCACAACTTACCCTCCTTGTTTTTGTATCTAGGTTATTGTAGACTTCGGATGTTCTTGCTAACTACGTTCTAATTGTGATACATTCCTGCGTTTCCTGGTAAGACGTCATTTCCTTCGCTAGATCCCCCCCCTACTTGAACACCTTATACTAAATCCTCTTCTAAGCGCTGGATTACCTTCTCTAATCCTTTCAGGGATTGATTCTTTTTTTTAACCCCCATCATTTTAGGCATTCATATCTCTTTCATAGTCGCTTTAAATGCTTTCCATTGCGTGCCTACATCGTCCACTATTTCCTCATGTAATTCCAAAAACAAAGTGATCGCCTCCCTCAGCGTCACAGAAACAGATGTATCTCCAAGGTCCAGGATCCTAACCTCCATTACGGTCCTCTAAGGGACGTTGCCAATGGAGAGTGATCTGAAATCGCTATGACCAAATATTTGGTTTCCGTAAACCAATAAAAATATTCTCTCCCCACAAACCAGTAATCCAACCTAGAGTATGAGTCGTGTACACTGGAGTGAAATGAATATCCCCTTTCTTCTCCATAAGATTCCTGCCATAGTTCTACCAAATGTGCAGTGACCTGGCGTATCGCCTCAGGTGTCTGTTGTTTAGACTGAGCCCTTTTCTCTGTTCTGTCCAATTCGTGATGCAGAAAACTGAACTCTCCCTCCTCCTCCAGCCCCAATATATAAATCGGACCTGTAACCTCCTACCAATTTCAATATGGAAAGGAAATGGTTCTTGTTATCCGTGTTGGGGGCATGAGTTCACCACACACCATATCCCTCTCTTCCAGCCTGCTCACTTATGCTATCGTCCTGCCCTTCGTCACTCTGTGTCTTGTCCACACATCCAAGCATAAAAGTACCCCCGGAGCCACCCCTATGAGCACTCCCCTTGCTAAGGTGGAATACGAGGAACCATACACCTTTCCTCCCCATTTGGTTTCCATTTTCTTCTGGTCCGTACATTGTAAGTCCATTTCTTGTAGCAACGCCAGCTGCAAGCCATGCCTTTTCAGGAATTTCCCCACCTATAACCGATTCCGACTTTTTCCCAAGCCGCTCACATTCCACGTGCCTATTTTGAGTCTACCTACTACTTATGAGCACATCCTGACTCCTCCCCACGTACTCTGGGCACTCATCCCCCATCTGCCAGCGGGATGCTTCCCAGATGTGACTAGACCTGGTGGTAACAATCACTAAATAGAAACATTCCAAACCCAACACCAAACCCCCCCCCCCCACCCTTTATCCCCAACTGTATTTCCTGACCCCTTTTCCCACTTGTGGATAATGGACCTCGGTAACGGGGGTGATCCGTTCCGCTCATTCTCATGTCATTCGCATCCTCTTACTTTCCCTAGTTATCATCCCACTGTCTGGTACTTGTGCTCAGAAAAGCAGTCCATGCCATTATCACACCCTACTAGCCTGCGTCTTTTCCTTGCCGGTGAACTTCCATAACTTCCTCGTGTGGCCGTTTTCTGCGATCTGTTCTCAAACTAAACCCATGAATCTTGTGCAATAGGTGCTCATCTCACTACCACAACGAGAAGACCTGTTAGTCTTGCAAACTTTTCCATCCAGAGATGCGAAAGGATAGGCGGATGAAACGGGCGGCCTACGTGATGCAGGCCGAGTGTGGTTCCCCTGTAGGCGCCGTCGCCGACAGCGAGGACTATAGCGGCAGCCATGGCTCTGATGTGGAGGCCATAGACCTTTCAGCGGAACGGTCCGTCTCCAAGTTGCCCGTCCCTGGCCCCGACAGGCATGCTGCCGGCACTGCTATGGGGAGATCGCACCCCGGCGTCATGGGCACACCCACACCATTGAAGGCTAAGCAATCATCCTACTGGCTCCCTCGACCGATAAGTCAAGGAAGCATCAGATGCCAACAGTCCCGTCTAAAGTTTCGGCGGCGCCTACTGATCCTCACAATCGGCCGCCCGCCTCGCATCCGCCATCGCGGCATGCGTCCAGGCATTCCAGCCATAAGGGCGTCTCTTCCAAAAAACATGCGTGCACCGACATGCCATCTAAGAGAGCATCAGCCCCAAAGGTTTTGGCTGAGCTGAAAACCACGATGACATTTGTAGGCGTGTCAATCTCCCTCTCACCCACTGGAGTTACGCGAGAGTCTGGCAAATATTGTTTCAGTGGCGGATAGGCCAAGAAGCGCATCCGCTCGTCGAGGGAAGTATTCAGAAAGGTACCGGCCCCTCTCTAAGACTCTGTCTGACAAGTCCCTTCCTTCTAAGGGCCCCTATCCTCCTGGAGAGCCCTTCCCCCTTTCCCCCCTTCTGACTGCCTGGTTCATCTATGTGGACCAGGGTGAGGTTTGAGAGCTATATGGACAAACTTTCACAGTTTGTGGACTTTCAGAAAGGGTTATAACTCCTAGGAGACCTAGGGGGGATGATACCTGCCCTAGTTTACCAAATGTGCAGAGGGTTTCAAGTCATACTCCACACGAAGAAGTATTTGAACTCTCGGAACCTGAAGAGGCCTAAAAGGATCCCTACGGCCAAAAGGATTGTCATCCTGGCCATGATACACCTGACCAGTGCCCAGATTGGGCTTGACATCAGCCTGTAGAGGAAGCATCTTGGCTTTCCCCCACTCATACTCCAGACCCAGACGCCATTTGTCTGGACCCTCCCTCCTCACCTCAACAGAGGCAGGCATCGCCTATTGACAATCAAATGGCTTTTAATGCAATCCTGAAAAGGGCCGCAGAACATTTCCAAATTGCAACGCAGGAAACTGTTCAAGACACTGACTTTGTTGACATTCTGAAGGAGAAACCCCCCACAAGTCAGGCTATCCCCTTGTTAAATTACATCAAAAAATGCCTCATACCATCCTTGCTGTCCCCTTCCCTTACAAGGGCTGTGAACCCTGGAGTGGAAAAATTGTTTTGCCCCTCTCCTTCTGACCTGTTCTACATCCGAGGGCATGCCACTCCAAACTCCCTGGTTGTCACTATCACGAGGCAGAGGGCTGGGGTACCACTATCTACTGCAGTAGCACCTTCCGACAAAGACTGCAAAATGTTGTACGCCCTTGGCAAACACATCACCACTTCGGCAGCATATTCAACAAGAATTGCTAATAATTCAACCCTTCTTGCAAGTAATAGTGATGTGCAGTGGAACCTGCTTCAGGAAGGCCTCCAAGAAGTCCCTGAACCGGTGCGATCACGCCTACTGGAGATTGTCTTGGAGGGGAAACAGGTGACCCACAACACCCTAAAAAATTAATTGGATGCAGCAGTTACGGCGGGCGGCCTCTGGCCCAAGGCACTCTTCTAAAAAGGCACACCTGGCTTGAGAACTCGGGGTTTAAGCCAGAGACACAGGCCTCCTTAATAAACAATCCAGTGGAAGACGCACATTTGTTTGGCAAGGTTGTGGATGAAGCCTTCGAGATGGCAAAGAAAGAGCACAAGACTCTTAAGGTCTAGTAGTGATCTGATTAAGAGACTCATCAGCAATGGGGAAGAAACTCTCGCTGTTCCTTTCGGGGCAAGTCTTTTTCACGATCTCCACACAACCAGTATGGCACTGGAGGTACCTCATGGTCCTCTGCACAAGGCGCAGCTGGCACCAGCCAATACCAGCAGAGGGAACAACGAAGAGCCAAAGGTAGGGGCAGAAATTCCAACCCAAGAGACTCTCTGGCCTCCACTCCAAATAACTCGCCAGTCCGGGTCCCCTCCCATGCTTCCACAGTCGGGGAACGCTTAAAATCTTTTCTTCACACATGGGAGGGGGTCACTTCAGACCAGTGGGTGCTCAAGACCGTCGCCCTCGGTTATTGTATCGAGTTACACCGGCCACATCAATACCATCCACCAAGACACAGATGCCTATCGCCAGCACACCTGCAGATTCTGCTGGAAGAGATGCAGATCCTTCAAGAAAAGGGCGCCATAGAAGTCGTTCCGATTCATCATAAACAAGGGTATTTATTCAGTGTACTTCCTTGTACCCAATAAGAATCTCACCATGCACCCTTTGTTAGACTTGCGCCCAGTGTACAAATTTGGCAAACCACAAATGTTAGAATGACAACATTGCAGGAAGTAATTCCTCTGATGCAGGGGGATTATATGGCAACACTGGATAGGAAAGATGCATACTTTCATATTTCAGTGTTGCCAGTGCACAGAAAGCACCAAAGGTTCATGATCGAGAATAAACACTATCAGTTCAATGTTCTCCCCTTCGATATTGCCTCAGCCCCAAGGGTGTTTACTAAGGTACTGGCGGTAGTAACGTCTCACCTGCGCAGGCAGCCCATTTCAGTTTATTCTTAGCTCGACGACTGGCTAATAACGGGATTCGTACGGAACATGCCTATCAAATACCCAGAAGACAGTAGATCTCCTCTTCAGTCTGGGATTCTCGATCAACGAGAAAAAGTCCAGCCTAGACTCCAGCCAAGTCACCAAATTTCTGGTGGCAGCAATTTGGACCAAAGACCGCCTTGTCTTCCCCTCCATCGAGAGGGTTCAACACATGCTGTTCCAGATCCCTCACTATGAAGCCAGTCACGAGGTGACTGTATGCAAAGCCATGCGACTGATGGCCTCCTGCATTTACCGTGTTTCTCACACACGTTTCCGCGTGCGCCCCATGCAAGAGTGGCTCGAGCCAATGGTGTGAGGCCAGCAGACAATGGGACAATCCAGTGGTTCTCTCGGCAGCCCTTGTTCAGTCTCTGCAGTGGTGGTCAAGGGAAAACCTCTTGCAGGGGCAGACCTTCACCACCCCCGCAGTAGAAGCCACTCACCACGGACGCACCTCTGACGGTGTGGGGGGGGCTCACCTCCTTCATCAGACGGCGCACGGGTGGGGTGTGATCCCTAGCGGTAGCAACCAAACACATAAACCTGTTGAAACTTCTGGCAGTGTTGAAAGCCCTTAAGACATTCAAACAGACCTCCAAGGGAAGACGGTCCTAGTCCTCACAGACAGTACCACAGGCATGTATCACCTGAACAATCAAGGGGGCACAGAATCTCCAGGGCTATCCAAACTGTCACAGAACATATGGAAATGGGCTCTCAAGCACCAGATGTTCCTCCTGTCACAACACGTTCAGGGGAACTCTATCTTCTGACGGACGTGCTCAGCAGAGACTTCCCACTACCCATAGTGTACGAACGGCAATTACACGAAGACATTGTTCTTCACATCTTCGCAGGCTGGGGCTTCCCAGAGATCTGCAACTGTGGAAAACGCTGTCACGCGCCTGCCATCCTGGCGCTTGTGGCATGCCAGACGTTTACACCGCCAATGAAATGCCCTTTACATTCTTAACTTTCTTTTCTTTGACGGTCTAGTCTTTCTGACCGTGTCTTTCTGTTTCCTACTTTAGCCCCGCCCCCTGTTTCCGCTTCGTGTTGCAACCCCTTTGGAGTTTTACTTTCGCTTTGGGTTATACGCTCCCTTGTCATTTTCCTCTTGCAGCCGCTGCTGCCTTCTGCCTCTTTTTTTTTCTCCTGTTCCCCTTTTTCTTGCTGTCTCTGTGCCTCCGTCGCTGCCGTGTTTACTGCGGCCCGCCTCTTTGCTTATCCCCCTGTTGCTTGTCTCACCGCCTTCCTCTATGGTACTCTCTGCTTCCCTGTATTACTTTTTCCCATTTCTTACTTCCCTGCCGTCTTCTGGCCGTCCTGTTTGTTTGTTTGTTTATTTATTGTGCGCACCGGACCCTGGGGTATCAGGGCGCAAGAGAACAAGGAGGTTTACAGCTTAGTTAAAAGACGTTACAGGTTACAGGTAAGCATAGTGGACATTTCTTGAATCTGCAGGGTAAGGCAAGTGCAAGTGCAAGTGCAGATAAAGCGCAGCCAAACAGTCAAATCTATAGCGAGCGAACAGTATAGCAAGTCTGAGCAAGCATTATAACAGGTCATTACGTATAAAGTGACATACAATTGGACGTGCGAGGGGTGGCTGGTTATTCTGTCGCATTCTCAGTGAGCCATTTTATGGTGTTCTTTCTGAAGTTGTTAAAGGTTTGGTCAGATCTAAGTGCAAGAGGTAGGGAGTTCCATAACTGCGCTGCCTTGACTGGGAAGCTGGAACCTCCAATGGTGGCTAGTTTAAATCTGGGCACTAGGAGGCAGTTGGGGCTGACTGTCCTTGTGAGTCTAGTGGGATTTTTTCTGTTGAAGCGTTCTGAGAGGTATCGGGGGGCTTTGTTGTTTAGGCATTTGTGGATAAGGGAAGCAGATTTAAGGTTGATTTTTTCTTGGGTGGAGAGCCATTTGTGTTTTCGTCTTATTTCTGAAATATGTGCTCTTCTAGGGATACTTAGGGCCGCTCTAAGTGCGTTGTTTTGGAGCACTTGGATTCTATTGATGATTTGTTTGGTAGTCCCTATTTAAAGGGCGTTACAATAATCTAATTTAGATAAAATGAGGGCTCTGGCTAGGATAAGACAGCTGTCATCTGAAAGGAATGGTTTCCCAGCTCGTATTAACTTGCATGTATAGGCCGTGGATGAGGCCAGTGAGTTCACCTGTTTGGTTAAAGTTAGTGTCGCATCAAGGTAAAAACCTAGGGTTTTTACTTCTCTGGCGACCTTGATAGTGTTACCATCGATGATGAAGGCAGAGTAGTTTTGGTTAAGTTTGGAAATGCGGGCTGCTGTGCCCGGGATGATGAGCTCTGTTTTATCATCGTTCAAGCATAGGCCATGGTTGGCCATCCATGCTTGAACGATGCTATAGACTCTATTCACCAGAGCCAGATCTTCAACGTATTCCCCAGTAAGTGGTAAGAGAATCTGAGTATCGTCTGCGTAGTTGGTGTAGGTGATACCCAGATTATCAAGATCGTCAAAGAGTGGCTTGGTGAAGATGTTATAGAGTGTCGGCGAGACGCAGGATCCCTGGGGCACTCCACAAGTGATTGGGATAGGGTCTGCTGCCGCTGCAGGGGAGAACACCCTCATGGTCCTCTCACTAAGGAATTACTTAATCCAAACTATAGCCTCCCCTGAGAAGTGGGCTGCCGAGTCCAAGTGATTACATAGGACTTTGTGGTCCACCAGATCAAAGGCGGCTGAGAGGTCTAGAAGGAGGAGGAGAGCTAATTTTCCCTCGTCTCTGAGTGAGTCTATTTGGGTTTTTAGGTCGATAAGGGCAGTCTCTGTGCCGTGTTGCAGACTGAAACCGGATTGGCGGGTGCCAAGGAGATGGTTCATCTCAAGGAAGTTCTGTATTTGGGTGTATGCTACCTTACCTAATATTTTTAGTAGGAAGGGCACCGTGGTGATGGGCCTGTAGTTAGTGGGAATGTTGGGGTCTAATGTTTGCTTTTTTAGAAGGGGGAGTACCCAAGATTCCTTTAGATTGCGGGCGATGGTGCCCGTAGTAAAGGAGGCATTGATAAGTTTTGTGATAAAGGGGGCTAGATCTCTAGCCGCATCCTTAATCAGTTGTGCGGGGCATTGGCCACCTTTGCAATTAGAAGGTTTAACAGTCATAATGGTCTTCTCCACCTCAGTTACTGAGACCTTGGAGAAACGGAATAGGGTGGATTCTTTAGGTTTGGATGTGGGAATTTTGACTGTCGGAAGTTGAGTTGGTAGTGAAGCTTTCTTTAGGGCAATTTTCGTTTGGAAGTTGGATACTTTGTTGGTAAGTGCCAGTTGTATGTCTGTACACCAGGTTTTGTCTTTGATGGAGTCATCCTGTACTGTGATAGGAGTTTCCAATTCCTTTAGGATGGCGAATAGCTCCTTCATACTGAAGTTGGATTGGGTGATCCTGTTATTGTAGGTTTCTTGTTTGGCCAGGATAATGTCTTTTTTGTATTGCGAAGAGATGTTTATTAGGTTGGTTTTATTTTCCGCGGTCGGATGCCGGTTCCAAGCTGTTTCGCATTTTCTCTTCTGTAGTCTTGAGTTTTTTAGGTGGGGTGTAAACCAGGAGTTCAAATGCTTTTTAGGTTTACTGTTCCGAAATTTAAATGGAGCAACACTGTCAAGAGCAGAGGACATGGCCTTGTTGAATTCATCCACTAGGATGCCTGGGTCAGTGTGGTCAGGTAGAGAATTTAGTTTGGGTAGGATATGGGGCAGAATATTATCAGCTGTAATATTTTTCTTGTTTCTGGTTAAAGTGGGTATGGCTGGCGTGGGTGTTAAGACTATGGGTCTTTTAGTGTTGAGGGTAAAGGAGATAAGGTGATGGTCAGACCATATTTGGGGGGTAATGGCTGTTATAGAAGGGTAGCAGTTGTGACTGGCAATCCAGTCAAGAGTTCTTCCCTTGGTGTGTGTGGGAGTATTCACGAACTGCGTGAAACCTAGCACTGACAGAGTATTGACTACGGCAGTAGCATGGTAGCCGTTGATATCATTGAGCCCTAAATTGAAGTCTCCTAACACTAGTGTTTGGGAGGAATTTTTTAGCTTCTCAGAGATAACAGTGGTGATATCTTCAGTGAAGGTGCTGACGGGGCCAGGGGGTCTATAGAGAAGGTGGATATTTAGTGTTTGAGAGTTAGCGGTTGGTAGTTTGATAGAGAGAAGCTCACAGGATTTGAGGGAGGGTGTGGATGTGATTCTTATAGAGAGATCAGATTTGGCGATAATTGCTATTCCTCCGCCACGCGCGTCTGGTCTGTCAGCTCTGAGAATGGGGTAATTTTCTGGGACTGCCAGAGTGAGTGCCGGACCTGCTGCATCGTGGAGCCAAGATTCAGTAATGGCGATGAAGTGAAAGTTATTCTCCCGTATGACATCTGCTATGTCAGTAGCATGGGCGACTAATGATCTGGCATTGATTAGAGCAGCTTTTAATTCAGGTTCTAGCTGCGCTGTAAGCGGGAGGTTGGCCATAGGTTTATTGATTTTATGGTAGGGTTGGCGTCTGAGAGGGGCGGTGGTTACCAATGGTCGGAATAGTTTGGGTCGAAGGTGTTCTAGGTTGATGTTATATTTAGTAATGGGTTCGAATATTTTGGGTAGTCGAGCCCGGAGTCTAAGCTTCCTTTGTGCTAGGTTGCAAGGTTTAGAGATAAGTTGTATGTGGGCTCCTGGGCCCTCTGTAGGCAGAACTGTAGGCATGGTCATGTAGATGATGGTAAGTATAATTGTCAGATTGGTGAGCGGTGCAAGGTGAGCTGGGTTAGGCATGAGGAAGTACATACTGTTACTACTAGATGAGCTAGGGAGACTGGACTTAGTTGCCGTGGGTGGATACTGGGCAGAGTGGGCTGAGTACAGTTCTCAAATACTAGGCGAGATTAATGCAGCAATCACGTACTAGGCTAAGAGCAGCAATCAGATACTGGGCTAAGTGTGACAATCAAATGCAAGTCTAAAACAGAGGTCAGATACTGGGCTGAGTGCAGCCAACAGATACCTGTCTAAGGCAGCAGTCAAATACTAAGTAAAGATAAGACTTAATGCAATGATAGGAATATTTGGGCTAGATTCAGTAGTTAGGGATGGAGAATATACTAGCAAAGTTGATTTGGCACTTTCAACGCACAGTGGTCTCTAGCCGACCATAAGGCACAACATAATAGTACAGTGGTCTCTGGGCGACCATAGGGCACAATACAATAGTACAGTGGTCTCTGGGCGACCATAAGGCACAACACAATAGTACAGTGGTCTCTGGGCGACCATAGGGCACAACACAGTAGTACAGTGGTCTCTGGGCAACTATAAGGCACAACACAATAGTACAGTGGTCTCTGGGCGACCATAAGGCACAACACAATAGTACAGTGGTCTCTGGGCGACCATAAGGCACAACACAGTAGTACAGTGGTCTCTGGGCGACCATAAGGCACAACACAATAGTACAGTGGTCTCTGGGCGACCATAGGGCACAACACAGTAGTACAGTGGTCTCTGGGCGACTATAAGGCACAACACAATAGTACAGTGGTCTCTGGGCGACCATAAGGCACAACACAATAGTACAGTGGTCTCTGGGCGACCATAAGGCACAACACAGTAGTACAGTGGTCTCTGGGCGACCATAAGGCACAACACAATAGTACAGTGGTCTCTGGGCGACCATAAGGCACAACACAATAGTACAGTGGTCTTTGGGCGACCATAGGGCACAACACAATAGTACAGTGGTCTCTGGGCGACCATAAAGGCACAACACAATAGTACAGTGGTCTCTGGGCGACCATAAGGCACAATACAGTGACGCAATGGTACATAGTAGGCAGAATCGGTTGTAACGGGGGATGGCTAAGGCAGGGTATGCAAATACATAGGCGCTAGCACAGAGCTTAGAGGGCAAATTGAGCTATGCTTGGACGGCTGAGTGAGCATATGGTGCAAGATATTTTGCAGGACACGTTTGGTCGGGGCAGCGTTTGCATATACTCATAGTTGTAGCGATATAAGGAGGTGTGCATGCCAAAGAAATGGGGGTAGACAAATCGGGTGATCAGGAAACAGTTTGTACAGTACCTTCGGGTGCCGGTGGAGTGGCTCATGGGCAGAGTTCCTGGCCAGTGGCCAGTGAGCAGGCAGTGACAGGCATGGACAGGGAAGCTGCCTTGGTGCACGCCTTCGTGCTGCAGCCGGCTTGCCCCTGCCGGTCGTGGATAGGTTAAGAAATGAGATCAGGCAACCAATAGTGTGCGAGATGCAGCTCGCGTGGACTCGGCCAAGGAGGGGCAGAGGCTAGAAGAGGCGGGCGGCCATCTTGGAATGGCGGCCTCTTGTAGAACACTATGGGTAGGGATAGTTAGATCTAGGTTGCAGCAGCTCTTGGGCTCGCGGAAGGTGTCACGAAGGTCGTCGTGTGAAGCGCAGGCATCGCGCATGCATCCGCATATATTAAAGAAGTGAGCAGAATTTTCGGTCGTCGCGGTCGAAAAGCCAGGTGGCCTACCTTCAGGCAGGAGGAAGCTCCTGCTTCACTCCCAGCTCCAGGACTGCTCCTGCAGTGGAAGGAGGGGACCCTTGTCCTCGGGGTGCCGTGTTCATATACCCCCTTGTTCCGGCACCTTTGTTCTACCTCCCTCTTCCGCATTGGTCTAGTGCCTTACCTGCTTTTCTTTTTTGGGCACCGTTGTCTTCCAGTTTACCCTGTTCCAGGCACCTTGCGCCCGTTCTTGCTTAGTCTTGATTCCCGCTGGCCCTTTTTCCACGGAATTCATCAGAAGGGTCTGTAAGAACACGTCAGCGCCCGCTACACCAACTGACTCTTTCAAAGGTTTTTTTTTTTTTTTAGCCACCAGCTTTTTTCCTTTTGTTCAGGCGCTCGCGGATGTATGTCCTGTGTTCACCGTTTTTTATACAGCGACACAGTGGCTTCCATCCGAGGGAGGCCATATTTCTATTTAAAAAAAGACCTAAAGACAGGATGTGTGGGTGGTCTACGGAGGACTCGGGTGAGGAGAAGTAGGAGGGGGACTATTCGGATTTGGAGGATCCCATTGATGTGCAACTTGGCTTTCAGGACAAACGCACAATGCCGAGAATACACCTCCAGGTACCCGCAGAACTGCACCCAGGGAAACTGTCTCTGGATAACATGGGCAGGGAAATTTGTCTATGCTTTTCCCCCCCGATTCCCCTACTCAACAAGATAGTCCACAAGATGCACCAGGAACCAGTCTCAATGATCCTGGTGGCCCCGATGTGGGCCCGCCAGCCCTGGTTCTCTCATATTGTACTGTACCTGACTCGCCTACTAGATTCAGGCCTGGTTTTCAATTCCTTAAAGGTCCACTTAGCTGCACTTTCAGCTTACACCACATACCAGAAAAAGGTTTTGTGGTGGCAAATTCCAATGATCAAGGCTTTTATGGAAGGGGTTAAAAGACCTCATCCCCCTATCTTAAACCCAACTCCCGGATGGGACCTGAATGTTGTTCTAACAAGACTAATGGGACCTCCCTTTGAACACATTCATAAAGCGAGCCTTAAAACACTCACAAAACCGTCTTCTGGTGCCAGTTACATCATTAAGGAGAGTTGGCAAACTGCCTTTCAGTTCAAGACCCATTTTTCATGATTCACAAAGATAAGGTGATCCTGCACACTCACCCACGGTTTGTGCCTACATTTATTTCAAAGTTCCATGTGAACCAATCAATAGAACTACCCACCTTTTTCCAGAACCCCACTAAGGTGGCAGAAAGAAACCTCCACACACTTGATGCGAGGAGAGCGGTGATATACTAGAGAAAACAAAACCATTAAGAAAGACAACCCAGTTGTTCGTTTCAGTGGCAGCTGGTAGAGAAGGGGACCTTGTCTCTAAATCAGCCATTTCAAAGTGGATCGTAAACTGTATCACACTGTGCTACACTCTTGCAAAGAGAGATCTGCCTTTCAAGACTAGAGCACACTCTACTCTGGGCACTGGGGCGTCCAGAGCATTCATTGCAAATGTTCCTCTTGAGTCCATTTGTAAAGCAGCAACCTTTAGTTCTGTACACACCTTTACACAACACTACTGCCTAGATACACATTCCAGGTCTGACTTTCAGGTGGGACAAGCAGTGCTAAGACATCTCTTTGCTACTGTTCCTTCACACATTCCACCACCATTTCTGGGTACTGTTCAGTAGTCTATGCACAACATGTGATTCTAAGCAATTTAACAAGCATCAGAAAACAATCATTAGTTACCGTAATAGCATTTCTGAAGATTGTATTTGCTTAGATTCACATGTGCCTACCCTTCCACCCCTCTTGGAGTAGAAAGAACATGGCCATTTTACGCCTCTCCCTCTATGTACTCATGGTAGTCATAAGGCTCACTCGTGGCAGAATAAACGCAATCGGAGGGACCTCGACTTGTGAGGGATTTTGGGTACACTACACGTCACGTCAGGGATAGTGTTACAGGCACGTCCATGTCGACGTCCCCTTTCAATCCTCGAAAGAAAGATGCAATGTTACATGATTACCTGTGAATCTAAGCAGATACAATCATCAGAAATGCTAATGTGGTAAGTAATTCATGTCGGTATTACCAAAATTGTTCGAAAACAATTGTTCCAATGCCCGAATGGACCGAATGTCAACAATTGATCTTCACAGTTCGGTCAATTGTGCAAAGGTCAATTGTAGTTGGAACAATTCGTATACAACCATTCATGTCATATACAATTATAATTCATTGCTGTCGTCCTCGGTAAAACCACTCAACGTAGCTTGCTGTTTGCCAAGACGATCACCAAACACGGCTCTCGAGGTTCTGGAGGATCGAGAGTGGGGGAAAACGTATTGTGCTCTAGCACCTTGAAGCGTCTCATGTGCTCGATGGAATTACCAAAAATAATCTCGGACCCAAATAACCGGACAGACTCAAAGAATATGGCAAACCCCCAGCTCATAATAGGGCAATCTGGCAAACAACAAACTGTATTCCTCGCACTTTGGTTTTGATTATACAGAGGCGTTCTACCTCAATATGCGTCATTTATGACGTAAATTGTGAAACCAATTGCAGGGAGGGATTGGTTAAGGCAACATAAAAGACCTACATATCATATATAAGTATTAGTAATATCACTGGATGCCCCTCATCTAGTAGGCACGCCTTGAACCAACTCTAAATACGTGATTATACCATTACTGTGCCTCCATCATTGCGACATCTGAAAATGTTGACCTTTTTTTTTTGGGACCCCCTTTACACCACAAATATATGGGGGGTAATGGTATATAATGTAAGTAGTGGAGGCTGTGGGGGTCTCCCACTGAATATATATGTGGTGTAAAGGGGGTCGAATAAAAAAAGGGCAATTTTCAGGGTGATGGGGGTTTCAGTAATCGTATAGATTCCTAAATATGTATTATACAGATTATAGCGGAGTAATAGCAGTGGATTGGCCTGTGCAACATTGTATAGGATATTGCTACATAGACCCTCTGATTGGTTGCCATTCTCTCACAACCTTGGACTTTCGTCTCATTAGCAGCAGGTTAGCAAAACAAAACTCTGGCGCACAGCGCAATGTCAGTCTACTACTCGCCCAATTAGTCCATCATCTCTCATCGGTCAGGCCCCAAGCCAAGGCTGCTTCTTTATAGTTCACCTTGCAGCCTGTTATCTGTTCTGGGACTTTCAAGGGAGTGTAGGTACACCATTATCTTCGTCTGGAGCTGAACGAATAGCCCATGTTTTCGACTTCTGAATCACATGTGAGGAGACCATGATATTGTCAGTTTCAACCTTTTATTTACTGCTATTTGATTCAAATAAACTAGGTGTCATTACTCCTCTGGGGCCTCTGGAGACTTTGTTGCTCTTGCTCACAGAAGCTTTTCACATCTTTCATTGTCCAAAACTTGGCACTAGCAGATGTTTCTTCTTTGCTTAATGTGAGAGAAATATGCTTTACATACATAGCTTATCGGTTCCATGTAATAATGTAGCCACAAAAATCTCGCCATGCAAAAATATTGCCGAAAAATGGCCGTTTTTTGTGGCGACATTATTGCATGGAACATGCGGGGGACACCCCCGCAACCCCCAAACTTTTTTTTTTCTTTTTTTTTTTTTGCCCCTGTCCCCATATATATGGTCACCCAAATAATATCGCCACGACATTTTCCCTGCGATATTATTTACGGCGACCATATATATGGGGATATTATTACCTGATACCGGCTTATCCTCTCAACTCACTTTGTGCCTTGCAATTATTCCTTGATGCAGCATCCTTGACCCCAGGCCAATAGACTGCTCTTTATTCCTCACTTGAATCTTTTTTTTCCCAGCGTCTCCTGACTCTGCTGACCTGATCTGTCTCCGAGGTAGCTTGATTTGTTTCAGCACCAGTCCGGCATCCATCTTTTCCTCATGGCCGCCTTGGCCACGTTGTGTTTTCTTCTGCAGCAAGCTTCTATATGTCTCGACTACCTTGCATTTCCGTGTATATACATTCACTTAATCTCTACTTACTTATTTCTTTAGCGCATATGATTTCTTCGTATTCAATTACATGTTTCTCTTGTTACTCCAGTTACATCTTTATTGTACTATTTGCATTATCGTTTGAGTGCTTCTTCGTCTCTTTCCTTCATGACGTCACGAGGCCCTCGTCCGATTTCACTTATAGCTCTTTCGCTCATATTGGGCAATGGATGTCTATCAACCACAATGGCTTTATTTACCTTCCTTAAATCCACACACAATCTCAAGTCTCCAGATGGCTTTTTTACAATCACAAGTGGAGATATCCATTCCACACCACCAGCTCTTTCAATCACACCCATTTTTGTCAATTTTTCCAGTTCTTTCTTTACTTCCTCTCTCAAAGCGAAAGTGAACAGATCTCAACTTTGCTCTCACGGGAACACATCCCTTCTTCACCACAATCTGATGCTGAATACCTCTCACTTTACCAATCTCTTTTCTAAACATTTGTTCATACTTCTCTTTCACACACTGAGAAGATTGTATCTGCATCACCTGTTCATTTTTGATTGGGATTCAATCTTACCATTAGTCTTTTCTGGTCCCTCCAACCAAACAAAGTTTTTCCCTTTTTAGTGATGTGAAACTTTCCTTTGGCATACCTTCCTTTAAATTCAAAATCTGCGATGAAGTATCCGAAAAGTTAAATCCGGTCCTCGTTATACCCCCCAGGATTAATGTCTGGCTCGAGTAAATTTCTAAAATCCCCATTCATTTCCTTTTCAAACACCACCTTACACGTCAATGACATTTTCAATCCCGAATCTGCCATCATCCTAACATCACACCCATTAAGTTTCACAATAGCATACGGATGCTCGCACTCTCGTCATCATCATCATTTATCACATTAGCCATAATCTTTTCCACATTTGGATTTTCCTCTTCCTCTGAATACTCCATGCTCTCCTCATCATTTACTACCAAAACACTTCTTTGGAAAGATTGGTAATTTTTACAACAGTTTGCAAAATGCCCACGTCTTTTGCACTTTGCACAGATTGCCCTCTTCCCAGGACATGCTAATGCTGCCGCAAAGTGTGAATTACTCGCACATCTGAAACATAGATGCTCATTTTCTTCCCTTCTTTCCCTTTTCCATGCTTCTTTTTTGAATTCATGCTGCTCCTCCTCGTTTTTATACAATTTTTCCTTCACCTTTTTCTTCTGTTTTGACTCTACTACATTGAGTACTTCACAATTTTTCCTTCATTGCCATCCTTTTCTGACAACTTCGCAACACATGCCAAGGAGTCTTATACTCTTTTTGCTATGTTGAGTACCTCATCCAATGAAGGTTCATCTCGCAACCATAGTTCTTCACAGATTTTGTTACTTCGGCAGTTGATCATAAATTGATCCCTTATCCGCTCATCAAATGAGTCTCTGAATTTACATGAATAGATGTGTTATGGAGGGTGTTCGATTGGCGAAAGCCTGTGGTTTGAGTAGGAGTGTGGCAGTAGAAGAATGTGTGCGATGAGAATGACACCGCATTCTGTTACAGGAGTTTCACCATTTGAATTGATGAGAGGGCGCAAAGGATATTCTTTGGTGTGTCCCCCTTGGATGGAAAGAGGACTGGAATCAGATTGTGAGATTGAAAAGTTGAGAAAAGATCTCAGAAATAAGAAAGAGCAGTTTGTTATGGGGGAGAACCGGAGAAGAGGGGAAAAAGGAACTCGGAGTGGAATATGGAGATTATCAGGGTAATTCATGGAATAAATGTGCGCCGAAAAGGGGAGCGCAAGCGTGATAATCGCAGCGCACGCGTGCTAAAGCCACGCACGCAGCTGTTCATCGATTCGTGGAATGCGCTGGGCTTGTAAAACCTGGGATGTGCGCCAAATCTGTGGGTGGCGCACGCAGGCGCACACGTCACTAAACGGCATGCGCGGCGCGCACAGGGAAAGCGCTCATCGTGTAGCGCACATAAGAAAAGTGGGTGGAACACGGGGCGTAACACGTGGACTGGGGAACAACATGTGAAAATGTGGGCGTTTAGGGGTAAGTACAGGAGGTAAATGCTTGCAACGCCCACACGCGCGCTAACAACACGTATTTATGGAATCGAACAGGGGAAAGCTGTGGGCCAAAAAAGATGCGCTAATCCAGAAACACGTACGCCAGCAGGAAGCAGGTGTAAGGTGCCCCGCGCAGCATAAAAGTGCACAGAAACAACAAACAAGCTCATACGCTACAATGAATATACCATTCCTCGCAGCAGTGGTCGTGGGACACCGCAGGAGGAGGTGGATAGCCAGGCCCCGCATTTTCTTTACCCAGGACCAGCCTTTTTGGGATGCCTGATGACCAGGTGTATGGGAGGTACAGGTTTCCACCACAAATAATCCTAGAACTGGTCAGGGAGTGGGAGGATGACCTCACATCACCTACCCTGTGCTCCCAAGCACTGAGCCCCTTGGAATTGGTGCTCAATGTACTGCACTTCTTGGCTACTGGATCATTTCAGTGGACAAGTGCCATAGTTGGGGGTGTCTCACAGGCCACGCAGTGACACTGCCTACACCAGGTGTTGGCCATCATGACTGCACGCCCCTCAGTCCGCAGGCACATATACATGCCCAGAACACCTGCAGAAAGGCAGGCTGTTGTCCAGGACTTTTACGGGGTGGCACACTTCCCCAAAGTGCTAGGTGCCATTGATTGCACCCATGTGGCTCTACGTCCTCCCAGGGCCACTGAGCACATCTATCGAAACCGCAAGCATTGGCATTCCATCAACGTGCAGGTTGTATGTGATGCCAAGGGAATCATCACCTCAGTATATGCCAACTATCCAGGGTCCAGCCATGATAGTTTCATATTCAGAATGTCACCCCTAAACCGGGACCTGGAAGCTGGGCGGCATGGCGACACATGGCTAATTGGTGAGTATAAATTCCTCTGCACATGCATGCATGTCAGACACTGAGAAATGTGAACAGCCCACTTATGACAACCATTATCACCTCCCCAGGGGACCCTGCCTACCCTCTGAGCACCTACATGATAACGCCAATTCGGAACCCCACCACACCACCCGAGGTAAGATGCAACACAGCCCATATTGCAACCCGGGGCATAGTGAAGTGCACATTCAGAGTGCTCAAGTCACGCTTTCGCTCCCTTGACCGCTCTGGTGGGCAGCTGCTATATACGCCCCCAGTAGTGTGCAGGATCGTAGTGGCAGCATGTGTCCTGCACAACGTTGCAACCCGGCGGGGCGTGCCGGTGGACATGGTGGTGCCACCACATCCCCAACCACATGCACGGCCTCTGCGCATGGGAGGTGAAACTGCATGTGGCGAGGCAGCCCGTACCCAGTTTGTGGCAAATTACTTCACCTAAAATCCCACCCCTGCTGAGTGCACACAGGCCTGGCACATGCCAGCTGACAATCAATGATGATGACAAAAGGGACAGTCAACTGTCACAACCATACCAGCCTGAGATTGTTCACCTGGAAGTGCTAAATTGGGTGCACCCCTAGCTACAAAGACACCCAATGCTGTGTCAGTAAAAGGCACACATTCATGCAGCATGAGGAACTACCCCCTTGCAAAATACCACCTCAAAACAGTGGCATGTCACCCAACCCCTCCCCATCTCAGCTACCCAACACACCATGGCATGGCATGTAATGTGAAAGCAACCAAATGAATGCACTACACATGACACAAGTGTCACAAAGTGCCCTGTATCAAATGGAAACAGGCCACAGACAATTTCCTCTCAGTAATGAATAAAAAACAACACACATGAACAAATACTTAGCAGCAAGACAAAACATCGGTACAGGATCAAACAGTGGCAACATATGACAGTAAAAAATTAAAGTAGTGCAAGTGTCACAACCTGACTAAGGCAGCACATCAACCCCTTCCAACTGCAGAGTGTTGCTGGTAGGTAAATGTCTCAGTGTCCTGCATACAACATAAACTGCATCTGGGAAGGAGACGGGCTTGTTAAGACGTGAAGAAGGTACATGTATATAAGGAAAAAGTCATGGATATAGAACCATATATAAATCCACCATACAGTGGAGAATTGAACAATCCCCAATAGGGATGTATACACAGTTTGGACTACAGACTGCCCACACAATTTATGGGAGCCCAATGTCACTGTGTAAGTTACTGTCACTTGGTCACACCCTTTGCAAGGCCATGGAAAGGGGAAGCAGGAGGGGTGTGTGTGTCAGGAACAAGTTTCTAACCCAAAGACAGGACAAGCCTGCATGTGCCCAGCTGGAATACACAGTGGATGCCTATGGGAGCCATACATAGCAACACACTGTAACATAATTTTTTTTTTTTTAAATGGCCATGTGTGGACCGGGGGTGTGGGGTAGGCCACCTAGGAGGGACGAGGTACAGGGTGCACCACAACGCCCACATGCGTGGATGTTGAGAGAAAAAAAAAACCTCCATAGGCTCATGGCCTGCATGGCTACGCTACAGTGGGAGAACTGCCGTCGCTGTCATCACCCTCTGTTGCTACATCAGAAGGTGGGCGTGATTTGGGAGGCAGACCACTAAAATACCCTGGCATGCTCCTCCATGGCCGTAAGTATGCAGGTGTGAAAGGTTTGGTTCTGCAGGATGATGGTACAGCGATCCCCATGCAGCACCTCACGGGTAGCACGCATTTCTGCCTGCATGGCCTCGCGTGATGCCCGCATCTCCTGATGGATTGCCTGAAGCTCAGCTGAGAGTGTGCGTGTCAGCTGCTCCAGCTGCTGTTCTGACCTTGTACTCCAGGACACCTCAAGTTCACACAGAGTATCTCTGAGGGATCTGTGTTCTAACCTCAGGGCATCCCTGTGGGCCTGTGACTCTTCAGATATGGCTGTGCGCAGAGTCTCCAGTCCAGCCCGTCGGTCCCTGTTGGACGCCAACATGTCCTCCCTGTGTGAGTGGCAAATGGACTCTGTTGCCTGCTGCTGGAGATCCACCTGCCTTTCAGGGGGGAGAATGGAAGTGGCCACCTTATCCATGGCCTGAGCCATCCTCTCACACGATGCCCCCTGTTGTGCTGCTATAGTGTAGATGGCGTTCTCCCACACAGTATTGCCTGGTGGCGCACGGCCACCACGTTGGTGGGCACCACACCTGTTTGGGGCAAGGTGATGTGCACCTTGCTGTGCTGGCACTGCCTGAGGCTGCAGGACTGCATTCCTCCTTTGATCTGCTGGCCCAGGAACAGGAGCAAATATTGTGGAGTGTGACCCTGCATCCGTAACCGCCACAGGTGGACTTTCTAACACTGAATGCCCCATAGAGGGGTCTACCCCCAGTGCAGGTGGGTTGGACAGAACAGCATCCCTGCCAGAAACACTCGCCTGCGACGGGACATATGTCTCAATGTCCGATTCAGCACCTGATTCATAGAGGTCTGCAGAGGTGTACCCAGAGACACCCGTGGACAGTACGGTCTGTAGGAGTAATGGGTTTTCACCCACTACCACCCCACGTCCTCCACTGGTGCCCGGTTGTGGCTGTGAGTACTCCTGGCTCTGCGCCATATCCTCCTCCCCAACAGCATCAAGTGCCTCATCACCTACAAAAACATAAAAGAAAAGTAATGAAAACAGGCATGAGCACCATAGCCCACACACATACGCATGATGAGGCAGACATCCAGTACATAAATGACACATGTCACACATGACAATAACTGGCATGCATGCACTGTCAATGAGTTGGAAGGGGAGGCAAAAAGCAGACACTGAGGACTCCAAGATGGAAAAGCAACACATGTGCTGCATGGTTGATGGCACTGGCATCACACATTAGCATGTGAGTGGCATGGACAATTGACATGCATGACACATGCCAGCACACAGATGGCGCATAGCCATGACAGATTTGACAAGGACACCCAGATGTTAGCAAATCAGTACTGTCACCAATCCATGTGAGATGGACATCATGAAATTTAACATGCAAAATAGTGTGACAAAACACGCATGTGCCACACGCTGCAACAAAGCCAGTGTTCACTGATGCAGTGATGGCAGGCACATGGATACATCAATGGTTGCTCACTTCGACATGACGGAAGGCAATTGTCATGTTCAACATTCAAACAGGGCCCCGAAATGATTGTGTGCAGGCCATGTGTAGGTGCACATTACTCAATCAGCCTGATTGGTGAAATCATTCCCATAGTAAAGTAACAAATGTGGGCCATTGTGGGGTGTAATCTATGACTGAAGTATGTTACATTTGGGGCAGTACGGCAGAAAAATGTGTGTTTAAACTGCTAAGAATTTCATCAATCAGGCAGAATAAACAAGAAAACAGTATGAACAATGTTGTGGCAAGATGACAGTTGAAGAGCAAGTGCAGTAGTGTGGTGCTAATTGTCTACTGCGGTCAGAAGGGATACTTGAAAACCCTAACCCAAGGCAGGGGTATGGTTTGGAGGCACCACATGGGTGACATTTACAACACATCACCCAAGCAACATACACATGGTTTGCACACACATGCATGGCCAGTCACCGGACGTTGCCTCAAGATCTGGTAGGTCTCCTACGCCTTGGATCTGATCCTCTGCAATGAACTCTCCAGCGATTGCCTCATGTTCTGTTAGTTCATCCTCTTCTGGTGGAGACCCACTGCCAGTCACCAGAGTAGAGGCATAATTGGAAGCCAGCTTGTTCTTTGCTCTGCGTTTGAGGTCATTCCACCGCTTAGAGCAATTATCCGCTGTGCGCCTCACAAATCCAAGGGAACTAATCTGGTCCGTGCTGCACTGCCAGTGGGCCTTACATTGAGCAGTCGTAGTCTTGCATCCTGCAGTCACCACCATTTTGCGGCCATGGGCCAACACGTAGCCCACAAGTGCGTCTAGTTATGCATCATTGAAACTAGGCTTCCTTGACGTGCCGACGTGGGTAGCCGTGTCTGGGGTTCCAGCCTGTACTGCAAGAGCACCCTTCTTCCTCTTGGAAGGTGGTGCGGCCCCTGAGTGGCTTACGCTGCTCTGGTTGGTAGGGGCTGAAGTGCAGGTGGACTGGGCACTGGAAGTAGCCAAAGGCACGATGACCAAAGGTCTCGCTGCAGGCATTGGCTGCTGGGTGATGTTGGCAGGACCAACCTCGGTGTGATGGACTTGGACGAACACTGTCCTGGCTGGGAGACTCGAAGCTGGGGTGGATTGAGCTGCAGCTGCCCCTGCAGCCTCCTCAGCCTGGCTACTTGGGGCAGCAGATGACATTGCTGCCCCAGATCCATGTGGCCTGGTGACAGCAACTTTCACCGCCACACGTGGCTTTGACTCTGTGACACGGAAGTCAGCCTGGGAGTCATCCTGTGCCGGTTCGGTTGACAATATGGGCCGGGTTAACAAGGCCTGAGCTGGGATGGTGTCAGCCACATCTCCCTGACCCATTGGGGGGGGCACAGGTGTCCCTGATTTGTCCTCCACACACTGGCCTCTTGGGCCACCCTACACATCCTGGTCACATCCCCTACCGCGCCCACTTCTTTGAGGTCAGCCACCTTTGCCACCCTTACTGCTTGGTCGCCTCCCAACCATGGCACTGATGTTGTGTGAATGGGAGGTGCAGTAAACAATTGTCCTGGGCAATTGGTGTGAAAGGGGTAGGGTACTAGATGGAATACGTTCCCTAGTGCTCTAGCAAGGCTGTCTGAGACCCCTGGGGGAAGATGATGGGCCACGCAACGCTGAGGCACCCCGAAAACAAAATTTTACGTGCACGCGACCTCTGGTAGACCACGTGCGTGGAATAAAGAACCTGCACTACGCTGTGGCACCCAGAAACACAAAAATAAGCATACGTGTGGTACACGCAGGCTACAATGATCTCTGAATGGGTATGCGACACACGGGGGCAACCACAGTTGATAAATATGTGCGCGACTCACCGTCTTCCTGGAAAAAGAACGTGAAAAAGAAGCGTGTGTGCGCGTTGGCAACACCCCCGCCAAAAGAAGAATTGAACGCTGTCTGAATGTACAAGGAGTACGAACTGGAACCGTTGTGAAGTAATCGCGTGTGAACCGACAAGAAGTACAAGAATCACCCGCTCGCTCTCCACAAAAAGCATGTACAAGAAAATGGTGTCCTACGCGTATTCTTTTAACCCAGCCCACACGTGCGACGTCATGTACGCGCTGAGGCCCTTTCCTCCAATTACACGCAGTGACACCTGGACGTGCAGTTTGTGCACGTGTACAATCAACATGCACCCGTGTTGAGGGAAATGCCCGCGCGTGTTATTTCACAGATGCGCTTACGCGCTAAGGGCCTTTCCTCAAATTACACGCGGACGTGCAGTTTTTTCACGTGCCAAATCACTCCGTATCAAGCTGGCCACGCGACAATGCACGGAAGACCACGCTCCTGCCCAGAAGGCCTTTTCCTGCCCCCCAGATCCCCGAGCACGCTCCCACCTGCCATCTGCTGCTGCCTAACTGCCTGCTGGCCACATGCCCTGCTATTTGGCGCCTGCACGTCAGCCATCTGCAGGGGTCCAGTTGCTGTGACCACCCCTGCTGGTACAGAAGACTCCCGACTGGTATTCCATCGCTCCACAGCCCAGCCCCAGGACCCAGTTGCCCACCCACACCTGCCTCTGGGGTTGCCATGTCGGACACAACACCATCTGGCAACCCCCAGCCAGAGAGGCAGAGGGCTACCAGCTTCAGTGCCAATGAAGTAGGTATCCTGGTGGATCAAGTCCTTGGGCAGTATGATGCCCGCTTTGGCAGTTCACGCGCCAACAATGAAGGACGGAAGAGGATCTGGATGGACATTGTGGCTGCCATCAACATGGAGGGGGTGGCAGCCCGCGACAATCAACACGTCCGGAAGTGCTGGGAGGACTTCAGGTCCAGGACCCTCAACAAGGCCCAACGCCTCTTGAAGGCAGCGGATGCTGAGGGGTGCCGGGTCCGCCTTACCAACACCCAGATGAGGGTCCTGGAACTTATATGCCCAGCGCTCCACCTCTAGGTCCTTGAGAGGCAAACCCGTCCAGAGTTGAGCGGTAAGTGTACATGCGTACTGATTGGGCGCTGTGCATGTTGAGGTGTGCCAGGAGTGTGCAGGTTGGACACATGTGTTTGTAGGCCCATGTATGGATGTGAATGTACAGGGGCATGAGCCTGCCGCATGTGAGTCCTGTCATGTGTGAGACACATCAATGGTGTATGTGTTGCATGCTGGCCGAATGTACGTGTGGGTGCACACATGTTTCAATTTCTGTGCATGTACTGTGGCATGGTTGTGGTGTCACACATGGATGCTGGTTCAACCTGCATGTATCTGCACTATGTACATGTGCGTGTGTGTGTATTTGACAAGTGTGCAACTGTGATACACCATGGATGCATGTGACACTGACATGTAGGAGGCTGATTGGCAGATGTGACATGGATGGTGATGATATCACTGCGACAGGTGGTGGAGCTGTACAGATGCATGTATGTCTGGTGGCATGTGTGCATGTGTTCTGCACTCCCCGTGTTGCATGTGTCGTCAGGCTAACCTTCGGGTGCCTATGCTGTTGTATGGATGGTGCTGCCTGCTGCAACATTCCTGTTGATTTTCGCATGTGTGTGATTTGAAATGTGTGTGATGCCATGTGTGAAGTTTGACACTGCCATTCATGTGCAACTGTCATGTGTGTATCAGACCATTGTACAGTGCCCTAATGCCTGTGTTCTATCTCTCCCTGTCTGCAGCGTCAACTTATGAAGAGGGCGGAGACAGTGCTGTGGAGCAAAGCAGCAGGGATCGCTCTGCCAGTCGGAGACGCAAGGCCCGGCTCCCCGCCCAGGTTGGGGAGTGAGGAGTCTGGTGCTGTGTCCGTGGCCGCAGTTGCCGAGGGTAGGTCCAAAAGGCAGAGGTCGTAGGTGGACTCCTCAGCAGCAGAAGGGGCAGCTGAGACCCCACAGGGCCCGATGGAGGAAGATGGCACGGAGTCATCCAGGTTGGTGGTGGGTTTGGTTGAGGAGGAGGCCGTGGAAGGGACACACAAGGGGTCTGGAGGGGGGGATTCCACTGGTGCTAGTGGTGCAGTCCAGCGGCAGGGACAGGAGGCAGCACAGGCCGCCGCGGAGGTGCCTTTGTGTAATCCTGTCCCCGATCCTGTGACTGCATCATCCCACGCCAGCAGGGATGCCTTCGTCAAGACCCGTTTTCAGGGAGGGGATGAGCGCACAACAACTGGCCTTCCTCTCCCTGCGGACGTGGCAATCCGGGACCG
Organism: Ambystoma mexicanum; assembly: GCF_040938575.1. Taxonomy (NCBI): domain Eukaryota; kingdom Metazoa; phylum Chordata; class Amphibia; order Caudata; family Ambystomatidae; genus Ambystoma; species Ambystoma mexicanum. The sequence goes on along the minus strand of NC_090931.1, from coordinate 1,463,874,590 downwards.
TGTTGAGCCTGTCCTGGCTGGGATGGCGTTGCGTCAACGGGGCATCTGAGATGACCTGCAGGGTTTTCGTGAACACTCTGCAGGTTATCTGGGATTCCTCTTTGACCGCATCAACCTACTAGGACGGGTCACCAGTGCTGCATTCCTCTGAGTGCTTGACCTTGTACAGACCCCCTCCTCAACTGAACCCCCTATGCGCCAGTCGTCCTCTGTGCCATCTTCCGGCCCAAGTATCACCTCGGTACCCTGTGGAGCTGCCTCTGACCCAGCGGCCAGGCTGGTGGAGGACACATCCCTGCCACAGTCGGGAGTCGGAGGTCCAGCAGGGGTGGCCACCCCAACAACTGGACCCCAGCAAGAGGAGGACGTGCCGGCATCAAGAGGCAGGGCACATGCACGGCAGCAGCAGGCTCAAGGTGGGAGCGATGATGGCTCGGGGCCATCAACATCAGAGGGGCAGGCATCGTCCGGAGGGCAGGAGGACCTTGGATTGGGAGTGTCTTCCGTGTGGCAACGGTTGGGCCAGCAAATAGATGCAGAGCGGCGGCGGTCGGAAGAGGCTCTGCTCATTATGGTCAGGGTGGAGAACTCCATGTGCAGGGCGCTGAGGCGGGCTGAGTGCCTCGAGGTAATTTGCAGGGAGTTGGAGGTGGACATGGCTTTATCCCTGCGAAACCTCGGGGCCATGGAGCAGGCCCGCCTCCAGGACGTAGAACGTGAGTTCGATGATGCCCTGGCCCGGGAAATCAACAAGTGAGCCGTAGGACTTGCCTGCCGCCATTGTATATAGTTAATTAGGGTTAGGTTTCCTTTCTGTTTTTCTTTCATTTGGGGCGCTTGGACTATGCCCCACCTTTTTGTATATAGTTGTTTATTAGGCAGAGTTTTTTTGTAGGTTTCCTTTGAATAGTTGCGCTCATGGACCCTGGATTTGTACTTTGTATATAGTTGAAGACTGGATTTCACTTCATTATTTTTTGACTTTACCATGGATCAATGGATTTGCCTTATTTTTTACCTTTGGATTTGGTTTGAGGGACGGACACTTTGGACCCATTTTCATTCAGATTTATTTGGATTCTTTTTTCCTACTTTCTTTTTCTATTATTTTGGACATGCAGCATTTTGTTTATTATTTCCATTATTGTGGGATTTCATTTGTGTTTAATACATTTTTGTTTCATACTTCAATGTGTGGTATTCTCTCATTGGTTTCATGCATGTCACGATGTGGGTTTTCTCATTCACTTGCACCCATTGTGTGTGTGTGACGGGCATGTATGGATTGCATGCTTGCCATTTGGGATGTATCATGTAATGGTGACTTCAATGTTGGGTGATGTAATACTTGGTTGTGTGTTTGGACTGGGGTGGCGTGGGATTTGGGTGGCCATAAGGGCCATGATTGTGGATAGTGATGACGTGTTGCGGGGGATGGACACATGAGTCAGGGCCTGCTGGCAGGTGCCTGTCACTGCTGGGTGGGTGGGTGAGTGGGTGGGGGGACATGATTCGGGGCCTGCTGGCAGGTGTCTGTCACTGCTTGGTGGGTGGGGGGCCATGAGTCGGGCCCTGCTGGCAGGTGCACGTCAATGGTGGTTGGGTGGGGGACATGTGTGAAGTCTCCCAGGTGCATGGTGCCTGCCTGCGGGGCATACCGAGGGGTGATGGGCTGCCTCCGGGGCATGGGGAGGGGGGCAGGGACACACCAGGGAGGCACCACACTGCCAAATCTCGTGTGAAACTCCCTGCGCACCCTTCAGAATACACGTACCCCTATCGCGTGTGAAACTTCCCACGCACCCCAGAAATACACGTACCCCGCTCGCCCAAGGCCTATCGCATGTAAAACTTCCCACGCACCGCTGAAATACACGTACCCCGCTCGCCCAAGCGATATCGCATGTAAACCTTCCCGTGCACCCCAGAAATACATGTACCCTGCTCGCCCAAGCCCTATCGTGTGTAAAACTTCCCGCGCACCCCAGAAATACACGTACCCCGCTCACCCAAGGCCTATTGCATGTAAAACTTCCCGCGCACCCCCGAAATACATGTACCCCGCTTGCCCAAGGCCTATCGCATGTAAAACTTCCTGCGCACCCCCGAAATACACATAGGCACCCCACCCACCATGGCCATGCCCCACAGGCAGCCCACTCACCTTCCTCGTGCCCCACAGGCAGCCCATCCACCCTGGCCATGCCCCACAGCCAACCCACGCCACAGGGGGGTGCTTTTTCTGTGCAATTTACCTGTCGGGAGCTGGGTACGCGTATTCCGAGGGGTGCGCCAGTACATTTTCACGCTTTTGGCTGCTGTGAGCGGGGTACATGTAGTATTTTGACGCGATTACAGTGTTCTGCCCCGTAAACTGGTGCAGGGTTAGCGCGGCCCTTTGCGCTGCATTGGGGATTTCAATGCCTTTTCCTTGCGCAAGGGGCGTCCTTGGGGGGCATAACTGGCGCTGCGGGATGTTCTCTTCGCCAGCGCTCAAAATGGCTTTGAAATTCCATGAATACGCGGTGCGCCAGAATGCTGTTTAGCGCACACTTCTGGCGCATGCTCCGTCTGCACTGCTCGTGTGTGCTGCATCTGCGCTGAAATCTATGAATTACCCCTTTAGTGAGGATCAGGAAGGCTGTGGTCAAGAAGAAGGGAGATCCATTGTATTTGTATCCCATACGTGTGGTAGCAGTGTCAAGGCGTGCTGTGAGGGTGAGTGGAGGACAAGTTTGGAATAAAAATAGAATCGCTGTGGTGAGAATATCGTGTGGGTAATAAGAGAGGGAGATATGTTATGAAGTTGTCTCACTGATCTCCCCGGGCACCACAGCTTTGCCCCACCGAAACACAATGCTGTCTTCAATACTCAATATCTCTCTAACTTCCCAAAAAGGTCTTTCCTTCACACCCAACTTCCTTTTTCTGGGCCAATAACTTCCAATATACATTTTCACTTTTGACAACAATTCATCATTATCTACTACTCTCACCCATTCCTCCTTACATACCACATTCATTGTTGGAAAAAAACATTTCTATTTCCTCATCTTGAGTCTCTTTATTCTCCTTCATTGCTAATCTGGACAAACAATCCGCAAATACATTTTCCTTTCCAGATATGACCGCCACCTCAAAGCTATGACACTGTAATCTAATGCAGAAAGGACATGGCGAATTATATGAAGCAGGTGAAATGCCACATTGGTCCATTATAACAGTGAATTCGGCTTTCCATGGCAAAGCAGAATGCAGAAAGACACTGGGTTCAAAGTGTATTGTATATGTGAAATTAGGAATTCCCATCTGTGAAAAATTGCATTGGGAAAATGACCTGATAACAAATTAACTTCCGTATTAATTACACCCCAGTGACTAATTAGTTTTCCTGATTAACAGTGCAATGCAATTTCAATAAACAAGGATGGAAATTCTGTGATTTTCCTCTTTCGTCCATGGAAAGAGACGCACAGTAAAAAAAAAAAAATGACGAATGAATGAACTGCTTTTGGGCATTCTGAAAACTCTTTTGTTTGTGCAGGAAATAAGTAGATACATACATGCTCTCGTGAAGTGATTGGACAGTGGAGTCGGGAGTCTAGGAGGTGTGCAGATATGTCTCGGGGGGGAGGCAACTGTGCTCTTGATTGACAGGCAAATTAAATAAATAGAGGAGCTGAGAAAAGGAGGACATCTTTTTCTTTCTGGTGCTGCAGTCTGCAGAAGAGAGTTTCTGGGAGAAGTGACTGTCCTGGCATTGAAACTGCTGGGATTCCAAGGCTGACTCCAGGGGCTCGGACAGGAAGCGTGGGGGTTGTAACAGTTCAGCACAGATATAATGTCCAATGGTATGTGCAGACATCCTTCCACTCTTTCAGTGCAAGGGCACATTTGATACCGTTGTCTGAGTGCATATCATCTCTCATACCCTCGATGTAGTAGTGGGACACTACCTGATGTCCCACATGGAGCTCTTCTCCTGCTGTTCCAATATGATGGAGGGGACGGGACCTAGGGATGACGTGTTCACCCGCTCCTCTACACACTTCTCTATGTCTCTGTACATTTCCCCTTTAATACCTACTGTCTCACTGTCCACCAGCTTCGACCATGCAAAATAACCCCTTTAAATTTTGCCTTACATGCACCAAGAAATTCCTCCTGGAAGGAAACACACAACTATTGTCTTCTAAGAGACCACCACGAGGATAGATGTGGAGTGTGCAAGCTCTTCAGACTGAAGATGCTTAAGGAGAATTGGTTGATACACTGGGCAGCCTACGCAATGAAGGCTAAGGCATCAGTGGAACACCGTGCCGGCGCAGAGGAGTCTGAGGCAGAGCAAGATGGTTCCGGTTTCGCTAGTGACGTAGAGGAGACAGTTTCCCGTGTGTCGGTCACCAACTCCAAACGGCAGTCGTCGAGCTCTTTTATGGAGGCTTCCACCGGCAACAAGGCCAAACCTATGAAACTCATCCATGGGGATTCGGCCAGTGCCCCATAACCGGAACAGATTTAATCCAAGCAAACCGAATCACACCAACACCCCATTCCCACTATAACGCCTTAGTCGATAAAACAGACCGAAGAGAAAAAAACCTCAGCACAAATGGTTTTCACTTGTCCCACTTTTCCTCTCTTGTTCAATGCCTCTTGGACATTAACTACAGTGTATCCAGCTGGTGCATGTTTTCCCACTCTGATTTTTGTCCATTCTCTATACATTCCAAGAATAGTCTGGATTAGTTCACTCTTGGAATGTATGGAGAATGGACAAAATCGAGGTGGGTAAACGTGCTAGACCGGATCTCTGGTGAGTGGGCCTGTACTTTTTTCTTTTTTTCTGAGGGGTTTAATAACACTTCTTTTTTCCATCATTTTCTACATGAGTCATAATCCAAAACCTTATCAGGGGGACTGTGCCCTTGAGAGACCCTTGGTTTTTCTGGTTTAGGGTGTTGATAGGACAACTGCCCCTTTGGCGTACCCTCTCATAGATGGCTGCAACTTCTATTGGTTGGTGGCAGATATTACTTGAGCATGCTCTAGGACGCTTTTAGGATGTATCACTGTTCATGATGAAGTCAGACCTCCCGTCTTCGTCCCAAGGCCTGTAGGGATCTTTAAAGCCCCTAGTAGCTGGCCTACTCGGACAGCGTAGCCAGCACCATGAGCTTCCTGCAAGACCCCATCCATCTGCAAGACCTTGGCCAGAACTGAGCTGTGATTTTTGACCCAGAGGAACAAACTATCCTGACTCTTAATACTTACATGGAGATCCATGAGAATGCAGCATGTGTCCAGAGTCCTGGGCTTTGCCAGTAGTAGAAATGTGTGTATATAGTAGCATGGAGACATTCGCCAAACCATTACTTTGTTCCAAAATGCTAGGGTTCAGACCCATGAAAAGTGGAAACCAGTTCCAAGGTGGAGAATTTCCTGCAGAAACGTTAACTGTAGAAGCTGTGTGCAGAGTCACTCTTACGTATTGGAGAAATATGTGTTCTCTGACAAAGTCAGGGGTCTGGAGCAAACAGCCACTGTGGGAGAGAGGAGTACAGGATAACCGCAAAAGCAGACGTGCATCTGCAGTCAAAGGCTGCAGAACCATAAGGAGGACCAGGAGGAAAGGCCTGATTTCCGCTCGACACAAAGATGCCAGTGAGCGTTTTAGCAACTTTGGGAATCATAGAATTGTAGCAGGCGGGAAAATTGAGATGAGCAAGATAAAGAGAAACAAGTCCTAACAGGGGTGCACACAGAATAAATCGAATAAGACCAGAAAATCTGGGCCTACTAGAGGACACATGAAAGGGACAGCTCCATATACAGCACAGGAGAGGTGGTACCATTTGTGCAGGAAGCATAACCAAGGCGCTGAATTCCAATAGATATCCGACCATGAGAATAAGGGTGCGTCTGGAAAGACTGGCCTCAAAGCTGTTGAACAAGCTACGGGTCTTACTCCTACGTCCCGTCCCCTTTCCTCCATACTTGTGGGACATTTTGTCCTTTGGGACGGGACCGGAACACTTTTGTTAACAAGCATGAAAAATTTAATTGAATTGAATTTTAACCCCGCCCTCCTGAGCTCTGCACCGCGCATCGCCCTTCAGTCCTTTTCTCCGCACGGTCGGGGTCGGATGCACTAGCATCACCTGGAATTTTTCTTTTTATTCCCTTTGTCCTTCCTTCCTGCTCTGGTTCCATGGTCATCTTGTCCCCAGTCTATGCCAGAGAGTCTGGGATGTGTGTCCTGTTCATCCTGCGAATGTCGTTTCTACGAGGGCGGATCCCCACTCTTTGCCTGGATTGTCCAGGCCCGTAACACTGTTACTCATATTTCTATTGCGACTCCCTTTCCGTCCGTGCGCTTCAGTGGCGTCTTGTCAGGTGGGCGGAGGTGTTTCAACGCGTTCCTCCACTGCATTTGCAGCTCTTCATCGACGAAAAAAAGAAGTGGCTGGTGAGTTCTTTGCTTTTTCAGGGCACCCCGGCCGGCGTACTCCTTCCTGGGGTCTTCCAGGAGCGGCTTGAGTAGCTTTTCTACCAGGGCTATCCCTGAGGTGTCCCGCAAGGGGCCTAATAGGCGCACCAAAGCTTCCTCTGAGGGTCCCCGCAGCGGGCTTGCCAAAACCGGATCTTCCTCCGAGGTTCCTTGTTTGGGGGCTAAAGTTGGGCCCAGTTCTTCTGTGGCTCTGGGTACCAGGGTTCCCCCTGAGGTTTCTGCATCTGGAACATCCCGCACCGAGTCTCGGCTCGAGGCCCGTACCAAGGTTCAACCCGAGGTTCCCCTTCTTGGGGCTAAATCGAATACCGGCAGAATTGAGGGACCCTCTTTGAGGGTCCTGGCGGTGAGGTATGTTATTCAGCCTTCCCAGTTCTGTGGAGGGGGCAAAGAAGGCGGTCACGCACCACAGGCTTTCCAGTACTGGTTCCTCCACTGAAAGGTTAATTCTGGGACAGTCCCTAAGGTGACCAGTAAGCACCCTAAATCTGCCAGTACCGGCTCTGCCAAGGTTCCTTGCATCAAGGCTAAAATGGTACACAAAGGCCCCTACCTCCCCTGAGGAGACTATTGCCTCACTTTCTCCTGTTACGCAGTTTGACTCAGGTGTTGACAAAATGGCGGCCAACCTCCGCGTACCATGGCTATCTCTCTTACACCAACGTTCACTACGGCTGGTGCTGGGGGGATCCTCCTTTTGAGGCACAGCAGCCTGTTCCACGTTATGTGGATAACAAAAACCCGCTCCGCCCTCCGATGGATTGTCATGCTCGGACACCGCTGCCTCCTACAGTTTTGCTCCCTCCTGCATCCGCTCCCCTGATCTATGTGGACCCAGTTGGTGGAGGTCCATCCTGGCATCCATCCTCATTGCGTTCATTGGGGTATGTCCCTTCCGAGCGGCCTCTGATCTCTCCAGCGCCTAGACCTTCGTCCCAGGGTGTTTTTTTGCATAATTGCAGACGCTGATGCATTCTGATCACATGAAGGCTTACTAATTATCTGTTTAGGGAGATTTAACCTAGGCCTCCCATACCGCCTTCTGCTCCGGCAGATCCTACGCAGGTACCGGTGGTGCCTCCTCTGCCTCCACCACTTTCTCCTCTGCCTCCACTTTCTCCGGTAGAGAAAACACCAGGAGCGCGGCCTGGCAACACTTTAGGACCAGATCAGTCTTTTGCTCCTGCTTCACTGGACGATGATCAGGCGGACCAGGACAGCGATAAGTCACTCCGCTCTATTTGAGCATTTCATGACCAGGTGCTGGACATGATGGCACTGCTTGACATTCCAGTACCCGAGGCCCCAGCTCCACAGGAGGAGGGTGCTTTCTGGAGCCTTCACTGTCGCCTCAAGAGCGCACCGGGCCTGTTCCTCCAGAAGGACGTTTTGGTTGAGGCCAGTAAAGTCTGGGGAAAACCCCATTCCGGGCAGCATCTTAACAAGAGGATTGACGCGTGCTATAAGCTTCAAACCTCTGAGGACATATCTTTGTCGGATTGTCCACTTCCTTCATCGACGGTGGTGGCAGCAGCCACCCTCCCGTCCAAGCCGGCCTCCACATCCTCCACTGCAGCGGCCCAAATCCTCCAAGGAGGACAAGCTTCTTGCCGCCATTGGAAGGAAAGTATTTTCCAATTTTTCTCTCCAGCTTTGTCAGGCTAACACTGAGTTTATCCTGGCAGCATCCAATGTCCAGCTATGGACGAACTAGCCAATTTCCAGGAAAGTATTCCTGTGGATAATAAAAGGTGGTTTGCCTCACTCCCTGCGCTCCTGACTCATGGTTGTTATTAACACAGAGTGTGTCTAAATATATAGATGAACACCATGAATGTCACTTCAATTAGTAGATAACTGACAACAGGATAGTTCTTAAAGTTCCATAAGTTTTAATCCACTGAAAACAAACGCCACGCCAACACGTGTTTCAGCCCTCTCTGGGCCGTCCTCAGGGCGTTATGAAAAGTGTTTACTGTCCACAATATATATCAAATTATACATGTGTTTTAAACATTAAATAATTTCAAAAGACTGTACCATTAGGTTGTTAAAACAAAATATCATACAATGTTGCAAAATAGATTTGTACAAATTCACAAGAAAATTAAAACTGAAAAAACATTTTCATAATAAACCGACATTTTTCCAACAACAGATAATGTTACCCCCTATTAGCAGTAGGAGCATACAGGAAATTGAGAACATACATTTACTTTACGAACTTGGCAGGGGAAAATGACCAATCAATAACTGAGATCCAAAGAGACTTAGGTGTACACCAACGTAATATGGACATTACGGAACATAAAAATAGATCTAAATTTACACCGCCTTATACTGGAGACAATGCAATTCAAATTTTCTATAGAGCAATTACTCAGGAGATCCATCAGTATATGGATGGACAACATAGGGGCTATATCAGCAAAAATCCCAACTTATCCAAATCTGAACAATTGGCACTAAAGGAACTTGCTATGGACGATACGCTTGCTATTAAGGAGGCGGATAAAGGAGGGTAATATTGTTATCCTGATTCGCCCTCCCTCGGAGCCGAGGTACATAAACTCCTACACCTCAGAGCGGTGGATCCTGTTACCCTCAGGGAGCAAAGAGGAGGGTTACTACTCCCGTCGGCTTCACAGTGCCCAAACCCAACCAGACTGGCCTGCGTACTATCCTTGATCTTTCCCAGTTCAGTCTTTCTCTTCCCCAAGAGAAATTCAAGATGGTCACGCCCTGCCAGATAAAGTCCTCTCTCCGGAAGGGCGATTGGCTCAGTGTGATAGACCTTCAGGATGCATTCATGCACGGTCTGATTTGTAGCCCGCATCGAAAATACTTACTTTTCTCAATGGAAGCAGAACACTTCCACTTCCAGTTTCGTGTACTGCCTTTTGGTCTCAGCTCGGCACTGCGTGTCTTTACAAAGATGTCGGTCAATGCAGCATTCCTCAGACTGCAGGGGATTCATGTACACCCATACTTAGACGATTTGCTCAGTCCTTGCCCACAGACGGCCGTGACTAATCTTCAGTCTCTCCTTCAGCTCCTGCTCCATCTTGGGCCGTCTGTGAACTGGCGGAAATCATCCATGACGGTTTCTCAAGACCTGATCTTTCTGGGTTTCCGTTGGAATATGGTCAGTAGCAAGGTGTTCCTAACGACTGACAGGATTGCAGACATGTCAACCACGTGTCGGCTCTTCCTCCGGTCCTCGCACATGACTGCCTGGTGGTTCCAAAGACTTCTGGGTCTCATGGCCTCTTGCGTGTTAGCTCTACCGCTTGCATGTTTGAAGATGAGACGCACTCTAGCTCTTCTGAGCTGTTGGTCCCAGTCTTTGGATCTGGATTCCAAGATGATTCCAGTTCCATCTTGTATGACGGTGGATCTACAATGGTGGTCGTCTGCCAACAACCTTCTAGTGGGGCCTCCTTCCAGGAGCCCTGCCCACAAGTAACAGTTACTTCAGACTCCTCCCTTCTGGTGTGGGGAGCGATGCTGCGTCACCTCGAAGTATTTGGCTTGTAGACACCGCACGACAGGCAGTTTCATATGAATTACATATCAATTACCTGGAACTCCTGGCTGCGTTCTTGCCGCTCAAAGCTTTTCAACCGACTTTCACCAACAGAGTGGTCTGTATTCAGACGGACAATTCTGTGGTGATGTTTTACATCAACAAGCAGGGTGGCACCAAGTCACCTTTCCTTGTGGATCTTGCCATACAAATTTGACTGGGCCATCCAGCACAATGTTTGGCTCCTGGCTGTAAACATCCCACGTCACATCAATGTGACTGAAGATTCACTCAGTTGGCAGCCAGTTACGAGTGGGAAATGAACAGCTGTGTCCTCTTCAACATTTTCCATCAATGGGGCACTCCAGAGGTGGACTTCTTCAAACTCTTACGTCCCGTCCCCTTTCCTCCATACTGCATGGGTGTCCCATCCTAGGGACGGGAGACGGAACCTTTTTCACCAGAAAAAAACCTTCCCCTTTAAATTTAGAGGCGCGCGGGTGTGCGGCCCTGGGAACATGCGCTGCCCTGACTCTGCCCTCTGGCGCCATACCCCAGTCCGCTTTTCGACGGGAACGGGCCAAATTCACCAGCGCTCCTGGGTTTGGCTTCGGCCATGTAATTCCACGCACGGATACTTCTTGTTTTGTATTTGTCTTTTTTACATTTAGGTACTCGGTCCTCCGGCGTCACGCTCCTCCCCCCGGCGCATGTCGACTTCACCAGGGTTCAGCAGGTGTCCAGCCTGTGAAGGGCTCTTTCCTACGTCAGACACCCATGCCCTCTGCTGCCTTGGCCCTGAGCACGGCTGGCAAGGTTGTACCACGTGCAACGCGCTTTCCTTGAGAGATCTCAAGAAAAGACTGGCTACGTGGAGGGAGCCCTTCTAAATGTCGCCTCCAGAGAACCTAAATAAATTCGTCAATCATTGATCAAGGCCCGAGGTAGGGCCGCTCTTTTCTAGCGCACCCTGCAAGGGAGACGCCTTCCCTAGGACTCGCCCGAGCGGGAGGAACCTCTCAGGTTCTCATACCAGCACGAGCACCAAGGCTAGTCCAGCGACTGGTCATCAGGCCAAGGGGTCAACAGATCCTCCCGTTGACAGTGCTGAGGGACCGAAAGGTCAAAAGGTCCTTTTACTCGGTGTTCACACGAGGGGCTATGTCCTTGTACCGGCAATATGTCAGAGGGAGTCTTGGACGAGGCGGGGCCCAGAGAGCCAAGCAACACGACATCGGCACGTGGAAGGCAGCTCGACAAGATGGCCGCCGCGCCAGACGACATGGGCACCCGTCCGATACCGCATCAAGGAAGGGAACAGGTGGAGGAACGAGTGTCAAGGTGCGACTGGTGTCAATGAGGTACGTGGCCTACAGCCTATCCTTCATTTGCGCAGGCTAGGTTCCCGCTGCATCCATATTATCAGGGCATGCAACAGCCTCTGCAGCTGCCCGGTACCCCGTCAATATCACCTACCACCCCTCTGGCCTGCGAGTACAGGTTCTTTGAAAGGTTCCTCAGGCTCATGAAATCTCCTCAAATGGGGGCCATCCTCGGGCACGCCATCAGGGACATGCTCCCGCTGGCCGCGCCCATAGTCATTCCTCCCATGGCTCTAGCGCCGCAGGCCTCAGTGCAGCCCCCCAACCGATGGTGCAGGCGGTTCCGTACCAGCCTCTGCCACAGCCTCCGGTCTCCACACTGCAGCCTTTGGCTCCCAGCTCTCCTCGACCGGTGCCGGACCCTCTGGACCACCAGGTGGACACAGACGAGGAGGAGGACCCCGACACACCCTCGTCAGCCAAGGCCTTCCACAAACGTCTTGCAGTGCTGGCAGAGTACTTGGGACATCCTCAACCCGAGGTCGGGCAGCCAGAGGAGGAGGTACTCGACGAAGTCCTCACGCTACGCCCTGCGGCCAGAATGGGGATCCCGATGCAGAATGACGTTGTCGCCCTGGCCAAAAACGGCCCCACTCGGTCAATCGACGCCGGGACGCCAAGTACAGGCAAATGGAGGCGGATACACTCTTGCTGTCGGGCCATCCCTAGCCACACTCTTCTGTGATTGCTGCCACATCATTCTACTCCAAGCCTCAGTCGTCCTCTGCCTCTTCGTCAGCGGCGCTGCTGGGCAAGGAGGAGAAGATCTGGGAGGCATACAGGAAAATGCTTTCTTCCAAGGCTTCGCTGCATCTTCGTCAAGCCAACGCGGATGCTATGCTGGCAGCCGTTAACCAGAGGCTTTGGTGGAAAATAGCCGACTTCCTCCCAGAACTTCTGGCTCAGAGCCAGTCAAGTTTCAAGCAGGGCTGGCAGAGGCTAAAATGGTGGCGCAAGACATCATGGAGTCTTCCGTGGCCCACATTGACACCTCTGGCTGGGTCATTTGCATAGTCACGGACATGAGAAGGACGGCTTGGCTCTGTGCTACTAAATTTAACCCGGATATCCAGGAACGCATCTTGGACCTTCCTTTCGAGGGGGGTGACTGACCTCTTTCACTACACCACGTACGAAGAGCTAGATAAAAGGAAAAAAAGCTTGCAAACAGCAAAGTCTTTATCCTCACAAAGGCCACGGCCAAGACGTACACACAGTCACAGCAGCGCTCAGACAAGGGGCGTACATACAGAGGGTTCTGTGGCTTCCAAGAGCGAGGTCCAGGCACCCGGACTGTTCGCCGACTCAACATCGATGCAAACAACAAAAAGGGGGTGGGCGAGTAAGGGCTTTTTCCAGTCCCCCTCCTTCACAGCAGTCTCAGAGGGAAAGAAGGCATGACACGCCCCTCCGGGTCCACGTGTCTCCGGTGGGGAGCAGGTTTGCCCTCCAGGTCTGGCATCAGAATTTTGCAGACCACTGGATCCTTTCTGTAGTATCCACGGAGTACCGCCTACCTATCCCTGCCTCTTCTCCATCCTCCCCTCCACTCCCACAGATTGGGACAGCAACTCTTCTGGCAGAGATGCGGTCAATCGTCAAGAGCCAGGCAGTGGAGGAAGTCCCAGCCTCCCAGTGAGGCTTGGGCTTCTATTCAATGATTTTCGCCATTCAGAAAAAGAACCAAGCTGTCCTGAGAGGTGTTGGACCTATCCACCCTCAACCTCTCCCTACCTCTGCAAAAATTTAAGATGGTTACACCAGCTCTTATAGCAGAGACATTGTGCAGAGGAGACTGGATGTGCTCCCTGGATCTGAAGGACACGTACCTACACGTGCCGATTGAGCAGCCCCATCGTTCTTTTCTATGTTTCAGAATCATGGGCCATCATTTCCAATACAAGATGCTCCCCTTCGGCCTCAACTCGGCCCGCAGGGTCTTTACCAGGCTTATGAATACAGTGGCGGCCCTCGTCATGGCTCAGGGACACCACACTACCCGTACCTAAACGACTGGCTCATCAGGGCTACATCTCTGGAAGCGGTGCACCACCCTTCACACGCTCTTATGAACACACTCCACGATCTGGGCTTTTCGCTCAATATCAAGAAGTCCCAGCTGCAGCCTACTCAGAGACTGACCTTCCTGGGGCACATCTGGAACATTTGCTCTGAGAGTTTTCCCTCGGAGAACAAGAATACGGCCATCAGGAGGGCCACTACTCACTTCCACAGCTGAGACGTGACATCGGCCTGGTGGTATCAACACCTACTGGATCTCATAGCAGCGGCCCTACTGGCCGTCCCCCACACGAGACTCCGGATGAGGAGGATACAGCTGCACTTCGCAGAATCATGGAATCCGGAGCAGGGCTCTCAGGCGGAGATGGTCAACGTTCCTCCTTCTCTTCACCCGGACCTCACATGGTGGTCCAGGGACTGCAACCTTCGGATGGGTTAGCCCTTCCAGCAGCCTACCCCGCAGGTCACCATCACTACGGACTCCTTCCCCGAGGGCTGGGGCGCCACTCTGGACAACCACAGCGTCCATGGAACCTGGACCTGGCAGGAGCACCATATCAATAGCGCTCAGAGCCTTCCTTCTGGTCATTGGAGCCAAGGTCGTCCTCATTCAGACAGACCACTCGACCAGCATTTTCTGTGTCAACAAGCAGGAAGGGACCAGATCCCCTCCCCTGTGCAGGCTTCCTCCCCGAGACTGGCAGTCTGCATGTGGGAATGGGCCCTGGAGAACAACATCCACCTGGCAGCCGTCCACCTTCCGGGGGAGTCCAATTTAGAGGCGGATAGGCTCAGCAGACTGGGAGCGGACAATTACGAGTGACAATTGAATGAACAGGTGCTGCGAGAGATCTTCAGCAGATGGGGATACCCCCAGGTGTACCTCTTAGTGCCAACAGTTTGCATCTTGGCTCCCTGGGCGATGCATTTCAGATTCAGTGGAGTGGAATGACAGCATACACCTTCCCACCCACTCTGCTGTTCCACATGGTGATATGCAAGATAAAGGAGTCTTGCCACCTCAGCGTCATTCTGATAGCTCCATGGTGGCCAGCGAGGCCATGGTTCTCGGAACTGCTCAGCCTCTCGGAGAGGCCACCCATTCGCCTTCCGACAGGCCCAGCACATCTTCTGGTGCAACGGGGGGGCAGGGTCATCCACCCTGCGCCTCAGAAATTAGCCCTCACAGCGTGGTGCCTGAGCAAGTCACACTAGGGCACTTCAGCCTATCACAGGCCAACCTAGAGATCATACAGGGGGCTAGAAGCAAAGCTACCGGATACCATTATATAAAAGCAAGTGGACTAGTTTCTGTCACTGGGCAGACACTAAGAATATCGCTCCCCTTGCATGTACGTTGGACGACGTGCTCTCCTTCTCGGCGCACCTCGCCCACTCGGGTGTGCAGGTGAACACATGCCGCACTTATTTGGCGGCCATAGGAGCCTACAGAGACTCCTAGGAAGAGGTATTTTCCTCTGCCAACCCGATAGTCAAGAAGCATTTGACAGGCCTCGCCAGACTCTACCCGCCCATCAAGAGGTCACACCCGTGTGGGTTCTCAATGTAGTATTGGGTGCCCTGGCGCACAAACCCTTTCAGCCAATGGCGTACGCGGACATTAGGCTGGTCACCATTAAGACGGCCTTGCTAGTTGGTCTCACTTCTGCTTGCAGAGTCAGTGAAATCAGTTTATAGTCCGTTTTCAATCATAAGATTCGAAAAACCAAAAGTTTTGAAAACAAAAGTTTCGAAAACAAAAGCTGCAACATGCAAAGTGCATTTCTTTCGAAGCCAATCCGTCGACAATAGTCATGGATTGGTTTCAATTGAAATGCACTTTTACATGTTAAAAGTAGCATTTCAATGCTTTTTTTTTTACTTTGAAATGTTACATGGAGCTGTCCAGCGCTGTAATTTAAGCACTGGACAGCTCCATTTAATATTACAAGGTTTTAGTGTATATTGGGGGGTTCCCCCGCCCCCCGGCTCCTCCAACCCCCACGCCTCCCTCCCAACCCTAACCCAAGTTTTGAAAGGCAAACTTTAGAATTTTTTTCAAAGAACTTGTCATTCGAAAGAATGGCATTTCGAATTTTTTTTTTCGAAAGTTTGCCTTTCAAAACATTTGTATTCGAAAAAATGACTGGACACCAGCAAAATCCAGGCGCTAGTCGCCTCAGAACCCTATACTACGTTTCACAAGGATAAGGTGGTCCTGTGGACACACCCAGCATACCTAAGGTACCCTCTGCTTTCCATCAAAATGAGGAGGTAGTGCTTCCTACGTTCTTTGCCGACAAGGCTCAGAGGGTTCTGCACTGCCTCGATGCCGGGCGTGCTCTAATGTTCTACTTGGCAGGACCAAGGGCTTCCGCAAGTCGGACATACTGTTTGTCACTTTCGGCGGGTCAAGGCCTGGGTATCGGGCATCCAAGGCCTCTATAGCACGATGGATGGTCTTGGCCATTAGGCAAGCACATGAGGGGCAGCATAAGCTACTACCGGCTAACGTGCGGTCAGAGCCAAGGCCACGGCCATCGCATTGCAACAGCAGGTTCTGGGGCAAGGCAGAAGCAGGGTGGCTACCTGGTCCACCCCTTCGGCTTTCTGAAAGCATTACTGTTTGGAGGCCGGCTCTAGATCAGACACGGCTTTCGGACAGGCTGTTTTCAGAAACCGCTTTGCTTAAGGAGGGTTTCCTCTCCACCCTGGTGCTACACTCAGTTGTAATCGTCCATGCAGTATGGAGGAAAGGGGACTGGACGTAAGAGTAATTATAAGTTACTTACTGTAGTGACTAACGTACTTGGTCCCCTTTCCTCCATACCTCCCACCATCCGCCCCCTAATAAAACCGGTGTCATTAGGCAATGTTAAACTATTGTCGATACGTCTATAGGGACTGAGGTGTGAGGGCAGAGTCAGTGCAGCGCCTTCCACCAGGGCTGCACCCCCGTGTGCCTCTAAATTTAAAGGCAAAGAAGGTTTTTTCTGGTGAAAAAGGTTCCGTCTCCCGTCCCTAGGAAGGTTGCCCATGCAATATGGAGGAAAGGGGACTAAGGTGAGTAACCTATAATCTATGCGTCCATGGACGTGCTCCGAGAGTCTTCCCTGGGGGACGTCCTCGAGATTCCGTGGGACATGAAGGCTTGCGCCTTCCCTCCATTGCCACTGATTTAGCGGCCACTCTGCAAGCTCAGGACCGCATCCAATTGCACTCTCCTGTTCATGGCTCCTTGGTGGCCTGCCAGATTCTGGTTTTCGGAACTACAGCATCTGTCGGTTCTTCCACCGATCAGATTGCTGCAGATACCTGACCTTCTTCACCAGAGCAATCGCCAGCTGTGGCACCCCTGCCCACAATCGTTCTACTTGGCGGCCTGGTGCCTGAGTTCAGAACTTTAGCTCAATTCAATTTGTCCGAAGACAATATGCGCATTATCCAAGCGGCCAGGAAACCTTCTAAGAGGGCCCAGTACAGGAGCAAATGGCTCTGGTTTTGCCACTGGTGTTTAGCTAAACAGCTCGATCCCAGGCATGCTTCGGTCCACACCGTTCTATTGTTTGTGTTTCACCTGGCAGCTTCTGGCAGCCATGTTATGTCATGCAGGCCTTATTTATCCGCCATTGCAGTCTACCTGTCTTTTTCTTTGACTAATCCAGTCATGAAGACATTTTTTGCGGGCCTTCGTCATCTCTTCCCTCCGGTGCAGACT
Source organism: Ambystoma mexicanum (assembly GCF_040938575.1). Taxonomy (NCBI): domain Eukaryota; kingdom Metazoa; phylum Chordata; class Amphibia; order Caudata; family Ambystomatidae; genus Ambystoma; species Ambystoma mexicanum. The sequence continues at coordinate 1,463,857,431 of NC_090931.1, read as the reverse complement.
CCTCATCCCAAATGGGATCTAAATGTGGTCCTTGCTGCGTTATGTCATAAGCCGTATGAACCCATGGCCACTACCGATCTGAAGTACCTCTCTTGGAAAATTGCTCTTCTGATCACAATAACATTGGTGGTTACTGATTTTCATTTGAACCAATCTATCTCATTACCAGTCTTCTTCCCTAATGCGGCATCTGATGCAGAGAGAGTTCTACACAATTTGGATGCCAGGCAAGCCTTGAGGTTTTACCTCGATAGAACAAGTATACTCCGAAGCTCCTCACAACTCGTTGTTACATTCGGTGACCCTAAAGGGAATGCAGCTTCGAAAACCATCCATATCCCGCTGGATTGCCTCGTGTATTTCAAAAGCCTATAAGATCCAAGGCCTACTACCACCAAAGGGCATCCATGCACGTTTACTCTGTGGCAAAGCGGCTGCGGTTACCTTCCAAAAGTATATCCCTTGGGAGTCCATCGCCAAGGCGGCTATGTGGGCCTCCCCATCGGCTTTCTGAAAGCATTACTGTTTAGACCTGAGCTCCAGGGCCGATGCCCAATTTGGCCAGGCTGTTCTCAAAAACATATTCCAGTAAAGGGATTTTCCATCCACCCGAACTACCTATGTTTGTGCTTGGGAATCTCCCACAAGTATGGAGGAAAGGGGACGGCACGTAGGAGTATAACAAAGTTACTCACTGTAGTGACTACCTTGCTCCTAGTCTATAGTCCCCTTTCCTCCATATGCCCGACCGCCGTCCCCTCAAAAAAGTATCCTCTGTTGTTGCTTAAATGGTCTCAGACCTGGCGATAGAAAAGGACTGAAGCGCGATGTGCGGGGGGTTGGGGAGGCGCTAGCTCATGAGGGACAGGGATCCAGCCACGTGTTGTGGCCCAGTGGAAAAATAATAAAAGGACAAAAATTACATTTTTGATGCTTTCTAACGAAAAAGTGCTCTGGTCCCGTCCCGAGGGACGGAATGTCCCACAAGTATGGAGGAAAGGGGACTATGGACTAGGAGTAAGGTAGTCACTACACTGAGTAACTTTGTTAGTCTGAAACAATGAATCCCCTTGGCCCACTGAACACAGGGTAACATCTGCCAGTGCAAAGGGCACACTACCCCTTAACATGATGTGCACACTCTATTCCTTAGTGTGTGAAGGGGCACATTATCTCTAACTTGGGAACAGCAAGCTATACCTTCTATAAAGGAAAGCAGGGAGAGGTGCAGGACCCCTGAGAGAGTAGTCGGGGCCCTTTTGTATCCCAAAGTGCATGTACAGGGTTTATAAAGTGCAAATGTAGCTTGAAAGCAACTGAGCGCTGTACTAAGGTGACACAGCCAAAGGTTACAAGTAGGCTGAAGGTGTGGCAGAGCTGGGAGGGGTAAGGGCAGCATGGTTGGGGTGGCAGGGAGTTGAATGGCGTGATTAATAATTAGAGAGTAGGGTGGAGGGGGGTCAGTCTTAACTGCATTGGATTTCAACAAGGATCCAGACTCTGGAAAAACGCCCTTCCCTGGTGAAGAATTTCCCCAGCCAGGAGAGAGACAATGGAGAGGATGGCTAGAGGAAGCCTACGGTGAGCAATCAGATTTCAGAGGCTTGGAAGTCAAGACTGGGCCGCCAGCATGCAGAACATGGTCCCATGACAGAGACCGGGTGGCGGCCTCCTAGGACAACGCAGTCTAGCAAATTAGGCAGGGTATTGGTGTCACAAAAGCCTCCTGGACAGGAACATCTTCCTTCCCCAGGGTGGTAAAATGGTGAAGCAGTGGTTAAACTCTCCAGAGACAGTTACAACACGGAGCTCCCAGCCCTTCTGAAGTTGAGGTCCAGTGGAAGTGGGGCGGACACCCGAGGAAGGCTGATCAGCAGTCAGAAAAACAAAAACCGAACCAGAGGTTTAATCCAAGATCATGCCAGTATGGCTGTTATGATGTATTTTGCAAAATCGATTGTAGGGGTAGATTTTGGCTGGCAGGCCAACATATCATGGTTAACAGGGAGACACTGAAGTCTAGCCAATCAAGGTAAGGTAGCAGAGCAGTAAAGCTTAGACTCCGGAGGGGTGTGAGAGTTCTAAAGGGCTACAATGAGTCCCCACAGAACAACACCAATATTTCCATTTGACAGACAAGTACAAAAATGTGGTTTGTTAGGCCTTTAAAATACACACTAAGCAAGTAAAAACATCTAGTCCAGTATTGTGTCACACTTTCTATGAAACAGATTCATATGTTCACCCTTATGAGAAGTAAGCAAGCATTTGATTCAGTACTGTACACAAATACATGAAATTTAGTGAAGACACTTTAGAATATCCACAGAATAGTTTACTGTACAATTAATTAGTCCTACCCTAACATGGTTTGGGGCTTTTTTTCCCTCAGGTTAGCAGTTCAAAAGTTATACTTTTCCAGATGGGTTTAATAAGATCTGACCGTAGAGCTGACCGAGCTAGAATGGAAAATCGGGGGTTTGTGCGTCCAAGAGGAAATGCTTCCAAAACCACAGACATGTCCGAACCCGTGCAGATTGGAGGAGTGCGTGGGGCCACTGTCCAAGACTGTAAGAGACAAAAGAAGGCAACAACAGTTGTGCTTGTATTGCAGGACCGCCGGTCATTTCCTCCTAGAGTGTCCAGTGAAACCACCCAAAAAGGCAGTCGGGGTCCCTGACAAGGTCGGGGCAGAGCCAGAGCTGGAAAACTTTCACGCCCGACAAGCGTAGAGGTCCGTTTGTCGAGCGAAAAGGACTCTGACCTCGCACCTAGCCTTGCCAATGCTTCTCATCAGTCACCAGCAACCGTCTCGTATGCACGCAGTCAGAGCTTACATCGACAGCGGAGCCATACATCGACAGCGGAGCCATTGGTAACTACATGGATCAAGAATTGGCTTCAATGATGAATCTTCCTCTTTGTGAGAAGGCAACAACCGATTTGATCACCACTGTCGACGGAACAGAGATTTCTCCAAGTCCTGTGACACACTCGACGACAGAGATGACACTCTTGTGCCAAGATGGGCATCGGGAAGCCATTGTGTTCGACTTAATCAAGGCTCCACAATTCCAAATAATTCTGGGAATGCCGTGGTTAGAACCACATAATCCTTGCATTGACTGCCGTGCTAAGAGGCTGACCTTCTCAGTCGAATGTGCTCGTACATGCTATGAAGCAGAAGAACCCTTGACCAAAGAGGTGGCAACAATCATGAGTCTAACAAATCCGCATCCCCAGGAATACCAAGACTTTCAGGATGTTTTCCAGAAGGATCAAGCCAATACACTTCTCCCCCCCCATAGACCATACGACTGCCAGATCAACCTTATACCTGGTGCACAGATTCCATGCGGTCATATCTATGCGCTCACTGAGCCTGAAAACCTTAATTTAAAAAGTATCTAGACCAGTATCTGGCGAACAGTTTCATTCGTCCGTCCGAGTCCCCAGCGGTCTCGACCTTATTCTTCGTGCCTAAAAAGGAAGGAGATTTAAGGACTTGCATTGACTACAGTGCATTGAACCAAGTGACTGTAAAAAATCTGTACCCCTTGCCTCTAAGCCCTGAACTGCTGGATCAAGTAAAAAGCGCTCGAATTTACACTGTTAGATCTCAGACGGGCGTACCATCTTGTACGAATTAAGAAAGGGGACAAATGGAAAAACCACCTTCCGTACCAAATATGGGCTATTTGAATATCAGGTGATGCCCTTTTGGCTTTGTAACGCCCCAGCGGCGTTTCAATATTTCATGAACGACGTCCTACGAGAATTAATTGATGTCTGTGTCGTAGTGTACATCGATGATATTCTGGTGTACTCCTCTTCCGAGCAAGATCATGTGAAACAGGTCCGTGCTGTCCTTGAAAAACTCCGGCAACACAAGTTATTTGCTAAATTAGAAAAATGCTTCTTCCATGTTACTGAGGTCGAGTTTCTTGGATTTGTTCTAACCCCTCGTGGTGTTCGTATGGATTTGCGTAAGGTAGATGCCTTCCTCAACTGGCCTTCTCCAACTTCAATCAAAGGAGTCCAGAGTATGTTCGGGTTTGCAAACTTCTATCATCGATTCATTCCTGGCTTTTCGCAACTGGTACATCCCATCACATCCTTACTGCGAAAGAATAAGCGTTTTCAATGGTCGGAGGAGGCGGAAAAGGCCTTCCAGGACTTGAAAAAGAAATTCACCTACGCTCCAATCATGAAACACCCTCGCCCAGATCTCCCGTACGTGGTAGAAACGGACGCTTCCAGCCTGGCAATGGGGGCGGTCCTCTCTCAAAAGGACCCTGAGACAAGTCAACTGCACCCAGTGGCCTTTTGGTCACGAAAATTCACAGCACCGGAATTAAACTACGCCGTGACGGACAAGGAACCTTTAGACATCAAGGCAGCTTTTAAAGCCTGGCGGCATTATCTCCTAGGAGCAAGACACACCATCAGGGTAATCACAGATCATCGCAATCTACAATACCTAAAGATGGCAAAGACCCAATCCTATTGACAACTCTGATGGGCGCTGTTCTTTGCTGAATTTGATTTCATGATTACATACCGATCTGGTTGTCGAAACGGAAAAGCTGATGCTTTGTCCCTCATTGGGATAGATGAAGCATACACAAGTCCAGATCCAGTAGCCATTATCCCTGGAGGGTGAATCCTTGGAATTACGACATCTCTGACCTTGGATGACATCCATAAGGAAATTTCGCATCTCATTGATACCAAGACTCTGCAGGACTGGCCAACTAAAAGCCAACAACATTCAGTCACAAATCATTTGCCATATTTTCAAGGACGCCTTTATCTACCCAGTACTGAACTTCAGGAAAAGGTCATCTCAAATTACCACGAATCATTGGTTGAGGGTCATACTGGAATTGCAAAAACTGAAGCCAAAATCAAGTGGCATTTTTGGTGGCCAACATGGCGTAAAGACATCAAGCAATTCGTGCTATCATGCGGTATTTGTGCACAAAACAAAGCTTAAAAAAAGAGACCACCAGGCTTACTACAACCTCTGGATATTCCACCTACACCCTGGCATACGCTGTCTCTCGATTTCATCACTTATCGCCCTCCTTGTAATGGATTCAACACCATTTTAGTGGTAGTAGACTTGTTTTCCAAAATGGCCCACTTCATTTCTCTAAGAGGCTTACCCTCAGCTTCGATCCAGGCAAAGGAGTTCCTAGAACAGATTGTCCGAATGCACAGATTTCCCTCCGTCCTGATTTCAGATCGTGGCAGCCAATTTATCTCACATTTTTGGAAAAAATGTTGCGAGTTACCCCAAATCGAAATAAGACTTTCCACTAGCCACTATCCTCAAACCGATGGTTAGACCGAGAGAACCAACCAAACATTAGAACAGTACGTAAGATGCATGTTACACCAAACGGAAGGCAGTTGGAAAGATGTTTTATGGATAACCGAATATGCCTATAGCAATTCCTTACACTCCAGCACTGGGCAGAGTCTGTTCTATATGATATACGGGATGCATCCACGAACCTCCAACCTCGACCCGCCTCAACTTTTGGAAATGCCAGCCGTAAGAAGTTTGCATACTACCATCACACAAGCCTTCAAAAGGATGACAGAACAGCTAAGGCAAGCTAAGGAAAAATACAAAAGATCGGCAGACCTACATAGGGGTGAAGCTCCAAAGTATCAGGTTGGGGATGAAGTCTGGCTGGCCTCGAAACACATACCAGTAAAAGGAACTCATACTTTCAATCCCAGATATTTGGGACCATACACCATTAAAGCCATCATTAATCCGGTGGCTGTGAAATTGGAGTTACCTCCACATATGCAAGTCCATCCCGTGTTTCACGTCTCGCTTTTGAAGCCAGTGCAACCTGGAACTCGAGTAACGAAACCACCATAACCAATCGTGGTCGACGGGGAACCTGAATTTGAGGTTAAGGATATTCTGGACTCCAAAATTGTTGAGTCAAAACTATTCAATCTCGTCGACTGGAAAGGCTATGGACCACAAGAAAGAACATGGGAACCTTGTAACCACATTCATACGCCGCGCTTGGTAAAAAGGTTCCATCGTAATTATCCAAGCAAACCTGGACCAGGGGGAGAACCCACCCTAAAGGGGGCCTTAGGGGACTGGGGGGGTAGTGGGGTGCTGTCATGGTGCAAGCCCCCAGACGTCAGGGGCAGACCAGCCTACCCCAGTTGCTGGCACCCATGGGGACCTTTAAGGCCCCAAAAGGTTGCCTTAGGACTTCCTGGAGTCAGTCCTGGTGCCGTTGGCTCATATTATTCCATCTTGTAAGACAGGTTGCAGGGAGCATGGAAACACACATAGCCCAGCCTGAAATAAATGAGCCAAAAAGTCTAGCTTCGGGTGTGGCTGGAAGGACTAATTTACCTGGGACTACTTGTGCAGGGTGGGGCTGGAGGGACTACTTTACCTGGGACTACGTGTGCAAGACTATATAAACCACACCCTAAGGACAGAACACGCTTCGCGTTATTCTGCACTCCTGCAGCGTAACGCTCACCATGTCGGCTTAGCTCCAGTTTACCCTGTCTTCAGCCACGCCCGCCTTGGGAACCACGAACCATCAGCACCTGTTGAGAGAGGAAAGGAAGAGAGAACAAGAACAGCAGTTCAGTCCTTACCTGAGAAGCAGTCCATCCAAAAGGCCTTCCCTTCTGCCACTCTCAGGAATCGTTGCATCTGCAGAAAGGAAAAACTTGTATAGAGAACCAATACTCACCCGGAGGTTGCACTCTTCCTGTATTCCATCCAAGCGGTTCACGCGATCGCCCCTCCAGAGTCACACCGCACCTGCAGAACAGGAAAGAAAAACATCAGGTCAGTCGCGCAAGGGAAAATAACCATTTTCTTTTTTTTAAACTTTTATTTTTCCAGCTTGGCAACACAGATACAGGTGAGCATCAGCAGAGCATATAAAAACAAGCAATTACAACATCACATAATCACACAACAAGTGGAGGGGCTCGCCCCGTGGGCAATGGAGAGTAGCGGGACAATGTAGGACCCGGTGGAGGGCCATTCAGGGGGCTGCAGGGGATTGACGAGAAGAGGTTGTTGGGGATGTAGGACCAGAGTTGGTGTCAGGGGAGGACATGAATAATCGGAACTTGAGCCAGATGTTCCTGGGTCTAGAGCAGGCGGGCTGTTGTACCGCCCATGATTCCTCCATATCGGAGGCCCAAGTGACTGCTCTGAGCCACTGTGCGTGAGTCAGGGTGGTAGGTCTAAGCCAACAGAGTAGTATTGCCCGCACAGCCAGAAGCATACAGAGGCCGGCCAGTCTCCTAGAATCTCTGTGTAGGTCAGGAAAGTCATGGAACAAGCAATTCATCGGTGTAGGAGAAATAGGGTGGTCGAGAATGGACGAGATGGTGGAGCAAACAGTGTCCCAAAATTGGGTAAGGTTGGGACATGACCAGATCATGTGGAAATAGTCAGCTCTATCGTGGCCGCATCTAGGGCATCTAGGGGAGAGACTATTAGAAATACGATGTAGTCTAATTGGGGTGTAGTGGTATCTGTGGAGTAGTTTGAATTGAATTAACTTGAATCGGGAATTGAAGGAGACCCTCTGGATACGTGAGCACATTTGGGTCCAACGGTCTTCGGTCATTTCAACTCCAAGATCAGACTCCCAAGCGAGCTTTAATTTAGAGAATGAAGGGGGCGATCTGGATTGTACCAGGGTATATAGTCTGGAAGTTTTCCCCCTCATAGGGAATGGAGAAGTCAATTCAGTGATCGCCAGTTCATCCGGCGGTAATGCCGGGAAGCATGGGTACTTATGTTTGAGGGCTCTACGGAGAGATGAGTATTGAAGCCACACTGAGGGACGCTGTCTGAGGGACGGCGGGAGGTCAGGCCATTCTATGAAATTACCATCTGCAAATATGTCTCGGAGCAATTCAAATCCCGCCTCAGCCCATGTGCGAACAATCGATGGGGGGATCTGTGGGATTCCCGGGAGAAAGTTCCAGATCGGGAAGTTACCATGAAAGGGATGGGTGGTGCCCAGTAATTGCCATGTTTTGGATAAAGCAAGGGATGTGCACCGCAACGGGTCCAATGTGCCCGAGTCTGTTGGGATGGGTGCGATCACCAGGGATCTAATATCGCGGTCACCAACCGATAACTTCTCTAGTCTGACATGGGGAGGGGGATCAGATATGTTGAACCAGTGTGCGATGTGTTGGAGCTGGGCTGCCAGCCAGTACTTGAGAAAGTCGGGTGCACCGAAGCCACCCATCTCCATCGGAGCAGCAAGGGTTTCAAACTTGAGGCGGACTGCACCAGAGTGCCAGAGAAAGGTATTGAGGGTGCGTGTCAATGTCTGGAAGAACTCAGTTCCCGGCCATTGCGGGATATTAACAAATCTATACAGTAGCTGGGGGAGCACCACCATCTTTAGTATTCCCACCCTACCTGCCAGTGAGATCGGGAGTTTGTCCCAACCCTGAAGTTTTTGCGTAAGGTTTGTAAGGTATGCTTGATAGTTCTTCTCGAAAACTCGATCGATATGTCGCGATACCACTACCCCCAAGTAGGTGAACTCAGCCTGGGCCCAAGTGAACCCAAGAGTATCGGGAGGGGGGAGCGTGATGGGGGTGAGCGGGAAAAGAGTTGATTTAGCACAGTTTACTGTCAGGCCAGACATACGGCCAAAGAGAGCAACATCCTCCAGTATTGGGGCAAGGTTGATTTCAGGGGAGCGAATAAAGAGTAGAGCATCGTCAGCATATAGGGACACTATATCGGAGGTACCTGCTGTACGTAGACCTCTATGGGAATGAGATTGGCGAAGCATATCTGCGAATGGCTCCAGCGCTACAGCGAAGATTAATGGAGAGAAGGGACAACCTTGTCTAGTGCCTCTAGCTATTTGGAAGAGGGAAGAGCACCGGTCCTCGGTACGGACCCTTGCCACGGGGTTTGAATATAGCAGCTTGACCCAGGAAAGAAATGTGGGGCAGAATTTACATTTATCAAGTACCCGCCAAAGGTACCTCCAAGAGACGGAATCAAAAGCTTTTTGCATATCAAGTGTGGCGGCCACAGCGTGAATGTCTGGTCGCACCCTGCTTATGATATTAAAGAGCCGTCTAAGATTCAGGGAGGTAGAGCGACCCGGAATAAACCCCGCCTGGTCTGGATGAATGATATGTTGCATGAAGGGGGCCAGACGTAAAGCAAGTAGCTTAGCATAAATCTTGACGTCGGAGTCGATTAGCGAGAGTGGGTGGTAAGAGCCACATTGCGTGGGGGATTTACCCGGCTTTAGCAGGACAGTTATGGTGGCTTCGCGGAGCGTGGGAGGGAGCTGGCCTGTCTCTAACGATTCTTCCCAAAGAGCGACCAGGTGAGGAAGTAGTAGAGACTTAAAGCGCTTGTAGAACTCAACCGGTATACCGTCCGATCCCGGGGATTTGCCTGATGAGAGAGAGTCTATGGCCTCCGAGAGTTCCGAGGAAGAGAATGGACTCTCAAGGGCTCCGATGGTATCTGGGGAGAGAGCCGACAGGGGGAGCCTGTCAAGGAAAACATCTATTTCTGCTATAGTAGCATTATCTGCGTTAGCATAAAGGGATTGGTAGAAGGAGAGGAATTCGGAATTGATGTCACCGGGGGAAGTGGCAAGGGATCCATCAGGTCTCTCAACGCCAGGAATGGGAGGAGCGCCAAACTCACGGCGGAGAAGCCTAGCCAGAAGACGAGATGGGCGTTCACCCTCACCATATCTCCTCGCCAGCCCAGGGTTGTCGAGAAACCTCTGCTCTCGGTCCGCAAGGGCTCGGAAGGTGTCCAGCTCCGTGCCGATCAGTGCAAGGGCATCAGGAGTGTGATTTAATGCATATTGGGCTTCCAGCTCGGATAGTGTGGCCTCGCTCTCAGCAATCTCTCTACGGATAGTTCTGAGGATGCCATTTTCTTTAGAGAGGGCGATGCCTCTGATATAGGCTTTAAAAGTTTCCCAGAGGGTGGCTTGTGACGAGACGGAGCCGGTATTGGTTTCAAAAAATTCCTCGATCGCCGACTCCAGCTCCGAACTAAAAACCGGGTCGAGGAGGGAAAGTGGTTTCATCCTCCAGTGTCTAGAACGATCGTGATCCGAGCCCCAGGATAAGGTAATAGTTACTGGTGAATGATCGGAGAGAGTCCTGGGGAGAATCGACAAGCCTGAGATGTTCCTTATGAGTATGTCAGAGACTAGCCATCTATCAATCCGGGAGAAGGAATCATGTACCGAGGAGTAGAAGGAGAAGGCGCGAGAGTCAGGGTGGAGAAGCCTCCATGCGTCGAACAGGGCCAGGCGAGGGAGTGAAGACAGTGTAGAATATGCGGCCCTAGTGAGGTGACGGGGACGAGAGCCAGATCTGTCGAGATCCACATCGAATATTGTGTTAAAATCGCCTCCCCAGAGAATAGGTACCAGTGGGAAGCCGTCGAGGAGGGACGTGAGATGTGTGAAAAATTCAGGATCGTCAATGTTGGGACCGTAGATATTCAGTAGGACCACTTCCCTATTCTGTAGGATGCAATGAAGTAAAACGTATCTGCCCAGAGGGTCTATTGTCGTGGCAATGGGGGTAAATCTAATACTCTTATGAATAAGGGTCATAACTCCGCGGCTCTGTGTGGAATAGGAAGTATAGTATCTCTGTGGTCCCCATGTTTTAGCAAACTTCTCACAGTGATCAGTTATCGCATGTGTCTCCTGAAGAAACAGGACCCCAGTTCCATGCCGTTCAGCCTGGAGCTGTAGCAATCTCATTTTCTTGAAGTTCCCCAGCCCACGTACATTCCAACTCAGGAACGTAAGGGTTTCCTCACCCGACACATTCATGGCAGACATGGAAATAGACCGGTGGATGGAACAGTGCCCCCCACAAGCGGGCCCCATTGCCGTCAGATCTGTAATGGCATAGCGACCCTGGTTTCCCGAACTCTACCTTCACTGCAGTTACCAAGCCTTTTTTAACATTAACTCCCCTACCCCCCACCCCCTCCCACATCCCTCCCCCAATCAGAGGGATGAACAACCCATATGCAACCAACAAAGTCAACAACATTGGCATCAACGCCTGGGGGGCCTGTACGTCGGCCTGGCGGCGATGCTCCGAACCTTGAGGCTATTTGAGGATAAACGTAATGCCTGGCAATGAAAGCAAAATACATACGGGGGTGAACCCGCGGGATGGAAGGGGGAAGGAACGATCATCAATTATGACCAATGTAGCGAGATAAAATAGAGCAACCCTCCGTCAGCTTGAATGGGATGGTGTATGTGTACAGGCCGGAAATCAGGAACTGGGGATAACCACAGTATTTCAGGATAATCAAACGGGCAAGTGGTGTATTATGGTGGGTAGCTGGGACGCGCAGACGACAAGAAGTCGGTGCCGTCCTTAGATCAGCAGCCAATTCCCTTAGCATCACAACCCAACACCAACAAATGCATCGCTTAGAGAAAAAAACAGAGACATAAACATGCACAATCATAACACCAACAGGATGAGATGTGCAGCATCACTCCGGCCCAGGAGTCCACGCAGTACCGCAGCAAAGGATGACGGGGCGCCACTAGACCAATCGAGTTCTGGGTTAGGGCTCAATGGTGGCGACCCCGCAGTAAGAGCATGTTGTGGTAGAACAAAAGTACAGCGAATGGACAATGGGGAAGAGCCTGAGCAATGGGAGAGATCTTTATAAGTATAGTTCAGCCGGGAAAGTGTTCGTCTATGAACCTGGAGGCCTCCTCCGGCAGTGTGAAGAAGTATACTCGATTCGCGTGCTCGATTCGGAGTTTGGCGGGGTATAACATAGCGTATTTAACCTGAACCTCACGCAATCGTCTCTTCACCGCCAGGAAGGATTTTCGCTCACGCTGAACCGCCATCGAGAAGTCCGGGTATAGGTGGATTCTGGCCGCGCCCAACAAAAGGTCTCCCTTGACTCTCGCCGCCCTGAGCAGGGCATCCCGGTCGCGGAAATTGAGGACCCTGGCTATAATCGGGCGAGGAGGAGCGCCAGGCCTAGGCTTCGCCGTAAGTGCGCGGTGTGCTCTCTCGATTGCAAATTGTGAGGAGAGTTTTGGGGAATCGAGGAATCGAAGTAGCAAGCTCTCGACGTAGTCCTCCATGGGTTCTTGTATGCCATCCTCGGGTACCCCGATTATACGGAGGTTGTTGCGTCTTGAGCGAGACTCAAGATCCTCATTTTTCTTCTCCACCTCTGTTACGCGTGCGGATAATGTGGAGACCTCTGCCCGAAGGGAGCCCAGGCCGTCCTCTGCGGTGCTAACACGTGACTCAATCTCAGTTACACGACCATCAGTTCTCTCCATGTGTGCCTTAATGGAGGATATCGTACCGTTCATGTCGTCTAGTTTGCTATGGATCGCGGTGAACCCTTCGCGGATGTATTCCATCATTTTCTGAGATTCGGATGGTTCCAGCTCTTGTGCAGCGGGTGGTTCCTGTGTAGGTGTCTCCGCGCCAGATCCTCCCGGAGGCTTCGCAAACATGTTGATAGAGGATTGCTTTTTTCCCATCCTCGTTGACATGCTGTCAGTGAAAGGTAAGACAAGTCTAGTGGATCGGAGGGTAGGAGGACGAGAGGGACGCCAAGAGAGAGCGCCAGGTATGTGTGTGGCTACAGCCGGCTGGCAATACGAGATGCGGTGTTTCAAATCGGATGGGGGAGACCAATCTATGTTGGGTCGCTAGGGCAGCTGATGTATGTGGTGGTCAGTGAACCACGAGAGCTCCCCCGAGAACCTGAGGATGCAAGGGCCAAGGAGGCAACAACCAATAAGAGAGACAAGAGGAACCTCCAGCAGCTGTCGCGGCGAGATGGAATAGCCAGGTGGTTAGCACTTTAGTGAGCGATAAGGCAGGTATGATTCAGCACGGCGGTGCCTCCGTACAATGGACTCGAGGGTCAAGCATTCCACGGTGCAGTAACATGAGCAGTATTAGGTAGGCGGGGGAGAAGCCACTGCCCCACGCCGCTCCTATGGATCCAGGGAGCGGCGCGGTCGATGATGAGATGGAGCAGTTAGGTAGCTAGGGCTCCAATAGAGCAAAAGGTGGGTATGATACAATCCGGTGGTGTTACCATGCAGCAGATCCGTGGGGGTCAGGGCACACCACGGCCCAGCGAAGAGCGCAGTGTAAAATGAGTGGGGGGGGGTCGATGTCCCGCGCCGCCCCCACGGGCACAGTGAGCGGCTGAGGATGAGATTCGTCGGGGGATGGGCTCGGGAGGAACCTGCCCCCCCCCCGCAGGGTATCAGGATGCTGGGGGGATGTATTAATTATCCCGGAGTCGAAGTCGTGTGATCGATTCTGTCGAGCCGCGGCTCGTGGCCACTAGTCAATGCGGAGAGTGGCGCGGAGGTCAGGGGCTCCACTCACCGCCTGGATCCACGGACTGGGTGGCACGATTCACAACAGCACGCCGCCTAGGATGGGGCAGCGGAGCGAAACGCTCTCGGATTCAGCCAGCCGCTCCTCCCGAAGTCAGCCAAGAGCGGTCGCGCAGGGCGGGAAGGATGCCCCTCCCCCCACGGAAGGCCGTAAGCCGCGGAACACGGCCGCGGTCCTCTGGAGCTCTGCAGGGGATCGGAGGAAGCGCCCGCTCCCGGTCCTCACGCAGGGGCCAGCAGCTCCGCAGCAGAAGGAGTTAGGAAGGCGGGACGGGGCCAGCAGGATCACGGACACACCAGCTTCCCCCTCCGACAGCTACGAGCTGAAGCGCCAAGGCAAACGGGAGGATTTCGGCTCATGGAGCGCCTCTCGGCTCGGAGCTGATCAGCAGGTAGCCATCTTCGTCGAGCGCAACAGCGCCCCCCAAAATAACCATTTTCTAATACATTTCGACGCAGCGCTCTCGCGCTAATACTCACCTGCAGGAATTCTGCTCAGCCTCGTGGGGAGAAGGCAATCCTTCATTTGACACCCCCCAAAACCGCACCTGTAAAGGCATAGCACAATAGTGAGAACTTTGGCAACTAAGAACATTTAAGCAAAAACTATACCAAGAATCTATTGGCATAGAGACTTACCTACAGAGTCACAGTTGTTCAGGACTCTGCTTCATCCCACAGGATCAGTGAGGCAACTAGATCTAGAAAGAAGAGAGGCTTGAACATTAACGCGCCCCTGCATTCAGTCGCAGGACGGAGAATCCGCCATTAAAACACCTAAGGTGAGGCATAAACAGAGAGGGGCACTAGGAGGTTACGGGAGGTGGGAGTCTAGCCCGCCCCCCCACCCCTCGCGGCTGGTTAACATCTTGTTTCAACATTCTAGGCAAACGCCCCCTTTGAAGAAGTAGTGAGACAGAGAAGACACGTAAAGGCATTCATCACTCAGCTTCGTGCGATGCACGTGCAGACATTCATCACTCAACTTCGTGCAACGCCCCCGTGGAGACCAGTTGAGCGTAACAAAGATGAAGACTTCTGTGCAGCAGGAAACCTATAGGATACAAAGGAGACTAATTGATACGAGAGTCACCATGGTCAGGTGGCGACAGGCGATCTTCAATGGATGAACAAAGGAGTCAGTCCTGCATGGCTTCTGTTGACACAAGAAGGATGAATATGCAGGAGAAGACCTCTTGTGTACAAGCTGAAGATTCTCCAAGTTCCAAGGATGCACTCTGACACGGGATGGCTGCAGCTAGATAGCCCAGGAGAGAGCCTGTCATTTCACTGGTTGGTCCAGGGACACTGCCGAAGGCTCAAAAGTCAAGCATCCTCGAGCAAGCGCTTGACTGGCTGTTCCCACCGGTTCAGGTATTGAAGCACAAACTAAGGTCTTCTTGAGTTCAAGACCGAGGAACAGACCTTCACGGAACTGCAGTGGAGTCTGTGCTGGCCAGCTGCAGGAGTCCTCGTATGGTCATCAATGGTCTGGTCTTAGTAGGGGTCTTGGCTCTAATGATCAGAAGAATGGCAGCAGGAGTTCTCCTTTTTATCTAGGATTTGGACTGAGAGCTTGCCCAAGGATCGGCGCCATTCAATCTGTCCCACCCTCCACATCCGGGCTCACACAGATACTGCCCCTTAGCCCAGGAAAGCAGCAGCTTTCTCTGGGAAAGGGCTTCCCATATCGGGCAATTCGGGACCCGAGAGGGCAGGAAGGCCAAAGAACATTATGGCCAAAGGACGAGCAAAAGCCTTGTGGCACAGCCATCTTCGGGTGCTAGCCACCTGTAGCAGCCGTTTGCAGTAAATGCACGAGCAAAAAGTTTAAAACACGGTAGAAAAAGGTCTACTGCCACCGGCTCATCCTTGGCATATTGTAGAAGTTACCAAAATGCCATTACAAAAAAGATATAAGGATGTAAAGTACCCCAACCGCACTTCCCGGTCATGTGCAAATGTAACATTAGAAGAAATGCCAACTGAGAGACTTAGTCTCTCACTACTGACTGCCTTATGGACTGGGACTGATCGGTTTTCCCATGGGAATGAGTAACAAGGAAAGTGTAAAGTATGCAGTTTTATTTACCTCCAAAAGTCAGGTCAGCAGTTCAAACAAAGCAAAAAGAAAGGTTGTCTCATAGGAGACTATGGGTAGAAAGCAGGAAAAAGAAAACATTTCCTAGAAATGCAGCAACAGCTCAAACAGTAGTAGGTAAGTAAACCTGTAGAGCCCAACAGGAGACTCAGAAAAATCCAGCAAGCAGGAGGCAGGGTTACATATGCCCCTATACATACCCTTCAAGTAATGGGCTGGACCAAGCCAGCCCCCCAACCGCACACCACAGACCTAGACAAAATGTTGACTGTCAGCCAATTAGGTAGGCCCCAAAAACAACCAAAGTCTCAGGTGCACTCAACAGGATGTTTAATTCACGACTTGAGACTAGCGAGTGTGTTAAACCAGTGTAAGCCACTACTGAAGGTGCAGGGCTAATCTCACAAAGACCAGTGCCAAACAGTCATTTTAAGCCTGCCTCTTGGTGCCCTAAACAAAGATTGCTAAAGGTAGAACCTAGAAAAACCCATAAGTTCCCCAATGGCTACTATAAAGATACATTGGGCTACTAATGCAGTAAATCTGCATGCATCCTTTGCAAAGCCGAAACTAAATCATGGTTTCCACCTGCCTACTGCCTAAAACCAATGTAAAGGCATAGCATTTCCTTAGGGCCAAAATGGGGGTCTAAAAATGTTATAACTTGTAACCTTAAGTTTGGAGCGGCCTGGTTTGTTAATCCATACAAGACCTTTATATTCAAAATGAGTTTCACAAGCTGAGCTTTTGCCCTTCTACGTGACTGGAAATGATTGGAGCCATATATGGTGGTTCGGGAAATTTTCACTTTTGCAACTTTCCATCCATTGACTTAAATGAGCACCCAGCGTTTATCTTTTGGAGTTGTTTTTTTTGGCTGCTTTTTTGGGGGAGTAATTTCTTCCTAGCCTTGCTCGCCTGCTTTACTCGTGTTTTGGGGTGTACTATTTAGCTCCTGTGACTCCCAATGCAGGGAGAACTTCTCTCATTTCTTTTCCCCTTAAGTGGACTACTTCAGGAATACCTTGTGTCCCTTTTCACTTGTTTTTAATTTTGGTTACCCTTTATGATGTGAACTTTTTTTTTTTTTTCCGGTCCACTACCATGCACCAGTATTTTTACTGTGATAATGTCTTCTTGAGTACCGTATACTCAAAATGACTGACTGGTTCTTTGTGCCATATACCTTTTTGCAGCCTTACTGCCTTTCAATGCAGGAATGGAACTATTTGGTTGTGCACTTACCCAGGGTTAGGCAGTTGACTCTGGCCAGTACTTGGTCTGCACTGACTGGAGCTGGGTTTTGAGGTTGTCTGGTCTGAATCCACCTTACAGCCACGTGTCTGTGGATGGGCAGATGAGGGGCTGCCTGCTGTCCAGGATTGGATAACATTTGCTGTTTGTATGGTGCAGGACCCAGCCTGGATTTATGAAAAAAGGGTAGAAGCTCTGGAGCTTTTCTTAGTAAGGGAATCACTGTCCCTCGATGCAGTGTCTGCAACTCCCATCTAAAAGGTGAAGCAAAGAGCCCGGATCTATAACAGTACACATATGTATCCTGTATCCTCACCAACTCATTGTTGTTTTAAGTGTTGTCCTTGACTGCTCAATAACCTCTATCGCAAGGTGAACTAGGAAAAGCTTTATGGCTAGCAGATTGGGTTAGTCTCCCTCCCCCTTAAACACCAGGCAGAGAAAATGTCCTAATGTAGAGGGTGTGAAGATGAAGTGGCTCTGCAACAGGCCGCAAGATCTCTTTAGTTGTAAGTCATGCAGTTGCAAGTTGGGAGAACATGCGTTAATAATAATGTTGTAAATCATGCAGTTGCAAGTTGGGAGAACATGCATTAATAATAATGTGACGGAAGTACCAGTTGGGGGAATACTGAGAATGCACAGGGAAAATGGAGCACAAACCTAAAGCAACCTGTAGATTTAGTCTAGTGACATTTAATATAGTAATGCTTTGTATGCATCGTTCAAAAGTGCAACGGTCAGCTAGTGGTGTTCTGGGCATAAAGTACTACATTACCACATACCCAAGTTAGTTTGTAATGAGACATTCGATAACGTTCTAATTGAGGCACCTTTCCTTAACAAGACTTCAAGATTTCAGATCCTTTAAGTGACAATTTAGCACTAACCACCTCATGGTTTTCTGGTGGTTTGGTCCAGACCAGGATCTGTTTTCAGATCTGGGTCTGTCCAGGATCTGTTTTCAGTGAGTTCCTTACACAGGCTTGTAGAACTTGGTATGCTGTACAAGGCTACTATTTGCAGAGTGACGTGGAAAATTATAAAACAATAGCGCTGGTGGGAGCTACAAACCTTTTATCTGGTACATGTTGTCTGTTTTAAAAGAAAATATATATATATTTCTGAGGCTCGTGGAATCTGCTTGGATCACATGCTGTGCATAACCGACATCTAGTGGAAGCTGCAGAGTATTACAGTTTGTTTTTCTAAACTCGAAAATGGGCGTCGACACAGGGCGTGCCAGTAATACTATCCCTAGTGTGACGTCCACTGTACCCATGATCCCTCACGCGTCTAGGACCTTCAGATTGTTTTTTTCCGCCATGCTGGTCGGAAGCACTGAGCGGAGTTCCCTGCCTTAGTCAGATTTTGCAAATATTGTTATATATTTCCCCGTTTATTCCACCTATACGTCGAATCTCCGAACATCGACACTCGACGCCGGATCGGAGAAAATTGAACCGTCGGACTACAGCGACAGATTTGGGCCTCGGAAGGCCTCTGGCCTCGGCCCGGGCCTCGGAAGTCCCCTGGACTCGGCCCTGCAAGTAGGGAGAGTGGGGGGTGGCACATATCCTACACTCTGATTAATATAGGTACATTACTTATATTCCTACACTCCCAGCCCGCTGCCATAGGGTGCGTATGGAGGGTACCCCCTTTCAATTTTGCCCCAAGTGCAACCGCAAGTATCCTTGGGTTGACGGACACGCCACGTGTAACCTCTGCTTGCCGAGGGACCACCCCGAGGCGAATTGCAGAGCGTGCAGTCGGTTTAAACCGAAGACCCTTAAGGACCGTTCGACAAAGCGCTGGGCCCACCACACCAGGCGACAAGAGGCCATGGCCGCGGAGGGTGCCTTCAGTGATGGCAGCGACGCCGTACTTTCGGACAGTGAGGGCAATGTGGCGTCGATTGACAGCCAAGCGCAAGTCCCCGACCTCGGAAGGTTGTCTGGCAAGGCAGCTATGGGGAAGACCCCCGGCGACACGAGCGCTACCCACACCACTTCCAGCAAACAAAAGTCCAACCGAGACTCGACGCGCACCGCGAATTCTCGGAGAGAGGCACGTAGAGAACGGTCCACCGAGTCGGTGTCCTCTGGGCATTCGCGTTCGAGATCGCCTCATGTCACCAAGCAACCCTCCACTGTTGCTAAAAGTTCCTCGCTCCCCTTAGTGACTGAGGCTCGGTCGTCGGAGGACGACGCTGACCTCTACCCCCAAGCCGCACTCCAGGAGTCGGCGTCTGCAGGCAGCGGTAAGGCTGCTACCGAATCCCTTACACTCTCCAGAGACAGGGACTCTACCCCCGAATTTCGACGCCAGGCATCGAAAAGCTCTGATGGGGCCCAAAAGTCGGGGAAACACTCTTCCACCCACGGGGAGGGGGGAAAACAACGAAGTAAGCAGTCCCAGCCTACTTCCACTCCTAAACTACATTCTACTCCACGTAAACAGACGGACAAGTCTCAGTCCCCTGTCCCTAAGACCCCTGTTCAAACCAGTAGTTCTAGTCAGGATAAAACAGGGAAAACACTCCAGGAAAGAGTCATTCCCAGTTCAAGGGAATGGTCCAGTGATGACATAGACAGAGTAATGTCAAGGATGTCATTGGCAGATTTCTATGCCAAGAACCCGGAACACTTTCTCTCTTATACCCCAGAAGGGTCAACTCCTCAGGCTCGAAGGATCTAATACCCCCAAGTAGGAAGTCCCGGGGTGAAGCACAATCTTCAGACCCCTTCTATAGACCGCCCTATTCTCAATACCAGGAAGATCCATCCTTTGTTGAGGATCCAGACGTGGGCATGTTCGAGGAACAAACTGGGACAGGCTATTATGGGGATGAGGACCAAGAGGAGGAGGAGGAGGAGGAGGAGGAGGAAGAGGACGACCCAGATACATTCAGGGTAGATGCCCCGGTAGAGAAAGAGCCCGCGGTTACCGACTCCCCTGTCGACAACCAACCTCTCCTGAATGAGGTCCTGTCCAGAGCAGCACAGCACTATCACATTGACACCCAGGGTGCTCAGGAAGAGAGGGACTTTGCAGAGGAACTAGTGGGAGAAAGGAGACCTGTTGCTCAGGCCATCCCTATCCTTAAGTCAATACAAAGGAGGATAGACCCTTCCCTTGTTAACCCCAATCTCACTAGGGCAGTAAACCCCAGAATTGAAAAGCTTTTCAGGGCAGCCCAATCTGACCCACTATACATAAGGGGACATCTCAAACCGGACTCCCTGGTTGTTACAAACAACCGTAAGAGGGCGGGAACACCCTTGTCATCGTCCGAAGTTCCCCCCGACAAGGAGAGCAAGAAGATTTATGGCTTGGGCAGGAAAGTAGCCTCCACTTCCGCCTACCAGGCAAGGATTGCAAACTCCACCACCCTGCTGGCTAGTTACAACTGCCACCAATGGGAAGAAGTCGCGGCTCTCATAGACTCCGCCCCAGAACCCTTAAAGAGCCAATTGGCACGAGTTTCGGCAGAGGGGAGAGCCGTGTCAGGTTGCATTTTAAAATCAACCTTTGATGCCGCGGATAACGCCGGCAGATTAATTGATGAAAGCACGGTCATCAAGAGGCATGCTTGGCTACGGCAGTCTGGTTTCAAGGCCGAGACCCAAGCATCATTGATAGATAAGCCAGTGGAGCCGGATCTATTGTTTGGAAAGGCGGTCGAGGACGCGCTAAAGAATGCCAAGGACGAGTACAAGACACTCAAGTCCCTAGGGCAACTAACCAACAAACCCCCTAACCAGAGAGGGAATGGCAATTTTCGTCGGCCTCGCAGACAAAACTCCCAAAGAGGCTCAAACTAAGAGGCTCAAACTATTCCCAAGGCCAGGGTACTACATGGAACACTAACCAGCAGTCTACCCAGAGTTATGGCAGGGGTAACAAAAGAGGTCGTGGTAGGGGTAGAGCCAGTCCCAATAAAGGAGGGGGCACGCCTCCACCAAAACAGTGACGCTCCGTTCAAGGTCCCTTCTCACGCATCCCCACTAGGGGGACACATTTCCATCTTCACCCAAGCTTGGAAGGGATCACATCAGACAGATGGGTGCTGTCCACAGTGTCCGCAGGATACTGCATAGAACTCCTAGAGCCTCCCCGAAACCACCCTCCACGACAAAGAATACACTCCGTAGACCACCAGAAGATCCTACTCGAAGAGATCGAAATTCTTCTTGCAAAGGACGCGATAGAACTCGTCCCGGGACACCAGGTAAACAAGGGTATTTATTCAACTTACTTCCTTGTGCCAAAGAAAGATTTGACAATGCGCCCAGTATTGGACTTGCGGCCTGCAAACAAGTATGTCAAGCCCCAAAAATTTCGCATGACTACTCTCCAAGAGGTCATTCCCCTCCTAAAAAAGGGGGATTACATGGCAACATTGGACATTAAAGATGCCTATTTTCATATTTCCATGTTCCCAGCGCACAGAAAATATCTGTGCTTCAAGGTGGACAGTCAGCACTACCATTTCAAGGTACTGCCCTTCGGGATAGCCTCGGCTCCAAGGGTATTCACCAAGGTACTGGCAGTGGCGGCGACACACCTACGCAGGGAGGCAATCCCAGTGTAGCCTTATCTGGACGACTGGCTCATCACGGGGGAGACCCCAGTAATTTGCAGGACAAACATTCAAAGAACTATCAACCTCCTCTTCGAATTGGGCTTCTCCATAAACGAGAAAAAATCAAGTCTGGTGCCCAGCACCTCCACGCAGTTCCTAGGAGCTGTTCTAAATATTCAAGAGGGGTTGGCTTTTCCTTTAGAGGAAAGAATTCGGAATATACTACTGCAAATTCCGCAATATCAAACCGGTCGCCAGATATCCGTACGCAAATCAATGCGTTTGCTGGGCATGATGGCGTCATGTATTTACCTGGTCCCCCACGCGCGCCTGCACATGCGTCCCATGCAAGAATGGTTGGCGAAACTGTGGTCTCAGGCAAGTGGTCAGTGGGACGATCTAGTGGTTGTTTCGCCAACACTTGTACAAAGCCTCCACTGGTGGACAAGAGACAATCTATCCAAGGGGAGACCCTTTTACGATCCCGAGATACAGGCGGTAGTCACGACGGACGCATGCCTGACAGGATGGGGAGCTCACCATCTCCACCACACTGCTCAGGGTCTCTGATCTCACACAGTGGCCAAGAATCACATCAACCTGCTAGAGCTTCTGGCAGTTTTCAGAACACTTCAAGCGTTCGAGCCCCACCTACTGAACCTGTCGGTGCAGATCCGAACGGACAGCACGACAGCCATGTTCTACCTGAACAAGCAAGGAGGGACTTGTTCACCAAATCTGTCCAGACTTGCCCAGAAAGTTTGGATATGGGCACTCAGACGGAACATCTTTCTGTCATCTCAACATGTTCCAGGGGATCTCAATTCTCTAGCGGACGCTTTGAGCAGGGATCCCCTTCCGGAGGAACACGAATGGTGTCTACACAGAGATATCGTAGAAGATCTCTTCTCTCAGTGGGGTTTCCCCACTATAGACCTATTCGCCACAAGCGAAAACCGACAGTGCCCAGGATTCGCATCCAGGTTTCCCCAACCAGACTCCCTGGGGAACGCCCTGTGGATGAACTGGTCAGGGATGTTTGCGTACGCTTTTCCACCAATTCCTCTCATCAGGAAGGTGGTGAACAAGATGAACAGAGAGTCGATGACGCTCGTCCTAGTTGCTCCAATGTGGGCGAGACAACCGTGGTTTCCACACCTACGCAGACTTTCGGTGTGCGATCCCATCAAACTCCCAGGCTGGTACAATCTTTTGTCCCAGCACCAAGGTCAGAAGGTGCATCCTCTACCCAACTCCATGAACCTAGCAGCATGGCTCCTGAGGTCATAGAGTTTGGACATCTCAATTTACCACAGAGATGTATGGACATCCTAAAAGAGTCTAGCAAAACCGAACACGAGGCATTGCTACTTCGACAAATGGAAGAGATTCGTTATCTGGTGCCAGAATAAACAAATCAACCCAGTTGATTGCACTCCTTCCACAATCGTGACATACATGCTCCACCTGCTGGACGCAGGTTTGGTTTTCAACTCACTAAAGGTACTCCTGGCAGCACCGTCAGCGTACACCACCTCACATAGCAAGGTGTCGTGGTGGAAGGTACCCGTGGTTAAAGCATTCATGGAGGGAGTAAAGAGACTTCATCCCCCTATATCTAACCCACCACCAGGATGGGACCCGAACGTGGTGCTATCTAAACTCATGGGCCCCCCATTCGAGCCCATGCATAAGACAAGTCTCAAACACCTGACCTATAAGACTGCCTTCTTAGTAGCCATTACATCATAAGAAGGGTCAGTGAAATTCAGGCTCTGTCAGTGCAGGATCCTTTCTTTACTATTCATAAGGATAAGCTGGTTTTATGGACACACCCTAGGTTCACACCTAAGTTTATTTCTAAATTCCATGTAAACCAGTCCATCGAGCTTCCGGCTTTCTTCCAAAACCCACAAACCTCGGCTGAGGTTAAACTACACACCCTAGATCCGCGTAGGGCGGTCCTTTACTACGTAAACAAGACCAAACCGCTTAGGAAAACAGAACAACTGTTTGTCTCCGTAGCCACAGGCAAAGAGGGAGATCGCGTCTCTAAGGGTGCCATCTCCAAGTGGATTGTCAACTGTATCCAGTTGTGTTACTCTCTTTCTGACAAAACTTTGCCTTTTACGCCCAGAGCCCACTCGACAAGAGGCATTGGGGCCACTCTGGCTTTCATTGCAAATGTTCCCCTTGACACCATTTGCAAAGCAGCTACTTGGAGCTCTATTCACACTTTCACTCAGCACTACTGCATTGACACCCATTCCAAGACAGATACTCAAGTGGGACAAGCGGTTCTAAGACATTTATTTGCTCATGACCCTTCTCAAATCCCACCTCCTTCTAACACTGCTCGCTAATCTATGCACGGCATGTGATTTAAGCAGATTCCACAAGCCTCAGAAGGGATACATTACTCACCGTAATCGTATTTCTGATGCTTGTATCTGCTTAGATTCACAAGCGACCCACCCTTCCTCCCCTCTGAGAGAAGGCGCATGGATGCTTGTAGTCTTATCTTATCTATCTGCTTGGATCATCTGTACTCGCGCTACTCCTCATGTCAGGAAAAATACAATCTGAGGGTCATAGACGCGTGAGGGATCGTGGGTACAGTGGACGTCACACTAGGGATAGTATTACTGGCACGCCCTGTGTTGACGCCCATTTTCGAGTTTCGAAAAACAAACTAACACTCCGCAGCTTCCACTAGATGTTGGCCTATGCACAGCATCTGAATCTAAGCAGATACAAGCATCAGAAATACGATTACGGTGAGTAATGTATCCCATATAATCTGCTTAGAATCACATGCTGTGCATAGTCCGACATCCAGTGGTCACCGCGGAGTATTGCATCTTGTTTTTTGTAGTCGAAAAGGGGACGTCGACATAGGCATGTCTGGGTCTGTAATACTATCCCTATAGTGACGTGTAGTGTACCCAAAATCCCTCACGCGTCGAGGTCCCTCAGATTGTTTTTTTCTGCCCAGAATACTGGTCGCCTTATCCGGAGCTCGTAAGAGACATTGCCATTAACATTTATTCGACCTTTGGTCGTTTTTGTCAGTTATCGTTCTATCCAAACGCCTCCAGCCCTCTTTCAACGGCTAAGCAACTTCCCCGCCTTGTCAAGATCTTCGACGGCGGTGGTTTCGACAGAGACGATCCTATCGGCGCTGCCGAACACGTGGCCTGGCCTCGCCGGCCTACACAGTAGGGAGAGTGGGGTTGTTGGGACATTTCTGTTTCCTTTTAGAATGCCTTTCTCTCCCCACCCCCCCTTTCCTTCGGGGTCGTTATCAATTATTATTGTATCCTCAGCTATGGAGAAGACTACTTTTAGATTTTGCCCTTGTAACGGCAAATTCACGTGGAAAGATGAGCATAAGCGGTGTAACCGCTGCTTACCACTCGACCACAACGAGCCGGCTGTGCGGCCTGTAAACTCCTTCGTCCAAAAACTTTGAAGGACCGCAGGGTCAAGAGGTGGGCAGCCTACGCTATGTCGAAGGCTGATTCCTCACCCGCCACCGAATGTCACGAGGGTGACATTGATAACGCTACCACCGTATCGGAGGTTGTCAACCTCTCTAAGGAGCGCTCCCGCTCCTCCATGTCTGTCCCCAGCCCCGAAAAGTTCAGTTCACGCCCTACTTATGGGAATATACACCCCGGCGACGCCACCGCACATAAAAAATTAAAAACTAAACACACAACCGACGGTCCTTTATCGACTAAGTCGAAAAAGGCCCCAGCGCCAATGGAGACACCGAATCCATCGGCAGCCTCCGCCGACCGGAAGGGTCGCCAGCCCTCCCCGCAACCGCATGCGCGACTAGCGACTGGGCCGTCCTCAACTAAGGGCGCTATCGCCAAAACGCCAGACGAAACACCTCGTAAGAGAGTGACCGTTGGCGAAAAGGTTCCGGCATCGCTGAAAACCGTTCATGACCAGCCCTCGACGGACAAACTAGTCGTTGAAAGCTTGGCTCATATAGTCTCCACTGACACTGAGACCCGCTCACAAGGCCAGAGAGACGCCGAATCCTACGGAAGGTACGCGGGAACCTCCTCCCACGTCGAGGGGAAGACTTAGTCACATCCCCAGTGTCTGGCCCACGAGAAGGTTTCTCAGAGGGCTAAGGGGGTATATCCTCCACGCTACGGGACAAATCTCGACGCATAGAGGCGGAGGAGCACACCTTTCACCACTAGACCGTTCAGGGAGTTCCCAGTGGACTTTGGAAAGATTCCAATCATTACACCTAAAAGGCCTAGAGAGATACTTTATGAAGACCCTAGGGCCAAATATTCAAGACTCTTTAACCCACTTCAAGAGGATATGGAATCATATGACCTCACTGAAGAGGAGCCACATTTTCAAAAGATGAAGAGTTCCTCAATACTGCGGATCTACCAGACCCTGTAGAGGGCGTTGAAGAATACCCAGACATAGGTGGAAGTGGCTTTGAAGAAGACCCAGACATAGGTGGATCACAGCTCTGGCAGTCTCCAGGGGCGTCAACAGACCCTGCCGTTTTAGATCTGTCCTCTCCTCAAACCACACCGGTCAGAAACCCATCACTTGTAGATGACCAGCCCACTTTCAATGCACAGCTACGAAGAGCAGCAGCACATTTTGAAATTGACACAGGGGAGATTACTCCAGAGGTAGACTTTGTGGAGAAAATAACTAAGGAGAAACCACCTACTAGTCAGGCCATTCCCCTTCTTGCCTCAGGCCATTCCCCTTCTTGCCTCAGTCAAGAGACGACTCTTTCCATCTTTATCCACACCTGCATTGGTTAGAGGAGTCAACCCAAGAATTGAGAAGCTTTTTAGCCCTTCACCGTCAGATCCCTTATATATTAGGGGTCACTCCATACCTGATTCCTTAGTACTAACCACCACAAGGAAGAGGGCAGGGGTTCTGCTATCTACTAGCGAAGCACCCCCAGACAAGGAGGGAAAAAAGCTGTATGCCTTGGGGGGAAAAAGGATTACATCCTCAGCAGCTTTCTACACTCGGATTGCCAATAACAATACTTTGCTGGCAAGCTACGCTGATGCCCAATGGGGAAAATTGCGCGAAGGACTGGAAGAAGCTCCGGAGCCCTTACGAACCCGATTGTTAGCTATTGTGACAGAAGGTACGCAGGTTAACCCAAAGCATCGTTAAAAATACACTTGATGCTGTGGAGACTGCTGGCCATCACTAGTCCAGGGGGTACTTCTCAAGCGTCATGTTTGGCTCAGGAACTCCGGTTTTAAGCCAGAAACCCAGGCGTCCCTCATCAACAAACCGATCGAGGACTCAAACCTGTTTGGTAAGGCGGTGGACAACGCACTGGAGACAGCTAAAAAGGAATTTGAAACCCTGAAGACCTGACCAGATCACAAGACCTCCTAATAAGCGAGGGTACGGCAACAGGCGCTTTTTTCGTGGTCAACGACAAAACCAACAACAATACTCCTCAGCAGGCAACTGGTCCTCCACTCAGGGAACCAGTGGACAATATGCTCAGATAAGACAACGTTGTGGCAAGGGAAGAGGTCAGGCCCCCACTCCCAGAGGCTCCCCGGCTGCCAACACCAAATGACCCGAAGGTTCGGGTCACCTCCCATGCATCTCCGGTTGAGGGCCGGTTAACATCATTTCTACAAGCATGGGAGGGAATTACCACAGACCGCTGGGTATTGTCAACAGTAGGCGCGGTTACTGCATCGAATTCAGTCGGTCCCCTACATTCAGACCCCCAAGGGGAAGACGCCTATCACCGGAGCACGTCGCCATCCTTCTTCAAGAAGTCGAACTGCAACTAGAAAAAGGAGCAATAGAGGTTGTGCCTCTATCACAGGTAACGGTGGGTATTTATTCAGTGTACTTCCTTGTACCCAAAAAGGATTGTATCCATGCGCCCTGTACTAGATCTTCGCCCAGCGAACAAATTTGTAAAACCTCAAAGATTTCGTATGGTGACTTTGCAGGAAGTAATTCCCCTGCTCACACAGGGGGATTACATGACAACACTGGACATGAAAGATGCATAGTTTCATATTTCAATGTTGCCAGCGCACAGAAAATACCTCAGGTTCATGATAGAAGGCAAACACTATCAGGTCAAGGTGCTACCCTTCGGTATAGCTTCAGCAGCAAGAGTATTCAGGAAGGTACTGGCAGTGGCAGCGGCCCACCTGCGCAGGTTGTCCATTCCGGTCTACCCTTACCTCGACAATTGCCTCATAACCGGGGATTCTTACGAAACATGCTTCTCAAATACCCAAAAGACTGTAGACCTTTTGTTCCACCTGGGCTTCTCCATCAATGAAAAGAGGTCCAGTCTAGACCCCAGCCAAATCAAGCAATTCCTAGGGGCTCTATTTCGAACAAAAGACGGCCTCGTCTTCCCCTCCAACGAGAGGGTCCAAAACATGCTGTTTCAGATCCCTCAATATGTAGGTGGTCGAGAGGTGACGGTACGCAAAGCCATGCGTTTGCTGGGAACAATGGTGTCATGTATTTATTTGGTACCTCACGCGCGCCTGCGCATGCGTCCAATGCAAGAGTGGCTCAACAGCCAGTGGTGTCAGGCCAGCGGACAATGGGACGATCTAGTGCTGGTCTCGCAGGCCTTGTTTCTCTCACTGCGATGGTGGTCGAAGGAAAACCTTGCATTGGGGAAACCATTCGCCACCCCCACACTGGAAGCCACTCTAACCACAGGCGCATCCCTCACAGGATGGGGAGCTCACCTATCCCATCAGACTGCACACAGAGTTTGGACTTCGAGTATGGCGTCCAAACACATAAACTTGCTGGAGCTGCTGGCGGTCTTCAAAGCACTGAAGGCTTTCCAGACACACCTACAAGGGAAGACAGTGCTGGTCCTCACAGACAGCACCAAAGCCATGTACTACCTGAACAAGCAAGGAGGCATTCACTCTCCAGGACTGTCTAAGCTGTCCCAGAACATCTGGAAGTGGGCTCTAAGACACAACATGTTCCTGTTGTCTCAACATGTACCAGGGGAACTCAATCTTCTAGCAGACGAACTCAGCAGAGACTTTCCTCTGCCCGCAGAGTACAAATGGCGATTACAAGAAGATATTGTCTCCAACTTTTTCGCAGAATGGGGCTTCCCAGAGATAGATCTGTTTGAAATGTGCAGAACACCCAATGCCAAGATTACGCCTCCAGTACCCCCAGAACCGCTCCGAGGGGAACGGTCTCTGGATAACATGGTCAGGGAAATTTGTCTACACTCCCCCACTGCCCCCCCAACTCCCCTTCCCAACAAGATTGTGCACAAAATGCACCAGGAACCAGTTACCATGATACTGGCGGCCCCCATGTGGGTCCAACAACCCTGGTTCGCTCATCTAATGGAGATGTCACTGTCCCCTCCGGTGAAACTGCCCTTCCCCTACAACATGCTGTCACAGGACAGGGGCCGATTGCTGTACCCATGCCCACGGACCCTGAACTTGCTAGCCTGGCTCCTGAGGTCATAGAATTTGGACATTTGCAACTCCCACAGAGATGCATGGACATTCTCAGAGAGGCAAGAAAACCGAACACTCGTTACTGCTACTCTAGCAAGTGGAAACAGTTCGTCATCTGGTGTAGGGCTAAAAACATCAACCCTGTTGACTGTTCTCCCACACAAATTGTTCTATACCTGACTCACTTGTTAGACTCAGGATTAGTCTTTAATTCCATTAAGGTTCACCTAGCTGCACTCTCCGCATACACTACGTCTCAACATAAGGTGTCATGGTGGAAAGTTTCAGTTATTAAAGCCTTCATGGAAGGAGTGAAGAGAATTCACCCTCCTATATCTAACCCAGCTCCCGGATGGGACCTGAATGTTGTACTAACCAGGCTAATGGGCTCCCCCTTCGAACCCATGCACAAAGCAACCCTTAAGAATCTCACTCTTAAAACTGCTTTCCTAATAGCTATCACCTCCATTAAGTAAGTGAACTACAAGCGCTCTCTATACTAGATCCCTTTTTAACATTTCACAAAGATAAGGTAGTTCTACGCACGCACCCTAGGTTTGCACCGAAATTCATTTCAAAATTCCATGTCAACCAGTCTATAGAACTACCAACATTCTTTCAAGACCCATCAAACTTTGGAGAAAAAAGCCTGCACACACTTGATGTGCGCAGAGCGGTCATGTTTTATATGGAAAGAACTAGACCACTGAGAGAGACTAATCAGTTCTTTATCTCGGTGGCGGCAGGAAGAGAAGGAGATGCAGTTTCTAAATCCACTATATCTAGATGGATTGTCCAATGCATCACTCTCTGTTATACTCTTGCTAAGAGAGAACTGCCCTTCAAGCCGAGAGCACATTCTACTCGAGGCACTGGGGCATCCATAGCATTCATTGCAAATGTTCCCCTTGAGGCCATTTGCAAGGCGGCAACGTGGAGTTCTGTACACACCTTTACAAAACACTATTGTCTAGATGCCCATTCTAGATCTGATTCCCAGGTGGGACAAGCAGTACTAAGACATCTTTTCTCTACTGTTCCTTATCACAACCCACCTCCAACTCCGGGTACTGCTCGCTAGTCTATGCACAGCATGTGATTCGAGGGGATTGGGTCCTCCGACGTATTCCATATCTATGACATGTAATCACCACAGCTGTGCTGCTTCGGAAACTTTTTTCGGCGTCTGCGTCGATGACGTCGATGCGCCGTCGTCGAGGACCTCCTCCGACGTCATCCGATGTGATAAGTAGGACGCACGACGCCCGTAGCCTCAGTTCTGTTTTTTCCGCGAACGTGTTGCTTCGTGAATCTCGGTTACCGCCTCGACTCTTTGGAGTTCTGTTCTTCTCGGTTCTTCGAACCTGTTCGTTTTGTGAAAATCCTTCGTGTGAAGATGTCTTCTACTTCGTCTTCGACCCCGCGTCCGGGTTTCAAGAAGTGCGGGGAGTGTGGGTCCAAGATGTCGGTGACGGACTCGCACGACGCCTGCCTCTGGTGCCTCGGCGAGGCCCACGACACGGATGACTGTATCGACTGCCAGTCACTCACGTCCAAAGCCTTACGCGAACGTAAGAAGAAGTTGTCGGTAGGTCGGTTGTCCAAGCCCCAGAAGTCGAGATCTGCGGGGCTTTCGACGGATGATTCGAGGGGTGACTCTCCGCGTCATCGTCGGAAGTCTCGTGGGTCTCCTTCTAGGAGTTGGTCTCGCCACTCCTCAGCCTCTTCGAGGCATTCTCGGAAGCGCCGACACCGGTCGTCTTCCAGGTCCTCTTCGGAGGACTCTGCCCGGCACGTCGCTTACCCCACCAGCCGTGCAACACCAGAGGAATGGGCTTCCTTCGGGAAGAAAATGCTGGCGATTCTTGAGTCGCAGGGTACTAAGCCGTCCGCGCCCCCGAGTGGGGTTGGTCGTGAGAGGTCGAGAGACACCGCTCGCAAGAGTGGTCGGCACGAGTCACGGGAGAGGTCCCGTTCGGACAAGGAGACTCGTTCTCGACGTACCCGTTCCAGGTCCTGGTCCTCGACGCGTTCGAGACCGTGTGCACCTGTGAGGTCTTCGAGGAAGACATCGACGTCTGAGGCGTCGAGGGCGTCGACAGGCTTTCTCGGGGCTCCGAGGAAGTCGTCGAAGCCGTCGACGCTCAGGTCGTCGAAGGACACGCTCGGGGCTCCGGCTTCGAGGGCTGTGTCGACGCTGCATCTGACGTCGACGCCGATTCCGTCGACGCTGATCCTCTCGGCGCCGATGCCTGTTCTCTCGACGTCGGCGCCGATTCGCTCGCCGCCTTTCGTGTCGGAGGAACCCCCTAGGAAGGCTCTGGTTAAGAGCAAGCACTCTCGGGTGCCTTCTTTTCGCCACCTGGAATATATTTCAGAGGCGGATGAGGATTCTGATGGCCTGGTTCCTAGTCAGGTTCCAGATGAAATTGTCTCGGGCCATAGTCAGTTTGACGATTTGAGGCAGTCACTGCATGATGCCAGTGGACTGGACACCTCTCCGGAGGTGGAGTTTTGTAGGCCTGAGCCTGGCTCTCATGCCGATTCCTCGTACCAGCGCCTTATGGCCAGGGTTTCTGAGTACTTGGGATGATCTGCTCCCCCAGGGGAGTTTGTGCAGGATGTTCTAACGGACATCCTTGATGTTGGTCCCCCAACTGACCCGGTACTGCCGTTCCATATGGCTTTACAGAGAAGGGTGGCAGCGGCTTGCACTACTCCAGAGAGTCTCCCGGCAGTGGGCAGATCCTTGTCGCGAAAATACCGTCCAGCCAGTAGCGACCCCTGCTACTTGACCAGGCACCCCACTCTGGAGAGTTTGGTGGTGCAGGCGGCCACGGCCCCGGCAAAGCAGGCGTCGTACCCTACCATCCCTCCTGATAGGGACGACAAACGTTTTGATGGCTGGGCGAAGAAAGTGTTTTCTTCTGGTGGTATGGCGCTTCAGACGGCCAACTCCATTTGTGCCTTGTCTCGTTTCACACACACTGTGTGGAACTGTGTTGCGTTAG
The DNA here is from genome assembly GCF_040938575.1 of Ambystoma mexicanum. Classification (NCBI taxonomy): domain Eukaryota; kingdom Metazoa; phylum Chordata; class Amphibia; order Caudata; family Ambystomatidae; genus Ambystoma; species Ambystoma mexicanum. The sequence continues at coordinate 1,463,825,515 of NC_090931.1, read as the reverse complement.
CGGCTGAACATATTCCCGAAGGGGACGAACGGGATGGTTTCCTTGCTATGGTCCAGGATGGTAAGGATGCCATGTGAGAGTCCGTTCAGTCGGGTTTGGATTTAGCTGAATGCGTCAGTAGGTCCATGGCGGCGAGCACCATGATACGCAGGTTTGCGTGGTTGCGGAAGTCGGGGTTTGCTCCTGATGTGCAGTCCCAGCTCCTCAACATGCCCTTTGACGGTGAACACCTTTTTGGCAGCAAGGCTGACGAGAGCCTTGAGAGGTTGCAGACCTCAAAAGCTGCAGCAAAGTCGTTGGGCGCTGCAGTCCGCCAACCTCTGCCTTTTCGTCCTAGGGGACAGCAGTGGAGGGGTGGTTCCTTTTGCTATTACTCGTCCTTCAGTAAAGCGAGAGGAGCTGGCAGTCAAAGAGGCCAACGCAGGGGTACCAGAGGTGGACGACAGGGTACCCGTGGTGCCAAGGCCGCTCGGGCAGTTGCCTCTTTGCCCTCAGGTAACGCCGCAGCCGCTCCCACTCAGTCATGAGGCCATGTCCCATGGTTCGCCGGTTGGGGGAAGGCTGGCGCAGCATCTTGTAGAGTGGCAAGCCATTACTTCAGATGTGTGGGTTCTGGAGATCATAACCCACGGCTACTGTCCTCCCTTTCGGCACAGGCCTCGCGACAATCCACCGGGGAACCTCTCTTTGAAGAGTCCGGATCCGCTCCTTGTGCAGGAAATTCAAGCCCTGCTGGAGAAAGGCGCCATAGAACTGGTGCCTGTAGCGGAGAGGAACAAGGGATGGTATTCCCCTTATTTTTTGATTTCGAAGAAAGACGGGGGATTGAGACCCATCGTGGACTTGCGCGGTTTGAACAAACTCCTCAGGAAGGACAAGTTCAAGATGGTTACTCTCTCTCAAGTCCTCCAGGCCCTTCAGCTTCAGGACTGGTTGGTGTCACTCGATCTCAAGGATGCTTACTTCCATGTGCCGATCCATCCCAAGCACAAGAAGTACCTGAGGTTCACGGTTGGCGACTCGCACTTTCAGTTTCGGGTCCTGCCGTTCGGATTGACCTCCGCCCCGAGGGTTTTCACCAAGCTCATGGTGGTGGTGTCCGCGCATCTCAGGCAAGGGGGGATTTACGTCTACCCCTACCTGGACGATTGGTTGATCAGGGGGAGCTCTCCCGAGCAAGTCCTGGATCATCTGTCCGTCACCTGCCACTCCCTTCACAGGCTGGGCTTCTCCCTCAATTTAAAGAAGTCCCATTTGACGCCAACACAGCGGCTCCAGTACATCGGAGCAGTGCTCGACACTTCCCTGGGGCAGTGTTTTCCTCCCCAGGTGAGAGCTCTTCACATTCAGCAGATGGTGCACAAGTTTCAGCATTCCCAGATTCTCCCAGCGTTCGAGTTCTTCAGGTTGCTCGGCCTCATGGCATCCTGCATTCTTCTGGTGCCAGAGGCTCGCCTGCGGATGAGATCTTTGCAGTGGGCACTCAAGACGCAATGGTCGCAGTCCTCTGGCAGGATGTCGGACCCGGTTCAGGTGCCGCCCTCGCTCGCCCGGGACCTTCTGTGGTGGGCCGTCGAAGGCAACTGGATGAAGGGGGCTCCATTTTGGCTTCCCTGGCCGGAGGTGACGATCGTGACTGATGCATCCCTCACGGGATGGGGAGCTCATGCCAACGGGCTGACAGTCAGCGGTCGTTGGTCTCCGTCGGAGTCCAGACTCCATATCAATCTGTTGGAGCTGAGGGCCGTCAGGCTAGCCCTGAAGGCTTTTCTTCCAACTGTGCGAGGAATGAGTGTCCTGATCCTGACGGACAACACAGTGGCCATGCACTACCTCAACAAAAAGGGGGGGGGGGCAGGGTCACTTCCTCTGTGCAGGGAGGCGATGCAGCTCGAGTTCTGGGCCATCCAGCAGGAAGTTTCGATCTCGGCAGTTCATCTGGCCGGAGACGAAAACGTGACGGCGGACGCTCTGAGCAGCCAGAGCGCGATCTCTCATGAGTGGGAGTTGGCTCAGGAGATTCTCCTGGAGATCTTCGCCCTTTGGGGGACCCCTCAAGTGGATCTCTTCGCCTCCAGTGTCAACCGGAAGTGCGAAAGGTTTTGCTCGCGGGAATTTCCTCCAAAAGGAGCCTTAGGAGACCCGTTTGTGGTGGAGTGGTCATTCCCGCTGGTGTACGCGTTTCCTCCAGTCCCCGTCATCCCGCAAGTGCTGCGGAGGTTACGGAAGTTAGGTTCCCGGTTGATCCTCATTGCTCCGGTGTGGGCTCGGAGGACGTGGTACCCGGACCTTCTCGACTTGTCCATCTGCCCTCCACGTCGTCTTCCCTAACGAGACGATCTGCTCTCACGGGAGGGGGGTCAGGTTCTCCATCCAGAGGTCAGATCCCTCAACCTTCACGCTTGGCTTCTGAAAGGTTGAGGTATAAGGATTGGGACCTCCCTGAAGACGTGATGGAGGTCTTGCTTTCGGCCCGAAGGCCGGCAACAAAGTCTCTGTACCGTTGCCGTTGGCGTAAGTTCTGCGACTGGTGCAGAGTTCAGAATGTGGATCCTTTTGCATGTGACATCCCCATGGTTCTGTCCTTTTTACTTTCTTTGGCCCACACGGGTTTGCAAGTGGGTACCTTTAAAGGTTACCTGGCGGCCCTGTCCATCTTTAAGCGCTCGTCTGAAGCGTGTTCTTACTTTAAAATCCCTTTAATTTCACAGTTTCTGAAAGGGCTCACAAATGTGTTCCCTCCGTCACCTTTCCTGGTGCCCGGTTGGGATTTAAACCTTGTTCTTAAGTTTCTTATGGATGCTCCGTTTGAGCCTTTACATTCTTGCCCTTTGAGGCTATTAACTCTGAAAACTGTGTTTTTAGTTGCGGTTACTTCCGCTCGCAGAGTGAGTGTGTTACAGGCACTTTCAGTTAAGCCACCCTTCACTGTATTTCACAAGGACAGGGTTGTCCTTAGAGTTCGTCCTTCTTTTCTTCCGAAGGTAGTGACGGAATTTCATTCAGCCCAGAAGGTTGTTCTTCCGGCCTTCTATCCTCCTCCGCATCCTGGTAAGGAAGAGGAGAGGCTCCATAGGCTTGATCCTAGGAGAGCTTTAAGCTTTTATGTTTCACGCATGTCCCGGGTCAGAGTGGACGATCAACTCTTTATTGGTTACGCTGGAAAGCGTTTGGGGCAAGCTGTGACGAAACAGACTTTGTCTCGCTGGATTATTTTGGCCATCTCGGAGTGTTACCGCTTGGCAGGTAAGGACCCACCGGCTGGCTTGCGGGCCCATTCTACCAGGGGTATGGCTGCATCTACTGCCCTACAGAGGGGTGTTCCTATTCGCAACATCTGTGATGCAGCCACCTGGGCTTCAGTACATACATTTGTACGTCACTATTCCCTCGATTCCATCCGAGGACAGGATCTGGCCTTTGGCAAGGCGGTCCTTTGCTCTGCTATTCTAAATTTTGATTCTAAATTCTTTCCCTCCTCCTTGCTCTGGTACTGCTTTGGGAGTCTGTCATAGATATGGAATACGTCGGAGGACCCAATCCCCTCGAAGAACAGGTTACTTTCTTACCTGGTAACGTTCTTTCGATGGGATGGTCCGATGTATTCCATATCGCTCCCGCCCTGCCTTCCCCGCTGCAGAATTTCTTTTTCGATTGCAGCTTACGTTCCGCAAGGCTTTGTGTCTGACTGGCAGTTGACTAATGTCACACATTCTGGGGGAAAAAACTACAACTGAGGCTACGGGCGTCATGCGTCCTACTTATCACATCGGATGACGTCGGAGGAGGTCCTCGACGACGGCGCATCGACGTCATCGACGCAGGACGCAGACGCCGAAAAATGTTTCCGAAGCAGCACAGCTGTGGTGATTACATGTCATAGATATGGAATACGTCGTCGGACCATCCCATCGAAAGAACGTTACCAGGTAAGAAAGTAACTTGTTCTTCTAAGCAGATTAACAAACATCAGAAGACATGCATTACTTACAGTAAAAGCATTTCTGATGCTTGTATCTGCTTAGATTCACATGCGCCCACCCTTCCTCCCCGCTCGGATGGAAGGAACATAGACGTCTTATTACTTTCTCTCTTTTCTGTACTCACGCACGTAGTAATAAGGCTCCCTCATGGCATAAAAAATACAAACGGAGGGACCTCGACGCGTGAGGGATTTTGGGTACACTACACGTCACTATAGGGATAGTATTACAGACAAGCCTATGTCGACGTCCCCTTTTCGACTACGAAAAACAAGATGCAATACTCCGCGGTGACCACTGGATGTTGGACTGTGCACAGCATGTGAATCTAAGCAGATACAATCATCAGAAATGCTTTTACGGTAGGTAATGCATTGTCATAGCGTGCGCATCCACCCGAAGGCATCTTGGCGCTCAATTACAGCAAATACAGCCAAACAGCCAAAATATAAAGTCTTCAGGGAGTGCCTAAACTGGAAGTAGATTTTGGTGGCCCTCATGGAAGAAGGCAAAGAGTTCCAAAGTTTGGCAGCAGTGACCAAAAAGGCCTGCCCCCAATCCTAGAGGGATATTGATAAGATAGGTGTCCCGAGAACACGAAGAACATCCTGGTATATATGGTTGGAATTTCAGTTGTAAATATTCAGCACCTAGACCGTGGAATGCCCGGTAACTATATTAAATGACTTAAATTGAATCCATTTTGAAATGGGGATCGAAGCACCGGGAAATGTGAGATCCATATGGAGTATCAGTGGAGACTCAAGCTTCAAGATTCTGAAGAAGTTGTAATCGATGAATCCGGTACAATGGTTGGGCTAAATGAAAAGCAGTTGCAATAGTGAATCTGACTCATAACCAGAGAAGCAACCACCGCCACATCTAAGGAGGAAGGGAGAAATGGCAAAATCCGACAGAACTCTGAAATGGAAATGGCTGACTTGAGAAATGGAATTGACATGACCCTCTATAGAGACGGAAGAGAATGTTTGGAATAGAATGAATAGATCCTTCGGCACAAATACCCCGTTCGGGAACATGTCTCCCAGATTCAATATCCCCATCTTACACCCAAGCTTTCCAAATCCCTTTAGCACACATGGGTGACATTTCTCGGATATGCCATCGGGACAGACTCTGGTAGTAAGGCCTGAATATAGCTAGGGTGATGAATCCAGTGGTGTTGTCACTCTTTTTTCCAGCTGTGAACTGTCCCCATGTGGCCAGGGGACGGCTGCCTCTATATGATCCTGAGCCTGGGGGCAGCTATATGAGGGAGGATCACATGGGGGCAGGCAACCCTCAAGGGAGTGACACATGGTATCCCCATCTTTTCCTTTTAGGGATACCCCCTCCTTTCTCCATGTATTAATGGCATATTATTATAACCCATCCATGGAAGCTGCTAAGAATACCTTCCCATACCCTGTCTATTAGTCACCAAGAACTGACTTCCCTTTTCATGAATATAAAAGTACTGTGAAGAGAAAGCATAGGGGAGTAATGAAGATCGATAAAAAATCAGAAGCACAAGCTGCGCTCTAGTGGTTGCGAGCGCATAATTGGTCCTGCTACATTAAAAACACTGAACCAGCTGACGGAAGGGAGGCGCTGGCTGACGGAACCTAGACATCTTTGTGTTGACTTAGGGTCCGCTGTGCTGCTGGGAAAGCCGTGGAGCCAACTGGCTCATGGAGAAGGCCAAAGAAAAGACTGCTGGATGCCTCTAGAGGAAGAGAAGGGAAGACTTACTGGCGTTTGTGGGTACTGGAGAGCAGCATCCATGCTGCTTGCACATGAAGCGCATAGCAGGTAAACTGGAACCGCGAGGTATATGGAAGTCACAAAGCGAGGTTGGCAAACCCGGAAAACAGGAGCAGGACGCATAAGAGCTGCTGCAGACTTGCTGTGGGAGAACTGAAGCACACCAGAGTGAACCAGTGAGTCCACCAGAGGGAAGCTGCAACAGCGGGGCACTTCGGCAACCATACTGAAGGCAAATAAGAATAAATGAAGCATATAAGACAGAATGTGAGCCTCGATATTTCCAAAAGAGAAATAATGGCATGAATAAGATATTGTCAAGTCTGCAAGTATGTCAAGTAAAGCATATTAGAAAGCCCTGGCAGGAGAGTATACCGGGCAAAGTCAAGTTGGCAAGTGTGTAAAGTCGATCACATTAAGTCCTGATATGAGGATACATCAAGTATAGCCAAACACGGTGTTGAAATTAGTTTAACTGGGATAAGAAACCTGGCAAGGGAACACACCAGGTTCATGCGAAAATTAAGACGAATAACCAAGTTGTTTAACATAAAAGCAATTTTTGTCATTTTTATAGCGCCATTTCCCAACTGTAAGGCCTCAATGCGCTTTGTGGTCTAAGTATGGGAATGTTCTAAAAGGAGGCATAAGAAGCGTGTGTGGATTTGGCCAAGATTAAGACTTAGGAGGGCTGGCTAGGATCCAGTAAGCAGCCCAAGAAGGCAGGCATGTGCGCAGGTTAAGCGGGAGGACATGACAGAGCGCTAGTGCAGGAGGCTCAATCTGTATGCAGCTAGACTGAATTTTGTCATAGGTTGTCGCTGTATTCTAATGGCAGAGGTAGAGGCAAGTCTGGTGTTTCAGTGCGAAACCGTTGTGACCATCTACAAAGAATTTGGCATAGTCATAGCTGCATTCTAGAGTGCGTGGATGGATTTGATTTTACATTTCTAACGTGCATACCTCCAAGAGAACCTGACAGCGAACTGCATCTAGGTGCAGATGATAATATAGTGCTGGTACAGAACTCAAAAATGCCAAATGATCAAAGAACTACACAAACAGGTAGGTTTTTAGATGTTTGCGAAAAATAGTCACGGAATCCAATTGACAAAGATATGTTGGCAACGAGTTCCAGGCTCGTGGGCCTGCAACAGAAAAACGTCACCCCAGGTAGTTTGAGAACAGGGAACCACCAACAAGCATTTATCCTTGGAATGCAGAGATCGAGAAGGTTTGTATTTTTTGATTTTGGCTACTAAATGAGCAGGAGCGAGGTCATGGATACATTTAATAACCAAACGTAACAGTTTAAATTGTATTCGCTCCTGAATAGGGAGGCAATGTAGGATCCTCCGGACACCTGATATTGGATAGTTTACAGTCCCTTTCCATCACTGCTTGTGGGACATTTCCCCCCTCATTTGTGTTTGATTGGATTTTTCGTAGACAGTGAAAAGACCAATCGTACTGCAGCTTTTTGCGTTTTCTGAAGCCGTTGAAGTTGATATTTAGCTAGGCCAATCAGCAAGGCATTGCAGTAATCCCATTTAGTGTTTATAAGAGAATCCACCACCATAGGGTGGTTTCTCTCAGAAATTAGTGTAAGCAGAGGTTTCAGAAGCTTCATCTGATAATAAAAAGATTTTATTATCTGGTTTGCCTGCAAGGTTCCATTCATGCATGATTGCCAAATGACACCAAGATTTTTTTTTTATCGTTTGGTTATAATCCGCGGTTTGTCCAGAGTGGGACAAGGTATTGAGTCCAACTCTTTGCATAGTTTCTTTTTGGGACCAAAGACAATCTCTGTTTTGGATGGATTTAATTGGAGCATATTTTCCTGCATCCAAATTTGTATTTTCTCAGCACATTTCACCATACTTTCAATTGCCACTGCCGACTGTGTAAGTCTTACATAAATTTGCGTATCACCCGCATAAAAATGATAACACAAATGAAACTGGGCAAATATATTCAGCAATGGACCTATGTATAGGTTAAATAATGTTGGTGACAAGGACGAACCCTGCAGCACTCCTCACCTAATAGGCAGAAATTCCGATAGATATGAGCCTGCTTTAACTCGTTGCACAAAAACGATCTAAACCATTGACTGGCTAAGTCTGACATCTGCGCTATACACAACAGTCTGGTTAGAAGAATGAAATCCACTGTATCAAAGACCGCCGTCAATGCATGACCAGCATGCTCCTTTGTCGGCAGCCTCTAAAATATTGTCCCAAACGATGAGCAAAGCAGTCTCTATCCCATAACCAGCCGTGCCTGTGGCGGATGTCCACCGAAGTAGCACGTTTACACATACCTTAAGCGCAGATGGAACTTAACTTTGATGTCGCTGTGTCATCTTCTTTGGGTGAGAAAAAACTAACTACCCTGAAAGACTTTTTGGGCACTTTGGACAGCCGACCCTATTAGCCTACCAAATGCAATAGACTGGGTGATATGGAACATTTTGTCGAAGGTACAGATAGGCTACCATATGAACTAAGCTAATGGGATTCTCTGAGTGCTATAGACCAATTACCATTTATAGTATGAGTACACATCCCCCATGTTCTACAAATGCTAAGCAGTCTGGAAAGTATGTTGTCAAGGACATCTGCTTGTAACGGCTGTGTGATGCAATGGCTACATTGAGCAGTTATAGGTGCAATAGAGGGTTACAAACATATATATTCGGGCATCCTGGGAAGGCTAAACAAGGTTGGCGTAAATGTGGTGGGGGAGGTGGAGAGGGGACTTGGTGTATGATCGTCTGTGGGAGTGGAAAGAGTCACGGTTATCACAGTATGCCAATGCGAACAATGCTAGCATCCGTTGTCGTGTTGAATTGTTGGTGTTTTGTTGGGTTTGGGCCAGCACTTGGGTGCAAGGAGCATTCAATGGATGATGTGGAAGAGGGATTCAAGAAGAGGAAGGGAAAAGCCAGGTTTTGAGGGCCTTTCTGAATGTGAGGTGGTTGTCAATGCGGTGGATGTGGAGAGGGAGAGAATTCCATATGGTGGGAACTTGGAAGGAGGAAGAGGAACCTCCCAGTCTGGTGCAGTTATATTGGGAGATAACTAGTCGAAGTCGTGCGTTGGATCTGTGTGTCCTGGAGGGTCGCTAGCGTGTGAGTTTATCTTGAACGAATACAGGACCGGTGTTGATGGCACAGTGAGTAATGCACATTGCTTTAAAGGTAGTCAGTCGACCAATCTGGAGCCAGTGTAGGACTCTCAATGTGGGGCTGATGTGTTCTCTAGGTTGGAAGCCAATGAGCAGGTGAGCCGCAGAGTTTTGGATACTTTTGAAGTTTCCTAAGTTGGACTGCCAGGCACCTAGATAAAGGCAGTTTGTATAGTCTAAGCTGAACAGAAAAGTCTAAAGACGGCTCCTACCCTTAGGAGCTTGGACATCTGTAAGAGGAAAACCTGGGTATGGGGGCTGTCCCCTGGAAATGTGACCTTTATCCATTGGGAACCTTTGTGTTGGAGTTATACATTCCTTTTTAACTTGAACATTTGGGCACTTTCACGGGCAAAGATATTACCCTTCACATATTAGAGTTGTTTTGCAGAATGTGAGGGCGAGGATAGGATTTGCTTTGGACATCTTGACATCAGACAAACCCTTCATTTTAGTAGGAAAGTTCCTTTTAGAATAGGGGCAGCAAGGCATTTTCCAACTCCTTTTTTGTTTAAAATAAGTCTATTGCCAAAACTATTAACTGTGTCTGTGTCCCATTCCTGGTTTCTCACACTATTCTCTTATGTGGTCTCCTCCAGGCATAAATCGTTCATCTGACTGGATTCCATTTACGTTTGTCTATCTGGTGGTAAGAGAGCAACAAGGATTGTAAGAAATGGGAGTGGGAAGATGCTCTCTCAATATGGACGTGGGGGTATATCCAGGAACCTGTCATCCAGGCCGATTGAAAATGCCCCTCTGCAGCTATGTAGTAAACTTCCATATCTGCGGCTCCCATGTCTCCCTGCCCATAGGGGCAAGTCACTATTTCCCATAGATTTATGAGTTCTTTGTTGTCTGGCCTAGGTGTATCCGCAAAAACCTTTGGCGCTATAATCATTTTAGCTATCCTGACATATACTGAGAGTGATAGGCTGGTCATCTAATGAGACTGGCTGTCGGGGAGTCTAAGAATGTATAACTTTGAGTAGACGGGCATGTTTTCTACTAACTACAATACCAAGGCATTTTACTGACTCTTGCTCTCACTTATATTCTCCCACAATATCTAGTTTTGTAGTGGTTTCATTTAGGGGGAATAATATGGATTTTGACCACTTGACGTACAGCCCGGAGTATGTGCCAAAACAGGCTATCTCATGTGTCAATCATTGGGTGCAGGTTTTGACTCAGGTTTTTCAGGTATAACAGAATATTTGCCCACACATGAAGAAATAATCTCCCTACAGCCTCCCAGCACAAGACCCCTATCCAGATGCTGGTTCCTGATCTCGATAGCTTATTGCTCCATGAATACAGCAAATAATATGTGGGAAACTGGAACAACCCTGTTCCGTTCCCCTGCACAGTGGAGAAGAAGGTGAACATTTGCCCATGGTACAGACTTTGGCTACCAGTGCAGCATACAACAGTTGTAAACGACACATAAAATACCCCCCCCCCACACTCCCTCAATGCCCATTTTCCATTTCCCCCAGCACTGTGAATGAGTACTGCCACGATAGGGAGTCAAAGGCCTTCTCGGCATCTATGAACGCTGCTATAGCTTGGGCCTCTGGATCTATCTGTGCTAATCCTGCAAGTGGTCTTCGTAGGTAATGGGCTGTTCTTCTTGGAAGAAACCTGGATTGATCTGGGTGGGTGCATTGCTGGTGCTACCAACTTCAGCATGTGTTTCGTCATGACCGTGGCAAATATTTTAGTGTCTATGTTCAGCAGCGAAATGTAATTCTTGTGGTCTTTATCAGATTTCAATATTCTGGTTAATGTAGGCCTGATTCATGGTTGCGGGTAGGCAGACTGTACCACTTCCGCCGTTTTTGAAGCTGCATGTCGAGTCTCACTGTAAATTCTTTATAGAATTCAGCGGTTAGGCCATCTCTCTCAGGAGCCTTTGCTGTGGGTTGTGAACTTGCGCGGTAGTTAGCGGGCATTCAGGAAAGGTCCTAGTTTCCAGATCCACTTGTTAAGGACCTTTCATCTTTATTCTCATGCAAGTGTGCATAGTACAGGTGGACTACACCGTGGATACCTTCAGGTGAGGTTACTGTGTGACCTGTTTTGTCCTTTACTGCTACAATGTCCAATATGTCTCTTGCACCGTTAATCATGCATGTGACCTGCCCAGCCTTTGCTTTTCACAATATTTACGAGTTATAGTCAGTCTTTCCAGGAATGTTATCTCCATCCGCTGCTTACCGGATTCTTTTGAGTTTGGTATGTAGGGGATGTTCTTGGACTGCATTACGTGTACCCTCTAGCTCCTGTTCAACGTGTTTTATTTCAGTTTCTTAGTCCGTAAACTCACATCAGATATATTTGAGTATACCTCCCTCCAAGCCTATGTAGATACTTCTATTGTAGACCTTGAATGCTTCCCAAAGTTTGGCTACCAGTGATACTGGCCCAGTATTGAGTGCAAAAAAGGATGCAATGGTGGATTCTACCTCCGTCTCGAAAACCAGATCCACAATTGACCCGACCTTAAATATCCAGGGGGGGGATGGTAAGAAATATTGAGGAGCGAGAAAGACCACTTCAAAGCGGAGAAGTCTGAGAATGTCCTTTGAAGTAGTTGACGGCAAAAGTGGTGGCATGGAGCGTTTGGGACAATGTCAGTTTAATGTCGATTTGCGATTGCACATCATGGACTGAGGAGTAATATGAAAAACCTACAGAGTCTGGATTGAGTGTGTGCCAGAGATCGACCAGCTCAAAGAACGGCAAAGCCTCCTACATTTCTAATGCAGGCTTGGTAAGTTCCCTCGGTCTAGTGCTCGATCTATCCCAGTGTATACCCAGTAGTATTACAATCTCCCAGCCACACCATATGAGAGTCTATATATTTCAGACATCTGTCCGTTAGGGCATAGAGAAATAAGCAGGAGCATATACTTTAACAGGCATCATTTTGCTGTTTGCCAGGAACCCAGATATTATATGGCATTTATAACACGCCTATAAACCAGTGTTTCAAGGCGCGACAAGGCAAGGGAGGGAGAACAAAAGGGAAGACGGAGACAATGATCTTACTAGGCCAGGTAACATTGGGATTGCGCAAGTGCAGGGGCGGAGGGGGCAGTGCAGTAAATGGGATCACAAAGTAAAAACAATTTTAAAAAGTGCGGCCAGCTGGTGGCAAGTGCAAGGGTAAGTGCAGACATCAAGTGTCTGTAGGGATACAGAAACAGACCCCGAGTGGAAGGGTTGCCAGGGGGGCGGGAGGGTAGTGCAGGTGTGCAACTGGTGGGGAGGGCCCGAGATCAGAGGGTAGCCAGGTGACCAGTGCAGTTTCAGTTTCAGACGGGAGTTCAGCAGGAGAGAGGAGGAGAGAAAGCAGAAGCAAAGAGGAAAGCCTTGAGGTGCTTCCGGAACCGGAGATGGTTCTCCAAGTTTCAGAGAGGCTAGAAGGCTGTTCCAGATGGAGGCCCTAGCCGAAGAAAGAGATCTACCACCAACTCGTTGCTTGGAGAAGCCACTGACCCTGTATACAATGACAAATCTCCCTTCTTGGAGGATCTCTGTCGCGGTCCTGCAGGATGGGAGCGATTGGCGAATCAAGGTGATGATCCCTCTGGGGCTGGATGAATGAGTGTAGAATCACAGAGGGCCCCATGCTTTTGCGAAACTCTTTACGAGAGCCACGTAAATGTGACTCCTGCTTGTTGTTATGTTTGCCTCTTGATGCAGACAATCCGCTTGGATTTTCCTAGCTTTAATTACATTGTTTGAGGCCCCTAATGTTCCAAGGGAAGCAGAGTGGCTTCCTTTGCATTATCATACTTTTAACGATGCAGCCAACTATATGTCTAGAGCACATGCAGGATTGCCCGCGAGGCTGATCTTCATTGTGCAACCTTTGTTTGAATAGCAGAGCAGGACTTTTCGGACTGTTTGTTTGCTGTAAAATCCAGGTAAAAGGATACTTTATTCTCTTGATAGGCGAGTTCTCCCAGCATTCTTGACCGGCTGAGAATTGTGTCCCTGTTTGTTTATTTTGCCATTTGTATAGCGCGCCCGACCCGTAAGCATCTGGGCCCATATCTTACAAGATTATGACGGTACATTCCTTACTTGGTTACATATATATATATTCAATGAAAAAACTAAGTTAAAGGGCCGTTATGGTTAAGTTGCACTAATAAAAACCTATGAAATTCAGTTAAAAAAAACGTTGTTAAAAGGACGGTACGGTTAGAAGTAAAATCGAAAAACCCCTGAAATTCGACAGTTATGGTAAGCTAAGCAACCATAACTCACGCCACCACCGTGCACTGCTATGACTAACACCCAGGACATCAAAGATGACATCACAAATATCACATATTTTAACTGAATTTCATAGGTTTTTATTAGTGCAACTTTACCATAACGTCCCTTTACAGTGAATTTCATGGGTTTTTACCAGTGCATGCTATTTTCCTACAACAAATATTGTTATATTTGGTAAGTATGATATTAGTGTCCAATTTACAAAATGTCACGTTAAAACTCAGCCATTTCCCACCTTCTAGAATCATTGTTAACACTTCTATACACGTTTTGCAACTATTTCAACTAGTTTTGCATCCGTAGATACCTACGAACATCTGACTTCATTGCGGACCTTCCGGACAGTGCCACATGACCATACGCTGGTGCGCGGCATGATGACGTGTCCGAGAACCCGTCTGCACTTCACAATAAGATCCGTCCTTCGCGGACAGTTCGGAACTGCATTTTCTACTGATCTAGCAACTTTCAACTTCAAAATTTCCCTTGCACACCTCCGACACCTTTTCGTACTCATTATCCATTACCAATCTAGTACACAGTACATACTTGGAAGAATTTTACCAAAACTGCTATTTATCTTAAAAATGGCATCAGTTATTGCCATCCCTTATCCCCAAGAGCCACCACCACAACCAGCTGGAGGACCTTCACAACAAAAAAAAGCACAGTACTTTCAAAGACAATGAAGAGGACCCAAGACCATGAGGTAGAGGAAGTGCCTACTTCTAGCACCAAGATCGAATCATGGGTGTACCAGTTCTTTGCTACTGTTGGGCGTGTACCAAAGGCTAAAGCTACCAAAGTGAAATGCACTGAGTGCAATTTTGTACTCATTCGCAGACTACCCGGACAGTACTCCTACGGGACCACCTCCATGCGCCGCCGCACCAAATCCAATGACTGCAATGCTCTCAGAAAGGTTATTCCTTTCTCAGCAAGTAGTAAGCTGTCTTCCTCCACCTCATCTTCCTCAACAAATTCTGTAACCACACAGTCTAATGTCTCCGGGCATTGGTGCGTTATAAATAAATAAATAAATAAGGAGGGCTGCGGACCATTATCGTCCATTGCAGCCCCTGAAATGGGGGATAAAGGCCATTAGCACCCCTGGTTCCCAAAGCGGAAACCCAGGGTGCTAAAACATAGATTTTTCTTCCTATAGCGGGACGCCTGCGGCGTCCTGCTGTAAGAAGGAAGGATTATTCTTCCTACAGCGGGACAATCCTTTTCCAAGACAGCCAACATGGAAAGAGAAGGCGGGGCTCCATACACAGCCCCTCTTCCCTTGCTATGTCAGCCCGCAAAACCCTATGAACATATTACCACAAGCACTTTTTTTCCCTTTCAAACCTATCCTACCTTCGAATATCTTTACCACATAGCCGGTCCCAGGTAGACATAGCCACTTTAACACCATTTCTCGTCCCTAGCGGTCATGGCCAGTAGCCAGATTGTCCGTGCAATAACCTATGCCATGACCCAGACAATCTGGCTACTGCCCACGGCCACAGGCTATACCTCAGTCACCAAAGGTATATGACTATTTTTAGTACCTACATTATTACACTTGTCAAAAAATAAAACACTGGCACATTTGCAAAACCATGCTTTAATGTCCCTGCCAGTGCTCGCCACGAGTTTGCTCGAAATCCGCCCATGTTTTATTTTTTTAAAAGTGTCAAAATGTATATACATACAATAGTCAAATAACTTATCCCACACTCTACAAAATCCATTCAGTCTTTACACAAACATTGAAGGTTTGGTCTATAATCTTTCTCAAAACTTTTGTCCACATTGGTCAAATAGCAACAAAGTTATAAGCCATCAAAAAATTTTGAGACCCCACCTCTAATTTCGCCCCCTCTTGAGAAAATCCCACCAAACTTTAGAAAACCATTTATATCTAGATCCAAAATCGTTTTGCCAAATGTTGTGCAGATTCGTCAAATGACACCACATTTATATGCCTTTACAATATTTTGGGACCCCCCCTCTAATTTTGCCCCCTCTTGACAGAATCCCCAAAAAATTTGCAAAACCATTAGGGATTCGTTCTAGAATAAAATTGCAAAATTACATGCAGTTTCATTGAGTGGCGCAAAAGTTATAAGCCATCCAAAAACTGCTTTTCCCCAACCCTGTAATGCAGAAATAGGTACAGATGTCCTAGGACTTCTGAAGTGTCCGCGAACACCACAGGACTGTCCCAGGACATCCAGAGTGTTCGTGGACCTTCGGGGGGTGAAACAACCCGTTTTTGGCTTCTTATGGCCATATCCAATCGAATCCTCACCCCCCCACCTCCCCAGAGATTGTTTGTCGAGTTTGACAAGTGAAATGCTGCTTTTTTAAAAAAAGTTTTCACTGCGTTGTTCGCGGACCCCAAAAAAGGCAGTGAATCCAAGATGGCGGGCGTTTCAAGAAAACAGATGCATTTCATGTTTTCTCACCATCCAATCAGCGGACGTGTTCACGGACTACGCAAAAGTCCGCAACTTTTTCTGGCCAATCGGAGGCCAGTCTGCGGACAGCACAGCCAATCAGAGGCCAGTCCTCGGGCCGAACAGGGAAGTGAGTCAGCGGAGCGGACATAGATATCACTCATTTTTTTGCTTTACATTTTGGTCATTTAAAAAGAAACTACTGGACGGATTTACACCAAATAAGAAAAAGCACGCTTTCGGGACCAAGCCGCCGCTCCTGCCGCAAATTTGGTGTAAATCCGTCCAGCTGTTTGGGCTGTAGGCGTGAGCAAAGTTTTTTCCCATTATGTCTATGGGGAAAAAAGAAATTTTGGGACCCCCCTATAACTTTGCCTACCCTGGACCAAACCTCACCAAACTTTGCAACCAAATTCAGAGTACTTTTTTTGGTGAGGATTCGTCCAGGGGGAGCGAAGTTATAAACCGCCCAAAAAGTGCTCTTCCTATGGAAACATCAACTTAACCATAACTACCATGGCCATGTAATTTATATATATATATATATATATAGTACAAGTTATTCGCATATAGAACAGTAACTACACGGTTGCAAATAAGCAAGTCCTGACGATGCAGTTATTAGCATGCATTCAATTTGCAGATCAGCCAGCCTGGTAGTGAGGTCCAGTAATTAAAGTTATAGGCAGTTTAACTAGGTGTAAGGAGTGGGTTAGTTGCAAATTCCCTGGGTGAAGAGGTGAGTTTTCAGTTGTTTATGAAAGGTCCAAAATGACTTTTCTGTTCTCAATTTG
This sequence comes from Ambystoma mexicanum, assembly GCF_040938575.1. Taxonomy (NCBI): domain Eukaryota; kingdom Metazoa; phylum Chordata; class Amphibia; order Caudata; family Ambystomatidae; genus Ambystoma; species Ambystoma mexicanum. The sequence continues at coordinate 1,463,809,042 of NC_090931.1, read as the reverse complement.
GCTGTTAAGGCATTCCATTGTTTCACGGCTATTGTGGGGAAGCCGTTACCCACTGCTTTTTGTAGTTTGAATCTGGGTTTGGCTAGCAAGTTCATATTGACCGAACACGTGGGCCTGTTGGACTGAGATCTGACCACTTTGTCCGCGATATATGTGGGCGCTACTTTGGCTAGACATTTGTGTGTCAGAATACGTTTTGAATTCGATACATTCTTGAACTGTTAGCAAATGGGCATTCTGTCTAGTAGTAGATATGTGGGTCGCTTTGGGAAAGTTCAGTGTCACTCTTGGGGGATTTTTTTGTAGTACCGAAGGTTTTTTAATGTTATGGGTGTTGGTACCCGCATAGAGGGTATTACAGTAATCCAATCTGGTTAAGATGAGGGCTCTGGCCAGAGTAATGCAGCTGTAAGGTTACAAGAAGGGTATTCATGCACTAATGAGCTTACAAATGTATGCTGTTGCAGACACAGTGGCATTCACTTGTTTCACTGGGGTGAGTGAAGAATCCAGATAGGAATCAAGGATTTTGACTTCTTTGGACACTTTTATAAGGTTGCCGTCAAGAGTAATGCAGCTGTCAGTTGACAAAGGGTCTGCAAGCATTGATGAGTTTACAGGTCTATGCTGTTGCTGACAGTGGCATTAACTTGTTTAGTTAATGTGAGTGCAGAGTCCAAGTAGGATCCAAGTGTTTTCACTTCTTTGGCCACTTTTATAAGGTTACCGTCGATGTTGAAGGTTTGAAAAGCGTCCTTTAGTTTAGTGGGACGGAGTTGTGATCTATGTGGAGCAGCTCCGTCTTTTCGTCATTCAGACACAAGCCCATGGTGTGCCTTCCAGGCTTGGATGGTTAGGTAGATGGCATTGAGAGTGGCAAAGTCAGTGACATAGTCGCCTCTGATGGGGATGAGGATTTGGGTGTCATCTGCATAGTTAGTGTAGGCGACACCCAAGTCATCGAGGCGGTCAAAAAGAGGTTTAGTAAAAATGTTGTAAACCATTGGAGGGACGCAGGAATTCTGGTTATTAGAATTTACTTCATTTTGCTTGTGCAGAGGTGTTCTGTGATGATCCTCCATATGGTGTCACTTCTCCCCAAAGGGGAGTTACTTTCAATGAGGCTAGGGAGGTGTGACGCTAACCATTAGTCCCCCGAGTGATAGTAACATGTGGGAGCACCTCATGGGGTGGAACTCCCCTCCTGGGAATAAGGGCATGAGTCAGTGGACACGGCATCTTTAACTCTCAACCCCACAGGGTAATAATGCCCAAACCTTCTCTTCCTAGGATACAGTCTGAAATCATGTGTTCTAAACTGTCAGACAATCTCGCTGTAATGAGTACAGGGATGAAGAACCCGAGCACGTTGCAATCAAGTTGGAAGAGTGCTCGACCAGCTGCTGTGAATCATACCGACGTTACGCGGAGGCACTCCCTGCTATTTAAACCAAACGGCAAACACAGACTTTGGTCTAAATCCGGAAGTAGAACCCGGAGAGCAAGGATGCTATCGAGAAGCCGCAAGGTTGAAATGGAGCTTTGGGAGACTTCAGCTAGGCAGCTCTCCAGTGTAGCAGATACTAACAGCGGGATGCCTGCACTGCGTCTTGTGAGTCAGCACACTTGAAGTAGAGAAACTGAGAGGTGGTGGCGTGACCTTTCGTGGGTGGACCGTGTGGTCCGATAACTGTGCCGATACTGTGTATTCTGGCCTACCGCAGATCCGAATCTATGTGGAGTACGAGAAACTGTGATGGTGGAGTTGTGACCTGTAACGGGTGGACCTTCCTGGACTTGCTCCGAGACCATGTGCATTACCTGGCCACAAAGACCAGCCAGCCTACGAAGAGGAGCAGAGGTAGAAGGTGGAAGGGCAAACCTTTGACCCCTGGAAAAAACGGTGAAGAATTCTGTGAGAGAAGGTACCTGGAATAAGAGTAAGTCTGTCATGGGGCTGGGAAAGTTTGAGACTGTAAGTCTAGAAGTAGAAGAAGTGGAAGAGAAAGTGAAGCACGTTGAGGCAATTCACTGGCCAGTTCCACAGGAGTGTGGTACTAGAGTCAAGGAAGACTTGGGGAGCCTCTTCATTGTCCCAGTGGGGGCAAGTTAAAGAAAGTAGAGCAAGTAGAGAGTGGAAGAAGCCTTTGTGGGAACTACAAGATTAGTTGAAGATGAGATAGCGTGAAGAGGCTTACAGAGAACTGGGGAGCAAGCTAGGAGAAGGGATTCATTCTCCTAGCCTTACCTGGGTGATTGTGGATCTTTATTTCGTTTGTTTGGGAACCTTGGAAACGTCTCCTTTGTTTGGGAACATTTCCTGAAGTTTTAAGAATGCTGAACTTTGAGAGACTCATACTCTGGAGAAGGGAGTCATTCTCCTGGGGTTTAGAAATATCATTTTTTCTTAGATTAAGATTTAAGTGGTAGAGATAGAATCTGAGTTTGGACTCGGACATTGAATTTTTGGATTTGAACTACACAGACTTCCTGACTACCTGAGATTTTGTTTGTTTGAGGTTGGGAAATCACCTCTAGTTGGGGACAGGTAGTTTTGATTATTAAATAAATAAATGTATGGCAATCACTATACCACCATTTGTTCAGACTCCTCATTCCATGCCGCCACAGTTCATACCCATCTAGAGTGTGTTTGCTAACTTTTAACTTCCATAGAAGTATGTCCTTGCTCTTTACTTGTAGTGCTAGAAGATAATATGATGTTTTCATAGCCAGATGAAAGCAGAGCTCTCCTCCTGTTGGGCCACCAGTCCCGTTTTTGGGGGTTGAATGTCAAAAGTGATGTTTTGTTTATCTCAAGTAATTCATCTAATCCTTTCAGTTATGTCTTGGCTCTGATTATTTGGCTGGCATCCACACTGCCAAAACATTGAACAACCCTGAGAGGCCTCAGACTTTTGTCCGTTTAAGGTACTTGATCGTCCATGAAACCATGGTGCAACATTTAGAGTTGTGAGCTTGTAGCCAGGCATATCTCACTTGCACCTGGCATGCGTGATAGTTCTCCACATATACACTGCGCACCATTTCTTACTTGCGTTTGTTTGCTGGACTTTTTTCAATTTTCCTTCACCCCTCTGCCTTGCAGTTTTCTGCAATTGAACATAATTTATTATGTAAGCTGTTATCAAATACCCAAACTATAACAAGCACCCGAACAAAAGCTTTCAGCGTTAATACCAAAATAATGAAAATATTGAAGGGAAGCCAATCAAAGCTTGCAAATATATGACAACTAAATGTAAACCTCTTCCTTTCCTCTCTCCCTCCAGGATCGTGGAGAATGGACAGGAGCGAGTTGAAGTAGAGGAAGACGGCCACATCAAGTCCATCAGGGTGAACGGTAAGGAGAAGATTAGCCCTGCGGTCCGCCGTTAATGCCCATCCATCAGCAGGAGTTCAGAATGGTAGCGCAGAGAGGTCTGTCAGGACAGGCAGAGAGAGGCAAGCGAGGCAGGGAGTCCACGTCACAAGCATTCCTGTTATAGTATAGAATAAAAGTTGTAATTGTGCACCGTTTGCCTTGAATCTGGGGCGTCTTCAGTCTCTGCTTGTTCTGCCTTGAATTCTTTTCTTGGTCTTGTTTCAACCACTGTCCCCGGCAGGAGAAACCCTACAAGTGTTGGACACAGGCGGCCCACGTTTATCTTGATTTGTAGGTGAGTTTTACAGATGTGCCAGATACCTGATCCTCTGAGGTGTGCCCAGGCAGAAGATCTGCACAGATAATATGTAGGCTGCATTTACAATTTCTGACCATACATAGGACAGTGTTTAGGGGTGACCTGAACTAGTTCTGAAATTTGAGGGATCATGGTCCTTATTCTTGGTGGATAGTGGCATGGCACAATTTGTCAAAACACGTCACGTGGAAACGTGATTAATAGTCTGTATGTTCTTTTGTGTTGTAACTGGACAGAGCTCCTGCCTGGCAGTGACCGATCAGCTGTCAGTGAGAACCTAGTCCACTTCCTTACAGTATGTCTTTGAGGGGAATCTCCATGGAACCTGTGTTACAAAAGATTCCTGTTTGTGTAGTTTTCCCTCCAGTTGTGAACCCCCCATTCCCCCACCCCCAAACTTTTTGCTTTTGTCTGACCATCCTACCCTGACTTTTACCAGTAGAGCCCAGCCTTCTGCTGTACTCCGCTGGGCTGTTGCTCCTCTTGTTAAGGGGAAACTGACATGCCCGTCAGACTGTCAGTACTGGGGGACTTTGTTTCCCTTAGTCTTTCACGTTGTTACCACTTCTTGGTAACTTTTTTCAGTGTACAATGTCCCTTCCAGTACAGTGCACTGGGGTCTTCTTTTCATTTTTAAGGCCCTAGACACCCTTGAAGGATTTTTGGTGAATGTACAAGTGTTCCCAGGGCGGAGCTGGTGGCAGCTGTTACTTTTAAAGCATTTTTGACTCTTTTCAATGGTCCAATCCGCGTTTACGGCGTTTGGCCCAGGACAGTGGCCCGTACCTATAATGGCCATGCCACGAAGTCCAGGAAATTCCTTATTTGTTCATGCAGGCTCCCGCAAAAAAACTAAGCTTTCGCAGGCTTCTGCATGCTTTGTGTGTGCGCGCCCATGATGTGGGCTGGAGCCGTCTAGTTCCAATACACATCCTGGGTGCCAGGATGTCTGGGGTGCTGGGGTGCTGGGATGACTGGGCCCACAGTGGTGCGTGATTGGTCCATGTCCGGGATGGTTGAATGTTGGCATATCTTCTATTGGATGGCCTTCGTTTTGGCATGAAGCAAACTTTGGATAAGAGAAGGCACTCTACACCTATTCCAGTTCAATCTTCTGAGTTCACACCGAACTTAGTTAAGGAGCCAAGTATCCTGAACTGAAGAAACAGATCCCAGGAACCGCTGGTGACCCGCTGGAAGGTTTGGCACCCTGACCCCGCTGTTGTCCCGTCGGAGCCCCTGTTTCTCATCGATCACACAGAAGGCCTGCAAGGGCGCTTCGACCATTTGGAGTAGTGGGACCAACTACCCTCGGCTCTTCCTGGCTAACCTGCAGGCGAGCCCCTTTGGAAGTGTTCCTGGACAGCCGAGTGACCTCACCAGCTCATACGGGACCTTTGGAACTGTAAGCTGTTGATAGAAGGCACTCTCCCGCTGAATTTCGTACACTTTGAATTCCTAGGTCTGGAACTAGGAGAGTCTGCCCGAGCCTACGTGGTACCCATGTCACCCCGCTGTGGTGAATACCTTCGTTGGTACCTTACTGCTATGCCCTAAGATGACCTGCAGTGGAACTGGCCCGCTCCCTTCCCCAGAAGCGAAGAAAAGGCCACTGTCCCGCCACGGACTGAGGTCCTGGAACTCAGCCCCTGAAAGCCGGAGAGACGCACAACTACAGCACTCAAACCTGAGAGCCAACTATACTTGACTGGCGAAGTTTGGTCCGGGTTGCATCGAGGGTCAGTGTGTACTTGCATCACTTGCTGGTGGCCCCTGGCGTATCCTTAGACTTTTTACGCACAAGTCTCCCCCAAGGGCCACTCCCCTTTCACTGCGCTACCATACTAGTCCCGATTCCTGGAAATCACTCTGCCCTCTTGTGGAGGCCCTCCTCAAATAGTGGAACTCTATTCTTCATTGCCTTATCCCCCACCCACTTCCTGAGCCACTAGTGCCCCTTGAAGGAACACGTTTTGAACTTTAACGCACGATCGAGCGCTGCAGCGCTAAACGTACTTTTGAGCACAAGGCTCCACACTTCGTAGGGATTGGACTGCCTATTAGTTGGGGTTTTGGTTGCTCAAGAATTGCCTAAAGTATATTTGCACTGTCTGACCCGCTTCTATTACAGGTTGTGGATCCATACTGGTTTGAATATAACTCTAGGAGAATAGTTACTGTATATATGTTCCCTAGTATATGGTTGTTAGAATTGTTAATAATTACTGTGGTTTCATCTTGTGTTTTGACTTAAAAGGCCTTTAATAAATGTATATGTATTTTTGATAAATGCACCTGACTGAGTCATTTGTGGTGTCGTTTACTGTGTGTGCGCTCGCTTTCGATCACCCTCACCCCTCCTGAGACCTAGTCTTAAACGCTTCCAATGCTACCTTGATCGGTGTGACTTGTCCAGAAGGTTACCCTGTTCCAAGAAACTAGGCTGGCCTTCTGAACCTCTGCCCACCAGGTCTCTTCAGAAATCCATCTGAACACCTGCGCAGAGCACCAATCCTTAGACACGCCACTGTAATTGACAACCAGAACCCATGAAATGCCACAAACAGCTAAGCGGTCCTACCTGCTGTTGAACTTCGCAGGAGGGAAGCACATTTTGTCAGTTAGTTTGACATATTCTCTTGATAGAGGTACAAAACTACCAACCATCCTTCATAAAAAGCTCAGGAGAACTATCATGGAGTCTATAAGTGAAAACTAATGGCCTAGAACTGTGCAAGGAAAAGGAAAGCTGGATTAGAGCCACAGTATGGAGGTTGAGGAAAGCATAACTCACGGAAATGCTTGGAGAGCCAAGCTTAAAATAATATGCAACGAAACTGGATTGTAGTGTTAAACTGCCTCCACGAAGGGCTGCAAATCTGAACTTTACTGAATGACTAGTATGGGATCTGACAGGCAGGCCCACATAGAGTAAGGATTGTCAATTGGTGGACAGTGGTAGGCCCAGGGCTTCAGATAAGATTTTAAAGCAAGAGAATTGGACTTCCTATTTTCTGAAGCTGGGAGTAAAATGTTTTTAGGGAGCAAAAAAGAAATTCCCATTCGTAATGGTGGTATTTTATTTAAGGCGAGTAAAAATATATTTGAACTTGGACATCATTATATATCTTTTTGTAATCCATATTTCTTTGCACCTAGTGATTCATGGGAATCAAAATGGAAAGTCCCTCTTCAGAACAGGTAGTAATAAAAGTAAAGCTTTTCCCTGTGTCAATCTGGTGATACAGCACGGATTTCAACATACCATTAGAGCAGTGACGGTGGAAGCTAGGGGATGCTTTCTGTTTGTTTGAGTATTTTTTACTTCCATTTTTCTTAAATTAGCATATTTTGCTACTTTTAGGGAGAAACAGTTGCTGGTATACTGCTTGGCTGTGGTATGTCGAGCCCTACCGCCTCCCCCAACCCCATACACGATCAAGCAGAGAGTAGTAGTGGATGTTGGAATGCATGTGTTAAGGCAAGTTCTCCAAGCCCTCTATTCAGTGCAGCTGGTCCAAGCATACTTTTATGTCCAGTCAAGGCAAACCTTTCGTAGGAAAATAGGGCAGTTTGTGTCAGCTATGTTGTTACACCTATAACCTTAAATAAGGTACTGTCCACACCAAAGATGCTGGAACACATGTTACTTTTTCTTGTGTGCAGGTTACAGGTAAGTAAACTGGCTTTGTAGCGTCCACAATTGTGGCGCCAGTGTTCTATAATCCAACCATACAGTAAATGCATTTTCCTCACAAGGACGCCTTAGGACTTCTATCTGCTCTACCTGGAGTTGGTCTTCTATAGGAATGTAGACCCTGACCAACTTCAGATTGGCTGAGTGGAATGTCAGAGCTTCTGCTTACTTTTGTCCATTCCATGCTTCAAAAGTAGCAAATCTACTCTGGTAGCAGAGGAGTGCATGATATTTGCACACAGTATGCCCACCCGATTAGTGGAATCTGGTGCAGGTTCACCATGTCTCGCAAACCCAGGCACAACTTTGCCATCAGACTGGCCCTGCTAAGGCATCAAGGTCTCATTTGAACAATTCTCTTTCTTTGGAACTCGTCCCAGGTCTAGACAAAGTAAAGATGGCTATACAGAAAAATTGGGAGCAGAGTGTAAACAGTGCTTCCAATAAAACCTATGGTGGCCACCCCATCACCTAGAGGCTACCGCATTTAAACTTTCCTGGGTTTCTCTTCCAGGTGTGCACGCAGGATGTGAATTCCAAGCAGGAGTCCCAGATATCCTAGTAATTCTACAGCGAGCGCTGCTCCTGACCGGCTGCTGCTTTGAGCTTCACTTTAGACAGAGGCTGGGACTCTCATTCCAAGTGTGGGCACATTGGTTTGCTTTCACACAAAGGGAACGTGGCATTAGTAGAGAAATCGCGTTCCATGTCAAAAACAGGGATTGCCTTGTTAGGCAACTACACATTTTCCAACTCTAGAAACCTACATACATGTGCAAAGGGTAAGTAAACTGCTACCAGCCAAAAATGAATGGAAAGTTACTTGTAGAGCAACAGGGTGTCTTGGGGACATTCTGTTCTTGGGAAGAGGAGCCCAGTAGGCCACGCATGTATCATCCCTCAGGAGTACTTTGAGTAGGACTATCAGGGGAAGAAGATCTTTCACCAGTCGTTGAAAGTGCAAGTTTCAGGGGCTCTTGTCAGAGGCCGTATAGTGGGTGTGGGTAGCGGGAGGTTGGTTGAACTGCTCATCAGTGTTCCCAGAACTGATACTCGGACACCAAAGTATACTTAAAGTAGCTCTGTATTGCCATTGTTGAGCAAACTAAAAATGTTGTATGTCAGGGTGGTGGCTGGTGTCCTAGAAGTGGCAGGATTATAGCTCCATGTGTCTGCCCTAACAGAGAAGAGGGACAGTGATAAAAGGCTATTGACGAAATCAAGGTTTCCACCTCATGCTCCAAAAGAGGCCTGTCAAAGAAATGCTCACTACTGCAAAGTTCCAAAAGAAAACCAAATCAATCCAAGTTGGGTGACCGGTGCAAAATAGTGTCCCAGAGCTTTGTAATAAGAGAAAGCTGAAATCGAACTGGCTTTCTCTTCAGGGACTGTGTTGTTCCTTCGAATGGGTTAACAAAGAGCGGGGGCATCTTTCAACTCCCCATTATTTGCATCTTTCCTTCAATTGGCGCCAGTGGAATCCCCAGCTATTTGCTATTGCTTGAACCCTGAGTTTTTCAGGTAAGAGGTATTTTGCTTTACTTCCCTTGCTCAGCTCACCTATTTTGGGGGCACTAGTCAGCCCATATGGGTAACATTGCAGAGAGACACTGTTCCCTGTGTGAGATTTGGTATTATTTTACTCGCTCAAACATCCCTTTACAGTAAAGTGCTTCAGGGGTACTATGTAGCATCTTCTATTTTTTGTGTAGTAACATTTTATTAACCTTTTGATGTGTCCAGGACAGGCTGGTGGCAGCGGATTGAGTTTTACTATTTGGGAGGTATAAGAGGCGGTTCATTGTACTTGCTTCGATCTTTATTTTCTGCCACTTAATGTCATTTTTATGACATATAATCAAAATGGCTGTATCATGTGGTTTTTCACACATTCTTTCGGAAATCATGTTCTTTGGCAAGCCACCTTCCTGCCTTCTCATGTCAGCAATTGCCATAAAAGGCATGCTTTTGGCAGAATCCAACTTGGATTCCTGTGCAAAGGGAAGGCATGTATAACATGGCAAGAGATGTGGGATGTGGCTGTCTTGTCCAGATTCACATTCCAGCCAAGGGATGAATTTTGCTGGGCAGATGTAAGGTAAGATATTGTCCAGTATTGGACAGTCCTGGTCAGTTTGAATGGTGCAGCACCTTGCCATTGATGGGCTCCCTCCACCCCCCCCAAATATTGGGGATAAGAGTGGCTGTAGCTAGCTGTTCACAAGCTTGTCAACTGGAGCCAGAGCCAAGACCCAGAAGACGAGCACTGTGCGGAAGGCATGAAAGATTGAAGCTCAGTACGACCAGCTTTGCCAAAGCAAAGTCCCAGTGAAGCCTGGGTGTTCTAGCAACGATTCAAAAAGACCATCGGTGCTGCGACCCTTGAGCAGGTTGGAACAACCAGTATGGTCCAACTACACATTAATCCTGCCACCAGACCTGCACCGGGACCATCTAGTGGGCGGTCTAGCTTTGCAGACAGCCTATCCCACTGTATTGGTTGATGCCATTTGAGCTTGGGTCTCTGCAGGTCACCAACTTATGGCCTGAGACCACCCTTCAGCTGGAGCTGCTCCCCTGCATGAAGAGGGGTCTTCCTGGATCTGGATGCCAACTCTGCTGGAAGAACTTCGTAACGACCCATCTGTGCATAATACCATTGGCTTGCTGGACCCGACGCAGACTTCGACCACTGTACCGAGGTCCCTGCAGCCATAAAAACTGGACCAATGGCTGATGTGGCACAGCAATTCTGAGTATCCTATGGGTGGTCACTTGAAAGATTGAATTTGATGGCACGAGCCTGCATACCTGATTTTGTGCCCCGCCCTCAACCTCCCCCATAGGGATTGTATGGTTGTAAAGTTCACTCCCCAACTCTCCCTTGTCTGGTTGTTATTGGTGGTGTTCTGACGAGGATTCCCACTCCATACCCTGGGTGGTGGCATTACGAAGTGTACCCCTGAACACTTCCTACTTAACTTTTAAACTCACAAAGTGCTATATTCTGGAATGGTGTCCAACCTGTTGTCTTTTCCATAGCTTGTTTTCAGGATACTTAAGACTTCCTGCTGCCTACACAGGCTTTAACTTTAACTCTGAGGCACTAAGCCTACTTATTAGTTAGGGAAGGACTGATTAAGCTATAGGAGCCTTGACATTGAGGCAAGGTATATGGTTACCTTTTCTAATGCATTGCACTGTTTCTCACTTTTCTGCTTAGTTTTCCTGCTTCATTAATTTGTACTGTGCTTCAGTGTGAACTATGGGTGTCGCGACTTTGTGGTCATCAACTTTGTACATATGTTTAGGTAGGGTGCTTTAGTAATGACTGCTTGTCTTTTATTTTACACACTTGGAGTTCACGCCTAATTATTTCGTATATTTGGTACTCCTGTGTTGCTGGTCTTAAGCGCTCAGACAGGTTACTTGTGCTACTACACCACCTCCATAGAAATTGAATTCTGTTCTACTGATCATTCTGTTACCTTGATAAGAGTTTACCTAGATCAAAATGTCACTTCCCTTTTTCATCAACTAGGCGGACCTCAGAGAACTCTCCTACTAGCTAAATCCATCTTCAAAGGCTGCATGGTCTTCACAACGGCAAAGCCATGGTTCCCAGGCAGATGGGTATTTCGTAAGGTCTCATTTTGCTTGCTCCTAGATCACCCTGGGTTGGTCTTGTGGGCTAGCAAGGAATTCCTGCTTGGCTGGGCCCAAGGTTGATGTGTATGGGTTGGTCTGGTGCACCCCAGCAGGGTTTGGTGGAGAAGAGTGGCGCTGGTCTCCACACACTCCTCATCGTGATGTGATCTCATGGGTCCTTTTGTCCCGGCCTAAGCTGTTCTCCCTCGCAGTAACAGCTGTTTTAACCTATTCTCCCTTGGTCCAACATTGTCCCCCAGACCTTCCCCATTCTTATTCCTCAGGGATTGGCCTTGTCACTTCTTTTCACCGCTACAGATTTTGGATCTTACTCTCTCTCCTGAAGGTATACTTGTTTCATCTCTGGCCGCCCGTACCCTCTTCTCTGATGGACTCTCTCCCTTGCCTCCAAATCTGACTCCCTCCTCTGATAATATCATTCCTCCTCTTCCTAGCAATTCTCTGTCCTCTGGTGGTAACCCTGCTCAGTCAGTGATTTTCTCTCCTTTGTCTCCACTTCCCTCCTCCACCTCCAACACAGCTCTCGTTTCCCAGGTGGGATTACCCTCCTTCCTCTGTAAACTGGTCCGTTCTTCCTCCTTCAACACCACGTCTCCTTTGTCTCTTTCCTGATTTCTCGCCTGCACACTATTCCTCTCTTCTTCTTTCCAGATAACTCTCTTTATGTTTACAGATGATGCCTCTTTCTGTGCTCCAAGACAGTCCCTCTTCGTGTCTAAGCAGCCAGGACCTCCTTCCTCCAAACTCACCTCTACTAGCTAATTGCAACAATGTTTCTTCAGGCCAATTCCCTCCCTCCCTCTCTGTTTGTTTGCGCTCCTCTCCCCTGACCATTTACCAGCCTCTATGTTCTAATCTATGCTGATGTGCTCCACTCACTCAGGGTGTCCAGGGTTGGGGTCTCCAAGGCTCTACTTTTCTTCTGTTGACAACTCTCTCGAGGAATCATAATGATTCACTGGGAATGGCTTGGCTGCCATTCAGAGGCTGATATCTTCTCCCCTTGTGTGGTGCTTAGTGACAATAGTTGCACCTGTGATGTTATGGGACTGGGATGGCCTATGATTGACCATCTGTTTGAGATTGTGGTTTCCAAGTGGGCTGGCCTGAGGTTCTATCAAGGCCAGCTGCCATTTTCTAATTTAAAGTGGCCGCCTTCCCTCAATCTATTCTGAAGTTGCCTGCTTTGAAGAAGAATCTGACTATTCTATCCTCTGCATGTTTGTCTCAGAGAAATTGCAACTTTACGCCTCATGTGACACTTGCCAGAGCAGGAAAACAATGCTGGCTTTCCTTTGCCCTCAAGCAGGTGACTTGCCTATGTTTTTCTCTTTAATGTGTCTGTGACATCTGACTTTAATCGCAGTGTGAACCTTGTGGGTCCTACAATCTTTACTTTCTGGTCTTGCCTGCAAGGTGTGAAAACCATAGTTCTGTATACCTGCCAGAGATGTACAAAGGTTGCAACTCTGTTCCCTTACCGGAAACTGTTTTCTCATTGCTGGTTTGGGCCTCGTTGGAAGGAGTTTCAGCTTCTGCTCCTGTCTCTGCAGTTCTTACGGTCCCCTGATGGGTGCATTAATTGGATGAGGAGCTGTCCTGTGACCTTCCCCTGCCCAGATGCAGGGGGCTTCCTCATAGTAGGTAGCTCTGTACTGTGGCGCATTCAGGAATTCTTCCCTTCTCGCCAAGGTGGAGCCACCCTCATTGAGGCTAGGGAGGCGAGTCCGCTTGGCAAGACCTTCCTTATGGGTTTAGGCATGTGGCACCCCACTCGCGGATTAGAACCGCACAGGCCCCCGCCACCTTTCAGAGGCTCATGGACAAAGTGCTCAGCCCCTATTCAGCCTTTGCCAGTGCATACTGTGAGGATATCATCATCATTGTGCACAGTAAGACCTGGCAAGAGCATGTAAGCCTATACAAAGTTACCAGAGCCTTTAGAAAAGTGGGTCTTTGGGCTCCACTTTGTCCAAAGTGCTGTTAAGTACCTGTATTTAGTAGGGGAACAGGCTGATCCTACTCCAAGCAGAGAAGGTAAAGGTGGTGCAGTTAACGCCTATACCCGAAACCAAATGTGACCTCCAAGCTTTCCTAGCGTTGACATGGTACCATAGAAGATTCATACCAAACTATTCTAACCTGACTGCAACCCTCACAGATAAACTGAAGACCTCATAACCAAATAGGCTCACATGGAGCCATTCGAATCAGAACAGCTTCAATGGATTAAAACCTGTCCTCTGAGTGAACCTGTATTAAAAATGCTGAATTTATCCTACAAACAGACTCCTCCAAAGTAGGCTTAGGACGGTTCTTTCCCAAGAACACAATGGATTGGACCACCCTAGCCTTTATACCAGCCAAAAGTTGTTTCCCAGAGAGCAAACCTGTACCACTGTGGAGTTAGAAGCCTTAGCTATCAAATGGGCTGTCATCGGTCTATGCTACTATCTGATGGGAGAACATTGAGGTTAACTACAGATCATTCACCCCTGACCTGGATGAGTCTTCAAAAAGATTCCAACGCCCATGTTATGAGATGGTTCTTGTATTTACTAGAACCCCGGAAGGGGAAAGCACAGAAGAATGTAGATTTCCTTAGTCATTTTCCCCTTGGGGGTGGGGGGGACTTCCAGTTGGCGGCAGGGGTCAGGGGGTGTTTGTAACAAATCCTGGGAATTCATCCCATCTCCGCAAGCAGACCCCCATTGAGACTAGGGAGATGAACCCGCTCCGCAAAGACCCTCCATAGGGGTTTGGTCAAGCAGAACCTCCATGGGAGCCCTTTGGGGACGAGGACTCCCCGTGTGTAACGAGAACCCCTTGTGAAATGTGCACTCTCCTCATATATGGGGGCAACATAAGTTGTAAAAGTGATGGGGACTATTTTTGTTTGCGCCGGACACAACTGCTGAACTCTCCAGACTCTCTATCATGTAATCAACTTTCTGAGGCTCGTGGAATCTGCTTAGATCACATGCTATGCATAGGCCGACATCTAGTGGAAGCTGTGGAGTATTACAGTTCGAGTTTTTGAAACTCGAAAAGGGACTTCGACAGGGCTTGCCAGTAATACTATCGCTAGTTTGACGTCCACTGTACCCATGGTCCTTCACGCTTCGACGTCCCTCAGATTTTTTCCCTCCATCATCGTCGGACGCTATAGCGCAGAGTTCAGTTTTAACTAACTCCATTGACTCTTTCTTTCCTTTATATTGCCGCTCTTCTTCGACGGCAGTGTTGAGGACAAACTTTGGACAAAGAACTTGACTCGACAACACCCCTTTGGCCTTGGAAGGCCGCACCGGGCCTCGGCCCAGACAGTAGGGAGAGTGGGGGTGGTCATATCTTAGGCTGTTAAGAGAATGCATATCTTCCCCTTTCCTTCTCTATTATCACCTAGCTGCCTTTCCTTTCAATTATGGAAAATACACCCTTTTAATTTTGCCCCAGGTGCAACAAAAACTTTCCCTGGAAGGACAAGCACCTGGTGTACAACCTCTGTCTTCCGAGGGACCTCGACGAGGACCACTGTAGAGCTGGTCAGCTTTTCAAACCAAAGACCCTAAAGGGCCAAAAAACCAAACGTTGGGCCCACCACGCCATGCAGGCTGAGGCCGCCATGGACGTGGAGGGTGCATCTAGCGACGGCAGCATCAGTGTCTTTTGGGACGACGAAGGCGATGGGGAACCTTCGGATTCCCATGTGCTAGCCCCTGACCCCATCAGACAGGCCGGCGGCAATGTTACAGGGATGACACCCGGTGGCAGTAGCACACACATCAGCCCACAAAGGCACATAACCCAAGGCCAAAAGTCGACGATAACATTCTCTACACGGCCGCAGACGGCATCAAGAGGTAGGTCCAGTAGCTCCCTGTCCTCTGGGCACTCGAGATCATGTTCGCCTCACGACGGGCCCACAAAGTCGCAAGACAAAAGCGTTGCGGACACCTTGTACTGTAGAGCAGCCCAAAAGCCGAGTTTCGGAAGGCGCGGCTCTGGCTCTCCCGTCCACCGAAATTCGACAATCCCCATTAACGTTGAAATCGGCAAAAAAACACGCAGACTTCGAAAATATCCCATTTGGTGCAAAAACATGTCCTGGAGACTCTCCTTAAAGGGCGAACGTCAAAAAAACACTCTTTAGAGTCACCATTCCCATAGTGAGAAAGGGGATGCTTCACACAAGGAGAAAGAGAGTGTTTCCCAAGGGGAAGGTACTATAGCAGCAGCTATGAAACACGAGGTGCAGCCTACTCCAGAAATACCTAACACTCCTATAACTATACCAAGTTCCTCACAATGGTCCTCTGAAGACATTGATAGAGTAATGAGACGCATGTCCTTTATGGCAGATTTTTTTGAAAAAAATCCCCAGGCAATACAAAGCATACAAAACACAGCACCAACTAGTGGTGCATCGTCCTCACAAGCACCAGCAAAAAGGGCACGTCTAGACACCCTTTAAGTTACTCCTCAGCAAGACCCAGACCATTTT
The DNA here is from genome assembly GCF_040938575.1 of Ambystoma mexicanum. Lineage (NCBI taxonomy): Eukaryota > Metazoa > Chordata > Amphibia > Caudata > Ambystomatidae > Ambystoma > Ambystoma mexicanum. The sequence continues at coordinate 1,463,793,468 of NC_090931.1, read as the reverse complement.
GAAATCTGATTCCAATACAGACTTGGGAGGAGCAAGATACGCTAGGGGAAGTAGACCATTATTATGAAGAGGATGAGGAGAATGTTTATATCTTACCCTCTCCTGATACGTAGACCTGCCAGTGGCAGACACACCGGTGGACAACCAACTTCAATTTAACATGCTATTGAAAGCAGCAGAGCATTTCTAAATTCAAATTCAGGAAACACAATTGTTCAAGGATTTTGTAGAGGACCTATTGGGGGACAGGAAGGCTGTAACCCAATTTATACCCATTCTAGAGTCAATACAGAGAATAATTCAACCCTCTCTAGAATCCCCAAGTCAAACGTTGGCTGTGAACCCGCATATTGAGAACATTTTCCGCCCTGCGCCCACAGACCCCCCTGTACATCGGGGTCCGATTAAAACCAGATTCACCAGTAGTGACCACAACACAAAAAGGGGCAGGAACACCTCTAGCTTCATTAGAAGCACCCGCCAATAGAAAGAGCACAAAGATGTACACTCTCTGGAGGAAAGTGGCTACCTCAGCAGCTTTTCAAACCAGAATTGCCAACAGTGCCACCTTGCTGGCAAGTTGCAGCTGCCACAAGTGGGAGGAGATTGCAACGTTAATGGCCTCAGCCCCAGAACCTCTAAAGTCCCAACTGTCCCTCGCATTAGCAGAAGGAAAGGAAGTGTCTAACTGCATACTAAAAAATTACTTAGATGCAGAAGATAATGCTGGTAGAATCATCGCTGAAGGGACACTCATAAAACGCCATGCATGGCTACGCCAATCAGGGTTTGAATTAGAAACGCAGGCAACGCTCCTCAATATGCCTATCGGACCCAATGTCCTGTTCGGGAAAGCGGTTGAGGATGTGTAAACCGTGCAAAGGAAGAGTATTACACTATTAAGTCTTTAGCTCAACTCACGAATAAACCATCGGGACAAAGAGGTGGGAACAATTTTTGTCTCTTTAGGGTACAAAACTTGCAGAGGGGTTCCGGATATAGCCAAAATCATGTCTCATCCTGGAGTTCCAATCAAGGACAAGCCTCTCAAGGCTTCCAAAGGGGCCAGTTTAGATCTCGCGGCCGGGGGGGGGGGCCTCCACTTCCAGAGGTGGAACAACACCTCCAAAGCAATGACCACCCGCTTCAGGTCCCCTCACATGCCTCTCCAGTAGGAAGGCATATAACGCACTTCACCCACGCATGGGAGGGAATCGCTCCGGACAAGTGGGCGCTATCAACCGTGGCGGCGGGTTATTGTGTGGAGTTACTGCAGCGAACCTCCAGCCATCCCCCTAAACAGAGATCCACCACGGAAGAGGAGCAGCGCATCCTTCTAGAAGAGGTTGCAACGCTGCTGCTAAAGGACGCCATCGAAATCGTCCCGGCGAACCAGGTAAACTAGGGTATCTATTCAACCCATTTCCTTGTGCCAAAGAAAGATCTAACAATGCACCCAGTATTAGATCTGCACCCTGCAAACACTTATGTCAAGCCACAAAAATTATGCATGTAAAGTAGGGGGACTGCATGGCAACCTTGGATATGAAAGATGCCAATCTTCATATTTCAATGTTCCCAGAGCACAGAAAATTCAAACCAGAACTACCAATTCAAAGTGCTACCCTTCGGAATAGCATCTGCTCCAAGGGTATTCACCAAGGTACTGGCGTTGATGCAGCGCACCTGCGCAGGGAGGCAATCCCAGTGTACCCCTACCTGGACAACTGGCTGATCACTGGGGAGTCACCCCAAATTTGCAGGCAAAATACACAAAGAACAATAAACCTTCTTTTCCAATTGGGTTTATCGATGAACAACAAAAAATAAAGCATTGTACCAAACAAGACCAAACCGTTCCTAGGAGCTGTCATAAAAACAGAAGAAGGGCTAGTCTTTCCATCAAAGGAAAGAATCCACACATACTGCTGCAAATACCTCAGTATCAAGCCGGTCACCAGATAAGCGTACGCAAAGCTATGCGTTTGCTCGGCATGATGGTATCTTGCATTTACCTGGTCCCACTCGCATGCAGGAGTGGTTGACGAAACAGTGAACTCGGACAAGTGGTCATTGGGACGATCTACTGGTCGTTTCGCCAACACTACTACAAGCCCTTCGCTGGTGGACAAAGGAGAATCTGTTAAGGGGAAAATCCTTCCAATAACCGGCGATTCAAGTGATGGTTACAACAGACGCATCACTCTCCGGGTGGGGGCACATCACCTTCATCTCACAGCACATGCACTGTGGACTCGCATCACTGTACAGAACCATATCAACCTGCTGGAACTTATAGCAGTATTCAAAGCGCACCAAGCCTTCAAAACGCAGCTGACAAATCAGTCGCTACTGGTCCTCAAAGATGGCACCACTGCAGTGTTCTACATCAACAAGCAAGGGGGCACACATTCTCCAAATCTGTCCAAGCTAACACAGAAAATATGGAAATTGGCACTCAAACAGGGGATGTTCCTAACTTCCCAACATGTTCCAGGGGAACCAAGACCCTAGCAGACTCGCTAAGCAGAGATTCTCTACCAGAAGATCACGAGTGGCGTCTTGACACAAGCGTCGTAGATCACATTTTCACACAGTGGTGTTACCCCACGCTGGAATTGTTCGCTACAAGAGAAAACAACCAATGCCTAGACTTTGTGTCCAGGTTTCCCCAAGCAGACTCCATGGTGAACACCCTATGGAGGAGTTGATCAGGGAAATTTGCTTACGCTTTTCTCCCAACTCCGCTAATGAACAGGCCAGTGAACAAGATTCACAGAGAACAGATGACACTTATCCTAGTTGTTCCCATGTGGGCGAGACAACCCTGATATCCACATCTGCGCTAACTGGCGATGTGCGATCCCATCAAGCTTCCGTGCCAGATCAATTTGCTATCCCAGCACGGGGGAACAACATTACATCCTCAACCTCACTCAAAGAACTTGGCAGCTTGGCTCCTGAGGTCATGGATTTTTGGACATCTTAATTTACCACAAAGTTGTATGCATATCCTCAAGGACGCATGTAAACCAAACACTGTTACTTCGACAAGTGGAGGAGATTTGTAATTTGGTGCCAGTCTAAACAAATAAACCCATAGAATGTACTCCATCATCAGTACATGCTCCACTTCCTAGACTAAGGGTTAGTTTTTAATTCTATAAAGATTCTCTTGGCAGCTTTATCAGCATACACCAATTCTCACAATAAGGTATCATGGTGGAAAGTTCCAGTCATTAAGGCATTTATGGAGGGAGTGAAAAGACTCCACCCTCCTATTTCAAACCCATTGCCAGGCTGGATCTCAATGTAGGCCTTGCAAAGTTCATGGGCCCTCCATTTGAGCCTATGCATAAGTCAAGTCTTAAACACCTTGCATACAAAACGGATTTCTTGGTGGCTATAACCTCCATAAGAAGGAACTTCAAGCATTGTCAGTGCAAGACCCATTCTTTGTCATCCACAAGGACAAATTGGTATTGAGAACACACCCTAGGTTATCACTTTTTTTTCCAAATTTCATGTAAACCAATCTATTGAGCTACCGGCCTTCTTTTAGAACCCAAAATTCTCGGAAGAAACTCCATACACTAGATGTAAGGAGGGAGGTCCTTTACTATGTAAACAAGACCAGACCGCTCAGGAAAACAGATCAACTGTTTGTCTCTGTAGCACCAGGCAGAGAAGTTGACCGCATTTCTAAAAATGCCATCTCCGGATGGATAGTCGGATGCATAGAGCTCTGTTACTCTTTATCAAGCAAAACAATGCTATCGCACCAAGAGCTCACTCCACAAGGGATACAGGAGCTACCTTGGCCTTTATCGCAAACGTCCCGCTAGACACCATTTGCAAAGCAGGTACATGGACCTCAGTACACACTTTCACTCAGCACTACTGCATTGACACTCATTCTAAAGCAGATACCCAGGTGGGACAAGCGGTTCTAAAACATCTATTTGCCGCTGGCCCTTCTCACAACCCACCATCTTCCCCTAACACTGCTCGCTGATCTATCCATAGCATGTGATTTAAGCTAAATTCACATGCGCCCACCCTTCCTCCCCTTGGAGTAGAAGGTGCATGGATGTTTTATTTGAGCTTTATCTGATATATATCTACACCTGTACTCACGCTACACTTCATGCAACCTCATGTCAGAAACAAAACAATCTGAGGGACCCTGACAGGTGAAGGACCATGGGTATAGTGGACGTCACACTACGGATGGAATTACTGGCAAGCCCTGTCGACGACCCATTTTTGAATTTCGAAAACAACAACTTTAATACTCTACAGCTTCCACTAGATGTCGGCCTATGCATAGCATGTGAATCTAAGCAGATACAAGCATCAGAAATGATTACGGTGAGTAATGTATCCCATACGTTCCCTCACATTGCAGCGAGGCATGTAAAAATGAAAAAACCCTCACCTGGAGCAGTAGATTCCCTGACACCAATCTGAACGACAGGGGAGGAGATGTACAGAGTGGATGCGATGCTGGTGTGAGGATCCACAGTAAGGACGTGGTGGTACAGGAGCCTGCTAAACACTGCTGAATCCAGGAGCGCCAGAGGCGAAAGCTCTTCAGCTCCCATACTCAGTTGTAGAAGGGGGGAGAGCCCCGAGCACCGATGAGGGCCCAAGAGTGCCGCCATGATAGGAGACACTAATGTGGCAGGCAGAGGAGAATACCGATGAGACCAGAATCACTGACCCTCCCTGGCAGAAGCACCATGAGAGAACAGGTGTGTGGGCCACACAGGAAGAAGGGAGGAGGCGGCTGAACGCTGCGGGGTAGCCGAAACCCCAAGTCATTCACTGGCTGTTGAGCCTGTGAACAACCTCAACAAGGACCGAAGTGTCCAGAGTAATATGAAAATTGTTAAGAACACTGAAAGCCCAGAGAGACAATTTGAAACGTCCCAAAAGGATGAATGGACGCAAACCCTGCTTGAGCTAGCCAAGAGTAGCTGGTTAAAGAACCTGTGAATAGCCTGCTTAAGGGCCGAAATGTCCTAAGGAACACAAGGACGGAGACCAATACTGAAGACCAAGAGACATAAAAGGACTGAAAAGTGTAACACCCACGCTACCCCAGAGGGTGACTGCTCAAGTGAGCGAGTTGGGCCTTGAGATCCATAAGATCCAGCATTGTTGGAGGGGGAAGAGGTCGAGAAACCCCATTGAAAGCTCTTCTGAACTGAGTTTTTCTTTTTGAACACTTGAAAACCTTTTCATGAACCGAGTTACTTTTTATCCAGAGAAACTGAGACCGACTTGGATTTTAAATTTTCCGATTTCTTATTTTGAAAGCCGCTGTGGTGACCCAGGCCAGGAATCGTGCTGGGATGTGTGATTCTGAAGTTTGTCTGCAGGATTGCTGACCTCCAGTATGAAAAGCTTTCTCTCATTTTTGTTTCCTTTTCATTTAGTGGTAGGGCCAGTTAGTTGGGCAGGTTAGGACGGAGGACTCATTGAGTGATTTGACATCCTGATGAACACCTACGTTCTTTGAGTTGTTAGGCAGGGAAACACCTTTTTGCAATAGGGCTAGCGAGGCATTTTTCTTCTAATTTAAATAAAAACTTGTCATTGAATCAGGTCTTCTGGTCTGACTCCTCTTTCTGGTACACCACAGTACCCAAGGTGCTACCGATTATGACAAGGGCCCTGCATCTGGGCATGGGAAAGTCACTGGACAGCTCCTCTGACCCTTAATGGGTCCATCGGGGGTCCCCAATACCTCTACAGAGATATGAATGGTAGATACTGGTATGCCTTGAGCATTGACGCAGGATTGTGTGTATGCTGGATGGTAGCTCCACCAGGTGACATGGTATGGAGTGGAGGGCAATTAAAAAAAATAAGTGGGCCCCATTGAAAACTCTTTTGAGCCTGAAACTGAATGTAAGGTGTTCCATATTTCCAACAAAAGCTTGAATTTAGTTTCACATATGCTTTTTATTTTTCACAACATGTTTCGGAAGCATCCAAGTTCCTTTTTCAAGTGCGCTGCATCAGAATTAACCAAATTAAGTAGGCAAGCCACCTCCTATATACAGAACTTAATTCAAAACAACACAAAAACAGTTATTTCGTTGCCTCCTTCCTTGAAGGAAGTGTCATGAGGGTATTTGCAGAGAACGCCAATGCCTCACCATCCCCTATTCCATGTGGTGTACCGCGAGGCTCATGCATATCCCCAACGCTCTACAACCTATTTACCAAGCCCTTTTTTGACATCTTGGAATACATCGGCATAGTCTACACTAACTATGCTGACGACACCCCCATTTTACTCCCACTCACAGGCATCTATATGGACGTCTCCACACCTTTAACGCCACCTACTCCACAATTCAGTCTTTGATGGCAAACCACCTGTGCCTAAATGGCGACAAGTCCGAAATCCTGCTAGTTGGACCTCAGCAGTTGTAAAAAAAACCTCAACAAACAATACTCAGCCTTCCATATTGACACCATCCTGGTTCCGTTCTCATCTTTTGTAAAGACCCTAGGAGTGTACCTCGATGCCACCCTCCATGTGAATGTGGTTGCCTCATCAGCAGATTAAGCCACCATACTATGAAATGCTGCAAGACCTTACCTCTCTCATGACAGCTGCCTAACAAATGCCTGAGCAGTTATCGGCTCTAGGCTTGACTACTGTAATGTCCTCTTCACAGGCACCTCATCCAGAAATCTGCAGAACTTCGTCATACAAAATAATGCCCTTGGAGCAGCGTTGAACATTCCAAAGAAGAACACGTCTCAGTAGCCAGAAGAGGCTCACTGGCTGTCCATCTTCAAACCTCTGTCTATCACCCACAAGTGCTTCTCCACCAGGCTAGCCCTCCCCCAGCCCCACCTCTCCCAGAAAATCGCCAAAGTTCAATCCACAAGACCTAACAGGACACCCTATCATCACTGCCTACTCTTACCTAAGGTCAGACGAGCCAAAGCTGGAGGATCCAGCTTCCCCTACCTTGCAATTAAACATTGGAATTCCCTCCCACCCAAGTTGAGGACAGAACAATCATATCGGGTATTCCGAAAAGCACTAAAGACCCAGTCCGTCTGATTAGACCGACATACGCTACTCCTTCTCTCCTGTCCCCCGCCCCCACCTGTACCCGCTCCATAAGCATATCATATCTTGTCCACTGGTAGCTACCTAAAATTTATAACTTACCAACTTGAATTCAAATGTCTTGTATCTGTAACAGCATCTATCCAAAATGTATAACGTACCTACTGAATGTAAATATCTTGTAATCGAACACCGCCTAGATGTTCCTGGTTTTTGTGCGCTTTATAAGTGAAATAAATAAAATCTTCGTAACAACGTGTTAAGTCTTCCACCGCTTGCAATAGGTATTCAGTCCATATTGTCAGTTAGGAGTGTAATACTCGTATCACACCCTAACTACTTGTATGATTCGATGAGCTTCCACACAACTAAATTTGTTAATTGTTCTCTGTCCTACTTCTGACCATTTGTTGAATGTTGCCGATTACAACTGCATTTTACATATGAACAACCACAATGTCGACTGCTACTTGTAGTTTTAGTCACTCAATAATGTGAAAAATATTACCTACAATGGCCCTCATTACGACCCTGGCGGAGGTCCATGGTGCAATTTGCACCATGGACCATGGCGCAGAGCTGCCAACTCCGCCATGGGGGTTGGCGGACTTACCACCCCATTCCGACCTTGGCGGGGCGGTAAGTCCCCAATCCCCATTTACCCTTCCCCATTCCCATTTTTGCCCCATAGGGTATAATGGGAGTGGGGAAGGCGTTAATTACGCCACCGTAAATTACGGTGGCGTAATTAACAACAGGTCCCGTAGCGCCATGGATTTTTCCGCCCGGAAAAACCAGGCGTGAAAACCGCCATGGCGCTACGGGAACTAGTAGTAAGGCGGAAGGGTACGCCATGCATTACGCTGGCGTAATACCCCTTCCACCAGGGTCGTAATGAGGGCCAATGACTTTTCAATCCATTAAGCCTCAGAGTGCGACCTGTCAAGGAATTCTCATTAAGGCCTTTAAGAACATGAGATTTCGATTGCCATAGATATCGTTTTTTTTAAATGTTTTTATGATGCTTGTTAGGAAAGATGTCTCTTTAGGCAAAGTTTTCTACATATTCTATGGACCCCCCAAACCTTTTGCTTTTAATTTTTTTAACCTGGCCTGACTTTTTACAGAGAAGGGAAGCCTAAAGCTTCACTCCCTTGGCATTTTGCGCATTTTATCATGGGGATACTGATCCGTCCTTCAGACTATCAGTATTGGGATACTGTTTCCCTTTTGTCTTTATACCTTTTACCTTTATTGGATAAATTTTGACAGTACACACCGCATCTTACAATGCAGTGCAGCAGGGATACTTTTGTATCACGCTAGTCTTTTACACTTGGGAATTTTAATTACTTTAATATGTGCATAAAGACAAGCTGTTGTCAGAAAATACATTTTTACAATTTTTGCAATATTTTGTAATGTGCACATTCGTGTTTACCATGTCTGACTACTAAACGTGGATAGTGCCCTAAAATGGCTATGCCACAAGAGGTATTGCTTGTCTTTTGGCCCTATTGTTTGGCGTTCTTCCTGCCTTCTCAGGTTAGGAAATCCCTTATATGGTAATGGGTTCGCCCTGGAAAGTGTGTGTGTGTGTGTGTGTGTATATATATATATATTTCTGAGGCTTGTGGATCTGCTTAGATCACATGCTGTGCATAGGCCGACATCTAGTGGAAGCTGCGGAGTATTACAGTTTGTTTTTCGAAAGTCGAAAATGGGCGTCGACACAGGCGTGCCAGTAATACTATCCCTAGTGTGACGTCCACTGTACCCAAGATCCCTCACGCGTGTAGGATCCTCAGATTGTTTTTTTCCGCCATACTGGTCGGAAGCATCTTGCGGAGTTCCCTGGCCTTAGCCATACTTTTGCTGTTATTATAATTTTAATTCTTATTCATTCCCTTCCCCACCCCAACGTCGACCCTCAACCTCGACGACGGCTGGAGAAGTCATCGACCGTCGACTGCTGCACGACGGATCTGGGCCTCGGTAGGCCGCTGGCCTCGGCCCGGGCCTAGTAGGCCGCTGGCCTCGGCCCTTACAAGTAGGGAGAGTGGGGGGTGGTACATACTCTTCACTCTTGATATATAGTTACATTTATATATATTCCTACACTTAGCAGCCCGCTGCCTTAAGGTGCGTATGGAGGGTACCCCTTTTCAATTCTGCCCCAAGTGCAATCGCAAATACCCTTGGGTCGACAGGCACGCCACGTGCAATCTCTGCTTGCCGAGGGATCACCCCGAAGCGAACTGCAGAGCGTGTAGTAGGTTTAAACCTAAGACACTTAAGGACCGTTCGACAAAGCGTTGGGCCCACCACGCCAGGCAGGAGGCCATGGCAGCGGAGGGCGCCTTCAGCGATGGCAGCGACGCCGTACTTTCGGACGGCGAGGGCATTACGGCGTCGAAAGACAGCCGACGAGCGCAGGTCCCCGACCTCGGAAGGTCGTCCGGCAAGGCGGCTATGGGGAAGACCCCCGGCGACGCAAGCGCTACACACCTAACACACACTAAACACACTAAGACCAACCGGACCTCGACGACGTCGACTTCCCGGAAAGAGGCACAAAAAGAACGGTCCGACTCGGTGTCCTCTGGGCGCTCTCGATCGAGATCGCCTCACGACGCAAGGCAATCATCCACTCTTGCCAAGAGTGCCTCGCTACACACACTAACGGAAGTTCGATCGTCGGGAGACGAAGACGACTTCCACCCCCAGGCCGCGCTCCAAGATACCGAGACCGCGGTTAACACCAGTGAGGCCCCACGCCCGAAGCACACAGATACCTTTCCAGACCCTCGACGCCAGGCGTCGAAAGTCTCTGGGGCCCCCAAGGGACAGGGAAAACATTTTTCCACGCACGGAGAAGGGGGGAAACAGCGGAAAGCACAGCCTTCCACCCCTGTAAAGCCTAAGCAGACAAGCAAACACAAGTCTACCCTTGAAAATAAATCACCTGCTAAAGTAATACCCTGTTCCAGGGAATGGTCCAGTGAAGACATAGACAGGGTTATGTCTAGGATGTCTTCCTTGGCTAATTTTTATGATAAGAACCCAGAACACTTTCTTTCATATAACCCTCAAGGGGCCACACCCTCAGGCTCCTCCGATCCTATCCCGCTAAGTAAAAAGCCCCGGGTCGAAAGACCTGAACCCTTCGAGGTTCAGCCTTACTCCACTCCATATTCTACTCCACTCCCCAGTTATCAGGGACAAGTTTTCCCTGAAGAGGACCAGGAGTTTGCAATTATGGAAGAACAAACCGGGACAGATTACTATGCAGAGGATGAGGACCTGGAGGAGGGAGAAGATGAGCAGGAAATTTACAGAGTAGATTCCCCAGTACAAAGCGAAGCCCCAGTTACTGACTCTCCAGTTGATAACCAGCCCCTCCTTAACGAGGTTCTCGCTCGAGCAGCGGAACACTTCCACATCGACACCCACGGTGTACAGGAGGAAAGGGACTTCGCGGAGGAGTTTGTAGGAGAGAGAAGACCGGTCGCTCAGACCATCCCTATCCTTAAATCCATCCAACGAAGAATAGATCCTTCCCTGGTGAATCCTAACCTCACCAGAGCTGTCAACCCCAGAATTGAAAAGATTTTCCGGGCAGCCCAGTCTGACCCTCTGTATATAAAGGGACATCTTAGACCAGATTCCCTAGTGGTAACCAACACTAGAAAGAGGGCTGGCACGCCCTTATCTTCATCAGAAGCTCCTCCTGACAAGGAGAGCAAAAAACTTTACGGGTTTGGCAGGAAGGTAGCCTCAACGTCCGCCTACCAAGCAAGGATTGCGAATTCCACCACCCTGTTGGCTAGTTACAATTGCCATCAATGGGAAGAGGTCGCGGCGCTCATTGCCTCTGCTCCAGAACCATTAAAGGGCCAGCTGGCTCGGATCTCGGCAGAAGGGAGAGCCGTGTCTGGTTGCATTTTAAAAGCAACTTTCGACGCCGCTGACAACGCAGGGAGATTGATAGCAGAAGGTACTGTTATCAAAAGACATGCGTGGTTACGGCAGTCGGGATTCAAGACAGAAACCCAGGCTTCTTTAATAGACAAGCCAGTGGAACCCGACCTATTGTTTGGGAAAGCGGTCGAAGACGCACTTAAAAATGCCAAAGATGAATATGAGACTCTCAAATCCCTTGGCCAGCTTACCAACAAACCCCCTAACCAGAGGGGGAACAGTAATTTTCGTCGCCCACGCGGACAAAATTCACAAAGAGGCAACTATGCCCAGGGACAGGGTACACAATGGAATAACAACCAGCAGTCTACCCAGAGTTACGGCAGGGGTAACAAGAGAGGTCGTGGAAGAGGCAGAGGCAGCCCCAACAAGGGAGGTGGCACGCCTCCACCAAAACAGTGACGCTCAGTTCAGGGTCCCTTGCCACGCAACCCCAGTAGGGGGACGCATTTCCACCTTCACCCAGGCTTGGGAAGGGATCACCTCAGACAGATGGGTGCTGTCAACAGTATCCGCAGGATATTGTATAGAACTACTGCAGCGTCCCCGGAACCATCCTCCACGACAAAGAGTGCACTCCCTAGAGCATCAAAGGATCCTTCTCGAGGAGATCGCCATTCTGCTAGAAAAGGACGCGATAGAACTCGTCCCAGGACACCAGGTAAACAAGGGTATCTATTCAACTTACTTCCTTGTGCCAAAGAAAGATTTGACAATGCGCCCAGTATTAGACTTGCGGCCTGCCAACAAGTATGTCAAGCCCCAAAAATTCCGTATGACCACGCTACAAGAGGTAATCCCCCTCCTAAAAAAGGGGGATTACATGGCAACCTTGGATATGAAAGATGCTTATTTTCATATTTCCATGCTCCCAGCGCACAGAAAGTACTTACGCTTCAAGGTAGACAGTCGCCACTACCAATTCAAGGTACTGCCCTTCGGGATAGCTTCTGCACCAAGGGTATTCACCAAGGTACTGGCGGTGGCGGCTGCACACCTACGCAGGGAAGCAATCCCGGTGTACCCTTATCTGGACGACTGGCTCATAACGGGGGAGACCCCAGGAATTTGCAGGTCAAACATTCAGAGGACTATCGACCTCCTCCACGAATTAGGCTTCTCTATCAACGAGAAAAAGTCAAGTCTGGTGCCAAGCACCTCAAAACAATTTCTAGGAGCTATCCTAGATACTCAGAAAGGATTGACCTTCCCTTCGGAAGAGAGAATTCGGAATATACTTCTGCAAATTCCGCATTATCAGTCAGGTCAACAGATAACAGTACGCAAAGCTATGCGGTTACTGGGCATGATGGCGTCATGCATTTACCTGGTCCCCCACGCGCGTCTGCGCATGCGTCCCATGCAGGAATGGTTGGCGAAACAGTGGTCTCAGGCAAGTGGTCATTGGGACGATCTAGTGGTCGTTTCGCCAACACTCTTACAGAGCCTACACTGGTGGACAAGAGAGAATCTCGCAAAGGGGAAACCCTTTTACAATCCCGAAGTACAAGCCGTGGTAACTACAGATGCATGCCTGACTGGGTGGGGAGCTCACCATCTCCACCACACAGCTCAGGGTCTCTGGTCTCACTCAGTAGCCAAGAACCACATCAATCTGCTAGAGCTTCTGGCAGTGTTCCGAGCGCTAAAGACGTTCGAGCCCCATCTACTGAACTTGTCGGTGCAGATCAGGACGGACAGCACGACAGCCATGTTCTATCTGAACAAGCAAGGGGGGACTCGTTCACCAAATCTGTCCAAGCTTGCCCAGAAAATCTGGATATGGGCACTCAGACGGAACATCTTCCTGTCATCGCAACATGTTCCAGGGGAGCTCAATTCCCTAGCGGATGCTCTAAGCAGAGACTCCCTCCCAGAAGAACACGAATGGGTCCTTCACAGAGACGTGGTAGAAGATCTCTTCTCTCAGTGGGGTTTCCCCACTATAGACCTATTCGCCACAAGCGAAAACAAACAATGCCCAGGATTTGCATCCAGGTTCCCCCAACCGGACTCCCAAGGGAATGCCCTGTGGATGAACTGGTCAGGGATGTTTGCGTACGCTTTTCCACCAACTCCTCTCATCAGGAAGGTGGTGTACAAGATGAACAAGGAATCGATGACGCTCATCCTAGTTGCTCCCATGTGGGCGAGACAACCATGGTTTCCACACCTACACAGGATGGCGGTGTGCGAACCCATCAGACTCCCAGCTTGGTACAACCTACTGTCCCAGCAACAGGGTCAAACAGTGCATCAGGAACCCAACTCTATGAACCTAGCAGCATGGCTCCTGAAGTCATAGAGTTTGGACATCTCAAATTACCACAGAGGTGTATGGACATTCTAAAGGAGTCCAGGAAACCAAATACAAGGCACTGTTACTTTGATAAGTGGAAAAGATTCGTTATCTGGTGCCAGAATAAACAAATCAACCCGGTTGATTGCACTCCTTCCAACGTTGTGACATACATGCTCCACCTGCTGGATGCAGGGTTGGTTTTTAACTCACTGAAAGTACACCTGGCAGCCCTCTCGGCTTACACCACATCCCATAACAAGGTCTCGTGGTGGAAAGTGCCAGTGGTTAAAGCCTTCATGGAAGGAGTAAAGAGACTTCACCCTCCTATTTCGAACCCACCGCCAGGATGGGACCTCAACGTGGTGCTAGCTAAGCTCATGGGACCCCCATTCGAACCCATGCATAAAAGTAGTCTCAAACACCTGACTTATAAAACGGCCTTCTTAGTAGCCATTACCTCCATAAGAAGGGTCAGTGAGATTCAGGCTCTGTCAGTGCAAGATCCTTTCTTTACTATCCACAAGGACAAACTGGTTTTACGCACACACCCTAGGTTCTCACCTAAATTCATATCCAAGTTCCATGTAAACCAGTCCATCGAGCTTCCGGCTTTCTTCCAGAACCCGCAAAGCTCGGCTGAGGTGAAACTACACACCCTAGATGTGCGTAGGGCGGTCCTATACTATGTAAATAAAACCAGACCGCTAAGGAAAACAGAGCAACTGTTTGTCTCCGTAGCTACAGGCAGAGAGGGGGATCGCGTCTCTAAGGGCGCTATCTCGAAGTGGATTATCAACTGTATACAGCTGTGTTACTCTCTTTCTGACAAGACTCTGCCTTTTACGCCAAGGGCCCACTCTACTAGAGGCATTGGTGCCACTCTGGCTTTCATTGCAAATGTTCCCCTCGACACCATTTGCAAAGCGGCTACTTGGAGCTCTATTCACACTTTTACTCAGCATTACTGCATTGACACTCATTCCAAGACAGATACACAAGTGGGACAAGCGGTTCTAAGACACCTGTTTGCTCATGACCCTTCTCACATCCCACCTCCTTCTTCTGGTACTGCTCGCTAATCTATGCACAGCATGTGATCTAAGCAGATCCACAAGCCTCAGAAGGGATACATTACTCACCGTAATCGTATTTCTGATGCTTGTATCTGCTTAGATTCACATGCGACCCACCCTTCCTCCCCTCCGAGAGAAGGCGCATGATTGCTTGTAGTCTTACCTTTTCTGTCTATCTGCTTGGATTATCTGTACTCACGCTACTCCTCATGCTTCCTCATGTCAGAAAAAATACAATCTGAGGATCCTACACGCGTGAGGGATCTTGGGTACAGTGGACGTCACACTAGGGATAGTATTACTGGCACGCCTGTGTCGACGCCCATTTTCGACTTTCGAAAAACAAACTGTAATACTCCGCAGCTTCCACTAGATGTCGGCCTATGCACAGCATGTGAATCTAAGCAGATACAAGCATCAGAAATACGATTACGGTGAGTAATGTATCCCATATATATATATATATATATGTGTGTGTGTGTACATACACACACCCAGGATATGGGTGGGACTGTTTGGTCCCACTGTCCCACTCCACATCTGGTGTGACTGAAAGTCTAGGTGTGGGGCATGAGTGAAACCCAGTGTTCCCTGTGTAGACCACTGCTGGCTGTTTGAATGGTGCAAATCCTTACCATTGGTGAACTTGGACTTAAAAAGAGGACGCCTACAGCCATTTTCTTAGATCAGCGTTGGAGCCAAGTATCCTGTATGTAAGAGCAGCTGACTGAAGATCTGTGGACGACTCCTGAAGGGGGCCAGCATCCCCTTCTTGCATTTGACCCTACTAGGCTACCTTTGGCCTTTTGGACACAAGGCTCCACACATCATAGGGATTGGACTTATAAAAATAGGCTATTTTTCTTGAACCAGTTTCATTCTGTTGCATCACTACTTACCGTCCTTTTAGTTTTTTTAAGTTATTGTATGCATTTTTTACAAACCTGAAGGTGACTGTATATATGTTTGATAATTGAGTATTGTGTGATATTGCTACCTGTCATTTTATTTCTTGGTGTGCGTTTTTGGGCCTAAAAATAATATAGTATTGTTTTACTGGCCTGTCTAAATTTAATTATGTGCTTCACTGTGTGGACTCATTGTGCACCTGTAACCCCACTCCCCTGAGAATAGCCTTTACCACTCTCCACGCTTACTTTGATAGGGTTTAGTTAACCTCTGAGTTCCCCTGTTCACTGTGAGTAGGATGGCCACCTAAATCTGTCCACGGGGCCAGATTTTAGAAATCCATATTAAGAATGCTAGCAGGTCACAACATCTTAAATGTTGTTGGAAAACTTCCCAGACCCTCAGTTTGAAATGAGCATCTGAATGGTCCAATAAACTAAAATCTCTAGTATAGGCCAACTGAACCTTCCTGATTTTGTTCCAAGATGTGTTCACTTATCTGAATAATGTTGCATGTATAGCAAAGCCTGTCTGGGCATTGCATCGCTTATACCACATACCATTTCATGTAGCAGAGCCGTTCAAATAAAGGAGTTTACCGGTAGGTGGATGACCACGTTTCTTAAGCACGTTATCACAATGCAATCGGTTTAGCAAGGATACGTGCCAGTGGTAGGGTTCCAGACGACACTAGAGAGGCGAGAATTGTACCTGGTGGTAGGCATACAGCATAGGCCCCGGAGTGGTATTTGCTCCTGGGAAGCTCCATTGGAGTAGAGGCAGACATCATCTGTGCTGCAAGGCTTCTCCACAGGAACTCGGATGCATCGGGCATGATGGGTCTTGGCAGGCAGCCTAATTGGAGGTCAGGCAGGAATAGTTGCTGCTAAGCAGCCAACCATACTCTGCCTCCGCTCCCATCATAGTCTTCTCCGCAGAAGTGTAGTGATATGCACGAGTGTCGTGGGCTGGCAGGCAGCTGCACTGGAGCAGAGGCTGGAATGTGTGAGCTGTTAGACAATCTAATGGGAAGGGAAGCTATGGTCAGGAGTGCTGGTCGCCCACCCTACTGGAGTGCTGAGAACATAATAGTTGGTCTCCAGAAGGCAGTACAGATGTAACATAATCTGAAATGGGGTGGATGTTGTTAGGATGTCCCAAGGGAGAACGGGTAGGGAGGTTACCTTACTGAACGTTCTAGTTCTGTCTTGGGTATTGTCACCAATTTTATAAACCATGAATGGCTACACATATGGACAGGTCCTCCAAGCATATTTTCTTTGAATTTATTAAATCTCAAAACCACTTCAAAAATGAAAATGGTACTTACCTGTCTGCCTTTTTTCGTATTTTGAAAATGTTCCTCCATAAAATTACAATTCTGGCTGCTTTTGGCCAAGCAAGAATGTTGTATGAACCTGAGAAAAATAGAACAAGGAAACCTCAAGCTAGCTACATACTGCCAGAGAAAAATGGGTATGCCAAGCTAAGACACTGCGGCTACACAAGCATCCCATCACGCAGTAAAGTGACTGAGCCTCACTGTATTTTTCTGTGTGATAAGAGTATGAATTATGGTTAAACCATCACTTCTGTGTTGGAATTACGGGGTGGGATGGACAGAGTGTTATTCTAATGAAGGGAACAATCTCCCTTGTTTGCAAAGCTCAATCCGGTGCCCCTTCCCTTTTCGTCCACAGAATTATAGCACTTTTCAACCAAGGGCATTCTGTGGTGGTGAGCAATGCAATCCAAAAAGGTGCATATTCTGTTTGTATTGTATGTCTGCCATATTCCCATGCAAAACAAAAGTTGAAGGCTAGAAGGTTTAGAAGTGATCTTCATGTCTGTTATTGCTATTCGCAGCCCTCCAGATCAGTCATTGTTCATCTGCCATGCCATTATGGAAAGGGGAACGACCATATGCAAATCAGGATGGGTCCAACCCCAAAAGGGGCAGTGCAGCCCAAACTGCTTGGTCACGTCTCTTTTACTTAATTGGGCATAATCAGTGATGTGTAGCTTGGGTCCCTATGCGCAGCAGGCTCGGGAACCATGTCTGGGTATACCCGTTGTACTCTGGGTGACCAAGCAATACAAAAAGGTGATGGATTTTGGGTTGGGACCAAGCCTTATTTGCATATGGTCGTTACCTGTTCTGTAATGGCTGGCAGGCTGAACAACTATGCTCTGGAGGGTTGCCCAGTGATATCCCAGAGGTTAAGATTCATTCTAAACCTTAAAACTATTGAATTGTTTTGTTTAGCTTTTGTCGCCCTGTGTGGGATGGGTATACCCAGATGTGGGTCCTGAGCCTGCTGTGCACCTAGAGACCCAAACTACATCTTTCGAGTTTCCAATGAGCCTGAAACATGTTGGGAGTTGGTTGTGGTCTTGCGCAGAAGGGATATAACCATGCAGCTTGGTGTGGGAACAAGCTTGATTGGCAAGAAAACCTATAATCGCTCCACATTATACAAAATAAAACTGCAAGATGTGTACTAAACCTCAATCTTTACCACCATATCACTCCAGCTATAAAAACACTCCACTGGTTACCCCTTGGAACTAAAATGGAACCCAAAATCCTAAACGCAAGACCAAACGGCCAGTAATTCCTCACCATGCCACGCAGGTGCCTGCGTTCATCAAAGACGACAACTAACACTTCTCCAAATTTGGCGCAAAAACTAGAGGCAAAATAATGTTTCCCATTGCCTTCTCCCGCCCCCCCCGCCCCGCCCTATGGAACAAACTTCCAGACTACATCTCACAAGAAAACAAGAAGCCAAATTCAACACCCTCAAAAAACTATTCAAAGACTGGTACACCACCAACCTTCAATCACTAACCTAACACACCACTTGCTTTAACCTTCATACACCTAACGCTTAACCCACATTAAACCACTCCCTCCTTCTTCCAGACACACAATTTTCAACTCTATTAGCACTTAGACACCCCCAGACTGCCCTCACTGCTCCCCCTTCCTTTCACCTTGGTAAACACTTTCCCAGCCACCCCTTCTCCCTCCTTCCATCTCCCTTTTACCACACTAGCACTTGCCTGATATGCACTATCAGACGTCATAGCACTTTTACCTTTTGAGTAAACTGCACTTACTTTCATTCTAACCTTACCTTTTCTTCATCGCTCCTCTCCCTGCTCACCCTTTTCCCCTCTTCCCCCTGTCTCCTTAGTAATTCTGTAATGTAGCCTTGAAAGTATTTGCTTGCTAACCATAATGAAATATCAATGGGCTGTACAGGCTTTCCCATCTTTGCTGCAACCAGATAGCTGGCGCCTTGAAGCACTAGTGGGATCCGGTGCCTGATAGAAGACACTAATAAAATAAACAAAAATTAATCTCAACGGCAAGGCATTTTACTGCTGTGTGTTGAGCCTAGAGTAGTTCAGTCACGACGTTGAGCGAACATTAGTCCGTGAAGAGGCCTGAAGCAATCGTAGGGTTCTCAGTCCAGAGGTCCCCAAAGTTCCTTAGGTCCCACCCGATGACCATGTTTGACCAGACGGGTGAACACATATAATGGAGTATATGGTTGATTATTGTAGCCAGAGTGTAATGGATAAATGCAAGGTTGGATGAAGGCCCCACACGATATTTGGATATTCTAGTGTCATTCTGGATCAGCTGTTTTTCAATCCCTGTTAAATTAAAAATCTATTTTGTAGAAGCTGATTTGCCACTTAGTCAGAAGGTTTTCCATTCAAATCCCTTTGCACCCACAAGGCTGTCTGGTGCCGGGGACCACTCTATCTGCAACTCTTTTTGACCAAATACTCCCCCTCTAGACACCTGCCTTCCTCTGGCACCAACTTCTTGAGCGTGAAGTGGTTTGCTAAACAGAGAGTAGGTGGACGATCGATTTCCTCAGCGGGCTCTCTTCTTTGGAATACCCTCCCCCTCCCTCTTCGTCTTGAGCAGGAACGGCTTAACAAATATTCTTAAGCAGGTAATTACTTTTGAACACCCCAATGCAATGTAGATGAACCCTTTCCCAGCTACACAATTTATAGAATGTTTCCTTTTGGAGGGACAGTTAAAGCACAAAGACGGAGGTTAGAAGAGTCTTTCAGGGAGCCAGGACAGCCAATGTCACTTGAGCAAAGTCTAGGGAAGCTGAAGCACTTCTTGGAGGTAAGTAAAAAGTCTTGCACAATGTTTTAGAAATCTTTGTAGAAAATTAAATCACTGTTGGGCCACAAGCTGGGTGGCTTGTGAAGGGCAAACCTTCAAGCAACTCTGCAAAAGGCAACCAAGGCAAGTCTCAACTGAGAGCTAGCAAGGTTACACGACAAGAGGCAAGTACCCCTTAGTTCACAGTACCTTAGGTCTGAAGAAATTGGTTTCAGCTGGCTTCTGTTCCTGTTGTAGGTCCTGCAGATCCTTTTGTTCCTGGGCCTCAGTCGTGGGAACAAGAGGGAGGACGTCTGGGGACTCCTGCACTACGGTTCGAAGGTCGGCCGCAGCAATGGGCAAACTTCAGATCAGCAGCACTTTGCGGTTTCAGCTTCTCGCGAATAGCACCACTGCGGTTCTTGGATACCTTATGGGCTTTCCTCGCCTCTGGAGTCCAGCACTCTGTTGAGGTGGCACAGGCTTGGTCAGTCCTGCTTCATGGGAGTCTGTAGGATTTTCCTAGAGCTCAGGTCCGAGTTAAAGACGATGCACTCGATTCTGGCGTTCCTCTCCCTGGCAATCGGTTCCTGCAGCAGCAATGGAGTACAGCCAGCTCCGAGAGGATGTCCAGACAAGTTTGTCTTGGGGTCGATTGCTTCCACCAACCCAAGGGGAGAAGTCGTCCTTTGCAGGGCTTCTCTAGTCGAGGCAAATTCAGAGCTTCAGCACTGCAGCAGGGTTTCACTGGGCCAACCGACAGTCCAGGAGTTGCAGCAAGTGTCTCTTCCAAGTACTTCTTCGGATTCCATCTTCCAGTGGTCGACTCTGCCTTCTGTCTAAAAAGACCTCGCCTTTTATGCAGGTTTCTCCCATTCATTTGCAGCCTAGCTGTCACTCACACTGCAGGGTGGCTGTCCTCCAAGCACAGCCAGCCAGCCAATCACCTTTGGGTGCATTCCTGTAACCATGGGGCTTAAGCACAGGGAGTTTCGGGCACCTCCCTCACTTCCTGCCCTGCCAGACACGCTGGAGCCAGAGGCGGGCTTCACCAGTGAATCCTGCCAAAGATAAAACGAACAAAGGGCCAAACCTGGTTTGACATGCAGAGTGAATCTCACGAAGGACCTTTCCAACAAGAAATGGCAAAAAAAAAGACCAAGGCCAGTTTGACAAAATGGGCACCCGTGGGTGCTTCACTGCAGCTGCAATTGCAGCCCACGGTAGAAACTCTTCATCAGACGGCGCCGCAGAGGACCCTGTCCCTATCCAATGTGGAGTCCCCCAAGGATCTTGTATCTCCCCTACCCTTTACAATATGTTCACCAAGCTCCTCTTGATGATCTGGGTGTTACATATACTAATTATGCTGACGACACTCGGGTCCTCATTGCACTCACAGGGAGCTATGAGAACGATGTTGCAAAACTAAATGAAATCTACCTTGAAATCCAAGCATGGATGGCCACCCATAGCCTCTGCTTAAACAACGTCAAGACGGAACTGGTTAGCATTGGCTCCCAGGCCCGCCTCAACAAACTTGACTCTAGATACCAATCCTTCACCATTGATGGCAACATCATAAAAGTGTCTAAAGAAGTCAAAACGTTGGGTGTGTACCTCGACTCCACCCTCTAACTCAAAAAATAAATCAACGCCACTATCTCATCTATGGCTTACACTAGAAAACTTATCAATGCCTACAAACCTTTTTTTATCCACAATAGCTGCGTCAAGACTGGGGTGAGTCAGGAATGTTCATGATGCAGAATAGGCATAAAGCACATACACATTGGGTTATACAAATTATTTCAGCAGACCTCTCCCTGGAACGGAACCGATAATCATATGAGATAGGTATCTTGTCTTTTAAAAGACTTTCTTTTAAGTCTGCCGTTTTGTCATGCACTTTTGGTCGAATCAATCGATTAGACATACATGTGTTTGTGGGGGGATGCAAATGGGGGTGTAGCAGATTGTGTAGTGGGGAGCTATGTGGCCCATTTTTATTCCCCCCCCCTATGCCCTACCCCAATAAGAACAAAAACGTGCCTAATTAAGGTTGACCAAGCTGCAGACTTGCAAATAAAAACACTTAGAACTGCATAGGCAGCCATACAATCAATGCCTAGCTAGAGCAGACTTCAATTTCGTGACATAGCCACCATCTCCTATTTAGAGTAACAAGTGGCTCAAACATGGAAGATTGGTAACCTTTGTAAGGCTTGTGGCTGCAATTCGGATCTGAAAAGGTGAGGTTTGTGCATTTCTAGAAGGTCATTAAATTGTCGTGCTTGATGTTCAGGGTGAGTGGATTCCAAAACATAGGGCCAACCACGCGGCTGGCACCTGTAGTCCGTCATCCCGTTCTTAGCACCACTAAAGTCAGGTACGTGTGCTTTTCTCTGTTTTTAACCACAGCCCACATGCAGGCTTGTCTTAAGCGGCCATATGCCGCCTCCCCTATTCAATACGCTTTTTTTGGAGAGCAAAAAATGTGCAAATTCAGTAGAGCCTCTTTAATCTAAAAACCCACCTTTGACTCACGAGAGGGTTTGCTTTTATGCGGCACTCCCATTTATATAATAACCTATATAAATGGGAGACAAACTGCTATAGTATATAAGCAGTGGTCTCCCTCTGTATGACCCACGTATTAGTTTCAGTGGGCCTAGCCCTAGGACTTAGCCCACCAATATCCCTGTTGAGGGTGTGTGGGGGGAATGGGAGAGAGGTGATATGGCACTTTCTTACAGCTGGGCCGCAGGCAATCCTTAAGCTTTCCTTTACTCACTGAAAGCATCAGTGGTCGATCAAAGCCTACTCTAGGAAGGCAGCTGGATAGACAAAAATGCAGGGTAATACAACATGGCTTCACAGAAATAATCCACATGATCAGGCTGCAGATCTCAGACGGCACCTCCAAAGTACGCAGCAAAATGTCACCGCGAAAAATCATAGCAAAATAGCCAGATTTATTCTGATAATGGGCCCACTCCAAAATGATATGCATGAATGTAAAACCCTTTAGCTACATGACAGATATATCCCACTCACACTGGTTAAGGACTCCTGACAAACAATGGGTCTGTACTGGCTCAACATCAATGGTTTGCTGTTTCTCCCAGAAAGACACAAAAGCGGTTACGTTACACAGTTACTTAAGCAATCTGTGGATAACCCTGAGGGTAACTACCATCTCCTAATAAACATTTTGTTTCTGGGAAAGATTGTAGAACGTTGCCTTGCCACCCAACCCCATCTTCACATAAACATCCTTTTGGGGTAATATAAGTCTGGTTTCAGACAAGACCGCAGCACCAATGCTGCCACCTTGCAAGTCCTGGAAAATGCATTGGATAGACTTGACAAAAGAAAAGTTTGCTCCTGTCTCTTAACCTCACATGAGCATTTGACACCATGAAACACCAGGAGCCCCTCAATGCTCTGACTTGCTGCATGAGTATTGAGGGAGACGTCCTCTGTTCACTTCTTTCTTGAAACATCTAACTGAAATGGTAAACGGTTCTACGTCATTTCATCGACAACAGTTTTTTTGACAGGTGTTTAAATGTTGCCAAAAAAACTCATTGCATTTTTATTTTTGGGGGGGGGTGTTACCCCCACAAACCTACCCTCCTACCTTTTTTGTTTTACTTATTCCTGACTCCCCCCCCACCCTTGTATGCCCATTTCACCCCCTGCCCCTATACATTTTGTTTTTTTCTGCAACATTTCTTCTTAAAAAACATTTTGTTTTTTTCTGCAACATTTCTTCGTAAAAAAACACCCATCGAAAATACTGCTGTCGATGAAAGGACAACGTTGACCTTTTTCCCAAACATGGGGTATCCCAGGTTCCATTGCTATTAGTTAAATGGTCTTGCCGATGGCATGTTAAAGTTATACGTTACTCTGGGAGACCTAATTAGAAACACTTGAATTGCCATACATCAATATCGAGATCATGCATAGTTGTATACCAGGGGTTGAATGGTACCATGCCATGTTCTTAATAGTGTATGGTGTGGTAGGTCAAAATCAGGAGACAAAGTGGCAATATATCTGACTTTGTTTTATTTTCCCAACACAAACCTAAACTGTCCCTATGTCTAGGATTTCTTGGCCCTGCTCTATAAAGGAAATACAAAAAAAGGGTGCTGGTCAGGATGTCTTTACAAAAATCAAGAAAGTCCTCTGTCCAGAATCCTGTATTAAACTAGCCTCTGACGCTACTATTAAAACCACAAAATCCAATGATTGATACTTTTAGGCTCGTTGGCCCTTTCATTTGAAAGGTGGCTGGTTTCTGTGCCCCGGTGTACAGTCTAAAGCTGAATATCTTTACTGTCGATCTTTCTTCCATATAGCCCCAATGTTATAAAAAAATTGCTCTGATCCTTTTCCCTTCCTTTTGATGACTGTCTGGTCCGTGTCCTTCCCTCTGTAGAGGGGCTGTCTCTAATATTTTTTTTTACCAGGGAAGGTCTGGGCTTCCAGGCCCTCGAAGCCGCTTTTGGTTGACTGGTTTACAGTATTTCTGGACCTTGTGGATCTGCTTAGATCACATGCTCTGCATAGTCTGACATATAGCGGAAGTCGCAGAGTATTACAAGATTTGTTTTCGAAACTCAAACAGAAGTCGACAGGGCGTGTTTAGTAATACTATCCCTAGTGTGATGTGCACTGTACCCATAGTCTTTCACGCATCGCCCCTCAGTGTTTTTTTTCCGCCACAGAAGTCGGTTGCAAATACAAAGTTCTCTTCCAGGCTGATGCCTTTTGATTAGCTAAAGTTATTCTTATAGATTTTCTTTCTTTCCTTTTTGTTGTGCGTTTTGCCGCACAAATGCATGACTGCTCCTGACGAACATCGTCGTCGAAGATTACTGACCGAACGACTTCAAGAAGCAGGCCTGGCGGTTCTGTGATGGAGAAGACACCGGCGGCCAAGGCGCACACACTCTAAAGACATACCCCACTGCCGACTCTCGACAGAACCGTAGAGCATCGAGGCCTATGTGGTGTCCAGGGATAAAGCCTCAGGTTCTTCTGTCCTCTGGGACATAGTCCGCGCTTTTGCCTCACAGCTGTTCTCCGAAACCGTGCTGAAAAACAGACGGCAAAAGATATGTCGGCACCCCCACCCCCCCCAAGAAAACGGAATAAAATGCAATAACTAATTTAACTAATTAAGAAACATATCAGTGCTTCTCAGCTTGTTTTTCGACACCCTTGGCCCCAAAAGACACCCAGACAGAGTTTTCCATCCCCCTGGACACGCTCTCAGGGGACATGCACCACAAGCAGGCCACGCCTGTTAAGGATGTCACCCCCTCCCACTCCACCCATATCATGTCAGGCTTCCCGCCTTCATGCGAATATACACCTGAACAAATCAACAAGATTATAAGGAAAATGTCTTGTTTCGTAGACTTCATGGACAGACATCCTGACCAAATAACAATTCTTAAAAATGCCTCACAGACAGGGCCATCATCACAGCCACCCCCTGCCAAAAAGTATTGCCTTGAGCCACAGCCTAGCACCTCGGCTCTAGGCAATCCAGCCTCAGCATTCCAAGACTCCTCTCACACATACCAAGACCCCTCTCAGTTCTTGTATTATGATGACCAAGTAGACTCCGGGTCTCAGAGAGACCTCTATGGCCAAGACCAGTTTTATGACGACTGACATTTACGTGATCCAGTCGCCAGACTACCAGGACCAGCCGGTAGCAGATTTGCCTGTGGACAATCGACTTCAGCACAATGAACTGCTACTTAAGGCGGCACAGCACTTTAACATCAACGCTCAAGAGTCACAGGTCGACAAGGACTTTGTGGAAGATATCGTGGGAGACAATAGGTCTGCTACCCAGTTTATACCACTCCTGCAGTCTGTCCAAAGACGTATCTAACCATTTCTACTGACGCGTAGTGTCACGAGGGTGGTCAACCCTTGAATAGAGAAGCTAATCGGACCTGTGCCCACTGACCCCCTGTATATTAGGGGGCAGCTCAAACCAGATTCCCTAGTGGTCACCACTACCAGGAAGAAGAGGGTAGGCACTCCACTGGTGTCGGCGGAAGCCCTGCCAGACAAGGAGAGAAAAAAAGACCTATACTTTCGGTAGAAAGGTTGCCTCCTCTGTAGCATACCAGACCAGAATCGCTAACAACACTAAGTTGTTATCAAGTTACGGCTGCCACAAATGGGATGATATGGAACAACAAATTGAAGTCGTCCCAGAACCACTAAAGGCTCAATTACTGAAGACCATCTCAGAAGGCAAGCAGATCTCGAACAGCATCCTAAAGAACAACCTTGATACGGCAGATAATGCAGGATGCATCATAGCGAAGCAAACATTTATCAAGCGCCATGCCTGGCTTAGACAGTTATGGTTCAAGCTAGAGACTCCAGCAACCCTCTCAAACATGCCAGTGGAGCCAAATGTGTTATTGAGGAAGGCTGTAGAAGACTCCCTGAAGAGTGGCGAGGAGAAATACAACACTCTTAAATCCCTTGGCCAGTTTTTAGACAAACCCTATTCCCAATGGGTCTCCCAAACTGTAGGAGGTTTTTGGGGGCCAGGGTGCGCAACGTTCCTCGGGCTACTCTCAAGACTAAGTCCTAGTCTTGGGGCCAGTCACAAGGCCAAGTTTCCTCGTCCAATTTTCAAAGAGGAAATAAAAGGGGCAAGGGAGGGGCAGAACCTCACCTGGGAGAGGCTCAACCCCTCCCAAACAATGACGCAGTTTCAAGTCCCCTCCCATGCCACTCCAGTACGAGGACAAATCTCACTTCACCCACACATGGGAGGGGATAACGTCGGACAAGTGGGTGTTGTCCACCGTGGCAGGTGGCTATTGTATCAAGTTGCTACAAAAACCACAATACCGCCTGCCAAGACAGAAGATGACAGCAGAAGAACAAAGCATACTGCTGGAGGAAATAAAGGCACTACTCAAGAAGGGCGCCATAGAGATCGTCCCGGCAGACGAGGTAAAAAAAGGTATTTATCCAATTTACTTCCTTGTGCCAAAGAAAGATTTACAATGCGTCCAGTACTAGATCTGCGCCCTGTGAACAAATATGTCAAACCACAAAAGGTTGATTTCACTCCTAAAACGGGGAGGCTACATGGCGGCGGTGGAAGATGCATACTTTCATATTTCAATGCACCCTGCTCACAGAAAATACCTGCATTTCAGGATGGCGGGAGTACATTACCAGTTCAAAGTACTCTCATTCGGCATCGCCTCAGCACCAAGAATGTTCACAATGGTGCTTGCAGTAGTGGCAGCACACCAGCGCAGAAAGTTCATCCCAGTATAATCTGATCTGGATGATTTGCTAATCACCAGGGAATCTCCTCAAATTTGCAAATTAAATTACGCAAAAGACAATAAACCTTCTCTTCAATATGGGTTTCTCCATCAACAAGAAGAAATCAAGTCTAGTCCCCAGCCTAATAAAACAATTACATGGGGCTATCCTAAACACAAGAGGAGCTGGCTTTCCCCTCAAACGGGACAGTACAAAATATGTTGTTGCAGGTACCTCGCTACAAGGTTGGTCGCCACCTCACTGTACGCAAAGCAATGTGCTTTCTCGGGATGATGGCATCTTGCATTCACTTGGTTCCACATGCGTGCCTGCACATGCATCCATTACAGGAATTATTAGCAAAATAGTGGTTTCAGGCATGCGGACAGTGGGGCGATCTAATGGTTGTTTCGCTAACCCTGGTTCAGGTTCTTGGCTGGTGGTCCAAGGACAACCTGTTATAGGAAAACCTTTTTGCGATCCACCAGCACAAGCAATCCTATCTACAGACTTCTCACTCGCCGGAGGGGTGTGGGGCCCACTTCCTCCACCCCACGGCCAGTGGACACGCTACTGTCCAAAGAAATATCATCTTCCTAGAACTCTTGGCAGTCCTCAAGGCTCTTCAGGCCTTTCAGCAACATTTCAGGGGTCAAATAGTGCAGGTCCTCACAGATAGCACCACGGCCATGTTTTGTCTGAACAAGCAGGGTGGCACACTCTGTCTGTCCAAGCTATCCCAAAGTATATGGAAGTGGGCACTCAAGCAGAACATGTTCCTAACATCTCAAAATGTTCCAGGGGAACTCAATTATCTAGCAGACACCCTCTACCAGAGGAACACGAGTGGCTACTCGCCAAAGATATCCTAGATAGAATATTCTCACTATGAGGCCACCCCTCACTAGACGTTTTCGCCACAAACCTAAACGCACAATGCCCAGACTTTGCGTCCAGGTTTCCCCAACCAGGGTGCAAGGGGAACACCCTGTGGATGAACTGGTCAGGGAAATGTACCTACACACCTGACAGTCCTGGAGCTCGGGCTAACCTGTTAGTTTTTCCCACCATTGAGCCCTGGCAGTGTGCCAATGCCTCCCCAGAGGGAAAAGCTGTAGCACAGCCCAGCCAGAACTCGAAGACGGTTCGGGCTGATGTCCCCGGCCTTGGGCATCCATCTCCCATGTGGCAGTACCGTCCCCAAGCACAGCGCCAGTCCCAGGGAGCCTCGGCAGGGTCCCCTCCTTTCCCAGAGGGAGAAGCTGGATCGCAGGCCAGCCAGAGCTCCAAGATGGTCAGGAGTGATGTTCTTGGGCGGCTGTCTCCCATGTGGGTCGACCATTCCCAGGCCCAGCCTGGAGCTCTGGCTGGGCTGTGTTACAGCTTTTCCCTCCGGGAAAGGACAAAGTCCCTCCCGGGGCTCCCGGGGACTGCCGCTGCAGTTGGGGATGGTCGACCCACATGGGAGACATGTGCCCAATGCCCGGGGCATCACCCTGACTATATAGCTGTCCTGCGTTACAGTTTCTGTCGCTGGAAAGGACGGGTACCCTGCCGGGGCTCTCTGGGACTGCCGCTGGGCTTGGGGAGGGTAGACCCACATGGGGAAACGAGGCCGGGGACCCCTAACCATCCTTGAGTTCTGGATGGGCTGCGTTACAGCTTTTCCCTCCGGGAAAGGACAGGGACCCTGCCGGGCTCCATGGGACGGCTGCTGGACTTGTGGACGGTCAACACTTTTTCTTTTCCACCCAGGTCGGTACACCCACACATGTGATGTACCATATTTGTCACAAGACCTGTGGGAAGGTAGGGCATGTGTTGTTGCGGGCGTGTTTCGGTGGTTTCCTGGTGGCAAATGTCTGAAAATTGTTGTTTTTTCCCAGAATGTTTTACTTTGCTTGGCATTTTGGGTATTAATTCTAGGCTGATTAGCGCAAGTCAGACCTCTGTGGATTCCCATGGGCTTCTTCTTTGCAGAAATGCATGGGGTTCCGAGTTTTCCTTGGTGACTGCGACACCCCAAGCCCAAACTGTGGGTTGTCCCCAAAGCCATATCCAGTCTTTCCCAGGGTGTTTGATGTACCAGTGGTTTAGCCTTCTCCCTTTGCGCCCAGGTAGGTGCACCCATACATGTGAGGTACCGTTTTCGTCGGGACACCTGTGGGAATGTGGGAAGGTAGGACATTTGTTTTTTCTCTTAGTTTGGATAAGGTTTCATTTCCCAAATGTAACCTACATTTAGTCACTGCTTTAGGCACTGTATGCTTTTGTAACCTGCACAAGTCGCCTATCTTTCAAAAGGTCTGCCTGTGCTCTTTCAAAAAATGTATGCTTGCCATTCCTCACCAAATTTGTTTTCCTTATTTTCAGATGCTAAGTACGTCTATTTAGGCCATCAGCATACACATCCTGTGTACCATGGCTCTGTTTTTGGCTTGTTGTATGCTTGTTTTGTGAAACATTAAGAAAAATGTCTGATTTCCTGTCTAGAAGAGTGGGGGGAATGCAGAGGTGCGGGGGCGTGGCTAACCAGCCATGGAGTAGGATGTGCCTTCGTGTCCAGCTCCTGTTGATCCGGCATCCATCCTTGAAATTACACTGAAAAACTTTACGAATGGCCTCTTACTGAAAATATGGACGTCTGAATGCATGCATCCTGGGACACAAGTGCATCGCATTTGTAAATTGTGAGATAATGGAATTCTGAAGGGACGCCCGTGCGGATAAATTGCTGTCAAGATGGCGGACAACAAAGGAAGCGTACTTGCTGCCTCGAGGTGACCTGAAAGCAGCTGAAACACTCGGACTGTAAATGAAACTACCCGCCGGATGGAACGTTTCCAAATTGTGCTTTCATGCAGAGCAGTGTCGGTGCGGCGCTCCCGAGCGTGAGCGGACTGAAAGATTGAAAGTTGCTACTGTGTCCGTGTTCCGGAGGACACACGCCGAATGCTTGCACAACTCCGGGCCGTAATATACAACATTGACGGAAAGGCGCTCCCAGGCGCGAACAAATTGAATTATTGTAACTGGTAACTGTGTCAGTGCAGAGAAGGACGGACGCCGATCGCTCACGCGGCTCCCAGCCGCCACATGAAGCAACATGGTGGTGACATGAGCGGACCGAAGGATTAGAAACAGTTACTGTATCTGCGTTATGGAAGCCAAACGCTGCATGCCTGCGCAGCTCCCAGCCGCCTAGACTATCGCTACAATTGCCAGCAAGAACAGCAGGCGGCAGTGAGAACAAAGGGGAGTGTAATTGACGGCAACGGAGCCCCCGGATGCCAATGATACAGAACGCTTCTGCATGCACAGAGCACACGAAAACGGAGCGCCGAATTCGAGGGGGCCGCTTGTGCTATGGAATATTCCCTAGCATTGTTAGAGCACATGGCAAGTAAGGAAAGGCATGCTATTTAATGGGAATACTGCTGAGGAGTGCCACACAGGGTGCAGTGAAATGGGCGTAGGAAGAGCACTGAACAGCCTGCCCTCTCACAATAGAGGCCCTAAAACTGGCTCTCCCCCATACTCCGTTCTTATTAAAGATATTGGACCGGGTTGCCTATATTCAATTGGCCCAACATCTTAATTCCCACCCCATCCTTAATCCCTTCCAGTCAGGATTCAGACAAAGTTTCGGCACCAAGACTTCGTTATTGGACCTCGAGCCACAACTGCTCCAAAGAGTGGACAACCAGAAGGTCTCTCTCCTTATCTTTTTGGACCAATCGGCAGCGTTCGACCTTGTCGATCATGCCAGACTGACAGAAAGGCTTATGTCAGTGGCTAATTGGTCGCGTATTGCCACTGACTGGCTTCTTTCCTTCTTATCCAAAAGATCGAGCAGAGTATCCGCCCATAATACTAAAGCCCCGGCAATCCAGATACACTTTGGTGTACCTAAAGGAGCCAGCCTGTCACCATGCATATACAACATTTTTATGACCCCCTTCTTTGCCCACCTTGCCCAGGAGGGCATACTATTCTCGAACTATGCAGATGACACACAATGTGTCATCCCTCTTACTGGCCAGCACGACCAAGACGAAAGAGAACTTAACCGCATATTCACCATCATTGAACACTGAATGATGTTGAATAATCTTGCCCTTAACCGGGGAAAGACGGAACTTATGGTCATGGGCTCTGATAGCATCCTGGCTAAATTAGACCCAGCATATAAACACTTTCAACTGGGAGATGCTCTAATCCCCACCCTTACTAAGGTAAAGATTTTGGGGGAGGTACTGGACCAATCGCTCAATATGAAGTCTTACGTGGCCAGTACTGTGTCCTCTGCTATCTATTATATTAAACTGCTTTCCCACCTGCGACCACTTATTTCTCAGCCTAATGCAGAGTCCATCGCTCGTGCCATCATAGGATCAAAATTGGATTACTGCTGTAGCCTACTAGCAGGTGCTAGCAAAAAGACCATTAGCCGCCTTCAGGTGGTTCAGAATGGAGCGGTCAGAGTGATTTCTGGACTCGCCTACAGAGCACATATATCTGAAGCACGTCACGCATTGCACTGGTTGCCCGTGGATGCGCGAATCACCTTCAGACTCATGGTTATTACATTTAAATGTCTTGAGGGCTCTATGCCCATTTACCTACATAGGTACATAGGAATAAAACCTAACCTCAGAAATCTTCACTCTAACAATCGGAATCTGTTTCTCCAGCCCAAATTCAAAACCAAAAAAGCACAATGTGGTGCCTTTGCCTTTGCAGCACCGGCTATCTGGAACACCTTACCAGTTCAGCTGAGAAACTCTGCAGCTCTGAGCAACTTCAAGAAGGACTTAAAAACCTTCCTTTTCAAATAATAGTTTACGACTCCCAGTCCCTCCTCTCTGATCCTGATGCTCTCGGGCTCTCCAAGTGTTTATTTGTCTTGTCTGCGCCCTCACACCTATGGGTTTATGGTTGCGTAATATAAATGTAATAAAGTAAAGTAAACTCGGGCTGATAAGCTATCCTGTTGTGGCACTGTTGGAAAGTAGTGCCACGTGAGGCACAGGGATAAACAACGCCCGAGGCGCACCGGAGATCCTGCCCTCATGTAACAAGGGCCCAAGAACTGATGTACCGTTGTGGGGCTTAAAAGTGGCCCTTACCTGCAGAGAGGACTGAAATTGATGCTGAAACACTGCCATAGGACAGCGACACCCGTGTAACCTGGCACCCCGGCATCAGGTGCGCAGGCAGTGCTGTATGAGAAGCTGGGTATGCCCACTGGCCCCGGAGAGTAAACTATCGCAATATTGATTGCAGTGTCCAAAGAAAAGATGTGGGAGGACACAGCCCACTCCAAGTGCACCCTTGTGTGTCGCCTTGTAGCGCAGTCCACTGAGGAGGGCGCCCCGGCACTGCATTGATTTGGTGAAGACATAATAACATTGGTGAGCTCATATCAGATACGAAGCAAGACTGCTTGATGTCGGTGAAAGGGCCGAAGGCCAGGAACACACAACCTACTATGGACACCTTTGCAAAGGTACAACAGTCCCCCTCGACCCCAGCACAAAGTGCGGAGACGACCTCCGGGAACAGCGCCCCTGACGGAGAAAACCAGCAAGTCCTAGCGGCCATAACACGGATCTAAGCTCAAAGTGGGGCACGGCAATGGCGGAACTACAGACGGCCCTAGAGAACAAAATAGATGCAGTAGGGGTCGAAGTCATGCTGCTGCAACAAGATGTCAGAGCGCTGGCTGAAAGGATTAGTGGCCTGGAGAGCGCTGTCAAGACCAACACGGAAGTAAGCACGAATAATGCAAAAGAGGTCCATGTACTAAAGCAACAGGTCGCCAATCTTGAAAGTCGAGTGGAGGAAGCAGAAGGGAGGGCGAGACGGAACAACATACGGGTGGTCGGCCTGCCGGAGGGAGAAAAGGGCCAGGACCCCACGGACTATGTGGAGAACATGATCCTCCAAGAAATAGGAGCAGACAAGCTCTCGCAAGGGTTCACGGTTGAGTGAGCACATCGGGCCCTGATGAGGAAACCACGACCTGGGGCTCCACCACGGCCGATAATTGCGAAAATTTTAAACTACAAAGACAGAGAGAAGATCCTAGAGTATTTTCGCAAGGGCGGAACGATAGAAAGAGCTTCCTCCAAGATCACAGCATACCCTGATTATACTATGTTGGTGCAAAGACAGCGATATAGGTATGTGGCGGTTAAGAGGAGACTGCGTACAGTGGACATCAGGTACATGTTATTATTACTCCAGGGGAGTGATTATTTGGGTAGCACCACACGTCCCGTTTCGACTGTTGCAGACGTCAGTAGAGACGGATGGGAGGATGGTCATGGTGAGGGGATTGCTGGAGAATGGAGAAATAAGTATCATAAACACGTATGCCCCAAACCAAAATACTGCAACATATTTTAAAATGTTGTGTAATAGTCTTAGCAAGTGTGTGGGGAGCGCAATGATTGGGGGGGGGACTTTAACTGCGTTTTTAACTGCGTGGACAGGTCAGATGGGAAATCAGATAGACCTGCCCCAGCAGCCAAAGCGTTACAGACGCTGCTGAATGATTTTGGTTTAGAAGATGTATGGAGGGCATGTCATCCTCACGATAGGCAGTACTCGCATTATTCCGCCCCGCAGCAGCTACATACTAGGCTGGACTATGTGTTCGTCACCCCAGATATATTGACAGAGGTCACGCAAGTTGAATATAAAGCGAGGGTCCTTTCAGACCACTCTTGGATGGCAACACTGTCCCCCTGAGAGTGAGAATTCCAAGATGGCGCCTCAGGGCAGAGGCGCTTGGAGACCCCCTTTTTAGAGAAGACATGAGGGATGAGATAGTTAACTACTTTGAGACGAACACGGCAGTGTAGAGTCAGCGGGCACACTATGGGAGGCCTTTAAGGTTGTGATACGTGGAGCGGCTATAGCGAAATCCAAAGGGCTGCAGGGAGGGATTTTGGCGGACTTACATGAAGCCGAAGGTGAGCTGGAAAAAGCACTCAGAGGAGAAAATGATACCAACCCAGATAGTGACCTGAGACTGCAGCAAAAATGTGCAGGGCATTGGGAAAGACTATGCAACCTTAACTATAAAAAGTATATCGAGAGGCAGCATGCTGGAGGAGATAAGCCGGGGAGGATTTTGGTATGGCTGTACAAAAGGAGACACCCAGGCCCCCGATTAGATCGATAATCAGGGAAGACTGTATGGTGGTGGATACCCAAGAGGAAATTAATCAGGAGTTTGCAACCTATTATGGCCTGCTATATGGGGATGGGGGAGAGGATAACCGCGCGTTAATAGACGAAACGCTGGAAGACATAGGGTTGCCACAGATTAGCACAGAGGACAGGGAGGAGATGGACGCACCGATCACTTGGAGGAGTTAGAAGAGGTGGTGAGACAGTTGCCAACTAGTAAGACCCCAGGTGCTGATGGACTCCCAAGCGAGTTTTACAAAGTATTCAAAGATGAAGTGCTCCCCCCCTTGTTAGATATGTGGAACGAAGCGTATGAGTTAGGCAGGCTACCAGAGTCGCTCAGAGAAGCGATTATAATACCACTTCCCAAACCAAACAAGCCAGAACATAGCTGTAGCTCTTACAGACCCCTGTCGATGTTGAACCAATACAGCAAAATTCTGACTGCTGTCTTGGCCATTAGAATGAGGAGAGTCATAAGTAAACTGATACATCCAGACCAGACAGGCTACGTCCCTAATAGGAACATCTCCAATAACCTCAGAAGGCTCCATAGAGTCATCGAATACGGTAACAGAAGTGAGGATGAACTGGCAGTTGTGTCGCTGGATGCAATAAAGGCCTTCGACTCAGTAAAATAGCCGTGGTTGTTGGCGACTTTGACTTGGTATGGGATAGGTCCGGGGTACTGCTGTACAGTGAACTGCTGGCCAGGGTCAAAATGGGGTCAGTGGTATCAGAAAGATGGAAGCTGCACAGAGGTACCAGACAGGGCTGTCCATGGTCCCCCATGCTCTATATACTGGCCCTAGAGCCCCTAGCGATTTACTTAAAACAGCAATACGACATGATAGGCATCCCGGTTGGGGGAACCCAACACCGAATATCATTATACGCAGACGATATACTACTGTACTTGCGATATCAGAAGAAAACCTCCAATATGTATTGGAGGTGATGGGTAGATATGCAGAGATGTCCGGAATAGCGGTGAACCCTCATAAGTCCAGCATGTTCCCGCTGGGTAGATACAAAGGAATCCCCCTGAAACAATTACCGATGCTACAGGTGCCATGGGCAACCAGCACATTTCGCTACCTGGGAATAGATGTATATCACACAGTGGAAGAAGAGCATACACGCAACACAGAAGTAGCCATTACTAAGATAGAGAATTGTATGAGGTTCTGGGTAAAACTGCCCTTAGCAATGATGGGTCGTGGTGCAATCTTAAAAATGGTGGCCTTGCCTCGGCTCCTACACTACTTTAGGAATATCCCATTTATGATACCAAAGAAATTCTTTAGTAAACTGGCTGGCCTATGCAGGGACTTTCTGTGGCACGGGACACGGAATAGAGTAGCCCTCTGGAAGCTACAGAACACTTATGAGAAAGGAGGTATACAATTGCCTAACTATGAGGTTTATTATGTTGCTAGTCAACTACAATATGTTGCCAAATGGCTCTCAGAGGATGTGACTTCGGAAACCAAGCTGTTCAGACAGGACTGTGCCCCGTTTTACCTGAAGGAGATCATTTTGCTACCCCAGACTGTACTAGAGGGGCGCCCCAAGATGTTGCTACTGGGATGGAGGATGTGGAAAAGGGAATGCCAACTGATGGGCAACCCATGCCCCTGCTCTCCTCAGGTACCGCTAGTGGCAATGGCAGGCGGAGAAGAGCAGCTGAGGGTGATGATCAGGAATCACTGGGAGCCGGCTGGCATAGTGACAATGGGAGGTATCTGGCGAGAAGGTACTATAACAGGCTTTGAGGAATTAAGGGCGGAAACTGGGCTGCACACCGGCCAGTATATCACGTACCATAGACTGGTGCGGAAGATCAAGAGAACGTGGTCGGAATTGGTGCTTGAGGAAGAACCAGACGCCACCGTAGATGTACTATATGACATAGCAGAAGGGGGACACGAGATATCTAAGATATATGAGATGATGATGTCCAAAGTAGGAAAGAAGGTGACACAATTGAGACTAGACTGGGAGGAAGAAGTGGGTACCACGATGGAGGATGGGATGTGGGAACGAGCCCAAGGGTATCGCAAAAAGGTGTCCAGGAACACAAGACCTAAACAGTTGCAGTTGTATATCACACATAGGGCGTACCTGACACCCCAGAGGATAGCCAAGTTTAAAAATGCAGAACGGCAGGCATGCCCCAGATGTGATGAGGAGAACGCAGGCATGGTACATATGTTCTGGTCTTGCCTGGTCAATGGGCGCTTTTGGGGGGAGGTCACACATAAATTAGCAGGGAAGGGCATTAAGATTGTGGTGGATAATGTGTGGGCCTGTCTGCTGGGTGGGGTTCCATAGGCTGAGGAAACTCAAGCACGTGAGCAAGCTGAAGGACCTAGCATATGCGCTTGCGAAGAGAAGAATCGCTATGGGGTGGAAAACGTGCCACAGACCTAGGTTGGAGATGTGGTGGAATGATCTACAGAAATGGACAGAGGCGGAAACTATGGGCGGAAACTATGGTATGGCAGGAGGCCAGCGCTGCTGGGGGGGGAGGAGGAAACTGAGACCCTCATGGCCTGGAAACTGCTGATATCAGAACTATTTGGGTCTGGGCCAGACTCAATGGACCTCACAGATATAAACCCCCCATCAAAAGATGCAGATTAGAATATTAGTAGAAGTCGGCTCGTAACGGGGGGAGGGATAAGGGAAGCAGTGGAAACGGAGAATCCAATTCCTCTCCTCCGTTATGCAATAGTCAAAGTTGTATATTCC
Organism: Ambystoma mexicanum; assembly: GCF_040938575.1. Classification (NCBI taxonomy): domain Eukaryota; kingdom Metazoa; phylum Chordata; class Amphibia; order Caudata; family Ambystomatidae; genus Ambystoma; species Ambystoma mexicanum. The sequence continues at coordinate 1,463,756,680 of NC_090931.1, read as the reverse complement.
ATACTTACCTTGTGTGGCGTAAGTGTGGAACATGCTACCATTCATAATTCCAACTAAGTGTGGGACATATTACCATTCACAATTCCGTTTAAGTGAGGCATATGCTACCATTCACAATTCCATTTAGGTGTGGGACATGCTACTGTTCACAATTCTATCTAGGTTTGGGACATGCTAACATTTACATTTATATCAAGATGCGATTTGGGCTAGTGCTCATGATTTCATCTAAGTGTGGCACATGCTAACATTCACAATTCCAACTAAGTGTGGCATACGCAAGCATTCATAGTTTAGAGGTAGGATAATGAAAAGTGGCTGGGCTTTCTGGAGTAGAGTAATTGCTCTAATCCCCGCCCATGCCACACTTAATTGTTGGTGGTCCGTGCTGGTTGACGGCTGGCTACTGGCTTCCCTGGCCGCTCCTGCGGACACCTGCCGACACTTTCTGGAGCCACCTCTGTAGGAGCCTCCCTTTGCCTTGGGGCCCTTAGCTGCAGTGGCTGCCGGGCAGAGGGCAGCCCTGGAATGGGCGGTTAAGGCACAAGAGCGGCCATTCGGGGTTGGTGGGTGGGTTGGAAGGCGGGAGGAGGAAATGGAGCCTGGCTGAAGGACCTGAGGAGCGCAGTGCCTGGGGCACCAGATTTTTTTAAATAAGGGATCACGAGGTCGCTGGGCAGTGCGGCTTACCTTGCTGGAGTGGGTGGGTTATGGTATAATATATGCACACAACAGTGCTAACCAGGGCCCAGGAGGGTCCTGGAAGGGTGGTGCATTCACCTGCATCTCCGGATGACCTGTAGGAGAGCACGGTGCACACCGGGCCGGTAGGCCCTGCGCAATGGAAAATCCACCAATATGGGGAGGCGGGTGGGTTGGGAGGCGGGAGGAGGGATCAGGAAGCGGGAATGGGTCAGCGGACAGAGAGAGAGAGGACTGTGAGTGGGGCTGGGGGGATGAATAAATGCACACAATAGTGCTAACCAGGGCCCAGGAGGGTCCTGGAAGGGGGTGTTACTCACCTGCATCTCCGGATGACCTGGAGGAGAGCACGGTGCACACCGGGCCAGCTGGAGTTGCATAATGTCCTGTGAGGAGGTGCCTAAAGGCAAATGGCTGGTAGAACCAGCAATGGTTCACTGGTGCAGATGTGCGGTTAGGGCTCATGGATACCCGGGATGCCCTGGGAAGGCGTACTCGCCCTGAGGTAAGTAGGGGAGTAAATTTAAGTAACGGCTGGGCTCAACACAGGGTTTGAGAGTTGCTTCCCGGAAATATCATTGGGGCCCTCCCACCCCCAGTAGTGAGCATGACATGGAGCAACTGGTCCCTGCGGTGAGATGGAGGGGCTGACGCGCTTGGAGTGTGGGTTTGCTTCAGGGATGTGAGATTGGGCAAGAAGATCCCTTTGATCTCCCTAAGATCAGTGTTTCATCGGGATGACAATGACAACTAGGGGTTTCTGAGGAGTATGTTCAGAGCTCCGAGAAGACCGGTGGACTCAGGATGCCTAAGGGAGCAGGGTGACATGTTCCTACTTGGTGGGGGCATTGGGGTTGCAGGCCCCCCCCCCCCAAAGCAAAGCGGTGTTACAAGGGCGGTCCCAGAGAAGGAGGCATGCTGCAGGGGTTTTCCGTGAGCTAAAACCACTGGCTGCTACAGCCAGGATGTGGTGACACGGGCACGGATACCTCTAGGGCGATTGGGACTCCTCAACAACTGATGCAGTGGCATTGGGTTCGATCCATTGTCCGAATAGGAGTGACTGAACTAGCAGTCGGATACCAGGGCGGGCCGTTCACAGGTTTTTGGACATGGTACTTTGTAAGGTGGGATTGGCGAGAGCCACCCGGAAAAGGACTTGTCGTGCACTCACCTGCATCTCTGGATGACCTAGAGGAGAGCACGGTGCACACCGGGCAAGTAGGCCCTGCGCAATGGAAAATCCACCAATCAGGTAGGTGGGTGGGTTGGGAGGCGGGAGGAGGGATCAGGAAGCGGGAATGGGTCGGCGGAGAGTGAACAGGGCGGGGGCGGTGAATATATGCACACAATAGTGCTAACCTTTTTTTCTGTCATTTTTCCAATTTTCCCCCAAACTATTGGAATTCTACCTACATAGTTGTTGCCTGACCTGCGCAGATGACCCCTTCCTAAACCTCGAATCGTCTACTTTTCAGAAATGTATGCCTGTCTTTCCATTCAGCTTTCCTACTCTCCTCTTCCATTCCGTCCACACATGCCCTATTGGAAAAAAGGGAAAAATCGCCTACCTCCCACAAAACTGATGGTAGCCTTCTAAAAATGTTATTTTTGTTTACACTCAACCTGTTGTTGAAAGCCTGGACAATGGCGAATTCAGAACACCAAACCATTTGTTCCTAGCTCTTAAAAGGAAATGAACACAGGCTTCTTTGTACATCTCTGTACTGGCATTTTCTGAAGAAAGCAAATTTGTACTCTTTTTTTTTTGTTTGTTTTGTTATTTTCTCTCTCCCCCATACAGCAAACTAGGATTCCTTGGTGGCATTGGGACCGCCTACATTTGGGAAGAAGAGGCCAGATTTGGCCAAGATATCTCATGTAACCAAGAGGCTTCAAGAGATTGAATTGCGACATACCGAAATCTCCAAAAAAGGGCTGAGCACTGGGAGGGAAACCCCTCAGCAGTTAAGGAGTTAAACAAGAAATACTGGGGGAAAAAAGTTATAGTTTTAAGTTTGCTGAAAATTCAGTAGGGCGTGCAGTCTGGAAAATAGGTATTTTTTCTGGCCTGGCATGACTGATCAGCTATCTACTGACATACCATTTTGTAGTGGCTCATGACGAACGCTGATATCACACTGTTTATTGGCGAACTAAGGCACTATTATGGAATTCCAGCCATTCTCTTCAGACCTTTGTCAGCTGATGAAATAGAGTAAATGCAGCAATGTTAATGCTCTAAAAGGGCTTTCTTTTTATTAATTTTTTTAAAACTATTTTTATTGATTTTATTACCAATAACACAATCAACTGTAACTATTGTAGTTATAGGTCGACCCAAGCCTAAATAAAAATCCAGTGCATCCCAACCATCCTGTCCTCTTTTCCTGCCCCCCTTCCCTGGTGCCCACCACACCCTCCTGTTCGAGTCTCTTCTCCCCCCCAGCTCGCTATCCACAAGGGATGATCTAACCAATATCCATCCATCTGGTCCATATTACATAACACTTGTGGACATTCCCTGTCTCTATACACCCTCTTCTCTAACTCTGCACAATGATCCATCCCTCTAACCACATCTGAACACTAGGAGGCGTAGGGGTACCTCGCTCTGTCGCCTATATTTTCTTCCCCATTGTTTGGGCCTTCCTGATTAGGGCTTTGTCCCTGGCACTGAACCTGGTCCCGCCCCACACATTTATCACTACCATCTTCGGACAATCTGGTATCGTTTCCCTGATCAACCACGACATCTTCCGTCAGACCCTATCCCAAATGGCTTCTACCGCCCATTCATTCCCTGACTGAATGCTAAAAGGAACCCACTCCCGCCCAACATTTCAAGCACTTAGGATCAGCCGCCCGTCTCATTTGGTGCAGGCGGTACGTGCTATAATATACTCTATGCAACACCTTGTACTGAATCAGCCACAGCCTTAGCGCTTTGCTTGCTTCCCTTAGTGAGCCCAGTGCATCTACCCAGTTCTCTTCCTCTACTGGTCCCAAATTCCCTTCCCATGCAGCTCGCAACTTCGTCACAGGTTTTGAGGTGAATCTATTGAGCATCCAATGTGTCCGTGTGATTGCTTTCCCACTGACCTGCCCTTCCAAGAGGCTCGCTTCTATTCATGACTTGTCTGGTATGTCCTATGTGTCTCTCCCCATTGTGTGTTGCAGCCAAATATACGTATCTCTCGCTCCCTCCCCAGGTCATACCTCTCCTGTAGCTGTTGGGATGTGGGTGAGCTGGTTCTGTGTCACAATGTTTTCCATACATACAATACCCTTGTCCTGCCACCTCTTCGGCTTACCCAGTTTATACACTTCCGGAAGATCCTTGTACCCACCCACCCCACATGGGTGCTTTTTTAGTCACAACGCCCTGCCCCAACTCCCTCAACGCCGCCCTTCCGTAGTCAAGTACACAAACCCCCGATCTGGTCAATCGATAACTCTGCTCCCATATATCACCGGCAGAGGGGGGGTGCGGCCCCTCCCAGTTTCCGCTCTGTGAGCCCATTACCCCTCCTCAGAACACCCACTCGTTCATCACCACCACCTGGGAGGCCCAGTTGTAATGCTTCATGTTCGTAACCCCCAGTCCCCAGCCCCCATCCCACACCTATCTAGATATTGTCTTCAGCGCTGTTTGTGGTGCCTTAAACCCCTCCCATGATCCTCCTCTGCAGCTGTCAGTAGTCTGAAAGATCCCTGGGGGGGAGGGGAGGCATGCCGGGGAATTGTGCAGCACATATTAAAGCTGTGTCAGTGACATCATCTTGAATAGGTTGGCCCACCCAACGAGGATACTGGTAATGTCGCCGTTCCTCAGCCAGTCCAGCCCCGGGTCCAGATTGTCCCTAAAAACACTGCATCCCCTCTACTCCCACAGTGATGGCCACATTTTTAATAGAAGTTTTTTCACTCTTGAGCGTGCAGCTCTGATATTGCCCTCCCTTACCCCCCATTAATTCTAAGGCCGCTGACCCTCCCAAAATCCCTGAACACCTCCATGACCCTTGGCCTTGAGCACTTAGGATCCCTCAAGTAGATAAGAACGTCGTCCGCATACAACAAAATGGAGCTGGGAAGCTGCTGATTCAATCTCCTCCAGGGTTGGATCCCTCTCCAGCCCATCTCGCAGTTCCTGAGTCACCTGTGGCAGTTCTGTAGCCCCCGCCACCCACCAAGTATTGTGCTATTCTAGCCTGGTCTCCGGTGCATAGATCCCAGTACAGCACCCTATAGTAATCGGCGACCGCCTCTGCTATCTCCTCATCCTCTCTAACCGGATCTCCTCCTGTCTGCCTAATCTCTCACCCACCTCGTCTCCTCATCCCTCCTCTCCAGCCAAGCCAGTAGTCTGCTGCATTTACCCCCAGTGTCTAACACCCTTGCCTGCTTGTCCCAGTACAACATCATGGCCTCTTCTCGGGTCACTGTACCATACAACCCCATAACTTCAGTTAGTTCCCTCTTACTCTCCTCTGTGTTTTGTCTGATGTGATTGGCCTCCGTCACTTCAACCTCATGTTCCAACTGAGACAATTTTTGCCTGTACCCCTGGAGGTGCTGCTGGATCAGAGGCATCACTTTCCCCCTTAGCACTGCCTTGTACACTTCCCACAGAGTGGATTTATTTGTCCATCGTCCCTGCATTGTGCTGGGAGTAGGTCATTGACTCTTCCCTAAGGGCTTCTGCTGATTTGGCATCCCTTAAATATAACGCATTAAGGCACCAGCTCCCCAACTGAACTTGTAATTCTCCTTTGTATATTAACTAGCAGCGGGGAGTGATCCAATATACCCCTCAGGAGAACTTGGCAGACAATGCCCTACCCACCATTGTGACCAGGAGGAACATGCAGTCTATCCTTGAGAGCTGAGTGTGCATTGCAGTAAAAGGAGTACCCCTGTTCCTCTGGATGTAGTTCCCGCCATATACCTCTCAGCCCTGTAGCTTCTATAGATAAAACTGCTTTTTAGTTTGGTGTGGGGGTGAAAACCAGCCTACCCCTGTACAGTGCTCTGCCCTCTTCTGGCTTCACTGTATCGTTAAAATCTCCCCCCACCAGTGTGATGGCCTGCCTCCTTCCCCCAATGTCTTGGCAGTAAAGATTGCACCAGTTGTAGCGTGTCCCCTTGTAACGCTGGGGTTGCATACACACTGACAATGCACACTGTTTCTCCCCATAGCGACCTGCTCAGAAGAATCACTCTCCCCCCCCTAACCCCTGCCCCCAAACCCCTCACACCCCCTTGATCTCAGATCCAGAGCCTCACCAACGGCATAACGTTCTTCAGGCTTCAGCCTACACAGTAGGAAGACATTTCGAACATTATAGAGACTGTCTCCATACATTTTCCCCATAATTAGTTGCATCTCCTTGTCCCTCAGTGCCTATAATGGGGAGGACTCCTTTTAAATGTTGTCCGCCATGCCATCAGAAGTTTCCTAGGAAGGGCACAAAAAAGCTTGTGTAACAATTGGCTCCCTCAAGAGCATAGGGAAACTAAATGTCGAGCGTGTAAGCTCTTCAGGCCTAAAAGCCTTAAGGTTCGGCGGTCGAAGCTCTGGGCAGCCTACGCAATGCAGTCTGAAGAATCGTTGGAATACTCCCAACAGCGTGGAGGAATCCGAGGCAGAACAGGGCACTTATGGCACCATAAGTGGCGCTGGGGAGACATTGATGGGGGAACGGCGGAAACCCGAGTGCCCATCTCTAGCTGCAGAAGACAGGCGTTTAGCACTGTTATGGAGGCTTCCCCTAGCGATAAGGGCAGGCATATTAACCGCACTGTAGGGTTGGGATCGGCGCATGAGGTTTTGATGCACAAGAAACACAAACAGCCCTTGTTAGGGAGAATTCTCAAAAATATGCAAATTCCCTTCACCTTAGAGACCCCCAGCAACTTTGCTGGATTTTGAGGACTTGATTTTTTTACCTGGATCGTGTGACCCTTTTTCCCACTCTCTCATGTATTTTGATGTGTTTTACCTCTGTGTTTTCTTGGTTATGGACTCTACCAGAACACCCTATCTTACAGTAGAGTGCTGGAGGGGTTACTTAGTATCCCCTGTTTCTAGATATTCATATAGCAGTCAAATGCTACCCTTTCCTCTCAGAATGGCTGTTGGTAGTAGTTTTACAGCGAACTACCATGATTTTTCCTGACCGTGAACTGTCCGCAGCTCCGGTAACATTAAATCACGGGAGCCATGTTTTTCAAGATGGCATCTGAGCCCCCTTTGTTAAAACAGGTCCTGGTCTACTTTATTCGCCATTTCTTTGTGGAAAAGTCCTTCTAGAGCTTTTCTCTGCGTCCCAAACCAGGTTTGGTCTCTTTGTTCATTCGCCTTTGGCGGACTTCAGGAGTGAAGAGTGCCTCTGGCGCCCGAGTGTCTGGGGTGGGCAGGAAGTGAGGGAGGTACCCGAAACTCCCTGTGCTTAGTCTCCTATGAGACCCAAATGTACTCTGTGGTGATTGGCTGGCTGACTGTCGGGCAAGGACAGCCTCCCTGCTGGGTGAGTGACAGCTAGGCTGGAATGAATGGGAGAGAACTGAATAAAAGGCGAGTCTCTTGGCTTGGAAGGCAGAGTCGACCACTGGACAAAGGAACCGAAGAAGCGCTTGAAGAGGACGACTGCTGCAACTCCTGGACCGTTGGTTTGCCTGGTGAAGCCCTGCTGCAGGTCCGAATCGCCAAGTTCGCATCGACAGAGAAGCCCTGCAAAGGACGACTTCTCCCTTTGAGTTGGTGGGACCAATCAACTCAAAAGTAAGCCACCTGGACACCCATCTTGGAGACGGTTGAATTTCCTCAGAGTTGCTGCAGGAAACCGTAGGACCAGGGAGAGGGACACCAGCTTCTGTGCGTTTCTTACAGCCACCGGAATTGAAGTTTGCCAGTTGCAAGCTTTTGACAGTCCAAGTGCAGTGCAGGAGTCACCCAACGTCCTCCCTCTTGTCCCCATGACTGAGGCCCAGGAACAGCGATATCTGCAGGAACTGTCAGGAACAGAAGTCATCAGCTGCCTCTTTTTCTTAATTGTAAGGTACTGTAAAACAAGACTGAGAGAACGTACCTCTCGCAGTGAAAGTTCTTGAAACTTTTGCAACTCGCAGGCCTAATCAGCTTGTGACCCAACATATAATTCTCCTTTTTACAAATTACATCTGAGAACTTGTGCAGAGACTTTACCGTTTGCTTACCAGAACCGCTTTATCCTATCCAAGACTTTATCCCATTGACTTTGGCCTGGCCTATTGAATTGACTTTTCTCTTCTGGTGAACTCAAAGTATTTGCACTGCCTAACTACAATGGTAGTCTTTTTATGTTCTGATAACCTTTGCCTTTTACTCCTCTTGAAAAGTATTGGAGTATATCTGTGTGTTAATATATGATTGCCTCCTTCTAATGAATGTTTTATAACTGAAAGTTAAATACATTAATAAGTATTTATCCAAGAAACCTTGAGGGCAAAAGTTTATTTGAACACCTGTGATTGCAGACCTCTGTGTAACATCATTACTGCTCACATTCCCCTCTTGAGATAAGCCTGGCTGCTCAGCCCGCTACCAAAACTGTGTAGTACAGACTTATACCAAAGGTTGGTTTGCTTACACCTGTAGTCCTAGTTGTGTGTAGTGTTGCCAGAGGGTACTGCATACTAACTTTGCCTAACAGCACTCTCCACACATTGTGACGCACTTGTCAATGTTTAAAAGCGATTGCGGAACTCGTCCCTTCAGCAGGTGGCTCTGCTTTCGGCGCACGTTCCTAAGACCAAGCATACTCTGAGCAGAAGTGGTTCCGCACCTAGAAGACCTTTCCAGTCACCAAAACAAACACCACAAGCACCTGAAACAGGCCAAGATACAGAGGGGCCACCTCCCCACCAGCGGATGCACTTCATAACAAGACATACACAGTGACAAAGGAGGAAATAGTCTTTCCTCTCCAAGAAACACCCTCTGGCAGTCTTCGGACTAAGAGTTCCAAGACAAACACCCAATAAAACACAAACATCTTGTTCTTCCATAGGGAGAACCTCCATCTAAAACGCCTAGATTGGAACCTACTGGCTCCTAAGAAGAGTCCATTCTTGAGCTTGATGAGGATGTCTTTTTTTAGAGGATGATCCTGGCACAGACCCTGAGGACTATGCAGTCCCATCTCTGGATGGTTCCAATGACCTTGTTTCGTCATCACCCATTGATAAATTCCGCAAAGCCATGAAAACCACCCTCTTTGCCTGACCAACACCACAGTCCCCTTATGCGACTGCTTACCTCATCGCCTGTTAACCCGCAAATGTACGTGTAACTTCAGCTGTAATGTATTAATTTAAAAATGTATAACCCACCTGTACCTTCCCTGTAACTAAACTCCCCTCAAGTAACAGCTCCACGATGCCCGAGGCCTGCTTGTGCGCTACACAAATGTAAATAAATAACCAGTTGCTTTATAATCTCCTTTAAAATGGCTGCAGATTTTTTTTAAGCTAGAGATGCAGGAGTGGGAAGAGGATACAGACTTTGTTGACGACATCCTCAATGAAGAGAAAATAGGTTGGTACTTTCCTTTGTTGCAATCTGTTTGAGACGTCTTCTACCGTCCCTTTCTACACCTGCACAAACCAGAGTAGTCGACAGACGTGTAGAAAGGGGCTTTAAACTAGCACTCATGGCCCCACTTTTTATTAGGGGCCGTTTAAGCCGAATCCTTGGTGGTAACTACCACCCGCAAAAGACCTGGCACACCCTTAGCTACTTCAAAAGCCACACCAGATAAGGAAAGCAAGACAATATATGCTCTGGGTAAGACTGTCACATCAGCTACTTTTCAGGTGTGTATCGCAAATAATACCACCATTATGGGCAGTTTTAATACGGCCCAATAGGACCAAGTAGAAGACCAGGTTAGCAGGGTTTAGGCACCTCTGCCGTCTCAGATTCTTAAGACTTTTTTTTATTTTTATTTCAACATTTTGATCCAGAAGAATTACCAAATTGATACAAACGTATCAATCCATAGTCATAAGAGGCAAGAAATAGCACATGTAATGAACATTACAAGACATGGGAGTTAGTTACTTTTCGTTCATCCAACAACAATTCATTAACATCTCATCCGATTAAACAAATTCCATGGCAATCCCTCTACTCATACGGAGAGGGGGAAGGGAGAAGGAACAGGGAGAAGGAGGAAAAGTGGAAACCAAGGACAGGCAGAAGAAAGCCAGACAGGAGGCTAGGCAGAGGATCGAAAGAGAGACCCAAAATGGTAAGAACGAAAGAGGAAATGCACAAGTATCGAAAGATACCTATGAGGAAACATAGACCGGATACTACTACATACAATGGACATTCCACCTTGGTGACCCATATCACACTATGCACTATCTACCCAACCCACCATCCCAATGCCATATGATTCCACTCTAAAGGTTATTATGCACATCAATTAGATAGCCGGGAGTCGCACCACTCCATACCAGATGAGTGAGAGGTGACATCCCCCACATGCCCCGAAGTGAGCAGTGAACTCCTTATGGCCAGTCCCCGCATATAAGCCTGCATAGTCTTTCCAAGTGGCATCAACACTTTAGGGCCACTGGTTTGTCGCCCCCAGGAAGTGCCTTAAGAAGGGCCCAGGCCTTCCTCTCTTGCTACTTGCCCTGCTCTTTTTGTAACAGAAAGGATTCCATCCTATGTGTATACGCAACCAGGTTCCACCAGCCACTCGTGGACAATGAATATAAGGACTTTCAGTTAGTAGTAATGTGTTTGAGAGCGATGGCAATTAGCATCTCCAGCAGCCACCTTTGGGCCTCATTCGCCATGAAGCTCTGGTGCATGCTACCACGTAATAAAGAAGCTCTGGACAGAGGCAGCTGTACCCCACAAACCTGCAGTATCTGCGCCCACACCAGCCCTCAGAAACTGCATCTACACTCAAACGGCATATGCTTTAACTTGCCCTCTTCCTCTTTACATGACCAACATACCCGATCTTACCCCTCTTCCAGCGTCCACGGGGTAAACGATGCTCTATTTTATATCATAAACCGGGTCTGAGTGAGTGAAGCCGACCTGGATACATGCCTTATTTTCATCCATATGTCTCTCCAGGAAACTCCCTGCCACACATCCTTGCCCATACCTCCAGGGCTGGACTGGGAACCAAAAGAGGCCCTGGAAATAATGTTCAAAATTGGCCCCATGTTACACTTTTTCAGCAAGCCCAATCATTTTCCGATGAGAAAATGTGGAAATAAAACATGAGATACCTAGGTGAAGAGGCCCACTGGGAAATCTCCAGACTTCCCTATGGGTCAACACACCCGTGTTTACGCTCGACAAAAGCATGCAGTATTAAATTACTCCTGGAAAAGCAGCACCATCTATAAATGGCAATTCCCCAAATATCTGATCCTCAAATGGATGCACATACCCCTTATTAAAGGTCCCACCCATCAAATCACAGGAACGTGGTAATCACGAAGATCTCAGCAATTGGTATAAAGATCCTGAAATCTGGATGGTAAACACAGATCCTTGCAGCAGCCAATCAACCAGGTGAGCTATCCTATTAGTTTCTATCGCCAGAGCTGCATGACTCAGATACAAGCTGGGATGCGATGGATCAGGGCTGACTATTTTATAGGTAGTGTGCTGACTCCCTAACACTGATTTACTGTATATATGTGTTTTGCAGTCTGCACACCACATATGGAAATAGCCGGTCTGCATCTTCTCCCAGAAAGGATGGACTGACTATACGGCAGAAGGCATATAGGAAAGCAGGGCACTTCTCTAGGGTCACTGAGACCTAGTCGTAGGTTTGGATTTTAGACTTCTTCGGTGGTAGAAGGGGCGGGAGGTTGCATAGTTTGGCTGTGGGCCACGGCAGGATGGCAGGAGGGGGTTGAGAGTTTGGTCAGGGGACATTGCCTGGGACCACCGATCTCCCAGGTGCACGGAGCAGCAGCGCACATCGTCACGCCATCCTTGTTCTGCTGCAGCCCGGTAGGAGCTGGGGAGGGGTCCCGCGTGACCAAATGAACGAACAGGTGGCCACTGCCTCCTGTTTTAATTTATTTTTTGTAGGCTGTTTTCACACATTTCATACACACTGCTGATGGCTCACTACTTTGCACATTTCATGCCCACTTCTAATGGCTCCCTATTTTGCGCACTGCATGTACACTGCTGAGGGTTCACTATTTTCCGTTTCCATACTGAGGGCAGTCCTACTTCGTGCTAATACATGAGAGCTAATACATGAGAGAAAAACACTGAACGGTGTAATTGAAAATGATGAGCGTTTCCTGTTTGGATGAATCCATGGTGCCACAGGTACAGGTACAATCTATGTGAGAGCACGATCCCTGGACAGTAGGCAGCAAATGCCATCCTTGTGCATAATGCGTGCAGCCACCCCAACACTGCTTTCGGGAAGAGAACGGTGTGTTTTCAGAGCCTAGTGGTGCTGGGGCTCTCGTGATCCAACAATTTAAATTCCCAGCGAGACATGCAACCGGAGAGCCGCCTTCACAAGGGAGGCCACCTCTTATCGGTCCTTCGTTTGGTATTAACGCCCATGTTCGGTCACCTTGCATTAGGGAATTCCAAGGAAGTACTTTAGTTCAACGTGGGGTCTAGTGCAGTACAGTGGCAGGCGCTGCCCACTTTGCTCAGCCCATGGTAAGGTGCAGGTTCAGCAGGGACCACATTTGAAACGTTTACGCTGCCTGCATACACGCGCTGAGCTCTGGGGTGCCCTGGCTGCTGTAGCAGCACATGCACACATACCTTTTTGAGATTTTGCTGTTGCTCTGGAACGGAATCCGGATGCAGGCGACAAATGAGCTTGCCTCGTCGACTTGTTGCTAGAGCAAGGTCGGCACGGGCAGCCACGGCTGAACTTGCACAAGTGTGCATGAGAGCACAGTCACGCGGACAGTAGGGCACATGCGGTTTGTTTGATGCCTGGCCCCGGCGGTGTCCCCACAAACGTGCAGGTGCGAACCAGGGGCCGGCATTGCCCAGGTGGGCAGAAATGCAGCAGGCATCGAAGAGCAAACCGCTCCGGCTGACGCAGGTTTTTACAGGATCACGGATGATGTTCCCTTTATGTAACCTTCCCCCAAGCAAGAAAAGAGGCCCCATACCCCAATATACCAGGGAAATTATCCCATTAGCCCCTACCACCGGTTGTTCTGTTGTCTTGTCTTCAGGTAGTTCCCTAAGAGCTTCCCAGCCTTGTTGGCACCCCCCATAAAATTAGGAGTTGTATTTGAGCAGTATCCCAGCGGCCTTATTGGAGCACAGTTTATTGTATTCAATTTTATCTTGCGTCAAGGCTAGCTCCTGCCATGAGTCGGGACTTAATGTATTCCGCCTCCCTCCGCTTTATAGCCCAGAGTGTCTTGCAGGCCTCCACCACTTTATTCCGCTGTGCAACATACCCAATTATATGCCCCCGAAGTGCGGCCTTGTAAGCGTCCCAAACTAACCCCACCGAGAGGTTGTCTGATACATTGCGTCGATAGAAATCCGCTGTAAAAGTGTTGACGGACTGGGCACATCAAGAGATCCACATTTAGCCTCCATCTATAACCCTTCTGCCTAGCTCCTACCCACTCACACTCTGCCACCACTGGAGCATGGTCTGAGATAAGGATTGGGGAAATGTCTGTGCCCTGTACCTACTCCAATAGGCCTTTAGTCATAAAGATATAATCAATCTTCGAGGGCGAGTTGTGGGGGCGGGAGAAAAAGGTGAATTCTTGTTCGTCTGGGTTGCACATTCTCCACAAATCTACCTGACCATTGTCTGACACCAGCCACGCCTTATGCATCTTGATTTGTCCCATCGGGGAGTGGGACTCCCTATCCAGCAGCATATTCAGAGGCAAGGTAAAGTCCCCACCCAGAATGAGTGATTCCCTTTGCACTTGCTGCAGTCTCGGGCTCAAAGCATCCCAAAACCCCCTATCCTACTGGTTTGACCCGTATACACTTGCTACGATTAGCCGAGCCTCATCTAGATTACCTTCCACAATCGACCCCTCTCCCCTCCTGTATCCGCCTACGACCCCTCCACCTGTAACTGATCATTTTTATGTATCAATATCACCCCCCCTCTTTACTCCCAACAGCCTCTGATGCCACCACTGGTCCAACCCTCTGCTTCAGCATATTAAACCCCTCCCTCGAGGGGTGGGTTTCTTGTACGAGGGCAACTTGAGCTCCCAACCACTGCATATGTATCAACACTTTTTGTCTCTTAATCGGTGAACGCAGGCCGTTCACATTCCACAATAAGAACTTCACCATAATTCCCTATAGGCCAGTATGCTACAGGCCCGTTCCAACTAACCTTATCCCCCTTAGAGAGGGTAGATGATCCATCCAATAGGACTTCACCCTCCTCACTCCCCACCTCCCATAGGACCACTCCAAATGTGCGCCCATTCTCTATCTCACCATCAGTATGCCCACCAGGTATTCGAGCAGAAGAAAAAAGAAATTGAAGAGATAACATAACATAGCAAGATCCTGTCGGCACAGCCCACACCTTCCAAGGACTCACCTATCCCATTTCCCTCGTAGGGCCCCCTCCTCAGTAACACTTAGGATACTCTGAGCCGATAAAACTGACCCTCCCTGCTCACAACCCATCCATCGGGCCTCGGCAGGGAAATATAAGGGGGAAAGCAGTGTCCCAGGAGGGAATATAGGATTTCATGTAGCCTGTGAAAGGAAGCGCCCCCAACTTCAGCACGATCCTCCCCGCAATGAGAGACAATAAGGGACTCTCCCGTAGTGGGAATAAGGCCAAGACAGAGTGCGGGTGAGCGTAAGTGGGAGTTTATCCAAAAATAAGGCATGCAAAGAACTCTGCAACCTACGAGAGCGCTCTGTCTGACAATAGCAAAGACAGGCGTATTTCTAATACAAAAAACGTCATCAGAACCTACACACTATAGGGGGCACAAGTTAATTGGGATTGGGTGGCGTCGACTAACTATAGGTGTTGCTGCAGCGCGGTTGGTCTTTGGCGTGAGGACGTCACTGGTCAGCCTCGAGGGTTGGGTTGGGCCTGGCAGGCCAGCTTGAGGTCATCCGAGCGGTGTTGGTATGCTGGGGCAGCCTGTGACAAAGATGAATACCTCTCCTGACTCGTTTGCCCTAGGCCATGCACACTGCAGTTATTCAAGAAACGACATCTAAGTCCATCAATAAATCGCTCCGCAGTTTGTCTTATACAATAAACGCAACGCATGAGGAATGCACCTCTTGAGAGGTCCGGTGACTGTCGGTTAGGGTGAGATTTACCTGTGTCCTATTGACCGGTATTCTAGGTCGAGGGGCTGAGTTTTGGGGCCTGAGACGACTGGTACATGCCTGTCTGCCGCGTTAGAAGTTATTATACAAATGGGTCTCTGTGTCTTGTCCCAGTGATGGGGGTCGTTCTTGGGGTGGTCTAGGGGGGAGGGTTGTGGACTTTACGAGAGGGTGCTGGTAGATCAGAGGATTCAAAACTTGGGTTTATTACCGTGCTGTAAATAACCCAGGTGGTGGGCTGTGGCCTTGGGTGCGGTACCGGGGCCTCTGACTCTCTGAAGCGGCTCCAGCTTGGTTGGGGGAGGTGAGGGAGCGCGGCACAGGCCTTAGCTTCCTTATCTGACAGGCTTGGCCGGGTGGGAGGGAGAATGGCCTTGCATATGCTCACAAAGGTTTTTTTCCTCGTGCGTTGCTAACTTTTAAATGCAGAACTTTTATACTGTTCCGCCTTATTTTGATGTCATTTAAACACATATATATATATTTTCATTTCGTTACACATTTCTTTAATACAGTCGGTTCCAGTACCTTTTCATTACCTAGCATTATATTCACTACATTGTGTGCGTATTTGTATGTACATAAAACGTTATACAAGGCATTACTAGGTTATGGCCTACAGAGATTGATGCTCGCCGCTTTGGGTGGTTAAGAAAGCATATATGAGTTCAGGTTTCTACATACTATTGAAAAAACACTTATACAGTTAGAGGTTACACGTTTGGTTAACATCTTTCTCTGTGGTTATAGCAGCACTAGTACAGACCTGGAGTGATATCATATAACGTTACATTTTTGTGGTTTATTCACAGTTTACAGGACTTGTTTAAACAGAGGTAGTTCGTTAATACTAATACTTGAATTATTTTCTACTTTCTTCAGATAGTGATGCGTCAGCTCTTTCCCCGTCACCCCGGCCTTGCGGACCGGGTCATGCGAGGAGCAATATTACATTGTGAATGGGAGAAGGTTACAGTGTTGGCATCTCGGGTTTAGCTCATATCTGACTTTCTCATGGGAATGCGCTCGCAGCGGATCCACCAGGGCTGCTGTGGCGGCAGAGATGCATGAAAGGCCCTCCAAAGGTGGGGGCCTCGTTACAGTGTGCTGAACTCACGCCATGCTTGCTGGACAAGATGGCTTCTAGGCCTAACTGAATTTTGGTAAATGCATGGAAAGGATATGTGTGGGCAATGTCGTTGGCGGGTGAACCCTCCTCCACCTGGGCCCGGGTGGCATGAGGGGACGCCCACCGAGTCATGGTCCTCACCTGGGGAGAAGACTGTAGGTGAGGAGGGCCTCGCGGCCAGTCCTCCCCTACATTTCCCCCCTTTCGTTACTAAAGTAACGAATTCTTTAGCTCTTCCAACCTTCTACATTCCTGCTCCTCTATCACTGCGTCATCCCATGCAGGTGTTCCTTTTCTAGGCATCCATGCTCTGCATACCCCTCTCAAGCTCTCACCTCTTCTGGCATACTCATCTGGGGTACAGGTTAAATATATACAGTCACCCGTCTCTTCCAAGTCCACCCAGACCTCCTCATACCATTCTAGTTCCACATCTCGGGGTTCTTTGATAGTGGTGTGCCATAGTTTGTCTACTATGTACTTATCACGGCACATAGGCACTAACTGGTATCTGGGAGTATTATCCGGTCCTGTCTGTACATGTACTTCTTGTGTCGCCTTAATTGTACCACCTGAGTTGCCCATTGTCACCATCATCATCGCACCGTTAGGGACTGCGTTAGCACAACATCGAAGGCCCACCTGGCACAAGCAGAACACCACGAGGACGACCACCGCAACCGGTATCAATAATTTCATCGTCATTCCAAGCCAGGAGGGAACCCAGGAGAAGATATTGTCGAACCATGAGCTGTCTTTAGCCCCACCTTCCAGCTTCATTTTCTCTCCCAGGTTATGGACTGCTTCAATGACGTGGGACAGGGACCCATTTTCTGCGTCTTCAGAAGGTACGAACGTGCAGCACGCACTTCCTATTTTTCGGCAAACACCTCCATCGATTGCTGTTAGCAGGTCCAGAACATACCTGTTCTGCATGGTCATTAGTCGCAGAGCTCGTAATTCCACCTTTATTATGTTGAATCCTTCTTCAGTGTCATTGGCCAGCTGAATCAATTCCCACCGTGTGATCTGAAGCCATTTTGCATTTGCTCTTGCTTGGACACTTGAAACCAGTGAGGCAAAAAATGTTTCCACGGAGCTGAACAGGCGATACCTGTCTGGGATCTGTGCCAATAAATCGGATGACGCTTGTGATATATAGTTTGATGCTCGCTTGTTCCGTGATAGCTCCTCTTCTTTCCCTCCGGAGGACAGGACATAGAGGTGTGCTTCTGCAGTGGGAGACGTCTCGTCCTCGTTCATGTTTCCTTGCGTCTTTTTATTTTTGTCAACGTGGCTTTCTGGAATCACCATTAGGGCCGAATGCAAAGTGGCCATTGAGCAGCTGCCACTCCATGCCTGGGGAAGGTGCAAGTAAGCCTGATTCCCGCACACCCAGTATGTGTCCATTAGTGCTGCTGTTCCTTTTTTCATGTCTGGGATGGTGAGAGTTTTGTTACAGTTTTTGTTCGTTCCCATTGCCACTTTTCCTTCTCCCTTGAAACATAGTTCGTTTTGTATTTCACTTTGTAGCTTGAAGGGTTTCTCCATCGCTGTTACCCATGTTAGTTTAGAGATGTGTTCTTTCCATATTGGTAAGCACGTTTTTTCCATCCATCGCAGCTTGTCTGGTTGGACACCTCTCAGTGCTTCCGCTTTGCACAGTACTTCTTCATCTTTCCATTTGTTTTCTGAAAACAGCGTCCCTTGTATTGCAAAGAAAGGTTCTTTAGGACAGACCACTCCAGACGCTTTTGAATAGCACGTTTTGTTGTCCTGTATTATTTTGAAAGAGACATCGTGTGCTTGAAAGGTGTTCTTTATTCTACACAGTGTGAGATGAAGGAGACATTGGGCATCCACAATGGGCAATTCTCTTGGCAACAACACTTTGGGTGTACCTGATGCATGGGGGATGAGCGAACAGACATAGCAGCTTTCATTAGTTGTCTGTTTAGCTGTTGTACTCATATCTGCATACCATTTATTTGCTTGGTGGGGGTGTCGTGGGTCTTCCATCTTGTCTAATCCTAACCCATAATACTCATCATACCCCCTCCTGCTTGTCTCTCTTCTTCGCCTACTTCTCTCCCCCCTCCTATACCTTATAGTTCCGATAGATGTAATGATAGGCCCCCCTTTCTCATTCCCTCCCCCCTTTTCCACTTCTTCATGTAGGGACTTGTGTTCTGTCATTGTAATTACTTTTCCATTTTCCTCGATAAACAACAAGTCGCTGTTTTGTATCGGGGCGGGAAGGGTAGTGGGGCTGTTATATATTTCAGGTAGGGACATTGTGTCATTTTTCATACCTTTGTCTTTTGATCGTGACGGGGCATCAGTGGGTGGTGCAGTGTAGTAACCCCATACAAGGCGGGATCCATCCCAGATCAAAAAATCACCTTCTTTAATATTCATATTTGTAATTGAATTCGTGCCAGGGGCAAGGGTGGTGTTACTCCCCCCTCCCCCCTCGTTCATCTCAGTAGAGATGAACGCTATGACCCAATGTGTCATTAGGCAGAATATTGAGATGAAGAACACAATAACACACATTGATAAACCACATTCGTATGAATACGTTAATCTATCTACTAACATTTCTCTAAATCTAACAAATCTATTAGTTGCAGGCTGCCCATCCGATGCCATAGTGAATCCTGTTTGAGACATAAAAGTGCATTAAGTACACGCATGTAAACATTTAGAACGTTGTGAAAATTTTTTTTTTTTTTTTCGGTAAAGTATGGGAGTGGGTGAGGGAGGGGGTATGTCCACAGACAAGGTAACTTTACAAATATTACTATCAGTACATTATTTCATACATAAAGAGAAAAGTCGAGAGAGAGAGAGAGAGAGAGAGAGAGAAAAAAAACTTCTCCAAAACCCAAAAAGAACCAGACAAAAACCTTCAAAAGTTGTAAAAAATTATATATATATATATGTGTATATACACATGTTCATTTCAGTGCGCATGTCGTGCGCCATTCGTGTTCAGTGTTCAACACTTAATGCACACAAAATTCCCATCATCCATTCTGCACAATTTCATTGTCCGCAGTTGTCTGTGCCTCGTCCTGTACCTCACCTTCCGCGGCGTTATAAGCTCTGCGTACGTCTGTCAAATGCACCCAGTATCGTAGGCCCTTTACCTTTACTGCTGTCGGTGTGCAAAACACTACCTCATAAGGGCCATGGAAACGTGGTGCATTCCACCTTCGCACAAAACTTCGGACATATATAAGGTCACCAGGCATTAGTTGTAATGGTTTTTCAGGCATTGTCTCTGTTTCTGTTGTGTTCCCCTCCTCTCTTGTAGAGGGGGGGTCTAGTTGCTTTGCAATTACGCGCGCTGCCCGTGTCAGTTTTCTCAAGTACTCTGTGAACTCCTCTCCTAATATCGCTGCGCTTCTGTGTGCATCAGAACGTTCACGGAGAGGTGAATGCGCTGTGTGCATCCTCCTTCCCGTGACGATCTCATGCGGGGACAAGTGGTGGTCTTTACTTGGCTGATTTCGTAACTCGAACAAGGCCAAAGGCAGGCAGTACATCCAGGTCTTTTTAAGGGAAAAACACAGTTTTGACAATCTGCTTTTTAACAGACCGTTCATTTTTTCCACTACGCCATTACTTTGAGGATGATAAATTGAACATAATTTGTGCTTTATTCCCAATAGGGTAGTCACTTCCTTGAATAGTTCATTAACAAAATGCGTGCCATTATCTGAGCGAATAACTTCGCAAATCCCCCAGCGCGGGAACACTTCCCGCACTAGGAACTTCGCGGCGCCCTTCGCATCAGGGCGCGCACAGGGGCCTGCCTCCACCCATCTCGAAAATGGACATACAACCACAATCATGTAGCGAGCCCCGTTACATCTTTCTCCCATGTCTACATAATCAATGTGGAGCTCTCTGAATGGGCCATTTGGTTTGGGTATCGTTCCTCTCAGTGTGCGCAATGTCATGCCTGAGCTGTAAATCTGACATGTCGTGCATTCTAAAGCCAGTCTTGTGACATGTTCATGGAGGCAAGGTGCAAACCAATCTTCTTGTATCTCTGCCATTATGTGTTGCTTTGCGTTATGTGCGGGAAAGTGTAGTTGTTGAAATGCTATTTCTAACAATGTGACTGGCATTACCGCTTTTCCAGAACTTTTTTGTCGCCATAACAAATCAGTCGGCGATTTGCTGCATCCCCTTTTAGTCCACAGCAATT
Source organism: Ambystoma mexicanum (assembly GCF_040938575.1). Lineage (NCBI taxonomy): Eukaryota > Metazoa > Chordata > Amphibia > Caudata > Ambystomatidae > Ambystoma > Ambystoma mexicanum. The sequence goes on along the minus strand of NC_090931.1, from coordinate 1,463,736,268 downwards.
TTTCTTCTGCACTAGCTCCCTCTTGCAGCTCTATTATTTCCTGTGTGGGCATCATGTTGTATCCTGTGGGGACCTCTTGGCGTGCTGTGTGGTGCAACATGTATTCTCCTACTACACCTTTCTGTAAATACGAAGCTTCTTTGGCAGCGGCGTCTGCTGCCGCGTTCCCCAAAGATATAAAATCTGTATTTGTGGTGTGGGCTTGGCATTTTACGATGGCCACTGCCGTGGGGTCTTGCAGAGCCTCAATCAGTTCTTTCAATAGTTCTGCATGCTGAACTGGTGTTCCATCTGCTCGTCGGAACCCTCTCCGCCCCCACCGTGCCAACCCGCCGTGTACTGTCGTTGTCATGTATGCTGAGTCGGTATATATTGTCACTGCGCACCCCTTGGCGGCATGCAATGCTTCTATTAGCGCAATTAGTTCTGCTGCTTGGGCTGAATAGTGTGATGGGAGGCGGTGTTGCACTAGTGTCTCGTATTCATCTTCTTCTAATCGTACAACTGCCATACCCACATGTTTCTCTCCTGTCTCCATGTCTATTGATGCTGACCCGTCCACGAAATACACCTCTCCCTCGTTCAGGGCATTCTCAAAAATCACTTGATCCTGACCTTCGTCACCTGTGAACGTAGCGCAGTTGTGGTTTTGCATATCCTCTACGGTGCATGCCTCTGTGATGAATGTGGCTGGGTTCACTGTTTTACATCTTACTATGTCGATGTTTGCGCTGGACAATATTATCTCGTATGCTGTGGCGCGTTGTGTCGTCAATGTGCTCTTTGATCGCTCTAATATTGCAAAGAGTGAGTGTTCCACAAACAGTGTCACAGGACAGCCCATCACTATCGTGGCACTTTTCTCAATCGCGAACGCGGCTGCAGCTAGAGATTGTTCGCACGCGAAATGACCTTGCATTACTGCGTCTAGGGTGCCACTATAGTAAGCCAGTGGTTTGTGCCCTAACGATGTCTTTTGTGTCAATACTGCTGTCATCAGTGTTCCTTTGCAGTGTGAAAATAAGAAGAATTCGCGTCCATAGTCTGGATTTGCCAGTACTGGAGCGCTTGATATCAGCTCTTTTAGTGAGTCAAATGCTGTGTTCATCTCTTCTGTCCATTCTATGTGTTTGTTTTCCTGCTGTGCCTCTTTTAGTGCCTGTAACAAGGGCCTCGTGTATGCTGCATAATCCAATATCCATGCTCGGCAATAGTTGCACATACCCAGAAATTTCTGCATCTCTTTTACTGTTTTGGGCTCCCCAACTGCTCTAATCGCCTGTGCCCTGTCGGGTATGATCCGCTTGCCGTCCTTTGATATTAGCTGTCCCAAGTATAGGACCTCGGTCAGACAGTATTGTAACTTCCCCTTGTCCACCTTGTACCCTTTATTGGCCAATAATGTCAGGAGTGTTATTGAGTCCTTTCTACACTCTTCCTCAGTTTGTGCACAGATCAATAAATCATCAACGTACTGAATCACTGTGCTTTCTACGCACAAATTCCCCAGATCTTCATGTAGTACCCTGTTGAATATGCTTGGGCTCTCGCAATACCCTTGAGGTAGTCTGCAGTGTTCGAACCTCCTCCCCCCTAGTGTAAATGCTGTTAAGTACCTGCTCTCCTCAGCTAGGGGAATCGAGAAAAATGCATTTTTTAAGTCAATAACTGTGAAGTGGGATGCCGTTTTTGGAATGTTGCACAGTATTGTTGATGGGTTCGGGACTAAAGGGAACTCCTTCTGAATCACATCATTGAGTGGGCGTAAATCCTGTATCATCCTCCATGAACCTCCCTTTGCCTTTTTAATCGGGTAAATACATGTGTTGCATGGGGAGTTTGAGGGCACTATTATTCCTTGTGCTAGCAGTGCATCTAGTGTCTCTCTGATCCCTTCTTCTGCTTCGCGTGACAATGGATATTGTTTTACCCGGGGTATAATTGCTCCCGGTTTCAGTTTTATTACCACAGGCTGAACCTCATGTAATAACCCCACGTCATGGGGGCCATTTGTCCATATGTTATCGGGTACTAACCGCATGTCATCATCAAAAAATGCATGTGGTGCTCCTACCACTGCCATTAATTCAACTTGAGTTTTTCTGGCTGTAATTACAATGTCACACGGCATTGCTAGTTCCATCACTATTTCGCCATCTGTCTCAGTGTCTGAAAATAGCTCCTCGTCCGAGAGCTCCCTCAGTGGGATATTTGCATTTGTACACAGTACTGTCCGCCACTCACATCCTTCCATGTCAACGCCAATCACACATATTCTGTTTGCTGACACGTGTACTGCGTGTAAATCCAACGATACCACTGACCCTAGAGCAGTGTCGGGGCTTGCTATGGGGCGGAAGAGGAATTCGGCTGGAATCCTCCAATCCATCCTTTTTAGTTCTGGTACTATGAGAGCCAATGCTCTCATGCCCTCAACAAACATCTCCTCGTTTCTTGGTAACCCTCTGATCTCTTGCATAATTGTGTGGCCGTGTATTACTGCTAATATGCGGAGAGGACATATGCCTGGCGTTGAACATACGATACCGCTCCCCGTGAATGATATTGTCATGTTTAGTTTGCTCAAGAGATCTCTCCCCAGCAAATTAATGGGAGAGTGTTCATAGTACAGTAAGGGTGCTTTCACTGTTTTACCCCCCACTGTCACATCCAATGCTTCTGTGTAAGGAACTTCAATTACAGCCCCAGAGAACCCCTGCGTCTCTAACGTTCTATTAGATAACGGGAACCGGCCCTCTCTAATGCATGATTTCTCCGCTCCCGAATCCACCATGAATATGAACTGCTTGTCTCCTATCTGCGCTCCTATCAATGGTTCCTCTGATGCATTGTGGGTCGTAGATAGTACTGGACACGCAAGTGCTCTCTGTGGGCTGTCCTATGCGGGGTGTCTCATTGCCCCTCCTTGATCAAAAATGTTCCCCGAAACTACTGACACTCCGCTGTAAGGTGCAGGAGCAGGTGCTCCGTTAGCTACTGTGGCGAAAGTGTTACCTGGCGTGTATTGCATGTTGTCATTATTCTGTGGGTGGTTTTGTGTCCTGTACTGATGTCCGTGTAGCTGTGCGTTACTTCTTTGTCCTACATTTTCTGGTTGTTGATATTGTCCCATGGGGAGGCCGTAGGGGCTTCCTGGGTGGGGGTGACCGTACTGTCCTGTCTCCTGGAACCCGTTGTTTTGTCTGCTCCTGCACTCTCTTGAGTAGTGCCCCCATCTCCCACAATTCCAGCAGCTCCCCTGTGGACCTCTGGGACCCTGCCACCCATTACCTCCCATTCCTCCATACCCTTGTCCTCCTCTTCGGCCCCGGTACCCACCTCTTCCTCCTCTTGGGGCCCACTCTTGCCACATTGGACCTCCGTTCTGCTCCTGCTCAGTCCACTGTCGTTGTCCTTGTCCTGCCCAATTTGCTGCTATTCTTCCTTGTATTGCTATTTGCCCCTCCTCTCCTTCCTCTCCCTCCCTCATGAGTGGGAGTCCTGCTACCGCTGCTGCAACCTTCACTAGTTTTGATTGTACCAACTTTGCCTCGTCTGCCAACCTTTTCTGTGCTACTTCCCTCTCTCTCTCTTTGATCCTTTTGCAATGGTGCACTATTATACTTTGGATCTCTGGCCACCCCTTCGCCTCAACGCCCGCTATCTTATCGAGTGCCTTCTGCACCTCTTTTGGGAGCCCTCTCTTAATGATGAAATAAAATAGAGATGTGGATTGGTGCCAGGGCGTGCCCGTTTCCGCTCTCCACATCTCCTGCACCCGGAGAATGTAATCCATAGCATCCTCCCCGTCGTTCATTGTACATTGCATTACTGACTGTAAATCAGGGGTATCTGGGAATGTCTCCCGCAGCGCGTCCCACACCCTTGCTCGTACTGTATTAAAGGAAGCTCCATCATGACGATCATAATCTAACGTCACGGCCGGGAAACCAGCCTTAGCCCATACTCTGTCCGCTTGATCTCCTACTGCGGTGACTAGTAGGCTTTTCACATCGCCTACTGCCAACGGTATGCCGGCGGTATGTTTCTCAAATGCATATATCCACTTGCTCGCCCCTCCTGACAGCTGGGGCAATAATTTCATTAAATTAGCCTTATCCATCTGAGCCCATGGTATATAGTTTGGTCTCCCCCCCCCTCTGTGTATTGTTAGGCAGAAACCTGTGCAGTTCCCTTGGGGAACACTGCAAAAGATTTAAGACTACAGGTAGAGCAGTAAACCCCTTTGGTAGCAGTCTGTACCACCCAGATTTACCTGGTAGCTGTGGCTGAGCAGTCAGACTTCTCTCAAGAAGAGTTAGGCAGTATGTAAAGTATACACAATATGTACCAAAACACAATAGCACAAGCAAACACTGACCAGAGCTTGGTTTCAAAAGTATATAGTTATTTATTTAAAATACACATAAGTTAAAAACACTCTAGCAAAAATATAGTAAAAGCACTTCAACACAGTTATACTGAAAGTAAATTCAATCCTTTCTCCTATCTAGACAACTCTAGGTTAACACCACTTAATTAAAACAGAGGTGAGTGCTTAACGTTAGATGACACTCTAGTAGTTTCCAAGAAAGGGAGAGAAAAAGCAGAAATAGGTTAGACACACCACTCTAAGGTCCAGAACACTTGCAATAGGCTTAAAGAAGAATAAAGTCACAGGTGAGCAAAAGTCACTAGGCAGGGCCCACTCTTAGAGTAGCCGGAGCGAAAATGTGCCCAAGATCACACTGTTAGTTAGAGATTCAAAGTCTTGCAAAGAGTCAAAAAGAGTTTAGAGTGGCTCAGAAAGTTTAGCCAAAGTGTCCCAGGCACTCCCAGGTTCGAAAGCCGGGGACTAAATCTACCCCGTACAGTCGGTAGCAAGGGAAGCCAGGCGGAACACAGTACCTTAAGCGGAAAGGATCCTCCAGCGGGGGCAGTTGTTCCAGGCAGCGACAGCAAGGCTCGACGTCGGTCAGGGGAGAAGAATATCTCGCTGAAGAGCAGAAGAGAAAGGTCGTAGCACTGCCCGGGAAGAAACCAGCCGCGGAGTCCTCCGGTTAAAGGGTTGGTACCGACTTTCGCGGTATGGGGGTAAAGTGTGGTATTCCGGATGCCGGGGTGCTTGGCACAGGCAAGGCGGCCACGAGATACCTCAAAAGGACGGAAAGAAGGCGAAAACTGGTTGTCCCCACCAGTCAAGGGAAGGAGCCACTCCGTTAAGAGTTCTCCTCGGTCGTCGGGAAAAAGTGGTGAGACGGTTCAGCAGGGCTCCACCGGGTGGTGTCGTCGAAGCAGGTCGGCTCAGCTCTTCCCTCGTCGGATTCTTGGTCCTGTGGCGACTTCTGAAGTCCCAGTCCCCAAAGCCCTGCTTTTATGCAGCAAACCCCCATTCACCCAGCCTAGCTGTCACTCAAACATGCTAAGTGGTGAGCCGGGCGGCTCACCACTTGGGCCAATCAGGACGGAGTGCGACTTGAGTTACCAAGGTAACTCAGTCCAGGGTGCCTAAATCCCCCTCCACCCCTCCTAAGTACCCCAGACAGAGTGGCACCACTTTGGAGGGCTTCTGTGGAGAAGCCCGCCAAAAGTGGAACAAAGGGCTCCACTTTGGGTCAGAGTTACAGAGGCGAACACCAACGCCATTTTAGAATCAAGTTTTGGCAAAAAGTCCCAACCGGAGTTATAAAAATAAATATATAAACCGGCGGTATGTTTAAGGCTACCGTAAATAAATAATTAAATGTGTTAGCCTAAAACAATGGGAAATCCCATAGGGAAATATTCGCGGTCGAATATAAAAAGTAGTTTCCACTGCCACCAGCCAAAACTCGATCAGGGGGGACGGAGACGTGCCCCCTCGACTAACAGACCCTGGGGCAATCGAATTGCCCCAGCCAGTACGTCCACAATATGATGGTTTGTACTGGTTCTGTTCAGGATTCAAGACTAGCAAAGTCTTTGGTGACTTTACATGCCCTGGGAGACAGTAGTCAGTCCCAGGGTATGGAGTCTATGTTGGGGAGTCCCTAGGACACCCCTGGGTCACGGCACAGAGGGTGCTGTGTGACCCACATCACAAAAATACATGAGGCCCTATGGAGTAAAAGACCCCATAGCCCATTCAACACAAGGTTTAACCAAGAAAACACACTTCAACATGTCCAAGAGTGAGGGTAAAAGAGTCTCACTCTTGGCAGGAGAAAAAAATTAAACCCCAGAAATCCAGCAAAGCTGCTGGGGGACTCACTAGGTAGGGAAATTCAGCCTAACCAGAGAATTCTCCCTAACACTCGCCCCCCCCAGACTAAGGGACAGGAGGATTTAATCCACTCCTGGATGAACCTCATACCTCTAGTCGATGATATACATCCTAGAGAGTCCATCAGCATTTTGATGGTGACACCTTGACCTATGTTCAATGGAGAACTCAAAGGTTTTCTTTTGCAAGCTAACGGACCTACAGACCCTTTGAGGAACATCAGTCTTTTTGTTATAGGGGATCTGGTTGACCAGTCCCTCAGAAGTTGGTACAACTTCTGAACCTATGTTAGGCTTTTTGAAGGGGTCCTTATAAAGGATTCCCTTAGATCTAGAGGGGCCTCCAAGGTTCCTCACCACCTCTCTTGTGGGAGCAGGTTGGGTCTTAGGCCTCTTGGTTGGAGGGGTTGGGGTTAGGCAATGTACCTGCTTCCCCTTCCTCTTAGATCTACCTTTACCTATTTTAGGAGTTTCCCCCCTAATATTAGGATTGGAGTTGGGGTCTTCAGTAGAAGGTCCAACAGTCCGAAGGTTTTTGGCCTTAGACTTTTCTTTTCTGGTTTTCCACCAGCACTGAGAATTACCAGTTCTCTCAGGTCCAGATAGGGGCCTAGTTGGTCTATCCACCTCTTCCTCAGAAGCAGGGGGGGTCAGAGACTCGGAAACTAGGGGAACAAGGGTGGAGCTTGGTTGGGGCTCCCATGTTCCTAGCATACTATCCTGAAATGTGCCTGGGTTAGAGGTCAACTTACTAACACCAGGGCTTGTAGTGGGGTTCTCAGTAGAGGGTCCCACAGGCTTAGAAGGGTCCTTCAAGGTAGCCTGTCTAGCCAATTTGGTTAAGTTCTGCTTCTCCATACTGGGAGGCCTGGGGGTATGTGACACTACTCCTAGAGTTCTTAGGTCATTCCCCAACAGGACCTTCCCAGGTACCTCAGTCTGAACACTGACAGGGATCCTCACTGTCATGTTGTTACACTGAATGAGGGCTGGTAGAATAGGAACCATTTGGACAGGGCCTCCAGACATTTTAGTGGGACCTTTGGGTGCTTTGGCCACATCCTCAGGTTGAAAGAAGCTTTCATCCACTACTGTTCTGCTGGCCCCAGTGTCTCTCCTGGCAGGAGTATCCTGGCCATTGACAAGAACACTGTCCACATAATACACCTTAGAGTTAACAGGTAGGGAGTTATACACAACCCTATTCTGGGGACTAACCAGACCCATAGGCTCTAAGTTTACAGTTGCTTGAAGACCCAAGGGTTCTTCAGCAAAGAGTTCAAAGTGGGCACTAGCCATCTGTACTTCATCCTCAGGAGTGAAGGCTAAGGAGACTGTGCTGATCCCTGCAGGTTTACCCTTGCACTTGGGATCTCCTTTGATATGGTCAGTACCCTGACAGACATAGCATTGTCCAAATGCTCTCTGGAAGGGTGGCTTGTTCTGACCTCCTTCTGGCTTGTGGCCAGAAGGTACAGTAGTCTGACTCGGTTTCCCATGTGGCTTACCCTGGTTATTTTGTGGTTTGGGGCCCTCTTTGGGATAGGAATTATTAGAATTCTCTTTGGAGTCCTTTTTAGGCTGTTTCTCCCCATCCTTCTTCTGAGTTACCCCAGAATCCTTGTGAGTGGCCCTGTTGGCAACCCACAAGTCAGCAGCCTTAGCTAGCTTCCTAGGATCCAATTCCTGTGAATCAGCCAAGTGCTGTCTGAGCTCAGGAGAGCAGGCATCATAAATTGACTCCAACATAAAGAGATTTCTCATCCCCTCATAAGTGTTCACCTTGTAACCCTTAATCCATCCCTCTAAGTTTTTCAAACATTCACTCACCCAGGTAGCCCAAGGGGTACCATCATGCTTTTTGAGGCTCCTAAACCTCTTAAGATACTGGGAAGGGGTCTTCCCAAACCTAGCTATCAAAGCTAGTTTCACACATTCATAGTCCTTCCTATCCTCCTCCCCCATCTCCATTACCACATCAGTTGCAACAGGGGGAAGCCTAGAGAACAACCAGGTGAGTAAGTCATTTCCTGTGATGTTCTGGAGCCCATGATTATATTCAAACAGAGACAACCAATCCAACACATCCAACTTAGGCTCATACATACCAACCAATTCTTTAGGCATCCGGGGTCTTTTAGGACTGGAACTTCTAGAGGAGCCAGAGAGAGAAACATTCTCAACAGATAATTTCTTCATTTCTAAGTCATACTTGAGCTCCATTTCCCTTAGCCTTAGTTCTTTGTCAGTTTGAGCATTAAGTTTCTTATACTCCAATTCTAGCTTCATTTTCTCCAGTTCAAAGTACTGAGGACTAAATGTGGGACCTGGTAAAGGTCCAGTAGGCACAGCAGGTAGAGCAGGCAGAGGCCTAGGGGGGACAGTTACAACAGCCTCACCCTCCCCTTCTGACTCTTCCTCAGAAACATCAACATTTTGCTCCATGTTAACTTCAATACTGTCATCTACAGTTGCTGGAGTGGTAGGCTCCTCTGAACCATCACCCAGACTTTGGTTAGCTAACAATCTTTCAATCAGCTCCATTTTCTTGCCCTTAGTCAGGAGATCCTTATGTTTACAGAGCACTCTTAAACAATCAGCAGTTTTGGCTGCAAGGGACTCTTGACTATAGCTTTCTATAACTGACATGTTAGAGGTTTTACTTTTTCAGTGCTAAGCTTTGTGGTTAGTTGCACTAAGGTATCTAAAGCACAATAAAATGTATACTCAATACAAATCCCACCGCTGTACACCAGTGTTAGGCAGAAACCTGTGCAGTTCCCTTGGGGAACACTGCAAAAGATTTAAGACTACAGGTAGAGCAGTAAACCCCTTTGGTAGCAGTCTGTACCACCCAGATTTACCTGGTAGCTGTGGCTGAGCAGTCAGACTTCTCTCAAGAAGAGTTAGGCAGTATGTAAAGTATACACAATATGTACCAAAACACAATAGCACAAGCAAACACTGACCAGAGCTTGGTTTCAAAAGTATATAGTTATTTATTTAAAATACACATAAGTTAAAAACACTCTAGCAAAAATATAGTAAAAGCACTTCAACACAGTTATACTGAAAGTAAATTCAATCCTTTCTCCTATCTAGACAACTCTAGGTTAACACCACTTAATTAAAACAGAGGTGAGTGCTTAACGTTAGATGACACTCTAGTAGTTTCCAAGAAAGGGAGAGAAAAAGCAGAAATAGGTTAGACACACCACTCTAAGGTCCAGAACACTTGCAATAGGCTTAAAGAAGAATAAAGTCACAGGTGAGCAAAAGTCACTAGGCAGGGCCCACTCTTAGAGTAGCCGGAGCGAAAATGTGCCCAAGATCACACTGTTAGTTAGAGATTCAAAGTCTTGCAAAGAGTCAAAAAGAGTTTAGAGTGGCTCAGAAAGTTTAGCCAAAGTGTCCCAGGCACTCCCAGGTTCGAAAGCCGGGGACTAAATCTACCCCGTACAGTCGGTAGCAAGGGAAGCCAGGCGGAACACAGTACCTTAAGCGGAAAGGATCCTCCAGCGGGGGCAGTTGTTCCAGGCAGCGACAGCAAGGCTCGACGTCGGTCAGGGGAGAAGAATATCTCGCTGAAGAGCAGAAGAGAAAGGTCGTAGCACTGCCCGGGAAGAAACCAGCCGCGGAGTCCTCCGGTTAAAGGGTTGGTACCGACTTTCGCGGTATGGGGGTAAAGTGTGGTATTCCGGATGCCGGGGTGCTTGGCACAGGCAAGGCGGCCACGAGATACCTCAAAAGGACGGAAAGAAGGCGAAAACTGGTTGTCCCCACCAGTCAAGGGAAGGAGCCACTCCGTTAAGAGTTCTCCTCGGTCGTCGGGAAAAAGTGGTGAGACGGTTCAGCAGGGCTCCACCGGGTGGTGTCGTCGAAGCAGGTCGGCTCAGCTCTTCCCTCGTCGGATTCTTGGTCCTGTGGCGACTTCTGAAGTCCCAGTCCCCAAAGCCCTGCTTTTATGCAGCAAACCCCCATTCACCCAGCCTAGCTGTCACTCAAACATGCTAAGTGGTGAGCCGGGCGGCTCACCACTTGGGCCAATCAGGACGGAGTGCGACTTGAGTTACCAAGGTAACTCAGTCCAGGGTGCCTAAATCCCCCTCCACCCCTCCTAAGTACCCCAGACAGAGTGGCACCACTTTGGAGGGCTTCTGTGGAGAAGCCCGCCAAAAGTGGAACAAAGGGCTCCACTTTGGGTCAGAGTTACAGAGGCGAACACCAACGCCATTTTAGAATCAAGTTTTGGCAAAAAGTCCCAACCGGAGTTATAAAAATAAATATATAAACCGGCGGTATGTTTAAGGCTACCGTAAATAAATAATTAAATGTGTTAGCCTAAAACAATGGGAAATCCCATAGGGAAATATTCGCGGTCGAATATAAAAAGTAGTTTCCACTGCCACCAGCCAAAACTCGATCAGGGGGGACGGAGACGTGCCCCCTCGACTAACAGACCCTGGGGCAATCGAATTGCCCCAGCCAGTACGTCCACAATATGATGGTTTGTACTGGTTCTGTTCAGGATTCAAGACTAGCAAAGTCTTTGGTGACTTTACATGCCCTGGGAGACAGTAGTCAGTCCCAGGGTATGGAGTCTATGTTGGGGAGTCCCTAGGACACCCCTGGGTCACGGCACAGAGGGTGCTGTGTGACCCACATCACAAAAATACATGAGGCCCTATGGAGTAAAAGACCCCATAGCCCATTCAACACAAGGTTTAACCAAGAAAACACACTTCAACATGTCCAAGAGTGAGGGTAAAAGAGTCTCACTCTTGGCAGGAGAAAAAAATTAAACCCCAGAAATCCAGCAAAGCTGCTGGGGGACTCACTAGGTAGGGAAATTCAGCCTAACCAGAGAATTCTCCCTAACATGTATCAATGGAAGTTGTAACTTCCCTTTTGCAGTTGCACCCTCCCTTTCCTTAGTCGCTGCTGATTCCAATGACGCCATCTTCCCCACCCTATTTCTTAGTCGTCCCATCCATTCGTCGTCTATAGTTCCTAGAGAACATGTACCGTCCACTTCCTCGCTTTCCCCTCCCACTGCCATACTCAACCTATCACTGTCATCCAATCCTCCTCTGACATCACATAACAAGTCCTCTCTGATCCCTCTCTCTCGTGATACATCACCAATGCTCCCTTCTACTGCTCCTACCTCTATTATTCGTGTCGGCTCCTCCTCAATCCTGAACAGTATTTCCCCCTTTTTCCATCCTTCCTCTATCTGTCTACCTTCGCTCGACGCTCTAGACGTGCGTCCTGATTGTGTGGGGGCACACGCTGTACGCTCACATATGTCTTTTATCCTTGAGAGTTCATCCCTTGCCACAGTAAGCCTCGACTCTAAGTCACTTGTTAATTTCTCTATATCCACCCTCTGTGTGCTTCCCTGGGCTCGCTCTCTGGTGCTTTCGTATGGCGGGGGGGCTGTTGGTCTTTGTGGTGTACCAGTTGTGGGGGGAGGCACATACGTAGGGTCACTGTATCCTGCTGCGGGGGCTGGTTTAGGTAATATCGGGTACAAACTAATCACTTCCGCAGGTTGTGCTGTACTTAGCTGTTCCTTGTCCTCTCTTGGGATCATCAATGGATTATCTGTGGTGGAAGGTAGATCAATATTTGGTGCCGGAGCTTTGGGTGGGGGTACCTCCTCAAACAATCTCCAGAGGTCTAATATCTCCTTCCTATTTTGCCATTGTTTCCCCTTATACTTGAGGCTAATGCATGTTCGTACCATATCAAGAACGCTTTTGTCAAAAGACCCTCCCTCGGGCCAAATCTGGGGCAGACCCTCCCCCTTCAATTCTGTTACCCATTGATCGTGATATTTATTTATTCGTTCAGCGTATCCCGGTAAGCTCTTACAAATATGTGACAAGGGAGTTTCAGCCCCCATCTTCTAAATCACTCTCACAGCCGTGTCCACCTTCTTTACGTTTAGTTAGGTGTAGATCTATGTATGTATACCTTTATGGCACAGACAAGAGCGGACGTCTCAAATTTTATCACCCAAGTTTATTTACTGCACTAATCCTTTCGCACTTACCATAGCTCATTTCCTTTCCATTCCCATACACTCCCGTGTGATTCCGCTCACAACTGATCAAGTACTAGTTATGGTCAACACTCTCTGGCGCCACCTCACGGTCAACCGATCGTCCCCAACACTCACACGGTGCGCGCACCCATCACAATGCCATTCCACTCACACTTCTTCTTATTTCCTCCCTTTCCTCCCTGGCCAGCTGTCCCTATTTTTCTGCTAAAGTTGCTCCGTTCACGTCTGTACGTGCCACTACTTAGCCCCCACTCGTCAAAATGTGCTCCCTATTTTATAGCCCTTCTACAAGTATATTTATCTTATACCCTTTTCGCTTTCTTCCCCTGCCCCGTGTATTGGAAAAAAGAAATAGAGAGAGTAGCAATCACTAAAAAATATTCCCGGTGTCTCCTTTTGCCAGACACCAATAACTTATTTCTTACTTCTTCATATATTCCCAGTACTAGTTTAGATAGCACTATGCGGCGCCGCCTTCCACCCCCTTTCGGAGCTAGGTTTCCGTCACTTCTACCACTTCACTTATTTCTTACTCCTAATGGCCATATGCAAAGAAAAGATAAAGAAAGTTTCAAGACCCGTCTTTAGTAGACCCCCGATATTCTTCTCCTCTACCTGTCCCCGTTCTCCTGTTCACCGTTTCCCCTCCCTTCCCCTTTACGATCGCTCGCACTCAGTACTCACGTGCCCGTCTTGAACCGATAGTCTCCGAAACTGGGTCCGTCCAGGCGGTGTCACCGGTAACTCAACGGTCAGCCCCTGGCTCCGGCGAGCGGCACTCAAAGGGGATTTTTTTCCAATCGGGATCCCGTACCCTTTCTCATTGAGTGCGCACTTCTTATTGTGCCGGTCGCCGTTGGCGGGCGGCCTCCCGGAGCCGGCTCACCGTGCGTATCCCTTCTCGACCGGAGATTCTCGTGCCACAAGGGGGTCGTTAGAAAGGAGTTAGGAAAAGTAATTTGGAGATATCACGCTATCGGGGTCACCACTGAAAGGAAGCGCCCCCAACTTCAGCACGATCCTCCCCGCAATGAGAGACAATAAGGGACTCTCCCGTAGTGGGAATAAGGCCAAGACAGAGTGCGGGTGAGCGTAAGTGGGAGTTTATCCAAAAATAAGGCATGCAAAGAACTCTGCAACCTACGAGAGCGCTCTGTCTGACAATAGCAAAGACAGGCGTATTTCTAATACAAAAAACGTCATCAGAACCTACACACTATAGGGGGCACAAGTTAATTGGGATTGGGTGGCGTCGACTAACTATAGGTGTTGCTGCAGCGCGGTTGGTCTTTGGCGTGAGGACGTCACTGGTCAGCCTCGAGGGTTGGGTTGGGCCTGGCAGGCCAGCTTGAGGTCATCCGAGCGGTGTTGGTATGCTGGGGCAGCCTGTGACAAAGATGAATACCTCTCCTGACTCGTTTGCCCTAGGCCATGCACACTGCAGTTATTCAAGAAACGACATCTAAGTCCATCAATAAATCGCTCCGCAGTTTGTCTTATACAATAAACGCAACGCATGAGGAATGCACCTCTTGAGAGGTCCGGTGACTGTCGGTTAGGGTGAGATTTACCTGTGTCCTATTGACCGGTATTCTAGGTCGAGGGGCTGAGTTTTGGGGCCTGAGACGACTGGTACATGCCTGTCTGCCGCGTTAGAAGTTATTATACAAATGGGTCTCTGTGTCTTGTCCCAGTGATGGGGGTCGTTCTTGGGGTGGTCTAGGGGGGAGGGTTGTGGACTTTACGAGAGGGTGCTGGTAGATCAGAGGATTCAAAACTTGGGTTTATTACCGTGCTGTAAATAACCCAGGTGGTGGGCTGTGGCCTTGGGTGCGGTACCGGGGCCTCTGACTCTCTGAAGCGGCTCCAGCTTGGTTGGGGGAGGTGAGGGAGCGCGGCACAGGCCTTAGCTTCCTTATCTGACAGGCTTGGCCGGGTGGGAGGGAGAATGGCCTTGCATATGCTCACAAAGGTTTTTTTCCTCGTGCGTTGCTAACTTTTAAATGCAGAACTTTTATACTGTTCCGCCTTATTTTGATGTCATTTAAACACATATATATATATTTTCATTTCGTTACACATTTCTTTAATACAGTCGGTTCCAGTACCTTTTCATTACCTAGCATTATATTCACTACATTGTGTGCGTATTTGTATGTACATAAAACGTTATACAAGGCATTACTAGGTTATGGCCTACAGAGATTGATGCTCGCCGCTTTGGGTGGTTAAGAAAGCATATATGAGTTCAGGTTTCTACATACTATTGAAAAAACACTTATACAGTTAGAGGTTACACGTTTGGTTAACATCTTTCTCTGTGGTTATAGCAGCACTAGTACAGACCTGGAGTGATATCATATAACGTTACATTTTTGTGGTTTATTCACAGTTTACAGGACTTGTTTAAACAGAGGTAGTTCGTTAATACTAATACTTGAATTATTTTCTACTTTCTTCAGATAGTGATGCGTCAGCTCTTTCCCCGTCACCCCGGCCTTGCGGACCGGGTCATGCGAGGAGCAATATTACATTGTGAATGGGAGAAGGTTACAGTGTTGGCATCTCGGGTTTAGCTCATATCTGACTTTCTCATGGGAACGCGCTCGCAGCGGATCCACCAGGGCTGCTGTGGCGGCAGAGATGCATGAAAGGCCCTCCAAAGGTGGGGGCCTCGTTACAGTGTGCTGAACTCACGCCATGCTTGCTGGACAAGATGGCTTCTAGGCCTAACTGAATTTTGGTAAATGCATGGAAAGGATATGTGTGGGCAATGTCGTCGGCGGGTGAACCCTCCTCCACCTGGGCCCGGGTGGCATGAGGGGACGCCCACCGAGTCATGGTCCTCACCTGGGGAGAAGACTGTAGGTGAGGAGGGCCTCGCGGCCAGTCCTCCCCTACATTTGCCAGGGTATCAGTTTAGACTTCAATGGAGAGCGGGACTTATCCCTTTCTTGCTCCCACCCTCTTTGAGGGTAATGACCGGGGGACCCTTACCTGGCCCTGTAGGGCGGTCCTACTGAAACTTGAACTGAGAGAGGCGTGACACCGCTGCTGATGGCTTCCCTGGTTCAAATAGCGGACTTCGCCCCGCCTGGATGGACCAGTAATATTGGGCGAGTAACTTATTTCCATCTCCGCAGCGGCCTGATCACTTTGAGACGCTTTCAGATACCCCTCGAAGTCCAGTGGGTCATCAAAGAACTTTGTAAGCCCTTCTGCATTCGAAATCTGCATCCTCACCAGGGGGGTGTAGTCCAAATCTGAGATCCTGCCTTCGCAACTCGAAAGTTCCCCAAAAAAACTATCCTTCTTTTCGCCATTATATGTCTGGAAAAATCCTGCCCTATAGTTATTGGCTGGTTCTGCACATGTAACATCCCTCTCGGCTGTTTTACTTTGTGCAGGATCTGCAGGACCTGAGAGTGGCGAAGAAGACATGCTATAACTGGTCTCGGCCCGTCCCTTGCTTGGGTTCCCTCAAACGCACTCTGCAGGCCCTTTGAATCTCCAGGGGCGGTGAAAAGTGAATGTTGAGAAAGGCGGGTAGCCACTGCTCCATCCACTTAACCATGTCCAGCCGCTCCATGCCTTCCAGGATTCCAAAAACCCTTAATTTATTTCTAAGGTTACGGTCTTCCAACTTGTTGACACTTGCCTCCAGCTCGTTTACCCTCCCCTGCAAGTGTTCCTGACCTTCCATCCCATTTTCCAGCATGGCAATCCGGTCCTCCATCTCCTGCAAAATGGCCCATCTCCGTCTGCAGGGATTTCATTTCCCCTTGCATT
Organism: Ambystoma mexicanum; assembly: GCF_040938575.1. Lineage (NCBI taxonomy): Eukaryota > Metazoa > Chordata > Amphibia > Caudata > Ambystomatidae > Ambystoma > Ambystoma mexicanum. Next base: position 1,463,720,148 of record NC_090931.1, on the reverse strand, counting down.
TGAAGTGTTCTCTTGTCCACTGCCACATAGTCAGCTTGATATTTGTCAGCTCTCCCAGTATCAGCGCCAGGTCCCCCTACTGAATGTCAGTGTTTTGGTTATGTGGCGCCTTCTTTAAAGATTTTTCAAAGGTATGGCCTTTCTTAAAGCTGGTTTGGTTGGCGACTCTTAAAATACCTTTTCAATTAGTACTTGTATAATTGATATCAAGGGTTCTGGATAAATGCAGTGTCGCAGCTCACTGGAGTATGGCGATGAAATGCCCAAGACTGCCGATTAATGGAAAAGAAAGGATCTGACACGTGCGATTGCAAAGTACTTTACGTGACATGAATAATGGGATTAAACCCATGAGAATGAACTATAAGATTTTTCTGCACTGATATCAGAACAAATATGACTCAGCCGTGATTTGAGAAAGGCTTCATAGAGCCGAAACATGTGTCATCAGAAATGGCAATTTGTGACTAAATTATGTTACTTACAAACACTGGCGCAGAACTCCAGGAGTTTTCTTCATTTCCCTTCTTTAAAGATGCCTCTGTAGTTAGGTTCATACCCCCATTCGTGTGGGAGGACTTCTTTGAAGCCATAATCCTGCTGTGCCCACCGGGAATTAAGAAAGAGGGGCCTTTGTGGGACAGATTGCACTGCCTATGCCCTGAAGAGAGGTTCGCATTGTGGGTTCTGGGCTCCTCGGGAGCGCTGCTGTGATGGATGTATAATCTCCCCCATGCTTGCCCCAAAGGTTCTACTTGGTATTTCTTGTGCGCCCTTCCAAGCCTCCCTTTGTGCTATTGCTTAGATGATTTCCAATGGGTTTGATGCCATTCCAAGATGGCTGCCGGGATTGTGCTGGCTGTGAATAGTGAACACAAAGCATGGCCTCCGGCCCAGCAGTTCTCCAGCCTAGCAGTGCTCCCCGTCTGGATACCTGCTGCCTTTTGGGTGCCTCCTCCCGCCGTGCCAATCCTCCTGAGCACATCTTCTGCCCGTTCACCTCCCAGCACTGCCCCGAGGGTGCAGCCTGGATGTGCCTCACTGTGCCTGTTGGTCCGCGGCCCACGGCGGGGGAAGGGGACCTCTACCACCTTTTTCAATTGCTGCAGCGCCCGCTCCTGCTGCCTCACACCACCTCATCCCTCATTCCTAGCCTCCAGTCATCACGCCGCTATTGCCGGTTGCGTGAAGCTTGCCGACGTCAAACCCGCGTCAGCGCGTCCTTGCTGATATCAGCTGGCTTTTCCAGGGGGAGTCCTACGATTACACGGGTAAATGTTACATTGATAAGAAAGGTTGCCAGTGCGGGGTCCAGAGCTTCAGGGGCTTGCGCCCATTTTCTGGCCTGCAATGCCACACCCCCCTTAAGACCTTTTTAATGAGGGCAAGCAGACGCCAAACACCATTATCAAATATATGCTAGACGCTTCAGATACAGCAGGCAGAATAGTGTCCAAAGGAACACCCATTGAACAGCACATGTGGCTCAAATTCTGGATTCAAACCTGAGAATCAGGCCATGCTTATTAACATGCCAATCGAACATGTCTTATTAGGCAAGGCAGTTGATGACGCTTTGAAACAGCCAAAAAGGAACATGAAACCCATAAAACGCAGAGGCAGATTGGCAATAAACCATTCATACAAAGTGGGTCATATGGCAACCACCGTATTTATCGTGCACAGGGATAGGCTAGACCCTCTGCCCAGTCGGGTTATACATCAGGGGCAATTACCAGCTCATGGTACACCAATCTGGGAAAACTACAAGCTTCACCGTTCTCCTTTCAAAGGCAATACAGGTGAGGGCATAGCAATGGGTAGAGGCCAAACCACTAGAGCTTCGGCTACCCCATCAAAAAATGACTGTTTCAGGTCCCCTCCCATATCACCCCAGTAGGGGGTCGTGTATCACTATTTGCCCATGTGTGGGAGGGGGAGCACATCAGACAAGTGGTTATTGTCAACTGCCGCGAGATCATCAATCAAGATACAGAAAAATGTCTCTGTACACAAGCAGAGATGACCACTCTTCTGGAAAAAGGGGCCACAGAGTTTGTCCCAGTGTCGTAGTTAAATACGGGTATTTATTCTGTGTACTCCTTGTTCCAAAGAAAGACAAATCAAAGCACCCAGTACTTGATATAAGGCCAGCGAACACATATGTCAAATTTGACTATCTAATGGTGGTTTTGCAAACCGTGGTGGACAAAGGAAAACTTTTTCAAAACAAAATCTTTTGTCAACCCGCCGACACATCTCACAATCACAAGACGCATCATTTGCAGGCTGGGAGCGCATTGCCTCCACCATACAGCGCATGGCACGTGGACAAAACCACTAGCAGGGAAACACATCAGTCTTCTAGAATTGCTAGCAGTGTACAAAGCACTACAAGCTTTCCGGCATCTTCTGGCATGGAAGAATCTACTCATTATCGTGGACAGCACTACTACCAATTATACATCAACAAACAAGGTGGGACACTCTCTAAATCTGCCCACAATAGCTCAGAAAATCTGGAAATGGAGCCTGAAGAAAGAGATTTTCCTCATGTCACAACATGTTGCAGAGGAACAGAACTAAACAGAAATACATGTCAACCATTGGAACATCAGTGGGACCTACATTCAGACATTGTGGACAACATTTTCTCGCTGTGGGATCATCCAGACATAGACCTGTTTGCCACAGAAGAAAATGCAAAATACCACACTTGTGCCTCCAGGTTCCCGCATACAGGATTTCAAGGAGAACACACTGCGGATCAGTTGGTCAGGGTTATTTGCATATGCTTTTCCTCTGACTCTACACTTGAGCAGAGTAATCCACAAAATGCATCAGGAGCACTTAACAATGATTCTAGTTCCATGTGGGCACACCAAGCCTGGTACTTCCACCTCCAAGATGGCCATTTGCCCAGCTAAGAAGCTATCCTGCCCTTACAACATGTCACAAGATCAAGGGTCAACCCTTGATTGACATCCTCGGACAAGCAACTTAGCTGCTTGGCTCCTGAAGTCTTCGGTTTCGGACATCTTCTTTTTCCCAGTAGATGCCGTGGAAATATTGAAAGAACCACGTAAACCAAACTGCTACTTTAACAAATGGAAAAGATTTGTGGTATGGTGTAGAAGGTCAAATGTAGATCTCATTGACTGGTCATCATCTGACATAGTACTCGATCTACTTCACCTGTGAGACTCGGGACTGGTCTTTAATTCCTTAAAAGTCCATTTATCTGTACTTTCTGCATACACCACATCACGAAGCAAGGTTTCATGGTGAATTCCAGTCGTGAACGCCTTAATGGAAGGGGTCAAGATACTATATCCCAGGGGATATAGTATCTGTCTCCGGAGGATAGCTCAACGGCAACGTGCTCGCCTTGGAAGCAAGATGGCACGGACCAACACAGGTTCGATCCCCAGGTCCACGCTTAGAAACCTCTGGGTATTAACAGCTTTATAAATGACATATATCATATTGCAAATCCACTCCCAGGTTGAGAAAATGCATAAGGCATGCCTCAAAAATCTCACTTGCAAGGCAGCTTTTCTTATAGACCTCCCTTCCATAAGGAAAGGTAAGTGAACTCCAGGCATTGTTCATTACAGAACCTTTTATCACAATACATAAGAACAAGGTGGTCCTTGGAACGCACCCACGTTTCACACCAAAGATTATTTCCAAAGTCCATGTCAACCAATCTTTGGAACTGCCAGCATTCTTTCAAGACCCGCAGAACTCTGGAGCGAGCGAGAGAGGGAGAGAGAGCCCTCCATGGACTAGGTTTGTGGAGAACGGTCAAGTACAACTTCAACAAGACAAATCCAATCAAAAAATCTACTCTCAATTCTTTGTTTCCTGCCAGAAGATTTGTGATATGGTGTAGAAGGTCAAATGTAGATCTCATTGACTGGTCATAATGGTCAGCTCTGTCACAAGCTTTGACACTCTCCTCCCTGATAGCTACAAGATACTCTCCGGGCCAGATCCAACCGTTCCGGTGGGGGTGTAGCCCTGATCTTCCTTGAGTGGATTCCTGCCTCTGTCAGAACTACGCAGCATTCCCTTACAGTGGCTACAATCTATCGGCCACCTGGTCAGATCTCCTCCTTCCTATCTGATTGGGCGGACCTCTTCTCTTCCCTCCTGGTTTCAACCACTCAACCCCTACTCTTGGAGACTTTAACATCCACCTGGATTCTTCCTGTCCTTCCTCTGGACTCTTTCGCAACCTCTGCGACTCTCTCTCATTCTCCAATCTCCCCTCGGGCCCAACTCACTCTGCAGGGCACACTCTGGATGTTCTGATGTCTTCAGACCTTCCCCTTTCGATCTCTCTCACCACTCCTTTCTCCTGGGGTGATCACTTTCTCCTTTCCTCCCAGCTCCCCCTCTCTACCCCTCAGGCCAAGCCAACTCCAGCACTGCCACCTGCCTTCTCGGTTATCCGACCTATGAAGCGTGCGTCAGTTGAGGCTTTCGCTGCCACTTTCTCAACCCCCCTCCCACCCTTGGCTGACTCACACCCTGAAACAGCCCTTTCCATGCTCCACTAAGCTATATCTGATACTCTTGATGTTCTTGCCCCTGTCATGATGATCCGCCTTAAGGCCAAAGCCAAGTGCAACTTTTGGTACAACTCAGACCTTGTCACCCTTAAACGCAAGTGCAGGAGGAAATTACATGCTTCCGGTACATCCTCTGACAAACTGGCCTGCCGCCTGCTCCAAAGGCAATACCGGCTCTCTGTCCGCACCAGAAGAGAGCCACAATCCAAGTCCATATCTCTGCAGCATCTAATAACTCAGCCGAACTCTTTAAAATTTGCAAGAAGCTGCCCAATCCCTCTGCACTCTCTACCTCTCCTGTCCCCTCCCAGGCCCTCTGCATGGCCCTGGCTTCTCATTTCATCTCTAAAACTCAGGACATCCTGTCCTCTCTCGCTTCCTCTCCCCCTCCTCCTTGTACTCCCTGCTCTTCCTATGGCCCTTCTGCGGCCACCTCTCCTCCCTCCTTCTTGGCCTTTCCCCTGTTCTGCCCTGACAAAGTTTCTAGACAAGTCAGATCTATGAACCGGTTCCCCCCCCTGTTCCTCCAAAACCATCAAGGACCACATTAACACCCTGGCCCTTGCTGTGGCTGACTTCTGCAACCACTCATTCGCCACTGGAGTCCTCCCTTGTCCTCTGAAGCACTCTTTTGTGCACCCTCTTAAGAAACCACCTGCCCGGCTAACTATCGCCCAATCTCCATCACTCCTTTCCTGGGTAAACTCCTGGAAAAGTTGACCATCTCCCAGCTTAATCTTCACACTGAATCTGTTGGTTGTCTCCACGACCACCCTTGGCTGACTCGCATACTATTAAAAGCCTGATAGTCGCTTCTAGCCTGCCTGAACCTGCCCATTCTAAACAACATCTAAAAACTGTACCCAGCCGGTCAGCTGCATCCAGCCTGCCCATACTAAAACATCTTTAAAGTGCACTTGTTATCTAAACTGCACCTAGCCTGTTAGGCGCATCAAGCCGGCTTGTATCAACCAGCTAGCATGTACTCTCTAAATCTAGGTAAACAAACCATCGCTGCCCATTATAGGACAGCTAACCCACCTCTCTACATCGCCTCTTCCATCATATTTCTAGCTTTATCATTTAGCTTGGCTACCATAGCTAACACATCGACCGACTGTACCGGGTCTCATCTTAATCACCCCTCTTGCCATACCATGTCTGTCACACAACAAATCACAGGTCCTATAGTGAATCAAGAAGCTACTATTATACATAGGCCATTTTGCACAGCGGACAGAAACCTAAGACTTTGCGCGCGACTGTCCAAACTGTATGAGCCACCAGCAAAGAAAATTGAACAACTTAATCTCCTAAAAAAAAAAAACACCTTCCCTTGAAGGTTACTGTTGCGTATACTAGGAAATATGACAATCCCAAAAGACCCACTCAAAACAGCACTAAACCTACCGCTCTAGACAGACTAAGCACCACACACCCCAGCTTAGATAGCCACAAACACCATCTCAAAGGCGAGTTTATAAACGCTAGGTCTCTAGTCGCACACGCAACAGAGATCGCAGATATCATTATCGCAGGCAACCTCAATTTCCTGGCTATCTCAGAATCCTGGCTTCATGATGCGGCAGGCCCTGCCCTATCATTAGCAATCCCCGACAATTATACCATCCTACAAGCAGACAGATACACCTCGCGAGGTGGGGGTCTAGCAATCATAGCTAAGACCAGTCTAGACATGAGAATTACCGCAACCCCCACTATGAAATCCTGTGAATACCTCACGGTCAAAATTGCCACTGCTAGCTCCCAAACATTAAACCTCTTCCTTATCTATAGACCTCCAGGCCCTATTGGAACCTTTGCTGAGGATCTCTCTACAACCCTGTCCAATAATCTAAAAAACACCTCCCAAACTATAGTGCTAGGCGACTTCAACCTAGGCTATAATGACACTAAGGACATCCAGTCTACAGCCACTGCTTCGATCCTAAAAGAACTGGGATTCTCCCAGAAAGTCAACCTCCCTACGCATAACAAAGGTCAAATCCTTGACTGGATAGCGGAACAGTACTGTGAAGTAACTATCACAGATACTGCACCCCAGATCTGGGCTGACCACCATCTACTATTATTTACAGTCGCAACGAACTGTGCCACGGCCCAGTCCCCACTTGCCCCTCCTTTGCCCACGAGGAACAAAAAACTTATGACAGCGGAAAAACTGTTGCCCATTATACTGCCACAACTTAACTCGCTCCCAGCCAATATGGATCCCAATGGGCTAGTTGAACAATTCAATAAAACGATGAATACAGCCCTTGACTACATAGCGCCACTCAAACTACGCAATAGTAAACCAAAAAAACATCTTAACTCATGGTTCACTCCTCACCTAAAAGATCTAAGGTTAATTAAAAGAAAACTTGAAACTATCTGGAGACTCTGTCCCTCAGCCGAAAACGAACTTAACCTCGCCAAGGCATCTTCCCAATACAAGAAAGACATCCTACTAGCCAAACAGGAAACGTATAATACTAGAATATCGCAATCTAAATCTAGTGTCAGAGAATTCAGCATTCTGAAAGAATTGGAAACACCTATCACTTCCCAAGAAAACTGCACCAAGGATAAAACATGGTGCTCTAGCATACAGTCTGCCCTAACCAACAAAGTAGCCAACCTACAAACTAAAATTGCCATAAAAAAAGCATCCCTAACGCCTCATATCACGCAGATTATAGCACCTCCACCTACTCCCAAACAAGAATCGCGCTTCTGCTTTTCCAAGGTATCCACCATTGAGATAGAAAAGGTTATTCTGGGGCTCAAACCGTCCAACTGTAAAGGTGATCAATGCCCTGCCCAACTGATTAAGGATGCTGCGAGAGAATTATCGCCATTCATAACTAAACTCATCAATTCATCCTTTACCACAGGCACTGAACCGAACAACTTAAGTACTGCCACTTTTAAAGAAGCAAACCCTTGACCCGGCCATCCCCACTAACTTCAGGCCCATAGCGACCGTGCCCTTTCTCTTAAATATTCTCGACAAAGTGGCATACATGCAAATACAAAACTTCCTCGAAACCAACCACCTACTTGGAACCTGCCAATCCGGATTCCGTCCACAACACGGGACTGAGACAGCCCTGATCGATCTAAAAGCCCAAATAGATCACTGCAGAGACAACGGCCAATCAGCCCTACTCCTCCTGCTAGACCTCTCAGCCGCATTTGATTTAGTTGACCATACAGTCCTATGCAGCCACCTTGACTCTGCAGCCCACTTCTCTAAAGAGGCCTTAATATGGATCAAATCATTCTTGAGTAACCGAACTATGAGGGTCTTCTCTCCATCAGCTTCGGCAGACCCGATTCCCATAACCTGTGGTGTACCTCAAGGATCTTGTGTGTCACGTACCCTTTACAATGTATTCACAAAGCCACTCTTCGACGAAATGGATCATCTGGGTATCGCCTAGACCAATTACGCAGACGATACCCAGATCCTCCTTCCGCTCTCTGGAGACTACGTCGTGGATCTAGCCCTAGTGAATAAAATCTACAGCATCGTTCAGGCATGGATGGCCACACACAGATTATGCCTAAACAATGACAAAACTGAGCTCATTATCCTAGGCACCCAGACTTACATATCCAAACTTAGCCCGGATTATGCCAATTTCATCATCGATGGGAATAACATAAAAGTAGCAAAGGAAGTAAAGACCCTAGGCTTTTACCTAGATGCCACCATGAACTTCGCCAAACAAGTCAACTCTCTAGCCTCATCTACTGCATACACATGCAAACTTATCAGAGCCAGCAAACAATTCCTCTCCACAGACAGCTGCATCACGCTCGCCAGAGCCCTTATACTCTCCAAATTGGATTAATTTTAATGGACTATACATTGGGGCTAACAAACAGACCATACATAAAATCCAAGTCCTCCAGAACAATGCCTTGAGAGCAGCTCTCAAGATTAACAGAAACAAGCATATATCCTCAGTAAGAAGAGAACACAAATGGCTATCCACTTCTGATAAAATTCAACTCAAAATTGCCTCCCTTACCCACAAGTGCCTCAACAACAAAGCACCACCCTACCTCAAGGATAGTCTACATCTAAGAACCTCGACCAGACCCACAAGAACAGCAAACGCTAACTGCCTACAAGTCCCGCAATTCAAACTTGATACTATAGGAGGACAGAGCTTCCCAGCCAAGGCTGCACAGCTGTGGAACTCACTACCCCATGGCATTAGAGAACCCCAGCCTTTTGTGAAATTCAGACAGAACATGACCAATTGGTTGAGAGCCAATGACACCTAACTACCCTGACCTGCGTGTATCCGATGACAAACCTACCTGAAGCTTGACTTGCTCCCCGGCACCAAACTATTTGTACCCGACTCTTTCTTCATGCACCGGAATGTTCCGGGTGCCTGTATATTACTACTGTATATATTATTATTTTATACTCCTCTCATGAAAATGTGCACATGCAATTCTTTGTTCTGGACCTAGATCCCTTGCCTTGTATATATCTGCCTAATGTAAATTGTCTGAAGACCATGTACTGTCCTACTTACCATGCAACTGTAACTAAGCTGAGCATATTCTTGTCGTTTTTTGCGCCCTGATGCCCCAGGGTCTGGCGCGCTCTATAAATAATAAACTAAACTAAACTAAATCAGTCTGGCTTCAGAGCTGCCAGAAGCACGGAAACTGCTCTCCTGAACATCCATGAAGACCTGCTCTCCAACTTTGATTCCAACACCCCCCTGTGTCCTCATCTTACCTGATCTCTCCTGCCTTTGACGCGGTCAACCATGCCATCCTGCTCAACTGTCTCTGTGATAGCGTGGGTATCACCGATCATGCCCTGGCTTGGTTGACTTCTTTCCTCTGCGATCGACCCTCCAAGGTCCAACTTGGGTCCTTCCTCTCCTCTATATCTCTACCTGTGTTGTTCCCCAGGGGTCTAACCTCTCTCCCTGGCTCTTCAACCAATACCTGGCACTTCTTGCCCACTGCATTGCCGATCTCTGCCCTAACTTTCAGTTCCATGCGGATGACGCAACTCATTGTGCAGGCTCCCGTCCGCCACCTCTTCTCCTTCTCTCATCTCTGATTGTCTGCTATCCAGCTATCCAGGAGTAGTGTGCTGCCAATGATCTCTGCCTTAATGTGCCAGTAAGACCGAGATTCTCCTCATCAGCACACCTGCTTCCTCGTTTCCTGTCACTCTCTTGGCCCTCTTCCTGCTCCCACCTGTGAGGCTAAAAACCAATGGGGTCATCTTCGACTCCGCACTCTCCTTCTCTCCTCACATCTCTGACGTCTCTAAGAAGTCGCACTACCAGCTGCATCTCCTCAGAGTTATTCTCCCTTTCCTCTCCTTCCCCCCAGAAGCTCACTGTCTCCAGAGCTCTGGTTCTCTCTAGAACAGAGCCTCTTTCTAAATCTGACTGCTACTACTCTCCACAACTCCTGCAAAACAGGTCTGATGTGTGCACTTACCCTTGCACTGCCACCAGCTGGCTGCACTTTTTATTTCTCTTATTTATTTTACTGTTTATCCTATGTGCTGCACTGCCCCTTCCCCCCTGCACTTTTTCCCTCCCCCTCCCCCTCCCCTGCACTTGGCCGATCTCAGTGTCACCTGGCCTAATAAGATAGTTGTCTCTGTATTCCCTCTGTTCCCCCTCCCTTGCTTCGTCGTGCCTTGAAACACTTGTACATAGGAGCGTTATAAATGCCATATCATATCATAAATGGATAGTAAAATGCATACAGCAATGTTATATATTATCCAACAAGGAACTACCATTTACACCTAGAGCACCCTACACGTACAGGTGCACCATTAGCCTTCATTGCAAATGTTCCTTTGCAGGCAATCTGTCGAGCAACTACATTGAGTTAAGTTGACACATTCACTGAACATTACTGTGTGGATACACAAGCAAGGAGTGACTCGCAGGTTGGACAGGCGGTGTTAAAACATCTGTTAGCCTCTCTTCCTTCTAACAACCCAGCTCCATTTCCAGGGACTGTCCCGAAGTCTATGCAAAGCATGTGGTTCTAAGCTGATCCACAAACCTCAGAAGACAAATTACGTAACTGTAAACGTCTTTGCGATGCTTGTATCTGCTTTAGATTCACATTCGTCCACCCTCCCTCCCCTTTTTGAGAGTAGAAGGTATTCTCCAGCATGGGGTCTGGCATGGATTCACATGCTCATGAATATTCCCCGTCGTCAGGCTGGGAATCCTCGGTAAAGAAAAAACCAGTATCAGTTTTGTTTCTGATCTGTCTTTCGTAGTAGTAACCAATCACTGATCTCTGCGTCATACTGACCACGGCCAATGACTGCCCTCTACCTAAGCCCCGCCTCTGGCAGCCATCTTCAGATTTTTACCGCACGTTCAAGTGTTGGGATCCTCGTGCTATTGTTCTCGAGCGTTAGTGCTCTTTTTTCACGTTTTTTTCTCAAAAACTTCGATTTTTCGGTCAAAAGAGCCTCAAGCTCCACCGTTTCTTCATCCGATCATCGGGGACCCGTGTCGGATTCGTCTACGCTCCTCAAGGGTGAAGATTTCGTCGCGCCACCCTTTTGGAGGACTCCAGGGTCTGCCCTGGATGCCAGCTTCAGAATGTCTTTAAGGAGGACGAACACGCCTTTTGTCTGTACTGCCTACATGAGGACAAGACGCATGTGGAGAAGGACTGTGCGTTTTGCGGCAATATATCGGAGCGGACCATGAAGGACCGCCATCAACGTCTCGCCAACTGGCTGGAAGGGAAGAGCCCGTCAGGCGAGAAGAAGAAGAAGAAATCCGAGCGGTCTTCTAAGACCTTTGAGGACGCCCCGCCGACGGGGGTCCAACACAAGGCCAAGCACCGCGAGTCCGCTGGCACCGGGAGCGCCGAACGGTCGGGCTCTACGGGCGCCAGGCAGGGCGCATCCTCCCCGGCACCCTCAACCACGAGCCAACGCTCTGGTTCGGGTAAGAGGAAGGCCGAGCACCCGGCGAAGCTCCTGGAGAGGCCCCGGTCGAGCTCGAAGGCCCCATCGGAGGGAGAGCGAGGCAGTGACCCTCCCCCCAAGGAGAAGGCGGTGAGCGCACCTAAGGTGGTGAAAGCCTTAATCCATCCGGCCAAGGCCTCTATCGAGACAGTCGCGGCGGCCCTGGCTCAGCCTGTGGAGGCTACACCAGTGGTGGCGACCTCGGGGCTCAGAGTCTCCCTGCCACCGCGGAGGGAGTCCTCTTTTATGCCCATCGACAGGACCCCCGTGAAACTTCCGACGGAGAAGAAAAAGGGGGGGCAGGAGGTCGTCGTGGATTCGGCCTCAACCTCTGAGGAAGAGATGATCGAAGTCTTAAGCCACGCGTTGGCGTGGAAGAAGACCAGCCCGTCGGGAGGGACCCTGACGTGGGAGACGACGATAACGTTGAGGGTGCCGACGGGGCCCCTGACCGCCCGTCGGAATCCCCTCAACCAGTGCCACAAGACAACTCGGCGGCCATTTTGTTGGCTATACAGTCCTTATGCTCGGAGATAAGGACGAGACTGCCGTTACCACCAGCGGAGGAACCGTTCCCGACGGGGGACCCGGAGCCAGGCCCTTCTGGGAGCCCTCCCCCTAAGAGAAGAAGGATTCATCCTCCACCTCCTTTTCAGTCATCGTGCCCTGTTCAGCCCTCCTCCCCGTCCACGACTCGTGGGGATGATACGGGGACTGACACGGCCGCGACGGGTACGGACGACGAGGTTTACGACAAGGATCTGCCGTCGTCACCTCCCACCCGGGCTTCCCCGCCCGACGAGATTGGATCGTTTCACTCCATGATCGCCAGGGCATCCAAGCTTTTCCAGCTCTGCCCGGAAGAGAAGAAGAAGGAAGGTTTCCTTTATCAACGGTGCGAGGCCAAGAGGAAGACGGTCCTCTCCGTACCTCTACTGGATGATATTTGGGATGAGGGCCTCGCCCTCCTCAAGAACCCATCCACGACGTCGGCTAGAAGGGATCGGTACGAGAAGAAGTACCGGGTCCCGGACGCGGCCCGCTTGTGCCTTCGGGCACAGCCGACCCCGGACTCGGTCGTCTCCGCGGCAGCCAGGAAGAAAGCGGGGGGGCGCGGCCTCTACGTCGACCTCCCCGCCGGACGGCGAGGGAAAGAAATTGGATACGATGGGACGCAGGGTCATCTCGTCTGTAGCGACGACGATTAAGGCGGCCAAAGCCTTGGCTATCATAGCCCGCTACGACAGGGAGTTGTGGTACAAACTGGCCCCCCTGCTGGACTTCCTACCGGACGACAAGAGGGCGGATGCCCTAGAGATCTTGCAGGAAGGAGAGGTGGCGTCGGACCACGCCATTACGATTGCGACGGACATCGCTGACACTGGATTTCGCCAGTTGGGCAACGGCGTGTGCCTTAGGCGGCGTGGATGGCTCAAGGCTACTGACTTCCGTCAGGACGTGCAGACCAGAGTCTTGGACATGCCGTTCGACGGAAACAACCTGTTTGGGAAAACAGTGTACGATTCCCTTCAAGCCATCAAGGCAGACACGGAGACGGCCCGGGCTCTCGGGGTTCTCCAGCAACGGCGGCTGCCCTTTCGGAGCGGCGGAGGCAAACAGGGTGCCTCCAAAGGTTCCGGCGGCGGATTTTCCACCTACCGTCAAGTGGCCCATTCGTCATCGCAGGAAGCTTACAGGGGACGAGGCAAGTCAGGCGGTCCCTGCCGTCGTCGCCAAGGAGGTCAAGGTGGCAAAGCCTCGTCGAAGCAGGACTGAACCGGCCGTGGGGTCGGGCCCCCACCGAAGCACCCCGGTGGGAGGCCGGCTGGCGAGCTTCGTCAGCGTGTGGGAGTCCATCTCCACCGACCGTTGGGTGCTGGACGCCCGAGCCCAGGGTCACGCGCTTGAGTTTCTAAAGAGGTGCCCGCGCGTCTCCCCTGTGGCCAGGAAAGAACATCACGTCCCTCAACTTCTCTTGGAGGTAAAGGCAATGCTCAGGAAGGGCGCCATCGAACTCGTTCCAAAGAGGCTTCGGGGCTCCGGAGTTTACTCAAGATACTTCCTCGTGAAGAAGAAGACTGGAGGATGGCGTCCCATCCTGGACCTACGACGACTGAACAAATTCATCAAGGCACAGAAGTTCCAGATGGTCACCCTCCAACACGTCCTGGGTCAGCTGGAGGAGGGCGATTTCCTGTCGTCGTTGGATTTGGAGGATGCCTACTTCCATATTCCCATCCTAAAGGGACACCGAAAGTGTCTCAGGTTCGTGGTCCAAGGGCGTCACTATCAGTTCAGAGCCCTTCCCTTCGGACTGAGGTCGGCACCCAGGGTGTTCACCAAGTGCCTCGCACCGGTGGCGGCGCAGCTGCGCCGAGAGGGGATCCACGTCTACCCCTACCTGGACGACTGGCTCATCCGAGCGAAGACGAAGGAGCTCGCCGTGGAGCACACGGCAAGGACCTTCCAACTTCTCACGGACCTGGGATTCTCCATAAACTATGCCAAGTCCTACCTGGTGCCCGCGCAAGACGCACTGTTTCTGGGAGCGAAGCTTGACACAGTGTCGCTTCTGGCCTATCCGTCGGAGGAAAGGACGAGGGACATTTTGGGCAAGGTGCAGCGGATGCTGGTTGCGGACGCGGCCAGAGTGAGGTCCATCAAGTCCCTCCTCGGAATGATGTCTTCTTGCATTTACCTCATCCCCCTATGCAGGCTCCGGATGCGCCCGTTGCAGGAGTTCGTGGACGCGCGCTGGATCCAGACGACGGGCAGCTTCGAGGAGAGGATCACACTCGACGAGAGTTTCCGACGAGCAATCCGGTGGTGGGGCACCCGCGCGCATCTGACGGCGGGCATGGACTTCCAGACCCCCGGCCATCAGGAGACAGTGACCACGGATGCCTCCCTGGAAGGGTGGGGAGCGCACACCGAAAATCTGCACGCGAGAGGCCTTTGGCTCCCGACGGAGAAGTCCCTCCATATCAACGTCCTGGAGCTCTGTGCAGTGTTTTGGGCCCTCAGGTCCTTCCTTCCGTCCCTCAAGGGCAAGGTGGTGAGGATCTTCACCGACAACACTACCACCATGTTCTACATCAGGAAACAGGGCAGAACCAGGTCCCCAGCCCTGTCCAGGGAGGCGCAGGATCTGTGGCATTGGGCCGTCGCCCAAGGGATGTTTCTGGTGCCGTTTCATCTGGCAGGGATAAAAACACCATCGCCGACTCACTCAGCAGGGAGCTGCGCTCGTGCCACGAGTGGGAACTACGACAGGATCTAGTGGACCGCCTCTTCCGACGGTGGGGCACACCCCAGACGATCTGTTCGCGACGGCGACGAACTCCAAGTGCCGGAGGTTCGCCAGCAGGTTTCCCCATCCGAGGAGCATGGGCGATGCTTTCTCGTTCCCCTGGGAGGGCCTGTTTCTATACGCGTTCCCTCCATTGCCATTGCTGATCCGGCTCATCAACCAGCTCAAGAGGTCACGGTACAGGATGATCCTCGTCGCACCTGCGTGGCCGAGGCAGATATGGTTCCTGGACCTTCTGGACTTGTCAGCGTCCCCATCAATCAAGCTGCCAGGGGACGTGGATCTTCTCTCCAGGGAAGGAGGCGCCATCCTCCATCACGACCCGAAGTCGCTGAACTTGCAGGCCTGGCTCCTGCAGCGCTAGAGTTTGGAGGATACGACATACCGGCCGACTGCAGAGAGGTTCTTGCAAAGGCCAGGGCGTCCTCAACTCTTAAATGCTACGGACACAAATGGAAGAGGTTCTCTGTCTGGTGCCACGCACAGAAGATTAACCCTCTACGGATTACGGCTCCCCAAGTACTGCCGTACCTACTGACGCTGGCCAAGGCTGGACTGGCGCACGCGTCCATCAAGATTCATCTTGCTGCGATCTCCTGATACACCAGAACCACGGGGCGGACGTCTTTGTGGTCTCATCGTCTGGTGAAAGAGTTCATGAAGGGACTGTTCAGATCGTTCCCGCCGGTGAAGGCTCCGGCCCCGGCGTGGGAGCTTAACGTGGTGCTGACCAAGCTCATGGGACCTCCGTTCGAGCCTCTGCACACTGCTCCGCTGAAGTTCTTGTCGTGGAAAACAGCGTTTCTTGTGGCCATCACCTCCGCACGACGGGTGGGAGAGATCCAGTCCCTTTCCTGCAAGGCCCCGTACTTGACTTTTCACGACACGAGGGTAGTGCTCAGGACGCACCCCTCCTTCATGCCCAAGGTGCCGTCGGAC
Source organism: Ambystoma mexicanum (assembly GCF_040938575.1). Taxonomy (NCBI): domain Eukaryota; kingdom Metazoa; phylum Chordata; class Amphibia; order Caudata; family Ambystomatidae; genus Ambystoma; species Ambystoma mexicanum. The sequence goes on along the minus strand of NC_090931.1, from coordinate 1,463,704,322 downwards.
TTCCACCTTGGTGTTGCCTGTTTTCTTCCCGTCGCCTTCGTCGCCGGCTGAAAGGACTTTGCACTCGCTGGATGTGGCTAGAGCGCTGAAGTTCTACGTGGACCGCACAAAGTGTTTTCGGAAGACGTCACAACTCTTTGTGAACTTTGGACCTGTCAATCAGGGGAAGGCTCTCTCGAAGGCTTCCATTTCCAGATGGCTCTCCGGCTGTTTCATGTACTGTCATCGGTTGGCAAACCGACCGCTGCCTGGCCGTCCGAGAGCCCATTCCACCAGAGCGATCGCAGCTACCACGGCGTTCCTATCTGGTGTGCCCTTGCTGGACATCTGCAGGGCTGCTACGTAGAGGTCGACGCTCACCTTCACGAAATTCTACTGCGTCGATCGGGATTCCAGGGAGGAGTCCAGGGTCGGCCAAGCAGTGTTGCGCAACCTGTTTGCCTAAGGTGAGCCTGGTGAGGAGGTAAGATTTGCTTAATGTTGAGTTTGATGTAATGCTTAATGTTGAGCCTTTGCCACCTTCCGTGGTTGTGCATGTGTGTACTGCTATGTATTCTTTATTCATGAGCATGTGAATCCATGCCAGACCCCATGCTGGAGAAGGAACAAGTTACTTACCTGTAACTGTTGTTCTGCAGCATGGGTCTGGTATGGATTCACATGCGAACCCTCCCGCTTACCCCTCTGGGCTCTTCACTTGGTCATACTGCCAGTTCACGTGCTACCAAATCTGAAGATGGCTGCCAGAGGCGGGGCTTAGGTAGAGGGCAGTCATTGGCTGTGGTCAGTATGACACAGAGATCAGTGATTGGTTACTACTACGAAAGACAGATCAGAAACGAAACTGATACTGGTTTTTTCTTTACCGAGGATTCCCAGCCTGACGACGGGGAATATTCATGAGCATGTGAATCCATGCCAGACCCATGCTGGAGAACAACAGTTACAGGTAAGTAACGTGTTCCTTGTGAAGAATATGATGGTGTCCTCACTTCTTTCCCGGCGGTGATCTCTCCCCATGTGGCCAGCGGACGGCAGCTGCTACCTGATCCTGACCCTGGGTTCGGCAACATGGGGGAGGATCACATGGGGGAGGCAAACTCTCAATAGAGTGACACATCCCGTGGGAATGTAACAAACAATAGGGGAGCCCCTGTGTGCAAGTGTGAGTGGGGGCAAAGTATGTAGAATTTACAAAAACCGACAAAATGGTACTCACACTCGAGACAGTCCTAGATTCTGTCCGACATTCAAATTGAATCTCCATAGTAATTTAAAGGCTAGTGTTTGCGAGGCAAATCACTGGGGATACACCAAGGCAGCATTCTGAGAAGTGCTAACCATAAATTTATTGTTGAAATCATAGTTTTTTTGAGATTTTACACAATTTCTAAAGCAAAAAATAAGTAGAATAGAGCAATTGAAAAAATAAAGAAAAACAGAACATTCATCACAAATATATCAAGTGCAAAAGAAGGGATAACATATTAATCACATCAAGATAAAACAATTATTACAGGCTACCCATAGTTCCTGCAACATAAGGCCTACCAGGGTGTATAAAAAATTACCCTGGTAGGTATGTAAAAAGAATATTATTTTAGCTGAGTTGGTATATTTAATCTGCCAATCTAAAATAAAATCTAAAATAATTTAGTATCCCTGCCAATCAATGGACCCTAAAACCCCTTCTTACAACCCTAAAAACATCTCTTCTCTAAGGGACTCATGGGTTGCATTTGTTCTACCATTCCCTCTACTGTGACAAGGAAAAATAGGAGTATCCTTGTTAGGCAAAGTTTGTATGCAGTACTCTCTGGGAACACTACACACAACTCTGACTACAGGTATAGGAAACCTCACCTTTGATATACGCTTGTACTACACAGTTTTGGTAGAGTTTTTAGCAACCAGGCCTATCTCAAGAGGGGTCAATGTGAGCTATAGGTGAGTTGCACAGAGATTCATAGTGACAAGTATTCAAATAAACTCTTACACCCAAGGTTTCTAGAATAAACAATTATTAATTTATCAGTCAGTTATAATAAGCCTTCTTCAGAAGGGAGCAATATAACAGTAACACTCAAATACACTTCATGAAATACACACTCTTAATATCTCTAAATCAGTAGATCTCCTTCTGGGATGGCCCACAGACACTACCTACACCCTCAGGTGACTTCAATTGCTAGGGTGCTGAGGACATAAATATATCACTGTTGCATTTAGAATCATATAGTAATAAGTCAAAGGAAAAGGTTGTTCAGAACATACACGAGACCACAAATATTATTAAGCAGGCCAATACTTTCAGATCCCCCAATAAGAGTCATTCAGTGAAAGAGGCTAAGCCAAAGTCAATAGGCGAAAGCCTATATGAGCTGAAGCACCTTTGCAGGTAAGTAGAAAGTCTTTGCACAGTGTTTTAGAAGTCTTTGAAGAAAAGAAGAATCAAATGTAGAGCCACAGCTGATTAGACTTGTGAGTAGTAGAGGATGCAAGCAATTCTACAGTAAGAGGTAAGTTCTCTCAGACTTTACAGTACCTTTGTATTGAAGAAAAAGTGCAGCAGATGACTTCTGTTCCTGTGCAGCTCTGCAGATCTCACTGTTCCTGGGCCTCAGTCATGGGGACAAGAGGGAGGGAGGGAGGACTTCAGGGGACTCCTGCACTGCAATGGGACGGTCATTGCTTGCAATCGGCAATCTTCAAATCAGTGGCTGCTCAGTGTTTCAGCTCCTCGCATCTACCGCAAATAGCAACACTGCGGTTCCTGGCTTTCGAGATGAACTTTCCTTGCTTCTGGGGTCCCGCACTCTGTTGAGGGAGCTCAGGCTCGGTCAGTCCTGCTTCCTGGGAGTCCGGAGAATCTTACTGGAGCTTTAGGCCAACTTAAAAGCAACACACACAAACTGGTGTTCCTCACCCTGGCTATACGATTTCCAGCAGCAACTCTGTGGAAATTCAACCAGCTCCGAGATAGATGTCCAGGTGGCTTACTTTGGAGTTGATTGGTCCCACCGAGTCAAGGGGAGAAGTCGTCCTTGCAGGGGCTTCTCTGTCAATTCAAATTTGGAGTTTCAGCACAGCAGCAGGGCTTCACCGGGCAAACCAATGGTCCAGAAGTTGCAGCAGGCGTCCTCTTCAAGTTCATTTTCGGTTCCTTCGTCCAGTGGTCGACTCTGCCCTTCAAGCCAAAAGCCTTGCCTTTTATTCAGTTCTCTCCCATTCATTCCAGCATAGCTGTCAGTCACCCAGCAGGGTGGCTGTCCTTGACAGACAGTCAGTCGGCCAATCACCACAGAGTGCATTTGGGTCTCCTAGGAGACTAAGCACAGAGTTTCGGGCACCTCTCTCACTTCCTGCCTACCCCAGACACCCTGAACCCTTCACTCGTGAATCCCGCCAAAGGCAAAGCGAACAATGGAACCAAACATGGTTTGGCGCGCAGAGTAAATCTCATGAAGGACCTTTCCACAAAGAATTGGCTGAAAAAAGAAGACTGGGCCATTTTGACAAAAATGGCACCCTTGGGTGCTTTACTGAAGCTGCGAACGCAGCCTGCGGTAAATGCACACCACAGTAGTTACAACGAAACCACTGCCACCAGCCATTCAGTGAGGAAAGGGTAACATAACTTATGATGCTTGTTAATCTGCTTAGAATCACATGCTGTGCATATGGTCCGACATCCAGTGGTAACCGCGGAGTATTGCACCTTGTCTTTCGGGGTCCGAAAGGGGACGTCGGCATAGGCGTGTCTGAAACACTATCACTATCGTGACGTGTGTAGTACCCAAAATCCCTCACGCGCCAAGGTCCCTCAGATTGTTTTTTTCCGCCCAGATAACTGGTCGCCCTATAGCGGAGCTCTTCATGAGACATTGTTTATCTTACCGAATTGTTGGTTTTATTCCCCGTTAAGTCACTTCGCCCATCAAGAACATCTTCGACGAAGACTACGGTGGAATCGTCTACGGCTGTGGGTTCCGGCACCTAACATCCGGCGTTCGGACTTCCACGTGGTCGGGCCTTCTGGCCGGCCTACACAGTAGGGAGAGTGGGCTCGGGGTTTGCTATACTGTTATTATGTCTTTCCTCTTTTCCACTGCTTTCCTTTTTGGTCGGGTCACCCTTCCCTTCTGCTATGGAAAGGACTCCATTTAGATTCTGCCCTGTGTGTAGGGTCAGACATCCGTGGAAAGACTAGAACACGTCGTGTAACGCATGTCTCCCCCTAGAGCATGACGAAAAGCGGTGTTCGGCGTGTAAACTCCTAAAACCCTTAAGGAGCGCCGGTTGAAGCAGTGGGCCACGTACGGAATGTCACACGTGGAGCCTTCTCCCCTGCCGCGACACCAGCCGAAAGTGACGGGGGTACATCGGATGACCAAACGTCCAACGCGGACGTTATAGACCTTGAAGCAGACTATTCTAGGGCCGTCACGCCCGTCCCCGACCCTTCCAGGCTCGACTCCGGTCTTGCTACAGGGACCACACCCAGTGACAGGGGCGTACAATCGTACCGCACAAAGCACACAACCCAAGCGCCCTCCTCGACGACTTCGTTGAAGAAGGCGAAAGCGCCAAGGGGTCCGCCGGAAACTTCGGCGGTGCCCACGGATCGGTCTGATCCAAAGCCTTCCCCGCATCCGCAGCAGCGCATGACTGGGCATAGCAAACATAACAAGGGCGCTACTCCCCAAATTACACACGCCGAAGTTTCCGTACAAGAAACTTAGACGGTTTCCAAGGCCCGTACAGGCACGAAAACTACAAGTAGGCCTCTACCCGAGAAGCCATCCGCTGGCCCTTCTGGAGCCGCGGAAGACATTTTCACTGCCGACACATCATCTGAAGCGTTGTCTCCCGAATATTCGGTGACTATCTGTAAGAGCATCAATAGGATTGCTACGGCGGTGGGCCTGGTTCCGGTTCCGCCCACAGTTATGGGCCAATCCGCCGAAAAGTTTTCCACGGATTTGGAAGACTATCCCGAAGACTCTTACAAAGAAAGCCAGATAACCCTCTCAAGCACCCTGAGGAGATCCTCAACGCCTTAGGGCGGAGAACACGGTTACTACTCAGCTAGGTCCATTTGGGTCATCCCTTGGGGGTAGTAAGTGGGGCTTGCAGCTGGTTGACTTGAGTTGAAGTTGCCCGTGCCGAAATAGTTTTGAGCGGCGCAAGCTTGTCCTCGAAAGGACCGCTGAGAATTACTGCCCCTCTGTGAAGTGGGTTTCTGGGAAATTTGGTGCAGCGACTTAATAGTCTCGTGCTCCTTCTTGGCTGTCTCCAACGCATCGTCTACCGCCTTCCCGAAGAGGTTGGCCTCTTCGATGGGTTTGTTGATAATGGATGCCTGGATCTCAGGCCTGAAGCCCGACGTGCGCAGCCACGCGTGCCTCTTTAGGAGCGTACCCTGTGCGGGAGACCTGCCTGCTGTCTCTGCGGTGTCCAGGGTATTCTTTACCACATTCTGATTGGCAAGTTTGCCCTCTGAGACAATGGCGAGAAGCTTCGCTCTGGTTCGTTCCGGAACCTCTTGAAGGCCTTCCTGGAGTAGGTTCCATTGGGTGTCGACGTAGCTTGCTAGTAACGTCGCGTTATTGGCAATCCGGACGGTATAGGCCACCGCCGACGTAACCCTTTACGCGCGGCTGCGCATGCATCCCATGCAAGAGTGGCTCAACAGCCAGCGGTGTCAGGCCAGCGGACAATGGGAAGATCTGTTAGTTGTCTCGCCAACCCTCGTTCTCTCTCTGCAGTGGTGGTCGAGGGAGAACCTCTTGAAGGGGAAAACCTTAAGCCACCCCTGTAGTGGAAGCCACTCTTACGACAGACGCATCTCTCACGGGGTGGGGGGCTCACCTGCTTCAACAGACAGCGCACGGAGTGTGGTCCCCTCAGGTAGCGTCCAACCATATAAACCTACTGGAGCTACTAGCAGTGTTCAACGCATTGAAAGCCTTTCAGGAGCAACCGCAATGGAAGACAGTGCTGGTCCTAACCGACAGCACAACAGCAATGTATTACCTGAACAAACAGGGGGGTACTCACTCTCCAGGGCTATCCAAGCTGTCCCAAAACATCTGGATATGGGCTCTCAAACACAAGATGTTCCTGATATCCCAATATGTTCCAGGGGAACTTAATCTTCTGGCAGACATACTCAGCAGAGATTTTCCTCTGCCAGAAGAGTACGAATGGCCACTGCACGAAGACATTGTATCCAACGTCTTCGCAGAATGGGGGTTTCCAGAGATCGACCTGTTCGCTACTCAGGAGAACACCCAATGCCAAGATTACGCCTCCAGGTACCCCCAGAACCGATCCAAGGGGAACGGTCTCTGGATAACTTGGTCGGTGAAATTTATCTACGCTTTTGCCCCCGACTCCCCTTCTAAACAAGATAGTACACAAGATGCACCAGGAACCAGTCACCATGATTCTGGTGGCTCCCATGTGGGCCCGCCAACCTTGGTTCGCGCACCTGATGGAAATGTCCCTCTCCCCACCAGTCAAGCTGCCCTGCCCGTACAACATGTTGTCTCAGGACAGGGGGGAGACTCTGCACCCATGCCCACAAACTCTGAACTTAGCAGCCTGGCTCCTGAGGTCATAGAGTTTGGACATCTGCAACTCCCTCAAAGATGCATGGACATACTGAGGGAGGCAAGAAAGCCTAAAACACGTTATTGCTATGCCAGCAAATGGAAACGTTTTGTCATCTGGTGCAGTTCCAAAGGCGTCAATCTCACCGATTGCTCGCTTTCACACATTGTGTTATATCTAACCTATCTGTTGGACTCTGAGTTCGTCTTCAATTCCTTAAAAGTTCACTTAGCGGCGTTGTCAGCCTACACCACGTCACAGCAGAAGGTGTCCTCTTGGAAAATACCTGTGGTTAAAGCCTTTATGGAAGGGGTTAAAAGAATGTATCCCCCCATCACTCACCCAGCCCCTGGGTGGGATCCAAATGTGGTTTTAACTAGGCTCATGGGACCCCCTTTTGAGCCTATGCATAATGCTAGTCTGAAAGACCTGACTTACAAGACAGCCTTTCTAGTAGCTATCACTTATTTTCAGAAGTGTTAGCGAACTACAGGCCCTCTCGGTTTTGGACCCCTTTGTTACAGTCCACAAAGATAAGGTAGTTCTGCGCACACATCCCAGATTTGTGCCGAAATTTATTTCGGCGTTCCATGTGAACCAGTCGAACTAACCACGTTCTTCCAGAGACCTACTAACATGGCCGAAGGAAGCCTTCACACACTAGATGTGCGCAGGGCAGTCATGTTCTACATGGATAGAACTAAACCACTGAGGAAAACTAAACAATTCTTTGTTTCAGTGGCAGCTGGTCGAGAAGGGGACCCTGTCTCTAAATCAGCAATATCAAGGTGGATTGTCAAATGCATCACACTATGTTACACTCTTGCAAAGAGAGAACTGCCCTTCAAGCCTAGAGCACATTCTACTCGAGGCACTGGGGCATCCATAGCATTCATTGCAAATGTTCCCCTAGAGTCCATTTGCAAAGCAGCAACCAGGAGTTCTGTACATACCTTTACAAAACACTATTGCCTAGACACTCATTCTAGGTCTGATTCTCAGGTGGGACAAGCAGTACTAAGACATATTTTTCTACTGTTCCTTCTCACAACCCACCTCCAACTCCAGGTACTGCTCGCTAGTCTATGCACATCATGTGATTCTAAGCAGATTAACAAGCATCAGAAGACATGCATTACTTACCGTAAAAGAATTTCTGATGATCGTATCTGCTTAGATTCACATGCACCGTCCCTGCCTCCCCGCTCGCAGTGGAAGGAACATAGTCTTCTTACTACTTTCTCTCTTCATGTACTCACTCACTATATCCTTGGGCTCTCTCATGGCAGAATAAATACAATCGGAGGGACCTCGGCGCGTGAGGGATTTTGGGTACTACACACGTCACGATGGGGATAGTGTTTCAGACACGCCAATGCCGACGTCCCCTTTCATTCCCCGAAAGACAAGATGCAATACTCTGCGGTTACCACTGGGTGTCGGACCATAGCACAGCATGTGAATCTAAGCAGATACAATCATCAGAAATGCTTTTACGGTAATTAATGCATGTCATTTTTTACATGAGAAGCTAGACAAAGGGGATACTAGGTAACCCCTCTAGCACCCTATTGTAAGATAGTGTGTGCTGGGTCTAGAAAGTTACAAATATAAGTAAAGTCAATTTCACTTTACTGCTCTTGGAAACAGTAGTTTATCCAAGAGAACGTATTTAAACCTTTGGGAAATCTGAAAGACTTCTCTGTGCCACTGAACTGAAGGTGTTGTGTCACACAATATAAAGATGATGCCTATGGAGTTTGTCAGACTCCACAACCAAAAGAAACCCAGAGTTCAAAATCACAAGAGAGAGTGGGAAAAAGGGTCTCACTCTCTCGAGGTTAAAGTCCTCAAAATCCAGCAAAGTTGCTGGGGGTCTCTAAGGTGGAGGGAATTAGCACATTTCTGAGAATTCTCCCTAACAATCCTGAATGAAGATCACTTTCGCAGTACTGTGATGAGGGAGACGTTTTGAGGAATGATGATCACTCCTAATGTGAACCATTGTCAAGTCTTTGCCCAAATCCTGTTGGCCAGAGCCAGTATAAAATCAAGGAAAGACTTGGGAAGTTTGAGAGAGGCTCTCCCTGGAGGACCTGACTGCAGGATTAGTCTGTAGCAGAAGGGGCCTTTGATTGCTCTCCCAGAGAAGTGAAGGGGGAACTCTTGCACCCCAACAGCTTGGTTAAAACTGGGGACCGGTGAGGGAACCCTGGAAACCGCTTCGGTGTCCAAAAAGGGGTGAACCCCTGGGCACCAGCAGTATGACAGAGGAAAGCTGGAGGCTCACTCACTAGGAAAGTGCATCTGAAAGTAGGAGTTCTCCAGCTCACGGCAGAGCAAGGTACCAGCGGCGGCACAGGTGTCCAGACAGCTACAAGGTGCGAGAGGAGAGCCCGGTGAGCAACAAGCTTTGGAGAGCATTGCGGAGAGCAAGGAGGCAAGTTGTGCTTCCTGAAGGTGGCAGAGGCTGTGACACCATCCAGACCAGACTCTCACCAAAGATGCAGAGAGGCCATAAAGCGAAACCCAATGAGCCCAGGGAAAGTGTTGAGACACTAAAGCACTGTCGTGCAGTGTAACGAAAGCCCTAGACAGTGGGATTTGGGTCTGGGACCCACAGTACTAGTTTGGGGGAAGCAAAGCCTGAGAATGGCTGAGGGGAGAGAAGAATAACCTCTTATCTTGTGCACTTTGTGAAGCTATTACAAGTGTGCGAAAAGCCCTGGCAGGGAAGTATACCAGGCAAAAGTCAAGTGTGTGTGAGTGTGTGTAAAGCTGCATAAGAGAATCCCAAGTAAGAGCCATGCTCCTTGCATTTTGACTTGCATAGCATTTAGAAAAAGGGAGATTGTTTTATAAAAACTGAGATTTCTTTTTAAAAGTCCTGGCAGGAGAGTATACCAAGTGAAGAGCAGATCTGGGATTCACACCCATCAGGTGTGTTAGAAGAAGACCTGGCAGGGGAACGTGCCAGGTGTTTTGTGAGTTTGAGACTCGCATCCAAATGGTGCTTCTATGAAAAGAGAATTCTAAGGAAGATAAATGCTCTTGAGGATTGAACTGTATTGAATGTGAGATCCTGGTGAAGAGAGCCATATCGCCTGGAGTGAGTTGTAGTACAGGAGGAGAGAGCTATCTTCTTGATCAGCAGAACTTGGTTAGTTGTGAATGTTTGGTCTGGATGGAAAGATTGCTGGGGAAAGGGAGTCATCCCCTTTAAACCTGTGAACATAGACCAATGGAATCCTTGGTTGGAGTTTGTTTTTAACTTTTTGTTTTGGTGGAAAGATTCCTCCGGAAGGGAGTTTTTTTCCCCCATTGGAACTGTGAACATTGACCTTTTGGAATTTTTGTGTTGGATTTGAACATTTGTGCACTTCAAGAAGTAGAGACCATTCCCTTTGCACCTTTAGAGTTATTTTTTAGAGTGTGAGGGCGAGGATAGGATTTTGGACACAGGACATTTTTTTTATTGCATCTTGACAATGGATAGACCCTTAGTTTTAGTTGAGGTAGGGGAATATCTCCTGGAGTAGGGACAGCAAGGCATTTTCCAACCCCTTTTACTTTGAATAAATGTTTATAACCACTAACATGACTCCTCTGTGTCCGCGTCGCATTTCTGGCTCCTCAAAGTACATAGACAACATACATATCTTCACACCTTCTCTCTTTTTCTGACACTTCATGCAACCTCAGGTCACAAATAAAACAATTTGAGGACCTAGATATGGGTACAGTACACGTCACAGTAGGGTTGGTATTACAAACCTGCACTGTCGATTACCCGTTTCGAAAACAAGTTATGTAATACTCTGCACCAACCACTAGATATCTGCCTATGCAAAGACTGTAACTCTAAGCAGCTACAAGCATCTGAACGATGATTACAGGTATCTAATGTTTGTGATATATTTGAGACTTGTGGATCTGCTAGAATTGCATGCTTTGCATAGGCTGAAATCTAATGGCTGGTGCAGAGTACTACAAGATTTGATTTTGAAACGGGACGTCGACAGGGCGTTTCTGTAGTACAATCCCTATCGTGATGTGTACTGTACCCATGATACTTCACAAGTCTTGGACTGTTTTGTTTCCATAGCAATTGGTAGAGAAGGGGGATCATGTCTCTAAGTACGCTATCTCAAGATGGATAGTCAAATGCATTCAACTTTGCTACTCACTATAAAAAATGTCCTTGCCTTTCACACTGAGAGCCCACTGTACTCGAGACACAGGGGCTCCTCTAGCATTCATTGCAAATGTTCCTTTAGATGCAATTTCCCACGCTGCTACTCAGAGTTCTATTCATACTTTTACACAGCATTATTGCTTAGAAACACACTCTAAATCAGATCCACAAGTGGGCGAAGCGATATTAAAACATCGATTTGCAGCTGTACCGTCACACAATCCAGGTACTGCTGGCTAATCTATGCGTAGCATGTGGTTCGAAGCAGATCCACCAGACTCAGAAGGCATACATTACTTACCGTAATCGTATTTCTATGCTTGTATCTGCTTCGATTCACATGCATCCACCCTTTCTCCCCTCCTGGAGTTGAAGGTGCATTGATGGTTCTTCACCTTTTATCTTTTTATCTTTCTTGTACTCAAACACACACACACACTTCATCCTCCCTCATGTCAGAAACGCAACAATCTGAGGGACCTTGACGCATGAAGGACCATGGGTACAATAGACGTCACATAAGGGATTGTATTACAAACCCACCCATACAACGTCCCTTTTTGAATTTTGAAAACAAGTCATGCAATACTCAGCGACTACCACTAGATGTTGGCCAATGCATAGCATGTGAATCTAAGCGGATACAAGCATCAAAAATAAGATTAAGGTAACTAATGTATGATATGTATCTATGTCTAAGGCTTGTGGAATCTGCTTAGATCACATGCTATGCATAGGCCGACATCTAGTGGAAGCTGCAGAGTATTACAGTTGTTTTTGAAACTCGAAAAGGGATGTCGACTAGGCATACCAGTAATACTATCCCTAGTGTGACGTCCACTGCACCCATTGTCCCTCGTTCCTTTCTGGCTAACGCCATTTATTATTATAAAATTAGATCCTTCTCTTTCAGATATGGTTCCAGCCATCCCAAAACCACGTCCACCAGCTTCAGGTCCCTCCCATGTCACTCCAGTAGGAGGACGCATAACACAGTTCACCCACGCATGGGAGGGAATCACCTCAGACAAGTGAGTGCTTTCAACCGTGGCTGGCGTCTATTGTATAGAGCTGCTACAACGACCCCCCTACCATCCCAGCGACAGAGAACCACCACAAACGAAGAACAGCGCATACTTCTGGAAGAAGTGAAGGCGCTGCTATTAAAGGCCGCTGTCGAAATCATCCCGACGAACCAGGTAAACAAGGGTATCTATTCAACGTACTTCCTTATGCCCAAAAAAGATCTAACAATGCGCCCTGTATTAGATCTGCACCCTGCAAACGCCTATGTAAAGCCACAAAATTCTGCATGATAACGCTACAGGATGTAATCCCACTGCTTAAATGAGGGGACTATATGGCAACCTTGGATATGAAAGATGCCTATTTTCATATTTCAATGTTCCCAGCGCACAGAAAATTCTTGCTTTTCAAGATCGCAAACCAGCACTACCAATTCAAGGTGCTACCCTCTGCCATAGCATCCGCATCAAGGGTATTCACCAAGGTACTGGTGGTGTGGCAGCAAACCTGCACAGGGAGGCAATCCCAGTGTACCCTTACCTGGATGACTAGCTGATCACATGGGAGACACCCCAAATTTGCAAGCAAAATACCCAAAGAACGATCAACCTTCTTTTCCAATTGGGTTTCTCGATCAAGGATAAAAAGTCAAGCCTTGTACCAAACAAGACCAAACCGTTCTTAGGAGCCGTCTGTCATGATCTCTGCTTTCAAAAGGTCAGGGTTTTCCCAACTCCCTTGGAAGCAGATCCATAACCCAGGTTCCGAGTGCCAACCAGTCCCAATTGGGACCTTTTGGACCCAGTCCTGGCGCCAGTGGCACCAGGCTCATAAATATGCCCAGTCCCAGCGCTGGAAGCGCCGGGCTCATAATGCTTGGGTGGACTTACCTGCAGCAGACCATGCTGCTTACTTGCCTGCCAGTTGAGCCTCTGATCCTCTTCTGTTTGGAACTACTTTTCCTGTTGGGTGGGGCAGGAGCCACTCCCTAGATTCAGAACACTGGAACTCTTCTGGAAAGCAGGAACTCTTTTCTTACCTAGGCGTGGCTGTGGAAGGAGACACCTAAGCACTACAGGAGGCTATTTAAACCACACCCGATGGATGAATCTTGCTTTGCGTTATTCTGCATCCTCTGCAGCAGAACGCTCATCGTGTCTTCTGCATCTGATCCTGGGCCTAAGGAAAAAGGCTTACCATCCTGAATCCAGTCTTCAGCAACACCTATAAAGACAAGAAAGAACAGGTTAGCATTACGGTCTTCAGTGACAGCTCTTCACTTACCTGGTCCATCGGCTGTCACCAACGCCTCGCGCTGCATTCCGGCATCTGAAAGACAAAGGCTTACCTACTCTTCGTGCGCTCCGGAGGTCTTCACACTGCATTCAGGCATCTGAAAGACAAAAGCTTACCAACTCTTCGCACGCTCCGGAGGCCTTCGGCGCTGCATCCCGCATCTGAAAGACAAAACAAGGTGCGTTTAAAGACATTGGGGAACTTTAATACTCACGTGCCATTACTCCTTTCCACATCTAACCCAGTGGGTATTCCGGCACCCTGCAGCCGCTCCGAACTTGTACCTGCAAAATAAAAAGACAGAGCGCATCGTGAAGCAGGCAACAAGCGCTTACTTACGTGCTTCCAGGCGCTTCTATTCATCACACGGGCTCCATCTTCAACTCACTTCAGCCCGTCATCCGCCATCGCCGGAACCCTGCAAAACAAGAAACATCATTACTAAAGACTTTAAAGACATTAGAATTACTCGAAACTTACCGTTCGTGCAGTAAACGACGGACAGCAGTCCTCTGAAGTCAAGAGGCCTGCTCCCCTTATCCAGTGAAGAAACTGGTTACAGCACCCTGCCCCGAGGCAGATGGAGAGCACGGCGTTCACTTACCTAAGGTGAGAGCGTTAACCTTTGGGGTTCTACAGGAGAAGAGAAAGGGAAGAAGAGAGAGACATTCAATAACCCAGTTCCTTAATCCCATATTTTCTATCTGCAGACATCTTACCCTTCGAGTCAGACATACAGTGCATAGAGGTCCAGCCCAAAGAGCCAGCCGTGTGTTACACATCACCTTTGAAGATACGGTATACGCCCAGTCAAGACCGGCGCCTCTACGGGAATCAGGTGAGCGTTACACCGTCATAAAAACAGAGGAAGGTTTAGTCTTTCCATCAAATGAAAGAATACCAAACATACTTCTGCAAATACCTCAGTATGAAGCCAGGCACCAGATAAGCATACGCAAAGCTATGCGTTTGCTCGGCATGATGGCATCTTGCATTTACCTGGTCCCACACGCACGATTATGGATGTTCCCGATGCAGGAGTGGTTGGCAAAATAGTGGTGTCAAGCAAGCGGTCAGTGGGACGATCTAGTGGTCGTTTCGTCAACACTAGTACAAGCTCTATGCTGGTGGACAAAGGAGAATCTGTTGAAGGGGAAAACCAGCGATTGTTACAACAGGCACATCCCTCACCGGGTGGGGGGCCCATCACCTTCATCTCACTGCACATGGTATGTAGACTGAAATCATACCACAAAACCGCATAAACCTGCTGGAACTAGTAGCAGTACTCAAAGCGCTTCAAGTCTTCGAAGCACATCCGACAAATCAGTCGGTACAAATTCTCAAAGACAGCAACACTGCAATGTTCTGTATCAGCAAGCAGGGTGGGCACGCATTCTCCAAATTTGTCCAGGCTAGCACAAAAAATATGGAAATGGGCACTCAAACAAGGGATGTTGCTGATCCTAGCGGACTCGCTGAGCAGAGATCCTCTACATGAAGACCACGAGTGGCACCTCCACAGAAATGTCGTAGAAGACATTTTCTCACAGTGGGGCTACCCCATGCTAGACTTGTTCGCTACAAGAGAAAACAAGCAATGCCAGACTTTGCGCCCTATGGATGAGTTGGTCAGGGAAATTTGCTTACGCTTTTCTCCCAACTCCACTAATGAGCAGAGTGGTGAACTAGATTCACTGGGAACAGATGACATTAATCCTAGTTGCTCCCATGTGGGCGAGACAACTTTGGTATCCACATCTGCGCAAACTGGCAATGTGCGATGCGATCAAGCGCCCGTGCCCGGCCAACTTGCTTTCACAGCACTGGGGGACAACACTACACCCTCAACCTCACTCACTGAACTTGGCAGCATGGCTCCTGAGGTCATAGAATTTGGACATCTTAATTTACCTCAAAGGTGTATGGATATCCTCAAGGAGGCACGTAAACCAAACACCAGACACTGTTTTTTCGACAAGTAGAGAAGATTAGTAATTTGGTACCAGTCAAAACAAATAAATCTGATGGAATGTACTCCAACTCACATTCTTCATTTCATGCTCCACTTATTACACTCAGGGTTAGTCTTTAACTCTATAAAGGTTCACCTGGCGGCTATATCTGCATACACCACCTCTCGCAGTAAGGTGTCATGATGGAAGGTTCCTGTCATTAAGACATTCATGGAGGGAGTAAAAAGACTCCACCCTCCTATATCAAGCCCACCGCCAGGGTGGGACCTCAATGTAGTACTTGCAAAACTCGTGGGATCCCCCTTTGAGCCTATGCATAAATCAAGCCTTAAACACTTCACGTATAAAACGGCTTTCTTGGTGGCTATCACCTCCATAACGAGAGTCAGTGAACTTCAAGCATTGTCACTGCCAGACCCTTTTTGTTATTCGCAAAGACAAATTGGTATTAAGAACGCACCCTAAGGTTTTCACCCAAGTAAATTTCAAACTTCCATTTAAACCAATCCATTGAGCTACCGGCCTTCTTTCAGAACCCAACAAGCTCCGCTGAGAAGAAACTCCATACACTAGATGCAAGGAGGGCGGTCCATTACTATGTAAACAAGACCAGACCGCTCAGAAAAACAGACCAACTGTTTGTCTCCGTAGCACCAGGCAGAGAAGGAAACCGGATTTCCAAAAATACCATCTCCAGATGGAGAGTCAGATGCATACAGCTCTGCTACTCTTTATCAAGCAAAACACTGCCTTTCACACCAAGAGCTCACTCCACAAGTGGTACAGGAGCTACTCTGGCTTTTATCGCAAACGTCCCGCTGGACGTCATTTGCAAAGCAGCTACATGGAGCAGAGTACACACTTTCACTCAGCACCACTGCATTGACACACTCTAAAGCAGATTCCCAGGTGGGACAAGCTGTTCTAAAGCATCTATTTGCTGCTTTACCTTCTCACAGCCCACCACCTTCTCCAAACACTTCTCGCTAATCTATGCATAGTATGTGATGTAAGCAGATTCCAGAAGCCTCAGAAGGGATAAATTACTCACCGTAATTCTATTTCTGATACTTGCATCTGCTTAGATTCACATGCGCCCACCCTTCCTCCCCTTGGAGTAAAAGGTGCATAGATGTTTTTTTCTAGGCTTTATCTGATACATATCTGCTTTACTACACCTGTACCGGTTCTACACTTTATGCAACCTCATGTCCGAAACAAAACAATCTGAAGGACCTCGACGCGTGAACGACCATGGGTACAGTGGACATCACACTAGGCATAGTATTACTGGCACACCCTGTTGACATCCCTTTTCAAGTTTCGAAAACAACAACTGTAATATTCTGCAGCTTCCACTAGATGTCAGCCTATGCATAGCAGGTGAATCTAAGCAGATACAAGCATCAGAAATAAGATTACGGTGAGTAATGTATCATATATACACTGAAACAAAAATTGTGGTCGAATAGGGACACCAACACACTTACATAGACTTTCAGTTATTTCACAGCCAAAAGCTAATCTAACCTGAGGACTCCAACCATATCCTAGGGACAATAGTACATTGATAGTCTCAAGTAAGAAGTTTAGGTACTTGAAAGGAGTTCAAAAGAGTTTTAACAGACTAAGAAATACAGTTCTAGTGAGAACATTTGAAAGATGGTACCTGCATGTTTTCCTAAGAGGCTGGCCACCAATTTCAATTGTCTAGAGGTCGCACACCCTATCCCTATGCCTAGATTCCGCCACCAGAGGTAAGGGAAGGGAAGTGTGGCTCTAAGAGAGAACTTTAATCTCTTGGATTTAATGGCACCCAGGGGGGGGAGGCAACACGAAGTATGCAGACAGGCCCCTTGAACACAGACTAAGACCAATGACTCCAGGTAAGCCTAGGCCATTCAGAATGACTGCTGCTCTCACCGTTGTTTGTTGTGCTGGGGTTCCACAGGTCATGGGTGCACATGCAATTTAGTTTGACAGCTGGTTCTGGCGAAATTGTGTTATGGTCTCCATTCAGGACCTCACCATTCACATGTGCTATGACAGTACCCATGCTGAGAAAGAGAGGACCATGATGCAGCAGCCGGAAGTAGTAGTCTTGGTGACCTATTAAGGGACTGCAGGCAATCCCTTGACATAGTTCTACAGTGAGTCATTCAGGCACACACCAGCTCCCGTTCCATGGCTTCCACAAGCTCCAAGATGTCCAAGGTGCTGTATGGTGAACTGGTTGTTCCCACTGCGTCATTGAGGGAGATGCATTGCAGACCTCCCCTGGTTAAAGAGGAACGTTTTGCCATACATGAGTTGGTGATGACCTTGCTCCTTGCAGCAGTGTCACTTACTGTGGTCTGTTGTACTTCAGATAACTGGTTCCATGGTCAACTTAAGGAATGGCTCCAGGTCACCTCCTGACATACAGAAATCTGTGCTGTGGGAGATCTTAGCCCACCTATCGGAGGACCTGCAGCATTCAAACTCTTGAGTGCCTATACAATACCGGATAGCCTGCCTGCATGGATGGATAGATGAATGCATGATATCACGCGTGAGATGTGTGTTTGGTTGTCTGTGACTCCCTACCCAGTCCTCAAAAACGAAGATGTTCTTCCTGGAGAATACAAGAGCATGAACACATACGTCCATTTCATGCCCCCTGCCCGGAGGAAGACTGTCAAAGCCAGTAAGCTGAAAAGGCACGACTTGAACATGGGTAGCAATTTTGTACACCATAGTGGACATTAGATCACCATGCAGAACATTTTGCGATATGGTGCACAGGTTTTCTTCTAAAATTGTAAAAAGCTGGTTGCATTGCCAAAGCCAATAGTGTTGCTGTTTACAGTTGTTGCATTTTACGTTTGGGTGGAGTGGAGGCTTAAGGATGTGGTGTACTGACCACCAGAGAATGTTGAGACCTCGGGCCCTGCCTCCCTACTGCACCCCCCAAACAGAAGAATAGGTGTATCTGCTGTCCCGAGACTGGAGAAATAAAGAAGAATCTTGGCTGTATCTGCTTCATGACCCTTTCCATCATAAGGACATTTTGGATTATTTTTTCAAAGAAAGCTGTAATTTCTTTGCAAATAGACCCAAACAAATTACACATTCTAATGGTTTGTGTCATGATCGCAACCAGGTAGTTTTTATTTTAGGACACCGGGGTGAGCAGAAAAAGGCTTTCATATGGTGAGCACTCTTGGGGAACGGGGCACATTATGGTTATGGCCAGAGAATGGTGGGGTGACGAGACTGGTTTGAGGCGATTAGATGACGGGGAGTGAGGCTGAGCTCTGCAGCCCCGTGCTGGGAAGAGAACAGCTGGAGGTACGCAAAGGGCTGACCAGGAACAATGGAAGGATTGCTGTGTACCTAAACTGAATGAAAGCTTGTGATTTGAAAGGCAACTCAGGATTGGCCCAATGAATGCAAAACTCCAAGACACATTGGTTTAAATGGCGGAAGGTCATGTAAATTAGCAAATTGTGCTTTTCTATCATTTTATGCCACCAGCTGTGCTGGTTGCCATGAAACCCAGATGTTATGGTTTTCAGCACCCCTTCTCTTCTGTTCAGCAAAGATCTTTCCACATATGGTGGCGGTTTGTGCTGCAAAGCGAACAGGTTACCAATGCACTACTATCGTTAGGCAGTAGTGCTACACAAAGACCACCAGTGAGTGGACAGGATCCTCCCTGCACTGAAAACCTGATCGACTTAGCAGTGCTCCCAAAATGAAGCGAGTTAGGCTGGAAAGGAACTCGGTCACCAAAAAATCAGACAAACATTCTGCAGATCCATTGGGGGTTCCATTGAAAGAGCTAGGGAAAGCTACAAAAAGAAAAGTATTGCCTAACTTTAATAGTGCTAATTTAATATTGTTGCTTATTAACCATTTCATTTTCAAGGTGGCTTTACAAGCCACTAACAGACACTGCAACGAGGAGGACCTTGTGCCTCAAGATATGCCAATTTTAATCATGCAATAATTTAAAAATAATCCCTTGTGATTGCATTAACTGTGTAGGTCTAATTTGAACAGGGACACTAGACTGGTTAAATCACTATATACCAGTTTAAAGTAATGGTAAATCTGTATTTGGATTTTACAATTAATTTTAAAGATGTACATTGCATTCACTACTTATTCCTCAAACCAGCTGACTGTAATTTGATACTACGTCATGACTCATCCTCCACCTGCATTTAAGCTATGCTATATAAAGTATTTAGTTAAACGATATTAAACAACAATATGTTTGATACTAATACCGGATGGTAGACCTTTTTCAGAATTGTATCGGAACAAGTTCAATTTGCTCAGCGGTAGAAAGAGTTCTAATGTAAGGAGAGTTGAAGATGGGGAACCCCTGTTAGCTTTTGTACGCATAGTTGCTATAGTGGTAATTAAAGTGAAGGGCCTGATGGTGAAATGCCAACATGTATTGATGAGAGAGAGCTGTTGAGTTGCACTAAATTGCCTCTCCTTTGTTCCTACAGATAGCATACAGCATTTTAGCGGTAAGGGGAGAAAACAGTCACAATTTCAGTCCTTAAAATACAGTCCGTTTTTTTAATGCATAGTGCAGTAAAGTTTCATCCCATTATACCAGATTATCACGTGGTCATTCTGGAGAGTAAATATGAGTTTCTGCAACTTGTTTGACTTACTTTGTCATGACCCTTGAAGGAGAGAAGTATATGCATTATTAGTTGGATTGAGACATAACTGTATCTCAGTCGGTCTGATTTTTATGTTCATCAATTTGAGCAAATGGCACCAGAGACTCAGTTCCCAGAATGCAAATGGAAAACTCTTCAAGATGGATTTCAGCAAACAGTGCAGCAAGCTCCGTCTTATCTTCAGTGAGAAGTGAGGCATTTGAGGTTGTGATTAGTGGTTACCAGTACTAGGTCATGTTTTGAACAGCTTACCCCCTAAAGAAGCATACCCCAAGACAGGTTGTGCAGTTAGTACACAGGAAACCTTGCCATAAAAAAATGCCCAAAAACCAGTTTGAGTTGGATTTTCTTGAATGCTCTTATGATGAGCAGACTAAGCATATGGAATCGATTGTGCATTGAGGTGGTAGATTGATTTTATTTTAATTTTATTTTTCCATATATTTTTATTAGTTTCTTATACAAAACCAGCATATGAATCCAACAGTTTTTAGCCCCCCCCTTCCACCCTACCCCACCAGAAGTATTTTCCATTTGTCCAGTGGTTTGCTTTCTCTTCTCTTAGGATCCCACAATGTTCAGTATCCTGATCTTGTGGGGGCACCATTGCACTGTATAGTCATTCTGTAAGTAATTCAGTACCAATCACCGGTCTCTTTTAAATCCTTCCTGGTCTCCCTGAATTCTGTACGTTACCCACTTCAGATAGGTTCAGGATTTCTTATTTCTGCCTATTTATTTTTAGACCTGATATCCTCCCATATTTAACTAGCTCTTGATTTTTCTGGGTCGGTCATTGCGACCAGCATATCGTCCGCAAATGCTATTGCTTTATGTGCTTCTCCCACCATTTCTATTCCCCTGAATTGGTCTGTCTGCCACATTTTAATCAATAATGGTTCTAAAACAATAGCATGCAGCAGCAGTTACAGGGGGCATCCTTGTTTAGTGCCCCTTCCTAGTGTTAATTTCTCTGTACGTTTTTCATTAAGTTCGATACGGATCTCCAGTGATTTATAGTTGGCTCGCACCATTTGAATACATTTCTCTCCCGAACCCCATGTGTTTGATGCAGAACAGCAGGGACCATTCGACCCTGTGGAATGCTTTTTCAGCATCTAATGACCCTAACATTGCTGAGTATTGTCATTCCTATTTTTTCTATTAGATGGGCTATTCTACGTGTACTATCAAATGTTTGCCTTGAGGGTATAAAGCCTGATTGATCATGTCCTATTACTTTTGGTAGCATGTAAGTCAAGGTTCATTAGCGCTACGGGACAATAGGACCCTGGGAATACCGGATCCTTCCCCTGTTTGTGGAACACCACCAGTTTAGCTTCATTCATTGATGGGGTGATAACTCCTTTGGTCTTAAATGTGTTAAACAATTTCGTAAGGCTAGGGGCCAGAATGTCCTAATATTTTTTGTAGAAGATCGCTCTGTATCCTTCAGGGCCCGGAGCCTTATTTGATGGTAATTTCTTTTTGTAAATCCACTGTGGTGGAATTCTGGAGGGTTATGGTGGTCACAGCATTAGCATTTTGGATGCTAGGGTCCCCAGTGGCAAGTGTTAAAAAATAAACACTTTCCCAGAGGACCCAATGTGGAGGATCGGCAGTTGTACAGTTTTGCCTGCCTAGCTCCGTTGAAGAATTCAAATGCATAGAAGTGTGTCCAAACGCAAAGTCGGTGCAAAACGCTTTGCTTGGGTGGCTTCCCTTTATGTTCTGGATTTATGCATAATAAAATGTTGCGATATATTATTTCGAAATCGTATGATTTTTGAACAGTGAATTCCAATGGAGTGCTGTCTTTGGACATACATGTCCCATTCTTTTTTTTTCAGAAGTGTAAACCACTTTTTCTGGACTTTACTACATATCCATAGTAATGCTAAAGTGGTTAATTGAATAAGTGTCTAGCTTATAATTGTTGCTGGCTTCATTTAGGATTGAATAATTGCATCCTCTTCCACTAGGAGGCAGTTTGGGTTTTATCGCACAGATTCTACTCACTGGAATCCTGTGTTCAAGGATTTAACAGATAAGCTTCCTGGTGATCCATAGTCCGGAAGGAGTTTAATTTTCAGAAATGTAGGATCGGCAATGTTTTGATTGTTTCTAGGTACATGGCAATGCAACTGTGTGTAAGGATTGGTTGGCTTTTAATCTCAGTCAAATTACCGTGATATTGGCGCGTTTGACGGAATTCCAAAAATGACGGATGAAGTCTTATCAGTAGGTGGAAATTCATGTTAAATGGAAACAACCATATGAAGCCTTGTGGCGCTCTGTAGGTATGCTCAGTTGGGAGTGATTTGGGGTTTCATTGATATGCATTGCTTGCTTTGTTAGAAAGATCCTCTGACGATGATACTTCAAGTGAAGTGTGATAGACGTAGCCAAGCACATTTCTATTCATACATGACTGTCTGCTTCTAATTCTTCAATCTCATGGTATATAGAAAGGCAGTATTTGCCATATTTATAATGTAATCTGTGACTTCCAGCGTTTCAGTGCTTTTCCTGGAAGCCATCTGTATATTTCATCTAGGGCAAAGTAACTGCTGCTTAGCACAGCTGTAGATTTCTAAGGAAAGGCTGTCTTAAGGATTTATGTTTTCAAATATAGTCTTTGCATGTGCCTGTTCACCTAGATAACATTGTCATGTAATCTATAAAGAACCATTATTTTAGTTCTGGCTTGGACTGTTGAAAAACCTGGCTTAGGACTTTAGCTTTATACTAGTGATATGAGTATGTTATATCCCTGTTAAAATAAGCACTGAATTATGTGGGGTCCTTGTACATCTACTGGTCTTCTCCAACCAAGCTATGTCTGCTTTGAAAAGCAAGCCTCCTACACTCCACAAATGCTTTGATTTTCCTGGACGAGTTTGGCAAATATTCAGCTGGTTACAACCTTTCATCGTTTTACAGCAAATAACTCACCCAATTGACCTTCAAGTTAAACTGATTAGGAGAGCAAGATCACCAAAAGGCTGACTTTTCTTTGCTTCTGGGAGACCTCTTCCAGTTCCCCCAAAAGACAGGTTTTTTCAGCTGTTGACAAGTTGGATGGTGGCATTCCCCAAGGGGCTCTTGATATCAGATGTTTGTAGGTCTTCCTTGGGGGGATTATGTGGATGTGTTTCATGAAGTGACTAGCAAGATATTCAATTTGTACAGTTTAGTTACCCCGTGAATTAGGTAAATGGTATCTATTTCCTGTGAACTTAAGTTTGAGGTTTTCCTTTTATTCTGATTGTTTCTCAGACGAGTTGAAGTAGAGTGAACGGATCATTTCATTCAACAAGGAGTCTTTTCTTTAACCTTGAATCAGAGATCAGTGACTTTTGTTCCAAGTTGATAATGGCAACCCGCCACTCCCAGTATGGTCCTTCATATTTAGCTGCAGTCACCTCTGTGATTAGTTCCATATTAACGTTTTTTTCAGGGGTGGTGGGTGCATAAAGTCAATGCTCAAGTCTATTGTCATGTTCCACAAGTTAGGGGTGCATTATGCTTTGCTGAGGATAGTCTGCCGTTTCTTGCAGTTATTTAGGCTGAGTTAGCTGGCATATAGGTTGTCTTCAGGCTTGTAACTGCCCTTTCTGATAGCGGTTGAGAATGAGTTTGCGCTTGCTGATGTTCGATCCAATTTCATTGCTATTGTTTCTTTCAGGTGTGGAAGATGAGCTGGCATTGGCTCTTGAGATGAGTCTCCGGGATCAACAGCAAGGGGCCACTGATCATCTCCCAGTCGAGCCATCATCTGTTCCACCCAGAACGCAACCTCCCCAAACTGCAGTGCCTGCATACTTCACCACAGATAGCGAGGAGGAAGATGACGAAGATGAGGACCTGCAGCTGGCCTTGGCGTACAGTCTGTCCGAAATCGAGGCTGCAGGCCAGCACCGAGCAGGTGCGCGTGGAGCAGATGGCAAAAAAGCAAGGCATCAGTCCAAAAACCTCCAAGTCGAGAGGGGGACACTGGGGATGACAGGAGGAGCTCAGAGGTTAAAAGGCAGAGTCAGTGAGTCACAGAGAAATGATGCAAGCGAAGGGACAAAAGATAACGTGGTGTACACAACAGAAGCTGTGAGGGTACAGAGAAAGGATGGCTCTCCAGGGGCGAAAGTGCCAGATCAGGGCAAAATGTCTGAATCCGCATGGGGCCAGAGTAGAAGGGAAACCACAGATGATGGAGTCGCGGAATCCCCAGAAAAGGATCGAGGAGCAAAGAGGGCACCAAGCAGCGAGGGAAAGCAAAATTCAGATACTACTGCACTCCCAGGAACATCCATTGGCATGAATGAAGGGCAAAGTCCTAAAGCAAAAAAGAAAGAAGCAAAGTGCAGGTGTCTCCTCTTTTAAAAATATGTTGAGGTGCTGCGGTGGGCAGTGTCTTTGACATGTCGATTTGTGTGTCTAACCTACAGAGGCAATGGACCTGGATGTGGAGAAGCAGAGGTGCGACTGGCATGCATGTCTGGAACATTACACTGGCAAAGTATTTCCTTACACATCATAGCCCACATTGCTGGTGTGCGACCATTCTGCTGTATTGTTGCCACCAGAGCTTGCAGTTCTCACTGCTGTAATGTTACCAGAGCTTTATCACACATTGCTTGGGCATCATCAGATCTTTCAGCCCATACTGCTGGGATATTACCAGCACTATAGTGCACTATGGTGGAGTTTTACACCAGTTTGCAGCACATACTGCTTCACCATACCAGAGTGTGAGACACACTGCTGGAGTAATACCAGAGCTTAGAGCAGTATGAGGTTGCAGCAAACACTGCTGGAGTAATAACACCAGTGCTAGCAGCACACGCCGCTAGAGTACACTAGCACTTGTAATACACATTGCTGGAGTAACACTGTAACCTGTAGCACACACTGATGGAAGAAAACCATCTTCTAAGATGTGCATGGAGTGGGCGCATGTTGCTGTCGGTGCTGTGTTACTGAGGCAATTTTGTGTGATAGTTGCATTTCATTAACATGCCATTGGACTGTATTGCATAAAGAGGGCTCTGTAACAACGCAGTTCAGTGTTCCCCTAGTAGAGTTAAGTTAAAGAAATATATTGCTCTGTGCTGGTTGCACCTAAGCTAGGGAAGACTTTCCTTTTGGACCGAGAGGCAGGGGTTATTATCTAACCACTTATACTGCACAGTGCTTGAGCTATGGAAACTATCTGGCTGAAATGTGTGCAAGACGGGGTAATGTGGAGGAACCAGAAAGGCAGATTACCTGGCTGGGGGTGGGGAGGAGGAGGAGGAGAAGAGAGAGAGAGCCCGGTAGAGGGAGGTGCAGCAAAGGTATTTAAGGTGCGCAAAAGAAGAATACTAAGAGCAAGTGGCTATTATTAGTTTGCATGGGTCGTTAAGGAACAACTGTGAAGAAAGGGAAGAAAATCAAAGAGAACGTAGAGGAGGGTAAAGAGGAGTCCGAAACAGACGGTAAATAGGATAGGAATAGGAAGATAAACCAGTGCACTAAGTTTAGTTCTGGAGGTGGAGGATTGAGGTGTGGTCTAGACTGGATTAGAGGAAGTATTTGGAGACCTGTAGGATTAAAGCAAGCTATGGTAAGGAGAATAGGGACAGGAGACCGCTGTTCACCGTGACCGTTTAAACTCATTGTTGAGGATAGCTGCTGTTTTTGTCTTGTTTGCGCATTGAGATGGTTGGGGACATAACTTGTTAGTTTAGATGCTTGCCTGTGTCCCTTTGCTGCTTCGGATGCTTGGCTGGATCATAGATTTGCTGCTTTCAATGCTTTGTTGAGTTCTTTGTTGTGTTCTTTAGACGCTTGGCACAGTGCTTCGATACTTGGATGCATTAATAACTTGTTTGCTTCTTTAGGAGCTTGGCTGTAGACCTAGATTTTCTGCTGCATATGTTTTGTCTGGGCCTTGCCTTGTTTGCTGCTTTAGATGCTTAGTTGAGTCCTGCTTTACTTAGCTGCAGCTCTGCGATGCCATCCATTTCTCTTGAATGGGATCTTTATAGATTCAGGTATTACATATGCTGCTGTTGGGTGAAATATCCTAAAACGCACTTCCAAAAACATCTTTTTCTTTCCCTTGTCATTTTAAGATTGGGCCTCAAAATTGCCAAAGGATTTGAGACTGGAATCCCACAAGTCCCCTGGTTGGGCATTGTTTTTATTTTTTTTGTTTCTTCCGGGTCTTAACCTCAGCTTTTGGATGAAGCAGACCTTCTTGAAGGTAATTAGTAGTTCCTGCAAAAACATACCTTCTGCTTTGAAAGAGGAGTGTGCAGATTATGTGCATTATGACCATTGGACAGGAATCAGACTTGCTGAGCTTTGAAATCCAAGATCTTTAAGTTGAGGAATACTGCTCGGCTGCTAGAGAAGATAAGGGTTTATCAAGTGCTTCATCCTTGGGACGGTGGGTTTACTCAAACTCCTTTGAGATTGCTGCATATATTTTCCACAGTAATCCCAATCTAGTTGATATATTTGGGCCCTACCATGAGGCTCTCAGGTACCAGAGCTTTAGGATAGAGTAAGTACAATCCTTCTATCTCACTGTCCACTACTGTTTACAAACTTGAGGGTGACAGCCACTGTAGTTATTTCAGCAGTGGTCCACTACTACATTCCAGCTCCATGCCAACACAAAAAAGTGTTAAATGGGTTCTCTGGCCTGATCTGACCAATCGCCATACCTAATTTTGAAGAGTGACTAAATCCTGAATCCAGTCACCCACGCCTGACTCCTTCCTCAGATTCCATAAAATCATGATTTCTTTGACATGCAAGCCTTCAGTCCAGCGGTGAAACTTGATGTCTGCTCACTGGGGTTAACCCGAAGAAATGATGGAGCAAGACTCCTCGAGGGATCTTGAAACATTTGTGTCAAATACTAAATCACTCTGCTGTGTGCCTAACCCCCTTCCCCACCCAGCACACACAGGAAGGAGTTAAAAACGTTATCCTTTTTCTTGAATTGCTTTTGAGTCATGGAGACTGGTTTTGAGAACCTGGTATTTTTTGCACTGGAACTAGTGATCCTTGTCTGTGGTCTACCACCTAAAGCATGTTTTGCTCAAATACCTTGGAAAAACAAATATACCCGAAGACATTTGGTGGTACTGAATTAGTTTCACTATTTTACATATACATTTTTAAAAACAATAAGACATTACGAACATTGGTGAAGTAGTATCAGAACCAACAAAGTGCATACCAGCCCTGACTCACATATATACACACATTTCTTCACTTGCACAATTGACAACATGCTGAGAGTCGTATAACTAGTTAGCATGGAGGAGTCTTGTTAATTATCGGATAAACCAGACAAATCGCTCCACCAGCTAAGAACGGCCATGTGCTGGGTTCATTGCAATAGTATAAAATCTCCCAACCTCTTGCACTCCAACTTTGCACTTGTGAGAACCTCCTCAATGTTGACATGCACAATCTCTCACCAGGCAAATACCAGGCACTTGATGCCATATTCAGCCGATTTTAATATCCTAAATTCTAAAGTGTTCCCTGCGATAAGAGCTGCTGGGAGGGAATACGTCTGACTTGCACCAGTTTCTCTACATGCTGGACACCGTCAGGGTCGACCAGGAACCAAAGGTGGTCTTGCAAATGCTTTTCAGAGTGGTCGCAAATTACACTGTGTGAGCAAGCTGAACCCCTCTAAGAACGGTTTGCGGGGGCAGACGTCCGTTCTCCCATATGAGATATAGGGAAAACATGGATCAGGATAGTAAATTCTAACGCACTTTCGCCTAAGTGAGGGATGTGGGGATGAGAATAGATCTAAGGAATGAGATGCAATGTATAGCGGAGTAGGGTAGGCGGATCAGAAATTGAGTATCTGCTCAATAGGCCCATGGTGCAGAGTCCCACTGGAAAATCTCCAGTGTTCCCTGTAGGCTAGCCCACCACTTGACACCCTGCCAAAAAATTATTCTATCTGCTGAGTCAGGAGTGCCAGCACTGTTCTTCAAATGGATTGTGTCCTCCCACATATTCCTCATCTTATGATCATTATCCTTCCAGCTTCAGCTGCTTTGGAAAAACTTTTAGACCGGGGGTGCTGTGTGCCATCTCGTCGAGTTGATGTCCCTCAAGGGCCTCCGGTTCGACTGTCAACCTCATCATCAGTGTAAGTAGTGCACATCGCGCCTTTGGCTACAGTTCCGTTTTTCCGAGCTAACGCTTGGAAGAATTACGGCACGCTTCGTTTCTTCTGTGAACTTCGATATATTTTTGTTTTTAAAAAATGTCTTCCCCGTCTGCTCCATCAACACCTAAAACGGGCTTCAAGGAGGGCCAAGACTGTGGATCGAAGATGTTGACCACCGACCCCCACCACATATGTCTGTGGTGTCTTGGTACTGGTCACCGTACCTCTGACTGTGGCTCCTGTCAGGCGATGACCGAAAAGGCTCTCGGGGAGCGCAAAAATAAATTGTGGGTGGGGGGGTTACCTTCGGAGTCCCCTTGGAAGAGTTCAAAAAGAAAGCCTGATGAGTCGAGGGATTCTTCTCGCTGTAAAAATCGAAAGGGTCTCGATCAAGAAGTCGATCACGCCATTCTTCATCTTTGAAGAAGGCCAAGAAACGGTGTCATAGGTCACCTTTGACCTCCAGTGATTCCTCACCTGAGGTAATCAAGTGTCCAACTAAATCAGACTCCCCAGCAAAATGGGATGCGTTTCGTAATTAAATGCTCAATCATCGAGAATGCAGCCTCGAACCCCTCGAAGGACAA
Organism: Ambystoma mexicanum; assembly: GCF_040938575.1. Classification (NCBI taxonomy): domain Eukaryota; kingdom Metazoa; phylum Chordata; class Amphibia; order Caudata; family Ambystomatidae; genus Ambystoma; species Ambystoma mexicanum. The sequence continues at coordinate 1,463,675,754 of NC_090931.1, read as the reverse complement.
GCAGAAAGCCGATGGGACTGTCGATCTGCAAAAAGACGACAAAGGGAAGTCAAAGACTAAGGGCCTCATTATGACCTTGTCGGAATGGGTTTAACGGCGCCGGTAATGGTGCTGGTGCCGTTAAACTCATTCCGCCCTATTACGGGGTCCCCTCGCGGGACCCGCTTTGGATGTCTGGTCGGACCAGACATCCTTTGCGGGTCCCACGAGGGGACCAAGGAGCTGACAACGGGCATGTTATTAACAGGCCCATTGTTAGCTCCATCCCCATTCCCATTGAGCCCAATGGGGGCTCAAATGGGAATGGGGATGGGTAAATTGAATGAGGAATTACCGAGTCATCCAAGGTTGGAATGGCCCGGTAATTCCTCATTCAAGGAACCCGGACCCGAGTTTGGAGGCAGCCATGCCGCAAATAGTGGCATGGCTACCTCCAAACTCATAATGAAGCCCCAAATCTTCGAAACCGAGCCTTAAGCTGGTTCTGCATCGAGAAAGATCTCGATCTGATGAGAAATTGTCGAGGGTTTCGGCAAGTCTGGAATCCAGTCCATCAAGGGTTCCTTCGAAGAAGAATAAGAAGTCAACAACGTCACTGACACTGTCTGCGTTGGAGCTGTCGATACCAGTATCGAAGTAGATGCCGACAAAGGCGAGCCGACTTCGAAGTCATTGTCGACGATTACTTTGAGATTATCGAAGCCAATGTTAGTCCAGGAAAAGCAGTTCAAACCTTTGCCCAAAAAAAAGATTTTTCAAGTCTTTAACAGCCATCTATGAAGATAACGAACCTTCAGATAACACACCGCCATTTGGGTTACAATATGGCACCCCTAATATGCCAGATGAACTGATCTCTGATGAGTCTAGATTAAAAGACTTATATGACAACCTTCAGTCGGCCAGTGGGTTAGATACCTCTCCCGAGTTAGAATTTGGCAAACCAGATACTACTGAACATGCTGACTCCTCATATAGAAAACCTATGAGTAAGGTTAGAGAGTTTTTAGGCTGGAGCAGTCCTACTCCTTCTTTTGAGCAGGATGACATGACAGATATCTTGGAAAAGGGTACCCAGAAAGATCCAATTTTTCCATTTCACACTGCATTACAAAAAAGGGTCTCTGCAGATTGGGAGAAACCAGAGACTGCGGCAGCAGTGAATAAAAAGTTTGCTAAAAAATACAGACCATCCAGCAGCGACCCAGAGTATCTCACTAAACATCCAACACCAGAAGGTTTGGTGGTTTAGGCTGCTACATCTACCAAGCAGTCAGCATACCCATCCATCCCTCCTGATAGGGATGATAAGAGAGTGGATGCCTGGGCAAGAAAGGTATTTACTGCTGGCAGTATGGCATTAAAGTCAATTTATGTAACTTGTACCTTGTCATGGTTTACGTTTACTCTATGAGACTGCATAGCTATGGTGGCTGACCACATCCCAGAAGGAAAAGAAAGCGACGGCTTCCTGGCAATCAAGGATGGTAAGGAGGCAATGGGTGAATGTCTCCAGTCAGGTCTGGATACTACAGACCGCATCAGCAGATCCATGGCAACAAGCACAGTGTTAGGCAGGTTTACATGGTTGAGAAAGTCCGGGTTTGCACCAGATGTTCAAGCTAGACTACTCTATATGCCCTTTGATGGCTTGAGGCTGGTTGGCAGCAAGGCGGATGAGAGTTTGGAAAAGCTGCAGACCTCAAGGGCAGCAGCTAAATCCCTTAGCGCGCCATTAGAAGGCCTGAACACCCCTACTCTGGCTCATCTTCCTGGACGGATAAGTCCTTTCAATTCTACTCAATAGGAAGAGGAAGATGACACACCATTCAAAGAGGTCATAGAAGAGTCCCTCGTGGTGGACGAGGGAGAGTTGCTAAGCCAACCCAAGCAGCAGCAGTTTTACCATCAGCTGCCACTTCAACCACCTCAAAACCACTCTTGAGGCCTTGACTCACAAGACCCCGGTGGGAGGCAGACTTGCTCAGCATCTGAAAGAATGGTAGGGCATTACTTCAGATGCTTGACCATTGGAAACTGTAGCTCAGAGTTACTGCCTCCCTTTCCAAAAAAGGCCTCCGGACCATCCACCGGGGAACAACTCTTTCAAAATTCCTGATCCACTCCTTGTGCAGGAAATGTTTCCCCTGCTAGGGAAAGGTGCAATAGAACATGTACCTATTTGATTCGCAAAAAGGATGGAGGATTGAGATCTATCTTGGATTTAAGAAACTTGAACAAGTTCCTCAGGAAGGACAAGTTTAAGATGGTTACCCTTTCCCAAATCCTTCAAGCTCTCCAACTACAAGACTGAATGGTATATTTGGACCTTCAGGATGCTTACTTTCATGTGCCTATACATCTCAAGCACAGAAGGTACCTGAGGTTCGCGGTTGGCAATTCTCATGATCAGTTTCGAGTTCTGCCATTCGGGCTGACCTCCGCCCTGAGTGTTTTCACCAAATTGGTGGTGGTGGTGGCAGCGAGTCTCAGCAGAGGGGGTATTCACATCTACCACTACCTAGACGATTGGCTGATTAGGGCTTGTTCACCCGAACAAGCCTGGGAATATTGCAGCGTAACCTGCCACTCTCTTCACAAACTGGGCTTCTCACTCAATTACAAGAAGTCCCACTTCATACCATCTCAAAGACTCCAATTTATTGGACCAGTCCTGGATGCTTCCTCAGGAAAAACCTCACCACCCGAGGTGAGAGCTCAACATATTCTGCAGATGGTCACCAAATTTCAGAGTGCCCTTCAATGTGCTCTCAGGACTCAATGGTCCCAGTTTTCGGGCAGAATGTCGGACCATCTGAAAGTTCCGAGCAGAGTCTCTCAGGACCTTCTGTGGTGGGCTTGCAAGGACAACCGTCTCAAAGGGAAATCTTTTTTGGCAGCCATGGCCGGAGATTACTTTAGTGACGGACGCCTCACAGGGTGGGGTGCCCACGCCAACGATCTGACAATCAGTGGTTGTTGGTCTCCACCAGAGTCCAAACTACACATTAACCTTTTGGAGCTGAGGGCAATTAGACTAGCACTGAAGGCCTTTCTGCCCTCTCTACGGGGGAGGAATGTCCAGATAATGACAGACAACACAGTGGTCATGTACTACCTCAGCAAGAGAGGAGGTGCAGGTTCACTACCACTGTGCAGAGAAGCAATGCAGCTCTGGTTCTGGGCAATTCAAGACGGAATCTCTCTATCAGCAGCTCACCTAGCCGGAGAGGCGAACAAGGCGGCGGATGCTTTGAGCAGGCAGAGCAGTCTCCCACGAGTGGGAACTAGATCAGGAAGTCCTCCTTTGGTGAACCACTCAAGTTTATCTGGTTGTGACCAGTGTCAACCGGACATGCAAGCCGTTCTGCTCAAGGGAATTTCCCCCAAGAGGAGCTCTAGGGTATGCGTTCGTAATGGACTGAGAGTTTCCACTCCTGTATGCGTTTCCTCCTGTCCCCGTCATTCCTCATGTGATCAGAAGGTTGAGAAAGTTCAGGAAAAATCCTAATTGCTCCCGATTGGGCCATGAGGACGTGGTACCCCTGCCCTCCAATACATCTTCACAAAGAGAGGATCTTCTCTCGCGAGTGGAAGGTCGGGTTCTCCATCCAGAGGTCAAGTCACTCAGCCTTCACGCATGGTTTCTGAGAGGTTGAGGTAAAAGGATTGGGACCTCCCGGATGAAGTAATGGAGATCTTTCTTTCGCCCAGAAGGCCAGCAACAAAATGTTTGTACCTCTGCCGTTGGAACACGTTCAGCAGCTGGTGCAGGGATTAGAATGTGGATCCTTTTCTATGTGATTCATTGACGCTTTCCTTTTTGTTAAATTTGGCAAATCTGGAGCTCCAGATTAGAACAATTAAAGGTTACCTGGCGGAGCTATCTATTTACAAGCGCTCTTCAGAGGAGGATTCTTATTTTAAGATCCCTCTGATTGTTCAATTGCTAAAAGGTCTTACTAATGTATTTCCACCAGTTCCATTCAATGTCCCGGTATGGGATCTCAATCTGGTGTTAAGATTTCTGACATGCATTCCTTTTGAGCCTTTACACTCATGCCCATTAAGACTCTTAACATTAAAAACTGTTTTGCTTATTGCAATAAAGTCAGCCTTCAGGGTAAGCAAATTGCTGGCTTTCCTGTAAACCTCCACATTCGGTTTTCCATGAAGACAAGATTGTTACGATTGTTCTCAAGGTGAAACCTTCTTTTTTACCTAAAGTAGTCTCCGACTTCCACCTGTCGCAAAAAATCATTTTGTCAACTTTATAGCCACCTCCCAGTACGGGAAAGGAGGAGGAAAGATTACATAGACTGGACGCACAAATTGCTCTTTTTTTCCATTTATAGAATGGCTATATTTTGCCAAAATGACCAATTATTAATTGGCTATACTGAACCTAAATTGGTCCTAGCTATTAAAAAACAAACCTTATCCAGATGGATCATCCTGGCTGTTTATGAATGTTACAGATTAGCGGGCAAGGACTCGCCGGAAGGCATAAGAGCACATTCCACAAGGCGCATGACAACCTCTGCTGCTCTTCAGAGGTGTCCCAATCAAAGACATTTGTCCAGCCGCCACTTGGTCATCTGGTCACACTTTTGTGAGACATTACTGCCTGGATTCATCTTCAGTCAGGAAGGACAATTTGCAAAAGCGGTCCTTCATTCGGTCCATGATTAGAACAAAATTAAATTTGTACTCCAACACCAAATTATTACTTCTTTGGGAGTCTATCATAAGATGAGGAATAAGTTGGAGGACAAAAGCCATTCGAAGGAAACGTTACTTACCCCTGGTAACGTTCTTTGAATTGAATGTTCCTCCCACGTATTCCTCATCGCCCCTCCCAGCCTACCCCGCCGTACAATTTACGTGTTCTTACACTTAATGCTTTCTTGGAGCCTACGGTCTATGGTACGCCTGGTAATTCCTCTTCAGGAGGGGGAAAAATAGAACTGAAGCCAACGGGCGCTGCATGCGCTACGTATACTGATAACATCACCAGTCGAACAGAGGCCCTCGAGGGACATCGACTCGACGACACAGCACACAGCGCCCACTGTCGAAAAAGATTTCCGAAGCAGCTGAGGCTGGAAGGATAATTATTATAAGATGAGGAATATGTGGGAGGAACATCCAACCAAAAGATAGTTAGATGGGGTAAGTAACTTATTCTTTAACACCATGCCAAAATGGGTGATGGAATAACTCATTTCTAAAACTGTGCAAATCTAGAGGTAGACCCAGGTTTTACCTGTGCTACTAGCTGCAAGGCGTCCGTTTTCAACTCTGCCGTGCAGTTGCAAGCAAAGGTACTGTTCTCTTGTTCTAGGGATGAGCCTATTTTAAAATCTGGCTCTAGATAAGAACGTGGCTTCATGGCGGCTACACAACAAATCACAAAACCAATTACGACCTGAAACAGCCTTCAACGTCAAGGCACCTTCTTCACTGTTGGAGGTAAATGAAGGCTACAGTATTGAGCAGTGGCAGTGAAAAACTACAGAACACTTTGTGAAAACCATGATAACATTTTTCTAATAAGTCTGTGTGCCAGAAATTCCAAAGTTGGAGGGGATATCTACTGTAACTGTCCAAACATTTCCAAATCAGCAAGCGTTTTCTGAAATTTGTGGAGAATATCGAGTCATGCTAATAAGAAATGCTTTATGTTGAAAACTCAGCACTGCAGATTTTGTCTATGTGACGCTTCTTTCAGGCTTAGCTACAAAATGCCTCTGCAGTGGGAACAATTAAAAGCAAACCTACCCATGGAAACATTTGGCTTCAGAAGTGCCACTGGTGTGAATCAATGTTAGAGAATTTGTTTGGAACCGCAAATTATATCTTAGTGTTGCCAGCATCAATTTAGCCAATTGTACTGTGCCAGGAAAAGAAATGTGATTCGCCTTTTGTCTGAGCATATGTCCACGGACATTACACACAGTGCATTTCAGTCCTACTTCTCGTCAATCTCTGTGCATACAAATGCTAGAAGATTTTGAGCTCATAATTAACTACCAGAACAGCTACTATTTTCACTATTCTTGTCTGGTAGAAAGGGATTGTGCATGACAGTTACCAGTTTGCTGCTGGACATGGCGCAAGTGAGCCAAGCAACTTCTGGTCTTGTTGGCCAGGCCATACATCCTCTTACTGGAATTACACTAAGTGCTCAGTCTAGCTATATATCTCTGGGTCCTGCCTGTGTTAAAATGTTTGAATGGGACATTTCGGTTTTTATCAGTGGAAACCCTCAATGAAAATAAACAGGACTCTGACTGATCATGCAAAGGCAGTAGCTGCATTATTACTGCATCCAGTATTTACATGCCCTCCCAGCCCTGACAATGGTGGACGATTACAGCCTATAAATTGCTTTGGGTCATTTGCATCCAGATGCTGCAAGCAGTGGGTTACATTGGATTTTTTTGCATCACAAATACAGAATGAACGCACATTAGCGATGTGCATCGAGTGGTCCCTAGAGAATTAACTTCTAGGGACCACTCATTCGATCAGTTGGAAGGAGACATTTACCTAGAACTAGGGCACCTTTTCTTTTTGTTACAAGGCTGTGCTCTTCACTCGCTTGTCCTCAAAGTTACTCTTGGCTCCAGTTTAGGCTATGCAACTGTGCTTTCAGGCCCTCTGACTAGTCTTTTTCTATCTGTCCCTGTCTCCTCTCGCTGCCTTCACTATGGTTCTGATTGAACGTCTGATGATATTAGGTTAAAATAAACGGATGAGAGACATTACTGTTATACAGCTCTTAATGCCAGATTCCTTCCTCTTAATAGCTGTTACTAGTACCCAATTGAATGGTTCAGCCTCGACTGGGATTCGAACTTGTGAACTGCAGGCTATCTCCCTAATACTAGGTAACAGAATTTTAAGTAGAGATGCTTACAGATTAAAAATAGGTACTCCTATTAAAAGCCGTCGAATGGATGAAGGCCTTGGTTCCAGACGGCCAGACTTTGTCGGGCTTGTGATGTTTCTTAGCATCGCCATCAAACATCTCAGTGCTAATTTAATCAACCTAATGGGGCAAGAAAGCCACAGGTTTCTGGCCTTTCGTGTTGAGCCACTTCAGCCGTGCATCTAAATGAACTCACCATTACCAGGAGGTTTCTTATGTTCTTGCTCATTTGTTTCTGTGTGTCCCAGTTGATTCCAGGTTACATCTTCTGGCACTCTTAGAGTGGGCGTGTTTACTTTGCTTGGATTGACATTAGTTTACACTACTCTGGAGAAGCTAAAGTTCTTACTTGTTTCGATCATGGGTTTCTGGTGCCGCCATTGCAACTTCTGTGTCCCAAATCACTTTTTTCTTTGGATGTTCTCTTAGAATGAACATTGGTTAAGAATTATCAAACTGTTCCATGTGTATTACCGCATTTTTCCATCACTGAATGTTTTTTGTTTTCACATTTTAAATTTGAATTTAATTCTGTGCAGCAGCAAAAGGCAGAGATTCAGGTCCAATATCTGTGGGAGTCAGCTTGGGTACTCCTGTACTCTGTTTAGAGCCCACACTACTGACAGAGGACCACCAACTCATTGTTACCTTAGCACCAGAACACCACACTGTTGCCTAATTCACCAGAGCTTTGAGCCAAAACACTAAGAGGTTTGTTGCCATCATAGCCACCAAAGGTCGAACAGTGCCACAGCTCTATAGCTGGAAAAAGAGAAGCGTGACTAGCTAATCCTCATAGTGCCCAAGCTCTGGATCAATGGGGAAAGAAGCCACTCTTTCAGAGAAATGGGGACAACCCTTAGCAGAGAGTCAGCCCTCTGCATGTCCGATCTGCTTTCCACTAGAATCCTCCATCTTTTAATGGCTAAAGAAAGGTATGTGCAGAAAAGGTACTAACATTTCCCCATAATGTGGCAGTGGAACAACACTGTGTTAACCTTCGATTGGAAGGACCGTCTTGCTGGCATGAGGAGTGCATAATGCCTTCCACTCCCCATGATATCTGGCTATCAGTGAAGTGCCGATTGCTTTTCCTTCTCAAAGGTCTTTCTGCAGGTTGTGGCCTAGCGTGTGGTTGCTTTAAAGAGCCTGGCATGGATTCCATTGGTCCTTTGTTCGTTCTCTGGGGAGAACGTACAGCAGCTGCCCTCTGATCCTGTACAAGATTTCAGCCTTGCATAATTCCAGAAATATTAATTCAATAACAATACAATATTTGAGACGTTGAGAAAGTTGTTTTTGGAAGTATGATGTAGGATTATCAAGCAGAAGGCAGAACATAGAAGCCTGTGTATCTATAAAAGCTAGCTACACAGGTGTGCAAGTGTAACCGGTAAGTAATGTATTTGTGGGTTGGTTAGACATTATCATTATCTGTCGGCTGCTTGTTAGATTCCTCTCTTGCTCCACAGTCTCCATATCTTCCACTTCTTCTGCTTCTCTTATTTTAGATCCTGACTTCCAGGCCTACACAGGCTGACTTCCCACTATGCCTGTGCTGCAGGTAACCTATTCGCTTCTAACCCCTCCTTTCCTAGGGACTATGACCCCAGAAAAGAGCAGTCTCAACGTATGTGTATTTCTACCCTCTATATGCTCTTTCATGGTCCTTGTACCCATGGATCCACTTTACAGTTTGGGCGTTGCTTGCTCCGTTTCCCAAATGGAAACTGGTTTTCTTCCAGCATTGCCCAGTGTCTCCTCCCGATGGGTGGGTGGAGGGGTAGGAAGCTCCTAACCAAGTGGGTTCTTCCATTGTTCTAATTCATAGAGGTCACCTTTGCAGCAGAAGGTTTTCCCAATACAATAGCATAACTGGTATTACTGACCAGGCATAGTCTGACCCAGTCACTGACCCTGTCTACCCAACACTTCTGCATCACGTACTGTGTGCCACACTTCCTGTGAACCGAGGCTCCTTCGGCATAAGTAAACACCTGCGCAGACTTGAACTCTGCCGGTGCAAGAAGGAAAGAATCGGAAGACCGGACAGCTTTTGTGTATGCCTCCCTCTTGGTTGGTTTTAGATTCCTTGCTGCCAAATTGCCCCCCCCTCCTCATTGTTGGCTCCCTGCTCCTTTCTCTCTCAACTTTACTCATTTTCTGCTGACTCCCACCTCCATTACTTGTAAAGCACTCTGTTGCATCCTGAAGGTAGGCTCAATAAAAATACACATTTTAAAAACACTAATAATAATATGCCAAATCTCTGACCACGTATGCTGAGCCTCCTCTCTTCCCACCTACTGAAGTCCCCCTTTTACCATCTGCTGTTTTCTGAAACCCTCGCACCCAGTTTATTGCAAGTCACATTACCCTTCTTTGTGTTGCTATGCTGACTCCATCCAATGGTGCATGGAGCCCCACCTCTTCCGTAATCTAGCATTGTGAACCATTGGCTGAGGGTACACAGCCTTTCCAGTGCTACAATATGGGGACCTCCGTAGTCTGTATCCACCGCCCCCAAATCTCTTGATGTCATGTGTGTAGCTCCCAGACTGCATGCTCCTGTTTTTAAAACACCTCTACATCATTAGACAAAGTTACAGAGCTTGCTTGTTTCTGTGAGATAAATATACCAGGTGATGATGCTAACCTGGGGTGTGGGTGAGCCGTTTACGTGAGCAGAGTTAGAGCCAATGTTTCAACCCCACATACTAAAACAACCACTTCCCAGGCATTAGAAAAGAATGAGCGTCTTGCTTTGCCTGACTCTGGCATCTCTAATCCACACTGCCTGATTCCGTGTAAGCATCTGTCCTGTCCCTCTGCACCTCTGCGCAGTCACCTCACATGTCTCAAATCACCCTTCAGCATGTTAACTGACCTTGTATGTTCTTGTATCTGCTTCTCTCACCAGGTGTGGTCTGATGGCTGACGAGGGAGAAGCCGCTCCCTGGAAGTAAAATACAGGAGGGAGGGAGTGCCATGTATGCCGGCGAGGGCCCCACTGCTTCCCTTTCTTTATTTTGTTTACTTGTAGTTTAAGTTGGACTTTTGCTGCACATTTCTAACACATGCCCTGCAAATTTGGCTGGCCTCTGCATCTTCTAGAGACTTATTCAGTGCCCCGCGTTCACTGGTGGAGCTGGATTTACTGCTTCTTTAGGTGAAGTGGGAAGCAGTTCCTCTTGGCAAGTGGATTGAGGGTGAGCAGCCATCTGCACTTACCATGGACTTGAACATTAAAAAAGTTTCTGGCAGATATTTTTTGGGAGTGGGTGAGATTTCTTCTAACCCGATGCTGGTTCTCGAGGTTTGAATGTGTGTAATTAAATGATTTAATTATTGTGACAAAAAAGGAGTTGGCCAATCAATCTTTCTGGTTTTTTTGTTTAGTGGCATTTGCTTTAAAATCTTCATTCTGCCGTGCAAAGAGGGCATGTGCAGTATGCGAGTACTCATACTGATACCAAAACTACCTTCGTCAGTAGGAAACATGTCCACCAGCATGACATTTTAAAATGGATAAACCTGCGTGCAATCCTTACCAGGGTACTGGTGATATCTGAGGCCATTGGTTGAAATTATGTTTTTTTAAAAATGTATCCATTTCCATTTGTTTAGTATGTATGGCTTTCATTGGAAGCTATCTCCGACTATTGCAATTTCTAAATGCCACATCCTGTTATTGTCATCATGGAAAAGGATTGTGAATTTCATAATCCACTGCTGTGACATCACAGCAAGGGGATACAACATTTTAGCAGCTTGGGCATCTGTGGAAGTCACGTTATGCATGGTCTGCCGTATAATAGTTTCACTATATAACTGTAACTTGTCAAATTGAGTTGGAGATCAATGGTTGTGTGTGTGTAGTATGAGAACTATGCATTTCCAGCATGGATTCACATGCTCATGAATATTCTCTGTCGTCCAGCTGGGAATCCTCAGTAAAAAAACTTTTTCACTTACAAACTGTATTTCTCCCATAAACAAATCACTGCCCTTTGGGTCATACTGCCCCCATCCAATGACAGTCCTCTCCCTAAGCAACCATCCTCAGATTTCTACCACACGCTTCAGTATTGGGAGTCCTCGAGTTTGCTTTGCAAGCTACTTTTACGTTTTTTCTGTTTTTTCGCGTAAAAAGGCTCTATTTTGGTTCCGAAAGAGCCAATCTGCTCTTCTCTCCATCTGCCGACAGCGGGGATCCATTGTCTGTGAATTTCAGCACCCCTCAAGGGCGAAGATCGTCAAAGTTTCCAGAAGGCCATCGTGCCTACTTCTCGCCCTCTGACCACGACAGAGGAGAAGGAAGGAAGGTCCCTCTTCAAGTCCTGCACCAAGGACAAGCACCTGCAATGCCTCTTCTGTCTGCTTCCAGACCACAAGGAGGGAAATTGCGAGATATGCCATTGTTACGCTCACCTTGCTCCCACAGAGGCGTCGATGTGGACTGGACTGCTGCGATCTCCACCAATGTGACGCGTAGGGCCTAGATGACGGACTAGACTGGCCCACCTAGCTTCGTTTGCTTGGCCCGTAGGAATATTCTTCTGCAAGTGGAGAAAGGGAATTAACCACCCGTGGAGTTGAGCGTAAATCCCCCCACCCCGTTGTTCTCCCCACTGATCACCTTGGATGTCCCCTCTTATAGTCTCATCTGATGATTTGAAAAGACAAGCTCTCCATCCTGCATTGAGCGCAGGGGCGCGTACATAACCAGTTGCTTCACTGGCTCGAAGGAATTAGTGAGTTCCAGGACAATATTGACTCTGATATTCCCATAGGACACCGTAAGTATGTAGTTCGTAAGAGTTCAAATGCCTGACTTTCACTCTTGTCTGATTCCTTGCAGGTTGCAGCTTGACCTTACTGAAGAGTTCCTCGTGGCAACCGGTAATGTTCTTGTAAGGATTTGTATTATCCAACACAGTTCGATAAAATAATGTCCATATGTAACCTGTTGCTTTTTCCCTTATTCAGGCGCTGAGAGAAAGTATGAAGTCTCGGGGAATAATGCCTCCGGCGGTAAAATCAGGTAAGTCTTTAGTGGTGAGGAGAGTTCTCCTTGTTAGTCCCTTCTTTCACCTTGCTTTCCTTTTGTTTCCCCTTAGGGATCGGGGTTCGGCTAGGATGCAGTGGAAGCTGCGCCGACCCTTGAAGAAGAATAGTACGCCCGGTGGTAAAATCAGTTAAGTCTATGGGGGGTATTCCTCTGTGTATTCCCTTGGCTCACCTTGCTGTTCTTGTCTTCTCCTTAGGTGCTGGAGTGCGGCGGGAACATGCAGGAGGATGCAGTGAAATGTGAAGATGCTGCGAAGGCCGGTGAGTTCAGCGCGGCGCTGCAGCAGGCAAGGCGACGCGCATAAAATAACTTCTTTCTTCCAGCTCGAAGGCGCGATGAATCGGGAATTCAGGTAAGAATCAAAGGTATTGCTCTTGTTCTAACCTTTTCTCCTTCTTTCTCCCTTTTTCTAGGAGCTCCAAACTCGAGGCGGGTGTGGTAGAAGACTGGATGCAGACTTGCAGGCAAGGTGAGCGTTACTCTGCTGGATGCAGAATAACGCGAAGCGTGTGCTGCTCTTCGGGCGTGGTTTAAATAGCCTCCAAAGTAGTCCCAGGTAAGTATTCCTCCCCAGCGCCACCCGAGTAAAAAATAGTCCCTAGGTAAAATAGTCCCTTCCAAGCATCTTTTGGCTTGGAGCTCTTGCAGCATGGTCTGCATCAGGTAAGTTTGCAGCATGGTCTACATCAGGTAAGTTTTAATCTATGAGCCTGGCGCCTATGGCGCCAGGACTGACTCTCCATATGAGCCTGGCGCCATAGGCACCAGGACTGCACCCGAATAGCCCCTAGCAGGGGTTGTTGGGCTTGCTTGGGGTAACTTGATGCCTGCTTCCGGGGTTGCTGGACTTGGTCTGGGTCCCCCAGGGTAGGCATCATGACAGCACTCCCCCCCCCCAAAGGCCCCTCCTAAAGTCGTTCTTCCCAGTGGTTTCGGTTTGTCTGGGAAATTTCGGTGGAATATTTTCACCAATCGGGGTGCATGAACATGGTCACTAGGTTCCCATGACCTTTCGTGTGGTCCGTAACCTTTCCAGTCGATTAAATAAAAAAGTTTTGACTTTATCAGCTTGGAGTCCAGGATGTTCTTAACTTCAAATTTGGGTTCTCCGGCTTCAAGGATGGGGTCTGGTGGCTTGGTTAGTCTTGTCCCTGGTTGTACTGGCTTCAAAAGTGACACATGAAAGACTGGATGAATTCGCATATTAGCAGGTAAGTCCAATTCGACAACCACCGGTTTGATAATGGCCCTAATAGAGTAAGGTCCTAAATATCTGGGGTTAAAGGTCCGTGTCCCCTTTAGAGGTATATGTTTTGTGGCTAACCATACTTGGTCCCCTATTTGGTATTGTTGAGAATCACTTCTATGCCGATCAGCATCTTTCTTGTATTTTTCTTTCGCCTGTTTTAAATGTGTAGTTGCTTCCTTAAAGGCTTGTGTAATTGTAGCGTGCAGATGGTCCACTGCGGGCATTTCTAAGTGTTGGGGTGAGTCAAGGTCTGAGGTTCGAGGATGGTGCCCATATAAGGTATAAAAGGGGCTTTGTCCAGTTCCAGAGTGTACTGAATTATTGTATGCATATTCGGCAATCCAAAGAATGTCTTTCCAATTACTCTCCGTCTGATGTAACATACAACGCAGGTATTGTTCAAGAGTCTGGTTGGTCCTCTCCGTTTGACCATCGGTCTGGGGGTGGTGACTGGTCGATAACCTCACATCAATTTGTGCCAATTGACAGCATTTTTTCCAAAAATGTGAAATGAATTGACTGCCCCGGTCAGAGACCAATACAGACGGAAATCCGTGTATGCGAACAATGTTTTCGAGGAACTCCTTGGCCAGGATTGAAGCAGAAGGTAATCCCTTTAAAGGAATAAAGTGGGCCATCTTGGAAAAAAGATCCACAATAACTAGAATGGTGTTAAATCCATTGCATGGGGGTAGATCAGTAATAAAGTCTAACGATAAGGTGTGCCATGGTGTAAGCGGAATGTCTAAAGGTTGTAAGAGTCCAGCTGGTTTTTTCTTTTGACTTTTGTTTTGGGCGCAAATGCCACAAGACATCACAAATGATTTAATATCCTTTTGCCAGATGGGCCACCAGAATTGTCTTTTAATTTTAGCTTCAGTTTTTGCAATACCTGGATGCACCTCCATTAGGGTATCATGATAACGGGAAATGACTAGCTCTTGTAGTTCCTTGTGTGGCAGAAATAGCCGTCCTTGGTAATAAGGCAGATCATTGGTGACAGAGTAGTCCCGGCCTTTCTTTACCCAGTCCTGAAAGGCTGTAGAATCAAAGAGTTGCTGGATCTTTATCTGAATGTCCTCTAGAGTCTGTAGAGTAGTCATGCCAAGAATCCTTTGTTCGGGATTTATAGGTACTGGTTCAGGGTTCACTTCTGCCTCTCCCATCCCTATTCGGGATAAGGTGTCTGCTTTACCATTCTTACAACCTGGTCGATAGGTTATCACGAAATCGAACTCGGCAAAGAACAATGCCCATCGGAGTTGACGTGACGATTGGGCCTTGGCTGTCTTTAAATACTGTAAGTTCTGGTGATCGGTGATCACAGTAATGGTATGCCTGCCACCGAGAAGATAGTGCCGCCAAGCCTTGAAGGCGGATTTAATGGCTAATAACTCCTTATCGGTAACCGCATAGTTTAACTCAGGTGCCGAGAACGTTCTGGACCAAAACGCTACTGGGTGAAGCTGGCCAGTTTCAGGGTCCTTTTGAGACAGGACAGCTCCCATGGCTAGACTGGATGCATCAGTTTCCACTATGTATGGAAGTTCAGGGCGCGGGTGCTTTAATACAGGTGCAGATGTGAATTTCGCTTTCAGCTCGTGGAAGGCATTTTCAGCTTCTTCAGTCCACATAAAGCGTTTATTTTTTCGCAAGAGTGCTGTGATAGGATGTACAACATGTGAAAAATCCGGGATGAATCTGCAGTAGAAATTGGCAAAGCCGAGCATACTTTGTACTCCTTTAACTGAACCTGGTGATGGCCACTTAAGGATTGCGTCCACCTTTCGTGAATCCATTCGGACTCCCTTTGGGGTCATGATAAGCCCAAGGAATTCAACTTCTGTGGCATGAAAAACGCATTTTTCCAGTTTTGCATATAGTTTGTGCTGGCGCAATTTCTCAAGAACTGCTCGGACGTGCTTCACATGGTCAGATTCTGAAGAGGAGTATACTAGAATATCATCGATATATACAACCACACAAATGTCAATGAGTTCACAAAGGACATCGTTCATGAAGTATTGGAAGTCTGCTAAACCCTTCACCTGGTATTCGAATAACCCATACTTAGTGCAGAAAGCAGTCTTCCATTTGTCGCCCTCTTTTACACGTACCAGATGGTATGCCCCCCGGAGATCTAATTTAGTGTATATGCAAGCGTCCTTCACTTGGTCTAGTAGTTCAGGGATCAGAGGCAATGGGTATCGGTTCATAACAGTTATCTGGTTCAATGCACGGTAGTCTATGCATGTTCTGAGGTCACCTTCCTTTTTGGGCACGAAGAACAAAGCTGAAGATGCAGGGGACTTAGATGGGCGAATAAAGCCATTGGCAAGGTACTGGTCTAAGTATTGTCGTAGGTGAAGGTTCTCAGGTTCCGTAAGGGCATAGATCCTGCTACAAGGGGGTTGTGCACCGGGTATGAGATTGATTTGGCAATCGTACGATCTGTGAGGAGGTAAGGTGTTTGCCTGTTCTTTTTGGAAGACATCCTGGAATTCTTGGTATTCAGGAGGTAGTTGCATGACTTCTGTGGTTACTGTGGTCAGGCAAGCGCTCAGATTTTTCTTTGGGTAACAGGTTTGCGCACAATCCGGGAAGGTTATTCTCTTCTCTCGCCAATCAATACAAGGATTATGTGTTTCCAACCAAGGTATCCCCAGTATTATTTGGAACTGTGGGGCCTTGATTAGATCAAACATAATAGCCTCTCGATGCCCATCCGGACCCACTAATGTCATCTCTGCGGTGGAATGAGTTACAGGCCCAGAGGCAATTTCAGTTCCATCAACTGTGGTGATGACATCTGAGGTGGTTTTTCGGCAGAGAGGCAGATTCATCCTGGAAGCCAATTCGTAGTCCACATAGTTTCCTATGGCCCCGCTATCAATGTATGCCCTTACTGCGTGCATATGCGATGGCTGCCCTGGATCTACGAGGACCATTGGTATGATGAAATGCAAGGTCTGAGTAGCCTTCTTCAAGCTCGGCAAGCGGACCTCTACGATTGTCGGGTGTGGTCGTTTTCCCGAGTCTGATTCCGTATGGCTTTTATCAGCAGCTCCTACCACCTTCTTGGGTGGTTTTACAGGGCAATCCCGTAGAAAATGCCCAGAAGTTCCACAATATAGAAAAATTGCATTTGCCGTCTCCTTTCTCGTTCCTTCTGGGTTAAGGGTCCTTTAGCCCCTCCGATTTGCATGGGTTCTGAAGCCTCTGCTCCTTTGGGGTTAGCGTGGGTTTTGACCCACACCCTGTTCTCAAACTTGGCTCGATCAGCCTTTCTGTTCTGAAGTCTATGATCTAACTGGACCACTAAGTCTATACATTCAGCACAGTCTTGAGGTGGGTTCACGACTTGAGCCAAGACATCCTTGAGTTCTCGAAGCCCTCGATGAAATAACGTGATTCGTTTTTACCTCGGGCCATCCAGTTTCCACTATCAACCTATTAAAGGTCGCGATGTAAGATAGAAGGTCCTGGTTACCCTGTCGTAGGGACAAAAGTTCGTTATCCAGGGCCTGTCCCTGGGAGGGCCGGGCAAATAGTCTTTCCATGCTCGTTTGAAAGCCCTGAAAATCCCAAAGAATTGGGTCATCCTGAGTAACTAGTGGAATTGACCAATCAGCTGCACTGCCGCTGAGATATGACAATCAAAAGGCTACCTTGGCTTGATCATTTGGGAAGGCTCCAGGTCTGCATAAAAAGTGCAAGCAGCATTGGTTCATAAACACGGCGAACCTTTTGGGATCTCCAGCAAAGCGTTCGGGTGGAGCTAATGGAAAATTTCCAGGTAGGTTTATTTGCACAGGGTTACTCGATAACACAGGAGCTGGATTTCCCACGGAACCAGGTAGGGGTGCTTGTCCAGCCTGGCTTTGCAATAGTTGCCTAGCAAGGTCATCAGTTCGCTCCTTTGACAAAATCAGTTCCCTCCTAAGGGCATTGGTTTCTTGATGGGCGGAATGCACTTCAGCCCTCAGTTCCCCTAGTAATTGGGCCAATTGGTCAGTCTCTGAGGTATCCATAACGCCCGGGTGGGAATTTGTAGGTAGGCTTTGCGTTCTGTTACGCTCACCTGGCTCCCACAGAGGTGTCGATCTGGACTGGACTGCTGCGATCTCCACCAATGTGATGCGTAGGGCCGAGATGACGGACTGGACTGGCCCACCTAGCTTCGTTTGCTTGGCCCGTAGAAATATTCTTCTGCAAGTGGAGAAAGGGAATTAACCACCCGTGGAGTTGAGTGTAAATCCCCCCACCCCGTTGTTCTCCCCACTGATCACCTTGGATGTCCCCTCTTATAGTCTCACCTGATGATTTGAAAAGATGAGCTCTCCATCCTGCATTGAGCGCAGGGGCGCGTAGATAACCAGTTGCTCCACTGCTCGAAGGAATTGGTGAGTTCCAGGACAATATTGACTCCAATATTCCCGGCAAGACGCCGTAAGTATGTAGTTCGTAAGAGTTCAAATGCCTGACTTTCACTCTTGTCCGATTCCTTGCAGGTTGCAGCTTGACCTTACTGAAGAGTTCCTTGTGGCAACCGGTAATGTTCTGGTAAGGATTTGTATTATCCAACACAGTTCGATAAAATAATGTCCATATGTAACCTTTTGCTTTCTCCCTTATTCAGGCGCTGAGAGAAAGTATGAAGTCTCAGGGAATAATGCCTCCGGCGGTAAAATCAGGTAAGTCTTTAGTGGTGAGGAGGGTTCCCCTTGTTAGTCCCTTCTTTCACCTTGCTGTCCTTTTGTTTCCCCTTAGGGGCCGGGGTTCGGCTAGGATGCAGTGGAAGCTGCGCCGACCTGTGAAGAAGAATAGTACGACCGGTGGTAAAAACAGGTAAGTCTATGGGGGGTATTCCTCTGTGTATTCCCTTGGCTCACCTTGCTGTTCTTGTCTTCTCCTTAGGTGGCGGAGTGCGGCGGGAACATGCAGGAGGATGTGGTGAAATGTGAAGATGCTGCGAAGGCCGGTGAGTTCAGCGCGGCGCTGCAGCAGGCGAGGCGAAGCGCATAAAATAAGCTTGAAGGCGCGATGAATCGGGAATTCAGGTAAGGATCATAGATATTGCTCTTGTTCTAACCTTTTCTCCTTCTTTCTCCCTTTTTCTAGGAGCTCCAAACTCGAGGCGGGCGTGGCAGAAGACTGGATGCAGACTTGCAGACACGGTGAGCGTTACGCTGCTGGATGCAGAATAACGCGAAGCGTGTGCTGCTCTTCGGGCGTGGTTTAAATAGCCTCCAAAGTAGTCCCAGGTAAGTATTCCTCCCCCGCCCCACCCGAGTAAAAAATAGTCCCTAGGTAAAATAGTCCCTTCCAAGCCTCTTTTGGCTTGGAGCTCTTGCAGCATGGTCTGCATCAGGTAAGTTTTAATCTATGAACCTGGCACCAGGACTGACTCGCCATAGGCGCCAGGACTGCACCCAAATAGCCCCCAGCAGGGGTTGTTGGGCTTGCTTGAGGTAACTTGATGCCTGCTTCCAGGGTTGCTGGACTTGGTCTGGGTCCCCGGGGGTAGGCATCATGACAGCCGTGGCTTCTCCAAGAAGACGTCAATGGACAGGCACAGTAAGCCTCTGCCCCGTGCCCTGAGCAGGGTCATGCTTCACCCCGGGCTGGCCGGTCTGAGGAGCGGTCTTCTAAGTCCTGTGAGGGCCCCATATCTGTGGGGGCCCAAGATGAGGCCAAGAACCGCAAGTCCGGGTCCACCGGGGTTGCAGCGGAAGCAGGTCCAACAGCAGACAGGGCACGATCAACATCACCCTATGCATCCATGGCCAGCCAGCAATCGAGCTCCTCCTTGAAGAGAAAGTCCAACCTGGCTAAACTGCAGGAGAAGCCACAAAAGCCCCGGACAGAGGATAATGCGGCCGAACTGCCCAAGAAGATCCAGGTGGTACAGGATAAATCGTCCACGATCGAGCTAGTGGCAGCGGCTCTTGAAGGTATCCCTCTGTCTGAGGCGCAAGGCCGCCGTAGTGACTGAGCAAATCTGCCGGCAACCCTGAGAAGGAGACACCTTCCAAGAACCTGGTTCCAGCCCCTCACGGTGGATAGGGGGCTAGGGGAGCATGGAGGCCTCAGATCAGTCCCAGGCCATGGCCCAAGCCATGGGAATTTCGTCCACAGACAGCGAGGACCTGGAGTCCTTAAGCATGGTCTACAAGGACGTGGTAGAGGAGGACGACAATTATGGCATGGGGCCTAATGTTCCGATCACTGCAACTCCGCTGAGGGATGTTTCTCTGGACATCATATCGGACCTCCACACCATGGTGTCGGAGATCCAGAAGAGAATGCCGCAAGGACCGGTTCCAATGGTCCCCCCATCAGCCGCCACACCCATGTTGGGCCCCCATTTCCCGAGACACTGGGGCGGACAAAACGACAGATAATGTCAATGCAGGCTAGGGTGTCCCCACCGGACAAGGTTGGGTCGTTTCATTTAATTATCGCCAGAGCATCCGAGCTGTTCAGTTTGTGCTCAAAGAAACCAGGAAGGAGGGTTAACTGTACCAGAGGCGTGAAGCCAAAAAGAAGACAATCATGGCGGTGCCCCTCCTGGACGATGTGTGGGAGGAGGGCCTGGCCCTCTTGAAGAACCCTTGCAAGGTTACAGTCAAACGAGATAGGCTGGAGAAGAAGCACCGGGTGCTGAAATCCGTGCCCGAGATCGCAACCATCACCGGATTCGGTGGTCTTGGTGGATGCGAGGACATGGTCAGCTAACCCGTCCTCGTCGTCTTCAGTCCTTCCATACAGCGAGCGGTAGAAGATGGACACCATGGGAAGGAAGGTGATTTACACTGCAGCTTCCACTATCAAGGCAGCCAACGCACTGGCGATCCTAGCCAGGTACGTCGGGGAGCTGTGTTACAAGATAGGTCCTATTTTGGAGTTCCTCCCGGACAAGAGGATGGAGGCAATCGCTCTGTTCCAGGAGGGAGTGGTAGCGTCTGATCACAGTGGCACTGGACGTTGCTGACACTTAGTTCTGGCAGATGGTGAACAGTGTCTGTCTTAGTTGACAAGGCTGGATGAAGGCCACGAATTTCCGCAAGCAGGTCCAGGTGAAGGTACTGGACATGCCTTTCGATGGAGATGACCTTTTCAGGAAGGTTGTCAACGAGTCCCCTACAGGCCATCAAGGTGGATACGGAGATGGCCTGTTCTTTGGGCACCCTACAGCAGCACTGCTCTTCTTTTTGCTCCGCCAGATCATAGTCTGCCAGGTAATCGAAAGGGTTCTCTCCATCATACCGTCAGCCTTCCAGATCCACGACTCGGGAAGCCTACATAAGCCATAAGCCGGTCCCAGGCCTACCGTGGCAGAGGACAGGGTCGATGTTGCCCAAAGGACAGGGCGCTGGCGCCAAAGCAAGCCTGAACTGAGCAGGACGTCAGGCCCCCACCTGTGCACCCCAGTGGGAGGCCGGCTGACGAGGATCGTCAGCGAGTGGGATGGGATCACCACCGACAGATGGTGGACGCTCTTGCCCAAGGACATACCCTGGAATTTCAGCACAGGTGTCCGCGGTTCCCTCCGATGGCCCTTCGGGAGTAGCACATCCCTCAGCTCTTAGAGGGGGTACGGCCCATGCTACGAAAAGGGGCGATAGAGCTGGTTGCCAGCAACTCGGGGGCTCCAGAGTCTATTCAAGATATTTCTTGGTCAGAAATAAGATGTGGGGGCTGGAGGCCCATTCTAGATGTACGACGTCTGAACAAGTACCTCAAGTCTCCGAAATTCAGGATGGTCACGTTGCAAAATGCGCTCGGCCAACCGGAAAGAGGGGATTTCTTGACGTTGCTGGAGCCAGACTCAATACAGTGTTCTGCCTGGCATCACCCTCGGAGGAGAGGGTAGTAGCCATTCAAGGGAAGTTGCAGCATCTGTTGTCGATAAAGACGGCCACGGTGCAAATCATCAGGTCCTTTCTCTGCATATTGTACTGCATCTACCTCATCCGGCTTTGCAGGTTACAGATGCAACCTCTTCAGGAGTTCCTGGACACTCGCTGGATACAAGTGTCCGGAAACTTTGCGGACAAGATCACTCTGGACGATGAGTTCTGGCGGGCGATAGTGTGGTGGGGCGTCCGCTCCAACATCGCCCAGGGCACAGGATTTCAGAACCCCCCATTCCAGGAAACAGACGCTTCCCTGGAAGGCTGGGGAGCCCACACCGGGTATCTGTACTCCAGGGGTCTGTGGCTGCTGGAGGAGAAGGATCTCCATAACAACATCCTTGAGCTACAGGCAGTGTTCTGGGCCCTCAAGTCGTTCCTTCCTTCTCTGAAGGACAAGGTTGTGAGGATCTTCACGGACACACCACCACAATGTTCTAAATCAGGAAACGGGGGTCACTAGATCCCTGGCGCTCTCCATGGAAGCGTAGGACTTCTGGCGCTGGGCCGTTGGACAAGAAATGTTCCTCGTCCCCCTTCACCTAGCGGGAGTCGCAAACACTATTGCAGACTCCCTCAGCAGGGAATTGCGCTCCTGCCACAAGTGTGAACTTATGCAGCACCAGGTGGACAGCATCTTTGCCAAGCCAGTGGGCGGACCCCAGATCTATCGGTTTGCGACGGCGGCAAACTCCAAATGCCAGAAGTTCGGCAGCAGATTCCACCAATCGAGGAACCTGGGGGACGCGTTCTTCCTGTGGGAAGGGATGTTACTGTACGCATTTCCTCCATTGCCTTTCCTGCTATGAGTCATCAACACACTCAGTGTCAGTGCAGGGTGATACTTATCGACCTGGCGTGGCCGAGGCTCTTCTCAGCTTGTCGTCATTGCCTCCGGCCAAGCTATCAGCGGTCCCGGATCTTCTCACCAGAGAAGGAGGCACAATCCTGCATCACAAACCAGGATTGCTCAACCTGAGGGCTTGGCTCCTGCATCTGTAGAGTTTGGAGGATATGAGTTGCCATCGAACAAGGAGGTCCTCGCCAAGGCCAGGGCTTTGTCGACTTTGAAGAGCCACTGGCACAAGTGGAAGCATTTTGTTACATGTTGCAGAAGATTTAGCCTTCTGAGGGTCACGGGCACACATATTCTTCCGTACTTGCTATCCTTCGCCAAGTCCGGACTGGCGCACGCCTCGATCAAAGTACATCTGGTGGCTATATCACACTACGCCAGTTCTCCAGAACGGTCTTCACTTTGGTCTCATTGACTCGTCAAGGAGTTCCTCAAAGGACTTTTTCGATCTTTCCTGCCGGTGAAGCTTCCTGCCCCGGCATGGGTAATCAACGTGGTTCTGATGAGGCTCATTGGGGCCCCCTTTGAGCCTATGCATCAGGCACCTTTGAAGTTCCTCTCGTGGAAAACTGCTTACCTTGTGACCATCACCTCTGCCAGGAGGGTGCGTGAGATACGGGCCCTATCCTGCAAGCAGCCAAACCTGACTTTCCACGAATCGAGGGTGGTGCCGCAAACGCACCCCTCTTTCATGCCGAAGGTTCTGCCAGAATTCCACCTCAAAAAACCGTTTGATGTTACCTGTTTTTTCCCCAAAACCTTTGTCACCGGCTGAGAGAGCCTTGCACTCGATAGACGTTGCTCGTGACCTGAAGTTCCACATGGCACGCACAACGTGTTTTTGGAACACTTTCCAGCTGTTTATGAACTTTGGTCCTGTGAACTATGGGAAGCCCTTGCCCAAGGCTTCCATCTCAAGGTGGCTCTCCGGCTGCATCATGCACTGTCATCGGTTGGCGAACCGTCAGCTGCCCGGCCATCCAAGAGCCCACTCCACCAGAATGATTGCTGCAACAACGTTGTTCATGGTAGGTGTGCCACTGCTGCACATCTTCAGGGCTAGTACGCAGGGGTCCACACACACCTTCACAAAGTTTTACTGCGTCGACAGGGATTCCAGGGAAGAGTCCAGAGTCAGCCCATGCAGTGCTACGCAACCTGTTCGCTTGAGGTGAGTTTGTTACAGAGGTAGGGTGAATTGCTTCTGTGGACCCTTGCCACCTCCCGTGGTTGTGTAATGTGGTTCTGCTGGTTATTCATTATTCATGAGCATGTGAATCCATGCCAGATCCCATGCTGGAGAAGGAGCAAGTTACTTACCTGTAACTACTGTTCTCCAGCATGGGTCTGGCATGGATTCACATGCAAACCCTCCCTCCGTCCCCTCTGCAGCTCTTCTTGGTCACACTGGCACTTTCCGCGCTTACCAAATCTGAAGATGGCTGCCAGAGGCGGGGTTTAGCGAGAGCACTGTCACTGAATGGGGACAGTATGACCCAGAGGACAGTGATTGGTTTATGGGAGAAATAGTTTGCAAGTGAAAGTGAAGCTGCTTTTTCTTTTAGTGAGGATTCCCAGCCTGATGGGGAATATTAATTAGCATGTGAATCCATGCTGGAGAACAATAGTTACAGGTAAGTAACTTGTTCCTTACCCACAATGCTCCTAGTCAATGTTTTTTCCGGATAGTTTGTGTCCGCCATCGGTTTGGCCGTAAAGTGAACAATAGAGAACAACTAAATAGAGGACCTCAACGTGGTGATTGGGAAGAATTTTTCCGGTTGGTTGTATGGGAATGAGCATTCATGTTTTAGTGGATTTTTTTATTATTTTTATTTTTTTTATTTTAAGATCTGTGATTGGTCAAATATGTATGTAAAAAATGAATCGCAACTTTAGTTGCTAGAGCGATCTCTGAGATCTGCAACTGAAATATCCAACTCTTCTTTACTTGTGTGCCCGAATTGGTACAGGGTATAGAAGGTGGGTGAGATATGGGGCACCTTGATAAGGTGGAAGCCAATGTTGCAAGAGGGCAGAAACGATGCTCCCTTCTGACCTATTGCTGCCCAACCAAGGCTGCTCAGTCTTTTAACTAGATAATGAGAGTTGAGGTGGGAGACACAGAGGGGCTCTGATAGTTCCTCAGAGCCCCTGAAAAACTCTATATTATGTAAAACTCTTTACAAGGACACTTGGGAGTCCTTGTAAAGAGTTTTACATAATGTGATTTCATCACAGTTCTCAAGCATTTTCAGTGTCCAACCCACCAGGAAAAGGCTCTCTTTAAATGTTTCTCTGAGTCCAATAATCGATTTCCATAGTAAACCGAGCATTGTTGCCAGTGGCAGACTTTGGAGAGTTTGTTCCTTCCCGAATTTAGGAATAAAGAATGACAATCTGGGTGTGTTACATATTGGAAGTCACAGAAACTCATGAGTTTATTCCTCAATTATCTGGTTTTCGCCTTTTTCAGGGTGGGGTTTGTGGTAGGGCCTACGCTCATCTCACCTCATCTAGCTAATGAAGGAAGTCTAAACAACCAGTGGTAAAAGTGTCATGGATTCATATAAAGGACTGTTGTGGAAAGGAAGTTTGCCCTCTTTGGGATTTCCAAACTCAATGTCAAAGGCAACAGTCCACCTCTGTTTCAGGTCTGGGCTTGCTGCC
Organism: Ambystoma mexicanum; assembly: GCF_040938575.1. Lineage (NCBI taxonomy): Eukaryota > Metazoa > Chordata > Amphibia > Caudata > Ambystomatidae > Ambystoma > Ambystoma mexicanum. The sequence goes on along the minus strand of NC_090931.1, from coordinate 1,463,651,058 downwards.
TGTGTAGCTCAGTCTGTTGTAGCTTCTTGATTTTTCTTTGGGTTTCACCTGAGGTGCAGGTATTGAGCAACCTGTGTCCAGTCTTCCCGTGGCCCTTCTAGATGTTCAACCTTCATGTGGGACCACCACCACTAATGCTGTGGGTCATTTTGATGAGTCATAGTGCAGAGGCACAATGGTGTTTCAGAGCCTTGGGTTCACTGCACGATTACCTTTCAGATTTGGGCACCTGGACCCTGCTCCACCTTTTGGTCACCATCTTTTCCTCCACACTTTTCTTACTCTTGGGGTTCCGCCCTTCGTTCCTTAGTCTTGTACCTGTCTCTTCTTTCTGGGGTTCTTTTCTTCATCTCCTTGTCTTTCACTTGTCCCACCTCCCTAGGTATTGTGCTTCTCCTCTTTGTGTTGTCATTCTGCTTCTGCCTTATGTGTTAGTCCTCCTTTTCCTGTATGCATGTGATATGTTCTTTTGCTAAGATCAATCCATTATCTATTCCTCCATACGTTTTCTTCTCTGGGTGTTTGTTGCTTAATATTAATTTGTGAGCATCTTTCCTTTTTTTTAAATTATGGGTACAGTTTAGAAAATTAAAACTTTTATACATTTCTTATTCCTTTCAATGCTTTAAAATTATTATTAATAATCATACATTGCAATCATCCTTAATTCATGAATCCTAATAATCCTTTAAATGAATATTTATGCTATAAAAACCTAGCTTCCCCTCATATCTAAATATAGTCTCCTATTCGCTCCTAAGACTTTATTCCTTAAAAACATAACTTGTCTTCCCTCAATGCTGAACTTCTTACCTATTAAAATACTATTTTTCTCCTAACATTTAATAAACTATTTTAATAAAACTGATCAACACAAAAATCAAACTCTTCTGATTTCCATTTAGTAGTCTGCTCCACAATACTTCTAAAGTAGAAGTCATAATAAACTAAGTTAGTTGAAATGTTTCCATCTTAGGTCCCTAGTCCCCTGCATGACATGGTTAGATGTTTTTTATTTTTACAAAATCTTCAGAATCTTTTTACTTTAGGGATACCTCTTCTGGGTCCCCAAACATCCAAGGTACCTATCTGATTTATCCTAAATTTCATTAATAAGCCTATGCATCTCAGATCTACAAAACATCTTAAGTACTCTGGTGTAGTATCATACTTCCTTATTGTTTTCTTATATTCATTGAGTAAAGAGTACTTATTTAGACCCTGACACTGTTTTACCCAATCCTACTCTCGTGTCAATTTGGCTCTTAGGGTATTGGCTGCAAGCTACTTGTTCCATGCTGGGCGGCAGGATAGTTCGGGGGCAATGCGTTTGGCTTGGAAGCAAGACAACACAGAGCAACACAGGTTTGAATCCAGGTCTCATGCTTACAGACTGGTCTGCGATATTAGACATGTTATAAACGATTAATAATTGCTTTTACTCAAGACCCTGCCACATTTACCATAAAACGTATTTAGTACCGATGAATACCCCTTATCTAGAATTGTGTGTTTCGTATGAGGACTGTGTTGGTAGAATTAGTATTTTGTGTAATATCATTATTCTCTTCGAGACAATAACAGAATACATTGACTGTAGTCCTAATTCTAGTTTTATCGGTAAATGCATAGGTGAATTCAGGATTATTTTCCAAAATAAGCTTTTCTAACCTATTTAGGACCGGCTCCTTTGGTGTATACGTTATTGCTAGGCCATCAGTCCAAGAAGGGATTTATTTTTGTTTCGTAAAACATTAAAAGAGGCATCAGAGTGATTCTGCAATATTTGTATTTTACTTTCTTCATTTGAGCAATTAGTTGAATTTGCTTCGATATTAATCTTGCCCCAACATCCCCTGAATTAGGGGCTGTATGAATCTGGATCCTTCACATACCACCCCTGTTGTGCTATTCTTTTATTATTTTTAACTATAATTACAGCTGATTTAGCGGTCTTTGCATTCATATCTCTGAAGTAAATTCTGATGCGTCATAGAGATCACTGAAACCCATTTTCGTCTTCTCAAATATAATTGTTGTCTGCGAATGCTGACATTTTCATAGCCGATCGTCTGAGGAAAAGTTTTTGTTTTCTCTAATATTTCCCACATATCACAGACGTTCAAGTTAAAGAGGCTTAGGGCCAGCACACATCCTTGTTGAAGGCCAACACAGTGGTTATTTCTTTTGTTACACTACCTGTTTCATTGATTATTATCCGGGTAGAGGTTTTAGAGTAGAGTTGTACGATTATTTTTTAACAATAATCCATTTCCAGAACGTGTTCCACAGTTTCCCACATCCAATGCTGCATGAAGATCTAAAAAGACCCCATCTACCGGATGACAATTTGAGCCACATGCCTGGTCTCAACATTTTTATTATGTGGCCAATAAGTGAGATAGATTTGTGTGCAAAAGATGTGTTCTGGAAAGACAAAGTTGGAATATTCTATACTTGATATATAAGGGCATGAGGTGGACATTAAAAGTGTTTTCACACAAGGACTTCCACAAATAGTCATGGATCAAAAGGGAGGAAACATGTTATCTAAATTTGCGCCAAATCTACAGTATGGGTCAGGCCAACTATCGATTACTTTTGAACAAATTATTAAGGATAACAGAGAACTAATATTAAAACAAGCAGTATTGCTAGGCTTGTTTACAATGATGCCAGTCATGAGAACCTTGGTTTGAGGTGACCTCAATTGGATGGAATTTTTATCTATGGTGAGAACTGATCTGATGGTGTTCGATTATTTTTGTTTAAACGATTTATATTTTACAGGAAAAAGCAAATGCATTGCAAACATAGGTGCAAAGCCAACAATAAGTACCATAACAATTCAATTAATAACTTTGACAAAAGTAACTAAACACGGAATAGCTGAATACCCTTACTATCACTCGTCATCAAATTACCAGATGCAACCAACCCTATGTAAAGTAATTAAACAAATGGAAAAACACATACACACATAACGAGATGACAAGACATACCTTACACGTGCACACACACAACCATCACTCAAACACACAAATAAAGTGTTTTTTTTTTGTTTCACTTCGTTTTTATTGGCCATTTTCCAAAACAAATGTTGCAACAGTCAAGGATCAGACACTCAACAACGGCTGACATATCGGGCTCGAACTGAAAGAAAAGGTGAGATAATGGACCTTCGAAAGCACACACATCATGAGCAATAAACTAAATCAAGAGGGTTCAAAGTCTCATCGATTCACAGCTTTCGTGGAGCAGAACCACCATCCAGTCTTGGAGGAAAGAGTTCTTCATAAGTGAAAATCGTCCAGAGTTTGGCCATCCAGTCAGACTTTATTGGCGCCAAGCTGCCTCTCCACTTCTGGGCCAAGGCTAGCCTCCCTGCCCAGAGCATGGCCAGAACCACCCTGGGCAAGGGAGCCAAGTCCGCCTCCTGGGATGGGATGCCAAAAAGGAATACAAGGGGTAGCAATGGGAGAGGGATACCAGTAATCTCATTAATCCACCTCTGAAGGTCAGCCCAAAATTCCTGAAATACCGGACACTCCCACCATAGGTGGAACCATGTCCCTTGTTGGCCACAGTTCCTCGGACAGACTGGGGACACACCGGGATACATTTTAGCTAATCTCTCTGGCCCTAGGTGCCACGCGTGAGGCATTTTAAAGTTGTGTTCCATCGCTGCCTGAGAAAAGGGACCTAAAAATATCTGCCCAAGTAGCTTCCTCCACCTCCATCCCCAACCTAGCCTCCCACAGCCTCTTGAATCTCTGTCTACTCCCAACCGCCGCTGTGATTAAGACCATATAAAATCTAGACAGGGACCCCCTTCTTGCAGGGATTCAAAAATGACTTTTTCTAGTGGCGTAAGGGGACGGGCCAGACTATGCACCCATTGGCTATCAGTCAAGATCCTCTTCACTCGAATATAATCGAAGATTGACATTGGCGAATAGCCCATGGCCTCCGCCAGGGAGGCATAATCAATGAATTCTCCCTTACAAAAGAGCTGCGCCGCTCGCTCGAGGCCCACATCTGACCATCCCTGCGTCCCGCGCAGATCTCTTCTGCCCAAGTCGATCGGGGGGCTTCACAAGGAAGACAAAGGAGAGGGCCAGGTGGAGAGAACAGAGTTTTCTTTGTCGTCTTTCCACAGCACAGACAGGGTAGGGTGAGTTTTAATTTTATACAGGAGATCCTTGGTAGGGGACCACAAGAGATCTCTCACCTTCCTGGGGTGAACTTGCACATCCTCGATGTAAGACCAATAAGTTCTCATGTCATCTCTTGAGTGCTCCAACATTAATTTTAATTGGGCCGCCTTGTGGCAGAGTCTGAAGTCTGGTAACCCAAATCCTCCGAACACTCTCGGGAGCGTTACGGTTCCGTGTTTAACCCTTGGTTTTTTTCCCTTTCCAGATAAAGAGATGGACCATAAACTGGAGGGATCCAAAAAAAGAGCTAGGAATGGCGTCCGGAAGGGCACAGAAGAGGTAAAGAAGCCTAAGCAAAATATTCATCTTAATAGACACCACACGCCCAAACCATGAAAGGGTCAAGGGAGTCCAACAAACTAAGTCATACTTTATCTTGGCTAGGATGGGCGGGTAGTTTTCTTCAAAGAGAAGGGACAAGTCTCTCGGGATAAGAACCCCCAGATAAGATGTAGCCCTACCCTCAACTTCGGCCTCGGCTCTACCCATTGGCATCAAGCTAGACTTCCCTGGGTTGATTCTCTGCCCCGAAAAGAGACGGAACTCTTGGATCAAGTCTAGAAGGTTTGGAAGCGAGGTCGGGAGGTTGGTCAAATACGCTAGGACCTTGTCCGCAAATAGGGAGAGTTTAAACTCGAGCTTTCCGCAGCGCACAACCGTAATCCCCTGGTGCTGCCTTATAGCTATCGCCAGAGGCTCCAGAGCATAGAGCAGGGTCGAAATCGGACATCCCTGACAGGTCCCCCTGGACAGCAAAAATGCATCCATGACCGTTTCGTTCACTGCCACTCTGGCTTTTGGGTCATTGTAAAGAGTTGAGATCCATCTACAAAACCTAGCCCCCAGACCCATCCTCTGCAGGACCTTCCCCAAGTAAGCCCACTCAACCCGGTCAAAGGCTTTCTCCGAGTCCAATGACAGCAGATAGGCCTCCTCGCCTGAAAGCACTGCTTCATACATTAAGTCAAGTGTTTTCCTAATGTTATCCCCTCCTTGCCTCCTGGGAATAAAGCCCACCTGATCTCCGCGCACCAGCGAAGGGAGAAGCCGGGCCAACCTATTTGCTAACAGTTTGGCCGACACCTTCACGTCCGTGTTGAGTAGTGGAATGGGATGGTAGGATTGGCACTGCCTATGGTCTTTACCTTCTTTTGGAATGACAACAATACGAGCTAAGAGCATTGATTGCAGAATATGGCCTGACGCCAAGACTACATTGAAGAGCTTAGCCAGGAAGTGTGCAAGGACGAGACGAAAGGATTTGTAGAAGAAAACTGAACCCGTCGTCCCTTGGCGTCGTACCTGCCTTCATTGAGTTGATGGTCTCTATCACTTCCTGTGGTGCAACAGGCCTCTCCAAGGGGTCCGATTTCTACGGGGGGATGCAGGGAAGTGGTATAGAGTCCAGGAACCTATCTATATCTGCCCCACCCCCACTATACAGGTGCTCATAGTAAAGATACAACTATTCCGCAATCCCTGGGTCGTCGTTACAGCTCGTCCCGCCCGTAAGAATCAGAGAATCCACCCTCTTATTGCTTCTAAGCTCCCGCAGCCTCCTTTATCTGCTTTTTCACCCTTCTCCATGTACCTTTGCTTAAGGAAAGGGGGCTTTGTCTCAGTTTGTCCGATTAAGGGAGAAGCGAGTGTCTCCTTTAATTGTTGTAGCTCAGCCCACTTGTCTGGGGATATCTGGGACCTAAGCTTACCCCTTGGTTGCAGGGCCTCGATTTTGACCCTGAGAAGCTTCTCCTCCCTGCACCTCGCCCGCTTTCACGCAGCCCCCATCCCAATGAGGACACCCCTAATTGTGGCCTTAAAGGCCTCCCAAACTCCTGCTGTCCCCACTTGCCCGTCATCATTGATTTAAAAAACTCCTTAATGGAGGCAAGGAGGGACTGGAATATAGTTCCTTATCTTTCAGCAGGTGATCGTTGCAGGTCTACCTCCCCGGGCCAGTGACCAGCCTAGGCAACCCCAATTGAACCTTAACTAGGTCGTGGTCTGACCACTGTGTCACTTCCACCTTTGTTCCCGTAATCCTCTCACTGAGTGCCTTATCGACTAGGATGTAGTCAATTCTGGAGAATGACGGATGGGATCTAGAGAAGAACGTAAAAAGTGGGTCTTGGCCCTCCCGGGCTGAATGAGAATCCTGAAACCCTAGCTCATCATTAGTGCTCTGGAAAGAGGCGTCTAGGCGCTTCTGCATCAGGGAATCAGTACAGGGCTGATCGGATCTCCTGTCACGATCCGGATCCAAGACCACGTTAAAATCCACACCCACTAAATGGACATCCTCAGTAAAGGACATGATTTTGGACTTCCTCTCCAACCAAAAGCGATCCTGAGCTTCGTTGGGGGCATAGATCGAGACTAAAGTCACCTTGGAACCTCACTTCCCCTTTGACCATTATAAAACGACCCTCTGGGTTCCTGCTTTGGGCTTTCGGGCTAAAATGAGCCTTTGGAGAAACCACTATTGCCACCCCCCTCCTCTTAGCATGGCAGGACGCGTGAAAAACCCTCTGTATGGACCTAGCTTTTAGGGTTGGTTCTCCACCTCGCACCCAGTGGGTTTCTTGAAGGAAAAGAAAGTCAAGCTTCAATCTATTGAATTCTTTCACAGCCAGGGACCGCTTCTGGGGAGAGTTGAGACCTTGTGCGTTCAATGAGCCCAAGGTCAGCAGCAGATCGGGTTTAGCCTTCGGGGGTACATAATCTAAGCTCTAGCTCACTCAGCATGCCAAGACCCATGAGGCATCTCCCTTGACTTGTTCGCTAAAGATTCCCCCATAGACATTTTTCTCTACATTGAACATAGACTCCAAGCGGTTGATACCAACAGTAAAACCCAACAATAAAAAGAACCCCCCCTCAACCTCCTCCCTCCCTTTTCCTGAGCGTCTGGACTACCAGCGACATGAAACCTGACGCACGACCAGACCACCAGAGATGGCCTCCACCAGGGCGATTAAAAACGTAACAAGCCCACAACATTCTGAGCACCCCCAACATTAAGGACAAAACAAAAAAACTGCATCATCCATTACCACCCCCCTCCCTCAAGGCATCCTTAAAGACAGAATCTCTTTGCCAGCTCTCTAGACCGGGCTACCCCTCCAGCAACCCGGAGATATGTATCAACCCTCACTTCCACTCATCCCAAATTAGAGCAGCATGGACACAGGGCTCAGTCAGGTTGCTGGTTGCTCGGGAGAGGAAGGCGCCATCTTTCTGAATTTTCTATGGCCTCGAACTTGGTGCCTTTCCACAAACTTGCTTGCATTGCAAGGTTCTGACAAGACTTTCCCTTTGTTCGGTTCTCCATCCCTCGGCGCAGTATCACCCAGGAGCTCCTGAGTTACTCTCTGTATTTCGACCTCCGTAACCAATGAGTACTTGTATCCCTCCAATTCAAATGAAAGAGAAAATGGATGGCCCCATCTGTATCTGGCGCCCCTGGACTGGAGCCACTTCGTTAATAGGCTGCATAACCGCCTATGTGACAATGTGAGGGCAGATAGGTCCTGGTAGATTGAAACTTTGGAGCCTTCCCACTCAATAGGCCCCTTCCTTTGTGCAAACTCCAGGATTTTAGCCTTGTCAGAGTAATAGTGGAATTTCACCAGAATCGAACGGGGGCCTTTTGGCGGGAGTACCTGCCCTATGGGCTCTATCAACTGTTGGCTCACATACCACCACATTTACTATTCTAGAGATGTCTGCCGGCATCAACCCTTCACGATCGGGGACACCCAAAAATCTCAGGTTACAGCGCAGCTCTCTATTTTCGAAGTCATCCAGCTTGAGAGCAACCTTCTCCTCTCTCCTCTCCAGCTCCGATAGGCGCTTATCAAATTGAAAATCAAGGATGTCGACTGAGGATTGGTTGGCTTCAAGGGCTTGGACACGGTCATCCACGGAGTCTACCTTTTTGTCTAACATGTCGAGTCTTTTACTAATGTCAGCCCTTAACCCGCGGATCTCCTCCAACAGGGCTGCCATGGCTCTACTCATCGTTTGGGGTTCCATATCTTCTGGATGGCCGCCATCCGACATGGCACCGCTTTCCTTTATCGCCACAGGTGAGAAGAAGAACCTTTGCAGACACTTCACCCAGTCCATTTAGATGGGAGGAATGTGTCTTGACTGTGTAGCCCTCCAGGCGTTCAGAAGAGTCACCAAGCAGATCACAGAACGGAGCTGATGGGGCGCAGGGCCAGAGCACGGCCAAAGCACAAGACCCCTCTAGGACCTGGGTTCTTCGATCCGCTTGTGCTGGTATGTGCAGCAAAGGGGGTTTTACACAACCATAGCCCCACTCTAAGTTCCAACACAACACCAAGGGGGTCGACCCTGGAGAAGAACAGAGAGCAGATCGCACCAGGGGCCTAAGCGGGGGGCTATCACCCTGAGACGTGTTGTGGTAGGTTAGGGGGAAACTCCACCGCGTTCCGGAGGCAGCCGAACAAGGGCCCTTCAGATACTCCCACCTTTCAATTCTGTTGCCAGTCCAGACAGTGGAGAGCGGACGAGAGGTGATGATTCAAGGCAAGGCCACAGCTGAGAGATCGGCACCGGACTAAAGAGACCATCAAAGCACCGGCTCCACCCTCCCTAAGGGCACCCAAAGAGAAACCCCTAGAAGTACCCATGCCAACGAGGTGAGTTCCAGTGGGATTCCTGCTCTCCCCCCTGTGCAAACCGGAATGAGCACCAGCCCCCGCCACTCAGAGTCCAAGGCCTCCACAGGATGAGGCCAGTCCAAGGGGGCAAAGTGCGAAACCAAGGCGCTTGCAGAGTACCAGGTGCACAGTTAGAGGACCTCCGGGGTTGGGGGGCCCCCTATCCACTCCAAAGAGCCAACCGGGTGCAGATCTGTCCAACAGATTCCCCTCCTATTACCACAGAGGGGCTCCTCCGCTGACACCACTCTTCACATTGGGGAATGGATTGTGCGCCCTACGGCGCCACTCCAGACTGATCCACACTGGGACGTGCCGCACACGGATGCAATGGCCCCGGGGGAAGAGCACCGACTTCACCAAGCTCAGGTCCGTTTCTCTTCCAGCTGTGGCTCCTCCACTCCACTCCACAGGGACGCCCGGCGCCAGCCCGCCCGCAGCATCCGTCCCTCTTCTCAGGCTGCTATGGCCAGGCGGACCATCGCGGGCGTGCGTGAGTCACGGCCGCCAACTCCCGGAGATCATGCAGTGGCAGGCTCGGCTCCAGCACCCCTCTCCCCCGCAGTGCCTCGGCACCCGGCAGCTTCAAGGGGGAACGGCGGGCGAATGCGCGCGGGACGCAGCATGGCAGGCGCCGCCCCTTAGTGGGGGTTGCCGGGCCAGAGACCCTCTCCCCCCCCCGAGCTCCGCCCTCTGGCTGCTCGCGGGAGGCGCGGGGGGGGGTAAACTCACGCTCGCAGGGGGGGGGGGCGAGGGGGAAGGGGCCGCCCGGAAGTGGCTGGGGTACCCGGGAAGAGATTGGGGGGGAGGGAGGCAGCCGGGGGGGGGAACAGGAAGCCTGGGGGGGGGAAGACCCTTCAAAAGGGCAAGGATCGTCACTGGAACGATCTCTTCCTCCGGTTTCCTGTCCCCCTCCACGTGTTGGGACAAGAAGAAGCTTTTCCCACCCGCCCTCCCTTTATGAAGAAATGTGTTGTAATTATTTTGCTTTCTTTTCCAGGTCGCCCGGCGGAGTTACATTGCGATCCCTGTAGCAAAGCGCTGTCAGGCCCATAGGGGAATGCCCAGCCAACAGATTAGATCGTACGGTGCCCCAGGAGTACTAGACTCAGGGGAGGCCCTGGGAAAAAGGGGAGGGAGATAGGGGTCTTGGAAAACATTCCAAACCCAAAAGAGAGGGCCGGGGGGGGGATCAAAAGAACGAAGCTCAAAATACAACAAAGGGATACAAGGGGAAGCCCTCCGGGGGGGGAAGGAATTGGGGGATGAGGGCCTCGAGTAGAGGCTGTGCTAGAGAAGAAGGGGGGACGGTGAGTCTCAATAGCATGGGACACTAGTGCATATGGACATCGCAGGACGATGAATTTTTAGGCAGGGAGAAAGTGGTGGGTCGGCACCGGAGGGCGGGGCCGGCCCGGTGTATGTATATGGACATCGCAGGACGATGACTTTTTAGGCAGGGAGAAAGTGGTGGGTCGGCACCGGAGGGCGGGGCCGGCCCGGTGTATGTATGAGATCATTGGGACACTGCCGGTGGTGTCTGTATAGGAATTTGCCAGGCGCCAAGGGGCGGCCTGCGTTAGATAGAAGGGGACCGGGGGGACGCAGAGAGGGGAGGGGGCGGGCTGAGCTGCATTTTGGGTCTATGGACCAAAGTTAAGAGGTGAACTACACGATATGGATGGGGGCAAGTGGCAATCAGCGACAGATGAACACGGGGTAGAGAGAAGATAGACAGGGCCGGGGTACCCCGGAGGCGTCCGCTTGACGCCGACGGGGAGGGGGGGGGGCGACCCTAGGTAACCTCACACGGAGTAGAAGAACCTGTGGTGTGGTGAATTACGGATCGCATGTAAGATAACTCCAAGACTTTATGCAAAATAAAGCTGCTGTGGCATTAACACTTCCAATCGTACAATTGTCTCCGCCTATTATTGCTTGCTCGGGGAAGTTGGAGGAGGGAAGGCCAGCACGGGAGAAAGGGTGGGGGGGGGAGCGGCTGGGGGGGAGGTGCCGGCCTACACGACACCGGGGCAACAGAATGGAGGGGTGGTGGGTGTGCAGTGGGGGGGGGAGGCGAATGGCGTTAGGCTGCCCCCGCTAAGGAAATGGGGCGAGCTCCGGCCACAAACCTCAGTGCCTCCTGCAATGGGGGCAGCAGCACCGCCGAGTCCATAGGCCCCTCCCCCCCCCCGGGGAGATCCTCAAATGCTTTGGAGCCGCCGGGGGGAAACAGGCCACCAGTAGCTTCCCCGTCAAGCGAAACCAGCCCAAATCTCGAGAATTCCGCCACCGCCGACAATCTGGAAGAGAACAGCAGAGGTGCTTCAGCACATCTCGGCGCCCCCTGGTGGCTCAAGTGTGTTTTTTTAATACTATTTATCGATTGTGATTTTCATTAGTAACATCTTTCATCACATTTCTGTGTCCAATGATTACTTGTCATTATCATATTTGCCATAAAGAAATATACAATAAAATTCCCCTGCAACAACCCCCATCCCCTCCAACACCTTACTCAAAAACACTGCCAACTCTGCATATCGCCCATATAGGTCCCGTGGTATATGCTTGACATTAAAAGTGAATTAGCATTCTAATTCACCATTGTAAATAGATGATTTACGTTGATATCTCCATCTCATTTTCAGGGGGGCTATTATCTGAGGATGTACAGTAAGCCACCCAACAATAGAGCCTAGTCTGTCCTTTTTGCCATCTCCACATTGGTGTACATGGCTTCCAGTATAATCAGCACCACAAACTCCACTCCACTTTTTTCCTCCTCATCCGGCCAAATTGTTCTACGTCTCACCTGTACCTCTTTTGTGTCAAATACTCCATATCCTTTTTGGCATGGTCTTCCTCACCTTCGTGCTCTTCTTTCTGTCCACCTCACGCCTACTTAACCACGTTGCTTTTGTCTTGTTCTGTTTCCCTCTTTGTGTTGTTCTATCTTTGCCACTCTGGGCAGTTTCTTCCCCAGTTCGTCACCTCTTTCTGTTTCTCATTCCCTTCTCCATTTTCTTCTTCCACTCTGTCTTCCAACTTGGTTCAGTCATGTATAGTACCACCTGCTCCTTTGCTTCCTCCTATCTTTCCTTCTTGGCTGACTCAACTCTCCTAGCTCTCTTCTATCTTCCTTACTCCTTTCTCTTGCCACATTCTCCCCTCATCTTACCTCCTTCTCTACTCTTCTCTCTTTCGTCTCTCACACATCGTCGCTGTCCTTGCACCCGTCTTGTTTAGCTGCTGACTAATTTCCCCAGCTCACCCACTCCCCACCACTTCCTCCATCCTTGCAAATGTCTTTAGTTGTGTCTGGTGGTTTTGCATATACTACCAGTGTTGGGCTAGAGCTCCTCCTCGCAAGCTATTCTCCTGCTTGGCTTTGCTCCTGCACCAGCCTTTGGGTCCAGGCTCCTGGCAGTACCTTTTTTTATTTGCTTCGCTTGTTCCACTAGTTGATTCGCCTGACTCATCCTCCTCCTGTCTTACTAATTGGCTTTTTTTGCTTGGCCAATGGAGTCCTGAATCCCTTTCATCCTCCTCTGTCCAATGCAGCCCAAATTCTGGAATGTCGTGCTAACACTCTCAAGGTCAGGAGGTGTGTGCCTCTTTTTATAGGTATGCTCAAGGGGTAACTGTTGCAATGAGTGTTCTGGGTGGTGGGGTCTGATTTCCCACTAGCAGACTGATTTGTGATTGGATATTCCTTACAGGTTTAGGCCTTTAATTTCACTTGTTAGCAGTGTTATGGTGTGCTGTGGCCCACTACAAAAGCCCAATCTGTCCTATAGGGGGCCGGCAATAGTGTCATGTTTCCCCTCCCCCCAAATTGTCCTCCAATTCGGCAAATTAGCTACCCTGCTCAACAGTGAGTTTGTTCCTCTGTTCTAAGCTCTGATTTGCTTACCATATTGCAACCTTTGTGCGCTGATGACACCAGTGTCCCACATGGAAGTGCAAATGGGGCCCAAACTGTACATCAAATCACCAGCTTCCTCTTTGAGACCTGTAACACTTTTACTGGTGCTGATTTGATGGTGTGTGTTCCCTTTGGAGCACTGCAGAAACTTGAAGATACCGTTGGAACCTGTTAGGAGTGCCTGTATCTGTGTATGTATGAGTGCTTGTATAGGCACCAACAACAGTTGTACATAGTTGTAGATAGTTCTTCATGTTGTCCACCAGGTGATCATAGTTGCTAGGTTGTGGTGTGTACATAGTTACCAGGCTCCAAGGCCAGGTCCTACAGTGGAACTTGGAGCCTGGTGTGGAAGGGATTCTGATCCCAGGAGAGGCGGTTCATGCTGAGCCTCTCTAGCTAGGGGCCCTTATGTATTTGGCTTAATCCAGGTTTTCAGCGAAGCCATAATAAAGTACCAATGTGCACACCTTCAATGTGTGTGACCCTCTCCTTGCAGCCTTAACAGACACCCCCTGCCCTTTCCCACTTGTGCCACATGTTCCCACATTGTAAGGGGTTCTTCCCCGACTTTGGCAGTAGTCTGCAGATGCTGCAAGGTGAGTAGAGGGGCTCCTCCAGGGATTGCATCACCTAAAGTGTGGTTTCCTTTGTCCCCTAGAGTTCCCCAGTCTCTCACTCTAGGGAATGTGCAGGTGACTGTCACAGTTCTCCTACTGGAAGACTCGCTGATGGTGCCTTTCAGTGCAAGACTCAAAAGGACTTCATAGTGCATTAACTGCACCACTTGGGGTTCACGGTCCGTGTGGGCATAAAAATGTTAGGAGCACCAATAGATTTTCATCGGGCTCTAGCTTTTCCTTCACATGAGAAGATGTAGGTGCTTTCTGGCAACCGTTCCACTTGAAAGATGTTGGTGTCTGACTGAGAACTGTACTCAATCTGTTGGGTAGGCTGTCATCGTACATTCACATGTTGCTAACTATGCTTAAGGCCCATAGAAGTTATTGCACTCTACACTATGCATCCACTATAGAGACGCTGAAGTGTGTGTCGGTGCACAATGTTTGCAGGCAGAGGGCAACTCGGGACATCTGTTGGTTGTAACAGTCATTCAGTCCCCCTTATGCTGAAGCAAGGGACACCACTTAAACAATATTTGTGATTTCTGAGACCTGTATCACTATAACATTGTGTGCATCACTGTTAGGCTGTGCATCCCATCTTCAGCCCTTTACGTTATGAGGCCTCTGGACTCCACAATAACAAACTGCTTCACAATGTTGGAAATAATGGCAGTAGCACTGGTCTCTTGTGGTTTCCGAACACTGATGGTGGTAAACACATTTTATATTTTATTTAATGAAAATTACCGGTGAGACGATGCATTTTTGGCACACACATTCTTACAAAACAAAACCTTTTAACATTCATTTATAGAGCAGAGGACCAGTGTCTTTAACAATGGGTGACAGGATGTGGATATGGGACCAGATAATGAAAGGGAGGTAGAAAAATGAACCCGGGATTAGGGCCGTAGAGGATCATATAGCAACGGGATAGTGAGGAATTGTTTAGGATGAAGGGATGAGGGTTAAGTGCTGTGGGGTTTATTGTAGAGAGGTAGGGGGAGAGGTGAACAGGGAGATGTGATGGTATAGTACGCTATGCAAGTGTTTCTTCAGAAAGGAGGAGTGCTAGGAGGTTGGATTTAAATAGAAATAGAGTGGGAGTAGGAAGTAGAGGAAGAGCACTACAGAGTAAGGGATCAAGGAGAAGAATCGAGCGCAAACGAGAGGGAGCAATGGGGTACGAGAGGTGGCAAAGGTGAGCTGAGGATGATCATACGGAGCAAGGGCCAGAGTAGGGAGGGAGATGGGCCGTTGGGTATGGTGGGGCAAGTGCATGTATAGTTTTGAAGATGTTGAGAATTAGTTTATCCTTTGCCCTTTGTCTCATAGATAACCAGCCTAACTGACAACGGGCTGGGGGTGGTGGAGGTGAAGCTGAGAAGGTAGAAGGGTGTACGAACAACATAAGTTAAGGACTGTGTTAATAGGTGAAAAAGCATAGTTGGGAAGGCCGTAGAGTAGACTGGCACAGTGGTCCTTTCCAGCGAGTACTAAAGAGTAGATACAGTGCTTAGCATTGTTGAAGGGAAGATTTATTATTTTTCTGATGCTGAGGAGATTAAGACTGGCCGCAGTGAGCCATTTGGAGATGAAGAGCGAGAAGTTGTGAGAAGGGTCGAAATGATAACAAGTAAACAACTTCAGTCTCAGTGGAGTTGAGCTTGAGCGAGTGAGATGCCATCCAGTATTTAATGGTGGAGAGATGGACATTTCTTTCCATCGCTAGTCCGATAAGGAGGGAATGGAGAAGATCTGAGTGTCATCAAAGGGTTGATAGGAGAAGCCATAGGAGGACATTAAGGTGCCAAGAGCAGAGGTATAGAGGGTGAAGGAAAGTGGACCCAAGACTGACCCACGGGAAACACCAACTGTGAGTGGGGAGGTAAGGCTGTTCCAGGACAGCTGGAAGTGTCTGGGGGCAAGATATGAATCAAACCAAGTGAGGATCTAGCTCCTGTTGCCTTTTAGTGACGGTGTTGAGAGAAAGTTAGAATAAGACTAGATGTATGGTTAGCATGACGAGCGGAAGAGATGTAGTTGCTAACATTGAGGAGAGCTGACTCAGTAGAGTGCAGAAGTTGGAAGCCAGATTGAAGAGGATTCCGGAGGTTGTGTGTGTGTCTAAAAACTTGGTCAGTCTGTTGAAAACTACACACATAGTGAGGTAGAAGAGACTGGATGAAAGTTGGCAGCACAGTTGGTAGCTGACTTGTAGGATGATGGAAAAGTGGCACTGTCGAGAGAGGAGTTATAGATGAAGTAAGATATGGAGCAACACTGGGCCTTGTGGGTTTCACTATGTGTGAGGGATAGAGGGTCAATGGGGGCACATGAAGGGCTAACCCTGAGGATAAGGCCAAGAATATCATCCGGGGTGGCGGAGGAAAGTGAGCACGTTGGGGAGGCTTGGCCATTTGCGATGGTATTTTTAATGTTGGACATGTTTTAAGCATAGTAATGAGCATGATAGCAGAAAGTGGAGGAGGGTCTAGTAGGTGAGAGATTTGAGTTGCAAGATTGTGGAAGTTCCTAAATTTAGAGGATTGAGATGAAATGAGAGAGAGATAGAAGTCACATTTGAGAGTCGAGAGCAGAGGAGTAGTTTTGAAGAGCAGTTGGGTAGAGTTGGAGATCCAAGGAGTGTCTAGATCTTTGCTAAGTGCAAAGGTTTTTCCTCATTGTTGTTTTCAAGGTGTGGATGATGGGTGTAATCGAAACCCGCGGAGGGAAGGGATTAGGAGTGAAGGTAGTAAAGGAGAGGTGAGAGGAGAAGGGAGCGCTAAGAGCAGCATTTAAGTTGGTGAAAGCATTATCAGTGGATGGAACATTGAATTTTGTCTTTGAAAGAGTGCTTTAGGTCAGATAGGGAAATGGCAACTTGTGCTTGGGAATGGAAGTGGTAGATGAAGGGAGGCGTGGTGTTGGAGGCAAAGATGATGGGATGATCAGACGGAGAAGGCACAGTGGAGCTATTAGAGGCAGAGGTCAGAGGAGATGAGAATAAGGTCAAGGGAGTTAACATTTGAATTGGTTGGCAGAGAGTGGACAGAAGAGATCAAGTGGTTAAGTAGAAGAGAGCTAAAGTCAGTGGATAGAGGAGATGAGAGCTTAAAGTCACCTGTGACAATGAGATATCGTAATTGGTTATTTATAACGTACTTAATACACAGAGGTTGCTAAGCGTGGACCCGGAGATTGAACCTGTGTTGCTCTGTGTCGTCTTGCTTCCAGGGCGAGCATGTTGCCCCTGAGCTATGCTCCCGAGATAGTGATTGGGAGACAATTAGTAAGTCTTGTTACAGATGTGCATTCCAAAGAGCACTATGAAGAGTGAGATGTAGAAGCATGCTGATGCTGAGTCTGCAAAGTAGAGTCCCTAGGGGTACATGCGAGAAGTGGAAGTGTGAAGAAAGTTAAGGTTAGAGGTTTGTAAATAGAGTAGGTGTGCGAGAAGAGGGGTGGCGTGGAGGAAAGATGATTGGTATGGGAAGAGAGTTAGAATGGTGTTCAGCAGAGGCGGCTGAGGAAAGAAATAGAAGAGATAGTAAGAACAGTGCATGATGATGGTGGGGCTGAGCAAAGCCTTAAATTGGTAATTAGTAGCAGGACATAGCAAAGCAATAGATCAAAGGCAAAGAGGCTGGAGGTTGCCCCAAAGCAAGGAGTCAAGTACTGGAAGTGGTGAGGAGCATCCACTGGCAGGAAGGGAGGTGGGACTTTCAGCCCGCGCTACACCGCATGACAGTCTGCCTTGTTTGTCTCTTTGTGGCTGACGGGAGTGGGCTGGATAGAGGATGCAGCGCTCAGATTAGCAGCCAGAGGGGGAGCCAGGCCACCTCTGCAGGCAGCCTCCAGCAGATGGAATGAGTGCCTCTGGTACTGTTGTGGTGAGCTCTGTGCTGCTCTCAGCCCAGTTGAAGCCCTTTTGTCTAACCAAGACAGACAATCCAGACACGTATTCAAAAATGACCACAAATTGCTCAGAAAATGTGTCAGTGATTCATGAGAAGGAAATATTTTGGTGTCCCCAAGCTATCACAGCGTTACGGATTGGAATACATTCACAGCAGAGATGCACCCAGACCATGAATGGGAAAAGCATGGCAAGTGACTAAAATCCATCTTCCACGCGTGGATAGCACCAGACAGAGGCATATTTGCCATGACACCATGCCAAATGCTAAACCTTTCCATCCATAGTCCCTCAAAAAGTGTCACTGAGAAATGCACTAGAGATCAGTTGGACTCAGATATTTGCATATTCTTCAGTGACTTAGAGGGTGGTACAAACGATGCAAGAAGTTCACATGACACTCTTACTCGCACTTGCATGGACAAAGCAAGCATGGCAAAGGCGGCTTCTAAAAATGGCAGGTGAACAGCCACTCAGACTCCACATCATGTACTCACCAACAAACGGAAAGATCAGACATCCCAATATGGACACCATGCTAGATTTAGCGCTGCAGGTATAATCTGGCCACTTATAAGATGTACGTATGGGTATGTTAAAGGAGAGAAGCACATCTGTATGAGTTTCTGCTGCTTTAACAAGGGAAAAGGGTATGTTTGCTGGTGTTTGAGTCTTTGCCTTTTCAATGTGCTGAATCCGATATAGTCCAGTATCTGTGACCCCTACTGGAAGAAAGCAAACTACTATACAGCTCATTACATGTCCCTCTATTGGCTCTTGCTGCATTCCCCCACATCACAACATCGAGTGGTCCGGTGGAATATTCCAGTAGCTTTTTTTGTTGAAGGGGTTAAGAGGTTACTTCCACCAATAGCTATACCAGATCCTGGTTGGGATTTAAAGCTTGTTCTGCATACGCTGATGCTTCTACCTTTCAAAAATATGCACACATGTTCACTAAAAAAAACCTCATGTACAGTGCTTCTTTCTTGGTGCCTGTTTTTCCCCATAAAGAGTCCTTCTTATCAATACATTACAAAGTGGTGTTTAGGACACATTTAAGGTACTTGTCGGGTTCTCCATGCTATAGGAAGGCTGTGCTGGTTCATAAGCTGTCAGTAGGTGTTATACCCAAAGATCACTGGCTGGGTAGAGAGTAAGTTGGATAAGTGGTTTGGACTTCATAATTTGTTTTTATTAATATACTTTCATTGTAGGAAGTGTCAAGTCATTCCCATTTCAAGATGGAGGGGAAGGTCAACATGATAATTAAGGTTGTGACCTCCCTATCTGCCAATATCGGAACCAGCTGTTGAGTCTGTAACTGGCTTTCAACTGCAGACCTTCCTGGCACATGTCCATCTCCGTCTGAGCTCCACCAATAGGCTTAACGTTTGACTTGCCTTTTCAAGGAAAACTATTGAGAAGAACGGAACCTATGCAGGACATGATCCTGATTTACTGGTGGGAGCCGATTACAAATTTGAGAATTTGTTTAGAACTGAATTCTTATTGAAGGGGTTTAATAAACTGTAAATAGGTTGTGGAGTGCACTCTTGAGTGAAGGCGGGAGAGCAGTGTCTCTGTTGGCTCTTGGATTGGAGCAGGGTTGTCTATGTGCACTGCACGCATTTCTAGGCTTGTGTGTGACAATGTTTTGAATTGGAGCATGCGCTACAGTGGTGCTAGAGCAGCAACAGCAGCATACTGTGCTTCTGATAAAGGGCGTCTACAGCTATCTAGCAGTACACAATCCATACAAGCAGGGCCAGGATTGGCATTAATGCTTTTTCAGAGACCACGTTGGGATGAATCAGAAGAGTTTTCCTCTTGAGGACCTATTTAATGATTCTTTCACTAAAGTTGATTCACTCCTAGGTTAAGTTTGTAGTGACTGTCGATAATTTGTGACTAGAATAGTCCAACTCACAGTTGCACTTACCTGCTTTAGCATCAGCCTGAGTCTCGCTCCTTCCTGCTGAGACCTCCAGAAGGTGCTGCAGTCCCTAGGTGTCCTGTTACTAATTATCTCTCGCCATTGGCAGAGGTTTCCAGGTACTGTTAATGTCTTTGGGGAGCACACCAGAGGGACAAAGGTTAACTGGAAGACCTGATCAGTCTTCTGATCGCTTTATGAATCTCCAAGAGCTAAAGCGAGAGAGAGCCTGTAATGGATTATTTTATCCAATTCCCCTTTCCCTTGGGAGTATAGGAAAGGTAGCAGGGGTTTGGATCTGCTGTGCCTTGGACGTTTGCAGTGGTCTCTCTAGCAGCATCTTCTGTGGGACGTGTAACTGAGACCTGACCACACTCTCTGAAATCATATCTATACTTACACGTGAACTAGACAATTGATGCAGCAGTGTTCTTCCAAAAAATAGCCAAATTCAGAAAGGATCCTGCACACACTGCATGTGAGTCTGGCTGTCGGATTGAAACATGTTTTGTGGCTTTTTGGGATTGTACTGAGTGGATCTCGCATCAGCAAGATGGGTTGCATAGGGCGTATAGGAATGTTATGAGCTGCCACATATGCAGTTGCTTTCAAAACCTTTCCCAGTCGCTTAGTTATCCTTTGCTCTCAGTCTTGGTGTCCTCTTTGATGCGTCTTTCTTCATATCTCCAACATTGCTTGTTCCTTCCACTTTCAATTCTAAAGTTTCCTCAAAGCTTGTTTCTTCCTTTATTTTTATATGACCAAACTGCTCATCTGGTCCCTTATTCTTTCCAGTTTTGATTATTCTTCTGTTCTAATTGGGTGGCCTTCCTACCTACTAGCTCATCCCATTACACTCTATCTTTAACTCAGAAATCAGTACTTTTTTCCAACTCTTCTCTCGCATCCATTTTTCCCCCTCTTCTTTTGATTTTCCTAGCTTTCGTTTGAGTTGTTCCTCCTTTTCCATTTTATTTGCATTATTTTCAAATACATTGTGCTCTTGTCTCTTCTTATTTCGCTTTGCAATGTGCAAAAGTATCACTTTGCTGAATGCTGCCCAGTGTATGAAACACCTAAGGTACGCAAATATTGCAACTATTCTATAGATCTTTTAAGGAGATCTATGTTCCCTTTATTTGCCTAACATGTTTCATTCCTATCTTTCCTGAATCATTCAGTGGAACTTCATCAGGGGCTAATTATCCTTTTGAATACTGTTGTACTTTATTGGTGTACTTGGGTGCTACTACTCATTAGCTGCCGTTTTTGTTTGGGCAGCTCTTTATTACTCTATACTGCTAGGAGCCTTACATTATTCACCTCTTGTAACAAAGAAGGGGGGTTGTCCACTCTTCTTCCCGTATACAAGTAGCATAGTTAAAAGCTACCCCTATCTGTTTTATGATTCAAATCAGCCTAATTCTTTTTTGGGCCATTTTCAATTGGCAATGTGGAGCGGAATACAGCCTCTTGCTTATCGCCGCCTGCAACACTACTGTTTTACGATCTTACTGAGGATGCAGTTCTGGCTTCTTATGTGTGCTCCAGCCTGCACGTCTTTTCAGGGTAACCGTGTCCTTCTAGTCTTGAGGCCATTTTCAGTATTACTTGCAATAATGGTTCTTTAGAGGTTGGCCTTTACTTCTGTAATGGTAGGTGCTTTAATATCTCTTTAGCGTTCATCACCGCCTTGAACGGTCCATTACCTTTCTACTTGGAATTTGTGTGCCGCTGCTGCGCCGTCTCAGTCTGTATGCAGAGGCGAGTGGCTTGCAAAATAGTCTTGTTACTATTATGCAAGCCGCTCGCTCGTGCATAGGTGTTTCATACCCTGGGTAGCATTCAGCACAGTGACACTTTTTGCACAGTGCACTTAATTATTTTTATCAGTTCGTAGGTTTTTAAATGCATGATTGTATTTAAATCTGTGTTTATGTTTGTAGCTGCACCTTCAGAGAAAACTGATGGGTTTTCAAGAATTCATTCATCTATCATTAAATATTCCAAGTAGACATGTCTGACTCTACCTATACTAGCAGTCCAAGTTGGTTCTGTATATATGGAAGCCTGTTGTACCAGGGATAACACTGCTGCTGCTATATCAAATTCCCTGGAATCTTCCACAGTACGGACCATTCAAAAGTTGCATTACTCATATCATCAAGAGCAGCACATTTGAAAAACCAATGTTCCAGACTTTCAATTTGATGTAAATTATGACAAAGTCTTCAAGTTTCCAAATTATATTCCACTTTAACTCTACACCCGATGATCTCATACGTTGGATAGAGATAGAGATTCAATCCTATTCTCATATAGGCTGAACTAATAAACTTTGGTGGCCATTTAATTAGGCAAGATGGAATTGTATTGGACTTCTTATCTTCCAGGTGCAAGTTCCTTAACATTTTGTAAGTTCTAATTTGATTACCCGTCGAAAACCAGTCGATATCCCACAGCACGGTCCTTACCCTCAAAGGATCTTATTAGGCATTCTCTGGTCATATGAACATCGGCCAATATGGATTGACAAGACATTTCCCAGTTTAAATGAATGCCTGAGTAGCCTTGCATAGTTGAGTTTTCCAAAAGTGGAAAAGCGATTAACAGGACAGTATCAGGTTTAAATGATAAAGTAAAAGGTTTTGTCATTTGATCCTAGATAATGTTGGGGAGAAGGGTTGGGAGTCCCAGGCACGTCAGGGCTTTAGGACAAGGCTATTGTAGGAGGCGGCACTGGAAGGGTGCTAGAAGAACGGACAGGGGCAGGGGGTTCACCATAGGAATTGGATTAAGGTGGATGTGCTGAATCCTGGTGTTGGCATCAAGTGTGTAGTGAGCCTTCATTTTAGAAGGTAGATACCATCTTGAAATTGCGTCCTAGTGTTAGTACTAAGTCTCGCGCCTTGAAACACTTGTGTATAGGCGCATTACAAATGCTGTATCATATCATATAATTCCCGCCCAAGGGTTAGTAGGATGTGCATGCGTTCATTGCTCGTAGCCCTGGTAGCTTTGCGAAAGGTTAATTTCTTGTACACACACACAGTTCTTTGTGTCTTATCAGTAGTGCATGCAACCCAGAAGGAATGTGCCCTACAAGGCCAAGAGAGAGCCGGAATCGGTCTTTGAAGAAGTTATTTCATGAGAAAGGGGGTGAGGGCTTTATGCCTTCACCGTCCAGATCTGTAAGTTATAGCACCTGAGACCCCCAAGACCCGGAAACAACCATTTGAGTAAGATCCTTGGCCATAAAACTGTAAAATGACCAATCAATCAGGAAGATCAGAGAGCAGAGGCGGCCTGCCCCCACCATCAGTTCATGTGATTTGTGCAGAAAGGTGCCAGGGGAGAAGGTAACATTTATGCTGCGGCTAGGAAAGTTGTGGAGGCGCTGGCGTGTCTGGGATTGGAGCAGGGATTCACGTAGTAATAAGAAGTTATCACAATCTCAAAAGTATCTGCCTTGCTCATATCTTTGGTAACAGGTGCACTGTAGAAGCTATGAAATGAATTGCTTAACCACATTGCCAATTGGGGCCCTTGTATCCGATGACGGAAGACGAAGATCCCCACGTGGAAGAAGATGGACAGTAGATGCTGGGACCAATCACCTGGCATCCCGTATGGAGCAGGCTATATGTGCATAGGCAAATAACAAGGGGGATCCTGGGATTCCCTCTGCCAGACATTAGTCCTGGTTACGAGAGCCTTACCCAGAGTCTTTAGCTCACGATCTTTCACAGAGGAGAAATCTACAAAACATGTCAGTCTTTGTCCTGCTTTGGGGCAGTCCAGCACCAAAATGCTAGGCAATTCTCCTCTGAACAAAAGTACCAACAGCAACCCCAGACACGTGTTTAGGTCTGGTTGTACCTCCCTCTGGCACTGCTGTTCACTGTCACTGCATACTAGCAGGCCGTCCACATATTGAATGATAGTACTGGGAACCTGGATATTTCCTAAATCTGCATGCAGCATTTTGTTGAAGGTACTTGGGGACTCACAATACCCGTATGGCAATCTTGTGTGCTCATAACGCTTTCCGCCATGCGTAAACACAGTGAGATATTGAAAATCTGGGTGTAGGGGTATAGAAAAGAAGACATTTTTCAAACCTCCAACAGTGAAGTGTGTTGCTTGTTTTGGGATGCTGCACATACAATTCCACCTGTGCAATGTCATTTAAGGGGCGGAGATCCTGGATAATTCTCCTACTTGACCCTTCCATTGGGTACATGGCTGTGTTGCATTGGGAACTGGAGGGCACAAAAATGACTTGGTTTAAGAGTGCAGGAATGGTATCCCTCATCCGCTCCTCTGCTTCTTTGGACAGTGGGTATTTTTCACCTGGATTAACATTACACATGGTTTAAGTGTGATTAGAACGGGGTGCCACTCCCTAATAAAAGGCTGACACCATGGACACACTGGTTGTCCATAGCCTCTCAGGAACTTGTTCTAGGCCGTTTTCAGTGAAAATCACTGTAACAAGGGCCATCATAGAACACTGTACCTTGCGATATTGTACCATTATCTCACAGGGAAAGCAAATAGCCAGCACAATCTCTCCATCATCAACCCAATCCTCAAATAATTCTTCATTTGTTACTTCTTTGAAGGGTACTGTTGGCACAATACGGTGCGCCACTCATGCCCATCTGAATCTGTACCAATTACCACAATCCTGTTCTTTGACACCACCAACCCCTGCAGGTCCAGTGAAAGTATTGTCCCTGCCACAAGCTCAGGAGTCACAACGGGTCTGAAGATAATCCGCCAACACGCTTTCCCAATCTCGGGCATAGCATCAAGCAAAACTGTGATCCCATATAAACACATTTCAGGGTGAACAGGAATGCCATGAACCACCACCTCCCCTCCTCTGGCATGTATAATCACCATTTCTCTCATGGCACATGGCATGGTGATGAACAAAGAGCGGGGAGTACAGACTACGGGACGGTGCAGTTAGATGGAGATCCAAACCTGGAGCTGCGGGAGGATGAGTGGAACACGATGGATGAATTAGAGGAAGAGTAGGCACCAGCAGTTACCCCCGCAGGTAGAGAGCTTGTAGGGGTCCACAGTTGAACAGATTTGGGTGGGCAGCTGTGGCGACGAAAAAGATGAGTGATAGCAAGAAGGGGAGGGGGCACAGTTGCTGTTATTGGATAAAGGCCCTGGCCGGGCGCAGTATGCACCTTGGGCTCAGATGGATAAAAACAATCTGACTAAAGTGCTCCCGCCCCTCACTGCAGGGGCTGGGAAATGGATATCTGCTTTCAAAAAACAAACAGCTGGTATCCCTTTAGCAGTGGGAGACATAAGAAGTTTGCACGTAGTGATTGTGGGTGATCAGGCAGGTGATGTTTGGGTTAAGGCTCGATGCCCAGGAGTTAAGATGGATGATGTACATGATGGGGCACATTTCAACGCCATCAGAGCGCAGGTGTGGGCCGTACTTCGGCGGGCATACCCTGGTATGCCGAATCTGGAGTCCATAATGCAGTAGACAATGAGGGGGTGATGAAGACCCCACTCAATACATTTTGGAAATACAGGATATGTGGAGGGCAGAGACTGGAACAGTGGGACCAGTCGGTTCTGCTATTCTATTTTGTTATTAAAAGGGGATTGCCCAAGGTAGTACAGAAAGCTCTTAATAAGAACGTGGGCATTGAGGCGAAAGGCTGGGCTGAGATACAGACTATAATTATACGCCACTGTAAGCAGCTCAATGGAAGAGACGGAAACTGCACAAAGGTTTCAGGCTGAGGAAGCAAAACTAGTACAGAAGAAATAGGCAAAAATTGCAGTTGAAGTGGTGGTCGTGGCAGTTACTCAAACTGACGCAACAGAGCAGGCTGCAGCGCAAACTGACAGAAGAATAGCAGCATTCTGGCCAGGCGGAGGACAGTGGGCGGTGTGTCTGTCACAGTAC
Source organism: Ambystoma mexicanum (assembly GCF_040938575.1). NCBI lineage: Eukaryota > Metazoa > Chordata > Amphibia > Caudata > Ambystomatidae > Ambystoma > Ambystoma mexicanum. The sequence goes on along the minus strand of NC_090931.1, from coordinate 1,463,625,797 downwards.
CCTGAGTGGTACCAAGGAGGTCAGGAGCGTTGAAGCGGAGGGTTTCAAGGTTGAAGGGGAGGCAGAGGTGGATTTGGAGGGATGGGGCACAGGGGGGGAGCGGGAACCTTTCAGTGTTGGGGATGCAGAAAGATTTGTCATTTTGGGAGCAGGTGCAGAAGAAGGATGGGAGCAGGATATAACCTGTATAACTCCTGCGGGCCCAATACCACAGCAGCAACACTTTCCGGTGCCCCTGAGGCCCACGTCGATACCAGATGTATACACTGTTGCCACCACGACCCCCTCAGATACAATCTTCTGCCCCACCTGGCACTCCAATACAAGCTACACCACCAGGTCGGTCATATAACACTCAAATGCCCACAAGCAATGCTGTTCCTAATGGGATGGTGACACATTATTGAGGAGTAAGCGTCCTGTCAGGCAACCCTTTTATGTTCCCACACACAAATACATATCCTGACTATGACAGCCCACAGGAAGCTCTTGCGTGCCCACCCCTGTCTGTGACTACCCACCCAGACGAGGAACCCTTGGTGGGCACTGAGATAGGAAACCAAAAATTCATCTTCATGGTTGACACAGGTACAACTAAATCATGTATTTGTGAAGGAGACTCCCCGTTATCAGGTGACTCTCCACATGCAGGGCTTCTCTAGGGCTGTGGCAACGATTTCTTTTACAAAAGATGTATCCATCAAAATAGGAGGAAAATTGGAGCATGAACCTCTACTATATTTGGAAACCTTGCCAGTAAATGTATTAGGGCGCGACCTCCTAAGCAAACTTATCACCATATCCTTTACAGATCGATAAATAATGTGCTGCTACAGGAATGTGTGCCATGAGAGCAATGGTGATTATACGTGCCAGAGCAGGGGAGGTGGTTGTTCATGGCAATGCTGTTCACCCTGAAAAGTTTTTATATGGGATCACAGTTTTGCTTGATGCTATGCCCGAGATTGGGAAAGCGTGTTGGCGGATAACATCAGATTATCTTCAGACCCCTTGTGACTCCTGAGCTTGTGGCAGGGACAATACTTTCACTGGACCTGCAGAGTTGGTGGCGTCAAAGAACAGGATTGTGGTAATTGGGACCGATTCAGATGGGCGTGTGTGGCGCACCGTATTGTGTATTGTGCCAACAGTACCCTTCAAAGAAGTAATCAATGCAGAATTGTTTGAGGATTGGGTTGATGATGGAGAGATTGTGCTGGCTATTTGCTTTCCCTGTGAGATAATGGTGCAATACCACAAGGTACAGTGTTCTATGATGGCCCTTGTTACAGTGCCCCCTTTCACTGAAAACGGCCTGGAACAAGTTCCTGAGAGGCTATGGACAACCAGTGTGTCCATGGTGTCAGCCTTTTATAGAGAGTGGCACCCCGTTAGAATCACACTTAAACCAGGTGCAATGTTAATCCAGGTGAAAAATACCCACTGTCCAAAGAAGCAGAGGAGCAGATGAGGGATACCATTCCTGCACTCTTAAACCAAGTCATTTTTGTGCCCTCCAGTTCCCAATGCAACACAGCCATGTACCCAATGGAAAGGGTCAAGTAGGAGAATTATCCAGGATCTCTGCCCCTTAAATGACATTGCACAGGTGTAATTTTATGTGCAGCATCCCAAAACAAGCAACACACTTCACTGTTGGAAGTTTGAAAAATTCCTTCTTTTCTATACCCCTACACCCAGATTTTCAATATCTCACTGTGTTTATGCATGGCGGAAAGCGTTATGAGCACACAAGATTGCCACACGGGTATTGTGAGTCCCCAAGTACCTTCAACAAAATGCTGCATGCAGATTTAGGAAATATCTAGGTTCCCAGTTCCCACTATCATTCAATATGCAGACGGCCTGCTAGTATGCAGTGACAATGAACAGCAGTGCCAGAGGGACCATGTTATGCTCATACAGCTATTCCATATAAGAGGTACAAAAAAGATAAAGCCAAGCTGCAATACTGCCTCCAAGAAGTTCTTTACTTGGATCAAATGATATATGTCCATGGTAAGAAAATACTAGCACGCACTGCATCAGTGCGCAGTACTCCCCAGCCAGAAACTGTTCAAGAAATGCAGAAGTTCCTCAGGCTTTGTAATTATTGTAAAGCGTGGATCCTAGATTACACAGTGTATGCTAGGTCCTTGCTGCAAAGCCTTAAAGAAGCGCAAAAAACAGACCATAAGATAACATGGACAGAAGACATGTATTTCCACAGTCCCAGTGCTATCAACCTCTGACTATACTCAAGAGTTTTACTTGTTCTCCCATTCAAATGGTCCGATAATGACATCAGTGCTCACTCAGAAAAGCACCATGGGCCACAAGCCATTGGCCTATTACAGCGGAGTGTTAGATTCAGTAATGCAAGGACAGTTCACTTGCGAGCAAGTGCTTGGCGCTGCTGCATTTGTAATTGAGAAAAGCTCCACAATCATCATGGGGGGTTCTGTAACATTGTATGTCGAGCATACAAGAACAGTCCAAATCAACGTTAGGTACACAGCGAGCATCCGTGTATGAGGTTATTTTATCCAGCCCAAACATTCACATAGTACTGTGCAAGACAGTAAACCCTGCTGCTCATGCATTATTCAATTTCAAGCAGCTGAGCTCAAAGCACTCATTGAAGCACCTCTAGCGTCCCAGGGGTGTTGGGTGACTATTTATTATGATTTAGCCTATGTCACCATGACTGTGCACTCAGGGCTTCCAAAGTGGAAAAGGAGAGGGTTCAAAAGGGTTAATGGATCCCCGGTTCAACATGCAGCATTATTGGATAAACTGATCAAAGCGGTTTCCCAGCCTTACATGACGGCGGTGGTTAAATGCACCGCCCACACTAATGACACAGACGCAGTTTCAATCTGCAACACTGCTGCGGACGTGGTGGTCAAGCAGGCGTGTATCTTTCAGGGCCTGTCATTTCCGAGGATCCCGTAGCACAGAGACTGGAGAACTTCCAATAGCACATTGAATTACAAGGTCAAGCTCCTCAGGAGGAGAAGGAAGTATGACAGAAAAGAGGGTGCACACAATGCCCTACTGATTTATTATGGCAGCGGGAGAGCACAGGTAAAGTTGTCATGCTACACAAACTGTTGCTGGTCGTCTTCGACCAGTTGCATCATCCGTCTCATTTGCCAAAGCAACATATTGATGCAGATGTACAGGAGACCTAGTTTGTTCACAATCTCCAGGAAGTTCTCACTAAATTGGTGATAGATTGCATCACATGCCAAACCTACAGTACTGGTCACACCCTGCGAACAATACGAGGTCCATTATGCAGCCCTATTGGGCCATTTAGGGAGCTCCTTATTGATTATGCTGGCATGGGAGAGTGGTGCAATGGCTGTAGGTATTTAATCCTTGTGGTATGTCCCTTTTTCTGGTGGGTTAAGGCCAGTCTTTGCGCGCGTCCAGACGCTAAATACACTGCCAAATTTCTAGTGAGAGAGCTGTAACCTCATTGGGGTTTTGGTGATGTGCTGCAGTCAGATAATGGCACCCATTTCTTTAATGAGCTTTTTAAAGAAGTTACTGCTTTGCTAGGCATCAAGCATCAGATGTGCACAATTTACCAGCCCCAGGCCAACAGGGCTGTCGAGAGGATCAATGGATTGCTAAAAGCCAAACTCTGGAAGTTGTGTGTGACCCATCAGAGAAAATGGGTGCACTGTCTCCCTCTTGCTTTATTTAGTTTGCGCATGCAGCCCTGTAAGGATCATCACTTATCACCCCATGCAGTGGCAACAGGCAGGCAAATGCATACGCCTCCATCTCCTGTAAGCAAGGCTTCTGATGCTCACAGGGCAGCGTCCGTCTGGGTGAGGAATTTAAATATTTAACTGTTTTAACTAGATAGATTTCAACTTATTTCTCAACAGATAGCACCACAGCAGTCTGAAGAACCAACCAGCGCTGCATCTACTTCAACGCCTTCAGTCTCTTTAGTTGTCACCAGGTGATTAGGTGTTTGTGGGGAACTTTGTGCACAGGTGGATTGAACCAAGATACAACAGAACCTTTACCATTTTCTATGCTACTGCGTTTGCTGTGAAGGTGTAATAGCTATAACATTGGGTGCACCTTTCAGATGTCCGAAGGGCCCCCAATTCCGAACCCCCCCCACTAGTGAGCCTTATAATGGTCCATAAGTAGTGTCTACTAGAAAAGAGAATACAGTTGTAGAGTAATTCACTTATTGTACATGTGTCTATGAATTTTTGACAGGTGTTTACAATCTATTTGATTCTATGTGATTATCTCGAATATTAAAGGCCGCACAAAAAAGACTGATTATTTTCAGCTGATTTTGTACAGCCTTTAATATTCAAAATATATCCACCCCTCACCTTTGAAATTGGGGGGTTTCAACCCTGAATCCCCATTCTGCCTCTGTCCCAACCCTGCCTCACGGGGACATACCTTTTCCCCAGCCCCCTGCCTCACATAAAAATGCACACAAACGAACACACGCAGACACACTCCTTCTCCCAGCCCCTTCCCCACCACAAACTCTGTTCCCTTTCATACACATCCACACTTACTCACCCACTTACCTGAAACCCGCCTTCCCCTGCCCATCTGGGTCAGGCAGCTAGCCCCTGCGCGCACTCGTGTGTGGATTTGGAAAGACCGCTCTGAGCGTTCTTAAGGTGCCCATTCCCCGACACAATATCCAAACCTCAGAATAATGGACACACCCCAGTAGGGAATGCGACCAGGTGATAGATTGCAAGTAGAACAAAGTTTAAATAAGCTAAATTGTGCACGCAGAGAACTCTGCTGCCCAGAGAGTGCTCTGCCAAACCATTACACGGGCAGCTAATTATAGGGGAAAGAATCGTCACTGATGACATGTAACAAGTACACAATTCTGCAATTCAATTGGGTTGAGTCGTCAATACTGTATAGAAGTGTAGGTGCTGACCACGTAGGATTGGCTGTTGCTTGGGTTTCACTCCTGCAGCACGTGGGTCAGCTGGGCTCATCTCTGTGGGGTGCAGGTCAGGCCAGCAAAAATGACACTTTCCCTGACTAACTGATCTACAGTAACAGGATCTGAGAGCATGAGACAAATGACGATCATAAAGTCTGGTAGGAATGTGGGTGCTTCCCAGAGTTCATAGACAAGTTATTGGTATACATTCTACACTCTGCACCCCAGTACCCATAGACCTAGAGTCCTGACCCTGATGCCTATTTTGGAGGTTTTGATCTACCTAATGCCTCATGATATGAATAGACAAGTGTTAGGATTAGAAAGAATATATGAGTGTCTGGGGTCAGGGTTCTCGGGAGTGCCTTCGTTTGGCAATACAGGAGGTCAGATGTGTATCTGTATCAAAGAGCAGAGGGGCATGGGCCTGGTAGACTATAGCTTGGCGGGGTGGGGTTCAGAAGGGGCATGAGCAGGTTAGTGGGGATGGATGGGCACTCAGGCGGGGCCTGTTTTGGTCTCACACAGCTCAGTGAACTCCTTTGTTTTGAGACTGCAGTAAAGGTTGCAACAATGAATATCCAAACCTCTGTGAGAGCAGGGTTTGTGCAGGAGGCAGTGGGGTGGAGGCCTGGGCTTGCGGTGTAAGGTGCAAGACAGAGGGAGAGACAGGCTTTTAGAAATCATTTTCAGGGCCTAGAAAAAGATGGCGTTTGGTGGATTACCTAAAATTGAGTCTTTGCACTTTAATAAGTCTTAGTTGCATGCTTTCCTGGACGTTTCCCCCTCCTTCAGCACAAGTGAGATCGGTGCATGTGGGAGTCCCCCCTTTCGCTACTCCTAAAGTGACAAATACCCTCCTCCAGCAGGTCTACATTCCTCTGCCCTTTTTACCGCTTCATCTCAGGCGGGCGTACCCTTTATTGGCATCCATGCACGGCACACACTTAGGGCCTCATTACACGGTAGGCGGTAAGGGTTTACCGGTAAACCCTTACCGCCTTACTTCTAGGTCCCTTTGCGGGTTGGAGAATTTAACGCCTGCTTTTTGCAGGCGTTAAAAACCAACCCGCAAAGGGACCAGGGAGCTAATTACGGTACCGCAATTTGCGGTGCCGTAATTAGCGCCTTCTCCATTCCCATTATGCCCTATGGGGCAAAAATGGGAATGGGGAAGAGCAATGGGGGACGGGGGAATTACCGCCCCACCAACCTTGGAATAGGGCGGTAATTCCCCTTTCCACCAAGGCGGTGCCGGTATTTTACCGGCATGGACCAAGGTGCTAATAGCACCTAATAGCACCTTGGTCCACCGTCGTCCGTGTAATGAGGCCCTTAATCTTTACCCGCACCGCACATATTCTTCAGGAGTACATTTCATATAAATGCAACCTCCATCCCCCGCTTGGTCAACCCAAACCTCCTTGTGGTTTTTTAAATCTTGGGGCTGTTTGATGGTTGTGTGCCATAGAGTATCTACTATATCCCCTGTGTTATAGATGGCCACCATGCAGTATTTGGGTTCATCACTTTCGCTTGTTTGTACTTGGGCTTCCGTAGTATCATGAGGCATTTTTCCATTTCTATTTGGATTGCCCACAGTCACCATCATCGCACTATTAGGAGTCGCCTCTGCACAGCATTGTACTTCCAGCTGGCACACACAGAAGATCAGCAGGAGGAAGACAATAACGGGGACCAGGAACTTCATTGCAGTCCTGCGCCATGATGGTATGCAGTCGAATGCCACGCTGAACCAGTCACTAGATTGAACGCCACCTTAATTTTTCATCCACACTCAGAGTTCATGTACTGCTGAGATTACATGCAAGAGTGTTCTAATCTCAGCATCTGAAGAAAGCAACATGCACTCCCGATTTATCAGCAAATACTGCCTTCCATATCCGTGAGCAAGTCGAGCACGTACCTGTTTTACATTATCATTAGTCTGAGTGCTCTAAGTTCTACTTTGATGACATTGAATCCTTCTTCTGTGTCGTTGGCTAATTGGATCAGCTCCCAGCGGATTATCTGCAACCATTTGGCGTTTGCTCGTGCCTGGATGCTGGGGATAAGTGATGCGAAAAATGTCTCTGCTGAGTTGAAGAGTTTATACTGATCAGGAGTTTGCGCCAAGTGGTCTGAAGAATCTTTCTTGAGGTAATTGGATGCTCTCTTTCTGCGGGACACTTGATCATGCAGCTTGCCTTCTGATAACACGTCATCAATCGGGTGCTCTTCACTTGCAGGTTTGGGTGCCAGTTGCCGTGGATTGGGCACCCTTTACCCCTTGATGTGCTTCTCCGGAATCACCAGTAGTGCAGAGTGCAGCGTTGCCAGAGCACAGTGGCCCCTCCATCATGACGGGAGGTGCAAGTATGCCTTTTTGCCACACACCCAGTAGTGGTCCATCAAATCTGCAGTTCCTTTTCCCATGTTGGGTATTACAAGAGTCCTGTTGCAGCGTGTATTGGAGCCCATGGGTACCCTCCCTTCCCCCTGGAAGCACAGCTCATATATTTCTTCATGTTGGATCTTGATTGGTTTCTCAAGAGCTGTGACCCATGTTAGTTCCATGATGTTTTGAGACCATACGTGAGGGCATGTGTCCTCCATCCATTGCAGTTTTATGTCCGAAACACCACGTAGCGCCTCTGCCTTTTTAGTTTGTTTGTTTGTTTGTTTATTTGTAATGCGCTCCTAACCCGGAGGTAGCAAGGCGCAATGAGCATCAAGAGGATTGTACAGCTTGGGTTACGTTAGGCAATAAGTAAGGTACAGCTATGGTTAGAATTCTGTGCACATCATCAACATTAAGCAAGAAGCATATGAAACATGCAAAGAGAGATACACGCTAAGTATACTAGATCGCTAGATACATAGAAGAGATAGGGAGTCAGAGTAAATGCAATAAATAGTATTTATATACAATGGTTATAACCAACATGTTATATACTAAATAGTAAGTGGACTAGAGACATAGGCAGTCGTTAGCAATATACGTTAGTGATCATGCTCCTTGATCCAGTGGATGAGGTTAGATCTGAATTGTGAGTAGGGAAGGTCTTGCCTTAAGGAGGGAGGGAGGGAATTCCAGTGTTGTGCTGCTTTGACGGGAAAGCTGTTCCCACCAGTCATAGTGCGTTTAAATCTAGGCACCATTAGAAGGTTGGAGTTAGCCTTTCTCGAAGGGCGGCAAGATGCTTGTCTAGTAAATCTCGCAATAAGGTATTGAGGGGCGGATTTATGGAGACATTTATGAGTCAATGAGACTGATTTAAGGAAGATCTTGTCTTTCGTGGACAGCCAGCTGATGGATCTTCAAATATCTGAGGTGTGAGATTTCTTTGGGAGACTTAAGGCTGCTCTTAAGGCATTATTTTGCAAGATTTGAATCTTGTTTGTGATGTATTTATTACTGCCTACGTAGAGAGCATTGCAATAATCCAGCTTGGACAAGATCAGTGCTCTGGCAAGAGTAATGCAATTGATAGGTGAGAGCAAAGGTTTGGCTGCTCTGATTAATTTACAGGTGTAGGAGGCAGCAGAAGCCATGGCATTTACTTGCTTTTTAAAGGATAAAGTGGAATCTAGATGAAAGCTAAGGGTTTTGACCTCCTTGGCCACTGCAATGTTATTGTTGTCAATTTTGAATTACGAGTAAATCTTGGCTCTTTTGTTAAGATTAGAAGTAGTGCCTAGAATGAGGAGTTCCGCATTGTCATAATTCAGGCATAGACCGTGTGAGGCCATCCATGCCTGGATGATGAGGTACACTCTGTTTACAAAGGCCAAATCCTTGTCATAATCCCCCGTCAACGGGATGAGGATCTGTGTATCATCAGCATAGTTTGTGTAGGTGATACCCAGACCATCAAGATCACGAAATGGGGCTTTGTGAAGATGTTGTACAGAGTAGGAGAAACACAAGAGCCCTGGGGCATGCCGCAAACGATGGGCATGGGGTCCACAGCTGCTAGAGGGGAGAATACTTGCATAGTTCTGTTATTGAGGAAGGACTGAATCCAGTCAACTGCTTCTTGAGAGAAGTGGGCTGCAGACTGTAAATGGTTGCAGAGGATCTTATGGTCAACCAAATCGAATGCTGCTGAGAGATCGAGGAGGAGCAGTAGTGCAGTCTTGCTCTCATCTCTCAGCGCATCTATTTGTGCCTTAAGGTCTATGAGTGCAGTCTCTGTTCCATGTTGGGGTCTAAAACCTGACTGACGGACTCCAAGAAGATGCTTCTGTTCAAGATAATGTTGGATTTGTAAGTACGCTATTTTATCTAGGATTTTGAGTAGAAATGGCACTGTGGTGATGGGACGGGAATTAGTAGGAATGGAAGGATCTAAGTTTTGTTTTTTAAGGAGTGGGAGGACCCAGGAGTGTTTCAAATTATTAGGTATATTGCCTGAGGTAAAGGTCGCGTTTATAAGTTTGGTGATAAAAGGTGAGAGCTCACGGGCTGCATATTTTATAATTTGGGCTGGGAATAGGTCGCTGTGGCAGTTCGACGGTTTAAGAGTAAGGATAACTTTTTCAAGTTCTTTGGTAGATACTTTGTGAAAGTTAAAGTGGGGAATAGGCGAGTGGGGTGGAATTGAGAAGGTTAGAGGCACTGATGCAATATTATTATTAGACTTGGAAGTAATGAAGAGTGTCTTTTTTGTTGTTGATCTTGGTCTGGAGGGTTGTTATTTTATTAGCTAAGGCATTTTGTATAGCCGTGCATCAATTTTTACCCTTAAGGCAGGAGTCTGGGGTTTGGATGGGGGATTCTACCTCTTTCAAGATTGCGAACAGCTCTTTGGTATTAGATTTGGCTTGAGAGATTCGGAGGTTGTAAGAGGTTTGTTTGGCTAGGATGATTTCTTTTTTATAGAAGGAAGCTAATTTGCTCAAGTTGTTCTTATTAGACTCAGATGGATCTAGTCTCCACATTTTTTCACTTCAGCGTTTCTCTTGTCTGATAGCTTTCAGATGGGGAGAGAACCAAGTATTCACGTGTTTTCAGGGTTTGCTCTTTCTGATTGTCAGTGGAGCTATGGAGTCAAGCGATGATAGCATCACTTTATTGTACATGTCTACCATAGTGGATGGATCAGTATGGTTTGAGATAGAATTCAGAGTGGGTAGAATAAGGGGGATGAGATTTTCAGGAGTAATGTTCCTTTTATTCCTCGTGGGGACAGCAGGCGCCATGCTATCGACATGCAAGGGAGGCGAGGCCTCTAGGGAGAACAAGATCAAATGATGGTCAGACCAAGGCTGTGGCATTATAGAGGTGACAGTTGTTGGGCAGTTTTGCTCGGCAATCCAATCAAGGGTTCTGCCTTTGATGTGAGTGGCACCTGTGATCTTTTGGGTGAATCCTAATTCCTCTAGAGAATTGTTGATCTGAATGGCATGTGAGTCTGAGGGGTCACTAAAGCCAAGGTTGAAATTTCCTGCAATGAGGCATTGAGAAGAATTCTTAAGGTTGTTGGAGAGAATATTTGTTAGGTCCTCTTCAAAAGATCCTAGGGGTCCTGGCGGCCGGTATATGAGGTAGATAGAGACAGTCTGGTTATTAGAGATGGATAATTTAGCGGTGAGTGATTCAAATGAGTCTGTGTTGTGGGGCAGAGAGAGTCTCAGGGTTAGGTTAGTTTTAGCAATTATGGCTAGACCTCCACCTCGAGAGGTAGTACGATCAAGTCTTTAGAGGGTGTAATCATCTGGGATGGCTAGCATGTTTGATGGGCCGGCTGTAGGGTGGAGACAAGATTCGGTGATGGCTAGGCAGTCCATATTTTCACTTTGTAGTAGGTCTGCTGTTTCTGTGGCGTGAGCCACCATAGAACGGCATTTATAAGTGCACCTTTTATCTCGGTCTGTACCGGTTGGACTGATGGTGGCAGTACCTTATGAAGGCAATTCCGATTAGTGATGGGCTGTCGGAAGAGTCTGCTATTGAGCTGGAGTGGGTGCTGGGAATGGGCGATTTTGCAAGAGGTAGTAGTATTGCGTAGCGCTGTCTTAGTTGTGGGGTCATACAGTCTTGGGAGTCTAGCACGTAATTTAAGGTTTCTCTGTACCAGAGTACAAGGTCTGGTAATCATGTCGACCTGCTTGGGGAATTCATGCGCAAAACCTTGTGAGAGTGGTGTTTGGAGCATAGTGAAGGTTTGTAGTGCAATTATGTAGAGGATAGTCCTTAGTAGATTGGTGGGAGATGCTTAGTGTTACAATCTTAGGACATAGGTATACATCAGAGGTATATGGGATTGTCTAGCTCAGGTGGGATATGTATCTCAAGCGCACATTGTAGGTGAGTAGAATAAATGCTGAACAGGTAAACAGTAAGATAAAATATACATCACTAGGTTCAAATGTTGGCTGCGGGCGATTACAATAGCAAGAATGAATGAAGGCTAGACATAAAACTATACATAGTACATAGCATAGATCTGGGCTTATAGGGCATGGCTCTCTATAGTAGGTGGCGGTGCAGTTCGATGCTGCTGGAGGTAAGCCAAGCTGCTATACAGATTGAGACTATTAGGTTTTGCTTTCTGTGGAAACCAGAGATTGCTAGACAAATTATCAAGATTAATCATCAATCAGATTAGTCATCAATTATCAAGAAGCCTTGCACATCACTGTTGCATCTTCGCACTTGTTTTCAGCGAACATTGTCCCTTTTATTGCAAAAAATGGCTCTTTAAAACATGTTGTAGCTTCAGGTTTTCTCTTGCATAGCTTTTCATCAGGAGGAAGCAGTTGTAGTTTTACTGTGTGTCCCTGGAAGGTGTTCCTTATCCTACATAGTGCGAGATGAACGAGACACTGGGCTTCCACTAGGGGGGATTCTTGTGGCACTAAAACCTCAGGCGTCTCTGACGCATGAGGTATCAGTGAACACACACAGCAGCTACCGTTTGTGGCCTGTCTCCCTGTGGCGCTCATATCAGAATACCACTTGTTAGACTGGTCCAGATGACAAAGATCCTCTACTTTATACAACCCCAACCTGTGATATGCATCATATTTGTATTGCTTTGTTTGGCGCTTCCGTCTGTGTATTAACTTATTTTTACTATTAGTTTGTGACCTTTTGTATCGTTTACCATCAACACTGGCCGTTTTGTGTGCACTGAAAGCATGTGAACAATAAATCGGGTAGAGATCCACATCTGATTTTACATTAGTACCATTACTAAGCTGTCTGTATTGAGGGCTCCGAAGTGCTTCTGACATGTCAGTAGGGGACAGAGTATACACATTTGTAACATTTGAGGTAGCATATCTGGTTGTATACGAGTCACTTGGTGGTACTGTAAAGATTACTGGAGTAGATAAAGAGTCGCCATATACTTAAATTACATTTCACTTTCATTCATTACAAATGGCCAGGACTGTGATGTCACCTTTGTACGATTCATGTGTAGTGTAGTAATGTTTAAGGAGGTATTATGGTCCCATATTAGTTTCACACCATCCCATATTAGTTTGCTCCCTTCTTGTGTAAGTTTTACCCCACGGCCCTTCTTTTATTTCTCCAACAATAAAAGAAATGCACCAGTACTGCCCCAAACAGAGTAATTAATATTGTAGAAAACACAATGGCCGTAAAATAAAGGCTGCATTCATACAAATATGCCCTAGTGGCACTTATATTATTCCCACTATCTGACTGAATTCTAGTTGTAACCAATGAGCTACTTTCCGCCATCATAGCACCTAGGGAGTGGGATATAAGGGGTTAAATATACTTTTAGTTAATCAGCAAGTTCAAACATTAAAAGTACAGGTGTAATTCGGTGAAAAATATGAAGAAGAGAGAGAGAAAGAGGGAGAGAGATGAGGTATGAAAGAAGCATAATAAGTATTACATTACTTTTTACACAGTACATTTGAATACGTATATGTCTCTTAATTACTATATAGCTGTTGTTCATGTATCTTTGTGCCAGTATGCGGTTTTATCCATTATTTATTAAGGTGTTGTTGTTACCTCACGTTCATTTTGCTGAAATGTTCCTGGTACTACACTGCCATGGAATTTTCTAACATCTGATCGGTGGATCCAGTATTTCAGGCCCTTTACCTTCACTGCCGAAGGCGTACAATATATTACCTCATAAGGGCCATGAAATCGTGGACTGTTCCACCTGCGTACAAAGCTGCAGACATATATTAGTTCTCCAGGCATTAAAGAACTTGGGCTATCTGCTGAAGGCGTTGACGTATCTGTTTCATTTTCTCTAGTGAACAGTGGAGCTCTCTGTTTTGAAATCACTTGTACTGCCCTTGTGAGCTGTGTGAGGTATTCCTTGAATTCCTCTCCTAGTACTGTGGCACTTCTATGGGCATCAGACATTCTTCTTACCGGGACAAGGGCGTTTGCATTCACCGCCCAGTTACTATTTCGTGGGGGGACAAATGCTAGTCCTTACTGGGTTGAGTACACAGTTGGAATAAAGTCAGTGGGTTGTGGGTGATAAATTGAACACATTTATGCTTAATTCCCAATAATGTAGTCACTTCTTTGCAAAGGTCCTTCACAAAACGTGTCCCATTGTCAGAGTGTATGACATCGCATATGCCCCACGGTTGGAACACTTCTGTTACTAAAAACCTAGCTGCACATTTTGCGTCTTGGTGGGCACTGGTTCCAGCCTCTACCCAGCGGGAAAAGGGACAAACCACTACGATCAAGTATCTCGCCCTATTGCACCTTTCTCCCATGTCTGCATAATCAATGTGCAGTTCACAGAAAGGTCTGATGGGGCGGGGCAATGTTCCCCGCAGTGTCCTGAGAGTCATTCCAGAGCTGAATGTTTGACATGTTATACACTCAATTGCTAATTTATTAAGGTATTCTTGGAGGTTGGGGATGGACCAATCCTCCTGGATGTCTTGCACGATGTGTTGTTTTGATGTGTGAGCGGGGAAAGTATAATTGTTGGCACGCTATTTGCAACAATTCTATTGGCATCACTACTTTCCCTGTTGTGTCCTGTCTCCATAGGAGGTCTGTAGGTGACTGTGTGCAGCCCCGTTTTGTCCATAGTTCTTGTTCTGACTGGGGTGATTTATTTTGGAGCTCTATTATTTGCGCTGATGGGAGGGAGTTATATCCAGTGTCTTTAGGCTCTTCCGTTCTTTCTTTTATATGGAAGTATGCTGCTTGTTTTGCAGCGGTGTCCGCTGCCGTGTTTCCTAGTGATATTTCGTCTTTGTTATTAGTATACCAGGGCTACTATTTACGGTTCTACAAGTGCTTCTATCAATTCATTTAGCAACCCTGCATGTTGCACTGGTGACCCATCTGCTCTCCTGAACCCTCTTCTCCTTTATCTGGATAGTCCAGCATGTACCGTGGTGGTTACATATACTGAATCTGTGTATATCGTCACTGCACATCCTTTGGCTGCATGAGTGCTTCAATTAATGCTACCAATTCTGCTGCTTGAGCTGAATAATAACATGGGCAATCTCTTCTGTATCAGCACCTCGTACTACCCTTCCTCCAACCTTACTACTGCCGCACCAACATGCTTTTCACCAGTCTCTGGACAAATAGATGCTGACCCATCCACAAAATATACTTCTCCTTCACTCAAGGGAATTTCACTTGCTTTGGAAATGTCGTCTTCTTCTCCCTCATAAGTGGCACAGTCATGCGTTTGCATATCTTCCAATGTACATGGCTCTGTGAGGAATGTGGCTGGGTTCACTGTTTTGCAGAGTATCACATGAATATTTGGGCTTGAGATCATAATCTCGTAGGCAGTGACCATTTGTGTGGTGAGTGTGGGCTTAGATCGTTCAAGTATAGCAAACAGAGAGTGTTCAACAAATAATGTGACTGAGCATTCCATCACAATTGTGGAATTTATTTCAATCGTGAGGGCAGCTGCTGCAAGAGCTTGTTCGCAAGTGAAATGGCCCTGCATTACCAAATCGAGGGTACCGCTGTAGTAAGATAGTGGTTTATGGCCCAATGTTGTCTTCTGTGTCAGTACTGCTGTCATCAGTGTTCCGTTTGAATGAGAGAACAAGAGAAATTCTCGGTCATAGTCTGGTGTTGCTAGGACGGGTGCTGTGCATATCAGTTCTTTTAATGTCGTGAACGCAGTATGCATTTCAAGTGTCCATGTTATTGCTGTTTTCTTTCTGTTCCTCCTTTAAGCCTTGTAATAGGGGTCGTGAGTATGCGACATAATCTAAGATCCATGCCCTGCAATAATTACATATGCCAAGGAACGTTTGCATGCCTTTCACTGTGTGAGGTCTGGCTGTTGCCCGTACTGGCGCCGCTCTGTGTGGTATTATCCTCTTACCATCTTTGGAGATTAATTGGCCCAGATGCAACACCTCTGCCAAACAGTATTGAAGTTTGTTTTTATCTACCTTGTACCCATTGCGGGCCAGTAATGTTAACAAGGTTACTGAGTCTTTCCTGCATGTTTCCTCCCCTTCACTGCACACCAGGAGGTCATCAACGTATTGAATGATGGTGCTTTTAACGTGAATATTGCGAGGTCTTTGTGCAATATTCAATTGAAATTACTCAGGCTTTCGCAATACCCTTGGGGCAATCGACAATGCTCATATCTTTTTCCTCCTAGGGTAAAAGCTGTCAGGTATTGAGAGTCTGGAGGTCCACCACGGTGAAGTGCATGGCTTGTTTTGTGATGCTACACAAGATGGACGCCGGGTTCGGGACAAGAGGGAACTCTTTTTTTTGACAATGTCATTAAGTGGGCGGAGGTCCTGCACCATACGTCACAACCCCCCTTTCACTTTCTTAATTGGGTAAATCGCTCGCATGTAGCACACTATCCCTTGGTCTGTAAACTCGATGGTCATGTTTAGTCTGCTTAGCAAGTCTCGTCCCAGTAAATTCACAGGTGAGTCCTCATGATGCAGTAAGGATGCTCGTACTGTTCTTCCTCCTATTTTGACGTCTAGCTCTTCTGTGTAAGGAACCGTGACCACAGCCCCAGAGAATCCTTACGTTTCGAGATTTTTGACAGATAATGGAAAATTACCTTCACATAAACATGATTTCTCCACCCCAGAGTCCACCATAAAGATGAACTGTTTGTTTCCCATCTTTGCCCCACCAGTGGTTCCTCGTCTGGACATAAGGTAGTGGATACGACTGTACACGCAAGTGCTCTCTATGGGCTGTCCTAATCTGAGTAGGTATTCGTTCCTGGGCAAGAGAAAACATTTTTACTTAGCACACACTTTCCTTGATAAGGTTCTGGGGCGCCGTTAGCTGTGGTGTTGAATAGGTTTGCATGTGTGTGCGCGAAGCGATTTTGGTGAGTTGGACGGGTCTGTATACAACGCAGTGGGTGTCTGAGTGCAGCATACCCCGCTGTGGGCCTATTATCGGGCTGCCCATCCTGTTCAAAATGGCCCATGGGGAGTCCATACGGGCTACCTGGGTGTGGGTGCCCATACTGCTGTTCACTGCTGTACCTCTGAGTATTCTGGTAATTGGTTACAGGTCGGATATGACATTCCCTTGCAAAGTGTTCTCACCTACCACACGACCAGCATGGTCCAGGTCCACCCCCCAACATGGTCCTTACCCTCCATATGCATATCCACACACTCCTCCTCACTGTCCTCGATACCAACCTCTTCCTCTTGCTGGTCTTCCCTGCCATTGCTACCATTCCTCTCTACCCCATTGCTCCTGTCCGTTGTCTGCCCATGTAGCTGCCATCCTAGCCTGTAACACCAGCCATCCCTCCCCTTCATCGTCTTGCCATTCCGAAGGTGGTGTAGCAGTTACTGTTGCGACCTTCACTAACCTACTGTGTACCAGCTTTGTTTCATCCACAAATCTCCTCTGAGCTATTTCTTTGATCCTCCTGCAGTGGTGTACTATAATGCTTTGCATTTTTGGCCACCCCTTGGCTTTTATCCGAGCAATGTTATCAAGGGCCTTCTGTACCTCCTTTGGGAGGCCTCTCTTAGTGATAAAATAGAAGAGGGAGGTGGACTGGTCCCAGGCCGTGCCCGTCTCCGCCCGCCACAGCTCCTGCACCCAAAGAATGAACTGCGCAGCATCTTCCTCGTCCCCCATGGTACATTGCCTTACCGAGTGTAAATCCGGGGTGTCAGAGAAGGTCCTCCACAGTGCATCCCATACTCGCATCTGCACATGGTTAAGATGCCCCATCATGCATGTCATTTCCCATGTTCACTCCCAGAAACCCCGCCTTCTGCTTGATCTCCCACTGCAGATATTAAAAGGCTTTTTATGTCCCCAATTGCTAATGGCACTCCTGCTGTATTCTTTTCAAATACATATATCCATTTTCCTGCACCCCCCAAAAGCGGAAGTGCTTTGAGTAGATTGTTCTTGTCCATCAGTGCCCAAGGTATATAATGAGGTCATACCGCTCCCTCGTGAATGAGGGGCATCTGTAATTTAGATCTCACCTTCCCCTTACTCACCTTCAGTCCTTTTTTCTTTGCCAATGCCATTCTTCGTTTTGGGGTCTTGCCTCCCATCCTTCCTCTGTTACCGTTATTTGTGGAGTAGCCCATTGTATTTGTTGCACGCTCCCACCGCCCCTTCATCGGCCTCATCAAAGTCGCTCCTTAACCTTTCTGAGGCTACTGTATCATATCCCACGCTTTCTACCTCGCCTTCTCGTTTCACCCGTACTGCTTTTATTGGGGTGCTGTCTATTCTGAAAAAAGGAAATCCCTGGATTTCCATTCATCTTCCAGTAATGCAACAGTGCTTGTTGGCATCGGTTGGAATGGTGGCTGCCACCCCCGGACAAGGGCGTTGTTTCGCAAAGTGTTTGTAATCGGGCCACTTCTGCCTGGGTATATGTTAACACTACTTCTAGATCTCGAGTGGTGGGCCCTGTGGGGGCAGGAGTTGTGCTTGACGGAACATATGGCGGAGGTGGTGCAGTGACCAGAGTTACGGGCGCACTGGCCCCTGGTATGTTCACTGGGTCTGTGTACCCCTCTGCGGGTCTTGTAAGCACTGGGTATATTTTCTTTGGCTCTTCCCTTTCCTTCCCCTTATCTCCTCCTTTGTCGTTTGGCACGGCTGTGTGCTCTACTTCCTTATCCTGTTTATTTGTAGGGGGTTTTTCCTCGAACATCCTCCACAAATCTAGCACCTCTCGTCTATTTTGAAGCTGTTTCCCTTTGAACTTTGTCATTAAATAGGTCGCTACATGGTCCAATATCTTTTTATCAAAAGACCCTCCTTTTGGCCAAATATGAGGTGACTCCTCCCCCTTTATTTCAATTACCCTCTGCCCATGATATTTCTTTATTCGATCATTATACAAGGGGAGATGCTTGCAAATGTGTGTAAGTGACGTATCAAGAGCCATATTTGTCAAAGGACCTTTTCCCTCTGTTTTATTTCCACTTTACCGTGACACTTCAACCTCTAACGCGTCAATCACAGTTTTCAATCATTTACTTTTAAAACATTACTTATGCATTTTCATGTCAGTTACATAAAACATAAACCAGTGAACATTTCCACAGGACAAACTAACAATTACATCAACAACATCAAACAGAAAACATAAAACACTCTAAAATAAACCCACATGCCCCTAATCTCCTTTTTACGCAACCTTGAGTTTTCTTTTCCCACACTCGCATCATCTTTGCCCCTCCTGGGCCTACCTCCACAAGAGTTATAGAACAGTATAGAGACTAAAGACTACTAATTTCTGAGCCTACTAAATATACGAGTCTCCTACTTTATTCCATTTCCTCACTTATTTCCAGCACTGGTCGGGACAATGTTTCGTGGCGCTGCCTTCCACCTCCTTTCGGAGCTAGGTTCCTGTATCTCCTCTTATTTCCTCAATATACTCCTTTATA
Source organism: Ambystoma mexicanum (assembly GCF_040938575.1). Taxonomy (NCBI): domain Eukaryota; kingdom Metazoa; phylum Chordata; class Amphibia; order Caudata; family Ambystomatidae; genus Ambystoma; species Ambystoma mexicanum. Next base: position 1,463,606,962 of record NC_090931.1, on the reverse strand, counting down.
TAAAAATAACCTAATGGCCATGAAAATAGGAAAAGCGCTTTGTTTTCAGCAATCACTCCATCTAGTCACACTCAACCCAATCCTTGCGTCTTCCCCTTAATTAATCTTCTCCACACCTTCCCTTTCCCTCCTTTACTTCCCCTTGCAATCAATACTCACGTACCCATGGTATTCCGAGAACCTCCGTTCGTGGTCTATCCACAAGTGGGGGCTTCCCCGTCGTGGACCTGCCCGGCTCCGACGAGCAGTTGAGTATTCACAAAGCCCGGACCCACAAAACCTTTGTGGCGTACATATTTTTGTTTGTCTGGTCAGCCATAGGTGGAGGGTCGGCCTTTCCGGGGACACCCTGGATCTCGCCGCAATACGGGGACGTCAGGGAATATCACGTCGAAAGATCACCAAATGAAGGTGCCCATTCCCTGACACAATATCCAAAACTCAGAATAATGGACACATCCCAGTAGGGAATGAGACCAGGAGATAGACTGTAAGTAGAACAAAGTTTATATAAGATAAATTGTGCACACAGAGAACTCTGCTGCCCAGAGAGCGATCTGCTAAACATTACACGGGCAGCACATTAAAAGGGAAAGAATCGTCACTGATGACATCATGTTAGAAGTACACATGGGTTGAGTCGTCAGTACTGTATAGAAGTGTAGGTGCTGATCACGTAGGATTAGCTGTTGCTTTGGTGTCACTCCCGCAGCACGTGGGTCAGCTGGGCTCATCTCCGTGGGGTGAAGGTCAGGCCAGCAAAAATGACACTTTCCCTTACTACCTGATCTACAATAACAGGATCTGACCGCATGAGACAAATGGCAATCATGGTCTGGAAGGAATGTGGGTGCTTCCCAGAGTTCATAATAATTTGGCATTTATATAGCGCTACAAACCCTCAGGTATCTGAGCGCTGCGTATTATTACCCACGGTGTGTGACATAGACAAGTTATAGGTATACATTCTACCCTCTGTACCTTAGTACTCATAGACCTAAAGTGCCCGACCCTGGTCGCTATTTTGGAGGTGTTGATCTACCTAATGCCTCATGATACGAATAGACAAGTGTTAGGATTACAAAGAATATATGAGTGGCTGGGGTCAGGGCTCTCGGGGGAGCCTTCGGTTTGGCCACTATGGGACGTCAGATGTGTATCTGTATCAAAGAGCAGAGGGGTATGGGCCTGGTGGACAACAGCTTGGCGGGGTGGGTGTCAGAAGGGGCATGAGCAGGTTACAGAAGATGGATGGGCACTCAGGCAGGGGCCTGTTTTGGTCTTGCGCAGCGCAGTGAGCTCATCTGTTCTGAGACAGCGGTAAAGGTTGCAACAATGAATAGCTGAAGTTCTGTGAGAACAGGGTTTGTGCAAAGCAGGCAGTGGGGTGGGGGCATGGGCTGGCGGTGTGCAGCGCAGGGCAGAGGGAGAGACATGCTTTTAAAGATCATTTTCAGGCCTTGAAAAAGATGGCGTTGGCTGGAATACCTAAAATGGAGTCTTTGCACTTTAATAAGGCTTAGTTACATGCTTGCCTTGTTAGTAATTAGTAGGTGATTAACACAGATTACAGTTGGGTGTAAAGGGGGATGTCTCTCCCCTTCAACACAAGTGAGATCCATGCAGGCGGGAGTGGTGAGAGGGGCGGGAAAGACCACCTCTCCCCCAACAGTTCTCAGGGCGGTCCTTCTAAATCTGTCTTTTTTTTATTATCGAAAAAATGAAAGACTTTTTCACTTATTACCGTCTATTTCAAATGAATGGTGTTTTGTTTTCCATTTTATTTTATACACTGGTATATTCCCATTGTCTTGAGTAAAGTATTGTTTTTCTTCTATTTTTAATAATGCAGGTGCGTTTATTCGTCGGTGCGCCTGACGCTAATGTACAATATACAGCTAAGAAGAGATTTGACAATACTGTGTTTTCCTCAATGTATATATACGTGCTGCATTTTACAGTGAAAATATTTTGAATCTTTATTGTTGGCTTAGGAATGTATTTAGTCTAATTTTATATGGATGGAACGTATAAAATGGGGGTGGGATATCCGGGGGAGGTGTGGCGGTGTACCAGGGGTGGGTGTACATATCAGAATGGGGACGATAACACAATACTGGCTATTGACACGAATTCACCAGTAAATAGGGATGTCATAACATGAAAAATGAATACAAGTATATTATCAAATGCAAAGTTATATGTGCCACATGCCAGAATAGTGGAAGTTTTAAAAGGCAAATTAGAACTAAAAAGTATGATGAGTATATAATGGATCAGGTTTTGACATGGTAGAGGATGTGCACCATTCAGAGGTGAGTAACAGTTGGCACGTGGACATGAGCTTGGTGGGGAAACAGAGGCTAAATGTGAGTTGTTATATTTGCTCCTTAATACCACACACGTTCGGAGCACCCAAGGTTCTAATACCTCAAGAGATTCTGCTTTTGGATGCTCAATGCCTTGTCCATCTAGCACTATGTAGGTTGTGAAACACGTTCCAAGCACAAAGCATACACCTTGTGATGATGGATCCAGATGAACAGCAATGTACCGTAATGGCAAAAGCCTGCAGTGCTTACAAAGACCATACATGCCGCTAGAAGGAGGAAGGTTCGTGGCCCATCGATGGGAAGAGACTGTGATAAGCTGTATGGCAGGGCGGCTTATCAGACACAAAAATAAGTGATTCAGAGGGTAAATGAAGTATGTCAAGAGTACTGGGGGAAGCACGTGGCAAAACTAACATGGTTTGAAGCAAATGTGAAGCCAAGGAAGATGCAGAAGCAAGAAGAAACTGTGCTTCTACAATGCAGGCGTAGTTTCTGTGGGCACCAAGGACAAGAGCAATGTGCCAAAATTCCAGATCTCAAGAAAGGGACAGCAGCAGTAATGGACATGTTCTGGGTCTGTGGCCTTAGGTGTTTCTGCACCTCCCACCATCATGAAGAGGCATATGCTCGCTGGAGGGGCATATGCTCGCTGACCAAATTACAATCGGCTCTCCTCATGGTCCCTGAAGCACACTTGATGATGAGGCCAGGAAGCTTGGTTAACCCCACGCCCAAGACCTACCGCCTCTGCATCGCCACTACAGCCCCCTATCTTTCGGATCTTGCTGGGGAAAAAGGAAAACATACTTTTGAAAAGGAAAATGAGATCTAACTGTCAAAAACCTTAGCTGAACTGCTCCATGAAATGCCTGATCAATACAGTCTGTACAATAAGGAAGAGATATTGTTTGCTTTTCTGCTAGTGCCAGGATTACAAGCAGCGGCCACGCCAAATGACTGCAAATGTTTGGCTGGGAACTGATACAGCTGGCAAATGACACTGAACAAAGATTTAATGTGATCAAGGTTGAACTGAGAGCCATCCGGTTAATGGCGTTGCTGCACCGGTATGTGCTTGATCTGCTCATAGCGATGGAAGGAGGTGTTTGTAAAATAAAGAGGAGAATCTTGTTGTACTTCCATCCTCCCAAATGACGCTGTGAATGGGTCTCTCACACAAATAAAAGATGCTGCGCACACCCTTGGAGAACATGCATATGGAAATCGGGATTCATAAGAGTGCTTGGTTTGATCTCTTCTGGTGGGCACCGTCATGGATGGGAGCAGTTGTGAAGATATTAGTGTTGGTGGTGGTGTTTGTGCTGGGGATCTACTGTACCTGCCAGATGTGACTTTGATGTTGTGCTAAAGTGATCTCCAAAAGTGTGATTATGATGGTTTCAGTTGGGTTAAGCAGTTCACCTTGCGGTACAAACAATGGGCAGGTAGATCCAAATAAGCCCAGCATGGTTAGAATAGAGCAAAGAATTTATCCTCCTAGAACAGTTACTACGGCCCCACCAGATCCTGAAAACTATGAGGAACACTGGGTTGATTTAGAAGTAGATGGGGGCTATAAATAATAAATATTGTACCCCAGAACAGTACGCTCAAGCGGGGGAACATTTGCGATCAGTATGTAGGGTATGGGTGGCCAAGAATGGAACATGGAGATATCAAGAGGCTGAAAGGATGGCAAGAGAGTTTGTTAATATAGAATTAACAAAAGGAGGCAATGTTGGGGAGCATGGGTGGACGTCCCAAACCCCTCAGCGCTTTAGGACAAGGCGATTGTAGAAGGAGATGCTACAATGGCGTTGGGAGATTGGACGGGAAGAGAGGGTCACCCATAGGAGTTGGATTATGGTGGAAACATACTGAATCCTGGTTAGCATCACATGTGTAGTGAGACTTCATTTTAGAAGGTAGATGCCATCTTGAAATTGAGGCCTAGTGTTCGAACTTTCAGTTTGCTTATTCCTGCCTGAGGTTAGTGGCATGTGTATTCGTTCATTGCTCGCAGCCTTGTAGCTTTGAAGAAGGTTCATTTCTTGAACACACACACACAGTTCTTTGTGTCTTATCAGTAGTGCATGCAACCCAGAAGGAATGTGCCCTGCAAGGCCAAGCGAGGGCTGGAATGGGTCATTGAACAAGTTATTCCATGAGAAAGGGTGGTGAGGGCTCTAGGCCTTCACCCTCCAGATCTATAAGACCCCGAAGTCCCAGACACAACCATTTCAGTGCACTGACCAGCCCAAGACCCCTGGCCATGAAACTGTAAAATGACCAATCGATCAGGAAGACCAGAGAGCAGGGACAGCCTGCCCCCACCATCAGTTCATGTAATTTGTGCTGTGTGGTGCCAAGGGAGAAGGTAACAAATATATGCTGTGGGTGGGAAAGTTGTGGAGGCGCTGGCGTGTCTGGGATTGGAATGAGGGTTCACGTAGTTCTAAGAAGTTATCAAGACCTCGAAAGTATCCGCCTCGCTCATGTCCTTGGTACCACGTGCACCGTAGCAGCTATGAAATAATGAATTGTGTAACCACATTACCAATTAGGGCCCTTGTATCCGATGATGGAAGACGAAGATCCCCATGTGGAAAAAGATGGATAGAAGTTACTGGGACCAATCGCCTTGTATCCCGTATGGAGCATGCTATAGCTGCATAGGGTCACACCAACCAGGTACCTGGATTTGTAACCTATGTGTGTTATGTCATTTGTGACGCTGTGTACTTTTTTTTAACCCATTGCTTGTGCTGTTTTTGTCAGAGCGCTTCATAGCAGCAGAGTTTGGTTGCTGGCACCATTTGTTCTCCTTGCAAGAGGTATGCTGGGCCTTTTTCCCTACTGGGTTGTATTTATTTCTGGTGCGAGTCCCAGTTCAACATTAATGACAACCATAGGAGTGGAATTGAGGAGGGCCAGAACCTTCCTCCACATCACGCCCTCAATATGATCCTACAATGTAGGTCTGGGTGAAGGCAGAGACAGTGTGACTTCATTTATAAAAATGTATTCATGGCATGATGGTGAAACATCCATATTTACGATTAAACCTAATCATTTGGCCAGAAAATACCATTGCTTTTTGTCTCAGGTTTGTATACATCTCAGTTATATAGGTTTACATCAAATTTGAAACCCCAAGTAAACAAATTTCAAATGGATTACGTCCTCCCACATACTCCTCATCCTATGTTGTCTCCAGATTCAGCTTTAGCTGCTTTGGAAATGTTTTCCAGCAATGGGCGCTGCGCGTCAATGCCTGTCGACTCGATGTCCCCCATCTCGATGTCGACAGTTGCATTCAGTTCTGTTTTCCGCGAGAGCTATCACTTTGGAAGACTGGCACGACTGCGGGCAAAAATGTCCCTTACACACCCCCATCGGGTGTGTCTGGGTGCTTAGAATCTGCTCATTTAACATCAGAGTGTGGGGTCCTGCCTATCAATGACAGCGAAAGCCCCGAAAGAGCATAGAGGGAAGTTAGCTGAAGGTAGGTCGCATAAATCCCCTTCGATGACCTTGTCACAAAAGTGATCCTCTGACGAATCTAGAGGTGACTCTCCTAGTCTGATGAAAGCTAAAAGGTCCCGATCCCACAGTGGTTCTCACCACTCGTCTCGTCATCCTGACGATGTTCGAAGAAAAGAAATCACAGATCACTGTCTTCATCGAGTTCCTCCCCTAAGCGGGTTGGTTACCTGACCAAATCGGCCTCACCGGCTGAATCGGCGAGATTCAGGCTAAAATTGCTTCAAGTATTCGAAAATGCGGCCACGACCCCCTCAAAGAAAAGCAAGAGCCATGCCCATGTCGACAAGCACGACAGAAAGAAGGCTAAGGACAAAAACTGTGCACCCTCGGGCCGGTCCGTCCAGGTGAAAACTCCTCAGGAGCCCTCAGAGGTACCTTTCAGTAGAGAAAAGTCTCAATTGAAGATAGTCTTTGACGCCGAAAGACTTGACATAATTGTCTAAAGAAATCCTCGACGCCTCAGCCGTCGAAGCCCTTGACGTCTATGGCGTCGAAGACTTCAACGCCATTGTCCACGCAAATAACAAAACCCTCGAAGGATGTCGAGAAGACTTTCACCCCACTGCCTAGGAAAGACTTTTTTGTGTCTCTTTCCTCAATGTATGAGGAGGATGAGCCATCTTCGTATGAATCGCGTCCTTTTGGGTTACAGCATGGGACACAAGGTGTTCCAGAGGCCTTCATTTCAGAGGACCCGAGAATTAAAAAATCTTCATGAAACCCTGCAAACTGCAAGTGGGTTACACACAAAATGGAGTTTGGAAGACCAGATCCTTCAGACCATGCTGATGGATTCTACAGGCAACTTATGTCGAGGGTCATAGAATATCTGGGATGGAGTAGACCTGCCCCACTTTTTGAGCAGGACGACTTCAGATATTTTAGATAAAGGACCGCAGGAGGACCCTATTCTTCCTTTTCATGTAGCCCTTCAAAGGCAAGTTAATGCCTTTTTGGAAACGCCGGAATGGCGAACAAAAAACTGACAAGCAAGTACAGAGCGTCGAGCAGTGACCCCTGTTATCAAACAAAGCACCCTATTCCAGAAAGTTTGGTGTTTCAGGCTGCCACTTCCACATCCAAGCTAAATGCATGCCCAACAATTTCCCCGGACAGAGATGACAAACGCTATGACGCTTTGTCAAAAAAGGTTTTCTCTGTGGAGAGTATGGCCCTTAAGTCGGAAAATGCCATGTGTGCACTGGCTAAATTCATTTTCACCCTATGGGATTGCATAGCGATGGTGGCTGAACATATGCCCGAAGGGGAAGAAAGAGACGGTTTCCTAAACATTGTCAAGGATGGGAAAGATGCAATGTGCGAATCCCTCCAGAGTGGTCTCGACTCTGCTGACAGTATCATCAGGGCTATGGTAGCTGGCACTGTAATGTGCAGATTTGCATGGTTGGGAAAGTATGGTTTTGCTCCAGATGTGCAATCTAGACTTCTTAACATGCCCTTTGACGGCACGCATTTGTTTGGCAACAAGGCTGATGAGAGCATGGAGAAGCTGCAGACCTCCGAAGCAGCAGCAAAATCCCTTGGCGCTGCAATCAGATAGTCACAAACTCGCCCCACTGGTACATTCTGGAGGAGCAGGTCCTTTCACTATTACTCCTCAGTTGTAAGAGGGAGAGGACTGTCGAATCAAAGAGATCAGAGAAGATTCCACCGTAGTGGACTGGGAAGAGGTGCTAAGACCACCCAGGCAGCAGCTACTTTACCATCAGCCGCTGCATCGGCCGCCTCAAAACCTCTCTGAGGCCTTACCCCACAAAAACCCTGGTGGGAGGCAGACTCTCACAGCATCTGAAAGAATGGTGCATGGGCATTGGAAACAATTGTCTGGGGTTACTGCCTTCCATTTCTAAAAAGGCTTACGGATCATCCACCAGGGAACAGCTCTTTCAAAGTTACAGATCCGCTCCTTATGCAGGACATTTTGACCCTGCTGGAGAATGGTGCTATAGAACCAATACCTGTAGCAGAGAGGAACAAAGGTTGGTACTCCCCTTACTTTCTAATCCCCAAAAAGGACAGAGGATTGGAAGGAAAGGTTCAAGATGGTTACCTTCAGATCCTTCAGGCCCTACAACTTCAGGACTGGAAGTATCATTGGACCTTCAGGAAGCTTAGTTTCATGTGCCAATCCATCACATGCACAGAAGGTACCGAGGTGTGTTGTTGGCAGTTCTCATTATCAGTTTTGCATTCTGCCATTTGTGCTGACCTCCAGCCCAAGGGTTTTCAATAAGTTGATGGTTGGTGGCAGCGAGTCTCAGAAGGGGGGGATTCACGTCTACCCCTACCTGGACGATTGGCTAATCAGGGCCCGTTCTCCCGAACAGGCACTGGAACATCTCTGCTTCACCTGTCACTCCCTCCACAGAATGGGCTTCTCTCTCATCTTCAAGAAGTCAGACATGATGCCATCTCAAAGGCTCCAATTCATCAGAGCAGTCTTAGATGCATCCTTGGGAAAAGCCTTGCCACCCAAGGTGAGGGCTCAAGACATTCTACAGATGGTCACCAAATTCCAGAATGCCCAGTGTCTTCTGGCCTTTGACTTTTTGAGGTTGCTCAGCCTCATGGCATCTTGCATTTTCTTGGTGCGAGAAGCATGCCTGAGAATGAGATCTCTCCAATGGGCCCTTAGGACTCAATGGTGCCAATTCTCAGGCAGGATGCCGGACCTTCTTCAGGTGCCAAGCAGAGTCGCACAGGAACTTCTGCGGTGGGCCTGCATGGACAACATTCTGAAGGGAATACCCTTTGGCAACCATGGCCAGAGATAATTGCAGTGACGGATGCCTCGGTGTGGGGAGCCCACACCAATGATCTGACAATCGATGCTAGTTAGTCTCCATTGGAGTCCAAACTACACATCAACTGTTTGGAGCTGAGAGCAAGCCGATGGTGATAAGTAGTATTCCCTCCTATTTTGTTTATCAAACCCATCCTATTTTTTAGGATTCTCTGAGGTGCCAACTCCGCCCCCTCCACCTTTTTACACAAACACTGGGCCAAGGAAGAGGGTGACTGAGAGTAACAACATTAACTTTCACACATCATACTGGACATGTCCCGCTAATCGGGTCAGGCAAAGTCAGGCACTTGACTCTAAGTGCATACATCTGATACCAATTAGCTCTCCTCACACGGATAAAAAGCAGAACCCAAAGACACACTGTGAGCAAGACAGAATACAAATGCAAGCAGGGCTTTTGGGATGAAGGCAAACCTACTGGAGCAGAGCGACGGACCAAGGGACAAAAGCTGCAGGTCGAAAACCCCACGGGTTCCCTACTGGAGGGTGTTGCCTCTGAAAGACATGTGGAGAAGGTAAGCGAATACTGAATTGTTTTTCAAGGACGCCAGCGACCCTCCTCGGTGAACGGCAGAGTTGGGGGTGGCGAGGCCAAGCCGGTGGTACTAACCTTGACTTGTGAAATAGAAATCGCAAAACCCACAAAGAGACGCACACAGCCAGTGAGTTGGCAAGCGACCTGAGACCGGTGTGTGTGAAAGTTTGAAATAGAAACATTATATCATAAGTGAAGGCTGCACAAGTGTGGATGGGATGCAAAGAAAGGCAGACCTGTGAGTGAACCTTGATGTAAAGGACAGCTGTGAAATCAGCGATACTAAGTAACGGAGTGGTCCAGTGAAAGGAAGTAGCCCACTCGAAAGTCTTTGTGAAAGGTACTTTGTTTAAAGTGATAAAGTGAATTAACAGCAAAAGTGAAATAAAGGATTCATTCCTAGAGAAGGAAAGAGTGAAAGTTAAACCATGAACTTTGAGTCGAAGTGGTCCTGCGGTGGTCTGTAAAGAAAGCCACACACATTCGAAAGTCTTCGACATCCGAAAGTGGTCCGAGCCCGACTCAGGGAGACCCGAAGTATAATAAGCTTGAGCATTTGCTTGTCCGTACCCAGATTCCTCTTAAAAAGATCTGGAGGAGCTAGCTTTACAGTACTTGCCTCCCAACTCTGGAACACCTTACCTCTCTACATTAAAACTATGGAATCCTTCCAGATCTTCAGGAAACACGTCATCAGATGGCTCCTAAACAATGAGTAACCCCACCATAGGTTCAAATGTATGTAAATTCTGTAAATTGTCGTTCTCGATTACTGTAGATCCTCCCAATAAGGGACTACCCTGCCTTTGCTCTAACATGTCTGTATACCTTGTAAACTGCTTTAATTGGAATCTGTATGTATCACAACCATGTAACCGTCTTCTTAAGCGCCCTTCTACCTCCGGGTTTGGAGCGCTATACAAATAAAATAAACAAAGAAACAAGGGAGCCCCCATGCAAGTTTGTGTTGAACTTTATCGTGAGCGTTCCGAACCCAATAGATGGGGTCCTACGTGAACTGTGTGGTGAAAGGCCTGAGCCCGACAGAGGGAGATCTTTGTGAACTTTTTGGTTGAAACATTATTTTGGAATTCAGGAAAAGAGACTTTAATTTGGAAGGCCAGTCGGGCCTCTCGCCACAATTTTGAACTGTTTACTGCGTTGGAAACCGAGCCAGAGTACCATCCTACCTAAAGGGACCGCCTTACTCTGTGAGGCCTAACGCGGGGAGGAGAGCTGATTCAACCACATTATCATTTCAACACTGATTTTTTCCTTTTGCATACATTTCTCCTTTTTTACACTTTTTTGAACAAGAGATGGGGCAGGCAATCAGTTTTGTTAGCATAGGCCATTTTGTATCGAGACTTCTCCATATTAGTTATAGGGCAAAGTAGGAGTTTCTCCAACCCCAAACATTTCAATAAAGGTTTTACAAATTGTACCCATTGTATCAGTGTTATACTTGTAATACCATGCCTTCCCTGCACTACCACTGTGCAGAGAAGCAATGCAGCTCTGGTTCTGGGCAATTCTAGAAGGAATCTCCTTATTGGCAGTTCACCTAACCGGAGAGGAGAACACGGCAGCGGTCTCTCTGAGCAGGCAGAGCACAGTCTCCCACGAGTGCGAACCAGCTCAGGAAGTCCTTCAAGAGATCTTCAACCTTTGGGGAAACCCTCAAGAGGATCTGTTTGTGGCCAGTGTCAACTGAAAGTACGAACTGTACTGCTCCAGGCAAGTTCCCCCGAGAGCAGCACTAGGAGACGCGTTCGTAGTGTACTGGGAGTTTCCACTCCTGTATGAGTTTCCTCCTGTCCCCATCATTCCTCAATTGATCAGGAGGTTGAGAAAGTTTGGGAAACCCATGATCCTAATTGCTCCGGAATGGGCCAGGAGGATGTGGTACCCGGACCTTCTAGACATGTCCATCTGCCCTCGGATCCATCTTCCACAAACAGTGGAACCTTCTCTTGCGAGAGGATGGTCGGGTTCTCCATCCAGAGGTCAAGACACTAAATGTTCACGCATGGTTTCTGAGAGTTTGAGATATAAGGATTGGGACCTTCCGGACGACGTAATGGAGATTTTGCTTTTGGCCAGAAGGCCAGCAACGAAATCCTTATACCACTGCTGTTGGAACAAGTTCTGCAGCTGGTGCAGGGATTAGAATGTGGACCCTTTTTTACATGCAGCACATCTGTGGTGTTGTCGTTCTTGTTACACCTGGCTAATTTGAGGCTCCAGGTTCGCACGATTAAAGGGTAACTGGCAGCGCTATCTATTTTTAAACCCTACTCTGAGAGGTATCTTTCTTCAAATTACCACTAGTTATAGAATTACTGGATTGAAAATTGTATTTCCTCCGGTCCCTTTTAGTTTGGGATTTCAACCTAATTTTGAAATTTCTGTGTGCTCCATTTGAGCCGATTCATTCTTGTCCTTTAAGATTGTTAACTCTGAAGACCATCCTTTTGGTGGCTCTTTCATCAGCCTGTAGGGTTAGTGACTTTCGGCCTTATCTTGCAAGCCTCCTTACACAATTTTCTTGGTCCTTTAAAGTTAAACCTACATTTTTGCCAAAAATCGTCTGAGTTTCAATTAACTCAGAAGACTACTACTGTCTTTTTATGCTCCACCTCATCCTGGAAAGGAGAAGGAGAGATTACAAAGGCTTGACCCTAGACGTGCACTTAACTTCTACTTATCCAGAATGTCTAAGTTAAGACATGATGATCAACTTTTTGTCGGTTACACAGGCCATATGTTGGGTGTGGCGGTCACAAAAAAAACCTTATCTAGGTGGATCATTTTAGGAATTTCTGAATGCTACAGAGTATCTGGAAAAGATCCTCCAGAGGGTCTCAGAGCTCAGTCGACCAGGGGCATGGCTACTTCCTCTGCTTCACAGAGGGGAGTCCCAATTCAGGATATTTGTGCGGCGGCCATATGGTGCTCTGTCCACACATTCACTAAGCATTATAGCTTGGACTATTCTTCAGGCCGGGAAGGTGTTTTTGGGAAGGCAGTGTTACATTCTGTACACACAGACCAATAAGGAATTCCTAAATTGTTTTAAACATTGAACATTCCGACTCCCTCCTCCAGAAATACAAACACTGCTCTGCGATCATAAGATTAAGAATACGTGGGAGGACTGTTAGGGAGAATTCTCTTATAAGGCTAATTTCCCAAACCTAGTGAGTCCCCCAGCAGCTTTGCTGGATTTTTGGGGTTCGTTTCTTTCTCCTGCTAAGAGTGAGACTCTTTTACTTCCACTCTTAGGCATGATTTGAGGTATGTCTTTGACTTGTTATGTGCTTATGGGCTATGGGGTTTCTTTTTACTCCATAGGGTATCATCTGTTTTTCTGTATGTGTGGTACACCGCACCCTCAATGCAGTACCACAGGGGTGTCGCAGTGACCCCCAAACATAGACTCCATACCCTGGGACTGACTACTGTCTCCCAGGGCATGTAAAGTCACCATTGGCTTTACTAGTCCAAAATTGTGAACAGTACCAGTACAAACCATCATATTGTGGAAGTACTGGTAAGGGGTAATTCGATTGCCCCTGGGTCTGTTTTCAAGGGGGCACTGTCCCGTCCCCCCTCGTCGAGTTTCTGGCTGGTGGCAGTGGTTACCACGCAAAATATTCCACCAGAATATTCTCTATGGGATTTTCCCATTGATTTTAAACGCGCCACTTTTTGGTGCAATGTTAAAGATACCGCCGTTTTATTTATTTAATAATTAATCACCGTTTGGGTCTTTTTGCCAGAACTCGATTCTAAAATGGCGTTTGTTTCCGTCTCTGTAACTCTGACCAAGGTCGAGCCCTTTGTTCCACTATTTTGGCAGGCTTCTCCACAGAAGCCGTCCAAATGGTGCCACTCTGTCTGGGTTCCACAGGAAGGGTGGAGGGGGGAATTGGCACCCTGGACTGCATTGCCTTAGCAACCCAAGTCGCACTCTACTCTGATTGGCCCAGTGGTGAGCCAGCCGGCTCACCACTTAGCATGTGTGATTGACAGCTAGGCTGATGAATGGGGGGTTTTCTGCATAAAAGCAGGGCTTTTGGGACTGGAACTTCAGAAGTCGCCACAGGACCTAAGAATCCGAAGAGGGAAGAAGCTGAGCCATCTGCAACGACGACACCACCGGCGAAGCCCTGCTGCAGCCTCCTCACCACTTTCCCAACGACAAGAGAAGATCTTCTGCTGGATGAATCTTCTTCCCCTGAGCTGGTGGGATCAACCAGTTTGCCCTTTTCACCTTCCAAAGACGTCTCTTGGTCGAATCGCCCGTACCAAGCACCCCGACAGCCGGATAGCCAAGCTCACCACTTTTGACCGCGAATAAAAGGACTGCACCTTTTAAGCGGGAACTCCGCGGCTGGTTTCATCTCTGTGCAGTGCAACGACTCCACGTTTCCTCCTCGACGAGATCTTCTCTTCCCCTGGTCGGAACCACGAACTTCAACCACTGCCAGGAACAACTGCCCCCGCTGGAGCTCCCTTTCTCTTTAAGGTTCTCTGTCCTATCTGGCCTCCCTTTCTACAGATTGCTAAAGGTGACCCTTAAATCCTTGGCTTCTGAACTGGGTTGGCTCCAGGCCTTCTAACTATATCTTTTGAATCACCCCAACCTCTTTTGAACACTCTGCAAAGACTTTCAGTGCACTTTAAACCGTGTGATCCTAGCCACATTTCGCTTTACTCCATTTAAAGTGGGCCTGGCCTATGAACTTTGGCTCTACAGTATAACCTGCCTTTCTCTCCTTGCTCTGAACTCTTAAAAGTGTTGGGAACTGTTTTATTTCCATGCTCTGTCTTTTTCTCTCCCTTTAGCTGCATTATCAGAGTGCCATCTTGGTTAATCGCTCACATCTGTTCTAACAAATAGTAGTGTTTTAACCCTGACTTGTCTGATAACTATTGAGGGAGGTGTGTATACTTTTCATGACTGTGTTTTAACTTGTTTTTGATTGAGAGTGCTAGTATATGCCATAAAGTGTGTTTTAAATAAATAATTATATACTTTTTATACAAAGCTCTGGTCAGTGTTTGTTTGCTCTACTGTGTTTTGGCCCTATTGTGTATACTCTGCATACTGCCCTACTCTTCTTGAGAGAAGTCTGACTGCTCAGCCACAGCTACCAGGTAAATCTGGGTGGTGCAGACTGCTACCATTGGGTATACTGCTTACTCCTGTAGTCTTAATCTTTTTGCAGTGTTCCCCAAGGGAACTGCACAGGATTCTGCCTAACAAGGACACCATCCATTCAAAGAACAATTACTTAGCCGTAGTAACGTTCTTTCGATTGGATGTTCCTCCCATGTATTCATCATCGCTCATCCCAACATGCCATGCAGTAGAATTTCCTTGTTATTGCAGTTTACGCTCTTTCAGGGTGAGTAGCTGTCGGGCGCAGGACAAACTAACACATGTAAAAAAAACAGAACTTAAGCCAACAATCACTGAGCTTGCTATATGCCATCGATGATGTTGACATCGAGACGGAGGCCCTTGAGGGACATAGTCGACAGGCATCGATGCGCAGCGCCCCCTTTTGGAAAACATTTCTGCCGCAGCTAAAGCTGGATATGGCGATATCATTGAATGAGGAATACGTGGGCGGAACATCCAATCGAAAGAATGTTACCATGGGTAAGTAACTTGTTCTTCTTAATGGTTTCCAGCCTAAACGAGCCACTTTTCCAAACAATGTACGAACATTTTCTGGTTGTGCTTATTTTAAGAATTTTCGATTTTTGCTTAGTGATAATCAAATCGTTACAGACGCAATACTTTTCTAGTGCGTATGTGGGGATTATTTCTCTAGCAATTATTCCAGTTTTATCTAGGCGCACCCTAAGAGTGCAATTGGAGTGTAGCTGAAAATATCTAGCAGAGATTTGGGCGTATCCCAGAGATTGAGTTTCCCCAACGTTTTGCTCGGTTGTTTTAGTTAAAATCATTTGCCAGGTCTACAAACGCCATGGAAAGTGGCGTACATGATTTTAAAGCTTGCCGCATCAAGAGTTGGGAGTAGGCCATTCAGCCCAGTCCCCACCCTTTTTCAAAACCCTGATTGATAAATGTCCATTCTGTTTGCAGTTGTAGCGCACTCTGAGATATGATCTAGTAGGTTTGAGAAGGTTTTACAACTAGTATCCACGAGGGCAAATGGGACGATAATTTGAAGGATCCATCCTTTCCCCCTTTTTTAAATATTGGGACTACTGCCAGGATGGCAGGATCTTTTCCCCAGAAATTGTCATGGAAAAGAGTGCAAAAATAATGTTAGCCCACAGATTACATTGAGAAGCCCATCAGGCCCTACAGCCTGAGATTACTTCAGCATTTTGGGTTTTCGTTAAAATGTCCTGAACTGTAAAGGACAGATTCCAGTCATTATCTACAGGCACCCGAGAACCACAACTAGGAGCATCCCTTTTCAGAGCATACAAATTGGAGTAACAGGCCACCCGGTTTGATTCAGATTTAGCTGCATGACATGTTGTGAGAGAGATAAGTCATTAACTAAGTTCCAAAAGGAATGAGTCTGGTGCTTAGCCAGAATATAAAGCATATATTGCCCATTTCTTTTTAGCATATGACATTTTTACAACCTCAACCAATTTCAATTCTTTTGTTTCAGTTCTTTAGCTCGAAAGACATAATCTTCTCCCCCTAAACACCTTAATCATTTACGTAATTCTCATTTATGTCTTGATAATTTCTAGGTCTGCAACGTGTTTATGAGCATTACTGCCTTTAGCCGTTACCGAAGTCATTGGCTTTCATTTTTCCATTTTGCACAAAGTAGAACATTTCCAAACTCACTAGGTGAAAAATAGTGAAGTAAGTGATCAGTAGCGAAGTCTCTGTTCAGGTCAATCATTTTTTGGTTAAAAACATGGACATTTTTGAAAACCTAAGATCTAAGATTCTTTGATAAGTTAACCCTTACCTCAGCAAGATTCGGTTCTATAGGACCCTCCGTAAGGTGGATTCTTTTATGGTACAAGCTAGTAGATTATCATCACTTTTACTTACTTCGAGTACCGGGAAGTCTATCATACTTTTCAATATTAGATTACTAACCCAGATATAATCTATAGTCTAGAAAGACCGATCTCCTTTCCATGTCGGTTTTGGAGGAACGTCTCCGACTTTCCCGTTCAATAGTTCGATTCCGTTCTTCTAATATATGAAAGATGCCATGGAGGTCAGAGAATGCCACCATGTTTTAAGTTTGGTGCTTCATCAGAATTATTCGGCTCCTCCACGTACACTGCTTTGAAGTCACCTGCTGTGATAATTATCTCGTTGTTGTTTCCAGACCATGGAGCTTTACATATTCAGAGGATTTAGGGTTTAGGTAGATGTAATAAGCAACCTTTTTGGCCAATCCAGCTCATCACTAAATAAAGTTATCGCCAGGAGACCAGGAATCTCATGTATGATTTCCGAATGATATGTAAGCTTGTTGCTAATGGCAGTCAACATTCCGCCATACGGTCTACGTCTAACCCCAATACCCTTTTGTGCTTGGTGAAAAAAGATAGTATATCAATAGAACAGTTTTCCCTAAGCCAAAATTCTTGGAACATAATGTGAAGCTTCTTAGGTCTAAATGCCAATGTTTCTATCCTCTGAAGATGCGAAAAGCCCTTAGTGTTCTTGGAGCCAATTTTTATTACATCATGGTTAAAGACTGAACATAGGTTTATAATTTAGGGTACCACTTCCAGGTAGCACACAGGGTAACCATGACCAGTCTTCCTTAAATGTGACCTTAGGAGCCATGCCTACATTCCAAAGGTTGGCGGCCCTATCCAAGGCTCCTACTTGTTGAACTGCTTCCAGTGGGTCATTCCATGGTGTAGTGTTCAAATTACCGTACAGCCTGGTGTTTACTTTTAAGTTACCAGGTACATTTTCAGGCAAAACAGCTGATAGCGCAGTTTTAAAAAGACCTCCCATTCCTTCCAGATCATATCAAACAGCAGTTTCGGCTTTAAGAATAACAAGACGATTATTATGATGGAAATAAACAAAGTGGATATCACTTGAATTAATTGTGCGCAAACAAGGGATCGAGAATAACAAATTTAAAGCATTGCCTCTATTACACATTTTAAAATGATCCGAACTTCAAATCGAGTCACTACCAATACACAAGGGAAGTTGAGAATGTCTTGGAAGACCATTGCATACTGAATTCATAGAAGGCCGATCAGTTTTAGCAATTGCGGGAGTCTAGTTGCTGGCTTTACCCTCGCTATTTTATCAAAGTGGATAACACAAGACCTACAAACCCTTTTAATGTCCAATGAGACAGTAGGCACAGTGATGGACAAGGCTCAGCATAAATGTTGTTAATACCAGAATCTGTAGAATGAACAGACAAATTCATTAGGTCGTCTGATCTAGAGTATGATTCCTGGGCGAGATCTTGGATCACCGCACCACTGCACCCCTCTTTTGGAGTTAGATAGGGCAGAATATTGTCATCTGCGGCTTCAGGGAACTGCGTTATCTTTTTTATTCTTTTTGGGATTTTTCTTATTTTTCCTTTTGGTGGGTTATTCCGTAGGGATGGAGTTTGCTCCATCACTTCCAGTAACTATCTCCACTGGATTGAAGTCTGTCTGCCCCTGTTCACTAAAGGAGGACTTACTCAGTGACCCTTTGCATTGTGGATGAGATCAGCTGTATTCATCTGTATCTTGACTGGTACCTATCCCTGCACATTTAATTTTCAGATCAGACTTGCGTTGCAAATTAGGCTAAATTAGTTAAATCCTTCAAAATCTTTTTGCAATTTCATATCATCATTGATATTATTGTAGAGAGAGAGTTTAACACAACATTTAAGGCCAAAACTGATCCTGCACCCAATGTAGAGGCAGGAAGCGACAACTGATAAAGCTGAGGCAAAGAAATCTAGTCCATAACGCCGGAGGCCAAGTGGATATCATTAGACCTGCTAAGAAAGGACATTGATGACAGACCTTGAGTGTGGTCCTTCTTATCAACCGTCGCGCTACCATTATTGCTTTCAACAAGGGGTATTACTGAAGATCCTCTGAGCTGAGACTGACACTATTTTCACAGACAATGCAAAAGAGCGCTGGTGTAGCCATCGAGGAGCTATCCAAATCAGGGAGTTGAGCCCTTTGGGCATCAAGGAACCTTCTTTTAGGGGGCCCAGACACACGTGAGACTGTTGGGACCTCAGATGCTAATGCGTCTTTTGTGTCAAAGAAGTCTGATTTTAGAGCAAGGAATAAGTCCTGGATGCAGGTGAAGCTATACTGTCTCTAGTGAGCACTGAGGCGCGATGTTTACATCTCAGATCCTACATTACTGGCATACGTAAAGCAGGTAATTAAGGGTAAACAGTGTTTTAAAGATGTGTACAAAATGGAGGGTTGCTGTACAGACTTACTTCGCCAAAGCACCCACAGAGTGCCAGGGCTGCACTTGGCGCGCTTTGCGCAGCTTAGTTTTTTTTTGTAGAGCGCCTCCTTTTCCTTTTTCACAATGGACTCGATCCGAGGCTGCCAAAAGTGAAAAAGTACTCCCAGTAGTTTTTACAGCCACAGGACCATGAGCGAAGTTACGTGCTCATGGAAGCGGACGCTGCACGCTGTATATTGTCCTAGGTTCGTACTCCACTGCTGGAGACAGCACTTGGCTGCGCTTTCTTTCTCTCAGTGCATCTCTGTGCTTTGTCAATGAGAACAATCTATTAGTAAAGGGGACCGAGCGTGCAGCAGCAAAGAAAAAGGTGGCAAGTACATCAAGCGCTGCAGGAATGAAGGAAAGAGTCGGAACTGAAAGCCCACCCCTACAAAAATCATCTGCCAAATAAAACCTATTTCACAAACCTATGAACTATTTCCCACCTTTACACAAAGTTTGGGGTTGTGCTTTACGGCATCTTAAGGATGTTTCTTCCTCTGCATTTTAGGCATATTTGTTCAATGGCATTGGCTAGTGAGGTCCAATGCAATTCCCCTCTCACTGGCCAGCAATGTCATACAGGGTTAGCAGAAATGGCCAGCTGGCAGGATTAGGGATAAGGTCCATGAGGCAGAATAGGTAATATTGACCAGCAGGCAAGAGATCGGTACTAACAGCAGATCCTGGATTATCAATATTGACCTTATCCATTGTTAGCAAAACTGATGAGGTGGGATTTTCTATAATCAACTGGCAGGATGTTGGATAGTTTAGACCCACAACAAGTGTAGTGTTCTGGGAAGCCAAGTTTTGTGGACCTACATCTGCGACGGGCCGTCATGTAGTCCCTTCTTTCCTTTCCATGGTTGCCATTTTTTTTAAAAACTTTTTTAAATGGGTGCCATGGAAAGGGGAGAAGGGACTACTTGTAGTCTCTTCTCCCGTGTCCATGACTGCCATATTTTAGTTGACTTTTTAATGTTTTTTTCAATGGTCGCCATGGAAAGGGAAATCTGACTTCTTTTTCTGTTCCACGGCGGACATTTTTTTTTACATGTTTTTTTTTGTGTTCCGAAATTCCGGAGCGTTTCGGAACAGAAAAATTATACTTTTAGGACCCTGGTTTTATGGGCGCGGTACTAATAGCAATAGGCCCCGAGCAGGGGGGCATTACCACTTCAGGTAATGCCCCAGGGCCTTCGTTAAGGCCCTTGCTTCGCTCAGATCTGTAACTATGGGCCCCGGGGCCTTACCTGAAGTGGTAATGCCCTCCCTGTTTGGGGCCTGTTGCTTAATTAATGCACCAGCACTTTTTGAATCCCCAAGTGGGTTGGATAAAACTGAACATTCCCATTATAAATCACGGTTGTGCTTCTTTGTTAAGGATGCTAGGGAACCCAGGGAGCTTTTGATTAACACAAACTGAAGATATGATGTTCTTGCTATGCCAGACAATCTACAGGGTTATTTAACCTGGAGCCATAGGGGTCATGATAGGTGGCTAATAATAAGAGCATGCTTCAATGCTCTGCCTCTTAAAGCAATCACTGGTAAGTGGTCTGATCCAGGAAATGACACTCACTGCCCATTTAATGTGTAATGAGGCAATGGAAGATTTGCTCCACTTCATCATGCATTTTCCTGCGTATTTGCCTATAAGAAAAATAATAATTCTTCTGATTTTAAGACAAGTAGATTTTGATCCACGCCGTCCAGCTCTGTGCTACCATCTTATGGCTAATTCATACAGGATAGCTTGGGCACTTGGGTTATATTTAAGAGAGGCTTTTCACTTAAGGAAGAAATGTGTTGATAGTGTATACATTTCCTAGTTGTGTATATGGTTTAAGGATTTTTTTCTGCAGATTTACTTTTTAACACTTGTTATCTGTAATGTCATTGAATTGTGTTTCTACACCATGTAAGTTTTATGGAAGAATTAATTTCTGAAATAAACATATTTGACTGACTGAAATATCGTTTGTGGTTGAAGTACCAAAAGATTGAAGTAGTGGATGACCTTAAAGGAGTAGTGCGCTCAAAAATATTTTTTCCGCAAGCGTTCGGGCCTGTGTTTTTTAGCATACGTTGATCAATCGTAAAAACATTTTCTATGCACCGTACCGTGGTTTTTCTCACTTTTACACATGCGAAATCAGGCAGCAGGGTGCAGCCATTTTGTGCTAATCTTATCCATTGCTGCATCGCCCAAAGCTCAAGTGCCCTATCGGCACTAAATCATAGTCCCCGCCCCTGAAGCTGACATCACCATCCCTAGCGATATTCTCCACCTATCTCTGTGACGCTACTGTGCAGCGTAGCCAAACGCACCCTATCATCACCTACGTCCCTACGTCAGTTGACGCAGAACCCGGAATATCAAGAAATATTCTCTAACATCACAGACGTCCCAATTCTGAATACAAAGCACTATCTTTAAAGGAAACCGCAATACTCTGCAATTTATGATGTGATTTTATTTCACAATAAACGCTCTGAGAACATCTGCCGATTTCCATATTCAACCAATTTATTTTTTTTTTCTTTGTTCTCGATACACAAATGTTCATCGTGAGTCACACGGTGTTCCTTTGCGTATAATCACATTGGATGGAGGCACCGTGATTCGCAAGGCTTCAGCATCAGCTTGTTGCTACACCACCCTAAATGATGTCAAGGTACTCCTTATTGCTGGTACCGCGAAAGGGCATATGGGCCCGGGGCGATCGTCCCAAGACAGCGTAATGGTCATCCAACCATTGCGGTGTAGCATCAACTGCCGTCTGAAGAAGCCATCAATTGGTATCTGGAAACTATGACATTCGCAGTAGGGCAGGATGTGGCTGTGTTTGAAAGATGAGAGAAATGTGTCTCAGTAGCCGTTCTTTATTCTATTCCAATTGATCCATTACTTATGCACCATGTGAAAACTAATGATGAACACAAACGATAAACAATGCAAACACAGAGAAAACAACGTGCAATGTTGGAGTTTATGATGTGATTGAGAGCTTAGTGTTATGCAGTGTGTTTAGCTTGCAATGGTAGGCCGATGTGAAAGTTGACGGATGAATTTGAATAACACATAGACGGCATTTTAACGTAACATTAGCCTAGAATTGGGCGTTGGTGGAACCTGTGCGAACACAGACGTGGACTCTATGCATTTCGGTGCTGGGCTGCCCGCATGCCTTGGACAAATAAAAGTACACACCGGTTGTTTCTGAGTGTCTTCACAAATTGCCAAAAACAACAAGCCATTGCAATGTTAGCCAGTCAGCCATACTGGTCATAAAATGAAACCTTGACCCCGTGGTCTACAAATTCGTCTACAGTAAAACTTACATAATAATCAGAATTTCCATTCTCTCGGCGTAACGCAGAGTGTCTGTTCAGACCAACACATTTTCATAAAATGAAATGAAATGTTCCATTGTCTAGTTTTGGAATGCTGAACCTTATCATATTTGACGGTTTTACATACCTCCCCCGTTCCTTTCCTTTCCTTACAAATCCTCCCTTTCTTTCCAAGGACAAAAAACAATACGGGCTTAGGCCTAGCTTGCTTTTGGTAAATGAAAGTCACAAATAAACTCGGCAGGACGCAAGGGAGTAGACAGCTCAAGGCATTGACCTTGTCCCACAGCATCGATTCCCACGTACACCACTGTAGCATTACGAATATTTATGAAAAACAAACAAATTGTTTGCTGGCATACACCAATGCCACGTAAAATTTCCAGAGATTTGCTCATTTTATGAAAACATTGGGAATTCATAATCCACCTATCAGCTGAGCACGTCTCCAGTTTCCGGCTAGCGAGCGCCGCGCACAGGGAGCACCAACAGCCGCCACCTTTGCAACTGCCACGCACAGTGAACAGTGACTGCCCCCCTCCTTTTTCCTCCGGCACCTGTGTCAGACTAGCCTATTTGTTATGGCTGGTCCACCCTAAAGTGTTATAATTCAAATAGTGTATTGGTTTTGCTTCCTTCTTCTGAGGAGTGTGACCGTTCATTGCTGACCACCCTAGAGTCCCCCAATATAACTGCCTGTATGCCCTCATTCAACCTCAAAGCTTGAGGTACATCTTGCCCACTCATAAGGTCTTTGAAGAGCAGTACCTGTGTACCACCCACCCCTGCAATAATTTGGAAATGGAATGTGTTTGATATTATGTTTTACAGGGCGGCAGAGTTATCGGTATGCTGAATTTCTATAAGGACTTTATTCTTCTCAGTGCCACTCCCCTGTTCTCATTCCCTTATGGATGTGTACAATTATTATTATATTTTGTATTTTGGGGACTCTGCACCTTCAGACCCTACCACCGCACCACCTCAAATTCACCTCCCATATACCTAATGTAGAGTGCTCAAACAGGTACTTCTTGCAAAACCAATTGACAAACAGGGTACATCTGGAAAGACTTTTTTTGTATGCTTTATTTGGACAATTTATACTTTTAATAGCTTTGAAATTTAAGTTACATATGTTTTCCATTGGTCATGTACAATATATCAAAAATGTTGAACATATAAATAGCTGCTAATCATTTGTATCGGGAAGCGAACTGTTCCACAAGTTGCTTTCGGTGGACAGGGCACGTTTGCAATGTTTTGTGGCAATGTATGTGTCCTAGGAACCAACCCACAAATGATTCCATGAGTATGCATGTCAAACACAGTCAAAGTCAGGTCTTTCACAAAATCGAATTTCATTTCCTGGTATTTTGGCTTGACCACCCACTTTTTGCTTCTTTTTCCAAAGGCCATTTCGTAATGAAGCATCCCAAATTTTCCAGCAGTTCTAGATTGTTGTCTGCCTATGTTCTCGTTATGCGCTAATAACGCAAGTAGTGTGCGAGATTCCATGCCCTGTATACCGAAATGCAATCTTTTGGGCCGGTACTTTAGGCACATATTGTGGAACACCTCCAAATTCTTTGAGTCCCTTCAGATCTCTTGATAGAGTTTTATCAAACACAATCTTCTCAAGAGCTTTGTGTGCAGGTGAAGATGGAACCAACCACTTCTTCTTGCGTTCCTGCTCCTCCGATAAAGGTCCATGTTTACATTTGTGAAAATGTCAGTTTTCTGTCCATGAGTGAATGTTGGAGCAGTGGTGCATCCGTGAGCACCATTTTTCAATTAGAATTTCCACAGACCCACCTCAAATTTTGGAGCTCCACCAAAGATGGTTGCTGAAAGACTGGGACCACTGCAAAATATTTTCAGAATCCTTTTTTTTTTTTTTACCAGCAGCTGTGATTTTTTTTTATTGATTGATTTAGCTACGTACCAGACATCAAATTGATGCAGAATGTTTGGAAATTGCTTGCGCATGACCTTGGCTATAGAAACATGTCTGTCGGTGGCTATGAGGTCTATTTACATTCCCCTCGACTGGAGATCTTGCAGGGATTTTATAAAACCATGTTTCCGGGTTATATGGAAAAGGTGAGGAAATTAAAACAAACATATAGGAATTGGGCAAAAGGTAGAAAGTATATATTATACATTAAAGATGCCGAGAGAATGCTGGCTTGTATGTCAGGGAATAGGCCTGGTATATTTTGGGACCTAATTAAACCAAAAGGTACACAAGATTATCTTCAGGCACAGGCGGTTAGTGACATTGGCTGGGTGAAACATTTCACTGATTTGTACAGGGTGGAAGGTTTAGACCAGTCAGTCACATGGCCAGAGGCAGAGTGGAGGGGTGCTATAGAATGGGACCTGGAGGATCTAAAGAACTTGATAAAGAAAAGCAAGTCCTCCAACGCACCAGGCCCAGATGGTCTCTCTAACCTGACCTATAAAGGTAATTTAGCAGTTTGGTCTCAGGTGTTGTCTGCTTTGTTCGTAGATATTTTGGCTAATAATTCGTTTCCTTCTACTTGGTCAGCAGCAACCCTAATCCTTGTTTTTAAAGGTGGGGATAGGTCCTCTCCAAATTATTATAGACCTATATCCTTATTGGATGCTTCGAACAAAATATTTGCGAAAATACTGCTGAAAGCTCTACAAAAATGGGCCCTGGAATCTGATTCCTTAGATGTTTTTCAGTCAGGTTTTCGGCAAGGGCTGAGTACATCTACTAATTGTATGGTGCTAGATCTACTAGCACACCAAGCAAAGATGCAAGTACAGCTAGTATTTTTCGCTTTCTTAGACATTAGTAAAGCTTTCGACATGGTTATTAGGGCTCTTTTGTGGAAAAAACTGTATGAAAGGGGGTGCCCGATAGCCCTGCTAAGTATTTTGGTGGCTCTCCACACAAATACAAGGATTAGGGTAAGGTTGGATGAATTAGGTAACTATTCCCCCTGGATACAGACAAATAGGGGCTTAAGACAGGGGTGTGTCTTGGCACCCTTTCTCTTTTGCCTGTATTTACTGGGATTGGGAGGCTGTATGGAATCCGTAAAAACTTTCCCTCCAAGATTGGGTGCTATGGTTATTCAATACTTACTTTATGCAGACGACATTGTTTTATGTGACCTTACAGCTATCGGGCTCCAAACAGCATTATTAGCCGTGGAGGGGTTCCTGGAAAAACTAGACTTAACACTAAACACTGTAAAATCAAAGGTTCTGGTGTTTAAGGGGGGTAGGAAAAGTTGTAAAGTATTGCCCTGGTATTTGAAAAACGGCAAAATAGAAGTTGTAAATAAATTTGTGTACCTAGGGCTGGTAATTTATGACAAGTTCTCTGGTCCTGAACTACAGGAAGATTTACGGGCAAAATTTGTAGGGGCTGGGGTACAACTTAGAATTTTCGATGGAAAATTCGGTAGATATTCCTTTTTACCAGTCCTAAAATTATACAAACAACAATTAACCCCAAAATTAATTTATGGAGCTCAAACTCGGAGTCAGCCGATTAATTGGTCATTATTAGAGGGGGCATTATGGAAAGGTTTGCTCCAACTTCCGCAGTCAGTCCCTTTAGCAGGGATTCTGTTTGAATTAGGTTTGTTACCAATACAGACTTTGGTAGATTGGGGCAAGTTTCAGTTGTTGGTAAATATACTGAACCCACCAGTGGCGTCAATATACAAACAATTAAATCTGGTAAGACTTCAGGGCGGCTGCAGGGTTCTCAGGGACTGGGTTTTGAATTGTCAATTAATGCTTCAGCAGGCAAATATTCCAATGGAGGAACTGGAGTTGACACCAAAGGTTGCAAAGCTAAGATGGTGTAGACATGATTGGTCTAACTTGAGATCTGAGATAATGGAGTATAAATGCTTTGGGGATCATTTTCTCTGGTCATGTAAAAGTTTAAATACACCAGCACCTTACCTTAAAAAACATCCATCGAGATCTTTCAGGTCACAAGTGTTAAGGCTCAGGTTGAACTTGTTATTAACAAAAGAAGTACTGGGCCGTCGGGCGAACATTCCGCAAGAACAGAGACTACGTCGGCACTGTAACATAAGCATTGAGACTTTAAAGCACTTGTGTGTGATTTGTCCTAAACTGATTGATTTGCGGTCTTGCTTCCTAGCAAGCTTGGTTTACTCCTCCGAGAATGAACTATGGTGGAGGATAATGAATTGTAATGAATTAAGTTTGACCATACATGTTTTAGAATTTTTAAGGAAAGCTGCAGTAATTTTATAAACGTTGGATATTTGTATGTTGGATTGTGTATTTATGGATTGTATGTATATGTGTTAAAAGTACCTTAGTACTGTGGAACACAATAATAAAATAAATAAAACCATGTTTCTCCATGGCCACTGAGGATTTACATTTGGACACCTGCACGACCACAGAACTCACTATGTTTTTAGTGTCCATGTCCCGAAAGTGGTATGTGCAGTACTTTGCAGAAAAACTGGGGCTGTCACACTGTCCAGCGCCAGCTAGCCTGAACCCTTTGCTAGAGAATGTCCGTTCAATTGACATTCGTTCAATTTTCCAGGCTCCACTGATAGCAGGGAATAAAAATTCACGTTGAAATTTGGAATACTGCATTTTAGCGAGGAACTGAAGTCCCACAAATGTACAGAAACTGGACAACTTATTAAAGCTCGAACCACTGAAAAGCAAAGCTGCTGCACACAGTAGATTTCCAGTTGGCACTTTGCCCAGCATCGGTTGAGCAGACCATGAAAATGGTGCATGGAGCAGGGCACAGGTGGCTTTGATTTTTAGGTTTCTGTCTTGTGATACACAAGTAACGTTCACCAATGGCTTCCTGCATTCTACCTCCCTCACTGGATGGACACATTTCTGCATCAGTATAATTTGTACTAGGCAGCTGTGGAATACAATGCTCCTTTACTAGACTATCGCCCTGCGTGAATGTGGTTTCTGACTCAACTGTGATGGACATATCCGGCAAACTGCCCACACTGAAGTCGAGATCTTTGGCAAGTTCCTCGGTCAAATCCGTTGAGGCTTCAGTCTCTGTTATTTCATCTTGTGTTAATTGCTCACGAATTGGAGAAAGCATCAATGTCTATGGTTTATTGGGTGGCCCTTTTTTTGCATGTGTAGATTGTGTGATGGGGTCAGTGAGTAATTCAAAAGCATCTTCCCTATATTCAGTATCATCTTCATCCTGTCCAGTTCTCGCATTGTAGCAATGGTCCAACAACACTTTGCTTGCTTCGCCAGTCTCATTCCATACATTTTCTGACCATTGGGCATAAGCATCTCTAGTCTGCTTTTTGACTAGAACATGCTGCGCCTCAAATAATAGTTGCTCCATGGTGAGATCTGTTTGGCAAGCAGCATCCTTGGTTTGATATGTGGTTTATGTGCTCATAGTTCTTATGCTTCTGGGCTTCTAGGAGATGGGTTGTAAAAATATGTTCAATGTAAATCCAACATGCAGTATATAGCACTTTAGATATAAAATACATGTTATGAAGACAACACCAGCACAAAACACTTTTCGCAAAACGAATTTGTGTGTAACTTACCCTTGTTTTCTTGTATGTCTGTGCAATCATTTTCTTCGTCTGTGCAAGCGTCTTATTCAGTGTGACGACCGCACCAGCAAGCTTGTCCACCACCTCTGATCCATATGCCTCCTCTTCTATTTCACCTCCTTGTATACATCCCTTCAATTGAATATTCATTTTTAAAAAACAAAAAAATAACTTATTTGGAATCAAATTCTTTCAACGTACAAGTCGCTTACATCCATACCGCCGTAAACAGTGTACGTCATTTAGTCAAATCAGACATTTTGAATTTCACCCGATTGATGGCAAGTGCACTCGATCAGAACTAACTTATTGTAATGTTGCACTGAAGCATTTGGCGTTGCATTCTGCATACCTCAGACTCGGGAACAGCTCCAAAGGATGATGTAACTGTAGTCGAGGTACCATCATCACCCTGTAACACAGTACTTGTTTTAGAACGGATGAAAACAGCGAAATTGAACAGAGACTATCGGATGCAGACATTTGGTACATATATATAAAAACGCAAAAATGATACGCTATGTAAACAAACGGCCAGATACATAAACTATTTCATATTATTTAGAATTCCATGTATAACATATTCGTGTAATCATAAAACTACCTGATAGGCGCTCAAAGTAGTTGTGGTTGTGGACTCTGGGAAAGAAATGGATGCCGAATTTAGCTCCTTCATTTTCAGTGAATTGCCACGAATTGATAAAGTGAAAAAAAGATTTGCATTAGATATGTGGGAAGATCCAACTGTCAATAATATGAACTTCAACAAGTCTGTATGGCTCACCATTGGTATACTGGAATGTTCTGTGTTGTCGCCAGTATCGAGGGTCTTTGCTTCACTCAATATGCTCGCCTAAAAGAATTGAAATGTGAAGCAACCGATTATGATAAGATTATGCTTATTTTGAAGTGCACTATTGCATATTCATCTCTGATGCTCATAAAACCAGGGACAGATGTCTAGCAAAATGTGGTATAGTTCTAAAGTAATACAATCTGGTAAATATGCAAAGTTTAGTAAGAAACAATTACACCGAAAGCACCAATCTGTTCATGTAGTTATCTGTTCGGTACCCCAAGGCCTACATCAAATTCATCATCTACAGCTAATTCATCATCGTGAACTCACCTGGTCCTGCGTGTGCATTAATAGAGTTGGAATTGTGCTTGGAAGTTAATCAAGAAATGTTCTGAGTCAACGCTTTCTTGTGTACTGTGATGGGTTGTACATATTCGGGACAAAGTGCAGACTGCATATGCGGTATTTATCGCCCTAAAAGTCCCTCGAGACGTCCACGGTTCTACTTTCAAGCTCGTCCGTCGCAAATCCACAATATCTGACCCATTCTCTTATTCAATCTATATTCCTCAGGAATGTATGCATTATTGTGCCCTCAGGTTTGGAATGGGTCTTAGAACGGCAACTGGCAACCATACACGCAGGCATTCTTGAAAAATCTGTTTTAAAAAAAGGACATATAGTTACAATAATGTTTTACACAAATGCGTGATAGGGATGGAATTATATCATAATGTTTCTATGCAATGTTTGTTTTGGTCACAGAAGCAAAACCTGTGTAGCGTAGTCGACTATACAATATGGTAACTTTCATACAGAATTGATTGAGGGGACGCAATTCGTAACCTGTTAGTCGTCCGTTGAATGTACCTTCTTGCATCAAAAGGAAACATGCTTATAGACATGGTCCGCAAAGGATGAAATTCTATCCCAATTGACAGTGTTGACACTTGCTATATACTGAGAACAGAGCCAATTAAATCGAAGACAATGATAAAGGCAATGAGATGAATGAACATTACACTACTGGGTACATTAGTTTGAAATAGATAGAATTTTACAGAGATCAAAAAGAGACGATCAGGTGGCCTGCACTTACCTTGACTAACAATCAGTGAGATTCAGCAAGCCGGGTAGTTAGTAGCAGGAGAAAAGGTAGCGCAATCCGGAATTGACTTCCAGTGCTCACAGATGCTCATAGGTAGCACGATCACAAGTTGACTTCCAGTGCTCAGAGATGCTCACAGGTAGCACGATCATGAATTGACTTCCAGTGCTCACAGATGTCGGGATAAATATCAAAGGGTTTATAAAGAATTAGAAAAGCGGGTGTTTATGTGAATGAGTGATGTGTTTATGGCATGGTCTTATGTGGATTGAAGGGGCATGGTCTGCGTCAAAGCAACAGGCCTGCAGACACTGGGTCTGGGGATGCCCTGAGTACAATGGCCGCTTTGCGGAAGATAACCTTGAAGTATGGAAGGTGTATGGCACCTCAGACGTTCCCATCCTGCCAGCACCCTCGGGAGGGCAGGGCCACAGGTGCGAACTACCATTGATACTGGAGGGGGGATGGATGCCCAAGAGGCATGGAGAAAGGGGCCGGAACAATGGTAAATGGAGACGACACACTTATGTGGATTGAAGTGGCGTGGTCTGCGTCAAGGCAACAGGCCTGCAGAGACTGGGTCTGGGGATGCCCTTAGTACAATGGCCATTTTGCAGAAGATAACTTTGAAGTGTAGAAGGTGTAGAGGCATGGAGAAAGGTGCTGGAACACTGAAGAATGAAGACGACACACTTATGAGGACATCCTGCCAGTGTAAGGAAGGAGGGGTTGTTTTGCCCCATCACTGGTGCCAGAAGAGAAATCCTGGCAACAATAGAAGAGGGCCTAGTGCAGGACCCTGTCTGAATCCATTTTGTATAAACCTCCGACTACATTTTGGAGTAGGCTGCGTTCAGGTTAATGTGAAGACTCCTCTCACCTTTTGCAGCACCACGAACAGCGAACACAGCTGGCTTCCATCTTTTACTCCCCCTGAGCCTGTGCCAGACAAACTCATTTCTTACATGGATGTACTGGCTTGAATGGTTGCTAGCAAACAGTGTATTATTTTATCCTTCCACTGAGCTCATTTGCCGTGTGTGTGACTGGGCCAAATGCTGCGCTGCAACCCATCCATCTCCACAAAGCTGCTCTTGAGCCTTACACCCTGTCCTGTGGAGGTTATCGCATGGTTGCCCCATGTACCCATACATTCTCACTTTGATGTAGCAGAAGCGCGAGCCTTATCCACTGACCGCCCTAGAGTGCCCCTAATATAACCTATCAACAAGTCCTCATATATTTTGCTAAGACCAACCCGTGTCACTTCACTCATACTTGCCTGATGGCACCATGACAAATAAATCTCAAGTGTAATCCTTTAATCACACACCAGGAGAGTAAGACCATTTCACCGCTTATGCCCACAAAGGACTCGAAATGAAACTTTTTATAGGTAGTTACAAGTTATAGGTATCCCCACATTCTAGGGGTTGTACACAATTTGCATTATTCATTGTGTGTCAGAAAATGTTACGTAATTTGAAAAGTCAGGAGTGACCAACACCTGTGGAATTGACCTGACCTTCACATCGGCCAGATGAGCGAGGCCGACCCACGTGCAGACGAGTTCTCTGTGTGCTGACTTTACATAAAGCCTTTATACTTCTCTCAACCACTCTCCCAGTCTCATTCCCTTCTGGATGTGTCCATTTACTAAAGCTTATATTTGTATTTTGGGGACTGTGTGCATTCACCAGCCCTGGAAGGACAAGTTAGCCTGTCCTTGATTTACTGAAAAATGGAAACAACTATTCATAAAAGTTCAATTGTATTTTATTCGGTTGCTGATGTAGAAGTCACACATGTGCCAAACATTGTACACTTCGGGTTGCTGCACAGTGTGGGAAAATCCCCTTTACTGTCCGCTGTCGCTGGGGAATTTGGCGCGAATGGCTCCAACGACACAGGCCGGTATTACTCGTTGAACGCGGTGTCGAAGCCTCCGATGAAGCCACCATGTAAACGAACGATAGGCCACCAGCCTGTACCACCTGTGGAAGAGAAACCTACAATCTGTAACTTTAAATGAACATAAGTGTACAAACCTTAGTTAAACATGCAAACTTGTATTCTATGGCATAGTTGCCAATACAAATGCTACTTCATGGATCAATGAACTTGGGCCTTAAAGTGTAGACGCATCATATAAGTAAACACCCATGCATTCCATAATATTTGGGGGACATAGAAATATTGTTTCTTGGTTCTACATGAAAGACACATAAGATGACCATTATGATTTGAACAGAGCGCGAGAGAACTATTGAATAGCCAGACTACATTCATTTGTCAGTGATCGATCAAAGTTACGACAATATAGGCGAAGTCCATGTCCTAAGTTAAATCGCATCTAGAGCACACTTACTTGTTGCTTGGATTGCGAGGGCGAATTGTTGCTCGAAGTTCGTGCATAAGCACCATCATAATCTTTAACACGGACCTTGTGAGGCAGGCTGCCCTGAAGTCATGCAGCTCGGTAACGCATAGCAGTGGTGTGTCTTCTTCCGATATATAGGCCAAGCATCCATAATTTTCTCTGCAGCAGCAGTTCTCCACCTCAGTTGGCATGACCTTGCACTGATTGCAGGTACACCAGGTGGAGACGTTGTCCATGCGACTAGGCTCAGGCTCTTGATCGGGTGGTTCGTCTTCCCAACTGTTGTCCAAAGCCCCATAGTTTCTGCATCTTTCTCTTTCCGCTAATTCCGCCTCGGAATACTCCGGCTCGTACTGGTAGGGCATTATTGATGCCATAATACGACAAAATTAAAACCGATAGTAATACTGGCACTAGTATCTGTTTACACGGGTTACGAGCAAGGAGGATAGCTGAACACAGCAGAAACGAGTCACAGTTTATTTAAAAAAGACTGTGAAATGACTGAAAAAGCAACTCTGATGTCTGATGAGAAGCGGTCTGTTTATACTTCTTGAGGAAAGAGGTGTCCTGCCATTTACATGGAGACACACCATTAGTAGAGAACGTTGACACAAGACGTGCATTTGCATTGTGAAATGGGCTGTACGCGTCGAGTGGTGTCAGCTTCAGGGGCAGAACTATGATTTAGTGCCGATAGGGTACTTGAGCTTAGGGCGCTGCAGCAACGGATAAGATTAGCACAAAATTGCTGCGCCATGCTGCCTGATTTCACATGTATAAAAGTGAGAAAAACCACAGTAAGGTGCATAGGAAATGTTTTTACGACCGATAAACGTATGCTTAAAAACACATGCCCGAATGCTTGGGACAATAATATTTTTGAGCACACTACTTCTTGGGTCTACCACTACAGAACACCCTAATAAAACCTTCCTTCTGGATGTACTCAAAAAGAAAGCCCTTCAACATATGGCATAGTTAAAACATTTTAATCATGGATTCAGCCGTTTTCCTCTTTTGCCGGCTATCAAAATGTATGAAAAGAAGGTTATTCCTTCTTTGATATACATTCTAGAATCTCATTACCAATTAAGCGACTTGGATCGGTCCCCTTTTGAAGGGCTTATTTGGAGAAGGCACCTGTCCCATCCCAACGGGATCCCAATGTCAATTATCTGTTTAGAATTGGGAATAGCCTCGGCAAATATGACACTTCTGCGGAAACAACTTTTATTGTGTAAAAACATGCTTGCTCCTCCATTACATTCTCTCTTTGGTACATTACAACCTGACAGTATTAGCAATGGTAGTTTATATGTTATTAAATGTAGAGAGCATTTAATAAGAGAAGCCCTCTCCTTGGAGAAGTATATGAATAATCAAAAGTCCTTCAAGAGAATTATCCGAGCTGCAGACTGCTGTGAGACATGCCGGTCCATTAAGCAATATAAGGTCTTTCCCATACATAAAGACATTTTTAAAGGGCCAGGGATTGTGCCCCAATATCTTTTAAAATTCCCTTCTGCGAGGTTGAGAAATGCAATATTGAGGTTCAGATTCAATGTTTTGTATGCAAGGGAATACATGGTTGGATGTGAACGCACTGACCCGGTGAACGCTCCTTGTCCTTATTGGCAGTGCAATTCAGAAAGTCTAAAACATTTGGTTTTCGAATGTGGTGCCCTCAATAACTTGCATATGAACGTGTTTGCGCATAATGCTTGGGTCATGTTTCTGTACTCAGCTGATGCAATTTATGAGTTTTAGGTTGCCCTCAACTCTCCAAATGGCAAACTGCACCTCTGTGTGTGCCATTCTCTTTCAACAACAGCTATCGTTTTAACAAACAAAAATGAGCACAGTTCTAAGTGGTCACCTTCCACTATCGCAAACATTTGGAATAATTTCAAGTTACCCCTTTCCAAGGCCACTTCACACAGGGCACAGCGGTTCCAGTGTCAATGATCAGTTAATTACTGGATCAAAGTTTCAGTCTCTAAAGAGCAAAACGCTGTAGGACAAATGCCTCCTCATGAGCTAAACTGAAAGTAGGTGCTGTATTATGCACTGTAATTATGCTGCTAGGCAATCTTATGCCATCACAGGGACTCTGCAATGGACACTCTGAAATGAAACAAGGTTGACAATTACGCATCTACAAAGACACAACATCGAGGCCCAAGCAACCGATGGCTTAAACTTAGATACTGTTCTCATACCGTGTGTACTTCTCACAAATATGCCTTTCAAATTAAAAAGAAGACACGTTGCTATACACGTCTAGCCTTTTCAATGACCATTAATAAGTCACAGGGGCAGACTTTTGACAGAATCCGCCTATACCTTCCAAAACCTGTATTCAGTCACAGGCAACTATATGTTGTCGTCTCAAGAGTTTGATCATGCGGCTCATTAAGGGTTGTATCTGAGAATAATGAGATTGTTAATTGTGTTTACAATGAAATTAAATGTGTGAATAAATAAATAAAAGTGCAATGATATTCAATTAATCTTTAAGCTATTCTAGAACGCCATATGTTATGCCGGGTACAGCTAGTATTTTCTGATTCTCTTTGGGAAAGAATTAATCATGTAACCAAGATTTTTGTTTCGTCTTAATCTGATTAAGCTATGAACTGGGTCAAATTTGCAAAGATGTAAAAGTCTCTGATGTCCATTTTATTGCTGATTTTCCTATGTAACATTGTGCGGGAGGATCACATTTTATGGCTTTGTTGTAATTGTCACTTATCAGAGCAGCCCTCTATTGAAGTAATCTGAATTTATTGCCTAATTTGGTAAGTAGTGTTTGATTATCCAAGAAATGTGGGGTTGAAATTGATGGGTGATTTTATTTTAACAAAGTGTCTGTATGCAAATGTATGTATTCTATGGCTTGAAATGTTTGTTTTTGCTTTCTCGTATTTTCATATTTGATGCAATTAATTGGTTAGGGTTTGATTGTAAACCGTAAGCACGAATAAAATAAATATCCTTGACCTCATAATCTCATTGTCCACTGTACATCACAGCTCCCCGATCCCGCTCGACTGGCCAAACCATCTGGCATTCCCCTTTGGCATTAATCACACCACACCAGTCAAGCAAACAAAAACCCAGCAACCAAGTCTCCAGATCATTCAAGAACTTCGCAGTGGAGGCTTTCATAGATGATCTCAACCAAACTCCTCCTCACATGGGCTTCTCTACCTCTGATAAAACAGGACTGCGACTCGTTTCTCCAAGAACTCAACACTACCCTCACAACCAACATCAACCGCCATGCCCCAGTGAAACAGCGCACCCTGAAGCCTAAATCTTCTGCACACTGGTACACTCAAGAAACCAACTTTAACATAGGAACCATCAGAAAACAAAAAACAACCTGGGGAAATTCCTGCAGCGCATCCGAGCTTGTCCGGCTCTAGGGACTTATGTAGAAGACTGATCACTGGCGCGCACCAAAGCGAAGTACCAACGAAGTACCGCTTTGCCGCTCTCTATCTTGGATGTTGATCGTGGACCCTAAACCTGCAGAACAACAAGGTATCTTATTGTCATCAGACTTTTCTCAGATGTTTGGAGGACTTTAGTGGACGAGATACTAATACTTACCCTTTTGTCGTTGTTGTTTATATAACGGAAAGCCTTTCATTTGGCAACTTTCACTTTAATCTACAAACTCTGCCTGTACCACCTGTGGAAGAGAAACATACATACTGTATTTTAATGAACCTGATAAGTGTACAAACCTTAGTTAAACATGCAAACTTGTATTCTATGGCATAGTTGCCAATACAAATGTTACTTCATGGATCAATGAACTTGGGCCTTAAAGTGTAGACGCATCATATAAGTGAACCCCCATGCAACCCATAATATTTGGGGGACATAGAAATATTGTTTCTTGGTTCTACATGAAAGACACATAAGATGACCATTATGATTTGAACAGAGCGCGAGAGAACTATTGAATAGCCAGACTACATTCATTTGTCAGTGATCGATCAAAGTTACGACAATATAGGCGAATTCCATGTCCTAAGTTAAATCGCATCTAGAGTACACTTACTTGTTGCTTGGATTGCGAGGGCGAATTGTTGCTCGAAGTTCGTGCATAAGCACCATCAGAATCCTCAACACGGACCTTGTGAGGCAGGCTGCCCTGAAGTCATGCAGCTCGGTAACGCATAGCGGTGGTGTGTCTTCTTCCGATATATAGGCCAAGCATCCAGAATTTTCTCTGCAGCAGCAGTTCTCCACCTCAGTTGGCATGACCTTGCACTGATTGCAGGTACACCAGGTGGAGACGTCGTTCATGCGACTAGGCTCAGGCTCTTGATCGGGTCGTGCGTCTTCCCAACTGTCGTCCGAAGCCCCATCGTTTCCGCATCTTTCTCTTTCCGCTAATTCCGCCTCGGAATACTCCGGCTCGTACTGGTAGGGCATTATTGATGCCATAATACGACAAAATTAAAACCGATAGTAATGCTGGCACTAGTATCTGTTTACACGGGTTACGAGCAAGGAGGATAGCTGAACACAGCAGAAACGAGTCACAGTTTATTTGAAAAAAGACTGTGAAATGACTGAAAAAGCAACTCTGATGTCTGATGAGAAGCGGTCTGTTTATACTTCTTGAGGAAAGAGGTGTCCTGCCATTTACATGGAGACACGCCATTAGTAGAGAACGTTGACACAAGACGTGCATTTGCATTGTGAAATGGGCTGTACGCGTCGAGTGATGTCAGCTTCAGGGGCAGAACTATGATAGCCGATAGGGTACTTGAGCTTAGGGCGATGCAGCAACGGATAAGATTAGCACAAAATTGCTGCGCCATGCTGCCTGATTTCACATGTATAAAAGTGAGAAAAACCACGGTAAGGTGCATAGGAAATGTTTTTACGACCGATAAACGTATGCTTAAAAACACATGCCCGAATGCTTGGGACAATAATATTTTTGAGCACACTACTTCTTGGGTCTACCACTACAGAACACCCTAATAAAACCTTCCTTCTGGATGTACTCAAAAAGAAAGCCCTTCAACATATGGCATAGTTAAAACATTTTAATCATGGATTCAGCCGTTTTCCTCTTTTGCCGGCTATCAAAATGTATGAAAAGAAGGTTATTCCTTCTTTGATATACATTCTTGAATCTCATTACCAATTAAGCGACTTGGATCGGTCCCCTTTTGAAGGGCTTATTTGGAGAAGGCACCTGTCCCATCCCAACGGGATCCCAATGTCAATTATCTGTTTAGAATTGGGAATAGCCTCGGCAAATTTGACACTTCTGCGGAAACAACTTTTATTGTGTAAAAACATGCTTGCTCCTCCATTACATTCTCTCTTTGGTACGTTACAACCTGACAGTATTAGCAATGGTAGTTTATATGTTATTAAATGTAGAGAGCATTTAATAAGAGAAGCCCTCTCCTTGGAGAAGTATATGAATAATCAGAAGTCCTTCAAGAGAATTATCCGAGCTGCAGACTGCTGTGAGACATGCCGGTCCATTAAGCAATATAAGGTCTTTCCCATACATAAAGACATTTTTAAAGGGCCAGGGATTGTGACCCAATATCTTTTAAAATTCCCTTCTGCGAGGTTGAGAAATGCATTATTGAGGTTCAGATTCAATGTTTTGTATGCAAGGGAATACATGGTTGGATGTGAACGCACTGACCCGGTGAACGCTCCTTGTCCTTATTGGCAGTGCAATTCAGAAAGTCTAAAACATTTGGTTTTCGAATGTGGTGCCCTCAATAACTTGCATATGAACGTGTTTGCGCATAATGCTTGGGTCATGTTTCTGTACTCAGCTGATGCAATTTATGAGTTTTAGGTTGCCCTCTACTCTCCAAATGGCAAACTGCACCTCTGTGTGTGTCATTCTCTTTCAACAACAGCTATCGTTTTAACAAACAAAAATGAGCACAGTTCTAAGTGGTCACCTTGCACTATCGCAAACATTTGGAATAATTTCAAGTTACCCCTTTCCAAGGCCACTTCACACAGGGCACAGCGGTTCCAGTGTCAATGATCAGTTAATTACTGGATCAAAGTTTCAGTCTCTAAAGAGCAAAACGCTGTAGGACAAATGCCTCCTCATGAGCTAAACTGAAAGTAGGTGCTGTATTATGCACTGTAATTATGCTGCTAGGCAATCTTATGCCATCACAGGGACTCTGCAATGGACACTCTGAAATGAAACAAGGTTGACAATTACGCATCTACAAAGACACAACATCGATGCCCATGCAACCGATGGCTTAAACGTAGATACTGTTCTCATACCGTGTGTACTTCTCACAAATATGCCTTTCAAATTAAAAAGAAGACACGTTGCTATACACGTCTAGCCTTTTCAATGACCATTAATAAGTCACAGGGGCAGACTTTTGACAGAATCCGCCTATACCTTCCAAAACCTGTATTCAGTCACAGGCAACTATATGTTGTCGTCTCAAGAGTTTGATCATGCGGCTCATTAAGGGTTGTATCTGAGAATAATGAGATTGTTAATTGTGTTTACAATGAAATTAAATGTGTGAATAAATAAATAAAAGTGCAATGATATTCAATTAATCTTTAAGCTATTCTAGAACGCCATATGTTATGCCGGGTACAGCTAGTATTTTCTGATTCTCTTTGGGAAAGAATTAATCATGTAACCAAGATTTTTGTTTCGTCTTAATCTGATTAAGCTATGAACTGGGTCAAATTTGCAAAGATGTAAAAGTCTCCGATGTCCATTTTATTGCTGATTTTCCTATGTAACATTGTGCGGGAGGATCACATTTTATGGCTTTGTTGTAATTGTCACTTATCAGAGCAGCCCTCTATTGAAGTAATCTGAATTTATTGCCTAATTTGGTGAGTAGTGTTTGATTATCCAAGAAATGTGGGGTTGAAATTGATGGGTGATTTTATTTTAACAAAGTGTCTGTATGCAAATGTATGTATTCTATGGCTTGAAATGTTTGTTTTTGCTTTCTCGTATTTTCATATTTGATGCAATTAATTGGTTAGGGTTTGATTGTAAACCGTAAGCACGAATAAAATAAATATCCTTGACCTCATAATCTCATTGTCCACTGTACATCACAGCTCCCCGATCCCGCTCGACTGGCCAAACCATCTGGCATTCCCCTTTGGCATTAGTCACACCACACCAGTCAAGCAAACAAAAACCCAGCAACCAAGTCTCCAGATCATTCAAGAACTTCGCAGTGGAGGCTTTCATAGATGATCTCGACCAAACTCCTCCTCACATGGGCTTCTCTACCTCTGATAAAACAGGACTGCGACTCGTTTCTCCAAGAACTCAACACTACCCTCACAACCAACATCAACCGCCATGCCCCAGTGAAACAGCGCACCCTGAAGCCTAAATCTTCTGCACACTGGTACACTCAAGAAACCAACTTTAACATAGGAACCATCAGAAAACAAAAAACAACCTGGGGAAAATCCTGCAGCGCATCCGAGCTTGTCCGGCTCTAGGGACTTATGTAGAAGACTGATCACTGGCGCGCACCAAAGCGAAGTACCAACGAAGTACCGCTTTGCCGCTCTCTATCTTGGATGTTGATCGTGGACCCTAAACCTGCAGAACAACAAGGTATCTTATTGTCATCAGACTTTTCTCAGATGTTTGGAGGACTTTAGTGGACGAGATACTAATACTTACCCTTTTGTCGTTGTTGTTTATATAACGGAAAGCCTTTCATTTGGCAACTTTCACTTTAATCTATAAACTCTGCCCCCTTTTTTGGCGCGAACCCATTTAATCAGGAACGCACGCGCACCAAAGCGAAGTACCAACAAAGTACCAATTTGCCGCTCTCTATCTTGGATGTTGATCGTGGACCCTGAACCTGCAGAACAACATGGTATTTTATTGTCATCAGACCTTCCTCAGATGTTTGGAGGTCTATAGTGTACTAGATACTAATACGTACCCTTTTGTATTTGTTGTTTGGATAACGGAAATCCTTTCATTTGGCAACTTTCACTTTAATCTATAAACTCTGCCCCTTTTTTGGCATGATCCCATTTAATCAGGAATGCCTGAATTATTTTTTTTGATCGTTCTCCATTATCTGTAAGCTTTCGAATGCATCGTTCACTCTTCACGTTAAGAACAGGAATGCCTGCTACGGATAGCAGATTCATGCAATTAAATAGAGGAGTAACGCCTCCTATGGCAATCCGCAAACGCAGGATTCCTCCCACATGCTCAGCACCTTCTGACTGTGAGAGTCGGAAAAAATCAAAACCATTGCTTAAAGCGCCCAATGATGCAGACATTCGATCATTCTGCCGGGACCCACTTATGGCGAAAGACCACAAAGCTACTAATTCATTTAAAGAGTCAGATGTGGATCGCAGACCGAACACGCCGCTATTACAATACAAGTGGCAGAATCTATCAATTCAACGGCTATGTCAGAAACTGAAGGAGGTGTGGACGTACAAACAGCTCTGGCCGAGAATACCGGAAGCAACAATGGAATTGACATTGGTGCACACAGCCCAGAAGAGATTACAAATAACAATTCTCTATCAGACACAATGCTATTGAACAATGCTTTACGGCTGCAGTTATTCTGCAGCATAGTGATGTTAACAACAAACAATCAGTCGACATGGCTGTTATCGATTTGGACTCTAACACCTCAGGATTCTCGGTCAGAGCCCCCTCACAAAATGTATCTGGGTCTCCTGACCTGTTCATTGACACAAATCATTCACATTCTGAATTAGCAGATTCCTACATATTGCTGACCCCACGCAAATTGGAGATTTGCAGCAATACCCAAGACATTATACTACCACAAGACCCTAGTCACAGATTAGTGGAAATTACTCTGAATGCTATAAAGTTTGCCCTACAATCATTAGGCAAACCTTTCGAAACTATGAATGAGAAGATGTCGAATCATGCAGCACAATTGGAGCATATGCTTTTATGGCAAACAAATGTATCTGAAGCTTTGACTGCAAATCTTCGAGGTGTCCCCGAATTGATGAATTCCAAGTGAGATCTAATCTCAGTGTCTACCCAAACCATGGTATCGGTGGATCTGACGAGTTTTGACAACCAGATTGCTTTGCCCTCTGAGGAGGTGACTATGTATGCTGTTCCTTTGATCGACAAAATCATACAGGATACAAACACAATTGGCACACCGGACAAAATTAGCATTATGAAACAAACCAGGGACACTTCAAATAAAATAGGTTCAAAGGCTGCCTATACTATTTTCACAGATGGTAAATCCACCAATAAAAAACAGCAGAAGCAGGTGGTGCCGCAAACAAAAAAATATAAAAATGTAAAATCGATGAAAGATACCCCAACCTCTCCCAACCTTTACAATGAAACAATTTATTAAGTCAATTAATGTGCCCAAAAAGAGCATGATACAAGCATCTAATGCTGTTACAAAAAAATACCACCTACAAATCGAAGCAAGAAAATTGGCTTTGAAACAAACTCACAATATCCCAGCCCACGGCCCCCTGGATGCAGCAGAATTACTGAAAGAACCAGATATGCTCCCCGATCTTGGTAACATAGCGCCGAAGAAATCATTAGAAAATAGACGCTTGTCCACAACACTAGATATCCAATCCCTGGTGTTACATAGTCAGGAGGTTAGGAAAGCAGTGGATGATTATATGTCCGCACGCCCGCCAAACAAGGTCGCAATCTGGTTTCTGGAAATAGTCCTGTTACTACTCAGTCATCTTCTCAGTTGATTGATCAACAAGTGAAGTCTGAAGTGGGTACAATCCCCCCTGCTTTATCAAATGCAAGCCTCCCATCAGCTTCACCTAAAGCATGTACAACCATGCTAGTTGCCGAAACCTCAATTACACCTGAGTTGCTGCGATTGCTGGGAATAGCCCTAAAGGTTAATGATCTAAAAGCCCCCACCTCCATGGCGAATACAGTTAGGACTCATGTTCCCAAAGTAGCACCAAATCCACAGAAAAAGCGTCCAGCCGCATATTCATTAATACTAACATGCAGACCACTTCCTTTCACTCAATATGATTTGAACAGACACTCAATAATGGCCATTTACTCCGATATTAGTGATCTAGAAGACATCCACTCTACTGACATAGAGCGAGTTGAATTTACTCATGAACAGGAATTAAACTCGGTAAGAATATGGATGAACTCTCGTGTCATACAGAACACGATGTGGACAGCAAAAATCCATTTGCATAATTTGGGGTTTACATTGATAACAGACTAATCTAATTCTTTCGAACTTACCGGGGCACAAATAATTTCTGCCCAAGGCCACGGGACACAAACCGAACTCGTAAGGTCAAGACCAAAACAACCACAAACTAAATTGACATGCGTTTGCAATTGCAATGTGAATCAAAATTAGGAAAAAGTCATGACCACTATCCATGCAATAAGCCTGTTGAGTTGGAACACCAGAGGGTACAAACATCTCATGAACAACCCAAAAACTGACTTTGACAATTATGATGTGCTGCTGCTACAAGAAACCTGGCTGACAGCCTGTCCTGTTTGGGATGCTTATGACATATGCTTAAACCCTGCTATTAGCGCTGCGCGGGGAAGACCCTCTTCACGCCTAATTATAGCCATTAAGAAATCAATGGGGTTGAAATCGGAACTCTGGTCCTCCCCAAACTCTTACATGCAAATGGCCAAATTGGTGACTCCACAATCGGGTTACGCCTTGATTAACTTATATTGGAACAGTATAGGATTCGCAGAAGCGAAACTATTTGCAGATTTAAATGTATTAATGGATAAGATTGTGCTTGACAACAGCATTACACATGTAATTCTGGCAGGAGACTTAAACCTCAACTGTTTAAAAGAGAGTCTCATGGCAGCGGCAGGCTGAGTCTATGGCAGAATTTTGTGAAATCCCACAATTTACAGATGCTGAATGGCTCATTCAAAGACAACATTCCTCCTCATCCTACTTGGCAGAGAGGTACTTCGCATTCAATCATAGATTACATTTATGTAGACGACATCACAGCCTCATTAATGACCCACTTTTTTTTGTAAAGAAGAGTGATCTTTGTGATCATGACATGCTTACAATGAAATGGGCCATTCCGAGTCCATATATAACTGAAACTTCTAGGCAGGCAGCTGGGCGTGTAACTGTTAACTCCAGACAAAACAGACTATGATGGCCGGACAAATCCATACAGCGATTTAGCACACAATTAGAGAAACAAATTCAGCAACAGCAGCAAGGTATAATCCCGGTGGACACAACTTACTCTAAGTTAATGCAATTGTTTCAACCCAATGACGGTAATTATCCCAATAAAAAGGCAAAATTACACGTCTATGATCACGATATTAGATTAAGAAAGGCTCTTTTTAGATCACAGAAATGAGGAGTTCTGCATTTGCCCATTGATGAAAGGAAGCTAGCCTTAGCAAACCTCAAAACCAAATACAAAAACTGGGTAAGAAGCAGGAAGTCTTTGATTTATCAGAAAGATGGAGCCGCAATGCTAAGTGAAGTTCAAAATAAAAATACTGCGAAAACATGGCAAATACTAAATCTAGCCACCAATGGGAGCCAAATTGGAATACAATCCAACATGGTTTTAGAAAAAAATTGGATTATGTATTTCACACAGCTGTACACTTTACCCAAGGATCTGCTGTCAACCAACATCTTAGCCACGCAGAGGCCATTTTGGCTGAATTTTGATAAAGATGATATCCTATATTATATAGGGAAAATAAGTAGTTCAAGAGCACCTGGTCCCGACGGACTCACAAATCGGATCTTTAACGAACATCCAGAGCAATGGGCATAAATCTTGCGTAACATCTTTAGACATATTCATTTTACTCAAAGTCCACCACAGTCGTGGAAACATTCTATAGTAATACCAGTATTTAAAAAAGTGGATCAAGAAATCCCTGCAAGCTATAGGCCCATTGCTGTCTTAGATGCTCCTGGGAAGATCTACACTCGTATCATACTGAGGGAAATTAACTGCTGGTTGACTATGCATGAAATCCGTGACCCGTTCCAATTAGGATTTGTCTTGGGTTTAGGTACTTCAGTGAACATCATCACACTCAATATGCTTAAATCCATCTGTGCATCACAAGAAACTCCCATGTATATGGCTTTTGTTGACTTTAGGGGAGCGTTTGACTATCGATCGAGCAAAATTATA
The DNA here is from genome assembly GCF_040938575.1 of Ambystoma mexicanum. Lineage (NCBI taxonomy): Eukaryota > Metazoa > Chordata > Amphibia > Caudata > Ambystomatidae > Ambystoma > Ambystoma mexicanum. Next base: position 1,463,562,780 of record NC_090931.1, on the reverse strand, counting down.
CACAAAGCTCAATCAATATGGCTGTCCTTCATCCTTACTCTCCTTAATTGTGCGTTTACATACTAACACCACCATGCAGGTCAGGTTGTCCATGGAAGGCCAATTATCCTCTACTATCCCGACAGAACGTGGCCTTAAACAGGGGGGCATCTTGGCCTCAACTCTTTTTAACTTTTTTATTTTAGATATGTGAGTCATTTTGGAATATTACTAATGACTCCCCAAAGCTTGGTAACCAAAAAATAGCATGGCTCTTGTATGCAGACAATCACGTCCTTTTATCGAAAACTCGTTCTGGCTTGCAAAATGTATTAAATGGTCTGAACATCTATGCATAGGACAATAATTTGCTCATAAATAATGAGAAAACACAGGTAGTCGTTTGCAATAAGACTGGGAAAAGCAAATTGTTATGAACTAACTTCAAACTTGCAAACGCTAAACTGGATTCAGTATTGCAGTACAGATACTTGGGCATAATTATAAATAACACAGGCTCTGATGACAGTTATACCCAATCGCGAAACTTAAAATTGCATTCTCTTACTTCACAAGCTAGAATCATGGTGTATAAATGCAGAACATTTTCTTATAGCCACGTGATGCTGTTCTACAAACAGAAAGTGGTTCCGATTCTGACTTACGGGACAGAAACTAAAATCCCAAAAGATCGGAAATGGTGGGACAGCCTTGAAGCGGAATTTTGGAGACAAATCTTAAGACTTCCTAAATGTACTCCAATCCCAATTATATGCCATGAACTAGGCTTGCTATCATTATACTCTCAAACTCTGTGGAAATTAAGCTCCTTTCTGCGAAAATGTTTGTTGGGGTCAAATGCGAATAACATTCTGGGTGTGACTGCAACCTATCTGCTCTCCTCTAATCTTGCTTTCCCTGTCCGGTGGCGTACTTTCACAACAAATGCTTTAGCTGATGCCTCGATAACACTTTGTTTGTTATTACTGAATCCAGGGCGAGCCAAGACTAAACTGTTTCAATTTGACTGGATTTGTAACCAAGACATTTGTAATAATTACAAAGATTTTAATATACATCTTGTTGGTAGTAAGAAATTCCATGTAATGGCTAACTACTTGACAAAACACCCTTCTCCATACATCAGAAGTCAATACCTGCGTTTCAGATTCAACCTGTGGAATACTAAAGATGTGCAGGCAAGAAGACTTTTAATATCTAGCGATCAACACTTCTGCCGCTTTTGTATGAATATACCAGAAAGAAACATTACAGCATATAATTGTTGATTGTGTTCAACTAGCCATGCTGCGGGAAAAGCATTTTAAAAATCTCATTGCATCAAATTTTTCTTTGGATTCTGACCAAATATGGCACATTATTTTTACATCTCCCAAACTTGCCATGGAAATTGCTGTAGTTCATTTCTTAGATAGTGCTCTGCCAAGAACAAGAGAAGACTTGAGTAAATAACAACTTCCGAATGATGCTTGATTTCTTGAAAATAGACAACTCATGATCGACATGGTTTTGACTGCTAATTTATGAATTTCTTATTATGAATTTTTATTTATCTTCTTGAGGTTTATCAATTCATATTTTATGATTATGCGGTTAACATATGTTGCCTTTGGGTTTATTCAAGAGATTTGATATGAGCTTTTGTAATCGCTTGAAACATGTTGCTTTGATTTAATGAATGAATAATGTTTTGAAAGGTTGATTTTATCAGCTAACCAAAATAAGAAAAATAAAAAAAAATAAACTGCCACGGTCAATTACTAACAAAACACCATAGCCAAGGCCAGCAATGAAAGCAGAACCATCTTCAAAACCTTCATTGACTCTCTGCCCGACCCACCCATACTGCACTCCATCGAAAATCCACCACCATCAACTCTTTCTTCATCAACAAGATCTGCATGCTCTGCCAACATATAGGCGCCAACCCCACAATACTTACAGGACACTATACATCCCATCTCGCAAAACCACAACTACCTGGACCTCTTTCAAGACACTTACTATTGAAGACCTCACTGCCACCCTAGCATGCCTGAAGGCCACATTGCAGGCCCACAGAATTCTCCCTACCTCTGTACGCAAGACACTTCCAACTGAGGCACTCCTCCCGTACCTGACAATAATGAACAGCTCCCTCACTCAAAGAACCTTCCCCTTGACCCGCAAGTCTGGACAAATCCTCCTGCTTCTCATGAAACCAACACTGAACTCTGACAACCTCGGCAACCACCACCCCATCTTCTCTTCCGATGTAAGATCATTGAGAAAGTAATGGTAATTCCGCCGACGGTAAATCTGCCAAAAATTCCCATGGAGTCGTGTGGACTCCAAAAATAGGGCGTTACCACTACTTGTAATCCTGTGGTAACCCCACGGGACCAAGCGGCAGTAACTGTAATTGAATCTGGCTGCAGGTCTGTGGAATTACTGTCAAATTACAGCCATATTTGTAAAGAGGCCCAAGGTATGGTTCCCAGGGTTGGAAGAGAAAGTGGATGAGTATATCCAGAAGTGTGTGTGGTGCCAGGTGCCATCACCTGAGCTCAAAGCTCCCCCAATTTGGTCAATGGATAGAAGCTTTATGCCACAGGACAAAGTACACATTGACTTTGTATCACAAGCAACAATGGTCACTTTCTGGTAATGACTGATCAGTGGTCATGCTCCCTGAGAGATAGAGTTTGTATCCTCGACATCTACTACTGATGTGGTACCGGTGATGGAGAACATCTTTGCAACACATAGTTACCCAACTGGAGTGTGCTGTGATAACCGCCCGCCATTTCAGGGTGAGATATTTTGCACATTCATGCTGGCATGCAGCATTCATCACAGTAAAATTACCCCATTATGGCCAAGAGCCAATGGTGAGGTGGGGCGTTCATGTGCACCCTAAACAAGGTGTTTCCGGATAGCTCCTCATCAAAGTGTTTTTCTCAGAAGGGCCATTGATCAGTTCCTGTTTGATTATCGTCTCACTCCTCACTCTTCCATGGGCTCCGGCAGAGGCATTGTTTCAGAGGTGCCCACAAGGGTTAATCCCAAGCCATGAATCTCAGAGTCCGGGGACGATTGACAACGATTCTCTGAGAGTTGCAAGACGAAGAGTGAATGAGTGAGATCACCTGACAAAAGGGCTTCATGACTATGACTAGTAATTGGAGATTTGGTTCTGCTGATGTCCCACCATGTGGTTGACAGGAAGGGCTCTATCATTACAGTGTCTGAGGGCAGAGAAACAGTGTCATTGAACTCGTTTTTTTCAGAAAATGTGAGAAGTGCACAGATGATCCTACGAACGGGGCTGGCTCAGAAGGTTAGATTACATCTCCCAGGGATGGTCCCGGCCTTGTACATGGAAAAGAGAGTGCAGAAGAAGAACCAGAATCCGATAAGATGGAGGGAGAAGAGAGTGGAGCTAAACACAGCTCTGAAACTGATATGTCGACAAGTGAGAGTATTCGCCAGTACACCCTGAGAAGCTCTAGATGTCGGCCTGCGCATCTGGATGACTACATTTTGGACAAATGGAGATACTCTCACAAGATGGGGGTGGGATGAATGGATTGGACTGGTTTGAGATGTTACGGGTTTTATGTTTTTGTTCGTTTTAATTGTTCTGATAAAGGAGGAGTGTTGTGGTGCCTTCAAGAGGACAGTGTTACATCAGTGCGTCCATCTAATAAAAGGCATCACGTGACGTGTTGACATTAGCGAGCATGAGTGGACACTATAACAGCACCTCAGAGTGTCCCCTTTCCTTGTTCCCGGTGCTCGTGTGGGTCCCCTTAGTACCAAGGGCGTCCCACACAGCAATCTTCAAGGTACAAAGAGTCTCTTCAGAATGCAATTAGGATTTGGGGAAAAAGTTGGTAGACTGATTTCTTGTTTAATGTTAAAATCTGAAGGAACTTTGAGTAAAAAGAAAGGATGTGTACAAAGCATTGCCTTATCCTGGTAAAATAAGTGTATGCTTCATTAGAAGATAAAGCTTGAGATTCACTGATCTTTCTGGCCGAAGAGACCTCATCCAGAAAGACAGTTTTCCCTGTGATCAGAAAATTGTCTGTAGCCATTCGTCCAAAAGGTTTATTTGCAAAAGTCATAACCACATTAAGAGTAAATACCAGGCGAAGGGCTTACTTTCCAGGAAACACATTTGATAAAGCCTTCAGATATCTCTTTGTAACAGGATTGCCATCTGGAATGGAAACCTGAACATAGCTTCTACATGTCCCCATGGCTGCTAGATATGTCATACACTGGCATGTACTCATGATCTTGTTAGATCTGAAACAAATGACAAGACCATGGGACACATTATGAGTTTGACGGTAATTCCGCAGAAAATGGCTGGCAGCAATAAGGCTACTATGACAACATTTCATTTGTGTGAGCTCTGTGTCATTTTTAGAGACCCCTTGCCTTTTACCCTTATTAATCTTCTTTATCTCTGACCTATGTCTGTGCCCTGAGGGACTTCTACTAAACTCCCCCTGCCACTGCAACCCTTTTGACTCTGGGTATATGGTCTGAAGATAGCCCATGATGCTCCTAGGACAGGGGTGTTTTCTAAGCCCCTATTTTTTAAGCCTCTATTTTGTCCAGAGTGGGATTGCTACCTTAAATTGATTTTAGGGAAGTAGGCTGATGGCAACTGTAATTTAGGTTTGGCGTCACCAAGGGTGCAAATGATTTACTGCTTTAGCAGCCCAATATACGCCATTTCTTTGTCTTGGGAAACCACAAGACAGGCCTGAAATGGCTGTTGCGCACATGTTGGCTCTTTGAGAGCCCATCCATGCGCCCTTCGTAGTGGTTTGGACTGGCTTACAGATGTCCCCGAATCTGGGCCAGCCAGTGCATATCCGGTCAGGTGGTTTTGTGTGAAGGGCAGTGTTAGAGGCCAACAAGATTGGCTGACTGTATGACACACTGTTTTTAACCCCTTAGTGTGATTGGTGGGCGTGCTTAGGCCAGCTCCTCTGTGTGGGGGATATCTAGGGGAACTACTGCGCTTGCATTCAATTCTGTTTGGATTTTCATGGAAGAGGGGTAGTTTATTTACCGGATGGAGGATTCCCAGCACTTTAGAAATGTTGCTTCATTTTATGGGCCACATCTGACCATACTGGCCGGGTTCTGGGCTAAACTCTGGTTCTCATTTATGTCTGTTGGGTGGCCTTCCTGCCCCCCCCCCCCCCCAGCTCCTGCTGGCACCATCTGTTGGTGGGGCCAGGGCTTCTGTGCTGCGACTGCCTCTGAGTCGTTTTGCTACCGACTTACTGTTTTCTGACTTGGTAGCCCCACCTAGGTGTTGGAAGCTACCATCACCTGGAAGGGTATTGAGCTTTCAATAGCCATCCTACTCTACTTCTCTGGGCAGTTCTGGGTTGCTCCCCCCATCGTCTCTACTGTGGGACTGTTTCTTGCTGGTTGACCGCATTCCTTTGTCTGCCGAACCACCGGAACATGCTTGCCATAGTTCCCCCGCCCATCTGGAGTCATCCTCCCTATTGCTATTGCTTCTGCCTTCATTGTGACACTCCTAGGAAAGCCACATATTATTCTTTTCCACCATATTATTCTTTTGGGCCCTGGATGGGTGGTGATTATCAATACTTGCCCTCAGAGGATCACAGGGTTTGTGGCCAATGCTTACTGCAGGCGTTAGCTGCATTTTCCATTGATTTCCATCGGAACTGAGTTCTGCTGTGCTGCATCTCTTCCTGGGACTGATGAGTGTGGAACCTACCTCTGGAGTTCTTCCTTAGGGTCTTCTATGGAGTCTCTTGGGTTTTTGTTCTGACATTTCCTCGCCGGTGGGATAGAGCTGGGACCTCCTTTTCTCCATGCAGGCAGATTTGCCTCATGACTTTGTCCCTTTGATTCCTATGGGTAACCTTTTACTCACCCATAAACCAGTTCCATTCATAAAATTGTTCTTTTACTGTTTTTATACATACACTAAGTATTTGTACTGTGTGCTATGACTGCTTAAAGTACTTATTGAATTTAGAGAGCTAGATGTGTAACTGAATAAAGGTGTATTTTTTGTTTTGTTTACAGTAAATTATTGTGGACTAGCTGTGCCTCTTTGTCAGCCTACTTCCCCTCCCTGTAGTTAAGTTGGACTGCTCTGCCACACTACCTCCCATAGAGAGGTTTGCCTTCCCTTTTGGGTTGGATGCACTGCCCCACCTCAAGGTGAGATGGCTGTTGTGGCTGCGGCTGCCCTCGCGCCCACTCCAAGATGGTGCAAACGTCCGGCGCCCATGCCAGGCTAGTAGCATGACATCACAGGACATCAGATGCACAGAGCTGTGCCGCAATGCCTGGGCCCAGCGTCGGCTCTCCTTAAACGAGCTGCGGTTACTCAAGCCGCTGTGTCAGTACTCTTTGGACTCCTGTGTGTGCCTTCTTGGTTGCTGCGCTACCCACATCCTTCTTTCTTTTCTGTACCCTCCTGACCCTGTGCTTGCCTCCAGCTCTTCTTGCCTCCAGCCCCGCTCCAGCTCTGCTTGCCTCCAGCCCCGCTCCAGCCCTGCTTGCCTCCAGCCCCACTTGTCTCCCGCCCTGCTTGCCTCCAGCCTGCTTGCCTCCAGCTCTGCTTGCCTTCAGCCCTGCTTGCCTCCAGTTTCATCTTTCTCCTTCTGACCTACCTCTTCTGCATGCCTGCCTTCCAGTTGCCGGTCCAGGTGGCTTCAGGGATGGGCTGCCATTATCTGCACAATAGCTTGTGAGAAGCAAGGTAAGGTACTCTGCAAGGCCTGCTCCCAAAAGTAGTACAGCCTTCACCAGAGAATTGTGTGAAAAAACACCACAATAGACAAGCTCTGCATAGGACTGCATAGGGATTTTGGAGGAATTACCATGGGTTTGAAATTGGCTGCGGTTATTTCTCCAATTTTTGACACTAATTTAGTGGGAATACTTGCAGCCAATTTCTGGAGGCATCTCCTCTGCATTACTGATAAGCTCATAGTATGATGTTGCAGTAAAAGAGGCAGTATTTCAGTTATCAGCACATTTTTTACCACAGTGCCATACTCTTAATTAGGCATATTATTCAAGCTACATGGTAATGGGTTAGTTTGTTTGCTTATACTAGACACCAACAGCAGAACATAGGCCAATTCCTACGCTACTCAACCTTAATAGATGCTTTTTCACATCCTTAATGATGGGCAATACAGCATGGTGCCATTGCACCCTTGAATTACCCATAACTAGTTATTGAGAAACCATGCTGCCAAGCTCCTTGATTGAGAAGAGGCCGCGATCAGCCTTCTTCCATGCCAGATTGTGAGATTGAATCAGGGAGGAAGAAGAATGTGAGACAATAGACTGTTGAAGTCTGAAAACCCAAACCTCAACTGGCAGTGAGGTGCTATGAAGAATAGAAGCAGTTCTTGCTCCTCGTTAATTTCTTGAAGGCCTTGAATATCCGCAACGGGGGACGGATCTATGATGTTTCTCTGCAAGTTGATTTTACCGAAGCCCGGTTCCCCAAACCTGGTTTTGGTGCTGCAGGGAACCCTCATTCCCTCTGATCACCCCTTTTCCTGGCCTCTCCCAATGTGGGGGACACCCCATAAACCCTTCCACTTATTTGCCCTCCTTCCACACAAGCCCTGTTGTGTACTCCACAAAGAACAGCCCTGGGCTCCCGGCCCGCCCTCCCTCTCCCTCATCTCTCTCTCTCTCTCTCTTTCTCTCTCTCTCTCTCTCTCTCTCTCTCTCTCCTCTCTCTCCCCCTTCCCTTTCTTTCTTCTCTGTCTTTCTTCCCCCCTTCTCTTCCCCTTTCCCTCCCTCCCCTCTCTCTTCCCCAACAGGCTGCCATTTGGTGAAAGTGGTGTCTCAGAAATTTTTTCTAGGAAAGTGGGTCATACCACGGGTGACATACATAAGCCAGTTTACATAAGCCCTTTAGCAAACATTTGAAACCTGGGTGGACTGCTATAGAAGGACACGATAGTCCTATTATTCAGTACATGATCTATTAATATACCACCAGTGAATTTGTATTTTACAAAGACATACCAGTATGTGAAAGTGTAACAAAACAGCAAACAACAATTCATTTCATATCTACGATAATTCATAAAAACTCAAATCATTCCTAAAAACAATTCTAAAAGTGCAATATGCTACAATCCACAAATCCAAGTTGTAAAATTGTTTACCTCTCACAGACACTAAGTGTCAATTATTCTTTTCACAGGTATAACACACTAGTCTCAACAGTGTTACTGTGTGCCTATTAATACCACAATCTTGCCCAACATGTTTCGTTCTTTCACCTTGGCATCTATCCATAGAACTTCATCAGGGGCTACTGTTTAGTCCACAACCTCACATACAAACTATGTTTTCCAACCCACCTGGTGTGTGGAGTTGGCTATGCTGCTAAGATCCTTACAATCTTATACGGCATTCCTTTCTGGCAACACTTCAAAATGACCACCACTTCACAATTCTCTATTAAGGGTCTATTCAATCACCCTGCATATTCATTAATCAGACGAACTGTCCTCAATTAGATGGTACAAGTCTTCCTTGAGTGGGGCTCTCTGTGTCAGCCCAACAACCTCGGGGGACGCTTCCCTTTTTGGTGCACCTCTCCCTTCTTAACACTGCCCACCATGTTGCCCCAGCTGAGGCTCATCGCATCCCCACAATCTGACGACCAAAGCCCATCAACAAAACATAAGAAAAGGCCTTGTATGTCCAGCTGAATTGCAAACAAGTCTATTCGTGGAAATCCCCACCTACATTGCATTTTGATTGTGCTTGATGCCTGAACAGAGTAACCAACTGTGTGATACAAGTGACGAAGTCAAAGATGCAAAACCAACAGGTCCGTGAAAAGGCTATGCATTTTAAGGCAGGACTTGAAAAGGGGAAAGGAGCGAGTGGGCTGGAGAGTAAAAAGAGAGCAAGTCCATAGAGGCACATGAAAACAATACAGAGAAAGTTGAATAGAATCAATGAAAGTAGTGAAGGAATGAAAAATGTGCGAGTCATCCTCGTATAGGGGATAAGAGAAGCCAAAGGATGAGATAATAGAACCAAGAGGAGATTTGTGGAGAGAAAAAAGTAGAGGGCCAAGAAACAAGCTGTGGGGGAAGAGTGACCAGCCCAGGAAAAAGAGAAAGTGCGTCCTGAGAGGTAAGAATGAAACCATTTCAGAACAAAACCATGAAAGCCAAATTCAGCAAGAGAAGAGAGAAGAATAGTGTGGTCAGCTGTGTCGAAAGCGGCCGACCGATCAAGAAGGATGAGAAGAGAGTTTGGAATGGCAAGAAGTAAGAAGTGATTTAAGGACAGACAATAGTGCATTTTCTGTGGAGTGTTCTGGCCTAAATCCAGACTGGAAAGGAGGGAAAAGAGAATGCAGATTAATAGACGAGGAGACTTGAGAATAAACAAAGCACTCCAAAAGCTTTGACAGAAAGAAAAGAAGAGAAATAGAGAGGAAATTAGATGATGAGGAGGGGTCAAGCGTAGGGTTTTTCATAATAGGAAGAATTGAAGCATGCTTGAGATGGGAAGGAGCAGTAGAAGAGGACAGTGGGGTGTTAAAGAGAGCAGTGAAGTAGGAAAGAAGTGTTGAAAAAACGGCAGAATTAACGGAGAAGGTGGAGGATCTTGAGGTGAAGAGTTGGGATGAGCTCTATCCAGAGCAGAGGAAATATCAACATCAGATAGAGGGTGAAATGTAAACGTCACGGTGGAAGAAGAACTAGAACAACATGAGGGAGAAGCTGTAGAAGAAGAAGTAGGGGGAATAGGAGAACGTAGCATGGAGATTTTGTAGTAGTAAAGTACTTGGCAAAGTCAGCTGCAGAAAGGGGAGAGGATGATGTGTGTTCAGGGGGAGCATGGGAAATAATATGGTACATATTTTGAAATATACTCATCGTTGCTTTTGAGTGAAGTTCCCAGTCATAGTTCCGGTGAGACCCTCACTCAGTGAGTCTGTTTCCCTGTTTTTGTCTCTTACCAAGTGAGACACAAGAAGAGATATATCCTGCTGTGCCTCCCTGTCCCACAGGTGAATGGCCAACATGAGCAGGTGTGGTGATTTCAATCCACCATGTTTATTCCGGTAGAACATAGTTGTGGTATGGGCCTTTTAACATCCTGTCTCCCCCACCCCTCCCTGAGACTTGATTTCCAGAATGTGTACATACTCCTTTCAATCCTGTTGTGACTACAGATCATAGAATAGAGAGCCTCAGCTCCAAACCCAAACACTGAGGAACCTGTTGCCACAGTAGCTTCTGGAATAACCTCCTGAAGGTTCCATGTGTTAAAATTGCGGCAAAAATGGCTGTCGAGACACAATATCGCGGCAAAAAGGCTGTGGTTTCGCAGCCGCAATCCATTTAAAGGATGCGAGGGACACCCTTGCAACCCTCGGAAACATAATACCATGTAAGGGGAGCAGGGGGACACCCCTGCAACCCCCACCCCCTTGATGGTGTAATGGGGTACACCTTTAACGGGTCAAACCCGGCATTTTTGCCGTGATTTTTTGTACAGGCGACATTTCTGCCGCGATTTTATCACTGCATACCCTCCTGAAGAGACATCCCTTGACACAGATTGTCTTTGTGTTCACCAGTAGATGTAGTTCTTGCTCTGCTGGAGGTGAATTCTACTCTCAGGCTAAGAAGGCCTGATCTTACACAGGGGCCTTGAGAAACCGAACTTTCTTCATCTTGAGATTGGCGAAAGGGACTACTAGTGCATGCAGCATGCCATAGTGATTCCCCTTCTTATGAAGCCTTCACTGGATCCCACAGTGCCTGCTAACTTTCAGCCTATTTCACTTCTACCCCTTTTCATGAAACTTTTCAAATCTTTAGTCGCTCCTCTTCTTTCACCTTGGGCGCGGCACGGAGAGTGTCCTGATCTCTGTTGTCAACGATTTGGCCAGACTGGTGGATGGCGGTGGAGTGGCGGCACTGATATTGTTAGACCCACACCGTCCACCACCCGATCTTGCTATCCCGTCTGGCTTCGGCAGGCCTCTCTGGGTCTGTTGTGGCCTGGTTTTCTTCCTTCCTGACTGATAGGGGCCAATCTCTTTCTTCTTTTACTTCCGCCTCTTGGTATTTATCTTGTGGGGGTTCTGCAGGGTTCTTCCTTGTCCCCTTCACTTTTTAACATCTATATACAGCCTCTGGTCTGCCGTATCCTCTCCTTTGGCTTCAGGTGATATTCCTATGCCGATGACACCCAGATCCTGGCTCAATTAGATCTGAGCCAGGCACAGGTGTCATCGGGGATTGGATGGGTAAGAACTGGTTGACGTTGAATAGGGACAATACTAGAGTTGTGGTGGTGGGTTCTCCTCCTAATCTGGTTCTTTGCACTCCCTCTTTCTGGCTTGCCGCACTGGGTGACTTTCCTCTTCCTGTGTTGACCTTGGGTGACCTTGTCATCTACGCTGTCTATGGCCTCTCTGGTTGGAGCAGTGTCTCGGCCTGGGCATCTTCTTCTTAAGATTCTGCGTAGGGTTCTACCTTTTCTGCCTTCTCATCTCAGACCTCTGGTGGCGGCCTCATTGTTGTTGAGCTCTGTAGACTATTGCCACGCTCTGTGTTGGGCTCAGCTGGTGGGGCTAATCCACCAGCTGCAGTTGTTGCAGAATTTGGCAGCTACGGTGGCTTCCAACACTCCCTATGGTGCCCACATTACACCGGTCCTACGTTCCCTCCATTGGTGTCCTGTTGCCAGGCGTATTGAATTTAAGGCCCTTTGTGTGGTCCATCAGGCCTTCTACCATCTAGGTGCAGACTATCTTTGGGAGACATTTTACGCCTATCCCCCCACCCAAGTTCTTCGCTCTGGGAATGCTAGTCTGCTTTGTGTCCCGAGGAATTGTTTATCAAGAGTCATGGGGCCGTGCTTTTTCTGTGGCATCTGCCAGGCTCTGGAATGCACTTCCCCTTGCTTTGAGATGTACCTCTGACCATTTGTAATTCAGGCGCCTCCTGAAAACGCTCTTGTTCTGAACACAGCAGATTAGTTAGCTTTGCTGATGACTCCAACGCCAAGATGCCTCCGGGCCCTCTATACAACTTTTAACATAGCATAACAATGCCATTAGGCTCAGTAACCTGGAACCATCAGGCTGTGAGACTCCCTAGCAAGAAAGAATCTGCTGTGACCCGAACATCCTTGACACTCTCCTGAGTGGGGAAAAACCCTTTGGACATCTGTATCCCAGATGAAACCTATGGGCATCAAACTCTGCGTGGGTCTCAAAAAAGACCTCTTGTTAATGGAAGTTCCCGACAAGAACAAGAAATCCAGCAGGTTTTGCCAAGATCGGAGGAATGTGTAGGGGCTTATCCTAAAACGCCATTCAAATAAGGTTAGCGGTGGACCCACTGACATCTCAGATGCACAACCACCACTTGCATAAATGTGGTGACTAAGCAATGTGGCCAAAAATGTGGTTTCTATACTGACACATAGTCCTCTCCAGAGAGAAAGGTAGGAAGCAGGGCTGAGGGGGGACATGTGACTCCTGGTGATGAGCATTCTTCAGGTGCAGAACACAATGGAGGCAGGATCTGGTCTGCACCAACCAAATCCTCTTGAACTTCATGAGACTCCCAATTCAGGAACTGGTATACAGCCCTGCTTTTTTTTTTAAAAATGTACTTTGAAAAGCCTGGAGAGCACCTTCTCTCAGAGGTGAGTATGGCCTCAGTGGCCTTCCTTACCAGAGGCTTTTTCAATCTTGTGAACAAAGTGTTGGAACCTATCTGGTGAGGAGCAGGATGGAATGGAGGGTGTTAGGGCAAAGGTAGCCTGAACATCCTACCCACAACAAAGAGCGCATGTCCTTCAACATTGCTGCCCAAGACGTTAGGAACTTCTCCCCACAGCGGGAGAAAGACGATCCAGGGAGAACGCATCATGTTTTTATTTAGCCGTTTTAGTTTCTTGCCTTCTCGGGGAGCTTGGAGAAATGTCTTTGAGACAGTGATTTCAGTCCCCAAAGCCTCTACACCCACCCCCCACTGATTAACATGGTCTCCCGTACCACTGCTGAGAAATACCTTGAAAGATCATTGTGGGCTGAGTTGTTAACAACACAAGAAGAACACAGGAACTTGGCGATCTATGTGGACATCTTCCTTTTCCTAGGTTTGTCTTCGGTCTTGGGATGAAATGAACTAATCCTGTTGAAAGGTAGATCCATTATTTTATCCGGAAGATCTAAGGTGACGTTAGATGCTTTAGTCTAAGCCTGCCTTCTTATCTCAGTCGAAACAGATGCCCTGTGCAGCTGTATCAATATGGCGTCAAGAAGGTACCGGACTATCATAAATTGCCTACCAAAGCGCTGCCTATTTTTCCTGCAAGGATTCTGATCTCTACAAACCTCATGGTTCCATGTAGCAAGGAGGGTACCAGCATTGGGCTGCCTGCGGCGGAAGGCTGCATTTTGCTACAGCTCATGGCCTTGCACGTCGAGCAGTCTTTCTTCTTTCTTGCGCGCGCCAGACATTGACAGCGTAGAGGTTGACAATGATTTGCACCATCCCGTGGCAGCTGCAACCACTGGTGACTAACTATGGGTTTGCAAGGACAATCGCGCCATTTACAAGTCCCACAAGGAACTGGCAGTAAATAAAGTGGGGATACAAGCAAACACATTGTGGGCATTGCGTGCCAGGCATTCAGTCCCTCTGACAAGGAAGAGTGGTGGACAAAGCCAGATGGGAGGAGCACAGAGGGAGAAGGGGCTTACAAAACGTGCATGCACTCTTCCATACTGAAATCCGGTGAGATTGTTTTTACTGTGTGAATGCTCCAGTCCTATGCCCATATGATGGACCTCCATTAAGTATGGAGGAAAAGGGATGGGACGTAGAAATGCGAAAAATGAGCGACGCATCTGGAGATGATGGAGAAGGCCATCCAATCTGCTTGGGCAAGTTTTCTCGGAGCTGCGAGGGATGCGCTGGTTCTTTGTTGGTCCTGTGGCCACGTGTATGCCTTCTCTTCGGCTACTGCGATACCTCTCATACGGCAAAGGCGACAGCTGCGCAGAACGATTGTGATCCGTGTGGCTGTAAATAGGGTGCGATAGACATGGTATTCAGAACTACTAAACCCAACAGTGCTGCCTCCATATAGACCTCCTGCTGTAGATCTTTCATTGAACTTGGCCAAACCTAGTCTTCATGCTAGGCTATCCAGGGCACCAGGTGTCAGGTAATTGTAATTGGTTATTTATAATGCGCTTAATACCCAGAGGTTTGTAAGCGTGGACCTGGGATTGTACCTGTGTTGCTCCACGTCATCTTGTTTCCAAGGCCAGCGCGTTGCCCCTGAGCTATCCTCCCAAGGTTTGAAATGAATGAGGAAGAGTTTGAAGTTGTGTTGTCAGCCCTGAAGCCTGCCACGAAAATCAATATGAAATATGGCGGACTAGGCTTCTTCCCACTGGTGCTGTGGGGAGAGTATTGATCTGCTATGCGCTATGATCATTTTTAAAAGTATCTATTGTTGTCCAGAAGTGGTGTTTATGTGGACACTAAGGGTGAGCGAAGTTTGTAGATTTTTCTTTCTGGATCTACATCACCAATTAAGTGGAATTATTAGAATTCTGCTTGTATTTTTCAATGGTTGATGTGGGAGGCTGCAATGGGCCATAATTATCCAGAATTATTATTTTAAAATCCAAAGCATTCTCTAGTGGGTGTGTGTGCCTACAAATAACAAACAAGAAAAACATACTATGCAACAGTATTCAAGAATGGACTGAAACTATATCACACAATTTAAAGCAACATTTTCTATATTTTTAGTAACTATCGTACAGTGTCTACTTTTATTGAAGTGTTTGAAAGCAGTTCAGGAGAGTTGGTTAAAGAAGAGATGGGAGTTGGAAAATAGCTGGACTTTGCTTGTTTGAGACCAGAGGTATAGGAGTTAAGGGTGGTAGACGGGGGGTTATGCAGCGTGTCATGACTGGGGGACGGCAAACTATTGGGGACATTGGTTTCTCCCAATGTCCAGTCAAAGAAGGTAGTAAGACCTAACTAGCCACTGTAATGGGCTTGCCCACCCCACCCCACTCTGATAATAAGACTACAAAGTAGCACAGTAGCAGCTGGTGCATTTGTAAAGTGGAGGGGTGTAAATGTTTGCCCTGAATTAAACCGAGTGAGCGCCCCGGAACTAATACATTAACGTTTTGGCTGGTGCGTGCGCTGGGTTGAAATTGCGCAATTTACAGCAAAAATCTCATAATAATTAGGAAACAAAGTAAAATGTACACTCCGTTCTGCTGGGAAAGACATGAAACACTCCAATCGATGCCAGTTCACCAATAGTACACAGGGGTATTGTGACTGGTGTTGATGCTGGCTGTTCCCAAAGGAAGAAGAAAAGAAACTGGAGGACTCTCCCAACAATATATGCCAGTATTGCCCCACTTGTAAGCAGAGTCTGCTAAGCCAGATCATGCAGCCTTCCCCCCTTTCATGAGCTCTGTGTCCAAATACAGTAATGAGGCTGGTCTCAAAACCACACGTCAGCATCCCCCCATAAAACACATCCTGCCTAGGAGAGGCCTGTCTCCACAATGCATGCCTGTGCTAGCCACCCTTTGTGCTGCTATTGCCCAACTCAAATCCTGCAGCCTGTCAAAGCATGGGTTTGCTGTCCCCAGCTCTGTGCATGCTGCTCTCAGTTGCCTTAGAGTGTGCAGCCACACACACATGCACATATGTACACACAAACACATTTAAGCAAACTTAAAATCATATTTTCTTTTCTTTGCACCGAGGAAGAAGAATATTAAAGTCCCCATCTACAATTAGTGGGGAAACACAGGAGTACATGGAAGATAGCAGAGGGCCGAGGTCATCGCACAAAGATCCAAGGGAACCTGGTGGGCGATAAATAGTCAAAATCGAAAGGGGACCAGGGGAGGAAAAGGAGACAACATGAAATTCAAAGGATGGGAAAGAGAGCTGGGATGGGTTGGGGGAGAGGACCATGATCCAGCAGGGATGGAATAGTAGACCAGTGCCACCCCCAGAACTAAGTGGTCGGCGAGACTGAGAAAAAGAACAACAAGAGGTAAAAGCTCAGTTGTAGCCGTATCATGGGGTAAAGCCAGGTCTTTGTGATACAAAGGAAATTAAATTTAAAGGAAATCGAAAGATAAAAAAAATAAGGCGGTTCTGGAAATGGTAGAAAGGGCGTTCCATAAGCCAAAGGTCACTCAGGGAAGAGTATAGTCAGAGATGTGCGGATATGTCCCATGCGAGTAGAAAACAACTCGTGAGACCTCATGTTTGGAGTGATTAGTGATGCAGACAGGAATGTCAATGAGGATAACCAGAGAAAAAAGAATGGCTGGGATGAGAGCCAAGGGAGACATGATAGCTCAAGTCAATGGTCCATGGGATGATATGTGAGAGAAACATAGTGTGTGCCTTGGTGTGAACAGGGGCAATAGGGGAAAGTTACTGCCCTTAAATGGGTCGACCTTAGGTCAGGTGCCCTAGAGAGCTGGGATAAGAGAGGGAAGAGCAAGTCACATGAACGCTGACTCCGGGTGGAGGGCGGTGGCAATACCACCAGGTGCTAGGGTGTAGGAGAAAGCAGGGGAAGACCAGATGCCAACACCCCAGGAGGAGAGTGTGAATGACCTCAGCATCAGCCCTCAGGTGAGACTGGCCTGATCAGGGGAGCCTGGACAACGCTCATTCTGCGGCCAGGTGACCCTGCACACCGGGTGGAGGGTGGCGGCGGCAACACCAGCAGGCGTCAGGACGTAGGAGGGAGCGGCGGAAGTCCAGGCAGCAGCGCCACAGATGGAGAGTGTGTCGCTGCAGATGGAATAGTTTTAGAAGGCCTTGAGGGACATGCAAGACTTCCAATTTCCTTCAAAGACTATTCCTATCTATGGATTCGAACGCTTTTACCAGGTACAAAATAGCAAATAACAATTTACCCCTGCTGACCCCATGTTTATTTTCAACCAGAACATTTAATACAAAGCGGTTGTCCTGTGTGGAGAATCCCTTTCTAAACCCTGCTTGGGATGCACTCAAAATGTTACTGTAGAGGACCCACTGCTCAAGTCTATGCATTAACCAAAGAGCTTGTTTGTCGCATCATTTCAAGAAATTGGGCGGTATCAATGGGGATGCCCAATGGAGTTCTTTATTAAAATTTGAATAATGCTACTCCGACTCCAAGACTTTGGTAAAATCCCCACTAGGCTAATAGCATTAAAAAGGGAAGTAAGAATGGAGGGGCCTGCCAATAGGGTCACCCTTTAAAAACATCCATGTGCAGTCCATCAGGTCCCGCAGGTTTCCCATAGGTACAAAATTATTTGATTGACCAACTGTTGGATTTTACTTGTTTAAATATTTAGTGTGTTGAGGCAAGGTCTGTGTTCTGTTTAACAGCATTAGATGTAAGTGACCATGAATTCCTCTCAAGTTATTATTTCAATACTAAAGGCTTTTTAACAAAACAAATATGATTAATGACCTTCATGTGGATTTGGCTTCTCTTAGTCCTTGCTCTCCCTCCTTCACAGCTGGTTTGGGCACCCTGCATCCACAGGTGGGTCGGGAAAAGCTGTCTAAAAAGACACTGTCGCTTTAAGAAAGTTCAGTTTGTTAGGTAAGGCCCTTTGCGTTCCTGCATTACTCAGCACACTAGCACTGCCCCTCTACTCATGCTTCAGTCACCCGTCACTTTCGCTTCTTATTTTTGTCTCCCACAATGCAGGTCTGGTCTGCTGTCACACAGCGGTGCCTCCTTTTTTGAGGTGTTGATGAAATTGTCATTCCTTTTTGAGGGAGGGTTGATATCTGCCTCTATTTAAATTGTATTCAGCGTATGCAACCCTATGCGCTTCAAGCCAAGCATCCTGTGTAGCATGCAGTTCCCTGCTGCGGTGCCTCAACACGCACCTGCTGCACTGGGGTGACTACCAGCTCTGGGTGCGCTGAACACGGGCAGCTGTTCGTTGTGTAGGTAGTAGTGAGATAAGTGTTGGTAGATTATGGACTGCTTGATGAAGGTAAGATTTAAATAGGGCCATGTTTTGTGCTGAGTCTATTCTGTCAGGTGGGAATTGTGTGATGTGCAGTTTGAAGAGTGTGAGTGTTATCAAGATGCAGACTGCGTGAAGGGAGGTGAAGAAATAGTGAAGTGTGTTCATACCAAGGCATGGAACAGGGTATCAGCAAAGTGGAAGAGGTTGGTGAGGCTGGATTAGAAGGTTGCTGAGAAGGCGGTAGTGGGCTGTCCATGCTGTGGGAGTGATGAAGGGAGAGGGGGGCAACTAGCTTTTCAGGTGGTCACTGATAGTCCTCACTGAGGATCATCTGATTAGGATCTCAGGGCAGGGGGCAATGTGAAGGAGTACAGTTTTGAAAGTGGCAGATCACGGTAAGAAGATTTCCTTCATAGCGGAGTACAGGATTGGGGGACCTAACAGCGTATATCAGTGAGGCACTTCCTGGATTTACGGTGGCGGGGGTGAAAGTATGGAAAGGATATTTAGCTGATGTCTGTGAACAGGTGGTGGGGCAACCCACATGAGGATGTCTCCCAAGGATCTGGTATATGCTGAAACAATGAGGGGGTCAGAGGGATTGGCTGATGAAGGCAGGGGAGGGTGGTGCAGGCCCTAGTGGCCAGTTGGTTCAGCACCAAGCAAGGAGAAGGCCCAGGCTACGTTAGGTATTTATACCAAATCTGTTCCCAAGTCAACCTGTAGACTCTTCTGCAAGCTCAATTGGGAAAATAAACTCCTAGGCCCAAGCCTGGTCCAGGGCATTGCTCCCAGAGGAGCCACAGTTCAAACCCCACATTTATTTAAGAGTGCTGGTCCTCACAGCTTTCCTGTCTATAGAACCTGGCTTTTCATTTGTATGGAGAGTGTAGGAAAGTGTGTGCTCTCCTGTTCCCTTGTGCTTTGGTTGAACATGCCTAGGCAGTTCTGGAAGGCCTCACATCCTGACCACCTCTGAGGCTAAGGTATACTCGAATCACGTGAACATTTCAAACAAAACTGCATGCAGGCCTTCTAATTGACAGTTGAGTTAGCTACCCTGCCGTGCATTACTCTATCTTACTGCCAAGGTAATCCCCCAACAGTGAACTGGTACATTCCAACATTCCAAAATATCAAACCCCGGCACCAGCATGTAGTCATGTAGGTATGGCACTCTGGCTGATAACCTCACACAAACTCCACTCTGGGATTTGTGACTTCTGACAGCAGTTTGGGCAGTGCCAGATGTGTCCTGCCCGTTGTCTGGCTCATGACGGAACACCTAATGAACAATGAAGCCTTCGTTCTTTATTGGTAAACTGGAGCACAACTCAAGTCCATTTTGCAACCATTCACTGACTCATTTCAGTACTTCAAAGTATTCAAAACTGTCCTCTTGGCTTATACACTTGCTTTCTGAAGCATTATGGGTGAGCCTTGTCCTGATCAGCTATATTACCTGATATAGTTGCATTGCAACACATATTCAAACTATAGCACACTCCATTCCTACCTTTCACCTCCCACGCCTCCCGGATGTTTCAAATCTCTCATGTTTGTCTACATTCTGCTCCAACTTCCTCTTCTATTTATGTCTGGCGACACCTGGCTGGGGCACAATTTGCCACGCTGCAGATAAGCCCTTGTGTTGCAAGACCCCAGTGGTGACGCGTGCCGTATAAAAACTAAGATCTCACATATTGTGGGCATGGCCTACAAGAAGTAAGAAAATATGCAGACTTGAATTATGACAGTGGAGGAAGGAAAGAACCAGAAGACGGGCCTTCTTGGTTGATGCTCCATGACCCTGGAACTTCCTCCCCATCAAGATCAGACTTGCCCCATTGTATTTTATTGTATACAGATTTATAAAGCGCAGCAAAGACTTGGCAGCATCAAGGCGCTAAGCAGAGAGGATAAGGTTGCAACAGGCATTAGAATAGCAGTGTTTTAAGCTGCTTTCGAAAGAAAGCAAAAACAAGGATTCCTCGCATCTGGGGGCAGGGGGCGGGAGCATTCCAGAGTGATGGAGCAAGTATGGCAAAGAATCTGCCTCCTGCCCGCGCTCGCCGGTAGCAGGGGACGACCAGCAGGGACTGATTTGCTGAACAAAGGTTTCTCTTCGGTTGGTAAAGTGAGAGTCTGGTTTGAAGAAATTCAACTCCAGCATGAGGAATAGCGCGATGAACGATACATAGAAACTTAAAATTCACTCGGCTACTGCCAGGGAGCCAACGGAGGCAGCAAAGAAGATCATGAGAATGTGAGATTCTAGGAGCATGTAGGGCCAGCTTGGCTGCTGCATTTTGGAGAATCTGAAGGCGATGAAGTAGAACCTTAGGTTGGCCAAGATAGATTCCATTGCAATAATTGATCCCATGATGGAAGCGGTCACAATCTTTGACCTGGAATCATTCGGGAGAAAGGGAAGGACCTTTTTCATAACTTTAAGTCTGACAAAACCTGTTTGACAAACTGAGGAGATTTGTGCTCTCTAGAACCAAAGGCCATGATTTTTATACCTAGGGTCTTAACTGAGGTAGAGGGTTCAGGACAGGGACCCAGCGATGATGGCCAATGTTCAGAGGTCCAGCAGAAACAGGGCAAACAACCAAACCCTCAGTCTTCTCTCCGTTTAGCTTAAGCCAATTATTGACCATCCAGATCCCGACTGCTGAGAGGCAATCTTTCAGCTTTTGGTGAGGATCTTCCTTGGGAACATTTAGGCGAAAGAGAATCTGAGTATCATCTGTGTAAGTAAAAAAATTTACACCACAGCTCGAAATTAGTTTGGCCAGCGACACCATATACAAATTGAAAAGCAATGGGGAGAGAGCAGAGCTCTGAGGCACTCCGTAGTCAAACACTTCCACAGTTCAGGAAAGACCTTCCTCTTCAAGGAATGGCTCCCCCTTAACAGCTAGGTCCACACACCCTGCACTCCCCACCCTACCTGAGACTCAGTGATCTGCTCTCCATTGTCTTCCCCCCCATGCTGCCCATTGTACAATCTCCCCTGTTAGCCTCCCGCTCCTTTTTTCTCTGCTTCCCTCACTGTTATCTTTCCCCTATGATTGTAAAACGCTCTGTTGCTTCCCAAAGCTACGTCCAGGCTCAATAAATACGAAAATAAAAATAACGATAATAATAATATTAATTTTGTCATGGGAGGATAGCTCAGCAGAAATGTGCTTGTCTTGGAAGCAAGACGACATAGAGCCACACAGGTTTGATCTCAGGGTCCACGCTTACAAACCTCTGGGTATTAGGCGCGTCATAAATAACCTATCATATCATATCATAATGAAAGTGATTTACACTGGCATTACTGGTATATATTGAGGATGCAGCTTCATGAAGGTGATTTATAGTGGCAATGCTGGCATACAATGAGGTTGTAGCTTCATGAAAAGAATGGACTGTGTGTGAACTGACACACTGACATTGGATTTTTTCATGTGTTACCCTAGGTTATATAGCTTCTTTTTACCCCATTTTCCTCAATCCACAACGAAATTAAATATTCTTGGGAGGAGAACTGCACTATATTGCTTAGTGCTCCATCACAACGATTGGTCCTTTGTGCTATTTCGTGAAAAATGTTAATACATTACCACATATTCACCTGCCACTACTGACCTTGAATTATTTATTTACAATACTGGTGCCTCCCCCGCCCACCAAATGCTGCCTCTGCTTCTTTTGTGAATACTTGCAAACATCAGTTGCTCTTCTGGGTGGACATTCTGCCCTTTCTTGTGCACAGGTGGAGATTGTGTGGGACCCAGGTAAAGAGTCACCAGCAGGAAGAGAGGGGGGTGCAAACTCAAAAGCCGAGGTTTTGTATTTTTGCTCTACCCAGTGATGCCATTAGGGGTAACAACTGCTCCCCCTTTGGTACAGCAGTTGGGTTGGGACAATAGAAACAGGTGGAGACTTCTGCGCTTCCGGGTGGGATTGGTACGTGTCCTGCTGCATGGGGAGGTGGTCTACTGAGGACAGTGTCCCACTGCCCTTGCTTAGAGATGAGTAGTTGATTCGAACATCTCGGAACACCCGCCTGATATTATACCAGGGGCCTTCCCCTCCTACGTCTCAAAACGAGTTTACTTCCAAGCTGGTCATGACTAGCCTTGATAAAGACCTCTAAGGTCGAAACACGTGTCGGCAAGTCTCATTAAATAATTATGCAATCACGTAAAACTAACTTCACGTATTCTTTTCAGAGAATCTATCTCTGCCATATCTAAAGTGTGAAGCGCGATTGTGGTGGGTCTAGAATCAACTACTCCCCTCCTTTGGTACATCTGGCGCTGCCCTCGCGAACCCCTCGATTTAAGCTTTCAGGGACAAAAGGCAAACGCAGCTTTTCAAGCACTGTCTTTACACTGGAGCAATTATCTTAAGATTGAAAAATGCAGCCTCTTCCCAGTACTTCTTCTGTATACAAAGAACACAGCCTTGCTTACAGGAACAGCCGATTGCAGACAGCTCCATTAGAAGACATATCATACAGTCCCATTTAATCCCACGCACGTTTTTAGTTAAGAGTCAAGTGTAGCGATTAATGTATCTCATTTGTATTGCTTGTGGTTTTCAGCAGAGTGGGTCTTGCTTCCTGTCTTCCAGTGTATGTGCAGTCAACATAAACCCAGCACTCGAGCCTACTTGCCAGATGACCTGTACTCTTATCTGGTCAGCTATCCACTCAAGTTGTTGACCTTGCTTTGTGCCCAAAAACAAACTAAAGCATGTGTGTGCTTACTAAAATAAGACCAGGTCACCATATTCATGGGCTCCTGTTTCTATAAGAAACAACTATTTGGAAAGGAAAAATATGAGCACACTTGCATCTAGCAATGGTGAACTTGGAAGGTTATGAGCAGACTTGCATCTAGCAATGGTGAACTTGGAAGGTTATGAGCAGACTTGCATCTAGCAATGGTGAACTTGGAAGGTTATGAGCAGACTTGCATCTAGCAATGGTGACCTTGGAAGGTTATGAGCAGACTTGCATCTAGCAATGGTGAACTTGGAAGGTTATGAGCAGACTTGCATCTAGCAATGGTGAACTTGGAAGGTTATGAGCAGACTTGCATCTAGCAATGCTGAACTTAGAAGGTTATGAGCACACTTGCACCTAGAAATGGTGAACTTGGAAGGTTATGAGCAGACTTGCATCTAGCAATGGTGAACTTGGAAGGTTATGAGCAGACTTGCATCTAGCAATGCTGAATTTAGAAGGTTATGAACACACTTGCACCTAGCAATGGTGAACTTGGAAGGTTATGAACAGACTTGCATCTAGCAATGCTGAACTTAGACGGTTCACTGGTCTGCATTTCTGTAACACTGCTGTGCCATAATGCACTGCTCTGGTTCGAGGAGCTGTCAGTGTTATAATTTTAATCTGATGCACAATTCTGTTTTAGGGGCCCTGCAGTGTAAGTTGCACAGCTTGGGTTTGGGGTACACAATGCGATGCACTGCTTGGAATTGTGCAGACCCTGCTCAGGCAGCAATCTGTAGTAGTGTGATTAACACCCCAGTTCCAGCAACACTGCAAAGTTATGGATCACACTCCTGTGCTGGCTTTGAAAGTCAGCTGTCATTTTTGTATTTTTGTCTTCTGTGTATAAACATAGCCTATCTTCATGACTCCGGCGCTACCACTAAAGTCCTTTAACCTGCAGGGTCACTGATAAACCGTTGCCCTTCTTTTTAAAGTCACTCTGCAAATGAAACATTGTTCTGTTTCATAGTAAAAAATGATTCAAACAAACAAACGCAATACAAAATGTTAGCACCTGGTGCGGGGGTGCCAGCCAATCAGCGCCCTGGGATGCCGGGCTGAATCCCCCGCTAGAGGACCGGGTTCCAGGATAGCTGGTCACTGCTTCCATCGCCCTTCTCTTCCCCTTTCTCCCCCACTGCACGCCCACACGCCCCGTTCCTTATTTGCCTCTCGGAAGCCGCACCCCACCTCCCACACCCTGCTCCCCATATGCCACCATACAAGGCAAGTAGGCGCTCGCTTCCGAGCCCCTCTTGTGCCACCAGGGTGGCTAGCTTGCGATGGCTGGACCACCTCTCGATACATGGGTGCACCACCAGGCACCCCATCCAGCAAAGGGGAGATGGTCTTTAAAGCCAACAAAAACTTACAAAAATAAGCCTGTTGCTAATAGCATTAAAGCCGGTGTTCTGGGGCAGGCTGAGGCGGTATTGTTTCTAAGCCTTCATTGCGGTCTGAGCGACAAAGCACCGTTACCACCCAAGACCTATCCAGAACATGGGGCCTAACGCTAATCTTTCCTCTTGGCCTTCGAGGCTGGAATGGTAATGTGATGGCAGCCAGCACCTTGACATGTGAAACTGTGTGTCAGTCATGACGACTGTTTGTCTCGGGAGGATAGCTCAGGGGCAACGTGCTCGCCTTGGAAACAAGGCGACACGGAGCAACGGAGGTTCGATCCCCGGATCTGCGCTGGGAAACCTCTAGGTCTTATGATCGTTTGATATGATCGTTTATTTATATAGCGCCTATACACAATGTGTTTCAAAGCGCTTCAAGGCAAGGGAGGGAACAAGGGAAAATACAACCACATTCTTACAGGCCATGAACAGTAAGGATGGAAAATTAACTATCGTACTCGGCCTGACCACATTTAAGATAGTGCAAGAGCTAAGACATAGATAAGGAAGGGAGGGAGCGAGTGGGAAGGAAATGGAAACAGACAGGCGACTACTGTACTAGGCCTGACGACATTTCTGGTAGAGCCGGAGAAAAACAAAAGGTGAGGGAGAGGGGTGCAGAAAGAGAGGGGAGGAACAAAACAAGCGACTATCATACTAGGCCTGACGAAATTTCAGATAGTGCTGAAGGGGTGGTGGGGAGGAAAAAAACAGTAATGGGAGGGTGGAGGAAACAGACGAGGTTGCTAGGATATTAGCAATTCTGATAGAGTAAGTGCATAGAAGAAAGTAAGGGGAGGAGATAGGAAAAGGGAGAAGGGAAAGGAGGAGAGAAAAGAGAGTAAGCAGTCAAAAGAGTGGAGAAGCAAGAGTGGAGAGCGAATACAATTGCAGAAATCAGTAGTAACACATAATGTTGCAAGCCCGGATACAAGATGAAGATGGGAACTGCATGATTCAGGGCCATCATGAGTACAAGATGCAAAGGAAGTCCAGCATGAGAGTTGAGAAAGAGTGACGCACCGTGAATGAATGAAGTCCTTAAAAGTCAAATCCAGCATTGGCCACAAGACAGTGATGGTGAAGGAAGGCACCAGGTGGACGGGGCTTGCTAAGTGGTGAAAAAGAGCAGCAGGTAGGAAGGTACCAGGTGGGCGGGGCTTAGGCCAGGTGACCTAGATCCACTTGCAACTGCTCCCCATCTGCAAAGGAAAAGAAGCTGGAGGGCTCCTTAAGTAGGGAAACAGAGCGGCAAGCAGCAAGGCACCAAGTGGGCGGGGCTTGCTAAGTGGTGAAAAAGAGCAGGAAGCAGGAAGGCACCAGGTGGGCGGGGCTTGCTAAGTGGTGAAAAAGAGTGGGAAGCAGGAAGCCCCCAGGTGGGCGGGGCTTGCTAAGTGGTGAAAAAGAGCGGCAAGCAGGAAGACACCAGGTGGGCATGGCTTGCTAAGTGGTGAAAAAGAGCGGCAAGCAGGAAGGCACCAGGTGGGCATGGCTTGCTAAGTGGTGAAAAAGAGCGGCAAGCAGGAAGGCACCAGGTGGGCATGGCTTGCTAAGTGGTGAAAAAGAGCGGGAAGCAGGAAGGCACCAGGTGGGCGGGGCTTGCTAAGTGGTGAAAAAGAGCGGGAAGCAGGAAGGCACCAGGTGGGCGGGGCTTAGGCGCGTTATAAATAACCTATCATATAACATATATATCTGAATAAGAGGACATACTGGACTCAAAATGGAAGTACTTGGGCATTTCAGGATGCCCCTGGCAGTGGCTAGCAGCACATGTGATCCCGAGGCTGCCCCTTCTGACTATATTTCCCATGTGAGTCTACAGCCAGGATCTGATGCCGCCACTGCCTGGGTAACATTTGCAGGGCCTCCTGTTTACAGTGTTTGTTTTTCGAATACTGGCATTGTTTTTTTAAAATCTGTGTTTATCAGTGTTTACCCATTGCTTCTATCACACTGTGGCCAACTTTGTTTTTGCAGTGTTGGCAAAAATATATCTTAGATTGTTGCGTGTACATTCTGCATAATGATTTCAAAACAAAATCACAGATTCAACTGCTGCAGCCCTTGTTATGTCTGTGCGTTCTTGGAGTTCTGGATTTACAATGAAAAAGGAAAACTACACATGAAGAAATACAAAGAATCAAACGAGGATTTGATAGGCCCTAGTTTATTTAATTTATTTATATATTTATAACATTTTTGTAACGCCCAAAATGTGGGGTATCACAGCGTGTGGTACAATAAGACAGAAGTAAGTGGTACTTTTGTTGCAGGCAATAATCATATTTAGGAAAAAGCCAAGTTTGTACAAGCTTTTTGAACGTCGTGTATGATTGTTCGTTTTTGATGAAAGCAGGGAGAGAGTTCCAAGGCGTAGGTGCGGTAACACAACAACTGATGCCTCCGGCTCTTTTGGCCTTATAGTGGGGGTGAGCAGTGAGGTGCTTGAGCTGGAGCTTAACGAACGCACCAGAACTTTCTTAGAGAGGTGGTTAAGGTAAAGGGGCACCCCTTTGTAGATGCACCTGTGGGCAATAGTCAGTGTTTCCAAGTCAATTCGAGCTTTGATTGGTAACCAGTGAGCCTCGCGTCTGGTTGCCGAGCTGTGGTCTGATCGTTATAGTCCAAGCGCGGTGCGCGGGGCTTTACTTTGCAGAAGTTGAAGTTTAGCCAGATTAGCTGCTGAGGTGCCCATGAGGAGAACGTTACAATAATCCAGTGTGGAAAGGATAAGTGCTTGTGCAAGTGTGAGGCAGTTGCTTGGCAAAAGGTATTGCCTGTGCAGTGAAATGAGCCTGGAGGTGTAGGCAGTGGCAGATGCTTGCCCCTTGATATTCCAGGGCATGGTTAGGTTAGTTTCCCAAGTGTCCACCCAGTGTTTTCACCCGTTTCAGGACTAGGATGAAAGTACCATCAATACAAAAGGTGGTGAAGGAGGTATCCAGGTTTTTCAGCCGGAAAGAGGAGCCAACCATGTGGAGCTCGGTTTTGTCATCATTTAGGCAGAGGTTGAGAGTGGCCATCCAGTTTGGTATGGTGCTGTACGCTGTGTTGATTCTGGCAGTTTCCAGAGAGTAGTCACCTGTGATGGGATGAGTATTTGGGTATCATCTGCGAAGTTGCTGTAGATGATCCCCAGGGAGTCTAGGAGGTCAAGCAGGGGGTAGTGTATGTATTGTAAAGTGTGGGTGAGAGGCAGGAACCCCGTGGGACACCTAGTGGCGCGAGGATGGGGTTTGCCGCAGCCTCACCGATGAAGACTCTGGTGGTGCGTTCGCTGAGAAATGATTTTATCCATGAAGTGGCTTAGGGGAGAAGTGGAAGTGATGACTGAGGTGCTGGCATAGGGTGTGGTGGGCAACTAGGTCGAAGGCTGCAAATAAATCCAATAAGAGGAGGAGGCCTAGGTTGCCCGAGTCACAAATACTGTCCATTTGGATTTTCAGGTCCAGGAGGGCTGTTTCCATGCTATATTTTGGGCGGAACCCAGGTTGCCTCATTCCGAGCAGGTGGTTGATTGATTGATAGTTTATTTGTATAGCGCCTATGAACAATGTATTTCAAAGCGCTTCAAGACAAGGGAGGGAGCAAGGTAAAATACAATGACATTCTTACAAGGCCTTGAGACATTAAGAATGTGAAAAATTACTATCGTACTAGGCCTGGGGACATTTCAGATAGTGCAAGAGCTATGACAAAGATAAGGGGGGGGTAGGAGATGAGACAGGCAAGCAACTATCATACTAGGCTTGACACCATTTCTGTTATAGCCGGAGAGTAGACAAGAGGTGCGGGCAGGGGGGGAGGAGGGAGGAGGAGCGGAACAAAACAAGTGACTATCGTACTAGGCCTGACGACATTTCAGGTAGTGCTGGAGGGGGAGGAAAAATAGGAGGGACGGGGTGGAGAACAAATAAGCTACTATCATACCAGGTCAGATGACATTTCGGATAGAGTAAGTGTAAAGAATAAAGTAAGGGGATGGGGGAAGGGGAGAGGGAAAAAGATAGGGAGAGGAAGAGAAGACTGAGAAACAGTGAGGGTGGTGCAAGAGAATAAGAGACAGAGGAAGGCTAAAGACACATACAATGGGGGGGGGCAGAATTAAGGTAACCGACATGGACCAGACAGGGGCCTTAGGAGTGGGCCTTAGGAGTGGGCCTTGTGAGGAGGGCCGGCCAAGCCTGCTGGCCTTCCCATTGGCCAAGATAATGAAGGCCACGGCCAATCCTAGGCTCCAAAAAGCACCATGCCCAACACTCCAGTGCAAACAAAGGACATAGCGTCTTGGAATGGCAGATCAGCAGGGATATCAAATGTGGAAAACAAAGGTCACATAAAACGGAGTGTTATAAAGGCTCACAATGTGAAATACTCTTCAGGCTGATGGTAGTGCCTGTGCAGGCAATTATTTCTCATTAAAATCGCTAAAAGTCCACAAAATGCACCATTTTGCGCCGCTCGCTGCAGCCCAGGGTGTGGGGCTTACCTTCCAAGGTGGTCTTGCCACGAGTTTACAGAAGGTCATCGGATGGTGGGAGGAAGCAGAGCTGCAGCCGCTCCGCCAGCCACAGCATAAAGGTGTTTTTAAGCACGTGAATAAAACCCAAGTGCTCTAACGATTATTTGTTCCATGCGAGAGTTACTGGTTCTGGACTTTTGAATCAGAATTCAATTGGAATAGTTGTTATATATATATATATATATATATATATATATATATATATATATATATATATATATATATATATATATTTATATATATATATAAATATATATATATATATATATATACAGTAGGAAAGTCCATGCTCAGGAAAGTGTTGGACTTGTGTGTAAGCTAACCGGTCTAGTATTTTTAGCAGAAATGGGATGGTGGTGATTGGGTGGTAGTTAGTGGGGATGGAAGAATCAATGGAGTGCTTTTTGAGGAGAGGGGCGACCCAGGCTGCCTGGATATTTGATGGAACAACGCTGGTCAGTAAGAGTGTGTTGGCAAAGTCGTTGATAATGGGGGCCAATGTAGGACTGCAGAACTTCACTACATGAGCGGTCACGTGTCACCTTTGAAATCTGAAGGTTTTAGTGAAAGAATGGTAGATAGAATCTGCTTGTGCTTGACTAGGTTGAACTTGAAAGGCAGGGGAGCGGCAAAGTGGGCCACATTGGGGACATCCAGGATGTTCTGTGTGGCGGCTTTTGCTGCAAGCATGGCTTTTTTTGCACTCATTTTTGCACAGAGTGTCTCAGTTTTGTGTGATAGGGCATCTTGAATGGTAGTACAACAGGCTTTGTCAATAAGGGTTGTAGGACTAATGGGGATGCGTGTCTCAATTTCTCTCAGGATGGAGAATAACTCTTTAGTGTTGGAGCCTGCATTGGATATTCACGTATTCTAGGAGTTGGCTTTGAAGGTAACTACAGTCGCCATGTAGGAATGGGAGGCAGTGGCGAGGGATTTGGAATTGCTATGGGAAGGATGCTTTTTGTATAAGTGTTCGAGGGCTCTTTTGTTCCTGCGTAGGGTGACAAGCTCCTCAGTAAACCAGACATTATTGGGCTTGTGAGGTTTGGGTATTTTGGTAGTGATACAGACATGCTGGTCCATGGTAAGGAGGAGACAGTTGTGGTAGCGATTTGCTGTGTCATGGTGGTTGTTGTTGGTGAGCAAGGGGGAGGAATTGAGGGACGCCAGGTGTTAGTTTGCTGGTGTTCCGGGGGTGAGTGTGCAATGTGAGGTGTGGCAAGGATGAGATTAAAGTGAATGAGGAAATGGTCAGAGCAAGTTATTGCAGTAATGGTTGTAAAGTCAATAGTAGCGTCAACTATGAGGATACCATCCAGGATTCGTACTTCAGGGTGGGTCGGAGTGTCTACCAGTCGGCCGATAGTTGCACACCATATAGCAGAATCTCTAAGAAGGTGAACTTATTTTGGCATGTATGGCGGCCAAGTCTGATATGAACTATTAGAAAATGGTTAATAGTGCAGAGAACTTGCAAGCCAAGTCTCTAGTAAACCCCAGCGATGAGAAAACCTGGGTGGATCATTTTGGGAACCTTCACGCTGGTCACACTTCTGTAGGTTCCAATCTTCTGGGTCGATCGAATGCAAAATGGGCTCTCGTGTTTACCACTGAAGATATTGAAATAATTCTATCAAAGTGATATAATAGCTGTACAGCCTCTGGCCCTAATTGGCTCTGTAATCTAGTTTTTAAAGAGGACCCTAAATTATGGGCAAGAATCTTATTCAATCTGTTTCAGAAAAACTATAAGAACAGAGGAGACTCCTAAAATATGGAAACATTCTTTAATTGTTCCGTTTAAAAAAAATATCAAAATGAACCGTCTAATTACAGATTGATAGCTCTGCTTGATGTGGAAGCGAAAAAAATGTCATCTCTTCTTCTGAGAGATCTTACCCTTTGGGCAGACCGGAACGGTATCCTTAGTCCCAACCAGGTGGGCTTTAGACCAGGGGTGGGCTGAACATGTGCAGGCTACGTCATAGATTACATTCAAAAGCAGGTCGGAGATAAAACTAAGCCGATTGTTTATTTAGCCATCATTGAACTTTCCCTAGCGTTTGATGGGGTCAATCGTGCTATTTTATAAGCCAAATTTAAAGGTTGGCGCTTACTGAACAATTTGCTAAATATTTCAATTTAACTGCATGTCGAATCATCGGTAACAGTCCCCCTTAACCTAAATATAAACTATACAAGAGATATCCCGTCATCCAGAGGGCTTCGCCAAGGATGTATCCTGGCCCCATTTGTTTGTAATGCATATTTAGCAGATTTAGGGAAAGCTATTAACCATGTTTCCATTATTCCTTTAATGGAGTAAGAATTCCGTGAATATCCTCTGCGGATGATATCACCTTAATGGATCAAACGCAAATAGGGCTGCAAAGATGGCGGTTAGTCTTTCAATCGAACTGTAGTGAGAATGAGTTGATAATGAATATAATAATAAGTATATATTGGAAGTGATTAATGAATCCGAATGTCTGGGGTTTTTCATTGCAGCGTAGCCTAATAAGTCTACCTTATTGAGACATTTGAAAGAGAAGGCAAATCATTTAGAATCCAAATGAGACATCTTCATGATACATATGGTGAGTTCTCTGTACCAACGGTTAGGACATTCTAGGAGGCAAAGATAATATGGCCTTGAGACCATATTCTATCAGACCATGATTTTACTGTCTTGCAAGGCCTCTTTTGGAAATCCACCTTGTCGCTCCCCTTCTCAACACCTCTAGTGGCATTTCAAAAAAAATTATTTTGCACTTTGGTTTACAAAAATAAAAACCTTTGGCTGTTGTGTTGTTATATAATTCTATTGGCATGTTACCAAAATCAAAAACAATAGAAAAAACATTAAAAGAAAAATCAAACTAAACATATATGTATCAGGTGTTCTCCCTTAACACAATACATCTGGGGAAAATGAAAGAAAACCTGTGTCCCATCAATGTTTCTCATAGTCCTTGATGTTGTAAGTCTGTACCGGGATTGGACAAGTTGGGGCTCTTAGGGATCTAAAGTTCATTGTTCTCTTATGCCTCCCAAAGACATGTTTTCAATTTTCTTAAAAATCATCAATACAAATTTTGCCACTACTAAGTTAATACGCATTTTCACGCCTTCAAGGAGAATTCGCCACCAAGAGTCAATCTCTCTCAAGCGATAGTCTTTCCAAATGTCACCCAAATAGAGGTGTCTTTCATTTGTAAGAGCCGGACATTCAAGTGTCAGATGTTTCAAAGATTCTAAGATTCTATGACGTTTAAATCTTGACACAGTCTACAATGCTTAGTCTCGTTTTTGTCTCTTCTCCTGTAATGATTGTCTCTACAAGGCAGAATATTCAGATGAAATCT
The DNA here is from genome assembly GCF_040938575.1 of Ambystoma mexicanum. Lineage (NCBI taxonomy): Eukaryota > Metazoa > Chordata > Amphibia > Caudata > Ambystomatidae > Ambystoma > Ambystoma mexicanum. The sequence goes on along the minus strand of NC_090931.1, from coordinate 1,463,530,628 downwards.
TAAGTAGGTAGTTCTCAAAAACCAGTTTGGGAAAAGAGTCAGATATTTGGGCAATCTGTTTAATTTATAGGAGTCAGACCAAAAGTCTTTGTATCCATGATATTTGTATATAGCCTCATGCGTTTGAGTCCAGTCATATGTGAGCATTTTCTTCTACACACAATCTGGATTTTTGGATAGCGATTCTTCAGTTTCGTTCAGGTTTACTAAAATAGCATTACAGGTTATTTGCCATTCTGAGAGTGTCAGCTCTGTATGTTCTTCGATGGCCTTTTTCAGGGCTTTAAATCCGCCCTATGATGATTTTTCCAGGCATTTGAGATAGAAAGAAATAACTTTCCACTCTGAAATTGCTTTCAGCGATGTTAGTGCCAGTTCTTTCAGAATTATTTGAATAGGGAAAGTTTTAGGAAGTTGAAGTACCGTCCTCCAAAATATTCCTTCTAATATTGGCCATATTTTAGCTTATAAAAGAAAAGAAGTTTCTGCTCCATAAGTTAGGACTGATACAACCTTTGCTCTGTAAAACGCCACCAATGGGGCCATAGAGAATCTGCAGAGTCGTTTTAGCAAGATTTTTGCTTGGCTCGCCAGGTTTTTAGCCTTATTTCTGAGGTCAGTGATTATCGTGGCCTCGTTTCTGTCATTATTGATGCAGACTCCCAGATAGGTAAAAGAGGTTACTTCTAGGATTTTCTTACTTTTCAACATCCATCCAAATTTCTTCATCTCTTTTGCTCTACTGAGGTTGCCAAGTCTCAAGATTCTTGATTTTTCAGGCTTGATTGTCATGTTGTTGGCGTCCACGTAGGTCTGGAGAGCTGTCAACTGATGTTGCAAACCTATGGGCGTCTTGTCAATCCGAACTATATCGTCGGCATATATTAGCCTCCCAACTGGCGAGCCCGCTATTTTAGGCAGAAAGATTCTTAATGATGAAAAAGCTTTGTCAATGTCAGATATGAAAAGATTATATAATTCAGGCACCAACGAGCATCCTTGTTTCAACCCAATATTAGTAGCTATATTCGCTGAGAGCAAGCCTTGTTTGTTCAATCTCACTTTAATTGAGGTATCTTCATGTAGGTCTTTGATGTTCTCTAAGACCACTTCAGGGCAGTTCCATTCGGTTAATCAATTCGGTTAATCTTTTCCATTGATCTGGTCTTTTAATTGTGTCAAAAGCCTTTGACAGGTCGATGAAAGCCACATAAAACTTCAACTCATTTTTTCTTGTTCTGACTTTGAGTAGGTTTAGTATAAAAATGTTCAACGGGGTTCCTCTGCCTTTTATGAAACCCGATTGCCATTGGTCTTCATGGCCAGTTGACTCACTCCACCTTATTAAGGCTTTTAGCAGTATAGAGGCAAAGATCTTACCAGCCACGTCCAATAAAGCTATTGGTCTGTAGTTTTCCGGGTTGGTTCTCAGGCCTTTCTTAAAGATGGGCACCACTACGCTCTCCTTCCAGGATTTTGGTACACTTCAAGATATTAAGACATATTTATAAAGTTCATGTAGAAATTTCGCCCAATTTTCTGGGTCACTTTTTGGACCTTCATTCGTCAGCCCATCCGGGCCGAGGGCTCTGGAGCTTTTTAAGTTTCTGATGATGTTCTCGATCTAAGAGGCCCTGATCTTCAAATCTCCTGGTGGGCCTACTCGTGGTTATAGGCACTGGGTCTTGAAGCTGTTTGTAATAACTTGACCACTGGGTCTCTGGTATAGGATTTACTGTTAAAGCATCTTGTGGAGTCTCCGTTTTGTTTATCAGCATCCAAGTGCCAGCAGTGTTTCTATTAGCGATAGTCACTAGCATTAGTTGAGAGTCTTAGTTTAACATTGTTTTTTTGTGCATTGACTTCCAGTTATGGTATTTTTGTTTGATTTTATGGATCTCCGTTGATGTAGACACTTTGTTAGTTTTATGCAGTTGTCTAAGATTTTTCCTTAGTGTTCTTTTCTTTAGCACGATTGCTCTATCATATACATGCCGATGTGACATTGTCGGTTTGTTAAAACCTATTTTGAAATTGGTTTCAAAGATTTTAAGTAAAGGCACGTAGTCAATCGTTTGCAGAGGAGTTTGCAGGTGTAACTGTGAGATCTTGTTCGATAAGTTGTCGTTCAATGCTGGAATTTTGGCAGGTTGGATTTTTAATGTTTAGCCTATTTCTGCCCGGACGGATTGACAGCTCATAAGGATAAAATTGTTGGTGAATTTGTTTATTGGGAACAAAATTGGAGCAAGTTAGCGTGACCGGGTTGTGGTCACTAGACTCAGTTGGTCTTACTCCTAATTTTCTGATGAAGTTTGACATATTGGACGACACAGAGACGTAATCTAAAATTTCTGCCGATTTCCTCCCTTGCCAAGTAGGGTTTCCTGGTATATTGCTGTCTGTTATTCCAATTAGGATTATGTAATCTTGCTATTGCATTGTGATTCTCCATGCTACGCCCCGTTTCTGTTTAGGCGTCATATTCACTGTTTCGTCAATTATTAAGATGTAAATGTTAAATTGTTTTTTTTGTTTTGTTGTGTAATATTTTAAAGGTTTGAGTTGAAACCAATAAAATTAAAAAAAATATATATGTTGTTCTTTTTGTCTATACATGTATAGTTAAGATCTCCGACAATTATTAAGAAAGGATCAGGCCATCATTCTCTCTGCTCGTCAATTAGCAGCAAAATGTCACCTGCAAGGTTGTTATTCTTTTCTTTCCCCGGGGTCCAATAGATGTTTATTAGAATTAGTATCTGGGCTCGTCTTGCTTGAAAGAGCTTTTGGTATTTGGACCACCAGCATCAAGATGTAAGGCGAAGGCTTCACACAGTTCAGCAATACCCAGTTCAGATAATTTTTTATGGCTATAATTAACCCTGTCCATGGGTCTTCCTTTGGGGCCTTTAACTGCTGGGTTTGTGAAAACACAATAACCTTCTATCAGCTGACTTTGTCATAGCCAAGTTTCGTGCAGCATATGACTTCCGACCCTTCCTTTTGAAATTCATTTTTTGTTAATAGATGGCTGAATCCCCTAGTGTTCCATGTTGTCAGTGACCAGTCTTTTTTTTGAGATTCCCTTAGACGTTATTGCTCTTTAATTCTTTCGGCCGCTAAGTTGGCCAGCCATATCCATTTTGCTTGGTCTCCATCTGCTACCTCCTTTCACTGATTCTGGAACACAGATTTCTTGTGGTTGTCATAGGCCTCTTAGAATTGAGATTTCCTTTTTTGTTCTTCATGATCTTTCTCTGGTTTCATGATTGGTACTTGGATTTTTTCATGTAAGTCAAAGCCCATAGAATGAAAAGTATGCACTTCAGCCAAGAGTAGTTGGTACACTATATGTGAGGCAATGTAAACCTGCACTCTATCCATATATTTCTTGTCATTAGTGTTAGGTCATTTGAGCTGATTAGGCTGAGGGCAGGAATGCGATGAAGTAATCTCACCACGTTGGCACAATTTAAAATCAGTCCATCCTTTAAGTGTACAATTCTTTCCAGGGATAATCCTCTTCCCCTCTCTGCTATCTTCTGGTTGGAATGAAAGAATCCCTGAGGGTTGAAGGGTCGTTCTTCAGTGCCTTTGTTTTGTTCCTTTTGTGGATTGCTGTTGTCCGCATGGATTAGACCATAGGAAACTTGTTTTGGAGGGAAAGCCCCTAAGTTCGGCGATGGAGTATGACATTTGACAGTGGACTCATTTGTCAGAGATCCAATTGCCTTACTAATACACAATCTTGGGACTTCCTGCACTTTTTCGATTAGCGTTGTTTCCCTTAATTGGGTTTTTACTCAGTCTTTTTTTTTGCCAGTACAAAGTTTTTTGTGTTTTTAATTTGTGATGGATTATCTGTGTTTTGTTTGCCGATTGGTCAGGTTGTTCGTCTTCTTCAGTGGACGACTCATCCATCCCAACTTGTTCATTACCATTGTCAGACAGATCCTCAGAAACTGTTTTAGCTTCTGACGTAGATGTTTCCTCTTCATAGATCGGATAGGTGGAGAAATCCATTAAGTCTTTGTCCGAGTGGTCCACCAATTTTGGTCCTTCCAGTTCAGTGCTTTGTTTCTCAGGCGATACGTTTTTTTCTCTCCTGGTTGTCTGATATAGGAACGTTTAATACCATTCCTTCTTTTGGCGTTGTTAAGTTTTTGATAAAGGTTCTGCTTTTATTTTATTTTCTGGCTCTGTGGGGGGGCTTGTTTTTTTGTTTTTTTTCCAGATTGCAACACGTTAGATGTCCTTCTTTCAGGTTCCATATTCTTCGGGATGGGCTTACTAGGTGCCACTAGTTGTTTATTTGGAGCAGTCTTCCTTTTTTTGATAAATATTTCACACATTTTAGAGTCCGTCAAGTAATTGATGTCCAGCTCCCCAATGGGCTGAGAACCCATTGTATTCGCCAGATTGAGAGTTTTTGCTGGACCATTTGTTAACTCAATTACGTTAGGTGGTTGGCAATCTTTTGTCCCTGGCTTTACTTGTCTGTCGCTTACGGCAGGTCGATCCTCCTTCGTGACATTTAGGGTCTCTTTTCCAACCTTTTTCGTTTTCTGAGAAGGTCGTCTGGGTTCCAATGGTTTCCCATTCTCATGAGGCTGGGTGCCCTGTTTTCGTTTTAAGGTGTTAAATTGTGAGGGATTATCAGGCTCTCCATCAATTGTTGCATCTGACAATTTATCCACCAATTTATGGTTGCTTACAGACAATGGCATTACCAATAAGTCTTGTGACGCCGGTCTGCCTTGCTTTGGTAATGGGTTAGTAGTTAGCAGTTCTATTAGATTGTTCTGGGGTCCCGCTTTAACGTTCTCCAGGACCGGGATAGTTATGTTCTCGTCTCTTGACAATTGAGCTCTTGCCATTTCGACCTCAGCCGGTTCTTCCGCCACTTCTGTAATTAAGTCAGCGGGGTTACCAGGCCCCCCTAATGAGTCCTCCCTTCTCAGTGTCTTCCATCGGTCTCTCTTTTCCTTCATTATTGGCTCTAATGTAAGAGTTGGGAGATTCGCTGTTCGACGTTATTCATGTTGTTTTGTAAAGCAGTAATGAAGCCTTCGATTAAAATTGTCTTTGAGTGGACCATAGCAAGTAGCGTAGTGTGATCTTTTAAGGTATCAGTTGCGTCTTCATGTAACTTCATGAAGGGTGCTAAAATTGCCACCATTGTTGACACCATAAGAAAGTCGTCTTTTTGAGACGGTGTTTGCGCCTTACCTTCATTGATAGAACACTCAATGTCATTCGAGGGCTGCTCCATAATCGTTGGTGGCGTTGTCGCCGGCAGATCAATGGCCTGCGTTCTTTCATCTTGCTGAGTTTGCGTTGTTTGTGTTTTTTCCCCCAAAAGTTAGTCCCCGGTACAATGGGCAGCGTCGCACAGCCTGTTGTTTGTGTTGATACTTCCACCCTCTCTGTAGTTTTTTCCATCAACAAGTTTTTCTCCAATAATATTGCATCTGTGCTTTGTGTGTTTTGCATCATTTGTCATGATATTGAAAACACTTCCAGGCTTCAGTTGGTTTTGGTATTACTTTTTGTCCAAAGAAAGCATTTGATGTCCCAAGGCCATGAGTTAGTGATAGTTTTTGTGGTTTCCAAATGTTTTTCTCTCGACCAATGTACGTGATAGGTCTCAGACTGGCCCTTCCATCATTGGTGATTTGTTGTTTCCATTGCATAAGTTCTTTGCCAATTTTCGTTTGTTCTAAAGTTTGAAGTCGTCCTTTCAAGATGTATCTTTCAGTCGGGCTAGTAGCCATATCCGCCATTTGTTTTTGGAGTGGTTTCCCTGAGGTCTCTGGAAGCTTCCACCATGTTTGTTTCTCTTTCGTTCGTGTTCTCAGGGGGGGGGGCTATGCCTTCATTGGTGCTTGCCATAGTAGGGACCGCGATGGGCGACTTAGTGGAATTTCCTTCTCCCAAACTTCCATCGGGGTCCGCAAGGATCATGTTGTTCGTTCCAAATTCCCTGAACTGAGTTGAGCTCTTTATATGTTCTGGCTTGTTTTTATCAGTTGGGGTCTCCACGAGTCTGCGTTTGCTGTCTGCGCATTGACCTGCGTCAGCAGGCTCCACTATTTGAATATCACAGTCAAAGTTTTTTAGTTTCAGTGATAGATCCGGCCTTTTTTGGTCGTCAATTACTTGCAAAGACGGTGTATCCATGTAGCGCGCAGCAGAGTTTTCAATGTTTACATCTATGATAAATGGGCATGACGTCTTATCTATAATTTGGGTTCATCTCAGTCTGACCCATTTTGTCACCATTGGAGTCGAGTAGTTAGCCCATGGGTTATCCTCACAGACCACATCTCTCAGAGAATCATTTATTGGTGTTTGTGAAAGAGTTAAGATGTCATGATGCACAGTTTCTTGTGCGTTTAAGTCAGATTCCAACAACATTGTTTTTAATTTTGTCTTACCAGTCAGTATCAGATCAAGGGCTTCTCCCTTCTCCTTTTTCCGTCGACGTCCGACACCGGACCGTCTGCTTCAATCCGCTACACTTCGCTAGGCAGCCAGGTTATGACTGCCTGCGTGCGTTAGCAGGAGGCGGAGCGTTCTGGTCCAAGCAACAGCAAGTGAAGAGAGACTCTGTTTCTTTATCGTCTCCTCCGCTCGTAACAGTGGTGATGTTTCTGGTCCTTGTTAATTCGCACACCCTGGTCCACAATGTTAATCCGTAGAAGCAGGCAGGTACAAGCGACACACCGGACACTCTGCATCACTCCGCCAAAGGCATTTAGATTCTAACTTGGTTTGATCTCATCAAATGCGTGAATACTGTGGAAGAGAATGTTGCTCTGTAAAAGAAAAATTAAAATCCGCTCCCAGGGTTTTTATATTTGCCTGATTTAATTTGGCCACATATGATACCACCAATTGGCATATAGTAAACAGCTAAATGTTGCTGGAAAAGCGTGGTGTAGATTCCAAGAGGGTTATACAGAATGCAGCGACATATAAGAACATGGTTTTGGGATCGAATTGCTGTTATACATGTGAATCGATTTAAAAATGTATATGATTCCCAGATGTTTGGATGACATATAAGAGGGTGGGCATTAGTGCCTTACATTCAAACCAATTTCCATCAAGAACATGTTGTTCCATCCTGTGGCGGTTTAGATGAAACCTTTTGCCGTCTAAAGAGAATGGCTTCCTCTGGAAGAAAGATCATTGTGGGGGTGGCATTCGTCGTCATTGTCTAGTAGAGGAAGACACATTAAAGCATGTGGTTCTTTGCCTCTCATATTCAACATCTTTGTATTAGACCCTGGGAAACATTATGGGTATATTTCCAGAATCTGGGTCTTGGAGGCTACGGAAGGATCTATACCAATTTGTATTGGCTATAGAGTTGACTGCCGGCTAAAGAAGGGAACTCATTAACTGATGTATTTTCCCTATTTTAGTTTTCATGGAATTGATATCTTTTTTTTCATAATGATGGTTTTGATAATGATGGATATTTATTGGAAGTGAACATTGCTGCCTTTCTATGATCTTTTAGGAAATGTTGAAGTTACTGGAAATATTCAATATCTGTAATGCTTATTTAGCTTTAAAAATGTATGGAATTGTATGATATCTTTATATGTGTGTGTGAGTTTGTGCAAGGTTTCATTTTGTCAACTAACTGCACAATAAACTGCACTGGTACTCTTGCTCAGGGGTTCCATGTGTTAATATCCCCGCAAAAATATCGGCATACAAAAATATTGCCATATTTTTGCGGCGATATTAAGGCATGGAACCTGAGGGGTACAGCCCTGCAACCCCTGCATTATTTTTAAAAGAGCGGGGGACACCCTCCGCAACCTCCGCTCCCAAAAATATCACCTATGGCCGTTCCAGATGACCGTATATACTGCGATATTTTTGGTGGGGATAATATGTAGTGATACCTGTTCTGGGGAGTTGCCTAGCATTTGGGTGCTGGACTGCCCAAGTGTGTGGGACCAGAGTGATCTGCGAATTGATCATTCTTCTCTGTGAAAGGTCCAGTGAGCTAAAACGTGGTTGCCGACTCTTGCAAGGGGGCACCTCCCCGTAGAACTGTTCATTTTGCCATGTTCATTCTCGGTAGAGGGACCCCAGACCTCTTTGTGAATGGTGAAAATAAATCACGTGTACTGGAACGGAGTACTTGTGGCAACTAAGCTTCTTCTCACACAGACTCCAATGACATCCTCTGTAAAGATGCCTAGTTTGCATATTCATTGAGGGGCTGGTTAAATAGACTGTGGAACCATAAAACAGAGTTGGCTATTTAATTAGATGGGAGTTAGGGATTCAAAATCAGACATAACTCTGCTATTCTTTAACTGAACTGTGCAATCAAATTTTCCTGAAAACTTTGCATTATGGGAATAGAATTGACTGTTCCTTGGTCGCTTCCCCACAAGAACTTGAGCACACCATAACAAACCGTCCTAGCTGCCCACATAAGCGTCCTACACGGTCCTAACGCAGCCAGAACCCAGTCTTGTTGTCCACCCGCCAGACTGCAGACATTCTACTGATATCAGTACCACCCCACCTAACGCTAGGATGCAGCTACCATCAGGCAATTGCATCAGCTGCACACATAACTGGTGCTCCCAAGCACCCTATGACACCTTATTCTCTCAACTGACCTGGACAACAGTCCCCGAGGGCGTTCAACCTACCAGCGCTTTGAGATCATAGCAATGATATATAGAGCGCTATATAAATACCAAAAACACTATTGTTTGATGGATGGTCATTGGACTACAAGGCACCATGTGATCAATTCTCCATTCCGATCTTCTTTGACAAGTGGCTAACTGAATGTGCTCAGCCTTGTAGCTTCAACTATCAAATAATGAACTCTAACTTGCTGCTTTTTGTTAAATGCATGGTCCATAAAACAAACAATTATTAGGGGGGCAAACATACCCTACGCAGCATATTTCAGTTCTGATCATATTCAGGTACAAACATGTCTTAAAATGTCCACTAGATGGAAATGTGATCTTTTAATTTTCAATTCCATACACGAATCCATGCATAGTAAGGTCAGCGCTGCCATCTAGTGGACAGTTTTTGTATTGCATAGGCCTCTCGAAGTAAACATTATTGCCAGAGGCCAGAATCGTATCTTAATCAGAGTTTACATTAAACTATGAAGTCTTAAACATATCTGAAGCTGCACTAGGCATATGATAGCACCACCTTGGCGTGTGATGCTGTATGTAGCATGTGATGCCTTTATTTCGCACTTAAGGGGGAAAATGGCATGAGACGATAGCAATTCAGCATCCGAGACTTTAAGGCAATGGGAGGCAATGCCCCTGGGCTGGATGTACCCATTTAATAAAAGGCAACACCCTGGCTTACCTACAGATGCTATCTAAAGCAGCCTGGCTGCTGCCAGACACGTTGTTAAACTCACACTTATTGGAGGTGGTGCCCTTTTCTGTAATGTAATGCAAGGTAAATGTCACACGCCATTGCTGCTTGCGATGTAATATGTGACTGACATGTGAGGGCCATGCCATTGGACGTGGGAGGTTGCATCCGCTAGCCCTGGCATTTTGGGGGATTGTGTCCCCGAATCCAGCCTGCTCTCCCTGGTTTCTGAAAGAGGTAGCATTGGCCAGTTCTAGTGGGTGCAGCACAGGGACACCAGACACACACCTCACTAGCAATGCATGAGGTACAGACATGGATGTCAGCACAACCCTGTGTATCTGGAATCGGCGCGAGTCCCCACGAATCTCCCCAAAATATCTAAACATACTAGAAGGAGGAGTTGGATGTTCACTTTAACAAACCCAAGTAACTTGGGGCCTTAATGGTCTGTTGTCTGCAAGGTTCGATGTTACTTTGACGCAGTAAATTACTTCGTGGTAATGTCCTTCGTTGAAATTACTTCAACGTTTTAGTCTTCCCCCTGCCACCTTCCCCTACTCTGCCTCCCTTGATCCCCTCCGAACCCACCGGACCCTCTAACCCTTCATATTTATAGAAGTAATTTCAACTAAGAAACAACAGCTTGGGGTCTGCAAAGCCGTGTCTCTGTGCATAGGCGCAAGCGGCTTGCCCTGTGCTCAGAGGCGTAGACCGGGTAGGGCCGGAGTGTGCAAGGCCCCTCCAAAATCTGTAAATGCCCACACAGCGCTGCTGAGTGGGCATTTACAGATGTTAATGTCCCTGCGGAGGGCCCAAGTACATTAGCTTCAGGCCTCACTTGTTGGGCACTCCTGGCTACGCCTCTGCCTGTGCTACTGTAATGTGTGCTTGTGCCTCTGTGGCGCGGGTGTTTGTGTTTGTGCATGCACGTCTCTTGTAGTGCCCGTGTACGCAAGAGAATTGTATTATACCTGCTGCTGGGTTATGACTCTGATATTGTGTAGTATGGGTTTGGGGTGGTGTATGTACTGCTGTAATGTCTTTGTGGTCGAGACTACACGTTGCTGCACGTGTGTGCACGGAGCTGTTTGTGTTTCTCATTGTTTGGGCACATGGAAGGTGCTATGTAGCACCCCAGAACCCGGCTGTGTCTACCATCAATGTCAGGGGTCGCATAGTTTTTGATCAAAGGAGACTTGCACCCTCTATCTGAGCGGGATAGGGGTTGCCGGGTGCTTAATACAGTAAGACGTTCTTACATTGGCAGGCTTTTTTTCGCAGGTTTTTTTGCAGAAGATTTTCAGCTGAAAAAACTAATTGGAAAATATAAGGGGGGGTGGGTGAGGACATATAATGGGTAGGGGGGTGTGGTGGAACAGTATTGAGCCGTCACGGTGTATAGTGATAGCATTGAATGCAAAAGCATCGAAAAAATGCATTGAAAAAATGCATTTTTTTCATTTTTTTTACCCCTGTTATTTTACCCCTTATAATAAAAATAAAACTACCTTTAAAAAATGAATTTTTTCAATGCTTTTGCATTCAATGCTTTGTATTTGATGGAATGACTGGATACCAGCCGTGGCTCTGCTTTGAGGTTAGTGCTGTTGGGAGGGTAGCAGACAGGGCTGATGAGGGGAGACATCTTGACACTATAAGTCTGGGGGATTGGGGCAGCAGTGACCAATCTGACTGGGGAGAGGGGGGCAGCCTATCCTTCAGAATGAACATTCCCTACACTAAGTGACTTCTAATAGGAGTGGATGCCAGGCAGCTGCCTGCCGTATATCAAGAAGAGGACTCAAACGACCCGGGCTACAGACCACCCCCGAGCCCCCACCCCACCCCCCTAGCAACGCCTCTGCCTGCACCCCCTCAGCACAGATGCAGCTGCCTGACCCTCAGTAGAATTGCCAACTCTAGACAGGTCTGGACAGAGAGAATAGCCCATGCTATCTGTTGCTAAAAAATGGTTAATTCAATTTTAAATGCAAACAAATAAATAAATAATAATGAATAAATAAATAGCCCACCTAGAAAGAGGCTGCTTCATAACGAGTCTACCTTCCCTGGGTCCAGCCAAGCCAACAAGGGCTGATCATCCTGAACTTCTCCTTGCTGTGAGATTCCTTCAGATGTCAAAGCTCTAGAATGGGCCCCATACCCCAGGAATTAACCCCTCGAGGGCCAGCCCTTCCTGGTTTAATGGGAGGGAACCAGTTCTACGGCCCACTTTGCATGACCTGGGGAAAGGTGCACTGAGGGCATTTCTGGAGAGAGAAGGTAGCAGCCCCAGACTGTGTCTGCAGGGGTATCCAGTTAAATTGTCGAAAATATATTTACAAAATGCAATTTTGTAAAAAAAATTCCGAAAATAAAAATCTGAATGTTTTTTTTTATTTGATATGTTTTATTTTTGTTTCGTTAGCGTCTATAAAAAAACAGGGGGTTTGGGGGTGACCCCCCCCTTTTAAAAAATAAGGTAAAAAAAACCATTGGAATATTTTTTTTGTCATTTTGGTGTCGAAAAAATGGCATTTCGAAAATATGACATTTGAAAATGTCACTATAAACTGTCTGGAGGACCCTCTGAGGGGGATCTACCACCGCCCCTGAAGTAATAAACAGATCCTGCCCACACTGATGTATGTTGATTGAAGTGGGCCACATTGACGAGGTTATGAAGTGGGGGGGCGCAAGGGGGCAGTGTAGCGATGGCACGCCAAAAACCCCTCGCAAGTGTGCGGCGAATTAACAACTCTGCTGTGGCGGCCATTTGGTGGCAAGACTAATGGTGAAGAGTGAAACACGCCAGGCCGTAGCGGAGGAAGACCACGCGAAAGGCCCACATATTTGGCTCATACGTCTTTAAGATCATGCATACTATTGTTCCAAAGAGAGGAACCCCGCCCACCCCCTCCCCCAAAGGAAAACTTTGCTCGGCCGTTCCACATAAAATCTGAAATGCGCGTCTAGGAATGGCTGCAAAGAATGATTCCTATGTCCATAATTCTACTCAGATGGATGGATATTAATCTTTAGTAGAGGAACATGGAGGTCGAATTTGAACAGAAATGACTTACAATAACACATTTACAGATAGTGGAGGCCTTCTCTGGAATGGCGACTGTACAATAGGACAACGATGAGAACCAGTGGTGGGCCAGATTGTGTCTGTGAACAAAGGTGACCATAGACCAGGCACAACAAATAAACATAAGATATTAGACAGGCGATATGGTATAAGTTGTTTATAACGCGCCTGTACACAAGTGTTTCTAGGCACAATGGTACAATTAACGTAGTGGGCAGTGCTTCAAACTAAATAGGAGCACTAAAAAAATGTACATTATTATACTGCATTGGAGGGTGTGGTGGGGTTAGGTAGGGAAGATGGGGGGGGAGGGCAGAAGGCGTGCAACTCTGTAGCAAGTAAGTGAAGTTTAAGCCAAGCTTTGAAGAGATCCACCCCCCAGCCAGCTCTGATTGTTATTGGCAATGGATTGCGAGGGAGCGGGGCGAGTAGGGAGAAAGAGGAAGGAAGAGGAGACACACACAGAGGGTATGGGACAGCGGAGCCCGCTGCAGAGGAGGAGCAGAGGAAACTGGTGAGAAGAGATATCGTCAGACAGGTTCTGAGCAGCAAGACCATCGAATGCTTTGTAGAACAGGAGGAGGAACTTAAAAAGGGAGCAGCTGTGCATGGAGAGCCCACAAGCATTCTATCTGAAGGTAGAAGATGGGGGAGGATCTGGGCAGGTTGTGGGGAGTGCAGATTGCAAAGTTGAGAACTTTGTGTAGTGGGAGGAAGGAATAGGGCGGAGGACCAAGCAGTAGTCGTGTTTGCTTAAACGAGGATGGAGATAAGAGTTTTGGTACAGTGGCGATTAAGAAATGGGAAACATTTTGAACGAAGATAAGGTTAGTTTGAGCGGCAGAGGCAGTCGTACCAATAGAAAAGCCCCCCAAATTTGCGAGCCTTGGGCAATGGAGGCAGGAAGGAGATGGGATGACCAACTATGTCCAGTTTAGAGTGAACGGTATGGCGTCTTGCTTGCTCTTGGCCAGCATAAGAAGCAACAGACTGGCATGCCAGCAGCAGTGGCATTGGCCATGTCCCAGATGATGTACATGTAGCAGGACAGTGTACAGCTAATATGGCCTATATAGCGACCAATGCCCCTAGAGGCAGACCTACCACTCAAAGCTTTCATGCATTTTGAATTCCTGATCAGGAAACCCAGGCTTTCAAATGTCAGATGGTGAGAAATGGTGCACCTAGATAGAGGCGTAGCCAGGATTTTTTAACAAGTGGGGCCGGAAGCTAATGTTGTTGGTCCCACTGCAGTGACTTTAACACCTGTAAATGACCACTCAGCTCTGCTAAGTGGGCATTTACAGATTTTGGGTGGGCCTTACCCGCTTAAGCCTTACCCTGTCTGCGCCTCTGCACCCGGATCGTTGGGTCTTGTCTGTGTTTGCGTGCCACCTCAGACATGGCAGGAATAAAAGAGGGATTGTCCCACAAGCCAGTAACAGCAACTTAGTAATTGTATCCATGAACAGGAGTAACACATCCAACTTGGGTATCTGAGGGAGCACACATCCCTCTCCGGCACTGAAATAGTGTGGTGAATTTTCTGAACTTGCTTTCCTTATATGTGAGGGTAGTGAGCCACCAAGGACTGGGCTGGTCCCGCCACTACCCGTAGAACCTCCAAGAGGATAAATGAGGGGGACTCCAGCCGGGTCGCTTTTCCACAAGAGACGCGTGTACAGCTCCTCCTGTCGCACTGCAAGATATTACCATGAAGAGCTAGATCTCACAAGTATCTGTGCAACGTGCGCCGGCCACTCAGAAACTGGAGCAACAGTCAGGTCATGGTGGGAAACCTGCCTTCTGCAAACCCTTGGTGTTTGCAAGTCATGGAGAAACTGGGTATGAACTTTACTGGAGTGATAGCAAGCAGGGGAAGGCGTGTGTACTCCACACACCAGTGCTACCGGGGCAGCCGAAGCCTCGGCAGATTGGCGGGGCCGCGGAAGCACGCATAGAAAGATATAACTGTCAGGTTCTGTCTGGCCTTTTACCAACCGGCTTCAATATAGCCCTGATCGCCTTTTCTGAAGCATCGGCTTCCACAAGGAACATTGGCAAAGCAACAGGTTGTAAAAGGACGGGGGGGGGGCAGCTGAAAAAAATGTTTTTAAGCATCGAAAAGGATGCGTCAGTGGCTGACGTCCAACGAAATGGGGGTACCTTTCTTTAGTAAATGAATCAAGGGCCGGATCAGTTGAGAAAAATGAGCAATACAGTTCCGGTAGAAATTTGCCAGACCCAATATTGTTGGACCTCTTTCCCGTTTCTAGAGGGCGGCCATTGTGAGATGGCTTTGACCTTACGAGGATCCATTTCGACACCCTGAGCCGACAGAATGTAGCCCAAGTAGGACCCAGAAGAAGTGTAGAAAACGCACTTCCCAGGTTTGACCAGTAGGTGATGTGTCTGTAGTTGATGTGATGGTCACGCTGAGCCGGGTCCTTCGAGTAAATCGATCTCTTATCCAATGTACCACCATTCCATGATGCAACTAATCAGCAGATGTCTGGTGTATAAACCTCTGGAACACTGCAAGGGCATTTATTAAGTCCAAACGGCGTCACCCGAAACTTGAAGTGTCCGAAAGGCATGCGGAAGGCGGTCGTCCACTTATCACCCGCTTTAATTCTAACCAGGCGGTAAGCGCCCCCCCCAAGGTCAGTTTGGTGTAGATTTTGGACCCAGGTGGTAAGCGCCCCTAAGGTGGGGAGAACTATCTCTGGTTCCGGAAGCACCTCAAAACCTTCCTCTTTGCTTCTGCTTTCTCTTCCCCTCTCCCCAGCTAATTACTGAAACTGCACTGAAGGCCACTTACCAATCTCGGTCCTTGGCCCAGCAACTCTCTCCTGCACTGCCCCCCTGGCAACCCCTGCACTGCGGGACTGTCTCTGTATCCCTACAGCCCCCCCTTCCCAGCACTTGTCTGCACTTACCTTGCGCTTGCCACCAGCTGGCCCTTATTATTTATCTTGTTTTGCTAACCCTGTATTGCACTTTTCTCTCCCTTTCCCCCTGGCACTTTTCCCTTCCCCTCTACCCATGCACTTGCGCAATCTGAATGACACCTGGCCTAGTAGGATCGTTGTCTGTCTCCCCTTGTCCCCCCCCCTGCCTCGTCGCGCCTTGAAACACTTGGGTATAGGCGCGTTACAAATGCCATATCATATCATAAAGTCAGTTTGGTGTAGATTTTGGAACCAGGTGGTAAGCGCCCCTAAGGTCAGTTTGGTGTAGATTTTGGAACCTTGCATGATATGATATGATAGGTTATTTATAATGCGCTTAATACTCAGAGGTTTCTAAGCACGGACCCAGGGATCGAACCTGCGTTGTTCTGTGTCGTCTTGCTTCCAAGGTGAGCACGTTGCCCCTGAGCTATCCTCCCGATGCAAGTGGGCAACCATCAATTTCTTCAACTGGTTGTGAGGCTGGCTTAGTTTATAGGGGGATACCCATGGATGGAGCCCACCCATCCATGAATAGTCCTACAGCCCGCAATCAATCATGGCTGCCGTATGGATGGGTCTGCTGCTACCAAGACGGATTTGAATCTGTAGGATTAGCAAAGAGGTATCCAAATAGTTGTTATTGGTGATGGTCTCGAGCTTCGGGACTTCCATGACCTACTGTACTGTGTCTCTTCTACTACTGGGAGAAGGTGCTTTCCGAATGCAGAGGGGGCGCTTTTGGGCACTCTCGAACTACATGGTCCTAATACATGCACAAACCAAAATAACGCCTTTGTCTTTGTTCCTCCTCAGATAGTGATTTCCTGGCCGCACCCAACTGCATCGGTTCTGGATCCGCAGGGGAAGGAGTACGAGAGTGATCCGGTGTAACTACAGGCGCTCATGTGAGGGGAGACAGCGTCTTCCTGCTTTCCCTCATAATACCAATTTAACCAGAGCAGGGAAGGGATCAGATCTGGTACTTTCCTTAATTCACCTTTCAAGTCTTCATTAAGACCATGTTGAAATAAGGCAAACTATGCATTTTATGGCCATCGGCATTCGATGGCCAGTTATTTGAGTTTAGTAACACATGAAAGGATGTCCAAGTAGCCTTTTTGGCAAAGATCTAGTAGGCTCTCTTCAGCAGAATAAGAGGGCACGGGATGGGTGAAGATTCCTTTCAGAGCTAAAAGGAAATTCGGATACTGATCCAGCAAGGGGATATTTGTGATCGCCAAGGGGGTTACCCAAGCCAGTGCATTTTTGGACAGACAGGAAATTATGAATCCCACCTTGGAGCAGTCCGTAGTATACATCGGGGGACATAACGTGCTATTTCTGTGGACATGCTGTTCCAAAGGAGTACTTGCAATGGAGGATCAGAAGACATGGGCCTCATTGTAAGTTGGCTGGTCTGGAAATACAATGCTGGTAATGACGTGTACCAGCATTTTTCCGGACCGGACAACTGTAAGTTTGCCGGTAGGGTGGAGGATTTACCGCCAGCTACGAGCTGAAGGTATATCCTAACGGCAGAAAACTGCTGGTATTACCGGCCTGGTAATAAAGGGAAATCCCCACATGGAGTCCTGTGGGACTCAGTGGAATGTGGATTTTATGGTGTTTCTGCCACTTGGAATCTGCCTGTAATTCTGCCAGATCAAGTGACGGAAACTGTAGTAAAGTTTGCCGGATAACAGCAAACTAATAATGAGGGCCAAGGGTGTCTCTGGTGGCTACCAACTGTTGCAGTGCAGAGCTTTCTGTCATTAAAGTCTGTTCCTCGGCAGTTAACATCTGTACTGCTTGTAATAGTTCCGATAATGGAGCACAATCCATGCTTGCAATAGGGGTGGGTGTTGCAAGCTGTCATGTTTCAGCCGTACCTGGCTTCTTTGGGTTTACCGAGAAGTGAAGAGGCAATGCCAATGGCCATCCTCTGTCTGTTCCCTTCTTGTCCTCCCGGTGGTGATGGGAAGGTAAGGGGCTACACTCCTCTCCTCTCACCTCTCCCTCTCTACCTTTCAGGCCGACCCTACCCCCACACTGCCACCTACCTTCTCGGTCATCCGATCCATGAAGCGTGTGTCTGTTGAGGCTTTCGCTGCCACGTTCTCTCTCCCTCCTGCACCTCTGGCTGACTCACATCCTGACACAGCCCTTTCCAAATTCCACTCTTCTATCTCTGACACTCTTGATGTACTTGCCCCTGTCATGAGGATCGTCTTGAAGCCCAAAGCCAAGTGCAACTCTTGGTACGACTCAGACCTCGTCACCCTTAAACGCAAGTGTAGGGTGGCTGAGAGGAAATGGCTGGCATCTTGTACATCCTCTGACAAACTGGACACCAGCCTGCTCCAAAGACAACACTGGCTCTCTGTCCACACTAAGAAGAGAGCCCACATCCAAGCCCACATCTCTGCTGTATCTAACAACTCAACTGAACACTTTAAAATCTGCAAGGAGCTGTCTAATCCTGCCGCAGTCTCTACCTCTCCTGTCCCCTCCAAGGCCCTCTACACGCCCTTGGCCTCACATTTCATCTCCAAAACCCAGGACATCCTGCCCATCCTCTCCTCTCCTCCTTCTCCCTCTACTCTACCTCTGGCCTCCCTGCGGCCACCTCTCCTCCTGCCTTCTCTGGGTATCACCACATAATATCCCCAACAAAATTATCGCCGTAGATATGGCCGGTTGGTTCGCCATAGGCGATATTTTTGTTGGGGATATTATGTGGGAGCATAGGTTGCGGGGCTGTCACCCGCACATTAAAAAATGATGCAGGGGTTGCGGGGCTGTCACCCGCACATTAAAAAATGATGCAGGGGTTGCGGGGCTGTCACCCGCACATTAAAAAATGATGCCCGCACATTAAAAAATGATGCAGGGGTTGCGGGGGTGTCCCCCGCAGGGTCCATGTCTGAATTTTGCCACATCTTTTGCATCGCAATATTTTTGCAGAGGTATTAACACATGGAACCCTTCTCTGTCTTTCATCTGTTTACCCCAGACAAAGTTTCTAGACAAGTCCGATCTATGAAAGTCTCGTCAAAACAGGTGCTTTCCTATTCATCCAAAACCATCACGGACCATATTGACACCCTCGCTCCAGCCTTCGGTGACTTTTGCAATCACTCTTTTGCCACTGGAGTCTTCCCCTCCCCCCTGAAGCACTCTCTTGTGCACCCTCTTCTAAAGAAACCCTCAGCCGACCCCCTCCTGCCCGGCTAACTATTGCCCGATCTCCATCACTCCTTTCCTGGGCAAACTCCTGGAAAAGCTGGCCATCTCCCAGCTTAATCTTAATACTTAATCTGTTGGTTGTCTCCACGACCATCAGTCTGGCTTCAGAGCAGCCAGAAGCACGGAAACTGCTCTCCTGAACATCTGTGAAGACCTGCTCTCTAACCTCGATGCCAATCACTCCTCTGTCCTCATCTTACTCGATCTCTCCTCTGCTTTCGACACAGTCAACCATGCCATCCTGCTCAACCGGCTCCGTATTAACCTGGGTATCACTGACCAGGCCCTGGCCTGGCTGACCTCTATCCTCTCTGACTGACCCTCCCAAATCCAACTTGGGCCTTTCCTCTCCTCTATCTCACTCTCTACCTGTGGTGTTCCCCAGGGGTCTAACCTTTCTCCCTGGCTGTTCAACCAATACCTGCACCTCTTGCCCACTGCATTCCTGCTCTCTGCATTAAACTTTCAGTGCTATGCAAATGACACTCTGCTCCCTTTCAGGCTCCCCTCGGCCACCTCCTCTCCCTCTCTCATCCCGTATTTTCTGTCTGTAATCCAGGAGGGGTGTGCCACTAATGATCTCTGCCTTAATGGCAGTAAGACAGAGATCCTCCTCATCGGCATACCTGTACCTTCCTTTCCTGTGACTCTCTGGCCACCCACTTTGGGCCTTCTTCCTGCTCCCACCTGTGAGGCTAAAAACCTCGGGGTCATCTTCAACTCCACACTCTCCTTCTCTCCTCACATCTCTGACTCTCTAAGAAGTCAAACCATCAGCTGCACCTCCTCAGAGGTATTCTTCCTTTCCTCACCATCCCCCAGACGCTCACAGTGTCTCCAGAGCTCTGCTTCTCTCTAGGCTGGACTACTGCAAATGCCTCTTTCTAAATCTGCCTGCCTCTACTCTCCATCCTCTACAACTCATCCAGAACAGCACTGAAAGACTTGTCCTTGGATTCAAGCCCAGGGATCGTAGCCCTCCATTGGCTCCCAGTGGCAGCAAGGATCAAGTTCAAGACCATCTGCATTGTCCACAAGGGGGGCCTAGGACTGCAATACCTCCAACTCTCTCTTCGGAAATATCTTCCAACTCGAGCTCTTCGCTCCTCCAACACCTTGACGGTCAGTCGCTTCTCCAAGCAATGAGTTGGGGGCAGATCTCTTTCTTCGGCTGGTGCCTCCCTCTGGAACAGCCTCCCTACCTCTCTGAAACTTGAGCAGAAACATATCCAGAAGTACCTCAAGACCTTCCTCTTCGCTTCTGCCTTCTCTCTTCCTCTCCCCTGCTGAACTCTTGTCTGATACTGAACTGGTCACCTGGCTACCCTATGAATTCGATACCACGCCACTGCCCACCCAGTTGTACACCCGCACTGCCTCCTGGCAACCCCTGTACTTGTGGTCTGTATCTGCAACCATACAGTCCTCTTGTCTGCACTTATTGACACCTATTGTCTGCACTTTTAACACCCACACTTGCCACCTGTTGGCTCCACTGCTTGTTTGTAATCCCGTGTCTGGCACTTGCCTTCCCCACCCCCCGGCACTTCTCCCATCCCCTCTCCTCTGCACTTGCGCAATCTCAATGTGAATAGGCCTAGTAAAATCATTGTGTCCTCCCTCTGGTTCCCCTCCCTTACCGCATTGCGCCTTGAAACACTTGTGTATAGGCGCATTATAAATGCAATATATCATATCATAAGGAAGCGCGTCCTTGGGTAAACACCCCTCAAAGGGGAAAAACCCCAGCTAACTTGGAGGAGCGCCCGCAGATAGTATATCACAGGATATCACAGAGGAGGACTCCAGGAAACCCAGGACGAGCAGGTACGGTTCTGTATCAGGCTAAGAATGAAGAGAAGGAGGGTAGGAAGGAGAGGAACAGCAGGCCAGGAGAATAGAGAAATGAGAACAAGAAACCAGGAAGGGAAGGAGTGTCTGCAGCAGGGTGTTTTACGGGCTACATTATGGCACGTAGCCAATAGGAGCTCCATGAGTGATAAGACATCCGATAGTCAGGATTGAGGATCTGCGTAAGAGTGGAACACTAGAATGCTAACGCATGCATAGAACTCTGTAAAGGCACAACGTGGGTCTACCTACCCGCCATACGCCACCAGTGTCCCGAAAGCCATGGAAACCTGACATTTACAAGATGGCACAGCAGGTCACAAACACTTAAAACCTTGCCTGCCCTCTTAGAGACAATCAAGATTATCATGTAATTACCCAATACCAATCCTATGATATTGAGGGAGATTAAAGCGTTTCCAGGGAATAATCTATCAGGAAGAAGAATTCAAAACAAAGATGAGTAATAACCTATCATAATGGGATTAGAAGCCAGGCTTGGTGAAGAAGAGAATTCCAGAGGAGGCAGACATGCCTAATCATGCTTCCTTAACACGAGGGGAGACCCTCAAAGCAAGGAACCAGAAAATGAACCCTCCATGGAGGAAGGTGGCAATCCTGACTGAAAGCAATCCAGGTCCGGAGGACCTGGAGGGAGAAGCTGGCCAGGGTGTTTGGCAAGCAGCTCCTACACTGTGCAGGAATTGGAAGGTCAAAGGCTGAGGTCTTCCAGCAGTGATCCTAAGGTAAAAGGGAGAAAGAATGGACCTGTGGCGGGAGATGATATCAAATGGCTTTCTGGCAAGGATCCTAATGCTCATTACTGCTTTTGTGAATGCTAAGAGATAAGCCAAGGTCTGGGAGAGATCCGTTGTGAATACTGACAAAACCAAGGTCCGGGAGAGACCTGTTGTGAATCCTGAAAAAGTAAAGGTGGAGGATTAACCTGTTGATAAGCCTGATAGACCTAAGGCCTAGGAGAGACCAGCAGGCAACCCTGAATAATGCAACAGCTGACAGAAACCTACAAGTGATTGTTGTAAGGCTGGAGGAAAGCCTGAAGAGGAAAGAAGAGTGCGGCCTGGAACCTGAGGAAGGACTTGAAACACAAGGTAAAAGTGGAGAGGCCTGAAGAAGAACCAGACAATGAGTAACTACTACAAGAACCTTTGCAGAGGAATATTTATGTTTTGTTCCATGTGACTATTGCTGAACCTTGAAGACTAGGTTTGTGAACTATTATTTTGGGACAAAACATTGGAACTAGGACATTTGTGTTTTTAATTTGGGGAAACCGGGAGGCTAAGGACTTGCTAAGATTAGGTGTTGGACCTTTTTGTTGGCCATTATTTTGAAGACTTGGCTTTGGGTAGGGCATCTCAGGGAGGGAGCTGGACGTGGAAGAATGGGTTAAGAACTTGAAGAGTTGAACTAGAACCAGCTAAGGTGTAGGAACGCCCTACTCCATGTTGATAAACCCTGTGCTCCATCCTTACTGTTTGCAGCTCTTTCCCTAGAACCTGTAAGCATTCTTCCAGCCCACACTTGCATGACTGATAACATCACTCTGTTTAAACCACCTGATATCAGTGTCATGTGTGTCCTTGTCAAGCACTACCACAGGATGCAGCCCAAAGGAATCAATCAACATGTGTGTGACTGTGTTAATCCAAGCACACCTTCCCAATGAAGTCTATTTCAGGAATTCTATGTAGACCACTGGCATCCGTAATGCCCTTGTCCAGTTCCTCCAGGTCAGGGTCGCATGTGGGACCTCCGTTTCAAATTCAGAAGGGCACTTCAGATTATGTTCGACCATTGTAGACCCTGAGACCCTCTACCAGTTTCTCTTATGTGGGACCTTGAGCTGATACCGACACCATTAGAACTAGGAGCCAATCCGCAAGGGGTGCCCGGCCCTGGAGCTGGCTATCTGGAGAGCAAAAGTGTGCCAAACCTAGTGCAGTTTGGTGGGTTGCCAGAGGTGGCATGGGTGCGGTGGTGGTAATCTGCACCTATTTCCAGCGAATGAGCTGCAGGTGCTGGAGCTTGTCGGAATATCTCGCGCATACTTTTCCTGGATGAGCCCCATTCTGCAGGGGCGAAGGGTGCGGTTGGGAAAGGGAAGCAGGGATTGGCTTCCCCTCCAGTGGGCCTGGCTCTGACTCTGGTGGAAGCAGAAAAGAGATACATTTCCAGAGCCAGTCCCTTTCCTCCAGGCACCCATCAGCACTCATCCTCTTATTTGCCTCTTATTTGCCTCTTATTTGCCTCTTATTTGCCTCTTACCATTGTGTTAACAAATGTTTATTTATAGGTTTGACACATGGAGTTTTTGACCTTCTGCACTTGATCTTTCTTTGGTGTGTTTACATTTGTGCATTTCTTCTACATGTACTTTAGCAAATCATTTCCTGCAACAAACACAAGTCCTTGGCAATCACCAGAGCATGACAAGCAACAGTAAAGTGTGTTTCTCTGGTTCTACTTTTACTATGTACAGTTTGTGAGTGGTCCTCATGTGTTGAGGCAAATTAGCTAAAGCTGCCTGCCGGCAAGGTCACCCTGCCTTCACCTGTTTCTATATAGGCCCTGTCACGCGGGGCTTGCTAACTGACATGGCATATTCTATTCCCACATGGGGGTGGTTTCCTTGCATTTCTAATATGGCGAGGGGGAGTAACGAGTCAAAGAGGTGGCATGTTTCAACAAGTAATATGTTTAGAAATAAAGAAAAGATCCTACCTCTCCCTATCTCTAAAGTTGTTATCCCCACCTAAACAAATATCAACTCGGGAGCTCGTCGTCGGGATGTTTGTCTGAATGAAAAGTGTCCGTCCTCTGTCCAAAAACGTACACTAACCCTACCACTAGTGCACAAAAGGGACCAGCACCCAAATAAAAGTAATACCAGGAGAATTACTCCCTTCGTCTGGTTAACTGGCTCAGTCCTTATCTCGTTTCCAACAATCTTTTGCACTCGCTTCTGATTTAACAAAGGGAGTATAGTCTGGAGAATGACTCCCCTGTCCTGCTCCACCTTGCGCAAGTTTGAGGGCTGTCTTGGGATATTCTTTAGCAATAGTCCACAAATGTATCTCCACTTCTTCTCAAGGGCTTCTGAAAGCTTGCTTTACAATTCCAGCAATTCTTCCCTGTCCTCTGACGTTATGAAGCTTATTTTCAGATAGCTATTTTGTTTAGTGTCCTCTTTAATCTCAACTAGATTACCACTGTGACGAGGGAGATGACTCCCAAGGGTTTCTTGATACTTGCGTTTCTGGGTATCACTTCTGTGAGCAGAGAGATTACTCCAAAAGGCTTTCTTGACCCTTGGTTCTCTGTGTATCACTACTGTGACAATGGAGATTTCTCCCGAGGCTTTCTTGACTCTCTGTTATCACTACTGTGATGAGGGAGATTACCCGTGAGGCTTTCTTGGCCCTTGGTTCTCTGCGTATCACTACTGTGACAATGGAGATTTCTCCCAAGGCTTTCTTGGCTCTTGGTTTTGTGGCCATCACCACTGTGATGAGGGAGATCACTACTGAGGCTCACTTGACTCTGGAGCTGCCACAAGCCCCTACTGGGTCTCCTGCTACTCCTGTTACCTGTTGCATGACAGCACAGCGTCGCCAGTTCTTCCTGGGGTGATGGGCTACATCGCATTGCTTCACTGCTTCGTGTTTTCTTCACTCCGCTCCTCGCTCCGTCCTTGCGGCTCTGCTGAGACTTGCACCACATGGCTCTGGCATAGTTGCAGGACCGCATGGTCCACCTCCCCGAGGTTGTGCCATCGCTGCCTTCTCTTCTCCTTTTCCACAGGTCACAAGCTTGGCTTCCGCAGCAGTACTCCGCCGACCATTCCTGGATGCCCCCGCCAGTGCCGGATTAACCCCAGTGGAGGTCCCTAGGCAGTCAAAACTTCAGGGCCTCCCTCGCAAATGATCTCATAATACGTTTTAAATTTTACCAACCAACACTTTTAATAAACGAATTCTATTACAATTGTATTATGCAAAACTTGTATTAATGTTATTAAACACAAATCTTTTCTTAAAAATATTTAATAAACCAACAAAACTTCACATTTTCACTTTCCTCAATTTGTTTGCGGTGAAATCTTTCAGGATATCGTGGCCATTGGCCATTGGATAGGTTATCTTTTGCAAGACGTCCTATCCAATGGCCATTAAGGCAAGTGAGTTCAGTCAATCTTGTGTCATTGAAGATCGATGACAATTTTTTCAATAGTTTTAACTTTGAAAAGGTTAATTCCGCAGTACCATTCGTGATCATGCGACACCTATACATTCTTAAAGCTATTACAGCATTTGCGAACGTTGACTGCACTATGACCATATTTTCAAAAATGAGTGTGTACCGTTGCGATGCTGGCACTGTTTCATCAGAATCTTCGAACTGTGATATGAAATGCTTGAAATGAACTATTTCATCTGCAAACCCCAACTTAATGTCTTCAGGATAATTCTCTCTAAATCTTTGTGCAGCTTCTTTAATTTCGCCGTCTATCTTCGAAGGGAAATTAACGAGGAACTTAAATAGAGATTGCACTGTGTTGCTTCCACAGAACGGGAAAGCTATGCACATACATAATTTACCAATTTTGGTAGGTAAGTGTCACTTTTGAACTTTTCTCTTCCTCGAAGCATAACCTCTTCTGCGTCACCATCATTGTGACGTGTTCTACTCACGCGCAGACGCCTGCTTGCATCAGTGTATTGCGCATCGATTTTGTCATTTGCCTTCTTCTCATAGTCATCAAACAATTCTCCTTGTGATATTAAAATATCGGCCAGTGATTTCAGAAGATCGACGGCCGTTTGGAAAAGTCCTAGTGTTTCCTTTCTAGGGATTTGATGACTCCATTGATCCGGTCTAGTATTACAGCCAAGTAGCCTGCCATGATGACCTGTTCTTTCTTTGACAGGTGATTTAGCAGACATTTGAACTCGTGAATTATCTCTGGCTTCGGATTCGCATCTTCGGAAATGGCCTGCAAAGCCTTCTGAAAGCTGCTGTAGCCATGGGATAACGACTTGGTCACATCGGCCACTGCACATTTCTTTGTGGCTGTCACTCTTTTCAAAACTAGTGCAGAGCTCTGCTGACGTTCACCATTTTTCGAGCATCACTGCCCAATGGTGGGTTGATGCCGAGAAAAAGTTGTTCATTTCTTGCACACGAAGGAGATTGCTCCAACACAGCTTTCTACAGTACATACTCCAACCAAATTGAGCGAGTGTGCTGCGCACGGAATGAAAGCCGATTAATATTGGCAACATGCGCTTGAAGACCATTGTAGCACCCGGACATGTTTGCTGCATTGTCATAAGCGTGTCCTCTCAGGTTTTTGATTTCAATGCCCCATTGGTTTAAGAAGGACAAAAGAGTGGTGGCAAGCGCTTCTCCAGCGTGGCTTGCTATGGCGACGAATCTGAGAAAACCTTCTGCATCTCCGACATATCTAAGCACTACACACAGTTATTCAATGTGAGACATGTCTGGTGCGGAATGAACGCTCCGAGAAAAGTGCTTGGCTTCGCGGATTTCCTTTACATTAACTTTCAGAACCTTATTTCGCATTCGTTCAATTACTTCTTTGCAAATTGTAGAAGGCAAATAGGAGGGGTTTCCTCCACCTTCATTCCCATATTTGGCTAAATGAGAACTTAGAAAAGGGTCGTACCCAGGGTCGGATTGGCCCCCCAGCCATTCGACCAGTGGCTGGGCCGAAATCATGACGAGGCCGTGGGGGCCGGTTCCTGAAACCCATGCCTGGGCTGGACTCTGACCCAGGTGTGGGCTTCAGGAACCGGCCCCCAGGGCCTCAAGTTGCGAAGGATCTGTAAGAAACGTATAGATCCTTTGCGGCCCGCCAGCACGCCGCGGATGCAAAGAAAGGTAACAAGGGTTACCTTTCTCTGATAAATGCGGTGGGCCGGCGGCGGCCCGCGACACCATGGTGCCAGCAGCAGTCAATGTTGCAAAACACTGGGAGGGAGTGGCATGGCTGGGCGGTCCGGGGTTGCCTCAGGCCGGACTGCTCACTCCCAATGATTTGTAATAGACTCTCACTCTGCTCACCTCCCCGCCGCACGGCGCCACTGCTGCCGGCGCCACAAGCTGCTGCAGTGACCAGCTGCTTTTGTCGTTGGCAGCGTGGGAGACCCCTAAGCGATCCTAACAGAACGGTACGTGGGATCTCGCTCCGTAACCGTAACTATGTATTTTGCTTTTCGCAGGTTACAGTAATAGCATGTTTTTTCTGCCGTTGTTTCTGTCACGATCATCACAAGACATTCCATCGTGGTGTCCTCTGTCACGTGACAAAATCTTTGTCAAGCCTAAAAGCTTGTGTACAGTGTAGAAATATTTGACCATAGGCTGTTTGCTGTTTATGTTCGAAGCATTCCGTGTTAGTTTCCAGCGGTAAAAGGCAGTGTGCAAGTGTGCAGGCTGAACAGAGGGAGATGTGTTAAACCAGGACACAATGTTTCTTCTAGGTGCACAGTGTCAAGTGTTAACTCTGAATGTAAATGTTCCTTTACTAACAAAAACAAATGTCGAATTTAAGATACTCTGGCCACATCAAATGTGATTTCACAGCTTGGGAGGTGGGTTCGTCCAAGCAGCAATGTACGATTATGGAAAAACCAATTTAATAGTGAGTAGTGTGCTTGCTTTGTTATCCGTGCAGAGCCTGCTGACACAGGTTCGAATCCCGGCGGGGCCAAACTCAGCCTTTCATCCTTCCGAGGTCGATAAATGAGCACCACACACTGTGGGTAATAATAAGCAGTGCTCAGATACCTGAGGGTTCGTAGCGCTATATAAATGCTAACTTACTATTATTATTAAAATTCGCTCAGAAAACTCACAAATAAAAAGGTCATTTTGTGAGGGTATGCCATTTCGTGATGATTCCAAAAAGATTATTTTGTCCATTCAAAAAAACGGATCATTTTCTGAAAGTGCACATTAGCAAGAGGGCGGCGTGGCTCATGGCCATCGGCGTCCCTGCAGCAGAATGAAATCAGGGAGAATGTGTAAAAACGATGGTTGTGGTAACCTCTTATAAATATTAATAACGGTAATATGAATGAGAGGAAAAACACAACCAATGTATAGATAGTGTTTCATGCCAGATACCTTCAGTGCGCCTGCAGTTAATTAAATAATACCAATAACCGAATCGAATTCTACATACTGTTATTTCTCCAATGTCTATTCATTGGAACAAGAGTTGTTGTTATTAACCAATTTCATGGTAGTGCCATGACTCGAACATGCAAAGTGCTAAATTGTCCCGTGCCGGAGGTGAGCAGTGCCATGAGATAGTCACCTTGTATTGACTGCAATTGTAGCTCTAATGCACTTAGCATCATGCGTGTAAGGTGCTGAACTCTAAAGGTTGCACAATAAACCTTTTTTTTGTCCACCAGGTCACTCTGCATAGGTCTTTTGTGAAGAATGTTATTTTATGGGGAACAGTTTATATGAGATGTTTATCATTGCGTGATTGGCCAGCTGCGAACAGACTGGAGCCACCAGCACTAAAATAATTCCTTCTGTGAGGTACTTGACTCACAAGACCATGATCCAAAAAAGTACAAAGAAACCCTGAGCGCCATTATCTGCATTGCCATTCTGCACAGACAGATGAGCTATCCTGACTCCTGACTGCTGTGATATGCACACATCAAATGACAGATACATTCTAACACAGTTATTTCGAGTGTGCCATGATCGGAAAGCGCGTTCAGGTTCTGTGTTTTTGTTGGCATGTACGAGATGTTATTGCCCACATTTTAAAGAATCAAACCCCAACCTGATCTTTCAGCTCTGGGTACAATTCATTTCGTCAATTTCTTAAATATGTTTTTTCCTTTTCTATGATTGTGCGTGCGTGTTCTTGACAGTGTATACTTCAATACACTCAGCATGGTTGAAGCCTGTGAGTGCGCTGCTTTCCCTATTATGCCAACCTCTGAAACCTGAAAAGTAGATGCATGCAGGCTTGACATGCGGCCACATTTGCACCAGACGTGCAGATGAAGTTAACTGGTCTGCTGTTAAATCTCAGATACCAGTTTAATGGTATCCACACTACAGAATAATTGCTCATTTTACTATAGCCGATATGATAGCTCAGTGGGTTGAGCACTCGCTGCTGTGATGTGTGTGTGATCTGCAGCTTGCAGGTTCGAACCATCTCAGCCTTTCATCCTTCTGAGGTCGATAAATGAGTACCAACACAGGTTGGGTGATAATGTATGCATATTTGGTCTATAAAAAAGAGCTTAAGCGTAATTGCTATATAATAACATTATCATTTGGCCTTGGACGTCTGCTTGGATTCACAGTAATTTGACAATATGGATCTATACACACAGATATTAATGATACATATGGTGATCCATTCTTGTATGAAATGTATATCACATTAGTGAAATCATAACCATATTTTTCGTAGTGTACTTAGGAGCAATGCTATTTGATGACACTTCCTGTTTTGTCAAGGGGTGAAAGGTCGTGCTAGTGCCACTGATGCGCCTTGGAGCAGTGGACCCTGTGACAGACCTGTATGCAGAGTTATGTTATTTTATGAGTTGTGTTGTAATGTAACAGACACATGAACCCTCCGTAAGTAGCATTTTCTGTAAAGTCGTGAATTGACGTGATTCATGGATGATGGTTTGAGGGCCACTTTTTTGAGTCACGGGGTGGGCCACTTTTTTGAGGCGAGGGGTGGGCCACTTTTTTTGGCTGTCCAGGCCTATTTCTTGTCCCACTCCGACCCTGGTCATACTCTGCGATTACACTGTACAATTCCCAAGCAGTTGCCATTCTGTTGAGAACCAAGGAGTTCTGTATCACCGCGAAAAGCTAATGCACGTGATGAGAGGAATTGGGTCACTACTCCTTGCAAAACTAATTCACCCAGAGTCTGTTTATTTCAGGTGCAGAGGAAAACAAGTGAGTTGCAATGAAACAGGAGCATCTGTTGCCGTGATATATTTCATTTACTTGCGCGTGCCACAGGGGAGTTGCTAGGTCTGGAAAAGACCCGGGGCTAAGCTGATGTCAGAACTGTCGGGACTGGGGGCTAGATAGTCTTTTGGCTGTAGCTCCTGAGATTCTATCCTGGGCTACAACCAAAAGATCAGGGGCTATAGCCCCCTTAGCCCCCCCTAGCAACGCCCCTGGCGTGCCATCAGGTAACGCGCCATTGGTACAGATTGACTACAATGAAAGGTTCATTGTAGCGCTTTTAATGGGGGAAGGGGGCGGGTAGCAGACCACTGCACAGTCCGCACCCAGCAAGGCATCTAATTTAGTGGCATGCATAAGTCAATCCAGGCGGCACGAAACATCTCTTTCATTTATTCCTTATGTTTAAATAGGTATTCTTAACAGCTCCATTGAGCAATAATTAAATAGTACAATTGCTTGGCAGCCATTGATGGTAACAATAATAATGTGTGTTCTTATACAGCGCTTCATGATGAGTTACTTCTACTTCTAAGCGCTGTAATAACAGGTGCTGCTGTTATCCTTGTATTTGAATAGCACTTCATTTATTGACTTTGGAGTCGGCTCTGCCACGGGAATTTGCAGGTGTGCTGGCTGCCCTCGTGTCAGAGACCAGTGCTTTATTTATCACGTATCCCCCTGAACTGGTGTGTTTCTTGGGGTGAGAGTCCTCAAGTTACTCCCTCAGGGCCTCCCGTCACAGAGCTGCGCAAACCAGCGATTTGAGACGTCAAAATATTACTCCTTTGAAGTTGGAATATAAAGAAATTATCAACATTCTAGAACAAAGAGTAACTTTTGTTTGTCGTCACTCTCTTGTTGACCCATAATGCTAGCGCCCGAAAAGAAGAGGTACCAAAGGGGTGCCGAAAAACGGATCGAGACAGCGAAGAAGCTCGATGAACAAATACAAAAAGAGAGACTTTTCCAACATGGCTTTACTAAGTCAACAGAGGATCAACCCGAGGCCTCTCCAGGTAAATCGGCCATGGAAGTGATGGCGGGACTAGACCTTCCCACTGATGACGATCCGGTTCAATTACCGGGTGCACCTGAAACTGAGCCGGATGGTCAGTTACTTCATCAAAAGAGAAATATCCTGGGACCAGAATATCAAGACGACATTGGATAACGGTGACACATTACCAAGGAAGTGCAGAGTCGTTGGAGTAATAGAGACCCTGTGGAGTGCCGACACTTGGATGGTGACTTTTCGGCTGCATGAAATGATGAACTAATGACAGCGTATTTCTTTGAAATGGGTTACACGTGCTGTGCTTGTAGATGTAGACGTTCGACGATACAATGAAATATCAAGGCGCTATATCAGGCTGCTACAGTACTAGTGATAGCCCTCCTGCCAGAGGGGAGATGGGAATTCACAGGTTCATTGATTATGAACCAAGTTACTAAACCAATACCACACGGGGTGTTCGACCTTCTAAAATCGTGTGCAGGCCTATTGTCTGGAAGAGGTCTTCGAGAACCATCCATGTGAGCAAATTCTTAATAGGGTAGAAAGATTACAAACCAAAAGTATCCAGAGCTGTGATATTTAGGACCTGCTGGCAACCATGGGGAAATGTAATAGGGCTGAGAAAGGGAAGGAGGTTGAGAAGGTTCAAGGACAGTCTTATCCAACATTTAAAAGGATGCAGGATTACCTGGCAGCAGTGGTATCTTTGTTGAAAGTAATATGGTCTTTTCAATGTGTTGCCTGAAATTCACACACTTAATTATTTCACATTCCTACAGAGGGAGCAATCATTTGGCATTAAACCTTCATAATTACTCTGGGATGATGGCCTACTATCTTGCAGAAACAAGTGTTTTGAAAGAGTCAGGTGCTTTTACGGATAGCTCAGCGGCAGCGTGCGCGTCTTCCAAGCAAGACGACACGAAGCAACACAGGTTCGATCCCCCGGGTCCGCGCTTAGAAACCTCTGGGTGTTTAAGCGCGTTATAAATACGTAACAAAGACACACAAAAAAAAACAATTACGCCACTAAGAAGAAAAAAATAAAAAAAACAATTCCAGTAACAACGCCTCGATGCCCACGGGCTGTGTGAGCGCTTTATAAATGTAAAAAAAAAACATTTAATATGGGAGAGCCTGAAAAAGGAAACTGGGTTGTGAGGAAAAGGAATATTCCATTCTGCCCTTTTGGAGCTGATAAAGTGCTTGGAAGGTTTGGGGGCCTAACACAATACCCTAAGCCGCCGCGTGCCTGCTATTTTGGACCAGTGCCAGCACTTGAACACATGTCTGACCAGACATCGACCATGGCCGGGTAACCGAGCGCGCAGCAGCGCACAAATATCCCCACAGCCTTAAAGAAGATGTTCACAGGGCGGCTAAATGCTTATTGAAGTTAAACGGATTGGAAATCCATTTTCATTTGCTGCTCCTGGACTTTCCACATTGCAACCAAGGGAGGTTTTAGTGCGAGGATCGCCGAAGGCGTTGCTTAGCTCCGTGCTCTTGGTATTCGGTTGTACAAGGACTTTAAAGCAGACAGACTCATCTCTGAAACCAGCACCATGAATGTATGGGATCTTGAGAGGAAGAAACCAAATCTATGTTGAAGTGCCAGGAAGAAAAGGATCATAATAGAAGAGGGAGGAGCTATTAGAGTTAAGAGCAGACGGATCAGCCTTCCTCCGGCTACTTGCTGCAAGCAAGGCTCAGCCTCAGTAGATTGACACGCGACATTAGAGCTCTATGGTTACTCTGCTCCCTGGTGATGCGACTAGGCATCTTTGCCAGCAAAACAAGCAATCGGATCGACATCTGGAAGTCAATCCCACCCCCAGCACCACCAATTCAAAGCAGCAGCGCAAACAGCAAACAGAGCACACCAGCAGCAGCTGTTACCAGTACTAAGGATCTTATCTGCTGTTCATGGCAGAGGTACACGCTTTGGATACGTCGAAAGGCATTCAGACCTGCAAAGATCTGGCTCAATCGTTCACCAAAACAATTCAAAGGAAGTTCCCGGGCTACAATGAAATACACTTAGTGTTTGACACATAGAAAGAAATCCCAAATGTATGACAAATCAAACAAGGGTGCAGGGAATGGCACCAACTTACTGCAAAATCATGGACAGCACAAATATAGCTACTTTCACCCATTAGCATCAACGATGAATGCATTATCTCACTTAAACAGGCTTCAGAATGGACTAATGACCAAAAGTACTTTGTAGTGGTGTGGGGTACAAAGGTAGCCCCCTCGAACCGCTCTTTGAGCTGAGTTGGCAGTACACAAGTTAAAGCAACCATGAAGATATGTAATGCCATCAATGTCACAGAAAGAGGAGCTACAAACCCCTGTATATTTGCAGAGGACAAAGATGTTTTCAGTCTTGCTATAAGAAGTCCTCCACAACTCCCCCCGAGCCTTACTTAACGCCTGCTACAAAACCCATTACATCAGTTGCAGAGATGTTCCTATCACGAGGTTCCTCGAAGCATTTCACGCCTTGTCTGGATCTGATTTCACAGGTATTATATGATATGATAGTTTATTTATACAGCGCCTATACACAGTGTGTTTCAAAGCGCTTCAAGGCAAGGGAGGGAACAAGGGAAAATACAATGACATTCTTACAGACCATGAACAGTAAGGATGTGAAATTAACTATCGTACTCGGCCTGACGACATTTCAGATAGTGCAAGAGCTAAGACATAGATAAGGAAGGGAGGGGGAGAGTGGAAAGGAAATGGAAACAGACAGGCGACTACTGTACTAGGCCTGACGACATTTCTGGTAGTGCCGGAGAAAAACAAAAGGTGAGGGAGAGGGGTGCAGAAAGGGAGGGGAGGAACAAAACAAGCGACTATCGTATTAGGCCTGATGACATTTCTGATAGTGCTGGAGAGAGGAGGGGGAAGAGTAAGGGGCGGGGGGGGGGGGAGACAGACCAGGTTGCTATCATACTAGGTCCAAGGACAATTCTGATAGAGTAAGTGCATAGAAGAAAGTAAAAAGAGTGGAGAAGCAAGCGTGGAGAGCGAATACAATTGCAGAAGTCAGTAGTAACACATAATGTTGCAAGCCCGGATACAAGATGAAGATGGGAACAGCATGATTCAGGGCCACAATGAGTACAAGATGCAAAGGAAGTCCAGCATGAGAGTTGAGAAAGAGTGACGCACCGTGAATGAATGAAGTCCTTAAAAGTCAAATCCAACATTGGCCACAAGACAGTGATGGTGAAACCAGAATGTATCAGGACAGACACCTGCAGAAGAAGGCTGGAGGGGGAGGGGGGAACAGGGAAGAAGAATCAAGCAAAACAGGCAACACCTGTTTGCAAGAAGGTGGGGCACACAAGGGAACATCGCAGGGGGACCAGAGGGGGTGGGGATGGCCTTTGGGGACAGAGGGAGTAAACACATGTTGGTGCATGCTTACCTGCTGTCTGAGCAGGGGGTCGGGCCCTGGCTCCTCCTGGTCCAAACAGGAATTGCCCTTTTCTTTGTCTGCCCTTCGCTTAGGATGCCCGGGCGAGAGACCCCTTGATCTAAGAGTTAAGAGCAGGAAGGAAGAGGCAGGGCAAAGAAGGTGGGTGGGGCTTAGGCCAGGTGACCTAGATCCACTTGCACCTGCTCCCCATCTGCAAAGGAAAAGAGGCTGGAGGGCTCCTTAAGTAGGGAAAAGAGTGGCAAGCAGGAAGGCACCAGGT
This sequence comes from Ambystoma mexicanum, assembly GCF_040938575.1. Classification (NCBI taxonomy): domain Eukaryota; kingdom Metazoa; phylum Chordata; class Amphibia; order Caudata; family Ambystomatidae; genus Ambystoma; species Ambystoma mexicanum. The sequence goes on along the minus strand of NC_090931.1, from coordinate 1,463,496,338 downwards.
GGGTGGGTCTTGCTAAGTGGTGAAAAAGAGCGGGAAGCAGGAAGGCACCAGGTGGGTGGGTCTTGCTAAGTGGTGAAAAAGAGCAGCAACCAGGAAGGCACCAAGGTACTTGGGCAGGGGTAAAATTTAATACCGGAAAGCATTAACTACAGCAACTGAAGGCACCCTTTTGGAACGTAATTCACTAGGAACGCAGGAAATTATTCCTGAACAGATACTGGATAAAGTGTATTTGTCAAGTTCTCGAGTGCTTAAGTGGGGGGTGGTTCTGACGGGCGAAGGACGGAAGATGGACACTAACCCTGTTGCTTGCTTTCGAACAGGGCATCGGACACCAAGAGCCGAGGGTGCCTGGAAGACCAAGGGCGAATAGCAGGTCCCTGTGGATGCGAGGAGGATGGAGTCCGCCGCGGAGCGGCGTTAAACAGGATGCTGAAGGCTGAAGACCGTGCTGAAAGGCCAAAGTCCTGAAGGTCGCTGGAGGATGCCGAAGCACTGAAGGATGCTGAAGGACCGAAGGATGCTGGAGGACCGAAGGATGCTGGAGGACCGAAGGATGCTGGAGGACCGAAGGATGCTGGAGGACCGAAGGATGCTGGAGGACCGAAGGATGCTGGAGGACCGAAGGATGCTGAAGCACTGAAGGATGCTGGAGGACCGAAGGATGCTGGAGGACCGAAGGATGCTGAAGCACTGAAGGATGCTGGAGGACCGAAGGATGCTGGAGGACCGAAGGATGCTGGAGGACCGAAGGATGCTGGAGGACCGAAGGATGCTGAAGCACTGAAGGATGCTGGCAGACCGAAGGATGCTGAAGGACCGAAGGATGCTGAAGGACCGAAGGATGCTGGAGGACCGAAGGATGCTGGAGGACCGAAGGATGCTGGAGGACCGAAGGATGCTGGAGGACCGAAGGATGCTAAGGTAGTCCCAACCGGATGCAGAAGGATGCTCTTGATCGAGGAGCTCAACGTGGGAAGATGCTTCAGCTCAGGAGCAGTAAGCAAAACACTACTCTTCATAGGAGCAGAAACAACGCTAAGCACAGGTTGCGGCTTAGGGCGCAGTTTTATAGTCCTGCGCCACACCCTGCAGCGCTAGATGTGAAAGGGCGTTGGCTTGCCAGGTGAACTACTGCACGTGCCAGGCATGCACGTGCTCCGTGCTGCTTGGTTGCTGATGGGTGGTGCCCTTGCCTTCCGCTCTTTTCTGCAGGTCGCAACCAGAACTCGCCCACCCACAAGCTCGCGCCAGCCAGCCACCATCCCTGTCCACCTTTCCCCTATTGTGTAGTAGGGAGGTTCCCTCCCCGTTAGCCCGCTGCCCCTTGGCCTGTAACGGGGTCGTGACACATTGCACTGGTTACCTGGTTACCCTCAGAACTGTGGGCCCAGGTCCCCGCACCCCAGTTGCACACCTGCACTGCCGCCTAGAAACACTGCACTTTGGGGCTGTATCTGTTACCCTATAGTTCCCTTACCGGAACTTTCAATTACCTGCTGCCTGCGCTTAACCCTTGCATTTCCTTTTTATTTAGTATTCCATTACTTTGTGTTTTGTCGATCATATGTCCTGCACTTCTCCCCCTTCCCTTGGCACTTCTCTCCTTTTTCCCCCCTCCCTGCGCTTGCACGATCCCAATGTCACTGGGCCTAGAAGATCGTTGTCTTGTTCCCTCCCCATGCCTCGTCATTCCTTGAGAAACTTGTGTATAGGCACTCTACAAATAAAATATCATATCATATATCATTATATGTCAAATGGCATGCGTTCAGAATGGTTTATAGTGATTTGGTCGAAAACAAAAAAGTTGAAAGACAAAATGTCGAAAAAAAATGGCGAAAAAAGATTTTTTTTTTCAATAAGTATTTTTTTCGAAATTTGGTTTTCCCCCCAAACCCCCATTTTTTCTATTTTTTTTATTTTACCCCTTTTTTTTTACTTACCTAACCCAAAAAAAAAAAATATATAATTTCGACTTTTTTTTTCGACTTTTTTTTCCCGACTTTTTTGTCATTTGACTTTTTTTTCGACATTTTTTTTTCGACATTTTTGTCATTCGACTTTTTTTTTTGACATTTTGAGCGACCACCGTTCAGTTCAGAATCAATTCCAGAGTTGCAAGGATGTTTGTGTGTGAAGAACAGATGCTGCCCCCATGTAAAGCTTTGGAGAATAATTTACTTACTATGGATGTTGTGAGTGTGCAGGAAAGCATGAGCTTGTGAAAATGATTCTCACACTATACCGAAACGTTGCCAAAACAATCCTCACTTTCAGAGTTTGCGAAGATAATGTTGATCACAGTTGAACGCTATATAATTGTTATTTCAAGGTATGTCATTTTAACAGTTCAGTCCTAGTACATAATTATCTTTCACAAGTACAAATACAGTAGCAATTGATCTAATTTGATATTATTAGATTTTGGACATTTTTGAAACACCATTGACTTCAGAGTAAATGTTTTTAGGACCACATTTCTAGGCTTGACGTTGGGCCTCATTAGGAGTGTTCCCGGTGCGGTAATAATAGGCTGGTATTACCGCATGCTGGCACGTTAGCGCACGTTAGCGCACTGGCACACTCCTAGTTTGGTGGTGGAGGGGCTGGAATTACCTGCAGCTCTGTGCAGCTCAGAGCGCCGTTAATTCCGGCACCTCGCCACCAGAAAATGCTGGTATTGTGCCGGTAATACCAGTAATTACCAACATGGAGTCCTATAGCACTCCATGGAATGGGGAATGCCCACCCTTACCGGCACTTGTAATCTGCATGGCATCTGTAATTCCAGCAGACCAAGTGCCGGTAACGGTAATACCGTTTGGTAGCATCATGCCATATTTACCGGCAGGATACCACCAAACTAATAATGAGGCACAACAGCTTTCAAATAAGACCTTACAAATAAAATTCATCTATAAATGACAGAACAATTGAAGATTTTATGAACTTTGGTGGCAGCCATCTTGATAACCTCATCACTCCTCCATGCCATGCCCCACAGGGTGACACCATGGGAATTATTAATCAATTGGAACCTTCTGATGACACAAGACCACTCTCATCGTTTCCTTACTAAAGCTGCCACAAACTCACAAATGCTCCCCTACTAAGTATACTTTGTGTGCATGATCAGGTATAAGCGCCACAGTAATGTCTGTGTGAGCACGATTAGGTGCCACTGTAGTATAGCACCTTTCCTATGTGCTCCTGCAGTGGCTGCTGGATGTGGATGCACTGTTGTGCCTGTAGATGAGCATGTTTATGTGCTCCTGCAGTGCCTGCTGGATGTGGATGCACTGTTGTGCCTGTAGATGAGCATGTTTATGTGCTCCTGCAGTGGCTACTGGATGTGGATGCACTGTTGTGCCTGTAGATGAGCAGGTTTATGTGCTACTACAGTGGCTGATTGAGATTGATGTGGATGCACTGTTGTGCCTGTAGATGAGCATGTTTATGTGCTACTACAGTGGCTGATTGATGTGGATGCACTGTTGTGCCTGTAGATGAGCATCTTTATGTGCTCCTGCAGTGGCTGATGGATGTGGATGCACTGTTGTGCCTGTAGATGAGCATGTTTATGTGCTACTACAGTGGCTGATTGAGATTGATGTGGATGCACTGTTGTGCCTGTAGATGAGCATGTTTATGTGCTACTACAGTGGCTGATTGATGTGGATGCACTGTTGTGCCTGTAGATGAGCATCTTTATGTGCTACTGCAGTGGCTGATTGATGTGGATGCACTGTTGTGCCTGTAGTTGAGCATGTTTATGTGCTACTCCAGTGGCTGATGGAAATGGATGCACTGTTGTGCCTGTAGATGAGCATCTTTATGTGCTACTGCAGTGGCTGATTGATGTGGATGCACTGTTGTGCCTGTAGATGAGCATGTTTATCTGCTACTACAGTGGCTGATTGATGTGGATGCACTGTTGTGCCTGTAGATGAGCATGTTTATGTGCTACTACAGTGGCTGATTGAGATTGATGTGGATGCACTGTTGTGCCTGTAGATGAGCATGTTTATCTGCTACTACAGTGGCTGATTGATGTGGATGCACTGTTGTGCCTGTAGTTGAGCATGTTTATGTGCTACTCCAGTGGCTGATGGAAATGGATGCACTGTTGTGCCTGTAGATGAGCATCTTTATGTGCTACTGCAGTGGCTGATTGATGTGGATGCACTGTTGTGCCTGTAGATGAGCATGTTTATGTGCTACTGCAGTGGCTGATGGAAATGGATGCACTGTTGTGCCTGTAGATGAGCATCTTTATGTGCTACTGCAGTGGCTGATGGATGTGGATGCACTGTTGTGCCTGTAGATGAGCATGTTTATGTGCTCCTGCAGTGGCTGATGGATGTGGATGCACTGTTGTGCCTGTAGATGAGCATCTTTATGTGCTACTGCAGTGGCTGATTGATGTGGATGCACTGTTGTGCCTGTAGATGAGCATGTTTATGTGCTACTGCAGTGGCTGATGGAAATGGATGCACTGTTGTGCCTGTAGATGAGCATGTTTATGTGCTACTGCAGTGGCTGATGGATGTGGATGCACTGTTGTGCCTGTAGATGAGCATGTTTATGTGCTCCTGCAGTGACTGATGGATGTGGATGCACTTTTGTGCCTGTAGATGAGCATGTTTATGTGCTACTCCAGTGGCTGATGGAAATGGATGCACTGTTGTGCCTGTAGATGAGCATCTTTATGTGCTACTGCAGTGGCTGATTGATGTGGATGCACTGTTGTGCCTGTAGATGAGCATGTTTATCTGCTACTACAGTGGCTGATTGATGTGGATGCACTGTTGTGCCTGTAGATGAGCATGTTTATCTGCTACTACAGTGGCTGATTGAGATTGATGTGGATGCACTGTTGTGCCTGTAGATGAGCATGTTTATCTGCTACTACAGTGGCTGATTGATGTGCATGCACTGTTGTGCCTGTAGATAAGCATCTTTATGTGCTACTGCAGTGGCTGATTGATGTGGATGCACTGTTGTGCCTGTAGTTGAGCATGTTTATGTGCTACTCCAGTGGCTGATGGAAATGGATGCACTGTTGTGCCTGTAGATGAGCATCTTTATGTGCTACTGCAGTGGCTGATTGATGTGGATGCACTGTTGTGCCTGTAGATGAGCATGTTTATGTGCTACTGCAGTGGCTGATGGAAATGGATGCACTGTTGTGCCTGTAGATGAGCATCTTTATGTGCTACTGCAGTGGCTGATGGATGTGGATGCACTGTTGTGCCTGTAGATGAGCATGTTTATGTGCTCCTGCAGTGGCTGATGGATGTGGATGCACTGTTGTGCCTGTAGATGAGCATCTTTATGTGCTACTGCAGTGGCTGATTGATGTGGATGCACTGTTGTGCCTGTAGATGAGCATGTTTATGTGCTACTGCAGTGGCTGATGGAAATGGATGCACTGTTGTGCCTGTAGATGAGCATGTTTATGTGCTACTGCAGTGGCTGATGGATGTGGATGCACTGTTGTGCCTGTAGATGAGCATGTTTATGTGCTCCTGCAGTGACTGATGGATGTGGATGCACTTTTGTGCCTGTAGATGAGCATGTTTATGTGCTACTGCAGTGGCTGATGGAAATGGATGCACTGTTGTGCCTGTAGATGAGCATCTTTATGTGCTACTGCAGTGGCTGATGGATGTGGATGCACTGTTGTGCCTGTAGATGAGCATGTTTATGTGCTCCTGCAGTGGCTGATGAATGTGGATGCACTGTTGTGCCTGTAGATGAGCATGTTTATGTGCTCCTGCAGTGGCTGCTGGATGTGGATGCACTGTTGTGCCTGTAGATGAGCATGTTTATGTGCTACTACAGTGGCTGATGGAAGTGGATGCACTGTTGTGCCTGTAGATGAGCATCTTTATGTGCTCCTGCAGTGGCTGATGGATGTGGATGCACTGTTGTGCCTGTAGATGAGCATGTTTATGTGCTACTACAGTGGCTGATTGAGATTGATGTGGATGCACTGTTGTGCCTGTAGATGAGCATGTTTATGTGCTACTACAGTGGCTGATTGATGTGGATGCACTGTTGTGCCTGTAGATGAGCATGTTTATGTGCTACTACAGTGGCTGATTGAGATTGATGTGGATGCACTGTTGTGCCTGTAGATGAGCATGTTTATCTGCTACTACAGTGGCTGATTGATGTGGATGCACTGTTGTGCCTGTAGATGAGCATCTTTATGTGCTACTGCAGTGGCTGATTGATGTGGATGCACTGTTGTGCCTGTAGTTGAGCATGTTTATGTGCTACTCCAGTGGCTGATGGAAATGGATGCACTGTTGTGCCTGTAGATGAGCATGTTTATGTGCTACTGCAGTGGCTGATGGATGTGGATGCACTGTTGTGCCTGTAGATGAGCATGTTTATGTGCTCCTGCAGTGACTGATGGATGTGGATGCAATTTTGTGCCTGTAGATGAGCATGTTTATGTGCTACTGCAGTGGCTGATGGAAATGGATGCACTGTTGTGCCTGTAGATGAGCATCTTTATGTGCTACTGCAGTGGCTGATGGATGTGGATGCACTGTTGTGCCTGTAGATGAGCATGTTTATGTGCTCCTGCAGTGGCTGATGGATGTGGATGCACTGTTGTGCCTGTAGATGAGCATGTTTATGTGCTCCTGCAGTGGCTGCTGGATGTGGATGCACTGTTGTGCCTGTAGATGAGCATGTTTATGTGCTACTACAGTGGCTGATGGAAGTGGATGCACTGTTGTGCCTGTAGATGAGCATCTTTATGTGCTCCTGCAGTGGCTGATGGATGTGGATGCATTGTTGTGCCTGTAGATGAGCATGTTTATGTGCTACTACAGTGGCTGATTGAGATTGATGTGGATGCACTGTTGTGCCTGTAGATGAGCATGTTTATGTGCTACTACAGTGGCTGATTGATGTGGATGCACTGTTGTGCCTGTAGATGAGCATGTTTATGTGCTACTACAGTGGCTGATTGAGATTGATGTGGATGCACTGTTGTGCCTGTAGATGAGCATGTTTATCTGCTACTACAGTGGCTGATTGATGTGGATGCACTGTTGTGCCTGTAGATGAGCATCTTTATGTGCTACTGCAGTGGCTGATTGATGTGGATGCACTTTTGTGCCTGTAGATGAGCATGTTTATGTGCTACTGCAGTGGCTGATGGAAATGGATGCACTGTTGTGCCTGTAGATGAGCATCTTTATGTGCTACTGCAGTGGCTGATGGATGTGGATGCACTGTTGTGCCTGTAGATGAGCATGTTTATGTGCTCCTGCAGTGGCTGATGGATGTGGATGCACTGTTGTGCCTGTAGATGAGCATGTTTATGTGCTCCTGCAGTGGCTGCTGGATGTGGATGCACTGTTGTGCCTGTAGATGAGCATGTTTATGTGCTACTACAGTGGCTGATGGAAGTGGATGCACTGTTGTGCCTGTAGATGAGCATCTTTATGTGCTCCTGCAGTGGCTGATGGATGTGGATGCACTGTTGTGCCTGTAGATGAGCATGTTTATGTGCTACTACAGTGGCTGATTGAGATTGATGTGGATGCACTGTTGTGCCTGTAGATGAGCATGTTTATGTGCTACTACAGTGGCTGATTGATGTGGATGCACTGTTGTGCCTGTAGATGAGCATGTTTATGTGCTACTACAGTGGCTGATTGAGATTGATGTGGATGCACTGTTGTGCCTGTAGATGAGCATGTTTATCTGCTACTACAGTGGCTGATTGATGTGGATGCACTGTTGTGCCTGTAGATGAGCATCTTTATGTGCTACTGCAGTGGCTGATTGATGTGGATGCACTGTTGTGCCTGTAGTTGAGCATGTTTATGTGCTACTCCAGTGGCTGATGGAAATGGATGCACTGTTGTGCCTGTAGATGAGCATCTTTATGTGCTACTGCAGTGGCTGATTGATGTGGATGCACTGTTGTGCCTGTAGATGAGCATGTTTATCTGCTACTACAGTGGCTGATTGATGTGGATGCACTGTTGTGCCTGTAGATGAGCATGTTTATGTGCTACTACAGTGGCTGATCGAGATTGATGTGGATGCACTGTTGTGCCTGTAGATGAGCATGTTTATCTGCTACTACAGTGGCTGATTGATGTGGATGCACTGTTGTGCCTGTAGATAAGCATCTTTATGTGCTACTGCAGTGGCTGATTGATGTGGATGCACTGTTGTGCCTGTAGTTGAGCATGTTTATGTGCTACTCCAGTGGCTGATGGAAATGGATGCACTGTTGTGCCTGTAGATGAGCATCTTTATGTGCTACTGCAGTGGCTGATTGATGTGGATGCACTGTTGTGCCTGTAGATGAGCATGTTTATGTGCTACTGCAGTGGCTGATGGAAATGGATGCACTGTTGTGCCTGTAGATGAGCATCTTTATGTGCTACTGCAGTGGCTGATGGATGTGGATGCACTGTTGTGCCTGTAGATGAGCATGTTTATGTGCTCCTGCAGTGGCTGATGGATGTGGATGCACTGTTGTGCCTGTAGATGAGCATGTTTATGTGCTCCTGCAGTGGCTGCTGGATGTGGATGCACTGTTGTGCCTGTAGATGAGCATGTTTATGTGCTACTGCAGTGGCTGATGGAAATGGATGCACTGTTGTGCCTGTAGATGAGCATCTTTATGTGCTACTGCAGTGGCTGATTGATGTGGAGGCACTGTTGTGCCTGTAGATGAGCATGTTTATGTGCTACTACAGTGGCTGATAGAAATGGATGCACTGTTGTGCCTGTAGATGAGCATGTTTATGTGCTCCTGCAGTGGCTGCTGGATGTGGATGCACTGTTGTGCCTGTAGATGAGCATGTTTATGTGCTACTGCAGTGGCTGATTGATGTGGATGCACTGTTGTGCCTGTAGATGAGCATGTTTATGTGCTCCTGCAGTGACTGATGGATGTGGATGCACTTTTGTGCCTGTAGATGAGCATGTTTATGTGCTACTGCAGTGGCTGATGGAAATGGATGCACTGTTGTGCCTGTAGATGAGCATCTTTATGTGCTACTGCAGTGGCTGATGGATGTGGATGCACTGTTGTGCCTGTAGATGAGCATGTTTATGTGCTCCTGCAGTGGCTGATTGATGTGGAGGCACTGTTGTGCCTGTAGATGAGCATGTTTATGTGCTACTACAGTGGCTGATAGAAATGGATGCACTGTTGTGCCTGTAGATGAGCATGTTTATGTGCTCCTGCAGTGGCTGCTGGATGTGGATGCACTGTTGTGCCTGTAGATGAGCATGTTTATGTGCTACTGCAGTGGCTGATTGATGTGGATGCACTGTTGTGCCTGTAGATGAGCATGTTTATGTGCTCCTGCAGTGGCTGATGAATGTGGATGCACTGTTGTGCCTGTAGATGAGCATGTTTATGTGCTCCTGCAGTGGCTGCTGGATGTGGATGCACTGTTGTGCCTGTAGATGAGCATGTTTATGTGCTACTACAGTGGCTGATGGAAGTGGATGCACTGTTGTGCCTGTAGATGAGCATCTTTATGTGCTCCTGCAGTGGCTGATGGATGTGGATGCACTGTTGTGCCTGTAGATGAGCATGTTTATGTGCTACTACAGTGGCTGATTGAGATTGATGTGGATGCACTGTTGTGCCTGTAGATGAGCATGTTTATGTGCTACTACAGTGGCTGATTGATGTGGATGCACTGTTGTGCCTGTAGATGAGCATGTTTATGTGCTACTACAGTGGCTGATTGAGATTGATGTGGATGCACTGTTGTGCCTGTAGATGAGCATGTTTATCTGCTACTACAGTGGCTGATTGATGTGGATGCACTGTTGTGCCTGTAGATGAGCATCTTTATGTGCTACTGCAGTGGCTGATTGATGTGGATGCACTGTTGTGCCTGTAGTTGAGCATGTTTATGTGCTACTCCAGTGGCTGATGGAAATGGATGCACTGTTGTGCCTGTAGATGAGCATGTTTATGTGCTACTGCAGTGGCTGATGGATGTGGATGCACTGTTGTGCCTGTAGATGAGCATGTTTATGTGCTCCTGCAGTGACTGATGGATGTGGATGCAATTTTGTGCCTGTAGATGAGCATGTTTATGTGCTACTGCAGTGGCTGATGGAAATGGATGCACTGTTGTGCCTGTAGATGAGCATCTTTATGTGCTACTGCAGTGGCTGATGGATGTGGATGCACTGTTGTGCCTGTAGATGAGCATGTTTATGTGCTCCTGCAGTGGCTGATGGATGTGGATGCACTGTTGTGCCTGTAGATGAGCATGTTTATGTGCTCCTGCAGTGGCTGCTGGATGTGGATGCACTGTTGTGCCTGTAGATGAGCATGTTTATGTGCTACTACAGTGGCTGATGGAAGTGGATGCACTGTTGTGCCTGTAGATGAGCATCTTTATGTGCTCCTGCAGTGGCTGATGGATGTGGATGCATTGTTGTGCCTGTAGATGAGCATGTTTATGTGCTACTACAGTGGCTGATTGAGATTGATGTGGATGCACTGTTGTGCCTGTAGATGAGCATGTTTATGTGCTACTACAGTGGCTGATTGATGTGGATGCACTGTTGTGCCTGTAGATGAGCATGTTTATGTGCTACTACAGTGGCTGATTGAGATTGATGTGGATGCACTGTTGTGCCTGTAGATGAGCATGTTTATCTGCTACTACAGTGGCTGATTGATGTGGATGCACTGTTGTGCCTGTAGATGAGCATCTTTATGTGCTACTGCAGTGGCTGATTGATGTGGATGCACTTTTGTGCCTGTAGATGAGCATGTTTATGTGCTACTGCAGTGGCTGATGGAAATGGATGCACTGTTGTGCCTGTAGATGAGCATCTTTATGTGCTACTGCAGTGGCTGATGGATGTGGATGCACTGTTGTGCCTGTAGATGAGCATGTTTATGTGCTCCTGCAGTGGCTGATGGATGTGGATGCACTGTTGTGCCTGTAGATGAGCATGTTTATGTGCTCCTGCAGTGGCTGCTGGATGTGGATGCACTGTTGTGCCTGTAGATGAGCATGTTTATGTGCTACTACAGTGGCTGATGGAAGTGGATGCACTGTTGTGCCTGTAGATGAGCATCTTTATGTGCTCCTGCAGTGGCTGATGGATGTGGATGCACTGTTGTGCCTGTAGATGAGCATGTTTATGTGCTACTACAGTGGCTGATTGAGATTGATGTGGATGCACTGTTGTGCCTGTAGATGAGCATGTTTATGTGCTACTACAGTGGCTGATTGATGTGGATGCACTGTTGTGCCTGTAGATGAGCATGTTTATGTGCTACTACAGTGGCTGATTGAGATTGATGTGGATGCACTGTTGTGCCTGTAGATGAGCATGTTTATCTGCTACTACAGTGGCTGATTGATGTGGATGCACTGTTGTGCCTGTAGATGAGCATCTTTATGTGCTACTGCAGTGGCTGATTGATGTGGATGCACTGTTGTGCCTGTAGTTGAGCATGTTTATGTGCTACTCCAGTGGCTGATGGAAATGGATGCACTGTTGTGCCTGTAGATGAGCATCTTTATGTGCTACTGCAGTGGCTGATTGATGTGGATGCACTGTTGTGCCTGTAGATGAGCATGTTTATCTGCTACTACAGTGGCTGATTGATGTGGATGCACTGTTGTGCCTGTAGATGAGCATGTTTATGTGCTACTACAGTGGCTGATCGAGATTGATGTGGATGCACTGTTGTGCCTGTAGATGAGCATGTTTATCTGCTACTACAGTGGCTGATTGATGTGGATGCACTGTTGTGCCTGTAGATAAGCATCTTTATGTGCTACTGCAGTGGCTGATTGATGTGGATGCACTGTTGTGCCTGTAGTTGAGCATGTTTATGTGCTACTCCAGTGGCTGATGGAAATGGATGCACTGTTGTGCCTGTAGATGAGCATCTTTATGTGCTACTGCAGTGGCTGATTGATGTGGATGCACTGTTGTGCCTGTAGATGAGCATGTTTATGTGCTACTGCAGTGGCTGATGGAAATGGATGCACTGTTGTGCCTGTAGATGAGCATCTTTATGTGCTACTGCAGTGGCTGATGGATGTGGATGCACTGTTGTGCCTGTAGATGAGCATGTTTATGTGCTCCTGCAGTGGCTGATGGATGTGGATGCACTGTTGTGCCTGTAGATGAGCATGTTTATGTGCTCCTGCAGTGGCTGCTGGATGTGGATGCACTGTTGTGCCTGTAGATGAGCATGTTTATGTGCTACTGCAGTGGCTGATGGAAATGGATGCACTGTTGTGCCTGTAGATGAGCATCTTTATGTGCTACTGCAGTGGCTGATTGATGTGGAGGCACTGTTGTGCCTGTAGATGAGCATGTTTATGTGCTACTACAGTGGCTGATAGAAATGGATGCACTGTTGTGCCTGTAGATGAGCATGTTTATGTGCTCCTGCAGTGGCTGCTGGATGTGGATGCACTGTTGTGCCTGTAGATGAGCATGTTTATGTGCTACTGCAGTGGCTGATTGATGTGGATGCACTGTTGTGCCTGTAGATGAGCATGTTTATGTGCTCCTGCAGTGACTGATGGATGTGGATGCACTTTTGTGCCTGTAGATGAGCATGTTTATGTGCTACTGCAGTGGCTGATGGAAATGGATGCACTGTTGTGCCTGTAGATGAGCATCTTTATGTGCTACTGCAGTGGCTGATGGATGTGGATGCACTGTTGTGCCTGTAGATGAGCATGTTTATGTGCTCCTGCAGTGGCTGATGGATGTGGATGCACTGTTGTGCCTGTAGATGAGCATGTTTATGTGCTCCTGCAGTGGCTGCTGGATGTGGATGCACTGTTGTGCCTGTAGATGAGCATGTTTATGTGCTACTACAGTGGCTGATGGAAGTGGATGCACTGTTGTGCCTGTAGATGAGCATCTTTATGTGCTCCTGCAGTGGCTGATGGATGTGGATGCATTGTTGTGCCTGTAGATGAGCATGTTTATGTGCTACTACAGTGGCTGATTGAGATTGATGTGGATGCACTGTTGTGCCTGTAGATGAGCATGTTTATGTGCTACTACAGTGGCTGATTGATGTGGATGCACTGTTGTGCCTGTAGATGAGCATGTTTATGTGCTACTACAGTGGCTGATTGAGATTGATGTGGATGCACTGTTGTGCCTGTAGATGAGCATGTTTATCTGCTACTACAGTGGCTGATTGATGTGGATGCACTGTTGTGCCTGTAGATGAGCATCTTTATGTGCTACTGCAGTGGCTGATTGATGTGGATGCACTGTTGTGCCTGTAGTTGAGCATGTTTATGTGCTACTCCAGTGGCTGATGGAAATGGATGCACTGTTGTGCCTGTAGATGAGCATCTTTATGTGCTACTGCAGTGGCTGATTGATGTGGATGCACTGTTGTGCCTGTAGATGAGCATGTTTATCTGCTACTACAGTGGCTGATTGATGTGGATGCACTGTTGTGCCTGTAGATGAGCATCTTTATGTGCTACTGCAGTGGCTGATTGATGTGGATGCACTGTTGTGCCTGTAGTTGAGCATGTTTATGTGCTACTCCAGTGGCTGATGGAAATGGATGCACTGTTGTGCCTGTAGATGAGCATCTTTATGTGCTACTGCAGTGGCTGATTGATGTGGATGCACTGTTGTGCCTGTAGATGAGCATGTTTATGTGCTACTGCAGTGGCTGATGGAAATGGATGCACTGTTGTGCCTGTAGATGAGCATCTTTATGTGCTACTGCAGTGGCTGATGGATGTGGATGCACTGTTGTGCCTGTAGATGAGCATGTTTATGTGCTCCTGCAGTGGCTGATGGATGCACTGTTGTGCCTGTAGATGAGCATGTTTATGTGCTCCTGCAGTGGCTGCTGGATGTGGATGCACTGTTGTGCCTGTAGATGAGCATGTTTATGTGCTACTACAGTGGCTGATGGAAGTGGATGCACTGTTGTGCCTGTAGATGAGCATGTTTATGTGCTCCTGCAGTGGCTGCTGGATGTGGATGCACTGTTGGGCCTGTAGATGAGCATGTTTATGTGCTACTGCAGTGGCTGATGGAAATGGATGCACTGTTGTGCCTGTAGATGAGCATCTTTATGTGCTACTGCAGTGGCTGATTGATGTGGAGGCACTGTTGTGCCTGTAGATGAGCATGTTTATGTGCTACTACAGTGGCTGATGGAAATGGATGCACTGTTGTGCCTGTAGATGAGCATGTTTATGTGCTCCTGCAGTGGCTGCTGGATGTGGATGCACTGTTGTGCCTGTAGATGAGCATGTTTATGTGCTACTCCAGTGGCTGATTGATGTGGATGCACTGTTGTGCCTGTAGTTGAGCATGTTTATGTGCTACTCCAGTGGCTGATGGAAATGGATGCACTGTTGTGCCTGTAGATGAGCATCTTTATGTGCTACTGCAGTGGCTGATTGATGTGGATGCACTGTTGTGCCTGTAGATGAGCATGTTTATGTGCTGCTGCAGTGGCTGATGGAAATGGATGCACTGTTGTGCCTGTAGATGAGCATCTTTATGTGCTACTGCAGTGGCTGATGGATGTGGATGCACTGTTGTGCCTGTAGATGAGCATGTTTATGTGCTACTACAGTGGCTGATGGAAGTGGATGCACTGTTGTGCCTGTAGATGAGCATGTTTATGTGCTCCTGCAGTGGCTGCTGGATGTGGATGCACTGTTGTGCCTGTAGATGAGCATGTTTATGTGCTCCTGCAGTGGCTGATGGAAATTGATGCACTGTTGTGCCTGTAGATGAGCATGTTTATGTGCTCCTGCAGTGGCTGCTGGATGTGGATGCACTGTTGTGCCTGTAGATGAGCATGTTTATGTGCTACTGCAGTGGCTGATGGAAATGGATGCACTGTTGTGCCTGTAGATGAGCATGTTTATGTGCTACTGCAGTGGCTGATTGATGTGGATGCACTGTTGTGCCTGTAGATGAGCATGTTTATGTGCTACTACAGTGGCTGATTGATGTGGATGCACTGTTGTGCCTGTAGATGATCATGTTTATGTGCTACTGCAGTGGCTGATTGATGTGGATACACTGTTGTGCCTGTAGTTGAGCATGTTTATGTGCTACTGCAGTGGCTGATTGATGTGGATGCACTGTTGTGCCTGTAGATGTGCAGGTTTATGCGCTACTCCAGTGATTTATTGATGTGGAATGCTTATGTGCTCCTGCAGTGGCTGATGGGTGTGGATGCACTGTTGTGCCTGTAGATGATCATGTTTATGTGCTACTGCAGTGGCTGATTGATGTGGATGCACTGTTGTGCCTGTAGTTGAGCATGTTTATGTGCTACTCCAGTGGCTGATGGAAATGGATGCACTGTTGTGCCTGTAGATGAGCATCTTTATGTGCTACTGCAGTGGCTGATTGATGTGGATGCACTGTTGTGCCTGTAGATGAGCATGTTTATGTGCTACTGCAGTGGCTGATGGAAATGGATGCACTGTTGTGCCTGTAGATGAGCATCTTTATGTGCTACTGCAGTGGCTGATGGATGTGGATGCACTGTTGTGCCTGTAGATGAGCATGTTTATGTGCTCCTGCAGTGGCTGATGGATGTGGATGCACTGTTGTGCCTGTAGATGAGCATGTTTATGTGCTACTGCAGTGGCTGATGGAAATGGATGCACTGTTGTGCCTGTAGATGAGCATCTTTATGTGCTACTGCAGTGGCTGATGGATGTGGATGCACTGTTGTGCCTGTAGATGAGCATGTTTATGTGCTCCTGCAGTGGCTGATGGATGTGGATGCACTGTTGTGCCTGTAGATGAGCATGTTTATGTGCTCCTGCAGTGGCTGCTGGATGTGGATGCACTGTTGTGCCTGTAGATGAGCATGTTTATGTGCTACTACAGTGGCTGATGGAAGTGGATGCACTGTTGTGCCTGTAGATGAGCATGTTTATGTGCTCCTGCAGTGGCTGATGGAAATGGATGCACTGTTGTGCCTGTAGATGAGCATGTTTATGTGCTCCTGCAGTGGCTGATGGAAATGGATGCGCTGTTGTGCCTGTAGATGAGCATCTTTATGTGCTACTGCAGTGGCTGATTGATGTGGAGGCACTGTTGTGCCTGTAGATGAGCATGTTTATGTGCTACTACAGTGGCTGATGGAAATGGATGCACTGTTGTGCCTGTAGATGAGCATGTTTATGTGCTACTGCAGTGGCTGATGGAAATGGATGCACTGTTGTGCCTGTAGATGAGCATGTTTATGTGCTCCTGCAGTGGCTACTGGATGTGGATGCACTGTTGTGCCTGTAGATGAGCATGTTTATGTGCTCCTGCAGTGGCTGATGGAAATTGATGCACTGTTGTGCCTGTAGATGAGCATGTTCATGTGCTCCTGCAGTGGCTGCTGGATGTGGATGCACTGTTGTGCCTGTAGATGAGCATGTTTATGTGCTACTGCAGTGGCTGATGGAAATGGATGCACTGTTGTGCCTGTAGATGAGCATGTTTATGTGCTACTGCAGTGGCTGATTGATGTGGATGCACTGTTGTGCCTGTAGATGAGCATGTTTATGTGCTACTACAGTGGCTGATTGATGTGGATGCACTGTTGTGCCTGTAGATGATCATGTTTATGTGCTACTGCAGTGGCTGATTGATGTGGATACACTGTTGTGCCTGTAGTTGAGCATGTTTATGTGCTACTGCAGTGGCTGATTGATGTGGATGCACTGTTGTGCCTGTAGATGTGCAGGTTTATGCGCTACTCCAGTGATTTATTGATGTGGAATGCTTATGTGCTCCTGCAGTGGCTGATGGGTGTGGATGCACTGTTGTGCCTGTAGATGTGCATGCGTATGTGCTCCTGCAGTGGCTGATGGATGTGGATGCACTGTTGTGCCTGTAGATGAGCATGTTTATGTGCTACTGCAGTGGCTGATGGATGTGGATGCACTGTTGTGCCTGTAGATGTGCATGTTTATGTGCTCCTGCAGTGGCTTATGGATGTGGATGCACTGTTGTGCCTGTAGATGAGCATGTTTATGTGCTACTGCAGTGGCTGATGGAAATGGATGCACTGTTGTGCCTGTAGATGAGCATGTTTATGTGCTCCTGCAGTGGCTTATGGATGTGGATGCACTGTTGTGCCTGTAGATGAGCATGTTTATGTGCTACTGCAGTGGCTGATGGAAGTGGATGCACTGTTGTGCCTGTAGATGAGCATGCGTATGTGCTCCTGCAGTGGCTGATGGATGTGGATGCACTGTTGTGCCTGTAGATGAGCATGTTTATGTGCTACTGCAGTGGCTGATGGATGTGGATGCACTGTTGTGCCTGTAGATGAGCATGTTTATGTGCTACTGCAGTGGCTGATGGAAATGGATGCACTGTTGTGCCTGTAGATGAGCATCTTTATGTGCTACTGCAGTGGCTGATTGATGTGGATGCACTGTTGTGCCTGTAGTTGAGCATGTTTATGTGCTACTCCAGTGGCTGATGGAAATGGATGCACTGTTGTGCCTGTAGATGAGCATCTTTATGTGCTACTGCAGTGGCTGATTGATGTGGATGCACTGTTGTGCCTGTAGATGAGCATGTTTATGTGCTACTGCAGTGGCTGATGGAAATGGATGCACTGTTGTGCCTGTAGATGAGCATGTTTATGTGCTACTGCAGTGGCTGATGGATGTGGATGCACTGTTGTGCCTGTAGATGAGCATGTTTATGTGCTCCTGCAGTGACTGATGGATGTGGATGCACTTTTGTGCCTGTAGATGAGCATGTTTATGTGCTACTGCAGTGGCTGATGGAAATGGATGCACTGTTGTGCCTGTAGATGAGCATGTTTATGTGCTCCTGCAGTGGCTGATGGATGTGGATGCACTGTTGTGCCTGTAGATGAGCATGTTTATGTGCTCCTGCAGTGGCTACTGGATGTGGATGCACTGTTGTGCCTGTAGATGAGCATGTTTATGTGCTCCTGCAGTGGCTGATGGAAATTAATGCACTGTTGTGCCTGTAGATGAGCATGTTTATGTGCTCCTGCAGTGGCTGCTGGATGTGGATGCACTGTTGTGCCTGTAGATGAGCATGTTTATGTGCTCCTGCAGTGGCTTATGGATGTGGATGCACTGTTGTGCCTGTAGATGAGCATGTTTATGTGCTCCTGCAGTGGATGATGGATGTGGATGCACTGCTGTGCCTGTAGTTGAGCATGTTTATGTGCTACTGCAGTGGCTGATGGATGTGGATGCACTGTCCTGCAGTGGCTGATGGATGTGGATGCACTGTTGTGCCTGTAGATGTGCATGTTTATGTGCTCCTGCAGTGGCTGATGGATGTGGATGCACTGTTGTGCCTGTAGATGAGCATGTTTATGTGCTACTGCAGTGGCTGATGGATGTGGATGCACTGTTGTGCCTGTAGATGATCATGTTTATGTGCTACTGCAGTGGCTGATGGATGTGGATGCACTGCTGTGCCTGTAGTTGAGCAGGTTTATGTGCTGATGCAATAGTTGTGGACGAGATTGTGTATGTCATGGTGTAGCGTCTTTGTGATCCGTTTTGTGTGTACTGTTGATACTCTGAGGAGGTATATGTACACCTGAGGTGTCTGTGTTTGCACGAGCTTCTCTAGTGTGCCACACCGAAGCATGCTTTATTTGGTGGGTCACCCCACACTATACCCCCAGAAAATAAACCAGAAAAATAACGAGCCGGACAGGGTCAGGTGCAGCTGCACAAACTCAACACTTAGACTTTATTCACATCAAGATACAAAATTAAATTATATATATTCTTTCTCTAGAAATGTCTCTCTGCATGAGGTTGTGAACACACAACACTGAATGAATGAACAGGACACGAGGTGGGTTAGTTGGAGTGGCACGACAGAGCCTGCACTTGGATCAAAAGGAAGGCAGGGTTTTAGTTTAGGTAGGGGAGAAGACAGTGGTTTGGCACACCACCTTCTGCCCCTGGGCGCCCAGAAGGGGCAGTAGCCTGCTGCAGTGTGCACTTACATTCTTGATTTGTTCAGAGCACTTTACATAATCGCTACGGACAAGAGTGGCTGACAAGGTTCAAGTGCCCATTTCATTTGAAAAGCTCAAAATGCCCTGATGCTCGCCCTGGCTGCAGACACAATGAAGCTCATGCAATAGGTAGAAGGTGGCAAAGTGGTGCCAGGAATGAGTCAGAAAAAAGAGGGATGCAGCTATAGGGATGAGCCACATGGTGAGATACATGGATACAGGATACATTGATAAAAGGAATACTGGAGCAGAGCAGAAACGTAGCATGTAGGTCAGGGAGAGTAAGAATAGACCCAAAGAAGTGAAGTGAGGGAGAGAAGGAAGAAGGGTGCAGAACAGATGACCACTGACAGAGGGTATCAGATACTGGAACATAGAGAAGGGGCGACAGTAGAAAGGTGGAGAGGAGATTAGAGTAAAAGGCAAAGATGAGTGGAGCCCCATGAGGTTAATTCAGAGCGCAGTGACCACAGTGGGCTGGAGGGAGTAGAGCAAGAAGGTGAGTGGAGCCCCATGAGGTTAGTGCAGGACGCAGCGACCACAGTGGGCTGGAGGGGAGAGTAGAGCAAGACGGCGAAGAGTGGCATCCCATGAGGTTAGTGCAGGACGCAGTGACCATGTTGGGTCGCAGGGGAGAGTAGAGCCAGAAGGTGAAGAAGAGTGGAGCCCCATGAGGTTAATTCAGAGTGCAGTGACCACAGTGGGCTGGAGGGTAGATTAGAGCAAAAGGCGAAGAAGAGTGGAGCCCCATGAGGTTAATTCAGAGCGCAGTGACCACAGTGGGCTGGAGGGAGTAGAGCAAGAAGGTGAGTGGGGCCCCATGAGGTTAGTGCAGGACGCAGCGACCACAGTGGGCTGGAGGGGAGAGTAGAGCAAGAAGGCGAAGAGTGGCGTCCCATGAGGTTAGTGCAGGACGCAGTGACCATGTTGGGTCGCAGGGGAGAGTAGAGCAAGAAGGTGAAGAAGAGTGGAGTCCCATGAGGTTAATTCAGAGTGCAGTGACCACAGTGGGCTGGAGGGTAGATTAGAGCAAAAGGCGAAGAAGAGTGGAGCCCCATGAGGTTAATTCAGAGCGCAGTGACCACAGGGCTGGAGGGGAGAGTAGAGCAAGAAGGTGAGTGGAGTCCCATGAGGTTAATTCAGAGCGCAGGGACCACAGTGGGTTGGAGGAGAGAGTAGAGCAAAAAAGTGAAGACGAGTGGAGCCCTACGAGCTTAGCTCAGGACGAAGTGACCACAGTGGGCTGGTGGGGAGAGTAGAGCAAGAAGGTGAAGAAGAGTGGAACCCCATGAGGTTAGTTCAGGACGCAGTGACCACATTGGGATGGAGGGTAGAGTAGAGCAAGAAGGTGAAGAAGAGTGGAACCCCATGAGGTTAGTTCAGGACACAGTGACCACATTGGGTTGGAGGGGAGAGTAGAGCAAGAAGGTGAAGAAGAGTGGAGTCCCGTAGGGTTAGTGCAGGACACAGTGATCACATTGGGTTGGAGGGGAAAGTAGAGCAAGAAGGTGAAGAAGAGTGGAGCCCCATGAGGTTAGTGCAAGACGCAGCGATCACAGTGTGCTGGAGGGGAGAGTAGAGCAAGAAGGTGAGTGGAGCCCCACGAGGTTAGTGCAGGATGCAGCAACCACAGTGGGCTGGAGGGGAGAGTAGAGCAAGAAAGTGAAGAGTGGAGTCCCATGAGGTTAGTGCAGGGCACAGTGACCACATTGGGTTGGAGGGGAGAATAGAGCAAAAAGGTGAAGAAGAGTGGAGTCCCATGAGGTTAGTGCAGGATGCAGAGACCACAGTGGGCTGGAGGAGAGATTAGAGCAAAAGGCGAAGAAGAGTGGAGCCCCATGAGGTTAATTCAGAGCGCAGTGACCACAGTGGGCTGGAGGGGAGAGTAGAGCAAGAAGGTGAGTGGAGTCCCATGAGGTTAATTCAGAGCGCAGGGACCACAGTGGGTTGGAGGAGAGAGTAGAGCAAAAAAGGGAAGACGAGTGGAGCCCTACGAGCTTAGCTCAGGACGAAGTGACCACAGTGGGCTGGTGGGGAGAGTAGAGCAAGAAGGTGAAGAAGAGTGGAACCCCATGAGGTTAGTTCAGGACGTAGTGACCACATTGGGATGGAGGGTAGAGTAGAGCAAGAAGGTGAAGAAGAGTGGAACCCCATGAGGTTAGTTCAGGACGTAGTGACCACATTGGGATGGAGGGTAGAGTAGAGCAAGAAGGTGAAGAAGAGTGGAACCCCATGAGGTTAGTTCAGGACGCAGTGACCACATTGGGATGGAGGGTAGAGTAGAGCAAGAAGGTGAAGAAGAGTGGAACCCCATGAGGTTAGTTCAGGACACAGTGACCAAATTGGGTTGGAGGGGAGAGTAGAGCAAGAAGGTGAAGAAGAGTGGAGTCCCGTGGGGTTAGTGCAGGACACAGTGATCACATTGGGTTGGAGGGGAAAGTAGAGCAAGAAGGTGAGGAAGAGTGGAGCCCCATGAGGTTAGTGCAGGATGCAGCAACCACAGTGGGCTGAAGGGGAGAGTAGAGCAATAAAGTGAAGAGTGGAGTCCCATGAGGTTAGTGCAGGATGCAGAGACCACATCGAGCTGGAGGGGCGAGTAGAGCAAGAAGGTGAAGAAGAGTGGAGTCTCATTAGGTTAGTGCAGGATGCAGTGACCACATCGAGCTATAAGGGAGAGTAGAGCAAGAAGGTGAAGAAGAGTGGAGTCCCATGAGGTTAGTGCACAGCACAGTGACTACATTGGGTTCAAGAGAAGATTAAAGCAAGAAGAGTGGAGGCCCATGGGTGTGAAGTGCAGTGATCAAATTGGGTTAGAGGGCTGAGGGCTAGTAGCAGAGCTCTCTAATGATGGAGAGGAGGCACTGGCATCCAAGCTAAACTACCTTAAGTCATTTTAAGTCACACATCTAATTGATTGGGGTGTCCTTGAGGGACAGCTCTCAAAACCTCTGGATATCTATTAAGGAAAACTGGAAATGTACAGCACTCATGGTCCACTAAGGAAAACAATTCCGTATTTCTGTACATATACCCATATTATACAAGTAATATAATCAGCATGTCCACTTATTTGGTTGTGAATATTTTGTCGAGTCAACACATAAAGTTGTTTCCTGGATCCGGCTAGATTTGAGTTGTTAGGTCTCACAAGCAGGTATACAGAATACTGCCGGTGAGGCCCCATTGAAATAAGGGCAGAATACTGTAAGCTGTCTCACTTCTGAGTAGGAACTGTACCCTTGTAGCCTCACTAATCTCGCTCTCTCTTTCTGCTCTTTACACTTTTTATTGGGTATTTTTGAGTGTGACCAGCCTTCCCTTGATTGCGATCACCTCCAGTCTAGATGTGCGGCTCCCTCTCTTGGCTCTCCTCAAAGCCAAGGATGAGAACCCTCCCTTGAGTCTCTAGTATTCCTGGGCCAACACCACAGGAAGACTGCCATTTTCAAATCTACACTCTTTGGAAATCCTCTTCTTTCTTCACCTTAATTTTGGAGATTTTGTACTATGTTTTTGGGATTAAAATACCTTCGGAAAGACACAAAGCAGACTTTTCCATTGGACAGACCATAGTAAGGTTTAACATTGCGAGCAATGGCGGGGATATAGGAAGTTCAAGGCACAGCTCGGTGATACCCTCCTGGAACTATAGTTCAACGTCAAATGTGGTATGTGTGTGCAAGGGACTTGTGCCAGTGCCAAGGTAGGAGGCTGCACAATAGGCAGGAAGGGACTAGGTCATAAAGGGAGCCCGCTACTTCCCAGGCAATGCACTAGCTTAACTGACCTTGGAAAGTCATCCTTCCGCAGGAACTGTAAGGTAATTTACAATACTGATCCTATAGGGGGAAGGTAAAATACCCATTGTATTAGGCACCAAGAGCTGCAGCATTGATTAAATGTCTCCATATCAAATGAATATGAAAACACCACGTGCATGGTAGGGAGAGCTCTCGCTGAAGAAATTGCAGGAATGTATTCACACTGCAGAAACCCGGATGCCTTTTGTGGGATTCACCGCAGGAAGCAGAATGCGCCTCCTGAGTTGCAACTCCAGGAACCAGGCCACTATTGTGTCTGCAGCAATCAGATTGCCTTCCTCAGGGTTTAGACTGCAAAAAGCGGGCTGCCTAAAGTTGGACTCGCTGCAGGAAGCAGACTTCCATCTGTAGACCTCACAGTGTAGGAGTAGGAAGCTGGCCGTCCCTTCTGTAGGACTCACACCGCACACAGGCTGCTGTCCATTTTGTGGGCCTCTTGGGCAGGGGGGTTGACAGATGGGGCAGATGGCTGGTGGAAGAGGGCACGAGGCAGTGTAGTGCATCCATGGGTCACTGTGGTAGGGCCTTCAGGATGGCGTTCACTTCTTCCGCTACGGCTGTGAGTGCAAACTCAAACTGGTCCTGGAGGGGAAGAAAAGCACAGAAACATTTAATATCACCAAGGCTTTTACTCTGTTGCTTGCACTGCATCAATCCTGCCGACGGCACTGGTGCCATCTTCTACCCTACCTTCCAAAGGTCATAGCAACAGTGGGGGATGATCATTAACTCTGCGTTATCCCTGGTGATATCAACCCTACTCCACCCATGCCTATCCATGGTGACTGGTGTAGGGTTAGCGCCATCAAATCAAGACCCAACGGTGGTGACTGTTGGAAGATCCATGATGAATGCCACAGGATGAACCATGACTCACCCATGACTAACCAGAGTGACTGCCACAGCATGAACCCGGTTTCAACCAGACCAAACCACATGGACGGCTCTTTGCACAAAGGAAACATGACCCAGGCCTTAAGTATGGTGACTGTCTCACCATTAACCTCATCTCCCCCAGACCTATATCCACACTATCCGCCTCAGCAGTGACCCCACAACACCCCGGCTTGACCGCAGTAGCAATATCTTCATATTTACACAGCACGTGCTACTACTCATGTTTGCCATCTTGAAGCGTTGTAACTCACAAAAATTGAACCACAGTAAAACCACAGTAAAAGGACGTGCAATAAACCCTAGTTTACCAAGGCTCTAACCCGAGTAAATGCAGAACAGGCAATCTTGCTCCTCCCCAGAGAGGGCCCCAGCATCAATTCCACCTGACCCAGGCTGCCCACATTATGACTTCCATCCCACCTCCCCGGCTCTAAACACTGATTGCTTCAGTTGCAGCCCCCTCTGACCTTGGTTCGGACCATCCCTGGTCTCTGATCTCGAATGTGTTCTAGGGAAGCAGCAATATCAATTTCCTTTACACCTGGTGGAAAGCAGGAGACAGGAACACAAATGAGACTTCTCCTGATGCACATGGCAGAAAGGGAAACAATCGCGAGAGATTTATCAACACGCATGACACAACAGAGAACAATGGTGAGACTTGTCCTACTAAATATATGGCAGAATAGGGAAAACTGTTGCAAGGTAGTCTGCCTGTTGCATGACAGGAAGCAGAACAATGTGACCTCTCCCGGGGCACATTGTAGAAAAGGGGAACAATGATGGGCGATTTCTCGACACACATGACAGAAAGGAGATAACAACATGGCAGAATAGGGAACACTATTCAGATGAAGCCTATTACAATACAGAGAGCAAAACAAGATTGACGGCAATCCAATACACGTTATAGAAAAGGGAATAATGATGATGGATTTCTTGACACACATAAGGGGAACAATAATGAGACCTGTGCTGTTAAACAAGGGGCAGAAAAGGGAACAATGTCGAGAAACATTCTGCTATATAACAGGAAGCACATCAATAATGCCTATCCTAGCACAGATTACAGAAATGGGAACAGTGATGAGAGATTTTTCAAAACACATGACGGAAAGGGGTTCAATGATAAGACTTGGCCTGTTAAAAACTTGATAAAACAGTGAACAATGCTGATACCATGGAAGTAGAACTGTACAGTGACTAGCATAAAAACATTCTCACTGAGTATACATCTAAGTTCTGACCTCTAGCTGGAGCCATGTGTCCGCTAACACTTTACGAGTTCTCCGTAGGCCTGCTCAGTGAAGATAGCGCTGGACACTACACGCCCAGTTAAACCATAGTGCATTTTTTAATGAACATCAAGTGTGGTGCTCCAGGGTTGTGGCAGGCCAGTGAGGTCTGTGGCTCTGCATGGCCTGCCCCCACATTGTGGTATTTGGGGGCGATGCACATATTGGGTATTTGGGTTTCCTCATTGGGTCCAGTTGGTGGCTACTTCAAGGGCAGTGCACATTTGCTTCTGGGTGAACTGGGCCTGTTCTATGTCCTTGTAATATGTTTATTAACCTGTGGCACACAGGGCATGTTCTTCCATGTTTCCTCGTTTTACCCTACATCCCTAAAATCTGCACTGCCCCTCCCACTTTGGGGTTCAAATGCTGCATGTGTAACATTTCACATCCCCCGTTGGCCTGAGAAAAGCGAACAGTGAACTTTTAACAAAGTCCTCGTTCACAGAATGGTGGTCGTCACCCTTTGCACAGGTGTTAGCCTACTTGTTCGAAAAACATTTGACCTTTTACTTTTGACTGAATTTTTTTGATCGTTTTCTTGGTCGAAGTTCAGTCAAACACACCCATCTGAGACTCCCCTAAGAACCAGCAAATAGGAGGGAGAACGTGTACATCTTTTAGACTGCCGCTCGGGCTGGTGATGGGGAACTTTTGGGCTCCCTGCAGAGGAAGACAACAAGGGGGCTACCTCTGCATCCAATGTCATGCCAGCAAACTCATATCTGGTCTTACCGGCCTTCTATCTACACAGAAAGCTGCTCTGTTTTCTAAGCTCTGAAGTGTCCCAGAAAGGGACACCAGGGAGCCCTGTTCTGACTTCAGCCTCTGAATGAACAGGAGACAGACCATCCAACTGATTTCAATGTTGTGCTCACAACAAAAAGATGTATTGTTTACATATAGGCAACAAAACTCCATGAATGGTGCAAAAAAGATGCAAAATGTCTGTCGGTCATTTTAATTAGTGTAAAGGATGGTATAAGTAGATTTTTTGTTCGAATACATTTGGCCGAATGGTACATTTGACCGAATTTGGCCTGTACCATTCGATGAATATATTCGAACAAATTGGCTAATACACACCGATCATGGGGAGCGGGTGTTGCCGGGGTGTCCCTCGCTCCCCATGATCGGTGTGTATTGGCCTTGGGGGGATGCGGGGGTGTCCCCCAGCTTCCTCGATATTGGAGGCGGGGGGGCAGGAAAAAAAAAAGATATCGTAGGCTCACGCGGCCAGTGTTGCAAGGTCCCGCACATCATCTAAATCAATAACATTACGCTATAAGAGCCTGGTTTCAATCAGGAGCCGCCACAGGCACGCCAGCAATTATTTTCCAGAAGCTTAGTAGCTACCTTTTACTATTTTGATTTAGGATAATTGCCATGACATTTGCAGATTTGGGCAGCAATATTTCTGTTTTGGTGCTGCAGAATTCTTAAGTTGTTGCAGCTAAATCCTGGGGAGTCTGGGGAGGGCTCTCTCCCTCCTGCAGCTGGCATCTAAGGATGTTGCCTGGGACTGCCTGGGTCAGCCATGCCGCCTACCATTCTCCTGCGAGAAGCTTCAAGACCCTCCCTGCCAGAGGGAGCTATCCTCTGGGGAGGATAGCTCAGGGGCAATGTGCTGCCTTGGAAGCAAGACGACGCAGAGCAACACAGATTCGATCCCGGGTCCGCGCTTAGAAACCTCTGGGTATTAAGTGCGTTATAAATAACCAGTCATATCATATGATGTGTGGGGTCGTGAAGCCAGGAATAGTGCCAGATTGAAAGTCGCAAACTTGGCTTCATGTTATTGTGTGATCTCTGCCGATGTCTTGATGACAAGCTTCATACCTCCAATATCTTCAGAGAGCAAATCCCCAAGTTGCTCAGCTACTAAGAGCGCAATTCTGGAAATGTAACTGTCTCTTTGGATGAACAATATTGAGACTTATCCTGACCCAAGATGGCGGAATGGCTAACTCAGATCACAGAAAGATCAACACAATTGAACTGTGTACTGACACACTCACATAGGTGAAAGGAAAACTATAATGCTACATAACCGGACGCGCATGGCACAAGGGGGGATGCCACTGAGACATATTCTGTAACACATTGCAGCAAGGGCCCAATGATACACAGCCTTACAACCTTGAAAGAAAGGGCCAAGAAGGGACATTAAAACCTTAGGGAGGAGGGGCAAACTGAGGGTTGAATTGCTCCTTATTTGGCTACTCTTGCATGGTCTACTGGAAGGGGAGCCTTGATCATGTTGATGGTGATATGCAGACAGTTACATGAGACCCTGCTTTATTGAACTTGGAGGGCCACCAGGTATGTGCATGGAATAAACATGAGGCAAGCTGTTTGGGGTTCCAACAGGGACCAAGGTCCAGTTGGATATGGCCGAAGCAGTGGATGGAACCATTTTGACGTCTGTGTCTATTAATACTTAAAACCACAGTGGGTTGATTATTGGCTATGCGAAGGTTGTGTCTTTTCATTTATTATAATGGTCCTTTGACTTTTGAAATTCCATGTTTCAAGAATCAAAATCTGGAAAAATGACAGCCAGTTGGGATTTGTCTCCATCACCAGGCATGCCAAGAACTGTTTTAAAAACATTTTCAGTCTCTTTGGGACTTTTACATTCGCCTCTTCTCATGCGGGCCCCGCTCCTATAAATTCAGCCACACAAACTGAGCCGCTTTGCTGCATAGATCTATTTCCCCTTCGCCTTCAAGGATGGAGCATGTCAAATTCCTGCGGCGGGGCAGAGGCCATGTTTCCTTTCTCTGGTGTCCCGCTGCCCCTCCTGCCGACTTTGGTTTAGAACCAGTGTACCTCGACGCCCCCCCTTGGGGGAGAGGGCCTGACAGCCTACGAGAACCATGTTCAAGAAAGGGGTAGGATTCTGCCGAGCATCTTGTCTAAATGATACCTCCATTTTGGTGGAAGCATTGAAGGTGTAATGTTTGCAAGAAGCATGCGTGGTGGCCCATATGGCTCCCCAAGATAGGGATGTGCCTCTGAAAGGCCAGTCCTACTGACTTTGCTCTGGTGAAATGAGAATGGGGGTCATCAGGAGTTGGGTGGAGGGGTAAAAATGTGGCAGTAACACTACTACCGCTGCATTATCTCCCGGAACCTCGCCCATTACACCCTTTCACTGGCCGGTTCATCAGACACATTTTTTTTCCGACCGCGTCTTGCAACGTTTACGTGGGATTCCCACAGAAATCCTGCAGTCTTCCCCCAATAAAATGAAAATGGTCTGGAAGAAACGGCTCCCCAGAATCGTCCTTACTCCTGCACTACACATGTGGTCCTCTTTCCCCACCCTCAAGTTATATCCTGATATCAATACACTCCTTTCCCTCTTCCAAATATCTCGGCTTCCTCTGGATCACCGCGGGAACCACTTGCATCAAGGAATTTTTTCCCGGCTTTTCATTTCTGAAAAGGATCACCAAAGCAATGCACCAAAGTGGATATATACATGTTTGGGGGATGAGTGGACACCCCCCTTCTCTCGAAGAAGACATTTCAAAACTACTGCATTGTTTTACCCCAACGCAACGAAAGGCCCTTCGACAGCTCCTTTTGTCCACGTTATTTCCTAATTGGTGCAAATTTGTCCATTATTGTTTGCGCTATGTGTGTTCAATGGAAGCACCTTTTTTCTTTTTGAGCAAATGAATGGGAGTAGGCCGAAAAAATGTTTTTTGTTTCTGAAAAACCTTTGAAACGTTTGACAAATATTCCCCAAACTGTCCAGTTCTGAGTGGCCGTGGCAAGAATTTTTATTTTTTTATTTTCATCCAAATCTGTCCACCAAGCTAAATGTTTTTAGCAATAGAATGTTGGGAAAAGCCCATGCAGATGGGGTTTTGTTTCTTTACAACAGTTGTTTCTTTACCCCACTCTGTAAATATGTTTTTGTTTTGACCCCGGTCACCACTTTTGTAAACCCTCATGAGCTGGCTCACCACTAGTTCTCATTGCATCATTTCAATGCTATTGACTATTGACCTGGCGCCCTTCTGGGGTCTGCACGAGCCAGCTGCAAGTCATTACTGGTCGAAATTGACACCCCTGTTCTTCAGATAAATAAAAACACAGATCCAAGTTTGTTTACTGTTGAACTCCATCCCTACTGATGTGGCGCGCTACCGGCGTACTTGCTTTTCAGGCAATATCTTAGAGGCATTTCTTTTGCTCGGTTTGCGTCTGCCTATTGTTGCTTACTTCTGAGTTCTTTTGTTGCTGTGACACTTCTGCATTCTTAGTTTTGAATGTCTGATTATTTTGTACAGGATTCAGATGCCTAAGGCCTAGATTGTGCTAAAGAAATATGCTTATAAAATCAAATAAATGTATGGGATTTAAGTGTGAATTCCTTGACATTGGAGGACAGAGGAACCTTGTGGTTTTGAACGCTGCCGAGGTGGCGGCTGACGTTGGATATCAGAGATCGGAATACAACTGAATTAGAAGTTTATCTGGCATTTTCTTTAAATGTATGCAATATTGAAATGTGGTTGTGTCGACTATCCCCGGAAGGCAGTCACATTTCCCAGAAATGGGTGTAACATGATATGATCTCAGGGTTGGAGAGCGGGTTGTATATTATGACCCTAATCCTCACCTTTGGCCATTCGGTTGAGGACCATGTCTATCAGGATGTAGGTCCCAGTTCTTCCAGCTCCTTCACTGAAATACAACAGAGAGACAGCGTCAGCAGTATTCATTGGGAACCTCAGTGAAAGAAGCCCTTGTCCCACATCCAACTGTGGTACGTGCCTGCCCCTGACTTCCGTAAGTGCAATATTGCAAAGAGCCACACGGCTCCTTCACATGCATGCTCATGTAAGGTGCATATGCCACCTGCCCAGGAATCTGCACAAGGCTGTATAAGCCGATCAATGATTCTTGCAAGAATCTCACTGCAGATGATCAGGCTAAAACGTCACGTGCTGTCTACGCAAAAGCATCTTCAGATCAAATGGACTAGACGGATCCGAATGCAGAAATATTCCATCGCCAACATTATGCCCACCAAACAGGAATTTGGGATGATCAAGTTTCGCTGCATATTCCATCAGTCACTTATTATCCAGGAAATCTTTCTAGAAGGACATCAGCTTGAAACCGCCTTGTCTGAGCCTTAAATGTTGCACATGTAATGACGGGCCACCGTTACCTGCAGTGGACGATGATGGGGCAGGAACGGCCTCGATAGCACTTGTTGACCTTCCTGCAATAGAAAACACAAAGACAAATCATACAGGAAAACGGTAAAAGAAGAATGCGGATGTCGATTCAACTGGAGCAACAGCTCCTACTCTCTGCAAAGAGTTCATGTGGACACATCAGGGATGAGGTAGCAAAGCCAAAACCAAATCAAAAGAAAGGACCTTAAGCGACGAAGTAGACTAAGCAACCGAGAGGTCATAAAGCAAACAAGGCCTGTTCAATGGGTTTAAGCAGGTGCAATGTGGAGATTAAGATGGGAGTGAAGAGGATGGAGAAGGAGGTGAACAGTGATGGCAGGACATGGACAGAAGGAGATCTGAAAATGGCGATGGCAGAACTGCTCAACAGTGAGTGGACGTGCACAGAGATGTGAGACTCGGCTCAAACAGGGGAGAACGTTACTTACCGCCCATGGCTCTATATGATCAATGCAAGCTTCTTCTTGCAGGCCCATCATCCACGGAATAAGGATCCCAGAGCAAACTGGACCTTGGAGAATGTTATAATCACCAGGGGAGTGGCTATGATCTACCCTGAAGTCATGGAAACTACGCTGACAAGGGACTTTCTCACCATTCACACAGGGTTGGCTGTGATCCCCCCCATACCCCAAAAAAGCCAGTTCTCCCCAGGTGTCCCTTTGAAAAGAAGAGACAGAAAGGTACTGCTGTGTTATACCTCATGGTAGCCGATTCACAGATGTGAGGGTGATAATGCATCTGTGGAAGGAATCATGTATAGATCGGAAAAATATCACCAAAGGAAGATAATGAGTTCTCCGAAAGGGAATCTTCTTATTTAGGCTCTTTGCCCCAGAAACACTCCCACAGCATATCTATCACACATGAGATTCAGCAGAAGCACTCTCACGGCATATCTGTCTTACATGAGATTCCGTAGAAGCACCCCCACAGCATATCTATCACACATGAGATTCAGTAGAAGCACTCCCACAGCATATCTATCACTCATGAGATTCAGTAGAAGCACTCCCACAGCATATCTATCACACATGAGATTCAGTAGAAGCACTCCCACAGCATATTTGTCATACATGAGATTCAGTAGAAGCACTCCCACAGCATATCTATCACACATGAGATTCAGTAGAAGCACTCCCACAGCATATCTATCACACATGAGATTCAGTAGAAGCACTCTCACAGCATATCTATCACACATGAGATTCAGTAGAAGCACTCCCACAGCATATCTATCACACATGAGATTCAGTAGAAGCACTCCCACAGCATATTTGTCATACATGAGATTCAGTAGAAGCACTCCCACAGCATATCTATCACACATGAGATTCAGTAGAAGCACTCCCACAGCATATCTATCACACATGAGATTCAGTAGAAGCACTCTCACAGCATATCTATCACACATGAGATTCAGTAGAAGCACTCCCACAGCATATTTGTCATACATGAGATTCAGTAGGTGGTACTTTGTAAGCAGATATTGAGGTATCCTATACCAAGAGGTTCTGCTTGCCCAAATGTTGCCTCCTCGACAAACCATGGAGTCCAGGTAATATGTTTTGAAAAGGTATGCATTGCAGCCCAATTGGCTACCTCGTAAATATCAAGGAACATTTCGTAAGAGAGCTGATGTCGAAGTTCACCCTCGGGTACACTGGGAACCAATGCTTGCCTCCTCTCCTTGGCCGGATGATCGTTCATACACACGCAACACGCATAACAGATGGTGCCTTGGCAAGGTTCACTGGGACCCTAGCAGGACTTAAAAACATCGAAACCTGCAAAGAGGTGAATGCTCTACCTGAAGGCCGCTGTACTGGAAATATAAAAGGAATGGAGACCCATTCTAGGTCTGGCATATGGAATCTTGCCTAAATTTCAGAAGGATGCGGAGGAGGACATAAATAACTGCCAGATTGATCTTTTGGTGAATATGAAATTTAGAAACTACTTTGGATGGGAAGAAATGTTACATACTCAAGGTCACTGAATCGCGCGTAAAAACTACGTACGCAGTCCTGCTGACAAAATCCACACCGTTTCCACCATGCAGGTGGAAAGGATGGTGACCAAAAAGATACATTTCACCATAACCAACCTTACAAGACAGCAATATCGGAGATCAAAGTAATGCAAATAGGGCAGGGTCAGATTTAGATATTACTGGGCCCTTACAAACAACCAGCAGAACAAAAAAATGAAACCTTGAGCTGGAGTTCTTTCTTAAGTTCCGAAATTACCGCCAACTATCCTGTGTTAGCCACCTCTTTATGGCATTTTATTGGGAAAGCTAACTGAACATTCCATAACTGGGGATGCAGCCAATGAGTTGATCTACCCCTTTTTCAGAACACCATCAGCAACGCCTCATCCGAAACTACCTTTGGTGTGGGCCTTCAAGCAGATCAAGGAGCACATGTCATGTCACCATTCTTGGGATCTACACCTTTATACCAAAGGGCTCAAACTTCCCGGGTCTGGGTGAAAAAGTCTTCCCTCCACTTGAGGTAGGAGATAGATCTGAAAATGGGAGTTTTGTAGAAGGGGCAAGGGTACGTCCCAAAGGTATGCAAAAGAAATATATTCTACTTGATCCTACTCCTTGCCACAGTATCGAAATCCATCGTGCCCTCTGGTTTCTCGGTTCCCATATAACAAGAGGAGTAGGGGGAAAAGCATAAGCTATAAAGCATAACTGGGGAAAAGACATCGCAGTGCGGGCCCAACTTTTAAAGTCGGAGCATGCATGAGAGATTTCCCCGGAGCGAACTTTGAGAGTCGAACAGTGCAAATGTACTGTTTTCTATTCACATATACATCTACAGCAGGACAGCCCTACTTCTCCACTATACTGACCTCCTGATGACTAAAACCTTCCACCAAGACACTCTCCAGACCAGAGAAGGAAAGTGTTAAACTCTAACTCTCAGGTGGTGTCCCTGTACTTCTTTACTTTTGTACCTGCTGGTTTATCATGTTTACCTTGACGAGCCCTAATTCTAGGGCTTAGGACATAACTACTTATGTGCGTCAGAGGGACACTACACCCTGCAGGGTCATGATTACACGTACCTGTACTTTGGAGATGTGCCTACCAGCTATGAAAGTCTGTTGCGAGGTCCAGCCAGACCTAAATCCCGATCAAAGAAAGGGTGTGAAGCGGAGGTGACCATATATGATCAATGGCTATGTCAGCTCAGGATTTCCAGGGTCTGCTTAGGCCAGCACCGGATAAGTCCAGCTTGAATGGATGTCTACATTTAAGATTGAATACATATCCTGAGATTCTGCTGTGAAGAAGCCTTTAGAGCTCAAAGTAACAACCCCTGTGAACTGTGTGTCCGTCAACATGTTTTAATGGATATAACCTCACAATTGAGGTGTGTGACTCTAACATGTTCTCCAAGACCCATCAATGTGGAGGGATTGCTCTAGGTATTTGTAGAAGATGTAGAATTGTAGTAGACGGATCAGAAGACTAGATGAGAGGTGGCCACTCCACTCCCCAGCAGTCGCAACCCACTATTGTGTGTGGACTCAGAGCATAGATCGGGAATCTGAACAAGAGCACACACCGAAATCTCCCCGGTCAGGGTGGAGGGAGAAAGGTCCTAGTCCCGATCACACTTCTGTTGAGTCTGTGGGACATGGGAAAAGGGGGAATGGGAGGTTTGGTCATAGAAGAATTCATCGAATTCTTCTGTTGAACTTTCTGAGACATATTTGGCTGCAAATATATGGGGGGGTAATCGTGATGATAATAAAAATAGGGGGCAGTCAGGGGCGGTTGCGGGGTGTCTCCCCCTGCATATTTTGCAGCCCAATTACCTAAGAAGAAAATGAGACAAATTC
The DNA here is from genome assembly GCF_040938575.1 of Ambystoma mexicanum. Classification (NCBI taxonomy): domain Eukaryota; kingdom Metazoa; phylum Chordata; class Amphibia; order Caudata; family Ambystomatidae; genus Ambystoma; species Ambystoma mexicanum. The sequence goes on along the minus strand of NC_090931.1, from coordinate 1,463,462,215 downwards.
GAATTTGAGGAAAAAACTCTACCAAATCACCTAGAACCGAAAAAGAAACTAATGTGGAGTGCACAGAAATCTCAGTTTATGTGGATGTCATCCAGAATCTGTTGATGCAGTGGGTGCTGTGTGCATGAATACAAAGTCATGTAGATCTGCTCCAATTTCTCCTAAGGACGGTTACAATATTTTGAATCAAGCTTGCGCTTGGAACAGATTTCTGAAGATAATTAATGTGTTGGTGGGAGGGCTCCATCAATAGTTGGATTTTGCATGCAATTCGGGCAAATAATGGATACATAGAACAATAGAGTATTGCATAAAGCAAAACAAAATATGCAATAAGACAAAGCCAACATAAACAAACAAGCAATAGAACTGGACTAATGAACGACAGAAACCAACCAAAACAACTGACACAATTAAGTGCGCCTATCACGGCCAAGGCAGGGATTAACCCAACCGACACAGCAACCTACTCCGCTAAAAAAGAGACTACCAAAATAGTGCACAGAGATAAGCATACTGTGGCCAAAACAGGAAGTATCAAAACTGAACAGCTAAAAAAAGAGATCCACCCTCTGACAACATACACAAATCCAGCATGCGTAGGAACAATGCCATCATACACATAAATAACACCAGTAAACAGCAGAATCAGCTCAACCAGAATGTGATCAAACTTGGCAAATGCAAAATACCAATTTCAAATACTATGCAAAAGCCAAACCCAGAAAGCACTGCAACCAAAGTTTGAAGCAAAAAAAAGGACCCAAATCACGTCAAATCAGGACAACATGGCTATGACATTGACCAACCCTATTAGGAGAGCCAAAACAAAAACACACACATGTTCCAAGACAGGGAACAACCCAATAAATATGACAACGACTTGGACCAAAATATGATCCAAACCACCAACTGCAACACACACATTTCATTCCCAACAATATCACAGGCAATAGAAGGACTTACAGAACAATAAGCAGGACCACACCAGCAAATATTTTAACAAAACAATATAATTTACCTAAATCAATCAACAATACAACATAGCCATGAAATTGAACAAACCAACTAATAAAGACATCAACATCATTAATTTAGGAACACTCAATTAAAACACTGATGATCCTGGTTGATACATATACCAGCCCAACAAAAGCAAATGCCAAGTCATCTCACAGATAAATACATTCAAGCATTAAAGATAAAGGCATACCTCCTTTAGTTTTATCCATAATATCTGTTACTGTACTTTTTAGGGATGGTTGTGTGCTGTTGCAATTGGAAGGACTGTTGTAGTGTATTTTTGATGTTATTTGGTGCAATGGTAAATAAAACAAATATCAACCCAAATCACCACAGTAACCACTTGAACCAATACCCAGCTCAGCCACCATAGAAACCAATTCAACGAACACAGGGGTCAAAGCAAATAATACATACTTTTAACCAACAAAGGAATGTATCCAAACAACAAAGAGGCCATGCCAACTCAATAACTGAACCCATCAAACCAATATAGAGAACAACTCCACCAACACATGGATAATTATAACTAACACAGAGAGAACCCATCCCAACAGAAGGACCAATAAAACCAATACAGTGATTGCAGCAACCAAAACTGGAAATCCAAAAAACAGATACTAATTAAATCAACCCCAGGTACAGACTAACCAACAAAGGAAACAACCCAAACAATGCAAGAATAAATACAACAAAGGAACAAATGGGACAAACCATCACAGACAATTATGGAATGCATCCAGCCAACACAGGATTAAAGCTAAACTAACATAGGAACCTATCAAATAAATATTAAAACTACACCAACACAGGGATGACTCCAGCCGGTAAGGGGATCAACCAAACCAACATACAGACCAACATAAGGACACACAGGCTCTGGTTCAAATCAGGAAAAGTAAAACACAGCATTAGGCCATTCATCATAAGGTGTCCAGCCGGCATTCAGCAGGACTGTATCAAATCACTTGCCTGTATATCTTTGGGCCTGGCTTCAGGGTCCTCTCAATAAAAAAAGGTTCAACAGAACCTCTGGTGCAATTCCTAAAACCTTGCTGAGTGTGTGTGTGTGTGTGGAGTTCATTATCTTTCTTGGAACGTATCTTACCTGCTTAGCAGCTTTGATAGATCCAGAGCTCCATGACAAATAGTCGAGAAGTCAGACTTAATACTGAGAATTATTAGTACTAGCTGTACCCGGCATAACATACGCCGTTCTAGCATATCTTAAAGGTTATTAATTAAAGATTGTTGCAATTCAATTAATTTATTCACTCTCATTTTAAATGCAATTAACAATCTCGTTCTTCTCAGATATAACACTTAATGCGCCAAATGAGAGAGCAACATATAGTTGCCCATGACTGAATACAGGTTTCAGAAGGTATAGGCAGAGTCTCTCAAAAGTCTGTCCCTGTGACTTAATAATGGTAATTGAAAAGGCTAGACGTATAGGAAAGTGACTTCTTTTGAATTTGAAAGGCATCATTTTATCAGATGGAATGAGAGGTATACGAACAGTATCTAGGTTTAATCCATTGATTGCACGCATCTCTATGATGTGTCTTTGTAGAGGTGTAATTGTCAACCTTGTTCCATTGCAGAGTCCCTGTGATGGCATAACATTGCGGAATTACAGAACCTGCTTTCAGTTTTAGCTCATGAGGAGGCATTCATCCTACAGCGTTTCGCTCTTTAGAGCCTGAAACGTTGAGCCAGCAATTACCTGTTCATTGACATTGGAACTCCTGTGCCTTGTGTGAAGAGAAGTGGGGTTGGAAAGAAGTAACCTGAAATTATTCTTAAGGTTTGCAATCGCGTAGAACCATGCCCATTCCATTTGTTAAAATTATAGCTGTTGTCGAAGTGGAAGGCCACACAGAGGTGCAGTTTGCCATTTGGACAGCAGAGGGACACCTAACACTGATAAAATGCATCAGCTGCTCAATTAAAAGCATCAGTGGAAACCTAGTAACATTAAAGCACTATAATGAGCCTATGAATGAATGCTGGGGGTGATTATGTTGAAAGAGGGTTGGAAACCTTCAGGTAAAGGGGTATAAGTAAATGTACACAAGACCAACTAAGAAAACAAAAGAAATACTACCACCTGGAATGGCTTTTCGAGTAATATGGTAAACATTCATTGTTGGTATCTTTTGATATCAACGTAAAGTTTTAACTGAGAAGGAAACTGATTAGAATTAGTGGCTCAGAATACAATTACTTGAGGACCTCTGCACTCGATTAGTCATGAAGTGACTGTTGACTGAATCATCTACTAGTATTTCTGACATATCTATTTAGAATATACCAGTGAATATACTGGATCTTGTATAATTGTCTTATTATGTAACCTTGTAAGCTTTGCATTCTTCTCATTGTTGCGCCCTGTTACTCACGGGTCTGGTGCGCATAAAAAGTGAATAAACAAACAAACAGTGAGAATATACCAGGGAGAAGTACTCAAAGTGTTTCTTGCATACCTTCACAAATGAAGGAGAACCGTCATGCAAAGGGGTAGAGAGATAATTGATTTGACTCGCTCCATGGGCAAATTCTCAAGTTATGCCCAGCTCTAGAAAGGTCAAATGGAAGAGTTGAGGTTAAGAGTCATTCACACAAGAAGGGGAACTTCCTAGACCCACTATGCTTGGTGAAGTATGCTGAACCAGGATTCCAGCATGCACATGTAGAGTTGCAGCGGGCATATGCTGCTCAGTCCAAAACAGGGAACCACACTATCAACAAAGAGGACAACACAAACAGGGATCCAAGTAACCCATATATCAATACAGCCAAGGGTGAGGAAGCATCAACAGAATGTGAGTTTCAAAATGTTATTCACTACAACAGAATGGGTGAGGCTAAGCAACCTAGAAACAAGAAACAATACTATTACTAAAGGTGTCAGTGTTGATTAACGGAAGGTGAATCAAGGGCCAATTTACAGGACTCGTGGTCTCCCTTAACATTCCATAACTAATACAGAGCCTCAAAAGATATAGCACCAACTTACAGTCCCATGGGTATTGGACCGTGCCTGCTTCTCTAAACGGGTTATAGTGCCCAGCTCACTGCTTGCCTTTGACTATCAGCAAGGGCTTCTCCCTCTTGCTTTCGATTACAGATTTGGCTCAGATCATATCGCCCTCTGTCACAGTGGGGGCCCTTGGTAGATGGACCAACTCAGTTGGCCATGTGTTAAGACCCAGCTCTCCATGCATAAGGCCTTAATGGGACACTCTTACAAGTGTCCTTAGCCCAGTGCTTCAGAGTAGGACAGTCCCTCCATTTCAGGCTGGACTGAGCCTGCTTGGAAAGGCCACAGGCCCATTGGTTCTTCAGTGAAGATGCCACGTTGACTAGGCACCAGGGATTGAAAGGGATGTGTCGTCACCTTTTCCCCCCCCGACAGCCGACAATCTATGTTACATGCCTTTTTGGGATCCTGCCTCCACTCGTAGTGAAGTGAAAGGACAAAGAAACAAGGAACAGACGGCTGTAGAGACCAATGGAAGTTGTGTTCAGGGAGGGATGAGGTTAGGGAGGGAAGACGGTCTATAGTGTGTAAGAGCAGAGGAGGCAGGCAGAGCATTTGGGGTCAGTCCTATGACAGGCATCTGTGCTTGTTATGTTAACAATGCTTATGGAGCGCACTATCACCCGGTGGCATCTTGGCGCTAGAATATCACAGGACGGGCGGTTCACAGTGGCCTAAAGAAGAAAGGTCTTCAAAGAGCACCTACATTGTAGGTGATTGGTAACATTTCTTAGTGGGGGGTTAAGGTGTTCCAGATTTGGACCGCAGCCACAGAAAAGCCCCGGCCACCCACTCTAGTATCTTGAAAAGTAGGCACGGAGAGCAGGCGGCAGACAGTGAATGAAGCTTGCGAATTGGAAAGTAGCAGCTAAATTTGTCCTAGACGCATTCAGCCTCTTGACCATGGAGTGCACAGCGAACCAAACAAAGATTTGAAATTAATGCATTGAGCCACCAGTAGCCAATGCAATGACCATAGGACTGGAGCGATGCAAGCTTCATAAGGGGACCCAGTGGCAACTCGCGCTGCAAGATTTTGAAGGCACTGCAGTCGCTGGACTAAACCTTTGGGCTGGGGGAGATATAGCGCATTAGAGTAGTCCAGGCGACTAAGGGCGACTTAGAACAAGGGCAGCCATGACTGGGAGCCACAGTTGGGGTGGTATAAGGGGGAGCACCTTCCATAAGATCTTCAAATGGAAATGCCCCGCCTTACAGACAGCTGAGACCTGATGATCCATGGAGAGAGTGGAAGAGACCATTACCCCAAGATGTTTTACAGTCATGACTGCGGTGGGGAGACACCCAAGTGAAGGCAGCCAAAAAGAGGACACTCAGTGTGACAGAAAGGGGGGGGGACCTCTGTCTTGTCTCCATTAAGGTTCAGCCAGTTGTGGTTCATCCAATCTCCCACGACTGATAGACATCGAAAAAGGTGAGACGACATCTCAGCCTGATCAATATCTAACCCGATCAGGATCTGAGTGTTGTCGGCATATGAGTAGCATCTGATGCCGAAGGAGCGGATGAGACACAAGAGGCCAGATGTAAATATTGAAGAGAATGGGGGACAGGGAAGAACCTTGAGGGACTCCACAGGAAAGAACAAGGAAGTGAGGAGAAGGAGGGAAGTGGCCTCTCTCTGTCAGGAACGAGGTGAACCAAGCCAACACCGTGCCAGTGATAACGGCATTGGGCCAGGCGGGCCAGCAGGGTGGGGTCGTCAACTGTGTCAAATGCCACTGACAAGTCCAGCAAAATCAGGGCGCCCACTCCATCCCTGTCGACCAGCCTGGCCATGTCATCCAGTACCAATACCAGGATACTCTCTCTGCCCCAGCCGGGCCAAAATCCAGAATGGAAGGGGTCAAAGAATCCTGAGGTTTCCAGAAAAGATAAAAGAAGAGGTGAGATTAAGGTCTCTAAGAGCTTCATAAAGAAAGGCAGCAAGGAGATAGGGCAAAAGTTTGAGGGAAGTGAAGGGTCCTGGGTGCGCTTCTTTAGAAGTGGAATGACAATGGATTGTTTCAGCTCCCTGGGGATGACACCTGACTGGCCGGAAACGGTAATGGCCTGGGTAATCTTGGACAGTAGCCCACTAGGTGGGTCTTTCAGCACAGACAAAGGCACCGGATCCAAGGGGGCTGCCGACTTCAGTAGATTTATCGACGTGCTGATCAACGTCTCTAAAAAAGAGGGAATAATGACCATTTGGGAAGACATACAGCCAGGGAAGCAATATCAGACTGGATGGTTTCGATTTTAGTGACAAAAAACGTAGACAGGGAGTCACAAAGCTCCTGTGATGGGGTAACGGAAGTAGTGAGAGAGGCGGCTAACCACTGAGAATAGCTCCCTAGGCTTGCTAAGGGCTTTATCGATTTTCTGAACGGGAAAAGCCCTTTTGGCTTCAAAGACAGCAGCGTAGTAGCCAGTGGCGCATTGCCTATAGCATGCTCTTTCTATGGTGCCATACGTACAGCGCCACCTATGCTCGACCTGTCTAAGCTCCAGGCAGGCTACCTTAAGTTGGTCTGAAAACCATGGCTCGGACGTTCGCCTCCGCTGTTGGATCCACCTACTTCCAACGAGTGAGACAAAAAGAGAAAGATCTACCTCATGAGATGAACTGCACTTCGTACTGACTAGTGCAACCAGTGCTTTAAGGTCAGCCGAACACCAGTTACGGCAGAGAACTCTAGGGGGAATACTCTTGGAAGGGGGACATGGAAGTTTCACGAAAAAAGGTCATTAGGTGGTGGTCCGACCACAGAACTGGTTCTGCTGGAAAAATGGATTGCTCCGACTTGTTGGCCAGCACAAGATCCAACTTGTTCCCCAACCCCTGGGTGGGTTCCATCACAAATTGATGGAAGCCCAGATCAAGAAAGCCATAAACAAATTGATTTAGGATAGGTGCATGAGGTCCTGTTAAATTTAATATTAAAATTTCCGAGTATGACTAGATGAGCAAACTTCACCTGAAGCTCAGTCAGAAGATCCAATAAGGGTTCAAGAAAGCAGGCGTGCGACCCAGGGGTGTCGGTAAATGACCAAAAAGTGGCATGTGTAGGAAGCCGAGATGGTGCATCGCAGCAGTAGTGCTTCCATAGCAACTGTATGGGTAAGTGGAATCTGGGGGACCGCAAATTTAGATTTAAAAATCATTGCCACCCCACTCCCTGGATGCGGTGACATTCGGTCAAATGCATAATTTTATAATTGCAGGGTAAGGCCTGAGCCAGCACTGGTGTGGATGACTCATTTAACCTTTTCTCGGTCAGGCAGAGAATATCTGGTGCACGGTTTTCTAAAAGACTTTTAACGGATGCAGCATGAGCTGACAAGGATCTGGTATTTAGTAACTTCAGTTTATATATTACCAGACCTGTTCACTGTGGTGCTGCCAGGCATCCTGTGTCTTCTTTGGTATATGGGTGAGGGAGGGCAACCCATACTTTAAGAAAGTAATCCAGGGCTCGTTATCCTCCATGCAGACCTTGAACCCCTGGATTCAGGAGAGCAGTCTGCTTGAATGGGAACATTTGATTGACGAGGTGCAAGGTGCAAAGCCAGTGTGAGGTGGTCCGGCCTCCGAAAGGAAGGCCTCAAGCAGAGCTTGGCGAAGGCAGAGAGGAGCCACTGGAAGTTTGCAAGTGAAGGTTGTCCTCCCTTTGAGAGTCCTCTGTGCTGGATAGCATCCAGGTAGCCTCTAGCCACTAGCCACCCTTCTGGCCTGAGGATGCCTTTCAACACACTGATACCAGAAAGTATTCCTTTCTCCCTTGCTTAGGATACATAGTGGAGCAGAGTGATCATCAGCCTCTACCGGTAGGCCACACTCCTGGGCCAGAAGCAATACCATTCAAACACTCTTACCAGTGTCCAAGAGGGTCTTCTGTCTTGTATAGGATTTACTTCAGGCTGAGATGTTTTAAACCCACCAGTCAAAGGTTTCCCGCCTGGTCAAGGGTCTCCCTGAGTTTGTTTCCTGGTCTTTGATCGCTTTCCGGCATCTGCAGTGTAGCCCTCAGTGGGTGCTCCGGCATCTCCCTGTCTGTGCGTCTGTCTTCGGCCTATGTCTGTGATATAACACTCAGCAGGCCTGCGTCTTTCTGTTCTCCTTTTGTTCTAGCCTCGGACAGGGTATAAGATGGAGCCATTGAAAGCCTTATGGCTTTTTTATCTTTCTTTGTGCCCTCTGGCAGCCTTTGTGGGTTCTGGGTCGTGGTTAGGTAAGGGTCTGTGACGGAACTTTCAGCCGGCTCTTAATCTTCTCCCTCTCATTGGTCCTCGTCTACAATAGTGTTTGACATATAGACCTCGACAAGAGACATAGTTTCACTTTCAGAGTTCATTTGGGTGTCGTGTAAAGAACAGGGAGTAGGGTTTGGGTAAGTTGTAAGATCTGCACATTAGGATCTTGACTGGATTCCTCTTAGCCCTTGGACCTCAGTTCATCCCTGTCTTTCTAAGGTTAGGTTCCCTCCTGTGGACAGAGACAGTCGCGCCCACCCTATGGGATTGATAGTGTGAAAAAGTATTCCTTGGCTTTGTTGTATCTTTTTTGTGCCTTTGGCTTTCATTTGATCCTGTCAGGAAGCCACACTAGTCATCTGGGTCCTGCTGGCTGTTGTACCTGGCACCACCGCCCCTGGTACATAGGTTCATCTTGATAGGGACCGGGCATGAAAGTCTGGTAACCGCACTGGGCAGAGCAATTACCATGCCCTTCCCCTGCTGCAAAGCTTTACTGTCCAGACTTCCTTACAACTCCACACACTTACCTTCTTGGGTGCAGCAATGTGTTGGCCTTGCAGGAGGGTGTAGCTCCTCTGTGCTACAGCCTCTGGAGCACTTTACTTGTCCGGGTTTCCCTTTGGCCACATATGCTTGTGTACTTGATCTCGTCTCTTATTGTTCTACTCGGAGGACACATTCCTTCACTTCTCTGCCTAATCTAAGGCTCCTCTCCTATTACTTCAGTTGTTCTCTGCCTCCTTCCAGACTGCCGCCTCACTTCTCTCTCTAGTTGGGGTCCATTGCCGCCTCATCCTTCCATGACCCCGTCCTCCTCTGGGCAACGATTTCCAGCGTATCCTTCATTCCCGGCCCTTCCTCCTCCGGGCAACGATTTCCAGCGTATCCTTCATTCCCGGCCCTTCCTCCTCCAGGCAACGATTTCCAGCGTATCCTTCATTCCCGGCCCTTCCTCCTCCGGGCAACGATTTCCAGCATATCCTTCATTCCCGGCCCTTCCTCCTCCGGGCAACGATTTCCAGCGTATCCTTCATTCCCGGCCCTTCCTCCTCCAGGCAACGATTTCCAGTGTATCCTTCATTCCCGGCCCTTCCTCCTCCGGGCAACGATTTCCAGCGTATCCTTCATTCCCAGCCCTTCCTCCTCCAGGCAACGATTTCCAGTGTATCCTTCATTCCCAGCCCTTTCTCCTCAGGGCAACGATTTCCAGCGTATCCTTCATTCCCGGCCCTTCCTCCTCCGGGCAACGATTTCCAGCGTATCCTTCATTCCCGGCCCTTCCTCCTCCAGGCAACGATTTCCAGCGTATCCTTCATTCCCGGCCCTTCCTCCTCCGGGCAACGATTTCCAGCATATCCTTCATTCCCGGCCCTTCCTCCTCCGGGCAACGATTTCCAGCGTATCCTTCATTCCCGGCCCTTCCTCCTCCAGGCAACGATTTCCAGTGTATCCTTCATTCCCGGCCCTTCCTCCTCCGGGCAACGATTTCCAGCGTATCCTTCATTCCCAGCCCTTCCTCCTCCAGGCAACGATTTCCAGTGTATCCTTCATTCCCAGCCCTTTCTCCTCAGGGCAACGATTTCCAGCGTATCCTTCATTCCCGGCCCTTCCTCCTCCAGGCAACGATTTCCAGTGTATCCTTCATTCCCGGCCCTTCCTCCTCCGGGCAACGATTTCCAGCGTATCCTTCATTCCCAGCCCTTTCTCCTCAGGGCAACGATTTCCAGCGTATCCTTCATTCCCGGCCCTTTCTCCTCAGGGTAATGCTATTCACCCACTGCTATTCTTCTGGCCGCCTTTCCCTAGAGGTGGCTTTTTGTCTCTTCCTGTTTGAACACTGCTTTTTTACTCTGGGTGTCGCTTCTTCTTGCTTTCTATTCTCGTATCCTTTTCTCTCTTATGATGTCGTTCTGTGACGCCACCCTTTTCCTTCACTGGATCTTGAATTTTCTGGTATCTCTTGCAATATTTATCTCCTTTCTTCACTTTCTCCTCCCTCCCATTCCCTTTTCCATGTTCTCCTCTTTCTCCAATCAATTTCTTTCATCCCTCCTTCTCCTTTTTCTTTGCACCGCTGCACCTCCCCTACAATGCTTCTCTTCTCCCCTGGACATATTTTCCACTCCCTTTCTTTCTTCCCTCTGCCTCCTCCCCACTCTCCTCCTTGCTATACCTTCCTCTGCTTCCGTTCTTTCTCCTGTGTGCCACCTTGCTGCTCCTCCACGCTCTTCTTTTTTCCTGCACCGCTCTACCTTCTCCTTACCCTAGTTTCTCTTTCTGACTTCTCTCCTCACCTTTTCTTGGTCTAAGCTATATGATATGATATGATAGGTTATTTATAACGCACTTGTGTTGCTCCGTGTCGTCTTGCTTCCAAGGCGAGCACGTTGCCCCTGAGCTATCCTCCCGAGAGCTCCTCTCTTCTTCCTTGCGTATATCTTGTTCTCCTCTCACCCCTTGCAGACTGCTTCTGAGCCCACCCCGCTTCTACTTCTCGCCTTTTTCTACCCTTCCTCTCTGACGCTTCCTAACTTCTGGTCTGTCTCCCCACTATGTGCAATGCTTAAAAGTTCCACGATATTCCACTGCTTCTGCTTCTGTTGTAGCCTCGCAATGCACATGTCTGAAGATGTCACTTCTTGAACTCTTTGTTGAGGAAATCAATTCCTTGAGAGGCTGTGCTGTGTTCCTGCGACCTCATAAAAGCTTCAAGGCTAGATGGCCGCTTAATTAGCCACTCAAGAACTACACAAAGCTTAGCAAAGCGTGTCTTCCCTCAGTGTGCAACTTTCCTCATGAAATGTCTGCTGTAACTTTTGAAGTCCAGGAATTCGGTCACAGGTTTTCCATGGGCAAGATTTGGCCAAACGTTGTTGCACATCTTGCGTTGATGTACATGGTTGCACATTTTCCTGGTTTAGCACGAGTATCTTACCAGGGATATATCTGGGTGGGATGGCACACAGCACCCAGCCTAGGATAAATGAATCGCCGCAATGCTGGCACCAGCTCTGACCGTTTGCACGTGTCTTTCCCGAAGTTCCCAGACAGCAAATGGCCGCAGACAATATGGCGCTCTGTATTTGGGTTCTGTGCAATGGGAAAGGAGACACAGGGCCGATTTGCAAAGGGGTTTGCAGTGGGAAAGTCCCATCAGTTGTGGCTTCATATCTTTCTGTCACAATTCTTGTGCACGCTTTTGTACAGTCTTTTTACATTTATTAAAAATATCACAGCCTTTCTTCACTTTCCGTTTTACAGACGCAGGGACACACATGCAGAATGAAAACACATACTTTTCAGAGCAATACCATTCTGACACAACCTTTCCCCTCAGAGCGCAGGTGCTGATAAAGTATTAATTGGTTCATACACGTGCATATGGACAGGTAAATCCATGTCAAGGCATCGCCCACGGCACACATTGTAAGTCGGCATTTCTTTCTGTGGTGATGTGACCAGCGGGTCGATTCAGGATATGATATATTTTATTCATATCGCGCCCATACACCAGTGTTTCAGAGCGCGACGAGGCAAGGCAGGGGAACAAGGGAGCACAAAACACCAATCTTACTGGGCCCAGTGACATTGCGAACGCGCAAGTGCAGGGGAGTAATGGGAAGCGCTGAACACGAGATCAAACAACAGTAGGTAGTGCAGCCAGCAGGTGGTATGTGCGAGGTATGCAGTGAGAAAATTGCAGCAAAAATCTCGCCTGTACAAATAATCGCGACAAAATATGCTGTGGTTTGACCCGTTAAAGGTGTACCCCATTACACCATTTAAGGGGAGCTGGGGTTGCGGGGGTGTCTCCTTCTCCCCTTAAATGGTATAATGAGTCCAGGCGTTGCGGGGGGTGTCCCACGCATCCATTACATGGATTGCGGTGGCAAACCACAGTATTTTGTGTCCACTGCCATTTGTGCCGTGATTTTAACACATGGAACCGTGCAAGAATAAGGCACAGACAACAGGTGTCTAATAAGTGCAGGTAAGGGGACCGTAGGTTTGCAGATACAGACCCAAGTGCAACGGTTGCCAAAAGGCAGTGCAGGTATGTGGCTGGGTGGGCATGGATCTGGGCGGGCATGGATCTGGGCATAAAATCATAGGGTAGCCAGGTGCCTAGTACCGAAGCAGGCAGAGATCAGCAGAGGAGAGGAAGAGCGAAGGCAAAAGCAAAGAGGAAGGTCTTGAGGTGCTGCCGGAAACCAAGATGATTCTCCTCAAGTTTCAGGGAGGCAGGGAGGCTGTTCCAGAGGGAGGCCCCAGCCGAAGAAAGAGATCTATCACCAACTCGCTGCTTGGAGAAGCGACTGACCCTGAGGGAGTTGGAGGTGGAGGAGTGAAGAGCTTGAGTAGGGAGGTATTCCCGAAGGGAGAGTTGAAGATAATGCGGACCCAGTCCCCAGAAGGCCTTGTGGCCAATGCAAAGGGTCTTGAATTTAATCCTTGCAGCCACTGGGAGCCAATGAAGAGATTTCAGGGCTGGGGAGATAGATCCCTGGGCTTAAGGCCAAGGACGTCTCACAGTCCTGTTCTGGATGAGCTGCAGAGGGCGGAGAGTAGTTGCACACAGATTTAGAAAGAGGCTGTTGCAATAGTCCATCCTAGAGAGAACCAGGGCTCGGGAGACAGTGAGCTTCTGGGGGAAGGAGAGGAAAGGAAGAATACCTCTGAGGAGGTACAGTTGATGGTTTGACTTCTTGGTGACGTCCCAGATGTGTGGAGAAAAGGAAAGCGTGGAGTCGAAAATGACCCAGAAGTACTTAGCCACACAGGTGGGAGCAGGGAGTGGGCCAAGGGAGGCCGGCCAGAGAGTGACAGGAAAGGAAGGTGTAGGTGAGCCAATGAGGAGGATCTCCGTCTTGCTTGCATTCAGGCTGGGATCATTGGCAGCACTCCACTCCTGGATTGCAGACAGTCAGAGATGAGAGAGGGAGAAGAGGTGGCAGACGGGAGCCTGAAAAGAAGCTGAGTGAAATCCACTTAGCACTTAAAATTAGAGCAGAGAGCAGCAATGCGGTGGGCGAGGGGTGCCAGGTATTGGAAGAAATGCCAGGGAGAGAGGTTAGACCCCTAGGGAACACCACAAGTAGAGATGAGATAGAGGAAAGCAAGGACTCAAATTGGATCTGGGAGGGTCGGTTAGAGAGGAAGGAGGTCAGCCAGTCCAGGGCCTGATCAGTGATACCCAGGTTATCATGGACGCGTTTGAGCAGGATAACATGGTTGACCGTGTCAAAGGCAGAAGAGAGATTGAGTAGGATAAGGACAAATGGGATGTTAGAGTCAAGGTTGGAAAGCAGGTCTTCACGGATGTTCAGGAGAGCAGTTGCCGTGCTTCTGGCTGCTCTAAAGCCAGACTGATGGTCGTGAAGACAACCAACAGAATTGGTGTGAAGATTAAGCTGGGAGATAGCGAGCTTTTCCAGGAGTTTGCACAGTAAAGGAATGATAGAGATTGGGCGATAGTTAGCTGGGCGGGAGGGGTCTGCTGTGGGTTTCATGAGAAGAGGGTGCACAAGAAAGTGCTTTAGAGGGGGGGGGGGCTCCAGAGGCGAAGGAGTGGTTGCAGAAGTCGGCCATTGCAGGAGCGAGGGTGTCAATATGGTCCTTGTTGGTTTCGGACGAACAGGGAAGAACCTGTTTTGATGAGACTTTCATAGATCGGACTTGTCTGAAAATCTCGTCCGGGAGAACAGAGGAAAGGAAGAGAAAGAGGGAGGAGGGGAGGCTGATGGGGGGCCGGAGGTAGAGGAGAGAGAGGAGTGAAGAGGGGAGAGTACGAGAGGGTGGATAGTATGTCCTGGGTTTTAGAGATGAAATGAGAGCCCAATGATGTGCAGAGGGCCTGGGAGGGGACAGGAGAGGTAGAGACTGCAGCAGGGTTGGCCAGCTCCTTGCAGATTTGAAAGAGTTCAGCCGAGTTGTTAGATGCCGCAGAGACGCAGGCTTGGATTTGGGCTCTCTTCTTAGTGCGGACAGAGAGCCGGTATTGATGCTGTTGATTACTTATACGTTTGGTCTGTCACTTTTCCCTTATCGTTTCAGAGTCTGTCACTTTTTTTGAAACGCTGATAATATTCTTGACAATATTCTCTGCATTGGAATCTGAAAGTTCCTGTTTCATGACATTCCACACGTTTGTTGTGCTGTTCCCACAGTCACTATTGCAAGGGGTGATTGTAACATTACTATTCGATTGGAATACATTCGTACATTTGTTTCTGTGACGGTTAGTTCAGTTCATAGCTAGAGCCTCAGTTGCAAAGGAAACAACTTTTGGAACGGCCTTAACTTTATCTCCTGGTTACCAATCTGAACCAAACCATCCCCTTTTTGTTAATGCTGGGGAAAATTGTTATGTGGGTCCCCAAAAGAGCCTTTCTTATGGAATGCCCCTACCAAGGTACCTGAGGACGCAGGGGGGAACCATTGAACAAAGGATCACCAAATTTCAAAGGCAGGTCCTTCTCAGCCTCACTCTGTATCATTCACCAGTATCCCCCCCACCCCAAAATAACCAAACGCTTGCCTTGTGATGCACATGTGCCGATTCTGTACATCCCAAACATGCCAACAACATTTCATGTTTGTTTATAAACATCAGCATCTTATTTTGCTCGTAATGTGAATTCAATGCGTAAAAGTCCTGCGTCAGACGATGACGTATTGGTGGCACGGTACACCTCATTTTCATTCATGTGCATGGCAGATCGTTAGTTATGATTCCGCTGCCCCTTCCCTCTCCACCAGACAAATACTCCAGCATTTTCGCCAGAATGACATTTTCATGCCGGTGTAAATGCTGGGCATGTCCATGGAATCTGCCTGCTTTGTACACCAGGAAAAGACAGGCAGATTCCATATGAATCCATTGTAAACACCCCTTTCATGCGTGAATGGCAGGCAGCATTTATTCAACTTGCCTTGCAGAGTGCAAAAGGGAGGTGCAAAGGTAGGTACGCTGCCATTTTACACTCACTTTTGCTCTTTGGAGGGCAAATATTGGACATTTCACAGAGGGGACATGTGTAATTCACAGGGACGTCAAAAAAGTGTTCCCAAATGTTCGTAACATTCGATTGTTAAAAATAAGCCTGGAAACAACCTTAAAAAGCCCACTTGTGACCTCCCATATTTGTTTTAAAACAAAAACACTATTTTCTAATGCAAAAAAACATAGAAGGGAAAGGTGTCACCTGAAATCCAGACGAGATCTGTCAGGAACCTCTATAAAAATCAACCTGTTGGTTGCACAATACACAAGCAAGCTATATGCTCATTCACTACACAAACACGCATGCTCGTACACAGGAGGAACATGGTGGTGGGGACAGACTCTGACCCCCCTCATCCACCTCCACATATGCAAAAGGGTTCTACCCCGTCACCCCAACCAGTCCTGCAATGCCAACCCGCAACCCCAACAAGCGAACACCAAAAACCTCTAGCTGTCTTTCCCCTAGAGCCCGACAACGTTTGCAAGAACAGTCTTGGCCAGGCGCCTAACGGCATGCTAAGCCCTTCCCTCTCTAGGCCCCTGCCCCTTAAAAATTGCCCCAGCCAGGTATGAACTTATCCCATCACCCCTTTACCTGGCCCCCGTCGGCCTTCACAGCCAGCTCTGATATGGCCAATGGTGAGAGTACCCGAGAGAGTGATGGCAATACCCACAACCGCTTGCAAGAATTCGGGCATAGCATGACAACAACTGCCAAATGCTGCATGTAGCTTTGCATATGATGACAAAACAGAGCAAACAGTGACAGCACTAAGGCATGTGATGCGAATAGTTGGCAAATGATATGAGAACCTAGACATATGATAACATTATCTGTTCATTATTATAAGTATGGTATTTATTGAGCGTGGACCGCGCGCGCAAATGGGCGCTTTACAGAGGTATACACCAATAGAGATACACAACGTACCTGATGTGAGGGCCTTGGTAAAGGATGGCTATACCTAGAAAACTATCAAGCATCTGAGGGCAATATCCGGGAAAGGGTCAGAGTGCGGTGTATATGATAGGATATATGGCAAATGGTGTGAGAACCTGTAAAGGCAGGTGAGACGGGGGGTGGGGGGTGGTCGGAGCAAAGATTCTGCGCTTCTCCTCTGCTAGCAGAGTGGGCCTTCTGAGAGCGGTTCAACAGCAGAAGTGTGGAGCTCAGCGGACAGAGGTCCTGTCATTCACTCTCCTGCCATTTAGCCACTCAGGAAGGCCAAGCGGTCTCCCACTGCCGACATTCCGCTGTGAGATGTGGATACCTGCCCAATCAGAGCAAACCTTGGAATCATGGGCTCTGATTAGGAGGAACTCTGTTATACTGACCAGTCCGAGGAGGTTCGATCAGCCAAATCTCTGTTGCCCTGTCCAATTAGAGCACCTTTAGAAGAGTTCATCAGAGTTCATCAAATGTCAACTCATTTTGACCACCAACTATAGTGCATAAACATTGCCAAAGTAGACAAAAGGGAAATTACAAAAAAAATAAACAAAGAATCTGGATATGCAATTCAGTGAATTTATTTTGATGTAATTCAATTTCAATGAAAAATGTTGATAAAATGCTACAGAACTGTCAGAGAGTGTAGACATCACTTTGCCATGCCATTCACCAATGCTTGGTTTATAGTCTCAGTGTACCCAAAAAAAGGGTCCTTGAGAACAACAAGCACCCATGTATGCAGAATAACCACTGACTATGAAAATAACACCCCTTTAGAATGACTCTAGTCATATGTATTTTGTGTGGATATCCTGAAAACATGGTACTAAGCTCTTGAAGACTGGTCTGGGATACCCTTATAACAGGACACTCGAAGGTTCCAAGAAGTACCTCCATCAACTATGCATGCCTATCCAGTTACAGGGTACTCTGCCAGGTTTTCAAGCTGTTAGTCATGTCATATTTGTTGCAAAGGAACAACCCTAGTATCCTGAAGGGTCCCCTTAGAGTTTCTTGTCTACTTGGCCACTCCTCAATTACTTGGTGACTTGCCTACCCTCTTCCCTCTTCCCTCTTGCTCTCTTTAGCATTCCCTCTTTGGACCCACTAAGGTCCTTATGACGTTAGCCATTACCTGTGTTCAGAAACACTCTGCCAGCACAAAGATCCCCTACACTTGAGCTGTTCTTAGAGACTGTGTTCCCCTTGGTTGTGTACACCTCAGCTGTTCTTAGGTCGTGTTCCCCTTGGTTGTGTAACTCTTAGTTGTGTACACCTCAGCTGTTCTTCGAGGTCGTGTTCCCCTTGGTTGTGTACACCTAAGCTTTTCTTATAGGTTGTGTAACTCTTCGTTGTGTACACCTAAGCTGTTCTTCGAGGTCGTGTTCCCATTGGTTGTGTACACCTAAGCTTTTCTTATAGGTTGTGTAACTCTTCGTTGTGTACACCTCAGCTTTTCTTAGAGGTTGTGTTCCCATTGGTTGTGTACACCTCTGCTGTTCTTAGAGGCTGTGTTCCCCTTGGTTGTGTACACCTCTGCTGTTCTTAGAGGTCGTGTTCCCCTTGATTGTGTAACCCTAAGCTTTTCTTATAGGTTGTGTAACTCGGTCAGTTAGAATGCTCCACAGCATTCTTCCGGTTGGGTTTAACTTGCCCATCATTTTACACTTTAATCACATTAATTTCACCTTTGTGTACATAGGTAAACTGAGGGTTCCTGTGTTCGGGTCTGGTCACCCCTCCAATTTTCCTCCCAGGTCCTGGTTAGCCCATTTATCTCACAGGACATGGGTTCAACCAGTAGTTTCTCTCCAGGCCTTGTTTACCCAGTAGTCTTCTGTCATTGACCTCGGCCACCTCGGTTGCTAACGCATTCGTGTTTTGGGGTGTTACCGCTCTGGTGGTTGAAGGTGGACATCGAGGCAGAGCTTGGGGCTCCGATCACACTGGACATCTCTGGTGTCTCTGCAGTCACTGAAGAGGAACTCCAATCATGTTCCGTGCAGTCGGGACACCTGTCAATGATCACTTTTGTGACTATGCAACTGCACCAAGTTTACTAGCTGCAAACCACAAAAATGACACTGGCAGCTGTGAGGAGAGGCAGACCGGATAGAGAAGTCGGCGTTATGAGAGAGACCCACGTGCACGCATACAAGAGAGGAGAGACACGCTTGGAGGGATAGCATAACAGGGTAGACGATGGAGAACAACGAATATGGAAAGGAGCGACCTCCTGAAGAATCAGAAAGGAGGTTACAGAAACACTGACACTGACACGTACAGGGAACACAATAAAGACACTCCCAGCGGCAAAGAAGGGGAGCAGACAAACTTACACATGCTGGGAAGGGGAGAGGAAAGCGTGAGATACACAGCTTCATGGACCAAGAGGCACCCATGAATTTAGTGAGGCAGAGAGAGGAGGTTACGGTTACAGGAGGCAGGGGAAGACTGTACTGGGTCCAAACAGGCAGAGACGTACATGGAAGGATAGGGGGCACGGCATGTATAGAGAATGGGTGCACATAGGATCAGTTAGAGGATGGGGAAGAGAACATATGCTCCAGGAAAGAAGATAGAGTTACAGCAAAGAGGAGAAAGACAGATGCATCCAGCCATCGCTTCCCTGCAAGATCCACAGATTAACATTAAGTGCAACAAACCCAAGTGCATAGTTTGCCTCCCGCTACACGGTATTGTCCCATTTGACCTAGTCCCATTTGACCGCATCTTTTTGACCTAATTCGGTAGATCAAATGGTACACTTTAATTCAAAAATATTTGTGGGGTGGGGTAAGGGAATAGGTTTAGGTGGAGGGGAATGCGGGGGGTTGCCAGCCCGCAGTAGGTGAAAAAATAGTAGGTCAACAGAATTAGGTCAAATGGGCAGTAGGTCAAGTTTTATAGGTCAAATAACACATATACCCGCTATACAAATACATGAGGCTAAAAACATAAAAAGATCTTTGATTGTTTCCCAAATCACCAGAAATCAGCAAAGGAGCTAAAACTTTCCAATCCCCAAAGCCTTTCTTCCACATTGCACCAGACTGTCCCTCATCATCGATCCCCAGAAAGAGGAGACGTTGCGTTGCCCCATTGACTGGCAGCGATCATTCTTGCTCAGGCAGAATTGACTCCGGGCCCTCATAGCTAACCCTCTGGAATGATCTGTTGCTTGCATGGCTTGGTTGCACATCCAAAGTTAAGCACATATTTAACAGTCACAAAGGATGTCACTCAAGGCTCCTGTTTACTGACCTTGAAACATGTTATGCTGATACTTCTTGGGCAATCTCAGAACTGGGGTTGGAGGGTAATGGAATGTGTACATCACGCACAGTGTCTGCAGAATATGTTAGCCGGGGCAACACATGCATGTACAAATGTCAGCGCTTCCTCCAAGTATCAAGAGTTACATTCCATCCGCAACACCATGCTACATCTTCAATAACGTGATCATCTTGCGGTGCTTTAGCCGTCAAACTAATATGACAATTTTCCTTGAGAGCAACAACCTTTGGTTATGGAATCCACCTCGCCCCCGGCACCTCCCCTCAGTCAATTTCACAGCTTTTACAAATTCAGAATCTTTCCTTTCAAATAGGTTGTTGGAAGAAGGTAACTCTTTAGTTGCATTCATTCATTCACCAAAGTAGCCCCGGGACATGAGTTGCAGCATCATTTTAATAAATAATCATTTCTCTTGCCAGAGCCCTTGCCACGGCGACAGGAATCCCTATGAGAAGGATTCGGGCAAGTGTGGATTGCCCCAAACAGAGTTTGGATTCTTCATCTGTGAAACCACCATATATTTTTCTATTCCTCCACCTAAGCTCTAATATAAACTGTACAACTTCAAAGATATTTCTTTAAATATATCAATGATTACAATTTTAATAAGTACCCTGGAATCTGTGCCACAAGTATACATTCAATGATTACAAAATACGTGTATTATTCTTTGGTCTTAACCAGATCTATATCTGTTTCTGTCTTCTTAGTCCAACCCAATACATTCATTTTGCATCTGGCAAAATCCCTTCTCCTTTAGATTTTGGTCTGTTCACTGCTTCACCCTCAGGCCAAATAAGCCATGCCACCAGCTGTTCCGGTCATGCCATATGCCCATCTAGCGCTCACTCCCTCCCTCTCTCTCTCTGTCTGTCTGTCTGTCTGTCTCTCGCTCTCTCTCTCTCTATGTGGATGAGAGTCACATTGTCAGATGCACGTGTGCTAAATCACACCAGCTGTTGCCATAGGAAGAAAACAGATATCTTTAGGGAAGTGAAGTTTTTTGTGAAAAAGCAGCTATTAAAAAAATGAGATTATATAATTGTGCTAACACTGTAAACTAGCTCTTTTCAAGATTGTACAATGTTTATGTCTACCAATCACTTCCTGTGTATTTTGTAGTAATAATAAGAACATTACACTTGTCCGACTGAGCAAAGCGCATTATCACACCCTAGAAGCATATTAGTTGCTTTCTGATAGAGGGTTATCATTCCAAGATAGACAGTCTGGTTGGTACATTCCTACTTTATGAAAAGGGCCAATGACAGAAATTGCACCAGTGAGGTGCCAGTCTGCTTTGCATAATTCAAAGAGCATTTTGGCCACCTGCAAATAACCACGGATCTTTATATGTGTCTGATATGTCTGTGATAAAAGGCTGTACACTTGAATCACTCAGTACATTGCTCACACTGGGCTTGGTGTTCATTTCATTTCTCACAACACTCATCCAACCATTGAAATGGTTGAAACAGTAAAGCCGGTGTTCTGATTCGGGCAGCTCCAGGGGTCTGGAGGCTACATTGGGCTCAAGGGATGGGCAGAGATAATGTTGCTGTTATCTAAACAGGATTTTAGCTGTGTCGCAGGGTAAGGATAGTTAGGCACGTTCTCATTTTACAATATACAGAGATACTAAGGGAATCATATATAGCAGGGATTTGGTGATAGTATTGATTGAAGGAATACATATTAGGAATCTAAATTGATAGAGAATGGAGAAAGAAATGAGATTGGGACAAGATAGTCATTCTTAAAACCCTTTGTTAGATATGGTGAATCGCCATCAACATATATCATGACTAAGTATTTCAACAAAGTATTCTAGTATCCTGGTGATATTCCGTGCTTATCTACATAGCAATATTTGAATGTTTCCATGACCCGGGGCATAGTCTGAATCTTTGATGCTAATGGTTCTATGCAAATTGCCAACACTAAGTGTGGTAGTGTGCACCTCGCCATTGTGCCCTGTGGAATCTTGAACTATTCTGTTAGTTGATCCTTCTTCATGACTAGAGCTTTGATGTCTGTGCACAGTTCTTGTGAGTGTTTAGGAAATCTTTCTCCCAGACTCATGGAGTGTTCATTTTGGTACACCAACAGCCAATGGGCCTCACTACGAGTTTGGTGGTGTTGGTAAAAAAAATTGCAGTAGCTCTGTTATTGCCGGTAGCCAAACTAACGCCACTTTTACTGCACTGCTGAATTCGGAGATTGCAGGTAAAGTGGAGGATTCGCCTCCAGCAAAAAGGTGGCGGTAACTCCTCCATTTTACCGGCAACAAGCACCCGACTTACTGCAGCAGAGTTTCCGTTCACGGTAAATCCAGCAAAACCCCCATGCAGTCATATGGACCCACCTTGCCACCGCGTGTTATCCCCTGGTAAATCCATGGGGCCGACGGCAGTGATGGTAAGTGGGTTTGGTGGTAATTCTGCAGATTCACTGCTGCATTAGTGCCAAACTCGTAATGAGACCCAATATCCTCCTTAATAACGCTTCTCCCATGACATAGTTGTTAAATATGAATGGATGTTTCATCTCCTGACTTAGTTCAGTCACATTGATAATCATGAGAGTCTTATGGCGTAATGCTCTAAAACGCTATTTAACAAGCAGCGCCAGGGGTGTTGCTAGGTCTGGAAATGATCCGGGGCTACGCTCATTTTGGGACTGGCGGGACTGGGGGCTAGCTAGCCTTTTTGGTTGTAACCCCTGAGCTTCTATCCAGGGCTACAACCAAAAGACCTGGGGCTATAGCCCCCTAATAACTCCCTAGCAACGCCTCTGAGCAGTGCTGTTCCGGGATGATTATACCGTCTGCCCAACATGCAAGTTATTCATCTACATATTAGCACATGCTTAAATCTGTTTTTTTTTCAAATGGACTAGTCGCACAGGTTTTCTATTGTTTAAATAAAATGGGCAAGATTTAGGGATTAGATGCTACAGAGCGATCTTGAATCATGTATAGAGTCTGTCATGGAGACTATTGGGTCCCCAAGGTTAGCCCTGACTGGAGAAACACAATCAATCAATCAATGAATCTTATAAGCTGTTGAGCAGTTCTGCCTTCAGGTGGAATTGCTTTCAGGTTCCTGGAGCTTCCATGATTCTAGATCTGCATGTCATCATCCAGTTCCTTGTAGTAACTTTTATATTATTGGTGAAATATCCTATTATTTAGGGTCAGTTTGTTCAATGATGTGATGGATAATTTTTTTTCAATATGTTTACAGCTTGTTGCTATTTTGGCATGCCATGCGAGGAGCTAAAGAAAATTAGACCATCCAGACCAGAGATAACATCCGATTACTCTTTCAGTTTGTAATCGTTAGCTATTTATTTTGCAACAAACCGTATATCAAATTACACAATGACAGTTATATTCATATAAAATGTGGCTCTTTAAACCTAAAACAAACACATCCCTCCAAGCAAACTTCATTCACAACTTCTTCATGCATTCATCATATTCACAAACGATAGAAAATGATATTTAGTTCATATCACAATAACCGTGGCAGTTAAAGCATTTCTTAATTCAACACTTAATTGATTTACAATGTGTCCATCTGTGGGGGTGTGAGGCAACCGACACCCCACCCACTGAAAAAATCAGAGGAGGTGAGCCGGTTCCACACAGCTCATTTAGTCAGCTGTCACCCAATAAATGGGTTCCCATGAAACAGAGATGACATCTTTTTGTATTTTTCCTATCTTATAGACCCAAGGCTTCTTTGCCTCACACCCCCACTTTTCTCTGAGACAACGTGGATTTGGCGAACGTCTCCTGTCCTGAAGAAGGTTGAATATAATATACTAAGGGAATTAACTGCCCATGTTAAGAACTCAACCGAAACATGTCGACAAACAGTTTTTCTATCCTCTGAATGCTGACAGATGGACACATTGTAAATCAATTAAGTGTTGAATTAAGAAATGCTTTAACTGCCACTGTTATTGTCTGGATGGTCTAATTTTCTTTAGCTTTATTGTATTGCCCGATAGACCACAGACAAAAAAGCAGGCGTCCCTTATATTTTCATGACATGCGAGGAGTCAGAACATTTTGTTGTAGCTCTCACAGTGCACCTTATATTTTAATTATGCAATTTTAATTATGTATTAAGGATCATCCCCTCTAAAATATTTATCTCCCGGATGGCCTTGTGATTTTAAAGGCCACTTAAGAAGTTATTAAGAAGTTATAAAGCCTCTAATGTTTACTTTACACGTTTACAATCCAGTGCAGTGTGTATGCCACACTCCATCTTAAAGTAGTGCACCTCACAGTGTAACTGCTGGTGTGATGTGATGTAGCGTGTGTGATACCCTACGTCACGGTGGGAGTATGAAATATATATTGTGTGAGGCCCCATATTAATCTGGGAGTGAAATGAGCATTCCCAGATGCACCACTTGAAGATGGGGATGTCTACTGCGCTTTAACCTGGAAGAGTAATGGATGTTGTGAGATGTCCCACCATAAATTGGAGGTGTCTGCCTCACTTTATTCTGGGAGAGAAATGTACATTGTGCGACACCTCCATCTGAAAGTAGGGCATCTCACAATATATATATATATATATCACTCAAGATAAATCTCATTCCTCCACCTTCTACTGAGGAACCTCAATATGCCAGGCTATGCCTTGTGATATAGGACAAGCTCCCCAACATACACGTAGTAGCCTCAAACTATCCGGTTTGCTTGATCGCAGTGACTGTATCTACCGCTCCCCAGGTGTGGGTGATAGTGATCAATGAGTGTCTAACACGCTACCGTCGTCGCAGTCATAGAGTTCAGGGTTTGCGTCACACGGCCATATGTTGCAGTGATCAATATCAAGGACAGAACTTAGAGCCTCTATCCCATGTACCCAGGTCCCTATGATACATATCACATGATATCCACATTGCACTGCTAGATTCCGGTGCCTCTTTCACACACGTCTCTGTTCACCGTGACAGATTTCGCTGTCTGTCTCGCAAGCACGCTAGCTCCCAGTGATAGAATGTTGAGACTCCATAACCTGCTCCCCAGGATGCAGTGGAAACTCCTATAATCTGGACCCTGGCGAGCAGGCCCACCCTGCAGTGCCCACTCCACTGTGTCCAGCGCACACTCCAGCCCTACCTCTGGTCGACTCACCTGCGGAAGTCCAGCAGTGGTCGGGTGGTGGTGGGGATACTCTCGGCCGGCCAGCTCAGGAAGTGGAACTGTGTGAGGGTGCGTGTCTCCTGGGACTGCACGTTCTTTAGATAGAAGCTCCGCACCAGGAAGTCCTCACACCAGATGTGCTCAGACACCAGGTTGACCTATCAAGAAAAGGGAGAGGTACAGCAAGAAGGAACAGAATGCCATCTGAGTTAGTATTCAAAGCACAGACACGTCATCATGCTCAGAGGGGGAAATGGCACCGCAGGTAGATCCATTACATGGGATCACAGCTACAAGTAGTTACATGAGCAGGGAGTACAGGGCTACACATTCAAACATCCATTAACAGGGATTACAGCTACAAGACGTTCCATGAGCAGGCAGCACAGGGCTACACATTCAAACATCCATTAACAGGGATCACAGCTACAAGAGGTTCCATGAGCAGGCAGCACAGGGCTACACATTCAAACATCCAGTAACAGGGATTACAGCTACAAGAAGTTCCATGAGCAGGCAGCACAGGCCTACACATTCAAACATCCATTAACAGGGATCACAGCTACAAGAGGTTCCATGAGCAGGCAGCACAGGGCTACACATTCAAACATCCATTACATGGGATCACAGCTACAAGAAGTTCCATGAGCAGGCAGCACAGGGTTACACATTCAAACATCCATTAACAGGGATCACAGCTACAAGAAGTTCCATGAGCAGGCAGCACAGGGCTACACATTCAAACATCCATTACATGGGATCACAGCTACAAGAAGTTCCATGAGCAGGCAGCACAGGGCTACACATTCAAACATCCATTACATGGGATCACAGCTACAAGAAGTTCCATGAGCAGGCAGCACAGGGCTACACATTCAAACACCCATTAACAGGGATCACAGCTACAAGAGGTTCCATGAGCAGGCAGCATAGGGCTACACATTCAAACATCCATTAACTGGGATCACAGCTACAAGAAGTTCCATGAGCAGGCAGCACAGGGCCTACACATTCAAACATCCATTAACAGGGATCACAGCTACAAGAGGTTCCATGTGCAGGCAGCACAGGGCTACACATTCAAACATCCATTAACAGGGATCACAGCTACAAGAAGTTCCATGAGCAGGCAGCACAGGGCTACACATTCAAACATCCATTAACAGGGATCACAGCTACAAGAGGTTCCATGAGCAGGCAGCACAGGCCTACACATTCAAACATCCATTAACAGGGATCACAGCTACAAGAAGTTCCATGAGCAGGCAGCACAGGGCTACACATTCAAACATCCATTACATGGGATCACAGCTACAAGAAGTTCCATGAGCAGGCAGCACAGGGCTACACATTCAAACATCCATTACATGGGATCACAGCTACAAGAAGTTCCATGAGCAGGCAGCACAGGGCTACACATTCAAACATCCATTACATGGGATCACAGCTACAAGAAGTTCCATGAGCAGGCAGCACAGGGCTACACATTCAAACATCCATTACATGGGATCACAGCTACAAGAAGTTGCATGAGCAGGCAGCACAGGGCTACACATTCAAACATCCATTACATGGGATCACAGCTACAAGAAGTTCCATGAGCAGGCAGCACAGGGCTACACATTCAAACATCCATTAACAGGGATCACAGCTACAAGAAGTTCCATGAGCAGGCAGCACAGGGCTACACATTCAAACATCCATTACATGGGATCACAGCTACAAGAAGTTCCATGAGCAGGCAGCACAGGGCTACACATTCAAACATTCATTAACAGGGATCACAGCTACAAGAGGTTCCATGAGCAGGCAGCACAGGGCTACACATTCAAACATCCATTACATGGGATCACAGCTACAAGAAGTTCCATGAGCAGGCAGCACAGGGCTACACATTCAAACATCCATTAACAGGGATCACAGCTACAAGAGGTTCCATGAGCAGGCAGCACAGGGCTACACATTCAAACATCCATTACGTGGGATCACAGCTACAAGTAGTTCCATGAGCAGGCAGCACAGGGCTACACATTCAAACATCCATTACATGGGATCACAGCTACAAGAAGTTCCATGAGCAGGCAGCACAGGGCTACACATTCAAACATTCATTAACAGGGATCACAGCTACAAGAGGTTCCATGAGCAGGCAGCACAGGGCTACACATTCAAACATCCATTAACAGGGATCACAGCTACAAGAGGTTCCATGAGCAGGCAGCACAGGGCTACACATTCAAACATCCATTACATGGGATCACAGCTACAAGAAGTTCCATGAGCAGGCAGCACTGGGCTACACATTCAAACATCCATTACGTGGGATCACAGCTACAAGAAGTTCCATGAGCAGGCAGCACAGGGCTACACATTCAAACATCCATTACATGGGATCACAGCTACAAGAAGTTCCATGAGCAGGCAGCACAGGGCTACACATTCAAACATCCATTACATGGGATCACAGCTACAAGAAGTTCCATGAGCAGGCAGCACAGGGCTACACATTCAAACATCCATTACATGGGATCACAGCTACAAGAAGTTCCATGAGCAGGCAGCACAGGGCTACACATTCAAACATCCATTAACAGGGATCACAGCTACAAGTAGTTCCATGAGCAGGCAGCACAGGCCTACACATTCAAACATCCATTATATGGGATCACAGCTACAAGAAGTTCCATGAGCAGGCAGCACAGGCCTACACATTCAAACATCCATTACATGGGATCACAGCTACAAGTAGTTCCATGAGCAGGCAGCACAGGCCTACACATTCAAACATCCATTACATGGGATCACAGCTACAAGAAGTTCCATGAGCAGGCAGCACAGGGCTACACATTCAAACATCCATTACATGGGATCACAGCTACAAGAAGTTCCATGAGCAGGCAGCACAGGCCTACACATTCAAACATCCATTACATGGGATCACAGCTACAAGAAGTTCCATGAGCAGGCAGCACAGGGCTACACATTCAAACATCCATTAACAGGGATCACAGCTACAAGTAGTTCCATGAGCAGGCAGCACAGGGCTACACATTCAAACATCCATTAACAGGGATCACAGCTACAAGTAGTTCCATGAGCAGGCAGCACAGGGCTACACATTCAAACATCCATTAACAGGGATCACAGCTACAAGAAGTTCCATGAGCAGGCAGCACAGGCCTACACATTCAAACATCCATTACATGGGATCACAGCTACAGGAAGTTACTTCAAGAGGGATCACAGCGCTACAAGGATTTGCAGAAACAGGAGTAGAGCTGCTACAAGGATGTACATAAACCAGAAACACACAGCTACAAGAGGTTTACATTACTGGGCCTAAAGTTATACGGGAACCCTGCGCTAAACGGAGTCGCATAAATGGAAGCAGAGGCGTAGAAGGAGTGAGATAGGAACTCGATCAAGCGATATCACGTCCTTTCATCAACATGTGTTTTCGAAGTAATTTTTAACGTAAAAATTAGTTCGAAAAAATGAGTTAAAATATATAGTGGGGATTAAGGGGTTAAAAGGGGTGGGGGTGGGGTTGGTGCAGGGTTAATAATATAGAGCAGGGAGGGTTTGGGGGAACCCCCAAATAGAAAAATTAATTTGATGAGTTTTTACAAAGTAATTTCTTACTTATTTTGAAAAAACTCCTGCTGATGAAGCGACCTAGAACCCGACGAAGCATGATGTGCAGCACCATCTAGATGAAGCGACATAGAACCCGACCAAGCATGATGCGCAGCACCATCTAGATGAAGCGACATAGAACCCGACGAAGCATGATGTGCAGCACCATCTAGATGAAGCGACATAGAACCCGGCCAAGCATGATGCGCAGCACCATCTAGATGAAGCGACATAGAACCCGGCCAAGCATGATGCGCAGCACCATCTAGATGAAGCGACATAGAACCCGACCAAGCATGATGCGCAGCACCATCTAGATGAAGTGACATAGAACCCGACGAAGCATGATGTGCAGCACCATCTAGATGAAGCGACATAGAACCCGGCCAAGCATGATGCGCAGCACCATCTAGATGAAGCGACATAGAACCCGGCCAAGCATGATGCGCAGCACCATCTAGATGAAGTGACATAGAACCCGACCAAGCATGATGCGCAGCACCATCTAGATGAAGCGACATAGAACCCGACCAAGCATGATGCGCAGCACCATCTAGATGAAGTGACATAGAACCCGTCCAAGCATGATGCGCAGCACCATCTAGATGAAGCGACATAGAAACCGGACAAGCATGATGTGCAGCACCATCTAGATGAAGCGACATAGAACACGGACAAACATGATGCGCGCAACCATCTAGATGAAGTGACATAGAACCCGACCAAGCATGATGCGCAGCACCATCTAGATGAAGCGACATAGAACCCGACCAAGCATGATGCGCAGCACAATCTAGATGAAGCGACATAGAACCCGACCAAGCATGATGCGCAGGGCCATCTAGATGAAATGACATAGAACCCGGCCAAGCATGATGCGCAGCGCCATCTAGATGAAGCGACATAGAACCCGACCAAGCATGATGCGCAGCGCCATCTAGATGAAGCGACATAGAACCCGACCAAGCATGATGCGCAGCACCATCTAGATGAAATGACATAGAACCCGGCCAAGCATTGATGCGCAGCACCATCTAGATGAAGCGACATAGAACCCGACAAAAGCATGATGCGCAGCACCATCTAGATGAAGCGACATAGAACCCGACCAAGCATGATGCGCAGCACCATCTAGATGAAGCGACATAGAAACCGGACAAGCATGATGTGCAGCACCATCTAGATGAAGCGACATAGAACACGGACAAACATGATGCGCGCAACCATCTAGATGAAGAGACATAGAACCCGACCAAACATGATGCGCAGCACCATCTAGATGAAGCGACATAGAACCCGACTAAGCATGATGCGCAGCACCATCTAGATGAAGAGACATAGAACCCGACCAAACATGATGCGCAGCACCATCTAGATGAAGCGACATAGAACCCGACAAAGCATGATGCGCAGCACCATCTAGATGAAGCGACATAGAACCCGACCAAGCATGATGCGCAGCACCATCTAGATGAAGCGACATAGAACCCGACCAAGCATGATGCGCAGCACCATCTAGATGAAGCGACATAGAACCCGGCCAAGCATTGATGCGCAGCACCATCTAGATGAAGCGACATAGAACCCGACAAAAGCATGATGGGCAGCACCATCTAGATGAAGCGACATAGAACCCGACCAAGCATGATGCGCAGCACCATCTAGATGAAGCGACATAGAACCCGACCAAGCATGATGCGCAGCACCATCTAGATGAAGCGACATAGAACCCGACCAAGCATGATGCGCAGCACCATCTAGATGAAGCGACATAGAACCCGACCAAGCATGATGCGCAGCACCATCTAGATGAAGCGACATAGAACCCGGCCAAGCATTGATGCGCAGCACCATCTAGATGAAGCGACATAGAACCCGACAAAAGCATGATGCGCAGCACCATCTAGATGAAGCGACATAGAACCCGACAAAAGCATGATGGGCAGCACCATCTAGATGAAGCGACATAGAACCCGACCAAGCATGATGCGCAGCACCATCTAGATGAAGCGACATAGAACCCGACCAAGCATGATGCGCAGCACCATCTAGATGAAGCGACATAGAACCCGACCAAGCATGATGCGCAGCACCATCTAGATGAAGACACATAGAACCCGACCAAACATGATGCGCAGCACCATCTAGATGAAGCGACATAGAACCCGACCAAGCATGATGCGCAGCACCATCTAGATGAAGCGACATAGAACCGGACCAAGCATGATGCGCAGCACCATCTAGATGAAGCGACATAGAACCCGACCAAGCATGATGCGCAGCACCATCTAGATGAAGCGACATAGAACCCGGACAAACATGATGCGCAGCACCATCTAGATGAAGCGACATAGAACCCGACCAAGCATGATGCGCAGCACCATCTAGATGAAGCGACATAGAACCCGACCAAACATGATGCGCAGCACCATCTAGATGAAGCGACATAGAACCCGACCAAGCATGATGCGCAGCACCATCTAGATGAAGCGACATAGAACCCGACCAAGCATGATGCGCAGCACCATCTAGATGAAGCGACATAGAACCCGACCAAGCATGATGCGCAGCACCATCTAGATGAAGCGACATAGAACCCGGCCAAGCATTGATGCGCAGCACCATCTAGATGAAGCGACATAGAACCCGACAAAAGCATGATGCGCAGCACCATCTAGATGAATGCACTTAGAACCCGACCGTGCACAGCACCATCTAGACAAAAGAAAAGAGTTGCCGGGTCCCATGCGTGACCACATCCCTTGCGGGACCCTCCCTCATGCTTTCTCTCGGCCCCAGCACCCAGTCCTTTCATTAGGGGTTGTTAAAAACATAGCTTTCGAGAATACAGATCACTATCCAATGAGCAAATGTGTATTTCAAGAAACCTCCCAGGGGGTCACAGACACCTCATCGGATACCCTGAATTCCTTAGTTCTTCCCAAAGAGGACCTGGCATCCCTGCTGGCCTCTAAGGTGGGGGAGAGACCTCTCAGCCTCTGGGTCTCGGTTTGTCAAAATAAAAGTGTACGGTTGATTTCTTGATTCAGGTGAAATGCCCAGACCAGATATGGCAAATAATCATGGTGATGGCAGAACACCACCGTGTGTTTGTCAAAGATCATACATGGGATTTGGCAAAGGTGACTGCACTAGCACAGCTGTGTCCCATGACACGTACCTTATATCTGCTTAAGTAAGTAGCTGAAATGTGCAGTCTAGAGGTGAGAAGGGCCTATAGTCATAGTCTGGGTGCAGTACCTTTAGAAACAGCTTTTTGAATCTACGGAGTGTCTTTTTAACAATGGGTTTGTTAGGGAAATATTCTCTGACCTGGTTGAGCTGCAAGTACTTAGAACCAAACGATAAGTGCTCAGTAGCTCAACTTAATGTTTGGCTAGGTTAGAAATAAAAGAAAGAACAACATCCAAGCAACTGTCGGATGCATTGATGTCTTTGTCCAGACACGCGTGGGAGAATCTCTCTCGTCCATTTGCTAGCGTTCCGGTTCCCGGCTGCTGTCAGAATTTCTAAGCGGGCATGCGAGATCATAGAGCAGTGCCATAGGCACCAGGTGGTGAAGGAAAATGAGCATTCCCCCTGTGGAGACAGATAGTCCCTCTGTGCTCAATAGAGATTCTTGTGCCAGTTCCCAGACATCAAAATATCTGTACCAAGGAAGGCCTGCCTTCGGTTAAAAAACATTTGCATATATGCCTTGTTCCAGCTATCCAACATGCCATGGATCTGCAGGCTTCCTACTGTGGCCCCCCAACCACAGAGTGAGCGGTTAGTGGGGTCTTGCTTTTCTGATGAGGTTCTCTCTTATAGTTCACTAGTGAATGTACTCCTTGACATACTTTGGTACTGAGATTTCCATTGGCTAGGGATGAAATTCTTCACTCTAGCTGGTGGCCAGGAGAAGCTTGCTGTTTCTCATGCATAGTCTGACTAGGGATGACATTCTTGACTCTGGCTGGTAGCCAGGAGAAGCTTGCTGTTTCTCATGCATAGTCTGTCTAGGGATGACATTCCTGACTCTAGCTGGTAGCTAGGAGAAGCTTGCTATTTCTCATGCATAGTCTGTCTAGGGATGACATTCCTGACTCTAGCTGGTAGCTAGGAGAAGCTTGCTATTTCTCATGCATAGTCTGTCTAGGGATGACATTCTTGACTCTAGCTGGTAGCCAGGAGAAGCTTGCTGTTTCTCATGCATAGTCTGACTAGGGATGACATTCTTGACTCTAGCTGATAGCCAGGAGAAGCTTGTTGTTTCTCATGCATAGTCTGACTAGGGATGACATTCTTGACTCTAGCTGGTAACCAGGAGAAGCTTGCTATTTTTCATGCGTAGTCTGACTAGGGATGACATTCTTGACTATAGCTGGTAGCCAGGTGAAGCTTGCTATTTCTCATGCATAGTCTGGCTAGGGATGAACTTATTGACTCTAGCTGGTAGCCAGGAGAAGCTTGCTATTTCTCATGCATAGTCTGACTAGGGATGACATTCTTGACTATAGCTGGTAGCCAGGTGAAGCTTGCTATTTCTCATGCATAGTCTGGCTAGGGATGAACTTATTGACTCTAGCTGGTAGCCAGGAGAAGCTTGCTATTTCTCATGCATAGTCTGTCTAGGGATGACATTCCTGACTATAACTCATAGCCAGGAGAAGCTTGCTATTTCTCATGCATAGTCTGGCTAGGGATGACATTCTTGACTCTAGCTGATAGCCAGGAGAAGCTTGCTATTTCTCATGCATAGTCTGGCTAGGGATGACATTCTTGACTGTAGCTGGTAGCCAGGAGAAGCTTGCTATTTCTCATGCATAGTCTGTCTAGGGATGACATTCCTGACTATAACTCATAGCCAGGAGAAGCTTGCTATTTCACATGCATAGTCTGGCTAGGGATGACATTCTTGACTCTAGCTGATAGCCAGGAGAAGCTTGCTATTTCTCGTGCATAGTCTGGCTAGGGATGACATTCTTGACTCTAGCTGGTAGCCAGGAGAAGCTTGCTATTTCTCGTGCATAGTCTGACTAGGGATGACATTCTTGACTCTAGCTGGTAGCCAGGAGAAGCTTGCTATTTCTCATGCATAGTCTGTCTAGGGATGACATTCCTGACTATAACTCATAGCCAGGAGAAGCTTGCTATTTCTCGTGCATAGTATGGCTAGGGATGACATTCTTGACTCTAGCTGATAGCCAGGAGAAGCTTGCTATTTCTCGTGCATAGTCTGGCTAGGGATGACATTCTTGACTCTAGCTGGTAGCCAGGAGAAGCTTGCTATTTCTCGTGCATAGTCTGACTAGGGATGACATTCTTGACTCTAGCTGGTAGCCAGGTGAATCTTTCTATTTCTCATGCATAGTCTGGCTAGGGATGACATTCTTGACTCTGGCTGGTAGCCAGGAGAAGCTTGCTATTTCTCATGCATAGTCTGGCTAGGGATGAACTTATTGACTCTAGCTGGTAGCCAGGAGACGCTTGCTATTTCTCATGCATAGTCTGTCTAGGGATGACATTCCTGACTATAACTAGTAGCCAGGAGAAGCTTGCTATTTCTCATGCATAGTCTGGCTAGGGATGACATTCTTGACTCTAGCTGATAGCCAGGAGAAGCTTGCTATTTCTCGTGCATAGTCTGACTAGGGATGAAATTCTTGACTCTAGCTGGTAGCCAGGAGAAGCTTGCTGTTTCTCATGCATAGTCTGACTAGGGATGAAATTCTTGACTCTGGCTAGTAGCCAGGAGAAGCTTGCTATTTTTCATGCATAGTCTGGCTATGGATGACATTCCTGACTCTAGCTGGTGGCCAGGAGAAGCTTGTTGTTTCTCATGCATAGTCTGACTAGGGATGAGATTCTTGACTCTGGCTGGTAGCCAGGAGAAGCTTGCTGTTTCTCATGCATAGTCTGACTAGGGATGTAATTCTTGACTCTGGCTGGTAGCCAGGAGAAGCTTGCTCTTTCTCATGCATAGTCTGACTAGGGATGACATTCTTGACTCTGGCTGGTAGCCAGGAGAAGCTTGCTATTTCTCATGCATAGTCTGGCTAGGGATGACATTCCTGACTCTAGCTGGTGGCCAGGAGAAGCTTGTTGTTTCTCATGCATAGTCTGACTAGGGATGACATTCTTGACTCTAGCTGGTAACCAGGAGAAGCTTGCTATTTCTCATGCATAGTCTGTCTAGGGATGACATTCCTGACTCTAGCTGGTGGCCAGGAGAAGCTTGTTGTTTCTCATGCATAGTCTGACTAGGGATGACATTCTTGACTATAGCTGATAGCCAGGTGAAGCTTGCTATTTCTCATGCATAGTCTGGCTAGGGATTAATTTATTGACTCTAGCTGGTAGCCAGGAGAAGCTTGCTATTTCTCATGCATAGTCTGTCTAGGGATGACATTCTTGACTATAGCTGGTAGCCAGGTGAAGCTTGCTATTTCTCATGCATAGTCTGGCTAGGGATGAACTTACTGACTCTAGCTGGTAGCTAGGAGAAGCTTGCTATTTCTCATGCATAGTCTGTCTAGGGATGACATTCCTGACTATAACTCGTAGCCAGGAGAAGCTTGCTATTTCTCATGCATAGTCTGGCTAGGGATGACATTCTTGACTATAGCTGGTAGCCAGGTGAAGCTTGCTATTTCTCATGCATAGTCTCGCTAGGGATAAAATTCTTGACTCTAGCTGGTAGCCAGGAGAAGCTTGCTGTTTCTCATGCATAGTCTGACTAGGGATGAAATTCTTGACTCTGGCTGGTAGCCAGGAGAAGCTTGCTATTTTTCATGCATAGTCTGGCTATGGATGAAATTCTTGACTCTAGCTGGTAGCCAGGAGAAGCTTGCTGTTTCTCATGCATAGTCTGGCCCTAACAACATAAGTCCCAGAATCTTCTGGAAAGTAATCACTGAAACTGAATATGACGTTAGCATTCATAAACCTGCGGTCTGCAGGGCTTGGATCTTTTCTGATGAAGGAAAAATCCGCCCTTTGGTGTCCCATTCCATTCCAATGTACTGTATAGTCTGTGTTGCGGTCACTGTAGATATCCTGATGTTTCTGGACAAAGGAAAACACTCACTCCGGTGTTGCTAAATGGGAACGGCGAGCCCTCTGTGGCTTACAGGTTTATGTCAATCAAACCTTTGTCAAGATAGGGAGTAATGTGTATACTTCCTTGGCAAGGGTACGCTGTCACTGAGGCTATAAACTTTGTAAAACCCTGGGGAGCCAAGTTCAGACTGAGTGGTAGAACCCTAAACTTGTATCAATGATATGCAAACCTCAGATTTCGCCATGTTGGGGCATAACTGGAATGCCCATATAAGCATCCTGTAGGTCTACTGTGCAGAGCCAGCCCCCCAGCTGAAGGGCTGCCCCGATCTGGACTGGGGTGACCATCTTTCACACATGCTTTGTGGTCACGGATGAACCATTCTTGAATCCCGCTGTTTTTCATGGTTAATGCATTAAGGGTCGTTGAGGCCTGGCCCAATCCCACCCTATCTGTTCCCTTGGGTCCAATCTGGGTGTACTCCCTGCCTGTCATGTTTTATGAATAGGGAAAGCTGTACTGGGGGTGACAGTGAGCGTGCTGACCACTACCAATCACACACGGTCTGGAAGCAGGGCAAAAGGCAGGACGCAACGGTGACCATAGATGTGTCCACCACCCCAGCTGTTTGTCTTGTGTGGTTACTCTTCGTTGTAAGCGCCCTCAGTATTCCCCTTCCATAGCCTCTTACTCGAGGTTCCCACAGCCAACACCCACGGGGAGATGGCTTTACCAGTTGTACTATTTCGGGGGCAGTGGTAGAAGTACATGAATGGACTACTCTAGAGTTACTTAAAGGCTTTGAACCTATGGACATGCTAAATGTAATCGGCCAGATTCTCAAAACATTTTTTGGCACAAGTGAGAAGAAGCGCAACCATTCGCTGCGCTCCGTTCATTTGCGCTCATTTATGAGAATCTCGCCCAGCACAAAGTTTCCCTTCTTTAGCACATGCTTTTTACCCTTCTAGGCGCAGAAGTTCTCTCAATTTCACCCACTTCCACTGGTAGTAACATATCCATTCTTATTGCTTTACACACAGCAGCAGTGAGTACCATGTCCACCCGGCAATGTATTTCAGCTCCCTTTGCTTCTCTGACATTATCAACATGGACGATGATGCAGCATGCCCTGCCAATGGAGGGCAGAGCTTCACCCCAGGGAAGAGATGTCAGAGAAGGGAGCTCCTCTCTGGTTTTCTCATCACTTTCATCAGAACATGACAGCAGTGCCCACAGCGCTGGACTATTCTATGGGTGAGGATTCAGAAGCCGGGGGAGGGCGTGACGGTGACGGTGACAGTGACAGTGACCGCACTGTGACCTGCAGCACCACCCACTGCTGGTGTTGCAGGAGCAGTGAGTAGATGCATCCCCATGTACGGCTTCTTTGGCAGCAACATGCCACAATCATACGCCTGCACCGCAACAACCCCGATGGGATAGTCATGTGACGGGGGAGACATGACGAGTGTGGTCGTGACGGCCCATGTGATGTGCCTAAATAAAAGGGGAATGAAAAGGCTAAACCCAAGAGCGGTGTCAGTGCAATCTGATCACCCCGGCCCCGCCACGCACTGCGGAACCGGACATCACAATGGCGACGAGGATGGGATGGGACACCCAGCCAAGATTCTAATAGACCACAAGCTGCTGGTGCCCATATTTAAAGGGTCAGCTCCTCACCCCCCAGCAAGAATAGAACACTGGATGCTCCAACTCCAACAGTTTGACTTTGATGTGCAGTACAGGGCTGAAGCCCACAACCCGGCTGACTTCCTGTCGCGACACCCGAGACCAGCCACGACGTCAGAGTGTGAAGCCGCTAAGGAAACAGAGGAGCATGTCTGTCACATCATCGCATGCGCAGGACCAAAAGCGATGTAACTGAAGCAAATAATCACGGAGACCAAAGAGGACACGTGCCTTTAAATAATGAAAGAGGCCATCTTGTCAGGAGGGTGGAAGAACTACCTGGCAGCAACAGCTCATCGTACACCACAAGAACTCATACAAATCCTGTTCGAAATCAGCCACAAATTATCAGTCTCTCCTGAAGGACACATATTAAAAGGACACCACATTGTAGTGCACTCCGGTCTGCAAGACAGAGCACTCCAGTTGGCACACGAAGGTCCTCAGGGAAAATTCGAGATGCAAGCTTTCCTGAAATCAAGAGTGTGGATGCCACCAATTCAACAAAGGGTGATAACGCTGGTAGAAACCTGCACGTCATTCCAAGCCGCCCGATGAACAGGGCCACCAGAACCAAAGGCCAGCCCGCCCAGGAGTGAACAGCGATGGGACGCAGTTAGCATTGATTTTTGCACCATCACAAACGAGGCATACCTCCTGGTGGCAGTGGACTAGTTCACACGATACCCGGAGGTAGAGCCGGTCAGATCCACTGATGCCGCCTCTGTAACGACAGCCCATTAGAAGATGTTCGCAGTCCATGGAAACCATCCCCAATCAGAAGTGACATTGGCCCGCCATTCAGGAGCATAGAATTCTAAAGGTTCCTCGATGACCTGAGCATACGGTGCCACCACATCACACCATACTGGCCCCAAGCAAATGGAGACGCCGAAAGATTCATGTGCTCCATCAACAAAGTGGTAAGGATTGTGAAAGACAAAGGTCGTCTGTGGCTGCAAGAGCTGTACCGGTTCCTCCGGTCATACAGACAAACTCCACACTCAGCCAGTTTAATCAGTCCAGCAGCACTCATGTTCGGAGTTCCTATCCAGGCAGGGCTTACCCTCCACCATACCTGGAACCCTCCACAAGTAGACATATACCAAATGGAGCAAAGGTGGCAAGAGCACAACGAAAGAGAGAATAGAGCCAGAAGGGCAACACTGAGCCATTGCAAGTGGGCGACACAGTACTGGTCAAGAACCGGCCCTCCACCAGAAAGATGGCGCTCACATATGAGTCTCAACCATGGATAGTCACCCACCAAGACCACAGAACGGTGACAGCCTCCCAAGGACAGGAGACCGTCACGTGAAATGTGTCCCATTTCCGGAAGATACCAGCAACCACCTGGCATGAAGAACCAGAGAATGTATAGACAAGGGATGCACAGACCCCCCAGGTCCAGGCACCGCAAGAGGAAGACCTTGAGAGGCCGTCCAGAGAAATACCAGAGGTCTGCACAGAACCAAGAGAAGAGTCGGGTTGGTCAATATCCCAAGGAGAGATGGGGGTGGCCTATACTCGCTTCACCAGCGACCAGCCCAATCCTCGCGACTATGCGGGTTCATCCTGAAGGGAGTCTACCGGCGAAGAAGAGACCGTATGATAGAACTAGTGTTCATGACGAGGACACCCGCGGACACTCAAAGGGGGTGTATGAACTGTTTACAATATGCTTGGTTGTTATCTAAGTTGGGGAGGGATGTGATAGGCATGTGACGGGGGAGACGTGACGAGCGTGGCTGTGACGGCCCATGTGATGTGCCTAAATAAAAGGGGAGTGAAAAGCCGGCCAAGGGTTCTTTCCTCGCACTAAACCCAAGAGCGGTGTCAGTGCAATCTATACGTTCCGGCCACACCGCGGGACTGGACATCACACCCAGCAACAAGCTCCAAATTGAATGCAGTATGGAAGCAAGGATGCCCACTCACACGAAGTCTGCAGCGTGGGACTACTTCACTGAGCACAAAACAAGGAGCAACACTGGAGCTTGTGCTATTTGGAAAAAAGGAAGTCAGCAGGGACATGTTTGGTGGGAATCTGGGCAGATCGTGGCAGACTGCTCAAATGAAAAATCACAAGTCAGAATGGAGTGGCGCGTGCATGCAGGGCACAGCCGAGCAGGCACACCATGCCCCCCACTGAAACCACAACCCACAGGGGGCATCCCGGAACCCGCTCTCGACTGGATTTGTTACTGATTAAGATTGTCATTTTCGGACAGAAATGACTTATAGAGTGAACCCTAACAGAGAGCAGAGGAAGTCCTTGGGCAAGGTGCCTTAACAAACATCAAGTGCTGTGATACATGTAACCAGAAGAAGGGGTTATAGTGGGACTTAAATCAGGGGCAGTGACAATATGAAAAACATAAATCTTGAGAGCCTACGTCTGGTATTTACAAACAGCCATAAGCATAAAGTAGTCAATGGCAGACCCAAGCAAGAAAGATGTGTTGGAAGCCCCAGATGGGAATGCGCGTGGCTAAGTGGGCTCCTTCTTTGCTGGCAGATGGAGTTTCAGTCTTGATCCTAAGGTTTCCACTGATGGGTTGGTCTTGATGTCAGAGAGAAAGTCCTACAGTGATGTAGGGGAAGTAGGGTGAAGGAGCCAAGGCTGGAGGAGGCACAGGCTCGGCGGGGAACTGATAGGCTACAGAGAGACGCGGAGTGGAAAATCAGGGGAGGAGAGAAGAGTAAGACGGGCAAAACCATGGGTGAATTTAAAGGCAAGTAGCAGGAACTTAAAGAGAGGGATTCATCCATAATGGTGACGTTGTGACGAGGCAGGGAGGATCTGGGAAGGTTGAAGAGCCTGTGTGTTGCTGAGATGAGTAGGTGGCTGAGAGGAGAAAAGTGTTAGAGGGGAAAACCAGGAAGGAGGCTAATGCAATAGTCCATCTGGCTGAGCATTAGAGTCAAGTTTAAGGGCTTTGTGGAATGGTGCGTGAAGTGTGGGTGGATTTCCCAAATGTTTAGGAGTTTGATTCTGGTTGCAGTGGCAGTGGCCATCATGAACTGAAGGGGTTTCAGGTCGCTGTCGAAGAGAACTCCAAGGTCTCAAACCATGGGTGAAGGGGTGAGTACGTCAGGGAGAAATTAGAGGAGAGACGGGAAAGTGTGGTTGGTGTTGGAGAGTGGGAGAACCACCACTTCCACCTTTGAGAAGTTGAGCATGGCGCAGCTAAGAGCCATGTGATAGCCTCTCTATTGAGAACGATCACAGACATATAACCAGTCCTCTGTCATGGTTGCCACTCAGAAGGGTCTACAGCCATGATCTAACTTACTGCACCTTTCACGGAGGAGTAAAATCAACGCCCCCACAAATCCTTCTTCGAATAGACAAACATACTCTACTGTGGATCCACCTATGGTCCCTTGTCTTCAGACCTGGCTGGGACTAAACTGGCCGAAAGTCACCCACATAAAACTGAAATCTTGCTCCGAAGCGAGAGCCATTAGCTCTGGAGTGAACTTCTCTGGCCATCCATCTTTGAAGACTGACCTTCTCTTGCCAACTGCGTTAAAGAACTCACCTTCATTATTGATCTAAACCTTTCCCCAGAGTACTCCAATCATGTTTCTTTAGCTAAACTTCTTCCACCGCTCCCTCCCCTTTCTGTCCTTCCCAAACAGAGTCCCTGCTGTCACCACCTAGATTATGCAGCAGCCTCTACCTTGGCCTCCACTCCAATCAGCTCACTTGCCTTCAGAGGGTGTAAAAGGCTGCCGCCTGACTCCTGCTCCACCTCAAACAATGTGACCACATCTCTCTGGCACTAAAGTCACTCTGCTGCCTCCTTCCCTTAATAGCCTGAAAAGCAATTCACAGCCTCAGTACAGGATTCCTCTGTACCAAATTCACCCTCCTCTCCCGGATGTTCTGTCTGATCAACCCATGCTTGACTCCACATCTGGAAAACCTAGAAGAAGACCAAAGGTGGACAAGCCTTCCCATACCCCGATGCCAAACTCAGCGACTCACTCCCCATCTCCCTCTGCCTGCTACCCCACTTCCTCCAATTCTGAAGGACCTCCAAATCTTCCCCTTTCTTCTGTAACTGTCCTCCCTGGCACTTTCCTGTAACTCCATGTGCTCCGAGTCCGCCGGTGGCATGCTGCGTGCTACAAGAACAATACAAAAATAAAATAACAAAATAAAACCGGTATCAGGGAATATTATCCCCACTAATAATACTGCCATATATATGGTCCTGGGTTACGACCATAGGCGATAGTATTAGTGGGGATCATTTATGGAGATATTGGCACTGGGGTGTGCAGGGGTGTCCCCGCGCCATCAAACAATTATAGGTGTTACAGGGGTGTCCCCCGCGGCTTAATATCACTGCAAAAAAATAGTGATTTGTTTGTACGGCAATATTTTTGCGGGGCTATTAACACATGGAAACATAAAAATACAGTGACCGAGGTGCCAGGTGGTTTATGTGTTGTTGGCAAGACAAGGGATCCACCAGGGTGAATCGTGCACGGATGAAGTACATCAATAGCGGCCACCAATATGGGGCGCCATGGCGCTGCCTCTACAATGTATGGGTCCCAAATAGTATATCTTTTTTAACCATAAAAATGTTTGTCACTTGCATTAGGGCACATGTGGCTTTTACTCGCTACAAAATGCAAATGTGCTCTTTCAATGTGAAAAGAATCCACAAATATTTAGATTCTTTGCAACTACAAAGACTGGTGTGATGTCCCTAATTTCCTTCACAGCGAGGTGTGTGCCAGGGACGCTAACAGGAAAGGCCCATGACCCGGTTCAAGCACACATGTGAAAGGCATTAGGGAGACTGACAAGTCGTCCCACCCTTGATTTTCCCCAGTAGGGGCTTAAAAATGCAGCAAAGAGTGGAAACCGAAGGCTCTTCACTCCGCGGGCGGGGTCAGAATGCTTCCCTCTGGCCGGCAAGGGGCAGGAGGGATGAAGGGAGGCTCCGGGAGTCCGACATGCTGTTAGCAAAAGGTTTATTTCTGCAAATCTTCCCCTTACTTCCTGGGGGCCCTAAGCAGCACTGCTGCACCTTTTGGATATTTTCATTGACTTTGAAGGAGAGGTTTTCCAGCCTCACTCCCCTGCTCAATATATGTCTTTTCTGGGGACACTAGGTCACATTTTTGGGGTACCAATGTTGGGAGACCTCTCTTCTGGCATCTGTGTTTGTCGTATGGCAGAACCCATCCCCTTATGTGAAGTGCTGCCAAGCAGTGCCGGATTAAACCCCCCGGAGGCCTCTAGGCAGTCGAAATTTCGGAACCCCCCCTCGCAAATTATCTCTGATACGTTTTACATTTTGGATATTTTTGGGTAAAATGATTGGCAAGTTGTGCCTTTTAACGCTTAGGCCTGGCTCGGCCACTTACCAGATGAGGGTCGTGTAGCCGAGTGCCGGCGTGCAGTAAACACACCGAGGCAGGACACACAAGGGAGTCACTTTCACCGCGGCCCCCCCACCACTGGCCCATGAGTAGGGATCCTACTGTAGGATGGCCGTGGCCGAGCTTGGCGGTGGTGAAGACTGATGCCGCCAGCGCCGCCTGGGCCTCTGATGACTTGACTACTCCTGCTGGTGCTCCTGCCTACCAGCCCGTGCGCACCAGCCAGGGTGTGTCTTAGACTCACTGAGTTTGCGCTTGGGCGTTGGCTGGCACGCACGGGCACGCAAGTAAAAAAAAAGAAACTGAAAATGCAAGTCGGACTCGGCAGGAGGGCCCACACGCCGACGCAGTGAGAGACGGACCAATATGATGTTGAAACACAAAAAGCCAACGCGCCGCAGGCAGGCTGCCGGACCGGTGTGTACAGGCACCAATACAAAATCCAAATGAAGCACTGGCGGGCTCCAGGGCCCCCCAAAAGGAGTGGGGCCCATTGGCTGGTCCCTTCTTGGCCTAATTGGTAATCCTGCACTGCTGCTAGGGACCCTTAGGGGCCCCTGTCCTATGCGGTTTTGGGTACACTGTGTGGCCCATGTGCCCAACAGTACAGGGATGTCATCCCCTTTTAATGGCGTGTATTTTCTTGCTGTGCCCCACAAGTCAATTTGTGAGGCTTTATTTTGTCGGTAGTATACCTTCCATGCACCTTCTGAAAAAGGGCTGCCAGCAAATGATACATTGTTTCAATTTATTTGGATGCAACATCGCATTCTGCCGTTCTGCTGTGATAAGCGTTTGTGTTTTAAGTCCTGTTCAAGATGGCTTCTGGCTTTGCAGGTGGGGGAGGTGTCCTCCTCCTTCATGCATCTTGGCGCCCAAATTGAAACTGTAACACTGAGTGTACAGTTGGGCCAAAAATGTTGCGGCTTTAGCCAAGCTCGCAGGACCACCCCTGCAAATGGCTTAATGCAGGAATAACAGCTGTGAAGCCCTAAAGCTTAGGCATAGATGTGTGACGGGGGGGGGGGGGGAAAGCAAAGAAAATTGCAAAAAGCCACGTGAAAAAGCGAAACACTGCTGCTCGAACATTCTCATGGCAGTCTACGCGGGAAAAAGCCCTGCGAGATTTGGCCGGAAGCGTGCACGCCACAGGATCCTGTAAGGGGCGTGGTTGCCATGCGCAGTTGCACCTCTCTTTTTTATTATCCAGAACGATACCCCGCATCATGGTCAGGTCGCGCCCCCTCCCAGGAGTCAACGTCCCACAAGGATAGAGGAAAGCAGATGCATTACTGGATGGAGTAATCACACGTATGAATGCACCAACACACCTGTGGAGGGCAGCTTCATGAACTAGAAGGCCTTTTAAGGTCTCAGTGGGCAACGCTTCCGGTATGTTTCCACCACAGATCCCGTATGGGGTCAAAAAGGATTAATGAGTCCAGGCGATTCCTTGGCTTTTGACCTTGTGGTAGGGGATGACTGACTGACACTGACTTTGGATGAGAGGAGGTTGGTAGGAGGGTCTGGGTTCTTAAGACAGTTGAGAAGGACAGACAACAACCTGGAGAGGGAGGAGCTCGAGTTCCCCGGTGTCAACAATAACCCCAGTATCCACAGTATTGATAGGCACGCCTCAACCTCAGCATTTCCTGCCAGAGCGCTGGACAGCTTTGGAATGGAGTTCTTCTGGCTTTGTGGGCAATACGGCAGTGGGACCTGGAGGCCTTGGGCTTCTCAAGGAGATTGACACGACTGGGAGCTTGCGGTTGGGCCTTCTACGGTTGTTGATGTCTCAGTTGGTGTAAGATGAGGATGTGTTTGAGAAGGAATGGTTTATGCGGTGGTCAAAGTTGGCGGGAGAGGTTGGGAGTGGTGCTCCTCTACTTTTTTTAATTACGTTTTACTGTTACTTTTATTTTCAAAAGAAACCATTCCAGAATGGTTTCCTTTTAAAATAAAAGTGTAGGAAGAAGTTGAAACTTGCACTGAACGTTCCCTTATACAGCAGGTGCGTTTGGGGGGTTTGTATGGTGCGTGGGAGCGGGCATGGTTTTGGGGTTTGTGGGGCGCGGGGGCAGGCCAGCCGGGAACATAGTTCCAGTACTTCTTTTCGTACACTTCGACCAGTGGGATTATGAAAGGCGTTCTGCTTTGGGGCAAAATGTCGCCATAGTTTAACTAAGGTCAGGCCGGAAGGTCATTGGTTGGTGCTGTACACTTGCCTCATATATGTGGTAGAGGGAGGAGCCTTCGTCGGGCCAGTATCGATCGCACTGCTTCACGCCATCCTCCAGCAAGGGGCTCAGCATCACAATCACGGTGCAGCCGTTCTCCCACACCATCTGGAGAGAAAAAGAACAGGCAGGGTCACTGGGGCCCCTGAGAATGCATTGCCACAGGGGCTTCTGATCAAGCATGGTCAATG
Organism: Ambystoma mexicanum; assembly: GCF_040938575.1. Lineage (NCBI taxonomy): Eukaryota > Metazoa > Chordata > Amphibia > Caudata > Ambystomatidae > Ambystoma > Ambystoma mexicanum. The sequence continues at coordinate 1,463,417,236 of NC_090931.1, read as the reverse complement.
CCAGTCATGAGCAGCCAGGGACACTGGACTCCTGAGCAGGCGTGGTCACTGGAGTCCTAAGCAGGCATGGTCACTGGGAATCATGAACAGGCATGGCCACTGGGGGGTCATGAAGAGGCACGGTCACTGGGGGGTCATGAAGAGGCACGGTCACTGGACTCCTGAGCAAGCATGGTCACTGGGAATCATGAACAGGCATGGTCACTGGGGGTCATTAGCAAGCATGGCCACTGAAAGTCATGAACAGGCATGGTCAATGGCGGTCATGAGCAGGCGGGGACACTGGACTCCTGAGCACTCCCTACTGGGAGTGGTGAGCAGGCATGGCCACAAGAGGACGCAACTTGGCGAGGTCATTGAGCTCCTAAACAAGCTTGGACAATGGGCGTCATGAACACGCATGGTCAATGGGGATCGTGAGCAGGCATGGTCAATGGTGTCATGAACGCGCATGGTCAATGGGGATCGTGAGCAGGCATGGTCAATGGGAGTCATGAGCAGGCTTGGTTTCTGTTGGGTCATTTCCAAGCATGGTCACTAAGAGTCTTGAACATGCATGTTCTGTAGGGCCTGTGAGCATATCTGGTAACTCAGGCTCATGGGCAGGCATGCTCATTGGGAGTCAAGGACAGACAATCCCACTGGGGCTACTGGCCTCCCAGCGAGGGGCGCAGGTCAGGGCACACACTCACAGCCATGAATGAATCCTTTAATTAGTTGCACAGCCTTGGTGACACAAAGTGCCCATGAAATCTTTCTGACGCTGATGCACCATATACAGCGTAATGATGTGCCCACCCAACTTGCGCCAACGGGATCTTGTCAGGTGGCCGGAACATGGAAAACCTCCAGAAAGCAGCACCCTCGCGACTGTGGTTTTATTCCATTGTAAACAGCAAACATGAATCCATCAGGTGTGGGAATGGGGTCCAGGGTGTAGGATGCAGGCACACCTTCAGTAGGGATAGAGGCTTATCATGGAAATGCCAGGCACTCAGAAATGGATCCATTTTGGGGAGAGCGAGAGGAAGCAGGCAGAGACAGAGTAGGTCATTATTATCAGAGTCGGTACAGCGGAGACTCTGGGTCAGAAGATGATTAAGGGTCCTGGGAGTGGTAAAGGGGGAGGGCAGCTGTGCCCCAGGTGACCCAGTATTAGAATAGCAGGCGTAGCAAAGAAATGGAGAAGATAGCCGAGCCTCAGGTTCAGAACCAGTGTAGGGAGAATAAGACGCAGGCAGAGCGTAAGCAGGCAATGGTGGAAGGAGGAAGGCAGCAGATCCTCAGGACTGTACCAGTCCTAGCATTAGGAGAGCTGGTTCTGCCCAGAGAGGGAAATGATAGGGGAAACAGAGGGGGTGGGGAAGTGAGCAGAGCCTCAGGACTGTACCAGTCCTAGCACTAGGAGAGCTGGTTCTGTCCAGAGAGGGAAAGGATAGGGGGAACAGAGGGGGTGAGGAAGGCAGCACATCCCCAGGAGTGTACCAGTCCTAGAACTAGGAGAGCAGGTCCTGTCCACAGAGGAAAAGGATAGGGGGAACAGAGGGGGTGAGGAAGGCAGCACAGCCTCAGGACTGTACCAGACCTAGCACTAGGAGAGCTGGTTCTGCCCAGAGAGGGGGCAGAAGGGGTGGGGAAGGCAGCACATCCCCAGGAGTGTACCAGTCCTAGAACTAGGAGAGCAGGTTCTGCCCAGAGACGAAGCGGATAGGGGCAGAGGGGGTGGGGAAGGCAGCACATCCCCAGGAGTGTACCAGTCCTAGAACTAGGAGAGCAGGTTCTGCCCAGAGAGGGAGCGGATAGAGACAGAGGGGGTGGGGAAGGCAGCACATCCCCAGGAGTCTACCAGTCCTAGAACTAGGAGAGCAGGTTCTGCCCAGAGAGGGAGCGGATAGGGGCAGAGGGGGTGGGGAAGGCAGCACATCCCCAGGAGTGTACCAGTCCTAGAACTAGGAGAGCAGGTTCTGCCCAGAGAGGGAAAGGATCGGGGGAACAGAGGGGGTGAGGAAGGCAGCACATCCCCAGGAGTGTACCAGTCCTAGAACTAGGAGAGCAGGTTCTGCCCAGAGAGGGAAAGGAAAGGGGGAACAGAGGGGGTGAGGAAGGCAGCACATCCCCAGGAGTGTACCAGTCCTAGAACTAGGAGAGCAGGTTCTGCCCAGAGAGGCAGCGGATAGGGGCAGAGGGGGTGGGGAGGGCAGCACATCCCCAGGAGTGTACCAGTCCTAGCATTAGGAGAGCTGGTTCTGCCCAGAGAGGGAAAGGATAGGGGGAACATAGGGGGTGAGGAAGGCAGCACAGCCTCAGGACTGTACCAGACCTAGCACTAGGAGAGCTGGTTCTGCACAGAGAGGGAAAGGATGGGGGGAACAGAGGGGGTGAGGAAGGCAGCACATCCCCAGGAGTGTACCAGTCCTAGAACTAGGAGAGCAGGTTCTGCCCAGAGAGGGAGCGGATAGGGGCAGAGGGGGTGGGGAAGTGAGAAGAGCCTCAGGAGTGTACCAGTCCTAGAACTAGGAGAGCAGGTTCTGCCCAGAGAGGGGGCAGAGGGGGTGGGGAAGGCAGCACATCCCCAGGAGTGTACCAGTCCTAGAACTAGGAGAGCAGGTTCTGCCCAGAGACGGAGCGGATAGGGGCAGAGGGGGTGGGGAAGGCAGCACATCCCCAGGAGTGTACCAGTCCTAGAACTAGGAGAGCAGGTTCTGCCCAGAGAGGAAGTGGATAGGGGCAGAGGGGGTGGGGAAGGCAGCACATCCCCAGGAGTCTACCAGTCCTAGAACTAGGAGAGCAGGTTCTGCCCAGAGAGGGAACGGATAGGGGCAGAGGGGGTGGGGAAGGCAGCACATCCCCAGGAGTGTACCAGTCCTAGAACTAGGAGAGCAGGTTCTGCCCAGAGAGGGAGCGGATAGGGGCAGAGGGGGTGGGGAAGGCAGCAAATCCCCAGGAGTGTACCAGTCCTAGAACTAGGAGCGCAGGTTCTGCCCAGAGAGGCAGCGGATAGGGGCAGAGGGGGTGGGAAGGGCAGCACATCCCCAGGAGTGTACCAGTCCTAGCATTAGGAGAGCTGGTTCTGCCCAGAGAGGGAAAGGATATGGGGAACAGAGGGGGTGAGGAAGGCAGCACAGCCTCAGGACTGTACCAGTCCTAGCACTAGGAGAGCTGGTTCTGCCCAGAGAGGGAAAGGATAGGGGGAGCAGAGGGGGCGAGGAAGGCAGCACAGCCTCAGGACTGTACCAGACCTAGCACTAGGAGAGCTGGTTCTGCCCAGAGAGGGAGCGGATAGGGGCAGAGGGGGTGGGGAAGTGAGTAGAGCCTCAGGAGTGTACCAGTCCTAGAACTAGGAGAGCAGGTTCTGCCCAGAGAGGCAGCGGATAGGGGCAGAGGGGGTGGGGAGGGCAGCACATCCCCAGGAGTGTACCAGTCCTAGCATTAGGAGAGCTGGTTCTGCCCAGAGAGGGAAAGGATAGGGGGAACAGAGGGGGTGAGGAATGCAGCACAGCCTCAGGACTGTACCAGACCTAGCACTAGGAGAGCTGGTTCTGCCCAGAGAGGGAAAGGATGGGGGGAACAGAGGGGGTGAGGAAGGCAGGACATCACCAGGAGTGTACCAGTCCTAGAACTAGGAGAGCAGGTTCTGCCCAGAGAGGGTGCGGATAGGGGCAGAGGGGGTGGGGAAGTGAGCAGAGCCTCAGGAGTGTACCAGTCCTTGAACTAGGAGAGCAGGTTCTACCCAGAGAGGGGGCAGAGGGGGTGGGGAAGGCAGCACATCCCCAGGAGTGTACCAGTCCTAGAACTAGGAGAGCAGGTTCTGCCCAGAGACGGAGCGGATAGGGGCAGAGGGGGTGGGGAAGGCAGCACATCCCCAGGAGTGTACCAGTCCTTGAACTAGGAGAGCAGGTTCTGCCCAGAGAGGGAGCGGATAGGGGCAGAGGGGGTGGGGAAGGCATCACATCCCCAGGAGTGTACCAGTCCTAGAACTAGGAGAGCAGGTTCTGCCCAGAGAGGGAACAGATAGGGGCAGGGAAGGCAGCACATCCCCAGGAGTGTACCAGTCCTAGAACTAGGAGAGCAGGTTCTGCCCAGAGAGGGAGCGGATAGGGGCAGAGGGGGTGGGGAAGGCAGCACATCCCCAGGAGTGTACCAGTCCTAGAACTAGGAGAGCTGGTTCTGCCCAGAGAGGGAAAGGATGGGGGGAACAGAGGGGGTGAGGAAGGCAGCACATCCCCAGGAGTGTACCAGTCCTAGAACTAGGAGAGTAGACTCTGCCCAGAGAGGGAGCGGATAGGGGCAGAGGGGGTGGGGAAGTGAGCAGAGTCTCAGGAGTGTACCGTCCTAGAACTAGGAGAGCAGGTTCTGCCCAGAGAGGCAGCGGATAGGGGCAGAGGGGGTGGGAAGGGCAGCACATCCCCAGGAGTGTACCAGTCCTAGCATTAGGAGAGCTGGTTCTGCCCAGAGAGGGAGCGGATAGGGGCAGAGGGGGTGGGGAAGTGAGTAGAGCCTCAGGAGTGTACCAGACCTAGAACTAGGAGAGCTGGGTCTGCCCAGAGAGGGGGCAGAGGGGGTGGGGAAGGCAGCACATCCCCAGGAGTGTACCAGTCCTAGAACTAGGAGAGCAGGTTCTGCCCAGAGAGGGAGCGGATAGTGGCAGAGGGGGTGGGGAAGTGAGCAGAGCCTCAGGAGTGTACCAGTCTTAGCATTAGGAGAGCTGGTTCTGCCCAGAGAGGGAAAGGATAGGGGGAACAGAGGGGGTGAGGAAGGCAGCACAGCCTCAGGACTGTACCAGTCCTAGAACTAGGAGAGTAGACTCTGCCCAGAGAGGGAGCGGATAGGGGCAGAGGGGGTGGGGAAGTGAGCAGAGTCTCAGGAGTGTACCGTCCTAGAACTAGGAGAGCAGGTTCTGCCCAGAGAGGCAGCGGATAGGGGCAGAGGGGGTGGGAAGGGCAGCACATCCCCAGGAGTGTACCAGTCCTAGCATTAGGAGAGCTGGTTCTGCCCAGAGAGGGAGCGGATAGGGGCAGAGGGGGTGGGGAAGTGAGTAGAGCCTCAGGAGTGTACCAGACCTAGAACTAGGAGAGCTGGGTCTGCCCAGAGAGGGGGCAGAGGGGGTGGGGAAGGCAGCACATCCCCAGGAGTGTACCAGTCCTAGAACTAGGAGAGCAGGTTCTGCCCAGAGAGGGAGCGGATAGTGGCAGAGGGGGTGGGGAAGTGAGCAGAGCCTCAGGAGTGTACCAGTCTTAGCATTAGGAGAGCTGGTTCTGCCCAGAGAGGGAAAGGATAGGGGGAACAGAGGGGGTGAGGAAGGCAGCACAGCCTCAGGACTGTACCAGTCCTAGAACTAGGAGAGCTGGTTCTGCCCAGAGAGGGGGCAGAGGGGGTGGGGAAGGCAGCACATCCCCAGGAGTGTACCAGTCCTAGAACTAGGAGAGCAGGTTCTGCCCAGAGACGGAGTGGATAGGGGCACAGGGGGTGGGGAAGGCAGCACATCCCCAGGAGTGTACCAGTCCTAGAACTAGGAGAGCAGGTTCTGCCCAGAGAGGGAGCAGATAGGGGCAGAGGGGGTGGGGAAGGCAGCACATACCCAGGAGTGTACCAGTCCTAGAACTAGGAGAGCAGATTCTGCCCAGAGAGGGAGCAGATAGGGGCAGAGGGGGTGGGGAAGGCAGCACATCCCCAGGAGTGTACCAGTCCTAGAACTAGGAGAGCAGGTTCTGCCCAGAGAGGGAGCGGATAGGGGCAGAGGGGGTGGGGAAGGCAGCACATCCCCAGGAGTGTACCAGTCCTAGAACTAGGAGAGCAGGTTCTGGCCAGAGAGGGAGCGGATAGGGGCAGAGGGGGTGGGGAAGGCAGCACATCCCCAGGAGTCTACCAGTCCTAGAACTAGGAGAGCTGGTTCTGCCCAGAGAGGGAAAGGATATGGGGAACAGAGGGGGTGGGGAAGGCAGCACAGCCTCAGGACTGTACCAGACCTAGCATTAGGAGAGCAGGTTCTGCCCAGAGAGGGAGCAGATAGGGGCAGAGGGGGTGGGGGAGGCAGTACATCCCCAGGAGTTTACCAGTCCTAGCATTAGGAGAGCTGGTTCTGCCCAGAGAGGGAACAGATAGGGGCAGAGGGGGTGGGGAAGTCAGCAGAGCCTCAGGACTGTACCAGTCCTAGCATTAGGAGAGCTGGTTCTGCCCAGAGAGGGAAAGGATAGGGGGAACAGGGGGGTGGGGAAGTCAGCAGAGCCTCAGGACTGTACCAGTCCTAGCACTAGGAGAGCAGGTTCTGTCCAGAGATCGAGAGGATAGGGGCAACGGGGTTGGGGAAGGTCACTAGAGCCTCAGCACCTCATCACACTCAGTATTAGACGTGTAGGTGCAGAACGGAGAGGTATACACTGGGAGTGAAGAGGGGAGGTAGCAGAGCAACAGAACTGGGCACTGAACCCTTTTACAGCTTATTTGAGAGTGACGCCATATTTACATGGATACATTTGTGGACACACTCAAATGAAAACATGCACAAAGATCTGAATGAGCGTTGCCCTCACCTGCCAGAAATCTGCGATGGTGTGGGACAGAGGGCCCTGTGTAGCGATGTACGCTGGCATCCGTGGGTCATGTTCTATCTGAGGGGGAAAACAATCACATACAAGGCTTCATCGCTGGGTGTCACAATTGTCTTTAGACCAATATTTGGAGTCAGTTCATAAGCAGAGACAAGAGGGTCCACTTCCCACCACCCAGCATGAGCGGCAGCAGGGCAAGGTGTCTCACCCCTGGCAGAGGCAGCTTCTAGTGTCCTGGGGGTGGAGAGCTCCTGGAGTGGCACCAGAATTCTAAAGGATTCATGAGGGAGCCCTCAAAGGTGGTACGTGTATCAATGGAGATTTAATCAAATTAGCACCAGTGACCAATTAATTAAGGGGGCTTCTAGGGTCCCCCCACATGTTTTTCAAATGTGCTGAAATGATGCACTTTTGCAGCACAATTTTGAATTGATTTCCTTGTGAAACATGAGAAATATCCAATCAATTTCCGGATTCACGGCCATTCATGTCTGCTGGCCCTAAATATACCCTTAAATTAGCGCCCGTGGACAAGCATAGGGAGGGAGCCCAGAAAAATGAAGGTGGATCAGGAAATGCTATTGAAATAATCTGCTGAAACTGCAATCTGAGAAAAATGGGCTAAAAAGCCATACTAGGTTAACAAATTCAAAATTCAGTAAACCAACAGTACACCACGTAGGCACACTTTGGCCCTCATTACGACCCTGGCGGAGAACCATGGTGCAATTTGCACCATGGTCCATGGCGCTAAGCTGCCAACTCCGCCATGGTGGTTGGCGGACTTACCGCCCCATTCCGACCTTGGCGGAGCGGTAAGTCCCCAATCCCCATTTACCCTTCCCCATTCCCATTTTTGCCCCATAGGGTATAATGGGAGTGGGGAAGGCGTTAATTACGCCACCGTAAATTACGGTGGCGTAATTAACAACAAGTCCCGTAGCGCCATGGATTTTTCCGCCTGCAAAAAGCAGGCGTAAAAATCACCATGGCGCTACGGGAACTCGTACTCAGGCGGAAAGGGGCGCCATGGTTTACGCCGGCGTAAACCCCTTTCCGCCAGGGTCGTAATGAGGGCCTTTATATTTTATGCCAGTAATGATCAGTGTGAATCCCATGCATGAAGCTGCTGCCACATTCTCTGCTGGCCAGTAATGATCAGTGTGAATCCCATGCATGAAGCTGCTGCCATAATCCCTGCTTGCCAGTAATGATCAGTGTGAATCCCATCCATGAAGCTGCTGCCACATTCTCTGCTTGCCAGTGATGATCAGTGTGAATCCCATGCATGAAGCTGCTGCCATAATCCCTGCTTGCCAGTAATGATCAGTGTGAATCCCATGCATGAAGCTGCTGCCATAATCCCTGCTTGCCAGTAATGATCAGTGTGAATCCCATGCATGAAGCTGCTGCCACATTCTCTGCTTGCCAGTAATGATCAGTGTAAATTATATGCATGAAGTTGTTGACACAACCTAGCAATGCAAGCAGCCCGTGCAAGGGATTTACAGTGACCAACCATGCAAACACATGTGCACACACACCCATGCGCAGACACATGTGCACAGGCACACTCTTATCCGAACATACATATTTATTCACGCGCAGCTACAGATTCACTCAACTAGTCTTATGTGCGCACACACACACACACACACACACACACACACACACGCACACACATGCCGTACACACATGCCGTACACACATGCCCACACACATGCCCACACATCACACAAAACACCCTTCTTACCTTGGGTCTTTTTCTCTTCTTTTTTCACTTCAAGAAGCAGAGAGAGGTGCATGGGGCACAGGCTCTGCACCAAGCACTAAAGGAACGAAGGCAGGCATGCAGCACTGGTACACCACGAAGGACCTGAACACCTCGGGTGCACTGGTGCCGTGCAGCTGAGCAACATGGTTGCTAAGCAACCTCATATACATGGCGTGCTGTGGCTCACACATCAGTGCACATGCGCGGCACAGGTGTCTTTATTAAAAACCAATATCAGGCAGGGCATTCCCGGGGAACCAGGTAGAACACAGGGGGCGACCAGTCCGCCTGTCCCTCCATCCTGGCTCCGCCACTGTGTCCTTCAAACAGCACAGGTGCAGTACAGGCAGTAGAAGTGCATGCTTCCTTCACACCCAGGCTAGGTGCAGCACAGGCAGCAGCAGTGCAAGCTTCGATCACTCAGAACAGGTGCAGTACAGGCACAAGCACTGCACACTTTCCCTCACACAGAATAAGTGCAGTACATGCATCAGCAGTGCAAGCTTCTTTAACAGGATAGGTGCAGCAGCACAAGCTTCTCTTAAAGAGAGCAAACGCAGCCCAGGCAACAGCTACTAGGCCCATTCATTGGTTGGAGAGTTGTTAGCGGGAGAATTTATTTGAAGGACATTTGAGAAACAGTACTGTCTCCTCAGCTACTGCTGATTCTGAGTCCCTAGAAAGGTGCTCCATCAGTTAGAGATTTACTTCTCTTGGAACTATGGCATGTGGATGCAGAAGAGAGAAGGTTCATGTTGGTGGGTTTGAACGTGATTGGTTGATTGATTGTATGGTGATGAGGGATGATACAGGCTTGCACACCTTAGTGTTCCCTGATGCTAAATGCCTCAAAGGTACTCATCGCAACGGGCCCTCTCGCAATAGAATGTTCGCCTAGTAGCAATTTACACTCTGTTTTGAATGAATTATTGAAACCTTAACTAAGCTACTTCAGGAAAGTCTCATATCTTAGAGTCTTAAATGCTGCAATACTAACATTACGGCGGTATAACCTGAAGAGCGTTAGCTAAATGACGTAGCCACGGGTTTCATTCTTTGTAATATGCCAGAAGAATAGAAAAAGGTACTTTAGTGACCTTAGTGACCACAGTACTCCTAGTCCATAGTCCCGCTTTCGCCATAAGTCTCCCCTCCACCCATAGTAAGATATTAGTCCGACTGTTATAGGGATAAGGGAAGTGGCAGGTGGTTCTAGGAGGCGGAGCCAGCGTGCGTGGAGGACCCGCATATGCCTGCTGGCTCTAGCTTTCCATTTCGGGATATGTGCTGTGCAAACGTTTTCAGCCTCATCCCCGTTGGAGGGACATCCATAACTATGGGGAACAGAGGACGTTATGTAGAATTAGCGGAGGGAATTCAAATTGCTCTTACACTTCCCTATCGCCCTGTCCTTCGTTTCCGACATCACACATCAGAAGTCATCTGTATGTTGCTCATAGAGGGAGACTGGAGTACTCAGGAGCAAGAAGGAGCCATCAGCTCCATGATGCAACCAGTGAATATGATACATGGGAGGATCATCGGGTGGCCCGACGATGCAGCCGTCGCAGAGGCCAAGAAGGAAGTCTTGTGTTATCGCTAGAGATATGTAGCTCATGTGGAAGGAAGGAGGGGGTCTAGCTACGGCCCCAGGTTTCACCTCTGTTCCCTGCCGGAAGAAATCATATCAAGATTTTCGGGCATCTATTATCAGCAAGTTATTTGACATACAGTTCGGCCCCATGCGCGGAGCAGGACTAGGTGAGCAGCACACATTTGGGATGTTCTACGTTCCTGTCAACCACGCCATCCTGATCAATCAACTGTATGAGAACCTGGGCATCACGGATCAGGCCCTGGAGTGGTTGACCTCCTTCCTCTTGGACCGCCCCTCCCAGGTTTAACTTGGTTCCTTTCTCTCCGCCACCTCTCTCTCTCCACCTGTGGCGTTCCCCAGGGCTCTTTCAACCACTACTTGGCCCCTTTGGCCCACCTGATCTCTACCTTCCCGTCTAACTTTCAATGTTAGTTCTCCTTCGGGCTCTCCTCAGCCTCCTCTCCTCTCTGGCTCATCCCCGACTGTCTATCTGCGATTCATGACTGTTGTGCCTCCAACGATCTCTGCCTTAATGCCAGTACGACTGAGATCCTTTTCATCTGGACTCATGCTCCCGATTTCCCTCTCACTCTGGCGGCCCTCCTTGGGCCCTCTTCCTTCGCCTTCCTGTGGGGCAAATAAACCTTGGTGTCATCTTCGACTCCACATTTCTCTCCTCACAACTCGGACATCGCCAAGAAATCCCACTTCCAGCTGCACCTCCTCAAAGGTACTCTTCCCTTTCTCCCTTTCTCACCTTCCCCCAGAAGCTCACTGTCTCCAGAGCCATGGTTCTCTCTAGGCTGGACGACTGCAACAGCCTATTTCTCAATCTGCCTTCCTTTACTCTCCGCCCTCTGTAACTAATCCAGAACAGTGCATGCAAGACTTATCCTTGGCCTCAAGCCCAGGGACTGTATCTCTTCAGTCCTGAAATGTCTCCACTGGTTCCCGGTGCCCGTAAGTTCAAGACCCTTTCCATTGTCCACAAGGCTTTCTGGGGCCGGGGCCTGCACTTCATCCAACGCTCGCTTCCTAAATACCTTCCATCTCATGCCCTTTGCTCAGCTACCTCCAACTCTCTAAGGGTCAGACCCTTCTCCAGGCAGAGAGTGGGGGGTAGATCTCTCTCCTCTGCAGGTGCCTCCCTCTGGAATGGCCACCCTGCCCCTCTCAAACGTCTTCTTCTCCTCTGCTTTCTCTCTCTCCCTCCCCTGCTGGCCTACCTGTCTGCCGCACTGACGGTTGCTTGGCTACCCTCAGTGTCTCACTGGGTACCAGGCTCTCTTTTGATCAGTCACCCCTGCACTGCCTCTGGGGCATCTACGCACTTAGGGGTTGTAACTATAACCTCTACAGTCCTTTGCCTCCTTGCACTTACCCAGAGCCGCACTGCCCTGTGCTGCACTTACTCAGAGCATTGCTGCCCTGTTTTCCACATCCCTCTCCCTGGCACTCCACCACCCCACCATTTCCCCTTGCACTTCTCGTTCTAGCACTTGAACAATGTGAATGATACAAGGCCTAGTAAGATTGTTTGTCTTTGTTTGTCTTGTCCTCCCTCTTTCTTTCCTCTCTTGTGTGGTCGTGCCTAGAAACGCTTGTGTACAGGCGCATTAGAAATGACTTATCATATCATCATATCATAACAAAAAAGGACTGATGCAAGTACACTGCACTGGAATTAAGCGGGATGCCTTGTTGTACCCCAAACTATAAATCCAGTAAAACTGCCACCAACCAAAGAGGCATTTAAACATACAGTTGTGTTTTAGTAGCCACTGTGAGAGGCCAAGTGGTGCATCTCAACAGCATTACGTCCTTGGTGTGGCCTCACATTAGGCCTCACTAAGAAATGTTTTGAAAGTTTGGGCAGGAATAATGAAAACATTACCGTGGCCCCTTCATAGAGGTGCAGTACAAACTTTGGATGTTACACCCTCAGTAACCTCAGAACCAACTTGCCCTCAGTCACCCACCAACCACCCCCAACTTTGCCTTTAATCTTAACCTAGTTCATGAGGCCACACCCTTCTCCCTACTAAAAACCCTTAAGCCTATCAAAGAGTCAATTGATCCCTGTCCAGCAGCAAAATCTGCTTTTCACAGAGACGTCCTGTCTAAGCCTTTCACGGCTGTTATTAATAGGCCGACCGTCTCAGGTTCTAGTCCCAAAATGCCTAAAGCATTCCTGCTCAGTCCCGTGCTAAAGAAAAACCTGCTCTCAGTCTAAAGTAACCAGGTAACTACAAGCCTATAGCCAGGCTCTTCCGGCCAGAATTCCTTCTGAAGACAGTAGTAACATCACATATCTAGGCCTCGGTCCTTGCCACTCGGACTTCGACCTCTGCCAGGGAACCGGAGTCAGCGCTGGTCTCAGTATGCAAAGACACTGTGGATCACTCCGACAAGAGCAGCCTTTCCAGACTTAAATATGCCGGGCCTGCCAGCTCATCACACGGTCTTGTCTTACTAGACCGGCTTCAATCCATTTCAGGAGTCTCAGACCCGGCCCTTATATAGTTCATCTCATTCTCAGACGACAAAAGTGCAAGACTGGGAGACTATCTTCCCAGCAAGACAAGTTAAAATATGGAATTCCACAGGGCTCCCCCCTATTGTTCAGCATATACATTAAACCTCTCATGGACCTCCTAAGAGAATACCAATGTCACTTCTACTGCTACACCTATGATACCCAAGTCTACGTCTGAGTCTCGTGATAAGAAGATGAATTTACCAAGGTATCTGCTGGGCAACAGGCGATTAAGCTTGGATGAGTGCAAACAGCCTCAAACACAATTGGATCAAGACATAAATACTTACTCTGCCCTCCCACTCCCATCTTCCTGATGCACCAGAAACACTATGCCACACAATCATGTCCTTTGGAGAACCAGTGCCTATTCAAACAATGATCAGTAACCTCACATTTATCTGGAATGACTATATGACCCTTTATGCATAAGTGCTTTTATGACTCCCTTTCCTCTATATCGTCTCCCTGGACCAATTGCATAGTTTTGTGAAGATCTTGAGGCCCTTCTCTCTTGTTTACTCCCATCTACTACACCCACTATTGTACTTGGTGATTTTGAACTTCCCCTTACCACTGTTCATAGCTCTTGCTCCTTTCTGTTCATTATTGAATCCTACCACCTGTCCCAACTACCCTCCTCCCCTCCCCATCGCTCTGGCTCCTCCTTGGATCTTATTTTCTCATCAGTCCCTTTCTATTCTTCTGGGTTTGCTATTCCTCTCCCTTCCTCTGATCATTTCCTTCTTTCCTTCTCTCTCTCATCTCCTGTAGTATTATCTCTCTTCCCTCTTCGTTGACTTTTCTTCGTTGTGACCTTAGAAATGTAAATTCGTCCACATTTACTTCCTCCTTGGCCTCTGCTCTTCCTTCCGTTGCCCAAAGCGCCTCTCTCTCAGCAGACAATGCTGGCAACGCTTTATCTTCTGGTCTACAGTGCACTCTCACAAATCTCCTCAACCACGGCTCCTCCCCTTCTTTGTCTTTTTCACTCTCTGCCTTGACGTGTCGTGCGCTGCTCGGAAAAATATCAGTCCTCCTTTGATCTAGCTTCTCTCTCTTATCTTCATACTGTGATCATTTTCTTTTACTTGCTAAGCAGTTCTACTCATCCGTTCTCGTGCTGCTCTAACCTTCTCACTAGTCTCTCTACTCATGTGTTCTTGTGCTGCTCTAACTCTCTCACTAGTCGCTCTACTTATTCGTTCTCGTAGATTATTTCCTATTCTTTCGCCTCCTCAATCAGATCTTTCTTTTTTGTCCTCTCTAACTCCGGAGGACTGTGCTCCCTACTTTACGACTGAAGTAGTTAATCTTCTACCCATCTTAGAAAATCCATCTCCTTCTGTTCCTCCTTCTACTTCCCATTCCATGTCTTCCTTTTCTCTTCTTACCGACACAGACATATCAGCTTTCCTTGTCCATGCCAATAGCAATACCACAGCTTCCTCCAACGACCGCGTACCCTGTCTTTTCATTCCTCAGATTCATCCTTTTATAATTCTGATTCTTACCTCCCTATTTATTAACTCCCTATCTTATGATGTTCTTTTATTTTCTTTTAAACATGCTACAGTTATTGATATGATAGGGAGGAAATGAGATGGGATAGATGGGTCGAGAGATGGTTTTTCTCAAAATCGGAATCTTGTAGGATAGCTCAGGGGCAACATGCTCACCTTGGAAGCAAGACGACATGGAGAAACACAGGTTCGATCCTCGGGTCCGTGCTTAGAAACCTCTGGGTATTAAGCGCGTTATAAATAACCTATCATATCATATCATTTCAAACCATTTGAAACTGTCGTATTTCCATTTTTTCTGGGAATTTACTGGCCACAAACCTAGCTTTTAGAATCAAGGAAGTGCTGTAAATATGTATGGGTTGCAAGCATACATTGAATGGGTGCCGGGGCTGGGGGGGGAGAATGGGAAACAGTTCTTAAAGCATACGGTTTATTACCAGCATAACATTTCGGGTAGCAGGGAATAGTCTGAATTGCCAATGGGTGGGTCCAACAAGCTACCCAGAAGAGTGTCCAGTGTTTCAGAGGCGTTGGCTTACGTGTTTCCACAGGAAGGCTAGTGATCCGTGGCCGACTACGTGCATGGCTGTAGCTAGCCTCAAACAGATACCAGCCATGCTTCCTGGCAGCCACACCAGAGAGTAGGCGCTTAGATCATGATAGCTCAGAAAACGGCCTTGCCGGAGTAAAACATGCTGGATTTGGGAGTCAACATCCTTCTCAATCCATCCTGCCAGATAGTGTTGTGGGGCTTGTATTGTTCACTAGTCACTGCCTCTGTTTTAGTATCATATCTTCAAGTTCTGCGTGTAGAAAGTTGGCCCTGGACACTCACTCACTTTTGCAAACCCACCCTTTGCCACTCTGAGTAGTACTCTGGAAAGGCGCGGAAGGGTTCAGGGAAGGACTGTCAGCTCCCACCTACTAAGCGCGACCATGCTGAATGCAGGTTTCATGATTCAGGCCCTAGGGGTCTCAGGGCAAAGTATCCACCTAGGGTGCAGACTCATTCCCTGCACTCACTCACACACCCTGGGGCCCATCCCTCCAAATGGAGGAGGTCCCGCAGAACTTGGCCTGGTGGCCGACTTACGATGGGGCTGGCGTTGATGAAGTCACTTCGGGACGGATTGAGGTCGGCTTTCAGCTTGATCCTGGTATGGTCGTCTGAAATAGAACACAGTGCAGGCAGGGTTACGCACAAAGAACACTTGCAGCTATATACAAAATTGTGTCAAAGCGTTCGTAAAAATAGGCATACAAGTATGAAAACACAGAAAATCTCATTACAGGTATGGTGGAAATGATTAAACAGGCATACCAATACCACCTGGTTTAGTGCTCACAATATTACAGTATAGGTGGTAGGTAGCACTGTCACTATTCCAAGGGAAAGCCACCTGCGGCAAATACCACCTGATTAGAAGGTGACATTGCACCTCGGAATACCTCCAATTTGTACCGACAACTAGCAGGTGGAGGTAAAATTGTAAACAATCCCTAATAGGCTGTAAAAAACTTTTCCTCTGCAAAAGGCATGTTCAAGCACTATACCGAGAAAACACTTTTTCATTGGGGACATGACAGGGTGAAGAAGTGGGTATCTCTTAAGCCCCCCTCTCTCCACCTTCATCATGCATGCAAAAATGGGGTCAACTTAACCCTTTCCTGCATTAGCCATAAAAACAAATGCACATTCCGATTGTCAAGATGAACATGTATAGGGGCGCCAGTGTCATTTAACTGCTACATGATACAGAAAGTGTGCATCATTTTGAAATCTCTGTTATGGATAGACAATTTACTAGAAAATGGTACAACTGCCAAGTTGGGGATAGAGTAATTAAATGTCATATTTTGTTTCCATGTTTCTGTTGCAGTAAAGGTTCTTCTACGTTTTTGTAAAATTATGTTGTGTTTAAAGAATATATCACATCTTATCTAAAGCAGTACTTTCCCAGGTGCCATCTTAGAATGGCAGGTCATGGTCGACAATGTTATTGGTTATTTGTGTGTCACCGGCTGCCTTGTGATGCATAGATTGCCTTTCATTGGCAAATCACATCTTAACTAAAGTAGTACTTTCACGGGCGCCATCTTACAATGGTAAGGCATGAGTGACCATTTTTGTATTTTTTATTTTATTGTTTAAAGTGCGGACCTAGCGCAAGAGCAGCGTAGCGCTGTACATTTGGCACGGCATTGGGCCTGAAACCCTTTAACAGTAGAGCAGTACTGTGAGGTCTGTTAGTTGGTATGTGTATCCATTGGAATTAGTCCTTGGTAAGGTGTTGTTGAGAGAGCCATGTTTTGAGAGATTTGCAAAGTTGGAGAATTGTGGAGGCATTCCGAGCTGATACCAGGATCAAGTTCCAGAGGGTGGGTGCATGACAAGAGAAGTACTATTTGGGGGAGGAGAGTGTCCCACCGGTATTACCCAAACTGACCTTTAAGAAATTGACCTTTTGCACAATTGACCTAATTATAGTGGTCCTAATTAACCTTCTGCACAATTGACCTTTATATTATTTTAATTATGTTATATATATATTGGGTTGGTTTTGGATTATAAATAATGGAAGGGGATTGGGTGGGGGTTTCAGGGGGTTTTGGATTGGGTGGTGGGGTTGTGGGGGGTTTCCCCCTGCATATATGTCCTAATTGACCTTCCAAATTAGGTACATTCTCCCGAGGTCAATTGTGAAAAGGTCAATTAGTATACAACTGTTCCACCAAATATGTGGAGCTTAGCCGCCAGGTACGCTGGTGGGATACTTGTGACTGCTTTTTAGATGATACAGGCAGTCTTGAACAGTATCCCGGCTTGGAGTGAGAGCCAATGTAGTGCGCATAGGATGGGGGTAATTTAGTCAAATTTCTGTGCTCCCGTAATAAGACGTGCTGCAGCGTGGTAGACTTCAGGGTCGGACTGGCCCATCGGCCATTCGGCCCTTGGCCAGGCCGAAATCACTTGGAGGGAGGCCTAGGCCCTGGGGGCCAGTACCACGCATGGGCCCGTGGGCAGGTTTGGGGTTACTAGCACCAGCACTAGTGCGAATGCTAAGTTTCTTTATGTGTTCTGCAATCTGCAGAGCCCAGAGATCTGCACATGTATATTTGGGATTTCCAGCCATCGGGGCGTCAGTGATCAGGCCCCGCTGCTTGTGAAAGTTATGCGCAAACAGCGCAAGTTGCAACATTGTGGTCCTGCTGTGGGTGACTGACAGAGGACCTGGGCCAATCTGAAACCAGGGTCTGCTGTCAGTTATGCACACATTCAATAAGCATTGGCTGTTTTTTGAGCCAATGGAAATTGAATGTGTGCTGCTGGGGTGGGGCTGCTGGCAGTGTGCCACACCTTCACTTGTGTGCCGGCTTCTGGAAGGGACGGCGGTGTAGGACTGCTTTAAATGAGGAGAAACCTCTAGGCCCAGGAGAGGACTCAAGTGCAACGGCTGCCAGGTCCCAGTGCCTATCCACAAGAAGGGGCACTGAGGTGATAGGTGAGTCACTGTCAGTGTTGCTTTAAGAACTAAGTTTGCAATGTAAACGTCTACAAAACGTGTATCATTGTTTATTGGTACAGTTGCATGCACCTAGTCACTTTATTGCCTTGTGGACGCGTTTACAGTTGAAGGTGGGGATAGGGGGTGGGTTGAGGCCATGTGTTCTCCCCGAGTGGCGAGAGCTGCCGCGTGACGTTGGTCACCTACGCGACGTGTTTGATTGGGTGAATGTTCAGCAATAGTGGAAAGCATTAGATTTTGGGGTATTTTCTGTTGCTTGTTATCGGGTGGTTAACATGGGAGCCCCCCATCCCCTGTGTTTCATAGCCAAAGGGGACGCCCCACTGGCAGTAGGTAGCAGTTCGTGAGGTACTGCCGGACATAGTTTAATGGTACGTTACACTAATTTGGTATTACTGGGTACTGCATGGGCACTGGTAGTATTATATTGAGGCAGTCCATTATTCTTACATATTGGCGTATATAGTGGAGTTGTACTAGAGGTGAAGGCATGCTGCACAGGAGCACTCGCGCTGTGAGGTTTTGAAGGGTTGAGGGGGCGTCAGGGATGGCCCGGTGGGTAGCTGTGCAAGTGGCGCACTTTTCCTTTTGTTGTGGGGCATGTTGGTTGGGGTGGCTTGGGGGGGAGGTTGGGGATTTCTTTGTGGCAGCCTGGGTTTGTTTGTCCCGTGCATATAAGGCTCAGGCAGCCTCAAGCAGCGTTCGACATGCTTGGGGCAAATACATGATTGTTGGGCACTAATGATACTTGAGAATGTGGGGTACCTGCATGTGAATTCGGTATTCACTGTCCTCGACGTCCAGCACCCACCCACTCCCACTGCTACTGAGGGAGGCAGGTGCGAGCACGAGGAATTTTGGTGCATTATTTTGTAGTTAGCCCTCCTTCACCTCCGCCGCCACTGCTCTATCCATTTGCGCACCTACGGCCCAATAGCGCCCTGAGGGCAAAACATTCTGAATTACAGGGGGTGTGCAGAGTAATCCATTTGGGCTTTGCTTGTAGAGCTGCAAAAAAGGGCTCTTTAGCAAAGACAGTCTAGCATTGGTATATTCTTAACTGTGCTCAACTCCTGATCCCTCACATTACCAGGCGCTTCAGATGAAACTAGTTCCCTGCGTTACGAATGGCAACAGATCATTACATGTGACTGATATGTCTGTAAAAATAGGGGTTTATGCTTGAAACATTAAGTGCATATGCACTTTGGGTTTGATGCTCATGTAATTGTTCACAACCTTCACCCTAGCATTTAGCATTCATTTGTTTGTAATCATGAACCATATATAGTCATTCAGACAGCCTCGACATTTGGATGTGAGGAAAAATGGCTACCAAATCTGTCCCGCCTGTCTTGCTTCTTGTTTCCCGATGAGGACAGCCTTGCAGAGTTTTAGTTGAGGCGCTGAGGCTCAGAGTAAGGATGCCTGAGCTGTCAAATCACCATTATTCTATGAACCGTTTGCAATATGTATTGACTCCGAGGGTCAGCAGCAGACACGATGAAAATAAATATCATGGCCTGGAAAAGGGTTGGAGTTGAGAATATCCACAAAACCAGAACAGTATTGGCTTTCGCTGATACGATGGCTGGGTAATACGTTCTTCTATGCCAAACACATGCAGAATCTTCCTGCTGCGTCGTAATAATCTGCAGCCATGATATCATGATGCATGTGATTCGTGGTACGTAGGTATCATTCTCTTATTCACAAATTCCCAGAAATCATGTGCCATGTTATGCAGAGGCCCACACATCATACTGTTGCTAAGCACAAATGAACAGCCATCACTACATGTTATTACCAGATTACCAGATTTCACACTTTATGTTAAGTAGAAATGTTCGCAAATCATACTGTGTGCTAAACACGGATGCCCAGATATCATTGCATAAATACTGTGGGCTTAACATAGATGCCCAGATATCATTCTCTAAATACTATGTGCTAATACAAGATGCCAAGATATGATTGCCTAAATAATGCGTGCTAATCATAGATCCCCAGATATCACTGCCTAAATACTGTGTGCTAATCATAGATGACCAGATATCACTGCCTAAATACTGTGTGCTAATCATAGATGACCAGATATCACTGACTAAATACTGTGTGCTACTCATAGATGCCAGATATCACTGACTAAATACTGTGTGCTACTCATAGATGCCAGATATCACTGACTAAATACTGTGTGCTACTCATAGATGCCAGATATCACTGACTAAATACTGTGTGCTACTCATAGATGCCAGATATCGTTGCCTAAATACTGTTCTAATCATAGATGCCCAGATATAATAGCATGAATACTTTGTGCTAAACAGAGATGCCCAGATATCATTGCATAAATACTGTGTGCTAATCATAGATGCCCGGATATCATTGCCTAAATAATGTGTGCTAATCATAGACACACAGATGTCATTGCATGAATACTGTGTGCTAATCATAGATGCCCAGATATCATTGCCTAAATAACGTGTGCTAAACATAGATGCCCAGATATCACTGCCTAAATACTGTGTGCTAATCATAGACACCCAGATATCATTTCCTAAATAATGTGTGCTAATCATAGACACCCAGATATCATTGCCTACATACTGTACTAATCATAGACGCCCAGATATCATTGCCTGAATACTGGTGGTAATCATAGACACCCATATACCATTGCCTAAATACTGTGTGGTACATATAGGCACCCAGATATCAATGCATAAATACTGTGTGCTTAACATAGATGCCCATATATCATTGCCTAAATACTGTGTGCTAATCATAGATGCCCAGATATCATTGCCTAAATATTGTGTGCTAAACATAAATGCCCAGATATCCTTGCCTAAATACTGTGTGCTAATCATAGATACCGTGATATCATTGCATAAATACTGTGCTACACATAATTCCCAGCTATCATTGCCTAAATAATGTGTGCTAATCATAGACACCCAGATAGCATTGCCTAAATATTGTGTGCTAAAGAAAAATGCCCAGACATCTTTGCCTAAATACTGTGTGCTAATCAGTGATGCGCAGATATCATTGCCTAAATAATGTGTGCTAATCATAGGTGCCCAGATAGTATTGCCTAAATACTGTGTGCTTAAAAACGATGCCCAGATGTCATTGCCTAAATACTGTGTGCTATTCATAGATGCCCAGATATTATTGCCTAAATATTGTGTACTAATCATTGATGCCAGATATCATTGCCTATACTGTGTGCTAATCACAGACGCCCAGATATCATTGCTTAAATACTGTGTGCTAATATAAATGTCCAGATAGCATTACCTAAATACTGTATGCTAAACATAGATGCCCTGATATCTGCCTAAATACTGTGTGCTAATCATAGATGCACAGATATTATCTAAATACTGTGTATTAAACATAGACACTGAGATCTCATTGCCTACATACTTTGTGCTAATCATAGACGCTCAGATATCATTGCCTGAACACTGTGTGGTAATCCTAGATGCCCAGATATCATTACCTTAATACTGTGTGCTAAACATAGACGCCCAGATATCATTGCCAAAATACTGTGTGCTAATCATAGACGCCCAGATATCATTGCCTAAATACTGTGTGCTAAACATAGATGCCCAGATGTCATTGCCTAATTACTGTGTGCTAATCATAGATACCCAGATAGCATAGCCTGCTATTTGCAGTTGGCCAGAAACCATGTGTTATGTTAAGACGAGACCCTCACATCATACTGTGGATTAAGCAGACATGGGCAGATATGATCCCTTTTTATTCAAGGATCCTCAGATGAAACACCCCTTGTCTATTATTCTATACACCAATCACAGATACCTGTAACATATCACGCTCTTCTTATAAACAACATCTCTTGTTTACACTCTCATGCTAATGGCTCCTTCAGTCTTTGGAATCTGGCCCACTTTTTTAAGCCCCATCCTGCAGCTTTCCTGGCTGCAGAAGACACAGGAGGAGTGAGAGGTTCAGGACTTACATGGCACAAATTCTGCGTTGCGACTCTTCTTCAGGTTTGTCGGATCTTGGGCCAGAGAGCAGGAGTTGGGCTCAGCTTGATACGCACACAGTGCCTGCCACTCCTTGGCGAGGCGGTCCCGGTTTCTTAGGTGGTCCTCCATGTATGACTAAGGAACAAAGAACAAGCAAACATCAGTCTGATTCCAGACTTCTATAAATGCTGCCTGGGTAGAGATGTGGGTTGAACCCAGCCAGCAGCATTCCATGCCTACTTCTATGAATACTCCCTATCTGAGGTGGAATTCAGCACCCCACATTGTCCCTTTGAAGGAAAATTCCTGGTTCAGCAACTGGGATTTGCCTCATTTTCCAGGGGTTCACCTGCTGGTCTGTTCCTCACATATGTGGGTCAGCGATTGTCTACAGGCAAGCAGAGACCTGTAAGGGGTTCTGCATGCTTGTGGACAATTCTTTGTTACTCAAAGCGGTTCAGTAGAGATGAAAATGGCAAATTACTTTCTTTTGCAGTAACCTGCCCCTGGGTAAATGGTTTTCCCCTCACACTTTAGCCACCAAAATGGTTGAGAGAGTCCAGTCCGAATAATCTGTGAATCCACCTAATGGGAAGATTCCAATGGCAAACTCCACAGTCCACACTTAAGAGATTCAGTGGATGTCTGTTCTGCGTCTTTCTACCTCATCTGAAGAGCCAAGAATGAGGGAGTTGGTAGAGGGCTCGCAGACTCCTCAGTATCCCCTACCAATTCAGCCCTTCTACAGAACTCTGTATTGATACAACAATCTACCTGCTTCACTTATCTGTGTACTCTTCTAATATCTCGGCCCTTCCTAACATCTCTGTATCGGCCCACGAATCTACCCACTTCACTTATCGCTGTGATCTTCTAATATCTCTGCCCTTCCAAATATTTCTGGATCCCTCCACCAGTTGACCCGCTTCACATATCTCTGTACTCTTTCTAATATCTCTGCCCTTCCACATATTTCTGTATCCCTCTGTGAGGTGGTCAAAGAGGCAACAGAATCAAGGGAGGATCCTATTCTAGTAATGAGACCCAGCCAACAAAAGGTTTACACAGCAAATCAAAAGAAAACTACATGTCCCAGAAACCACCACGAGAAACGAAACCAAGGAGGGGGCAGAGACAGAATTAAAAAGGGAAAATGGCATAGGTACAACCCAATCATACAGCATGGAAATAGGTGTACCAGAGATTGGCACTGGTATAATGCAGTCAGCCCGCATATAGATCGGTGGCCCCAGAGACATACAGGGTGGGGTCAAACAGTGCATGAAACTGGGTGGACTGAGGAAAGAAAACGCCCTGCAGGTGTGGGGAATGGGAGGGAAAACTGGCTGGAGACTGAAGGGAGGGGAGGAGCAGAGAGGGGCTTAAATGCAGCAACAGAAAGCTCACAAGGTTTTCTGATTACAGCTGCAAGCCGAGCCGAGCCGGAGACCAGAGAGGAATGGAAAGGTGATTGCGACTGGGCGTACTAGAAGGCTCACTGAGAGGCACAGGGGAGATCCCTATCAGAGGCGGACTCGCTGAGGAGAAGCGCCAGCCGTCAACCATTAATCAAGGACTGTGCCTTCCATGTGGAATTTTGTTTTATTAGTTTTCTTAACCCAGTGAACAGAGGGTGAGTCAGTCCGTGGAGAAAAAGAATTAAGTTGACTTTATTTTCCTTTTAAAGATGCGAGAAGCCAAGTGGAGCTTCTTTTGAACTCTGGACTGCATTAACCCTTTCACGGAAGCCAAACCTCATGAAAACTAATACTGTTTGATGTGCCCAAGGAGAGCTGTTGTTTAAGTTAACACCGCAATAAATCTTAAAATTGCTAAACCTACATCCGACTACAGCCTACTGTTTCACACCCTCCACCAGTTGACCCGCTTAACATATGTCTGTACTCTTTCTAATATCTCTGCCCTTCCACATATTTCTGTGTCCCTCCACCAGTTGCACCGCTTCACATATCTCTGCACTCTTTCTAATATCTCTGCCCTTCCACATATTTCTGTATCCCTCCACCAGTTGACCCGCTTCACATATCTCTGTACCCTTTCTAATATCTCTGCCCTTCCACATATTTCTGTATCCCTCCACCAGTTGACCCGCTTCACATATCTCTGTACTCTTTCTAATATCTCTGCCCTTCCACATATTTCTGTATCCCTCCACCAGTTGACCCGCTTCACATATCTCTGTACCCTTTCTAATATCTCTGCCCTTCCACATATTTCTGTATCCCTCCACCAGTTGACCCGCTTCACATATCTCTGTACTCTTTCTAATATCTCTGCCCTTCCACATATTTCTGTATCCCTCCACCAGTTGAACCGCTTCACATATCTCTGAACTCTTTCTAATATCTCTGCCCTTCCACATATTTCTGTATCCCTCCACCAGTTGAACCGCTTCACATATCTCTGCACTCTTTCTAATATCTCTGCCCTTCCGCATATTTCTGTATCCCTCCACCAGTTGATCCGCTTCACATATCTCTGTACTCTTTCTAATATCTCTGCCCTTCCGCATATTTCTGTATCCCTCCACCAGTTGCACCGCTTCACATATCTCTGCACTCTTTCTAATATCTCTGCCCTTCCGCATATTTCTGTATCCCTCCACCAGTTGCTCCGCTTCACATATCTCTGCACTCTTTATAATATCTCTGCCCTTCCACATATTTCTGTATCCCTCCACCAGTTGCTCCGCTTCACATATCTCTGCACTCTTTCTAATATCTCTGCCCCTCCACATATTTCTGTATCCCTCCACCAGTTGACCCGCTTCACATATCTCTGTACTCTTTCTAATATCTCTGCCCTTCCACATATTTCTGTATCCCTCCACCAGTTGCTCCGCTTCACATATCTCTGCACTCTTTCTAATATCTCTGCCCTTCCACATATTTCTGTATCCCTCCACCAGTTGACCCGCTTCACATATCTCTGTACTCTTTCTAATATCTCTGCCCTTCCACATATTTCTGTATCCCTCCACCAGTTGCTCCACTTCACATATCTCTGCACTCTTTCTAATATCTCTGCCCTTCCACATATTTCTGTATCCCTCCACCAGTTGCTCCGCTTCACATATCTCTGCACTCTTTCTAATATCTCTGCCCCTCCACATATCTCTGCCCTTCCACATATCTCTGTGTCCCTCCACCAGTAGACCTGCTTCACATCTCTGTAATCTGCTAATAGCGCAAGTCCTTCACACATCTCTGCACCTTCCTCCAGTCCATCTCTGCTTTTCCTCATATCTTGGTGCCCCCTCAAGCCCTGTAAAACATCTTCACAGTTATTGCTGTTCTACCATATTCCTTTCTATCAGTTTGCCAATGGCCCCACATATGCCTGTATTCATCCATTAGCTATTCCAATTTCTCTATTCATCCAACAGCGCTCCATATGTGTTTGTATTCAGCCTTCAGCTGGTCCACCAATCCCTCTAGCCACCTGATAGTCCTTCAAAATCCCTCTTCTCTGTATCAAGGTATCCATCCACCAACCATTCCACATATTGTTGTATACAAACACAGGTACTTGCACGCATATCTGAAGCCGTCACCCAAGCCTTTCACATCTTGCTTGGGGCCAATTACTATCTCTTCCAGTCATCTTTGTATTGATCTGCCAGTTCAACTGTACATATCAGAATCATCCAGCGGGCATAACGTAGATTTCATTTTCCCCCTATCACCCTACTATACAGCTTTGTATCCATCTGCAAGTCCTTACTTACAAGTATACATCCATCATCCTTTCAGCAAAACTCTATATTCATCAGCAAATTTCTCCAGACATCGATGTGTGTTAGGCTTTCCGCACATCTCTATATCCCTCCGTAGGGTGTACACGATGGCAGGTGGCCTTCCCCCTTTCAATTTTAAGCCATGGCCTATTGGGGCACATCCCAACCCTAACATAGATCTCTTGGGTCAGACCATCCTCAGCCACACTATCTTGGAATGAAGCCACTTCCCAGCAAACCCAGGTTTGACAGGCCCGTGCCCCTCCGAATTAAGCCATGCATCAACCAACAACCTTTTGGGATGGAAAAAGCTACCTGGAAGAATCCCTTTTTGTGAGTTAACCCTAACTTGAAATAAGCCAATTTAAGGGAAGCCATAGGGCTCACAGGGTATTGCTGGAATGAGGTTGCCAATGATGAGACTATAGTGTCTTCACTGGTAATAAGGGCTCATTACAAGCATGCCAGTCCAGAAAAGACGGTGTCGGTAAGCTTGCCAGAACTGTTGTATCCGGACCGGCAGACTGCAGGTCTGCTGGAACCGCTGTGCCCAGCAGGTCTGACCCTGCCGGACCCAGCAACCACAGTAGGCAGACCATCACGGAAGCACCAGCACCGTTAGCAACGGTGCTGGTGCTACCAGTGTTCCCCATTCCCATGGAGTCCTATTGGTCCTATTGGGATGGGGAATTACGATTTACTGGCGTGTTACCGGGAAGTCAGGCATGGGTAAATCATTACCGGTCCGGCAGCAACCTACCGGTAGCACTGGCATGGTTACCGCTGGACCCTTTTGTTGTCCTTCTGGGCGTTGTTGGGAAAGTGTTACCCCTTTTACACCGGCTAAGATCTGTATCTGGTATATGGTCCACATGTGCAATGATACTTTTCCCATGTGAAAGGGGATTACAGTAAATATTCAGTATCGCCTCAAAATAATGCATTCGGTAGTTGAGAAAATACCGAATCCGGTTACATTGAAGAAGGGGAGCAAGGGTTGTGGGGGTGTCACCCGCTCCCCTTGTTTGGTATAATAGGAGAAGGGGTTTGCAGGGGGTGTCTCTGCATTGACAAAACAGTAAACAGGGGACTTGCACATAGATGTGCTGTGGGAGCGCTGTGCGGCTCCATTATTGCATCCGGAATGTCCGTTTGCGAAATTATGGGCCGCGCAGTGATCACACAGATCCAAATATTCATGTGTCTGCATTCTGGGTCCTCGTCCAGACTGTATGAATGTAATTTGTCACTGTCTAGGGTTCCATTTTTCTCCCCATGTCCAACATCAGCCTGTTAGGTACTGCCTTTACTACCAGGTAATGGCCATACCTTTAGCTCAGGAATTGGAAGGGTCTGCGCCTCTTAACTGTTTTATACAAACACTGCATCCTACTATGGAACTCATTTTCAAATAGGGCGTAACGTTAACGGCAGGCATGAAAGTCTTGAGTAAGACATTAATGCATTCCTAACATCACGTCCCATTTTCAATCTTTTGTATGGAGGAGAGTAGGGGTGGAACGCAACTTGCCTTTTAGCCACCTTCCTTCCGATCTGTAATTCAAAAGCTCCAGCATTTGCGCCAGCATATATTTTCAAGCCGGCGCAAATGCTGGAGGTCTCTGTGGGGTCAGCCAGGATTTATGCACCAGCAAAAAGCAGGCAGACTCCATAGGGATCCATTGTAAACGCTGCCTACCATGCTCTTGTGGCAGGAAGCTATTACAATTACAATTAAATTCAAGCTAAAGTGCTCGCATGACGTGCAATGTTTAATAGTAACTGTTAACGCTGCTTGCCATGAGAGCAGGGTAAGCAGCGTTCACAATGAAAAGTATGCCAGGCAGCGTTCACTAATTTGCAAGGCGGATTGCAAATGTTCACTCCGTTGAACAAATTACCAGAATTTGGTGGTGGGGAGCCGCCTATGTGTCTGTATACATGTAATGACTCCCTGCTGCCAAATTACGGCAGAGCCAAAAATGAACCTCTGTGTTTTTTTTTTTTTTTTTCCAAAATTATTTTTATTGTTTTCAACATAACAAGTCATGTAGAGGGTAAGATCATTGCATGTATATCGACTTGTTAGAACATATGGCTAGGAGAACATTACTTTGCATATTTTAGTCTTAGCTGGTCTTACGTTCTCCTCCATAATGAGGACAAAAGAAATCATAACAGAAACAACTACTACAGGGTGAGGGGGGTAAGAAAGGGGGGGCAAGGGACAAGGAGCACTTTTCGCAGGGAGCTGTTTTTGCTCAAGAACAGGTTACTGTCTATTTTGCCAAGGAGATTATTTCAAGGGTTCGATGTGGGGCTTCGCTAGGTTACACCAGGGTGCTTTCGTGTCGGGTCTTCCAAGTCCGGGGAACTCGATTGATTGTTCGTGGTACTTCGGAGGACTGGAGGAGCTCAGTTGCCTGTCTGGCTTGGGGTTGGGCTTTCTTTTTCAGTCTTGAGTTTCCATCCAGCGTAAGTTGGGTGGCTGCCTTGCCACCCCAGGGAATTGCTGTCCGTAGTCCAGAAAGGGCGCCCATGTGCGTTCGAATTTGGGTTTATTGCCTGACCTGATGGCTGTGACTTTCTCCGCTGCGGCGATTTCCCAGCACTTAGACCACCACATCTGCGTGGATGGACCCTCCGGGTTTTTCCAGAGTCTGGCGATTGAGATCTTGGCGGCTGTTAGGAGATGGGAGCATAGGTCCGCCAGGTTGCCGGTTAGCGGGAATTGGCCATCTCCCGTCGACCCCAGTAGCACAATCCCTGGGTCCCAGGGGATGTTGAGTCCCGTGATTGTTTTAATTTGTTCCAGGATGTTTTCCCAAAATAGGGTGGCTTTGGGGCATGACCACAGGAGGTGAAATAGGGTTCCGCGGTCCGGGCATCCCCTCCAGCATTGCGCTGGGATAGCCGGGTTGCATTTGTTGAGGAATGACGGGGTTCTATACCATCTGTAGCAAACTTTAAACGCACTTTCTTTGTTCGTCACACATTTCGAGCTTTTCAGAGCGCGGGACCAGATGTGTTGCCATTCCTCCAGCTCAATTGGTCTCCCTATGTCCTCTTCCCATTTCACCATATATGGCTCTTTTTTTTCCGGGTCTGTTCTGTCTAGAGTTTTGTACAGGGCTGATATTTTCCCCTTAGGGGGGGTTGTCAAGAGGAAGTTTTCCAATGCTGTGAGCTCCCTGCTGCCTAGTTTCCTGACCTGAGGGTGCGACAGCCAGTGCCTCAGTTGGGAGTAGCGGAACCTTTCTGTTTCCTGGATCTTGAACTTTGTTTTGCACTCTTCGAAGTTCAGGGGGAGGCCGTTTTCGAAGAAATCCGAGATAGTTTCTAAGCCGCCGGCTCGCCATTCCGTGAACTGGTTTGGTGTGATTCCGGGGGAGAAGTCGGGGTTGTTCCAGATTGGCGTGAGTGGACCCATTGTGCTCCTGCATTTCCACCGGCGTGCAGCCGCCCTCCAGCTGGCGACTGTGTTTCTTGTTGCTGATAGGGGGCCCAGATCCCTGGCCCCCTTGGGCTCCCTGGAGTGGGGCAAGGATTCCAGTGGGGACTGACACCAATCTTCCTCCAGAGTCAACCATCGGGGTCGGTTGGTTGGCAATTTCCAGGCAAAGGCTGGGGCTAGTTGGGCTGCCAGGCAGTACCTTGACACGTCTGGGACCCCTAGGCCGCCCAGGGCGGTGCTTCGGAGCATTATGCGCTTTGGGATGCGGGATTTCTTTCCTTCCCAGACTAGGTTCAGCACCTCTCTTTGCAGTTTCTGCAGGGCCTTTTCCGGGATCGACACCGGCAGGGCTTGGGCGTGATATAGCAGCCGTGGCGTGAGATTCATTTTTATCGCCGTCGTTCGGCCAAACCAGGAGATTTCCTGTTTTTTCCAGCGGTTGATGTCCTTTCTTAGGTCTCTGAAGAGTGTCGGGAAGTTGGTCTTGTACAGCCTCTTAGTTTTATTGGTTATCTGCACCCCCAGGTAGTTGAAGCTGCTTCCGGCCCAAGTAATTTGGAGCCCCTCTTCGAGATGAGCCTTGGTCTTTCTTGGGATGTTTATGCCCAGTGCGGTGGATTTGGAGATGTTTATTGTGAATCCCGATGCTGCTCGGAATTCTTCGAGCGTTTGCCATAGGGCTCTTATTGACTCTTCCGGGCTGGTGAGTGTGAGGAGCACATCGTCCGCGTAAAGCGCGATTTTGTAGGATTCTTTCTTGTGCGTTAGGCCTGATATTGATGCATTTTGGCGGACCCTTTCGGCGAATGGTTCCATGGATAGGGCAAATATAAGTGGGGAAAGAGGACATCCCTGTCTTGTGCCTCTGGTTATGTTTATTCTGCTGGATTTAGTCCCGTTGAGGCGAAGATTTGTAGAGGGTTTTTGGTAGATGGCCAGAACCCATTTTGCGAAGTTTGGGCCAAAGCCGAAGTGCTCTAGTGTGTTCCTAATATAGCCCCAGTCGAGCATGTCGAAAGCTTTATGCGCGTCTAAGGAGAGGACTGCCAGTTTTGTGCCCAGTCTGTTCGCTGATTCGATGATGTTGATGGTTCTGCGAATGTTGTCTTGGGTGCCCCGACCTAGGATAAATCCAGTCTGGTCCGGGTGAATGAGCTCCGGGAGGAAGGGGGATAGCCTATTTGCTAAGATTTTTGCAAATATTTTCGCGTCGTTGTTTAGGAGCGAAATAGGCCTGTACGATGAGCATTGTGTTTGGTCTTTTCCTGGTTTAGGGATCAGCACTGTTATTGACTCGTTCATGGAGGGGGACGTAAGGCCGGTGGACAGGAATGAGTTGAATAGATTTGCCAGCTGTGGGGCGAGCAGGTGAGCGAATTTTTTGTAGAATTTTGCTGAAAACCCATCCGGGCCAGGTGTTGTGTTTTTTAGGTGGCGGATCGTCTCGCTGACTTCCTCCTCTGAAATAGGGCTCTCTAAGTTCACTAGGGATGGGGGTGGCTGTTTCTTTGGTACTGGGGTCAAGAATTGGGTGATGGCTGAGATAGTCGTCGGGGGCCCTGCCATGATTTCCTCGTGGTGTTGCACCATTAACCCGAGTTTTTCGGAGTCCCGGTGGAATAGGCTGCCGTTCCTGTCTTGCAGGGATTGGATGTGGTTCCT
Organism: Ambystoma mexicanum; assembly: GCF_040938575.1. NCBI lineage: Eukaryota > Metazoa > Chordata > Amphibia > Caudata > Ambystomatidae > Ambystoma > Ambystoma mexicanum. Next base: position 1,463,386,842 of record NC_090931.1, on the reverse strand, counting down.
GGTCTGAAGCTTTTTCAGTTTGTATGCTAAGAGTCTGTTCGCTTTGTTACTGTTCAGGTAATAGTATTGTTTGGTATAGGTTAATGCTTTAGCGGCTCGGTCCGCCAGGTGGATCTCGAGCTCTCTTTTAGTTTTTTTGAGTTCTTGGTGCGTTGTTTTCTTGTAACTGGCTTTGAGTTTGCCTTCCAGGGCTGTGAGTTTTTGCTCGAGTTTTTGTTGCTTGAGTAGGTTTTGGCGCTTGAGTCTGGCTGTTAGGTCCATGGCGACCCCTCGGATCACTGGTTTCATGGCATCCCACACCATGGCTGTTGAGGAGTCGGGGGTTGTGTTCTCAGAGAAATAATTCCGAATTGCCTCAGCGAGATCCGAGCCAGCCGATATATCTGTCAAGATGTAATCTTGCAGTTTCCATTGCCTCTGGGCAGGTTCCGGGGCCCCGTGGATAGACACCACCATCGTGACTGGAGCATGGTCCGATATTGCGATCGGTCCGATCTGAATCCTCTCCACGCAGGGGGCCAGGTTATTTGTGGCGAGCAAGAGGTCGATGCGTGAATAGCCTTTGTGCACGTGCGAAAAGAAGGTGTAGTCCCTATCCCCTTGGTTGTGGAATCTCCATATGTCTATTGTTTCGGTTTCCCGCAGGAATTTCGCCAAGGCAAGGGATCTGCTGAAGTCCTCCCTTGAGGCTGGAAGCGTCTTATCCATTGTTGGATCCGGGGGGAGGTTGAGGTCCCCTCCGATTATTAGGCATCCTTCTGCGAAGGATGTGATGATTGGAAGGAGGCTGAGGAGGAATTGGTCTTGTTCTTTGTTTGGCGCATAAGCGGCCACCAGGGTGATCGGTAGCTCCACTAGGAGGCCTTTCAGGAGTAGGAATCTGCCCTCGGGGTCTCTTTTGATGGTGATCTGTGTTAGAGGGAGATCTCTTTTTAGTAGGATAGCTACGCCTCTCTTTTTCTGTGTGGCTGAGGCGAAGTAGCGTTTTGGGTAGCGCCAAAATCTTAGTCGGCTTTGGTCATCCGCAATGAGATGGGTTTCCTGAATGCAGACAATATCGGCTGCTAATTGGTCTAGTTTGTGTTCCACTGCTTTCCGCTTTCTGGGTGCGTTAAGCCCCTGCACATTCCAGGTTGTGATGGTTAGGGTTTTGTCTAGCGAGCCCATCTTTTGGATTTCGTGTGAGTCGGTTCAGATTGTTCCTTGAAGCTCTCTTGTTCCTTGTTCCTGCATGGCGAAATTCTCCGTTCTTTCCTCTTTATCATGTTGTCCTCCGCCCCTCGTCCCCCCCCAGCCCCCCACCCCCCACCCATCAAACCATAACAAGGTTTCCGGGCCAGCCTTCAACCAACGGGGCATACGGCCGGACCGGTATATGAATTCGGTATGGAGGCAAACTTTGCCTCTTCCTTTAGCCAGTAAACATTCAGGATAAGTTTAACTGATTTGAGTACTGTAGGTATCTCGAGGAGGCTCGGCTCCACCGTCAGAGGGGCAGAAAGCTCGGCCAGGGGGGAGCTTGTGTTTTCCGTGTTCTAGACTGCCCCTTTAGCGGTCATTGTCCCTTTTGAGTTTGCCCGCAGGACCACGGGGTCTACGACGGCTAGGTACCTTTGACCAGGCTCTGGTGGCTTCCCCACGGGTACCTCTGGGGACCTCGGCCGCATTAGGGGGGGGCCCCTCTTCGCTTTCCGGGTTCATAAACCTCTCCGCCTCTTTGGGGGAAGGGATAGACCAAGATCTGCCTTCCCAAGTGAAGAGTAAAGAGGTGGGAAAGCCCCAGCGGTATGTTGTTTTCCGTTCGCGCAGCCACTCGGTTAGTGGCTTAAGAGCCTTCCTTTTCGTGAGGGTGGTCGTCGCTAGGTCCTGGTATAGGGATATTTCGGCGTCTCGAAAGAGAATTCGGGCAGAACTTCTGGCTTCTCGCATGATTTCCTCCTTTACTCTATAGAAGTGGATTCTTGCTAAGACATCAGGCGCCAGATTTGCGTTTTGTCTAGCTCTGACTCTGTGGACCCTATCCAGTTCCAGGGGGGCTCCGTCTGGGAGCGTTGTGATGAAGCGAAATAAGTCGTTGACATAAGAGTTGAGCTCCTCGTCGGAGACCGAACTCGGGATTCCCCTCAGGCGGATATTGTTACGTCTAGACCTGTTTTCAGCCTCTTCTTGTTTGTTCTCAAGGGATTCGCATCTAGCCTCGAGTGCGGAGAGTCTATCGGCCCCCTCCCCGATCTCAAAGTTCTGTTCGCACAGGGTGGTTTCTATTTCTGTTGTTCTGGTTTCGATCTCGCCCACTCTCCCATCCAGGGACGCAATTCTGTCTTTCAGTTCCTCTGTCCCTTTCTGGTATTCCTTGGTTATGGCAGAGAGGAGCTCCTGTAGGTCAGCTTTGGTCACCGCTTGGGCTGTGGACCCCCCGTTGGGTTCTTGGGCGGTTCCCCCCATGTCGCTGCGGTCTCCTTTCTTGTTCTTTTCACCCATGTTAGTGGACAGCAATGTCGCAATGTCTGTTTGTTTGGTCACTTTTGGGTTTCTGGACATTGTTTCTTGTGGGATGCACCGGGGCCCGATCCACTCGGGGGCAGAGTGACTGTTATGGAGCACCTGGGTCTCTCTCCGGGCCCCTCCCACGCCCCCTCTACAGGCCAGCCAGATCGAGTCTCGGGGCCAAACCCCTGAGGGGCCGCGTCTAGGTGGCCAGTTCGGTCATCCCTGGGGTGCTAGGGCAGGCCGGAGGGGCGAGGAGAGCCCCGCAGTTGCGGCAGGTGCCGCCTTACCTTCCCTCTAGGAACGTTCCTCAGGCTCCACACCCCCGGGAGGACGGCGGCTGAGCCTTTCAGTCTCTTCTCAACAGTTCAGGGCTGCAGGGGTCTTCCCGCCTCGAACCCGCCAGGCCGCCGAATGGGGGGGGGCCACCTTCTTTTCCCTTGTGCCTGATGGGGTTGGCTGGGCTCTCCGCCCGCCGCGCCGCTCCGCGCAGGTCCGGGGCGGAAGGAGTGCAGGCAAGCCTCCGGAGGGAGGCCGGAGGAAGGCCGGCGGAAAGCCGGGACCCGCGTCTCTGGGGGGGGGGGGGGAGTCGCAGAGTTCGTCCGGGGAAGTTGCAGGGAGAAATCGGCCCCCCGGCCGCCCGCTGCACCCCCGGGGCCCCCAACAACGGCCAACAGCAGCGGGGGCGGCGGGTGGCGGGAGATTCTGGTCCGCCGCGGGACTCTCGGGACCCTCGGGCCGGGGAGGGGGAAGGACTCCAACTTATTTCCGCGTTCGGCGGAGTATCGAGCGGGCCCCTCGCCCGAATCCGCTCCCCCCGGCAGCTCCCCGAGGGGCGGGTGGCCGCGGGTGTCGCGGGGCTCAGCAGGGCCTGTACCCCCGTTCTCGGGAACTCCGGCGGAGGGGAGATTCCACCCCGATGATCCTCGGGCCGGGTTCGGCTCACGTCTCCGCTATCGGGGGGGTGCAGGCAGTGCCCCCTGTCAGGCTCCTCCGGGAGGGTCCACGATTGTGTGCTTCGGAGGGGGAGGCTTCCTTAGTTCCAACTCCTCTCGTTCTTCGGAGGTGCTTCGTTATGTCGGGCCGCTGTCCGCCATCTTGGCTCGCCGCACACCTCGGAGTCTCCTACCGGGAGAGGATGGGCTCGACACAATCCAATCCCCACTTTGAACTGCTGAAATTAAGGCACGAGCAGCCCGAGCCTCCGGGCTTTGCAGGGAACGCTTTCCTTCGCCTAGTCTAGCTGTTTACTGGGGCATTTTAGGTAATATTCGGTCGCGGCCGGGAGCTCTCACCGGACTCGACCGTTCACCATGGCGCCAAGCCACGCCCCCCGAACCTCTGTGTTTTATGTTTAACCAAAAGTACTTATTCCACCTTAATGTGAAATTTCACCTTTATAATACAGTGTATATTTTTAATTATTATAACAGTGTGATGTGTTTGTTAGGAATAACTATTGGGAATAACTGTATTCCACTACCTGTCTAGCTACACCTGTCTGTTAAGCCCGACTGCTCTGCCACGGCTATCACTTTAGAGGGTTTGGCTGGTCTTTTGGTGGAAAACCTGCCTTGCTTATAGCTAAAATGGTCAACAGAGGGCTGTAGAAAAACTCCCCCAAAGAGTGGGTGTCTCCAAGTACAGTCCTCAAGAGCTCCAGTAACACCAGGTTTTCCAGACAACCAGGGGTGGACTGGGAACCAAGAGAGGCCCTGGAAAATATTTTTAAAATGGCCCAAAATTACAGATTCTCAGCAAGCCCAACCCTTTTCCTATGAGAAAATGTGGAAATACCACACACAAGACGCTCAGGGTGCAGATGCCAACTGGGAAATCTCCATAGGGTATTCAAGCACATTCCTGTACAGAGTGTTGCGGGCACCATATAGAATTGTCATCTGGTGTTCCATTATAATTAGTTTCCAATATTTTGTTGATAACTGGGGAACAGGCCAGCTTCTTCCAGACTACAGCTGCAACCCTCAGCAAATCGCTTTGCATAAAGATGGCCACCTTCTCTGCCAATGAGAGCCAGATCCCACCACCTAGAGACCACAGGTTCTAGCTGTTTCAGCCCCGTCCATACCATGATCCCGTCAAGTAAAGAATGAAAGCAATTAGCCTTGAATAAGGTTTGCTCATCATACACCTCTACAGAGTGTGGGTAGCTGGCATTTTAACCGTAGCGCAGTACTGTGAGGTCTGTATGTCGGTATGTGCGTCTACTGGAATTAGTCCTTGGTCAGGCGTTTTTAAAAGAGCCATTTTTTTAGAGATTTGCAAAGTTGGAAAATTGTGGGGGAATACCGAGCCAACACCGGGATCGAGTTCCAAAGGGTGGGGGCATGACAAGAGAAGGATTGTTTGTGCTCCTCTCTTTGCAGACGAGTTGTGATTCAAGGCGGTTGGTCGATTAGCTGCACAGGAGCGTGTGCCACCAGATATGTGGAGCTTAGCTGTCAGGTACGCTGGTGTGATACTCTTACTGCATTGTAGATGATACATGCAGTCTTGAACCGTATCCTGGCTTGGCACGGAAGCCAATGTAGTTTGTGTAGGATGGGGGAAATTCAGCCAAATTTCCATGCTCCCGTAATAAGTCGTGCTGCAGCGTGGTAGACTACTTTTAGGGAGCCAAGTGAGCAGCTGGCAGCCCTGTCTGGAGAGCATTTCCCCCATCAATGTGCGAGACCACAAGGGCCTGCTCTATGGTTCGGAAGTCCTGCGGCGGGATGAAGGGTTTCATTTGTCGAACGGTGGAGATTCTGAGTCAGGCTATTTGGGCCTTCTTGGCCTTCTTAGCTATGTGTTTCTGGAAGTACAGATTGCTGTCACTGGTGAAGCGTAAGGATTCTGCTGAGTCTGAAAGTTGTGGATCAAATCATTCTAGGTGCATATCATTGAGCCATTGGTGGACAAGTTGTTTTTGAGTGGGCGGACCGATGAGGAGGAATTCAGTCTTGGATGGATTCAGTTTGAGGTAGGCAGTCGACATCCAGGACTGGATGATGGCTAGGTAATTGCAGAGACTGATATCCAGCGTGCTATTTACTCTCATGTATGACTGAGTATCGTCTGAGTATTGGTGAATGGCTAGATTAGGATTTTTGAGGAGAAACCCAGAGGCTCCATGTAAAGGTTAAAAAGGATGGTGAGAGGAAGGACCCTTGGCGGACTCTACAGGAGACCTGGAGTCGGTTAGAACGCAAAAAGTTCATCTGGACAGCCTGGTTTCTGCCCGAGAGGTAGGAGGTAAACCAATTCAGGACAGTGCCAGAGAATCCCATCGTGTCAGCAAGGAGGGAGAGAAGCATGCAGTGGTCGACGGTGTCGAATGCAGCCGAGAGGTCAAGGAGGATGAGGAGGTACGCATAACCCTTATCCATGAATACTAGAGCATCATCCACCAGCTGGACGGTGGCTGTCTCGATGCTATACTTTGGGCGAAACCCTGACTGATAGTCATTTAGGAGGTGGAGTTGTTCGATTCTGGCAAGTAGTTGTGTAGCAACTACTTTTTCCAAGAGTTTGCTAATAAACGGTAGGTTCGTAATGGGCCTGTAGTTGTCCGGGTCATCTGGATCTAGGGTTGGTTTTTTCAAAAGAGGTTGTATGAGACCAGTCTTGAGGGTGTCCGGGAATTATCCTTCTGCGAGTGAGGCATTGATGATGCTGAAGAGATCATTGAGCGCCCGTCAATTGTTTAATGATGGAGGCCGGAACTATATTGTTAGACTAAGAAGAAGGTTTGAGAGAGGCAATCATTTTTAGGAGATCCGGGAGAAAGAGAGGAGAGAATTCCATCCAGAGGGGCAGTGTGTGAGTCGGGTGCAGGGGATGCTAATGCTGTGAGAGGTTGATTCAATGGTCTCCTGCATTTTGTCTATTTTGTCAATAGAAAATGTGTTGAGTCTGTAGCATTTTCCTAAGCTGCAACGTGCTGGCCTTGGAAGCAAGACGACACGGAGCAACACAGGTTCCAATCCCTGAGTCCGCGCTTAGAAACCTCTGGGTATTAAGTGTATTATAAATAACCTATCATTTCATATCATATCATACCTCAGGGTCGGGTGAGGGTTTGGTACAATACTTTACTACTTCAAAGAGGGTTTTGCTCCTGTTACAGGCTGCTGCAATGGTGGTGGAGTAGTAAGCAGCTTTAGCCTACGTAATCAGAATTCTACGGTTTGCACGCAGAGATTTGAGGTTGGTGAGGTCTCCCGAGTTATGTTTTTTGTGCCACCATTCCTCTAGGGCTCTGATTGAGCGTTTGTTGGAGGCTAGCTTGGGGGCTGTGCCATGGAGTGGATGGTGTGGTCTTAGCCCGGCTGGATTTTAGGGGGTCTTGAGTGTCCACCGGTTTAAAATGCAGAGTTGTTGAATAATTCCAGGAGGCCCGAGGTATTACCTGTGGTGGGGAAGTCTGTGAAGTCTGCTTCTAGCTCCTTGACCGGGAAGGTTTTTAATGAGCGGCGCTGAGTGAGGGGGCGTTTAGCCTGACCTCCGAGAGCCGTAGTGGAGTGGTTGACTGATAATGGGATGGAGGCGTGGTCAGACCAGTCAAGTGGGATAGGTCCTGCACAGGTGATGCAGGGGGATGATGTGAAGACTAAGACTAGGGTGTTGCCTTTGTTGTGTGTGGGGGGGGAGCACAATTTGCTTAAGGTCCATGGAAGCGGTCAGTGTGAAAAGCATGCTTCGAGTGTGGTTGTCAGCCTATGACTCTGGGATGTTACAATCACTGAGAAAGGTGTTATTTGAATATGCTAATTTGGCAGAGGAGAGTACTTTGGAGATGTCTCCAATGAAAGAGTCATTCCTGTGAGGTGGTCTGTAGGTTTTATTTATTTATTGACTATTTATAAAGCGCCAATACAGCGAATGGTGTTTCAAGGCGCCACAGGACAAAAAAGGAGCGGGGGGAGCAGGCTTTGTGACATTCGAATTGTGCATGTGCAGTAACAAGAAGGGCAAGGGAGAGGGGAATGCGTTGGGGGGGTGGTATTAGGATAGGAGTGTTGTAATGAAAGGGTGAGAGTGGAGAGAGCGCGCAAGTACTGTGGGGAGTAACAAAGGGGGAAGAGGGCCTCTGGGGCTAGGCAAGTGCTAAGGGGAGGCCAGGTGGCCAAGTGCCAGGGAATGCAGTGAGTGCAGGGAGTGAGGTCAACATGCTAAGTGCGGACGGGGGTGGACTTGGCAAAAGGTGGAAGGTGATGGATTCTTGTGCGATAGAAGGAACCAGCAGGTGACTGATTCCAATGAGCCTGTTCTGGGAGAGGGGATTATGGGGCATGGCCATCCGCTCCTGTGGATGATTGCCGCTCCGCCTCCTCGCCTTCCTGGCCAGTCAGCATGTCGGATGCAGTAGCCTTGGAGTAGGAGGACATTGTAAACGTGTGGGGAGCATGGGGTTAACCGAGTTTCGGTGATGAACAGGGCATCATGTTTGTTGTACAAGATGAAGTCAGTGATCTTTGCAGCGTGAGCGACTGCTGAGCGAGCATTGATCAATATGAGAGGGCGTGTGTATGTGGCCCGTGGGTGTTGGATGGTGGCATGGGCAATATTGAGGAGGTTCGCATGGGTAGCTTGCCGGGGGTGCCCAGGGCATTTGGCCATTCGAACCCTAGTGAAAGTGGGGATGGGCTGCGGAAGTAAGAGACATATGGTGATGTATATTGGTGAGTAGCAGCAGTAGCGATTAGTTTGTAGGTGAAATGCAGGATAGCAGGTCAGGCCCAATCAGGCACAAAAAGGTGAGGTCCTTTTCCATGCAAATCCTTTGCTAAGGACACCTAAGGAAGACTGATTAAATATGTGATGGGTGGAGCAACTGAGGGGCAGGGTCTGGTCACATGACCAGTAGCCTACTCAATGCTGTCTGCCTGGAGCTGACCTACAGTCCTTAAATAGCAGCTTGGTGGCCTGGTGAAGCATCAGGTTTTTCTTACGAATACATGAGCACTTGCTACAGTTGGAACTCTACTAGACAGGGGTAGGTCACCGCCACGACAGGCTAAACAAGCTGAGCCAAGCGGGGGCAACAGAAGGAGCTGATAGTACAATGGAGGAAGAGACCATAGCCACTGGCAACTGAGGGTCAGGCACTACCTGCACCACCTCTGTAACCAAGATCTTAAAACAGTCCCTCATCCATTTCGAGGTCATCATTTTGACCAATGTCCCTTCCAGCATCACCTCCAGATCCACAACTGGTCAAGGCATACGTAACGAGCTTATAAAGCGTGAGCATCCTCCTGTGACCGAGTAGTCACTTGGGCGGGTGGGACAAAGGGCTGCATCGGAGTGATCAACGCGTGGTAATGGAGTGTCCCACACCACAGAAGGACAATGAACATCCCCAGAACCCATACCGGATGTGAAGGAGGCATCACAGCAGGCAGCAGTCAAAGGCCCCCATACCGCGGGCCTACTGGAGCAACATGAGTACCGCTGGCCCATCTTAGGGGATGTGATATCACTTAGGGGCCAGTCTGGGATTGGCCCAAATGTAGGATGACGGGTGGCTGGATCAAAAAGACCAGGGGTGTTCCTCACCGAAAACATCTGGTCTCCCCCATGTGGGGGGAATAGAGCCATCCTGTCTGGAGGCCCAAAGGAGGGTGCCTTTGCGCTTGGGTTCTTGAAAACACCTGCTGTGGCCTGCTTCATCCTTTCCGCTGCATGCCTGGTGGAAACCTGTCCCTCACCTGCCACAGAGACTGTGCCCAGGATCATTCAGAGCAGTGAGCGGATTGATTTCTAGACTTGTGACTCCTGTGCACCCAGTATTGATGCCCCAAAGCCCTTACCTCAGAGGTCAACTCATGCCTCTCTACCGCACAAATGGTATTGGGGCTGGTGGCCTGAACCGGTTTCTTAGGCTTGGCAACCTCCCCGTCAGGGCCACGGGAGTCCGATGGAGATGGGGAGGAGGCACCACGAAGGGTCTCAGCGGTAACCTGAGAATGTGAGCGTGAATCCGGCCTCCACGCCTGCACACAAGGTGTGGCCTCCCTATGCTCTCAGGGTGAAGTGTGTGAGGTGTAGGCCTTCTGGACCTCGGAGCGATGTCCGGAACAGCAGCACAGATGTTGGGTTCCTGCCTTGAAGAAAGCCGCAAAGGAACCTGTCGTATGTTGCATTGTGAGAGGGGACAGTTTTTAGGGTGGGCCCTAGAGTTTGGAGACGTCTTCCTCTGGAATTCGTTAGCTCGACTCTTTGATTCAATCTAATAAAAAACAAAAAACCTTTCCTTATCAATAATCTAAACCCTTTGTGTTCTCTGCCATTGTTTGCTTGGACAAACCAACGCCCGGATGCAGGTTTCCCTGCCTGGTTCCTTCGGGATATGAGCACTATATATTTACCAAATCCAATCAATTCAAATTAAATTTAATCTGCTCTTTCCCTCAGTCAGCCCTTCTGCAATGCTGTATCCATCCACTGGACTGCCCACATCTTTTCCTACATCCTTCAGCCCTTCTGCATGTCCCTTTATCCATTGGCCAGCCCTCCCATGTATCTTTTTATCCATTGGCCAGCCCTCCCATGTATCTTTTTATCCATTGGCCAGCCCTGCCGTGTATCTATATATCCATTGGCCAGCCCTCCCATGTATCTTTTATCCATTGGCTAGCCCTCCTATGTATCTTTGTATCAATTGGCCAGCCCTCCCATGTATCTTTTTATCCATTGGCCAGCCCTCCCATGTATCATTTTTATCCAGTTCCAGTCCTCCCATGTATCTATATATCCATTGGCCAGCCCTCTCATGTATCCATTTATCCATTGGCCAGCCCTCCCATGTATCTACTTATCCATTGGCCAGCCCTCCCATGTATCTATTTATCCATTGGCCAGCCCTCCCATGTACCTATTTATCCATTGGCCAGCCCTCCCATGTATCTATTTATCCATTGGCCAGCCCTCCCATGTATCTATTTATCCATTGGCCAGCCCTCCCATGTATCTTTTTATCCATTGGCCAGCCCTCCCATGTATCATTTTTATCCAGTTCCAGTCCTCCCATGTATCTATATATCCATTGGCCAGCCCTCTCATGTATCCATTTATCCATTGGCCAGCCCTCCCATGTATCTATTTATCCATTGGCCAGCCCTCCCATGTATCTATTTATTCATTGGCCAGCCCTCCCATGTATCTATTTATCCATTGGCCAGCCCTCCCATGTACCTATTTATCCATTGGCCAGCCCTCCCATGTATCTTTTTATCCATTGGCTAGCCCTCCTATGTATCTTTAAATCCATTGGCCAGCCCTCCCATGTATCTTTGTATCCATTGGCCAGCCCTCCCATGTATCTCCTTATCTATTGGCCAGCCATCCCAGGTATCTCTTTATACCTTTGCCAGTTCTCCCATACATTTCCTTCATTAGTCCCATCACGCATCTCTAACCCTCGCACAGCGCTGTCACGCGACTGCGTATCCGTATTGTGTTTGTGCTCATAATTTTTACTAGTGCATAGGCTCCTGAAATCAAATGAAATAATGTACATCTTTGTTTTGCAATGTGTATGTGCAGGAACTGGGGGACACTAGGCTGTAGGGTTGTCTGGGAAGTCTGCTATGCAGAGAATAAATGCATATGCATTCGTTCAGTAGAGATGTCTGAAACCTGTGCGGCGGCGTGTATTCTCCCCGCGCAGCCACATCCCTTGATGAGCGGGGAAATAGAATGGCCTGATCTTGTGCTATGCCAGACTGTGCCCAATAGCCAATCAAAGTAGCAGTCAGATGTAGAAGTCCGCTTTACAGAAGAGTACATCTGGCAGTGTAGTGACACGATATAAATATAAATATACAAAATAATAGATTCAGCACCATTTACACCAACAACGGACAAATAACACGGATTAGCGGGCTGCAAACCCCTATTTATTTATTTATTTATTACATTTGTAGAGCGCCCAAAGTGCATGGGCATCCAAGCGCTATAGACCTGACCAGTTAATTACAAGGTAGTACAGGTATGATAAAAAGCGTTAAGCATCCTGTAAAACATACCAATATACTATGTACGCAGGCACTATCATGATGAGCAGGTACTGCAGTTTCATGAACAGTCTTGAAAATTGACGTTCTCTATCTCTACTCAACGGTTCAAGTTTTGATACCTTTTATTGAACTAACTGAAAATATGGTGATCCAATGGAACAGCGCATTAGCTTTCGAAGTCACAAAGACCTTCCTCATCAGGTGGTAACAAGCAAACAAATCTGTTCTGAGCGCTTTACTCCCATGGCTGCCATGCTGCGGTCTTCTCATGAGGTCCGTCATCACTCTGATTGCGGTGTATACCTTGTTGGCTGCTTTTTGTAGGAATTTCTGGCAAGCAGTTAGTCTAGGTTGAGGTGGAATGTTGAGAAAGAGTGTTATTTCCGGAATCATCCCAAATAACCGAGAAAAAAGGATGAATTGGTGATTTGGCCAATTTTCGGCTGTTTGAAAATTCCGAACGGCCGAAAAGTTTGACCATATCACCCATTCAGTGCTAAGGGCTGGGGGGGGCTTTGGGGTTGTCCCCCACCCCCTTGTTCACTATATTGTGAGCGGGGGTTGTGGAGATGTCCCCCGCAGCCGATCCCAAAAAGGCGCCAAAAAAAGAGGAAAGGACCCGGCGCGCCTGTTCCTGATCACGGAAGTGAAAGGGAACAGGAGTTGCAGGAACACAGCGAGTCGGCGGCCGTTGCAAGGTAAGTAGCGGGGTGGTGGGTGCTACGTGGATGAGGGTGTGGATGGTGGCGGTCGCTAAGTCAGAAATGTTCAGGGGAGACAAGACTGAAGGTTGTTTTGGAAAATTAATCTACAGTCTTTTCTCCCTTGAACATTTCCAACCCCGATCCTCATTTCCAGGAGTGCTGATCCCCTCGGTTTCCTCCCCTGGTTCCTTGTAGACCTCTCGCTGCCAGCTTGCCTGTCCTCCCCAGTGCTGTTGTTCGCTCCCCACACCCTTGCATTGATCCCTTGCAATCTGCTTCCTGGGCTGTGTTCTTCCCCCTATGTCTTGTGAGGCGTGCCGTTGCTTCCCGAAGCTAAGTCTGCGTTCAATAAATACTGCAATTATAATAACAAGAGCCCAGGGTTTCTCTGGCCAGGGCTCCACGCTGACATTTTGTCTTAGGAGCCATTGCCACCACAGGCAACTATTTAAGGAACCAAATCAAATTATTAGCAGTCACATTTTTTTAATTATTGAACATTCTAAATTAAACAAGCACAAAAATATCCTATAGCATTAAATCAGGAAAAAATAGACACAGGGTATTCACTTCCATGTGTGCCCCCTGTGCAGCCGGTCTTAGAAGGCAAAAACCAGAACTGGACAAGCATGTGTCTGGCAGTGCCACTGGAGATCACTGGATGAATAACTGCTAAGACGCGTACGTCACAGAGAGTGATGGGGATTGATGCAGGTTAAGGCGTACCGGTCAAGTCACTGCAGTAGTGGATGGTCATATCTGACTGCCTTACGGCGTATCGCAGAAACTGCTGGCTGCGGCTACCGCTGCAAGACTGAGACATGAAAAAAACCCGGAACAAAAAATCTGACAGAGAAGTGGGCTAAGGGTACACTCTACTCAGAGTACACCAAAGAACACCTCCCACCCACCCAACCCCTCCCATGATGTGCTGTGTAAATCCAGAAATATCAGTGGAGACATTCATCAAACTGGTGAATGAAACCAATAACTCAGGGTCCCCCGAAGACCCCTGCCCACCAGACATATACAAATCGATTCTTAAAAAAGGAACGCCCATGGAATATCACAGGAACGTCCTCAACCATTCCATTGCAACTGAGAAAGTGCCACAAGCCTTCAAAACTGCTTACATCAGGCCACCACTCAAAGATACAGCGGGAACCGTAGAGGACCTCTCCAACTACAGACCCATCTCCAACATCCCGTATACAGCCAAGCTGCTCGAAACGTACATATACAAAATGACCCAAGAGTTTATAGAAGAGCATGGCCTACTAGACCAGGCACAAGTTGGCTTCAGACCACTGAGAGGAACGGAATCAGCTCTACTCTCAATATAGGACGATCTAAAAATCAACGCAGACTCGGACAATAGCACTGCCTTGATACTCCTAGACCTATCGGCAGCATTTGACACAGTCGACCATGACACCCTCATAACGAGATTAGAAGGACTTGGAATAACAGACACCGCCCTACTATGGATCAAATCTTTCCTAACAAATAGAACGGAAACTGTATGGATGAAACCCTTCAAATCCAGCCCGAAAGATTCCACCTGTGGAGTACCACAAGGATCATCCTTCTCCCCACTACTATTCAACATCTACCTGTATCTACTGATCAGAATCGTCAAAAGCCTCGGCCTCACCTGCTACAACTACGCTGACAATACACAAATAATCTTCAAAATACAAGACAACCCGGAAAGAAAATCAACGCTAGAAAACTGCCTCCGCAATGTATTCTTCTGGATGAACTCCAACTCCCTCAAAATCAACCCAGGCAAAACTGAAATAATGATTGTTACAAGAAATGCAGGAGAAAACCAATTAATCCCTTGGCAAAGGGAACTCGGGACAACCCCAGCACCCTCGCCGATTGTAAAAAACCTGGGGGTTCTGATGTACAATAATCTCACGCTAGAGCCACAAGTAAACGCTCTCCTCAAGAAATGCTTCTTCCTCCTGCGAGCGGCAAAGAGAATCTTACCGTTCTTATCGTTCACCAACAAAATGACCACCATCATCGCCCTCGTCATGTCCAAAGTAGACTACGCCAACAGCCTATACCTAGGCATGCCTGAACGACTCATAAAAAAAAAAATACAACGCATTCAAAGCGCGGCAGCCAGACTACTTCTGAAACTACCCCGAAGAGAACACACCGCACCAGCGCTGAAAACACTACATTGGCTACCAATAAAACAACAAATAAAATTCAAAACAATGTGCATTACGCACAGAGCAATACACAACGAAGGCGCTGAGTTCCTAAGAGACAAACTGCGCCTACATCAACCAACAAGAACACTCAGATCAAGCAGGGACATCCGCCTGGCACCGAAACCCTACAACAAAACAAAACTTGGAGGATACTCTTTCTCTCACCAAGTCCCGAAAACCTGGAACGACCTTCCAAAGTACATACGTAAAACAAGAAGCCACCTATCATTCAGGAAATTACTCAAAACCTGGCTCTTCACGTCATAACTAGAAAGACTGGCCACAGGGGCACTGACATAACTAAAAACATCAATGAACGTAGAGCGACCGCGATACACACCGATCAATCAATGGGAAAAGCTGAGGTAAATATCCCATGACATACTAAAGGACCAAACGGGAGACAGCCGCGATACCACCAAAGACAGTGAACATAGCAAACTAAGACAGAAAGACTAGAACCAATCATCAAGAGGACCAATATCTTAAATATTACCTTCCCCAACAGCCCTAAGAATAAAACATAGAGAGGGAAAGGAAGCACTGCATCACGGGCCCCAATGCAATGGGTGAGAAACAGAATGTTTCATCACTACACACGGTCCACCAATACAAAGCAGGAAGCACAATGCCCCACCACACAAAACTACAACCAAACAATAGTCCCAAGGATGTTCACCCCACGGAAACCAAAGAACCAGTCAGGATAGAAGAATATGAATGTCTGAATACACACGCTCACCGAGACGGATCCACCAGGACAACACACCAACACGACTCCGACCCTGAACCACTCAAAGCCTTAACCGACCAGGGTCACACAAGATCACCTGAGAATAGCTATCACCCACCCGGTCCCACACCGAAAGATTAGGTTCAGACGCCACACCAATCCAAACTATACTCAATAGGATACAGCCGGATCAGTGCAACACCACCAAAGCGAGTCGGCCCACGAGGAACCAGCAACATTCCAACCCACAGGTATACAACTCTAACAGAATGATTAGTACCTGAACCAGGATACAGACCCCACTAACCCAACCCTCAATCTTCTGCATACTTAAACCCACCCAAAGCCCCACAACCATCTCTCTCCCAGCAATCCGCACGCACTTTACCACACCGCATCAACACATAAACTTCACCCACAGCACTCGAGGCCTTCATCCGATCCGATACTAGCACCGAAGACCAGCACTCGGTGTATACCGAGCTGTAGCTGCCAACAGCACACCACTTCTCCCACTCTCCTTCTCCCCTCCTCCCGACTAACCCTCCCCACCCTTCTTGTTTACAGATCCGCCAGAGCGCCTGGGGACCAATTCCATTGGTGACAGTGCGCTATACAAGTACCGCTAACATAACAAAGAGAACCCAGGCACTGGGCCACGGACAGCTTGGGGGCGTGATGGGCGGGGCTCAAGATACACTAAGAGGCAGTGCCGGCCCCAGCGCCCTGTGCAAGATTCTTCAGTGCGCTCCTCACCCAGGCCCGCCCCACCTTCCCCAGCATTCAGACAGCACCCGTCGGGGCCTCGATGAACCCTGGACTCCCCTCCGACTCAAAGATGTGTCTGGTTGGCACCTAAACCTAGGGGCTGGCGATTACTTTTGTTGAACCCATCTCTGTCCTCAGCAACCCATGTTCACAAATGTATAGACAATTAAACTGCGATGGGACATTTACAAATGAAAGCCCCAAACAGCCCGTGATGTCCTAAATATGTGCGTCGAACAACAGAACGGAGCCCCCTGCTGTTCTTCTAAAGTGTGTTTAAGGGCGGCGCTGGGCGAGACATGACACTGAGCCGGGGGCAAAGCGCCCTTTATTTGCTGCGCCGGGGGCAGCACCCCCTGAGCCGGCACTGCTGAGAGGAGTATTCAGAGTTCCTTTGACAGCCTGTCCTCATCAGAGGTTGACAAACCTCCACCCAGCCAGGTAACACGCGTTCCATCCTCAAAGCATCCTGGGTAAATCTATACTCATGACCGCAATCATTCCACGTGTATTCATAAAATCTGTTGGAAATGAAATCTAGTTAACACCTCTTGTGCCAAAAATGAAGTAGCTGCTGTTGCTAGTAACTTCACATCAAATTAATTACAATCTAGCAATTGATTTACCAAAACATGTAGACATCAATAACATTATAATTGACATTACTCTTTCTAAAATGTAATTCATTCTATTCATGTTGATGCAAAACCGTTAGGGTTTTAAATTTGCAACACATTTTCAGATTTTTTTTTTCCAACATTCTCTTGTACTCACATAAATCGTCACATTCAAGTTTCTAATCCGAAGAATAAAGCAGCAGCTTCCTCTGCTGTTAGCCACAAGAATTACAAAATAACGAATTTCCCTGCTACACAGAGGACCTCTCCTTTTGTTAAAACTGTGGACAGCAGAGGGCGCCTTTGGCAACTGATCTGAAAAATGCACTAGTATTTCTGCTGCACCAGTGACTATTGTGGTTCTGAACACATTAACCAAACCGGTAGCTGGATACTCTTTTGTACAGGCGCGTTATAAATGACTTATCATATCATACATGGACTGCATTTTGAGAGATTTGGCATTTGGTAAGAGACATAAAGCTCTATACAGGGCACAACACGTTCCCTCAGGAAATACGCGGTGTGTCGGTTAATGCCCTCCTGCCAATCTATTCCAACAGTCCACAGGAAGATGGAACGGCTGCTTGCCAGAGAGTCTTGCAAAAAGTGACAGCTAGACAGACACCCCAATCAGGGCGATCGTGGACCTCATGAGAGTCTCACTTGCTCACAGAAACTTGTGTTTTAATGGATGACACTTCCTGCAAAACAATGGAACATCCATGGATGCACACATGCCGCCACAACAAGCCCACCTGTTTATACCAAAACCTCGAGGAAGAGTTCCTACAACGGAAATTGCAGAAACCACTAACACACCTGGGATACATTGACGACATGTTCATGGTTTGGACAGAAGGCGAAGAGTCTCTTCCACAAGTCCATGCATCAATCATTGAATTTCCCCGGGGCGATTGCAAGGCGAGCGCGCGCTTTCTGGATGCCACAAGAACCCCACAGAAAGGAACAAGTTCCTGCACAGGACAAGTTCCCACCCAGGCCACATAAACACGGAGGATAGCACAGGGGCAACGTGCGGGTCTAGGAAGCCAGACCATGCAGAGAAACAGAGGTTTGAATCCCGGAACCAGATCTGCGCTTAGAAACCGCTCTCAGGTATTAAGCGCGTTATAAAAAAAAACAAATGAAATAAACACATAAACCATCTCCAGCCAGGTGATCCGTTCTAACGCATATTCTCCAAAACGAGGACAACTCTGCACATCCTTTCTGCAAAAGGGACACTCAGCCAGACGAATGAACAGGGAAGTTGATCATGCTAGAAAATTCCTCTAGAGAAACTGATGCAATTCGGAGAAAGCAGAACTGCAGACCGAGTACCTCCAGTTGTCACCCTCTTGAACTGTTCAGATAGTTGCCACCTGTCACCCAGTGTTAACACAACTGTTAGAAATTGTTAAGAACCTAGAACCAATATTGAGGAGGAATCCCCGCTGTGGACTGCCATTCCTTGCTGCAACAACTCTGCAGCCTCGCCACCAAGGTGTCGGAGCTACTGTCAGGAGAAAATCCGAGACAGCCCACACTTGTGGCGAAGCCTGCCGTGGACAAGGGCAGTGCTCTTGGGCTGTTGGGACGTGTGAGGAGCCCTCATTTGATGAAGGAACTTCGGCTGCCTGAAGAGATATAACTCAACGAGCGGCCCCATCTGAAACTGGAACCTAAGGTTACTGCGACTCAGAGGTGCTCTCAATCGTGGAGAACAGTTTCCACTCTATCGGCTATCACAGGGTCATGGGGAGTTAGACTGTGCCTGCCCCATAACCCTGGTGGGCTTTCACTAAAGGCAGGCCATTTCACTGGATAGCGAAGCATTTGCTTGCATCCTATGTTAGTGTTCAAGGGCAGCCAAAAGGAAGTTACCCCCTGGAGCTTCTTCACCAGATCACAAAAAGAGACAACCTGTTATGTTATAACCAACTAGTGTACAGGCCTGTGTACATGGGCCAAAGGGAAGGTTTTCATTGGACTAAGCCTACAGCTCCCTCTAGTGGTGATAACAGGCGGTTTGGACCGCTGTAACAGGCGAAGCAATGTCAACTGGCATTGTCTCTGTGTATCCTAAGACAACAGCTCCCTCTAGCGGTGACAACCGGTGAAGCTACTGCATCGGACAAACATACATCTGGCCTTTTATTATATTGTTAAATAGATAGAGGAGGCTAATTAACTTTTGCAAGTTATCAAGACTTTGTTGAATGATTTCCACTTAAAAAAATGACCTTCCTTCCTGCAACACAGTAGAAGTCGAAGATCTATCTCCAGGCCAAATTCCCCACGGCCCAGAGCAAGAAGGGGGAAAATGTTCTCTTACCGGTTGCTCTTCACACCCAGAACTGTTTAAATATGGACCCCTAAGGAAACCATGGAAATAAATAGGCAAGCTTCTAGCACACAACAGGATGATTTTGTGTCGCACCTGCTGTTTAATTGGCCAGCAGATCCTCTACGTTAGACGATAGGACGTTTCCTTTGGCTAACGTGAAGCCACTCAGAGGTAGAAAATCAACTCAAGCAGATTCTCAGTGTAAGCATGTTATAGAGAAGATTAGCATAAGCCCGGTGAGACCTATTAAGGAAACACCAAGGGACCGTGAAGATGAAATAAATGTTTGCCCCCATACTGTTAGATCTGTTTGTAACTATTGCAAGGTAAGAAAAGATACTTCTTTTACTTTCTGCAAAGAGATTACTAAAGAACCCGAGGAGGGGAGGCATTCGCGGTCGGGTAATGCCCTTGGAGCGATAGTTATAAGCCTGAGCAAAGCAAGTGCTTTAATGTAGTCCCGGGGGCATTACTCAACTGGTAATGCCCCCTCTCTGAGGGCTCCATTGCTAGGAATACTCTGGCACATTGTACTGGGGTGCGAATAGTATTTTTACTCGAGTTGCAAAATGGCATGTCACCCGTTTCTTGACTCAAGCAAAAAAAAATATATATATAAAAATAATGGCGGCCATGGATTGGGGGAAGGGACTACACATAGAGGGAGAAACCTATGTTCCCAAAGATGCATGGCTTGAACATTTTAGTACTTTGTACACATGTGCACAAATCCCCTTGGGGCAGGCATCTAACTCACCAAGTATACAGATCTTCCCCTGGAGAGAGCTAACATTTAGCGAAAAAGATGTTCGCGAAGCACTCCAGTTGCCAATAAATGGCAAAGGCTCCAGGTATAAACAAATTAACTATCGATCTGTTTAAAAAGGAGCCTGAGATATGGGTTCCAATTCTTGTTTGGTTTTTCAGTAACCTGAACATAAGCCACTATGTCCCATACTGCTGGCAGAATGCCAAAACAGCACTGATATATGAAAAAGGGCTACGATAAGACTCTGGGGAATTATAGGCCCACTAGCCTGATTATCGGTCTCTCAAAAGTTTATGGAAAGGCCATAATATCCAATTTAGAAAAATGGGTAGAGGAAAATCATATTATCTCAGCTTTTCAGGCTGGTTTTATTATGAGGTCATTATGAGTTTGCCGCTAAAATGCTGGTAACACCGTCACGCCGGTATTACCATCTCTGGCAAGGCGAACGCTGGAAATATCAGTGCATTACAAGTCCTCTGTCACGCGCACACCCCACTTCCCAAAACGGTAATACCAGCATGACGGTATTACCGGCGTCGGTATCAATCTGCTGATGTCATTGGCTGAAATATGCCAGTAATACCGATACCAGCACCCGAACTGCCAGAATTATCAGCACCGGAATTAGCGTCACCGCCGGAATGGGAAGTTCGCGGGTGACCATCTATAAAACTCAATCCAATTTGAATCTCCCATTTCCTGCTGCCATCCACCGTGACTAAAGCTTGTAAATATGTCTGGGAGCCAAATAGCATGAGACCCTGATGTCCGTTTGCGGAAACCGAAGTACCCAGAGGCGGAGCTGACTGCACTGGTTGACACTGTGGTGCCGCATGCTGAGACACTCTTTGGGGCTGGCCACAGAAGGACCAACCAGAAGGGGAAGACAGCCATCTGGAAGGAAGTGACAGAGGTCACAGCTGTGGGTACTGTCCCCCACAAGCAGAGGGACTGCCTTAAGCGGTGGGGTGACCTGCGCCTTAGGGTCTGCAACAGCATCTCGATACACAGGGGGGAAATCTGCTGCCACAGGAGGAGGGATGGTGGCACCCCTCAACCTTAGCCCTGGGAGGAGAGGTGCAGCCCCATCTTGCACATGGTGGGAATAGAGGGATTCGGGGCAGCAGAGGCATGAGCTGGGACCCAAGGTGAAGGTGGTAAGTACAACAAACCCCACATAAATGCAAATGTTGAGTCCAACTGCATGCATCTCCAGGCAGAGAAACACCGGATGGGCAAGGAAACAGGTCCAACACGTGTCAGTCACAGCAAATGGCCAGATCACACACACACATGCCAGGGAGTGCAGGTAGATGTAGCCATTTACAAGCACTGTTGCCAAAATGTACAGCCCCATATATGGTCACAAAGGAAGGACAGGAGTCATAGGCCCACCGCACACACAACAAGCCACCTTGGCTGACCAACAGTCAAAGAGCAGTCTCACCACCCACACAAAGAAGCACACATCGGCCAAAAGACCAAAGAAGCCGCATGACAAAAGCAGGGCACACACAATGTAGCAAGAGTGTAATTCAAGCCTGCAGACATCAAGACTCCCAGGAGACTAACAGCATGCTAATCTCTCCCCAACATGCACACAGTCCCCCCACAGTGACGCGCGTGAACCTTCATCATCAGGTCCAGCAGCTACAGGCATACCTGCAAAGGCCACACCACTCGCCAGCAGGCCCAGGTGGCAGGGCAGGGATACTGGTTTGTCGCAGCCACCATCAACCCCACCGCCTCCAGCTGTGTATCAGCCCCACCACCATCCCATCACCATCATCGCCACCCACCGCTGGAAGTGGCACATCAGCAGCAGTGCATGGGGCTGTCGCCATCACACCTGTGGTCAGTAGCCCCACTGTCTCTCCTGTGCTCTGCACACCACCACGGCCACAGCATCCACCAGGCCATCATGGCAGAGTCACCACTGACGAGGAGGAGGGGGAAGATGACATGTTCTACCCGTCAGCATGTTACAGCCCATGACACTACACAGCCCTCCTCTACTGTCACTGCCTCGCATCCGTTCCCTTGATGCACGCCTGAATGCGATTGAGGATAGCCACAGTGAAATCTCTGTAATAGCACGCCAGCAGCTGGAAGATATTAGACTCATGCAGGAATGCATGCAGGCCTCCAGCCGCAGGAGTGGCAGGTCTCAAGGCCATGCCACTGCCGCCCTCCTCACTCTTGCCCAAAAAGTACATGATGGCAACGAGATTGGCTCTGCCACAGCTAAGGCCAGAAACCATTCAATCAGATTGACCCTGGAACACATGCAGGGCCTGGGGTCTGACCCACCAGAATCAGTTGCCACTACCGAGAGCTCCCAGCATGGCCGCCCAAGGGGCCACTCACAGCGACTCAGGTGCCCAATGTAGTCTGCTAAGATCTCCATGCCAAGGAGGGGCTGCAAGTGACACTGAACACTGACTGGGTGCCTCACTGGGTGTGTCTGAGGAATGGGAAGGAGGGAGTGGGCATTTTGGGAGGGGGTGTTTGGAGTGGGAGGAGGAGGGTGTTTTTGGAGGGGGGTGTAGGGCTTGTGTGCATTCACGTTAGTCATTAACACAACATTTTCACCTGAAGCACTTTATTTCAAACAAGTGTTTACTGTGATGGTGCATGATGACTACAGATGTGCAAGGGGTGTGCAAAGTAGTTCTTGGCAGGCCATGCGCCCATCCGTGGCCTCCATGCGCAAGTGCATGGGCCCGGCTGGCGCTGCATCATCATCATCCCCTGGTGGAGGAGTGTCCAGATCTGGGAGCAGGGGGATGTTGCACAGGCCAGGACTATCTATCTGCCCCACCTTCTCTGGCCTGTGCATGAATGCACCCCCAGACCAGCGTAGGCATCTGAAACATTCAATGGCCTCCCTGGTCCTCACATGGGCCCTGTTGCATGCCACTTCCTGCGGCATCTCGGGATTCCTCGGAGGGGTCATCAGACACAGAAGCAGCAGGTATCCAGACACCTACAAGGGGTACGGACACATGTGTGAGTAATGATGCTTGAGAGTGGTGTTGCCTGTGACAGCACCATCTCAATGGTCAGTCTGTGCGTGCATGTCCCATGTCTCATTTGATCACACTGTTTCATGTTCCAGTCCTTGCATGTGTATTGCACTGCTCGGTGGGGTGGGGGTGGGTGCAGTCTGACGAGGTAGCACCTGCACATGGCTCACGGCCAACGCTCATTGCAATTTGGTATCTGACTGTGAGGGTGGCATGCCATGTAGGTGGTGGTCTGGGCCTGTGCATTGCCACCATGCATGGTACCTGACGGGAGTCTGGGTTGCATGTGCAGATGGTCTGTGTGGCAGCCATGATGGTGTGTCATTACTTGTGGACGGAGTGCATGCCAGGTCTAATGGCAGGGTAGTGTCCCTCAGTAGTTGTTTGGCAGCATCTCTTCCTATGTATGGGGGTGTGTTTGGGTGCCTCATTTAACGGCAACGCCATGGGCAACATTGTCGTTTATGGGCCCTGCACCTTGCCTTAGGCCGACCCCCTGTGCTTACGCAAGCGTGTGTATGTAGGCCTGGGCCGCCTGTTGCGGTTATGGTCGTGTCATTGGATGGGCACAGCTAATTGTGCATCACTAGACTGTGTTGTTTCCTGTGATTGTGCCTCTGCCTTGGTCTTCGTTGTTGCTGCTTGTCATCTGCAGGCTTGCCCTCGGGCTCTTGGGTTGCCCAAGGACATACACTTGAGGACCCTAGGTGGCCATGTGTAACAATTCACTGTCATAGCATGGGAGGGGGGTTGCATTCTGGTACTTGTAGTGCATTGCATTGGTTTTGAAATGGCCTGGTCAGTGACTGCAACATCTCCAGTCATGTGCTACTCCTGGCTGTTGTGGCCTGTCAATTGAGGGGTGCGCTGGTGAGTCCTGTATGTGCAGGGCGCTATCCGGAAATACATTTGTGACATTGTTGCCCCCCTGAGTCCTGTATGTGCAGGGCGCTATCCGGAAATACATTTGTGACATTGTTGCCCCCCCCCTTTGCCTGTCACTCATGGTAGACGGTATTGTACATGTACTCAACCAACATCCAGATCCTTTGTCCTCTGTGACACTCCATGTAGGCCAGCAGGGTGCTGTTCCGCTGGACCATTGCACCGTGGGTTGATCCTCGGAGTTGGGCACCGCAGTGCATGGTGGTAAGGTCGGCATCACAGGTGAACTGGACATTCATGGAATGGAATGGAACTGCTTCCAGTTCCTGTAGACTTCTTCTGAGGCATGGGGGGTGGGCACCAGCTCAACATAGTGAGCAAGGGTCCGGGGGACACCCAGGCAGCCCTCACTCAATATTACTTTTTTTCTTTCTGAACATTTAAGCTGATTCCGGATTTTTGGGGGTATGAAAAGTGTCTCACATAGATGGATTTCTGGAGGCGGGAAGAGTGTCAAACTTATATGGATTGTTGGGTGTAGAAAATGTATTAAACTTAGAAGAATTGTTGGTGGGTAGTAAATGTGTCTCCCTAACTGTATTCTGGGGGTAGTAAATGTGCCACATTTAGATGGATTGTTGGGGTTAGGAATAGGGGCGCAATTAGATTGATTTTTGGGGGTCCGAAATGTGTCGCACTTAGCTGGATTGTTGGGGGCAGTAAATGTGCCACATTTAAATGGATTGTTGGGGGTAGGAAAAGGGTCTCAATTAGATGGATTTTTGGGGGTAGGAAAAGGGTCGCGCTTAGATGGATTGTTGGGGGTAGGAAATGTGCCACACCTTGATGGATTGTTGGGGGGTAGGAAATGTGCCACACTTAGAAGAATTGTTGGAGGTAGGAAAAGGGTCGGACTTAGATGGACTGTTGGGGTAGGGAAAGTGTTGCACTTAAATGGATTGTTGGGGGTATGAAATGTGTCACACTTAGATGGATTGTTGAGGGTTGGAAAAGGGTCGCAGTTAGATGGATTGTTGGGGGTAGGAAATGTGTCACACTTAGATGGATTGTTGAGGGTTGGAAAAGGGTTGCACTTAGATGGATTGTTGGGGGTAGGAAAAGTGCTGCACTTAGATGGATGGTGGGGGGGCAGGAAAGTGTTGCACATAGATGCATTGTTGAGGGTTGGAAAAGGGTTGCACTTAGATGGATTGTTGGGGGTAGGAAATGTATTACACCTAGATGGATTGTCGGGTAGGAAATGTGTCACAATTAGATGGATTGTTGGGGATTAAGAAATGTATTGCACTTAGATGAATTGTTGGGTTTGCACTTCGATGGGAAATGTGCCGCAGTTAGAGGAACTTTGGGGGGTAGGCAATGTATCACACTTAGATGGATTGTTGGGGTTGGGAAATGCGTCACACTTAGATGGGCTTATGAGGGTAGAAAATGTGTTGCTCTCATGTTAGCCTGTCCATTATATGCAGAAAGTTATGATGATATCCTGTCCTCAGCATTCAGATGATCATAAGGAGAACCGGCCAATGAGCCTTGAAGTTCTTTGGATCTAGTGGAGAGTCCTGGTTACCTCGCAAAATAACGTTTTGAGTGAATCTTATAAGTACAAAGATTCTCACGCCAGATGCAGTGTTTCAAAAGTGTGTTTCTTTATTCTTCATAGTGTAGAGACATGGTCTAAAAAGCGGCCAGCCGACACGTGTTTCGACCCCAGATGGTCCTTCTCAAGGCAGGTTAAATTATTGTGAGGTGCTCATTTTCACCTCAGCATACCTGCCGGTATGATCCATGAACATTAACCTGTCCTGACCATGATTTACTTGCCACACGGCCTTAATTGAAGAATTCTGGGACATCAAACCGCATGATCACCATAATTTAACCTGCCTTGAGAAGGACCCTCTGGGGTCGAAACACATGTTGGCTGACCACTTTTTAGACCATGTGTCTACACTATGAAGAATAAAGGAACACACTTTTGTACTTGTAAAGAATCTTTGTACTTATAAGATTCACTCAAAACTTTGTTTTGCGAGGTAACCAGGATTCTCCACTATTTCGATGCAAGAGGTGTGAGTTTACCTCTTCCCACCTGTGACCTTGCACAAAAACATGGAGACCATCAGACCAAATACTGAGCCCAGCACAAGAGTGTTCAGTTCTAGAACCCAACCCTTCCTCTTCTTGTTTATTGGATCTAGTAGAGGTATTGTGAAGGCTGGCACCTGTATTGCATTTAGAAGAATGGTATTAGACAGATCGGAGGGTGGGCAGTGTGTTGCATTTAGATGGATCTGGTAGTGACTTGTGTGATGCACCTTTAATGTTAGCCTGCCCATTATTTATGCTCAATGATCTTGCTGGTAACCCTTCCCTTGGACTTAAGGATTCTAAGTTAGCCATAGCAACACACATGCAGGTATCCAGATCTTGCAGTTACTAGATGCCTGTTTATAGAACTTGCAAGATATTTAGCACACGTATAAAGGCAGCCTGCCTATGGCGCTTAGAGAATCCTATTATCCTACATCCTATAGTGGCCAGCCTGTCACGCCTAGAAGATGTACTAGGACAGCCATTCTATTGCACTTAGAAGACTTGAGGGTAGCTTCCCCATAGGGCCTAGAAGTGCCTACGAGGGTAGCATTTTTTTCTCCACAAATGATCTGATGACACAGCAACATCAAAGATGAGCTCCACCTGAGCTCTAGGTACGTATAAACGTACCACTTCGATGGACATCTGCTGCAGCCACGGCTATCCATCCACACACATTAGAATGCAGCTACGGCCTATGACAATATTCGGTCTAGCTGGACACAGCGTTTTTTTATCTGAATAACAACAGACTTGCCTCAACAACTCTGCCATTGGGATACAGTGACAACCTATGACAAATTTGGTCTAGCTGGACACATAACGAGTCTCTTGCACGCATACACACTTGTGACCTCCCTCAGCACCCACCCACATGCGTGACCTCTTGGGTTGCTTACAGGAGTCCCGCCAGCCCACCTAATTCCTTATCTTGGCCAAAATGCACACACACATTCTAAACCTCTATGAGAACTTCCCATACTCTGGACTGTGTTCCATGAGGACGTTCCCACCACAAGCGCGTTGAGACTATAGCAATGGTGAAAGGCGCTATATATGTATGTATTTTGTATGGACACTAGGACATATTTTAAGGGATCTGTTTTAGAATTAATGTAAGATTTTAGTCAACTGAAATATATCGCTTAGTTCGATAATATGGAGATTAATTGCTGCTTTTCTATCATTAATGTTCCTGAACTCCATGACCTGGCACTGATATCTACTCACTCTGTTTTTATGGTTGTATCTCAAATATGAAATATTTTAACCACGTGATGTGTTACATACTGTACAAATGTGGGAGCCCTTCCATGGCTCTTTGCCGAATAAAGCTTCTTTGATGATGATTCAGGAGGGATGAAAGAACTGGAAGACATTTTGAGTGAACTCCCTTTAAGTGCATACAACTAACCAGATAATCTAGCACGGCACCTGCGCAGAAACACATTTCCAATGGATCAAGAACAAAAGGGACCTGAAAGGTTCCAATGCACTAGGAGTGGATGAAAAACCTGCCAACACATCTGCACAGAATCTGCTACATCAACCCCACAGAATCACACGACACAGATTCAAGAGAGTCACAACTACAAACCCTCCGAGATGATATACCTCATCCAATGCAAGTGTGCAAGGAAAGTGCATAGGTGAAACATGCCAACACATCTGCACAGGATTTGCTACATCAACCTTACAGAACCGCACGACACAGAGTCAAGAGAGTTACAACTGCAAACCCTCCGACATAATATACCTCATCCAATCCAGGTGTGCAAGGAAAGTGCATAGGCGAAACATGCCAACAAATCTGCACAGAATCTGCTACATCAACCCCACAGAACCGCACAACACTGATTCAAAAGAGTCAGAACTGCAAACCCTCTGACATGATATACCTCATCCAATGCAAGTGTGCAAGGAAAGTGCATAGGTGAAACCTGCCAACACATCTGCACAGTATCTGCTAGAACAATCCCACAGAACTGCACAACACAGATTCAAGAGAGTTACAACTGCAAACCCTCCGAGATGATATACCTCATCCAATGCAAGCGTGCAAGGAAAGTGCATAGGTGAAACATGCCAACACATCTGCACAGGATTTGCTACATCAACCTTACAGAACCGCACGACACAGATTCAAGAGAGCTACAACTGCAAACCCTCCGAGATGATATACCTCATCCAATGCAAGTGTGCAAGGAAAGTGCATAGGTGAAACATGCCAACACATCTGCACAGGATTTGCTACCTCAACCCTACAGAACCGCACGACACAGAGTCAAGAGAGTTACAACTGCAAACCCTCCGACATAATATACCTCATCCAATCCAAATGTGCAAGGAAAGTGCATAGGCGAAACATGCACACACATCTGCACTGAACCTACTACAACAACCCCACAGAACCACACAACACAGATTCAAGAGAGTACAACTGCAAACCCTCCGACATGATATACTTCACCCAATGCAAGTGAAGGCGAAACCTACCAACACATCTGCACAGAATCTGCTACAACTACCCCACAGAATCACACAACACAGATTCAAGAGTTACAACTGCAAACCCTCCGACATGATATACCTCATCCAATGCAAGTGTGCAAGGAAAGTGCATAGGTGAAATCTGCCAACACATCTGCACAGGATCTGCCACAACAACCCCACAGAACCGCACGATACAGATTCAAGAGTTACACCTGCAAAGCCTCCGACATGATATACCTCATCCAATGCAAGTGTGCAAGGAAAGTGCATAGGCGAAACCTGCCAACACATCTGCACCAAATCTGCTACAACAACCCCACAGAACTACACGACAGATTCAAGAGCTACAACTGCAAACCCTCTGACATGATATACCTCATCCAATGCAAGTGTGCAAGGAAAGTGCATAGGCGAAACCTGCCAACACATCTGCACAGGATCTGCTACAACAACCCCACAGAACCGCACGATACAGATTCAAGAGTTACACCTGCAAAGCCTCCAACATGATATACCTCATCCAATGCAAGTGTGCAAGGAAAGTGCATAGGCGAAACCTGCCAACACATCTGCACAGGATCTGCTACAACAACCCCACAGAACCGCACGATACAGATTCAAGAGTTACACCTGCAAAGCCTCCAACATGATATACCTCATCCAATGCAAGTGTGCAAGGAACGTGCATAGGTGAAACCTGCCAACACATCTGCACAGGATCTGCTACAACAACCCCACAGAACCGCACAATACAGATTCAAGAGTTACACCTGCAAAGCCTCCGACATGATATGCCTCATCCAACGCAAGTGTGCAAGGAAAGTGCATAGGCGAAACCTGCCAACACATCTGCACAGGATCTGCTACAACAACCCCACAGAACTGCACAACACAGATTCAAGAGTTACACCTGCAAAGCCTCCGACATGATATGCCTCATCCAACGCAAGTGTGCAAGGAAAGTGCATAGGCGAAACCTGCCAACACATCTGCACCAAATCTGCTACAACAACCCCACAGAACCGCACGACGCAGATTCAAGAGCTACAACTGCAAACCCTCCGACATGATATACCTCATCCAACGCAAGTGTGCAAGGAAAGTGCATAGGCGAAACCTGCCAACACATCTGCACCAAATCTGCTACAACAACCCCACAGAACTGCAAGACAGATTCAAGAGCTACAACTGCAAACCCTCTGACATGATATACCTCATCCAATGCAAGTGTGCAAGGAAAGTGCATAGGCGAAACCTGCCAACACATCTGCACAGGATCTGCTACAACAACCCCACAGAACCGCATGATACAGATTGAAGAGTTACACCTGCAAAGCCTCCAACATGATATACCTCATCCAATGCAAGTGTGCAAGGAACGTGCATAGGCGAAACCTGCCAACACATCTGCACAGGATCTGCTACAACAACCCCACAGAACCGCACGATACAGATTCAAGAGTTACACCTGCAAAGCCTCCGACATGATATACCTCATCCAATGCAAGTGTGCAAGGAAAGTGCATAGGCGAAACCTGCCAACACATCTGCACAGGATCTGCTACAACAACCCCACAGAACCGCACGATACAGATTCAAGAGTTACACCTGCAAAGCCTCCGACATGATATACCTCATCCAATGCAAGTGTGCAAGGAAAGTGCATAGGCGAAACCTGCAAACACATCTGCACAGGATCTGCTACAACAACCCCACAGAACCGCACGATACAGATTCAAGAGTTACACCTGCAAAGCCTCCGACATGATATACCTCATCCAATGCAAGTGTGCAAGGAAAGTGCATAGGCGAAACCTGCCAACACATCTGCACAGGATCTGCTACAACAACCCCACAGAACCGCACGATACAGATTCAAGAGTTACACCTGCAAAGCCTCCGACATGATATACCTCATCCAATGCAAGTGTGCAAGGAAAGTGCATAGGCGAAACCTGCCAACACATCTGCACAGGATCTGCTACAACAACCCCACAGAACCGCACGATACAGATTCAAGAGTTACACCTGCAAAGCCTCCGACATGATATACCTCATCCAATGCAAGTGTGCAAGGAAAGTGCATAGGCGAAACCTGCCAACACATCTGCACCAAATCTGCTACAACAACCCCACAGAACTACACGACAGATTCAAGAGCTACAACTGCAAACCCTCTGACATGATATACCTCATCCAATGCAAGTGTGCAAGGAAAGTGCATAGGCGAAACCTGCCAACACATCTGCACAGGATCTGCTACAACAACCCCACAGAACCGCACGATACAGATTCAAGAGTTACACCTGCAAAGCCTCCGACATGATATACCTCATCCAATGCAAGTGTGCAAGGAAAGTGCATAGGCGAAACCTGCCAACACATCTGCACAGGATCTGCTACAACAACCCCACAGAACCGCACGATACAGATTCAAGAGTTACACCTGCAAAGCCTCCGACATGATATACCTCATCCAATGCAAGTGTGCAAGGAAAGTGCATAGGCGAAACCTGCCAACACATCTGCACCAAATCTGCTACAACAACCCCACAGAACCGCACGACGCAGATTCAAGAGCTACAACTGCAAACCCTCCGACATGATATACCTCATCCAACGCAAGTGTGCAAGGAAAGTGCATAGGCGAAACCTGCCAACACATCTGCACCAAATCTGCTACAACAACCCCACAGAACCGCACGACGCAGATTCAAGAGCTACAACTGCAAACCCTCCGACATGATATACCTCATCCAACGCAAGTGTGCAAGGAAAGTGCATAGGCGAAACCTGCCAACACATCTGCACCAAATCTGCTACAACAACCCCACAGAACCGCACGACGCAGATTCAAGAGCTACAACTGCAAACCCTCCGACATGATATACCTCATCCAACGCAAGTGTGCAAGGAAAGTGCATAGGCGAAACCTGCCAACACATCTGCACAGGATCTGCTAGAACAATCCCACAGAACTGCACAACACAGATTCAAGAGAGTTACAACTGCAAACCCTCCGAGATGATATACCTCATCCAATGCAAGTGTGCAAGGAACGTGCATAGGCGAAAGCTGCCAGGAATTGCGTGAAAGAATGAACATACAAAGAGCACCGTCTATAACCCTATAACAGAACCACCAGTCGGACACCACGTCACAGTGTGGACACACACTAATGAATGGATCTGTGTTCATTTTGAAATTGTAATTGGTTATTTATAACGCACTTAATACCCAGAGGTTTCTAAGCGCAGACCCGGGGATCGAACCTGTAGTGCTGCGGGTCGTCCTGCTTCCAAGATATTGAAAGGGAATCGCCCAAACACAAGATAACAGAACTTAAGTTCACAATGTTTTGAAGGCGCTCGACCTAAAGATGAGAGGTTTGAAGGGAGACTTGGGCTTCACGGCCTCACTGTGGTGAACTTTGACCCGTAGCTCATCAAGCAACCTGCCATGCGAACACCGGTAATGTACCCCTCAGTTTCATGTGGGGGCCAGCTATAATACTCACCGAGACCCTCCCCGTTTGCCCACACCTAAAGGAACTGACAGATCACTATGCTGGCAGTGTAAAGGGCCTTTTGCAAGTATTATTAAGTGTTTGAACTACTGCAGCCAGTCAGTCAGTACTGGCCCTTCAGAACAAGCAGTCAGGGTATGAAAAAGGTCATTTGGGTGCAGAGCGTTTCAGCAAGGCCAGGCGGCATCTGGAATGAATGCACCGTGGCACACGGCTCCTCTGTCTTTCTAAACCCTGCACTCAGGCGCAGTTTCACAATGAACAGAAACACATGTACATATTCACATACAGGACCCCTTTATAGAAAGTACTTCTGGCACGTGTGGGAATGCAGAAAAGGCGGAGCGTTGTAACCATGTCAATGCGAGCATCTTTTCAGACAGTTCAATGCTTCTAGCTGGCCGCTGGGTGAGCAAGCTGGCAGCACTGCAGTGTGGAGCCCAGCCCTGCCAGCCCTGGATGCACAAGCCGCAGAACGCCCCCTGCCTCCTCACTGTTGCTCCTTGCCCTCCGGTGAAGGAGGACTTTCTGACTTCAAGAGGCAGCGCACTGTTCCACTGCAGCGAGGTATTTCGTGATCAGAGCATACCTCCAGCCCTCAAGTGACACCCTTGATATCATCCACTCAGGGGACATGCTCCAGCCGTGCACCCACACCAGGAACCAAAGTACTCACCAGAATCATGTGACCTGTGGAAATGTCCATGTTGGACTGCACGGGCTCCTCGCACCAGGAGGGGGTGCTGCTGTGCGAGCTGGGGCTGGCCTGGGGAGCATCGCTGAACTGCGAGGAGACGCTGCTGACGCGCGAATTCTCAGCGTTCCCCTCCGTCGTGCGGCTGAAAAGCGACTTCGCTGCCATGTGCTGGCGGCACAGCTCCTGTGGCGGGAGAAAAACAACAGGCTCAGAGGAGTCACTGCATCCTAAAGAGACCAGGCCCAAAGCAGGCCTTGTAGTCATGGAACCCTCCTTGCCGCTCTGCAGAACAGGACTTCACCCCAAAAGTGTGGTTTAAGGTACCAATGCAAAAAGAACATGAAGTTAGTGTCGTCTGTAGCCAAGTCACAGAGAGGGAGTGACTCGGCCTGCAATGGCGCCAGGAAGTGAGAGGGGGCTTTCATCAGTCTGTGGGAACGGCAGTTAGTCTGTTCTGGTGTCCCTCGATCAAGGTTGGGGATATGATATGATATGATATTTTATTTATATCGCGCTCATACTCAAGTGTTTCAGAGCACGAACAAGTGTTTCAGTGCGCAAGAGTGCGCCCTGACTCGATGGTGGTGTTGGGCAGAGCGGCTCCCTCAGTATGCATTGTTTTGCCAGGGGTGCATTGGAAACCAAAGTGGTCCTGAAAATAATGTTTAATGTGGCCCCATATTGCATATTTTCAACAAGCCCAACCCTTTTTCTATGAGTACATTTGGAAATAAAATAGGTTATCACACAAAAGAGGCCCAGGGTGTGGAGGCCTAGCGGGAAATCTCCAGAGTTCCCTACAGGTCAGTCCACCCCTGTTTGGCTATAGACACGGAGAGTGCTCCCTTAGCCTCAGCTGGTGTAAGGAGTGGGATCCCTCAGTTTCTGGTGGTGCTAGGAAAGGAACTCCGCTCTGTGCCAGCATCAAGAAGAGGGCTCCCCTCCATCTGTGCCGGGGTTAGAAGGCAACATTTCTTCCTTTATATAATCCATGTGTCTCTGCATTACACTGAATAGCTCTATCTGTGTGCGGCTTCTGGGAACCCTATAACAGAAATTCTTGGAAGCCCGAACGGCTTAATTTGAACCTTTCTCCAACTATAAATTAAAAATATTCTCCAAAAAGCAAATACTGCGGCTTTAAAATAACCTATTATAGTGAAAAAAGGAAAACAAAGACAGCTGCCATGTACACATGAAAGTAGAATGCTGCCAATTTCGGACATCCAGCCTGCCCGACGATCCCATGATGCAGCAGAGTGTCAGTCGAAACTCTGTTCATTCTCACGTGTCGTCAATTACTCCATCTTATTTGATCTTGTTCCAACTTGGGTCGACAGGTGGGTTGTTCGGGATTCAAAACTGAGATTCGATAAGCAGGAGCTAAAACCAGCTCATGGGTGTTGGGCATCACCCTGTGGGCAGGAGCTACCACAGATAAAACCAACTCCTGGGTGCCAGGCATCACCCTGTAGGCAGTAGCTACCGGAGATAAAACCAGCTCCGGGGTGTTGGCCATCATCCTGCAGCCAGGAGCGACTGGAGATAAACCCAACTGCTGGGTGTTGGGCATCACCCTGCGGGCAGTAGCTACCGCAGCTAAAACCAGCTCCTGTGTGTTGGGCATCAGCCTGTGGGCAGGAGCTGCTGGAGCTAAAACCAGCTCCTGGGTGTTGGGCATCAGCCTGTGGGCAGGAGCTACCGGAGATAAAACCAGCTCCTGGGTGTCACCCTGTAGGCAGTAGCTCCCGGAGATAAAACCAGCTCCTGGGTGTCAGGCATCAGCCTGTGGGCAGGAGCTGCTGGAGCTAAAACCAGCTCCTGGGTGTTGGGCATCAGCCTGTGGGCAGGAGCTACTGGAGTTAAAACCAGCTCCTGGGTGTTGGGCATCAACCTGTGGGCAGGAGCTACCGCCCACGAACTACCAGAGATGCTCCGTTAACATTTTGTATGAACCATTGTGTTTAAATGTGTATTATATGTGTTATAAATCTTCTTTATTAATGTTCTCAAATACTGAAAGTTAATGTCACATTTAAATGTAGCTCCTGGTAGCTGTGGTTTCATCCTAACCAGGCTCTACTGTGCTAGAAGCAGGAGCTAAATAGCTCCCAGCTCCCCTCAATTTTGAACCCTGGTAACTTGTTTAAGAATTTAATGAAGATATCTGGTGTGGAGAAGAACACGTTAAATCCCTTCGGTGATGTTCTTCCCGAGGGTTACTCTGATCCACCCACAGCTTGCTCATCTACTGGAATATGACTCAGTTGCAGACTGACTCAGAATCTTCTTCAATAGTCACCAGTAGGTGAGATGCAGGTACCCACCCACCTTAGCTCAGCGTTATTGCCACCTGTGGCGCCTGATATGACGTCATAAGTATATAAAAGGGAGCTAAACAGGTCCCATGATCTAAATAGCACCAATTTCCCCTCCCCCTGCACTCAGGGGCTAAGGAACAGAACAACAGCCACAGGTGGCGTTATCCATAAGGGGGGTGGGTAAGGAAGGTCAATGAGGAATCTGTGAATCTGTGAAGACCAGATATATCAGGAAGGCAAAGTAGCTCGTTCTTCTATACAAATGAGTTCCTTCAACAGATTCCTAAACTTGTGAGAGACTTCCAAAGCAGTACCGAAGACGGAAGCCTGAAAAAAACGATAACCAGTACCAGGAAAAGGGAATGCTGGGAAGTTAGGCATAGTCATGCAGCAATGAACTGGATGGGAAGCAGTGCACAGGTCGAGGAAAGGACCTGCATGCTGAGAATAACGTGATGATGTCACGCGTTTTGCTAAGCCAGGAAGGAGGACAGTTTCATTTTAACCACCGATATCCCTCAATAGAGCGTCGGATGATACGAACTGTGCTTCCTTGTATACAAAAAAAATAGGAGCCGTTCTTATGTGCTGAGGAGAGGTGCACGCAGGGACTGCAAAGGATATGGGCATCACTAAAGGATCGCCTTCATAATGCGTTTGCATCCACCAAAGGAATGCACATCAGGGTTATGGAGGTGACAGAGAAATGCGGGTTCAGACAATCATTTGCTGCGATTTTAGCGGCATACAGAAATATATCCTTTTATTAAAGCAGGTTAAAGAGGAGAATGATACTGTACGCTAAAATAATATGGTTTTGTATTATGTAGCGTTATTAGAGATTGCTCTTTGGCAGAACATTGCTCCATAATGTGGACTTCTGGTCACTGTTAGTACGTTATGTCGACCTATGTTTCGGGTTTTTATTAGTTAGTATGGAAACATGATGGTTGGTTTTTAGATGAACTCTCTTGAGGATTTGCAGGTTGGGAGTGCCTGGCTCTGTGGCACATGGACTTTAGTTTGCAGAAGCGGTTATGGTTATGAGTGCACTGATGCATGAGGGTGCATGCGTGGGTTATTAGGTGATGCACCAAAATTGTCTAATAATGTCGTGCATGAAGTGTTTTGGTACAGGTGTGAGTATGGAACATATTGCTGCAAATTGAGGATTTTTAGGCTGTATGTTGTGATTAAAACATAGACTTTTAGGTTTTCTTTACAGCCTTCAAATGGCTATGGGCTTTAGCAATACGTGTACTATTGGCATGTAATGGTCTTAAATGCAAACGTTTTCAATCTGACGCTGATCAATGCAATTAATATGCAATTATTTATACGGTGATGGTGAGTGTCGGTGAGAGCTTGCGAATGGTTAAGATTCACTGTGAGCGTGGCAAATGCCTAAATGTCTCTTTGGATATGCCTATGTCAGTATGGTGCGATGACTATTTTGCGATGAGTGATGCGTGGTGCGCCTCGCCTGCTCGGTGTGGGTTTTGGGAGGT
This sequence comes from Ambystoma mexicanum, assembly GCF_040938575.1. Taxonomy (NCBI): domain Eukaryota; kingdom Metazoa; phylum Chordata; class Amphibia; order Caudata; family Ambystomatidae; genus Ambystoma; species Ambystoma mexicanum. Next base: position 1,463,350,586 of record NC_090931.1, on the reverse strand, counting down.
AGTGTCTTTCTGCTCTGGTTTTGGTCTGGTTATTTACAGAGTTTATGTGGTATCGTGAAGGCTTACCAGCCATGTGGTTGTTCTAGAGTGAGGCAGCGCCTCGACTCTTTTAGTACAAGGAAATATGTTCTTTTCTAATTCATGTTTGGGAATTGGTCTGGTTTATAGAGGTTATCTGATTCCTATTAAGGTTGAACAGCATTGCGGTTGTTCCGTAAGGGAGATCGCGCCTTCTCTAGGATCTGTTACCCTTCTCATCACAGAGGACAGTAGGTAGCTGGTGGTAAAGGGGTAGCTGGAGACGCCTGGTAATGACCCGTTGCAATGGGGGGTGGTGTCTCCTGAGATGATGAGAAAGTTGTTTTCTATGTTACTTGTGGCAATTATTGTGGATTTCGTTTTATCTATTGGGTTCAACACTTCGACTTGTGTGAGGATGCCATCCTTGCCAATAAGATCGTTTCGTTTTTACCAGTCATTCATGTTGGCATTAGGAGTGTGTGGCCACTGCTCCCAATGTGTTTTGAAGGTTTGTACAACGTGGTCTGGTGTAACGTGTATGGTGTCGAGTCCATGGACTTTTGTGATTTCAGTGATGTTGTGTGTTTCCACTTTGTGAATCCCTGTTGGAGAGAGGTTGTGGTTGTCTTTTTGGAGGCTTTGAGGCCTCAGTGAGCTCTAGAGTGGCAGTCTAGAGGCCTGCTGGAGTTCCAGGGTGGCAGCCTGGACACCCGCGTTGTTGGAGGTGGGAGCAGGTGGTAGGAGGTGAAGCAGTTCTGTGGTGGTGTCGGAACGTAGGTGAAGTAGCCCAGTTTCAGGGTTGGCCAGGTCCTGGGGTGAGAGCCCAGTCGCCTGTTTGTGGCAGGAACAGGCAGATGGATGACAGTATCTTTGTGATTGGTTCATGGAATGTAGTTCGTCATGGTGTGATGTTTTGATGGTTGGGTTTGGCTGTGGAAGTGTTTGTCAGTTGTGTGCCTGGTGTTGTGTGTTTCGGAAGGTGGGAGTTGTGTTGTGTTGTGCTGGTAGGTGACTTGTTTTGTACATGTATGGTTTGGTAAAGGAGGGAGGTGTGTTGTGTTGTGCCTGTCTGATGTGAGGTAGCTTGTGATGTCATGTGGAATGTTTATGAGTGGATGATGGAATGTTCTGAGTGAGTGTCCTGTGTAGTGGCAGTTACAGCTGGCCTGCCTGGGTGATAGGGAGCCGGTGTTGTCCCAGCTAATGTCCTATGTGTCTTTCATGTGGAACTGTAACAAGAAAGATGGAATAAACTTACAAGAAGAAATCTTAAAGAGCCTGGAAGCTTCTTTCATAACAAAGTGCTATTGCAAATACTATTTCAAAAGCCTCAACATGCTTTGCTCACCAAGTGTAAAGTGCTACATCAAAGATTACTTCAGAAGCCTCCACACACTAATCTGACCAAGTGTAAAGTGCTACTGCAAAGACTAATTCAGAAGGCTTGGCATGCTTTGCTCACCAAGTGTAAAGTGCTACTGCAAAGACTGCTTCAGAAGCCTCCACATGCTTTGCTCACCAAGTGTAAAGTACTACTGCAAAGACTGCTTCAGAAGCCTCCACATGCTTTGCTCACCAAGTGTAAAGTAGTACTGCAAAGACTGCTTTAGAAGCCACATGCTTTGCTCACCAAGTGTAAAGTGCTACTGCAAAGACTACTTGAGAAGCCTACACTTGCTTTGCTCACCAAGTGTAAACTGCTACTGCAAATACTATTTCAAAAGCCTCAACATGCGTTGCTCACCAAGTGTAAACTACTACTGCAAATACTATTTCAAAAGTCTCCACATGCTTTTCTCACCAAGTGTAAAGTGCTACATCAAAGACTACTTTAGAAGCCTCCACACACTAATCTGACCAAGTGTAAAGCACTACTGCAAAGACTAATTCAGAAGGCTCGGCATTCTTTGCTCACCAAGTGTAAAGTGCTTTTGAAAAGACTATTTCAGAAGCCTCGACATGCTTTGCTGACCAAGTGTAAAGTGCTACTGCAAAGACGGCCTCAGAAGCCTCCCTGCGCTTTGCTCACCAAGTTTAAAGTGCGACTGCAAAGACTATTTCAGAAGCCTCCCCGCGCTTTTCTCACCAAGTGCAAAGTGCTACTGCAAGGACTATTTCATAAGTCTCCTGCGCTTTTGTCACCAAGTGTAAAGTGCTACTGCAAACATTACTTCAGAAGCCTCCCCGTGCTTTGCTCACCAAGTGTAAAGTGCTACTGCAAACGCTATTTGTGAAGCCTGCCATGCTTTGCTCACCAACTGTAAACTGCTACTGCAAAGACTACTTCAGAAGCCTCCACACGCTTTTCTCACCAAGTGTAAAGTGCTACATCAAAGACTATTTCAGAAGCCTCCACACGCTTTGCTCACCAAGTGTAAAGTGCTACTGCAAAGACTACTTCAGAAAGCCTCAAAACGCTTTGCAAGTGTAAAGTGCTACTGCAAAAACTACTTCAGAAGCCTCCACATGCTTTGCTCACCAAGTGTAAAGCGGTACTGCAAAGACTGCTTCAGAAGCCTCCCCGTGCTTTGCTCCACCAAGTGTAAAGTGCTACTGCAAAGACTATTTCAGAAGTCTCAACATGCTTTGCTCACCAAGTGTAAACTGCTACTGCAAATACTATTTCAAAAGCCTCAACATGCTTTGCTCACCAAGTGTAAACTGCTACTGCAAATACTATTTCAAAAGCCTCCACATGCTTTGCTCACCAAGTGTAAAGTGCTACTGCAAAGACTATTTCAGAAGTCTCAACATGCTTTGCTCACCAAGTGTAAACTGCTACTGCAAATACTATTTCAAAAGCCTCAACATGCTTTGCTCACCAAGTGTAAACTGGTACTGCAAATACTATTTCAAAAGCCTCCACTTGCTTTGCTCACCAAGTGTAAAGTGCTACATCAAAGACTACTTCAGAAGCCTCCACACAATAATCTGACCAAGTGTAAAGTGCTACTGCAAAGACGAATTCAGAAGGCTTGGCATGCTTTGCTCACCAAGTGTAAAGTGCTACTGCAAAGACTGCTTCAGAAGCCTCCACATGCTTTGCTCACCAAGTGTAAAGTGCTACTGCAAAGACTACTTCAGAAAGCCTCAAAACGCTTTGCAAGTGTAAACTGCTACTGCAAAAACTACTTCAGAAGCCTCCACATGCTTTGCTCACCAAGTGTAAAGCGGTACTGCAAAGACTGCTTCAGAAGCCTCCCCGTGCTTTGCTCCACCAAGTGTAAAGTGCTACTGCAAAGACTATTTCAGAAGTCTCAACATGCTTTGCTCACCAAGTGTAAACTGCTACTGCAAATACTATTTCAAAAGCCTCAACATGCTTTGCTCACCAAGTGTAAACTGCTACTGCAAATACTATTTCAAAAGCCTCCACATGCTTTGCTCACCAAGTGTAAAGTGCTACTGCAAAGACTATTTCAGAAGTCTCAACATGCTTTGCTCACCAAGTGTAAACTGCTACTGCAAATACTATTTCAAAAGCCTCAACATGCTTTGCTCACCAAGTGTAAACTGGTACTGCAAATACTATTTCAAAAGCCTCCACTTGCTTTGCTCACCAAGTGTAAAGTGCTACATCAAAGACTACTTCAGAAGCCTCCACACAATAATCTGACCAAGTGCAAAGTGCTACTGCAAAGACGAATTCAGAAGGCTCGGCATGCTTTGCTCACCAAGTGTAAAGTGCTACTGCAAAGACTGCTTCAGAAGCCTCCACATGCTTTGCTAACCAAGTGTAATGTGCTACTGCAAAGACTGCTTCAGAAGCATCCCTGCGCTTTTGTCACCAAGTGTAAAGTGCTACTGCAAAGACTACTTCAGAAGCCTCCACTTGTTTTGCTCACTAAATGTAAAGTGCTACTGCAAAGACTGCTTCAGAAGCCTCCACATGCTTTGCTCACCAAGTGTAAAGTAGTACTGCAAAGACTGCTTTAGAATCCTCCACACGCTTAGCTGACCAAGTGTAAAGTGCTACTGCAAAGACTGCTTCAGAAGCCTCCACATGCTTTGCTCACCAAGTGTAAAGTAGTACTGCAAAGACTGCTTTAGAATCCTCCACACGCTTAGCTGACCAAGTGTAAAGTGCTACTGCAAAGACTGCTTCAGAAGCCTCCACATGCTTTGCTCACCAAGTGTAAAGTAGTACTGCAAAGACTGATTTAGAATCCTCCACACGCTTAGCTGACCAAGTGTAAAGTGCTACTGCTAAGACTGCTTCAGAAGCCTCCACATGCTTTGCTCACCAAGTGTAAAGTGCTACTGCAAAAACAGCTTCAGAAGTTCAAGAGGGACCCCCAGAGTCTGTGCTGGTGTCAGTCTGATCTAGATCAGGTAGAGGGAATCACTGTGTCCTTGCTGGTGTCAGAAGGTTCTGGATCAGGCAGAGGGACCCCCAGAGTCTGTGCTGGTGTCAGTGTGTTCTAGGTTGAGTAGCGGGCTCCCATTCTTTGTGCTGGTGTCAGTGTGTTCTAGATCAGGCAGTTGGATGCTGGAGTCTGTGCTGGTCTCAGTATGTTCTCGACCGGGAAGAGGGGCTCCCAGAGTCTGTTCTGATGTTAATGTGTTCTGTATCGTTTGAGAGACTTCCTGTCTTTGATGATGTCAGTGTGTTGTAGATCGGATAGAGGGACTCCCTCTGTCTTTGCTTGTGTCTGTGTGTTCTAGATCGGATAGCGGGCCCCTGGAGGATGTGCTAGTGTCAGTCTGATCTAGATCAAGTAGAGGAACTCACTGTGTTTTTGCAGGTGTCAGAGGGTTCTGGATCAGGCAGAGGGGCCCCCATATTCTGTGCTGCCGTCAGTCCGATATAGATCATGTAGAGGGACTCAATGTGTCTTTGCTGGTGTCAGAAGGTTCTGGATCAGGCACAAGGCATCCTCAAGTCTGTGCTCGTGTCAGACGTATCAGGATCAGGTAGAGGCACTCACTGTGCCTTTGCTGGTGTCAGAGGGTTCTGGATCAAGCAGATGGGCTCCCAGAGTCTGTGCTGGTGTTAATGTGTTCTATATTGGGAAGAGGGATTCCCTGTCTTTGCTGAAGTCAGTGTGTTCTAGATCGGATATAGGGACTCCCTCTGTCTTTGCTTGTGTCTGTGTGTTCTAGATCGGATAGCGGGCCCCTGGAGGATGTGCTAGTGTCAGTCTGATCTAGATCAAGTAGAGAAACTCACGGTGTTTTTGCAGGTGTCAGAGGGTTCTGGATCAGGCAGAGGGCCACCTGGAGTCTGTGCTTCTGTCAGTCTTATCTAGATCAGGTAATGGGACTCACTGTGTCTTTGCTGATGTCAGTCTGATTCAGATTGGGTAGCAGGGTTAATGGAGTATTTGCTGGGTGCTGGGGTCAGTCATATCTAGATTGGGTAGAGGAACTCACTGTGTTTTTGCAGGTGTCAGAGGGTTCTGGATCAGGCAGAGGGCCACCTGGAGTCTGTGCTTCTGTCAGTCTTATCTAGATCAGGTAGTGGGACTCACTGTGTCTTTGCTGATGTCAGTCTGATTCAGATTGGGTAGCAGGGTTAATGGAGTCTGTGCTGGTGTCAGTCTGATCTAGATCAGGTAGAGGGAATCACTGTGTCCTTGCTGGTGTCAGAAGGTTCTGGATCAGGCAGAGGGACCCCCAGAGTCTGTGCTGGTGTCAGTGTGTTCTAGGTTGAGTAGCGGGCTCCCATTCTTTGTGCTGGTGTCAGTGTGTTCTAGATCAGGCAGTTGGATGCTGGAGTCTGTGCTGGTCTCAGTATGTTCTCGACCGGGAAGAGGGGCTCCCAGAGTCTGTTCTGATGTTAATGTGTTCTGTATCGTTTGAGAGACTTCCTGTCTTTGATGATGTCAGTGTGTTGTAGATCGGATAGAGGGACTCCCTCTGTCTTTGCTTGTGTCTGTGTGTTCTAGATCGGATAGCGGGCCCCTGGAGGATGTGCTAGTGTCAGTCTGATCTAGATCAAGTAGAGGAACTCACTGTGTTTTTGCAGGTGTCAGAGGGTTCTGGATCAGGCAGAGGGGCCCCCATATTCTGTGCTGCCGTCAGTCCGATATAGATCATGTAGAGGGACTCAATGTGTCTTTGCTGGTGTCAGAAGGTTCTGGATCAGGCACAAGGCATCCTCAAGTCTGTGCTCGTGTCAGACGTATCAGGATCAGGTAGAGGCACTCACTGTGCCTTTGCTGGTGTCAGAGGGTTCTGGATCAAGCAGATGGGCTCCCAGAGTCTGTGCTGGTGTTAATGTGTTCTATATTGGGAAGAGGGATTCCCTGTCTTTGCTGAAGTCAGTGTGTTCTAGATCGGATATAGGGACTCCCTCTGTCTTTGCTTGTGTCTGTGTGTTCTAGATCGGATAGCGGGCCCCTGGAGGATGTGCTAGTGTCAGTCTGATCTAGATCAAGTAGAGAAACTCACGGTGTTTTTGCAGGTGTCAGAGGGTTCTGGATCAGGCAGAGGGCCACCTGGAGTCTGTGCTTCTGTCAGTCTTATCTAGATCAGGTAATGGGACTCACTGTGTCTTTGCTGATGTCAGTCTGATTCAGATTGGGTAGCAGGGTTAATGGAGTATTTGCTGGGTGCTGGGGTCAGTCATATCTAGATTGGGTAGAGGAACTCACTGTGTTTTTGCAGGTGTCAGAGGGTTCTGGATCAGGCAGAGGGCCACCTGGAGTCTGTGCTTCTGTCAGTCTTATCTAGATCAGGTAGTGGGACTCACTGTGTCCTTGCTGATGTCAGTCTGATTCAGATTGGGTAGCAGGGTTAATGGAGTATTTGCTGGGGTCAGTCATATCTAGATTGGGTAGAGGGACTCACTGTGTCTTTGCTGGTGTCAGAAGGTTCTGGATCAGACAGAGGGATTCCCAGAGTCTGTGCTGGTCTTAATGTGTTCTCTATCGGGAAGAGGGATTCCCTGTCTTTGCTGATGTCAGTATGATCTAGATCCGATAGAGGGACTTCCTCTATGTTTACTTATGTCTGTGTTCTAGATTGCATAGTGCCCCCCCCCCCCACCGCGAGACTGTGCTTCTGTCAGTCTGATCTAGAGCAGGTATAGGGACTCACTGAATCTTTTCTGGTGTTAGAAGGTTCTGGATCAGGCAGAGGGACCCCCGGAGTCTGTGCTGTTGTCAGTCTGATCTAGATCAGGTAAAGGGAGTCACTGTGCCTTTGCTGGTGTCAGAGGGTTCTGGATCATATAGAGGGGCTCCCAGAGTCTGTAATGGTGTTAATGTGTTATATATTTGGAAGATGTCAGTGTGTTCTAGATCAGATAGAGGGACTCCTGTCTTTGCCGGTGTCTGTGTGTTCTAGATCAGATAGCGGGGTTCCTGGAGTCTCTGCTGGTGTCAGACTGATCGAGATGAGGTAGAGAGTCTCCCTCTCTCTTTGCTGGTGTCAGTCAGGACTAGATCGGGTACAGGGACTCTCTCTGTCTCTGCTGTGTAGAGGGGCTCCCTGTCTTTTTACTGTGGGCAGTGTGTTCTAGATCATGTAGAAGGGCACGCAGAGTCTGTGTGTTGTTAGTGTGTTCTAGATGAGGTAGAGGGGCACGCAGAGTCTGTGCTGTGTCAGTTTGTTATACATTAGGTAAAGGGATTCCCTCTGTCTCCGCTGGTGTCAGTGGGCTCTAGATCAGGTAGAGGGGCTTCTGGAGTATCTGCTGGTGTCAGTAATTGTAATTGGTTATTTATAACACGCTTAATATCCAGAGGTTTCTAAGAGCAGACCCGGGGATCGAACCAGTGTTGCTCTGCATCGTCTTGCTTCCAAGGCAAGCATTGTCCCTGAGCTATCCTCCCGAGACTCCTGAGTCAGTGTTATCTAGATGGGGTAGCAGAGCTCCTGGAGACTTTGTTGGTGTCGGTCTGATCTAGATCAGGTAGAAGGACTCCCCCCGTCTTTGCTGATGTCAGTCTGATTCAGATTGGGCAGCAGGGCTACTGGAGTGTTTTCTGGGGTCAGTCATATCTAGATTGGGTAGAGGGACTCACAGTGCCATTGCTGGTGTCAGAGGGTTCTGGATCAGGCAGATGAACTCCCAGAGTCTGTTCTGGTGCCAGTCTGATTAGCATTGGGTAGAGGGACTCACTGTGTCTTTGCTGGTGCCAGAGAGTTCTGGATCAGGCAGATGGACTCCCAGAGTCTGTGCTGGTGTCAGTGTTATCAGGATCGGGTAGAGGGACTCCCTGTGTCTTTGCTGGTGTCAGGGGGTTCTGGATCAGGCAGAGGGACTCCCAGAGTCTGTGCTGGTGTCAGTCTTATCAAGATTGGGTAGAGGGACTCACTGTGTCTTTGCTGGTGTCAGAGGGTTCTGGATCAGGCAGAAGGTATCCTCGAGTCTGTGCTTGTGTCAGGCATATCAGGATCAGGTAGAGGCACTGTGTCTTTCTGGTGTCAGAGGGTTCTGGATCAAGCAGATGGGCTCCCAGAGTCTGTGCTGGTGTTAATGTGTTCTATATTGGGAAGAGGGATTCCCTGTCTTTGCTGATGTCAGTGTGTTCTAGATCGGATATAGGGACTCCCTCTGTCTTTGCTTGTATCTGTGTGTTCTAGATCGGGTAGCGGGGCTCCTATAGGATGTGCTAGTGTCAGTCTGATCTAGATCAAGTAGAGGGACTCACTGTGTTTTTGCAGGGGTCAGAGGGTTCTGGATCAGGCAGAGGGCCCCCTGGAGTCTGTGCTTCTGTCAGTCTTATCTAGATCAGGTAGAGGAACTCACTGTGTCTTTGCTGGTGTCAGAAGGCTCTGGATCAGACAGAGGGATTCCCAGAGTCTGTGCTGGTGTTAATGTGTTCTATATCAGGAAGAGGGATTCCCTGTCTTTGCTGATGTCAGTATGTTCTAGATCGGATAGAGGGACTCCCTCTGTGTTTACTTGTGTCTGTGTGTTCTAGATTGCATAGCGGCACCCCCAGAGTCTGTGTTCTGTCCGTCTGATCTAGGTCAGGTAGAGGGACTCGCTGTGTCTTTGCTGGTGTCAGAAGGTTCTGGACCAGGCAGAGGGATTCCCAGAGTCTGTGCTGGTGTCAGTCAGATCTAGATCAGGTAGAGGGAGTCACTGTGTCTTTGCTGGTGTCCGAGGGTTCTGGATCAAGTAGAGGGGCTCCCAGAGTCTGTACTGGTGTTAATGTGTTATATATTGGGAAGATGTCAGTGTGTTCTAGATCAGATAGAGGGACTCCTGTCTTTTCTGGTGTCTGTGTGATCTAGATCAGGTAGAGAGTCTCCCTCTGGTTTTGCTGGTGTCAGTCAGGAATAGATCGGGTACAGAGACTCCCTCTGTCTGTGCTGGGTAGAGGGGCTCCCTGTCTCTTTACTGGGGTCAGTGTGTTCTGGATCCATTAGAGGGGCTGCCGGAATCTGTTGGTGTCAGTGTGTTCTAGATCAGGTAGAGGGGCACGCAGAGTCTGTGCGTTGCCAGTGTGTTCTAGATCACGTAGAGGGGCATGCAGAGTCTGTGCTGTGTCAGTTTGTTATACATTAGGTAAAGGGATTCCCTCTGTCTCTGCTGTTGTCAGTGTGCTCTAGATCAGGTAGAGGGGCTTCTGAAGTCTCTGCTGGTGTCAGTAATTGTTATTGGTTATTTATAACATGCTTAATATCCAGAGGTTTCGAAGCGCAGACCCGGGGATCGAACCTGTGTTGCTCCGCATCGTCTTGCTTCCAAGGCAAGCGCTGTCCCTGAGCTATCCTCCTGAGACTCCTGAGTCATTGTTATCTAGATGGGGTAGCAGAGCTCCTGGAGACTTTGCTGGTGTCGGTCTGATCTAGATCAGGTAGAAGGACTCCCCCCTGTCTTTGCTGATGTCAATCTGATTCAGATTGGGTAGCAGGGCTACTGGAGTGTTTGCTGGGGTCAGTCATATCTAGATTCGGTAGAGGGACTCGCTGTGCCTTTGCTGATGTCACAGAGTTCTGGATCAGGCAGAGGGACTCCCAGAGTCTGTGCTGGTGTCGTTCTGATCAGGATTGGGTAAAGGGACTCACTGTGTGTGCCTTTGCTGGTGTCAGAGGGTTCTGGATCAGGCAGAGGGACTCCCAGAGTCTGTGATGGTGTCAGTGTTATCAGGATCGGGTAGAAGGACTCCCCCTGTCTTTGCTGGTGTCAGTCTGTTCAGGATTAGGTAGCAGGGCTACTGGAGTGTTTGCTGGGGACAGTCATATCTAGATTGGGTAGAGGAACTCACAGTATCTTTGCTGGTGTCAGAGGGTTCTGGATTAGGCAGAGGGACTCCCAGGGTCTGTGCTGGTGCCAGTGTTATCAGGATCGGGTAGAGGGACTCACTGTGTCTTTGCTGAGTACAAGTATTCTAGATCAGGCAGAGAGATTCCCTGAGTCTGTGCTTGTGCCACATAGCTAGACGGGCTCCCTCTGTGTGCTGACGTCTAGTCCTTTGGAAGGGGGTAGAGATAGGGAAACTGCCCCTGTGCATATTTGTCTCCTTGATGCCCGACTGGTTGTCCTCAAGTTACCCTTTTCTATGCCGGTGAAACCCTCTGGTGTCATGTCCTGGTGACCGTCCATACCTGATACTCCAGCGAGGAGTCCGGAGCCCCTTCCGGCCCTAGTCCTGCCAAGCGTTCCTTCTCCCTCTGTTTGGCATGCTGGCGCAGGCAGAAGATGACTGAGGCGGCGATGACGATTCCAGCGATACAGGCCAGGGCGATGAAGGTGAGAAGGATGAAGCGGAACGTGTCGCCAAAGTGCGAGACGCGGGGCAGGGCCTTGGCCTCGTTCCTCTGCAAATGAAGGAGAAGGAGAGTGGGTCAGGGTGGCTCCTGTCCCCTTCAGCTGCCACCTATATCTGTATTCATCAACAGATCCTCACATGCAGAGAAGAGACATCCAAATATTACAATCAGCACTCAAAGGAAAGTTGGAAACAAGCCAAACATGCCTGACAGATACCATCATCCAGCCAGGCCATGGTGGACAGGCTGGGTTCCAGATCCTCGGACCCACTTCAAACCTCGCGGTGGGCCGTCCTATCAGGACATCTGGAGATCTCCTGGTGGACCTCCACATCATGGGCCTCAATTGGGTGGGAACCCTCCTCTTCCATCCATCACTGGTTCCATGTGATCAGGTCTGGCCTTGAACAAGGCGGCAGGTAGGTGACTTTTTTCCTGTACCCTAAAATGCTTTCCCCAAATATTGTAGGAGGGGTCTAATTGTATATTATTTCCTCCAATCCTAGAATATTCGGGGAACGTGTTTGATTGTCTGGAGGGTGCATTTTTAGGGAAATGTCGCCACCTGGTGGCCATTTTCGCAGCAACATTTTCACTGGCTCTTCCATCACCCTCACCCCCAACTGCTGTTGAAGCAAAACATATGGTATAAAGTTTCCAGTATGTTATTCCTCTTAACAAACGATCATTATTCTTTGTATTTTATCATGGAATATTTTGAGCACAGTCCTAGCTTAAGGAAGCAACAGAGTGCTCTACAAATGTGTAATGTCTGTTTTTTGCAATGTTTGACAATTATTTTAATTAAGATGCACTATTTGGACCCATGTTCTACATTTTCTTGAGTAGAGAAGCCCCCAAGCCCCACTTGGAGGGGTTCGCTTGCTCACTACATTTGCTTGCATGGTGTAACATAGGGCCATTTCAGGGAAATTCTTGGCTCCTACATCTGCCTGGTCTGTTCTCTAAGTTCGCCTTTTTGCTATCTACATTGCTGAGAATGCAAAATCAGGCTGTTTAACCCTTTGTTACTGGTCATGCATTTTTGTTACCGCTCTTTTGGTAATTTCTGTACAGTTCTTTGGCCTAAGTGCTTTATAAACAGGAATTATTGACTAATAGAAAGGAGGCTTTGTACAGTCTTAATTCGACTATGGATGGGGGAGGTCAATGGACTTAGAGTAGGAATTTAGAGGGGACTTGGGGGGCAGAATGTACATGCAGCACAAGGACAAAAAATCGCCACACTAAAGACGATTATTGCAACACACTGGACGTATTCACAGTGGGCAGAATGCACACACTGAGCATATCTGGTTGGGAGAATCCAGGGACCCCCGGGGTGCTGCAGGTCAGGAAACATGCAGATCTTGTCACATGGTGATCAGGGACGTAGGATTGTCCTTCAAGGGAAAGGAAATCTATCCTGGTGAACCTGTGTGTGCTCAAGGGAAATGATAGAATCTTGCCTCTCAGGAGCTGTGTCAAGCACTGGCTTCTCAGGAGCTGTATTGAGCGTTAGCTTTTCAAGAGCTGTGTTAAGTGATAGCTTCTCAGGGGCTGTGATAAGTACTAGCTACTCAGGCGCTGTGCCAAGTGCTAGCTACTCAGGCGCTGTGCCAAGTGCTAGCTTCCCAGGAGATGTGTCAAGCGCTAGCTTCTCAGGCGCTGTGTCAAGCGCTAGCTTCTCAGGTGCTGTGTCAAGCGCTAGCTTCTCAGGTGCTGTGTCAAGCGCTAGCTTCTCAGGTGCTGTGTCAAGCGCTAGCTTCTCAGGAGTTGTGTCAAGCGCTAGCTTCTCAGGAGTTGTGGCAATCGCTAGCTTCTCAGGAGTTGTGGCAAGCGCTAGCTTCTCAGGAGTTGTGGTAAGCGCTAGCTTCTCAGGAGTTGTGGTAAGCGCTAGCTTCTCAGGAGTTGTGGCAAGCGCTAGCTTCTCAGGAGTTGTGGTAAGCGCTAGCTTCTCAGGTGCTGTGGTAAGCGCTAGCTTCTCAGGTGCTGTGTTAAGCGCTAGCTTCTCAGGTGCTGTGGTAAGCGCTAGCTTCTCAGGTGCTGTGGTAAGCGCTAGCTTCTCAGGTGCTGTGTTAAGCGCTAGCTTCTCAGGTGCTGTGGTAAGCGCTAGCTTCTCAGGAGTTGTGGTAAGCGCTAGCTTCTCAGGAGTTGTGGTAAGCGCTAGCTTCTCAGGTGCTGTGTTAAGCGCTAGCTTCTCAGGTGCTGTGGTAAGCGCTAGCTTCTCAGGAGTTGTGGTAAGCGCTAGCTTCTCAGGAGTTGTGGTAAGCGCTAGCTTCTCAGGAGTTGTGGTAAGCGCTAGCTTCTCAGGTGCTGTGGTAAGCGCTAGCTTCTCAGGTGCTGTGTTAAGCGCTAGCTTCTCAGGTGCTGTGGTAAGCGCTAGCTTCTCAGGTGCTGTGGTAAGCGCTAGCTTCTCAGGTGCTGTGTTAAGCGCTAGCTTCTCAGGTGCTGTGGTAAGCGCTAGCTTCTCAGGAGTTGTGGTAAGCGCTAGCTTCTCAGGAGTTGTGGTAAGCGCTAGCTTCTCAGGTGCTGTGTTAAGCGCTAGCTTCTCAGGTGCTGTGGTAAGCGCTAGCTTCTCAGGAGTTGTGGTAAGCGCTAGCTTCTCAGGAGTTGTGGTAAGTGCTAGCTTCTCAGGAGTTGTGGTAAGCGCTAGCTTCTCAGGTGCTGTGGTAAGCGCTAGCTTCTCAGGAGTTGTGGTAAGCGCTAGCTTCTCAGGAGTTGTGGTAAGCGCTAGCTTCTCAGGAGTTGTGGTAAGCGCTAGCTTCTCAGGTGCTGTGGTAAGCGCTAGCTTCTCAGGAGTTGTGGTAAGCGCTAGCTTCTCAGGAGTTGTGGTAAGCGCTAGCTTCTCAGGAGTTGTGGTAAGCGCTAGCTTCTCAGGTGCTGTGGTAAGCGCTAGCTTCTCAGGAGTTGTGGTAAGCGCTAGCTTCTCAGGAGTTGTGGTAAGCGCTAGCTTCTCAGGAGTTGTGGTAAGCGCTAGCTTCTCAGGTGCTGTGGTAAGCGCTAGCTTCTCAGGAGTTGTGGTAAGCGCTAGCTCGCTAGCTTCTCAGGAGTTGTGGTAAGCGCTAGCTTCTCAGGTGCTGTGTTAAGCGCTAGCTTCTCAGGAGTTGTGGTAAGCGCTAGCTTCTCAGGAGTTGTGGTAAGCGCTAGCTTCTCAGGTGCTGTGGTAAGCGCTAGCTTCTCAGGAGTTGTGGTTAGCGCTAGCTTCTCAGGAGTTGTGGTAAGCGCTAGCTTCTCAGGAGCTGTGTTAAGCGCTAGCTTCTCAGGAGTTGTGGTAAGCGCTAGCTTCTCAGGAGTTGTGGTAAGCGCTAGCTTCTCAGGAGCTGTGGTAAGCGCTAGCTTCTCAGGAGCTGCGGTAAGCGCTAGCTTCTCAGGTGCTGTGTTAAGCGCTAGCTTCTCAGGAGTTGTGGTAAGCGCTAGCTTCTCAGGAGTTGTGGTAAGCGCTAGCTTCTCAGGAGTCACCTTCACACTGAGGACTTCGATGCATGCCCAAACTCTCTGTAAAATCATGTGGGGCAGAACATCCTACACTGTCACTCTAGTGCAGTGGTCTTCAAACTGGGGGCTACCCCCACTAGGGGAGGCTCGAAGGATGTCCAGGGATTGGGGCGGAGGGGCAGACTCTCTGAAAACGGATTAAGATGAATGGTTTCATTTTTTAAAAAAAGGATTAAGGTGACTGCTCTTAATAGGACATCTATGCAGTAGAAAATCTGTCGTATAATGGTATAATGAACAGAAATGTAGGGTTTGTATCTCATGTGGAAGTTGGATGAGTGGCACACTATACTACCGCCTCATCCCCTGGTGGTCGCTTTTGCTTAAAGGGTGATGCCTGAGCGGATACCTGGCCTTTAGATATAAAAATTATAAAAGCAACTAAATTTATATGCTATCTTCAAATCCATTCCCGTTGTCATTCTAACTGCCATATTGTGCTTTAGAATTTACCATTTGTTACTTGGGCCCCACGCCAGGCAACCCTTGCAGTAGAACAGAGGGGTCGGAGCCTCCAAGTTTGCCCCGCCCAGTTTCTGAAGTGGCCCTTCATCCGTTTCCCTCCCCAACCATTGTATTGGGACATGTCAGCTATACGGCAGCTCTGGTGTTAGTCCGTTGACGCTCACGTTGCGCTGTCCGTGAGAAAGTGTTTGTGTGGGGAAAGTGAGGAGGGGGGGAGTGACTTCCTAGGTATCCTACCTGGTAGGACGGGTAAAAGGTGTTACAGGGAAGGGGATACCGCCTTTCACAATGCAGTGTCCCACTTCCCCTCCCCAACGACTCCTCAGCCAGGTAATCCTGCCGCACCGGTCCACCCCCGGGCACTGGATCCAAAAGCAATGGCAGTGCCCTGGCCACCTGGGTGACAGATCCCCGGGGACTAGCGGGTGTATGGGTATCTACGGTAGGCAGGGGTGCCGATATGGAGCCCTGCTAGAAGGGGCTGCAAAATGATACCATAAGGGGAAAAAATAGAGAAAAAAATGACAGACACCAGGGTTTGATCAAATACTTTATTGTATATAGTGTGGGTGTTTCAGGGTTGGATGGGGCTGGATGGAATGTTGGGAAGGAAAACGAGAAACAAAGGGATAGAACTCTCCTGGCCAAGAATGGGCTGGCCAGGGGAGAAAAGACTCAGAGAACATTTCAAGAGACACTTAGAGGACAGTTAGAAGAGAGACAAAAAAGCTAAAGGGGAGAAGGAGAGAGAAAAGAAAACAGTGGGGGAGAAGAAAGAAAAACAACCCCTGGGGGGTGCCATGGCCTCGCACAGCCTCCAAGGGCCCACAGACATTGCAGGCATCGGGCCATATGGGGCTGTGGTGGGTATCAGTCCACACTGTGGGCCAGACCTGGACAGGCCCAGCGAGATCAAAAGGCCCAGTCAGCGTGCACAAGGCTGCCTGGGACAAAGAGGAAAGAGCTGCCCAGTCCAGAACACGTGTGGGGGGCAGCCCAAACCAGGCAACCTGGCCTTGGCCCCGTTTTGGCCAACCTTGTTGGCCTGATTGGGAAGTCTTCCTGGGCTGCGTCTTCTAGACGGCTCGAGCGGTGAAAAGTGGAGGGGGAAGTCTGGCATGCCCGCCAAAAGCCCCCGGCCGCCAGAGTGGCCAAGGTGGTGAGACACCGTGGGCTGCCACAGCAGCCCAGGTGAATTGAAAAGTCCCAGCTGCTCAGTCATCGCGGCCCAGGTGAAGACTGCGCGCCGGGCCCTATGTCTCCAAGACACTGAGACATGAGGGGGTGGGCCCGTGAGTGCACGCCAGGCATCCCTACGCTAGAGGGGAGGCTGCCTGGAGCAAAGATGGCACCACACGGGGTGCAGTGATGCGGGTGGCCCCTCCACACTACGGGTGGGGGGCACCCTGAATATATGAATGGCAGCAGGCCGGGGGGTGCTGACGTGGCTGCGTCCCCACTTGATGACAGGGACTACCCTGGAAATTGTAAAGCGCGCGGCCGTGCAGTTTGTGCGTGTGGCCCCCTGTGGTGGTGTAATAAAGTCTCTTATTAGTCACACAGAACACACAGACCAGCTGTGGAGACTGATGTTGTTCCAGGTATGCGTTATTGGTACAATATGTACAGTTCCAGTTACTCAGGTATTTACAGTAGTCTGGATGACAGGACAAGGACAGGGATAGGTAGTACAGTACACATGAAGGAGAAGACCCACCGGCCATCCACTCACTCCAGCTCAAGCCCCCAACTGACTCACTCAGAACATTCATACACTGATGCACTCAACATTCTCCTGGCTGCATCATACATCACATTCTATTGGCAATCACTCCAGGCCAGTGACAATGTACAAGACTATATATAACAGGTGGGCAGGGCCACCCAGATGAAAGACATGGTGGGGGCCAGTCCCCAATTACATCTGAAACAGCCCCATCATCAATCAGGGGAAGGAATCCACCATATAGACAGACCCAAGAAGGTCCTTTGAATGCAGTGGCTGGCTGCACAGTCGCCCCTATGTAGAAAGACTATGTTCTATATGCTGTTCGCTATTGTGCATGTTTATGCATATTTATGCATATATATTTAAGTGTATAGAAAGTGCTATGTAGGGTAATCATTAGGCATGTTAAGTAGAGGGGGGATCTTATGGGGACATTTGAAGTTGGTTAAATGTAAAGTAGGTGGGTAGGTATAGTGAATTTACAAGGGAGTATGGGGACAAGATTATAGACGGGGTAACAATATGGGCCAGAGACAGGTGATGGAAGTGGCAGCCTGCCTGAGGCTGCCTAGTGGTTGGGACCACCCGCCGTGGCCATCCTCTGGCCTCACGCATCTGTGGGTGGTACCCGGCATTAGGAAGGGGGTCTATTGCATCAGTCCCAGTCTTGTGGGTCTCCCAGTGACCCCTGCCAGGAAGGGTGGGCAGGCAGAGCAGAGTCCATTTAGAGTGAACTCCTGCTGGTTCAGTTTTAGGAAGCGAATTAGAAATACAGGATTAGGACGGTTTGATAAGAGAAGTGTTTTTATAAATAAAGAGAAGTTCCCGTTGGGACCCCTATAAAATCCACCTTGCTATCTGTGTTCAGTTTAATACGGTATGACCCATCTCCTGCTAACAGCAATGCTATTTTACGAGTGCAGTGCTCCTTCCTATCCAGCTGGCCTGAGGGCATATGGGGGTGGTTCCCATGGGGACTGTCCCTGGTCTGGGGTGAGGAAGGTGTATACCCTTACTTGGATCAGGGCTTGGGCTCCTGCAGATGGAGCTTTGGTCAGTTGCATGGGCAGATATGGCGTATCTGCTGCAGGCCAGGGCTATGTCTCTTCTGCAGATGGGGCTGGGGCATCTGCTGCAGGCAGAGTTGGGGTTTCTGTTGCAGGTCGGGCTTGGGCCTGTGCTGAAGATGAAGCTGGAGTATCTGCTCTGTGCGGATATGGGGTATCTGCTATCGCCAGGGCCTATGTCCCTGGCATATCTGCAACAAGCAGGGCACAGGCTTTTCTGAAGTTGGTCCCGGGGTATCTACTACAGGTAGAACCCAGGCCTCTGTTGAAGCTGGCACTGGGGTATTTGCCACAGGCAGAATTATGCCCCTGCTGCACCCACAGATACAGTTGGAATATCTGCTGCAGGCAGAGCTGAGTTAGTGATGCAGGTGGAGGCTGCATATTTGTCGCCAGGGAAGCTGAGGTATCTGCTGCAGGTGCATACCAGAATCTGGCTTTTTAAGAACTATTTTTCACTGTCTGCATGCCGTGTTCTGTTTGATGTTTGTTCTATAGACATGCTCATTCCCCAGTGGGCTTAGTGTGTAGGAATGCAGACCCGTGTGCCCCTGTGGGGGGCGGGGGGCATCCTCTGTGGGAGCGGCTCAAGCATGAAGTGTTGCAGGAAGATGGGAGGCAACTGTCCCTCTTTACCTTGCCAAGTGACCCCTTACAGAACGGGAGGTGGCAGTCTTCGCTGGACCATTCTGCTTCTGTGCTCTTAATGTGTGTGATGTATGCTTACTGTATGCATGCATGGATTTGCCTTCCACCCTTTCTCCCTGCGTCCTGACATGACCTATTCCTGTGGTCTAATGTCGCCCTGCACTGTGTGTAAATGGGTAGAGCGAGTGTTTAGAAGGTGCCTCTACAAGACTGCCCTGTGACAATAGACATCTCTCGTAGACGATTGCCTTGCAACTGATGCTCTCTGGTCTGAGCGCGTCTAATTAAACATTATAAGTCTTGGATGATAATTCGGTGGCCGAAGATGAAGGATGCTACTCTTTATTAGTGATGCTTGATCCCCACATGGTGGATCGTCAGGTTCTCACATCTCGCCTCAGAACCACAGCACACATTTCAGATGAAGCACTGAAATGGTTCTCATCTTTTTTGAAAGATCATGGCCAGAGTCTCAGATTGGGTCTTTATCGCTGCTCCTCTATCTTGGTGGAATGTGGAGTCCCTCAGGGCTCCTCTCTGTCACCATTGTTTTCATATTTACACCAGTCACTCGCTATACAAATCTGCCAAACATGATCTGTTACACCACTCTTATGCTGAGGGCACTCAGGCACATGTTAAAGCAAAGCGACCTGCAGATGATTTCAACAATATTTCTGTTTGACTGGACGATATCAGCAGCTGGACGCTCCATAAGGGACTCCAACTAAACCCCAAAAATACCTTTGTCTAAGCGGGGCTCTGTTTCATCGTTAAGGAAATCATTGCACTGGCTTCTGGTGAGTCACAGGATTGTTTTTAGGATCAGGTGTCTAGTATTTAAGCGTGTTCATGGCCTGGCTCCCAAGTACTAAGAACACAAAGATTGATCTTTAGGGTCGGAACACTCGCTACTTCTGGACATTCCTAAATCTAAATTAAAAACAAGAGGAGGACGTAGATTCCCTGTGATCACTCCTTGTACGTGGAATAATCTTCCATTGCTCATTTGGATTGTTAACACCGTTGCCCATTCTGGAATGCCCTAAAATCCTACCTCTTCCGTTAAACATATCAGTGGCTCCCATCCTACTCCTCTCTGATCCATCTCCTCGCGCCCAGAGATGGCTTGTTCTGCTCAGTTTGCGTACTACAAATTCCTCCAAATCAAATTTTCCAAAATATCAAAATAATCATGGCATTTGAAATGAAAGACAACCCTCTGTTTTTCTGTAATTGTCTTGGTTTTGACCATAGGCAGGGATTTCTCCCCTACCACACCCTGCACTGTTGAGTTTAGCAATGATCACACTTAGGTGCGGGAAACACTTAATGCTCTTATTGGTTGGCCCTGTCGGGCGGGGGGGGTGGGGGGGGAATGCTCCATCCCACTCCCCAGCAGAAGCATGAAAATAGCAACACCAATGAATCTCTGATTGAGGGATCTCTGCAGCTGGAAGAGAGCCCCTCCCCAACCTATCCTAGCCCAGTCTTAGAATTCCCGCAATAGAAGGGCCCTTCCGGGACTTGGGTATGGATGCTGGAAACACTTTACCATCCGCGTCCGTATGCCATACGTCCGATTGTGCCAAACCCCTGATCATCCTGAGGGACATCTGCTAGTGGAGTTCCTTGTCAGAGAGACCAAGCATCCCCTGGACATTGTCATCAGCATGAGGAAAGACACCACTGAACTTTGGGGCCATTTGTGCAACCTCATAGACATTTCTGGAACCGGTGCAGAGGCCTCCCCTCCACAGCCTGTATCCTTGAGGCCCCTGTGAGTCCTTCCTAGGTGAAGAATAGTGCACCAAAACACCCAAGTCATTCCACAGGACAAGTACCCACGTTTGAAATGCTAAGTTATTTCTACTCCCTGGTCAATTAGTAGTGCAATCATAGTGCAGGTTAAAGCACTGACCCTCTGGTGGATCCCTGAACATCTCAAAGGGCAGATTAAGAATGTGCTTGTCTGCTGCCCTCGCCATCCAAGTTCCCAAAATAATCCCCAGAGCTATCATTCCATCTTACGTTTCTGGGTTGTCACGCTGAGGGATCTCTTGGGAGCTTTGACTCTGAAATTGTCCCCCGAGCTCTCCATTCATGGAGAAAAACACATGCCACAGCCTGGCCCTCATTAACCCTCTTAGGACAACACCTAGTGGTTTAGCCTGTTGAAGTCTTCTTAAGTTTTGACCTATATTTTGGCCAGAAATCCTCATTGGATTGCGCTGGCCCCCCAAAGAATTTCTTTTTCTTGGTCGCCAACTTTTAGGGGTTCCTAAAATGGCCAGTTAGGTGATATATACAGCAATTCTTATCTAATTTGGCTTGGATCCCTGTGCCATCCCCCCTGTCCTCCGTGTGCACACAGGTAGCATTGCAGTATCTTACGTTCTTGAATAGTATTTTACATAGCATCTTTAGAAAACTGCATCTTTGAAACCCAAAGTCTCCAGCCAAGACTCTTCATGGTAATTAAATCATTTCTTAACAAGTGTCTTGGCAAAGTCTGACGTTCATTCATGCTGTTAGTGCCATCTTTTGGTGCTACTTTGTGTAAAGGCACTACTCCCTCTACCCTTCTGGAGTACAGGCTTGGATAACTTGTGCCACGATACACAGAGAATCTACTTGAACCCTCTACCCCCCAGTCAGGGGTTCACTAGGAGTAGCGGTATCTGCAGAAGCAGGAGTTTGGGGATCTGCTACAGGCAGTGCTAGGATCCCTGCTGCAAGCGTAGCCTGTGGCCTCACGGGGGCCCGGCAAGTAGGGGCTACATGCTTGTCTCCTAAGAAACCCCAGGAATAAAGATGCTGGGTGATAAAGGAGTTTCATTTAATATTGTACTGTGTGTTTTATTTACGTGTGTGATGTGTTTCAGTCTGGACTAAACTATCCAGCCCACACCATGGGGCTGGATTGAATGTTTAAAAGAAAAGAACAATAGAACAGAACTCCCCAGTCCAAGAATGGGTTGGGCAGTGGGGAAAAGAATCCAAAGAGGATTTAAAACAAAAAGACAGTTGGAAGAATGGAAAAAAAAGAGACTTTCCTGCGGGCTGGGGGTTGCTGCCGCCAGCGGCCTCCAAGAGCCTAAATACAGAAAATGGCACTAGGCGGCATGTGGGGAGTTCCGCCCAGAGAGAGATCCAGGGTGCCAAGCTGCTTATGTCAGGGGAGCGTGGCCGCCCCGGGGCCGTGGCGGATGTCAGCCTGCCCGGAGGTTAGACTGGACGGGCCCATGTGTCCAGGGCCCAGGAAGCATGCCAGGTGCTGCCGGGGCCATGAAAGAACTGCCCCTGTGTCTGGAGGGCGGGGGGTGACACAGACCAGGCTGCTCGGCCGTGCCCCTGATGGCCTGCCTCATGGCCAGTGAGGTGGGCCCTTAGTAAAAGTCCTCCCAGGCTGCGTATGCCAGGTGCAGCTCAGGAGGTGATGAGAGGAGAAGCCCGCTCCACCCTCCTGAAGCAAAGTCCCAGTTTGGCCTTGTTGGCCAACCCGGGTGAAGAGGCCGAGGAGGAGAAAGTCCCAAGCTGCTCCATTGAGCGGCCCGGGTGAAGAAAAGCCCTGGGCCGGCCAAGCGGAGCAGCTCTGGTGAAGACAGCGGCCAGCCCCCTGTGTCTTGCGACGCATTGCTGAGGGGGCAGACAGAAGCTGCAACAAGGCTGTGGGTGTGGCGGTGATCCGTGGCAGGATCCCCTACTGTCAAGGGGATACCGCCTGACCATAAAATGGCTTCAGGTGCGGCAGGGATTACAGCAGTGTCTCCATGACACCGGGGACGCCGCCTGACTCAAATATGACGGTGCGGGCTGCGCAGTGACGGGGGACCCCACAGGGCAGCCAGGGAGACTCTAAAGTGCAGCAGGTGTGGCATTGAGATTGGGTGGCCCCCCAGCCAATGGGGCCCACCTTGAAGATTGCTCAAAGCCGCAGGATGGAGCAGCGTTTATGGGCAGCCCTCCACACAAGCACGGGGCCAACCAGCCCATTCAGAAGCATGCAGGCTGCGTGCTGAGTACATGTGGTCCCTTGTGGTGGGCGGTGCCACCCTGAAGAAAGAAGAGGGGCCAGGCCCCATTGTTTCTCCAATGGAGACAGAGCCCAGCCAGCTTAACACCAGCAGCCAGCCATCAGTGTGCCAGCACCAGGGAAGGGGGATTGACTGCAGCAGTCCCCCCCATTGTGACATAGGGGGTCATTCTGAGTTTGGAGGCAGCCATGGTGGAATGGGGACTTACCGGGACATTCCGACCTATGCGGACCCGGTAAGTCCCCATGCCAAATACCATTCCCCATTCCCATTCGAGCCCCCATAGGGCTCGAATGGGAATGGGAAAGGCGCTAATAACGGGCCCGCAAATAGTGGGCCCGTTATTAGCTCCAAGGTCCCTTAACGGGTCCCGCTAAGAACGGCTGGTCAGACCAGCCATTCCTGGTGGGACCCGCTAAGGGACCTCAGAATAGGGCGGTAGGGGGTTACCGGCACTGGCATCCTTACCGGTGCCGGTAACCCCTTACCACCCAACTCGGAATGACCCCCATACTGTTTTATGTGTTTATATTGTCTATACATGTATATTCACTGAAAAGACTTTAGTTACGGAACAGTTAAGGTGATCAGATCTAATGCAACAAAACTCTTGGAATTCAGCAGATGTTGGAAGTGATGATCATCTTAACTCGGGGTCCCCCCGTTGATGACCCCAGGATCTAATGATGTGTTAATTATATAGCAGAGTTGGAACTCATTGATCGACCTCAGAAGGATGAAAGGCTGAGGTCACATTGTCAGAATTCGAACCTGCGACCTGCAGATCCCACACAGATTGCAGCAGCGAGCATTTAACCCACTGCGCTATCTTGGCAGCCTCTAACTTTGTATGTCATTGGGAATCCTGTCTGTTATGTTTGTGCTCATGGGCTTTGCAACGGGGGGATGCCAAGTTAAGATGATCATCACATCCCAGATCTGCAGAAATTCAAGAGTTTTGTTGCGTTAAATCTGATGACCTTAACTGACCCTTAACTAAGGTTTTTTTTGGGTTGGGATCTCTGGTGGAGACTGGGATGCAGGTGGAGCGGGGGGGTCCTTGCTAGAGGGGGAAGGGGGATCTCTGCTGTAGATCAAGCAGGATGTCTCTGCTGGAAATGGAGATGGGGTCTCTGGTAAAGGGCAAGCTGGGTGTCTCTGCTGGAAACGGAGCCGGAGTCTCTGGTAAAGGGCAAGCTGGGTGTGTCTGGTTGAGGTTAAGTCTTTGCAGGTGAAGCTGGGATATCTTTTGGAGGTAGAGCTAGGACCTTTTTTGCACAGGTCAAGCTGAGGGTAACTGATGCAGTTGGAGCTGGGATTTCCTTTAGAGGTGTAGTCGGGATCTCCAGTGCAGGTCAAGGTGAGGTTCTAGAGTAGAGGTGGAGTCTATGATGCAGGTGGAGCTGGAATATCTTTTGGTGGTAGAGCTGGGATCTCTGACACAGGTCTCTGATGCAGATGGAGCTGGGATCTCTTTTGGAGGTAGAGTTGGGATCTCTGACACAGGTCTCTGATGCAGGTGGAGCTGGGATCTCTTTTGGAGGTAGAGTTGGGATCTCTGATACAGGTCTCTGATGCAGGTGGAGCTGGGAGCTCTGATGAAGGTGGAGCTGAGGGTCTCTGATGCAGGTGGAGCTGGGATCTCTGATGAAGGCGGAGCTGGGGTTTCTTTTGCAGCTGTAGTCGGGATCTCTGCTTCATGTCAAGCTGAGGTTCTCGAGTAGAGGTTGAGCCTTTGATGCAGGTGGAGCTGGGATATCTTTTGGCGGTAGGTAGAGCTGGGATCTCTGGAATAGGTGTCTGATGCAGGTGGAGCTGGGATCTCTGATGCAGGTGGAGCTGGGATTTCTGGTGCAGGTGGAGCTGAGGGTCTCTGATGCAGGTGGAGCTGAGGGTCTCTGATGCAGGTGGAGCTGAGGGTCTCTGATGCAGGTGGAACTGGGATCTCTGGTGCAGGTGGAGATGGGATCTCTGGTGCAGGTGGAGATGGGATCTCTGGTGCAAGTGAAGCTGAGGGTCTCTGATGCAGGTGGAGCTGGAATCTCTGTTGCAGGTGGAGCTGAGGGTCTCTGATTCAGGTGGAGATGGGATCTCTGGTGCAAGTAACGCTGAGGGGCTCTGATGCAGGTGGAGCTGGAATCTCTGAGGCAGGTGGAGCTGAGGGTCTCTGAGGCAGGTGGAGCTGGACTCTCTGAGGCAGGTGGAGATGGGATCTCTGGTGCAGGTGGAGATGGGATCTCTGGTGCAAGTGAAGCTGGGGGTCTCTGGTGCAGGTGGAGATGGGATCTCTGGTGCAGGTGGAGATGGGATCTCTGGTGCAGGTGGAGATGGGATCTCTGGTGCAGGTGGAGATGGGATCTCTGGTGCAGGTGGAGATGGGATCTCTGGTGCAAGTTAAGCTGGGGGTCTCTGGTGCAGGTGGAGCTGGGATCTCTGGTGCAGGTGGAGCTGGGATCTCTGATGCAGGTGGAGCTGGATCTTTCATGCAGGTGGAGCTGGAATCTCTGATGCAGGTGGAGCTGGGATCTCTGATGCAGGTGGAGCTGAGGGTCTCTGATGCAGGTGGAGCTGTGATCTCTGATGCAGGTGGAGCTGTGATCTCTGATGCAGGTGGAGCTGTGATCTCTGATGCAGGTGGAGCTGTGATCTCTGATGCAGGTGGAGCTGTGATCTCTGATGCAGGTGAAGCTGGGATCGCTGATGCAGGTGATGCTGGGATCGCTGGTGCAGGTGAAGCTGGGGTCTCTGGTGCAAGTGAAGCTGGGGTCTCTGGTGCAAGTGAAGCTGGGGTCTCTGGTGCAAGTGAAGCTGAGGGTCTCTGGTGCAAGTGAAGCTGAGGGTCTCTGGTGCAAGTGAAGCTGAGGGTCTCTGGTGCAAGTGAAGCTGAGGGTCTCTGGTGCAAGTGAAGCTGAGGGTCTCTGGTGCAAGTGAAGCTGAGGGTCTCTGGTGCAAGTGAAGCTGAGGGTCTCTGGTGCAAGTGAAGCTGGGGTCTCTGATGCAGGTGAAGCTGAGGGTCTCTGGTGCAGGTGAAGCTGAGGGTCGTCTCTGGTGCAAGTGAAGCTGAGGGTCTCTGGTGCAAGTGAAGCTGAGGGTCTCTGGTGCAAGTGAAGCTGAGGGTCTCTGGTGCAAGTGAAGCTGAGGGTCTCTGGTGCAGTTGGAGCCGAGGGTCTCTGGTGCAGTTGGAGCCGAGGGTCTCTGGTGCAGTTGGAGCCGAGGGTCTCTGGTGCAGTTGGAGCCGAGGGTCTCTGGTGCAGTTGGAGCCGAGGGTCTCTGGTGCAGTTGGAGCCGAGGGTCTCTGGTGCAGTTGGAGCCGAGGGTCTCTGGTGCAGTTGGAGCCGAGGGTCTCTGGTGCAGTTGGAGCCGAGGGTCTCTGGTGCAGTTGGAGCCGAGGGTCTCTGGTGCAGTTGGAGCCGAGGGTCTCTGGTGCAGTTGGAGCCGAGGGTCTCTGGTGCAGTTGGAGCTGAGGGTCTCTGGTGCAGGTGGAGCTGGGATCTCTGGTGCAGGTGGAGCTGGGTTATCTTTTCGAGGTAGAGCTGGGATCTCTGGAATAGGTGTCTGATGCAGGTGGAGCTGGGATCTCTGATGCAGGTGGAGCTGGGTCTCTGGTGCAGGTGGAGCTGGGTCTCTGGTGCAGGTGGAGCTGAGGGTCTCTGATGCAGGTGGAGCTGAGGGTCTCTGATGCAGGTGGAGCTGAGGGTCTCCGATGCAGGTGGAGCTAAGGGTCTCTGATGCAGGTGGAGATGGGATCTCTGATGCAGGTGGAGATGGGATCTCTGATGCAGGTGGAGATGGGATCTCTGATGCAGGTGGAGCTGGTATCTCTGATGCAGGTGGAGCTGGTATCTCTGATGCAGGTGGAGCTGGTATCTCTGATGCAGGTGGAGCTGGTATCTCTTGTGCAGGTGGAGATGGGATCTCTGATGCAGGTGGAGCTGGTATCTCTGATGCAGGTGGAGCTAAGGGTCTCTGATGCAGGTGGAGATGGGATCTCTGATGCAGGTGGAGATGGGATCTCTGATGCAGGTGGAGCTGGGATCTCTGGTGCAAGTGAAGCTGAGGGTCTCTGATGCAGGTGGAGCTGAGGGTCTCTGATGCAGGTGGAGCTGGGGTCTCTGGTGCAGGTGGAGCTGAGGGTCTCTGGTGCAGGTGGAGCTGAGGGTCTCTGGTGCAGGTGGAGCTGAGGGTCTCTGGTGCAAGTGAAGCTGAGGGTCGTTGATGCAGGTGGAGCTGGGATCTCTGATGCAAGTGGAGCTGGGATCTCTGATGCAAGTGGAGATGGGATCTCTGGTGCAGGTGGAGATGGGATCTCTGGTGCAGGTGGAGCTGAGGGTCTCTGATGCAGGTGGAGCTGAGGGTCTCTGATGCAGGTGGAGCTGAGGGTCTCTGATGCAGGTGGAGCTGAGGGTCTCTGATGCAGGTGGAGCTGAGGGTCTCTGATGCAGGTGGAGCTGAGGGTCTCTGATGCAGGTGGAACTGGGATCTCTGGTGCAGGTGGAGATGGGATCTCTGGTGCAGGTGGAGATGGGATCTCTGGTGCAGGTGGAGATGGGATCTCTGGTGCAAGTGAAGCTGAGGGTCTCTGATGCAGGTGGAGCTGGAATCTCTGTTGCAGGTGGAGCTGAGGGTCTCTGATGCAGGTGGAGATGGGATCTCTGGTGCAAGTGAAGCTGAGGGTCTCTGATGCAGGTGGAGCTGGAATCTCTGATGCAGGTGGAGCTGAGGGTCTCTGAGGCAGGTGGAGCTGGACTCTCTGAGGCAGGTGGAGCTGGACTCTCTGAGGCAGGTGGAGATGGGATCTCTGGTGCAGGTGGAGATGGGATCTCTGGTGCAGGTGGAGATGGGATCTCTGGTGCAAGTGAAGCTGAGGGTCTCTGATGCAGGTGGAGCTGGAATCTCTGTTGCAGGTGGAGCTGAGGGTCTCTGATGCAGGTGGAGATGGGATCTCTGGTGCAAGTGAAGCTGAGGGTCTCTGATGCAGGTGGAGCTGGAATCTCTGATGCAGGTGGAGCTGGACTCTCTGAGGCAGGTGGAGCTGGACTCTCTGAGGCAGGTGGAGCTGGACTCTCTGAGGCAGGTGGAGCTGGACTCTCTGAGGCAGGTGGAGCTGGACTCTCTGAGGCAGGTGGAGATGGGATCTCTGGTGCAGGTGGAGATGGGATCTCTGGTGCAAGTGAAGCTGGGGGTCTCTGGTGCAAGTGAAGCTGGGGGTCTCTGGTGCAGGTGGAGATGGGATCTCTGGTGCAGGTGGAGATGGGATCTCTGGTGCAGGTGGAGATGGGATCTCTGGTGCAGGTGGAGATGGGATCTCTGGTGCAAGTTAATCTGGGGGTCTCTGGTGCAGGTGGAGCTGGGATCTCTGGTGCAGGTGGAGCTGGGATCTCTGGTGCAGGTGGAGCTGGGATCTCTGGTGCAGGTGGAGCTGGAATCTCTGATGCAGGTGGAGCTGGAATCTCTGATGCAGGTGGAGCTGGAATCTCTGATGCAGGTGGAGCTGAGGGTCTCTGGTGCAGGTGGAGCTGAGGGTCTCTGGTGCAGGTGGAGCTGGTATCTCTGGTGCAAGTGAAGCTGAGGGTCTCTGATGCAGGTGGAGCTGGGATCTCTGATGCAGGTGGAGCTGGGTCTTTGATTCAGGTGGAGCTGGGATCTCTGGTGCAAGTGAAGCTGAGGGTCTCTGATGCAGGTGGAGCTGGGATCTCTGGTGCAAGTGAAGCTGAGGGTCTCTGATGCAGGTGGAGCTGAGGGTCTCTGATGCAGGTGGAGCTGGGGTCTCTGGTGCAGGTGGAGCTGAGGGTCTCTGGTGCAGGTGGAGCTGAGGGTCTCTGGTGCAGGTGGAGCTGAGGGTCTCTGGTGCAAGTGAAGCTGAGGGTCGTTGATGCAGGTGGAGCTGGGATCTCTGATGCAAGTGGAGCTGGGATCTCTGATGCAAGTGGAGCTGAGGGTCTTTGATGCAGGTGGAGATGGGATCTCTGGTGCAGGTGGAGCTGAGGGTCTCTGATGCAGGTGGAGCTGAGGGTCTCTGATGCAGGTGGAGCTGAGGGTCTCTGATGCAGGTGGAGCTGAGGGTCTCTGATGCAGGTGGAACTGGGATCTCTGGTGCAGGTGGAGATGGGATCTCTGGTGCAAGTGAAGCTGAGGGTCTCTGATGCAGGTGGAGCTGGAATCTCTGTTGCAGGTGGAGCTGAGGGTCTCTGATGCAGGTGGAGATGGGATCTCTGGTGCAAGTGAAGCTGAGGGTCTCTGATGCAGGTGGAGCTGGAATCTCTGATGCAGGTGGAGCTGAGGGTCTCTGAGGCAGGTGGAGCTGGACTCTCTGAGGCAGGTGGAGCTGGACTCTCTGAGGCAGGTGGAGATGGGATCTCTGGTGCAGGTGGAGATGGGATCTCTGGTGCAAGTGAAGCTGGGGGTCTCTGGTGCAGGTGGAGATGGGATCTCTGGTGCAGGTGGAGATGGGATCTCTGGTGCAGGTGGAGATGGGATCTCTGGTGCAAGTTAAGCTGGGGGTCTCTGGTGCAGGTGAAGCTGGGATCTCTGGTGCAGGTGGAGCTGGGATCTCTGGTGCAGGTGGAGCTGGGATCTCTGGTGCAGGTGGAGCTGGGATCTCTGATGCAGGTGGAGCTGGAATCTCTGATGCAGGTGGAGCTGGAATCTCTGATGCAGGTGGAGCTGAGGGTCTCTGGTGCAGGTGGAGCTGAGGGTCTCTGGTGCAGGTGGAGCTGAGGGTCTCTGGTGCAGGTGGAGCTGAGGGTCTCTGATGCAGGTGGAGCTGTGATCTCTGATGCAGGGGGAGCTGTGATCTCTGATGCAGGTGGAGCTGTGATCTCTGATGCAGGTGGAGCTGTGATCTCTGATGCAGGTGGAGCTGTGATCTCTGATGCAGGTGAAGCTGTGATCGCTGATGCAGGTGAAGCTGGGATCGCTGATGCAGGTGAAGCTGGGGTCGCTGATGCAGGTGAAGCTGGGGTCTCTGGTGCAAGTGAAGCTGAGGGTCTCTGGTGCAAGTGAAGCTGAGGGTCTCTGGTGCAAGTGAAGCTGAGGGTCTCTGGTGCAAGTGAAGCTGAGGGTCTCTGGTGCAAGTGAAGCTGAGGGTCTCTGGTGCAAGTGAAGCTGAGGGTCTCTGGTGCAAGTGAAGCTGAGGGTCTCTGGTGCAAGTGAAGCTGAGGGTCTCTGGTGCAAGTGAAGCTGAGGGTCTCTGGTGCAAGTGAAGCTGAGGGTCTCTGGTGCAAGTGAAGCTGAGGGTCTCTGGTGCAAGTGAAGCTGAGGGTCTCTGGTGCAAGTGAAGCCGAGGGTATCTGGTGCAAGTGAAGCCGAGGGTCTCTGGTGCAAGTGAAGCCGAGGGTCTCTGGTGCAAGTGAAGCCGAGGGTCTCTGGTGCAAGTGGAGCCGAGGGTCTCTGGTGCAAGTGGAGCCGAGGGTCTCTGGTGCAAGTGGAGCCGAGGGTCTCTGGTGCAGTTGGAGCCGAGGGTCTCTGGTGCAGTTGGAGCCGAGGGTCTCTGGTGCAGTTGGAGCCGAGGGTCTCGGGTGCAGTTGGAGCCGAGGGTCTCGGGTGCAGTTGGAGCCGAGGGTCTCTGGTGCAGTTGGAGCCGAGGGTCTCTGGTGCAGTTGGAGCCGAGGGTCTCTGGTGCAGTTGGAGCCGAGGGTCTCTGGTGCAGGTGGAGCTGGGATCTCTGGTGCAGGTGGAGCTTAGGGTCTCTGATGCAGGTGGAGCTGGGTTATATTTTCGAGGTAGAGCTGGGATCTCTGGAATAGGTGTCTGATGCAGGTGGAGCTGGGATCTCTGATGCAGGTGGAGCTGGGTCTCTGGTGCAGGTGGAGCTGGGTCTCTGGTGCAGGTGGAGCTGAGGGTCTCTGATGCAGGTGGAGCTGGGATATCTGGTGCAGGTGGAGCTGAGGGTCTCTGATGCAGGTGGAGCTAAGGGTCTCTGATGCAGGTGGAGATGGGATCTCTGATGCAGGTGGAGATGGGATCTCTGATGCAGGTGGAGATGGTATCTCTGATGCGAGTGGAGCTGGTATCTCTGATGCAGGTGGAGCTGGTATCTCTTGTGCAGGTGGAGCTGGTATCTCTTGTGCAGGTGGAGCTGGTATCTCTTGTGCAGGTGGAGCTGGTATCTCTGGTGCAGGTGGAGCTGGTATCTCTGGTGCAAGTGAAGCTGAGGGTCTCTGATGCAGGTGGAGCTGGGATCTCTGATGCAGGTGGAGCTGAGGGTCTCTGATGCAGGTGGAGCTGAGGGTCTCTGGTGCAGGTGGAGCTGAGGGTCTCTGGTGCAGGTGGAGCTGAGGGTCTCTGGTGCAGGTGGAGCTGAGGGTCTCTGGTGCAGGTGGAGCTGAGGGTCTCTGGTGCAGGTGGAGCTGGGATCTCTGATGCAAGTGGAGCTGGGATCTCTGATGCAAGTGGAGCTGGGATCTCTGATGCAAGTGGAGCTGGGATCTCCGATGCAAGTGGAGCTGGGATCTCCGATGCAGGTGAAGCTGAGGGTCTTTGATGCAGGTGGAGATGGGATCTCTGATGCAGGTGGAGCTGGGATCTCTGATGCAGGTGGAGCTGGGATCTCTGATGCAGGTGGAGCTGGGATCTCTGATGCAGGTGGAGCTGGGATCTCTGATGCAGGTGGAGATGGGGTCTCTGGTGCAGGTGGAGATGGGGTCTCTGGTGCAGGTGGAGATGGGGTCTCTGGTGCAGGTGGAGATGGGATCTCTGGTGCAGGTGGAGATGGGATCTCTGGTGCAGGTGGAGATGGGATCTCTGGTGCAGGTGAAGCTGAGGGTCTCTGATGCAGGTGGAGCTGAGGATCTCTGATGAAGGTGGAGCTGGGATCTCTGATGCAGGTGGAGATGTGATCTTTGATGCAGGTGGAGATGGGATCTCTGATGCAGGTGGAGATGGGATCTCTGATGCAGGTGGAGATGGGATCTCTGGTGCAAGTGAAGCAGAGGGTCTCTGGTGCAGGTGGAGCTGGGATCTCTGGTGCAGGTGGAGCTGAGGGTCTGTGATGCAGGTAGAGCTGGGATCTCTGGTGCAGGTGGAGCTGAGGGTCTCTGATGCAGGTGGAGATGTGATCTATGGTGCAAGTGAAGCTGAGGGTCTCTGATGCAGGTGGAGCTGGGATCTCTGATGCAGGTGGAGCTGGGTCTTTGAAGCAGGTGGAGATGGGATCTCTGGTGCAAGTGAAGCTGAGGGTCTCTGATGCAGGTCGAGCTGGGATCTCTGATGCAGTTGGAGCTGAGGGTCTCTGATGTAGGTGGAGATGGGATCTCTGGTGCAAGTGGAGCTGAGGGTCTCCGATGCAGGTGGAGCTGGGTCGTTGATGCAGGTGGAGCTGGGATCTCTGGTGCAAGTGAAGCTGAGGGTCTCTGATGCAGGTGAAGCTGAGGATCTCTGGTGCAGGTGGAGCTGGTGGTCTCTGATGCAAGTGGAGCTGGGATCTCTGATGCAAGTGGAGCTGGGATCTCTGATGCAAGTGGAGCTGGGATCTCTGATGCAAGTGGAGCTGGGATCTCTGATGCAAGTGGAGCTGGGATCTCTGATGCAGGTGGAGCTGGGATCTCTGATGCAGGTGGAGCTGGGATCTCTGATGCAGGTGGAGCTGGGATCTCTGGTGCAGGTGGAGCTGGGTCTCTGGTGCAGGTGGAGCTGGGTCTCTGGTGCAGGTGGAGCTGGGGTCTCTGATGCAGGTGAAGCTGAGGGTCTCTGATGCAGGTGAAGCTGAGTGTCTCTGATGCAGGTGGAGCTGGGATCTCTGATGCAGGTGGAGATGTGATCTTTGATGCAGGTGGAGATGTGATCTCTGATGCAGGTGGAGATGGGATCTCTGATGCAGGTGGAGATGGGATCTCTGGTGCAAGTGAAGCCGAGGGTCTCTGGTGCAGGTGGAGCTGAGGGTCTGTGATGCAGGTAGAGCTGGGATCTCTGGTGCAGGTGGAGCTGAGGGTCTCTGATGCAGGTGGAGATGTGATCTATGGTGCAAGTGAAGCTGAGGGTCTCTGATGCAGGTGGAGCTGGGATCTCTGATGCAGGTGGAGCTGGGTCTTTGAAGCAGGTGGAGATGGGATCTCTGGTGCAAGTGAAGCGGAGGGTCTCTGATGCAGGTCGAGCTGGGATCTCTGATGCAGTTGGAGCTGAGGGTCTCTGATGCAGGTGGAGATGGGATCTCTGGTGCAAGTGAAGCTGAGGGTCTCTGATGCAGGTGGAGATGGGATCTCTGGGATCTCCGGTGCAAGTGAAGCTGAGGGTCTCTGATGCAGGTGGAGATAGGATCTCTGATGGAGGTGGAGCTGAGGGTCTCTGATGCAGGTGAAGCTGAGGGTCTCTGATGCAGGTGAAGCTGAGGGTCTCTGATGCAGGTGAAGCTGAGGGTCTCTGATGCAGGTGAAGCTGAGGGTCTCTTTTGCAGGTGAAGCTGAGGGTCTCTGGTGCAGGTGAAGCTGAGGGTCTCTGGTGCAGGTGAAGCTGAGGGTCTCTGGGGCCGGTCGAGCTGAGGGTCTCTGGGGCCGGTCGAGCTGAGGGTCTCTGGGGCCGGTCGAGCTGAGGGTCTCTGGGGCCGGTCGAGCTGAGGGTCTCTGGGGCCGGTGGAGATGGGATCTCTGGTGCAAGTGAAGCTGAGGATCTCTGGTGCAGGTGGAGCTGGGATCTTTGGTGCAGGTGGAGCTGAGGGTCTTTGATGCAGGTGGAGCTGGGATCTCTGGTGCAAGTGAAGCTGAGGGTCTCTGATGCAGGTGGAGCTGGGATCTCTGATGCAGGTGGAGATGGGGTCTCTGATGCAGGTGGAGCTGGGGGTCTCTGATGCAGGTGGAGCTGGGGGTCTCTGATGCAGGTGGAGCTGGGATCTCTGATGCAGGTGGAGCTGGGATCTCTGATGCAGGTGGAGCTGGGATCTCTGATGCAGGTGGAGCTGGGATCTCTGATGCAGGTGGAGCTGGGTCTTTGATGCAGGTGGAGATGGGTCTCTGGTGCAGGTGGAGATGGGTCTCTGGTGCAGGTGGAGATGGGTCTCTGGTGCAGGTGGAGTTGAGGGTCTCTGATGCAAGTGGAGATGGGATCTCTGATGCAAGTGGAGATGGGATCTCTGGTGCAAGTGAAGCTGGGTCTTTGATGCAGGTGGAGCTGGGATCTCTGGTGCAGGTGGAGCTGAGGGTCTCTGATGCAGGTGGAGCTGGGATCTCTGATGCAGGTGGAGCTCAGGGTCTCTGGTGCAAGTGAAGCTGAGGGTCTCTGGTGCAAGTGAAGCTGAGGGTCTCTGGTGCAAGTGAAGCTGAGGGTCTCTGGTGCAAGTGAAGCTGAGGGTCTCTGGTGCAAGTGAAGCTGAGGGTCTCTGATGCAGGTGGAGCTGGGATCTCTGATGCAGGTGGAGATGGGATCTCTGGTGCAGGTGGAGATGGGATCTCTGGTGCAGGTGGAGCTGAGGGTCTGTGATGCAGGTAGAGCTGGGATATCTGGTGCAGGTGGAGCTGAGGGTCTCTGATGCAGGTGGAGATGGGATCTATGGTGCAAGTGAAGCTGAGGGTCTCTGATGCAGGTGGAGCAGGGGTCTCTGATGCAGGTGGAGCTGGGGTCTCTGATGCAGGTGGAGCTGGGTCTTTGAAGCAGGTGGAGATGGGATCTCTGGTGCAAGTGAAGCTGAGGGTCTCTGATGCAGGTCGAGCTGGGATCTCTGATGCAGGTGGAGCTGAGGGTCTCTGATGCAGATGGAGCTGAGGGTCTCTGATGCAGGTGGAGATGGGATCTCTGGTGCAGGTGGAGATGAGGGTCTCTGGTGCAGGTGGAGCTGAGGGTCTCTGGTGCAGGTGGAGCTGGGATCTCTGGTGCAGGTGGAGCTGAGATCTCTGGTGCAGGTGGAGCTGGGATCTCTGGTGCAGGTGGAGCTGGGATCTCTGATGCAGGTGGAGCTGGGATCTCTGATGCAGGTGGAGCTGGGATCTCTGATGCAGGTGGAGCTGGGATCTCTGATGCAGGTGGAGCTGAGGGTCTCTGATGCAGGTGGAGCTGGGATCTATGGTGCAGGTGGAGCTAGGATCTCTGATGCAGGTGGAGATAGGATCTCTGATGCAGGTGGAGATAGGATCTCTGATGCAGGTGAAGCTGAGGGTCTCTGATGCAGGTGGAGCTGAGGGTCTCTGATGCAGGTGGAGCTGAGGGTCTCTGGTGCAGGTGGAGCTGAGGGTCTCTGGTGCAGGTGGAGCTGGGATCTCTGATGCAGGTGGAGCTGAGGGTCTCTGATGCAGGTGGAGCTGAGGGTCTTTGATGCAGGTGGAGCTGGGATCTCTGATGCAGGTGGAGCTGAGGGTCTTTGATGCAGGTGGAGCTGGGATCTCTGATGCAGGTGGAGCTGAGGGTCTCTGATGCAGGTGGAGCTGAGGGTCTTTGATGCAGGTGGAGCTGAGGGTCTCTGATGCAGGTGGAGCTGAGGGTCTCTGATGCAGGTGGAGCTGAGGGTCTCTGATGCAGGTGGAGCTGGGATCTCTGGTGCAGGTGGAGCTGAGGGTCTCTGATGCAGGTGAAGCGTGCGATCTCTGCAGGAGACAGGCAGAGGTTCTCTGCTCTAGTTGGAGCAACCCGAACTAGCGGTTTTACTGCAGGCAGAGTGTGGGTATCTGCTGCAGGCTGGGTTGGGATACGTGAACTGACTCTGGAAAGCCAGTAAGATTGGGGAAGAGCAAGGCACTTAGGTTTGCCCGAACAGTTGGCATACCGACTACTGGCTGTGCCCCAACCATATCAGTCTTTCCAAGGAAAATCTGGCATGTTCCCATCTCTGACCTGCCTGGTTTGTCTTTCAAAGGCACTGGCCTGGCGTGCACCAAACCCCAATCAGCCTTGCGGTCGCAAGCGTCACGTCTAACTGACTCTGCCCCATCCAAGCCAGACTTTAAGAGTTTCCTTTTTGGCATGGGAAGGACCCTGTACCAGCGCTATCAGTGTTTTATTTGCAATGACTTGCTGGGCATGGACGTCCCCTTGTATTCAAACACTGCAGGGGAGTTTGCCAGCTGTGCACTGCACATGCCCTTGTGTTCAGCCCCTGCTGTGTGGGCTGTATGGTGTGTGTGTGTGTGTGTGTGTGTGTGTGTGTGTGTGTGGCACTGTGGGTCCTGGCACTCGATGCACCTGCCACTAGACTAAGGATGAAGGGTTCAGACGTGGCCATATGTCAGAGGCGAACACTTAACCTGTGACCTAGCCATTTAGCTGGCCAATGTGCACTCTACAGCTATCTTGCAGGCCTGCTCGTCATCACCGCAAGGAGTGGCAGCTGGGAACAAGAACACAGCTGATCCGCGAGATTAGCGCCTCTGCTGATGATAAACCTGACAGCACCTGTGTCGGCCCCCATCAGAATCACAGAGCATCAGCCTTTGTGTTCGTTGCCTGGCAATGTGGCAATTGATGCGCGTGACGTCAGCCATCCAGATAATCTCGGCCATGGTCAATGGATTACCATGGCAACATAAATCCGTGCAGAGAAAGCCTGAAACGTCCCTCTCTGACAAGCCTCCATCCCACGCGTATTATGCCGCCCCCCCCCCTTCGACTTGGCTCCTGCTTAAGGAGGTCGCATTTTCTTTGTCACCCTGCCCCCCACGCTGAGGGTAATCAACAGTGCTGCGAGCCCCCTGAAAGCACACATGCCCCGTCTTCTCAGCCCCCACCCTAGGACTATCACCCTGCCCCCCCATGCTGAGGGTAATCAACAGTGCTGCGAGCCCCCTGAAAGCACACAGGCCCCGTCTTCTCAGACCCCACCCTAGGACTATCACCCTGCCCCCCCATGCTGAGGGTAATCAACAGTGCTGCGAGCCCCCTGAAAGCACACATGCCCCGTCTTCTCAGCCCCCATCCTAGGACTATCACCCTGCCCCCCACGCTGAGGGTAATCAACAGTGCTGCGAGCCCCCTGAAAGCACACATGCCCCGTCTTCTCAGCCCCGACCCTAGGACTATCACCCTGCCCGCCCATGCTGCGGGTAATCAACAGTGCTGCGAGCCCCCTGAAAGCACACATGCCCCGTCTTCTCAGCCCCCACCCAAGGAATATCACCCTGCCCCCCCCCACGCTGAGGGTAATCAACAGTACTGCGAGCCCCCTGAAAACACACATGGCCCCGTCTTCTCAGCCCCCACCCTAGGACTATCACCCTGCCCCCCCACGCTGAGGGTAATCAACAGTACTGCGAGCCCCCTGAAAACACACATGGCCCGTCTTCTCAGCCCCCACCCTAGGACTAACCGTCGCCAGTGGCACTGCAGGCCCTTCCCGTGGGCAATCAGCAGTGGGACCACAGATGGCTCTAAAATATTTTATTTTGTTTCAGTTTCTCTCGGTCTGTCTTTGTTTCATCATTCTCGCGGTTAGTCTTTCTTCTATTTCATTGTTTGTCATGGCATTTTCTCTCTCGTCTTGGCATATGTTTGAATGTATGTTTGCCATTATGAGGCCGCCTTCCTTGGGGTTGCTAGTGTGGTTTATGAGGCTACAGTGGTTAGAACCGTTGGTATGTTAATGATGGAGTGTTAGGGGCGGAGGGCCCCAAATAACGGACAGGAGCCAGCAGAGTGGAGTATGACTTCTTCATTCAACTCCTAACGGACAAGTGGCTTCCCCGCACACCCCCGCCCCTCACCACGTCACATCCGCCTGTGACGTCCACCTCACGAGTGAGGTGTCTTAAAGGGCACTCACTCGCGACAACACCCCCGGACAAAATGTCCTTTCAAGTCACCTTTGCAAAACTCGCTTCACATAACATAACTTGGCCAAGTGGCAACGCTATCAACACTCCTCCACTAACCTGGGAGGCCTCCTCACATTTCTCTGGGGTCTGCCTCGCGGCTCAGGGTCAGAGCCGCCGCCAGTGTCTTCATCAGGGTACACCTGGCGCTGGACCTGTGGTCCGAGGGGGACCCAAGTTTCATCTTGACTGTCTCTTTCAGCTGGGTCGTCTTCTTCTTGTGGTGATCTTTCTTCTGTCTCTTGCATAACATGCTTAAACCTAGCTGTTGCGGGTCACTTCCTGCTCTCCATTAGTGGCAGTGATCATTGTTCCTTTGACAGCCACTACTTGGAGCGGTTCTGGTGCAAACTGCGAGTCAGTTTTTTTCATCGTGGCCCTTTGAACCCACACTTCATCAACCACCCGCACATATCTCCTCGGGCTCTGTTGGTAGAACCGGGGCTGTTGAGGCGGGCTAGTGTAGAATCTTTCAATGGGTCTGACTTGCGCTCTCGTCGTGTCACGTGCGGTGGGAAACGGCTTACCTTCCCTGCATACAGATTGGAAGTGGCCCTCCCTACCGCAGTTGCCGCACATTTGAGAGAGAGCTGGGCAGGAACCTGCATGCAGAAACGCCATCCCACACCTATAGCATTGTCTCTGCAAACGCGGGGTCGACATGTTGCTTGGAGAAACGCTCTTGTTCCCAGCGTGGATCGCAGCTATCACGTCACTTTTGTCAAGTTGTCCAGCGGCATTGCTGGCTATGTGAGTGGCTTGTTTTTCAACTCTTTCGAGTAAACGTGCCATTGCACTTACTTCTTCGATGGTGACAGGTTTTTTCAGGAGTTGCTTCTGTAGCGTCGCCAATACACACCCTTCAATCACTCTGAGTCGAAGCGCTTCATCAAGTGAAAACGCGTCAAATTGGCAATGCGCACCTTTGACGCAGAGCCTCGTGAGAAATTCATCCACAGTCTCGTCAGTGCGCTGACGGCATTGGTTAAAGACATATCGTTCATAGTCTCTGTTGGGAGCAATGACAAGACGTTTGTTCAGGGCTGCGATGAGGGCATCAAAATCAGCCATTTCCCCTGGCGGAATGGTTTTGACAAGTGATTTTATCTCTCCCCCTGCCGTGTTTATGAACATGCTGCGCAGTCGAGGGGAGGTTTCTTCTCCAGCGGCCTCAATGAAATTATTGAAGTCCTCCAACCATTCCACCCATCGAGGTCCTTTATCTGCCTGAGGTGTCATGGAAAACGGGGGCGGCATGCGCCATGCTGTGGCGGTGGATCTGGTGACAGCTGGCGCAGGTGGGGGTTGAGAGCTGGAAGATGCCTGGGCAGCAGTGGTGCTCATGGTGGCGTGTAGGATGTGGCCTCAGCGGTGGGTTGGAGCTGAGAGTCGTGCTGCAGGCAGGTCGGCACAAAGTCACAGAGGTATTGGGACGAGGAAGAAGGCCCCAGCAAATGAGGAGTGGTGATGTAGAATTTTTTTTTTTTTTTTTTAAGCTCTGTGGGCCCCTGGTAGTCTGTGGTTGCTTTGTGGTGGTGCTCAGGCTGGCGGAAAACACCAGGCGCCGTGTGCAGAGAAGTCTTCTGCTGCACGGCAGCTGCGTGCGCGGCTTCCAGGGATTCGGATCGCGTGTGAAGGAGGAGGAGGAGGTGGGAAAGGGAGGTGCATCCACGGTCGCGCCCCCTCCGTTTCAGCGGGGATCCGCTCGTCGGTGGGATCACCGATGTAAAGGACGCACACGGGGGGGATCCCCAACGTGGCGGGAAGGAGGACCGCTGGCACCAGGGAGAATCCTCGTCGCCAAATGTTAGGGGCGGAGGGCCCCAAATAACGGACAGGAGCCAGCAGAGTGGAGTATGACTTCTTCATTCAACTCCTAACGGACAAGTGGCTTCCCCGCACACCCCCGCCCCTCACCACGTCACATCCGCCTGTGACGTCCACCTCACGAGTGAGGTGTCTTAAAGGGCACTCACTCGCGACATGGAGAGTGCTAAATAATGCCGACCCGCCTCTTGGAGACCTGGGTGCTTGGATCGAGGCCTCACAGAGTCTGGGTCTTGGACAGTCGACGATTCTGAATTTAAAAGTGTGACTGGAAAGTTACTGCTATGAAAGAAGATGCGCGCGTGACACTGGGTTAACCACGTGGACTGGATATTTCTAGAAGGTTCTGATTAGGACGAGCATACAGCCACAGCACTTGCCTCGGTGTGGACAACGGACTAATGTAGAGATGGAGAAAGGCATTTTCAGACTGTGCTTCCCAGGCGGGTCAAGGCTTCTTCCTAGGGAGGTAGCAGCAGACAAGGATGTGCAGATAAAGTGGGGCCCCAGATTAGAAGAAACCCTCCCAGAATGGTTAGAGGGTACGGCAGGAATTGGGGGCCTGTCTGCAATGCTGTGTCCCAGCGAGGCAAGGTACCTATCTAGACCATTACTTGAGACAAATCTTTCTAAACTATACACATAGCTCTCAACTCACACGCCTTTGGCGAGTGTCACCTGCCTTGTAAAAGGCTGACTCACCCGCCAAGCCTCCTGCACGCCCATTCATTCCAATGGGCGTCTCACCCGCCAAAAACAAAATCGCACCCGCCTTTGCAACACAAATGGTTGAGAGCTATGTATACAATCAACTAACCAGCTCCTTGCTCCCAGAAATTGCTAAAAGGAGCTAACGAGAAAGACGTGAAATCCTCTTGGAGGGAGGTGGCACAGGCTCTCTCGTGGTAAACATACATTGTGTATTAAAACAAACATCACTGAGGCAGATCCGGTCGAACATTTTTCACAAATCTTGGGGGGATTGGAAGTAAGGACATCACATCATGCCGTCACTCAAATCACTTGGGCCGAGCCTCCTCAGAGCAAATAGATACACTAAGGTGGGGGGGATTTCCATACACTGATCGATGCAGGACAGCCCGTAATTGACCAAATTGGTCTACCGGAATGATCACTTTTGACTGAAACGGTGATTCGAAAATCAATCGACCCCATGAAGTCTGGCAAAGCCCCAGGCCCTAATAGGATCCCTGTCTTGGATTTTAAAGCCCTACGGGATTGGTGTTCTAAAATGTTCAGCATTGTTTTCCCTTAGCAGTAGGGTACACCCGTCATCCTGGCAGAATTCAGTTGGTGTCCCTCTGTATAACAAGCATTGGCAAAGCCAATAGTTTTGGCGTTTACTACTGTTCTTTGCATTTTGTATGTATAGGCACCAGGGTGCAAGGAGGAGAGTGCACAGTTTGAAAGCGGGATGCAATAAGGGGTGCAGGTGTGCAATAGAATGAGAAGGGGAATAGAGCAATGGAGAAAGACATTGTCAGGGGGTGCCATCGATGATGAGCAAGAGGAAATATGAGCGATAAAGGGTGAGAGTGAAAGGGTACGAAATAAAGACAGTGTGTGATTGGAAGGATGAGAGGGGATAGGGAGAGAAGGGTGAAAGGTTGTTGGGGTAAAGAGAGGTGGTAGTGTTGAGTAAGGAAAGGGGAAATGATGGGTGGCGGTAGAGGGGGTAGGAAGGGTGGGGATAAAGATAGAGGGGGTAGCATGTGTGGATGGGGTAGAGAGGGTGTGGGTAGGGTGGGTGGGGTAGACAGAGTTGTTAGCGTGGGTAGAGCGTTGGTAGGCTGGGTGGTGGAAGAGAGTGTGGGTGTTGGGTTGGTGGGAGTAGAGAGAGTGGGGGGCTGTAGAAATGTGGGGGTAAAGAGTGGTGGTTTGGATGGGGTAAAGAGTGGGGGTAGGGTGGGGGTAAAGAGTGGGGGTAGGGTAGGTGGGGTTAGAGACTGGGGTAGGCTTGGTGGGTTTAGAGAGAATGGGTGTAGGGTGGGTGGGTGTGGTAGAGAGAGTGGGGTAGGGTGGGAGCGGTAGAGAGGTTGGGGGTTGGTAGAGAGAATGGGGGTAGGGTGGGTGGAGGTAGAGAGAGTGAGGGTAGGGTGGGTGGAGGGTAGAGAGAGTGGGGGTGGGGGGTAGAGAGAGTGGAGGTAGAGAGATTGGGGGTGACGGGGTAGAGAAGAGTGGGGGTAGGGTGGGTGTAGAGAAGAGTGGGGGTAGGGAAGAGTGGGGGTAGGGTGGGGGTAGAGAGAGTGGGGGCAGGGTGAGTGGAGCTAGAGGGGATGGGGTAAAGTGGGTGGAGGTACAGAGGGTGGGAGTAGGGTAGAGTGGGGTGGGGGTAGAGGATGGGTGTAGAGAGAGTGGGGTGTGTGGGTGTGGTAGAGAGTGCTGTGGGTGACTAAGTCTCCCTCCATGGTTTTAGAGTGCACCAGGTTCTATTTCAAGTACAAATATACGGATAGTTGAAGCCGCGCATAAAGAGAGAGAGCAAACATTTCTGTCTGAGTCCTGGTGCCCCTCCACCTGCATGCCCGCGCCCCACATTGCATAGTTGGTTTAATAATAATGCTACTCTTCATTCATGGCGTCTGTCCGTGTTTCAGGCCCCTGATTCCTCAGTACGAGGACTGGGCCTGTAAGGAGAAGGCCCGGCTATATTTAGCTTGGGTATGAGGCGCAGACCAATGGTCTGCGGCTTTCATATCCAAGATCTCGTCTGCACCGACCTCTGTGGCGTGCCATGTCCCCCATCAAAGAGCAAAGGTGGGACCACATTTGGAAAACAGGCTGCCTTGCATTGCAAACATTGCTGCAAGAAGTTAAAGGCCAGAGGAAAGAAGGGCACCCTTACAGACCATTATTGCCCATGGTGTTGAGTTATATGCATTAAGAACCTCAGCCAAGGCTAGGGAAAAGACGGAGACTACGCAATGAAGATTACCCCTGCTATCTGCGCAGGGAGTATTAATTCTATTAAAGACTAGCAGGCGAGCATTATGCTTCAACTTCTTTAATTTACCACTCTTCAGCAGTTTCAACAAACTCAAAAAAACCATAACAAAACACTGAAAACCGTCTGAACAGACTTTTCTTCTTTTGAACTACAATCCCCATAGTCTTTGTAGTCCATATCCTTCCATGCTCAGCTTATGACCACATCCTGTCCCGGAGCTCCTCCTCTCTTTTACTCG
The DNA here is from genome assembly GCF_040938575.1 of Ambystoma mexicanum. Taxonomy (NCBI): domain Eukaryota; kingdom Metazoa; phylum Chordata; class Amphibia; order Caudata; family Ambystomatidae; genus Ambystoma; species Ambystoma mexicanum. Next base: position 1,463,308,694 of record NC_090931.1, on the reverse strand, counting down.
CTCAAAGTCACACTGAGAACTTCACACTAAGTCCTGGGTCAAGGAAGTTCGGCAATGACTTGAACCAATCCAAACGAATGTCGAACTTCCTTGACCCAGGCGACTACTTCTACTAGTCTCCTACTTCAATTGTTCTTCTGCTCCTCTCCTAGGAATAATAGAAAGCAGAGAAATCAGGGTGGTGTCCATGTATTGCCGGTACCATCATATTATCACATACGATCATCCAATATCCTGTGCAATACATAGCTTCGGGTGGGAATTTAATGCTCGCCTTCTAGTCTTTAATAGAATTAATACTCCCTGCGCAGATAGCAGGGGTAATCTTCATTTTATGACAAGACTGGAGGCGAGCATTATGCTTGTTCAAATCTCCCCAACACTGTGACCGCTAAACTCTCGTCGGCTTAAAATAAAATTCTTTAAATGTTCGACCAATCTGCTGTTATCATAATATCTCTAAGAGATACTCCTGTCTTAAAAGCTTTAGATGCCATAGCTCCGCACACCTAGTGTTCTCCATACTTCCCCACATCAATGCCCGCTGCCTGCATGACTTCTTTAACCCATCTGGCGATAGTCGCGGTGGATACCCCTTTAAAAGGCTTCCTGCGCGCTATAAGCAATTGCTTAGCATTCGCTGCTCTAAATTCTGCTGTCCTGCTCTCGTACTCTTTTACGCAGCTTGCTACGCACCATTTAGATCTACACAGGAAATATGGGTAGTGAACTGAGGATGTCCCCATCTTAGTTCTTCCCACTATTGTAAAAGTTACGCCCTCTGGTCCGAATGACTTCCTATCTATCTAGGGCCTTCACGTCTGACACGCGTTTACAGGAAACTAGGCACAACAGCATTGCTAACTTTCCTGACAACTGTTTCAGCGATAAATATCTGTTCCCCGGCCAACTCTCCAATAACTTAAGCACTGACAGTACATCCCAGACTGACTTATATCGAGGCTCTGGGATAACTTTAAATTGGGCTCCTCTAATAAGTCGAACCACAGCCGGGTGCTCCCCCGCCGGCACACCTTCGATAGGGAGATGTCCCACGGGTATGGCAGACCTGTACACTCCTATGGTGCGGAACGCCCTACCCCCTTGTAGTAATTGAGCTAGAAAGTTCGAAATCATCACTACAGGTGCAGAAATGGGATGAACACCTCTCCCTCTGCACCAGCTAGTCCATTTGGCCCAAGCCGCGTCGTAGCTCCTTCTTGTGGAGAGGGCCCAGTATTCAGCGATGAGCTGCGCAGCCTGAACCGAAATGCCTGGCAACGCCCAATGTCTCCTGATATCCTGCACACGATGAGCAGGAGTTTCCCCCTCACTCTCAGAGGATAATACGACCCAACTGAGTCCGTGAGCAAGTGCTCTCCTTCCAGAAGAATCCTCGGGTAATCCACGACTAGCTCCATGAGCGTCGGAAACCATACTTGCGACTTCCAGCACGGAGCTACTAATAGCAACTCCGCTGCTTCCCTCCGACACTTCGCTAAAACTCTGCTCAGCATTACGAATGGAGAAACAGCGTAATGCGGACCTCCACTCCATTCTTGCAGAAACGCATCTGTCCCTTGAGCTCCCGGGTCCAGCCTCCAGCTGAAATATTCTGTCTGGTCTGGGCATTCAACCGGGATGCGAACAGGTCTATGTGCATAGATCCCCATCTCTCGGTCATCCTCTGAAATACTGCTGGATCCAGCCTCCAATCGCTGGAATGCGAGAGGTAGCGCGAGTTCCAGTCCGCTATTATGTTCAGCGATCCTGGGAGGTACTCCGCTGTGACCGATGTCTCCGATTGTAGGCAGAGGTGCCAAAAGTCCTTCACTAGCTCGGCTAGCATTCTGGATCTGGTGCCGCCTAGGTGGTTTATGTATTGCACTGCCGATAAGTTGTCCATCTTCAGTAGGACGCATGACCTCATCTTCCCCTTCGTGAATGCTCTGATCGCGAAGGATCCTGCCAACAGCTCTAGGCAATTTATGGGTAAACGGAGCTCCTCCTCGCTCCATTTCCCCCCTGTCTGCAGGTATCCGCACCGAGCACCCCAGCGCAGTAGGCTGGCGTCGGATTTTATAATCAGATCTGGCTTGTCTCCGAAAATGGCACGACCATTCCAGGCGTCCATATTCTTCAACCACCATTCCAGTTCTGTCTTGGATTCCTGATCTAATGGTACTAATTGATGGTATCTCAGGCCTTGCTGCAGATGTCTTATCTTCAACCTCTACAGGGCTCGATAACGTAATGGCCCCGGAAATATGGCCTGAATAGAAGCTGCTAACAGCCCCACAATCCTCGCTAGCGTTCGGAGGGACACGACCTGCCTTTGCAGGCACCCTCAATTCTCTTTTGATGTCGCGAATCTTCCGGGCTGGAAGCTCGAGCGTAGCTTTCCTGGTGTCTAGGATGAAAACCTAGCAAGTCCAGTCTTTGCGCTGGCTCGGTATCCGACTTCTCTATGTTCACTAGGAATCCTAGGGACGCTAGCAGTTCCTGAACCCAACTCGTCTGGTACTTGAGGGACTCTCGATCCTCGGCCAGAAGCAGAAGATCGTCTAGATAGATCGTCTGGATAGATGATCAATCTTATTCTTTTCTCTCTTATTGCTGCCGCCACCGGCTTCATTACCTTGGTAAATGCCCAAGGCGCTGAGGCAAGTCTGAAGGGCATAGTCCTGAACTGCCAAAGCTGTCCTTTCCAGCGAAAAGCTAGGAAAGTTCTGAATTCTTCCGCTATCGGTATCGTTAGGTAGGCATCCTTCAGATCCAATCTCGTCAGCCAATCTTTCTCTCTGAGCGAATCTCGGAGTTTATGGATGCCCTCCATCTTGAAATGTCGGTATACTATCGGTATACTATCCATCCATGCAGCTCTTTTAAATTTATAACTGGGCGCACTTTCTCTTTTTTGTGCACCAGAAACATTGCTTATAAATTTGGGATTTCTCGTGCACCTTTCTATGGCGTTCTTTGCCACTAGTAGGCCTAGCTCCTGATCCAGGAGCTTCTGCTCTGCGCGCCCCAGCCGCTGCTGGTGAGGCCTATGCCTTTGCACGGGCGGTTGAACCAACTCGAGGCTCATACCGGCAACCGTTTGTAACACCCACGCATCGCTGGAAAGCTCACGCCAATTTCTCAAAAACATGCCAGTTCTCCCCCCTACTGGGGGATAATACCCTGCTCTCACCTTGCGTGAATCCTTGTCCACGGCCGGATCCTCTTCCTCTGCGACCCCTTGGGAAGCGTCCTCTGGACGGGAAGAAGGAGTCCTGCTGCCTATTCTCCCAGTATTGAGCACTGGTCCCTCCAAAAACCTGGTTGGGAAAGATCTTCCGGATGGAAGCCTGCGCCTTCTCCAAGGACGTGTAGGTGCCTACAAAGCGGCCTATCTCCTTGCCGAAGGTCTCTCCGAAGAGGAGTCCTTAAGCTGCCTTTCCGGCCTCGTATGAGGCTAAATCACTAAGCTTCTCGTCGATCTTCAATAATAGACCTCTCCGGCGCTCGGAAGCGATGGCACAGTTCGCATTCCCTAAGAGGCATACTGCTCTCTGCGACAGCCTGCTAGGGCGTTGGGGTCCACTTCTTCCCCCGTATCCCTGGGTCTCTCCGTCAGATCCATGATCTTTGCGAGTGGCCCGGCCAGGTCCAGCACCTTCTCCTGGCAACTCCTCCAAGATCTATCAATACCCTTACGGGGGTCTTTGCTTGTTTTCTAAATGAAAGTTAGCATTTTGGGGTCTAACTCTTGTGTCTCGGCCACTTTCCTTAGAAGATCTGGTCTCGGGCACTCCGCTCGAAGTCTTTGACGGACCTCCTTGTCCAGCACTTTTCTTAGTCTCTTGGTCATATACTGGGCCACTCTCGATGAGGGCTGCCAGTCTGATGATCTCGTATTCCGGATGCTGTCCGGATCGAACATCCCTTCCTCCTCCTCTTCGAGGTGTTTCTCCTTGCAGAGTCTTTGCCCTCTGCTGGGTTTGCACTCCTCCTCTTCTCTCAATTCATGTTCATCCTGAGAGGGAGGTTCCCCATCTTCCGGCTCCTCTTCCGAGCCTGGGTTATCATCTCCATCATAATCTTCCGCTGGAGTGGGGGACGTGAGGTCCGGCACTGTCTGGCGCCGCAAATATGCTTCACGGAGCTTTGCGAAGGCGTCGACGACCTCTGGGGCCTTCTCCTTTGCCCCTTCCAAAGGGCCCTGGGGGTCGAGAGGAGCTTTCCTCTTATGGGCCTTAATACTCCCCTGTGACCCTTTCTCTGAGGGTTCTGTGGGTGTGCGATCAGTCCGTATGGTGCCGTCTACTGGCTGCTGTAGCATCGCCTCTAAGGACTCCAGCCTGTCTTGCAGAGGTCTAACCCCTAGAGCCACTGCATCTATCAGTGAGTTACCCAGCTCCTCTATGAAGCTGGCAGCCAGATCTGATGGCTGCTCTTCTTCGCTCCACTCAAACTCCGACATCTTGCGAGGATGCTGTGTGCCTTAAATACCTGTAAAGGTGTCACAGCACGCCCCATTCACTACGGATGCTCCTCTCGACGGGACAGAGATAGTATTACCTCGCTCTTCTTCCTCCCATTTATTTAATGAAAAAACAAAAATGAAAAAAAAATCTTTTTTTTTGTGGCTGCATCGGACTATTTACTTCTCCTGGTTGCCTGGGCTAGGCGTGTCTCACTCGGTGGGCCCCTCTGTGCTGGGCTCCGTGTCTCAGGTAGGCAGAGAGCCTACTTCTGTCTCCAGCTACTCAATGCACTCGGAGTGCTGCAGCTTGCTTTCCTGAGATGAGCGCGTGTTAATGAGCGCTCCCCTCTATTGTTTAACTTGGAATTTACCGCATTTGCTACGAGCGTAGCTTTTTCCTTTCATTGCCGGGCCCGGTGATCAACAAACACTCCGCTTCGTTCCGCATCGCTGAGAACATGCGACGGGGAAACGGGTGGTGGTGAGGCCCCTCCTTTCCAAAGGAGGGGGCCGGGGAGCTCCGCAGTCCCTGTGAGTGGCAAGTCCCGCCTCCACGAAGGAGGGGGCTGCTCTGTCTTCGTAGCGACTCTGCCCGCTCTCTCCTACTGCCGCCTTCGCTACCCCGAAAGAGGGCCGGCGGCTCCTTGAAAATGCGACACGAGTCGCCGCAGGCTCTCACGGCGTCGGCTCGCCACCCCTGGAGTGCCGGTCATATGGCACAGGGTGGCCGCGCCGTGAGAAGCCCTCGCCGCAATGGCGATTGCTAATGACAATGAAACGAAAAACAATGAAACGAAAACAAAAGCGCAATAGAACGCAAACGCGCTCTGCCTCTGCGGCTCTAAATATTATATAAATCTTAACACTGCAACGTTTCCCCTGCCCACATTTGCAGTACACTTCACTGAGTAAACACACGTTCTAACCCTACGCAATGCTGCTAATTACTACATTACAATAGGGAGATGCATAAAGTAGTACTTAGTTATCTGCTTGAAGAGCAGTAAAAGAAGAGGAGCTCAGGGACAGAATGTGGTCATAAACTGAGCATGGAAGGATATGGAATACAGAGACTATGGGGATTGTAGTTCAAAAGAAGAAAAGTCTGTTCAGACGGTTTTCAGTGTTTTGTTATGTTTTTTTTAGTTTGTTGAAACTGCTGAAGAGTGGTAAATTAAAGAAGTTGAAGCATAATGCCCGCCTCCAGTCTTGTCATAGATTTACAATTGGAGTTAAATAAAAATAAAAGAAATACTTACCATACCCAACTGAAAATATATTCATTTGTACTCCATTGTGCCACCTCGCTGTCACAAGCCTGAAGGGTGGCTTGAACCCTGTGTCCAGTGGTCGAAGTGTATGAAAAGAAGTAGTGGAACTATGTTCCCTGCTGGCCTGCCCCCGCTCCCCACAAACCGCATCGCTGCACCCCCTCAGACACACAATTCAAACTCCGAAACAAACACACCTGCTGTTTATGCGAATGTTCAGTGCTGTGCACTGAAGTGCAAGCTTCAACTTCTCTTTTATTTTAAAACCAAACCATTCCAGAGCGGTTTCTTTTTAAAATAAAAATATAGGAACAGTGAAACTTAAAAATAAAAAGTGTAGGTGCACCGCTCCTGACCACTTTATGTCTGTTGAGTCTTGCTATTGGTAGACAAAAGCTCTAAACATAGACCTATCAGGGACACATTGGATATAAACAAAGGAAACATGGGATTAAATGACAGGCGGTCCCACACCAAGGGACTGTCACCAAATTATCAACAACTGGAGCCCGCTCGCATTCAGCATTAATGCCCAAAACAACCAAAAGATGCTATATAAATTTATAGACGGTCCCAAACCCAGGGACCGCCATGGAAGCCCAGAATTTCCTCTGCAAAGGCGCGGCCTGCAACAGGAAAGAAAGCGATCAGCCAGCTGCTTAAACATAGTCTGACAGGATTTGAACTAAAAAAAGCACTGGTGCATGGAAATGAATCTCTAACGGGCATATAGTTAACTACATTCATTTTGCTTTTACTTTGGCAGCACGCGCATCTCCCTAGCAACAGCAGCAGGCCAGCAGACACGGGCGAGAAAAGGCCCAGATGGTGCTTTTGCCATTTCATAGCCAAGTGTTGGCATGTTGCCATGCCAACGCCATACACTGCTTCTGAACTCCCCATTACAGTTGATTTACTGTAGCAATGTTTTGGCAATATTTTGGTGGTTGCACCACCAAAATGCGACAAAACCAAAAAAGGAGACAAAAATGAGGTTACGTCTTATCGGCCCATTAGCCTGATCGATATTGATACATTTTCTGTCATATAATTCTTCGGGAACTAAACAGATAGATCAATGAAAACGAAGTCTTAGATTGATCCCTGGGCGGCTTTAGATCAGAGCTTTCCACCGTCGATCAGGCTTCGGCATCTTTCTCGTAAGTATGCCTTGGTTAGGAAAATGCCCCTTTACGTGGCCTTTCTAGACTTCTCTACCTCCAACCTAGTGGATCGAGAGAGGTTGTGAGTGAAACGTGCTGCCATGGGGACAGAAAAACGCTTGCTTGACATCATCAGGGCCCTTTATAATAAGACTACCATCCAAATAAGGTTCGGAGCGCAGGGGCAACTGAGGAAAAAAAGTTAAAACCACGAGAGGTGTTAACAGGGATGTCTACTTCCCCCAGTCATTTTTTTGTCATATATGACATGCCGACACATGCGGAGGAAGCGGCAAGGGACATCGAAATGGAAGTCCAATGCCTCGGCTTCTTCATGACGATGACTTTGCCCTCCTTGCGAGGACTCCTAATGTCCTCAGAGCCCAGCTACAGGCAGTTTCTTCTTGCTGTACTTGCAATCACTTGATCTTGAATAAAAGCAAGTCAAAGGGGATGGTCATCGGCAACGCCAACAGGGTTAGGTCAAAACCCTGTGCAATGTTACAGGGGGAAACAATTGAAGTAGTGGAGAAGTAGTGGACAGTCTCGCCTATTTAGGAGTGACATCCACATCAAATCTCTGCTCTGTTGGAATTCCCGCATTGAGCTTGTTTGTAGAAAAGCCTCCAATGCTGGTAGAGCGATCATCAAGTTGGACTGTAAATACAGGGACAACTATGCAGCAGTAATCGAAAAAGTCTTCTGTGCCAAGCAGGACGGCAGAGTAGCAAATGGCGCAGAGCTATGGATATTCGACAATTCAATTGCGAAAATAGGCATTTGTGAGCAGCTCTTCCGGGAGAGCCTGCTGTATCTACCCAGAATTTCTCCATCGGCTGTGCTTCATGCAGACGTTAACTTCCAGAAACAAGAAAGAAGGGTGTCGGACACTCCGGCTAGATATGCGATCAAGTGGATACCCTAAGAGTCAAAAGAACTGGTGGCATGGTGCCAACACTTTTCGCAAACTTTAGTTTCCTTAAATAGGAAGAATCTGTTGAAGCACTTTACGGAACTGGGCCCTGGCCACATTCTCAATCAGGACTTTCATTCAACTGATAGCCACAGGCTCCTACTGCTCAATTTAAAAGAAGCCCAAAAGCCTAGAAAAGTGAGGCTGAGCAAGGAGGAGATAACCGGTCTGGCCCATATCCTCTGGAGTGACACATTTGTAGGGGGTGAAGGCCACCAACCATAACTATCGTCACTCACTAACCCGCAGCTGAAACACCTCTTTTTTCTTGATCGAGCAATTATTTTACCCCTTGTGGTTGTCACCAACAAATAGAAGGTAGAATTACATCCAAGATGTTGAATGTGCTCACTGGAAAGAGAGGACTTGTCCCACTTTCTTTTGGTTTGCCCCGTTTACGATTCTCTCTGGGCCCAACGTATTTGGCCTCTCTTAAGAAGTGAATGCATCTCTGCCCACTGCACTAGGACTGTTAAAAAAAATGATTGCAACAAGGGGGGGGGGGGGTCTGCGGATCACCCACAATTCAGCCAAAGGACTGCGGAAATGGACAGATGTATGTCTCTCGAACAGCGTATTTATAATGCCAGAGGCTGCCCACGGAAATTTGAAAAGGTGTTGGGCGCATGGACGGCAGAGGATGACTAACAGGTGAGGGTTGGGGAGGTGTCCCACCTCAGACCGGCCACACTGGACTATGCCTTTCGGATGACCGTTTACAATGTTACATATGATTCCCATGTATACTTGATTGAGGAACCAATGCCGACACTACCCAGTGTTTTGTTTACTGTAATGTTACCAAAAAGTAACTAAAAGAGTTATAAAAATAAAAGAAGTAATGGCCTCCAGGCTAATCCTGGTGATGCTCTGATTTTTCTTCTGGGTGACGGGGATAGCCACAGGACCGGAGCTATTGCAAGGTTTAGCTTCAGAGAGCTAAGAAGGCTGGAAACTGCGTTGACTGGAAAAGGCAATGGTCAGAAATACAGGAGGTCCTCCCCAGCTCTCCCGGAGGGTCTAAGCTATCCCTCTTGTTTTAGAGCCCGTGAAAGTACTAAAGGGCTACCCACTTAGGACTAATCATTGCGCCATTTTGTTTTCTTCCTCTGTGGTGTCGGTCCGAGATGCGTTTCTATATTTATCATATACCCCCACTTTTTAGTGAAATTCTTAATGTTTTATCATGTTGTTTTATATGCTGTTTTCTATGCTGTTTTATCATGTTTTCTATGCTGTTTTCTATGCTGTTTTCTATGCTGTTTTCTATGCTGTTTTATATGCTGTTTTATCATGTTGTTTTCTATGCTGTTTTATATGCTGTTTTATCTGCTGTTTTATCATGTTGTTTTCTATGCTGTTTTTAAATTATATTTTTGTCGGTTTAAATATTTTGTATGTATTTTGCACATTTCTCTTTATAGGTTATTGTGTTTGCACTGCTGTATTTTCTTGTCACAAAAAATGCAAAGTCGAAAGTGCAAATAAATCTAATCTTCCTAGGACAGGTAAGGGCATCATTTATGTGTCTCACCTTAAGACTTGGTTTCCTTCTCGTCACCACTCCATGGTGTATAAATGTTGGGGTCTTGTGGGTGGGATCAGGTTGCTGTTAGAAGGGGACAAGCTATCCGTGTGTCTCTTCTTTTGTGATATGATATGGCATTTGTAACGCGCCTATACACAAGTGTTTCAAGGCGCGACGAGGCAAGGAAGGGGGAACAGAGGGAGGACAGAGACAATGATCTTACTAGGCCAAGTGACATTGAGATCGCGTAAGTGTAGGGAATGTGGGAGGGGAAAAGTGCCAGGGGAAAGGGGAGGGAGCAGTGTTGTACGTGGGATCAAAACAATAAGTGCGACCAGCAGGTGGCAGGTGCATGGTTAAGAGCAGGCAGAAGGTGTCCAAAAGTGCAGGTAGGGGGACTGTAGGGTTACAGATACAGACCAAAGGATTGCCGGGCAGCAGTGCGGGTGGGCAACTGGGCGGGCAAGGACCTGTGCCCAAAATCAGAGGGTAGCCAGGTGACCAGTGCAGTATCAGACAGGGAATCAGCAGGGGAGAGGAAGAGAGAAGGCAGAAGTGAAGAGGAAGGTCTTGGGGTGCTTCCGGAACCAGAGATGGTTTCCCTCAAGTTTCAGAGAGGCCGGGAGGCCCCAGCCGAGGAAAGAGATCTACCACCAACTGGTTTTTGTAATGCAATAAACTGTCTCTGTTCTTTTGCTACTGTACAAACTATATTGTGTGAGCTTTATTTCTGCAATAAGGCACATACCCATCATGGAGTAATTGGCAGCTGTACCACAAGAGGCCCTCCTTCTCCCCCCCTTGGGTGTAATTGTCAGTGGTACCAGTAGGATTAGTGCCACGTTCCCTCCTCCTTGGGGGTAATTCTACTGGTGCCCACGCAGGCACTCCCTCTTCTCTTTGTGCTAGCAAGAATCTAGGTCTCTTGGGTTCCGGGATCTGGGGTTGACGTTGGCATAGGGTAGTTGGTATGCAGTTCAGTTGCTTGCTAACAGGTGCCGCGCTAGGAGCATGGGTGATGGATGTGTGGTGGGCTGTCTGTGGTGGGTAGGGAGTGAGTTGAGAGGCGGCACTGCATAAGCTGCCGGACTGTTCGTTTGTGTGTATCCGCTGCTCAGTGTAGGTGTTAGTGTAACGGGGAACGGTGTTAGATGAGCGCGCCAGTGAGGGGGAGGTTGGTTATCAGAGCACAGGTCTGTGGCTACTTGCTCATTAATATGCATTTCGAAAACGTAGCACTGAAAAAGCAATCCTTAGGTTATTGTGCATAAGCTGTGGGTTCCTGTGCTGACAGTGAATTGATATTTGCCCAATGTGTTATCAGAGGTCATGCAGAGTTCCTCTGTGAGGGTACACACGGTTTCAGCATATCCAAGTGTTAGCTGAAAAATTGTGCCCGAGGCATATGGCCATACCTACGGTGGGTCGTCACTGCCATGTGTAATTGTGAACGGAGGATAGCACACGGGCAACGCGCTGGTCTTGTAAGCAATGTCACGCAGAGCAACAGAGGTTTGAATCCCGGATCCGCGCTTAGAAACCGAACTCATGTATAAAAAAACATTTTTTTTAAATCCGTATGAATGTGTTAAACATATGCCAGGGGGTGGAATGAGGCAAGGAATGTGATTGTGGCGTTAAGAGCGGCAGTGATGACTTGCCTCACTGTTTGCTCTCCTCTTGTAAACATTGCATTTGCAACCTTATTTCCTTAAACATGGAATTAGAAACGGGCAAATAGACTGATACTGCAATCAAAGTACAATGCGATCAATTATGAGTTTGGGGACAGAACCCTGCAAACAAACAACTGCCTTGAAGCCAGCTGAGAAGGCCATCCCTTGCAAGGTCAGTGCGCAGCCCCGCTGCCACACACTGCCACTTCCGGCCACCACGGCATCAACTTCCGGCTCCCCTCCAGGCCAAGTGCCTGAAAAAACAGAGTTACAGTGCAACGCGCAACGTGACGCATGTTTACGTACGTCGGTTTTTTGGGGACTAGAGACCAATCGCAATTATGCTGTGGCAACTGACACTAGCGTGCCACAGCACACAAGAGCAGCACGTTAACTAGCGAAGGGGTTCGTAAGAGGGGAAGTTGTAGTATGATTGTATCTATATGGAGTTTGCAAACATTATGTTTTAAAAGGTGTTAGTATGAATACCATTTTTATTTTTGAACTAGTCCACATTCAATAATTGAGTCATCCGCATTTAATAATTAAGTATTTTTGAAATGATCTGCAATACTGCTTGATTTCAATGAGATCAAGCGGGAACCCACCGGCTCATAGACAGCAACCTATCACCTGACTTTCCCTTTGCAGCTTTCCCTTAGCCTTCCATGTTCCATGTTCCACGCTCAACTCGGCATGGAATATGAAGCCGAAAACACAGAATGCTACACACCTCCCTTTCCTTACACAGTAATGACATTTACATAAGGCAATTAACTCTAACTAACAGGGCAAAAAAGGAAATGGCAAAGTTAACAAATTGCTTCAAAGAACACTGAACATCCTAGTGATTATTAAACCATAATGTACATAAACTGGAATGCATAAATACAACCGGGATCAAATAAGTGGTGAAGATAACAGAATTAAATCAGGGACAGGGAAATCCAGGGTTAGTCCTGGAATGATTCATAAAACATGGCATAGAAAAGTAAATATCTATACAGGACACCATAAATGAACCTGGTGTTTAACGTCACAGTAGTGAAAGCTCAGATTTGAAGGAACTTCCTTATGTGTGCAGAACTACTCAACTCACATAATCGCTCGGACATGAGGGCTTTCGTGCAAATTACACCAACCCTTTCCTGACTGGATTTCTGCTCCATAGGCCTGATGTTCATCTCTCCATTAACACTTTCTCTTAGTAGTAGTAGTGAGCATCTTGCGTATGCCCTTCGCACGCTTGCACACTCCGTTCACATCCCACACCCTGCCATCCAAAACTCTGACTGCTCCATGAAACCTTACTAACACCTGTATAGGATCTGACCAACCCACATATCTTCCTGCACCCGAGTGGGGAAGCTTTATCCTAACCCAGTCACCCACTTTCACACAGCATTGTTTAACGGCCTTTCTAATATAAAAACGGAGCTTGTTATTTAACTGTCTGTCATTAATATTCTTCTCCACCATTTTAAAGTCAATGGGCCTCATTACAAGTTTGCCGGTTCGGTAACAGCGGTGCCGATAAGCTACCAGCACTGTGGTTACTGGACCACCAAACTATGAGTCTGCGAGCAGGTGCCCTTCTTACTGCCAGGTCTGACCTGGCGGGCGGAAAGGCACCCGCTCGCAGACCTTGACTGATGCACCGGCACCATTCATGAATGGTGCCGGTGCATCCGTCCTCCCCATTTCCATTGAGTCTAATAGGACTCAAATGGGAATGGGGAGTAATATATTCCAGCGCCTTGGAAAGGGCAATTACTGGGTCCACCGGGGCTGTAATGCCCCAGTAATTGCCCATTCCAGTGTGCCGGTAAATTCATGACTCGGCCGGAACCCATGCCGGTTTCTACTGCCAGGGTCATAATGATCCCCAATGTCCTTTTGGCAAGTTCTACCCAACCATGAAGGGCAAACCCTCATATTCGGTTTCCTTCCCATCAGCATTTCGAACAGGGAAATACCTGTAGTGGCATGAGGTGTTAACCTATGTACAACTACTATCTCCTCAGTAGCTTTCTTCCAATCTCCATTCTCCAATGCACCCTTAATACAATTTTTTATGACCTTATTGAATCTTTCAACAATTCCATTAGTCTCGGGATGATAGAGCTGGTTTTGTGCTCTACACCATTTTCTTTAGGAAACATTTTCATTTCCCCCAACACTAACTGTCTAACTGTACTCCATTATCTGTTATAATGGTCACGGGATAACCTTCCCCTTTAAAAATAGCCTGCAAAAAGGCAATGATGTCTTTAGAACATAAATTCTGTGCCCGTGCAATTTCCACCCATTTAGACAATATATCAATCAAAACAATACAGAACTGCATAACCCCTTAACTTCTCACAGGACCCACAATGTCTAAACCTACACGCTTCCAAGGTATAGTTGGAATGGACATGACTGTCATAGGTTCAATTCTGGTGGTACACCCTTTTGCGGAATCTTCACACCTGCAGCAATCTCTAATGAGTCTCTCTACCTGTAAGTCCATCCCGGGCCACCCGTAATCCTGCCTTATGAGTTTTGGTTTTTGTCATACCTTAGTGTCCTCCGTGAGCTATCTCTATAATCTTCTTCCTTACACCTGTCGGTGGAATCAACTCGTCTCCCCTCAAAACCATGCCTCTGTTTATTCGTAGTTCATCAAAAACATGCCTGACTGCTTTCGGCATGCTCCCTTTCCCACCACTTTGGATACATTCTTTTACATACTTGAGTACTTTATCCGCAGCTGTAGCCTCCTCCCACTCTTTCTCCGACACAACCTCCTGATTGAAATTTCAACTTTGCTCCTCATCGCTTTCATCACCATTGTCACCTTCCACAACATTGGTCAATCATGATAAACAGTCAGCTCATTTGTTCCTGACTCCGGGTACATACTCTATCTCCCAGTTGTAATCTTGCATACCCGTAACCCACTTGCAAATTCTTGAAAAAACTTTATCTAAACCTTTGGTCATCAAAATCTCCTTGAGCGGTTTGTGATCGGAACTATCCACAAACTTCACACCCCACAGGAACGAGCAAAACTTATCGATTGCCCATTTAACAGCTAAGAGCCCCTTTTCAATTGTGGAGTAGTTACTTTCTGCCTCTCTCAAAACTCTAGACGCAAAGACAATGGGATATTCCTTCCCATCCTCCACCTGAGACAATACTGCTCCCAACCCATGATTACTGGCATCCGTGGTGAGAATGATTTTTTTGTTGGGATTAAAACCTTTCAAAGTGGGCTCATTCTTTAAAGCTATCGTTATCCTTTCAAATTCATGCTCGCATGGATCATCCCAGTGAAACCTCACACCTTTCTTCACCAGCCTCCTCATGTGAAATGTCTTACTAGCCAAATCGGGAACAAACTTGGCGTAGTATTCAGCCATACCCAAAAACAAAATTACTTTATCCTTGTTGTCAGGACTGGGAAAGTCTAAAATAGTGTTCAGCAATTCTTCCCTGGGTCTAATACCTTGATCCAAAATCTCATGCACCAAGCATTGTATGGTGGATCTACTGAACTTGCACTTATCTTTACTAAGTGTCACACCATGCTTCCTTGAAGATGTCTAACACACTGCAAAGTCTAAATTCATGCTCTTCCTGATTTTTTCCATAAACACATCATCTTGGAAACATAATAGCCCATGCATGTGATGAAACAGTTGGTACATTATGTGCTGAAACACAGCTGCAGCAGATAAAAGCCCAAAAGGCATATGTCTACATTGAAATAAACCTTCAGTAGTAATGAAAGCAGTTACATTTCTAGACAGGGGATGTAACGCAGTTTGATGGTATGCAGACTTCAAATCCAGAGTACTCATCTCCTCTGCACCCTTAATGGTGCCTAGCATTTCTATTATGTTAGGCAGAGAATGTCTGTCCGGTATTATACATTTGTTCACACATCTAAGATCTATACATAACCTACGTTTTCCATTAGGCTTGTGGACAATAACCAATGTTGAGACCCATTCGGAAGATTCCACTCTTTCTATTACACCCTGTGCCTCCGTCTTCTCGAGTTCTTCCTTCACCGCAGCTCTGATTGCCAGGGGCACAGGCCTTACTTTCTGTACAATTGGAATGGCATCATTTTCCATACAAATTTTGGTCTAAAATGTTTTAGATTGTCTAATTCGTCTTGAAAAACGGAGTGTTGTTCGTATAATCCAGATGACTTGTCTTGACCTATCACATGGACTGCTTCATCAGCATTGAGATAGAGTCTAATTTTAAGCTTCTTTTGGTGAGACCAACTCAATAGTGGATACATTCCTTTCTTGGAAATATAGATTTTCTTTTGGCTGTTCTGTAGTTAAATTTCATGATCGACCAGAACCAACCTTCTAAGTAAATTTATTTTCCGCCATAGGCAACTCGTTTGACATTCACTTCTTTCAACACAATGTCCTTCCTCTTTTTTTCATCGAAAAGGAATTTCAGGTAGCAATGTATACTTGGCTCCGGAGTCAATTACCATTTTCATTTTTAAACCACCCATATCTATAGTTGCCATTGGTTTCTCAACATCGGCATCTTCATCTTCCACATGGTTTACTTCTGAATCATCAATGATGAATGTGCATTCTTCCAACTCTTCACATAACTCATCAACACAATCAATATTCTCCATTTTAGTTCTAAAGCAGTTGGTAAAATGTCCTTTCCTATTGCACGTCTTGCATATCTCCCTGATAACAGGACATTTGTCACTACTGGTAAGATGATTTAAACTGTCACATCGAAAACATCTTCTCTCATTTGCATCCCTCCTCTCTTTGTAACTAGTTCCTTTTTTTCTTGTTATGTTCTCTCTTTTAACACCCACTTTCTTTCTTTCTGGTCACATTCCTTTCCTGTATTTGTGGAATCTCCTCTTTCTTTATTTCACTTTTGACTCGTCTTTCTAACTCCTTTACACACTTGTTTGTGTGTTTAACTTCTTTGGCAACTCCGAGAACCTCTTCTAAGGATGGGTTGCTTTTTGACCAAAGAGCTTCTCTCACTATGCCCTCACTACATTCTAACATAAATTGATCTCGTAGTCTCTCATCGAGATTACTGCCGAATTCACATGAAGTAGCTAGCCCTTTTAGGGCTGTAATATACCGCTCCACCGTCTCTCCAGCTTCTTTTTTCCTTTACCGAAATGGTATCTCAAGTATGATACTGACAGATTTTTCGTAATGTTTATCTAACATTCTAATACATTTCTCATTCTGTAAAACCACTCGATTCCTCATCGGACAGAGGAGGAAGATTCTCAAATTGTTCTTGTCCATAGTTGCCTAAACAGTGTGTAAGTAGACACTTTTTCCGTTCGCTGGCAAAATTCAGACTATGGGCTGCAAAGACGTAATGATAAAAGCGTTTTTTCCATCGTTTCCAGGGCACTATAGGTTCCCCCTTTGTGTCTAGGAAGTAGTTTGGCAGTGGTATTCCTTGCATAATTATCTGTGATAGCAGGTTTCAGTAAGGCATCAGATATGTGCTATACACTGACTTTGCACTTTGGGTTAAAGCTGGACTTTAACGGTTGTAGAAATTGATTCTGCTTGAGGAGTTAATGTTGTTTTGGTTTGTACAATTGCAGGTTGAACTGGATCACGTTGCATTAGAAGAATTGCATGATAATGGTATCACGTTGCAGTGTTTCAATCTGTTTTAATACTGGGTTTCACTAAATGAGTCTATAGCCAACTTTACTTCTTTTGCTACTGGCTGATGCGGCGCTCGATGGTCAGACAGCTGTTTTATTTCCATTGCTTTCTTTGTTAAACAAAGTGAAGCTTGCATTGCGCAGATTTGGATATGATAACGTAGTAGCATTAGGTTGCTAGTGGCAACAAAATGGCAGCACGCAAACAGGCGTATAGAGGTTCTTTACTCAACGTATGGCGGCGTCGCACATTCATACGCACCTTTTGATGTGGATGAGAAGTCTTGCGTAGCAGCTCGCGCTGCCGGGTTCGCGCTGGGCCCAATTTTTGTAATTATTTACTTTGCGCCAAAGACAGAGTGAAGAGGCTGTGGAGAGGTAAAAGGAGCTAGTGCAGCGCGGCTCACTTACTTAAATATCCACGATATTCAGGCTTTGTAGGTGTCCACCTATATGTCATAATCCACTCATCATTCCCTCATGCTGCTTCTGACATGGCATCAACCGCTTACCCAGCTCTCCTCAGCGGATTGTCCAGTGCTGCAGTGCCTCAGCATTTATCGTTCCTGTTTGTCGTGGTTACAGCTTTTGTGTTTTTCTTTTTCTTATCGAACGGCTACTCAGTGGGCCACCGTTCAGGTTAAACCTCGTCGCCACTGAAATGATCTCCAATACAGCTTAATTTTATAAGTAATTTAATGAGATCAAGCGACAGTAATTCATCAACTGACTTTTCCTTAGCAGCTTTCCCTTAGCCTTCCATGTTCCACATTCCACGCTCAACTCAGCATGGAATGTGAAACCTGAAACATAGAATGCTACAATTTTGTACTGCAAAGTTTTGTTTTGCAGTTAAGAAAGTCCAAACATGAAATGCTCTTTAAATAGTGAAAACTAAATAATAATATGAAACACTTATTGACAATGCACCCTCTTGCTTATGTTATAATCTGGGGCCACGTGTGTCTGTTTTTGAATATGCAGTACTAGAAGACATAATCTGGGGCACCGACTTCTTGTTTTCTCAGGGGTTGTCGGCACCCCCACCCAAATATCCCCATTGATAGTATAGAGACTAACACAGATGGCCTTTGCCAGTTCGCAGGTGGCCATCCCTGGGGGGGGTGGAGGCCCAGGCCCCAGAGCACCCACGTACTCAGCGCCCCTGGCAGTGGGTCCTGTTGATGTGGTATGTGGGTTGATGGATATGTGTCTAGCCGTGCGGTTGTTATGTTAACACTGTTTTATAAAGCGCAACAAATACCTGAAGGTCTCAAGGCTCTGTGGAGTCAAATAAACATCAACGGTTCTGTGGATCACAGGAGAAACGAGAACCAGCATGTAGTGGGGAGACAGCGGTAGCAGGGGGGTGTTACACTTTGTTAAAAAGAAAAGTTTTTAGATGCTTCCGAAAATGAAGAGGGTTTCTCTCGGTTTGAAGAGACACTGGTAGGTTGTTCCTAAGTCTGGTAGCTTGGACGACAAAAGTCTGGCCACCTGTCTTTCTTGGGGGTGCCTGGGAGGGGTCAACTTCCTATCTTGGTTATACCTTGAGCTACGAGAAGGGCTGTATGGTCTACATGCAAATGCAAGGGGCTGGATTTAGGAGACTGGAGGCTTTTAAACATACTCTTGAATGTGATCCAGAGCTGAGAACCCGAAGTTGGTCATATTATCTTGTTCTTATTAAGATTCTGTCCATAGTGTTTTGAACTGTCTGAAGAAGCGTAATCAGGTATTTATGGGCTCCCAAGTAGATGCTGTTGTTAAAGTCTAGTCTGGATGATACCAAGGAGAACCTGACAGGGAAAGGAGAGGGATAATGTCTTTTACTTTCCTGATCAGGAAGAAACATGATTTAGTGACAGAGGCCACTTGACTATTTAGTGTTAGTTTATTGTCTAATAGAAATCCTAGCATTTTAATTTCTGTGAGAAACCTCAGGGTTTTCCCACCTCTACTTCCCTGGGATCCTCTATGCAGGTGGCCAGGGAAAGGCAATCACTTTTGGATCTTGGCCATAGGGGCGAACAAGCAAGGGAGGACCACCTGGGTGGAGGGTCCTTAGGGATTGGAAGTGAGATGCCCATGGGTGAGACGTGGTATTCTCCATCCTCTCGTCAGGAAGATACCCCTATATCAGAGAGGGTTATGGGCTACTGTTCATCTGCTTCCATGGTTTCTGGGAAAGGTAGAAAGCCGTATCACCCCAGATATGTTAGGGATGAAATACAGGAGAATAAATCTCAATATCCCCATTGTTTTCAGGATAGCGAACCTGATCTCCCCTGCACCTTTATGGGCCATTCCACAAGTGTTCCACTTCCATCCCCCTTTAAGAGGCATAACAGTACTGAGATGAGGAAGAAACAACTAAGAACTGTGAAGATTACCTCCACTGACTATGCAAGTACTGCAACGAAAAAGAGACCTGAAGGTCAAGCATGTCCCGTTGATTTTCTTAATTATGGTCAGGCAATGCAAATCATTGACTCGCACCTACAACCTGCTAGACAAGCACAGGTGCATAAAAGGTGGAGTCATCAGCAGATGTCAGAGAAACCGGGGAAACCTGGGGAGCAGAAGGACCAGAGTGGAAGCCGTGCAGGGAGAGAAGCCGAGGCGACAGTATGCCACAAGAATCCCTGGGAATCCTGCTGGAGGGTGAACGCTGACCGGAGATCCCAAACCAGGCTAGGCGAGCAGCAGGCGCTGCAGAAAGGTGAAGGAAAAGCTCTGCATAACAGCTGGTGAATGCGAAGTTGGGTGGCCGGCTATTCGGCTGTCCCTCGGAAGACGAAAGCAGAACGAAGGAGCTGCTGATACTGGGTAAGTGTCTGTGACACTTAATACAGCCGGAACGCTCGAAGGAGGCCGTAAAAGTAGTAACGGTCAATTGAATGAAGCATGCTACGTTACTTATATTGGATATCGAGTTGAATGAAAGGAAAGAAAGTGCTGGGTGGATTGAATGAAACAAATCATGTTACTTATATTGACTACCGAACTGAATGAAACAAATGAAAGTAACTTAACGTATGGAATGAAAGCAACTATGTTGCATCTACTGAATATCTAAATGAATCAAACAAGTGAAAAGAACTTATGGTAAATACCAGATTGAATGAAGTTGTCAAAAGCCACTATTATTAAATACTGTCTTGAGTGAAATAAGTAAGCTGACCTTTATTGGAATACATAAAACAAGAGATGCTGAACTGCATAAAAGCAACACCTATAGCAAGCTGAAGGAAAGGTGGTAAAATTGTGAAACTATACTTTAAGAAATGGTTTGTTGAATCAAATCTTTAACTTTGAAAGAAACCTGGAAGTTCCTGGTTGCGTGACCTGTAATGGGTGGACCGTGTGGTCTGAAACTGTGCCCTGACCAGAGACCTTTTTTATGTAAAGAAGGAAACCTGCTGAAGTAAAAGCAGGAAACCAAATATTGATGAACACCAGACTTGGGGAAGGGAACCCTGAGCTATACAAGTTCAGCTTAAAGACTAAAGCTCCAAGATACTTTCTTTTGCCATTAACATTAAGCTTGGGGAAGGGATCGCTAAGATTTGGCATCCTGGAACTGTGCTGTCTTGGAACTGTATTGAACCTGGGTAAGGGCATCATGACCTTTATAGAACTGTATTTCATTTAATACACAACGGAGGAGAAACTGAACTTTGTGGTGAACCTATTAACATTTGGGAGAGAAAGCTGGTGAACAAGCTGGAGCTGGAAGTAGCTCAGAACCTTATGTTTGAATCACTGCTCAGTTTATGGTTGACATCCCTACACATTGTTTTGTATTAGTTGTGGAAGCAAGCCTCGGTTTTAGACACAGATAGACTTTTCAATTGAACATTCTGACACCAAATTTTCTTAGTTTATTTAGGTTGGGAAATCCCACCTTAGAGTAGGGCAAGTTAGACCTTACTCAATCGTGACATTTTCTTTAATAAAATATTGTTCAACTTTGAATCTGTTGTTTGTGATGCCACCCTCACACCTCCGACTTGGGGTCAGGGCATTGTCCGAAGGAGTCTGGGCAAAAGGAGGGTCACCAGGAGTTAGGATTTCCATTCACTATAAGGATTTCTGTTTTCTCTGAATTAATCTTTAAGTGATTTTGGTCCATCCATTGTTTGATGGATAATAAGTAGCTGTAATCCGATTGGTTGTAACATCACTATCTTCACTAAGGTCCACCAGGATCAGGGGCGTCACCTGCATAGTTGGAATGTTTTACTCCAGATTGATTCGGAATGTACATTAAAGGGCAAAGGTATATCTTGAAGAGAATTGGTGATAGGCTCAAGCACTGTGGGACACCACATACCAGCGGCATGGTGTGAGAGATAAATGGTCCGAGATGAACTTGTTGGGTTCTATCAGACAAAAATGACTCATTGCATTTGAGGGTTGTGCCCTGTACCCCCATTTTGTGGAGTATATCAAGGAGGATTGAATGACGTATCAAATGCGGATGATAGATCTTACAAGATCAGTGCACCTGAGCTACCCGTATCAGACTGCTCTCGCAGATAGTCCATGACGGAAAGTGTGACTAGTTCTGTGCTCCACGAGGGTCTAAAACCCATGTGTGCGTTGTCTGGAAGCATAGAATTTTCAACATGGTAATGAATCTGAACTACAATGATCTTTTCACGCTCTTTTGAGTCAACGGATAGTTGGCAGATGGGTCGGAAATTGTTAAGATCCGATGAGCCTAACGAAGGTGATGTCCAATGGCACAAGTCCAAAATCAGTGTTTAGGTTTCCTTCTGGCAGCTCAGTGAAGAGCCATGTTTCCAGGAGTTTCCGGAAAGTCAAGTGGTCGCCAGAGCATGAAGTGGCCAGGGCACAGGGTTTCAGAGGTCAGCTGCCATAACAACAAAGAAGGCCCTTCCTTGGCGGTTGTTGTTTACCATGGAAACGTCACTAAGGCTGCTTTGCTCAATCTTAGCATCAGGCCAGGAACACTTGGGATTCCCATTTTCAAGGGTGTGTCTAGGTCTGTCTATGGTGGGCCCCAGAGTGGTGATGCAGAGGGTTTTCCATTGGGTCCTGCTTTTGACTGGAAACCAGTGAACGGTTCAGAGTGCCGAGGTGATGTGTTCCCATCTTCATAGCACCTGCAGGAGTCTAGCTGCTCTGGGGTCCAGGGTGGTCTGAATATAGAGTCTGAGCAGTGCACACGTCTTTCTGAATAAAGCTTTCCAATGCTATTGGCCTCCATGAGATGTTATGTCATTCAAGTAGCAATGAGGGTCAATGGCTTAGTGCCGTCAGCCGCCACCAAATCCCAGAACAGAGAATAAAGCATAAATGTGACATTATGGCACCGACACTGGTACATAGCCATCATCTGATAAGTAGAGGAAGGATGCCCAAAAGTAGCCCGAACACAAACAGATTGGCAAACAGCAGCTGAGTAGGTTGTGGCACTGTGGTCTGCTGGTGGTTGAAAGGCTACAAGCTTAGCATGTGCCCTACCTGATCAAAAGTATGTTATATTAAAGAGCTATTCAGGGGTCAAAGATCAAACAGTCTTTGAGCATTTACCCAGACAGAAGAGGATAGCGAGTGATGGTAAAGTTATTGACCGAGTGTCATGATGCCTACCCCCGGAGTACCTGGCCAGGCCCAGCACCCCCGGGAGCAGGCATCACACCCCCGGGTAAGAGCCCAGCGGCCCTTTATAGGGGCTCTTTGGACTCTGTCCTGGCGCCGTTGGCGCCAGGCTCATGATGGACATCAGTCCTGGCGCCATAGGCGCCAGGCTCATAAGGGGAAGTGTTTGGTGCACTTACCTGAAGCAGACCATGCTGCACACTCACCTGATGCAGACCATGCTGCATGAAGAACCAAGCCAAATGAGGCTTAGGAGGGACTATTTTTCTGAAGGAACTATTTTGTTACTTGGGTGGGCTGTGGAAGAATACTCACCTGGAACTTCTTCCAAGGCTATTTAAGCCACGCCCGGACAGCCACACGTGCTTCGCGTTGTTCTGCATCCCAGCAGCTGAACGCTCACTGTGTTTGCTCCTGCACCTGGACTTCAGCCACACCCGCCTCGAACCTGGAACACTTGTAAGGGAATATGAGAAGAGAAAGGTGAAAACCAAGAACTTATTCAACCTTCTTGCCTGCATCCGGAATCTTCACGCCAGCATTCCTGAAGGAAGACTTCCATTTAAAAGCACCGCGTTGCTCGCTTCAGCGCCACGCTTCACTCACCTGTTCCCGAGACGCTGCCCGGCTCCATCGCGGCTCTCAGCACCGGTCCCCACATCTCTGCACCTAGGGAAGAGAAGAAGAGACAAAAGGTGAGCAAGGGAACACAAGAGGAAAGCTGACTTTTCAGCCATATTACTTACCGGCTTTTCTTGGTGAACCATTCCACATCTCGGGTCGGTGCCGCATCTTTGGCAGGTACTGCACCCCAGCCCCTATGGGGAAAGGACAAAAGACATTACTGGGGAATTACAAAGACATTTAGAGGGGTCGCCCTCATCACTAACTCACCTGATTTTACCACCGGCAATTTAACCCCTCAACGCATCGCCTTTGTTCTGCACCTGAAATAAAGGACAGATCACAGGTTAGGAAAAACAACATAAAAGGAGACTCACACTTGAACTTTTGCATCTTCATACTTACGGCGTATCGCTCAGAAAAGTCAAGTGGATTTGCCAGCGCCATTCTGAAAACCAGTGAAGTAACTGGACGAAGGCGCGCCCCTGCACCAGAAGCAGGATGGAGAGTTCATCCTTCCAAACCATAAGGTGAGTTTAAACCGGGGGTTTTGGAGGAAGTCAGAGAAGAAGGAAGGGGGAAAGGTGGAGCAAGCACACTATTCAGCAGACAGTTAATCCCCTTTCTCATCTGCAGAAGGATATTCCTACGGGCCAGACAAGCAAGATTTGGGGGTCCTGTTCAATCGGTGGTCCGAATTCTGCGCATCACGCTTGAAGAGGCCACAGCAACCCAGACCAGACCAGCGCCTCCGTGGGAGCCAGGTGAGCGTTACAGAACGCGAAGCCTTCCTACAAATTCCCACCCAGGCGCTATGGAAACCTCTGAGACTGACCAGTTGGCCCAACTACTGGGGGAATTACGGGCCGATGTACACGCCGCTCGTGAAGAGACTAATGCTCTCAGGAGGGAAGTGATTGTAACAAAGGAAAGAGCTGATGACCTAGCTAGACAGCTTTTGCAAGGTCAAGCTGGACAAACTCCTTTATCCGGTTCCGGAGGGAACCCCGCTCCTGTGCTTTCCAGTAACCCGGTGCAGATTAATCTACCTGGAAACATGCCGCTGGCCCCACCCGAACGCTTTGCTGGGGACCCCAAACGATTCGCCGTATTCATGAATCAGTGTCGTTTGCATTTCCTGTGCAGACCTGGGGCCTTCCCTAATGACCAGACCAAGGTAGCCTTTGTATTGTTATATCTCAGCGGCAGTGCTGCCGATTGGTCAGTTCCACTGGTAACTCAAGATGACCCGATTCCTCGTGATTTTCAAGGATTTCAAGCAAGCATGGAAAGGTTATTTGCTCGTCACTCCCAGGGGCAGGCTCTAGATGACGAACTTCTATCTCTGCGACAGAGCAATCAAGACCTCCTTTCCTACATTGCAATCTTTAATAGACTAATTGTGGAAACTTGGTGGCCAGAGGATAAAAGAATCACGTTATTTTATCGAGGTCTACGCGGACAACCTAAAGATGTCCTGGCCCAAGTTGTAAATCCGCCCCAAGAAAGCTCAGAATATGTAGACTTAGTGGTCCAATTGGATCACAGACTGCAAAACAGAAAAGCAGATCGGTCCAAGTTTGAGACCCGGATGTTAGTCAAGACCCACGCTAACCTCAAGGGGGCTGAAGCCTCTGAGCCAATGCAAATCGGAGGAGTTAAAGGACCTTTAACTCAAAAGGAACGTGAAAGAAGACGGCAGATGCACTTATGTCTTTATTGTGATCCTCTGGACACTTTCTACGAGATTGCCCGGCAAGGCCGCCCAGGAAAGTGGTAGGAGCCGCTGATAAAATCCATGAAACCTCTGTATCGGGAAACGACCCCGTCCGACAAGCGTAGGGTTCCGCTTGCCGAGCTTGAAAACGAACTCTCAGACCTCGCATTTCACTGTGCCAATGGTCCTCGTAGATCCGGAACAGCCTAAGCGGTTGCATGCAATAAAGGCATACATCGATAGTGGGGCTATAGGAAACTACGTGTATCGTGAATTGGTCTCCAGGATTAACCTCCCTCTGCGTCCTAAAACCAGCAAAGATGTTATCACCACAGTTGATGGAACCGAAATTGCCTCGGGACCGGTAACACATTCCACAGCTGAGGTGACACTTGTAGGTCCGGACGGCCATCGGGAGGCAGTTGTGTTTGATGTAATCAAGGCTCCACAGTTTCAGGTTATTCTCGGAATCCCTTGGTTAGAGACACATAATCCTCGAATTGATTGGCGAGCGAAGAGAATAACCTTTCCGGAGTGTGCACGAACCTACTACCCAGAAAATCTGAAGATCAGTCTAGCATCAGTAACCTCTGTCTCCATGCAACTACCTCCAGAATACCAAGACTTTCAGGACGTCTTCCAAAAGGAACAGGCCAACATGTTACCTTCTCACAGATCGTACGATTGCCAAATCAATCTGGTGCCCGGTGCACAACCCCTTTGTAGCAGGATTTATGCCCTTACTGAGCCGGAGAATCTGCATTTGAGACAATATTTAGATCAATACCTAGCCAATGGTTTTATTCGCCCGTCAAAGTCTCCTGCATCCTCAGCTTTGTTCTTCGTGCCAAAAAAAGAAGGCGACCTTAGAACTTGTATCGATTACCGCGCATTGAACCAGATAACTGTTAAAAATCGTTACCCTCTGCCTTTGATCCCTGAACTCCTTGACCAGGTGAAGGACGCTTGCATATACACCAAGTTAGATCTCCGGGGGGCTTATCATCTGGTACGGGTAAAAGAAGGCGACGAATGGAAAACGGCCTTCCGTACAAAATATGGACTATTCGAATACCAGGTGATGCCTTTCGGGTTGTGCAACGCGCCTGCTGCCTTCCAATTCTTCATGAACGATGTCCTTCGGGAACTCATCGATGTCTGTGTTGTGGTGTATATCGATGACATTCTGGTGTACTCCTCTTCGGAATCAGATCACAGAAAACATGTCAGGGCCGTCCTTGAGAAATTGCGCCAGCACAAACTGTTTGCAAAGCTGGAAAAATGCGTTTTCCATACCACCGAGGTTGAGTTTCTTGGATTCATCCTGACGCCTAAAGTGGTCCGGATGGACTCACGGAAAGTGGATGCCATCCTCAAATGGCCATCACCTAGTTCGGTTAAAGGTGTCCAAAGCATGCTTGGTTTTGCCAATTTTTATCGCAGGTTTATCCTGGAATTTTCACGGGTGGTGCAACCCATCACTGCACTTTTGCAGAAGAATAAACGTTTCGAATGGACCGAGGAAGCTGAACAGGCCTTTCAGGAATTAAAAGCTAAATTTACGTCCGCACCTATTTTGAAACACCCGTGTCCTGATCTCCCATATATAGTAGAAACCGACGCATCCAGCTTAGCCACGGGAGCTGTCCTGTCCCAGAGAGACCCCGAAACCAACCAACTGTACCCTGTAGCATTTTGGTCCAGAAAGTTCTCGCCGCCGGAGATAAATTATGCAATAACAGATAAGGAATTATTAGCCATTAAGTCCGCCTTTAAGGCTTGGCGGCATTATCTTCTTGGCGCCAGGCATACCATCACCGTGATCACTGATCACCGAAATTTACAATATTTAAAAACTGCCAAGGCTCAGTCTTCACGACAGCTCCGATGGGCTTTATTCTTTGCTGAGTTCGATTTTGTAATCACTTACCGTCCCGGCTGTAAGAATGGCAAAGCAGACGCGCTATCTCGAATTAGAATGGGAGAAATGGACACAAACTCAGAACCTGCGCCGATAATTCCCGAACAAAGAATCTTGGGGATAACCACTTTACAAACCCTTGAAGACATTCAAGCACGGGTAAAACTATTCCTGGACTCTTCAGCCTTGCAGGATTGGATTAAAAGGGGGTCTGACTTTTCAATCAACGATGGCTTACCTTACTTCCGAGGACGTTTATTTTTGCCAGAAAAGGAATTGCAAGAACTGGTTATTTCCCGTCATCACGATACTCTGATGGAAGGACATCCTGGCATTGCCAAAACAGAGGAAAAAATTAAACGACAATTCTGGTGGCCGTCCTGGCGAAAGGATATTAAATCTTTCGTGATGTCCTGTGGAGTTTGTGCCCAAAACAAAGGTCAAAAAACAAAACCCGCCGGTCTTCTTCAACCCTTAGACATTCCACCTGCACCTTGGCACACCTTGTCACTAGATTTTATCACGGACCTGCCCTCTTGTAATGGATACAATACTATTCTGGTTGTGGTGGATTTATTTTCCAAGATGGCCCATTTTATTCCGTTGAAAGGTTTACCTTCAGCTTTTGTTCTTGCCAAGGAATTCCTCGAAAATATCATCCGTCTGCATGGATTCCCGTCCATACTAATCTCCGATCGGGGAAGCCAGTTTATTTCTCATTTTTGGAAAAAGTGTTGTCAACTGGCACAAATCGACGTAAGACTTTCAACCAGCTACCACCCACAGACCGCTGGTCAGACGCAGAGAACGAACCAGACCCTTGAACAATATCTACGATGTATGTTGCACCAATCAGAGGGTAATTGGAAGGACATTTTATGGGTGGCTGAATATGCATACAATAACTCGATACACTCTGGAACTGGTCACAGCCCCTTTTATACCCTATATGGACATCACCCTCATACTTCAGACCTGGACTCACCTTTGAGCCTCGAAATGCCCGCAGTGGACCATTTGCATTCTACGATTACTCAAGCCTTCAAGGATGCTAGTGCACACTTACAACATGCGAAAGGGAAATACAAAAAGAATGCGGATCTGCATCGAAAGGAGGCGCCTCCATACTAAATAGGGGATCAAGTATGGTTGGCTCCCAAACACCTACCGCTCAAGGGACCTCAGACTTTTAATCCAAGGTATTTAGGCCCTTACTCGATCAAAGCTATAATTAACCCAGTGGCAGTCAAGCTAGATCTACCAGCTAACATGCGGATTCACCCCGTTTTTCATGTGTCGCTTCTGAAACCAGTGCAACCAGGAACCAGATTAATAAAGCCACCAGAACCAATCCAGATAGATGGGGAGCCTGAATTCGAGGTGAACAACATTTTGGATTCTAAGATCTCAAAATCAAAACTTTTCTATCTAATTGATTTGAAGGGGTACGGGCCTCAGGAAAGATCTTGGGAACCCAGCGACCACGTACATGCACCTCGGCTAGTAACAAGGTTCCATCGGAATTTCCCGAATAAACCGAAACCTCCTGAGGGAACGACCTTGGGAGGGGCCTTGGGGGGGGAGTGCTGTCATGATGCCTACCCCCGGAGTACCTGGCCAGGCCCAGCACCCCCGGGAGCAGGCATCACACCCCCGGGTAAGAGCCCAGCGGCCCTTTATAGGGGCTCTTTGGACTCTGTCCTGGCGCCGTTGGCGCCAGGCTCATGTTGGACATCAGTCCTGGCGCCATAGGCGCCAGGCTCATAAGGGGAAGTGTTTGGTGCACTTACCTGAAGCAGACCATGCTGCACACTCACCTGATGCAGACCATGCTGCATGAAGAACCAAGCCAAATGAGGCTTAGGAGGGACTATTTTTCTGAAGGAACTATTTTGTTACTTGGGTGGGGCTGTGGAAGAATACTCACCTGGAACTTCTTCCAAGGCTATTTAAGCCACGCCCGGACAGCCACACGTGCTTCGCGTTGTTCTGCATCCCAGCAGCTGAACGCTCACCGTGTCTGCTCCTGCACCTGGACTTCAGCCACGCCCGCCTCGAACCTGGAACACCTGTAAGGGAATAAGAGAAGAGAAAGGTGAAAACCAAGAACTTATTCAACCTTCTTACCTGCATCCGGAATCTTCACGCCAGCATTCCTGAAGGAAGACTTCCATTTAAAAGCACCGCATTGCTCGCTGCAGCGCCACGCTTCACTCACCTGTTCCCGAGACGCCGCCCGGCTCCATCGCGGCTCTCAGCACCGGTCCCCACATCTCTGCACCTAGGGAAGAGAAGAAGAGACAAAAGGTGAGCAAGGGAACACAAGAGGAAAGCTGACTTTTCAGCCATATTACTTACCGGCTTTTCTTGGTGAACCATTCCACATCTCGGGTCGGCGCCGCATCTTTGGCAGGTACCGCACCCCGGCCCCTATGGGGAAAGGACAAAAGACATTACTGGGGAATTACAAAGACATTTAGAGGGGTCGCCCTCATCACTAACTCACCTGATTTTACCACCGGCAATTTAACCCCTCAACGCATCGCCTTTGTTCTGCACCAGAAATAAAGGACAGATCACAGGTTAGGAAAAACAACATAAAAGGAGACTCACACTTGAACTTTTGCATCTTCATACTTACGGCGTATCGCTCAGAAAAGTCAAGTAGATTTGCCAGCGCCATTATGAAAACCAGTGAAGTAACTGGACGAACGCGCGCCCCTGCACCAGAAGCAGGATGGAGAGTTCATCCTTCCAAACCATAAGGTGAGCTTAAACCGGGGGTTTTGGAGGAAGTCAGAGAAGAAGGAAGGGGGAAGGGGGGAGCAAGCACACTATTCAGCAGAAGAAGGATATTCCTACGGGCCAGACAAGCAAGATTTGGGGGTCCTGTTCAATCGGTGGTCCGAATTCTGCGCATCACGCTTGAAGAGGCCACAGCAACCCAGACCAGACCAGCGCCTCCGTGGGAGCCAGGTGAGCGTTACACCGAGTAGCCGTTAAACATATGAAAGGGCTTCAAGGGCAGGAAGTATGTATAGGGATGGAACAGCATGTTTTTACACTCATGTATTGTGGAACCTCCTCCCCGTCAGCATCAGACTCGCCCCACACTCCTACCATTCAGAAAAGAACTCAAGACCCACCTCTTCAAGGAATCTCTTTGCCTCAACACCTAGGCCATCAGGTTTCCTCTCGAACCACCTGACTCGCCAGACGGTGCCAACTACTATACTACCCGCCACCCAGTACAGCTGTACCCCCTCTGTGCCCGCCCCCTGCTGTATATCTGTTCTGTTGTTACCTCTGAAAAGCATTCCGTTGTGTATCTGTATTGTTGTATACCTCGTAAAGCGCTCCGATGCTTCTCGAAGCTAGGTCCGCGCTAAATGAATACCATAACAATAATAATAATAAAATGTATTGGGGTGCACAAATAATTAAGTCATTTGTAGCTCCATTAAGAATCGTGGTGGTGAGGTGAGGTCTCGGCTTTTACGGATCACCCCAGACCTAGGTTCAAGCTGAAACATTTTGTTTAACACAAGCAGGGGTTGGATGCCCACCTGGTTGGGGCTAACTAAAGAAGGTACAGCTGGGAAAATAGTGTCAGGATGAAGGAGTAACACAACATGTGAAAAAGGGTTTGACTTCACACAAGAACTACTGTCTAAGTCCAAGGCTTGGTAGTCTCCAAAACAGGCCCTGTTGTCACGGGTGGACAGGGAACCAGCAGTGGCTCTGGGGACTTATTTCAATGGCGGCCTCCTATTAAACTGTGCAAGCGCACATAGCGAGCGAGCCCAAACCCTCTAGGGCCAAGCTCTCAAGTTTCCCTATTCCTAGCATGGGTAGGTCCGGGATGCCCCTTCTGGTCTTCATTTCCTAGAGGTTCCTGTGCCATAACTGTGTTGCTGGCACCTAGGTGCCACCTACATTTTGACTGTTTAGGGTAAAAACAAAGACTCTTACAGGAACCAGAGGGTTTCTAGTGGGGTTTCTCAGTAGGGGTATGGGTGCCTTGAACCAGGGATCTGCCAGTTTAGGGCAAGCCTATGTTTCTACCAGGTCACATCCAGACCAAAGTACCCAACTCGCCATAGCCCTAGGCCTAGAAAGATCTTATTCCAGATCTAGAAGGTCTGCAGCATTAAAGCTCACACGAGCAGTGCTTCTTCTCTGAGTAACAGAGGGTGTAGCCTAAAGGTATCTCAATGGCCGTCAATGGACCATTGTATGGTTACTTGCATTTCTCTCTACTGACTGACACACACACACACACACACACACACACACACACACACACACCGCCCCCCCCCCCAACAGGGAGCCAGCGCTGTCGGCAGCTACCTGGAAGTCCTGCACTCCCAAAGGGGAGTTATATGTTTGACTTAATATGCAAGCTAGTTTGATATATCTCTTCCTGTGGACAGATATGGAGAGGATGTCCTATTAGCAATCAGCAAGAATGAGCTTCTTAGGCAATGTGTTCATGTATTTCCTATGGGTGGGTCTTGAACTCTGTACTTAAGGCAACATAAACTAGCAGTGCACAAATAACTCACATCCTGTAATATTTGTAGCTGCATTTGGTCACGCAGGAATGGTCCATGCAATTCTCATTTCCTACGGAATCTCTAGAAAATATAAAGCATGACATCCTGTCTTCCACTCTAGAGAGGGACCCCATCCAGGGACTCCACTGGTTTGCCTCTTGTGTACCCTCCTCCCAGAGTTCAGGTGAAATAGACATGGCCTCCCTCCAGGCCAGCACCCTTCATAGGATACCTCATTTCCTTGCACCAATTGTGAGTTCCTAATAGTGGCCCCACTCTTGACAGCCAGTCGCCGCTTCCTGCCCGCCCGCCCGCCCGCCCGCCCTTGTGGGCTGCATATCATGCCAGCGCATGTGCTAGCACCTTGGCATGGAGTGGCAGCGATGCCCATCTCCCATTTTGAAGAAACCAACAGTACTCTGTGTGTTCCATCTGCTGTTAAGGTGTGCAGAGTTTGTTTGTTACTTTCACATCACCATTGTACTCAGGCCCACCTGGGAATCTCTTGGGAATCTCTTGACTTCCTCTAGGCCGGCTCACGCCGGCCTAATGTCCTAAACCCAAAGTTACTTGTGCTCCCGGTGTCAAATAGTGACCATGCTCCAGAGAACCTGCGAGAGAGCCTCCGGTCCACTTCACGGATCCTTCCGGGTTGCTTTGTGAGTCAGACATCGTTACCCTCTAACTGAGGGCGACCTTCCTAGGCTCCTGAAGGTCGTTGCACAACGCGCCCTCCAGCAAGAATTCTAGTATTGACTCGGCCTTTGGGGATACCCCAAACGGTTATCTGCAGGAATGTCTCCCTCACCCCGCTGAGGTGCTTGTCAGACTGATATTATTCTCACTCAACAATTAAGGGCCCCTCTCATGGGCTTGAACCTGAAGCAGACTCCGTCTTGTACTTATTTCTCTGGTTCACAGGCTACTGCCAGGGTCTGGGATATGGTATCTGCAGGAAGGATCGTCAATAAAATTTTAATGGAGAAATGATTGCGAAATCTTGGGTAATTCTTTTAAAAAAGTGGTGTGGGGCAAGGGTAATATTTATGGTGGAGGGAGTACGGGGGTCTCTTTCTGCATTACAAATAAAAAATGATGCAGTCATTTCTCCATTTGAAATGTTCATGGACATCCCTGGCCTATGACCTCTAGCTGGCTGGCTAGCACCAAATCCCTCCTTAGCGGCCTCTGGCACTAGTAAGTATTTGGGCTATCTCCAGGCGCTCTCCAGCAGGCTCTCTCCAGCAGGCTCTCTCCAGCAGGCTCTCTCCAGCAGGCTCTCTCTAGCAGGCTCCACTTGAGCGGCTGAACTGTAGCTCTTACTACGCTGAGCCTCCTCAACCTCTCCCCTTTCACACCACTTCTCTGGATCACAGTCCTTACTCCCTGATGGCCTGTTCCTCCCTGCCCCTTTTAGTGCTCCATATGGGGGACTGGACAGGCAATCTACTCATTATGGCGGTGCTATGAGATTGGCTCCTTGGTTTAAAACCTCAGTCCGCTATCTTAGAGTCAAGCGCAGTGGCTGAGAGTGTGCATTTGACATTCCCTCTGGAAAGCTTATGCTCTGGTTGGTGGTATAGCACACTCAAGTGTTGTCGCTCTGCACTTGAGTGACACCTGACAGCAGAGTACCCATGTGCCTGCTCTATGCATTAGTGGTTGTTGTGTGTTAGTATGGAACTCCCTCTCCCTGTTTATGCCAGGGTGGTTTCTCTGGTACCTGGCAGGAGGGTAGTTGCTGATGTGATGGCCAGATACCTGGCAGCGTGGCATACTCAGTGGCTGGACACTGCAATGGTGGTTGGTCAGGATGAGCACTATGATACTCCTGTGCCTGCTCTATGCATTGGTGGGTGTCACCTGCAGTATGGTGCATCATGTGTGTCTGCCCTAGAAACGTCTGGTTGATTGGCACCTGGCAGTATGGTGTGCTCCATGCCTGCTCTCTCCAGCTGTAGTTGGCCAGTACCGGGCATTTGAGTACCCTGTGAGCTTTAGTATACCCAATGCTATTTCTCCACAGCTAGGTAATTGGTAGTAGGGTACCCCATGCAGTGTCTCTAAGCACTGGCTGGTATTGGCTGACCACCACCTGTCAGTAGGGTACCCCATGCAGTGTCTCTAATCACTGGCTGGTATTGGCTGATCACCACCTGTTAGTAGGGTACCCCATGCAGTGTCTCTAGCACTGGCTGGTAGTGGCTGATCACCATCTGTCAGTAGGGTACCCACTGCAGTATCGCTCCACACAGGCTGTGGTACTTCATGTGGTGTATATCTGCAAGCGTTGCTTGGTGTGTGATCCTTGGTAGTATTCTTACCAGTCTTTCTTGCTGCACTGAATGGTGGTTGTTGATTGGGTACCTGGCAGCGCGGTAAACCTGTGATGTCTCTCTGCACTGGCTGGTGGTGATTTATCAGGGTTTTTGCATGGTATCTCCTTTGGTGCCTATTTACACTGGCTGTTGGTACTTGAGCCGGTATGTGGCAGTATGGTATCACCTGCAGTTTCTCTTTGCATCAGCTGGTAGTGGTTCATCAAGTACCCAGATATGGCATTCCCTGTGTCTATCTGTACTGGTGGGTGGTGGCTGATCAGGTATCTGGAAGTATGGTGCCCCATGTGGTGCCTCTCTGCACTGGCTGGTGGTGGATGATCTGGTACCTAGCAGTATGGTGTCCCATGTGGTATCCCTCAGCACTGGCTGATGCTGGCTGATCAGGTACCTGAAGTATGGAGTCCCATGTGGTATCTCTGCACTGGCTGGTGGTGGCTGATCAGGTACCTGACAGTATGGTGTCCCATGTGGTATCCCTCAGCACTGGCTGATGCTGGCTGATCAGGTACCTGGCAGTATGGTGTCCCATGTGGTATCCCTCAGCACTGGCTGATGCTGGCTGATCAGGTACCTGGCAGTATGGTGTCCCATGTGGTATCCCTCTGCAATGGCTGATGCTGGCTGATCAGGTACCTGGCAGTATGGTGTCCCATGTGGTATCCCTCTGCACTGGCTGATGCTGGCTGATCAGGTACCTGGAAGTATGGAGTCCCATGTGGTACCTCTCTGCACTGGCTGGTGGTGGCTTATCAGGTACCTGGCAGTATGGTCTCCCATGTGGTACCTCTCTGCACTGGCTGGTGGGGGCTGATCAGGTACCTGGCAGTATGGTGTCCCATGTGGTATCCCTCAGCACTGGCTGATGCTGGCGGATCAGGTACCTGGCAGTATGGTGTCCCATGTGGTATCCCTCTGCACTGGCTGATGCTGGCTGATCAGGTACCTGGAAGTATGGAGTCCCATGTGGTACCTCTCTGCACTGGCTGGTGGTGTCTGATCAGGAACCTGGCAGTATGCTGTCCCATGTGGTATCCCTCTCCACTGGCTGGTGGTGTCTGATCAGATATCTGGAAGTATGGTGCCCCATGTGGCACCTCTCTGAACTGGCTGATGCTGGCTGATCAGGTACCTGGCAGTATGGTGACCCATGTGGTATCCCACTGCACTGGGTGATGCTGGCTGATCAGGTACTTGGAAGTATGGAGTCCCATGTGGTATCTCTGCACTGGCTAGTGGTGGATGATCAGGTACCTAGCAGTATGGTGTCCCATGTGGTATCCCTCTGCACTGGCTGGTGGTGGCTGATCAGGTACCTGGCAGTATGGTGTCCCATGTGGTATCCCTCTGCACTGGCTGGTGGGGGCTGATCAGGTACCTGGAAGTATGGAGTCCCATGTGGTACCTCTCTGCACTGGCTGGTGGTGGCTGATCAGGTACCTGGCAGTATGGTGTCCCATGTGGTACCTCTCTGCACTGGCTGGTGGTGGCTGATCAGGTACCTGGCGGTATGGTGCCCCATGTGGTATCTCTCTGCTCTGGCTGGTGGTGGCTGATCAGCTACCTCGCAGTATGGTGCCCCATGTGGTATCCCTCTGCACTGGCAGATGGTGGCTGATCACATACCTGGCAGTATGGTGCCCTACGTGGTACATCTCTGCACTGGCTGGTGGTGGCTGATCAGGTACCTGGCAGTATGGTGCCCCATGTGGTATCCCTCTGCACTGGCAGGTGGTGGCTGATCATATACCTGGCAGTATGGTGCCCCATGTGGTACCTCTCTGCACTGGCTGGTGGTGGCTGATCAGGTACCTGGCAGTATGGTGTCCCCTGTTGTATAACTCTGTACTGGCCGCTGGCGATTGATCAAGCACTTGTTAGTAGGGTAACTGCTGTGATATTTCTCTGCACATTCTGTGGTACACATGTATTGTGTATGTGTGCCGGCTCCTCATAGTTGTAGGGTACTTGGAAGTATCTCACCCCTGTCTATCTCGCCGCACTGGCTGTTGGAGTGATGGATCTAT
Organism: Ambystoma mexicanum; assembly: GCF_040938575.1. Classification (NCBI taxonomy): domain Eukaryota; kingdom Metazoa; phylum Chordata; class Amphibia; order Caudata; family Ambystomatidae; genus Ambystoma; species Ambystoma mexicanum. The sequence goes on along the minus strand of NC_090931.1, from coordinate 1,463,273,114 downwards.
GTCAACTCATTACACTTGCCATTTTACTGGGTTTTTTTAATGGGCGACAGAACCCAAATCGCCTTTGTTTTACCATCTAACTGCCACCGCTGTTACCTGAGCTGAAATGGCTGCAAGAAAATTCAGGGAAGGGGGTTAGACAAGGGGCAGCACAGTGACCCTCCCCCCTGCGGTATGGACTGGGATACAGAGGTAAGAATTTAGTCCCTCAAGAGGAAACGAGACACTATCCCTATGCAGAGAGAGTGCTCCATACACCACCCACTCAGAACAGACTCATGAGAGGCTTACCTGTCCAACTCCTGCCTGGACAATCTTCAGCCCTGTGTGCGTCTCCAGGTCACTCTTGGCAGCACCTAGAGAGAGAGAGACAGAAAGATTGAGAGCGGGCATTGGGCGGTCTGTGTGATATAGAGAGCAAAACAGTTAGATGAGGCCCGGGACATCAGGGAGAGGAGAAACCCTACAGGTAGGAGAATTGTGCCACATTGTCGAGATAACATTCCAAATGGCCATTAGGGGGTGGGGTGATGTTCCCACATTTAGTTCCGGCTGGGCGGTTTCTCGTAGAGGAATACTGGTAGATTGCACGTGGTCTTCGATGCGCTCTAGGGTTGTCCATTTGTGAGTGGTAGAGCAGTCTGCCTAATGCTTGCCCTAAACCCCACAGGGATAGGTCTATGCCCCTGTCAGGGTGCTCAGGATTCAGGCCCCGCTCTCAGCAAATGCTGGAGAAGGTGCCCAGAAAGAGGCTTCTTGTCAGATCTGGTGTCCAGGAAGTCACCAGGGGATACTGAAAAGAAGCAGAGGTCTGGGGGGGGGGGGGGGGGGGGGGGGGGGGGGGGGGGGGGAAGTGGCCTATGCGATCATTCCAAAATTAAAAAAATTATAAAATATAAAATGAACAAAAATAAATGATCAAGATTTCTGGCACTACAATTACAATTACAAAAAAGAAAACACTTAACAAAAATGAAAGAAAAAAAAAATGACCATCAAGAATTACAAGAAAAAAGGAAAACACACTTGACATTATCCTTACATTAAGATAACATTTTAACTTTCATCACCATCTGCTTTCTTGCCAAAATGTACCTTCTTGCCCTTCTCCCTTTAAACACTGAACTCAATCCCCCACATATACCCAGGCCCACATTGCCTTAAGCCCCCCTGCTCCCCCCTGTTCTCCAGTGGAAAACATTTTCAAGGTGGTCTGTTCGACCGGCGTCACCCCAAGCTTTGCCACCAAATTCCCTCATCCAATAGCGGCCCCGCTATGATCCCATCTCCCTCCCATCGCCGACATTGCGTTTGTTAGAGGGGCCGTCGAGCCCGGAGAACCAAGAGCCGCCTTCTCTGCCCATTTCCGGCATCCTCACCCATCGCGGGCGCGGAGGGCTCCAGAGTGGCCCCTTTGGTTCCTTATATCTGCTTTGGTAGTTTTCTTTCATAGGAACCTCCGTTGAATTTGCACACACTTTTGTTATTATTGACTAAACCTCTAGTACACAACCCCTGCATCCTCCAGTGTCAAAGTAAACAGGGCTGCTGTGGGGAAGGGCACCCCACAGTGATTTAAGTTCAAAAGTTTATCCTCATACAAAACATGAAGGAATTGTGAGCGGAAAGGGCCATTTGTTGATCAGATTTACCAGACTCGGACCCCAAACATAGTCTTCTTTGTAAAATGTTACTATATTCTGACAATGATTAAGTAGTTATTATTTTAAAAGAAAATATGCAAACAATTTTGTTAGGTTTTTAATGTTATTCAACCTATTGTGTTTTGCATGCCTTTCTTTTGTCATTTTTCTATTTCTCATTTTAATTTTGTAACGCTTTTGTGATATTACACGCAGAAGTTAAAATTGTTATAGTTATAACTTTGACCCAAATCAAAGATACTGTAGAGCGACTTAAATATGAAATCCTACTTTGGGGGAGTGCTGGCCCAGAGCCCATCAATGCAGTGGACTTTGATATGACAGAACACAGTTCGTGTCCTCAGTTTGTTTATTCCAAGAATGGCTTCAGAGAAGACTACATCGCTACAATATGACATTTGCTTGGAGGAAAGGATAACGCAGAACATTTGAAGAAGTCTGGTTTCCCATTTCTATTTCCGTAAAGCATTTCAGGCACACGGATTACTCACATTTAGGAAAACAGATCAACTTTATCAGTTGAAAAGGAGAGAAAACACTGGGCCTAGTTCAGAGTCACTTGCAAAGTAGGTAAAACATGTTGACACGAACATGTACAACCTCTCACTTGACATCATTTCAAATGGTCCTTAGTGATTGGGAAATGTGGCAAACTTGTACTAATACTGTGTCTGAATTTCTTACTGAGTTCCACTTAACTGCAATGAGCAGCACTCTATAAAGGGAATAGGAAAGTGGGAGGGATGATATAGTTTACTAAATTGTACTCATTTTGTGTTAGTTACATATATTGTCTATATGTTAGTAATATCGTGTTGTAAAAATTCTCATGTTTTGTTTTATAGTAAATGCGTAAGATTTTGAAAACCAAATCACAAATAATACTTTTTAAAAAAGTAAAAATAAAAGCAAAGCAAGGATGATAATGAAAAAAAATGAAGAAAAAAAAGCAAAGGGAGGCTGAATGGCAAAATCATGCAAAGGAGAAACTAAAAGTCTGTTAACATTCTCCTCTTGGAGTTGAGAGAATGGGGCTGTAGGGTGGGAACTGACCAAGGAGCAACACTAAAAGGTGGGGCTTCCGCTGGTTCAACTCCTTTCGCCTCAGAACAATCTTCAGGGGGCGCTGGCTCTCCCAGGAACCCCCTGATGCATAGGCATTTTGGGGAGGGGGGGGCTTGCTTTGGCCACGTGCCACCATGCATGGCTCTCAGTTCTTACGAGCTAACCTGCAAGGGGCCCCTTTTGCCTTCAAGCTCTAAAGGGACTTTATTGTTCAAGACACACTGTGATTTCCTTGCTGATGGAGCCACAGCACAATTGTCTCCATGGACTTGGAAAGCAATGTCATATTTTGCACCTATTGCGTGCAATGTTTTGCAGCAATATATCCCCGTATGAGGTTTTGTTTTTTGTTTTCCTCCCCCTCTCATTTATACCTTTACAAGACGCTGTGTTTATACTTGTGGAGTCTCTCGTACTCAGACTCAGCAATTTGGCTGGTAACTACTGAACATATACAAAGAAATGGATCGTTCGTAAAATAATAGCAGCATGGAAAACCTAGAAAACAGCAAATCTCGAATTTGAAAAAACAGACAAAATTAAGAAGTTGAATTTGGAAATAAGCATCCATCGGGTGGATGAAGAGTGAAGGGTGGTGAAGCATTGATGGAGCAGCCAAGAGAAGTATTGTTGGGGGGGGTCATCCGTAGGGTGGGTGAAGGGTGGTGAGACAGTGGTGAAGCAGCCAAGAGAAGTATTGTTGGGCCTCACACATAGGGTGGATGGAGGGTGGTGAGGCAGCGATGAAGTAGCCAAGCAAAGCATTGTTGGGCCTCACACATAGGGTGGATGGAGGGTGGTGAGGCAGCGATGAAGCAGCCAAGCAAAGCATTGTTGGGCCTCACACATAGGGTGGATGGAGGGTGGTGAGGCAGCGATGAAGCAGCCAAGCAAAGCATTGTTGGGCCTCACACATAGGGTGGATGGAGGGTGGTGAGGCAGCGATGAAGCAGCCAAGCAAAGCATTGTTGGGCCTCACACATAGGGTGGATGGAGGGTGGTGAGGCAGCGATGAAGCAGCCAAGAAAAGCATTGTTGGGCCTCACACATAGGGTGGATGGAGGGTGGTGAGGCAGCGATGAAGCAGCCAAGCAAAGCATTGTTGGGCCTCACACATAGGGTGGATGGAGGGTGGTGAGGCAGCGATGAAGCAGCCAAGCAAAGCATTGTTGGGCCTCACACATAGGGTGGATGGAGGGTGGTGAGGCAGCGATGAAGCAGCCAAGCAAAGCATTGTTGGGCCTCACACATAGGGTGGATGGAGGGTGGTGAGGCAGCGATGAAGCAGCCAAGCAAAGCATTGTTGGGCCTCACACATAGGGTGGATGGAGGGTGGTGAGGCAGCGATGAAGCAGCCAAGCAAAGCATTGTTGGGCCTCACACATAGGGTGGATGGAGGGTGGTGAGGCAGCGATGAAGCAGCCAAGCAAAGCATTGTTGGGCCTCACACATAGGGTGGATGGAGGGTGGTGAGGCAGCGATGAAGCAGCCAAGAGAAGTATTGCTGGGTAGGGCTCATCCACATGGTGGGTGGAGGGTGAAGGTGGTGAAGCTGTGGTGAAGCGGCAAAAGGGAAGCAGAAGCATTGTTGGGCAGGGCCACAGGGTAGATGAAGGGTGGTGAATGTAAAGACTGGAGTGGGTATCGGTATCTGTGCTTCTGCCCACTATATAGCTGGCGTAGAGGCACAGAGCACCTCAGCCAAGGCTCTCATTTGGTAGAATGGACGAGCAGCCAAGGCTAAGATTCAAGGGAGGTGATGCAGGCTGGTTCTTAGGTACAGGCGATCCCAAGCCCCCACAAGGGAATGTCCACACACAATGGTGGGTGCTACCCTGGTTGTTGTATTCAATGACATAACTGCTGGGTGGGTATATACAAATAAATAAGACTCGCCTTGTACTAGAAATGTTAAACGGTAACTTAACTTAATACATAGAGTTCTAGGGGGTACCAGGGTTACCTTTACATTCATTTGTAATGCACCAACTGCTGACAGTTATTAAAAAGCATTACAATTATTAGACAAGGGTTAACTTCATAAAGCATTACTGTAGCTAGACAGGTGATCATTAGAAAATATATGTATAGAGACATGGAAGGTATTATGGCCCTCATCGGAAGCTAAACACTGGAACCTTATACCATCTTATGTGCACACAGTTGGAGAGTCCTATGCCAGGATGTCTAATAACTTTTAAAACATAGTGCCTAGAGGCATGGGAGTATGGTAACGTTACTCATGAGCTCCTCATTAACTATCCTTGTGCAGCAAAAAAAGAATCTGAACAAGATTGGGTAACCCCCTGTGATGTTAGAAGCTCATATAAGCTGTGTAAAGAGCTGAGCAGAGGACGCCAGAGAAGAGGCGTTCTCCCGCCGTACAATGCCCTGACGGCTGACCCCCAATACATACCCGTGAGATTTTATATGCGAGAGGATTAAGTCTGAACAATGCATGTAGGTACTGTAAATCCTTTAAACACATTTTTATAACGTACCCTTGTTCACAGGTGAAAAGGAAAGAGCTTTTTAAAAGGTGGGTTCACGACATGATGCACTTCAATATGAATTATTTTTGGCATCCTATTTTGGCAGGGAAACCGACATCGTTATTAATTAGGGCGGTGACCTTTATTTTATTTATTTATTTCAATTTATAAAGCGCACAAACTGCCCTCGGGCATCCAGGCGCTGTTACAGAATATTCACTTAGTACAGTATTTTAGGTGCAGGTTGAATGGTTAGATACATACAGCGCTCATGTTCCAGGTTACAGGGGAACAGCGGGTGAGGTCTACTCGAATAGTTTAGTTTTCAGTGCCTTTCTGAAAGCCATGAGAGAGGTTTCTGTTCTAAGTTCGAGTGGTAGTGAGTTCCAGGACTTTGGTGCTAATACTTCGAAGCTGGACACACCGGCTTTTAGGGCTGAGTGTTTGAACTTGGTCTATTCGTTCCACTAGGTAGGGGGGGTGCTGATTGTGATAGGCATCTGCGAGTGTCTTGAACAGTATGCGCTCTTTGATCTCTCCTAGGGATACCGAGAGCTGCTCAGCACATTGTTTTGTGCAATTTGTAGTCTGTTCATGTTTTTGGCGGATGTGCAGAGTAGCAGGACATTACAGCAGTCGACCTTTGCACCTATGGAGGCTCTAGCAATGTTGCGGCAGTTCTTGGCAGAGAGGTGGGGTTTTGCCGCATTGATCATTTTGGTTGTAAGTGCTGCTGAGGAGGAGATGTAGCTAACTTGTCTATCCATAGACAAGGTTGAGTGCAGGAAAACTCCCAGAGATTTTACAGCGGCAGAGACTGCGATTACCGTGTTCTCCTTTATAAAGGATGTAAAGATTTGATGATTATTATATTTGCTGATTTGATGATTATTTATGGATTACAAACTTAAAATGTATAATGATATATTTGTATAATTTAAATGTATAAGGTTTCTAATAAACCATGTACTTAATAAAAATACACAGTGTGAGGATCCCCCCACCTGGACAACCTGTAAGGAAATGTTAAGGTGCACTTTATTGTGTATATTACAGCCCAGTCCCAATATGTTCATTAATAGACTGCTTCTCTTTCTGCAGATCCCACTACCCCAAAGTAACGGAACTCCACAGACAAGGCTTGGCTGAAGAGGATAGGTCCTATGGTGGTTGTGATGACTTTTGGTGGGAACGGGTGCAGTGGCAGAAGTAGGTGTCGGGTTTCGAGATTTTGCAGCTCACTGTCTTTTAGTTCTTTGATGCTGCAGCCGCAGCACGAACCTCAGGATAGCTACTGGCACCTGCACACAACTACTGGACTACAGTCCCTCACCATGTCTGGACCCTCTACACCCTCTGGACACTTTCTTCGTGGATTGGTGGCGCGAAGCCCACCAGTGGACACTCCACTGCAGACAGCGACCATGGATCGTATCTGGCGTGGAACAGTGGATAGGTGTCGTGGCAGAGGTGCCCCTTGAAGATTTCTTTAGATGGTTTGAGCTTTGGCAGCTCTGATTGTCAGGCAGCACTATGCCAGGGTAACACCTCTTCGCGGCGATACTCAGCAGCTTGGCTTCCAGCGGTCACAAACACACGTCCGAACCCTGGATGACACAGATGGACTTTTTGGCTTCAAGATGTTGAGGGGCTCCACTTCAAGATCCCTTCTCCGGACAACAGGCATGCAGGGCTGCCTTCCAGGACACTTTGGGTAAAGAGCAGCAGTTGCATGATGTTCCCTCGTAGCTACGGGAAGAGGTCTCCTATCCAGGTCCTCTCTGGTTCAGTCCTTGAGTCAGCACAGCAGCCTTTGCATTTCGGTGAACAGGTGCAGCCCAGACTTCTTCCTCCAGCTGCACTTTAGGATGCACGCTTAAGAACACTTCAGATTCTTGCTTCAGGTTTCTTGTTTCAGTCTTGACAAGGAGGGGAGTGTGAGGTCCCCCGTTATACAAAACCATCCCCATTTACTCATGCAGAGCCAGGCTCAGCCAGCCAATCACACACAAGTGCATTCATGCAGGCAGCACCCAGCCAGGCTCATGGGCATTCAGGCCATTCACAGAAAACCAGACACCAACAACACAGGATGTGGATTGGGGGCAACTCCCCAGCCTTTCAGAGCACTCACTGCATTCATTACAGGTTCAGTTAGGCCTGGCCCAGGCATTGCGTCACACAACCAAAACCAGACACCCACAACACAGAATGCATATGGACTCCTCACTCCATTCCTTCAGGCTCCAACCCAAGGGTGTACCCACAACACGCAGTCCCTGGGAAGGCTCATGTCAGTCTGGCAGGAGGCAGCCCCAGAGCCATATATGGTCCTTCCACCCAACAGCCATTCAGGGGAAGGGAATAGAGCCAGGGAGTCTCGGGACTTTGAGAAATAAGGGGTAAAGACAAAGGAAACCAAAAGGCCACCGGTGTCCATCTTGCCTTTGTGTAGGAATCCATTGGTTCATATGGCAGGGTCTAGGTATCCCAAAAATGGAGGATATGCAGAGCCACTTTCAAGTCAGCATGTAGCTCCCACCTGCCCATACCATGCTCTGTGGGCAACACAGAGGTGCCCTAAGGTTATCCAATGGGTTATGTTCACCAAAGGTAAAAATTAAGAGCCGCACTGCAAGGGGTCCAGACTGGACCCCTGTGCAGAAACACACAGAAAACACCAGCAGAGAAGTGGCAGGACAAGGATTCACAGGGATGATGATGGGTGAAGGGTGGTGAGGAAGTGGTGAAGCACCCAAGAGAATTACTGTTAGGTGGGGTCATCTATAAGGTGCATGAATGGGTGAAGGGGGGTGAGGCCGGCCACAGGAAGTAATGTTGGGTAGGGGTCATCATAGAGTGAATGAAGGGTGGTGAGGCAGTGGGCAAGCAGCCAAGGGAAGTATTGGTGGGTAGGGATCATCCATTGGGTGCATGAATGGGTGAAGGGTGGGGAGGCAGCCAAGAAAAGCATTGTTGCATAGGTGTTAGGTGAGAGTGTTGGGGGACACGAGAGTAACCACTTCTTTGAGAAGGCGTTGGTTTAAAAATAAGATTCAGAAACGGTTGAGGTTAGCCGGGTTCGGTCGGGGTTAAGTGAACTATTATCTGTTCACAGTTTATTTTCGATTTTTTTAAAATCACTGAACTTGACCCTTTTCATTTTATTGTATTGACAATGTAAAAGATTTATATTTTCCCATGGATCTCTACAGATTCATCTGATTGTCCCTGCCCTTGTACTTCTACCTGGGCTGAGGCTGCCTCTCACTATTCCAATATATTTCCCGGGGGGCAACATTTCATTGGGATTTGAAGTGCTCCTAGCAAACCTCCTTTCGCAGTCACCCCATGATAGAGCTTGGGCGTGTACACAAGTCTAAGGTTGTCAATGTCTTGACATGTGTGTGTTCACGGTGTCACAGTTTTGGGTCTGCTCCTTAGCACCTTTGCGCTCTTTGTGGGGAACAGGAGTGAGGCTTGGTTGAGAGACAGTAGTTGGAGCAGCGACTACATTAGGCCTACATAAACTGTTGCCCTGGTCGGTGACTGTGTATTTAGTGGCCTGCAATTGGTAGGGGCTAGTCGATTCTGCAACATCATACTGCTTCAGGAGGTTGTATCGCTCGATGGATCTGTTCTGCTGGTAGTGTTGCTACTCACGAAAGTGTTTGGGGCATTTTCATCCAACTTTGCAGAGGGCTTGTTTTGGAATTCCTTATATCTCGATGTGAGTGTATGGGAGTCATCTCCATTCCAGATGCAGGTGGAGCAGTGAGGTTCTGTATCCTACTCTCTTTCCAGCCCCTTTCTCCTCCTTCTCCTCCTTAGACTCCAGCCATGATCTGCAGGTAGCCAGCTCTTTGAGTTTGGTGTAGCAGCCGATATAGTGGCAGGTTTCGACGGCCAAGTCATCCTTAGTGATAAGCTACTTTTCAACTGGGACGGAACCCCACGGACCGATGGGTTAGGTCGAAGGGTCAGTTGCAAAACAAAAGGACTATTGTGCAAAACGTTTTCCTCTCTAACTCCCAAATGTCATCATGAAAACACTGAGAGGAGCCTTCCATGGCGGTGACTTGCTTAGATGGTTAAATGAAAAAAGAACAAATATATAGAAGTAGACGAGAACTCCCCATTATTCACTGACCAACAAAACGGATGACTCTTGAGTGACGCACAATAACCATTGTGTGCTCCACACAGCACGAACTTTAGCAATTGAACGAGACATGAGGGAGTTGATGTACTCTTGTTGAACCTACCGTCCTGATGAAGGTGGTAATAAATGGTGCTCTGCACCGAAACCGGTTGACGATATATAAAGAGGCATGAGACATTGCTGCACGCCGTCGGTGAAATTGTTTTTTTATTTGTTTAGAGTGAAGGCTTTTCACACTTATTTTCTCTTGCCAGTTCATTTACAGATATATGAGAAGAAAAGTTGGGTATATAATTGTCAGACGCTGTGTGTTAGGATAATGCAGCAGTTTACCCTTACTTTTGAGTATTTTACTTCCTCCCGTTTTAGATTAATTGTGGTGGTTGGACAGTCAACAATAAAATATTTTAAGACTAGGTTCCAACACATTTTTAACAGTATTTTTCGAGTAGGTTGTTTTTGAAACAAGGTAGATTAGATAGGTATAGTTTTCTTTGTATCCTTTCCTTAGATAGGCGGCCCATCACCGGTCTCTAGGGTCAGCACACCACTGGGGAAGGGACATGTAGTACCGTTCTAGGGTTCTAGGTCTATAAGTAGTTAGGTCGAAGGGTCTCATTCAGGATATCAGCACTGTGCAGAGCTTTCGTTGCTGACGGGTCTCATTCAGCATATCAGCACTGTGCAGAGCTTTCGTTGCTGACAGCTGACGGGTCTCATTCAGGATATCAGCACTGTGCAGAGCTTTCATTGCTGATGGCTGACAGGTCTCATTCAGGATATCAGCACTGTGCAGAGCTTTCGTTGCTGACGGCAGACAGGTCTCATTCAGGATATCAGCACTGTGCAGAGCTTTCATTGCTGACGGGTCTCATTCAGGATATCAGCACTGTGCAGAGCTTTCGTTGCTGACAGCTGGCGGGTCTCATTCAGGATATCAGCACTGTGCAGAGCTTTCATTGCTGACGGCAGACGGGTCTCATTCAGGATATCAGCACTGTGCAGAGCTTTCATTGCTGATGGCTGACAGGTCTCATTCAGGATATCAGCACTGTGCAGAGCTTTCATTGCTGATGGCTGACAGGTCTCATTCAGGATATCAGCACTGTGCAGAGCTTTCGTTGCTGACGGCAGACAGGTCTCATTCAGGATATCAGCACTGTGCAGAGCTTTCATTGCTGATGGCTGACAGGTCTCATTCAGGATATCAGCACTGTGCAGAGCTTTCATTGCTGACTGCCGACGGGTCTAATTCAGGATATCAGCACTGTGCAGAGCTTTCCTTGCTGACGCCTGGCGGGTCTCATTCAGGATATCAGCACTGTGCAGAGCTTTCGTTGATGACGGGTCTCATTCGGGATATCAGCACTGTGCAGAGCTTTCGTTGCTGACAGCTGGCGGGTCTCATTCAGGATATCAGCACTGTGCAGAGCTTTCCTTGCTGACGCCTGGCGGGTCTCATTCAGGATATCAGCACTGTGCAGAGCTTTCGTTGATGACGGGTCTCATTCGGGATATCAGCACTGTGCTGAGCTTTCGTTGCTGACGGGTCTCATTCAGGATATCGGCACTGTGCAGAGCTTTGTAGTAGATCAATGACTACAAAAACCAGCATGCAAAGGGCTACTGACTGAGCTATTTACACTTGGCACAGGATAACTGGATATCTCTACTTGGTGTTACCCTAAATCCCAAATCCACTTGGCATCCCCAGATAGCAGCACTCTGCGCATTCCACAATAGTCCCTCAGTCATGCCTGAGGTTTATGCACAGAGGCAAATTACAACCGTGGCCAAGCTCTTTGTCTGAGTCCAAAGGTGAAGGTATCCTTCAATGTCTCTAGGTCCTCGCAACTCTACCCTTTCATGCCCCATGTCCCTAGGTCTCCAGACTACCCCTGACACTCTTTCTCCCTGGTTCTTCAGACCTCTCTCCTTTCATGCCCAGTGTCTCCAGGTTTCCAGATCACAACCCTAACACACCATGTAAACCTTAGTCCCCATACCTCTACCCTCGCTTCCTCTTTATCCCATGTTCCCCATATCTCTCCCCTCTCAGGTATACTCCTGGTTATCCCATGTTCCCCATAACTCTCCTCTCTCAGATATACTCCCGGTTATCCCAATGTTTCCCATTACACTCCCCTCTCAGGTATACTCCTGGTTATCCAGGCCTCTACCTTTTCATGCTCTTTATCCCATGTTCCCCATATCTCTCCCCTCTCAAGTATACTTCTGGTTATCCAGGCCTCTACCCTTTCATGCCCTTTATCCCATGTTCCCCATATTTCTCCCATTTCAAGTATACTCCTGGTTATCCAGGCCTCTACCCTTTCATGCCCTTTATCCCATGTTCTCCATATCTCTCCCCTCTCAGGTATACTCCTGGTTATCCAGGCCTTTACACTTTCATGCCCTTTATCCCATGTTCCCCATATCTCTCCCCTCTCAAGTATACTCCTGGTTATCCAGGCCTCTACCCTTTGTGCCATTATCCCATGTTCCCCATATCTCTCCCCTCTCAAGTATACTCCTGGTTATCCAGGCCTCTACCCTTTCATGCCCCTTATCCCATGTTCCCCATATCTCTCTCCTCTCAAGTATACTCCTGGTTATCCAGGCCTCTACCCTTTCATGCCCCTTATCCCATGTTCCCCATATCTCTCTCGCTCAAGTATACTCCTGGTTATCCAAGCCTCTACCCTTTCATGCCCCTTATCCCATGTTTCCCATATCTCTCTCACTCAAGTATACTCCTGGTTATCCAGGCCTCTACTCTTTAATGCCCTCTATCCCATGTTCCCCATTTCTCTTCCCTCTCAGGTAGACTCCTGGTTATTCAGGCCTCTACCCTTTCATGCCCCTTATCCCATGTTCCCCATATCTCTCTCCTCTCAAGTATACTCCTGGTTATCCAGGCCTCTATCCTTTATGCCCTTATCCCATGTTCCCCATATCCCTCCCCTCTCAAGTATACTCCTGGTTATCCAGGCCTCTACCCTTTCATGCCCCTTATCCCATGTTCCCATATCCCTCCCCTCTCAAGTATACTCCTGGTTATCCAGGCCTATACCCTTTCATGCCCCTTATCCCATGTTCCCCATATATCTCTCCTCTCAAGTATACTCCTGGCTATCCAGGCCTCTACCCTTTCATGCCCTTTATCCCATAGTCTCTACATCTCTTCCCTCTCAAGTGCCTTCTCTATGGGTGTCTAGACCTCTCTCCTTTCATTCCCCCTGCCCCTAGGTCTCCAAAGGGCAACCTGCTCACCCCCAATACTGCTAGTTCTCCAGACCTCTTCCCCCCATACTGCTGGTTCTCCAGACCTCTTCCCTTTCATGCCCTTTATCTCATGTTCCCCTCTCCTCTCAGGTATACTCCTGGTTATCCAGGCCTCTACCCTTTAATTCCCTTTATCCCATAGTCTCCACATCTCTCCCCTCTCAAGTCTCTTCACCTCTCCTCTCATTCCCCTGCCCCTAGGTCTCCAAAGAGCAAACCTGCTCACCCCCCTATACTGCTGGTTCTCCAGACCTCTTCCCTTTCATGCCCTTTATCCCATGGCCCCTACGTCTGCAGACCTCTTCCCTCTCATACACCTTTCTACCTGGGGTCTCAAGACCTCTACTCTCTCATGTTATTTGTATTTGTGTTGCTGCCCTTCTACCCTTGTCTCTGGGTCTTGTGGCAGAGTGACTTCACAGTCATTATCATAAGGACCTCAAAGGTTCTCAAAGACAGGAAGGGCTCTTGTGCACATAGGTTTCCCAGACCATTTAGAAGGACCAAACAAATAAGGAAACCATCTCCCACTATTCCCCTCTCTTACCGAGAATTGAATCTGGAACGGATCTAGGAAATTCGACTACAGGTCAAGGAAAGAAAGACTATGGGGAATTGCTAATCGGCCGACAGAAGTACCTCCTCACCCTGAAGAGAAAAGTTATGCGAGACCCACCCCTCTCTCCCATTGATCACACACAGTCTTAGGGAGAAGATCACATCTTCCTGGTGCAAAGACACACACACATACACACACATACATACACACCACACAAACACACAACACCACACACACACACAACACTACACACACAAACACACACAACACCACAAACACCACACACACATACACACCACACACACACACACACGACTCCACTCCTTCCCAACTCTAAAGGGAGACTCGAGGAAAGAAAAAGAAGTGTGCTGGGAGACTTAACACTGCCAGTGACAGTGAGTGACTTGGAGGGAAGCCGAGGAACATGTTGCCACTGATAAAGCGTCTCCTGTAGCCAACAACATCCTTGTTGAACTCAGTGGGAGAAACACTGACAGCACCGAAAACAGCAGAAACGTGCTTCGAACCCTCAGTCCGGCACAAGGTCTTTAGATCACACAAATTCATCTGACCTTTTCAGCCACAGAGGGGGAAGCTATTTAGTCCAAACTATAGATAAACACCATCCCCCATTGAAGCTGAAGGCTTTACCTTCCTTCAAAAATACAGGACGGGATAAAAAACAGGGCAACAAGAATGGGGTTGTATAGGAAACTATGGGGGGAAAGTTGCAAAAAGAACATCTTTCCTAGCAACGGGGACCACTTCATGATGGGGTGAAGCGGCTGCGGTTGCCGATGGCCCCTGTTTATTCCTCTCACCTCCCCCTTCCCCTTGCACTTCTCTACACCTTTCCCTGCACCCCGGTTTGTTTTATGTAAACAAATTGCCTTTTTGTCAACACATGTTCTGAAAATACAATTTAACGTATGTCGTTATAACTGCAGCATCCCAAGCTTTCTGCCAGACCTTTTTGTGACCAGAAGCTCCAGAAAGTGACACAAGCAACATACTCACCCGCCTGGTTCGCCACATCCGAGAGCGACATGTTGAGTTTGTTCTGCCGTATTCGGAAGGTCAGAGCAGGCCCAGAAACACTGCACAGGGAAAAAGATACGCCATGAGCAATGGGAAGTAGAAGCTGGCTGAGCTTCACGGCGGCCCAATAGATGAGCAGCGTCCAGGGGCACTGGTTCTTACTTAGTCTCTGGAATATGGGAGCAGCTCTTCAATTCTAAGTCTAATTAATGAGACACAGCAATGAAGCAATGCATGCTTTATTCTGTGGTGGCACTGGGCCAGCAGAACAGCTGTGGAGGGAGAGTGAACCTTAGGTGGAACCTTAGAGGATATTCATGCTTGAGGGGGCAACATTCACCTTAGGGAGGGAGGAAAATCATGGCTGGGAGGGAGGAACTTCACAGCTGGAAGGGAGGACATTCACAGCTGAGAGGGAGGACATTCAAAGCTGTGAAGGAGGAAATTCACAGCTGCAAGGGAGGAAATTCATGGCTGAGAGGGAGGAAATGTATGGCTGAGAGGGAGAAAATTCACAGTTGGGAGGGAGGAATTTCACGGCTGGGAGGGAGGAATTTCACAGCTGAACCGGAGGAATTTCACAGCTGGACGGGAGGAATTTCACAGCTGGGAGGAAGGAAATTCATGGCTGGGAGGAAGGAAATTCATGGCTGGGAGGAAGGAAATTCACAGATGCGGGAGGAGGAAATTCACAGCTATGAGGAAGGAAATTCATGGCTGAGAGGGAGGAAATGTATAGCTGTGTGGGAGGAAATTCACAGTTGGGAGGAAGGAAATGTCATGGCTGGGAGGGGGGAATTCACAGCTGCGAGGGAGGAAATTCAAAGCTGCAAGGGAGGAAATTCATGGCTGACAGGGAGGAAATGTATGGCTGAGATGGAGAACATTCACAGTTGGGAGGGAGGAAAATCATGGCTGGGAGGGAGGAATTTCACAGCTGGGTGGGAGGAAATTCACAGTTTGGAGGGAGGAAAATTCATGGCTGGGAGGCAGGAAATTCACAGATGTGTGGGAGGAAATTCATGTCTGAGGGGAGGAAATTCCCAGCTGCGAGGGAAGAAATTCACAGCTGCGAGGGAGGAAATTCACAGCTGCGAGGGAGGACAATTCATGGCTGGGAGGGAGAAAATTCAGAGTTTGGAGGGTGTAAATTCATGACTTGTTTGTTTGTTTGTTTAGAATTTATTGTGCGCACCGGACCCTGAAGTATAAGGGCGCAAAAAGTAAGAATATGTACAGCTTAGAGCATAGGTTACAGGTTACAGTTACAAGTTACAGACATTACCAGTTACAGAAATTACCAGTTACAGGTGCAAGTTTACAATACAGGTTTACAATCGTATGATGCAGATACTGTGTAGCAAACAGGCGTGAGCATTATCATGGGTTCAATTAGCAGTTGCTGTCGTTAGCCAGTTAATTACAATTTGCCTGAATTTGGAAAAGGAGTGTTCTAGCCTCGCAGTAGTGGGTAATTCGTTCCACAATTGAGCAGCTTTGACTGGGAAGCTAGCTCCGCCTATGGTGGTCAGTTTAAAGCGTGGTACTTGTAGGCGATTGGTGTAGGCAAGTCTGGTTTGTCTTGTGGGGTGTGTTCTGATGAATCTGTCCTTAAGGTATTGGGGGGCTTTGTTGTGTAGAGATTTGTATGTGAGAGATGCCGTTTTGAGTCTAATTTTCTCGTGGGTGGAGAGCCATTTGTGTTTCCTTCTTATTACTGTAATGTGTTCTCTCCTGGGGATGTTCAATGCCGCTCGGAGGGCCTTGTTTTGCTGTATCTGGATTTTGTTTATGATAGATTTATTGGCTCCTATGTACAGTGCGTTACAATAATCTAGTTTGGAGATGATAAGGGCTCTGGCTAAAGTTAGACAGCTGTGCTGGGAAAGGAATTGTTTTCCTGCTCTAATGAGCTTACATGTGTAGGCTGTCGAGGAAGCTAGGGAGTTTACCTGTTTGGAAAATGATAGGGTAGAATCAAGGTAGATCCCTAATGTTTTAACTTCTTTGGCAACTTGTATGCAGTTCCCATCTATGATAAAGGAAGAGTAGTTTGTGCTTAGTTTTTTGATGAGGGGTGCGGTGCCTAGGATAAGAAGCTCAGTTTTATCATCGTTCAGGCATAGGCCATGGGTTGCCATCCATGCCTGAACGATGCTGTATATTTTGTTCACCAATGCTAGATCTTTTTCGTAAACCCCTGTGAGTGGGAGGAGGATCTGGGTATCGTCAGCGTAGTTGGTATACGTGATACCCAGAAGGTCCAAATCATCAAACAGAGGCTTAGTGAATATGTTATATAGCGTTGGTGAAACGCATGATCCCTGTGGCACGCCGCAGGTAATAGGGATGGGGTCTGCAGCTGCTATAGGTGAGAAGACCCTCATGGTGCGGTCACTGAGGAAGGATTGTATCCATGCTATAGCCTCAGTGGAGAAGTGTGCTGCTGAATCTAGGTGGTTACATAGGACTTTATGGTCCACTAAATCAAAAGCGGCCGATAGGTCTAGTAGCAGGAGGAGTGCTGGTTTTCCAGAGTCTCTTACTTTGTCTATTTGGGCTTTCAGGTCAATCAATGCAGTTTCTGTGCCGTGGAGAGGGCGGAAGCCAGATTGTCGGGAGCCTAGTAGTTGGTTTTGTTCCAGGAAACTCTGGATTTGTATATATGCCACTTTATCCAGTATCTTCAGAAGGAATGGTACCGTAGTAATAGGTCTATAGTTAGTGGGTATGGTGGGGTCTAGAGTAGCCTTTTTTAAGAGTGGGAGCACCCAGGACTCTTTTAAGTTACTGGGGATAATGCCTGTGGTAAAGGAGGCATTAATTAACTTGGTGATAAATGGTGCTAGATCTCGTGCGGCATCTTTGATGAGTTGTGCTGGACATAAGTCTCCTTTGCAGTTGGACGGTTTTAGACCGAGTATTACTTTCTCTACTTCTAGTATGGAGACTTTGGAGAAGTGGAATTGCGTAGTGGGTTTGGAGTTAGGAAGTGTCTTGATAGGCGGTAATATGTTGGGTGCTAGGGTCTCACGTTTTAGTTCTATTTTCTTTTGGAGGTTTCGGACTTTGTTAGAGAGGGCTTGCTGGATTTCGGAGCACCACTTTTTATCTTTAAGACAGTTGTCTTGAGGTGTTATTGGGTTTTCCAGTTCTCTGAGTATGGCGAACAGTTCTTTAGTACTTGATTTGGCTTGTGTGATTCTGTTATTGTAGGTCTCTTGTTTAGCTAAGATGATTTCTTTTTTGTAATGAGAAGAGATTTTAGCTAGTTTCAGTTTATTTTCTGGGCTGGGGTTAATTTTCCATGTATTTTCCCATTTCCTTTTTTCTAATCTCAGATTTTTTAAGAGAGGGGTGAACCAGTTGTTCAGGTGGTTCTTTGGCTTGCTGTTTCTGAGCTTGAGTGGTGCGATGTTGTCAAGAGTTTTGTTCATGATATTGTTAAATTCTTCCACTAGGCTGTTAGGGTTAAGGTTGTCAGGTAGAGCGACCAAAGTGGGCATGATGCCGGGGAGTAGTTTGTCTAGTGTCATGTTTTTTTTATTTCTGGTAAGTGCAGGAGGTGCACATGGTTGTTGCAGTTTGGGGGTGGCAGTGTCCAAGGAGAATGAGATTAGATGGTGATCTGACCAGATTTGGGGTGAGATGGTGAGAGTGGCTATATTGCAATTGTGGTCAGCAATCCAATCAAGGGTTCTCCCTTTGATATGGGTGGGCTCAAGCACTCTTTGTGTGTAGCCCAGTTCTGTTAGGGTGTTGGAGGCTGCTGTGGCTTGTAAGTCGTTGATATCATTGAAGCCAATATTGAGGTCGCCTAGTAATATTGATTGAGTAGTATCTTTAAGGTTTTCTGATAGGATGGTAGTTAAGTCTTCTATGAAATTCTTGATTGGACCTGGAGGTCTGTATATCAAATGAATGTTAAGGGTTTGTGAGTTAGCTGTAGGTGTCTTGGTGGACATTATCTCACAAGATTCAATGGTTGGTGAGGGGGTGAGTCTCATCTGGAGTTTAGTTTTGACGATGATGGCTAGTCCTCCACCTCGAGCTCCGCACCTATCTGATCTGAGGATAGTGTAATTATTGGGCACAGCTAGGGATAGTGCTGGGCCTGATGTCTCATGTAGCCAAGTTTCTGTAATGGCTAGGAAGTCGTAATCTTCTGTCAGGATAACTTCCGATATTTCTATGGCGTGGGCGACTAAGGATCTAGCGTTTATTAAGGCTCCTTTGAGTTTAGGTGTGCGGTTAAGATGTGTAGCAGTATTTTTTGCAGCATTGGGAGTGGCAATTGTTTCTTTATTAGTTTGGTAGTTGTTGAGCTTAACGTGGTTATGGGTGAATGGTTTGCGAGTAGGTTCTTTTTTGGTTCGAGTAGTGTTAGTTTCGTATTTGATGAGCGGATCAAAGATTCTGGGTAGTCTTGCTCGTAATCTTAGGTTTCTGTCAGCTATGTTATATTGTGTAGTGGAGTGTTGTATTGTAGTTGCTATAAGAGGCGACATGGTGAGATGTTCCCATGGGGCGAGTGAGGAGGCCAGGTATACTAGGTAGGATAGTATAAGGAGCATTGTGTAATGTGTAAGCGTCCTGTGTCTGGATAGATGGCTAGAGTTTTAGTTATGGTGTAGTGCAGGCAAAGTAACTGCTAAGTCTGCTATGTTGTTATCTAGAAAATGAGGTCAGGCACATAGTGTTAAGTTGCAGTAATCATAGGGCTCGTACAGATGGCAGTGTGGTGAATATATGACCATGGGCAACACAATTGCTATAGTCTATGAGCGACCAAAGGGCACAACACAATTACTGTGGTCAATGAGCGACCAAAGGGCACAACATGATTACTGTGGTCAATGAGCGACCAGAGGGCACAACACAGTTACTGTGGTCAATGAGCGACCAGGGGGCACAACACAATTACTGTGGTCAATGAGCGACCAAAGGGCACAACATGATTACTGTGGTCAATGGGCGACCAGAGGGCACAACACAGTTAATGTGGTCAATGAGCGACCAAAGGGCACAACATGATTACTGTGGTCAATGAGCGACCAAAGGGCACAACACAATTACTGTCGTCAATGAGCGACCAAAGGGTACAACATGATTACTGTGGTCAATGGGCGACCAAAGGGCACAACATGATTACTGTGGTCAATGAGCGACCAAAGGGCACAACACAATTACTGTCGTCAATGAGCGACCAAAGGGTACAACGCAATTACTGTGGTCAATGAGCGACCAAAGGGCACAACATGATTACTGTGGTCAATGAGCGACCAGGGGCACAACACAATTACTGTGGTCAATGAGCGACCAGAGGGTACAACATGATTACAGCGGCACTAGTAGGCGTGGCGCGATGTGTTGCACGAGAACAGTAGCAATAGGCTGATGCACATGAGTAACAAATAGTTAGCAAGAGTAAATTCACCAAGGTGTGTGTATATTCTAGCAGTAGGCAGTAGACATTCACATGCGGATCGTGGGTAGACTAAGCAGCTAAAAGTGTTATGCTTACTCACATTGGGTTGAGTCCAGATAGTGCAATTAGAAAGTACTGCTTCCTCCTCGGCATCACGGAGGCTGTCCCACGGTTAGACTAGACTCTTTCAGTGGGTCTGTCAGGAGGCCTCAATACAGCAGAATCTTATGGTGGGATGTAGAGTGGATGTTACGCTCACATGCGCCAAACAGGGGCAAAACAGGGCCTTAGTATGGCCTTCGGTTGGCCGGCGATCCGCCTGCCGGCGGTTCTTCCTGGTCAAATCGAGGATTAGCCTCGATTTCGTGCCGCGATGCGCCCGGCATGGGCGAGTCAGGCACTTATATGGACAGGGTCAGGCAGGCCCTGGTCCGATGCACGCTTCGCTCCTCGACAGGATCCTCTGCTGGGCTGTGGGGCTGGGGGGGCTCCTGCCCTCGCCCCTCGAGGTGGATGCTGGAAGTGGGGGACCTGGGGCAAAACAGGGCCTTAGTATGGCCTTCGGTTGGCCGGCGATCCGCCTGCCGGCGGTTCTTCCTGGTCAAATCGAGGATTAGCCTCGATTTCGTGCCGCGATGCGCCCGGCATGGGCGAGTCAGGCACTTATATGGACAGGGTCAGGCAGGCCCTGGTCCGATGCACGACTTGGAGGAAGGAAATTCACAGATGCAAGGGAGGAACTTCACAGCTGAGAAGGAGGAAATTCATGGCTTAGAGGGAGGAAATGTATAGCTGTGAGGGAGGAAATTCACAACTGGGAGGGATGAAATTCATGGCTGGAAGGCAGGAAATTCACAGATGCGTGGGAAGAAATTCATCTGAGAGGGAGGAAATTTACAGCTGGAAAGCAGGAAAACTTTATGGCTGCGAGGGAGGAAATTCATGGCTGGGAGGAAGGAAATTCACAGATGCGGTGGACGAAATTCATCGATGGGAGGGAGCAAATTCACAGCTGGGAGGGAGGAAATTCATGGCTGATAGTGAGGAAATTCCCAGCTGGAGGGCCTTACACATTTTCTCCAAGAGATGGTGTGAGAGGCTCATCCTTTGAGAGCGTTCAGCAAGAGGGAGACATTTCTAGAAAGAGCTAGAAGAAGCATGGCCATCTTTGGGCATTTAGTAGGAAGGGATGGGTGTGGTGGAATCCTGGAGATCCTGCGCTGGAGGATGCACTGAAATCTTAGCCGGAGTGGTGCCCCCACACTCACCTGATATTGATGAAGCTCTTGGTGGCCAGGTGGACGCGTTCAGCCAGGGTCTCCAGCAGCTTCACGCCATCAGCCAGACTCAGTGGCCTAAAGAGGCGGGGGAGGGAAACAGAAAGATGGGAGCGGGCATAGAAAAGTAGTTAGGCATCAGGATAAAAGGTTGCATGGAAACAGATGAAAGACTGACAGCTGTCAGCAGAGCAGCGTAAGACATCTTTATGGGGGTACAGAGGCCACATTAAGTCTAGTTCTCCACCATATCTTATTTCTCCGAGCGGGCCTCTTCCAAGCAAAGCCACATTTTTATTATAAAAACCCATTCATCTTAAAAGGTCTCCATTTAACACCTAATGTAGAAATACAATGGGGGAAATGAAAGAGGGCACTGTCTCCGATTGTTTGTATTCTCTGATAAGAAAAAGAAGAAGCTGGAACTGTGAAAAATGCAATCTCCTGTTAACACAAGGATATCACTGTCACTTTAATTAAAGGAAGCCTCCAGAGAGGCCCCAGAATGCACTGCACGGGCAGCTAGTGCTCACATCGCTGTAGATATCCTGCCATGAAGGGGAGTTGGTTAGATGTTCATGAATATAATGAAGGTATCCATGATGGAGAACTCGTGTTACAAGCATGTAACATGTCCTCCTTCATGATTGGGACTTCATGAACACGCCAATAGAAGCGTAAGATAAAACTCAGAGAGAAGAAATGGAGGGCATGCCAGATGAACTGCTTACACCGCTTCCAACATGCTCGGAGCTACAACCACGAAAGGGGAAGAAACTATTCACAGGGCGGACCTGCAAGCTTAGACAGCACCGTATTCAGTTCCCATGGAGGTGACATCTTTTGAAAGCCTGCTAAGAATTCCTGAATAACTTGGATTACAAGGAAAGCGCTCGGACTAGGGATCTTTCTGCAAGCGTGATAGCCGATGGGGAAACCCTAATCCAGAAGAACAGCAGCTCCAACATTGCCCAGTAGGACGTTAAGGCCACCACGGCGCCGGAAGACAACCCCTCACCAACAGCTCTGGGGCAATACCAGATCACCGAGCTCGAACCACACCGAGATAACAGTGGGCGATGCACTATTCAAGCGGATGTCCATGAAAACATCGAATCAGAAATGTCAAAGGGAGAATTATTTGAACGAAAAGGACTTTTTTCTCCCACTGACATTTCAAGCGTTCAAGCGACCCGCTCTCTCCCCACCCCCTTACTTAGCCTTTGGTGGCACACTTCGCTGTGTGCCGCGTCGCCCTGTCTCTCTGCAACGCCAGCTCCCTACACTTCCGTGGATGGGAACTGGCGCTGCAGGGTCGCTTTATTTTCTTTTTTTTACTTTATTGAATCCCCTGAAATCCCTGATGCCATTATAGTAAACAAGGGTGCGGGGGACACCCCCAACCTCCTCCTTCACTATAATGGCACCGAGTGGTATATTTGATTGACATTTTCGACTGTTCAAAATTTCCGAACAGCCGAAATTCAATCAAATCTACCATTTGTTTTTTTTAATTCTTTTTTTTCTAAAGATACCTATTCAAAGAGGTCGAACATATGTTGTATTTGCCACATTGTATGCAAGCCAGTAAGCCATTATCAAGCACAAGGCACACAGATACCATTGGCCATTGTACCGTTTAAACTTTGGGAACATATTTTGAATTGGTCAGATTTTAGAGAAAGCAGTGAGTTTAAGGAACTGCACTGGAATCACTGCATGGTCCTGACACTGCAGAGAGGCTGTGAAACACATATACTTACCACTCAGGCTTAATGTGTTAGCGTACACAGTGGTGCAACACTGTATTCTTAACCTTATTAAACATTGAAAGCCCTGCAGGCAATTTTATGGCTGGGAGTAACAGTGAGACACAGACAGCCATTTTCTTTGGAACAACTGGAGGGTGGTTGCAGAAATTACATTTTAAGCACATTATAAATATCGTTGGACTCTATAGAAGTTTAACGTGAATAAATACATAATGCTTGCAAATTGTGTGTAGATGTTTTCTAAAATACCATGGGAGGATAGCTCAGGAGGATAGCTCAGCAGCAAAGTGCTCGCCTTGGAAGCAAGACGACACAGAGCAACACAGGTTCGATCCCCGGGTCTGCGCTTTGAAACCTCTGGGGATTAAGTGTGTTATAAATAACCTATCATAAGCCTTCAAACTTACTTGGACCCACTTTGAGATTCCTTGTGCTTCTTTTTGAGAACATACGTGCAACAGTTGTGGGTGAGTAGCATGTGCCTTTTTGAAAACATAAATCCCAGCATTGCCAGAATTGTGAATCATTCTCATTGCGTTCTGGTATCTGTCTCTCCTGGGGCGAGGTAAGGTGGCCGTCCCGGGCGTCTATTTCATGGGTTCCCATCTTGGGTTTCTTTGAGAAGGAAATGTCCAACATGCATTTGTTGTTACATAGTCATTTCATCTGTGACCATCATCTGACGAGGAGGTCTATGGGACTTTGAAAGCTAATGCATTGTACCATCTCACCATAACATTTTCAGCTGATCCAATAATATTGTTGATGTAGAAATACATATGAAACCATATCCAGATTGGTCTGCTGGTAATGATCTTCTACCAGCAAATGAAAGGCTGGGTGCAGAGATAGAGGCTTGTTCACCAACTTTCTCAAAATGTCTGATGCGGTTCCTCCTCAAGCCCCAAGGAGGCCCAATCAGGATGAAACCTTTAGGGTGAGCTTTAATTAGCTTGATATGAGTGGATAGTGGGTTCTTAAACCTATGCACTGGGCACTCCCACATCTTACATGTACTTGATGTGAAATGGGAGCTGCCATCTGCCCGTAGCATTCTGTATCGCTGTGCCCCCACTCATGTAGTTGTTGGTAGTGTTGCATTTTTGTTCTGTGGGATGATTCTGTCTGAAGAACTGTTTCTCCCATCCAACTTTTTCTAAACTTCTTTAACGAGTAACTGGGGCAATGAAGAAAGTTATTCCACGTTTCATCAATCAAACGTTTCCCAGATCATATCCTGAGCTTCTTCTGTGAAAGGTGGTTTCTATTCCATTGTTGATTGCCATAATGCGGTTGGTTGGTGCCATCGATCGTACTCGCATTAGTCCCCTACGTGCGCCTGAGCGGATATTTCCCAACAGAAAACCTCCCAATTTCACAGGGACTGTGTACATCACTCTTATTCTCCGTACTAGTAGCATGACAGCTGTTGTGACCTTGCTTCCACTCAAACCGCACTACCTCCTCCGGAGGCAACCCATGTATGCTATGTTGAGTACAGTATAAGGTACTTTTGCTGAGTCATCATTTTGATAAGGTTGCTTCTCTCTTTTAGAAAACAAGCAGTTAGCTTGTGACGGATGAGATGTGACATGTAGGGAACGTCTACCAGGTGGTACCATCTCACGAATGATTGCTGTCGCTAAATCATCAGACCAAATTGGTCAATAATCAATTGGTTTGACCTACTGCACGAATGCCATCCAAATCGAAATCTCTGTGATTTGCATTAGGGCACACAGTGAGTTTGCTGCCATAGGGGAGTCCCAGGTGCTGTCATCCTGCAAGCCATTCTGTGATGTAACTGCCCCATCTCTACCCCCAATACTGTCTGCAGCATTTCTCTTCTCTCGCTTTACACATTAATCTACACCTTTGATACTGAGATAGGGTCTCCCCCCCTCTTACTCCACAACAAAATCTTCCCATTCTGCAGTTCCTCAATGCGGTTGCTCTATTTCTTTCCTGTAACACTTGAATTGCCTTCTCCGTCATTCATTCAATTGTGTTAAGTTCTAAATATAGTGCGAATGTTGCCTGTAAAACGCAACAGAGCTCCTTTAAAAGTTCAAAGAGTACTGATCACAATACTCTAAAGCAACTAAAGGTAAGCTTCCAAAACCAGCTTAGATCCTTCCTCAGCACCTCACACGTCATCCTGATCAATGAACAACCAAAAGAACAGCAAACCGATTAACAGATCCGATCCTTACTCCACACCTCACCCTTCATCCTGACCTGACCAACGAACAATCAAAAGAACAGCATCTCAATGTACAGTTCAAATCCTTCCTCAGCACCTCACCCTTCATCCTGACCAATGAAAAAAAAAAGAACATACATCACCCTTCATACTGGCCAATGAACAATCAAAAGAACAAGATATAGACCATTCCTCTTAACATCATCCTTCATCCTGACCAATGAACAAACAAAATAACATATTGATGAACAGATCAACAGATCATTTCTGTGCACCTCACACTTCATCCTGACCAAGGAACAATCAAAAGAACAGCATATCGATAAGCAGATCAACAGATCCTTCCTCGGCACATCACCCTTCATCCTGACCAATAAACCATCAAAAGAACAGCATTTCAATGAACAGATGAGCAGATCACTCACTCCGCACCTCATTCTTCATCCTGACCAATGAACATTCAAAAGAACAGCATATCAATGAACGGATCAACATATCATTCCTTGGCACCTGATTCTTCATATTCACCAAGGAACAATCCAACTAACAAGATATAGCTCATTCCTCAGCACATCACCTTTGAGCCTGACCAATGAACAGATCGTTCGTCGGCACATCACCCTTTATCCTGACCAATAAACAATCAAAAGAACAGCATGTCTTCCTTCCTTGGCACCCCATCTGTCATCCTCAACAGTGAACAATGAAAAGAACATCATATCAATCAACAGTTCAAATCCTTCATTAGCACCTCACTCATCTTCCTGAACAATGAACAACAAAAAGAACATAGATCACCCTTCACACTGGCCAATGAACAATACAAAGAGCAAGATATAGGTCATTCCTCTGCACATCATCCTTCATCCTGACCAATGAACAATCAAAAGAACAGCATATCGATGAAGAGATCAACAGATCCTTCCTCTGCACCTCACACTTCATCCTGACCAATGAACAATCAAAAGAACAGCATATCGATGAAGAGATCAACAGATCCTTCCTCTGCACCTCACACTTCATCCTGATCAATGAACAATGGAAAGAACAGAATGTCGATGAACTGATCCAAAGATCCTTCCTTGGCACCTCACCCTTCATCCTGACCACTGAATATAAATAACAAGATACAGATGAACAGATCAACAGATTCTTCCTTGGTACCTCATCTGTCATCCTCAACAGTAAACAACCAAAAGAACAACATATCGATGAACAGCTCAGATACTTCCTCGGCATGTCAACCTTCATCATGACCAATGAGCAATCAAAAGCACACCATATCGATGAACAGATTCTTCCTTGGCACCTCATTCTTCATCCTGACCAATGAACAATCAAAAGAACAGCATATCGATAAGCAAATCAACAGATCCTTCCTCGGCACCTCACCCTTAATCCTGACCAACAAACAATAAAAAGAACAACATATAGATGAACAGATCAACAGATTCTTCTTTGGTACCTCATCTGTCATCCTCAACAGTAAACAACCAAAAGAACTACATATCAATGAACAGCTGAGATCCTACCTTGGCACGTCGCCCTTCAACCTGACCAATGAAAAATAAAAAGAACAAATTGATGAACATATCCTTCCTTGGCATGTCACCCTTCGTACTGGCCAAAGAACAATAAAAAGAGGATTATATCAATGAACAGATCAACAGATCTTTCCTTGGCACCCCATCCTTCATACTGACCAATGAAAAATCAAAGGAACAAGATATAGATCATTCCGCGGCACGTCGCCTTTCATCCTGATAAATGTACAATCAAAAGAACAGCATACTGATAGGCAGATCAACAGATCCTACCTCTGCACCTTTCTCTGCATCCTGACCAATCAAGAAAAAAAAGAACATCATATAGATGAACAGATTAACAGATCCTTGCTTGGCACCTCACCCTTCCTACTGGCCAATGAACAATACAAAGAGCAGCATATCGATGAACAGATCAACAGATCCTTCCTTGGCACTTCATCCTTCATACTGACCAATGAGCAATCAGAAGAACAGCGTATCGAAAAACAGCTTAAATTCTTCTTCGGCACCTCATCCTTCATCATGACCATTGTACAATCAAAAGAACAGCATATCAATGAACAGCTGAGATCCTACCTTGGCACGTCGCCCTTCAACCTGACCAATGAACACTCAAAGGTACAGCATATCGATTAACAGCTCTACAGATCCTTCCTCGGCACCCCACCCTTCATCCTGACCAAAGAACAATCAAAAGGACAGCATAACGATTAACAGCTCGACAGATCCTTCCTCGGCACCCCACCCTTCATCCTGACCAAAGAACAATCAAAAGGACAGCATAACGATTAACAGCTCGACAGATCCTTCCTCGGCACCCCACCCTTCATCCTGACCAATGAACAATCAAAAGGACAGCATATCGATGAACAGATCAATAGATCCTTCCTCAGTACCCCACCCTTCATCCTAACCAATGAACAATACAAAGAGCAGTATATCAATGAACAGATGAAAAGATCCATCCTCAGCACCTCATCCTTCACCCAGACCAATGAATAATCAAAAGAACATATCGATGAACAGATCCTTCCTCTGCGCCTCACCATTCATCCTGACTAACAAACAATCCTAAGAACAACATATCGATTAACAGACCAAAAAATACTTCCTCACACCTCCCCCTTCATCCTGACCATTGAACAACCAAAAGAACAACATATAGATTGATGAAAAGTGTACGTACTGCCCCAGCATGTAACCACTGTATGCCGTTGTGGACACACTTCAAACTGCAATGTTTAAACCACTGCTTCTAGCCTGTGTGAGGTGAGGTGGTAGATTGTACTGCACATGTCTTTGCCATGAAAACCCTTTGCATAGCATGTAGAATGCTCGCCTTCACAGACCTCACTTCTGGAGTATTTCCTTTTTGGCATATGCAAACATGTTTTATGTTCTCGCTTTCTTATGAAAAGCGGCTTTAGTAGGTGGAAGTCATCATATTGCAGGTGCTCTTGCCTGCCTCAGAGCATATGCAAATCTTTAAGGAGTATATTAACCTTGACTAAATGTATAACTCTATGCTGTCCTCCCTGATAACACTAACTAGCACGCCTGAGTGCAGCTGGCCCTTATCGGCTTACATAGCAAGGGTTTGTTCTCTGTCAGCAACAATGTTTCAAGGCGACACCTTGCCCCGTTGTGACCACTGCTTCCATTGAAACGTATGTGTGCATTTGGGTACAAGAGCAAGGTGCTCGGAGGGAGGGGGTTTCACTTGCGCCGGGGTCTCGTGCTGCTGTTTGTTATGTTTTGCTACTGCTTTACTAATAAATTGTTCACCAATCCACCGGAATCGTGAGTGGTCGATTCTCCTGCACAAGAGGAAATAATTGGAAAAAAGATCCTATTAGATCCCAAAATATTTCACATAAGGAGGGCATTCAGTTTTGGGCAAAACTAAAGTTCTAAAGAGGGGAAACAACTGTCCATTGAAAAGGTAGTTAATAATAATAGAGAAAAAAAAGAAAAGCTTGTGAACACTTTTTTGTTTTTTTCAAGAAAACAAATGTCCAGAATTAGAGAGTGGAAGTGGTGCGCAAAATGCTACCCACCAGATATTTTAAGCTGAATCTCAGCCAGGAAGGATGCCCTAATTTGGCTGCTTTAGACATCAAGCATCATGCTAGCATTTGGGTTTGGGCTAGCAAGCCAAGCCATGTAACTCCCAAAGGACGGTGTAATGTCTTCAGACCACCTAACTCCCTTAATTCTTCTAGCAGTGAAATGAACAGCAGCTTTCAAAGACACAGAGACTTAATTGGTGCTTCTAAAACAGCTTGACAGACATCTTAAAATACAATGGGATAGCGCCAGGATAATGACTGGCAATGCTTGCCTAAGTTTCCGCTTTCTGCTCTAGAGTTCCCAGCAGATCCATGCAGATGTTAAAGAGTCTAGGTGGTGGTATCAGGCACTTGGCCATGCTATGGGGTTTGCAGGTTTGGGAAGTCCTTGAAAAGAGGATATTGACAAATTAAGTCTTCCCAGAGAGGATGGACATGAACAATTGCATTGTTGATTGTCTCAAAGAATGAGAAGCCAGTGAGTGTCCTTTGCACTTCCATCCAAGAACACCCAAAGCATCAACCTCAAGATGATGGGGGGCTGTCTGAGTAGGGATGAACCCAGATTGATCTTTTGTGGGAAGGCTTAGCAAGATGCTGATTAAGCTGTGGGGCAATTGAGTTCCCCATTCGTTTACCCAAATAAGATAAGGGTATACTAGTCAAGAAATTGTTGCTACAGTGTGAAGAACCATCTTTTTTTTAAAAAGACAACTTTTAACTGGACTTAAGGACAGAGGAAAAAACACCTACTAATCATGTTTAACCCTTTATACTCATCACCTCTGTTTGCCCACCCCCCTGGCTGCTGTCTCTTTTAACCTCCCACTGCCCTTACCCTTAGTTTACCAGCCAATTCCCATTCGCCATCTCTTACTCCTGATTGGTCAAGATGTATCCATACTCCTCTGCAGGGCCTGGAGATGGGCGATTCAGCATCTCCCCCAACCTGCTGGTCTCAAAGGAACTTTTCTTCTCCGTCAGGACCTTGGTGTCTATTCCGGAGAAGTCCACTTGCCTTGGGAGGTGCAATACAAAGTCTTCTGGGGCCTCTTGCTTGGCCCGGGGGTGCTCAACCAGTGCGCCGACGGTGCCAGAGGCCTTCTCCAGAGTTATATCCCCAGTTGGGCCTTCCATTTTAGATTTTTGGGAATCGCCAGTCCTAGTTGGGCTGGGGATAGTGACCAAGATTTCTGGCAGGGGATATATGGAGAATGGGGGTTCGAGCTCCGGTCCATGCTGCATATCCCCTTCCGTGACCTGCAGGCAAGGAAGAGATGGTGATGCATGTTATTTACAGTGCCACAAAATGGCCAGCATGTATAAGCAAGCAGTACTTATATCATGACTGTTAATATTATTATTCTTATTAAGTGTTGCTACGGCAGACCTGCATTGGGGATGCATATATCTTCCTTTGGGCGTCCAGACCCTTCTACAATTTGGAATGCAGTTCCTATCGCATGATGTGGTGTGGGTTTGTGTATGTGCATGCATAACTATGGTGCCAGGTGGTTGACCCCAGTGGATAAGCAGAGTGTGGTGCCACATGTCAGGGATGTAGTCTGTGCCAGGTGGTTGATCCCAGTGGATAAGCAGAGTGTGGTGCCACATGTCAGGGATGTAGTCTGTGCCAGGTGGTTGATCCCAGTGGATAAGCACAGAGTGTGGTGCCACATGTCAGGGATGTAGTCTGTGGCAAGCTTGAATGTTCAAACACTAGCGCGTGCTGCACCTGCACGGAACCATTCTGGTGGAGGAATGACTGTTGGTGAGGACATCACCGCCTGTCCTGAACTGAGTGCTTTGGGATGCTCTCTTGGATCTTGGCAATGGAACCCCCCTTCATGCCATAGTTTGACAAAATGGCGGCCAGACTGGAAGACACCAAACCAGGGTCTACCTATACGGCTAAGCCCCTAGGGTGGGTAGTCTGTAATGGGCCTCTGTTGTTGGCTAGGGAGATGCGTGCCCTGTGCCCCATGGGATACCTTTCCTAGGTGCCCTAGTTTCTGCCTGGGGGGTGTGCCCTGATGGTTGGAAGGTGGACTTTTCCACGCTACAGCTTTCCCTACAGAGTTAAGAGATCTGTCGGGTCCGGTTCCTGGGGAGAGATAGGGTGTTCGGGTTATGCTGTTCTTCTAGGCTCTCAGCCATGTTCGTTGGGAACCTTCTTGAAGGACTGCTTGGTGGCCAGTGTGTGACAGTGATCATGCATTGAGGGCCAGAGGGTTCTCTGAGGGTAGTCTTTGCTGATGTGATGCATGTGCCCAGATGGCCTCACTGTGTGTGGCTCCAGGCAGGTGGTGCAATTCTCTTCTGTTAGAAAAACCGAGTATATTTTTGTAGAAACCCTGCCCCTTTGTCTAGTTTCGTGCATCACAAAAGTGCCTTGATCCAGGTCTTAAAGGTGCACCCCAAAAACTGGCTGTTCCGGGCCGGAGGGGAAGGTCTTTGACAGGCAGGACCCACCGTAACATTGTACTGAACTCACCACACACCTCTGTACACCGTAATCCTGACTTATAACGCCCCTTACTGTTTAAGTATCCACAACTCGCCATTCCTGGCATGGAGCACACCCTACTACTTGAGTATATGGCAATCACGCTGCTCTGCCAATACACCTCCATCCTGATCCATTCCTCTCTCTGAACCTTCATGTAGTTCTGCTGGGGTACCTCAGCCCTAGCCAGCAGCACCCCCCATCCGTCCCCAACATTACTTCCCGCCCCAGGTGGTAAGCACATGACAGTAGTTTCTATGACTTACCCTTTTTAGTTTTAGTCTATCTGTGTCAGGTGCATCTGTTAAAGGAAACAGTCACATGTCAATTGTAATGTTACATGTATGAAGGGGCAGCACCAGCCAGATTCAGAGAAAAGAGTGCACACAACTAGGTTCTTTGCATCAGGAAACGTGAGCCTACTCTCACTGTTACCTTAACCACACTCCCACCCTCACCACACTCTCACCAGCACTGCTCATCTACTCTACCCCCCTGCCTGTGCCATTTTATGCCACTTCTTTCCTTTGATCACATTCCCGCTCTACCCAGCTCACTCCTCTGGTCCCACACTCTTACTCTTCTGGATTTCCTCCCTTTAGTTACACCCAGACACACTGTTTTTTGTTCTCTACACCGGGGGTTTGCAACCTTTACTTGCCAAATGTCTGGGACTACACCTCCAACCATCCCTAGCCAGAGCGGTCAATGGTGAGAGATCCTGGGAGTCGTAGTCCAGAATATCTTGAGAGCCACAGGCTGCAAGTCCCTGTCCAACACCCTCTTGCCCTGGAGCAATTTATCCGACCACATGTCTTCTGATAGTCCCTTTCAAGCACCCGCTTAATTTCAGAGGCTTATGCTGACTGATGCTGACCATAATGGTGACCCTGTCCGATGGCATGACCTTCACTCTCAGCCCACACCGCTCCCTTCCCTTTGCAATCTTCCCTCTCTGGGTCTGATGTCTGTGTCTGCATCCCTTGACTCCTGTAATCTGCTCTTGTGTCATCACCCCTCCTCATCATACTGTACTTTGCAGTCCTCTTTTCATCTCAGTGGCATCTCCACCTGCTTGCTCAGCTACACTCACTGATCTGCTCTATGATCAAATGTCCCTGTTTTTTGGGATTGATTCCTGGCACAAGAACTCACCCGGATTCCTGATCCCTCCTGACTGCAGGAGTTGCACCAGTACTGATAGACTGTCCATCTGCTGGTCGCTCAGTTCACGTAGGTCGACGCCATAGTCCGCAAGCACGACTGCCAGTTTCTGGACGGCTGCATCTGCTGGAAGACAGCACAACATGTTCTGTGACTGGATTCTATGGAGGGTACGCAGGGCACGCGTGTACTGTATAATTAATCGTCATGCACTTGAGGGATGAAAAGGCCTGTGGAGGTGTTTTAGACCCTCCCATGTGAATGTTGAATTTATCAAATGAGAGGCTTGTAAGTAAAGTCGGAGGAGGGGGTTTAGGTAGTCTTCCAGCACCAAGGTGTAAGCGGTGGATGGAGATTGTTATATATTTGAAATTTTCCAGTACCACGGAGAGAGTGGAAGAAATGAAGAAACGACCCACCCATCCCACCAGGCAAAAAGACAACAAGGACTTCCTTTCAAATACTCGCCATGGAAAACCTGACAAAGACCGTAAGACCCGTATCAGACGACATCTTTCCAGACGCCATCCTCAAGAGACTCCCCACAAAAGCCTCCACCCTATTCTGGCAATCAACCGATCACTCACTCAGGGCACCTTCCCACACCCTCAAGACTGGACACCCTCAACAACTCTCCACTTGCACAAGAAGCCCATACCGGACCTTGATGATACAGCAACTGCCGCTGCATCAGCCGCCCTCCTCTCCTAAGCAAACTTTAAAGTGCCATAACTGCACAACTTCACTCACACACTGATGCCAAAAGCCTCCTCTTAATCAGGTTTAAGGGCGAGATGTAGAACAGAGGCAGAGGCATCCTATGCATCCTCGATGACTCGAACTATTGCCTTCTGGCACTCCTTCATCTCTCCACCGTCCTGCTCAGAGTAGATCCTCGCGCCCTGAGCAACAAACTTCACAAGCGCATGGGCTTCAGAGAGAACCTCCTCCTCTGGTTCAGCTCCTATGTTGAAGTCAACAAGGATGCCACCAACTCACCATCTTCACCCATCACCTGTGGAGGAGTGCCAGAGCGATTCATCCTCTCCCTTTTGCCGTTCAACCTTCCTCTGGAGGAAGTAGGAACCACTGATAAACAAAGCACAATCTGCCTCAAAGAAGAAATTCACCATCTCAGAGCCTGATCTAGGTAGGCATGACCTGGCTCTACCTCAAACTGAACCCCATCAAGAAATAATTCCTGCCCCTCACAAACCACATACCAGCACCCCCACCTCTAGACCTGGCTGTCCGCCATGAGGCTTGAAGGCTAAACCGCATAGCTGGCACACTGCACAGATTCTCATGGATTCCAAATAGACAGCGGATTCTCGGTCTGCACGACAGTGGCAACTTGCCGGCATGCAGAGGGGCAGCAAGAAGCATGCCACCATGCCGAGTGCCACACTGCTGGAAGCGCCCAAAGGATGCTGGTGGCCAGATAGTGATGGCAGGCAGTGGAAGGGGCCAACAAAAAGGTAACTGGGGAGAGTTAGATGGAATAAACATTGAGTGCGGTTGAGGGAGTCATGAGGTTGGGGGTCATAAAAGAGGGGGGGGCAAGGAGGAACCCTCTGAAAAGAATGGGCCAACTATCATATCATCATAAATAGGCAGTGGAATTTAACGCAGCATTGAGTAGGAGCAGCATGGAGGTGGTAGCATTATGCTGCTGGCATTTGGGGCTGGCAATGTCCGGGAGGGTGGTGTCGATCGGACTTCTATCCAGACCGCCAACTTTCCTTCCCAACACACAAAGAAGACAACTCAGACCTGAAGGTACCAATTATCCCTCCTGCAGCAACATTAAGTTCTTCAAACCAAACACAAGCTGCAGATCCACCACAGAGGCCCTAGTCCAACATCACCAAGACAGAGGACACGCCTTGCTCACCAGCCAACCCACCACCATAGTGCCTATGAGGAGCATTCTCCATGCTGCTGGCTGCCTCATCCAAGGTCTCCGTGAATACAAGCACATAATGCCCACACTCATTGAAGTTCAATGGCTACCCCTACGAGCACACATGGCATTCAAAGTCAGCTCCCTCATATACAAAGCTGTCACCACAAACACTTCCTCCTACCTGGCAGATGAAGCCGCCCTCTCTGGAGGTCAGCGCATCTCCAGAAGTCCCCACCTGGCCAGACACGAGCAAGAGAATTGCAACAATGAAAATACAGGTAACAAGCAACACCGTGACCCTCAAAAACATCAACATTAGACTCGCTGCCATCCTCAGGCAATTCAGGATAGAAACTAAGAACCTCCTATTCAAGGAGCACCTTCTTCACACTCCGTAACACACCCACCAAACCCACCCAGCCCAGTATCCTTTCTGATGCCCACCCTCTGCCGCCCATTCACTATTCCACCCTCGCAGCCAGTCTCAGCACTGTTACACGTACCCCACTAACTGCAAATGTTAACTGTTTCCAACTACCCCAAACAGTATACCTGTAATAAATGTCACGCTGTAAGGAGTGCCATGCCCCGCAACCACCTAATGCATGCCTATCAGCCCTACTGATGGGCAGATTCCATTGCTTCCTGATGCTTGGCTGGTGCCCAATACATACCCACAATTAAATGCATGCAAAGGAAGGTCTCTGCCTAGGGACCTCGCCCTACGCAAAAGGGAGTTTTAGAAGGCTAGTGGGTAGTGCATGTGTTTAAGAGTTAAGGAGGGGGGCAACGAATTAGAATATGTGTGAGTGACATAAGGAGTCAAGTCAGTTGCAACACGATGATAAATAAGGAGCACAGCAGAGGACTGATGAGCCGAACCAAAGGAAATTCAAGCAACCTCCCAAATGACCAAAGCAGAAGTCCACTACAGCCAAGGTTTTCCCTTGAAGACCTTTGATGTGGACACTGATCAATGCCCATTTCCCAGGAAGCTGCTTAATGCACTCTGGCAGAGAGTAGCAGCACCCCTTGGTTCTGTTCTAACTGTATAACTGTTAGGTCATAAAAACAGGTTTTGCTTCTTTTGATTAGCATTTGTAGCCCCCTAGCCTGTAATGCTGTTTTTTCTGTGTCCTGTCTGATTTTTATCAAATGTGTTTTTTTCCACACCCCCACCAAAGACTACAAATCCATTTTTAGATGCA
The DNA here is from genome assembly GCF_040938575.1 of Ambystoma mexicanum. Taxonomy (NCBI): domain Eukaryota; kingdom Metazoa; phylum Chordata; class Amphibia; order Caudata; family Ambystomatidae; genus Ambystoma; species Ambystoma mexicanum. The sequence continues at coordinate 1,463,237,769 of NC_090931.1, read as the reverse complement.
CTGTCTTGGTTGCCCAAATGTCTCCCAGGGCATTTCTCACTTGAAAAAGTGGAGGCCAGACAGAGAGACCGAACCAGGGTCTACCTCTGAGGCTAGGCCTCTTGGGTGGATAGTCTATAATGGACCGCTAGTGGTGTCTGGGGAGTTGTGTGCCCCGTGCCCAATGGGACAGCTTTCCTAGATGCCCTAGTGCCAGGTTTGTCCAACTGCATGCCTCGTGGGCCGGAAACATGTCAGATTTTCAGGACACCCCTCATTAATATTCATGAGATCGATTTGCATATAATGATTGTAAATATATGCAAATTCCTTCTTTTGAATATTAATGAGGGGAAACTAAAAATCCGTCAGGGTGCTGGATCTGGAGGCCTAGAGTTGGACAAGCCTGCGGATGAGCCCTGGTGGCTGGAAGGTGGTATGCCTAACAGTACCCCTGGGTGCGTTTAATTGATGGTGTGGGCATGCGAGAGACCCACTTGGGCACAGCGGGAAAATACAATGTGCAAATTAGAAAACTGCTCCGCCAACCACGGGAATACGGCAGCTCCATGCCACCCACTGATTCTAATGCCGCCCACATTGGTATTCATGCTCAAAGGAGGGAATACAAAGGGCTGGAGGAAATTAGGGGCTACAGGGCCATAGTACAAGCCAATGGGGGAGAGGGAAAGCGGTGGGGGGCATAAGGGGATAAATGAATGCTCACACTGGGGAGAAACTAAACTGTGAATTGCTGGCAAGACAGAATGACACTTTGAGCTGCAAACACCATCTATGGGAGGAAATAAGGGTGGGTGCTCAAAGGGGACTTGTCGCTTGATTGCTCTTGGTCTGGGCTACCTTTAACCTGGAGTTTAATAATGTTTCCTAGGTTTGCAAGCACATGCCTACCTCTCAGCTGCTGTGAGGCATCAGCTTTTGCTGAGATGAAATGACAATTTCACAATTTCTGAAAGGCATTGCATTGGCATAATGGCACAACACAAGAGGTGATGGCTGGAAGGTTTAGAATGAATCCTAACCTCTGGCATTGCTCTGGGCAACTCTCCAGACCATCGTTATTCGCCTGCCAAGCCATTAAAGAAGGGGAAAGACCACATGCAAATCAGGCTAGATCCCACCCATAAGGACATACTAAAAAACGAAACACTGGAACAGTTTCTACTTTCAGCAGAAGTTAATTATTTCCCTGAGGTAGCAGGGCTTTAAGCATGCCCATTGAAACATGTAATTTGTTCATCAATATAATTAATGTGATTTAAAAATAATCTTTTTTCAGCTTTTTGTATTATCCGGCAGTTTTTACAGTTTAGGTAGACGCCCCTTTCGAGCCGCTGGAGCGCTTTACGCCTTGGCAGCACTTTAACATGTGCAACAGGCTACAAAGGCGGTTCCATGTCATTTCATTGTGGGATGTTTTTCGCTGTATTTGTTACCGCGATTTTTTTATGAAAACCTCATCAAATGTTTTTTTTTATTTTTGGGGGTTCCCCCCACCAATCCCCCATCCCCTTTCATTTTTTTTTATATATATCCCCGTATACTCACACCCAATATATGTATTTTTCCAACCTGCCCCCAAAAAATGTGATTTTCGGCGAAAAAAATCACAGTAAAAAACCCAGCGAAAAAACATTCTGCGTTGAAAGGACGTCGTACCACAAAGGCAACACGCAAAATAGTGGACAAGCCAAGCAGCCTTTATAGAAAGTAAGGGGCAGATTCTCAAAAATGAACACTAATGAAAAAAGCTCAAAATTCTCCAGCTAAATCCTCCACTGCAAGGCCACTAATGGGCGGAAGTACTGTTCACAGTAATTCCAACAAAAATCGCCATGGAGGCCTATCGACTACACAATCGGACTAAGCGTGTTTTACTACCACTCGTCATCCCGCGGTGCATCCACAGGACACGGGAGTGGTGCCAGTAAACCAAACCCGTAATCAGGCCCCGGCACCAGGATTTCTTCCAATAGGCACCAGCGCTACAGGGTCCCCAAGCCTGGGCCTGAGTGATGACAGAGTGCAAGTACGGGAACGGCGTACCCTTTCGTTCACGCCCACTTTGACCTCTGCTGCAGCCAGGGGACGCTAGGAACGACCTATGAAGGCCCTGCACCCCTCCGTGAGCCCTCGTGGATTCCCAATGGCTCCACCTCGCGACGCTGCCGCAAATGCTGGAGCGTTTGTAGGGCGGAGAGGAAGGAAGGTGGCGGAAACGCAAGTGGAGTTCCGCGCAGTAACTCCCATGAATAGAAGCACGTTGACGTCCTATCGTCGAGGCCCCCTTCAGTTCAGATAGCACGGCCCAGGAGCTTATCTGTGTGGCACGTGCCGCAGAGGCGTCTGGGCTGAACGCACTAGTGCGTCAGCAGCAAGAGGCAGCCATTGGCATATCACCTACTTCCGTATTTGCAGGGGGTACTTCAGTGGGTGGAACAGGCAGGCACGCTGCTTATCTGAAGGGCCAAGCCCCGATAAGCCCTGTGTGAGGGCCGCAGCACTTGGCTGTCACAGGGAACCCTGGACTGGAAAGAACAAAGTGCTGCATTTTTAGTTTTGGCTAGTAGGGGGCACTGCACGGCTGCCTGTGAGGCAATAGCTTTGTCATGGGAAGGGAAGGTAGAAGAGGGATGGGGACCCACCGCCAATGGGGGATGTTTTACATTCGTGTCCGCCTAATGACTGCCCATGGTCATGCTAGTTCCTCCGACCAATGCAAACCACTACCTGCCCCGCCCCTTTCACAACAGACATCCAGTAGTTTGCTTTGAGCTAGCTTTCCGCTTCTAGGGTGATGCAGGCGTCTGGAAGGTAATGGGTTTTTTGCAGCTGTAAACCAGCTCTCGGTGTAAGAAAAATGTCTCAAACAACTGCTTTCAGCCACTTCATTTATAAGCAGTGCGTGTGCCCTTGCATTTGTGCGCTGCACAGAATTTCTGTTAAACCAAGCATTGGCAAAGCCAACTGTTCTGGCTTTTATACAGTCATTAGACGGGGATTTTCCAGGTACTGGCATACTAAGCCCAGGTACTGACACCATTTGCCACCTGCTGCCATATTACGGCCAGACAGTACCATTAAGAAAGTGTTTGCAAATGGTCTATTCCATTACTACACAAAAGCCAAACCTGTTGGCTTTGCCAATGTTTGGTTATGAGGGGGCGGGGATAGGTCCTCAAAATGAAATTGGTGAATTCAAGGTATGGTCTTAGAACCTTAACGGGCACAAGGAATGGCCTTGGTGTGGTCTCAGCCTCTTCCGGAAATGTAATCATTCTGTGGGTTGTGCAATAGGTGAATAGGTTGGTTAAGTGGTAAATCACCAATAAGCCGCCCACAATTCATAGACGTCTTATCCAGTAGCAGCATCATTTGGCCCCAACATGAGGGATGTTTGGGTTCATAATGGCAGAAAAATCACATTGGGCCTCATTACGAGTTGGGTGGTATCTCGGCGGTAAATCAGCCGAGATACACCCCAAATTGTATTGCCGTTAGCAGCACTTGTTCTGGCGGTATTACAGCTGCATTACAAGTGGCAGTAGGCGATGTTAGACCCCATCAATTGGACTCCATAGGACCCCCACAGGAGATTTTGGTGATGTTACAACCAGCGGTAATACCGCCAGCAGTAATACTGCTGAATTGGCCGATTGTGGGCAGTAAGGTGGTGGAAATACCTCCAGCTGCTGGCTGGAGGTATTTTCTCCACTTTGCCCCAAACTTGTAGTTGGGCGGGACAGTAATGCAGCGGTAAATGTATTACTGCATCATTTTACTGCACCACCCAATTTATAAAAGGATAGACAAAGAAAATAAGCTGGTTGATACTGTACTGCACCATTATGGCTTTCATCAAGCCTGATATTACTCTGTACTATATTCTACATAATACACGGCTTCCTGCAATATGTAGTAATCTGCTTTCAGTGTGTGACATCACCTCTTGGAATGTTTAGGTGGAATGTTGGTGTGCAGCGTTCTATGAGTGACGGTTAGAAGTTAGAGTGAAGAGTGAGCGGAGAAGAAGGTTGTGGGGGTGAGCCCGGTGTTCTTACCTTGTTATCTTGTGTCCCCTACCATCCCTGTGTCTTGAGGAAGAGTACTGGACATGGACAATAAAGGAACCTGTAACTTACCTGAAGTACTGGAGGTCCACTTTGTTACACAATACCTGTAGACAAATTGTGAAATCACCCGACCTGCAATAAGAAAACGGCATCACAACTGCTCTGTAATCAGTTACTTTGTGAGCTCGAGATCAAACATCTACGTGTTCTTGCTTATTTTCAAGCTCAAAACAAAAGTTTTTAGAAGCATTTTTTTGAACCGATTGAAATATTTTTCTGCAGCGCATTAAAAGCTGCACATGAGTTGTTTCTTAATCCAAACAGATTCTACTTTGATTTAGAACGGAAACTAGAAGATCTCTTGATACCCAGTCATTACATAGTGGTACATAGAAGAGCGGACAACAACACCGAAAAACACTGAAAAGAATAAATAAATATAAAAAGGGTAGTGGGGTAAGGGGTTAAAATGGGTCCGGATGGGGTTGGGGTGGAGTTATAAGGTTGGAAAATTGGGGGGCTTGGAAGGCGGACTCCCACTCCAAATAAAAAAAATAAAGAGCAATACAGTGTTTTTCGGTGTTTTGACCGCGATGACATGTACCACTCTGTAATGACATTAAGCAAGAGGTCAGGTATTAAAGGGGATGATGGTGTGTATCCATGCATTATGAGGAATAGAATGTTCCCTACCGTACGTAAAAAGGATATTATAAGTCGAGCAACAGCTTACACTTAGGTGCCGCTGGTCGCCGGCATGCTATTTTAAACACCCGCAAGTCAGAGTGAAATTGTGACGAGTAAAACTAGGTGAAAACGCCCTTCCTCTTCACTTTTATTCTCCGCTTTGAGAGAAACAACACACTGCCTGCAAGTACGCTTATAATGGATTGCAATGGAATCCGTCTGCTCGTTAGCAAGTGCTAATGTGAGGCGGATTCATTTGGAATTCGTTCGTTTACGCCGGCAGGAAAATCTCATGCAGACGTACAAAGAAGTGCTCCCCTGAGACGGAGGAGGCAACTACCTAGGGGCTCATGTTCCATAGAGCCGTACTGTGAATGCAAGGTGTAAAGGCCTTGAGTAAGGCTTTAACGTCTTGCATTCGCATTACCGCTCTATTGAACATGAGCCCTGGTGAACGCTGCTGCTATGGGTCCTTTCTTCTAATGAGCCGTAACATGAACGCAAGTCGTACAATCCGTGATTAAGGCTTTAATGCCTTGCATTTGCGTCATGGTTAATTTTCATTCATTTGTATGGCGGAGAGGAGGGGGGGAAGTGCAATTTGCGCTTCTGCCGCATCTCTTCTTCTCCGCCATACAAATGCTCCAGTATTTGCGCCGGGTGGATTTTCATGGCGGCGCAAATGCTGGAGATTCCTATGGAATCCGCCAGCTTTGTGCATCATCAGCATAAGACAGATGGACCCAATAGGGATGCATTGTAGCCTCTCACTGCCATGCGAACATGGCAGGGAGCGTGCACAATGACAATTAAACCCAACCCCCTAACATGCAACCATGTTTGGGCGGGTGTCATTTCAATTGGGAACACTACTTACCATGCAAACACGGCAGGGAGCGTGTACCAGAAAAGCGGACTTGTTTTTCCCGGGGAGTCCCGGTGGACAGATATTTATGAAGTTCCACTGTAAGTATAGGGACATGAGTGCAGATGGCATTTTCCAGGGGTGGCCAAGGCCCCAGGGCACCCATGTACTCAGTGCCCCTGGCGTGTACAATGACAATTAAACCCTCCTTGACATGCTTGCATGTTGGGGAGGGTTTTCAATTGGAAACAATGCTTACCATGCAAGCAAGGCAGGGAGCGTGTACAATGACAATTAAACCCTCCCTGACATGCTTGCATGTTGGGGAGGGTTTTCAATTGGGAACAAAGCTTACCATGCAAGCATGGCAGGGAGCGTGTACAATGACAATTAAACCCTCCCTGACATGCTTGCATGTTGGGGAGGGTTTTCAATTGGGAACAATGCCTAAGCATGGCAGGGAGCGTGCACAGAAGCACACTATCGTCTGCATAGGACATCCATGCAAGTGGTGAGTTCTCACATCTTATAGGGAAGGAGAATCAGTTGTCCAACGCCTCACCCAGAGCGGACACGTAGAGGTTGAAAAGCTCATCGGTGATGGAGACCTAGCGTAGTATGTATCTCCCTTGAGTCAAGCCCTATTTTACTTAATCTGACCATAACGTTTGAGTCTTTGTGTAACATTGTTATCATTCTCAGGAGGCCTGGAGGAATGCCCCACCTCTGTAGTCTTCGCCACAGAACGGCCTCACCACCATGTCGAATACGGCACTAAGATCTAACATGCCAAGAACTCCGGTATGTTCTCCTTCTGTGATCCTCTTATGTGGAGTAATGACAATACATGCCCATTAACAGATGTACCCACTTCTCGCCTGAAGCCCGATTGCTTCCTTCTTATTCTACTTGCACACACTGCCCAGTCAACCAAATCTCCACGAACTAGGGATGCCAGGATTTTACTTGAGACATGGAGTAGTGAAATGGCGCGGTAATTGTGTGGATCCATTCTGCCGCCCTTCTTATAAATTGGGATTATGTGTGAACTGTGCCATGACCGAGGGATTCTGTTCTCACCGACAATGTCCCTAAATTAGGAGGGTAGCATCTTAGCCCAAAACCTAGGCTTTTCCTTGAGTAGTAAATTAGACATACTATCAGGCCCCGTGACTCCTGAGTTTGTAGCTTTTTGTATGAGTTAGTCTATGTCACCTGTGTCAAAAGGTCCATTCCATGATGGTAAATCGGCCCAGTTGTTCATATACGTTTTAGTGGCGGAAACTTTAAACTCGTCTACGTACATATTGTACCAGACCTCTTCAGGAATCGAACTGTGGCTTGTTCCTATGGGCACAGTATCTTTTATCCTGATCAGTGACAAGAAGTTGCTTGATTTTTGTTTTAGAATGATTTTCAGCATAGCCTCACTGTCTCTATTTAGCATATCACTGTTGTGCAGGTTAGACCAATTTTTATAACTCTCTATGATCTTTTTAGTGTCTCGGGAGGATAGCTGAGGGGCAACATGCTTGCCTTGGAAGCAGGACGACACGGAGCAACACAGGTTCGATTCCCGGGTCCGCGCTTAGAAACCTCTGGCTATTAAGCGCATTAAAAATATCATATCATAGTGTGCCTGATACATTCTGTAGTACCGAGGGACAACTCTTGCTCAAGCTTCCTTAAATCATCTCTCAAGTCCTATCAAAACAATGAGAGTGTGTTAGCAACTGACCAGTATGAGGATCCCCTCGCGAACAGATTTGAGGAATCTTGGCGAGGGTTCTCAAGATTCCCCAGATGAAAGTCAGATAAACTTGTACCAGTCAAGAATACTTGTGAGGCTATTTTGGAGAACGTTCTGCACTTGGCTTTAGACAATGAAATTCTGTTCCTTCCATCATTGATATGTAAAAAATATGAGAAAAGCCAACGCGTGTGAATAAGATGCCGATACTTTGGGATTTAACCCATTCATTACAAGTCGAAATATAAAGATCACGACGACCGATGCAAGAAGCCCTAATTTGATAAAGGCAAACCGCCGAAACACGTGTCATCAGTAGGGCACTTTTTTGAAGTACCATTAAATATGTACTGATGAAATTCAACTTGGCGCATGGTCTCCACGAGTATTTGTGCTTTTCTTTTGATACGTAAATTAGCCTGCTGAATATCTGCCTTATGATGCGTGAAACATATGTTTAGAGACAGCGCTTGGCACGCAAGCTCACTTGACTCTGAAAATATTATACTTAGGAACTCACATCTTTCTAACATAGCTTCTAAAACAAATACATAATCAATAATTGATTTGGATGTCCCTCGTCTCCAAGTATATAATACAGGGGTGTCCCCACTTAAAATCCCCATTTAGTTTACACATGTTCCAATCTTCAGGAACCGGGCCGATAGTGAGCCCGTATTCCCCACAAGATGTCTGCCTGTTATTCGCTCTATCATCCGATTGGGCACACCAACTGATGCATCCGGGCACTGAGTATTAAAGACCCCTCCCAGTATTATATTGTTGACATTCCCCTGCAGCAGCCAATCAGTCAACAAGTCTTTGAAATCATCCAAAACCTCTCCCAGTTTGTGTCTGGCGAGTTCCAATAGAGATGTACTAGCAACATCACATCCCTGGGCTGGCCCCTGTACGGGTAAACCTTTTAACTGAACACCGGCTACTTGGCGGTTATTGGCCATAGCTATTAGTAGCCCGCCAAAGGGTCAACCCACCGAACCTTTCCTGCCAGATTTTGATAAGACCACAAATCCATCAATTGAGGCTTGCCCACAACCCAAGTTTCTTGCAACATTACAAAGAACATATTATAGCTTCTCTCTCACTCCTTCTCAGCTCCCACTTCCCCATCCTTCACTCTTGTCTTACTCCTTCTCAGCTACGAACCTCCCCATCCTTCCCTCTTCTCTTGCTGCTTCTCAGCTCCCACTTCCCCATTCTCCCCTTCCCTCGCTCCTCATCAGCTCTCACTTTCCCATCCTCCCCTCTTCTATCACTCCTTCTCAACTCCCACTTCCCATCCTTCCCTCACTCCTCCTCAACTCCCACTTCCCCATCCTTCCCTCTTCTCTTATCCATTCTCAGCTCCCACTTCCCCATCCTTCACTCTTCTCTTACTCCTTCTCAGCTCCCACTTCCCCATCCTTTCCTCTTCTCTCGATCCTTTTCAGCTCCCACTTCCCCATCCTTCCCTCTTCTCTTACTCCTTATCAGCTCCCACTTCCCCATCCTTCCCTCTTCTCTCCCTCCTTTTCAGCTTCCTTTTCCCCATCCTTCCCTCTTCTCTTACTCGTCCTCAGCTCCCACTTCCCCATCCTTCACTCTTCTCTTACTCCTTCTCAGCTCCCACCTCCCCATCCTTCCCTCTTCTCTTACTCCTTCTCAGCTCCCAATTCCCCTTCCTCCCCTCTTCTCTCGCTCCTTCTCAGCTCGCACTTCCCCATCCTCCCCTCTTCTCTTGCTCCTTCTCAGCTCCCACTTCCCATCCTCCCCTCTTCTCTTGCTCCTTCTCAGCTCCCACTTCCCATCCTCCCCTCTTCTCTCGCTCCTACTCAGCTCCCACTTCACCATCCTCCTCTCTTCTATCTCTCCTTCTCAGCTCCCACTTCCATATCCTTCCCTCTTCTCTCGCTCCTTCTCAGCTCCCACTTCCCCACCCCTCTTCTCTTACTCCTTCTCAGCTCCCACTTCCCCATCCTTCCCTCTTGTCTTACTCCTTCTCAGCTACGAACCTCCCCATCCTTCCCTCTTCTCTTGCTGCTTCTCAGCTCCCACTTCCCCATTCTCCCCCTTCCCTCGCTCCTCATCAGCTCTCACTTTCCCATCCTCCCCTCTTCTATCACTCCTTCTCAACTCCCACTTCCCATCCTTCCCTCACTCCTCCTCAACTCCCACTTCCCCATCCTTCCCTCTTCTCTTATCCATTCTCAGCTCCCACTTCCCCATCCTTCACTCTTCTCTTACTCCTTCTCAGCTCCCACTTCCCCATCCTTTCCTCTTCTCTCGATCCTTTTCAGCTCCCACTTCCCCATCCTTCGCTCTTCTCTCCCTCCTTCTCAGCTTCCTTTTCCCCATCCTTCCCTCTTCTCTTACTCGTTCTCAGCTCCCACTTCCCCATCCTTCACTCTTCTCTTACTCCTTCTCAGCTCCCACCTCCCCATCCTTCCCTCTTCTCTTGCTCCTTCTCAGCTCCCAATTCCCCATCCTCCCCTCTTCTCTCGCTCCTTCTCAGCTCGCACTTCCCCATCCTCCCCTCTTCTCTTGCTCCTTCTCAGCTCCCACTTCCCATCCTCCCCTCTTCTCTTGCTCCTTCTCAGCTCCCACTTCCCATCCTCCCCTCTTCTCTGGCTCCTACTCAGCTCCCACTTCACCATCCTCCTCTCTTCTATCTCTCCTTCTCAGCTCCCACTTCCATATCCTTCCCTCTTCTCAGCTCCCACTTCCCCACCCTCCCCTCTTCTCTTACTCCTTCTCAGCTCCCACTTCCACATCTTCCCGTCTTCTCTTACTCCTTCTCAGCTCCCACTTCTCCATCCTTCCCTCTTCTCTCACTCCTTCCAAGTCCCACTTCCCCATCCTCCCCTCTTCTCTTACTCCTTCTCAGCCCCTACTTCCCCACCATTCCCTCTTCTCTCACTCCTTCTCAGTTCCCACTTCCCAATCCTTTCCTCTTCTCACTGCTTCTCAGCTCCCACTCGCCTTACTCCCCTCTTCTCCTACTGCTTCTCAGCTCCAACTTCCCCATCCTTCCCTCTTCTCTCACTCCTCAGTTCACACTTTCCCATCCTCACCTCTTCTCTCACTCCTCAGGCTACACTTCCCCATCCTTCCCTCTTCCCTCGTTGCTTCTCAGCTCCCACAAACCATCCTCGCCTCTTCTCTCACTCCTTCTCAGCTCCCACTTCCCCCACCCTTCCCTCTTCTCTCACTCCTTCTCAGCTCCCACTTCCCCACCCTTCCCTCTTCTCTCACTCCTTCTCAGCTCCCACTTCCCATCCTTCCCTCTTCTCTCACTCCTTCTCACCTCCCACTTCCCCATCCTCCTTTTTCGTTCCTTCTCAGCTCCCACTTCCCCATCCTCCTCTTCTCTTGCTCCTTCTCAGCTCCCACTCCCCATCCTTCCTTCTTCTCGCTCCTTGTCAGCTCCCACTTCCCCATCCTCCTCTCTTCTCTCACTCCTTCTCAGCTCCCACCACCCCATCTTCCCTTCTTCTTGCGCTCCTTCTCAGCTCCCACCTCCCCATCCTCCCTTCTCTCGCTCCTTCTCAGCTCCCACTTCCCCATCCTCCCTTCTTCTCGCGTTCCTTCTCAGCTCCCACTTCTCCATCCTCCCTTCTTCTCTCGCTCCTTCTCAGCTCCCACCTCCTCATCATCCCCTCTTCTCTCACTCCCTCTCAGCTCCCACTTCCCCATCCTTTCCTCTTCTCTCGATCCTTTTCAGCTCCCACTTCCCCATCCTTCCCTCTTCTCTTACTCCTTCTCAGCTCCCACTTCCCCATCCTTCCCTCTTCTCTTACTCCTTATCAGCTCCCGCTTCCCCATCCTTCCCTCTTCTCTCACTCTTTCTCAGCTCCTGCTTCCCCATCCTTCCCTCTTCTCTCCCTCCTTCTCAGCTTCCTTTTCCCCATCCTTCACTCTTCTCTTACTCCTTCTCAGCTCCCACCTCCCCATCCTTCCCTCTTCTCTTGCTCCTTCTCAGCTCCCAATTCCCCATCCTCCCCTCTTCTCTCACTCCTTCTCAGCTCACACTTCCCCATCCTCCCCTCTTCTCTTGCTCCTTCTCAGCTCCCACTTCCCATCCTCCCCTCTTCTCTCGCTCCTACTCAGCTCCCACTTCACCATCCTCCTCTCTTCTATCTCTCCTTCTCAGCTCCCACTTCCATATCCTTCCCTCTTCTCAGCTCCCACTTCCCCACCCTCCCCTCTTCTCTTACTCCTTCTCAGCTCCCACTTCCACATCTTCCAGTCTTCTCTTACTCCTTCTCAGCTCCCACTTCTCCATCCTTCCCTCTTCTCTCACTCCTTCCAAGTCCCACTTCCCCATCCTCCCCTCTTCTCTTACTCCTTCTCAGCCCCTACTTGCCCACCATTCCCTCTTCTCTCACTCCTTCTCAGTTCCCACTTCCCAATCCTTTCCTCTTCTCTCACTGCTTCTCAGCTCCCACTCGCCTTACTCCCCTCTTCTCCTACTCCTTCTCAGCTCCCACTTCCCCATCCTTCCCTCTTCTCTCACTCCTTCTCAGTTCACACTTTCCCATCCTCACCTCTTCTCTCACTCCTCAGGCTACACTTCCCCATCCTTCCCTCTTCTCTCGTTGCTTCTCAGCTCCCACAAACCATCCTCGCCTCTTCTCCCACTCCTTCTCAGCTCCCACTTCCCCCACCCTTCCCTCTTCTCTCACTGCTTCTCAGCTCCCACTCCCCTTACTCCCCTCTTCTCCTACTCCTTCTCAGCTCCCACTTCCCCATCCTTCCCTCTTCTCTCACTCCTTCTCAGTTCACACTTTCCCATCCTCACCTCTTCTCTCACTCCTTCTCAGCTCCCACTTCCCATCCTTCCCTCTTCTCTCACTCCTTCTCATCTCCCACTTCCCCATCCTCCTTTTTCGTTCCTTCTTAGATCCCACTTCCCCATCCTCCTCTTCTCTTGCTCCTTCTCAGCTCCCACTCCCCATCCTTCCTTCTTCTCTCGCTCCTTGTCAGCTCCCACTTCCCCATCCTCCTCTCTTCTCTCACTCCTTCTCAGCTCCCACCTCCCCATCTTCCCTTCTTCTTGCGCTCCTTCTCAGCTCCAACTTCCACATCCTTCCCTCTTGTCCCGCTCGTTCTCAGCTCCCTCTTCCCCATCCTCCTCTCTTCTCTCGCTCCTTTTCAGCTGCCACCTCCCCATCCTCCCTTCTTCTTGGCACCCAAGGACAATGAACCAAGTTATTTCATATTATTCTTTGAATGACTAACTGCGTTCATTTAGATGGCTGGCGATGGCGCTGAAACGAATGACACTCTTCCAACTCTGAAGGATTATCCGGTATAAGGAAGACTTACCTGTAACTCGTGTTCTCCAGAATGGGGTCTGGCATGGATTCACATGCTCATGAATGTTTGCTGTCATCAGGCTGGGAATCCTCGGTAAAATTAAGCAGTTTAGCTTTAAACAAAGAGCTCGTCACCTCTATAGCCTATCCGTGTGCTTTGGGTCAAACTGCCCCCAGCCAATGACACTTGTCCTCCTAAACTCCACCCGTGGTGGCCATGTTTAGATTTGGTAGCATACGTAAAGTGGCAGTATGATCAAAGAAGAGCCAGAGAAGACAAGTAGGCAGGGTTTGCATGTGAATCCATAAAAGACATGTGCAGAAAACAAAAGTTAACGGTTAGTTACTTTTTCCTTCTCCAGCATGGAGTCTTGCATGGATTCACATGATCATGAATAAGATTACATAGCAGTACATATTCACAACCACGGGAGGTGGCCAGGCTCGCAGAAGCAATACACCTTCAAATCCCTGTCGACACAGTCGAATTTTGAGAAGGTGTGCGTTGACCTCCACGTAGCAGCCCTGCAGATTCCAAGCAGGGGAACACCAAAGAGAAATGCTGTCATTGCTGCAATGGCTCTGGTGGAGTGGGCTCTTGGTCGGTCTGGAAGCGGTCTGTTGGGCAGACGATGGCAATGAATGATACAGCCGGAAAGCTACCTAGAGATGGAAGCCTTAGACGGGGCCTTCCATTGTCCCATAGGTCCAAAACAGATGAAGAGCTGAGGCGTCTTCTGAAAGTCCTGTGTGCGCGCCACATAGAGGTTCAGGGTACAAACAATGTCCAGCAAATGCAACACCCTTTCAACAGGCGAAGAAGGGTTTGCAAAGAAAACTGGTAGAACCAAAGGCTCCTTGAGATGAAAGTCTGATGGAACCTTCAGCATGAAGGAAGGACGAGTTTGTAGAATCACGTTAGCGGCGTGGAAAGACAAATATGGGAGCTTACAGAGAGGCATTGGTCGTGACTGTAGCCTGGTAAGGAGGGATCTGAAAGGGAGCCCCCCTGAGTGAGGTGTGTTAGACAACTGGTTCACATTCAGGGAGGCGTTGAGTTAGGCTTCAAAGTTTTTCCCGAAGTGTTATTCGAAACAATGTTTTTAACACACAAGAACACTTATTGGGGTCCACCTTTTCAGTGTGGAGGCTGATCCTTATTTTGGTACCATTTAATGGGTGACCTCAGAGGATAGATTTCACAGAAGATTCCTCATAATGTATGGGGGCTCCTGTCTTTAGGCATGGGGTGTCTGGGGCTGTTGCCCATTTCAGAGACAATTGTGTTGTTTCATAAGAACTTGGGGCCACATTTCAGTGAGGAACTATTTTTACTTTTTATTCGACCTTCATAAGAAGTGTGTGATCCCTGAGTTATACATCACTCGGTGATTCTTCAAGAGTGAGGTTTTCGTAGGGGAAATTTAAAAGCAACGAACTTCGTCCATAGTGCAGAGTTATATGGTGTTGTTCACAGGGTATCCCGGGTTGGTTTTTGGGATATCCTTAGTTAAAAAGTGGTCGACCGGTTTCGATGAATTTAATTGATCATCTTCTTCAGGACCTTGATTTAGGCTTGTCTCTATGAGATCAGGGGTATGGAAGGGGCATAGACACCATCATCCCTTTTACCTAAGAGAAATCAAACCGAAATGGGTTTTAAATCTTGGGGTCATAGTGATTCTTGAAGTTTTATTCTATAGTATTTTCTATTGATTTTACACAATTAGATTGATATATTAACATTTTTTGACAGTCATTTGGCTATTTGGGCTAAAGTGGACATAGAAGGCAGCTGGTAATTACCTTATATATATATATATATAGACGCTGACAGCCGGGTCTTTTTTGTATCATGCGTGACTCCAGTCCTGCAAGACATTAACAAGGTGTATTTTAGAAGACAATAAGCCTGCATGAGACCTTGTGGTGCTGTATCATAAGTGAGTCGTAATACGGTTATAGGGGTGTCTGGCACCGTCTGTTTTGGGGTTGACAGACGGAGCGCTATTGTGCGCTCATATCTCTGTATTTGCTTCCAAATGCACGTGCAGCTGTTGGTGTAGCGGTTCGCGGCACAGTGCGGGGAAACCATTTGTTCTAAGAAACGCCACTTTCTTGTGAAGAAGGGCCATCCCAGTCACATGCGCATAGGCCGTAGGGGGATACATCTGCCCTCATTCATGCGCGGTGAACAAGCCTACATACCTGTCCATAAAGCGTTGATATGCGCCCGGATGCTTGTAAAAATACCGATCGCGTGCGCGGCTGCTATCTCAATAACAGTTCGCGGACGTGCGCGAGGGGTCTTAATTCTAAAAGGGCCACGAGTGTCGACGCATCAATCGCGTTCGACCAGGAAAACACTCACCGTGTGTCACGAATGCTTGCTGGTGTCTGTGAGACGCCGGAGGAGTTGTTCAGTTTTTGCAACCGTTGCCCAGCAACAGCAGCATTTATACGTTGGCCGTTTTCGCTGTTGATGATCCTCATTTTGGGGGCCATCTTGGAGTGACTAGAGTTACATTTAAGGAATATGCATTTTAGCATAGGCGGTTTAATAGCGGGCTGCAAAAAAGGGGCTGGTGCAGCAGCCTTATTTTCTTTTAACTCCTGTATTCATTACGGCAATCCTTTTTAAGATACAGTGGTCTCGTTCCCTTATTTGGTTTTTGAAAAGGGGAAAATGCAAAGAACATTTGTTATTCTAAGCAGTGTCCATATTTTATTTATACCACCTACATATGTATTCGCCTTCTGTCTTCATCACGGGTGCTGGGCAGGGGACTGGGCGTAATTACGATTCCTTATTTTGGGTAGCTTGATGATTGTGTTATGTGTGAGGGGCGGGGCCTCAGCACCACTTGACTGCGGAGAGGAGGTTCCACATATGTAGGGGGTGTACATTATCATTTCTCAGGTGTATCCCCAGTAGAGGAAATCCCATATGGAGTTTCTTGTCATGCTTCTTCATCTCTTTTTTGAACAATATCTTCATTTCATTAGAGCCAGGCTGTTCCACTGGATTTCTTCATTGAGTCCATTTTTCTCTGTATTGAGTCTAAAGATCCAGAGTTGTTCTTGTTTCAGGAGCATTTTTCCAAAATCCCCACCCCTTTTGGGTGGGGTTAATTTTTCCAGGATGGTCCATGTGAAGTCTTCTTGTTTGTGACCTTCTTTCACGAAATGGTTCACAAGGGGGGCTGTCAATTTTTTTGTACAAATACATGATTTGTGTTCAATAAGTCTTGTTTTTACTTCTCTCGTTGTCATGCCTACGTATCGTAGGGTACATGGGCACGTGATGAGGTAAATTACCCCTTTGGATTTGCAATTGGTGAAACTCCTCTGTTGCCATGGTGTATGCCATCCGATCTCGATGGATTTGCTACGTGTAGTTTGGGCGCACATTGAGCACCCTCCACATGGTGTGTGTCCCGTTGGTTTGTTGGTTCCCCAGATAGTGTTCTCTGACTCATTGTTGCTTGGTTCTCTCATAGTGTGGACCAGACTATCCCTTAGGTTTCTGCGTCTTTTGATGGCAAAGGACGGTAGAGCCAAGGAGCTGGAGCCTGTATTTAAGATGGGCAAAGTTTTTTTATTTCTTTTTTGATGCGGTTGAACATGGGGGAATAGCTCATTACTGCTGTTATTTCTTCTCTTTTTTCATCTTTTTTGTGTTGTTGGAGAGTAATTTCTCTTGGTATATTTCTTGCCCTTTTGCATGTATCATTGATGATTCTTTTCGGATAGCCTCTTTTTTTCAGTTGTTTCTTGAGAGCTCCAGATTGTTCTTTGAAATCTTCCAATCTTGTACATGTCCTGCGATATCGGAGAAATTGACCACCATTACAGGACTTGATAGAATGCCTGATTGAAGGCGATCTTGTCTGTCCATGTGCCAGTGAACCGATGACACCTTGCATCGAGAAATTATTGGAGGGCCCTCCTCTGAAGCCTGCAAAAGGGGATCTGATGGATGCACGGGGACATCATCCTCAGCAGGGACTTGAAGGACTGGACTGTCACGACGGACACTGTCGACAGCTGCTGGACTTTCCACAGGATGGCCTTAACCCTCTCTTCAAGGGAGTCACCAGACACGAGATTGTGTTGAGTCGGGCATCCAGGAACAGTGCGTTCTGAGATGCCACCACACAGGACTTCGGACAGTTGATCGAGAATCCTAACAAAGCCAGAAGTTGGATTGTCTCTGCCGTGTGCTGGGCTGCCAGCGCGTGGGAGTGGGACTGGATGAGCCAATCGTTCAGGTAAGGCTAGACGTGGATTCCTTGGTGGCGCAGATATGCTGCCACCGGGCCAAGCATTTGGCAAACACCCTTGGAGCTGATTTGAGGCTGAAAGGGAGGGCCTTGAATTGGCAATGTCGTCCCTGAACAAGACGTAGGAACCTCCAGTGTTTGCGATGAATGGGGATGTGGCAGTACGCGTCCTCCATGTTGAGAGTTGCTAGAAAATCCCCTTCCTCCAGCTGGTCAACCACGTGTTGCAACGTGACTATGCTACATTTTGGGGATTTTAGGAACTTGAGGCGTTGCAAGTCTAGGATTGATCACCACCCTCCTGATTTCTTGCTTACCAGAAAGTATCTGGAGTGCACTACTGGAGCCCCGGAGGTGCTGAGGGAGTGGTTCTATTGCCTCTTTGCACAGCATGGCCTGAATCCCCTGTAACAGCTGTGCCATGTGTAGTTCTTGACATTTCATGGGTGGAATGCAGGAGCACTTGCCTTGAAATTCCGAGCATGCCCTGCTGAAGAATGTCCAGCACCCATTTGTCTGTGGAGATCTTTCGCCACTGATGGACAAAGTTTGATAGTCGACCTTGCACTGGGGTGCAGAAGTGGGGGTGAAGGCCTTGGGCCGGTTCAGGCCTGTTTTTGCATTTGCATCCTGGATGGGGGTGACAACGATGCAGGGTGCCTCCACCGTAGGCCTGGGAGTGACCCCTATAAGCCTCCTGGGTGGTGGAGTGGGAGGGCTGGAGATAGGGGATGGTGTGGCCTTTGGGTGATCTAGAGACTCTCCCCTTCAGGGAATGAAAGGACGGTCTTCTCTGCTGCAGGGTCTCCAGAGAACACGCCATCTCTGTGTCATTCTTGATGACTGCTTTTCCAAATAGGTTGTCCCCATCGAACGGCATGTCGATGACCTTGGTCTGCACATCTGTGTGGAAATTCGGGGCCTTCAGCCAAATTTGGCATCAGAGAGCCACACTATTGCCCATCTGGTGGAATCTGAGTCCACTATGTCGAGAGCAACAGTGATGACGTGGTCGGATGCTACTTTTCCTTCCTGGAAAAGGGCCATCCCTTTGGTCTTCTTGTCAGGCAGGAAGTCAAGGATGAGCCCCAGCTTGTACTACAGCTCCCTGTCATACCTTGACAGGATGGCGAGGGTAGTGGCAGCCTTAATGGTAGAGGTTGCTGTGGTAATGATGCGCTTCCCTGCAGCATCAAGCTTCTTGCCCTCCTGGTCCGGGGGCACCATGGACGACAAAGAGGGGTTGGAGGACTTCTTCCTGCTGGCAGCTGAAACCACTGAGTCTGGTGAAGGTTGAGACCCGAGGAACCTGGGGGCCAAATCTGGAATCCAGTATTTCTTCACGAACTGCTCACGCTTGGCAGGCGTGGTATTCGGAGCCTTCATGACTGCCAAGACATCCTCCCATATGTCATCAAATAAAGGGATCGATACTATCGTCTTCTTAGCGGCCTCCCTCAGCTGAAAAAGGAAGTCCTCCTTTTTCTCTTCTGGCACCAGGCTAAAGAGTTTGGCAGCTTTTGAGATGGAGTGGAAAAAGCCAATTTCATCTGGGGGTCGAGGCCCTGGCGGGTTCATCGATGTCAGGAGGTTACCCTTCCACGGAACGTAATCGTCATACTCATCCGCGCGAGTACCGGTGGTGTCTGTTCCAGCGTCAGTGTGAACTGGCTCCTCTGCCACAGGTGGCAGGGCCCCTAGCACAGGCTGTTGGGAAACAGGTGCCATAGGGGGCGGCATCAGCTGAGGCCAGGGAGGCAATGGCGAACTCCTGGCTGGACCAGGCACAGGAGCAGTGGGCAGCCATTTCTGGATTTCAGCTACCAGGGTATGCAGGGTGGTTAGGATGTCCAAGGACATGTCCCTTGGTGCAGGAGTAGGTGCAGCTGGCACAGGAGGAGCAGGAAGGCATGGTCAGGATGGGGTCGTACTCCCCATGACCCGCTTCCTGATCTGAATAAAAACCTTTAGCCAGGTCCTCCTCAGAGCTGGTGTAGATGGCTGGTGACCTTCTAAGGGATCCCATAGGAGCCAGAGTGTAGAGGGTAACAGCCTTAGTGGTTCTGGGCAGGAAGTCCAGAGCTGGAGGCATGTCTCTTACCCAATCAGAACCGTTCGGGAAAGAGGCTATGACAGGAGCCTGTGGAGCAGGAATAGGTGCAGTCATTGACGGAATTGTCATCAGGACCGTTGACGGAGGTCTAGGTGGTAGAGAGACCCTTGGTGTGGTGACCATTGTAGAGATAAAGATAACAGTCGTTGATGAATGCTGACTTCATCAACAGGGGTGCTAGTCGACGGGGTGCTCATTGACGGGGTGGATGTCGACCGGGCAACGGTCATACTGGATAAAGTTGTCGTCAACATGGCTTGTATCGATGACAGCGTTGACAACGAATGAGCTGGAGATGGGTCATTAGAAGATCTGCTCTTTGACGATCTGTGCTTGGACAACGAGGTCAGCGATTTCCTCGCGGACGGAGGTAACCCACAAGCCGGTGGGCTAACTGTCTAAGGCGCTGGCGACAGCGACCGATCCTTCTCAGAATGTGGTCCTGCAGCCGTGGAGACAGTCGACAAGGAAGTCGATGGAGCGTGGGATTTCACCTTCTTTTGGATCTTTGCAGAAGAAGCATCCTCAAAGGACCTCAACCTCTTTTTGGAGGGAGTACGCTCAGTGGATCTGCTGGCCCTGGAAGAGGCTTAACTGCACCCGGCGGCCGCTTCTGAGGCCTTCCCTTTCTCAATCCATTGCCACCAACCTATGGTAGCGACCTTTCATAGTCTTTGATGAGAAGGATTGAAAGATGGAGTATCAGTTTGCATCGTGGTCAGGATGAAGATAATAAAGGCACTTGAGGTACCGATACACGACGCAGATGTTCTACAGGCAGCAGCTTTTACAGGCTCTGAAGAGGCTTCTCTTTGTGGAATCAGCCGTAGTCGAGGTGTAGGCCGAAGCCTGGGCCTGTGGATTGAAGATCTTTGCCGACAATGGGTCCCCGCTGATGCTAGTTGCCGCATGCCGGTAGACGATAAAAAGATGGGGAATTTCTTCCAAAAACAGCAAAAGACTAGCGATATTCGAGGAGCGAAGCATGAGGACTCCTAACATTAGAAAGGTGCAGTAAAATCTGAAGATGGCCACCATGGCTGGAGCTTGCACGAGTGTCATTGGCTGGGGGCAGTATGACCCAAAGGACACTAATAGGCTATAGAGGAGAAGAGCAGTTTAAGTTTAAAGCTACACTGCTTTCTTTTTACAGAGGATTCCCAGTCTGACGATAGGGAATGTTCATGAGCATGTGAATCCATGCAAGACACCAGGTTATAGAATGGTGTCCTGTACATTACAATTCCGCAATTGCCTAAATGCACTCTGATATCGCTTAGAGATCAGGTGTTGGAGATGATAGTGCGCAGTGGTTAGAGTGAAAGTGAGGCGAAATAGACAAAGGTGAAATCAAGTGAATACTGGCTGGTGGAAGTACTGCAGGGGCTCAGTAAATATGCACAAAGAAATAGGTGTTCTTCAGATGGATAGAAGGGGGATTTGTAGACCATTAAAGGCATAGAGAGATTTTAAATATACTTCCTCCTGTGTGGCACCCGCCTACTTGGTCGAGGACCTTCTAGAGCACACAGTGAAACCACAACTTCACTGTTCTGCAGCGCTTTGTTTCAGGAGAACTGGTTTCATTGCAGCACCTCTGTGCGAGAGGAGGGCCTTTAAATCCTAGCCTACTGCGCGCTAAGTGGAGGTGCGTGGCAAGTGGAGTCTGCCAGAGCAACTCCACTGTTCTGCAGCACTTTATTTCAGGAGGAGTGGTTTCCTTGCAACACTTCTATGCAAGAGGAGAGCGGCATGGAAGTGCAGAAACAAGTGTAGTCTACCAGAGCCGTTTCATTGTTCTGTAGCGCTTTGTTTCAGGAAGACCGGTTTCCTTGCAACACTTCTATACGAGAGGAGGAGTGCCTTTAAAAGTCAGCCTATTGCGCGCAGCGCGGCACAGAGGTGTTGCAGCAAGTGGTGTCTGCTGGAGCAACGTCACTGTTCTGCAGTGTTTTGTTTCAGGAGGACTGGTTTCCTTGCAACACCTCTAGGTGAGAGTAGGAATGACTTTAAAATCTAGCCAACTGCCAGGAGTGTGGCGCAGAAGTGTGGCGGCAAGTGGAGTCTGCCGAGACATGCACCTTTTGTCTCTTTTTGCAGGCTTTGTGGCAGCTTGGTCCATGTCCCCCCAAAAGTAAGTAAGTAAGCTGCCATAAGTGGTTTTTAACGCTTACTAACGGTAACCTGTTGGCTTTTTCAAACTCCGTTGATAAGAGGCACTCTCTTTGGCCTTATATTCTGGACTTTTCCATGTAAGCTTCAGTTCATTCCTTTCAGAAATGTCTTCTCCCTCGGGACAAAAATATTATTTAAGGAGCCACGGCACCACACTGCTGGTTTTCGAGCAAGAACCTCCCAATTCTGCTCTGCAATTACCTGCCCACTACGTGGAGATAAGCAAATCTAACCCATCCAGCATTTTTCCACCAGAGATACTGGGATCAGGAAAGTTAGATGGCCCGGCTCCCTGTAATTGGTTATTTACAACGCACTTAATACCCAGAGGTTTCTATGCGCAGACCCGGGGTTTGAAGAGGTGTGTTGCTCCGCATTGTCTTGCTTCCAAGGAGAACGCATTCCCCTGAGCAATCCCTCTGACCCAAAACCTTGGGCAATATGGATAATAAGCTCAACGGGAAAATAATTAACCTTTTCAATCCACCTGGTCAAAATACCACTGATAGAGAAGGGTCCCTGCTTCCCAATGACACTCAGTCTATTTTGCTGAATGATTCATTCTCAAGAATGTGTAGAGGTTTGCGAGGACTCTATGACTACGACGCAGGATGTTGTCCAGAGGTTTCCCATAAGCACCCTTCTGGTGCTTTGATTCCAGAAAACACAAAGGAGGCCTCCCTCAACATACAAGCCTCTTACAGACTCCAGCAAATGGAAAGGGTTTCCCTGGTTCTCCAGAAATCTGTCAAGAAGATCCTCACTGGTGGAGAGGAAATAAGGGGATGTTAGGCATCCAGGATAGCCCAACAAATTTTGTAACTTTACAGGTCAAATGGTACAATTCATGGGAGGGATTCCACTTCTCGCAATATAAGAATTTGTGGATTGCACATTTTGAATGCATCTATGCCGTGCGGTATGAGGTAATAATGTCCCCATACATAATGTTGCAGAGAAAAGTAATTGCGACATTATATATGGTGACATTATGTATGGGGATGGGTTGTGGAGATGTCCCCTGCTCCCATTTAAAAAAAGAAAACGGGTTGCAGGGGTGTTCCCTGCATGCTTAAAGTAATCATGTCATTGATTTTTTTGTCAGGGGACATTTTTCCAGGGACATTATTACATGGAACCTGCCTTGGCCCATCAAACATGCCTCCACGGATGCATACGAAGAACCACCCTTGCCATACGAGATGGTTACTTTTCGAGGAAGGTCATTCTATACTGCATCAAAAAAGCTAAAACCTCCAAAGCTCCAGGGCCAGACACCTCAGTCCCTATTACCATTTAGTATAACATGGAATTATGGTCAGACATTCTGGAAATACCATTTGCAGACATTGTAAAAACAAACGTTCTGCTGCCGTAATGGCATCTTTCATATATAAGCCCCGTCTGGGAGCGAAGCAACTTAGTGAAATAATAGACCCATTGCGAAGTTGAGCTCTTCAAGTAAAATGTTTGCATCGCTGATCTTAAAGGAATTAGAACATTGGGTCGTAGAATGTAATAGTTTATCTAAATTTCAAGTTGGCATCATTCTAACCCTTGTAGAGGTTGCCACTCAAAGGAAATCTGGAAAGACAACTTATATTGCCACCATAGATATGTCGAGTGTTCTTGACATGGTAAACAGAGAGAGATTATGGTATAAACTAAAACACTGGGGCAGCACGGAGGGCCTCTTAATGAGAACACCAAAATAAAGGTAAGGACGGTTCACTGTTTACGGCGATTGACACACACCTAGGGCTCAGACAGGGCTGTATTTTGGCCGCTGTCCTTTTTAATCTCTATCTAGTGGACATCAATCATCAATGGGATGAATTAAACTGCTTCCCGGTGAAAATGGGTAATATTCAATTTAATTGGTTTGCATTCGCAGACAATCTATTCATGTTTCATTTGGCTCTGATAGGTCTGCCACGCAAATGAAGGATGTTTTCTTCATATGCTGAACAGAACAATCTTGTTGTTAATGGTTCGAAATATAAGGTTCTTATTCTCTCCAGAAAGAGAGCTCCGAAGACTATGAATTGGTTGGTCCCGAATATTAAGCTTGTGAGTGGTTTGTCTATTCCTTGTTTGGTTTTTACAATATCATGGTTTTTACAATATCGAATTCATCAGCTCCTCCCAAAAAATATTAAAGATATTTTGAAAGTAAGAAAATATATTTGCTCAATTAAACGAACACAAACGATTATGTAAATACTCATTAATCCCCGTTTTAAAATTGTACTCAATGAAATTAGTTCCAGCTTTGACCCACAGACTAGACATTATCCTCCATGATCTTGGTTCCTTTCTTAATTCATTGAGGGCATTTCTATAGAAGACGACTCTGGGTCTTTCCCTAGTTTGCCACATAGTGTCCTTAGATATGACTTGGGATTGATTTCCATAGAAACAATTGGTCATTGGAAAAAACAATCTCTTTATGCTAACATTACTAATCCATCAACTAAATAGCTCTTTGTGGATTTTAAAGGGTCAGCTGAGGATAATTATATTTGACCTCTCACATGTTTTGTAGAGTCTCAAATTAACCTCCTAAATAAAATTGATTCAGATACATGCAAGCTATTGAATAATCCATCCAGGACAAAGTAAAAACTATAGGAAAGAGATTAGAGGCTTAAAATTGAGCAACTTCTGAGTATTCAAGATCTTTCAGAAAGAGATGCAATGGGCTCAAATATATGTCTTTGTTTCCGTGTTGCAAATTGAGATCTGCCTTTATGAAGTTAAAGTTCAATTTGATTTCCCCCAATGGCGATATTGGGCCCAATACTGGGCACGGACGAATCCAAGAGAGTTTGTGGGCTGTGGAAGTCCTCTAACACTTTGAAGACAGTTAAACATTTAGGAATTTTTTGTCCAGCGACAGAACATTTGAGGAATACCGACTTCCATAGATATTGTAAGTTTAATTACCCAGATGCAGAGGGGGGTTTATATGGTACAGCTGTGTGGCTAGTGTACCCATAGGTGTGGCCTAACACCTGCATGGCCAGTGTAACTATGGGGTTGCCCAAAAAGCTGTGAGGCCAGTTTAACTGTAGAAGTGACCTAAGAGCTGTGTGGCAAGGGTAACTGTAGCAGTGCCCTAACAGCTTTGTGGCCAGTGTAGCTATAGGAGTGGCCTAACAGCTGTGTAGTCAGTTTAACTGTAGGAGTGATCTAAGAGCTCTGTGGCCTGTGTAACTATATGAGTGACCTAACAGTTGTGTGGCCAGTGTAACTGTAGGAGTGACATAGGAGCTGTGTTGCCTGGGTAACTATAGCAGTGCCCCAACAGCTGTGTAGCCAGTGTAGGTATAGGAGTGCCCTAACAGCTGTGTGGCCATGTAGCTATAGGACTGGCCTAACCACTGTGTGGCCAGTGTAAATATAGGAGTGGCCTAAGAGCTGTGTGGCCACTGTAACTGTAGGAGTGGCCTAATGGCTGTGTGGCCAGTGTAACTATAGGAGTGGCCTAAGAACTTTGTGGCGAGTGGAACTATAGGAGTGGCCTAACTTCTGTGTGGCCTGTGTAACTATATGAGTGGCCTAACAGCTGTGTGGCCAGGGTAAATGTAGGAATGCCCTAATTGCTGTGTGGCTAGTGTAACCGTAGGAATGGCCTAACATCTGTGTAGGCAGTTCAACTGTAGGAATGGCCTAACAGCTGCTTAGGCAGTGTAACTGTAGGCAAGGGCATGGTATCAAACAGTGAAGATAGACACACGTGATCACAGTTCAAGGGTGTTTAATGAACTGCAATGGGTTGGTTAAGTGCCTAACTAAGGATGGGAGCAAGCTATGACCATCAAGTAATAATAACGCAGTTCTAGTGGAGTCTCTGTCAAAATAAAAGGGCCTATACTAATAAACCTATTGCCAATCTTTATTTCTAAATACAAATGGTGTGGGACAATAATGTATGCAAAAAGAAAAGTGTTCACAAAATGATATGTCAGGATAGTTGAGCCAGTTGGCTTCCCTTGCCCACGCTTTCAGTACGGGACAAGGCGGCACTCTCGAGCTTCGCACCCACTCTGGCTTCTCTGCCACGAGGATACAGTTCAAAGCATAAGTATCAGGACCTTCTGCTCACAGTCTCTCTCCTTTGAACAGTCTCTTATACCAGAGGGCCTGATGTAAAAATAAGTTCCTTTCTTATAAGGATTTTCACATTCACAAGTTTCACAATTGGTCTCCCTCGTTCGGGCTTGGACCACGGATCTCCCTCGTTCGGGTTCGGACCTCTTTAGCACAATGTTCGCAATGGGTCTCCTTCGTTCAGGCTCAGACCATGTAATCTCACTTTCTTAAACAAGTTTCAAGAATCAAAGATTTGCTTAAACCATTGCAGGACCACTTTGATTCATTTCACTTCTCATTACACTCTTACTTTCACTTCTGCCACTTCCTGGCTGGATATCTTACAGAGACCTTCAATTGAGCACACTTGTGGTGCCAGACCACTGTCACTGGTATTGTATTTTTTCACTGTTAAAGTTCAAACATCCATGCAGTATTTAGCTTTCCTCTCATCTTCCATCACACGCATTACCAATCTTCGTTCTTGCGCTCTTTATACAATGCAGCCACAGATCGGTCTTGCATCAGTCTCTCCAACTCACAGGCTGTGTTGATCTTTCTGGTGCTGCTTTGATCTATGAGCCAAGGAAGATACCACAGTGGCTGCTGCTCCTCCCCAACTTGATCAGCCGTGCAGGAGGGCCCCAGATATCTCCGAAACACAATGCAGGATTCCTCAGTCTGCCTTCCTGGCCTTATGCTTTTAACTCTGAAGGACTCTTGAAACAAATGGCCTCTCGCCAGAAAGATCAAGGGTATCTCCCTCCTTGCACACCCTTCTTGGTTTGCCATCTTTCTTCCCTCGTTCAGCTGCCGTCTGGAAAATATTGCTCCTTCGTGTGCTTTGCCTCACTCAGAGCATGCTCTTGTGCTCTGCTTTTTATTTGTGTGGGGAAGTTTAATGTAAGTCAGGTCTGAGTGTTAACCAGTAATAGCTTGACCTTGCCTGACCATAGTAGTGGGACATGTCAGGTACACTGCTCGGGTGCGAGTCTGTTTTCTCTCAGCAGAGCGGGCTGTCTGTGTGAAAGGGTTTGTGAAAGGAACGGGGGGGTAAAGGGTAAAGATCCCACATATCCGACCGGGTAGGATGGTGTAAAGGTGTTACAGGGAGGGGGATACTGTGTCTCGCCATCAGTTGTCCCAAGACCCCTCACTCAGGTGATCCTCCCACACTGGTCCACTACCAGGAACTGGATCCAATAGCGATGGCCGTGACCTGTCCACCTGGAGGACAGATCTAGCGGGTGAGACACCGCATGGTTTCTGACAGTACACAGAGGTGTAAAATAACTGTAGCTTTACAGAACTATACCTAGAAGGAGAGGAGGTGCCCAGAGGCAGGCAGTGAGGCCTAGTAGGTCCCCAGAGGTTTAACATAACTATAATTTTACAGAGCTATACAGACAACGAGAGAGGCTTGGTGGTATGCAGCGAAGCATGGCAGGTCCTCAGAGGTGTAAAGTAACTATAGGTTTACAGAGCTATACAGAGAACAAACATAGGTGCTCAGAAGCAGGCTGCAAAGCCTAGTAGGTCCTCAGAGGAGTAAAGTAACTATAGGTTTACAGAGCTATACAGAGAAGGAGTGTAGGTGTTCGGTGGCAGGCAGAGAAGCCTAGTAGGTCCCCTGAGGTGTCAAATAACTATAGGTTTACAGAGCTATACAGACAAGGAGAGGTGGGTTTAGAGGCACACATCGAGGCATAGCAGGTCCTCAGAGGTGTTAAGTAACTATAGGTTTACAGAGCTATACAGAGAAGAAAAGTAGGTGCTCAGAAGCAGGCAGCAAGGGCTAGTAGGCCCATAGAGGTGTAAATTAACTATAGCTTTACAGAGCTATACAGAGAAGGAAAGTAGCTGCACAGAGGCAGGTAGCAGACCTAGTAGGTCCACAGCGGTCAAAAATAACTATAGGTTTGCATAGCAATAGATACAAGGAGAGGGGGCTTGGAGATCCATATTGAGGCATGCAGGTCCTCAGAGGTGTAAAGGGAGTGCCGGTTTACAGAGCTATACAGAGCGGAGGAGGTGCTCAGAGGTATGCCACAAGGCCCAGTTAGTCCCCAGAGGTGTAAAGTTACTATGGGTTTACAGAGCTGTACAGAGAAAGTGAGGAGGTGGACCGAGATATGTAGCAAGGCGTGGCAGGTCCTTGGAGGAGTAAAGTAACTATAGGCTTGCAGACCTACACAGAGAAGGTGTGCATAGGTATGCTGGAAGGCCTACTAGGTCCTAGGAGGTGTAAGTACCTATAGGTTTACAGAGCTTAACAGTGATGTAGAGAAGATGTGCAGTGGTATGCAGAGAGGCATGGCAGGTCCTCAGAGGTGCAAAGTAACTATTGGTTTACAGAGCTATACAGCGAAGGAGAGGAGGTGCTCAGAAATATGAAGCGAGGTAGGGCGGGTCCTCAGATGTGTAAACCAAGTATAGGTTTTCACAGTTATACAGAGAAGGTGAGGAGGTGCTTAGAGGTATGCAGCGAGGCATAGTAGGTCTCCAGAGGTGTGAAGTAACTATTGGTTTACAGATCTTTACAGAGAAGGAGAGGATGTGCTCAGAGGTATGCAGTCAGGCATGGGAACTCCTCGGAGGTGCAGGAGTGGCAATTTTTCTGATGTGTGCAGAGACAGGTGTTATGCAAAGATGGTGGGTAGATGCTCTGATGTAGGCGATAGGTAATGGCATCACCTGCTCAGAGGAAAGGAAAGAAAGATGGTAGGGCCTTGAAGGTACGTTGGGATGTTTGTTGCTCAGAGGGCTTCAGGAGCGCTAGTACATAGAGGGCTAGTATACGCTAGATATGTTCAGGCATGGATGGTAGGACATCAAAGGCAAGCAGCTAAGTTCTCGGATATATACAGGGAGGGATGGTAGGTGCTCAGAGTGGATCGATAAGAAAGGTAGGTCTTTAAAGGGATTCCAACGTGAGTGGCAGGTCCTATGGGACAGTAGCTGCTCTGAATAATTCACAAATTGAAATTGGGTCTTCAGAGATATACAAAGACGCATGGTAGGTGCTTAGAGGCATGCACAGGGAAGATGGCACTGAGATGGGCGGATGTTTGGGCACAGGCAATCCTGGCTTGTGTAATACTGTCAAAGGTACACATACTAGCCGATTCGTTTGAAAACATTTCTCAGGCAGGCCGCTTTCATCAAACGGCGGTCTGTCAGGGAACTGCGCATACGTTTACTGCACACTGGGTAATGAGGAAGAGGCAGCAGACTATTGAGATAAGGAGGGGTTTTGGAGAGGTGTAGGCTTGTGTATGTGTGCGTGGCGTGCCTGTGTGTGTATGTTGTCAGGAATGGGGAGTGGGTCGGGGAATAGGAGATTGGGGGTGACAGAGGTATCCCCCGCCTGTTATAAGACTGGGCCTGGGGTGGGGGGGCTGGTGAGGGATTGCGGGCTGCAGGGGTGTCTCCTGCAATCAGGAAGTATATGGAAGGGGGTGCTAGGGAAAGATGTTTTTCTGCAGCGCTGAAACCGGGTTTGAATGAAACTGGCCTGCGGGGAAACATCACAGAGCCAAGGTACACACAGAAGAACACATATACCTTCAAGTGCAACCACTAGCTCTCCAGATGTTTTGGACTACACCAACCATTAACTATAGCCAGCAGAGTCAATGGCGCAGGATCATGAGAGCCGTAGTTGAAAACATCTGTAGAGGAGCAGTTTGCAGACCTCTCCTCTAGAGGGACAGGTTAGATGATTGGGTGTATGTTTGTGCACAGGTAAACCCAGCTGGTGTGAGTCAGTCACATGGAAGGTTACCTGTCTCTGGTCCAGCAGACCTCATGTCCAGACCTGGCTGCAGTTCCCTCTCTGTCAAGTAATCAAGGTCTTCATCGTCGTAGCCCTCAGGGAAGTCCAGCGAGCGCTCACTGCTATCGTAGTCGCGGGGCGCCTTCATGGCTGGCGGCTGCATCCTGCTGCCCCCTTTCTCAAGCTTTTCCAGGGGCAAGTACAGAGATGGTAAGCCCTCTAAGAGGGGGCCTGCCTGCCCGGGCTGCCCCAGGTGCGGAGGGATCTGGCCGTTCCAAGCCGGTGCCTTGAAAGGCAAGGATCCCGCTCGGTTAGATGCCGGTGCAGGCACAGCCTTTTGTTCAGGTGGAAAGCTGATTTTCAGTGGTCCTGGGCGCCCCAAATCTCCTGGCAAATTCAGCTGCACCAAAAAGACAAAAGAAGAAGTAAAAAAAGCGCAGGCTTAAAACATATGTCATGGTTTAATTTAAGGCCTGAACACTAGCAGTCCACAGAAAACCAATCCAGAGCAGGTCTCATCCCATAGGCTCCCAGAAACCCCCACACATCTGATGGGGATACAGCACATAACTAACCGCGCCCTCAGTCTAGTCTAGCTGCCTCATTGCTAGAGATCCTGATACTATGCCCGACTGCTGGGATATCCCCTACGCTCTCTGCGGAAGCCTCACAATTAGAATGTAAAAGAACATGCCAAACAACTGGACAACCTATGCTAGAAGAGTAAATGCCTTGAATGAACAATACAAGTTGCCATCTTCTTTAATTTCAAATGCATTTACAAGTTAAGGGATAAGAATCAAAGCTGGACAAACATCCCTAGTCCCAAGTCTGA
Source organism: Ambystoma mexicanum (assembly GCF_040938575.1). Lineage (NCBI taxonomy): Eukaryota > Metazoa > Chordata > Amphibia > Caudata > Ambystomatidae > Ambystoma > Ambystoma mexicanum. The sequence goes on along the minus strand of NC_090931.1, from coordinate 1,463,207,803 downwards.
GATCAACAGTGTTGAACTCGAGCAAAGGGACTGTTCCATTTTTAGACCCTTTAAGCAAAGCTTGTGTTTCCAGAAATCTGTCCCATAGAATCATGGCTTTCAGCAGACATGGATGTGCTGTGAGTGCTTCCACACATGCTCTCCTTCTAAAACTAAAGCCGAGCCTTGCCATGGGCCTCCCGTTTAGTCTCTCGCTGCCCGACGGATGCCTTCAGTTTCTCATCTCTTGTCCTTCCATCTTCTTCAGGGGTCTCTGCTTCTCTCATGTCATACCCCCCACCCCAATGCAGCACATACTAAAGATTGTGTGAGACCACCTCCCTCCTCCAAATGGAGTAGTCGAGAATGTGGGAAGACGGTGATGTGCCCGAAATCACACATGATATTAGTGTGGAATTAGGAGCACAATGCATGAATCCCGGTCCCTAAACCAGTGTCTCAGCACCCACTTCCCACCCTTAACTGTTCCTCTGGTTGCTGTAGAGGTTAGCCATTATGTTGCCCTCTAGATGTTTAGAATTACAACTCCCATGATCCATCACAACTGGCTTTGTAGGAATCGTGAAGCTGAAATCAAAAACATGTGGAGGGCCAAATAACGAGTAACCATACATGTAGTCTGCCCCTGAAAATAATTCGTATTTGTTCTCCCTGCTCTAAGAAGTGACAGCCCACTGCTCCAGCCAGGGCACTTGTTTAGTCGGGGTGCGGCTCACCTTGTGGTATGGAGTCAGCAGGGGCTCGCCAAGAGGTGTCCGCTCTGGCTGTGAGGACAGCAGCAAGTAGTGGAGGTACTGCTGGAGCAACGATGGTAGAAGGCTCTCTGGGGGGCTAGGAAGCCTCTGGCCGGGGTACAGTGGCTTGTCTGCCATTGGTGCTTGGAGCCACTGTGCCGAGTACACACTGTTTTCTGCTGCCCCCGTTTGTCCTGGAATCCTCTGGTCTGCGTATTGAGGTTTCTGCGGAGAGTTGGCCTTTTCTTTTTCTTTGGGTAGCATGACTCTCGGCTTAGAGGGAAGCAGGAGCGACAGCCTAGAACAGAAAGCAGTGTATAGATTCTTGAGTAAAGCCATGGCAGCTTGCAGGAGTGAGTAGAAACGCGTGTTAGATACAGACTAAAGAATCAGCCGGATGTATTTGATTTCTTCGAAAATATTTCACCTAATGGAGATTTCACTGAATCTATTTCAACGAAAAACGAAATCTACTTTTTACTTTTTAAAAAAAATATAATGCGGGGGGGACCCCCAACAACCCCAGCTCACCTCTCCCTACACTAACTTACTCCCTTACCCCACACAACACGCTTTACAAAAAATGTGATAGGAAGTCTTTTAAAAGAGAAATGGTGGTAAAAATATAATGGGGAATCAAAGTTGTTTTCAGGTGTTCTTCTCACCAGGTGCAAGTTGGTCAATGTCACCAAAAAAAGAGTTCAATCAACAGAGCTGTTGTAAGGCCCTTACAGTGAATTCAAATACCTTCAGTGTCTTTCAGTTACTTGGGGTTCCCTTTCCCAAACTTCAACTTATTCAAGTTTCAAACGCCAGAAAAGAAATGTAACAGTTCCTCTTGAAGACCCTCGGGGTTCCCTTCCCCACGCTTCAATCCTTTCAACACTTTAAAGAGAACCAATAGGTCTCCAACTTGGTTGGGCCTCTCAGGGTTCCCTTCCCCAAGCTCAGGCCCCTTCCAGCTTTCAAAACACAAAGTCACTTATCAGTATGCTCTCCTCAATAGGCCTCTCGGGGTTCCCTTCCCCAGGCTCTCTTCCAGCTTTCGCCATAAAACACAATATATCACAGTTCCTTTTGGTTTCACAGGGCGCCCTTCCCCAAGCTTATGCCCCTCTAGTTCAAAACACAAAGTCAGCTGGTCAGGATGTGCCTTTTCCTTATATACAGTCAGTCTTTCTTATACACAATCCCCTCATGGGTGGAATCGGAGGCTTTCGAAAACACCAGGCTCTTTGCTTTTCCTGAGCGTGACCACTCTGATCCATTGCCCCTCTCTTTGTTCCTTACTCTTGTTTTCCTTCACACTTTTTGATCTTCAGGTGCTTCTTCCACCACTTTCACCTATTCCTTTCCTTTTGGCGTGCATACTTACACTATCCTTTATTCCTTCTCTCTGTTGTGCCTCTTGCACGCTTCTTTGACTCTCATGTGCACATCTACAATTCTTTCTTAGTCGCCGACACCATTTTTGACAGTTGACCTCTTTAACAATTTTCACGGGCTTCTTTCCACTAGTATCACTTTATTGTCCAGCTTCATTTCATTCGTTATTTCACACACGGGAGTCTCCCTGGCTTCAGGCTCACGCTGTTATTTATATCTTTCCATTGTTGAAATCTTCACTTCAGATTCAATCGAGCATTCACACAAACGCTGTCCTCTTTATGCATTTCTAGTGTTACTTTGTATTGCACTTTTCACAACCCGGCTCTGTAATGCTCTCAGACTCATCGGGCTGACTTCTGACTTCAGCTCCACAGTGACTCTTTGTTCCGAGGTCAGGGTCTCACCGCCTGGCCTTCGGACACTCTGGGCTGTCTCTCCAGCCCAGGGAAATGAGCATCCGTCTTTGTAAGTTCTGCAGGAAACCAGCACGCCTCTTGGCTTCCTGGAGACACGGCTCCATTGCCACACGTCTGCTCTCTAAAACTGCATTTTCTCAGCATATCGGCGTCCCGGTCTCTGGCATCATGGGCAGCTCTGGCATCTCGGATCTCCTCCCAACCCGCTCTCCTACTCGTTCCCTACTTGATCTTCCAACTGTGCATGACCACACCTTTTATAGTGAAAACAACCGTCAAGTGGAGTCAGGTGTGAATGGTCACTACTAAATGCCAGGCCCTGCCTGACTATTGGTGGGACAACTTGAGTTCTTTCTAGTGTAGGTTTCCCTCCCAACCCCCTATGTTTTTCCTATGGGTAATCTTTGCTGATCTTAGTTGCCTCCTCCTCGTCTCAGTATTTGTTGGAAATGGGGGGGGTGGGGTGAGATTGACGATACACCATAAAGGCTGAGGGAGGGTAGGTTGGGGTATTTTTGGGACTGGGGGAATACCATGTCTCACCCTTAGGTGTTCTCCTCCCAATCCCTCGTGACCCTCCACTCAGGTGATCCTCTCTCACTTGTCCACCCCCAGGGTCGGGATCCAAAAGCGATGGCCTTTCGCAGGCCACCTGAATGGAAGATCCTGAGGGAGGGGGTGGGAGAATACCATCAGGTTGCTCACAGTTCACAATGTTATTTATGCACAAATACCCACCAAGATGGAGGGGAGATCCAGTGAGATACAAAAGAAAGGACATGTTTTTCCTTTTTATTTTATAATGCAATGTGTGTATGCTCATATTGGCTTTGCATGTTGAGAACCTGGCTTCCTTTTTGTTATGTAAAAAATCACAATAAAGTTATTTTTTTTTTTAAAAAGGGTATATCTAGGAAGCAAGCGCAAGTTCTAACACAGGGTCATCTCAGAGATGGACTGAGGTTGCAACCGCACATTGTTCTGCTATCCAGGGACCACTGAGGAAGGATGTCCCAAGAGTCCCTGAATGTCAGCCTACCTGGCAAGATAGCCAGTCAAACCTGAGGATTTGGGAACGTTTCAGTACCTCTCATCAGTGACCGGCTTCAGCAGGGCCTGGGAGCGAAGTTTCGGGATGCTCTCCATCTCTTGTGAGATCACCTGCTGAGTAAGGTCATCCCTCCAGGAGAATCCTGCAAAGTACGGAGAAGGCCAACACAAATGTGAAAACAGACAGACATTTCTAAATAGACAATCATCCAATAGGAATAAGAACATTAACCAATCATGAAAATGAAATGATCAAAGCGCAAAGAGAACTTATATCCAAACTCAAAATGGAAATTAACCATTAGCAAAATATAAACAAAACCCAAAGATAATCTGTCTATAGCACAGACAGAAAATCTGAAAAGCTCACAAAGGAAACATGCAATCAGAGAATAAGAAATTAGGAAATAAAACATGAACTCAGCCCATCAATAGTATCAACCAATCTGAAAGGCAGTCAACCAGTCACAAAAAGGCAAGAAACTAAGCAACTGATCAGTAAAGAAAGTCGGACAATTGTGGAATTATTCTATCACAATAGGAAAATCAAGAAAATTCAAAAAGAATCTATTCATATAATGAAAACCAAAGAGAAAAATAAGACTACTCAAATGCAAAAAGGAAATCCATCCACAAAAAAGAATCTACGAAACACAAGGAAACAGCTGATCACTGAACAAAAATCACAGAATCCCAATTGAAAATGACTCAAAAAAATGCAATGATTGAATCAGAAACATCACATCATTCTTTCATGATATTGAAATAGTTACACATCCAATAATTCAAGAAAACACAAAATCAAATCCTCCAATAATTAAATCATCAAATCACAAAAATAAAAACACTCACCACTAAAAAGGAATCAAACTAGTTACAAAAAGTACCCGACCAAAAAAAGGCCTGCAACCTATCAAAGATAGCAAATTGTTTAATTATACAAAAAGTAAATCATCTGTTTGCAAAAAGAATATCAACTCATTTATATAAGAAAATCATCAATTTCCAGAAAGAAAACTAGTCAATCACAAATAAGAAACTGAGGAGTCATAAACAGGAAATAATTTGATCAATAGGAAATCATTGAACCAAAAAACATAATCAAGCAATCACAAAAGGAAAATCATTCAAGAACAATACAGAAATCATTCAATTAAAAACAAAGAAATCAAGTGTTTGCTAAAATGAAATCATTAACAAATAGAACATCCATTAGCAATTAAAAGGAAATAATCGAAACAAAAAAGGGAAAACATTGAGCAAGAGGAAGGGCCTCATTCAACCACATAAATAAATCAACTACCTTCAAGCAGGAAACCATCCAGTCACATACAAAGCAGCCAATTAAAGCAAGAAAGGAGCACTTCATGGAAAGGCGACCTACCACTGAAAATGCAATCAAAGTAAATCATAAGAAAGGAATTTCTGAAAGTAAACTGAAAAAAAGGAAAGAGCTAACCAGAAAAAACGACAACACATGTGAAAAAGCAGATGACAGTAGAATTCCAATGAATCTTAAAGTGGGAGCATGTCAAGGAACATGTGGACAACCATGTGGCCACTCCCAACTTACTGCCACCCACATGCAAATCACCTAGCACAGCAACTTCTACCCTATAATGGCAGCTTCCTCAGTTAGGGCAGCAGGCAGGTTGAAGGTTGTGGATTAACACTAAAGTGGAGTGAGATGTAAGGAATGTCCTGATCTGGCTTCATTTGGAGGGGTCTTTATACGTGATCAGGGTGAGCTGAACGAATGTCCTTATGTGGTGCTCTTTTATGCCAAGAGGCAACTTTAATGCAATCTTTAAATTCAACTGAGATCCTGTTGAGTGGCAGGTGAGGCCCGGAGTGCAACATTCAACGTACCTTGAGCCATGAGGCGCCGAAGCACATCCTGCATCCGGTGAAGCACGTGTGGTGTGACGTCAAAGAAAGTTCTGTCCTGCGATGAGCTGACCTGGCACCTGCCGAACAATCCATCTGCAAGCGGAGGAAAACCCGGGTGTGAGCAGACAACAAGACATCGTACATTGCAATAGTGAATGGTATAGGGTCTGAATGTGGACCCCTTAGTCTATGTGCTTAGAAAAGCAGCAGTACTTTAGTCATACCACATTGATGACATGCAAGAAGACAGTAACATGTGTCGGTGGATGCTCTTGGCACTCTAACACAGAGGAAAAATGCCTAGCAGTTTGGTACTGGACTGCCCAGACTAACATGCAATTGAATATTTCTCCTCTACTAAGGCACAGTAGGCTAAAACATGCCTGTAGACCATCATGAGTGGGTAACTTCCCAAAGAGCAGGCTATTTAATCTGTGTCAATTCCCATTAGTGAGGATCTCACATTTTAGACAAATATTCACATTACTTGGGGATTTACCCTAAGTTCTTAATGGGTAAACATGTCATTGACCCCATGCTTTCTGTGCCTAGAGAAACACAGCTTCACCTCACTGATGACCCCAACCATGTAGATACACGGGTCTGGGTAGCAGCTGGTATTCTTGCTCAGAGGGAATTTTCTGCATTTTGAGTTGGACTGCCTTTATATTTGTGGGATCTGTGATGAATCCCTAGATGTTGTCACTTCTCTCCAGGGGGGAGCCCCTTACCATGAGGACAGGGAGGTGAGGCCACTACGCAACAGTCCCCCTAGGGGTGGTTCACAATGGGAGGATCTCGAGGGGAGAGGCTCCCCCTCTGGAGACAGAGACACACATCTAGGGAGAACGCAGTATGTTTACTTTAACCCAAGTTCTCCTGAACCCCCCTACCCTGTACACCCCAATATCATCCCTAATCAACACATGTACATGTGTAGGACTATAGGGTTAAACTCTAACGAGGCGAAGACCATAGACTACCTTAGGAAGACTTGTCGGATAAGTACTGAGACAAGGAAGAGGTGCAGAGCAATCAAGAACACCCCGTGGAATAGAGGTGAGCGTTCTAGTCAACAAAGAAAGAATATGAAAGGTTTCGACATAAAAAGGGAAGAAGGACTCAATATGGAGTCAAGCCATCCCTGGAGGAGCGCCATCCCTGGAGGAGCTGCGAGCTGGGAAGCAGTTCAGCGTGGGAGCACGAAGAGTTGTCAGAGTGGGAGGTAGTCAGGAGGACTGAATGAACATATTTTGGTTCATACATTTCAGGTAATTTAGGCGGGGCAGCAAGAGTGGGGGTACTGGACTCCTACGATGTAAAGTGCAGGGGGAAGGGAGGAGGGGGAGTGCCAGGGAGAGGGAAGGGGGGAAGTGCAGCCAGGGCAGTATTGCTCTCAGTAAGTGCTGCCAGAGCAGCACAGCTGTGGGTAAGTGCAAGGAGGCAGGGGACTATGGGTAACAATTACAGCCTCTAAGTGCGCGGTAGGCCCGGAGGCAGTGCAGGGGAGACTGATCATGGAGGAACCCGGTACCCAGTAGACTCTGAGGGTATCCAAGCAACCAGTCAATGCAGGAGACAGGCGGTCAGCAGGGTAGAGATAGAGAAAGCAGAGGAGAAGAGGAAGGCCTTGATCTGCTTCCGGCACTTCAGGTGGTCCGGCTCAAGTTTGAGAGGGGCACTGAGTTGTAATGAGTTATCAATGGATGAAGCTAAACATATTGCAATTATTTCAGTTGACGCTCTCAATTATATATGGGGCTAATCGAAGGTTGAGTACAACAGATATAAATGAGATACTGCTTAATTCAACATTTTGCACATTGTCTAAAGAGAAAAGAGAAGGATCCCAATATGTTGCTTGACAAGATAGAGAATACAGTAAAATGTCAAACAAACACATGAGATGTAACACAGAATACTAAAGATTTAAGTGGATGGGCCTCATTATAACTCTGGCGGTAGCCATGCCAGTAAAAATGGAAGGCTGCCGCCAGAGTTGTGGTTTTTTTCTGGTGCCTGGCTTTAGGGAATCTCGGGGGCATTTCAGCCCCTGCGGTCCGTGAAGCCAGGTGTCGGAAAATGCAACTCCCCATTCCCATTCGAGTCCCATAGGACTCAATGAGGAGGACGGTAGCACCGGCACCATTCATAATGGTGCCGGGGCTACCGTCAAAGTCTGCGGGCAGGTGCCGTTCCACCCGCCAGGTCAGACCTGGCGGGCAGGAGGGCATCCGGCCTGTAAACTTGTACTCTGCCGGTCCTGTAACAACGGTGCCAGTAAGGCTACCGGCACTGTTGTTACCGGACCGGCAGGGTCGTAATGAGGCCCGATGTATTAAATAAAGTAATCACATCTTTAGAATTGCAATACATGTTTCATCATCCCAAAAAACAAAAGTTCTTTCCATTGAGGTTTGCCTGAAATGACAGAGTGACTGAATGACATGCGTCAATTAAAGAACTATGCAATGGAGAAACAAAAACTAGCCAAAAAAGGCAGCGAGGAACTTGACTTGTAGTAGCGTGTGACAGCACATGGTCTATTTAAAGACACGTAAAAAGAAACAACGGTCCACAATGGAAAAGCCTGAGGTGGGGGGAGAAAGACTACTGTCCCCATTGGCTTCCCACTTATATCAACACACTGTTCAGAAATATAACATTTTGATGACTATAACATTAAAGAATATGTGTAAACATCACACCAAGAATGTGGTTATCTTAACTTCTGCGTAGAATATTTCTATGTGGCTATACCGGTCCCTCACCACAGCACCATGACCTCCGCGTGAGCATGTCGTCTCAGTAAACCAGGGCATACTTTGTATATCCATGACCAGTAGTAAGTTCTGACCAAATGAGCCACACGCTTGTTTTAATCATGTCAGTTATTCTTAGAAGACTGGTACCAATCTTACTTTTGTCCACATTTTTCCAAAGTCGTTCATTGCAGATAAAGTTAAAAGAAGATCAGAAATCAAAATAGGTCATATCCAGCACTTGTTCAAAGAATGTTCAGATTTCAAAACAATCAGCAGTTTTATAATCAGATCTGCATATTCTATCAAAATAACTGTTTAGACTTATCGTAAGAATCATATTTTGAAGACCTTTGCACACATCTTAAATAATTGTTCACCACTTGTTTAAAAATACATCTGCATACTAGTCCATTTACTCCATGCACTCTTTCTGAACACGATTGTACAGAAACCTGTGCAATTTTAAAAGGAATTCAGCATGCTATTGAAAATAGTTTGAAACACCATTTAAAAAAGATTTAACATGCTTCTTTGGCAGAATAATGTGCATTTATTTCTATGTCTGCCTGTCTGTCTATCTATATTTTTCTTATAATGCGCCACTAGCCCAAAGGCCTCATGGCGCTCGCATGACAGACAACAGAGAACAGAAGGGGCGAAGCAGAAAAGGAGAGGCCGTAAGGTTGGGCGAGAGGAATTATGTGATCAGATAAATCCATCCCCCTGTGAAACAGGAGCTTTTTTAGCTACTTCTTAAACTGTGTCATTGAGTCACATGCACAAAGCTCCAATGGAAGTGAGTTCCAGATAGTAGTTGCCCAGGCATTAAAGCCTTGTCTATTACTTGTCTGTTAAGTACAGGTTGTGTATGTTGGATGCACCAGTTCCACTGCTCACTGCAAATTTGCTACTGAAGCCACCGGACACCTTTCCGATCCCTCAGTGTCCTACGCTTCCCTTTCCTGATATCATATTGGCCTTTCCCTTATATCTTCTTGCTCACCCCAGTTCCACCCCTTATTATCTCAACCATTTGCGGGCAACTCCTATTCTGGTAACCTGTTTTTCAAGATCCATACATTCACTCGTCCCTCTGAGCCATAGTCCTATCATTTGTCCCAGCGGATTCATCCATCTCCTTCCAATATCCCATGACGCAATCATTATGGCCAGTCATCAAGATCCATACATTAATTATATATTTATTTTGGGGGTTCGGGATAAAAAAAAAATGGGTAAAACAAAAAAAAAATTAAAAAAGGGGGGTTGGGGAGGGAACCCCCCATTTCGAATAAAAATGCATTTAAAAAAAACAAAAAATAAACGACATTTTTTTTCGACATTTGTTTTTCAAAAAAATGACTTTCCACATTATTGGTTTCGACATTATGACTATAAACCCCATCTCCTTCCTATATCCCAAGACGCAATCATTATGGCCTATGTCATCAAGAGCCATACATTCACTCGTCCCTCTGAGCCATAGCCCTATCATCTGTCCCAGAGGATTCATCCATCTCCTTCCTATATCCCATGACGCAATCATTATGGCCAATGTCATCAAGAGCCATTCATTCACTCGTTCCTCTGAGCCATAGCCCTATCATCTGTCCCAGAGGATTCATCCATCTCCTTCCTATATCCCATGACGCAATCATTATGGCCAATGTCATCAAGATCCATACATTCACTCATCCCTCTGAGCCATAGCCCTATCATCTGTCCCAGAGGATTCATCCATCTCCTTCCTACATCCCATGACGCAATCATTATGGCCAATGTCATCAAGAGCCATACATTCACTCGTCCCTCTAAGCCATAGCCCTATCATCTGTCCCAGAGGATTCATCCATCTCCTTCCTATATCCCATGACGCAATCATTATGGCCAATGTCATCAAGATCCATACATTCACTCGTCTCTCTGAGCCATAGCCCTATCATCTGTCCCAGAGGATTCGTCCATCTCCTTCCTATATCCCATGACGCAATCATTATGGCCAATGTCATCAAGAGCCATCCATTCACTCGTTCCTTTTGAGCCATAGCCCCATCATCTGTCCCAGAGGATTCATCCATCTCCTTCCTATATCCCATGACGCAATCATTATGGCCAATGTCATCAAGATCCATACATTCACTCGTCCCTCTGAGCCATAGCCCTATCATCTGTCCCAGAGGATTCATCCATCTCCTTCCTATATCCCATGACGCAATCATTATGGCCAATGTCATCAAGATCCATACATTCACTCGTCCCTCTGAGCCATAGTCCTATCATTTGTCCCAGCGGATTCATCCATCTCCTTCCTATATCCCATGACGCAATCATTATGGCCAGTCATCAAGATCCATACATTAATTATATATTTATTTTGGGGGTTCGGGATAAAAAAAATGGGTAAAACAAAAAAATAATTAAAAAAGGGGGTTGGGGAGGGAACCCCCCATTTCGAATAAAAATGCATTTAAAAAAAACAAAAAATAAACGACATTTTTTTTCGACATTTGTTTTTCAAAAAAATGACTTTCCACATTATTGGTTTCGACATTATGACTATAAACCCCATCTCCTTCCTATATCCCAAGACGCAATCATTATGGCCTATGTCATCAAGAGCCATACATTCACTCGTCCCTCTGAGCCATAGCCCTATCATCTGTCCCAGAGGATTCATCCATCTCCTTCCTATATCCCATGACGCAATCATTATGGCCAATGTCATCAAGAGCCATTCATTCACTCGTTCCTCTGAGCCATAGCCCTATCATCTGTCCCAGAGGATTCATCCATCTCCTTCCTATATCCCATGACGCAATCATTATGGCCAATGTCATCAAGATCCATACATTCACTCATCCCTCTGAGCCATAGCCCTATCATCTGTCCCAGAGGATTCATCCATCTCCTTCCTATATCCCATGACGCAATCATTATGGCCAATGTCATCAAGATCCATACATTCACTCGTCTCTCTGAGCCATAGCCCTATCATCTGTCCCAGAGGATTCATCCATCTCCTTCCTATATCCCATGACGCAATCATTATGGCCAATGTCATCAAGAGCCATCCATTCACTCGTTCCTTTTGAGCCATAGCCCTATCATCTGTCCCAGAGGATTCATCCATCTCCTTCCTATATCCCTTGACGCAATCATTATGGCCAATGTCATCAAGATCCATACATTCACTCGTCCCTCTGAGCCATAGCCCTATCATCTGTCCCAGAGGATTCATCCATCTCCTTCCTATATCCCATGATGCAATCATTACGGCCAATGTCATCAAGAGCCATACATTCACTCGTCCCTCTGAGCCATAGCCCCATCATCTGTCCCAGAGGATTCATCTATCTCCTTCCTATATCCCATGACGCAATCATTACGGCCAATGTCATCAAGATCCATACATTCACTCGTCCCTCTGAGCCATAGCCCTATCATCTGTCCCAGAGGATTCATCCATCTCCTTCCTATATCCCATGACGCAATCATTATGGCCAATGTCATCAAGAGCCATACATTCACTCGGCCCTCTGAGCCATAACCCTATCATCTGTCCCAGCGGATTCATCCATCTCCTTCCTATATCCCGTGACGCAATCATTATGGCCAATGTCATCAAGAGCCATACATTCACTCGGCCCTCTGATCCATAACCCTATCATCTGTCCCAGCGGATTCATCCATCTCCTTCCTATATCCCAGGACGCAATCATTATGGCCAATGTCATCAAGAGCCATACATTCACTCGTCCCTCTGAGCCATGGCCCTATCATCTGTCCCAGCGGATTCATCCATCTCCTTCCTATATCCCATGACGCAATCATTATGGCCAATGTCGTCAGAGCTTTAACATACCTAGAGGTCCCATCCAAAGTGCCAGCAGCACCATTTTGGGATCTTGCTCCAATTTCTCACCTATCATTTGATTGCTAGTGAGATTTGGTCTAGTACTCTCACCCATTACCCGTGTACATTTGGGCGAAGCCATAGTTTATGGTAAAGGTCCCCACCTCCTTTGTACACCTGAGGCACGAGTGAAAGAGAGAGTGAGACCAAAAACACTACTTTCTGGGAAACAGACACATTGCGCCTCATTACGACATTGGAGGTAGCCATGCCGCTATTTGCGGCATGGCTACCCCCATTCAGGGTACCGGGTCCGGGTTCTCTGAATGGGGAAATACCGGGCCATTCCGACCTTGGAGGGCCCGGTATTTCCCCATTCAGGGAACCCGGGCCCGGTACATCCCCATTCCCATTCGAGCCCCCATAGGGCTCAGTGGGAATGAGGATGATGCAAACAACGGGCCCGTTGTTTGCATCCTGGTCTGCTCGTGGTTTACCAGGCATCCTTACCGGGTCCCGCGAGCAAACCTCGTAATGAGGCCTTTGGAGGCTTAACGACGCCGGCAGCTCTACCGGCCCCGTTAACCCCCTACCACCAGCGTCGTAATGAGGCCCATTGTCCTGTTTCAGAAGGGTAAGCTAGAGATCTTTCAATTACTTTACAAATCCCTGAGCATCAAGAAATAAAGATAAAAAAGAGAATTTAGACTTCGACAGAGAAATCATTCAGAGAGACACAGACCTGAGCAAGTCCAAGCCGAGACTGCCACGTTTCCTAAAGTTAAGAGCCACAGGGAACAACATTGACCCGATACTGACAAGTTTATCTTTAAATAATACTTTGATTCTGTCTTTCTGCTTTCTTTGAAACACCCGGTTACAGTGTCCAAAATCCTCCCCTTGCCTTCTGCCATCTTTGATTTTAGTTTAGGCATGTCTTGGTGGATGAAGATGATGTTGGCCACCACCAATGATATTTTGGACACAAGCAACTCCCTGGAATATGCTATAGCCTTTTAGACCTCAGCGCTTGTGGGTTGACCTCCCCGTTGCTCACTCACGCCCCTGCTGGCAGCCGTACCTTCCGCGGGGCCAGTGGGATGGTGCAAGGACTGCGGATGAATACGCTTGTCCAGTATGGACTGCTTTGAAGAGCGTTGAGGGCCGGATTTGATTGTATGTGGGTAATGTTTCTGAGGCAGATAAGTGGTGCGTCAAGTCCCAGCCCGCAGAAGTATGGCCAAAACATTGAGCTCCTCACAGCCAGACAGTATGATGGGAAGGAGGTGGTCACAGCTTCATAGCTTGCCGGAGTATATTCCCAGCACCCATTACTCCCCCAGAATATGACTGTGTCTATATGCCCCATGAATCATTAAAGGGCGGTGGGGGTGTCTTGGCTGTGGGACCGCTCTGCACCATTCCGGTATGGGTTGGAACTGACACGGAAGGGTTGGAAGTAGCCATGCTTCAACTTTAATTAAAATATTACTGTATTGACTGTTCTCCTAGTCCATAGCTCCCTTTCCATGGAGTGTTGGCGTGCCATGTTCTCCACACCAGAACGGGCCCTGGCACTGGGGAAGACAACATCTCAAGTGTGTGGACAAAGGAGAAAGACAGCGGAGAATGACACTTGTGTGGGTCCTTAGAGTTTCCTCTACAAGGCCTGTGAGTCTGAAATGCATTGTTCACGCAATGTTGGTCCCACTTGAATGTGTGAGAGTCCCTTGTTTCCTGTGCTGTTCGACTGATGTGCAGATCACAGTTGCCATAAACTACACATGTCGCTGGCTTGAACTCTTGCCTGCAGGCTCCTGTGGTGTGGTCTTCCCAGTGCCCCAGTATTTGCACTCTCGTGTCCCTGGTGCTCCAGCATTGTTGGGCCTATATGGAATGTACTGTAGTGTTTGGGGTACTGTTATTCGATCAGAGTGCCAGGTCTGTTCTCAGAACATTGCAACACTCCTTTAACTACTAAGCCCAAGTCCATTTAGATCTTTAGGTTCTCCCAGATCATCAGTTCAACTTTAAGGGAGAGGGCTTCTGTCATGTGATGTTGTAGCCCTCGTGTGTAACACGGTCTCGTGCACACACAGTAGCAGTAAAAAACATTGAACGCAAAACATACCAGAACAGTTACATGTCGCTATATACAATACATGCACAGTACAAAGAGTGCATTCACAACAAAACCAGAAGAGAACCCATAACTTACAATACGGCGAACATAACACACGATATACATAAACAATGCACAGCAATCTAACAGCTGTGCAATCAGTAGTCTCCTGGACAGCTGAAACATAATTAGTAGCAAGAAGATGCTGTTTAAGCCGTTTTTTTAATTTGATAGGAGGGGCGTGCTTATTATTCTGAGGGAGAGCATTCTACAGGCAGCTTCCCTTCTCTCTGAGGGAGAGCATTCTACAGGCAGCTTCCCTTCTCTCTGAGGGAGAGCATTCTACAGGCAGCTTCCCTTCTCTCTGAGGGAGAGCAAACCACAGGAGGCTCCCTTCTCTCTGAGGGAGAGCAAACCACAGGAGGCTCCCTTCTCTCTGAGGGAGAGCAAACCACAGGAGGCTCCCTTCACTCAGAGGGAGCACACTGCACTGGCAGCTCCCCTTCGTTCTGAGGGAGAGCAAACCACAGGAGGCTCCCTTCACTCAGAGGGAGCACACTGCACTGGCAGTTCCCCTTTTCTCTGAGGGAGAGCAAACCACAGGAGGCTCCCTTCACTCAGAGGGAGCACACTGCACAGGCAGCTCCCCTTCTCTCTGAGGGAGAGCAAACCACAGGAGGCTCCCTTCTCTCTGAGGGAGAGCAAACCACAGGAGGCTCCCTTCTCTCTGAGGGAGAGCAAACCACAGGAGGCTCCCTTCACTCAGAGGGAGCACACTGCACTGGCAGCTCCCCTTCTCTCTGAGGGAGAGCAAACCACAGGAGGCTCCCTTCACTCAGAGGGAGCACACTGCACTGGCAGCTCCCCTTCTCTCTGAGGGAGAGCAAACCACAGGAGGCTCCCTTCACTCAGAGGGAGCACACTGCACAGGCAGCTCCCCTTCTCTCTGAGGGAGAGCAAACCACAGGAGGCTCCCTTCACTCAGAGGGAGCACACTGCACTGGCAGCTCCCCTTCTCTCTGAGGGAGAGCAAACCACAGGAGGCTCCCTTCACTCAGAGGGAGCACACTGCACTGGCAGCTCCCCTTCTCTCTGAGGGAGAGCAAACCACTCCCCTTCGTTCTGAGGGAGAGCATTCATAAAGCAGCTCCCTTTCACTCAGAGGGAGCACACTGCACTGGCAGCTCCCTTTCACTCGGAGGGAGAGCATTCCACAGGTCTCTCCCCTTCGTTCTGAAGGAGTACATTCCAAAAACAGCTCCTTTTCACTCAGAGGGAGAGCATTCCACGGGTGCCCCCCTTTCGTTCTGAAGGAGTGCATTCCAAAAGCAGATCCCTTTCACTCAGAGGAAGAGCCTTTCGGAGGTGGCTTTGCTTCATTCTGAGTGAGTGCATTCCAAAAGCAGCTCCCTTTCACTCAGAGGGAGAGCATTCCACAGGTGGCTCTATTTCGTTCTGAGGGAGAGCATTTACAAAGCAGCTCCCTTTCACTCAGAGGGAGAGCATTCCACAGGTGGCTCTATTTCGTTCTGTGGGAGAGCATTCAAAAAGCAGCTCCCTTTCACTCAGAGGGAGAACATTCCACAAGTGGCTCCCTTTTGTTCTCAGGGAGAGCATTCATAAAGCAGCTCCCTTTCACTCGGAGGGAGAGCATTCCACAGGCGGCTCCCCTTCGTTCTGAGGGAGAGCATTTACAAAGCAGCTCCCTTTCACTCAGAGGGAGAGCATTCCACAGGTGGCTCTATTTCGTTCTGTTGGAGAGCATTCAAAAAGCAGCTCCCTTTCACTCAGAGGGAGAACATTCCACAAGTGGCTCCCTTTTGTTCTCAGGGAGAGCATTCATAAAGCAGCTCCCTTTCACTCGGAGGGGGAGCATTCCACAGGCGGCTCCCCTTCGTTCTGAGGGAGAGCATTTACAAAGCAGCTCCCTTTCACTCAGAGGGAGAGCATTCCACAGGTGGCTCTATTTCGTTCTGTGGGAGAGCATTCAAAAAGCAGCTCCCTTTCACTCAGAGGGAGAACATTCCACAAGTGGCTCCCTTTTGTTCTCAGGGAGAGCATTCATAAAGCAGCTCCCTTTCACTCGGAGGGAGAGCATTCCACAGGCGGCTCCCCTTCGTTCTGAGGGAGAGCATTTACAAAGCAGCTCCCTTTCACTCAGAGGGAGAGCATTCCACAGGTGGCTCTATTTCGTTCTGTGGGAGAGCATTCAAAAAGCAGCTCCCTTTCACTCAGAGGGAGAACATTCCACAGGTGGCTCCCCTTTGTTCTCAGGGAGAGCATTCATAAAGCAGCTCCCTTTCACTCGGAGGGAGAGCATTCCACAGGCGGCTCCCCTTCGTTCTCAGGGAGAGCATTCATAAAGCAGCTCCCTTTCACTCAGAGGGAGAACATTCCACAGGTGGCTCCCCTTTGTTCTCAGGGAGAGCATTCATAAAGCAGCTCCCTTTCACTCGGAGGGAGAGCATTCCACAGGCGGCTCCCCTTCGTTCTCAGGTAGAGCATTCATAAAGCAGCACCCTTTCACCCAGAGGGAGACCATTCCACAGGTGGCTCCCTTTTGTTCTGAAGGAGTGCATTCCAAAAGCAGCTCCCTGTCACTCGGAGGAAGAGCCTTCCAGAACTTCTGAAGGATAACATTCTACAGACAGCTTTTACCTTGTTTCCCCTACACGGTGAGTGGAATAATGAGGAGAGACTATCTGTTAGGAAATAGTCTATAGTGATGGATAACATGCAGATTGTCTACGTCTTGCCCCTTTAAAACATATAATTGATACACATTAAAAGGAGGTTTTTATGGTTGTTATTGCATGTGGTGGTAACTGCTGTTATATGTTGATGAATTCGACCCAAGCATAGCTTCGTTTCGAATAAGTGCTATGAGTCTTTAAATTCAGTTAGCATGAAGGGAGTGCAGAAAAGGAAACACATTTTTAGTGTTAAAATATGTTTATTTGGACTTGGATGCAATACTTGTTTCTGAGAAAACACAAGAGAACATGAGTCATTCACTAAATGGTACTATCCCCTCTACTCTCAAAACTGGACAGATCTCACCCCTCCTCAAAAAATAATCTCTCAACCGCACACTCCTTGAAACTGACTGCCACATCACTATCCTGCCATACCTCCCCAGAATCATGAAACTCTTTGTTACTACCCAACTGCAACAATACATCACCACAAACAACATACTCAACATCTTCCTATCTGGTGTTCGACCTGGACATAGCACTGAGGCTGCTACACTTGACATCCCACAAGGAGCTGCACAACATCACTGACAAACGACATACACCTCTACTCATACTCCTCGCCCTCTCTGCAGCCTTCGACACCATGGACCACACCGTTCTACTCAACATCACATCCCACAGAATAAAACTCTAAGGCACCATCCTCGACTGGTTCACTTCCTTCCTTACTGACTGACAGGACACAGTCTCCATGCCCCATTTTCAACCCGACCCCACCTGCTCAAGTATGGGGTTTCGCAAGGCACCCCCTCTCTATACTCCTCTTCAACCTATACGTTGGATCACTTGGTCAGACCCTTAGTAAGCTCAGCATACATTTCCACCAATAAGTAGATGACACGGAAATATACTTCCAAATCTCATCCTGCTTACAACTCCACACCCTCAGCTCACAACTCCACAACCTCAAAAGCTGTCTCTCCACCATCACCAAATGGATGGCCACCCACTTCCTCAAGCTCAACCCTTCCAAAATGGAATACCTCCTCATCGGCCCCCCCAGAACACAAACATAAACTCACCCCCTAGATCAAAGAACTCACCAGTGACACCACACACATTTCCCTCTACACATCTGTCAAATACATTGGCTTCACCATCGACCCCACCTTTCCTTCACACATCACATAGTTGATGCAAATTTATCTCCCGGTCTGATCAGTAATAGATTGAACTACGCTTCAACAGGTTGCCTATTTTAGATTGCACATTTTTTGTATTACTTTTATTGTTTTACCAAACTATTTGTTTTATAATTCTTTGTACACTATCATTGATGTTAAACTGTCCAGGGCTAGTATGCACCAGCCTCTAGGTGCAAGGTTAAGAACATCATAATTGCTAACCTAAATGCAACATAGTAGATTTCTGCCACCGGCACAGTCCCCTCTCTACCTCTAATCCGAAACGCTATATCACCTACGTGATGGTGCAACATTGCAGCAGTTCATGCACGTTTATTTCCCCTGTCTGATCGCTAATAGATTGAACTACGCTTTTACAGATTTCCTGTTTTAGATTGCAGATTGTTTTCTATTACTTTTTTTTAACTGGGTTTGATAATTCTTTGTACACTATCATTGATGTTAAACTGTTCAGGGCTAGTGTACGTCAGTCTTTGTGTGCTTAGTTAAGAACATAATAATTGCTAACCTAAATTCGACATAGTAGATTTCTGCCACTGGCCTAGTCCCTTCTCTACCTCTAATCTGAAATGCTATATAACCTACCTGATGGCATGACCACATAACAGTTGATGCAAGTTTATTTCCACATCTAATCGCTAATAATTTGAACTACGCTTTTACAGGTTTCCTATTTTAGATTGCACATTGTGTCTATTACTTTTATTGTTTTAATAAACTGTGTGTTTGATCATTCTTTGTACACTATCATTGATGTTGAACCGTTCAGGACTTGTATGCACCAGCCTTGGGGTGCGAGGTTAAGATCATCATAATGACTAACGTAAACGCAACATAGTTGATTTCTGCCACCAGCCTAGTCCCCTCTCTACCTCTAATCTGAAATGTTATATAACCTATGTAATGGCGCGATCGCACAGAAAGCAAGCCCGTCTATGCCCGTGAGCCTGAAACCAACACACTCTCCCCTGATTCCCAAAATACCAAAACACTGAGGACCCGGAATGTAATTTCGCAAAGCATTACTACCAAGCTCACTTCAAGTCTGGAGGTTATCTGTATTTGAAAAAAATCTGCAGCCAATATCATCCTATTCCCCTTACAAAGAGCTAGTGCTTTAAATGACTTCAATCTAACAAACATATTTTTACAATAACAAGATCCCCACCTATTGATACGAAAAGCTTATGTTGCCTCTTACTGAATGCAAGGTCAGAAGCTAACAATAGACATTTGATTCATGACCTAATCATTGAACTCAGTTTAGAAATTCTGCTAATCAATGACACTTGGATTCCGGACAATAAAACCAGCCTGCAGGCCGATTTTCCAATGGGAACCTATAGGTATATATATAAATCACGACTGACAAAAAAGTGTGATTGTCTATCCATTATCTATAAATCAGATTCAAACATTACTTCTTTAGCTAACTCTGACTTCCGATCTACAAAAATACTCACTTTAAGAGTACAAACAGAAGCCTTGGTTCTGATCACTATTGTGTTAAAATATAGACATCCTGGTCTGAAGACCAACTTTATGCACAATCTGTCAGAAACACTATTTGATTTACTAATGAGTAACACTAGAACACTACTACTTGTGAATTTCAACTACAGGACAGAGTTCAGGACAGACCCTGTAGTAGTCCACTTATGAGAATCTCTTGAAGACCTTGGCTTCATGGGCTATGCCAATTATCAAACTCATAAAGGTGGACATATCCTGGGCCAACTCATCACACGACACCCAAGGATGGCTATAGATCCCCTGCTCCCTCTTTCTTGGTCTGATCATCTGGGTATTCCATTTCACATTTTCATTGAATACCCCAAATGCCCTCAAACTTAAAGTATCGTCCTCTCTCCCTCACGACTATGGAAACAAGTTACTAAGGAATTAGGAGTCGAACACTTACTTACAATACCCCAAACCCAAGTCAACCCAATCATTACAATAATTATCCAAATAACTTAGCCTTAGATCTCTGTATTAAAGAGATCTTAGATAGGATCACCCATTTGACTACCGCTAAAGCATGAACAAAACAGAGACCTGGAAGGAAATGGTTTATGTCTAATCTAAATCTCATGCGGTCTAAAGTTAGAAACCTGAAAAGACATTGGCGTCATTCGTAGGTCCCAACAGTCTGTAGGAACTAAAACAGCATCAATGTAGTTACAAGAAGGAGCTCTTCAAGGCAAATAAAACTCTAATGTGGCCAGGAAATTGACTCGGCTATCAACTCTACACATAAACGTTTTTCAGTAGTAAACGAGGGTACAAAGTTGTTACATCACCAGTATATTTTTCTATTCGTTTTTTGATGAAAATGTTTCAACAAAAAAAACTATAAGATATATGGGGCAGGGTGGGCAAGTAGATAGAAGAGGTAGGGGTGGGGGTGGGGTATAGGGAGTTAATAATAGGAGAAAGGTGTTTGCCCCCCCCCCCCAATATATATTTTTTTTAATGTTGAGTTTTTTTCAAAAATAGACATTTTGGCAAAAAACTCAAAAAAAATAACTGGCAATGTAACAACATAGGACCATGAACGAGTTATGCGATGGCCCCAAAACCACTGAAATAATTTGATCTCAGTCTTTAGTGGACCATCTTGCCTTACATTTTATGCAGAAAAATGAGAAACTTAGGAATTAACTGGTCAATATTCCTTCTAAGACGGACACACCTAACTTAAAGCAACCTAATACAGAACCTATAATACCAGCAATGCTCGAATCTTTTGCACCTATTGAGGGGCACTCGCTGTCTGAGCTTTTATCATCAGCAACATGCTCAGGATCCTTGCTAGACACAATTCCACCCAAACTAGCCGATGTCATTTATCCACTTTTTCAAGTGGACATCCTCAACCTATTCAATTCATCTTATCTGCATGAATTTTCCCATAATACGGAAAAAGTCAACTATCAAACCATTACTTATGAAACCCTCAGTAGACCCAAGTGGGTACGACGACGTTTCATCAACAGTTTTTTTTTTATGAATACACTTTGCTCAAAAAAATCATTGAAATTTAGGGGGGTGGGAAAGGGCAGGTAAGGGCTTGGGGGGTCGGGAACAATTAAACATAGGTGGGCAGAGGGGTTTGAGGGGGGAACTTCCCCAAAAATAAACAAATTAATATGTCAATGACTTTTTTCAGCAAAATGTATTAGTAAAAACAATAGTCATAAAAATTACTGTTGATGATAACATAGAACCGCCAAGTGACCCAGGAAACTTTTGTCAATTTCCCAAGTTCCCTTTTTTGCCAAAACAAATTGAGAGAGACATGGTTACCCAAATACAATCTTTCATGGCAAACTCTAGATTATCTAGAGACAGATTAATTAGCTTTCTGCCCTTTAAGGAACACTGAATATATTGTAACCTCAATCTTAGACCTTTTAAGAGAGAAAGTAGAGAAAAACCACTTTGTTGTATTAATAATATTGGACCTGTCAGCTGTGTTTGATACTGTTGACCACCGAATCCTTCTTTCAAGGCTTTTTTAATATGGTCTTAGAGGCACAGTCCTTAAATAGATAAACTCCCTCTTAGCAGATCGATATCAACAATGCCCTATGGTCCCCTTTCAATCACAATGTACTTCTGTAACCTGTGGAGTACCGCACGGTTCCGCACTGTCGCCCATACTGTTCAAAATATATAAACGCCCATTAATCGAGATTATTCAGCAACATGGTTTAAACTTTTTAAATGATGCTGATGATACACTCATTCTGATAGAGCTTGACCAAGAAGAGAACCCGCAACTTCTCCGATCTAATGAATTATTAGTGAAAATTAAGGTTTGGATGGCAGCAAATTATTTGAAAATCAACTCAGATAAGACAGACAGTATTTTCATTAATCAGAACCCAAGCCCTCAGACCATTTCCTTCTGCCTGGAAAGTTTTGGTAAATGTCCTGAGCCCAAAGAAGAAGTTAGAAATCTGGGTATCATCTTAGATGATAATCTCACCCTCAAAAGTCAAATCAACGCACTGACCAAATTGTTCTTCTTTCTCATCAAGAAACTAAAGCAACCACTGTTTCTATCTTTCCCACAACAAGTAATGGTTACGCACTCCCTAGTAGTTTCCCCACTAGACTTTAATAATGGTATATATCCAGGTCTACTAGAACTCTTCCACACCGTCAAGTCCAAGGACTGGTTCCGTCTACGCCTGACAATTGGCAATGCTCTCCTCACTGGACTCTCCATCAGCACCCTGTCCCCCGCAAGCCAGCCATACAAAACACAGCATCCAGAGTCATCTTCCACCTACCAAAGCATTCCCACATCACCCCCACTCCTGCCCAGCAGCACTGGCTCCCTGTACCCCAAAGAATTGCCTTAAAAGGACTCTGCATTGTTTTCAAAGTCATTCACCACAAAACCTCATCTTACCTTTACTACAAACTCTAACCCATCACCCACACAAACACCAGACAAGCCAGCCAACATATCCTATGCATTACACTCTGCAAACTAACATGCACACAAAAGCAAGCATTTACCGGCTGGCCACCTAGGGCATGGAACATTCTACCTCATCCCATCCACACTGCACCTCCCATCACCACTTTCACAAAGGGCCTCAAGACATACCTGTTTCCTCACACATAACCCAGCCGCTCCACCTCCCCTGCTACCACTTGTCTATCTTAATCTTCCTATCCTATCCTAAAAACATTTTTAACT
This sequence comes from Ambystoma mexicanum, assembly GCF_040938575.1. Classification (NCBI taxonomy): domain Eukaryota; kingdom Metazoa; phylum Chordata; class Amphibia; order Caudata; family Ambystomatidae; genus Ambystoma; species Ambystoma mexicanum. The sequence continues at coordinate 1,463,184,963 of NC_090931.1, read as the reverse complement.
TCTGTTTCAGCTCCCACCTTTTTAACCTTTGAACCTCGTAAGGCGCTCTGAGACCCGCTGGGAAGGGCCAGCGCTGAACAAAAATTCGAATAAAATAAATGTAATAAGTGAGTCTATGAAGATGAAACATGGTTCATGCTCAAAACCACTCCAATAGTGAGTAGTGATGATGTATTGTATTGATTCTTTGATCTGTCCAATATTGGTAAACATAGTGTGGTAAAAAAGTGGTGGTAATTATGTTACTGCCCTTTTTTAGCAGTAACAGAATGCTGGAGGTAAATCCTTCACTTTAAGGTAGGAAATCGGTGCACTGTAATTCTGCAAAACTACCCATCGAGTCCTATGATTTCCAAAAATTGGGATTAATAACACCCCTCCATCGCCGCCGCCGCCGCCATTTGATCGGTTGTTCGGATCTTTGTTTACAAGTTGCCTAGAAACTTGTCATCGCCTGCTTCAAAGCCAGTAGGGCTTGACCGAAGGCGGAAGCTGGCCTCCATCAACAAAGGCCTCCCTACTAAGGCCGACCCTGTCCATGCCTTTCATTGCCTGTGGTGCCTAGGTGCCCGCCACGCTGTCCGTGCACCTGCCCATCTACACTAGTCAAACGCAGGAGCTCCCTTCCCACTGCAGGAGCAGTGGACCGCCGGAAAGTGCATCAGATACGCACATGGATCTGTACCTGGCTGCCCGCCCATCTGCGCCGCTTCACGTGGAGCGTCGCCCAATCCCGGTAAATTCAATCTAAATTTACTGGCCACCACTTTCTTCGCACTGCACCCCTTTGGATGCCCCTAACATCGTGCAGACAGCGCCACAACCATCTGCACTGCTATTATTAAGATTCCTCACCATGAGGAAATAGCCCTTACAAAATGGCCGCCCGAATCTGTGCCAGGTGGCTTTGTTGCGATGAAGTGCACCTAGCCCCATCCTCTGTGCCTATTGGCCTTCAGCCCCTCTTATTCACCCAATAGTGAGCTGGCAGGCTCGAGAGCTGGCCCGCCTGTCTGGTGCCTCTCGGTGCCTTGGGCCACGAGTCCTACTCCGTGCACCTGCCTACCCGCCAGTCCTTGCAACCTACAGGACCGCCAGCCAAGCAGTGCAACACCCGCCTATTCAGGACATCCTCAACATGAACTCTGAGACTTGGTAAGCCTACCCGCAGGCCACTTAATTTAGCTTACTTGCCTACACTCCATCCTGCCTTATATTACATGGAATGTATTATTACTATTATGCATTATATGAAACTCTGCCTATGCTATTTACAGGTGCATACCACTTCCACCATGATTACTATGACCATAATGTACACGCTAGTCGCCGTGCCTCACGTTTGTTGCGGCCATTGTTTAACCTTGCCTCATGCTAATCGCGGCGCCGCATCACTACAATTGCCCTGCCATATGTATGCTACTGCCTCTTGGCACTAGCCTTGCTTCTTGCTTGTTGCCATGGCATTGTCACTGCATTAGCCTTGCCCTCTCGCGATTGTTGTTGCCACTGCATTAGTCTTGCCCGCTCATGATTGTTGTTGCCTCTGCATTAGCCTGGCTTCCTCATGACTGTTGTTGCCTCTGCATTAGCCTAGCTTCCTCATGATTGTTGTTGCCTCTGCATTAGCCTGGCTTCCCAATGACTGTTGTTGCCTCTGCATTAGCCTGGCTTCCTAATGACTGTTACTGCCTCTGCATTAGCCTGGCTTCCTAACGACTGTTGTTGCCACTGCATTAGTCTTGCCCGCTCATGATTGTTGTTGCCACTGCATTAGCCTTGCTTCCTCATGATTGTTGTTGCCTCTGCATTAGCCAGGCTTCCTCATGATTGTTGTTGCCTCTGCATTAGCCTGGCTTCCTCATGACTGTTGTTGCCTCTGCATTAGCCTGGCTTCCTAATGACTGTTGCTGCCTCTGCATTAGCCTTGCTTTCTCATGATTGTTGTTGCCTCTGCATTAGCCTGGCTTCCTAACGACTGTTATTGCCACTGCATTGGCCTGGCTTCCTCATGATTGTTGTTACCTCTGCATTAGCATTGCTTCCTCATGATTGTTGTTGCCTCTGCATTAGCATTGCTTCCTCATGATTGTTGTTGCCTCTGCATTAGCCTGGCTTCCTCATGATTGTTGCTGCCTCTGCATTAGCCTGGCTTCCTAATGACTGTTGCTGCCTCTGCATTAGCCTGGCTTCCTAATGACTGTTGTTACCACTGCATTAGCCTGGCTTCCTCATGATTGTTGTTGCCACTGCATTATCCTTGCTTCCTCATGATTGTTGTTGCCTCTGCATTAGCCTGGCTTCCTCATGACTGTTGCTGCCACTGCATTAGCCTGGCTTCCTCATGACTGTTGTTGCCACTGCATTAGCCTTGCCCTCTCATGACTGTTGCTGCCTCTGCATTAGCCTTGCCCTCTCATGACTGTTGCTGCCTCTGCATTAGCCTTGCCCTCTCATAACTGTTGTTGTCTCTGCATTAGCCTGGCTTCCTCATGACTGTTGCTGCCTCTGCATTAGCCTGGCTTCCTCATGACTGTTGTTGCCACTGCATTAGCCTTGCCCTCTCATGATTGTTGCTGCCTCTGCATTAGCCTAGCTTCCTCATGACTGTTGCTGCCTCTGCATTAGCCTGGCTTCCTCATGACTGTTGTTGCCTCTGCATTAGCCTGGCTCCCTCATGATTGTTGCTGCCTCTGCATTAGCCTTCCCCTCTCATGACTGTTGCTGCCTCTGCATTAGCCTGGCTCCCTCATGATTGTTGCTGCCTCTGCATTAGCCTTGCCCTCTCATGACTGTTGCTGCCTCTGCATTAGCCTTGCCCTCTCATGACTGTTGTTGCCTCTGCATTAGCCTAGCTTCCTCATGACTGTTGCTGCCTCTGCATTAGCCTGGCTTCCTCATGACTGTTGTTGCCTCTGCATTAGCCTGGCTCCCTCATGATTGTTGCTGCCTCTGCATTAGCCTGGCTCCCTCATGATTGTTGCTGCCTCTGCATTAGCCTTGCCCTCTCATGACTGTTGCTGCCTCTGCATTAGCCTTGCCCTCTCATGACTGTTGTTGCCATTGCATTAGTCTGCAACCTAATGCCGTGCTTATCTACTGCAGCAGCATCGGCTGCACTGTATAGTATTAGCCTAGCCCATGCAAACTGCTGAACCATACTGTAGCTTGCTCACTCTGCACTCTATTTGCACCTACCTTTGAATTAGCCCACTATCAGCCTTTTAGGCCCAATCAGGACACAGGATTATAACCTATTGTCACTATGCACCCCCATTGTTCATACAAACTCCTAACCAGTGTCCTACCGAAGTTAGCCTAACGTTCCACATTGCCTTCTACTTCCTCCTAGCATCATGGACCAATAGCCTGGTCACCAACACTCGTACCATTATGCCCTCCTGTACAACAACCCCATACAATACTCATACCTGCCCCATAATGACAGACACACAAAACTACAACACTGCATACAAAACTAGACTGCAACAAGAATACTCTATCGCACAGGCGCCATGCAGCACTGCTGATAGAAACATAAGATTGCGTGCTCGCCTATCTAAATTATATGAACTACCGGCAAAAAAGATTGAGCAACTAAACTACCTAAAACGGTGCCTACCTCATAAAGCAGACACAGAGTTTACTACTAGCCGCACCAATCGTCCTAGACAGACGACTCAAGACAGTCCCAGTGCCATCTCTGCATCAGAAAGCCACCCACTAATTCTCAAAGGAGCCCTCAAATGCCAGGTCTCTAAATGTTCACGCAACTGAAATATCATACATTATCCTAACAGATAACCTTGCCTTCCTGGCCATTTCAGAATCATGGCTGCATAATGCTGCAGGCCCCGTCCTTTCTCTGGCAGTCCCTGATAACTATATAGCTCTCGAGGTGGAGGATTAGCAATCATAGCTAAGACCAACCTAGATCTGAGAGCAGTTATAACACCCATTCTGAAATCCTGCGAATGCCTCACGGTCAAAGTACCCACCGTTAACTCCCAAACGCTGAATATCTTTCTTATCTATAGACCGCCAGGCCCTGTTGGAACCTTCTCGGAAGACATATCCACAACCTAAAAAACACCTCCCAAACCTTAGTGCTAGGTGTTTTTAACCTAGGTTACCATGATATCATGGACGCCCACTCTACTATCATTGCCACAACACTGACAGAACTCATTCAGAAAGTAAACCTACCCACGCACGACAAAGGTCGAACTCTCGACTGGATCGCAGAGTACAACCGCAATGTCAACATCACGTCCATTGCTCCCCAGAACTGGACGGACCACCATCTCCTAGAATTTACATTGGCAACTAATCTAGCCACAGCCCCGACCTCCTTGCTTGCTCCACCAACCTTTACGAGGAATAAAAAACTTATGACAGTTGACAAACTGCTGTCCCACATATTACCTAATCTTCCAACTCCCTAGTTGAACAGTATAACGTAATCATGAACTCAGCCCTTGACAATATTGCACCCCTCAAATTAGGGAAAAACCTTAGACTATGCAAAAGAAAGCTTGAAACTGCTTGGAGACTCTCACCCTCAGCAGAAAACAAATTAAACCTCACCAACATCTCAACCCAATATAAGAAAGACATCCTCCTAGCTAAACAGGAGACGTATGATAACAGAATATCACAATCCAAATCTAGTATCAAAGAACTGTTCATTATTCTAAAAGAATAGGAAACACCCATCGTTCCGCAAGAAAACTGCACCAATGATAAAAAGTGGTGCTCCAGTATCCAGCATGCCTTAACTAACAAAGTATCAACTAACAAAGTATCCAAACTACAAATTAAAATTGCCCTTAAGAAAGCCTCTCCAGCACCTCAAACATCTAACAATATAGCTCCTCTGCCGCATGGTGAACATGAAACTCGCTTCACCTTCTCTAAAGTTTCTATCACTGAGGTGGAGAAGGTCATACTGGGACTCAAACCATCCAATTGCAAGGGTGACCAATGCCCGCCACAATGTATTAAGGACGCTGCAAGAGAACTCGCGCCCTTCATAACCAAACTTATTAACTCCTCATTTACAACTGGTACTGTCACAAACAATTTAAAAGAATCCTGGGTACTACCACTACTCAAAAAGCAAACCCTGGACCCTGCCATACCCACTAACTTTAGACCCATCACAACTGTGCCATTTCTCTTATAAATCCTAGATAAAGTAGCCTACATCCAAATACCGAACTTCCTGGAATCTAACCTCCTACTAGGCTCTCGCCAATCCGGATTCCGTCCCCAACATGGTACGGAGACAGCTCTAATTGATCTTAAGACTCAAATAGATGAGCTCAGAGATAAAGGCCAATCAGCCTTACTCCTCCTACTAGACCTCTTGGCTGCATTCGACCGGGTTGACCATAAAGTCTTATGCAGCCACCTAGACTCTGCAGCTCACTTCTCTATTGAGGCCATAACCTGATTGAGTCGTTCTTGAGCAACAGGACCATAAGAGTCTTTTCACCATCGGCATTAGCAGACCCTATCCCGATAACTTGCGTTGTACCTCAGGGATCTTGTGTGTCACCAACACTGTACAATGTATTCACCAAGCCCCTCTTCGACGAAATGGACCATTTGGGAATCGCCTACACGAACTATGCAGACGATACCCAAATCCTCCTACCTCTTACTGGAGATTAAGTCGTGGATTTGGCTGCTCTGGTGAATAGAATTTATGGCATCGTTCAGTCATGGATGGCCACCCATGGACTATGTCTGAACGATGACAAAACTGAGCTTATTATCCTAGGCACCCCAACCCACCTATCTGATCTAAGCCCAGTTTATGCTAGCTTCACCATTGATGGAAATGACATAAAAGTAGCCAAGGAAGTGAAGACCCTAGGCTTCTATCTGGACGCTACCTTGAACTTCACTAAACAAGTCAGCTCCCTAGCCTATGCTACCCCATACACGTGCAAACTAATCAGAGCGAGCAAACAATTCCTCTCCACGGACAGCTGCCTTATTCTCGCCAGAGCCCTCATACTCTCTAAACTGGATTACTGTAACGCGCTCTACATTGGTGCAAACAAACATATTATCCAAAAAATACAGGTACTCCAGAACAAGGCCTTGAGAGCAGCACTTAAGATCAACAGAAATGAACACATTTCTTCCACTAGAAGAAAATACAAATGGTTATCCACCTTCAATAAAACTCGACTTAAAATTGCCTCACTCACATACAAGTGCCTCAATAATAGAGCACCGTCATACCTCACTGACAGAATCAGTAGGAAAGCCTCTCTCAGACCGACCAGAACTGCCACCTCCAACTGCCTCCAAGTATCACGCTTCAAACTCTCCACTATTGGGGGACACAGCTTCCCAATTAAGGCTGCGCAATTGTGGAACTCTCTACCCCCTGGTTTTAGAGAATACCAATCCTTTTCTAAATTCAGACAAAACTTGACAGACTGGCTAAAAGTAAATGATAAATAACTTCCTGAGTAACACTCACTAGACTATCCACATGATCACTGCATATCCTTCCGCACACTGAGTCGCCTATTAAGCGCTAGTCCCCTCCGGACACCCTCTATATGTTCTACTGCGATAACTCTGTACCCAGCCGCTCATGCATTGCACATCGTATTTATATGTTGTATCCCAAGCACCGATCTATGTCTTTGTATTTCTTGTACCTATGTAACCAAGCTGAATGTATCCTTATTTCCTGGGCCCTGATGCCCCTGGGTCTGGTGCGCATTACAAATAAATAAACAAACAAACAAACAAACGTATAATCCCATGGCAAACTAATAGGATCAAGCAGCGGTAATGGTAAACAGGTTTGGTGGTAATCCAGTGGAATTATCGCTGAATTACTACCAAACTCATAAAGAGGCCTATAATGTTTGATCATTTGTTTTCAGAATATGACAATTGGATGAGATATTGTGAACTTGTTGATAGATGGAAACCATTGTCATCAAGTGAGTTCGTCCAGAGGAAAGCTGTGTCATTTGTGGAGTAAGAAGAAGTTTGGCTCCAGAAAGGCAGATATGTGTTGTGTGAACCTTTATAATGTTTTTTAAATACGTGGCGGGTGCACCTGCAGATGCTTCAAATTCTCTTTGATGTAAAAAAGCACACATGATTTGCTAATGCAATGTGCAGGTCTACAAAATGTACAACTTAATTGTTTGGGGACATTTTCTTGAAATGTGTCTATAGATAATATATGATAAAGTCTGAACAATTTTAGTCATAGTAGATATTGTGGGATCATATCATACTATATAATAAAAGGCCAGATGTAAGTTTGTCCGAAGCCATCATGCACCCGTTTCGCCTGTTAGCATCGCTAGAGGGGTCTGTTGCCTTACGCATACAACAATAAGACTCATAGTGGCACAGTAGAGACTGCCCACTTCATCTGTTTTCGCGGCTAGAGGGAGCTTTTGTTGCCTTACACAAACAGTAATAAGACTTCAAGTTCATCTTCTAGGCAAACAAAAGGTGTATTTCAACAATGATAAAATACAATTAGCTGCAGAAAAGGGTCAAGACAGGGATACCACTTTGACAGCATACTTCAAGTTACATACACTAATAAAATATATACATTAAAAAAACAACATATAAACAGAAATTCATTTGATCAAGCCACTGAATGGAAATTTAACAAAAACAATGATAGGAAACCTCCGCCCAGCACAACTTTGGCCCGTGTACACTGGCTTTTGCACTAGTACCAGAATAAAGGATGTACACATTTCAAAACCTAAAATACTGAATTTCGAGAGCCAATTTTACTGTAAATACATGTGGTGGGGTGGGCTAAGTTAATGAAAAAGGAGGCGGGGTATTGGAGGGTTTCCCCCTGTATATATGCAATAAAAAGGGGTACAAAAAAAAAATCAGATCAGTATGCTGGGCTTTGAAATTTTATTTTTGATGTAATCGTATAGATCCGAAATGTTCTTGTATCGTTACTGTCAAAGTATAAAATGGGAGCACCTTTTAAGTGCAAGATTTTGTACCACATTTTATCTCTATTATGCATCAGCTTACATGTGGTCTTGAGGCAAAATGCCTAGCCTATGAATCTGGTCACTGCAGTTCAAATCCCAGCCTCGCCACAATATGAAATACATCTTTAATTCAATTGAACAGCGCAAACACCCAGGTGGATGGAGTCCGCTTTTCCAAAAAAAAGGGGACAGACATCGTCCACTTGCATGTACCTGTGACTTTAGACCTGTTAATAGATCATGCAAGGCCCCAGCATTTTTAATGGCTGTTCGAGTATTTAAAAAGCTTTGCTCTTTAACCAGGATACTGTTGGGGGAGAGGTGGTCTTTTCTGCCCTCCCTTACCATTCCTGCACTGAATGTATCTCACGTATACTAAAGGGGGGAGACGCCCCCCTCTCTCCTGCGCGTATTCTGTACTAATCACCCTCTAATTACTAACAAAAGGCATACACATAAACAAGCCTTATTGAAGCTCAGAGACTCCATTTTATGATATACCAGACGCCATCTTTCACTAGGCCCGAAAATGATCTCTAAAAACCTGTCTCTCCCTTTGTGCAGCGCCTCGCACAGACAGCGCAGGTCACCCCTGCCTCCTGCCAGTTCCGCACAAGCCCGTTCTCACGGAACTCCAGCCATTCATTGTTGCAACATTCAGTATCATCCTGGGGAAGATGAGCTCATTGCACTGTGCGAGACCGGAGCAGGCCCCAGCCCAAGAGCACATCCATCTCCACTAACCTGCCTGTGCTCCCTCGACTCCCACCTCACCAGACCACAGCCCAGTAGGCCCATGCCCCTCTGCTCTTTTGATACAGATACACATCTGACCCCTCACAGGGACCAGACAAGGACATCCACCATAGCACAAATCCCACGTATCAATATATCCCCTATAAAAGTAACTCATGTCCATCCGTATCATGAGGCATCAGTTAGATCAAAACCCCCAAGGCGGGCACTGAGTCTGGGGCACTGTTTTATGAATGCCTGGGAGCAGAGGGTAGAATGTCCATATACCTGTCAGTGAACCCGGAAAGCACCCCCATTCATGCCAAACTTGTATGCTTGCCATTTGTCTCATGCCCTCAGATCCTGTTGTCGTAGTTTAGATAGTTAGGAATGCAGCAGTCCGTTGACACGACCTTTACCCTGCGGAAATGAGCCCAGCTGACCCACGTGCCACGGGATCAACACCCAAGCAGCAGCCAGTCCAACGTGGTCCCCCCATATGGATCCATACTGTATCATTGTGCCTCACCAATTGCACTGCAGAGTTGTGTACCTATAGCATGGCGTCACTAGTGAGGCGGTTTGGACTTATAATGTGCTGCCCATGTAATGTTTGGCAGAGCTCTCTCGGGGCAGCAGAGTTTTCTGCGTGCACGACTTATCTTATATAAAATGTGTTCTACTTGCAATCCATCTTCTGGTCTCATTCCCTAGTGGGGTGTGTCCATTATTTGGTGCATTGGATATTGTGTGTTGGGGAGAGGGTGCCTTCAATACCAGGTTCCTGCTGTGCAAGTGCCGTGAAAATAATATCCAGTGCTACGTCTCTCTCCTACATACATAGGACCTGAAAGGAAAATGACCCCCTTATATCATGCCATCTCAACAGAAGGGACCCGGGACACAGGTTCCTCGCAGTCTCGAACAGGCACAAAGATATGTACAGGTCTTATCCTTTACTGGCGGCAGGCTACACGCGATGTTACCACTAAATACTACCCAAACACTACATCACATGGTAATGTCACATGGCCTTTCATGGCCAATCAGCTGGAGCCTGGTTTATGGGTGGGAGGGAGCAAAGATCCAGTCCCAGGAAAGACACTGGAGCTGCAGCCCCAAGCGGGACAACACGCCTACCACTAGTTCGATCCCAGAGGCTACACAATGCACCACAGACTGGATGGCACAAAAGGGTGAAGAATGCCTTCTTGGTCTAGTTGCCTTTGTTCCAAACCAAATCTGGTTCTAAGTCTAGCTTTTACCCAGTACCCTCGCATAGGGCCCTTGCCTATATGGGTACTGCGCCTCTGATGTTTTGGACTACAACTCCAATGATCCTGCATCATTAACTGGGATGTCTATGGCATGGCGATGGGCGTTGCAGCCCTACAGATCTGAAGAGCCGTAGGCACTGCTCTGTGTGCCTCACCTGCCTGGTCTTTTGCCAGTGCTTCTGCCAGCCTGTAGTATATTGGCACCGGCATCCATGAGCTACAGGAGCACTACCGTTTGATCTGCCCCATAGGTAAATCCCGGCGGACTGGGATCAGCGCTCTTCTCTACATCCCACTAATAGGATTAAAGGGATCGCAGAATGTATCCCAGCTCAGATTAATTTAACCCCATGAACTCTTGCAAGGCCCCCCGGATTACATTAATATTCATGTCATTTCAATGAACCAGACAGTTTGAAGGCATTAATCCCAGCTTGCCTGGAGCAGACAGCTGGGGAAAAGCAACCGCTAATTTGCAAGCCATCTGGTCCCTTGCTATGACTGTCTGGTGCTTTTAAATTTCCCTCAGCTGTGAAGCACGGCTTCGGTCAGTCTCTGGACATGCTGGGCTGCAGACGTCCTTTGGTCAATAGGCTCTGTGCTCTCCTGAACGTGTCACCACGCAGCAGCCATGCTATACAAAATGGCCGCGGATCAGGGACGCCGTTCCCAGCGCCACGCGTAACGATCTTGTGAAGTGGCAGATTTTTTTGCACATGGAGTGGTCCTTTCAGACAGTGGGCCTCATCACTCTGCAGTGCTAGATCTGCGCTCAATAAATACCATTGTAATATCACCATAAGAACAATTACCACCACATTACCACACCGCCGATTGGAGGTAAGGCACAGGAAACACCTCCAGCAGAATGCTGGAAATATTTCCTCTGCCTTACTGCCCAAAAAGGGCCAGACCGGCGGTATTACCACCGGTGGTAATAACTCTGATAGCAATACCACTGAAATCCCAATGGAGTCCTACAGACTACAATTAATGGGGACTAACACCGCCTGCCAACACTTGCAGTCTGGTGGTAATACCGCCGGTGGTAATACTGAAGGATTAATTGGTGGAACTGGTAATACCAGTTGGTGGTATCTCAGTGGTATTACCGCCGGAGGTAATAACACTGTTAACAATACTTCTGAAATCCCCCTGGAGTCCTATGGACTCCAATTAATGGGGACTAACACTGTCTACCACCACATGCAGTCTGGTGGTAATACCGCCGGACTAAGTGGTGAACTGGTAATACCATTTGGTGGTATCTCGGTGGTATTACCGTTGAGATACCACCAGACTCGTAATGAGGCTGAGTATCAGCATTTTGGGTGGCAGTGGTGTGGTGGCCAAAGAGGCAGACATTATGGAAGCAGGTGTTTCAAAAGATCCAGACCTGTATCTGCTGGGGTTTGTTAGGGAATTTCGAAAGGGCATTGTAGGTTTGTGGGTAAGGCCTTATTGCGAGCCAGGCACCGGAATAGCGCTTAATGGGTATAGTATTTACCCACACCCCGCTATTGGAGAGCTACTACAAAGACCCGATATGGAGTAATGCGCAAGAAGACACTTACAGAGAACTGGATTTGCCCTCTGCCAGGGCTTAGGGCTATTGGTCTGTCTTCACTGTCCATCATCGCAGAGATATGAGCCCTGCAGCTTCTCCATGAAGAGGTTGAGTCCCATCACCCATTATGTTGTCAGAAGCTACTCTATTTGCGCTTTCTCCAGAGACAATCACATACGTTTCTTCTTGATACGTTAACAGCTAGTACCCTACTTTGGTATGTTGATCTGAACTAACGACTGGATTATATGCCATAAAATAGGATTACATAGTTCATAAACACGCACACTGGACATTGGGTGCAATGGCTGATGACATGAAATGTTCTATAAGAACTAGATTATGAGAACAGCCGTGACAGTGGCATCCTCCGTGGTGGCGGATTGCCATCTCATGTGTCCTGCAGGAATGTCTTCAACACTTGAGGGAGTATTTTCCGCGTCGGGCTAGGTGTGGGAGAGGCGGATCCAGTGATCCCGACAGATGTGGCGGATTGTCATCTCAAGTGTCCTGCAGGAATGTCTTCAACACTTGAGGGAGCATTGGCTGCATGGGCCGAGGTGTGGGGAAGGCGGATACATTGATCCTGACAGATGTGGCGGATTGTCATCTCATGTGTCCTGCAGGAATGTCTTCAACACTTGAGGGAGCATTGTCCACGTCGGGCGAGGTGTGGGGGATGCGGATCCAGTGATCCCGACAGATGTGGCGGATTGTCATCTCAAGTGTCCTGCAGGAATGTCTTCAACACTTAAGGGAGCATTGGCTGCATGGGCCGAGGTGTGGGGAAGGCGGATACATGGATCCTGACAGATGTGGCGGATTGTCATCTCATGTGTCCTGCAGGAATGTCTTCAACACTTGAGGGAGCTTTGTCCGCGTCGGGCGAGGTGTGGGGGAGGCGGATGCCGGAGTCCTAGGGACCGACCAAATGACAAGGCCGCAGTGCCTACGACTGCATTTGCCATTTTGTTTCTTTTTCTGAGAGACAAAATGGTGGGTATTCTCAGCAAAACATCCTATTAGTAAAGGAATATTGCATTGTAAACAGGTCAGTTTTCATTTCTAAATATCCCTTCCATGATATATTGTAGTAATTATAAGAAGCGAGGATAATCATATACATTATTTTCTGATAGAATGTTATCATTCCAAGATAATTTTTTTACACACATGATCCGAAGGCATTGCTTGTTGATAACACAAGAATAATTTTTAAAGAAAACCTGACATTGTCATACAGGCCAATTCATATCTTTATATACACATCTAAACACATTTTTCAGTGAAAAAACGTTAGTTCAGATAGAGATTACATAAGCCCATGAAATTCGGCAAGTGTGGCTCACACGTCTCCTTCTGATGTAAATGACAATACTGTGGCGCTGCCTTGTATTGCCGCGAGTATGGTTTGCCTATAAACGCACAGTAATCTGCCAACGCTCAAAATTAAAAAAGTTGCCCCTTTCCCCACTGCCTCCGTACGTGTGCACCCTATGTCGGAAATGTTCAGGGGAGAAAAGACCGAAGGATTGTACCATCCCGTAGGATTATCACAGGAATTTGTCACATCGGGAAAAAAATCAAAGGTGGGTTTTCATTTCTAAAAAGTCTCAGTGCTGCAATGCACCATGGGAGATATAGAAAAGTATTTTGGGACGGGGATCCACCTTCTACTTCAATGTTTTAAAGAAACTACTGGATGTATTTACAGGAAACCAAAAAAACTCTAATCTGCAATGCTTTGTGACCAACTTGGTTCTCATTTTTAGTCTGGACTTTAGGGTGGCGCTAATACCCCACTTAAAAGCCAAAACGATTGCATTAGTGTACAGATAGGGAGAAATGGCATATGAGGGGGGACACAAAGCCTGTAGGTGGTGTTTGGTTATTTATCCACCCATTGACTGCCCAGGGCCATGCGAATCCCTATGGCCATTCCCACCCAGTTCCTGCCCCTCCGTGCCCAAGCAGCTCCTCATGGGAACTCTTTGAGCTAACTTTATCAAGCCTTACAATCAAACGTTGCACTCTAAGTACCTGCCACTGTTTTTTCAAAGCAGTCTTTTGAGAGTTAATGACTTAATTGGAGCTGTAAATTGCTACTGGTGTAAGAACAATGTCTTAACCAGGTCTGCCTTCAGCCACTCAATTTTTAAGCACTATTCGTGTCCTTCACTGAAATCCTGTTAAAAACAAGGACTGGCAAAGGCAACAGTCTCGTCTTAAGTCTAACTATTAGGCATTTGCCAGGCACTGATTTCATGGGCCCAGGTGCTGACACCATTTTGCAGCTGCTACCATCAATGGCTAGTTAATAATACTAAAGCAGGGCCTGGAAGTGCCTTTCCCATGCCTACACAAAAACCAAAATTGTTTGCGTTGCCAATGCTTGTTTCAATTTGGCGCAAACCCGTCCAGCGGTTTTTGCTGTGGTGTGTTCAATAGAAGTACCTTACTGTCTATGGGAAAATGAATGTGCTTAGGTTGAAAACAGCCTTTCAGCCTTTTTTCTATATAATTTACCGTGGCCGTGTAGTTATGGTTAAGTTGGTGTTTCCATAGGAAGAGCACTTTTTGGGTGGCTTATAACTCCGCTCCTCCTGGACGAATCCTCACCAAACTTTGCAAAAAAAGTATATGGGTCACTCTGAATTTTTTTTTTGCAAAGTTTGGAGATGTTTGGGCCAGGGGGGGCAAAGTTATAAGGGGGGTCCCAAAAAGTATTTTTTTCCCATAGACTGAATGGGGGAAAAACTTTGCGCACGGTTACAGGTGAAACCGCTGGATGGATTTGCACCAAATTTGTGCCAGGTGCAAGGGCTTGGACCCGAAAGCGTGCTTTAGTAAATTTGGTGAGAATCCGTCTAGTACTTTCCTTTAAAACGACCAGAAAATGTTTCCGAATAAATTTGTGATATCTATGTCCGCTCCGCGGTCACATTTCCCTGTTCGTTCCACGGACATGATACCGATTGGCCGGGGGGGGGGGGTGGCGTCATCACCGCGGACACGCGACGTCTGCGCCGATTGGCTACAGCAAGCCGTGATGTATGCCAGAATGTGTGGATGTGCCCGACATCTTGGATGTGAACACAGCGCGCTACTTACCAGAGGTGAAATGCTGTTTTCGAAACTGTTTTGCTCTCCTACAGTGCGTGGCGAGGATCACAGAGTAGGAGACGGATGAAATACTGTACTTGTTTGGCCGGCAATTGTGGATTATATATTCTGCATTGGCGCCCTCTTCAGGATGTTTGTACGTGGAGAAAATGAGGGATCTAATAAGGTTACTATTTGAGTCTGTGCTGTGTACAGGCACCTTGAAAATGTTCGCAGGACACGCGTGGCATTAGTGACCATTAATTTTGAGTACATTTTCCTATTATATTATATTTTCCTATGGGTGTGTTATTGCTTAGTACGCCGCCATGGTCGTGACATGCTGCAGTGGCTGTGGGCAGGGCCTAGATAACCTGCATTGGCGCCTTCTTTAGGATGTTTGTACGTGCAGAAAATGAAGGATCTAATAAGGCTACTATTTGAGTCCGTGCTGTGTACAGGCACCTTGAAAATGTTCGCAGGACATGCGTGGTGTTAGTGACCATTAATTTTGAGTGTATTTCCCGATTACATTACATTTTCCTATGGGTGTGTTATTCCTTAGTACGCCACCATGGTCGTGACATGCTTCAGTGGTTGTAGACAAGACTAGAGTCTTGGATGCATGGCCGTAGGCCGAAGGCCATACTTGCAAGACTGTAGGCCCTGCCCACAACCACCGCTGCATGTCACGACCATGGCTACACGTGTAGTATTGATTATCACTTACATGGTTGAGGGGAGAGTGTACAGTGTTGGGTCATGGCCAAAGGCCCAACAACAAAGTTATAAGCACTGGAGTTAAAAAGCTAGTGCACATCAACACATTGCAATAATATCTATGTACAAACAGGTAGGAGTACAGTGTCTGGCCAGAATAAGGGAATCATAGCACAACCATGGCTACACGTGTAGTATTGATTATCGCTTACATGGTTGAGGGGAGAGTGTACAGTGTTGGGTGCATGGCCTCTGGCCAGAATAAGTGAAGCATAGCACACCTATCAATACACCCGTAGTACTGTACATCACTGAGGTGATTGTGGGCAGGATGTAGAGTTTTGCTTTCATGGCTGCAGCACGTAGCCCATACATCATACTCTTAAAACCCTAGGCCCTGCCCAGAAACACCACTTCATATTACTGCAGTGCATACACTCGTCCTATAGGTTAGCATGTCAGATGGTTCTGGGGAGGGTGTACAGTCTTGGCTGCATGGCCGAAGCCCATGCACCCAGTAACGACCTTGTTAGCGGTGGAGGTATAAGCCATTGTACACCTATACATTCAAAAGTACGTGGACATATATCTTAACCTCTAGGTCCTGCCAGCACCCACTGCAGCACATTCGAGAGGGACGTTAGTGACTGTGTTGCTTTGGTGAGTGGCTGTTTCCATAGAAAACTGTTTTTGACTGCCTTATAAATGTCCTACCCTTGGACTAATCGTCGCCAAACTTTGGAACAAAAAAATATATCGCCCACTCTGACTTTGGTTGGAAAGTTTGGTCATGTTTGGTGCAGGGGGGCGAAAGTTATAAGGGGGAGCGGTTCTCAAAACTTCTTTTTTCCCCTTACACTGAACGGGGGGAAAAGGTCGTGCTCACGACCATGTGGCTCTTTTCCAGATTGTTTGCAAAATAGCGTGCAGTAAGTAGGCTTTGTTCGGTGGCCCCCTTTCTTCTACTGTTTTGGTATGTGCGGATACCGCAAGAAACAGATCCAAAACAAGAGAACATTAGACTTCTCACACTCAAGTAATAGTATTTCACAAGGTGACCTTTGAGGGGTCCAATGAGCTGTGGAAGCACAAACTGAAAAAGTGCAGTTTTCTTGTCAGCAAAATGATACGTTTAAATGGAAGTTCGTGCTCACTGCACCACGGCCTATTACAGCGTGTGGATTAAAATGTGTTTTGCACTAATATTTCCCTCAGATTGGCCTCTACAGTTTTGAGAACTAAGGCCGTTATCTGCACTGTTTGCTTGAAACAGCGCTTCTGAAGCTGTATGGGAGTACAGGTTCTGATAATTAGATTTCATTATGTTGCTTCAAAGCAAGAATGTATTTGCCTTCTGAGTGAAGGCCACACAAGTTGCTTTTTTGGTTGAGCGCTCAGTACGCCTGCATATCCGAGTGAAAGTAAAGGGGCAATTGTTTTTTGACCTTGACCCCAAGAGAAACTTGCGCGCTATTCATGGAATGAAAGGGTAAAAAAAAACGCAATTGATAAGGTTAGGTTTTAAAAAGTTTGTAAGTGACATGCATATCAGTCAAGGAAGAATCTTCGCTGCAAACACATTCGTGACTGATTTGCCGAAAAAGAATCGAGGCTGTAAATATTTTGTAAGTTTACTTTGGCCCACTGTACAGCAATCCGTGCTTTATTTTTACATAACTGCCCATCTAATTGTGCTAATATAATTAACGTATTATTTTTCTGCCCTTGTACAATTTTCCTGTAATGTTGCAG
Organism: Ambystoma mexicanum; assembly: GCF_040938575.1. Lineage (NCBI taxonomy): Eukaryota > Metazoa > Chordata > Amphibia > Caudata > Ambystomatidae > Ambystoma > Ambystoma mexicanum. Next base: position 1,463,167,795 of record NC_090931.1, on the reverse strand, counting down.
AGTGCACATGTTGCTCATTTGCAGGGTATGACTGCACTCAACCTTTTTTACTATTTATATTTCTAATTTGAAACGCTTACTTTGTCCACATAGCTTTGCAAGTTTTTTTGGTCTTCTTCGAAATGACGAGACGCAATTTTTTTTATTTGTCCACTCTTTTTTGTTTAATTCCTAGATTATCGTCTTTCTGGGTACTTGCCATTTTGTTTTCTCTTACGGCGCATGCAAAATCTCACTGTTTCTAACCTCCACCTATAGGTACATTTGGACATTAGTAACATATTACTAAAATGTCAACTTTGAGCACATATTTTTGTGTACCACTTTGCACATTTTCTATTTGATCTTTTAAAAAAATTTGGTACAGGTTGGTTACTGACACTTATTTTTTGTAACTTTTCCCGACTAGGTATATTTTGCCGTACTGTGCGTGCCATGGTTTTCAAATCCCGAGTGAGGGCTTCTTCGGACGTCAAATACAACTGCTGGTGAGCGGTTGCCTGTCCATAACAATAATGTGGAAGGACACTGTTAGCCCGCTTTGTCCGTTCGATGAATTCGTTATTCGGAGCAACGTGACATCATTTATGGTACTGTAGGTTCAACGTCATGACGACTTTTGGGAAATAACTGCGAAAACAAAGCGACTGCTTCAACGAAGACCCCAAAATGTTTGTTTGTGCAAATAAAACGGCCTCCTTATCGTTAACATTTGCAATGCCTCCCTAACCAGCATTGTAATCACTGCATTGATTATGCGATTATTCCGATGGTCTCTGCAAGTTTGTAATTAAATAAATCTAGTTTGTAACCTGTAAAATGGTCACATGTTCTTTAGCATTCCTCTGTTTTATTTGCAAATGTAATTTATTAGCTTGTACGTCGCTGAATGTTTATACACGGGTTCTGCGTCACGCCACGTTCTTGTGCTTTTTGCAACCTACAATGGAAAGGGAAGAGGGGCTATGTATGGAATAACTGCCTTCCCTTTCTATGGTGGCCAGCTTGAAAGACGATTTTCTTTTGTGATCCTTACTGCCAATGTCGCCTCGGATTACAACAAGTACACGTCCTTTTTAGTAGCACACGTTACTGCATTCGTAATTTAGACTATTGCTGGCAAAGATTATTGCGCCTATGTACTTTACAGAGAAATAAGGAGTGCGTGGAGTGTATTCAAGTTTTATTTTTTTTTCAATTATACTGTGAAAGGTCGTTGTTAACCCATTATTAACTTTGTTTACGGGTGGCTTTATTTTTTGCCACGGCAGACAATAAGGTAATATGCGATCGGCATTGAGCAAAAAGGCATCAAACAGTAATATGAGTGACTGTATGTGTGGCAACACATTTTTTCCGTCTGTTATGTGCTAGATAGAAACACAGTTTCTTCTGCTTTTGCATTACACCACTGCTGCTGTTTCTTAGGGAGGAAGGCTGCATTTAGCGGATGTCTTTTTCAGATAAGTACAACTTTCCCTACCAATATATAATGTGTAGTGCATTCGCAGTCGCTGCATACCAGTACGTGTTGGCGTTGTCTAAGGCAAATGTTGAAGGTGGACGTTCCTACATGAATATAAAATCTATTTCCACATTGCCCAACAGGCATACTTCGTTCAGGTAAGTGTGTACTGATTCTGGGACATGTCACTGTGCTGTACGACAGTATATATTCATGTGGCTTTCTTCAGAAGCTATATATTGTTTACCAAACGACCCTTCCTAAAGGAACCTTTTGGTTATGTTGCACTACTGAAAATCTGTGCCATGCAGTACAACATTTTTTTCTTAGGTACACCTTATACGTAAATTGTACTACTAAAAACCTGTACAATTCACTAAAAAAAAAAACTTGAGGGGACGTTATGGTTAAGTTGCCCTAACAAAAACCTGTACACTTCACTACAAAAATACTTTTCACCTCCCCTTTATGCTTCAAATTAAAACCGAAAACCCCCTGAAATTCGACAGTTATGGTAAACTAAGCCCCCAACCCTGCCACCGCCCCTGTGCACTGCTAACACTAACACCTAGACCTTGAAAGATGTCATCTCAAATGTCAATGATGACATCAATGATGACATCACTTGTTTAGCCCCTTTCTTTTCCTTCCCTGCCATACATATATATATATGTGCATTCAGTAAAAAGAATTCACTAAAAGAATGTTATACTTCACAGTGCAACCAAACACCACTGCACATTCCCCCATTATAATAAGCTAAGCAACCATAACTCGCACCATCTACGTGCATTGCTAAGACTAACACCCAGGACATCAAAGATGACATCACAAATATCATTGATATTGATACCATCTCCTGTAATACACACTGTAATACACTCGGCTGCCAAACCTTTGCTGTGCCATCAGCCCTTATGCCGACAATCCTTGTCACCAACTCCACATCCTCATACCTCAAAAAATAAGGCACTACCCCTGCTGTCTCCCCCTCTTACACCCGACGGAATGTACCACTGCCAACTCTGTGCCCGACATGACGACTCAAGCCGTGAGGTCAGACAAGACATTGGGGGTGGATGTCGGAATCCCTTCAAACGCTGCAGCAGGTGAATCGAGACAAGGAAATAAATGCTGTGAATACTGCAAACTGTATAACCGGACTGGCAGCTCAGCAGGACAGCAGTGGGGCCCCTGAAGCGAGGGATCCGGTATTGCATAACGCTGAAATGAGGGCCAAGAGTTGCATAACTGTGAAGTGAGGGCCACAAAGCTATACAACTCTGCAGACCCAGCACCATGGGAAATGCTGTTCACCACGGGTTTGCTGAGCAGGCAGAAGGCTCCCCTGAGTAGAACTCTCATGTCCCCAGGTTCAGCTACAGGCCCGGGGTCCCAAGCATCGGAAACGCAAATGCCCTCAACTACGGGGAATGCACCTTCAGCTGGGGTAGTCGTGGTCTCAGCAAATTCTTTAACCTTGATCCCAACTCAGAGAGCCCCATGGGGCGACCCTACGAAGTAAAAAAAAACAACATTTTGCAAAGGACCCTCCCAATGGAAACCATTCGCTTTGGGTATAACCAACCCTCCAAATTCAACGAGATTCCCTTACAAGAGCCTGGCCATGCCAAGAGCAGGGTGCAGGGGACAGGGGACATTGAAGACTATGCTACTCGCGAGCTGGAACCTGCTGGAAAGAAGCGTGATGGAAGCCAGTGGTACCTCTGGATCAGACGTGCAAAATAGAGAAACTGCCTACGCAAGAACTGTAACTAACATGCCCCTAGAATCAAGAAGGCATAGCGATTCGGACACTTTGCCTGACAATATGGCCACCGAGGGAAGCCTGCTCGTTATGGGAAACACCCTGGCGGCGCCTACCTGCCCTGGCCAAACCAGCTATAACAGGAGATGCTCCCCACCGGCAGGGAGAAAACAAGGAGAAAAGCTGACACGGCCGCACACTGGCACCCCCGAGAGACCTGGAAAGTTCTCTTCAACACAAACTAAGAGAGGGCCAAAAGGCAGAAAGAGGTGCCGGATTAAGTCAGTTTCCGAAAGCTCAGACGAGGAGCCCGTGTCGGCCGACCCTCCCCCATCACTGGACCCAAATACTGATTCAAGCTGGACTACGGCGTTGGAAGAAAGGGGGAAAAAAAAACAGAAGTGTAAGCATAGCAAGGCCAATGATGATTCATCAATCAATGCCAGCACTATGGCCACACTATCATTGGTAATGGCCCCCTTCATGAAAGTCTATGAGGCAATTGATGATCATTTAAAGGATCAAACTACTGGAATTGCTACGCTCAAAAATGATATCTGTAGAAGGATTCACGTAAAGCTCACCGGGTATCCACGGGGACGTCACTCAGCCTGTTCTGACCTCTTACGACCTCAAACCCTTCCCTGGAGGCTATTCGACTGGAGACTAGGCCTGAAACACAGGATTGGTAGAGTTTAACTCCCTATTGTCTCTGTGTGCTTGGACCCCTTCTTCCCCAGGGTCCAACCCTTCCCTTTGATCCACAGCTCACCTTGTTCTTGGATAGTGTGCTCTCTGTCCTGCTTTCAGCGCAGGGGCGCGTTGATTGATGCAGGATTGTTGCTGCCTAGTTACTTCAGTGGCAAGGGTCCGACAGGTAAGTATAATGAGTCTTTTGAACAGTTCTCTAACTTTGTTCCTTTCCTTCCTTAGATGATGGCCGGCGCCCGGGGATGGCGGCGTGCTACTGAGATGAGTAGCACTGAAGGTGAGTGAGAGCGCGATGCACGATGCACTCTTTTCGTATTTGCATTGAACTGACTTCTTTTTCTGTGTCTATTAGGTGCCACAACGTTTTCAGCGTGGAGCATGTTATGAAGAACAAATGCGGTGGGTAAGCGCGGTATGCGGCGCCTCTAGATTTTTCCACGCTAACCTGGAGTGTCTTTTCCCTCTTGCAGATGGATGAGAATTTCCGGAGACAGAGTTCCCCCAGAGCGGCTGGGATTCAGGTAAGCGTTTGAAGCTCGTACAGCATTTAAAAATAAGCGAAGATTTGCAGAGTGCTTACTAATCCCTTTTTTCTGTTCTTTTCCCTTTTCCTTAGGAAGCGGCGTGCCAGGATGGGAATGACACCACCGAAGATGCCCGCAGAACAGAAGGAGCGATGAATGATGGGCAGAAGCGCCGCAAGGTAAGGCTGTTCCTAACAGTGTTCTTGTTCTTGCAGGAGCTGAGCGCAGAAGAAAGATGCAGGGCTACTGGAGACCGATCCGAACACGGTGAGTGTCACGCTGCAGGTGCAGAAAACGCAAAGCATGTTTCTCAGCCTGGGTGTGGCTTAAATAGTCTCTGGATATCCCAGGTGTCTCTGGGCTGAACCCAAAAGACTAGACCGCACATGCAGTTCTGGGGACCGAAATATGTGGGGGCATCCATCTTGTCCCCATCAATGCACTACAAGTCCAATCCCTAATGTTATCCTATGGGAGTGAGTGAGTCTGGTGCCACAAGCGCCAAGTCTGACTCCAAGTGGGTCTTTGGAGGGATGGAGAGGCCCTTGAAGGCCATGTAGGTGATCGTGGCCTGGCTCCAGCCTGACATCTTGGAGGGCTGGGGACATGAAGGGCAGGAATCATGACAGCACTCCCCCCTAAGGCCCCTCTCAAGGTGGCTCTTCTGTCTGGTCCTGGGAGGGGGCGTGGCCAGCACGCATGCGGTGAAGACAAGCTCCCGTGGAGCTCCGGTCCGTGATCCTCATCAAGACGGATTATATCACTTTAAAAGTAACTGCATGAAGATATTAACTGAATATTTACGAAGGGGAACCAATTTCTTACACTCGTTCCTGCTTCCAGCGTGAATCGGAGCGCGTAAGGCAGCAAACGCCGAACTTACAGCCGGGCCCGTGGGGCTTCCAAGATGGCGCCGTCCGCCGAGGACTAACAGCAAAGCGGACGAATCCCGCTGAAACAAACGGCGCTGGAAGACACCTCCCTCAATCGGAGTGACCAAGGCGGATTGCTCAATGCCCAGCCACGACTCGACCACCTCGGAAGCGCCGGGGGCGGCAGAAGCGAACGACAGTGGAACCACGGCCAGAAACGTTAACATCGGAGGGGTAGCTCGGTGACGGAGCGGAACGGTGGATGCTCAGCATCGGGAGAGCGGGCCAACCAGCGCTGATTAAACGCGGGCTTGTGGGAAAGGCAAGCTGTAGGCAGAGAGAGTGATCAACAGCGCGGGAGGGGTGTAACCCGGTCACAACACAACACAGTGAGTGAAGCGGAGGAAGGGTCCCCACCACGCCCCGCATACCATCAGGATGCGAGCCAACCCCACATGATTACACACCCCGTGGAGGAGACCAGCACGACCCGTAGACCTGCTGCCGACAACATGGCGATACGGGCTAGAGGTGTGCCCAAGACACGCGCTGTGTGTGTGTGGAGCAGAGAGACCCCCCTGACGGAGCCACTGCAACAGCCTCCACGAAAATAGCTGAGGCGCCAGACACACTCCACAGCGAGCTACGTGCCAACAGGCGACCGGGGTCAGCCATTTTACATAATGCCCCGCACCGACGTAGCAAGTGTACTGGAACCGGTCCTACAGAGGCAGCTGAGCCCCTGAGACCGGCTCTGTCCTTGGCGATCCCCCGAACCAACGGCAGGCAGGGGAAGTACCCACCTGTGGGAAAAAGAGGGCAGCAACGCGTTAGCTACCAACTGGTCTCCTGGGCGCACACAAACACAAATAACCTCACAAGGGGACGAGGCCCTCCAGACAGTAATTACACAGGAGGCAGAGGCCGGATATAAAACAGAGAAGGGAAACACCAAGACTGCACCCCAATCAGGTCCTATGGACAATGGGAAAGTAGCTGTCTTTGGGGAACCGGGCCAGACCCTCACGTCCGTGGATTAAAGGATCACAAAACACACAAAGGGTCACTTGAGGGAACTGAAAGAAATTGCTCAAACCGGACCTGCTGTGGGTGTTTGGGAGACTGAAGGCGAGAGATGTCTCCCCCTAAAAGCAAACTGAAGCTAGTCACGATGGATTCTTTCACGACTGCCAAGCCCCAAAGACTGCCGCTACAAGACAGGGATCTCGCCGAAGAACCAATCCAACAAGAAGAGGATCTCAAGCACACACAAGTTCTACAAGCAATAGCAGAACTTCGTACATCTATTGAAGGAAAGAGAGGAGGTAAAATATGACATGCAACTCATGCACCAAGATGCTCGAAATCTAACTGAAAGGGTGAAGGCAACCGAAGCTACCCTACAAGACAACGTGGAGAACACGCAGGAACTGAAGGTGAAAGTTCAGGATCTGTAACAAAAAGTAGCGAGACTAGAGGCGCGCTCTGAGGATGCTGAGGGTAGAGCCCGCCGGAACAACATCTGCATCCTAGGGGTTCCGGAAGACATGGAGGGACCTGATTTGACGGAGTTTATAGAGACACTTTACAGCAGGAAATAGGACCAGGAAAACTCTCCCAAGGGTTCTCGGTTGAGCTAGCTCACAGATCCCTACAGAAACGGCCCCCGCCTGGATCGTATCCACGCCCAATCATAGCCAAAATGCTAAATTTTCGAAATTGTGAAACAATCCTGCGATTCTCAAGAGAAGGAGGAGAGATCCGTTGAATGGATTCCACAATAGTCATGTACCCAGACTACACCCCTAGAGTGCAGCGAGCAAGAAACTCCTTCATCCCTATAAAAGCGAGATTACGGAAGCTCAACCTAAAATATATGCTACTCTATCTGTCGCGTCTCAAGATACTGTATAAAGGGAGAGCGATCTTTCTGGAGACCCCGGCTGCAGCGACCATGTGGCTTGAACATAATAACCTGGCAGACGACAAGGAAGAACCATCGAAATCAGACATAGGGTGATCAGACACCCAACATTACTTAAAACAAAACAGGTTCCCCCGCAATGTTGAAGCAAAGCAGTCAATCAGCCTATACCTGAAACCCACTATGAAGATGGCTAGATCAGACAAGAGCTCAATAGACTACACGTAAGACAAAAACTAACCCACCCCACTGAAAACTGTGCAGGCAATTTGCCTACACCCCACCCGATCCGGAAGGCCAGGAGAGGCCTAGAAGGCTCGGGATCCCCTGAGCGTTGCCAAGTTGGAAGCAACTGCTAGGGGCAGTTCGAAGTTGTTTAGTTGTTTTTCCTCATTTACTAAAATGAGAGTTACACTGGTTGATCAGTCTCCAAGGATTACCGTGGCTGGAACGAGTAGGGATGGACGGAGAGGGAGGAGGCCGAAACTGGAGGAAAGAGTGGAGAATGGGAACGGGTTCTGGTCTGCCACAATAGAAAACAGCCCTAAATCAATATGTCCTCTAAAATAAAAATAATGACTTGGAATGTGAGAGGTTTGGGGACCTATTCACGCCGAAATAGAATCAAATCATATTTGAACAGAAAGTACAAATAGCATTACTACAAGAAACGCACTGCACGAAGGATTCTTTGGCTAAATTAAGCGAACACTGGGGCGGACAAGGAATTGGAACCGTGTACTCTAAATATGCCAGGGGAGTATACACCTGGATTCACCCCCAACTCCCGTTCCAAATAATGAAGTCTGAGATAGACCCGGAAGGTCGGTTTGTGATAATGTGGGGACGGCTAGAGCATGAGGAGATATGCATAGTGAACTCCTATCTTCCCAACAATAACATTCCGGCACACCTGAATACAATGTATGCGAAAATCGCACCATACAGACATGGTACCTTTCTCTGAGGCGGAGATTTCAACTGTGTCTACAACCCCGAATTAGTCAGGTCCAAACCCCACCCGAAGGGCACATCAGCAGCAACGGCGGCCCTGACCCAGTTAACGGACAGACTGGATCTAGCAGATACCTGGCGAGAGCTGCACCCTGATACTCGTGGCTACTCGTATTTCTCGTCTCCACATGATCTACATACGAGATTAGACTATGTTTTCATAAGTAAAGAGCACCTATCACAAATAGAGGAGGCACAGCATTAAAGGAGAACCATCTCAGATCACTCGCCACTCCTGGTAGAATGGAACCAAGCTGGCCCTAGACCCCCTATTCCTGTGTGGAGAATGCCGGTGGAAGCCCTGAGAGACCTGGCATTTAAGGAGGAGCTGCACAACTTCATGGACAACTTTATAGAAGTGAACACAGGTAGTGTTGAACACGTGAGTACAATGTGGGAGGCCCTAAAAGTAGTAATAAGTGGAGAGATTATAACGAAAGCCGGAGGCATCAGGAAACAACTGCAAGTTGAACTAGACCAGGGAGAACGAGAGGTCGAGAGACTGGAGGCTGCCCCTGTAGACACCTATCGGAGAGAGGATAGCCTCAAAGAACTCAGAGACAAATGCACAGCGGCATGGGATAGATTAGCTAAGTTTGATTATGCTACCAGAACTAACAGAGCGCATTCAGAAACGACAGACCAGGCAGATTGTTGGCTCTGTTGTGCAGGAAAGAACACCTGAGACACACCATCACCGCAATACAGGACGCGACAGGCAACAAATTCAGAACACAACAAGGCATAAATGGCACCTTTAAGGGCTTCTACGAGCACCTATACTCCCACAAAGACCAGGTCCCCCGAGAGCAGATATTAGAAACCCTAGAGGAGATAGGGCTGCCCAGACTATCCTCTGAACAGGCCGAGGCCTTAGATGCAGACATCACACTAGATGACATAACAGAGGCGATCAAATCGCTGGCCACCTGTAAAGCCCCTGGGAGCGACGGGCTACCCACTGAGTTCTATAAATCATATGAGACCTCCCTGACCCCTCTATTACATGAGGTCTTCCAGGAGGCACATGAGAGGGGGGTGTTGCCGGACAGTATGAGGGAGACCCTTTTGATCCCGATAATCAAACCTAATAAACCCACAGATAAATGTAATTCTTACCGACCTATAGCCATGCTCAATTATGATGTGAAAATTTTAACAACGATCCTGGCAAAGAGACTGGCCAGAATCATAGGGGAAATTGTGCATATGGACCAGTGTGGCTTTGTTCCGAGCCGAAACACTACCATGAATTTACGCAGACTACAGCACGTTATAAGCCAAACTGCAACAAGCAGGGAGGCATATGCACTGCTGTCCCTAGATGCCATTAAGGCGTTTGATTCCATTTATTGGGAATGGCTGACAGAGGTCCTAGTGGGCTTTGGCTTCGGCCCCCGGGTTCATTAGATGGGTCAAGATACTCTATACTAAACCCAAAGCTCGAGTGAAGACCGGTAAATACATATCAGAGGCTTGGGCAGGGTCACCAGGCAAGGATGCCCATTATGCCCCATGCTTTACATATTGGGGCTAGAGCCCATTGTCATTTATTTCCGGAAGCAATTTTTCGATGCAGGAATCCGCATAGGCGGTACAGACCACGTCATTTCACTTTACGCAGACGACATACTGCTGTAAGCTAGAGACCCGAACAATAATGCGCCCACAATGCTGGATGTCCTAGATAACTTTGCCAAGGTCTCAGGCATACAATTCAGCAGGGAAAAGTCCTGTCTCTTCCCCGTAGCGGGCCTCAAGGGCAAGGACATTGAAGAACTTCCTTCAGTAGGAATACAGTGGGAGGTTTCCTTGTTCAAATACCTGGGAATAAATATAATGCACACCCCTGAACTAATGCATGAACGTAACACGAGGGCGGCAATCCCCGCTTTACGAAAATCAATAGACTTCTGGGCGAAACTTCCCCTATCCATGATGGGCAGGGCCTCAATAATCAAAATGGTTGTCCTCCCTAGATTTTTGTATGGGTTTCAAAACGTACATTTTTAAATCAAGGCTCCCTTTTTTCGCCTACTAGAAAGTATAATTAGAGACTTCTTGTGGGGGAAGGGCAGGCATAGGATAGCGCTCACCACCTTGGTCCTACCATACAGCCAAGGAGGAATCCAACTCCCAAACCTAGAGAAATATTATTTGGCGGTGCAACTCAGCTTTGTGTCCAAGTGGTTAGCAGACGACAATACATCAGAGACGGCCCTCCTGCAGCCCTTAATCTCCCCGATGCACCCGAGAGAACTCATTTGGGCCCCTCACCAGCTGCTGGATAATGCCCCCTCTTGGCCACCCTGGGAAAGAAAGTATGGAATAGAACTAGAGCGCTGGTACACGCAGAACACCCTTATTCCCCGGACATACCAATGATTGACGATCTGTGCAGAAATGGTACGGACCTGCAACACCTCAGGAACTGGGAAAGGAAGGGGTATATACATGGGGTGATCTATAGGAGGACGGTACCTTTAAGGAATTTGAGAGGTTACAGGAAGAGGCCGACATCCACATAGGGCAGTTCCTATGGTACCAAAGAATACGCACTATAGCACGAAACAAGTGGACAACTTGGCCAGAAGAACCAGACCCTAACCCCCTAATCACGCTACTGTATAACCTAGGGGATGGCTGGAAGCCGGTATCAAAAATCTACGGCCACCTCAGTGATATCCCCAACCCACGTAGTCCCGAACTGAAAGGTAAATGGGAAGTATGTGGGCTGGGAACTGACTGAAGGGGATTGGGAAAGAGCCTTAGCATACCCAAAAACAGTCTCCAGAAACCATAGATTTAGACAAATACAACTGAACCTGCTGTACCGAACATACTTAACCCCAGCCAGGTTGGCGAAGTTCAACACTTTGGTACAAACTAACTGTACATGGTGCAAAGCAGATAGAGCGGACCTGATCCACATGTTCTGGACATGTGCCAAAACACAGTCCTTTTGGAACACCATACAGCAGACAAGCGAAAAGGCAGGAGTGGCTGGATACAAATGGACCCCAGATGAATGCCTTCTGGGAACGTATCCCAGACCGGCTAAACTTAAAGACCTGGCCAAGTTAATGGACATTATGTGCATTTTGGCAAAAAGAACAATCGCAATGGCCTAGAAGAAACCCGCCGGACCACAACATAAGGCATGGCACAGGGAACTGGAACGATGGATACACGCCGAAACGAAGGCATGGGAAGACAGCGTTACCAGATCCACAGACGCCTCGAGCATGGCCCTGGAAGCGTGGAAAGAACTTGTTGGGTCACTATTTCATCCCTCAGACGACACGCCTCCATGAATAGGGACAAACCTGCGGAAAATAGACCTACAACCAAGACTACAGACCCACCCAGGCAATGGATCACAGCCGTGAGATGACCTTGTTGGCCCGGGAACTCCCCCCCCCCCCTCACACCTGCTTGGCTATGCCCCCCTAGCCCAGTCGACATAAGATCTGCTAAGCCTCAAGAGACCCTTGGAGACAGTTAAGGTTGAAATGTTAAAGTGTTACGGTTAATGTTGTGAAATGCTCATTATCCTCTAATCAAGGGCATGGTAATGCCATGTATATGTAAAAAGGTAAAATGCCAATAAACAAATTTAAAAATAAATTCTGTCTGGTCCTGGTTTGGTTGGATGGTTTTGATGAAATCGTCTAAGCAAGCGAGGTGCATGGATGTACTCACAAGGCTCCTATGTCCTGTCTTGTGGACCATACCCCTTCCAGTCTACTAAGTAGTATAATTTGGATCTGACGTACTTTGAATCCAGGATGCCCTTGACTTCAAATTCTGGCTCCCCGGCGACTACTACTGGCTGCGGTGGCGTTGCTACCCGGGTCCCAGGTTGAACAGGTTTAAGGAGAGACACGTGGAACACAGGATGAATCTGCATGTTTGGCGGCAAAGCTAGTCTGACCGCCACAGGATTTATCACGGAGGTGACGGTGAAAGGACCCAGGTATCTTGGATGGAAAGTTCGGGCTCCTTTAATGGACACGTGTTTAGACGCCACCCAGACTTTGTCTCCCACTTGGTAGTTGGGGGCCTTTGCTCTGTGTTGATCAGCAAACTTCTTTTGGCGATTCTTAGCTTGAAGTAGGTGTTCAGCTGCCCTTTTCAAGGTTTGAGAAATGGTCGTGTGCAAGGTTTTGACCGCTGGCATTTCCAGGGTTGTAGGAACGTCCAACTCAGAAGTACGTGGGTGCCTGCCATACATGGTATAAAAGGGTGTCTGCCCAGTGCTAGTGTGCAGGGAATTATTATAAGCATATTCAGCTATCCATAATAGGTCGAACCAGCTTCCTTCAGCTTGGTGTAACATGCAATGCAGATACTGCTCGAGCGTCTAATTTGTCCTCTCAGTTTGACCATCCGTTTGGGGATGGTGACTGGTGGATAGCCGGATGTCGATCTGGGCCATAGAGCAGCATTTTCTCCAGAAGTTAGATACGAATTGAGTACCTCGGTCTGAGACCAAAACTGAAGGAAACCCATGGAGCCGTACGATGCCTTCAAGAAATACATTTGCCAGAGTGGAAGCATTTGGGAGCCCCTTAAAAGGAATGAAATGTGCCATTTTTGAAAATAGGTCCACGACCACAAGAATAGTGTTAAACCCTTGACTGGGTGGTAAGTCAGTAATAAAATCGAGGGACAATGTGTGCCAGGATGCTGGTGGGATTTCCAATAGCTGTAATAGCCCAGCCGGTTTCTGCTTGGATGACTTGTTTTGAGCACACACTCCACAAGATAGGATGAATTGGATAATGTCTTTACGCCACATGGGCCATCAATAATTTTGTTTTACCTTGGCTAGGGTTTTAGCGATTCCGGGGTGGCCCTCGATCAAGAAATCATGATAACCGGACATGACTTGTTCTCGTAGTTCTTGGTTTGGTAAGAATTAAACGATTCCTGAAGTAGGGCAACTGATCTTTTATCATGTAATGTTCTCCTTGTGCACTCCACGCTTGTAATTGCTCCGGACTCATCAGGTTTTGGATTTCTTCATGTAATTCTATCTGAGTTATGGTTGCTGTGATTCCTAGAAGCTTGTCACTCAGGATGATTGCTATTGGGTCAGGGGTCTGATACCCTTGCTCTTCCACGCCCTTACGGGAAAGGGCATAGGCCTTCCCGTTTTTCACCCCTGGTCGAAATGTAATCACGTAGTCATATTCAGCAAAAAAAAGAGCCCAACATAGTTGTCGTGAGGATTGGGCCTTTGCTGTTTTTAGGAACTGGAGGTTCCGGTGGTCAGTTATTACGGTGATTGTGTGTCTGGCGCCCAAGAGGTAGTGCCGCCATGCCTTAAAGGCTAACTTAATGGCCAGGAGTTCTTTGTCTGTGATAGTGTAATTGAGTTTCGGCGGTGTGAATTTACGCGACCAGAAGGCAACGGGGTGTAACTGGCCCGTTACGGGGTCCTTTTGTGAGAGGACGGCTCCCATAGCCATGCTTGAGGCGTCCGTTTCCACCAGGTATGGGAGATCAGGGCGAGGGTGGCGTAAGATTGGGGCAGATGTGAATCTTGCTTCGAGTTCCTGGAAAGCCTCCTCGGCTTCTGTTGTCCACTGGAACTTTTTGTTGCTTTTCCTTAGTAATGACGTGATGGGATGCACGATTTGCGAAAATCCTGGGGTGAACCGGTGGTAGAAGTTTGCACCCCCTTGAAAGAATTTGGGGATGGCCAGTTCAGGATAGCATCTACCTTGTGTACATCCATTCGGATTCCATTCGGGCTGAGAATAAAGCCCAGGAATTACACCTCGGAGACGTGGAATGAGCACTTTTCGAGCTTGGCGTAGAGCTGGTGTTGACAGAGTTTCTCCAATACGGATCCGACGTGTTTAACATGGTCCTGCTTTGATGCAGAATATACTAGGATATCGTCGATGTACACTAGAGCACAGACATCAATCGATTCCCGTAGGACATCGTTCATGAAGTATTGAAATGCAGCAGGTGCGTTGCAAAGGACAAAGGGCGTTACTTGATATTCGTACAAGCCGTATTTGGTGCGAAAAGCGGTTTTCCATTCTTCCCCCTGTTTTACGCGAACAAGGTGATATGCCCGCCTCAGGTCTAGTTTTGTGTAGATTTGGGCATCTTTGACTTGATCAAGCAATTCAGGGATCAGTGGCAGGGGGTAGCGATTTTTTACGGCAATCTGGTTCAGTGCACGATAGTCGATGCACGTTCTCAAGTCCCCCTCCCTTTTTGGTACGAAGAATAGAGGACTTGCTGCTGGAGACTTCGAGGGACGGATAAACCCGTTGGTCAGGTATTGGTCAAGATAGGCCTTCAGGTGCTGGTTTTCTGGTTCCGTGAGTGCGTAAATTTGCCCACAAGGGATTTGTGCGCCGGGTATCAGGTCGATTTGGCAATCGTATGGTCTATGCAGTGGCAGGGTATTAGCCTGTTCTTTCTGAAAGACATCTTGAAAGTCTTGGTATTCACTTGGTAGGGTGCCGATTGCCACAGTCGCAAGCGTGGAGGTTCTGGTGTCTATTGGTTGTTTCTCTTGGCGATAACATGTGTGGGCGCAAGTCTCGGGATAGGCCAATTCTTTTGCTCGCCTATCGATTCGAGGATTGTGAGCTACAAACCATGGCATTCCCAAAATCAACCGGAACTGTGGTGCCTTAATGAGGTCGAAAACGATAGATTCTTGGTGTCCATCCTGGCACAGAAGGGTTAAAGCTGCAGTGCATTGGGATACTGGACCAGAAGCTATTTCCGTGCCGTCGACATGGTAACAGTGTCGGTGGTTGATTTAGGGCGTAACGGAAGCCCCATCTTTGCCGCATGATCCTGGTCGATGTAATTCCCAACGGCTCCACTGTCTATGTACGCTCTCACTGCGTGCATCCGAGATGGTTGTTGGTGATTGATCAAGACCACAGATAGTGCAAAATGGGAAGTCTGTAGTTCACTTTCTTCGCTCGACAAGTGGACCCCTACAATTGCCGGGCTGGGGAGTTTTCCGATTCCTTGATGGTATCTTCCTTGTCCGTGGCCCCTACCGTCCTCCTCTGTGGCTTCACAGGGCACTCTTTAAGGAAATGACCTGACCTTCCACAGTACAGACATAACTGCTGCTTTCTCCTTTTATCCCTTTCCGCTTTAGTCAAGGGGGATCTGACCCCCCCACTTTGCATTGGTTCTCCTGAACCTTCCGTTGTTCGGGCAGTATTGTCCTTTGAACGCACACACATAGGGCGAGGGTCCAGTCTGGTTCGATCTGCTCTTCGGTCCTGCAGCCTATGATCCAGTTGAACAACAAGGACAATGAATTCTGAGCAGTCTTTCGGGGGGGTTCACTACTTGTGCGAGAACATCCTTGAGCTCCCCCCGCAACCATCGATTGAAATAACGTGGTTCTCTTCTCCAGTGGCCATTCTGCTTCAACTACGAGTCTATAGTGGCTTTGTATGTTAATAGGTCTTGATTTCCTTGGTGTAGGGACAGAAGTTCGTTGTCTAATGCCTGCCCATGAGTACGACGGGTGAACAGCTTTTCCATCTCCTGCTGAAAGCCCCTGAAGTCATATAGCAAAGGATCGTCTTGGGCCACAAAGGGTACAGACCAGTCCGCGGCGCTACCACTCAGGTAGGATAGCACAAAAGCGACCTGTGATTGGTCATTCGGAAAGGCCCCTGGCCTACAAAGGAAGTGCAGGCGGCACTGGTTCATGAACGTTGCCAACCTCTTGGGATCCCCCGTATATTTTTCGGGCGGAGCCAAGGGAACTGCCCCAGGAAGGGTTATCTGAACGGGATTGGCTGATGTCGCTGGCATCGAGGGCACGCTTCCCAGCAATGGTGCATGCTCTGCTTGTGACTGGAGAAGTTGCCGGCTTAAATCATCAGTGCGTTCTTTGGCTACTATCAGCTCTCTCCTCAGGGTGTTGGTCTCCTGCCTGGCTGCATGTACTTCGGAACGTAGCTGCCCCAACATGTGGGCTAACTGGTCGGTTTCCATGATGCCCAGGTGGATTTTGATGTGAGGCTTTGCTTTCTGTAACGCTCACCTGGTATCCACGGGGACGTCACTCAGCCTGTTCTGACCTCTTACTACCTCAAACCCTTCCCTGGAGGCTATTCGACTGGAGACTGGGCCTGAAACACAGGATTGGTAGAGTTTAACTCTCTATTGTCTCTGTGTGCTTGAACCCCTTCTTCCCCGGGTTATAACCCTTCCCTTTGATCCACAGCTCACCTTGTTTTCTTGGATAGTGTGCTCTCAGTCCTGCTTTCAGCCAGGGGCGCGTTGGTTGATGCGGGCTCGTTGCTGCCTAGTTACTTCACTTGCAAGAGTCCGACAGGTAAGTATGAGTCTTTTGAACAGTTCTCTAACTTCCTTCCTTTCCTTAGATGATGGCCGGCGTCCGGGGATGGCGGCGTGCTGCTGAGATGAGTAGCGCTGAATGTGAATGAGAGCGCGATGCACCCCTTTCGTATTTGCATTGAACTGAGTTCTTTTTCTGTGTCTTTTAGGTGCTGCGACGTTTTCAGCGTGGATGCCGGTTATGAAGAACAAATGCAGTGGGTAAGCGTGGTATGCTGCGCCTCTAGATGTTTCCACACTACCCTGGAGTGTATTTTCCCTCTTGCAGATGGATGAGAAGTTCCGGAGACAGAGTTCCCCCAGAGCGGCTGGGATTCAGGTAAGCGTTTGAAGCTCGTACAGTATTTAAAAATAAGCGAAGATTTGCAGAATGCTTACTAATGCCTTTTTTCTGTTCTTTTCCCTTTTCCTTAGGAAGCAGCGTGCCGGGATGGGAATGACACCGCCGAAGATGCCAGCAGAACAGAAGGAGTGATGAATGATGGGCAGAAGCGCTGCAAGGTAAGGCTGTTCCTAACAGTGTTCTTATTCTTGCAGGAGCTGAGCGCAGAAGAAAGATGCAGGCCTACTGGAGACCGATCGAACACGGTGAGTGTCACGCTGCAGGTGCAGAAAACGCAAAGCATGTTTCTCAGCCTGGATGTGCCTTAAATAGTCTCTGGATATCCCAGGTGTCTCTGGGCTGAACCACACCCAAAAGACTAGACCGCACATGCAGTTCTGGGAACCGAAATATGTGCGGGAATCCATCTTGTCCCCATCAATGCACTACAAGTCCAATCCCCTATGTTATCCTATGGGAGTGAGTGAGTCTGGTGCCACAAGCGCCAGGTCTGACTCCAAGTGGGTCTTTGGAGGGATGGAGAGGCCCTTGGGGGCCATGTAGGTGATCGTGGCCTGGCTCCAGCCTGACATCTCGGAGGGCTGGGGACATGAGGGGCAGGAATCATGACAATTCATCACAGCGTTTCAATGAAAACTGGACACGAATAAAAAAGATACAATGTATATGCTACATCATATATTAGACCCAATTATTGAGGAAAAAAGGTTGAGACGCGTGCTTCAGCAAAAAGGAAGCCGAAGCACAGACGGCCCAATGGAGGAAGTAAAGTCCTGATCCTGTTCAAAATTGGCTTCTATTCCCCCAGACAGGTGGGGGCCAGGAACATACAACTGAGTCAGTGAAAAGGGTACGGAGGGCCCAGACACAAGAAGTGAAATTAGTCAACTGGAAGGTGCGCCCAATGCTATGAACAGGGAAGTGGTGCGGGGGGCTGTTGCAGGCTAGTGCAGGCCCTGAAGTCAGAATTGACACAACACAACCGGTAGTCGAGCCTAAGGTTGTCATCCTGAGTGATGACGAAAAAGACTTAGTAGAACAGACGGACCTTGCCAAGGGTTCAGATAAAGATATTGCACAACCTCCGACCAGAAGGGCTCCTCCAGTCGCTCTCCCATCTACATCCTCCACAGATTATCCTCTATTTGTAAAATTGAAGAACCAAAAACAGGGCTTAAAAGAAAACCCACAAAGCCTGACAGACAAGCTAACCGAAACTCGTAAAGGACATGCAAAACACGCTAATGGCAAGTACAATTGCTCACGACAATTCTTCAAGAAATGAACCCTCCCTAAATCTCAGAAAGAAGTGAACTACTCCTTGGAGTGGAAATCTCAGTAAGATAAAGGGAAGATGCTTGAAGTGCCAAAGTCTTCCCTTCATGTAGAAGTCTCCTTGGGAGAGCAAGTGCTTATGGAACGGATGTTAGATTACTCCACATAGGGAGGAGATCCTGGATACTGCCTCACGCATCGAAGATGATGCTCACGGAGAGGGCTTGAGTAGTCTACTGCCTCTGCCAAAAAAAGAACTCAACTCCATTTGATATGATGAATCTAGATGGGTTCAGAACTTTGGAACAGAAGCGCTTAGCCCTGGCTTCGTCTGTAGCCCCATTGAATCTAGGCCAGTCAGACACAAGCTGTAGCGCCAATCCTTCACTATCAGTGGATCAAATGTATTCTCCTTCATTCGCAATCAACATTGACAACCAGCAGGAGGGATTTAGAATTGTAAGGCCCTTTAAAGGGGGAAACCGGCACAGAAAAAGTGACAACTGGGTCCTAAGCCTTAATCTTGAACGGACTGACCAGACAAATGATGGCCTGACCTTGAACAGAGCAAACATCTTGAAAATGCTTCATCGGATCCCAAAATTAAGAATGATAACAGACGACATTGCTAGAGTGGCCTTCCCGTGCGAGAACGACTGGATAAAGTTGTGATACACCTGGAAGATGAATTAATAAGAGATGTTATATTTGAGGAAGCATTGCACATCCCCGCTATGGGTTATACCCTATCGGAAATAATGGCACCAGCTACAAACCCCCCGAAACTAAGAAAAACAACCAGATTCCACTCGGAAGAGGGCAAGACGAAAGCAAAGTCAAATGGGAAACAAACCCAAAAGCAAGCATTAAAGAGAAAAGGAGCTGACTGGGAGGGCGGTGTGATGTCTCCCCTACATACCTTTGTGGACAACTCCGCTTTAGCGGAAAGGAAAGTCACCACTCATCAGAACGGGACTCCTAGTGGGGACAAGATCGAATCATGGTGCTGGATGGCAGAAGCACTGGTAGTAAAAAAAAGGGAGAGCCTAGCCAGCCCCCACCCCCGACGGAGTGGGCCATATGATGCTGGAATACTAGGGGTTTTGGTGATCTATTTGGCAAAGAATAACTTAGGTGGGATGACTACGACCTAGTCTGCCTCCAGGAACCCTGTCTGAGAACCCCACCCGTTCAGGCCAAAAGGGAAGACCAGCATCGGGCCTCTTAACGCTTGTAAAAAAAACAAATCAATACAATGGGCCTCATTACGACCCTGGTGGTAGGGGGTTAACGGGCCGGTAGAGCTGCCGGCCCCGTTAACCCCCTACCGCCTCATTATGAGGTCTCCTCACCAGGCATCCTAAACCAGGCGTCCTTAGCGGGTCTCGCGAGCAGACCAGGATGCAAACAACGGGCCCGTCATTAACTGGCCCATTGTTTGCAACCTCCCCATTCCCATTGAGCCCTGGGGTGTGCCCCGTTCTTCATCTAGCCAGTTTGGCTCTTGGGTGAGTGAGGGCAGAGTTGGGCATCGCCAGAGTACAACTTCCTTTTCTAATGAGGAGGAGATATATGGATGATATATGTAAAGGATACAGGGTCATGTCCTTTAATGGACAATGCGTGACAAGTCTGGATGAGGGGTGAGGTGGAGTGACACATTCGGAGGAGGAATGAGTGACGAGGAGCGAGGAGGCTGCCGAGTAGTGAGAAGGACCAGGAGTGAGGAGGAGAAATGAGGATGCACTAAAATGTGTGATAAGTGAGGAGGGGGAGGAGTACTGAGAAGGACAAGTGAGGAGTAATGAAGAGTGAGGAGGAGAAATGAGGATGTGCTAAAATGTGTAATAAGTGAGGAGGGGGAGGAGTACTGAGAAGAACAAGTGAGGAGTAATGAAGAGTGAGGAGGAGAAATGAGGATGTACTAAAATGTGTGAGGAGGGGGGATGAGTACTGAGATGGACAAGTGAGGAGGAGAAATGAGGATGTCCTCAAATGTATAACATGTTACAAATGAGGAGAAAGGGTGAGAAGAAGGAAAAAGAGGCAGAATGAGGCGTGAAGAGGAGGAGTTGGGGCTGATAAGTGAGGAGGATGAATGAAAATTTAGGACAAGTGACGATTAAGGAAGATGAGTGAAAAGGAGAAAGGAGGAGGTTGTGAAATGTACACTGTGTGTTAAGTGACGACAAGAGGAACGGAGTAAGAAAAGGAGGCAGAGTGAGGCATGAAGATGAGGAGTGAGGGCCGATCATTTTGGAGTATGACTAAGGAGTGATTAGGATAAGTGAACAGTAATGAAGCGTAGTGAGGAGAAATCAGTGTGCCCGGAAATGTACGCCCAACTTCACAAGCTCCTCTCTGCCTGCTGTGACGGGGCCAGCGTTGTGGCCATGCCAGGGCTGGAAGGCTTTCAAGGCAGGAAGGGGGTGGAAGTGTGAGGGGGGGGGTGGGTGAAAGAATGAGGGAGTAGGATGGAGGGTGAGGGGCTGAAAGGGCAAAGTAGGGGGAGTGAGCACACCCCAATCCACTAGCGGTGTCCGGGCGTGTGCAGGAAGACGCCCTTGATTGCCCACCTTAACTTAAAGCAGAAGACGCAGGAGGTCGGGCCAGAGGGAGCGCCGCCACACCCAGGAGGACGCTACCAAGAAGGAGACCATGCCATGCACGTCGCAGGACGTGGCAATGGTGTACGTGGCATCAGGGGGTGCCGTGACAACAATACCGGTGTGGCTCCGGCAGACCGCACCTGCTTGGGCCTGCAAAAGGAAAATGACTCCACTAAACCACCAGGGATTTAAATTAATTACTAAAAGCACTAATCCACCAGAGAATATATATTTAACATACCATGGCCATCCACCAGGGAAATGTGTATTATTTAAAGGCTCAAGAAGGCCTGGGCAGAAAGGGACAGGGCTTACCAGCCCTCACCGAGCCCTTCCATTGACTCACCCTTTGAGCGAGGCAGGTGATTGAATAAGGTAAGTGGAGCAGTTCTGGGAAGGGCTGGGTTATTTAAGGAGGTGTGTATGAGTGATTCGGTGTGGGTTAGTTGAGTGAGGACAGGAGGTGGAGTACGTCGTCCAAGCGACTAGAGGAGGCGACAGCGAAAGTAGTCTAGAGGCTATCAGAGAGAGGGTGGTCTGTGGAGCGTTTGTGAGTGAGAGCAATGAGTGTGTGGGATAGCAACAGAGTGTAGGTAGTGGTAGTAGAAGGTGGTAGTAGTTGGGAGTAGAGGAACTGGTAGCAAGAATAGCAGTAGCAGTTAGAGGGAGTGGTAGTAAGTAGTAGGAGTGGTAGCGGTCATACAGAATAAGACTGGACATATAAGAGGTAGTAGAGTGGTCGTGGTAGTAGAGTAGAAGCTGAGGTATTGAACATGTAGTAGTGATAGAAGTGAAGGATAGTAGTGAGAGGCGAGGAATAGCAGACTTAGGAGTAGTGGGAAGAACAGAGAGACGATAGGCAAGCGGGTAGAGCAGGAGGAAGGAAGGAGAAGAAGATACCAGCGGAGGTAGTGGGAGGTAATGACGGAAGGGAGTTAAGGATCTGAGAAACAGGCGGAGAACACATATCAAAGGTGGAGGTAGGCAGAGTGTGACAATCGAGGGACAGCAGATGGCGAGGGGAGAACATCGTAAAAGTCCAGTATAATAAAGAGACAGTCACGAGCGGGCGTGAGAGAAGTAAGAGTGACTCCGGGTGAAAGAAGGCACCATCCCTCACTCCCTATAAGTACCACGTGGGTTTGGTTAGGGAAATGATAGAAAATCCCCAGGGTGTTAGTCAGTCATCCTTTGTCTAAGGGCAATCACCACCAGTATAAGTCAGCAAACAGACAGACCGGTGTTACCGTTGGCCAGTACTAACATCCCGCTACGGACGGATGGCTTAGGGAGGAGAGAAAGGCAGAGGAAGTCGAGATGGACAGGGATGGCCCTCGTGCCAACTCCCCAAGAACCCGCTTAGTCCTGAGACCTACCTGAAAATCCCTTAGACACTCTTGGAACGTTACTGGCGCGTCAGAGTGGTTATTTGTGGTGGGAACCCCGGTCTCACTGCGCAGGGCTAATATAGTCCTAAGCAGTGCTCCAGCCCCTTGAAGTCCTTCCTTCTTTCACTGTGGATTGGACCCAGCCACTACCTCTTTGGAATGCTCATGAAGTTAGTGAACCAAGGTCTGTGTCTGATTATCAATTGAAATCAGCTAGCATCATCGATGCAATACAATTACACATGCACACAGACAGACAGACAGACACAGACACACACGCACACGCACACGTGTAAAGCATAAAGAAAGTACAGAGTGCCCACTTGCCCTTTGAATCAACCTCCAGTTAAAACCCAACATTACAGAAACTTTTGGTATCTGCACAATCTAAGTGATGGGAGAGTGAACATTCACTCACCTGGAACACAGATCTCCTGCTGAGGGCAGAGCCTTCTGTCGAACAAGCAACCTGCAGGAAGGAGGGAGATGAAGAGTTACATGAAGGCTGGAGCAGAGGGACACGTGACAACAGATGCAGTAGAGTTTGCATGCTCGTGACCCATCATGTGTGTGCTTAAGAACAAAAGTAACAACCTTTGCGTGACCATCTGAAGTGGCGAGTTGTGCATTTTGCACCAGCTCCTAGACCCGCTTCTCGTGATGGTGGTTACTGGGCATGCACGCTTGCGATTATGACCCAACACATGGGGTATGGTATACGAGTGTGGAAAAGCCTGGGATGGATCGGATGTGTCTGCAGGATAACCTGTCGGAGGAGCAGGATTTGAAGAACCTAACCGGAGCACCAGAACATACTATAGGATTTACACCCAGGTCATTCCTGCACACAGACCTAACCTTCTCAAGATCGTTGCTTCAGGTACAGCTCCATTCTCTGCCGCCAAACCTGCCACCGCCCCAGACCCAGGTGGGCATTTACACCTCCTTTGGGGTGGAGGTTCGGCTCCGGCAGGCAGGGTATGATGAAACTCATGACACTATGCGGTTAAAGTCTAATGTAAAAAAAATAGTTGCCATATGGATATTCATGTTACACTTCACGTCAACCTCATTTAGGCCTTTCAGAGCCGCCTGTGAACTCGTCCTGGCTACATGTTAAAATCCTTTGTAGTGAAATATTGCAGCGTTACTTGCTTCATTATGGGTTTAAGAAGAGCAATGCCTTATATTTCTTAAGGTTCTGGTGGCACACTGGCTGGTCTACTCAAAAGCCACTGATTCTATAGATTCATATTTGAATCTCAATGCCACCACTTGCTATCAGACTATGGGCACCTTGAGTGCCACCACGCCCTTCCAATAGCAGCAGTTAAGGTTTGTCTTGGCATCTGCCACACAGTAACCAATTGCGGTAGCCAGGACACGTCTCACATGTTGACATTTGATGACAACGGATATTACCCAATGTTTGCCCGATATACATTTAGTATATTTGTAGAAATAATTTTAATAAACTTGAGTTCAGGGAGTGGGTAATTAGTGACTTCATATACGTGTATTTATGAGCCCTAAAGAAGTAATAACGTCAGCACTTAGTAGATGTGAGAGAAGCCACAAGTTTTCTCACCCACGGATTCCCAGGGATCTGTCATCCAGGTGGCCATGTCACGGCCATCACTTTTGGATCCAGTTCCTGGGGGTGGACCAGTGCGGGAGGATCACCTGGGTGAGAGGTCTTGCGGGAGTGGGAGTGACACGCCGGATGGTGAGACGTAATATCCCCTTCCCTGTAACACCTTTACCCCATCCTACCAGGTAGGATACTTAGGAACTCTACCCCCAACCCCTTTTACAACACAAACACTTTCACGGACAGCTCGCTATGAGAGAAAACAGACCAACACCCCAGCAGTATACCTGACATGTCCCAATACAATGGTCAGGCGAGGTCGGCCAATAACTGGCCATCACACACACCTGACTTCCATTAAACTTCCCCACACGGATAAAAGGCAGAGCACAAGAACACACTCTGAGCAAGGGAAAGCACACGAGGAAACAGCAGATTTGAGACTGCAGCTGAACGAGAGATGAAAGATGGCAAAACAGAAGGGGATTGCTAGGAGGGAAGTTCCCTTGACCTTTTTGACAAGGAACCGTTACTTTCCGTTACTTTCCAGAGACCTTGAGAATCGAAAGGTCCTCCCATGTCGGGGCCCTCCCATGTCAATAATCAAGGCGGGGAGAAGCAGCAGCCGGCATGGTGCCATCCTTGGCTCCAAGAACAAAGCAGCGTCAGTGAAATCAACACAGACAGTGAGTTGGGGAGACCGATACAAGACTGCTCTGTGTTAAAGCAAAGCTTTTAAGCAGCAACATTGTATGGCGAGTGCTGGAACTAACATTGTTAAAATGTGTGTGATAAGAGATGCAGGTAAAGTGAACTGATGAGGAGTGATTGAACTTAAAAATCAAGATGCAATACCTTTGACAGTGTGTTCCGGCACTGTGTGGGTGCTCAATCGAAGGTCTCTGCAAGGTATCCAGCTGACTAGTAATAACAGTAGATAAATGTGATAGGAGCAGTAAATGCAGCGGTAACAGTGTTAGCGCTGCATTTTACCGCTCCACCCAACTCCTGATGAGGCTAACTGCTCATGGGGCTAAAAAGTGTCACTTTGCCCTTTTTTGACTGTTTCGATATTGAGGTTAGGGGCTGCAATAAGCCTTTCACCCATTATTCAACATATATTTTTCTTTTCCATGGCTGCACCACTAAGGGACACTGTGATGTATTTTTTTTATAAGGTTAGTCATCTTTCCCTGGGCTGGATAAACACAGAGTTTAGTCTGTTATGAGTTTTGGCACGGCACCCATATATAACATATGTTGCCCCTTGTACTTCCTTGGTCAGGAAAAAGACCCCATCAAAGAACAGAGAAAGGGTAAGAGGAATCCTTTTCAGGGTTTTACCAGTAAACCTTTTTGATCCATGGTTCTAGATCGCTTTTAGGTTGTTCATAGTTAACTCACATCTGTGATTGGCAGTAGGTAGTTTTACTATTTTAGAGGAAGAGGAGGATTCTTGGCATGTACTCTGCTACTTTATTGCTAATTTTAGGAACTGTATATTGTTTGGCTATTCTATTTCTAATGCTCATCAATTATCCCCACAAAAGAATCGATATGCAAAAATGCTAACCAAAAGAGTGAGAGCATTATGAATGTGTTTATATTTATAAGTATAAAAAACACTATATTGCAGGTGCAAACACTTGCTTGTTCAGTGATTAAATTGCCTAGTGACGATATTGATAACATCTACATTTTATTATACACAGAAGGGCAATAAGCATTAGTACAAGGATCCACCCAAAAGGTGGGTCCATGGCAATATTGCTGTCCAATAGTAAGCCTGACAGGTTATCTGCGGTAGTAGTTTCTCTTGCACCAAAGCACAGACTCTTTCTCCAGAGCCTTGCTTCGGGTACAGCTCTATTCTCTGCCACCAAACCTGCCCCAGGTGGGCATGTACACCTCCATTGTGGTGGAGGTTAGGCTCTGGCATGCATGGTATGATGAAAATCGTGTCACTCTGGGCTTAAAATCTATCTAAAACTGTAGTAAGTCTTTTAGGGCCATTGCAAAATAGTTGTTAAATGTTTATTCTTAGTATGCTTCTCGTCAACCTCATTTAGGCCTTTCAGAGCTGCCTGTGAACTCGTCCTGGCTACATGTCAAAATCCTTTGTAGTGAAATGGCACGCCATTGCTTGCTTCGTTATGGGTCTACGAAGCCAGGCATTTTTTTAAATGTGTGCCCAAACCCATCACCTTGGGTCCTACTGCTCTACTGTAGGAAGTGGCAGAAAGGGGAGGGAGTCTGGGGGAATTCTCACCTGAAGCACAGGGACGCAAGGCCTTTGCAAATAGGTTCTGCCGCTGTTATCCCAGGCACGATCAGGGAGCCTTTAAGTATCCACCTGTGCAACTCCCTTTAGGACTCCTCTGTCTGCGTTCCTTATTACCACCTGCAATGCTTTGCTTTTACTGCTAGAAGTCAAGAAACGTCAGCGCCCACAATTGGCAAACACTTGTCTGATCACCAGGAGGAACGCTTCCTGTCTATGTCTGATCACCAGGAGGAACGCTTCCTGCCTATGTCTGATCACCAGGAGGAACGCTTCCTGCCTATGTCTGATCACCAGGAGGAACGCTTCCTGCCTATGTCTGATCACCAGGAGGAACGCTTCCTGTCTATGTCTGATCACCAGGAGGAACGCTTCCTGCCTATGTCTGATCACCAGGAGGAACGCTTCCTGCCCATTTCTGTCTCACTCCTCCTCTGCAGCGTCACCTAACTTCTCACTAGCCTCAGACTGCAATTCAAATGCTCACGGTATCAACGCCAGCCACAGATAAACCCTCACCCAATACAACACAACCCCACACAAGTGTCCACAGCCTATTCCTATTGCAAACGTTACAAGACAGCCACTAGGCTGTACTGTCATCATGTGTGTAATGTCTGCCTAGAGGCCAGCGGAAACCTATTTACTGCCCTCAAGGATTAAGGCGCATTTCTACAGTTTCATAAGTCACAGTAACAACACAGAAGTATCTGCACCTCTGAAGTAGCAGAGGTGAAGATGGGCCCCGACACCAGAAGAGCTGAAATGCCGATGATGAGGAATGAGGTGAACTTGAAGAGCCATGTATGGGTCCTCGTAATAAAATAGCCGAGGAGCTGAAGCTCTAGACTGAGGCGAATTGGCAGCGCCGTGTGCGAGTCATGGTGCTGGAATCGCACAAGTGCTGCAGGTCAAGTGTGACGTGGTGGGCTGCCACAAATATCCACTCTGACTCAGGTAGCAAGTCCGAGGGTGTTTATTTGGAAATACTGACAGATTGGCTGTGGGGCTGATGGGAGATCCTTCAGGCTACCGGGGTCTTTTGGGACATTAATGCTCGGGCTCTCCCTCTCTAACGTGTCTACCCTGGCCGTTCCCTCCTCCCTAGCCCAGGCATCCATAACGGGATGTTAGTACAACCGCCAAGGTGACCCCTACTGGCTGTTCTTCTTCCTGGGCTAATGGCAATTCCCTATATTCGGTGGCTACCCGACTCCCTAGCGGCCTTCTAGACTTTCCCTGAACTATCCCGCTTAATAGGTTTAGGGGGGTAGGTATGGTGCCTTCTTTCACCCGGTGTCACTTCTGTCTCTCACGCCTGTTCTCTCCGGCCCCTATTCTCCTCCCACTGTACTACTGTCCATCCGATCTCACTCCGCCTTTCCACCTCCACCCTTTGATCTGACTACTCTCTTTTGTGAGAAACCAGAAGGTGTCTCGCCCACTTGTCCGCAGGGATCGGTCATCCAGGTCTTGGGAGGATAGCTCAGGGGCAACGCGCTCACCTTGCACCACAGGTTCGATCTCCGGGTCCGTGCTTAGAAACCTCTGGGTATTAAGCGCGTTATAAATAACCTATCATCATCCAGGTGGCCAGGACACAGCCATTGCTTTTTGATCCAGTTCCTGGGGGTGGCCCAGTGCGGGAGGATCACCTGGGTGAGCGGTCTTCAGCGAGTGGGAGTGGGACAATGGATGGTGAGCTGTGGTATCCTCAAAGTCTTCAATTTTGATGAAAAAGAGAATGTTTGGAAAAGTACGTGAATTTGGTCTGAGCCCGGCAGAGGGAGACCAATTGAAGATTTTGTGTTAAAGTGGGTCTGAGCCCGGCGGAGGGGGACCCGGTGTGAACAGTAAATCACCCGAGAAGTTGTATAAGTGAAAATCCTAAGAAGAAAGGAACTTTACTGTTTTGTTGTGTTGCATCAGGCCCTCTGAAATAAGAGACTTTGAATGACAAAGAGACTTTTGCATAGAAGGTCATGATGTTGAAGTCTTGAACTGCATCCTCGTGCTAGAGAAGCCAGAGAATGTGCTAAGCTCGAGTGTACCGCCTTGTCCCGGGATGAAAACATGGGGCTTGAATATCCCGACATATCATTTCTTGAACACTTTTCTTTTGCATAACATTGTTTCCCACACTATTTGTGTTTAGAAGTAAGGATTGGCAATAGGTTTATTAGTATATGCCCAGATGCCACTAAGACTGCGTTATTGTTATTTGATGGTCGTAGATTTCTCCCATCATTAGATTTAGGTTTAGATTAGGCGTTTTTCAAACCCAATTGAAGTTCAATAAACACCCTTGACCTTACTCAAGGTACTGTTTGAGACCATGCCTTCCTTACACATTTCTCAACTTTATTGCTTCCTACTGTCGCTACCTCCTGTTACCTCTGTTATACCGGCATCCCTCCTCCCTCCAACGTTACCTCCTCACTCTTACTATTTCTTGGCTACTGCTACCCCCTCTTCTTTCTTACCACTACTCCCTCTTGCTACTACCACTACTATTGCTCACTACCGCTGCTCTCTCCACTGCAACTAGCACTCACTAACGTCTGCTACTACCAACTACCACTTCCTACTCCCACTAACAAAACTACTACCCACCTCCACTATCGCTACTACGCTCCTATCCCTACTCTATCTCTACTCACACTCAGCTCTCACACACAAAAATGCAACAGACCCCCTCTCTCTAATAGCTTCTGCACTCCGGTTGCGCTCGACTCTGGTCTCTTGGACGTCCTCCACCGCCTCCTGTCCTCATCCACACTGCACAACTCACATGCACCTTCTTAAATACCCCACCCCCTCACAGAGTTGAATACTCAATCTGCCAATCCCTTTCCCTGCTTGAAGTGAGTGACAGGGGGATTTTGTGGGGGAGGGCTTAAAAGGGGCTTGTAAGCCCCGCCCCTAGCTGGATTTTGAACATGGACCCTGATGGGGTCCAGCAAGAGGCATAGCCAGGATTGTCTAACAAGTGGGGTCTGAAGCTAATGTAGTTGGGCCCACCGCAGTGACATTCACACCTGTAAATGCCCACACATTGCTGCAGAGTGGGCATTTACAGATTTTGATGGGCCTTGCCCACTCAGGCCCTACCCTGGCTAGGCCTTTGGGTCCAGGTATTCTTGCAGGCCAAACCTTGCCCCAAAATATCCCTAGTGGCTGGTGGGGTTTTTATTAATACGGCCTCTGTGGAGGATTTCATTCAGTAGTAGGAATCCCTGGCGGGTTAGTGGTGGCGCGCAGGCTCAGTTTCTCTGTGGAGGATTTCATTCAGTAGTAAGAATCCCTGGCGGGTTAGTGGTGGCGCGCAGGCTCAGTTTCTCTGTGGAGGATTTCATTCAGTAGTAGGAACCCCTGGCGGGTTAGTGGTGGCGCGCAGGCTCAGTTTCTGGACGTCGCGTTGACTCTGCCGCGTCCCTTTCTCTTGCGGTCGGTGTTGTGTGGCGCGTCGCATCCCGCAGCATAGTGCGGATCCTGCATGGTCTCTCGGCTGCAGCTTCTCCCCAGCAGTATTTTCCTGCGACAGGGATGCCGCCTTCATCCCAGGAAAGGTGGGGAGAGGGTCTGCCGGCACTTGCTCGGGCACCGGGGATTCTTTGGGTGTGGCTCCACCAGGGGTGGACTGAGAACCAAAAGAGAGGCCCTGGAAATCATTTTCGCAGTGGACCCATATTACACTTTTTCAGCAAGCCCAACCCTTTTCCTATGGGAACATTTGGAAATACCACACAAAAGAGGCCCAGGGTGCAGAGGCCTGCTGGGAAACCTCCAGAGTTCCCTGTAGGCCAGTCCACCCTGGCTCCCTCCCTCCCCCGACAGGGTTTAAAAGCGGGCGCTGTCACACAGGGTTGAGGTGCTTTGGCACAGGTGTGTGTGAGGCCTGGTACAAGAATAGCAGACGTGTTGATGGTCACGATTGAGGTGAACAGGAAGGGCTGTGCATGGGTCCCCGTACTAGAATAGAGAGCGAACTGGCAGCACTCTGTGTGAGTCTGTCATCGCAGAGGTGCTGACATTCTGGGCTGAGGTGCATTGGCAGAGCTGGTTGTGCCTCTTGGTACCCATACAGCAGATGTCCTGAAGTTCAGGACAGAGCTGGACTGGCAGAACGCTGTGCGCGCCGTGGTACCTCAATCGCAGAGGTGCTGGAAGTCTGGATTGGAGCGCATTGGCAGGGCCATGTATGGGTTCCGGCCCTAGAATAACAGAGGTGCAAACGATCAGGATTGAGGTGAACTGAAAGATGTGTGTGAATCACAGAGGTGCTGAAGGTCAGGTTTGGGGTGCACTGGCGCAGCTGTTGGTGTGTACTAGTAGAGGGCCTGATGGTCAGGGCTGAGGTGAACTGGTGCAGCTGTTGGTGTGTATTAGTAGAGGGGCTGAAGGGCAGGGCTGAGGTGCACTGGCAGAGCTGTTGGTGTGTACTAGTAGAGGGGCTGAAGGTCAGGGCTGAGGTGCACTGGGGCAGCTGTTGGTGTGTACTAGTAGAGGGGCTGAAGGGCAGGGCTGAGGTGCACTGGGGCAGCTGTTGGTGTGTACTAGTAGAGGGGCTGAAGGTCAGGGCTGAGGTGCACTGGCAGAGCTGTTGGCGTGTACTAGTAGAGGGGCTGAAGGGCAAGGCTGAGGTGCATTGGCAGGGCTGTTGGTGTGTACTAGTAAAGGCGCTGACGGTCAGGGCTGAGGTGCACTGGCAGAGCTGTTGGTGTGTACTAGTAGAGGGGCTGAAGTCAGGGCTGAGGTGCACTGGCAGAGCTGTTGGTGTGTACTAGTAGAGGGGCTGAAGTCAGGGCTGAGATGCACTGGCAGAGCTGTTGGTGTGTACTAGTAGAGGGGCTGAAGGTCAGGGCTGAGGTGCATTGGCGCAGCTGTTGGTGTGTGCTAGTAGAGGGGCTGAAGGGCAGGGCTGAGGTGCATTGGCGCAGCTGTTGGTGTGTGCTAGTAGAGGGGCTGAAGGGCAGGGCTGAGGTGCACTGGCAGAGCTGTTGGTGTGTGCTAGTAAAGGTGCTGAGGGTCAGGGCTGAGGTGCACTGGCGCAGCTGTTGGTGTGTACTAGTAGAGGGGCTGAAGGGCAGGGCTGAGGTGCACTGGCAGAGCTGTTGGTGTACTGGCAGAGCTGTTGGTGTGTACTAGTAGAGGGGCTGAAGGGCAGGGCTGAGGTGCACTGGCAGAGCTGTTGGTGTGTACTAGTAGAGGGGCTGAAGGGCAGGGCTGAGGTGCACTGGCAGAGCTGTTGGTGTGTACTAGTAGAGGGGCTGAAGGGCAGGGCTGAGGTGCACTGGCAGAGCTGTTGGAGTGTACTAGTAGAGGCGCTGAAGTCAGGGCTGAGGTGCACTGGCAGAGCTGTTGGTGTGTACTAGTAGAGGGGCTGAAGGGCAGGGCTGAGGTGCACTGGGGCAGCTGTTGGTGTGTGCTAGTAGATGGGCTGACGGTCAGGGTTGAGGTGCACTGGTGCAGCTGTTGGTGTGTACTAGTAGAGGCGCTGAAGTCAGGGTTGAGGTGCACTGGCAGAGCTGTTGGTGTGTACTAGTAAAGGCGCTGAAGTCAGGGCTGAGGTGCACTGGCAGAGCTGTTGGTGTGTAGTAGTAGAGGGGCTGAAGGGCAGGGCTGAGGTGCACTGGGGCAGCTGTTGGTGTGTACTAGTAGAGGCGCTGAAGGTCAGGGCTGAGGTGCACTGGCAGAGCTGTTGGTGTGTACTAGTAGAGGGGCTGAAGGGCAGGGCTGAGGTGCACTGGCAGAGCTGTTGGTGTGTGCTAGTAGAGGGTCTGATGGTCAGGGCTGAGGTGCACTGGCAGAGCTGTTGGTGTGTACTAGTAGAGGGGCTGAAGGGCAGGGCTGAGGTGCACTGGGGCAGTTGTTGTGTACTAGTAGAGGGGCTGAAGGTCAGGGCTGAGGTGCACTGGTGCAGCTGTTGGTGTGTACTAGTAGAGGGGCTGAAGGGCAGGGCTGAGGTGCACTGGCAGAGCTGTTGGTGTGTACTAGTAGAGGCACTGAAGTCAGGGCTGAGGTGCACTGGCAGAGCTGTTGGCGTGTACTAGTAGAGGGGCTGAAGGGCAGGGCTGAGGTGCACTGGCGCAGCTGTTGGTGTGTAATAGTAGAGGGGCTGAAGGGCAGGGCTGAGGTGCACTGGCAGAGCTGTTGGTGTGTACTAGTAGAGGGGCTGAAGGGCAGGGCTGAGGTGCACTGGCGCAGCTGTTGGTGTGTACTAGTAGAGGGGCTGAAGTCAGGGCTGAGGTGCACTGGCAGAGCTGTTGGTGTGTACTAGTAGAGGGGCTGAAGGGCAGGGCTGAGGTGCACTGGCAGAGCTGTTGGTGTGTACTAGTAGAGGGGCTGAAGGTCAGGGCTGAGGTACACTGACGCAGCTGTTGGTGTGTACTAGTAGAGGGGCTGAAGGGCAGGGTGTGTACTAGTAGAGGGGCTGAAGTCAGGGCTGAGGTGCACTGGCAGAGCTGTTGGTGTGTACTAGCAGAGGCGATGAACGTCAGGACTGAGGTGCACTGGCAGAGCTGTTGGTGTGTACTAGTAGAAGGGCTGAAGTCAGGGCTGAGGTGCACTGGCAGAGCTGTTGGTGTGTACTAGTAGAGGCGATGAACGTCAGGGCTGAGGTGCACTGGCAGAGCTGTTGGTGTGTACTAGTAGAGGGGCTGAAGTCAGGGCTGAGGTGCACTGGCAGAGCTGTTGGTGTGTACTAGTAGAGGCGATGAACGTCAGCGCTGAGGTGCACTGGCAGAGCTGTTGGTGTGTACTAGTAGAGGGGCTGAAGTCAGGGCTGAGGTGCACTGGCAGAGCTGTTGGTGTGTACTAGTAGAGGGGCTGAAGGGCAGGGCTGAGGTGCACTGGGGCAGCCGTTGGTGTGTACTAGTAGAGGGGCTGAAGGGCAGGGCTGAGGTGCACTGGCAGAGCTGTTGGTGTGTACTAGTAGAGGGGCTGAAGGGCAGGGCTGAGGTGCACTGGGGCAGCTGTTGGTGTGTACTAGTAGAGGGGCTGAAGTCAGGGCTGAGGTGCACTGGCAGAGCTGTTGGTGTGTACTAGTAGAGGGGCTGAAGGTCAGGGCTGAGGTGCACTGGCAGAGCTGTTGGTGTGTACTAGTAGAGGGGCTGAAGGGAAGGGCTGAGGTGCACTGGCAGAGCTGTTGGTGTGTACTAGTAGAGGGGCTGAAGGTCAGGGCTGAGGTGCACTGGCAGAGCTGTTGGTGTGTACTAGTAGAGGGGCTGAAGGTCAGGGCTGAGGTGCACTGGCAGAGCTGTTGGTGTGTACTAGTAGAGGGGCTGAAGGGCAGGGCTGAGGTGCACTGGCGCAGCTGTTGGTGTGTACTAGTAGAGGGGCTGAAGGGCAGGGCTGGGGTGCACTGGGGCAGCTGTTGGTGTGTACTAGTAGAGGGGCTGAAGGGCAGGGCTGAGGTGCACTGGCAGAGCTGTTGGTGTGTAGGGGCTGAAGGGCAGGGCTGAGGTGCACTGGCAGAGCTGTTGGTGTGTACTAGTAGAGGGGCTGAAGGTCAGGGCTGGGGTGCACTGGCAGAGCTGTTGGTGTGTACTAGTAGAGGGGCTGAAGGTCAGGGCTGAGGTGCACTGGCAGAGCTGTTGGTGTGCACTAGTAGAGGGGCTGAAGGGCAAGGCTGAGGTGCACTGGCGCAGCTGTTGGTGTGTACTAGTAGAGGGGCTGAAGGGCAGGGCTGAGGTGCACTGGGGCAGCTGTTGGTGTGTACTAGTAGAGGGGCTGAAGGGCCGGGCTGAGGTGCACTGGCAGAGCTGTTGGTGTGTAGGGGCTGAAGGGCAGGGCTGAGGTGCACTGGCAGAGCTGTTGGTGTGTACTAGTAGAGGGGCTGAAGGGCCGGGCTGAGGTGCACTGGCAGAGCTGTTGGTGTGTAGGGGCTGAAGGGCAGGGCTGAGGTGCACTGGCAGAGCTGTTGGTGTGTACTAGTAGAGGGGCTGAAGGGCCGGGCTGAGGTGCACTGGCAGAGCTGTTGGTGTGTAGGGGCTGAAGGGCAGGGCTGAGGTGCACTGGCAGAGCTGTTGGTGTGTACTAGTAGAGGGGCTGAAGGGCCGGGCTGAGGTGCACTGGCAGAGCTGTCGGTGTGTATGGGCTGAAGGGCAGGGCTGAGGTGCACTGGCAGAGCTGTTGGTGTGTAGGGGCTGAGGGCAGGGCTGAGGTGCACTGGCAGAGCTGTTGGTGTGTACTAGTAGAGGGGCTGAAGGTCAGGGCTGAGGTGCATTGGCAGAGCTGTTGGTGTGTACTAGTAGAGGGGCTGAAGGTCAGGGCTGAGGTGCATTGGCAGAGATACGTGTGGAATTCTGGGGAAGCTGCAGGTCGCAGCTGACGTGCTTTGGCAGAATCCACGTGCGTCACTGCGTGAGCGTAGGCAGCAGGCGTTCCCTGCGTAGCCTCTGCTCCTCACGCTCGCCGCTGCCGCCACCGTCTCTGAAAGGCCGTCTCCCGCACCCTGGGGTGGACGTGTTCTCGCGGGCTGCTAGTGTGTATCACAGATAGGGGGGAGGGGGAGGGGGGGGGGGAGGGGGAGAGGGGGGGGGGGGGGGGGGGGGGGGGGAGAGAGAGACCAGCCGGTTATATATAGATAAGCGTAGAGATGACTCATCCCAGTGCAGACATGAGTCGCTCCATTCACATTCTGCGCTCGCGGCCCTCACTCTGGGGCCCCATTCGCCTTCTCCCCGCTCCCTCCCCACATTGTGCTTTAGCCCCCACCCCCCTGAAATTCTGGGTAATGTGCACTGCCTGACCTACAGAGCCATGGCAGGATAGGACACTGGGCCTCACTAACGCTATAACCGCCGCATTACCGCTCCGCCCAATCCCGAGTTTGGGGGAAACTCTGAGGATTCACCGCCAGCTCTTAGTGAACGCGCTGACTTTCTGCCCATTTTCAGCGCAATTACTGGCACGGCAATTGTGCTGAAAATGCCCCCTATGGACTCCCAAAAAATGGGCACCTACACCGTCACTGCAACTTGTGATCGGGCGCTAATAGTGCCGGCCCAAGTTGCGGTAACGCTAATTGCGTTGGGCGGGCCGGGATAATGCCCAACTTATAGTGAGGCCTACAGACAAGAAACGGTGCAAGCGGCGGGATGGTTAACAAAGGGCCGGCAATTACTAATGCAAAGCATTTCATTGTTAGCACCTGCATTAGTATGCATACATTTTTAGGCAATCGAAATCGCGGTGGGGGTTACTTGCATGTCAGGGGAGTGATAGGAAGTGGGGTGGAGGGCTCATTCTCAAAGCGGTCCCTAAGTGTGTGGTTTCAGAAGTGAAGGAGAGAGTTAACTGCTTGTAACATCAAAGCCGCGCCAGAATAGTTTCATTAGAATGTTGTGGTGGATTTCGTATGAGTGACTGAAGACTCGGGCCCAGTTCTGGTAAATGCTTTAATATCCGTTATAACTCACCAGGATAACGTCATGGGTACAGGTAAGGTACGCCACTGGCCAGCCACACTCTAGCCAGGCCCAGGTGTAACTGACCACCTCAGACACAAACATGACCTTGCACTCTGACACATTCTGAGATCACCACCCACAGATACATAAGTCTACCACAAAGGTGTAAAGAAGTTTGATGCCACCACACAAGTTAGGTTTCCCTGAAGCAGTCTCTGAAGTTAGCCCAGCTCTCAAAATTAGAAGAGTTATCCCCCCACCCGAAATGTTAGTCTCCGCTGGCATCACGTCACGCCGCACTGAGCCGCATTGTTAATAAAAGGCAGAGATGCCAACTATTCACAGTGGGTTCTAGGGTCACTAATGCTTTGCTCACACTCCCAGTTTCAGAAATGTGCATCATTTGTGTAGCTCTGCCCCTCTAACTAAAAGTAAAAAAAAGTATACAATGCGCTGTGAGCCCACAGCATTGAGGACAATTCCATTAGAATTAGAAACAAGCACAGTGCCATGTTATTGACATGCTTGATATAGTGTGTAATGGCATAGATACGTGTGTTTGCCCCAAT
The DNA here is from genome assembly GCF_040938575.1 of Ambystoma mexicanum. NCBI lineage: Eukaryota > Metazoa > Chordata > Amphibia > Caudata > Ambystomatidae > Ambystoma > Ambystoma mexicanum. The sequence goes on along the minus strand of NC_090931.1, from coordinate 1,463,131,681 downwards.
GGAGGTAACCATTAATTGTGATTTGTTTGAAAGACAAGCACGTTATCTTATTTGCATCACTCAGCGGACGTGTGTGCTGCATTGAACGTTTGAGTTACCCTTTAATAGCTAATCAGAAGTGATGGGATTGCACTGGAGCGCCTTGTGATCTTGGGCGAAACAGTTGGGAGACCACGCCTTCACTATTTATTTGCATTTTTAAAGCGCTCACACAGGCCGGGGGCATCGAGGCACTGTTACAGGAACATATCTTAGTTGCATATTCATAACGCGTTTAATACCCAGAGGTTTCTAAGTGCGGACCCAGGGATCGAACCTGTGTTGCTCCGTGTCGTCTTGTTTCCAAGGCGAGCACGTTGCCCCTGAGCTATCCTCCCAGGATAACTAGCAGTTACTTTCTTGACAAATTGAAACATCAGGGATTAATATATATAGGGATGGAGCAAAGACAATTATCTGGACTTACAATCACCCTAATTGCAAGCACTTGTACATCAGTGCATGCTTTGTTTTCAGAAATGAGCATTTTTCTCATCCAGCCCTGCCAATGACTTGTGTGCCCGAATCGAAAGCACTTCAATCTTTTTTTGGAGATGTGGCAGGAATGCTATATATACACTTCTGGGCTGGGAAATCTGCTAGCTTTAGGAGGTCACAAGAGGTCAAGGCTGTGTCACTGGCAGAAGCAGGCCTCAGTCGGATCATTATATGGAGATGAAAGGCCCGCTTTGCATGTTAAAGGATCAGCACTTTAGGAAGTGGTGACCTTTTTTCCTCAGCCTGCCCTGCTCCAGGGTTTCCTGACACTGTTTGCGGCCTCAAGGGTGTGGCAAGGTTTAGGTGACAGCAGGGTCGGACTGGGACAAGAAATAGGCCTGGTCACCCAAAAAAAGTGGCCGTGCTCTAGCCTCACGACCCTTGACCTCTGATGACATCACCGGAAATTATGTCATTTGATCCCCCCCTCCCCAAAGTGACATCCCGGGAAGCGATGAAACACAACCTTTCACCCCTTGACAAAACAGGAAGTGGCATCAAATAGCATTGTACCTAAGTACACTAAATTACTGTGAATCCAAGCAGACGTCCAAGGCCAAATGATAATATGTTATTATATAGCACTTACGCTTAAGCTCTTTTTTAGAGAACAAATATGCACACAATATCACCCAACCTGTGTTGGTACTCATTTATCAACCTAAGGAGGATGAAAGGCTTTTTGAAAAAAAGAAAAAAAAAGTTGGGAATATAAATCTTTTTGTTTTCAATTTTTTTTTCTTACAAACCGGCCCAGGCATGGCCAGAAACCGGCCCCCACTCCCCAAGGACGATTTTGGCCGGGCCACGGGCCGAAAGGCCGAGTGGCCAACCCGACCCGTCACCGCGACAGCCAGGAAAAGGGCCAGGCCGCCACAGGCATTTGCTCAGAGACCCATTCCTAAAACACTCGTCTCTGTGTGTTCATTTCACACAATCACTGCATGTGCTGCCATGCGGCCGCCCCCACACTGCATCCTGCGCATCCCGGGGCGTACTGAGGAGCAGGTGCGCTCTTCATGCGATCACTATGGTGTGTCACCGCTTCCTGGGAGCTTGGTATCTGTCCCGCTCCCGGATCGCCGGAGCGGGACACGCAGTTACCAGGATCACATGGTTAATCAGTTCAGTTAGGCTGAGAGCACGCAGGGGAGCGGACCGCAAGGGACACCCATTAGCCGTCTGGAACACCGGACCAGATACCAGTGCTGGGGGCACCCAGCCAACATCATAGGACAGGGAGCACCCTATCTGTCGCTGACGACGGAAACACCCAAGACAAAATGGAGGAGGCAGCATGTTAACCCATGCAGGGTCATACCGCCGGCAACCTAAGATCCTCCCCCGGGGGGACAGGAGGTCAGGGGGCGGAACGGCGCAAAAAGGCCAAATGGCCCAAAAGCCCGCGAAGGGCTAAACAAAAGAAAAGGGGCGGGGCGAGCTCTTTATATGCCGGCAGGGCCAGGGTGCAAGGCATCTCGCCCCTGCACTGGGACCCGGTCGCCGTCTCGCCAGGAGAAGGATTTCGTTTTCCATCCACCCACCCACGAAAAACAGGGAAGGAAGGAGGCACCTGGGCATCGCTGTCGCAGGACGGCCAGGGCAAGATATGACAGTTTGGCGGTGTTTGGGCACCCAAGCACAAATGATAGACTCCGGACGAGCCAGAAGGAAACGGAATGGGTCTTCGCTCTTCCGGACCAGCGCCTCTTGGGGGCCTAAACGGCGGGGGCGTCTGGTAGGAACAAATAAGGCTCAGCTTCCCCCAAAACAAACGGCGCTCTCCCCACCCACGGACACCTGCACGGGCAGGATAGGAACAGGTACAATGGGGCGGGGGAGTTGGGGGCCTACTATACCAAGTATAGGGGGAAGCAAAGGAAATCCGGCAAGCAAGCGCCACATGTACAGATTGAAGTTCATAAATGTGTACAAATACTTCTGTTGTCATGGAAATAAAACTGCGGCCAAGTTTGCCATTTGAAATACTGTGTCATGCCAATTCATTGTGTGATATGGAGAAACGCAGCAGGGTGCATGCGCAAAGAATAATTGGCAGAAGAGGCAAATGGACGGTTGCAGGGGTTAAGCCCGTGGTCACATCGATCATCAGAGGATCACGCTGCGGAGTGTACAAGCTCTGGCCAGAGAGGTTGGCGCCTGTGGGTTGCGGCTCCAGTCAGGAGTGTTTGTGCGCCTGATGGGGTAGTGATTGGCACACTTCGAAAAACAGAGAAAAAAAGTTAAAAATCGCCCTTATGCTCCTTCATCAAAGAATATTTTTAGATGAGTTATTTGCCCAATATTTTTTTGGGGGAAAAACTCATCAAAAATGTTTTTCTTTTTTTTTGGCTGGTCCCCCCCAAAATCCTCCCACGATATAATGTAAACCCTATTTCCCGCCTCCTACCCCTTATATACCTTTACACTCCCCCTATATTTTTCAATGAGTTTTTCCTAAAAAACATATTCAGCAACAAAATAATCGAAAAATATTCTGGCGATGAATGAACATTGTACCAAAAAAAATATTTCCGAGTGGGGGAGGGGTGCCTTTCCCCGTCTGATATTCATTCAATTGACTAAAAAAACGAGTGGGACCTGCAGTCCATGGGGGATGAAGGGGATGATGAGGACAGACGCGGCTAACGTCCCAGGCCTGAGGCTGGACTGGCAGTGATGGCAACGTTTGATGTCATGGGAGCCCCATCGAGCCGGGCTAGAAATGTACTCCACTGCCATGACGGAGAATGACGAGGTGGCAAAGTCTCAAGCGCGGCATCCCGTCGGAGTTTCGTACCCTGCAGATCTGGCGCGGTGCTCCGTTGCGACGAAGTGCTGTCAGGCGAGTTGCCTTTGTGATGCAGGAAATCGTCTTGACCAAACCCCAGGAATATGGTGCCTGGTGTTGCCAACCCAACTCCACACACCGCGTGGAGACCTCCCCTGCATTTTCCTGGTGTAGGGACAGTGCGGACACTGACAGGGGACGCGCAGCAAGAGTAACCGAATCCAATGGCAGGATACTCCAAAGCGAAGACAACAGCAGTCGAAGCGGGGAACTCCGTGGCCAAGCAAGGAGATGGTAAAGGCAGAACAGGGACAACAGGCAACAGAGGCAGAGCAAGGCAGGCAATACACGTAGGGAAGCAGCATCAACCTAGCAGACTGCTGGAGCGCAATAAGACACACCTTGCCGCTGTGACCAGGGGTTCAAGTAAGCCTGTGGCATGAAAGAGAGGCTTTCCTGTGTTTGGTTGGCAGATCTTGCCAACCAGTGCCATTGCCACCACAGCACGCATGCGTGAAAAATGTAGGAGTCGGGCCCCAGCGCATGTGCGGTGGACATGGCTGCACCTATAGTAGCTCGACACCCGACACCAGGATGGGGCATTCTATGATGAAGGGACCAGCGCCAACGTGGATACAGGTGCCAAGAGGTAAGTGGGGACGCTAAGCGCAGGTTGCACGGGATGTCAAGGGGCACAGTAGCACACGTGGGGCATGGCTGCGTGACACAAGCCGTTTTCTCTGCTCTATATGGCTTACCCTGAAGTACATAGGATTTTCAAGACCCTTTCGCTGATGGATGGGTCCTACCAATGGAAGCCCCCCCCCCCCGGTTTTAATTGACACAGGGGCCTCAGTGAATGTAATGGACCACTCTCATGTTTGCTCTCTGCGGAGGAGCAAGCTGTCACTGACCAATATGAAAGGCCAAATCTGTACCTTGGGAGGCACAAACCAACTCCTGTTGAAGGAAGGAACATGTGTGGCCAAGGTGTGGCATGGGCAGAACTGGATCACATCTGGGATCTATGTTATCAAGAGCAGTGAGGACATATTGCTGGGGTGCAAGATTGCAAAGGCACACTAGGTGGTATACCTTGCACTCTGGGTGTACACTGAAGATGTGGCCAGCCTTATTGAATGGCATGGCCCCTTATTATTGAAAGGAGTGGGGCGTTTAAAAGGAAAGCCTGCCCAGCTGCATATAGATGAAAGATTCAGCCAATTGCACTCAATCCCTGGACGATGCCATTTAACTTCCGGGAAAAGGTGGAACTAGGACCTGATAAATCAGTGTGAGAAGTCATTATGGATAGAGTGACCGGCCTCACACCCTGGGTGTCCCCCATTGTGATTTCCAGCAACCAAACACAACTGGGGTGACTGAGAATCTGCGTCGACATGTAACTCCCGATTAAGGCAATTTGTTTGCATTTGAATGCGGGATATCATCTCGTGGTGCTGCACCGTGAGTCCCCGTACGTCACCACGTTCACCATACACAAAGGGTTCGAGTCCCCGTATATCACCATGTTCACCGTACACAAAGGGTTTGAGTCCCCGTACATCACCACGTTCACCGTACACAAAGGGTCCGAGTCCCTGTACATCACCACGATCACCATACACAAAGGGTTCGAGTCCCCGTACATCACCACGTTCACCATACACAAAGGGTTCGAGTCCCTGTACATCACCACGATCACCATACACAAAGGGTTCGAGTCCCCGTACATCACCACGTTCACCGTACACAAAGGGTTCAAGTCCCTGTACATCACCACGTGTACCATACACAAAGAGTTCGAGTCCCTGCACATCACCACGTTCACCGTACACAAATGGTTCTATCTGTATGAAAGACTGAGGTTTGGTATTTCGTCGGCAGCCGAGGTCTTTCAACACATAATTAGAGGTGTGTTGGCAGGACTCCCAGGGGTCCTCAAGATGAGTGATGACATTCTTGGTTGTGCGTCCACCGAGTCGGCCATATCGAATGTTTAGCCGCTGTGCTAGGCAGACTACAAGAACAAGGTCTCACCCTACACAATGACATGGCCGAGTTCCTGCAGTGTCGACTGGAGTTCTTCGGCTATGTTTTCCGAGGAGAGGGTTTATCTGCTGACCCAGAAAAGGTATGGTACAACCACACTGAAACAGCACCCCAGAGTGCTGCAGAGGTACAGTGCTTGCTCTGCAGGGTCACATACTGTGGCCGATTCATAAGACACCTTGCCACGTTGCCCGACGTACTAGGGAAGCTCACTAAATCTTTTTATTTATTTGTATCGCGCTGCGATACTCCCTGGAAATGGAGAGCTATGGAGCAAACAGATTTACAAGACATCAAGAAAGCCCTCACTGAAAAAGCTGTGATGGCAATTTTGGATTCAGCTTGCACAACTGAAGTAGTTGTTGATTCGAGAGCAATTGGACTAGTGGCAGCCCTCAAGAAAAAGAATAATAACGGGGAGGGACCACCCAACTCCTAAGCACGTCCTCCCCGGTCAGGCGAAGAAGAAGATATTCACAAATAGAACAGGACGCCTTGGCAGTTCTGTGGGGCATATAAATGGGAAGCTGGTATCCGTGGTGACAGACCACAAGCCTCTGCTACCGATCATGTTGGGAGCAGCGCTACTGAGAACCTGGGCGGACTCCCTGTCTTGGCAGCCCGGAGACCAAGGCACTGAGTCCAGGTATGAAGAACGACTGGAGGAAGAACACATTGGCATGCTAACCAAGGCAGCTGTTCCAATCTGAATGCCATTGGAAGAGATCACTGATGCCTCAGCTGCCGATGAATCTTTTCAGATGGCTTATGTGCTGGAGGCACTTTGGAAGCACTTTACCACAGCAGCTAAAACAATGCTACAGAGCCTGTGGAACAATCAACCTAAGTTGTCCGTTTCACCAGCAGGTTAATTACTACAGCATGTTCGCATAATTATTCCATCGATGTTGGTTCCGAAGGTGCTGGAGTTGACGCACAAGGGGCACCAAGGGATGTTCAAGACGAAAGCAAGTGCACAGGGGAAGGCTTGGTTTCCCAAGCTGGAGCACAAAGCTCAAGAGTTAGTACACACATGCATATGGTGCACAGCTTCATCTCTGATCGCCAATTCACCTCCCATACAGTCACAGGAGAGCAGTGAATGTCCATGAACCAGCACTTCCTACTGGTAATCGAAGAATGGTCAAGATACGCGAAAGCCGACTTTGTGAAGTCTCTCGCAGCCAAGGGTGTCATTCCAGTTGTTGAACAGATGTCGGTACCATATGGCCTATCAGAGGAGGTTCAAACTGACAATGGGCCCCCGTTTGAAGGCTGCGGGGTAAGAGATTATCCAAGATCGCTCCGTGTAAGTCATTGTCACATGACTCATTTGTGGTCAAGAGCAAATGGCAATGCTAGGGCTTCATCCGCTCCTTAAAAAGGTATTTCAGATTTTAAAAAAGTGCCTGCCTGCAACGAGAACTATACCATTTCCGATTAGAATATTACGCAATCCCCCACTCGACCATGGAAGTATCGCCGGAAGAAGCAACGATGGGGCGGTGCATCAGGGGAACCGTTCCGGCTCATCCGAGCAGAGAAGATCTACTGATACAAAATGAGACAGTGCGGAGGAAAGCGACGACGGACCAACGGAAGAGACAGCATAAGAAGATTAAAGATGCCTCAAGCGTTACAAAAAGGGGATCAGGTACTCATCAAAAATAGGAAGCCGACAAACAACCCAAGACTCGCAACTCCCGGATGTCAAAGGATCCTTGATAAAAGTCAAGAAGAAGCGTGGAGACTAATTAGAAACTCAAGGTTCTTCTGAAACTTTTCCCAACCTGGCCAGGATGAAGGAACAAGGGCAGGGTTTGAAATTAAGGTTTGATGAGCAGGAGCTCAAACCAGCTCGTAGGTAGCAGGCATCGCTCACTAGGCGGGAGCTACCAATTGGGAACCAGGTGTGAGTACACAGCGCACAGCAAATCTAGTTTCTACATGAGGTGTACACTTTAAATCTTTTGCCCATTATGTATGATCCATTATACTTAAGTGTGTCCTGGATGAATTCTAATTCTTCTTTATTTACATTTTCAAACACACTAAGTTAATGCCACATATGCATGTGTGTAAGACACCAGTTGGCCTAAGGATCCAAAAGTAGCTCCTGGTCGCTGTTGGGTTCACGCTAACCAGGCTCCCCTGTGGTAGAAGCAGGAGATATATCGCTCCCAGCAATTTCAAACCCTGAAGGGTGGAACAAGGTCTTAGCAGACTGCCTGAGAGTGGGAAAGAGGAGACTTCCCTTTGCCAGGATCAACGAGTGGTTTCCTGTGGCATGGTTCTCGCAACAGCTACCTGGGGTGGAATGTGGAATGCCATGGAACCTGGCGTGCCCTGAGGTTCCATGAGTGACATTTGGTCATCCAGGTGCCTCCCACCTGTTCTGCCTCTTTCCTACTAGTCTGATACCTCAAACATACATTAAAGACCTTATTCCGTTTCTGCTCACCACCCTGGTGTTTCTGGAGCCCTTCCTGCCTCCACCAGAGGAACACGGACACTACAAATCCTAACCAGAAGGTCTTATCAGCCCACCTCCAGTATCAACACAGAATCAAGCTTGTGAGGCTGGTGTGGAGTGTTGTCTCAGTATGACAGGGTGGGAGCCATTGCCTTGGTACCCCTAGAGGCTGACCCGGAAGCTATCCACCCGGTGTACACTTAAACCAGTCTTGTGTTCTCCTGTATTATATGATATGATAGGTTATTTATGATGTGCCTAATACCCAGATGTTTCTAAGACCTGACCCGGGGTTTGAACCTGTGTTGCTCCGTGTCGTCTTGCTTCCAGGGCGAGCACGTTGCCGCTGAGCTATCCTTCCGAGTGAACAGGGCTATGAGTCAAATCACTGTATCTGCGATCCAGTCTGTTATTTAAAATGGTTTATTGTTGAAATTGTTCATATTTATGGTAAAAGTGGGATGTTGTGGGTGACGTGAGGATGGCCTCATGCCACGGCGCAGTGCCGCACCACTGCGCATTGTTAATAAAGGGGCTATGTCGCCACGGGCATGGCAGTTGCTCCGAGACCCATACCTAAAACACTGGTCTCCGTATGATCATTACATGCAATCACTACACCTGCTGCCATGGCAGGAGGGATCTTCCATGCTCCATCCACAATACTAGTTTTCTTATCCCCTTATTACACGCTTTGCCGCACCCACACTTCCCAGTTCCTCCACCTGCTTCCCGGGGTCCCGTTTCTACTCTTCTCTCCATTGCCCTCAACAGGGGTGTTGCTAGGTCTGGAAAAGATCCGGGGCTACGCTAATGTTGCAGCTGTTGGGACTCGGGGCTAGCTAGCCTTTTGGTTGTAGCTCCTGAGCTTCTATCTAGGGCTACAACCAAAAGACCTGGGGCTATAGCCCTCTCAGCCCCCCCTAGCCATGCCTCTGGCCCTCAACAACCCCAATGCTAACAATTCACAGATATGAGCAGCACAGACCCATAAGGATGGTCCTAGTTTCCAGAGACTTTTGCAAGCGTCGAGTTTACCTGGAATCGACTAAATGGATCATCTGTCGAGAGAACTTGCATCTCCTGGCAAGCGCGTCAAGATGGGTGTAAGCCCGAGAATGGGTCTCACTCCCCCTCCCCGGAAATCTGCTGCCCCCGTAGACCTGCTTGATGGATGCCTGATAGTGACATCCCTTGATTCTGGGAGTCGCATCCTTCCTTCCTTGTGTGACTCTAGGAGGTGGTCTTTCTAGGATTGGCTATTCAAGTAAATACAGCCGTTTCATGGAAGCAAGCACCATGTTCCTCAAAATTGCCCTGAATCCGAGCGTGCGCCCCCTCCAAATCAGGAGGCCACCCAGGCGTGTTGTACTACAAGTCTGGTAATGCATGACTTGGTCTTCGGTAATGGACAGCGGAGAACAGGGTTGCGCGAGCCGTGAACCTGATGTAGTCAACACGGATCGGCGAATCATTTATAGTTGCAGTCGATACTAATGCAACACAACCGCCTTCTCTTGCATAAGGTAATTACCATAACTCCTAAAGTGTGTCACGGTAGATGGGGTGAAGAGCGTTGATATCTAGACCAGGCGTCTCCAACCTTTGGCTCTCCAGATGTTTTTGACTACAACTCCCATCGGCACTAGCCAGCACAGTCAATGGTAAGGGAGCATGGGAGGTGTAGTCCAGAGCATCTGGAGAGCCAGAGGTTGCAGACCCCTGATCTAGACAATACTCAACAAGTGAGAGCTGCAGAAATCTGCCGCTTTCTTCATGAGGACCGTTGAGGGACAGGGAATTCTGAATAGAAGTGCTTTGTTGTTTAATTGAACAGAAGGGTATGATGGAGTAACTCCCCAGAACAGTACGGAGAACGCTAAATGTTGTGGACGCACGCAGCAATAGTTGACCGGTGACTTTCATTCTTTCTTCTTTCTTCTTTCTTTTTTCTCAGAACTTGTGGTCTACAAAGGAGACCTCCAAACCAAATGCGTGTTAAAGGGAATTGAATATCACCTTTCCAACACGTTATGAGGGTACATCATTTTACTCTGTAGGAGGGAGGCAACGAAATTGCAAAGTTTAGATGCCAATTGATACCCCTTTCTTTTTTTCTTTTTCTCATCCACCTCTTCTCTTTAGGTTTTGGACTTTGCGTGTTTTTTACTCCACATCACATAGATATGGAGTTGGCAACCCCTGCTGTTGGTCCAAGACGCAGGCATAGGAAGACATTATAGACACGGAGTCTAGCTCAAATACATTGAAGTCGGTCCCCCTGCGGAAGTCTACAGAAATTCATTTGAATTCTTATATGATGGACGAAACATGTTGGGTCTTACACATTGGAAAGTAAACATTGTGATCCATTTTTTATTAGATTAAGTTTTTGTTCCCCTGCAGGCAGAGAAAGGGTGACATTATCCTGTTGATTTTGGGAATTCAAATTTCAGAATTCCTTAAATAGAGGAGCGGCCTGGCTCTGCTAAACCAACACTCAACTTTATTTGCACTTTAGGAGCCATTTTGCACACTATCATTGTACTGTTAAGGTTTCTGGGAAACACGTCACTTGGCTTATAGATTTGCATAGCAAGGGTGTTTTTATTAACCATTTTATGTATGGTTTTACACTTAAGGTAGTTTTAGGATGAATTTTAGAATCTATATTGCATGAACTGTTGTTAAAGTGTGTTTTCTATGTCAATAGTTGTATTATGTCTTAATTTGTGTATGTTTTTTGACAAACAATTTTTTGTGAAGAATTATGAATAAAGTGAATGTCCAAAAACAGAATTTCAGACTCAGGACCTCTTTGGTACACGGACTGAGTCATTAGAGCTGTGAATGCAGGAAAAGATAGAGACTCTGGTGCCTTAGTTGCTGATTGTCCTTTGGCAGCATCAGGGCCGAATCTTGGTGTCTTTTAATGTGTACTATAAATCCTGCTAGCCCTAGCCTGCAAAGTCAATGGTGAGGGATCATGGGAGTCGTAGTTCAAGACACCGGGAAAGCCTCAGGTTGCAGACCCTTGCTCAAACGTATCCAGTACAGGACACTGCAGATCCTCTGAATGGCCCGATGCCTGGGGGAGGGGATGGCCAGGGGTGGGGGGGGGTTTAAGTTGGAGTGGAATGGCTGAGTCTTTAAAAAGGACTACTTCAGACACATCTATCGAGTCTCCCACTACACAAGGGGCATCTCCCAATACTTCCTAAATAGGGGATCACCAGAGAAATCCCTAATACGATGACCCCAGACCTCAGCCTCACCCCAACTAAGACATTCTAATAAGCAGGTAACATCCAAGGCATTAAGGCCCGATCCAGGGGCAGGACAGGACGTATCCTGTCTCGGGAGGATAGCTCAGGGGCAACATGCTCGCCTTGGAAGCAAGACGACACAGAGCACCACAGGTTCGGACGCCGGGTCCGCGCTTAGGAACCTCTGGGTATTAAGCGCGTTATAAGTAACGTATCATATCCTAGGTCTTAGAAAAGTTTGATAGCCACGCAATCCCACCAGTTCTATATGTTCTAAAGCCTCCCAGGCTAAAGTGGAATTCTGGACCTATATTGTGCACAGTGGTTACAGTGTTACTCAATAGAATATAAGTTCCTGGCATCCCCATTGAGCCTGGCTCCAAGCACGCATACCTCATCCGCCACGAGTTCCACCTCACTGCAAGGCAAATCCTAGGGCCTCTTTATGTGTTAGGCGGTATTTACAGGTTCCACATGCGGTAAAGGAAAGAGTCCACATGATTTGGAGCACGCAGACCGTTTAGTCATCTCCCAATGAGTTCACTGGGGAAATGTGGTATTAGTACTGATGGTAATGTAAAATGCACCGCCTGAAACCAATGGCTTCTTGGCGCTGTATTTGGAGCAACAAATTAGTCTCTTAGGCAATCTATCAGTGAGACTTTTCCCAAAGCACAGACTGAACTAAAACACCTCTGCATGATTCCACTCAAGAAAACCAAGGCACAGAGAGGCAAAGCATTTGCCCAGGATCACAACGTAGGGGCACGCGGAGGGAGCTGTGATGTGGGACCCAGGTTTCCTGATGCCAAAGTTTACAATGTAGGAAGTTGACCACATCATATCCAGCCCTTCTCATGGGGACAAGGGCACACCAGGCAATCCATCTGCCAATTGATTAAGGGGCATTGTGGGTAGTAAAATGCACATGTGCTGTTCTCAGTACCACATTTGAAAGGTGACTCAAGGAAAAGGACACTCCACTAAAATACCACCAATACCTCTACGTGAAGTTTACACAATCTTTCAAATAGGCAATTTTGCAGATATCGCGAGAGGTGATGAGCTGTTCATCTGTCCAAACAATGAGCCCGCTTGCCAAAGGACCCTGCTCTCCAGCGACAGCAGGATGAAGGACTGGAGTTCAGCTGGTCCATGACACCTTTGACTTCTTTGGCATTGTTCGTATCTGTGCTTGCAGCATCAGCGTCACTATAAGGTAGGAGGTCCGGGCAGGTGGGCAGTGCATGAGACCCAGCCCTTGCTTGCCTACTTCACCTCTCCTCAACTCTGCCACTGCCTCGCTGTGCCTGTTAGGTATTCTTAGTGCTCTACTGTGATTCACTCCTTGATTACTTATCTGGCCAGTGCCCATGGTGGCTGCTGCCCAGTGCCCAAAAGCATGAATGCCCTCCTGTGGGTTTGCTGCCAGGCCCACCGGGGAATGTGATTTGCTCTGTTCTGCCCCATGGTGCCCAATGCAGATAGTGCCCTACTGTGATTCACTCCCTGATGCCTTGTCTGACATGTGCCCATGGTGGCTGCTCCCCTGTGCCCAAAATAATGAATGGCCCCAATGCAATGTGATTTTCTCCTTTTCACCCCATGGTGCCCAATGGAGAGGGTGTGCTACTGTGATTCTCTCCTAGATGCCTTATCTTACCCATGGCCATGCCCATGGTGCCTGTTCCCCAGTGCCCAAAATAATGAATGGCCTCAATGCAATGTGATTTTCTCTATATCACCCCAGGATGTGCTACTGTGATTTTCTCTTAGATGCCTTATCTTACAATAGCTCATGGTGCCTGCTCCATAGTGCCCAAAATAATGAATGCCCTGCCGTGAGTTTGCTGCCAGGCCCCCAATGAAATGTGATTTCCTCTGTTCCACCCCATGCCACCCATTGAAGCCAGTTCCCTACTGCGATTCACTCCCCGATGCCTTGTCTGACATGTGCCCATGCTGGCTGCTCCACAGTGCCATAAATAATGAATGCCCTCCTGTGAGTTTGCTGCCAGGCCCCCAATGGAATGTGCTTTCCTCTGTTCCACCCCATGCCGCCCATTGCAGACAGTGCCCTACTGTGATTCACTCCATGATGCCTTGTCTGACATGTGCCCATGCTGGCTGCTCCACAGTGCCATAAATAATGAATGCCCTCCTGTGAGTTTGCTGCCAGGCCCCCAATGGAATGTGCTTTCCTCTGTTCCACCCCATGCCAACCATTGCAGGCAGTGCCCTACTGTGATTCACTCCATGATGCCTTGTCTGACATGTGCCCATGCTGGCTGCTCCACAGTGCCATAAATAATGAATGCCCTCCTGTGAGTTTGCTGCCAGGCTCCCAATGGAATGTGCTTTCCTCTGTTCCACCCCATGCCACCCATTGCAGGCAGTGCCCTACTGCGATTCACTCCCTGATGCCTTGTCTGACATGTGCCCATGCTGGCTGCTCCCCAGTGCCCAAAATAATGAATGCCCTGCCGTGAGTTTGCTGCCAGGCCCCCAATGAAATGTGATTTGCTCTGTTCCACCCCATGCCACCCATTGAAGCCATTTCCCTACTGCGATTCACTCCCTGATGCCTTGTCTGACACGTGCCCATGCTGGCTGCTCCACAGTGCCCAAAATAATGAATGCCCTGCCGTGAGTTTGCTGCCAGGCCCCCAATGGAATGTGCTTTCCTCTGTTCCACCCCATGCCACCCATTGAAGCCAGTTCCCTACTGCGATTCACTCCCTGATGCCTTGTCTGACATGTGCCCATGCTGGCTGCTCCCCAGCGCCCATAATAATGAATGGGCTCATTAGAATGTGATTTGCTCTGTTCTGCCCCATGGGGCCTCAGGACACCTCCTCACAACGACCTCACCCAAAAGAGCACCATGAATAAGACGTTCCCGAGGGGCACCCCCTCAGAGGTTGCCACAGACTCATCTGATTGACACTCTAGAATGACTCACTGGGTCCGCCACTAACCACCTTCCCCCAACTTTCTCCACTTTTACAGTCAAGCACACCATACACGGCATCAGGTAATAAAAGCGCGGCAAAAATGACACAGGTAAAAAAAAAAAAAAATTGTTGTACCCAATTGTACAATTTAAGGGGAGCGGGGATTGCAGGGGTGTCCCCCGCTCCCCTTAAATGGCATAATGGGTCCGGTGGTTGCGGGGGGTGTCCCACGCATTCTTTACATGATTGTGGCGGCAAAACCACTGAATTTTTGCCAAGATATTTTGAATTCACAGCCATTTTTGCCACGATTTTAAGACATGGAACCCCATTCACAGACCAACTACGCCACTCGGACACATCAATTTAATATACCTCCCAACAGATAGCAAACAGAGCTCTACACGTCTACAACCAACTCACACACCACCACAGCTCTGGCCAATACATCCGAGCACCACGGGCACACAAGGCTCCGCGATGGGCACAAATGCCTCCAGCTCCTTGACCCAGGACACCTAGAACTAGACTGGCACACAGTTCAGGGTAGTCCCGGTCTGCAGGCACCAACACAAAAGCAAAGCTATCTTGCATGTTCCGTCTCTCCGCACTAACCAAACCTACCCGCCTCTCTTTCGGATCTGTCAGAGCACCCAAAGACGATGCAAACGCCAGCGGATTACGATATGAAACCCAGTAATAGGACAAGCCTGTCTGGTTGATCACATTGGGATTACGTATTGGTATTTGCTCAATGCCGGTGCCTACGCTCCTGATCATGATATCCGAGAGTAGGCAATGGCTAAGTTCCCGATACTATCCCCAGCCTAAGGTCGCGCTCTCTCGCTCCACGGAGGTGGGAATCAGGCAGCAGGGTGAAACCACGAGCTAATGCGCTGGTGGCGGAGGGGTTTTCACAACGGCAAGACAAGCAGGTGTACAAGCAGGTCTACAATGGGCTAGTATAACTTCTATTGAGAAGCAGGTCCTGGTCTTGGAATATAGGACCAATTCGCAAAGCAATACAGGAAAAGTTACACAGCGCCCACGCTGGCAGCAGTAAGGTGATTGGCGTGTATGTATTTTGTTTATTTATTTGATTGTTTAAAGTGCGGACCTAGCGCAAGAGCAGCAGAGCGCTGTAGAGGGCGTGTCTAGCCAGCGTTTGCATTGGCATCTTTCAGCAGTAGTGCAGTACTGTGAGGTGCAGTCTGTGCATCCATTGGGGTTAGTACATAGGCGTGTTTTTAAGGTGATCCCTTGGGCTGGCTGGAGCACAGGAGTAGAGGACAGCCCATTGGAAGAATGTGCTGAATACATCACAGGCATTTTTAAAAAAAGTTTGACAAGTAGTTATCCCACTCAGAGATAATGCTGCTAGTAGTGCCAAGAGCTGCAGGAAATGACAAGACAGACTGTCCTGCAAACTGTTTACAAAGGTAACTCTCTGAGTGGGATTATGAGTGAGACCATTTCCTATTACCTAATCTTACTGCACTAATGCTCAAAGCTTTCAATTGATCACAAACTGCCTTCCTTCCATTTGTGACCCCATCTTAACAGCCATCTGTCTCACATTTGACTAAAGTCTGCCCCCACACCTCTCCTCTTCTTGCCTTTGCCACTTCTCCGCAGACTAACGTCTGGAGACCCCCCCTTCGGATAAGCCTTGGAACTGTAAGACCACTACAGTGGTGACTGGTGGAGTATAAAAGCTGAGTAACACAAGATGATACAGGGACTGTGCAGGCAATGTCGGTAGGATTGGTTCTGCTCTGGCTGAGCTTTGGCCTGTATTGCCTGTTATACTAAAGAATATCCCTCATGCTATTGGTCGGGTGTACGGGGAACAGAGGCAACCAGCAGCCCCCAGGACAACGCATATGGGGGTTAATCTCTTCAGCCAGTCTCTAAAGTAGATAAGAGAACAAGGGACCTGAACTGCTTCGGTTCTCCTCCAGGCAGCAGTCAGACGGCTTATAGTGACATTTTCGAACGTCATATTTTCGAATGCCATTTTCTCGACACAAAATAGCCTAATTCTTTTTTTTTTGATTTTTTTTATTTTATTTTTTAAATGGGGAGGTTCCCCCAAACCCGTTTTTTTTAATTGACACTTTTTTTTACTAAAGAAACAAAAAAAACATATAAAAGAAAAAAATAAACACATTCGAAAACATTTTTTCGCCATTTTGTTTTTGGCAAAATGGAATTTCGAAAATATGTTTTCGAAAAATTAACTGGATACCGTCATAGACAGACGATCTAGGGCAAACTGCGTGGAGTGAGATTACAGTACAACCAATAGAATCGACCAACCTCCAGACAGGCTTACTAAGAAGGAGAACTCGCTCCTGTGATCACACCTATGAGTGCAAACTGAGGCAGACGTTTGGCAGATGTGTGTACAGGGCACTCAGATTAAGCCGACGAGTGCCAGATGTGAGCCCGGGACACTCAGACTAAAGATGGGGGTCCCCTAATCCCACTTT
The DNA here is from genome assembly GCF_040938575.1 of Ambystoma mexicanum. Taxonomy (NCBI): domain Eukaryota; kingdom Metazoa; phylum Chordata; class Amphibia; order Caudata; family Ambystomatidae; genus Ambystoma; species Ambystoma mexicanum. The sequence continues at coordinate 1,463,115,116 of NC_090931.1, read as the reverse complement.
TTTAAGTAGTGGACGGGTCCACAAACCTCTCTTCAAGGACTGAGGAACTCTTCCTTGAATCCATATGATTGTATCCCCTTGCTGTACAGCACTCTGTTGCTTCACAGCTAGGTTTGCAATGCATAACACCCAGTACATATCTGCAGCACTTAGTAGTTCAGTTCTAGGTTCTCATAGCTGGGAGGGCAGCTATGTACCTTCATAGTAGAATTTCTGGTGCGCGCTGGCGGTGGGGCGTCTTCACACCATGGTAGAGGTGTTTCAGTGCACCCTTTGCCCTCCAGAGTAGGACATCAGATGATTGTAGGCAACACTGCTTCCTGGCTACTAGTGAAAGACTTAAATGAGCACCATCTGCAGGGGCAAATGTCTTGGCTGTCCTGGAATCTGAGAACCTGGGGCAAAAGGGGTGGTGGTGCTGATAAAGAGCTGGTCACACTTCCTAGCTCTCTTAAGTTCTCTAGGTGTAATGGCCAGCCAGACAGCATACAGGACACAAGTCCAGCCATGGAAGGCAGAGTTGACCCACCATCTCACTTGGTCCTAATACTTCGTAAAAATACAATAAAGGGCACGTCACAGGCCCTGGGATCGACAAATGACTTCAGACTCAAAGGGGTTTTAAAAATAAAGTTTGTATTCAGTTAACAACAGTACGGTTAGAGTAAGGATGTGGATTGAAACAATATATAGGACCTCTCTCTGTAGAATGGCATGGGAATAAAGTGAGCAGAATTTTCAGAAACAAATACTAGGCAACAGTAGGACCATAGTTCTAGGTCCATGTTCCCTGGCATATAGTGCTCCAAGGTCCAAGTGAAGGAACTACACAAAGTCACTTGCAGGTCTTTGTAGGGTCAGCTGATCCTGGACCCTACCGCAAAGGACACTGCTAAAACTAGCCCTCCTTGGCTTGTGTTACTTGGCTTGAAGATGACCTCTGGCTTCTCCCCCATCTGTCTGGGTATAGTTTCCGACTGCCATCATTATTTGATTTTGGTGGTTTTTCCATGATCGATGTAGTCTTGGATGCTTCAGAGCTGCAGCAGGCTCAGGTGCCTCCACAGCCATCCACAGGCTCCTTCCTGGTGCGGGTTTGTAGGTCGTCTCCAGGATCAGGTCCTCCTTGAACCCACTTCTTTCTGCTTTCACTGAGCCCTCTTGTCTTGGATTCACAATGTGTTCTGCCTGATTTGTAGCAAACTACCCTGGTTCCAACTTGCACTCAGCTCCCCAAAACAAGCCCTCCTAGCTCCGATTCAGAATAAGCCTCCCTGGCTGGAATTTAGAATTAAACTCTTTGGCCTGGATTCAAAATGGGCCTCTGTGACTTGGTTTCAGAATGAGCCTACCTGGCTCAGATACAGTAGGAACCTCCATGGCTCAGATTCAGAAAAAGCCTCCCTGGCTCAGATTGTGAATGAACCTCCCTGGCTCAGATTCAGAACAAACCTCTGTGACTTGGATTCAGATTGATCCTCCCTGGCTCAGATTCAGATTGATCCTCCCTGGCTCAGATTCAGATTGATCCTCCCTGGCTCAGATTCAGATTGATCCTCCCTGGCTCAGATTCAGAATGAGTCTGCCTGTCTCAGATTCAGAATGAGTCTGCCTGTCTCAGATTCAGAATGAGTCTGCCTGTCTCAGATTCAGAATGGCTTAAATCAAGAATGGGCCTCCATGGCGTGGATTCAGAATGGGCCCCCCTGGCTTGGATTCAGAATGGGCCCCCCTGGCTTGGATTCAGAATGGGCCCCCCTGGCTTGAATTCAGAATGCCCCCCCCCGACTTGGATTCAGAATGAGCCTCCCCCCCCCCGACTTGGATTCAGAATGAGCATCCCCGACTTGGATTCAGAATGAGCATCCCCGACTTGGATTCAGAATGAGCATCCCCGACTTGGATTCAGAATGAGCATCCCCGACTTGGATTCAGAATGAGCATCCCCGACTTGGATTCAGAATGAGCATCCCCGACTTGGATTCAGAATGAGCCCCCCTGACTTGGATTCAGAATGAGCCCCCCTGACTTTGATTCAGAATGAGCCTCCCTGACTTGGGGCCTCATTATAACTCGCCCGGTGTGGACACAACGGTGGGGGTAAACCCGTTGCCACCGTTGTTTCCATGCCGGGCGATCACAACTCCTGCAGGCGGAGGCATTAAACCCACCAGGTCTGACCTGGCAGGTTTAACACCGCTCGCCTGCAGGCGAATGAGGAAACACAGGCACCATCACGAGATGGTGCCGGTGTTTCCATGATCCCCATTCCCATTGGGAATGGGGATTAACACCATTCCGCCTCCGGAATTCCCGGGACACCGGGGTTGTAATGCCCCGGTAATTCCGAGAGTCACAGAGGCGGAATGGTAATACGAGTCCGGCGGTAACCAGGCGGTTTTACCACCTCGGTTACCGCCGGACTCGTAATGAGGCCCTTGGTTTCGGAATGGACCCCCTGACTTGGATTCAGAATGAGCCCCCCTGACTTGGATTCAGAAGGAGCCCCCCTGACTTGGATTCAGAAGGAGCCCCCCTGACTTGGATTCAGAAGGAGCCCCCCTGACTTGGATTCAGAAGGAGCCTCCCTGACTTGGATTCAAAATGAGCCTCCCTGACTTGGATTCAAAATGAGCCTCCCTGTCTTGGATTCAAAATGAGCCTCCCTGGATTCGTAATGAGCCTCCCTGACTTGGATTCGTAATGAGCCTCCCTGACTTGGATTCGTAATGAGCCTCCCTGACTTGGATTCGTAATGAGCCCCCCTGACTGAGCCTCCTGGACTTGGATTCAGAATGAGCCTCCCTGACTTGGATTCAGAATGAGCCTCCCTGACTTGGATTCAGAATGAGCCCCCCCTGACTTGGATTCAGAATGAGCCCCCCCTGACTTGGATTCAGAATGAGCCCCCCCTGACTTGGATTCAGAATGAGCCCCCCCTGACTTGGATTCAGAATGAGCCTCCCTGACTTGGATTCAGAATGAGCCTCCCTGACTTGGATTCAGAATGAGCCTCCCTGACGTGGATTCAGAATGAGCCCCCCCCTGACTTGGATTCAGAATGAGCCCCCCCTGACTTGGATTCAGAATGAGCCCTCATGACTTGGATTCAGAATGAGCCCCCCTGACTTGGATTCAGAATGAGCCCCCCCTGACTTGGATTCAGAATGAGCCCCCCTGACTTGGATTCAGAATGAGCCCCCCTGACTTGGATTCAGAATGAGCCCCCCTGACTTGGATTCAGAATGAGCCCCCCTGACTTGGATTCAGAATGAGCCTCCCTGACTTAAATACAGAATGAGCCTCTCTGACAATTATTACAGAAAAACCCATCGTATGAGTTCATACAATTCCTGTGCTATTTCTAATGACTATAAAACAGCTGCTGTTATACATTTAAAATCAGGGATTCTAAAAGTCTGTCTCCTTGATCTACTACAGCCTGGAGGTCCACAAATATTTTTTAAAGAAATGTAGCCAAGGCCAATGTTAGCGATGTTTGTGAACCCATCATTAGCCTCTTCCAACGGTATGTAGATAACACTTCTGACGTTGAGTGCACAGAGGGTCGCAAAAATGCAAGCCTCAATTTGCAAAGACAAGAACATTCGATTACCACATGGTAGAGGGACTCCAGACTTTCAGTTTTGCACAATCTGCAATTTCTGAGATCTTTCAGGATCCCATGTTTAGATCCAATCACCTCCAGAGTCGGTAAGCAATTACATCTACATTTTAAAAACCAACCACGCAGCAGTGCGGCAGGACAACTGTGCAAGTAGGGTCGGGTACCATTGGTGGCGACATAATACGTGCTGCTGTTCTTATACAGCTTAAGTCTCTGTAAATCCTCAATGTCTATCATCCTATCCCACTGTATTATTTTTGTCTTTATCACCACCTGAGAGTCAGTACAGGATATATTGGCTAACTCCATAAATCTTATCAATTGTTTTGTAAATTTCAGGAGGAAGCTATTAGAACCTTTCTCAAACATCGCACTCAGATGGCACGCCAGAGAGGATCTGTCAGAATTCAAGATTTTCTTATAAATCAAAAGAACAAGTTACTTACCAACTAACATTCTTTCGATTGGATGTTCCTCCCACGTATTCCTCATCTTAGATATACCCTTACCTTTAGTTTCGCCTCAGAACATTTTTCCTCTCTCCAGCAGAGGGCGCTCCACTTGAGGCGGCGATGTCGATGTCTCTCGGCGGCCTCCGTCGAGCACCGACGTCATCCGTTGTATAAAGGCCTCGAGCGCACCCATTGGCTTCAGTTGTTTTTTCCGTATATCAGAGTCCATGACCATTGTTAAAAGCGTGACTCTTTTGACCCCAGCCTCTAAAGAAATCAGAGTGTAAACCACGTAAACTGTACTGTGGGGTAGGTTCGGAGGGTCGATAAGGAATACGAGGGAGGAACATCCAATCGAAAGAACGTTACAGTTGGTAAGTAACTTGTTCTTCAAATGGATTGTGTCCTCCCACGTATTCCTCATCTTAGATAGACTCCCAAAGCAGTTTTCTATTGGAGGCGGGAGTACAGATATCTTTTTAGTCATGTACTGAATGTAGCACAGATTTGGCAAATAGACCTCCTTGAGAGGTAGTTGAGTCCAAAGCATGTTTTATGAAAGTATGCACGGATGACCATGTGGCTGCTGCACAAATATCTTGTACAGGGACACCCCTTTTAAGTGCTGTTGAAGTTGCCATGCCCCTAGTTGAATGAGCTCTTCAACTCTCAGGGGGATCTTTTCCAGCTAGCCTATAACACTCTGTTATGGCTAGGATGACCCATCTTGATAATGTTTGTTTAGTTACAGGTAGTCCTAATTTACGACCAGTGTATCCCACAAACAGTTGGTCACACTGACATATTTTTGACGATCTTGAGATATAAAAGCTAAGAGCCCTTCTAGGATCTTGTCTATGTAGTCTTTCCTCTTCCTTACTTGTGTGAGGAAGAGGGTAGAACGTAGGTAGAATTATTTTCTGTGACAGCTGAAAGTCAAACTATTTTTGGCAGAAAAGAGGGCTTGACTCGAAGGACAACCTTACCCTTATGAAAGATGGTATGAGGAGGACCACTCGAAAGTGCCTGCAGCTCACTTACTCTGCGGGCTGATGTCAAAGCAATTAGAAGTACAGGTTTTAGAGTAAGAAGCCTTAACGGGCAAGAATGTAAAGGCTCAAAGGGTGCACATGTCAGAAATTTCAGTACCAAATTTAAATCCCACACAGGAACTTGAAAAGGTATTGGTGGAAAAACATTGTTTAAACCTTTTAGAAATTGTATTATTAAAGGGATCTTAAAATAAGATTTTTCTTCTGACGAGCGCTTGAAGATAGATAGCGCTGCTACGTATCCTTTTATCGTCCTAACCTGGAGCCCCAGATTAGCCAAATGTAACAGGAAAGATAATACTGTAGGAATATTACATTGAAAAGGGTCCACATTCTTATCCCTGCACCAGTTACTGAACTTGTTCCAACGACACCGGTACAAAGATTTTGTTGCTGGCCTTCTGGCCAAAAGCAAGATCTCCATAACATCATCCGGAAGGTCCCAATCCTTGTATCTCAACCTCTCAGAAGCCATGCGTGAAGGTTGAGTATGTTGACCTCTGGATGGAGAACGTGACCTCCCTCTTCGAGAGAAGATCCTCTCTTTTTTGGAAGACGTATTGGAAGGCAGATGGACATGTCTAGAAGGTCTGGGTACCACGTTCTCCTGGCCCAATCCGGGGCAATTAGGATCATGGTTTTTCCGAACTTCCTCAACCTCCTGATTACTTGAGGGATCACAGGGACTGGAGGAAACACGTATAGCAGTGGAAACTCTCAGTCCACTACGAATGCGTCTCCTAGAGCTCCTCTTGGGGGAAATTCCCTTGAGCAAAATAGTTTGCATTTCCTGTTGACACTGGTCATGAACAGATCCACTTGAGGGTTTCCCCAAAGGGTGAAGATCTCCAGAAGGGCTTCCTGAGCTAACTCCCACTCGTGGGAGTCTGTGCTCTGCCTGCTCAGAGCGTCCACCGCTATGTTTTGCTCTCCTGCTAGGTGAATGGCAGAGAGATCCCTTCTTGTATTGCCCAGAACCAGAGCTGCATTGCCTCTCTGCACAGTGGTAGTGACCCTACACCTCCTCTCTTGTTGAGGTAGTACATGGCCACTGTGTTGTCTGTCACTATCAGGACATTCTTTCCCCGTACAGCAGGCAGGAAGGCCCATCAGTGCTAGTCTGATTGCCCTCAGCTCCAATAGGTTGATATGTAGTTTGGACTCCGATGGAGACCAACGACCGCTGATCGTCAACTCGTTGGTGTGAGCTCCCCATCCCGTAAGGGAGGCGTCCGTCACTACTGTTATCTCCGGCCATAGTTGTCCAAAAGATTCCCCTCTGAGGATATGATGTCTGCAAGTCCACCATTGTAGATCCTGTGCCACCCTGGTTGGAACTTGTAAAAGATCTGACATTTCCCCTGAGAACTGGGACCATTGAGTCCTGAGATCCCACTGAAGAGATCTCATTCTCAATCTGGCCTCTGGCACCAGAAAAATGCAGGATGCCATGAGACCGAGCAACCTGAGAAAGTCGAAGGCCGGTAGATACGGGGCATTCTGGAATTTTGTTACCATCTGCAGAATGTGGTGAGCTCTCTCTTCAGGAGGCGAGGCTTTGCCCGAACAAATATCCAAGACTGCTCCTATGAACTGGAGTTTCTGTGATGGTATCATGTTTGACTTTTTTAAATTCAGAGGAAACCCTAGTTTGTGAAGGAAGTGACAAGTCTTGCATAGATGGTCCCGGGCTTGTTCTGGGGAACGTGCCCTGATCATCCAGTCGTCCAAATAGGGGTAGACGTGAATCCCCCCTCTTCTGAGACTCGCTGCCACTACCGTCATCAACTTGGTGAAAACCCTTGGGGCGGAGGTCAACCCGAATGGCAGAACTTGAAACTGATAGTGAGATTTGCCAATCGCGAACCTCAGGTACTTTCTGCACTTGAGATGGATTGGCACATGAAAGAAAGCATCCTGAAGGTCCAACGATACCAACCAGTCTTCAATTTGGAGAGCCTGAAGGATCTGAGAAAGAGTGACCATCTTGAACTTGTCCTTCCTGAGGAACTTGTTCAAGTTTCTCAAGTCCAAGATGGGTCTCAGTCCTCCATCCTTCTTTGGAATGAGGAAATATGGGGAGTACCAACCCTTGTTCCTTTCCGCTACAGGTACTTGTTCTATTGCACCTTTCTGTAACAGGGTAAAAACTGCCTGCAACAGGAGCGGGTCTGGACTTTTGGTAGAGTTGTATACCGGTGGGTGATTCTGAGGTTTCTTTAGAAAGGGAAGGCAGTAACCTTGGGATACTGTTTCCAGTGCCCAAGCATCTGAAGTAATGCCCCGCCATTCTTTCAGATACTGTGAGATCCTGCCTCCCACTGGGGTCTTGTGAGTCAAAACCTCAAAGTGGTTTTGCGGTAGCTCCAGCAGTGGCTGAAGGGACTGATGCCGCTGCTTGGGCAGATCTAGCACCTCTTCCTCGCCCCTGAGGAAATTTCCTTTGCCCTTTTTGACTGGCCTGTCCCCTTCCTCTCCCAAATGAGGAGTAAAAACGAAAGGGACAACCCCTCCAGGAAGATGAGCCTGTGTAGGGGCATTGCTGAGGTTGTCTTATAGCGGCACTGAGTGACTTTGTCGCTGCCTTGGAGGTCTGCAGCTTCTCCAAAATTTCATCCGCCTTGCTGCCAAACAACCTCGAGCCATCAAATGGCATATTAAGAAGTCTAGATTGAACATCTGGTGTGAAACCTGACTTCCTTAGCCACGCAAATCTGCGTAGCACTGCGCTAGACGCCATGGACCTGCTGATACTGTCAGCAGTGTCCAAACCTGCTTGAAGACATTCTCCCGAAGCCTCCTTGCCATCCTTAATTATGGACAGGAAACCATCACGTTCCTCTCCTTCCGGGATGTGTTGAGCTGCCACTGACATGCAGTCCCACAGAGTATAAGTGAATCTAGCCAGAGTGCAAGACACATTCGTGGATGCTAGAGCCATGCTCCCTGATGTAAAGACCTTTTTCGACCATGCATTGATCTTTTTGTCATCCCTATCAGGGGGACTTGTAGGGTATGCAGCATTTTTTGGTGATGTGGCTGCCTGAACAACCAGACTCTCAGGAGTTGGATGCTTACTCAAATACTCTGGATCAGAGTTACAAGGTCTGTATTTTGCCACATATTTTTTATTCACTGCTGGAATAGATTAAGATTTTTCCCAAGCAGCATTTACTCTCCTTTGCAGGGCAATATGAAAGGGAAGCATGGGATCTGGTTGAGGACCTCCTGACAAAATATCTGTCATATCATCATCCTGGTATACAGGTGAGTTCCTACCCCATCCCATAAACTCTTACTTCGTTCATAAGTTTTCTATAGCCCAAATCAGCAAGTTCTGCTGGATCTGGTTTTTCAAATTCGTATTCAGGGGACGTATCTAGTCCACTTGCAGACTGTAAATATTCATACAGGTCTTGCATTTTTGATTGAGGATCAATTAATTCCTCAGGGACCTCCCTTGCACCATATTTTACCTCTGCTGATGAAACTTCAGGTTCATCATCTTCTTCATCCTCCTCATTTCCTGAAGACATTTCTCCATATATAGCTGACATAGTTTGGAAAAAATCATGTCTGCTTTCTAGGTGAAATACTTTCTCAGGAATAGGTTTCACCCCTGTAATTGGTGTCGACGTGGACAGAAGCGTCGATGGCATCAAAGTCGTGGCCGTTACCGTTGATGTTATCGAGGCATTCTTTGATGTTTTCGAAGGCGCTACGAATGCTGTTGAAGGAATCTTCGAGGCAATCGACGTCGTCGAAGGAGCCTTCGAAACAATCGACGCTGTCGAAGGAGTCTTCGAGGTCGTCGATAAAGTACTCGATGTAACTTTTTTTGGCTGGGTCGTCGACCCCTTATACTCGACAGCCTTCGACAGAGGTTTCAAAGATGTTTTCGTCGAGGTTCTTAATGACATATCAACGTCTAAAGTCTTTTCCTTAAGGTCTGCCTCCTGTTTATGCACTGGAAGGCTTTTCTTTTTAGGTGTTTGGGAAGAGTCCCTAGAAGACAACCTCAAAAATTTCCTGTCGGATTTCCTAGTTTTAGACCTTCCCCTGTCACTGTTTTTGTGTGTAGAGGCATGATCTTCAACAGACATTTTTTAGGGGGTCTGGGCCGCATTCTCCAAAATTTTCATCATTGATGCTCTAAATGCTTCCCACTTTTAGGGGAGTCATGTTTTGTTGAACAAGTAATAACTTCTTCCGATGTACTCGAGGAAGAAGAAGAGGGAGATTGGTGTCGTTTTTTTCTTCGCTTTTTTGGATGAAGAAGAAGAGGACTTCCTTGATCTACTCCTCGATCTGGATTTTCTATGGCGTTTCACAAAAGACTCAGCCGAGTCTTTCTTCCCTCTCGAAGAAAACTTCGAGGATTCCTCCCCCACCGCCAGTTTACCTCGTCTTTCTTTCAAGGCCTTATGGGTCGTAGATTGACAAGAACCGCAGTCGTCGATCCGATGTTCAGACCCGAGGCACCAGAGGCAGTTATGATGAGGGTCGGTCAGCGACATTTTTCTTCCACACCTTAAACATTTCTTAAAACCCGTTTTCAGAGTAGACGGGTTCGAAGAAGACGATATAATTCGCTGTGACAGAAGCACCGTTTTATCTCGATCCAAAGCGAAGCTAACAGAAAAACGGAACTGAAGCCAACGGGCGCGCTCGAGGCCTTTATACAACGGATGACGTCATTGCTCAACAGAGGCCCCCGAGGGACATCGACGTTGCCGCCTCGAGTGGAGCACCCTCTGCTGGAGAAAGGAAACATTTTCTGAGGCGAAACTAAAGGTAAGGATATATCTAAAATGAGGAATACGTGGGAAGACACAATCCATTCAAAAAATATTTTTCATGTATTGAGCCCACCAAGATAACAGACCCGTCTCCAGGTGAATGACACTGATATGTACCGATCTGAGCACTCCTAAAACCTCTCTAAAAATGCAGCCCTCAAGAGGGAATTTTTTAATTCAGAGCCGTAAAGACACATGTGAGTGACCTTTAAATGATAAGAATCTATGAGGGGTAAGAGGGGAAAAGGCACAAAACATGTGTGTGATGCTGGAAATGCATCGGAGGGACAGGGCCTCCGTATACTTGTCCTTTGCTGCTTTTTTATCGTGTGTTCTGTCGTGTTTTCCACGCCGGAGTTCATGTGGGACTCCTGGCGGTGCAGCTTTCGCTCTTTTGGTTTGGTGAACAGACCTATGGGATACCCTTATGGCACCCATGGGTAGGGGTACAACCCTGTGCCCCTAGTGTATGTTTTTGGGCAACTGTGTATGACCCACAGAGCAGGGTATGGGCTGGTGGCAGCTCTGTGCTGAAATGACAGGTGCCCTGAGCGTCCTCCATTTTGGGATGCCCAGGCCCTGTCATTGGAATTGGTAGATTCCTGATGGAGACAAAATGGCCCCCATGGCCTCTTGCCTTCCATCACCCGTTACCTTGATCTTCCCGAAGTCCCGGGAAGCCCTGCCTCTGTCCCTTCCCCCTGGCTGGCTGTTGGGTGGAAGTTCCGTATATGGTAGTGTGGGGGAAGTGCCGACCAGACTGGCTGGAGCCTTCTCAACGACTGTATGTTGTGGGTACGCCTGTGGGTGGGAGCTGGGTGAATGGAGTGTGTGACGAATACGCATTCTGTGTTGTGACTGTCTAGTATCTGGTGTTTGACACAATGGTTGAGACAGCCCTGCCCGAAACCGGTATGAATGCAGCTTGGAGTGTTGAATGGCTCAGTACTTGTCCCAATACACAACTTGTTGTGAGTGTCTGGAGAGAAGTGAATGGCCTGAATACTGCCGGCCTGCCTGAATGCCCGTAGTCGTGATTGGATGCTTGAGTGTGACCCAGCGGAATGAATGGGAGATCAAAAGTATATCTGGGAACCTCTCACTGCTAGGAATCGTGTCCGGAAGCTGAAGTCCACTACGATGGGTAACTGAAGCGTAACCTTGAGCCCTGCTGGACGAGAACAATTGCTGTTGCTCTCCTCTGTAATCTGAAAGCTGTTGTGCCTCAAGAACTGACCCAGAGAGGACCTGGTAAGGCGCCCTCTTCCCAAGCTACGAGGGACCATTGTGCACAGCTGATCCTTGCCTATGCTCCCTGGTAGACAGACCTTTGACAGGCTGCCGACCCGATACGGGGATTGCTGCAGAACTCCAAGGAGAAGCGCCGGACTGTTGTCCACCACTGTCGTCGACTGGAGCCACTGTGCTCCTGTTGCCTAAGAACTTCATTGAACCAAGGACGCTCTCATCCGCATCGTTGCCACTGTATCCCGCCGGAGAAGGCCTGACCATCGACGCGCCGAGGAGCATCCACCGGTGGGTTTCCCGCCACCCAAAGACCACAGAGACGCCGACGACTTGACGCCCTTGCTGGGCCACAGTTCTTCAACTCTTTGCGGTCCAGAACTATTGACATTGAGGTGCACCGCACGCCTCTTCCTTGCAGGACGTTTACGCTTCCCCGTCAATGAGCACCGCTAGGATCGACGCGGCCACTTCACCGTCGTAGCTCGACCTGTTCTCCGTCGGACGTTCGACAACCCGTGACTCCTGCCTTAAAGGGAGGGCACTCAAGAAGGGTTGTCGATTCCCCCGACGAGGAACGCTACAACGCCAAGATACTTTGGGGTTGCAGAACTATTGGAAAGTCTAGTGTGAACAATATATCGACTCGGCTTGTATCTTTCTTCTACAGGTTGCCCAGGTGGGGGTATCTCCACACAGAACTGTGTCTAGGTATTGGGGCCGGTATTCTGCCAATTGCTCAACCATCTTGCTTTCCTTCCTCTCTCTACTGCCGGTTTCCTCTTTAATTTGATCTGTGTGTCATTCGGACCGTATTCACTTTAATAAGATCTAATAACGTTAGTGGTACCACTTTAGAATTGTACATATTTACCATTGTTGATTTCCGAAGTACAAAGTGAGTTATCGTGATCGTGTATATGACTTTGAATATTAATTATATAAAGATTGTGTGCCATTCTTTCGTGGGTGCTCAGGGACTACACTGTACTTAAGAACCAGCTCGCATCACCTTTTGAGAAGCTAGGTCTTGATTGCTCGACTATGTTACCAATATTAGAGAATCTTGGCAGGGGTCTCGGTGTCTCTCCTCTACCGAATAGAGAGCGGAAGTACAGACCCCCCTCCGGTCTTTGCAGTTTGCGTGATGATTTTCATCAGGGATAGACAGGACCTAGTTTTCTCTTCCAATTTCACCTTACATTTAAGCAAGGCATTTCCAACTGCAAACACGAAGGATTCAACCTTGGACACACTTGTGTTGTTTATAAACCTCTTGTGCTTTTTCAGCGTACGCTTTGACGTAATCCTCAACACGAAGGATTTAACAGGATTTATCACCAGTTGGTTCATCCTTAGAAAGAGTGTGACCATGTTCAGGGTATGTTGCAACCCATCTGGAGTGAAGTCCATTAATTACAGATCTGCGTATCCAATGGAGGGCATAGGCAAAGTCCCACATTTGGGAGGATAACCACCCCGCTGACCTCTCTCACTCCAGAGGCCCAACATATATAGATTAAATAAAGTGAGAGCGATCACACAACCTTGACGGACTGCTCGACACAAGAGCACTGTTCTTAATAGTGCCCCGAGAGTGTTTAGTCTGACCTGGGCCTCCGTATTCAAGTACAGTATCCGAAGCATACTTAGCCGTCCCAGATCAATCCACTACTCTACAAGTTTATTCCACAAATGGGACAAATTTACATTATCGAACACAGAGAACAGATCCAGGGAGGCCACGTAAAGAACTCTGCCTGGACAGCCACCAGCTAGTGACATACACGAGGCCAGGGCCATACTACTCTCTGTGGTTTCCACACCCCTTCTATAACCGGTCTGGAAAGGACTGAACCGGTTGGTTGACTCTGCCCCTTTAGTTAGGTCTTTTAATAAGATAGTTGCCAAAACATTCGACGACGTATCTATCAAAGAAATTGGGCGGTAACTAGTAGGATCACTTCTTGCACCTTTTATAAAAATCAGAACAATTATAGATTGGTTCCATGAGGTTGGGATTACACCACTACTAACTACTTTATTAAACAATCTGAGAAGGATCTCTGCCCATAACCACCTGTTGTTTTTCAATAAAACCATTTGTTATGCTATCTGGTCCAAAGGAGCGAGAGATGTCTTTAACCTAACTATCAGTTCCTTGATGTCATCGATCTCAAAGTTGTGTGACCATATTTTCCCAATGCCTTGGTGCTGAATTTCCTTCACAAATTGATTTTCATCGCTACTAAATTTAACGGAAATAATACTGGATCCAATCCTCTTTTGTGACACGTAAAGATTGAAGTGGAGCTCTTGCCTTCTCCCTATTAACTTTAATGGTTTTAAAATAAGCTTTATTCGGCATTAAAAACCATAAAAGCATCAATACAATTACAAATTCCACAATTTTAAAACAAAATAAAAACACATATCAATAAACTAAAAATAAAAAGTAATTAAAAAGTAATGATCAATACATACAATCAATCCCAATAAAGAAAGACTAAGCTGCACAACCTCATAACGTTGCTTTCATGCTCCTTCACCATGCCCTATGGAGACATTTTACAACACAGTAAACCTTGTTCAGATTAGTGGTGCTTTTACAATAAGCAACAGCAGCTTCTGTGTGCAAAACTCCCCTTAATCTAAAAAGGGGAATAGAGTAAAGCCTCCTGAGGTCCTGATAACCAGGACAAAAAAGAAGGAAGTGTTTTAGAGACTCCCTCGGGTTGCCGCAAATTTGACATTGAGTATCAGAGGAACTAGTCCACTTTTCAGTGAAAGTTGCCAATTTAAGGGTATTGGTGTGGAGCTGAAAAAAACAGGGCTTGTGCATGCCCAGTGGCCCCTCGCTCTAAATGGGGCTCAAAACCCTCAGTTTATTTCAGCAATAGAAACGGCGCTCCAGTTTTTAAAATAACACATGCACTTTTCACATTTCTAATTATAACTTCACGACACTTTATTTTGACCATCTTCTTTAAACCATGGGGTAATCTCTCTGAGCTTGGCCAAAGTGCTGGCAACTCTAAATCCACAAGCCCTTTGTGGATATGCCTAAACCATGGAAGAGAGCTTGACCCAGGTAGACTCCCGTAGGTTGATAGTCATATCCCTGTATTTTGCAAGTTCAGGTGGACAATATATTCTAACCCAGAATATTATCGGCGGACTGGCCGCTACTTCACACGAAGCCATGAGGCCACATTCCCTTCGCAAGCGCAAGCCATTGGAGCTCCCTTTGGTTGCATCAGTAGAGACCTAAGGAAATGGTCATCCACCACCTTGACCGGAGCACATTCACAGTGAGCCCATAACTCTGCTCCATAAAGGGGGGGATGTCCATCACCGTGCTTTGTACAATTTCAGAGCTGGAGAAATTGCACCTCTCCCATGCGTGCTATAAAAACGGCGTACACCGTTGCTGTGCCTTTCCAGAGAGATTACGGCCATAGTTCAATGTACAACCAAGGAAAGATCCTCCGAAAACCGAACCCCTGAATAATCATAGAAATGTACCTCGATTATAATCCTCATTAATTCTCTTGCTTCGCTTATGGCCAAACGCCATCCCCTTGGTCTTTGCTATATGGAGCTCCATTCATAGCTCATTACACTGATGGACAAAAATATCAAATTGCATCTCAAACCCATAGGAGTAGTGGACAGCAACACTGCATCACCTGCATAAAAGAGGCCTGGAAACACATCAAATTCCAATTCAGGGACGTCAAGTCCGCTGATTAACAATTCTTCAATTATTACATTTATATATAAGCAGCAGAGGAGGGGGGGGGGCAGCACACACCCCTGTTGGACCCCCCCCTCTCCGACTTGAAATGTTCAGTAGTCTCACCTCCCAGCCCCCCCCCCCCTTTTCAGAAGCTCCATTGTAAGCCTAAAGTGATTGAATGCTGACCAGCAATGGACCTGGAATGCCCTTGCTCCTCAGCATCGACCGCAGCCTGCTTCGAGAGACACTATCAGATGCCGTACGCAGATCGACGACTAGAGCGTCGATCCTGGTATTGTGTAGGGAGATATGTTTGGACAGAACCGCATATAATCAGAAACATTGGTCCATTGTTCCTATACCTTAACCCGAATGCAACTCTGTAGTCTATGATGTTTTAACCAATTTTTGAATTTCTGCTTCAAGATACGTGTTTTTTTCTCTCTAAACGGTCCTACATTTTTTAATTTAATAATATTCCTTTATTTATTTATTTATTGTGCTTATGGGAAATTATAAGTCAAACCCTAAAATTACCCATACATAAAAAAAATTCATATACAGTGAACAAGTGATTATTCCTTTTATCAGAACGTAACTCACCCTTCCTGAGATGTATGACCGGATCGTGAATAAAATGTATATTCTCACCAAGAACACGTTGCTTCCAACAGACTTGGGAGAGAGTGGTAGTTTTCAACCTCCCCAATAAGTTCTGAAATTCTTCTGGAGAGGAGTGCTCATCTCTCCTCCTCTGTTAAATTATCCCACCACTTCGCTAAATTAGAATTGACATTGTCGCTTTTTTTGCTCAGCTGAGAAACTCGATTTCCTGAAGAATCAGTGACCAGATCATTACAGCAAGACAAATAAGTCTCCTCTCCTCTTGGTGGAATGTCAAAGGACAGTTCCAGCGTTGCATGATCGCTGTAATCCGCCCTAGATATCTCAGAGGATCTTCTCATTTCTGGGTCAACATTAGCCAGATAGATGTAGTCAATGACAGAGCTAGAATCAATTCCGAACCAGGTGGGGTCCAATACAGGTCCCCTCTTAACTAATGAGTTGACCTGGAGGAAAGGCCATCTAGCCAGAAAATGTGCCTAAATCCCCCCTTCTCTACCCCTTTTCTCCTTGAACCCCGAGGCTATCTGCCTCTGTAACTTTGCTGTGACAGTCAAGATCCTGGAGACTATCGTCTACCTTAGGACCGGTAGAAATAAAGTCAAAACCAATAATAAATGGATTGGACTCGAGCTCATCTGACCAGGAAACCAATACATGTGCGCTATAGAGGTTTTAAACTTTCTATATAATATGATGTTTTATGTGTAATTATGTATGGTTTTATAAACCAATTCATGAATGAAAAAATAAGGAAATATTTTCATCTTCCCTGATGGGGGTTGGCCTTCCCTCCAGACTCTGGGCTATGTCCCCCAGCTACCCTCTAACCTTCTCTCTTTCTTTCTGCATCTCTTGAGCCTTCATGATTTTGGCCCCTTCAGTTTCTGGGCCGAGGTTAACAAGGCGTTCCACTTCACTAGCCCTTGTGCCCTTTGCTGCACCCCAACTCCGGCCCCACTGGTCTTATGTCTGACTCACTACTCCCCTTCCAGCATGGGCTCTCTTGGCTTGGCCAATGCTGGTTCACTACTCTGGACTTCTCGGTCCACGTCCACTACCCTCTACTGTCTCTGACCTTTCTCTGCCTCCAATGACCTCCTCCTTCCTCTTTCATTTGCTCTGTCCTCTGCCTGCTGTGTTTTCCGTCTTCCTCCTTTCTGATTTTGCCCACCTCCAAAATCAACCTTTGCCTGTTCCTTTCTCCTCCCTTCTCCTCTCTGGTGTTGCCATCCTCCAAATCCATCCTTTGCCTGTTCCTTTCTTCTGCCTTCTCCTCTCTGGTGTTGCCATTCTCCAAATCCATCCTTTGCCTGTTCCTTTCTTCTGCCTTCTCCTCTCTAGTATTGCCTTCCTCCAAATCCATCCTTTGCCTGTTCCTTTCTCCTTCCTTCTCCTCTCTGGTGTTGCCATCCTCCAAATCCATCCTTTGCCTGTTCCTTTCTTCTGCCTTCTCCTCTCTGGTGTTGCCTTCCTCCAAATCCATCCTTTGCCTGTTCCTTTCTCCTTCCTTCTCCTCTCTGGTGTTGCCTTCCTCCCAATCCATCCTTTGCATGTTCCTTTCTCTTTCCTTCTCCTCTCTGGTGTTTCCTTCTTCCAAATCCATCCTTTGCCTGTTCCTTATGCCTTCCTTCTCCTCTCTAATCTCGGGCCCAGGTCCCCTCCCCGCCACTTGCACACATGCACTGCCCCTTGGCAACCATTGCACTTGGGGACTGTTACTGTATCTCTACTGCCCCGTACCAGCACTTGACACCTGATGTCTGCACTTACTCTTGCACTTGCCACCAGCTGCCCGCACTTTGATTTGTCTTTATTTACTGTTATCCTATGTACTGCACTGCCCCCTGCCCTTTCCCCTGTGCACTTTTTCCCCTCCCCCCCCTCTCCTGCACTTGCGTGATCTCAATGTCACCTGGCCTAGTAAAATCGTTGTCTCCGTCTTCCCTCTGCTCCCCCTCCCTTGCCTCATCGTGCCTTGAAACACATGTGTATAGGCGCGTTATAAATGCCATATCATAATTGTTGCTGACCCTCTCTTCCCACCAAAAACGGACTGGTATCCTCACTTTCCCCAAAACTGGGACAGTGTTTTAAATAAAAAAAACCTGTCGGGACGGGTGGGCCCTATTCCGGGACTGTCCCGGCAAAACTGGGACGTCTGGTCACCCAACCCTGGCTTCAAGGAGCAGTGCAGCCCTCTACAGAGAACACTTAGGTGCGCCTCAAAACTGTGGGGCAGGTCGGACCTAGCTGATTAGGAGTGGACGCTGCGCTGCTTGCAGAGGGTACCAGGTGAGGACCTCATACCCTGCCTGAGTGGCAGCGACCAGAGAGGGCTGTCCCTGCTGCGGTTGTGCTTCACCTCTGTTGAAGATTTTAGGTTCTCCGTTGTGTTTGGTGTTGCTGTCGAATGATGTGCCATTAAACACGCCAGTACTGCAGGCAAGACTGGGTGGCCAGTGCCCCATGTACGTTTTCCAAGTGGGAACATTTTACTCCCTATTTTCTAAAGGTGGGAGAAAAATGATTTCTTGGGAAGTAAAAAAAAAAAGTAAGTCACCTTCCAAATGGGAGTATTTTATAAGCAAGTACAAATATGTTTGTCAAACAAAAATGTTTTTGTAATATACTTTTCTTTGGACCTAGTTATTAATTCATATTAAAAGTGGTATCAGGCAATAGTGTCCCCATACATAATGTCGCCGAGAAAAGCCATTGGCAACATTATATATGGTGACAATATGTATGGAGACAGGTTGCGGGGATGTCCCCTGCTCCCCTTGTAAAAAATAAACACCCCCGCATGTTCAATGTAATAATGTCTCCACAAAAAACAGCGACTTTTTTGTCAGGAAACATTTTTGCGGGGACTTTTTTACATGTTCGGATCTGGTAGTTATAATAGCAGTTTCTTCCTGTGGCACCGCAAGCTCCAATTTGTCTGTTTCCCATTTCTTCTTGAAAGGGGAACAGCATTGAGAGGCCTGAATAAATTCTTCTGAAAGGGAGGACTGTCCACTGATTACTGTCCACTCCTATTAGCCCGGACGAGGGCATTTGCTTGGGATGCTCTCAAGTACCTGCACGCGGTCTCCTCTGGAGGGGCAGGAAACCCGACACACACACAGCAACGTCGGTTTGCAAACCTACCTGAGCCACGCAGAGGTGGGAAAAGCTACGAGGAGCTGTGGTTTTAGGAGAGGAGCTGGCCGTGGTGCTGACAATATGACATGCCCTTAACCTTAAACCTAACTTCAGCGCGGCATGTCACAAACACACAATGTGTATAATCTATTACACGCACGTGGGCATAGGGGTTTCTGACATCCACCCCTGACTCTCTGCTATGAACCTCGATGGCTTCACACCCCAGCTGGCCACCTGCGCAAGGTACCTTAGGTTCGACATCGACAGATACCTCTTCTTCAAACAGCACATAGCAAGGTGGGCACAAACTTTCTCTCCAATGGAAAATCAAGCCCTTCATCCCAGAAAACCACTTTAGTTCTGCTGTCCACGCCATAGTCCTCTGCCACCTGGATGGCGGCAATGCCCTTTTGGAAGTCCTTCCGGTGACTACTCTAGCACCCCTGAGATGTGTCCTGCATGCTGCAGCATGACTCATCAAAGCATCCTTCAAATTTGACCACATCACCCTGATCCTCAATGAACTGCACTGGCTCCCGCTGAAAGCTTGTACCATCTTCAAATCCCGCTGCATCCTCCATGAGGCTGTCGCTCTGAAGACACCGAACTACCTCATTGAGAAACTCAGCATCTCTGGAGGTCTACGATCCACCAAACTAAGGACATGTGTCCACTTGGTCTGCGGCGGTGTAGGAAGGAAAGAACCAAAAGACTGGCTTTCTCAGTCTACACCCCAAGCCTCTGGAACCTCCCCCGTCTCAACATCAGATTCACCCCTTATCTTCTTCAGCTCAGAAAGGGGCCCAAGACCCTCAACTTCAAGGATTGGTCCTCTCTGACACCTTGATACACACACCCTTCACTCTCCTCCCTACCGGGACTGCTTGATCTGACTGCCACGGTTTCCTCCTCTGGTTGCGTGTAGATCCATTGCTGACAAATTGCCCACCTTCCCTCTCCCGCTGTTAGCTCCCCACTGCCTTGTTCCTCTGCTCCCCTTGCCATATTGGTCCCCCCATGATTGTAAAGTGCTCTGTTGCTCCTCGAAGATGGGTCCGTGTGTAATAAATACACTACTAATAATAATAATAATGTAACATGTTCCTCACATCATACATGAAGCATGCCTTTGTCAAACATTGAAATACAGATAGGTAACCTTTTCACGCTTTACCTTTTGTTATGAGTCTTGAAAGTACATAGTCGAAGCCCACAGGCCATTTTTTTGCCTTCTGCTGAAATGCATTCTGGTAAGTGTAGTCTTCCATTCAAGATGGGGAGGTTAAAGCCACAATTGTGCACGGTTTGTCTAGCACATTTCTAGAAGGATTTCTATATTTTGTTTGAGTACTTTTCAAGTCATCTTTATAAAACAGAGTATTGTGGAAGGCCAAACGTGGGGGTGAGGAGGGGAAAGGATGAAAGGACAAGTGAGACTGGATATTTGTCCAGGACGTGGCAAGGGAGGTTGCTGTCATGGAGACTGGAACGGCTATTTCCCCTGATTCTGGCCCTGTGCTGATTTTCAGAGCCCATGTCGAGGAAACATGTGGATGGACTGCGTCTACCCACTATTTAGAGAGGGCTTTTTTTTTTTTTTTTTTTACAGAGGGCGGATGCAACCCTCATTGGGTGCTTTTGAGCCCTGCATTAAAAAGACACTCGTTTCCTCAAATGTACGGCTACTAGGATTGTACTCCAGGTTGTGGTGTTGCCAGTGCTGATGCTTACCCCAAGACCGCATAATAGTTATAGATTGTTGGGTTTAAAAGGTGGGCACGTTTTATACTTTTCCAAAATAGTTACTGGAAAATGTCCTTTCTGATTATTTTTCTGGTGTTGATTGATTGATTTGCTCATTTGACTTATATTTCACGGCTATTCATGGGTGCCAGTTTTTTTTATTTTTGCTACAGGGGCAGAAATTCCGACACTGAGTAAAGCAAGGAAGCCGTACCCATCTCCAGGTCAAAAAACAACACATTTTGAGATTCCAAGATGACGGCCGGCAGAGGAGGATGTATGTGAGCGTCTCTCTCCCCACCGGGCCGCAACAGCAGCGCGCAATGAAGCAACGTGGCGTGGCGGACGACTACAGTGATTCCACTCCATAACGAACTGCACATTAAACCGAGGGATCGGTATGAGAGTAGCGCGATTGCGCGAAGAGACAAGCAGCTCCAGCGGATGGGAGTGTCAAGCAGGCGCTGCCGTAAGGAACTGCGCACTAAGACATGGTGCCCCGACGGAGGGAAGGAGGAGACAACCCCAGGCTGGGGCGTGGTGAAGGATGACCCCTACAAGCTGGAAGAGGGTGCCCCTGAAGATGAGCCGGGTCCAGGACAGGACAAAGACAGAGCAGGAATGGGCAATCGGCTAGGGGAAACATCGGAGGAGGCCCCCTTCCACACATAAGGCACTCCAAAGTTGAAGAGACGCAGGACCTGGAGCAAAACTCCAACAACAAGGCCCGGGGGATCACAGGACCAGGAGAACGAGCGGGAGCAGATAGGAACACCGCCCTATAGCATGATGACAAGGCAGGGAGAACAAGTGAAGTCCAATCGAGGAAAGAGAGCTTTGCCAAAAGGGATCTCATATTAGCGGGGATCTCACCATGGCGTGTGTTCCCAGACAGGATAGAAGTGCGAGTACAGTACAGGGACACAATGACTGGAGGGTAGTAAAAGGGCAGGAGCAGGGATGTACCTACTATTCGCATGTACACTCCTCCTTGTCTCGGATGCACTACATCTGGACTTCTACAGGTTTGTAGGGGAAGTAAGAGACATAGAGCTAGGATCTGACTCTCTGTCAGATCATGCCCCGTTGTGGATGAGCACCATGGTGGGAAATATGAAGGGGGGCTATAGAAATGGAAGTCCCCCACAGATCTCTTACACAGTTCGGTCCAGGTTGAATCCATTAGAGAGAAGATCGAGCAATATTTTAGAGATAATGAAACAGCGGACGTGCCCAGGAAATGGTTTGGGATAAATTCAAGGCGGTAACGAGGGGGCAATTGATAGCGCTTAAGGCAGGGAGGGACAAACAGAGATGGCACTGGGAAGAGGAACTAGAGGGGAAGCTAAGAGACATACAAGGGAAATGTCAAAAAACCCTAACAATAAACTAAGAAGGGCGCCAAAACACGTCCAGGGTCAATTAGAGATGCTCAGAACGCTACTACATTTGAAGCAATGGCACCATGTGAAAGCCAAGAAACCGGATAGGCACCTGGCCAGACAGCTAAAGGAAAAGAGGGGTACTCGGACAAATATAAAACTTCTTAATAGCCAAAGGCAGAATAAGACAACAAATGAGCACATGGTTGACATTTTTAGGGAATATTACCAGACCCTATACACATCAGATAGCCCATCGGAAGACAAGCAAGAGGATTATCTAGCGAAACTCCCGCTCCCGTAGATATCGGAAGAAGAACAGGAAAAGGGAATTTCTAGCAGAGGAAATAAGGGAGGAAGAGGTAAAGAAGGCCATTGAAGAGTTACCAAAAAATAAGGCCCCGGGCCCGGATGGATACCCGGCAAGCGTTTATAAACAATTTCAGGATATCCTGGCCCCCACTCTGATGAAACTATTTAACACATTTAAGATAAAGGGTGCTGTCAAGCCATCAATGAATGGAGCCAATACTGCCAGGATCATATCGTCCAATACCTCTAATAAACTTGGACAAAAAAATTGTAAACAAAGATATTGGCAGATAGACTAACACACTTGTTGCCAAAATTAATAGTGCACGACCAATTGGGTTTTATACCATTCAGGCAAACGTTCGACAACACTTGCAGAATTTGCCCCCCAATAGAGAAGACAGGAATAACCCCAAATCCTGCAATACTAGGGTCGTTGAACGCGGAAAATGCATTCGACAGAGTCGAATTGCCACTGTTGTTCCACATATTGAAACACATGGGGTTTGGTATGAGATTCCTTCAAATGGTGCGGGCTAATTATAACTCACCTCTATTTGCATATCCCTGAATGGAGTAGTCGCGGGAAAAGTAACATTGGGGCGGAACACTAAACAAGGCTGCCCACTATCCCCGCTGCTATATACTATATACCTGGACCCCCTATTGATCAGGATTCGGGACCTGGATCGGCAGACGGGAATAGAAATGGCGAGAGAGGCACATAAGGCAATAGCATTTGCAGACGATATGTTGGTGGCCTTGTCGGACCTGGAACATTAGTTGCTGGTACTAATGAAGGAACTGAAAACATTTGGGGTTATATCGGGGTTAAAAATAAAAAGGCAGAAATCGGAAATACTGAACCTATTGGTGGACCCCAACATGATGGGACAGGCTGAGGGCGAGAATGCAAGTAAAAAAGGCGGATAGGGTATAGCATACTTAGGCATAACCCTCACAAAAAAAAGATAGGGCAAATGTACGGGGCAAATTACCCGCAGTTGCTGGGAAAAATTAGAGCCGATCTTATGAAATAGAATCCCCTTAAAATAAGATGGTGGGGGAGAATGACAGTAAAGATGGTGCTACTACCGAAACATTTATACTACTTTCAGGCACTACCCATTAGGATCCCAAAGACTTTCTGTAGATCCCTCAATAAGGCCATATCGTCGTATATCTGGAAGAAAAGATACCCCAGGGTAGCAATGTCAACATTAACAACTCCAAAGGATGGGGGGGCTTAGCATTCCCCCATTTTTATAGATATTATGAGTCGACACAGCTACGGGTCATGAAGGAATGGTTAGCTGAAGGTCTTCATAAAGTATGGACACGACAGAACAGGGCGGTAGCGGGGTCTTATCTCTTAGGACTCATGCGGCTGAATAAACAAAATAAACACCGTAATGTTAGGATTAGTGAGATAATTGGGGTAGGTGTGGAAATATGGGACTCAGCAATTGAATGTGGGGTGCTAACGGTGAAACATCCCCATTCTACCCAATGTTTGGCAACCCAGTATTTTAGCCATTGATTGAAAAGGGGGCATTCAGAAAGTGAGAAAGGGTGGGTTGCCAAAAGATACAGGATATGTACCAGGGACTGACCCTCAGATCTTTTGAGGAATGTATTCAGGATATAGGCCTGACGAAGAGTGGCCAGTTTAAATATAACCAATTGAAACACTGGTTAACTACCCCAGCTATCAAGGAGGCAGCTCCAAGACAGTTGACAGCTTTTGAAAAATATATAACGACTCACACAGGTTCAAAAAGTTTGGTGTCAAATCTCTATAGATATTTGAACAACCAAGAGGAGCTCATTCAATGGAACCACATGAGGAAATGGGAAACAACTCTAGGGGAAACCATTCCAAGAAGGCAGAGGGGGTATCTATGGGGAGCAATCCCAAAACTTGCTCCATTCAGGTAAGGGAAATGTGGATTAAAGTGCTCCTACGCCCCAAGCACCAGATCAATGTTGGAGGGGTTGCAAGATGGTGGGGGACTGGATACACATACTAGTGTTGCAACCATTTTGGGTGGGGTTGAAGAACCAAATGCAAGAGATGTACCAGGGATTGAAGCTGGTGGGGGATAAGATGTGGATGTGTGGGATCCGGGTCAAAAACACTCACAAAGATGCAAAAACCAGGATTCCTGATCCTGCTGATAGAGGCGGGGCTGGTGATAGCGCAACGGTGGAAATAGTCAGCACCCACGATCCGGGACTGGCTACAGAAAGGCGGCAGTTTTGTAGCACTGGAATGGGTAACATATAGGATCCGGGGGGATCAGGATGCATTCAAACAGGAATGGGGTTCAGTATTGACTTACTCACAAAGTGACCATATGGTACAGTGGTGCCCGCACAAGATCAGAATTTTGGACATATTGTGAACCTAACGGAACTTAACCCAATAAAGAGACCAACCTCACTTCTGGCGGGCGGGGGGCTAAAATTGGAGGAGGGGAGAGTTGATGTTGGGATGTTTTCATTGTTTCTTCCTTTGTTGTTCTTTTGTATAGCACATCAAGGAAACTAATAAGAACATATTCATAAACGAAAAATAGCACATTTTACAGTACATGTTGCAGCAGGACTAGGAAAAAGCCATATGATTAACTGGAAGGTATACACATACAACATCTCCGCACCGTTGGCCTAACCTGAAGAGTTGGCTTTGCAGCATTCTGCTGTAGGGTCCCATGCTTCCCACTGATACTCCTGCACCTGCCCACCCCCTCCAATCAAGGCTCAGCTGGTGCTGATGAGGTTCCCTTCCCATTCTGAAGTGAGCAGTACTTGCTACCTTGGCCAGATGCCTGCTACCGTGTCCCCAAGCCTGAACCCAGCGGGAGAGGAGACTGAAACCCTGGCACTCCCACGGATTTAGATGAGCACGGAACTCAAGCCAGATGGTTTTTAGTTTTAGTTTTTGGCCGCCCCATAAACATAATTTGCAGAATCTCCTCGTGCAAATACAACCCTCCTGCAGCCGCTGTTCAAGCTGAATGGGTGCACCTGTGTACACTGCCCCCTTGTAATCAGCACCGCTGCGTATATTATTGAGCCTCCCACGCCCCACTTTTCGGACTTGAGCACAATATTAACATTTGAAGACCTACAAAACTGCTTGCCTCAAAACCTCCCAGGTCAATAGGCTCTATGGTACTATAAGGCAATCCTGTGGTAGACGCGACCTGCCCTATCAGCCCCAGGTCCCATCCCTGCCCGGATATGACATCCTTAGGACCTGCTTGGAGTGTATTACTTTTGACAAAACAGCAGTCAACTTCAGTCAACAAAACACAATCACCATATTTAGTTCCCTGGGTTTAATTCTATTTCATTGTATCCATTATATTTCCTTGTATACTGCATTGTGCGGTTTGAGAGTGCCTGGCCTTACTGGCTCTCACGGGGCTCGCTTCAATGGGTTACTTATGAGCTTTATTTCTTTTACCCACGCACCCCGCAAGTCTTTCCTCACTGCCGCCTGCTCCCCATCAGCTCTCCATGCTACAGACCGGCTTTGGGCTACTACATGTTCTTTGGGTATTGTACATTTCTCACGTGAGGAACTCATATCTGTCGCTCCACCTGGTATGACATTTCCTCTCGACTGGCCCCCGAGCAGCGACACTGGATTACTAATGGTCTCTGAGCCCATCTCACAGGTAAGCAGCCTGCTACTCAATGCCTGTTCCCTTGCAGCTCATGCCTTAGACTGCTACTCAATGCCCGTTCCCTTGCAGCTCATGCCTTGGACTGCTACTCAAGGCCCGTTCCCTTGCAGCTCATGCCTTAGAATGCTACTCAAGGCCCGTTCCCTTGCAGCTCTTGCCTTAGACTGCTACTAAATGCCGTTCCCTTGCAGCTCATGCCTTAGACTGCTACTCAATGCCCGTTCCCTTGCAGCTCATGCCTTGGACTGCTACTCAATGCCCGTTCCCTTGCAGCTCATGCCTTAGAATGCTACTCAATGCCCGTTCCCTTGCAGCTCTTGCCTTAGTCTGCTACTAAATGCCGTTCCCTTGCAGCTCATGCCTTGGACTGCTACTCAATGCCCGTTCCCTTGCAGCTCATGCCTTGGACTGCCACTCCATGCCCATTCCCTTGCAGCTCATGCCTTGGACTGCCACTCAATGCCCGTTCCCTTGCAGCTCATGCCTTGGACTGCCACTCAATGCCCGTTCCCTTGCACTCATGTCTTGGATTGCTACTCAATGCCCGTTCCCTTGCCGCTCATGCCTTGGACTGCTACTCAATGCCTGTTCCCTTGCAGTTCAGGCGGCTACTCAATGCCCGTTCCCTTGCAGCTCATGCCTTGGACTGCTACTCAATGCCCGTTCCCTTCCAGCTCATGCCTTGGACTGTTACTCAATGCCCGTTCCGTTGCAGCTCAGACGGCTACTCAATGCCAGTTCCCTTGCAGTTCATGCCTTGGACTGCTACTGAATGCCCGTTCCCTTGCAGCTCATGCCTTGGACTGCTACTCAATGCCCGTTCCCTTCCAGCTCATGCCTTACACTGCTACCCAATGCCCGTTCCCTTGCAGCTCATGCCTTGGACTGTTACACAATACCCGTTCCCTTGCAGCTCAGACTGCTACTCAATGCCCCTTCCCTTGCAGCTCATGCCTTGGACTGCTACTCAATGCCCGTTCCCTTGCAGCTCATGCATTGGACTGCTACCCAATGCCCGTTCCCTTGCAGCTCATGCCTTGGACTGCTACTCAATGCCCGTTCCCTTGCAGCTCAGACTGCTACATAATGCCCGTTCCCTTGCAGCTCATGCCTTGGACTGCTACTCAATGCCCGTTCCCATGCCCGATCCCTTGCAGCTCATGCCTTGGACTGCTACTCAATGCCGTTCCCTTGCAGCTCATGCCTTGGACCGCTACTCAATGCCCGTTCCCTTGCCGCTCATGCCTTGGACTGCTACTCAATGCCCATTCCCTTGCAGCTCATGCCTTGGACCGCTACTCAATGCCCGTTCCCTTGCCCGTTCCCTTGCAGCTCATGCCTTGGACTGCTACTCAATGCCCATTCCCTTGCAGCTCATGCCTTGGACCACTACTCAATGCCCGTTCCCTTGCCCGTTCCCTTGCAACTCATGCCTTGGACCGCTACTCAATGCCCGTTCCCTTGCCCGTTCCTTTGCAGCCCATGCCTTGGACCGCTACTCAATGCCCGTTCCCTTGCCCGTTCCTTTGCAGCCCATGCCTTGGACTGCTACTCAATGCCCGTTCCCTTGCAGCTCATGCCTTAAACCGCCACGCTCTCCTACGGAACCATTCTCTGATTTTTTGGTGTGTGTTACGGAGACATGGCTGAAAGACTTCTTTGACCCTCAGCTGGTCCATGCCCTTCCTCCTGGTTATAACATAGTTAGGTTAGACAGGGATGGCCTTCAGCCCCGGTGGAGGCATCGACCTTATACATCGTTCCACCCTCGAGTGCTCGGTTGTGCCTTTTATGCACACTCTGAACCTGGAGGTGCTTCGGCTCTGCATTAGAGTCTCCCCCTGATGCAGTGTATTTCCTCCTGGTCTATCGACCTCCAGGGTATGATTCGGGTTTTCTTTTGATCTTCCTGGAGGCCCCGACTGACCTCACACTTCAATACGAAACACTCACTGTATTGGGGGACTTTAACCTTCACCCTAATAACTCCAATGATCTACAGGCGGACCTCAATCTTCCGCAGTTGGTAATTGGTCCCACCTATGTACCTGGTAACCCCTTAGACCTCATATTGGCCCCTCACGCCTTGGTCACTGTATGTCCGTGTGTTCCTGTTATTTGGTCCGGCCATTATGTTATTCCCTATGGCACCTGCTCTTCCACGCCCCCCTCCCCCCTCCCCCCTCTCGGCATTGGCACAATGTTCCGAGTGGTACCGTTTCTAGGTGCGTCTCTGATTCTTTTCACCTGGCACGCAGATTGATCTAGCCAACCTCTCCGCAGCTCTAACCACCACAGCCAATCAGTTGGCCCTCTTAAGGCATTTATGCCCCGTGGCTGGACCGACCTCCCCACCCCCCCCCCCCCCCCCCCGAGCCTTGGTTCTCTGCCAAGCTTCATTTGTAGGCAGGCAGAGCGAAAGTGGCGTGTAGCCTTTTGCCCTTTAGCACGCTTTGCACTTCATCTTATCAGAATGCCATCACGAAAGACAAAATGCTCTCTTTTTTCTTTCTTCTCGTGTGGAAGCTGCGGTCAACTCCCCCAAGGCGCTGTTTAATCTCGTCCAATCTCTCTCCTCCTTACCCTCGGCTAACCAGGTTATTCCCTCGCAAAAGCTTTGTAACTCGCTTCCCGCCTTTTTTCCATGATAAGGTCGCGGTTATCAGACGGAAGGTCTCCTGCTCTTTGGCCCTGCGTTTGCCGCTGCTGTCCCTTGCACCCCTGAGCTTTCACTCCACTCCTGGTCGGAATGTCCCGTCTTTCGTGACGCAGACATTATGTTGTCAATGCAGGGTTTGAAATCGATATCCCCTGCATACCCCATTCCGTTCCGCAATCGATACCCCATTCCGTTCCGCAATCCATATCCCCTGCATACCCCATTCCGTTCTGCGATACATACCCCCTGCATACCCCATTCCGTTCCGCAATCCATATCCCCTGCATACCCCATTCCGTTCCGCAATCGATATCCCCTGCATACCCCATTCCGTTCCGCAATCGATACCCCCTGCATACCCCATTCCGTTCCGCAATCGATACCCCCTGCATACCCCATTCCGTTCCGCAATCGATACCCCCTGCATACCTCATTTCGTTCTGCGATACATATCCCCTGCATACCCCATTCCGTTCCGCAATCGATACCCCCTGCATACCCCATTCCGTTCCGCAATCGATACCCCCTGCATACCTCATTTCGTTCTGCGATACATATCCCCTGCATACCCCATTCCGTTCCGCAATCGGTACCCCCTGCATACCCCATTCTGTTCCGCAATCCATATCCCCTGCATACCCCATTCTGTTCCGCAATCCATATCCCCTGCATACCCCATTCTGTTCCGCAATCCATATCCCCTGCACACCCCATTCTGTTCCGCAATCGATATCCCCTGCACACCCCATTCTGTTCCGCAATCCATATCCCCTGCACACCCCATTCTGTTCCGCAATCGATATCCCCTGCACACCCCATTCTGTTCCGCAATCCATATCCCCTGCATACCCCATTCCGTTCTGCGATACATACCCCCTGCTTACCCCATTCCGTTCCGCAATCGATACCCCCTGCATACCCCATTCCGTTCCGCAATCGATACCCCCTGCATACTTCATTTCGTTCTGCGATACATATCCCCTGCATACCCCATTCTGTTCCGCAATCGGTACCCCCTGCATACCCCATTCTGTTCCGCAATCCCTATCCCCTGCATACCCCATTCTGTTCCGCAATCCCTATCCCCTGCATACCCCATTCTGTTCCGCAATCCATATCCCCTGCACACCCCATTCTGTTCCGCAATCCATATCCCCTGCACACCCCATTCTGCTCAGCACACTTAAAGATATCATCTCTCACATAGCACCCCAGGTGTCCTCGGCTGTTAACGTGTCTTTCTCTAACAGACACATCACCCCTCCGCTTAAGCACGCACCGAATATTCCTCTTCTCAAAAAACCTAACCTGGATTCCTCGCCCTCTTCTCACTTTTGCCCCATTTCTCTTTCCTTCCCCATGAGGCTTTTGGAAGCTCCGATTACACCCCTTTCTTGACGACTCTGGATTCCTTGATCTGTGTCAGTCAGGGTTTCGGCCGGGCTGAGGTACCGAATCAGTATTGGTGTCTGCGGTCGACGATGGTGGTGTCAGAGCCTTGATGCTTTTAGACCTCTCCACCGCATTCGAAACCATCGCCCAGGTCATCCTGATGGAGAGTTTGTCATCGGCTGGTATCTCTGGCCGGTCCTTGACTGGTTCCTCTCCTTCCTCTCGGATCAGTTCCAGTCACTAGTGACACCCACATTCTGTGCAGCTTGATCTATCTCTCCCAGCTCCTGCTGTGCGCTGTTGTTCGTGCCCGTCTGCGGTCCATCCCTGGATGGAGAGATTGTCATCGGCTGGCTCTGCCTCACCGGCTAGAAAATGGAGGTTCTTATTGTTGGCACCTCTCCTGACTCCTCACCCTGGTCATCTGATTTCTGGTCTGTCCAACTTCACCCTCTTCCACTGACCTCCGCAGGGGTCAGGGAGCTGGGTGCAAAGCGCTCCACCTCCCTGTCCAGGCAAGCTCAGGTGAGTGCAGTATGCCCATCTGTCCATTTCAAATTGTGCATTCTACGCAAAGTGCTCCCTTCTCTGCCACCCCAGCTTCGTTCCGCAGTAGTATCTTCCGTGATGGTTGGATCCTTGGATTACTGCAATGCCCTTTACCTTGCACAACCAGTTTACCTTCTGCAACGCTTGTAGAGTCCAGGAAACTCTGCGGCTAGGCTGGCCCCCGGTGTCTCTTGCTATTCTTCTCTCTCCAGTATCTTGAACTCCCTGCACCAGCTGCCGCTGCCTAAGCGCATAAAGGTCAAGGCCCTTGGCGTTGTTTATCGGGCCTGCTACAAAACAGGTCCGAGTATCTTCAGACCACATTCTGCAATGCTCTCCTTCTTGTCAATTTCACTCAATTGCTGCTTTGCGTATCTTCGTGCACCCCTTTAAGTCCTCCCATGTGCGAGCATGTTCCTTTTCAGCTGGCGCAGCACAACTGTGGAACTCGTTGCCTCTCTCTCTTCGCGGTGTCGTGATCGCTTGCCACTCCGGCGCGCGCTGAAGACCTTTCTGTTCTCAGCCTAAAACCTAGTGTTCCTTCAGCCTCTACTTTAGTCTTGTTTGCAGCGCCATGACGCCCTGGCTGGTGTAGGTTTGGGCTCTAGACCTGTTTGTAAGATTACATAACATAACATACGCAATGCCTTCCACAGTCAGGGGGTGGTTTCAAAAAGAAGTTTCAAAAGGACATTTTGCAAACAATATTTCTACCAATTACATCTGGGCAGACGTGTGTTCCAGTGCCTCAATTGCAGACTCTGCCCAAATGCCGGTTTTTCCACTTAACTAATGTGAGCTCCCTGGCAAATTGTTTTATCTCACTGTGCCTTATTTGCCAAAATTAGAAGTCTCTACAAGGTATTCAGCTCACACTGCCTGCTACTTCAAAGCAAAGCTTCACTCTGATATTGCAACATAGGTAAATATTAACAGTAACAATTCATATACTGGGTGTCACAGTTGGACTCCCGCCTTACTAACTTTCCATGATATCTTTGCTTATTAAGGAGTCCTTCTGTTATCTAATGTTCTGCAATATCACTGATACCACTATTTGTGCAAATAAGTGAGCCGCACAGGGCCTGGCAAATCCTAGGGCCGGCCCTGGCAAGGAACGCTGCTGGGCAACAGGGGCTGCGCGTGAAACTAGAGCCTGCTGGGAGCCTGGCCGCAGTCCCGCGAAAGGAGGTTCAGGCAGGAAATTCTGCTGGAACCATGCACTCGCTGGGGGAGCACTGTGTATACAAAAGCTGCTGTCCATGGAACTGCTGCATGTCAGGCGTACTAACCGGAGCCAAGCATGCGGTGCGGTCCATGGCACTGCTGCATGTCTGGCGTACTAACCGCAGCCAGGCATGCAGTGCTGTCCATGGCACTGCTGCATGTCTGGCGTACTAACCGCAGCCAAGCATGCGGTGCTGTCCATGGCACTGCTGCATGTCTGGCGTACTAACCGCAGCCAGGCATGCGGTGCTGTCCATGGCACTGCTGCATGTCGTGCGTACTAACCACCACCAGGCATGAGGTGCTGTCCATGGAACTGCTGCATGTCTGGCGTACTAACCGCAGCCAAGCATGCGGTACTGTCCATGGTACTGCTGCATGTCAGGCGTACTAACCGCAGCCAAGCATGCAGTGCTGTCCATGGCACTGCTGCATGTCTGGCGTACTAACCGCAGCCAGGCATGCAGTGCTGTCCATGGCACTGCTGCATGTCTGGCGTACTAACCGCAGCCAGGCATGCAGTGCTGTCCATGGCAATGCTGCATGTCTGCCGTACTAACCGCAGCCAAGCATGTGGTACTGTCCATGGTACTGCTGCATGTTTTGCATACTAACCTTAGCCAGGCATGCAGTGCTGTCCATGGTACTGCTGAATGATGGGCGTACTACCACAGACATACATGACAGGTGTAATACCACAGCCATACATGAGCTGCTGCCCATGGTACTGCTGCATGGCAGGTGCACTACTAAAATAGTAGTCAATAGGTGCACACCTAGTTCTCTGTCAATGAGTGAAATAGTTACATAGACCACAGCCTTACATGAGGTGCTGTCCGTGACACTGCTGCATGTTAGGGGTACTAACAACAGCTATACATGAGGTGCTGTCCATGACACTGCTGCATGTTAGGGGTACTAACCACAGCTATACACGAGGTGCTGTCCATGACACTGCTGCATGTTAGGGGTACTAACCACAGCTATACATGAGGTGCTGTCCATGGTACTGCTGCATGTTAGGAGTACTAACCACAGCTATACATGAGGTGCTGTCCATGGGACTGCTGCATGGCAGGTGCACTACCACAGCCATACATGGGGTGCTGTCCATGGTACTGCTGCATGGCAGGTGCACTATCACAGCCATACATGGGGTACTGTCCATGGGACTGCTGCATGGCAGGTGCACTACCACAGCCATACATGAGGTGCTGTCCGTGACACTGCTGCATGTTAGGGGTACTAACCACAGCTATACATGAAGTGCATGTTAGGGGTACCAACCACAGCTATACATGAAGTGCTGTCCATGACAGTGCTGCATGTTAGGAGTACTAACCACAGCTATACATGAAGTGCTGTCCATGGTACTGCTGCATGGCAGGTGCACTACCACAGCCATACATGGGGTGCTGTCCATGGTACTGCTGCATGGCAGGTGCACTACCACAGCCATACATGGGGTGCTGTCCATGGTACTGAGGCATGGCAGGTGCACTACCACAGCCATACATGAGGTGCTGTCCATGGTACTGCTGCATGGCAGGTGCACTACCACAGCCATACATGGGGTGCTGTCCATGGTACTGCTGCATGGCAGGTGCACTACCACTGCCATACATGGGGTGCTGTCCATGGTACTGCTGCATGGCAGGTGCACTACCACAGCCATACATGGGGTGCTGTCCATGGTACTGCTGCATGGCAGGTGCACTACCACAGCCATACATGGGGTGCTGTCCATGGTACTGCTGCATGGCAGGTGCACTACCACTGCCATACATGAGGTACTGTCCATGGTACTGCTGCATGGCAGGTGCACTACCACAGCCATACATGGGGTGCTGTCCATGACACTGCTGCATGTTAGGAGTACTAACCACAGCTATACATGAGGTGCTGTCCATGGTACTGCTGCATGGCAGGTGTACTACCACAGCCATACATGGGGTACTGTCCATGGTACTGCTGCATGGCAGGAGCACTACCACAGCCATACATGGGGTGCTGTCCATGACACTGCTGCATGTTAGGGGTACTAACCACAGCTATACATGAGGTGCTGTCCATGGTACTGCTGCATGGCAGGTGCACTACCACAGCCATACATGGGGTGCTGTCCATGGTACTGCTGCATGGCAGGTGTACTACCACAGCCATACATGGGGTGCTGACCATGGTACTGCTGCATGGCAGGTGCACTACCACAGCCATACATGGGGTGCTGTCCATGGTACTGCTGCATGGCAGGTGCACTACCACAGCTATACATGGGGTGCTGTCCATGGTACTGCTGCATGGCAGGTGCACTACCACAGCTATACATGGGGTGCTGTCCATGGTACTGCTGCATGGCAGGTGCACTACCACAGCCATACATGGGGTGCTGTCCATGGTACTGCTGCATGGCAAGTGCACAATCACAGCTATACATGGGGTGCGGTTCATGGTACTGCTGCATGTTAGGGGTACTAACCGCAGCCAGGCATGCAGTGCTGTCCATGGCACTGCTGCATGTCTGGCGTACTAACCGCAGCCAAGCATGCGGTACTGTCCATGGTACTGCTGCATGTTTTGCATACTAACCTTAGCCAGGCATGCA
Source organism: Ambystoma mexicanum (assembly GCF_040938575.1). NCBI lineage: Eukaryota > Metazoa > Chordata > Amphibia > Caudata > Ambystomatidae > Ambystoma > Ambystoma mexicanum. The sequence continues at coordinate 1,463,080,863 of NC_090931.1, read as the reverse complement.
GTGCTGTCCATGGTACTGCTGAATGATGGGCGTACTACCACAGACATACATGACAGGTGTAATACCACAGCCATACATGAGCTGCTGCCCATGGTACTGCTGCATGGCAGGTGCACTACTAAAATAGTAGTCAATAGGTGCACACCTAGTTCTCTGTCAATGAGTGAAATAGTTACATAGACCACAGCCTTACATGAGGTGCTGTCCGTGACACTGCTGCATGTTAGGGGTACTAACAACAGCTATACATGAGGTGCTGTCCATGACACTGCTGCATGTTAGGGGTACTAACCACAGCTATACACGAGGTGCTGTCCATGACACTGCTGCATGTTAGGGGTACTAACCACAGCTAAACACGAGGTGCTGTCCATGGTACTGCTGCATGTTAGGAGTACTAACCACAGCTATACATGAGGTGCTGTCCATGGGACTGCTGCATGGCAGGTGCACTACCACAGCCATACATGGGGTGCTGTCCATGGTACTGCTGCATGGCAGGTGCACTATCACAGCCATACATGGGGTACTGTCCATGGGACTGCTGCATGGCAGGTGCACTACCACAGCCATACATGAGGTGCTGTCCGTGACACTGCTGCATGTTAGGGGTACTAACCACAGCTATACATGAAGTGCATGCTAGGGGTACCAACCACAGCTATACATGAAGTGCTGTCCATGACACTGCTGCATGTTAGGAGTACTAACCACAGCTATACATGAAGTGCTGTCCATGGTACTGCTGCATGGCAGGTGCACTACCACAGCCATACATGGGGTGCTGTCCATGGTACTGCTGCATGGCAGGTGCACTACCACAGCCATACATGGGGTGCTGTCCATGGTACTGAGGCATGGCAGGTGCACTACCACAGCCATACATGAGGTGCTGTCCATGGTACTGCTGCATGGCAGGTGCACTACCACAGCCATACATGGGGTGCTGTCCATGGTACTGGTGCATGGCAGGTGCACTACCACTGCCATACATGGGGTGCTGTCCATGGTACTGCTGCATGGCAGGTGCACTACCACAGCCATACATGGGGTGCTGTCCATGGTACTGCTGCATGGCAGGTGCACTACCACAGCCATACATGGGGTGCTGTCCATGGTACTGCTGCATGGCAGGTGCACTACCACTGCCATACATGAGGTACTGTCCATGGTACTGCTGCATGGCAGGTGCACTACCACAGCCATACATGGGGTGCTGTCCATGACACTGCTGCATGTTAGGAGTACTAACCACAGCTATACATGAGGTGCTGTCCATGGTACTGCTGCATGGCAGGTGTACTACCACAGCCATACATGGGGTACTGTCCATGGTACTGCTGCATGGCAGGTGCACTACCACAGCCATACATGGGGTGCTGTCCATGACACTGCTGCATGTTAGGGGTACTAACCACAGCTATACATGAGGTGCTGTCCATGGTACTGCTGCATGGCAGGTGCACTACCACAGCCATACATGGGGTGCTGTCCATGGCACTGCTGCATGGCAGGTGCACTACCACAGCTATACATGGGGTGCTGTCCATGGTACTGCTGCATGGCAGGTGCACTACCACAGCTATACATGGGGTGCTGTCCATGGTACTGCTGCATGGCAGGTGCACTACCACAGCCATACATGGGGTGCTGTCCATGGTACTGCTGCATGGCAAGTGCACAATCACAGCTATACATGGGGTGCGGTCCATGGTACTGCTGCATGTTAGGGGTACTAACCGCAGCCATACATGCAGTGCTGTCCATGGTAAGGCTGCATGTTGGGCGTACTAACCACAGTCATTCATGAGGTGCTATCCATGGTGCTGGGTCATGGTAGGATGGCTGCCGCAACCGTCTATTGTCATGATCCATAGAACGTGCACCTTTTGGACTTCCTGGTCTCTGTCACAATGGGGCTTGCACTCCTTGGTACGTCCAACATGGCCGTCTAACGTGGTACGCTCTCCACCAGCCTCCACGTCAGACGTAGCTCATTCTACAAAGAGATCACGCCCCCACGGCCCCATGCGTCTCAACGCTACCGCTTGCAGTGGCTAGACATGTGCTCTGTAGTTCGCTGTAACTAATCTCTTGTTTCCTGGTTCCCGGACCCTCGATTTCCCCCTCTTCCCTTCCTCCCTCCTTACTCTGCCTTGATTCCCGGTTCTCGTGTACTGCCTCAGAGTACACCTCCCTCGTTTCCTGGACTTCCCAGAGACTCTGAGTACCCCTGGACACTGGACACTGGACGCTGAACGCACGTTGGAACCAAAAGAGGCTCGCGCGGGCTTGTACAAAACCCGATCCATACGCAAGAAGGCTCCTTCCAAGAATCCCTGCAAGGATCAAACTCAGGTGAGAAAGGGGGAAATCCGTGACATATATGAGGTGCTGTCCATGGCACTGCAGCATGTCTGGCGTAGTGCTGAAACCATACATGAGGTGCGGTTCAGTGCATACTCGGAAGACTGTAATACACACACGAGGTGCTGTCCATTCGACTGTAGCATATTGAACATGCTACCACAGCCATAGATCAGGTGTTGCCCATGGTTATTGAGCAGGCCTGAGAACGTCTACCGTCATACATGAGGTGATGTATGTGGCACTGGGGCATGCATGCAGAATCACTGCATACATACATGATACACGAATACATGTATACATGATGTGCTATCCATGATGCTGGGCCAAGCTGGGTGGGGCCTTAGGGTTTATCTATAACCAACATTTTGCAAGGAAAACCCTGAATTTGTAAAGAAATGGGAACACATGTTAAATAAATGTTCACTTGACTTAATTCTCCTTACCATATTGAACTAGCAAGATCTTTAGCCCAAAATTACAATGCAGCAGTTACCAGCTTTCCAATCTCGTGAGGAATAAGACACATTATTGGAGGATACTAATGGAAAATTAGACTCTTATCGCAAGGATATCGAACAATGTAAGATAAGGAAAATCAGGCGGGTCGATTACTCACAAGGCATTGTTTACACTTGGCAAGAATTCTACCAGCAAAGCAGATCAACTTTCCCTACGAGACCCCATAACAGGAAACAGAATAGTAGTGGACAGGGTAGTGTTACCCCTAGCAGTAAGGACGGAACCAGACAAGTTGATGGTGAGAAATCTATAGACACACCTACAGCTCTAACAGATAGCTTACCAAGTAAACTCACCACACCCACAACCTCAGTACCTAGTACATCTTTTTTAGACAAAAGAAGACATGAAGAAGGCAAAATAAACCTCAGATCAAAAAAGAAAGCAAAAAAAAAACTGCTAGTCTTCAATATCTCAAGCAAATATTTTAGTGGAACTCAGTTGGATACTCTTCCTTTTAGTCTCTCCTTCACTCGTACATGGAATACTAGTCTTTTCGAAGAATGCATTCATCTTTCTAGATTGATACGTAAGATGAGACTAACAGTCTTTTTTTACTCACAGTCAGAAATTGAGGCTGGGTCTGTCAAATCTGATTACCTAGAAATGAAATCTAAAAGCACCTTTTATCCTTAGTTTCATAATCCCGTTATTGACGTATTTGAAACAAAGAAAACCAATGACATACGGGTGATTAATTACCACCAGTGTACACACTCTAATATTAGCAATCATCCATCTCAATTGATCAAAGAGCTAGCTGATGACCATTCTATGACATTAAAACCTGCTGATAAGGGATTATACTCATAATGGACACCGATTTGTAAAATTCTAGCTGTCTAGAACTTCTGAATGATACTTCAACATATATTGAACTAAATAGTGACTTTACAGCATCCATCAATGATTTTATACAGAACACATTAGACAAAGATTCTGAATTAGAATGGATAACACCCAAAACTAAGGAATTCCGGACACAGAAGTTTCCCATCATGCTGGTCTTTTATGCACTGCCCAAAATACACAAAGCTCTGACAAAACCACTGCTCAGACCTATAGTGGCAGGGACTGAAAGCATATTCGATCCATTGGCCAAATATTTGGATGGGTCCTACAAGCATTGGTCCAACAATCCACAATATACTTGAGAGATGCTTCTCACTTCTTGAACACAATGAGTGAACACCATGAACTTCAAATGGAGTGTATTCTACATTCACTTGATGTTCAGAGTTTATATATGTCCATCCCACATGAAGAGGAACTTGAAACCCTTGAATGGATGCTTCGGCAACATGAACATTTTCAGGCGAATAAGATATTTTCTCTTGAACTTATCAAGATAATTTTATATAGCAACCTTTTTCACTTCAATACCAAATACTATCTTTGGTATCAGGAACTTCGAAGGAACTTGCAAATATTTTTATGTACCATTGAACTGGATGAGGGGCCTGTTGGGTTGTACTTTGATGATGTTCTGTGCTAAATAGGGTGTCGCGGAGTTAGAGATGCACTTGTGGGTGATGGATAAAGTCTTGAACAGAATTCTTTCCTTTACTGGTAACCAGTGGACAGCTCTTCTGGCAGCCAAGATGTGTTCAGAGCGTGGGATATTGAGTGCCGCACGTAAGGCATTATTCTGAATGGTTTGGAGTTTTTTGACATTGCTGGAGGAGGTACCAGCAACAAGGACATTGCAGTAGTCGAGCCTGGCACTGATTACTGCGCGGGCTCTTGTTAGGCAGTTGTCTCTGGATAAGAAAGGCCTGGCAGCATTAAGTAACTTTGTGGTGTAGGTGGCTGCAGATGAGATGGCATTTGCTTGTTGCGTTAGAGCGTTAGAGAGAGAGTGGCGTCGAAATGGCCTCCCAGTGTTTTTACCGAGGGGTAGACAGGGATCACAGATCCGTCAATGTTAAAGGATGAGTACTGAGAGTCAAGGGATTTTAAGGCGGCTGCAGGGCCAATAATGAGAAGCTAGGTCTTCTCATCATTAAGGCAGAGACCGTGGGTTGCCATACAGGCTTGGATGGTGGCGTATGTGGCGCTGAGGGAGGCAGCGTCTTCCTCGTATGACCCAGAGAGCGGAAGGAGAATCTGAGTGTCATCGACATAGTGTGTGTAGGCTATGGCGAGTGAATCTGGGTGATCAAAGAGGGGCTTTGTGTAGCTATTGTAGAGCGTGGGTGACCCTTGGGGGACCCCGCAGTTGATAGGGGATGGAGTGGCACAGGCATTTTCAGAGAATACTTTCATGACTCTCCCATTGAGGAAGGAAGTGATCCAGGTGGCGGCTTCTTGGGGGAAGGCGGCAGAAGAGGCGAGGTGGTGACATAAGGTGATGACAGGCCAAGCACGAGGAGAAGAGCCAGCTTTCCCTTGTCTCTGATAGTGCCCATTGCAATCTTAAGGTCAAGGTGTAGGGTCAAGAAGGGCACGGAGGCTGCACTCTACACACATGACAGTGGGGTCCATCTTATCAGGGTCTCTGTCTGGTACCTGAGGGCAGGTGGTCTGTGCAGCCACAGGTGTTCCCTTAGCAGAGTCCCAACGGCTGGCTTTGCCAATGCTTGTTCTCATGCTTGCTCTAATCCAGCACATGATGTGTCCCCCGCTGTCAGGTCCACCGCATGACTACTGGCGTGTATAGCGCTGTCTCAATGGAGCCTCAATGCGCTTGACCCAACCAAAGCGGGAGAGGTGCTGGATGAGACAGGCGAGCTTCCTCTCTTCAGTCTAATACCCATCACACCCACTCACTGCAGGCGGTCTCTCTTTCCTCCCTCTCTGCAGTCCGATTCATCTCTAGCACTCATACTCTGACTCGTATGTATCACACCTCTTGGCAGTATAGCGCTTTATCCTTCCTCTCGGAAGTTCATGACATTTCTATCACACCAACTCTCTGCAGTCTCACTTATCTCTACTCCGCCCTCCTCTGTAGCCTGTCTAACACTGTTCCTCCTCTGTACCCCATCTCTCCCCGTCCCTTCTCTGCAGCATGTCTCTCGACACCTCTCCCATGTGCCCTCTCTCATTCTCTCTTCTGTCTATCCCCCGCAAAATGCCTCACAACCTCTCCTCTGCATCCTATATCTCCCTGCCTCTCCTCTGCAGCATGTCTGTCGACACCTCTCCCATGTGCCCTCTCTCCTTCTCTGCAGTCTGTCTCTCCTGCGCAGTATGTCTCACAACCTCTCCTGTGAATCTTATATTTCCCCGCCTCTCCTCTGCTGTCTGTCTCTTGACACCTCTCCCATGTGCCTTCTCTACTCTCTTCTCTGAAGTCTGTCTCTCCCTGCCTCTCCTCCGCAGTATGTCTCACAACTTCTCCTCTGCATCATGTATGTCCCAGTCCCTCCTCTGCAGCTTGTCTAGCCCAGTTCCTCCCTTCAGCCTGGCTAGCCCAGTCCCTCCTCTGCAGCCTGTCTCGCCCAGTCCCTCCTCTGCAGCATGTGCGACCCAGTCCCTCCTCTGCAGCCTGTCTAGGCCAGTCCCCCACCCCTGCAGTCTGTCTAGCCCAGTCCCTCCTCGGAAGCCTGTCTCACCCAGTCCCTCCCCTGCAGCCTGACTAGCCCAGTCCCTCCCCTGCAGCCTGTCTCACCCGGTCCATCCTCTGAAGCCTGTCTCACCCAGACCCTCCCCTGCAGTCTGTCTCGCACAGACCCTACCCTGCATCCGGTCTCTCCCAGTCCCTCCCTTGCAGCCTGTCTAGCCCAGTCCCTCCACTGCAGCATGTATCGCCTAGTCCCCCCTGCAGCCTGTCTGGCCAAGTCCATTCTCTGAAGCCTGTCGCACCCAGACCCTCCCCTGCAGCCTGTCTCGCACAGACCCTCCCCTGCAGCCTGTCTCGCACAGACCCTCCCCTGCAGCCTGTCTCGCACAGACCCTCCCCTGCAGCCTGTCTCGCACAGACCCTCCCCTGCAGCCTGTCTCGCACAGACCCTCCCTTGCAGCCTGTCTAGCCCAGTCCCTCCACTGCAGCCTGTCTCGCCCAGTCCCTCCCCTGCAGCCTGTCTAGCCAAGTCCATTCTCTGAAGCCTGTCTCTCCCAGTCCCTCCCTGGCAGCCTGTATAGCCAAGTCCATTCTCTGAAGCCTGTCGCGCACAGACCCTCCCCTGCAGCCTGTCTCGCACAGAGCCTCCCCTGCAGCCTGTCTCGCAGACCCTCCCTTGCAGCCTGTCTAGCCCAGTCCCTCCACTGCAGCATGCATCGCCCAGTCCCTCCACTGCAGCCTGTCTCTCCCAGTCCCTCCCCTACAGCCTGTCTAGCCAAGTCCATTCTCTGAAGCCTGTCGCACCCAGACCCTCCCCTGGAGCCTGTCTCTCCCAGTCCCTCCCTGGCAGCCTGTCTAGCCAAGTCCATTCTCTGAAGCCTGTCGCACCCAGACGCTCCCCTGGAGCCTGTCTCTCCCAGTCCCTCCCCTTCAGCCTGTCTCGCGCAGAGCCTGTCTCTCCCAGTCCCTCGCTTGCAGCCCGTCTCTCCCAGTCCCTCCCCTGCAGTACGTCTAGCCCAGTCCCTCCCTGGCAGCCTGTCTAGCCAAGTCCATTCTCTGAAGCCTGTCGCACCCAGACCCTCCCCTGGAGCCTGTCTCTCCCAGTCCCTCCCTGGCAGCCTGTCTAGCCAAGTCCATTCTCTGAAGCCTGTCGCACCCAGACGCTCCCCTGGAGCTTGTCTCTCCCAGTCCCTCCCCTGCAGTCTGTCTCTCCCAGTCCCTCGCTTGCAGCCCGTCTCTCCCAGTCCCTCGCTTGCAGCCCGTCTCTCCCAGTCCCTCGCTTGCAGCCCGTCTCTCCCAGTCCCTCGCTTGCAGCCCGTCTAGCCCAGTCCCTCCCCTGCAGCCTGTCTCGCGCAGAGCCGGTCTAGCCCAGTCCCTCCCCTGGAGCCTGTCTCGCACAGACCCTCCCCTGCAGCCTGTCTCTCCCAGTCCCTCGCTTGCAGCCTGTCTCTCCCAGTCCCTCCCCTGCAGTATGTCTAGCCCAGTCTCTACCCTGCAGTATGTCTAGCCCAGTCCCTCCCCTTCAGCCTGTCTCGCGCAGAGCCTGTCTAGCCCAGTCCCTCCCCTGCAGCCTGTCTCGCGCAGAGCCGGTCTAGCCCAGTCCCTCCCCTGCAGCCTGTCCCTGTCTCGCAGTCTGTCTCTCCCGCCCCGCTGTGAGGCATGATTGGACGTCGCGCGGAGATAGACAGCACGCCCTCTCGGGCCTGCCCGCAGATGGTGTGCGGGAGAGAGGCGCCGTGCTACCCAGCTGGCAGGCATGGAGGACGCTGCAGCTGTAGCCTGGCTCCGAACACGACCCAAAGTCCAGGGAGGATGAAAGGCGGGGCTCCAATCTTCCAATTACACCTTCTGTGCTCTGGATGAGTCAGAGAGAAGAGGAGGAGGCCTCTGACATCAGAGAGTGAGTCAGCTGCCCGCGCGCGAGAGCGAATATAGAGTGCCCCCACGGGGGGCGAGACACCCCCGCCAGCGAGCGTGCACAGCAACCTTCCAGGGGCGCTGGGGAGGAAACCAGGGTGGGGGGGTGTAAGAGAAGGGAGAGAGAGGGGGAGGGAAGGAGGAGAGGGAGGGAGGGAAGGAGAAAGAGAGGGGAAGAGGCGGAGGGAGGGAAGGAGAAAGGAAGGGAGGGCAACCGAGAGAGAAGGGATTGAGAAGAGGGAGAGGGGCAGGAGGGGGAAAGAGAAAGAGAGGGGAGAGAGCCGAGGCGGAGGGAGGGAAGGAGAGAGGAAGAGAGGGGGAAAATAAAGAGAAAGGATTGAGAGAAGAGAGAGGAGGGAGGGGAAGAAGAAAGAGGGGAGAGAGGTGGATGGAGGGAATGAGAGCAGGAAAGGGAGGTAAATAGAGAGAAGGGTTTGAGAGTAGCATGAGTGGGGAGGGAGAGGGAGAAGGATGGAGAGAAGGAAGGAGGACGAGAGGGAGGGAAATAGAGAAGGGGGAGAGAGAGAGAGAGAGAGAGAGAGAGAGAGAGCGCAACACTGCAGGGATTGTTAGCACAATTTGCAAAGGGAGGATAGAGAGAAAGAGAGAGAAAGAAAGAAACAGTGGAGGGAATGTTAGCACCCGTTCCCTAAACCAAGACAGGCAAAGGGAGGAAATGAGGGAGGGGGGAGGGGTCGGTGGGAGAGGAGGGGTTCAGGTGAGGGGCGGGGGGGGAGGGAGGAGAGAGGGCGAGAGAGAGATGCTACATGTGTCACCCCCCCCCCCCTTCCATGAAGGAAGGCGGGGCTATTCCAAGCTGAGCAGCGGGAGTACATTCTACCAATATCAGGACTCGAAGCTGCCCGGAAGGGTCTCTCCTCTTCCCCTTGAAGGGCCACCATAGTCATCAAGTAGCACCCCCCCCCCCCCCCTGTGAACCCCCGCCACCTGGACAAACACTCTAAGGAGCCCATTGCACGCGTTACGTGCCCGCACCGGTCCCTCTATATCCCCCTCCCCCTCCTACACATCGCCTTGTTATCACCCTGCCAGCTGATGTGGCCTGATGGGCAGAGCTGCTGGTCAAAGGTCCTCTCCCTCTTCTAATAAATGCACAAAAATGCACTCAGGGCTAAATAGTTCGTGAAGAGGGGAAAACAGCTCAAAGGAAGAGAAAAAGAAAGAAAGAACAAGAAGCACTACAAACAGGGAGGGTGAGACACAGGTGGGACGCCACCATCCACCAGGAGTGACAAGGGCAACATGGGACGCCAACATCCACTCCATCCACCAGGAGTGGCAAGGGAGGGTGAGGCAAACCAATATCCACTCCATCCAGCAGGAGTGACAAGGGAGGGTGAGGCAAACCTGGGACGCCAATATCCACTCCATCCAGCAGGAGTGACAAGGGAGGGTGAGGCAAACCAACATCCACTCCATCCACCAGGAGTGACAAGGGAGGGTGAGGCAAACCAACATCCACTCCATCCACCAGGAGTGACAAGGGAGGGTGAGGCAAACGTGGGATGCCAACATCCACCAGGAGTGGCAAGGGAGGGTGAGGCAAACCTGGGACGCCAACATCCACTCCATCCAGCAGGAGTGACAAGGGAGGGTGTGGCAAACCTGGGGCGCCAACATCCACTCCATCCACCAGGAGTGACAAGGGAGGGTGAGGCAAACCTGGGACGCCAACATCCACTCCATCCAGCAGGAGTGACAAGGGAGGGTGAGGCAAACCAGCATCCACTCCATCCACCAGGAGTGACAAGGGAGGGTGAGGCAAACCAACATCCACTCCATCCACCAGGAGTGACAAGGGAGGGTGAGGCAAACCAACATCCACTCCATCCACCAGGAGTGACAAGGGAGGGTGAGGCAAACGTGGGATGCCAACATCCACCAGGAGTGGCAAGGGAGGGTGAGGCAAACCTGGGACGCCAACATCCACTCCATCCAGCAGGAGTGACAAGGGAGGGTGAGGCAAACCAGCATCCACTCCATCCACCAGGAGTGACAAGGGAGGGTGAGGCAAACACACATCCACTCCATCCACCAGGAGTGACAAGGGAGGGTGAGGCAAACCTGGGACGCCAACATCCACTCCATCCAGCAGGAGTGACAAGGGAGGGTGAGGCAAACCTGGGACGCCAACATCCAGCAGGAGTGACAAGGGAGGGTGAGGCAAACCTGGGACGCCAACATCCACTCCATCCACCAGGAGTGACAAGGGAGGGTGAGGCAAACCTGGGACGCCAATATCCACTCCATCCAGCAGGAGTGACAAGGGAGGGTCAGGCAAACCAACATCCACTCCATCCACCAGGAGTGACAAGGGAGGGTGAGGCAAACACACATCCACTCCATCCACCAGGAGTGGGAAGGGAGGGTGAGGCAAACCTGGGACGCCAACATCCACTCCATCCAGCAGGAGTGACAAGGGAGGGTGTGGCAAACCTGGGGCGCCAACATCCACTCCATCCACGAGGAGTGACAAGGGAGGGTGAGGCAAACCTGGGACGCCAACATCCACTCCATCCAGCAGGAGTGACAAGGGAGGGTGAGGCAAACCAACATCCACTCCATCCACCAGGAGTGACAAGGGAGGGTGAGGCAAACACACATCCACTCCATCCACCAGGAGTGACAAGGGAGGGTGAGGCAAACCTGGGGCGCCAACATCTACTCCATCCAGCAGGAGTGACAAGGGAGGGTGAGGCAAACCTGGGACGCCAACATCCACTCCATCCACGAGGAGTCACAAGGGAGGGTGAGGCAAACCTGGGACGCCAACATCCATTGCACCCAGCAGGAATGACAAGGGAGGGTGAGGCAAACCAACTTCCACTCCATCCACCAGGAGTGACAAGGGATGGTGAGGCAAACCTGGGACGCCAATAACCACTCCATCCACCAGGAGTGACAAGGGAGGGTGAGGCAAACCTGGGACGCCAATATCCACTCCATCCAGCAGGAGTGACAAGGGAGGGTGAGGCAAACCAACATCCACTCCATCCACCAGGAGTGACAAGGGAGGGTGAGGCAAACACACATCCACTCCATCCACCAGGAGTGGCAAGGGAGGGTGAGGCAAACCTGGGACGCCAACATCCACTCCATCCAGCAGGAGTGACAAGGGAGGGTGTGGCAAACCTGGGGCGCCAACATCCACTCCATCCACGAGGAGTGACAAGGGAGGGTGAGGCAAACCTGGGACGCCAACATCCACTCCATCCAGCAGGAGTGACAAGGGAGGGTGAGGCAAACCAACATCCACTCCATCCACCAGGAGTGACAAGGGAGGGTGAGGCAAACACACATCCACTCCATCCACCAGGAGTGACAAGGGAGGGTGAGGCAAACCTGGGGCGCCAACATCTACTCCATCCAGCAGGAGTGACAAGGGAGGGTGAGGCAAAACTGGGACGCCAACATCCACTCCATCCACGAGGAGTCACAAGGGAGGGTGAGGCAAACCTGGGACGCCAACATCCATTGCATCCAGCAGGAATGACAAGGGAGGGTGAGGCAAACCAACTTCCACTCCATCCACCAGGAGTGACAAGGGAGGGTGAGGCAAACCTGGGACGCCAATACCCACTCCATCCACCAGGAGTGACAAGGGAGGGTGAGGCAAACCAACATCCACTCCATCCACCAGGAGTGACAAGGGAGGGTGAGGCAAACGTGGGATGCCAACATCCACCAGGAGTGGCAAGGGAGGGTGAGGCAAACCTGGGACGCCAACATCCACTCCATCCAGCAGGAGTGACAAGGGAGGGTGAGGCAAACCTGGGACGCCAACATCCACTCCATCCACCAGGAGTGACAAGGGAGGGTGAGGCAAACCTGGGACGCCAATATCCACTCCATCCAGCAGGAGTGACAAGGGAGGGTCAGGCAAACCAACATCCACTCCATCCACCAGGAGTGACAAGGGAGGGTGAGGCAAACACACATCCACTCCATCCACCAGGAGTGGCAAGGGAGGGTGAGGCAAACCTGGGACGCCAACATCCACTCCATCCAGCAGAAGTGACAAGGGAGGGTGTGGCAAACCTGGGGCGCCAACATCCACTCCATCCACGAGGAGTGACAAGGGAGGGTGAGGCAAACCTGGGACGCCAACATCCACTCCATCCAGCAGGAGTGACAAGGGAGGGTGAGGCAAACCAACATCCACTCCATCCACCAGGAGTGACAAGGGAGGGTGAGGCAAACACACATCCACTCCATCCACCAGGAGTGACAAGGGAGGGTGAGGCAAACCTGGGCGGCCAACATCTACTCCATCCAGCAGGAGTGACAAGGGAGGGTGAGGCAAACCTGGGACGCCAACATCCACTCCATCCACGAGGAGTCACAAGGGAGGGTGAGGCAAACCTGGGACGCCAACATCCATTGCACCCAGCAGGAATGACAAGGGAGGGTGAGGCAAACCAACTTCCACTCCATCCACCAGGAGTGACAAGGGATGGTGAGGCAAACCTGGGACGCCAATAACCACTCCATCCACCAGGAGTGACAAGGGAGGGTGAGGCAAACCTGGGACGCCAATATCCACTCCATCCAGCAGGAGTGACAAGGGAGGGTGAGGCAAACCAACATCCACTCCATCCACCAGGAGTGGCAAGGGAGGGTGAGGCAAACCTGGGACGCCAACATCCACTCCATCCAGCAGGAGTGACAAGGGAGGGTGTGACAAACCTGGGGCGCCAACATCCACTCCATCCACGAGGAGTGACAAGGGAGGGTGAGGCAAACCTGGGACGCCAACATCCACTCCATCCAGCAGGAGTGACAAGGGAGGGTGAGGCAAACCAACATCCACTCCATCCACCAGGAGTGACAAGGGAGGGTGAGGCAAACACACATCCACTCCATCCACCAGGAGTGACAAGGGAGGGTGAGGCAAACCTGGGGCGCCAACATCTACTCCATCCAGCAGGAGTGACAAGGGAGGGTGAGGCAAAACTGGGACGCCAACATCCACTCCATCCACGAGGAGTCACAAGGGAGGGTGAGGCAAACCTGGGACGCCAACATCCATTGCATCCAGCAGGAATGACAAGGGAGGGTGAGGCAAACCAACATCCACTCCATCCACCAGGAGTGACAAGGGAGGGTGAGGCAAACGTGGGATGCCAACATCCACCAGGAGTGGCAAGGGAGGGTGAGGCAAACCTGGGACGCCAACATCCACTCCATCCAGCAGGAGTGACAAGGGAGGGTGTGGCAAACCTGGGGCGCCAACATCCACTCCATCCACGAGGAGTGACAAGGGAGGGTGAGGCAAACCTGGGACGCCAACATCCACTCCATCCAGCAGGAGTGACAAGGGAGGGTGAGGCAAACCAGCATCCACTCCATCCACCAGGAGTGACAAGGGAGGGTGAGGCAAACCTGGGACGCCAACATCCACTCCATCCAGCAGGAGTGACAAGGGAGGGTGAGGCAAACCTGGGACGCCAACATCCACCAGGAGTGGCAAGGGAGGGTGAGGCAAACGTGGGACGCCAACATCTACTCCATCCAGCAGGAGTGACAAGGGAGGGTGAGGCAAACCTGGGACGCCAACATCCACTCCATCCACCAGGAGTGACAAGGGAGGGTGAGGCAAACCTGGGACGCCAATATCCACTCCATCCAGCAGGAGTGACAAGGGAGGGTGAGGCAAACCAACATCCACTCCATCCACCAGGAGTGACAAGGGAGGGTGAGGCAAACACACATCCACTCCATCCACCAGGAGTGGCAAGGGAGGGTGAGGCAAACCTGGGACGCCAACATCCACTCCATCCAGCAGGAGTGACAAGGGAGGGTGTGGCAAACCTGGGGCGCCAACATCCACTCCATCCACGAGGAGTGACAAGGGAGGGTGAGGCAAACCTGGGACGCCAACATCCACTCCATCCAGCAGGAGTGACAAGGGAGGGTGAGGCAAACCAACATCCACTCCATCCACCAGGAGTGACAAGGGAGGGTGAGGCAAACACACATCCACTCCATCCACCAGGAGTGACAAGGGAGGGTGAGGCAAACCTGGGGCGCCAACATCTACTCCATCCAGCAGGAGTGACAAGGGAGGGTGAGGCAAACCTGGGACGCCAACATCCACTCCATCCACGAGGAGTCACAAGGGAGGGTGAGGCAAACCTGGGACGCCAACATCCATTGCATCCAGCAGGAATGACAAGGGAGGGTGAGGCAAACCAACTTCCACTCCATCCACCAGGAGTGACAAGGGAGGGTGAGGCAAACTTGGATGCCAACACCCACTCCATCCAGCAGGAGTGACAAGGGAGGGTGAGGCAAATGTGGGACGACAACATCCACCAGGAGTGACAAGGGAGGGTGAGGCAAACGTGGGACGCCAACATCTACTCCACCCACCAGGAGTGACAAGGGAGGGTGAGGCAAACCTGGGATGCCAACATCCACTCCATCCAGCAGGAGTGACAAGGGAGGGTGAGGCAAACCAACATCCACTCCATCCAGCAGGAGTGACAAGGGAGGGTGAGGCAAACGTGGGATGCCAACATCCACCAGGAGTGGCAAGGGAGGGTGAGGCAAACCTGGGACGCCAACATCCACTCCATCCAGCAGGAGTGACAAGGGAGGGTGAGGCAAACGTGGGATGCCAACATCCACCAGGAGTGGCAAGGGAGGGTGAGGCAAACGTGGGACGCCAACATCTACTCCACCCACCAGGAGTGACAAGGGAGGGTGAGGCAAACCAGGGATGCCAACATCCACTCCATCCAGCAGGAGTGACAAGGGAGGGTGAGGCAAACCAACATCCACTCCATCCAGCAGGAGTGACAAGGGAGGGTGAGGCAAACGTGGGATGCCAACATCCACCAGGAGTGGCAAGGGAGGGTGAGGCAAACCTGGGACGCCAATATCCACTCCATCCAGCAGGAGTGACAAGGGAGGGTGAGGCAAACGTGGGATGCCAACATCCACCAGGAGTGGCAAGGGAGGGTGAGGCAAACCTGGGACGCCAATATCCACTCCATCCAGCAGGAGTGACAAGGGAGGGTGAGGCAAACGTGGGACGCCAACATCCACTCCATCCAGCAGGAGTGACAAGGGATACACTATTAGGCCAACATGCACGCCGTTTTCAAAGTATATATGAATATACATGCAGATGCTTCCTACATTTAGTAGCAGATATTGCCACATACATAACCTGTTACCTTCCACACAACATCACATCAGAAATGATATGAATAATCTGCATTAGGCAGTATAGAAGTGGGTCTCCATTAGGCAGTTTAGGAATAAACGCCATTAGGCAGTATCAGAATGATCCCCCTTAGGCAGTATAGAAAAGATGCCTAGTAAGCAGTATAGAAATGATCCCCATTGGGCAGTATAGGAATGATCTCCATTAGGCAGTATATGAATAATCTCTATTAGGCAGTATAGGAATTGTCCCTATTAGGCAGTACCTGAATGATCCCCGTCAGGTGGTATAGAGGGATTGTCATTAGGCAGGAAAGGGAAGAGCTCCATGAGGCAGTACAGGTATGATCCCCTTAGGCAGTATAGAAAAGAATCCCCATTAAACAGTTGAGGAATGAACCTCAATGGGTAGTATGGGAAAGATCCATATTAAGCTCTATCGGAATGATACCCATTAGGCAGTATCGGAATGATCCCATTTAGGCAGCATGGAAATTATCCCCATTAGGCAGTATAAGAATTATCCATATTGGGCAGTATGAAAATGTTCCACATTAGGCAGCATAGGAATGATCTCTGTTAGACATCATGGAAATAATCGCCATTATGTAGTACATACATGACCCCCTTTAGGCAGTGTAGAACGAAATTGCCATTAGACAGTGGAGGAATGGCCCCCAGTAGGTAGTATGGCAATTATCACTACTAGGCAGTATAGGAATAATTCCTACCACTAGGCAGTATAGAAATATTCCCCATTAGACAGTATTGGAAGGATCCCCATTAGACATTATAGGAATTATCTCCAGTAGGCAGGGTAGGAATATTCCCTATTAGGCAGTATAATAAGAGCGATCCCTGCTAGGCAGTATAGGAATTAGCTCCATTAGGCAAGATACGAATGATCCCCAACTGGCTGTATCAACATGACCTCCATTAGGCAGTAAAGGAAAGAGCCCCATTAAGCTGTATACGAATGATCCCCCTCGGGCAGTATAGGAATGAGACACATCAGGCACTATAAGAATGATCTCCAATAGGCAGTTAAGGAATGATCCCCAATTGACAGTATCAGAATGGTCTCACTTAGGCAGTATAGGAATGATCTCCACTAGGGATTATAGGAATGATCTCCATTACACAGCATAGTATGTAGAGTATAGACATGATCCCCTTTAGGCAGTGTAGAAAGAAATTGTCATTAGATAGTAGAGGAATGACCCCCAGTAGGTAGCATGGGAATGATCACTATTAAACATTACAGGAATGATTCCCATTAGGCAGTATAGAAATGATCCTGATTAGACAGTATTGGAAGGATCTTTATTAGACAATATAGAAATCACCTCCATTGGGCAGTATAGGAATAATCCCATTAGGCAGTACAGCCACGATCCTGATTAGGCAGTATAGAACAGATCCACATTAGTCAGTTTAGGAATGATCCCCATTATACAGCATAGGAGTGATTCCCATTAGGCAGTGTAGGAATGAGCCACATCGGGCAGTATAAGAATCATCTCCAATAGAATGTTTAGGAATGATCCACATAAGAAATTATACGAGTGGTCTGCATTAGGCAGTACAGGGGTGGGTCTCCATTAGGCAGTTTAGGAATTAACACCATTAGGCAGTATAGAAAAGATCCCCATTAAGTAGTATAGAAACTATCTCAATCAGGCAGTATAGGCATGATACATGTCAGGCAGTATAAGAATGATCTCCATTAGGCAGTATAGGAAAACTATTAGGCAGTATAGGAATGATCCCTATTAGGCAGTATCCCGAATGATTTCCATCAGGCAGTATAGAATTGATCATCATTCAGCAGGAAAGGAATGAGCTCCATTGGGCAGTGTAGGAACGATCTCCATTAGGCAGTACAGATATGAACCCCCTTGGGCAGTATGGAATGAATCCCCATTAGACAGTTGTCAAATGACCCCCAGTGGGCAGTATGGGAATGATCTCTATTATGCAGTATCGGAATTATACTCATTAGGCAGTGTATGAATGATCCTCACTGGACAAAATCAAAACGTTATCCATTAGGCAGTATAGGAATGCTCTCCATTAGGCAGCATGTAAATGATCCCCATTATGTAGTATAGACAGGATGCCCTTTAGGCAGTGTAGAAAGAAATTGCCATTATACAGTAGAGGAATGACCCCCAGTAGGTAGCATGGGAATGATCACTATTAGGCAGTATAGAAATTATCCCCATTAGGCAGTACTGGAAGGAACTCCATTAGACAATATAGGAATGATCTCCAATAGGCAGTGTAGGAATAATTCCTATCGGCAGTATATGCATCATCCCGATTAGGCAGTGTAGACATATGCCCATTAGGCAATATAGGAAACTCCCCATTAGGCAGTATAGGAATAATCCACACTAGGCCGCATAGGAACGATCCCCATTAGTCAGCATAGGAATTATTTCCATTAGGTAAAATAGGAATGATCCCCGGCAGGCAGTATAAACATGATTCCGATTAGGCAGCATAGGAATGAGCCCCATCAGACAGTATAAGGAGGATCTCCAATAGGCAGTTTAGGAATGATCAACCTCGGAAACTATATGAATGATCTGCATTAGGCAGTATAGGAGTATAGGAGTGGGTCTCCATTGGGCAGTTTAGAAATGAACACCATTAGGCAGTATCAGAATGATCCCCATTAGACAGTATAAAACAGATCCCTATTAAGTAGTATAGAGATTATCTCAATCAGGCAGAATAGGAATGATCCACGTCAGGCGGTATAAGAATGATCTCCATTAAGTAGTATAGGAATGACCCCTATTAGGCAGGATCCAAATGATTCCCATCAGTCAGTATAGAATTGATCATCATTAGGCAGGAAAGGAATGAGCTCATATAGGCAGTGTAGATACAATCTCCATTATGCAGTACAGATATGATCCCCCCCCCTGGGCAGTAGGGAAATATTCCCCATTAGGCAGTTGAAGAATGACCCCCAATGGGTAGTATGGGAATGATCTCTATTAGGCAGTATCAGAATGATACTCATTAGGCAGTATCAGAATGATCCCAAGTAGACAGCATGGAAAGTATCCCCATTAGGCAGTATAGGAAAGATCCTTATTGGGCAATATCGAAAGGTTACCCATTAGGCAGTATAGGAATGATCTCCATTAGACAGCATGTGAAAGATCCCCATTACGTAGTATAGACATGATCCCCTTTAGGCAGTGTAGAAAGAAATAGTCATTAAAGAGTAGAGAAATGACCCCCAGTAAGTAGTATGGGAATGATCACTATTGGACAGTATAGGAAGGATTCCCATTAGACAGCATCGGAAGGATCTGCATCAGACAATATAGGAATGACCTCCATTAGGCAGTATAGGAATAATCCCTATTAGGCAGAATAGCCACAATCCTGAGCAGGCAATGCAGACAAGATCCCCATGAGGCAGTATAGGAATGCTCCTTATTAGGCTGTATACAAATGATCCCCACCAGGCAGAATATAAATGATCCCCATAAGGCAGTATAGGAATGAGCCACATCAGGCAGAATCTCTCTTAGGTAGTCCAGGAATGATCCCCATTAGGCAGTATCCGAATGACCCACTTTAGGCTTATTGGAATGATCCCTATTGGGCAGTATAGGAATGCTCCCCAGCAGGCAGTATAGCAATGATCACCATTAGGCAGTGTATGAATGATTCCCATTAGACCAGATACGACCGATCCCCAACAGGCAGTGTAGAGGTGATCCCCCTAAAGCAGTATAGGAATGATCCACATCAGGCATTATAAGAATGATCTCCATCTAGATAGATAGATAGGATAGATAGATAGATAGATAGATAGACAAACAGAGACAGACAGACAGAGAGATAGAGAGATAGAGAGATAGACAGACAGATGGAGAGGTTGCTAGATAGATAGATAGATAGATAGATAGATAGATAGATAGATAGATAGATAGATAGAGAGATAGAGAGATATAAGCAGTATAGGAATAATCTGCATCAGGCATTATAAGAATGATCTCCATCTAGATAGATAGATAGGATAGATCAATAGATAGATAGATAGACAAATAGATCGAGTGATAGACAGATAGATAGATAGGATAGATCAATAGATAGATAGATTTATAGATAGATAGATAGATAGATCAATAGATAGATAGATTTATAGATAGATAGATAGATAGATAGATAGATAGATAGATAGATAGATAGATAGATAGATCAATAGATAGATAGATTTATAGATAGATAGATAGATAGATAGATAGATAGATAGAGAGATAGAGAGATAGAGAGATATAAGCAGTATAGGAATAATCTGCATCAGGCATTATAAGAATGATCTCCATTAGGCAGTTTAGGAATTATCTCTGTTAGGCTGTATCGGAATGATCGCCTTTAGCCAGTAAAGGAATAATCTCCTTTTGCAGCATAGGAACAATCCCCATTAAGCAGTATAGACATGATTCCCGTTAGATAGAATAGGCAAAACCCCTTTCGACAGTAGGGGAATGGCCCTGAGCAGGCAATCTAGGAAAGATGTACATTAGGCAGGTTAGAATTCCTATTAAGCAGTACAAGAATGATCCCCATTAGGTAGCATAGCAATGATCCCCATTAGGTAGCACAGGAATGATCCCCATTAGGTAGCACAGGAATGATCCCCATTAGGTAGCACAGGAATGATCCCCATTAGAGTTTCCCTCAGTTACCATATGTGGCTCGTCTGGTGTGGTGCACAAGCTTCCTAACAATTACAGTAAATACAAAAGCTCTCCCAGTGAGTTCTGCATGCTTTTTCTGTGCGACAATAGCCAGGAACCAGTTAATGTTGGTTTGGAGAAGCAGCTGTGTAGGACTGTACTCTGTACACTCTTCCACTTGGAAAAGTGGCACGATCTCATTTAGTGTTTTTGTATGTTATGTTAGGTGTTTTGTGTAGTGCACTGTCACCGCCAAACCGGCTTCACAGCTATAAGTAACTCACATAACCTATGTTCACATATGCATGAGCAGATCAATAGGGGCAAAGAAAGGATTTCACGGTCCTTCTAAATTGGAGAGGTCCTTCAATACATCAAATTGTCATCAGAAGAGAATTCCAAAGGGTGGTGGCACAGACTGAAAAGGCCCAGCTCACAAATCATTTCAGTCTAGTCTAGATTTTGGAACATGACGAGACAATGATGTTGCAGATCTCTGTACCCGGGTGGGTACATACCTACGGATTGTATGTCGATCGATGCTCCGTACAGAGTGTTTTATCTAGAGGAAGCCAGTGTAAACGTCTTAAGACTGGAGAGATGTGGTCAGGTCTACTCACTCTAAGGAACAATCGGGACGCAGCATTTTAGAGACGTTGGTGCCAATTCATCTGGTATTTTGGTAGGTGGGGCTATAACACAGTTGTGTAGGGCAATATGGACATGATTAGTGCCATGACCACATGGACTCCACCAGGAAAGTCCAGAAAGAGAAGAATTCTCCAAAGGATCCGCTAGGGGAATAATCATGCTTGACCACAGCACTGACCTGTAACCTCAAAGCAAGGTTGGAATCTATGAGTTGTTTACCATATTCATCACTGACAAAAGTTGACATCATCGCTGCCTGTTCGCAATTTGATGTTGCTGTACCTTCACGTCTCACCTCAGTGAGCTTGAGTTTCATGTGCTTTTGTCAGCAGTGTTGAGCACTGCTGACAAATATAAAAGGACCAACGCTTCAGGTCCTCGGTGGTCTCTCTGCCGTCATTTTATCCAACTTGGAAGTAATGACACCTTCAGTCCTATGTTGGGTTCTAAAACCAGCTAGATGCTAGTCCAAGATGCAATTATTTTCTACAAAAGCTGGAAACGATTGCCAGTTCACCCTTGCCTCACCCATAAAGGGGAGGTTTGCAATATTGGGGAAGTTTGACAAGTCTGTAAGGTCATCTTGGGCTGTAGGTTTCTTCAAAAGCGAAGCTACTGCGGCTGACTTCAGAATACTGTGCATTATTCCTGAATGTATTGACCAATTTAGGATAACACATAATTTCTCAGAGATATTTAGAAGCAAAGCCAAATATTTAAACATCTTGGGAGGGCAGGGGCCTCTAGGGCAGGCAGAGAGGTCATTACTTTCCACAAGATTAATGAACGAGGGAAGGCTCAGAAGAGAAAACTCACTCATGGATAAAAAGGAGAGCTTGAGTAACAAAGGGGATCGCATTATCTTGCTTAGTGCAGGGCTGCTGATCTCAGAACAGATTGCTTCCATGTTCTCTTGTGCACCATGCATAGGCCCTTTAATCCCTCCTGCCTTGCCAGAGACAACTAGTGCAGGGCTGCTGATCTCAGAACAGATTGCTTCCATGTTCTCTTGTGCACCATGCATAGGCCCTTTAATCCCTCCTGCCTTGCCAGAGACAACTAGTGCAGGGCTGCTGATCTCAGAACAGATTGCTTCTATGTTCTCTTGTGCGCCCTGCACAGGCCCTTTCATCCCCCTTCCCTTGCCAGAGGCAACTAGTGCAGGGCTGCTGATCTCAGAACAGATTGCTTCTATGTTCTCTTGTGTACCCTGCATAGACCCTTTCATCCCCCTTCCCTTGCCAGCGGCAACTAGTGCAGGGCTGCTGATCTCAGAACAGATTGCTTCTATGTTCTCTTGTGCGCCCTGCACAGGTCCATTCATCCCCCTTCCCTTGCCAGAGGCAACTAGTGCAGGGCTGCTGATCTCAGAACAGATTGCTTCTATGTTCTCTTGTGTACCCTGCATAGACCCTTTATTCCTTCTCGCCTTGCCAGAGGCAAGTAGTGCAGGGCTAGTATCTCATAACAGATTGCTTCTATGTTCTCTTGTGCGCCCTGCATAGGCCCTTTATTCCCTCGCGCCTTGCCAGAGGCAACTAGTGCAGGGCTAGTATCTCATAACAGATTGCTTCTATGTTCTCTTGTGCGCCCTGCACAGGTCCTTTCATCCCACTTCCCTTGCCAGAGGCAACTAGTGCAGGGCTACTGATCTCAGAACAGATTGCTTCTATGTTCTCTTGTGTACCCTGCATAGACCCTTTAATCCCTCTCGCCTTGCCAGAGGCAACTAGTGCAGGGCTACTGATCTCAGAACAGATTGCTTCTATGTTCTCTTGTGTGACATGTACAGGTCCTTTCATCCCTCTTCCCTTGCCAGAGGCAACTAGTGCAGGGCTACTGATCTCAGAAGAGATTGCTTCTATGTTCTCTTATGTACCCTGTATAGACCCTTTATTCCCTCTCGCCTTGCCAGAGGCAAGTAGTGCAGGGCTACTGATCTCAGAACAGATTGCTTCTATGTTCTCTTATGTACCCTGCATAGACCCTTTATTCCCTCTCGCCTTGCCAGAGGCAAGTAGTGCAGGGCTACTGATCTCAGAACAGATTGCTTCTATGTTGTCTTGTGCACCATGCATAGGCCCTTTAATCCCTCCTACCTTGCCAGAGGCAACTAGTGTAGGGCTATTGATCTCAGAACAGATTGCTTCCATGTTCTCTTGTGCACCATGCATAGGCCCTTTAATCCCTCCTACCTTGCCAGAGGCAACTAGTGCAGGGCTACTGATCTCAGAACAGATTGCTTCTACTTTCTCTTGTGCACCCTGCATAGACCCTATAATCCCTCATGCCTTGCCAGAGGCAGCTAGTGGAGGGCTGCTGATCCCAGAACAGATTGCTTCCATGTTCTCTTGTGCACCATGCATAGGCCCTTTAATCCCTCCTACCTTGCCAGAGGCAGCTAGTGGAGGGCTAATGATCTCAGAACAGATTGCTTCTATGTTCTCTTGTGCACCATGCATAGGCCCTTTAATCCCTCCTACCTTGCCAGAGGCAACTAGTGGAGGGCTATTGATCTCAGAACAGATTGCTTCTATGTTCTCTTGTGCACCATGCATAGGCCCTTTAATCCCTCCTACCTTGCCAGAGGCAACTAGTGCAGGGCTAATGATCTCAGAACAGATTGCTTCTATGTTCTCTTGTGCACCATGCATAGGCCCTTTAATCCCTCCTACCTTGCCAGAGGCAGTTAGTGGAGGGTTAATGATCTTAAAACAGATTGCTTCTATGTTCTCTTGTGCATCATGCATAGGCCCTTTAATCCCTCCTACCTTGCCAGAGGCAACTAGTGCAGGGCTAATGATCTCAGAACAGATTGCTTCCATGTTCTCTTGTGCACCATGCGCAGGCCCTTTAATCCCTCTCGCCTTGCAGGGCTATTGATCTCAGAACAGATTGCTTCCATGTTCTCTTGTGCACCATGCATAGGCCCTTTAATCCCTCCTACCTTGCCAGAGGCAACTAGTGCAGGGCTATTGATCTCAGAACAGATTGCTTCCATGTTCTCTTGTGCACCATGCATAGGCCCTTTAATCCCTCCTACCTTGCCAGAGGCAACTAGTGCAGGGCTATTGATCTCAGAACAGATTGCTTCCATGTTCTCTTGTGCACCATGCATAGGCCCTTTAATCCCTCTTGCCTTGCCAGAGGCAACTAGTGCAGGGCTGCTGATCTCAGAACAGATTGCTTCTACTTTCTCTTGTGCGCTCTGCACAGGTCCTTTCATCCCCCTTCCCTTGCCAGAGGCAGCTAGTGGAGGGCTGCTGATCTCACAGATTTCGTCTAGTTCTCCTGTGCACCACCCTCGCTTTGCCAGAGGAAACTAGTGCAGGGCAGGGATGGCCGGAGAGACACGATGTTTCCAGCCAGTTCTTAGCAGAAGGCATGCTGCTGCATTCTGAACTAGCTTGACTCAATATATCCATTGATTTGGTGGTCCCAGAGACTTCAACCTGTGACCTACATACAGGGTGAGCAGAGAGCTCTGCTGGAGAGTAGCATGTGTGTGCGCCATGTGACTAGGACCTGTCTACATACGGATAGCCCTTTGCTCACAATGGCAGTCAGTGGGTGGGTAAATAAGCAAACTGCCACAAGCTTTGTGACCCTCCTCACATCCCATCTCCCTTCTAGCTGTACTCCAATACAATAATTTCGTCTTATAGGTGGCGATTTAGCACCACCTAATATCCAAAACTAAAAAGGAAACAAAAGTGCTTCGACTAAATCCTCCTGCAATGCTTAAACATCCATTGCCTGAGCTATAGCGATAAAGTCTTCCACCACGCGGGTGACCTTGCAACCTGAAAAGCCAAAACTAAAAAGCACTCCTTATCTGATGGAACCTTCACAAAGTTGTGCAGGCTCAAGCATGCCTGCATTGATGATGTGGAACCAAGCGCATACAGGAAATTAGACAATACTGAAGAAGTGGGAAGCATCCGCCGGTGCCAGTCGGCAATGCTATGGACATGGAACTGTGCCTGGAACTCCACTCCTCCATTCACAACACTGAGGGCGGAAAACATTACACAAAAGTCAAACGAATCAATAGTTATGAGCTATCCTGGATCCATAACACAACCGGGGTACATGACCACAGACAACATGCCTACGCGTGCAAGCAATAGAGAACCCAACGAACAACAAAAACGGCGCCATCTATGAAATCTAGGCTCCTACTGGAAGATCTGCCTTCGATGGCGCGTGGCTCCAGGACGCACACATAGCTAAGACTTTCTAAATCACATATATGTACATACACCTATTGTAGCCAATCACGGATCACTCTACACAAAACTCTGTAATAGATCGCAATACCATGGATAAATGATCAACCACGAGTAATGTCCAATAACATGTCTGACTACTCGACTAATATCAATCAACTTGGCTGAATACTCGCCCAATAGCGTGACTGAATAATCGACCAATCGCTAATCTCCAACAACATGTCTGACTACTTAACTACTGTCAAGCAACTTGGCCGAATACTCGCCCAATAGCTAATCTTCAATAGCATGACTGAAAAATCGGACAATCGCTAACCACCAAAAACATGTCTGACTCATCAACCAATAGCTAAGGTCCAACGAATAATCGACAAACAGCTAATACCCCTGCTAGTCAAATTCAGCTACAACGTCACAATCATCCCGCTGAGGAAATTCTTGGGAGACGAGAAACCCAGAAACGGAAGCTGTTGCCAAAATTGGCAAATTCGGATTTCTGTCATACAACCGCTGCCATATTTTGTTGGGGTCCTAGGGAAGTAAGCAGAAGGGCTTTGCCACCTGAGTTTTTTTTGGCCATGGCTTCAACATGACCCAGTGAGTACATTCCCAACATGCCCCCTGGTACAGTGAACACCTCTTCTCCAGCCATCTCTCCTGTGGGCGCAGCACCCCATAGAATACAGTTGAGTCCTACGATAAACTTGGTCCAGTTGTACACACAGCTGTTCCACCCTTCCCTTCTCATGCTCTTCTGAGCCTCTGATCTATCCCTCAGCCTCATCCCAGCCATCTACCCGACTTTGCTCCTCCCGACCACTACTGACAGGCAAAAGCGCTTCGACTCATGAACTATAGCACTAGGCACTATACAAATGCAATATAACATAACAAGACAGAAGGATCTGGCAAATGGGTTTCTCCTTTGGAAGTGGAGCAAAGAGAGAGTTACGGCATCTAAGGAATGCGGGGGTGGCGAGTCAGGGCCAACATCTAAGAGGCGGCCATGCAGACACTGCTGGAGGCATTCATTTGCCCAGGGCTCTAAAGGGTGGAAGGGATGCAGCTGGGGTCTTTCTTCTCAGATCATGGTCTCCAAGACGCCTTCATCACATGCGGTCAGGCCTGGGCATGCAGTCTTCATGCGGACCAGACACTGCTGGAGGCCATCATTTGCCCAGGGCTCTAACGGGGGAAGGGATGCAGCTGGGGTCTTTCTTCTCAGATCATGGTCTCCAAGACGCCTTCATCACATGCGGTCAGGCCTGGGCATGCAGTCTTCATGCGGACCAGACACTGCTGGAGGCCATCATTTGCAGAGGGCTCTAACGGGGGAAGGGATGCAGCTGGGGTCTTTCTTCTCAGATCATGGTCTCCAAGACGCCTTCATCACATGCGGTCAGGCCTGGGCATGCAGTCTTCATGCGGACCAGACACTGCTAGAGGCCATCATTCGCAGAGGGCTCTAAAGGGTGGAAGGGATGCAGCTGGGGTCTTTCTTCTCAGATCATGGTCTCCAAGACGCCTTCATCACATGCGGTCAGGCCTGGGCATGCAGTCTTCATGCGGACCAGACACTGCTGGAGGCCATCATTTGCAGAGGGCTCTAACGGGGGAAGGGATGCGGCTGGGGTCTTTCTTCTCAGATCATGGTCTCCAAGACGCCTTCATCACATGCGGTCAGGCCTGGGCATGCAGTCTTCATGCGGACCAGACACTGCTGGAGGCCATCATTTGCAGAGGGCTCTAAAGGGTGGAAGGGATGCAGCTGGGGTCTTTCTTCTCAGATCATGGTCTCCAAGACGCCTTCATCACATGCGGTCAGGCCTGGGCATGCAGTCTTCATGCGGACCAGACACTGCTGGAGGCCATCATTTGCAGAGGGCTCTAACGTGGGAAGGGATGCAGCTGGGGTCTTTCTTCTCAGATCATGGTCTCCAAGACGCCTTCATCACATGCGGTCAGGCCTGGGCATGCAGTCTTCATGCAGACCAGACACTGCTGGAGGCCATCATTTGCAGAGGGCTCTAAAGGGTGGAAGGGATGCAGCTGGGGTCTTTCTTCTCAGATCATGGTCTCCAAGACGCCTTCATCACATGCGGTCAGGCCTGGGCATGCAGTCTTCATGCGGACCAGACACTGCTGGAGGCCATCATTTGCAGAGGGCTCTAACGGGGGAAGGGATGCAGCTGGGGTCTTTCTTCTCAGATCATGGTCTCCAAGACGCCTTCATCACATGCGGTCAGGCCTGGGCATGCAGTCTTCATGCGGACCAGACACTGCTGGAGGCCATCATTTGCAGAGGGCTCTAACGGGGGAAGGGATGCAGCTGGGGTCTTTCTTCTCAGATCATGGTCTCCAAGACGCCTTCATCACATGCGGTCAGGCCTGGGCATGCAGTCTTCATGCGGACCAGACACTGCTGGAGGCCATCATTTGCAGAGGGCTCTAACGGGGGAAGGGATGCAGCTGGGGTCTTTCTTCTCAGATCATGGTCTCCAAGACGCCTTCATCACATGCGGTCAGGCCTGGGCATGCAGTCTTCATGCGGACCAGACACTGCTGGAGGCCATCATTTGCAGAGGGCTCTAACGGGGGAAGGGATGCAGCTGGGGTCTTTCTTCTCAGATCATGGTCTCCAAGACGCCTTCATCACATGCGGTCAGGCCTGGGCATGCAGTCTTCATGCGGACCAGACACTGCTGGAGGCCATCATTTGCAGAGGGCTCTAACGGGGGAAGGGATGCAGCTGGGGTCTTTCTTCTCAGATCATGGTCTCCAAGACGCCTTCATCACATGCGGTCAGGCCTGGGCATGCAGTCTTCATGCGGACCAGACACTGCTGGAGGCCATCATTTGCAGAGGGCTCTAACGGGGGAAGGGATGCAGCTGGGGTCTTTCTTCTCAGATCATGGTCTCCAAGACGCCTTCATCACATGCGGTCAGGCCTGGGCATGCAGTCTTCATGCGGACCAGACACTGCTGGAGGCCATCATTTGCAGAGGGCTCTAACGGGGAAGGGATGCAGCTGGGGTCTTTCTTCTCAGATCATGGTCTCCAAGACGCCTTCATCACATGCGGTCAGGCCTGGGCATGCCGTCTTCATGCGGACCAGACACTGCTGGAGGCCATCATTTGCAGAGGGCTCTAACGGGGGAAGGGATGCAGCTGGGGTCTTTCTTCTCAGATCATGGTCTCCAAGACGCCTTTCATCACATGCGGTCAGGCCTGGGCATGCAGTCTTCATGCGGACCAGACACTGCTGGAGGCCATCATTTGCAGAGGGCTCTAACGGGGGAAGGGATGCAGCTGGGGTCTTTCTTCTCAGATCATGGTCTCCAAGACGCCTTCATCACATGCGGTCAGGCCTGGGCATGCAGTCTTCATGCGGACCAGACACTGCTGGAGGCCATCATTTGCAGAGGGCTCTAAAGGGTGGAAGGGATGCAGCTGGGGTCTTTCTTCTCAGATCATGGTCTCCAAGACGCCTTCATCACATGCGGTCAGGCCTGGGCATGCAGTCTTCATGCGGACCAGACACTGCTGGAGGCCATCATTTGCAGAGGGCTCTAACGGGGGAAGGGATGCAGCTGGGGTCTTTCTTCTCAGATCATGGTCTCCAAGACGCCTTTCATCACATGCGGTCAGGCCTGGGCATGCAGTCTTCATGCGGACCAGACACTGCTGGAGGCCATCATTTGCAGAGGGCTCTAAAGGGTGGAAGGGATGCAGCTGGGGTCTTTCTTCTCAGATCATGGTCTCCAAGACGCCTTCATCACATGCGGTCAGGCCTGGGCATGCAGTCTTCATGCGGACCAGACACTGCTGGAGGCCATCATTTGCAGAGGGCTCTAAAGGGTGGAAGGGATGCAGCTGGGGTCTTTCTTCTCAGATCATGGTCTCCAAGACGCCTTCATCACATGCGGTCAGGCCTGGGCATGCAGTCTTCATGCGGACCAGACACTGCTGGAGGCCATCATTTGCAGAGGGCTCTAACGGGGGAAGGGATGCAGCTGGGGTCTTTCTTCTCAGATCATGGTCTCCAAGACGCCTTCATCACATGCGGTCAGGCCTGGGCATGCAGTCTTCATGCGGACCAGACACTGCTGGAGGCCATCATTTGCAGAGGGCTCTAACGGGGGAAGGGATGCAGCTGGGGTCTTTCTTCTCAGATCATGGTCTCCAAGACGCCTTCATCACATGCGGTCAGGCCTGGGCATGCAGTCTTCATGCGGACCAGACACTGCTGGAGGCCATCATTTGCAGAGGGCTCTAACGGGGGAAGGGATGCAGCTGGGGTCTTTCTTCTCAGATCATGGTCTCCAAGACGCCTTCATCACATGCGGTCAGGCCTGGGCATGCAGTCTTCATGCGGACCAGACACTGCTGGAGGCCATCATTTGCAGAGGGCTCTAACGGGGGAAGGGATGCAGCTGGGGTCTTTCTTCTCAGATCATGGTCTCCAAGACGCCTTCATCACATGCGGTCAGGCCTGGGCATGCAGTCTTCATGCGGACCAGACACTGCTGGAGGCCATCATTTGCAGAGGGCTCTAAAGGGTGGAAGGGATGCAGCTGGGGTCTTTCTTCTCAGATCATGGTCTCCAAGACGCCTTCATCACATGCGGTCAGGCCTGGGCATTTTGGAGAGGGCTCTAACGGGGGAAGGGATGCAGCTGGGGTCTTTCTTCTCAGATCATGGTCTCCAAGACGCCTTCATCACATGCGGTCAGGCCTGGGCATTTTGGAGAGGGCTCTAACGGGGGAAGGGATGCAGCTGGGGTCTTTCTTCTCAGATCATGGTCTCCAAGACGCCTTCATCACATGCGGTCAGGCCTGGGCATGCAGTCTTCATGCGGACCAGACACTGCTGGAGGCCATCATTTGCAGAGGGCTCTAACGGGGGAAGGGATGCAGCTGGGGTCTTTCTTCTCAGATCATGGTCTCCAAGACGCCTTCATCACATGCGGTCAGGCCTGGGCATTTTGGAGAGGGCTCTAACGGGGGAAGGGATGCAGCTGGGGTCTTTCTTCTCAGATCATGGTCTCCAAGACGCCTTCATCACATGCGGTCAGGCCTGGGCATTTTGGAGAGGGCTCTAACGGGGGAAGGGATGCAGCTGGGGTCTTTCTTCTCAGATCATGGTCTCCAAGACGCCTTCATCACATGCGGTCAGGCCTGGGCATGCAGACCTTTATTTTATTTATTTATTGGTTTTTTGTAACGCGCTTATAACCGATACAGGTTCAGTTTCTGAGCGGGGATTTGGGTTTCGAACCTCTGTTGCTCTGCGTGGTCTTGTTTCCGAGACCAGCACGTTGCCCCTGTGCTATCCTCTGTTCACGTACGACCTCACAACCCACAGGACACTTCTGCATGGTATACACTGCATTGCACCACCCATGCTACAACCAACCTTTCAAAATGTAAGGGCTTACACTTCCATGCCAGGTTCTAGACCCGCTGCCTGCTAAGTGTTAAATTTGTTTATGTTTATTCATTTATTATGCGCTGGAGCCCGCAGGAAAGATGTCACACGTTGGCAGAATGAAAGCACTGTCTCCTCTATGACATACCTGCGCCGCCCCCTGTCTACTGGTTACACCACTGGGTTCCTCCTTCCTCACCTCCTTAACTGCCATCTTTAGAGCGAGCTTCCATTGATTGCTTTTCGTTTTGTACTGTCCCTTATGCAGGAAGTGGGTTTTTTATAGTTTTTTTTATAACGCTCTTAATACCCGAGTTCGGTTTCTAAGCGCGGATCCTGGATTCAAACCTCTGTTGCTCTGCGTGGTCTTGCTACCAAGACCATCCCTGTGCTATCCTCGGTTCACTCATTTAATGGCGTGAGGGTGGGAGGGGCTTATTTGGGACCAGTTGCCTTATTTTGTGGTCACCAGATGTCTCGCTTTCTTCTTTACAGAACAAAGAAACTATGCGTTCACTTAGAATGCCTTGCCCTAAGGCACAGGTCCAAGAAACCTCTGGCTGTGGCATGATGGATGCCAGAAAGAGTGCTCAGTGGTGTGCAGCCATTGGTTCTACTGGCTGCCACGAGCTAGGAGTCAGAGCCTTGCCACTCAGTCTTTTTTCTATTTTCATTGTGCAGGAGGTGGGTTCCCCTGGAGACATTTCGGCAGCTCTTTTCATTGTTCTGGTGTGTTTGAGTGAGAAGGGCTCTCTGCGCATGTGTGTGTGGCCCTTTACTCGCAGGCAGAGCAGTAGGTCGGTACAGCACTGAACAGGCTCTCTGTAAGTACAGCCCGTGTGAGATGCACACTGCAGTTCACTAACTGTGGCAGACAGCCCTGTGTGAGAAGATATGTACTGTCATTGGTCTTGAACAGTGCCACATTTGGTGGCCGCACTGTACGTGATCCGGGGAAGGGGGTTGTAAGTGGGAGAGGAAGAAGCAACCCCTGTGGTTGGGCGTACCCGGATCTCCTGTGTGCCCACCTGCTTTCTACGGGTTTGGCGAAGAGACTTGAGAGCACCTTATCCACAGGGAATTGCCAAATATCTGATAGACTATAGTGCTTTGGGGCTGGGTAGCCACTGATGTAGGGCAGTGTGATATGGCTATAGAGGAGAGCCTCGTTATGGCTCGATTAGTGCTTATGTGCTAACGGCTAGGCTTGCGTAGGCCATTCGTTGGGGGTTTATGTGTGTAGTGTAAGGTTGTAGGAGATCTTAGAGGGGAGTCAGTCAGTGGACTAAGGGGAGTGAGCCTTACAAGGCAAAACAACCTATAACCCTGCATTCCTAGCCCTTGCCATTTACAGGCAGGCACCATTTCACTATCTGTTATGCTATGTTAGCAATTCTTATAGAGCGCACCTTCCTCCAAAGGTATCTTGGCGGTAGGATGCTAAGGCATCACCACTGAACCGGCTTAGAAGAGGAACGTCTTTAGAAGACGGCGAATTTGGAGGTGGTTCTCGATGCTCCAAAGAGCTACTGGTAGGTCATTCCAAAGAGTTCCTGCCACCACAGAGAAAGCCCGACCCCCAACCCGTGTAATCTGAAATTTGGGGATGACCACCAAATCGGCCGTCCTAGATGGCAACAACTGGCCTGGAATGTATGTCAGAAATGTGTCCTGCAAGTACTCAGGCTCTTGAAGATAGAAGGCCCAGTGTACCAGGCAAAGGGCTTTAAATAGAATCCTTTTAGCCACTGGCATCCAATGAAGGGAACAGTGAACCGGGCTGATGTGTGCTCCCTAAGGAGATCCTGTGGCAACCCTTGCTGCCATATTTTGCAGACGCTTCAGCCTCTGGACCAGGCCTTTCGGCTGGGCCAGATATAGAGCATTGCAGTAGTCAATGCAGCTAGTTTTCAGGGACACCATGACCTGAGGGCGAAGGGCAGCCGGGGGAAAAGGTAGTATCTTCCGGAGAACCCTCGGGGAGTAGAAGCTCATCTTACAGATCGCACTCACCTGAGCGGCCATAGACGGGGAAGAGGAAAGGCGCCCAGGTTCTTCACCATGGACACGGGGATAGGAGTATCCCCTAGAACAGACGGCAATCTCACATTGTCTCTCTCGCTCTCTATCTGTACTCTACATCTCTCTCTCTCTCTCCCTCTCCCCTGCCCCTCTCTCCATTTTTCTCTCTCTCTCCCGTCTCTCTCTCTGCCCTCTCTACTCTACTTCTCTTTCTCTCTACTTCTCTCTCTCTACTCTACTTCTCCCTCTCCTGTGTGCCTCTCTCTCTCTCCTGTGTCTCTCTCTCTCCCGTGTCTCTCGCTCTCTCTTCCTGTCTCTCTCTATGTATTCTACTTCTCTCTCTCCTGCACCTCTCTCTTTCTCTCTCTACTCTACTTCTCTCTCTCTACTCTACTTCTCTCTCTTTCTCTCTCTCCCACTATCTTTGTCTCAAATAGATACATTGTACTGTGTGCAACAAAATAAGTATCTGTGAATTGTAAAATGAGCGAGCGTAGCCGTGTGGAAACTCCACTCATTACCATGAGGATAGGGTTTATGGGAGGCAAGATATAGCAAGACAAAGCCTGTCTAATGTATCCGTGCCTGTCTCTAATTTAGAGTTCTGTGTTGAAAAGCACAGGCATTTGCTGGCTGCGGGCCCATGTTAAGGCGCTGCAGCCTTTGTCTAAGGAACTGCACCTGGACACAATGGGCCTCATTACAACTCTGCCAGTCCGGAAATAAGGGTGCCAGTAGCAACGTACCAGCGCCCTTTCCGGGCCGGAAGACTACAACTGTAACGGCCAGTGCCGTTGCGTGCAGCAGGTCGGACCTGCCGGGGACAATGGCCCCAGCAGGCACAGTTGTTGTGGAAGCAGCAGCACCATCAGTAATGGTGCCAGTGCTGTCCAGGCCCCATTCCCACGGGGACTAACATTTTACACGCCCGATATCCAGGGCCGGTGGGCCTTGTAATGTCCCGGTGGCACTGGGCTCTCAGACGGCGGAAACGGTATTAGAGTCCGGCGGCAACCCGCCGGTGCTACCGCCGGACTTGTATTGAGGCCCAAAGTATCTTTAACGTTTCAGTTTAAGAAACCTAGAATTAGTACAGAACATGGTAGTAGTATTGTTTCTAGATCGTTTTCGTTGGGTTAGGTAATAATATTAAGAATGTGTTGTTTTCTTTCCAGCGTAAGCCGCCATTTTGTGATTTTGCAGAGTCTGGGAATTCACACCATGCCTGGCCTGTGAGAGAAGGTGCCAGACCTGCATCGGAACTGAAGGCCAGAGAGCCTCAGTGCTGAGGGGGAGGAGGAAGGGGTGTGCACATCCAGCGGGAGGCCTCCTGTAGTGCAATTGTGTTGCGTACATTTGACAGCCAGCGAGCCCCCATTTCAAGTACCACCAGGATGGCACACCCACTAGCCATCCGGCTTCATCGCCTAGCCCAAGTCAGAAAAAGTAAGGTGAAAAAGCAACATGGTACCTTATGGCAGCGGGAGATGGGTTGCTGAATAGATCAAAGAGCGCTACCATTTAATTTTCAAACCTGCAACTCCCAGTCTGTGTGGCAAAGCCCACCTTCTAAAAGCCCTGGGATCATGCAAGCCCCACTGTTATGCAACTTCTGATTGGGACGTTTGATCAAGGACCATGGGAGTCACACCTCCCTCTCCCAACAGAAATGCATATGCCGGGTGTAGCTCTGGACCAACACAGAGGTCAGAATCCTGACCAAGACTGGCACCAGCAGACCCTGCCTTGGCAGCAGGTCATCTGCCCCTCTGTAATTCAGAAAGTCACAAAACAGCCCCACCACCTTGACTCAAGAAGGGAGCGTCCTGCCCAGGGAACTTGCTACTGACTTTCATGCCAATCCTGGGCGTGGGCATGAAGTCCCACCGAAGAAAGCCAAGGACAGAAGCTTGGGCATCTCGATCCCCTTGTGGGTAGGAGGTCCATCTGCCCAACCTTCCTTTCGGTGCCAGGTTGGCTCGTTCAGGTTCATCCTTTAGAAACTGAATTGCCAGCTAAAGAATCTTGTGACAAAATGGAATCTGTGCATTCAGGCTCTCAGAAACTAGAGCGTCCCAGTTGGGGAAGTGCTGAGAAGCCAGAAGCGCTAGTAGAGCCGTAGCTCTGATGTCAACGCTCTGCTCCAAAACTAGCACTACACTCTTTCGACATAGGGCAACTGCTGCGGAAGAACTAAGCACCAAACTTTACTTTAATTCTTACAACGCACCAGATCAGACAAAGGTAATGATAATGATCTGTTATTTATATAGCGCCTTAATCCAAAGCGCTTTACAGAGCACATATTTACATACAATATCACCCAACCGAAATTGGTACTCATTTATCGACCTCGAAAGGATGAAAGGCTGAGTTGGCCTTGCCGGGATTTGAACCTGCGACCTGCAGATCAGCGCTCAACCCGCTAAGCTATCTTACCGGCTATGGTCTCAAGGCATTGAATCATATATATTGGCAAAGTGTCCTGCTCCTGTGCCCAGCCATACACTCCACCAGCCTTTGTGACAGGACCTGTATCTTGCTCCAGTACTTCACTTAAACGTGCCAGCCAGCAGCAAGGACGATGCCTACTGGAGCCATGCCCAACGCCATCATACCTCCAGTGCTGCTATGAGCCCTACATCCTGCCAATTGCCCATAGAAATCTAGCAGTCCCGGCAGATCCAGGCACCAGGACCAAACAAGGTGCATTCCTCTTCCAAAGGAAATGTATCTACCAAGATGGCACCAAGACCCACGGGGTGGATGGACAGGAACTTTTCAAAATGAAATATCTCTGGGGACTGGCCCTTCCTCCATCAGTTACCCTGCCCGGTGACCAATAAGAGAGGCTCGTGCCACCTTCGATGCCATCTTGAGGGCAATTGAAACAGTGGGCCTCATTACAAGTCTGGCGGTAGCGGTGCCGGAAAAACCAGCAGGCTGCCGCCGGACCGGTAATTCCATTCCGCCTCTGTGTTTGCCGGAATCACCAGGCCATTACAACCCTGTTGACCCGGTAATTCTGGAGGCGGAATTCTGTAAAGCCCCATTCCCATGGAGTCTGATAGGACTCCATGGGGATGGGGACAATGGAAACACTGGTTCCACTATGACGGAGCCAGTGTTTCCATGTCCGCCTGCAATCGGGTGGAGTTACTCCAGTCAGGTCAGACCTGGCGGGAGTGGCACCTCCTGCCTGCAGGACTCGGAATCAGCCGGTCCGGAAAAAACGGTGGCGGCGGATATACCGGCACCGTTTTTTCCGGACCGGCTGACTTGTAATGAGGCCTAGTGTGTTAAAGTCATAGCATGACCAGAAACAGACCACTTGACCAATTCTACTTCCGGAGGGGATTGCCCCATCAGTTATCACCCCAGTCTTCCCTAAGACCACACCAGGCCCAGCACAACCTGGCTCCCAACCTCCTCCCACTCATGAGGTCCTCCAGCTGAAAAACAGTCTAACTTTCTCTGCTGGACCATTCCCTTGAGTAACACCGTCACTCGATACACTGGTTGGTCTTTAACTGTCTCTGCTGACCATTCCTTGTGTAACACCAAGACTCGATACACTGGACCAAGACCAATTTAACCTTCCCTGCTGGACCATTTCCTTGAGTGACACCAAGACTTGATACACTGGTTGGTCTTAAACTTTCTCTGCTGGACCATATCCTTGAGTAACACCGTCACTCGATACACTGGTTGGTCTTAAACTTTCTCTGTTGGACCATATCCTTGAGTGACACCAAGACTCGATACACTGGACCAAGACCAATTTAACCTTCCCTACTGGACCATTTCCTTGAGTGACACCAAGACTTAATACACTGGTTGGTCTTAAACCTTCTCTGCTGGACCATTTCCTTGAGTGACACCAAGACTCGATACACTGGTTGGTCTTAAACTTTCTCTGCTGGACCATTTCCTTGAGTAACACCAAGACTCGATACACTGGTTGGTCTTAAACTTTCTCTGCTGGACCATTTCCTTGAGTGACACCAAGACTCGATACACTGGTTGATCCGCTGGGATACAGGGCTCCCACTAGTGGTACTGGTGCTGTGGAAGCCCTAACGGTATCTTTACTCTTTGAATAACTTCAGATCATGGTTTTTACCCTTTGCTGGAATTACTCTGTGGTTAGCCCATGAACGGGAAGATAATAGCCAGAGTGACCAGTGAATGGTTATCACTGATGGCTCTCCATGTAACTTAGTGTGCCCAGTGTCCTGCTGGCGAGTGTGTTATTTGCCCGTACCCACCAGGGGCAGCGGATATTTAATATGTCAGGCAATTCTATTGTACAGAATAAAAGATATCCTTTCTGAATTGGACCTTGTATTTATATGTACCTGAACATTTGACGTTCCATCGACATTGGTACTCGACCCTTACCTTGGCTGAGAGTCACATCCTGTGTAGGACAATGCTATGCAGTGGACTGGCAGAGTTGCTGGCACTACCCAAAGGCTTTGACCAAAGCTCACTCAAGGCAACACATAATATGGGATATCCCAAAATAGAACCAGCTCAAGGTTTTCACCGCAGCGGCGGGGCTCTTAAATTCAGACCCCTTTCTGGGAAGCATACAAAGCAGACTTCCACCATATACCCTGCGGATGTTCCCAGGGGTGGACGAGCGTCCTCAGGTGACCTCCAATCCCATTGCTTATGCCGGGGTAGCAGGCTTATAATTCGACAAACGGAGTGAGCAGTGCACAGGCCTCAGCCTAACAACATTCTATACCAAATGGATTGCTACCAGCCATTGGCTCCATGAACCACAGGGATTTTGCCCTCAAGAACCTTACCTAATTGCCTTGAGAAAGACACTCAGGGGTTGAAACGCGTGTCGGCTGACCTTCACTTAACAGACAAATGTGTCTAAACTTTATTTCAATGTAAATAATTAAAAACGCTCATGTAAAAACCACAGCAGAAACGCGTGAGATCCTTCTATGAACAAGGGTCCAAATACTTACTCTTATCCTCAAATACAGGATATTCTTTTTTATAATTATAATAATTGGTTATTTATAACCAGAGGTTTCGAAGCGCAGACCCGGGGATCGAACTTGTGTTGCTCTGCGTCGTCTTGATTCCAGGGCGAGCACCTTGCCCCTGAGCTATCCTCCCAGGTCTAGGGATCCTCACAAGGCTTGTTTCAAGAGCTATTTAATCACTGTGTTCATAACCTCCTCTTCTCTGACTTTTTGGCACTTCTGCAGCATCTTGGCCCAAGCTTTGTAAGCCAATCCCATACGAGCTACGACACAGGAGGGAGACCATCTCCAACACAGATACACCAGAAAGGCGCCAGGCCGGCGGCTTGGGGATGCGTTCCGTTCCTCGACACATATCCTAACTACACTGCACTCAGGCAATAGGACTTTTCATCCCAGTCCTGCAGAACAGCACGTGCAGACCCCAAAGATCTGTCAGGATGATGTAACCATGGCAACTGCCTTGTCCACTTCTACATTGAATGGCTGCCCT
This sequence comes from Ambystoma mexicanum, assembly GCF_040938575.1. Lineage (NCBI taxonomy): Eukaryota > Metazoa > Chordata > Amphibia > Caudata > Ambystomatidae > Ambystoma > Ambystoma mexicanum. The sequence continues at coordinate 1,463,042,818 of NC_090931.1, read as the reverse complement.
TAGAGGATGATATGAGGTAGCAAGGCGTTAGAGGCAAAGGAGGAACTGGTACCCTGGAGACATTGGTCTCTGCAAGATGAATTGCCCCCATCAAATGATAACGCTTTGGTTGGTGTGTTTAACCAAACAGATCGATCTTTGTCATTTCCACTTCCTGTGCCGCTAGAGTGCCTGGGGTTTCCTCACTTCCTAGAGCTTTGCGCAATAGATTAACGCGGACCTTCAGAAAACTGATTAGGCATCCATCAGCCCAACTCCCCCGATGGTCCACAATTATACATTGAATTAGACTCGAAGGGCAGAACCCATTCCCTGAAGAAAGTCCCAATCGGCCAGAGAGTCTCAGAGCTGACAAGATGCACAGTTCCATAAGATATTCTGATGAGGCGCCTCCTAGAAAGAATTCTCCAATCATCCGTCATCATGAAGCTGTGTGTCTCCATGGATACCATCTAAGTGGTCATCACACATGATCTACATTACAAAGAACTATGCAAGACCAGTTTCTCCAGCTCAGGCCATCAAGCACCCCAACCCCCCACCCCCAGGCTAACGAGTGCTCGAAAGTGGCCCTCCAGGAGACCAATGCTGGCAGACCTCAGAGTGGCCCTCCAGGAGACCAATGCTGGCAGACCTCAGAGTGGCCCTCCAGGAGACCAATGCTGGCAGACCTCAGAGTGGCCCTCCAGGAGACCAATGCTGGCAGACCTCAGAGTAGCCCTCCAGGAGACCAATGCTGGCAGACCTCAGAGTGGCCCTCCAGGAGACCAATGCTGGCAGACCTCAGATTGGCTCTCCAGGAGACCAATGCTGTCAGACCTCAGAGTGGCCCTCCAGGAGACCAATGCTGGCAGACCTCAGAGTGGCCCTCCAGGAGACCAATGCTGGCAGACCTCAGATTGGCTCTCCAGGAGACCAATGCTGTCAGACCTCAGAGTGGCCCTCCAGGAGACCAATGCTGGCAGACCTCAGAGTGACCCTCCAGGAGACCAATGCTGGCAGACCTGGCTAGAAAACAATCGATTCCAAGAAAGAAAGATTCAGTAGGTTACCCAGGGAACTAAATGTGCTTAAATTACGCTACCCAAAGATTCCTTACACACACTGGCTGCCAATCACTGCTACGACCTGCAGGAAGGTACTTTAAATGGTAAAGGAAACCCAGCCAATGAAAGCAAACAGCTCACAACCAACCGATGCAGTCGCTCCAGTCATCGCCCACCATGGGATGGCGCCATTTCCTCCGGCTGGAGCCGGGTGGCGGACAACCGTCGCCCCACGTGCTTCAGTGCACTTTCTGGTCACATCATCGTTTTGGAGCCAGCTTAAAACAAAGCATTTGGAAGGTGGTCTGTGGCACCAGGCAACCCGGATAGAACACAACGAGCCGTAACAATGGGTTCTGTTCTGATTTCAGCCGCAGAGGCGCACTTCTATCTCCGTCAACCTACACCTCACACTCGCATACCGATATCGCACCTACACTTGGCAAACTGCCCCTTCTACCTTTATTGCCCTTCCAGTGCCCAGCTGTGCCAGTGTAAGATGAACCACAGGATTACCCTATGCATACCCCAGGTCATTCTCACGCCGGAGCCCTGCCAGTTTATCTTAATCCTAGCTTCATGCTCAGTAAAATGGGGGTTTATTTCTACCAGGTCCTGGTCCTCCTCTGCTTCTTCTATGGCATGTTATTACTGACCTAATGCCCAAAGAGCATGTATTTATTTATTTATTTATTTTGAAATTTATAGAGCGCACTTAACCCTCGGGCATCTAGGCGCTGTTCTTGACAAGGAGGAGCATACAAGTTACATGGTTACATAAGATACAAGTTACATGGTTGCGTAAGATACAAGTTACATGGTTGCGTAAGTTACATGGTTACGTAAAATACAAGTTACATGGTTACGTAAGATACAAGTTACATGGTTACGTAAGATATAAGTTACGTGGTTGCATAAGATACAAGTTACATGGTTGCATAAGATACAAGTTACATGGTTACGTAAGATACAAGTTACATGGTTACGTAAGATACAAGTTACGTGGTTGCATAAGATACAAGTTACATGGTTGCGTAAGTTACATGGTTACATAAGATACAAGTTACATGGTTACGTAAGATACAAGTTACATGGTTACGTAAGATACAAGTTACATGGTTGCGTAAGATACAAGTTACATGGTTACGTTAGAGAGATTTAGGGAGGATAAAGGTTACAGATTCCATAGAAGTTCTTGGCACTTTTATTTATTTATTTGTATGTATATAGCACACAAGACACAGCTTGCAGGCATAGTGGCGCTAACATAACAGACAACGAAGAAAATATAGCAACACAAAGCAAGACATAAGTGAAGGCCAAATTATGCCCAAAGATCAAATTAAACTGAGCTGTCTATAAAAAAAAGCAGCCAGATGCAGAAAGAGGACTCTCGTGACAGCCCACATATGTTGAAGAAGGTCAAAAGGCACACCTAGCCACTCTACCTGGATAGAAGCCCTATACTACATCAACTATCAGTCTTAAACTGGTCGAACCTTGGTCCAGATCTTCACAAAGGCTTAGAGTATGAATCGGGGTTGAAAGCCCAAGATGGAAATGTTCGAGGGAGAAAAGACCGAAGATTATTTTGAAATAACCTTCAGTCTTTTCTCACCTGAACATTTCTGACTTGGAGGGAGAGGTTAGATCCCGGGGTACCAGACCCAAGGTACAAATAGTGATAACATTTAATTAAGAAAGACACCTGTGGCAAGCACTCTGGCAACAGAGAGGCAGGCATCATGGAAAAGGAAGACTGTCTGCGGGCATAACCCCTCTTCCAGTTCCATGATGTTGGGTACGTCCCAGCGAAATAAGGGGGGGCAACAAAAGAGGCAGGGACCGAGCAGGTGGCGGGCGATGGGAAAGCCAGGAAACTGGATTATCGCTGAGTGGCGGAGACTTGGTGAGGAAAGCACTGCACACGGGAGCAAACACAGGCTGTCCCCGGTAGTTTCAGCCCGGGTTCCACGGTTGCTGATTGGCTGGTGTCAACTCCTTGGTTGCTAACAAATGTGAGGGTTTGGTTAGAAGCAGTGGAGCAAGTAGATGGAAGTCCCCGTCACCCCAAAGTACAGGAGCCGGCAAGAATCCACAGATTAGCTGCCAACTCACTGGGATCAATGCCAAGAGGAAAGTCATCCCTTCTCGCGTTGCCTAAGCTGGCAAATACAGCCGGGACCCGTTCAGACTCATGCCTGAGTGCCCGCTGAGCAGTGTGTGCCCAATGACATTCTGCCACCTCCACCGCACTAATACCAGCTCTCTGCAAAACAGCCTAAAGCCATCCCTGCTTAAAGACCCTGTGAGGCTGTGCGTTGACACCCTCAGATGCTTCTAAAAGAGCCGTTCCGTCATATGATAGGTTATTTATAACACGCTTAATACCAAGGGGTTTCTAAGTGCAGACCCGGGGATCGAACCTGTGTTGCTCCGTGTCATCTTGCTTCCAAGGTGAGCGCATTGCCACTGAGCTATCCTCCGAGACCATCACGTGGGAATCCACACCAGTGCCTCTTCGTTATTTTTTAAAATGTATTTAAAATAACTTCTACCATTATTAATTTAATCAAAACACAGTAAGCAAAAATAGACGAAAATTAAATCCTTCTAACGCAATCAGTATGACACTATATACATTGTTAAAATCATATCAAATAGAAGCACGATAATCTCCTACCTTAATAACCACCCCACATTATATACCAGAAAATTCATAGCACTAATAAAATTAGCAACACATTCATTTCAATCATAAAATGAGAACAATCCCGGGGTATATCGACGAACACGGTACGCTCTATCTGTAGCGATTCTAAAAACCCAATGACGGATAAAGCAATGGAGGTGGTCCTACCTGCGAGGCGATAACTCCAGACCGTTTCTTTCACACCAGCATCACATGAATTCAGATGTTTTTAAAATGGGTCGTTCCCTTGACACCACGGATTGCCGTGCAGGAGGTAAAAAGATGTCACGATGACTCAATTTGACCTTTCTCCGTACACAATCTACAGCCAGACCCTACCGCACCTGCACATCCTTCGTTAAAACCGGATTCCGTCTGGAAAAATTGCCAGATATGGGCCCAGGACTCCAGGTTTTTTATAGTCCTAAACGAGATGTTCTAGGAATTCATACGCGCGCATTTCGTCCATGGTGGTTGCCCAATCAACCTCACAGAGAACCCGCTTCACTCGCTCCAGATTCTCAACTACGTCATTACGCGATAACCCTACTTTGTCAAGCAGGGTGGAACACCGGCTGGAAAATTCGGAAATAAAAGCAATCCCATTCACATCTAAAATAGTCTTTAAGTCACTAAAAATGGAATTTTTCACTAGTACTAAAATCTTGTTAAAAAAAGGGACAACAACTTCCACTGAGCCCTACATTTTGGTGAATATAGTCTCAGCTCATACCTTATGTCCACTACTGGAATGGAGCTGAGTAGTCTAAGGGCACGTCTCCAAATCATTCCCTCCAATTAGGACAATACATCGAAGATCCAAATACCAGGCATCTCTATTCCGTATAAGATCTAGGGGACTATTCTCCTCTCATAAAATTTCAGAATGGGGATCATAGAGACATTTCCGAACGTAGAGTCCACCCGGCTCAATTGACTGGCAAGTGTATTCACACGCATTTTAAACCAATCTTTTGAAAGCAACCTGTGTACTTGGGAAGCTAAGGAACATACAACGATCGACTCTTTCCAATCGTTCGGCGTCCACTCGCCAGCTAAGAGCAGCTTTTTCCTTTTTCTTAGTACGCTGCATGACCTTTGTTTTAGAAGGATTTACCGTGAGGGTATGGGCGTGTGCCTAATCAGTGAAGGCTGTGAGCAGATGTTCTCATTAAATGAGTTCTTATATATGGTCACAATTTGGTTGCTCCCCATTGGGGCGATTATTATTTCCATTCTAAAACCCTCTTGTGAATCTCCGACGTTTGGATAGCGCGGCTCCATTCGATATCAATGGAACTGGAAAGGATTATCGGCAGACACCTCACCTATTAATTACAAATAAATATATTGGGCCTCATTACAAGTTTGCTGGTCTGGGAACCACGGTACCAGTAAGCTTGCCGATACCGTAGTTCCGGGAACGGCACACTACGAGTTGTGCTTGCGGGTGCCTTCTGCGAGCACAGCATGCCGCATGCACGGCACCATTCACGAATGGTGCCGGGACACGCGGCTTCCCCATTCCCATTGAGCCCTATGGGGCTCAAATGAGAACGGGGAAGAATTTTTTCCAGTGCCCTGGAATGGGCAATTAGCGGGTCAGCCGGAGTTGTAATACCCCGGTAATGCTTCATACCAGACCTGAGCCTCTAAGCTGTCGTTTTGTTTCCAAGATGAGCGTGTTGCCCCTGAGCTATCCTCCCAGCCAGATGATCCCCGTCAGCTTGGATGGTCACTAGACATCCCCAGAGGTGACCTATTCAAGTTAGGATTGTCAGCCGATGCCCCGATGCCTCGACAGTGACCCAGACTAACTAGAATTGCCAGAATACACCTTCTCAGTGACCCCTCCCAGTCAGAATTTTCAGTAGACACCACATATGTTCCACCCTGTAGCTAGAGCTGTCAGTATACATCTTTAGAGAGAGCCATTCTATTTAGGATTGTCAGTCGACACATCAATGAGGCCCATCCGAATTTGGATGATCACCAGACACCCACTGTTAGTATTGTCAGAAAACCCCTTCTGCGTGACCTCACTTAGGTAGGATTGTCAGTAGACACCTTCACAGAGACGCCTTATAGCTAATATTTCTAACAGACATCTTCCAGGTGACTCATCAAATTAGGATGGTCAGGAGACACATTCTGTGTGCCCCCACTCCAAGTTATGAATGCCAGCAGATTTTCTGCATAACCAACGTCACCTGGCTGAGCCACCCTAGCTACGATTGTCACCTTCAGAGAGACGCCTTCTAACTAAGATTGCTAACAGACATCTTGCAGCGGACTCATCCTACCTATGATTGCTAGCAAGTACCCCTTTGAGACCCCTCCAAATTAGGATTGTCAGGAGACACATTCTGTGTGCCCCCACTCAAGTTATGAATGCCAGCAGATTTTCTGCATAACCAACGTCACCTGGTTAAGCCACCCTAGCTACAATCGTCAGCAGACACCTCCAGAGGAACCCATCCAAACTAGAACTATCAGTAGAAACATTCCTGGTAGCCTCCACAGCAGACATGTTAATCACAATCCATCTCATCAAGGGATGTCGGCCCACATCCCATGATGGCTCCATCTTACCAAGGATGGGTCCCTCAAGACGGGTTGGCTGTCTTGATGTAGCAAAGGTTGCGGTGATGTCGCCTTGTCTGACTGGGATCTCCTAATTTGCAAGTAATGATGACAGGTTGCAGGGTATCTTAAGTGGCATCTAGCTGGCTGAGAATCCAGGACCGAAATGGGCTCATCTTTACACACAGTGCAGAGTAATCATCTTTCTTGGTTGACCATGAGGACCGGCTGTTACCGGTCACTCTTAAGTCGCATGCCGTGATGATCAGATCCTGGGTGCATTGGGGTCTTTTCCTGGCTCACTGAGAACATGGGAACTCTTTGCTTGCATGGGGGGGAGAGGGGGGGTGATCAGATCAGGTAGCATGAGGGGGGTGATCAGATCAGGTAGATCTTAGAGCCCAGGGTCCTTAAGAGCCCTCTACACTTGAGGTGTGGTAATCGGCTCGGGTTCACCTGGACACTTTTCTGACTGATCATGTGCACCAGTAGGGTCTTTTCTCTCCATATTTGAAGGGCATTATGTTTGATTTTATGGTCTACTATGTGCTTCCTGGTTGAGTGGAGACATAGGTTGAGAAGGGCTTCTTCTCTGGCACCGAGGTGGACTCAAAGCCTGTGCTCGGAATAGGCTCTATCTACCCGCACGGCATGGGGCTTGGTTCTGGGGTGTGTGAGCTGTGCCAGGATGACCGGGAACATGAAGTGGGAATTGGCCCTCTTTCCTCACATAGTGTAGTGATGGAACCTCTAGCGTGTCAAGTCCAGACTGGCCCCTCTACACTTGCGCAGCTGGATTATCGGTTCTCGCTTGCCTGGCATACTTCATGACTGACCACCAGTGCTGGATAGAGGCAAAGGTTCCTTGTGAGATGAACCACGTCCCGCTCTGTTGATCCGGGACACACAGTGAAAATGGCTTCTTTTTCCTTGCCCAGTATGGATACGACCATCCAGGCGGAGAAGAGACTAGGGCTCGAGTGGCCTTTCTCTACTTGTATGGTATGATGATTCGTTCTGGGGTGTCTTGTGTCATCCCTGTATTTCCAGGAGCACAGGGTGGGACTGGGCTCTGTTTACTCTCACCGCCAAGTGATCAGCCCTGGGACACCTTCTGGACCCGCCCCGTGCCTGGTCTATCTGATATCCTTCTTAAACTCATTATCGACCTTTCTGCAGTGAGAATATGTATTCGCATCCAGAGAGCATATGCCCATGACAGCCAGATTTATGTCTGTGTTCCCAGTACGAGTGATCAATAGGTTCCTGTAGCCTTGGCACAGACCGGTCTTCGTGAGGGCGTGAACGTGATGGATGAGAATTGAACTGCGATAAAACTTGAAACCTAAGGACTGTTCTTCACTCCCAGACCTATCACTAGGACCTCATTCAGGAACCTTTCTCTTTTCTTCCCAAGCTTTTCAGCAAAGGGAAAGCTGAGGTGTCTAGCGGACAAAGATGACGTCGATCGCAGTCACCCCCAAAGTAACTCTGCGGCTCCCTCCGCACATTGCCCACATACACACTGCTGTGAGAGGCACACGTGCTACATGCACATTGGGGGTGCATACAAGGTTTCTTGGGGTATCAATGGTACGAGAATTATCACCACGATGGAACGATACTGCCCTGTCGTAGAAAAGTAAAACAACTACAAGAATATTGGGCCACCTTACGAGTATGGCGATACAGGCAGTAATGGAATTACACCACTTTTCCCGCTCCGCCATACTATACGTATGGCCCTGGAGTGCGGGATTTGCCTCTGGCATCAAGCTGGAGGTAGATCCTCCCATTTTCTGGCAGACAATCTGCAAAATTGGCGGAATTACCGTGGTGGTAATTCCACCGAAATCCCCAAATTAATGGGGACTAAAACTACCACCGCCTTTTGGAATCCAGTGTTAAATCTGCAACTGTTGGGTGGTATTCCGGTGGATCTACCGCCAGAATACAACCCAACTCGTAATGAGGCACTATGTCTTTAAGACATAGTGGGGTCTTAATGTCACTAAGGCCAAGGGGGACAGAACCGCTTTTGTATACCCACTTACCTTCTTTCAGGGTCTCAACAGCATCAAGCCGGAATTCTGGGCACTTTCTAGTGTTTTAAGTCAGGTTCAAGTTGGCAAGCTGGCTCGATGCTGTGTGATTCCACAAGTGGCAACGGCTCGTGGCTCAAAGAAGCATGGGACAGGTAGTTGACGGCTGGAAGGCTCGGCAGGGGTCTCCATTTGAGAAAAGCAGAGCATCAACTTCGGCAGTGAGCTGGCGTGACTGGATTTGAGACACAGGGCCTCATTACGAGTATGACGGTAGCCGTGTCTGTATGGCAGGCACGGCTACCGTCATGCTTGCTACCGGCACCGCCTCCCGCGATTGGGCAATAACCGGCCCATTACGAGATCAAGGGGATGGTAATTGCCCATTCGCGGCCACCGCCGGGCTCCCGATCCCCATTCTGCCCCATAGGGCACGATGGGGGTGGGGAGCATGGTTGCACCGCCACCGTTGACAATGGTGCCGGTGCAATCACGAGTTCTGCTCGTGGGTGCCACACAGCCCGCCAGGTAAGATATTATGGAGACTTGTCATAGATGATAGTTCATCCAGTGATCCATTAATGTCATCCGGGACGCTCTTTTGTTATCACTTGCAAGTTTCTCATAATAAATCTGGTGGTGATGGAAGGCTGCAAGCAGCCCCATGGAGGCGCGGCCATGTGCAGTCACGGTGGCGCACATGCATTGTGTTGTCCACTGCCACAGAACTACACTTTGCAGAATGCATTCTGCATTATTCAGTGAAGATAAAGCCATGTGAAGATAACCGCACGCCTCAGATGTACTGTGACCTCTGCCAAAGGCGTCTGCTCGGCAACACTCCCACTCCTGAGCCTAAACCCACTGAACTAGACTTCTGTTGGTTGCGGTCTGGTAGGATGTACCTCCGTTCAAGGCCTGGGGTCTGAACCACATTGGACTATACACTCAGCCCGAGAAGATGGAGTAATGAGGCTCAAGCCTCGGTATCCAAAAATCACTGCTGATGGATGAAATCTAGCAGCAAGAAGGACAGACACAGGAAAGCCAGGAGGAGCTGTCAATCATGCAGGCGGGGCCAAGGATGACCCCTCCTCCAGCCTGCTCATCCTGACAATGGGCCCCACCATGGAGGGAAGTGAACTGATGTAGTGGACTGAACCATCCGGGAAAACTGTTGCCCCAACTGGTACCATGGCTGCATTATTTGGCCCTCCAGTGCTTGCTTTGTCATAGAGCTTTAATTCATTGTCAAACCAGAGAACAAACATGTGGCCAGCAGCCGGTACCAGTAAGATAAAGGGCGAAATAGTGCAGGTCCAATTTGCCAATGACTGAACTGCAGACGGAATGTAGTGGCACGCCCCCGTGTAGTAACACGCCCATTCCATCCTACGTCATCACGCTGTTAGTGACGCGGCGCGCAGAGCGGTGGAGCACACTGGTCAGCAGAGGCGCAGGGAGCAAGCTACCAGCTGGTAGCTCTCACCTTAAGCTCCTTTCTCGATTGCTATATGCCAGGTGTAGGCAAATGTAAAGCTGTTGCACAAGCTTGTAGCCTTTAGGACTGCCCCATAGACTTCTTCGTGGAGGGAGAGACCACTGCCCCCGTGACGATCAAAAGTTGCCCCTCTGGGCAGTAGTGCTGTGTGGGACACTTAAGATTTCGGATGTTTTTAACCCTTTTTTTTTTGTTTAGATATTTTTATTGATTTTCGGTATAAAACAATATAACCATTAACAATCCAGAATTTCATTTTGTTCAACTCAATAGAACATTCCTATCACAACAATTCTTTAACATTTCATGTGCTCAACATAAATATCAGCGTTGAATAATAAAGTGTACAATGCATAATTTCTTGGTTCGTTCATTTGGTATAATAAGAAAGGGGGTAAAAAAAAAGAAGGGGGGAGAAGAGGGATTCATTCACTAAGTTGAGTTCATTGGGTCAATTATCTCTCTTTTAACCAGACTACACCATAAATTCATTGAGGAGTAGGAGATGTCAAACATTCATTAACACAGTTACCATTGCTGCATCTCCTCCACTCCAAGTGTGCAAATGCAAAGTTAATGCGGACATGGGCAATTCAAGAATTCATAAAGTGCTTTAAGAGTTGTGGTTGGAAGTACATATGTTCTTTATCAGAGACAAAGTCTAGAAAGGGATGCCAGATCTTCCGAAATCTCAAGTGTTTCCCCTCCATTACTGCTGTAAGTTTTTCTAAACCCAACAATTTCCATAATTTTAACCACCAGTATGCTAGATGTGGGCCTTCCACCGTTTTCCAAAATCTAGCTCTAGTGATACGGGCAGCCACTAATAAGTGGGAGATTAGGCTTGCTTTATGCCCTGACATAGGAAAGGACCCATCTTCTGGGGCATCCCCTAGCAGGAACACCCTAGGGTCCATAGGGAGCAAGGAGCCCGTGATTTCCTTAATTCTAGATCTCACCTCTAGCCAATATGATTGATTAATCCGGCAGTGCCACCACATATGAGCCACGTCCCCTCGCTCGCCACATCCGTGCCGGCATGAGTCCGGATATTCTGGATTAATGGAGTGAAGTCTGCTGGGGGGGAAATACCATCTGAAGCAAATTTTGATGGCATTTTCTTTTATTAGGGTACAGCGGGAGCTGGTCTGGGTACGGTGCCAGATTCGCTGCCAAGACTCCTCCGAAATTTCCAGGCCCAGCTCTCTCTCCCAGGCTTTCATAGATGGGAGCTTCTCCTCTATGGAGGCTCTTTCTAGGAGCTTGTAACATAGTGAAATCCTATGGGATTGGTGACCTTCAAGGATTTTCAATTCTATGGCCAAGGGGGCTATTTGGGCTGCTCGGCGGGTGTCCCTGTTTGTGAGCCAATGGCACAGTTGTATATACCGAAAGCGTTCAGTTTCTGGGAGACCAAACATTTCTTTGCATGCCTGGAAAGTCAATGGTTCCTGGTCTACGTACAGATCTCTCAGGCACAGGGGTTTGTCTCGACACCAGTGGGCGCAAGACCTGGGGTGAAAGCCGGATTTTGGGTGACAGGAGACAGTGGGCCTAGTCCTAATGGGATACCCCTCTGTGATCGTGCTTTATCCCAACTCATCAGGGTGGACAAGGTGGTTGGTAGTATCCCAGTCCTAATATTACGCGCTTCTTTCTGAAGGAACGGAAGATGAGCCAAAGGAAGTGCGGCTGCGGCTTGTTCTATCTCTAGCCATTTAGGAGGGTCTGGGGAGTCTCTCCAGGAGAGCATCACAACTACCTGCGCAGCTCTGTGATAGCGTGGTAATGAGGGAAGACCTAGTCCTCCTAACATTCTCCCCCTTGTCAAGAGTTTGCCAGGAATACGTGGCTTCTTCTTCTTCCAGATGAACTGCTATATCTCCTTTTGGAGATTTATAAGTTCAAATTCTGGGATGGCTATTGGTAAGGAGTGAAAGGCGTATAATAATTTCGGGAGAAGTGTCATCTTAACCGCATTAATACGGCCCAGCCACGATATTTCCTGGGAGTCCCATCGCTGCAACCATTCCTTCAGTTCTTTAAACAAGGGGGGGATGTTCACCCTGTAGAGGCCCGCATATGTTGGGGTCAGCTTTACCCCCAAATATGGAATCTCTGTTGGAGACCAGGGGAAATTCGTCAATGTTCGCAACTCCTCTAGTCTGCCAGAGTCTTCAGACAGGGGCATACCCACCGATTTAGCAGGGTTTATCCTGAAGCCAGATATCATGGCAAATTGGTTTGAGAGACCTAAGAGGGGCGTGAGTGTGTGGGGGGCATCCCGATGGAAGCAAAGTAGATCATCCGGGTATAGCGCAATTTTATGGGACTGCCTCCCTACCTCAAAGCCTCGGATGCCTGGATGCATTCTAACATGTTGGGCAAAAGGCTCCATTGCTAAGGCAAATATTGACGGGGACAAAGGACAGCCCTGCCTCGTACCTTTGGGCTGATTCAATTAGGGGAGTCCAGTTCCTAGTAACTTTAATTTTAGTCGAGGGAATTTGAAAATCTGAGAATATTAGTATGGAGAATTCCTGGCCAAAACCAAACCCCTTTAGCACTAATTCCAGGTACCCCCAGGACATACTATAGAAAGCCCTGTGGGCGTCCAGGGACAGGATAGACAAGTCACCTGGGATCTTTGGGGCAAGGGCAATTAGGTTAATGGCACGGCATATGTTGTCATAAGTGGATCGATTATATATAAAGCCTGTCTGATCATTATTTATCAATGACGGGAGAACCGGGCACAGGCGGTTCGCTATTATTTTCCCCAACAATTTGGCATCCGTGTTTAATTGTGCAATAGGCCTGTATGAGGCACAATCTGTAGGGTCTTTCCCAGGTTTTAACACTAGTGTCGTAGCTGATTCCGCCATAGATGTTGTGACCACCCCCGCCCTCTATACTGAGTTGAACAATTTTGTTAAATGGGGGGTTAATTCCTCCAGAAAGGTCTTAAAACACTTATTGGTAAAACAGTCCGGCCCTGGAGCCTTACCCACTGGGAGGGAGCGAATTGCCCTCTCTGTCTCCTCCAAGGTTATTGGGGCCTCAAGACATTTCCGAAACTCTACAGATATCTGTGGAAGGTCAGCCTTCTGAATAAATTCCCCAGTTAATTGTGGGTCAGTTATATGGGCGGCCGAGTGGTTCCTGAAGAATGCCTCCACAATTTGAAGTTTCCCTGATTCAGTGAAAACCTGTCTCCCCCCTGTATCTTTTAGAGAATCTATATGGTTGTGCTTTGTCTGCTGTCTAAGTTTGGCTGCCAACAAACGATTCGCCTTGTTTCCTTTAGAATAGTAGTACTGTTTTGTGCACATTATACCCAAGACTGCTCGGCTCATATGGTGGGCTTCAAGAGCTTTCTGTGCTATGCAGACCTCTCTAAGTGCCCGTCTAGAGGGTTTCCTCCTGTGTGCCTCTTCTGCTTCGTGGAGCTGTGTCTCCAAATGTGACTGGGTCTGTCTGTGGACTCTACTACGTTCAATTGCTTGAGTTATGACCTGACCCCTGATGACCGATTTTGCCGCATCCCACACTATCGCATATTCCAGCTCCTCCGTATCATTATCTGCAAAATATTGAGCTATGCAATCAGCAATGCGGGAGAGGGCCTGAGCATCCAATAACACAAGTTAATTCAGCCGCCAGGTTCGGGGAGGTACTGGAGACACGTCAGGCGGAGACATGGAGATCAATACTGGGGCATGATCAGATAGAGCCTTTGGGAGGATCTCTACTTCCATGACATGGGGGATAAGGGTATCAGAAAGGAGAAACATGTCCAACCTAGAAAACCCTCCGTGTACGGGAGAGAAGAAAGTATAGTCCCGCTCACCCTGGTGAAAAAATCTCCATCTCTCAATCAACGAATGTTCCCTAAGGAGAGAGGTCAGGGCCACAAAATTCTTCCTGTCTGTCGGGGTTGGAGGGAGAGACTTTTCCTCCCAAGGGTTAACCACCGCGCTAAAATCACCCCCAATTATAAGGTCACCCTGAGCATGCTCCTTCAGCATTCCCGATACGGCAGCAAAAAAACTGATGTTGGTTGACATTTGGTGCATACAGTGATAATAGGGTCACCCTCTTTCCATATAGTGTGGCTATCGCTAGAACATATCTTCCCCCTCTATCCAACCAAGATCTATGAATTGTCAACGGGGTCCCCTTCCGAATAAGAATGGCCACATCACATTTCTTTGTCCCCGAAGAGGCGCAGAGCTTGGTTGGGTAGAGTTTATCATTCAGGCGAAATTCATCCGCCGGCAACAGATGTGTTTCCTGTAGGAATATTACTGTAGGATTATATGTCGCCAGCCGGTGAAATAACGCCCTTCTCTTAATCGGGGAATTTAGGCCCTGGACATTGAGGGTCAAACCGATTATATTTGGTGTCATTATCTCAGTATACTCCCCTGCAGTACACATCTTTAACATGGGTAGCTGTTACACACCATCTTCCCCTCAGCACCCTCCCAGCCCAGGTCTGAGAGGCCCAAAATGTGACTTTCAATAAAAGATTCAGATCGCCCCAGCTGACCCGCCCATCAAAGCACTCTGCTGATCTTGCGCGTTTGAAACCGATGTTATAAAGATTGCCCCATCGCTGATAGCCTCCATCTGAAACAAACTCAACCATAGTGTTCCAAAATAGGGAAAAATGATTAAAAAAAGTTTTGGAAGACAACCAAATCAAAAGAAAAACAAATAAGAAAACAGAACAATATACGGTAACATCTCGAAGTATAATAAACCAGAAGTTGCAAGTAGCTTTCGTTAACCTCAACTTCCATTGAAACCATTGTTAACCTTCAACAACTTTTTGGCGACGGCAGGCTAAAGTATATGGGGAGAGATCCTGGAATAGGCGAACCGTCACACCTCAAAACTGAACAGATTCTGTTTTCCTGGCCGCCATCATAATCTCTTCTTTTTGGCGGAAATAGTGGACTGTGGTGAGGACGTCCGGGAGAAGACTCCTTCTCTGCTGTATAGAAGAGTACACACGGTGGGTTCTGTCCAGTATCAGGGTGTCAGGGGAGGACAGCCCCAGAAGACCTCGAAACAGGTTGCTCACATATTCTGGTAATTCTTGATCAGTAATTTGACGGGGAATACCTCGAATGCGCACATTATTGCGCCGAGATCTATTTTCGAGGTCCGCCTGTTTGGCCCAGATCTCCTTGAGATGGTCCTCAATCACTCGAACTCGTTCCGAGAGCACCTCCGTGTCATGTGTTAACTCGCAGGTAGTGTCCTCTAAGTCGTTCACTCTGGTCTCAATACCGCTTGGATGGGATGTGAGTTCTGCTAAAGACTTGGCCAGTGTGTCCTTAGAGGTAGTTATCTCAGTCTTGATGTCCTGCGTGATCTCCTGTTTGAGTGCCCTCAGCATAACTTCTAAATCTGATCTAGAGAGGGCCATGTCCGCTATAGGATCTGTAGTAGGGGCTGGGTGAATGTCCACTGATATCGTATGCTTTTGGGGTTTAGGAGCCGCTTGAGATGTCAAGAGAGTCTTTATATCTGGCACTTGATCCCTCTTTTTGGATCCCGCCTTGGGCATAGCTGGGGAAGCGGATCTCGAATCTCCAGATGGAACGTTGCGAGAGGGCCGAGGGTTCTCAAAGTCAGCATCCAGCATTAAACGCTCAGAGGGACCAGCGCTGGGATGCGCAGCAAAGCGGGGGACCTTTATAAGGCCCACTGACGGCCGTCGCAGGCAGAGCTCATGAAGCCCAGCGGCCTCCGTTGGCGCTCCCGCTCTGCTTATCGCAGGGCGCTCCAGCTCATCTTAGCGAGCAGAAGCCCAGCGCCAGTCCCCAAAGCCCACTCCTCCTCCGGATGCAACAGTCGGAGTTCGCTTCCCCCTCCGATGGGGCAGGGGCTCACCTCAAGTCCCGAAACAGCACCGACTCGCCCTCCGGGGGCTCAGCTCCGCACCACCGGTCTCTCCTGCGCTAGGGTCGGAGGGCGGAATCTCACGTCGCAGTTATCGGGTTCTGATGCAGGGCCCTGAGATCCGCAACGCTCGCCAACACCAACGGGCTCCAGTCTTCTCGGCCCCCCTCCTCGTCCGCGACCGCTCACCACCTCTGTCTTCCTGCGCTGATTCAGGGCTCGATCCGCTCCTCCTCCGGAGCCACTGTTACGCCGACCGAAGGGAGGGGAGGATCTCCGTCCCTTCCCGCCAAGAGCGCAAGCGGGCAGCTGAATGAGGCCCCAGAGGGTAATGGAACCCAAGTCCCACCGTCCCAGCAGTGGCCCGGGTCTGGGCTGCATCGCGGGCGCTCTTCCCGTCAAGAGGCAAGGGGGGGGGGCTCTCAGGGTCTCCTTGTCCCAAAGCAAGGGGTCACAGCCCGAAGCAATGGAGTCTCCTCCCGTGTAGTGAAATAGCGCGTGCCGCCATCTTGATTGCGGCCGTTGTCGCCTTTTTGAACCCTTTTTTAAAACACGTGTCGCTTTCCAAACCCCTTTTAACATGTGTGGCGCTTTTTAATTTGTTTTGCAAAAAACGTGGCGCTTTTTACTTTTTTTTGTTTTTTTTTAAAGTGTGTTTTTCTATCTTTTTTTATGGGTATAAATAGCAATCCCATGTTATCCATTAATTTTGGGGTTCACTGTATTTTTGACAGGCCTGAAGCACGTCAGGTGGACAGTTTCTTAATGCCCAAAGATGGTAAGGGTCTGAAACGAAAGGAAGTCGCAGAAATGGATGCAGTGAAAACCTGGCGGTATAACGGGTCTACGTTCAAATACTGAATCCCGAAAAGCTTGAGTTGCAAAATTGCAAAGCCAACCTGGTTGCATTTTGAAACTCAAGCTTTTCGGATTCTGTTCTTTTGTCCCCCGCTTTGCATTTAATGTATGCAGGAGACACCCCCGTGACCCCCGCTCACCTAGTTCGGTAATTTGGGATTTGTCATTTTCAATCCACCGAATATGCAGAAAAAGTGCATTCTGCATTTTACTTTCGTTATGTTGGTGCAATACCGGTATATCGCCTCCTATCTGGACTTTGGCATCACCTCAATCCATCTGAGTGGAGATGTTCAGCCACACCTCCATCCCTCTGAGTGGAGACGTTCATCCCCACCTCCATCCCTCTGAGTGGAGACGTTCATCCCCACCTCCATCCTTCTGAGTGGAGACATTCAGCCCCACTTCAGCCCCACCTCCATCCCTCTGAGTGGAGACGTTCAGCCCCACCTCCATCCCTCCGAGTGGAGACGTTCAGCCCCACCTCCATCCCTCTGAGTGGAGACGTTCATCCCCACCTCCATCCTTCTGAGTGGAGACATTCAGCCCCACTTCAGCCCCACCTCCATCCCTCTGAGTGGAGACGTTCAGCCCCACCTCCATCCCTCTGAGTGGAGACGTTCAGCCCCACCTCCATCGTCTGAGTGGAGACGTTCATCCCCACCTCCATCCTTCTGAGTGGAGACATTCAGCCCCACTTCAGCCCCACCTCCATCCCTCTGAGTGGAGACGTTCAGCCCCACCTCCATCCCTCTGAGTGGAGACGTTCATCCCCACCTCCATCCCTCTGAGTGGAGACGTTCATCCCCACCTCCATCCTTCTGAGTGGAGACATTCAGCCCCACTTCAGCCCCACCTCCATCCCTCCGAGTGGAGACGTTCATCCCCACCTCCATCCTTCTGAGTGGAGACATTCAGCCCCACTTCAGCCCCACCTCCATCCCTCTGAGTGGAGACGTTTAGCCCCACCTCCATCCCTCTGAGTGGAGACGTTTAGCCCCACCTCCATCCCTCTGAGTGGAGACGTTTAGCCCCACCTCCATCCCTCTCAGTGGAGATGTTTGGCCCCACCTCCATCGCTCTGAGTGGAGACGTTTGCCCCACCTTCATCCATCTGAGTGGAGACGTTCGGCCCCACCTCCATCCATCTGAGTGGAGACGTTCATCCCCACCTCCATCCCTCTGAGTGGAGACGTTCATCCCCACCTCCATCCTTCTGAGTGGAGACATTCAGCCCCACTTCAGCCCCACCTCCATCCCTCTGAGTGGAGACGTTCAGCCCCACCTCCATCCCTCCGAGTGGAGACGTTCAGCCCCACCTCCATCCCTCTGAGTGGAGACGTTTAGCCCCACCTCCATCCCTCTGAGTGGAGACGTTTAGCCCCACCTCCATCCCTCTGAGTGGAGACGTTTGCCCCACCTCCATCCATCTGAGTGGAGACGTTCGGCCCCACCTCCATCCATCTGAGTGGAGACGTTTGGGGCCACCTCCATCCATCTGAGTGGAGACGTTTGGCCCCACCTACATCCCTCTGAGTGGAGACGTTTGGCCCCAGTGTGTAGTTTGGGAAGTGACGTTAGCTAACGCTAGCTTGACGCTGATTAAACAAAAACGCCACTTGGTAACAAAATATGGGGAGTTGGCAAACAAGAGAATAATTTGCACAGCAATCTCAAGGCATAACCAAAGAGACTCTGTAATCATTGTGGCCTCTACCCCTTTGGAAGCAACATACCACATCGTGTACAATCTTTCAAAAAACGAAAAGCCTTTTGTAAGAAAGGAGCCACACACTGGAGGTAAGTGAAGTTCCTTTATTAGTAACCAGCCTGAGCCCAGTAGCACTCAGCCTGCACTTCACCTCTCCACTGCAACTGGTCAACTGGCTCCCATGGAATGTGGAACCCACAACAAATGTAAACATAACAGTAAGAGCAAGTGTGGAATTCTACTGAGTAGAATTTCACCCCGGAACAAAACACATATTACAACACTTCTCCTCCCCCTTACTCAACAACACACAGTAACACCCATCCACACACAAACTCCCCCACACACAAACACACGAAACAGACATGCACTCACACCCCACACACGCAACACCCCAACCAACAATAAAAAGGGAAGAGAATAAAGGCAAAAACAATGCTATTGAATTATGGCTCACAGCACATAATCCTTGTACAAAAACAATGCTATTGAATTATTGCTCCCAATACATAATCCTTGTACTTGGAGGGAAACGTTCTCTCCCTGACGGAATGGGCATTACTCTCGACAGAGTCTGCGGCCTCAGTGGAAAACCCCTATCACGTTCAGCCACAGCACTACTGGTGATATCAAGAACGGGAACAGAAATCGGAATGGGAACAGAAACCGGAATGGGACGCACCTCATCATCCTGCCCATCCAAAAACACTCCACTGCCCGTGGGCTGCAAGTCAACATGTGAATCACTGGTTTCCCCAGCAGAAGAGCGTTCTAACGGACATTCAAACACCAACCCAGCATCGCTTCCACTGCACCTGGGCTCCACCGACTTACCACCTCCATGAGACACTTTGTCCTTATCCGCCACTACAACACGCCCGAGACTCCACCTTGACCCATCGTCGAGCTTCACATAACCACACTTGACCACTCGTGGTTGCATATACTTGCTGTGCCCTTTGGCCACAAACATAGGATTCTTAATCTGCACCCAATCACAAGTCTTCACTGGTAAGGGCTTTCTACGGGCAAGTTGCTCTTACAAGAAACGTTCTTGCCTACCCCGTGCCTGATTCAACACTCCCTGCATATCGACCTATTATTGGACACCACCACCCAGCGCGGGACTCTCAATTTGGAGCCGGGTTTCCCCCCTCACATCAACTCAAATGGAGAATAACCTGTGGAAACAGAAGGAGTCAGCCTATAAGCATTGAGCGACTACACATCCCCACGGAAGACCATTGGCAAGAGCCAACTGAATGGCCCCCTTCACAAAGCGATTCATGCGTTCTACAAGACTGTTGGCTTGAGGATTATACAACGCAACTTTATGATGGCGTATACCTAGATCATCCAGAAATTTCTGCATGTAGTCTGACACAAACTGAGACCCATTATTGGTCACTATACCAGCCAGCACACCTTCCCTTTCAAACACTGTAGAAAGGAACGCCACAATCTTTTCGGCTGTCACAGTAGACAAAGCAGTGGCCTCAACCCATCTAGATGTATAATCCACCATCACCACTATGAACCTCAAACCTCCCCCCAATGAGTCTATGGGCCCCATTATATCAAGAGCCAACTTGGACCACACCTCACGGGGCACTTCTACCAGGCAAACTGGTTGGGGAGTGGGAACTTTGCTCTTGTCACTGGCCGATCACGCCACGCAATCCTTCACCACTTCCTCCACGTCAGCATCCATTCTGGGCCACCAATAGTCCTCCCTCAGCCTCCTCTTAGTCATGGACCTGCCCAAATGCCCCTCATGGGCCAATTCGACAAGTTTCCCTTTAAGGGAATCAGGGGGAACTAACCTCAGTCACCCCAATGACCTGCAGACAATTCTTGCCAAACATGACCATAAAGCTTGGACAATTCTGCACTCAGAACACCACTCTCGGTGATGTCCTGATTTCAACTAACACAGGGTCATGCGCACATTCTGCACTCCATACTATTTCAGACACAACGGGTACCACACTCGCAACCAAAGTAAAATCATCCCCCACCACTTCTTGAACTTCTTCAGCACAACTGTTACTCGGAAAGCGCGACAAGCAATCTGCTACCGCATTCTTCACGCCTGGAACATACTCAACCTTAAAATTTAACTCTGTCATGTCAGCCATCCATCTCATGATCCTTGAAGATGCATGAGATAAACCTTTCGTTGTTAATACATGTACCAACGGCTTATGGTCCGTATGAAGGGTGTACTCAATCCCCCACAGAAAGGTCCTAAAATATTATGAAGCCCACACCGCAGCGAGAGCCTCCCTCTCTATGACTGCATACTTCCTTTCTTCATCTCTGAGCACCCTAGATGCAAAAGCAATGGGCCGAAGTTCACCATCAACTCTCTGCTGCAACACAGCACCTATGCCATATTCGCTTGTGTCAACAGCAAGAAAGGTCTTCCTAAATGGAGAAAAGGAACTCAAAGATGGGGCTTGTTCAATCTCCCCCTTCAACCTGAGAAATGCTGTTTGGCACTGATCAGACCACGCAAAATGCACACCTTTCCTAAGCAACAAACTCATGCAGACAGTTTTATCGGCATTGGAAGGTACAAATCTACTGTAATACTCTGCAAGACCCCTGAACAACCTTAAGTGGTCTTTGTTCGCCGGGGACGGCACATCACTCAACGCCTTCACCAACTCACTCTTTGGATGAATACCCTTGACATCCAGAGTATGACCCAGATAAGTCACGCTGGGGACGCCCACCTTACATTTGCTAAGTTTGACAGTGAGACCGCTAGCCTTCAAGACATCCATCACCTCGAGAACCCTACAATCATGCTCAACTCGAGATCTTCCACACACCAGAATGTCATCCTGGAAACACTCCACCCCTGGAATACCGCAAAAGGTTTCTTCATTACTCTCTGAAATACCTCTGACGCGGACGCTAATCCGAAAGGCATCCTACAAAAACGAAATGTACCAAAAGGGGTAACAAAGGATGTGAGGGGGCGGGACTCAACATGTAGATCTATCTGATGATTAGGCAGAAGAAAGGTCAAAGGTGGAGAAACAGGAGGCACCACCCACCAAAGAGAGCACCTCATTGAGATTGGGCAGGGGTGTCTGTCAACCCATATGCTCGAATTCAGGTCCCTGAGATCTACGCACATCCTCATGCTCCCATCACCCTTACGTGCCAAAACCACTGGGGCCAACCATTCCGAACTCTCCACTTCCTAGTTTGGCAAACGCGTCCTTTAAAGCATCGCAAGCCATTATGGTAACCCTTCTGACTTTGTGGACACTAGGTACAGAACCTCTCTCAAGGACTATCTTGTGTGCGAAGCCCTTCAACTTTCCCAACTTAGAAATGAAATCCGAGGGATATCTGCTTTCAAGAACCTCTGCGGTGAGTTCCATGGACAACTCAGGACCTCCGTTCACCTCACTCACGCTCATTACAGGAACTGCCTTCCCTGGTCTTATTTCTATTTCCAGGGCAGCTTGCTCGTCCCACCCTACAACGGGGTCACCTTTGTGAGCCACATATAGCTTTCCCCTGGCCATCCGGCCTTCAAACTCTATATTGGCCCACTCGAACCCTAGAACTTTGATCGGTACATGCCCATTGGCACACCGGTTTATATCATAGGGAGACAAATCAGACACCTTCTTCTGAAATTTGGACACATACAGCTTGGGGATATCATTGTGTATGGAGACCGCGTGTCTACCATCATCTCTATGGGGGTACCATTGAACATGAGCGTTGCCCAAGCTCTTCTTGCAGCACCCTGCACTCAACAACGCTCCCTCAGACCCACCACCATTTTCCTTGTCCGAACAACCAATGTACCCCACTACTGTCACCTCCTCTTCCTCATCATTGGCGTTCACCATTCTCACTGTCTCTCTACTGGATACAGCACTCCTGCACATGCGTGCAAAATGTCCTTTAGTTTTGCATCTCCTACATTCCACATTGGCAGCAGGACATTCTTTTGCCCCTGCCACGTGTCGACGCCAACCACATCTTCTACACAGTTCTTTTGACGTGGGCATTCCCTTGCTGGCCTTGTTTCTCCCCTTGGCGTCAATAGTTCTGCGGGGAATCACAGCATGCACCGCTTCCCCCTTATCTGCCATTTTTCTCACACTCTTCCTGGACTCTTCAATGGCACGAGAAATCTCGATGACTTTTTCCAGAGGTGGATCCTTTTCTATCCACAGTCTCTCCCTGACACATGCATCACATGTCCGCATCATAACTTGATCATGGATATACTCATCAATGGTACCAGTGAACATGCATGTTGCTATCAAGGTGCGTAGAGCCATTACATAAGCGTCAATACCTTCACAGGACCCTTGAGCCCTCGAGAAGAAATGGTACCTCTCAAGTACAACATTGGCCCTCTTGCTGAATCGCGCCTCCAACTTGCCCAAAGCAATTTCATAAGCAAGCACCACTTCTTGTACGGCATCAGCACCCTCAGTACTCTCTGTGCAGGCAGCATGCACATTGGGGCCGGGAAGATGTCTGAAAATCCTGAGTCCTCCAGTCCCTAGACAATTGAGTAAAGCCACTTCCTTATCATCATCCGTAAATTTTGCACCGCCCGCCGCCCTGAGGTACACTTTGAACGTGTCGACCCACAAGTTCCATGCAATTGCCGGTTCACCAGGACTGGGTAGAAATGCAGGAGGAGGGCGTGCATGCATTGTTGTGCTGCATGTGAATTGCAGGAAATTCTGCAGGATTTTGTGGATAACTAATTCCAAATCATCACTTTCGCCACTCTGCTTGGCAGGATGCAATTACTATAACTTGTCACAGTTTAAAACCGTGTATGCATGGTTGTGCAATACTACAGAGTACTCCTGTGCATAGTCACGAAACCCACCGAGTGTTTGCAAAGGGTTAACTTCCCCAAGCCTTCACCAGTGGGAACGGCCTCTTGACTAAGCCGTGTGGGGATTGGATTAGAGCTGTCCAACACGTTTCTGCCTTCCGGCTACTGCGGACATCCGCACACAAGGATGGGGACTGGCAGGCGCAGGCCGCTGAATGTTGCCTGCCTCGGCCCCCTCCCACTCCCCTGCTGAAACTGCACGTAGCCGGGAGCAGGGAGCCCTTCCCTTCTCACCTGGGTGTCTTGAGAGTTCTGGGCACCAGATGCGGCAGCACCGCGCTCGACCCCAGCTGGGGAGCGCAGGCCTGCAGGCACGTCGGCTCCCAACGCCGACGTGTGCGGAGAAATGTTCCGCCTTCAGGGGAAGAAGGCGGCCTGAAAGGGATCCCTCGGCGCGGCAGCTCACCGGTCTCGTAAGCTCACTGCACACGTGCAGCGTGGGCTGGAAAACGCCCCTCCTGACGAGCGGTCCAAGAACTTCTCGCTCAATGCGGACGGCGTTGGCAGGGGAGTGCCTCCTCCTCATGGGCACTCCGCTCCTCCTCGCTTTTCGGCACTTTGTCAGGAAGGCAACTGACCGGCACTGGGCAGGCTGCCCTCGAACAAGCGGGCCGTTGGGAGAGGAAGGCAGGCAACTGCTGGACTGCAGGGATGGCAACGTGGGTTGGCAGGCTGGTTACTCTCGTTGCCAGTGTAAGAAAGGAGCCACACACTGGAGGTAAGTGAAGTTCCTTTATAGTAACCAGCCTGAGCCCAGCAGCACTCAGCCTACACTTCACCTCTCCACTGCAACTGGTCAACTGGCTTCCATGGAATGTGGAACCCACAACAGATGTAAACATAACAGTAAGAGCAGGTGTGGAACTCTACTGAGTAGAATTCCACCCTGGAACAAAAGACGTATTACAACACCTTTCACAGCTGCTTCTCTTAGGAATAATTGAAGTAAACAGGATAATGCTTGGCAATAGTGCCGCAGAGAAGTGCAACGCCACCCCATTCTCTGATACCACAATCTGCCGTCGCATTGCTGACGTGGCATTGCAAATCACTTCACAATTGGTTTCACGCTTCAAATCAAGTCCATTTGTCACCCACGTGGATGAGGTCACTAACATGGAAAAGGGAAGCCATTTAATGCAGTGTGCCAGGCATTCTCACGAAGGAGAACAATTGGAAGACTGTTTGTTTTCCAAGGCAATCCAGGGCGGAGCCACTGCGTCTGAACTGTTTGACATTGTAAACAACTTTCTACATTCGAGCGGCTTGATGTGGGAGTTCCTTGTTGGCGTCTGGACCGATGGTGCCCCTGCCGCGTGTGGCGCCAGGGCAGGCTTGAAAGCCAGTTAGTAGCGGCTCCGAACGGCTTGATGCGGGAGTTCCTTGTTCGCGTCTGGACCGATGGTGCTCCTGCCGTGTATTGCGCTAGGGCAGGCTTGAAAGCCAGTTAGTAGCAGCTCCGAACAGCTTGATGCGGGAGTTCCTTGTTGGCGTCTGGACCGATGGTGCTCCTGCTGCGTGTGGCGCCAGGGCAGGCGTGAAAGCCAGTTAGTAGCGGCTCCGAACGGCTTGATACAGGAGTTCCTTGTTGGCATATGGACCGATGGTGCTCCTGCCGTGTGTGGCGCAAGGGTAGGCTTGAAAGCCAGTTAGTAGCAGCTCCGAACAGCTTGTTGTGGGAGTTCCTTGTTGGCGTCTGGACCGATGGTGCTCCTGCCGCGTGTGGCGCCAGGGCAGGCGTGAAAGCCAGTTAGTAGCGGCTCCGAACAGCTTGATGTGGGAGTTCCTTGTTGGCGCCTGGACCGATGGTGCTCCTGCCGTGTATGGCGCTAGGGCAGGCTTGAAAACCAAAGTGTTAGTAGCGACTCCACATTGCATTGTCCACAAGGCCTCCTGGGGCCTGGGACCAATATATCTCCAGCTTTCTCTTCGGATGTATCTTCCTTCTCGAGCTCTTCGCTCCTCCACCTCCAACTCCCTGAGAGTCAGATGCTTTCCTAAGCAGCGAGCTGGTGGCAGACCCCTCTCTTCTGCCGGCGCCTCCCTCTGGAACCACCTCCCTGCCGCTCTGAAACTTGAGCAGAATCATCTCCAGTTCCGTAAGCAGCTCAAGACCTTCCTCTTTGCTGCTGCCTTCCATCATCCACTTCCCTGCTGATGCTCTGTCCCATACTGCGCAGGTCTACCTGGCTACCCTCTGAATCAGAGGCCCAGGCAGCGGCCCACCTGGTTGCACACCAGCACTGCATCTGGCACCCCTGCACTGGGGCTGCATCTGCAACCCTACAGCCCCCCCTTGCTGTCTGCACTTACCCCCCCTCTGCACTGCCACTTGTTGGCCGCACTATTTGTACGTCTTCTCCTATGCCTCGCACTTCGCCTCTTCCGTTTCCTCTGGCGCTTTCCCCCCTTCCCTCTCCCCTGCACTTGCGCGATCTCAATATCACTGGGCCTAGTAAGATCGCTGTCGTGTCCTCCCTTGGCCCCCCCAACCCTTGCCTTGTCGCGCCTTGAAACACTTGTGTAAAGGCGCGCTATAAATAAAATATCATATCATACCATATCGTGAGACACTGGGAAGCCATCGCTTTTAGGGGCGTGGGCCATAAACTTTCAGCGTGATGACGTCTGTTGTGCAGAACGTTCATTTCATTAAATCTCACACCGGGACACCTCTCTGCAAGGAACAGATGGCGCTTCGTTGCAAGGAATGCAAAGATCGCTGCTTTCTTAAAGAAGCAGGGTCTTTGGAAAAGGAGACTTGAAGATGGCATTACTGGTGCAATCCCGTTATTGGGGGGTGCTCTTGTGGAAACTGACTAGGACGTCCCAGGTGTTTCAAAGCAAGTGTTTGATTATTTGACTTATCTGAGGACCAATGGAAAGAGATACTTCCCAGCGGACAACTGGAATGTCAATGACTGGGTGGTGCAAGCATTTTTGCCGGAGGTAGGGGCAATCTCCCACCAGACACCCAGGAACTAATGGAGCTTCAGCGTCACCCTACTTTAGAATGCTAGTCGGTAAACTGTCGCGGGGGGGTGGGGGGTCGCTTATCTGTTTCTTCAGAATATCCACAGGTGCGTGTTTGTCTCTAATGTGAGGGATGGCCTGAGAAGAGCTCGCTCTCTCTCTGCATGGGACGGCAACACTTCTACCACTGTCATTCACCCTCCCCCCAGTATTCCAGTACTGGCAGCGAATCCATCTTGAGTTCAGAGACAGACGGAGAAGCTTCAATGCCACCTGACGCCACACCGGCTCTCTAGGCCTGCACCCATCAACACCTCAGGGCTCTTCTCCCACTGACCCCCTCACCTTCCCCTTCTCTCGCAGAACCATTCGCCAAATGGCAGAAGTTGCGCAACATACAAGTTTACATTGCAGCACTCACAGAGAGGGCTGTAACAAGAGGAGGGGAAACCTCAGGCCTCGCAGTCAGAGGGGGCGTGGGTGGGCCTACTGCTAACCCCTTGCCAGCAGATTGCATTCACTTATCTCTGAATGTATGCACGTTGGCGGGGGGGGGTCCTTGCTGGCGCCCTCAGGGTGGGGTACACCCCGCTCAGCATTAGCACCGCTTATCACTCTCCCACTGCGCCCTGGAAGGGCGCAGGCTGGCTGCAAAGGGAGGGCCTCCTGCACACAGAGAACACTTCCCTGCCACCTGGACTCTCTGCGACTTGCTTGACCGACCTGGACTGCCTGCTTCCTGCATGACCTCTGACGCTTCCCAGCCACCTGGACTCTCTGCGGCTTGCTTGACCGACCTGGACGGCCTGCTTCCTGCATGACCTCTGACGCTTCCCTGCCACCTGGACCCTCTGCGGCTTGCTTGACCGACCTGGACGGCCTGCTTCCTGCATGACCTCTGACGCTTCCCTGCCACCTGGAAGGGCTGCTTCCTGCATGACCTCTGACGCTTCCCTGCCACCTGGACTCTCTGCGGCTTGTTTGACCGACCTGGACGGCCTGCTTCCTGCATGACCTCTGACGCTTCCCTGCCACCTGGACTCTCTGCGACTTGCTTGACCGACCTGGACTGCCTGCTTCCTGCATGACCTCTGACGCTTCCCCGCCACCTGGACTCTCTGCGGCTTGCTTGACCGACCTGGACGGCCTGCTTCCTGCATGACCTCTGACGCTTCCCTGCCACCTGGACTCTCTGCGGCTTGCTTGACCGACCTGGACGGCCTGCTTCCTGCATGACCTCTGACGCTTCCCTGCCACCTGGAAGGGCTGCTTCCTGCATGACCTCTGACGCTTCCCTGCCACCTGGACTCTCTGCGGCTTGTTTGACCGACCTGGACGGCCTGCTTCCTGCATGACCTCTGACGCTTCCCTGCCACCTGGACTCTCTGCGGCTTGCTTGACCGACCTGGACGGCCTGCTTCCTGCATGACCTCTGACGCTTCCCTGCCACCTGGACGGCCTGCTTCCTGCATGACCTCTGACGCTTCCCTGCCACCTGGACTCTCTGCGGCTTGCTTGACCGACCTGGACGGCCTGCTTCCTGCATGACCTCTGACGCTTCCCTGCCACCTGGACTCTCTGCGGCTTGCTTGACCGCGGCCTGCTTCCTGCATGATCTCTGACCTTCCTTGCCACCTGGACTCTGCGGCTTGTTCGCTTCCTGCATGATCTCTGACCTTCCTTGCCACCTGGACTCTCTGTGGCTTGCTTGACTGACCTGGACGGCCTGCTTCCTGCTTGATCTCTGACCTTATTCCCGTTTGTGACCCCAGCCCCCCCCACTCCCCAAACGCCCTTTTCCAGTTTTCAGGGGACCCGTGCCCAGGGGAATCCTTTTGTTGCAGGCATTCTCACGTGGGCCATAGCCAGCCAATTGGATAGGGGTCAGAATAATGTGGCGCCGTGTGCATAAGTTATATTTGGGTACCGTGGGGGGCGGGGCACTTACAGCTGCTGATAAAATATAACAATGTACAGCTTGGCATTAGCCTGATTTTTGTTGGCAGCCAGCTGCGTGAAGGCGCCATCATCTCACTACCAATGCATTTATAGCCGCGGCAGACAGGTCAGCATGAAACCCAATTCACACCTCTCTCAAGGAAGCCAAGAAACACTGGGGCGTTCTTCTTATACAGGCATGTCTGAAATTGAATGTCAGTCACACTTAAAGCGACACAAACATAAGGCCGCGGCAATATTCTGGGCCTATGCGTGCATTGAGCGATGCTAACATTCCGGCATTTGTAATAATACATTGCCGATAAAGCGCCTTCGCCAAAGCACAGTACATGAAACATTCACTCTTATATACAATTATTATTAGCAGAGCTTGATAGGATTCAAACATGCGACTTGCAGGTCACGCATAGATTGCAGCAGCGAGCACGGAACCTGCTAAGCTATCTTACCAGCTATTCCTCGTGAATGCCGTGACTCCATGCCTGGACTCTGGGGCGTAGGGGGGTTACATTTCTTAATAATTTACCACCTAGGTTTACAGTACTCCGAAGCAAGAAGAACATGTCGTGGCCCACTAGTAAATGTGATAACAGTACTGTTCTATTTTGTTTGAAAAAAGACTGGAGGGGAGAGGGGAATAGGAGAGGCTGGTGGGAAGATATCCTAATAAATGTTTCTTTTTAATGGCCCAATTGATTAAACGGCATACTGTGTCGTGGTTGGATAGCTCAGCAAGTTGCAAGCACAGCTCTGTCGTGTTCCACCTTGCATTTTCCTAGTTCAAATTTCAGCAGCGCTGTATCAGCCCTTCATCCTTCTGAGGTTGATAAATTAAGTACTATTACATTTGGTAGTCATAACGCCTATTGTTATTTTTACAGCGCTTAGAAGCAGGAGGCATAGGGCATGAAACGCTAGGTATACAAATATGATATAACACCAAATACGCAACCTGGATAGGGTAAAATCTATGCCACATTAACATTAACTGTGGAGTATTTTGCAGTAAGCGATGGGCCTCAGAAACATAACAGAATCAGGATGACTCTGGAGAAGCAGCTCTGGGGGATGCCTGGCCTATATAGACCAACACTACTGTCCAGCCGTGCCTTTGCGAATATAGCACATTGGGGCACGCCAAAACACCCATGGGATAGAGAAGGCGTCTGGCGGTGGGTAGCGCGGTGGAAACTTAATACTGCGGCACACAGCGGCCATGTGCACAGAGTTCATCTCACTAAAGTGTACAGGAAAGGCTCATGGGTCATGACCGCATACACTGGTGTAAGGCGGCATGGGCTGGGCTGCCATGGCATGGTCTCTGTGAGTTTTTGAGGGTGTTCAGGCTCTAGATTTACCCTACACATTTTTTAGGAAGTGCAGTGATCCAACAACAATGTGTTAGCTTAGGTCAGCCGCATCCAGGGAGCCTCCTCATATCTATACCCTCTACACATGAACACACACGGAGAATGTTCGCGTCTCCTGTTCGTGGTGCTGATTCACCAGTTTAATAATAGTACGGTTTCCTCACCAGTTTGTTTTCCCCGGGCCTCAGGGCCTCACCAAAGCCTGTGACAGGCCGTCACTCCGGTCAGCCGCCAGAGTACCAGGGGACCACTCCGGTGGTGATAGTGTGCGGTACAAATAGCCTTTAACATTAACATTAACTCGTGAACCCCACGTGCGTCGGTCTAAGAGCGAGTGGTGGTCTTCAACCTCCCCTTGCCGGAGAAAGCGAGAGATGCGGAGGCGGCAGACGAGGAGAGAGTGAGACGAGGAAGACATTCTGACGTCAGGCGGAGATGCCGAGGAAAGCCTGTCTTACTAATAACAGCCTCCGAAGACCAATTATACGCCAGATAAGTGCCCGCCTCCAGGCGAACGCTCTGATGACTCGCAGGTCCCCTGGCTGACGCCACGGACTGCGCAAGCGGCGGAGCTCAGGCGTAGTCTACGCAAGTCTGGCGGAGGGAGATGACTCACCCAGACAGAATATCAAGCAGAGCTACTGCCAGGAAATATGCAGAATCATAAACTAGACGTATCACACAAGATCCTACACACGACATACATAGCACATGAGAACATAGATAAAGCATAACACACATGTAACATAAGAACGTAGATACAACATATCACACAGGATCCTACACTCGACATGTCACATGAGAGGCAGATAAAGCATATCACACAGGATCCTAAACTCAACATATCACACGAGAACGTAGATAAAGCATAACACACGTAACATAAGAACGTACATACAACATATCACACAGGATCCTAGACTCAACATGTCACATGAGAGGCAGATAAAGCATAACACACAGGATCCTAAACTCAACATATCACATGAGAACGTACATACAACATATCACACAGGATCCTAAACTCAACATATCACATGAGAACGTAGATATAGCATATCACACAGGATCCTAGACTCGACATGTCACATGAGAGGCAGATAAAGCATAACACACAGGATCCTAAACTCAACATATCACATGAGAACGTACATACAACATATCACACAGGATCCTAGACTCGACATGTCACATGAGAGGCAGATAAAGCATAACACACAGGATCCTAAACTCAACATATCACATGAGAACGTAGATATAGCATATCACACAGGATCCTAGACTCGACATGTCACATGAGAGGCAGATAAAGCATAACACACAGGATCCTAAACTCAACATATCACATGAGAACGTAGATATAGCATATCACACAGGATCCTAGACTCGACATGTCACATGAGAGGCAGATAAAGCATAACACACAGGATCCTAAACTCAACATATCACATGAGAACGTAGATATAGCATATCACACAGGATCCTAGACTCGACATGTCACATGAGAGGCAGATAAAGCATAACACACAGGATCCTAAACTCAACATATCACTTGAGAACGTAGATATAGCATATCACACAGGATCCTAGACTCGACATGTCACATGAGAGGCAGATAAAGCATAACACACAGGATCCTAAACTCAACATATCACATGAGAACGTACATACAACATATCACACAGGATCCTAGACTCGACATGTCACATGAGAGGCAGATAAAGCATAACACACAGGATCCTAAACTCAACATATCACATGAGAACGTACATACAACATATCACACAGGATCCTAAACTCAACATATCACATGAGAACGTAGATATAGCATATCACACAGGATCCTAGACTCGACATGTCACATGAGAGGCAGATAAAGCATAACACACAGGATCCTAAACTCAACATATCACATGAGAACGTACATACAACATATCACACAGGATCCTAGACTCGACATGTCACATGAGAGGCAGATAAAGCATAACACACAGGATCCTAAACTCAACATATCACATGAGAACGTAGATATAGCATATCACACAGGATCCTAGACTCGACATGTCACATGAGAGGCAGATAAAGCATAACACACAGGATCCTAAACTCAACATATCACATGAGAACGTAGATATAGCATATCACACAGGATCCTAGACTCGACATGTCACATGAGAGGCAGATAAAGCATAACACACAGGATCCTAAACTCAACATATCACATGAGAACGTAGATATAGCATATCACACAGGATCCTAAACTCAACATATCACATGAGAACGTAGATATAGCATATCACACAGGATCCTAGACTCGACATGTCACATGAGAGGCAGATAAAGCATAACACACAGGATCCTAAACTCAACATATCACATGAGAACGTACATACAACATATCACACAGGATCCTAGACTCGACATGTCACATGAGAGGCAGATAAAGCATAACACACAGGATCCTAAACTCAACATATCACATGAGAACGTAGATATAGCATATCACACAGGATCCTAGACTCGACATGTCACATGAGAGGCAGATAAAGCATAACACACAGGATCCTAAACTCAACATATCACATGAGAACGTAGATATAGCATATCACACAGGATCCTAGACTCGACATGTCACATGAGAGGCAGATAAAGCATAACACACAGGATCCTAAACTCAACATATCACATGAGAACGTAGATATAGCATATCACACAGGATCCTAGACTCGACATGTCACATGAGAGGCAGATAAAGCATAACACACAGGATCCTAAACTCAACATATCACTTGAGAACGTAGATATAGCATATCACACAGGATCCTAGACTCGACATGTCACATGAGAGGCAGATAAAGCATAACACACAGGATCCTAAACTCAACATATCACATGAGAACGTAGATATAGCATATCACACAGGATCCTAGACTCGACATGTCACATGAGAGGCAGATAAAGCATAACACACAGGATCCTAAACTCAACATATCACATGAGAACGTAGATATAGCATATCACACAGGATCCTAGACTCGACATGTCACATGAGAGGCAGATAAAGCATAACACACACAGGATCCTAAACTCAACATATCACATGAGAACGTAGATATAGCATATCACACAGGATCCTAGACTCGACATGTCACATGAGAGGCAGATAAAGAATAACACACAGGATCCTAAACTCAACATATCACACGAGAACGTAGATATAGCATATCACACAGGATCCTACACTCGACATACATAGCACATGAGAACATAGATAAAGCATAACACACAGGATCCTACACTCGACATGTCACATGAGAACGTAGATATAGCATATCACACAGGATCCTAGACTCGACATGTAACATGAGAACATAGATAAAGCATATCACACAGGATCCTAGACTTAACATATCACATGAGAACGTAGATAAAGCATATCACACAGGATAATAGACTAGACATATAACATGAGAACATAAAGCATATCACACAGGATCCTAGACTTAACATATCACATGTGAACGTAGATAAAGCATATCACACAGGATAATAGACTAGACATATACACAGGATAATACACTATACATATAACATAGGAACGTAGATAAAGCATATCACACAGGATAATAAACACGAAATATAACATAAGAATGTAGATAAAGCATATTACACAAGATCCTAGACTCGACATATCACATGAGAACATAGATAAGGCATATCACACAGGACAACAGACTCGATGTATCAGGCAGGATCATAGATATGGCATATTATACAGGAAACTAGACCAGAGACATCTTTATGGGAGGGCAAATGGGGTATGTGCCCCGGGCCCCACCATTGGGGGGCTGTGGGGAGGCTCATAGCTGGCTGATGCTAGCAAGTCTTTTCTCATGGTTTTAAAATTATAAATAACGCATGTCAGGATTCTTTAAAGTGTACTAGTAAGACTATAAACCCGAGGCCTAGTTGTAGTTGACAAGTATATTCTATTCAGATCAACGAACCATGTAAGGCTTCCTGTGTTCACTGTGTTGTATATAGTTTATTACAACTCCTGTACCGTTTTCACGGTTTGGTGGGAAATATATTGATCACTTGCAAAACCAAAGTTGAAGTGCATATTGGTAAACTGGCATGACACGATGGTTCAGAATGTAGCTCAGTGTGTTAAGCACTTGTTACAGAGATCTGTGTTCACGTGTCAGATCGCACTACCACATTCTGGAAAGGCCAACTCTCCCTGTTCTGTGTCTGAGGTTGATAACATTCCATGCACACATACTTCCGGCATAGTCACGCCTACAGAGGTACAACACAGTCTATGTGCACCAGATCACACAAGCTATACAAGTCCACATAGCATCAGTATGGTACACTTCTGAAACTGTGTTCCACATGAAGAGGGCTGTAAAAAGTGGGGCTACCCCCAATAAAGGGCACAATGTGTTAGTAGGAAGAGGGCATTGGGTGGCCAATTAGGCCTCATTATAACTGTGCTGGTCCGGAAACACTGGTGCCGGTAAGCCGACCGGCACAGTACGACTCTGTGGGCAGGTGCCATCCTGCCAGGGTCAGACCTGGCGAGCGGAACGGCACACGCCCGCAGAGTTTCCGTGGTCCCCATTCCCGCGGAGTCCTATGGGACTAATAATAACCAGCGCCTGATTTCCCGGCCGCCGGGGTTGTAATAGCCCAGTGTTACCGGGAAGTCAGGCACCGGTAATTCTTTTCGAGTCTGCCGACAAGCCGCCAGTATCACCGGCAGGCTTGCCGCCAGACTCGAAATGAGGCCCATAGTCCAGCTTTGCCAGAAGACCATACAGTGATCCTGGACGAATCCTTGTCTCTCACTGGATAGTACTGTGCCGAATTGTTTCGGCCAGTGCCTGCTCTTTTCTTTTACATGGGACATGGGATTCCTAGCCTGAAAAGCGCTGACCCAATATCACAGGCCTGTGGCAAGCTGATGTGCGTGTGTCACAAAGACAAGCTTTGCTTTTTTGTACAATTGCAAATGCTCTTTTGCCAAATGATGAATAACAACCCACAATCTATGTGTTGGTTTTATTTAAACGTTAAAATACAATGCGATGGAAAAGGCCAGAAGAGATTCTCTCGGCGTGCATCAGTTAGTGTTTTGGAAGATGTATACATCCCGTGATAGAGAAAAGGAAGCTCCAATCATCCCCCTTTAGCACATGCTCCTATAAAAAGAAAATGCAAATGCTGGGTTATTATGCAACTTGTCTAGTCTCCAAGTCAGGGCTACAAAACAGGGTATTATTTAACAAACATGTGCACCTTGCTAAATGACAACAACTGGAAAGCAATTGGTTCAAGTGCAGAAATGACGACCTCTGCTCAAATCCCAGGTTCACCTCTTAAGAGTGAGTGATTGTGGGCAACTCCATTGACCTGTGCCATTTTCCAGCCCCTGCTGTGGAATGTGTACCTTTGACTTTGCTTCCAGTAGGTCTCCTGTGTTCATGTTTCAGCACTTTTATATTCTGGGAGCCTGCATATCCCAATTGAGTCTATGCTGGGGTATGTGTGCCTTTTTCATACAGCCAGTTCCTCTGCTAGAGCACGAGAACATTGGTGCTCGGGGACGTCTGGTGTTTTCCCTTGAACAATCACTTGTTTATTATTCAGGTTCCAATCAGTATGAAGAGGAGAGGGCAAGGGGGGCATTAAGGGAGTACCCCTGCTTATTGTGTGACCAGGGATTCTTCATCCCTTCATTTCTTTAGTTCGAGGGGGGCCCCAAAGGGGAATGATCCCCGGACCCAAACATTCCTTTAGTTGGTCCTGAACTAGACAAAGTATATCACCATAAACCATAGAGAAGGCCCATCACCCAGGATAATGGACTCAATATATCAGGCGGGATCATAGATATGACATATCACACAGAATCATAGAATCAGAAGAGCATACAGGGTCCTAGGCTTGGCATATCACCATAAACCATAGAGAAGGCCTATCACCCAGGATAATGGACTCAAAATATCAGGCGGGATCATAGATGTGACATATCACACAGAATCATGAAATCAGAAGACCACACAGGGTCCTAGACTTGACATATCACAAGGATCCTAGATTCAGCATTTCACATAAGAATCTAGAGAAGGCCTAACACCCAAAATAAGGGACTCGACATATCAGGCAGAATCATAGATATGGCATACCATACAGAATCATAGAATCAGAAGAGCATACAGGGTCCTAGGCTTGGCATATCACACAGGATCCTAGATTCAGCATATCACCACAAACCATAGAGAAGGCCTATCACTCAATATATCAGGCGGGATCATAGATATGACATATCACACAGAATCATAGAATCAGAAGAGCATACAGGGTCCTAGGCTTGGCATATCACCATAAACCATAGAGAAGGCCTATCACCCAGGATAATGGACTCAAAATATCAGGCGGGATCATAGATGTGACATATCACACAGAATCATGAAATCAGAAGACCACACAGGGTCCTAGACTTGACATATCACAAGGATCCTAGATTCAGCATTTCACATAAGAATCTAGAGAAGGCCTAACACCCAAAATAAGGGACTCGACATGGTTACCAGTCAAATGGTCGAAAACATTTGGTCGACAGACAATTTGGTCGACACCATTTGGTCGAATGCCAAATGGTCGAATTTTTTTGTTTTTGTTTTTTTTTTACCCATTTTTTGGTTTTTTTTGGGGGGGTCCCCCCCCCCCCAACCCCCTTTTTTTTCTTTTTTCTTTTTTTTTCCCCACACGAAAACCCACAAAACACATATATATAAAAAAAAAAAAAAAATTCGACCATTTGGCATTCGACCAAATGGTGTCGACCAAATTGCAGTCGACCAAATTGCAGTCGACCAGTTGACTGGACACCACTCGACATATCAGGCAGAATCATAGATATGGCATACCATACAGAATCATAGAATCAGAAGAGCATACAGGGTCCTAGGCTTGGCATATCACACAGGATCCTAGATTCAGCATATCACCACAAACCATAGAGAAGGCCTATCACTCAATATATCAGGCGGGATCATAGATATGATATATCACACAGAATCATAGATCCAGAAGAGCATACAGGGTCCTAGGCTTGGCATATCACCATAAACCATAGAGAAGGCCTATCACCCAGGATAATGGACTCAAAATATCAGGCGGGATCATAGATGTGACATATCACACAGAATCATGAAATCAGAAGACCACACAGGGTCCTAGACTTGACATATCACAAGGATCCTAGATTCAGCATTTCACATAAGAATCTAGAGAAGGCCTAACACCCAAAATAAGGGACTCGACATGGTTACCAGTCAAATGGTCGAAAACATTTGGTCGACAGACAATTTGGTCGACACCATTTGGTCGAATGCCAAATGGTCGAATTTTTTTGTTTTTGTTTTTTTTTTACCCATTTTTTGGTTTTTTTTGGGGGGGTCCCCCCCCCCCCAACCCCCTTTTTTTTCTTTTTTCTTTTTTTTTCCCCACACGAAAACCCACAAAACACATATATATAAAAAAAAAAAAAAAATTCGACCATTTGGCATTCGACCAAATGGTGTCGACCAAATTGCAGTCGACCAAATTGCAGTCGACCAAATTGCAGTCGAC
The DNA here is from genome assembly GCF_040938575.1 of Ambystoma mexicanum. Taxonomy (NCBI): domain Eukaryota; kingdom Metazoa; phylum Chordata; class Amphibia; order Caudata; family Ambystomatidae; genus Ambystoma; species Ambystoma mexicanum. Next base: position 1,463,005,635 of record NC_090931.1, on the reverse strand, counting down.
CAGTTGACTGGACACCACTCGACATATCAGGCAGAATCATAGATATGGCATACCATACAGAATCATAGAATCAGAAGAGCATACAGGGTCCTAGGCTTGGCATATCACACAGGATCCTAGATTCAGCATATCACCACAAACCATAGAGAAGGCCTATCACTCAATATATCAGGCGGGATCATAGATATGATATATCACACAGAATCATAGATCCAGAAGAGCATACAGGGTCCTAGGCTTGGCATATCACACAGGATCCTAGATTCAGCATATCACCATAAACCATAAAGAAGGGCTATCACCCAGGATAATGGACTCAAAATATCAGGCGGGATCATAGATGTGACATATTAGACAGAATCATAGAATCAGAAGAGCAGACAGGGTCCTAAGCTTGACATATCACAGAGGAACCTAGACCTGACATATTACGCAAAATCATAGCTATAGCATGTCACATAGGATGATAGACACATAATAACACAGGACAATAAAGAGGAAATACGATACAGGATACTACACTCAACATATCACAGTGGACCATGATTACAGCAGATCAGCAAGGATTCAAGACTCGGCATATCCTACAAGATCATAGACAAATAATAACATTCAGAATTCCAGGTTCAACATACCCCACAGTATCATAGAGACGGAATTCAATATAGGTTCGTAGAGCTGGCACGTCACGCATGATCAAAGACACAGTCTAGCATACAGGATCAAAGCCCTGACAAATGACTCATGATCAGAGACATAGCATTTCTCGTTCAATCATGCACATTTAATATCATGTCGGATCATGCATATGACATGAAGCAGGATTGTAAACATGTTATATCTGGACAGGGCCATAGACATGTAATGTCATGCAGTATCACAAATTTGGCATATCATGCATGGTTACAGACATAGCGGATCACACATGATCATAGAGATGGCATATATGCTATGCAGCATTTGCAATGCATGTTACTACCATTGGCATGGCCTCGATGTGCTGAGACAATCTGGGCCGACATTGAACTACGTAATCAAGCAGAACATTGCATATTAGCACCCTCGGCGGATGCGTCCACCGATCAGATTACCATAAACCCAGACTGCATCTTACCATCCACGCCTGGTTAGGAGCAACCCGAGCAGTGCAGGCAACTGACGCCATCTTCCCTCCCACTCCCTGCTCTCCCCTTTGGCCAGCCAGGAGGCACGCCGCCCCCACCTCCTACCAGCCCCCACTCACCTCAACTTACACCCAGGGCTGCTATGGAAATGGAAGAGGGGCTCTGCATGGAGCCCTGCCCTAAATTTCCATGGCGCCCATAATAGGGGAGTAATCGACGCCTTTAGGTGTAAAAAGGGATGGCGCGCGCAGCGCGACCCATTTATTCACACACATGTATTGCTATTAACACCCAGAGGGTTTGACTCACGGTGCTAATGGCAATAAGCGCATGTTCTGGGGTCTTCACAGGGTGGTGATGGCGGGTGGTAAGCACTAAGGCCCTTATTTCTCTCTGGCCTATTACTTGGGCCCCTGGACTTATCAACCAGTGAATCCCCTAGAACAGGTGCATATTGCTATATTAGGAACCGGGAGTAAAGGAGCTGCCAATCAGCTTGCTCAGAATGCAAGCTGAATCCTTCAGCATAGGCTTCCCTTCCAAGGAAGCTGTTGGCTGCGCACGTTTCCACTTCTGTTGCCTACCCTAATGACCCACCCGCCCTTCCTCTATACATCATTGTAATTTGCAGTAATGGCCGTCATCTGCCCCCCTTTCATCTTCTACTGATATGCTCCTGTGAGAAGCATGCCACCATGGAAATAAAAAAGGGACTCTTGCTTGAGAGCACCTTTAGATTTATTATAGCCATTTTTCCTCTAGTTTTTTAAAATATTGTTAGGAAGAAATCTTGCATGTTTTTTTTTTTTACTAAAAAGAGACAAAAAAGCTTAGCACTGTGGTTGGCACCCTGGGGTGGAATGTCGGCCTCCATTTGTGGTCCGGCCCGGTATGGTAAAAGTCTGCCGCCTCATTAAAGGCCCTTGCCAAGCAGAGCCAATGAAATCGGGTGGCTCGCCATTACATACGGCTCCGCCAGCCTCTAGAGGCGTTAATGGCAAACCATAGGCAACTGTAAGAGGTGACTATATAGATACAGGATACATTAAGTCTAACCTACTCTATGCCTGGCTGAGATGGGCTGTCTACTGTATGGGTTCAGATTAGGCAGAGTCACAAATGAGCAATACGAGTTTGGTAAGGATGCATATAAGAAAAATGTAAGTGTGGTTCCTTGGTATCCCATCCAGCTATCCCAGTGCAGCTGACTGCAGCTGTGGGCTCTGCAAAATAGAGACATGTCATTCCGCTAAGGATTTCCAAATATATATATTTTTTTAAGGGATTTTGATGTATCTTCTGGTGGTATCAACTTCAAGCAGGACACACAGGACCTACCAGGGAGCCCGGGTTATAAAAGGTAAACGCTTCTTTATTGATTACAGCTTACGTAGGAGGGTGAGAATAAGGAGATCAATAGCATGCTGCCTCGGCCCTCGGCTCTCTCCCTGCAAGTCCCTAACTGTCCAACCTGAAACCCTCTCACTCGCCACCTTCCATGCCTCACACCTACATTCCAAGCTCCACTCACAGACCCGCAGCTCTCATAGCAGCTATAAACCATACATTTACCAGGATACAACAGATTGCTTATAAGAGCTAGGGAGAGCATGCACACATGTGTAAAGTGGCATGGCTGCAATCAAGCAAAAGCCGAGACATGACGTAGGAGGCAAGTTCACAGGCCCAACATATGACAGAGAATGACAGACTTGCCTTATAATTCCGGATCATAAACAGGACATATCACGCAAGATCATGCACACAACATGTCACAGACAACCACAGCCCATGCCTTACTGCTCAGGATCATAGACTTCACCTATCACACAGCCTATCACACATGCCCCGTTATGCAGGATGTCGTCTGCTGGGGAAGATTGTGCCAAGGTGGGCTGCAGCACCACTTGGATCACAGAGCAACTGGACCGTGCAAATCATTATGCGTGCAGGAGACCCACCCCGGCTTCTGTACACTTGGTTGCAGCAGCAGAACGGGCATGTGTAGCCATGAGCGCACACTGCCATGTTCAAGGGGAATCTACTGCTTCATGCAATCGTTTTTAGCTGCTTCGCGAGGAGGCGAAGGATGTAGGGGCTGAGAAATCCATCACATTCTGTTTCAGGCTAGATTTGAAAGCAGACATACATTTGCTCGTGGAATCAGAAAGTCTTAGTGAATTTCTCCTGTTCATTTTGCATGAATGTCTCTTTTTCCAGGTTCTGGTTTACGTTGTGTTCCGTAGATTGGTGCAAGCATCATCCCAGGTTATGAGGAATAGGAATTGGCACCAATGTACGATGACTTAAATAGGTTAAAATGGACAGAATTTGGTGTAACACAATCTCCTGGACAGGGCCCAAAATGCGCACTCAACGCTGCCTATTCAAAAGGGACTCTCGGCGAGTGAGAAATTGTGTGCTGTGCGTATGCAAAGAATTGAGGTGGCCAGTGACATTTTATAGATGGCTAGTAGCTTGCAACTTGACATTTTTACCCCTCTATCTGAAGAGGGAGTTGAGCCATTTTCTTCGATTTGGATACTAACAATCTGTGTGAATGGTTTTTTGCTCCTGATGAAGGGATTATTGCCGAAACTTCATTTAAACTATTCTGTAATCTTTAATTGAAAAGTAAAAATGTTTCTTGAAATTGTTTAGGAATGTGTCTTGAATTGCTTCTGGGTCTCCAGCTTCTGGGTGTGCAGGGTCAGAGTCTGTGCAAGTTTTGGGCAACTTTAATTGCTCTTTACCCATTAGGGCTTTTCCCCCGTGCGCCTCGCATTTAATAAATTGCCTGCAACAGCTCGATGATATACATCTTTGTTACTTAGATGTGCTTTAATTCGTGAATTAATATTCTTGTGGATTGCGAAAGTCTCTCACTGGATTAAGTATAAAAAAACTCCAAGGACATCAATCAAAAACCATACTATCAGCGATCAATACTTTAGTCTGGGCGCTACAGCTGGCAGCCCAGTCACCCACAAATATTCACAGGCCACTCTCAGATATATGGGGGGTACCTAGGAGTGGTCAAACCATCCTAATTGTTACCTCAGAAATGTATAAGCGATGCCACTTTGATCCATTTGGGCATCCAGTGCTGCTGCATCAATCATGCCATCTTCAATCATGAACCCCTTGCTATGTGCCTTGCAGGGCATCCCTTCTATAGTGTGTGATTTCAGAACCTGGCTCTTGAAGCAGATCTAAGAGGTGCCCTGAACATCCCACATAACGGGAGGATAGCTCAGCGGCAACGCGCTCGCCTTGGAAAACAAGACGACACCAAGCAACACAGGTTTGATCCCCGAGTCCTCGCTTAGAAACCTCTGGGTAGGGTATTAAGCGCGTTATAAATACGCAACTAAGACATATTCCTGTAACAGCGCCTTGAAGCCCCTGGGCTGTGTGAGCGCTTTAAAAATGCAAATAAATTAATAACATTGTCAGTCTCCCCTTCTCTGAGACGATTATCCTTATAGACCTTATTTCTAATGCCCAAGAATGAGTTTAGGGCCGTTTGGCCTAAAGTAAACGAAACAATTGTAGCGCTTTAGGGCATAAAATGGTCCTCAAGTCGGGCCGCACCGCCACTAGTGACCATTACTTCTGCACAGTGTTTTGAACCCCTGGGCCCTGCAATGTTCTCTGGATCCTCTTAAAATGGAACCCACTGATGATTTTGCTGAGCTGCTTTTCAAGGGGGTTTTACTTCCCATTGTCCCCGGCCCAAGGCCCCTTGCACCCCTAAGTAAAGTGGGGTAGACAGCAAGATAGGATGAGTCAGATCAAGAATGCTTGCCAAATCTCTGCACTGACCCCTTTTCAGGTGTGCAAGCCACAATCTAAGCGATGTATCTACAAGTCCTCAATGGGCCGCAACCCCCTGCTGTGCACATGGCAGCGATATTGGTGGCAAAGACGCCCCCCGCAACAGCTGTCTGCAAAACCACCCCCGACATGTAGTCGTCTGCCGTTAAGGCTAGCCCCAATACATAATTCCTGTTTGCCCGGGCTCTGCAACCGTTGGCTCTCTAGATGTTGTGGACTACAACTCCCATCAGCCATAGCCTGCAGAGCAAATAAGGAGGTTTGGGGAGGCATCGGCTAGAACATCTGCAGAGGTGCAGCTTGCAGACCGTTGCCATATGATATGGGCGGTGCAACCTGTGCTATGTATGACATGTTATGTTAGCGGTACTTGTATAGCGCACCTGACATGCATACTGGAGTAACCAGGAACCAGTGGCTCTTTGGTTGAATTTTAGCAATCTGGCGTTCGTCACTTGCAAAGCCAGCTGTAGCTTCACTGCACTTTAAACAGAAATATGAATGCTGTCCCCCCACACTATAGTACTCCGGAAGATAGCTCAGAGGCAACGCGCTCGCCTTGGTAGAAAGATGACGCGGAGCAACGCAGGTTCGATCCCCGGGTCTGCGGTTAGAAACCTCTGGTTATAAATAACCAAAACATATATATATATATATGGTGACGATCAGCTGATAGTTTAAAGCAGAAAGACAGCTTTGAACTTTTATACGAATAAGGAGGAAGCAAACCAACCAAGCATAACTTAGTTCATATATCAAAATGTGCACCATGTCATCCACGATGCATTTATTTAGACTTCTATACCCCACCTTCGTTGAAATGGTTCTTGTGTTTGCTAAAATTATTGTACTGAGAAAAAGAGAAAGTCACACCTGTCGCAACACACACATGCCCACACCCAGTACCCCCACTCCCACGAGGGGAACATGCATGAACATTCTTCAATGTTGATATCAGAAACTGTTTTGCTGTACATTATAGTGAGAACCAGCGCATTCAGGGGCTAAGCTGACCGGTAATGGCCTGACCGTCTGAGCCTAAGGTCCGGCCACGCGAAGCCAGGGTCTCTGCAAGGGTTCAGGGCTGTTACCAACCCCCTCCACCGCATGGTCTACCACTATTAGAACCTTACCACAATTTACTCTGTTTTCTTCAGAGGTCGAAGTGTGCAGGAACGATAGGGTACGACGTTGCTATACTTTTTTTTTTTAAGTTCCCTTACTTTTTTTACGTGGGCACCCCGTTCCTGGACGGGGCCCAAAGTTCAGTAGTTGATTTCGTTCCTTGCCCGCATTGCTGCAGGTGTGTGTGTGATGCTTTCTGGGGGGTGGCGCCATTCCCGGAGGATTCGCTTTGTGATTCTTGGATGGGAGGCAAAGGATATGAGACTAGAGGTGGGGTCAGGATTTAAAGTGCGTCACCCCACCAGTGCCCACGAAGGTGTCAGCCATTTTAAAAACATAACCAAAGTGGTAAAATTACTTGATTAAAAAAAAAATAAAAACAACATTATGGAAGCCATGTTTTGTGAGTAGTGACCTTTAAAAAAGTAAATACGAATATTTATGCTTTTTTTCTAGCCCTGCCCACTTTTACACTCTTTCAGTGGACCTACCTCTCTGGCCATGCTCCTCTGGCCACACCCCTCCAAACTTTTTCCATCAAAAGCCATAGTTACGGGGGGGGGGGGGGGCTGGGACCCCACCCAACATAGGGCAGGGGGTCTAAGAGGGCAAAAGGCAGACCCAGAGCCAGGGGTGTTGATAGGTCTGAAAAAGATCAGGGGCTAAGCTAATGGCAGCACTGGTGGGATTCGGGGCTAGCTATAGCCTTTTGGTTGTAGTCCCTGAGCTTTTATCCGGGGCTACAACCAAAAGACCCGGGGCTATAGCCCCCTCAGCCCCCCCCTAGCAACGCCTATGCCCAGAGCTAGCCCTCTCCCAGGGGGGAGGGGGGACCGCCCTCACATGCCTTGAATGAGAATTCCGGTACCACCTTATGTCACACCAGGCCTCCCAGTGCCGTTTTCAGACAAGAGTGTCTCTTTCTATTCCAGGACCTCAAGTACCAGAAATCCCTGCTGTGAAGTATGAACGGAGTGAGCGGAAGAGAGGCCGGCTGTGCATGACCTGGTCTGCACAATGATTCAGGAAAACAGTTACAAGTTCAGTAGAAAAACAACTCACTGCAGCCAAGAGAAGGCGGCACGCCAGACCTGCAGCACAGCACAGAAACGTAGGCGTACAAGCGTGGGAAAGGGGGAGGGGTTAACGAGGGTTTTTAAAGCCTTGCATCCGTGTATTCCAGTCCCTTGGGAAAGGATAGCCAAAGATTGTCCCACGGAGTCAGGTGAGCGTTGGAACCAATGGAAGGGGCGGGGAAAGAACTAGAAAGAGGACCATAGAAAAGGAGAGTGAATGAGAGGTTTGGTTCTACTTGGTCGAAAATATTTCACCTTTCACATTTGACCGAATTTATTTGGGTATTTTATTTTTAATGAAAATGCAGGGGAGACCCCCCACTGTCCCCCTCCGCACTACCTCAGCCCATAAATATATTTATTTAAATTTGACCGAATTTCGACCAAGAAAACGATCCAAAAAATGTGGTTAAAAATAAAAGGTCAAATGTTTTTCGAAGAAGTAGGCTAATACCGCATGAGAGACAGTGTAGGTTGTATGGGTGAGGTCAGAAGGAGTGGATGCAGGCCGAGAGACCAGGTGTAGGAAGGGGGGAGGAGAAGGGTGCTGAGCATTTTGTGGTGCAGTTAGTGTAGAGGGCATGTGGAGTATGGGTTGTATGAGAGGGGGGGTGGTCCCATAAGTTTAAAGCTGTGAATGTGAGCTAGAGTGTGAGAGTGATTGTAGTGAGAGGAAGTTGGTGTTGGAAATGGAGAGGGGTGATGTGAGCGGAGAGGAGAAAGATACAGAGAAAGGTGAGGGGAAAGGGAACCCTTAGAAGAACCCCTAGGGGGGCCAGAGAGACAAGGCCTTGACCTTTACGCCCTCAACCATAGCTAGTATTAGATAGTGGGGGTTACCGATCAATAGCTGGAAAACCTGGGTTTTAGGGATGCCTGGGATAGGATGGAGGAAGCCCATGGGAGGTTGGGAGAGGGACGTCCATTAGTGGAGCCTGCCTGCAACCCAACAGGATTAAAGTCATACATGTCCCTGTTTGCTGAATAAAGACCCTTGAGCCATCCTTCGGAGTGTGGGGGGTTTTACTGCCATCCATGACACTAAAATGGCAGCGTTAGTCCCTTTACTATTTCTAAGGCCAGTATGTCTGTAGTCAGGCTGGGAGAAGGACAGAGGGGCAGCTGCTGGCAAAAGTAGATATGGATCAGAGGCAGAGAGTCGTGAGTCGTGGCTGGGTGGGGAAGTGGGCCGGGACACTGACGGAGGCAAAAAATATGGCATAACTAGCGGGGAGAGGCACGGGAGGCTGGGGGGGGGTGTGGGGGAGCACCAGCAGTTAGCGGCGGATTACACCCATGTCGCAGGCCTTGTGATTGGCCAGCTCCCCTCTCCAGGGTGCTCGTATCTGCTCGTTGAAGACCTTGCTTGGAAAACCCTTTGTGTCATTGTTAAACCGGTCATTAGCACATACAATGCGATGATTAGAATTTGCAGTCTTCGTAATAAGAGGCTTTTCAGCCACTTAATTACAGAACAAACAGTGTACAGGGAAAGTGCTGTTTCAGGAAGCCTTACGACTGTGCACGCTTCCATTCATAGCTGACAGCCAACAGAAAGGATCACCCCTTTTGCATCCTCATTCATATTTATTTATTTTGACATTTGTATAGCGCGCCAAGCCCAAGGGCATCTGGGCACATCTTTCTGTGTGTGCAGAGTGGTGCTTTAGGGAGGAAGGCTCAGTGGGGGGTTGGTGTCCTCTTTTGGTTGGGGCCGATTCTTTTTAGCCATTTACATGTGTTTATCAGGGTCCATTTGCACATAGTGCCTCATCACTATACCGCCCAACTGTATTTGCGTTACCGCCGCATTTAAGGGCTACCGCCCAACTCGTGATGATGCCCATAATAGTTTCTTAGCCCATTAGTGCCCACTTTCTGGCTTCTCCAAAGCAAGACTCAAAAAAGCCCCTATGTGCCCACCTCTCAGACAGGCCAATGGCTTTTGCCCATGGGATTATTTTATGGCAAAAATGGCCAGACGGCAAGGGCTGGTGGTCAATGGTCGAACAGCAGCTGTAGACCCGCTGGAGGTACCACCATCATCAAGCAAGCAAGTGGATGCACCTGCCCCAGGACAGGAACAGGCACTGTGCAAGCGGAAGGAGAGCCTCGCCTGGCACAAACAAGTAAGCCTCCCACCAAGCCCACCTGGGCACTAGGTCCATTGGCAGCGTGCCATAGTGGGCAGAGTAGGCACAGGGCATTTATTCTGTCCAAGCTCATCTATGCATATCAGCCCATCAGCTGCCATCACAGCTGTGTCCACCGTGGAAAGTGTCTGACATACATCACTCCCCTGCACTGGGTCACAGAGGGTTCCAGGCAGGAGAGACAGGTTAAGGGGAGAGGCGTGCAGACCCAGCCTTGTCACAGAGATTCACAGGCCGGGGATACGGGTTAGGGTGGGAAAGCAAGTTCTATCCTGGTCACAGTGGGTTCCAGGCAGGAGAGACAGGTTAGGGGGAGTACAGACCCAGTCTTGTCACAGAGATTCACAGGCCGGGGATACAGGTTACGGTGGGAAAGCAAGTTCTGTCCTGGTCACAGTGGGTTCCAGGCAGGAGAGACAGGTTAGGGTGGGGCGTGCAGACCCAGCCTTGTCACAGAGATTCACAGGCCGGGGATACGGGTTAGGGGGAGAGCAGGCTCAGCCTGGTCACAGAGGGTTCCAGGCAGGAGAGACAGGTTAGGGTGGGGAGTGCAGACCCAGCCTTGTCACAGAGATTCACAGGCCGGGGATACGGGTTAGGGGGAGAGCAGGCTCAGCCTGGTCACAGTGGGTTCCAGGCAGGAGAGACAGGTTAGGGTGGGGAGTGCAGACCCAGCCTTGTCGCAGAGATTCACAGGCCGGGGATACGGGTTAGGGTGGGAAAGCAAGTTCTATCCTGGTCACAGAGGGTTCCAGGCAGGAGTGACAGGTTAGGGGGAGTGCAGACCCACCAACACCCTAAAAACGGCCTTCATCATCATAGCGAGAGAACAAAAACTTGCCATCATTGCCGTGAAAGCAACTGCCCTCAACACGAGAATCACAAACGCCACGTCCAACACCCAGGCAATTTCCCGTATCCTCAGAGATCTGGAAACTCCTGCTGCACCCCTTTCAACCCTCACGAAAGATGAGCTATGGTGCTGTAGAATCCAAACGGCTATGAGAACCAAAATCAATCCCAACAGGAGAACATATTCCTGAAACTAAGCCTTATCAAACCCAACATACTGACCTCATTAGGACACCCCCTACCCAACAGCACACACGCACCCACCCCGGCCTTCCACTTTAGAGAGTTCTCGGAGGAAGAAACAGCCAACATCATCAGACTCCTCAAGCCATCTAAATGCAAGAGAGACATCTACCCGGCCACCATTATCAAAGACTGTGCTAACCTGCTAGTCCCTTTCATCGCAAGCTTCATTAACGCAGCCTTCACATCCAACCGAGTACCGGCCAGTCTGAAAGAATCCTGGGTCCTCCACCTACTAAAGAAAACCACCTTAGACCCCACAGTCCCCAATAACTACCGCCTGATCACGACAGTACCTTTCTTCTTAAAAATCCTAGATAGGGCAGCTTACAACCAAATCCAGCCTATTCGCGAAGCAAAAAAAATCCTATGGACACGGCAGTCTGGCTTTGGGCCGGATTATGGTACAGAAACGGCACTGCTAGACCTAAAAAAACAGCTAGACAGGTTCAGAGACAAAGGCAGGGCAGCTCTCCTCCTCCTCCTCCTTGACCTATCGGCTGCCTTTGACCTGGTGGACCACAATACCTTAATCCTTCACCCCACAGCCGCTGCTAACTTCTCCCATGAAGCCATTACCTGGGTACCCTCGTTCTTAGAAGGCAAGTCCATGAGAGTCTTCTTAGAAGTCACCAGGGCCCCTCCAGCTCCCATACCCTGCATAGTCCCACAAGGTTCCTGCGTCTCCCCACCCTTTATAATATATCCACCAAACCACTCTTTGACCTCCAGGATGGCTCGGCATAGCGTACACCAACGATGCCGACGCCACCCAAATCCTCCTCCCATTGTCAGGAAAACCATAAAGAAGAGACACTAGTTATCAACAGGATCTAGCTAACTATCCAGGCGTGGATGACCACAAATCACCTCTGCCAGAACAGCAAGATGGAGATCCTCATAGTTGGTTCACCAGCGATGCTAAAAAAACGTTCCCCCGGCTATGCCACCTTCAAGGTCGATGGCATAATGATCTGGGTCTCTGCCTCAGTCAAAACGCTAGGAGTACACCTAGATGCCACGCTTTCCCTCACCAAGCAGGTGAGCTCCCTAGCTTCCGCAGCTGCGTACACAGCGAAACTCCTGAATGCCGCCAGACAATTCCTCACACCAGCTAGCTGCCTCCCCATTGCTAGAGCAAGACTTGACTACTGCCATTGCCTCTTTGCGGCACTTAAAAACAAAAACATTAATAAAATGCTGGTTATTCAAAACAATGCTCTACGTTCCGCCCTCAACGTCCCTAAAAGGGACCATATCTCAGCAGCAAGAAAGGAGGAACACTGGCTGCCAATCCAAAAAAGGATCATCTTCAGAATACCATCACACACAAGTGCTTATCGAACAAAGCGCCGCAGTACCTGTCGCAGAGAATCCTCAGGCCTAACTCCGGGAGACCAACGAGAGCAGCCCACTGCCATCGCATTGCAATTCCAAAGTTCAAAAGAGTCAGAGGGCTGGGCTCCAGCTTCCCATCTCTTGCGGCTACCCACTGGAACTCCTTGCCGCCCACACTAAGAGCAGAAGAATCGCACGTAGTCTTCAGAGAAGCTCTCAAAACTTGACTCTTCATCGAAGCATGCCCCAAACCGTTGACTTCTTTCTTTTCTGCCCCCAGACAACACCCATGACCAGGATGGGCAAAGTATACTTTTTTGTGAAATGCAGCCGGTTCGCAACAGCGCTTCGATGCTTAAGCACTTTACAAATGTAAAAAAGAAGTAAATACAAGTAAATAAATAAATAAATAAATGGAATTCTCGGAATCCGTCTAAAGGAATCACATCCCAGTAGCAACACGTTTTGATCCCCACCTTCATTTGAAGAGATATTTTTGTTGGCTAACTACGGTCATGCAACCTATGGATCTCCAGATGTTTTGGACTACAACTACCATCAGCCCTGTCCAGCATAGTCCATGGTGAGGGATCATGGGAGACGAAGTCCAACACTTCTGCTGAGCCGCAGGTTGCAGCCCCCTGATATACTTGCTATAGTGGGCCAAGCGGGCATAGTGCCCGAGTCTCAGTGCAGCGCTGAAGCTCGGACAGAACGTTGCCCACGTGGGGGAAAGGGGCACTGCAGACATACCGGTAGATTCTTATTCATGAGCGGGCGTCTATGCGAGAGCTCCCTTGCACTCAGCAGTGGATACAGCAGGTACAGAAGCCTGCGAGGGACACCCGACTTCTGCGCCTCTATTTCAAGTCGTAATGTCGCTTGCACTTGGACTGCTGCCGATGCATTGCCCTTGCCCGGTGGTCACAAGGCGCCGGAAGGCCACTCCAGTGCTGATGGGCACAGTGCAAGCACTTGATAAGATAATATTAGGGCCGTATGAGCAAGGCTTTGCTAAATTCTCGTCCGAGCCGCAAGGACGCGGAGGGGCGCACAACTCAGAGGGTGGCTTGATAGGTACGACGTCCATTCATCAGTGGGTTTTTTTGCTGCATTTTTTGCCTCTGATTTTTTACTGCAAAAAAAAAAATCAAACAATATGGGGGGTGGGTAGCGGAATATAAGGTGTAGGGTGGTGTGGGGACTAGATTGTAAATAGGTGGGAAGGCGGGGGTTGAGGGGGCAACCCCCCAAAAAAAACATTCAAAGAGTTTTTGCAGCAAAAAATCGGCGCCAAAAAATGCTACAAAATAAAAATGGGCGATGGAATGGCATGGAACCGGTTTGATAGGACAATGGAATAGATGTACTCTTTTCTGGGACCCTGCTCAGAAGGCACTGCCACCCCACCATATGCCTCGGTCCGAGCAATGGGGTCCTTTTGATTACTTTTTGGAGTTGCCTATATTTTATTTTTCCTGTTAGACCGCTGAACATCAATGTTGCCTCTTTTGGCCTGCAATATTCGACATGTCCATTGAATTCACATATCTTTCGGATATCCGAGGGTTATCCTCTCTCAGCTGTGGCAACACTGCACGCCAGATGAGCTGCTGATCCTTGCTGGATGCCAGCTAACCTTCTAGAAGTAAATGTTGGCAGCATGGGGACGTGGGGTACAGCCCTGCGGAGGTGATGCCAAGTGTCGGCACACATATTCTTGACCTTGAGATATGATATGATATGATAAGTCATTTATAACGCGCCTGTACACAAGTGTTTCTAGGCTCCAGAGCCTGTGGGACCTTGTCCTGCCTGGGTTCCCAGTCGGATGCAGTCCCACATCAGGTTCCCCCAAACAAAATCCTCGACTTCCTGATTGTCTAGCACCCTACTCTGGCTTGGCTGATCTTTCAGACCCTTCAAATGATAGGGCACCCTCTTAACCCAGAAAGAAATCCTGGTCGAAATTCACCAACATGTAATGTTCCTCTCGGAGAATATTCCAAGCTCACAGGTGTTTTATATTATTCAATGCATGAATACCGATCACGACGAATCAAACACATTGATTTCTGTTTCCAACTCGTAAACAAGTAGGAACTCAAGGTGCAGCTGTCGTCTCCAAGAAGCACCCACATGTCAATAAATGAAGCCCTTTCTTCTCTATCTATCTGTCTGTCTGTCTGTCTGTCTGTTTATCTATCTGTCTATATATTTATCTGTCTATCTATATTTCTATCAATCTATCTTTCTATATATCTATCTGTCTGTCTATCTTTCTATATATATATATATATATCTATCTATCTATCTAGCGCCAAAGCACTCGGGCATCCAGGAGCTACAGAAGATAGACAGATGAGCTGGATTATATCCTAAACAAACAGTCTATTCTTCAGGAGTTTCTAGTCTAGTCCTACCATCATCATGAATTCATCTCATGCCTACACTTATCCCAAGGGTCTCTTTCTCCCTCAATCCAACCCTTGCAGTGGGTGCTCTGAGCAGATCCCCTCCCCCCCAGTTGGGTCATGGCCAAAGGCAAAGGATTTAGGATTCCTGGCTGGTGCAGGGCGCACAGCGGCGGTCCAGGCAACAGCCGGGGCGTAGAAAGGCCAACCCTCAGGCGCGTATTCCCTTCCCTTAACTTCCCAGCCAGAATTAAGAAAAGGGAACGGTGCTGCTCGACTTCCGGCCCCCTTGCCCCCCAACAGTAGATAGGTTATTTATAACACGCTTAATACCCAGAGGTTTCTAAGCACGGACTCTGGGATCTAACCTGTGTTGCTCCATCTCGTCTGGCTTCCAAGGCGAGCACGTTGCCCCTGCACTATCCTGCCGAGATGGCAACACAAATGTGGAAAGCATGGCTTAGCCACCAGCTCAAGCAATGCCCTGCGCTGAAGCTTTCTTCTGAAGGCTCTGCTCCCACGCCTGGGTACCCTAGTCGCCACCTTACCAAAAGCCATGGACACGCTGTCTTCGTATGGGGCACCTTGCCATGCCACAGTCGCCCACAATGCCCCCATAATCCTGGCCCCTTCCCCTAGCATTCACTTTCAACTAACTGTGCCCCCATGTTCCTCAGCCCAGTGTCACCCCTTAACTGCCCCTCTTCACATGTCTCCCCCTTAACACCCCCCCATATTGCCTCTCTCCCATGCCACCCCTTATGCACGAAATCGGGGTAAACCCTTAAGCAGGGAGGGGCTGGTGCAAGGGCACTGGTGAAACGAGCAGCGTGCAAGGCCTGCTGGGTGATAAAAACAAGTGAAGCCATCTTTAATAGTCCAAAAAGTCACGATGACCTAAACACACTGGATTCAGTGCTACGCGGGCAGTCTTGTTATCTATTCATGTCAAAAATGGGCAACAGAAAACATGTTTTTTTTTTAATTCAGTAAAATATTATACATGATTCGAAGAAAAAGAGCTTAGATCACCTCCAATGTGACCCATAACAAGTGAGGGCAATTCAAAATGATGTAACTTTACACAAAAAGAAATCACTTCACAGACAACACTGATACACACCAATACATGACGCATATATATTCACCACCGCACTGCCCTCCCAAAATGCCCCCCTTGCCATGTTACCACGCGCCTTACAGTGCCCCCTTCCCGGTGACACTCTCCTACCTGGGTTCCTCTCACCTGTGCCCTTTCCCTCGTGACTCACCCCACCCCCTGCCCAACGTGCTGCTTCTTCACACTGAGCCCCTTTAAGGTGCCCCCTCAAATACCCTCAGGTGTGCTCCCTCACACTGCCTGCCCTTATCAGGCCCCTCGTCCCCCTCAATCTGCCACTCTCTGTCCCTGTTAGTGACCCCCTTCCTGTGCTCTCTCACATTGATGGGGTTACATCTTAACGTGCTCCCCGTTACACACTGCATCCCCTCATGTGTCCCCATGGAGTGATCCCACTGCCCCAATATGCCCCTTCAAGTCACACCCCTCCTCGCTACATTGACCCCCCCTTTACATGGTTGCCCTCAGTAATCCCCCTCTGGGGACCCACCGCCCAATCGAACATCTTCTATAATTTCCCTTAACATGCCACCTCTCTAGTACCCTATCGGTGGCACCCCCCCTCACACTGGTCCCTTATTGGGCAACCTCTGTATTGCTCCGATTTAGGGCCCCTTATCCGGCGCACCCCTGATTCTTTGCCACGACGCCTCATAGTGCCCCTGTTAGCCACCCCTCCATAGAACCCCCTGCAGCGATCTGTCCACAGTGGTCCTGTTTGCAGAGAGCACCCCCTTACCGTGTGCCCGCGCCCCGCCTTCTGGACACCAGCACAGCAGCAGGAAGGAGCAGCAGAGCACCAGCGCTCCCCGCAGCCGTGGCATCCTCCTCAGCGGGGCATCCCCGGGAGCGGAGCGGGCGGAGAGCCGAGGGAGGAGGATGGGAGAGCGCCGCCGAGAGGACAGCAGCTAGCAAGCAGTGCAGCGGCGGCGGCACACAGCCAAGGATGCGCGGCGCATGCGCGCAGCGGGGGCTCAGCACCTGGGACAGAGCCAGCAGCACGGGGGCGGGGCGCATGCGTGGGGCCAGCTCAGCACCACGGACAGAGACGGGCCGGGCGCTGACACCCACGCATGCGTACTTGGACACCTCGACGTCTGTATGGTAGAGGCAGCGCATGCGCAGACCCGCATTGAAGGTTCCAGCCACGTCTGTAAAGCGAGAGTGATGCAGAGCGCCTGCGCAGGATGATCGGAGCGAGGTTTCAGCACCTAGGACAGCGTTTTACACTAAGGGGTATTTCGACTGGCCAGGAGCTCGAACTGCGCATGCGCCTAATCTTTCTTAATTTGACGTCAAAGGAGAAACAGGGCGCAGAAATGCAATGAAAGAGGCAGTGACACATAGCGATCTAAAAAAAAAGCATAGAAATAGGGACCAAAAGAACATCCGCTGCCAAAGTGATTAATTGGGGCTTTATGGACAGACCCTTATCATGTCCACCTGTTGCTGCACGGTCATGTCATGAAATTTGGTATTTGTGAAGCGCTACGCTGACACTGGCGTGGCTTCGTGGCGCCTGGTGACCATTTGTTAATACAACATGTCGCTATTAATATGGTACAGGCGGAAGAAATCTATGTATATGAGGCTTCGTCTGTGGTTAGTGCTCTTTACGGAAGGCGTTGAACTAGAGTGCGAGGCCAGTGAGTGGCTCGGAGATATTATTTTCTAAAAGCAAGAGGTTGGTAGGTGGTAGTGGGTTCGCTACTCGCAGGGTTGTTCTGAAAATGGTGGTGTCTGCCTTTCTTCGTTGTAAAAAGACATTCATTACAGAGGACAGCAATATATTGCATAGGGCTTACGCTGTGCTGGCCCATCAAGCAGTGTCCCGGGTCTTCTAATGCTTTGAAGAACGGAGCAGGACAGAGGAGCGTTGGGCCATTAACAGGATGCTGGTGGGGTGGAGGCAGCAGGGTCTTTTGCTGCAGAATAGTCAAAAGAAGAAAGCTTCTTCCGGCCACGCAATACCATACTAGCCCCATGTTCAAATTGGGGCGAAGAACATCAAACAGAGGGTTAATCCTATTCTTTCCCCTCCAGGACGGCGACATCACTGCCAGTTCCGTGTTTTCCAGTTGAGCGCAGAACTGCACCTTTGACATTAGGTAACCTGGGAGGGTGTAGCCTGACTGACAGGGTTGGCAACCATTTAGAATGCAGCATTTTGGAGTTGGTTTTGACAGGACTTGTTTCGTGAGAGAGAAGAGTGGAGGAAGCTGGAGAAGGGAAGTGTTTCCTAAGGGGCCCTCCATTATCCCCCTGGAGTAGGAGTTTTACATTCCTGAGCTCCAGAGACTCCCACTCGTTTAGTCATGGGATGGGGCGCCCTTCCCAGTACATCTGCTGGGTGGCTATGCTGGCCTTCTGTCTGACCGCGACCCTCCTTTAGTCATGGGATGGGGAGCCCTTCCCAGTACATCTGCTGGGTGGCTATGCTGGCCTTCTGTCTGACCGCGACCCTCCCTTAATCATGGGATGGGGAGTCCTTCCCAGTGCATCTGCAGGGTGGCTATGCTGGCTTTCTGCCTGACCGCGACCCTCATTTAGTCATGGGATGGGGAGCCCTTCCCAGTACATCTGCAGTGTGGCTATGCTGGCCTGTCTGACCGCGACCCTCCTTTATTCATGGGATGGGGAGCCCTTCCCAGTACATCTGCAGGGTGGCTATGCTGGCGTTCTGTCTGACCGCGACCCTCCTTTAGTCATGGGGTGTGGAGCCCTTCCCAGTAGATCTGCAGTGTGCCTATGCTGGCCTTCTGTCTGACTGTGACCCTCCTTTAGTCATGGGATGGGGAGCCCTTCCCAGTACATCTGCAGTGTGCCTATGCTGGCCTTCTGTCTGACCGCGACCATTCTTTAGTCATGGGATGGGGAGCCCTTCCCAGTACATCTTCAGTGTGGCCATGCTGGCCTTATGTCTGACCGCAACCCTCCTTTAGTCATGGGATGGGGAGCCGTTACCAGTACATCTGCAGTGTGGCTATGCTGGCCTTACAGTGTGGCTATGCTGGCCTTCTGTCTGACCGCGACCCTTCGAAAGGAGGAGTGTTGTGCAATGAGGCAGAGCATAGCCCCTAGCGAGCCTCGGGCCTTCTGAGCAGGAGGTTTTCTCTGACCTTTCATTGCTGACAGAATGATAATAGTACCTTGGAAGACAAAGATGGCGGCATCACATTCCTGTCAGTGGTTTGCATTGTTCTAGAAAACACCCTACTGTGTAGTGTTTTGCAAGACCGCTGAGGCGGCGGAAGGTCGAAAGGAGAACCCGTCACATAGGCCATCCGATGCCTAGTTTCCTTGTGTGCTCCTGTGTATTCCCGTTTTGTGGATGCCACACAGGTGTTGAGTATGAGAAAAGCGGGAGCAGGCAGGGTGTTAAACAGTGGTCAAAGTGTACGAAAAGAAGTAGTCGAACTATGTTCCCTACTGGCCTGCCCCCACTCCCCACAAACCCCATTGCTGACCACGCACCCCCCACGCACAATGCAAACCCCCAAACACACGCACCTACTGCTTAAGGCAACATTCAGTGCAGTGCACGGAAAGTGAAAGTTTCAACGTCGTCCTACACTTTTATTTTAAAAGGAAACCGTTCCGGAATGGTTTCTTTTTAAAATAAAATTATAGGAACAGTAAAACATAATAGAAAAAAGCTTAGCAGCACCGCTCCCAACCGCTCCCGCTCACTTCGACCACTGCGAGTGTAACCCTCAATGAACGCACAACATAGGAGATGCCACCTAACAATGAGACGAGTGTAACTCTCAATGAACTCACAACATAGGCGACGCCACCTAACAATGAGACGAGGGTAACCCTCAATGAACTCACAACATAGGCGACGCCACCTAACAATGAGACGAGTGTAACCCTCAATGAACTCACAACATAGGAGACGCCACCTAACAATGAGACGAGTGCAACCCTCAATGAACTCACAACATAGGAGACACCACCTAACAATGAGACGAGTGTAACCCTCAATGAACTCACAACATAGGCGACGCCACCTAACAATGAGACGAGTGTAACCCTCAATGAACTCACAACATAGGAGACGCCACCTAACAATGAGACGAGTGTAACCCTCAATGAACTCACAACATAGGAGACGCCACCTAACAATGAGACGAGTGTAACCCTCAATGAACTCACAACATATGAGACACCACCTAACAATGAGACAAGTCTAACCCTCAATGAACTCACAACATAGGAGACGCCGCCTAACGATGAGACAAGTGCAACCCTCAATGAACTCTTTCTGGAACATATTGCTGTAGGAATGTGGAGGAATCACTATTTTAATTACTAAAGACACACCAGCAAATGAATATTGGCCTTGACATGGCTCTGTTATTGCACAAAAGGACCAATAAGTAGTCACCTTAATTACACAACCCGCATGTTGCAAGTATACACTTGTGTTACGACGTTAATTTGAGAACAATCTCTATATATAATACTTGTAATAGAAAATATGCGGCCCGTTGTGTTGTGTGGGATGTGTGAGTGTGAACATCAGTGTGGTTGGCGAGCAGACTTCTCACCGTTCTTTTCCATGACTTTATTCCCCCACACGTTTGTTGGAAACATGAGTACGACACTGTTGCAACAGGCACACTAAGAATGAGACATTTGAACGGGCATCCATTTTAAAGTGAGAACATCATAGTGATCCTACAGAAGTGACATTTCTGGTGCATTGAAGTTTGAGGCTCATGTTAGAGCAGAGCACAGAGAACTGTGACAGGAAAAAGTAAAGCGATAATCAGATTTAAGAGCCTGCAACCAAGGGGAAGTAACATGTTTGAGGGCCTTCATTTCTTCTCATGATGTTCATATTCTGTGCATAAGGATGGATCCGCGCTTTATATATCAATGGTTCCATTAAAGGCACATAACCCATCCCCTGCCGGCGGCCATCTTCGACTACCACTGCAAAATAATCTCAATTTATTGTGGGCTAATGCACATGAAGTGACTCAATAAAGCTTTTTTTCATATGTTATCAACAATTAAATTAATGATATGATATGGCATTTGTAACGCGCCTATACACAAGTGTTTCATGGTTTAGTGGCAATAACTGCTAATATCCTTACTAGTAGGCCATGTACATTAAATGCTTATCCAGTCAAATAAACAATTTATATTCCTAGAAGGTAACCTGAATGTAAGTTTGTAGGCGTCCAAATGTTTAATTGGATAATTACTGTACATCATATTAATGTATGCATCTCAGTTTGTGAGTAGAGAAGAGCTTGCCTGGATGAATGTCTTCATAAAGCTTGGTGGAGCGAAACGTGTTGACTGGCAACCATGTAGCAGCTTGTTTTGAGGTTACGTGTGTCAGTCAGCTGATGGAACCTATATGCACATATTTGCAGTGCGTTTTTCTGCTTGAGGAACAATGATTCATGTTTAAAGGAATGGTTCGGTAACATTTTTTTATTGCCCCTACGGGTCGGCCATGTGTTTTTAAGCCTAAGTCACTCGATTTTAGAAAAATTTCCTATGGCCCTTTATCCGAGTTTTTGTCCATTAAACGCACGCAAAAACAGGCATCAGGGAGCTGCCATTTTGTGATAATCCTATCACTTGCCGCATCGCCCTGGCTGACCTGTTTTTGCGGCACTAAATCATATCCCCCGCCCCTGAGCTTGACATTATCAAAACATTCATATTCCCCGCCTCTCTCCGTGACGTTACTGTGCTGCGTAGGCAAACGCGCCAAGTCGTCTTCTACGCGACTTGACACAGAACCAGGAAACCAACACAGATCAACTCACAACACAGCGCGCCACAATTCGGAATATGAAACTGTACTTTAAAATCAAACAGTAACACAGTACCTTTGGTAAAGTACATTTATTTGACATTAAATGTTTATAGAATATTCAGCAATTGCCATATTAACTTGGAATGCCATTTATTCTCTTTTACCTCTATCCGTAAAAACTGTTCCGGTTTATCGTGAGTCACGCGCTGTTCCTTTATGGTACACAGGGTGTTGGTTTTCGTTAAAAGAAGCACTTTGGTCGCACCGTGAACCGCAAGGCTGTTCCATAAACTAGGCACTAGGCCAGCGTAAAGGTTGATATGTTGCTTCTAGCCGCTACTACGGCGTAAGGGCATATGGGCCCTTGGCGATCGTCCCATAAGATCGTCATAGTGGTGCAGTTGTTGACAAGAAGCTGCAGCTGGCGGTTGAAGAAGCCGTCTGCCAGGGTCTGAAACTGGTGACAGTAGCAGTAGGGTAGCATATACCTGTTTTGAAAACATAAAAATTATAATTAGTCTCACCAGCCGGTCTTTATTAATATTATTCATTTTATTTATTACGGGCGATCTGAAACTATTTGCTTGCAAGTATAGTGCAATGGAGTATGTTCGGCTCTAAAATCAATGCGAAAAGTAACGAAATAAATGGAGGTTAGTACACAATGAGAAACGACTTTTTGTCTACATGCGTATGGAATGTGGACCTGCATGCCCATGTGCCCGCTAGAAGGACGATCCCACAAACGTTTTCCAAGCTCTTCATTCATTCATTTATTCATGCATCCATTCATTAATTCTTCATTCCGGTATAAAAGCGTCTAGTTACTTACATTATATTTGCAATTTCCATTGTGTCTCTGCGTAATGCAGTCCGTAAATCCCACTGTGCTCTTGACAACGATTTTTCGTATACTGAACTAACATGAAACTCGGTCTAGTTTCAGAATTTTCTGCCTTATCGTCTCTTACGTTATTGCACCCCCCCTTCAAATGAAGTTCTTTCGGCATGGTCCCTGTCTCTCAAGGTAAAAAAACAATAAAACCTTATACTGCCATTGCGAGTTGTGGGCCTCTTCAGGGCGCGAGCTGAAAATCAAAGCCGCTGACCTTCACTAGAAATGAGCATACATTCTTTCTTTGCAACATCCCGTAGTAAAGCCATCTGTGAGAACTTGAAGTTTCAAATCCATCTATGTACTGCGCCTCAATATGCAAATGCGAACTGGCTTCTCTCCCATCTGCAACGGCTCGCTTGGCGCGTTCTAAGGCCCCCAATTTTGTCCTCGTTGTCTGCGAGCTTTGCAGCCCCAAAGAACCATAACTATGGAGACATTTAATTTTTGGGGGAAGGTCAGGGAAAGTATAAAGTACCCGAGAAGTTGAGTTGAAAGTGAGATTTATTGTTTGTATGTTTTATTATTTGCAATACGCAAGCCTCCCCTCGGTTAACAGTGCGCAGCATTTACATGAGATTGCGAAAATTAGTTACATCAACAAAAATATATACATACACATATAGACAAGGTCAGCAATATGAGGTGAATAGAGAGAGAATTCAAAGATGACACCCAGGTTGGTCGCCACCCAGGATGGTGAAGGTAGGGGTTAGGGTTAGCATACTTTGTATGTACACTGTACAATAACATTTATTTACAAAAAGACAATCGTATTACAATTATTTAAACCGTGATTTGTACTTCACAACCAGCTCTCCTTTGGGTGGACATGGCACAGTGGCAATGTTTGGTGGCAATGGATCAGTGCTCTGCACAGAAACGTTCAAAATTCCATATCTGTGTTTCTCTAATACAGCAACAATAAGGCTTTTGACAAAGTCGAACTCCATTTCCTCACAGACTGGTTTGATCACCCATTGCTTACTGATTTTTGAAAAGGCCTTAGTGTAGCGAGGCATCCTTACATTACCCGTAGTCCTAGATTGGTCACGGCCGAGATTCTCGTTATGGGCCAAGACGGCAAGTAGAGCCCTATGTCTCATGCCCTGTATGCTGAAATGCAAGCGCTTTGGCCTGTCCTTTAGGCACAGATTGTGGAACAACTCCAAACCTCCTGTGTGACATAATTCTGTCAGTCCACTCAAATCTCTTGATAGAGTTTTATCGAAAACAATCTTCTCAATGGCTTTGTGTGTCGGTGAAGATGGATTCAACCACTTCTTCTTCCGTGCCTCCACTGGGGACAAAGGGCCATGTTCACATTGGTGGAAATGTAGGTTTTCTGACCAGCGGTGCACGTTGGTACAGTGGTGCATCAGTGACCGCCATTTTTCAAGTAGTATTTCCACTGACCCTTCACAAGTTTTGGAGCTCCACCAAAGATGGTTGCTGATAGACTGGGACCACTCTGAAATACTTTCCAAACCTTTTTTTTTTCCCTGCAGCTGAGATTTTCTTATTGATTGATTTAGCAAGATGCCATACGTCAAATTGATGTTTAATATGTGGGAACTGCTCTCTCATTGTCTTGGCAATTGAAACGTGTCTGTCCGTGGCTATGAGGTTGATGTGCATTCCCCTCGATTGTAGAAATTCCACAGATTTTATAAATCCTAGTTTCTCCATGGCCACTGAAGATGTACATTGTGTTACCTGCACGACCACCGAACTCACAATTTTCTTACTATCCATGTCCTGAAAGTGGTAGGTGCAGTACTTGACAGAAAATCCAGGGCTGTCGCACTGTCCATCGCCGGCTACCTGAATCGTTTGCCTTCGAATGTACTTGCTAGGGACAATTGTTCAATTTTCCAAGCATCACTAATGCCCGGAAACAGATAATCATGTTGGTATTTGTAGTACTGCTTTTTTTAAATGAAATGGTGTCCCACAAACTGAAAGAAAGACTCTAACTTTCTAAAACTGGACCCACTAAAAAGTGAAGCATCTGCACACAGTAGATTGCCTGCTGGCAAGTTCCCCAGCATCGGTTGTGCAGACCATGAGAACGTATGATTTAATCTACAGGCGGTATTTATTTTGACGTTGCTGCCTTTGTTTTGACGAGTGACATGAATCAATGGCTTCCCACATATTTTCCCTCTAACAGAATGCCCCCATTTCAGCATACTTATAATATTCATCAAACAACTGTCGAATACTATGCATTTGCCCTCTTTCATTAGACTGTCATCCGGCGTCAAAGTTGTTTCGGCCTGTGACGTTGAGGACATATCACCACATTTGAAAGAAATATCGCTGCTATCAAGTTCTGATGCGTCGGTGAATGCTGCTGCAAGTTCATTCTCTGTCATTTCAACATCTGCTACTTCAACATTGATGGGAGAACACAACAATGTCGACAGCTTTTTGGGTGGCAATTTTTTGGCGGGTGTAGATTTTGTGAATTGATCTGCGACTACTTCAGAGCTATCTTCAATACATCCAGTATCATGTTGTTGTGGTGGTGCGGTCGCACTGTAGCAATGGTCCAATAAAACTTTGCTGGGTTCTCCGGACACATTCATTTCATGTTCTGGCCATTGGCCATGAGCATCTCAAGTCTCAACACGCGGCGTCTGAATTAATAGTTCCTCCATAGTGTAAATGGTCTGGCAAGCAACATCTCTCATTCGCTTCACTGTCTGTGTATGTATAGTTCGGACACCCACGGGTAACTAGAGGATAGATTGGAAAAGGGATGTTCAGTTTAAACACAAGATAAAGTATAGTACAATTGACTGGAAAAAAAACATAAAATAGTCCCCAGCACAAAAAAAGTTCTAAAGTTATGAACTGTTTGTAACTAACCTTATTTTTGTTTCTTTTCTTTGCAACTTTTTTGACTCGACCTTCAACATCTGCACACTTTTGCTCCGATTCATATCCGCATGTCTCCCCCCCTTCCTCTTTCGCTGCAACGACTATATTTTCTGTATCCGCATAGACAGCACGGAATGAGGCTCCATCGACTCCCTGAAACATAGTATTTTCATTACTGTGTATCAAAATATTGTTAGCATAAAACACACGTGAGGACGAACACACAGGTACATCTCAATAGCCAAACACGATTTAAACATTGTGTGGAACAATCAAACGACAAGTATTCGAGCTCTGATGACCTAGTTCGATGGAGCTGTCAGTATCCATACCTCGTGCTACTGAAGAATATCTATGGATGTTGTAAATGTGGTGCGCACTTCCGAAAGCTGTTGCTCCGATTCGTATCCGCATGGTCCCGCTTCCACCGGAATTACTTGAAGGTCAGGCTCTGCATCAAGTGCGTGGGTTGACGCTTCAACAACTGCCTGAAACATAGTATTTGCATTAGTAAGGATTACAATATTGAAAACACAACACTCACTTGGGGTCGAACGCACAGGTACATATCAATGGCTAACCACGAATGAAACATGGTGTAGAACAATCAAACGACAAGTGTTCCAGTCCTGATGATCACGGTCGATGGAGCTGTCAGTATCCATACCCCGTGCTGCTGAAGAACATCTAGGGCCTTTGTCAATGTGGTGGACACTTCAGCATCTCCCTGAAAGACAGTACTTGCATTAGTATGGATTACACTAATTATAACTGAAAACAAACACCAGGGGACGACAACTAAGGTGTATATCAATTGGAAAGCACTAACCAAACAATTGGTAAAATAATCACACGATACATAAAAACTATTACTTGACATGCATAAAACAAGTCTGTAGCGGAATAGCCAAGTATGATTACCTGATACGCGCTAGAAGTGGTTCATAACTGCGAGCACGTCACGGATGTAGAATGTTCTTGCTTCAGATTCAGTGGATAGTCAAGCAGTTGTAAAGGTAAATTATTGTTTGATAATGAAATGCAAATATTAAAAAATTGCCATGTACACCGACAGAATACTTGAGAATAATGCTATTGAAAATGCGCAATATAGTACAGTTCCCTGTGCCCATAAATAGATTTCCTTTGGGGGTTATAAAATCGAAAAATAATTTATTGATAAATGTCATTATTCAAAAAGCTATACACTCATATCAATATCGAAAGTATTACAAGGGAGTATTACAAGGGACACAACACCTAAAATATCAATTAATCCATTCGGCTACCTACACACTACCGCAAGGCCTAAAGCTAAATCCGGACACTTGACTCACCAGTGGCGGAATGTGGACGAATAGAGTTGGAATAGCATTTGCGAGCAATTGTTTCGTGTCGTTCGCCGTTTATTCTTCTTTGTTACCCAAGATGTGACGTACATGTTCGAGGAAAAGTGCTGGCTGCTGATGCGGTATCGATCACCCCTCTTGTCCTCTAAGACTTGTTGGACTCTACTTTCCAGCTCATCCAGTGGATATCCACAATGTCTGACCCATTCTCTTATTCGATCAACAGTTTTCGGGAATACATACATTGTAGTGCCTTCAGATTTAGCATGAGTCTTCGAAGGGCAACCGCTAATCGAACAGGCAGGCATTGTTGAAAATTCTGAAAAGTAAATATCAAGATTATTATAAAACCTTGATGAATAAAAATGTCATTAAAAAGTAAATGAACCATACCATGTTCAATGCAAGGTTTGTTTTGGTCGCCGGAACTATACCAGTTCATCATGTGCGGCTTAGTATTTGCATAAATTACAGACATTTTTTAAATGATGTGACTAAACTCTGAACATGTGACTCGACCCTTGGATGTTCTGTCTTGCACAAAAAGGAAACATGCTTACATTATAGACTGGACCCCTGAAGGATGCAATTCGATGACAATTGACACAGATGAAAATAAATAGATCTATTGATAGCATAACAATTGAAACTCAAGTCAATAGCAATGAGACCAATGACCATAGCACTATTGGGTACTGTAATCGCAAAAAGATAGAAATGTAAAAATGACCGAAATATGACTAGGATACATGGCCTTACCTTGACCAACAAACAGTTGGATTCAGCAGGCCGAGCAGTATGTTGCAGGAGAACAGGTAGATGGCCACAGGTAGCACACTGACGAGTTTGCTCGAAGCGGTCACAGATAGCACGACGACGAGCAGATTAGCATAGATCTCAGTGCTACTCAGGTAGAAGGTTCAGGAGTTGACTTGCAAAGCACAAAGATGTTCTCATGAGACATATTAAGTGGTTTATAAAGTATTAGAAACAGGGGTGTGTTTGTGAATGAATGACGTATGTATGTCGTGGTATTATGTGGTTTGCAGGGGGGCGGCCTGCCTCAGGGGAGGCCTGCCTGGAGACACAGGGTCTTAGGAGGCCATGTGAGCGTTGGCCCCTGAGTGTGGGATACCTTTTGAAGTGTACATGTTGTTTGTCACCTTGGCCGTTTGCGCCCGTGACAGCCCCCCATGCCAGCGCTCATCCCCGGGTGCGAACCGCCTTTGATAGAGGGGGGTGGGATGGATGGGCCTGGGGCGTGCAGATAAGGCACAGGAAGACTGCTGAATGGAGACACACTTATGTGGATTGCAGGGGTGCGGCCTGCCTCAGGGGAGGCCTGCCTGAAGACACGGGGTCTGAGGAGGCCATGTGAGCGATGGCCCCTGGGCGTGGGATACCTTTTGAAGTGTACATGCTGTTTGGCACCTTGGCCGATTGCGCCCCTGACAGCCCCCCATGCCAGCACTCATCCCCGGGTGCGAACCGCCTTTGATAGAGGGGGGTGGGATGGATGGGCCTGGGGCGTGCAGATAAGGCACAGGAAGACTGCTGAATGGAGACACACTTATGTGGATTGCAGGGGGGCGGCCTGCCTCAGGGGAGGCCTGCCTGGAGACACGGGGTCTGAGGAGGCCATGTGAGCGATGGCTCCTGGGCGTGGGATACCTTTTGACGTGTACATGCTGTTTGGCACCTTGGCCGTTTGCATCCGTGACAGCCCCCCATGCCAGCGCTCATCCCCGGGTGCGAACCGCCTTTGATAGAGGGGGGTGGGATGGATGGGCCGGTGGGCATGCAGGCAAGTGTGTGGGAGCGAGGGGCCATCAGGCCCTTCTCATCCTTTACTTCTCAGTAGAAACTCGGACCAAGTGCCTCCAGTAGTGGGTTCGCCCCTTGCCCTTATGTCATGTTAACTTTGGTTGACATTCGCGTAGATGCGACCACTGAGCAGGACACGGGGCATCCATTTTTGTACCCCCTTTCCACTCCATCTTGTTGACCAAGCCTCACTGCGCAGAGCACATGGCCCCCACCCTCGTTCCCACTCTGACTGGAAAACTCCAGAGGTATTTGCAACAGCTAATAAATGTAACACATCACTCTTCCTCTGAGATCACTGTCCTGCATGTGAACCAGACTGAACTAAGCACATAGCTCGTTCATCTCCACAAACGTGTCCTTGCCCACGCACCCTCGCCAGTGGAAACTTACTGCCATTCTGACCCTGTGTCCCTGCAAGGTATTCTCTTCATGTGCCAGACCACTGACCACGCCATGATGCCCACCTAGCAGATCCTCAACTAACATTAGACCCCTATTGCAGTATATCGTTGCCTATCAACAAATGCCAGATACCGGAGATTCTTGTGAGCACAGACCCACACTTCAAACAGTGTATTATAGTGGTCAAGACCCTTAACCTAAGGCCTGTATAATCCAATGTTGATTGATAGTATAGATATATGTGTGACTTTTATAGTGACATAACCGACTGAAAGACTTTGAACAAGTGTTATTTAGTGCATGCATTATTGAGAATATATTATGTTAGCTTAGATAGTGACCACCCTGCTTCACAGCGACCTGACCTTCACCCATTCGGAGCACAGATGTCTGACGTCCATCCTTCAATGGAGACACACTTGATTAATTTAAAAAAATCGAAACAACTGTTGTTAAAATATATGTGGTGTTTTATTTTGTATCTTATTTTGATGGCACAAAAATATAAGACTTTACACATTGTACAGGTCAGGTTGCAGCACAGTGAGAGAAAATCCCCTGTACTGACCGCTGTCACTCGGGAACGTTTCTCTTATGGCATGAACGGCACAGGCAGGTATTACTCTTCGAACGCGGTGTCCAAACCTCCCGTGAAGCCACCATGTAAAGGAACGAAAGGCCACCAGCCGGTACCACCTGTGAAAAAGAATGATGCAAACTGTTTTTAAATGACCAAGATAAGTTTAATAAACGTTTGTTGTTAACTTATGGCATTCTGCTCGGACAAATGCTATCTAGACAATGCACACTATTGAACGACTTTCATGCGTTACTATGATATGAATATATAATTTTGGATATAGTAGAAGACCATGAAATAGGAGTGGCATGACAAGCAGAGTATACTTACTTGTTACTCGGATTACGAGGACGAACATTTGCGCGAAGTTCGTGCATAAGCACCATCATTATCCTCAACACGGACCATGTGAGGCAGGCTGCCCTGAAGTCTGGCAGCTCGGTGATGCATTGCGGTCGTGGCTCGCCTTCCGAAATGTAGGCCACGCATCCCGAGTTTTCACAGCAGCAGCAGTTCTCGTCCTCGGTTGGCATTAGCTCGCACCGATTGCATGTGCACCAGGTGGAAACACCGCCCATGCGACTAGGTCCAGGCTCTTCAGCTGTTGAATCTTCCTCCCAACTGCCGTCCGAAGCCCCATCGTTTTCGCGTGTTTCCCTTTCCAGTAGTTCCTCCTCGGTATACTCGGGCTCGTACATGTAGGGCATTATTGTAGCCATTGTGTGTTAAACAAACTAAAATAATTTATAGCGGTGGTACTGGTATCTGTTCACACGGGCTACAAGCAACCAAGGTAGCTGACCAGAGCACAGAAACGAGTCACAGAATACTCAAAGTAACACAGAGAGAGGAATGGAATCGAAAATCTGCTGCTGTGCGTTGTGAAACGGTCTGTTTATACTTATTGAGGAAAGAGGCGTCCTGCCATTTCCATGGCGACACATCATTAGCTGAAGCGCAGCGAATGCTGACACGAGACGTGCTTTGGCGTTGTGAAATGGGCGGTACGCGTCTGCTGATGACAGGCTCAGGGGCGGGGGATTTGATTTAGTGCCGCAAAAGCAGGTCAGCCAGGGCGATGGGGGAAATGATAGGATTATCACAAAATGGCAGCTCCCTGATACCTGTTTTCGCGTGCGTTTAATGGACGAAAACTCGGGTAAGGTCCATAGGAAATTTTTCTAAAATTGAGCGATTTAGGCTTAAAAACACATGGCCGACCCGTAGGGGCAATAACATTTTTTTACCGAACCATTCCTTTATTTAACTACTGATGGTGCACTGCAATGTTGCATCTTGCCGTTTGGGCTACTTTTGGCAGCAGAGACCCATGCTCCATATATTCACATTAACAAAGGGTTGCCGTTTTTCAAGACAATAGTTTTGGTTTGCAGAAACAAAATGGATTCCTAGAACAGAAACGCACATACAGTGCTTCAACGTTTCACAGACTGCAGTTTGGGTAGAGGGGTCACGTGATGCAGAGGAGCTGAGCAGTTGCCATCCCACAGTGCTGCCGCCTTCCTCAGCTGAGAAACTTCAAAAGCAGTGAGTTCTACACTTAGAAGTAGAAAAGGTAAGCCGTCTGTGCATGAGTGCTCCTAGCATTAAATTATGGGGAAACCGAGAAGCAACAAAAGAGAATTCCTGAATCTGTGACTCCTAAGGTGCCAGAATGCAGCGCAGCTACAGCAGCCTTGGAGTGTCCGCAGTCCAAGCGTTATCAACATGCCCTGATCTGGCGAAGCTTCTCGCTGAGTTTAACAATATGAAAGATTCCCTAACAATTACAATACACCAGGGTACCTGGTATGGTCTTAATCATCCAGGCTATAATAACATGTCCATATGAAAAAAGATCAAGACTTATAGTGACAGACAGAGCAGACTTCAATCTATTTCCAGTCACACACTTCTAATTATTTTTTCAATTGATTCAAAGCATAGAAAAAATTAATTGAAGATTATTGACACCTCTCTTCACTCAAATGAATATATGCACACCACACTATTTATACACATTCACTCATTGGCACAAAAAAGAATGCAATCACATATAATATGTACCGTGGCTGAAGACTGACAGCATGTATTTGCTATTTTTTAACACCTATGGCTTTTTTTTCCCAGTGTGTCTATTTCTTCACCTATCTATAGTTGACACGTGTTTCAGCTGGTTTAGTGAGCCTTTTTGTAGGGCTCTATGGTACTCCAGCCTTCATCAGGACGGGAATGGATTGAGAATTGATCACCACTCCTTATAGCCTCTTATATTCATAGGTGTCTATAATAAAAACATATTGCTTACATTAGAATACTGTACTCGGTCTTTACTTTTCTATTGCTATTGATTAAATCATTGTGGAACTTTAATGAAATAAGGATACCCGGTGCATTAGGTAAGCTATAGAAGAGCGTTTGAGGAATTGCAATCATATGGACCCTGTATGGGTATGACAAGCAGTTCTTTTGTGTTTGTTCTAGATTCAACCATTTGGAAATGGGTCACGCTAGAAACAGCAGAGGCTGATGTGGCTGCGACTACTAGCATTGTACCTATAATAGAGATCAGTGGGACTTAAATTAACCAAAGGAACATGTAGGAAATAGGTAAGCCAGTTGAGGATTATCCCAGCAATTGTTATTTAGCAATGACTTTTGTGGGTGTAGGCTCATAGCTATTTTTAGTTCTTCCCCTTGTATTTTGTTGAATAGGCTTTCCAATTTTACAATAGGGTCAGTCCCCAGGAGTACACTGCTAGACAAGAGATGAATGTTTTAAGCTTAGCAACTACAGGTATGCATTTTTGCTTTGTATTAATTTACCTGAAAATGATGTATGAAGATTTAATCAATAGCAATAGGAAAGTAAAGACGGAGACTCAAAAAGCCCAATAATGCAATTTCAGGGGCTTCAAAATCTAGCCAGGAAAATGAGGAATATTCCTCCCTCCCCTCTGAATTGGTTTGCATGGCGAGAGCTTCCAGTCTGCTTTTGGGTATCCTCCAGCCTTGGATGTGCCCCCTTCTATTGCTCTCCCCTGAAAAATGCACGGAACAACCATAAATCACCAATGCAATTATAGAGCAAATACTTCAACCCATAAACAGACAGACACAATAACTCACAGCCACGCACTCTTTAGAAGATAATCAGCTCTTTACGGCTCTTTATTCAAAGATTACAAGTACATAGAAATAACTCATAAAACTAACATAGACATAGATCACAGAAGAAGTAAAGAAGTCAAAAGAAATACAACACCGTGAGCGTAATTGAAGTCCTCATCTCGTCCAGAAGCGGCTGGAAGACTCCGGGGGCAGCCAGGCCGAGAGTGCCACAGCTCACAGGAAGGCCAGATGGAGCGTCCTTCTCTGCCTGAAGTCTCACCTGACCCCTCTGGGTTTCCGCATATAGGAACTCCACAAAAGGGGAGTTCATTCTCGAACCTTCTGGAATTGCACCTGCGCAGTTGAGGAACAGCCGTCGGTTGCCAGCTGGGTCAATCGAGAGCTCCCCGCAAGGAACGCAGGGCCTCCCTGCTCTAAAAACACGCTCCACGGAGAACATTAGCAAGTCATAACAACATGAGCTTTTCCCAGCAGAAATGGCCTTGACTGCATACCACGTTTGAAAAAGCATGTTTGTCTCAGCACTGTGAATCTAACACTTCAGCAAAATGTGTGCAGCCTTTCACTGCGGAGTGAAGTAAATATCCAACACGGCTCCAATCACTCCCAGAATGCATTGCGCGCCCGCGCCATTTTGAACCTAGCATAAATCAAGCAGAAAAATTCCACCCTTTGGATATTTATCTTCCGTAGCCAGGTGGCACTGGAACTGGTCTCTGAAACCTACGAAATGTTAAAACTAAATTGGGAACACATTGAAGGCAAGAACAACAAGCCATTATAATAGACAGAATAATAGAAATGCAAGCAAAAATATAACGTAGTGTACCCCCAATATCAGGTATCCATGAAAATAACCAATCCCACCAGTTCTTATTACGATCTTGAGACACTTGAGAAATGAGATCCCTCAAACCTCGAATAGGACTTTCAATAGATTGTGAGTGGTCACTCAAATTGAAGCAACACATACCTTCAAAGGCATTACACCCTAAATTATGTTTCAGCAGTAGATAATCAACAGCAGCTCTGTTCTGCAAAGTAGCTTTTCTAATAACTTGACTATCAAGGAGTAATTCTTCTAAAGCTTGCGAAGTATTATTAAGACTTTTAACTACTAAACACGCTAATTTAATCAAAGATTTGTAACCTCCAGCAGCTAAACCCCAAACACCTACTAATGAAAGGGTTAATGCTAAAACCTCCGCTTCTGATAGCAAATGTACATGTGAATCACAGTCAGGAGATAGCCATACAGATTCACAGGTTGACCTTTTACCTCGAGTTATCGCTGGGTGTAAAGGAAACATCATTAGTCCTAATCGAGTCAAAGCACATGGACCTCCAGAAATGTTAGCTGGAATATAAGTGTATGTAATGTTACCACATGAAAAGAGCCATCCTGTTGGAAGTTTCACATGATTCAAATGACTAGCAGTTATCACTGTATGATTGCAGGACATAGTGTTATTTACACTGGTGCATTTGCGTGACACTCTCGAACACAGTCGCCTCTCAAACATCGTATGATTACGCTGATTGGTCAACTCTATTTGTCTGCATTTACAAATTTCTTGTGCTTTGCACGTCATAATATAACACACATCACCTTGAGTTGTGTTGTACGTGATCACACATGTCAAATTTCTCCACTTCTTGTCGGTTTCTTGGCAGAACCTGCAGTACTCGTAGACTGAAAAAGATTGTCTAATGTCCGAGTCTTGAACTAAAGAATCATTATGTGTGACGCCGAAAATATGCTTTAAAACCGGAACAGGCGTCGGCACCGCTACCAAACATGTAGTCAACAAAGCTTCAGCATTGGGCATATCAGTTAAACAAAAGTGTGATATATTCAGTACTTGCTGCGCTAAATAGATCCACATATTTTCTTCTTGAGTTATCATAGGAGAGTGTTTCCTCCGTCCTACAAAGGGCCTCTGCACAACTGGCATCAAGGTTGTTTTCACTTGCTCCTGATGTATTTGTCGCCATTCACGGATCCATGTCTTCGGTCTGGCGGGCTTGTCGGCACTGGCATAGGGTTGCTTGGGGACAACATTATTCATCACTATCAGTATCCCCTTGATCACTGGCACAGATGTGACATTTTCTGCTGGTGACAGAAGACCGTCTAAACCTT
This sequence comes from Ambystoma mexicanum, assembly GCF_040938575.1. Classification (NCBI taxonomy): domain Eukaryota; kingdom Metazoa; phylum Chordata; class Amphibia; order Caudata; family Ambystomatidae; genus Ambystoma; species Ambystoma mexicanum. The sequence continues at coordinate 1,462,971,354 of NC_090931.1, read as the reverse complement.
CCAAATGGAGTCCATTTAGTGCCACAGTCACACCAACCAGACCCAGGATCTACAAAGCAAACCCAGAAAAGAGATATCAGTGTTGCACATCACTCTCTTAGGTAACATTTGTCTGCGGGCACATATTGCCATTTCCTTCTACCAGGCTCCATTACTAAAACCACTTGATCTTTGCCTGATGCAATGGCATCTGCTGCACTGGTGGACGACTTGGCTGTTCCACCCACACCTTTGCACCCGGTACCATGCTGTCTGAAGAGCCAAAACCGCGATCCCCACGGGTAGTTAACACTGTAGGAGGCTCCCCTTTCTTAATCATGGACAATTTAATGGGAATGACTATCAATTGGGCCACTCGATCTCCCCTGTGGATTGATAACAATTGATCCCCACTATTCATTAGGATGACTTTAATCTCGCCTTGGTAATCAGCATCAATTACCCCTCCCAACACTTGAACTCCCTTCAATGCTAGGCCAGATCTAGGGGCAATCCATCCCATATGCTCTGGGGGAATCTGTACTCCAATCCCTGTTTCAATAACAACTATTCCTCTTGGGTCTAATCTGATTTCTTCATTGGAATGCAAGTCTACCCCTGCTGACTCTGCAGTTGCTCGATAGGGAGCTAAAGAACCTGGTGTAATTTCCCAGTATAATAATGTTTCTCTGACTGAATTGGGTTGAACCTGCAAAGTAGGAATCATTAATCGCATCAAAGGAGTTTCATGTTCATACACAGGCCTATTGTTCAACACTTGCACCGCATCAAACACACGATCACGCCAGCCTGCCAAACTGCCGTCTCCAGATCTGCGCAACTGTTCTTTCAGTAACTCATTCATTTGTTCAATTAGCCCTGCTGCAGCTGAGTGGTACGGTATAAGATATACCCACTCAATGCTCTTTTACTGACAAAACTCCTGGACTAAATTTACTTTGAAATGTGACCCATTGTCACTTTGAATCTGCAAAGGCACTCCATAATGTAATATGATCTGATCTAACAATCTGATGGTGTTCAATTGAGTTGCACGTTTGCACGGCAAAACCATCAAATATCCCGAGTATGTATCTACAATAGTGCATGCATACTGACAACCTCTGTTGATTGGCATAGGACCGATATAATCAATCTGCCAAATGTGACCTGGTAATTTTCCTCTTCTCAATGTACCTCGAACAATTTGAGGTACAGGTCTATGCAATTGGTGTTGGCACACGGGACACTGCAGAATAATTGTTTTCACTACTTTTAAAGGAAGACTGATGCCTCGAGCTTGTGCCCACCTGATAGTAGCCTTTTCTGCAAGGTGCCCACATTTCTCATGGGCCCATTTGGCCAAACCCTCCATATCGTCCTCCCGAGCCTCTGCATCCACTGAGGCAATCTTGGTGTGTTCATCTGCAACAGAATTAAACCAAAGTTCTAATGAATCTGTGGCACAATGTGCGTCCACATGATATACAGTGACTTCACTTTGTAACAACATCTCTGCAATATCTTGCCACAGTTCCTTTCCCCACAACTCTTTTGAATGAATCTTCCATCCATTCTTTTGCCAAGTTGGCAACCTCACTGCCAATCCATTCGCCACTGACCATGAATCTGTGTACACATAACATTGACCAGGGGTCTCTTGTTTCAATGCTTGGTAAACTGCGTAAAGTTCTGCGAACTGACTGCTCTTTCCTTTCCCTGTCATTGTCAACATCTTTTTGGTTTTGGGATTGTACGACACTGCTTTCCAGTACCGCTCAGTTCCCACGTATCGGGCTGAACCATCCGTGAACCAAGCATGCTCTGTTTGTTCCACGGTCAAATCGCTGTAAGGTACTCCCCATTTCACGGGAGACTCACGTTTTTCAGGCACCTGCTGTGGTATGTAATCTGAGGGCGGTATGTTGGCTACTTGCTCATGTAATTTTGCCACTCCACCCTTTCCTGATTTGGCTCTGTCTTGAATGTACCATTTCCATTTAATTATGCTGGCTTCTTGAGCATGTCCTATTCTATGTGTTTTAGGAGAGCTCAGTACCCATTGCATGATTGGTATTTCTGGCCTCATCATGGCCCACCGTCATTTGCTCGGTATCAACGAGAGCCCAATAACATGCCAGCAATTGCTTCTCCAACGGAGTCTGTGAGTTACCAGCATTGGGCAACTTACGACTCCAAAACCCCAATGGCACACGTTTCCTGTCTTGTTTCTGCCACACATTCCAATTAGCATAATTGTCTTGTACAGACACATTTAATTCCACTGCGCCTTCCTTCAAGGGCCATAAATCAAGCACCTGCTTCACGGTGTCTTTCGCCATCTCAAAGGCTCTCTGCTGCTCTTCCCCCCACTGAAACTCATATTGTTTTCGTGTCACCTTGTAGAGGGGGGCCAATACCTGCCTTAAATGTGGAATGTGCTGTCTCCAAAACCCAAACAGTCCTATAAACTGCTGAGCTTGCTTTTTGTTCGTTGGAGTGGTGAATTCAAGTATTTTTTGTCGAGCTTTAGGCACCATCTCTCGATGCCCATGATGCCACTGAATCCCTAGGAATATCACTGTTTCAGCTGGACCTTGAATTGTACTCGGATTAATCTCCCACCCTTTCTTTGTCAATCCTTCCATAAGGACATCTAACTGACTTTGCACGCTGTGCTCATCCTTGCCCTGAATCAAAATGTCATCAATGTAATGAGAAAGTTGTATGTCAGGTTTACACGGTATCTTGTCTAAGTGCTCTGCCACCAGCCAGCGACAGATAGTCAGACTGTGCATGTACCCCATGGGTAGTCTCGTGAAAGTGTACTGACGTCCACCCCACGAAAATGCAAACTGTTCTTGACACTCATCAGCAATTGGCACGGAGAAAAATGCATTAGCTAAATCGATCACTGCATACCATGTCCCCTCAAACTTTTGGACATTCTCAATCAAAGTAATGGCATCAGGGACTGCGGGCACTAAGGGAGGAGTATGTTTATTCAACTCCCTGTAATCCACCGTCATCCTCCACGACCCATCCCCCTTTTTAATGGGCCAGAGCGGATTGTTCCATGATGTGGTAATAGGGCGTAATACACCCGCCTCCACATACTCTTTAATGGTGTCCGAAATTTCCTTGTGCCCCCCAGGAATGCGGTATTGTTTCATTGCTACCCGCTTGGTTGCTATTGGCACTTGCACTGGGGGCATCTTCAATTTGCCTACAGTAATGGGGGTACAAATCAATGCACTCACCCCAAACTGGTAAGTTTTACCGCCAAGTCCCAAGGTTAGCCCTTCCAAAATGTCAAAGCCAATTATATACTCAGGTATCGGGACAATCAACACTTGGTATTTCTGCCTCTTTAAATTGCCTATTTTCATCTCCACTCGCGTTTGCACTGCGGGGGTCTCCTTTCCCCCTAAACCTGTAATTTTAAACTGTTTGCCTTTAAATCGTGTCCGGATTACCTTGAATCAAAGAGGCCTCCGCCCCGGTGTCTATCAACGCTTGCACCTCTTGTGTATTTCCTGGCCCCCAAAAAATCTTAACATCAACATGAGGCCGCCTATCCACTTTTATGCGGGCAGACGCTGCCGGAGCTTGGCCGAAGTCCTAGTCAAACTTCGAATGAGTGTGACTCGACTCCGCCTCTAGCATTGCACTCACCACCTTTCTCAAATCAGCGTATGTCGGCTGGTACGGGGAAGGTGTCCCCATAGACCCTTCATCTTGTTCTTCCGCAGGGGGAGCAGAAGGTGAGGTGTCCTCCTGTGGTGTGGTGACTACTTGCTTCTTAACCTGTTTATAGCGCTCTTTTGCTGCAAGTCCTCATTTTTTGTATAATTCATACATTACTCTGGCTTCAATGCCATCAATTTCTTCATGTGGCACACCATCTTTTAACAAAGCCAAAAACATGTCTTTTCGGGACACTCGGGAGTCTCTGCTATCTTGCCGCCTGCCTTCAGTTCTTCTCTCACTGCGCCCCTCTCTCTCCCATGGCTTGTTATCACTCTTGTCCCACTCTCCCAAATCTGCAAGTTGCCTAATGGCATCTGCTACCTCATCAGTAGCCTTGCCCGTCATACCTAAGAGCAAAGTCATAATAATACTTTTGTATGCGGGTGGCGCAGTTCTAATCACCATGTTGCGAGTTGAAACTGAGAGTGGCACGGCTCCCATGTGATCAGGAACATCTATGTGAATTGCCTCATTCATAGCATGCTCTCTGACTTTTTGAATTGCTTCTCTCAATGTATACCACTTTGTTTCTTCACTAGGCCAGTCTGTGGTAATGGGGTATTTACGGTTACATGCTTGGGCTACCAGGTGCAACAAAGACACCTGCGTATCTTGACCATTTGCATCAGGGGGCGGTCCCGCTCTTAAGACCTCCTGTACATTGGTGTCAACTGACAGGGGTAAAAAACGTGGTGAATCAGTAGAACCTACCAACAACCCTGCAGAACCCCCATCTAGCAATCTCACCATCCATGTCAATAAAGCTTCCCCTGATTTTTGCCTCAAACGGGTAATAATTTCCCCAACCTCCTGTTGTGTGTAATCTTCCAAAGTGGTTAAATCCACCATGCCACCACCAGGATTCTGCGGGTGTGGTCTGGCTTGCCGCCTTCTAACAGGCTTCGCCGCCACTGTTTTTTGTTTCCCCTCTGGTTTGGGGTCAGACTCTTCTGCAGAACTACTTTCTAGACTGGTTGAATCAAAAATATCACCATCCCACTTGTCTGGATCCCAGTCTGCACCAGCGGTAGCGATTACAGTTGCCACCTTTCTTTTGTTGACCACTCCCCATCTTTTCCTATACTTATAACGAGGTACTCTGACTGCTGCCCTCTCGGCCACTGCCTGATATGTGTTGGCCTTATCGTTAAACAATTTCATTTGAATCTGCTGCATTAACGCAGTCTGCCTTTCTGCAGCTTGCTCTCTCTCTAATCTCAAACCTCATTTTTCATATCCATTTGCCTCTGATGTATTTTCCTATAAGCATGAAAAAGAACCCAACCTCGCCTGCCTAATGCCGCACATTCTTTACCACGTTCTACTGAAATTGTTGCAAGCATGCATTACATCAGCCGGATCGGCATCCCCCAATCCTTGATCCCAAGTCTCACTTAGCCCGGCACCTGAGCCAACTTATCATATGGACTCTTAGTCCAGCATGGAATGATAACATCAGAGCATTCACCGCCAGCGGGAACACTCTTTTTCCTGAACAAACTATTAATTACTGCAAAATGGTGCAAAAACTCTTGATATCTATTTTTTTTCTTTCTGCAATCACTCCCACAAGCACGCACACACCAGCAAGGAAAGAGAAAAAAAAACAGCTTAACACAGTTCAACACTCCCTGCCAACTTACTTTCGCTTGCAAGATAACCAAAGCCTATCTACGTTCAAACAGATGCTTGAATATTTGGAACACTTCATCACAAATAACAGTGCCATAATGTATTGCTCTCCCCTGAAAAGTGCACGGAACAACCATAAATCACCAATGCAATTATAGAGCTAGTACTTCAACCCATAAACAGACAGACACAATAACTCACAGCCACGCACTCCTTAGAAGATAATCAGCTCTTTACGGCTATTTATTCAAAGATTACAAGTACATAGAAATAACTCATAAAACTAACATGGACATAGAACACAGAAGAAGTAAAGAAGTCAAAAGAAATACATCACCGTGAGCGTAATTAAAGTCCTTATCTCGTCCGGAAGCAGCTGGAAGACTCCGGGGTAGCCAGGCCGAGAGTGCAACAGCTCACAGGAAGGCCAGACGGAGCGTCCTTCTCTGGCTGAAGTGTCACCTGACCCCTCCGGGTTTCCGCATATATAGGAACTCCACAAAAGGGGAGTTCATTCTCGAACCTTCTGGAATTGCACCTGCGCAGTTGAGGAACAGCCGTCGGTTGCCAGCTGGGTCAATCGAGAGCTCCCCCCAAGGAACGCAGGGCCTCCCTGCTCTAAAAACATGCTCCACGGAGAACAGTAGCAAGTCAAAACAACATGAGCTTTTCCCAGCAGAAATGGCCTTGACTGCATACCAAGTTTGAAAAAGCATGTTTGTCTCAGCACTGTGAATCTAACACTTCAGCAAAATGTGTGCAGCTTTTCACTGCGGAGTGAAGTAAATATCCAACATGGCTCCGAGCGCTCCCAGAATGCATTGCGTGCCCACGCCATTTTGAACCAAGCATAAATCAAGCAGAACACCCCTCTGCCTCATCATCCGGCCTTTTCAGGTCCGTAGTGTACAGCTCATCTCCTGCCTCCACCCTCTTATGCCAGCCTTTACATAGTACTTGAGCATCCTCTCTACCTACCAGCGCCAGCAGCAGGATGCAGTTTATGCCATTTTGTACCTACCAGCGACAGCTTGGGTCACCCGTTACTGTCAGCATTAAGCAAGGCCGTGAGTGAATGACTTCAACTTTTCACCCAGTTATGAGTTGCTACAGCATCTCCATCACAGGAAGCCCTGTAGTTCTTTGTAGTTCTTTCAATAATTGCTCTTTTAGTTTTGTTTACTATTACCAAGCAACTTGGCGCACTTCCCAGAAAGTCTGTAGTGCATCCCAGTAACATTGTTTATGTTTTGTTCGCACTGTTCCATAACATTGGTGCACATCCCAGAAAGCTAAACTAAACGTAATTCCCTGTTCTTCTTTGTGAATTGTGAACTCTTTTGCATCGCCTCGCCGGAATGTAATTCAAATGCATTTACTAACAATGCTTGCCTTTAAAAAAATATGACTATACGGCTTGGAATTATGCTCAGACATCACGCTCTAAACATGGCTACCACTGAAAATGCATGTCAGTGGAGGGGTGGTAGCTGTGGAAGATGATTGCTATAAAGATATGATTGACAGGTGTAATAGTCAGCCTGGCTTGCAGATCCCGGACTTGTATTGATATTTCATGAAGGCTCATGGGGGGTAGCAGCGATGATGTGTCCCCTTATACCAGGATGGAGACAGGCGGCCATTCTTGGATAATCCAGATAGAAGGTACAGAGGGGCGAGCAGATCGAGCAAAGGATTGTGTTTCCGCAAGGAAGTAGCTAGAGCAATCTGAGAGCTGACCCTCAGACAACTGACTTGAAGGAAGGCATTTTGCAAGGTTATGGCAGTGTGGGAGTGGCTTAAGGCTCCTCCAGACCTAAATGAAGTTGGGATTTGCAAACAGACTAGGGAAGAAATAGCAAAAATGGAAGACCTCTACCTGAATGCAGAAACCCTTGGATGGCATGCTGGTAATGAAGCCCCATCCTGCTGGCATATGTTGCCCAATATACACAAATTAGGGATGCCTTTGGCCTCGCCTGGGAGGGATTCCTGGAACAATCATAGTAAGCCTTGTTGTTTTCATTTAAGTTGCAAATCGGGTTATCAATATATACTCCCTGTTGGCTGAGGGTACAGAGGTCTACGCGCCACGCGCCTGAGTTCTCTGACCCACTGATCTGGTAAGGCAGCTAGAGAACACACAGTGGGAGGTGGCATGGCCACTTACCTGCAAGGCCGCACAGAATGCCCAAGACAAGATGATACACTACCGAGTCTATACACTACACAGAGTCCACAATTACCCCATGGATGTCATTACTGACATCCACTCTGCCAACAAAATGCTTGGAATGCAGTCAATAACTACTGGTAATGACTAGACTCCAAACATTCTGCTTTTAGAAGGAGACTGGGAAATAGCAGAAAGTACTCCCCTGCATTCAAGAAACAATAATACAATATCCCAGCAAGATTCCATCCAAGCCTTTGGGAGGACCGTTCTTTACAGCACATTCAACATGACAGGAACATCCAACGTAAACCCCAAACTGCCAATGGCAAATGCTTTCACTTTCCTATAGAAAGTTGTTACTTTTCTGTTACACCTTGTAATGGAGGTCCCAACCTATATATATGTGTATCGAATCAACAACTGAATGAAGTGGAGCCCCCCCCCCCTTAAACCTAACCTGAGAAAGTCAAAGGGACTTATGTGGTGTTGAAATATGCAAAAATAGGGTTTATAATGTTGCAACATACTAGCATACAAGGGCATTTTGTTTATAAAGTCGAAATTGGCATTACCATGTTGTAGTATGGTGGCAAAGCACAAAATGGACAATGAGATATTCTATATACAGACAGAAAATCGCCTGGGCTAAATGCCTTTAAATGAAAATGCATGTACTTAAATTGTAACTAAAAGATGAAGAACTGAGTAGTGCAGAAGGTATGCAATAATGAAGTCATTTTAAAAGTTGAGACGTTCAGGGACATAAGCCTTCAGGAACTTGATTTAGAAGCAGAAACCAGACAGGCCTGGTCGAAACTCTTATCTGAAAAGTCCAGCTGCACAATTATAAGTTGAACCGAGCACTGAGACAGAGTGAGAAATGCATGTTAGAAAGTAATTTTATTGTTGAAGGGTTTAGTCCAATTAAAATTAATTGGACAATGAGCTAATGTAACGATATAGTTGCTTAAGATATGCAGGGAGAGGTGGGGGCATTTTGCTCCCTCCCATTTTGCTATAAATGTGTCTGTGTAATGCTGAGAGGGGAGTTCTCTCGTGGAGGCAGGGAACTTGGGCACAGTTGTTAGGGCTGCACTGTGTCAAGCTATGGTGAATAAACCCTTATGAACTTAACAGTCTCTGTGCTGATCCATTTAAGTGGTCCTTATTGAATTGTGTTGGAGTATGTGAATCCTGCACCCCAACCTCCTCGAGGTGCAGCTACTTTGTCTTAAAGTATTCGAGGGCCTGCCCTGATCCCATGGGCCCGTCAGAGGTCATTGGGTCCTTGTTTACATTTGGTAGCAGAGGATGGTTTCTGACCATCGATTATAGATTAAAGGAATGTCACCTAATGGCCGTTGACAAAGTAACTTTAGGTCTTCAGCAATATCACGAGTCCTTCGCCATTTCGAGCTGAGTGGACTGGAAAGCTCCCCATAGACGATGATTGCAGGTGGGCCCTGAAGGGACCCGGCACATCCCGGCGGACCAGCGGACCAGACGGTAACCTGAAAAAGGCGGTGATCGAGAGGGGGGAGAACAGAAGGTGAGTGAAAAACTGCCATAGCCAAAAGAGACAGGTAATGGCAACCAAGATATGGGAACAAAACAAATACATTAACTGCATTTAAAAAGGAATAACAAGAGTAAAATATTAATGCGAGACATGCATGCAGGTGGTCGGGGTTGTGTCTAACTTTGTACATGTCACGATATGTGTGTGTTTAAATTTGTATGTTGTGGCGGTTCATGAGGCTCGCTTTGTGCGTGCGCAGTTAAAACATTCAAACCAGTATAAAAATGGTATTTTAAGCTGAATAAGAAATTGGCGTCAAGCCAAGGTTTTGAAATTGCAAAAATTTCCATCAAAGAAGTGGGCAAAAATTATAGTTTAGAGCACACAAATTCGTGGTGATTGCAGCCCAAAAAGAGCTAAAACAACCTGTCAAAAGTAAAAAATGCTGGTACACCTTTAGTGAACACGTGTTTCAAACCAGCAACTATGGAGTTAAAGTTGTATTTTACTTATAGCAGGCAAGATAATTGATAGATCGTGCTAAGAACCATACATTTTCGCATTGAAATAGCTGAGGTATGGTGATTTATGGAAGTACTGTTCTCGTGCATTAAGCGCATTGCGCGGAAAAGGAATGCAACATGTGGCAATGTTTTACCTGTGAGGTGCAGGGGAGGTACGGCCAAGAACCAGGAACTGCCAGCCTGGAATGTGGACAAATGGAAGAAATGATTGAAAAATGCTTAAAGCAAAAACAGAGCTCTGGTTTTGTTAGAATGTCTGCATGAAGTTGCAAGTGGGGATTAAACATAGTGGGGTTGTTTTCTTGGTGTATTTACATCAGAGCAGCAGTTTAAACAAAAAAATGCAATTGAGAACGAATGTGAAAAGGGGGGTTGACAAGAGGAATAAATCAAGGCCCCTCACTAAGAGCCTACGAGAGAGAGTGCGGTGATCAAGCCAGAAAGGAAGGTACAAATTAGCAGCCCTCACAGATAAGCACGGAGAACGTTCTCCATGTGCGACTTGCGAGACCGTCTAATCACACAGAATCTTAAAAAAGACAGGCAGCCAAATATTTCCGTGGTAAACTCAGGGCTCAGATCTGGCTGGGTCATCACATGTTTTCATTTTTTTTACTCATGGTGGGCATGCTAACAGCCGATGTAATTGTGAGGTTATTTCAGTGAACTGGAGAATGTTTGGGTGTATGTGTGTTAGATAATGCATTTAATTCTTAAAGACACAGTGCATTGCATGCAGCAGAAAACAGCACAGTGATGCAAGGGATCCTAGATGTGTTGATCAGGATCACAGTACTGTCTGCTGGCATAGCCAAGATACAAGCATTAACACAGTTGCTGTGCAGACTCGAATGTGCATACTTGGTTGCCGCTTGGCCAGATATTCTATGCACATCTTCCAAGGGGTTGCTTAGGTTTTAAGAAATGCGCAGCTGAGCAAGCTAATTTTAACCCCTATCTGGTGCAGGAACAGTGCTGCCAAATCGCGTCGCGTGTGCTGCAAACCCCAGTAATTGTGCAGGTATATTTGTGAACTTCAGATTTAAAAATGGTTCAGCCAGCCTCACTGGGATGTGCCCTTCTGATCCGTCACATGAACGCATGTCCCTAGAATAAGCGCTTAACACACTGAGACAACTTCTGAACCCCTGTGGATGAATATGGATTTCCACTTTTGGCTAGTGCACACGATCAGCAACATTCCCACAGAGGGAAAGAACGCTACAAAGATCGTGTTACCCAGACCTGTGTTCCACAATGAAATTGAAAGGCAGTGCACGTTTTAATTGATTAAGGTAGAATGTATTTGTCAAAACTGACAGGAAATGGGTTTCGGAACCTCAGCAGCATGCAGTCAAATTTTCCTGGCATGTGCTATTTTAGCCTAAGGTAAACTGGAATCTTACTTTTAAGACCAGGCAACATCGTGGGGGCCGGGGACAGCTACCCCATGAGCCCTCCAATAAAAACGTCTCTGGGGTCTACTATCATGTGGCAAGGAATGAGCGATTCCTAGTAGCACAGAGCATGCAGAAGCCCATAGGCATGTGGTGCTAGTGAAAAGAAGGGGCTTGCAGATTAGAGTAAAGGGCATACACTAGGTTATGTTGTGGTTATTATGAATGGGCTGCATGTTGGGCTCACACTGGGTGTAGTATGTGCGTAGGGCACAGCACAGAGTGTTTAATTTAGCAAAAGGGGAAGAGGTACAGACACTGCTGGGGGAAATGATAGAGGTAGTTAACCAAAGCAGGGTTGACAATTTTGCGAGAAATGAGATGGGATGGTTCTGCGCCAAACCCACTAGAGAAGCATTCCATGATTTAGGGTCAAGACTGGGGAGCTTAGCCCTGTGGCATTAGCCCTTTTTTGTGAATGGGGACAGCAGTGGGTAACAAGGAGTCCATGAGCAAGAGCACTGGGGAGCAGCGCAGGATTCAAGAAATGCTTACTTCTCGCATTGCATGTCGAAAAAGCTTCTCACCCAGGTAGGCCCTGCAGTGACGCATGTGTATGTATTTATGTATGGTTAAGTGCTGTATGGAAATAGAATGCTGGCGGCAGTGGTGATTTTTGACGTTTATGTTGCAGAGTGAGCGCGCATAAATGAATTGTTAAATGAGAAATATTGTCCTTGTATAGGAAGGGGGAATTCAAAGCTGCTTGACCATCCTGCGCACCCAATGGGGGAACCAATGATGACAATGAAACAGGTCTTAGCCCCATTTCGATTCCCTTACATTGTGGGGTGGCAAGCAGCCTAGTGCAGGTAGCCAATCTGGCCCTGGCCGAGCATCACAGAAAATATTGGCTGGGTCATTGCGCCAGCAGTCACAGTGACACATACATACAGGACTGCCAGCAAATGGAATATGGCAGTCAGTGTGTGAATGTTGCTTTCTATAGCATGCGTGGCTCTGAAGGAGCCAGAGAATGGAGGTCATAGCCTAATTTAGCTGTCTCCTCGCGCTCAACCCCTTTCTGGGCTAGCAGAGATCCTGTAAAGGGCAGAGTCTGTGTCTGTGCATATCTGTGAATGCCACCAGCCTCATACATGTCACTCAATGGGGTGCTGCTGTAAAAACAAGGAAAAGATATCGAGGCTGAGTACCCCAAAAGGAAATACACCGAACGCAGGTTACAAAGGAACATACAAAGATCTTTATTTTATACTGAACAGTTTCAAAGGACAATGTAACCGATAAGCTATCAGGCCCTCAGTACAACACTGCAAACTCCAGCATGGTTCAGTGTGCTCAGTGAGTGGGACTGTACATTAAAATAGTCTCGCTTTATATACCTTTGAAAACAGGATGTTTAACCTTACTGCGAGTTATTATTGGTTAATGTATTACAGATCTAGGGTTTGCGCCGAGGTTCACGCATCTGTACATTTAGGGTTTGCCTTTAATACATTCGCCAACAAGCCTCAATGGCAATAGTGTATTTTCTCGCAGAGCCTTGTCAAACAGTTTTTATACAATGTAGTCAAATACGTGTCCACAGTTCAGTATTTTGTTACATTGTGTTTGACATATTCTCACAGATTAGCTTCATTGACATAGGTAATCCTCTACACACACGTTTGCGAAGGGCAAGGTCTCAATTCATGACCCCCACATGTGGCTTACGGGCAAGTTACACATTAGAGTATACACGGAAGTCAAGACTGCCATGTTACATCCAGAATGACACTGTCCACCATTTTAAGACACAGGGTGACTGTACAGAGAGAACCCAAAATGGCGGATAGACCTAAAATGGCAGTTTACATTAACTCTGAGGTCAAGACCTTGCGACGCAGATTTCCTCGCAAATGGCTTGTAAGCAGCTTGGCGTAGGCCAATACACGTATATTCATCAAATAGGAGGCATGATATAATTTCCCGTTCGACACTGTTTGGACACGTGGCTTTTATACCCTTTGGCTGCAGACACCTTGGCTCAGATATTGCTGTATTTCTGAGATGTGGACCTTTAGTTAAGTTTATTGCGTATGTGCGTTGTATGGCAGAGGCGCAGTGTTCCCAGTTTTGTGAACTGCCTTTGGGGTTGTTGATAGGTGCTTTGTTTTAGAAAGTTATATTTGTGTGCATTATTTGTTGATGCTCTCACATTAGTCCAGACCAGGCGTCCGCGAGCTGGAAAAAAAACCCTTTGCAGACATTTCAGTGGGTTCCAGGCAGTTTAGACTCATAATTATACCAGGATTTGTGATGCCATATGTCTGTGGACTGGGACAGTAAATGGCACATCTTGGAAGCCATTTCTTCCAAAATGCCTTGCAGAGGGAGAAGCCACCGGCACACTGAGTGGTGTGAGGTGGCCTAGCTCACTCCCTAATTCCCGCCAAGACATGTACGCCCCAACCAACTTCCAAGTCACCAGCCGCCACTGGGCTGAACTGACCCTAGCAGCAGCATCAGTTAATTGTACCAGCGCTGTGTAAGACTTACATTTGTGACTTTGGAAGAGTAGCCTTTCCTCCATGGCTGGCCAGTGAGCAGCTCATCTGGCACAAAGTCATGTGCATTCTTTCAAACGCTGAGAGTTGCATACTGCGGCACTCTGCACTTTTAAAGCCTGTGAGGATTTTGTGAAATGCCTGCAAGGATGGCGGTGGAGTAATACAATTAACACTGATAATGAGGAGAAATGAATGAGCAGGTGGTGTAAGTATGACGGGGAAAGGAAAGGGCCGGAGGCCTTAGAAAATGCGATAGTGAAAGGGAAGTAATGACACAGGGACGTCACTCCACCAAAGTGATAGAGGTAGCGGAAGCGACATCTCAATGACCCCTGGCGACCCCCAAATGACGTCCCTGCATTGGCAATCCAATGATAAAGTGCAACAAACAGAGTGTAGCATGTAACCTGGCATGGTATGAGCAAGGGTTATTTTAAAGCTACAGCAGTAGTGTTAGAATTAAAAGAGGTAGTGATAAACTTCATGAGACGAGGAGCAAGTGATTTTACATGGGGTTTTAAATCGACGTGCAGGCAGGAGCAGGCACTGCCCTGTAGCTGAATGGTCCATAGTCATTCATGCGTTCTATCATTTTTTATTAGAATGCCCCTGAAATTAAAAGAGGGTACTGGATCACCTGCGACCTGCTTTTGGGAAATTTGGGGATAACACACATGTAGTGTAGGGGGTTTTTGAGGTGCTCCTAAAGGTTGTTTCTAGGAGCTCCACCATGACTGGTAGAACAGTCTGCATGGAGTCATACCAGGGGTGGTAGTTTACAATTTTGAGGCCTTGTCAGCCGGAGTGGAGAACATTTTTATTAAATAGGGAAAAACCTTTGGTTTGAAATGAGCGGTTGAGATTCTGGAACCATAGGAATTAGATGAATCAAGAAAGACTTGAATGACAAAGTGTGAAAGCATGATGACAGTGTTGAGGTTATCGAGGAAAGCATGATTAGTTGGGGCCTGCGTTAGTTAAACACAAGCAATTGTGAAGGCATGGACGCGGCAGAAGGCCAATGAAAGTGGGTGAGTGAGAAGTAAAAGATTTATAGTATTTTTGTAACATAGTGAACATAGCCAGCGGTACGACCTGGCAAAGAAATAATGCCATATTTTAAGAAATTCAGGCGCGGGCTGCGAATTATGAAAATTCATAAACATGGGATAGAAACAGTTGGCCTCCAAGAAAATGAAGGCAGCCATAAAATAGGGGATTATGGCAAATAAATAAAAGAGCGAACAGGATGAAATAAGAATCATGAAGGACAGTAGTGGTTAACGTACCGTACCGGGGGGGCACCCGAGAGAAAAATGGTAAAATACCGGGAGGGCACCCGAGAGAAAAATGGTAACATACCAGGAGGGCACCCGAGAGGAAAACGGTAAGATACCGGGAGGGCACCCGAGAGAAAAACGGTAACATACCGGGAGGACACCTGAGAGAAAAACTGTAGGATACCGGGGGGACATCCGAGAGAAAAAGTAAGGATACTGGGAGGACACCCGAGAGAAAAAGTAAGGATACCGGGAGGACACCCGAGAGAAAAAGTAAGGATACCAGGAGGACACCCGAGAGAAAAAGTAAGGATTACGAAGGGGGCACCTGAGACAAAAATGTAAGGAATACCGGGGGGGGGGGCACCCGAGAGAAAACAGTAAGGATTCGCCTTGTTCCTGCGCTTTAAAGAGTGGTCAGAAGAAATGTGAACCCAGAGCCCACATAATTGGGGACGATAGGCTACGGTGACGATTAAAGACGGCACAAATGGGGTTAGTTTAAAGCCCATGTTGGGGTATTCATTAGAAGGCAGGTATATGTGTGTCCAGCTGGTGTTTGTCTAGTCTGTCAAGTGTCTGTTATGCATGCCCTGTGGTATGTCAAATGTAAGGAATTTTGTCTCCTTGTTGGTTGAAATCAAGTAAAAGCTTAATGCGATTCTACAGTTGAGAAGGAATCGCACATAGATTGATGATCTCAAGTAAATTGGCAAAGAAAAAAATATATAATAATAATAATTGCGGGAAGGGGCTGGATTGGAGCTTGCTGAATTTGATGCTCGCTCATAGTAATGGGAGGTTTGGACTCACATAAGGATATCAATAAAAACAGAGATAAGCCCGGGAAACATACTCCAATTGGAGGAGTGGGTTAAAGGTACCGCCCACAAGATGTTATGCTGCGGCCACAAATTGAGCCTTAATCTAAAGCCATTTTACCACGCATGGCAACTTACTTGCATGCCACATATACAAACAAAGCAAAAACAAAGAGGTGATGGCTGGAAGGTTTAGACTGAATCTTAACCACTGGCATTGCTCGGGCAACCCTCCAGACCATCGTTCTTCACCTGCCAAGCCATTACAGAAGGGGAAAGACCATATGCAAATCAGGCTTGGCCCCACACCAAAAGGGGCAGTCCAGCCCAAACTGCTAGGTCACATCCCTTCTGCACGAGACCACAAGCATCCCCAAACATGTTTCACCCTGTTGGGGCTCATCAGTGAGGAGTAGCTTGGGTCTCTAGGCCCAGCAGGCACGGGACCCATGTCTGGGCATACCCGTCCCACTCGGGGTGACAAAGCAAAAACAAAGAGGTGATGGCTGGAAGGTTTAGACTGAATCTTAACCACTGGCATTAGTGGGCTAAAGATAAGATCTAGCTTTATTCCACCCCCATATACCTGCACTCCTGAAATCATGGCCTTCGAGAATATTGTTACTCGAGAAATACTCGAATCATGAGCCTGACAACTTGACAAAGAAGAGAGGTTAAGTCTTACTAGACTGTGCAGTGAAGAATCTATTACTATAAAACCCGCTGATAAGGGTGGTGGTATTGTGGTATTAGACACAGTTATGTACGAAGCAGAATGTATGCGTTTGTTGGGTGAAGTAAAGTCCTACAAAAAACTTGAGAGGGACCGCACAGCATGATTACAAGATGAAATAAAGAGTTTGACTGATCATGCAGTTAATGAACAATGGATTAGTATTGAAGAAGGTAATTTCCTGAATAAAATTGGATCTAAGAGGGCGGCCTTTTACATACTCCCCAAAATTCACAAGAACTCCACAAAGCCCCCTGGTAGACCCATTGTCTCTGCTGTCGACTCATTGTTGGAACCGCTGTCTGTTTATGCAAAGGTATTTCTAAAACCATTTGTTTTGGAGATGCCGTCACATGTGAAAGATTCGACTCACATGATTAATATCATTAATGACATCCAAATTAAAGAGGGAGATATCTATGTCACCATGGATGTCGAGTCGCTATACACAGCGATTCCACAGATGGAATGTCTGCATGTGTTAGGGCAGTATTTGAACAAGAGAACCAGACCACATTTGCCCCCCACTGAGTTTGTCCAAGAGTGCATTAGGTTAGCTATGACTGAAAATGTCTTTCTGTTTAAAAAACAACTTTATAAACAGGAGAAAGGGGTCAGCATGAGGGCTACTTTCGCCCCCGATGTTGCAAATCTATATATGGCTGTCTATGAGGATAAGTTCATTCTAGGCCAACAAAACTTGCTTATGTTCCATCCCATTCTTAAAGCACATTTGAAAATTTGGCATCGGTATATCGATGACATTTTTCTAATTTGGAGGGGTTCAGTTGTATCTATTATGGAGTTCCATGAATGGTTAAATCAATGTGACGTGAATATAAAATTCACGATTGAATATAGTTACCATCAGTTGAGCTTCCTTGATCTTTTGATCAAAAAGGCTGTGAATCAACTCACAACTACTCTTTTCAAAAAAACAACTGATAAGAACTCCCTAATACATTTTAATAGCTTACATCCTGCTAGTCTACGGCAGAATTTACCATATGGGCAGTTCTTACGTATTAGGAGAAATTGTTCCGATAAGGATGAATTCAAGCACCATGCGGAACAGTTAAAGGAGAGATTGGAAAATAGGCGGTACCCAAGAACGTTAGTAAAAGATCAAATGAAGAGAGCTGAAAACACTAATCGTGAAACTTGTTTAACCACACGAGAAAGACACAAGAATGAACGTCTTGTATGTGTAACTACATTGAATCCAGTCAGTGGGGATGTAAAAACAATCATTAACAAACACTGGAATTTGGTAAAACAATCAGGATCATTAATGAAAAAACCTATGTTGGCGTTTAAACACAACCAAAATCTCAGACAAAGATTGGTCCATACTTATAGAGAGCCAGCAAGAGAACCAACTATCAATGATCAATGGGGTCTACCACCCATTGTCGGACACTATAAATGTGCCGAATGTGTCGCGTGCCCTTTGACAGAAACCAAACACGAGTTTCATTATGGTCAAAGAGTTTGGAAGATGAATTGCCATACTAATTGCTTATATAGACCACAAGGGAAGTTAGACAGCGTATATCAGAAAATAGGAGCTGCATACGAAATAAAGTGACGGACAAGCCGCTAATTGAACATTTTGTCATAATGCAACATAAGGACACAGACATGAGGTGGTTTGTACTGCAACACATTAAGAACAGTATGAGAGGGGGCTATATGGGTATAACATTACATTGCATTGAACAGAAATGGATTCACACTCTCAAGACAGTCCAGCAGGGGCTGAATGTTTCAGTAGAATGGAACAATTTGGTTACGAGAAACTGATTTGCAAAATGACACGATCGGTCAGAATATAGATCGACACAGCAGTTTAGATACTATGTGGCCAAGAATTACACTATCCTAGTCATTAATTGTCCATAGATTTGTATATAACTTAGGCCTATTTGTTTGCTCTAAAATGAGTTTTCATCCATACACCTGTTTCCATTTACATTCTTAAGACATTATCCACCTGCATTAAGTTTAAATCTGACCTCAATCATGCTAGTACTAGATATATGTCAATCTAAGTTTGAAGACACAATCTATTGGTATTTTAGTGTCTATATGTACAAATGGTTCTGTAAGGTGATGGGGCTCGTTCTATCCATCTTGCAAAAGACCTTGTCAACAATAACTAGTTGGGTTCTCAGGTTTGAGAAACCTGTTGGGAGTGTTGATGTATTCAAATCCATCAATGTGTATACAGTACATTGATATGTCTATCTGTATGGTTACATTGGCCTGTTGACCCAGTTCCTGAAATCAAGGAGTACAGTTGAATATGTTTAACTTCTGGGCTTTTTTATAAGTGATGGGGTTTTCTCTATTCCTCACTTGTCCATCCCTTGGACCATTAATTTCAGGTATGGTTCCTTAATTTAAGATGGCAAAATGTGGACGCTTTATCCACCTTGCAGGTCCATTCACTCTTTTGACGAAGTTTAGGATAGTGGCGGCGTATGTGTCTATTCACATGGAATATTAGTTTTGTACAGGGTTCTGTGTGTTTTGGCACAAGCGACATCAATTACATATGTGAGCGCCTTCGAGTAAGATCTTTTGTACGGTTGCACATTTATCCGTGTTCAAAAAAAAAACCCGGCGACTATGTTTCTGTTGTAGCTGGGCAGAGGTGTATTTGTTTTGCGCAGCAGATACTTAAGTGACTATATCCGTGACTGTTTGAAAGCTTCACTTCCGGCATGATTGCGCATCAATCCGTGTTTAAACCCCCGGCTAATGTTTGATTGGATGAGCTATGCATGGACGTATTTTTTGCTGCATTTTTTGCAGTATTTTTTGCAGTGTGCTTTTAGACATTTTATCCCTTTTTTGTGTTAATGCCTTAGGTGGGTAGTCCTTTTTTGGTGTTCTCAGCACCTTTTAAAACGGAGTCCTTTGACTATGTTTAGCCCGCATTGATATTGTGTTGTGTGTGGTTTTTTGGAAGCCGAGCGAGTTACTGAGGTGCCGGTGTTGTTTTCTAACAAGGTAAGTGTTACCATTCTTGAGAGCGTTACTCAGCGGGAGAGATGCATGTGAAGCTTTGCAGCGTGTCAAATACATTTTTTATTGGACGCGCAGCGGTGGTTATGCCGCTGACGCTCTGAGGAGCGGTCACATCACATACGTATAGTATATGGCGGCATTGTTGGTAATTAGTGTTTGAATGCTGGGTGCTACGGGCAGCACGTGGGTGGTGCCTATTACATTATTGGTGCCACACATATAATGCACACTAATGGATGTCCCCTCGGTGAGGAGTTGGTTATGTTGAGATATTTGTAGTCGTCGCATGTTTCACTGCTGTTTTACTACAGATTACTATATTTTTAGATGTGAATACAATTGGCCACATGGTTTTAGAGCTTGGGGGTGTATTCACCACTTTTTAGCTGGTTACTTGAGGTGAGATACCCCCTACTGATGATTTGTCATTATGTGCTTCCTTTGTAGCTTCTTGTATGACTAAGTGACTGTAATACATTAGGAAGACCCTACAAAACATTACGAGTCCCAGGGGGATTCATTGGGGGTCCTACCCTTTTGACGTTTTTCAGGTTGCACCATGGGTGCTTGTAAGTGTTTTAATTTTAATTATATTTTGTATGGTTATAGGTATGTACACTGAGTATTCGTTTTTTTTTCCGAAATGCTGAGAGGTGTTTTTGTTGGTTCCACAGGTTCAACATATGCACTGATCTTAGTGGAGGATTAATTTCTGCTGTCCCGTTCACCTTCCATAGAGTTGGAACTTGGGGGTGTGTAGGGGCTATTTGTGACAGTAGTAGTCACCGCTTTTAAGAAATAGGGATGACATTATGGTTTTTATTGTTTTTTAGGTTTACTACTGGCCCATATACGTTGATAACAGGGCAGAGTATTCGCTCCATGCCCTACATCCTGAAGAAGGCCTCTGACCGAAACACGTGTCAACGCTTTTTTGTGAGAGACATCTGGTTAAATTTGGTACCAGATATACGACACCTGATATTATGGACTGGGTCATTGTTTAACATGATTACTGAAAACAATTGGTGTAACAATATCTCCATTGCTTATTGATGTATTAAACACTTTGTTGTTTGATATTTGATTGTCTGAATGAGTTGTGTATGTGGTTATGATTGATGGTATGAATTGATTGTTTTTTAGTGGATTTTTTGTGATGAGTTTATTGAATAAAATGTGATATGTATTAATATTTAGCTAGTGTCATCCCGTTCTACTGGTCCACTCTTTTGTTTGATAACTGTAGACCATGGACCGATGCATGCACATTCACAAACAAACTTGATTATACAAGGGTCTTATACCGCATTGTGCATCATCTATGACATCATCCTACTTGGCAAAGTGTAAAACCTATTAAAGGGAAGGATTGGTTAGGGGAACATATTGTCACGACTCGCTCCCTTCGCTCCCGTTCCCACCACTTGGGGGCATGATTTGGGGTTTATTCCCTACTGGACCTTTCCTCCGAACCTTATGCTACAGTGCTGTGATGAATTGGGAGAGCTAAATCCCTATTTTCCAAGCTACTTCCCTTCCGGATCCATTCCAGGTTTTTGGCAGCCAGCATGCTTCTTTAACCAAATGACTATGCTTCCCAGAATGCCTGGCCTACTGCTCCACCTCCACCCTTGCAGGACAAGGTTGGGTGGAGGATAGGCAACACCTGTGGCTGCAGGTGCAGCAATCAGCACACCTGAGGCGTGTGCTCGTTAAGCAGCTTTAAAAGCCTCAGTCTTACTTCAGTCCAGCGCTGGTCATCGTTTGCAGTGTTCCTGTTGTGACTAGTCCCTTGTTCCTTGTTCCTTGCCTTTGTACCTAGTTCCTAGTTCCTGTTTTCTTGTTCCTCCACCCTGAATTTCGGATTCATGCGCTAATTGATTTCTGCTCCCTTGATTCCCTTTTTGTCTTCCTCTGTTTGCAGGCAGCATTTCTCAGTGCTTTCCCCTTTTAGATGCAGCCCAGTTTGTCTGTGTTCTATATTTCTTTGACTCTGTCCTTTGCTGCTGTAAACCCGTATGCCTTAGCCTTCCTCTTAGATTAGCATCCTGTCTTTCCCTTGGAGGGGTAAGGGGAAGTTTGCATTGGTTATTTCGTTTTTCCCTGCTCCTGATCCTTATTTTCCATTGGGATCCATTCCATGTTTTCCATTTCACAACTGCATTTATTTCCCATTTGATATTTAGGTGTGGTGTGCGGTTGTAGCTAGCTCCTGTGTGAATGCTTATGTTTTCCTCACTAATTTGTAAACACTATTCCAACTTAGGTATTTAGTTTTCCTCCCATTGCTGTTATAGCCTTTCTGGGTCCCAGTTTCATCAACAGGATTTGTGGGATAGCTGACATTCAAGAGGTTTATCTCGTCCTCGTGAGTACTGTTCTTTAGTTCCCTTATTTAATACCATCAAGAGTGTTAGTTCACAGATCCTGTCATTGCTTGCCCTCCACGTGGGTTTAGCGCTGTCAGTACCTGTAACAGCAATTGGGGGTAAGGCGCTTGCCGACTTTCCTCGCGGTCAGGTGCTTACCCCACATCCCTTTTCATATATTGGTTTTGTTGTCACACTCTATTTGCACTCCTGGGTTCTAGCATACATGAGTCGTTGTTCCTGTGTGCACGTAGTTTAATTCGAAGCCTTTCAAAGTGTAATTTAGTGCACATTTCCCTTGCCATATTCGCTGCCTTTGTACTCGCCTGACTAATCCTGACAGAATGACCAGCCCAAAATTCCCATTGAATATGGCAAGTTTAAGAAAGAAAGGCAGCAAGGCCTCTAACATGTTTGTACAGAAAGCTTCCCCCACATTTACCTGTGACAATCAAATCACTAGTCCTGACTTAAATGAACTCCTTGTCACGAATGGGCATTTACGTGCAAAGTATTTTTCCCATAGGATGGCACATACTACATTGCCTGATCCTAGTTCTATCTTTTGTTTTGATCCCGATTCTATGTCAGCGCAAGCCTTAGCCGCAGAAAACAACACACTGTTAGACTTATTATACAAGAGTACCTCTGTTGTTGAACCCCATGATTCCAGTTGTGCTTCACCTCAGATAGAACAGTTTCATGGTACAAACATACAGAATGGAGGGGTTCCCTGCATAACTTCTGTTTTCTACCCTCAGTCTAAAGCATACTCCTTTGCACAGGTACATACTGTAGTCCCTAATGCCAAGAGGTCTAATGTCAATAGTTTGCTTAAGGGAAACACAGACCAAGTTGGTAAGAGAAAGTATAAATCTCAGAACCTGAAAGCAGTAGAGGACAATGCACAATCGGTGCACATCCAGATTGCTTGTGCAGGATCCAGCCCTGATGCCACTATGCCTCCCCCTGTGCCTACTGATAGTGATGTACAGTTAATGCAGGGCATGCTAAGAGCTAAGCTTGAGGAGTTAAGACAAGAATTCCTTTCTTTACAAGAGGAGAATAAAACCTTGCACTCTTTACTGAATACACCTCAGACTTTATCCGTTGATGTTGATGAAGTGAACACTGTTCAGCCCCTGAGTGCAGAGACTTTGGTAAACCATGATATTTGTCAATATGTTAGATCTATTGGGAGTGAAAGTCTTTCTTCTAGCACAGCGCTTAATCTGGGCACAGTTTCTAACAATGGTTCTGCTGTTTGTCAGGGATTGCAGTTAGCTGAAGATTTACAAGCCACTCCTTTACCTAAGATTTCCTGTGTAGCAGTTTGTCATAATTCTGAGCTAGCACACATGCAAGCTTCTGATTTCCAAACACAATCCACAATGGTGGCATACACAGATGCAGTCACTACAGTAGGCTTCGGCCCTGCTCTTGATACAGCTGCTGAGACTGAAGTAGATGTTCAAGCTGATGTGGAAAACAATGTTACCTCTGGGTTCACTCTTCCTTCTGCCAATTCTGATCAATACGAACAGTCAGAAACAGTACAGATTTCATCTTCTGATGGTCTCATTCCACAGTATACAGAACCAAAAAACCGGCAAGGCGATTACTGAACTGTTGATTGATAATCTGCCTCTTTCAGAAGCTAAAACAGAGGAATGGACAATTGACGAAATCCTGATTAACAGAGACTTTACTATGGTGATTCCACTGGTTGATTTTGACTTCTACAAAGAAAAAGACTCTGTGTCACCCACTAAAGAAAGGGACTGCAAGGGTACAGCTCAGTCTTTGGTTACTGGTGCCAAGGAGTCTACTGCCCTAAAGGTGCCCTCCATTCCTGAGCCACCAATGTGTCTGTCAACTTCTGAGACTTCTGTCTGTCCTCCTACAAACATTGACTCTTCTATGATCCAACCCACAGCCCTGCAGTCATCTTTGGCACACGTGTCTTCACCCAATGAACCGCTGCCATGTCTGCCATTTATTCAAGAGCCAGTCCCAAAGACCTGGACATGTTTGTATCCAGCAACCGAGATTGCTTCAGCTTGCATGCCTTCAGCCTCAAGGTTTCCCCTGGCCTGCCTGTCTTCAGCTACAGTGACTCATCCTGCAGATCATCCTTCAGCTTTAGAGCCTCCGGTAGTCCATCAAAAGTGCATGTCTTCAGTCCCGGAGTATACTGAGTATTTGCCTTCAGTTCATGAGACGCCTGTATCCTGCTTAGCCTCGCTGCCAATATCAGAGGTATACCTGTCTACAACATCAGATCCTGCTGTATTTTCTTCTGCTCCAGCGATTCCTCCTGAATCCCAACCATTTACTGTCGATGAACGTCTAGCTTGCCTTTCTTTTGCTTCAGGAGGAGCACCAGAATGCCTGCCTTTTCCACAAGACGATTCTCCCAACTGCTTCACTTTAGCATCAGAGCCTCCTAAAAATGCAGCATCAGAGTTTGAGACTTTTGCCAGCTCCCGCTTCAGAGTCATCAAGCTGGACCAAGTGGTGAGTCAGAACCACTCACCTGGGTGTGCACAGGGGGTGGTGCAGACCGGCGTATTACCTACAGGACTTGTGCAACAGAATTCCGCCAAGAAGCACCAGTTGGGTGCTAGTAGCCAAAGGAAGGGAATGACTGCTGCAGTTCAAGATGTGTCTGTTATTGCTCCTTCTGCGAGTGTGCCTGAAATATCAAGTACTGCGTCTATCACTCCTATCAGTATGCCAAACGTCCCTGCTGTTGTATCCCACGTGCAACAAGGTGGTTACACGACTGTCACCAGGAGTACCAGCCTTGTACAACCCATTGGACTTTCAGGTCTCCAAGGCGTAGAACATGTGCAGTCAAACCTTAGTCACTTTCAACCACAAGCCTTTTCCCAGATGGATGACAGAAGAAAATCTGAACCTCTACCTCAGCCGCCACCTTCTCTAATGGCTGAACATAAACCTTTCCTGAAGCCAGCAATTTCCTCACCTCCCGCATGTCCACTCTCGGCAGAAAGGCTAACAGGGCTTCTACCATTGTCTAAGGCATGTTGCACCAGCCTGCCTCCCTCCTCAAAGACTTATAAGAGTCCACTCCCAGTGACTGAGCTTCCTGGACCTTCCAACTCTGCTTCAGGTCCTGCAAGTCCTTCATGCCTTTCTTCGAACCATGAGTCTTTTCCTCACCAGAAGCCACCGTTTCCATCAGTACCACCTCCAAAGACAAAGCGCTCCTATCATGGAAGTCCATCTGCCTTTGCCCACAGGCCACCATTTCCATCAGTGCCACCTCCAAAGAAAAAGCACTCCCATCATGGAAAGAAGATGTCTCGTGCGGGTGGCGGGCACCCGAAGACGGCCGTAGGAGGGGGTATACTGTCACGACTCGCTCCCGTTCCCACCACTTGGGGGCATGATTTGGGGTTTATTCCCTACTGGACCTTTCCTCCGAACCTTATGCTACAGTGCTGTGATGAATTGGGAGCGCTAAATCCCTATTTTCCAAGCTACTTCCCTTCCGGATCCATTCCAGGTTTTTGGCAGCCAGCATGCTTCTTTAACCAAATGACTATGCTTCCCAGAATGCCTGGCCTACTGCTCCACCTCCACCCTTGCAGGACAAGGTTGGGTGGAGGATAGGCAACACCTGTGGCTGCAGGTGCAGCAATCAGCACACCGGAGGCGTGTGCTCGTTAAGCAGCTTTAAAAGCCTCAGTCTTACTTCAGTCCAGCGCTGGTCATCGTTTGCAGTGTTCCTGTTGTGACTAGGCCCTTGTTCCTTGTTCCTTGCCTTTGTACCTAGTTCCTAGTTCCTGTTTTCTTGTTCCTCCACCCTGAATTTCGGATTTATGCGCTAATTGATTTCTGCTCCCTTGATTCCCTTTTTGTCTTCCTCTGTTTGCAGGCAGCATTTCTCAGTGCTTTCCCCTTTTAGATGCAGCCCAGTTTGTCTGTGTTCTATATTTCTTTGACTCTGTCCTTTGCTGCTGTAAACCCGTATGCCTTAGCCTTCCTCTTAGATTAGCATCCTGTCTTTCCCTTGGAGGGGTAGGGGGAAGTTTTCATTGGTTATTTTGTTTTTCCCTGCTCCTGATCCTTACTTTCTAGAGGATCCATTCCATGTTTTCCATTGCACAACTGCATTTATTTCCCATTTGATTATTAGGTGTGGTGTGCGGTTGTAGCTAGCTCCTGTGTGAATGCTTATGTTTTACTCACTAATTTGTAAACACTATTCCAACTTAGGTATTTAGTTTTCCTCCCATTGCTGTTATAGCCTTTCTGGGTCCCAGTTTCATCAACAGGATTCGTGGGCTAGCTGACATTCAAGAGGTTTATCTCGTCCTCGTGAGTACTGTTCTTTAGTTCCCTTATTTAATACCATCAAGAGTGTTAGTACACAGATCCTGTCATTGCTTGCCCTCCACGTGGGTTTAGCGCAGTCAGTACCTGTAACAGCAATTGGGGGTAAGGCGCTTGCCGACTTTCCTCGCGGTCAGGTGCTTACCCCACATCCCTTTTCATATATTGGTTTTGTTGTCACACTCTATTTGCACTCCTGGGTTCTAGCATACATGAGTCGTTGTTCCTGTGTGCACGTAGTTTAATTCGAAGCCTTTCACTGTGTAATTTAGTGCACATTTCCCTTGCCATATTCGCTGCCTTTGTACTCGCCTGACTAATCCTGACACATATCTACTTCTAGAACATATAAGGATTAGTAGTTTATTGGCTGCCCCTTATCTGTAGGGCATGCCTTGAACTACCTCTAATTACGTATAGTACTGATTATAACAGACAAAATGACAGCAGATTGGTCTATGCAACATTGTATGTTAGTTTGCCCACTAGACCCACTGATTGGCTGGCATCCCCACCCAACCTTGGACTTTCAGCTCATTAGCAGCACGTAAGCGAAATGAAACCTAGATGCTTTGAATCACGTCAGACTACTCCCTGCTTTCCCAATTAATCCATCATCTCTCATTGGTCGGCCATAAGCTAGAAAGTCTTCAAAATGTAATTAACATTGTAGCCTGCTCACTGTTCTGGAATATTTGAGGGAGTGTTAGAACACCACTATCTTCATCTGAGGCTAAATGAATAGCCCTTGTTTTCAGGTTCTGCATCACATGTTGGGAGACCACGAATTTGTCCATTTCAACCTTCTATTTACTGCTGCTGCGATTCAATTATGTTGGGTGCAGTTGCTCCTCTTGGCCTCTAGGGACTTGCTCACTCTATCTCATTTGTACTTTATGCACTTCTAAATGTCCAATACTTGGCTCTTTCAAATGTTTTCTTCTTCTCCAATCTATGAGAAGTATGTGTCACATTCAGGGCTTATCCGTCTGCCTCCCTTTGTGTCTTGCGATTATTCCTTAAAATGGTATCCTTGATCGTTATGTGTACCTTTATAACAAGCTTCTATATGTCTCGTCTACCTTGCGTTACTGCGTATCTACAGTTATTAGCCAGAAAGTTACTTCATCTTCTTTGTATTCACGATTACTTTAGCCTTAGGTACATGTTTCTCTTGGTGCTTCAGTTACATTGTTACTCTTAAGTATTTTCATATCGTTTCAGCACAGGTTTATATATCTTCTTTATGACATCACTCTGCCCTTGTTAGATTTCACTTAGCACTCCATGACGTGCTGACATCCTTCTATGCGACATCCTTCCACTTGCTTAGTGTGAGGGTACTTTCTATATGGATATCTGGGTGCATAGCTTCTCTCATACAATCGATGCGGTATACGGACAACACAGGGGGTCCCATTTAGTGCTTGTCTCCTGCTGTTCCAATATGACGGTGGTGAGGGGGTGGGAACTAGTGAGAAAGCAGCCACCTGCTCCGCTAGAACTATATGCAGCTATACTCTTAGTTGGCCGGCAGCCCATGTCTGGACATCCACTCCACATGGAAGGTTCTGGAAGGTGTTTGTGTGCTTGACTTTAATGTCTTAACTCTCTGGACAACATATGCTGGGTGGTCCATGGCATCAGCAATAGGGAGCAGGGCCCCAGAGTCCTCACCCAGGCTGCATCTTTCGGTGGTAGCCCAGGGGTGCACTGATGATGTGGAGAGCCCCTTATGAATTCCCCTAAGCTTGTTAGTGTATGCCCGGGGCATCCTGGCACAGTTTGCAGCAGCAAGGAAGCCTTGTGAAAAGAGCTGGCAAGCCAAAGGAAGGGGCGGACCTGCAAAGAATTACGCTGCGCTCCCCTTCTTGATGGCGTGCACCATGCAGATCAATGCGCCCCGGCGGTGCAGCAATGTGTGGCGCCCTTCCTCTGGGGCGCTGCGGTGAATGGGTATGGGCCATGAGTTAAATATGCGGCGCCCCTCCTGGCAACGGGGCACAACAGTAACAACACAAGGCCGTCCTTAGCTCTGGCAGCTGCAGCACGGGAGCGGGGCGTTAATCACTGCTATAGGGTGCTGATGCTAAGGCAGCATGAGTCAGCCTTCCTGTCCTTTCGCCACCTCCTGTGGTGCTTTCACTACCTCCTCCTACTCCTGATTTGCTTCTCTTCAACACTCCAGCACTTCCCCTTTCAGTTCCACCTCCTTCCTCCTCCTAAACTCACCTCTCTGCTCTCCTAGAAGTCACCTCCTCATCCTCTCCTCGCCCTAGGGTAAATGCGAAACAATCTCCTTCCCTTTCTTTGCCCGCCTTGCTCCAAACTCCCATAGTGGTCTGCCAAACCTGATCCCTTATAGGAGCCCAGCCCCCACCACTTAAGACCTCGCCTCTGAAAGATTGGCTTTTGCTTTGGAGTGCTGTATTTTAACGTGCGAGTGGTACTCAGCATGGACTCTAAGCTCCTTTACACACTGTTCGGCAGAGTGAGGCATTATATGGAGCAGCCGCCATCTTGTTCACGCATCTACATTCAGGGCTGGACTGCCCCACCGGGACATCCCCCGGTAGGCCTCTGGACCTAGGGCCTCTTTCTTTGGTGAGGAAGGATACGTGCGTTGCGTGCATCCGCTTGGGTGGTTTTGCAAGAATTGGCTGCTGCCACCATGGCACGGTGACGCTGCCTGCGCATTTTTTTCCCCCAGGCCTGGGCAGCTAGGCTGCGCGCATGCACATGAGGGCCTGGGCTGGCACCGGGAACGCACGTGCCCTGCACACACATTAATGCAGGTCAGGTTGCAGCAGCAGGTGTTTGAGTCAGACCAGATGCCAAATGACTGTCATCGGAAGGCCTGGCACTGGGCACCATGGCCAGCAAAGTGACAACCAAGTGGCAAGCAGTCCTGTGCTCCTGAGATTAACCATGCGTCTCCAGTACCAAAGGTGAGTAGGTCCACCATTCCAGTCCACTACTTGCACCAAGTTTATAGCTATTGGCACAGGCCTGAGACAGGGCACATGTCAGCTTTCCTGCGGCCACTCTGGCTCTGCCTTGTACTCAAGCAGCCTCCACCTCTCCGCCCACCCCCCCCCCCTCCTTGCAAAGCCCTTCAGAGCAGCATCAAGCTCTGCAAGTTAAACGCTCGCTGCTGAGATCTGTCTGCGGTTTGTACAAGGCAGGTTCAAATCACAGCAAGGATGACTGTCCGCCCTCGTAATAACTGTGTGCACATTTTCTATTCAAAGTGCTTTGGTGAAAGCCCCGTATAAACAGCAGACTATTTTTTTTAATCTAAAACCAACACGAGACCCGCTCCATACCACATAGGATGCTTCCGATAGCTCCCTGCGAGGCCTGCCCAGGCCTTCCAAGGATGACAGGCTAACTCGGCTCATTCACTAGTGGAACACGAGAACTGCAGAAGGTGCTTTCATTATCTGAGCTATCATGTCAGAAAAAGGTATGTGTTTGAACTTCCCGTTGATTATACGAGGTGGTAGATGTAGTTCAGTGGCAGTGTCAAGGCCTCAGCACTGAGCTATTTACTCGTGCACGCTGCAAGTCTTTACAGAGGATCATATGGGGGTGCACTGCACCTCGGAACGGAGGTGCACTGCGAGGGCTCTATGCACGCCTCGGTCAGGGGTGATGCATGCTAGGATCGGAATGTCGGTAGTTCAGTGGTGAGAGAGTGGTGCATGGATGCCACAGGGCTGAAATACAAGTGCAAAATGCTTTACGAGAAAGAGGTAACTCGGAGGAGCTGTCCTGATGTCTCGGCATCGCATTGGCAGGGTGTGTGGAAGCTCTGCAGATGTCCGAGTTCTGGCAAATGCGTCCATACTGCCTCGAATGGACTGGCCTAGAGGGAACTCTGGAGATTTCCCAGTAGGCCTCTGCACCCTGGGCCTCTTGTGGGTGTGGTATTTCTACATGTTCTCATAGCAAAATGGTTGGACTTGCTGAAAATGTGTAATATGGGGCCGCTTTGAACATTATTTCCAGGGCCTCTTTTGGTTCCCAGTCCACCCCTGTATTTCTTAAAGAGGCCATGCTTGCGTGAGAGGGTGGTGTAGACCAGAGAGTCCTCCCTATGCTGTCTCCAGGCTCTGCACCAGTAGCGCCCCAGACATTTTTCATAGGGGTGGCCTGATGAGGTCACTTGGGGTGGCACACCAAATCAAACACAAGAGGCGTTTCCCTTGGCAACCCCGTGGTGGCGCCTCTGCTCTGCACAATAAAGCAGGCAGCGGAACCAGGCTCCTTGGTCACTCCATTCCCAACCCTTAGAGCAATGAAGGCCACTTCATCACAGCATCAAGAAGAGGTTCAAACCCCCAGCTTCGGTCCTGACACTCAATACCATCCTGAGAGTCTGGAGAAGAAAGGGCATGACCGCTTTGTCCCTCTAAACTCCCTTTTGGGCAAGGCATATGATGCCTTTTTGAACTGGGAGGGTGGTTCTACAAAGGACTTCTCACTGCTATGAATGGTTCTTCTTACAAGGGAGGCTCTCCGATATTATACATGTGAGTTCTCCGTGAAGAGCAGACAGAGTAATACTGCAACACAAACAAGTCCCAGTTTCACTGCGCCAAGTATAGCAAAATAGAAATCGGGAGTCCAAGTGATTTGTATGAAAGAACAGCCTTTGAAGTCCAAGGTTTAGTACAGGCAACAGCCTAACACGTGTTTCGAGCCTTCCACGGCTCTTCATCTGAGGCTATTATTAAACATAGGATACAATAACAAAATGGAGTGTGCAACATTCAATGATATAGCGACACCATACAGTAACATAAGCAGGACAAATAAAGGCATAGCATCCAGGGGAAAAGCAGGGGATGAATGAGCCAACATTAAATGTATGCAATTTGCAATGGGGTTAATGCAAGACAAAAACAAAAATCGAAAGCATATTTGACAAAAGAAAAAATTATAAACGTAATAAATTTAAAGCCATACCAAAAGTGGTGTAAGTCCATTAGGAGGTGGGTGTTGAAATGTTCAAAATAGAGAGAAAAACAAATTTGTGCTAGGGTTACAATGTATTCGATGGAATGACTGCAGCAGCGCAATCAAAAACAATAGTGGCAAATAAATAAATAATCTAGTGTAATTTTACACCTTATAAACCAGACACCAATTCATCTGAGGCAGTATTACCTTAATAGGGATAGAGCCTGAAATTTAAGCTGAAGGGACAATGCCCAAAAAGTACTCTGTGGAGGAGAAACAAACAATCTATGGAGAAATGGCCAAATTGTTGCAATTTGAGGGATGAAAAAAAAAGGGTAATTAATTAAAGTACCTGAAGGCTTCGCAATTGCGGTTAAAGCTGCAAAATAAAGGAAAGGAAAGGGAAGAAAATAAATGAACTGTATCAATGGATTGAAACTAATTTAAGTTAATATTTACCAGGTAGTGAAAAGCAACTGGTTAACGCAACAAAAAGAGCGCACGCAATCAAAAAGAGGTACCCATTAGTAGATCTAAACTGAGCAGGCTTGAAGAAGTTAAACCTCCGGCTCGAATGAGCATTAACACTGAATTACAATTCCAAAGTGAACAGAGGGCCATGTAAAGCCATCTTACCTGGTCGGCTGTTTAGACTGAAGAAATCAATGCGCTGGTCGCGAAGCTAGAAAGAGGACTAGATAAATGCATCAGGTCAGAAAAACATGGCAGAAGGAAGGAACCAACAGAGCCGCCATGTTTGAACTGCCTAAGAATACAAGGCAATTCAATGGGTAAGTAAGGGATATTCAATGAAACTAAAATTGCCTAAAAAATGCTCAGTGCACTCACGAGAGAAAAATGCGAAATAGAAAGCCACTAAAGAAAGAAAAGGAAAATATTTTTTTTTACCCTTTAAAAAAAAAAATGCGAAAATTGTAGCTGGAAGGCGAAAGTGAGGGCAAAGTGGGTAATTACTAAATTAATTGCGCGCGCGTAAAAAATCAAGAGAGTATCATTAAGCAAAATGGAGAATTTTGGATAAATGAACCGAGGGAACATCATGAATTAAGAGGGACATGATACTGTCTGTGAGTGCGCTGCTGCAAGAACATGTACAGGTTACACAAGGAGACCAATTTACAATAATTAAAATAATGGCCCCATGGGTAAAGAGGTTAATAAAAATGTGGGCTAAAGAATAAGAGGTTAGGCACATAAGAAACAAAAATTCCATAATACAGTGAGGGCAGTGACACCAAATTGGCAGAGACAAAAATAGGGACAGCCTGCTGTTACAGGAAAATAGCAAATTCATGGTCCGAATTTAATGCATTAAAGACAGTACGATATTTACAGATTAGTCTTGCTTCCAATTGTCGTAATTTCAAGGTTAGGTTGCCCCCTCTCTGAGGTAAGGACACTTTACATAGGCCAACGAAACGTATGTCATCCTTACAGTCTAGTTGATGAGTTTCTTGCCAGTGTTTGGCTAAAGGATATTTGGACTCTTGACTACCAATTGTAGCCAAGTGCTCGCGGATGCGAATCTTCAAGGGGCGAATGGTGCTCCCAATATATTTCAGACCACAGGTACAGATTCAGGCCAATAGTGAGTGGGGGTGGTGGTGTGCTAGAACCTATTTCTATTTTACATTAGCATATTCTTGTTACCAGCCTTTCTTAAGACCCCTACGTATATCAGAGATACAATGCACACATTACAAATTCTGGACAGTTTGAATCTTCAATCTAATTGTTGGCTAGTCACCTTAGACGTGAAAGCACTTTATACTTCCATAGAGCATACTAAAGCATTACAGAGTGTTGACTTTCCATTTCGTGAATTCTCTGCATCCTTTTTTTGATCATATTGAAATGGTGAAAGAGCTCCTAACATTTACTTTGAAGAATAATGTTTTTGTATTTAACAATGAGTACTTCATGCAACTCATTGGGATGGCTATGGGTGCAAGCTTTGCATCAGCACTTGCCAATGCTTTCATGCATTTTTTTTTAACAAACAATTGTATTTTCTTGCCCTGTTTTTCTTCCATTCATTCACTTGTGGAAACGTTACATAGATGATGTTATTCTAATTTGGACTGGTACACAAGATTTACTTTCTGAATTTGTTGTCTTCTTGAACAATAATAACTGGGGATTACAATTTATTTCCACTGCGAGCCAAACACATATTGATTTTTTGGATCTATCAATTGATTTAACCCCTAATGGTTTAGTCACTAAAACTTATCGTAAATCTACTTCTGTCAATTCAACATTGCATGCAGAAAGTTGTCACAAAAATCATGTAAAGGCTAACATTCCGAAAGGTGAGTTCATCCGTGCTAAGAGGAATTGCTCTAAACCCAAGGATTTTGACAAAGAAAGTATCACCATTAAATCACGCTTCCTTGAGAGAGGCTACCATCATAGCTGTCTCGATAAAGCATTAGCTTCAGTACGCCAGCTAAAGAGAGCGGACTTGCTTGTTCCTAAAATTCATGACAAGTCTCCCGTCTCAGAAAATTAGGTTAATCACGAGGTTCAATTCGGACAGTCACAAGATCCATAATGTGCTGAGGAAACACTGGCACCTGTTACACCTTGATTCTGACATCGTCAACTGGTTAGCTCTGACTGCTAGTATAACATTTAGCAAAGACAAATCGCTCAAAAATAAACTTTGTCCTTCATTTATGAGTATGCCCTCTCCTAAATTGACTTGGCTACATTCTGCTCAGGCCACTTGGTTTCATAAATGTGGCTTTTGCAACATGTGTAAATTTACTTTGGAAAAATCACAGGTCTCCTTTGGAACTAGAGGAGATCACACAATTGATTCTTTCATCAACTGTAATTCTAAATTTGTTGTGTATTGTATAATCTGTACCTGTGGTCTGAAATATATTGGGAGCACTATTCGCCCCTTGAAGATTCGCATCCGCGAGCACTTGGCTACAATTGGTAGTCAAGAGTCCAAATATCCTTTAGCCAACCACTGGCAAAAAACTCATCAACTAGACTGTAAGGATGACATACGTTTCGTTGGCCTATGCAAAGTGTCCTACCTCTGAGAGGGGGCAACCTAACCTTGAAATTACGACAATTGGAAGCAAGACTAATCTGTAAATACCGTACTGTCTTTAATGGATTAAATTCGGACCATTAATTTGCTACTTTCCTGTAACAGCAGGCTGTCCCTATTTTTATCTCTGCCAATTTGGTGCCACTGCCCTCACTGTATTATGGAATTTTTGTTTCTTATGTGCCTAACCTCTTATTCTTTGGCACACATTTATATTAACCTCTTTACCCATGGGGCCATTATTTTAATTATTGTAAATTAGTCTACTTGTGCAACCTGTACATGTTCTTGCAGCAGCGCACTCACAGACAGTATCCTGTCCCTCTTAATTCATGATGTTCCCTCAGTTGATTTATCCAAAATTCTCCATTTCGCTTAATGATACTCTCTTGATTTTTACGCGCGCGCAATTAATTTAGTAATTACCCACTTTGCCCTCACTTTCGCCTTCCACCTACAATTTTCGCATTTTGTTTTTTTAAAAGGAAAAAATAAATAAATAAAACCATTATTTGCCTTTTCATTCTTTAGTGGCTTTCTATTTCGCATTTTACTCTAATGTGTACACTGAGCATTTTTTAGGCAATTTTAGTTTCATTTAATATCCCTTACTTACCCATTGAATTGCCTTGTCTTCTTAGGCAGTTCAAACATGGCGGCTCTGTTGGTTCCTTCCTTCTGCCATGTTTTTCTGACCTGATGCATTTATCTAGTCCTCTTTCTAGCTTCGCGACCAGCGCATTGATTTCTTCAGTCTGTCTAAACAGCTGACCAGGTAAGACAGTTTTACATGGCCCCCTGTTCACTTTGGAATTGTAATTCAGTGTTAATGCTCATTCGAGCCGGAGGTTTAACCTCTTCAAGCCTGCTCAGTTTAGTGCTACTAATGGGTACCTCTTTTTGATTGCGTGCGCTCTTTTTGTTGCATTAACCAGTTGCTTTTCACTACCTGGTGTATATTAACTTAAATTTATTTCAATCCATTGATACAGTTCGTTTCTTTTCTTCCCTTTCCTTTCCTTTATGTTGCATCTTTAACCGCAATTGTGAAGCCTTCAGGTACTTTAATTAATTACCCTTTTTTTTTTTCATCCCTCAAATTGCAACAATTTCGCCATTTCTCCATAGATTGTTTGTTTCTTTCTCCTCCGCAGAATACTTTTTGGGCAATGTCCCTTCAGCTTAAATTTCAGGCTCTATCCCTATTAAGGTAATACTGCCTCAGATTAATTGGTGTCTGGTTTAAAAGGTGTAAATTTACACTAGATTATATCAGGGTAATTCATAGAATTCAGCGCACAAGTGGCGCACGCGGCTGGCGCACAATGTGCGCGTGCGAATCCCTGCGCCAGCCGCGTGCGCTAAAATCCATTTCCGCGCACAGCGTATTCATGGATTCCAGCCACCAAAACCAGCCGTGGCGCACAGTGGCGCAGCGACCCTGCAGCAGCGCCAGTTATGCCCCCAAGAACGCCTCTCGCGCAGGGAAAAGCCATCAATATACCCAATCCAGCGCAAAGGGCTGCGTTAACCCTGTACCAGCACGGCAAGCGGGCTACGTGTATCACTGGGGTGCGCGGGAAGTACCTCACGCGATTGGCCCCGTGCAAGAAGGGTACGCGTATTTCAGGGGTGCGCGGGAAGTTCCACACGCGATTTCCGCAGGGTACGCGTATCTCAGGGGTGCGCGGGAAGTGCCACACACGATTTCAGCAGGGTACGTGTATTTCGGGGTGCGGGGCAAGTTTCACACGCGATTTCAGCAGGGTACGTGTATTTCAGGGGTGCGCGGGAATTTCCACACGCGATTGGGCCCGTGCGAGCAGGGTACGCGTATCTCAGGGGTGCGCGGGAAGTTCCACACGCGATTTCATCAGGGTACGTGTATTTCGTGGTGCGGGGGAAGTTTCACACGCGACATCAGCAGGGTACGTGTATTCCAGGGGTGCGCGGGAAGTTCCACACGCAATTCCATCAGGGTACGTGTATTTCAGGGGTGCGCGGGAAGTTCCACACGCGATTCCATCAGGGTACGTGTATTACAGGGGTGCGCGGGGAGCACCACACGTGAATTGCACGTGTGGGTCCTCCCAGGTGTTCCCTCTACACCCTCCACGGCCCTTGCAGGTGGCTCACACCACAGGGGCCTACCCTGCACATGTCCTGCAGGCACACCATCCACCATGGCCATGACCCCCAGCCAACTCACATGTCAACTTGCACTATTGCCCACCAACGCATGTCCCCCTGCACGCCCAGCCACCAGGGGCACCCTCCACCAGGCCCCCACCCATGTCTCCCACCACCCCCACCCCCCAGCAGTGCAGGGGCACCCTCCACCAGGCCCTCACCCATGTCTCCCACCCCCCAGCACTGTGGGGCACCCTCCACCAGGCCCCCACCCATGTCTCCCACCACCCCCACCCCCCAGCACTGTGGTGCACCTGCCAGCAGGCCCCCACCCATGTGCAACTCATGTCTCCCACCACCCCCACCCCCCAGCACTGTGGGGCACCTGCCAGCAGGCCCCCACCCATGTCCAACTCATGTCTCCCACCACCCCCACCCCCCAGCACTGTGGGGCTCCTGCCAGCAGGCCCCCACCCATGTGCAACTCATGTCTCCCACCACCCCCGCCCCCCAGCACTGTGGGGCACCTGCCAGCAGGCCCCCACCCATGTCCAACACATGTCTCCCACCACCCCCACCCCCCAGCACTGTGGGGCACCTGCCAGCAGGCCCCCACCCATGTCCAACTCATGTCTCCCACCACCCCCACCCCCCAGCACTGTGGGGCAGCCTCCACCAGGCCCCCACCCATGTCTCCCAGCATCCCCACCCTCCAGCAGTGCAGGGGCACCCTCCACCAGGCCCCCACCCATGTCTCCCAGCACCCCCACCCCCCAGCCACCAGGGGCAGCCTCCACTAGGCCCCCACCCATGTCTCCCAGCACCCCCACCCCCCAGCCACCAGGGGCAGCCTCCACCAGGCCCCCACCCATGTCTCCCACCACCCCCACCCCCCGGCACTGTGGGGCACCTGCCAGCAGGCCCCTACCCATGTCCAACTCATGTTCCCCACCACCCCCACCCCCAGCACTGTGGGGCACCTGCCAGCAGGCCCCCACCCATGTCCAACTCATGTTCCCCAGCCAACATGTCATCACAATCTAGATCCCTGGTCCCTATGGTCAGCCTCCAAATGCAAAACACCCACCCGAGTATTGCATCCACCCACTCATAAATTGCAATTACATCACAGAACACCAATTGCAAGTTCCGAAACAAACACATCTCCCTCACATACACCCAATGGGTGTCAGTGAATCTCAAAAGCCATATCATGAAATGCATGAAACCAATGAGATACCACACATTGAAGTTCACCAAAAAAAATATGTATTAAAGGAAACATAAATAGAATCAAAAATAAAGAAACAGAAATGTGAATGTACAAAAATCAAAAGAAGCATGTCCATGAAAAAAAGCAAAACCAAAATTAAAATTCCAAAGTAATGGTGTCCAAAGTCAATGTCCACAAAACAAAATCCAATGGGAAATAAAAAAGAAAGCCATTGCTCCATGGTTAAAATGTAAAAAAAAAATACAATCCAACAGTGAACTATGTACATGGGAACAAGCCAGGGTCCATTATCCAAACAAAAGAAAGGAAACCTATCTAACTACACTAACTAATAAAATAAACTATATACAAAAATGTGGCCAATGTCCGAAAGGTCCAAATAAAATCGAAACAAAAATGAAACCTAACGCTACCTACATAACTATGTACAAGGGCAGCGGGCTAGTTTGACGGCTCACTTGTGGATGTCCCGGGCCAGGGCATCATCGAACTCCTGCTCAATGTCCCGGAGGCGGTCCTCCTCCATGGCCCCGAGGGTCCGCAGGGCCGTCGCCGTGTCCACCTCCCAACTCCTGCGGATTGCCTCGAGGCACTCAGTCCGCCTCAGGGCCCTCCGCATGGAGTTCTCCGTCCTGACCATTGTGAGCCGTGCCTCTTCCGCCCGCTGCCGCTCCGCATCTATGGTGTGGCCCAACCGCTGCCACACGAAAGACACTCTCTGTCCTGGGTCCTCCTGCCCTCTGGCCGATGCCTGCCCCTCCGATGTTGAAGGCCCTGAGCCTTCATGGCTCCCACCACGTTGCTGCTGCTGCTGTGCCTCTGCCCGTGCACTGCCTCCTGCTGCCTGCACATCCTCCGCCGGCTGGGGTGCAGTCGTAGATGTGGCCACCCCTGCTGGACGTCCGACTCCCGACTGTGGCAGGGATGCCTCCTCCACCAGCCTGGCCGCACCGTCAGAGGCAGCTCCACAGGGCACCCAGGTGACTGATGGGTGGGAAGATGGCACGGAGGACGACTGGCGCGTAGGGGGTCCAGTTGAGGAGGGGGTCGTAGCAAGCCCCATCATACGGAGGAATCCGGCCTGGGTGACCTGTCCCAGCAGGCTGACGTGGTCAACGAGCCATTCGAGATGACGTGCAGTCTCCTCATGAAAAGACTGCAGGTCACCTCGCATGGCCCGTTGACGCAACGCCACACCAGTCAGGACAGGCTCAACCCGGACCCGGATAGCCACGTCCGCAGGCAGAGGAAGGCCAGTTGACGTGAGCTCATCCCCTGCCTGAAGACGGGTCTGGACGTAGGCATCCCTGCTGGTGCAAGATGATGCAGGGACAGGATCAGGGACAGGATTGCACACAGGCACCTCCGCGGCAGCCTGTGCTGCCTCCTGTCCCTGGTCCTGCACTGCACCACTAGCACCAGTGGGATCCCCACCTCCAGACCCCGTCTCTGGTGCTTGCACGGCCTCCTCCTCCACCAAACCCCCCACCAACCTGGATGACTCTGTGGAATCTTCCCCTGTTGGGCCCTGTGGGGTCCCAGCTGCCCCTTGTGCTGCCGAGGAGTCCAACTCCAACCTCCGACTCTTGGACCTCCCCCCGGCAGCTGCGGCCTGGGACGCGGCACCGGACTCCTCACTCCCCGACGAGATGACAACATGGGAGGGGAGCCGGGCCTTGCGTCTCCGGCTGGCGGTGGGATCCCCGCCGCTGTGCTCCACAGCACCTTCTCCGCCCTCTTCATCAGTTGACGCTGCAGACAGGGAGAAACAAAACACAGGCATCAGGGCACTGTACAATGGACACATACACACATGACAGTTGTACATGAGTGGCATTGGCAAACCTCAGACATGTCATCAGAATCCCCAACACACATGTAATTTCAACTCGCACACATGAGCCATACCACAGCCATATCGCAACTGCCAGCACCATCCATACACATACAACAGCATGAGCAGGCAAAGGTGAGCCAGACATCACATGCAACACAGGAAGTGCACCACACATGTACACACACCACCACACTTGCATGCATGTGTACACCCCTGCCAAGTGTCGCAGTGTTCAGACGGGCATCCATGTCACATCTGCCAATCAGGCTTCCACATACCGCTGTCACATGCATCCATGTTGCATCACTGTTGCACCCTTGTCAAATACACACACATGCACATGTACACAGTGCTGATACATGCAGCCGAAAACAACATACATGCGTGACATCACGGACATGTCTACTTACATACACATTCATCCAAACATGTGTGCCCACACAACTGCATTTGGCATGCAAGCCTACACACACAAGCACCATCCATGTCTCACACATTCCAGCCCTTGCATGTGTTAGCCCCACGGCCCTGTACACCCCCACCCATACTCGACCCCATACAAACAGATGTGCAACCTGCACACTACTGAAAAATCACCACACGCACTGCTCACAATCAGGATGCATGTACACGTACCGCTCGACTCCAGACAGGTCTGCCTCTCAAGGACCTGGACGTGGAGCGCTGGGGATATGCGTTCCAGGACCCTCATCTGTTCTTCCGACAAGTGGCCCCGGCGCCCCTTGGCATCCGCTGCCTTCAAGAGGCGCCGGGCCTTGTTCAGGGTCCGGGACCTGAAGTCCTCCCAGCGCTTCTTGACATGTTGTAAGTCGCGGACTGCCACCCCCTCCGCATTGATGGCAGTCACGATGTCAGTCCAGATCCGAGTCCGTTCTTCCTTGTCGGCGCGGGAACTTCCGAAGAGGGCATCATACTGCCCCAGGACTTGCTCCACCAGGACACCAACTTCGGTGGCACTGAAGCTGGTTCCCCTCTGCCTCTCTGGCCGAGGGTTGTCAGTGGTCTCAGATGGTGTTTGCCCCGACATGACAACCCCAGAGGCAGGAGTGGGTGGGCAACTGGGTCCTGGGGCTGGGCTGTGGAGCGATGGAATCCCAGTCGGGAGTCTTCGGTTCCAGTAGGGGTGGTCACAGCAACAGCACCCCTGGCTGATGTGCAGGCAGCAAATGTCAGGGCATGTGGGCAGCAGGCAGTCAGGCAGCAGCAGATGGCAGGTGGGAGCGTGCTCGGGGCTCTGGGGGGCAGTAGTTCGGCCTTCTGGGCAGGAGCGTGGTCTTCCGTGTGCTTACGCGTGGCCAGCTTGATACGGAGTGATTTGGCACGTGAAAAATCTGCACGTCAGCATGTAATTCGAGGAAAGGCCCTTAGCGCGTAAGCGCGTCTGCACGCATACGCATTTTCATTGGACAGAAGGCCCCTCAAGCGCAAGCGCCCCTGTGACGTGACGCGTACAGACGTGCATGTGCATTTCAGAGCGTGTGAAAAACTGCACGTCCGCGTGTAATACGAGGAAAGGGCCCATGCGCGTAAGCGCGCGTGGAAAACTGCACGTCCGCGTGCAATACGAGGAAAGGGCCCATGCGCGTAAGCGCGCGTCGAAAACTGCACGTCCGTGTGTAATACGAGGAAAGGGCCCATGCGCGTAAGTGACGTGATGCGCACGTGCGTTTCCCTCAGCACAGGTTAAAGGTGAGCGGGCCCAGCAGTTCGCTGTACGTGCCTTTCGTGGAGACCGACGTGTGTTGCTGCTTCCTGTTGTTTCGCGCGCCATCACAACTTCACAGCTATCAAGGACGTATCTCTTCTTTTGGCGGGGGTATTGGCTACGCGTGTTTTTCTGCATCGCGCTAGTCAGACGGTGAGTCGCACACGCTCTTTCTCCCACTGCGGGTGCCCCTTTGTATCGCACCCATTTTCGATGTCATAGTAGCCTGCGTGTCCCACGCGTACGCGTTATTCGTGTTACTGGGTGCCAAGGCGTACTGCGGGAGGTTGAATCCACGCACGTAGGCTGCAGGGTTGCGTGCACGGTTTTACTGCAGTTTTGGGGTGCCTGAGCGTTGCGTGACCCGTCACCACATCACCGGGGTCACATACAGCCTTGCAGGTGCAGGGGGGCTGTTAACATCTTGCTTCCCATCCCCTTCACCCCAATTGCCCAGGTCAATTGTGGTGTACACCTCCCATTGGCACCACTCCATCTGTGCCAGCACTACTACATCTGTGCCATGGTTGAGAGGGCACCAAAGGTGAGGGGGTCCTCCTCGTGGCGGGCATGGTCGGGGACGTATCCGTGGTGACCAGGGAGTAGGGGGACTCCAGGGTGTCCAGGGCAGCCACAGAGGGGGAAGAGGCAGGGGTGCGCCACTTGAGCACAATGTTGTGCCATGTGTCGGTGCAGCCATGCCACCACCCCCTGTGGTTCCCGGGGATGCAGCTCCTGCATCTGGCACTGGCACCCGTACGACCCGGCAGTCCGTTCCATCGACTGCCACGGGCCCAAGGGTAGTGGTAGCTGCAGGTGCAGCTGTGGACACCGCCACCCAGGCTCAGGGTCTGCCAGCGCAGGCTGCGTTGGCACTTGAAGAGCCCTTGGTAGATCTCCAACAGGCCAGGGGGGAAACCATAGGGGCAGGCCGGGCTGCTCAGACCAAGACACGTGTCCCTGGGGCAGTCATGTCATCTGCTGCCCCGAACAGCCGGGTGTTGGCAAGTGCAGGGGCAGATGCACCCAACAGCACCCTGGTTGTGAGTGTGCCAACCAGGACCGTTGCGGTCAATGACCCTGCCACAGCTGATGTTGCTGCGCAGGGTCCATTAGTGGGCACCCAGCTGCCACTGACACAAGTCAGGCCTTTGGTCATCCCTCCACCTGCCACTCCCTTGGCTCAATCCACCGAACCCACTGGCCATACTGGTCAGGGCAGCATTAGCCAGCCAGGGTCTGCGCCACAGTCCAAGAGGAGAAAGGTTGCACCTGCAGCACAGGCTGGGACCCCACACACAGCCACGACCTCCTGCACGTCGAGGAAGAAGCCTTTCTGTAAGCAGGAACTGGACTTCCTCATGGACTACGTGCGGGGCCACAGCCGTGACATGCTAGTGGGTGCCAATAGTCAGACTACGGCTGCCCAACGTGACACCCACTGGAAGCATGTTGCGGAACATGTCAGTTCATTCGGCCATGAGGTGCGCACGGCGCAGGAGTGCAAAAAGCATTGGAATGACATCAAGCGCAGCACTAAGGCTAAGCGTGCCTCAAATTACAACTTGACTCTGGTGACTGGCGGTGGGCCTGCACCAGAGGAGGAAGAACTCACTCCGCATGAGGCTCTCGTTGCGGAGTTCATATCACCTGAATTGGTCGAAGGAGTGGGAGAGATGCTGGACTTTGATGCCCAGTCCAGTGAGTGTTGATGTGTGTTTATTGAGGACGTGTGTGTTTCACTTGTGGGATGTGTTGTGCATGATTGCTGTTACATGTGACGTGTACATGATTCTGATGTGTAAGTAATGCAATGCTTCCGTCATGCATGTCTCCTCTGCCTGCATGCGGGACTCCATGTGGGCATGTTCCTTGCCCCTCCTCCGCCACTCTGCACCCCAGTTCCACCTTTGCACTGGTCTGCTTCAATCTTGCCAATGTGTAGTTTCTTGTTCATGTGTCCTGTGTAGATGCTAACTTCCAGCGTAGAAACTGCCAGACATATGCCGTGTGGTACAGCCTTAGGACTCGATGCAGGGTATCTCACTTGTACTGTGCATGGGTCAGACGTCCCGCAGGGACATGAGTGCCCATTCATGCTCCATGTGCATTGCACGCATGCCCCTATGTGTCCTTGACTGGATGATCACTGTAATATGAGTCCTTGGTTACATACATTGCCTGCCATCTCATCGGCCTCCCCATGTCAACTGTGGCTCAGTCCTGCGTTGCACACATGTTTAGGCTCTGACAATCTGTGTGGCTCACAGGCCTCAGCCTGTTCAATGGCCAATGACTCTGTCCAACTCTTGTTGTGTCTTCTTCACACGTGGGCGGCCTCTGGAGTTTTCATCATGTGTCCTGACCGCTGTCCCAGCATCAGTTGCAGTGTTGTAATTTGAATCACATTAAGCTGTTGATGCCAGTCAACACTGCCTGTCAATACACAGGTGTATGGTCAGCCTTTTGATACCATGCTAGGCATCCCTGCTTTGGTACTGGGGTGGAGGGGTGCTTGGCTTCTAGACATGGTACACATTGAATGCACAATGCACGTGATGTGTGAATTTGACATTGCACTGCCTTCACATTTCCTGGCACACACCATGGAGTGCTTGTACATATAGGTAGTGAGTGGCGTACACATTTTCTGCACTGCATAGACCCACTTCCATGGAAACTGCCACCTTTCAACAGGTCTGATCACAGAAGCTATTCAAAGTAGACCACCCAGCATGCATGCCAGGTCATATGTTGTGTGTCACATGTCTGCCGGATGCCTTTGCTGTCGGTGTGTGTGTGTGTCGTGTGCTTCTGACATGTGTAGTGACCTTTTTTCTCTCTATTTTTTAGGTGATGACGCAATGGAGACGGAGGATGGTGTTGTCATGCCAGACACAGGGTTGGTAACACCACATCAACCCGGCACTAGTGGGGGTCGTGGGGTGGTAGGCCACGAAAACCCCCAAGTGCTGCAGTCCATCTTGTCTCTGGCTGCCTATGAGTCCAGCCTTGATGACAACTCTGACGTCCATGTTGAGTTGGATGAGCATCAAGTCCATGTGTCAGGGGTGAGTGATTCTGATGTGGACACTCCTCTGTCTGCGACACCTGCACTGAGGGATCAGGCAGT
This sequence comes from Ambystoma mexicanum, assembly GCF_040938575.1. Taxonomy (NCBI): domain Eukaryota; kingdom Metazoa; phylum Chordata; class Amphibia; order Caudata; family Ambystomatidae; genus Ambystoma; species Ambystoma mexicanum. The sequence continues at coordinate 1,462,927,093 of NC_090931.1, read as the reverse complement.
CTTGGTTCCTCTGCCCGTGGTGGATCGGGACGCAGGGTCACCCTCCACACCAGTCACTGATGTGCCTGGGACATCACGTCGACGGGGGCATGTAGTCGTGCAGCCGCAGGCGGTGCCAACACAGCGAGGACCCCTGGTCCTTGGGTCCCGCAGGGGTCAAGCCCGGCAACGCGGTCGCCGCGCGCAACCGCTGTATACTGAGTGGGATCAAGACATGACTGCCAATTCAGAACGGCAGGGGGCAGCAATGGAGAACATCGCTGAGAGCATGGAGCGTGTGGCCCGATCTGTGCTCCCCCTGCTAAGCAGGTGCTTCTCCAGCAGCAGGCGGCACGGTCCACGGCCCGCTTGCTCAGGCTGGGCATGGCGGCCTCAGACAGGGCACGCCAGGCTGAAATGTCGTCTCTGCGTCAAGCAATTGCTGCTCACGCAGAGGCGCACATGGATGCCCTGAGGGAGGAGTATGCTTCCCTCAGATCCACTCTGGGTGTCCTTATGATGTCCCAGAGGCAGCAGGCAGAGGAGAGGTTTGCACAGCTTGAGCGTACCATCTCGGCTGAGCTACAGGCTTGCCGGGAGGTGCAGCGGTTGTCCAGCCAGGCCTTGCAGGAGGAACTCCGTGTTACACGTGCTACCTTGCAAGAGGAAGCACGTGTATCACGTGAGGTTCTGCATGCAGACCTATGTCACATCGCCACACAGAACCAGGCTCACCCGTCCGGCAGACTTGCTGCCGATGAGGGGCAAGCTGCGGCTAGGCGTGGCCAGGCTACTGTGCCACGTCCTCCTTTCCAGGATAAGCCAGACTCAGACGACCATCTATCTCCCACATAGGTCGGGCTGTGCAGGCGTTGAGCCCATGGAGGTTTTTTTTTTGGCTCAGCATCATCACATGTGGATGTTGAGCAGCACCCTGTACCTCCCCCCTCCTGGGTGCCTTCCCTCCCCCCCGGGTCGTATGTGGCCATTTTTGTTTAGTTAGTTAAGTTTCTGTTTGATAGTTAGTTTAAATAGGTAATGTCCCCTCCCATGGGCAGCGCCTGTGCCTGTGGTTGGGGATGTGGGGGCACCACCATGTCCACCGGGACGCCATGCCGTGTTGCAACATTGTGCAGGACACATGCTCCCACAATGATCCTGCACACTACTGGTGGTGCATAGAGTAGTTGACCACTAGAGCAGTCAAGGGAGCGGAAACGTGACTTGAGCACTCCGAATGTGCGCTCCACTATGCCCCTGGTTGCAATATGGGCGGCGTTGTATCTTACCTGGGGTGGTGTGGTGGGGTTCCGGATTGGCGTCATCATGTGGTTGCTCAGAGGGTAGGCACTGTCCCCTGGGGAGGTGATAATAGTTGAGATTATTAGGGTTTGGATATTTGTCTGTGTGTGACTTGCATGCATGTGCAAGGGCATTTGTACTGACCTAGGAGCCATGTGTCGCCATGCTGCCCAGCTTCCAGGGCCCGGCTCAGGGCGGACATTCTGTACATGAAACTGTCATGGGTGGAGCCAGGGTAGTTTGCATAGACAGAGGTGATGATTCCCTTTGCATCGCATACCACCTGTACATTGATGGAATGCCAGTGCTTGCGGTTTCGGTAGATGTGCTCAGTGGCCCTAGGTGGACGTAGGGCCACATGGGTGCAATCTATGGCACCGAGCACTTTGGGGAAGTGTGCCACCCTGAAAAAATCCAGGACAACGGCCTGCCTTTCTGCGGGTGTTCTGGGCATGTATATGTGCCTGCGGACTGAGGGGCGCGCTGTCATGATTGCCAGTACCTGGTGTAGGCAGCGTGACTGCGTGGCCTGTGAGACCCCCCCCACTATGGCAGTGGTCTGCTGAAATGACCCAGTGGCCAAAAAATGCAGGACATTGAGCAGCTTCTCCAAGGGGCTCAATGCTTGGGAGCAAAGGGTTGGGGATGTAAGGTCATCTTCCCACTCACTGACCAGGTCTAGGATGATATGGGGTGGAAACCTATACCTGCCGTAGACCTGGTCGTCAGGCATCCCAAAAAGGCTTGTCCGTGGTGCGAAAATGCGTGCCCTGGCTATTCTCCTCCTCCTGCGGTGTCCCACGATCAGTGCAGCGACAAATGGGGCATTCATCGTAGCTGTATATACGCGTTTGTTGTTTGCGCGCACTGTTATGCTGTGCGCGGGGACGCTTCCGCCTGCCTTCGTGTGGGCGGACGCGTTGACGCCTGTGCACGTCTTTTGCCATGCGCGGGTTTCCCGTATTCGGATATGTGGTAAGACTGTACGTCCGAGTGTCATCGCGTGTGATCGGAGGGGAGTGAGCGTACACACGATTGACCTGGGTACGTGTGTTTCGGGGTGCGCGGGAAGTTCCACACGCGATTAGCCTGGGTACGTGTGTTCCGGGGTGCGCGGGAACTTTCACACGCGATTGGTAGAAATCCACGTGTGTTCTGTCATCACGTGCAATGAGGGAAACACCCGCGCGCGTCACGTCACAGACGCGCTCAAGCGCTAAGGGCCTTTGGTCCAATGAAATCGCATAATCGTGCTGCCGTGCATACGCGCTAAGGGCCTTTCCTCGAATTACACGCTGACGTGCAGATTTTTCATGTGCCAAATCATTCCGTATCGAGCTGGCCACGCGTAAGCACACGGAAGACCACGCTCCTGCCCAGAAGGCCGAACTACTGCCCCCCAGAACCCCGAGCACGCTCCCACCTGCCATCTGCTGCTGCCTGACTGCCTGCTGCCCACGTGCCCTGCCATTTGCTGCCTGCACATCAGCCAGGGGTGCTGTTGCTGTGACCACCCCTGCTGGAACCGAAGACTCCCGACTGGGATTCCATCGCTCCACAGCCCAGCCCCAGGACCCAGTTGCCCACCCACTCCTGCCTCTGGGGTTGTCATGTCGGGGCAAACACCATCTGAGACCACTGACAACCCCCAGCCAGAGAGGCAGAGGGGCACCAGCTTCAGTGCCACCGAAGTTGGTGTCCTGGTGGAGCAAGTCCTGGGGCAGTATGATGCCCTCTTCGGAAGTTCCCGCACCGACAAGGAAGGACGGACTCGGATCTGGACTGACATCGTGACTGCCATCAACGCGGAGGGGGTGGCAGTCCCCGACTTACAACATGTCAAGAAGCGCTGGGAGGACTTCAGGTACAGGACCCTGAACAAGGCCCGGCACCTCTTGAAGGCAGCGGATGCCAAGGGGCGCCGGGGCCACTTGTCGTAAGAACAGATGAGGGTCCTGGAACGCATATCCCCAGCGCTCCACGTCCTTGAGAGGCAGACCCGTCTGGAGTCGAGCGGTAAGTGTACATGCATCCTGATTGTGAGCAGTGCGTGTGGTGATTTTTCAGTAGTGTGCAGGTTGCACATCTGTTTGTATGGGGTCGAGTATGGGTGGGGGTGTACAGGGCCGTGGGGCTAACACATGCGAGGGCTGGAATGTGTGAGACATGGATGGTGCTTGTGTGTGTAGGCTTGCATGCCAAATGCAGTTGTGTGGGCACACATGTTTGGATGAATGTGTATGTAAGTAGACATGTCCGTGATGTCACGCATGTATGTTGTTTTCGGCTGCATGTATCAGCACTGTGTACATGTGCATGTGTGTGTATTTGACAAGGGTGCAACAGTGATGCAACATGGATGCATGTGACAGCGGTATGTGGAAGCCTGATTGGCAGATGTGACATGGATGCCCGTCTGAACACTGCGACACTTGGCAGGGGTGTACACATGCATGCAAGTGTGGTGGTGTGTGTACATGTGTGGTGCACTTCCTGTGTTGCATGCGATGTCTGGCTCACCTTTGCCTGCTCATGCTGTTGTATGTGTATGGATGGTGCTGGCAGTTGCGATATGGCTGTGGTATGGCTCATGTGTGCGAGTTGAAATGACATGTGTGTTGGGGATTCTGATGACATGTCTGAGGTTTGCTAATGCCACTCATGTACAACTGTCATGTGTGTATGTGTCCATTGTACAGTGCCCTGATGCCTGTGTTTTGTTTCTCCCTGTCTGCAGCGTCAACTGATGAAGAGGGCGGAGAAGGTGCTGTGGAGCACAGCGGCGGGGATCCCACCGCCAGCCGGAGACGCAAGGCCTGGCTCCCCTCCCATGTTGTCATCTCGTCGGGGAGTGAGGAGTCCGGTGCCGCGTCCCAGGCTGCAGCTGCCGGGGGGAGGTCCAAGAGGCGGAGGTTGGAGTTGGACTCCTCGGCAGCAGAAGAGGCAGCTGGGACCCCACAGGGCCCAACAGGGGAAGATGCCACGGAGTCATCCAGGTTGGTGTGGGGTTTGGTGGAGGTGGAGGCCGTGCAAGCACCAGAGACGGGGTCTGGAGGTGGGGATCCCACTGGTGCTAGTGGTGCAGTGCAGGACCAGGGACAGGAGGCAGCACAGGCCGCCGCGTAGGTGCCTGTGTGCAATCCTGTCCCTGCATCATCTTGCACCAGCAGGGATGCCTACGTCCAGACCCGTTTTCAGGCAGGGGATGAGCTCACGTCAACTGGCCTTCCTCTGCCTGCGGACGTGGCTATCCGGGTCCGGGTTGAGCCTGTCCTGACTGGTGTGGCATTGCGTCAACGGACCATGCGAGGTGACCTGCAGTCTTTTCATGAGGAGACTGCACATCATCTCGAATGGCTCGTTGACTACGTCAGCCTGCTGGGACAGGTCACCCAGGCCGGATTCCTCCGTATGATGGGGCTTGCTACGACCCCCTCCTCAACTGGACCCCCTACGCGCCAGTCGTCCTCCGTGCCATCTTCCCACCCATCAGTCACCTGGGTGCCCTGTGGAGCTGCCTCTGACGGTGCGGCCAGGCTGGTGGAGGAGGCATCCCTGCCACAGTCGGGAGTCGGAAGTCCAGCAGGGGTGGCCACATCAACGACTGCACCCCAGCCGGCGGAGGATGTGCAGGCAGCAGGAGGCAGTGCACGGGCAGAGGCACAGCAGCAGCAGCAACGTGGTGGGAGCCATGAAGGCTCGGGGCCTTCAACATCGGAGGGGCAGGCATCGGCCGGAGGGCAGGAGGACCCAGGACAGAGAGTGTCTTCCGTGTGGCAGCGGTTGGGCCACGCCATAGATGCGGAGCGGCAGCGGGCGGAAGAGGCACTGCTCACAATGGTCAGGGCGGAGAACTCCATGCGGAGGGCCCTGAGGCTGGCCGAGTGCCTCGAGGCAATCCGCAGGGGTTTGGAGGTGGACACGGCGACGGCCCTGCGGACCCTCGGGGCCATGGAGGAGGACCGCCTCCGGGACATTGAGCAGGAGTTCGATGATGCCCTGGCCCGGGACATCCACAAGTGAGCCGTCAAACTAGCCCGCTGCCCTTGTACATAGTTATGTAGGTAGTGTTAGGTTTCATTTTTTTTGGGATTTATTTTGGACCTTTCGGACATTGGCCACATTTTTGTATATAGTTTATTTTATTAGTTAGTGTAGTTAGATAGGTTTCCTTTCTTTTGTTGGGATAATGGACCCTGGCTTGTTCCCATGTACATAGTTCACTGTTGGATTGTATTTTTCTTTCACATTTTAACCATGGAGCAATAGCTTTCTTTTTATTTCCCATTGGATTTTGTTTTGTGGCCAGTGACTTTGGACACCATTACTTTGGGATATGATTTTTGGTTTTGCTTTTTTTCACGGACATGCTTCTTTTGATTTTTGTACATTCACATTTTTGTTTCTTTATTTCTGATTCTATTTATGTTTGCTTTAATACATATTTTTTTTATCATACTTCGATGTGTAGTATCATCTCATTGGTTTCATGCATTTCATGATATGGGTTTTGAGATTCACTGACACCCATTGGGTGTATGTGAGGGAAATGTGTTTGTTTCGGAACTTGCAATTGGTGTTCTGTGATGTAATTGCCAATTATGAGTGGGTGGATGCAATACTCGGGTGGGTGTTTTGCATTTGGAGGCTGACCATAGGGACCAGGGATCTAGATTGTGATGACATGTTGGCTGGGGAACATGAGTTGGACATGGGTGGGGGCCTGCTGACAGGTGCCCCACAGTGCTGGGGGGGTGGGGTGGTGGGAGACATGGGTGGGGGCCTGCTGGCAGGTGCCCCACAGTGCTGGGGGGTGGGGGTGGTGGGGAACATGAGTTGGACATGGGTGGGGGCCTGCTGGCAGGTGCCCCACAGTGCTGGGGGGTTGGGGGGTGGTGGGAGACATGGGTGGGGGCCTGGTGGAGGGTGCCCATGCACTGCTGGGGGGTGGGGGTGGTGGGAGACATGGGTGGGGGCCTGCTGGTAGGTGCCCCACAGTGCTGGGGGGTGGGGGTGCTGGGGAACATGAGTTGGACATGGGTGGGGGCCTGCTGGCAGGTGCCCCACAGTGCAGGGGGGTGGGGGGATGGGGAACATGAGTTGGACATGGGTGGGGGCCTGGTGGAGGGTGCCCCTGCACTGCTGGGGGGTGGGGGTGGTGGGAGACATGGGTGGGGGCCTGCTGGCAGGTGCCCCACAGTGCTGGGGGGTGGGGGTGCTGGGGAACATGAGTTGGACATGGGTGGGGGCCTGCTGGCAGGTGCCCCACAGTGCTGGGGGGTGGGGGTGGTGGGGAACATGAGTTGGACATGGGTGGGGGCCTGCTGGCAGGTGCCCCACAGTGCTGGGGGGTGGGGGGGTGGGAGACATAGGTGGGGGCCTGGTGGAGGGTGACCCGCACTGCTGGGGGGTGGGGGTGGTGGGAGACATGGGTGGGGGCCTGCTGGCAGGTGCCCCACAGTGCTGGGGGGCGGGGGGGTGGGAGACATGGGTGGGGGCCTGGTGGAGGGTGCCCCTGCACTGCTGGGGGGTGGGGGTGGTGGGGGACATGAGTTGGACATGGGTGGGGGCCTGCTGGCAGGTGCCCCACAGTGCTGGGGGGTGGAGGGGTGGGAGACATGGGTGGGGGCCTGGTGGAGGGTGCCCCTGCACTGCTGGGGGGTGGGGGTGGTGGGAAACATGGGTGGGGGCCTGGTGGAGGGTGCCCCTGCACTGCTGGGGGGTGGGGGTGGTGGGAGACATGGGTGGGGGCCTGGTGGAGGGTGCCCCTGCACTGCTGGGGGGTGGGAGTGGTGGGAGACATGGGTGGGGGCCTGCTGGCAGGTGCCCCACAGTGCTGGGGGGTGGGGGTGCTGGGGAACATGAGTTGGACATGGGTGGGGGCCTGCTGGCAGGTGCCCAACAGTGCTGGGGGGTGGGGGTGATGGGAGACATGGGTGGGGGCCTGGTGGAAGGTGCCCCTGCACTGCTGGGGGGTGGTGGGAGACATGGGTGGGGGCCTGGTGGAGGGTGCCCCTGGTGGCTGGGGGTGCAGGGGGACATGCGTTGGTGGGCAGTAGTGCAAGTTGACATGTGGGTTGGCTGGGGGGCATGGCCATGGTGGATGGGGTGCCTGCAGGACATGTGCAGGGTAGGCCTCTGTGGTGTGAGCCACCTGCAGGGGCCGTGGAGGGTGTAGAGGGAACACCTGGGAGGACCCACACGTGCAATTCACGTGTGGTGCTCCCCGCGCACCCCTGTCTTACACGTACCCTGATGAGATCGTGTGTGGAACTTCCCGCGCACCCCTGTAATACACGTACCCTGATGGAATTGCGTGTGGAACTTCCCGCGCACCCATGGAATACACGTACCCTGATGGAATTGCGTGTGTAACTTCCCGCGCACCCCCGAAATACACGTACCCCGCTCAATCGCGTGTGTAACTTCCCGCGCACCCCCGAAATACATGTACCCCGCTCAATCGCGTGTGTAACTTCCCGCGCACCCCCGAAATACACGTACCCCGCTCAATCGCGTGTGTAACTCCCGCGCACCTCCGCAATACACGTGCCCCACTGGCACAGGCCCAATTGCTGTATGTTGCCACTTTTGTAATGCGCAGGGACTCTACCGCCTGCCTTCGTGTGGCGGACGTGTTTCAGCTTGTGCGTGTCTTTGGCTGTGTGTGGCTTTGCCCTATTCGATTCCATGAATACGTGTGGTTCGAGTGCGTGTGGGCGTTCCGTCTGCTTCCCTGCAGTACATCCCCAGTTACGCCCTTATTTTCGCGCGTTGTTCCCCATTCCGCGCGTTACGCCCCGTGTCCCGCCCACTTTCTGGTGTATGCGCCGAGGTTGTGCGCTTTCACTGTGCGCGTCGCGCACGCCTTTCGGGATGTTGCAGTGACTTGTGCGCCATGCACGGGTTTGGCGCACATCCCGAGGTAAACACGCGCAGGGACTTCCATGAATCGCAGCGTGCGCCTGTTTTTTTGCGCTTGCGCCTGCTTGCGCCAAGATTTTCGGCGCACGTTTGTTCCATGAATCGGCCCCTAAATTTTTGTTGGCACTATTGTTTTTGATTGCGCTCCTGCAGTCATTCCATCGAATACATTGTAACCCTAGCACAAATTTGTTTTTCTCTCTATTTTGAATATTTCAACATCCACCTCCTAATGGACTTACACCACTTTCGGAATGGCTTTAAATTTATTATGTTTATCATTTTTTCTTTTCTCAAATATGCTTTCGATTTTTGTTTTTGTCTTGCATTAACCCCATTGCAAATTGCATACATTTAATTTTGGCTCATTCATCCCCTGCTTTTCCCCTGGATGCTATGCCTTTATTTGTCCTGCTTATGTTACTGTATGGTGTCGCTATATCATTGAATGTTGCACACTCCATTTTGTTATTGTATCCTATGTTTAATAATAGCCTCAGATGAAGAGCCGTGGAAGGCTCGAAACACGTGTTAGGCTGTTGCTTGTACTAAACCTTGGACTTTAAAGGCTGTTCTTTCATACAAATCACCTGGACTCACGATTTTTATTTTTCTATACTTGGCGCAGTGAAACTGGGACTTGTTTGTGTTGCAATTGTACTTACCTCAGTGGAATTATACTGGCAGTATATCAACACTACCCAGATACCTGCAGCCTTGACCCACTTTGTCCAATTTATACTTACAAGCGCTGTGGATCGTGACTTTTTCTGCCAATTTGTTCTCCTCCAGACAGAGTAATAGTAGTGTTTGATGGAAAAACCCCTTTCCCCCCACACCGATCTACGAGGATACCTCCCTGCTGTTCCTCCCATCCGGAGGAGAGTTGAGCACCCACTGGCACAATTCGCCCTGGCCTGAAGCATGGCAGGTTCTGTTACTGCTCTTCCCCGAAGCCCCGCGTGTCTAGGACTGGAACACTCTTACAGTTGCATTGAGTAGAATTCCTAATTTACTTAATTTCAGAGGTTCCTTGTGATAATGTCCCTGCAAAAAAGTTGCCATGCAAAAAATTCTCTGAAAATAATTGCCGTTTGTTGCGGTGACGTTATTACATGGAACATGCGGGGGGCACCCCATCAACCCCCAAAACCTTTTTTTTTTCAAGGGGAGCAGGGGACACCTCTGCAACCCCCGCACCATTGTCCCTATATATATGTTCACCTATATAATGTTGTCTCTGACTTTTCCGGGCGAGATAATGTACGGCAACCATATATAAAGGGGTATTATTACCTGATACCATGTCAGGAAGGAGATAACACATGCTCAAGCAATCTGAGTTTTGCTGGTTCGGAGCTCCTGGAAGCTCTGATTTGGGATTGAGGTGTATTACTTTTTGTACTTTTTTTACCTTTGTACTTTTATAATAATGCGTTATTGTTCTGCACTCCTGCACTTGTGCAATGTTAATGCTTTATAAACAGTTTTAATAAAAAATAAAATATGACAGATTTTTGGAAAAGAGCCATCACGAAAACTGACACTTATATTAGGGGTTGTTCTCTCCCTACTTAAGGGTGCACCAGCACAAAAGATACACTGGGGCAAATCAGGTCTTCAAATGGACCCAAAGCAGGGATATTAAGTGCATCGTGGTGCCAGCAGTGGGGTGAGCCGAGAGCAATCCAGACCTCTGGAGCATGACTTCCATGCATCGGGAGTGGGGTGAGTCTGGAGCAATCCAGACCTCTGGAGCCATGACTTCCATGCATCGGGAGTGGGGTGAGCCGGGAGCAATCCAGACCTCTGGAGCATGACTTCCATGCATCGGGAGTGGGGTGAGCCGGGAGCAATCCAGACCTCTGGAGCATGACTTCCATGCATCGGGAGTGGGGTGAGCCTGGAGCAATCCAGACCTCTGGAGCATGACTTCCATGCATCGGGAGTGGGGTGAGCCTGGAGCAATCCAGACCTCTGGAGCCATGACTTCCATGCATCGGGAGTGGGGTGAGCCGGGAGCAATCCAGACCTCTGGAGCATGACTTCCATGCATCGGGAGTGGGGTGAGCCTGGAGCAATCCAGACCTCTGGAGCCACGACTTCCATGCATCGGGAGTGGGGTGATCCATGCATCGGGAGTGGGGTGAGCCTGGAGCAATCCAGACCTCTGGAGCCACGACTTCCATGCATCGGGAGTGGGGTGATCCATGCATCGGGAGTGGGGTGAGCCTGGAGCAATCCAGACCTCTGGAGCCACGACTTCCATGCATCAGGAGTGGGGTGAGCCTGGAGCAATCCAGACCTCTGGAGCCACGACTTCCATGCATCGGGAGTGGGGTGATCCATGCATCGGGAGTGGGGTGAGCCTGGAGCAATCCAGACCTCTGGAGCCACGACTTCCATGCATCAGGAGTGAGGTGAGCCGGGAGCAATCCAGACCTCTGGAGCCACGACTTCCATGCATCGGGAGTGGGGTGAGCCGGGAGCAATCCAGACCTCTGGAGCCACGACTTCCATGCATCGGGAGTGGGGTGATCCATGCATCAGGAGTGGGGTGAGCCTGGAGCAATCCAGACCTCTGGAGCCACGACTTCCATGCATCGGGAGTGGGGTGATCCATGCATCGGGAGTGGGGTGAGCCTGGAGCAATCCAGACCTCTGGAGCCACGACTTCCATGCATCAGGAGTGGGGTGAGCCGGGAGCAATCCAGACCTCTGGAGCATGACTTCCATGCATCGGGAGTGGGGTGAGCCTGGAGCAATCCAGACCTCTGGAGCCACGACTTCCATGCATCGGGAGTGGGGTGAGCCGGGAGCAATCCAGACCTCTGGAGCATGACTTCCATGCATCGGGAGTGGGGTGAGCCTGGAGCAATCCAGACCTCTGGAGCCATGACTTCCATGCATCGGGAGTGGGGTGAGCCGGGAGCAATCCAGACCTCTGGAGCCATGTCTTCCATGCATCGGGAAGCACAGCCTTATGATGAGGCCTAACTCCCACGAGGTCCCCAGGTTGTGCGTGTTTGATCTGTGGCACATCACAGAGGACTAATGGCACCATGGGGTCACCCCTTTGCTGCAGCTTCTAGACCAGGAGTTTGCAACCTCTGGCTTTCAGATTGTTTTGGCCTACGACTTCCATCAACCCTAACTTGCATAGTCATAGTGAGGGATTATGGGAGTTGTAGTCAAAAATATCCAGAGAGCCTCATGTTGCAGACTCCTGCTTAGACACTTGGTGCAGTGCTTTGAGAGGCGGAAAGGAAGATCTTCACCCAGCAACATTGCTCTTTAAATTTGTGCTCTTCGTAAGAAACTCCAATGTCCTGAGGAGTGGGAAGACTGTAAACAATAACAAATGACAACAAGCATTGGCAATGCCAACAGTTCTGGCTTTTGTATAGGCATTGGAAAGGCACCGCCATAGTGGTGTTAACTTGCCATTGATGGTAGCAGCTACTAAATGGGAGTACCTGGGCATATAATAGCAATGCTTGGCAAATGCCTAATACCTACACACAAGCCAAAATGTTGCCTTTGCCAATGCTTGTTTTTTAAGAGGACTTAATGGAAGAACACACATAGTGCTTGCAAATCGAGCAGCTGAAGGCAGACCTGGTTTAGATATTTGTATTACACCCATAGAGCCTTTACAGCTCCAGTTAAGTTATTAACCCTCAGAAGTCTGCATTGAATAAATAATGGCAGTCAATTCCAGCACAACGTTTGATGGTATGGCTTGATAAAGGAAGCTCAGCAGGGTGTGTTTTGGGCAGTACAGGGACAGGAAGTAGGTGGGAATGGCCATAGGGATTATAATGGTCATATGCAGTCAGTGGCTGGGTAAATAACTAAACCACATCTACAAGCTGTGTGTGCCTCCTCATTTCCCATTTCTATGTAGCTGTAATTAAATGCAAACGTTTTGGTTTATAGGTGGAGCTTTAGCACCACCTCATAGGCAAAATTCAAATGCAGCTATTAGCGTCTTGTAGGCCAAAGGTTGAGGGAGAACTGCGAGATCTTGCTGGATATGATCAATAATACAAACTCGAAGACCTGGGCCGCTCGCTTGCCACAACAAAGTCTCGGATTCAAGTGTCTATTTTCCCATCAGCTTTGAAGATCATCGGTAGCCCTGACTTAATGGTACCATCTCTTTGCCTATATATGGCCTGCTTTAGGTTTCTCCTGCAGGTGTTGTGCATTGTTTCTAATAAAGGTTAGCTTGCGCATCTGGCTCTAGGTTACAAATACTCTGTCCACCATTGTGGAATCAGGCTGTGTTAACATGGCCGCCATGGATCTGCAGCTCCAGCGTTTCTGTGTCCTTGTGAGCGTCTCTGCTGGTTGTAGGCTGCACTGCACTGCACACAAGCTTTCAGGTACTTTCCATTCCTGCTGGAAGATTTCGGCTGCACTCTGATCCGGACGCTCTGCCAGAGCTTGCACACCTGACGTGTGTGCATTCTTCACCGCCTCTCCGTGCATGGACCCGCTGCCGGGATTCAGGGAATCAGATCCATCACTTGTTCCTTTTGCATTTGAATAACTGAGCCTAGGGACCCTTCTCTGGGGGGGGGGGGTTTGTTCGTGGGAAGCTTGTTCTTGGGCCAGAGACTACCTTATTCTGCCCTGCAGAATCCACGTATCTTTTGCCCTTGCCAACCTGGGTGCTTTCAATCTGCTAGTCCCTATTTGCAGCTCTCGTTCCACTAAGGAATCTACATGGGAGTTCTAGGGAAACCTATATATATATATATATATATATATATATATACCGCTCTAGGGGGTCGCAACACAAAGGGGGACACTTTCCTTGGCCCATCCTGTGGGAACCCTCAAGCACATGTTGCGAGGGTTCCGGTCTCACCGCGGTGTGCCGGCCTACTTGGGCCAAGAATCAGGCACATGCGGAGAATAGGGGAAATAATGTCTTTATTACTTCACCACATAACAGCCAACTGCCGAACCTCCAGAACCCTGTGACCCTGTAGCCCTGCCCGCTTTCCTAGCCCAACAGTAATCATCGAAGATCTTGTGACCTGAACTTCAGGCCACCCACATAACGATATGGGATGGCTGGAGAAGTCCCATTGCATCATGACATCTCCTCCCCTTTTAAAGTTCAACTGGATTGGCACTATTATTTAATTTCTTCAATTAGCCTAATGGGCTTTATGCGGCTGCGTGGAGGTCTTCCATAGCACGGGGGTTCTCGAGCGATTGAGCCATCTTCTTCCATTGAGTCTTCCTCGTCAGAGGGCTCACTGTCACCTTGTTATGACTCATCTGAACTTGAAAACACGTTGCTGTCTTTGGACATTTTCCACCTCTCAGGAATGTGACCATGAAATCTCTTGAAGTATGACAAATTCCTTGTGACTTCCTGTTGGTGATCGCCACAGGCTGTTACCATGTTGCCCTTTTTTGCAGTTACTACTAGCATTTCAGGGGCAAACGTAGAGTCTTCTTTTCGGATCTTTGGTTGACACATTATGACCTGGTCTCCTAACTCTATCTCACACTCTTGTGCTCTTCTTTTCTTATCAGTGCTGTTCTTCATTTTTTCTTTTTGTTCTAAATCATGAGTTTAGACTTGCTGTTCAAGTCGTGTGGCGGGTATCTTGTTTGGACTCTCGGGCAGACGCGATCTTATGATTCTTCGAAACATCAGGTCCGATGGGCTCACCCCTGTGGTACTGTGAGGAGTGTGATAGTCACTTAGTAATTGATACAGTGCCTGTTCAAATGGCTTGTTGACCAGATGTGCTATTTGTAAGGATCTCTTGATGTTTTCCATTAAACGCTCTACAATTCCATTAGCTTGAGGCCATCGTGGCGTTATCTTGCGGTGTATAAAACTCATATATCTGGCAAAGTTTTCGAAGTAATAACTTGTAATGGGTGGTCCATTATCTGTTTTCAAAATGTTTGGTTTTCCATAAACGGATAGCATGTGGTCAAGGGCAGGAATCACGCAGTTTGCTGATGTGGAGTCAATGATCTGGGCATCTGGGAATCTCGAATGTTCATCAATTAGCACTATGACATATTTTCTGTTTTGCAGGGGCCCAAATAAGTCGACTGCCACTTCCTCCCAGACACCTCCAGGTAGTGTTGACATTTGCAAGGGTTTTGGATGTGGCTTGGGAGCCAATAGGGCACATAACTCACATTTTACCACCACTTGTTCAACTAGAGTGTCCAATTTTGGAAACCAAAGTTTTTCCCTTAGAAGGCGTTTTGTGGAAGTTAGACCACGATGGCCCTCGTGAGCTAGTTTGATTACACGTTCTCTTAGCGTTGAGGGTGCGACGATTTTTGAACCTTTCATCAGTATGTGATTCTCAATAAATGTCAGTTCATCTTTCACAAGTTCCAAAGCTTTGACATCTTCATTTACTGTCTCTTTTTCTGGCTTGGCTTGTTGTTTTGCATGAGACATCCTGTCAGTACCTAAACAGTGAGTTATTATACTTATAGCTTTATCATTTTCTGATTCTTTCCTTAGAGTTGACCATTCCCCGGGCAATGGCTGAAGATTATGAATGATGAAGTTGATGTTATTATCTGCAATTGATGGATTAGCATTGGGGGGTCCAACCGGGTGTCTCGACAGGTAGTCTGCCGGGTTATTTTCTTTTACGGGGCGGTGTAAAATTTCAAATTTATAATCTAACAGATGTAGACCCCATCTTGCTATTCTCGGTGGCATTCTTGATTTAGGATTACCAAAGATTGTAAAGGGGGCCTGGTGATCAGTGATGACTGTAAAGGTCTTACCATATAGGAAAAAATGAAAGTGTTCACATGCTCATACGACCGCTAAACTTTCTTTTCTGCCTGTGAATAAGCTTCTTCTGTCGTTGTGAGGCTATGGCTTGCATATGCCACCACACATTTTTCATTGGGTTCTGTTGGGCTGCATTGTGTAAGTATGGCCCCAAGTCCGACGGGGCTAGTGTCAGTCTTCTTTGAATTGTCAAATTATACCATGTTATCAGCTCGAGTGATATTATCACGAATGGTCTCAAAAGCCGTTTGACACTCCTTTGACCACTCAAAACTGTGATTTTTGTGGGTGAGGAGGCGTAATGGATTACTCACTGTTGCATAGTCTTGTATGTATCGAAAACAGTAACTAGCCAAACCAAGAAATGATCGAAGATCTGAGATGTTCTGTGGTGGCTGAGCTCAGTTGAGGCCCGTCACTTATTCGTCACTTATTCGGGATCCGGTCTCATTCCTTTTTCTGAAAATATGCATCTGAAGAATCTAAGAGAGTCTTTACGAAATTCACATTTGGCTCGATTAAGTGTGAGACCGGCTGTTTCGAGAGCTGAACAAACTTTGTGTAGAGCTGCATCATGTTCTTCTTTCGTCTTTCCATACACAATTACATCTGAGTAATTCAGACAGTTTGGGACATGACAGATGACCTTATGTATTTCTTCCTGAAAGATCTCTGCTGTCGATGAAATGCCAAAGCTGAACCTTGTATATTGGAAAATTCCTAACTGAGTTACAAATGTGGTAATGTATCTAGATTCTGGGGCGATTTCAATTTGATGATATCCTTTGGTTAAGTAAAGTTTTGAAAAGTGCTTTGCTCCATGCAATAAATGATTCATATCTGTTATTCTTGGGGCTTGGTGTCTTTCTCTTTCAATGGCCTCATTTGCTCTTCTTATATCCACACATAATCTAATTGAACCCTCTGATGATTTCTTAGGTACAGGTACTATGGGAGATACCCATGGGGTGTGCCCTGTTACTGGTTCTATGGCCTGCTGTTTCAATAATTTGTTGATTTCATCTTCTACTTGGTGTTGAATATTTATGGGAATGCCCCTGTAGTGCTGAGCAATGGGCTTTATTTACGATTTGATGTGAAGCTGAATTTTCCGATTCTTGAGTTTTCAAAGTCCTTTGAATAGCTTCGGAAAAGTAGCCTCAACGTCTTTTGGTCGAGAAAATGTTTTATGAGCCATCAGTTGATACATGGTGTGCTCTAGACCCATGTCCAGAGCAGTCTTGAAACCGAGTATGCAACCACTTTTTGCCTCAGTTTTTAGCACGTGCACCTGAATCTTTGCTGTGTGTGCCTTATGTGAGCAAACAACTCACGTGACTCCTTTACAGGGTAGGGGCGTGGTGGAGCCATAAGGGTAGATATTTACCATCTCCTTTAGGAGTCTTGGCGGATTTGGTAGTGACGCGTAAGCTTCTTCACTCATTATGTTGACTGTAGTACCAGTGTCAATGAAGAAATCCAGAGGAGTGTTTACTTGAATGTTTAAAATGGGACTGTGTTCGGTTGCGGTGCTATTGTTCAACGCCCACACATAACCTTTTTTCCTTTGGTCATCTCCTGATGAAGACAGTTCACTGCTTGCCTCGCAACGCCGCCTCCAACTGATCTTGTGTTGATGAGACCCGATCACTATTCCACGACTGGAACACTGCCGCCATTCCAAGATGGCCGCTCTTCACAACCCGGCCACAACAGCTGATCGTCCCCGCAAACAGGCGTGCTTTGCCGGCCGCACCATCTGATTGGCCCATCTACGTATTTCTACAGCCAATCCTCCAAGCCGGGAGGCGTAGCCGGCCTATGCACCAAGGCCTGCACGAAGGCTATCTACCCTGTCCCAGCCTGTCCACGCCTAACCTCGCCGTCGCCAGGAAACTATCTTCTACCCGAGGCCAGTTTGGAACACTACGGTACTGTACACTCCCGCTACGCTCTCACTCGAGCAGCGCTATTGAAATGCATCTCGAGGCCACATAATCAGTGGTCTACATAGTTAGCCAACTCGTGGATACGCGCTTAGCACACCCACACAAACTCCCCAACTGCTTAACAAGACTTGTTGTGTTCACTCCTAGCCACGTCTAATCCCAGAACCTATGCATCTCATGCACTGTGTGCCGCCTAGATTATGCTGTTACCTAGTACTCATGTGCTAACACTGTCGATTACTGCCTGCCGTTATTCGTATGCCTCCAGCTTTAACGTTAATTCATGCTAAACCTAGGTGATAGGCTATTTACTACACCCTTGACTCTAACCGTGAGCACCTGACCTCCTGCAATTCTCGCACTGTGCACCGCCTAGTCATTACCTATTGTTGAGATCATGCCTAGCTATGTTTAATCCTAGCGACGCTATGCGACTTTATCCAGTGTTGTAATTCACGTACGCACCTTTGCATCTCATGCACTGTGCGCCGCCTAGCCTATGCTGTTACCTAGTACCCACGTGCTAACACTGTTGATTGTTGCCTGGCACTATTCGTATGCTTCCAGCTCTAATGCTAATCAATGCTGAACCTTGGTGATAGGCCACCACCTATATCTTAGACTCTCTTGCTACAACTAACGGAAACTAGGCGTGTTACCCCATGTGACATCACTGTACCAGACTGTCTTCTGGTAGACCTAGTGTTAACATCGAATTTAGGGAATTATTACCTTGCCTCTGAATTGCCATCCCTTACACTGCTGTGACCCACCACCACCTAGATGATACTAGACCCTACGCTACCGGACAACAACTACACTGTACTAGCCCTTTCTCGCCCAATATCACAATGTATCTCCATGCGCTTTACACAGTGTTACTGAGATCAATACTGCACATTTTGAACAGTCAATACCCAACCATGTTACCCAATTTACCAGCACTTGAGCCCGCACATAACCCATACACACTAACTGAAATGACCTCCACACCTTGCCCTGTTCTCATGAGGAACCTTAGATTACATGCCAGGCTCCCAAGGCTTTATGACCCTCCATCTAAACCAGCCCACAACAAGGTGACTAGGAATCTATCCCTACACCCTCTTCAATTGAACAGTAGACTCCACCGCGAGCCCATCCGTGACCAGAAAAGTACGTACAAATCTGTGCCACCACCCCTAAACCCAGTAGATCTCGGGAACAAGGGTGCACTAATAAATGCCCGCTCCATGGTAGCCCATGCATCAGACATTGCCGACCTGCTACACAACGAAGACCTGGACTTATTAGCGGTCACTGAATCTTGGCTCCACCCCACGGCAGGCCCTGCATTTATGCTAGCGGTACCAGATGACTACACGCTATTAAGACTTGATCGTACCACCTCTAGAGGCGGAGGTCTTGCCATCATAGCCAAAACTAAATTCCCTATTACAATCGAATCACCACCAATGTTAGCTCCTGTGAATCTCTAACCGCCAAGGTAACACTATCTAATACTCAATCCATCTCCATTCACCTTATCTACCGACCACCGAGCCCTCTAGGGTCATTTGAAGAAGACCTCACAGACCTCTTATCAAACAATCTTAAAAACTCCTCACAACGCATCTTACTAGGAGACCTTAACCTCGGATTTAGCGACCCCACAGACCCCAATGACAGTACAATCAATAACACCCTAGAGGAACTGGGCTTCACCCAGAAGATCACTGAGCCCACCCATATCAAAGGGAAAACTCTGGACTGGCTAGCTGTGCACAACTGCCCAGTCCTAGTCTCTGCCATACTCCTGCAGCCCTGGACAGACCATTACTTGATCTCGTTCACCCTAGAGGCAACCCCAGCACAAGCTAACAGCATAGCTCCAGCTGTCCAATCCCGAAATAAAAAAACATCACCCCTGAAAACTTGATCCCGCTAATCACACCAACCTTGAATGCCATCCAGGATCACACAGATCCATTCATGATGGTGGACATCTATAATAAAATCATGCTCTCATCTCTTGATGCCATAGCCCCTTTGAAGCTAATAAAGAGCATGCCCCGGAAACACATCAACTCCTGGTTCTCGCCTCATCTTAAAGCCCTCAGATAGGAAAAGCGATGCTGTGAAAAAACCTGGCGGGCTCACCCCTCAGAAAATAACAAAAAAAATTTGAGCAGTCTAGCTTCCCAATGTAAAAAAGAAATTATATTGGCCAAACAAACGTCTTATAGTACACAAATCTCACAAGCTAAATCTAACACTAGAGACCTTTTCACAATACTTAAAGAGGTTGAATCCCCGATCCAAGTGCCCAACTCGTGTATCAAAGATAAAAACTGGTGCACGGGCATACAAAATGCCCTAGCGAACAAAATCTCCTCCCTTAAGACTAAGATAAGCATTAAAAATAATCTCTGCCCTCCTCTACTAATCCAAGTACCGTCACCCATAAAAAGGTTCACCTGACTCAATCACCCCCCCAGCGCACAACCCCCCCTTTAACCTCCATAAAGTATCCACCAAAGAGGTAGAAAATACTATTCTCACCCTCAAACCTTCAAACTGTCACGGAGACCTATGCCCCGCTCAACTGATTAAGGATGCAGCCCGTGATATCGCACCATTTATTACCAAACTAATAAATGCGTCTTTCACATCAGGCACCATACCTAATAATTTAAAACAGTCCTGGGTCCTCCCTCTGCTTAAAAAAACGAATTTAGACCCATCCACTCCAACTAACTACCGCCCCATTGCCACAGTACCGTTCCTTCTTAAAATCCTCGACAAAATAGCATACCAACAGATCCAACATTACCTTGAGCACTTCCATCTCCTAGGCGTCCGACAATCAGGCTTCAGGCCACAGCATGGAACCGAAACTGCACTTATAGATCTCAAGGCACAGATAGACGAGCTGAGAGACCAGGGTAAGACAGCACTATTGCTACTCCTTGATCTCTCGGCGGCCTTCGATCTGGTCGACCATGTGATCTTGTGCAACCATCTACAAAAAGCTGCCCACTTCTCTCAAGAAGCAACCAATTGGATCCAATCCTTCCTTAACAACCGCACGATGAGAGTCTTCTCATTGTCAGCAGCAGCCGACCCTACACCTATCACTTGCGGCGTGCCTCAAGGATCTTGCGTCTCCCCTACACTTTATAACATCTTCACAAAGCCCCTTTTTGATGATCTAGATGATCTGGGTATCACCTACACTAATTACGCCGATGATACCCAGATCCTCATCCTGTTGTCGGGGGATTATGGCAAGGATTTGGCCTTCATTAATAAAGTGTACCTCATCATCCAGGCATGGATGGCCTCACACGGTCTATGCCTGAATGATGACAAGACGGAACTCCTTATTCTAGGCTCTACACACTACCTCAACAAGCTGGACCACAAATACTCATCGTTCATAATTGACGATAACAAGATCAAGGTAGCTAAGGAGGTTAAAACCCTCGGCTTCTATCTAGATTCCACCCTTAACTTCAACAAACAAGTGAATGCAATGGCCTCCGCTACCTCCTACACTTGCAAACTCATTAGGGCAGCCAAACCCTTTCTCTCCCCCACCAACTGTACCACCTGGCCAGGGTGCTGATCCTCTCCAAGTTGGACTATTGCAACGCTCTATATGTAGGTTGTAACAAATATATCTCAAACAAAATCCAAATCCTCCAAAATAATGCCCTTAGAGCGGCCCTCAGTATCCCGAAGAAAGCCCATATCTCTGATTCCAGAAGATCTGTCAACTGGCTATCCACCACGGACAAGATATTCCTTAAATCGGTGTCTCTGATTCATAAATGCCTCCACCAAGCAGCCCCTCAATACCTCATCTCCAGATTTACTAGACCCACCCTCTCTCGCCCCTCGAGAATGGCCAATTCCAACCTTCTTCTGGTGCCCAGGTTCAAACGTACAATGTCTGGAGGCAACAGCTTTCCAGTAAAAACAGCGCAATTCTGGAACTCCCTTCCTCCTACCTGCAGGGAGGACCTACCCTACCACCAGTTCAGAGCCAGGACTATCCACTGGCTCAAAACTCTCGACTCATAATGACCTTCCGATGCCCGGATGCGCCACTACCATGTGGCTCCTTACCTCATTGAATGTAAATATGTATATAGTATTGCCTATAATGAATATGTTCTACCCTTCCTGTTCGGTGTGATACGTCCGGCACTGTAACCGCAGCTGGACCTCACCCCACCGTATGTAACTAAGTTTTGCAACCCTCTTGCTGCCTTTGCACCTGGCTACCCCTGGGTTAGGTGCGCATTATAAATAAATACAATACAATACAATACTGCATGAAGGCGATTGATTTCATTTCAATATACCTGATGTAGTGTCTTCTTCTGCTGCGCTTTGAAATGTCAGAATTTTTGTGTTCATCTTTTAGAAACGTTTTTCTATAATCTCTTCCATCATGCCTTTGTCTTCTTGGATCAGGGTCTGGCTCTTCTTCACGTGTTCTTGTAGGGGTCAACCTTCTTGACTCCCTGAAGTTTCTCTGTAGTATAGGTTGAAATGGGGCATTCTTGGACATAGCTCTGTAATGATCATATCCACTGCAGACTGCACACTTTTGTCCCATGGCGGGGCATTCACCGGCATGAGGATATTCATAACCGCATCTGTAGCGAGTAGCTTCATGTTGAAGTGCGCTTGGGTTACTGGTAGACAAGCAATTTATGAACTACTTCTTGATCCGGAGGTTTTGCCTGCATGGTAACCTTGCTGAGACTGTCTAAATAGGATTCAGCTGCAGCTCCCATGCGGGCCAGGGCAAGAATATCATCCAGTGAGTGTTGATTTTGGTAGCAATTTCTTACGAAAAGCATGTGAGCCACATCCAGCAATTACCTGTGACCTACAAGCCTCTTCATTTGTGTACCTATGAAATTCACAGTGCTTAAATGTGAAGCATAGACGCATTATGTAATTGTCTATGGATTCACCTTTTTCTTGGCGTGTGGTGTGGAATATATGTCTTTCATAATCCACATTAGTTAAAGGTGTGATGTATTCAGTTAACTTACAATGCAACTCTTGATATGTGGTGGTATCTAGATTAATCAGCTCTCCTACTATCTCTTACCGTAGGCCGCACAGCCATGGATAGAGTATTTTTGAGTCTGGTATCATCTTTTAGACCTAAAGCTCCAACATAGAACTTAAAAACACGTAACCATGTGGCCCATCTAGGTCCTAGGTTGCTGGTGTCTCGTATTTCAAAAGCCTGTGGTAATTGTAACAGTTGTGAGCCTTCACCTGTGCTTGATTACGCCTCATTGGGTGGATTGGCCACTGTGGAAAACGAGGGAGTTTCCTCAGACATGTTAACAGTAGTCTTGTACGACTGTATTTGTCACTAGAAACACTTCCCACTTCCCAGTATTGTTCTTGTTGGTTGCAAACCTAGGCTGTGGTATATGGCAGTGTGTTTTGTTTTCTCTTATTCTCTTATATGTCTCCTCTTTTTTTTTCTTTAGCCTTTGAATGTGCTTTTTCTCCAGCCCCACTACGTGGTGCCTTAAGTTAAAAGTCCACGTCTATTTTGTGGCCATCTGCATAGCCCTCCTTTAAATATTTCCCCTTTTGAATTTTAGATTAGATGTCTGTTTCATTAAAACAGTCATAACCGTGCCGAGCTTTCAGCCTGCTTTTCTTTCCTCTCTCTTACTTTATTTTGTTTTCCCTATACAAAGGCAAATTGAAATGCTGTGAGCGAACTGCGGGCCTCTAATATCGCCAAACTCTTTTTTTTTTCTTTTCTTTACGGTGCCGGGCTTCACAGCCTCCGGAGGCACGCCGATGCGCGTATGAAGTGCTCGGTGGCACCCTCCATGTGAATTACCTTCTTTCATGACAGGATCCTTCCTTCATGAAGTAGTCTTTGGGCGCGTGGAAACCTTTGTCGCCAGTTGTGGGAACCCTCAAGCACACGTTGCGAGAGTTTCCGGTCTCACCGCGGTGTGCCGGCCTACTTGGGCCAAGAATCACGCACATGCGGAGAATAAGGGAAATAACGTCTTTATTACTTCACCACATAACAGTAACTGTGGAACCTCCAGAACCCTGTGACCCTGTAGGCCTGCCCTCTTCCCTAGCCCAACAGTAATCATCGAAACTTTTGTGACCTGAACTTCGGGCCAACCACATAACGATGTGGGATAGCTGTAGAAGTCCCATTGTATCATGGCACGCCCTCTCTCCTCAATGGGCCACAACCACATGATCACATATCGAGATTAAAGATTTCATCTGGATCAACTGCTCCCGCTTTGCACTGGATTACCTAAAATGGCGGGCGAACGCGCCAGTGAAAGTGGCATGGTGGGCGCCGCCCCTTAGTGGGGGCTGCCCAGCCGACCTCCTCCCCACGATGTCAATAGGTCAGGGGGTGGGAAGGGGAGAGGAACACGTTAGCCCGCCCCCGGAAGTGCGCGAAACGTAAAGGCACAGGCTTTTGAAAACACTAGCACATTCTCCCTTGGTTTTCCCGCCTCACCGGATCGTGGTTTCGTTTCTGGCTGTAGGACGTTATTGTTTCCAGATTTGTCGGCGATCTGAAGGAAGGGGCCCGTTTCGTTTCCAGGAGGTTTGCTGAGGAGATTCCAGGAAGTTCCAGTGGCAGCGGTTGTCAGTTCCCGAATAGGCGCGTCGAGGTAATGCAAAACAAGGTCTGAGCAGGCGAATGTAGGGTGCGTTATGGCAGCGCGTCGAGTGCGAGATTTACAGTTGGTTTAAACGAACCGTTGGCCGTCGCGACCGGCATAACAAGATTGGGGTGCGGCCACTTGTGTTTTCTTGTTTTGGTCGCCACGAAAGGACATAATGTGTTATAAGTTGCATGTTAGCCGAAAAGCATGGTTGGCCGCCGCGTAGATAAAGGAAAGCGCGTGTGTTCATTGTTTGGATGTCGCGCCACGCTGCTAAACTGCATGCTGTATTTAATACTGCAATTCACCCGATGGCCGCCGCGTCGCATCAAGGGGAGGTTAGATATTGCTGGAAGGGCGGGATTGGGTTGCGAAAGCGTTTTCCTTCGTTTTGGCCGCCGCGCCATGTTCCATGGGGGGGATAGGCCCCCCCCTGTCGCGTATGTCGCCATGGCGACATAAGTAGATTTAAAGCTGCATGCTTGTAATTTATGTGGCGATCTTTGGTTTGGGCCGCCGCGCCATGTACCGTGGGGGGGATGGGCCCCTTGCGCGTATGTCGCCACGTGGCCATAATAATATGGAATGCAGCATGCTTGTAATGTTAGGATGCGATACTTTTAGTTGGCGAAAAGGTCGGTGAGCATAGGTCTCAAGCGCGACCACAAGTGAGCCTTTAGGGAACTTGCAGGTGCATTTTATTATGGGGATTTTGTTTAGGCCACCGCGCCGCGTTCCTCAATGGGATGGAACTCTTGCATGTTTGGGGGGAAGGTCGATGATGATCGCGGGCATACAATGCGAGATGGTGCGCTATAATGTAAAGACTTTTGCAGGCGTATTGGAGTAGGCGCGCTAACCTGCCGCCAAGTAAGATATGTGATACCCCTTACAAATGCTTTGTTGAAACAGGCACGCACTAATAAGATAAAACATCAGGTTGTGTTCATGCAAGTGTTGCTTGATAGAAAGTGGGGCTTGGTTCTGGTTGAAACATGCACAGTGCATGCTTACTCAATTGCGCTGGGCTTCGTACTATTGAAATTTTATGCAGTGTTCGCTTGCTAGGAGTCAGGAGCACGCTCGATAGTTTACGGGCGGGCGGTCCTTTTCATGCGCCTATTTTAATTGAGCATTGGAGGGAAGTTACTGGAGGGATCTAGCATGTCGTTCTTTCACGAGGGCCGCCGTACCACGTATGGTTAAGCAAAGGCATTCTCTTTCTGTGTTGGGGAAAGGCAGCAGGTTGTTTCAGCATTGGAGGCATGCAGCAGGGGTTTTATATCGGGATGGCCGCTGCGCCACGTGGGTAAGAATGGGTAGTTGATTTTGCGTTAAAGGTAGGCCGCATGTGGTTCGATTGTAATGGCCGCCGGCCACGTGTTATTCAAAAGAAGGCAGTATGTTCATGTTTGAAGATGGCCATTCAAAATCAGGAGGCAGTGTGTTCTGCGTGAGGATGGCCAGTTAAATGGTTGAAAGCAAAGCGGCAGGTTTTGCTAAAAAGTCAAGCAGGGGCGGCATGGGGGCTTGTCTATGGCGGCTGCGTCATGTTTACCGGTTTCGAGGACAGACACCAGGGGGGTGGGTTCCGAGGTAGCAGGTACAATTTGGGCTGTGGTGGGACACGAGGAGGCGGGGGCACGGGTTCAGCATGAGTCCGAGATTACTGTGGACAGCGGTAATGATTGCACCCATGGGATTAATTGATGGTTTGATTGTGCGAGCAGTTTGAGCACAGGTTGTGAAGGGGCCACATAGTCAATCAGGTTACCCCCGAAACAAAACGATGCGCGTGCACCGTAAACTCTGCTTGCCGCCGCGCCAAGTACAGCAAGGTCCAGTAGGGGCGGCATACGTTTATGTGTTAGGGCTGCGGCGCCACTGTTGACAGGGGCGAGGAAATGCAGCATGTTTGCATCTAATGAAAGAAGGGAAGCCACATGCAGTAGCTATTTCATTGGCCGCAGCGCCACACGCTAGTAGGTTCAACATTAGGCAGAATGTTTTCCCCAAATGCAAAATGAAATGCTGCAGGTTTATCGGGGAATTTATGGCCGCCGCGCCAAGTGCATTATTTCAGGTATGTCAGTGTTTTAGTGAGTTAAATATTGGCTCATGTGGCAGTCCAAGCACAGGCAGTCTGGTGGCACTAATTTTCATATTATGGACATGCATTTCTCCGCATATGTGTTGCCAGGTTGCGGCATGGCAGGTGGTGATACTCGCCACCTTTGTTCCATTTTGACATACTCGCCACCTTTGGTTCATTTTGACATACGCTTTGGCTTTGGTTGGGGCTTTAGACAGGCCTTTTGAAAGAATTTTGGAGACAGCGGAGAATGGGGAGGTGGGGTTAGTTAGAATATAGTGGCAGGTATACTACAGTATTCACGGTATGGATCACAGGGTCAGGGCAGGCGTGTGTGTTAGGTCCTTCATTGTGCGGGAAGTTGGGCTTCAGGTTTGACAGACATGTTGCATGCGTCATTAGGGGTAAATTAGGTTACAGCCGGGTTTCAATTGGAAGAACGAGCCCTCGGGTGCTACATAGCCCCCGGGCACAAAATTGAAAAAACGTGTTCATTATCCTAGAGTCTTCATCTGGGTTTGAAATGCTTAGTACGGAGGTGGTAGAACAGCAAGGGGGGGGGCATCAGGGAGACGGGCGGAAGGGAGTGGTTTCGCACCTAGGGATAGTAAGGTCAAGCAACACCGTCATCCATAAATACCATTAAAAGAAGCACGCAGTTTGTACTCCACAGTGACTCAAAAATGTGTCTCATGTCTGTACACGCAAGCGCAGTTAATTTGGCCCTCGACGCCGTAGAGCTCGTGATATCGGCAGACGGCCAGGCAATGGAGGAAGCAGCCGGATCATCAGCTACTGTGCGCGGAATGGATGCACAATCTTGGTCTGAATATTTAGCCCTAGCAGAGGTCCTGGGGTGGCAGGCAGCTATGGCAAGGATGGGGGGCCCGGTGATTGCCAACACAAGCGCCACCCCGGGGAACAACCCAGAAGGGGGGAAAACTGTCCAGGAGGGCAAGGACTCGCCAAGCGGCGAAGGCACGGGCGGCCACGAGAACTCGCCAGCGGGTGTTGGACACGAGGGGGTCCCCCCACGAAAGCGTACAGCAAAAACAAGTGGGGGGCCCACACGTAAAGAAAACAAAAAGGGATCTGTAGGAAGAACTGGCAGCGTTGAAGGCACGGCTGGGTGCGACACCGGCAGGCCCCACAGGCATCCCAAACCCACAAACACCCACCCCAACCCCACAGCCGCCTGCGCCCCTGCCTAAGGCACAACCGAAATTGACCACTCCTCCGGACCGTGAGGCCTGGCCGGTACCGAGCGGTGCGCCCATCGGCGGGGATGGTGAGTCGGAATTTATACAAAAAATTGTCAGGGCAGTGTTGGCGGCACAAGGGGCAAAAGCCGCACTGGCCCCCACAGCAAGCGGGGCACTTGGGTCGGTCACCACAGGAGCAAGCAATGTCTGGCGGGGGAGGGAAGAAGGGGCAATAAGCGGCACTCCGGCCCCCGGTGCAACGACCAGCACCGGGGCCGACGGACAGGTGAATAAGGAACTTGGGCTGCAGCCCGGTAACGGCACCAGCCCCAAATTACCGGCGGCAACAGGGGGCAATTACTCAGCATGGCTCTTGCCGGACTGGGTAAAACAGGAAATTTGGGAGGGCAAATTCATAGACATATTATCTCTCTTGGAGCATGAAACGAAAGGCAACGACACCCTTCGTGGAACAGGGGGGAGGGAAATAGCCAAAGCCAGGAAGAGTGAGGCCCGCAGAAACCCTTGAAAACTGGCTCGCTGCATTCAAGATATTAGCCCAAACCCTCAATCAAAAAGACCCAAACTTGGGCCCGCACTTAATGGGATACAGGGCATGCGTCATCCATGAATATAACCAAAAGGGTGGAAATGAATGGTTCTTGAGGGACCAGCGTTTTCGTTTGCGAATGGAACACGATCCCAAACTTAGATGGAACCATAAGTCAGTCGAGGACTGGCTGGAGTCTTCCAGTGGGACAATCGAGCAAGCCGATGGGACCATAATTCTGGCGGGAGGTTGCACTAATCCCTGGGCAGAGACAGGTGAAGGGCTCTTGGCAGGGGGTACAGGGCTAAACAGGACAGTTTCGGCTCACAAACCAGTGGCACCGAAGGAGGGGAAGATGGAAATGACAGCATGGGGCAACAGCATAGGGCCGCAACCAGGCCGGGGAACCACAGGGCCAGTACAGTCGGCCCCCACGGAAGCCATGACAAGGCCAGCGGGGGAGGGCGACCAAACCCTGGCAACGGGAGGGCACCGCTATACTGCAGTTTTTTAATGATGGGGCATGCAACTGGGGCACAACTTGCAAATTTAGACATGCTTGCTCCACGTGCGGGACCCACGGACATCCAGCCCGAATGTGCAGGGGACGGCCGGCGCCAATCGAGCAACCGAAATAGGCACCACCAGGTCGGCTCCAAAAGGGGGCATCTGGTGCAAGAAGACTTTTCGGTCAATATATATTGTCATTATGTTCTAAATCAACACTGTTCACTAAAATAAACATTTTTTCCTTAAGGTGTCTCGATCTTTGGTACATCAAGGAGTGAAAGGACAAGGGCATTCGCGCCGGCGGGAGCAGGCAGGAGAGGCAGCAATGGTAATGATGGGGGTGCGGGGAAAGAGGGCGGGGAGAGGCCTGGGAATGGCCTCAATGACAAAGGTTCTTCTCCCATCAAGGTCGATAGCCTGCTCACATGGCTAGCACAGTATCCGGTGGCTCTGGGAAGGGACGTGCTAGCACAGGGGTTTGTGCAGGGGTTCCGCATCCCCTATAAGGGTCCCGTGGGAGCCAAAACAGCGAACAACTCCAAGTCAATTAACGAATGGGCTAATGTGGCCAGGGCAAAGATCAACAAAGAAATCGAATAAGGCAGGATAGCAGGCCCTTACCAGGGTCCCCCATTGAGTAACCTTATCATCTCACCATTGGGGATGGTACCAAAGAAAGAACCCGGGACGTTTCGCCTCATACATAACTTATCACACCCCAAAGGAGTGTCGGTGAATGATGGCTTGGACATGGAGGATTGTTCAGTAACATACGCTTCATTTGACCAAGCCATAAGCCTAGCTAGAGCAGCGGGAAAAGGGGCGCTCTTGGCTTAAGTTGACATAGAGGCAGCATTCAGGCTGCTACCAGTCCACCCGGACAGTTTCTTCCTCCTGGGTTTCCAGTTCGAGGGACATGTGTATGTTGATAAATGCATGCCAATGGGCTGCAGCATATCGTGCACTTATTTCGAAGCATTCAGCTCCTTCCTCGAATGGGCACTTAATAAACTGGAGGGCAGGGGAGGAAAAACGCATTACCTGAATGATTTCCTGTTTGTGGGTAGGGGAGGCACCAATATTTGTGCAGCACTCCTCGAAAAGTTCATGATTTTAACTAAAGATCTGGGAGTACCCCTGGCGGGGGACAAGATACACGGTCCTTGCACTAAGTTAACCTATCTGGGGATAGAAATAGACATGCTGGAAGGGGCATGCAGATTACCGACAGAAAAGATCAAGGAATTCATTGGGGAAATCGACAGGGCATTGTCCGGGGACAATATAACCATAAAGACCATTCAATCCTTGGTGGGTAAGTTCAATTTTGCCGCCAGGGTAATACCGACTGGGAGAGTCTTTGCGAGACGTCTGGCGGCGGCAACAGGAAGGCACGAGAAAGGGTGGCACAAGATACGCCTTGAGGCGGGTTTGAGGGAGGACCTCAGAGTATGGCGCTCCTTTTTAAGAGAATTTAATGGGGTATGCCTGTGGCAGTCCCCGTGGACGGCGTGCGCACAGTTACAGCTGTTCACCGACGCGGCAGGTCGGGTGGGGTTTGGGGCCATATTAGGAAAGGAATGGTGCAGGGCCGACTGGCCTAAGGATTGGGCCAGGAAGGGGCTGTGCAAAAACATCACCATGCTGGAACTATTCCCGGTGGTGGCAGCGATACACATTTGGACGCACAAACTGAGTAACAAACGACTAGTGGTGTGGTCTGACAATATGGCAGTGGTGCAGGCGGTGAACACTCATTCTGCAAGATGCCCTGCCACGTTGTGTCTACTACGCCACATGGTTCGCAAATGCCTTGAGATGAATGCAGCGGTTAAAGCGCGTCACGTACCTGGGGTGGATAACACAGCAGCCGATGCACTTTCTCGTTCACAGATGACGCGATTCAGGAAAGCGCACATGTAAGCACAGCCCATCATGACTCCATTCGACAAGGAACTATGGCAGCTAGTGAGTTGGGTCAAGGAATGAGGCAGCTCGCTTCCAGAGCGTTGGCTGGGAGCACATGGACTCGATACAAGGCCAACTACGATACTTTCTTGGAGCACACTAAACATCTGGGGGGGGGGTAGCACGGAAGTGAGGGTGGACTGTTTTGTGCTCTGGGCCAAGGGGGCGGGCAAATCAAGATCATGGCTGGCAGGGCACCTTAGCGCAGTGGCATTTCATAGCCAGCTGGCAGGCCAGCATGACCCAACAAAGGGCTTTCTGGTAAGAGCTGCACTGAAAGGTTGGGACAGGGGCAGGGGGGCCACCGTACCAACCTCACCAACCTCAGTGAGGAGACCCATTGATTTTGAGCTATTACAGAAGGTCATGACAGCAACTACAGGGGTGTGCTACTCGCAATACGAAAGCACCATGTTTAAAGCATGCTTCGCATTGGCCTTTTTTGGGGCCCTACGGATTAGTGAGTTAGTGGCGAAAGCAAAGAATGACCAGAGCTTCAGAGCCCTACTATGGGGAGATGTATGCCATAAGGGGGGGGGGGAATATCGTTCACCATCAGGATATCTAAAACAGACCAGCAGGCCAAGGGATGCGAGCTAGTGTTGGCCAGACTGGGACAGGAAGCGTTTTGCCCAGTCGAAAATACGACAGCATATTTTGCGATCAGGGGGGGTGAGCCGGGGTATTTGTTCCGACACGAGGACAGAACCCCACACACCCAGTTCCAATTCAGGCGAGTCTTGGAGGGGGCCCTGGCAAGTTCCGGCGTGGATCCGGGGCAATATTCGACCCACTCGTTCTGCATAGGTGCAGCAACGACGGCAAGCAGGGAAGGCCTGGGGGAGGACAGGGCCAAAAAGATAGGGAGATGGATATCCGACAAATACAAATTATATGTGCGATAACCAGGCCAATGCGGCCCGGGGTGGGGGGTAGGGTTCCATATGGTGCCACGGGCACCAACTAGGCCACATATCTAATATGACCACTCATGTCTCCACAGAAGCCAACAGGGTATGGGTCGTGGGCCACTCCTTCGTGGCCAGGGCAGCTGCCAGAGCACAGATGGCGTTTTGGGACGGTAACCTGGGCTTCCGGAATACACAGATCAGTTGGATCGCCAAGGGAGGCTTAAAAAGCACGTTCTTATGGGAGACATTGGAACAGGCAGCTCAGCAACACACTTCGCCCGACATTATCTTGTTACATATAGGGGGCAATGATCTTGTGACAAAAGGAAGGAAGGATTTGACAGAGCTATTAAGAACTTTACTAACCAGAATAGGGAGGACCTTCAGGGAGTGCGAGGTGATGTGGTCTGAGATAATTCCAAGGCAGGAATGGAGGGGTGCGCTACGCCACGGGGCCATAGAGGAGGGGAGGAGGAAAACTAACAGTCGTATGGGGGTTTCCTAAAAAGTAGGGGGATGGTATGGATTAGGCACCCCCTCATTACCTTAAAGGTACCTAGTTATTTCGAGAAGGACAAAACGCACCTGTCCGAGGTGGGCACAGCAATAATGTCCTTAGAATGGAGGACAGCGCTAGAAAACACGGGTTGCACGTGATGAGGTACAGATCGAGAGGGTGTGGGTGGAGGGGGGATATAAGAGGGAGGCCATTTCGCCTCTTGCATCCCCACCCCCTCCCCCACCCCGCTTCCCCCCCCCCCAAACCCCCATCGCCCTAACATCCTCACGAATGAACGGAAGGGAAGGCGGGGGGGCATGCTAAAACAGAACGATTACTAAACTAAAGAGGGGAGTGCCCTGTGCAGGCTGGGGGGAACTCTCCGCCGCCGTCAGCCAGCAGAGAGTCTTGGAGGTGTCACAGGTCAATCCCTTTAACGAAGCACTGGCAGACCCATAGGGGAATGATCAACCAACAGATTAGATGTACGGCGCCCCAAGAGTAATAGGCTCGGGGGAGGCCCTGGGAAAAAGGGGAGGGATGTAGGGGACTTGGGAGCCAATTCCAAGCCCAAAATTGCGGGGGGAGGAGGTAACGAATAACAAACTCACAAACAAGGCCATCAAGGGAAGTCGGTTGGGGGGGGGAACAAGAGGAGACTACGGGGGGGGTCAGGTAACGGTGACAAAAGAACAGCAAGGGGAAGTCTTCACGAAGGAGGGGGGCATGAGGGGGATCCAAGAATGGGCGGCAAGGTGAATAGAGGGAACAGGGGGGAGGAAGCCAGTACCAAGGAAAGGGAGGGGGGGCAAGGACCAAAAGCTGGGGGGACAGGAGACGGGGTACAGAAGAACAGGGCTGGGAAGTCTGCATCTGGGGGCAAAGGGAGCTAGGACATGGAGGGGCAGAAATGACAGGGAGGGGGGGGCTTTGCGGGACTCAAAAAACGGTGGACCTGGGGAATGGAGGAGCAAGTTTGGGAAAGGAAGGAAGAAGGGATAGGGTACCCGGAAGAGACATTACGCTGGCAGGGGGGCACTGGGTCAGACTTCACAGGGAGGCCTTGGGGGAGAGGGAACTGGGAAGTTCTTAGGGGCTCGGCAAGATGGAAGGGAGACCTGGGTGGCAGCATAGCATAGATAGGATTGGGCTTCCAGTACAAGCGGCAATTGGGGGACGAAGGGGGGGACAGAGTAGAGTAGAAAGGACTCAAAATAGACGGGCATCGCAAAGCGATGACCATCTAGGCAGGCAGAAAGGTGTGGGCCGGCACCGGAGGGCAGTGTCGGCCTTAACAACGGATGTGGGATATGTGTAACGTTGGGGCACTTGTGGTGGTGCCGGTATAGGAACCTGAACACTAGCGAGGCACCGCGTGGCTGCCGGTTTTATCTAGACCCAGACCCAGGACACGGGGTAAGTGTCAGGGTAGGAGGGGGGCAGGGCATTCCCATTAAAGACCTAGAGAAAAAGGGGGGGCATATCGAAAACACGGTCATGGGAAATCTGCAAACGGCCGGGGGTAGAGAGAGGTTATTAGCAAGGGCCGGGCTCAACCTGAGGCGTCCACCGGACAAGGACGGTAAGGGAGAGGTGGGGAGGGCAAGGGATACCTAGGTAGCCGCACACTGAGTAGTATACCTGTGGCGGTGAATTACAGATCGCCTGTAAAATAACTCCAAGACTTTATGCAAATAAAGCTGCTGAGGCATTTTAATCTTCCAACTTTACGAAGTGTCTGAGTTGTTTTTTGTTTCAACATGTGATGTATGACATATGCCGGGTTGCATGTGGGGAGGAAAGGGGGGGAGCGAGGGGCCAGGACATGGAGGAGGGGGGAGGACAAGGCACTGGGGTGCCCACACTAAGGATTGGCTTGTTCTCTTGCCTCCTAAAGATGGACTTGCAATCTGACATTAATTAGCGCAGGAAGGACTGCGGGCTGGTCACCTCTTCCCGTGAACATGGCAACTCTGCTCTTTGTCTCGCTTTCATTGGTTTCTCATTGCACAAATCAAAGCAGGCAAGCAAAAGAGGCACCTCAAGGACGCCGGCTACGCGTCCCCCAAACCCCTCTTTATCATTCCCACATACCACAACCACCGACAGTCCTTCGCATAATGCAAAAACCTTGATGAGAACTGAACACCTCATCGAACACTTTGTTCAGTAAATTTGCAAAGATCCTGGTAACCATGACTGCATAGCAACACGATGATACACCGTATCACAACAAGGCACCTACACAAAGAAGGCTGATAAGGGGGCCAGACCAGAGGTCCATGTGGGCTGAATTCATCTCCCTTTGCCTTTTCATACAATGAGATTCTGGTCAACTTTCCCTGTTAATAGTTAAGCGCTCGATGCAACCCTCCATCAGGGCCAGAAAATGTGGCTGCTGGCGGCTACCTGGGCTTAGCTTCTGGTATAGGCTTTGCCAAGCATTTTGTGATGAAAGTGTCGGACAAGGGAGACCAGACGCAATTTATGGTTGGCCTTCACCCCGTCTGTTATCTCTCACTACCCCTCCACGTTATTTACCCCTTCATCACGTTCTGTACCCTTGTTCCTGGAAACTATTTATTTCAGATCCTTACAGCTTGGTGTCCAGCACAGCTGTAGCTACAACACCTAAGGGTGGTGGAAGACAGAATTAAATATATAATTGTACAGCGTGGTTGCGGGAGTCGTCCATTAGCATGATTAGCGGCACAGCAGAGTGCAACAATTGTCACCAGAGTGGTCTCTCTGCACAGCGCCCCAAGGTGCAGTAGAGCAGTGCAGTAGCATTGCTGTTGTTGAGAGAACCAGGTATTTTAAGACCCTGCGGGACACAAGGTGGTCAGGAGTGGATGGAGGCCAGGAATGGCGGCTGTTCTAAAGCAGGGAGGCGTGAACAATGAGGCGGGGAGTTACCGGTCTACAATGGAGAGATTCAGGAATCTTCTCTTGTGCCACCAGGACCCTCTGTGACATGTACGTGTGTCTCGCTGTCTGCACGAGGACTCCAAGTGCCAGTAGGATGCCTGTGGACATGGAAGATTGTTTGCAGGCCAAGAACTTTGCTGTTGCTCCTGGCATCGTGGGCCAGCTTGAATGAGTAGAAATGTCACAACAAAGCACAATCTCAAATGTTGGGGGTGCAATCTCTGGCAAGATCATGCATGAAGGCCACAACAGTCTCAAGTGCTGAAGCCGGACTGTGAGAGGGCGACTATTTGAGTCATATGACTCAGGCTAGTCAATCATGACCTATAAGCTCCATTGGGTCCGTTCATCCGCTGGTCACCATTTTGAAAGAGTAAATTCCCATCTAAGGTGTTGCCAAAGTGGATGCCAGACTGAAAGAGACAAAATTGAGGGTTTCATATTTTGTTTTTTAAATTTGGGAACTAATATTGTGCTTCAAAGAGAAGTACATTACAAGCGGTGCTATGGTGGGCTCACCAGTCTAATTGGTGGGTTGACAGATACGTTTGGTGGGTTGACCATTCCGATTGGTGGGTTGACAGATTCAATTGGTGGGTTGACCATTCCGATTGGTGGGTTAACGGATCCGATTGGTGGGCTGACGGATCCAATTGGTGTGTTGCCCAGTCCAATTAGTGGGGGCTTTGCAATAACGGAGCACTGAGGTAATAGAAGACACACACATCTTTTGGATGATGGCAACATTGAATGAGGATGACATAGGGTACAATGTACAGTTAACGGTGCAGAACATACAGCTGCAGTTGAGGCTATGGCTGGGGATCGAAGTCGATCAATGATTGATACCCATGCATCTACCGGGGCTCCATCAATAGAGCAAGTGGCCTTTTCATGCAGTCTTGAACCCGGTCACTGTGGGCATATAAACATGGTCAGGTGTGAAGGAGTCCTAGTGGTGGGGCACCAGGAGGTGACAAAATTGAAGCATGACGTAGCTGAGATGAACTCCCCTGTCAGAAGCTTGGTGGTGGGCCCAGGTCCCCCAGGGCGGGGTGCTAACACCCGCTCTGTCATGTGAGGGCCAGAGAAGGTGCACAGTGGATCCCCCAAGCTAAGCATTCCATCACCAGCCTTAAATCCGTCACTCCCTACCAACACGACAGGCGATGTGTGTACAAGGGATGGACAGCATCAAGGGTGGAAGGGAAGGCAAGGAGGAAAAGGATCTAGAGTTCAGTTCCCCCAGCGGCCGCAATCCCTGTAAGAATCCTAACCCGAAACTGACGTGTGAAAATGTCATTTTCTTCAATGCAAGTGACAGATGTACTAATATTGGCGATGGTGCATTTTATAGGACGACCAAATGTATGTCCGGTTTTGAAAAAGGTCTCAAGGTTGAACAATAATTTAGCACGTGGCGCATTTCACTGAGTGTCTTTTTTGATCGATAGTGTTTTGGGAGGATAGCTCAGTGGCAATGTGCTCGCCTTGGAAGCAAGACGGCACAGAGCACCACATGTTCGATCCCCGGGTCCGCGCTTAGAAGCCTCTGGGTATTAAGCGCGTTATAACTAACCTATCATATCATGGGGAATACTCTTTGGCACTAGAAATGCGACAAAGCGCTTGAACCTAGTTGGTTCACCGAATACTGCCCTGTCGCAGAATATAGCTCCCTGAATACCCCACACTCTTTCTACAGAAAATCCTAAGAGGTTTGGGCCTTGAGCAGAAAACAGCCATAGGTTTGACATCGCGGTTTCTGCCCTTACATACCATGACAATTCGTACATTCTTCACAACCAGGCTGAGGACTTCATGTAACCAACACAGAGGCATGTCAGTGATGTCCCTCTGCAAAACCCTGCCCTACACCAGCCTTGTATAAGGTGTAAACTATCTTAACATTTGGGTTTCCACCGTACCCAACTATTCCGAGGCGTGTAGACTTGTCCAAGTAAGTACATACTTGCACCACTGTGTTTAAGGCGCTGGACCCCTGCGGAGCGAATTCATCAGCATGCCATTTCCTTGAATATGAAACCATACATATATGGCTAACATCACGCCCCAACAGGCCAGGAAGCACCTAGGCACATGCTCATCAATGTACTATGACTCGGTACCAGTCCCATAACCGACTCACCTCTGCTTTCAAGACCATGGGAAATGATGTTATTTATTTATTTATTTATTTATTGTGCATTTGTAAAGCACTTAAACATCGAGTACATTGTGTTCCAAAGCGCAACAGGGAGGGAACATGGGATTGAAAGGTAAATATAACACTGAAAAAGAGAGGCGGCCCTGGTAGGACTTGTGAGCATTCAGTGTGTGCAAGTGCAGAGCATTCAGAGTGTGCAAGTGCGCAGCATTCAGAGCGTGCAAGTGCGCAGCATTCACAGCGTGCAAGTGCGCAGCATTCACAGCGTGCAAGTGCAGAGCATTCAGAGCGTGCAAGTGCGCAGCATTCAGAGCGTGCAAGTGCGCAGCATTCACAGCGTGCAAGTGCACAGCATTCAGAGTGTGCAATTGCGCAGCATTCAGAGTGTGCAAGTGCACAGCATTCAGAGTGTGCAAGTGCACAGCATTCACAGTGTGCAAGTGCAGAGAGAGAGGAAGGGGGGCTAAGTGCAAGGAGTAACACGGAAGGAAGTGCTAGGGAGTACGTTGCAAACTGTTAAGTGACTGGCAGAGATCACTGGGTGAGAGTGGTCATCTGCCAATATTGGGTGATGAGGTCTAATTGTGCCACGTGATTCATAGAATTCTCTAACTATGGAATGCACGTAAAACCCAAGGAAGGCCAAGAGACCAAGCCTGCCCCATGCATTACAGCAACAGAAATGCAGTCTTCTTAAGACTGCGGCCATGCATCTACACACCAGCTCACAACATGATGAGGCGATACAATCACAGGCCAATTACACGCCAGCTCACAACATGATCAGGTGATAAGATCACATGCCATCTACAAGCCAGCTCACAACATGATCAGGCAATACGATCACACGCCAGCTCACAACATGATCAGACAATACGATCACACGCCAGCTACACGCCAGATCACAACATGATCAGGCGATACGATCACATGCCAGCTACACGCCAGCTCACAACATGATCAGGGGATACGATCGCAAGCCGTCTACACTCCAGCTCACAAGATGATCAGGTGATACGATCACACGCCATCTACACACCAGCTCACAACATGATCAGGCGATACGATCACTCGCCAGCTCACAACATGCTCAGGCAATACAATCACACGCCATCT
This sequence comes from Ambystoma mexicanum, assembly GCF_040938575.1. Classification (NCBI taxonomy): domain Eukaryota; kingdom Metazoa; phylum Chordata; class Amphibia; order Caudata; family Ambystomatidae; genus Ambystoma; species Ambystoma mexicanum. Next base: position 1,462,889,523 of record NC_090931.1, on the reverse strand, counting down.
ACACGCCAGCTCACAACATGATCAGGTGATACGATCACACGCATCTACACACCAGCTCACAACATGATCAGGCGATACGATCACACGCCAGCTCACAACATGCTCAGGCAATACGATCACACGCCATCTACACGCCAGCTCACAACATGATCAGGGGATACAATCACAGGCCGTCTACACACCAGCTCACAACATGATCAGGCGATATGATCACACGCCAGCTCACAACATGATCAGGTGATACGATCACATGCCATCTACACGCCAGCTCACAACATGATCAGGTGATACGATCACACGCATCTACACACCAGCTCACAACATGATCAGGTGATACGATCACACGCCATCTACAAGCCAGCTCACAACATGATCAGGTGATACAATCACACGCCATCTACATGCCAGCTCACAACATGATCAGGTGATACAATCACACACCATCTGCACGCCAGCTCAAAACATGCTCAGGCAATACGATCACACGCCAGCTCACAACATGCTCAGGCAATACGATCACACGCCATCTACACGCCAGCTCACAACATGATCAGGGGATACAATCACACGCCATCTACATGCCAGCTCACAACATGATCAGGTGATACGATCACATGCCATCTACACGCCAGCTCACAACATGATCAGGTGATACAATCACACGCCATCTACACGCCAGCTCACAACATGATCAGGTGATACAATCACATGCCATCTACATGCCAGCTCACAACATGATCAGGTGATACGATCACACGCCATCTACACGCCAGCTCACAACATGATCAGGGGATACAATCACAGGCATCTACACACCAGCTCACAACATGATCAGGTGATCTGATCACATGCCATCTACAAGCCAGCTCACAACATGATCAGGTGATACGATCACACGCATCTACACACCAGCTCACAACATGATCAGGGGATACAATCACACGCCATCTACATGCCAGCTCACAACATGATCAGGTGATACGATCACACGCCATCTACACGCCAGCTCACAACATGATCAGGTGATACAATCACACGCCATCTACATGCCAGCTCACAACATGATCAGGTGATACGATCACATGCCATCTACACGCCAGCTCACAACATGATCAGGTGATACGATCACACGCCATCTACATGCCATCTCGCAACATTCTCAGGCAATACGATCACATGCCATCTACACGCCAGCTCACAACATGATCAGGCGATACGATCACACGCCATCTCACAACATGCTCAGGCAATATGATCACACGCCATCTACACGCCAGCTCACAACAAGATCAGGCAATACGATCACACGCCAGCTCACAACATAATCAGGCGATACGATCACAGTGCTGGTAAAATCATGGCAGGAACCAATGTCACGATCCCTAACCAGGCCCATGTAATGAGCAGCAGCCAGTAGGGAAGCGTTTGCAAGCAAGTATCGTATGGAGTAATTGTGTCATAGATTTGTGGAGGCACGTCAGCACTCGCGTCTGACATGTATGCTACTGCAGATATCAAACACTCACTAGGAGCAGAAACCCTATGGACTTAACACAGTACAATAGTGCTTTCCTGAAACCACACTGTTGAGTAGCACCTGCCTAATCACAGCTGAAACCACCCGGCACTGTGTGTCCGCTGTCCCCAAATCGACATCGGCTGCCCCTTTTGTGCACCCCAACCCAATCCATCACGTTTTGCACCAGAGAAGCTGGTATTCCCAGTTGGGGAGATTGTCCCCCCGGCAGCACCTGTAAGGGTTTGCCTGCCTTCAAGCTCAACTCTGGAATCCGCTGGCCTTTACCCCACTCCGTTACCTGCCACGGTCCACGCTTCTGCTGTTTCTCCACCCAACACTCCCTCCACAAACCTCCCCCCTGCTCCTTGCGAAACACCTGGAGTGGGCTTTTGTCGCCCACGACCTCAGGGGCCAACCCTTTTCTTCATCTAACCCCACTCAGGGCCCCCATGACGCCAGGTCTCGAAATCAATCCTGGTGCCCCTGACCACCCAGTTGGGGTCGACTACCCAGCCAGGGGGTGAAAATGCAAGCAAGTGCTTGCTGAGCTGGCAGTAATAAGAACACTGCTCACAGACCTCATTGAGTCCCAGGGGATGAGTAAAGCTGCAGGGGAGGCCCTGCAATGTGCCCCCAAGGGGGCTAACAACCCAATCCCGTAACATCCTACCGTGCAGCCTCGATATAGATCTGTGATGCGCGAAGCAAACAGTGGCCGCCATAATCTGGTTCCTGGGAATTTGTGCCCCGCCACTGCCATTGTTCCCTGCAAGAGTGCCACTCAGTCCAGGGAGCCCAAGGGGTTGCCCAAATCCAAGCCTACTCCTCGGCGGCCTAAGATCCAAGTCATAAGGGTTCTAGACGCCCTAGCCCAAGGGAAACGAGAGCTTAGGCCATTGTTTAGAGCGAGTATGCTTAGGACTCGGGCCCAAGGCGGGCCCAGAATCGCCCTTCTATATCTTTGCAGGGTTATTGGCGACGGGCAAGCAAGAATCAAGGGATGCCCTTTTAAATAAAAGCCTTCATTGGTTGCGGTCCATAAGGGGTTGCACCTTTGTTTCCAGGGAAGTCATGGCGGGATGCTGCAGACTTCCCAGCAAGGACAAGAACTCCAATGACACAGTCAAACTGGCCTTTTGGGACTTGAGAGAGGCCAATGGGGCCCTGGGAACAAGTGTGTGGGGGGGGGGGGTCGGCTGGACGCCCAGGAGCGGGAACCAAATCAGTCCATACTATTACCCTGGACGTGATGGCCCAACTAGACTGAACACAAGGTTTAACCCCCTAACTGGTGCTAACCTTACCCCTTTGAGACGCGGGCTGTTGGGGCCTGAAGTGGATGGGCCCATGGAGCTGGCGATACCCTGAATGGGGCTGGGCTTTTCGATGGTCACCTTCGAAGTGTCACTTGATGTGCAGTATTATGTTGGGTTCATACTTGAATAACATTTTTGTGATAGGCTGTCCTTTGATGGCCTCAAGGCCGAATAAAGTTATTATTATGATGAAACCACGCTGGTAAGCTTAAGGAAGGGGCCCAGACACATATTGGGTTTCTGGGAGGATATCATGCTGTGTGAACAATGGTTCTGGAGCACCTGCTCCCAAGACAGCAATATTAAGAGCTTACTAGGTTGCAGGGTTAGCAGGAAAACATAGCACGCAAAAATGTGCTCATGCGTTGTTTTCCCCTCTCTACAAGAGACACTGCCCACTAAATCATTTTCCCCGACTAGCCCCTGCGTGCGTACCTCCTCCCTCGTACACCCTGAATAGTTAAGGTATGCGTTTTGCCCTCATGTCTACCTTGGCTCCTCCTCTCAGCACTTGCTGCTCCTCCTTCCACCACCTACTTCTTCACTGCTATTTCTTCCACCTCGTACCACCTTCCCACCTTCTCCTACTTTGCTCCTCCTGTCAACTCATCCTCTTAGTTCTGCCACTCCTTTCACGTCAGGTCTTCCTGCCACCACCTCTTGTTGTGCCCATTTCTCTTTCTTCAGATCCGCCATCCACGCCAGAGCTCATTCTCACCTCCTCCCGTTACCACGGGAAGCCTCCTCTGTGCCTTTCTGAAACCTTGCACATCTCTGCTTTCTCTGGCTTGGATTTTACACCCTCGTGCTTCCTTCCCCTGAGCTGGGCATTCGATGAGGGTCTGCAGGTTGGTCTTCTTCTGGCTTCTGGTCTGGGATTGGCGGATTCTACGGGCTGGTTACCCTCAAACGATACTATTGTGCATAGCGTTAAGCAGACCGAAGCTTCATAGGCCGGTTCCGCCATCTTGGACTGGAGTGCTAGTGAGCGCATGTGTGCAGGAGCATGAGCGCTGCACTGGCTTCCAGAGAAACACTCTCTTGATCCCAGAGGGGGTGGGTGTGCCCAGAGGGTGTGTGTGCTGGTGGCAATTGGGCCGAAGGGCAAGAAGATTGGACTCTTGAGGGACCAAACCTCCAATCTCAGCGGCAGAGCGATTATTCCCATTATTTCCCATTATGTTTAATAACTTGGGTGGATCATCATGGATTATCTTCACACATGTATGCTCCCACACTTATTACCAAACCGTGAAGCTCGGTGTGCTCTTTTCTCTACCTCCAGCTGGGTCATCTTTGCTGGTTGGTTCCTATTCAACCTTTAGCATCTTTTGAACCTTAAAACCTTCCCTAAAACGTTCCATTGCATGGAGGGTACTTTGTTGCATAGTGAAATTAAAGTCTGATACTCAGGTAAGGGAAGTGAAGTGAACTTCTTTACTAACTTCCCATGACAAGGTATGTACATCAGGTACGTCCAAGGGTAAGTAGTAAGGCACACAGGAGACATCCACCGGCCTCCTCTCTCACAGGCTGCTTCACTCCAAATTACCTTTGTGGAGCTTACAGGGGCATTCACACCACAACATTCCACAGGGATAGCATTCCATCAGGCATTCTCTCAGGCAAGCATTCATGCAGGACCAAGGCAGGGAACACAAGACACAACACACTTTACCTCCCCTTTGGTAAATGTAGACACAGGTACTTTCACAGAGCAGAAACCCTTTATCTTGACACATCTTCATTCTCCCTGTGCCAGAAAGGAACTGCTCTTCACTGGCTCCAAGTCACTGCCTCTCCTCAAGGACCGAACCGTCCGTCCAACAGCCAAATCCAGTCAGTGCCAAAGCCATTGGTTAATTCAATTTGTCAGTCAAGGGTCACCCTGTTAAGCAATTCCATGGGCACCACACACTACGCTCTCCTCCAAACTATAGAGAGTACTCCGTCAATGGAGTGCAGACAGGCTATCCAATGAAACTCAAGTGATAGCACAACACAAGTCTTGGAAGCCATGAAAATTAACCGACCCTAAACACCCCCAACCCCATCAATTGATGGCCCACAGCAAGCTACATTCATTAGCAAGTATGTTTTCACAGCTACTTGTCCTCATCCTAGATGAGGAGAGAGTAAAATCAGTGACAGCGTTAGCAGATGAGGAGGGTCGCAAATATATGTGTGCAGGTATAGATCACTTAGGATACTCTGACATGCATATCTACCAGCGAAGGATGCAGCACAGACCGTAGGAGACTACGGTCTGTGCTGCAGACTTCGTCGTCCCATCCAAGGGAAGAGGGCAGGAGCCCTTCCCCATCGCTGGAACCCTGTAACAGCTGGTAAGCTGCAACGAAGGCCTGCCTGGCCTTGTCCTACTTCCTGCCTGTCCCCCGCATACTGGGCGCATCGCGGCGCCACAACGAGGCTAAGCCTCGCATATCCAGCATCTTACATCCGCCGGCAGGCGGATGTGCCGGCGGCTCCTACGAAGGCCATACAAAGGCCTGTTGAGCGCCTGTTTGGCCCCCACTTCGTCGTCCCATCCAAGGGAAGAGGGCAGGAGCCCTTCCCCATCGCTGGAACCCTGAAACAGCTGGTAAGCTGCAACGAAGGCCTGCCTGGCCTTGTCCTACTTCCTGCCTGTCCCCCGCATGCCGGGCGCATCGCGGCGCCACAACGAGGCTAAGCCTCGCATATCCAGCATCTTACATCCGCCGGCAGGCGGATGTGCCGGCGGCTCTTACGAAGGCCATACAAAGGCCTGTTGAGCGCCTGTTTGGCGCACGTGAGGCGCTATATGGCCCTTTCAATTATCCATCTGCTTCAAGGTGGCAGTATCGTTAGCGCGGCACCATTGACCTCCTATTAACACGGTAAGACCGGGGCTTCTGCGTGCACACTTATCTGGCCATTTAGTTGGCTGCACTGCCGAGACTTATCAACTAAATCCGTATCATCGCGCGACACTGCTAATGCTATCCTCTGCACCTACGCTTCCTAAACCATTGTCAGGGCTGCACACTCTGCCTCTTTGAACATTGCCCGTGGTACTAGGGCATAACTTATTCTCTGTAGCTTTCGTGCCATTGCAAACTTTGCACGTTGTGCCTTTGTACTTCAACTTTTGCATGGTCTCTTTATGTAGAGGCACACTAATGATTATACTGTGCCTTATGGTCGCCTACCAACCACACAGACTATTGTGTTGTGCCTTATGGTCGCCTAACAACCACACTGACTATTGTGTTGTGTCTTATGGTCACCTACCAACCACACTGACTATTGTGTTGTGCCTTATGGTCGCCTATTGACCACATTGACTACTGTGTTGTGCCTTATGGTGGCCTACCGACCACATTGACTACTGTGTTGTGCCTTATGGTGGCCACCAACCACAGTATGTGGACAGTAGGCAAAGTGTACGAAGCATGTGAACTAATAATGTATGCATCTGATAGATAATGCTGCCACAGTTTATGACCTTGTTAAATGTAACATATATGAACACTCAGTCACCAGTCTCTATAGCTCGGCAATCAACTCTATCTAATTACTGTGTCTTACTAGACTGAAGCTATTACGTATGTGCTCTACAGCTTGTTGCCACTGATTACTGCCCTTATCACCTCTGCCTTGTAATCGCCTAGCTTCGCCTAGCCCTACTGCACCTCACTAAGCCACCCGATAGACTGAAGCTTTGCTCCTCTCACCTAGCTTACTTTGTGCTCGCCAGCCCAGTCCTGAATACTGAAACTGTGCTTCCAGGTCCATTGCACATACTCGTAATCGTACAACATGTACCTACCACCACTCTACACAACACTCCTAAGAGCCCTCCTCTACATAATCACGCTACAAGACCTCACCATCCTCAACATACCCTACCATTGGCTCCTGTACATTACTCGGCCAAGCAGCTCACCAGACCATGTACTCTAATACAAAGGAATCTTAAACTACGTGCAAGACTCCCAAGATTGCATGACTACTTACCTAAAACAGTATCTAACACCACTACTGGCCCTAGTAAATCCAATCGACATCACCTGCAACTCAACAGCAGACTCTTCAGAGAGACTGTTAAACCCCCCCAAGGCCATTCCCAAGGCACTGCCCCCACCAGCTCAACCAACGATAAAAGGGGCGTACATAAATGCACGCTCTATGGTCGCCCACGCAACGGAGATTGCAGACATACTACATAATGGAAACTTGGATTTTCTAGCCATCACAGAATCCTGGCTCCACCCCGCAGCCGGCCCAGCAATTATGTTAGCCATCCCAGATGACTACACCCTCCTCAGACTAGACCGTACCACATCGCGAGGTGGAGGTCTTGCCATCATACATAAAACGAATCTCACACTGAAACTCGATCCATCTCTTAGTACAAACTCTTGTGAAGTCCTCACAGCCAAGCTATCCATAACTAACTCACATTTTGTAACTATCCACCTTATCTACCGCCCACCAGGCCCTATAGGACTCTTCGAAGAAGATCTCAATAATATTCTATCTAATAATCTGAAAAGTACCTCCCAGAAACTCGTACTAGGAGATTTCAACCTAGGACTCCATGACCCCCGAGACTCGAATGCCACACTAATCAATAACTACCTAGAGGAACTAGGTTTCACCCAAAAGATTACATGCCCTACTCATACTAAAGGCAGAACCCTTGATTGGATTGCTGTGCACAATTGCCTCATCTCGGTACTATCCACACTACCTCAGCTTTGGTCAGACCACTATCTGATCACATTTGCCTTAGAGGCCCCACCTGCGCTACTCATTGATAATGTAGCCCCAGCAGTCCCCACTAGAAATAAAAGAAACATCACGCCAGAAAACCTCATCCTGCTGATCATACCCACCCTCAATTCTATACCAGACAACACTGACCCATTTACCATGGTAACGTGTACAATAAAGTGATGCTATCATCCCTTGATGCCATAGCTCCCTTAAAGATTAGAAAAAGCAAACAACGTAAACATGTGAACTCCTGGTTCTCCCCACAACTAAAAAAACTCAGACGTGAGAAACGTCGTTGTGAGAAAATATGGAGACTTGATCCTTCAGAGACCAATAAGCGCAACCTAAGTAAGCAATCAGCCCTCTACAAAAAAGAAATAATTTCCGCCAAACAAACTTCCTACAACCTCCGAATCACCCAAGCTAATTCCAATACTAAAGAGCTCTTTACAATTCTGAAGGAGTTAGAATCTCCTATCCAAACCCCAGACTCCTGCACTAAGGATAAAAACTGGTGTACAAACATTCAAAATGCACTGTCTAATAAAATCACCACCTTGCAAACGAAGATCCACCATAAAAAGGCTACCCTTCTCGCCATTACGAAATCCAATATAAACGATGTGACAGTGACACCTTCCATCCTGACCCCCTCACTTGATACCACCCCCCACTTCAACTTCCGCAAAGTATCCATCAAAGAGGTTGAGAATGTCATCCTCACTCTTAAACCATCAAACTGCCACGGGGACTTATGCCCAGCACAACTTATAAAAGATGCAGCTCGTGAATTATCACCTTTCATCACTAAACTAATAAATGCATCCTTCAACTCAGGCATAATACCCAATAACCTCAAACAATCATGGGTCCTCCCACTCCTCAAAAAACAAAACTTAGACCCCGCCATACCCACGAACTATCGTCCTATCACCACAGTACCATTCTTGCTTAAAATCATTGACAAATTGGCATATTTACAAATCCAACAATACCTAGAATATAACCACTTCTAGGAATCCTACAATCTGGTTTCAGACCCCAACGCGGAACCGAAACCGCTTTGATTGACCTTAAGATAGAAATTGACGAGTTGAGAGACCAGGGCAAAACCGCACTGCTGCTGCTCCTGGACCTCTCAGCAGCTTTCGATTTAGTCGACCACGAGATTCTGTGCACACTTCTCCCATGAGGCTATAGGCTGGATTCAGTCCTTCCTCAGTGATAGAACAATGCGCGTCTTCTCACCATTAGCGGCTGCTGACCCCACGCCCATCGCCTGTGGCGTGCCTCAGGGCTCCTGCGTCTCACCTACATTGTACAACATCTTTACAAAGCCCCTTTTCGATGATCTCGACGGTCTGGGTATCACCTACACAAACTATGCAGATGATACTCAGATCCTCATCCCGTTGTCGGGGGATTATGACAAGGATTTGGCCTTTGTAAACAGAGTGTACCTCATCATTCAGGCATGGATGGCCTCACACAGACTATGCCTGAATGATGACAAAACAGAACTCCTCATTCTTGGTACCTCAGCCAATATCAACAAACTCGGCCAAATTTACTCATCATTCGTAATTGATAACAACACCATCACTGTGGCCAAGGAGGTAAAAACTTAGGGTTTTTACCTAGACTCCTCACTATCATTTAACAAACAGCTAACCGCAATGGCCTCCGCCACTGCTTATACTTGTAAACTCATCCGAGCTGCCAAACCACTCCTAACACCTAATAACTGCACTACCTTGGCCAGAGCATTGATCCTATCTAAGCTGGATTACTGTAATGCCCTTTACGTAGGCAGTAACAAACATATCATAAACAAGATCCAAATCCTTCAAAATAATGCTCTAAGAGCAGCTCTAAGTATCCCCAAGAAAGCCCACATCTCAGATACCAGAAGATCTGTTAACTGCATTTCCACGAACGACAAAATTTTCCTTAAGTCTGTCTCACTGACACACAAATGCCTTCATGACATGGCCCCGAAATATCTGATAACAAGATTCTCTAGACAGGTTTCATACCGCCCCTCCAGAAGTGCCAACGCCAATCTACTACTAGTCCCAAGATTAAAACGGTCCCTGACTGGAGGGAACAGCTTCCCTGTTAAAGCAGCTACTCACTGGAACTCACTACCGCCACCTCTAAGGAAAGACATCCCTTACTTTCAGTTCAGGACATCCATTATACAATGGATGAAGGACCATGACAAATAATACTCCCTGGTGGCTCCTCATGCCATTATCAGTGCCATCACCAATTGTATTATTGTTTAGTGTACCCCCGCTACCTCCTTACTATGCTCGCGCCTTGTTATCCTTGTGGTTATGTGCGCATTATAAATAATAAAACAAACAAACAAACAAACAGTACAAGCCACTTAAAGTAAGCTTCGTTCAAACCTACATAAACCGCTGTAGATCTCTCCTGGCCTTTAACAGGCACTGGCCGGTCTGAAAACCTCCAGGCATGAAGAATAAATGGACAGCCAGTCCATGAGGTTTGACCACAAAGGGGCAACTAACAGTTTGGGCAGCACTACAGAAGAAGGGTACTTGGGTGTGTTTGTTGTGCGAGGGGGGAATTTATAGGCAGGGTGGACATTTGTTAGGCTAAACCTCCTCACTGTTGTCGCTAAAGTGGACAGATCGAAGACCCTCAAAATCGGGGCCTCTTATGGACTTCCACTCTCACACAGAAGGCCTTTTAAACTCGAGCTCTCTGGGTTACTCAAATAATAGCTCCTCCTATTGCCAGGCTTGTAGAGATTGGCCCAGAGGTAATTGGGCTCTTGCCCTCATGGGCAGAAGGCCTAGGAGGCCCCACTGGACACTGCATGTGTGCATGGCAAGGTAATGGAGGTGCTGAAATGAAGATAAGGTACCAACAACTGAATGTAGTAGGGGGCAGCCCCCCCCACTTAAAGCTAGGCAGAGACATTTGTATGGAATGATTTAGTACTGTAAATATATGAAAATAGTATTAATTAGGGGTAAATGAGATTAGTATTCTAAAGGGTGTCATGTTTATAAAGTCAAAAATGCATTTAGCTGGTTTAGTAAGTAGGCAAGGTACAGAAAGACAAAGTTCAAGAAAAAAAAAGTTATATGTATATGCATGGGCAGAAGAAGATGATCAAGGGGAGATTGTATTTTGTTGGGGTGGGAGTTGCAGACAAGATATGATATACGAAGAGACAATAGGCTAATGGGTTATCTCAAAGCTTGACCAACCTCTCGAGTCTCACAATGGCTGTGAAATGATCTAAGGCATACAGTTAGTTTAAAGCAAATGGAGACAGGAAGTGGGGCTTGAATTGAACAATGTAAAAATAGTTTAGAGACACACACATGTTTTGTTTTAAGAATAACAATACATTAGTATGTGGCAATAAGATGGTGATAGGATGTTTTTTAGATACGTATCAAGGAGGGTGGACATGGATATGGCTGAAAGTCATTGTTTTAACAAACAAGAACTTTAAATATGGGGGAATGTAATGGAGGTGCTGAAATGAAGATAAGGTACCAACAACTGAATGTAGTAGGGGGCAGCCCCCCCCCACTTAAAGCTAGGCAGAGAAATTTGTATGGAATGATTTAGTACAGTAGATATGTGAAAATTGTATTCATTAGGGGTAAAAGATATTAGTATTCTAAAGGGTGTTATGTTTATAAAGTGAAAAATGCATTTATCATGGTTTAGTAAGTAGGCAAGGTACAGAATGCATATCATAAAAATTGAGTAGGAAAATGATTAAGGTTTTTTTCTATAACCAGACAGAAAAGAACTCTGCCATTTATATAACTGACAATGCCTTTAACTGATAATGCTGCTAAATGGGTGAAAGAAGATGCATAAATAAAGAAATGCTGCATAGCATGTTAGCATGAGTCAGTTCTGAAGTCGAAACATTCACGGCCGCCTTGCCTTTAGAAACCAGATAAATGCTCTGAAACCAGACAGTTAATTGGGATGTGTCTGGAAATTTAGCTAAGGGAACCAGCTGCATGGCCATATTTGGGGCAGCGCCACCGGGAAAAAGCATAGGATGTGTGCCAGAATGTATTTCATTTTGAAGGTTTAAACAAGATAAGAAATAATTGCCCGGTGCGCAAATGCTCAACGAAGAGTTTGCCTGGCCATGTTTAGAAAAGGTGGGGGGTTGAATCCTCTCTCTCTGACAATATATAAAAGGGATCTCCGATTTTAGCTAGGGGGAGGAGTTTGTGTGCTTGACAACAATGTTGTTTGTGCTCTGTGTCGGCCTGGAATGAAATAAAACCTGATTGAACCTGACTCTGCCTCCTTGCCTGCTGCTTGAATTGCTTTTGCTGTGATGCCAGAGGGTAGCAGAGACTCCTGGAGAGCAACAGAGGGCCCAAGAACGTCCATGAGAGCCTAATAGGATGAAAAAGAGCATGCTCGGGTTCTTGGCACCTACTCTTCACATGACAAGCCAGCCAGGAGTGATAGGATGATGTAAAGACTGATCAGATTACTGTACAGAGTACATCTCTTCAAGCAGAAAAGAGCCAGGACATGACGATTAAGACTAAGAGACTAAGGTGAGCCATACTGTTCTGCCCAAGATAAGAGTGGAGTAAAGGGGATAGAAAATAAGATAGGGTGTGGCAGACTGCAGCTGCCCTAGCCAATAGGGACAGGGACATGTGGACGGAGAACATTATGGCAGAAAGGGGAATATATATATTTGTGGTAATTGTTTCAGGGAAAAATAACAATGGCAGTCCAGATTTGGGAAAACTCCAAAACATTAACATCATTTAAAAAATCAATCACAAGAGTAAAATATTCATAGGGGACCCCAGCAAAAGGTAACTGAGGGAGGTGGGATATGAACAAAAAATATCAGAATAAGAGTATAATGTGTATATATAAGGGAAACAATACTGACTCACGGTGCCCGAGCAGTAGAGAGAGATACCAGGAGGATAACCGAGGAAGAGGAGATACCGGGGAAGATGCCCCGAGAGAGAGAGGATACGCCCATTTGCCTAGCGTTTAAAGACGGCTGGATGGAGTTTGCACCCAGAACCCAGTTAAATGGGGCGATTAGGAGACCAAGAGAATGTAAAGATTCCTTGAAAGGGGTGAACTTGTATTTTGTAAAGAAACACACATATTTAGGGGCAGATATGCATGCAGCCGGCCTGAGTCTTGTCTGATTTTTGTCACATGTCATGTTATGTTGTGTGTCTAATTGTTATATGTTATGGCTGTTCATTTGTTTCATTTTATGGCGTAACTATCTGTGTGCACTGAAAAACATTGGAAATCATATAAAATGATATTTTCAAGCTAAATCTGAAAAATTGGCGTTCAGCCAAGGTTTTGAAGATGCCAAAAAATAACAATAATGTAGATGACATGATACTATGACTTAAGGCGCACAAATTCGTGCTGATTTCATCTAAAAAAAAGTAAAACAGTTCTGAGAAGTGTAAAAAGCTGTTGCACTTGTAAGCCATCACAAAAATTCAAACCAGCAACTATGGAGTTACATTTGTGATTTCCTCATACTAGACAAGATAACCTAATGAATCATGCTAAGAACGATAGAGTTTTACATTAAAATGGCTGAGTTTTAGTGATTTATAGAATTATTATTGTCATGCGTTAAGCGCGCTAAGCGAAGGAATGCAATGTGTAGAAGTGCCTTTTAACTGTAAAGGGTAGAAAAGTCTGGTTGGAATTATGAACTGTAAGCCTGTGAGGTGTGCAAGATAATTGGTTTTTAGGAAAGAAATGATTGAATGATTTCTAAAGCAAAAACAGAGCCTGGTAAAATGTTAATCGAGGTTGTATTTGCGTTTAAATTTAAAAGGATGTTGATAAGGATGTTGTGCTGAAGTGAAACAAGCTGTTTTTGTTGGAATGTTTTGTTTGGGGTTTGCATGCCGTGGTTTAAAAGATAGTGGGTTTTTATGTTTTAATTAGCTTACATTTGTGAGATGATAAAAACATGAATATATTTCATGTAGTATAAAAAATAAAGTCAGAGCAGCTGCTTGAAAACACGCAATTGAGAATTAATGTTTAAGCAGGATGCAACTAAGTAATACAAGAGAAAGGAAAAATGCTTTCATTATGGCCCACAAGAGTGAATGCAGTGATTTTTCAAGACAGGAATGTTCAATGGCAGTTCTTTGAGATAAGCACTGCCAAGTTTAGCGATCGCTCCATGGTGAAAGAAAAACAAAATGATCGTGTGTCTTGCAAGGCCGTATTTATCGCACACAAGCAAGTGCAGTAAAAGACAGGCTTTATTTTATTTAGAAACAACAGGCTTTATTTTATTTAGAAACAATGTGTTTAATACAGATTGCAGATGCGAAGGGTCATTCTGAGCATTGTTGCGCATTATGGAATAGATGCCCACACTTGGAAGTTGGAAAAATTCATAAGTGTAGTTGTAGCTTACCCATTTAATAAGCCGCGATAAGGGGATACTTATTAAAGAAGACATCAGCTGAATATTTTAGTGGGATGCCTGGTAAGCGCAGGACTCGTATCTGGTTGGGTCATTACATTTTTCATTATGACTCATAGTGGTCATTTTGTAGCATGGCGACAAAAAAGACACATTAAAAGGAGCAAAGATGTCATGTCATGGTAGTCATATAGTGCCTTACATATTCAGTGGTATTATTTTAAAGCACTGATAGGTTGAACACCCTCGAGAACCATGGATTCAGTAAGTGGAGAGAGACAGCAGTGCATGATGCATGGGAGGTATCAGCTATGTGTACAGCTGATGTCATTGTTAAGCTATTCTAGTGAACTGGAAAATGCTCAAGTGAGTGTGTTTTATACATTGCATTTATTTTTTGAAAATAAAGTGCATTACATGCAAAATGGATTTGTTGACAGTGGGCGAGTAAGTGAGCATACATTTAATCTCAGCAATATGCAAACACAGAATACACAAAGACACTTGGGAATAAAATGTGTCAACCTGAAAACAAGAAATAGTTTTGCAAAACAGAAAAATTAATGTGTTTCATAGTGGGACAACCCAAGAGGATGAGCAGATGTGTTTAAAAAAAGTTAAGTGACATTAGGGTTTTGAATTGCTAGGAGAAATATGGCAAGAAAAAACGATTTTTGGTTCAATGATAAGACAGTGGCACTGTGTATCCATGTAGCAAAGACGGCTTTTTGGATTATAAATGTAGCATTGGTATAGCAGTCTTTTGAGGAAAATGTGTCAGCTGTGGTGTGATTTCAATAGGCACCTTTCAGTGGTAGTTATTTAAACGTGTAGGCACACATTAGCCCAGGGGCATTTTTTGGCATGAGTACAGAGGATGCAATGGTGCAGGCACAGGAATACATTGAACAAGAGAAGAATTAGCACATGGATGACATTGTCGTAGCCAGCCTAGCTATTTATCATGAGATTAGGAAGGGGCTTGGTTGCACATTAATGCTTTCAGAATGTTGAGGAAAGCAATGCAAGATTCTTTCATTTTTAAGTGTTGGTGGGAGGGCATTCCATTTTTTGGGAGCCGGGTGGCTAGAGCTGGGCCATCAGTTGTGAATTTTTAAAGACAGGCACTGACCAGGACTGACCAGGAGGGTCTGATGGACGGACAAGAGTGATTCACTCTGATAAGTATGAAAGGGCGTGGACAAAAAGGAATCTTTTGTGTGCTGCCCAAGAGTTTAATAAAGGAATGCATTTGTTTACTGATAGCCAGTGTGCTTTTCTCCTGGCTTATGAGAGGCTTTTGTATAGGAATATTAAGTATTGCCTAAAGGCATTGTTCTGCATATTTTTAATTTTTTGAGGAGTTTTCCATGAGTGCCCAGAGAAGGGGCATTGTATTAATCCAATAGTAGTGCCTACTGTAGTTTGGCAAGGAATGAGCAATTCCTAGTAGAAAGGAATGCATGAAAAAACCCTTTATTTATTTATTAGAATTCATGGAGCACACAGAAGCCCTTAGGCATCGTGGTGCTGTTACAAAGAAGAGGCTTGCAAATTACAATGAAAATGGCATACATAAGTGGTTGCATGCCACAGCTTCGCCTGTAATTATAGGACAAATAAATACATACTGTAGTTACAATGGATGAGCTGCATGTTTAGCTCACATTGGATAGAGTAGAAATTTAGTAAACACATGGCATAGAGGTTAATTAAGCAGCAGGGGGATGCGTATAGACACTGCTGGGGGAACTAATAAGGGTAGTTAAATAAGGTAGTTTTGAGAGTTTTGGCGGAGGAGGGATGGTCCTGCTCTAAGTTCGTTAGAGGAAGCATTCCATGGTTTGGGAACAAGACGGGGAAGCTTAGCCCCCTGCCATTATCTCTTCTGGTTAGTGGGACTTGTAGTTGAGTGACATGGTGACTTCTTTTGGGTCAGGCTGAAGTGACTATTAACAGCATCAAGTTAAATATACCGGTGCTGTGTGAGACATACATTTGTGTATAATGGTTAGGATTTTGAAATTAACCGTTCCTTCACGGGTAGCCAGTGAGTAGCTTGCATGGCGTGAGTAATGTATATCCTTTTGGGAATACTGAGAGTTGCACACAGCATCACTCCGCACTTTTAGAGCCTGTGAAGATTTTTTGCTAGGATGTCTGCAAGGATGGTAGTGTAGTAATCCAATTTAATTCTGATAATGACACGGAAATGAATGAGCAGTTTTTGCAAGCATTGCGGGGAAAGGAAAGAGCCGATGGCATTAGTGAATGTGGTAGTGAAGCGGAAGCAATGGCACTCACATAAGTGCACCAGAACATATTGTAGCATGTAATCTGGCATGGCGTGAACAAGGGTGAGTGGAGGAACACTCCTAAAGGTTGTTTTACAGCTGCAGAAATAGTGTTGGAATTGAAGGCAGTATTGGTGAACGTTATGAGATGTGGAGCAAGTGATTTTACACAGGGTTTTTAAACTAACGTGCAGGCAGATGCATGCATCGCCTTGTAGCTGAATGGTCTAATGTTATTCATGTTTTTGATTATTTTTGACTTAGAAAGCCCTCTGAAGTTGAAGGGGGTTACTGGGTCCACTGTGACCTGCTTTTTGGGGCGTTTCGAGGATAGCGCAAATCTATTGAATGGGGTTTTTTGGGGTGCTCCTAAAGGTCCTTTTTCAGGAGCTCCACCGTGAGTGATAGGACAGTTTGAATGGTGTTATACCAGGGGTGGTAGTTTATCATTTTTGAGGCCTTGGTGGCTGGTGTGGAGAAACCTTTTTTGAAAAATAGTGAAAAACCTTTTTGATTCAGGACGATCAGTTGAGATTCTAGTATTATAGGATTTAGATGGTTGAAGAAAGGATTGAATGACAAAGCATGAAAGCATGATGATGGTGTTTAGGTTACCAAGGAAAGCAGGTTTGTTTATTTGGGACGTGCCCCATTTGGACACAAGCATAATTTTGAAGGCATGAAAACGGCAGAAGGCCAATGAGGTTGTTTGGGTGAAAATTTAAAGATTTTATTATTGTGGCAGCATGGTAAATATAGCCAGCTGTATGACCTGGTGGGGAAATAATGAAAATATTTTATAACTTCAGGTGCAGGCCATGAACATTTATGAACATTTGCGAACAAGAGGAAGAGATAGATGACCTCCAGGAAATTAGAGGCAGCCATAATGTAGGGGAACATGGCAAATTATTAAGAAACAAACAGAATGAAATAAGAATCATGAAGGACTGTAATGGTTCAGATAAAAAGATTTAGGTTAAACAACATCATAGATAACAATGCAGAAATGGAGTATAAAATGGTACTTTCCTTACAGCATCATGCAGAAAAGGAAAGGAAGAGTGTTTTAGTATACTTGACAAACAAAATAATAATAAAAAAAAATGCCCAACATAAACAAGAGATGATTAGAATAAAGGATTAAAAATGTTAGGAAGACTGAGGGCCTCTGTTACACAGCGTCAGGAAAAAATAAATAAATAAGTCTGGAAAAGATGAAAATGATTGATTATCTTGAATAAAAAATGAATAAAAGAAAAATTGAGGAAGGGAACAATTGGGCAAATGAATAAAAGGATAGGGAATAAACTCAAAAGCATAAAACGGAGAAATAAAAATCAAAAAAATTGGAAAACAAATAGCACTTATGAGGTTTCCTGGCCAATAGCAAAAAAGGAGCGTAGGCAATAAAATGCATCAGAGACCATGAAGACCAAGAAAAGGAGCATGGCTGACAAAAATTTGGGTCAACCAAACAAGGGAGAATCACACACAAGCCATTTTAAGAAAATATAGTGGGGTAAGTAAAGAACAATTTTTTGAGTGCCTGTAACGATTTTGATTTATTTTACAGATAAAGGTTATGGACCTTTGCGTGGAAGCACGAGAAATGTCTACATGGCCTTAAATTAGGGAGAAAAAGAAAAGGTAAGTACTAGTTCACGCTAAAAGGGTGTGGACACACAATTGATCAGCACTAAAAGTAAGAGGATCCAGGTGAGTAACAGGAAAGAGGTAGTAAGAGACACAATGGGCCTCATTACGATAAAAAATGGAGGCACATAAGAATTGGTGCCATAGTCTCGAAAAACAGGGGTAGGTTACATTAAGTTAGGCAGGGACGGTGTGCAGTGAAACGCCTCTGTTTTGTCTCCATAGGATGAATTCAAAGTACAAGCAAAGGCCATGGTCCAACATAAGACAATAAGAGAAAAGGAATAATGGCTGCTGAGCGGAGGAAGCAATTGCGGCTAACCTGCAAGTATTTACTGCTAACCAGGAAGCATGTGCAGCTAAGCTGAGCAAAGAACCAAGCCTAAACTAAGTATCCTGCGGGGTGGTTGGAAAATAGCTGTTTATGTACACCAACGAGTAGGGGAGAATGATCCTTTTTTGGTAGCAGAAAAGGAAGAAAGGGTTGAAGTTGGGAAGAAAACCAGACCCCTTACCAGTGCGCAAATGACTTTTGTTCCTATTATGACTTTCTACAGACGACGGGGATCCCCAAGGACATTTCTGTCATCTGCTACGGACGTGCCTAGAAGACCAGAAAAGAAAAGACGTCTTTCTTTAATTGTTATTTTTGTCTCCTTAGGGTTGCATGTGTCACCCTAAAGGGAAAAACGTGTCCCATGAAGGACAACATGTATTGTGTATTATTGAAAACAAACTCAGGTTCTAGCCAGCTGACACAGAGCTAGGGATGGGGGTATTTTATTTGTAAGTCAAGAATGTCTTGTAGCTTTGTCTAGGAGACAGGGGTGTTCAATAAGAGGGAATGTCTCGCGATTTTTTAGGAGGAAGGGTATGAGAGCTGGAATGTGAAGAAGAGAGGTTTTAAGGAAATGGGTTGATAGGAAATGTTTTAAATAGAAGAAACATGTTTATTTTACAAAAGAAACTCATTCAGTTTTATATTGCAGGTATACGTCAAGGGACCTATGTGCCTTGGGCAATTAACGTCGAACCGCGTGCTAAAAGAGGGATCTCGTAGAGAAACCCAGTGGAAGCCCGACAAAATTGATCGTCTGAATTGTGTCTGCAAAAGACTCACCCAGCCCCGTGTCCCCATGCTGAAACTTCCCCTCTTTTGGACTCATTGAAACAATGTATTTATTGAAAGAGAGACACTCGAGTAAAATGAACTCCTTGTGAAAAAGGAAAAAGAGACAATTGACTCCTGGTCTAAGCATCAAAAGAACCTGGGAGATTGACTGTGAAAACAGCTCTAAAGAAAGGACAAAGGCGACAGGACACAGACGGTCCACCAATGCCAAACTAAGATGATTAAAGTGGACGATACGGAAGAAGAAAATGTGTGGAACAAGAGGGAAAGACAAAGATCAAGAAAAAATAGTTATATGTATATGCATGGGCAGAAGAAGATGATCAAGGAGAGATTGTATTTTGTTGGGGTGGGAGTTGCAGACAAGATATGACATACGAAGAGACAATGGGCTAATGGGTTATCTCAAAGCTTGACCAACCTCTTGAGTCTCACAATGGCTGTGAAATGATCTAAGGCATACAGTTAGTTTAAAGCAAATGGAGACAGGAAGTGGGGCTTAAATGGAAGAATGTAAAAATAGTTTAGAGACACACACATGTTTTGTTTTAAGAATAACAATACGTTAGTATGTGACAAATTGTAAGATGGGGATAGGATGTTTTTTAGATAAGTATCAAGGAGGGTGGACATGGATATGGTTGAAAGTCATTGTTTTAACAAACAAAAACTTTAAAAATGGGGGAATGTAATGGAGGTGCTGAAATGAAGATAAGGTACCAACAACTGAATGTAGTAGGGTTCAGCCCCCCCACTTAAAGCTAGGAAGAGACATTTGTATGGAATGATTTAGTACAGTAGATATGTGAAAATAGTATTAATTAGGGGTAAAAGATATTAGTATTCTAAAGGGTGTTATGTATAAAGTCAAAAATGCATTTATCATGGTTTAGTAAGTAGGCAAGGTACAGAATGCATATCATAAATATTGAGTAGGAAAATGATTAAGGGTTTTTTCTATAACCAGACAGAAAAGAACTCTGCCATTTATATAACTGACAATGCCTTTAACTGACAATGCATTTAACTGATAATGCTGTTAAATGGGTGAAAGAAGATGCATAAATGAAGAAATGCTGCAGAGCATGTTAGAATGAGTCAGTTCTGAAGTTGAAACATTCACGGCCGCCGTGCCTTCAGAAACCAGATAAACGCTCAGAAACCAGACAGTTAATTGGGATGTGTCTGGAGATTTAGCTAAGGGAACCACCTGCATGACCATATTTGGGGCAGTGCCACCGCGAAAAAGCCTAGGATGTGTGCCAGAATGTATTTCATTTTGAAGGTTTAAATAAGATAAGAAATAATTGCCCGGTGCGTGAATGCGATATATGACATAGATTGTCATATATGCAAATGCAATTTTGGTGATCTCTAATTTCAGTACAGATCAAATGTTATGATCGGTCAATTTATGCTGCAAAACACTACCGGCAAGTGCCAGACAGGTGGGGTAGCCTAAGTCCTTGTGTTATAAACATATTCTATGCAGTCTGGCAGGATTCTGTCTGCAGTGCTACTGAATTGGAGGCAGAGTTGACCATTCAAAACCATCAAGACCACGCAGAGGTGTGGCAGTCTATGCTGTCTGTGAAGGCCTAGAGGCCAGGTCACAGATCCAGACTGTGAATCGGACCGGCCTACGAGGTAAGACCAGCATGCTCGGGCGGAACGTGTCTCTAGCATCTAGCTCGTATTAACACCTGAACTGCTGTTCATCTTTTGCACCTCCCGCCCTGCTGTGGACTTACTCTCTCCTTTGCTCGCCTTATCCATTACCCCCTTTGGAGTGTATCATCTGGGCTGACCCTTCACTCTCTGGTGCAGTTACGTGAGATTCTCGCAATCGAATGGCAAATGGTCCTTGTACCCGCTGCCAAATGAAAATGAGAGACGAGGAAGAGTTGACTTCCAACAGGTCCTCCCCACCCCCACATCTGAGCTGTGAATGGCTCCTGAAGCTGCGAACTGGGACAACTCGCTATGTGACGTGGGGGCAAATGAACTAAGGGAAATGGGGGACCCTGGGCGCCATCGTCTGCTAGTGGGTTCTGTGATCTATATCCTGTGAAACTCAACTCAGGAATCTACCTGCTTCTCAGAGAAAGCGAAAAGAACAAACTATTGTTTGCTCTACTTAGCAAACGAGGATACAATGAAACAGGAACTGAACAACCCTTATGCACTAGCCAGTGAAAAGAAGTTAAAGCAATCAAAAGGAAAGGGAAGTGCCCCTCGAACACCTATCGTCAAAACGACCCACAACCAGACATTACAAACATCACAGGAGCGGTTGGCATGGCCCGTTGTCTAACAAAGAGAAGCCTACATTCTGTGAATACCTGGATGGATACCAAAAAACGGGAGAGGAGTAGGATGAAAATGGATGTGGTGGTACGATCCTCACAATTTGGGATAAAGATAACGCATTTCGAGAGGAAGAATTTGAACCTCCTGACTCTCCTGTATATGCCTGTCAGCAGGACCTCCACCCTATGGAGACTCTGGGTGGGATTACTGGATTGGACGTAACTGGGAAAATGACCTCCCTGGAAAGGCAGCCCAGTGCGCTAACGGCACGGCTGCCAAAGGACATCAAAACTAATATGACCTGGCAGAGAAGGCTAAGTGACTCTTTCTCGAATAAATGCTCAACGCCAAAACTCCAAACACCGGCGAAGTTTGTGGCCACTAGAATGGATCTACCCCCAACGGATAGAGATACCAGGTATGGAGGGAAATCAGGGATCTAAAGGGCTGATGGAATTGTAGAATTTAACAAATCTCCCCACCAACAATGAACCAGAGCTGGATTTGAATGAGGACAATGTGGCGCTGGAGAACGAAACAGAATCCCACAGGCTCCTCATCATCGTCAAGCAGGCAATCAGTGACAGAGGTTTTTGACCCCTACAAAAGGGATAAAACTCTGCTGATTTTGATGTTGACAATTCAATACTCTATCATGGCTGCACTAGCTATAGCCCTAAATCCCTTCACAAAATTGTATGAGAATCTGAGTGACTCGATAAAATCCCAAGGAGAACTCACGACAACAATCCATATTAAAATAACCAGTCTGGAAACCTTTACTGGATGCATTCAAACTCGGCTGTACAGAAAAGCCGAGTTGACGGCCCAATGGCAATCTAGACTATACGACCTGGCCAGAGGTGAAGAGGCCAATAAAACCGCCCTAATGACAGCACTGCTGGAAGCAATGAAGTGGACATGGTCGTACTGTGAAAGTGAACGTATGTCGAATCTGCCACTACAAAGAAACTGAAACCCCACAACCCAAAGGAGGATGGAAACGGAACCCATCTGTAGTAAGGATAATCTAATTGGGCCCAACCATACCCTCTCGAGACCGACTAAAATATCAATGCAGTCTACTTTTCACAGGACAATTTCCGAGCGGCTCACCGCTGTGATGGAAGTGAAAGTCAAGATTGTGGAAAGTGTCACAAATGTGGAGATAATGGTGACTCAAAATGGAATAAGAGAGCAAGAGAATGTCATAAGTATTGGAGACTCCATACCCGAGGTGACAAAAAGAACCCACGAGGTGCAAAGCGGTAATAATGAAGAATGCAGGGACCCACCATGTTCCGATAACTACCAACCGAGTGCCCCCGGTGTGAAGCCATATCAGATTATTGAGAAAATTACCAATGAGGAATAAAATCAACCCGAGACCAAAAGGCAAAAAAGATAAAAATCAACCTCCACTGAAAAAAGCTAAATAAAATGGCTCAAGTGCATTCCTGAGGAAAGTGACATGTCCCGATCCATCAATGCCTTTGGAAAACAAAAGCCAAGAAAAACCAGAGACCTAAAGACAAGGCGAACACTGCCAAAATCCTGTACCTACACCGATGATAGGGGAAAATGGAGGGGCCAGAGATTTCACTGGCAGATTGCTCTACTTACTCAGACATGATGGAGGAAAGAGCAGCCTATTTGGCAAACGTGACCTTTGATAAGGAAGACAAAATCTCATACCTGGACAGCCCACTCACTATTAAGGATAGCCCATCTTCCATGTAACTCAATGAATGACTCCTACTCTGAGCACCAGACGACATTGGAACAGAAGAGAAGTGCCATTGAGGCCAAAGCAACAAGAGAGGTACCACTTTTAATAACCAAGATCCCCCCACAAACAAAGCGAGGAATCACTATGGCAACCAACCCATAACTGAACCCCCACAGAACTCCAATTATATGGTGTCCATGGAAAGAATCTGCCCCTCTTGGGATGGCCCGATATTGAACAGACAAAACATCATGAAACTACTGCACTGCGTTCCAAAACGGAGAAACATAGGTCCTGAAGATATAAAGGTTGTTCAATTTATTAATGAGGTTCAAATGGACTGGGTCGTGCTCCATCTGAACCACTGTAATAAGAACAAGCCTCCTAGAAGTGGGGTAAGACGTCTTACCAATGGGCTTTGAACTTGCGGAATATACTGGCAGCGCCATACCAATTGGGCGAGGTACCAAGAAAACCCCACTATCTAACAGCCATTAATCAAGCCCCAACTTGACCAAAAGGCAGAAGGAGATGGCAACAATGGACACAAGTCCCCCACGAATAAAGGAACTGCCAAAAAAAAGCAGGCGTTAGGAACAAAGAAAGATCATGCAATAAAGATAACATTTAATTGCTGATCGTCACAACAGAGAAAAGTAAAAACAATAGAGGAAAAATCAACTCTAAATGACCAAGACCAAAACTGGTCCCGGCTGGCCTCTGCGCTGGCGAAAGACTAAAAAATATCAAACGACATCCGCAGACGACCTCTCATGATGGGATCATGGAATACAAGAGTATTCATGCACTTGTTCAACAATAATGCCCCGACATGCCAAGATTCTGACATTTGCTGCGTCCAAGAGACTTGGTTGGACTCAGTGCCGTTATGTGACGGGTTTGATGTACTGTGTAATTTAGCTATGAAGGGTAGACCGATATCTGGCCTCATAACCTTGATTAAGCAAGGTCAGGGTCTAACTCATTCAAATCCCTTCATACAAAGAGTGTTGCTAAGTTGGAAGGTACCTACAACTGGGAAATCATAGGTTGCTGCAATATTCAATCTTTATTGTAATCCCCAGGGAATTTTTGAGGAATATTTTGTAAACGCAGTCAGGACATTAATTGACAGTGTATGTGGAAATGAATTCCCCACTAATCCTATTGTGTGGCGACCTCAATATAAAGTGTAATGGGGAGGGTGGCATGGCAATCCCCATAAGAGATCTATCTAGTAGGGTGAAAGAACGTTTGACTGAATGGTCAGAGAGATATGTTCATGTTAAACGGTCAGATTAATGGAGATATTCCGGCCGGACCAACATAGAAAAGGGAAAGGCAGCACTGTCATCTGGACTATTATGTCTCCAGGGGAAGGTTGAATCAAGTAGACTCCCTGAGGGTGAAACCCATGACTGAAAGCGATCTCCACCTCCTGGTTCTAGAATGTAAGATGCAACTAACGAACCCCCTTAAAGTGAGTCCTAGAACTCTGCAAGTAAATCAAAGAGGTAACCATGTGTGCATCCCCTCGAGTAAGATGCCTCAAGTCCGTGCTTAGAAACCTCTGGGTATTAAGCATGCTATAAATAACCTATCACATCACATCATATCAAGTAGTGTCACAATGTAAGCACGCAATGGGCTCCGACTACCAGGGAGTGGACTATTCATCCTTATTGAGAGAGTTTCGCAAGCCATTAGACCGAGCAGCTGTAATAAACCCTAGAGATCCCATTTTATTTATAAAGATCTAGTGAGGGTAAGGAAGCAACCGAGAGCAGACTTGAGGAAGATAAACCGTTTGAAGTATCTGAACAGAAACGCCCTAAAAGGAAAATAAAATAAAAATATAGAAATGGACTCTTGGCAACCAAGGCGAGGCGCCTCCAAAACAATGCAGAAAACATGCTAAAAATAATATCGAATTGAAATACGAGAAACCTGTGGTCATTACTAAATGACAATGAACTGCACCAGCAATCGTGCCTTCTTTCAGCGGTAACTGAAGATAAGGGAATTATCGACTTGTCACAATTATTCGCAGCTATGAAAGAAACAAGTCTCAGGAACATGGACTCTATGGTGGGTCGATGGGAAATTGAGTTTGATAAACTAGACATTCTGCTACTAATAAAAAAATTGAATCCAGCTCGAGCGGCCGGGCCGGATGGCATCCATAATAACGTGATCAAAGGAAATATGGAGGCATGGGCTGAGTTCCCTTTGGTTCTATTCTCTTGGATATTGGACCAAAGGTTAATTCTATTATCTTGGAAATCTGCCATGATCGTCCCCATTTTCAAGAGGGGCCATAGAGAAGACCCTCGAAACTACAGACCCATCGCACTCTTGGACACTCTGGGGAAACTGTTTGCTTGGCTTTTACTATGACATATGAATCAATGGGTCATACGAACTGACAGACTGGATCCCCGGCAAACAGGGTTTGTTAAAGGGGTTGGAACCTCCCTCAATTTAATGATCTTGAATTTACTAAATGCTAGACAGTTAAACAAGTCCAAGCTGTACATTGCATTAATAGATCTCGAACAAGCATTCGACAGCATAAAAAGGGAGAAGCTCTGGGCTAAATTAAATTCGTGGGATTGCCCCCCTCTTTCTCAGAACATTCAAACATGTAGAGGGTTAAAACAAGGATGCCCGCTGGCCCCTATCTTGTTTAATTTATACATTTCAGATATGACAATGATCCAAGACAAATGTGAGATCATTTCCTCCTATAAATCTATGGACCAAAGGTGCCATGGATCATGTACGCAGATGATCTGGTAATTATTGACCAGACTCCGATAGGATTGTAGAGATCCATGAATCACCTAATTATCTTAAAAATAATGATCTCTTCATTAATACTAAAAAGACAAAGATCATGGTCTGGCCTGGGGAGAAAGAAGAAGCCCTCAAATTTAGATGGATGATCGTGAATGAACCCATAGAATGTGTCAAGGAAATTACTTATTTGGGTTTACCCCTTAATCAGAGTTCTATATAAATGCAATGGATGACCACCCTATAAATGAAATGCAAAAGACTTGCATCTCTGGCCCTTATGATACATAGGAGATATGGGAAATGTTATGTGTCGCCTATTGTCTCCTTCTATAAACAGAAGGTTGTAGCCATTTTAATCTGTGGAGCAGAGACTGCCATGAACTTTCCTGTGAACTTCTGGAAGGCGCTAGAGAACCAATTTTGGAAGCGCGTACTAAACCTTCCGAAATCACTCCAGATAGTAGCCATCAGGTATGAATTGGGGTTACAATCAATCTCCTCACTCATTGGATGGAGGTCCCTGGCACTTTTTAGGAAATGTATTGAAATGGAAGCACCCCTCCCTTTTAAGATCATGAATAATGAGCAAAGAAAAGAGGTTGCCAGGGTACTAGAAACATGGAAAAACAACTGAAGCAACACTGGAATCTCTAGGTCAGTCTAGGTGTACCCTATTAGAAACCCTGGACAAGTTTAAAAAGAGGAACAGCCTGGATAGAAAAACAGGAGAAAAAGGTTGACATACAAACTCTCCCTGAGCATGCTTTGGGACCAGAGGTCTATTAATCAACTTCCAACATACCTTAAGAAATTCCCATTGTCCTATTTTCGGGATACCTTCATGAGAGTAAGGCTAAACGACTAGAGGAAAAGGACAGGTTCTGTAGATTTTCTTGTGACCCTGAGATTACTGAGACGGTCAAACATTTGATAATGGAATGTTCAGCATCGTTAAATCTAAGAATGTTGCATTTGAAAGATGCTACGCAAGGTCTGAAATCACTATCCCTGAGAATTAGTGGGAGATGTTCGTAATTGGGTAAAGAATTTCTATGTTGGCCTTATCAAAATTTGTGAAAACGCCTCTGGAATTGAAATCGGATGACGCTTGATGGACTTAAGCTTTAATTGGGTTACAAAACCACAAAACAAACCGTGTATATAGGACAGCAAGTATATGTCTTGCTTAGATATGAACTGAATTATGTTTTTTCTTTTTTTTTCTTTTTGGTTCGATGAATTAATGTGATGAATTTTATGAAAGGTTGGTTACAAACAAAATAAAATAATCTATACCCTTATGGATCTATTCCTGCCCCAGAGATCTTGCTATGGGTCTATTCCTGCTCTAGAGATCTTGATATGGACATCGTCCTACCCATCAGACATACTGTTATGGATCGGTTTGGGTCTATTTGACCTAATCACATTTGATCAAATTTATTGGACTTTTTTTGGTCTAAAATGCAGGGGGAGATCCACGCAAATCCCCCACTTCCCCTCAACCTAATCTATACCCTTACCCACCATATATATATATATATATATATATATATATATATATATATATATATATAAAATTAAATTTGACCCAAAAAAGGTCAAAAGAATTCGATCAAAAGTTTTAGGTCAAATGTTTTTAGGTCGATTATGCTAATACCTACCTGGATCTATTCATGCATGCCTCAGAGATCTTACTATGGATTTCGTCCTACCCCAGACATACTGTTATGGATCTATTCCTGCCCCAGAGATCTTGCTATGGATATTGTCCTGCTCCACCAGAGATCTGGATGGGGTTCTATTCCTGCCCCAGAGATCTTGCTATGGATATTGTCCTGCTCCACTAGAGATCTTGATAGGGTTCTATTCCTGCCCCAGAGAGCTTGCTATGGATATTGTCCTGCCCCATTGGGGATCTTACTATGGACCTATTCCAGCCCCAGAGATCTTGCTATAGATACCATCCTACCCCAGAGATCTTGATATGAATCTATTCCTGCCCCAGAGATCTTGCTATGGATATTCTACCTCACACAAACTGTCATGATATGATATGTCATTTATAACGTGCCTGTACACAAGTGTTTCTAGGCACGATAAGACAAGGGAGTGGACACCGAGAGATGACAAGACAAACAATCTTACTAGGCCTTGTGTCATTCAGATTGTGCAACTGCTACGACGTAAAGTGCAGCGGGAAGGCAGTAGAAGGAGTGCCATGGAGAGGGAATGGCGATCGGGACAGCATTGCTCTGAGTAAGTGCAGCCAGGAAAGCGCGGCTCTGGGTAAGTGCAAGGAGGCAGGGGACTGTGGATAACAGTTACAGCCCACAAGTCCACGGTGGCCCGGAGGCAGTGCAGGGGAGACTGATCATGGAAGAACCTGGTACTCAGTGGACTCTGGGGGTAGCCAACCAGTCGGCGCATGAGACTGGTAGGTCAGCCGGGGAGAGAGAGAGAAAGCATAGGAGAAAAGTAAGGTCTTCAGCTGCTTCCGGAACTTCAGGTGGTCCGGCTCAAGTTTGACAGGGAGGCCATGTCAGAGGGAGGCACCTGCAAAGGAGAGATATCTACCCCACCCACCCACCTCTCTGCCCAGAGAAGCGTCCAATCCTCTGAGTTTGAGGTAGCTGAGCGAAGGGCTTGAAAAGGAAGGTATTTTGGAAGACAAAGTTGGATGTAGTGCGGGCCACGGCTTCTGAAAGACTTGTGGACAATGCAGAGGGTCTTGAACTTGAATCTTTCAGCCAGTGGAGAGATTTCAGGGCTGGAGTGATACATCCATGGGCTTGAGGGCAAGGGCAAGTCTCGCAGCCCTGTTCTAGATTAGTTGCAGAGGGCGGAGAGTAGATGAAGGCAGATTGAGAAAGAGGCTGTTGCAGTAGTCCAGTCTAGAGAGAACCATGACTCTGGAGACAGTGAGCTTCTGGGGAAAGGTGATAAAGGAAGAACACCTCTGAGGAGGTGCAGCTAGCAGTGGGCCTTCTTGGCAAGGTCTGTGATGCGAGGAGAGAAGGAGAGAGTGAATTTGAAGAGGACACCAAGGTTTCTGGCTTCACAGGAAGGCAAAGGACGAGGGCTCCAAGGAGGACGGTCGGAGAATGTGGGAAAGCGGGAGAAGAGGTCCAAATGAGAAAGATCTCCATCTTACTGGCATAAAGGCAGAGATCATTGGAAGTGCACCAATCCTGAATCGTGGATAGACAATCAGGAATGAGCAAGGAAGAAGAGGAGGCTGAGGGGAGCCTGAAAGAGCACAGTGTCATCTGCATAACAATGAACGTTAGAGCAGAAGGTAGAGATCTGGTTGGCCAAATAGACATTGAAAAGCCAGGGTGAGAGGTTTGTTCCTGCCCCGGAGATCTTGCTATGGATGATATCCTGCCACATCAGATATCTTACTATGGATCTATTCTTGCCCCAGAGGTCTTGCTATGGTTATCGTCCTACCCCAGAGATATTGATATGGATCTATTCCTGCCCCGGAGATCTTGCTATAGTCATATTCCTGACCCAGAGATATTGCTATGGTCATCTTCCTGCCCATCAGAGATCTTACTATGGATCTGTTTCTGACCCATCTGAGATCTTGCTGCAGTGCTAGGCCTGCCCATCCGAGATGATGTTATTGATGTATTGTCAACCACTTGCAGTCCTGGACCTCCACTGTCCCATCAGATTCCATCACGGACCTAGTGATGCAAGGGATGGCCACAAGCACTTCATGTCACTGGCAATGGGCACTCTGCAACCCAGCAGAAGCTTTGGTCAATTAGGGCAACGCCACTGAGACCCCAACCCCCACAAAGCATTATCTCAAATGCCTGTATGTCAGTTTAGACTATTTTAAGTTTTGCTATGTGCATGTTTTGGTATTACGCGTTATGCTACAAGACATCATGTGACCATTTTAAGTAGGGTATGTTATGCCATACTAGGTTATGCTCTACCTCCCATGTCAAGCGTCCACTAAACTTCTGAGCATAGCCAAGAGCAACGGATATGCAGCCTCGCAAAGCATCACGATACAATACGGCCAGCCATGCACCCAGCAATAGCAATGCGAGATATCCCACCAGACCCCACACCGCATACATGCACATCCAACCCACAGCATTGCTATGTGGTAAGGAATGGATCACTATCCTGATGTGACGATAGGCAATATCTTGATGTGCTAATTTCTGAGTGCTGATGTGATTACTCACACAACGTTGAAATGTTTTACCAGCTCTACTATGTTGCTCGCTGTTCGGCATTCTTGCTTAAGTTGTCTATGGTTCCACAGATGGCAACCGAAAATATGTAACAAAACATATGCATTCATTTGTTATGATATGTTAGGATGTACTGGACACACAATTACTGTGCCGCGGTGTACACCCACACAGGCGGCAGCACCACCGGGCCATACCAACGCAAGATTAGTGCACAAATGTAACGGCAACATATTTCCCCAAGTGGACAGTCCATCTCTGTTCTGCACTCCATCTAACGGACCCTACAACATTCATTGTGTAATGGAGATTCTCACTCAGACTGGACCAATTTTGATATTTTCCCTGGCAGAAAGCTATCTCACTCTCTGAAGAATACTCAGAGAGAAGGTGTAAGGTGTCTGGCTACAAATCTATCATTGCCCACCAGTTGCGATCAAGTGAAAAGCTATTGCTGCACATTCCTCCTTCGAAGATCGGGTCCAGAGGAGACCGCAGCTTTGGAATTTACAGCCTAAACTATGGAAAAGCCACCCATGCAAATGTTTCAGAATAAAAATAATAAAATGCTAGCTCAAGTGTCTAGATTGGACACCCTCTTGCTTCATCTTCTAGGTCTCCAATGCCCTTCTAGAGGTTAAACAGCTTTGCATTGGATACATGTCACACTAATCTTAAGCACGTAGTGTTTCAATTGTTTACCAACACCAAACGCTCATGGCTGAAAGATTTTGAATAAATCATAACCATTGGCACAGCTCTGGGCAACCCTCTAGATCGTAGTTTTTTAGCTTGCTATGCCATTACAGAAGGGGAAAGACCACATGCAAATCAGGGTTGGTCCCACCCCAAAAGGGGCAGTCCAGTCCTAACAGACATGTTTCGGCCTTGCTCGGCATCATCCATAAGGAGTAGCTTGGGTCTGTAGGCTCAGCGGGATCGGGACCCATGTCTGGGCATACTCATCCCACTTGTGGTGACTAAACCAAAACCAAATGTTGATGGCTGAAGGTTTTCAATAAATGATAAGGACAGGCACAGCTTTGGGCAACTCTCCAGACCATCATTTTTCAGCCTGCCACGACATTACAGAATGTTAATGTTAAAGGATATTTGTACAGCGCACTATCACCACCAGAGTGGTCCCCTGGCGGCTCTGAAAAAGGGAGTGGGAGGGGGTTGAGTTAGTGGGAATAAGCTGGAAGAGTGCAAGAGAGCAGTGATGTGCTGTAGCAGCCTCAACCCGGTAACTCCGTAGGCTGGGCTTGGGGTGTTTTCCGGTCAGTAGTCGTGTGCTGTTGTGCGAGTCTATGTGTGGTTAGTTTTGTTGTTGCAGTGTAGTGAAGTTTGTGCGGATTGTTGTGTTATAGGCTTGTGGTTGTGTTTGGTTAGAGCTTGAGAGGTGTATGCAGAGGGGTGAAATTGTTATTGGATTGGTTGAAGTGTGGCATATGCTGACCTTCATGTTCCCATCTAGTTCCGACGATCACATCTAGGTGTGGCACATGCTAATATTTGCAATTCCATCTAAGTGTGGCATGTGCTAATAATCACAGTTCCTTCTCAGTGTGGTACATGCTAATATTCACATTTCCATCCAGGTGTGGCACATGCCGCCATTCACAATCCTATCTAGATGCGATGCCGGCTAATGTTCGCAATTACGTCTAGGTGTGGCACATGCTAAGCCCGGCGCGCAAAGGGTGATTTAGTTTTGGAGAATGAGCTGCTGTTTGGCTGTGCTGTGAGAGACGGGGAGAACTGCTGGTGCAGTGAAATAAAGACACGAGGCTAAGCCCCGCCCCCTTTTCCTTGCTCCACCCCGACCAGGAAGTGGGCGAATTAAACACTGCCCCATCGACCCTTGCGGCGCTAAGCCCGTCGCGCAAAGGGCGATTTACTTTTGGGGAAGGAGCTGCTGTTTGGCCGTTTGCTGCGAGCGGCGAGCGAGAGAACGCTGCTGCCCACCCTCCCGATTACGCCGG
Source organism: Ambystoma mexicanum (assembly GCF_040938575.1). Lineage (NCBI taxonomy): Eukaryota > Metazoa > Chordata > Amphibia > Caudata > Ambystomatidae > Ambystoma > Ambystoma mexicanum. Next base: position 1,462,857,336 of record NC_090931.1, on the reverse strand, counting down.
CTACTGAAGAGCTACGTGAGCCGGTGTGGAGATGTCGACGGCGTGACCAAATATGCTGAGGCGTCGACACTCGGAGCCTGGAACAAAGGAACATGTGATGAATGGCCAATTAAATCAAGTAAGTGTGAGTGCAAAAAACTTTCGCTACCAAGTTTCCACAGCAAAATGTTTAACAACTGTGAACATCGAAAATGGCATGCTCGAAACGCCTGAGTACGATGAAGACAAAATAACAAGGCACCAAAATTCTAGCACAAGAACTAAGAGCCTCCCAGAAATTATGGGAGGCATAAATGCTCTGTATCACACCGAACTAGGGATAGAAAAAACTGAGATCGAGCAAGGGTCTTTGAGCTCACATAAAGCGGAGTCTCAGTCAACATTTTGCCTTCAAAAAATACCAAACAGGAACAAAATAGCAAACAGCCCCTTACCGGTGGCAGTAATGGAGGCGAGCCCCAGATCATTACTCAAACTGGATGATGGCATTAATACAGTAACAAGTGTCCAATGTGACCTTACAGACGTCAACGAAAGGGTAGGAGAAAAAGTAAACAAAGGAGACAAATGGACGTCACCACAAAATGATTCCAACGGAGACAAGATAATAATAAACACCAACGAGGATGTATTCACATCCGAGGCCATATACAAACAAAATACACTGAAGAGAACAGAAGATGGAAATGGACATCCTACAGAGACCTTACAAACAAATGGAGATGCCTCACACAGGAGAGACTCAAATGCAATCGTAAATAAATTGCCAAACGATTCAAGAATTATAAACCAAAGCCTGACCACAAACTATGTAGTGGATATTCATACAACTAGTCACAGGAAAGACTATTGATGACGAAAGCTAAATTGAGACTGAGCCAAAATATAACACATAAACAGCCAGATGATAAAACATATGAAACTTACAAGGCCCAGCCACTAAAGAGACGTAAACCAGATTGCAGTCCTACTGAGTCCATCCTTTGTTCGCAAAAAAGAAATGGCACTAAATTGAGCGGGAATGATAGACACTCAAGCCAATTGAAATGCGACAGAGAAGTCGAATTAATTACATGTCAACGTCCGAACCTGACGACTCGAAAATCACCGACACAGATTCCACCACTGACTCCTCGCTAATGGAAAGACAATTCCCGAAAATACGAAGAGGCCCGGGAGATCAGCGAAAACAGAGAAAAACTCCAAATGATGAGGAACAACGTAAATGGTGTACAAACCTAATAGGCCAAATTATAAATGAACTTTGACCAAACCTCACCTCTGCGCTGACAATCACAGTGGCTCCATTGATAAAGTTTTACGAACAACTCAACGAAACAAGTAAGGATCAAAACACGCGTATGGGTTTGCTGAACTCCAAAACAGTAAATCTAGAAATAGAAATTGCTGACATGAAACAACAGGCAAAAAATAATGTCAAGTTATATGAGCTAATGACAATGTTACTTAAAGAACAAATGAAAACAAATGCGGAGGACAAAAGACTTCTAGCAGAACTGGCGAGGGAAGCGATCCATATATTGAAAAACCAAGCACACCCAACAACAAAGCAGAACACGATTGACAGCGAGCAGGAAACAATTGAAAATGTCAATTAAAACCTGTATCAAGAGGAAAGGCAAAGCTCGCTGGACCAACAAGACCTGATGGGGATCAACACTGTTGCAGATCGGAAAATAAAACACCTCTTCAAACAAAACAACGCAAGCGAATACAATAATCGAAGTACTTGATCTGGGCAATACAGAAAGTTGCAGACAGAAGAAATCAGAATGTATACATAAAGCCACAGAAATGGCAACGATAAGCTTCGGAACAGAAAATGAATTTGAAAACCAACCCTCTACCTCTGCCAACGCAGATGGTATATCACCAACAGCTATGAATGCAGCTGATTGGGATGATTCCCTGGAAGCTTCAGTAATTTTAGAAGCAGTGGAGGAAGTGCCTGCAAACGCCGAGGATTCATCAAACGTGCCTCCCACGCCAGTAAACAAAGTGAGAAGCAAAGTTCCTCCAAGTGCATATTTTTCAATATTTAACAAAAAACCAAGGACCCAAGTCCAGCGAAAGCTTGTGAGGAGAAAAAGAATCCAAAGAAACAAACAAGAAAGACAAAAAATATGCCGAAACGGAAAAATAACCAAACAAGAAGTTCGAGCAAATTCTTGAGAAATATAAAAAATCTAAATGCACTACTTAAGACAAATATAGATAAAGAAGATCAGATAGCTACTATAGAAAAAAAAACGTGGAGGATGAACCGCTGGACTCAGCACTAAATGGCAACTTACAAAATGCAGTTAATCGAGATCAGCAAAAAAGCGACGAAGCACACATGATTGATCTGCTCGCTAATTTGTCAACTCATGACTCCGAGGATAACTTTGAAGAGGAGACGAATTCTGACTCCCTTGATACCAAAGTGGAAGTCCCGGAAGACTCCAAACACCTTGAAGTAGATAGAAGTAAGCAGATTTAGAAACTTCACAACGGAGTACAGGAAAAACGGATCTGTAGAATAATCTCTCTGGAGAACAGAGGTAGTGCTGAAGTTATAAGCGCTAGCCAATCAGAACATATTATAAAGCGATTCCAAACTATTGGTGAACGTTGGACTTATGAGGCTGAAACAACGCAGGTATTTGCCTTTGGCTCAGAAGATAAAACAAAAGTTACAGAGGTCGTAATAGATAAAGAGAAAGAAGTTGACCACCGACAAACTCAGGTAAACGAGCAACGGGAATGGAACTACGAACTTAACCAACAAGAACTGAGAGAGGAACAAAGAAGAGAACAACCTCGCCATCAACCATTAAAAACGAATCAACCAATAAAGAGACCGAACAGAAATGCAAATTACTGCCTGATGATTGAAAGAGTGATTTGTGGAACAGACAACTGGATACTAAATAGACACAATGTCCTTCAGTTGTTCAAACACATCCCACAACTGAGACCAATCGACAGGGAGGATATCAAAACAGTTGAGTTCTTGAATGAAAGAAAAATGGATCAGGTGTTACTACATATACACTCTAGAATAGTGAGAGATTTGATCTTGAACAACAAATTGGACCTAAACTCCTTGGGCTTTGATGTCTGGGAGATTCTTGAGGAAAACTTACCAAGAAGCCGAAATGAAAAGCTGCCAATTAAACCCAAGGAACAGATCAAAAGCAACACACAAATATACACGAGGAGTGAAGAACACCAAATCGAGAAAAAGTTGTGTACAGAACAACGAGAGACAATTAGCTCCCAAATTAACCTAACTAGTGAGCGATAACTCCGAGAAAAATCACCAAAAGATGATATAAAAATAACTATCATACAATCCACAAAACAAATAGATGAGGTTGGAGAAGCCCAACACAAAGAAACCAGAGAAGGGGAACAGGATAGGTGGAGCTGGCTGGCTGCAACTTTAAATAGCGAGAGAAAAAGCTAATGCCAAACGATACAGGAGGACAAGGAGATATCCTGCGGCTCCTGGAATAGCCGAGGGTTCTTCCATCTATATAATACGAAACTGAAAGAACTAGAAGTCCTAGCCATTATTTGTTTACAAGAAACTTGGGTTCAAAAGGCGCCAGTGGCCATAAACTATGAAATTGCACTCAATCCTGCAATAAAACAAACCAAAGGAAGGCCTAAGGCAGGACTAATAACTTTGATAAAGACTGGCGGCCATCTAAAATTAATTTCATCTGCAAACCCGTCCCCGTATGTTCAGGTGTCACAAGTACTTGTGGAAGCAGTGCCAAAAAAGAAAGAGAAGATCTTGCATATAATCAACATATATTGGCAACATAAGGACCTGGATGATAGTGATTTCCTAGACCTGATCTGTGAAATCATTGATAACATTTATGAACTGGAAAGGAATGCAAATATTCTCTGCGGAGATCTAAACATGGACTGCTTACCTAGAAACAATCACAAAAAAATAAAACCAATCAGAACAGCGACCGGTTTACGCCAAATTTCCGAAGCTTGGTCAGAAGAGATGGATGCCCGGAACATACATCTACTGAACGGTAACGTCAGAGGAGACATCCCTGCAAAACATACCTGGGAGAGAGAGGAAAGTAAATCTACATTGGACTACTTCTATATGTCAGAAAACATATTTAAGGAAGTAATTACATTAAAAGTGACAACTATGCATCAAAGCGATCACAATCTGCTGATGACATCAATAAAAGCAGACCAAGGAGGAGAGATCGACATCTGGAACCAGCCATTAACAGTTGCACCAAGTAGACAGAGGGTGCGTCTAGACAAACAGAAAATCAACAACCTGACAAGTGCACTGGCTGAGACCCTAAGGCTTCAGTTTAACGAAGAGATTGAATACAGCAACCTGCTCGAAAAATACACTGAAGCTCAAAGAATAAACCAAAAGTCGATTTATAAACACCAACATGTTTATAATACAGAAATTGTCCAAAAAAAAAAAGAACTACGCAAGGATATTCGAGCCTTAAAGACACTTGATGAAGAACAGAAGAGATTAAAAACTAAAACGCTCAAGAGGAGATATAGAGCATGGCTATCAATGCACAAAATCATGCAACAAGATGCTGAAGCAATGCTAGCGCTGATATCTACAAGAGCAGTAAAACGCTTCTGGTCCGTAATGAACAACTTAGAAGCACCACAAGGAGCCTTGATAATAAACACGGTGACTGAACAAAAGTGGATCGAACATTACACTGAACTGTTTTCGAAACAAAACATAAGAGGAGTGAGGCCGACGGATGATCTAACAGATTGGGCACTTAACATCACGGAGGAGGACATCTTAATAAACATAAAAAAGCTGAGCTCCTTGAGAGCGCCTGGGCCCGATAGCCTAACGAATGCTCATTTGAAGAATCATCCTAACGCTTGGGCAAATTTTTGCTACACTCTTTTCCAAATCATCCAACGTGAAAAGAGAGTTCCAAAATCGTGGAAAACAGCAATAATTGTCCCAATATTCAAAAAAGGGGACCGCTCTGAACCGAAAAACTATAGGCCCATCGCGTTGCTCGACGTGATTGGGAAAGTCTTTGCTAATCAAATTTTGAAACAACTAGTAGCTTGGATTAAGGAGACAGAGCAATTCGACATCCGACAAACCGGCTTCGTAAGAGGAGTAGGTTGCTCATTGAACTTGCTGATGATCAACATGCTAAAAATGGAAGCCTTGAAAAACAAAACAAAGGTATATATAGTGTTCGTAGACCTTGCATATGCATTTGACAGTGTTGATCGGCAACTGTTATGGTCAAAGATGAAGAAAATGAACTGTCCTCCACACTCACTAAGACCAATACAAGAACTGTATTCAGAGACATCGATTAAAATCAGGCTGAACGCGAAAGGCTCTCTATCATCATCAATAAGAACGGAAAGAGGTATAAAACAGGGCTGTCCTTTAGGAGCAACCCTATTTAATTTACTGACTGCAGATGTCAGAAAAAACCTAAACCAAGTTAGAGCTTTTCCCCCAAAAATAAATGGACAAAATCTAGGTCACATGGTATATGCTGACGACATGGTACTATTAGATCAAACACCGATCGGACTACAAAGAAAGCTAACGGCTCTGAAAAGATACACAGACACAAATGGCTTGGTAATAAATACTAACAAAACCGAGATACTAGTGTTGCAAAATCTAAGAGGAGCGCCAAGCAAAATAAGTATAAAGTACACATGGTCAGTAGGTGAAGTACAGCTTGCCCGTGTAACCCAAGCACAATATCTTGGCGTCACAATAAATTCTAACTTAACTGACAAACCAATGATAATGAACATCCGGAGAAAGTGCACGATGTTGGGAGCCCAAGCTGCTACAATAAACAAAAAATACGGAAAATTCAGTCTAATACCGGTGACGGAATTTTACAGAGCAAAGGCCATCCCGACACTAATTTTTGGTGCCGAAACAATGTTGGGCTGCTCTTTTAACACCTGGACGTGGTGTGAAAACACATTCTGGTCAAGAGCACTACAACTGCCCAAACGGGCGCCTGTCGCTTGCCTGCGATACGAATTAGGCCTTACATCAATCAACACGAGAGTGCAATGGAATACTCTAGCTTTATATAGGAAGATTGTGGGAGCGGACGAACTCCTGCAATTTAAGATTCTAAACTGCCCAAATAAGTCATCAACTGATACCATCTTTACGCAGTGGAAAGCAAATTGTGAAAAAATGTTGGAGACCATTGGAACAAATGTGGAAACCTTAAAACAAAATCCCAACAAGGTAAAGAAAAAACTATGGGAATGTGACTGGTGCGAAACATTAGCATTGAGGGCATCCTATAGACGCATGGAAGATGCTCCTTCGGAAGCAAGAATGCTCAACAAGATACCGAAATACTTGGAACGCTTCCCTTGCCCAATAATAAGGAAACGATTTATTATCGTTTCGCAAGCCCTCTTCCCTTGCCAAGGGAAGAGGGCTGGAGCCCCCTCCTCACTGCAGCAACCAGGAAAACAGCTGTTAAGCTGTGCGGCATCACCCGATGCACGCAACAAGGCCTGCCTGACCTTGTCTCGCTTCCCTGCCTGACCCCCACATGCCGGGCGCTTCGCGGCGCGAGAACGAGGCTGAGCCTCGCATTTGAATCTGCTTTCCCGCCGGCAGGCGGATCCGACGGCGGCGCACACGAAGGCCATACAAAGGCCTGTTCCTGCGCCCTGGACCCCTCACTCCGTCCCCCTTGCCAAGGGAAGAGGGCTGGAGCCCCCTCCTCACTGCAGCAACCAGGAAAACAGCTGTTAAGCTGTGCGGCATCACCCGATGCATGCAACAAGGCCTGCCTGACCTTGTCTCGCTTCCCTGCCTGACCCCCACATGCCGGGCGCTTCGCGGCGCGAGAACTACTATAGAACTGCTATAGCACCGCTCACCACCAAGGCAAAACGCTCAGATAAGCGATCTAGCTTCTGGTTTAATGATGATCTTATCGCCCTCAGAAGAACCAAACGCGCGTATGAACATGCCTACAGAAAGCATCCTACTGCGGAGGCAGAAAAAGCCTACCAAGAAATAAACAAAACCTATAAAACAGCTACTATTACCTACAAATCTAATGCGTATAAATAATAGGATCAGCAATGCGACCTCAGATACCAAGGAACTATTTGCCATTCTAAAAGAATTGGAAAACCCTACCCCAGCCATAAACCCAACCATCCCCAGCAAGGAATGGTGCACCACTATTCAAGACGCACTAACAGCCAAAATTGAACTACTCCAAATAAAAATCACATCCAAAAAACTATCACTAGCCAACAAACCTGCCCTCCTTAATCTAAATCGACCACATCAGGAATTCACCAGCATCAGTAGTCAAATCCTGCGCCCACACCCTCACCCCCATTATCACCAACTTCGTGAACGCATCCTTCAATACTAACCTAGTACCAGCTAGCATCAAAGAAGCCTGGGTCACCCCTCTCCTGAAAAAACCTACCCTAGACCCTACTGTGCCCACTAATTACAGGCCAATAACAACTGTCCCATTTCTCCTCAAAATATTGGATAAATTAGCATACAACCAAGTCCAAACTCACCTTGAACAAAACCACCTCCTTGGCACGAGGCAATCAGGCTTCCGCCCCAACCATAGCACAGAAACGGCACTCCTTGACTTAAAAATCCAGATGGATACCATCAGAGACTCAGGAAAACTCTGCATCCTCCTCCTACTCGATCTCTCCGCAGCGTTTGATTTAGTAGACCATAATAAACTGTGCGCCACACTAGCGAAAGACTTCAACTTCTCCACCGAAGCTACTACCTGGATCAAATCTTTTCTTGCTGACCGCACCTCCAGGGTCGCCATAGGTAAAGAAGCCGCCAACCCCATCATAGTACCCATTGGTGTCCCCCAAGGTTCCTGTCTCGCACCACCATTATACAATGCATACACTAAACTCCTCTTCTCAGCGCTAGACGACATGGGTGTCATCTACACCAACTTTGCAGACGACACCCAGATCCTCATCCCTTTATCGGGAGACTACACTCAAGACACCGACACTATCAACAAAATATATGCCATAATCCAAAATTGGATGGCACTAAATAGCCTCTGTCTCATTGATGAGAAGACTGAGGTTCTCATTGTGGGCTCCCAATCCAAAATAGAAGCATTACATGCTGATTACTCATCCATCAACATCGATGGCACAAACATATCAGTACTCAAACAAGTAAAAACACTAGGTGTCTACCTAGATGCCAACCTCACCATGACCAAGCACATTAACGCCCTCTCTTCCTCTACCTCCTACACCGCAAAACTTATTGCTCTCAGTCGCCAATTCTTGACACCCACCAACTGTATCACGCTGGCAAGAGCTTTAATCTTATCCAGGCTCGACTACTGCAACATACTCTACCTGGGTACCTCAAAAGCCAATCTAAACAAACTACAGCTTATTCAAAATAAAGCCCTTCGGGCGGCCCTTGGATTAAGGAAGTCAGATCACATCTCAAATATTAGAAGAAACCATCACTGGCTCCCCATCAAAGCCAGGGTCACATTCAAAGCCCTGTGCGTCACATTCAAATGTATCCACTCTTGTGTCCCCATCTATCTCAACCACGCCATCACCAAAAAAGTAACAAAGAGGCCCCTCAGATCTAACAGTCAACTACTCCTAGCCATCCCCCGCTACAAGACAACCAAGGCAGGAGGCAGTAGTTTCCAATACCTCGCACCCACATATTGGAACACTCTTCCCCTCCCCATCAAAAATGAGCAAACATTCTCAGGTTTCAAGAAATCGTGGCTATTTAACCAAGACTAAAATCCCCTTCCATGCTTCAGGAAATATCACTGTACTGAAGCCCTGCATTAAATGTCTTCGTGTATGATTATTTTGTATTCACATGTGCCCGATTGGCAATTTCTAAGAAATGTTTTAACCAAGCTGTCTGTAACATCGCCGTGGTACCCAAGGGTTTGGGCGAGTGATAAATGCAATAAATAAAAATAAATAAATATGTTCCGTCTGAATCTGTTCAAGACCAAACAAGTACTAAATCTCGGGAATAAAAATAAAGAGATTGATGACTTGTGTCGATTTTGCCGATTGCAAAAAGAATCTCTAAAACATCTGGTCTTGAAATGAGCGTACTTCCAACAGGAGAGAGACACTCACTTAAAAGGTTACCATAGGGAGTAAATACCAAACGAATGATGACATATGGGCGCTACTACATGAAGGTCTAAACAGGCAACTGATGTTCGCATTAACGACATACCTGGGAGAACTAGAAAAAAAATTGGAACAATAAAACACAAATGACGAAGACTCCAAAGTGAGTTTAAAGAACTATGGCAGAAAGTGAGAATAGAACTGGAGAAACTGGAAGCCTGAGAGACAAATGTTGCCTGTTAACCATCGCAATTGTAAGGAAGGAAGGTCTGCTTTGTTTTTATTATTTTAAAAGTTCATAATGAGCTGAAATAAAATATTTTTAAAAAATTCACAATTCCTTCTCAGTGTGGCACATGCTAGTAATCACAATTCCATCTTAGTTGTGACACAGATTATTGTTCACAATTTTATGCGAGTGTGGCAAGTGATAACATTTGCGATTATGTCTAGGTGTGATGCTTGCTATCATTCATCATTCCATCCGAGTTTGGCACTTTCTAACCTTCAATATCCTACCTGGATGTGAGGCAGCCTAGTGTTCACAATACCATCCAAGTGTGGCACATGCTAGCATTCACAATCCTATCTAGATGCGATGCAGGCTAAAGTACAGAATTCCATCTAAGTGTGGTACATGCTAGCATTCTTAAATCTATCAAGAAGTGACGCAAGTTAAAGTTCAGAATTCCATCTAAGTGAGTGTTAAGACAGATTTCTGAACTCTGATCTGGTGGGCAGATGTTCAGAAGGCCAGCCTAGTTTCGTGGAACAGGGTAACCTCTGGACAAGCCAGACCAATCAAGGTAGCTATGGTAGGCAGTCAAGACTAAGTCTCAGGAGGGGTGAGGGTGACTGAAAGACCTCAATGAGCACACAGAGCAAGGACACTTAAAAATTACTCCCAGACAGGTGCATATATCAAAAAATATAAACACATTTATTACAAGGCCTTTGTAACTCAAAACACAGAAAAAGAATCACAGCAATCTTACTAAACCAACACAACACAATCAATACAAGATATATACAAGACCATTGGGGTCTAAAGGGTTAAAGGCACGAAATATTCACAACCTAGAGGGGAAGGAAAATAGGCAGTGCAGATAGTCTCTAGTCCCCTTCAACATCAAACACACACCTAACTAAGAGGCAGTCCAAACCCTAAGAAGAGAGGAGCCTTATGCGCAATAGTATATGTAGTGCAGGCGCACGCGGTTGTTCCAATGGGCAAAACGGGGTCTCTTCAGGGGTGTCTAGCAGCTCAGGAAGGTGGGTGAGGCAATGAAGAATAGATTCCCACTATTCAAGGAGGGCCTCCACTTGAAGGCAGAGGTGATTCCAAGGTTCGGGAATAGGTTGCTAGTTTGAACTAGTAGTGGAAAGGAGAGGGACCCCAGGGGCCACTCGTGCGTAAAAACAGGTGAAGGCGCTAGGGGCCTCCGGTTAAGGTTAGGGTTACTCACCGGCCCCAGGAGCACTCCGGACCAAACTTTGCCAGTTGGGTCCACTGCGGCTGCAGCTTCAAATGCGACAAAAAGGACGTCTCTGCGCTTTCAGGTCCAGCGATGCAGTGATGATTCCCAAACGGGACAGTGGCGATTTCTCCGCTGCTGATGGTTCGATCAGGCCAGTTTCACTGCAGCAGGCTTCAGGGGCAAGAGGGTCACAAATGCAGCGCCCCTGCAAAGATCACTGCCGCGGCTGGGCAACACGGTAACCACGTTTACTCGGTCCTGGCACACTCGTCTCACTTCAGACCTGGGAATGCCAAGTGTTCGAAATTCAGTGTGAGAGTGCCGGGGGACACAGAGCTAGCAGTATACCAGGTTTCGAGGGCCTCCTCGAAACGACAGCATAGACAGAGCAAAGGTCCTGCGTAAGCTCGTCAAACCACTGGTTGACGCAGGGACACTTCCGAGAAAGCTTACTTGCAGGTTTTGTTGGAAGGTGCCGAGTATAGTTGGTCCCACTATTCCAATGGGTCAAAGCGTCTTCGCAGACCTTCCAGGACGACCAGATGCATAGGGGTCCCACGGGACGACAGCGGGTCAGGTGCCAAGCCTTCCAGCGGTTCCTTGACTCGGCTTCTTAGTTTCAGGATACTTGGATCCTATCCTTCGTTCAGTGAAAACTCCAGAGATCAACATGGTAGGGGTGTTTTCAGCCTCTTCTTATCCAAAGTTCCCTTCGTGCCAAAATGGACAGGACCCAATGGGAGATCTGCGCACAAACACACACTCCATATGTCGACCAATCACGGACAACGGTGGTCCCAGGCAATCACAGCACTCCAGACTCTCTGGCACCCAGGATGTGTATTGGGGACAGACACCCCAGCCCACATCCTGGAGGCACCCACACAAGGCATGCAAAAGCCCGCGAAAGCTCGGCGTTTCACAGGAAACTGCATGACCAAATAAGGACTGACCCAGGACGGCTCGACCTGGGGCAGGCAAAGGGGCAAGATGGCCAAAGGACAGGACAAAGAACCTCGTGGCATGGCCATTTTGGAGCCAGGCCACCTATTCGTGCCAAACGTGGTTAGCGTGGTTTAAATGGCAGGAAAGGGTTAACATTATATGAAAAGATAAGCTGCCACCAGCCCTGTCCATGACACATCTGCACATCTCCATAAAAGTCCTACGAAAGTATCTAGGGTCTTTGGAAATGACTGAGACCCAAGTGCACTGTACTGTAAGCTACATTGTGCACTTGTTACATGTTGGAGAAAAGTTGCAACATTTGAAAAGGACTAAGGGAAACAAAGTCTCCCAGTACTGACCGTTTTAAGGGCATTTCAGTTTCCTCATAAAAGTGAGCGAAAGCCCAGAGGAGGGCAGCAGAAGGCTGTGCTCCCCTGGCAAAGTCAGACTAAGGTGTTCAAACAGCAGAAAGAAGTTTGTGGGTGTACAACTGGAGGGAAAATGACATCTAAAATGAAATCTTTCCTAACACTCGTCCCTCCCAGACTAAGGACAGGGGGAACTAATCCACCCATGGATGAGTCTCATGTTCAGGTTGGTTAAACATTCTGGACAACCCATCAGCATGGCTATATTGGACACCTGGCCTATGCTCAATAGTGAAGTCAAAGCTTTGCAGACTTATGGACCAACTGAGCAACTTTGGATTCTCTCCCTTCATGTTCATTACCCACTTTTAGGGCTTATGGTCAGTTTGCACAGTGAAGTGGGTCCCATAGAGGTAGGGGCTCAGCTTCCTTAGGGCCCACACAACAGAGAAACATTCTTTCTCTACTGTGGACCATCTGAGCTCTCTGTCCTTGAGCTGGCGACTAATGAAACCAATAGGGTGTTCCTTAACCTTCTCATCTACGTGCGATAGCACAGCTCCTATCCCAGTGTCAGAGGCATCTGTCTGCACAATAAAAGGTATTTGGTAATCAGGTGCCCTGAGAACAGGGGTCTGGCACAAGGAGTCTTTTAAGCCATTGAAGGTCTTCTCACACCCTTCAGACCAAGTTACCTTCTTGGGTTTCTTTGGAGTAGTGAGAGTAGCCAGAGGGGCAGCTATTGTTCCATAGTCTGCCATGAAATTTCTGTAGTACCCAGTGAGTCCGAACAAGGCTCTCACTTGGGTCAGAGTAGTGGGGGTATACCAATCATGTACTGCTTTTGCTTTACTGGGTAGAGGCTGTATCCTCCCTCCACCTACTTCATGTCCAAGGTAGACCACTGATCCTTGTCCAATCTGGCATTTGCTGGCCTTTATGATCAAGTGACCCTTCGGAAGAGCCTTTAATACAATCCTAAGGTGTTTCACATGGTCTTCCCAGGTGGCACTGAACACTGCTATTTCATCTAGATATGCAAGACAGAATTCATCCAACCCATTCAACACATGATTCACAAGCCTCTGGAAAGTGGCAGGCGCATTCTTCAACCCAAAAGGCATTGCCCTGAACTAGTAATGCCCCTCTGGTGTTGTAAAAGCAGTCTTCTCCTTGGCATTCTCTGCAAGAGCTATTTGCCAATAGCCTGCAGTGAGGTCAAAAGTGCTGAGGTATTTGGAGGCACCCAAAGTATCCACCAGCCCCTCTGTTCTAGGCAAGGGGTGTGCCTCTGTCTTGGTGACAGCATTCAGAGCCCTGTAATCCACACAGAACCTCAACTCAGACGTACCTGCTTCTGGAACCAATACCACTGGGCTGGACCAAGGACTATTAGAGGGTTCAATCACCCCAAGATCCAACATTCTGTTGACCTCTGTTTTAATGTAAGACCTTACTTTGTCTGACATTCTGTATCCCCTACTTTTGGTAGGTACACTGTCTCCTGTGTCAATGTCATGTTTGCACCAAGGTGTCAAACCAGGGGACTGTGAGAACAAGGGGGAAAACTGCCTAAGCAAAGTTTTCACCTCCGCTTGCTGATCAGAAGTTAGGTGAGGGGCCGCTTGGACACCCTCAATGGAGCTGTCTGAAGGACTGCCTTGGAACAGGTCAGGGAGAGGTTCTGACTCCTCTTCCTCGACATCTGAAGCCAGTAGCAGTGCAGCAATTTCAACTCTTGGGATGGAAGCCTTCAGTCTATTCACATGGAACACTTTTGGAGCCTGCCCAGCCCTTCCAAGGTCCACTAAATAGTTTACCTCACCCAGTGACTCCACCACTGTGTAAGGGCCTGACCATTTGTCCTGCAAGGCTCTAGGCCTAATAGAATTCATGATCAGGACTTTCTTACCAGGTGTGAAAGTGATAAGGGAAGTCTTCTGGTCATACCAATGTTTCACCAGTGCCTTCAGCTTCTCACTAGCCAGACCCATCGGGAGTACCATCCTTTTCTGAGCCATAGCACATAATCCAATATTTTGGTAGTAATAGGGGGAGTGGGCATCTCCCATCCCCCCTTGACTATGGCCAAGGGTCCCCTTACAGGGTGACCACACAGAGGTTCAAAGTGGCTGAAGCCAACACCCTCTTGTGGTCCCTCTATGTTGGAAAACAGTAAGCATGGTAACAGAAGATCCAATTTTCTTCTTTGGGGTTCTTCCAGAGCCCCAATCATACTTTTCAAGGTCCTGTTAAACCTTTCCACTAGACCATTAGTTTGTGGGTGGTATGCAGACGAAAACCTATAGGTGACACCACATTCCTTCCTCATGGCCTGCATATACTTTGACATAAAGTTGCTGCCCCTATCAGACAACTTCTTTAGGGAAGCTAACCCTAGTAAAGATGCCAAGTAAAGCTTTTGCAACTGACTTGGCAGTCACAGTTTTTAATGGGATGGCCTCAGGATACCTGGTGGCATGGTCGACCAGCACCAGGATAAACCTATTGCCTGAGAATGTTTGGGGGTCAAGGAGACCAACAAGGTCAATGCCTACCCTCTTAAATGGTACACCCAAAACCGGGAGTGGTACCAATGGAGCTTGGATTGTTGAGCCACTCTTACTGCACTGATCCTGCAACTGGACCACTCTAAACGGCCTCGGCCCTGGGCCCTGCCACTCTCCACTTGCACTGATGCCCTGGAACTCCTTTGCACTGCGGGACTGTCTCTGTATCCCTACAGCCCCCCCTCCCCCAGCACTTGTTCTGCACTTACCTCACACTTGCCACCAGCTGGCCCTATTTATTTATTTATTACGTTACGCCACTTACCTTGTACTGCACTTCCCCCCTCCCCTTCCCCTTGCACTTTTCCCCCTCCCCCACCCCTGCACTTGCGTGATCTGAATGACACCTGGCCTAGTAAGATCGTTGTCTGTCTCCCCTTGTCCCCCCCTCCCTGCCTCGTCGCGCCTTGAAACACATGTGTATAGGCGCGTTACAAATACCATATCATATCATATCATATCATACCAGATAACTGGCAGGTGGCGCAACTCCTGCTGTGACTTTCTACTTGTACCTCCCATCTCGGGCCAGTAAAAGTGCATGGATAACCTTGGATTGGTTCTCTTGATTCCAAGGTGACCAGCAAGGGGCACTTCATGTGCCAGCTGCAGGAGGAAGGGTCTTACAGCAAGGGGAACCACCAACTTCCTATGGTCTTCTGTAGACTGTAGGTTTACTATACAGGGGCCCACCCTACATATAAATCCTATGTGTACCAGGAGGTTCACCCTCAAGCTGGGCACAGGCCTGTCTCCTTAGGCCTTCCAGAGATGGGCACACACACTGGCCTTTGCTGAATTCTTCTCTGTCAGGACCACCTTCTACTAACAAATCTTTTAGTTCAGGATGGTCATTTGGATCAAATACTTCAGGCAACACACCTCTACCTTGTCAGGTTCTGGTGTTTGAGCAACTACCTCCACCTCAGTGGTAGGTGATTTAGGCTACAATATTCTCTTTCCTTCTTTTGGATTTTCTGACTCCTTTAGCCTTGGGTTTCCGTTTTGGCTTGGGCACTGCAGTGGTCTTGGCCAGTGCTGCCCCCGTTTGAGACCTTGTGCAGGGTCTTTCAGCTGTATCTCCCACAAGCCCTAAAGCTCTGAGATCCTTTCCCAGCAATACCTTTCCTGGGACATCTCTCAGAATGCTCACTGGAATCCTGACTACTGTACCATTTATAGTAAGATTTAACGGTATTGCTGGGAACTGGAGAGGTGGGCCATGAGCCAACTTAGTGGGCATCACATAAGCTCTGACAACTTCCTCTGGGTCTACCAGGGTAGAGTCCACTACAGTTCGACTACACCCACTATCCCCAAGAGCTGGAGTATCTACTCCATTGATCAGCAGTGTCTTTAAAGTAGTGCTTGGTATTGTCGGGAATACTAGCATAAACCTCTGAGACTTTAGGCTTCCAGGAACCCAGGGAAACTAAAACTACCTCAGAATCTATCCCACTGGGGAAGGAATCGGAGGAGAAGGATGCTCCTGTAATCTCTTCTTCCTCATAGGAGGAGGAAGCCAGAAAAGCAGAGTGTACCCCTAAGGTTTTGACCTTACATCTGGGATCCCCCTTCACATGGTTACTTGATCCACAAGCCACACAAGATCCACTGGGTCTGGTGACATAGGGAGGCTTACTGTAACCAGAGTTCTGTTTTGGTGGATAACCTCCACTACCCTTTGAGTTCTCTTGTGACTTACCCTAATTTTTCTTTTTGTGGCCCTTCCAGGAGGAAGTTTTATCAGATCCCCCCACCCTCTATATCGTTGGGCTTTTTCCCCTCCTCCTGCTTACCAGGATGAGTCTTGTCCTTATGGGACACTATGTGATACCCACAAATCTACTGCTATGGCTAGCTTCTTAGGATCTATCTCCTTTGAATCTGCCAAATGCTGCTTGAGCTCAGGGGAAAAAGATGCACAAATATGTTCAAGCATGACAAGACATATCATACTCTCAAGGGGGGAGACCTTATAACCTTCAACCCAGCCAGTCAAGTTTTTTAAAGATTCAGTTACATAAGGCACCCAAGTACCTCCTTTCTTTTTGTACTCTCTGAATCTCTTTAAGTATTGGGCAGGAGCCTTTCCAAACTTTAAGATGAGAGTTTGCTTCAACATCGCAAAATCTGCTCTCTCAGCTTTTGACATTTCCATAATGACACTGCAGCCAGAATGGGACAGTCTGCTAAGTAACCATGCAATCTTATCAGCATTGTCAACGTGTTGAACTTCACATGCATACTCAAACGTATTCAGCCAGTCCATAATGTCATTCTTTTCATCATACACACTGAGCAGATCTTTTGGAAACCTTGGATGAGAGGACTCAGACCCATGTCCAGGACCCTTAGATCCATTGGAAACTTGAAGCTTGGCCACTTCCAACTGGTGGTCCCTGTCCTTCTGTTTTTCTGCCTGCTCCATCTTCAGCTTGGCCATGTGAAATTCAAGCTCCTTCTGCCTAAACAGCAGTTCTTGCTTCTTGACTTCAAGCATGGCCTCAGCATCAGCACTGGTAGAGGAAACATTGGACATCACATCATCTAAATCCTCATGGGTCCCATTGATAAGTGCAGCGACAGACTTGTCAGTTCTGCCAGCGAGAGCAGCCCCACCACCTTCTGCACTTTCCTCAGGAGCTATGGCACTGAGTTGTGACTCTTGCCATTCCATGATTCATTGACTCATTTCCATGTTTGTGCCTTGAGCAGGTAAACCCCTCTCAGCACACATCTTTCTTAATGTTTCAGATTTAGAAGCATTTAAGGTTAACAAGGCACTTGTTTCCATTTTGTTATATAGGTCTATGGCCTTTTTCAGTTATGCTACAACAATTCACTATGTGTCCTGGGTAGGAATAACTCGAAATGCCTTGACTAGTGCGCAACACTGGATACCTTCAGTCCTATCCCACAGCTGTACACCAATTTGTTAAGATGGATTTCTGAACTCCATCCGGGAGGGGTAGAGGTTCAGAAGGCCAGCCTAGTTTCTTGGAACAGGGTAACCTCTGGACAAGCCAGACCAATCAAGGTAGCTATGGTAGGTGGTCAAGACTAAGTCTCAGGAGGGGTGAGGGTGACTGACAGACCTCAATGAGCACACAGATCAAGGACACTTACAAATTACTCCCAGACAGATGAATATATCAAAAAATATAAACACATTTATTACAAGGCCTTTGTAACTCGTACAGTAAAAGAATCACAGCAATCTTACTAAACCAACACAACACAATCAGTACAAGATATATACAAGACCATTGGGGTCTAAAGGGTTAAAGGCACAAAATGTTCACAACCTAGAGGGTAAGGAAAATAGGCAGTGCAGATAGTCTTTAGTCCCCTTCAACATCAAACACACACCTAACTAAGAGGCAGTCCAAACCCGAAGAAGAGAGGAGCTTTATGCTCAATAGTATATGTAGTGCAGGCGCACGCGGTTGTTCCAATGGGCAAAACTGAGTCTCTTCAGGGGTCTCTAGCAGCTCAGGTTGGTGGGTGAGGCGATGAAGAATAGATTCCCACTATTCGAAGAGGGCCTCCACTTAAAGGCAGAGGTGATTCCAAGGTTCGGAATAGGTGGCTAGTTCGCAGTGGCTATTTCTCCGCTCCCGATGGATGGATGGATCAGGCCAGTTTCACTGCAGCAGGCTTCAAGGGCAAGAGGGTTACAAATGCAGCGTCCCTGCAAAGATCATTGCCGCGGCTGGGTAACAGGGTAACCGCATTTACTCCGGTTCTGGCACACTCGTCTCACTTCAGACCTGGGAATACCAAGTGTTCGGAATCCGGTGTGAGGGTGCCGGGGACACAGAGCTAGCAGAATACCAAGTTCGAGGGCCTCCTCGAAACGACAGCAGAGAGAGCAAAGGTCCTGCATAAACTGGTCAGCCCACTGGTTGGCCCAGGGACACTTTCGAGAAGGCTTACTTGCAGGTTTTGTTGAAGGTGCCGAGAATAGTTGGTCCGACTATTCCAATGGGTCAAAGAGTCTTTGCAGACCTTCTAGGGTGACCAGATGCAGAGGGGTCCCACGGGACGACAGCGGGGTCAGGGTGCCAAACCTTCCAGCGGTTCCTTGACTCGGCTTCTTAGTTTCAGGATACTTGGATCCTATCCTTTGTTCAGTGACAACTGTAGAGATCAACATGATAGGGGTGTTTTCAGGCTGTTCTTATCCAAAGTTCCCTTTGCGCCAAAACAGAGAGCACCCAATGGGAGATCTGCTCACAAACACACACTCCATATGTGGACCAATCAAGGACCAGGGTGGTCCCAGGCATTCACAGCACTTCAGACTCTGTGGCACCCAGCATGTGTATTGGGGACAGACACCCCAGCCCACATCCTGGATGCAAACACACAAGGCATGCAGAAGCCTGTGAAAGCTTGGCGTTTCGCGGGAAACTGCATGACCAAATAAGGACTGACCCGGGTCGGCTCGACCTGGGGAAGGCAAAGGGGCAAGATGGCCAAAGGACAGGACAAAGAACCTCGTGGCATGGCCATTTTGGAGCCAGGCCATCTATTTGTGCCAAATGCGGTTAATGTGGTTTAAATGGCAGGAAAGGGTTAAAATGGTATGAAAAGATAAGCTGCCACCAGCCCTGTCCATAACAAATCTGCACATCTCCAAAAAAGTCTTACGAGAGTATCTAGGGTCTTTGGAAATGACTGAGACCCAAGTGCACTGTACTGTGAGGTACATTGTGCACTTCTTACATGTTGGAGCAAAGTTGCAACATTGGAAAAGGACTAAGGGAAACAAAGTCTCCCAGTACGGACTGTCTTAAGGGCATGTCAGTTTCCCCTTTAAAAATAAGCGAACGCCCAGGAGTGCAGCTAAAGGCTGTGCTCCCCTGGCAAAGTCAGACTAAGGTGTTTAAACAGCAGCAAAATGTTTGGGGGTGTACAACTGGAGGGAAAATGACATCTAAAATGAAATCTTTCCTAACAGTGAGGCACATGCTAAAGTTCACAATTCCATCTAAGTGCTGCACGTGCTAACGTTCATAAACCTAGATCTAAAATCTAGATGTGACGCAGGCTAAAGTTCAGAATTCCATCAAAGTGAGGCACATGCTAAAGTTCACAGAAGGGGAAAGACCATATCCAAATCAGGCTTGGTGCCACCCTTAACGGGGGTCCTGTGCCTGCTGGGCCTAGAGACAGAGACCCAAGCTACTTCTGACTAATGACGCCCTGAGGTTGAAACATGTCTGGGGATGCGTGTGGTCTCGTGCAGAAGGGATGTGACCCAGCAGTTCGGGCTGGACCACCCCCTTTGGGGGTGGGACCAAGGCTGATTTGCATATTGTCTTTCCCCTTTAAGTAATGGCTTGGCAGGTGAAGAACAATGGTCTGCAGGGCTGCCTAGATCAATTGCCAGAGGTTTAAGATTAATTCCAAACCTTCCAGCCATCACCTCTGTTTTTGATCAATTTATTAGCCCAGGAGCACCTTTGTGATTCCAATATTTGACACAGATCCCATCATAACCTTCTGCTCATGCTTTCGGTACGGTCACAATTCTCTTTTCACACCACCCTGTGTGTCCAATGAACTGTTTACAAAGTTGCTCTTTTTTGAGGTATCAGCACAGGTCCATCCATCATCCATTTCCTGCCTCATTGAAGTACTAAATTGCTCTCAGAAACCCCTTTCGCCGATCTCAGATTCAGAGCCTCCACACTTCTGAACTCGAACCCGTTTCCCCCACCCTCACCAGACGATATTTCCTTCACATCCACAATTTTCCAGGATTTTGAGCCAAACCAATATCTCTTCATCTTCAATCCCTAGCAGACACAGCTTTTTCCCACAGCCTCCCAGCGTACCCTTGCCCCTACTAGACCAGTCCTGCCCCAAAGTGTCCAAGGAGCCGAACCAAACAATTCTCTGGCATCCTCTTACAGGTCTGTCCTCCACAACCAGAAGCTAAATAAAAACCAACGTGCCTCATGCAACACCTTCCAGTAAGGACCCCCATCAAAGAAAAAGAAAACACGTGTAGGACTTACAAATTCTTTTTATTTAAGAAAGTGCTCAGGCGAAACAACGACCCTTAAATTACGGAAGGGCCATGTAAAAATTGCTCTACTGTTTGGGGGTAAAGGATGACTTGATAAGATAGCCGCAACACCTGCACCTGATTCCATGATTCTTGCAGCCCCTGGTTCTTACTGGTGTCTGGGTGGGGAGAACCGAGATGCTCAGTCTACAACCAGACTGCTGTTCACTCCTGGAAAGTATTCAAAAAAGCCCTGAGGATAGAAGAAGAAAGACCAAGGGTTAAAGACATTCAAAGAATCCCTGAGGCTATAGGAAGGAAGACAAAGGGTTAAAAACATTCAAAGCAGCCCAGAGGGCATATGAAGAAAGACCAAGGGTTAAAAGGCATTCAAAGAATCTCAGAGGACATGGGAAGAAAAGACAAAGGGATAAAGACATTTTAAAAAAGGCCCAGAGGACATAAGAAAGACAAAGGGTTAAACATATCCAAAGAAGATCAGAGGATTTAGGAAGAAACACAAAGGGTTAAACATATCCAAAGAAGCATTAGGGATGAAGGGAAAAGAGACAAAGAGCTAAACATATAGACAGGGCAGTTCACACACCCTTGTCCAATGGGAGAACATCTAGGAAATGTCCTTTGTCAGGGCACACCTTAAGCCTAATCACCCCAGCGTTGATGAAGGTAATTATTCCTTTTGTAATGTGCCCCAGGTTACCACCCACAATGGGCTTGATCAAAGCCTTGACGGGGCGGGAGGAGGGGCCCAGATGAACAAGTTACTTTCTTACCTGGTAACGTTCTTTCGATGGGATGGTCCGACGACGTATTCCATATCTATGACAGTAATCACCACAGCTGTGCTGCTTCGGAAACTTTTTCGGCGTCTGCGTCCATGACGTCGATGCGCCGCCGTCGAGGACCTCCTCCGACGTCCGACGTCATCCGATGTGATAAGTAGGACGCACGACGCCAGTAGCCTCAGTTGTAGTTTTTTTCCCCCAGAACGTGTGACAACAGTCAACTGCCAGTCCGACACAAAGCCTTGCGGAACGTAAGCTGCAAACGCAACAGAAATTCTGCAGCGGGGAAGGCAGGGCGGGAGCGATATGGAATACGTCGTCGGACCATCCCATCGAAAGAACGTTACCAGGTAAGAAAGTAACTTGTTCTTCGAGGGGATTGGGTCCTCCGACGTATTCCATATCTATGACAGACTCCCAAAGCAGTACCAAATCAAGGAGGAGGGAAAGAATTTAGAAACAAAATTTAGAATAGCCAATCAAATAGCAGAGCAAAGGACCGCCTTGCCAAAGGCCAGATCCTGCCCTCTGATGGAATCGAGGGAATAATGCCGCACAAATGTATGCACTGAAGCCCAGGTGGCAGCATCACAGATGTTGCGAATAGGAACACCCCTCTGCAGGGCAGTAGATGCAGCCAAGCCCCTGGTAGAATGGGCCCGCAAGCCAGCCGGAGGGTCCTTGCCCGCCAAGCGGTAACACTCCGAGATGGCCAAAATAATCCAGTGGGACAAAGTCTGTTTCGTCACAGCTTGCCCCAAGCGCTTACCAGCGTAACCAATAAAGAGTTGATCGTCCACTCTGACCCGGGACATGCGAGAAACATAAAAGCTCAAAGCTCTCCTAGGATCAAGCCTATGGAGCCTCTCCTCTTCCTTACCAGGATGCGGAGGAGGATAGAATGCCGGAAGAACAATCTTCTGGGCCAAATGAAATTCCGTCACTACCTTCGGAAGAAAAGAAGGACGAACTCGAAGGACAACCCTGTCCTTGTGAAATACAGTGAAGGGTGGCTTAACAGAAAGTGCCTGTAACTCACTCACTCTGCGAGCGGAAGTAACCGCAACTAAAAACACAGTTTTCAAAGTCAACAGCCTCAAAGGGCAAGAATGTAACGGCTCAAACGGAGCACCCATAAGAAACCTAAGAACAAGGTTCAAATCCCAACCGGGCACCAGGAAAGGCGACGGAGGGAACACATTAGTGAGCCCTTTCAGAAACTGTGAAATTAAAGGGATTTTAAAGTAAGAACATTCTTCCGATGAGCGCTTAAAGATGGACAGCGCCGCCAGGTAACCCTTAACGGTACCCACTTGCAAGCCCCTGTGGGCCAAAGAAAGCAAAAAGGACAGAACCATGGGGATGTCACATGCAAAAGGATCCACATTCTGAACTCTGCACCAGTCGCAGAACTTACGCCAACGGCAACGGTACAGAGACTTAGTTGCGGGCCTTCGGGCCGAAAGCAACACCTCCATCACGTCTTCAGGGAGGTCCCAATCCTTAAACCTCAACCTTTCAGAAGCCAAGCGTGAAGGTTGAGGGATCCGACCTCTGGATGGAGAACCTGACCCCCCTCCCGTGAGAGCAGATCGTCTCGGTAGGGAAGACGACGTGGAGGGCAGATGGACAAGTCGAGAAGGTCCGGGTACCACGTCCTCCGAGCCCACGCCGGAGCAATGAGGATCATCCGGGAACCGAACTTCCGTAACCTCCGCAGCACTTGCGGGATGACGGGGACCGGAGGAAACGCGTACAGCAGCGGGAACGACCACTCCACCACGAACGCGTCTCCTAAGGCTCCTTTTGGAGGAAATTCCCGCGAGCAAAACCTTTCGCACTTCCGGTTGACACTGGAGGCAAAGAGATCCACTTGAGGGGTCCCCCAAAGGGCGAAGATCTCCAGGAGAATCTCCTGAGCCAACTCCCACTCGTGAGAGATCGTGCTCTGCCTGCTCAGAGCGTCCGCCGTCACGTTCTCGACTCCGGCCAGATGAACTGCCGAGATCGAAACTTCCTGCTGGATGGCCCAGAACTCGAGCTGCATCGCCTCCCTGCACAGAGGAAGTGACCCTGCCCCCCCCTTTTTGTTGAGGTAGTGCATGGCCACCGTGTTGACCGTCAGGATCAGGACACTCTTCCCTCGCACAGTCGGCAGAAAAGCCTTCAGGGCTAGCCTGACGGCCCTCAGCTCCAACAGATTGATATGGAGTCTGGACTCCGACGGAGACCAACGACCGCTGACTGTCAGCCCGTTGGCATGAGCTCCCCATCCCGTGAGGGATGCATCCGACACGATCGTCACCTCCGGCCAGGGAAGCCAAAACGGAGCCCCCTTCATCAAGTTGCCTTCGACGGCCCACCACAGAAGGTCCCGGGCGACCGAGGGCGGCACCTGAATCGGGTCCGACATCCTGCCGGAGGACTGCGACCATTGCATCTTGAGTGCCCACTGCAAAGATCTCATTCGCAGGCGAGCCTCTGGCACCAGAAGAATGCAGGACGCCATGAGGCCGAGCAACCTCAAGAACTCGAACGCTGGGAGCGTCTGGGCATGCTGAAACTTGCGCACCATCTGCTGAATGTGAAGAGCCCTCACCTGGGGAGGAAAACACTGCCCCAGGGAAGTGTCGAGCACTGCTCCGATGTACTGGAGCCTCTGCGTTGGCGTCAAATGGGACTTCTTTAAATTGAGGGAGAAGCCCAGCCTGTGAAGGGAGTGGCAGGCGACGGACAGATGATCCAGGACCTGCTCGGGAGAGCTCCCCCTGATCAACCAATCGTCCAGGTAGGGGTAGACGTGAATCCCCCCTTGCCTGAGATGCGCTGCCACCACCACCATGAGCTTGGTGAAAACCCTCGGGGCGGAGGTCAAACCGAACGGCAGGACCCGAAACTGAAAGTGCGAGTCGCCAACCGCGAACCTCAGGTACTTCTTGTGCTTGGGATGGATCGGCACATGGAAGTAAGCATCCTTGAGGTCGAGTGACACCAACCAGTCCTGAAGCTGAAGGGCCTGGAGGACTTGAGAGAGAGTAACCATCTTGAACTTGTCCTTCCTGAGGAGTTTGTTCAAACCGCGCAAGTCCATGATGGGTCTCAATCCCCCGTCTTTCTTGGAAATCAAAAAATAAGGGGAATACCATCCCTTGTTCCTCTCCGCTACAGGCACCAGTTCTATGGCGCCTTTCTCCAGCAGGGCTTGAATTTCCTGCGCAAGGAGCGGATCCGGACACTTCAAAGAGAGGTTCCCCGGTGGATTGTCGCGAGGCCTGTGCCGAAAGGGAAGACAGTAGCCGTGGGTTATGATCTCCAGAACCCACACATCCGAAGTAATGGCACGCCACTCTACAAGATGCTGCGCCAGCCTTCCCCCAACCGGCGAACCATGGGACAAGGCCTCATGACTGAGTAGGAGCGGCTGCGGCGTTACCTGAGGGCAAAGAGGCAACTGCCCGAGCGGCCTTGGCACCACGGGTACCCTGTCGTCCACCTCTGGTACCCCTGCGTTGGCCCCTTTGACTGCCAGCTCCTCTCGCTCTACCAAAGGACGAGTAATAGCGAAAGGAGCCACCCCTCCACTGCTGTCCCCTAGGACGAAAAGGCGGAGGTTGGCGAACTGCAGCGCCCAACGACTTCGCTGCAGCTTTTGAGGTCTGCAACCTCTCAAGGCTCTCGTCAGCCTTGCTGCCAAAAAGATGTTCACCATCAAAGGGCATGTTGAGGAGCCGGGACTGCACATCAGGAGCAAACCCCGACTTCCGCAACCACGCAAACCTGCGTATCACGGTGCTCGCCGCCATGGACCTACTGACGCATTCAGCTAAGTCCAAACCCGACTGAACGGACTCACACATGGCATCCTTACCATCCTGGACCAAAGCAAGGAAACCAACCCGTTCGTCCCCTTCGGGAATATGTTCAGCCGCTAACGCAACACAGTTCCACAGAGTGTGCGTGAAACGTGACAAGGCACAAATGGAGTTGGCCGCCTGAAGCGCCATACCACCAGAAGAAAACACCTTCTTCGCCCAGCCATCAAAACGTTTGTCGTCCCTATCAGGAGGGATGGTAGGGTACGACGCCTGCTTTGCCGGGGCCGTGGCCGCCTGCACCACCAAACTTTCCGGAGTGGGGTGCCTGGTCAAGTAGCAGGGGTCGCCACTGGCTGGACGGTATTTCCGCGACAAGGATCTGCCCACTGCCGGGAGACTCTCCGGAGCAGTCCAAGCCGCCGCCACCCTACGCTGTAAAGCCATATGGAATGGCAGAACCGGGTCAGATGGGGGACCAACATCAAGGATGTCCGTCAGATCATCCTGCACAAACTCCCCTGGGGGAGCAGACCATCCCAGATACTCAGACACCCTAGCCATAAGGCGCCGGTATGAGGAATCGGCATGGGAGCCAGGCTCAGGCCGACCAAATTCCACCTCCGGAGAGGTGTCCAGACCACTAGCATCATGCAGCGACTGCCTCAAATCGTCAAATTGACTATGGCCCGAGACAATGTCATCCGGCACCTGATCAGGAACCAGGCCAACCGAATCCTCATCCGCCTCCGAAATATAATCCAAGAGGTGGAAAGGCACCTGAGAGTGCCTGCTCTTAGCCAGAGCCTTCCTAGGGGGTACACCCGAGACACGGGGCACCTCCGACACGAAAGGCGTCGATGGCGTCGAGCGAATCGGCGCCGCCGTCGAGAAAACCGGCAACGGCGCCGAGAGGATCGGCGTCGACGTCGAGGAAATCGGCGTCGACGTCAGATGCAGCGCCTCCAATATCGGCGGCGTCGACACAGCCCTCGAAGCCGGAGCCCCGAGCGTGTCCCTCGACGACCTGAACGTCGACGGCTTCGACGACTTCCTCGGAGCCGGAGCCTCGAGAAAGCCTGTCGACGCCCTCGACGCCTCAGACGTCGATGTCTTCCTCGAAGACATCACAGGTGCACACGGTCTCGATCGCGTCGAGGACCGGGACCGGGACCTGGAACGGGTACGGCGAGAACGAGCCTCCTTGTCCGAACGGGACCTCTCCCGTGACTCGTGCCGACCACTCTTGCGAGCGGCGTCTCTCGACCTCACACGGCCGACCCCACTCGGGGGCGCGGACGGTTGAGTACCCTGCGACTCAAGAATCGCCAACATTTTCTTCCCGAAGGAAGCCCATTCCTCCGGCGTC
Source organism: Ambystoma mexicanum (assembly GCF_040938575.1). Classification (NCBI taxonomy): domain Eukaryota; kingdom Metazoa; phylum Chordata; class Amphibia; order Caudata; family Ambystomatidae; genus Ambystoma; species Ambystoma mexicanum. The sequence goes on along the minus strand of NC_090931.1, from coordinate 1,462,830,774 downwards.
GCACGGCTGGTGGGATAACCGACGTGCCGGGCAGAGTCCTCGGAAGAGGACCTGGAAGGCGACCGGTGACGGCGCTTCCGAGAACGCCTCGAAGAGGCAGAGGAGTGGCGAGACCGACTCCTAGAAGAAGACCGACGAGACCTCCGACGATGACGCGGAGAGTCACCCCTCGAATCATCCGTCGAAAGCCCCGCCGACTTCGACTTCCGGGGCTTGGACACCCGACCTACCGACAATTTCTTCTTACGTTCGCGTAAGGCCTTGGAAGTGAGCGACAGGCAGTCGACACAGTCATCCGTGTCGTGGGCCTCCCCGAGGCACCAGAGGCAGGCGTCGTGCGAGTCAGTCACCGACATCTTGGACCCACACACCCCGCACTTCTTGAAGCCCGGACGCGGGGTTGAAGACGAAGTGGAAGACATCGCTGCGAAGGAATATTCACAAACGAACAGGCTCGAAGAACCAGAAAGAACAGAACTCCAAAGAGTCGAGGCTAGAACCGAGAAACACGAAGCAACACGTTCGCGGAAAAAACGGAACTGAGGCTACTGGCGTCGTGCGTCCTACTTATCACATCGGATGACGTCGGACGTCGGAGGAGGTCCTCGACGGCGGCGCATCGACGTCATCGACGCAGGACGCAGACGCCGAAAAAGTTTCCGAAGCAGCACAGCTGTGGTGATTACTGTCATAGATATGGAATACGTCGGAGGACCCAATCCCCTCGAAATTCCATCTTTAAAGTATAAAGTAAAGCACACAATCATACCTGAAGTTTCACACAACCCACAGCTGGCCTCTTAATGCCCCTCCCTAAAACCTGAGTGTCCCTTTCGAGACTCTGAAGGAGATTGTGGATTTGGTTTTTGAAAGAGTACATTTTCATATATATGGACAGTATCAAAGGTTCCTCAGACCAGATCATAGCCTACGGGCAGTATCTCAAAAGCTACTGGGGTCAGCCTACGGATAGTGTCTGAAAGGTAACTCTGGTCAGCTCAGAGTCTATGAATAGTATCTGAAAGGTTACTCTGGTCAGCTCAGAGTCTACGGATAGTATCTGAAAGGTTACTCTGGTCAGCTCAGAGTCTATGAATAGTATCTGAAAGGTTACTCTGGTCAGCTCAGAGTCTACGGATAGTATCTGAAAGGTTACTCTGGTCAGCTCAGAGTCTATGAATAGTATCTGAAAGGTTACTCTGGTCAGCTCAGAGTCTACGAATAGTATCTGAAGGGTTACTCTGGTCAGCTCAGAGTCTATGAATAGTATCTGAAAGGTTACTCTGGTCAGCTCAGAGTCTACGGATAGTATCTGAAAGGTTACTCTGGTCAGCTCAGAGTCTATGAATAGTATCTGAAGGGTTACTCTGGTCAGCTCAGAGTCTATGAATAGTATCTGAAAGGTTACTCTGGTCAGCTCAGAGTCTATGAATAGTATCTGAAAGGTTACTCTGGTCAGCTCAGAGTCTACGGATAGTATCTGAAAGGTTACTCTGGTCAGCTCAGAGTAGCTCAGAGTCTACGGATAGTATCTGAAAGGTTACTCTGGTCAGCTCAGAGTCTACGAATAGTATCTGAAGGGTTACTCTGGTCAGCTCAGAGTCTATGAATAGTATCTGAAAGGTTACTCTGGTCAGCTCAGAGTCTATGAATAGTATCTGAAAGGTTGCTCTGGTCAGCTCAGAGTCTACGGATAGTATCTGAAAGGTTACTCTGGTCAGCTCAGAGTCTATGAATAGTATCTGAAAGGTTGCTCAGTCTGTGGAGGCAGATCAGCTTAGACACAGTGTTTTAATGCATGTGTCCACGGACTAATGCACTTTACTGGCAATCTTTATTCCAAAGAATAAGATCTTGCACAGGCGCCGCGTCGCAAAGGTAACTTTTAGCCTTAGTTAAAAAAAATCACTCAAAATGCAGAATCACAATAACAACAAAAAAAATATCAACTTGCTCCTAACAGCTCAAACTATATTTTTATAGGAAATTTGACAACACAAACCATGATCACCTTACATGGCAAGGGCTGAGCTAAATCCCCAAAATAGTGTTTGCCTGACATACAGGGGATGAAGGACTTCCAAAATGCCACCGAAGGTGTGGGTGTCAAAAAGCTAAAACCTTTGCACTGGTCAAACCAAGCTGACCACAATGAGACATGGTTTCAGATTTCACGATTTTCCTAGAAAAAGATATGATTATAAGCTATTTTAGTATTCTTTGAAATAAGACCATGAAAAGGTGCCCACATGGCCAAACCCTATGCAGATTCCACACTTTTGGAAGTAGCGTCAAAAATACACCTCACAGTAAATTCATATTTTCGCCCCAATCACACCCAAACCCCACCATGTGGCCATATAGGTATGGCACTCTGTGGAATGGTCCACAATCACCTTTCCTCTTCCCCTTTTGTCCACCGGATTCACCTTGCGCAGCGCCCACTCTGGGCTCCGCCATATCTGACAGTAGGCTGTGCAATCCTGGATTTCCAAATCTGGGGATTGTCCGGTTACGGCAACACTTGACAGACTGGCATCCATGCTTTAAAGATACGCCAGAGCACAACTCAAACCCACCAGGCAACCACTTACTGATACATGTTCACACTGAGAAACAGCATTCCTGGATTAGAAGTTTGTTCTTAGGAGCATTATCAGTTCACCCTTTTCCTGATCAGCTGAATTATCGGATCCCTCATCACTGACGCTACAGGCATGCAAATTTGACAGTCTGCGTCCATACCTTTAATTCCCTCGCTTACATGAACAGATCTAATGCTGGGTTACTCTGCTCCCCCGTCTATGATGCCCTATTCCAGTCCGCAGCAGACTATGGTTGGGTGGGGCAGCAATACAAAACCTTTCGGGCAAGCCGTGGTGCTGTTAGACAACTATGGCGGGGCTGTTAAAGTAGCAAAAAAACTATTAACAGATTAAGACAAGCAATCTCTATTGCAGTAGGACGGTGGGTGGGATTAGTCTTTGCCCTTTGTCTATGTAAGAGGGGGCTGCGTTTTTTGGGGTAGACACTGGGAAGAAACTAAGAATTCCAGAGCTTGCCTAGATCGACATGCCTGACAAACGTGGTTTAATGCCTCGGCTGGCATCGCCCGGATATGTAAACGATCCCGCAGGCGCTGGTAGCGCAGCAGCCAAGCAATTTACAAGGAGGTTAGGACTGTTCTCAGCCTGCCAACCAACATACAAAGGAAGGTGAAATGAGCTCCTGCAGTTTCTCTGAACCAAACGTTCATGACTCGCATAACCCCAATGACCTCGCTTATAGTAATGTGCTCAGTCTCCAGATGGCCACCTCCACTCATCTGCCAATAGTCCGATCTAGCGGAAGAGAAGCAGAGTCCCATGCTTAATCTGGACATAACATACCACAACACCGCACTAATAGTTTCTACCAAAAAATGGAATTTACTGCATTAGCAAATGTATCTTGCAAAGTCCTTCACATGTAATGCAATATGGTGTTGATCATTTATGTTCAGACTACGGTCTCTAGAAGAAGAACATGCAGCTAAGCCACTTGAGGTCATGACTATGGCGGTTAGGCACTGCACAAATACCACATTAATGTCTCCACCCACGACACAGATGCGTATGGACACGTGCAGGTCTCCCAAAGTTAAGACATTGAAAGAGGTTGCTATGTGCAAGGCATTCTAGGATATCCCTGAAATTAACGAGATTAGTTCTGGTTTTAGAAAATATGGAGCCCACCCTAAAAGTCTACAAAGATTCACGTTCAGTGGAAAAGTTCCAGTAAACGCACAGTACAAAAGCAACATTGGTTGCTAAAAAGACATTGTAAAGAATTACTGTGTAATAGTGCTAGTCTTGCAAGGGGATCCGCTTGCTTAAATTCATGGAGCCAAGCCTAAGCCCAGGAACTGTAGAGGCCAGTTCCACCAGATACTCACAAGACTTGCAGGAGGAACCAAGGGACCAGGTATGATATACCACCGATAGGAGCACTGACGTGCCACCTATTGATGGCAGCTAAGCTGGGTCTGGCACAGAAGTGGAAACAGACAGGCCCGTCTCAAATGATGATGGTGGATATGAGCATGGATGGTGAAGGCACTGCGGAAAGTGGAGTGAAGTTACTGAACAGCTACTCTAGGTTTCGGAGAACAGACCACCTTTCTGGACTTGGTGCACATGGAAAACAATTCAGGACAGAGGCTTCAAAATCTTTGCCTTTTAGCGCTTCGATAACCGTATAACTGGACGACCATCTTGGGGAGGCTTTACCTAAAGTTAACAGATACCATGGTTTCTGATATAAAACGGCTGTTTCCACACATATAACTGTTGGGGATATTTATGCAGCAACCATCAATACAGGGAATCCTTTCACTTCCAAATCCAAAGCACCACAGCACTCTAGACCCGCCTATGACTCATAAGCCACATAGATCCCACCCCCTGTGCCACAGATAAGCCAAGAACCAGACCAGTGTATAGAAAGAATATATATTTATTAAAGAATAGGAGAATTAATATTCATCAAGCCACCTCACTCTGTGGCCCAAAGCTTTTCTTTTAATAATTCTTTTTTACCCAAATGAAAAACACTAGTCGGTTCAGAATAATACAGATCAACTCTTTTTAACCCCACGACAGGCACAGTCAAAATCCTTTGTCTGGGGTTCACTTTTAATAACATGTAGCACCATGAAACATGACAAGATCATAAGCTTAACACTATGGCATAGGTAATTTCATTTAAAAAAATGCAGCACTTTTCTACATTTAAAACAATTTCCCATACACACTGCTCTTTATGTATCATCTCCCTGCGCGCATGTCAAAACTACCAATGTGACAGCACCAAATGGCACATTTATCACATTTGGAACTTTTCTTCCTTTGCCCCTATGCCATACAGAATCTCTCCATCAGGGGTCACTCTCCATAGAGAGTAAGCCTTTCAACTAGCGACTTCACCTTATTTCATTTAGCAAGACACTTCTCTGCTCCAGCACCCAAAAAAAAACCTGACATTCAGTGTACATTTATCACCCTTCTACCTAAAGGCCAGGTCTGAGGAATGGCGAACAATTAGCAATTTCTTTTTTTTAAACAAGGGCACCCCTTCCCCTGAGGGAGTTTTGGGGTTGGGAATGAAATTAGGAATAACCACTCACTTTAAATGACTACATTTCTAATTCACACTGGGAGCGGTTTCATTAATTTCAAACTTTAACAATAACCTTGTGTTATTTAACTCTAGGGAAATACATTACATTATGTTGTAAAATACTTTCCTACCCCCACCCATTCATTTAGGGGATGGTAATAAATCAAACAAATCCCCACACTTGGTTCAGACAGACACATTACTTACATAGAAGGTCTCTGGGGCTGGCACTCAGGAAAGACCTCAGCATTTATGGACCCCTTCTTGGGGAAAACAGGGATCTGCTCAGGCACATCAGTCATGTATAGCCTCCAGCATTCACCCCTCTATTTGGCTCTCCTTGCAAAGATCCCAGCATATGTCTCGGTTTCCCTGGTTTCCTTCAGCACTCTCATCAGCAAGTCAACCCCAGGTAGTTTCAGGCGGTCTTCCAGGCAATGTTACATTCTGAAACCCTCTTTCCGTATTCACAGAGATGATTTTAGGCAGCTCTCCCCCTCATTCATTTCCCAGCAGTTCTCCCAGTTCCATCGTGGGTGTCCTTATGAATCTTACACCACAGCCATAAAAAATGTCTACATTATCATATGCCCGCCTATTGGTTATTCATATTCATTAACTTCATTATCTTCGCTAACTATTCTCCATCCCCTTACTCAAGGCTAGCCCCCCTTCTCCGTTTGGTCCCTTCAGTTTACCAAGACCAAATTGGGAGCAGCACTTAAAATTACTTTCTCTCCACATTAATTTTTGCACTTACAAAGTCACTACATGGCGAAACTTTGTAATTTATCGCTAATCATTATATATATTTGGGTTCTTCTCGTCATGCTGCATTTATTCAACTATGTCCTGTGGCAGCATAAGGTTGTGGGTTTGAATGAGGGTTTTTTGTGGTTTATTCAAAAATTACAAGTGATCAATATGAAATTTTCTATCCAGATAAATAATTTATTAAACTATCACCTCCCCAAATCTCTGCTTCATGACATTTTCCGGGGAGCTAGAAACAACATTAGGTTGTAGCTCGTTTTCATTTCTCCACTGAACATTAACTCTGGGCATCCGTTTCCATTGTTGACTCTGGCCTGTTGTAAAACCATTAATCACTCTTGTGAAGTCAGAGGTCTGCAGAAGAGATTTCATCTTACTGGCCAGACGTTGTAACCTCTGCCTTCTCATCATGAGAACATCATCAATTATGATTGCTGGGGACATATATTCTTCCCTATTGGGACTAGTCGTGCTCGGTGCTCCTCTCTGTTCCTCGTGGCCAGCAATCAGAATCCAGACCAACTGACCAAACTTTACAGAGATCATAACTGAATTGCAGGATGCTTAAACCCTACAGGAATAAACACACTGAGACAAATAGAATTAAACTAATCGGTTTATTCACTAGTTAGTATCCAATGAAAAATATTGGAGAAAGACATTTGTGAAAACTGTATAAATTAAAGAGCACACGCCAACATAGAATCATAATCTCCTACAAATAGATATGATAAGGCATTTATAACGCGCCTATACACAAGTGTTTCAAGGCACGATTAGACAAGGGAGGGGGACAGTGGGAAGACAGAAACAATGATCCTACTAGGCTAGGTGACATTGAGATTGTGCAAGTGCAGGGGACGGGATGAAAGTGCAGTACATAGGATAACAATTAAATAAATAAGACAATAAATAGAAGTGCAGCCAGTTGGTGGCAAGTGCAAGGGTAAGTGCAGACATCAGGTGTCAAGTTCTATTAGGGGCTTTAGGGATACAGAAACAGTCCCTGGGTGCAGGGATTGCCAGAAGGGCAGTGCAGGTGTGCAACTGGCGGGGAGGGGACCTTAGCCCGAGATCAGAGGGTAGCCAGTTAACCAGTGCATTATCAGATTCAGCCAGGAGATCAGCAGGGGAGAGAAGGAGAGAAAGCAGAAGCAAAGAGGAAGGTCTTGAGGTGCTTCCGGAATCAGGTTCTCCTCAAGTTTCAGAGAGGCAAGGAGGCTATTTCGGAGAGATGCCCCAGCAGAAGAAAGATCTACTACCAACTCGCTGCTCGGAGAAGCGACTGACCGAGAGGGATTTGGAGGCAGATGAGCGAAGAGCTCGAGAAGGAAGATATTTAGGAAGAGAGAGTTAAAGGTATTGAGGTCCCAGGCCCCAGAAGGCTTTGTGGACAATGCAAAGGGTTTTGAACTTAATCCTCGCCACCACTGGGAGCCAGTGCAGAGATTTCAATCCTGGAGAGATACGATCCCTGGGTTTGAGGCAGGCAGATTTAGAAAGAGGCTGCTGCAGTAGTCCAGCCTAGAGAGAACCAGAGTTCTGGAGACAGGGAGTTTCTGGGGGGAGGAGAGGAAAGGAAGAATATCTCTGAGGAGGTGCAGTTGGTAGTTTGACTTCTTAGAGATGTCAGAGATGTTCGGAGAAAAGAGTGTGGAGTCGAAGATGACCCTGAGGTTTTTAGCCTCACAGGTGGGAGCAGGAAGAGGGCCAAGAGAGGCAGGCCAGAGAGTGACAGGAAAAGGAGGAGCAGGAGTGCCAATGAGGAGAATCTCTGTCTTACTGGCATTAAGGCACAGATCATTGGTGGCACACCACTCCTGGATAGCAGACAGTCAGAGATGAGAGAAGAAGAGGTCGCGGAAGGGAGCCTGAAAATGAGTTGAGTGTCATCCGCATAGCACTGAAAGTTCGGGCAGAGAGCAGCAAAGCGGTGGGCAAGAAGGGCAAGGTATTGGTTGAACAGCCAGGGGGAGATGTTAGACCCCTGGGGAACACCACAGGTAGAGATAGAGATAGAGGAGAGGAAGGACCCAAGTTGAATCTGGGAGGGACGGTCGGAGATGAAAGAGGTCAGCCAAGCCAGGGCCTAATTGGTGATACCCAGGTTATCACAGAGACGGTTGAGCAGGATGGCATGGTTGACCATGTCAAAGGCAGAAGAGAGATCAAGTAAGAATAGGACACAGGGGGTATTGGAATCAAGGTTGGCGAGCAGGTCTTCACGGATGTACAGGAGAGCAGTTTCCGTGATTCTGGCAGCTCTGAAGCTAGACTGATGGTCATGGAGACAACCAACAGATTCAGTGTGAAGATTAAGCTGGGAGATGGCCAACTTTTCCTGGAGTTTGCCTAGGAAGGGAGTGATGGAGATTGGGCGATAGTTAGCTGGGCAGGAGGGGTCGGCAGAGGGTTTAAGAAGAGGGTGCACAAGGGAGTGCTTCAGGAGGGAGGGGAAGACTCCAGTGGCGAAGGAGTGGTTGCAGAAGTCAGCCAGAGCAGGAGCTAGGGGATCAATGTGGTCCTTGATGGTTTTGGAGGAACAGGGTTGGTGAATACTGGCCTCAATGTAGCCATGCAGCCACTGACTCCCACATAGCTTGGAATAGTCAGATAACGAATGAAACCACTAAAAACAAACAAGGGGATAGAGCGCACTGCCTTATATAATTCACAAACTCGAATTCACTAGGCACACTGGCAGTGTTGACATTTTTGATGCTGGCTTTTCAGTCTGCCTGTGTCCCTTCCCATGATAAGAAGGTATTTTTGCACATTGTAGGCCTAACATGGCCTTTCAGTTTATTGGATCCTGGGACTGCCATGAAACCCCACAGAACAAATGTGTCCTTCGCTGTGCAATACTTGTGTGCGGACGAACTCCCGGCGACCACTCCGGTGGCGACGGTGCACAGTACAAATACGTTTAACATTAACAACATAACCTTGAAAATAAATAAGTTGATTCTATAATCTGCATTAATTAGGGGGCAAAATGTTGTTGACATGGATGCTCAGGCAAACTATTTCAGCAGCAAATGTTCCATTTCAATGAAGTCTTTTAAAATGTAGAGAGTGGGGTCTTGCAAGTCATTACTGTCCTTTATGGCAGGCTATGTGGACAGGACTGATTCCAATACGTTCATTTATTGTTCCTGTGGCTCAGCAGCATGGAGTCTGGCTTCTAGGTGCTTCCTGAGGCAGTGATTCAGTGCCAGGTTGGTGTGTGGTGACTGGGCCCAACACAGTGCACTCCAAGCAGCAATGGCACATGGCATGTTGAAGATTGAAACCAGGGCCTAGGGCTGTTCCTTGACTTCTTGGTTGCTGGGCAGCCAAGTCCATGGTTTTCAGGAGAAGGGTGAGCCCTTTTTGTCTGCCCTTTCCATCAAGGAAAGTTTGTAGAGTGCTTGCATCACCTCCTATGAGTAGTTGCGTGCCAGTGCCTCAGTTGCAGTAGGCCTTGCCCACACATCAGTTTTAGCCTAAATGTGCCCTTTGATGAGCTTCCTTCTTCCTTGGAGAAGTCTGGGTTTACCACTATGGCAGAGGACTTTGGAATAGACTGTATCCCCTACAACAGAGGTTCAGATGAATCCTTCTGGTCTTCAAGTCCAAAGATGAACCAATTCAGACCAGGGATTCCTTTATCTAGAAACAAAATGTTTCAGTGGATTGGTCCACAGCAAACCTGTTGCCAGAGGTCCAATCCATGCTGATTTAACCAGTGGCCTTTGCCTTTGGCCTCATACCCAGCGTGCTTTGTCTGCAGAAGTGGGATGGGGCAGGAAGTTTAGGGAGCCAAGCAGAAGGCAAGATGGTAGTCCCCTCACCTAGACTAACCTGCGCCTCCAGACTACTCTAACTCCACCCCTTTCCATTTCTGCCTACTTTAAAGTGTTCAGCACCCTGGTTTGAGAGTGATTATATTACATCACAACTGCCTTAGAAGCATTCTTCCTCAGGTGGTCCTCCTGGGGAGAGTTGCTGTGCCCGAGGTGTTGCCTTCCTCAGGTGGATCAAAAGAGAAGCTTCTCGGGGCAGGGTCCCACGTGGAGACACCTAGGTCAGACAGCTAATGCACACCAGCCCTGTCAGGACTGGAGCACTACTCACCAAGCAGATAATATAAAATCCAAATGCTGTGGCTGTATAATTGTGTGACCCTAGTAGCCAGCATGCCATAACCAGGCATGGCTTATTTTCAAAGGTTTAACATGCCACCAGGCGGACTAGGGTAGAAGTTTTGAATCAGAGGCACTGACAATTTGAAATCCATCTCTGCATGTTGCAACTTTGTGTTCCAGCAGCAGTCGGGAATCTGACCTTTGAACCTGCCCTGGTGCTACTACCGGGCAGGTGTTGAGGATGCCAGGAGAACGTATCAGCAAACGCCCATGAGCGCACTATGCTTTTGGCATGGAGCATTATGAAAAGGGGGGTTAGATTAGCAGACCACCTTTACAGAAACAGAACTACTTGCATCATTGTATTACTTAAAAATCAAAAAAAGCTAAGGCTTTCACACCCTCGCAGATGGCATTCAGATCACTTAAAAGTGAACTCACAGACATACCATGTCAGAGAAAACAGGCCCACACTTCAATTTGCGGAGATGACAAACAGATGCAGGATGATGTGTCCTTTGACTTGCAAGCCAATTAATAAAATGCCTCTAACAGGACGCCACCTGAGCAGAGAATGATCACGAAAAATTACCATTAGGCCTTCCGGCACATTTATCCTGCCCCCCCCCCCCCCCTCCAAAATAGAAAAATAGAGGCATTCATCCCCAAGTAGCCCTTCATTCATTTCCTTTTCCAGTCAAGACATATTATGATGCTTTTTGGTCAGCCGATACTGACCGAGGGGAGTTAGCCCTTCACACCCATGCTAACCTCCAGTTGCTTATGAGTGGCCTTCAGTCCTTCAACCTCGGCCCAATTACCTCAGCCAGACAGCAACCATTGGTCTGATCCTTAATGCGCATGCGCAGAAGTCCATAGTTCATGATTTAGATGAGCAATGGCAAGACCAAAACACGGCTGGGGATAGCCAAGCAAAAAATGTGCTAGAAAGAAAATCTTGGGGGAAATGGCCACCAAGACGTCACAGGGGCAAGGGCAATATCCTTTTAAAGAGTCCACCTGCTAGAGGAATTCACGCTCCTGCTCTTTAGTTTGAATGTTTATTCATTTTAAAACTATCTACTTCCCGCAACCCTTAGATGTGGAGAACGTCACAGTTGGAGCTGGCAATATCTATGGCCAGCAGGGGACCAGAGAAGTCCTTGGGCCTCCCCATAGAGCCATTTTGCAGAGCTATCCCTCGAGTTAGTCCTACAAGGCTTGGGCAAGCAGAGGTATCCCTCGGACACAGGCTGGGGCTCTTATATCGGAGCTATCCCTCGAGTTAGTCCTACAAGGCTTGGGCAAGCAGAGGTATCCCTCGGACACAGGCTGAGGCTCTGGTATCGGAGCTATGCATCGGGTTAGTCCTGCAAGGCTTGGGCAAGCAGAGGTATCCCCTCGGACACAGGCTGAGGCTCTGGTATCGGAGCTATGCATCGGGTTAGTCCTACAAGGCTTGGGCAAGCAGAGGTATCCCTCGGACACAGGCTGAGGCTCTGGTATCGGAGCTATGCATCGGGTTAGTCCTACAAGGCTTGGGCAAGCAGAGGTATCCCTCGGATCCCTCAGACACAGGTTGAGGCTCTGGTATCGGAGCTATGCATCGGGTTAGTCCTACAAGGCTTGGGCAAGCAGAGGTATCCCTCGGACACAGGCTGAGGCTCTGGTATCGGAGCTATGCATCGGGTTAGTCCTACAAGGCTTGGGCAAGCAGAGGTATCCCTCGGACACAGGCTGAGGCTCTGGTATCGGAGCTATGCATCGGGTTAGTCCTACAAGGCTTGGGCAAGCAGAGGTATCCCTCGGATCCCTCAGACACAGGCTGAGGCTCTGGTATCGGAGCTATGCATCGGGTTAGTCCTGCAAGGCTTGGGCAAGCAGAGGTATCCCTCGGACAAAGGCTGAGGCTCTGGTATCGGAGCTATTCATCGGGTTAGTCCTACAAGGCTTGGGCAAGCAGAGGTATCCCTCGGATCCCTCAGACACAGGCTGAGGCTCTGGTATCAGAGCTATTCATCGGGTTGCTCCGAAACAGGCTTATTCGCCAGCAGCAGTTAGCGTCCTATACAGATAAATGCTCAAGCACAAGCCGGGGCTTGAAAGCTACCGCCTGGGTTACTGATGCAGCAAGGCCAGGCCTGTCCAAAGCTGAAATGCCAACCCTTGCCTTATTTTGTCAAAGCAGCATTTTGCCTCAGATTTTTCTGGCACTGGCCTTGACAGCAGAGCTGCTTATGGGCGATGACTCTGCAGTCGGTATTCGATACTATGGTTCAAAGCAAATTGGTCATGTTTAATGTTAATGGGTCGTATACCGCGCACTCTTGCCACTTGCGTGGCCTCTTGGCGGATCTGCAACGGAAGGAGGGTTGGTGAGATCGAGATGGCAAGAGAGCTTTGATGTGCTGTTGGCAGCTTCAGTTCAGAGAAACCTGTCACTGTCTCGGGAGGATAGCTCAGGGGCAACGTGCTCGCCTTGGAAGCAAGCCGACCCGGAGCAACACAGGTTCGATCCCCTGGTCTGCGCTTAGAAACCTCCGGGTATTAAGCGCGTTATAAATAACCGATCAGATCGCGCAACGTAGGTGCATTTTCGGTTGGTCATGTGGTGTCAGGTATGATTGTGTATGGTATGGTTCTGTGTTGGATGTTTGTGGTGCAGTAGAGGCGTGGTTGTTTTCAGTTCAGAGTTTGACGGTATGCAGAATGGTGAGTTTTTAGTGCGGTTAGTTAGGAGCAACACATTTCCTACCCCCAACAATCCATCTAAGTGCAAAACATTTCAAACTCCAACAATCCATCTAAGTGTCGCATTTCTTTTTGTACAGCAAATAGGTAGATCGTGGATTAGGGTTAGGCATATAGAGAGGGAGGACCCGAGTCACTTGTCTGGGCAGTAGAGCTATATCGCAGATTATTCGGACATGTCCCATTGGGCCACCCTGGCAGGGGCCTGGACAGCTAGAGCGATCCTACAGTTTATTCCGACACGGGTCTGGGTAGCGGAGCTACCCCTCTGGTTATTCTGACAGGCCTGGACTGACATCCGAGGTCTTTGGGGTTAGTCTGGACAGCAGCGCTATAACACGTTACTCGGAGGCCGAGGGTCAGGCACGGGTAGGACGGAGAACTACGAGCTCTCGTTGGCCACTCCTTCTGCAGCTCTACATACACTGGACTTCGGCCGCTGTGGTATTTGGTTTGCTCCGGATGTAGTGTCAGATGTGGAGGTGTCGGGTTTGCAGCAGAGTTGATATTTGCTTCCCCCAGCCTCACACAGCAGCCCCCACACCGCTTATCGCCTCGCGGACGTCAGTTCTACGCACAGCTGCGCAAGGGTACCACTCACAACCATTGCCATGGCAGCCAGCCACTCGCCGAGTGCCAAGAACAGTCACCATGGCAACCCATCACCGACTTCAAGGCCTTACTAGGTTGCCATGGTAAATGAAAAGGACTATGATCCTGCATCCTGCGCCCCCTCCTCCTCACAACGACTTCCGTCTCAGCTCCCCCATCATAACCTCCCATACCCGCTCCCCGCCCAAGGGCCTCGGCCCCAGATCCTCCTCTCCCTCCCCTCACGCCCCAGCCTTCCAGCACTCCTTCCCCCAACTGGTGTGGTAAACACCAGCGTCTGTGCAAGTTCTCCATCCACAGCACACGGCCAGGCACACCTGCCAAGTGCCACCATTCCCTCCTCGCCATGGCATCCGCCACACTGGCCCTCGCCCACCTCTATCCTGCTCTGCCATCTCAAGGGCCCGAGCAGACGCTGGCTGACGCCGTGGCACCCTTGTGCCACAGTTCCCTACTTCCCTTTCTCCTCCCGGCCTCTGCAACTGCGAGCTGATGTCCAATTCCCACCATGCCATGGGCAACCCTGCCAAGTATCCTCCTGCCAAGGACCAAGTCCCCCGCCGCTCACAGGCCCCCGAGCCCGGCAGCATTGTATATTGTATGCACCGCGTGTATCTAACTGTGGCTGGCATTGACATGGTGCACGCTCGGAGGTTAGAGGACGACTGCCTCCTGCTGGTAAAGGACTGCAGCCCATGGTGCTTTATTTAATGCGTAGAAAAAGGGCGGCGTGAGTGTTCCCTTTCTCCGTCTGAACGGAACTGAGCGCGTGGTTACGTTATAAATCACCGCAGGTCCCTTTCAGCCTAAATGGGGGGTGGGGTACGCCATTTTGCGTGATGAGTAGAGGGTGTTAGAGTGAGGCAAGATGGATGCCAAGAGGAACGAGGAGGGACTGCCCCCTGCATCACGGCCGGTGCCACCTCAGGCTGAGCAGGTCTGGGTGGGAAGGTAGATTTCTCCTATAGATGAGACAGCTGGTCCGAGCGACGTGGTCTCCACGGCAACAGGGCTGAGGCCGTGCATGATTGGCTGGCGCAGAGTGGGAGACAGTAGAATAAGTGAGCCTTGTTGTGGCAAAGTGAACAGGCTTGTCGTGAGTTTCATTTAGGGCGCAGTGGTGCGTGTGTAGTTCCTTGGGCACAGCCCTACGCTGGCACCACTAGGGAAGACCCGAGCCTGTTCTAGGGTGTGAGTAGGGGAGGTAGCTCGAGCTTACATGTGCCCAGTGAGGGTCCTGGATCTAGGGTACAGCAGCGTGCAGGGGTGATCAGCCTCCAGGGAGCGCTGGAACAGCAGAGTAACTGGGCCACTAAGGGTGGCAAATCCCATGGGCGTGAGGTGACCGCCCAGGGTGCAGGTGTTGCAAGGGCATGTGGCAGGCGGTAGGGTAGGCTCAGCCACCCAGCAGTAGGGGGCCAGGGAGTGGATAGGGTTACATTTGGGCGGATTCTCTTTCAGTGATAACAGGCATGCATCCGAGTCTAGACAGCCTGCAAGAACTAAAGTCCCATCTCAGGATGCAAACACAGCTGCCACCTGAGGCACCCTACACTCCACAGCATCAGTGCTCAGCCTGCACCCAGTGTCCTATACTCCACAGCATCCGGGCACTTCCTGCCCCCAGTGTCCTATACTCCACAGCATCCGGGCACTTCCTGCCCCCAGTGTCCTATACTCCACAGCAGCCGGGCTCTCCCTGCACCCAGTGTCCTATACTCCACAGCATCAGTGCTCAGCCTGCACCCAGTGTCCTATACTCCACAGCATCCGGGCTCTCCCTGCCCCCAGTGTCCTATACTCCACAGCATCAGTGCTCAGCCTGCACCCAGTGGCATATACTCCACAGCATCAGGGCTCTCCCTGCACCCAGTGTCCTATACTCCACAGAATCAGGGTTCTCCCTGCACCCAGTGTCCTATACTCCACAGCATCCGTGCTCTCCCCGAACCCAGTGTCCTATACTCCACATCATAAGGGATCCATATACCCAGTGTCCTATACTCCACTGCATCAGTGCTCAGCCTGCACCCAGTGTCCTATACTCCACAGTGTCAGGGCTCCATGTACCCAGTGTCCTATACACCACAGCATCCAGGCTCTCCCTGCACCCAGTGTCCTATACTCCACAGCATCCGGGCACTTCCTGCCCCCAGTGTCCTATACTCCACATCATAAGGGCTCCATGTACCCAGTGTCCTATACTCCACTGCATCAGTGCTCAGCCTGCACCCACTGTCCTATACTCCACAGCATCAGGGTTCTCCCTGCACCCAGTGTCCTATACTCCACAGCATCCATGCTCTCCCCGAACCCAGTGTCCTATACTCCACAGCGTAAGGGCTCCATGTACCCAGTGTCCTATACTCCACAGCAGCCGGGCTCTCCCTGCACCCAGTGTCCTATACTCCACAGCGTAAGGGCTCCAAGTACCCAGTGTCCTATACACCACAGCATCCGGTCACTCCCTGCACCCAGTGTCCTATACTCCACAGCGTAAGGGCTCCAAGTACCCAGTGTCCTATACACCACAGCATCCGGGCACTCCCTGCACCCAGTGTCCTATACTCCACAGCATATGGGCTCTCCCTGCACCCAGTGTCCTATACTCCACAGCTTAAGGGCTCCATGTACCTAGTGTCCCATACTCCACAGCATCAGGGCTCTCCCTGAACCCAGTGTCCTATACACCACAGCATCCGGGCACTCCCTGCACCCAGTGTCCGATACTCCACAGCATATGGGCTCTCCCTGCACCCAGTGTCCTATACTCCACAGCTTAAGGGCTCCATGTACCTAGTGTCCCATACTCCACAGCATCAGGGCTCTCCCTGAACCCAGTGTCCTATACTCCACAACTTAAGGGCTCCATGTCTCTACTGTACCACTAGAGGCTGGCCGGTAGGCAATGTGTAATTTCCTTTTGACCCCAAGTATCTCCCACATCTTTGTCATTACTTCGCTAGTAAAGTGGCTACCTCGGTCTGACTCAATCCTTTGGGGTAGTCCAAAACGCGAGAAGATGTGGTTGATCATCAGGGAAGCTGCTGTTTCTGCCTTGCAATTGGGGGCTGGGAGACATTCCACCCACTTAATAAACAAGCATGTCATGGTCAACATGTACTTATTCCGCATAGAGGAGTGAATCACGGGCCCGATAAAATCCACTTGCACATCTGACCATGGCAGTGTCATCCCCCTCCTTTGGAGAGGCACACAGTGTGTGAGAGATGTTGGCTGAAATTGTGCACACACAAGACACCCATCAAGTATTGGTCGAGGTCCTGCCCCATGTGTGGCCAGTATGCAACCCCTCTTAAGATTTCAAGTGTTGTATGAAACCCCCTATGACCGGCTGTGGCCGCATCATGGGCGTGACTTAACATCAGGCTTCGGAATGAGGTAGGGACCGGATCATGGCCAGCTAGGGATCTCCTTACCAACAAACAATCTTGGATTCGGAACATTTTTGGACATTTCATCAACACTCTGAGGTCCTCTTTCCCAATGTAATCGGTATCCGTCAGGGGAAAGTTCTCAGGGTCCTCAATGTGTTCATAAAACTTACCAATTATTGGATCCCCTTTTTGAGCTGTAATGAAATCAGCATCTGGGGTCTCCTTACTCCATTCTGCAGTTGAGAGTTCATTGTGAGCATTTGTCTGGGACCTAGTGATAGTAGTGACCTGGATTTCCCCCAACAGGGACTCGATCTCAAGTAGATCCCCCTTGGATGGCTCTGGTTTTGGCCAGCTGATCAGCTAGGTAATTTCCAGTTTTGTCTGGTCCTTCTACTTTAGAATGACCCTTGATCTTTTTTCCAGTAGATGGTCATCCCATTCGAGGTGACCAGATCATCAATATTTTGAAATAATTTCCCATGTTTCAATGGTTTATTATTAGCACATAGCATGCCTCTGTTTTTCCAGTTAACCAGGTGCTCCACGAACCCGTTCCGTACATAATCCGAATCAGTGATTATGACCAGTTAGTGGAGTTGACGTTGGACAGCAGTGAGGATGGCTTGATGCACAGCCATCAACTCTGCCACTTGACGACTTCGGGGACCAATCTTGTACCCAGCGGAGGGTTCTGTGGTCTCATTCACCCATGCATTCCCTACGCCGGCCACAAGTTCTTCTTCCCCGTTGTTGTCAACATGGTTGGAGCATCCATCCACATAGACAGTGGGCATTCCCTCACACTTGTCTTCTTCAAAGACTTTGTGTGGGGAATTAAGGTATGCCTCCATGTTGTCTTTGATTTTTAGACTTTCGTCCTCGAGACAGTTTTCTCTGGCACAATCATGCAAGTCAGCCAGACCTTGCGCGAGGGGACTCTTCTTGTTTTGGCCATATCTGACCTCCACAGGAAAGCCTTGCATTGACAGAATCCAGGAAGTAAATCGGGAATTACTCACATTTCCGGCCCGGATTCTGTCACTTTGGAGATATTGCAGAGGCTGGTGTGGAGTCTCCACTATGATGTGTTCCCCCTGGATAAAGAGGCGGTAATTCTTCAAAGCCCACACCGTTGCCAGGAGTGCCTACTCACAATCGTTCAATTTTTCCTCCACAGAGGATAAAGTTTTACTCGCATAGGAGATTACTTTATTGACCTTGTCATGCTTTTGGTACAATACTGCAGTCAAGCATGTATTTGAGAACCCTGTCTCCAAGAAGATCTCCTTGTTTTTGACAGGGTAAGCTAGGCAAGGCGCTTGTGAGAGGCTTCTTTTGAGTTGTCTTACTGCCTCGGCTTGTTCTGGACCCCATTCCCACTTGACCCCTCCCTTCAAAAGATGGATCAGGGGTCTTGTGATCTCTGCGTAGTCCTCAATGAACTTTCTGCTGTAATTAGTCAGTCCAAGGCGGCTCCTTAGTTCCCGCAGAGTTGTGGGGTCTTTCAATTTCTGGAGTGCTTCCACTTTCTTTTCCTGGGGACAGAGACCCTGAGGAGTAATCTTATGCCCCAAGAAATTGACACAGGTTCTGCACCACTGTGCCTTTTGAAAGGAAAGTTTTGTTCCGGCGGCCCTCAACTGTGTCAGAACATAACGGATCTCCACTATGTGTTCCTCCACAGTTGAGCTTTGGACTAAAACATCATCTACATAGGCCAGGTTACCCCTTTCACCCAGGTCGGGCATGGCCTTGTGTAGAAAAATGTTAAATTAATTGCCGGAGTTGATGTATCCGAAGGGAGTCCGGGTCCATGTGTACTGCTGCCCCCCGAAGGTGAAAGCCAGCTTGTATTGGTCCTCCGTACTGACAGGTACAGTCCAGTACCCATTGATCAGGTCTATTGCAGTGAATACCTGGGCCAGCCCTTGGTCAATGTAGGGAAGAGGCCATCGGGAAGCATGGACCCATTTGTAGAGCTTCCTAAGGTCGGCACAGAGTCTCCACTGGCCGTTTGGCTTCAAAATCCCCAGCACCGGATTATTGAAGGTGCCGTGGACTGGACGGATTATCCCATGGGACTCAAGGTTCTTAATTATTTCAGTAAGGGACTCACTGATGCTCGATGCAAGCAATATTGCTTCACAAACACTGGAGTTATGCCAGGGTCCGTGGGAATTGTTGTGTGGATGTCGGTGCAACCGCAGTCATATGAGTCCACCGCGAAGAGATCTTGAAAATCCAAGAAAACTTGTTTCAATTTTTGCCTTTGCTCCAGCGTCTCACAGGCATCCGCTAGGTTGACTCTCTCTTCAACCATCTGCCTGAAGCCTGGAAAGACTTCCGGTTTTGCTATCTCAGCGTCCTCCTCCAGCTGGGTGGAGAAGTCCCTGGTCAGCGTGCTGATTTGGACTGGTGGCTTCAGGTGGGGAAGGCAGTCCTCGCGGACCTGGAAATCACCTCATCCCTCCTGAAGTCCCAGGTCACATCTTCTTTACCATAAGGGCAGGAAGTGTATACCAGGAAGTTCCCCCATGGCGGGTAAAAATCCTGTCTGGTATTGTGTTGTCATCACCATCACTGTCAAAACAGTCCTTGGGGATTGGTCCTAACAGTTCATTGCCTAAATCTATGGAAAAATGTTGGTCATCAACCGCCATTCCAATAATTGTGCCTGCGGCTAGAGTGATACTCTTTAAGTCGCCGTTATCCACCTCTATTGGAATGGTGCCATGTTCTATATTGACTAGTGGTGTTGGGTTTACCCCAAACCCTTGCTGTTGGAAGTAAGCATTTAGATAAATATAGGCATCAGGGTTTTTCAATTTCTGCCCTCTTTTAACTTTCACTTCCAGGGAGAATTGTCGGTCCTTTCTGGGATGGTGACTTACTCTCCAATCTGAATTTCAACTGCATAAGGCAGCAATTGAGCTGACCTAAATGCTTCTCTTGGTCATCAAAGCCCATGGGATTATCCGCTAATCGGGACCAAGCTTTGAAGTTTATTCGGTCCAGAATAATGGCAAAGTGATTGAGAATGTCACTGCCTAAGTAAAAGGCGGCAGTGACGTCTCGCACGACCCAACAATTATGGACTATGCTCTTGTTGCCAATGGAGATTTTGAGCATACACCTGCTTGGCAGGAGATGTTTGGAATTGGGCGTTTCGAGATCTATTTCCCATTTGTCTATCAGTTTAAATGTGGGAATGGCTGGATCTTTTGGGAGTTTGCGGAACATGGCTTCGCTGATGAAGCTCTTACCATTGTTCACACACACTCGGGCGAGAACAGAGTCCTTACCTTCATTTAACTGAATAGGGATGAACAACTGCTCTCCAATTTGCTGAATATCAGCCAGGCTCTGAGCTGATTTCTCATCTTTCTGCACTATAAGAGTGGGAATGTCTGATTGTGAATTTGTAAAGAATTTCAGAGTGTTTCCTTCCAGTGTGGAATGCCACCTTAGACTGGAAGGAAGGTTGATTTTCAGAAATAGAGAGGACCCCCCATCACCAGTTTGTTGTCCTACTGCTATCACAGTCACGTCTGGGATTTGATTGTTCTGGAAATGAAATTCTACTGGGTCAGATCTTTGTTCAACCATGTGGCATGTGCCGTTTAACTAACATGGTTGACACTCTGTTTCAACTTTAAAGGTCGGCTAGTCTGGGTCCAGAGGACCTTGTTTATGCAATCTATTAGGGGCGACAACCTACGCAGGATATAATTTCCTAGTAAACAAGGGGTGCCCTCTGGAGTTACAACTAAGACCGGGTGCTTCACCTTGTGTCGGCCAATTTTAATGTCCAAATCTGCAGTCCGCTCAATGGGAATTTCCTTCCCGTCAAAGTTCTGAAGTTGTCCAGGAAGAGGGGTGAGAGGAATTTGGTATTTCTCCCCCCTTCCCGAATTCAGTTTATCAAAGGCCCTTTTTGACAGAAGGGTCGCTTGGGAGCCAGTGTCCACCAGTACCAAAATTGTATACTGCCTCTGTATCTGGCCCGGGGCTTAGAATCTGACCTTCTCCTCAAGGGGGCACAGATAATGTACATTTTTGGACAACTGGTGGGTTAGTTTCTTGGTTTTGGATACGGATAGAGAGGTGATTTGGGCAGAATCCTGTGTGGAGTCTTGGGAATCTGAAAAGAAAAGGTGACAGCTAGATATGGGAGAAGTTTTGGGTTCCCCTGGTTCTAGGCCCCCCCCCCTTTTTGGAGGTAGTCACCAGGATGGGTTTGAACCAGGGGATTTTCATGTTGTTGATTCTGGGGTTGGATGATGGGCAGCGCTAGCTCAGTCCCCACCATCTACCCAGTCTGGATTTGGATCTTTGGGGACCCAATTTTCTTTGGGAGGAGTTCCCCCATCTCTGAAGGAGAAGATCCTTTTCCCGGATCCCCTGAGGATCCCTCTCCTTCAAATTGCAAGATTTGTACCTCCTCCTCAAAATGGGTCCGTTTGGGTTCTTTGTTTCTCCTACCCCCCCTCTGCTCCTTGGGTGGCAGACTTGCAGGGGCAGGAGATTTTGGTTCCGGTTCCTGGGTTTCCAGGGGCTTTTTACAAGTGGGGAAGGAAGCTTCCTCCAAGGCTTTACACCCCCCTTCCCCTTGTGCCTCCTCCCTGGGAACGGTGGGTTGTTAGGGTTCTTCCCCCGTCATTGCTCTGGTGCACCAGGTCCTGAGTTTGAGGCATTCTGCACCGGCATGCTCATCTGAGGGTTCTGTTGAGCCCTCAGCATGCAACCCAGATCCTGTGCCATGTTTTGGACCTGGCGCTCTATTTGTGACACCCGCTCAGGCTGATACGGGGTTCTGTTGTCTCCCCTGGGCTGATCCCGGGAAGAGTAGCTATCCCTTCTCTGAAAATACCCCGGGTTTGGAAAATTTGGGTACCCCTCCACCCTTGGCCTCCCCTCTCCCGTATTGGGTTGTCTGGGCTCAGGAAAGTGGGGAAAGAAGGATGGATTTTTTGGGGTTGAAAGTTTTGCGGGTACCTGGGGAAGTTCTGTCCAGGATTTGGGGAATTACTGCCCTCCTGGGGGAAGTGAGGAGGGAAGTTCCCTGGGTTAGCTGCTGTTGGTTGGATCCCCCCATGGGCTGGAGGAGTCCACACATAACCCAGGATGGGCCTGTTCCCCTTGTAGCGGGGGCTTATCTAGTCAGGGGAGTGAGGGGTCCCATTTGTGGGACTCCCTCCTTGGCTCCCTGTTTGTGACTGGCCCGAGGGCCTTCTGGGCTTGGTATTATTCCATTCCGATTCTGTGCAGGCAGGTTTTTAGGCCCCCCCCCCATCTCCAAATCTAAAATGGGGGCAACCTTCACCTCTGCCACCTTAGCAGCAGCAGGGGTGTTGGTTGGTTTGGGGCTTTTTGGGATATTCTTGGTTTCTATGGGCTTTTGCACCTCATGCATTTGTGTGGCCTGCTCAATGACACAGTCTAGTGATCTTTTCTTGTGAAAATCTCTCACTAGCTGGGTCATGATGTACTTGGGGAGAGCGTGGAAAAAAGTATTCACAAACTCTCTGCTGTCAGTGTGCACCCTTCTGGTGGTCTGCGCAAAGGCACGCTTTCATTCCTGAACACATTCTTGTGGGGCCTGATCTTCCCCACATTGCAAGTTGTAGGCTGCCTTGTGAACCTCCGGAGGATTTCTGTGCACAGAAAAATGTTTCAAGATGGCCGCCCTATAGGTGGACCATCTAGAATGATTTTGGTCCTCCAGCCCCGCAAAGAAGCTGGAGTATTCTGGTGAGAAGGCCCATTTCACATATTGAATACAGCTTTGGCTGTCCTTCAAATGTAAAGTTTTCATCTGTTCAAAGAGCTCTAAGTGCTCCCAAACAGAATATTTCGCGTTCTTATGATAGGGCATGATGACGCTCCTTATCGCTTTGATTTGCTTTAGGGGATCCTTGAGCAAGGCCCTTTTTAACTTATTGTCCTTTTTGGTTCGGGTAACCCTGGTCCACGCCTCTTCTGACTCAGAGGCACTACTCCCAGAGGTGCCTGTCTGGTCTTCTAGGCTTTCCCGGATTCTGCGAACCTGGCAATGGCTGGCAGAATGTGGGGACCTAGTCTCCTGTGTCCTGGGGCGCTCAGAAGAGTCTTCCGATTCCTCCTTGCTCCCAGGATTTTATGAGTACCCCTCCACCCCCACTGTCCTACCTGGGCAGAGGCTTTCAGGATGCCCTTAGTGGGCCTACTCTCATGGGGTTCACCACTACATTTTACAGTACTTGGGAACCCATACCCAGATGCCCGCCCATCCATTCCTGGGAGGTGCTGGTCTATGTGCCCCATATTCCTGATTGGATTGAAATCTGCCATCCCTGTGGCCCTTGGCTCATGTGCGCCAGTGGACATGGGGTTGGCAGAGTCCAGGGATTGTAAGAGATGAAGGCCACTGGTACTAGGGATCCTGAGGTTATGCTCAGGTGTTTCCCTTTCCCAGCGTACCTCATCTCTCTCAGCCTCTGCTCCCTGTTGCCATGCAAGAATCTGAGCGTTCCGTTCCTCTAGCAAGGCCTTGCTGGTTTCTATCAATTTCTCTTGAATGGCTACCTGTCTGTGGAGCCTGTCATTGTTCTCACAGAGAGCCTTATTTTCTCTCTGTGCTTCCTGGTTTGTCTTTGAGTACTGGGCCAGTCTTTGCTGCAGGAGGCTTACCGTCTGTGTCCATACTGGCCTGGTCCTTACCTGCTAGAGCATCTTCCACCCTCCTGGTGTGCTCTTATTTTGCGTGGTCTTTTTGGAGGCCACCCAGTCCCTGAAGGGCCAGGTGATTTTCTTCTATCTTCTCTTTTAAATAACAGACTTCCTGGCCTAAGGTGTCTCTTTCCTAAGCAAGAGTATGCCTCTGTGCAGCCAGGTCGTCCCTCTGTCTTTGGAGCACACCAGCTTTCTGGCGCTCTTCATCAAATTCTGCCTGGGTATCCAGGTCTTTCAGGATTAATTTATTACTATCTTCTTTTTCTCTATCTAGGTGGCTTTGCAGGGCGACTACCTGATCTGCGCATGCCTTGTTGAAATGTATTTGTTGTTCCAGATTTTTCTGGCTCTGCAGTAGAGAGTCCAAACCTTCTTGGTACTCCTCATGCAGGGCCAGCATTCTGGTATCCTGTTCTACCGTCTCCTGCTGCAGGATACCCATGTCGTCTTTTATTTTGGTGAGGCACTGCCTACTTTCATTTTCTGATTCCTGGCTCCTCTGTAGCCTTTGCTCAGAAGCCTTTTCTAATGCCTGCAGTTGCTTGTTCGCCATATCGTAGCCCTCGGCATATTTGTCCTGTATTGCTCCAATATGTAGGTATAGATATGCCGCTATTTTGGCAATCTTGCTTTGCTCTTCCTTTGCCTTAGGGGCCATTTATAATTCACTCAGGGCCACATGTAATGGACCCTGGTCTTGCCATATGTCTAACCCTGTTGCAGTGATCTGTTCTGTGATTGCCTGCAGCCACACATTCTGATCCTGCTCCATCCATTCACCCCTTACAAATAATTTATGCATTAGGTGTTCTTTAGCCATATTGATCTCTACCAAGGTCGCCATTCGGGAAATATTGATTTCCTTTCTGATTTACAGGAGTTTATTTTATTTTTGCAAAACACACCAATTCCTTAGAGCGTTCCTATTGAGGGGTGCTTTTCACAGTGTAACACAGCGTGGTAGCCCAACCGAGTTTGTGTACCCCCGTCAGTTAGCACAATGTATTAGACTGTCACAAGTGGTATATCTATATATATATATCACACTATTTAATATTTATACAAGGATCACCAATACGGTGATGTTACAATCAACAATCTCTTTAATCAGAAGGAGTATGGATAGGAAAAATAATGCAGCATAGAATAATACTTTGTGTGGGTTCAGTCAAAGGCAATGTCACTCTTTCCCCCTGCACACTACTCAATTCCCCCCAATATGCAATATAGAGATGGAAGGAAGGAAAACGGGATTGAAACTGTATTTGTTGAGTTTGTATTCCTGAAACCTAATTTCCCTGGCAAACTCAGAGAGAAAAAGGAATGATTTCAAACAGGTCAAAATGGTTTAAATGTGGCTTTGAATTAATGGTTAAAAACACAGAAAAATGGATTTAATTCACTAAATTGGATATAAAACTAGTGGGAGTCACTTTGTATAGTTTCAGATAAACACTAGCAATGATCATTGAGTAACTAGCAGGTTGAAAACTGAATTCTGAGGTCGGATGCAAAGAACAGCTGTTTTACAAGTGATGAAATTGAGCCAAATGAAACATTTGCGGCAAACTTTTCCGCGTGCGGGAGGCATGATTGCGGAAAAACTAGAAGGGGTTGGAAAGCTGAGGATGTTAGCTTCAATCTGACATTTAAATTGCGTTTCTAGCATACATGGTAAGGAAGTTACAAAGGTTTGTGTGGAGGTCGGTTTTTCTCAGAAAGAGTCAAGATTTTCAAATGAAAGATGCGCTTTTGAATTACAAACAGGATTTTCTTTACACTAGGGAGTCTATGTTAGGCAGAAACCTGTGCAGTTCCCTTAGGGACCACTGCAAACAGTTTAAGACTACAGGAGTAAGCAGTAAACCCAATTGGTAGCAGTCTGCACCACCCAGATTTACCTGGTAGCTGTGGCTGAGCAGTCAGACTTCTCTCAAGAAGAGTTAGGCAGCACATAGAGTATACACAATAGGGCTAAAAATACAGTAGCGCAAGCACACACTGACCAGAGCTTTGGTATGAAAGTATATCATTATTTATTTAAAAACACACTTGTAAAAATACACTGGCACTAATATGTCAAGCAAGTTCAAACACAGTCACTATAAGTATATACACCTCCCTAGTTAATTATTCGACAAGTCTAGGTTAAGACACCACTTATTTAGCAAAACAGAGGTGAGCGCATAACCGTAGATGGCACTCCAATAATTTGTTTAAAAAGGGAGAGAAAAGGCAGAATATGAAAATCACACAGTACCAACACTTAAGAAACCACAGCAAGTCAAGAAAGGCAGGGTCTACTGTAGAGCAAAAAGTTTATAGGCCAGGCCCACTCTTGGAGAGCAAGGCGGAATGTGCCCAAGATCACACAATGGAAATGCACTCAAAGTCGTTGCAGAAAAGTCAAAAGAGGTTGGATCAAGTCAGAAAGGTAATGTTAGCAGGTCCGAGGCCACCCCAGGATAGAGAATCAAGGATTTACGGGACACCTTGGACAGTCTGTTGCAAGGGACACCATGCGGGACACAGTACCTGAAATGGTGAGTAAGCTCCAGCGGGGGCAGTTGTTACTGGCAGCGGGTGTAAGTCGGAGCTTCGTCCATGGGAAGAGATGATCTCGACGTGGAGGAAAGCTGGAGGTCGTTGCACTGCCAGGGAAGAAACCAGCTGCGGAGTCTCCCGGTTAAAAGGTATGACCCTTTTATTCGCGGTAGTGGTGAGGCGTGGCTATCCGGCTGCCGGGGTGCTTGGCACGGGCGATTCGACCACGAGACGATCCAGGAAGGCGAAAAAGGCGAACTGGTTGGTCCCACCAGCTCAAGGGAAGAAGACTCTCCTGGAAGAAGATCTCCTCTGTCATCGGGAAAGTGGTGAGTTTCGTACAGCAGGGCTTGTTGTAGATGGCTCAGCTTCTCCCCTCTTCGGATTCTTTAGGTCCTGTGCCGACTTCTGAAGTTCCAGTCCCCAAAGCCCTGCTTTTATGCAGCAAAACCCCCATCCATCAGCCTAGCTGTCACTCAAACATGCTAGGTGGTGAGCCGGGCGGCTCACCACTGGGCCAATCACACAAGAGTGTGACTTGAGTTGCCAAGGCAACTCAGTCCAGGGTGCCTAATCCCCCTCCCACACATCCTGTTGACCCCAGACAAAGTGGCACCATTTGGAGGGCTTCTGTGGAGAAGCCCGCCAAAAAGTGGAACAAAGGGCTCGACTTGGGTTAGAGTTTCAGAGGCGAACACAAACGCCATTTTAAAACCGAGTCCTGGCAAAAAGACCCAACCGGGGAATAAATATTAAATAAATAACCCATCGGTATCTTTAACATTGCACCAAAAAGTGGTGCGTTTAAAAGGAATGGGAAAATCCCATAGGAAATATTCCTGTGGAATATTTTGTGTGGTATCCACTGCCACCAGCCAGAAACTTGACAAGGGGGGACTGGACAGTGCCCCCTTGGAAAACAGAACCAGGGGTAATCAAATTACCCCTACCAGTACTTCCACAATATGATGGTTTGTACTGGGTCTGTTCACAATTTGAGACTAGTAAAGCCAATGGTGACTTTACATGCCCTGGGAGACAGTAGTCAGTCCCAGGGTATGGAGTCTATGTTTGGGGGTCACTATGACACCTCTGTGTTACTGCACTGAGGGTGCTGTGTAACACACATACCAAAACCACATGAAGCCCTATGGGGTAAAAGACCCCATAGCCCATAAAACACATTACATTATCAAAGGACATTCTCAAACCATGCCTAAGAGTGGGAGAAAGAGAGTCTCACTCTTAGCAGGAGAAAAAAATAAACCCCAAAAATCCAGCAAAGCTGCTGGGGGACTCACTAGGTTTGGGAAATTAGCCTTAACAGAGAATTCTCCCCAACAGTCTATGAAGCCACAAGCTACACGACAGCACAGCCACCAATCCAGCGACGTCTCCGGATGGTTTCTACCTGCTGAGACGCCTGTCTTTCTTCAGCAAATATATTAGCGCAAAGATGATATTATCACTACTATTATCAAAGGACTATAGGGATGAGAGAAAGATTCAGGTAAGACAAAAGATTTTCTACAATGCAGTCTGGATATGATAGAATGTATTTGGATAGGATTACTTATGAATAAGATACTTGCTAGAGACAATTCTATGCTATAGATACTCACTACTTCTGTTTGGAATGGGCTCGTCTGGGATCTGGTCAAATATTTCTGGACTGGAATTCTGCCAGCCCACCGGATGGAATTCAGGGCGCTCAGGTTCTGCACCCAGCACGGCACTCTGGACACTGCACAGCACTCTGGACTGGATCTGACGGATTGGTTCTGGGTTGCAGCTATCTGGTTACAGCTCTGCTCTACTGGTTTGGATCTCTGGATTTTAGCAAGAATTCTTAGCAAGAAAGCAGAACCAGCACAGCCAGGCTGTTCTTTTTGCTTGGTTTCCCCTTGGAGGTCTAGGGTAAAATCAGGTTTCAGGATTCTAAAAGGCCAAGCTGACAAGGGTTCAGCTTTGGAATTGGGCCTCTCTGCTTTCAAAGTTCTGGATTTATCTTGCAAAGTGCTCCGCCAGCAATCAGTTGATGGGTGAATGTGTGTCTCTAGGTCCTAAAATGTCTCTATTTATGTATTTCCCAAAGAGGTGTGTAGGCTGAATTATACTAGGCACACCCTCTAGGAATCCTATTGGTTAGGGTCTGTCCTTTTTCCTGATTTGAGAAGGAAATCTGGTGTCATGCTGATGCTGTATTTTACAATCCAGGGAGAACCTGCCCTTTGTTTCTGCACAGTAAATCTATTTTTCATATAAAGCATATTTACAATATTGCCAACTTGTTAGCAATAACATATTTACATCACAGATTTTGTGAAGCAAGTATTCCTCCGAGTTCCATCTCAGTGAGAGCTTTGGTTCAGATTTGACAGTTTTTCGCTCTTTTGGTTGGGTACCCAATGAAAGATTTGTCCACATTTTTATACATTTATGCGCATGACATCTGGGCATAATCCTGTGAAGTTTCATATTTCTAGCATCATCACAATTGCTACAAAATCACAATTTCTGTAGTCATGTCCCTGAACATAGCACAGAGTTCTGAGTAGTTTCAAAATGTGACCAGGATTTTCATGTTAACAACACTATATTTTACAGATTTTTACAATTTTGCACAGTTCTCTGCGAGTCTTTTTCAAAAAGATACTTTCTTGGGGTTTAAGGATACACGTATCTGTTTGACCCGCCCCCAAAGTTTTGCTGGGCCAAGACCAATCCAGGCCGCTCTTCCTGCTGGCAGTAGTTTCTGTTGACACTTGAATTTGCATACCCTTTCAATCCAGGAAGTCTATTGTCTATCCCCAGAGCAGCAGAGCAAAATCCCCTCCCCTTTTCATTAGCATCTGACTGAGAGTTCCTGGGGCAGAGAGCAAAAGGAAGGCACCTTTGTTTGGGGCACGCTGTGGAATTTGCCTTTGAAGTTCTGTGGCTGGCATCAGAGGTTACTTTAACACACTTTATTTAAAATTGTCTTTGCTAAAATAAACTTTACATTTTCAAAAATAGTCACACAGATCTCTAATTCCAGCCTTTTTACAACATAGAGATTGAATAGTGGCAACCTATTCGGCTTTTGATGGCAAGTCACTTCTTTTCCACAATTTGATTTTAATGTAAAAGTTTAAACTCCTAATGCACTTAACTGACCACTTTGATGCAGGCAGGCGGCGATACTGCGCCCATATTCTGACAGATTTTCCCAGGCAGCACTTTTTAAAATGTGGATATTTAGTGAGGAAATCTGCTTCTCCTGACATTGTGTGCTTAGGTGGATTCTTTAAATAAGGTGATGGTTAACACCCAGCAAGGATGTTGGATTTTGTTCTGATGTTTGGTAACCATTATTTTGCAATTTCAACAGCCAAGGAAAAACGAATTTTAGAGCACCTTTGGTTTTCCTGGCAACTAAGCACTGCCTTTTAGTAGTTTCCATGTTCCCTCTGTGGGCAGCCCAAATGACAGGTTTTGGCAGTGTGGTCTCCTGTTCCCCACTGACACACGCAAAGTAGATTGACATCCAATTTTTCCGGTTTCACTGCGCACTTCTCAGAGGTTTTAGCACACATAGGGCTTTTTGCGGCCATTTTGTTGGTTCTGGTGAAATCAGCACACAGTGATGTCGAGGGCAGAGCCTAGTGGGTCAATACATCCCACAGTACCCAGTGTCCTATACTCCACAGCATTCGGGCTCTCTATGTACCCAGTGTACTGTACTCCACACATCCAGGCTCTCCATGTACCCTGTGTCCTATACTCCACAGCATCAGGGCTCTCCATATACCCAGTGTCCTATACTCCGCAGCATCAGGGCTCTCCATGTACCCAGTGTCCTATACTCCACAGCATCCGGGCTCTCCATGTACCCAGTGTCCTATACTCCACAGCATCCGGGCTCTCTATGTACCCAGTGTCCTATACTCCACAGCATCCGGGCTCTCTATGTACCCAGTGTGCTATACTCCACAGCATCAGGGCTCTCCATATACCCAGTGTCCTATACTCTGCAACATCAGGGCTCTCCATGTACCCAGTGTCCTATACTCCACAGCATCCGGGCTCTCTATGTACCCAGTGTCCTATACTCCACAGCATCCGGGCTCTCCCTGCACCCAGTGTCCTATACTCCACAGCATCAGGGCTCTCCATGCACCTACCCAGTGTCCTATACTCCACAGCGTTGGGGCTCCCCATCATGCACCCAGTGTTCTATACTCCACAGCGTTGGGGCTCTCCATCATGTACCCAGTGTCCGATACTCCACAGTGTTGGGGCTCTCCCTGCACCCAGTGTCCGTTACTCCACAGCGTGGGGCTCTCCCTGCACCCAGTGTCCGATACTCCACAGCGTTGGGGCTCTCCCTGCACCCAGTGTCCGATACTCCACAGCATCAGGGCTCTCTATGCACCTACCCAGTGTCCTATACTCCATAAGGGCTCCATGTACCCAGTGTCCCATACTCCACAGCATCAGGGCTCTCCCTGCACCCAGCGTCCTATACTCCACAGCATAAGGGCTCCATGTACCTAGTGTCCTATACTCCACAGCGTAAGGGCTCAATATACCCAGTTTCCCATACTCCACAGCATAAGGGCTTCATGTACCTAGTGTCCTATACTCCACAGCATCCGGGCTCTCTATGTACCCAGTGTCCTATACTCCACAGCATCCGGGCTCTCCCTGCACCCAGTGTCCTATACTCCACAGCATCAGGGCTCTCCATGCACCTACCCAGTGTCCTATACTCCACAGCGTTGGGGCTCCCCATCATGCACCCAGTGTTCTATACTCCACAGCGTTGGGGCTCTCCATCATGTACCCAGTGTCCGATACTCCACAGTTTTGGGGCTCTCCCTGCACCCAGTGTCCGATACTCCACAGCGTGGGGCTCTCCCTGCACCCAGTGTCCGATACTCCACAGCGTTAGGGCTCTCCCTGCACCCAGTGTCCGATACTCCACAGTTTTGGGGCTCTCCCTGCACCCAGTGTCCGATACTCCACAGCATAAGGGCTCCATGTACCTAGTGTCCTATACTCCACAGCGTAAGGGCTCAATATACCCAGTTTCCCATACTCCACAGCATAAGGGCTTCATGTACCTAGTGTCCTATACTACACAGCGTTGGGGCTCTCTATGTACCCAGTGTCCGATACTGCACACCGTGGGGCTCTCCATCATGTACCCAGTGTCCGATACTCCACAGCGTTGGGGCTCTCCATGTACCCAGTGTCCCCATACTGCAGCGTTGGGGCTCTCCGTGCACCCAGTGCCCTAAGCGTCACAACGTTGGGGCTCTCGATTCACCCAGTGTCCTATACTCCACAGCGTTAGGGCCCTCCATGTACCCAGTGCGATATACTCCACAGCATTGGGGCTCTCTCCGTGCACCTACCCAGTGTCTGATACTCCACAGCGTTCAGTCTATGTACCCAGGTTCCCCTTTTCAGGTCCACTCGAATTGTTGGATTTCTGGACCCCACTGGATGGAGGTCCTTCTGGGTTTCTGTACTGCACAGCTGGATACCCCTTAGGGTGTCTCTACCCATGTCCCAGTGATCCAGTTTCGTTATAGAACCAAGTTCAGCTGACAGATAATATTCCTAGGAGGGAGAAAAATATTCCTAGGAGGGAGAAAGCAGGATATGTATGTGGCCATATATGGTCATGGCTTCTTGCTGCCTCGGAATACGAGGGCCACAGTTCCCAAGAAGAGATTGGACCAGTTTGTGAATGTGGTCATGGATTTAAACCAGACTGCACATCTGAAAGAAAGCTGCCAAGTGACGCACTAACGCTGAATGTGGCGGCCCCTGCTGGTTGTGCACCCTCCAGAGTGATTGAACGGATGAAACCCTTTGATTGGGGTCTGGGTTCTCTCTTCAGCTTCAACTCCCCATAAAAAGGGAGGGTGTGCCCCTTCACCATGTAGCACCTGGGGACAAGTCCTTGGGCGTTTAAGAATATGCCAATGCAAAGATTTAATACAGGAGACCCTGCCTAATACCCACCATGCCAGAAACGTTCCTATTGGCAAAGGTCTGCCCCGGCACCTGATGTTCGAGATTACCCACTGAGTCACAGAATTATTGTGGCCCCCTCTTATCCAGACCTGGAAGGACCGGCTGAGTTATAAGCCCCTGAGAACCACTGCTCTTGGGAAGGCTTGTTGACTATATGTGCAGATCAGACACACAGAGGCGAGAGCACTGGGCACATAGCGCACCAGCAACTGACAGGGTATGTGATCTGCAGCTGCTAAAGACCAGAGAGTCACCAGCTAACTAAACTCCAAAGAGCACGTTGGTCCTTTAAGTACAGCATCTTCTAGTGGAACCACTGTACCACATCTGGATCTCTTCCCACCCGAGCGGTGCCTCTACCAAACCGCTGCACCACCACACCCTAGCTCAAGCAGTTCTTCGGCAACTGATCATTGACCAAGGTACCATGGATGGTTGGCTTGATTTGATTTGGGAATCGAAGATAGCAGCACCCAAAATGTCCCTGGAACACTAGGAACTGTCGCTGTTAGGCAGAAACCTGTGCAGTTCCCTCTGGGATCACTGCAAAAGATTTAAGACTACAGGTGGTTGGCAGTAAACCCAATTGGTAGCAGTCTGTACCACCCATATTTACCTGGTAGCTGTGGCTGAGCAGTCAGACTTCTCTCAAGAAGAGTTAGGCAGTATACAGAGTATTCACAATAGGTCAAAAGAACACAGTAGAACAAGCAAACACTGACCAGAGCTTGGTCTAAAAGAGATATAATTATTTAAAAACACATCTAGTAAAACACACTGGCACTAATATCAAGCAGTTCAAAAACATGGTCACTAAAAGATATACACTCTCTTCAACGATTAGTTAGACAAGTCTTAAGTAAAGCAACACTTATTTTCAGACAGCGGTGAGCGCTTAACGAAGATGGCACTCTAATCAATCGATTAAAAAGGGAGAGAAAGGCAGAGCAAAGATAGAAACAGATCCCAACACTTTCGGAAGAACACAGTAGGAGAAGAAGGCAGGTTAAAACCATAAAGTCAACGTTAACAAGGCCGGACCCACTTTAAGAGGCTCCGGTCGAAATGTGTCCAAGGTCACACGGTTCAAAGTGCCCAAAAGTCTCGCAATAAGTTCAGAAAGAGTTGGACCAAAAAGAAAGGGACCAGTTAGAGGGGCAAGGCGGCCAGCCCAGTCCAGAAGGTTAAGGGATTATTACTAACAATTTCCCTTTCTGCATACACCTCTCAAACTCCAAACCAAACACAACCAAACCTACAGCACAACAAACCGCACAAACTTCACTACACTGCAACAACAAAACAAAAACATACATAGTCATGCACAACAGTAGACAACGTCTACCAGCCGCAAACACCCCAGGCCCAGCCAACGGACCCACCGGGCTGAGGCTGCCAACAGCACATCACTGCTCTCTTGCACTTTTTCTGCTTCATCCCACCAACTCATCCTCCCCTCCTTTTCAGAACCGCCAGAGCGCCAGGGGACCACTCCGGTGGTGATAGTGCGCGGTACAAATGTCCTTTAACATTAACATTACCTTTTAGCAATCTTTAGAAAGGGAGGCCTGGCGGACACGGTACCTTAAAATGGTGAGAACGCTCCAGCGGGGCAGTTGTTCCTGGCAGCGGGTGCAAGTCGGTGCTTTGTCCGGAGGAAGAGAGGGTCTCGTCGGGGAGGAAAGCAGGAGTCTGTTGCACTGCCAGGGAAGAAACCAGCCGCGGAGTTCTCAATTAAAAGGAGTGGTCCTTTTATTCGCAGTCCAGTGGTAAGTGGCTATCCGGTTGCCGGGCTGCTTGGCACGGGCAATTCGACCACAAGACGTCCTGGGATGCGAGAACGGAAGGTAAACTGGTTGTGCCCACCAGTCAGGGGAAGAAGACTCTCCAGCCGGGAGATCTCCTTTGTCGTTGGGAAGTGCTGAGTCGGTTCAGCAGGGCTCCACCGGTGGTGTCGTCGTAGCAGGCCGGCTCAGCTTCTCCCTCATCGGATTTTCAGGTCCTGTGGCGACTTCTGAAGTTCCAGTCCCAAAAGCCCTGCTTTTATGCAGCACACCCCCATTCACTCAGCCTAGCTGTCAATCAAACATGCGGTGAGCCGACCGGCTCACCACTTGGGCCAATCACACAAGAGTGCAACTTGAGTTACCAAGGTAACTCAGTCCAGGGTGCCTAAACCCCCTCCCACACCCCCTGTGGTACCCAGACAGAGTGGCACCACTTTTGGAGGCTTCTGTGGAGAAGCCCGCCAAAAAGTGGAACAAAGGGCTCGACCTTTGGTTTGGAGTTACAGAGGCGAACACAAACGCCATTTTAAAACTGAGTTCTGGCAGAAAATACCAACCGGTGAATTAATATTAAATAAATAAACTGGCGGTATGTTAGAGGCTATGTTAAAAAGTATAAGCCTCGAACAATGGTAAAATCCCATAGAGATATATTTGCGGTTGAATATAAAAAGTAGTATCCATTGCCACCAGCCAAAACTTGACGAGGGGGGACGGGACAGTGCCCCCTCGAATAACAGACACAGGGGCAATCGAAGTGCCCGTACCAGTACGTCCACAATATGATGGTTTGTACTGGTTCTGTTAGTAATTTGGGACTAGTAAAGCCAATGGTGACTTTACATGCCCTGGGAGACAGTAGTCAGCCCCAGGGTATGGAGTCTATGGTGGGGGGTCACTATGACACCCCGGTGTTACTGCATGGAGGGTGCTGTGTAACACACATACAAAAACATATGAGACCCTATGGAGTAAAAGACCCCATAGCCCATGAAACACATTAACATTCAAAGGAACACTATAAATCATGCCCAAGAGTGGGAAATAAAGAGTCTCACTCTTGGCAGGAGAAAAAAACAAACTCCAGAAATCCAGCAAAGCTGCTGGGGGACTCACTAGATTAGGAAATTCAGCCCAAAGAGACAATCCTCCCTAACAGCTGTATCATGGAACCAGAACGTTGAATGGCTGGGGCAGGAAATTGGTGAAGATATCAGACTGTGAAGGGCCTATTACACAATGGTGAGTCGTGTAGCATTAAGAACAATATCCGCACAGCCAATCTGCAGCTCGGTCCTCTGTGCATTATTTCGAATGATAAGACGGACCTGTGGTTAAAAGCCATTACCATTTGTTCCCAGGGCAACGTTAGCCTTAGCACTACTATAAATATCTGGGGGTTGCGATAACCGCAGGTAAATCCGATGAGGAACTGAGGTGTCAAGAAATTTAAGGCTATTACTCTAACTACCGCGCAGTTTGTCTAGCAATAGTAGCAATTTGGGCATTCTCTAAAAGGTATTATGCTGTATAAACAGCTGTATTGTACTACTTTGCTATATGGATCCGATGCATTAACTGTTAATCACTCAAAATTGCTACATATACTAGAAGGCCACTTTTGGAGAAAGATACTGGGCTTGGCACAAGTGGTACCAGTCCAAATTTTGAGGCTGGAATTTGGTCTTCTCTATCAGCATTGGCCTGGAACAGACCAGGCATACTTTATATACGCGCAACACACCCTATATGGCCTCTTTTGAAAATATTGTGAGAGAATATGCAGGAAATATGGCAGATCGTTATGGAAGAAAGGTGGAACTACTTTGAGAAAATATAACACATACTCTCCTGCATACAAATGCGCCACACTTGCTGTTTAGTGATTTGAGAACTGCTGTTTATTGACACATTCAATTCTGAAATGTATGGACTTGTGTTATGCGGTCTGTCGTAGTAATAACCGGGTGAAATCCCGATACTGAGCATCTCCTGTGCCGCGTCTGTGACGTCAAGTCCATACATCCCAGAAATCAGCCCGGGCTTGAAAAAGGCACTTCTAGTTTGCCGAAACAGGCGTCACCAATTATGGGCTATACAAGACATATTTTCAGAATTTAATGCGTCAATAAACACCAGTTCTCAAATCACTAAACAGCAAGTGTGGCGCATTTGTATGCAGGAGAGTGTGTTATGTTTTTCATAATTTAGAGGTGGGATCTCAAATCTCCATCTCTCCTGCAAGTGCGACACGGTCTACATCACCAGGTAGCGGAGTGTTCCAAGTTGGTGTAAGCTAACCCCCATATTCTTTTTTTTTAAACATATTTTTATTGTTTTCTGATGCAAAAATAAACATTAACACAAATTATTTCTCCCAACTTCCCTTCCCCCCTCCCCGGAAGAGTGGGTCCTCATCAGTTTTCAGTTCTGGAACATTTACGTACTGAACATGTCTGATATTTTAATGTTATGTGGACACCATTGTTCCATGTAGTCTGATTTCAAATATTCTAGGACTTGTCCCCATTCCTTCATGAACGTGTTGTTTTGGTCCTGGAGATGGTGCGTAATCTTTTCCATGGTCATTTGGGACCACACCTTTTGCAGCCAGGTGAATACCAGCGGCGGGTCTCGTTTCTTCCAACTTTGGGCTATCGTTGCCCAGGCTGCAATGACTAAACCCATGAAGCTCCTCCATTGTGCTTTGTGGAGTCTCTTGGCCTGTGGGTCTTTAAATCCGCACAACCACACTCTTTCCCCCATTTGGTCTGCCTCTGGGAACATTTTCTGGATTTCCAGTCGCACTTCCTTCCAGAAGCCCTGTACCCCCTGGCAGTCCCACCAGATATGCCTCCAAGTTCCTGCGTCTGGGCACCCCCTCCAGCAGCGATCGGACGTTGCCGGGTACATTGATTTGAGCCTCTCTGGGGTGTAGTGCCATTGTGTGGTTATTTTCAACCACATTTCTCTGGTTTGGACTGCCCTGGTGAGTTTTGGGATGCCCGCCCAGAGTTCTTCCCATTGTTGCCTGGTTATTTCTTCCCCCAGCATGGCTTCCCATCTCCTCATATATGCCCATTTTATTTCCTCTCCTTGTGTGTTAATCTGGGTATATAGGGTTGACACCAGTTTTTTGTCTCCTGGGTTGGAAATTATGTACTGTTCAAATGGTGTAAGGTCCCTTGAGGCCGCCTGGAAGATCTCTGGTGTACTTAGCCAGTGTTTTAATTGCTCGTATCTATAGCGGTCGGTCTCTGTTAGTTTCCACATGTTTTTGCATTCCGCGAACGATCGTATTTCATTATCCTGGATCATTTCGCCTATTTTCCTGCATCCAGCTGTTTCCCATTTCTCAAAGGCGCCGAATTCCTGTCCCGGGGGGAACTGAGGGTTTCGGCAGATTGGCGTGAAGGGGGCCAGTGGGGTGGTCATGATTCCCTTCCTGGTTTGGTCGTCCCATGCGTTGAGGGTTGCTTTCATGACCTCACTAACTCTGAGGTTCTGGTGTCTGTGTTGTTTTTGTTTCCATAGTAGGTCCTCCAGGGGGGTCCTGGCCACTGCCCTGTCTTGTGTTGCCCAGATCGTCTGTTGCCCCCCCCCCAACCATTGCTTGAGGATCCAGAGTTGGGCTGCCTGATAATATTTTTTGAAGTGGGGGAGGGACATACCGCCTGCCTTGGTGGGTGCCGTGAGAATGGCTCTAGAGATCCTCGGTGGTTTCCTATTCCACACGTATTGGGATATGGCTTTGGAGAGTGCTTTGAAGAAGGAGTTAGGGACTGTCACTGGGAGGGCATGGAAGTGGTAAAGCACCCTGGGGAGTATATTAATTTTTACTGCTTGGATTCTGCCCCACCACGAAATCCTAAGCGGGGACCATCTTTCTAGATCCTGTCTGACTTTAGCCAGGAGATGTGTGTAGTTGTTCTTATAAATCATGTCTACTCTGTGTGTTAGCGTCACCCCCAGGTATTTGATACCCTCTTCCACTATTTTTAGACTTAGCATGCCTGCAACTGTTTCTGTTGTCTCCTTGTCTCCGGCAAGGAGCATAATCTCTGATTTATTCTTGTTAATCTTCAGGCCTGAGATCACCCCAAATTCCTCCAATATTTCTATGGATCTTGTCAGGGAGTTCACAGGGTCTTCCAGGGCCAATAGCAGGTCATCTGCATATGCAATAACTTTATGTTGCCTGCCCGCCATCTCGATCCCTCTTACCCCCACCGTTTCCCTTATCTTGATTAGGAGAGGCTCCAAAAATATGGCATATAGCAGAGGTGATAGGGGGCATCCCTGTTTCGTACCCCTCGTGATCTCCACTCTCCCAGTGACCTCTCCTTTTACTGCTATTCTTATCGATGGGGAGTTGTAGTTGGCCTTAACCATATTTATAAACTGCTCTCCGAACCCCATATGCTTCAACGTTTTAAGGAGGAAGGACCATTCAACCCGGTCAAAGGCCTTCTCGGCGTCTAGTGAAAGTAGGATTGCTGGTGTGTGGGTGATGCCTATTTTTTCTATAAGGTGGATGACTCTTCTTAGATTGTCGTGTGTTTGCCTACCTGGGATGAAGCCTGATTGATCTGTGTTTATTAGGGTCGGGAGGAGTGGTGATAGTCTGGCAGCCAGTACTCTAGTGTAGATTTTGTCGTCTAGGTTTATTAAGGCTATCGGGCGGTATGAGGCCGGGAGAGTAGGATCTTTACCTTTTTTGTGGAACACAAGGACTTTTGCCTCATTCATGGAGAAAGTGACGTTCCCACTGTCCTTGAATGTGTTTAGCAGCCTCGTCAGGAATGGAACTAAAGTGTCCGCATATTTTTTGTAAAATTGGGCCGTGAAGCCATCTGGGCCTGGTGCCTTTGACATGGGGAGGCCCGCTATTGCCCTGTGGACCTCTTCCTCTGTAATCCTTGATTCTAAAGCCTGTTTGTCTTCTCCTGGTATTGTCTGAATGGGAATAGATTGCAGGAACTTGTCTTGTTTCTTTTCATCCGGGTGTTCCGTTGCATATAGATCTTGGTAGAACGCCTTAAAGGCCCCCCCATGTCCTTTGAGTTTGTATGAGGTATGCCTTGCGCATCCTTGATATTCAAGATCGTCATTGCTTTCTGTTTTTCTCTAAGTTGTCTTGCTAGATTTTTGTCCGCTTTGTTGGCCTTGATGTAGTGTCGCTGTTTTAAATATAGTAGGGAACTCTCTGCTTTTTTGTTGCGGAGCATCTCTAGTTGACCATGCACGTGTTTCATTGCTTTCTTGAGAGTTCTAATGGGATGGAGTGTTAGCTCCTCCTGTATGTCTGTTAGTTTCTTTTCGAGCGTTCTTTCCCATTCTTGATGTTGTTTGTCTTTGGCTGCCTTTTGTGCTATGACATGACCCCGGGTCATGTCATAGCACAAAAGGCAGCCAAAGTATGGGAAGCCTTAAAGGCTTCCCATACTGTTCCCAGTGGAACTTCTCCATTTTCGTTTAGGTCAAAGTATTCCCTGATTTTGTCCCTTAGATCCTCTCCCTGCACCTGGTCCGTTAGAATGTCGGACGGCATTCTCCATCTCCAGAGACCTCTTCCCCTTCTGGGGGCCTGTACATCGAGCCATAGCGGGGCGTGATCTGACAACGCTATCGCCCCCTTTTCGATATCCTGGATCCTACCCATCAGTCCCACCGACACCCAGATATAGTCAATCCTCGACATCGTGTTGTGCACGTGCGAGTAGTAGGTGAATCCTGCATCTTGTCCCCTTATTTCCCTCCATGCGTCTCGTAGTGCCATCTGTTCCATCCTTTGCTTTAATCGTTTGGAAGGGGTCCCATGTGGCTGCGTTCCCCCCGCACTCCTATCTATGTGAGGTTGCCAGGCTAAGTTCAAGTCTACTCCCAGGATTATCTCTCCCTTCGCAAATTCCTGCAGTTTCCCCAGAGTATCCCGGAGAAAACCATCCTGCCCAGTGTTCGGCGAGTATATTGCCGCTAGGGTGAGTCTATAGCCTTCTATGGAGATATTAACAAATGCAAACCTCCCTTCCCTGTCTACTCGAGTGTCTGAGGTTTGCCGTCAGACCCCCTTTCGCAGCAATCAGTACTCCTGCTCTTTTTTCCCCAGCATTCGCCTGCGCCCAGATCGTATATCCTCTGAGGTGTACTTTCTTTTTGTCCTGTGCCTTAATGTGTGTCTCCTGGAGGAGCAAAATGTCCGCCTTTTCCCTTCTCAGCAGGGCCTCCATTTTTTTCCTTTTCACTGGCGAGTTCAGCCCCCTTATATTTTGTGAAAAAATTCTGAGCTTCCCCATCTCTTCTACTCTGCTTGTACAATTATCGTTCCCGTATACTGTGATCCCTTCCCTCTTCCGGATTGTCCCCCACCCTGCTTCCCCCCCCCCCCAACTTCCCAACTCCCCCCCCCCCCCAACTATTAACATGAATTCAACTTCGATCCCGAGGAGGGCCCAGGCACCTAAGGTTGCTAGGGCGTTGCGCCTATCGCTCCTTGCCCTCTCATAGCTCGGGATTAACTGTGCGGGGGGTCCTAAACCCCGCTTCATCCTCTACCTAGGGTACTTCCCTCCCATTCCCCCGCCGGGCCTCTTCTACTTGGTATTCCGAGGTTTTCTAGTTAATCTTCTTCTGCCCTCTCCCTTCAAGGGGGGACGAGCCGGTGGCCCTGTTGATCATCTCTAGTGGTCTCCTGCTGGTTTCCCCGTTTTCCCCCTGCCATTTGGTTTCTTCTTTTGTCTCACTACTTCCCATCCTCTCAACCTTTTGTGGGTCTCCCTTTTCGTCCTGCTATCCCCTGTGTCCGTCTCTTCCATCTGCTTGTCCATTATATTGAGCCCCTCCTCGCAAGTAGTCACCCTTCTCTGCTTGCCCTCCCACTCGAATACTAGGCCGAATGGGAACGTCCATTTGTATCTGATTTCTTTCGCCACCAATTCCTTCACCAATGGGGCCATTTCCCTTCTTTTTAGGAGTGTTGCTGAGGCAAGATCTTGGTACAACTGTATTTCCACTCCATTCATCCTAATGTGGTCAAGGTGCCTCGCTTTCCTCAGGATCAGTTCCTTTTGTGGGTAAGAAGCGAGTGCTGCTAATACGTCCCTGGGTCTCTCTCCTAGGGCGCCAGTTCTTCTCGGACCCACCCTGTGGACTCTGTCTATCCCAATGTTCTCTGATTCTTGTTCTTCGATTATATCTCTGAACACCTCTTGTATCGCTGTTTTAAAGTCTTTGTCCGTCACCGATTCGGGCACATTCTTTATATGGATGTTGGATCTGCGGGAACGGTTCTCCAGATCTTCACACTGGATCTCCAGGTTATGGGTTAGCCGGATCAAGTGTTCTTGTGTTTCGCTGTTCTGTTTAGTTTCCTCTCCTATATTTTGTACGATTCTCTCTACTGTGTCTGTCCTTTCCTCCAGCTTGGCCACATCTATTTTCAAGTCCTGTACCGCCTGCTTCATCTCGTTTTTCATGGAGGCGAATTGGTCCTGGACTGTGGACATAAATTTGTCCTGGAGCTCCGCAAACCAGGCCTTCATATCATCCTTTGTCGGGGGGAGAGGGCTCTGGTTTGGGAGATACGTGTCGGAAGGGAGTTCTTCTCCTGACCTGTCTCTTGGGACTGCCTGGGCTTCTGAGGACCACATTTGTAGCAGACTTGTGTCCTGTTTGTGAGATTGCGATGTGGATTGAGAGGGGGCCCCTTTCCTCGTGACATCCTCCTTGATTGTAAGGGGGGGGTGACCGGTGGTGGTGTGGTCCCCCACAGGGCTGCCGGAGATTTCTTATCGGGGGGGTTGTTGCCGCCTCCCCTACGTCCTCCTTGAGTGCGGGGGTGCCCTGAGTTATATTGGGGTCTTATTCCCCCTCTAGTGTCGTTATGGGGCGGGGCACTCCTTCGCGCCCGGGCCGGCGTCTTGTGTATGTGCCCCCGCCTGATCGTGGCCTTATGTGCCGGGGATAGTGTACGGATGGGAGGGGGGCGCTTGTGCGGGCGCGCTCACCTCTCGATCTCCTCTCTTATGCCAGCAAAGCCCGCCGTGCCGTGTCCGTGAGTGCCCGGATGGTACCTCCTCCTCCTCTCGTTGCTCTTCTCCCCCCGTCTGCGGTGATGCGGGGATTCTTCTTGGTGCCGGGCCGGGTCCCGTTCCTCTTTTCTGTGTCGGGATAGTAGGCGGCCCTCTCCCCGGGACTCTGTTCTTTCACAGGTCCGCCGCTGCGTGGCCTCCTCCGCTAGGCCGCCCTCGGTGGGGGAGGGGCGGTTGCTTCTTTCAGCGGCGGGATCGCCGGGGGCTGTGTTGCCGGGGCTGTCTCCGATCGCCACCGTGTCCACTGTCTCTTGGGTGTTGCGGCTCTGATTCCAGTGCCGGAACAGTCGGAAAAGCTCGTTTGAAGTGCTTTTTTGTTTAGGTCCTGCGGGAGCGTGATCTAGACGCGACCTCCACTGCCGGCGGCCATCTTGGACCACCTAACCCCTATTTTCTGATGACATACTTTGAGAACATAGGTTGGTTTCAGGACGGTCACAGCAATGTTGAAGAATTGGTAAAACAGTTTGCCCAGAAATGAGAATCGTGGGACAGAAACCATGACCATTTATCAACCCTTACACAATCTAGAGACATGGCATCGGTGGTCCGTAGGCACAAGACCCCACACAATGCCATTTTCTACTCTGCCCTTCTTCGATACAGATTTCTCCTTTTACTTTCTATTGACCAACGACCGGTATTACCCAATATTGGCACTTAGTTCAAAGTCCCAGATAACAAGAGACACTGTAGAATGCGCAACAACGAGAAGATCATGGAAACTGCCAGATATCTTCCAACAAGATGCATAATTAAGGGCTGTTTATACACAAGTGTATTGGGCAGGTTCGTAGGGGATTACGATGCAATCAAAAGTGATCATTTTTGGAATACATGTATTATTAATACGTTTATCAGGTCAATGAGCCTGGCACTCTGCAGAGTCTGGCTGGAGGTCTCCAAAGATTTATCCTTTTACTGATATTATTTTGAAAAAGTTGCGTTTTTAAGTATGTTGTGAATTTGTTTTAAATGGGTTTTTTTCTAACATGAATTAGATGATTTTATGGATAATTCTTGAGCATAGTTGACATTTAATATGGAATTTGCTAGATAGGGTGAAGACCAAATAAAGAATTCCCTTCAAAGTCCTAATACTTTTTAAACCTGCATTTACTTAGCTTTCAAAACATTTTTTTTTTTTTTTAACATCTTTATTATTTTCAAATTAAACATGTGGAAGAA
Source organism: Ambystoma mexicanum (assembly GCF_040938575.1). Classification (NCBI taxonomy): domain Eukaryota; kingdom Metazoa; phylum Chordata; class Amphibia; order Caudata; family Ambystomatidae; genus Ambystoma; species Ambystoma mexicanum. Next base: position 1,462,787,605 of record NC_090931.1, on the reverse strand, counting down.
TACAACAATTCATTATTTGAACAGTATAATCAACATGCTTACTACATAAGTAACTGTTAAATCAACCTTCAATCTGTCGAATAATTTATAAACTCTTTCTTCCCGGACAATGTCAGGTCAGTAACAAAACCTACTTATACAGTAGACAATAACACAAAACAGACATTCAGACAACCACAAAGAAAAAAAAAAAGGCCCATCTCTCGCGAACTCCATATTAGCTAAAAATACTCATAAATCAGTCCAACGTTCAACTGCCATACAAGTCATTAAAAGGCGGAAAAGTATTTGAGCCTTTGGATGCATTTACTTAGCTTTTAATTGCACCAACATTCCTAGCCAAATTTTACAAGACACACATTATATTTTTAGATTGCAGCAACATTCTTACTCCTTTAAAAGGGGAATTAATTTAACTAAGAACATGTGTATCAAAACGTAATGGTACAGATCAGGCTCCCGGGACTGCACCAGTCTGGTTTCTCCCGGTGCACAGGACAATTTCAAATAAAAATATGCAGCAGACTTAAGGTCCAGGGCAGAGCGCGGGTGAGACAGTTGAGCGGCAACTTCAGAGCAGGAAGATCTTGCTGCAGCCCTCCGCCCTGATCATTGTGATCCACCAACAGCCAGTAAACACCCTGGTTGATGCCACCAGGACCTTTAATCTGCAAAGCAGTGCCCAGTGAGCCAGAGGGGCATCCTGCAACACCTTTGCAGCACACAACTCTTTGTCGTCTACGTGGCATCACCCTGATGTGGAGCAATGCAGTGCCCTTCACCTCAGTTAGGCGGAGTGAGTTCGGAGTTGGATATTGTGTGGGACCTGCAGCAGTCTTTTGCCCATTTCCATTGCAACGGATTGTCGACTCGGAGGGTACTTAACGGCCAACTTCTCGCAGAGCAAGTTGGGAGTGTGTTAATGGGTTCCTGTGGACTGCGGTCAGGAGGTTTTGGATGGTTACAAAATACCCTACGAAGGTGTTAGGTGAGTAGGGCTCGGGGTGCTTTGGTGTCTGGCCATTCCACTGTCTGGGGAACGATATAGCGACTGTACTAATTTAAAGCAAATGATCAAACAATGCTGGGCAATGCATCAACAAAACCTCAGACACAGAAACCAAGAAATGGTAAGCCTTATGAGAAGTTACCCACAAGGCGAGGGGAAAAGGATCTAAACGGTGCCAACATGGCTCGTGTGCAGACCCGCCTCGCGGCTGCAGTTAATGGAGATGTACAAAACAGCACGGCAGGTATAGGTAAAATCACTGCCTATTACCAGCCGGCAGGCACTCAGACCAAAGCTGTGGAGCCGAAGGAGGCTGCTGGTAATAACAGTGCCATTGGATTTCTCAAACACGGACTATGGCGACATAATAATTAGTTATTGGCACTGTGTTATAAGTTGACTGGTACTGTTGCTAAGAGCATTTTGCCCACCGCTACAATGGCGGTGCAGGAAATAAACGCTGGTATAAACGTTGTGACCAAAGCGATTGTACAAACAAATAATACAGGGTCACCCGAGGGTACAGCAACATGCTTCCAGGCTGAACAAGCAAATACGCAGCAGCTGTCTGTCGCCTAATCTTTGTCCAGTACAAAGATTACTTCACACTTGATCATGCGCCATAAAAAAAGAAAATATATGCAAACATATTATGGTATCCGTCTCAATTTTGTTTTGTATGATTGAGTGGTAATCATAGGTTTCAAATGGCCCTTTATGCCAACACGTGTTTCAGCATACACAATCCTTTGTCACCCGAAAAGTATGTGTTTAGTCTCCTCGCGTCGGCTGACGCGAGGAGACTAAACACATAATTTTCAGGTGGGATTGATCCCAATGATTTTGCGAACAGGACACTTCAAAGAAAGTAGACTGACAACTTCAAGAGATTTAACCCATGACACATATTCCAATTCCAATTATTTGATGAGAAAGATGCTACATGATTTGGGATTATTTGAGATTTGCCCCGATTTGACAAAGGCATTGTGTATGCCGAAACACGTGTTATCATAAAGGGGCATTTGAAACATATGATTACCACTCAATTATGTTGAGTCGGATACCATAATCTATTTGCATATATTAGCTTTTTTGTGGGGCATCATCAAGTGTGAAGTAATGTTGTACTACTTTATGTGAAACGGAGTAGAGAGACTCATGTCTCCGTTTTGACCTTCATACGCTTGCAACACCATTTAGAAACTACAAAGAGAACACAGGGCGCAGAGGCTTACGAGTCGATATCCCTCAAAAAGTGCCTCATACGGCCTAATCTTTGCCCAGGTAGCACGAGGGAAACAGTGGATGGTGCTGAAATTGCAATAAATGGGGAAAGCTGTAGTAACACGCCAGACCTTAGCAACAACGTTAATACCGCAGAGGGTGCGTTACATTTTGCAGTCAGGATTTTGCTGAAACTGTGCAGTTATATTGGAGGAGGTGAAAAAAAAGGGTGATGCAATAGGAGAATTGAATAAACAAACCCAAAGTGAGGCGAAGTTCAATAATATGGAATACATCGAACCAGGGATAACAACTGAACTGGTACATGGAAGTGCCGAACAAGATGATATACCTACGGGATCAAACACGCAAGATGAAGTTGAAGCCGATCTTTGAATATATAAATCCTGCAAGGCAAGGCGCTTGGCAAAACGGACCAGAATGCAAAGACAAGCAGCAAACAGAAAAAGCCCCACCAAGGCACAAAAGCAACTGCAGAGCCAGTAAATTATTTGTAGATCATGCCTGAGCAAACACACAATATGTATTGGCGGGATCCCACCAAGAGCCGGGAAGGGGGACAGAAGCCTCCTGGTACATTGACTAGTTTGGTTGCTGACTGACGAACCGCAAGTTAAACGGCAAGGCGAGGGAAAGACACTGGCTACCACAGACCCGGTGAGGGGGGGAATTGGCTTGCCTGCTAGCGGAATATGACCTGGGGTCAGACGCTGCTTGTTTGGGCACACCAGAGTCTCCACGACCCCCATTGGGTTCGCAACCTGCACCCAACTCTACAGTGAACAAACCAAAAACCTTTACCTTGGGTAGGGGCCCCCAGACATTTACTGGCAACCGTACCAATAGGACAGATCGGTTCAAACTTTGTAAAAGTACACCTGCATTGAGAGTTTTATCATCAGCTGATTTTAGTTTTGTCGAAGCTGTGAAAGTCAATGGAGGTAATTCTGTGGGTGTGCATTGTTTCAGTAGAGGTATCTGCATTGATACAGAGTTCAATTCTGAATGTGGGATATGCAGCCGATTACCCGTCCCATCTACCTGTCCCCCAAGTGTTGAAGATGAACCCCGTAGAGACCCATATCCCCAAGGTGGGGGCACAGGATGAGAGGAGTGGCCAAAAAGGCAGTTCTTGAAGATGCTATGGGGGTGAGAATGGTGTAGGAAGTTCCTTATGCAGCAATTGCTTGAAGAAAAGTGATCTTTAAGGATCATACCCATTTCATGAACCCAAAGTGCTAGTTCCCCGTACTCCATATATTATATGCACTATTCTTACAAGAAACCTGGTTTAAAGCCAATATCCATATGGCGGGCTTTATACTATACCAGCAATTTGCGACAAAGGGCCTCAGAGGTCAACCATCAGGTGGCCTATTGTGAGAGTTTAGCAAAATGTCCCTATGTCCAGTGTGAAATTGATCATGAGTACCAAGAACATATTGGCCATCGAGGCTGTGGTGAATGGGACGGATGATCAAATGGCAGTATTGGTAATCAATAGCTACACACCACCGGATATTGAAAGCTTGGATGAGATCCACATGACTATTGACCAAATATGCTCTTCCTGGGTATTTGTGGGGGAACCATGAATTTATATTGTTAGGTGGGGACATACATCCAGGGTGTAGAGACTCGGAAAGAAGCCCGAAATATAGATGTGTAAAACCAGTGAGTATTATGAAAAAGTCCAGAGGGAACAAAAAAAGGGAAGATATGGATTGACACACTTAAGGAGTGGGGTTTGTTGATGTACAATGGCCGTTCCACGGGTGATTGCCTGGGTCAATGTACGTGGTCTCTAGGAAAGAAATCTTCCACATTAGATCATTTATTTGGCACTAATGCCTGCTCCGAAAGAGTGCCGTCGCTGGAATCTAGAGGTACCGATTGTAGCGTTCACCAAATGCAGATACCATCTATATCCAAATAAAACCCAGAAGCCTGGGCAGCATGTGTGATGTAGAAGCTAACCATGGGAGAACTAGGATGTTGTATGCCTAAAAACCTATGTAAGGCATCCAGATACATCAACCAACTAATTGAATACGAAGTGGAAACATGGGAAGGGCACAGTGTGACCTACATTGGTAAATGTTTGGGAAAAATTGGCTTATGAGACACGGTTGGTCAGACAAAGCCAAACTGTCATTCGCGAAGGTAAACACTCAAAAGGTCTTCAATATTGAAATACACAATGCCAAGTGGCTAATGCGAAGACAGATGAGAAAAGGTAGAGGGGAGGTGTACCCTAACCTGATTATAAAGGCCAAGATAAGGAGAATAAAGAGTATAAGAGCTGGCTGAGAAAAAGAAGGTTCTCGGCCCTTAACGGCAGTGGCAACAGATGTTTTCTGTGCTTTGTATGATTTGATATGATGGGCTATTTATAACGCGCTTAATACCCAGAGGTCTCTAAGCGCGGACAGGGATCGAACCTGTATTGCTCTGTGTCGTCTTACTTCCAAGGCGAGCATGTTGCCGCTGAGCTATCCTCCCGAGACTATAGTGGAAAGGTTAGATCCATATGGCAAATGCTGTCCAAGGCTAAGGGGATACTCGGTGTACCATGATAAACCCCATTCCTCAGTGTAAATAGAAAGAGCACATTGTCTACTTTTGTGACCAATGTAGAGGAAAATATTGAACAAAGATATGAGCGGAGATGGTTACTAGCTCCCAGTGTCGATGATTTTATATATATATATATATATATATATATATATATATATATATATATATATATATATATATATATATATATATATATATATATATATATATATATATATAATAGAAGGGATCACAAGCACCAGGGCCGAATGGGCTGTCAAATGCGGGACTAAAGGCTGACCCAGGTGCGTGGGCATTACTGTTGAAAATACTGCTTGAAAAGGTGTGCAACGAAAAACTAGTCCCGTTACATGGCTCAGGGCTATTCTCCCTATATACAAAAAGGGTGATAGAGAAAGCCCTGAGAACTATAGATTATTATCTCTGTTAGATGTTCCAGGAAAACTGTTTTCTACATTTGTATTACACGCCTTGCAGCAATGGGCAGACGACATATACTGCATTTCACACAAACTGGTTCCCCCCCTGGTTCTGCGACCACACCTAACATCACGTTTATGGGCACTCTGATTAGCGAGGCCGCCAAAAAGGGGAATCCTGTTTTAGATCTGATTTGATTTGGGTGGATTTCAGTGCGCCATTCAATATCATCAATCGGGTCCGGCTATGGCAGATGTTGCGCACATGGGGCTGTCCCGAATGGTTATTGTCGATCCTAATCTATCTCCACTCTAATAAAAGTGTACACCTGTGATTGGATGATCTAGGACGACTTCAGTGAAGGTAAATGGAGGGGTTAGACAAGATTGTGTTCTGGCCCCCCTATTGTTTTGCCTCCATCTGGCAGACTTGCCCTTAAGGCTTTTGGCGGGGGAAGGATGTCCTGTCAAGATCTGTTCCCGACATAAAGCTAGTTTATTGTATGCCCACGATCTTGTCTTGCTCGATCGTACAATAAGGGGTGCAAAAAACAAATTTAAGGCACTGACCGAATATGCAAATCAAAATGACTTGGTCATTAACAGTAGCAAGACAGTATCGGGAAGTAAGATAGCTAGAGTCAACTTGCAGACAGACTCCCATAAGGTGGATTATGTGAATAGTTACCCCCACCTGGGAGAGGAGCTGGTGGCTTAATAAGTAAATTTGCAAAACAAACAGCTGACTACTCGCTTGAAGGGATTCTAAAGTTGTACAAACAGAGATTTTCGCCAGTTATCCTCTACAGACTTGAAGCGTCAGCTCGGAACATACATTCCAAACAATAAACAAACTTGTTTACAGAACAATTTTAAAAGATCTTTTAATATTGTTAAGAGTACACAGTTTGTTCTAAAGATGCAACAACATCAATGACTCCTACATCCGCTTCAACACTAGCACAGGAATCTCTCCAAATAGATGACATGGCTAAATGTGGTGGAAGGACTATTTGGAGGAAGCTCTTGAATGTATCCCCCTCTTCGCCAATGGCCTACTTACGTTTAGAACGGGAATCAGTTTCCCTTAGGAGCCAAGTATTCATACGAAGGGGCTCACTTTATATTAAATCAAGAGACCTGTCTATATGCCAATTGTTGCAACTTATGGGATTGACTTATGAAACAGGAAGTTCCAATAACTACGTAAAATTGAATGAGGAGTGTTTCAATAATATAGAGTGGAACCCTGATTTTGGGCAGTCATTGGGCAGTATGCGGACTACAGGACCAGCGGGGCAAGCGATGCATCTAAGAGTGGGGTGAGGGGTAGTAAAACTATCAATCTAGGTCATGCCTTGCCTGCCTAAGCAGGTCTGTGGCACAGAGCTCTACAATCAATCACCCCCTCTACATTACCCTTGTGTGGATATTCTTGAATGAGTGTACTACCACACTGTATTCTCATCTTAGCCACTCGCTGCATGTCAGCTAGCCTTGAATGATCGACCAAAGCGACCACAAAGAAGAGACGGAATAGACAAAGAGACGGAATCCCCTAGATTTGGGAACATCACACCGGCTCCCAAGCCAAGGGCCCAGGGATTCCTCCTAATTCAGCTTCACTATGGATCCTTCTAGGTGAAAAGAAGAATAGAAAGTCTAGAGCACAAGGTAGAAAGCTCAGCAGGAACACGCAGCGGGGACCCAACCCGACAATGCTACAGAAACAGGGAGAACACATTAGACATTGGGTTTGGAAAGCTGGCTCCCTACGGGCTCCTAGGTTGCGGAATCATGCATCCATGTGTGTGGGAGGGCAGAATGCGAGCCTAGGTGCCAGTGCACAGAATAAGGAGGCTGGATGTTGAATAATAAAGCCCATTTCCAAAGGTAGGCTGGTATGGATGCCTTAAACAAAAAAAACCAAAAAACATTTAAATAACGATTGAGGTTTTCACATACATTCCGAATAATAAACAAACTGAACAATTTTAAAAGATCTTATAATATTGGTAAGAATACACAGTATGTTCTAAAGATGCAACAACATAAATGACTCCTACATCCGCTTCAACACTAGCACAGGAATCTCTACAAATTACCATTTTACCTGCTGTTAATTCTGTGATAACCCTTTCCTCAAGGTAGTCATGGCAAGGATAGTAATGAGGGAAAGGTAAGGAGGGGAGGCAGGGGTGTAAGAGTATCCCAAGCCAAGCTGAACTTATCTTATGAATTAGTGCAATAAGACATTAACCATAGAATTCCTTAAATGGTTCCCTCCCAGGTTAGCTGAAAATGATCTAACATTTGCTTATTTACATAAGACACCTCTCTAGATGGTAACATGATCATGCTTGGAATTCAATCCCCATGTCTTAGTTTTTCGCTGCTTTTCACTTTATTTAAATACTGTTTTTTTGCTACATTAATGCTTTGTATATCCAATTGTTAACGCTAGTGGAGAGACCCAAATTCCTTGGTAAAAGACCCAGTACAAACAGTGGAGAGCGTGGCAGTGTAGAATGAGCAACCGTATCCATTCGATGCAGAACCTTGTTCCCGTACTGGCCAATCTAATTACATGACCAGACCATGTGCACTTTCGTGCCCACTTCCACAACCAACATAAATCCGATGTCTGAAGCTTGCATTTCTTCATTCTCCACGGTGACCAGTATAAACCATAAATAATCCTCTGCGGAGTGTAACGCAAATCCATATCTTCATTGAATTTCACAACATTTTTGTAAATTCTCATCCAGTCTTCTTCCGTAATAGTTTGTCCGATCTCATCCTCCCATGTTTCTTGCTCTGGTCTAGTTTTAGGAGAGACAGGGTCCCAGGAAAGCCACAGGTAAATCGTGTATGCTGAGAAGTTGCACCTGTGAATTAAGATTATAGCCCAGGGGGTCATGTATACTCACAGAGAGGATGTAGGCGATTATTCCTGATGGCGTACGATACCCAACTCCTTATATCCAAATTGCCGAATTTGGATTTAAAGCATAGAAAACCAAAATCTACTAGAGCCCCATGTAGAACTTGATTAAGCTTCAGATGCCAGCAGATTTCCAAGACTGCCACAATCTACTAGTGAGTTCCTATGTAGAACTTGATTAAGCTCCAGATGCCAGCAGTTTTCTAAGACTGCCAATCCAGTTTATTGTCAGACGTAATTGCAGGATTCATCCATATGCACGGGGCCCCCGGATAAGAGATTTTCCATCCAAGACCTGGTTAGCATACCTCCCTTCCATTAACACTTATCGTATTGGAGGTAGAGTTACATTAATCCGCAGGGGTTTATCTGCGGATAAAAGACAATCCAACAGAACGTGCGATCATTTTATTTTCAATAGATACCCAGGTAGGTGTGTTTCCTGAGGCTGCATTAATCCAATAATGAAGACCGTGCAGTGAAAATGCAGCAGGATGTTTCCTTATATTGGGGAAACCAAATTCCCCTTCTTTCACTGGCCATACGCGAATGGATGCCGGAATCCGAGCAGGGATCCAGTTCAACACAGAAAATCATTGAAGGTTTTTTGTATTTCTTTTAACAGTTTTAGGTAGAGGCAGCAGGAGGATATTGAATAAAGCATTTTGGCTAGCAAGGTCATTTTAAATCGTCCCTATTTTACCCCAAAGAGCGAGGTTCAGCTTGCTCCAGCTTTTACCTTACAAAGTAATTTCTCTCGGTTTTATGCAGAGATTGATTTCCAAACGATGTTGTGTCCCCTGTCACAAAGATCCCGAAGTATTCCTTCTTCAGTCCAGTGAGAGTCCAGCAAGATTCCTGACCAGGAAACCAGTTCCTAAAACACGACATTGCTAATTCGGAAAGATTTAGCTTTTTAAATGTTCACTTTAAAATTTGATATAGTGCCAAATTTAGTAAGAATTCCCATTAGTTTGTGATAAGAACTTTATGGATTTGAAAGACAAATCTGTTCATGTATGTTCAACCACACTTAAAACCCTTCACATCATCATCATCCAGTCTAATTGCCACTGCCAATGACTCCATGAAAATATTAAAAAGTGGCAACAATGGGCAGCTTCGATGGGTTCCATGTTGAATTCTCAAAAGTGAAAGACTTCAGCCCATTTATCAGAACCTGTGCCCTCGCCTTGCTGTACAATACTTGAAAAAAACGAAAACACTTAGGGCCAAAGCAGTTTCCTCAGTATAAAATGTAGATCTGTCTAATTCCCTTTATCAAAGGCCTTTTCGGCATGCACTCAGCCACTAATGTGTCCAGAAACTCTCTATTTATATGAATAACATCAATGTAATCCCTTATATTATCATGACTGTATTGGCCATCCGCTATTCCTGTCTGATTCGTATGCATTATTTGAGGGATTATGAGAAACAAACAAATATTTGGTTTCTTTGGTCTTGTGGGGTGAAAGAACACTACACAATTGTAACCCTTGGAACGCTCATTAGGCACTCTCATTGGACAAACTGCTAGCTCTATTGATTGGCAGAGCCCGCAGATTGTTCAGAATGCTGCATTCCAAGGGTAGCGAAAGCACTGAGTGCATATACCGCCAATCCCCTGCGAATTTCGTACATCGACAGGCAAGTGCATACATATTTGCAGCCAGTTTCCCACGGCTGCCCAGGTCGGATTTAAAACTATCAGCAGGTTTCTCCCATGCAATGTTAATGTAAATACAAAAGGTGGTGTGGATATTACTCCCAGGCAGTAACGCCAACCTGCCTCTTTTATAAGGCATAATAAGGCATTACTTACATTCACTGTTCATGCACTTTTGACTCTTTCACACGAAAGTGACGTGGTTTATAATCGCTTTATAGATCCCTGTCCTCGGGACCTAACAGGAGTTATTGGCCCTTGATAACGCTCGCCATCCTTCACTCGTGGCACCCACCATTTCTTACCATACAAATTTCCTTTTTGCAAAGTCTAATGCCCCCTCTTTTTGCTGTGGCACACACTAATTTTGTGAGTTTAAAAACATAGAATGCCAAAAATGTTACTTCGCCGCTATATTTACAGTCTCATGGAACCCGGATCAAGCTAGTCCCTTTTCTGTCTTAACGGTTGTGTTATGAAGACAAAAAAAGGACTAGCGTAGCCTGGGTGCAGCAGGGAAGTTAGCAAGACAGCAAAAGGTAATTTGTCTTTTAGCATATAGCACCCAGGTTTCCTCTTCAGGAATCTGCGGTTACCAATGGACAGAAGCACTTGTGTCCTTAACTCAGACAGGATGGTCATTACGAGCCAGGATGACCCATCCAGTGGATGCTTATTGCAGAATGAAAGCTCCATTTGTACACACCATGTCACAGCGGCACAGGCCATCCTGGCCTTAGCTGGCAAGGGTAAGTATGCCCCTCCCGCTATATTGTAACGCAATGGTAGTCGTGACTAAAAGTGAAGCACCCAGAAGAGATTTTCTATGAAGGTAAAAGGTAAACACCCTTACATTTAGTCGTCTGTGTGCAGATTCTTCTTTGGGCACCCTCCAGCCCCCCCAGTCTTCCGACTTGTAGTGCCTCTCCAACTGCCACACACACCAATCAATCAGAGGCTAGGGTTCAATCACAGTTCACTCCACACAACACCTCTACATGAGCAGGCAAATGGACACACTGCCCCCATGGTGAGCTTTATAGCTCACTATACATTCTCAGGGTCTCTGCCCCAGATCCTCCTCCCCTGCATCCGACAGCCCCCCTGAATCCGACAGCCCCCCGGTACCTGAAAGAGTGAAGTCGTCTGCAACACCCCTGAGGTGCAGCACATCTCACGGATGGAGTGCATAGCAAGCTGGGGGCAGCCCAGGTCCACGACTCGCATTCCCAGCTTGGAGGACAGGATGGGCCCAATGGTGGTGCCGCAGGGGGAGTCGTTCCTCACCATGAACTCCTAGTGGGAAGAGAGGTCAGAAGAGTGAGGAAAGTGTGGACAGAGCAGGAGTGTCGGGGAGAGTGGGCCCAGCATGGGTGAGAGGAGTGGTGTCAGGGAGGAAGGACATATTATTTAAGGTAATCACACAATAAAACACTGTACACGAGTAACACGTGCAGAAGGAGCATTCCCAAGTATGAGCACTGGAAGACGGAAGCAGCATACACTCGGCTGCTGGGAGAGAGGAGAACATTGAAACATTACAAGGGGACAATACAGAATAACAGAAAAGGAACAGCAATATACAATTCTGCACAGGTGGGAACAAATCAGAGGATGACTGCAGTTGCAGAGGAAGCAGATAATGCCACTGCAATTCTTAGGATTGCAATTCTGAAGACCTTTGCCGGAGTAGCAATGTTACTTGTAGGGGGTAGGGTGCACCTGACATAGGAAGCAAGGACACAAAGGGAGCGGGCAGCAGACCGCAGGGTGGGTAGAGGTGGAAAAGGGCAGGAGTGTGAGTGAGGATAATCATAGGGATGAGAAAGGAGAAGTGTTGGTGAGAGAGAGGAGAAGGCGTGCCAGGGAGGAATGGCGGGTCATGAGGAGAGAAAGCAGGAGTGGGGTTTTAGTGAGAGAAGAGCATGGGGAGGTGGCAAGTACATCAAGGAGGGAGCACTGATATGGGGCTGGTAAAAGAAGGCATGCCAGTGAGGGAGTGGTGCCATAGGAAGGCAGCAGGAGTGCTAGAAAGGGGAAGCTTAATGTGAGAGAGCAAGTGTGTTGGGGAGTGACAGGCTATCATGGGGAGAACAGGAGTGTCAAAAAAGGAAAAGGAGCATGGGGAGAGAAATCAGGAGTTTTAAGGAGGGGGAAATCGCATGGGAGTGAGCAGGGGTGTCAGAGAGCTCCCAACAATGCAGAGAAGAGAAGGGGTGTCAGGGAAAGAGAGGAAGCAGGAAGGAAGCATCAGAGAGGGAGGAAGTCATGTAATGTTGTGGCTTTTATCAAGTGCGACAAGCATCCATAACGTATCCTGGTGCTGTGCAATGTTGAAAAAAAGCCCAAGAACGCAGATCTTATGATATGATAGGTTATTTATAACGCGCTTAATACCCAGAGGTTTCTAAGCGCGGACCCAGAGATCGAACCTGTGGTGCTCCGTATCGTCTTGCTTCCAAGGCGAGCACGTTGCCTACTCAGCTATCCTCCCGAGACCAATCTTACCAGTAGACAGAGCAACAGTACATTATTAACTAAAACGGAGAGTCGTGTGTTTCTTTCCTAAAGGTTAGGGGGGTTGGTACTTTCCATAGATTAGCAGGTAGATTAGCAGTGTCCGATGGCCTGTACCAAAAATAAGGGACCACCCGATCTTCCTTTCCTATAAGAAGGCAGCGTCAATCTTCTATCCAGTCTTAGTCTAGCCGAGTAGGCCTTGGTGCCGGAATGGAGAACCACCGCAAGCAGCGCTGCTGTCCGGTGCTGCATGTATTCGAAAACTATGCACATACTTTAAACCCTCATTTGTTTCTTTACAGTGAGCCAGTGCAAAGAGAGGATGACTGGAGAGATCTGGAGATGGTTTACACTTGCCTAGGAGCCTTGCTGCTGTATTTTGCACCTTTTTCAGTATCTGGAGATGGTTAACACTTGCCTAGGAGCCTTACAGCTGTATTTTGCACCTTTTTCAGTCTATAGATAGCACAGTCAGGCAAGCCCAGATAAATGGCATCAACGAGAGAAAACCAGAGCTTTACATGCCTGATTGTGTCAAGTAGGTAAAAATTGCCCTCATTTTCTGGATCGTGAAATGGCAAGATTGAGTAACTTCATCATTTAATGACAGATTTTCATCAATCACAGCAAGGTTCTTCACCTCCGGGCTAGGTCTAGGGCATTTTCCGAAGGAGTCAGGACAGTGGGATGGGGACCAGAGGTTAAGATTGCTTATAGCCAGGACCTCAGGCGTTATACAGGTTGATCTTCAGAAAATGCAGGTCCATCCAAGCGTTAATCATTAACAGGAAGTTCTTAAACTTGCATGAACAGTGACCGTCTTTCCCCAGATCTACCAGGATCTGGGCATCGTCTGCGTCGTTGAAAAAGGTTACCTCGGCCTGCTGAAGCATGCACATTATTAGCTGGAGGCAACAATTAAATAGGAGGTGGGATAGGCAAGGCGGAAGCAGACGAAAGACACTGGCCCATCTGGATGTTAGGTACGGTTTGAAGGAAAGATTTAATTCACCTCCATACTATACCCTGGATACCCATATTGTACATCCTGTGTTTCATTTCCTTCCTCCTGGTCCCTGAGGTGGTCCATTACTGACAGGGTCACCAATTCCGTGCTATGGCAGAGTCTGAAGCCCAACTGCGCAGTGTCCCACACATTATTTGTCTCCACTACATTTTGAATTTGGGAGAAAACCACCCGTTCAGGTGGTTGGCAAAGGAAGGGTAGGTGGGAAAAGGGACATTTTGCTAGTTCTGAAGGCAAGAGGCTTGATCACTGTTCGCTTCCATGCAAGGGGGATAACTCTGGAAGCTAGTGAGGCATTACAAATGGAGAATATCACTGGAGTAGATTGGGCTCATCTCCTGAGCTATTTTAGGGGAACAGTGTCCACGGGTAAGCCAGAACCTTTGGCATTATCCAGAAGATGGATAACATTAGCGTTTAATTCTCTGATGTCTGTCATGATTATATCATGATAGAGCTTGGGGATTTCGATAGTATCACAAGATGCATTATTGAGCGCATTAGTGTGGGACAGCTCTAACCTAACCTCAATTTTACTCCTAAAATGTTGAAAAGAGGGGGGGCTTGAACTATTATCTTTGCAAAGATCTTTGACCATCCCAAAGATCTGTTTGGTGGAGTTAGTGGCCCCACTTATTTTACAGCCAAAAAAGGCTTTCTTTGCATTATTTCCTTTTTATAGATAGAATGAAGGCGTTTCAGAGATTGCAAATTATCATCCTTCTCAGACTGTTGCCATTTCCTCGCCAGGTTTCTTACTTTACGCCAGAAAAAAAAACGTTGACATGTAAACCATTTCTGCTTTAGCGGGTGGTCCAAGCGCGGCCTGTGTAATGATCAAAATTAGAAGTTCCTGCTCAAGGCAATCTAAGTACCCGCTCCAAGGGCTATACAGGCCCGGGACATTATGTCCCTGATATAGTCCATGGAACGGGTACTTAACGCCATTAGCACCTGTTCCAGAGGGTGGAACAAGGCTAATTTTAAGGATTTTCTTTCCATGAACGGATCGCCTTGCGGCATCCCATTAACGGTAAGAAAATACTGTAACAAGATGGCCCCCATGGATTGGGAAGGCGGGGCTACGTACATGGCCCTCTACGATTTCCATGGTGGCCTCATGGAGCGGAAGTAGCAACTATGGTGGCTGAATTCACCACAGTGGGGAAAGGGGTTTGTTAAAAAGGGGACGGATGGTGGCGGGGGGGGGGGGGCGAGATGGCGAGCGGGGAACCGGCCATCAGGAGACTTGGAACGTTGGCTAGAACAGCAGTTTCAGTCCGGGTTCTTAGCATCCGGATAGGTTGGCTGTCCCCACAGGCTGTTTCAGGTCCTTGCTCGCACTCTGCACGAGAGTGGCCGATGGATGTTTAAGCAAGTGTGAGACGGGTTGTTTTGGGACTCTCCTGCAACTACGAAAGGGAATTTGGAGTATAGGGGTTTTCCCAGTGTGCAAGACCTCAGTCTGTGGGATTTGAAAGGGGATCCCATAGTGATCGATCCAGGAGATCAATAGTGGCGTAGAAATCCTAACATCCAGAGTCCATGCAAAGAGTTTGTCAAGCGTGTGGCTAGCTTTGTGTGTGGGAATGTCAATTACAGGTAAAAGATTAAAGTCCACTAGGGTGTCAAAGAGTTGCGTCACATTTTTTTATCCGACCCTTGCTCAGTCCAAAAGTTAAAATCACCAAGGACAATCAGCTTGGAATATTAGATAAAAAGGGTTGACACTCTCTCAAAGAGCTCATTCCGAAACTTACAACTGGAACCAGAAAGTCTGTAGAGCAGTGAAGATTACAAGGGAGAGCAGCATTATCATTGCAGCCAAAGGTCTGCAGAATTTTCCCTCTATCTTGCCTCACATTGGGCCTATGCTCCTAGTCCATGCCTTCACAGCCTTTTCTACTGTCGACATTGCTGCGCACCCTCGAGGGCGATTGGGACACAGGCAGGGAGCATGCCCATGTCTCAATCCTCCTCAAGGGAGTGCAGGAATGTCAGCGGTAGAAGGGAGAGCAAAGTAAAAAGGAAGCAGGAGTGTCAAGAAGGAGGGAATCATGGAGTGGGTAAAAAGTTCTTGGGGTAGCAGGTATGTCAGCAGAAAATCACGGGGAGGAAGAGATGATCGTGTGTGGGCGAGTGAGATGCAGTGACCTTGAGGGAGGGGAAGCAATAGCGTCAAGGAGAGAGGGGAATTGCTAGGGTTACGTAACAGATGGAAGCGGGCGGTCATTGTGGCGATAACATCGAGTCAAGTGACTGGTTCTACGAGAAAAAGCAGGAGTCTCAGGAGGCTGTCAGGGAAGGATTGTCCGGGACCAGGAGTGTGGGAGGGCCAGAAAAACACGAGGAGAGAGCAGGAACATCACTTGAGGAGAAACAGAGTTGTAGGGGAGTGAGCAACAGAGGGAAAGTGAGAAGAGGGAGAGAGATACAGAGAGACCGAGAACAAGAGGGAGAAGGAATAGAGAGAGAAAGATAGAACAGAGTGCAGGAGGTAGTGTTGGGGCACCCATTTCAGACAGCAAGCAGCGAGCAAGGGGAGAGATCTGGAAGGAGATGCAAGGATGGGAGATCATGGGAGCAGTAGGAGGAGTGTGGGGGCCATGAGGTACAGGAATGGCAGGTAGTGTGGGGAGGAAAAGCAAAGCACCATTGACAGAAAGGGATTGTATGGGCTTGGGGAGAAGCATTATCAGTGGGCAGGATTCTTAGCTGAGAGGGGAGATCATGGGCAAAGGAAGGATGATGAGAAAAAGATCAAGGATATGAAAGCCTGATGGGGACGGGGAGAATAGGTGAGCATCATTAATATGAGAGCCAGAACATATTTTAGAGCAGAGTTGTTAAAGAGACAGAGCATCCGAAAGAGGACAGGAGAGGGCGGAGAAAGAATCGGGGAGAGTGGTAGGACATGTCAGGAATCAGAATGTAGAGTGAGCAGGAGGATGACTAATGAAAGAAAATGCAAAAAAGGGGTAGAGTGGGGACCAGGAACAGAAAGGGGGCAAGGAAAGGGGCCAGAAAGCAACCATGGATCTAGGGCAGGGTGGCTTCCCAAGAAAATAGAAACTTGGAGAGGGAGAAATGGAGAGGGGGGTATAGAAGGAAGGGAATCTTTAGGTACAAGAAAGCATATGGGGAGTGTTGAAAGCTGTAGCCTGAAGAGTGCAATTGGAAAAGGGGTTTCCCCGTGGAGATAGAGGGTGGTAATGCAATGGGGGCCTTGTAAGAAGACTAGTAGGGGCAGAAAGAGATCATTGATAGGGAGTGCGTGGAGAATGGACATCAGAGCGAGACAAGGTTATCAAACATCTAAGACATGGGGTGGGTCCACCAGATAGAGAGGGGGGCTGAAGACTAGTCCCAGACAAGACTTGGTGCTCTGAGACAACTAGAGTGGTGATTTGGCACAGATGGGGTCTGAATGATGGAGGGCCTGAGAGGACAAGGTCAGGTTTGCATGAAGTGGAGTGCACCAGACATTACCTGCAAGGGGACATCCAGGTGGGCAGCGATCTCCCGCAGGATAGCCTCAGTGATTGCATTGGAGGCGTAGCGCTGGTTACTGTTCACCTTAATCACTGGTCCCTACAAAAGGACAAGCAGACAACTCGTGAGAAAAAGAAACTACACAAGAAAGGGTGCACAGCTGCTCCAGCGATATATCTATTTCACCACCACACAATGCTGATCGCTGTAACACCCAGTGATTTCTCAATAGTCAACCATTCAGCAATGCCAAAATCAGGTCGGGCCACCCATATATAGATTCATACATCTGTACCAGCAAGTACCAAATTGCCCATCCACACTTATAACCCATTGTTCAACCACCCAAACAGGCCAGCTCCAGTGCCCGGCCACCAATGTATATCAACCCCAATGCCAAAACAGAGCTATACCACACCTCTCCCACATACCATCACTACAGCGCCAACGCATCTATATATGCTGGTGGCCTGGGATTGGCCCTGGCCCACTACATCTGGGCCAATGAGGAGGCTGGCAGGCTTGGCCGGCCCTCCTCACAAGGCCCACTCCCGGCCCTGTAATCTCTCTTGCTGCCTTCTCCCCTCACTTCTTCCATCTACGACGACCGGAGCTGCGACTTGGATGCCTCCCCACTTCCATCCTGAGGCCCTGCAATGCACACGGTGCATTTTCGGAACTGCAGGTAAGCCCCCCTGGGCTTATTGTATCGGCGCATGATCGCACCACAGCATACTCACAGCATTCTGCTAATTGCACTCCGTGACTTTGCCATCAGCCACATGTACTTTCTTTGCTAAATTCGCAGATGCTGGCATGCTTTGTGTGTTGTTGTGTGTTTTTGCCTCACTGGGTTCTCGAGGCACGGCCATTCCAAGATGGCGTTTTCTTTTCTTTCTTTGTTGGGCACCGGAGTGCCTTCCATCCTGCTGCTGGTGGCCTGGGATTGGCCCTGGCCCACTACATCTGGGCCAATGAGGAGGCCGGCAGGCTTGGCCGGCCCTCCTCACAAGGCCCACTCCTAAGGCCCTGTCTACCGCTGTCCACCGCGGTACGCCGGATCGCCGGCCCCATGTGAGCGTTTGTCTACCCCCCCGTGAGTATCTATGTGCCCCCCTGCCCCCCCTCCCCCCCGTGAGTATCTGTGTGCCCCCCCGTGAGTATCTATGTGCCCCTCCTGCCCCCCCTGAGTATCTGTGTGCCCCCCTCCTGCCCCCCGTGAGTATCTGTGTGCCCCCCCTGCCCCCCGTATCGGTGTGCCCCCCCTGCCCCCCGTGAGTATCTATGTGCCCCTCCTGCCCCCCTAGCCCCCCTGTGAGTATCTGTGTGCCCCCCTCCTGCCCCCCGTGAGTATCTATGTGCCCCTCCTGCCCCCCTGCCCCCCATGAGTATCTGTGTGCCCCCCTCCTGCCCCCCGTGAGTATCTGTGTCCCCACCTCCCCCCCTGTGAGTATCTATGTGCCCCTCCTGCCCCCCTCCCCCGTGAGTATCTGTGTGCCCCCCCTCCCCCGTGTCTGTTTGCCCCCTTGAATCTGTTTGCCCCCCGTGAGTATCTGTGTGCCCCCACTGCCCCCTGTGAGTATCTGTGTGCACCCCTCTGCCCCCCCTTCCCCCGTGAGTATCTGTGTGCCCCCCTCCCCTCCGTGAGTGTCTGTTTGCCCCCCCTGAGATTCTGTTTGCCCCCCCGTGAGTATCTGTGTGCCCTCACCCTGCCTGCCCCCCCCCTCTTGCTCTGCGCTCCACCCCCCCTCCTCATTTCCATCCTCTTCAACTTCCCTCCTACTCCCCCTCCTTTTCTCCCCCCCCTTAGACTTCCGCCTCCTAGCACTTACTCCTATCATCTGTTCCGTGACTCTTGATAGCAGCTTGTCTGTCCCCCCTTTTGTTCTCCCCCGCCCCTACTTTTCAATTTGTCACTGACTTTTTGCTCAGTAGCGTGTCTTGTTCTCCTTCCCCCCTCCGTCCACTTGCCCCCCCTCCCACCCCGCCTCTTGTTACCACCTGCACTGCGTAAATTGTCGTCAGACTTAGTAACGTTACTGCTTGCTCTGTTTTCCTTCCTTTCCATCACCTCTTGCCTTACTTGTTCTATGCACTTGCACTATCAGAAATGTCGACAGGCCTATTATGATAGTTATTTTCACATTCTGTATTGTTTCAAGGACTTTTGCTGAATGTAACTGTATTTTCCTATGTCCCCTCCCTCCTTGAAGCGCTTTGAAAAACATTGTGTATAGGCGCTATATAAATAAACTATCATATTATATCATATCATATCATATATCATCCTGTGCCCAGCCAACCACATGTCAGTACCAGGGTCAGTGAAGGTAAAGGTAAAGATTTATATCAGCAACAACACGTAGAGCCAGTGATGAGAGGTCATTATCCATGAGAGCAAGCATTGGCTGCAACATCTTTTGCAATTTAGAAGTCATCCAGTAGAGCAATGGGCGTTCAGTTGCATATGTTGAACATGCTCTCTTTGCCATTTTTGAATAGCCCAAAAACACATCGCCTACACAGAGAGCGTCAGGCTATGAGGTTATAATATCAAATCCATCAATCAAAATTGTGAGGTGCTGCATAGTGAATCCTGCAAGGTCAATAGCAGAGCCAGTGAAGAAGGGAGATAATGTACATGACTGTACTACCTACACTGATTATTAGGATGGCATGCCCCATGTCAAAGACAATTTGGGCGAATTATCTTCACTGATGGTTCAACAATAGATCAAAGCAGCGGAGAAAGGTATAGTGGGACGGCAGTGGTGAAGGCAGAAGAGAGTGGAAGTGTTGAGATGGAGAAAAGTGCAAGATTAACAGCAAATTTCTCAGCCCAAGCAGCCGAATTAGTAGGGATAATTTTAGTGCTTGAAGCACATAAGGATGAGGCATTAACTGTGTATTCGGACTCTGCCTAAGGGAATTGAACAGTACACGGAGGACCGCCGCGTTGGCAAAGGAGATGCTTCAAACGCGCAGATGGCACACCAGTACAGCACGTGCCATTGTTGAAGAGGTTATTTGAATGCCCCTCTGCGATTGATGTGGTGAAGTGTGCAGTGCATACAAGAGGTGTAGAACTAATTTCCCTTGGAAATTAAGCCACACATTCATAAGCCAAAAGGGTAGCATATTTCCCCAAGATATTAGACATTACAACTGCCTTAAACAAATGTACACATGCACATAACATGGTGATGAAAGAAGGTTTTAGTACACTGCCAGTAACACAGATTGTAGAGTTGCAGGGACGCGCACCATAAGAACAGCAGGAATTGTGGAAGAAAAGGGGGTGCTCATTATCCCCAGAAGAGCTAATTCAGCGACAGGATAGCACATGGAAACCGGTCATGCATGTCGAGTTACTCACAGTAGTGCTGGAACTACACTATCCAGCACATACCACAAGGGAATGTCTGTCAGCATCTATTTTGGATGACTGGTTCATCCCAAATCTGAACTATCATGTGGCCAATTTCATTATTAATTGTATAATATATCAGAAATTCACTGCCGGTCATACATTAAGAATGGTGAGAGGAGCCATTCCCCATCCTACTGAACCATTTCAGCATTTGCAAATGGATTATGTGGATATGCTTCAAACTTGTAATGGCTACCAATATATAATAGTGGTAATATGCCCCTTTTATCGCTGGATAGAAGCAGGCCCCTGCACACATCCATATGCCATATCTGCTGCAAAATTCCTTGTATGAGAGGTATTTCCTAGATGGGCGAGTGTGTGTGAAGTGCTCCATTCTGACAACAGACCCCATTTTGCAAATGAGGTGTTTGAACACATTACATCTCTATTGGGAATAAGACACAAATTCTTATCTGCCCATCATCCCCAAGCGAATGGAATTTGCGATCGCCTAAACTGCCTTTTGAAGGAAAGCATTGCCAAAATAAAATACAATGCACAAAGATTGGTTGCTCTGCCTTCCCTTGGGTCTTTTTTGCCTTACGCTATCAGTTAGGCTCTGAGCACCACCCGACACCACATGAGCTGGCGATAGGACATAGAATGAACGTCCCAATTGCTCCTCCCACACATGAACAGACGCCAAGAATTCAGCGACAGTGCTTAGTAAAGAGATGCATGATTTGATGGCCATGACTAAATCTCTGAAATGTATCTCCAAACCGGTGCAGGCGAGACAGGGGGCTCACCAACAATCACCAAAGATTTAAATTAACATTTCGAACCTGCTAGTTTATTACAACCTCTCCCCCTATATCCGGGAGACCCAGGTCCTTTGTCAAAACTTTACTAGAAAAAGTGGCATTAGCTGAGGTTCGAAGGACCGTACACGGTCGAGATAACAGTTTCAGCAGTAAAAATTGGGGGTAGGCGAGCTTGGTTACATCTAAGTGATATTAAAAAAAAAGTACTGTGGTGAGGTCCCCCCTGTCAGAAGATACAGAACAAGAAGTGGATGAAATCTGAAGACCCAGACATGAGTGATGACCAGAGTGAATCAGCAGCAGCTAAAGTAGAGACAGTGTGCTGTTTTATTTATTCCAAGAAGATCTTCCATTGTTCTCCAAAAACATGCTTTGAATACTACTCCTTTTTTCTCTTAAGAGTTTTGAACATATACAGGAGGTTTTTTATTATGGACACATTCTTTTATGAAACAAAAGATATTTAAAAAATTCATGTTAATACAGAAAAAATATCAAATTCTGCCTCTTATTGCCCAAAAGGCTTATAAACCTAGGTCCCTGTAGAAGGTTAATTCTTTGGCTACAATGATTTTGGCATTTTCTCTTGCTGCTTTTATTGTATTTATTGCATTGCATTGCAATGAAGCAGTTTAACACTAATGCTATGGCAAGGGTACAGTTTAGCTTTTATTGAAAAAACACGCGGGTTGGGCAGGTGGGTGGAGTCTTGTATGGATATGGGCGTGGCATCTGATCACATGAATTATACGTTTTTTTTTTAATGTAAGCAGGTATTGTGAGGGTCTTGCAAGGGCTGTGAACAAGGGTGCAGGCATTGTGTGGTGTGCAAATAGCGTGTTTGCTATGATAAACTAGCATTGGCAAAGCCAACAATTTGGGCTTTTGTGTAGGCATGGGATAGAATTTGACAAACTGTGATAATGGTACTATCTTGCCATAAGACTAAAAGCTGGAAAATGGTGTGAATACCCGAGCATATGGTAGCAACGCATGATTAATGCCTACAAACGAGACAAAACATCTAGCTTTGCCAATGCTGGTTATACAGGACTTTGGATGCTTGTATGTAATAGGACTTCAGACGCAAAGAGACATGCTGCTTACAAATCAAGTGGCCAAAGGCACACCTGGTTAAGGCATTTTTGTTACATTAGTAGCACATTTAAAGCTGCCATTAAACTGTTAACTAACAGAAGATTGCTTTGAAATAGCATTCAAGATCAAGGTTATGGAAGGTTTGAAAAAAAAAAAAGCAATAACCAAGCCCTTCTAACTGCAACGTGATAGTGGAACAGGCCATTTCAGTTACAAAGCCACACAACTGAACCATAACCCATCACTGGAAGTTCACTTGCGGATAAGAGCTGCACAGTACTGCACTATGGGTATGCAAATCAGCTGAAAAGACTGCTTTTTGTTTCATACAAGTACAATTGTGATGGTTTTAGAAGACAATGCTATTTTACACATAGCTTTGTCAACCCGAGACTGACGGCTCTCAAGGATACACCACAACACTAGCAGACCCGTCACCAAACAAAGAGACAATATTGTCGGGGCTGGAAAAAAGTGTCATTCTTTCAGTTTACCTCCATACTAGAGGTTTGCAGGTATTACACCTCTGGCGGAATTACCAGATGGTAATACCTCCAAAAATCAGCGGTATTACGACCCAGTAATTCCTCCAGAGGAAATACCAGCAAAAATCCCCAATAAAATGGGTATTTATATTGCTGAACCGCAATTCGTAATCCGATGGTATTAACGCAGGAGGTAATACCGCTGGATCAAGTGGCAATAAGGGTAATACCATTTGGTGGTATATTTGTGGTATTACCGCAGAGATACCACCAAACTCTTAATGAGCCCCAAAGTCTGATGTCACTGCTTGATAGAGATCCCAGTGGGGCGTGTTTGGGGGATGGGGGGTATCTGGGAGGATGTTCCAAACAGCACCCACAGGCTGTCAGTCCCTCCTAACACCACATCTCACTCATCTTCACTTCCCACGACAATACTTTCAGTTTATAGGAAGCAGTTTCAGTGCCACCTGATAAATAGCCAAACCACACACAAAAAAGCCAACTTTGGGCTTGTTTATAATCCCATTCAGCAGCTTGAGTATGGATATCCTCGAATCCTATCCATGTGAAAAAAGTGAACTGAACAACTACACCACGCGCGTGACATATCGGTTGCCCCTTCCGATATCAATGGAAGATAACTTACGATCCTATTAAGGGGCTGCACACGGCAAAGTCAATGCAAAACTCTAGTCGAAATGTTTTCGGATTAAAGCTACTAAAAGAAATGAATGCGCCTTGATGCAGTGAAACAATGTACTTTTTTTGTTTGTTTTTAAAGCTACCTTGCGTCGTACGATTAATAAACAATGGCTGATGAGCAGGTTACTTGAAATGTGCAAAATTAAAAAGGGCACCTTTCGAGAAGAAAATAAATCACTTGATTGGAAATGAGGCAGGGATTGGTTAGACTGTTATTATAAACACTTGTACCATTTAAACGAAAGAGGAAGGTAATACAATTGAATATTTAGTAGTAAAAAAAAACAACTGTATTTTAGGTTTAATCACAGTTTTATGCTGTTTGGGCTTACAATATTGTACTTCTCAAATTACACATTTAGTTAAGAGGTTAGCTAAGCTTATTAAAGGGCCCAACTAGTGATAAGAAATGATTGCAGTGTCCCCTGCAGTGTGAGGATTATGGAATGGTCCTTTGAGGAGGACCAGCTGCGTTTCTCAACACCTGCCGGGCTGAGCCATCTTCCAAGATCAAGACAAAATGAGCACCATTGCATTGGCATAACAACAAAATGTGGTCGCAGGCCAGCGAAGCCACAGCGGCGGCAAACATGAAAGCTGGTTGGTTGTCTGTTGACTCAGGGTCAGTATGTTCTGGCGACATCGGTAGATTTGAGGACCATTGAGATATTCGCAGTGATCATTCTGTACATGTTTTACGATAATTCCTTGCAGTATTTCCCTGAGCTTATTTGTCGATCCTAAACATCATGTCAGTAGCTTTGATTATCAAAATCATTCAAAAAGATGCTTCAAGACACACATGCACTAGCACCAAAGGCAAAATGAAAATAAACTTTGTTATATACTGTCACTAAAGGAGTCATTTTGCAGAATGCAGATTAAATGAGGCCATCTTTGCTGCCTGGCCTGCCCTTCCAGTAGATGTACCGTTACCCACCAGGCTTAAGTGCAAAGGTTCTGCGATTTCCATTTTCCTCAAATGAATACCAATAGCAAGTACACCTGTTCTGTGTGTATATATGTCATACATTACTGTATCCGTTTAGATTCACATGCTGTGCATAGGTCGACATCTAGTGGTAGGTGCAGAGTATTAAATCTTGTTATATTCGAAAAAGGGACGTCGACTGGCTGTGTCTAACACTATTCCTTGTGCAACGTGTACTGTACCCATGATCCTTCAGGCATCGAGGTCCCTCCGATGGTTTGGTTTCTGACATGAGGGAGCATGAAGTGTATGAGCGAGTACAAGAAGTAAAGGTGTCAAATGTATATCTACTGCCAACTCAGGATGGGAGGAAGGGTGGGAGCTTGCGAATCTAAGGTGATAAAAGCATCAGAGATCCGAGTATGGTGAGTAATGCGCGTCTTCTGAGGCTTGTGGATCTGCTTAGAATCACGTGCTGTGCATAGACTAGCAAGCAGGACCAGGAGATGGTGATGCAGTGCATAGGCTAGCAAGCAGGACCAGGAGATGCTGATGCAGTGCATAGGCTAGCAAGCAGGACCAGGAGATGGTGATGCAGTGCATAGGCTAGCAAGCAGGACCAGGAGATGGTGATGCAGTGCATAGACTAGCGAGCAGGACCCGGAGATGGTGGTGGGTTGTGTGAAGGAACAGTAGCAAAAAGATGTCTTAAGACCACCTGGCCACCTGTGAATCACCTTAGAATGTGTGCATAAGCAGTAATGGTGTGTACAGGCGTGAATGGAACTCCAGGTAGCTGCCCTGCAAATGGGATCTAAAGGTGCATTTGCAATGAAAGCTAAAGTAGCCCCTGGGCCTTCAGTAGAGTAAGTTCTAGGCGTGAAAGGCAATTATAATTTTTTTCTTTTCAAAGGACACAATTGAATGCATTTCACAATCTATTTTGAATTTACCGACTTAAGAGACAGGATCCGCTTCTCTTCCAGTGGCAATGGAAACAAAGAATTGATCGTTTTTTGTCTCATTGGAGGTAATACATCACTGCTCTCCTCACATCTAGTGTATGAAGGCTCCTCTCTGCTGAATTTGTTGTATTTTGGAAGAAAGCTAGAAGTTCTATAGACTGATTGACATGGAACTTGGAGATGAATTTAGGAGAGAAACATAGATGTGTATGCAAAACCACTTTGTCTTTGTGGATGGTGACAAATGGATCTTGAACTGAGAGTGCCTGCAGTACACTCACCCTCCTTATGGATGTGACAGCCTCAAGAAAAGCAGTCTTATAAGTAAGGCACTTAAGACTGGTTTTATGCATTGGCTCAAAAAGGAGGGCCCATACGTTTATAAGGACAGTTGGATTTAAAAATGGAGGGTGCAATCTTTTGACTCCTTCCATGAAGGCTTTGATGACCGGAACCTTCCACCATGAAACTTTACTCCGAGAGATGGTGTATGCAGAATGGGCAGCTAGATGAACTTTCAGTGAATTAAAGACTAGTACTGAGTCTACAGGGTAAAATAAGTATAGAACAATATGAGGCTGTGTGCAGTCAATTGGATTGCATGGAATTGGGTATACATGCCTCCTTAAGGATGTCCATACATCTTTGTGGCCGGTTTAAATGTCCAAACCCTCAGCTCAGAAGCCAAGCTGCTAGGTTCAGTGTTTGAGGACATGGATGCAGTGTTAACCCCCGATCGTGGGACAGCATGTTGTAAAGGCATGGTAGTTTGACTGGAGGGCAGAGTGACATTCTCATTAGATGCGAGAACCACAGTGGACGGGCCCACATTGGTGCTAGCAGGTTAAGTTCGTCTTGTCCCTTGTGCATTTTGTGGACAATCTTGTTGAGCACAGGAATCTGGGGAAGGCGGGTGGCTCAGGAGCATAAGCAAATCTCCCTAACCAATTCATTGATAGGGCGTTGCCCTTGGATTTTGTTTGGGGATACCTGGAGGTGTAGTTTGGGCATTATGCGTTTTCCAGTGTTGCAAAGAGATTGATTTCTGGATGACTCCAGTCTCAGAAGATGCTGTGTAAAATGCTTGCATACATTTACCATTCATGATCTGTTCTCCTGGAACATGTTGTGACATCAACAACATGTGTTGTCTTAATGCCCTATTCCATTTGTTCTGGTGAGTGTGTCCTGCCCAGTTTGTTTATATAGAACAGGTCTGTTGTGCTGTCTCTTAGAACTAAGACTGTTTTTCCTTGCAGCTGGTATTTGAAGGCTTCCAGGAATTTGAACACTGCTAGTAGTAAGGTTGATGTGCTTGTCTGCTAATGACAGTCTGAACGCCGCGTGCCGTATGATGAAAGTGCACCCCCACCCTGACAGGGATGAGTCAGTGGTTAGAGTGGCTTCTACTGGGGGGGTGGAAAATGGTTCTCTTCAAAAGAGATAGTAAGAGGGACTGCCAAACAACCACTAGGATCGTCCAATTGACTGCTTGAGACCACTGTCTTGCAAGACACTCTTGCATGGGATGCAGGCGGGCATGTGGCACTAGGCAAATGCAGGAAGCCATCATTCCGAGCAGGCGCATGGCCTTTCCTACAGTTACTGGAAAACCGGCTACATATTGTGGAATAGCATGTTTTGGGCTCTCTCAGAGGGGTAGACAAGTCTGTCCTTTGTCCGAACCACAGCCCCAAGAAATGTTTTACTTGGCTGGGAACGAGACTGGATTATTTTTTAGTTGATTGAGAGTCCTAGCTGGAACAGTGGGTTGATTGCATCTTGGGTGTTTTTTTTTTTATTTTAAAGACACGCCTGAGGTGAGTCTCCTGTAATGAGCCAGTCATCTAAATAAGGGTACAACAGGAATGGACAGTCTGAGCAGGTGGGCTGCCACCACTCCCAGAACCTTGGTGAACACCCTTGGCACCGAGTCTATGCCGAAGGGAAGCACATTGAGCTGGTTGTGAGTGTCTCCTACTTTGAACCTTAGGATTTTCCTGTGTGCTGGAAATATTGAAATATCAAAGTGAGCATCTTTCATGTCCAATGCTGTCATGTAATCCCCCTGCTTGAGAAGAGGGATTACCTCCTGCAGGGTAGTCATCCTAAATCTTTGTGGATTGATATACTTATTTGCAGACGTAGATCCAACACAGGGCACATGGTTAAGTCCTTTTTGGGTGCAAGGAGGTACACCGAATAGATACCCTAGTTTACCTTTAGAGTAGGGACAAGTTCTATCACTCCATTCTGTAGAGTAAGGTCTCAACTTCTGCTAGTAGGATGAGCTGGTGTTCTTGCAACATCCTCCTAGGTCTTGGTGGATGGTAACAGGGTCTTTGAAGGAACCTATAGAATATCCATTGGTTACAGTCTGTACCACCCGCTGATCTGATGTTATCTTCTCCCATGTGTGGGTAAATGTAATTTGACCTCCTACTGGAGATGCAAGGGAGTGGACCCTGACAGGCAAGTCTTATTGGCGGGGGAGAGGGAGGGTGGGGGTAGAAGAGCCTCTAGAGGCTGTGCTCCTAACCTCTACCCCTGCCTTGCCTGAAACCTCAGTGTTGTGAGGTTTGGAAGTTTGATGATGCTTCTTGTGACGAGAACCAGGTACAAGAACCTGAGGAGAACCCCGATTGTGTCAGTCCGGAAAATGTTTGAGAACGAAAAAGGAACGGCTGGTGTTGAACAACCCTCGTTGAACATATGGCTTACTGGAGACCTGGCTCAATGACTTCAAGGTATCATGTTCTTTCTTAGCTGTCTCAAGTGCAACATCCTCAGCTTTCCAAAATAAGACTGATTCTTCAACTGGCTTATTAATAAGAGTGGCTTGGGTTTCAGGTTTGAACCCAGAATTGCAGAGCCACAAGTGTCTCTTTAATAAGGTACCCTCTGCAACAATCCTGCCCGCTGTTTCCACAGAGTCAATATTATTCTTTAAGATGCTTTGTGTAACCTGCCTACCCTCTTTCACAGTTTTTAGCAATTGAGACTTTGTTAGTCTCAGGGACATTAGCTAAATTGTTGCATTAACCCCCATTGAACATCATTGTAACTTGCCAACAGAGGGGTGTTAGCAACGGGTGCCGCGAAAGCGGCAGAATTGGTTACTCCCTTTCCTAATGCATTAAGCTCATAGCATTCTTTATCTGGAGCTGCTTCTGCATTGACCAAGGGGACCCCAGCACGCTTTCCAGTAGTTTTAAATGCTAGTGTATCAGCTGTAACATGCCCCGAATGTAAAGAGGGTCAGTAGGTGCAGGTTTAAACATTTTCTCTACTCTAGGGTTAAAAGCTCGTGTAAGGGATGGTGTAAGCCGGGAAGGTGTAATTCTCTTTTCCATAGAATAGAATTTAACAAGGGAATAGATTGGCGGACATCCTTTTCTTTTAAGGGTACAACGTCCAATCATGGACAGTAGTTTTTTTGATGGGTGTATTTCCGAAAAATGTTTTCCGACAAAACACATACAATCTTTTTTGGGTGGGTGTAAAAGGGCATATAAATGGTGGTCTCGAACTGTAAAAAAAATAAATAAAAAATAAGTGGGGTAGAGGGGCTTGGGTGCCCGAATCACCACAAAAATAAAAAGAAATAAAATTTCTATTTGTTTTTTCAGCCAATTTATTTCAGAAAAACAGTTGTCGATGATATGACATAGAACTCTTTTTAAGATATCTTCCACAAAATCAGGGTCTGAAACAGACACCAGAGTCTGAATCTAGAAGTGTTCAGCCGCTTTTTTAAGCAGGCTGTTAAAAAGAAGCTTGTCATCTATAGGCGATGAGTCGCCGGGCTGATCTGAAGGATCAGCGTCTCCAAAGTTTATGTCTGGCTATCTGCTTCATCATGCGTCAATGTACCTCTGTAACCTCATATTTAAGAAATGCACCCAGAGGCCCACGGGCTGGAAGCGCTATACAAATAAACAAACTAAACTCATGGATAGCTCATCTGAGATCTTTCAGTTTCCCCCTCCTTCTCCGGGATCCTGAAGAACCGTAGGTTGTTCCTCCTTTCACGGTTTTCGAAATCATCCATCTTCAGGACCATATCCACCTCTCTCCTTTCCAGTTCGCTCATCTGAACATGCAGTTGGGTTTCTAAGGTATCTATGGAGGACTGGTTGTGTTCTACCTCCTGTAGTCTCTCCTCCATATTGTCGAGTTTGACTGTAATCTTGTCTACTTTACCCCCTAGGTCCGCTCTCATAACCCCGATTACTTCAAGCAATGAAGCAACGTCTTTCTTCGCGGCCATTGAGTCTTCACCTCCGGCTGCCATCGCCTTCTTTTTGTTGCCATCTGCTCCCCCGGGCCTACTTCGGTAAGCAAATTCAGCCAGCCGGGTCTTGGGGTCCATGCAGGTCACTCCCTGAGTAAGGGACCACCACAACTCGGGTCCCCTCCTGGGCACTGGTTCTCCAGGGAGGAGGGAGTCTGAGTGGCACTTGAAATCTAACAGTCGTCTGTTAAAGCGGTGGGAGGGTGAGGCTAATTCACCCGCCCCGCCGTCCTGGGTCCCCGATCAGGTCAAAACGTCCAGGCCGGGTGGCTCCCCTAGTAGGCTTCACCCTCCCGTGTTGTTGGGTGGTCCTCTTCCTTAAATTCGACTCTCCCTTTGGTGTAGGGCCTGGGCAGGCGGACACACGCCTGATCACGGGGGCCACACACCTACCCCCTGGCCCTCAATCGTGGCACCAGTGCCCCAGGATGTCACCAAGTCCAGCCTATTTCCCCAGTCTCCTCCACTCCCCCACGTCCAGATCTCACAAGGTGGACACACGCCCCTTTCCAGGGGGCCCTCACCTGATTTCTTAGTCCTCCAGTTTACCCACTGTTGGAGCCAATACTTTGCACAAGCCACTCTCCTCCCAGCTTGCACAGACTGTACAGGAGTACCGAGGCACTCCTCACACCAAGACACAATATCCAGTGGGCCCCGGATGGGCGGAGAGGTGACACTCAACTGGTCCAGGGGGGGGGTGAGGAGGCCCTCCTGCTGTCCCCCTCTGGTCCTCCGTGAGGGTGGTGAGCCAGCCTCAACCCCCCCCTCAACCCTTTGGCACCACACACCTCTTAGGCATTCTCTCAATGCTGCTGCATCGCATGCGGGGGCGGGGAGGCCCGCCTCCTAAATCTTTCCAGTTGGCTCACTGGCCAGCTCATGGTGCCTCCTTTCCAGCCCCCGCTCTGGGCCAGAGCACTTTAATAACGGTGGGGGGCGCTTGGGTGGGCCACAGTCTACGGCCACAGCCTCGGGCAGGGAGGCCCGTAACCTCGATCCTCCTGTTGGCGCTCGTGCTAACTACTTGAAGGCTCCTCTCCATTTCCCGCTCAGGTCCCGCCTCCTCACCTCTGGCCCCCTCCTGACCTTGAGGGGGTGGTGGGGGGAAGGAGGTCAGCCCTCGCTCCTAGTTGCACACCAGTGGGTGGGTGGGAGCTGGATCTCCCCTCTGGCGGCGCCGATTTCCTCCGGGAATGAAGCGAACCGTCACAACCAAGCTCAGATGTCCCCCACCGGGGTCCCTAAATCACCTTGGGGGCAATAAGTGGGGGCAACCACACATTATTGGGTCCGGGCGTGATGCTGGAAATACATCGGAGGGACAGGGCCTCCGTATCCTTGTCCTTTACTGCTTTTTATCGTGTGTTCTGTCGTGTTTTCCGCGCAGGAGTCCATGTGGGACTCCTGGCGGTGCAGCTCTCTCTCTTTTGGTTTGGTGAACGGACCCGTGGGATACCCTTATGGCACCCATGGGTGGGGGTGCAACCCTGTGCCCCTAGTGTATGTTGTTGGGCACCTGTGGGTGACCCGTAGAGCAGGGTATGGGCTGGTGGCAGCTCCATGCTGAATTTGACAGGTGTGCGGAGTATCCTCCATTTTGGGATATCCCGGCCCTGCCATTGGGATCAGTTGATTCCTGATGGAAAACAAGATGGCACCTGTGGCCTCTTGCTTTCTATTACCCATTACCTTGTTTTCCCAAAGTTCTGGGAAGCCCTCACTCTGTCCCTACCCCCTGACTGGCTGTTGGATGGAAGTGCCATATATGGTGTTGTTGTGAAGGCCCGGCCAGACTAGCTGGAGCCTTCCCGGTGATGTACCTTGTGGGTACCTCCTGTGGGTGGGACCTGGGTGAATAGAGTGTGTGACGAATATGCATTCTGTGTTGTGGTGTCTAGTATCTGGTGGTTGACACAATGACTGAGACAGCCCTACACGAAACCGGTATGAATGCAGGTTGGAGTGTTGAATGGCTCGGCACTTGTCCCAATACACATAACTGTTGTGAGTGTCTGTA
The DNA here is from genome assembly GCF_040938575.1 of Ambystoma mexicanum. Taxonomy (NCBI): domain Eukaryota; kingdom Metazoa; phylum Chordata; class Amphibia; order Caudata; family Ambystomatidae; genus Ambystoma; species Ambystoma mexicanum. The sequence continues at coordinate 1,462,756,005 of NC_090931.1, read as the reverse complement.
GAGAAGTGAATGGCCTGAATACCTCGTGTGCCTGATTGGCCGCCTGCCTGCATGAATGCCCTTAGTCGCGATTGGATGATTGAGTGTGACCCAGCGGAATGAATGGGAGATCAACAGTATATCTGGGGACCTCTCACTGCTAGGAATCGTGTTCAGAAGCTGAAGTCCACTACGACGAGTAACTGGAGTAACTGAAGCTTGACCTTGAAGCCCTGCTGGACGAGAAGAATTGCTGTTGGCTCTCCTTCACAATCTGAAAGCTGCTGTGCCTCCAAGGACTGACCCAGTGAGGACCTGGTAAGGTGCCCTCTTCCCGAGCTACGAGGGACCATCGTGCACCAGCTGATCTTTGCCAAAGCTCCCTGGTAGAAAGACCTTCGACAGGCTGCCGACCCGAGATGGGGACTGCCGCAGAATCTCAAAGAGAAGCACTCGGACTGTTATCTGCCACGGTCGACGACCGCTGTCGCCGACCAGAGCCGCTGTGCTCCCGTTTGCCTAAGAACTTCAATTGATCATCGGACGCTCTCATCTGCATCGTCGCCCGCTTTATCCTGCTGAAGACGGCCCACCGTTGACTTGCCGAGGAGCATCCGCCGGTGGGTTTCCCGCCACCTAAAGACCACGGAGACGCCGACGACTCGACGCCCTTGCTGGGCCACCGTTCTTCATCATCTCTTTGCGATCCAGAACTATCGTCACTGAGGTGCCCCGCACGCCTCTTCCTCGCAGGACGCCAACGCTCTGTCGTCGACGAGCACCCCTAGGAACGAAGCTGCCACTTCACCGCCGTAGTTCAACCTGTTCTCCGTCGGACGTTTGACGACCCGTATTTATTGTATTTTGTATTTATTTATTTGTAATGCGCACCTAACCCGAAGGTAGCCGTGACTCCTGCCTTAAAGGGAGGGCACTCAAGAAGGGCCGTCGATTCCCCGACACCGAACGCCGAGTTCCTCGACGCCTCTCGACGATCCGTGGCTCCTGCTTTAAAAAGTGAGTCACTCAAGAAGGATCGGTTGACGCATCTTCGGAGAACTCTACTCCACCAGGTACATTGGGGGGGGGGGTAAAACCTTAATAGGAGGAAATAAGACTACTGTTTCAACCATCTTACGTTCCTGCCTATCTCTATTGCTGGTTTCCTCGTTATTGATCTGTGTGACATTTTAACCATACAGTTGAGGCACTTTAATGAGATTCGATAACACTGGTGGTACCACTTTAGAATTGTATATATTTACCATTGTTGACTTCCGAGTACAAAGTGCGTTATTGTGATCGTGTACATACTTTTGAATATTAATTATATAAAGACTCTGTTTTCTATAATACAGTGTGTGGACATTCCTTTGTGGGGGTTTGGGGACTACACTGTACTTAAGAACCAGCCTGCATCCCCTCCTGAGAAGCTAGGTCTTGATTGCTCGACTACGTTACCAATAATAGAGAATCTTGGCTGGGGTCCTCTGTGCCTCTCCTCTACCATATAGAGAGCGGAAGTACAGACACCCCCTACCAGTCTTTACACCGGGTTCAGGCGACTGTCATCCATGCACCTCCTGGGGTCTGTTCGCCTTCAATACATTTTTATGTCTTTACATGTGTTGGCTGGATGACCAGCTTTTTTATTCTTGTAGAGGAGAGTACTGATTTTTACGCCCTTGAAATTGCATTTACTCTCAAAGTATAAAAACAGGGAGTAAAATACTCCTACCTCAAAATCTTATCAGGAGTACTGGGTAAAAGGTAGTTAAGTGCTGGGAAAGTGGGTGGTTGTGGGGAGAATAAACAGACATGGGAAGGATGAGTGGAGACCTCAGGGGGACAGGTGGAGAAAGGAGCCGGGCCAGGGTACGAGCCAGACAGTGGCGCCGTAGCATGTGGGAGACAGCAGCTCCCTTAAAACACAGGCTTCTTTCATTGCCTGATCACGCCCAGCATTGGAAGGAGTCGATTGACAGGCTTACCCACGTTGGTTGCTAATGGTGCATGCAGCCCCTTCTCCTGACTGGAACAGACATCCTACACATACAGGGAGTGAGGTGAGAAGAATATATGGAGAGAAACGGGCAGAACGAAGACAGGAAACCACAGAGGCCGACTGGCAAAGAAATATTACTACATGCAAATGCTGCTGAACGCACAGAAAGGAAAAGGAGGGGGAGCCAAAAATTGGTCACAGGCAAGCCCAAATAGTTCTGACTGAAGGTGCAGTTATTGAGGTTTGAATCCAGGTAGTGGGTTATGACAAGGAGGAAGCACCTTTAACTATTTGTTATTAACAAGGTAAGATGAGCCAGAGGAAGCTGGAGCACCTCAGAGTCAATTGAATTGGGAGATACCATCAATTCCTTGTGTGGTTGCCAGGAAGAGTAAGCTGCAGGACTCCAGGACTGATGTCATAAAGGGTCTTGGAGGGAGGGCTTCTCTTAGTAATAGACAAGCAAATGCTCCAATGAGAGAAAGGGTGAGAGGGGAGACAAGGTGCTTTGCTTGAATACTGGACTTTGCTTTTGATGTTGTGTTTTGATTTGAAAGGGAGTGGAGAAGACGGAGGAAGAACGGGGCCCTTCAGAAGAGGAGCCACTGTATGAATGGGCCTATTAACCAATCATGTTTAAAGTTAAGTCGAGATACGCTCCAGTTGAGCGCCTCGTGAAGAGTATTGTAAAAGTTAAGAGGTATTGAAAAGTGAGGCTGTGGAAGTGAGAGCGGAGAATCCTGGCTGCTGTAAACCGTCAGGTACCTGATGAAAGTAAAGCTGAACAGCTGATGATACAAACGAAGAGCGGGGAGAAATAAAGTCGGGCAGAGGCAGCTCTGGGTTCCGCTCGATACAGAGACTGGTAACGCATATGGAGCTGACAGGACTGCTGTTTAGAATCTGCTCCGTTTCGACTCAGCTCTTCATGAAAGGACCTGGCGAGTTGAAGCCGAACGAAACGCTACGTCCAACTGGAAGGAGCAGCTGGAGAGCACTGTGCTGATAAAGCCCCCACCTTTGCGGGGGCGGAGCTTGTGTAGCAGCCGAGGAGCCGAGTCCCGAGAGGCTCACTGGAGCCGCATCGAGCTCCATCTACCAGGGCAGCAAGTCTGAGAGGTCACAGAAAGTCAGGAGAGGAGCGCTGCCAAGCAGAGGACCAGCCAAGGAGCCAGTGAACTCCCAAATAGGTGAGAGAGGTCCATGTCGAATGTTAGAGGAAATGGGCTCACAGAGTCAAAGCGGCCATTAGAAAAATAGAAAGGGTGTCTAACTGGGAATACAAAAAGAACACCGAGATTGAAACATTTATAAACTGCCCTAAAGGAAAGAGAGAGACCTATCTGAACTGTCATGCAATTTAAGGGATAAAGACCTCGAAAAAAACATTGAACTGTTAAACCTTGTTCAAGCAACAGGACTGATTACTTGAAAAGGAATCGTCTGTTCTGGGCGAAACACTAAAATACCAAAGCTTTGACCTTCCAAGAAATAGAGACTCTTCCGATGAACTATGAGCCTGATGGTTAAAATGCCAAGTCAAGGGAAACCCGCTAGCTGAACTTAAGGTCAGGAAGTTGCCAGTACTGTCAAATACTGATGTTATAATAAAAAAAAGGAATTAATTAATAAACAAAGTTCATGTAAATCAATACAGTGTCTAGGCTAACTCTATCTGCTCAATCACATTTGATGGCAGCAGTGGGATAGAGCGGAACACGATGGAGGATTTGATAAAAACGCTAAGCGAGGGCCAGCAGCTACTCCAACAAGCCTTACAGCTTCAAAGCAAGCAAGCCCAAGCTGACAGGCAAGCCTTCCAGCAGGCCCTGCAGCATCAGCAGGCGCAACTATTAGAAGTCCCTAACATGAGAAGCCACACCCCGGTACCGACTTCAGTCCTTCAAAAGGTTTCCACCAGAGAGGATCCTGGCCACTTCTTTGTCAATTTTAAAAGGGTCGCCAGGAATGCACAATGGCCAGCCGAGAGGTGGTGCCACTACATCGCACCCCTCATGACTGGCGAGATGCAAAGTGCCTATCAGGCAGCTAACCCAGCGGGAGACACTTGCTATCAAGACATGAAACGGGTAGTGTTGGAGCGATTGGGCCATGACGAAGAAGCCTACAGGATCGAGTTTAGGGATACTAAACTTATGTCAGAAGAAACTCCTAGACAACGCTTCTATCGGATTAAGGAGTTAGGAGAGAAGTGGCTACAGACCAACTCCGCAACTACTCACGAGATGACTGAGAAAGTAATCTTAGAACAGTTTGTGGACGTATTACCCTTGCCCATGCAAAGGTGGGTCAGACAACACCATAGGCCCACCTTGATCGAAGCCGTCGATATCGCCTCGGCATATCAAAAAGCTGGCCAGGCGAAGATGATGTCTTACCCTGCCATTCCCAAAGCCGGGGGAAGCACTGCGGCGGCAGGGAGCCGGCCGGTTCCTCCTACACGCTGGCCTAACTCGATGATAAGAAGACCAGAATGGGAAGGAGCAAGATTCCGGCCTAACAGTGAAGGAGCAGGGACCTCACAGGCGATACGTCCTCCTAGCCTCAGTGCCCGAGGTCCACAATGTTTTGAATGTGGGGACTGGAGTCACCTCGCAAGATTGTGCCTTAGAAAAGTCAAGACCGAACCAATGGATGTAGGCACGTTTGAAGCGGCAAAGGAAGTTAACCAGACTGGTGCCTCCACAACTGCAAAGATCACCTACCCATATATCTGTGAAGCCGAGGTGGAGGGTTGCCCAACCAGAGCGATGCTGGATAACAGAAGTTTACAAACGGCCGTGAATCCAGAGCTGGTAGGTGGTATGAAGGAATTGAGTGAAAGTATCCCCATCCGATGCGTGCATGGTGACGTTAAAGTGTACCCTCTCCGAAATATCAAGATAAAGGTAGCGGGAGAACAAATGAAAGTAAGAGCAGCTGTAATGCCAGCATTACCTGAACCCCTATTGATTGGCTTGGATGTTCCTAGTCTTCCTCGACTTATACAGAAGGTGGAAGACCAATGGCTAAAACAAGCTCTCTTTTGGGGTCAAGAGCTACGTTCACAGGACGATAAAGAGAGCAAGAGTAAGAATGCGAGGAGGTTGGAGAAACATGCATGGCTTGAGCAGAATATGTGTCCCATGGCTGTTGACTGGAGAATAGATGAAGGAGGAGATAGTTTCCGCATGGCTCAGGAACTCGATCCCCTGTTGAAATATGCAAGAGAATCGGTGACCGATGATCCAAGGCCGAAAACATCCTACTTTATCAAAGACAGCGGGTTATACTATCGAATAACTGCTAACGCGGAAAAAGAAACAGTTCGGCAGCTGTTGGTGCCTAGCAAGTATTGCCGTCCTGTCCTTGAGGTTGCTCATTTACAAGTAGGGGAGGGTCACCTTGGTGTTGAAAAGACCACACAAAAGATCCTCGCAAGATTCTACTGGTCGGGTGTGTATGGACAAGTGGCCCGTTTCTGTCAGAGCTGTCCTGAATGCCAAAAAAAGAATAGACCAATGATCGCCAAGGCTCCTCTCCAACCGATGCCCTTGATATTGGAATCCTTCCAAAGGATAGGAATGGATATAGTAGGACCTCTGGAGCCCTCAAGTAGAGGACCCAAGTACCTGCTCATGATGGTCGACTACGCAACCAGGTATCACGAAGCTTTTCCCTTGCGATCGACGATCGCCCAGCAAATGCCCAGCAAATATGTGATGTTTTAGTTCCTTTCATCTCGAAAGTAGGTATACCTAAGGAGATAGTCACCAATAGAGGAACCAACTTCATGTCAGCTGTACTAAAACAGGTATGCGAAACCTTACACATCTCCCAGCTCAAGACTGCCGTTTATCATCCTCAAACGGATGGGCTGGTTGAGAGATACAACCAGACTATTAAACAGATGATAAGGAAAACCATCCAGCCGGGAGAGCGAAATTGGGATAGGGTATTACCATGGATCCTAATGACACTGAGGAATACTCCTCAGTCCTCTATGGGGTTTGCCCCGTTTGAACTGTTGTTTGGAAGACCAGTGAGAACCCTCTTAGACATTCTAAAAGAGAGCTGGGAGGAACAGCCGAGTCCGGAAATCACATTGACTGAATATGCTACTCAACTCAGATCAAGAGTAGTGAAACTTCAATCAATCGCACAGTTACACCTCCAACAAGCTTAAGGCAAACAAGAACAATACTACAACCAAAAGTCACGAGTGCGAACCTTTCAAGTAGGGGAACGGGTCCTCGTACTTCTTCCCACGACCGAAAATAAAATGCTGGCATCATGGAAAGGGCCTTATACAATTGAGGCAGTACTGGGACCAGTAACCTATAGAGTCCGACAACCTGAGAACAAAATTCCTATTCAGACATATCATATAAATTTGTTGAAGAAGTGGGTGGAACCCGAAGTTACAGTGGCTATGATTAATCTGGAAGAAGGATCGGCTGAATATCTACCGAGCGCCGAAAAACCAATAGGGAAAGAAGCCCTGAACATTAATCCAGAATTATGTCCATCCCAAAAACTAGAACTCTTTAGACTGCTGGAGCAGTATGCAAACATATTTTCTTCAATACCGGGAAAAACTTCATTGACCTGCCATCACATACAAACTGATCCAGGAGTGAAGGTGAGGGTGCGGCCGTTCAGAATTCCAGAATCCCGGCTACAAGCGGTGGAGAAAGAGATTCAAGAGATGCTCCGTTTGGGTGTGATTGAACCGTCGCATAGCGACTGGTGTTCGCCTCTAGTGATGGTACCAAAGCCAGACGGGAGCATTTGCTTTTGCATGGATTTCAGAAAGCTGAAAGAAGTGTCAAAATTTGATGCCTAACCTATGCCGAGGATTGATGACCTTTTGGAGAAGCTGGGCAAGGCTAAGTTCCTAACAACAATTCACCTAACAAAGGGGTATTGGCAAGTGCCCTTGTTTCCTCCAGATAAAGAGAAGACCGCTTTCGTGTCTCCAGGTGGATTATATCAATTTACAGTCCTACCCTTTGTTCTTCATGGGGCTCCGGCCACCTTTCAGAGATTAATAAATTATTTAATAAAGGGCCATGAGAGTTATGTAGGGGCATATTTGGACGACATTGTTGTGTTTAGCCAATCTTGGTCGGACCACGTGAAACATTTAGCTGAAATGTTTCAAACCTTAGAGAAGGCAGGATTACACATAAACCCAAAAAAAGACTAATGTAGCAAACTCATATACGAGATATCTGGGATACTATGTTGGTTAAGGAACTATCAGACCACAACAAGAAAAACTAGAGGCCATACGTCAATTACGGTTCCCTGCAACTACCAGACAAGTTAGGGCTTTCCTTGGTTTTGTGGGCTATTACCGTCGATTTATACCACACTTTGACTATTACAACTCCACTAACAAACCTGTTGAAGTCGAGTGCTCCACCAAAATCCGAATGGAAAAATGCGGAAACAGAAGGAGCGTTCATGGCCCTCAAAGCCGTGCTGTCAGACAAGGCTATACTTCATTGCCCTGATTTTTCTATGCCCTTCTATCTGCAGACGGATGCTTCAGGGTCTGGACTAGGAGCTATCCTTTTCCAAAACAAGGGAGAGGAAGAGAGACCAATTCTATTTATGAGTAGGAAGCTGTTGCCACACGAAATGGGCGATGCGACGATAGAAAAGGAGTGTTTGGCAGTGAAATGGGCAATATACTCCTTAAAATACTACCTCTTGGGCAGGAAATTTACATTAGTTACTGATCATGCTGCATTGGTGTGGTTATCACGAAACAAAGAAACAAATCCCCGATGTTAATGTGGTTCCTGTCGTTGCAGCCATATTCGTTTCAGACTGTACACCAACCAGGCAGGAAAATGGCACAAGTGGACTTTCTGTCTAGAATACATGCCCTTCCCGAACGTAAGGGCTTAAGGGGGAAGATATGTGATGAGCCAGAGGAAGCTGGGGCACCTCAGAGTCAATTGAATGGGGAGATACCATCAATTCCTTGTGTGGTTGCCAGGAAGAGTAAGCTGCAGGACTCCAGGACTGATGTCATAAAGGGTCTTGGAGGGAGGGCTTCTCTTAGTAATAGACAAGCAAATGCTCCAATATGAGAAAGGGTGAAAGGGGAGACAAGGTGCTTTGCTTGAATACTGGACTTTGCTTTTGATGTTGTGTTTTGATTTGATAGGGAGTGGAGAAGACGGAGGAAGAACGGGGCCCTTCAGAAGAGGAGCCACTGTATGAATGGGCCTATTAACCAATCATGTTTAAAGTTAAGTCGAGATACGCTCCAGTTGAGCGCCTCGTGAAGAGTATTGTAAAAGTTAAGAGGTATTGAGAAGTGAGGCCGTGGAAGTCAGAGCGGAGAATCCTGGCTGCTGTCAACCGTCAGGTACCTGATGAAAGTAATGCTGAACAGATGATGATACGAACGAAGAGCGGGGAGAAATAACGAAGTCGGGCAGAGGCAGCTCTGGACTCCGCTCGATACAGAGACTGGTAACGCGTATGGAGCTGACAGGACTGCCGCGAGAAAATGTAACACGGCAGCCGTTTAGAATCTGCTCCGCTTCGACTCCGCTCTTCATGAAAGGACCGGCCGAGGTGAAGCCAAACGAAACGCTACGTCCAGCTGGGAGGAGCAGCTGGAGAGCACTGTGCTGATAAAGCCCCCACTTTTGCGGGGGCGGAGCTTGTGTAGCAGCCAAGGAGCCGAGTCCTGAGAGGCTCACTGGAGCCGCATCGAGCTCCATCAACCAGGGCAGCAAGTCTGAGAGGTCGCAGAAAGTCCGGAGAGGAGCGCTGCCAAGCAGAGAGCCAGCCAAGGAGCTGGTGAACTCCCAAATAGGTGAGAGAGGTCCATGTCGAATGTTAGAGGAAATGGGCTCACAGAGTCAAAGCGGCCATTAGAAAAATAGAAAGGGTGTCTAACTGGGAATACAAAAAACACCGAGATTGAAACATTTATAAACTGCCCTAAAGGAAAGAGAGAGACCTATCTGAACTGTCATGCAATTTAAGGGATAAAGACCTCGAAAGAAACGTTGAACTGTTAAACCTTGTTCAAGCAACAGGACTGATTACTTGAAAAGGAATCATCTGTTCTGGGCGAAACACTAAAAGACCCAAGCTTTGACCTTCCAAGAAATAGAGACTCTCCCGATGAAGTATGAGCCTGATGGTTAAAATGCCAAGTCAAGGGAAACCCGCTAGCTGAACTTAAGGTCAGGAAGTTGTCAGTACTGTCAAATACTGATGTTATAATTAAAAAAAGGAATTAATTAATAAACAAAGTTCATGTAAATCAATACAGTTTCTAGCCTATCTCTATCTGCTCTATCACACAAGGTCAAAGGATTCGTCATAGGATCCGCCCAGGAAGAGCTGTCTAGTACACTGTTCACAACGTTCAGTCCATTGCCTGACGCAGAAGTGAGGCGTGATGCGCCCGAGACACTTGGAAGAGTAATACTTGTTCTTAGAACACTGGGAAAGAAGAGTAGAACATCCAGAAAACTTGACAGTAGATGTGAGAAGCAAATAATACTTGAAGGCCAACATTTAAAGTCAAACATACCTTGTGGAAGGCAGGTCTGTGGTTGTCTTCATGCTTGTCTCTGCAAGAGAAGATGGCATTTGTGAGCAGACACCACAATCTCCCCAACTGTAAATCAACCCAGAAAACACCCCAGCCACTTGCCAACTTTGCTACTGAACCTGTAGTCCCCTGCACTTACCGTTCTATCTGGGACACTCTTCACCTGCCCCCCAACCCCTACACCCATCTACATGCTGCACCAGGGACCTGCCTCCCTACACTGTGGATATTGCACACCTACCATAAACTCCATGCGACATAATGGCCACTCTTCCCCAACCCTCCCCCCCCCACATGAGACACCAGCCATTTAAACCACACAATAACATGCCTTTATCAGAGCCACAGTCACATACTCACCACTGAAGCACCCGACACTCTAGTAGCGTGCCTGCCAACTGAGGCAATTCTCACCCTCTCGTCATATAAGGCTAGCAATCTACACACCTCCCTGACACATACAGTCAATGATTCCACCCTCTACCTAAAACACTGGCCATTCATACTGTACCTCGCCACATGGGGCACAAGTCAACACTGCATCATGCCTTCAACGGAGACACCAGTCACCTAATCCCCATTGTGCCACCAGAAAACCTAGTCATACATCTACCGGCTAACTAATACAGCCTCCACCACATACACACAATGCTGTCATCTACGCTATCCACCTACCCACCATAATGCCCCATGAAACATTGGTGCCGTACATGGAACACTGGTCCCTGGCCTCTCAGGTCAACCAAGACAAGGTTTAAGCAACAGTATTAACTGAAATCTGTAATGCCGACTATCATTTCATGAAAGAAAGTTCAGTATCCTTGAGTGATGGACACTCCCGCCCCCTGAACATCTTAATTACTGTCCCTAAGGACAGCCAAGATTTGACAAGTTCAGTCCAAAATCAACTTTTAGGAAGTATTTCTATTAAGTCTTAAGAGAGGAACATTCAGTTTGTTGGTTTTAATTATGGAATACATTTTTAGAATAATAAAGAGAAACAAACACAAAACCCAAGATTGCTCTACGCATTTTGGGAGGTTCCCTTCTTCAGGAGCGAAATAATATAAGTCTTCAAAGTTTCAAATGGTATCTAAAGAATTAGTTGGAAAGATACAATCAGTTTCACTATTTTTAAGGGTATTCAATCAAATTCTCGCATGCAGTCCAGGAATACTATTGTCCAATTTCCCTATATTTGGCTTCAATTGTACAACTTTACTACATAAAGTCAATTAACAAACAAGGAAGGCACTTGGATCGAAATGACAGAATAGTGGTATGGGGCATTCATTTCCCCTCAGATTCCACAAGACAACCTTGCTGCACAAGGCATACACCAAGTGGGATAATGGTGCACACTTAAGACACTTAATTAGAAATAAATACAACACAACATAATTTTGACAGCGCACACGTTTTCTAACGCGTGATGTAATTAACAGGAGCCCACGTTATGACATCATGCCGTTAACGTGACATGATATAACTAAACTACCATTTTGGATTCAGAATCAGCAGCACAGTGAAAACGCTGGACTATGTGACTTGCTGTATACAAGAAGGGGCACCTGGCTCTTCCTTGATCTACCAGGTATAAATAAAGACAAAATGATCAGGGTGGTTACAGATAATGAGCGACTCTCTCAATGTATCCATTTACTCTCTATGAGGATTTGTATTCTATGCGATTCATGTATCAAGAAAACGTACCAACAAATCAATACGTTAGTCAGTGTTCCACAGAGCGGCCGGCGGGCAGAGATACTGAACAATAGGCAAGATCTGTACTATGATCAAGAGACACATTAACGGCACACTGCCCCACAGGCACAAGTTAACCGCAGCGGCTGCCCGTTACATTTACACATGGCGCAAGTTAGTTTAAAACTCAGCGTCTATCGTGAGGTGCAGCGTGGGTTACAATTTCCATGGCAGCCACTATGTCACTATGCATTGCGAGCCTGTATCCAGTATATGGATGTTGAGTTTATAGCACAATACGGAGCCGAGTAGAAATGTTTATCCTATATGTAATGTGTATAAATTACAGGGTGAAAATGTATAGTACACAGTAGATGTAAAGTTATGATGGTAGCTTTTATCATATTTGAGAAAACATATTTCCAACCTATGCGAGTGCACACTACCCAGAGACATCCATGATTGTATGGAGAGACACACCGGTTCAAAGGGTGAAAATTGAAACACACTGGATTCCCAGCACTATGGCCCGTCATTTGGTTTGTTTAACACACAGGCAACCAGAAATGGTGACCACAGGCCATGTGACATGCCAACCTCCAGCAGGTAAGCACTTGTAAATCTTTTAAATTTACGCAACACTATGTTACAACAGCCTGGCTGCAGAGTTTAGATCCCTAGTTTAGACTATATATATGCTCGACTGTCTTTCCGCGATTTGGGAATTGTGTGCCTCCAACTATCTCTGCCTAAATTCCAGTAAGACTGAGATCCTTCTCATTGGGACCCTTGCTTCCGCTTTCCCTCTTTCACTCTGGCCGACTTGCTTGGGCCCTCTACCTGCGCCTTCCTGCGAGGCAAAAAGCCTTTGTGTCATCTTCAACTTCACCCTCTCCTTCTCTCCCTCACATCACAGACCTCTCCAAGTCTCACTACCAGCTGCACCTCCTCAGGAGGTATTCTTCCTTTTCTCACTTTCCCCCAGAAGCTCACTGTCTCCAGAGACCTGGTTCTCTCCAAGCTAGACTACTGCAACAGCCTCTTTCTACATCTGCCTGCCTCTACTCTTCGCCCTCTGGAACTAATCCAGAACCGGACTGCAAGATTTGTCCTTGTCCTCAAGCCCAGGGATCGTATCTCGCTAGCCCTAAAATCTCTCCACTGGCTCCCAGTGGCTGCGAGTTCAAGACCCTTTGCATTGTCAACAAGGCTTTCTGGTGCCGGGGAACACACTACATCCAACTCTCTCCTCATGAGCACCCTCCTTCTCGAGCCTACTGCACATCCACCTCCATCTCATAGAGGGTCAGACGCTTCTCCAGGCAGAGAGTGGGAGGTAGATCTCTCCTCGGCTGGTGCCTCCCTCTGGAACAGCCTCCCTATCTCTCTCAAACCTGAGCAGGACGACCTAAGGTTCGGGAAGCAACTCAAGACCTTCCTTTTTGCTTCTGCTTTCTCTCCCCTGCTGATGTACTTGTCTACTCCGCTAACTGGTTACATAGCCACCCTCTGAACCTTAATGGGCACCAGGCTTCTTCAAGACTAGTAGCCACATGCACTTCCTCTGGGCCGACCACACACTTAGGGACTGTATCTGCAAATCTACAGTCCCCTGCCTCCTTGCACCTACTTAGAGCCGGCCACCCAGGGGCACTTACATGAGCTTTGCCTATTGCACTGTTCCCTCCTCCCTCTTCCTGCTACTCTCCCTTCCCATTTGCACTTGCACGTTCTGAATAACACAAGGCCTAGCAAGATAGTTTATTTTGTCCTCCCTTTGTCTCCCCTTCCTTGTCTTGCCGCACCTAGAAACACTTGTGTATGGGTGCGTTATAAATGACTTACCACAGAAACACAGAAAAGCACAGACAATAATTCCATGCGACTACCAGCCAGATGTGCATGTGGTGAAAATGCATGGTAGGTGTCCCTTTGTGGGGTAAGGAAGAAATGAATAGCATTGGTGCTTTAGGATAAATAAAATTCAGATAAGACTCCCTTAATATTAGATTGTGGTTTGTATTTGTATTATAGACATTGGATCTCAAGAATCCTCATAAAAGTAGAACGTAATTTTCTGTCCTGATGAAGGCCGATGCAATAAGAGCACCATTCAACCACTCAAATAGGCCAACACATTTGTGTCGTAAATCTGTTAATATAGCAGTGTTAAGCACCGCACATAAGCAGAGTGAAGAAGGCAAACAGACTTAGATAGTCCCAGTAGAGCAAGAGGGACTGCATCACGTGTATGGGTCACTTGAATTATTAATGTTGTGCACATGCAATTTACTATATTTGTATTCCTGTGGAACACTGACTAATGTATTGATTTGTTTGTAGGTTTTTAAATAGCACTTTTCTTGATACATGAATCGCATTGAATACAAATCCTCAGATAGGAAATAGATAAAATGAGTGGGTCGTCCACTATGCAGATTACTGTCAGAGGAACGTTTTAAGAAATTGGTAGCTATATTTATTAAACTATAAGATTCTGGTATAACAGAACCACCAAGATAAATGGATACCACAACTCTTTGTAAACAGAACTCAACTTCTGATGGCTAGAATTAGATGATCATATTTTAACATTTCATGTACAGATCACCCAGTCTACTGTTTCCATGACAGAGAGGACAACTCCCAGATTATAAACATTCCTTAAGGGATCACCATTACCTAGTTGTGATCTCCAAACATTTCACTGTGAGAAGAGGTACGATAAATTTGAATCCTACATTGCCTACATTTTCCCTACTCTCATTTGCCTTCTCAAGGTTGGGTTCAAATACAACTCTTGAGCTATATCAGACTAAATTAGAATATTGATATGAACACAATAAATTAAATCGTCAAGCTTACATGGATAGGTAAGCAGAAGTATGTAAGCAAGATGACTACTATAGGCTTTTTGTGAACTGAGATCATTAATTAGCTCTTCTCCTCTACTTTCCTCTTTTCTTCACTACAGACTGTAATAAAGTAATACATTAGAAGTGAACTGGAAATTGACTGTGAAAAGGCGCATGGCATGAGCTAACCAGGTGATTGACATTTTGACTCCATGTGAGAATTTGATTTAATGCCCTTAAATATAGTGAAACTGGTTGTCTTTTTTCAACTCATACTTTAGATAACATTTTAAACTTTTGAAGACTCATAAGAATTTTATTGGGATCGTATCGGAAATGCGTAGAGCAACCTTAGGTGTTGCTTTTGTTTCTGCATTATTATTCTAAAAGCATATTTCATATTAAAAACCAACAAATTGAATGTTCATCTCTTAAGACTTACTTGAAATATTTCCTGAAAACTGATTTTGGAATTGAACATCAAATCTGGGCTGTCCTTAGGGACAGTAATTAAGGTGCGCAGGGGACCGGAGCGTCCATCACTAAAGGACACTGAACTTTCTTTTCATGATTATACGACTTTATGTGCCAGAGTTGTAGTTTTCTGCGCAGCACTCTAAATCACATTGAATGTATATATATTTAGTTTAAATAACCACAAGAAGTTAGGTGCGCAGCCAGCCCCGATCACATATACCATCATTCCATCTCCATGTTTAACAAACCAACTGGCCCTTCATTTTATAGGTAAGATCAGATTAGAAGATTAGAACCAGTACATCCGAACCTTCTGTTGTGTTGGTACCTCATCTACCAGCCCCGAGTCACTCTGACCTTTTACTATGCGCGGCAGAGAGGACATTGAACACCTACTTATTGTCTCAAAGTGATCTGGCTCACCTTTAGATATTATACCTCCTAGAGTTGCCTGGGACATCAGTCCAGTTTTGGCAAACAGGATCCTATAAATCTTTAATGACTCACTGATTAAGGGCATTGTATCTTTAAGCTGGAACAATTCAGTGATTAAACCCCTTTTTAAAAAAAACGCCCTTGGATCATGAGGACCTATTCAACCATCATCCAAATTCTGTTGGTGACTTTACAATTTTGGCATTCAAGGTACAGTATTAGACTGAATTACATTCTTTTCAGAGGGTCGGACTTTACAGACTCATCTAGGATATTTTTTCTTAGATCCTCCCTTTGGAATGCAGCATCCCATAAGGAGCCGCCCTTTCACCCCTCAAGTTCTGTCTATATCTTTATCCACTTATGGAAGTTTGTTATGTTCAGTGTCAAAGAGTTGTGGAAGAGAGGGAGATGTGTTATATCTAGCAGTGTGAATGTTGTTGCTGCTCTGCCTGCTGCTAGTAGAATGTTGGTGCATGTGAATGAATGTCAGCTCAGAGTTTGCTGGGGGAATGGGATGTCTGTATAGCTCCAGGGATGTCAGTTGGACCTGAGCTGAGAGTGCCCAAGGATGGCCCGTGTGCATCTCCCCCAACGTACCTGAAACTATAAGCAATAAAGGAATTAAAGGAATAGAAGTGCACCTGCAGTCTCTGGAGTCATTACCTGTGTCTTGAGTAGCTACATTATGATACTCAGTATAATAAAGTTGTATTTGATTCTGTTGTCATATTTTTTAACTATGTTGAGGACGCAAAGATTTATGTGGATCTTAAGGTTGGCGAGGACTCACTCGCCATCAAAATCAGTGTCCTGAATGTCAAATCCTGGAAGGATGCAAATTTCCTTAACATAAACCCTAATACAACAGAAATGTTAATCAGCGGCAAACCTAATGCCTGAACCTCAATATGCTGGCCAAATTCTTTTGGGCAATGCCCTATCCAACGCCCTGAGGTTAGGAATCTAGGTGTAATCTAGATAATAATTAACACAAAACTCTCAAATATCTGCAGTCATAAAGCTGCGCTGTATTATGATAAGGAAAATAAAAAGACTCTTACCCTACTTGACCTTCCCCCTTGACCTCCAACACAGGTGATGGTAATGAACTCCCGGGTCTCCTACCATCTTGATTTTAACAATGGCATATATCTTGGCCTCCCGACTACCAGATCACAAGACTGCAGAGGGTCCAGAACACAGGGTCCAGACTTTTAACAAAAAACTCAAAGTATAACCATATAACCTCAGCTCTTTGATATCTGCAGTGGCTACCGATAAAAAAATAAAAACATTTTGAAAAAAATAATAAATAGGACAACTTTCAAGAGTATGTGCGTCGTTTTTAAAGTCTCACACATCCCACAGCAAATCCTCTGTTTCACAAGTTAAGCTCATCAGATAGAGGCATGACATGATACTGAAAACGAAGGCGAGATTAGGAGGTCACTCCTTCCTAGTCAACGTGATCAGGACTTGGAACACCCTAACCCCTTAATATCCGTAGGGAATTCAACTTGTTATCTGTCTGGGAAAAACAGAAGACTTTCTTATTTAACATCCATTAATCTTCTTTATAAGCAGGTATTTTTTTTAATATTCTGCCCTGTATCATGTATAAAACCAGCGCTGAGATACAGATATCAGTGATAGTTGTGCTCCATTAAACCCCCACATAACAAAACACAAATGCCACGTGACGCCACCCATCCAAAACAGCATCCAACTGTTAGTGCCACTCACACGTACCCGCCACACTGCAACTTTTTATACCATCCCCTACTGGCCACACAAAACTCTAGCCACCAAACCACCAATTGTGACAGCAACTAACTGCCAGCAACTATTCATGAGACACCAGCAACCCCTTTTGTCTAGGATGCTAGATGCCACTTGCAACAGCAGCACACATCAATGAGAAACACACCATTTACCAGTCAACTTCACCACCTATGACAACGACCACCCACCTATTAACCAATCGCCTGAGAAACTATACATCTAACAGCTAGCCCACAGCTTAAGACAGTAGCTAACGCCTGGCTTTCCTGCACAGGGATCACCCTGCCAGGCTGTCATCCGAGGGAACATTAACCGACCCATGCAAACTCATCCTCCAAGACTCTAGCCACCTACCATCGATATGGCCACCATCCACGTATCTGCTAAACACCCCATGCACCAACCTGTTGCACAACCCGATACACTCAATGCTTGATATGATATTGCCACATCTACCAACCCACTTCCTCTCCCAACTCTTCTTGGCGCTTTTCCACATGCGACACCAGTGGTATCAACCCATCTGCCACTCTTCCACCTGAACAACATTGTTGAAATCTGCTGCCGTGTCACACCAGAGATCACAGCCTTGCCCTCCAATTCATATTCTATAGCCATTTCCACCAGCCACCTCACTGCCTCCAAGACTGGAACCAGACTAAAGTCACATCAACACGTGTGACCACATCTCCACACGTGAGAGCAGAGCCAGGACCACAAGTCATATCTGAATGCTTCTAACATTCCAATAACCCGTCCATCTGTGGCACCGAAGCCACACCCACCAGTCACCTTTCCAGATATGACACTGGAGGGATTCCCACCATCACTCACAGGTAGTTTGGGTGTGCGGCGTGCGCCATGTCAGAGCTTATCATGTAAGACTTTGGGATGGACTCTTCAAAGGCGGTCAAGTTCTGGGGGGTGGACGAAATTCGGCGAAGGATCAGCTCTGTCAGCAAGGACTCTGCACCATGGGCGCTGCCTGAGCCCACCTTTGGAAGAAAAGAGGTGACATACGTTGAAGGAGCCTGTCCTGTAGATAAACAGTGCCACGCTCGGAAACCAAAGAAAGGAAGGATGACAAATACAATGCAGACTTACTAACAGGTGTTGCTTAAGCATTTGTGACGTGCACACGTTTTCAACTAGGAATATACACTTCCCACATTCATGTTTGAGCAACTACAGATGCAGAAGCACGGATATGTGGTTGAATATCTGAGCAAAATTACATTGAGGGAAGGGTGCTTTTTTGTGCCATTAATGGACAGCAATTATTGACTCAAGTATGCAACATAACAATACACCACATGCCACGCATTTGTGGGTCCCCGACTATTGTCAGATGCATGCTCACAGTACATATGTGTCAATCCTAAACCCCAGGTGTTGCATTACCCCCAATGGGGCCGAGCACAGATCCACATTGTGCAGGTAAATTCCTTTTGACAGAGAAGAACAAGTTACTTTCTTACCTGGTAACTTTCTTTCGATGGGATGTTCATCTGACGTATTCCTCAGAAAAGCTTTGGCGTCTGCGTCGATGAGGTCGATACGCTGTCCTCGAGGGCCTCCGTCGTGCCGACTTCACCGGATGTTATAAGTAGGACGCACGACGCCCGTAGCCTCAGTTGTAGTTTTTTCCCCAGAACGTGTGGCACCAATCTTCTGCCAGTATGACTACAAAAAGCCTTGCGGAAACGTAAGCTGCAATCGCATAAGAAATTCTGTAGAGGGGCAGGCTGGGAGGGTGCGATGTGGAATACGTCAGAGGAACATCCCATCGAAAGAACATTAGCAGGTAAGAAAGTAACTTGTTCTTCGAGGGGATTGTGTCCTCTGACGTATTCCACATCTATGACGGACTCCCAAAGCAGTAGCAACGTATGGAGGTGGGAAAGAATTTAGAATTTTAGAATGCCCAATTAAATTGCAGAATAGAGGATCGCCTTGCCAAAGGCCAAATCTTGTCCATGGATGGAACCCAGGGAGTAGTGTTTTACAAAAAGTATGGACAGAGGCCCATGTGGCTGCTTCACAAATGTTACGAATGGGAACACCCCTCCAGAGCAGTGGAGGCAGCCACACGCCTAGTAGAATGGGCCCGCAAGCCTACTGGAGGGTCCTTACCCATGAGCTTGGTGAAGACTCTTGGGGCGGAGGTCAATCCGAACGGCAGGACCCGAAACTGAAAGTGCGAGTCGCCAACCGCGAACCTCAGGTACTTCTTGTGCTTGGGATGAATCGGCACATGAAAGTAAGCGTCCTTGAGGTCGAGAGACACCAGCCAGTCCTGAAGTTGAAGGGCCTGGAGGTCTTGAGAGAGAGTAACCATCTTGAACTTGTCCTTCCTGAGGAGCTTGTTCAAACCACGCAAGTCCATGATGGGTCTCAATCCCCTGTCCTTTTTCGGAATAAAAAAATATGGGGAATACCATCCTTTGTTCCTCTCCGCTACAGCCACCAGTTCTATGGCGCCCTTCTCCAGCAGGGATGTGATCTCCTGCGCAAGGAGCGGATCCGGACTCTTCAAAGAGAGATTCCCCGGTGGATTGTCGTGAGGCCTCTGCCGGAAAGGAAGACAGTAGCCGTGGGCTATGATCTCCAGAACCCACACATCTGAAGTAATGGCACGCCATTCTACAAAACGCTGCCAGCTTTCCCCCAACCGGCGAACCATGGGACATGGCCTCATGACTGAGCTGAAGTCAGTGTCTGAGGGCAAAGAGGCAACTGCCCGAGCGGCTTTGGCACCTCGAGTACCTTGTTTTCCACCTCTGGTACTTCTACGTTGGCCCCTTTGACTGGCAGCTCTCCTCGATCTACAAAAGGTAGAGTAGTATCGAAAAGAACCTCGCCTCCATTGCTGTCCCCTAGGACGAAAAGGCGGAGGTTGATGGACTGCAGCGCTCAACGACTTTGCTGCAGCTTTGGAAGTCTGCAACCTCTCAAGGCTCTCGTCAGCCTTGCTGCCAAAAAGATGTTCACCATCAAAGGGCATGTTGAGAAGCCGGGCTTGTACATCAGGCGCAAACCCCGACTTCCGCAACCACGCAAACCTGTGCATCACGATGCTCGCCGCCATGGACCGGCTGACACAATCTGCCACGTCCGGACCCGACTGAAGGGATTCACACATGGCATCCTTGCCATCCTGAATGAGGGCAAGAAAACCATCCCATTCCTCCCCTTCGGGAATATGTTCAGCCGCCAAAGAAACACAATTCCACAAAGTGTGAGTGAATCTTGCCAAGGCACAAACAGAGTTGGCTGCCTTTAAAGCCACATCCCCAGATGACGATACTTTCTTCGCCCAACCGTCAAAGCGCTTGTCGTCCCCATCAGGACGGATGATAGGGTACGACACCTGCTTCGCTGGGGCCGTAGCCACCTGCACCACCAAACTCTCCGGTGTAGGGTGCGATGACAAGTAGCAGGGGTCGCCACTGGCTGGGCGGTATTTTTTCCGCAACGACTTACCCACTGCCGGGAGACTCTCCTGAGCAGTCCAAGCCACCGCCAACCTTCTTTGTAAGGCCATATGAAATGGCAGCACCGGGTCAGTTGGTGGACCCTGGTTCAAGATATCTGTCAGGTCATCCTGCAGAAAATACACGGGTAGAGCAGACCACCCCAAGTACTCTGTCACCCTCGACATGAGACGCCGGTATGAAGACTCGGCGTGTGTGCTAGGCTCAGGCCGACCAAACACAACCTCTGGGGAGGTGTCCAGACCATTGGCGTCGTGCAAAGACTGACGCAGGTCTTCCATCTGGCTATGACCAGACAACAGTTTGTCAGGAAACTCATGAGGAACAAACCCCTCAACATCAGACCCTTCATCCACCTCCGATATATAATCCAAAGGCTGGAACAAATCCCTGGATGAGGGCACAGAAAAAGGTTCAAATAGAGGCCTCACTGACTTCCTCAGGGCCTTCATTGGAGTTTCCACCGTCACACGGGGTTCCTCCTGTAAAGCCTCCACAAAAGGCATCGAGGGCATCGACGGAATCAGCGTTGAGCGAGGCGCCGACAGCTTCGGCTTCGAGGCCAGAACCCCGGGCATGTCCTTCGACGGCCTCTGCCCCGATGGCGTTGATTACTTCCTCGGAGGCAGAGCCCCGAGAGAGTCCCTCGACGGACATGGGCATCGATGGCGTCGAAGTCTCTAAGAAGACCTCACAGGCTCCGACAGTCTCGAGGGTGTCGAGGACCGGAACCTGGAGCGGACATGGCTAGAGCGATCTACCTTGTCCGATCGGGACCTTGACGGCCCCGATGATCGCGCCGACCGCCCGAGCCCGAATGCGTGCGAGAGGTGGCCCTAGCGCATTCCCTGTGGGCTTCTCTCAAAGGCGCGGACGGAACAGAGCCCTGAGACTCGAAAAATGCCATCATCTCCTTACGAAATGCGTCCCATTCCGCAGGAGAGGAATGCTTGTTAGGACAAGCTACCTGCCGTCTGGCGGAGTCCTCGGACGGGGAAGGCCACAGGTGACGGCGCTTTTGCAAGTGCCTAGAAGAGGCAGAGGAATGGCGGGGACCACTCCGGGACCGAGACCCCCTGGACTTACGCCGACGCGGAGAGTCGCCGCTCGAATTGTCGGTCAAAAGCCCCGTGGATTTCGACTTTCGGGGTTTGGAAACCCTACCTACAGATAGCTTCTTCTTCTGCTCCCGCACGGCCTTCGACGTCAAAGACTGGCAATCGTCACAGTCTTCGGTGGCGTGGTCATTGCCGAGGCACCAGAGGCAGACGTTGTGCGGGTCCGTAAGCAACATCCTGGAACCGCAGTACCAACACTTCTTGAAGCCCAACCGCGGGGTAGAAGACGACGAAGACATGATACTTCACAAACAACCAAGTTCGAAGAACCGATAGAAATCAGAAGAACCGAGGCGCGCCGAGATTCCGAAGCGAACACGTTCGTGGAAAAAACGGAACTGAGGCTACGGGCGTTGTGCGTCCTACTTATAACATCCGGTGACGTCGGCTCGACGGAGGCCCTCGAGGACAGCGTATCGACGTCATCGACGCAGATGCCGAAAATGTTCCGAAGCAGGCAGCTGTGGTGATTACCTGTCATAGATGTGTAATACGTCGGAGGACACAATCCCCTCGAAAATAATATTCTGGAGGTGGGTTGAAAGAATTTCACCTTTCCCTCCATCAAGGAAAGAGGCTATAGATAAAGCAGATACTCAGGAACAGCATGCAGACAATGTGGGACTATTCATTAGTTAGTCCCTAACGTGCGCTGTTGGTCATGAATCAGGGAACTTGCACAATTACGTAAGATGCACAAGTGCCAGTCTTTACCATTAATTTCCTGAAGAATGTGGGTCTTTGTGTACAAGATCAATCCGTGTGTACAGCCCATGCAGGTGGCATGTGTGCCAGTCCATGCCGAAGTCCGAGAGGGTGAGGTGGGAAAGTGCAAGGAAGACAGTGGATCTAAACATTCATGTTTTTTAACAGTGAAGTATATGGAACTAGGATATTCAGAATGGAAATTAGTGCGTGGGAGCCCAGGTGGGAGGTGTAAGGAAATGCTTGGCATCATCAATGAAGACCGACACAAATGAGACACAGTTCATTCAAGAGTGTTTATTGCCCTTTAGAGTGTTGGTTAAACACCTATCTAAGCCTATATCTCAGGATGGGAGCAAGCTACAACCATCAAATAATAATAACAGTCCTAGTCGAGTCTGTCAAAATAAAAAGGGCCTATGCGATTAAATCCATTGTCAATCCTTACTCAATACAAAATGGTGTGGGACAGTAGTGTATGCAAAAAAAGGAAGTGTTCAAGAAACAATATGTCAGGACAGTTGAGCAGTTGGCCTCCCATCCCCACGCTTTCAGCACGGGACAAGGCAGCACGCTCGAACCTCGTGCACACACTGGCTTCCTCGGCACGAGGACACAGTTCAATGGTTCAGCTGGTCTCACACCCCTCTGGTAAAGTCTTTAAGAAACAAAAAGGATTCTCAGAAGAAACATCTCAAACCACAGGCTTCCTCCGCCTTAAAAACAAAGTTCACTTTGCTTGTCCAACACAGACTTTGTTTGTCAGAATCAGTATTACCTTCTTTCCCAGCGACTGCTGGTGCTTGTAGTTCCTTTTGTTACTCATACAGTTCAATATCTCAGTATCAGGACCTTCTGTGCCAGTCTTTTTGCCATTCTCTTATGTCTGATGTAGCAAACAAAACACAAAAGTTCCTTTCCTTTGTCAAGATTCTCACATTCATAAGTTCACGATTGGTCTGTCTCCTCTGGGCTCGGACCACGGGTTACGCTCGTTCGGGCTCAGACCCCTCTTTTATAATGTTCACAAATCACAACTTGTCTCCCTCATCCGGACTCTAAACATGGATCCCCTCTTCCGGTCTGAAATCCCTTTTGACCAGACGAAGTGTACGAAAAGAAGTAGTGGAACTATGTTTCCTGCTGGGCTTTGCCCACTCCCCACAAACCCTTGACCACACTCCCTTCCACACGCAATACAAACCCCCAAACAAACACACCTGCTGTGGGAATGTTCAGTGCAGTGCACTGAAGTGCATGTTTCAACTTCTTCATACACTTATTTTAAAACAAAACCATTCCGGAACTGTTTCTTTTTAAAATAAGAGTATAGGAACAGTAAAACTTTTTTTTTTTTTTTAAAGTAGTGTAGCACCGCTCCTGCCCACTTCGACCACTGCTTTTGACACCAGAATCAAAGACTTTCGACTGCGCAGGATTTTGCTTGACCCGTAGCAGGACCACTTCGACTTACAATTCTTTAACTTTCACTTCTGCCACTTCTCAGCTGGATACCTTACAGAGACCTTCGACTGGGCTCACACTCTGTGCCAGACCATTCTGTCTCACGGCTTTGCTCTTTTGGACTACAAGTCCCAGAATGCACATTCGAGGTTTTGCTCCCACTTCACCAGCTAGAGGCACTTTTGGAATTTAGACAAAGTTCGTCACACAACAGGTTATCCCGCCTTAGCTTCCCTCGAGTCACAGGGTCTCCATTAGTGGGTCCTCAATGGGGATTCACTTTAGGTCAGGATCCCAGCACCTGCCCCATAACTACCTAGGTTTCTGGAACTCACCCAGGAAGCCATCACCGATTTAAACACTAACAGAAAAGTGTAGCTGGAGTTTTGGTTCCCTGGGGCACGGCTTCCCTGACACACACTAGTGTCTTGGCAGTCCGTCCACCTTCTGGCTTCTCAAGGTTCTCCCAGCTGCGGACTTCTCCTTCTGGTCTTCACGGTTCCTTCAGCATTCCCAGCTCGCTCAGTGTGTGCCTGGGTGGCTGACCTTTTATAAGAGTTTATTGGAGTCAGGTGTGAGCAGTTGCCCCTCCCTGCCTGACCTTATTGGGACAACATGGAGACTACCCATAGAAATACATTGCTTATAGGGTAATCCTCATGACTCCAATCTGCCTCTTCTTCGTCCCAGTAGTTGGACTTCTAGAATGGAAGTAGGGATTGTGGGAGTGGCAGGTTTTCCCGGAGAACATGGAACATGTCGGCTTTTGTCAGGATGAAGGGGGTAGATGTATTGTGATGGGTACATGGATTTTCTATTGGGTTTTAATTTTCCTGGTCGCTTTCTCCTTTTTCCTACAGAAAGGTACTGGAGGTATGATGGGACTCTGCTGACTTGACAACTGAGGGGATGTCGAGTAGAGGTATCGGAACGGGAGGATTACCATGTCTCGCCCGAGGTCGTGTCTCCCACAGTCCCAGAAGACCCCCTGCCCAGGTGATCTTCCCTCGCTCGTCGACACCCAGGGTTGGGATCCAAGAGTGATGACCCTCCCCTGGCCACCTGAACAAAACAAAAAAAACTTGGGAATAGCCCGGGAGAAAGACCTCCGGTTTCTCACAGAGGGTAGTACATGCATGCATGGTAGATTGGGTGAGTATTCTTAATGAGGACAATGTTGTATGTTTGGAGAAGCTAGTGGTGGCAGGATTCCTGCAATGCACTGTGTGTGTAAGAGGGGAAGTCACTGGCCCATAGTACAGTCTCTGATTATTATTATTATTATTATTATTATTAACAGCTGCACAGGAGTCCTGCAGTGCCTCTAGTGCCCTTCATTTGCATAAGGATGTGGGAGAACGTCTGGTCCACAGTAAAGTAATGTATTGGATAGAGAGTACAGCAAAGGCTTGCAGTTCCCTCACTGCTCCAAACTGAGAAGTGATGGATTGCAGAGAGAGACGGAGTGCGAGTATGTGTGTGTGGTCATAGCACTCAACAGTCACAAGATACCCCAATTCCAACTGCAGTGACATACTAAAAGCTCAATTCCTGTTCAGCGGAAAGGATAATTTTACAGCCGAACAAAGGTGGCTATCCATCCGCAATCAGATCCCCCTGCACGAAGGGACTTTCCACTCACCTCCTCATGGTCGTAGAGGGTAATCATACGAACGTTGGGGTCAGTGGACAGTGAGGCTGGAGGGTCACAGGAACGGATGAGAGCCTAGAAAGTAAGAGAGAGAAGGGATACAAGCGTTACAAGACAGCAAGCACCCCGTAAGTCAGATGGGGCCGATATAGTCTGTGGTCTACCTGGAGCACTCAAAGCAAAAAGGATGATCACAACAAACCTTGTCAAGTTATGTTAGCAGACTTTTATACTGCACTCAATCCCCATTTTAGCAGTTTCAGAGTGCCTAACCGCACAGAGTACTGTGCCCCAGCCAGGGCAATCCAGACCTCAGTCTGAAGCAGGAATAAAAAAGGGCGAGGGGAGGATAAGAGGATGGGAAAGAGCTGCTACAAACAGGGAGGGCAGGATACAGAGGGGGGCAAATGTTTTGCGATAGCATCGGCGCTGGTGAGTCCAGTTAGGTGGATTACAGTGCTGAAAAAGGTAGGGGGGGGGGTTATGTTCTCAAGTAGGATCAGTGGCTTGCGCTTTTTGGGTAGATATGGAGAATTGCAAGTTAGTACGCAATGTGTTGTCTGCAGGAGGGTCTTGAGTGTGTGCTCAGGCAATCCTGGAAATTTGGTGGCTTATTTGCCCGGGCCTCTCTACACGTTGTATTCCAGGTCAAACACCAAAATGCTAATATGTGACTGTCTAGCATAAACCGAGAGAGTTAAATGAAGAACAGACAGACCATAAAGGCGAATGTTGTTGGTAACAGAAGGTAAGTGATTGGAGTAGTCAAACTAGTAGGTAGTCCAGAATCACCCTCAAACCTGGAAACACTGCAACTCATGCAAACTGGAACCCATTTGTTTCTGTTGTCAAACACCACACCCAAGATGGCCGCCGGCACTAGACAAATCAGGAAGTCATCTAAAAGACATGATAAGCGCTCTAGTCTACTCCACGAGACCAGCAGGGGGACTCAGTATTTTTTAGCAGCACAAACCACAGAACACTACGTTCCTATTTCCTAGTGCCTTGCTTTCTGGACCCTGCTCCCTGCACTGGTATTATATTGCTGCAGATTCCAATCGCCAAGTATCCCGATCCTGGTAATTTTTATCCCGCTTTCCCCCCAGACTCTGGTCAGTCCTCTAGCCAACGTCTTCTTTCCTGTGCACCTCGCGCCTTTCCCCTTCTACCCTTCCAGTCTGTTTGCTGTCTTCTACGCAGCTTTCCCGCTTGAGCTAGATATGCCGATCTTGCAGCTACCTTCTCCTCTTCAACCTCCTGGATGCAACACATTCTTCTCTCGGTATAATTCCATGCCCAGCACCTTCAGTCCTTACTTTCCTGAACTGAGCCGTGCACTTTTGTCGTGGGGTGCCGCTCTCGTGCTACATCGCGCTCCTCGCCTACTTGCTCAGTTACCTTTGGAATATGAACAGTAACTCCTTTTCCCTCATTCCTCGCTCCATTTCTTGGCCTGTTCTGTAATTCCATCCTCATATTCTCGCAAAGATGACTGTTCCCACAGAAACCCACTATATTTGGTTCATCCTGGACCATTTCTACATCTACTAATCACTGGGATTCTCGATAAACCCAGGACATCCTACACCAGGCTGACTAGAACAGGACTACACAGAGGTTTTTTTCCCCTTCCTTAAGGGTTTTCCCAGTTTTTGCATGACCTTCGGTTTCCATTCAGGGGTCCGACATGGACGGGGATCATTCTAATTTTCTCCCCAAGAACTCCTCCTTCGACTTCAGGTTAGTGTTCAAATCTACTTGTGATATAGGTTTTGAAAATTTCTAGTGCGCACCAAACAGACTGAACTGTATTCGGGCACGGAGGTACAATTGAAACAGCCTGGCAACTTGATGTCACAAAGGGTAGTTTTAAGTGCTTGTGCCATGTCATGCTGGACCTTATTGTATTTCACAGTGAGGCACAGTATACATGTAGAAGATCAAACATGGCAGTTGGTGTTCGCTGCCTGCTGACAAAATCAGTTTATGAATCAAGAAAAGGGTGCAGACATACAGTCCGTAAAAGCACAAGAGCAAGTTCATCAGTCAGGCTGAGTGGTTGATGTGTGTTAATGCGTGGGGTTAAAAATCAATGCTCCCAGAGCTGCTCTTCCTGGTCCTTACATCCTTGGATCTCCTCCCAGAAAATCCCAGAACTACTGCCGCCCCCCCCTCCCCGACGTATTAGGTAGCTGCTGTGTTGTGTGGGTGAGCATGTCTGGTGATGGGTCCAGAGAGGAATGGTCCACACCTCCCCTGACGGAAGCCAGTAGCATGAAAGGACCATTAATCTGCAGCTCAGCCTGAAAGCGCTGCAGCAGATCATGGCCAGGAGTGAAATTGCGGCACCAGGTCCTGGGTTTCCTCGTTTCCTCAACCTTGGCAACAATACCACCAGAAATTCAGAGACCTTATGACTGGAGACCACAACCCCAGTATGAGACACGGGTCTTGAGTGCTCTACCCCAGGGGCGATTTGTAGTAACTCAGAGCCCAAGTGTGAACATTCAACAGCTCTTTTGTTTAAGGTCATTGTGGGGCTCTCTGTGCACAAGGAACTCATAACACACTGGTGGAAGTACAGAGAGGAGCGTCATAAGCAGACATATTGGTGTGCACTCGGCCCCTGTGGCTGCTCTACCTTGCAGAGCATCAATGCACCTCCCATACAGGACCTTGCCCTCTCCAGTTAGTTCAAACACATCATTCAGTTCAAATCTCCTAATGTTCGCCGGGGGCTTGCACTTTAACACGCATAGGCATGGCTATTGTCCAACACTTTCTCAAAACATTGTTTTCTTCTTGTATTGATACCTTGCTCCAATACAAGCCAGGTGTGATGATTCCAAGGAGATAGTCACCTCTACCCCAGGGGGGACCACCCCAGGGGGGACCATCCCCTTTGGGACTAGGGATGTGAGCTTGCTACGCTTAACACACCCTAGGTGACAGGATAAGTGGAATCCCTCTGGAGGTCACTCGTCCTTAGAGGATAGCGATTCCAAGAGGGGAATAGGTCACTATCTCCCATCCCCAGATTCTAACACCTTTGTAGGGTATTTAGGGGTTGGATTTTGCGATGAACATGTACACTCTTTACTAATGGCGGACCTGGCTTCTGACCCTAGGTATGACCAGTCTCCTGTGAGGACCCACTGGAGGAGCATCAATGGAACAGCCCATCACTGAGGAGTCTGAGCAGGCCCTGCAGAGCTTAACTGTGCCAAAGGAGGTGTGGCTAGAGAGAGGGAACACCAGTGTCGGCGGCAGCACCGCAACATGCACCAGGAGTGTGCAGCGATGCGTAGCTAATGGCCATCCAGAGCAGTCCCTAGCAGCTGCGAGAACGAAGGAGAAGGCCTTTCGGAAGGCCAAAGCGGAGTCCAACTGAAATGTCGCATAAGTGACTTTGCACCTACCAAGCTACTAGAACAAAGGGGAAAAGGCCAGAAAGGCTGATGCGGAACCCAGATGAATGTTGCATAAGCGACTCTGTGGTGAGAGGAGAACCGACCAGAACACCCCTGCTGAGGAGCCACGCTCGAGGCATTTAGGTATGTGGTGGCTCAACTGGAGAGGGAGGCAGGTAAAAGCGAAAGGAGAAGCATACCCCAGAGCAGGGGAGTGAGAAGGGAAAGAGTCCCGAAGTGCACAGAGATTGAGCAAGCCCCAGACTGGGGTGAGTGTGAGAATACCCTTGAGTGGGGAGTGAGAATAAGCAGAGCCCCAGAGTTGGGGGGCCTGAGAAAAACAGAGCAGGGAGTGAGAAGAACTAGAGCCCCAGAGCGTGAAGGAAGAAAGAATCCCAGAGTGGATAAACACTGAAAGAATCCCAGAGTGGGAAGAGACTGAGATAGACCACGACTACCTGCCCATCTTGTACTGAGCTATGGTCAAAGGCTGTTATTAAAAACTGACAGGGTTGGGGTTATAAGCCAGCAGCCACCCCTTCCAGAGTGCCACAAAGTCTTTCTTTCGGAAGACAGGGACAGTGGTTAGGTTAGGGTAGGATTCCAGACAGAGGGCTATTACTTTTTTGACATCCTGACAAGCACCGTTTTGACTTCTTTTTGTTATAGAATAGGGTTTGCGCTTGTAGATTTAGGGAAAGATTATTTGGAGTTGACAAAAATAAAAACCTTGAAAAAATGTGTGGTTGTCCGAGTCCTATACCAACCTTCCACATAAGCAAATAATGGTATTCATTTGGTACGGCTGCTGAGCGTCCCTCATACAGTACCCCCACCCCAAAAAATAAGAATAATTCTCATATTTCACTTTTGAATAACTAAATATAGGTTATTTGTCCCCCAAGTCAATATCCTTTCCTGTATTCTTCATCTGCTGCTGGGGGTTCTCCGAAGAGCATGCAGCATTACATTGTTCGACGGGTGTCTAGAATCCAAGCCTCCTAACCATCACAGTCGACTTCAAAATCAACTCAACTTTTTACAGAACGAGAGGACACGAAGGATCTGTGAACTGGTAGCATTATCTAGTCTATCGTCAGAGGCTTTGCTGGTGGATCACTATAACCCAAACAGCAGCTGCTGCCAAGATAGGTAATTGCCCCTGGCATTGCGAAAGCAACCCCCGATCACTGGGACTCGCCATGCAACCACCTGCCAGGTGCTCTGTGTCTTACATTAAACCATCTCAAATGTTTATTTATCGTGCATTTGTATGGTGCCTACACAGCAAAACGTGTATTCCAAAAAGTACTTGTATAACATGGAAGTCTGGATCCACCCTCAAGAATTATTCAACTAAGTAATTTGTTTTTGTATATTTCTTACCTTTTAATTGAGCTCATTCCCCAAAGCTCGCAAGCAGATGCTGTGGTGCAACCTACGAGAGGCAGTCAACTTCACTGTCACATGGAGATAACGGGACAGTGGCTAGTATGTGCCTGGGTTACCTAGCAGCGCCTGTGTCAGGTTCTGACACACGTGTATCTAGTGGGTACAACGTTGTTTCATCGATAGTCGTTTTTTCAGTATTTTCAAATTTTTATTTTACAAAAACACTTTGCCGAAAAAACAACAACATTTTGGGGGGGTGGGAAAGGGCAGATAAGGGGTTGGATAAGGGGTTAGTGGCGTCCAAAACAGTGAAATAGGTGGGGAGAGGGTCTTGGGGGAGGGAGAGGAACCCCCCCAAAAAATTGCAATGATTTTGTTCGGCAAAATGCTTTCGTAAAAACACTGGTCGTCAAAACGACTGTCGATGATATGACATAGAACCGTCTGGTGCGTGTCTTGGTTTTACCAGGCCATTCTAGCCATGCATGAGATTGCAGTGCTCACAGAGTTCGTGGAAGCCACTCACCTCGAGGGCACAGTAGCAGCTGTGCAGGTTATCCAGTCGGGGGCCATAGATGAACTCCTCATATACGCCTCCCAGGGTCTGAAAACAAAAAAGGCATTGGCAGTTATCAAACGAGCACTTTCCAAACCAATTGCCCCCAATGTGAGGGCATGCTGGAGCAGGAACCGCCTTGAATGATGCAGCCCATGCCACGTAAATCCCCATCAACAGCCTATACCCCACCCATGATGGCACATCCTCCACTGGTTGAGAAATGAGAGCAGAGTTTATGCTTAGTTAATTATGGTGGCGTTCTTTCAGTGTTATCAACATGGTTTAGAAATCTGTGTTTATTGGTGCTTACCCTTTTGACGAATAAACCAAAATCCCAGGAAACATTTGTTAAAAGAAATGTGGCCCTGATTGCATGCGTAACATTTCTTTTGAAGTATGTGTAGCCCACGTCCAATTTACAGGAAATCTCCCATGGTACTGAGAAACGTGTAGCCCTCTGACCCCCATATCCAGACCAGCTAAAGCAGGGGACTGGTTTACTAGAGAAGCCTGCGAGGGAAAGGGGTCTAGAGGAGATGGCTACATCTCAGAGTCCCTTGCAGGGGGCTAAGTAACGATCCTGGCCGTCATATGCTTGCTGGAATGCCCAGCGGTGGGATGGATCATTTATTTATTTATTTAAATTCTTGATAACGGGCCAAATCGCCCGCAGGCCTCACGGCGCACATAAAACAGTACAAGACAGGGACAATCAGTAGAAACAGAGAAGATCAGAGACAAGAAGGCGGCAACAAGCTAATCAGAGGACTAGGGTGTGTTCAAGAGATGAGTCTTGAGGTTCTTTTTTTAAAGATAACCAGTGAGGTGGAGCTCTTAAGGTGAAGAGGCAGCGAGTTCCATAGAGCTGGCGCAGTGACATTGAAGTTGGTTTTTCTAAATTTGACTGAGCGAAAGCGAGGCTGACTAAGCCTGACCTGCTCAGTCAACCCGAGTGATCCTCTGCGGAATGAGATTGGTTACACAGCCTTAAGCATCTGCTTTACAGTGGAAGGTAAACGAGTTGACGTTTATGGTACATGAATGTAGAGGAAGACCTTGAGCAAGAGAAAACACTACACTGAGGGGCTTGCTCGCTCTACATTAGAGGAAGTGTTTATGGCTCTGCAAACTATGTACAGCAGCACATCGGGTGCCCACAATGTCGGGTGTTCATCAAACCCACACAAACAAGGAGATGAGCACTCCCCTCCTCCCTCCTTAATCCAGTCATGTCATTCAAGTATTTGTTAACTCCGGGCAGCAAAGGACATACAACACTTGGAGGAAGGAAATTACGGCTCATACATATACATATAACTATATAGGGCTAACCATTACGCCACCCTGGCAGCAGCCTGCCAGGGGATTACCTTTAGCAAACCTCATGGGTGTGGGCTGTAGGCAGGCTTGACTGCTAGGGAGATTGGCAAAGGTGTGCTTAGTAGCCCCGTCTCCAGGTCCTCGAGTACTCCCCCCCACAACCCCGCCCCAGCTAGCGGGGGCCCCTTGCCTACATGGGGCAATGGACAGATGCTCTAGGACAGTGGTCTTCAAACATTTTTGGCCTGGGCCCCCATGATCAAAATGTGGGCTGGCCGGGACCCCCCAAAAATAAATGGACAGCAAGTCCAAATGGCTATGAACTATCACGCACCGTCTCCACACCTTACTCCCAGTATAGACCCTGGGCTCCCCGACCTGCTCCCATCACAGTTTCTGGGCTGCCTCCACTCCTACCCAGTCACTGGGCTCTCCCCACCCCAACACAGACCCTGGGCTCGCCCCATCCCTCTCCCACCACTATCCAATGGCTCCCCCATGCTGCTCCCACCATAGTCTCTGTGCTTCCCCCCCCACCCTGCTCCCAGCACAGTCCCAGGGCCAGCTGCGACTGGTGAATTTTTTAAGTGAAGGGGAACAAATATTTCCCTCAGATATGCCATAGCGAACAAGGGTAGTGAGGAATCCCGAACCAATCAAGAGGGGAATTGGGGGGTGGGGGAGGATCAGGGGCTTCACCCCAGGAAATGTTTCAAAATAATGGGTTAAAATGCTGCATTTTAGAACAGACTTTAATTAACCCAGTTTACCACTCTTACTCCCATCTCTAAAAGGCATAGCCTAGTAACAAGTCTTTCTAGAACAAGGGTCATTACGTGAGGCAGTCGAAGGAAAGATGCAACATTATTTTATATGCTAAATCTGGTCTTCAGCATGCAATGACTATTGTGTTACGATAGCCGTGTGCAAGTAAACGGTACCATTGCAAGCTGAATACCAGATTTTATTTTGTCTAGAATAGAGACTGCGGCCTAGATTATTTAAAAAAAAAAATAATAATGCAATTGGCGGCCCACTGTTTGAATACCGCTGCTTACGGACATCATGCTCTCTCTTCATTAAGGTGCCGACGGGACACCAGGGTCCAAACGCCCCAGCATTCCTAACAAGCGCTCATTGGTGGGCCCCCTGGTCCGGGGTGAGATGCATCCACCTGCTCCAAGAGCTGGAGTCATGGAAAGGACAAGCCCTTATAAAGGTGCTGTGTGAATACTCAAAAGGTGAAACTTCAGTCTTCCAATCTAAGGAAGGAAAGCCTTTTCTGCTACAGCTAAATATTCAAACGAAGATCAGGGAATAAATGCACTGGGCCGCTGCCTCGTGCCTGGAAGCAATGATACTTTGAGCACAACCAACATTTACAACTGGTAAGCACTGGAGTAAGGCTTGCTTAGCAGTGGGGAGCCAAGAAGTACACAGTGAAGCCTCTAAAATTAACACCCCGGCCTGTCCTCGCATTCTGGTGTCTGCAGACCAGCATTGATGCTACAAAAGCTAAGCAAGTACCAGAAAGCCAAGAAAAACACAGGCCAGACGAATCACGACCACCACCATGCAATATTCTCGGATTACCCTCTCCTTGTCAAAGCAGAGATGTCAAGAGAATTTCCTAAAACATGATTTTCCCTTTTAGCAATGTAGAACACATATTGAGCAAACCACCAACTGTACCGTACCATCTAGTTGATTTTGAAAGGGCACTAGCCCAACATCAGGAGAAACCTCAGATACTAGACTCTGCGGAGTGAAGGCACGGCACTGTATGCTCATGCCAGAATAAAACACAACTCGCTAGGGAAAAAAGGCCTAGAGATTCTTGCAAGGAGAACAAGTTTTAAATCGCACAAAAATAGGTAAGCCAGCAAAGAACTCTGCTGCGTGAGAATGTTCTGCCGCAAAATAGTACAAGTCATTACTACGTCATACCTACAGTAAAGAAATACCTGCATGGCTAGTTGGGGGGGACCTTATACATAGGCGGCAACCTACATAGGGGATGTCCATGAGGGTCCACCCACCCCCTCAGTGATCCTCCCTCAAATAGCTATCCCCAGGTTTCGGATCAGGAAGGGTCTGCCGGTCACCATGGCTACGTGAGGGGAGACTTCCTCCACGGAAGCAGCGATTATCAAAATCCAGTATGAGATGAAGGTGACCTAAATGACATGGTCCAAACAGCTCTGCCTCACAAATCAGCTGCCAGTTTACCAGGACCAAACTACTTCTCCAAGCTGAGCCTCAGGCCAATGGTGCTGCTGCATTACTTCAAGAAGTAGGTAAAATAAATGCTTGAAGGGAAAATCCATCATGGTGGTATTTTAGTTTTGAAAGATCTTATCCGAAAAAGGTAAAGACTCTTTTCTTGCAGTTGAAGTCCAGGTTCTACTATGTACCTCCTTGATCTATGAGAAGGCAAACTGTATATATATAGCTTCCGAGTGTTGGTTCCAGCAGGCCGGTGCAGCCCCTTAGGAAGGCACAATGCACCCCCATACATCTCTTGTGTCGCCACGGGCAAGGATATGCTTGGACTGGAGGTGAGGAAGGAGTGAAGGTGAAGAAGCAGATGAACAAAGAAACCCAGAGTTTCTAGGTTAAGTAGCACTTCGTAGTTTCTTAATACCCCCCAAAAGTTCAGGAAAGGCTTTCGGGCGCAGCTTTGGCATGATTAGTCTTTTGCTTCAAAATCTACTGCATTTTACCCATGTGCTGACCTTATTTACATGGTAACAACATAGGCACTGTGCACATGAGGGAACAAACGATGCTGGAAGAAATCTTCGAGTGTTAATCCTGCTGCACTCTTCTCGCCACACTTCCCATGTCATTCAGCCATTTCGTACAAAGGCACTCTACGATCAATCTCTCATTACTTCTTTTTCACCCCATCCTCGTAGTCCAGGCTCCGTTTCTCCGTCCTCCAGACCCTACTTTGAACTCTTCTCTTTCCACTAGAATTTGCAATCTTCATTCATGTTGGTTTCTCCTGCTGCACCAGTTACTCCTCCTTTTCCGTCTTTGCCTTCCTTTTGCTCTTCCTGTTGCTCTATTGTGTGCATGCAGCAGCTGCCCAATGCATCTACTTCCTCTGGCTCTCATCTCTCAGGTATACATTCTTTCTGTTGCTCTATTGTGTGCATGCAGCAGCTGCCCAGTGCACCTACTTCCTCTGGCTCTCATCTCTCAGGTATACACTCTTCCTGTTGCTCTATTGTGTGCATGCAGCAGCTGCCCAGTGCATCTACTTCCTCTGGCTCTCATCTCTCAGGTATACACTCTTTCTGTTGCTCTATTGTGTGCATGCAGCAGCTGCCCAGTGCACCTACTTCCTCTGGCTCTCATCTCTCAGGTATACACTCTTTCTGTTGCTCTATTGTGTGCATGCAGCAGCTGCCCAGTGCATCTACTTCCTCTGGCTCTCATCTCTCAGGTATACACTCTTTCTGTTGCTCTATTGTGTGCATGCAGCAGCTGCCCAGTGCACCTACTTCCTCTGGCTCTCATCTCTCAGGTATACACTCTTTCTGTTGCCCTATTGTGTGCATGCAGCAGCTGCCCAGTGCATCTACTTCCTCTGGCTCTCATCTCTCAGGCATACACTCTTCCTGTTGCTCTATTGTGTGCATGCAGCAGCTGCCCAGTGCATCTACTTCCTCTGGCTCATCTCTCAGGTATACACTCTTCCTGTTGCTCTATTGTGTGCATGCAGCAGCTGCCCAGTGCACCTACTTCCTCTGGCTCTCATCTCTCAGGTATACACTCTTTCTGTTGCTCTATTGTGTGCATGCAGCAGCTGCCCAGTGCATCTACTTCCTCTGGCTCATCTCTCAGGTATACACTCTTCCTGTTGCTCTATTGTGTGCATGCAGCAGCTGCCCAGTGCATCTACTTCCTCTGGCTCTCATCTCTCAGGTATACACTCTTCCTGTTGCTCTATTGTGTTCATGCAGCAGCTGCCCAGTGCATCTACGTCCTCTGGCTCTCATCTCTCAGGTATACACTCTTTCTGTTGCTCTATTGTGTGCATGCAGCAGCTGCCCAGTGCACCTACTTCCTCTGGCTCTCATCTCTCAGGTATACACTCTTTCTGTTGCTCTATTCTCTGGCTCATCTCTCAGGTATACACTCTTTCTGTTGCTCTATTGTGTGCATGCAGCAGCTGCCCAGTGCATCTACTTCCTCTGGCTCTCATCTCTCAGGTATACACTCTTCCTGTTGCTCTATTGTGTGCCTGCAGCAGCTGCCCAGTGCATCTACGTCCTCTGGCTCTCATCTCTCAGGTATACACTCTTTCTGTTGCTCTATTGTGTGCATGCAGCAGCTGCCCAGTGCACCTACTTCCTCTGGCTCTCATCTCTCAGGTATACACTCTTTCTGTTGCTCTATTGTGTGTCTGCAGCAGCTGCCCAGTGCATCTACTTCCTCTGGCTCTCATCTCTCAGGTATACACTCTTTCTGTTGTATCCAACATCTCTTTTAACTCTTCCTTCCGTACTGGTGTCTGTCCCTCGTCCTTTAAACAGGTTACATTCTGCCAATCCTGAAGAAACCCTCGCTTGACCCCAACCATGCTTCCAATTACCGTTCCATCTCTCTTCTTCCTTTTCTGTGCTTCCCACTTTGAAGGATTCTAGGACCATTTTTTAGGTTCCCTCAACTTTTTTGCTGGTTTCTTTTTTTTGGGATCTCGGATTTCTCTTTGGTGGCCAGAGTGACCGCTTACCATTACTTTTCTCTTATTCCTTACTTGGGCTGTATAGTACTGGGTCACTCCCAAGACGTGCAGGCCCAGCACAGCAGTGCCTCTCAGGATCCCCATTTTTGCCATGCAGTGATTTTATCACAATAAACAGGTTTATGGGAGTATGTTGGTGGCAGTTAGACTTTAGTTTTGAAATCACCAAGGGTGCAAGCCAATACTGCATTGATAGCCTAATGTATCTTTTTGGTAGCCATTGGGTAACCAATGTATATTCTTAAATCCTGCTCTGTCAGTTTGTATATCAGGGCTTCCTTTGTTCAGAGGGAACACACGGTGGGCCTAAAATGGCAGTTCTGACCATTTGCCGCCATATGGGACCCAACTGTTTTAGGCCGGTATAGGTTCCTGACTATCCCTCTCACTTCTTGTGGGGGTGGCTTGGACTAAGTAGCAGTTCTGGTGGGCAACCATAAAGGTTGGTCATCTGACCGCTTGCCTCCAACCTCCTTTGGCAATTGGCTGGCCTTTGCCCAGACTCTGTGCAAGGATATTTAGGTTTTGTCTTGCCCCATTTCTCTTGCTGGTTTGTTCCTGCAACTTGGAGGTGGCAGGAGTTTTCCTGCCCAGTCCCAATGTTTTTGACGATTTTAAAGCCCTTATTTGGCCCTACTGGCTAGGTACAGTAGCCTAGGCATATCCCGGCTTTGGGCTTTTAAGACCCGGATGGGCTTCTTGAAGACTCCCACCGACTCCCCACATCTGCTGGGTTGAACCATCCACCCTGGAACACATTTGGGGATGTTTTCCAACACGTCCCGCCGCTTCCACCAGGACCTTTCACCTGACCGTGGGATGCTGCTGGTGTCCAGAAGGGGGTTGAGGCCTCAACACCCCACCAATCCTTGGGTTTAGGGGTGCCGAAGGGTGGCTCCAGCCGCTGTCCTAGTCTTGGGATCGTTTGCCGTTGTGCCGCCTTCATCTTTAGTCCACCGAGCAACTGGGAGCCATCTTTGCGGGCTCCTACGACTTCCAAAGATTGATGTTGTAGGAAGAACCTTTGTTCCTTTCCTGGGTCACTGGGATCTTCGCTGGTTTAGGGGGCAAGTACCTGGGAACTGAATCCTGGAAACCACACCTGTGGGAAGGAGCACACTTACCAGGTTCCTTTGTGCTGCTGGAGCAGTTTTCCTTGAAACCACCAATGAGAGTACCTACCTTTGGGAACTGGGGTGGGATATTGTTCATGATGCTCATCCTCAGGTGTCCCTTTGCTTTTTGGAGGCAATTCTTCATAGGCTTCTATTTGGGGACTTCCTGCTCGCCTGCATTTTCCTCTGGTGGTTGGCCCCTCCCCTCCGACATCTGGAACACTTCTTGGGGGTCTCCTCTGAACCTCTCTGGGGTTGCTTGCTCTGGAAACCTCAACTGTGGGTAGATTTGACTTACCTCCACTAAAAAGGTATGGCCCATTGACTTCTATTAAAGCATATGGGACTTTGAACCTGCCCTGGAACTCTGTAAAATTGACTTTGAGGTACTTACTTGCCCCTAGACATTTTTCCTGCATCGCCTAGGGGTTCATTTAGCTCTAGACTAACTATTGTAATGTTGGTACTTACCCTTGATTTATTATTGATTTTTATTTTAAAATCATACTCTGCATTTCTTCAATGGGGCTGGATCTGTATTTTTAACACAGTGAATAACCTTAGCAACTATAATTATTTTTCCCTGAAATATATGAACGAGGTCGCTGTTGCTAAACTATTCCAAGAATTCTTGAAGCATTTGGCTTTGGTTTGAAATGGTTTCCCAATCCCCTGCCCCACGTTTTTATTATCAGGTGCCCATTTGCATTAATTGCAATATGAAAGCCTAGGGTGGCCAAATTAATGTGGAGTAGGAGTATTGTTATAGTCCTTATGGATTTCTATCATATTTTTCTTCATTGGTAGTAAAGGTGTTGGTTTCTCTTTTTCTCCCACAGCCTACCGATACGTGTTGGGCACTGACAGGGCGTTACCAATAATATTGAAATATTTGCAAGGAACTTGGGGTTGGTCACCCTGAGTTACCTGGGGGCAACCAGACGTGGACTCCCTGCTCACTATGCTCAGAGAGGCACAGCTTCACCTCACTGATGAGGCCCAACAAGGCTGAAACACGTGTATGGGGTTGCTCTTGGTACTCTTGTTCAGAGAGGAACTGCCATAGCATTTCGGTGCTGGACTGCCCATGTGGGCGGGACAAAGACTGATATGCAAATGGATATTTCCCATCTGTGAAAGGTACAGTGAGCAAAAAGCATGTGCTGCAAACTCATCTCAGAACAGGTTATCATGCCATGTCCTTTCTGGAGAGGAGTGCCTGCTACCTTTTTTGAAACATTACCAATACTATCCCTATTGTGACGTACCCTGTAGCCAGGCTCCCTCACGCGTCTATGTCCCTCAGATCATTTGATTTCCGTCATCGTGGCAAGTTGTTCTTTTGCAGAGTCTGTAGATTGAGCTACTTTGTGAGGTGAAACTCATCCAAATCTCTTCTGTCATTTGCATTTCGACGCACTAATTCGACAGATGTTTCCTTTGAACATCTCGACGGCTGATCCCAGTTTCAGAAACAGATGTTCTGTTCCGACTCCAGGCTTTGGCCTAACCAGTAGGGAGAGTTGGGGCTGGGGAGGTTGGGGGAGGGTGATCCTTCTTTGTTAGAGAAAGTATACTACCATTCCTGCCCCTACTACATTTGTCATGCTGTTTGTGTCCGCTTTCCACTATCCACCCCTTTTAAATTCAAGTGCAACAGATTCCCGGGGGTTGACAGAGACACAGAGTTCGCAACCACTACTTTCCACATGACCATCTCGAATCCCACAGCGTGCAAGCTCTTTAGGCCCAAGACGCTAAAGGAGCGCCGGACCAAGCGGTGTGCAGCATATGCCATGCCGGTAGCGTCGGAAACAGCCGCCGGGATTTATTATTATTATTTATTTTATATCGGACCACAAAGGCTGAGTCAGCCGAGACTCTGATTTGGAGCTCGAGGACATCACCGTGGAATAATCTAGTTCTGCACACCTATTCCCTGTCTCGAAAAGGCAGTCGCAGAGCAGTGCTATGAGGAGGGCCTATGGCGACCCTGGCGTTCAGGCACACACTTCCCATGAACACATACCCCCTACCAATTGGTTGACGCCCACGGACTTAAAGACGACCGCGCCCGCTGTGGTTCCGCCTTCGCTCTTACCACAAGGCGATCATGCAGACATCTGGCCAAGGCCGTAAACACAGCTCGGCGGCTGAGGCGGACATTCCGAAACAGCCGCCGAAAAAGCAAAAAACACAAAAACATCACAAAGAGCACAAAAGCATTCTGACAAGGACAAACAGGCTTCTCGGCCCTCTGGATGTTATGAGGAGTCCTCATCTTTGTCTTCCACCCTCCACAAGAAGCGTGCTCAGGAGCCAAAGGACACCCCTGGTGTGGATTGCCCCGTGTAAGCATCTCCTGTGGCCCATAAGGTCACTCCAGAGCCACCAAGATCTATCTTGTCTACTGCCCCCTGGACTCAATCAAAGTTTGTGGACACTATGGGCAACATTTCATTCTTTGTGGACTTCATGAGTAAACTGCCCACTCATTCAAGGCCTGCTAAGCAGCCTCCTATACCTTCCCCACTGTCAATAACACCTCCTCTCCCAGCCCCAGCCATGCCGTCCGTGAGCCATCACAGGGATCTCTACAGGAGGACATGCAGGCCACACAGGCTGACCCGGATATGTGGGTGGATGCCCACGATATCCCCGGCTAGGCGGATGACAACCACTACTTTCAAGATCAGGACGTTTTAGACATCTTTGTTGACCCCTCTGTAGTGCAGGGCGGTCACTTGTCTCCTATAACACACCAACCCCTCTACAATGAGCTGCTGAAAAAGGCTGCTCACCATTTTGGCATCGATGCTGAGGCATCCAGTCCCGCTGGGACCGACTTCGTTGAAAATATTCTCTATGAGAAAAAGACCATTAGCCAGGCTAATCATCTCCTAAAGTCCATCAAAAAGAAGCTTGCGCTGTCCCAGTCTACTCCCCCTCTTACTAGGGCTGTTAACCCACAGGAGGAGAAATCTTTTATGCCTGCTCCATCAGATCCCCTACACATTAGGGGTCACGTCAAGCCAGATTCTCTGGTGGTGACCACTACCAGAAAGGAGAGCAGGTGTTTCACTCAACCTCTGAGGCACCTCCCCCAACAAGGAGTGCAAGAGACTTTATACGCTGGGAAAGCGTATTACAACCTCTGCTGCGTACCCAGGATAGCAAACACCACCACCTTGCTTGCCAGCTACAACAGCACCCAGTGGGATGAGGTCTCGCAGCATCTGGACTCAGTACCTAAGCCAGCTCGCTCCCACCTTCTCAAGATCACCACCAAATGCAAACAGGTTTCCCCAAAACATCCTCAAAAACATCTCGGATTCCACAGAAACCTCCTTAAGGGTCATTTCAGAGGCTACTCTCTTAAAAAGAAATTCCTGGCTCAGACTCAGGATTTAAGCCAGAGACACAATCAGCCTTAATCAACATGCCCATCAAGCAGGGTCTCCTCTTTGGCAAAGCTGTCGACGACCAGCTGGAGACAGCAAAAAAGGAGCATGAAACAATCAAGACCCTTGGGCAGATCTCCAACAAGCCCTTAGTTCCTAGAGGAGCATTTAACAAATGCTGTAACTTACAGGCGCAAGGCTCAGCTGGAGCAAGCACGTCTGGTGCCTCTTTTCATAGCCTGCATGGTCAGTCATCCTACCAGTACCAACAGCGTGGGTTTCGCCGCGGGAAACAACAAGGCAGAGCTGCAGCCTCTTGGTGCGCAGAGCCCCTGCCTCCAAATGATGTGCCTATCCACGTTCCCGCCCATGTGTCCCCAGTCTGGGGTTGCATAACACTTTTCGCCCAGCAATGGGAGTCAGACTGCTGGGTCCTCGATACCGTGGCCAAAGGATATTCGGTGGCGTTCCTCAAAACACCTCGCCACCATCCACTGCATGTAGGACGAATATCCTCCGAACACCTCCACATCCTCCAGGAGGGGATCCAAATCCCATTGCAGAAAGGAGCCATCGAGCTGGTGCCCTTCATGGAACAAAATCAAGGCATTTATTCAAAGTACTTCCTTGTTCCAAAGAAAGATCTAACAATGTGCCCAGTGCTGGACATGCGCCTTGCAAACACGTATGTCAAACCTCAAAATTCAAGACGATAACGCTGCAGGAGGTCATCCCACTATTGAAAATAGGGGATTACATGGCAACATTGGACATGAAAGATGCATACTTCATATTTCAATGTTGCCAGCGCACATAAAATACCTCAGATTCAAATTGGGAACCGAACACTACCAATTCAAGGTGCTACCATTCGGCATTGCGTGAGCGCCCAGGGTATTCACAAAGGTCCGAGCAGTGGGCCCGCCCACTTGCAAAGGCAGTCCATTCCTGTGTACCCTTACATCGACGACTGGCTAATTACGGGGAATTCTCCCCAGAGGTGCCTTTAAAACACACAGCAAACTATCAATCTTCTGTTCCAACTGGGCTTCTCCATAAACTAAAAGAATTCTAGTGCTCAGCCGAGTAAAATCATTTCTGGGGGCACTAATCAAAACAGACATCGGACTAGTCTACCCCTCAAAAGAAAGGTTCCAAAACATGCTGTTTCGAACACCTCATTATGTAGCCGGTCGTCAAGTGACGGTACGAAAGGCAATGCGCCTGCTGGAAATGATGGCTTCCTGCATCTGCCTAGTGCCTCATTCCAGGCTGCGCATGCGTCCAATGCAAGAGTGGCTAGTGAAACAATGGTTGTAAGCAAACAGGTTGTGGGACAATCTAGTGGTGGTTTCGCAACCTCCGGTTCAGTCGCTAGTGTGGTGGAACCGAGAGACTCTGCTAAGGGGACAGCCTTTCCACACACCAGCGATCGAGGCCACTCTCACGACAGACATCGATGACCGGGTGGGGCGCTCACTTTCTGCACCACACTGCTCACGGCCTATGGACAGTGGCGCTAACCAGGAAGCACATCAACCTTCTCGAACTACTAGCGATTCTCAAAGCACTATAAGCATTCAAGACTCGGCTAGCGCCCAAGACAGTCCTAGTCCTTCCTGACAGTACCACGGCCATGTTGTATGTAAACAAACAGGGGGGTGGGAGGATACTCATTCTCCAGGGCTGTCCAAACTAGCCCAGAACATCTGGCGGTAGGCACTGCATCACATGTTCCTAGTGGCACATGTTCCAGGGGAACTAAATTCTCTGGCAGATGTACTAAGCAGGAGTACAATGCTACCCTCAGAGCACGACTGGCAACTAAACACGGACGTGCTAAACAACGTCTTCTCAAACTGGGGCTTCCCAGATATGGACATTTTCGCAACCCTGGAAAATGTGCAATGCCAAGATTACACATCCAGGTTTCCCCAGAAAGTATCCAAGTGGAACGCCCTTCTGATGAACTGGTCAGGGAAATTTGCATATGTCAAAATAGTCCACAAGCTACAACGGGAACAAGGAACACTGATCCTAATAACTCAAATGTGGGACCGCCAGACCTGGTTTTCACACTTACAAATGATGTCCCTGTGTCCTCCCATGAAACTATCCTGCACGGACAACCTGCTGACCTAGGGTCAGGGAACAGCGCTGCACGATTGCCCTCAGAAGCTGAAATCAGCAGATTGGCGCCTGAGGTCATAGAATATAGTCACCTTAACCTAGACAAAGGTACGTGGACTCAAGGAGGCATGCAAGCCTAACACAAGGCAAAGCTATTTTAACAAATGGAAACGCTTTGTGTTATGGTGCAGAACATGGTCTCTCAATCCAACCGACTGTTCACCCACTAACAGGCAAGTACCTGCTCTATCTACTTGACTCAGGATTAGTCTAACTCACCGTACACCTAGCAGCTCGCTCCGCTTACACCACGTCCCAGAACAAACTTTTGTGGTGGAAGGTGCCTGTAGTTAAGGCTTTCATTGAGGGCGTCAAAAAAACAGTACCTTCCCATCTCTAACCCTACTCCCGGCTGGGACCACCAATGTCTTTCTCACAAAGCTCATGGGTGCCCCCTTCGAGCCTATGCACAAAGCCAGCCTTAAACACATTACATATAAAATGACCTTCCTGAAAGCTGTTACTTCGGTCAGAAGGGTTAGTGAATTACAAGCTCTGTCTGTACAAGACCTTCTTAGTTATACACAAGGACAAGGTGGTGCTACGCACACATCTCTGCTTCTCACCCAAATTCAT
Source organism: Ambystoma mexicanum (assembly GCF_040938575.1). Taxonomy (NCBI): domain Eukaryota; kingdom Metazoa; phylum Chordata; class Amphibia; order Caudata; family Ambystomatidae; genus Ambystoma; species Ambystoma mexicanum. The sequence continues at coordinate 1,462,712,020 of NC_090931.1, read as the reverse complement.
ATCGAAATTCCATGTCAAAGAATAGACCTTCCTGTGTTTTTTCAAAACCCAACAAACGCAGCAGAAATAAGTCTACATCCACTGGATGTACGCAGCGCATCATGTTCTACCTTCAAAAGACAAAGTTCATCAAAAGGACATATTGTTTCTTTGTATCTCTAGCCACTGGAAGAGAAGGGTACCCTTTCTCTAAAGCAGCGATTTCTAAATGGATTGTCAACTGCATCCAACTCTGTTACTCTCTTGCCAAGAGAACATTGCTTTTGAAGCCCAGAGCACACTCAACTCGAGGCACTGGGGTAACTTTAGCCTTCATAGCAAACGTGGTGCCTTTAGACGCCATTTGCAAGGCTGCCACTTGGAGTTCGGTACACACCTTCACCCAACATTACTGTCTGGACACACATTCTAGGGGAGATACACAGGTGAGACAAGTGGTGCTGAAACATCTCTTTGCAGCGCTACATTCTAATAACCCACCTCCTACTAGTACTACTCGCTAATCTATGCAAAGCCTGTTATTCTAAGCAGATCCACAATCCTCAGAGGGGATACATTACTCACTGTAATCATATTTCCGATGCTTTAATCTGCTTAGATTCACATGTGTCCGCCCTTCCTCCTCTCTTGGAGTAGAAGTGCATCTGGGGGTTGGGTGGGGAAAAGCATAGATCTTTCACACCTCATGGTCTCTACTTCACGCTTACACTCCCTCTTGTCAGAAACATATAATCGGATGGACCTCGATGCGTGAAGGATCATGGGTACAAGGTACGTTACACTGGGTATAATATTAGCCATGCCCTGTCGACGTCCCTTTTCGAACTTCAAAAACTTAATGTGCAATACTCTGCAACATCCACTAGATGTCAGCCTATGGAAAGCATGTGAATCTAAGCAGACACAAGCATAAGAAATACGATTATGGTTGTCTTTTTGTGCTTGGGCTTTATCTGCATCAAGTAACATGGTTCCCTTGCACGTGTCTGTTGTCATATCAGCTATTTTGAACAGTGAGGCCTAGGGCTTAGTGTGTCACTGTGTTCGTTGAGTTAGGTCTCCTATTAGGTGGGTTTTCGCACCTCTCAGTGAGAGCTCTGCACCTGCTCAGTGAATGCTTCCACTGTACTCTATGCGCCTTCTTCGTGCAAACTTGCACAATGCTTCTTGTTCGTGTCTGTCAATTTCCTGTTCTTGAATCTTTATCAGAAACAACACTTCCCCTTGTAAGGTCCACCGGCTGCTCTCAGATAACACCTAATGGTGTGCAGTTAAAACAGACAGCGGTCATTTGCGGTCTGCTCATATGCCAGAACAGGAAAGCACAACTTCCTGGACATCGGTGCTCTTGAAGAGCATAAGAATATTTGTTCAAGTGTGCACACTAACCTTTGGTGTTAAAAGTGTGCTGTATGTTTGACGAACATTTTTCGGACATTTTTTTGAACTTCGAAAATCCCATGTGCAATATTCTGCAACTTCCACTAGATGTTGGTCTATGCAAAGCATGCAATTCTAAGCAGATCCACAAATCTCAGAAATAATGTTACAGATGTCGGAAGCAGCCCCACGAAGGGTGCCTATACAATAGCATAAAGACGAGAACAAGTAGTGAAGCCAGTTTATGATGGTGTACAAAATTAGGACGTATACCACGGTCAAAACAAACAAACAAAAAAGTATATAAGAAAACAGAGGACTTACAAAGGTGACATTAACCTAATGGGCCAAGTACTTCAAACTAAAGAGTACTAATTAAATATCAAAAATTACATTATTAAGCTTCATTGGAGGCAGTGGTGGGGTCAGGTAGGGAGGATGGCAGAGAGGGCCGGGAAAGATGTTGAAGCCGAGCTTTAAAGAGATCCACAGTTGGGCTAGCTTTGATTGCTATGGGCAGGTTAGATTGCTATGGGCAGTGGGTTCAAGTGGAGCGGGGTGAGTAGGGAGAAAGAGGGGAAGCGAGAGGAGACGAAGAAAGATTTTTGGATGGTGGGGTTGAGTGCAGAGGGGGATCGGAGGGAAGGAGATGGTGAGTAAGCCGACATACAATCAGACTGTCACTGAGGAGCAATATCATTGATAGCTTTGTAGACTAGGAGAAGGAACTGGAAATGAGAGTGGCTGTGCATGGAGAGCCAACCAGCATATTGTCAGTAGAAGTGGGGGAGGATCTGGATAGGTTGTAGAGGGTGCAGGTAGAAAAGTTGATGACTTTGTGTAGAGAGAGAGAAAGGAGTAGAGGGGACAGAAGGCCAAGGAGTAGGCTTGGGCAGTCCAGTAAACTGAGGACAAGAGTGGGGATTTTAGAGTTTTTGTAGCGTTGTTAGTAAGAAAAGGATGCATTTTCTGAATGTTGGGGAGGTCAATTCAAGCAGAAAAGGAAGCGGTCACTGAGCAGATTTGTTCTGAGGCTCTACATTTCAAAGGTGATCCGGGGTTGGGAAGGTGTGAACTGCATGCAGGATAGTGTTGGTCAAATGGAGTCATAAATGCTTAGTGAAAGTCTGAGAAAGCATGGTCAATGGAAGAGTCATGACTAGGGGAAAGCAAAAGGAGAGAGGTCCTCACAACTTAAAGGTAAAAGGCAAGACAGTCCTGTCTGAATTTCCTCTTGGTCATTGAAGGGGAGAGATTGGGAGCTGTCAAGAGATTTCTTGAGTACGTAGCCAGATTGAAGGAGAAAGAAGACCAAGCAAAAGGGCTGAAGCCCAGACCTATCCTGGCAACACTGCCCAAGAGGGCTTGGGGAAGCAATTGGAAAACTAATCCCTTACCCCGATTAAATAACTAGCCACAGTGTGTGAACAATACACAATACATCGCAAAGCCACTTCATGCCTAAATCCTGGTCCTTCTCCAGCGTACCAACACCAGCTTTTAGAGTTGCTTGAGGTGTGTGTGATATGATATAAAGGGGAGTAGGAAAACTTTACTCTTGGATTTTACGACTGGTAGGGTGAACAGAACGGATATACCCGATTATTTAGTTTACGTAAATTTTGAATCCAAAAAGTATGAATTCAAAGTTTTCATAAGGAACAAGTTACTTACCTGTAACTATTGTTCTCCAGCATGGGTCTGGCATGGATTCACATGCTCATGAATACTCCCTGTCAGGCTGGGAATCCTTGGTAAAAGGAAAAAAACTCTTCACTTTCACTTACAAACTGTATTTCTCCTCTAAACCAATCACTGCACTCTGGGTCATACTGCCCACAGTCAATGAATGCCCTCTCCCCAAGCCCCTCTGGCAGCCATCTTCAGATTTGGTAAGCACGTAAAGTGGCAGTATGCCCAAGAAGAGTCACAAAGGGGCAGGAGGGCGGGTTTGCATGTGAATCCATGCTAGACCCATCCTGGAGAACAATAGTAACAGGTAAGTAACTTGTTGGTCTGACATGGATTCACATGCTCATGAATAAAGAATACATAGCAGTACAACATTACACAACCACTAGAGGTGGCAAGGCTCAACAGAGGCACTGCATATTCCTTGTATGTACTAAATGTGGCAATTTCATCAATGGTTTTACACCAATCATTCTCAAATAGCTTTTGTTTCACATTGGACGCCTATTCAAATCATCAACATCAACACTCAAGCTCATTAGTGTTTTATCCATGGTTACATAGTAGCTGGTAAGAGAACTAGAGGAGCATCCCTTTTTAAAGTCATGAAAATCCTGATAGATTGAATTATCGGGAAAATTCAGATAGGGCACGCCATTTAAACCTAGTAGATAGAGAAACGAGACCCATCTCATGCCTAATAATAGAGTTAGGGATGGATAGCGACAAGCGCAGAGCATTTTTAACCATGCTGCCCTGTAATGAGTCAAGTTCCTTATACAGGTTATTAACACAGATATCCAATGCATGTAGTAGAATGGGTTCTACTTTTAAAGTAAGGAATTCAAGAAGCGGTACAATAGAAAATTTGCAGAATTTATAAAAAAATGAATTTCATTTGACTCAAGAGTGGTTTAGCTTTTTGCGTTAGGTAATATACCCATGAATTAATAGTAGTTATATTACTCAGTCAGTATCCCAAATAGATAGTCTCTTTTAGTTCATGTATTGGGATATCACTAATACTCCAGTTGAATTTCTTAAGATGTTGGCTGGATTTGAAAATCATTACATGAGTCTTAGATGGATTAGGTATGACATTATGATTATTGGCAAACTTTGAGAATATGTCTAATTTAGATTGAAGGCCAGATGGAGTTAAATAAGACATTTTTTAATCATCAGCAAAGGCTAGCCAGTGTATTCTAAGTGAGCAATCGCAGGGTAGGTAATAACGGATTCCCATAAATCATCTATATCAGAAAGATACAAATTCAAGAGCAAAGCTGCAAAATTGCAGCCCTGCTTTAGTCCAAGATGAAGAGGAACTGATTCAGTCATAGATCCACCCTGGGTATTGGTATGAAATTTAGTAATCGAATATCTCAAATAGTCTGGAATTCCAAACTTACGCATTTTATTCCATAAAACCTGGCGCACGACTGTATCGAATGCAGAAGACATATCGATAGTAGCGATGTAGATGGTACCAAGTTCCTTTCTGTTAACACCAGCTATCAGATGGGACATTATTGTAGCATTTAAGGTTGTTCCCATCTGCTGCCTAAATCCAACTTGGCATTTTGAATAGCAATGGCAATGTTGGTGGCAAAATAAAATTCTAAGTCAAAAATGACCAGAATGGAGAAAACCTTTGCTGCTGCGTCTGTCGGAGATATGGGTCTATAATTCTCTGGTAGCCTGGAATGACCTTTTTTGTATAGAGGTATTAAAATGGAAGTGACCCATGACCTCGGAATATTACCTTTTTGGAGAATACTATCACATTTATTCTTTAAGATCTTACTCCAAAAAATGGGGTCAGATCTATAGACACAAGATGGAATCCCATCAGGGCCTGGAGCACGGGAATTAGACAGTTTTTTTATGGCCCATATTATGTCGTTAGTAGTCCAGACAAAGTGAGTAGAAGGAGGAGAAGGATCGATATTATGGTTTAATTTAGCAAAACGAGCCGGAAGCATATATTTATTTTTAACATATGATTTCCATGTTTCAGCATTTATTTTGCGCTGATTTAATCTGTCTTGCGCATTCGCTTTCTTCAGCGCAGTCCAGATGTCGCGAGAATTGCGACAACAAATGGCTTTAATCATTTAGCAATTTTGCTCAATATATTGCTCAAGATGAACTCCTTTAATTTTAAAATTTATATTCCTGAACAATTCGCTTCTTTTTTAACATATATTGCAATACTGGTAGATTCCCTAATTCCAACCTTCTAATATCTCAATTTTTAGATCTTTTCAACATTTTGATTTTATAGTTAAATCTATATTTGTGAGTGATCTCAGAATGAGGTGTCTTGGTTCTAAATTGAATGAAGGCATCTTCAATGCAATCATTAATAATTACATTCTCGTAATCAATAAAGTATGAATTAGTGGATTCCCAATTAGTCATGCATGTAGGACTATTTTGCACATGCTCTGCTAGCTTCCTACATAAGGTAGGATTCCATCTCAAAGAAATGTTATCCCTTTTCATTTCCATCGGAAGTAGACAGTGGTTCCAATGCCATTGATCAATATCAAGATAAGTATTAAGAACAATAGGAGCACGATCGCTATAATCAATAACACCAATATTAGCAGACTCGATTTTTGATAACAGTGAGTCAGAAACACAAAAAAAAAAAAAATCAACAATTGAACCAATTTTACCTCTTTCCCAAGCATATACATTGAGGGACTGACTGAAATTAATAAAAGACATACCCCAATTCTCAAAATATTCACAAAATTCTGGCTATTTGTTCTAGCTTGATTACAAACAGGATGATGTGCAAGTAGTCCATTACATTAAGAATTGAAATCCCCACCCGCAATAATCTCATAATTAGAATAGAGGGTTGAGGCATGATCAAAACAACAATCCAGATCGTCAAAGATCTCCAGTATAGTATATTTCAAGGGATTATAATACAAATTAATGATTAGGATTGCATTTTTCTCATACATATTCAGGCACAGAAATACCGCTAAAACATGAATAGATGAATACACCATAGTTATTCTACCAGCAACAGCATTGTTAATTGCAATGGCTAGGCCACCAAAAGGCCTTCCTCCAACACCTTTTGAGGCAGGAGAGCAAAATGCATGGTAGTTAGGAATAACTAGTGGATCCATTTTCATTGTTTCTTGAATCAAGAGGATTGATGGTAAGTTTACAAGAGTCGAAAACCAAATAGGAATATTACTAAAACCGCATGAATTCTATGACAAAATGGTGAAAGCATACTTCTCCTTAAGTTATGATGTAATCAAGTCAGGATTTGCCGCAAATATAGTTTTTAGCAATGGTTCTAACCATGCCATTTCATTATTGGTGCGGACAATCGTCAACAATTGAGATATACATAATTGATCATTTTTCGCACTATTTGTCAGAGCACCATTCATTTTCTGCTCCTTTGAGTCACATTGCTGATTGGCATATAAAAACTCATCTGCCAATTTCTCATCATAAAATATAAACAATGAAAACCCCATTTCAAACAGTTCTCTTCTAAATGACCAAATGAGTTTCAATACATGTTCGGAGAACAGATGACATGTCATATGGAAATTATTGGTTGGGGCTAATGCAATATGACCAATGTCGCTAGATGTAATTATTCTCAGTGATGGAATTACATAAAAAAGATCTAAAAGATATTTTCTATTGATTCTGGCCCCACGTAATATATCCTGCTTGCCTTCAAGCCCCATCATGTTAATGACTTTATTATTACCAGCATTCGAACATGAAGGCCGCGCGTCAGCCTCAGCAGTATTAACTGGAGTCAACTGTGAACTACCACTGGGGAAAGCATTAGTAGGGACCGTCAATTCAGAAATGTGATTATTGAGATTGAGAATACTTTTTAAGTCAGTTAGATTTACACTCGGAGGTTTACTAGCAGATTCTGCAGACTCAGTTTGAGTATCAAATAGGGCATATGTAAGCAATGAAAATGATGGTTCAAGTTGAACATTGGTTTTACACCCAAAAGCTTGTGCGTTTAAGATCTGATTGATGATGTCAAGTGGTGGAATACCAGCATTTAGAGCATTACGCATAGAATCTTGCATATTTACAACAACAGGATTTGTGCTTATGGTTGTTTATCTGTTTCATTTGTGGTACATACAGGAACACCAGATGCAAACTCATTCTGTAAAGGAGGCTTACCATTCGATGAATCATTCTGTACTACAGCAAGCTTTCCTCTTCCATTTAAGATAATAGGTACATTGATAGAGTTAATATCTTGGGCAATCACTGGCTTTTTTAGTAATGTTTCAGAGTAAAGCAAGGAAGCCTTCTTAGCTATTTCTTCATTCGGCTGCTTAGATACTTTATTTAAGTCGATTTGTTGGTTAAGGGGAAGTATAGATCTATTAGATGTTTTTTTCCTACCAACACTCTGAAAATAACTGGAGAGTATTTTTTGAGTTTTTACTACTTCACCTTCAGTTTCACACTTATCTTCAGATCAAATCTTTGGATCATGTTGGGCAGAGGTATTTTCAGATTCTGCATGTACCTCAACTGAAACTATTTTAGGATGGGAGCAAAGATTTGGCATTAGTTTGACTTCTTTTAATTTAGCTGTTTTTTTCTGGTCAGCACCCATATGCGATTGACATTCCACTGAAAGCTGTGCTACGTCAATCTCATCCTCACCACCACTATCCGTTATCACCAAAGTTTCTCTTTTAGAATTTTTTATTTTTTCATTGGCAGATCTATGTTTTTTTCAGCACGTCTGACACAATGTTTCTTGTTTTTGTGAAATCTTCTAGATGAGTAGCCAATATAATCGGGTTCATTTTCCACAAAGCTTGTAATCTGTTTCTGTTCGTCCATAAGTTCAATTAGGACAGAGGGGCTATCAGCAGGTGTCGCTCTTTTTTCTGGCAAGGAAATAGGGTTAGGCAGATCCAACTTATTCCTAAAATCAACTAAGGTAGAATTTATGAATGCCAGTTCCTCTCTTAGAAAATCATTTTCATTTGATGCTTCAATCAAAGGATCCAATGTGTTAGCAGGCAAAAGTTTGGTAGTTTACGTACTTTGTTCATGATAGATCTTAGTCTTGCCCTCTACGGGAGTCCTTATAATTGGAAGAAACCCATTTAGTGCAAGAATTAAACCTTCCATCCTGTTCACTTTCAAAGCAATCTCATTCATGGTATATTTAATGTCGCTCAGTTCTGAATGGGTGACATAATGGCATTTATCTAACAGAGCCAGAATTCTTATTATTACTGTACTGGAAAAGTGAACGGTTCTTGGTCTTTAAGAGTGTGGGGTGGACTGGATTCACTACTGTTATTCTGTGAGTAGGGAATACCAGGATCGGGACTTAATGGAAGTTCTGAATCAGACGCTACACCACAACTAATATTGTTTACACTTGAATTTGGCAAGTTGGAGTTGGATGACTGATGAACACCATTTCCAAATGCATTTTCTTGCAAATCACGATTTCTAGGAATAAGCGGAGTTAACAGGCCAATGGATAATCTAATACGAGAATCCAGGTCCGCCAAAGCTTTAATATAAAAATCGCTGTTGCGAATACCCTTCATTAGCTGAATCTGGCGACACAATGGTTAAAGTATTTGGTACCATGTCCTGTGTAACCGTGTTAGTATTTCCAGCTTCGCCATCACCAGTTAAAGAGGGTGCTGTACATTTCTCAGTCATGGTCTCGTTGTTAATACTAGTGGGTTGTCCGATGCCTGAACACTTGCCACTTCTAAGACCACTTGCCATCTTTTATAATATTTATAAAGAGAAAGACAGTTGTACACTCACTCGCATAAACCTGGGACTTTGTAATCAATCATTTTCAGTGTATTTCAGTAGGTTCAAAAAAGATTATTGCTCTACTAAATGCTGCCTAATACAAAATGAAATCCCAATCCTACCGTAATACAGATCAAATATTACAACATGTAGGATGAGCAGACTAAACAAGAATTATATTCTTCATAATTCGCCTACCCGCCTACCCGAACAGCCAAACAGCCAAAAACACGTGCAGGCACTTGCGGTGCGCGTGCACTGCTATTTTCAAAGAAGGTGCACCAATCCTGTTTAGAAGGGGGAGGAGCAACAAGCAGCGCCAGGAATGATGGCTGTAAAGAGAGAGGTAGGAGGTGAGTGGGTCTAGAAAGAGACCAGCAGCATAAACAGAAGCAGTGACTCAGAGTCTCAGAGAGACTCCCAGTATAAACAGAAGTACTAGCACGAAGTCACTGACTCCCGAAAACGGGACATAAAAAGAAAAACAAACGTGACCATTTACTTCTTGTGGTCCCAAAAATGCAGCGTTACGAGTAGCAGACACTTTCTCTTGCTGACTGCTCTCGTAGCGAAGGTTGTAAGTCCTGTTGGAAGTCCAGGGCGCAGGGTCCACAGCCAAATAGCCAAAAACACTTGAAGGCACTTGCAACAGAAGCATTCACTCTTACCTGCGGAACAAGCGCATCTTCAACCGAACAGGTTGCGTAGCACTGCTTGGCCAACCCAGGGCACCTCTCTGGAATCCCTGTCGAAGCAGAAGAATCTCATGAAAGTGTGTGTGAACCTCCACATAGCAGTCCTGTAGATGTCCAAAAGGGGCACACTACACAGGAACGCTGTAATTGCAGCGATCGCTCTGGTGGAATGGACTCTCGGACAGCCGGGCAACGGTCGGTTGGTCAACCGATGACAGTGTGTGATGCAGCTGGAGAGTCATTGTGAGATGAAGTCTTGGACAAGGTCTCCCGATGGTTCACAGGATAAAAGTTCATGCATCTTCCGAAAACTCTTTGTGCATGCCACACAGAACTTCAGAGCACGAGCAAAGTCCAGCGAGTGCAAAGTCCTCTCAGCCGGCGACAGAGGTTTTGGAAAAAACACAGCCAACAACAAAGGCTCGTTGAGGTGGAATTCTGACGGAACCTTTGCCATGAAGGGGGGTGCGTCCGTAGCACCACCCTCGATTTGCAGGATAGGGCCTGGATCTCACCCACCCTCCTGACAGAGGTGTTGGCCACAAGGAAAGCCATTCCATGAGAGGAACGAGAGGGGCCTGATGCCCCCCTCCCGCCATGAGCCTCGTCAGCACCACGTTGAGTTCCCAAGCCGGGGCAGGAGCCTTAAACAGCGTGAAAGATCAAAACAGTCCTTTGAGGAACTCCTTGATGAGGCGGTGGGACCAAAGAGAAGATCGTCCCGGAGACCTAGTGTAGTGCTAGATGCACCTTGACAGAGGCTTGCGCCAGCCCCACCTTGGCCAAGGACAACAAGTAAGGAAGAATCTGCGGGGCTGTGACCCTCAGAGGGTTGATCTTCTGCGACCGGCACCACGTAGCGGAACGCTTCCACTTGTGCCCGTAGCACACAAGAGTCAATGACGCTCTGGCCTTGGCAAGGACTTCCCTGCAGTCCACTGGCAACTCGTATCCACCGAACCCTAGGGCTGCAGGAGAAAGCCCTCAGGTTCAGCGATCCTGAGTGTTAGGGAGAACTCCCCAGAATGGCTAATTTCCCTTACCTACTGAGTCCCTCAGCAGCTGTGCTGGATTTCTAGGATTTTATTTTTTCACCTGGTCAGAGTGTGAGTCTTTTTTCCCACTCTTACATGTGTTTTGCTGTGTGTTTTTAACATTTTTGTGTTCATAGACTGTTGGGCCTAACCTGCTCCAAAGGCATCATCTTTCTACAGTGTGTTACACAGCACCTTCAGTGCAGTGACACAGGGTTGTCTTTTAGACTTCCCAACTCAGACTCCATTTTCTGGGACTGACTACTGTCTCCCAGAACATGAAAAGTTGCCAGTGACTATTAGTCTTTTTAAATCCACAGACCCAGTACACACCATCTTAGATGGAGAACTGGAAAGGGTTAATACTTATCCGTTTTTGTCTGTTTCTCTTGGAGCATTGTTTCGCTCCCTTTTCATCAAGACTTGGCTGGTGGCAGTGGTAACTACCCTATTTTTCCTACCGCGGTTATCTTAAATAACTTTGGTATTGTTTTAGGCTATCTTGGTAGCCTCAAACTTAAACCTGCTAGACCATATATATTTTATTTCGGTTCCGGCTGGGTTTATTCGCCATTTATTTTTCAAAATGTCTTTCTCGTGTTTTACTCGGTGCACCAAACCAGGTTTGGTTCCTTTGTTCACTGTCTTTTTGCGGGCTTCTACGCAGAAGCCCTCCTTAGGCACCTGTATATCTAGGGGGGACAGGATGTGAGGGAGGGGTTTAGGACTCCCTGCACAGGGTCTCCCTGGAGACCCATGTCGCACTCTGAACTGATTGGCTGTGGCGACTGTCCCGGTGGGACAACCGGGACAGCTGTGTGATTGACAGCCAGGCTGTGTGAATGGGTCTGGAAAAACAGTCGCCACTGGAACGAAAGAACCGACGAGGAGCTGACGAAGAGGACCCCTACCATGACTGAACCGCCCAGTGAAGCCCTGCTGCAGGTCCAAATCCTCGAACTCCCAACGACAGAGATAATCCTCCAGGAATCTTCTTCCCCTGAGCTGGTGGGACCAACCAGTTTGCCCAAACTACAAGTCAGGACTCCCTCCTCTGGTCGAATTCGCTGTACAGAGCTACAGTGGGCCGGACAGCCAGGAAGGTCGGACCCTGCTTGTGTTTTAAGGAACGCACCTTTTATTCGTTGCTTTGCTCTGCTGCTGGTTTCTTCCCTGGGCAGTGCAGGACCCTCCAGTCTTCCTACTTCATGTCAGTCAGACAGTCGCTTCAGGAACTGTGAGCCTGCAGGAACTGCCAGGAACGTCTGCCACAGCTACAGCTTCTTCTCCTTTCAAAAAGGTACTGTGCAAATCTGGTTTTCGTTTCGTTCGGCCGCGGTGAAAGTGTGTGACATCTTTCTCCAATCCGAGGGCTTGTCCTTCTCTACTCTTTAAACTAACTTTTCTGCCGACCAACTTCGTCCGGAACTCTTGGCAAAAACTTAACCGCAATCTACCCTGAGCTGTGTGATCTTTAGCAAGAGACTTTAGTCCTATTGAATTTGGCCCTAAGCCTTTTTGATTTGATTCCATCACTGTAGTTCCTCTTTCTAGATTGCCCTGCTTACTTACCTGTTGGTGCTGGTCAAATTCTGCCTAACTTTGTCTTTCCCTCCCTTTAAAATTTCTGGAGTGCCATTTTGCTCCCACTTAATTTGTGAGCTTAACTTGTCTGGAACCTATTGGGAGTGGTGTGGTGTATTACGAGTGTGATTTTTAAAATGCTTTACTTTAGTGAAATGTTATACAACTGATGTGTAAATAAATGTATATTCTTTTACTCAGAGACCTTGAGTCAGTGTTTGTTTGAATAATAGTAATTGCTGTCCTTTGTGTAACTATTGATACTGCTCACTTGCTCTTGAGATAAGTCTGGCTGCTCAGCCATCGCTACCACTTTTACTGTGTAGTACAGGCTTGTACCAAAGGTGAATTTGTACTGTCACTTGTAGTCTTAATTGTGTGTCGTGTTCCCAAAGGTTACTGCATATAATTCTGCCTAACACTGGGTCGTGATGCAGGATTGCGTCTCTTTCTCTGGTGAGCAGATCCACGACCACTGGCAGCTTGATCAGAGGTGACGTTGACAGGCCGAGAAGGTCTGGGTACCAAATCTGCCTTGGCCAGGTTCAGTCCTGCTTCGGCGCCTGCGTTCCGCCTTGCGGGTGACAACGGCACTGGCCACCTCCACCGAAAGCTTTGGAACGGCTTTGTTAGGCCTTCTGGGTCGTGGACCATGAGGGTTGACGGTATGACGGGAACCCTTTGTCGATCTGCCAGACTTTCCACCGGAGGCGCAAAACGAAGAGCGGTGCTGTTGGAGAGTGCCCAGAGCACGAGCCGTCACTGTATTAGTCTTGATGGCCTGTAAGGACTTGTCGACTGTCTTCCCGAAGAGGTTGTCCCCCAAAGGGCATGTCCAGTGCCCTCGTTTGGACCTCCTGGTGGAAATTGGTGGCCTTCAGCCAGTCTTGACGACGGAGACAGACACTGTTCCCCCATCTGTTGGAAACCTGTGTCGGCAATATCGAGGGCCACTGTGTTGGCATGGTCCAACGCCACTTCCCCTTCCTGGAGGAGGGAGGAGATCACCTCCACCTGCTTGTCGTCGGGTAGGAACTCCAGAATCCGGGGCCAGTTTGAACCACAGCTCCCTGTCATATCTGGCTAGGATCGCCAGTGTGTTGGCCGCCTTGACGGTCGATGCCGCAGAGCAGATGCCTCTTCTCCCCATGGCGTCCAACTTCTTCCCCTCGCTGTTTGGAGGGACGGACGATGAAGACGAGGGGTTAGATGATCCCCTTCCTCGCAGCTGCCGATAGCACCAACGGCTGTGACCGTAGGCACTTGGGTGTGGACTCCGGCAACAGATACTTTTTCTCCAGCGTATCCCACTTGGCTAGGGATGTGGCCAGATTCTTCAACAGAGCCAGGCCCTGCTCCCAAACGTCATCCAGGAGGGGCACCGCCATGATCGTGGTCTTCCTTTTGGCCTTGTGCCTCGGTAAAGGAAGCCTTTCTTTTTGGTCTCCTCGGTCGTCAGCTGGAAGAGCTCGGACGCTCGGCGGCCATGGCATGAAACAACCCCACCTCATCCAGTGGGGATGCCCTCGGTTGTGGGGATACGCCCGCTGTGACAATGTTGTCAGCGTCATCATTGTGGCTGTGGCCGTCCCCGTGTCCTGATTCCTCTGGGGGTAAGGCATCTGGTGCGGGTTTGGAGGTTGATGCAGCGGCATTGGATGGCGCTTCCTCCTTTTCGCCGGAGGCTGATCCTGGGGCATCCTTTTCTGAATTTCTGACACCAACGTGTGCAGGGTCGAAAGGATGTCCAGCGATACATCTCTCAGCGGAGTCGGGCGCTAGGCCTACTAAATCCGGCACCAGTGGCATTTCCGCCGTCGTCGTCCCGGTCAGCGTTTCCACTGTCGTCCCCACATCCTTGTGGAAGGTGTGTATGGACTCCTGGTCTTCCTCGTCTGAGATATCCGTGCCTTGGAGTACGGCCTGCCCTGTGGCCTCCTCTCCCTATCCCACTTTTTTGCATCCTGAGGGCTTGGATTTGGGCTTAAGGATGGCATCCTCTTTTCCAGTGTCCTCTCCACCACCCCAGCCGAGGCATCCCACCTCGGGGGTAGGGATACCCTGGGCCCAGCTGGGGCTAATTTCACCGGGTCAGCCCCTTTGGCCTTTGTGAGAGCGGCCGCCACCATCTCGATCGTCCACAATTTTTCTTGCACTGCCGCCTGGGCCTTCTTAGGCAGGTTGGCCGCCTTTTCTTGCACCCTAGACTTCTCTGGCTTCTCCCGCAGCTTAGCCAGGTTGGCCGATTTACTCTTGGAGGAGGAGCTGGATCGATGGCTGGGGATGGAGGCAGATGGTGAGGTTTATCCGGACCCGCTTGCACGGCGACTTCGACGGAAATGGACTTGCAGAGCTTGTCCTCGTCTTGGGCCCCCCACAGATGGGGCACCTTCAAAGGACTTAGAACCTTGCTCCTCGGAACAGCCGGTCCTGGGTGAGGCATGCCGCTGCTTGGGGCACGGGGCAGAGACCTTGGCGCTGAGCCATGCCGCCAGCCTACTGTGATGATCCTTCAGGGTCCTCTTGGTGAACCCGAGGCAGATTTCGCAATCTCCTTCTCTGTGGTCTGGATGAAGACAGTAGAGGCACTGAAGGGGTTTGTCCTCCACAAACACATTCAGCAGCTCACAGCTGGATCAGAGCTTGAAAAGGGAGTTTCCTTCTTTCTTCTCTTCTGACATGGTCCGGAGTAGGCCCGATGGCCTTCTGGAACTAAAACTCGACAATCCTTGCCCTTGAAGAGCGTCAAGAATCACGGACAAAATGGATCCCTGCTTATTGGATGATGTAGGGAAAGTGCACACAGGCTCTTTTTGACAAAAATAGGACCTTTTCTCAAAAAAACATAGGATAGCACACTGAGCAAAACTTGAGGACTCCCAACACTTGACTGTGCGGAACAAATCTGAAGATGGCTGCCAGAGTAGGGGCTTAGGGAGACGGCAGTATGACCCAGAGTGCAGTGATTGGTTTAGAGGAGAAATTGTAAGTGAAAGTGAAACTGTTTTCTTTTACCAAGGATTCCCGGCCTGACGACAAATATTCATGAGCATGTGAATCCATGCCAGACCATAGGCTGTAGAAAAGAAAGTTTCACGCACATTACACCACCACCACCCACCACCACCCACCACCCCTCTGCCCCAATCCACCTCCCAAAGCCTCAACACTCCCATACTTACCTCCGGCGCCTAACTTACCTGTGCTCCTTGACTGCTACGCTCACCCTGCGACTTGAGTTCTGCCTCGCAGGAGGGTCCTTTTCTTTTTTCTTCTTTAAAATTCTTTATTTGTCCCTAGCTTTCCTTTATGGATGCGGGGGACACCCACGCCACCCCCAATTTCACTAAACAATGTTGAGCAAGGGTAGCGGGGGACAATTTGCTTTTTCTGACGTTCAGTATTTTTTTCGTTATTTTCTGTGGAGACTGACCAGAACAGCACATTTCTTACCCACTGTGCTGGGTAGCCGCACGGACCACAATATCTTTTTCAACACTACATAAGAGTCTGCCCAACAGCAATCCCGTAATTAGCGACTCAGGTTTAGTGGTCAAAATCCAGCTGTGCTCAATGCGCAGTAGGTGGGTGCAGCGAAGTGCCCACAAGGAGTAAGTGGAGTGATTGCATTTCTATTGCTGCCTGAGAGTTCAAATCATTGAGAGGCGGTGAATGTGTGATCCCTACTCACGGCACAGGATGCATAAGGAAGCATGGTGTATATGGCTTTTGGAAGGACAAGTCTGCTCTGCAGCACAGGTGTAAAAGAGTGTGGGGGCGAAAGGGGAGAGCTAGGAAGGGTTACTCCCGATTACGACTGGCTTGGTGCACAGGATGCAGTTAATTTAAGACTGGTAGGAATATTGGCTCTGCTTACACCTGACATACGTGTGTAAGGTCTGAGGTGGGGGGGAGGGGTGAAAGTAGGGTCAACCTGCTCAGGATTGCCTGGGTGTTGGAGGCACGCCCCTAAACACTCACACCAGAAAAAAAAACAACCCGCCATGTAAAAAGGCCCACTATGCGCTTGCAAGTGGGAGTATTTATTTCTACAAGAACAGGTGCATCAGCAAAGAACTGATGCCACGGAATGTTGTGTCAAAAAATGTACCAGCAGAATCTTATAAGGAGACAGCGTCATAGGTATTGTCACTGTATACAGTAAAAACCTGCGTGGCTGAAGCAGTGACGGGCCAGCTCAGTCTACAAATAGCCGAGGAGGGCATCAAATATCTGGGGGTGACACTCACACACAGGGTGGACAAGATGTATAAGAGTAATTACACCCCCCTATTGGCTAGAGTCAAGAAGGATCTAGAAAGATGGTGCCCGCTAAAGATCTCTTGGTGTGGAAGAATTCAATCTGTTAAGATGAACATACTCCCCAGGGTACTCTACTATTTCCACGCTCTCCCAGTCTCAGTCCCGACCCCTTTTTCAGAGCTCTATCAAAAACCATATCACAATTTGTGTGGAACAGGAAACCCCCGAGGGTTGCCAGAGCTGTTCTTACGGCACTGATAAAGGCAAGAAATATTATCAGGCTGCCCAACTATGGGTCCTGAAGGAATGGTTGGGGGAGAACCAACAGACAATCTGGGTAACACAAGATCAGGCGGTAGCTAGCACCCCCTCCCCCCAGAGGACCTCCTGTGGAAGAGTAAACAACACAGACACCAGACCCTTCGAGTAAGCAAAGTCAAGAGAACTACTTTAAACGCCTGGGATATCCAAACCAGAAAGGGAATCATGATTACCCCACTGGCCCCTTTGATGCCTATCTGCAGGAATCCACAGTTCCCACCAGGAAAAGAGCCCGGCGGTTTTGAGAAGTGGGAAGCAGCAGGGTCTAGGAAAATCGGGGAACTGATCCAAGACAATGAAATACGAACTTTTGCAGAATGTAAAAATATGTGGAAGTTAAGAGGAAGCAGACAGATATAAATACGAACAGTTAAAACACTGGCTGTGTACACCAGAGGTTTTCCAGGCGGCCACAAGAGACCAAACACCATTTGAGACATATTTAATAACCAACCCAGATGACAAAAAGCTGGTGTCTTCGCTGTATAGCTTCATCTGCACCCCAGAAGAGGAAATCAAATGGACGTACATGAGAAGATGGGAAGCCACACTAGGGGGGGAAATCACCAGGCAGCAATGGGAGGAACTGTGGGCAGGCATCCCCAAACTCACCAGGGCTGTCCAAACCAGAGAAATGTGGTTGAAAATAATTACCCAATGGCACTATACCCCAGAGAGGCTTGGGTCAATGTAGCCGGATGTGTCGAACCATTGTTGGAAGGGGTGCCAGGCCGTAGGAACCTGGAGGCACATCTGGTGGGAGTGCCAGGGAGTGAAGAGCTTCTGGAAGGAAGTACAGACGGAAATGACAAAAATATACCCGGAGGCCGGCCAAATGGGGGCGAGGGTGTGGTTGTGCGGATTCAAAGACCCCTATACCAAGAAACTTCACAAAGCTCAATGGAGGAGCTTTATGGGCATGGTCATAGCGGCATGGGCAACTATAGCCCAAAATTGGAAGAAAAGAGACCCACCACTGACTAACACATGGCTGCAAAAGGTGTGGTCCCAGATGACCATGAAAAAGATCACGAACCATCTCCAGGTCCAGAACAAATCCTTCACGAGGGAATGGGGATCAGTGTTGGAATACCTGAAATCAGACTATATGGAACAATGGTGTGCACACAACATTAAAATATCTGACATATATAGCTTGTGATAATTCACGAACAGGAAAACATGGAGGACCCGAACTCTTCCGGGGGGGTGGGAAGGGAGGTGCGAGAAATGTTGGGGAGAACACGTGTGTTGATGTTTATTGCTTATTGAAAATAATAAAAACATGTTTAAAAAAAAAAAACCTGCATGGCTGGTTGGTGCAATCCTATACATGGTCAGCCGGCTCCAGAGAGGGTGTCAAACCATTGGGTCCGTCCATCCATCCATCTTCCATCAAGTGGGCTCTGCTCGGCCAATCGTCTCCAAGGAACCAAGGCCGAAGAAGCAATTAGCTACATTTGTGAATAAAATGTACTCTTTCATTATACAGTGCTCCGGGCAGGCTTGAGGGCTGGCACATCGAGGTTAACCCCGACCTACACACACACTCATTCCCGATCGAGTCATCAGCTCCCAAGGCTTGCACCCGCGCTTTAGAAATATGATGCATCCCTCCCTGTACCTCGCACTACAAACCATGTCATCATAAGATAAAGGTGGGACAACAATACTCTCAGATCTTTATGGTTGATTGGCTTATGGTCGGTGGTCTGGGGTCAACTGGTATCTTGGAATTCAGAGGTCTCGGGACGAGAGCAGTTGTCAGGGCTATAACTGGCAGTTAGCTGGGTGGGGGTCGGAGGCTTGCCTCAGGCTGTTTGCAATAACACGTACACCAAGGCGCCATTGCTCTGTCTCGTGGCTTTGCAGGGCACATTCTTTCTTGGAACAAAACATATTGGCAACAATCTTAAAACAAAGAGGGGTTCTGTGGAAGACAGCGGCGTGGGCTCTCATCAGCGTTTGGGCCTAACCAGATTTCCCTTTCAGGCGTGCAGCCTTTGTCACACCAAATACTGCAAGGCCGTGCAGGCCTTAGGCTTTGACTATGGCTACTAATCTCTTCAAAAATGGTGTTTGTTTGTATGTGTGTACTATGTCTAAATATCTATATTGCATACAATATTATGATTGTGTGGGGACTTTTAGGACGCCCTCCTCCCCACTGGTCTATTATAGTTCTTTCAATGGGGCTTGCCTCTCCTTAAAGAGCTTAGGGGGAGGAGGGCGGGATGAGCTTGCTCCCTTCCCAACAGTGTGTATGGTGTAGAAGTTCAAACTAGAAGAAAGGAAGTTTCGGGCAGCTCTCCACTAGCTGAGTAAATAGGAAAGTAGTAGAAAGGTTTGCTCAGTTTTCTACAGGCTGGGTGAGCAAGGTGTGGGTTCTCAATGGAGCCATTATATACAAGAAGGTTCTGTATCCTTGGTACTGCTTGGATACAGACTGTGGGTACAAGGGGGATATTTGTGTAAGAAGATGCAGCCACATCAATGCTTTCTGGGTGCTTAAGGAGGCGGCGACAGGGGGTGGGAAGCAGACGAAGGGTTCTGTATGATTAACTCTAGCTGAGTGTGGGTACAGATGCTTTTATGCACAACGCTGGCTGGGTGAGCGGTATACAGATGGCAGCAGCAGCGGTAGGAAGGGCTGGTCTGCTAAGCCCTGTCTGTATATCTGTAGTGCTTATCATGGTGGTAGGAAGGACAGCTCTGCTAATGTCTGTAGGGTACTCCTGGCGGTGCATGAGGAGGAGGAGGTTTGGTCCGCGTTCATACAGACACAGGTGCCGGAGGGGTGAAGGGTGGCCTAGTCCTATGAAGGGTTGTCCTGCTCATCAGAGACTGGGTCTGTAGGGTGGTCGTGATCAGAGAGCAATTTTTGTCTGGTTACCACTGGTAGGGTGCACAGGATGTGGGCGCTTGTGGTGGATTGATAAGGTAAGGTGGCTTACCGCTGGCTGAGTATCAGCAAGACATAGCTCCATTTCCAAGATCTGTTCTGGTTTCACACCCAGCTGGGTGCTGAGCAAGGACAGCAGGACTGGGTGATGCCGCTCCGACTGTGGAACAAAGACATGGATTGTCAGAAGAAGAGAGACGGGCATGAGAAGTGCAACTAGCAAAACTAATAGGTTAGAGAGAAAAGGAACTCTGTAAAACGTGAACTATCAATCCTGATCTCGGAGCGTCAACTCAACAGATCATCAAAACTCACAATCCATTCACTCTGCCCTTCAACTAGTTCAGGATATTGGAAGATCTAGCACTTCATACAGTATCCAAGATAGGCCTGGAGCAATTTACAAAAGTCCTTAAATAAGATATGCTAATTTCACTGTACAATGCTTCAGAAGGTTAAAAAAGGCATAGGCCCCCCACAGCAGGGTCCAGCTTTTAAATACCAGCCCAAATAAGAAAGGTCAAGTTTGGGTTTCAAGTTCACTCAAATACCAAACAAGCATCCTCTCCTTGACACTTCTCTCTGTTGTAGGGGTGACAGCTAGAAGTAAAGAACACCTTCTTACAGAGGCAGTGTTTCCAGGGCCGGTCTTGTTGGTTTCTCCTTCGCACATTGTCCCCTTCTCCAGCTCCTCCTGCACTGCTGTGGCCAAAATGGGAACCCTAGAGAAATGCAGAGAGAGAGTGAATTCATCCATGCACTTTGTGGGAATGGCTCACCAATTTGTAAAGCTTTGTTAATTCAATCTGAAATTCTCACAGGCAGAAGCTAGCAGTCATATCAAAGACCACCCCCTCTAACCTCAGTGTTCCCGAGTCCCATTCCTCTTGTGCAGTGTAGGCCTCCAAGACCATCTGTTGTTGTAGGACCTCCATCTCAGATTATCTGAGACCATCTAGTTCTGCATGTCCTTAGGCCAGAAGGACCTCAGACAGTAGTTCGCAGTAGGTCAGCGCTCTCACAGTAGTTCAAACACTCTTCTTTAATCCCTTATATAGGAGGCAGCCCTTTCTGCACAGTCTCAGTCTGAGTTACTGTCTTAACCACGGTTGCCTGAGAAGGTCTCTTCTATGTCCTAGTTCATAGAATCTCGGAGCATCTTTTCCTGCAAGGTCTTAATCTCAGAGCCCAAAGGACTCCCTTCCCGCCTGCTCTCCATTTTTAGGTATCGAGACATTCTCTTCCTTCACAACAGCTGTCTCGAAGCAGAATTGTGGGCTGTCTGAATACCTGAAAATCTTTGTTCCGAATATCGGAGACAGTCACCTTCCGCATTACCCCTGAGGTTGGCTTCCAGCCGGAGCCTAGTACAGTGGCACCCACACCTGTGACCCTGCATAAAAGGTTTGTATTGCATGCTGAGGCTTTGTGCCCCCCCCCCAAGCAGGTGCATGGTCTGTCCACCACTGCTGCCTGCCAGAGGGCCTAGGTGGTGGACGCTGAATGGGTGCCGGTAACTGTGGGGTTTGAAGCTCTGTTTAATTTGGTACTTCACACAGCTCTTGGGGGCGAGTGCTGGAACCCGCCAGGTACAATCTCATCTTCCAAACATTTTACTAACCATAACCCCATACGAGACCCTCTTGCAGAGAGTCTTTTTTCCCCAATCTTTCCAGAGATCTGGGGTAGAACAGGACCACCTAATTTTAAGAGTGATAAACAGAGGGTCTGGCAAAAAGGAGGAGGGGGCTCTGCTGCTAAAATTGTGTGCACACATAATTAGAACACAATAAAATGCCACTGCCATTGTGTCAGGTCTCCAGCTCCGTTTAACAAGAAAGGGGGTCACACGGATAAATACAAAGGTTCAAATCATTAAATGACTCAAGTGGATAGATGGGCGATAAGAGGCATAGACAGGTCAAAACAAATTCACATATTTTATTCAATTTTGTACAAAAAGTCACAATAAAAGCCATTTTATTAGTCCACACAATAACATTTTCTGAATAGATTAGAATAGAAACCTATAGGTTTGCAGTTTTAGTACAACGGAAATCGGAGCATGCTAAGCCTGTTACCCTTAAAACAAAAAAAACGATCAGAATCTGGGCAGAGGCCAGGGGAGTAAACCGCAATCACCGCCATGCTCGGCGGTAGATTGGAGTGCTTCTGTCCCTCATTGAGGCCCTTGCTTTGCCAAGTGGCATTTCAGGCTTGGGCTGGCGAGGCGTTACCACCCTTGTCTGCCCACAAACGCGGGGGTGATCACCACAATATGATTTCCTAGGACACTCAGCCTTTACACGCCCTTGTGGGAATACATCAGAAAGCTCTGGTGGAAGACACCCAAGTTGCATTCATGTCCAGGAATTGCATGTGTAGTGAAGCCTATCCATCTGGCTACACCAAGGTCCAATATGGTAACAATCTGAGGATGCTTCCATCTTTGGAGGATTTTTCCATACTGATATGGGAGGAGTCACAGCCAATTAATCTCTGGGTACATTTGATGAAAATGCTCTTGTTCGCCAATTATCTGGGTGATACCTCCAAGATGATTGCATATTCATTATGTGTATCCATATTGCAAACTATGTTATAGTGTTGCCAATCCAAGGGTACCATTTTTGGAACAGTGGAATTAAACCATTGGGCACGTTACCCTCTTCCGTTTAGAGACCACCTTAAATGATCTGCAGCAAACAGACCCTTCTTTAAAAGCCATGCAGTCTAACTCCACCATGCTTTGCACTTGGAGCACAACTCATTCAGCTTTGGGGTGACATGCAGAGCCAGAGGCCATCATATGGATACATTCAAAAAAGCTCAACATGGGACATGAATGTACTTTTCAATATGTACTTATAATCACACCAGGAAACATGAAAAGAACATTTGTGGATAAAAAGGTCATGCCAATGTCATCTCAATCGGATGCCACATGAGCCGACTTATGATGCAAAATGTAAACTAGTGGGAAGTGTAGCATGTTTTAATGACAAAAGCGACTTTTCGTGGAGTATGCATTATGGACTGAGACGTGGATTCTTTTAAAGAATTAAAAGAATCCCTGCACTAGAACAAGAGTGAGAGAAGACTGTCAATTACAACCACCAACATGTATCCCCAGAACTCTTAGTCACCCCAGTAAACCCTTTCATTAGCTGGGACATTAAACATTTCAATGCCTTCGAGTGTGAAGTTACACAAGCCCTAGATAAGTGGTCTTAATTTTCCCAGTTAAACACACAGGTTTTTGCTCATGTGTCTATGAACTAGAGGTGAACTTCCAGTAATGGACACTCGGTGACGCTCTGACATGTTTGACTTGGCTCAAATGATTTCTTCCTCATTCCCATTTTAGGCGTTTTCCTTTTAACTCTGATAGAATGTCTGTCCACGATGCTACTTTGATAAGTGACCTGAATCTGAAACACTTGTGTATGAGCGCAATAGAAATAAAAGATCAATATCACTATGAACAGTTTCTTGGTCAATGCATGCTCTTTGGCTACGCATGCCCAAAGTTGTAAAACCTTGGAAGACTATCACCCAGATTTTGTGTTTATTTCAGAAACTTGGCTTGGTCCTCATTCTGAACCGGTTGCGATTCAACCCCGCTGCCCAATTATGAGCTCTTACGCTGTGCTTGCAGCCTACCGCGCCCGGGTGTGGGGGCGGTTTGCTGCAATTTTTAACTCAGATTTTGAGGTCCTCCCTATCCAATTCGATCATGTAATAAACATGGATGGGATCCTAATTCGATTCACACTCTCAGCTACCAATACCTTATATGTGCTTCTGATATATCGCCAACCGGGCTATGACTGCAAGTTTCGTGAAGAGTTTCCTGGTCTCGTTGCTATGTTGCGTCAGAAATACTTTAAGCTGATTATTGTTGGTGATTTCAATCTTCCGACTAAGAAACCCGACTGTTGCTTAGCTGGCCAGTTTTTAGCTACGATGTCCGACTCGGGTCTCTCCCATCTGGCTACTTATCCTACGCATCAGCTGGGGGATTACCCTGGATTTTTGCCTCTCCTGCAGTTTTATCTGTTTTTCCCCACATTTCCCATCATCTGGTCGGATCATATGGTGGTTCCCTTCCCTACGACGCCGGTGGTCTCGCCTCCTCCTAGGCAGTTTTTTTCAAAGCGTTGCTGGGAGTCTGTGTATCCTATGAATCTTACTTCTCAGATTTTCAAGGACTGTACTAATGTCCCACTTTGTACACTTGCAACGGTTTCCCAGACGTTGTCAGTGGCAGATATTCTTGCACCCTGTAAACGCTGTCCTGTCAAGTCCCATCGCTCTGAACCCGGGTTCGCAGCAGAAATTAAAACTCTTAAACGCGACTGAAGGCAAGCGGAAAGAAATTCGAGAATAGCTTATTTGCCTTCTGACAGAGTTCTTTATCACCTTGCTACCTTATAATACCAAAAAGCAGTAGTGGTAGCTAAACAAATACATTTTAGCGCTAGGATTGAACAGGCCATTAATGAACCTAGAGCCTTATTTGCGATTGTTCAATCTTTAACTGTGCAAGCTAAATCTCAGCCTACTATCCTTTCTTCTCAGGAATTCTGTGACTCCCCATTGTCCTTTTCTCGATGAGAAGATAGCCACTACTACTCGTAAAGCCATTCACCTGACTTGCCTCCTGGAGGTGCGGTTCGGGCTGCCTTCCAGCCCGCCCACTCCTATGGATACAGCGGTTGGTCTCTGGTCCTTAATCCCGGTATTTTCAGACAATGAGATTTTGGCAGCCACTAAAAGTTTAAAATCAGCGTCTCCTCCTGATCCCATTCCGCTCTCAATTTTGTTTCTGACGACATTGTTCCTTGGCTAACAAGTGCAGTCAATTACTCCTTTTCCTCAGGGGTGATTCCTGATGACATTAAGCATGCCCTGATAATCCCATTACTGAAGAAGCCAAGTTCTGACCTTGCAATCCTGTCCAACTTTCATCCCATTTCTTTGCTTCCCTTTTTAACAAAACTGCTAGAGTCTCTGGTTTCCCCTCTCCTCAGCACTTTTTTGGAATCATCCAGCTTCTTCGACCCTTTTCAATAAGGGATCCGCACCGGTCAAGGCATGGAATTAGTGTTGGTCTCAGTTTTCGATGATTTGGTTAATCTGGTAGACCAGGGTGGGGTGGGGGCCCTGATTTTATTTGTCAGCAGCGTTTGACTACTCCGTTGACCACCCTATCCTGATCGCCCATCTCTCATCTGCAGGCTTCTCTGGTCAGTACTGGCCTGGTTTCCTACCTTTCTGGTGGGGCGTTCTTAGTCTGTGTCCCTTCCTCCCCCTTCTGCTCCCCTTCGGTTCATTTGCTGTGTGGAGTCCCTCAGGGCTGCTCCACATTGTCTCCCATAGTGTCCAATATGTACATACAGCCACTTCTTGGCATAATCCACACACATGGTTTTCTATGCTATTCCTATGCCGACGATACACAAATTATTGTGCGGCTGGACTTAACTCAGCCTGAGATGGCTGGTCGCCTAAGGAGCTGCCTAAAGGCAGTTGGCATTTGGATGGCCTTGAATTAGCTCAAATTGAACGGTGAGAAAACAGAGGTGTTGGGCACAATCTCACCCCATCTGTTCTGGACCCCTGGGTTCAGGCCCGAAAGCCTTGGTCCTTTTCCCCTTCCTGTCTTCAGTGAAGGACCTTGGTGTTAAAATCTCAGCTTCGCTATCGATGGTTGATCAGGTTTCCCTTTCCTGTCAGAAGGCTCATTTTAAATCGTGGACCCTACGGAAAGTTCTCCCCTGCATTTCACTGCAAGGTCATGCTCCGCTGGTATTGTCCCTGGTAATCAGTAATATAGATTACTGTAATGCCTTATTTTAGCTATCCCGCTGCATCTGCACCAGCGTCTGCAGAACATGGCAGCTAGAGCAATACTTCACCCTGCATTTGGTGCCCACATGACACCGCTTTTGCGCCAGCTCCACTTGAGCAGCGCGTTAAATTCAAATCGCTGTGTCTGGTTCATAAAGCCTTCAATAAAATAGGAGTAGAATTCCTTCAAGCAAAGTTCTGCCCCTACAAACCCTGCAGGTCACTTCGTTCTCAATATCTGAAAACGATTCAGCCTCCCAGGGCCAGACCTGCTCGGGTCGGTGGTCATGCTTTCTTGGTGGCTGCAGCAAAAGCCTGGAATTCTCTTCCTCTCTCTCTACGTGCCATTGAGGCTCACTTCCCATGTCGCCCGGCTCTGAAAACCTCTCTTCTAGCAATTTTGAACCCCTAGATTGGCTTTCACCTCGGCAGCTGTTACCGCCATGATGCCTCCGGGCGATACGTTTAGATAAGAAGGTGGAGCTTTTATATTTTCCAAGCCTTTTTAATCCCACCATAGCATTGCTGGCGTTTGCTAAACATGCCCCAACCACAAGGCTGAGAGACTATAATGCACGGATGATCCAGAATAAGGATGAAACCAGATATACAGTGGTCTGCAGATTTGGGAACCGTCAGTCTTGGGTAGATCAAGCTATGTATAAAATAGCATTGCCCTGTGAAACAAAGATGACTTTCTGGAGCAAAGGCTTGCAGTTGGGCTAATTTGAATACCCACGATGCTTTGCTCATGTGGCTCTGAACTGGATGTGAACTTCCAGCGATGGCTACTGGGTGGCACTGTGGCATACGTGACTTGACTGACTGACACACACACACACTGACACACACACACACACACACAGACACACACACACACACACTGACACACACACACACACACACACACACACACACACACACATATTAAGTCCCCCTATTGTGCCTTTCCTTAATGACACTGGAGTGTCAACAGTCACAATGAGTACAGCTACTGTCCCAAAGCACTCCAGGCAGCAGCTCGTTTTCGCCTGCCAAGGGCCGTCACTACACTTCAGAAACCCTCCTGCAGCTTCTATCCTCTTTACTGGGATGTCCCCTTTGTTATCAGCAGAGATTGGGCATTGGATAGCTTCTGGCTAGGGTGCATAATAATTCAGACACAGTCAGTGGCTCTGGCCCGAGGATAAGCAGCCTGTTTGGATTACAACTCCCATCAGTCCTAGCCAGCACAGTCAATAAAGAGGAATTATGGGAGTTGCAGTCCAAAACATCTGGAGAGTCGAAGCTGCAGGCCGCCCCTGCTCTAGCCAGAGTAGGACAGGAGCGGGGCTGCTGGCGGATCGGTGCTGGGAACTTACAGGTGGGTCTCCTTGTTCGGACCAAAGCTCTCGTTAATGTTCCTCTGCAGGTGGATCGCCAGGTGGGGAATCCGAAGGATCGGGCGGTCCAGCTGCACCAGTCGATGATGCAGCGTACCTCCATCCTGCATAACAAAGACACAAATACAAACACTGCAGCGTCACATGAAATGTGAACGAGAGAGAGATGGAGACAGTGGGCGTGCATGCGTGTGCGGGACAGTTTATGCAAATGTGCGCGTGGAAACTAACCGCTAGATGAAAGCAACCCAGATCACACATAGCTCTTATAATTCATAGCAACATTATAGACAAAACAATCAAAGCAATCTGAGGTCAGAAAACCAATAAGAAACATGTGTGCATGTCTTTGTATCCAAATAGGACGCGCCTCCGCTCATTGCATGGCATGCAAACATGTTCGCCATGATGCCAAGTCATGCCAAAATGGAGAAAATTAAACTTCAAGCCAACATTTTATCATGTGGGAGAGGGTAGACCATGGCCTATAGGGCATGAATAGACAAACGGTGAGTATAGGAATCGTGATGTTGGTGTCGTACTGGTGTGGCCAGGGATTGCCGGCAGTGGTGTTTGCACCGCTCTGATGGGAATGGGGCCAACTCCTGTGGTGGTGCACTTTTTGTGGAGTGCCACGTTTATGGGCACAGGACGGACATCCACGATGATGGAGAGGTCCCCAGTGGTATAGAGGACAACAGCCTTGGTTTAGAGTTCTGTGGATGGACCTGGTCGCCATAGGGTTGCCATTCGATCCAGGAACCCGGTAAACAGGCAGGATATGTTCATTTCCTCCCATCGGAGCCGACCATGGTGCAAGGTGTTGTGCAGATTGTCTCCTTCTCAGGTCCAACCCATTAAATAAACTGTTGCCAGTGCCGGCACCCAAGTGCATGCAGCCCGGAGATGTGTGCCCAATGTAACCAGAGCGTTCCAAGAGATGTATGCTGAAACCACTTGCAGGCATGTTGGGATGCACATACAGCGTCCAGACAAGGAAAAGAGGTTCATGTTGCTTACGCTTTAGCAAGCTGTATGTGACTTGTTTAAAACGCAATAATGTTGCAGTTAGTGTGTGTTCCATGAAAGTTGGAGATTTGAAATATTTGTTATTTTGTAGCTAGTTTGAATACATTTTAGTTTACATCATTTAGCAACATAAAGAGCAACAATGTAATCGCAAATGTCACTGTGTGGGGTACAAATTGTAGTGCATAGAAGTGGTTGGAGGTAAACTTGTGAAGTAGATACATGGGGACTTACGATAAATGTGTAGTTCGATTGATATGGTCTGAAGAATTCTGCCATCTTTACATAAAAAGCCTTCTCAACGATTGCAGGCTCATCGTAGTTCAAGCCTTAGGCCGCAGACCTTCTGGTTTGCGAGTTTCCTTCCCTCTGCAAGTGCTTTGAATGACCATGGTCAGGAGAGGGGGAGGAAGCAGAGCACATTGTGCATTTGGCATATCAGGACAAATGGTTTCTGGAGGCGAGAACGGAATAACTGCCATTAGGCTTGTTTTTATGGTTAGATGATGTGGGGGACAAACTTCCTGTGAACGCGAAGCCTTGTTATTGAATGACCAACAGCCTGGTTAGGTTGTGGGGGATGGATTGGGGTTGGTCAATAAATACATGCAATGGATGTTCGAGGGCAGAGCTTGACCAGTGTTTTATGATTCCATTTGGGTTCTCAGGAAGATGAGCAGGATACATGTCAGGGAGGCCATATGATTTAAGATGGAAGTCACATGAGAAATTGCAAAGGAATGCTCAAGAAGCACTTCCGGGTGCTGCTGATCCAGGATAATGGGGAGACCATTGTACGATCAAAGGAATGGACATTGTTTTCACTCCTCGCTCGCTTTGATGGAAATCTTGTCGAGGTTATGCACATCACAAACTGGGTTAAAGTTTCTTTGACAAATGAGGCACGTCAACTATTGTGAATTGTTTGAAATGACAAACCAATTATGAGACTACATGAAAGGGGATTGCGTTTAGAATGTTGTATCCACTGGGATTAGAGAATATAGGTGATGTTTAGGTTTTTGTATAGGGGTTAGCCAATGGAAATATGGGGATTATGTTGTAATTTATGTAGTAATTATGTAACTTGTCTGATCTTGTGTATAACAGTTGCAACTTTGTTGAACACGACAAGGAGGAGTTAGTTTTCAGTTTTACAAAGCAGACTAACTCTTCTGGCTGTTTGCATGCAATAAATTCAGTTTTCTGGCAAATTGCACTCTTCTGAGTTTTTTTTTTTTGTCTCATCAGGTTTTGGGTTTACCTCTCTACAGGTAAGATTTGTGCCAGGTTCTGAGAGTGGCCCTCACTGCTCAGCCACCATCAGGGACCCACATTGTTCCCTTTGCTGTACCCCGTGCCCCACCACACCCATCCCAGACCTGGGAAACGTGTATTCACACTAGCTGGGCAAACTGGGGAAAGAAAGTCTGAGGGTTGCAGGGCCTCCTCAACTGGAGCTTCACCAAATCGTACCTCCAACGTAGGCCATTGGGTCTTCCACCTCCTATTCACCCCCCTGCCCCAGCCTTCGGCAGGTTGGGGAAGCAGACAGCTGAGAAATCAAACCCGCTCCTAAACTAGGACCCCATCATTAACACTCCCCTACCCGTCCCACCAAGTGACATACTTCCCATGCCTAGGGAAGCTGGGAAAGCCAGGAGAAAGACTTCATGGGCTGTTGCCACCGCATCGGGAAAGGGGTGGGAGGAGGACACCTGTCATTACATTAGTGACTGATCTTGGTCTAGTTGGATATCTGATAGGCAGAGCGGAAAGTATAGGGGAGGAAGTAGACCGGACTGGTGCTATGAGAATGGTCAGTCGTGTAAGGTGCTTTAATGACATCGGGTGACCATTAACAGAGGGAGCAGGAGCTTGCAGAGGTAAGCTAGGCACCCATTGGATGCTTTTTCCCAGAAAATCCTTTGATCGGTCTATCAAACCCTTGGAAAGGAAGGGAAGGAGAAACTGGAGATCCAAGGTGAACATCAATAGAAATCCTCCTAGGTGGTGGCTCTTCACAGGCTTTGTGGCCAGCCCATAGCTAGCCCTGAACCAAGTGGTGGAAAACGGGGACCGTTGCTGCAATACGAGCGCATCTGTGGCTCTTGGATGCCCACCTCAGAATGGAACCTACCACCTGCAGCTTCCACTCCGCAGGGCCACAGGCTGTACTCCCTCTACAAGAGACCTGCAAATCCTGCTGTGCAGAACAGTCAGAAAAACAGCGCTTATTGAGAGGCGTGTGGCTCGCTGTGGCAGACTAACAGCATTTTAGAAGAAAGGGAAGTTTGGGACTAAGACAAGGGGCTGCAATTGGGGCCTTTATTGCTCATATACTTCCGGGATGGTGAGGGTGGGAGGTCGTCCAAAGAGGATTCACCTGCCTAAACCATTTATAGTGTGCGGTCATCCAAAGGCTGGGGGGTGGGTCGATCGTGGCCATATTCTACATTCCCCCGATTCCTCCAACCCCAACACTACATGGTATATACACCTCACTCTTCAGTGACCTGCCTATTGATAAGTCAACCAAAAGGTGTAACCTTGGAGACTGGGAGTGCAAGCTCAGGGGATAGGAACGCAAGTGTGTAGACAGTATTTGGTGTTATCCATGCATCCGTACACAGACTCAGCTGATTCTTTATTGGCCTACAAGGTCATCCCATATACCTCAACCTACCTTATCCCTGTTAGTAATCAATGCACACAGTTATTATGGATTACAGTGATTGTTGCGTGGTTGTAGTGGTTACCCCTGGCATGCTTTTCTCCAGCCCCCTCTCAGCGGATCGATCGCAGATGAAGGGGAGAGAGGAGACTTGGCAGAGCCAGAAAACAATGTCATTCCCCCTTAGGGGACAGGTCAGCATCACTTGGGGATTAAGGCCCATTTGAAACAATTGTTCTTACCA
Source organism: Ambystoma mexicanum (assembly GCF_040938575.1). Lineage (NCBI taxonomy): Eukaryota > Metazoa > Chordata > Amphibia > Caudata > Ambystomatidae > Ambystoma > Ambystoma mexicanum. The sequence continues at coordinate 1,462,681,147 of NC_090931.1, read as the reverse complement.
TGGACACAGCTCCTTCAGGAAAAAATGAAACTTCACACGCATTATCAGAGTCTTAAACCTCTATCATTTCTTGCTAGTTTCCAAGTTTAACTCGGGGAGATTCTGGTCATGAAGACATATTGTAAAGATGCAGCAGCATCATCATCATCATCATAATCATCACACAGCCATGCCCTTAAACGAAAGGGGTGAAGCTGTGAAGAAGAAAGACTTTGGCCAAATATATAACACACCGTGGTCTCCATTGGTCATTTTACAGAATTTAAAAATACCACTGATGAATGTTCAACATATACTATAATCCAATAATACCATAATTTACAAAGGTTTAATCCTATCTTTCAAAAACGCAACTAAATGACTAGCCGTTATTTATAGAGATTATTATTAATACCTGCCCATGCTGGACACTTCATTGTCTCGTGTGCGAGTTGGAATCACCTCTGCGTTAAGACAGACGACCCATTGGTTGGTTTGGCCACCAAAACTGCCATTGGCAACTTACGTAAAACAAGACATTAAGTGGATGAAGCCAACATGTGAGCCTGCTGGCAGGCTCCTGATATCGCCCCCTGAAGCAGACACACTGGGAACACTCAGCTGGCATTGGGCACATGCAAACTTTGCCGAGATTTACCAAATCTGATTGTGTTCACATGAGGGTGAGGAAAATCAGCTATGGGAACAATTCTAGTTTGAATGTGTTAAATGCATTTCAATAATGGCCCCACTCTAATTTCAACACTGCCTGGCAGTGAACCCTTTCATGGTGGTGTCACCAACAGCCAATCAGGAACTGGGTGGATGGAACTTAATGTGTGGACAGCTACAGTGTCCATCAGCTGCTGGATTCATCAGGACCATGAAGGGTATGGTCATATTTTTATAACGAAGAGGGGCTGCTGGCTGGATGCGCTTTCTTAGGAGAGGGTCTACGATATTAGGAGGGCTCAAGACCCCACAATCTTTGCTGTGAATAGTCTCCCTAACGCTGCTACCAGGCTGAGATGGTAACACGTTATCTCGCACCCAAGATAGGAAACTTACCTTCACTATCACCCGTCCAGCGACAGTAAGATCTCGATCAAACCAGGTGCTCCAAATGCCACCACCGTAGCACTCAACTCCCACCTGGATGAAGCCAGCTTGGCGTTTATTAGACTTCCTCTTCACCTGAATGGGGGTGGGGGGAAACATAACAGAGAATGAGAAACGTTAGAGCAGAAGAGCTCCCACAACTGACCACCTGGACAGACAGGCACAGCTCCACCCTACTGATGAGGTCTAACCACACCAAAGCCCGTGTTTGAGGTTGCTGTCGGTACTCTTCAGAGGAGAATTGCCTGGCATTTCGGTGCTGGACTGCCCCGGGTCAGGACAAAGATATGTTTGGGATATTTCTCCTCTGTGAAAGATAGTGAACTAAGGAATCTGGGTAAGGCTCTCGTAACCGGGACTAATGTCTGGGAAATGGCCTCTCAGGACCCCCCTCCTTGTTTTTTGCACCTGGACAGCCAGTCATCGGGGGTGTATGTGGCGTTGAGTACATTGCGTGGGCAAAACCCACACATCACACCATCCTCCTGTATTCCATGGATGCCTGAAGGGGAAATTGTGCAGAGAAGACAAACACGCAGACGCATGATAGTGAAGTGGGCGCATGTACATAGGAGTCAGGAAATGTTATATTAGGTGGTATACTTATAGCGCCCGCTGCCATCCACTTTGAGGATGAACGCCCTTCAGAAGACCGTAGTCTGTGTTGCAAGTAATGAAAGGAGTGGTAAAATGCGTGTGTGCATTTATATTCCGATAGAGATGGAGCCATTCTCTACCTACCGTCTAACAGAAGCCCATATTACAACAGCTCGAGGAACGGGGGCTGTGCGACATTGTGAGAGTCAAAGAATGCAGAGAAGAAAGGCCTACAATGGCAAGCATGAACAGGAAGGCATTGGGTGCAGGCTTCCAGCCAGCAGAGGAAGGTCTACAAGGCAAGCAGTCATCTTGAGCACCGTCTAGTTTGGCTCCCACTATCCCTCTCCTCCCCCCTGCACAATCATGGTCCTTTGCTTGCCCTTCAGCTTCTTGCGGATTTGAGCCCAAGTAAAAAATGTTGTGTGTGCACAGTCTGCTTCTATATGAAGGTCGACGGGCAGTGGTAGTCACGCTGCTTGATTAAACAACATTAAAGGTTGAGCATGAGAAAAGCAAAGACCATGGAAGCAAACAGTTACAGAGGCTGGTATAAACACAGATGCTGAGATGGGTGGAATGGATGTATCTAGCCGGGGTGGTTGCCATGGGCACAGCTAATTGGGCAGTCAAGGACATAACTGATTTGTACTGCAGTCATCAAGACAGTTGGTTGAGGCAGTTGCCATGAATGCAGCTAGGTGAGGTGGGTGCAATGGAGGGCGCTCGAGGAGGATGCCAAAGCTCTCCCTCCTTGTGAAGGCTCCATGGAGTTGATTGGTGTGGCAAGTTGGGGGTGGGTGGGGTGAGGCCATGATCAATGCAGCCATTTGTAACACGAAGCCAGAATCCAAGTATCGGAATTAATCTCAGAGAATGGCCTTGCCGACCTGAAGGCCTCCCTTTGTGGATCCTTGAGCAGTCAAGACACTGAACGAGATGCTCATTGGAGCAAAGAAGCCCAGACAATGAAACACTTATGCAATGCAAGTCATTTCTCACTAGTGTGTACCTTTACTCAAAGTAGTGCATCTTGAGTAAATATACACGCTGCACAGATTAGTCTGTAGCCAGCTGGTGTGGAAGTCAAGAGGCCGTCGAGTCCAGGATTCTTCAGTTGCAGGTTACAATCAGATATCATCAGGATAAGGTTACAGTGGTAACAGCAACATCTGTCCAATGTCTGAGCACCTTTTACATCTCAACTCATCCAAGACTGAAGTCTTCTTCTTTCCTGCTTCTACCATTCCTCCTTCAACCCCCCCATCCTTCTCTCCTAAACTGATCTTCAACTTGTAATCTTGGAGTTATTCTTGACTCCACCTCTTCTTTCTCAGCTCATATTTCTGCTGTTTTCCACAATTGTCGCCATCACCTCTATAATTTTAAGTGTGCCCGTTCTTTGCTCACTTTCCATGACCCAACCTTGGTCTCTGTTCATTTGCACTCGTCTTTTCTACTGTTCCTCACTTCTTCTAGGCCTTCCTTCTTACCAACGTGCACCGCTTAGATCTACCTGCAACTTTATCAGACTTACATTCATGGCTCAATTCCTCCTGCTCTTTTAGCCCTTCAGTGGCTATCCTTTGAATCCAGTCTTTTTCACTTTCTAGGTCTTTCTTTAAAAGCCTCCACTTTATGGCTCTTCTCCATCTTTCCTCCCTTATCTCTTTCTACGTACCTTCCGCTCTCTTTTGACTTGCTGTTCCTCAACCCCACCCTGTGGTACGCCGGACACAGGCGAAGGACAAGAAGACAGTTCAATTAATTGGATTAAAGAAAAGAAAACCTTGACTAAGCCTATAACTGTGGCGATAGCTTTGCCAAGTTTCAAAATTAAAATAAATGAAATTAATAAAAAGTTCCCGTCAGGATGACTCAAAAATCCAGTCCTCCGTCCACACCTATGCCATCTCATGCTCCATCCCTACCATTAGTAACCGGCGATGGTCAACCAGAATGCAACATGCATTCCGATTGGCCCTCGCCGGTGCATTACCTGGCCGGCAATCCCTTGCACGCTGTATGTGCCGTTGGTTCCTGGCAGGGAGCGTGGCGGCCCCTTAGCCAATGAGGAGGCTCGAAATGGGGCAATCCCTGCTCCGAGCCTCCCCATGGCTGGAGGCTGCCTTCGTCCCCCCCGGGGAATCAGGTAAGCTTTTTTCCTCCAGCCCCCCTCCTGCGCAAACTATCCCCTCCCTTCCCTCCCAACCCCATATACCTTCTTTTTTCTTCTTTTCTCAGGAGCGGACACACTGGGAATAGAGTGTGCCCAGCACGTCCGCTCCCGATGGCCGCCATGGAAAGGGAAAACGGATTACGGTTTCCCTTTCCCGGTGGCCATTTTTTCTTTTATTTCCAGTCGGAACAAAAAAAAAAGCAATTAGTACCACGGTCTAACGGGCCGGGGTACTAATGGCTATAAGCCACTCGATGGTGGGCCAATACGCTCGGGCCTGTAAATACGGCCCGAGGGCATTACCTGGGCTGGTATTGGACCGCCGTCTCGTGGCTTATTGCCACAGTAATAACCCAAAATAACAGACTTATGCCTAAATGATTTGTTTCCTACTATACTCTGCTTAGGGTGGCTGGTTTCTGACCGCATCCCACTTGTGTCTTTGGTATTCTCTCTCAGGTCCCTATCTGTTGATAGAGGTCAAAATCTCAATCGTTTAAGTCCGTCTCTTTTCCTGGAGCATGTAGCTCAGGACCCCCGGACAAGTGTTTGTAACAAATCTCAAAGTTAGTCTTGAATTTGGTTTTGCAAACTTTCTACTGGTGGTCTTTTATACCCACGTGGGCTGTCTGGCCCTCCAGGCCGTCTCTGCAATGGATAGCATCCACCCCTTTGTGGGTATTCCATCTCTCAGCACTTCCTGTGCTATCTGAACCTTTATCAGCCCCTTGTGGGCTTTCCACCCTCCCAGGCTGTCCGAGTCTCACATTGTCGTCACCCCCTTGTGGGATAGTCTGTCAGCCACTTGTGAACTTGCCAGGGTCTCACCCCGTCGTGGGATATGGGTATAGCCACCCCGGTTCTGGCAATTCTCACTGTTAGCCCCTAGTGGGCTTCTGCCTTTCTCACCTCAGCATGGGTATGATTGTCACCCCAAATTAGGCAGTTCCCAATATTAGGCCCTCATGGGCTTTTGGCGTTCTCACCCCAGTATGGAGTATGGGGATGGTCATCCTGATTCAAACAGTTGTCAACAATAGCCCTTGGTGGGCTTTTGACTTTCTCATCCCACCATGGGGTGTCCTCTGCTCTGTCTGTCCATCTCCTAGTTCTGCTACAGCTTGCGTACCTTCTTTTCTGGAGCTTCTCTTGGCTGAGGCAGTAGTAGCGCAGTTCGGACTCCTCGGCAGACTCTGCAGGAATGCGCGACCTTTACTGTTCCTCCTCTGGTAGTTTCCAGCCTACACCAGTGGCTTGAGACTCAGGCAGTCACTGTTCCTGAACCATCAGTACCAAGCTCCTCCAGATCGAGGCCCAACTCCAGTGAGTGGCATTCTGCATGTCTGTCAGCTACACCACAGTTCCGGACGGGTGCACAGGATTGATTGCAGACTCTGCCTTCCACCAGCACAGCATCTCCTCTGTGCCAGGGCTCTGCGGTTGCACAGCTCTTTGCCCTGCTTCGTCTAAAGCAGGTTTCTGCCTCTTCTCCCTCTCTCTCTGTAGACATCACAAAACCTTTATGTTTCCCGCTTGAGCAGAAAGGGAGAGTCCATTGTTTCTCGGTCTCATAACTATTGCAAGAGTTGCCGGTCTGAAAGCACCCCAAGCCTGTCTTAAAGGGCCCTGCACATTATTGCCTTAGGTATGCCATTAATAATATGGGATTGGTGTATGAAGGAGGTATAGTTAAATCTCTGTCTGGGGTCTCCTTGTCCCCTAAGCCGTGGGAGAAGAGTTTTCCACCATGGAATCCTGTTTACCCTATCCCCTCCCAAGTTCTGGAATACCCTCCCCTCTTGACATACGTGCCATTTCCTATTTTTCTCTGTGCCACACTCGCCTCAAGACCTTTCTACTCTCCTCAGTATCCAGCCATGATTTTACATTGTACTGTCTACATTAGTAGAGCGCTATGGCGTAAAAAGCTATAGAAATGGAATAAAATAGAAATACATAATGTTCTGTGGATTGGCATCCAAAACTGCATATCTACACGAACAGCTTGCAACACAATCAAGTTGGCCGGCCAGTACACCAAGATCTCCAAAGAGAGAGGGTGAGAGAGCGGGCAGGGCGGGAGAGAGAGGGCGAGAGAGCGGGCAGGGCAAGAGAGGGCGAGCGAGAGAGGGCGTGAGAGCAGGCAAGGCAAGAGAGAGTGAGCGAGCGTGCACAAGAGTGGGGGTGGGAGAGAGAGAGCGGGGGGCTGGTAAAATAGTGTTAGTAGGACGGTGGGAGATGTGGGGGAGTCTGGAACCTAGTCTAAGATTCCTCACGTGCACAGTGCAAGGTTGGTTAATCACAAAAGATTATTCTTGTTTGGGAGAAGAGTGGTTTTTCCAAAGCTGCCTGTAATAAACAGGAAACATTACATGTACGGACAACATAAAACAAAGTAACCAACAATTGATAGACTTATGATGCCTATTTAAAATGTTTTTCCAAAAGACAGGTTTCGCCTTGGCCCTCATTACTGTTTGCCATATTCCCTTCCTAGTGTGCAGACTATGCGATTGTGCCCACTGATTAGTTATCTTAGCACACTGTCCTATATTGAATGTATGCTGTGAGACTCACGTCCTGCCTCCTCCTTCCATACTGCGCTTAGGCTGCCCTCTCACTTAAATCATCATTGCCCATTATGGATGTACCCCGTGCTGTTTTTATTCCTCATGCTACCTGTATAACTGTTAGCTTATCTACCTCATAGGTCGGCCTCCTCACTGTCCGCCCTAGCTAATTTATTTACGCAGTACCACCCACCAATCGACTGCAGACTCGAGACTGGCACCCACACATACCTGCTACTATGCTCGCCCAGAGTTCTCCCTTTGTCTGTACTCACCTTGCACTATGTCTCACCCTTAAAATATCAGCACTGCTCGGTCCACTCTTATTCTGTCAGTACACCCCTTCTGTAGCCTCACCACTGACTCGCCCACACGTACTTTCTTCACCTTCCTGTGCATCACAATTTGCACAAAACATGCATACCACTGCACACGTGCCCTGCCCTAGCAGCACTTTGTGTAGCACTCAGCTGTAATACCTCACCCCGACAACTACGGTTGACCATCCTGGCAACCCCTATCTCAACTCACCGTCCCTTTGGCTTGAACACTTTGCCATGAAACCCACTCTGTTACACTCACCTGGTATCCACAGGGACGCCACCCAGCTCTGGTTGGATGATTTGCACTCTCGAACCCTCTCCTGGTCCCTTGGGTAAGGCCTCTAGTTAAAGATGGGTCTGCAATATAGGAGAGCTGGATTCAATACCAGATTGTCTTTATTTTTTCCGACCTGCCTTGGCCTCAACTCCTTCCTCCCCCCCTTGGTCCTTCTTCTTACCTTAATATTGTAAAAGGTGGATTCTCTGTCCTGTTCCTCGTGGCAGGGGCGTGTAGATGTGGGAGAATCCAGGCCTGCTGCGACTCTGTAGGTTTTCTGCTTTACAGTCTTCACATGCAGTTCTTATGTTCCTCTCAGTTCGAATAATGTCTTGCTCCTTTCCTTTTAGGTATGGAAAGGTATTTTGGTGTTGTCATGCAGTTTGAAGATGAGCATGGGCCGGTAGGCGAAAGCGCGATGCTGTCCGGTGAGTAATATGCGATGCGCGGCGCCGCTTCACCTTTTATATTGCTAACCTGTGTCTTTTCTCTCCTTGCAGGTTGCGATGTTCCTTCGCCGAGCGCTGTAATGTTCCAGCAATGATACTGACCAGGAGATGACTACCCAGGTAAGAATTGTGTGGCTTTCTTCATTCGGGAGGAAATGTGAGTAAACGCTTACTAATGCCGTCTTTCTTTCTCCTCTTTTCAGGTTATGGTATTCCAGGATGCATGTGGTGCCGGATGATGGAGTTTGTACCTTCAGGTGAGTGGAACTGAAGTCAGCGATGGATTGAAGACAGGATACTGTTGCAGGTAAGTTTCATAGTGTTCTTTCTATCTATGCAGGTCTTGATTTCAGGTAAGCTGGCATCAAAGAACTAGACATGTGAGGGGGGCGTGGCCAGCAGCGCAATGGAGCGGACGTGAGTTCGATCGGCTCTGTGACCGCCGGAAATATCCTGTCTTTTATAGCGTGATTCCTGAGAGTTCTATACACTTCTGACGTCTGTATCGGTAGCTGACGCACTGGGGCACCATCGGATGCAAAATTTAGTGAATATCGAAGCCCCAAGAGCGAACCTGAGGCGAGTGAAGAGCGAAACGGAGAGAGATCCCGTGCTCCCAAGATGGCCGCCTCTGGCGCGTGATGCAATTCGGGGCCTGTCGGGCGGGGAGCGACGGTACTGCAAGCAGACCTGACGGAGATCGCCGGACCATCTCTGGCCCACGAGGAGCTCGATGGCCGAACCGGGGAGACTCTTTTACCGCGACATCCAGCGGGGCTGGTGAGTGGTCCCAGTCACCAGCCCAAACCCACGCATTGGTAAATCCGAGGTAGAAGGCCCTCTCCGAGCCACTCCTGCGAGAGACCTCGGCTGGAAAACTCGCCCAACTGGGACTGCCGTCGGACTCGCTGTCCTACCCGACCCACAGCAAGCCTCGGTCCCTCCCGGGCGCACATAACCCCGCGTAACTGCCTCTCTCCAAGGATGGGCAAAGACAAATTGAAAAAAGCCTCTACGCAAAGCAAGATGGACCAATTTGCGGTAGCACAGGCCCAGGCCTCGCAGTCTCACACACCACAGACACCCCCCCCCCACGAGGACGAGACTGCCCTCTCCCTGAGAGATGTGATGGCCGCGATCGCCAGCTCCCGCTCCTCAATGGAGATGAAAATCGACAGTATAGCGGCGGATGTCTCCTTTCTGCGCCACGACTTGCAGAAACTCTCCGCTCGTACAGGGGAGGCGGAACAGCGCATCTCGGGGAATGAAGATAACATTAGAGGCATTAATCAACAACTCTCCCAGACTCTAAATCGTCTGAAAATGTTAGAGGCCCGTGTGGATGAGGGGGAAGGAAGATCGCGCCGCAACAATATACGCATCCTCGGCCTCCTGGAGGGGGAGGAAGGGCCCAGTATGGAGCTCTTCCTGGAACAATGGTTGGTGGACATCTATGCGCCTCACCCCTTCTCTAAGTTCTTCTCGGTGCCATCGGGCAGGCCTATACCAGGCACACCATCCAGAATGATCATAGCCAGATTCCTTAACTATCGGGACAGAGATGCACTCCTTCAAATGGCCCGCTCTAAGGGTACAATCACTCATAACGGCTCCCGAATCGCCTTTTTCCCTGACTACACCCGGGAGGTGCAGAGGGCAAGACAGTCGTTTGAACCGCTGAAGAGGCAACTATTCCACATGAAAGTAAAATACGGACTGCTGTTTCCGGCCCAACTCAAGATCCACCACAGGGGAACCACAGTCCATTTCACGGATCCGAAGGAGGCCTGGAGATGGGCAGAAACGCACATTGAAGGGGACTGGGCGACAAGACCAACAGATTGGGGAAGGAAACCCCGGCCTGGGGCGGATCGCCCCCCTCCCGGGGGGCACCCGGAGACCCAGGAACCAGCGATCCTGGAACAAGCGGCAAACCCCGCCAACATAAGCGAGGGAAACCAACGAACATTAGGAACCGATGGAATATCGAACCGAAGAGATGCTGAACTCATAAGTGGACCCTAAGAACTACAGAATTCTCAAAGGAGGTAGGAACTGCGGACTAGAGGGGGCCCCTCTGTTCGCCTGCCAGCCAGGACCCCAGGTTTGAGCTGATACTCTAGTTCCGTGTGCCAACGATGTTCAGGCGACAGGTACCTCGTGTTGGGGTGGAGTATGGGGAGGGGGGATGGGTGAGTTTATGTTGTTTTTGTTATAGTATTAATACACGTTTATTACGCATTCACAAAACTAATGGATCACGCCACCAAACATACCCAAAATATGGCAACTCCATGAAACAGCCCACAATGTCTGCGAACCTGATACCGTACACAATAAATGGCTACCACACTGACCCACGCATCAACCCCTAGGCATCCCAGGACTCTCAAAATAATCACATGGAACGTGAACGGGCTGGGGTCCGGAATCAAGCGACGTCTTGTTCAGCAGTTCTTAAACAGACATTCTTCCGACATCGCCCTGATAAATGAGACACTTAGCTGGGACCAGCTGCACTTTCTTTCGTAGAACCAACTACCGGCTGGCCCTACATGCGGGATACAGTATGGGATCCAGAGGGACTCTTATCCTGATACATAAACGAGTCCCATTCACATCGCTAATAGTTGAACAAGACCCCCGGGGTCGCTATGTGGTGGTTATAGGAACACTGGGACAAGAAACACTGGCCGTTGCATCAGTGTACTCCCCGCCAGGACTGGGAGAGGAATTCCTGGAGGAGTTGGTCACCCTTATGGCAAAACACCAACCTGATACGTGGATTTTGGGGGGCGATTTTAATGAAGTCATGTGTAATATAAAAGATCGCACTCACATCAGGGACCGTAACCCGAACACTCCCACCAAACTAGCAAAATGTGCGTCGGCCCTGGGCCTTAGGGACGTGTGGCGGCATCTCCACCCTGTGGACGAGGCCTACTCGTTCCACTCGGGAGCACACGGGTCCATGTCCTGACTGGACTACCTCTTCCTCCCAAACACCGATATACACAGGGTGACCACTGCAGACCTACTCTCTCGAGGCATCTCAGACCACTCACCCCTCATGGTGGTACTGCGCATACAAAGGGAAATCCCACCCCGATCATGGAGGCTGAATGGCTACTATCTGGGTTCCCCTGATCTTGTTGGCCACCTCACGGAAGTAACTAATGAATATTTTGAAATTAATTCCCCTACGGTCGATGACCCAGTCACGATATGGGAAGCATACAAATCGGTATTGAGGGGGGAGCCGATTTCCTGGGTAGCGGGTAACAAAAGGGAGCAACTTCGGAAGCTGCTGGAGGCGGAAACTGATGTGGGCAACTGGGAAGCCAAATATGTTTGTGACCCAAGCCCGGAGTCTCTCAGATCCCTTAAGGGTGCTAGAGAACGCCTTGGACACATCGAATTAGACAACGCCAGGCAAGCCCACCAAAACTCCAGGGCAAGGGTATATGAACACGGGGACAAAGCTGGGAAAATGTTGGCCTGGCTCGAGAGAAGAGATGAGGGTCAATGCCACGTTAGAGAGATCATAACCCTGCAGAAGGGGAAATGCCACTCAGACAGGGATATAGCACAAGCTTTTGCTGACTTGTATACTACTTTGTACGCCACCCCAGTGTCCCCTCTGGACCCCTCCCTACTAGACAACATCACCCTGCCATTCCTATCAGAACAACAGAGGGCACAACTGGACTCGGCTCTCACCGAAGCTGAGATCGCTGAGGCTGTAGCTCAATTGCAGTTGGAGAAAACACCAGATCCCAACGGTTCCCGGTCGAGACCTGGAAGAAATTAGGTGGGGAGAAACTGGAACCATACCTTCACAAAATGTTTTTCTGGGCCCGCGACCAGGGCGCTCTCCCGCCGGATCTGCGTAAAGCCACGATAGTCATTATCCCCAAACCAGGTAAACCACCCGAGAAATGTGCCTCCTATAGGCCTATCTCATTACTCAATAGCGAAACCAAAATCCTTTCCAAGATCCTGGCCAACCGGTTGCAAGCGGTAATCACCTCCCTGGTCCACCCGGACCAATGTGGGTTTATGCCACATAAATCAACAAGTATGAACTTGCGGCGCCTCCACCTATTGCTGGAAAGGGCCCCTATCATAGACAAACCGCTTGCACTACTTGCCATAGATTTTGAAAAGGCGTTCAACTCGGTTCGCTGAGGCAGCCTCTGGGAAACTATGCGAAGAATGGGATTTGGGGACAACTTCCTGGGATGGGTACAACTTCTCTACACAGACCCACAAGCAGAGGTGAAGGTAAATGGGTGGCCCTCTGAACTTTTCCCCATGGGCAAGGGCACACGGCAGGGATGCCCCCTGTCCCCCCTTCTCTTCGCCCTTGCGATAGAGACACTCGCCCTGTGGCTCTGGAAGAGCAGGGACTGGTTGGGATTCAGGTGGCCGGAGGGACACGAAGACAGGGAGTCTCTGTACGCGGACGACCTCTTGATATACCTGGGTGACCCGATACGAACCTGCCCCATAGTAATGCAAATGCTCATGCGATACGGAGAATTTAGTGGGTTGAGAATCAACTGGGACAAATCTATCCTGTTCCCGGTAAAGGGCGGTACACTGGCCATCCCCCAGGAATGCCCATACAAGGTGGAACCAAGCGGCTTCCGGTATCTTGGGATTTGGATATCGGAGGACCTGACACGCTACGCAGCCCATAACCTCCAGCCGATCATGGACCGTTTTAAAGACGACATCCGCCACTGGAGGCTTCTCCCCCTGAGACTAATGGGCAGAGCCGCCCTTTTTAAGATGATCACCCTGCCCAGATTCCTCTATGTATTACAAAGTGCACCACTGGAGATTCAGGACGCCGAGTTTGACCGCCTTGACTCCCTCCTTAGAGACCTCATATGGGGAGGGGGGCAGCCTCGTATTGCACTGGCTACACTCCAGAGATCGGTTTGGGAGGGGGGTATCGGCGTCCCCTGTCTCCGAGCTTACTACTGGGCCTCCCAACTGGCGGTGGTTAACGACCTATTGCATGGGGATAGGGAACTCCCGCACATAAAGGCAGAAATTGCAGCCATCCACGACACTGACCCATTACCCCTGCTCTACCAGCGCCTCCACAGACCCCTACCCCAAACAATGGCAACACATGTCTCAAGGGTCTGGAGACGGGCCCATGCCTATGTGGGATGGAAAGACAAGATCACCACGGCACAACCCCTGTGGCACAACAGTAACCTGGCTGAACTGGGGAAACTCAGACCATGGCCCAAATGGGTGGAGGCCGGAATCACACGGATTGGGGATGTCTTCTTTGATGGGGAAATCGCCTCCTTTGTAGCATTGCAGCAGAAATTCCACCTTCCAACGACCGAATGCTATCACCATACCCAACTGACTCACGCCCTACGAACACATATCCAGTTGGCCCCGCTATTCCCGAGTACACACCCATAGAACGCAATATACTCCCAGCACATATCCCTACTAGAGTCACCTCTATACTGTATAATGCTATGTCCTCCTTTGCTACTCCGGAACTCCCTCGTCTTAAATCCAAATGGGAGGACGATGTGGGAGCCATAGACCCGGAGGACTGGATCCAGATCCTAATGCATCCCAGGGAGATTGCTTTCTCCTCCAGACTCCGCTTGGTCCAACTTAAAATTCTTCACAGAATATATTACCCGAGAACCATGATGCATGGCTGGAAACGTGCCCCAAACCAGAACTGCCTCCGTTGCGGGGGGAGAGGTTGGTACATTCATACACATCCTCTGGGAATGTCCGCGGATCCAGACTTTCTGTGGGAAATGCTGCAATGAACTATCCAGGGTGCTAGGCCGCAATATAACAATGGACCCAAAGGTGTTGCTGTTGTGCTCTCCCGATAACACTACTGATAAATGGGAAGGATTGCTCCTATCCACTGCCGCAGGACTGATGAAACGGAACATTGCACAAAAATGGGGAGCCCCAGAGTCCCCAACACTGGAACAATGGGCAGAAGATATGGACACACTTGCAATGTTAGAGCACAGAGTTTATAAAGCAAGAGGCTGCCCGACCAAAGCTTATAAGATTTGGGACAAATGGGAGGAGAGAGAATCCCAGTAACCTCATGAGGCCCTAAAACGCTAGACTGAACTGCAGATGGAAAGGGCGACAAATGGAAATCACTTGACTCTTCTCGTGTCCTTACTTATTGATTCGTTCCTTGAATGCGTATGTTTTGATTTTGTTTTTTCTTGTAGTATTCGTTGATTGTGTTGTTTAAATTTAATAAAATGCAATATAAAAAATAAAAAAAAGAACTAGACGCGGTGAGCGTTACGCTGCCCACAGCAGAATAACGCAAAGCATGTTCTGCTGTTTGGGTGCGGTTTAAATAGTCTCAGGTAAAGTAGACCAGGTAAAATAGTCCCAGGCCTGCCACTCCCTAAGTAGTCCAGGTAAAGTAATCCCAGGCCTGCCACACCCAAAAGACTAGATCGCATAGCTCAGTTCCTTGTAACTGAGCTATGTGTGTGCCTCCATGTTGGCTGAACACCCCCGCCCCTCAAGTTAAATAGTCCCAAGTAAATAGTCCCATTCTAATGTTGGTCTTCATGATGTTATGAGCCTGGTGCCAATGGCGCCAGGACTGACTCCAAGAGAGTCTTGGATGAGGTTTTAAGGCCTTTGACCTGGCCCTAACTGGAAGGCTGACTTGCCAGTGAGGGCCAGGGGTAAGGGTCATGACACACTCCTAACCAACCTTGCACTGTACACGTGAGGAATCTTAGACTAGCTTCCAGACTCCCCCACATCTCCCACCGTCCCACTAACACTAATTTACCGGCCAAACCCTCCCGCGTCGAGCCTACAGCCTCTGCCCACCACTACGCACCCACACCCATATTGGACATCACTCCTGATTCAAGTACCCAACCTCATAGCTCTACAACACGCCTTAAGGCCACACTGATCAACACAGGTCACTCACGGCCCACGCACTTGCATGGCTGACCTCATCACGACTCACAACCTGGACTTCATAGCCGTTACTGAAACCTGGCTCCACGCTGCCTCAGGACCTCTTCTATCCCTAGCTATCCCTGAAGGCTATACTATTATTAGAAACGACCGCAACACTGATCAAACTAAAGGAGGCAGCGTTGCCATTATCCACAAAACTTCAATCAAATGCCACCTCACCACTCCGTGCCAAATCACCTCAGCTGAATTACTCACAGCTAAGCTAGCCATCACCCCTAACCGAACTATTACACTCCACATCATATACAAAACTCCTGGTCCATTATCCACGTTTGCTGAGGACCTCTCCTACATCCTTGCTGACGACACCAAGACCGAGTCCCAAATCATTGTATTAGACGATTTCAATCTAGGTTACCAAGACCCTAATGATGCCCCTGCCCACGATGTCAACCACCTGCTCCTTAACCGAGACTTCACACAACAGGTCACTATGCCAACTCACTCCAAGGGCAGGATTCTCGACTGGATAGCTGACTTAAATTGTGACACTAATATTGAATCCAATCAACCATGTGCGTGGACAGACCATCACCTAATCACCTTCAGCATCCCAACTAGTATCAGCCACCCTATTCCCAATATTGCTCCCGCCACCACCACAAGAAATAAGCGTAACATAACCTGCGCCAAATTACTCCCACTCATCCTCCCTGTGTTACGCTCACCTGGCTCCCACAGGGGCGTCGATCGGAACTGGACAGCTGCGGTTTCCACCCACGTGACGCGTAGTGCAGAGATGACAGACTGGACTGGCCCACCTAATCTCATCTGCTTGACCCAAAGAAGTATTCTCCTGAAAGTGGAGAAAGGGAATTAACCACCCATGGATTTCAGTGATAACCCCCCCCCCCACTGTTCTCCCCTCTATTCACCTCCGATGTCTCTTTTTATATTCTCACCTTAGATTTTTAAAGGATGAGCTCTCCATCCTGCGTAGAATGCAGGGGCGCGTGGATAACCAGTTACTTCACTGGTCCGAAGGAATTGAGTTCCAGAACAATATTGACTCTGAGGTTCCTGGCGAGGAGCCGTATATAGTTCAAAATGTATGACTTTCACTCTTGTCTGATTCCTTACAGCTTGCAGCTTGACCCTAGAGAAGATTGCCTCGTGCGGCTGGTAAAGTTCAGGTAAGAGTCTGTATTATCCAACACTGTCTGGTAAATGACACCTGTATGTAATCTGTTGCTTTCTCCCTTATTACAGGTGCAGAGTGAGAAATTATGGCGTTTTGAGGAATAATACCTCCGGCGGTAAAATCGGGTAAGTCTATTATGGTGAAAGAGATTCCCTTGGTTTGTTCTTTCGGCTCACCTGGCTGTACTTTTGTTCCCCTTAGATGCCGGAGTTCGGCGTAGATGAATGGAGGCTGCACCGGCCCGTGGAGATGAAGAATGCCTCCGGCGGTAAAATCAGGTAAGTCTATTGTGGTGACTAATATTGCCTTATTATTCTCTCGGCTCACCTTGCTGTTCTTTATTCCTCTTGGGTGCCGGAGTTTGGTGAAGAAATGATGAAGACAGAGATGGATCGTGGAGGTGCTGCGAAGGCTGGTGAGTATAGCGCGGCGCTGCAGCAGGCGATGCGATGCGCATCAAATAATGTCCTTCTTATTCGAAGGCGCGATGGATCCAGAATCAGGTGAGGAAATAAGTATTGTTCTTGTTCTAACCTTTTTCCTTCTTTCTCCCCTTTTCTCTAGGAGCTCCAGACTCGAGGCGGGCGTGGCAGAAGACTGGATGCTGGCTTGCAGGCACAGTGAGCGTTACGCTGCAGGATGCAGAATAACGCGAAGCGTGAGCTGCTCTTCGGGCGTGATTTAAATAGCCTTCAAAGTAGTCCCAGGTAAGAAGTTCCCAAGACCACACCCGAGTAAGAAAATAGTCCCCGATATAAAGTAGTCCCCCTTCAGACCTCACATTGGCTTGAATGCTGAGCAGCATGGTCTGCATGAGGTAAGTGAAAGCAAATGAGCCTGGTGCCTATGGCGCCTGCACTGTCCCCAGATAGCCCCTAGCCGGGGCTGCTGGGTTTTACCCAAGTATCTGGATGCCTGCTCCCGGGACAGATGGGTCTGGCCCGGATGCCCGGGGGTAGGAATCATGACACCCTGCTCTCAATGACCTCTCATGCTCCGATCCTACAGTCTTGGTAGACACGTACAATTAGACCATGCTGAAAGCCCTTGACCTCATCGCTCCTTCCAAACTCAGAAAACCTAAACCTCGGGCCCATCTCAACTCTTGGTTCACGCCACAGCTGAGAACCTTACACAAGGAAAAAAGGATTCTTAAAGCACATTGGAAAAGCAATCCAACGGAAGCCAACGAAGCAGGTATTACCTTAGCTACCCTAAATTACAAAGAAGCCACACTTCAGGCTAAAAAAAAAAAGAGACGTACAATAAACGCATTGAATTTGCCCAATCTAACACTAAGGAGCTTTTCAAAATCTTAAAGGAACTGGAATCCCCCGCCACTCCCCCGGACACCTGTTCCAAAGACATCACTTGGCGTGCGAACATCCAAAAGGCCCTCCTTGGAAAAACCGTCACCCTCCAAATTAAAATCAACGACAAAAAAAAAAAAAAAACAGTTTGCAGTCCAGCCTGCAATACAAAACCCCTCAGGATAATAACGACTCCAACACCAAATCCCTGAAACCTTTCAGCTTCTCACCCCTCTCTATCATTGAAGTTGAACACATTATCAACAACCTTAAACCTGCCAATAGTCAGGGGGACCTATGCCCTGCTGCCATTTTTAAGGAGGCCTCGCATAACCTAGCGCCCTTCATCACCACACTCAAACTCCTCATTTAGCTCTGGGATTGTCCCGGCCAACCTCAAGGATGCTTGGGTTATTCCTCTCCTGAAAAAACCCACACTGGACGCCAACATAGCTACCAACAATAGACCAATCACTACGGTCCCTTTCCTTTTAATAATTCTTGATCATGCTGCATACTTGCAGATCCAAGAGTATTTGGAAACCAATAATCTCTTGGGACTGAAGCAATCTGGTTTCCGCCCGCATTACGGTACAGAAACTGCTCTCTTGGACCTTAAAACTCAGATTGAAGACCTAAATGAGAAGGGCAAACTGGCCCTACTACTCCTCTTAGATCTCTCTGCGGCCTTCGATTCAGTAAATCACCAAATCCTATGCCGTCACCTCAAAACTGCCTCCCATTTCTCAGACAAAGCTACAGCCTGGATCACCTGGATAATAGATCCAGGAGGGTCTTCGCCCCCACTGCCACCGCAGAACCCTCACCAGTCACTTGCGGAGTCCCTCAAGGATCATGCGGGTGCCCAACACTCTACAATGTGTCTACAAAACCCCTTTTTGACATCCTGGATTACTTGGGTCTCACTTTTACTAACTACGCCGATGACACCCAGATACTTATCCCCATCACAGGTGATCACAAAACTGATTCTCTTGCTATCAACGCCATTTATCAAGTCATCCAGGCCTGGATGGTCCAGCATGAATTGTGCTTGAATGACGAAAAGACTGAGCTCATCATCCTTGGCTCCCACCAAAGACTCATTAAACTAGACTCATCGTTCAAATCCTTCACCATTGATGGTAACACCATCAAAGTGGCTAAGGATACAAAAACGCTTCGACTCCACTCTTTCATTATCCAGGCAAACTAAATGCAGTATCTTCGGCTGCATCATAACTTGCAAGCTTATCACAGCCTGCCACCCCTTCCCTTCACCAGCCAACTGCACCACTCTAGCCAGGACCTCAGTCCTAGCCACAATCGATTATTGCAATGCCCTTTATTTGGGCACCAACCAATGTAATATTAAAAAACTACAAATCATCCAAAATAATGCCATTAGAGCGGCGCTAAACATTCCCAGGAACCTCCACATTTCTGACTCTAGACGGAGCCTTCGCTGGCTCTCAGTCTCCCGAAGAATCTCTCTTAAAGCACTTGCGCTCACACACACAAAATGCTCGCCAATCAAGCCCCTAGCTACCTAGCTAGCAGATTCACACTACATACCACTGCGAGACCACTCAGAAGTGCCCAAACCAACTGCCTCACCATCCTGCGTTTCAACCTCCAGAGATCTGGTGGACATAGCTTCCCAGTCCTAGCAGCGAAGCTTTGGAATTCCCTACCTAACCCACCTAAGCCTAATCCTCCTTCCTGGCCTTCAATCGTAAAGCCAAAGCCTGGTTGTCTGCCCAAGACCTGCCGTGACTCTGGTCCTATCGCCCTCAAAGTCATAACAATAGCGCTAATGGCTCACTGTTATAAGCTGTTTTTGCACATTTGAATATTTCCTGTATAACCTGTATTCTCTGTTCAAAGGCATTATCTGTACTCACCACACTGTTCTGTACTATGCCTGAATCGAAGTGATGCGCCCGGATGCCCTTGGGCCTGCTGCGCTGTATAAATGAAATAAATACTACATTTTGTTTTTGGCAGGTGAAAGCCCATTGACTTTTATGTGCATAAAAAGTGCCTGGCGGATGAAAGCTGCTCACATGGAGGGCGATACTGCTAAAATCGTGAGAGTTAAGCGCTATGGCCTAGAGTCCGTTCACTCACCCGCTAATCCCCATAGGAGTCAATGGAGCCCACAATCGTCAGAAACAAAATCATGCCCACCTTGGCAACTCTAAAGGTTGACAGGTATGATCCTATACACATTACACCAGGGGCACGTGCATCCTAGCAGCATGTTAACCCAAGGCTCCGAATCTCTCCATTCTCAACACAGAACAATTACCAACTGCCCCATGCAGAGCTCAGGGTATTTCCGGTCTGCACGCAGAGCTCAGGGTACTTCCGGTCTGCACGCAGAGCTCAGGGTACTTCCGGTCTGCAAGCAGAGCTCAGGGTACTTCCGGTCTGCAGCATTAACAGCAAAGGCATCTCATATTTTCCCCTCTCTCCACTGGAGACCCAAGCAAATTACAGATGAGCGCACTATGAATCCACATATGACGGCCTTAATGGAAAACTCGCTTGGAACAGCGCAAGAGTTGGCTTGTGCATGATGCGGCGTGTTCCTAGGATATGTTTTTGGGAAGGCAACATGATGGGTAAGAATAAAAAGTCCGCTGTGTAAACGGAAGGCCACGGCAGAAGAGATTTTATGGACTTTCACTGCCCTCTAGTGGTCACTACAGGAATGTTGTTATTTGGTAAACCTTCCAAGGAATTATTAAATGAGAAAACCCACCAAACTCGTCCGTCTCCCCTACGTGTAACAATTCCCCCCACAACACACCCGTGCACCCAGAGCAAGGGGGCGCAGTTTAGGACGACGCATGTAATAAGGAGAAGTGCGCGCAGGCGGCAGAAGAGTGAGGGCTCCGATTACAAATCTGACCCTTACAAGTTCAGAGGAAGTTGAAGAAAATTAAACGTTTGCATCAAGTGAAGAACCTTAAAAAATAACTACCGTTTAACGGTTGCAAAAAAGCCCCCAAAACAATTTCCAAGGTCACATACAGTGTTTTACTGTGCCTTCTTCATTCAACACGTGTTATCATCTTTTGTTACTGGAAGCTTTAAATCAGTTAATGAGCAAAAGACATAACACAATAAATGGACTCTGCAAATCACCGCCAACTCTTTCCCTTCATTAGGTACCTACATATTCCACGTCCAGCATGCCAGTTCAGAGTTCTTCCATAAAGTACGCGCTTGGTGCTGGTAACAGATAATGCAAACAGTGTTCCCTCAAAAGTCTATCGAACAGAGGAGAGGTGAAGAGGATAGGGGGCAGGAAGGAGGCAGCGCCCCCCCCCTTTAGCAGTGGGGGCAGGACTCTCACTTTGCCCCCATGCAGAGGTTTACAGTTTTATTGGACTACCGCTTACACGAGACTGGGCGCATTGTCAGGGAGGCTATAGATGAAATGCTATATTCTAAAGTCATGTATTTTTATTTATTTATTTTTATTTTACATTTATAAAGCGCACAGGCGGCCCTGGGGCATCGCGGCGCCGTTACAGTAGAGCTTACTTAGTTACAGTATAATATATACATTATAGGCAACTAAGGGACCTGCACGCTTGGTAATGCAGTGAATTTCAGCAATCGATATTGACGCCTCCTAAAACAGAAAGCTACCTAGGTAGCTCAGGAGGTTTAATTGTTGCAGAGATGTTATTAAAGCAGCCTGTAAAGATTATCGCTTTTTGCAATTCGATATAAAAAAGATGTGCTTTCAAATGGCCCATTCGACCAGGGCAAGCGTTGGACTGGATGCTTGCTCATGTTCAGGGCGAGGCTGCCGACCCATGAGGAAAATGGAACGCTGCAACCCAAAAAATACCCACAGTTCAAGTTCCATAACTGCTGTCAGATTAATAGAAAGATTTAATTTCGATTGAGCAGTTTGAAATGCCAAGGTCAACTTTAGAATTATACCAGGCAAGAAAACATTAAATGAAGGGGCACAAAAATGGAAGGGTATTTGTGGGCGAATCCACACAAACACAGATTTAAAAATAAACAAGTGGCTTTAAGTTTAAGCAACGTGTTTCACTTTGAAAACGTCTTCTGGTTGTTTTCTGTTAAATTGTTAACATACGTATGAGAAACCTCCTTTTAACCCCCTAAATCACTCTCTTGTGCACCACCTCTTGAAGAAGCCGTCTACCGATCCTTACTCTGCGAAAAACTACCACCTGATCTCTATCACTCCTTTCCTGGGCAAACTCTTGGAAAAGCAGGCCATCTCGAAGCTTACTCTCCACATCCGATCTGTTGCTTGTCTCCATAACCATCAGTCTGGCTTTAGAGCAGCCAGAAGCACGGAAACTGTTCTCCTGAACACCCATGAAGACCTGCTCTCAAATCTAGCCTTCCTTCTGTCCTCATCCTCCATCTTTCCTCTGCTTTCGACACAATCAACCATGCCATCCTTATCAATCGTCTCCCACAACCTTGGCATCATGGATCAGGCCCTAGCCTGGTTGGCCTCCTTCCTCTCCGATCGACCCTCCCTGGTCCACCCAGGTTCCTTTCTCTCCACCACCTCTCTCTCCACATGTGGTGTTCCCCAGGGCTCTAACCTCTCACCCTGGCTCTTCAATCTTTACTTGGCACCTCTGGTCCATCTCATCTCTACCTTCTCTCCTAACTTTTATGCGGATGACACTCGGCTCCCCTTCAGGCTCCCGTCAGCCTCCTCTCCTCTCGCTCATTCCCGATAGTCTATCCGCGATTCCAGAATGGTGTGCCTCTAACAATCTCTGCCTAAATGCCAGCAAGACTGAGATCCTTCTAATTGGGACCGCTGCTCCCGCTTTCCCTCTTCTACAATGGCCGCCCTCCTTGTGCCTGCTACTGGCACCTTCCTGCGAGGTACAACAACCTTGGTGTCATCTTCGACTCCACCCTCTCCTCACATCACAGACGTCTCTCTAAGATGTCCCACTACCAGCTGCACCTTCTCAGGGGTATTCTTCCTTTCCTCTCCTTCCCCCAGAAGCTCATGGTATCGCAAGCTCTGGTTCTCTCTAGCTTGGACTATTGTAACAGCCCATTTCTAAATCTACCTGCCTCTACTCTTCGTCCCCTGCAACTAATCCAGAACAGGACTGCAAGACTGGTCCTTGGCCTCAAGGCCAGGGATCATATGTCTTTTGCCCAGAAATCTCACCTCCAGGCTGAGAGTGGGGGATATGGGGTTGGGTGGGCAGGGGGGTGGGAGAGTAGATACCTGTCCTCGGCTGGTGCCTCCCTCTGGAACCGCTTCCCTGAAACTTGAGCAGGACCACCTCAGGGTCCGGTAGCAACTCAAGATAGAGATATATTACACGGCCCGCAGTAGCGGCCGTGTAGTTATGGTTAAGTTGCTAAACTCATAGGAAGAGCACTTTTTCCACAGCTTATAACTTCGTTCTCAAAGGACGAATCCTCACCAAACTTTGCAAAAAAAGTATATGAATTTCTTTGCCAAGTTGGGCGAGGTTTCGTGCGGGGGGGTGGGTTGAATTTATAGGGGGGTGGGTCCCAAAAATCTTTTTTTTTTCATAGACTGAACAGGGAAAAACTTTGCGCACGGCTACAGGCCGAACGGACTTTCACCAAATTTGCGGCATGAGCGGGGGATTCGATCAGAAAGCGTGCTTTTGTGTGTTTGGTGGAAAACCGACCAGTACTTTTGTTGCAAAGAACTGAAATGTATGTCCCAAAAATGTGTGATATCTGGGACAGCTCCGCTGACTCATTTCCCTGTTCGCTCCGCGGACAAAAGTGTCATTGGCTCGCGGCACAGCGTGCTGTCGGAGAAGTTTCAATGCGGCCAGCGGTTGGCTTGAGGGAAGAGTGGTATGCGTCAACATTTTTTAGGAAAGCCGCCATGGTGTATCGGAGGACAGTGCAGTGGCGGAAGGGTCTGGAAAATGTTCAGTCCAGAATGTGTTGGCGGCAACACCGGGTGTGAGCGTGAGAAGTGGTTCATGTGACATATGTAGGCGAGTACTTTGTGTGGTGATTGGAGGCAGCTGTCATAACAGCCCCATAGCTTCTGCCAGGACCTGTTTGCGGCAACCTCTTTTCGTGGTGAGTGGTGGCAGGTTAATTGCAGAAGGGGAGTGAATTGCACATGACATAGGTTGGGTGGGAGCACGGGTGGCTGTGCGCTGCGGATGGTGGCATGCATGGGTGAATGAAGGTGCGGTGGGTCTGTGGAAGGATTACACTATTGGGTGCATGGGCGAAGGCTGTAGGGTGTAGAGCATGCACGCAAGAGCGTAGGACTGCAACATACCCACCGCAGGAACGCATATTTCAGTCTACATTCGGCACAGGGTGGTGCTTGCATAGTGTGGTGTGTGCAGATTGCTTGCCGTAGGGCCACTGTTGCAAACAGAATGTGGGTAGGTTGGCAGCGACACAGTAGTTTGTGAATGGAAGTGGGTACGCCCATATTAAGTGAAAGAGTGCACAGGGGTGCAGGAGAGAGTGCTTACTTTGTACATTATGTTAACTGTTGCAATTTGTTGCTGCATGTCAGTGCGTATGTTGGGTAGGAATGCTGGTGGCAGCGGTGTGTATGTGGATGGTCATAGTTGATGACATGCATGGTGGCATTACGTTGCTGTGGGTGTGTTCAAGGCCTAGACTACTGGGTGCATGGCCGAAGGCTGAGGCCATGCACTCAAGAGCGTAGGCCTTGGGATACCCACGGCAGTAAAGCATTTCTGAATGCGCATCTGTAAGAGGGTGGTGACATGTAAGGAATGTTTGTGGAGCACATTTTAGCAGTTATAGACCAGTGTTCCAAACAGAATGTGGGTAGGTTGGCAGTGGCACAATACTTTGTGAATGGAAGTGGGTACACCAACAGTATGTGATTGAAAGTGCACAGGGATGCAGGAGAAGAGTGTTTTGTTTGTACATTATGGTAACTGTTGCAATTTGTTGCTGCCTAGCTCCATGGCAGTGTGCTGTGGTTGGAGATGCTGCAGTGAAAAGTAACGCAGTGTGGGCACTGGGTGCAGTGTTTTCATACTGTCAGTATGGTAGAGGGTATGGTTGAAAGGTAGCTTATATGAACTTGGATAGTGTGCTGTGTGCACAATGCTTGCAGTATGGGCAATGTTGTAAACATTTAGTGGTTAAGTTGGCACTGAGAAAATATCTTCTGAGTGGAATTAGGTGAGACAATAGTATGTTAATTATACGGCGTAGGGGTGCCGGAGACAGTGTCATATTTATACATTACGGTAACTGTAACGCTGTGCATGTCCATTGCAGTGTGGAGGTTGGCTAGGAGTTCAGGTGCCAGTGGTGCGTATGGGCATAGTGGTAGAAGATGACATGCATGATCACATTATGGTGCAGGGAATGTATCCCAGCCACTGGAGCAATGCAGGTTTGACAATGCATGAAGCACAGGGTGGTGTCCTTTGGAGAATGGGTGTGGAGCACATTGTTGATGTGCTATAGCACCGCAAGTGAGTTGCAAAGCGTGTCTTGTGCATTCCATGCTTGTGGTGATAGTTGCAACATGCTACAGTATTTGGTGTGCAGCAGGAGATGGTGCAGTGTGGAGGGGCTTTGCAATGAAACGGAACGTGTACTGAGAATGTTTAACTGTAAATATGGAGTGGTGTATAGAAATGAAAGTGTGTAATGCAGAGGTTTTGTATGCAATTGCTGGATGTGTGTTTGAAAATTTTACAGCACCCAAATGGGGAGTGCTGCAAAAGGGGATTGTGCAAAGGGAAGAAGTATTGTCTGAGCTTTACTGGGCCGTGGCCCTCACTGTAGATGGGAGCGCACGTGCACATCCTGCCATTATGAGCAGGGTGCGAAGGGAAATGGAATTGTGGGAAATAGGCAATTAGGAGTTTAGAGTGTGGTTCACAGGAAGGGGCGGTACCATTTCATCACAATACTGTGTCGTGAGGGAGGCCAAGATGGAGAGACGCACAGTGCTCATCGTCGGTGATACCTTTGTGCGCCATCTGCACAGGTGGTGTGTGCAAAGAGGCGTTGCTGGTAATTTCAGATTGGAAGGAGTGGACGCTGTCTGGGCCTGTCAGGGTGACTGCAGTTTCGGGGGGATGTTTCCCCTTTGCAGATTGTGACATCCGTCATGTACGTTGACTTTGTCGTGGTGCACTATGGAAGTATACATTTGGGTTACATGTCGTGTGGATAATTAATCCGTCACCTGAAGAGGTTGCTGACCGCAGCAATGCATATTTTTCCTACTCCCAAGGTCGTTTTCTCATGCATAACACCAAGAGAATGGGTCCATGACAGTGTAATTTGTCCCGAGCCAGAGGTCGGAAGGTGTGCTATAAACAGAATTATGCGTGAGTTTATGCAGACTGGTGGCATGTTCTCCACCAACTATGAGAACATGAGGTCTCAAAATATGCAGTGGTTCCGCAGAAATGGCATTTATTTAAGCACCATTGGCAATGCTGTTTTCTTTTACACTGTACAAGAAGCATTGTCCAGAATGTGGTAAAAATGTGATGAGAGGCAAACAGAAAGCATATAAAGAGAAAATACAAAAAGATGTACGCATGTCAAAAAAATAAAATAGAAAATAAAAAAAACCTTTATACATATACGATGGAAGACTGAATCCCCTACCCAGTTTGATATTGTTTACCCCCACCGAAAAGGTAGTGCATTACGCTGTACTTGCAGGATTACACGTGCCACATCCAGGGCGGCTACGTGGATGGAGAAATCGTGCATACTTTCAATGAACTTTGTAGTGGACATGCTTTGGAATGGCACAACATTTGTACTGTAAATGTGTAACGGTACATTTCAAGTGTTGTACAGGAGTGACAGTGTTGGATGATGGTGTTTCAATACGATTGGTGGATGCGTGTGTGCCTATTTATGCGTAACCCAATGAAGTAGAGCTGCAGAGAAGATAGTGCAAAGGGAAGAAGGACTGCTCCAGCTTCACAGGGGTGCGGCCCTCGCGCTACTTTGGGAGGTGCACGTGCCAAAATCTGCCCTTTACACCACCTTGCCCAATTGCCATGGAAGTGTGGGGATTAGCCAATCAGGTAGTGTGGGTGTGGTTAATAGGAAAGGGAGATGAAACCGTTGTACATTATATTCTGCGTACGGAGGGTGGCTCACATGGCGAAACGCATTGTTTTGACTGTAGGTGATCCCTTTGTCATAGATCTGCAAAGACACTTTGACAGCAATTTTGGTTTGGAAGGAATGGACGCATCATGGAACGCTGTGTACGTGTGCCATTTCGCTGATATGCATGCACTTTGCAAAGACCTTGCCACTTTTCCAGTAGTAGATGTCATCGTCATCCATTACGGCGGCATGCATATGGGTTACCTGCCTTGCTTAGATTTGTTCTATAGACGGAGGAGATTGCTGAATGTCACGAGGACGCTTTTTCCCACCACCAAGGTGCTTTTCTCATCCATAATACCACGAAGAGTATGGCCTACTGCTCATGGATATTGTTCCGAGCCAGACGCAGGAAGGTGTCTCATCAACAAAAGCATGTATACTTTTTTTGTCCGCTCGTGGAATGTTCTTCTGCAACAATGACCTCACTAGTTGTGGAAATGCAGAGTTTTTCCAAGAAAATTGGATTTTTTTTGTCACCCATTGGCAATGCAGATTTGTTTGCTCGTCTACAGGATGCAGTGAAGATACTAATGTACTAATGTGAGCAGAAGAACAAACAAAAAGGTAATAAAAACCGAAAAAAGGTGTTTCCATAGAAGCAAATAAACAAAAAAAAAAAACAAACAGCTCTTTTAAGAGTAGCCCATTACCACAAGCTCCCCCTACCCGGGTTGCAAGTTATTCCCCCACGCAACACGAAAGCCACATCCAGGGATTTTGCGAGTGCCGGCCACAAAAATGGAACTGTGGGGATGGTCAACCACATGCTTAGGGTGTGGGGCAATAGGAAGAGGGACTCCTGCTTCACTCGGGCCCGGCTCTCGACGTACTTGGGTATTCGCACGTGCCACATTCGGTGCTTCTCACCATGCTGGCCTATGGAAATGGGACTGAAGCGATTGACCCAAGAGGTGGTGCTCAGGGTGTGCGTCACAGGAAAGCGCACCAATAGGCAGAAGGACTCCTCTTGCTGCACTGGGGCACGGCCCGCGTGGTACTTGGAAAAAGGCATGTGCCACATTCTGCGCATCTCAGCATGCTGGCCAATGGAAATGGAACTATGGCCTTTGGCCAATCAGGTGCTCTGGGTGTGCGTCACACGAAAGGACGGCATTCACTTTCCCCATTACTTTATGTACTGCGGCTGGCAAACATGGCAAGACGCACCGTTTTCATCGTGGGTGATGGCTTTGTGGAAGATCTGTGCATGTATGCCCTCCAAGAATAT
Source organism: Ambystoma mexicanum (assembly GCF_040938575.1). Taxonomy (NCBI): domain Eukaryota; kingdom Metazoa; phylum Chordata; class Amphibia; order Caudata; family Ambystomatidae; genus Ambystoma; species Ambystoma mexicanum. The sequence goes on along the minus strand of NC_090931.1, from coordinate 1,462,653,766 downwards.
TTTTCTGGCAATTTCGGTTTGGAGGGAGTGGACGTTTTGTGGTGTAGTGTCGAAGCGTGCTGTTTCAGCAGACTGCTTGCGGAAAGTCAACGCGTGTCCTCTTTCGGCAACTGTACGCGTTGTTATCGTGCACTTTGGAGCCTTCTTTATGGGTTACCGGCCTTGTTCCTGTGTGTTAAGTCAACAGAAGATTATGATGAAAGCAGTGCAGTGCATTTTTCCTAATGCCAAGGTGCTTTTCTCATGAATATCCCAGAGAATAGTGTGGAAGTATTCCAATGATTCCTGTCGCCAGCCAGAGGTCGGAAAAGGTCTCAATAGAAGAATGTGTGACTTCTTGAGTGCTGCTGGGATATTCTTCTGCGAGAATTAGAACATTGGATCGCGATACATACACCTTTTCAAGGTAAATGGCATGTCGCACAGTGGCAATGAAATGTTGTTTAACAATCTACACACTGCAGTGAAGACCCTATTGTAAGAATGTGAGCCGATGTTGAAAACACACATTTACGTTTGAAAACTGCAAAGTGTTTCTAGGGAAGCACCTTTAAAAAAATAAAAAATAAAAAGAAAACCCCAAATGTTCTTTTAAGAGCCATCATAACTAACGACGTCCGCTCCCCAGGTTGAAAGTTATTCCCCACTCCCACGCGTGTCCAGCAGTAAAAGTCAGCAAATATCGTGATAGTTGTAGGGTGACACCTGTTACATACGCCCCTTTTGCAGATGACAGCCATAGAAATGGGCATGCAGAGGCTACGAGATTGGGCAATAACGTTTGTGGGTGTGGTGTGTATAGACAGACTGTGCTACACAGTGTATTTGTCGACAGAAATGCAGAGGGTTCAGTTATGGCTGTGTGGTTCACGAGGCACAGCATCCGGGTTTTAGTGGATTTTCTCATACATTGAGTGGAAGTGAATGGAAAACACTGTGCAGTGGGTACTCATTTTGCAATCTATCATGTGCATATGTAGTGCTAGGGAGTAGCTACAATGAAGTGCCAGATTTTGGTTTCTCTGTGCGACACTTTGCATGTCACCAATCATGCCGATATTAATGTTGTTCAATGTGCAGGGAAAATTGCACAGCATGTTACACAACCTTAAGTACCATTTGCGATGAAAAAGGCACTTGCCCAGTTCATGCGTTTGTTTCCGATCTCTTGCCTAAGTTTCTATCTCATTATGCAGCCACTGATGTGGCAGCGTCATTTGTTATTTGGTCTTTGAATGCAGACAGCGCAGTAAATTGCAAAGAAGAGTATTTGTGCCTTTGTTCGACAAGTGCAATGGCATACTTCGCCCATGGGACTAGGACGTTTCACAGTACGAATACTTTTCCCCAGCTATAACGTTCATCTTACTATAACAGCCATCCAGATTTCTGCACACCCCATCTAAAATTGCCTTGGTGCCCTTCTTGAAAGTAGCAATATTTTTTTGTAGTTAGTGTTGCTCTGTGACTCTCTTGAAAACGCAATGCAACACCCCCTTTCTAACCCATTCAACTACAGTGTTTATCACACTGCCACGCCTCCCGCCCAGCATGCGTGCATTGGCAATTCCCTTGTACATGCACAATGCACTGCCCTTTGCCGGGTAAGTGTCTGTAGCGCGGCATATGGTTTGCAAAGGTTGTTTTACAGCTCCACTGCCCTACAGGAGTGTCCCACTTGTTGCTCGCAGCAGATGTGGGAAAGTACCCTACGTAATTGTTGGAAGGGAGGTAGCCTTCCCACTGGTCCATTGTGCTTTCATTTCAGTTGTCGTCACATGCAGTACAAACACCTTATACTACACCATTAGTGTTAGGGGTAGCATTCACGGATATACATAAATTGTGGAATACAAGAATGTTTACAAGAATGCGAAACACAGCTTTATTACGTGCACCAGGAAGAAATTTATTCTGTGCGACCCATGCAGCTACATTGCTTTTCTAAACACCACTAAGGTTGTTTGCGCTCTGCATATTCTGCGGTTTCCTTACTTGCCTTTACATGCACTAGTATGTGCATGAGGACGGTGCACCAGCTTTAGCATTTTGCAGACTTACTACAAACTGTCCCACCTGCAGTTACATGTTTTCTTCAACTGTACCACCGGCAGGCAACCTTTTCATACTTTGTCACACTGTTGAGTGCAGACACAATGGGCCTCATTACGGGTCGGGTGGTCCGGAAATAACAGTGGCGGTAAACCCGCCGCCACTGTTATTTCCGGACCGCCCGATCTCCAGTCCTGCAGGCAGGAGGTGGCGTTCCCGCCAGGTCTGACCTGGCGGGTTTAACACTGCCCACCTGCAGGCAGACGTGGAAACAACAGCACCATCACGAGATGGTGCCGGTGTTTCCACTTCCCCATTATCATTGAGTCCTACGGGACTCAATGGGAATGGGGATTTACCGAACTCCGCCGCTGGAATTCCTGGGTCACCGGGGTTGTAATGCCCCGGTAATTCCTGGAGTCACAGAGGCGGAATGGTAATACGAGTCCGGCGGTAACCGAGCCGGAAAAAACGGCTGGTTGCCGCCGGACTCGTAATGAGGCCCAATGTATCTGTTTCATGGGTCATGGCAAGGCAAGCAGCAGATAAATCAAAGTACTACGACATTTAGCACGCCCACGTGACACTGCAGGTTGGTTGCTGTTTCTGGTTTACCATTGGCCATTATACAGTTAGGAATACTTTAGCCATACATTGGTAGGTTTGTTGAGCCACCCAGGAAGTTGGCAGCAGTACTTTATTATGCAGTAGCCTACTGCATGAATCCGTAGGGCTAACAACAGGGGCGGTGTTACCAGCATACAGTGGATGACCTATGCATGGGTCTAGGTGTGGAACGGAAACACGCGCACTTCCACAACTATAAAAGTGCATTCGAAGATGCAGCCACTAATGGAGTCCTAAGGATACTTGCAGTGTGATTGCACATACGCCAACCAGGTGCAGTGTCCCTAGGAAACGTCCATATTGCTCATTTGTAGTCATCTCGGCCAGTACTATGCAGCACAGATTTATCATGCCTGTTAAAGAGAGCCTACTGACACAATAAATAACTTTTACTACGCACATCTGTAATTGGTACAATACACCAACACTATTGGAAAAGTAAGGGGTAGCGCAAATGGATACATACACCAGACAATTTGCCTTTTCCACACGTTTATCATGAGGGCAGCCAAGGAATCAGTAACAAACCGTTGTTAACGTATGGTTATGTTGCTGTATCAAATACCTATCCTCTTTACAGAAAACATATGCTAAAGCAACATTCTGCTTACAATGCCCTACTAAAAACAAAAACATTGTCAAAACGTTATGGTCAAGTTGCACTAGCGAAATCCTATGAAATTCTATGGAAAAACATTATTACAGGGACGTTTGGTTACAGGTAAAACCGAAAAACTTCAGAAATTCACCAGTTATGGTAAGCTAAGCAACCATAACTCGCACCACCACTGTGCACTGCTAAGACTAACACCCATAACATCAAAGATGACATCACAAATGTCATTGATGACATCACTGATGACATCACATGTGAAATTAATTTTGATGTAAAGTCCCTACAAGGGGTTGTGTTTATAATGTTGGTAACATGTCAGGGGTGATTGTGTAATGTTAAACATGTAATAACTAGCTAACAATTCAAGACTTACTACACACTTGTGCTAGTACAAAGAATACATATGAAGACCCACAATGCATACAAATCAGAGGCACACACAGGGAAACTAAAGTAAGGAAGAAAGAAACAGCATCATTAGAAAATGTTAATAGCATTAAAGTTCATTTTTATGTATACACATGAATTGTGTATTTGAGGCCTGCCTATTGCCCTATGTACGTGCACCATGAGCTGAGACCAAACCCTAAGGAAAGTACTTTAAAAACATATGAAAAGGTTAACGTCTAGATACACAGCACCTTTTGAATTGTAATATTCATACCGTCAGTGACCAAAATAACCAGGCCTAGATATTTCAGTGAACAAAAATAAGTGGGCCACATATGTGATGTCATCAGTGATGTCAATGACATTTGTGGTGTCATCTTTGATGTTATGAGTGTTAGTCTTAGCAGTACACGGTGGTGGCACGAGTTATGGTGGCTTAGTTTACCATAATATTTAGAACTAACAAAAAACATTGTTCGTTATGGTTAAGTTGCACCACAAAAAAACATATGATATTCAGTGGAAAAACGTTGCTACAGGGACATTATGGTTACAGGTTAAACCTTAAAACTCCAGAAATTCCGCAAGTTATTATACAGTACGCAACCATAACTTGCGCTACCACTCTGCAGTGCAAGGACTACCACCCATGATATCAAAGATGACATCACAAATGTCATTGATGATATCACTGACATGTCACCGACAGTCAGGAACTAAAAAAGTAAAAAGGTAATACATTTGTAGACCTTACGCTTCTCATATGTTCTCACACTACTTTCCTTAGGGTTCAGTCACATCATACAATACATATACATATAGGGGAAAAGGAAGCCTGAAACCCAGCAATCATTTATGTGCATGAAGGTAATTAGTTAGGTTATGAATCTTTTCTGGTAATACTGCTGTTTTTTTTCTTACTTTACTTTCCCTGTTTATGCTCGTATTTGTATGCATTGTGGTCTCTTTAGGTTTTGTGTGTAGTAGTACAATGATGCAGTAAGTGAGGTCTCGGTAGGTACTTATGTTTCACAGTACGCAAAACTCTGAAACGAAAGCATTCATCATTTTACTATCCAACATGGGAAGATTTTGAATATGGCGCATGCTGCAGACAATGCCAACGTTTGTACATGAGTTTGTTCATGTACTGGAAAGAACTCAGTAATGCAATGGCGTTTATAACAATGCATCGCTTAATGAACTATTTGACGCATGATAGTTCTTCCAATCATCTGATACTTTTCTGCCAACATTATAATGACAATCCCTTGTGGAGGCTGTGCTTGAAAACTAAATGCACATGTGATGTCATCAGTGATGTCAACAATGGCATTTGTCATGTCATTTTTGATGTCATGGGTGGTAGTCCTTGCAGTGCAGAGTGGTAACGCAAGTTATGGTTGGGTACCGTACCATAACTTGTGAATTTCTGGGGTTTTTAGATTTTACCTGTAACCATAACGTCCCTGTAACAACGTTTTTCTATTGAATTTCATAGGTTTTTTAGTGGTGCAACTTAACCATAACGTCCGTTGTTAAGGGGACGTTATGGTTAAGTTGCACCTCTGAAAAAAACCTATGAAATTTATATATCGCCTCTCCCCACTTCATGGGCAGGGGGTAGAGCTCTTATTGGGGTAGACAAAAAAAGCAATTAGGCAGTGCCATTGCCTCCATTTATCCACCCCCTGGGGACGCCAACTATGAGCAGCGATAATGAACGGACAACGAAACAGCAGAAGGAGATAGACACTACAAATTACCAAACACAACAACTAAGGTGGGGTGATCACTTTTCTCCAAATTACTAGCTCAGAACACCCCAGAGACACAGCATCCATAAACTTGAAGACTAACTGGGAGAACAATGTACCATGTTGTAGGAAACAGGAGCCTTTCTGCGCAGGGAGCTCAATACCGCGCCAACAACTAAATACATCCCCACACAAAGTTATACAGTGGCAAAGTCTCCTTGTATTACTACTTTTCATGCTTCCACATTAGGTCACATATTTGCCTTAATGAAGAGACAAACCCTTATATTCCCCTTTATATAAATGGAAATGGGGACGCATTCGCTCAGCAAACCTTGAACCCAGCAGCAGAACCTGTCAACCAGTTCACTCTTTGAATTCATATGTTATTAATAATATGCATATACACAAGTGTTTCAAGGCACAACCAGGCAAGGAGGGGGAGAACAAGACAAACGATCTTACTAGGCTTATTATCATTTAGATCGCGCAAGTGCGCAGACAAGAACTGGAGGGCAGGGGAAGGGGGAGAAGTGCACCAAGTGGAACAGTGTCCTGGAAGACAATCTATCCACCATTACCCCCCCCCCACACCCTTAATTCTGAGAAGCCACTCAGAAGAGAGCCCTTGCCCTTAAATATGGAAATATAACTCAGAAAGCAAAATGCTCCAGTGCAGCTCTCAAATGGCAAGAACGTGGAAATTTAAAAAAGGAAATGTATAGCATCGTTCCCCATAGGGTGAAACCAGAAAACTTCTGTGTTCTGAGGTTGTGTCCTAAACAATGCCTTTTTGTGTCAACAGTCTAAACAAATCTGAAAAAACATGGTCAAAGGGTATTAAATCTGCAAAATGTCCATGAGCCGTCGAACGACCCCTCCGTGACTGGGATTTCTGGTTTCCGTCATTAGGGCTTGGTTTGCAAAGCATGTCTCGAAGTTCTAGGCTATGGTCTTCCGAGGTCAGTTGCTTAAAAACAACTTTAGCCTCGTCTCTTGAAGTGAGCCGGTATTCCTCTCCTGGACACCCAAAACACAAAGAAAATAATCTATATCGAATATCACGTTCTTGCAACCACTGGGTCAAGGGACGGCACGCTTTCCTTTTTGTTAGGATCAATGCAGACAGGCCCTGATATATGTGGATTCATGAGACCTCAAAGTCCAGCTGTCATTTCTCTCTCGCCTTTTGGACCATGTCCATCTTCTGCTTAAAGTAGTGGCATTTAGCTAGGGCAGATGTCAGGCCATTGGGAGGGCTGCCGCCGCCACCTCCATGAATCCTGTCAAACAATATTGCAGTTGCTGGTGGTTCATTAAAAAGGCTGTCAACAAGAGTTTTGACCCTGATGCTCAAAAGAAGGAGCGATTTCACCCTTTGCTTCCTTTAGGGCCGTGATACGCATGTTAGAGCGTCTCTCAGTTTTCCAAGTCATCAATTTTTGAAGCGAGATCCATTTCCTTTTGTTCAAGATCTAACATGCATGCCTCAAATTTCATTTCCACAAGGTCGTGTTAGCGGATAATTTTCCAGCATTTGGACTGGCTGCCTCAGTGTTACAAATACAGCCAGTGCAGTGCTCCGGAACTCATCTATGCCAAGTCTTCCTCAGCAACAACCGAGTGCCGCATACGGAAATGGCGCGGAGCCCTCTTCAATGCGAGCTCGCTGTTCTCACCTCTACCAGTTGTTTACTGAATTTGGCCCGGTTCCTCGTCAGGGACTAGCGCCCATCAGTAGGCAGCTGCTATTCTCCCTCACAATGCTGTTGATGCACAATATTTTTGCCACAAATGAAGCTCGAGTCAATTTGCTGCCATTATAGTTTATCGGGCAAGGGAGACTACATTCTAAGCAGCCATGTCGTCAGCGCCCACTGGTGGTCTCCAACTCTCCCATTTTTAACGCTCATATTCGCGACAAGAGAATATACATAAATGCTAAATAAAAGATCATTCTTTGTGCATTTCCATTTATGAGCACAAAGAGGCACTATATTGCACCCGTAAATGCCTGATGTTTAAGTAATACAAGTGTGTAGAGAAGTAACTGATAACATTTAATCTTAATGATTTACACAAGGGTAAGAAGCATTATTTCAAAGATGTTCTGAGGCTACACCCAAGACAATACTGCTGTCCAATAGTAAGCCTGTCAAGTGCTCACTGGCAGTGGTTTCTTGCACCAAGAACAGAGATCCACCCCTCTCCAGAACCTTGGGAGTGGTACAGCGCTATTCCCAGACAAAATCGGCATGAGCCCCAAAAGGTGCAAATTATAGTGGGAGGGGTAACCTATAACTGAAATCACTATTAACACTGACATTCTAGAAGGGGCAGGAGCACATTCGCCTGCTCCTGGCTCATTCCATTAAGGGTGGAGAGGATGCCGGCACCCGACACATTCTAGTAAGGGTGGAGAGGATGCCTGCTGCTCCTGGCACATTCTAGTAAGGGTGGAGAGGATGCCTGCTGCTCCTGGCACATTCTAGTAAGGGTGGAGAAGATGGCCGCTCCTGGCACATTCTAGCAAGGGCAGAGAGGATGCCTGCTCCTGGCACATTCTAGCAAGGGCAGAGAGGATACCTGCTGCTCCTGGCACATTCTAGTAAGGGTTATGGGGTAAAAGCTAGCCCCTGAATGCCAGGAATAAATAGTCCATAGTGATTTGTAATGTGCCATTGAGGTCTAAAGTCAGCACAGAAATGGTGATGTCGAACATGAGGCCTATTGAACTAAAAACAAGCCTAAATCTCAAATGAAGTAGACATATGGTGGGAAGTTCAAAAGTACGAAGATACGGGCAATGCATTTCAGCAAGGAAAAGACAGACGTGTCTGACAATGCTGTTTTACTAAATCCATGGAAAACTACACTTTTTACTTAAAGAGACAGATAGCTGTGTGTACATTATCTTCAAGGTAATACCAGATTGTGCTCCAGTAATCTCAAGTGAAACCAAGCTTACTGCAATTATAAAAAATAAATTAACTTCCTTTCTCCTCATCCATATGACAGTATGCAGAGAGAAGTGCCCACGCTCATATTCACGACAAGAGAATATACATAAATGCTAAATAAAAGATCATTCTTTGTGCATTTCCATTTATGAGCACAAAGAGGCACTATATTGCACCCGTAAATGCCTGATGTTTAAGTAATACAAGTGTGTAGAGAAGTAACTGATAACATTTAATCTTAATGATTTACACAAGGGTAAGAAGCATTATTTCAAAGATGTTCTGAGGCTACACCCAAGACAATACTGCTGTCCAATAGTAAGCCTGTCAAGTGCTCACTGGCAGTGGTTTCTTGCACCAAGAACAGAGATCCACCCCTCTCCAGAACCTTGGGAGTGGTACAGCGCTATTCCCAGACAAAATCGGCATGAGCCCCAAAAGGTGCAAATTATAGTGGGAGGGGTAACCTATAACTGAAATCACTATTAACACTGACATTCTAGAAGGGGCAGGAGCACATTCGCCTGCTCCTGGCTCATTCCATTAAGGGTGGAGAGGATGCCTGCTGCTCCTGGCACATTCTAGTAAGGGTGGAGAGGATGCCTGCTGCTCCTGGCACATTTTAGTAAGGGTGGAGAAGATGGCCGCTCCTGCCACATTCTAGCAAGGGCAGAGAGGATGCCTGCTCCTGGCACATTCTAGCAAGGGCAGAGAGGATACCTGCTGCTCCTGGCACATTCTAGTAAGGGTTATGGGGTAAAAGCTAGCCCCTGAATGCCAGGAATAAATAGTCCATAGTGATTTGTAATGTGCCATTGAGGTCTAAAGTCAGCACAGAAATGGTGATGTCGGACATGAGGCCTATTGAACTAAAAACAAGCCTAAATCTCAAATGAAGTAGACATATGGTGGGAAGTTCAAAAGTACGAAGATACGGGCAATGCATTTCAGCAAGGAAAAGACAGACGTGTCTGACAATGCTGTTTTACTAAATCCATGGAAAACTACACTTTTACTTAAAGAGACAGATAGCTGTGTGTACATTATCTTCAAGGTAATACCAGATTGTGCTCCAGTAATCTCAAGTGAAACCAAGCTTACTGCAATTATAAAAAATAAATTAACTTCCTTTCTCCTCATCCATATGACAGTATGCAGAGAGAAGTGCCCACTAGACTTTGAGTTTGAACATGGTTTTCTCATATAACTGCCCTATACATATGGACAATCCAGAAGTGATACTCCTGTCTTTTGCAACTGTGAGATAAGAAGTACATTACACCTGGATATAAGTCCCAGGTGCCTTATAAAATGTCATATAAAATGCATTGTGTGCGAGTTTAAAAGCCATTTCTTGCAGAATTTTACATGCAGCTGGGCATTTCTCCTAAAAATGAAACAACCTCCAAGACCTTTCCTCTGCTGGCCCTGGAGAGGGAGGTCTGGTTGTCCAGCATCAATCAGGTCAATTGCTTAAAAAAATAAAGAAAGAAATACACTGTCTAGATTTAGACCGCGGTGGAAAAAAGATAAAGCCATGCCTCTTCTTTCAGCAGAAGGGAGCTTGGGTTGCAGCCAGGGCCATTCCAAAGCCAAGAAGGGATAGGCGAAGATAAAAATGAACCAGCCTCTGGCTGATCACATGCTTAAGGGGAAATGCAACTTAAGAGAACAAAGGAAAGGCTGGAGTGTAGTTAAAGGAAATATACATATTATTGCATACAAAGGCCTGCGTATATGCCACAACGGTCATTCGAGTCTTTTATTAAAGGTGACAGTAATCCCATTTGAACCATGCAAAAACTATTTTTGTGTGATAAACATAGCAGAAGTTATTAATGAACATTTGATTTGGCCCTTCCCTTGATTACGAGAGATTTCAAAGTTGGTGCGAGGGTGAAGGGCCAACCAATCCCTTTTGTGGGAATCATGATAGGTTTGTGATGTAATTTGCCCTATAGGTAAACCAATTTGCATCAGAACTGGGCTTTTTCACTTATTCCGGGAGGTAACCTGCTGCTGAACTCTTGCGAGAAACACACAAGCAGGGAGGCCCCAAATCTTGCATTGGAGACAGGGACCAGGAGACATAGAAGCTGATTTAGACCCATTGGAGGAGCTAGAGGGGACTATCCTTGACTGACACCCTTGCTGTCCCAGAGGTGCCCTGCTGTTCCATTACAAGGCCTTGCCTGTCAGTAAAACTACCCCAAAATCGTAGATTGTATAGGCCCTGCACTTTTCTCAAGTATTGTTCTAGTATTTCCCCATAGCAAAATATCCTGTTTGTGTAGATCCTTGGCATATTTAATTAAAGTAAATCAATTAATTCCCCTACAGAAATCACGGAATGTGTTTTGTTAGCATTCGGAACTAACAAGCTCTTCCCAGTGTGTTTTAAGCCGGTATAGACCTAAAGATTTGGCAAAATAATTAATCCCAAAACCCTGTTTCCAAGTGAGGGTGCAAAACGAAATTTCCCATTGATCCGCTTCATTTTAAATCAGATATGCGAAGCCTTGTAATTCCTTTGCATGTGTGGTGGGAAAAACGAAATTGCCCCTTTGTTCAAATTGGGCTCTGACCAAAACCGCAAAGCCCTGCCTGTTCTTTTTAGGTGTGGCAAAACAAATTTTCCCATTGCTTTTCTTTCTCTCATTTTGCATCTGTGGTAATAAGTGAACACATGACTTTTTCCCCCTTGAATCCCCTTTTCCAAAGGGTGCATTTTATCAGAATCCCAAAAGAATTTTCCCATTGTGTTCCCACTCTCCGTCTCTTGCCTTCAATTCAGAGGGGTGAGGTCTAATTTATGTTTGGAGGGTCAGGGTTGCTGGGAGAAAAAAGTATTGTAACCAAATTAGAAATCACTGGGCCTCATTACGACCCAGGCGGTAAGTTACCGCCTGGGTCGTACCTTTACCACCATGGCGTAAACTACGTTTACGCCATGGTGGTTTGCGGACTTACCGCCCCATTCCGAGGTTGGCGGGGCGGTAAGTCCCCATTAACCCATTTACCCTTCCCCATTCCCATTTTTGCCCCATAGGGCATAATGGGAGTGGGGAAGGCGTTAATTACGCCACCGTAAATTACGGTGGCGTAATTAACAACAAGGTCCCTTAGCGCCATGGATTTTAACACCTGCTAAAAGCAGGTGTTAAATCCTCCATGGCGCTAAGGGACCTCGGAATCAGGCGGTAAGGGTCGGCGCTGTTTACGCCGCCGTAAACCCCTTACCGCCTGGGTCCTAATGAGGCCCACTGTGTCTTTTGAATTGTTATTTTCCTGTATTGGTGGGTGATTTGAAAAGAAAGCTGTGAGAAATTGTGACTGCATATCTCAGTATTATGTCTGTGTTGGTGCCATTACGTAAGTAATATTTGTTCTTGTGTTGCCACAGTATTGGTGGCTGATGTTAGTCCGTTTGTCAAATTTAGTTTAAATAAAATAAATATATATTCTTACTACACACCGCCCTGGTTCCTAGTCCATTGTGGCACTTGTTATTTATTGGGGTTGGGTGTGAGACGGGTTGGAGGCCTTACCAAAGAGAACCTTAACAAACTAATAGTGCTTTGTTGTGCGCCACCTCGATTGGGAGAAAGGAACTCCCCGAGTGGAGTGCGACCGCGTAATAAACTGCACAGGGTGGAGAGGATGCCTGCTCCTGGCACATTCTAATAAGGGTGGAGAGGTTTCCTGCATGGGTCGGAAACTCTAAATCAGAGTCCCGCCAGCCTTACAGATCACCAGTTTACTGTTGCTCTTACCCCCTAAAAACAAGCAAACACTCCCCACAAAAACAAATAAACATTAAAAAAAAGTACAAATATTTATAACAAAAAAATAGCAAAAAGACACACGAGTCTGCCCTCTCCACCTCCCGATTCCATCCATAGAATTCTGAGGATATATTCGGATCATTGTTACAAGCAGAGCAGTGCCACAGAAGGGATCCCATTATCACTACCGCCTGACCAGAAATGCAGTGATTGTTGACTTTTAGATTGAAAGAAGTATGGATTTAACAAAAAATATATATATACATCAGTTTGTGTTAAAATATATTTGTATGCGCCTAAATAATATGCGCTTTGGGGGGGATGCAATTACTCCCAAACATAGCGAGTTAAATAGTGCTACTTCAAAATACATGTGTGGCACTGGTTCCTGCACTGTGGATGGGTGTGACTTCTGCACCCTTCACCAGTGGGCAAAGACAGGAGCCATGCTTGCTATGGCAGCCACCATTTCTGATCCCTGCTGTGTGCTTGTGGACATGGCACAGAGGACTGCACTCACTATTATATCTGTACAAGGAAAGGCCGGAAAACGCGGTCCCAGATCCACTGCCTTTCACTGCATGGATGGCAAGGGCAGGGGAGCCGAACCACATGGGCGCACTAGTGATCAATCTCCAGTGTTTCAGGCCCATCAGAGCAAGCACATCACTCCGATTCTAGCTGCTCATTTGTAAGGGCGGGATTAACAATGTCCACCACCATGGCTAATGGCCTTTGAGCACATGGAGTACACATGTGGCCAATAAGCGCGTAGGCACAGCAAAGCACGAGCATAAACCCATCAGATCAGAATTCAGAGCAGGCATGCAATAATGCCCATATACCTTCTGTGGTCCAGGTACACCCTTTGGAAGGTGTGATTTGCAGACTGCCAGTTCTTATGCACAAGGAGTGAGCAGGTGTGTGATGTGTGTATAGGCGGTTACTACTCACCCTAAGACAGGGGCTGTCCGTGTGCGCGCCGATCAGGCTGAACCCATTCCCGGGGCGGTACTGGCCTCCAACAGCAAAAGCAATGATCGTGGAATAGTTTCTGGTTACAAAATACTGCAAGAGAGGAAAGACATGGAATTCTGCCCAGTCAGCACATTCAGGCCAGGAACTTACTCCTCACTGCCCCTCACCCAACATCACCAAACCGCCTGGGGCTTGGTTTCAATACCAAAAGGGACCTCCACGAAGGTCCAAAGCAGAGAGACACCAGTCCCTTAGAAATCGGTCTTGCCTCTACATTAGCAACGTGGTAACGTTGTATGGAGGAGCGGTGGGCAAGGTTTACACCTCCATATGAAGCCCTTCTAGGCCCATCCGCTTCCCGCCATTTAGAAGGAAGGTAAGTGATTGGTAGTTGAGCAATCCTGGTGTGGGTTGGGGTATTTAAGGAGGAGTTTGGGAAGTGTCCAGTGTGGGTTAGCTCGGTGAGGACAGGAGGTGGAGGACAATGCCCGAGAGGCTAGAGTAGGAGAGTGCAACAAAGGGGTGGTAACCTCCACAATCCTGTCCCACTCGGCTCCTCTGTAATGGAGAGAGGGTATCTGTGGAGCGATTGTGCGTGAGAGTAAGGAGGGAGTTTACTGGGAGTAGAGTAGGAGGGATAGTAGTAGTGGAAGTACAGAGGAAGCGTTGGCAATTTCTAAGTTATTGGTGATAGCAATAGAGTAACAGTAGGAAGGAGAGTAGTCGTGGTAGTAAGTAGTAGAAGTAGCTCACGTGAAGTCAGACTAGAGGTAGAAGAGTAGTAGGGGTAATAGAGAAGCAGTAGTGTGGGAGCAGCAGTCAGGTGATAGTTTTCACCACCACTCCTTATCCCACTACTATCACTGTTTTCCTGAGAGGTGGTAGTAGTACCGGAGGAATAGTAGAGGCAAGGAGCCAACCCACGAGGTCAGTGGGAGGAGAGGCTACCATCGGAGTTACAAGGCGGTAGTGACAGTAGTGAGTGTAGGAATTGTGAAGCCAGAAATGAAGTAAGATCAAAGGGTGTAGGTTGGAAGGTGGAGTGGGAGTCGCGGGACAGCAGCTGGCAGGAAGAGGACATCTTGGGGCCCCATGCAGAGGAGGGTCAGGTGAGACCATGTGTCCAAGAAGAGCAGGTGGAACTGGGTGGAAGGAGGCACCATCCCATCTCTCCCATAGAGTACTAAGCGGGGCTAGTTCAGGGACATCGCGAAGACCCCTATGGGGGTAGCTAGCCACTGTGTTAGGGGCAACACTAACAGCCTAAGGAAGAATACTAGACAGTAGGGGTCACCTGTTATGGACAACCAGGTAAGGAAGGTGGGATAAAGACCAGGGTAGTCCAGAAAGAGACGACGGCGTAGCGCCAACTTTTCCGCATGACTGTCTGAGAATCTCTTGAGCAAACCATCTGTGATATGGAATAAGTGTCCTTGGTACTTCATTAGGGCGTCAGTAGTGGTTATTTGTGGGGGCACACCCATCACAGGGAGACCACAAATGTGAGCAGGGCTACACAACAAGCAGAAGACAGAAGCAGCAAGTAGAAGGGATGGAACAAAAGATACAAGCATGGCAAGGAAAAAGGCAGAGGGTAAGACTAGAGGTCGGGAGGCCAGAGGGGAGAATGCAGGCAAGGAACATGACAAAACAGAACGCAGGGGCCAGCCGATGTGGGAAAAGAAAAGGGTGCAAATGGAGAGCTGTTGAGCTGAGAGTGCAAGTAGGGAGAAGGAATTGGTAGAAGGTGAAAGCAGGGCGTAAAAGCAAGAAGAGGGAAAGAGGAAGGATACGCGTACATACAGAAAGCGAGCTATGGATACGGCCAGCAGGGTAACGGAACTTGCAAAGGATATGTGTAGAGCCAGGAAGTTAGCAGAGTATAGTAACATGGTCTCTGTGCAAGCAAAGAACATGAGCAGGGTGCTAGCACAAGACGAGGATACGATAACAGAAAGTGGGAAAAAAATATGCACACACAGATATTCAGCAGAGCATGCAAGTATGGAGAAGAACAAGCAGAAGGCTTAAGCAAGGTGAGGGACCTGGTATAATAATAATTAGGCTTTTATATAGCGCTACAAACCCTCAGGTATCTGAGCGCTGCTTATTATTACCCACGGTGTGTGGTGCTCATTTATCGACCTCGGAAGGATGAAAGGCTGAGTTTGGCCCCGCCGGGATTCGAACCTGCGTTAACAGGCTCTGCACGGGTGTCAAAGCGGGCGCTCTACTCGCTGTGCCACTTGACCGGCTATGCACAAGCAGAGCAAGGGAACGAACAGGGATACAATTAGGGAAAGAAAGTGAGCAAAGGATATGACAAGCAGGGTCACGAAAGCACAGAGCAGTAAGTAAGCAGTGGATGGTAGCAATATCTGGGAGCAAGCATAGAGCATAAGCAAGGAAGAATGGAAGGAAAAGCTACTAGTAGGTAAGCAGAGGACATTAGGACATGTCGGGTGTAAGCAAAAGAGACAGGACTGAACATCCTGATCCAACAGAGGACAATGACAAACAGCCAATGAAGATGAAGACTATACCCTTCCCCGCCACCCCCCACCCCTTCAAGCCACACTCATGCACAGATCTTTACACATATACACTTACCTTCCGCTCTGGTTTGATATCCCAATGGTCCGTCTCCTTGAGCTCCAGGAATCCCGCCTTGAGGAGGCGACTCTTGCATTCTTCCACCACTGAGAAGAGAATACAACTGTTACTGCAGAGCAGGCAGCAGTGAGACACAAAATGGAACTCTTCGCTACTCTTGTCTTTCATGGCTGAATTTGTCTCAAGATCTGAGTCAACAGTTAAAGGAGAGATACTGGCCTGACCTAAAAAGGGAGGTGGCAAGAAAAGTGTGTGTGTGGGGGGGGGTTGCATATGTGTGTCCTGTCCATGCACGGTTGCTGATGGGATGTAGGCTGCACTAAGTGCATGGTAAGTCTGCCGTTCCTGCTCTTGCTTATACAAAGAACCTCATTCAATGTGGCGAGCACGCCGTGGGATCCAATCCATGCACAAGTGAACACGATGGCTGTTCTCCTCCTTGCTACTAGGACTTCAAAACTGAGCTCCTAATTTGAGGTCTGGATATGGACGGCTAGTCCCGAACAAAACCTTAGGCTACTGTGAACAGAGATACCTTGGGCTATTCGAGAGGGCATTGGATTTTTCCCCCACAGGATCACACAGTTCACAAACAAATTACAAGAAGAATAAGGCAGATGCAGACCGGTATCTTGCAAACCTAAAGTAGATTTGCACAGGAGCAGCAAAAATGAAGTCAAGAAAAATACCCTTAAATATTTATACACCCTTGAGTTCAGAAAACAGCGCACAAGTCACTGACATTAAAGTTGAACTTACTTCAACCCACATGACTTTATAGGCTCTAACAACACAGTACCCATATGTCCACTACAGGACACAGACCTACAATAGATCAAAAGAAGGACACTGACCCAGAGTTCCCAGGTTCAGGAAACCAACAGTTGGAGCATTTGTGTTAATGGCTAATGTTGGCTTTCCCATTGGCAAGTGATAATGGACTCTTGGCAAGTAAGACGGTGTGCCATCACACGTGAAGAATTGAGGCAGCAGGCGACTGTATGCCTGGCTAGCAGCTTGCAACTTACATTTGTACCTCTGTGTAAAGGAACTTGAGGATTCCTACTGACTCGTCATATGTTTGTTGGAAACGTGTACACTTCTCCGTCCCTATAATCTCTTTCACCTCAGAAAAAGTCTTGGCCATTTTAAATTTATCATTTTCGTATTGCTCAAGTTCCTTGTCTAATATTGTAAAAATGTTCTTGTGAATTTCCTCAAGACCCACCTCTTCCATCTCCTTTTTAAGGGGTAGAATTGCAGCTTTAATAGTTTCCAGTGCTTTGTCGGAATGTCTGATAATGTTAAATCGTATTGATAGAGACATTGTTAAGGTTCTCCTTCGGTATACTGGGTAGATCCCGGTCATTGTCGTTCTCAAAACTAGGACATAAGCACTTTTAAGACCTCACAGAACTCTGTCAGTATCTAAATAATTTGTCATGGTGACCTTTACCCAATATTTATCCATCGGATTTGTTAGATTTTGTTTTTAAAGTGTGTGCTCTTTGCCTCTAAAATTCCGCTCATCTCCAAAATGCTATTCATCATGGCAGCTTATCGAGATACCACAGCAGAAGACATTGCAGAACTCATTTCACCCAAACCACTAACAGCAATGAAACAGTCAGAAATGTAAGTCATTGGAAAGAGGATCATTCAAAGAGACATGCACAAATTGGGGAAAGGTCCCCATGAATAACTATTTAGAAACGGACAAGTTTAAAAATATGTCGAAGGGGCTGGACGCTGCACGCATAACATGTGATACAATGTATGAGAACATATCTCTTTGTTATGCAGATACATATGTAGGCTTGAGGTGGGTGGTTGTTTAAACATGTGGTAGTTGTACATTCTGCAACTGGGGAACTTGCTTGGCTACAGGGTTTGGTATGCACAGAACTTCAGCGCTGTCCTTAAGTGTGGAACTATCAGTTAAGGTAAAGGGTAAGGAATGAATGCTGCTCAGAAGGTTCATAGCTAGAAATGGGCCAATGGCCTTCACGCTAATGGGTCTTCCTTACATTAGTTAGAACTGGCATGTTTACATGAATGTTTATGACCTCTTTGCATGAGCATCTATGGTAAACGGGTGCTGGGTCTTTGTGCAGCCCAGTATTCCCATCTTGCTCAAAATAGTTACCAAGCAGTACATGCCTTCATGAGCATGGTCTTGTGATGCTGGAAATGCTTTTGGAGGGACAGGGCCTCCTAGTCCTTGTCCTGCCCCTTCTCTGTATGTGTCTCCTTTATGCTTTCTTCCACCGTGATCCAGCCTGGACCACTGGCAGTGCAGCTCTTCATGTTTTCCTTTTGGTGAACAACATCCATGGGATACCCATATGGCACCCATGAGTGGGGGTACACCTTGTACCCCTTATATGTGTTTTTGGGCTCCCGTGTGTTGCCCACAGAACAGGGTATGGGCTGGTGGCAGCTACATGATGACTTGGTAGTGGTGCCCAGTGTCCACCATTTCTGGGACACCAAGGCCCGGCCATAGGAATCAATAGGATTCCAGAAGAAAGGCAGGATGGCCCCTGTGGCCTCTTGGTTTCTATTGCCTTTTACCAGTACAGAAATGGGGAACTCCAGGGAAAGGAGCAAACGGGTCAACCCTGGTTATGACTTCAAAAAGACTTCACACAAAGACTGGATGCTAAGATTAGTTCGAACTACAGAGAATCATGAGTAGAGCAAATCTAAAGGGGAAAGGAATTACCCTCTTTAATATAAAAAATATCGAACATTTATTTCAAAAACTCATGTTTTAAGAAGTCAAATATTAGGAAACCACATGACAAACATTAATCAGAGTTTGCAATTGAATGATTGTACTTGTGATACTTAAACACAATCCACCTAACAAAAACACAAAAAACAATGCAATTCACAACCCTCAAAATTAACCAAAACAGTATACGATTCATTAAAATGTAACACATACTCAAAAATCACAAAAAAGATTGCACAAATTCATAGAGCATAATAAATATGACTCAAAATAACCCAACATGTTTCATTCCCATACAGTCATTAGTATATACTTCTATTTAAACAATGTGCTACTCTTCAGCAGTTTAGGAAACGGCTCAAAACATTTCTTTGTGATGCCTAACTGAACAATGAACACAACCTCTGACACTCTGGAACGACTACTGGATTCAGTACACAAAGCTTCTTGCACAAGTTATTATCCCCTTCTTGTTTTTTGTTTGTTCTCGTCTTGTGAGCTCCCTGAGACCTTTGGGTTAGTATTGCACTATGTAAGAACTTAGTTAGTACAATTGTGGCAAATTCTTCAGGGGGTTTCTGTTACGTTACCATTACTGGTCTTTATGAATGGTCTATCTTGCTCTTTCTTAAATCGTGATACTTTTACTGCAACTTATTACTGGTTGCTATTGGTCAAATAATTGATCGACAGAATTCGAGTGCTATACGCATAAGTGTCTTAATCACCAAACACAGCACTCTTCTCACTTACCTATTGTAATCACTTTCAATGGTGATACAACTGGGGATCTCGATCAACCAATACAGCTTCCTACTTACAGAGGCATAATGATACAGACCAAGAATTAGTGATCATAGGTCACTCATATTCACCAATATTGTTTGCAAGGAAACAACTCTCAACCTGTAAGTTATTCACCACCAGTCACCTAACAGGTGCATCAAGATGGAATATATACTTCTATTTAAACTTACTTGGGAACTAGGTTACATCTGCAGGGAAACTATGGAGTAGATGGTAAAGCATTCGCTTTGGATCGTCATGATATGCCTATTGTTCGCTTTAGAGCATCAGTGCTGCACGCAATCGGTAATAGAATACAGTATTCCAGATTTGAGCACCCAGAGTATCGAAAGACTGTAGTACAGCTACTAGTCAGAAAACATATAGGGTTAACCATCAACAATATTCTAAAAACCAGAAGTACACATGCGTTCATGATTTTAAACATTATGCACATTTGAAAAAGCTGGGTGTACTCACTATTGCGCGTGTTATACACTAGTCTATTCACAGTGCATGGAAGTGCGAGATGCAAAGTGGCTCAAACGTTATCGGACAAATGATTGCTTCAGTCCGGACGGTCGTCTGTGTGAATCAGTACTGCCGGACCGGCAAACAGGCTGTCAACAGAAACAAGAAGGCAACGGTCTTTCTTAAAGGCATGGTCTAGTAAAACATTTTATTTAAAAAATAGATAGGCAACATAAAAAAAAAAAAAAATACTAGCATTCTCTTTTTTAAAACTGCCTATGTAAAATTTTGAGCTATTCAAGCTCAAAATTCGCAAAAGCAAGCACATGGGCGCATCCATTTTGTGAAATGGATGCCCTCCTGTGCTGGCTTTTGCGGCACTAATGAAGGAAAAGCCAGCCAGCTGTAGTAAACAAAAGCTACCGCTGGGTGGCTTTCCCTTCATTAGTGCTGTACGCGGAGGACGGGGACCGGAGACCAGAGCAGGAAAGCTGGAGCTGAATCTCGGTAAGTGCTATTTATTGAAAAAAAAAAAATAAGCACTAGCTGCGTTTTTTTTTCTAAGTTTTCCGGGCTGGAGGAGCCCGGAAAACTTAGAAATAAAACTGCAGCTTTAAAAACGTTGTATTTATGTTTGCGGTCGCTTTTGAAGCGACCGCAAACATAAATACAACGTTATTGTGTTGGAAAACGCTGCGGTTTTTCTTTCCAAGGTTCTCAGGCTACTCCGGCTCGGAGGAGCTTGAGAAACTCGGAAAGAAAAACCGCAGTGTTTTCCAACACAACCGCATTGTTTCTGCCTGAATCTGCTTTCCCATTTGGGGCTCTCGGGCTCCCACGGAGAGCCCGAGAGCCCCAAATGGGAAAGCAGATTCAGGCAGAAACAACGCGGCATTGCGGAAAACAACCACGTTGTTTCTGCCTGAATCTGCTTTCCCATTTGGGGCTCTCGGGCTCCCCGAGAGCCCCAAATGGGAAAGCAGATTCAGGCAGAAAAAACGCGGCATTGCGGAAAACAACTGCGTTGTTTCTGCCTGAATCTGCTTTCCCATTTGGGTCTCTCGGGCTCCCCACAGGGAGCCCGAGAGCCCCAAATGGGAAAGCAGATTTAGGCAGACACAACGCAGCATTTAGCATTTCCCATTTGGGGCTCTCGGGCTCCCCAAGGGGAGCCCGAGAGCCCCAAATGGGAAATCAGCTGTAGGCAGAAACACTACGTGGCATGTAAACACAACCGCGTTGTGTTTCTGCCTGCTGTGGCTTTCACTTTGGGTCTCCGGGAGCACCGGAGACCCAAAGTGATAGCCACAGCAGGCAGAAACACAACACGGCTGTGTTGGAAAACGCTGCGGTTTTTCTTTCCGAGTTTTCTCAGGCTCCTCCGAGCCGGAGGAGCCTGAGAAACTTGGAAAGAAAAACCGCAGCGTTTTCCAACACAATAACGTTGTATTTTTGAAGCGACCGCAAACATAAATACAATGTTTTTAAAGCTGCGGTTTTATTTCCAAGTTTTCCGGGCTCCTCCAGCCCGGAAAACTTAGAAAAAAAACCGCAGCTAGTGCTTATTTAAAAAAAAAAATAGCACTTACCGAGATTCAGCTGCAGCTTTCCTGCTCTGGTCTCCGGTCCCCGTCCCCCGCGTACAGCACTAATGAAGGGAAAGCCACCCAGCGGTAGCTTTTGTTTACTACAGTTGGCTGGCTTTTCCTTCATTAGTGCCGCAAAAGCAAAAGCCAGCACAGGAAGTCATCCATTTCACAAAATGGATGCGCCCATGTGCTTGCTTTTGCGAATTTTGAGCTTGAATAGCTCAAAATTTTACATAGGAAGTTTTAAAAAAGAGAATGCTAGTATTTTTTTTTATGTTGCCTATCTATTTTTTTAAATAAAATTTTTTACTAGACCATGCCTTTAATCCCGACGCTTATACAGCAACGTATATGTGATACTAACATATTTGTCTCTAATAGAATGGTACCCGACCAAAACAGACATGCACTTGGGGAAACTTACGTACTAGTCTGCGTAGATCACTCGTCTTGCATCCTTATCCTCGTATAGGTATTACGCCGGTAGTTCCCTCATCAATATACCACGTCATGGTCTAAGTAGGAGCGTAAAAATTAAACGTGACAAAACCACTAGACTACGCAGCTGGCTGTAAATAATGGTGGCCATTTTGGAACAGGATGGAAAACAAATCACATTGTTGTCCCGAAGGCCGATAGCATGAAAACCACTCACGACATCCTTCGTCGACAACTTCATAGAAGCCATCACCATCCTGGGGGACTTCAACATCTGGTTCGAAGACAGTCACGGCAACTCCCAAAACTCACTGATTGAACAACTCACCACCATGAAACTTCGACGACTAGTAAAAGGGGCAACACACTCGGCAGGACACACCAGGGACGCAATTTTCTCAGAGGAAAAACTCATCACCACGGCACCGCCGATACAAATACTTTGGAGCGACCATCTCATCATCCCATTCGTGATCACTCTGCTTATTCAAGTCTGCATCCAACCTCCTAAAATCACAACCACCACAAAAGGAAACTGGAAAGACGTCAAAAAAAGCAACATATTCGAACAACTGGAGTTAACCAAACCCTCAACTACAGAACTAGAGCTAGCTGACCTAGATGGGAAAATGGAGATACTACACAAATGGATTACAGATACAATTGACAAGGTAGCCCCAGAAAAACCATTCACGCCAACAAGAAAGAGCAATGGCAAAATGGTTCACCCCACTATTAAGCACCATGAAAAAGGAAAACAAAAAGATGGAACTGGAATGGAGGAAAGAATACAACCCTGACAAAAAAACACTGTTCCAGAAACAAATCCGCACATACAAGAAGGAAATTCAAAAAGGCAAAGAGAAGGCATTATGATGACAGAATCACAAATGCCACCAACACACAAAAAGAAATGTTTATCATCAAAGAAATGAGAAAAATACCACGATGTGACAACACCCCAACCCCCTTGGAGAAACTCTGCAACGACCTGGCAGACCACATAAAATAAAAAAAATAAAAAAACTCAATGACATCCGACAAACTATTCAACAGGGACCAACCAACGGCAACACACAACCAACCGAACCTAACTCAGAACCTCAGCATAAACTCAAAACCTTTCCTGAAATATCAGCAGAGGCATTCGCAATGCTGGTAAAACACTGCAAGAAAGCTGGTTCAGCCATGGATCCCTGTCCCCCGGGCATCTACAAATCAATCCTTTCACAAGGAACGCCATCGGAATATTACAGAAACCTACTAAATCTATCACTAAGAACAGGAACCGTGCCGAGGATCTTCAATCAGCTTACATCAAACCACTTCTAAAAAACACAAGCGGCGACGTAGATGACCTCTCCAACTACAGACTGATCTCAAACATCCCCTACCCGGCAAAACTCCTCGAAACCTATGTATACAGACTAACCCAAGAATATGTTGAAAAATACCACCTGCTAGACCAAGCTCAAGTCGGCTTCAGACCCACAAGAGGAACAGAAACAGCACTACTATCCATCTGTGATGACCTAAAAACTAACGCAGACTCCAACACAACCTCAGCCCTTATTCTGCTCGACCTCTCCGCAGCCTCTGACACAGTTAGCCATGACACCCTAACCAAAAGATTAGAAGACATAGGCATAACAGACAGCACTACGCTGGACTAAATCATTCCTAGCAAACAGAATAGAACCCATATGGATTAAACCCTTCAAATCCACCCCAGGAGTTAATGACTGTGGAGTACCACAAGGATCCTCACTATCACCACTGTATTTAAACATCTACCAAACCCCAGTTATCAGAATCTTTAAGAAACACAACATTAGATGCTACAACTACGCAGATGATACTCAAATCAAATCATCTACAAAATCAAAGACAGCCAAGCTGGTCATTCAAACGTAACCAGCTGTCTAAAAGAAGTCTTCAACTGGATGAATGCCAACAACGCAAAAAATCAACCCAGGAGAAACAGAAGCTGAATTCCTAAAAAATACAAATATCTACAAAACAACGAGACCCCTCCGGTCAAGCAACGAAATCCGCCTGGAACTAAAACCATACATCAAGAAAACAATTCGGAGGCACCGCCTTCTACCACTTAGCCGCAAAAACCTGGAACATCCCAAAAGAAATAAGAAACACCAAAGATCACCTAAAATTCAGTATATTACTAAAAACCTGGCCTTTCAATACCACAGACTAAAACCGAAACAGCAGAAAGGAAAATGAATGACTAAACCGCAAAGGACACCAACAACCTCCCAGAACCAACTGAGACGCACCAACGGCACCTGGACGGGGACGCAGGGCAGAGGGGAACACAGGCGACACCAAGGGAGACGGAGTCAACATCCGCAGCCAACCCTAAACCAACATCTTCAACCGCCCCTAACTATTACTAGATACCGCTGGGTTGCGGAACTGTCGAGAATAACTGAGGTGTGGACACTGGCAGGTGCACTGCCCATATAACTGGGAGTGAGGAACATGTTTGGTTGTTGGGGAGGCTGGTAGAGGTGGCAGCGATATGTGAAATGGGCTGCAAATACAGAATGGGCCTAGACCTAACCAGAGGCACAGTGTGCACACGCACCCCATCTATGAGAGACTACGCAAGCCCAACTCTTCAATTCAGGATAGAGATGCCAACTAACCAATTCCACTAACAATTTCCTCCTCTGCAAACACCTCTCAAACTCCAAACCAAACACAACCACAAACCTACAGCACAACAAACCGCACAAACTTCACTCACTGCAACAACAATACATAAAACACACAGACTCGCACAACAGTACGACGACTACCAGCCGCAAACCCACCGGGCTGAGGCCGCCAACAGCACATCACTGCACTCTTTCCACCCTCCCCCCACTAACTCACCCTCCCTGCCTCTTTCAGAGCCGCCAGAGCGCCAGTTGACCACTCCGGTGGTGATAGTGTGGTACAAAGGTCCTTTAACATTAACATGTCATACAAGTTGCCCATATTCAATATATGATCTACATTGTGCTTAACAGCCGATGCTAGATCTTGAGCCTTTTTGAAATAGGCTGGCGTAAATGATATTCAATCATGCCAGACGTGCATGAATGGTTATTATAGAGCATCTTGAGTTATATTTAGCATATATTGTGCTAGTCAATCATGTTGTTCATCCCCGTTATATGACTCTTGGTTAAAAATATCATATGTGGGGGGGGCGCTGTTGTGCGCAACTAAAATGGCCGCCTGATTGGAGTGCTCCGATCCCGAGGACATCCTCATCATAAATTAATCCTGTTTGGGGCCGCGAAGATAGGAAGCGACTATATCTGATGTTGCCAGCATTCCTGCTGCACGTTGTGTGCAAATCCTGTGTGAAACCGTGGAGGTGCGGCCGAGTTCTGAGCTTCGTTACGCGGGGCGGCCCGCTCGGCTGACTGCAAGCCGCCCCTGAGATCGGGAAGAGTCACACGCCAGACTGAGGCTCTGCGGACGCCTGAGGGCCGTGTGGGGGAGGGGCGTTGATCCCGGCGGCGCTTCCGTGATACGCGGGCCTACGGGCAGACTGTGTGTGTTATTGCCGAGGCCCGTGCAAGACGAAGATTGGCTGCTCCTACTGCCCACCACCCGAACAACGGCTGGGTCGATGCGCGGTCTCCCACGCAGGGCCCCAGCTAGCTCTGTGGGGCTGCCGCCAACCGGGTTCCGACTGGCGCTACGAAAGCAGGTGAGGGGCTTGACAGTGCACGGACCCAGCTGCATCGGAGTGTATACCCTTCTACCCATCAATCGGAGACGCTGATTAACGTGGGAGAGCACAATACATCCGTAGACTTTGCGCTATATTATACCGGCAAAACGACTCCTTTGGGTTTTGAGAGTCGATATACCAGCACTCATCGTGTACTGTAATAGAACCAACTGCACGAACGATTCTATACCATCGTGTAAGTCTGGCCCGACGCACGTCAACGGTCCTTGTTCTGTAAAGACGGCTCATGGGCTGATACGAGAAGAAAAGCGCAGGGGGGAAAAAAAATGTCCCGATGGACTCCTTTGCCAGCTCCCAACCTCAGGGGACGCCGGCGGCCACAACCATGGGAAATTACATACTTGCTGAGACAGGGCATGACGCCAGAGAAGACCGTCTCATGACCATGGTGCAGAACGGCTTCCTAGCTGTGAATGTCAAGTTAGACGATATTGTTTCGAACATCAGCTCCCTCAAGGCTAGAGTGGACAAGGAAAGCTCTCGCATTACAGAGGCCGAAAGCAGAATCAGTACTAACGAAGATGCGATAACACAGCATGGCCAGGACATAGCGCAGCTTAAGGGTGAACTGCGCAACACTCAAGCAAAATGCGAGGACCTTGAATCTAGATCCAGGAGAAACAATATCCGTGTTGTCGGCGTTCCAGAATCCTTCTGCAAAGGCCCGATGGAGAGACAGGTAGAGGCCCTGTTGAAAACCCTTCTGGGAACGGAATCCTTCTCTGACCACTTTCTGGTTGAGAGAGCTCATCGTACACTTGCGCCACCGCCCAAGCCTGGGGCACCACCGCGCACGATCATTGTCCGTCTCCTCAATTATAGAGACAGAGACACGGTGCTCAGGCTGTCCAGGGAAAAGGGCTCTCTGCAGTACGAAGGCAACAAAGTCCACATATATCCTGATTTTTCGACAAGCGTCCAGATGCAGCGCAGATCCAGGCCAAAAAGCTCTTGAGACTGCGCCGTGTCCCGTACGCCCTCATCTTCCTGGCGAAATTGCGGATTCAACATGGAGGCAGGTCGCATTTCTTTGAGAACTCGGCGGATGCCATTTCGTATATTGAGTCGTCCATCCCCATGCCTCCGGAAGATTACCCACGAGATCGAAATAGGCCCCCGCAATGGGAGGAAGACATCCCGGACTCAGCAGACTGAACTGAGATTATGGAAACATCCTGTCAAAGTCATGTGGCTGACCCTCTTGGGTATAACAGCCCCAGTTGTTATTGTTTTGGAAAAGTAGGGATCGTGAGCCTCTACTGATGGAGGCCTGGCGACTGCGACTAGCGACCCTCAGGAACGTTCCACAGGTTATGGGGGAAGGGATACATCATCGGGTTGGGGTTGATGGTGAGGGCGGGGGTTGGGGAAGGGCACAAATGGTTGCCATAGTTGGCAAATGTTTTAAAATGCAGAGTCAGGTTGCAACGGGTACGACTGTTACGGTTTTGTGGCACGGGCGAACTACTTCACTCATTGATATTGACATTATACTATGGTACTGAGTGACAAAGTTGTAAGTGTTAAACTCCTTTCATGGAACATGCGAGGCTTAAACAACCTAATTAAATCTAGGAAAATCGCAGCATATGTTACCAGACATAGCCCCCAGATTATACTGTTGCAGGAGACGCACGCACTAGGGCAAGTTTGCTCCAATTTCCTGTCTAGGTGGGGCCCTCTGAGATATTACACCGAATACTCCTCCCAATCTAGAGGAGTCCTCACCCTAATACATCCGAAACTGGACTTCCGCACTCATGACGTTAAGATTGATCAACAGGGAAGATATGTGTTGGTATGGGGAGAGTTGGCAGGGCGGAATATGGTTTTGATTAACACGTACGGACCCAACATGGATGACCCCGAATTCTATAATGCTATACATACTATTTTGATTGAAGCTGAAGATAATGCGGTGGTCTGGGGGGGAGATTTCAATACAATCCTTGACACATCTCTTGACAGGTCTACAACGTCATACAGACCCTTAACCCGAGCCGCATTAGCCATACGACAAATAATGCAACAAATGACTATGGTAGACATCTGGCGAGAGTTACACCCCCTAGAGCAGCGCTTCACATTCTACTCATCAGTGCATGATTCAGAGTCTCGAATTGATTACTTGTTAATGAGCTCCACACTTGTGAATATGGTCCAGCATTGTGAAATGTATCCCCACACCCTCTCAGATCACTCCCCTGTGTCACTTACTCTAAGTGTAGATGAAGCTGTCCCCAGGGCCAGACACTGGAGAATGCCCGTTGCCCTACTTAGAGACCCGAATGTCTGCGAATCATTGCGTACTGACATAGAGGATTTTTTTCAACTAAACGAGGGGTCGGTGAAACGGTGCGCCACGTTATGGGAAACATTTATGGTGTGGGTTTGGGGTGCAGTTAGACAAGAGTTGGACACCACAGAAGCCAAACTCGAGCTCCTGGAGTTTGAATACACCTGTACACATAGTAAGGAGGCCCTTCTAGATATCCACACAACATTGGCAGACTTTAATAAACTTGCTGCAAGGGAGGTACAGTATATGGCTGCCCCGATCCGAGCTCGTAGATACGGGGAAAGTAATAAAGCAGGGAAACTTCTGGCCCAGACGCTCAAAACCGAGCATGGTCACCCCCCTATAGCAGCCATCCAGGCGCCTAGCGGGGACATAGTAAATGGTCAACAAGAAATCAATGACATGTTTGCTGCATTCTACAAAACATTATACTCTAATAGAGACACCAAAACTAAAGAAGAAATAGCAAGTTACCTGCATGTTATTGATCTCCTGACCTTGACATCTGATACGCGCATGTTATTGGATACCCCCATAACACTAGACGAAATTACGGAGGCAATAAAAGCGTTAACCTCTGGTAAGGCCCCTGATCCTGACGGACTTGGTGCCGAAATTTACAAAGAATATCACGACGTACTCGCCCCTCTTTTACTGACAGTTTGGGAAGAAGCAATGGAATGTGGTATACTACCAGACACCATGCGAGAGGCAGTCATAACTGTTCTGCTTAAACCTCATAGACCCCCTCATGACATGGGGTCATATAGACCCCTTTCGCTTATTAACACAGATGCGAATATTTTCGCCAAAATCCTGGCCACCAGACTGCTTCCCTATATGCCCTTACTGGTGGATCCCGACCAGGCGGGCTTTGTACCAACGAGGTCTACTGCTCTCAATCTGCGCAGACTCTGAGGAGTTATGGCACATATAGATCCGGCGGCAGACGCGGTGGTGGCCTCCCTTGACGTCGAGAATGCGTTTGACTCTGTCTCCTGGGTCCATCTGTTTCAGGTCCTTGAGAGATTTGGATTGCGAAGCTACTTTGTCAACTGTGTTAAGCTATTGTACACCTCCCCTGGAGCGAAAATACTAACCAATCAAACCATGTTGTCCCTGTTTCGTCTGGATAGAGGCACAAGACAGGGCTGCCCCTTTTCCCCAATCCTTTTTGCGCTTACCATAGAACCCATGGCTGAATATGTCCGACAAAACCATGCATGTTGAGACGTTCTCCGAATACTCGGGATACAAGATCAACATATCCAAGTCGGAACTGTTCCCGCTCACGCCCAGTACTAGAGAGCTGTCGGATACACACGGATTCAAATGGTCACCTATACACATCCGATATTTGGGGATCATGGTTTCAAAAGACTGGAGCACACTGTACATGGAAAATCACGGTGAACTTTTACAATCCCTTACAGCTAAACTACAATCCTGGAATAGGCTCCCCTTATCCCTATATGGGCGAATATCCTTACTGAAGATGACTGTGTTACCCAAACTCCTATATTTCTTTTGCAATATACCGATCTGGCCGGGCAGAGCCTTCTTTAATAAACTCAACACTCTAACCACCACTTTCATATGGGGAGGTAAGACGCCTAGGTTGAAATGGTCCAAAATGACAGAACCCTTTGAAAAGGGTGGGATCGCAGCCCCAGACTTCGAACTCTATTACTTAACATCTCAGGCACACTTTGCGAGACACTGGTTTGACCCCGAAGACACTGCTCCACACATTCCTCTGGAAAGATTTGCAGCTTCCCCTATAGAACTACGAGCGGTCATGTTCGATCTTAAACGAAAAGAGCCATGCAAATATGACCCTGTCAACGCCACTGTACGCGCATGGTCTATGATATACAATAGGCTCGCCCTTACAACCCCGTATGATCCAGAAGTGCCACTATGGAACTTCCCAGGCATAAGCCCCACGTTTGATAGGGCCCTCCAAGGTGCTTGGGACCCACAAAAGCAATTTTGAATGCGAGATATGTTTCCGGAAGGGAAATACTGTGCTCTTGACGATTTTATTGGGCCGGTGGGTGGAGATCACCTTAAGCGATTTCAGTTTCATAGAATGAGGGCTGCCTTTGCCGCTAAGTGGCCCTCGTTCCCAGAGGAACCGGCCACACATGAATGTATTGCAGCCATGACGGAACCGGGTGGACATAGTAAAAGTCTGTCTGCGCTCTACAACCTTGTTCAAACACACTCCAAGTCAAGCAATGATATTAAAGGGAACTGGGAATGGGACCTGGGGGTGGAACTGGGTGTAGCCACGTGGTTGAGATACTGCCAGTTGACCAAACATGTATCCATGAACTCAGGGCTTCGGCTCATTCAGTTTAAGGTTCTTAACCAGCTACACTATACCCCAGCTAAGTTAGCTAAATTTGTACGAGGGCACACAGGAAAATGCCCTAAATGTGATGCCCCTGATGCAGACTCTTTTCATATGTACTGGGCCTGTCCACCGGTCACTGCATTGTGGGGGGAGGTGGCGGAGATCCTGGAAGACATCACGGCGGTACCTGCCACACCTTCCCCACTGAAATATCTCTTTGGGGATATCGGTAAAACCGCTACCACCACTAGACGATTATTTAACTTGGCATGTGTGGTCGCAAAACGTAATATACTGAAATGTTGGAAATCAATACATCCTCCAAGGCGGCTGGACTTCTTGAAAAACGTGTCAATGATTAACGAACTGGAGGAACAATTTATTATAACATTACCATCGAGATGCCGCCCCAAAGATATATGGGCACTGTTCAGGCTATATTTATGTAATATGATATCTGATGGAGAAGATAATCCGACGTTGCCACTCGGGTACTGTTATGCAATGTGAAAATGTGCAATCTATACTGTTAATATGTATCTATGTTGTTGTGATCGATGTGCTTCGCCAACTGCCAACCAGTTTAGTACTGTTGTAACTCTCTGAACAAAAATAAAAATTATTTTAAAAAAAATATCATATGTGTCTCCTCTCTCATTAGCTTTTATCTTTTTGTATATTGTGCCTCTGATATAGTTTAGCTAGTATTCACCACTTAACATCATCATAAGAATGTCCGGCCATCAGAAAATGTACTACCATCGGTGCTGTTAATATTTCTGATGCAGCTTTTGCATTCACCAATACAAACTGTAATTGGTCTTTCTGTTTTACCAATGTAGATTTTTCAACATGGGCACCAGATCACGTAGATGTTTTACAGTTTGTGAAACGTCGTCGTTGTTGCCATGGTCTATTAGGACCAATTTCAACCGTTGGGGTTCTGGTTGACGAACTGCAACATCTGCAGTTCCCACAGGCACTATGGTCTGTTAATTTAGTTAAACCCCATCTCTCCTTCAAGGTAGTTTGTCTTTTGGTAGGTTCATATTTCTTTTTCATTTGTTTTTTGCATTCATAAAGCGCACAAGCAGCCGGGAGGCATAGTGGCGCTGTTACATACTTGATACAACTTATACATAGTTCCTAGTAATTAGTTATTTCAAATTCCTACTTCTGTTGAATGCGCATCTTGGGATCTTGACAGGTTTTGTTCCCTTCGACAAAATATGCCAGTTCTATTATTCACTATTCTCTTAATTTGGTTTGACAAAGCATTAAATGGGCTCACAAAGACAATGCAGTAGTTTTCATCATTTTTTGGTCTATATTCCCATAAACCTTCTCGGTTATTATTTGAGCCTCTTTTGAAGACTCTTAACAATCTTCGTAGGGTACCCTCTTTTCATCAAATTAGTTCTTAATGCTTCCCCTTCTTTTACAAACTCTTCTTTATTAGTGCAGTTCCGTTTTAGCCTTAAGAATTGTCCAACTGGTAAGTTTTCCCAGACAGGTTTACCTTGCTTCCCAAAGTCCTGAGAAGCCACAACTCTGTCCCTTCTCCCTGACTGGATGTTGCGTGGAAATGCCATGTATGGCCCTGGGCTGTCTCCTGTCAGACTCACTGGCGCCTTCCCAGGGGTTATGTGTTGTGGGTATAGCCTTGGGGCGGGACCTGTGTGAGTGGAGTCTGAAGTGAACTCACATTCTGGGTTACGGTCGTCTGGTTTCTGTGTGTGACACAATGCCTGAGACAGCCCTCGCTAAACTGACATGAATGCAGTGTAGTGTGCTGAAAGGCTGGGTGCTTACCCCAATCCACATTCTGTGTTAAGGTGTCTGGGTAGGGTGATTGGCCTGAATGGCTGTGAGCCCAATTGGCTGGCTGCCTGCATGAATCAATGCCCTTCTGGGTGATTGGTTGACAGAGCCTGGCTCAGCTTGGGTGAATGGGGAACAAATGTGCATAGCTAGGGTCTCACCACTCTCCAAGTTGTTCAGAAGCTGGAGTTGAAACCAAAGTGGATCCCTGGTGTCCAGCTGGAGAAAGAAGATTACAGCAGCTACTCTTCATCAAAATCCAAAAGCTTGTTTGCTGCTCCAAGGACTGATCCAAGAGAGGACCTGGATAGGAGACCTCGCCCCAAACTAAGAGGGTTAATAGTGTAACCTGCTACTCTTCCCAAGTACCCTGGAAGCCAGTCCTGTGTGCCTGTCATCCGGAGAGAGGGTCTTTGTGAATTAAGGAGTGCCCGGACATTATTAGACTAAGAAGTCCATTGGTGTTGCCCAGGGTCCGAAGGAGCGTTTGGGTACCCTGGCATAGTGCTGCTTGACACCTGGAGCTGCAAAGATTCCAAACTGCTGAAGAATACTTCAAGGGACATCCTTGCCATCATCACTGATCACTTTTTCCCCACCAGATAAGGTCCAAGGTCACCAAGGTCTGCCGGTGGGTTTCCCGCCACCAGATTCAACAAAGGCTTGGTGAGGATCCAGACTTGGTGCGTGTCCATGGTCCACTCCAGTGGTCGGGTTCAGGTCACCAGAAGCCATCCAGAACGAAAGGTGGAAAACCACGATATTCTGAAGCCTGAAAAGTGACCTATGCACCCGTCGCCTCCAGAAATCATCAAAGGCCCAGGGGCCTTACTCTCATCTGCCAAGCCTTTGAGGAGCCCACAGCAAGTTTCATCTTCCCAGGACTTGTACACTGTACTTAAGAACCTACCTGCATCACCTCCAGAGTGCTCAAGCCTTGGTTACTCGTCAAAGCTACCATATAGAGAACCTTGGCTGGGGTGTTCTGTGCCTTTGTACCAACCATACAGAGGGCAGAAGTACAGCTACCCCCTCCAGGCCTTACAGTCTCATTTAAGGTATGTATTTTATTTCAGAGTGCCATCATCCTACTTTTTGGCCATCTAGTAAACTGATCGTTAGGGGTTACACTGCACTGCTGGACACGTTTACAACCACAGAAATGGACCTAAAAAGGTGGGTTTTAAAATTACTGACAATGCCTTCATGGATGGCACAGGGAGCAAAAGTGCTTTATGGGCCTTCGTAGCACTCTGTAAGCTGAAGGCTTCATTCCTCAGCTGATTATTTCAAATGTTAGAAGTATATAATCTGCCAGAAGAGGCTTACAGCTCAACCATTGCATGTGCAGGTGTTCAATAACTAAGTCTCAAAGGCAGTTCATAGGTTTTTATAAGCTTTATAAAAAAAAAAGGGGTCCAACTAATTTCTCTATATATGTATGATGGTCACTAGAGATGGGTAACCTCTACTAGCAAAACCATTGTTGGCTATGGGTAGATGCCTAAAGGTCGGAGCCTTTGAGGTCTTTCTCCCTTTAGGACTACCTAAGGGTACCTAACCTTTCCCCAGATATCAGATGGTGTTAAGAATGTGCCAGACTCATACACACTCTACTCCTTACAATCTCCCCTCCGTTTGTATGTTCTCTTTCCCCGTCCTTTTTGAATCCTCCTGTCGGTTCCTCTGGTCTTCATGTTCTCACGTTTGTGCTTTTTCTCTCTTGTTCTCTCATTCTATTGCTTTCTCACTCTCGTTTCCTCCTATTCCACTCTCCTCAACCCTTAGTACAACCTTCTCCTTTCACCAACCCCCTCGTCTCCATCTACACCTTGCCAAATTTTCTCCCCCTCCTCTTGCCACTTCACTCTGCCCACCCTAATCCCACTACCACCTTGCACTCTATTCATACCCTCCACCCACACACACACACATCTACCTGTACACCTCACCGGAACAACCCACACTGTTTATTAATTTCACTTACCTACTGGTCCTTTCCTGATTCCAACCCCGCCACTCAACTCCCTTCCATTTGATACAGGGCTCACCTGTCTCTGTGGGCCAATCTGTGCCTGTCTTTTCCCCAGGGGCTGGATTACAAAGAAGAAAAAAAAACTCGCAGCCCATCCCCTTATCCAGCACGGTTTTATTTGCAGTCTCTGATGGGGTTGTAGTAGCCAGCTGCCCAGGACGTTCAATTTCCTTATAGCTTACTGCATGAGCTGGTTCTTCCCAATTAGGTTTGGGGAGGATGCTTGCATTTTTTCTATCTCCCCTTTCTCAGTGTACGTTCCTTTGATTGTTGTCCCACCCATGCCATAGGGTCTGTGTTGGGTTGATAGGTTGGGAGCTGGGTGTCTCATCTCAGTTAGGCAGGAAGAATCCCATTCCTTTTCTTAACTAAGAATCCCTGGTCCAGTCCAGGTTTTCTTAGTGGCACCAAGATGACTTTTGGGAGTTTCTGTTCTGAAGCACACAATAGAGAACACGGGTCAGAACACGTTCTGGGAGGCATCAGGTGACAAAGGGGGATACCCACATCAACACTCAGTGCACAAAAGGGGGTTTTAGGGATGCCCCCTCCTTCTCGACAGGATCCAATCCCAGATTCTGTCACAATCTATACTTGGAAAATTAAACGAACAACAACTGCAACAGACCAAGCTATTGGCTTTGCCAATGCTGGTTTCTTGACAAAGTAACCCACAAGCAAAGCCTGGGTGATCTCAAAGCTTGATGGGTATGGGTTGGTGGGAGTTTACTTTTTCAGCACAATACTGTTTCAACGCTAGACAGTCACATTGTTTTTTGATTATCAGCATTTATGAATGTTGCTCACAGCATTATTTATTTTAGAATTCTTAAGATTTTTACATTGGTTTAGTAATGTGCATTAGCCAGTTTTCTACTTCCATTATATGACATAGAATATATAAGAATTACCTCCACCTGCACCAAGGAAAGTTGTGTATTTTGGAGACACTCAAGACAATTGTAAGAGCGTGAGGGGTTGTTTACCTTCTTGCTAGATTGCAATAGTGCTGTTTGGTTGGTCTTCATAAAGGAATTCTCTTTATTTGTTAATACAGTGCCTATGGTCACTCCTTAAGATGGGCTTGCAGTGGAAACGTGCAGTCCAAATTAATCGATACAACTGGCATTTTTCTGTACGAGGAATATATGTCAAGGCCAGAGGCAAGCAATATGCTTAACTTCTTTTACTTCCAACTGTTCAGCAGCTACTTTTCAATATACCTTAACGTGAAAATGCTGAAAACCCATGCCTTTGCTCTCCATCCTATCTCGCTTCCTGCTAAGAGGTCCTCCTCTTCTCTTGCTGCTCTTCAGCAGGCCAGTAGCTTTAGTCGTTTCCCATCTGTTGGGGCAGTTTGTAGACATTGTGTGTTCACTGCCGTAGATGTACATGTTTCTGAACACGTACTGGTTGGTGCATGCAGTGCACATGCACGATCCTTGCTATTGCCGTTCTTGGCTAGTTGAGTTGGTCTCTAGGATTTTGACCAAATTCACACCCTGGTGGTCTTACACTGCTGCTCCCCAACTAAAGGCTGCAGTCCACATCGGAGCCTTCCTGCAGCTTCTCTCTCATAGTTTAGGCTCTTAGGCGCTGCGGTGTGTCCCGTCTTTCCCTGCACCTTGCCCTTTGTGCATGGAACGCCATCAGTGACTGACAAGAATGCTGTGTGTAAGAATGTTTTGTTCTCAGTGAATGTCAGTTGAGAAGATGGGTTGACAGAGAGGATGGTGGTGGATGTCTGTCCACATTACTTACCTGATGTGGCCTAAATGTATTCCTGAACCCAGAGCTGTAACTTATTTTTATTTATTTTTTTAATTTATTCTTGTGTTCAATCATTTAAGATTTTTACAAGTGGCGTTGAAGAAACAGGATTCAGATTTTAGTACCTAGAGCACCACTTACTTAAAAGAAAAAAAACAATCTCTTTGGAAAATCATATCAAACGTGAAAGTGCGCAATGACAGTGATCAAGTCAAAAGGGAAGATACACCGTGACGAAGAAACGATGGCAATTATGGGGAGTGTGGGGCCAGCAGTTGGTGTTTAGTCTTTTTAAGGGCCAAGTCCAACCGTTTGGCAGTCGCCCTAGTCCATCTGGCGCATTCGCCAGCCATTAGGCAGCTCCAGCAGGTTTCTTCGTCTATAATTGACAGGTGTGCTGTAAGTGGTGTTAAGTAAGCCTCTCTCTCCTTGGTCATTTGGGGACAAATCATGAGTAGGTGTCTTATGGTTTCTGGTCGTTCAGGATTTCCGCATAGACGACACTCGCTTGAAGCTGCCAAAAGTCTGATGCCCACAACTTCCCTGGTAGGAAGTAAATTTAGACGAGCTCTCATGAAGTTTCCTCAGTGTTTTGTCTGGGAATTTTTCGCAGTATTTCAGAGGGGATTTTAATTTGTTGAACAGAGGTGGAAGATGCTTTAAGAGTTTATTGGCTGTGGCTTTGTCGTTTGTGGTGATCCAATCTTGCTGCTCTATTTTAGATTCCACTCTTTAGGGGTTACTAATGAGTAACGGTGTAGGCTAGATCGCGTAGTTTCTCTTGGATGTTTTTTTACCCAGGTGTCAAGCGGTTTACAGCTACCACCTGTTATACTGGAAGGGTGTCAGTCTGGAGGATCTTCCTGTTGAGTTGCATGGCGCTCTGTTCCACCACTGCTTCGAGGGACATCAAGCCCAGTTCCCGCCTAATTGCTACAATGGACACCGACTTTGGGAGGCCGAGGACCGACTTCCACAGGAAGCCTTCCAATTGCAGCCAAATCGATGTGGACATGGTTAAACTTGCATTAATTCCGTATGTCACTGCCGGAACGACTTTGCATTTGTAGAATTGAATGGCTGGAATTAACGAGAATTTGCCACATGTTTTATCCACTTCTCTTGTTTGGCCCGTTAGGGTTCTTATTTTGTCCCAGAGAGATTTCTGCATGGTGTTTTCCCTTAATGAGGCATCGATCCATATGCCAAGGTATTTCTATTCCTTCACCACTTCGATTTTGGTGTTGTCCAAGTACCAGGCTAGATGGGCTTTTCTTTTCTTATTTGGTTGGGTCTTTGAGAACACCAATACTTTCATTTTCGATTTATTGACTTCCCAGTTGTTTATTTTCTTGTAGCTTGCTAGATTGGACAGTTGTCGTTGAAGCCCAATTTGGGTCTGGTCTAATAGGATCAGATCATCTGCGTACATCAGTCGTGAAACTATGACCTTGCCAACTTTGGGGGGAAAGGCTCTAGTGTTGTTCTCCGATGCTTGAAAGTCTTCCAGGAAGGCGATAAAAAGCGCTGGTGCAAGTGGGCAACCTTGTTTTACCCCTCGCTCTGAGGGGATTTTATCTGAAAGCAGACCCTGTTGATTTAGGCGGACCCGCATAGTTGTTTGTGTGTGGAGTGCCGTAATTGGCTCGAGTATTGCCGGGGGCATTCCCAGGCTTTTAGCTTGGATCAGTTTGCTGCGGTCGACCTTGTCAAAAGTCTGTGACAGGTCCACGAGTGCTGGATATACCCTGTGTGCGCCAGACTTTATGTTGGATTTTATTATATTAAAAAGCAGTACGTTTACCGCAGTACTGGCATCTTTTCGAAAGCTTGTCTGGAAAAGATCGCGCTCGGAGATCTTCGTGCCCATCTCTGGAAGTGCGAGTGCATGAGAGTTGCAAAGATTTTGCCAATAATATCAAGGAGCGCTATTGGCCTGTAG
The DNA here is from genome assembly GCF_040938575.1 of Ambystoma mexicanum. Lineage (NCBI taxonomy): Eukaryota > Metazoa > Chordata > Amphibia > Caudata > Ambystomatidae > Ambystoma > Ambystoma mexicanum. Next base: position 1,462,615,972 of record NC_090931.1, on the reverse strand, counting down.
TTTGCTGGGTTTTCTCTGCACCCTTTTTTGTATATAGGGACAATTACGGCCTCTGTCCAGGATATGGGAATTAGTTTTGTTTTTTCACATTGTGTGAAGATTTTGCTAATTAACGACACCCACTCTTCTGGATGGTTTTTGAGGTCAATATTTGTGAGGCTGTCCGGGCCTGGGGTTCTCGAGGACTTGAGTTTTGTTATAACTCTTGTTATCTTCTTCATCTGTCAACGAGGTCCAAGTAGTTTGCGTGGACTGGGTGGAAATAATTTGCGTAGGCGATGGAGACCAGAACAGTTCCGTGAAATAACTGATCCAGTGTGGTTCAGAAACTGAGTTGGAGGATGTATCCACTTTCTGGCCATTGACACTTTTAACCAGTTTCCAGAAGTCTCTTGATTTTTTGGTGGCTAAAGTTTTCAGCATCGCTTCAGCATCATTCTGGTAGAGGATGAATCTATGATGCTTGATCCAGGATTTGTAGATCATTGCTTCCTTATAGTATATCGACCATGCGTCTTCTGTTCTCCTGGCCAGTGCAGTTCTTTTCAATTTTCTCAGATGTCGACGTTGAAGAACAACCTTTAAGTCGAAAGTGTGTTTGACACGGACTTCTGGTTTGGTCTGGAAAAAAGAACTCTGTAGGTCGACAATAGGGGCAGGTAGTCTGGTCTCTGAGCGTCTGTCGTAGCTGTCTTAGTTGCTGCTACAGAGGTAAACTTTTCCTTCAGTGTTCTAATATTTTCTGATGTTAAGCGGAGGCGAGTTTGTTGTTTGTTTGGTTCTACTGTCGGCACATAGGTTTTTTTTTCTCCATACAGGCCCACACCCAAGACATCCTAAGTAAATTGTGGTCGCTTTCGCTGGTTCTCTGGACTTCGAAGGATGCTATGTAGGGTATCAGAGATTGTGTTATAAATATGTAGTCCAGAGTTGCTTTTAACTCCTGCCTTTCCCATGTCGGAATAGCCAGTTCGCTGGCTTGGAGGGCCGCCACATTATGAAGATTTCTGTATTTCATTAGTTTAGTCCATGCATGGCCTCTTTCGTCGGCTGATGAACGCGATGAAAGGGTGTTTGGAAATGTACTAGAAGTCACGCATTTCGCATTCAGGTCGCTGCAAATAATTATGTTTGCAACGTCGTGGTCCACATAGACGGCATCAATGGCGTTTGCGACTGACACACAGAATGTTTTGATTGTTGTTCTTTGGGGATTCCAATATAGGTTAATGATAGCCAAATCAGAGGTGGTCCAAGCATTGGACCCTGGAAATTGATGGTGCCATGTAGTTGAAATGGCGAGTATTCCGTAGGATTCCATTATTTTGGTTCATATGGTTATGCCTGAGCCCATGCGAATCACTGTCAGAAGGCCAGATGATGGCCTGCCCACCAGTCCCCTGGATGCCAGGGAAAATTCTACACAAAACCCATCCAGAAAGGGTTTGTGGACTAGCCAAGTTTCTTGGAAGCATAGGATGTCAAATGCCCCCAAGTTCACGTCGCTACGACGGGTCAAGTGTGTGCCCTCTGGTGTTCCAGGACCCCATCGTTCACGGTTTCTTTTGGGCTTTTATAGATGGTAGTTGTAGTCTTTCAGTGAGGCTGAGGGATCATGATGGTCATTGCTATCTCCTTTTATTTGAGCCAAAGGTGTCTTTTAGCCACTTCCAGGGCTCTTTTGAAGCGCTTTCCGAATGTCGTCTTTTCAGATTTTTGCTCGGTGGTAAAAAATTTTAGCTTCTCTGTCACCGATTCTTTCTGCTCATATTTCCGGTGGTGATCTGGCGATTAGAACCTGGTCGTACGCGACCTTGTACGTATTGGACTGTAATGTGGTCCCTGGTGGTCCGCTCTTCTGTGGTCGACATTGGCCACTCCACGAACACTGTGGCACCTTCTAGGTTCTTCCTGGGGGGTATTTGTTTTGTAGTGACGGTTTCTGCACAAATTGAGCTATGGTTCCATTGGTTTTATTTGTAAAGGTCTTCAGTTTGGGATACATAATGCGGCTTTGATGGCAATTTCCCCTTTTTCACTTCTGGTGTGATTTGGGTGGCTTGTGACTCCCGTATTTCCAGCAAATTAAAACCCAGATGCGTTAGATCTTGAAACACTTCTTGTGGTATTTCACGCAAAGCTTTGTCCTTAATATGTAGGTAGGCTTTGGGTTTGTGTTCCCTGTGGTACGGTTCGATCAACAGGAAGTCTTCTTTTTTCAGATGTCACAGAGTAGTAACTTTAGGACAGTCTTTGTATTCAATACTATGTAGCCCACTTTACTTGAAATTTGTTCAAGCTTGAAAATACGGATTTCATTCAGTTTCTTGTTCGTCGTGTTCAGGGTTACCTTTTCTTTGTTATCGGTCACTGTTGCATTGACCAGATGTTTAGATTGTGGTTTAGCCTTGCCCTGGTCAGGTGGTTTAGTCGAGTCCCTCGTTTGAGTCGGGGAGTGAGATCACCGAGTCGTCTTTTTTCCAGAGTTTGCTCCTTTAGCACTACTCAGGGAGTGCCTTCGTTGGTCTGATATATGAGATTCGTCAGTTTGAATCAGACTTCAGTCTTGCCGTATGGGTGATTGAGGAGCATGGGAGGAGGGGCCCTCCTCGTCTTTGTGGTTCCCATTTACCAGTATATTTGTGGAAGCTTCAGAAGAGTCCCAATCCTGGGACAAGTTCATCAGTTCGCTGATAGAAGAATTCCAGTATATTAATCAGGGTGAACGATCAGACTTGGAGGGAGTTTTAGATGGAGTACTAGGCTTATTGATTCTTCCATCCGTATATTTGCTGCTTTGGGTAGGGAATCGTCGTGCCTCAGTTGAAGCAGGACCTGTGCCGACTTTTCACATGTTTGTTTTACTTCATTGGCCTCTCTTGATCGTATCCTCGGAGGCCGTTTTGTTAATCTGATGTTTATCGTGTGCATCGGTTGTTAATGGTTTTTTTGTTGAGGGGAGGAGTTTTGCCACGGGCGGCCGTGTGGTGGTTTTGGTGAAGATAGAGGCCAATTCACACTGTATGTGTCCTGTGGAAGTTTGGGTATCCTTTGAAATTGAACTTGCTAAGATCCGTGATGTATGGTTTTTGTTGTTAAGATTTTCTTCAAGTTTTAAAATTTTGGCTTCTAGCAGGCTATGGTGCTTAGTGGTTTTGGTTTCAAGGGCAGTTATGTATCCTTCGACAAAGGTCAATTTAGAAGTCATTGTAGCTATCATTGAAGTATTGTCCTTTAAAGAGTCATTGATTGCCTCATAAAGTTTGCCAAAAGGGGCCAATCCGATCGTTACTGCAGACATGATTGACAGTATATCCGGTTTTTTGCTGGGCGAGTCCTGTTGGGCTGACGTTGGGATTTCTCTAAGCCGTCTATTTTTCGCCGGGGTATATGCGGTTGATATCCCAAGACATGGATGGTGTCGTTCCGGTAGTATTGCCACCGGTGAGGTAATGGGCTCTTGTATTGCAATGACCGGAGTCTCAAATGTCTGTGGGTCATGGAGCTCGGCCGGTTGGCACGCTGGTTTCCGTCTGTCCCCCCCTGAATATGTGGTTTAGTCGAAGTCAGACGGGCTTCTTTGGGCTCCCGATCTTTTGCTGACTTGGCTGGGGAGTTCGCTGTTACACTTGCTCTAGTCAGGCGATTTTTTTCTAAGCCTGGACACTGTGATGTTCGGTCTTCTTCATATTCGACGCCGAGTTCTAAAGTCTGTATTGGGCGGGCTTGTGTTGGCGTAGATTTGCCAATTGTTGCCATGATTTGCTTGTCCAGGGTCGCAGTTTTGGGTAAATTTGTTTGAGCTTGAACGTTGACGGATAGGATTTCTTGGTTAGGAAAGGATGAGCACCCAATTAAGTCTGTTTTACGTGATTTGTTCACTGGTGGTGTCTTTTGAATCGCCTCCAGGATCTCCGCGTCTGACAGTTCTGTATCTTGGTCGAATTTCCTTTTGTGTTGCTTTATGAAGTATTCTTTTAGGGAGGATGAGATCAGTGGTGTTGAAAAAGACTTGATCCCTCTCGAGAGTTTATTGCCCCCCTTACAATGTTTTTTCGTGTAGATTTTATTTGCCATGGGCTTTGCAACTTTCAGATTGGCTTTTAGCTGAGTTCCCTTTGAGTTGGGGCTCACCGTATTTATGCTGCTTTTTATTTTCGTGTTTTCCTTTGGCGACATAACAGGTGAAATCAAATTTGCAGATGGGACGGCTAGAGGCAGCCGTGGAGGGAGCCTTTGTAGGCTCTCTGTCAATTTCTGGGGCGACTGTGATGGCATGACTGTCATCCTGTCTGTCTGCGTGGGTTTTGAAGACGTCTTCCAAATTTGGTGAATCCTGAATTACAGATTCTTCTTCTGCCCCTGAGTCCGATGAGTAGATCCTTATCGAGGTGTCTGGAGTGTTTTTCAGTGACATTCTACATGGTGTAGAATGCGGTCTGTTATCAGTCTGAACAGCTGTCAAGAGTGCCATAGGTAGGCTGATGTTTTGGAGGGTCCTTGATGGATTGGGCAAACCCCAACTGAGAGGGGGGCGTGACCTCTTCTTGCGATCCTCCATTGCCTCACTACTCTCGGCACCCCCCGCTCTGTCAGGCCCTCGCTGAGTCCGTCCGCCAACAGCTTCAGGCAGGGAGCCACTCGCCAAAGCGGTAGACGGGCCGAGGTTCGAGGCGGTGTTAGCGGTTCCAGTCCAATGACAGCCTTTGGCTGACCAGGCGTACGTTTTGACGTGGCCCCACCAGTGCCTTTGCCCCCCTCTGAGAGAGTTGACTTAACGCTCTGGGCGAGTGGTGGTGCTGGTGGCTGTTCATGGGGCACGTCTGGGGCCTGGGACGGGTCTATTTCCATGACTTCCTGGGAGGGGGGAGTTCAGATCAGGAGTTGATAGGGCCGTCTTGCCCCTTCCGGATGGGTCCTCAGTCGCTGGTCTACTGCTCCTTAGGCAGCGTTTTCCTGACTCTCCTATCGTGGGATGATGGTTGAAGCTTGGTGAAAGTGGGGCCATCCCCCCCCCCCTAGCGTGCTGGGAAGACTGCCAGGGATGCTAGGGTGCCGGCCGCCACCCAGCTTCACGTCTCCGCTGGTCACCACAGTGTTTCGCTTGTGGAAGCAAGTGTAGGCAGCCTAAGAAAGGAGAGGCGCAGGGTGGACTATTCAATGAATATGTGAGAGAGCATGTAGGTATTTCCTGTTCAACGATAGGTAGCCTACACAGGTTCCACTACTGATTGTCTATCAATATCCGTCAATATTGGCAATCGCCAAAAACAAAACAAAAAAAATTAAAAAGAAAAGAACAGAGGGCTGGCATCAGTCAAGATAGCCCCTCCACTCACCGCCCACCGCTCGAATGCTCTAATGCAGAGCAGCTCAAAATGCGAAGCAGCTCACTTTCCACACTCTGCTCGCTGGTTTAATGGCACAGAGGCTGCGGGACTCCAGGGCTCAGCTCCACACCTTGCACTGCGTCCAACCTCACCCCTTCACCAGCCTCTGCACGCCGTCCGTGTCTGCGCGCTGCTGGAGTTGGGGCTGCCCTCCGAAGCCCGAAACTGAAACTGGAGCCAGGCGCCGAAGAAGAGCTGTAACTTAGTAAATATGTTTCCTGTTCCTACCATGGTGTCAGTGTCATACTTGGCCAGGAACCCAACTAAACAATGGCGACGAGGATGCATCCCTTTTATCTGGAGCCCAGTTTTACCTGCTGTTCAAGGGAGTGAGGTTTAAGGAGCGGCCGTCTGCACTATTGAAGGTCTGTTGTGCTCGTCAGGGTGACGTGCCCGGAGAGAGTTGGTGGGGCAACAGCAAAGCTCTGGAGGAATGTCAGCTAGGACTGTGGGCAAAGGTTTGTTGGAGAGTGTGGCTGGAGAGAGCTCCATTGAGGTCCGAGATGGTCTGGCAAATGATGACGTCAGTACAGTGGTCAATGGGATGGCAAAAGGTTGGAACACTTGTGAGTGCAGCGTTCCGAAGTTTGTTTGTTTTCCTGCTTGGGGCTTCATTGAATATCAAGGAAGGAACCCTGCCACGCTGTTAAGAGGGAGGGCATTGCAGTGTAGCTTGTGGAGAGGAGGACATTACCTAACTTTGCACTGTTCGAAGGAAATGCAATGGAATAGTTAGAAGAACGTGTGCCTACGAGGAATGGGAAGCAGCCGCTAGGAGGTTGCCGGAAGAAGCAGCCACCTTTCCTTGGTCGGATGGAGCAATGGGACTGTGTTCCCCAGAAGTACTGTGGAAGCAGCCGCTAGGAGGTTGCCGGAAGAAGCAGCCACCTTTCCTTGGTCGGATGGAGCAATGGGACTGTGTTCCCCAGAAGTACTGTGGAAGCAGCCGCTAGGAGGTTGCCGGAAGAAGCAGCCACCTTTCCTTGGTCGGATGGAGCAATGGGACTGTGTTCCCCAGAAGTACTGTGGAAGCAGCCGCTAGGAGGTTGCCGGAAGAAGCAGCCACCTTTCCTTGGTCGGATGGAGCAATGGGACTGTGTTCCCCAGAAGTACTGTGGAAGCAGCCGCTAGGAGGTTGTCAGAAGAAGCAGCCACCTTTCCTTGGTCGGATGGAGCAATGGGACTGTGTTCCCCGGAAGTACTGTGGAAGCAGCCGCTAGGAGGTTGTCGGAAGAAGCAGCCACCTTTCCTTGGTCGGATGGAGCAATGGGACTGTGTTCCCCGGAAGTACTGTGGAAGCAGCCGCTAGGAGGTTGCCGGAAGAAGCAGCCACCTTTCCTTGGTCGGATGGAGCAATGGGACTGTGTTCCCCGGAGGTACTGTGGAAGCAGCCGCTAGGAGGTTGCCGGAAGAAGCAGCCACCTTTCCTTGGTCGGATGGAGCAATGGGACTGTGTTCCCCAGAAGTACTGTGGAAGCAGCCGCTAGGAGGTTGCCGGAAGAAGCAGCCACCTTTCCTTGGTCGGATGGAGCAATGGGACTGTGTTCCCCAGAAGTACTGTGGAAGCAGCCGCTAGGAGGTTGTCAGAAGAAGCAGCCACCTTTCCTTGGTCGGATGGAGCAATGGGACTGTGTTCCCCAGAAGTACTGTGGAAGCAGCCGCTAGGAGGTTGCCGGAAGAAGCAGCCACCTTTCCTTGGTCGGATGGAGCAATGGGACTGTGTTCCCCAGAAGTACTGTGGAAGCAGCCGCTAGGAGGTTGCCGGAAGAAGCAGCCACCTTTCCTTGGTCGGATGGAGCAATGGGACTGTGTTCCCCAGAAGTACTGTGGAAGCAGCCGCTAGGAGGTTGTCAGAAGAAGCAGCCACCTTTCCTTGGTCGGATGGAGCAATGGGACTGTGTTCCCCAGAAGTACTGTGGAAGCAGCCGCTAGGAGGTTGCCGGAAGAAGCAGCCACCTTTCCTTGGTCGGATGGAGCAATGGGACTGTGTTCCCCAGAAGTACTGTGGAAGCAGCCGCTAGGAGGTTGCCGGAAGAAGCAGCCACCTTTCCTTGGTCGGATGGAGCAACGGGACTGTGTTCCCCAGAAGTACTGTGGAAGCAGCCGCTAGGAGGTTGCCGGAAGAAGCAGCCACCTTTCCTTGGTCGGATGGAGCAACGGGACTGTGTTCCCCAGAAGTACTGTGGAAGCAGCCGCTAGGAGGTTGTCAGAAGAAGCAGCCACCTTTCCTTGGTCGGATGGAGCAATGGGACTGTGTTCCCCAGAAGTACTGTGGAAGCAGCCGCTAGGAGGTTGCCGGAAGAAGCAGCCACCTTTCCTTGGTCGGATGGAGCAATGGGACTGTGTTCCCCAGAAGTACTGTGGAAGCAGCCGCTAGGAGGTTGCCGGAAGAAGCAGCCACCTTTCCTTGGTCGGATGGAGCAACGGGACTGTGTTCCCCAGAAGTACTGTGGAAGCAGCCGCTAGGAGGTTGCCGGAAGAAGCAGCCACCTTTCCTTGGTCGGATGGAGCAATGGGACTGTGTTCCCCAGAAGTACTGTGGAAGCAGCCGCTAGGAGGTTGTCAGAAGAAGCAGCCACCTTTCCTTGGTCGGATGGAGCAATGGGACTGTGTTCCCCAGAAGTACTGTGGAAGCAGCCGCTAGGAGGTTGCCGGAAGAAGCAGCCACCTTTCCTTGGTCGGATGGAGCAATGGGACTGTGTTCCCCAGAAGTACTGTGGAAGCAGCCGCTAGGAGGTTGCCGGAAGAAGCAGCCACCTTTCCTTGGTCGGATGGAGCAATGGGACTGTGTTCCCCAGAAGTACTGTGGAAGCAGCCGCTAGGAGGTTGTCAGAAGAAGCAGCCACCTTTCCTTGGTCGGATGGAGCAATGGGACTGTGTTCCCCAGAAGTACTGTGGAAGCAGCCGCTAGGAGGTTGCCGGAAGAAGCAGCCACCTTTCCTTGGTCGGATGGAGCAATGGGACTGTGTTCCCCAGAAGTACTGTGGAAGCAGCCGCTAGGAGGTTGCCGGAAGAAGCAGCCACCTTTCCTTGGTCGGATGGAGCAATGGGACTGTGTTCCCCAGAAGTACTGTGGAAGCAGCGCTAGGAGGTTGCCGGAAGAAGCAGCCACCTTTCCTTGGTCGGATGGAGCAATGGGACTGTGTTCCCCAGAAGTACTGTGGAAGCAGCCGCTAGGAGGTTGCCGGAAGAAGCAGCCACCTTTCCTTGGTCGGATGGAGCAATGGGACTGTGTTCCCCAGAAGTACTGTGGAAGCAGCCGCTAGGAGGTTGCCGGAAGAAGCAGCCACCTTTCCTTGGTCGGATGGAGCAATGGGACTGTGTTCCCCGGAAGTACTGTGGAAGCAGCCGCTAGGAGGTTGCCGGAAGAAGCAGCCACCTTTCCTTGGTCGGATGGAGCAATGGGACTGTGTTCCCCAGAAGTACTGTGGAAGCAGCCGCTAGGAGGTTGCCGGAAGAAGCAGCCACCTTTCCTTGGTCGGATGGAGCAACGGGACTGTGTTCCCCAGAAGTACTGTGGAAGCAGCCGCTAGGAGGTTGCCGGAAGAAGCAGCCACCTTTCCTTGGTCGGATGGAGCAACGGGACTGTGTTCCCCAGAAGTACTGTGGAAGCAGCCGCTAGGAGGTTGTCAGAAGAAGCAGCCACCTTTCCTTGGTCGGATGGAGCAATGGGACTGTGTTCCCCAGAAGTACTGTGGAAGCAGCCGCTAGGAGGTTGCCGGAAGAAGCAGCCACCTTTCCTTGGTCGGATGGAGCAATGGGACTGTGTTCCCCAGAAGTACTGTGGAAGCAGCCGCTAGGAGGTTGCCGGAAGAAGCAGCCACCTTTCCTTGGTCGGATGGAGCAACGGGACTGTGTTCCCCAGAAGTACTGTGGAAGCAGCCGCTAGGAGGTTGCCGGAAGAAGCAGCCACCTTTCCTTGGTCGGATGGAGCAACGGGACTGTGTTCCCCAGAAGTACTGTGGAAGCAGCCGCTAGGAGGTTGTCAGAAGAAGCAGCCACCTTTCCTTGGTCGGATGGAGCAATGGGACTGTGTTCCCCAGAAGTACTGTGGAAGCAGCCGCTAGGAGGTTGCCGGAAGAAGCAGCCACCTTTCCTTGGTCGGATGGAGCAATGGGACTGTGTTCCCCAGAAGTACTGTGGAAGCAGCCGCTAGGAGGTTGCCGGAAGAAGCAGCCACCTTTCCTTGGTCGGATGGAGCAATGGGACTGTGTTCCCCAGAAGTACTGTGGAAGCAGCCGCTAGGAGGTTGCCGGAAGAAGCAGCCACCTTTCCTTGGTCGGATGGAGCAATGGGACTGTGTTCCCCAGAAGTACTGTGGAAGCAGCCGCTAGGAGGTTGTCAGAAGAAGCAGCCACCTTTCCTTGGTCGGATGGAGCAATGGGACTGTGTTCCCCAGAAGTACTGTGGAAGCAGCCGCTAGGAGGTTGCCGGAAGAAGCAGCCACCTTTCCTTGGTCGGATGGAGCAATGGGACTGTGTTCCCCAGAAGTACTGTGGAAGCAGCCGCTAGGAGGTTGTCAGAAGAAGCAGCCACCTTTCCTTGGTCGGATGGAGCAATGGGACTGTGTTCCCCAGAAGTACTGTGGAAGCAGCCGCTAGGAGGTTGCCGGAAGAAGCAGCCACCTTTCCTTGGTCGGATGGAGCAATGGGACTGTGTTCCCCAGAAGTACTGTGGAAGCAGCCGCTAGGAGGTTGCCGGAAGAAGCAGCCACCTTTCCTTGGTCGGATGGAGCAATGGGACTGTGTTCCCCAGAAGTACTGTGGAAGCAGCCGCTAGGAGGTTGTCAGAAGAAGCAGCCACCTTTCCTTGGTCGGATGGAGCAATGGGACTGTGTTCCCCAGAAGTACTGTGGAAGCAGCCGCTAGGAGGTTGCCGGAAGAAGCAGCCACCTTTCCTTGGTCGGATGGAGCAATGGGACTGTGTTCCCCAGAAGTACTGTGGAAGCAGCCGCTAGGAGGTTGTCAGAAGAAGCAGCCACCTTTCCTTGGTCGGATGGAGCAATGGGACTGTGTTCCCCAGAAGTACTGTGGAAGCAGCCGCTAGGAGGTTGTCAGAAGAAGCAGCCACCTTTCCTTGGTCGGATGGAGCAATGGGACTGTGTTCCCCAGAAGTACTGTGAGAGATGCTACTTCTGCATTTTACTGATAGTCTGAGGAGCTGACAGTGTGGGCTCCGAGTTGCCTTACAGATGAAGATGTGTTTTTATTGTTTTCTTCTGATTTGCCTCAGAGAAGAAGATTGTTCGGAATTTTGTTGGAAGTTAAAATGTCATGTGAAGCATTTGAGGTTTGGGGACGCGAGTGTGGTTGTGTTTTGGTTGTCGTGGCCTCAGTTAGGAAGGATTTAATGTGCAATGTATTGCCGTTTTGACTAGGTTAATGTGCACTTTATTTAGCAGTGTTCAATGTTTCCTTTACAGGTTGGACTTTAACTTAGATAGGGGAGGTACTTCCTAGGTTTAGTCTGCACTGGATTTAGCCATGTTTTAATTTTTTCCTTCACAGGTTGGACTGTAGAAGATGAATTTCTGATACATAATTGCAATGTTACTGAGAATCACTCAAATGTATTTATGAACTATGGAAAGTGTTTTCAGTGTTTTGAATTAATTGTTCTGCATGGTTTGGTGCAAGTGTCATGATGAAGTGTGTGTGCTTGGTTTCCTGTACTGAAGATGTTGAAGGTGGTCTTTCTGCACAGGCGCTTAGGTGTTGGCACCCAGAGTGCTTCATCAGTGGGCATCGGGTGACCGGGTTACTTGGAGTACCCTGCTGTGTTGGAAGGGTTCACACTCTATGTTGGGCAGCCAGTGTGTTGCAAGTGGAATGGTTGTGTGCTTGAGCCGGTTGTTGAGTCAGATTTTTGTTGTGGCGAGGAAGACTGTTGTGGTTTTTTGCTTTTGGTGTTCCTCTCTCAGTAGAAAGAGAGTGGCACTATTGCACTAAGATGTGGGAGCCTCTCTTTTACTCAGTAGAAAGGAGAGATGTTTGGCGTATTGGACTGGTGGTTTTCCTGTTGTTGGGTCCCTCTTGTTGCGTTTGTCATGCAAGTTCATAAATGAAGTGCATGGACGTACATGTGTTGGTCTGCGTGTGAATGTATGTCTGTTGCTTCTCGGATGCATCTTGTGTTGGTAAGGGGGAAGACGTGTGGTGTCCTATCTTTCCCTGCACCTTGCCCTGTATGCATGGAATGCTCTGTGTCACGTAATATTTTTGTCATGACTTACAGAACACGCCCCTTTTGGACTTCCTGGTCCTTGTCTCAACGGGGCTTACACTCCCTGGTACTCCCAACATGGCCGTCCACTGTGTAACACCTTCCTCGCTCTACACGTTGGACGTAGCTTGTTCTCTTTATAGACCGCGGCTCCGCGCGTCTCAATGCTATTGCGAAGTAGCGACCAGACGTGTGCTCCGTAGCTCGCGGTATTGTTTTCCTTGGTTATTTCCCAGCCAACCCCATTCCTAGTCCCTTTCCTTCCTTTCTTGATTCCTGGACTCATGTGCTGAGTAGCGCACTCTGTAAATTTCCCGGATTCCTGGATCTTTGCATCCCAGAACTTTGAACGCACACTGGAGTCGGAAGAGACCCGTGCAGCCTTATTCAAGACCCGATCCGTCCGCAAGAAGGCATCGACCAAGAAATCCAGCAAAGATCGAACTCAGGTGAGAAGGCGGGGGGGAACTCCTTGACAGTTTTGTTCTGAACGGTTCTTTGAATGTCATTTGAGAAGATGGGTTGACAGAGAGGATGCCAGTGGATGTCTGTCCAGGTTACTTATCTGATGTGGCCTAAACGTATTCCTGTACCTGGACGTGGAACTTAGTAAAGATGTTTCCTGTTCCTACCATGACGTCAGTGTCATACTTGGCCAAGAGTGCAGCTGCAGCGTTGCATTGCTTCATCACCTGGAGTTAAAGTTTGAGATTGAGAGTGCTTTTTTCTTTCAGGACAAGCATGAAGAATCACACATGGGGCAACGGCCCTGCAAGGCGAGAGAAGCTGGGCTGTAAACTGAAGCGGCTTTTGAAGACGATGCCTTGGACGAGGTCGAGTTCGTCAATTTGTTCCAGTACTAATCTTAATGTATGCATGGGATCCTTGTGTCTTCAAAACAGTTGCAATCCCTTGAAAACATTTCACCTCCGACGCCATTACGAGCAGCATATTCCACATAGGCTGACCACATTTTCAAAACCAAAAACCTGACGCAATCACATTGAAAATGCTTTTTTCCCTCCAGTCTCCTTCCATTTAGACGCACTCTGCGTGTTCTTCACTGAAGGCCTGTTGAAAAAGAAGCATTGACAAAGCCAACAGGTTTGGCTGGTGTACAGCTATTATGCATTTGCCAGGTACTGCCATTAGATGCCCAAGTATTCGCACCATTTTGCACCTGCTACCCTCAGTGGGCAGCAATACCACTACGGCTGTGCCTGGCAAGTGCCTTCACCATGCCTACACAAAAACCGAAACTGTTGGCATTGCCAATGCTTGTTTGTTTGTTCTAGGGCTGTAGCAAGCCAGCCCATGTACTGAACCCCGCCCACATCAGGGTGTCCGCCTGCACCGTAAGAGCGACCTGGTTACGGTGATGAGGTTGCATACACAAATCGTGATCCATTGCATTATGGATGCAATTAGCTTGCGCATTGAGCGATCACACTGGTGATCAAACCACATTACCTTGCGCACCTGGTATACTTCCAGAGCCAACAGTTTGAGCTGCGCATCTCCTTTCCGAGCACGGGTATCACTTACTCTTGGTGGCTGTACATTTAACTCAGTTACGAGCAGCTCTCCAACAGAACAAAGTGATAAGTCCTTGCCCAAGATACTCAGCCTGCAACGATCAGGTATGTATACACAAGAAAAATAAAGAAAATATAATACATAGTTAAGCATGGCAGATGAGCCTAATTGGAGCCAGGAGAACTTAGACTATGAAGACTGGAGTGGGAAGGAAAGACGGAAAGGTACTAAGGGGGATGACGCTGGCCGGGGAAGACAAACTAAAGGAGATACGATCAGGGGCAATCAAGACTTTAGCCCAGGCGAAGGCACCTCCATGAGGCATCTTCTTAAAGAAGGCGAGTCGGGGTGTTGAACGTGAACAAGAAGAGAAGAGCTCTTCCACCCCCTGGCTCAAGTGAATAAGAGGTGGCTTCTAACAACTTCAACCAGCGAAAAGAAGCTTTACTGAAGCACAAACCGGTGCCCAGCCTCGTGCGTCCTATTCCAGGGGAGAACTACACAGGGGTCGTCAACTGGACAGAAATCATCAATCGGACAGAAACCATCAGGGGGAAGGCTCAGAGTTGGAAGATGATGCTAATCCTACCGATTAGGACAGTAGATGCGCAAACAAAAAGGCAAAGGAATTCCGATTGCTAGAGGGGCTGATCCAGGCAGTGGGGATGATGAAACAATTGATCAAGATAATCTTGTCATTTCAGGCATTCCGACTAGGTGTCTTCCCATGGCCAGTAGACCGCATAAACCTCTGGAGGAGGCATTGAGACACAGAATGAGAGCCGAATGCCCACGACCATGACAAAGCAGAGGAAACGCAAGAGTTGGTTACAAAGACCATTACCATAATCACGAAGTAGGAAGGATGTCCGAAAGGTGACCAGCGGCATGGAGAGGATCCCAGGATAAAAGTCTTTGACCCAGCTGGGCCGCTAACAAAAAACGATGGGCTTTGCTGAGCAGGCCAAAGATACAGGGGTTCTGATAGATGTTGGCACAGACCAACTGGGCACACAAAGAAGCGTGTCAACTATTAAACGCCCATTGGCATCCGAGACGAGGAGACTTTTGCTGAAGACAAAAAACAAAGGATGAAAACTTGCAGAACTAGCTTTGCATGAAGTTGGTGAAGACGTCTGTGAAGATTTTGCTAAAGAGATGGGCAGCATTGTGGGTATGTATGCTGCACTAGAAGTGGCCCAAGCCTCAATTAAAAAGAGCTCTCCTACTAAGGTTTTCAGAAGGACTGGCTGTGGCAGCTAGATGTGTCACACAGCAAAGGCCCCAAGGAAATAGTGACCAATATTGGGAGACTCAACTCACAGGAGCCTCCTTCAAATAGATGTCTTCTGCACTCTCAGGTGTAAATAATTACACATTTGCCAGCAGGGATTTTGGAACACGCAGGTAAAGTCTGTTTCCACGCCTCAAAAAAAGCAAGAGGAACAAGGTCTTGCTGACTATGTGGTACAGAAGGTGGCTGCTTTCCTTCCTGAGTGAGGCGATTTCTGCTGCGATTTCCTGCGGTCTAACGTTCTTGCCTCCCATTACCCTCAACAATAATTAATCTTAGCATGTGGCTTGTGGTAATGGGTGGAGGTCCCGACTGCCCCTTCATCTGCCAAGTCCCGGATCCTTCTTTAGTTGCCCATTCGTTGCAATAGATCTATTTGAGAAGATGAGGGAAGTGGGACAGGACGCCGGCGAGTCATACAGAGAAAGAGACAGATGCAACGTAAAGAAGTGAGATGGGACCAGTCTGCAAGAGGCCAAGGGTAGGTGTGCATGGTTACAAGTTGTTTTTCCTTGCGAGGCTGCTTCACCCTCTAAGATCTCCTACCATCTTACACTAGACACAAATCCCCCCACAGAGGCCCACCACAGTCCTAGCTCAATCCTATCAGATCTTGGGCTCTTACCCATGTTTGGTTATCCAATATTCATACTAGCCCATCACCACTGTAGTGGTTTTATGGCGCCTGGCATATCGTTGACAATGCCAGGTTGCCCCAAGACTAGTTTGTGGAAAAGAAAGGGAGGGTAGCAGAGGTGGTGTTAGGAAAGAGAAACTAGACAACAGAATGACAAAAACAGAGGAAATACAATTGGGATGAGTGGGAAGGGATATGGATGTCAAAGAAGGATGCATGTTCCTGTGTTAAGATATTGGTAAACATGCGTGTAGGGCTCAGGAGACTACAGCTCGGATTAGAGAGTGTTTACTGTGATGGCAACATGTAGAACCGACAAAGCACCTATGAATAGAATAACAGTCGCAAGTCTCTCCACCAAACCCATAGAAATCAGATTGGCACTCAGGAACTGAGTACTTCAGCCTGCACCCGTCAAAAGGCACAGGTTTCGCATCTGCCCCTTCCACTATCCCCACTAACACCACCCTCCACTTCTTTCTTACAGAGCAACATGAGGCAAGAGCACCACCACGAGTACTATCCAAGACCATTTCCATTTCAAAGAAACAACAGCCTGGTTTGCAGACATTGTGGGGGATAGTGGAAGAGGCAGAAGCCAAGCAACAAAAAACTGCATCATCCACTGCACCACAGTACATGACAGGGCCTTACAACCAACTACACAAAGAAACAGACCAACGAGAACTGCATCATCAACTCTACAATAGGAAACTCAGCCATGCCAGGGCACTGAGCAAGAGGGGCTCTTACCATCCCCGGCACCCTGGAACAGCCATGCCAGGGTACTGAGCAAGAGGGGCTCTACCATCCCCGGCACCCTGGAACAGGACACAGCTTTACAGCCAACGACACAAGGAAACAGTAAGAAGAACAGCACCATCCACCCTGCCTTAACAGGCAACACAGCCGCACAATCAACCATTCCAAGGCACCGAGCAATAGCTCTGCCATCCCATGGTACCATAACAGAAAACACAGCTTTACAACCAACAGTGAAAGAGGAGCTGCACCAGCCACTGTACTCTAGAACAGGAAACTACCGTACAACCATATTCCAGGAACAGAGCACCCTGGGCCTGAGCTTCCAACAAAGCAAGGAACACTGCCACCCGCGCTGCAGAACTGCCAGTACAATTCTATAAGCATTTCATGCTGTTCCTGCAGCTATAAACAGGATGGAAAGCAAGGAGAGGGCTCCATCTGCTGGACAGTCGCACAACACGCACATTGCCGAGAGCTGCACGAGTTGCAGTATTAAAGGGTACCAGCAGGAGTAGCTGTGCCAGAGAATAAGTAAGGAAGAGCACACAGAGCTAGAAGCAGTCAAAGCACCTGCAGCGGCCAGTGTGTAGAGGCCAAGGTGCACTGTAGAACTAGCCTTGTGTCTGCAACACACCTCACCGCTTCCGATAACTCGCTCCTTTCTCAAGTCCAATGGCGGTTTATCTTGGAATCTGCAAAGTTAGAGTTCAAAGGTTCACTGTGGAATTCCACAATGCTGGCACAATCCAAAGTCTGAGACAGTTGCGCCACATTGCAGTGCAGAAGGAAAGAGCACAGTTCGAGGAGGCGGCATGAGTGCAAAGCAACAAAGGAAAGTTGTAGGCCAAGATGAGTAGCAGGGCGTGAGAGTGTTGCTGGATGACAGGAGGGGTGCTGCCGCAGTGGCTGGGGGCAGGGGCTGAAGCAGGGACCGGGCGCTACCAGAAGGAATGCAGCGACCAACACTCAGAGCCAGCAAGCTTTCCTCTGATGTGGTCCTAGGTGGTACCTGAGGAAATGAAGCAGACTAGAACTGTAGAGCACACAGATTATTCCGAGTCTCCGCCTTTCTGGAAGGCAGAGTACAATGCAACACCGCTTTTACCAAGAACATAGCATAGTTGGGTTTATGGTCAAAGATTCGAATAACAATACATTGGAGTCAAAAGGACGGATAAAAAAAAGACCGAATGAACTTTTTTTTGGGCCAAAAACCATTATTTTTACCTATACCAAAATAAAAATAAAAATACATTAAAAAAAAAGGCATTGTCTTTTTTTCCGGTCCTTTTGACTCGAATGTATTCCATTCGATCCTTTTGTTTTCGAATTAATGACTGGACACCGCATAGTTGCGAACATGACCCATTCCAAGCTGTAGGTGCTTATCCAGTCCCAGCTTTTTTTCTTTGTATTCAGGGACTTGCAGTTCCACATTTCCCATTCTAAAACTCGGACTACAAGTCCCAGAATGCAAAGAAAAGAACGGGGCTGGATGAGCACCTCCAGCTTGAGGATATCTAGGGTACGGGAACTAGCAGAGGGTACTGCAATCAGACACGGTGCATGTCTCGGGGAATTGACGATCCTCCTGGTGGGTCTATGTGGATTGCTGCCACTGCTCTCCCAAGTAACCAATCGGAGCAAAGCAGGTATTCCAGCATTGGCTGGTGATTTAGGCAGCAGACTCCCTCTGCGTCAACAGCCTAGACCATGTGACACAGTCTCACGATAGGGGTTAGAATAAGAGGAGGGCAGACTGGGTGGCAGCCGCCACCAACGGCTATGTGACGTAGGGCCCAAAGAAGGGGACAGGAAGGCCCCCACCCCGGAGTCCCCGTGTTCATCCCTAACCTGCGGTGTTCATTGCCATCATTCCGACTCTCACCTATTGTTCCATCGCTTACAGTCCCTAATTGAGAACCCATATTTCAACTCATTGGTTCCCCAAACATGTATCCCCCACCAAATTCTGGACGTTGGCAATGGCCCCAAAAAGACCAGGCACCTGGGATTAATAAGAACAACTCTGCAACCTGCTACCAATATTGACATCATATTTAAGAAAGTCCACGAGAGAATGGAAGAACGCAGGGAGTCCCACAAACGTTCAACGTTTGACTGATGGAGAACTGCCTTTCATATCCCGGTGAACTGCCTTTCATATCCCGGTGTTAACCCACATGTCTGTGAGAAGAACGTGGATGGGCAAAGAAAGGACCTGGGTAAAACAGCCAGCGGCCATGGGAAAGCAAAGCAGAGGCAATCACTGCGGCAAAGGAATCCAAGATGGTGGGCATCCCTCTTGTGGGGGATCCGTCTGCAGAGCACCACCAGGAAGCGTGGCCAACCAGAAACTGACGCACCAGCTTAATTCAAAGGACCAATCCTTACGCGTGCTTAGTAGCACCACCAGGAAGCGTGGCCAACCAGAAACTGAAGCACCAGCTTAATTCAAAGGACCAATCCTTACGCGTGCTTAGTAGCACCACCAGGAAGCGTGGCCAACCAGAAACTGACGCACCAGCTTAATTCAAAGGACCAATCCTTACGCGTGCTTAGTAGCACCACCAGGAAGCGTGGCCAACCAGAAACTGACGCACCAGCTTAATGCAGAGGACCAATCCTTACGCGTGCTTAGTAGCACCACCAGGAAGCGTGGCCAACCAGAAACTGACGCACCAGCTTAATTCAGAGGACCAATCCTTACGCGTGCTTAGTAGCACCACCAGGAAGCGTGGCCAACCAGAAACTGACGCACCAGCTTAATTCAGAGGACCAATCCTTACGCGTGCTTAGTAGCACCACCAGGAAGCGTGGCCAACCAGAAACTGAAGCACCAGCTTAATTCAGAGGACCAATCCTTACGCGTGCTTAGTAGCACCACCAGGAAGCGTGGCCAACCAGAAACTGACGCACCAGCTTAATTCAGAGGACCAATCCTTACGCGTGCTTAGTAGCACCACCAGGAAGCGTGGCCAACCAGAAACTGAAGCACCAGCTTAATTCAAAGGACCAATCCTTACGCGTGCTTAGTAGCACCACCAGGAAGCGTGGCCAACCAGAAACTGAAGCACCAGCTTAATTCAAAGGACCAATCCTTACGCGTGCTTAGTAGCACCACCAGGAAGCGTGGCCAACCAGAAACTGAAGCACCAGCTTAATTCAAAGGACCAATCCTTACGCGTGCTTAGTAGCACCACCAGGAAGCGTGGCCAACCAGAAACTGACGCACCAGTTTAATTCAAAGGACCAATCCTTACGCGTGCTTAGTAGCACCACCAGGAAGCGTGGCCAACCAGAAACTGAAGCACCAGCTTAATTCAAAGGACCAATCCTTACGCGTGCTTAGTAGCACCACCAGGAAGCGTGGCCAACCAGAAACTGAAGCACCAGCTTAATTCAAAGGACCAATCCTTACGCGTGCTTAGTAGCACCACCAGGAAGCGTGGCCAACCAGAAACTGAAGCACCAGCTTAATTCAAAGGACCAATCCTTACGCGTGCTTAGTAGCACCACCAGGAAGCGTGGCCAACCAGAAACTGAAGCACCAGCTTAATTCAAAGGACCAATCCTTACGCGTGCTTAGTAGCACCACCAGGAAGCGTGGCCAACCAGAAACTGACGCACCAGCTTAATTCAAAGGACCAATCCTTACGCGTGCTTAGTAGCACCACCAGGAAGCGTGGCCAACCAGAAACTGACGCACCAGCTTAATTCAAAGGACCAATCCTTACGCGTGCTTAGTAGCACCACCAGGAAGCGTGGCCAACCAGAAACTGAAGCACCAGCTTAATTCAGTGGACCAATCCTTACGCGTGCTTAGTAGCACCACCAGGAAGCGTGGCCAACCAGAAACTGACGCACCAGCTTAATTCAGAGGACCAATCCTTACGCGTGCTTAGTAGCACCACCAGGAAGCGTGGCCAACCAGAAACTGACGCACCAGCTTAATTCAGAGGACCAATCCTTACGCGTGCTTAGTAGCACCACCAGGAAGCGTGGCCAACCAGAAACTGACGCACCAGCTTAATTCAGAGGACCAATCCTTACGCGTGCTTAGTAGCACCACCAGGAAGCGTGGCCAACCAGAAACTGAAGCACCAGCTTAATTCAAAGGACCAATCCTTACGCGTGCTTAGTAGCACCACCAGGAAGCGTGGCCAACCAGAAACTGACGCACCAGCTTAATTCAAAGGACCAATCCTTACGCGTGCTTAGTAGCACCACCAGGAAGCGTGGCCAACCAGAAACTGACGCACCAGCTTAATTCAGAGGACCAATCCTTACGCGTGCTTAGTAGCACCACCAGGAAGCGTGGCCAACCAGAAACTGAAGCACCAGCTTAATTCAGAGGACCAATCCTTACGCGTGCTTAGTAGCACCACCAGGAAGCGTGGCCAACCAGAAACTGAAGCACCAGCTTAATTCAGAGGACCAATCCTTACGCGTGCTTAGTAGCACCACCAGGAAGCGTGGCCAACCAGAAACTGACGCACCAGCTTAATTCAGAGGACCAATCCTTACGCGTGCTTAGTAGCACCACCAGGAAGCGTGGCCAACCAGAAACTGAAGCACCAGCTTAATTCAAAGGACCAATCCTTACGCGTGCTTAGTAGCACCACCAGGAAGCGTGGCCAACCAGAAACTGAAGCACCAGCTTAATTCAAAGGACCAATCCTTACGCGTGCTTAGTAGCACCACCAGGAAGCGTGGCCAACCAGAAACTGAAGCACCAGCTTAATTCAAAGGACCAATCCTTACGCGTGCTTAGTAGCACCACCAGGAAGCGTGGCCAACCAGAAACTGAAGCACCAGCTTAATTCAAAGGACCAATCCTTACGCGTGCTTAGTAGCACCACCAGGAAGCGTGGCCAACCAGAAACTGAAGCACCAGCTTAATTCAAAGGACCAATCCTTACGCGTGCTTAGTAGCACCACCAGGAAGCGTGGCCAACCAGAAACTGACGCACCAGCTTAATTCAAAGGACCAATCCTTACGCGTGCTTAGTAGCACCACCAGGAAGCGTGGCCAACCAGAAACTGACGCACCAGCTTAATTCAAAGGACCAATCCTTACGCGTGCTTAGTAGCACCACCAGGAAGCGTGGCCAACCAGAAACTGACGCACCAGCTTAATTCAAAGGACCAATCCTTACGCGTGCTTAGTGTCTGAACCTCAGCCGCGCAGCATGGGTTGACGTCCCGGAGCCATGGAGGCGTGACCACACTTCTATCTAAGTACCTTGCTTTCTGTGCTGGCTGTGGGAGCTGGAAGAAATGGATAGCATTATGGGAAGGAGGCAAGCAATAGGAGTGCAGGGCAGTGAGGAGGGGGTTGTATCCGTAACGCAATGGCGCAATAAAGGGCCTGCCCGCCGGGAGCCGGCAGAGCGGAGCAAAACCAACCCGACATGCAGCATGACGTGATTTCTTGAGCTCCTAATCCGCGCCCTTGCTGACATGTTCACCCCGCACACAGAGGGAACAGTGAGGGGTGGAGAAGAGCAAGTTGGTGAGAGGAGAGTAGAAAAGCCCGGAGAGGAGTAAAGTAAGTGCTAGAGTAGGAGGGAGCAATGAGACGGAATTGAGGAGGAAGAGGAGAAAGACAGAGGAAATGAAGCGGGGGGGGGGGTGGAGGGAGGAGAGGAACTAGGAAAAGAGGAGTCAAAGCGGACAAACAACCAGAAGCTTCTGGAGAGGAGGGTGAAAGGAAACAGCAGAGCAAGAGAATGGAGGAGAGACACAAAGCCAAAGAGGAGAAGAGGGCCTGAACATGGCAGGACATTCAGAAGCACATTAGAGGAGGCATGAGAGCGAAGAAAGGCAGAGAGCAGACAAGAGCAGGAGCACAGAGACATCTTGTCGGGGGTGGGGGGCCCTGACAATTCAGTGCTGGTAAAGACGGTAGCAGAGTTTACCGCCAGTAACCCGGGGTCCACAGCAGAAGCCGAGCGAGATCTGGCAACGCATCACTCGGGCATGACAGTTTGTATACCCTGAATTTAGCATGCGGAAAAGACCCCCCTAAAAAGGCCACATGCTGACCAAGACAACAGAGAGAAGCCTCAAGACCCCAGATTGTGAGCGACTTCAGTTTGACCACCAGGAGGCAGAATGCAAGGAGTGGACTGCTGACCGTAAGCAAGCTGTAGCTGACCTTCTTGGATTATCCCCCCCAAACCCCCTCCAACACTTCATTTACCCAATCCCTCCAGATCCCTTGTCCCATTCGCAAAACGTACACGTCGTGCAGTGTCTGTTGACCCTGCACAGGCCTTCACCCCGGACCCAAGGCGAGCAGCCATAGGGTGCCATGCAGGAATCGGGGAGACACACCAGGACCCCAAGGGGCTGCTCTGCAGACCCTAGAGCACTTTCCACAAGGATCGCACTTATTCGGCGCCAGGGAAAAGCAGAAGAAAAGGGAAACCAAAGTCGCCAAGGTGCCTCGGAGTCCAAGCCCTGGCTGGACTGGGGGTACGGGGGTGTGGCGGGTGGGACATGGGGGAGCATATACAAAAGATGGCGGCAAAGGAAGCCAGGTTTCATGAAGTGAAGGATGAATGCGTCTGTTTTCTGATACAGGGGTGCTGTGGGGGTGAGTGAGGTCAGAGCAGGGGGATGCTGGTACATCGTTGCAGAGCCCTGGCTGCACAGGTGGAAGGGGGGGGTGGGGGGGTGAGGTCAGAGCAGGGGGATGCTGGTACATCGTTGCAGAAACCTGGCTGCACAGGTGGAAGGGGGGTGAGGTCAGAGCAGGGGGATGCTGGTACAGTGTTGCAGAGCACTGGCTGCACAGGTGGAAGGGGGGTTGGGGGGTGAGGTCAGAGCAGGGGGATGCTGGTACATCGTTGCAGAGCCCTGGCTGCACAGGTGGAAGGGGGGTGGGGGTGAGGTCAGAGCAGGGGGATGCTGGTACAGTGTTGCAGAGCCCTGGCTGCACATGTGGAAGGGGGGTGGGGGGTGAGGTCAGAGCAGGGGGATGCTGGTACAGTGTTGCAGAGCCCTGGCTGCACATGTGGAAGGGGGGTGGGGGTGAGGTCAGAGCAGGGGGATGCTGGTACATCGTTGCAGAGCCCTGGCTGCACAGGTGGAAGGGGGGGGAGTGGGGGGTGAGGTCAGAGCAGGGGGATGCTGGTACAGTGTTGCAGAGCCCTGGCTGCACATGTGGAAGGGGGTGGGGGTGAGGTCAGAGCAGGGGGATGCTGGTACAGTGTTGCAGAGCCCTGGCTGCACAGGTGGAATGGGGGGGTGGGGGGGTGAGGTCAGAGCAGGGGGATGCTGGTACAGTGTTGCAGAGCACTGGCTGCACAGGTGGAAGGGGGGTGGGGGGGTGAGGTCAGAGCAGGGGGATGCTGGTACAGTGTTGCAGAGCCCTGGCTGCACAGGTGGAAGGGGGGGCGAGGTCAGATCAGGGGGATGCTGGTACAGTGTTGCAGAGCCCTGGCTGCACAGGTGGAAGGGGGGTTGGGGGGGTGAGGTCAGAGCAGGGGGATGCTGGTACATCGTTGCAGAGCCCTGGCTGCACAGGTGGAAGGGGGGTGGGGGGGGTGAGGTCAGAGCAGGGGGATGCTGGTACATCGTTGCAGAGCCCTGGCTGCACAGGTGGAAGGGGGGTGGGGGGGTGAGGTCAGAGCAGGTGGATGCTGGTACAGTGTTGCAGAGCACTGGCTGCACAGGTGGAAGGGGGGTTGGGGGGGTGAGGTCAGAGCAGGGGGATGCTGGTACATCGTTGCAGAGCCCTGGCTGCACAGGTGGAAGGGGGGGAGTGGGGGGTGAGGTCAGAGCAGGGGGATGCTGGTACAGTGTTGCAGAGCCCTGGCTGCACATGTGGAAAGGGGTGGGGGTGAGGTCAGAGCAGGGGGATGCTGGTACAGTGTTGCAGAGCCCTGGCTGCACAGGTGGAAGGGGGGGTGGGGGGTGAGGTCAGAGCAGGGGGATGCTGGTACAGTGTTGCAGATCCCTGGCTGCACAGGTGGAAGGGGGTGGGGAGGGGTGAGGCCAAGAGCAGGGGGATGCTGGTACAGTGTTGCAGAGCCCTGGCTGCACAGGTGGAAGGGGTGCTGTGGGGGTGAGGTCAGAGCAGGGGGATGCTGGTACAGTGTTGCAGAGCCCTGGCTGCACAGGTGGAAGGGGGGGTGGGGGGTGAGGTCAGAGCAGGGGGGTGCTGGTACAGTGTTGCAGAGCCCTGGCTGCACAGGTGGAAGGGGGGTGGGGGTGAGGTCAGAGCAGGGGGATGCTGGTACAGTGTTGCAGAGCCCTGGCTGCACAGGTGGAATGGGGGGTGGGTGGGGTGAGGTCAGAGCAGGGGGATGCTGGTACAGTGTTGCAGAGCCCTGGCTGCACAGGTGGAATGGGGGGTGGGTGGGGTGAGGTCAGAGCAGGGGGATGCTGGTACAGTGTGCAGAGCCCTGGCTGCACAGGTGGAAGGGGGGTGAGGTCAGAGCAGGGGGATGCTGGTACAGTGTTGCAGAGCCCTGGTTGCACAGGTGGAAGGGGGGGTGGGGGGTGAGGTCAGAGCAGGGGGATGCTGGTACAGTGTTGCAGAGCCCTGGCTGCACAGGTGGAAGGGTGTGAGGGGGGGTGAGGTCAGAGCAGGGGGATGCTGGTACAGAGCCCTGGCTGCACAGGTGGAAAGGGGGGTGAGGTCAGAGCAGGGGGATGCTGGTACAGTGTTGCAGAGCCCTGGCTGCACAGGTGGAAGGGGGGGTGGGGGGCGAGGTCAGATCAGGGGGATGCTGGTACAGTGTTGCAGAGCCCTGGCTGCACAGGTGGAAGGGGGGGGCGAGGTCAGATCAGGGGGATGCTGGTACAGTGTTGCAGAGCCCTGGCTGCACAGGTGGAAGGGGGGGTGAGGTCAGAGCAGGGGGAGGCTGGTACAGTGTTGCAGAGCCCTGGCTGCACAGGTGGAAGGGATGGGAGCCTCTAACATGGGGCTCTCGAAGAAGGGACAGATCCAGCAGGATGCAGTGATCTCTAGGTGCAGGGAGAGGGCAGGTGGGTGCAAGAGACCGAGACCCCTCTCTTACTACCGGGTACGGGTGAGTGCCGCGTCGAGAGAGAGCGAATGGTCGCTGGATACACCCACCTAGTATAACAGGGTGCGGTGGGTGCACTGCACTTAAATGGGACTGCTGCGGGTTGAGATGACAGGCAGGTAATGGAAACTATTGCCGAGGGGGTTGGGCGATGGTCTTCATTTACCATGATAAGGGGACAGGCCGCGGTTCAGAAATTTCAGGAACTCTTTGGCCGCACCACGAACAGCATCCTTCGAACCTTTTCCTGCCGCAGCCTGGGGGGTAAAAAAAAAAGGCAGAGGTATCACTGCAGAGGAAGAGAAACACATTCTCCAATTTCAATAACAATAATATAGAAGATGGGAAAAGAAAGCAGCGTTCGCCTAGCACAGGCCCAGGAAAGCTACAGTGTACCCCAGAGACCGCCAATACAAAATGCTTACACACCTCTTGTAACAGCGCCTAGATGCCTCTGGGCTGCAAGTGCGCTACACAAATGGAAATCAATAAATAAATAAATATTACACAGCCTCAGCTCTGCCATCACTAGACTAGAAACAACAAGCAGGTAAAGGGGCATAGCCGAGACAAGCATTCTCCTGCTATGCCCCGGAACACAACTTGCCAACTGGCACCACACGGACACCCTCGCCCCTGCACTTCTGAAATGAGAAAACCTCGATACTCGAGCAACATCTGTCCGATCACTGCCTGGTCAATAACTTTCTCTTGGCATCCCAATCCCTTCATTCTCTCCCCAGTGCGCCTGGTTCACCCCTCCCCGGGATTTAGGGTGGAGCTAGTGTCACGTGTACCCAGCTTTCCGTTCAACTGATGCCAGGGCCATAAGACCCCAGGTGGCAATCAGCCGGTGTGTAACCACGCCTCCAGTACACCTGCTTAAGCCTAAGGTTATCCGTGCAGATTCTCAAGCACAACATGCTGGTCTTGGGAACAGGACGATGGCCCGCGACAAGGGTCGCATACTCCCGCCAGGCGCACCCGAGATGGAGTACCACAAGTGGGTAACGATAGTGGCAGCAATTATTACAGCGCTTAGAATCCGGCATGAAGAAGCATGTAAAACATCACCACATCATTTTTAGATATGTAGGCCCAAGTGGCGAGTATGCACAAAATATGGACATCCGCACTCCTTTCCATAAGAAGTTAGCGGAAAGGGTGACCTACTTCCTGTATCACTGGCCCGGAGTGCATGCTGATGGAATGTTGATGTATGCATGATAGACAGCTCAGGAGAATGTGGAGTGAGCAGTGCTTTAAGTGGGGTAAGAAATTGGGGGCGTGGCTTCCATTGTGGGCGTGGCCTAAAACATGCACAAATCATTGTAAGGTGCGCAAACAAATATATAAATGTATGTGAGCATTTATATATTTGCATACGCACTACTACGGTTTGTGTACCTTTCAAGCCTTATAAACATACCAATGTTACGTATTTCTAGGTTTATAAAAAGGTGGCTTGAAAAGTGCACAAACCATAGTAATTTACGCACACTTCTGTGCTTACCTTACTATGGTTTATGCACTTTTCAAGCCACCTTTTATAAGCATAGACATTTATAACATATTTCTATGTTTATAAAAGATGGCTTGAAACGTAAACAATTCAAGGCATCTTTTATAAAGCGTTGAGGACGGACAAAACCCGAGGTGGCTTTGTCCATCGACAAAGCTTTATAAAAGATGCCTTGAATTGTGCACGTTTCAAGCCATCTTTTATAAACATAGAAATATTTCTACGTTTATAAAAGATGGCTTGAAACGTACACAATTCAAGGCATCTTTTATAAAGCTTTGCCGATGGAGAAAGGCGCCTCGGGCACTGTGATCTCTGCTCAGAGCAGATAGATCACTGAGCCCGAGGCGCCTTTCACCCTCTGCGAACCCGCGGGCTCCGTGATCTAATCTGCATATTAGATCATGGAGCCCGCAGGTTCACTGAGGGTCAGTGACCTGGCGAGGGCAAACAAAGGAACTGTAACTTCCCTGATGACCCCTCAGATGAGGGGTCATCAAAGAAGTTACAGTGATTGACAGAAGTGCCAGCCAGCCTCAGCGACGCTGTGCCTGGCTGGCACTTCTGTCAGCTCACCTGAAATTAAACTGGTGGGCGCATCTCCCGTCGCGGCTGCGGCGTGATAATGCATCCCGCCAATGTTGTGTGGGATGGGGGGCCCCGGCAGGGCCCCGGCTCAGTCCCTCTTTTTGGAGACTGCCGGGGCCCGGCCCCGGCCCACTTTAAGCACTGGGAGTGAGTGTTGCATGAATGTCAGTTGGGGGCCTGAGCTGGGAGTGAAAGGATGGCCGGTGGGTCTGTTGCTGTAATGTCCACTTGTGTCCATCTGAACCTGTGATGTACACAGTACGAGTAACTGGATCTTGTCATTGGTGGCCTAGAAGTCAAAGTGTGCCAGGGACACAGAGCGTTGCTCATCCGAGACGCTTACTGGTTCCTCTACTAGTTATGGGTCTGAAATCCATCAGTTAATGCACTACCAAACTTACCATAGAAGTATTAGAGTGAAGGGTTTTAGATGAGTTCCAAACTGTCTCAATGGAGGAGAAAGAAAGTCTATGCGCTCAAGCCTTTCCCAACCTCCCCCCCCCCCTCCAACCCATGCCAAATAAATCTGTATTGGGTGTGGGGGATGTGAGGGCAAGGCACATCCTTCACCTAGTTGCCTATTGGAAGCCTCCACCCGCACACACTAGGCTAGACGTGGCTCATCGGAGGCAGAGCACCACTGTTGGGTAACCACGTTCCTATTAGAACCCTCCACCCCCACACACACTAGGCTAGACTTGGCTCATCTCAGGCAGAACACCACTGCTTGGTACACACATTCCTATTGGAACCCTCCACCCCCACACACCGGGCTAGACTTGGCTCATCTCAGGCAGAACACCACTGCTTGGTGCCCACATTGCTATTGGAACCCTCCACCCCCACACACTAGGCTAGACTTGGCTCATCTCAGGCAGAACACCACTGCTTGGTACCCACATTGCTATTGGAACCCTCCACCCCCACACACTAGGCTAGACTTGGCTCATCTCAGGCAGAACACCACTGCTTGGTACCCACATTGCTATTGGAGTAGCTGGTAGGTTTCAAGAGACTCACCCCAAAGTTGTGCCCCAAAAGCCCCCTCCCCCAAGGAGAGCCCTCTCGTGGCACTTCCCTTCTAGAGACCACACTGCACTGGGCTGCCTTGCCAGCAACAGCTCCGTCCTGCCAAACAAAGAGTGGTGTATAATACTGCACGCATCTGTTACAAACAACCAAGTCCACAACACAGCTTCATTAAGTGCTGAGGACAAGCATGGTCGTCCTATTTTCATAGACACACTTAATAGCCCAGCAGGTAAGGGGTTAAAAGAACAATCCCACTATAGTCTAAGCAATACAAAACAAGTTAAACAGCTGAACAAGGGGAAGGAACTCCATTTCATCACAACTCACACCAATGCTACTGCCACCCACGGCCGAGGAGAGCACCGTCACTCCAACCCTTGGAGAAAACACGTAATCTGCGGGCCAGGGAAGTGGGCATGGGCAGCAACGTTACACATACAACATAGGTGGTCAAAGACAGCAACCCTATCATAGAAGGAAGCAATGTCACTGCAACCCCTGGGAAGAAGCCTGCAATGTCTGCAACCTCTTTCCCTGGCTGATCAATATCTGCCATCTCTCGCCCAACGCATTGCTGCTCTCTGCTCCAACTTTCAGTGCTATGTGGAAGACACTCAGCTCATTTTCAGGCTCCCTGTGCCACCTCTTCTTCTCTCATCTAGGACTGTCTGCTATCCAGGAGTGGTGTGCAGGCAACAAGCTCTGCTTGAACGCCAGTAAAACAGAGATTCTCCTCATCGGCACACCTACACCCTCCTTTCCTGTCACACTCTAGTCAACACCCTTGGCCCTCTTCCTGCTCCCACCTGTGAGACTAAGAACCTCGGGTCATCTTCAACTCCACACTCTCCTTTTTTCCTCACATCTCTGAGAAGTCAAAACTGCCAACTGCAGCTACTCAGGGGTATTCTTCCATTCCTCTCCTTCCCCCAGAAGCTCACTGTCTCTAGAGCTCTGGGCCTCTCAAGGCTGGACTATTGCAACAGTCTCTTCCTAAATCTGCCTGCTTCTACTCTCCGTCCTCTGCGACTCATCCAGAACAGGACTGCGAGACTTGTCCTTGGCCTCAAGCCCAGGGATCGTATCTCTACAGCACTGAAATCTCTGCATTGGCTTCCAGTGGCTGCATGGATTAAGTTCAAGACATTCTGCATTGTCCACAAAGCCTTAATATCTCCAACTCAAGCGCTTCATTCCTTCACCTCCAAATCCCTCAGGGTCAGCTTCCCAAGCAAGGAGTTGGTGGTAGATCTCTTTCTTCGGCTGGGGCCTCCTTCTGGAACAGCCTCCCTGCCGCTCTGAAACTTCAGGAGAACCATCTCCGGTTCCGGAAGCACCTCAAGACCTTCCTCCTTGCTTCTGCCAACTCTTCCTCTCCCCTGTCGATTTCCTGTCTGATACTGCACTACCTAGCTACCCTCTGATTTCGGGCCCAGGTCCCTGCCCATCATGTTGCACACCTGCACTGCCTCCCGGCAACCCTTGCACTTGGGTCTGTATCTGTAACCCTACATTCTCCCTACCTGTACTTTTGGATACCTGCTGTCTGCATTTACCGTTGCACCTGCCACCTGAGGGCCGCACTTCTAATTGTTTTGATCCCATGTACAGCACTGCCCCCCCCTCCTCTTTCCCCTGGCACAGTTCCCCTCCCGCCTCCCCTGCACTTGCGTGATCTCAAGGTCACTTGGCCTAGTAAGATCGTTGCATCTCTCCTCCCTCGGTTCCCACTTCCTTGCCTCGTCACGCCTTGAAACACTGTATAGGCGCGTTACAAATGCCAGATCATATCCCTTGGGAAGAAGCATGCAATGTCACTGCAACAAAGGGAAACAATGTTACTGAAACCAAATGGAGAGTCGCTGGCTACCACAAAATAACCCAAACAAGAACGCAGCAAGATTACTGCAATTTAGACGAAGAGGCAACCACAACCTGTGAAAAGGACAAAAATACTACTGCAATCCAGGGAACGAGAACACTTTGTTATTGCACAAAGGGTAAAGATAGCAATGTAATCGCAACTTGGGGACGTCATCAACATTAATACTAGGTACAGGGGTGAATATCGGTTTCTAAACCATCAATCAGCCCCACACCTCCAATACACCAGAATGGATCCAAACTGATTGTATGCAATCTAATAACACCATTAAAGACAACCCATCCTATAAAAGGAATGAAAGGAACAGGCAGTTTCTAAGACAGGAAAAGGGATGCACACTGGATCCTGACAGGAGGGTAGTCGGTATGGTTAATAACCACAATCGTTTTTAACAGCTACTTGGCTTCAGCAAAAAGGAAGAAAGGTCTTTAAAAGTATCTAGGGGCCTTCTGGGAAGGACCAGAAGGACAGAACCACAATTTACCTCTTGATGTAGTTGTACTTAGTGCCCAACAGCATCGAGTCAGCTTAGGGGTGCTTTTGAGGCTTGTGCAACAGCGCTCAAGACGGGAGTTAGTGGCAGGTGTCCGGCAGCAAGGCGGTTCGGCGAGCGGAGCTTGGCGAATGGCTTCAGGCGGGCCTTCTCAGCGACTCGGTGTCAGGAATCGTCTCAGTGCTGATTGGTGGTTCAGAATCACTAGGAGAGACGCCTCTGGTTCCTTCAGCGACTGCGGCTTAACAGCGGTAGCTAGAGGCTTGACAGCAGTCGGCATTGCAGATCAAGGAACTTGACTAGATCAAGAATATCCTTTAAGGCAACCGGCAGCAGGTGCTTGTCTAGAGACCTTCTGGCATTCCATATCCAGGGAGCTTGCTGCAGAGCCTAGCAGGGTACGCTGTGTGGTGGTTGGGTACCGGTTCTGAAGCGGCTGGAGGGTCTTTGGAGTTCTTTTCTCCCTCTGTTCCCTGTGAGAAGTTAAGCGGAGGGATCTTTGTTTACCTCTTTGTATGTTCCTGGCCTTCCTTCACTGGCAGAAGCCGTAAGGGATACTGTACCTTCAGCCAGGGTCCACGGATGAGTTGTTTGTGCTTCAAGGGAAGTCTTCAGATGATCTGCTTGAAAGAGGGGCTCCAGCCCCCTTTTAAAGCCAAGTGGGCCACAGCGATTGGTGTAGACTGAGCCTACCTTACTGAACAAATTCTGGGCTCCCTACAAACAATGTTCTATATGGGTGAGGTCATAACCAGAGTGCTTTGCAACAGGAAAAGGTATGAGGGTCCTACAAGAACAAGGGGTGTCCCAGAACCAATATTGCTGAACCATTCTCTCAACAGAAAGAGTTCTGGTCTGACTCCTTTGTGCTATTAGGTCCCACCCATCTTCTTGGCTGCTGTAATAAAAGAGTCTCTTGGGTTAATGCTTCTCCATGTGTGGTTCCTTTTTAAAGTGGCATATGAAGATGCTGAGAGACCAGACTCTCTGGCTTCTGAAAAGCACATTCTTGTATTTTATGAATGGGGTCCCACTAGTGGGGGTGGTCTACTGCAACAATAAACTCAAACATGTCAGTTCAATGTCATTGATTCTGAGAGGCAAGAGCTGGCTTCAGTTTGACACAGTTACATATGAAAGGTTTGTTGGGTTTCCTGTTTCCTTTGAAGCCAGGCCCCATGCAAGCCTGTTTGAAGTACCCTCTATTGGTATGTTAATCACTGACACCAGCTGCAGGACTAACAAAGGAGTAGAGCGGTTCCATAGGGCCCTTACCAGTTATTCAGGCCGTCCATGGCAGGGGGAAGCTTTTCCCCCCTCCTTGGAATGACATTGTGCTTGCTTCTTCTGTCATATTCCAGCTAAATTGGACAGGTGTGGACTCTATCTGTAGGCTGTGTTCATGCCGAGGCACACAGGTCTATGCGTTGGTTGTGTTGTGAGCATAGGAAAATGTGTGTCGATCAGCCCCACACATTTTCCTGATGCAGGCCTACCATCATACATTTACATAAACATTTTGAAAAAGCCCTGGCGAGCCCACGCCCACCATGCAGATGGTCGAATTCCTCACAAGAGGTCACAGGAAAAGAAACATCTGCGCAACCCATTGGAAAATGCAGCAATGTTACTGAACCCCAGGGGAAAAAAACTGCAATCCAAGGTGGGGGGGGAGACAATGTTACTGGGAGGGTGCAAAATATGCACCCGTCACTAGTCATTAGCTGACTCTTAGCGAGAAAAAATGGTGTGCTGTCCGCATGTATAAAATTGAGGTGGTGAGACACTTTTTTTATGGCTGGCTAGTAGGTTGCAACTTGAAATTGTGCAGCTTGTTACTGGAACACAGCACACAGGGGTAGAACACAGAAACCTTAATGGCACGTAGAGGAAACAACAGCAATGTTTTTGTATCCCAGGGGAAAAGACAGCAATGTGACAACCACAGCCTGAAAACCCAGGCATGAGAACAATGCAGAATATCCAATGGGACAAGCCTCAATGCGGGAATACCATTGCAGCAGTAATAGGCGCAGTATAAATACCCATCACATTACACTACTGCAAGCCACCGAAAAAAGAAGGCGGAAACTTTCGTCTAAGAAGGGTAACAAGCCAGATACGTTACTGCAATAGAAATACAGCATGGTCCATCCCACCTTGCCTACGGTAAAGACAGTAATGTTACTCCAATTTAGGCGAACGCCAATAATGCTACTGGGTATCGGTGGAAACACGTGAGTGTTCTTGCAAGCCGGGGGAAGAAGACAGCATTGTAGTACATTGCAGGGGAAGATATAACTGAAACCTTGCGGGGAAATGCCACCCCGGGGCAAGACAGCAACGTCATCGCAAGCCAGCGAAAAACAGCATGTTAGTCCAACACATGGGGAAGGCAGAAATATCAGTGCAAGCCATGAGAAAGACTGCAATGTTACTTGAAGCAAGAAGAAAACATAATAACGTTAATCAAACTTAAGAGTAAGAAAGCAGCAATACTTAAAGCTAGGCAATGTTACTCAAATCCCAGGGATAGCGAGTAATGTTACTGAAGCCATTGGACAAAAACAGCAAAGTTACTTTCAAACAAGGGGAAAGAAAGGCTACACTAGATCAGATAACATTGCAATCTACTAGAGCTGAGGAGGAAAGGAGAAAGGAAGAACTTCTCCCCAGCACGCTGGTAAGCACTGCAACATTTCTCCAGTTTGAAACCTAAATTTACATCAACATTGAAAGAATCACATCCATGTCACAGTCTCAGCAGCACACCAGGGACAGAAGAAACACGGCGTCCTGTAGAAATGGGGCTCGATGTTCTGTCGGGTAAAGTGAGTGCGATGGATTTTTGAGGGGCTAGAGGACAGAATCCACGGGTGAGGTTGACCTTATGGGGTCTAGGGCCGGTCTGTGGGGGCAGGACTCTGCTCAGATTCGTCTTCTCAATCTCCTATGGGGAAAGCGGGGGTGGGGAGGGGTGCAAAGGGGTTCGGGCTCCTGCAAGCCAGGGCGAGGCAGAGCAGCTTTGCGAGGTAGCGGTGGGTCTCCAAAGATTATGTGGGACGGGAGCAACCTCGACTGAGGAGTATAGGGGCAAAACCGTGAGGGAAAGGAGGAGGGGATGGTATACAAGAAACCTACATACACCCGG
Organism: Ambystoma mexicanum; assembly: GCF_040938575.1. Classification (NCBI taxonomy): domain Eukaryota; kingdom Metazoa; phylum Chordata; class Amphibia; order Caudata; family Ambystomatidae; genus Ambystoma; species Ambystoma mexicanum. The sequence goes on along the minus strand of NC_090931.1, from coordinate 1,462,582,416 downwards.
GCTCCTGGGAGAACGGGTCCATAGCAAACAGTGACAGTTCTTTATGGTAAAGGTGCAGCCTGCTGGGGCAAAGGGGTTCAGGATCTGTGCTGGCGGTGGGTAATTAGCGATGTGGTTAGGGGTGGCACGGGTTTCTGGGGGGGCGGAAATGCCCATTCTGTGGGACTGGTACCTGCATTCTGTCTGCTCCGAAGCTCTCCCCTGGAAAGTGAAAGCAGCTGACGTTTGTCCTTTCTCTATTTCTACTGTAGTAGAAAATGCCATGTAAACCGCAGGGAGTCCTTCTTTAGTTTCCACGACAAAAAGGACCTGCAGACCGTCCTTCTGACGGAGAACTAGACTGCTAGCTTCACTCACTGAACATGCCATCAGTGGACGCCAACTTTATAAATTAAGCAAGCCTCTGCTGCTTTTGCAGCTGACTGTCCCTGTGGGAAAGGTGGCTGTATTCAGTGATACGACCAAATGTAGAACATGGTGCACGGTTATATGAATATATGGTGCTCTAAGGTTTCCCGTGGCCATTCGTGAGAAGTGCATCCAGTAGTGTGATTTCACGTTGGATTCTGGGACTTGCAGTTTTTTCTTTCCTATTTGAAATGCGTGAAAACGACAAATCTCAGATTTGCAAAGTAAAAACAGGATTGAAAGAAGATCTTCTCACGCATGGACATGTCATGGGGAACTTGAGAGCTCTTGTTATAGCGCAGATTTTGCCACTTACGTGGCGATTTGTCTCTTTGGATCCTCCTAACAAAAAGTAAGTAATCAGAGCATTACCTCCACATCCACTCTTCCTCGTCCCAGTACTTACCTCAGGGGTATACCAAAGCAGCAACGAGGAAAAAAGTCCAAATGAGACACAGAACTAAAAACAGTGCAGAAAAACACACACCTTTAAAAACTCTAATTTCACATCCCCACAGACAAAAACTCTAACCCCGAAGGAACCAACCCCTGAGTTGGAGACAATCAACCTAAAGTGGTTGATGAAAACGTTTTGATCAGCCCAGGCGGCAGCCCCACAAATCTCCTGCAGAGAAACCCCCCGTGCATCGGCCCAGGAGGCCGCCAAATGATGACAGTCTTCTCAATACCAATCCAAGGTATACAACCACATGTAACCAGCCCTTACTCCACATAGAGGCCAGAAAACAAAACAACCAATAGGAAACAACACTTAATAAAATACTATGGCAACCCCTCGCACAGCACCAGAGCAATGCTGAGAGAACCCCAACACGAGCCATAAAGCCGCTCGCATTGAAAGGAAGTATCAGGGAGAAGAACAGCATCAGGAGGAAACATTTTACATAATGGAGAGCTGCTGGCAGACTCACGCTCTACCCGCAGAGCGATCAGTCCCCTCCCCAAATCTCCTTACCTGTACCCGGGCCCGCTTCTCCAGGACCCGGGCCGGAAAACCCTGCGCTGGCCATAGCCCTGCTGAACCCAGGCGAGGCATCGAACTCCACCGGGTCCCAAGCCCCGCAGGGTCACCCAGGAGTATCACCGCACCTGAGGAAGCCAAAGGCCCCGCCACACAGCCCCACCAGGGGGCCAGCAATCGTTTCTCCCCAGTGCCCCGTGCCAGGAAAAGAAAGCCCAACCTGCCGGAGGCAGGAAAAATTAAACTGAGTGACATGGCTATGGGGGAGGAGTTATAGGGATAAAAAGAAATAAAAGAAGGTTATGTGTCGGAGGCAGGGGCTTCATGAGGTAAGTACTGGGACGAGGAAGAGTGGACGTGAAGGTAATGTATAAAGCTGCAGAAGCCATAACAGATCAAATCTATTTTATAATAACTGATAAAACGCCCTTCTTGTTTGCACTGGTATCCTCCTGTGACAATAAGCCCACTCAGAACTCGAACAGCTTTATAAAAACCATATTGGTTAATTGGATTTAGCAGTAAATCGCTCTCTTTTTAACGTGCAGTTACCTCACATAATCTCATAATATTTTTGGGGCTGCAATGCTATTTTGCTTTGGTGCCCTCCAAGGAGATGCTGTGCTTCTCCCACGGCGTAAGCAAAGAGTCCCTCTGAATCATTAATGTAAAGCACTGCAAAGTGGCTATAGGGGTGGTATGCTGGTGTTTGCTTTTACGATGCACAAACATATATTTACTGTTTTTCTGGTACACTTTTCTACACATCATCCATAACACCATAAGACCATGCCGACTCGTGATAAGACGAATTTTAAAGAACAGATAGTTGGCACTTATTATGCATTAATGGCTACTGTGAAATTGCATGTATGGGTAATTTAGGAAAAAAGGCACATACAGTATTTAAACAAAAATTGTAACGCTGCATTATGATATGATATTTTATTTGTATCGTGCTCATACACATGTGTTTCAGAGCGAGACAAGGCAAGGGAGGGGAAAAGTGGAGAACACAACACCGATCTTACTATGCCCAGTGACATTGAGAACGTGCATGGGAAAGGGAAAGGCGATTTGTCGTGCATGGAAAGGGGAGAGAGGAAAGTGCGGGGCAGAGGAGAAACAGATAAATAATAATAAATAAAAATAAAGAAATAGAAAATGGAGGCAATAAACAGTGGTAGTGCAGCCAGCAAGTCGCAAGTACTGTGTTTACGGCAGCAGACTAGGTAAGTCTGATAAGTGCAGAAAAAGAAGAAATGGGGTGTGGGGGAATGTATGGGTACAGATACAGACCCCAGTGCGAGGGGTGGCCAGGAGGCAGTGCAGGCGGGTGGCAGGGTGAGCAGGTACCTGGGCCCAGGGGACAGGGTGGCCAGGTGCACAGTGCCAAGAGAACAGATCAGCAGGGGAGAAGGGGAGCAAAGGCAGAAGCAAAGAGGAGAGTCTTGAGGTGCTTCTGGGACCAGAGATGGTTCTCCTCAAATTCTAGAGTGGCAGGGAGGCTGTTCCAGAGGGAGGACCCAACCGAGGACATAGATCTACCCTCTGCTCGTTTCTTTGAAAAACGGCTGACCCCGAGGGAGTCGGAGGGAGAGGAGCAAAGAGCTCGCCAGGGGAGGTATTTGCGGAGGGATAGCTGAAGATATTTTGGACCCAGGCCCCAGTGAGCCTTGTGGACAATGCAGAGGGTTTTGAATGTAATCCTTGCATCCACAGGGAGCCAATGGAGAGATTTCAGAGCTGGAGACATAAGATCCTAGGGCTTGAGGCCAAGGGCAAGTCTCGCAGTCCTGTTCTGGATTAGTTGCAGAGGGCGGAGAGTAGAGGCAGGTGGATTTAGAAAGAGGCTGTTACAATAGTCCAACCTAGAGAGAACCAGAGCTTGGGAGACAGTGAGCTTCTGGGGGATAGAGAGGAAAGGCAGTGTACCTCTGAGGAGGTGCAGTAGGAAGTTTGACTTTTTAGAGACCTCAGAGATGTGGGCAGAGAAGGAAAGTGTGGAGTCAAAGATGACCCCAAGGTTCTTAGCCTCGCAGGTGGGGGTAGGAGGGAGGCTGGCCAGAGAGTGAGGGGAAATGATGGTGAAGGTGTGCCGATGAGAAGGATCTCTGTCTTTCTGGCATTCAGACAAAGATCATTGGCGGCACACCAATCTTGAATGGCAGTTAGGCAATCAGAGATGGGAGAGGAGGTGGCAGAGGGCAGCCTGAAAATGAGTTGAGTGTCATCAGCATAGCACTGGAAATTTGAGCAGAAAATGGCAATGCAGTGGGCGAGAGTTGCCAGGTATTGGTTAAAAAGCCAGGCGAGAGGTTAGACCCATGGGGAACACCACAGGTAGAGAGGAAGATAGATGATAGGGAGGACCCAAGTTGGAACTGGGAGGTTCAATCAGAGAAGAAAGAGGTTAGCCAGGCCATAGCCTGATCAGTGATACCCAGGTTATCACGGAGATGGTTGAGCAGGATGGTATGGTTGACTGTGTCGAAGGCAGAATAGAGATCGAGTAGGATGAGGACAGAGGGAACGTTAGGGTCAAGGTTGAATAGCAGATCTTCACGGATGTTCAGGAGAGCAGTTTCCGTGCTTCTGGCAGCTCTGAAGCCAGACTGATGGTCATGGAGACAGCCAATAGAATCAGAATGAAGGTTAAGCTGAGAGATGGCCAGCTTTTCCAGGAGTTTGCCCAGAAAGGGAGTAATGGAAATTGGGCGATAGTTAGCAGGACGGGAAGGATCAGCTGTGGGTTTCTTGAGAAGAGGATGCACAAGGAAGTGCTTCAGAGGGGAGGGGAAGGATCCTGAGTCAAATGAGTGGTTGCAAAAATCAGCAAGGGCTGGAGCGAGGGTGTCAATGTGGTCCTTGATGGTTTTAGAGGAACAGGGATGAACCTGTTTTGATTAGGCTTTCATAGATCGGACTTGTCTAGCGACCTCATCAGGGGAGAAAAGATGAAAGGACGAGAAGGAGGGTGGAGGGGTGGTGAAGGGGGGTTAGCTAGCACAGACTCAGAGGGAATAGGAGAGGGAGCGGGAGGGGAGCAGAGGGTGGACAGGATGTCCTGGGTGAGATAAAGTGAGAGGCAAGGGCATTGCAGAGAGCCTGGGAGGCAAGAGGAGGGGTAGAGACTGCAGCAGGGTTGGCCAGCTCCTTGCAGATTTTAAAGAGTTTGGCCGAGTTGTTAGATGCCGCAGAGACACAGGCTTGAATGTGGACTCTCTTCTTGGTGAGGACAGAGAGTCAGTATTGCCTTTGGAGCAGGCAACAGTCCAGTTTGTCAGAGGATGAGCAAGAAGCCCTCCATGTCCTCTCAGCCGCCCTACACTTACGTTTAAGTGTAGCTAGGTCAGAGTCATACCAGGAATTACACTTAGCTTCTGACTTCAAGTGCATCCTCATCACAGGGGCAAGAGCATCAAGAGTATCAGAGATAGACGTGTAGAGAATTGACAGGGTTTCATCAGGGTGTGAGTCAGCCAGAGGAGGATGCGGGTAGAGAAGGTGTCAGCGAAAGCCTCAACTGACACACGCTTCATAGGTCGGATGTCCGAGAAGGTAGGTGGCAGTGTTGGGGTGGGCTTGGCTAGGTGGGAAGAGAGTGAGAGATGAGAGGAGAGAAGGATAATGGTCACTCCACGAGAGAGGAGTGGTCAGTGGGATAGAGAGAGGGAGGCCAGAGGAGATCAAGACATCAAGTGTGTGTCCTGCAGAGTGCATCAGGCCAGAGGGGAGGATAGAAAGGGAAAGGGAATCGCAGAGGTCACGAAAGAGCAGAGATGAGGGACAGGGAGAATCGAGGTAGATGCTGAGGTCACCAAGGAGGAGGAGTTTAGTGGTTGAGGCCAGGAGGGAGGAGGAGAGGTCAGCCCACTCAGAGAGAAAAGAGGTGATTTGACCAGGGGGCCGGTAGAGAGTGGCAACAGTAATAGAGTGACTAGGAGAGATTGAGAGCCTGCAGACAAGGCATTCGAAAGAGGAGTAGATCTGAGTGGGAATGATAGTGGCAGGAATCCACTCAGGAAAGATCAGGGCTACACCCCCTCCAGGCCGAGTGGATCTGGGTGCGGAGAGGATCGTGTGGCCATCAGGGAGGAGCAGTGGCGTCGCCAGGAATCAAATTAGGAGGGCCACAGAGGGGGCCAAAGACAAAAGTAGGGGGGGCACAGACAAAAGTAGGGGGAGAACAAGGTCACTGCTCGTCTTAGGTGGGGGGGGCAGTAGGGGGGGCACAGGGTTTCACAGGGGGTGCCCGGCCCCCCCAGGCTCCTCCCTAGCGACACCACTGGGGAGGAGAGTGTCAAAGCTTGTGACAGAGCTGGCCGTGAACCATGTCTCCGTAAGACCAAGGATATCAAGGTCCAGTTCTTCAAGGAGGTGGCAGATGTCAGAAAAGTGTTTGACGGCCGAGTGAGAAATAAGCGTGGCAAGATGAAGAAGGTTGCCAGTCTTAAAGACTTTAAAGGGAGGGGTACAAATCAGAGGTACGCCCTGCTGAGTAGTGGCGGTAGCCTGAAGAGGAGCAGAGGAGGGAAGAGTGGGCAAGGTAGCCGAGGAATGAGAGGAGGGGACAGTCGGAGATTAAAGGAAGTTGATGAGGTGAGGGAACCCCCTATCGAAGAGGAGGAGATTGGCCTGAGGATCTTGGACCATGACGGTGCCATTTAGGTAAACATTAAGGATGATTCTGGAAGAGTCGAAAGAAGCCATTAGGACATCCCACTGAGTGCCACCATTTATGGGAGAGGAGGAGACAGGACAGACAGCAGAGATCATATTGGGGGGTCCATAGATCCGGCGAAGGAACAACAAAGAGGATGTAGGTGAGGGTCTGTCTGGAAGAGGCGCTGGTATAGGTACCAGCAATAGGGAGACCAGGGTTTGAAGCCAAGATATCCTTTTTACATTTCTTCTTTCCAGACTTGGTGAGAAGGGAAGGATAGTTGATAGAGAAGCAGTTGGAATAGATGGGAGAAACAGAAAGCGCTGTGAGTGTGGAGAGAGGGGATAGAGGGAGGAGAAAGCAAGTACAGCGGTACAGAACAGTCACTGGACTAGCAGGTTACAATCAATGGACAAAGTTAAATGCAAAATACACCCAAGTTTGACTTTTATGAATGAGGGCCAGGTAGTTAACAAATTGATAGCAGGCATCAGAAGGTAAAAGTGAGTACAGAACAGCTTCAAACTGATACATAACAGAGAGAGCTGAGAGTACCCGCTGCTAAAGGAAGTACAGGGAAATCAAGAAGGGGGAACTAACCCATGCAGAATAAGGTAGCAGAGTCATGGTGGTAGTTCAATAGTCCAGGGGCAGCAGCCTCAGTGAGGGTTGGGCTGTGGCAGAACACTCTTCTAGCGGCCTGAAAGTGGACAGGAAGCTGACAGGGGCCTAAAGCCTGTCGGCCAACAATAGGATACTTTATGGAGCCCAATGACATGCAGGTAAGTAGATAGCAGGGAAGCACTCACGCTGCCTTCACAGGACGAAAAATGCAGCGGCCATTATGGAATTACCACGTGTACAATGTTGAAAAAGCACCGCAGTGCAGCAAAATCCAGCACTTGCACCAACACGAAAATGAGGGCCACCAAAGAAAAGATGCAGGAGAGCACAGCAAAAACGCACAGGATGCATGAATTAGCTTCCTCCAACAGTGCAATATCAGAGCTATTAACTATAGCAGTGTGAGTTTCCTCCAGTAGTGCCCTGTTTGGTCTACAGGGTCCAAGCAGTGACCCCTTCCACCAATGCCATAGGACCCCAGCAGTGTGAGCTGTCAGTGCTATAAGGATCTAGTCTCGTGAGTATCCTTACAACAACAAAAAACAGACTGGATGCCATCGAGTTCAAGATGTTTGCTTTCAAGGTTCTAGGGTTCGGATGTGCAAGCCTCCACCATCAGAATCCTGTCAGTGTTTTAAGACCCTCGCAGTGCAGGTTCCACCAAGAAGCACAGTGGCAGTGCTTTAGGAAACTAGAACTGAGGGGGTTCCTGAATAAATACACTGCCAGTGCTCACGGGGGCCAGCTGTTACCTTTCAGTTATGTAGGACTCTAGCTATCTGACTTTCTCCCAGCAATGACTTTTTTAGGCACAAAGGCCCCATCAGTGTGAGTGTCCTCCAGCATTGCCTTGGTAGTGTCATAAGACCCCGGCATTGCCCTGTCCATGCTGTAGGAGTCGAGCAGTGTACGTGTCCAGCGCTCCATCATGGTAACATCGTCCAGCAGTGCATAGTCAGGGATATAGGGCCCCCTCTTAGAGATGCACCCAACAGTGACCCATGGGTGCTCTAGGATCCTAGAAGTAGCATGTATGTGCTGTCGCACTACAGCTTGACAAACCTCCTCCAGCAGGGCTTTAACGTAGCTTCAAAGCATCAGCAGTGTGAACTTCCTCCAGCGGTGGCTTGACAGTGCTATAGGACTCTAGCAGTGTGAACGTCCTCCATGAGAACATTGCCACTAGTGCAGAATGCCCGGGATGCTTTTGGACTCTCGCAGTGTAGCGCTTTCAGGGGTTCATTATAACTGCTATAGGACCCAAGTAGTGCTCCTCCCGTGCTATGGGATAAGAACTTTGAGCTTCCTCTACAGTGCCACATCAGTGCTATCATGGGCTATTAGTGCACGCTTCCCCCAGCAGTGCCCTATCAAGGCTACAGGAGTCCAGCAGTGAGAGTTCCTCCAGAAGTGCTATAGCGGCTTGACCATCCTTCAGAATACAACCTTCAGGCTATAGAGATGGTATCGCGAACCACTTTCCCTAGGCCCAGTTAGCGCTATGGACTGAAGTCGTGTGAGCTTTCTCTAGCAGTTCCCTATCAAGGCTGCAGGAGTCCAGCAGTGAGAGTTCCCCCAGAAGTGCTATAGCGGCTTGACCATCCTTCAGAATATAACCTTCAGTCTATAGGGCTCCAGTTTCCTTAGGCCCAGTCAGTGCTATGGACTGAAGTTGTGTGAGCTTTCTCTAGCAGTTCCCTATCAGTATTACAGGACGGCGGCAGTGTGAGCTTCCTGCCGAAATGGATTCAGTGCACTACATCAGGGGCACACATTTCAATTTGATAGCCACTAGACGGCCTTACAAATTCACTCGCAGCCTCAATTCTACACATACACAAGGCATGCCATTTCTTTCCCACCAAGAGTCAATTATCGACCAACCAGCTCAAATCACAAATCGTCCACAAAGGGAGGACCCGCAAAGAACCCTTCTCCTGTCACGCACCTACCCCGTGGAACATGATTGTGGTTTCTGCTTGGAATACCCCAAACATTCTCCTATTTCAACAACACCTGACGAAGGCCTAATCCCAATGGAAACACAGACCGACCCACAGACCGCAACCAACAGCATTGCCCTACTGAAAGATGCCAGCCCAAATGCTGGCTATGCACACCCCATAAAGCGCTGCGCTGCTTTTGTGCTAGGCCAGCACTTTAAAAAAAAATGAAATAAAATGTCATTGAAACCTGAATGAGATTGCTACATTTTTTGAAGCTCTATGTGCGATCAAAAGCAGAAACTGCATTAAGGAAAAAATGAAGGTACCACAAAGGTTGATAAAAGTGCAGCAAAAAAGTGAATATATTGGACAATTTTGGGGGTATTCTGAGCAGTAACAGCAGTCATGTTCCAGAGGGTAGCTGTGTAAGAGGAGAAGGATTGTTTGCAGGGCCTCTCTTTGCTGACGATTCGTGATTTAAGCTCGTTGGTCGATTTGTTGTTTTTCTTTATTCAGCATGTCCCACATTTTAATTAATTTCATGAATCATGCATCACACTTCTGCACCACTGCCACTTCCGCCACACCCAGGAAAACCAGCCATACCATGGGACATTGGGCCTCATTATGAGTTTGCAGGTCTGGAAACAATGGTGCCGGTAAAACTACAAGTCTGCCTGCCGGAGCCGCTGTGGCTTCAGGTCTGACCCTGCCGGTCTAACGTCATTTTTTGCTCCCTGTCAGAAAATCCTACCAATAGGAAAAAGTGACGGGGTAGGAAAATCTGACAGCCTAGCCTGTCATTTTTTCATACCCAGTCAGAAATTCCTACCGACAGCAGTCATTGGGCAACCCACCCAGAGGTAGGAAAAAGTGACGGGGTAGGAAAATCTGACAGCCTGACCTGGCATTTTTTCCTACCCGTCAGAAATTCCTACCGACAGCTAGCATTGGGCAAGTGACGGGGTAGGAAAATCTGACAGCCTGACCTGTAATTTTTTCCTACCCGTCAGAAAATCCTACCGACAGCTAGCATTGGGCAACCCACCCAGGGGTAGGAAAAAGTGACGGGGTAGGAAAATCTGACAGCCTGACCTGGCATTGTTTCCTACCCGTCAGAAATTCCTACCGACAGCTAGCATTGGGCAACCCACCCAGGGGTAGGAAAAAGTGACGGGGTAGGAAAATCTGACAGCCTGACCTGTCATTTTTTCCTACCCGTCAGAAAATCCTACCGAGAGCAGGCATTGGGCAACCCACCCAGTGGTAGGAAAAAGTGACGGGGTAGGAAAATCTGACAGCCTAACCTGTCATTTTTTCCTACTCGTCAGAAAATCCTACCAAGAGCAGGCATTGGGTAACCCACCCATGGGTAGGAAAAAGTGACGGGGTAGGAAAATCTGACAGCCTAGCCTGTCATTTTTTCCTACCCGTCAGAAAATCCTACCGACAGCAGGCATTGGGCAAGTCACCCAGAGGAAAAGTGACAGGGTAGGAAAATCTGACAGCCTGACCTGTCATTTTTTCCTACCCATCAGAAAATCCTACCGACAGCTAGCATTGGGCAACCCACCCAGGGGTAGGAAAAAGTGACGGGGTAGGAAAATCTGACAGCCTGACCTGTCATTTTTTCCTACCCATCAGAAAATCCTACCGAGAGCTGGCATTGGGCAACCCACCCAGGGGTAGGAAAAAGTGACGGGGTGGTAAAATCTGACAGCCTGACCTGTCATTTTTTCCTACCCGTCAGAAAATCCTACCGAGAGCAGGCATTGGGCAACCCACCCAGTGGTAGGAAAAAGTGACGCGGTAGGAAAATCTGACAGCCTAACCTGTCATTTTTTCCTACCCGTCAGAAAATCCTACCAAGAGCAGGCATTGGGTAACCCATCCAGGGGTAGGAAAAAGTGACAGGGTAGGAAAATCTGACAGCCTAGCCTTGCATTTTTTCCTACCCGTCAGAAAATCCTACCGACAGCAGGCATTGGGCAACCCACCGAGATGTAGGAAAAAGTGACGGGGTAGGAAAATCTAACAGCCCGACCTGGCATTTTTTCCTACCCGTCAGAAAATCCTACCGACAGCTAGCATTGGGCAACCCACCCAGGAGTAGGAAAAAGTGACGGGTAGGAAAATCTGACAACCTGGCCTGTCATTTTTTCCTACCCATCAGAAAATCCTACCAAGAGCAGGCATTGGGCAACCCACCCAAGGGGTAGGAAAAAGTGACAGGGTAGGAAAATCTGACAGCCAGAACTTTCATTTTTTCCTACCTGTCAGAAAATCCTACCGACAGCTAGCATTGGGCAACCCACCGAGGGGTAGGAAAAAGTGACGGGATAGGAAAATCTGACAGCCTAACCTGTCATTTTTTCCTACCCGTCAGAAAATCCTACCAATAGCAGGCATTGGGCAACCCACCCAGGGCCACCAAGAGGCCAATGTGGACAGGTCTGCATACAGACTGGTGCAGCAGAGGTCTACTGCACACTTTACATAGCGCTACAGGCTTCTGCATTTTGGTGCTTGTAGTATTTATTATATGTCAAATTTAATATAGAACTCCAAGTTCCAGGGTGCAACGCGCGGTTGGCTAAAATTATAGGATCATCCTACCATTTCCTACACCATGAGGGGAAACTGTACGATTTGGTCACAGAACAAGTGTGTTGATAATTGTCCAGTAATCAGGGTATCTGCCAAAAAAAAAAGATGTTTTTGGAGGGGACACCATTGTGTTACCTGACTGGCATACTTTTGTGTTTGTGTTCAGTGGTTTGTGAAAAATGGCGGTAATTCTGCTACCGTCCAAAAAGGTGGCAGTAATGGAATTACCACTTTTTGCCGTGCCACTGAACTTGTAATGAGGCCCTTAAAGTGTGCTGCTTTTAGCTCAGTTGGGTGTGTGTTGTGCTCGGTCGAGCTATGGGATGCTTCTGTGAGCTATGGGTTTCTTGTGTGAGCTATGGGATGCGTGTGTGAGCTATGAGATGCTCGTGTGAGCTATGAGATGCTTGTGTGAGCTATGGGATGCTTGTGTGAGCTAAGGTTTGCTCGGCTGATGCAGTGGGTGGGCATCAAGAAGATGCAATCTAGGGTGGTTTGTGAAGTCTTGAGAGGAGCCTGTACTGGGATGTAATTGGGTGCTTGGCTATACAGCTCGGGGGAGCTTATGTGGGTGGGTGGGCTGCTGGGGTGAGCGAGGCTGGGTGGGTGCTGTGCTGGGGTGAGTTACAGTGGCGTGCTTGGATGAGCCACAGTGACGTTGTTATTTGCTCTAGTGTCCTAGGGTGGGTGGGTGATGTGCTGTGATAAGCTATGTAAGCTTGTTCAGATGCTGGGTGGCTAGGTTAAGTGGGCTGGGTGCCGGTATGAGCTTAAGTCCAGTGGGATAATGAGGTGAATTAGGGTAGGCGGGTGTGGTTGGTGGGAATAGCTCTGGTGGGTGTGGGGCTAGGATGAACTAGAACGGATGGTTTGTTGGGTGAATTAGGATCGGCGTGCTAGTCTGTGTCATGCTAGGCTGGGGTGTTTTGCTGGTGTGAGCTACGGTCAGTGGATGTTGTACCTGATGAGCTAGGTGGGTGGGTGCTGTGTTGTGGTGAGGTAGAGTGAGTGGCTAGGGGCTGAGATGAGTTAAAATGTGCGCAATGTTGGGGGAGCTTATGGTGGATAGGATGCTTGGATGATGGGATGCTTAGGTGAGCTTGAGTTGACAGATGGGGTGCTATAGTGATCTTGTGCTGGAGTGATCTAGGGTGCAGGGGGTGTTGCTAAGAGGTAGAGGAGGGTGGTTGTACTGCACAGGTGAGCTAGGGCGGGTAGATTGTATGCTAGTAAGAGTTAGGGTGAGTGGTCGGTTGGTGGTGAGGTGGAGAGAGGAAAGGTCGGGAGTGTACTGATGCAAGCTGGGATTGGTGTGTGGATTGGTTTGCTGAGGCAGCTTATGGTGCCCTGGGTGAGCTATGTTGTGAGCTAGGGTGGGTGGGTGGTGAGCTGGAGAGAGGAAAGGTCGGGAGTGTACTGATGCAAGCTGGGATTGGTGTGTGGATTGGTTTGCTGAGGCAGCTTATGGTGCCCTGGGTGAGCTACAATAAGTATTGTGCCAGGGCAAGCTAGGCCGGGAGGATTATATACTGGAGGGAGCTAGGGTGGATATGTATTGTGCGGGGATTAGTTAGGGTAGATGGGTGGTGTGCTGGGGTGAGCTAGGGTTCCTGGGTGTGGTAGGTTGTGCTGGGGTGAGCTAGGGTTCCTGGGTGTGGTAAGTTGTGCTGGGGTGAGGTAGGTGTGCTGGGGTGAGCTAGGGTTCCTGGGTGTGGTAGGTTGTGCTGGGGTGAGGTAGGTGTGCTGGGGTGAGCTAGGGTTCCTGGGTGTGGTAGGTTGTGCTGGGGTGAGCTAGGGTTCCTGGGTGTGGTAAGTTGTGCTGGGGTGAGGTAGGTGTGCTGGGGTGAGCTAGGGTTCCTGGGTGTGGTAGGTTGTGCTGGGGTGAGGTAGGTGTGCTGGGGTGAGCTAGGGTTCCTGGGTGTGGTAGGTTGTGCTGGGGTGAGGTAGGTGTGCTGGGGTGAGCTAGGGTTCCTGGGTGTGGTAGGTTGTGCTGGGGTGAGCTAGGGTTCCTGGGTGTGGTAAGTTGTGCTGGGGTGAGGTAGGTGTGCTGGGGTGAGCTAGGGTTCCTGGGTGTGGTAGGTTGTGCTGGGGTGAGGTAGGTGTGCTGGGTGAGCTAGGGTTCCTGGGTGTGGTAGGTTGTGCTGGGGTGAACCAGGGTTCCTGGGTGTGGTAAGTTGTGCTGGGGTGAGGTAGGTGTGCTGGGGTGAGCTAGGGTTCCTGGGTGTGGTAGGTTATGCTGGGGTGAGGTAGGTGTGCTGGGGTGAGCTAGGGCTCCTGGGTGTGGTAGGTTGTGCTGGGATGAGGTAGGTGTGCTGGGGTGAGCTAGGGTTCCTGGGTGTGGTAGGTTGTGCTGGGGTGAAGTAGGTGTGCTGGGGTGAGCTAGGGTTCCTGGGTGTGGTAGGTTGTGCTGGGGTGAGGTAGGTGTGCTGGGGTGAGCTAGGGTTCCTGGGTGTGGTAGGTTATGCTGGGGTGAGGTAGGTGTGCTGGGGTGAGCTAGGGCTCCTGGGTGTGGTAGGTTGTGCTGGGATGAGGTAGGTGTGCTGGGGTGAGCTAGGGTTCCTGGGTGTGGTAGGTTGTGCTGGGGTGAAGTAGGTGTGCTGGGGTGAGCTAGGGTTCCTGGGTGTGGTAGGTTGTGCTGGGGTGAGGTAGGTGTGCTTGGCTGAGCTAGGGTTCCTGGGTGTGGTAGGTTGTGCTGGGGTGAGGTAGGTGTGCTTGGCTGAGCTAAGGTTCCTGGGTGTGGTAGGTTGTGCTGGGGTGAGGTAGGTGTGCTGGGGTGAGCTAGGGTGCCTGGGTGTGGTAGGTTGTGCTGGGGTGAGGTAGGTGTGCTGGGGTGAGCTAGGGTTCCTGGGTGTGGTAGGTTGTGCTGGGGTGAGGTAGGTGTGCTGGGGTGAGCTAGGGTTCCTGGGTGTGGTAGGTTGTGCTGGGGTGAGGTAGGTGTGCTGGGGTGAGCTAGGGTGCCTGGGTGTGGTAGGTTGTATTGGGGTGAGGTAGGTTTGCTGGGGTGAGCTAGGGTATGTTAAGGTGCGCAAGGGTGGTTGGGGTGCTGGGGTGAACCAGGGTTCCTGGGTGTGGTAAATTGTGCTGGGGTGAGGTAGGTGTGCTGGGGTGAGCTAGGGTTCCTGGGTGTGGTAGGTTGTGCTGGGGTGAAGTAGGTGTGCTGGGGTGAGCTAGGGTTCCTGGGTGTGGTAGGTTGTGCTGGGGTGAGGTAGGTGTGCTTGGCTGAGCTAGGGTTCCTGGGTGTGGTAGGTTGTGCTGGGGTGAGGTAGGTGTGCTGGGGTGAGCTAGGGTTCCTGGGTGTGGTAGGTTGTGCTGGGGTGAGGTAGGTGTGCTGGGTGAGCTAGGGTTCCTGGGTGTGGTAGGTTGTGCTGGGGTGAACCAGGGTTCCTGGGTGTGGTAAGTTGTGCTGGGGTGAGGTAGGTGTGCTGGGGTGAGCTAGGGTTCCTGGGTGTGGTAGGTTATGCTGGGGTGAGGTAGGTGTGCTGGGGTGAGCTAGGGCTCCTGGGTGTGGTAGGTTGTGCTGGGATGAGGTAGGTGTGCTGGGGTGAGCTAGGGTTCCTGGGTGTGGTAGGTTGTGCTCGGGTGAAGTAGGTGTGCTGGGGTGAGCTAGGGTTCCTGGGTGTGGTAGGTTGTGCTGGGGTGAGGTAGGTGTGCTGGGGTGAGCTAGGGTTCCTGGGTGTGGTAGGTTATGCTGGGGTGAGGTAGGTGTGCTGGGGTGAGCTAGGGCTCCTGGGTGTGGTAGGTTGTGCTGGGATGAGGTAGGTGTGCTGGGGTGAGCTAGGGTTCCTGGGTGTGGTAGGTTGTGCTGGGGTGAAGTAGGTGTGCTGGGGTGAGCTAGGGTTCCTGGGTGTGGTAGGTTGTGCTGGGGTGAGGTAGGTGTGCTTGGCTGAGCTAGGGTTCCTGGGTGTGGTAGGTTGTGCTGGGGTGAGGTAGGTGTGCTTGGCTGAGCTAAGGTTCCTGGGTGTGGTAGGTTGTGCTGGGGTGAGGTAGGTGTGCTGGGGTGAGCTAGGGTGCCTGGGTGTGGTAGGTTGTGCTGGGGTGAGGTAGGTGTGCTGGGGTGAGCTAGGGTTCCTGGGTGTGGTAGGTTGTGCTGGGGTGAGGTAGGTGTGCTGGGGTGAGCTAGGGTTCCTGGGTGTGGTAGGTTGTGCTGGGGTGAGGTAGGTGTGCTGGGGTGAGCTAGGGTGCCTGGGTGTGGTAGGTTGTATTGGGGTGAGGTAGGTTTGCTGGGGTGAGCTAGGGTATGTTAAGGTGCGCAAGGGTGGTTGGGGTGCTGGGGTGAACCAGGGTTCCTGGGTGTGGTAAATTGTGCTGGGGTGAGGTAGGTGTGCTGGGGTGAGCTAGGGTTCCTGGGTGTGGTAGGTTGTGCTGGGGTGAGGTAGGTGTGCTGGGGTGAGCTAGGGTTCCTGGGTGTGGTAGGTTGTGCTCGGGTGAAGTAGGTGTGCTGGGGTGAGCTAGGGTTCCTGGGTGTGGTAGGTTGTGCTGGGGTGAGGTAGGTGTGCTTGGCTGAGCTAGGGTTCCTGGGTGTGGTAGGTTGTGCTGGGGTGAGGTAGGTGTGCTTGGCTGAGCTAAGGTTCCTGGGTGTGGTAGGTTGTGCTGGGGTGAGGTAGGTGTGCTGGGGTGAGCTAGGGTGCCTGGGTGTGGTAGGTTGTGCTGGGGTGAGGTAGGTGTGCTGGGGTGAGCTAGGGTTCCTGGGTGTGGTAAGTTGTGCTGGGGTGAGGTAGGTGTGCTGGGGTGAGCTAGGGTTCCTGGGTGTGGTAGGTTGTGCTGGGTTGCGGTAGGTGTGCTGGGGTGAGCTAGGGTGCCTGGGTGTGGTAGGTTGTGTTGGGGTGAGGTAGGTTTGCTGGGGTGAGCTAGGGTTTGTTAAGGTGCGCAAGGGTGGTTGGGGTGCTGGGGTGAGCCGCATGTGTTGCAGTGATATAGCCGGGCTGGGAGTGATCAGGGTGTCATAGGGTATGGGGTGGACTAGGTTATGGAAGTGAGATTGGGTGGGTTCTTAGGGTGTGTGTGTTGGTGTGATGCTGCAACGGGCAGGGGGGATTCTAGGTGAGGAAGAGTGGGAAGAGGGTTAGGTGTGATCCTGGGGTAGCAAGTGTGGGTGAGCTATTGAGATGCTTGGGTGGGTGAACTCCTGGGGTGAGCTCTGGGCGGGTTGCGGGGAATCCACAGAGGTCTGCCTTGCGCAAATTGCCCCAGTTTTTATTAGCCACAATCCCAGACAAAGTGTGATATTTGGTGGGGAAAAAACACAATGTTCACTTTGTCTGGGGTTCTGGGTAATACATTCTGGGCCGCTTGGCGCAAGTCAGACCTCTGTGCATTCCTACGGGTGTCCTCTTTTGGGAAATGCATGGGGTTCCCTGTTTTACTTTGCTGGCTTCGACACCCTAGGCCCAAATCTGTAGGTTGCCCACATGAACAAATTGTGCTGTGGCGAAAGGCTTGGGGTTACCAGCGGGTTACCCTTTTCCTTTTGCGCCCCCAGTTGTCATGACTTCAGTCGGGCGGCGTTTCTTTTCTTTATGGAGACGCCATTAACAGTTCCGCCACGTCTGACGGCCGTTCTGGGAGCACCGCTCTAGTGTTTTTTCCAAGATGGCCGCCGGCGTTTACTACTGCCGGCTCATTGTGGCGTTCCTCGCGTTGCACCTTCACTGTACTCTGCGTCTTGAAGGTAACGCTAGTGTATCTTTCCTCCGTGTGTTTTCTCTTGTAATCCTTCCCTTGTTTCCCCGTCTCCCTCTGGTCTCCCGGTGGTTTCCCTTTTGCTGACTAGATCCGTACGTCTTGTACTGGTCTCTCGCTCTCTCTCTCAGTTCCCTTGCCCTTCTGACTTTCAGCCTGCCTTCCCTTGCCCTTGCCCTTGCTGCTAAGCTCTTACCTCCTGGTCGCTGGTAGTTCCAATCTATCTGGAGTCATTTGTGCGCCCTTCCAGCTTCCTAAAGTGCACTTTTCACAGCTGGTTCTCTGGCGTCTCCCCAAGTCTACTGGTGAATCTCCGTTTGACCTACCTTTTGGGCCGCCTTCCGCTGCAAGATTATTCTACCGGACTTCGCATTTCCACTCACTCCTTCATCAGAACAACTCCTGCAGGGTTTTTTCTGCCCTTTCGGGCTTTTTCCCTGCTCAGGGGCCGGCTCCCAGGAGTCCCCGCTGTTCGTGTTCTCTAGTTACCCGACAGTGTGGCATCCCAGGGAGCTCGCCCCTACTTACGTCAAAAGAAAGAAGCAAGGAAGACTGATAAGACTCAGACCCGAAGACGTCCTGGAAAGAGGCCAGAGCTACAAGAGAGGTTCACAGACGATTCAGGTGAGGAGGAAGGAGGGGAACGTTCAGTCATTCCTGACAGAGTGCAACGCCAAACTACCTCCATGGCTTCTCTCGAGCAGTACCAAGAATTGGTAGCAGCCATTCAGGGGCTTACCGTAGAAGTGCAATCACTCCGGTCCGAAAATCAGTCTCTGCGACAACAGGTAGCAGCTCGTGAGGACGCCCGTGGAGATCTACCACCCCTTCCTTTACCTTGCGGGAAATTCAACGGAGATCCTAAAACTTTAAAGGTATTCTTGGATGCCTGTCAGTTATATTTCACCTTCCGCGCTCGTACTTATGAGACCACCAGGGCTAGGGTGGGTTTCCTAGTGTCTAACTTAACGGGAAGTGCCTTGGCATGGGCTTCGCCGTTGGTATTACAGGCTGATCCAGCTACGGCTCATTATGATCAGTTTGTGCAACTCTTTAAGTCGCGCTTTGACCGACCCGAGGTACAGTATGCCTCTTATGAAGCAATCATCGATATCAGACAGGGTACGCACGACGTACAGTCTTATGTTACCTCCTTTATGCAGCTTGCCGCTGATGCCGGATGGCCTGAGACTGCTCAACAGACTTTGTTTCGTCGCGGCTTGCAAGAAGATATAAAGGATGAATTGGCACGTATTGCACGACCTCAGACGTTTCAGGAACTAGTGTCCCTCGCTCTTCAGATTGAGTATAGGTTGAGAGAAAGAAGACAAGAAAGGAGACGTCCACGACCTTCTCCATCAACCTTCTCCCCAAATCCTTCCCGGGACCATTCAACCTCATCCGTTGGGGAAGAACCGATGCAAATAGGCACCACCCGAGGACCTTTAACAGCCGAAGAGAAGAAGAGAAGAAGAGAGCTAGGTCTCTGCATGTATTGCGGTTCTAGCAAACATCTGCTCCGAAACTGCCCTGAGGTTCCTCCACGCCGCCAGGGAAACGATTCACCCCGAACCTAAACAGGGATAGGTTCGGGGGTGTTGGGATGAATCCCTGTACCAACACTTTGACTTCTCTTCCCCGTGAAGATAATCGTCTGATGGTATTTCAGGTTAGACTGTCCCGAGATTCTTCTACCTTCTGGGAGGCATTAGCCATGCTGGACTGTGGGGCAGCAGGGAATTTCATCGATGTATCCTGGGCTCAGGAGAATGATGTGCCCATTGTCCCAAAGAATCTACCCATTCCGGTGGAAGGAGTGGATGGCCAGCCTCTGTCCTCAGGACCTGTTACTCAAGAGACTCTGCCACTTCGGGTTGAATTGTTCCAACATCGGGAGGAAATGGCATTCGATCTCATTAAAGCAGCGCATTTCCCGGTTATCCTGGGGATCTCGTGGCTGCGTAAACATAACCCAAAGATCGATTGGTCAAACAATACTATTCAGTTTCAGTCGCAACTTTGTCTTAATGAATGTCTGAACTATAAATACTCTCTAGACTCCATGCATACGTGTGATTCCATGCTGGCGGCTTCACTCCATCAAGTACCGGTACATTATCAGGAGTATGCGGAGGTCTTCATGGACAAGCAACCCCATTCCCTTCCTCCTCACAGAAGAGAAGACTGCACCATTGAGATCCTACCAGATGCGTCCGTTCCCTTTGGAAGGATGTTTCCCTTGTCATTACCCGAGCGGAAAGCTCTGAAGGAATACCTAGACTGTAATCTACAGAACGGGCTCATCCAGGAGTCCAGATCACCCGCTGGAGCATCACTATTCTTCATCCCGAAGAAGGGGTCTTCGGAACTTCGTCCATGCATCGACTACCGGGGTCTGAATCGCCTTACCATAAAAGACCGTTACCCTATGCCGCTAATCAAAGAGATAATAGAAGCTGTCCAAGGCGCGTCTGTCTTCACAAAATTGGATCTTAGGGGTGCGTACCACCTGCTCCGTATAAGACAGGGTGATGAATGGAAGACAGCATTTAGGACTCCACTAGGGCATTTCGAATATCGGGTTATGCCTTTCGGTCTGGTAAACGCCCCTGCTATATTCCAGCGCTTTATGGATAAATTGTTTGCCGACCTTCTATTCTCTTCAGTGGTGGTATACTTGGATGACATCCTCATTTACTCTTCCTCTCTTCCTGAACATAGAAGACTGGTCCGACAAGTGCTGGAACGTCTACGGGAAAACAAACTAATGGTAAAACCTGAGAAGTGTGTCTTTGAGGCCTGTTCGGTGTCTTATTTGGGTTTTATCCTCTCCCATGAGGGTATTCGTATGGATCCCTGCAAGATACAAGCAATTACCCATTGGTCTGCTCCAAGAAACGTCAAAGAAGTACAGCGTTTTCTCGGTCTGGCCAATTTTTATCGCCAATTTATTTCAGGTTTCTCCAATAGGGTTCTTCCTATCACAGCTCTCTTGAAGAAGGGCGTTCTCTTCTCTTGGACACAGGAAGCAGATACTGCTTTTCAAGCCTTAAAGGAGGTATTTACCTCGGCTCCCATATTGGTACAACCGGATCAACTCTTCCCCTTCATTGTGGAAACGGATGCCTCAGGTGGAGCCATAGGAGCTGCTCTCTTGCAAAAGGGGAAGGACGGACTCGAACATCCGGTGGCTTATTATTCAAAGACTCTGACACCCAGTGAAAGGAATTACTCTGTCATCGAAAGGGAGTTGCTAGCCATCAAACACGCCTTTGAAGAATGGCGTCATCTTCTTCAAGGAGCCATGCATAAGTTTACAGTCCGTACCGACCACAGTAACCTTCGTATACTTCAGCAGATGGAATGTCGCAATGCTAGACATGCCCGTTGGGCATATTTTTTCTCTCAGTTTGACTTTGTGATTACCTACCTGCCAGGCAATCTGAATACTTTAGCTGATGCTCTGTCACGCAATCATGGTTTGGACTATGAGGCGAGTTCTAGTCACGAATTATTGTTAGCTGGCACAGAGATTCGGACTGTGGCAAATACTTTTTTACGCGAAGTCCAGTGTGAACAATACAGTGTACCGATGAAGACGGAAGTGGCCTCTAAATTGGAAGAAAGAAAAGGGATCCTTTTCAAAGGTCAAGCCTTGTATCTGTCCAACAAAAGACACCAAAGACTGGCCCTTTCATGGTGTCATGATTCACCCATGGCCGGTCATAAGGGCATTCGTGCCACCAAGGATCTGGTGTCCAGACTGTTTTGGTGGCCAGGTTGGAACCAGGATGTACAATCTTATGTATCTACCTGTGCCATATGTGCGACCAGTAAGTATCTTTCATCCAAACCCTTAGGTCTTCTGCAACAGGAACCTGCTCCCAAACAACCATGGACCCACGTTTCTACAGACTTTATTGTGGACCTACCTAATTCTGAAGGGAACACCGTAATCATGGTGACAGTGGATTCTCTAAGCAAACTGGCTCACTTCACTCCCTTGAAAGGATTACCTACTGCCCCTGAAACAGCCAAAACCTTTCTGAAGGAGATAGTGCGACTTCATGGTATCCCATAGACAGTGGTGTCAGATCGGGGTCCTCAATTCACTTCCCAATTTTGGGGTACCCTTTGCAAACAAATAGGGATTCAACGAGCCCTTTCATCTGGGTTCCATCCACAGAGTAACGGACAAACGGAAAGGCTCAATCATACGCTGGAGCAATATCTCCGATGTTTTTGTAGCAGAAAGCAGGATGACTGGAATGTTTTTCTCCCTATGGCTGAGTTTACATATAACAATACCAAACATTCAGCCATCAATATGTCTCCTTTTTTTTGCACCTTTGGTTATCATCCAAAACATCTGCCATTAGCAGAGATCCAACCCTCAAAATCTCCCGCTCTTGATCACCTCCTGACGGAACTCAATGACACTCATGCACTAGCCAGTAAAACCTTGGACGCTAGCCGTCATGATTATAAGGTAAGGGCTGACAAGAAGAGGAAGGCTGCACCTTCTTGGTCGGAAGGGGATAAGGTTTGGTTAGCCACTAAATTCCTACCTCGCTGGACACACATAGGGAAATTCGCACCAAGATATATCGGACCTTTCCAGATCATAAAGAAGGTAAATCCTGTTGCTTTTCGCCTTCAGCTACCTCCCTCCCTTAAACAGGTGCATCCCGTGTTCCATGCCTCCCTATTGAAGCCCTACCTTCGGGATCCTTATAAGAGAAGATCCAAGAGGCGACCTCATGATGTGCCGTCCGAACCAGCTGAATATGAGGTGTCACATCTGGTAGATTCCCGCTACCATCACGGTATTCTACAATATTTGGTTCACTGGAAAGGTTATCCCATCGAAGAACGGACATGGGAGCCTGTGAGGCACATTCACGCTCCTGGACTCATAAGAAAGTTTCACAGACTATATCCAGGCAAGCCCGGGGGTCCCCAGTGTAGAAGAGGGCATACTGTCATGACTTCAGTCGGGCGGCGTTTCTTTTCTTTATGGAGACGCCATTAACAGTTCCGCCACGTCTGACGGCCGTTCTGGGAGCACCGCTCTAGTGTTTTTTCCAAGATGGCCGCCGGCGTTTACTACTGCCGGCTCATTGTGGCGTTCCTCGCGTTGCACCTTCACTGTACTCTGCGTCTTGAAGGTAACGCTAGTGTATCTTTCCTCCGTGTGTTTTCTCTTGTAATCCTTCCCTTGTTTCCCCGTCTCCCTCTGGTCTCCCGGTGGTTTCCCTTTTGCTGACTAGATCCGTACGTCTTGTACTGGTCTCTCGCTCTCTCTCTCAGTTCCCTTGCCCTTCTGACTTTCAGCCTGCCTTCCCTTGCCCTTGCCCTTGCTGCTAAGCTCTTACCTCCTGGTCGCTGGTAGTTCCAATCTATCTGGAGTCATTTGTGCGCCCTTCCAGCTTCCTAAAGTGCACTTTTCACAGCTGGTTCTCTGGCGTCTCCCCAAGTCTACTGGTGAATCTCCGTTTGACCTACCTTTTGGGCCGCCTTCCGCTGCAAGATTATTCTACCGGACTTCGCATTTCCACTCACTCCTTCATCAGAACAACTCCTGCAGGGTTTTTTCTGCCCTTTCGGGCTTTTTCCCTGCTCAGGGGCCGGCTCCCAGGAGTCCCCGCTGTTCGTGTTCTCTAGTTACCCGACAGTGTGGCATCCCAGGGAGCTCGCCCCTACTTACGTCAAAAGAAAGAAGCAAGGAAGACTGATAAGACTCAGACCCGAAGACGTCCTGGAAAGAGGCCAGAGCTACAAGAGAGGTTCACAGACGATTCAGGTGAGGAGGAAGGAGGGGAACGTTCAGTCATTCCTGACACCAGTAGGTGCACCCACACATGCGAGGTACCTTTTTCGTCGGGACACCTGTGGGAACACGAGAAGGTATGACATCTGTTGTTGGCGACATGTTTCGTTGAGTGGACACAGGGAAATGTCTCTGAAATTGGCTGGAAATGAAGACAATTCTCAGACATTTCGCTCTGGCCACCCACCGAAACACACCGCCAGCAACACATGGCCTACCTTCCTGCGTCCCCACACGTGTCCTGATGAAAACGGTACCTCACATGTGTGGGGTCACCTACCGGGGGCGCAAAAGGAAAAGGGTAACCCACTGGGAACCCCAAGCCTTTCGCCACTGCCCATTTGGTTCATGTGGGCAACCTACAGATTTGGGCCTAGGGTGTCGAAGCCAGCAAGGGAAACAGGGAACCCCATGCATTTCCCAAAAAAGGACACCCCTGGGAATCCACACATGGCCCAATTGGAGGGGCGGCACCTCTCATGTAGCCCTCCCAGGGGCAGATAAGGGGAGGGCTGTCCTGCACTCCTCCCTGGGCTCAGGCGTCCGTTCCTAGGAGCAGATATCTGGTCCCAGGGAGGGCTGCATGAAATGGCACCCACTCCATTGCGGCTGGGGGGCGAGGGGGTCAGCGCCCCATCCCATTAGAAAATTCCCAGATCCTTTGGGGTGCCCCACAGCCCCCCCTAAAAAGCGTTCCACCATTTTCACTTTTTTCCTTTGGTAACCCAACTCCCCTTGGTGCAGAGAGGCACATTGATGTGCCAATCTGGCCCCAGGGTGACCAAACCTTACTGCCCCACCCACTGGGGGGCCTGTCCCACTATTTTTGGGGGCCCTCTCCCCCCTCAAACCAAATGAGTGGCGGGGGCACCTCATGCAGGTCTTCCTGGGCCTCCTACAAACGGCTGCGTGAGGTACACCCCCCCTCCATTTGGGGTGCGGGGGAGAGGGCCCCCAAAAATTGTGAGACATTCCCCCCAAGTGGGCGGGGCAGTAAGGTTTGGGCACCCCGGCGCCTGATTGGCACAACAATGTGCCCCTCTGCGCCAAGGCAAGTTTCATAAACAAAAAAAAAATGGAAAAGGTACACTACACTTTAGGGCGGGCTGAGGGTAATTTTCTAATGTACTGGGGGGTGACCCTCTGCCCCCACACCAAATGCAGGGGGGCATCTCATTCACCCCTCCCTGGGGGCAGATGCCCCTTCCTAGGAGCAGATATCTGCCCCCAGGAAGGGCTACAAGGGGTGCCCCCATTTCTCCTTGGGGTGAGGGGGAGAGGGCCACCCCCCAGTTTTGTGAAATATATCCCGGGTGGCTAGTGCCCCCCGACCACCCATCCCACCCAAAATTCCCTTTTTCTTATTTTTTGTTTTTGTTTTGCCCCCTTCCCTGGGGGCAGATGATCAGCTATCTGCCCCCAGGGGGGGCTAACCTGCAGGCCCCATCCTTTGGGGGGCCTGAACACTAATTCCTGGTAGCCCTTCCCCCACCCCCCAATTGGATGGGGGGCCACCTCATGTACTCCTGCCTGGGGCCATAAATCTGCCCCCAGGGAGGGCTACAAGGGGGGGCCCCCCTTTCCACTTGGTGTGGGAGGGGGAGGGCCACCACCATTTCATGGGGGCAAAAATATCCCAGCACCCCCACCCCCCATCCCCGTTCTATTTATTATAATTTTTTTTTCTTTTTGCCCCCCTTCAGCCATCTGCCCCCAGGGTTGTGCACATATGTGCCCCCATGCTTTGGGGGCCAGGGGGGATCGAGGGGGGAAGAGGGCAGCCCCCCTCCCCCCTACATCACAAACGTTCTCATGGTGGTCCAGTGGGTTGCTGGTCACGGATCGAGCGCTTTTTTTGGACTGAGGGGAGACCCTCCCCTTTCCAAGGACACCACTTTTTCCTATATCCCTGGTGGCCTAGTGGGCCCCAGGGCCCCAAACTCCCTCCCTCCTCCCCCCTTCCCTCGCCTTTTTTTTTTTCTTTTTCACCCCTGGGGCAGTGATTATCTGCCCCCAGGGGTCTCCAGCACTGTGGCCCCATGCTTTGGAGCCACAGGGGGAAAGGGGGCCGCTTATCAAATCAATCAAATGATCTGCGTGCTATTACTCCATTAGCACCAGAACCTCTTTACAGCTTACCCACCCGATTTCAATTAAGATGATGCAAAAACCCCTGTCCACTTAGTGTCAGCCAGTAGATGGGCAATAGTCAGCCTTGCATGTGCCATCCTTAGAGATGTGGACTTGCAATGTGTCTCCACTGGGTGGCACCTCAAGAGGTGGCACAAGGCAGCCCTTTTTAGGAAGACAGCTCAGGTGCTAGGCAGATTCTTGTAGGCAAAGTGGCATTCTTCAATAGGAGGCACTAGTGCATACTCTAGAAAGGGGACAGCAAGAGAGCTTTCTCCGGGAAAGATGAACATAAGCAGAAGACTATCCCTGTCTACGGAATCCAGGTGCCTGTGGTCCAGGACTGAACAAACCTGCATTCACTTCTGATAAGGCAGGCGTGAGCATGTCCACGCTGAGCCAGAACATTCAACAGTTTCTAGTCAATAGTGAAGTCTCATTTATTGTGCGAGGGATTACAGCATCCAATGCATCTATCCAATTTCTTCACATTTCACTGAAGTTAGTCTCAGAATTGTCCTCACGGATTAGTACCCCACAATAATGAACTTTGTATCTGTTATTTGGACTGTCAGATGCCTGGAGAATGAAGAGGTCCACAGAGGTGGAGGGGTAAACCCATCCTCAATGATAGGTAGAGGCTATTCTTATCTATAAATCTTCCCAGTGAAATGCCTTCCATCTCACTGAAGTACCAGGATAAAGTCGTGTTTACAACATCTACAAATCATCTTGGCTGTAAAAGGTGGGATTTTCATCTCCATACTTCTCCCTAACATGCTCTGTAATTTGGCATTTGGGGAGGTTCTCTGTCTGTGCAGTGCCCTTAAGAGTCTGCAGTGAAGTGTAAACATGCACAGAAATCACCTTACAATTGTACTTTGAGGCTCCTTTGACATCAGAATGCTGGCCTACCTTTATCTTTGCACTGCACCACGCAGTGATGGGTGCATATTTTTGGGGTGTTGGCAGAATGACAGAGATGCAAACAGCTTCAAGCAACTCAAGTTTCATCCTGTGGACCTGAGTCTTACCCGTTCATATACAGTCCAGTTTTGGACACTGCCAGTCCCTCAATTTTTTTCTGTACTCTCCCACATAGTAATTTTCATTTATTTTACTAAAATGATAAAATTTGTCCAAAATCATCCTACCTCGCAATATACCTGGACGTGGCATGGCACAGTTGAACTGCCAACACACTTCTGTGACATTCCAAAATCCATGCCCCGTGTACATGGTGGCAGGGGAGCCGACTTATGAATTTCCCGGGGGGGGGGCTCAAATACAGGAAGTGACATCACTGGCAGTTATAGGACCACAAATTTGCATGTAGTCGCCAACTTGGCGCAACGGCGTACGGGGGGGTGGAGTCGCGCTCAGCGCAGAACAGTGGAATCATTGGCTAGCATGTGCTGCATATACTAAAGTCAAGTAAGAAGGAGATTTAAGCCTTCGAGTTGCATTCCAGTAAGTCATCAGTGCCCCTACTCCACCCCTCTATAATCATCCAGGTTGTAGTAGCCCTCAAAAGGCAGAGCAACACACTAGGATGGGAGAACGAAATGCGTCCCATCCTCCGAGTGTGTCAAACGTCAGAGCAAAGACTGTGCGGGTGCCTCCTACCTTGGAGCACAATCTCACTAATTTGGTGCAAATCTCACAAGTGGGAGCATGGGAATCCCCTGCGTGTGTGTGGCTGCAGACCCCAGATCACATGCTCACTTCTTCAGTGTGAAACTCTGGCCAAGGCTCTTTGGGCAAGCATTCAGGATGGGTCTCACACCTATAAACAGTGTGATATATTGAGTGGGCACCTCACTCCTTGGAGCATAGTATCAACCGTTGCTGGTAATCTCACAACTGAATGTACAGTTTCACTCTTGGTCATCTCAGTGACCCCATGTATATTAATGGAGTCAGTCCCCCATCTGGGAAGACAATTATATTTCTGTTAAAACACTCTGAATTGTCACTCCAGTTTTCTCGATCTATAGATCCATACCATATTCATTCAGTGTGTGCAGGGGTGATAACTTGTGTCTGAGAGCTAATTCTTTCATTCAGGTGAGATAAAGGGGTAACAACCGCCTGTATGTGGGATCAGGCTCATTTTGTCCCATGGCCCCTCCAGAAGGAGTGAGCAGGTTGTAAGACCCTGCTGATTCTGCTATCCGACAGGCTCGAGCCTTCTATCCCTTGCCCCATCACAGCTCCCAAATCCTGAGCAGCAGCTTATGGACAGCAGGCAGCTCCGGACATGCCTTTTGCCAATTGAATGTAGACAGATCTACTATTTAGACACTGGGAGAGAGCCATGAATCCACCTTGGTGGTGAAGAAGCACTCAACATACAGAACACAATGGTATAGTGTTGCAGTCCTGCTGAGAAATGACAATTCTGAGCATGTGAGCAGTAGGCTGGATCAGTGCTGCCCCTTAAAAGGTGTAGAATCCTCTGTGAGAAGTGGTAGTACTGGCCAAACAGTGAGAAGTGTAGTATTTTCACATTAACTATGCTTAAGAACTTTGGGTTATTGAATAGTGCTGCTACATTCTGAGTAATTCCATCCCTTAAAATTATGAGCTCTTGTATAACCATGACAGTGTTGAGATATTCTGATGATGATGGACTTGCTCAATAGTTCTGATGCTGTATCATTAAATGTACTTCAGATCTTTAGAGTATCGGAAGGATAGCTCAGGGGCAACGTGCTCGCCTTGGAAGCAAGACGACACAGAGCAACACAGGTTCGATCCCTCGGTCCGCGCAAGACAGGTTCGCTCCCACAGTCCGCGCTTAGAAACCTCTGGGTAGTACACGCATTATAAATAACCAATAAAAATAACAATAAATACATCTTTTGGGAAGTGGTGGGGCCTTGTCAATAAGAGTGTAGCAGCTAAACTTAGAGGTGCTGATGTTGTCCCATTAAAAGTATAGCAGCCCCACTAAAATGAACTAGCATTGCCTCAACAAAAGCATAGTATTAACGCTGAGACGATTCAACAATTATAGAAGCCCTGTTACAGCAATACTATCCCATCAAGAGTATAGCCAGCTAACTGAGGAGTACCAGCATTGCCCCATTTCAAATATGGCAGCTCTACTAGAAAGTGCTGGCTCATACGCCTCTGCTCCCCGCCAATAGCATTCACCCTCACCACGTGCACACTCAGAGACATGCAAACAGTCTCATTTTCCCTCTCCCTGCCCCTCCTCCCTCCCTCGCTTTACATCTGTACATCCATTTCTAAAAGCCTTCTGGGTTGGGTGTACCTCTACATCTGTTCACCCCTCTTTCCAAGAGGGGTGCACAGATGTACAAATACACCAAATCCAAAACGATTTTTAGAAATGGAGGGACAGACTTGTTTTGCATCTGTGCCTCCATTTCTAAAACTCCTTCTGGGTTGGGTGTACCTCTACATCTGTGCACACCGGTGCACAGATGTAGAAGTATACCCAACCCAAAACGATTTTTAGAAATTGAGGGACAGATGCAAAGCAAGAGCCTCTTGCTTTGCATCTGTCCCACAATTTATAAACATCGTTTTTCCTCAGCTTTTACCCGGGTCGCCAGAGAGAGACACAGTATGGATGGAACAAAGGGCCATCCATACTGCGTCTCTTATCTACGGCCCAGGGGGGGTGGGGATCTCAGCCCCGACTTCATTCTGCCAGTGGGTGGGGGGGGCACGGGCCCCGCAGCCCCCCCGTACTCGGCGCCCCTGCATGGTGGGGTTGTAAAATCCACTGTGTCTTTTCCAGGGCCCTCAAGCCCAGTGTTGCCAGGTCAGAAGGAAAAAATAAGCTGAATGCCCCTTCAAAACAAGCCAAAAACAAGCTGACTCCCAACCAAATAAGCTGAAAAAACAAGCACACCTCTAAAACAATGTGGATAGGTCTTAGAAGTTGAAAAATAACTATAACGCAAATAATACATACTGCGAACACAAACATAATATGTTAACAAAAAGCATTTATTAAAATTGTTATTTTCTAACACTTGGCGTCTATTTTAATTTCTTGTATGTGTGCGACTTATAAGCGCATCATTGGCTTTTCGGATCCTTGGCTGCTCTGTTCCTAGATTCGTCGGTCACCTCTGGTCCTTGGCTCCATTGATGGTACCTGGCAAGTAGCCCCATGTCCTTCATGACCCTGAGTCCAGTTATTTCCTGTTAAATGCTAGGACTGGTTTTTTACTTCTTCCCATTATAAGTATAGGCCTACAAGGATCAGTATGCAAAGGGAAAATCCAGGACTGGCTCATGGCAACACGCATGACATAGCCCCCACCCCCTTGCCATCTTCCTTCTTTTCCTTCTGGTATTTGGCGTAATAAGAAAAAGAATAGCCATTTACAAAGTGTTGACTTGTACTCCCAAAGTGAACTAGCCAGGTGCTGTGGCAGTACTGGTGAACGGACTCAGTCTTCCGGTTCACGTTAGAGTTGGCCTGTCAATGTTTTGAGCAAGAAGGAAAATTTAAACCTACAGGAAAAATAATATATGAACAAAAGCACAAGCAGGAAAATAAGAATCATACCCGACCAGTAGCACCCAAAACACCTTCTCATGGGAACTCTTTGAGCTCTCTGTAATCAAGCCTTAACATCAAACTTTGCACTCGACAATGACTTAATTTGAGCTGTAAATGCTTCTGGTGTAATAAAAATGTCTTAACCTGGTCTGCCTTCAGCCAATCAATTTATAAGCACTGTGTGTGCCCTTCAGTGAAGCCCTGTTAACAGTTTTTGGCTTTTAAAAACATATCAGGCATTTGCCAGGCACTGCCATTAGATGCCCAGGTACTTGCACCTGCTACCGTTCATACCATTAAAGACAGCAGGGCCTACTAAGGGCCTTTCCCATGCCTACACAAAAACCCAAACTATTGGCATTGCCACTGCTTGTTTCCATCTTGATTAACTAAGTGTTGCCGTAAATACCCTGTAATTGTTTACCTCTTTGCTAGGTAATGCGTCTTGAAAGGGTCTCTAATATTGAAAGAGCCCATCAATGCAAAATGCCTCCACACAACCTACAATGGGAGCGCTGGGAGTCCTTGCAGGTCATTAAGGGGCTGCAGACAGCCCGTCCAGGACGCTGCGTGTGGCTTTGAATTAGAATGGCAATCAGCCCGAGCCTCTCAGCATGTGCTTAACTGCTTATGGGAGGACGGGATGTTCGTGTTGTTTCATATGCATTTTTTCTTCTTTTTTGTAAATGTGGCCAAGTCGAGCAGGGACTGGAAAACAAGCGGAACAACAGCACTGAACTCACTGAGCTATGCAGTGTCTTCTCACTGTAACGAGGCTTCATTAAGAGGGGGGGGGGCAATGTGAACAGATGGCTGAGCGCCCCCTCCCCTGTCCCCACTGCTTTCATCTGTAGAAAGATGCCTCTTCTATTTAGGCGGCCCTGCCCCCAGTGCTTTACTATAGGTCATGACTGAGCATGCGCAGTCAGCCGGATTTATCATGAATATGTACGTGTATGTGAAATAAGTGCATTATTAACGTGACAATGATGCACTTACTTCACATACACGTACATATATATTTGTTATGTATACTTTGATATGTTTTGCACATTTAGTGCTTATTAGAATCCTGGGACTTTATGAAACACAGTGTCCGCTGTGTTTATCTTCTGGAGTACATTTACGAGTAGCTCTTAACAGTGCTTCACCGTGTTCTGTTATTTCAGTGATCCTAGCTCACATCAAATTACAGAAACGGCACCCCTGGGACCCCATAAACACAGGCACACCACATTCCTGCTGTCAAAAAATCCTATCCTTTAAGTACTGACTGAGCATGCGCACGCATGCTCAGTCAGCAAGATAGGATTTTCTGACAGATAGGAAAAAGTGACATTACACCGGGCGCAGCGGCCAGGGTAGGCAGACTTGTCACGGGAGCACCAGCACCGTTGTTAACAGTGTCCGTACTCCCGTGTTCCCGTGTTCCCATTCCCATAAAGTCCTATGGGACTCTATGGAAATGGGGATTTACGAAATTGCCGGCGTCTGACTTCCTGGCTGCCTGAGTTGTAATCCCCCGGTGTTACCAGGAAGTCAGGCACCGGTAATTCATTCTGAGTCCAGTGACAACCCGCCAGTAGCACCGGCAGGGTTACCGCCAGACTCAGAATGAACTGTATTGAAGCAATTACAACAAGACTCAATGCAATGCAACATTTCTTAGCAAAGGAAGGACATCATATCTTTGAAAGCAGAAGCCATCAACTGATTAGAAAGATTTTGCAGCAACGATAAATTAATGAACCAGTGATTCAAATTCCATATGAGACAACAAGCAGCCGACGAGTCAGTTGATGAATACATAACAGGCCTGAGAGAGTTAGTAGCAACAGGACAAAGACTTGCAAATACAGGACAAAATGCTGTCATCAAAGTTCCCTGCGTTGGATTAAGCATTTACCAGTGACGCAGAAGAAATATCAGCACCTAGAAGAGAAAGTGAAAGGTAATCATAATCAATAGAGGTCAATGAGATGATATGGAAAAAATAAAGATAGACATACAGGAAAAGGGTTAGTGAACAGAAGAAACGCTCCAGCCAAAGGCCACAGTGCAACAGATGCAGCGATCAGACAAACGCAGCCAAGGAGAAGAAATCATGTCCAGCCAAAAGAAGGGACATTTTGCAAAGTTCCGTAATGCAAACGCACAAAATGGTAAGGCAACAGGAGCATCATCGATCAGCGAAGAGTCAGACAGTTCTGAAGAAAGTGTGGTACTCACGGTAAATCAGCATGAGCATAATAAACAACGCAAACCCTTTTTTCTAAATAAACATAAATGTGCAAGAGGTCTAATTACCATTATATTCACGATCATGTCTTATAATATCACCACTGCAATACTAAAGTAGTGTCTGAAGCGAGAAACCCTGAAACTGCGTGCGGGTCAGATGTTAAACCAGAAGCGGATGGAGGTATGAGAAACAGTTTATGGGCTTTCCAAAATATGAAACAACCTGTAAGTGCTGTTTAGCCGCAGAAAGCTATGTGCTTCAGCAAAGAAATCCCTATATTAGAATTGCATGAGCAAAGGGCATTAGACCCCTGCAGATCTGACCAAGTACATGTCCTACATTCCAAAAGTGGTAATATCAGAAATAACAAAGAAAACTTCAGCAAAGACGTATGGTGCGTGATGGGCTACATGTAACACATTAAATTATGCCAAATGAATTGCCAGCAAATCATAAAGTATGACTTATCCCCATAC
This sequence comes from Ambystoma mexicanum, assembly GCF_040938575.1. Lineage (NCBI taxonomy): Eukaryota > Metazoa > Chordata > Amphibia > Caudata > Ambystomatidae > Ambystoma > Ambystoma mexicanum. The sequence goes on along the minus strand of NC_090931.1, from coordinate 1,462,550,280 downwards.
AAGCTGGTAAGAACTTTAAGATCTGTTGAACCAGATAGTCATAGACAGAACTATTGAACCTGCGTAGGCCACAAAAAGGCTCAGCCCAGTTGGACTTACGATAAAGAATAATGGCAAGTTGAGATTATGTGTAAACCTATGCAGTCCAAACAAAGAAATCATTACAGATAATTATCGTCTGACTGAAATATCAGAACTAATATTAATGCAGGGAAAGTCAAACCAATTCACAAAACTGGACATGTGTAAAGCCAACCATCATATACAAACTTGGCCCCAGCCCCCACCCAAACCCCCACTCCCCTACTTACCTTGCTGCCGACTCACTGTGTCCCTGCGACGCCTGTTCCCTTTCACTTCCGTGATCGGGAACCGGCGCTGCAGGTTCCTTTCATTTTTTTTTCCGGGACCGGCTGGAGGGGGACACCCCCGCAACCCCCACTCGCAAAATAGTGAGCACGGGTGCGGGGGACACCCCTGCAGCCCATGCCACCGAATGGGGGATTTGGTTGAAGTTTTCGGCTGTTCAGTATTTTCAAACGGCCGTAATTCGGCCAAATCTCCAATTCGATCTTTTAATCTCAGTCTTATTGGCCAATTCCTTTAAAACGTTGCCATGCTCTGAACTAAACTATTCATTAACAGACAAGGAAATGTGGTCATGTACCTGGTATGGTACAGCCTGTTGCAGGTCAGATAAACAGGGCAGCGAATTTAAACTTTGTAGTGACCACAAACCCCTCATTCACATCCAAAACCCTGGAGGATCAAAAATGGCTATGCCACGATTAGCCCCCCTAGCAGTAAACGGCAAGAGTACTTTCAAATGGAGTACATGCCAAGGGTGAGTAGAAAAGAAGCTAATAAATTAAACAGAAGAAAGTGACTTTGTAAGGGACGAATACATGCTAGCAAACATTACACAGAAGTGGAAAGACAAGGCAGAATGAGTCAAGAAATGAGGCAGGCTTCCTCGGAGTAGCATGAAGTAATTAGGTTCCTTGATGTCTGCATCACCCAGGGATGGACGCCCAAGAGACGTTTACCAACCCGACTGCAGCCCTATTGAAAAAGTGTGCATGAACTCCCCATAGAAGACAACATAAGCGTGAAGCATCATGTAGCTGTACCCAGCCCAGATGGGAATTAGATGTAACATGTTCTTTGGGAAGGTGCCCACTCGGGAGGTTCTGCAGCCACGTTTTTGCTCACTGTACCTTTCACAGCGGAGAAATATCCATTTGCATATCAGTCTTTGTCCCACCCACAAAGGCAACCCAGCACCAAAATGCTAGGCAACTCTCCACTGAACAAGAGTACCATCAGCGACCCCAGACACGTGTTTCAGCCTAGTCAGGCCTCATCAGTGAGGTGCAGCTCAGCCTCTCTAAGCAGAAGAAGCAAGGGGTCCATGTCTGGATAACCCAGGGTAGTTTAGGGTGAAACCCCAAGTTCATAAACATACAGAAAGAGGTCTGGGCGCCCCCCTATTGTAGAGCATGGTTCAGCATGTGCATCTGGGTGACAGGAGACTCTTGACAAGGCAAGCAGTCATGAAATAAATGAGAATCCCGGACCAATTATGATCTAAGACTGAATGACACTTTATAGGCCCGCTCAATAATATGGGGGATGAGGATAGATATGGAATATGTAATCCACTGCTTGTTCGGGTAGACTGAATTGCATTTTGGAAGCAACATCAAAACAAATATTTTTTAGTGCCAGAGACCATCTTCCAAAAGAGAAGGTTAAGATTATGGCCAACGGAGTATTGCTCACCTCTAGAGAAAGTATCCTATACCCGAATCAATAAGAGATCAAACAAAAGCTCAAAGCACTACACCATCCCAGGCCAGCGGCTGAGTAGGACGCACAGACCATTTCATACAAGAAGGGTTACAGCTTGCAGCGTATACCGTCTTTTTTTACGATGGAATTTTTGATGCAAAATTCTATCAAAAAAATGAATTGACCTATAGAGGGGGAGGGGATAAGGAGATAACAGGGGGAGGGAGGGAGGTGGGGTAGGTTATAAAATATACAGAAGAGGGTTGGGTGAAACCCCCAAATAGAAAAAAAATCAATATGTTTTTTCGATGGAATTTTGTCGGAAATAATTCCATCGAGTCGGCAAACAAACATAGAACTGCTTGCAGCTGTTTCAGGAATGGAAGGAACAAGAGTGTCTCTTGAAGCAGGAGCTGCTCATTGTATGATCCCAGATGTCCCACATCACACTTTGTAATAATGAGGAGTATGTGCCCTGGCCAGATCAGAACTGTTCCCTCTGTAGTTTGTAAGTGAAAGTGAAACTGTTTTTTCTTTTACCGAGGATTCCCGGCCTGACATGTGAATCCATGCCATACCTCATGCTGGAGAAGGAACACGTTACTTACCGGTTCCCAAAGACAAAGATATAACACAAACAAGGTACAAATTTGGGTCTCTTTACGTGTTATGAGGTTGATGTAAATGGGCATTATTTGAAAATACTGCCTGTTTTACTTTGCTGCCTAATTATGTGTTTCAGTACCGAAACCCAGAAAACCCACCGGCATCTGAACAGAGATAATTGCAACCAGAAAAATGAGTTTATGGTGGCAACATGACCCATGCAGTATTACCACGTGTTTTAATACTGCATGTTCCCAATGGAGTCCAATGGGGCTGCAAAATGGCGAATAACTAGTGTGTCTGCAGGATTTTAAATCATGCACACCATTACTGTAACGGCATTGTTACCAGCGGTAATATCGCCAAACTCGTAATGAGGCCAAATACTGCAAGCTACTAAGAGGGCAAAAAGTGGGTGAAATCTACATGGTTCTAGAAGACGGCAGAAGATGGGACATGAGAAGAACAGCATTGCCCAGACAGATAATCAACCCCAGGGAAGAAAACCATGAAGATTCATCCGATGCAGGTGCGAATCAAGAGCCTGCAACGAGGGGCAATGCAAATATGCAACAATGCAACAATGCTTGACTCATCCCTGCCCCTGTGGCAATGCAGAGGTTATTCACACTGTCTTTAGTGCCACAGGCGGTGCAGCGGTGGTAGTTTAGGGTGGCAGGGAGGTGCCTCCAAATGGGTATCTCCTCAGTGCCCGGTGTGCCCAGCCTGACTTCTGCAGGACTGGCAGCCTTCAATAAAATGTTATTTTTTTATTAGATAATGGATGCAAGCACCACAGTATATGGGACATGTGCTGCACTGGTTCACAGGTTTCTGAGCAACCAAGGTGCAGGGAGAGTAGCCAGTGGACTCCACATGTTCAAATCCATCCCTTGCACGCCGGTTCTGCTTGGATGTCTTTCTGCCCCCCCCTTCCTCGCCCAAAGTGAACACTGCACCCAGAAAAGAAGACAAAAAGTAAACACGCCGGTTCTGCTTGGATGTCTTTCTGCCCCCCCCCCCCCCTCCCTCGCCCAAAGTGAACACTGCACCCAGAAAAGAAGACAAAAAGTAAGAAGATTTTATTTCTAAAAGTGTATGTAGATTTCTAATGTATGCATGCATGCATATTTGAGTGTAAGGCATGTTATTTGTGTGTGCGTGCACACAATACTTTGAGTTTATGTGTCCATATAGGCATGTTAATGTCAGAGAAAGAGAGTGTGTGGGTGTTTGTGTGTGTGTGTGTGCATGCAATTGTATCTGACTGACTGCATGGCTGTCTCAGTATGTGTATAAGCATGAATGCAATGCATGCTGTGTATGTGTCCTTGTATGACATGGGTGGGCAGAAGACGCATTCAGTACTGATTTTTCTTGTGAGCTTTGATTCTTTTTTAAATTATGTACTGTGACCATTTCTGGCATATATACATTGTGGCCACAGGTTAATGAAAGACATTTTTAGTGACCATTACTGGCATGGTGTGTGAATTCTGGCCTCAGCTTCATGCAAATGATTTACAGTGACTATTGGTGGCATAGATAGGTTATGGCCACAGCTTCATGAAAGTGATTTACGGTGATCATTGCTGGCATAGAGTGTGGGCCCTGGCTGCACCTTCATGGAAATCATTTAAAGTGACCCATTACTGACATAGATAGATTATCACTGCAGTTTCATCAACATGATTTATTGTGACAATTACTCACATAGATCACAGCTGCAGCCCCATGCTATTAATTTCCAGCAACCATCATTGGCACAGGTGGAGTGATTGTTACCACAGCTTCATTAAGTTTTTAAACATTCTCCCATGTTCAGTTGGTGAAATGTCATACTAAATCTTTGCATTTGTTACTCCAGAGAAACAATTGTAAATTGTGTGGATTCATACCCCATTTAAAAAAAAAAAAAGGTGCTGCAAAAGGCATACATTCAACACATTATTGTCTAAATGTTCTGGGGAACACCTCAAACCTCCCTCCATTACTTTGGGCCGTTTTGATGTGCTTTGTCACTTTCTCAAATTTGTAGATATATGTTGTCTCCTCCACTGAAAGTATTCACCAGCTGTGATTGACCATGAATCATTGTGCCCTCCCAAGAGCCGCTCGTCCCCCTTCAAGCCCATGGTGCCAAATGCTGCCTCTGCCAACCTGATGCAGCAGATGCAATCTGAGTGGGAGCGGTACTGGGTCCTTGTTTGCAACAATACTCAGATATTTTGGGACCATGTTTCCATAAATGGGGAAAAGTCAACTGTTGTGTGCGATAGTGCTGAATCGACAATGGGTGCAGGAAGGGCAGTAAATCCTAGGACCAAAACAGCTGGTGACAGGGTTTGATGGTCTGGCACACTGTACTTTGAAAATGGCAGCTCTTAGTTGGAGGGGTGCATCTGCCTGCACTATGTTGCAGTCAAAGACTCCATTACAGTCGGGTGTCTGTTGGGTAATTACCTCCCTGACCCAGACATAGTCGAGGTAGTCACTAAAGTGCATACTCGAGAGCAGCACAGGAGGAAGTGCTTGAGGGCCAAGGCCATGAGGCTTCCTCAGCTGGAGAGTACGAGAGACCTGTCTCATCGGTATGTCTCAGTACAGTCCTGAAGTACCCTACAGCGCCTACTCTTGTGAGAGAGCTCAGCGGCCACTGGGGTGACTATGGAGTTAGCACCAGATTCAGTGATCTCAGGGTTGCCTCCTGGCATAGAGGAGATACCTGAGATGGCAGACAGGGAAGCTCCAGGCCAGAGGGAGCTGCCCGGACTTCAGTTGGAGTCCCATGTCGGGTTGGCCTTTGTCAGGTGCGGGGGGATTGTCCCACTCTTGCAGGTCTGTGGAGGCAGACAGGGGAGCAGGCGCAGGGTGAAGGTCATTAGCCACTCCAAAAAAGGGAAACAGATGAAGAGCGAAAGCCCTGGCCTATTCCAAAACCAGAAACAGGCTCTGTGCGAAATTCCTGACCAGTTCAAAGAAAAGGAGCCCAAGAATTTGAAGGCAAGGCAGAGCCAGAGTTGGTTGTTCACCCAGGCTCCAGCACTTTCCTACCAGACATGACTCCGGGCACACTTGCTGTTCACTTAGATGTGGCTGGGACACCTGACAGACTCATTTGTGCAATCCCCAGCTGGATGTAAACATTGACACAGTACACTCTGCTCAATATTTACTAGGTACTGGCAAGACAGGAGAGGCACAGCAGACTCCCTGAAATCGACTATCTCTGGTTGGGTGGTCTTGTGAGGGCAAAATAAACTTCTCTCTTGAGGGATCCCTCCAAGATGTCATAACTCGCATGGGATCCCATTACATGTCTGTGGTTGTTCAGACACCACAGGAAAATCAGCATGCCTCTGTCTGTCAAACATCTTTTCTGGGCTGTGAAGCTGGTTTCAACAGGGCCCCCGTTCTAGAAGTCCCAGACGATGGGCAGGGAATTTAGAGGCATACAGGCACCTGTAAATATGGATTTTGGGTAGACTCAGTCCAGATGAACTCAGAAGTTGCTGATTGGCCCATTGCCTGCCTTCAGAGGCAGCAGATGGGGTCAGAGAAGAATTGTGCCATGGTTCTGAAGAATCCAGAGCTTGGTCAATGGCCAAATCTCTACAGATATTCAAATTGGAAATGGTGCCTACGTCTGGATTGTGACGTACCAGTGCAGATGGCAACAGTACATTTTCTTGCATTGTGGATTAGCCAGAGCCTTAGAATGGTGAGTCTCAACCTTTTTGGCTGGGGGGGTTATGGGCTGGGGAATCGCCATCTGGAAAGGGCGTCGAAGCCCTGTCGGTTTTTATTTGTATTAATTAATAAAATATTTCTGGTAATTCCATCTCAGAAAGTGTGATCTGCTAATCAGACACCCTTTTAATAAGCTCCATGCAAAAAGTATAACATGCTCCTGTACCTTGCTCCAAATCTGAAGATCCTACTCTCCAGAGGCAAAGAGCTGGTTCAGTGGTCATGGGTGCCCTGTTTGACAGCTGCCATGACAGCCAAGTCACTGCAGTGCAGAGGTTGCATTTAAGTTCACACCTCTGTTCAAAAATTCCATATGATTATGATAAATCCCTTACTTAGTGGCAGGGTAATCTGAAAATATAAGCTATACCCCGTGTGGTGTGGTAGTGAAGGGTTTACATAATTATAAAGAGCAACATCTGATTGATATCATATATTTCTGAGCCCAGCTCAGCTATGGAAGAGTTATATGTATTCTGATCAGACACCCTGTACCTGCCAGATAAGCAGGACCGGAAACCGAATGTCTATGCCTTCTTTTGATCCTTTATGAGGTTGGTTAACACCTCTCTCCAGCCCAGGAAGCCCTCAGCAGAGGTTGTCCTGGTAAGCGAGAATCATAACGCATGCCCAACACAAAAGGACTAGCCTGACACCAGGGTGTTGCATACCAAAGGACCTTTGATCCTATGGGTCTGGGAAGGGTCTCACCATCTTGTTTCTCTCTGTACATCTTTCCTTCCTGTCTCCTCCACTGCATTTAGCACAAGGCATTTTGGGTATGATATCAGAGGGCAAAGGCCACTTGTCACAAGGCCAGGTATTGGACCATGTAAAACAGGCTTGCTTTTGTCCAATCACATGTGGCGTTTTGCCTTGAAAAGCGGGGGGCTCCCACTCCATCTTTGAATCATTTCTGAACAACTTCAACTCTTCAAGAAGATGTGTTGGACCCTGCTGGGAGGGCAGTCTTTTCCAAAGTTCGCCAGTTGTGAGGTGAAGGCAGGTGATCCAAGGCAGGCCCAAGCTTTGTTCACTAACCATCCCCTGGGCCCATTGTGGGTGACCTGCTGCTGCAGCAAGATCAGCCTTTCTGCCAGCGACGCTGGTACCTGACTGCAGTGCATCTTCATTGGTACCTCACTGGGGATGAAGGAACACCACAGATGTTTGCAGCCTCCCCTGCGTTTGGGAGAATGAGAATAAAGACTTATCTTGCCCCAGAGACCCTGGATTGGGACTCACAGCAACGGAAGAAGCCAAGCAGATAATCTTCTGCTTTTCGACCGCATTCAAACCAACAGAACCTATGAGGCTGCCTTGGGTCTGTTTTGATAAAACACTCACAGGCACTTTGAGTGCAAAGGTTGTTTGTTAGGCTTCATTAAAGCAAGCTCAAAGCATTCCCATGCTGAGGTGTTTTGGGCGGGGTGGGACAGGTACTGGATGGGAATGGCTACAGGGATTAGCATGGCCATGGGCAGTCAATGGTGACCAAATAGCCAAAAAACACCTTCACGTGTTGTGTCCCTCCTTTTCTATCTCTACTGTAATGCAATAGTTTTCCCTTATATGTTGCGCTAAAGTGCCACCTAAAAGCCCAAACTAAAAAGAAAGGAATTGAATCAAGAAACAAAAACAAGACAAAGGATTGCATAACAGGGTAATTGGAACTGGTGAGTGAGGCACTATATATTCAAATAAGAGACCTACTAGCCGCTGATCGGTCAGAAAAATGGATGCCTAGCTGAAGAGGTACAATCGCATCATGAAACACCAGCCAAGAGTGAACAATCCAGCAGACACAACATGTCCTGTCTGCCTAGTCAAGAAATAATTCAGGTAACGGGGAAGGTTGAATGCCTTAAAATCATTCTGAATGCTCTAGAGCGAGGACAAGGGGCACACACGTGGTAATGCCACAATCGAGAGCTGCGAACCAATCGCAATCCAAAGAGGGCCTACTTCAGAAAGGAGCATGAATAGCAGCACCCAAGGGTGCGATTACTGAGACAAGCAGGAAGCAAAGGGGTCATGAACACAGAGGCCAAACTATGGGAGAAAGTGTGGCTCCCTGGCATTGACCGCCTGTTTGAGGTGATTGACAGCACATGTCTCCTATGCCAAGCTGCCACAACAACCGCGCAATTGATGTCAAAAGGGGCACAGGAACGAGGATGTCGACCAATGGAGAAGAACTTCTGCTCTTCACCTGGTGGAAGAAATAACCTGGTGAAGGTCGATGGCCCTCACGATACCTTGAAGTTGATACAGTGAGATCCAGAGTGACCTTGCCGTAATATCCCAAAATTGAAGAAGGTGCTAGCGACATAAGGAGTAACCAAGGTATTAGTGATTGACAACATGGCTCTACTCCAAGGAAAAACATTCCACAAATAAATGGATCAAGCACCCTCTCGTCACCCTGTGCTAGCAGTGCCCAAATAAATGGGGATGCCGAATGCTTGATGGGAGCACTGAATAAAACATGTGGATTACCCACGAAAGAGAGCAAGGGCTGTAGATGACACTCTGCCAGTGCCTAAAAAGCCACATGACAACAAGCAACTCCTCCATGGGTTCTGCTCCCACCACTCTCCTAAAATGAAGGATTGTCATATTCACCCAACCCAATCCTGCGTCGTGGTAAGAAACAGGTCTGGACGATGATCACGTGGAGTGGAGGTGTAACGGAACAATGAACGAAGGAGCAAAGGCTGAAACGGGACCAAGAACCTACTCGCATCCACCCAGAGGGTCAGGTGCTGGCCAGGAGTCAACAGTCTCCTGGGAGGGCCAACATGTTCTTTGAGACTGTTCCCCTGGCGGCCACCCAATGGAAGCGGACGATGGTCAAGACTGAAGATCTGAGGGGTGTCGATGGCTACAAGTTCAGCATTTAGCAAGACACTGAAAAAGGACGGACCTGGTGAGCTCCCCTAGTAGTGTCTGAAGGGGTGGAGCCTCATCATGACCCAAAAGGGATGATCACAGAGCATCTAGAAGGGAACTCATCTGGTGTGGGAAGAATTCATGCAAGAGGCAACTCCACTGCCGCTGGCTCTATCCCCTCCCCAGCGAGAGACAGAAGCGCAGGATGAAGGGTACCTCCAAAAGTCAAAGACTAGGACCTGAGGTGTGGAGAAAGCACCCAGAAACCTCAAGTGACCAGTTATGAATGCTCACTATTACAATACCTAATAGTTAACCTTCTGGGGAGGGGGTACCAAGGATAGCTCAGGGGCAATGCGCTTGTCTTGGAAGCGGGACAATGTGGCGCAACACAGGTTCGAATCCCAATAAGTACTTTATAAATTAACAATACGATAAAAATATCCAATGTCTCCCCTGGAGTGAAGGGTGACACATGGACACATGTATATCCTCTTATTAAAACAAAGAGAGAGACCAGTTAACGACATCCACCTCTCCGGCCAACCATAATATGCTCCAAGAAAGATGGTGCACTCACACTTCCATCCATGATTTCTCTGCTAATTTCTCACCTATCCTGATACCAGCATGCAGATCATGGACCACAGACTAGGGCCTTCTCACTTCGTCTACTCTTGCCACGTTCTCACTATCCTATTGACCTCCTTCCTTTTATCCTGCACCCTCCCATACTGTCCCTTATTCCTTCGACTCTGCAGCACTTGAAGCAGCCTTGAGGTGGCGTAAGGTGCTGTGCAAGAAACCTACATTAAATAATATGTGACCCCTGAAGCTAGACCTTCATATTTAGCACAAGGAGAATAGGAAGGATTATCTGCGGAGGCAAATTTATCGCATAATTCACGGGGCTTTCTTGCTTCAAAGCACGCAAATTCGCGATGCGAGCCAGGGAGGCGAGGACGCATGCAGAAGTTCACGTAGGGGCTAATTTTCTTCAGAACTGTAATCAATGGAAGACGTGAAAGCATTGCACAGCGTTTCTATGCCTTGCATTGACGGCACGGCCCGATTTCATTTATTTGTATAGCGGATAGGATTGCCGGACGGCAAATTGCATTTGTGGCCGCTCCCTTCCTCTCCACCATACAAATGCCCCAGCATTTGTGCTGGTATGGATTTTCTTTCCAGCATAAATGTTGGGGATCCCTATGGAAGCCCATAGGAATCCATTAGCATCCATTGTACACGCTGCCTGCCATGCTCGCAGGGCAGGCGTTTAATTGTAATTGTAAATGCTGCTTGCCATGGTTGCATGACTGACAGTGCTTACTCATTTGCGTTCCGCTGTGCAAATGACCAAAATTTGGCAGCAGGAAGCCACCTACTTTTATATGTGAACACATAACTCAGACACAATTTCTTCATGCCAAATTACGGCATGGAGAGAAATGAGCTCCATAATGTCAATGTATTGAATGTCAGGTGGAGGGGCGCTCTGGAACCCCAGCAGAAACTCACCTTAATGTCTGTAAAGCCGTAGTCCTCCCATCCTCTCTTCCCCAGGCGGGGGAACTTGAGCTGCGCGGTGGCGGTCATTCTTGCTGTGATCCCTCAACACACGTCCTGGTGGCTCTGGGTCTTTGGAGAAGTGAGCCTTAGAGGGGGTTGGCAGCAGGGTGGTGAACATCAGAGATGCTGAGTGGGTGTGATGGGTGCGATCACGCGTTTCAGAGCGGGCGGGGCCACCTTGGCCACTGAGGATGCAGGCGTGGCCACATACATGGTGTCTGTGCACCCGGGTGGTAACGCGACATTCCGCGAAGCGCCTGGAGGTGTAGGGGATTAGCACACACTACAAGTTCCCGATTGCCTTCTGCGTGGCTGCAAACTTAACAGAAAACCTTGAATATATGAACATGCGTGAGGGACTGGCTTGGACCGGCGTGTATGGCAATGCCCGAACCAGAAACTCAAAATGCTAGCGTGGGCCAGTATTTCTGGTCAAAGTGGGCCACCATTTTGGGCCAGTCTGATAAGCTACTTCACCATGCAGTTAGTAGTTTTGGGTAGTACTCAAACAGCCTGTCACAAAAGGAGTGAAGTGCTACTTGCCATTGTGGGCCACTTTTTCATTGGTGCCCGAGACAATGTTATGCCGCAGTCCGACCCTGGTAAGCGACCCATGGAGTAGTGAGTCTGCCACCAGATGCCATGCGCCCTGGTGCTTCCTTATCAGTTGGTTAATTCTACACCACTCCCTGGAGACAGGAATACTCTGAACGTCCTGCGCATGCTCCCCTGTCATGAGGGTCCTCTGGCATCTTGAGGCCGCTGCATTAGAAAGCCTCCAAGGCTGTTTATTAGTTTTGTTTAGGAGTAGATACAATTCATGTTGGTCTTATGGGTTGGGGTACTAATAGCAATAGCCCCCTTGCATGGGGGGCATTAACACTTCAGGTAATGCCCCGGGGCATTACCGGAAATGTTAATGCCCCCCCTGATCGAGGTCTATTGATATGATTATTTATAACGAGCTTAATAACCAGAGGTTTCTAAGCACAGACCCGGGGAACGAACCTGTGTTGCTCAGTGTCGTCTTGCTTCCAAGGCGAGCACGTCGCCCCTGAGCTATCCGCCCGAGTCTTGTATGGCTTAATTATGAACTTGCTTCAACTCTGGCCAAAGTTCGTGCACTCATAACAGACACCGCTGCGGGCTTCCCAATCATTTGCCAGACGTAGATATTTATATAAAGTCTTGGGTTCATAGGTGTCAATTTGTGGGACACTGCGGCGCCAATGACTACAGCCAGAAGGATGAAGAGGGGGGAATCGATTCATAGATATATGCATATATTTCAGTGCTTGGGCTCTGATCCCACCCTCTCCACACTCCTGCTGTGCAAGCATTTAGGGCATGGCCAGCACCTGCCACTGCCCCTTTCATGCTATCGTTCATATTTGTCATGGGCCAGCTAATGAGGAAAGCTGTGTGCCTGGACTACACATTTGCTCATCTCACTGCTTTGTCTCATTAACTTGATCTGTGCACATGTAATTGGCTGCACTAATGTTGCAACTGTCCCAGGTGATGTATTCTTTGCATTTATGGTAGCGCTGAACCCTCGGGTTTCTAGGCGCTAGTTACATTGAAAAAGGAAGCTGTGTGGGAGAAACATGTCACACAATGGATGTGTCCATGTTAAGGATGGTGCAGAGGAAGGGTCGGTTTAGGGTGGTTAATTGTTTTTGCTGAGATGCTTTTGTTTTTTGGCACCCTATTCTGGTCAGGGTTTAACCCCTTAAGTGCCAAGGACACGAGTATGCTCGTCCTTTTTGTCTAGACTTGCATAATAGCCTGGCAGTATCATGAAAGAAAAAAGATGCCTGTGGAGGGAGAATGTATTGCAATTGCGTGTTCTGGAATGCCATTGTGCTCTTTATTTGTGAGAGGACAGGCATACTTGTGATGATGCTGGTATAATACCCCTGCAAGGTTACATGGCTTATCATTGACTTTTTTTTAGGAAAGGCCAGTTAGATGACCACTAAGTTTTATATGTTCTTGGTAATTATTATTTTTTTTTAAAGGTGCAGGCGCACAGGTGAACTGTAATGCCTTTCATAAAATGCATCTGGAATACCACGCAAAGAGCACGCATTCATATTTAATGCAAAGAACAGCAAAGACATTTTGGCCCTGATTCAAGGAATTATTTGCGGGGAGCATCGGGACTTTGCGTGCCATTCTGTGTGCAAAACCCTGTTCGTTGATTCATGGAATCGACTTTGCAGGACTTTTACAAGGATTTGCGGGGGGTACACGCAGGCCCGGGACACATCTCTGCGAGAGGTGGAGTGCCTTGCGCAAGATTCTGTGCAGAGTGTGGGCCGAGCCTACACAGAGACCCAAATAGCGGGTGGAACATGCAGAATGAGGAAGAACAAGGGAAAATGTGGGCGTGTTGAGAGATGGTCCACGCTAAACAATCGCGCGCCCATTCCACTTCAAACCCGACTGTATTCATGGATTTCAGCTAGGAACCTTGCATCGGGAAAAGGCACACGCAAGCCCTGTGATCCATCCGCCGCATGATAGCAGGCGGGAAAGTTGAACGCGCAGAGGAACCAATGCGTATAAAGCATGCAACGCACACCAAACCAACGTCCACACCTATGATGAACGCAGCAGTACCAGGCGCTTTCATCCACAGACACCGGAGGAGTAGTATGCCCAGGGGCTGGATTTTTGCACAACCCACCATGCTTTTTGGGATGCCTGGTGACCAGGTATATGCTAGGTACCGGCCCCGCCCCCATGTAATCCTAGACCTTGTCAGGGAGTGGGAACATGACCTAGCATCACCCACCATCTGCTCCCAGGCCCTTACCCCACTTGAGAAAGTACTGACTGCACTCCATTTCATTGCAACAGGTTCCTTCCAGCGAACCACGGCAATAGTTGGTGGGATGTCGCAGGCCACACAATCGCGCTGTCTCCACAGGTATTGACATGCATAGCAGCACATGCGTGTGTGCGCAGGCACTCATATATGCCCTGAACACTGGAGGAAAGGCAGCGTGTGCCAGGAATTCAATACAGTAGCACACTTCCCACGTCTACTTGGTGCAATTGACTGTACACATGTAGCGCTATACCCCCACGCCCCCCAATTGATGGAGCACTTCTCAAGCACTGACACTCTATTAATGTGCAGGTAGTGTGTAACCCTAATCTACAGATCATGGAAGTGTATGCCAATTTGCCTGGTAGCACGCATGATAGCTACATCTACCGCCATTCAACACTCCACCGGGCCCTGGCATCTGGAAAAGATGGCAACACATGGCTCATGAGTGAGTATGAACTGTCACGTACATGCATGCATGCATGTGACACACTAAACAACAGACCATGACAATAAATGCCAATAGCAACATATGCACATTTGCAGGGAACTGTGCCTACTGTAGGAAACCTGAGAGTATTCTCCCAGGTAGACCTCGAGAATCCCTTATTCATGAGGCCAGGGAAGAAGAGCTGGTGCTTTCAGATCCCAACCCTGGGGGCTGATGAGCACCGGAAGATCAACTGGGCAAGGGAGCCCAGGGTTATGCTTGGGGGAATAACCCAGGTGAGACGCAGAAGTATATATACCAGGGACGAAGGCGAGGATGACGAAGTCCCTGAGGCTTTTGCAGGTTGTTCCACATCTACCTCCCTTCCACCCAAAGAATATCCCTTACCCAAATCCAACAGCCCCTTCATATCTGGTAAATCCCCTAGAAACCCAAACCCCATTGTACTCGAAAGCCACAACTCACAGAATCCCTGTTTTCCTGTTTCCTACCCGAATACTCCCAATCATTCTTCTCCACGTCCCTCTGATTGATCTTTCCCGAACTCCCAGTCTACTTTGATAAAACACTACCATTCCCACAATCCCCCCTGTTCATTTCACAATAATAAACCCAGTCATTCCCATTTGTTTCACAAACCCTATCCATCTCACCCCTCTGAGTTTACCAACCCACCTAGTACGAGGGCTTTAATTCCATATAACACCTTTTCCCCATCCTACCCTGTAGGATACTTGTAAATGCTACCACCCCCATTTTTTGACACAAACACTTTCTCACACCATGACAGACAATGGACTAACACCAAAGCCGTTTACCTGATATGTTCTGACACAAGGGTCAGGCAGAGTCAGGCAATTGACAACAACTACACACAGCTGATGGCCCTTTCCCTTCCCCACAGGGATAAAAGGCAGAGCACAAGAGCACACTACGAGCAAGGTCAACCACACAGCAGCTATTCCGAACCGGCAGTTCAAATGGAGAAGAAAGGTGGCGGGAACCGAAAGGTCGACAAGGGTGGAAGTTCCCTTGCCCTTTTCAACCTAGTCTAAGAAGCCTTCGTGAAGGGAATTACAAGACCGGTATTTACAGGCCGTGTGCGGCGCAGCTGATATCAATGGTGCACGAGGGCCTCCCATGAGATAACCCAGATGGGGAGGCACGTTGGCTACCGTGGTACCGTCCTTGACTCCAGAGACAAGAAAGGCCAAAGAGTTCAACACAGCCAGTGAGTCGGAGGGAACTGATAGTATGCCAGACTGTGTTGAGCTGAAGGTTGCAATCGGCAACATATTGTGAACGTAAGGACTGCTTGTAAACAAAGGACTTATGTGTTTGAACATTTGGGAAGCCCAGTGAAGGGCCAGCTGCAGAGTGATCAGGTGATACAGGAGTGCTCATTCGAAGGACTCTGGCTGCTTCTTTGTTGAAACTACAAGTACTAAGAGGCCTTGGGAAAGGCTTGCGTGACGGGTAATACGAGGATCACGCAAAAAACCCTTGTACAATTGAACGTCTTTGACATGTTGAGAAGCAAAAATAACTGCATTGATAGAACTGTGTTGCGCTGACTGAGGCTGAGATCTGGTCTTAAGCAGAGGGAAGAACCTAAGGGATCTAAGGTGATTGTTTTGTGAACTAAGGCAAGTGTGAACCCGACAGAGTGATGCTGAGAGAAAGCTATGGGAAGGGAACCTCTACTTTCTGAGAAGATTGTGAACTAAGAGTACCAGGAGTCCCTAGGAGCGGCCGACATGAGGTGTCAGAGTGGTCCTACAAGGGTCATGTCAAATCCCTTGTACAATCAAAAGTCTCTGACCCGTTGCCAAGAGAAAGCTAGGAGAAGGGAAACCCTGCTGCTTTCTGATGAGATTGTGAACATTTTGTTGGAACATCTATGTGAACCCGACGGAGGGATGCCAATGGGAAAACTAATGAGAGTGAATCCCGTACTTTATACAGTTTAATAAACACCCTTGAACTGTGATCACTTGTGTCTGTCTTTACGTCAGCCCCAGAACCCGATGCCAAATAATGGGAGGCTGGCCTTGCATCCGTAACCACCGCAGATGTGGGGTCCAACACTGGCTGGCCTTGTGAAGCCAGCTGCACAGTCGCAGCCTCAATGATCCCTATCTGATCTGTCCTCTGAGGACCTTCTCCCTCTGTGAGGCAAACACATCTGGTTCAGCATCCAAATCCGCTGAGTCAGAAGAGTCTGAACAGGCTGCAACATGACTAATGATCGTCTGTCGCACCAGTGGATTTACAAGGCGAATGGCACCACAGCCTCCACTGATGGTGTGACGTACCAACGGCTCTTCATCTTCCTCCTCGTCTGCATCTGGTGCATCCTCACCTGCACATGGTCAGAGAATGACATATTTAGTTCGGAAAAAATGCACATGTTCATCAACGAGCAGACAGACACAAAATGGCAGGACACACAAGCATCTGACATCGTGACATACCACACTATGAGCAGTAAGCCACGGATGTATGGCATTTGCTGATATGCGCCCCCTGCTCTCCCCAGATCCTGTCCATGCCATCAGTGGATACACTGACATATATAAGTGGCATACAAATTGACAGATGGTCCATGCAACTGTCATGTCAGTACACAACCCAGGGAGAAGTACTGCAAATGGGGCATTGTAATGGTGAAGGCCATCACATGGCACCAGTCAGCCACCCAAGTCCACAGATGCTACCACCATCAAAACATGACACCCAAAACAAGATGTCAACTGAGAAGTGGACAACCATGTCCAGCCAATACACACATGTATACTGGACAACCATTTAGCACCTTCAATACATATGCTGCATGCCTGAGATGGTCAACTGTCAAATCCTTTGAAAAGTGCTCCTGTGGTTTCATTGGGACACGGCATACATGCATTCCCTCCCCATTGGCATCCACTAAATCCATCCAACATCACAACCACTGCCACATGTCCCCTTGATGCAATCATGCACCCTGACCAGGACAGCATAGCCCATTGCATCGTTGTGCAGAGTTTAGTCCATGTACAATGAACAATGTGATATGTGTTCAGCAAAGATGGGTGCGCTGTCAAAATCACAAACCTCTCAGTGTAGTGCTCCCTGCGTTTGGCAGCAAAGTGACAACACATATGGCTTGTTCTGTGTGCTGTATCACATCAATGTCATAACCAAGTCTCCTGGCACCCTGTGTGTGGCTCCACGCCGGCATCAGTCCCCTGCTGTATGCCTAGCAGAAGTCAGGAATATGCATTGTAAATTGACATTGTGTGAGATGACATTGCCATTCACATGACATTGTATATGAAGCGTCGGTCGATGAGTGGCCATGAGTGAGTGACCAACAGTCATTGGCTGTCATTTTGGATGACACTGTTAGGCAACGACCACTGTCATCTCATACAATGCAAACTGCACATCATGGGGTCTGGCAAACTGCACATGTTCTTGACATTGATAACCTGCATGCATGTACTGTCATGCACAGGAAATGCCACTCACCAAATGTGTCCTCATAGTTCTCCAGGCCTTCCACGGCTTGCACCTGCTCAAAGGTGATGAATTGACTCGTGGCACCTTCATGCGTTGTCAGCTGCTCCTCCTTTGGTCCTCCTCCCTCCAACGGCCAGTGCAAAGACCAGGTTGACACAGAGCTTGTGCTAGGTCCTACGTGTGAGATCATTCCACCAGTTCTGAACCTGTTTAGCAGTGCACATCTCCACACCTACGGTGTTGATCTGGTCTGTGACCCATTGTCAATGCACCATCCATTGTGCGGGTGTATGGGTGCTCCCTGCATATTGGCACATCTCACGATAGTGATCGGTTAGATAGTCAATGAGGATCTGAGTGTCTCATCAGTGAAACGCCTCTTCCCCTGTAGATCCGTCTCCTGTGCCGTGCCTTGGGTTGAAGACTCTTCCTGCTATGCATGCTGTCCCTTCTTGGCCCAAGAGGCCCTAGGTTGTAGTGCTTCACCTATCAGTCTGCGACCACGTTGGCGTCCAGGTGTCGGGTCACCTGTGGCCTCAGGCCCTCCGTGTCCATCTGGGGCTTGGGCAGATGTGTCCTCACCATGTCCCCAACCCGGACTATGCATGCCCCATTTCCCTCTTGGGGACTTCCCACTCATGTTTCAGGTGTAAAGGACAAATGGAAGGCACACCAAGATAGTGTTCTGAGCAATATGAGTAAGGGAACAGTCTATGTGATATGCGACATAGACGTGTGGTCCAGCAAGGCTTCAATGTACCCCAAAAGCAAACAATAAAGTATGCGATATGCAGAGGTATCCCATCTCAGAAATTGCACACACAACACCGGAAAGCTTCAGAAAAGCAGAAAATACTGTATGCAATACGCTGAGGCACCCGATAACTCAGAAATTGCATACGTGACACACCGTAGGCCTCAATAAGTAAAACAATACATGCGCGTATGCGCAGAGGCAACCCACAACAAATATATGCGGTACACATAACCTGAAGTGAACGGCTTGCGTAGCACCCCCAAATAAGCATGTGATACTCGTCTGGCTCATACCTTCACTCACACAACCAGTGATGCGCATTGCACGTCTTATATTACACTTTCATTGCCGTGAGCCACGTAGGCGTGCCATGCAGGTGTGTAGCGTCCCCGCGCTTGGGACATAACTTACGTGTTAAGGGTCTTTTCTCTGTTATTGGCTGCTATGGATGGGAGACGCACACCACAGTTCCTCCTGCCTGCAAACTGCTATCTTTGCATCCTGCGGCCCTGCTTTGCCTCCCTCACTCCTAATCTGCTGCTACCTGGTCAGGTCTGAGTGCCTGCTTGTGTCCAGCACTGTCCTGGAGTGCCAACTGTCCCACTTTTGTCTGTACTCCTGTGTTGTGCCTGTGACCAACCCTTCTGTACTTGGGCCTTGCACCTGCCAACATCACCACAGCGCCACAGCACCTACCCAGGATCCAAGAAAGCCATACCTGCCTCGGGAGTTGCCATGTCTGCCCCATCTACATCCTCTGTGGTGTTCAGCACCCCCACGTTGAGGCAGAGGGCTGCCAACTTTCCCTCCACCGAAGTTGGCATCCTGGTGGTTCGGGTCCTGGGTGCCTATGTTGCCCTCTTTAACCCATCCACACTCCTAGGCAACGCTGAAGATCTGGGACGACATCAGGGCTGCCATCAACGTGGAGGGGGTAGCTACGGTCCGGAAGCGTTGGGTCGACCTCAAGGCCTGTAGCCATTCCAAGGTGGTTGCAGCCTTCACCAGGGAACCCACCATGCAGGCTGGTACCGGTTCACCTAGGTAGAGCTGCAGGTCCTTGAGTGGTTCTATTTGGACCTTCACTCCCAGATCTTGGCCTGGAAAAGTCGTCTGGAGGCTGCTGGTGAGTACCCATGTGGAGCAATACTCTACAGTGTATGTGAGGCATGCATCTCTGCAGATGCCACATCCTGTTTGCAGCCTTTGTGTGGTGTGAGAGGCAGCAGCTTGCTGCCTCATGCCAATGCTGGTCATATGTGGCGTCAGACATTGCATACTGGCGTTTGCATGGGTACGGCAGATCTTTCATCAATTACTTTTTGTACTGGGGCACATGCTGTATGAGACCATGGACCAAGTGCCGGAAGAGTACAGATGCCGACATGCTATGTTGTGGGCATGTGAGGGACGTGCATGATGGACAACTCCATGTGTGGCACACCTGCCAATGTATGTGTGCAGACACATCTGCTGAGTGTGACACGTTTGCATGGATGTCTGTGTATGTCAAGTTGATGCATTGACATCTCTGGGACAGGGATGTGACCTCTCATCCCACTGCATTTGGAGCACAAGTGTATGTGTGTACATGCAATATATGTATGCTGGGTCACATTACACTGTTAATCTGTTCACAGATATGTGTGGTGGTACATGTTGCTTGCTTGCAGGTCATGCTGTGACATATGCATGTTGGTGACTGTGTTTGTGTGGGCAGGTGTCCTGGTGCTGTTCCCATGCCTATGGCTACATGTCATACTTGTGTTGATTGGTCATTGATATGGTGGCGTTGCATGTTTTTGGTGATGTTTTGGTGGCCACTCAACTCTGTGCTTGGTTGACATATGCATGTGTCATGACTGTGATTCAGCCTTAATACTACAATTATGCAGCTGTTGACATGCAGTTTGCATGGGAACGTACATGTGTGTGTGCATTGAGGGTGTGTCAGCTCCTGTTTGAAACATGCTGCATGTTGATAATGTTGTGTATGACACACATGTATTGACGATGATAACTGATGTCAATGTGTATTGTCCCATTTTTCACAGTTGCTACAGTTCATGAAGAGGGCAGAGGCATCGCTGTGCAGCAGATGGGCAGGGACCGAGCCATCAGACCGAAGCGCATACCGCAGCCAGCCACTAAATAGATCACCTCATCTGAGAGAGAGTTGGCTGGGGAATCGCAACGCACATCGGGCAGAGCTGCTGGGGGTACGTCCCAGGAAGATGTTGTGGTGGGGGACTCCTCAGTGGCTGTGGACAAGGGTGCGGAAACTGAGGGGCAATCCAGGGAGGAAGGCTCTCTGGAATCATCCAGGGAGATGGAGGTGGTGGTGGAGGAGGAGGCAGATGAAGACCAACACACAGGGTCCGGTGGGGCATCCAGAGATGGTGTGCAGGCTGCACCCTTGGGCCAGGGACAGGAGGATGTGCAGTGTACCATGGAGGGAGCTGCCAAACCTCCTGTCCCTGCTCCATGTGCTGCAACACTGACCACTATTGTGGATACCTCCACCCAGACTGGTCCCCACCTTGGGCCCAGGGAGGTCACCCCTGAGATGTTGCATGCCCTGCTGGCTGGTATTGCAAGGCGGGTGGCATTCGTTCCGAGCTCTCACAGCATCACAAATCAATGTGCCACTACCTGGGCCAGTTGTCACCGGCGCTAGTCTCTGATGGTCTCTGTGCGCTGACACATTCATCTGCCCCCTCTTCCACTGCCACCTCTGTGCCCCAGTCGTCCTCTGGGGGACCTTCCTTGCCAGTTTCCATCACAGCCCCTTATACTCCAATACCACCCACACTGCCCAGTCTGGTGGAAAGCACGCCCCTGCTTCCGGTGTAAGTCCCGGCAACTACAGAAGGAGTGGTCACTGTGCCTGCCCAGGCACCAAGACAGGAACAGGCATCTTTGGGACAGCTGGCACCTCAGGACAGTGCAGGTAATTACCTCCCCAGATTGCAACATCCAGATGGCAGGGGTACCTGCACAGTGTTTGCTTGGCCAGGCAGCAGCATGTTAGGAGTGCGCAGAGGCAATCCTCGCAGGGCCCAACAACATTGAGGAGGCAAGCAAGGCAGCACTGTTATGATATGATATGATATGATATGGCATTTGTAACGCGCCTATACACAAGTGTTTCATTACAGAATAGTGAGGAAAACATAGGCATTCACAACAATACACCACACCTAATAATCAATGGGAAATAAATGCAGAAGTGCAAGGGAAAACATGGAATGGATTCCAAGAGAAAGTAAGGAACAGGAGCAGGGAAAACGAAATTACAAAGGCAAACCTCCCCCACCCTTCCAAGGAAAAAGGCAGGAAGCTAAATCTAAAGAGGAAAGACTAAAGCATCAAGTTTTACAGCAGCAAAGGACAAAGTCAAAGAAATATAGAACACAGACAAACTGGGCTGCATCAAAAGGGAAAGCACTGAGAAATGCTGCCTGCAAACAGAGGAAGACAGAAAGGGAATCTATGAAGCAGAAATCAATTAAGCACATAAATTTGAAATCCAGGGATAAGGAACAAGGAATAGAAACTTGGAACTAGGCACAAAGCTAAGAACGAGGAACAAGGGACAAGTCACAAACAGGAACACTGCATCAATGACCAGCGCTGGACTGAAGCAAACTGAGGCTTATAAGGCTGCTTAACGAGCACACACTTGCCTATCCTCCACCCAGCCTTGTCCTGCAAGGGTGGAGATGAAGCAGTGGGCCAGGCATTCTGGGAGCATAGTCATTTTATTAAAGCAGCATACTGGCTGCCAAAAACCTGGAATGGATCCGGAAGGGAAGTAGCTTGGAAAATAAGGATTTAGCGCTCCCAATTCATCACAGCACTGTAGCATAAGGTTCGGAAGGAAAGTCCAGTAGGAGATAAACCCCAAATCATGCCCCAAGTGGTGGGAACAGGAGCGAAGGGAGCGAATCGTGACAGATTCAGGCAAATGGTGTGCGTCCAAATGGAATTCTAAATGCAGCTGATGGCGGAGAGGCAGTGGGCTAGGATGGCACGGGTTGCTAGGGTCAGGGCAGAGGTGGTGGAGAGAAAGACACTGAGGTGGGCTGCCATCCTGGAGGAGGCTTGTAGGGGATATGGGGGGTAGGAGAGGAGGTTGATGGAGAGCCTGCAAGCCATCCAGGAGAGAACAGTGACCCGCTGTCATGAGCAGCCGACCCTGGCGGGTATGGAGAAGGTGGAAATGGTAGACGGACACCGCCCTTGTAAACATCAGGCACTTTCTAGTCTTCCAGCCTATATAAACCCGGAAGAAGCTAACGCGCATGCGTTGCAACTTTCCAGTGCTACGGGAAAGTTTTTCCTAACGCTCCGGTGCGTTTGTTTTTCTTCCCGCTTTCAGACGGGATCCCTTCCTTCTCCTTTCCCGGCTTTGCTGCCCTTCCCTCCTTCTGACTTCTTTCCAGTACGTAGTTCCCTGTGCCTCGTACTTTCTACCTGTTCCGTGCTTCCCTGTTTATTTAGCCTTGTGCTCTGCTTACCTTCGCCTGACCTCTCCCTCTGTTGGATTCTCCGCCTGACAATCTTTGCTGTACTGTTGCTGTTCCATTTCGCCGAACTCCTGCGAATACTCGCATCCGCATCACAGTGCATCCTGGGAATTGAAGTCTTCAGCTGGTATACGCCGTTACAACTTGCCAGGGTTTTTTCGACAAGCTTTTTCCCTGGTTTGGGGTGGGCTCCCTGGGGTCCCCGCTGCCAGATTTACCCACGTTTCTGGCAAAGTGGCTTCCGGTGGAGCCCATACCTGCAACTACAAGCAGAAAGGAAGGATTACCCAGAAGGAGATCAGCGAAACTTGGCGACAAAGAAGGAAAGGACTCTCCTCAGACAAATCGGAAGAATCCTCTACAACTCATACCAGTTCAGGTGAGGAGGGGGTCGGGAAACCTGGTGTTACCATACAGTCCAAACCTGAGAGATTGCAACGCCCAAAAATGGCCTCCCTTGAACAGTTTCAGGAAATGGTAAATGCCATTCAGGCTCTGACCACAGAAGTGCAGTCCCTGAGAGCGGATAATTCCGCACTCAGACAAACTGTCCAACAAATACAACAAGCAGGGCAGCATGTCCCACAACAAGATAACTATCGTGGTGAATTGCCTCCCATTCCATTACCTTGTGGGAAATACGACGGAAATCCCAAAAAGATCAAAGAATTCTTGGACGCTTGTATTATCCAGTATACCTTTCGGCCTAGAACTTATGATTTAGATAAAACAAAGGTGGGATTCCTGGTTTCCAATTTGACAGGAAATGCCCTTGCATGGGCTACTCCTCTGGTGACAAGTGCAGATCCGATTCTCACTGATTATTCCGGTTTTGTCCAAAGATTCCGGGACAGATTTGAAAGACCCGAAGTAGGGTATTCGGCATATGAAAACCTGTTGGACATCCGCCAAGGTTCTTTTGATGTCCAGACATACGTCACGGGTTTTCAAAGGATAGCTGCCGAAGCTGGATGGCCAGAGACGGCTCAACAAACTATCTTCAGAAGAGGACTCCGTGAGGATATCAAGGATGAACTGGCGAGAGTAGCCAGACCGAATACCTTTCAAGAATTGATTTCACTAGCTCTACAAATAGAGTTTCGTATGGCCGAAAGGAAAGCAGAAAGAAGAAGACCAAGAACCTTCGTTCCAGGTCCAAACCCCTCCTCAATACCTGAAAAAGGATCCATGGAAGAGCCGATGCAAATCGGTTCCACCACAAGAGGACCGCTTTCCACAAGTGAACGCAAGAGACGGAAGGACCTTGGTTTATGCATGTATTGTGGTTCAAATGGTCATCTGTTACGGGACTGTACGGAAATCCCTCTCAGAAGACAGGGAAACGAAAGACCCCAACCTTAAACAGGGAAAGGGAAGGGGTGAATAACGTAAATCCCTGTCACCCAGCACAGCCTCCGGTTTTGAACAATAACTGTTTACTGGTTATCAAGGTTCAGATCGAGTGGGTCGAACATGAACCGGTGACATGTCTAGCCATGGTTGATTGCGGAGCTGCCGGCAACTTCGTGGACGATAAATGGGCTCTGGACCAGCAGATACCTAGACACCCCAAGATACGACCTATAACCGTAGAAGGGGTAGATGGTAGCCCGTTAACCTCCGGTCCCATCAGTCATGAAACTCAGGATCTTAAGATCACAATGGCTTCCCATCAAGAATATCTAACTTTCGATTTGATCAGGGCGGCACATTTTCCAGTGATACTAGGCATACCCTGGTTGAGGAAACACAACCCGTATATCGATTGGAATCTTAACACAGTGGACTTCAGATCTCAGTATTGTGAACAACATTGTCTTACTGCAGAAAGTTCAAGGTGCGTACAAGCAGCACTACACCCTTCTAATGGTATTCACATGATTCCAGCACCCTATCAAGAGTTTGTAGATGTGTTCACTGACACACAACCCCGCCTACTACCTCCTCATCGCAAGGAAGATTGCAAGATCGACCTGATTCCAGACGCAGTCGTTCCCTTTGGAAGAATGTTTCCTTTGTCCTTACCCGAGAAAGAAGCCCTAAAAGAGTATCTTGCAACCAATTTAAAGAACGGTCTCATCAGAGAGTCGTCGTCATCAGCTGGAGCTTCACTTTTTTTTGTGTCCAAAAAAGGGACGACTGAGTTAAGACCCTGTATAGACTACAGAGGCCTGAACAGTCTTACGGTGCGGGACAGATACCCTATGCCCCTTATTAAGGACATCTTAGAAGCGGTTCAGGGAGCTCGAATATTCACGAAACTAGACCTGAGAGGGGCTTACCACCTTTTACGTCTCCGTGAAGGGGACGAGTGGAAGACTGCTTTCCGGACACCACTAGGTCATTATGAATATAGGGTTATGCCATTTGGCTTAGTCAATGCACCTGCTCAATTCCAGCGTTTTATGGACAATGTGTTTGCAGATATGCTATTCTCTTCAGTAGTAGTCTACTTAGACGATATATTAGTGTATTCTACAAATCTGGACGAACATCGCACGTTGGTTATAGAGGTTCTACACAGATTAAGAAGACACAGTCTATTAGCTAAACCCGAAAAGTGCGTCTTTGAAGCAACCACGGTACCTTATTTGGGTTTTGTTTTATCCGCTGACAATGTACAGATGGACCCAGCTAAGACTAAAGCAATCACCCAGTGGTCCGTACCCTCTAACGTGAAGGAAGTACAAAGATTCCTAGGCCTTGCGAACTTCTATAGAAAATTCATACCGAACTTCTCAATGATTGTTCTACCCATAACGAATTTGCTAAAGAAAGGAGTCAAATTTATTTGGGACACAAGCACCGAACAAGCCTTCCAAGTATTGAAAGAGGCATTCGTTAGCGCTCCTATTTTGAGACAACCGGACCAGACCAGACCGTTTATCGTGGAGACCGATGCCTCCCAAGGTGCGATTGGGGCTGCTCTTCTACAGAAGGAAGAAGATGATTTGGAACACCCTGTCTCCTATTACTCACGGACGTTAAGTCCAAGTGAAAGGAACTATTCAGTCCTAGAAAAGGAGCTTCTAGCTATTCGCCAAGCCTGCAAAGAATGGAGACATCTTCTCCAGGGTTCTGTGGTTCCCTTTCTAGTTCGCACCGATCATCGAAACCTTAAGGTCTTACAACAGATGGAGTGTCGTAATTCAAGACATGCCAGATGGGCCTACTACTTTTCACAGTTTGATTTTTCTATCACCTATCTTCCAGGGAAAGAGAATACTCTAGCAGATGCCCTTTCACGCAGCTTTTGCGAAGAAGCAGAAGAGCCACACGAACAGGAACTCATACTAGCAGGAAAGACATTCATCAACACAATCAACTCTTTTCTACAGAAGGTACAGGCAGGACAACAAAGAAACCCCAGCACGGAAACAAGTCTTAACCAGAAAGGTGTTTTTCTCTTCAAAAACGATGCCTTGTTTTTACCTACCCGAGACCTACAAACACAGGCGGTTTCATGGTGCCATGATATTCCGTCAGCAGGACATAAGGGTCAGAGAGCCACGATAGAACTTACATCCCGTCAATTTTGGTGGCCTTCTCTGATCAAAGATGTAAAGGAATATGTAGCGACTTGTCCAGTGGGCGCTCAGAGTAAATACTCCCGCCATAAACCTTTGGGTCTTCTTCAACAAGAAGCACCTCCAGGTGGTCCATGGCAACACATTTCTACGGATTTCATTGTGGATTTACCAGACTCATGTGGATACACCGCCATAATGGTCACAGTGGACTCCTTTAGTAAACTGGCTCACTTTTCTCCACTTAAAGGTCTCCCTACTGCCAGTGTTACCGCAGAAGTTTTCTTGAAGGACATAGTGAGGCTGCATGGGCTCCCCAACATTATCGTCTCCGACAGAGGGACACAATTTACATCCAAGTTCTGGACCGTTCTGTGCAACATGTTAGGAATAAAGAGAGCACTTTCTTCAGGATTCCATCCAGAAAGCAACGGACAAACAGAACGTCTAAACGCCACCTTAGAACAGTATGTTAGGTGTTTTTGTACCCAGGAACAAGATAACTGGCTCCATCTTTTGTCGCTGGCTGAATTCTCATATAACAATGCCATACATACATCCATTGGAATGAGTCCCTTTAAGTGCACTTACGGATACGAACCCAAGCATATACCACTGTCTGGTTTGCCTCCTACCAATACACCTTCAGTGGATCAATTACTGGACACGATACAAAGATTGCATCGGGATACGTTAACCAATCTTAAGAAGGCCCGACAAGACTGCAAGAGATGGGCGGATCCCAAAAGGAGCCCAAACCCTCAGTGGGAGATAGGAGACCGCGTATGGTTGTCTACTAAATACTTACCCAGATGGGTTCGTCCAGGAAAGTTTGCACCCAGATTTCTGGGTCCCTTCCGGATAACAGCTAAGATCAATCCAGTAGCATTCAAGCTAAATCTCCCATCAAGTCTCAAGAGGGTTCATCCAGTCTTCCATACGTCGCTTCTTAAAGCCTACCGTGAAGATCCCCATTCTAGAAAGATACAAAGACCACCGCAGAAGACCCCGGAATCTACAAAGGAATATGAAGTATCCGGCATTCTCGACTCCAGATACAAGAAAGGAGTTCTGCAGTACCTGGTCTTTTGGAAAGGGTATCCAAAGACCGAATGCACATGGGAACCACTTAGGAACATTTCTGCTCCTAAATTGCTTCGGAAGTATCATTATCTCCATCCGGGAAAACCGGGAGGGAGAGCACTGAAAAGGGGTCATACTGTCATGAGCAGCCGACCCTGGCGGGTATGGAGAAGGTGGAAATGGTAGACGGACACCGCCCTTGTAAACATCAGGCACTTTCTAGTCTTCCAGCCTATATAAACCCGGAACAAGCTAACGCGCATGCGTTGCAACTTTCCAGTGCTACGGGAAAGTTTTTCCTAACGCTCCGGTGCGTTTGTTTTTCTTCCCGCTTTCAGACGGGATCCCTTCCTTCTCCTTTCCCGGCTTTGCTGCCCTTCCCTCCTTCTGACTTCTTTCCAGTACGTAGTTCCCTGTGCCTCGTACTTTCTACCTGTTCCGTGCTTCCCTGTTTATTTAGCCTTGTGCTCTGCTTACCTTCGCCTGACCTCTCCCTCTGTTGGATTCTCCGCCTGACAATCTTTGCTGTACTGTTGCTGTTCCATTTCGCCGAACTCCTGCGAATACTCGCATCCGCATCACAGTGCATCCTGGGAATTGAAGTCTTCAGCTGGTATACGCCGTTACAACTTGCCAGGGTTTTTTCGACAAGCTTTTTCCCTGGTTTGGGGTGGGCTCCCTGGGGTCCCCGCTGCCAGATTTACCCACGTTTCTGGCAAAGTGGCTTCCGGTGGAGCCCATACCTGCAACTACAAGCAGAAAGGAAGGATTACCCAGAAGGAGATCAGCGAAACTTGGCGACAAAGAAGGAAAGGACTCTCCTCAGACAAATCGGAAGAATCCTCTACAACTCATACCAGTTCAGGTGAGGAGGGGGTCGGGAAACCTGGTGTTACCATACAGTCCAAACCTGAGACCCGCCTCCAAGTGGAGGGCGATGAATGCAACTCTGCCCTGGAGGTCGTGATGACAGACTATTGAGCCCGCTGCCTGTGTACATAGTTAAATGTGATTTTCTTTTTTTACTTTTGTTCATTTTTGCCCTTGGACATTTCCCCCTTCCATGTAGTCCATTTTTGTAGTGTAAATATTCATACTACAGACTTCTCTTTCTACATCACACAGTTGTTGGTGTCTCTTTGTACTTGTGCTGAATTTGGTTTACTTTGGATTTGGTACGCAACTGTTCTGTGACTGTCACATGGGTTGGTGGCCTCACTGTGGATGTGTGGCATACGCTGATGCATGTCCACCCATCTGCGCACGTCAGCTACCACCCACTGGATGCGCTCATGTCACGCTGAACATCAGCCACTGAAATGCTTCACATGTGAGTTTTTTTAAGTCTGGCTGTGCACATCATCCGTCTCCTTGGATCACACACTCTCAGACTTCCTTTGCATCACCCGAACACATGCCAGTTCAACTTGTGTTAGTTGCAGTGGCTTTGATTGCTGTGCTGTACTACGTGACTCTCTTCATTCATTGATTTGTACATGCTACTATGCACACACACATTAAACATGACTCTGTCCTATCAGTTATGTCTTGGACTTGTGTCCTCCTAGGTCATTCACCGACAGCGCTTTGAGGCCATTGCAACGGCACATGGACACAATGATACGTCACATTGCGTTACATTGATTTATCTGCCTGGATCTGCTGCTCATCTGAGCACTGTCAGTCCCCTTGTTCATTCCGCCTTTCAGCCTAAAAACACTGCCAGACCAGGGAGCGGGTCACAGAGTTGTGCTGCAGAGTCTTGTGGTCCTTGGGCTCTGCGGCCTCCATGGCCCCGCTCCCGACTTCTGGCTGTAGCGGTGCGGTGCCCACTGCTTGGCCCGCACTTACCCCATCTGGCTCTAATATCTGGCTGTTGACGAGAACAAGGACCTACAGATAACTTCTCCGATACCAGAACTACTTCCTGCATCTCGAATCCACAACTTGAATTAGCGGTAGGCGAGAATTCTTAATCCAGCTATTGATTACATGCTAACTACTGCAACAAACGACTATGTTGATTTTTACCACTGGGCGTGCTGCTGCTCTGACTGCCTGGTTTGCTGTGTGCGTGTTCATTGGCAGCTCTTTACTTAGCCGGTCGAGAGATCCCCTTCTGTGTTGTGGCGAGCAGAACGGAAGTTGGGTTATCCTCTGCCGACACACGTTGGGCTGTTATAACAATCCCGCGCACTCTCGAGTAACTTGGGCCGCGTTCCTGCTGTGCACAGGTCACTCATTCCTCAAACTGTATCCAACCTCAAACCCCTTGTGAGATAGGTCTAGTCACAAAGCGCCGCCTGCTCTTGAATAACTTGGGGCACGCTCCTGCTGCGCACAGGTTACTCATTCCTCAAACTGTATCCAACCCTGAACTCCTTGTCAGATAGGTCCAGTTACAAAGCAACGGGCACAGGAGACTGTGGGGACGTGCCCCTTTGATCCTGTGTGACATGTCCCTTTGGTTTTTACTCTAAAATTCTACAGTGCACGTATGCCGCGATGAGCCCCCTGCCGAAGTACGCTAATTGCACTTTTACCTGCATTGGAGTAACTTAGGGTGTGCTCCAAACCGTGTGGAATATTGCCAAAACTGCACCTAAGTACGGACTCCTTGAGCGGCAGGCAGAATTGTAAAGAGCATCGCCCGGGAGACTGCGGGGGCTTGCCCCTTTGATCCCGTGCGGCGTAACTCCTTGGCTCCTACCTCAACATTTCCACAATGCATGTACCTGCAAAACACAGCAGGAGCCTTGTTCTTGGAGAAAAACAAAGATGACCTCATGGTCTTATTCGTCCCTAACCGGGCAAGAAACAAACTTTGCAACTAAAATTGGCCCTAGAACTAGACAATGAGAAAAACGCGATAAATAAAATGCTGACCGCTACTGATCTCTCCCTGCAACCCACAATAGAACAAGCCCTCTTTAAATCCTTCTACAAAAAAGAAGGCATCAAAGAGAGCACTCAAGACGTCATGCAACAACCACACTTACCCGATTGTACTGAAGTAACTCAAATGGCAACCCCAGGACCAGCGAGCCCGAGCCTTCCCAGGAAATTACAGATGCTACGTCTCCCCTCTATCCCATAGAGACGCATGGGTCCACAGCTGGAGCATTCGATCTCTCAGAGGTGCCGACAACTAAGAACTCACATTGAGATAATGAACAGCCGAACAGAGTCGTCCCTGCCTTGTTCAGTGGCAATAATTCTGTGGGCCTTCCGAGCAGTGTCCCAAATTCTGCTAATGTCGACCCTCCCCTCTCCCCGTCTGTGGTTATTCAAAGGGGGACACCAGCTACCAGATCACCTACGCCGACTCCAAAGAGGCAGCTAGGGGACCTAGTGACAGGAAAAGAGCCCAGCAAGGACTTGCCCCATAAGATCCCTCAATGTACTCAACAGACAGAGAAGGCCTTTGAAACCAACTTGGCCCTTCTGCCAATTAGTGTGCCATTCACAGCTACTAAAGACACAAAAGACAAAGTCGATAGGACTCCACGACCTGAACTATCCAAAAAAGATAAAGCCGAACAAGCTAAACTGAAATGCTTGCAGGCCTACACCATCCGAAGCCCATCAAAAACGATGAAACTGAGGGGCTCCCACCGAACAAGCACTGGGCGGCACGGTTACCCTTAGACATTACTGAAATAGGGTCATTAATGAGTAATATCGAAAAAAGAAAAGAAGTTTTTGGGGACCTTTTCTGTAATCGGACAAACGACCTGCCTTCTCCATCCACACCGGCTATAAGAAAGCCTCAGCCTAATTCTAAACGCCTAACAAACAAAACTTTGGATGTACATCCACCAACTGTCAACATGGATTTAGCAACCAAGAAATTTAAATTTGAACCAAATGAGAACGATGGAAACTTTGGGATTAAAAAGGGAAATGCACCACCTTTGCAGCACACAGATGACCACCAAATAACTAATACATGCCAGTGCGAAACTCCTGAAGACCACCAGAGGATTCCAACTAATATGGTGGAGCTACAAAACATGCTAATAGCAATTACCACACAATCTATGATTCCGTTTTGTAAGCTACATGAAACCACTAATGACAACATCAGAGATGATCACTGATCCATACAAAACAAATTCATCTTGAGACCTTTATCACCACCATAGAAAAACGACTGGATTTTGAAGCAGAACAGTCCCACCAATGGCAATCGAGACTGTTCGAGATGGCAGCGGCACACAGGGCAGAAAAAGCACTCCTGACATCGACAATGATGACGCTGATGAATTAATGAATTATCACCCGCAGACACTGTTCAAGTCCAATACTGCTCCACCAAACACGAACTCGAAGGATCCTGAAAAGACCCCCTGCCTGCCGAGAGCCGAGAAATCCAGCCTAGTAACAGCTCCGCCCCTTGCTGCACTGTCAATACTGCATGAGGCAGCCACAGAAATCACATCTATAATGAAACAAATTGATACCTTTCACATTTTCTCAAATAACAAAACTCATATCGAAACGCCATCTGCTAAACCTAACCCCGAAACAAAAAATAAAAGAAAAAAGGGCAACAAACAAACAGTATCTCGAGCCTTTCTAATAAATCTTACTGCAACCCCAATTATTGATCTAAAGCCTCATTCCAAACCCTGTAACGCAAAACAGGAAAAGAGATAGAGATTCAAAATTGGAGCTCAACACCCATCACCATTCCATTCCATGTTCTACGAAAAGCTCCTCAGAATCACCGGAAATCCAACTAGAGGACCTCCTCAACTTATCAACACACATGGACACGCCTGAGCAAGTCGAGAATTCCTCAGCTATTAATGAGTCACTGCTAATAGTAATTGACGAATATGCCATCGACCCATCAGAACAGTCCAACAGTATTAATTTTTCTTGTGAAACAATCTCAGATTCACCTTCAAACTACTCAGGTGATAACACAAGAATTTCAGACTCCCCTTCAAATTACTCAGGAGATACCACAAGAAGGTCCGAAGCGACAAAGGACACTGTGGTTACTATGAGGGACCCACCAACTCTTCCGTCAGACCCTCTGACTAACATTTCGACCAATGGACAGCAAATTCAAGAGATCAACAGACGGAAGCCTTGTTTCCCCGATGTATACAGACTACTACAATTCATTGATCCGTGGCTGAAAAAAAACAAATTACACCTTGCATATAGCTCGAGTCGAACGCAGCAGGGAACCTCTAACACTCAATAGGACCAATCTCCTAAGACTGCTACACGCAATACACCAATTGAAGTCAATAAAATCACAAGATATTGAGGCTGTGATATTTGAGGATGAACAATCCCTAGATAAGATCCAGATTGAATTCCATATGCTTGATACAATGAATCAGATCCTACAGATGACCGCTCCATTACTAAAACTGGGTTTTGCATGTACACAAAACACAGGACAACCACCAGATTTCCAAAAAACAAATCCTTCTATCGCACAATCCTCAGTAACTACTGAAGAGCGTAGTTGGACACAATACCATAGATCTTCGATGACAATGACCAACATGAATGCTTCACGCAGGGACTGTGACTTACATCCAGCAAGCCCCCAACGCCTTTCGAGCCTGCACTACTTTCAACATCCTATTCGGCGGGAAAATGAGGGTGATCGCCCACTGCAAACCAAAGATATGAACTACCATTCATAACCACCAACCTCGCCAAATATTTACGGCTGGTCTCTATGTTCATGAAATACGAGAGGCCATTCTCATCTGTTCGATTACCCAGCTCTTGAATCTTGTCATGTCATATGCCTCCAAGAAACCTGGCTCACTAAAGCGCCCAGTTGTGATGGTTTCATAACTTTTCTTAACCCTGCCCTCCAGAGAAAACAGGGACGAGCATCTTCTGGCTTATTGACATTGATCAAAATAATTCCAACATGGAGCCTCACTGACACAGAAAACATCAACCCGTGGATTCAAATTACGATTATCAAGATTATGAATGCTGCCAAATCTTCGCATCAAACCCAGCACAAGGACCCCTGCTTTAGAATCATCGCGATTGTAATGGCCATCAATGACAATAATTTCTTGGACGGTGTATTCCTGACCATTGATAGTGTCACTGCAAAATTTCCGAATATCGACTTCATCATCTGTGGAGACCTTAATGTCCACCTATACGCTTCTAATGGTCAGCACATACCAACAAATGACGTCGACAAGAGCTTGTCACTGGACTAAATAAATAACTATTAGAAATTTGGTTCAAAGAGGTCGCCCATGCGATGAACACAATCTGCTGATTCCGACTTGGTCTTGCAGAAAGGCTACCGCAATCATTGACTATATTTACTTATCTCCAGCTCTAAATAATCTATTATTGGAATCTAAAACAATTCCCTCCAATAAGAGTGACACCCATATTCTCATGATTTGCAGTGCAGGCTTGTGTGAACAGACTTCGATACCCCCTGTACCGCTCCTGGAAATTACAGGAACAAATACCAGACTAAGAATCAGTCTAAAACATATAGCATCTCTTCCAAAGACTTTCGACCAAACAACTATGAAAAATGAGGGGAAAAACTGAATTATGACTGGATATTGATCCCATTCCAGATAAAAGGAAACATAGTAGAGAAGTCCTCACACCAACACCATTATAACCCAGAGATGGCAAACAAAAAGAAAATGCTACGGCAAAATCTCTGTAGATGGAGAAAGAACCATACTCCAGAGAATCAACAAAAAATGAAAAGAGCTAAGCAAACCTATTCCAACTGGAAAAAAAACATATGCGCTGACCTTGCAACAAATGGATGCGGAAGCCATGCTAGCAACTCTCAAAACCAAGAACCCGAGAAACCTGTGGAACCTGCTAAATAACAATGCCCAATACCAACAGCTGATGGTGCCCAATGTCCCTGAACATAAATGGATTTCACATTTCTCTAATGTCTATAAAGCTCAGGACTTAGAGGAAAACCAATTGGAAACCCCAGCTTCAAAGAAATGGACCATCACTTGGGACAAACAACATTTTTGGGAGATGATCAAAAAACTCAATGCCTCCCGATCCCCGGGGCCCGATGGCCTATCCAACGCCATCCTGAAACCGGCCCCTGAGACCTGGGCGAATTTAATGGATCACCTCCTGACGCTAATCAATAAACTTAAACAGATTCCTTCCACCTGGAAAAGAGCAATGCTGATTCCGATTTACAAACAAGGAGACAGGCACGACCCGTCCAATTATAGACCCATCGCTCTCCTAGATCCCCTGGGGTAATTGTTTGCCACTTATCTACTCCAAAAACTTACTGCATGGGCTAAGGAAACAAACCGATTCGATACCCGACAAACGGGCTTCACAGCAAATGTGGGAACAAATGTGAACCTCCTGATTTTAAACCTAATAAAGCACGAAGCCATAAGAAATAACTCTCAGGTGAACGCAGCTTTTATAGACCTGCACATGGCCTTCGATGCTATAAACGGGAGCAAACTCTGGAACAAACTCTCAGTATGGAAATGACCCCTGGAGATCAGTGAACCTATCAAGCTACTTTATCCAACACTTCGGTCACCATCAGACTTACAAAAGAAGGTGCCACCACAAATGAAATAAGAACTTGGAATGGCTTAAAGCAGGGATGTCCCCTTGCTGCAACTCTGTACAACCTATATACTGCTGACTACCTAAACCACATTAAAGCTGACACACTTAAACCTCTGAAAATGAACTCCGTCCCGATTACATACTTAATGTATGCCAATGACATTGTATTACTGGATAAAACCACTTCAGGACTCCAAGAAAACCTACGCATGATGGACGAATATATGAATCTGAATGAACTTCACATCAATGTCAAAAAAACTAAAATAATGAAATTAACCAAACATACAAGCAAAAACTATCAGCTCACGAATTTCATCTTAGATGACAAAACCTTAGTGGAACTAAATACCTTTAAATATCTTGGTGTATTAATAAATCAAGAGAAATCTGAAACAGCCTGGGTCAGCTCCCTAGAAGGTAAGATGCTAATGCTAGCCAGAGAAGAAGTCATGTTACACAGACGATATGGCAGGTTTTCCCTAAACCAATAATCGCGTTCTATCGGCAAAAGGTAATTCCCATCATCACCTACGGGAGTGACGCAATGATCAATGCAACTCTGTTTAATTGGCAAATCCTCAAAGCCTCTTTTTGGCGGAAGATTCTGAAACTCCTGAACAGCTACCCTATGGCCAGAATATGATTCAAAGTGGCATTGCAATCCCTTACTTCCATCGTGATGTGGAAACAGCTGGATCTTCTGCATGAACTGAAAAACGACGATAGAACACCGGCAATTCAGATTTTGCAGGAGATTCCGCAGGCCATGAATAACACCTCAGAGAATGCATGGAAAGTGGCACTATACCGACGTATGGGAAACAAAGATATTACCACAGATATGCTTATCAACCGACCACAACGTGCCAAGGTTAAGATGCAACAAAACGACTGGGCAAAAACATAGAAGAAAATACAAGATATGGCATGAACCTCCAATGCCCAACTGACATTTGTGCGATTAACGAACTCCCTCGATACTTGACAATCTTTCCGGATCCGGCCATACATACCACATTCATGAAAATTCGCCTAAACACAATGCAGACCAGACAAAGACTAGAAAACATCAGACAAATATGTAAGTCGGAGCAACTCTGTCGATTTTGCCTGAACAAGCAAACATCCGAAACGCTGCAGCACTTAGTCATGATATGTCCTGCTCTCGCCGCCAAGAGAGCCCTTTTCGGAGACTTCTTTAAGATATCCACTCAGCAAGAAGAAGGTGACTCCAGATGGATGAAGATCCTAAGAGGACAAGACAGGAAATTGATATACACAGTCGTCCAATTTCTCTGCGACATTTTGGATCACATCAAACAATTGAACTTACAGACCATAGCCTGAGAAAAACTCTTTTTTTCTTTTTTTGAAACACTTGATGTTCGGGATATAAGAGATGTACATTTTAAATTATCTATGAGATGTAGCCTTAAAGGCTTAAATGAAAAGTTTATGTGTAAACTATATAATTTTAAATAAAAAAATAAATTGCTTTGCTATGTTGCATGTACATGGTGCATTCACAGTGCAGCTGGTAGTACATTCTGCTGTTCTGTTGCTGTGCCACTGGTTGTGATGTAGCAGGGAGTCCGGTGATGGGCTACGGACATGTGTTCTGCATCACTGCCCCCAGTTGTTCAGTCTAGGGGTGGAAATGTAGCCGGTGTGCTTCATGTTGGTGACAGGCCAGTGGATTCGAGGTTAGTTGTTGGCCAACATTATACTGGTAGGGGTGTTTTGTGGCACGGCCAGGCTGGGGTGGTGTTGGAGGTTAGGGCGGCTGGTGGGTGGTGTCTGGGCTTGAGGGAGCTGCCTTGGGGTGGTGTTGGATGTGACATGACTGGTGGGTGGTGTCTGGGCTTTAGGGGGCTGCCTAGGGTGGTGTTAGAGGTGAGGGGGCGGGTGGGTGGTGTGAGGACCTGTGGGGCTATCTGGGGGTGGTGTCAGGTGTGAGGGGGGCTTGTGGGTGGTGTTTGGGCCTGAGAGAGCTACCTGGGGGGGGTGGCAGAGGTAAGAGGGGGCTGGTGGGTGGTGTCTGGGCTTGAGGGGCTGCCTGGGGGTGGTGTCAGAGGTGAGGGGGGCTGGTGGGTGGTGTCTGAGCTTGATGGGGCTTCCTGAGGGTGGTGTAGGAGGTGAGGGGGCTGGTGGGTGTTATCTGGGCTTGA
This sequence comes from Ambystoma mexicanum, assembly GCF_040938575.1. Classification (NCBI taxonomy): domain Eukaryota; kingdom Metazoa; phylum Chordata; class Amphibia; order Caudata; family Ambystomatidae; genus Ambystoma; species Ambystoma mexicanum. The sequence goes on along the minus strand of NC_090931.1, from coordinate 1,462,513,215 downwards.
GGGAGCTGCCTGGGGGTGGTGTCAGGGGTGAGGGAGGCTGGTGGGTGGTGTGAGGACCTGAAGGGCTACCTAGGGGTGGTGCCTGGGTGTGAGGGGGCTGCTGTGCAGTACGGTTATATGGCAGCAGTTTTGGTGCATTGGAAGTAGGGTGGAGGGTTAGAAGGATCACAGGAGTGCAGCCGTTACTTATGGGGGAGCTTGCGCAGATTTGCAGGGGCACAGCTGTTACTTATGGGGGACCTTGCGCAGGATCGCAGGGGTGCAGCCGTTACTTATGGGGGAGCTTGCGCAGGTACACAGGCGTGCATCTGTTACTTATGTGGGACCTCATGCAGATTGGCCGGGGTGCAGTCATTACTTACGGGGGACCTCGCACAGATTGGCTGGGGTGCAACCATTACTTATGGGGGACCTTGTACAGATTGGCTGGGGTGCAGCCGTTACCTACGGGAGACCTGATGCAGGTTTGCAGGCGTGCATCCGTTACTTACGTGGCACCTCGCACAGATTAGCTGGGATGCAGCTGTTACTAACGTGCAACCTCGCGCAGATTGGCTGGGGTGCAGCCGTTACTTATGGGGGATCTCACGCTTGATCACTTCGGTATACATATATATATATATGTATACCCACATATATGTGAATATATATATATATATATGTGAATATATATATATATATTCAGTGAACAAACGTGGTTAAAGGGATGTAATGGTTAAGTTGCACTAATAAAAAACTATCAAATTCAGGGAAAAATGTTTTGAAAGGGATGTTATGGCTACAAGTAAAACCGAAAAACCCAAGAAATTCACCAGTTATGGCAAGCTATGCAACCATTTATTTATTTGTTTATACCGCACCGGATCCCACAGGCATCAGGGTGCAAAAAAAAACACAAAAGACTCTTGATATACATGCCACAAGACAACAGAATTCATAGAGATTACAGATGTGGGTCATGGGCTAACTCAGGGGGAATTATCTAAACCAGTGTGTCTTAAGTATTTTCCCGGAAAGTACTGTATGAGGACTCTAGTCTTATTTGTAATGGAAGGTTATTCCATGATTTAGCAACTTTGATGTGGAAAGCCTTTCCCAGTCCTTTGGTTTTCCCAAACCTAGTGATTTCTAGTTGGCCCTGTATTTCAGATCTGACGGCACGATCCCGGCATATAAGCAACCAACTTTGTTTTGGGGTAGGCAGGGGCTTTCCCATAGATACACCTATGAGCTAAGGTCAGGGCCTTGAAATGAATTCTGTCCTCTACGGTTAACCAATGTAGGTTTCTCCTGTCTTCGCTAATGTGTTCCTTTTTCCTTTTTTCTTTTATAATTCTCACAGCACTGTTTCAGATTCTTTGGCTTTTTTGCAATATGCCCTTTGTTTGCACCCAGCAGGAGTCCATTTACGTAGTCCAACCTGGACAAGATAGTCGCTCTTGCGACTGTGGCGCAATTTTCCTCACTCAAGTAAGGGCGTATTCTGTATAAAAGTCTTAAGTAATAGGAGCAGTTCTTGTTCAGTTGCTAGACCTGTGCCTCTGCACTCAGTGAGGCTTCCATATACAACCCCAGCATCTTAACTTTATTTGCAACTTTTATTTGGGAGTTGTTGATGGGGAGAGACTCGTATTGGTGGCTTACTTTGGCCCTAGCTTGATTGCTCCCGAAGATCATTAGTTCTGTCTTCTTGGCGTTTAAGCACAACCAGTTCATCCAGATTTCGATTAGATTGTAGAATTTCTCAACATTAACACAGTCCTGGGAATAGTCACTGTTTAGTTCAATGACCAGCTGTGTATCATCGGCGTAATTGGTGAAAAATACTCAGATTTTCTCAATGAACCATACAAAGGTATCTAATGTATTGATTGAAAAGGAGCGACGATAGACTTGCCTCCTGCGTTACTCCACAGCTGATGGTCTCTTCAAGTGAAAGCTGCGCTAAGGTCAAATAATATGAGTAGCCCAGCTTTCCCATTGCCCACTATGCTCAGCATGTGGGATTGGAGGTCAAGCATTGCCGTTTCGGTTCTGTGTGCCGCACGGAAGCCTGACTGTTGGCTATGACGGATCTCATTGGCTTCCACATATGCTTGTAGTTGGTTGGTGGCAATTTTATACAGAACCTTTAATATGAAATTACAATTGGTGATTGGTCTTAGGTTGTCGGGGTCACTTTGATCTAGTTCAGGGGAGGAATCGTGACCGTTTTGATATCAACCGGTACATGACCAACCCGGAGAAAAGCATTCATCATTTTGTTGAGTAAACGGGCAAAGATGTTAGCATTCTCTAGAATGAGTTTAGGTGGAATTATATTTTCGGCACATGTGGTGGGTTTCATTGAAGTTAAAGTTTGTATCATTTTTTCTGTTGTGCTGTAATGGAATTTAAAGGGTTTTTGTTGTCACTCGCGCAACTGTCGTGCACTGCTAATACTAACACCCAGGACATCAAAGGTGATGTCACACATGACATCATCATTGACATCACTGATGACATCACATGTCTGGGTGGTTGTTTTGCTCAGTGACAATATTAATTTTAAGCTGAGGCCTTCATGTGGTTATAGTACATTGAAGCCATAATACACATACTATAAAGGTACTGTGCACGTAGAGCTTGACCGTGTGCTATATTCTGAAGTTCTTTTCCCTAGCGTTTACCGTGAGGTTATAATGCGCATACATAGAACAAGAAGCAGGTCCCAGGCAGATAATCCATTGCTCAAGAATGTGATGTGCTTCGACTTATCATTGTACTGGCTAAACATCCATACTGCATATTACTCTTTATGTAATATGATATTGCCATATTCACAACAAAACTTCACTACAAAGTTTATTTTTCAGTAAGCACCTTTTATGAGATATGAAGTCGTTTATTACAAGGCTACTGATCACCTTTGATATGTTGTTAATGACAATGTAAGCGGTACCTCTTATACCAATGTTCCATTTGCATTGTTATGCAGTAGTAATATCATATGTGACATATCCACATATCAACATATTTTTTGCACTGCATACTGATGTGCCTCGTTATCAGCAGTGCATGCTGGGGATGCAAGTCATGGCACAATTGCCTAGGGCATGAGGCTCGACCATGATCCCAGCCCAACCAAACCCCCCGTTATCCACTGCACCTACCCTGTATGCTAGTTCAGTGTCCACTATACCCTCATAATATGATCAATGGCCAGTGTTCATGGCTTGCAGCCATGGCCAGTCTCCACAATCCATGGGGCATGGGCTTCAGCCATGCTGTATTTCCCAATAAGCATATCTGAGTAGACATTTGCACAGGCAGCAAAGTTATATCACTATTTTTGTACTTACATTTTGACACTTTCAAAAAAGTGAAACACAGGACAGATTTGCAAAAGAATGCTTTCAGGTCCATGCTGATGCGCCTCGCGCAAATTTGCTGTCCAGCACTTCGGCAATCCCGTCCAGCACTTCGGCAAGCAGAGTTTTATTTCCCATTTAAACGTAGGGCTTTGGCCATGCCGCATTCCCTAATAAGTAAATCAGAGTAGGTGGTCGTCCTTGCAGAGGGCCAGGCCCACTGTCCATGCACCAAAGTTATATAGCTAGTTTTTGTACTTACATTCTGACACTTTGAACAAAATAAAACACAGGACAGATGCAAAAGCATGCTGTCAGGTCCTTGCTGAGGCTTCTTGCGCAGGTTTGTTGTAATCCAGTCCAGCACTTCAGGCTGTAGCCGCAAGCAGAATATTTTACCCCATACGGTGACCCAGACAATCGCCCTACTGCCCATGGCCACCGGCTATACCTCAGTCACCAAAGGTATATCACCATTTTTTGTACCTACATTTCAGGTAATAAAACACTGATACATTTTCAAAACCATGCTTTTGGGTCCTTGCCAATGCTCCTTTCATGGGTTTTCTGCAAAATACATCCAAGTTTTATTTTTTGAAAAAATAGTCATATAACTTAGCCCCCATTTGAGAGAATCCATTCAGACTTTGAACAAACATTCAAGGTTTGGTCCATAATATTTCTGCAAACATTTGTTCAGATTTGTCAAACGGCAACAAAGTTATAAGCCATCCAAAAATGTTGAGACCCCCCTCTAATTTTACCCCCTCTTGACAAAATCCCACCATACTTTGCAAAAACATTCAAATCACCTTCACCTGCAATAAAGCCACTGCGGCCCTTGATCTGTTCTTACGACTCAACCTGCACTTCCTTTGCATCACCGAGACTTGGATCCCCCATTCAGTTCCACTGTTCCTGCATCTCTCTCCTCCTCCTCCTCCTTCTTTCATGTCCCACGCCCCTCAGGTCGCGGAGGCGGCATCGGCCTAATTTTTCACCCTAAATGTCTTTCCTCATCTCCTCCCTCATCTCTCCCTACCTTCTCCTCCTTTGAATATATTTTCAAATCCTTTACTTACCCTCATGCAATATCATTCTTAATCATCTACAGACCTCCTGGCCCCCTCTCTTCATTCTATGAAGACCTAGACCACCTTCTCTCTCTCATTTCTCCCTCCCCTACCACTCTCTCTGTCCTCAGCGATTTTAACCTCCCTCTCTCCACCTCATCTCCTCCTTCCCCTCTTCTCTCCTTACTTGACTCCTACCTTCTCTCTCCCCTTCCCACCCCCCCACCCACTCCTCTGGCTCCACTCTCGATCTCATCTTTCTCTCATCTCACTCTTCCTCCCCGTCTCGTCCCTCCATAATTATCTCACTGACCATGCTTTACTTTCCTTCTCCCTCACCCCTCCCTCCTCCTCATTGTCCCCCCTCTCACGCACCTTCCTCCTCCTATTGTCGTGATCTCCGCAACTTTAACCCTTCTCTCTTCCTTGACACCTGTTCTTCCTCCCTCCCCCTCTCCCTGACTTCTCATCCCTCCCTCCTGATGACGCCCTCTCCTCACTCTCTTCCTCCATCTCCTCCAGCTTTGACCTACTCTATCCTCTTGCTCCCTTCTCACCCTTTCACCACCTTCCCAACTTTGGCTCTCCTCTCACCTTCTGTCCATGCGTCGCTTCCTCCGTCACCTGGAACGACACTGGCTCAAATCCCCCTCTCTGTCAAACCAATCATCTTACTTCTCGTATCATTCTCTCTACGACTCCTGCCTCTCATCTGCCAACCGCTCCTGCTACTCTAATCTTCTACACTCACAAGCTTCTCATCCCCGCCGTATCTTCCAAACCCTTTCTCGCCTTCTTTCCCCTCCCACTCCTGATCCTTCCACGAACTCTCCCCTCTCACCCTCTGATTTCGCCAATTTTTTCTCATCCACAATTCTCTCTCTTCGCCAAAACATCCTCTCATCTCCTTCTTTCTCCCCTCCCCCTTCTTCTCCCACCTCCGCTAACATGTCCACCTTCTCTCCTATCACCCCCGCCTGTGTCTCCTGTCTCCTGTCCAAAACTCACCCTGCGGCTGCCCTCTCTGATCCCATCCCCACCTCCCTCATCCCCAAAGTCTACCCCCTCCTCATCCCCTACGTTACCACTTTCTTTAACACTTGTCTCTCCTCTGCTACCTTTCCATCAGCTTTCAAACATGCCACCATCATCCCCATCCTGAAGAAACCCTCCACCAGCCCTCTTCTTACCTCCAACTTCAGACCAATCTCTCTTCTTCCTTTCATCTCTAAGCTCCTTGAACACTTTGCCTACTCTCAACTCTCTGCTTTCATCTCCTCTCAATCCCTCCTCCCCTCCTCTCAATCTGGCTTCCACCCTAAACATTCTTCTGAGACTGCTCTCACATACGTACTCAACTCGCTCCACACTGCCCGCCATGCCAAACAATCCTCAATTCTCATCCTCCTTGACCTCTCCACAGCCTATGACACTGTAGATCACCCCTTACTTCTCAGCACTCTGTCCTCCCTTGGATTCAAAGGCTCTGTCCTCTCCTGGCTCTCCTCTTACCTCTCCAACCGATCCTTTACTGTCTCCTGGGGCAGCCGTACCTCCTCCAACTTCCCCCCTGAACTATGGCATCCCTCAAGGATCTGTACTAGGACCTTTCCTCTTCTCTCTCTACACATCCCTTCTCGGTCGCGCCATCTCTTCTTTCGGCATCTCCCACCACTTCTACGCGGACAATACCCAACTCTTTCTCTCTTTCTCCTCCTTCACCTCCGACTTCCACCACACTCTCTCTTCCTGCCTCAAGGCCATAAAAAACTGGATGTCATCCCACTTTCTTTCCCTCAATGCTGACAAGACTGAAGTGCTCTTCTTCCCTCCCTACACTCTCTCACCTTCCCCTCCTCCCTTCATCCACTTCCCCCCTTCCAATCTCCCCATCTCGACCCATGCCCGCAACCTTGGCCTCCACATTGACTCCTCTCTCTCCTTCTCCTCCCACATCTCTCTAACCTCTCGCAACTGTCGGCACCACCTCTTCAACATCCGCAAGATCCGCCCCTCCCTCACCTTTCATGCTCCTAAACTCCTCATCTCCTCCCTTATTTTCTCCTGTCTCTTCTACTGCTCCTCTTTTCTCTTTGGCCTCCCTATCTCCCACCTGTCCCCCCTAAAATCCATCTACCACTCCTCCATCCGTACTCTATGTCTCCTTGGCCGCCTATATCTACCTCACTCTCTCAACTCGGCTGGCTCCCTTTCCTCTCACAACTGAAATTCCAATACCTCTGCCTTGTCTACAAATCTCTCTATGACCTCGCCCCCCTTTCTTTCCTCCCTCCTCTCATTCTACTCACCCTTCCGCTCTCTCCGCTCAGCTGACCTATATCTTCTCACTGGACCCCTTGCACCTTGTGCCTCCTCACGCTTCCGCTCCTTCCAACTCTTGGCCCCCCTCCACTGGAACTCCCTACCTCTCCCTATCTTCTCCTCACCCACCTACCCATCCTTTCGCTCCTCCTCTAATTTGCCCCCTCTTGGCAAAACAGCATCAAACTTTGCAGAACCATTCAGGGTTGGGACAACAATGATATTGCATAATTTCATGCAGTTTCATTGAGTGGCGTCAAAGTTATAAGCCATCCAAAAACTGCTTTTCACCGACCCTATAAATCAGAAATATGAATGGATGTTCCCGAACATCTGAGATGTTTGTGGACATCGGAGATGAAAAAGACACGATTTTTGTTTTTTTATGGCCATATCCCATCGCATTCTCCCTTACCTCCCCAGAGATTATTTTATTAATTTGACAAGTGTAATGTTTTTTTTTTATAGTATGTTTTTACTGCTATGTCCACGACGCATCTCAGGTTTTTAATTGACCGATCAGTGGGCGTGTATGATGTCCACAAACGTCAGATGGCTCTCTGATTGGTCCAGAAGTGTCTGTGGACACCGAATCAGAAAGTGAGTCCAGGGACCAGACACAGATATCACTAATATTGTTTTACCTAATGGAAGTATGCTGTGACTCCGAACTGGAGGTGAACCTCCAGCGATGGCCACTAGGTGGCGCTGTGGAATGTGTGACTAGGCTCAAATGGACTTTCCTATTTTCACATTTCAGGTGAAAGGTTTTTTCAAACCTTTTTAAACCCACCATAACGTTCTTGGTGTTGTGAAAACATGGCCAAATGTTCCAACCACAAGGCTGTCAGGACTATACTGCACTGATGATCCTTAATAAAGGTGAAACCAGGTATGTAGTTGTCCTGGCAGCCTTGCAAAAGTCTGTCTTGGGTTGATAAAGCTATGTATAAAATAGCACTGCCCTCATAGACAAAGACAATTTCCTGGAGAAAATGGTTTGCATTTGGGCTAATTTGCATACCCACAATGCCTTGCTGTTGTGGCCCAGAACTGGAGGTGAACTTTCAGTGATGGCTAGTAGGAGGCGTTGTGGAATGTGTGGCTTGGCTCAAATGGAGAGAGAGAGAGAGAGAGAGAGAGAGAGAGAGAGAGAGACAAGTAACATTAGATAAAGCTATCTACATATATTGGAATATCTCAAAATCCAAATGCCCCAGCTGGAGCCAGTAGAACACATTTCTTAAATGTCCACTTGAAGTTCCACTAGCATGAGCTACTCCCATCTGACACGGAAACACTTGAGTTTTACCACCACTGCCGTAAACGGCATCTGAAGTGTAAGTTGTTTTACTTGAATGACGCCCGGGTGCAAATATCACTTCACCATTCCCATATTCTTCCTACTGGCTCCAGTTACTGACATTTGGGTTTGTGTGTGGCTCCTAAATGGCTATGGAGAACGTTTACGTGGTACTATTTCTCCCTCCCTGTGCACTGGCCCACCCTCTGGTTCTCTGTACATCTGCAGACGCTGCCGCCATTCTTCGCCGCTCTTTTCCTTGCTACTCACCGCCCCTCTTTCCCTCACTCCATATTTTATATAACGGCAAGCTGGCAGCCTGGGTCTGATATGAAGTGTTCTGTGACATTATGAACATACAGAACATTTAGATAATGATAGCACCATCATGAGGCCCACACACGTAATTTACTTTTCTTGGCAGGTGTGGGGCTCACTCTGGTTCCCAGCTCTGTTCACCTAATAGCCCAATGAGGTTCTCTAAATGTTTTCCTGCTTCAGCCATTCACCAGGGAGGAAGTCCAGGTGCACGTGGTTAATACCACCTCCATTGGTGCTGGGGATTGTGGTCACTGTAGTCATCGCAGTTAGCCAGCAGCCAATCCTGACCCGTTCTTTAACAGTTGAACCTGCATGTGGGGGCTGGGGGAGGGAATACCCAGCATTATGCCACTCCTCAGTGGGGCTTGGATCAGCCTTGCGCAGCCTCTGTGACATTCGCAGCTCTAGGGTAATAGTCTCCGGTACCAAGTTATCTTCGCCTTACAGGTTCAGAGTTAATACCGCTCCCACCGGTGTGGGGAATTCTGGTCACTGTATTTACCCTGGTACCCCCAGAGACCTGAGCTTCAGCGGGCCCCAGGCCCCACTGAGGAGAACCAGCTTGCTGGATATTCCTACCCCCCCTCCCACTCACACTGAGGTTTCACTAGTAAAGACATGAGGGAGAGTTGGTTTGTAGCTGCCTGAGAAGACTACAGTGACCAGAATTCTCAGCACTAATTGGAGTGGTATCAAGCATGAACACCTGGACTTCCTCCCTGGTGATTGCATCAAGGCAAGACATTATTTGGAGGAGAACATGGCTGGGAATTGACGTAAATAGAGCTGTGGACCAGAATGTGATGCTCACCCTCCAAGAAAAGAACTACACACTCATTTTAATTCTTACCATTATTATAAGCGTGCTCGGGTGTGGAGACCAGGCTTTGGGGTGCAACGCATCACTTTCCAAGTCATAGGGGGAAGTGCAGAGCGAGGGACGCACATCGCATGGGATCAATACAAGGGAGAGGGGAGCTACCAACAGGGGGACAGGTGATTTGGCATCAAGGGATCTACATGCAACCAGGGGAGGAAACAGGGGGGAGCTGATCACACAGTATCGGGTAGGGTGGGGAGTGGAGGGTGTGTGGACCTAGGCGTTGGGGAGAAGCCATTTTTGGAGGATGAGGGCCTTGAGATCCTTAGAGAGATGTATAAGCGATGGGGTGAGTCTGGTGTTGACAGGTAGGAGGTTTCAGAACCCAAGGGCATAGACAGAGAGGGCCTGTCTTCTGGTTTTTCCACCATCAGAGTTCAAGTTTTCACATATCCTTGCTTCTGGCGAATGGCCTCTGAGATGCTGAGCTTCTCAGTGAAGTAGTTTGGAGATTTGAGGGTAGTGTCCTTGCAATTGACAGGTCGCTTGGAGGTTTGAGGGCGATGCCCTTGCAAGTGACAGGTCGCTTGGAAATTTGAGGGCGATGGCCTTGCAATTGACAGGTCGCTTGGAGATTTGCGGGTGATGGCCTTGCAATTGACAGGTCGCTTGGAGATTTGAGGGTGATGGCCTGGCAACTGACAGGTCGCTTGGAGATTTGAGGGTGATGGCCTTGCAATTGACAGGTCGCTAGGAGATTTGAGGGCGATGGTCTTGCAATTGACAGGTCGCTTGGAGATTTGAGGGCGATGGCCTGGCAATTAACAGGTTGCTTGGAGATTTGAGGGCGATGGCCTGGCGATTGACAGGTCGCTTGGAGATTTGAGGGTGATGGCCTTGCAAATGACAGGACGCTTGGAGATTTCAGAGGGATGGCCCGGCAATTGACAGGTCGCTTGGAGATTTGAGCACGATGGCCATGCAAATGACAGGCCGCTTGGAGATTTCAGAGGGATGGCCTGGCAATTGACAAGTCGCTTGGAGATTTGAGGGCGATGGCCTTGTTATTGACAGGTCGCTTGGAGATTTGAGGGAGATGGCCTTGTTATTGACAGGTCGCTTAGAGATTTGAGGGAGATGGCCTTGTTATTGACAGGTCGCTTGGAGATTTGAGGGCGATGGCCTTGTTATTGGCAGGTCGCTTGGAGATTTGAGGGCGATGGCCTTGCAATTGACAGATCGCTTGGAGATTTCAGAGGGATGGCGTGTTATTGACAGGTCGCTTGGAGATTTGAGAGGGATGGCCTTGTTATTGACAGGTCGCTTGGAGATTTGAGGGAGATGGCCTTGTTATTGACAGGTCGCTTAGAGATTTGAGAGGGATGGCGTGTTATTGACAGGTCGCTTGGAGATTTGAGAGGGATGGCGTGTTATTGACAGGTCGCTTGGAGATTTGAGGGCGATGGCCTTGTTAGTGACAGGTCGCTTGGAGATTTGAGAGGGATGGCCTTGTTATTGACAGGTCGCTTGGAGATTTGAGGGCGATGGCCTTGTTATTGACAGGTCGCTTGGAGATTTGAGGGCGATGGCCTGTTATTGAGAGGTCGTTGTGTGATGAAGGGTTTTGTTTCTTACTCTTGCATAATGGAGCTAAACATATTGATTTATGAAAATAAAAGATTTAAGGCAGATTTAAGAACTGTTTCTCATTAGAGGTTGTTGGCGAGATATTATCAGGCAAAAATGCAAAAGTAATCTTCCTACAAAAGGCCACTCGTATGATCCAGAACATCCTCAAGGACCCCCTGCATGATTAAACACATGATTATCCGTTTTGTGATTTTACTTATGTTTCGTTTACATATATTATCAACCTATCCACGGGCAGTGGTTAGGTTGACAGTATGTTTGAGCTAACAGCAGCCGCTCAGTGCACGGAGCTGCACTGTGAGTTGTTGTGGGACACACATAGGTTGCTGTTTCCCGCGTGTTTTGTTTGCAGGACAAAGCAAGCTGTTTCTCCATGGTGCATGCACTCACGGTGCAGCTCCATGTACCGAGCGGCTGCTGTTTACTTAAATGTACTGCCAACCAGAACACTGCATAATATAAAACCTAGCAGATCCCTGTGCCCTGCTGGCTGCGGCCAATACGGCAGGCCTAAAAGGCACCTGCACTGGTCAGGCTTTGAAATATGCTTAAATAAAATATCATTCTAGATGTTGTGGCGCCGCCCCGTGGTAAATAAGAGGTATGACATCAACCGATTGACACCCCTCTTTTGTTTGAGTTCTAACGAGGAGAAACAAAGGTCTGTGACAGATGGGTTAAAGTCTCTGGTATTTTATAACTAAGAGTTTACTTCAAAAAATGTTTAACTTATTTTTCGCAAATAGTTTCTCGATTCGTGCCATAGATACAAGGTACATTCTGATGTTGATAGTCTTTTGTCTCTGTCCATTGAAAGGCATTCTGTTGTTGTGGCGGTAAACCTAGCTTTTATCTATGGGATTTACAAGTGCAAAGCGAGCCTGGAAGCAGCAGAGCGCTGTACACAGCCGGGACACACAGGCGAGATTATAAGTACGGGTTCCGCAGTACAGAGGCGCTAGGACCAGGGCCGGACTGGGAACCAAAAGAGGCCCTGGAAAATGTTGTCAAAGTGGCCCAATATTTTGCTGAACGAGCGAGCATAGCGCGTGTGCCCAACACACTGTGCATTAGACATGCCACGAGACACCCGGTCCCGCACCAAAAGGGTGTTAGGAAACCTGCTATTATTAAGAGTAGGAGATTGAAATTAACAGGAAGAAGGAACACCTGCCCTCCCCTGCTTCCAAGATGGTGCCAACTGAAGGGTATTTCTAGGCACTTTAAAAGGGCTAGGGTCAATCCCCAGGCCATGAATGAGTCCGGTGTTGTCTTCCCCCGGACCTTCCTCTGGTTCTGTGTTAACTGACTCGTAGCTTGGGTCCTTTGTTGGGCCAAAGCACAGGTAGGCAAATACGAGCTGAGGCTGTTAGGGAAAATGGGCACCGTGAAATCAATGCCAACTGCTTAGTGCTTCTGGGGCCCCTGGCCATGGCACAGTTGTCCCCCATGCCCTCCCCAAGCTTAGCCCTGGGCTCTGGCAGATGTAGGCCCCCAGGGTGTGTGGTAGTCACTAGTCACATTCTGTGAAGATTTTCATTGGATCTGCTATTTGCTCTCACTCTAACTGGCTTTGTGAGGGAAGATGAAAACTCTGTACACTTGTCCCTCCACATGCTTTCTGTGCCCCAATGTGTGCAAACAGATAGGAACTATGTGAACATGATTCTGAGGCTCCTCTCAATGGGTTAACGTGTGCAGGAGATAGGAGCTATGTGTAAAGGCTTCTGAGAGTGCTATCAATAGCACAGGGTGTGCACAGAGGTAGAGGCTGTATGTACAGGCCCCTGAGAGCACTCATACAACAGTAACATGTGTACAGGGTGATGGGGGCTATGTGTAGGCGTCTGAGAGCACTCTCAATAGCCCTGGGTTAGTAGGGAGGTAAGCGCTATGTGTGCTCCCCTGAGAACGCTCTCAATGGCCGTGTGTCTTTATAGAGGTAGGTGCTATGTTCACAGGCATGAGAGAGAGCTCTCAAGTGATCTGTATGAATGTAGGAGCTATGCACACATGTAAGTGCTCTTGTGGGTGAAGGGAGGTAGTAGACATGCATAGAGGTGTGGGACTGCTTGCATGGGGTCTGGGTATGAAGGGATGTAAACAGAGTCCTGGGGTGTTCCTAGTGACGCTGTGTGTGCACACTTGTAGGAGTCATGTGCACAGGCCACTAATAACTCTGTGTTGTGGGGTATGCATGGCAGTAGGTGCTATGTACACAGCAGGACAGCTGCGTGAACACATTGTACCCTAGAGGCAGGCAGGCCAAGGGCCAGTGCCACGCCTGTTTGCCCACAATCCACAGTGCACAACGTGCAGGAAACTGGTATGAAACACACATGACGTGATTTAGGCTTGGTGCCCCAGCCAGCTCCTGAGGGTGTTTGGGGGGAGCTTCCGTGCTATTAATTCCCACCAGGCTTTGTGGATGTGCTGTAGAGGCAGGGCACTGGGCACGTGCATTAGACAGGTCCCTGGATTTGAAACACAGCAGGCAAAGTTTTTGTGACAGGGCAGTGTGCAAAGAACAGGCAGACAATGTGCACAAAGGCCTGCCTCAGGGCACGCAATGCAAAGTGCATGGGAGGGAAACTAAAGTGCAATTATGCAATCCTCACTGTGCAAGGATTGGTCAAAGAGATCACACTGTGGAAAGAAAGATGTAGGGACACTGAGTAGGTCATTGGTACAGGAAACGTAACCAAATGTGTAAAGTGCATCCACTGCATACATACTATGTTCAAGGGCCAAGAAGAATTTTGGCCTGTACCCATTAAAAAACGTTTTGTGATGAACCATTCCCATTGCGTAATAAACAGACTTTGGGACACTGTGTAATGCTAATGCCCATCCATTACTCAGTTATGTGATGCCAACGCAAGAATTGCAAAATATACACGCAGGGGGCGCGCCTCCCGTGATTTGCACCATGCACACAGTGGAAACACACTCCTCCCATATAATTTGCAAAATGTGCATTTCGGAAACACACTTAGTAAGTGCATATGATATGACTGGTGATATACACGGACTTCAGGAATACACGGACACCACACCCTCATGGCCAGTTGCACCCACGTGCCCTAGTTTCACTGGACCAAGTTGGTACATTTTACTGTTGGCTCTAGAAAATAGACTGTGGGGGCATGGGAAGGATCCAGAAGAGAGGAGGGCAGGTAAGCCTGGAGAGGAGAGGAAAGAAGGAGGTAAAAGTACCAGAGAAGAACTAGCAAGTGATGGTCACTCAGCAGTGTTACCCAAAATACTAATCCGAGTCTATCTGCCATCCCCACTTTGAGCTTGGCATGAACAGGCGTGTGCTCCTTCAAGGAGCTGACTTTGACACTCCCTTCTGACAGCTGTGGCTCTCCTCTGCCCCATTTCAAAATGTGCTCTGCGGACTGCGGAACCTCTTTCAATAACTCTAACAACTCAAGGACACCACTACAACACGTGGCTGTGTGGATTGCAAGTTAGAGCCACAGAAATTGTCTACCAAACCCCGACAAACAATATAAAATTATGTCGAAAAACGAAAGTCAGGAAAACACTGCCAAAATGTGCACATCAGTGAAAACCACAAACAAGTCAAAATGAACCTACAAGTACGTTTTAATTATTATTTTACATTGGATAACATGGCAATGCACCCATTCATTTAACAAAGAATGTATGCGAGGATCAATCTGACCTGGTGTGATACCACAGTCAAGCAAATGGTGGCCTGATTCGAATCAGTGTCAGTGAATTGGCCATTGTGGATAGAGGTGGTGTATCCACAATGATGCTGAAGCAAGATAAGCAGATATTATGCATATTTCAAGCTCGTTAACATGTCTCCACGAATAACAGCAGCTGTACACTTATGTTTCCCATGTGCTTAGGTTTGTGTTAAGTGTAAATGGTCTGGGTATTCCATGTACATGTGTTGTAGGTTCTTTTGTGAAGGGTGTGGTTGATTACTTTTCTCTATGTGGAAAATAGGTCTTGTTTAAAGTGTTCTTCATGTGACACCAGCCTTGTATCAATCAGTGGCATCGTCGGGGGGCTTCATTGAACTCTCAACCTTAATTACACTCGTCCAGAGTTCGAAAATGTAACGTCCAGTCACTTATGTGAAGTATTGACTCGGATTAGTGTTTTTTAGATTTCAGTTTATTTTTTCTTCCCTTTTTTAGCCAGTGCTTAAGTGAAACGTGCCATTCAGCAAGTTACACTACATCCATATCTTAATATGAGGATAGACCCCGCGTTAAGCCTGCAGGCAGTGGCATTACATTGCCCCTCGTGCGCAACTACACTCAGCAGAAGATACAATGGGAGAGTGGGGCACTCAGCACGCAAAAATAATTCTTACCTTTCAGTCGGCAGTCTGGCTGCTGCCCTCAGCCTCAGCCACAGCCTCCCTCGAGTCGCCTCCTGCTTCTGCTGTCTGCTGATGGATTAGGGTGACCAGATTTCCAAAACGAAAAACTGGGACGACCAACAACATAAAAGAGGGAGTAACACGTTGCAGCCCACCAATTACCGCCCCTCCCCAACCAGTGGCGTAACACATGGTCTGGGGGCCCCCCTGCAAGCCATGCTGAGGGCGCCCCCCCAACTCGGCAACAAATCACGGGTCGCGCCACACGCTGGGCCGGCCTAGAATACCACGCTTGCACAATACGCACAAACGTGTTGATGAAGGGGTATACCACACACTGCACTAGGAGAAAGATATAAATATGTGTTTTAATGCTATATACAGCACACTTTCTGAGAAAAATTGGCTAAAAAGCCACAGTGTTTGGTATTGTTGTGTAGGGTAACAGCAATCCAATAATGCAAGTCACCAACAGTGAACATGAACTTTAATGCTTTTAAAAATGCCATGCCACAATGAAAACATGCCCAGCTGGCTGCACAATGTAGACCAGTATAGACACATAATAACATTACAGTAAAGCATGCCAGGCCACATTAAGACATGCCTAGACTGGTTGCACCAAAATGCCAGTCGAAGTAATAAGACTCATAAAGAAGAGAGCACACATTCAAGCCTGCGTCTCTGCGGCCTCTAACAACACAGCCAAACTCTTTAAAATATGCAAGGAACTGGCCAATCCTGTTGCGGTTTCTGCCTCTCCTGTTCCCTCAACAGGTCCTCTGTACAGCTTTGGCCTCTCGCTTCTCTGCTAAAACTCAGGACATCCTGTCCACTATCTCCTCTTCCTCTCCCTCTTCCTCTCTCGGCTCCCTTTGGCCATCTCTCCCTCTCCTCCTCCTTTCTCCTCTTTCTCTCTAACACCTGACTAGGTTTCTAGACAAGTCCCACCTATGGAAGTGTCGGCGAAACAGGTGCTCGCCTGCTCCTCCAGAACCATTAAGGACCACATTGACACCCTTGATCCATTTCTGTAATCATACTTTTGCCACCGGAACTTTCCCCTCTCCCAAACTCTTGGAAAAGCTGGCCAACTGCCAGCTTACACTCCAAACTGAATCTGTTGGTTGTCTCCATGACCATCAGTCTGGCTTAAGAGCTGCCAGAGGCACTGAAACTGCTCTCCTGATCACCTGTGAAGATCTGATCTCTAACCTTGATTCCAGCATTCCTTCTGTCCTCATTATCCTGGAACTTTCCTCTGCTTTCGACATGGTCAACCATGCCATCCTGATCAATTGACTCTGTGAGAACCTGGGCATCATGGATCAGGCCCTGGAGTGGCTGACCTCCTTCCTCTTGGACCGCCCCTCCCAGGTCCAACTTGGTCCCTTTCACTCTGTCACCTCTCTCTACATGTAGCGTTCTCCAGGGCTTTATCCTCTCACCCTGGTTTTTCAACCTCTACTTGGCCCCTTTGACCCACCTAATCACTACCTTGTCCTCTAATTTACAGTGTTATGCGGATGACACTCAGCTTTCCTTCAGGCTCCCCTCAGCCTCTCCTCTCTCGCTCATTCCTGGTGTCATCTTCAACTCCACTCTCTCTCTCTCCTCACATCTCGGACGTAGCCAGGAAATCCCACTACCAGCTGCACCTCCTCAACGGGACTCTTACATTTTTCACTTTCCCCCAGAAGCTCACTGTCTCCAGAGCTCTGGTTCTCTCTAGGGTGGACTACTGCAACAGCCACTTTCTCAATCTGCCTTCCTCTACTCTCCGCCCTCTGCAACTAATCCAGAACAGGACTGCAAGACTTATCCTTGGCCTCAGGCCCAGGGACTGTATCTCTCCATCCATGAAATCTCTCCACTGGCTCTCGGTGGCTGCAAGGATCAAGTTCAAGACCCTTTTCATTGTCCACAAGGCTTTCTGGGGCTGGAATACGCACTGCATCCAACGCTATCTGCCAAAATACCTTCCTTCTCAAGCCCTAAGGGTTAGATGCTTCTCCAGGCAGACAGTGGGGGGGGGGTAGATCCTTCTCCCCTGCAGGTGCCTCCCTCTGAAATGGCCTCCCTGGCCCTCCCAAACTTGAGCCGGACCACCTGACGCTCTGGAAGCAGCTCAAAACGTTCCTCTTCTCTTCTGCTTTCTCTCTCTGCCTCCCCTGCTGACCTACCTGTCCGCTGTACCAACTGGTTGCTTGGCTACCCTCTGTCTCACTGAGTCCAGACTCTTTCTTGATCAGTCACCCTTGCACTGCCTCCAGGCCTACCACGCATTTAGGGGCTGTAACTGTAACCCTACAGTCCCTTGTTCTCCTTGCACTACCCAGAGACACGCTGCCCTGGCGGCACTTACTCAGAGCATTGCTGCCGTGTTTTCCCCTCCCCTCTCCCTTGCACTTCCCCCCTCCCTTTCCCCTTGCACTTCTCGTTCTCACACTTGCAAGATCTGAATGACACAAGGCTTACTAAGATCATTTGTCTTGTCCTCCCTCAGTTTTCCTTCCCTTGTCTTGTCGTGCCTAAAAAAGCTTGTGTACAGGTGTGTTATATATGACTTATCATATCATAACATATAATTTTATCACAGATGCCCAGAAAAATATACAGTGCCGCAGTAAGAAACGGCTAGAGTGGCAGAACCCAAATGTCAGTCTAGCCAGGAATTACACTTAGCAGGACTGCTCTATCAGAAATGCCCAGTTACAAAAAAGTCATACCAAACTGAGGAATGACTAGACTGGCTGCACCAAAATGCCTCTCTAGCCACTAATGCCACATATCATGTCTGCATAGCATGGACATGGGCAACCATTATGATTTATTGCACAACCCCACGCCCCACACATCCCTTCTCCCTCCCATCCCCTACCCCAACCTCCAAAATCAGCTCATTGTCCCAGAATTACCCGCATGTCCCTCTTCCTTGTCCCAGTACTTACGTATGAGGCTCCTTGCCTCACTGGTAAGTACTGGGATGGGGCAGAGTGGGACTAGGAGTAATGAAGATTACAGGTAGCTAAGTCAGGCATTACCTTCATGTACCTCTACCGTATCCCAGTACTTGTGCATGAGGCATAGTGCCTCATACACAAGTACTGGAATGAGGAAGAATAGGCATAGGTGAAAGATGATTACCAATAATTAATTAATTAATCAAGGCATTAAACACAAGTAGTGGTGCAACACCATTGAGCTGACTGGGTTTCAGCAATCCCTCCCCCCACTGAAATTGTGGGCTATGTTGACTTGACCTGGCTGACCTATAGAGCAGTTGCCGGACAGAAAAGGACACGGATGTTAAACGGCACCCGGGTTTTGCCGTTAACAAGGGCCCGGCCCAGCAATTACTAATGTACAGCATTTCACTGTTAGTACCTGCATTCAAATACCAAATTTTTTAAGCAATTGAAATTGCGATGTGGGTTTAGTACTTGCTTGCCAGGGGAGTGATTCGAAGGGTAGAGAGGAAACAGGAGATCAGTCATTCGCACAGCAGTCCATAAGTGGGTGCTTTAGACCTAAAGGAGAGATTTAACTGCTTGTAACATTGAAGCTGCACTAGAATAGTCTCATTAAAATGCGTAAAGAAGTTAGATGCCGCCACATAAATACGTTTTCTCCGCCCCACCACACGTGAAGTTAGCGCCTCTCCCAACATTTGAAGGGTTAGCCTCCCTGAAATGTAGGTTTTGTTGTGCCCCTGAACACAAGCACGCACACCATTCACCATATATACACACACACACACACCCAGCCATCCATATATTTAAGAGTGCACTCTTTCACCATACAAGAACACCCAGGCAGCCACCCGTACATTTAAGTGTTCTTCCTTTCACCACACAGCCACACACACCCAGCCACCTGCCCATACATTTAAGTGTGCACCCTTTCACCATACAGGCACACCCAGGCAGCCACCCATACATTTAAGTGTAAGTGTGCATCCTTTCACCATACATGCACACCCAGCCACCCATACATTTGTGTGCACCCTTTCACCATACACTCACACCGTCAACTATACATTTAAGTGTGGACACTTTCACCATAAAGGCACACCCAGGCAGCCACCCATACATTTAAGTGTACATACTTTCACTGTACACACACACACACACACACGCATAACCAGCCACCCATACATTTGTGTGCACTCTTTCACCATACACTCACACATGCACACGTCATGGGTTGAGGGGAGCCATAATGCTTCAAAAATTCATTTGGCCTCATTAGGACCCTGGCGGTGACGGTATGAACGGTGGCGGTAGGGCACCGGCACCGTTCATACTGTCCCGCCGCATTATGAGTTCTGCTCGCAGGTTCCCGACAGCCCGCCAGGTCTTACCTGGCGGGCTGTGTGGCACCAGCGAGCATAACTCGTAATTGCGCCGTCACCGTTAACAACGGTGCTGGCACAACCATGCTCCCCACACCCATTCTGCCCTATAAGGGGATCGTGAGCCCGGCAATACCGCCACCCACGAATGGGAAATTACCGGCCCATTCAGCTTGTAATGGGCCGGTTATTGCCTATTCGCAGGAGGCAGTGCCATGATCGTAATGAGGCCGATGTTTCTTTTTGAAGTCACTCTGACATCATAAAGAAATTATTTCTGTTAAGGACTAAACTATAATGGAAATAATTTCTTTATGAAGGCAGAGTGACTTCAAAAGTTTATTTTTTAAGTCATAGGCTTCCCCCACCCCATGACATGGAGGCCTCCAGCCTAGGGTCTTCATGTCATGGGGTGGGGGTAGCCACCAGACTTTTTGTATTCACTCTGCCCTTCATGCAGAGTGAATTAAAAAGAAAATGTAAAAAGGTAGACTTTTTTTTTTTAACATAAGTGGGGCCCCCTTCCAGAACATGTGGTTGTGGGGCCCCCCACACCGCTTTGCCTTCCCTAGCCTAGAGGGGGTAAAGAGTGCTGTTACATGCGGGGACCCCTGTTATGCCATTGTCCCCAACACGCCCCCACAACCACCACCCAATCATATTTCCAGCACTTCTCGTTTTTATAAACTGTATATGATCTCATTTGTGCCGTTTTGTCTGTGAATCTTGGCATGTTAATTCAAAACAAGCGTTTGCTCTCATTCATATTATATGGCTTGCTGTACAGCCGTTTTCAATGCAGTCTCTGTGGCACAGTCAATAAGTGCTGTGACTTAGACCTGAAAGGTTGGGGGTTCGAGACAAACCTCCAGCTCCAACATTTTGAACGTGTTATGTACAATTTTAATTACCATAGTCGAGGCGCATCATAATTCCAGCACTTCTCCTTTTCATAAACTGTATATGAACTCATTTGTGCTGTTTTGTCTGTGAATCTTGGCATGTCAATTCAAAGCAAGCGTTTGCTCTCATTGACATTATATGGATTTCTGTACAGTCATTTCCAAGGCAATCCCTGTGGCACAGTCAATAAGTGCTGTGACTTGTACCTGAAAGTTTGGGGGTTCGAACCAATCCTCCAGCTCCAACATGCTGAAGTATAAAATACAATTTTAATTACCATAATCGTGGCGCTTCTGCGCCAAAGAGGCCCTGCAAGACTGAGGCCCACCGGGGGATGTCCCGGTGGGGCAGTCCAGCCCTGGCTAGGACGGACAGGGAGAGCAGGGAAAGGTGGCGCCCCAGAGGGAGAATTAGGCCTGAGTGGTGTGATCAGCGATAGCTTGAGTGGTGTGATCAGCGATTGGTGATGTCTTCTTTGGAGAGCAGGTTCTTCAGTTCCTTCCTCAGGTGTAGGATGGAGGGAGCCATTTCTAGTTGCACATTTTAGCCCATTGATGAAATGCCACACAGTGTCCGGGTGGCAGATTATTCTTCAACTGCTGTCGTGAAATGGAGTCTTTGTTCAGTCAGAATAAACATAGCAACACTGTAAACATGGCAGGGTTTCCAGTGGCCTGGCTTCAGGAGCTTGTGATTTCAGGGAACGTGCAGGGGTCTTCTCTAAGCATTTGATTTATTATCGAGTCTGGCATGAGGTCTACAAGGGTTTCTATTCATGTAAAGTTTGGGTAACTGTGTTAACACCACCTTATAGTGTTTCATGACATGATTGGTTATTTATAACCCGCTCAATTCCCAAAGGTATCTAAGCACAGACCCGGGGATCGAACCCATGTTGCTCTGCGTAAACTTGCTTCCAAGATGAGCGCGTTGCCCCTCAGCTATCCGCCCGAGACCTTGCCATCTTGGCCAATGAAATATAGTATTTGACTTTATGAGACCAGGGACCCTTTTCCATGTCTACAGCTATTGACACAACATGTCTCCCTCTTATGCAAGAGGGATTAGACTAGAATTCACTCCCAGAGGAGAATCGCCCTATAGAAGACCTGTGGCTTCTTAGGAAGAAAGTCAAGTCCCTTTTTTTAGGATCATGTTTGCTGTGTGTGTGGGATTTTGCACCGTGATAACTCTTACCCGCAAGGACATAAACACAAATAACAACACCAAGGCCAAAGCTGAAGGAACTGTTTGGAGATATTTTTTGCGGTACTTAATTTCATGAATTTGTTGTGATGTGGAGTGATTTGTGTCACACCCAGAGTGTCCCCAGCATCACTCTGTCTCCTGCTGGTGTTCACTGGGATGAGGCAGGCAACATTGGCAAGCGGTTGCTGGAAACCGCTCTTTTTTCACCTGTTGGAAACCGCTCTTTTTTCATCTGTTTCTTTGAGCGCCAGTATAGTAACATTGCTGAAAATGTTGGGGGGGCCATGACATCTAAAAGAAAGGGGCCCCTGCCGAATGAATGGGACAAGATGGTGTGCCACAAAAGTTGGAGGGGGCATACACCCTTCCCCCCTACAATTACGCCAATGTTGAGTGTGCCCCGTTGTTTGGAATGATATGGATTACGTTTTTATCACAATCCTGTAAAAGCCCTCATTGCTCAATTGTTCAATTGTCCATTTTAATGAATGTGAGCGGCCGATGAAACGCTTCAGCTGGCACTGGATTGGGTACCCACATTGCCAGGCAATGGGCTACTGAGCGCACCCCCTTTACTAAGGCCTCTAAAAGAAAGTCTGCCACTAGGCCCCGTGGCTCTGCTCTTACCCACTGCACAATTTGTAATTAGTTAACAGTAGTTAATTGTTTACTAGTTAATAGTGATTACTAGTGAATGGTATTTGTACAGAAGGAATGTCAATAAAGGGTCACCTTAAGGCCCAAAATGCATCATTTAAACATTTTTATTTTATTGTTTAGAGCGCAGACTTAGCGCGAGAGCAGCGGCGCGCTGTACAGAGTGTGGGTAGCTGGCATTCGAGCTGGCATCTTTTAACAGTAGCGCAGTACTGTGAGGTCTGTGCCTCGGTATGTGCGTCCATTGGAATTAGTCCTGTTCCAAATCTCTGTTGTGGCAGGTGGATATACACACAGGCAGCAGCGCAGCACCCCTAATCACTCCCCATCACTCCATGAGCACGCAAGCACATTCCTTGACGTTCCTCCGTACGTTCGCACATTGCTGGACCTCCCACTATAGTGGGCTACGTCGCAACTGCCACAAAAGAACCACAAACAACTCCTCCACAGATGCGCAGGAAATTGGAAACATTGCCCTGATTCTCACCCGGGTCCATTGTTAGGTGGGGAAATATATAACCGGGTACCTTTTCCTGAGCCCAGTCTGTGGCCATGGAGCCGGTGTGTCTTTGATCGCCTTTCAGATGCCCGCCAATGGGGTCTCTGAGATGGAATTGGCTGTTGATTTGGGGACTTCTGTGTGTTTCCCCGTGTAAACACAGGGACAGGGTGTGGGGCGCATAGCATTCCAAGGCATTGCAGAGATGTATGGTTTGGATAACTTCCTTGTGTTCACGGCTACTAGGGTCAGGAAACTGCATGTTTGCCACATGTTTGACAGACCACAGCCCTCACGCAGAGGCCCTGGAAATATTTTCCTCAAACCCAACCCTTTTCCTATGAGAAAATGTGGAAATGAAATACAAAAGCGGCCCATGGTGCAGAGGCTTACCGCGAAATCACTGAGTTACCTATAGGCCAGTCCACCCCTGCCTAGGGTGCAGAGGCCTACTGGGAAATCTCCAGAGCTCCCTATAGGCCAGTCCATCCGTGCCTGGGGTGCAGAGGCCTACCCGACACTCTCCAGAGCTCCCTATAGGGCAGTCCACCCCTGCCTAGGGTGCAGAGGCCTACTGTGAAATCTCCAAAGCTCCCGATTATCTCCGGCACTCCCTATAGGCCAGTCCACCCGTGCCTGGGGTGCACAGGCCTACTGGGAAATCTCCAGAGCTCCCTAAAGGCCAGTCCACACCTGCCTAAGGGGCAGAGGCCTACTGGGAAATCTCCAGAGCTCCCTATAGGCCAGTACATCCGTGCCTGGGGTGCAGAGGCCTACTGGGAAATCTCCAGAGCTCCCTATAGGGCAGTCCACCCCTGCTTAGGGCACAGAGCCCTACTGGGAAATCTCCAGAGCTCCCTATAGGCCAGTCCACTGCTGTCCTCACCCTTGCCCTATGCTCTGAGCTACAGGCATGTGGGGGTATCACTGTATCTGGAAGGGGTGTTTGGAGCCTAGAAAGGTGTAACTGCAGCCTACAGTGACTTTCAGCAGGTTTCAGATGTAAATATGACGAGGAAGTGTATTTTCAAGCCACATGCCTTGTCCCCTATTGTTTTCTGGAGGAGAAATGTGTGGGACCCACGCCAGTGACCCCCTCTTCACAAAAGAGTATTATTCTAGATTTTCCTGGATGCAAAGTTTCACTGTTGGGAAATGGAACGCGTCACGTGTCACCTTTCTGTCACATATGCGTGCAGAAAGACAGACTTGGCATGGCCAACCCCAGTCCCACTCAGTGGGGGGGGGGGGGCATGCATAACGCGGGTAGAATGTATGAAGAGTGAGGCACAGACACCCTTGGGAATGCCACACGCTTTAAGCGGGAGGGAGAATGGAGGGGGGGCTCTAGTGTTGGGGGGCGTGGTCCAAGTATGGGTGAGTGAGGTAGCAGGGGATGCCACTCCACCCACTCTACCCCTGAGAGCCCTCCCTCGCCTACGGGGCGAAGGGGCCTGCAATTGCTTGGCTCCCAGGCAGTGAGAGCCAAGCAGGAGAGTTGGGGTGCATTTCTATAATACCTTTGGTGCGCCCAGCCTCTCCCCTTTGTCCATAAATCACAGGCTTCGTGCCCCACTGGCAGGCTGCTTGTGGTGGGTCGGAACCTGTGATTAAGAAACAAAAGGAGAAGCCGGGGGCTTCAAAGGTAAGATAACACTGCACCCCAGCTCCCCTTTTTCTTTCTTAGCGAGAGGTGCTAACCCCCAGAAAGCAGTCTTTTCACTCAGGGAGCTGCATGGTTAAAGGGCTGCCTGCAGGTGTCGGCACTTCTGATTATTTTCCAATCAGATGCGCTGACACCAGCCACTTTCTCTCCTTTTTTCTAATGAGAAGTTCTGACTCCTGCAGGCAGCCCTTTAACCATGAAGCTCGAGGGGGTTGGGATATCTGGGGCTAGTCCGGGGAGCCCCGGCAGAGCACTTTTTGGAGATTGCCATGGCTCCACCCCAGCTAGCACCGGGCCACATAAAGCCCTGCCACACAGTGTGCTGTTTCAAAGCTGAGAACTTTGAAGAACACATTCTGCTTGTTCTCATTAGCCCCATGGGCCCTCCTCAACTAGCTTTGCAGCCAATGTCAGCAAAATAGAACTCCAGAAACAGTGGCTGCTTATCACATGGACTGCTAGGCATACATGTGCCCAGTAAAATGTGCCCAGTAAAATGTGCCCAGTAAAATGTTTTCATTAGTCTCTGAAGTTGATGTAGAGATCAACATAAGGATCCCCTGCATCAGTAGCGCACTGAGCGTGGTGACAGGGTGGGCAGCTGCCTCAGCACAGGCTCCACGGTGCTGAAAGCCAGGATATTTGAGAGCAGTTCGGGATACGTTTCCCAGCTGCTGGCCCTTCAGGAAACCCTTTTGTCTGGAGATATTGTCACAGCTGCTGGTTCTCTGGCCCCTAATGGGCACCCCCTCCCATTTGGCCTAGCTCAACTTCACAGCTGACATGGTCAGGACAACATTTAAGATGTAGTTAACTGACAACTCTGTCTGCTCCCTGTGCAAATCAAATGAATAAAAAATAAAGCTCCTTACAGAGATCAATTTATATCCCCTGTGTTTACTAGCGCGACCTGCAAAAACGGATTCGCTTCTCATGTGGATGGTCAAATGTTCTTAACGTCATGTGTAACAGCAAGCTGGACGTGTGTGAAGACCTCTATACTCATAGGACTACTACACAACCTATTTGCAGAAATTACAGTGGAGCGAACAAGGAAATGTGTAAACTTTTGCATTATTTTGCATTCTGGGACTTGTAGTTTTGCACACAGAACGTAGAAATATAGGCACTATTATGTTATCTTGCCTTAACTTGGTCGCATAAGGAATAATAAATTGCTAGGTTGATTTACTTTTTCATTTGTGTACTGTGTAAGTAAACACCATAAGACAGTACTTTTATAGTTCTTGAAAGTCTAATATGTGCATCAAATAAAAATCAGAAAGTATGTGGCCCAATGCCTAAATTGCAGCGGGGCCCAACATCCTGGCTTCAGTCAATGTGGGCGACATCATTTAATTTCACTGTACCTTAATGTCGAAAACAGGAGTCCTTAGAAGTGATCATCTTCCCACTAGTAAAACACACTACTGCACAATGAGGCAGATGTGACGACTTTAGATACAAAATGGTGTCCCCACGCGCTCTTCTTCTCCTGCCGACCAACACCTAGAATTGCGTTGTTGTTGCATTGAGCCCACCCCAGTCCCATAGCTGTGGATTTGGCAGGCAGCTATATAGTCCCGCCAGCCAGACAGCTCACCACTATTTTCAGTGGAAGGGCATTCATAGTTCCTTTGAATTAAAGTAAGTGACTGAGCATTACAGCCCTTTTTAAAATGAGCTAAAATAGTGCATTGTACAGCACAGGTTTTGAGAAATATAGTGTAAAAAGCCAGGCATTTTGTAATCAGTTCTGTAGGGTGGCGCATACAAAGATCCTATATATATTAGTTCACCAACAGTACAGTACCCAGGAGTATTTTAAAGCACATTTTCGCATGAGGCCTGCGCCACAATATGTGCCAGCATTGCCACTGTGAAACGAATATATTAAAGCATTCCTAATGTAAAACACTTCAAGAGTGGTGCCCACAATATATGCCAGCACAGACAATGTCACGCATAGTTTCTTCATGGCTTGTGCCCTCAACATATGCAACATGCCACTGCAAAATCCTTTTACATTCTGCATGTGCCCAATGATTTTCCAGTGCCACCAGTGATGATTGGTACACAACATATATGCCGGCATGACACTGTACAATAGTTATTCATGGCATGTTCTTCCAAACCCCTCCAGAGACACATACATGAGCACACATTCACACACTTATATGGACAGACCCACGCATGAATACAAGCAGTGGCAATTGGCATGTAGATTCGTTTTAAACTGTTATAATTGTGAATGCAGCATAACACACTTGCTTATTTTAATTGTTAATTGATGTCTATGGGCCTCATTACACGGATGGCGGTAGGGATTTACCGGTACCGGTAAAATACCGGTACCGGTAAATCCCTACCGCCTTACTACGAGGTCCCTTTGCGGGTTGGGGGATTTAACGCCTGCTTTTTGCAGGCGTTAAAATCCAACCCGCTAAGGGACCTCAGAGCTAATTACGGCACCGCAAAATTGCGGTGCCGTAATTAGCGCCTTCCCCATTCCCATAGAGCCCTATGGGGCCGAAATGGGAATGGGGAAGGGCAATGGCGGAAGGGGGATTTACCGCCCCTCCAACCTTGGAATGGGGCGGTAAATCCCCTTTCCGCCAAGGCGGTGCCGGTATTTTACCGGCATGAGCCATGGCGCTAATAGCGCCCTGGCTCACCGCCTACCGGGTAATGAGGCCCTATATGTTTTATATGGGTTTTAAAAATATATGTACGTAAGGTTTTAGAAAAAACATATAGTTGAATTAATGAAAAATATAACTAACTTTTTTGGGGTCATTTGGGTTCATTGGATATACTTCAGGGTCAATAGCGCAGAGACTGACCGCCAAGGAGACATTTCATAAAACACAGAAGTAATGGCTGGAAGGTTTAGAATTAATCTTAACCACTGGCATTGCTCGGGGCAACCCTCCAGACCACCGTTCTTCGCCTGCCAAGCCATTACAGAAGGGGAAAGACCATAAGCAAATAAGGCTTGGTGCTACCCCAAAAGGGGCAGTCCAGCCTGCACTGCTTGGTCACACCCCTTCTGCACGAGACCACAAACCTCCCCAAACATGTTTCAGCCTCACAGGGCATCATCAGTGAGGAGTAGCTTGGGTCGCAAGCCCAGCAGGCACAGGCCCACATCTTGGCATACCCCTCCCACTCGGGGTGACTACAACAAAACAAAAGAGGTGATGGGTCTTGACTGCTTTGCATTTTATTCCATCTAAGTCTGGTCACAGGCACTTTGGTCAAATATATGTTAATTCAGTTAGCTTTCCTGGGCTACTGCAGGGTAAAAGGTCATGGGGTTACTCTGCTGTAATAGGTGCTAACCCTAAAGGTGTTACAGTTTTCAGCTTCGTTGGTTCCCACTGTCGGGAGTCTGGCCGACAGGCACAGGGCAAAAGCTAGACCTCAGAGTATGCACTGTAGATTACGGGAGACGCATGAGGTAATGCTAGCATGTAACATAAACATGCTACATACCGAGCTGAGCTGAGTTGTAACGGGTATTCACAGGCACTACAGGGGCAGGTGCTGGGTGTAAGCAAAGGGACACAGAGAAAGCAAAGGCAATCAAGCACACTGGGCAAGACAGATTGGTCAGAAATAAGGGTGTACTGGAATATGATAAGGGGTCTCCAGGGATTAGGGAAGGCCCTTGGGATCGGTACCAGCAGATTACTCTTAAGTGTCACACAGCAGCGTCATGAGTTAGGCGTGCCGAAGACACTGCGCCGCATTACAAGGTTGCCGGTCCAAAAACAAAAAGTTCTGCAAGCGGGTGCCTTTCCGTCAGCCAAGTCTGACCTGGTGGGCGGAAAGGTGCCCGCTTGCAGACCTTGACTGATGCACCATTGAGTCCAATGAGACTCGAATGGGAATGGGGAGTAATATTTTCTGGCGCCTGGCAATGGGCAATTACCGGGGCCGCCAGGGACGTAATGCCCCGGTAAATCCCCATTGCTGGGTGCCGGAAAAAAAATCACTCCGGTGGCAGCCGTGCCTTTCTTAATGGCACAGCTACTGCTGGACTCATAATGAGGCCCACTGTTGTACTCAGTGTAAGGGTGAACCTGGAGACTATATACTGAGTGAGATATGACTCCAGCGGACTAGACGAAGGCAACAGAAGTCATTCCCTTATCTGATCTGAACAGAGACCAACCCAGGGTCACACTGTAAATGGATACAGAGCAGGGGCACAGCAGTGGGCCAGGATGTAATACAGGCAGAACGCAGCAGTGCAAGAAATGAGCAGGTACGGGGCAGGTAGAGAAACAATGTGCAAAGCAGAGACTGGAAAATCAGGACACACAAAGCAATGAGCTCAGAAAAGACAGGTCGCTGATAACTCTGCGAATACAGGGGGTTCAGGAAGCTCAGGGGTTCAGGAAACACAGTGCACATAACTATCGACTGAAGTCTAGTAGTTAAGCAAGCAAGAAACAAACAGGAAGGCTTAATACTGGAGGTTGCGGCCAACTCAGCAAATTTCATGGCATTGAATAACAGGAGCAAATGACAGTAAAGTAAGAGACCAGTATTGCAGAGAGAGAGAGGGAAAACTGCACAGACAAACAGGACATGTCTGTGAAGCAAAATTGCTTACAGAAAACAGGGGTTTGCCGAAAGGCATTACATATATCAATAAAGCATTGCATATCCTTAACAGTGAAACAGGACAGGGGTTGTAACACAGTAGCTACAGCAGTCAGGGTTCAGAAGTGAAAAGCAGGATTTCAAGGACAGGTGCAATAACAGGCATGCTGCAACAGCAGACTAGAAAAGGCGCTGCGAGGCAGCAACAGCGAACATGATTCAGAAGCCAACATGAGGATATTCAGAAACGTTTCAAAGACTGGTCTCAGGAACACAGAAGCATGAACTCCCCGTGGAATCAGCAGGCAGAACAACTGCTTCTGTTCAAAGTGAGCTTATAAAGGCACTCTAAGCCCACAGCTCAACAGGGTGGAGCTGATTGCAGTCTCAGGTAGCCATGTGCAATCAAGCCCAGTCCTGGCTTCAGTAGCCTGTAGCAGTACATCGTAATTAAGGTCTCCATAGCTCTGGGCAGCCTGGCCTGCAATAGCGTGGAACAGGTGAATACCACAAGGGCCTCTCCAGCTCTCAGTAGCTTGCTGCAAGCAAACGTACTCAGTATGCCTCCATAGCCCTCTGCCTCTTGGACAGCATACATGTACCAGAATGCATCTGCTAGTTTAACCGAAAACCCGAAATGGGACATGAAATTATATTGGTCCAAAACTGCACCAGTAAAACAAGTAAATGAATGCAGTGGCAGTTTGTAGGTTTTATCTTCGCAATTATGCCATAAATAGAGTCTCTGAATGTGCAGATGTAGCGGTGCTGGGTGGCAGGTGGATAGGTTTGTAACACCCACTTAAACGTATTTTCTGCACTGTAGAGAGTACTTATCTTTTATTCTTCACCCATATTTCCTAAAATCGCCTAGGAGATGGGGTGTAGTGTCTAAATGGTTAGCCTTGAATTTAGGAGATCTTTGTTCTAATTTAAGCTTCCCCTGTTAATTAGACCATCTTGCAGGGAAATAATTTTAAGTCGCAGGCTTTGAGTTACAGTGCTTGAAAACAGGTTGCACCACCACCGTTGTATATTCTATTAGATTTTTCTGGAAACAAGGGAACTCCACCTTTCTGAAAAGTGGCAAGCAAAGATTCAGGGTGGCTGGCAGCAGCAGGATCTTGCCCTGAGCAATGGAGACCTAAACACCCAGCTGCTCTCCTGGATAGTGAGGCCAGAGTACCCTTTCGAGGTATCCCCCCATAGTTGTTATATTAAAAATCTTCTATACTCTTCCGTCCACCACCGAAGTGATCTTATGGCTCTGTGGCTTGTCTGCAGATGGGGTGTTTTATTGGAATATAATTTTATTTAATAAGTCATGGCACAGCAATGTTGGAGCAGTGGTCTAGCCCAGCGAGTATTGCCCGAGTATCAGATTTCTACATGAAAAGTGGACGTCACATGAGCCATAACATTTTCGCATGAGGGATTACTCTTAATGTGCCAGCATGTTAGGACTTTGTGAGTCTTGGCTTCAAAAGCTGCCACACTCCTAAGTTTTGGGGAATGTTGCTTTATTCAGAAAGAGGCTCCGATCTAGGGGGCAGAGTCTGTACCTCAATCGTCAGTCAGGGGAAATGAATCACCTCCCAGGACAGGAAGTCCCACCTTGCAGTATCTAGTTCATCTAATCAACTTGAAAGGACTGAGGGTGCTTAAAGAGGACGGGCCTGTGCCCTCATGACACCTACAATACTCTACAATGAGGTTCTGCCACCTCTAGACTATACCCTACGATGGTCTGTGTCCACAAGGGACTGCACCTGACGGAGCTCGCTCAAAAGTAGGACCACAATGTGAAAAAAACACGCACAGTTTGTTATAGCATAATTCTACAAATTCACAATTGTACTAATGTGAGTATTTTAATTATAACCTCACACAACATTTTATAAATAAACCAATTGTTTATTAAATAAATTCATTAAAAGAACATGTTTGAAATAATTTGGTCATGTTACTCAAACTTAATCAACAATAACATGGTTGGTACTCAATAACCAAAACCACGCAATTCTCAAAAATAATTGTACTGAGAACACCAATGGGAGGAACAACAGTCCTACATAAATGACCCTCCAAAACTGCTAGCACTTGGTAGAGTCAAACATCCATGTGTCCAGCAGTAAACAGTCATATCATTGACCAATTCCTCAATTACGGATCTTGAATAGACAACCAATCTCCTATTCTGACTGTTTACCAAATAGAACAGTAGTCATAATCCCAAGTAACTAGTTCATGACATCAACGCCACTGGGAAATAAGGTTTAAGGTAGCTGTGATCTCACATGAAAGAAGGTTTGTGTTTGTAAGGAGATGGTGGAGAAAATGGCTGCCTTCCGATGATCGCATCACGCGGTGGAGAGAGTATGGGCTGTGAATGGTGCTCTAATTCACCAGCCTGAAGGTTAAGGTCTGTGGTTTACAGGAGGGGGCTGCCTCCCTGGCCCCCACACTGTGCTGGCTGCTGCAGGGTCAGGACTGGGCTTCCACACAACTGGAAATCTTGGTGCGGATAAAAAGACTTCCCTTGGAGACGAGCCTGTGGTAAAGTAAGGCAACTATAGGCAGCTGCCTAGGGCCACCAAGAGCAGAGCTGGGCATGGCTGAAATGTCAGGGGGGGTTGCACAGGTGTTTGCCCCTCAGTTTGAGGTAGGGGTGAGGGGCGAGTGCTTGTTGCTCTGGCTCGGTGCCCAGGCTTGCGCAGCCCCGGACTACGATGCAGCCCCGGAATGTTAGGTCCTCGCGCCTCAGCCCTCACCCTGGCTGACCTGCTAAAGTCAGAAGCCAGGGTGCAGGATTGGGCGGAGGGCCCACTGCAGCTAACTGCCGCTGGGCTGCTGGCTGTCTGACGGTCAATGAGTATGCCACTCTCAGGCGGCACAGCAGTGCATGTGTGACAGGATTCAGGAACCAGGAGTTTCCTGGTTTCTGTCTGCATGGAGTGTGTGCTTAGCGAGACTCGGCCTGTAGAGCAGTCCAAGAAGGACAGGCCCTGGATACACATGTACTTTTTAAAGAATGTGTGAAAATGTGTGTGTTTGTAATATGTTTATGTGTATGCATATAAATATGCACGGGTTGTGTGCGTAGTGCATGTGAATGGTGTGTATGTGTGTGAGTGAGTGTGCAACACATATGTGTGTTGTGTTTGAATTAATGGGAATGCATTCTGTTTGTTCGTATGTTTCGGGGTGCACAGTCAGTGCTTGGTGAATTCAGTGGGTCAATGTTGTGGTTTCTAGGTGCATGTGTGATAGTCAGAGGAGGTCGAACTCAGGGGTGACAGGGGGATGTGAAGACATCATGAAGCGAGACATTGACAACATATTCAAAGTTCAAAATAATCGGATTTATTAAAGTAAATATCAGGATGGTAGAAGACCTAACTTGCCCAATACTAAGGTGGGATTTCCCTACCTAAAGAAACTAAAGAAGGTCTGAATCGAAGAGTTCAACTTAAAAGTCTGTCTGTGTCTAAAACCTATTCTTGCCATCACAACTAAAGCTAAACAATGTGTAGGGATGTCCATAACCAAAGAAATGGTGATCATCACAAAGTTCTGAGCTACTTCCAGCTCTCAGCTTCTTCTTCAGCTCTCCTTCCCCAAGTTCAAAACAGTTCCACAAAAGTCTCAAGACGAACTTTTGCCAGTCCAAGGCCATATAGTTTCACAGAATCCTCGGGGTTCCCTTCCCCAAGTTCAAAGCCACACAGTTCAAAAGAAACAGGTCTTGAGGCTCCGTCCTCAAGACAGCACTTACAGCACTTTAAGTCTCAGGGTTCCGTTCCCCAAGACCTTAATGTAACAACTAGTATTTGCTTCTCAAAGATCAACACAACTCTTGGTCAACCTGGTCCTCCTTTTGAATGCATTACCAGTTCGCTTCCAGTGCTTCTCCTTTATTTGTATTTCACAATGTCTTTGGCTTTCACAATGTAGGGCTCACTGGTCTAGGCGCTGTTGTCAGACCACACAGTCTACCCATCACAGGTCAAGCAACCAGGATCCCTAGGCTCATCGGCTCGCACAGGTTCCGCTGTACCTGTCCAGTGCACATATTTACATTTACTTAGTTTCTCTTTGTCGGCCTCTTGGCTTCATTGGCAGTTTCACACTCTCCTGGCTTCTCCTGGTTTGCCTCTTGGCCTTGCCATACAGTGTCACACTCCTCTTGCCAGACTTTGGCATTGCCGCACTGTATCCATTCATAAACGTTCACTTTATGGTGGTCCGATTCATGCCCCACCTTTCTGTTACACTCTTTCACACGTGCCCTCTTTTTCGTAGGCTGCTTTCACTTGGGCCCTTTCCTGTTTAAGCTTTCATCAGTTACTTGCATTGCCCATAAAGTTGTATTTCCATTTAGTGTTCAGAATGCTTAATTTCAAGGTTTCGCTCAGTATGATATTCAATATACGTAATCCAGCTTAGTTGCTCATTTCATTCAGTTCGGTACTCAATATGCATAGTTCAGCTTAATGTCAAGTTTGTATTTGGTTCTGTATAACTTTACCTACATGCGGTCCACTAGCAGCACAATTTGTGAGTGTCTTCCCCTGACACTCGCCGGTACTCGGCTTTCCGACCCGCCAGCTACTGCTGTTTTCTGCTTGGTATTAAGGTAAATGATTGTTTTTTAAACAATTATTAAAAAAAGATCAATTTAGAAAGGCTGCTCTGTGACCGCACAGAGCTGTCTTCCTAAATCGAACTGTCATGCCGCTGACGCACACAAGTGCATGCAAAGGGCTGACAGGCACGTTGAAACCAGGCAGAGCCATCGCAGGAGAAGAGATACGTGTTTGTGTGTGTTTATGTGTGCGCGTCGATGTCTGTGTGCGTGTATAGTGAGACTGAGTTGTGCTGGGAAGGTGTGGGGATGTGGTACTGGGGGGTTCAACTAGCGGGAGAGGGTGGGGGTATAGTGGGTGTGATAGGGTGCACAGTAAGTCTTATTTCAGCATTTTAATGCCGACACAAAAACGGCAGAAGAAATCAGTCTTTTTTGTGTTCGGTTATTAAAATGCAGAAATATGACATAGAACCTTCTGCATCTCAGGCCTGCAGGCCAGTCTTCGCGAGCCTCAATCGCATGCCGGGTATTGTCTTCTACATGCCGGCAATTCTGCTTCTGCATGGATGCGGACGGCGTCCTCTCTCTTCCTGCTCGCTCGCAGCTCCAGCTGCTGGCTTTCCAACTCAGAGGCTCCCACACCTGTGGCAGCTGCGTGGCCCACTTGTCTTGGGTTCCACAAGCTCTCTGGGATGTCGGCCGGCGTCCTGGCTCCTTTACAGGTCCCACCATTGCTACCTCCTCATGACACAGGCCCCCTGCTGATCTCCCTGTTGCTCTCTTTGCTTGTTCCATTGGTCTCCCTTTATACACCTGCAACCACTTGACAGGTTGCAGGTGTGGATTCCCAATTGGATCTGCCTGACTATGATTAAATGGACATGCCTAACCTTGCAAGTACTCTGCAGGCATCTTCTTCATCCTAGTACTAGAGTGGTGAAAGGAAGGTTTGGTGTTCATTACTCTTAGTCACCTCTTCCTCGTCTCAGTACTATCAAAAGTTGAATGTGGGGAAATAAGGGGAGAGATTCAATATCCCATAAAGGCCGGGGGATGGTTAGGTTGGTCTTCCATAGGGAAAGGGGGATGCCATGTCTTGCCTGTGGGCACCCCACTCCCAATCCTCAAGGACCCTCCACCCATGTGATCCTCCCTCGCTTCTCCGCCTCAAGGGTCAGGATCCAAAAGCGATGACCTTTCCCTGGCCCCCTGAGAAGAGGATCCATGGGGAGTAGGAGTGAGGATACCCTCGGGTTTCTCACAGTGAATGGGTGTGGTATGAATGGTGGTTGTGTGTGTGCATGAGCGAGAGGTGCTGGGGGAACTCGGGTGACTTTCTTTATGGGCATCAATGATAAAGCAAGGATGATAAATATTTTTACATGACTAGACTGGCATTTTGGTGCAGCCGTACTCCAGCTATTCTTACTGGGGCATGACATTATATACTCAGCATCTATGATAAAACAAGCATATGTGTTATTATGTGGTTTGACTGGCATTTTGCCGCAACCAGTCTAGCCGTCTCTTACTGTGTCACTGTCTGTCATGATATTTTGTGCTGGGCATCATCAGCAACTCTTGGGGTTTGGGGTGCAGTTCTCTGCTTTGAAGTGCTTGGTTGGAGTCAGGGGGACCAACTGAACAGTTGAACTGGGGCCAGAGACTGCCATAGAAACTGGTGTGCAGCTGAACCCGGCTACATTATTCCAGGCTCTTCACAATGTCAGCACCCTACTGGAGAGACACAGGGGTTCTACAGAGAGGCCAAGGAATGGGTGACATCAAAAGCTTTAGTTGGAACTTGGCTAGACGAGGCAGAGCCCCGGCAGTGTCCAGGAACTCTAGGCCGGGGCTCCGTCCGTCTCCTACGAATAAGCAAGCCGCACCACTTTTTCTGAGTGTGTGTGTGTGTGTCAAGATCCTCAAAGCAGGCCCAGGAGACTTGCACTAGTTTAAAAGAGAGGGGATGGGTTGAGCGATTAACAAATTGTGAAAGGAATATGCTCAAGGAAACAAGCCACTCAAGCGGAAGAGCCAACACCTTGCGCCCAGAGGCTGAGGCTGTCCAAATGATTATTTATGGTTCATGGTTTGCAGACATTCTGCTATTGGGCTGGGGAGTATCCAGCATTGTAGGACAGGGGTGGGAGGCGGGGGTTGACTTTGTACCAAAAAACATTTTTTGGGGGAGAAATCAGTTTCTCCAAATGTGTAGTCAAATAAGGTAGCAAGACCTACTCGGCCATATTCATGAGCTTCCTTTCTGCAGGACAACACATGAAACACTCCAACAACATTTTGCTACAGGTGATAATGCTGGCTGTCCCCAAACAAAAACAGCATTGCGTACTTTCAAGCAGGTTCTTCCCAAACGCGATTATTAGGGACGCCACACTTGCATTTGTGTCCAAAGATATTAATAAGGCTGGTCTCAACAATACATGCCAGCATTGCACAAGTAAAACACATTTTCATAATGGCCAAAAAATAGCCTTCCTCAAGAATATATGCCTGCACTTTTCATATCAAATCCTGCAGTATGTCTCAACATATGCCTGAGCTGCCCCCAGTTCTGCATAATGTCGTTGTCAGCGCCTAAAAACTGTGCCTGTGCCCCAGGCACACACACACGCAATACATTATGTACAAACAAACACATTCACACAAACATGCATGCAAACAAACATTTTTTTTAAACACCTTTTTTCTTTTTTATGGGTTTATAGGCTATTATATTTAATTATTTCACAACTGACATTGGAAAACTTGAGATCTCATTCAACTGTCCTACAAGTCTTAATAAGTTCAAGCCAGCGACACCCCCAACAGAGCCTTTGCGATAAACCCATCTGCTTGTAGTCATCGTTTGACAAAGATATGCATCATTTACAAAACATTTGCACCTCAAGCAGTTATCTGTAAATTTAGAGAGAGCTATTTAAGAGGAAAAGGGTATCCCTGAATTGTTTGCCATGTCACCCTGTCAGGGGTGCAACTACACAGAAAAACTGGGTGTTTGGGGTATCCAAATGCTTCAAATGGTAGCTTTGTCCATTGAAAGCTCATAGTGCATGGCTATCTGCTTTATAACAGAATCTCAAGAAAGGCTGTGTGAGACTACAGTTGGACTGGTTTTGAAATACCAGTGAGCAGCCAGAAGGGAGGTCCTGGACAACTGAGTAGAAACTGTGGGCCCAGAATTTGTGACATTTGTGCAGAAACCGGAGGTATTGTCACTGCTTCAGATGGGGGAGCCCTTTTCCATGAGACCAGGGAGGTGAGGCTGCTACCCGATAATCCCCCTGGGGGTGGTAATCAGCAGGAGAATCTCGTGGGGAGACGGACCCCTTTGAGAATAGTTACTATCTAAGGAGATCGCAGTATCCCTTTGACCCTCCCACTGTCCCTCAAAACCCCTCCACTTCTACATTACCCAATGTCCCTATGCATTTTTGCAAAACATGTCAGGCAAGAACTACTGGGATGACAAAGAGGCCACAAGTAATGAAGATCACTGACAAGAATGAATGCAGGCGTTCCAGCCTCTGGAACAATCCTATTCGTCAACTGTCACTCAAAGGCAGAGAGGGAATTGAAGGATGGCGGTGTCCAAGGGAGAGATCCACTCGCGGAAGGCCTGCAATGATGAAGGAAGACCGGATAAGAGGAAGCGTACCCGCCGGTGCCCGTGTCCGCTGGAGTGCAAGGAAACCACTACTGAACTGCAGAGGAGATGCACGGAAGATCGGGGAAGGTCCTGGTGAGTCAGAGAAGCCGCTGAAGCTCCTGGGAGACCCCTAAACAACCGGATGGTGACGGCCAAGGCCCTACAGGTACAGGGGTGGCTAGTCCCAGAGTTGGGGAGACCCTGAGAGTACTGAAGGCCCGAAGTGTAGAACAGAAGGAATACTCACCAGGGCAGAGTGACCTAAGGAAGGGGGGCTGGGACCCATATCAGGAAGGCGTATCCCGAGCAGTAATAAAGGGGAGTACAAACTTTGCAGATATAAGCGGCAATCACAGTCCTTGGTAGGAGAGTAAACCAAGGCTGTGGAACGGAGAGAGATTACACAAAAATAAAATTGTGAATAACCAAGTGAATGAGGTCCGGGGCCCATATCAGGAAGGCATACCCCGACCAGTAATAATGAGGAATACGAACATTGCATAGACAGATGATATTCACAGACCTTGGCAGGGGTAGTGGTTAAAAGAAAGACCAGATAAAGAGAACTGGGAGAGTAACCAAGTGAATGGGGTCTGGGACCCATATCAGGAAGGCATACCCCGACCAGTAATAATGGGGAATACGAACATTGCATAGACAGATGATATTCACAGACCTTGGCAGGGGTAGTGGTTAAAAGAAAGACCAGATAAAGAGAACTGGGAGAGTAACCAAGTGAAGGGGGTCTGGGACCCACGCCGTGGCAAATGCACCCCAGACAGCAGTAAAGAGGAATACGAACTTAACAAGCGTTACTCACAGAACCTGCCAGGAGAGTAAATCAAGGCCGTGGGCTGAAGAGGGAATTTAGAGAGAGAACTATGAGAGCCACCAAGTGAAGGGAGTCTGGGACCGATGGTGGGGTCATACACCCCAAACAGTTATTGAGAAGAATACAAAGCTTACATGTACAAGTGACACTCGGAGACCTTAGCAGGAGAGTACACCAAGGCTGTAGGTGGAAGTGAAGAGAGAGTGAGAAAACCGTGAGAAGGAGAACGTTGAGTACCCTATTTGGCAGAAGAGTGGACGAAGGAGGGGATACCGAGGAAAGGGC
This sequence comes from Ambystoma mexicanum, assembly GCF_040938575.1. Lineage (NCBI taxonomy): Eukaryota > Metazoa > Chordata > Amphibia > Caudata > Ambystomatidae > Ambystoma > Ambystoma mexicanum. Next base: position 1,462,474,733 of record NC_090931.1, on the reverse strand, counting down.
CAGGGTCCCTCAGCACAGCATTGGAGAGAACATCATGCTATTCCTTATCCTTGCAGAACCCGGGAGTCGGAGCTGCCCAACAAGGGTCGGGGACCCTCAAGACAGCTTGGATAAGGTGTCCAGGCCATTTCCCCTTGTTGTGGTGCCTTGAAGCCAGGCCTGCTAAGTGCAGATAAGGACCTATCCTGACCATTACAGATACAGAGACAATCTTGGATAAAGTGGACAGACTAAGGGCCAAGGGAATCACCCGCTGAGTCTTGTGGAAAGTTTGTTTGATTATACACAACATTTTGGAACTTTTGTTTTGAGCCACCGCAGGTTGGCGGTCAGAGAGACATTTCCCTTTTTCACATTATGGTGAGCTTAGTTTGTGAGGGATAGGTTAGGATTTGGACACAGAACAGCAAACTTTACTCTGGACATTCTGACACAGACCGTTTCATCAGCTTGTTTTTTCAAGACTGGGAAACCCCTCTTAGTAGTAGGGTTAGTTAGGATGTCCTCCACCCCCGCTGCTTTTATGATTAATAAAAGTCTTTGCCCCTCAACATGCCACCGCTGTGTCCGACTCTTGCTCCTACACCCTCACACATGGCATAGTACCACTGACATAGCATGGAGAAAGAATACTTTCCATGGATATAAACAACAAATGTGACCAACTGTGATGTTTCCAAAGTGAAAAAGGTTGTCCCAAGTTAATAGGGGGTTTGTTGGGCAAGACACAGTAACAATAATCATCTCAAAAACATTCTACCTCACACCCTAACAGACAACACATCTCAGCACACATTGCCAGCATCGAAATGCACAATGGAATGTGTACCACTGAAGACACCTGTCAACACTAAATGTTCCTACACTGCACACTGGCTCACCACATATAGATCAATACAACTCTCCACACAGACAACCAATCAAACTATTTCCAGGAGCAACCTGAAGCATAAACTAAGCAGCGTTCCAGACAGCTCACAAAACATCCACACCTACACACAACAGGAAAGCCCTCTCCTTGCCAACAACATTCAGGCAAAGCAACGTTGACCGCTCCAGCCTCTTCTATGATATGATATGATAGTTTATTTATAACGCGCTTAATACCCAGAGGTTTCTAAGCGCGAACCCGGGGATCGAACCTGTGTTGCTCCGTGTCGTCTTGCTTCCAAGGCGAGTACGTTGCCCCTGAGCTATCTTCCCAAGATGATGTCAGTCCCCAAGCCCACAGAGGCACCCAGAACCTCTGAAAAGAGCAGGTGGTGTACAACGCAAGGATAAATAAATAACATAACAGGGCATAGCAAAAAGTTTCATTTATTCACCCGTATGGCAGTACTTTGGATGCCCCCAAGCAACTTGGGTGATTTGCAGCAACAGGGGAGGAAATTAACATTGGTTGTGCCACAGTCAATCCGCTTCACTAGAATTTCTGGTACAGCGACTGGTTAGTGAGACTATTTATCTCACTGTCAAATCAAAGTGTTATGGGACTGACGGGGAACCAGGGCAAAAATAGCGCAATTTTAAGTGATGACCTCAGGGCCCACTAACAAAGGCACACAAAGGGATACCATTTTGTGCCTAAATCCCCCTTGTGAGGGAGTTTGTTTTTAAAAGTATGAGCTGAACCACTTCCATTTTATTCCCGTATATCACAGTAAGATGAAATGATTTGCCCAGGATCATACACTTTGGCTAAGCAGTGATTCCAGGATTTAATCCCACGCTACAATTTAGGCATTTGACCACATAGATTCTTAGATTCACTTGGTACACATAATTACGTTTTGCCTTTCAAGCCTCAAATTTTGTTCCCTGCACAATTCTGAATTTTTCTGTTGCCCACTTTATTGCCAAAGGTTCCTTTTCAATAGTCGCATAAACCTTCTCCGGCCCCTTCAACAATCTGGATTAAAAGGCTATCACATATTCTCTGTTTGTGTCAAAACTGCACCGAGGTGGATATTAATGTATTCCTTCCCCTCTTGTAGTTGTGCAATGCTGGTGCACTTGTTAACACCTTCCTAATGTAGGCTAATTTCTCCTCACATTGGCCATCCCATTCAAACATTCTCACCAAATTCCTCATTGCAGCTGTGTTTTTGGCAAAATCCTGCATAAACTTTGAATAGTATTCTGCCATCCCTATAAATGCCTGTACTTGATATTTGCTAATCAGTGAAGACGTCTTCTCAGTGGCCTCTATGAGGCCTTTCTTGGGCAACATGCCTTTTCCAGAGATAACAGTGCCAAGATATTCTTTTCTCGAAGAAGGCAGTCATTTGGATTGTCTCCTTTTTGACCGAACAAACGTCCAAAGTCTTCCATGGAGAGGCCGCATCAGAGGGATATACTTTACAATGTGGGGTGCCACAGGGTTCCTGCCTCTCCCCTACGTTGTTTAACCTATTTATGCTCACCATGTTTGATCTTTTGGACGCAGAAGGTACCTGTTACGCAAACTACGCTGATGACACCCAGTGTCTGTTCCTGCTTTCAGGTAACTATACAAAGGACTTCCATCTCATTTACCGTTGGATGGCACTGAACAGACTAGCCCTGAATAATGCAAATACTGATATTATGATTCTAGGCACAGGCCCCACAATTGCAGATTGTCTTTTCCCTACCTTAAAAAAACAAAAAACCTAGGAGGCACTTTTGACCAAGAGCTCTCTATGACACATCACATTGTTTCCAACGCCTCTTACTACAGCAAACTCCTGACTCAGATTAGGCCTTTCCTAGACACACCGAGATGTGCCACAGTGGCCAGGGCCATTATTGGTAGCCGTATTGACTACTGTGCTAGCAGTCTGTTGGGTGTGGGCAAGGGTCTGCAGGTGTTGCAGAGCAAAGCAGTAAGAGCGGTAATGGGACTATGCAGATATGATCATGTGTCATCTGCACGGAGGAAGTTGCACTGGCTGCCCATCGCCAAGAGAATCCAGTATCGTACTCTCTGCATAGCACACTTCTGCCTTTCTAGCCACAGTCCATCTGATCTGGCAGATCAGCTGAAATGTCTCCCTGACAGACACTGCCTGATGTCAAACAACTGAGGGCTACTTTGGGTTCCTAAAGCTCAACTGGTACTAGTACAGAATGGCTGTTTCCCATTTTCGATGCCTCATATGTGGAATACCCTTCCACCTGACATCCGGCTGTGCCCTAGCTTCTCTATCTTTAAACGAAAGTTGAAAACTGTCCTCTTTGAATAGTTCCCGGGATGCCTGACCCACTCAGCTCCTGGTCTATCCCTGGAACCCTCTGATTCTCTCTTCTTGTTATCTGTTTGTCCTGTTGCAGCACTCTTATGCCTCAGGGTCTTTGTCGCCAGCGTGTTAGAAATAAAATGAATTAAATAAATAAATAATCAATCTCCTGCCTATTGATTTTGCACTACTCCTTGCTTAAAGCCATCCCTGCCTCATGCACCTTCTTCATTACTGCATTGAGCCTCATGTCACGTTCATCTATGCTTTCTGAGTACACCAAGATGTCATTCTGGAAAATGCAACTTCACCATCATTGTCAAATATCCTGTACATCATTTTATGAAACAGTGAGGCTGTGGAAATGAGCCCAAATGACATCCTCCGGTACTGGTGTAACTCCTGCCGTACTATGAATGCTGTCAGGTATCTAGATTCTCTGTGAAGTTTCACTTGGTGACAGGCAGAGGTGAGATTGAGAGTTCAAAATACTTACAACGAACCCATCGTTGATATCAACTCTTCGATATTTGGCAAAGGATTTATCTCCGGGATGACACATTTATTGAATTCTCTCATGCCAACAAAAAATTCATACTTTTCCAGATGCCTTCCTCACCACCACCAGCGGTGACATCCATTCTGAAGCTTCTATACTTTCTATGAGTCCTTGATCTTCCAATTTCTTAAGTTCCGCCTTCACCTCATCCCTCATGGAGATCAGAATATTTTGCAATCTCTGGGCAACTGATCTAGAACACCGACCTATATTGTCTGGAAATGTGTTCCTGTATCTGTTGCATCTCTTGTAGGTCACTCTCTATCGAGATTACAGCATCCTCTGCATTCAGGTGGAATTTCAGATCTAACTTCTGCTGGTGGGTGTGTGCTCCAGCACCTTGAAGCATCTATTGTGCTAGATGGAATTACCAATAAATTATTTTGGACCCAGTAACCGGACAGACTCAAAGCAGATGGTAAAATACTGCTTTAATCTCAAGAAGTAAAGCAGGGCGAATGAACACTCATCACTTCGACTCAGGCAAGATCACACTGTCTTATCATTTAGTTCTAGCTTTTATAATACTAGATATGTAATCTATGACGTCAACCTATGTAGCAAACTGTAAAACCTATCAAGGGGTAGTATTGGAATAGGGTATCATGTATACTTATAGAAAATGTGCCTGTTAGTTTCTGATTGGCGGTCTCTTTTCTGTGAGACACACCCTGAGCTACTTCTAATTACATGGTACAGGGTATTTGTCATCGCAGAAAATGTGGTAGTGGACTAATACTTTGCAACATTGTATGAAAAAGTGCATGACAGAATATCCCAAATCCATCCTTGGACATTCGACTTGTTAGCAGCACGTGTATAGAAATGAAACCCAGGTGGTTGGAGATACTTCGGCTCTTCATTTGTTCCCCAATTAGGCCATCCTCTCTCATCGGTAGGCTTCATGCCAATGTCTTCTGTTTGAAGACTGACCTTGCCAGTCTGCACTGTTTCGGTCCATACAAGGGACTGTAGGTACACCACAATCTTAGCTCCAGGCCTAATGAATATCCCTTGTTTGCAAGCTCCTCGTCACTTGTTGCAAGACCATGAAATTGTCCATTTTGATGGTGCATTTAACATCATTTGATTCAATTATGCTGGGTGCGGTTCTTCTTGTAGCCCTTAGAGACCTGCTCACTGCACCTCACATAGGCATTTGCCTTCGTGGTTATTCAATCCTTGGCATTAGTAAATGTTCTTACTCTCCTAATCTTTGGAAATAGGTCCTTGCACATGGCTTGCTTGTTAGACTCCCTTCGTGCTTTTTCCCTCCTCTCTTGAAATAGCATCCTTGGTTTTAGGCCAATGTACTCCCCTACTTCTCATGAAAAACAGCCCCTTCATCATCTTTTCATGTTAAGATCATGGGCTTGATTTTGAGGTAGTTGGGTTGATTGACATAAGCCGTCATCCATCTTGTTCTGATGGTAGTCCTAAACGTTAGATATATACTTCTTATGAGCAAGTTTCTATGTATTCTTTCTACCTTGCGTTTCATGTATTTACAGTTATTGACCACTGAATATCTCATTCTTCTTTGTATTCGTAAATGCTGCATCATGGAGAACATGTTTCTCCTTGTGCTTCAATTACATTGTCATTTTAAAGTATTTTCATATCGTTTCAACATCGCTTCATATATCTTCTTTAGGACATTCTTTTGCTGTCATTAAACTTTGTTTAACGTACATCCATATCGCGCACCATTTTATCCAGGGCTACTTTTTGACAACTCAGCAAGGGACATCCTTCTTGGTAGTTTTTTCCACTGTTTCAACATGAGGGTATCTTCTGAATGGTTGCCTGAGTGCATATCATTTTTCATATAGTCGACAGGGTATGGACATATTGCTTCAACTTGTGCATGGGTTCCCAATTGTAGCTCTTTGTCCGTCATTCCAATAAGGTGGGGGAGAGGGGGCGGTGACCAAGGACAATGTGTCCACTTGCTCCTCTACATTCCCCCCTCTGGTTGCATTTTCGACCAGACTCTTTGCTTCTTCTTCTGCAATTCCTGCTTCATCTTCTTCGATCATCTCATCATATTTTCTTTTCTTTGAAATCCATATTTTTGTCACCCCCCTCAGGTGGCCAGCATCCTTTATATGTTCATCCACACTCCAGGTCATCGGGCGACAATCTCCTGCTGGTGCACAGAATATCCACCGTCCTACACATTTCTTCTGATCCTGGGGATAATAGAACTTTGTTCCTGGAGGGGCAAGAGAACTCTTCTTTATACTTTCTAGAGTACTTTCTTCATTTTGCATCCGTTCTCCAGTATGTCTATTAATGGCAATCATTATCTTCATTCCAATAGCTTTTCTGGCTGTTTTCTGGCATTGTCCTATGATAATCTTAATGAAACAGAATCGTAACATTACAACCAGTAATATTGCTTTAAGTAATTTAAAAGCATTTGCCAATCAAGATGGAATCCATCCAAACAAAGAGGAGAACCAGCCGTCTCATGCTGTTTCATCAGCTTCATCTTCCATTCTTTGTGTGTAGGGTCGTCAACATCGTTATTGCCTCTCTCAAAGTCTATTTCCTCCATCATGAGATGATACGAACGTAAAGCAAGATGGTCCAACCATGATGCACATGCCTCCCTCCATTGCTGTTATCAGATCCAGAACATAGCTGTTCTGGAGAGTCATCAGCCTGATGGCTCTCAATTCTTCCTTTATTGCATTGAATCATTTTATTGTTGCATTGATCGTCTGCAGCAGGTCCCATCTTCTAATCTGTATTCACTTGGTATTCACTGCAGCTTGAAGTCCTGGTATGAATATATAAGTCAACAAATGGGGGTCTTGCTGAATAGTTTGTGCTCATCAGGAATGTCTTTGTAGGCCCTTATTTATTTTGATGAGAAATAGTTATCTCTCTTTAGTCGGCGAAGATGGAATGATCTCTTCTTTCTATTATATTCATTCATCTTTGGGAACTGTTCGATATGGAGATCACTTTGGAGAATCACTAGTGCTGGAACGTGTACATTTACAAAGCAGCACACTCCTCCTCAATCCTTAGGCAACTGCATATGGGGTCTGGATCCACAGGCCCAATATTGATCCATCAGAACTGCAGTTACTCCATTCATTCCTGGTACTTCAAGTGTTTCTCCACATCCTTTGTTCTTTCCACCATAGACCTTGCCATAATTATTGAATTGTAGTATACGTACCAGTCCTGCTTCATTGTCAACCCAAGTGAGTAATTCTGCATGCTTAGCACATGATTCCAAGCATTCATCATTCACCTTTTGTACTTGGTGAACAAGTCGCTTTTTAATAAGATTGCAGGGCATGACATTAGTCCATCTGCCCATCAATTCCCAGTTGCTAAATGCCCAAAGACCAACAGTTGTGCTCTTTCCCAGCATCATGGCCTGGTTTTTCAGTCATGCCTGAGCAATTCCTTCTCTTCATGTTGACAGGTTGTATCTTTTCTCCAAATTGCGATGGATATATACATTTTTTATTTGTCCACCTTAATCCACTCTCCATTCATTTTTTCTTCACATATGTATCTTCATGTGGAAAAGGTCTGTCTTGTTGACCATCCTAAGGTTGCCTACTTCCCTTCAAATTGGCCTCTCATAGTGCAAGCTGCTAGATGACTGGGACATTTTGCATCATATGGGGACATTTCTCTTGCAGTAAATGTTCTTGCTGCAATCATGGCATACAGTATTAGGGAACAAACATATCAACTTTCTTCTGACTAGGAATAACATTCGCGTGGTGGGCCTGCCAGAGGGAGAGGAGGGACGGGACCCGACACACTATGTTGAGAACTTACTTTTACAGGGAGTTGGAGCCGAAAAACTCTCGCAAGGATTCGCAGTGGAACGTGCACACAGAGCCCTCATGAGGAAACCGCGACCAGGGGCCCCTCCCCGTGCCATAATCGCCAAAATATTGAACTATAAAGACCGCGAGAAGATACTGGAGTACTTCCGAAAAGGTGGGACAATCGAAAGAGCTCCAAGCACCATCACGGCGTATCCGGATTACACAATGCTGGTCCAGAGACAACAGTACAGCTACGTGGCTATCAAAAGGAGACTACGCGTGGCTGGGATAAAATATATGCTTCTGTACCCAGCCAAACTGAAGGTGGTGCACAAGAGTAAAATGTTCTTTTTTGACACTCCGGAGGACGCATCGACATGGATGGATTTGCAGGGTTGCCCGGAAGGAGATACGGAGGAGGCCCGGGAGGAACAGGATTAGTGACTGAGACATTGTATACACATTGTCATGGTGTAAGATGGGCACTCTAGGGGTGATTAGTTAAAAACGATGATTAATGGGTGTGGCAAAATGATGCTGATTTTTTGACAAGTTGCCGCCACTGCAATGTATTTGAAGGACTTGAATATAGTAGCGCGAATACATACGCAAACTGCGTAGCAAAGTGTAGTCAACTTTAAGCTCAGTAGGAGCGGCAGGGCGACAGCACCCTACCCCCCGATTTATTGTTGTAGTAGTAGTAGGTGCGCCACTAGGGCGACCTCACCCTGCGGAGCATTGAGTACAGGCGTGAGCCAGAAAGAGCTAGATGCGGGGGAGCCTGAGATCTAGGGATGGAGCTGGGCAACAGTTGTTGTTGGGTAAGGGTTGGGTGGTAGGTGGGGGGGAGCGGGAAGTTAGGGGTGTATATAGTTGTGGGGAGTTTAAGTTTGAACATGAGCCTATATGGAAGAATTAGATGGTTGAATCTGTATCGCGCGGGAGGGTGGGATCTGTTAGAGGTGGACAAGGGGGACTGTAATGAGCCATGGGGGATCTTAAAATAATCACGTGGAATGTAAGGGGACTTAACAGCTACTTGAAAAGGAATAAGGTCATGCTGTATCTAAGAAGGCAAAAGATAGATATTGCACTATTGCAGGAAACGCATCTGACACGGTAGAAGATGGAGTTGATTGTTAAGAAATGGAAAGGGGTGGTGGTGAGCTCGACATACTCTGCGTATGCCAGGGGAGTACTAATCTGGGTGGCGCCGCACGTTCCGTTCCAACCATTGCAGGAGGTGGCGGAAACGGATGGGAGGATGGTCATGCTGAGAGGGTTGGTGGAGAATAAGGAGATAAGCATTGTAAATACATATGCCCCCAATCGGGACACAGCAGCATATTTCAGGACTCTGTGTGCCAGCTTCGGCATATGTATGGGTAGCGCGGTGATTTGGGGTGGAGATTTTAACTGTTTACTGAACCCCAACATAGACAGATCGGATGGCAAGATTGATAGACCTTCCCCAGCGGCGAAAGCACTACAGACACTGCTTGATGACTTTCGTCTGGCGGATGTGTGGAGAATGAAACACCCCCAAGAGAGGCAATATTTGCATTACTCCGCCCCTCAGCAGCTACATACGAAGCTTGACTAAGTCTTTGCCACGTCGGATGTGATGGCAGAGGTTACTCAGGTAGAATATAAGGCGAGGGTCCTCTCTGATCACTCGCCACTGGTTCTGGGGTGGCAGTACTGCCCCCCGAGGGCACGGATTCCGACATGGCGCCTTCGAGCAGAGGCGCTCAAGGATCCAGTCTTTAGAGAAGATATAAGGGAGGAGATTGCTAATTACTTTGAGGAGAACACGGGTAGCGTTGACTCAGCAAGTACATTATGGGAAGCCTTTAAGGTAGTAATGCGAGGGGTTGCCATAGCAAAATAAAAAGGCCTGCAGGGCAGGGTTCTGGCTGACCTACGACGGACAGAAGAGGAACTGGAGGGAGCATTAAAGGGCGGATGCGAAGACATGGAGCGGGTACTTGGGCTGCAGCAGAAATGTGAGGAGCACTGGAAAGACTCTGCAACCTTAACTACAAAAAGTACATTGAGAGACAGCATGCTAGAGGGGATAAAACAGGACGGCTGTTTGCATGGCTATACAAGAGCGAGGCTCCCAGACCCATGATTAGAACAATAATGAGGGAAGACGGTAGCGTAGTGGACACCCAAGAGGGGGTCAACAAGGAGTTTGCAGAATATTATAAAGAGCTGTATGCAGACGAGAAGGGAGGCAGCCGTGAGGAAATAATAGAAATGTTAGAAGACATAGGACTACCCATGATAAGTAAGGAGGAAAGGGAGGAGCTAGACGCACCAATCACCCTGGAGGAGTTAGAAGAAGTGGTGAGGCAGCTACCTACCTGCAAGACCCCAGGGGCGGATGGGCTCCCGAGTGAATTCTATAAGACATATAGGGAGGAAGTGCTCCCCACAATGTTAGAAATGCTCAATGAAGCATTTGAGGTGGGACGGTTGCCGGAATCACTCAGAGAGGCGGTCATAATACCGCTTCCCAAGCCTAATAAACCTGCGCCCAGCTGTGGCTCTTATAGACCTCTCTCGATGTTTAACCAGGACAGCAAGATATTGACGGCTGTCCTGGCAAACAGATTGCAGACAGTAATTAGCAAGCTTACACACCCCGACCAGACAGGCTATGTCCCGAATAGGAATATAACTCATAATCACAGGCGATTCCGACGGGTTGTTGAATGGGGTAGTACGACTGAAGGCGAAATGGCAATCGTGTCCTTAGATGCGGTCAAAGCTTTCGACTCGGTCAAGTGGCCATGGTTGCTGGCGGCCTTGGAGAGGTATGGTATGGGGCCCGGTTATATGAGGTGGGTGAAGATGCTATATAGCGAACCACTGGCCAGAGTTAGAACGGGATCAGTAATATCTGAGAGGTGGCAACTTAGTAGAGGCACTAGGCAGGGGTGCCCTTGGTCCCCGATGCTTTATATATTAGCCCTAGAGCCCCTAGCAATATACCTCAGACAACAATATGATACGATAGGCATTGAAGTGGGGGGGGGGGAACGACATCTGATCTCCTTATATGCAGATGACTTGTTGCTATACTTAAGGTATCCAGAGGAAAATCTCCAGTACTGGAGGTGATGGCGAGGTATGCAGGGCTGTCCGGGATAGCGGTGAATCCCCAAAAATCTAGTCTGTTTCCAGTGGGCGGCTATGAGGGAACCCCTGAGAGACGGCTACCGGTGTTACAAATACCATGGGCGGTTAGTTCTTTCCGGTACCTTGGGATAGACGTGTACCACACGGCGGAGGAGGAGCATAAGCATAACACTGAGGTGGCAATTGGGAAAATTGAGAAGTGTATGCAATTCTGGGTGAAGTTGCCCCTAGCAATGATGGGACGGGGTGCAATGCTAAAAATGGTGGTCCTGCCTAGGCTTCTGCATTATTTTTGCAATATTCCATACATGATACCCAAGAAGTTCTTTGCAAAACTGAACAGTATGTGTAGGGATTTCTTGTGGCATGGTACCCGGAACAGAGTGGCGCTGTGGAAGCTGCAGAACTTTTATGAAAAAGGGGGGATAAAACTGCCCAATTTTGAGCTGTACTATGTAGCAAGTCAGCTGCAATATGTGGCTAAGTGGCTCTCAGATGAAGCGACCCCTGAACTTAGGCTATTTGAATATGATTGTGCCCCATTTCACTTAAGAGAGATGATCTGGCTGCCCAAGTCCGAAATGAGAGAGCGCCCTAGGATGATGATGCTTGGGTGGCAGATGTGGCGTCGGGGATGCCGGATGATGGAGAACCCATTCCCATGCTCCCCGCAGGTACCGCTGGTCGCGTTGGCAGGGGAAAATATGCAGTTAAGGGCGATAATCAGGACCCATTGGGAATCGGTGGGGCTGGTAACGTTGGGAGACGTCTGGCAAGTAGGGACCATTTTGGACTTTGAAGTCCTTGGAAAGGAAACGGGATTGCATGCGGGCCAGTACATCACATATCACAGAATTGTGCAGAGAATTCGGAAAACGTGGCCTGAAACAGTATTGGAAGAAGAACCAGATGCCATCATAGAGGCAATATATGATATATCAGATGGGGGGCATGAGATTTCTAGGCTGTATGAGATGGTGATGTCTAAGGTCAGGAAGGACTTGACACAATTGAGGCTAGATTGGGAAGCGGAAGTGGGAACCCCGATAGAGGATGGGATGTGGGAACGGGCCCTGGGATACCATAAGAAGGTGTCAAGAAATGCAAGACTAAAACAAATACAACATATATATAACAAATATATAACACACAGAGCATACATGACACCTATGACTATATCCAGGTTTGAAAACGCTGGACGACAAGCTGTCCCAAATGTGACGAGGAAAACGCTGATATGACACACATGTTTTGGTCATGCCCAGTAATTGAGCGTTTCTGGGGAGAAGTGGCACAAAAACTAACGTAAAAGGGGGTCACGATAATCATAGATTCAGCTTGGGCCTGCTCGCTGGGAGGGTTCCCAGATCATCAAAACTTAAACATGTTGGTAAACTGAAAGATTTGGCAAATGTGCTTCCTAAACGAAAGATTGCCGTGGGTTGGAAGACTTGTCGCAGGCCACGGGTGGAGGTGTGGTGGAAAGAGTTACAGAAATGGGCAGAGGCAGAAACAATGGAATGGCAAGAGACGAGCACTGCAGGGGGGAGGAAGAGACAGGTACCCTGATGGCATGGAAATCATTAATAGCGGAATTGTTTGGAGCAGTACAGGATCGGACAGAATCTATGGGAAGCGAGACCGCGCCACGTGCGGCGGATACAGAGCACAAGGAACAGACAGGCTCATGAAGGGGGGCGGGAGCGGGGGAGCAGTGACTAAGATTGAGTATTAATACAATTGTCTTGTTGTAAAACGCACTGCGTGTTTGGTTGTATTTTTGTTTGGTTTGATTAAAATTAATAAAATTTGTTTTAAAAAAAAACTTTCTTCTTACTTTCTCTCTCCCTCCTCTTTCATTTGTTGATACCATAAATAATTGGCAGGTGGGCTGATTGATCTAAATATGTGTTAATACTTTCATTATCCTCCCCAGCATCTCTTCATACTCGGGACAAGGGTTTTTTAGTATCAGAATGTAATGTTTTTTTTGGGTTCTGAATAGGGGCAATGGGAATAATGGGAATAGTGGGGGTTGTCTTATTTTCTGGCTGCTCGCTGCTTACAACATGTGTAAATGCTAACGTTAGAAGGAGAATAGTCAAAATTAGAATGGCATAGAAAGCTGAAAGAATTCTCTTTTGTTTGGTACATCTTTTTCTTGGCGCTACAGCTGTTACCTCTTGAAAAATTTCCATAATCGCCACTTTATTTTTAATATATCAGTTCTTATTGTTTTAACTGTAAGCCATACATTTATAACAAAAACGGCAAAATGATGTTCAAAACAATTATTAAAACGATGAAGCCATTCTTTGGGTCTCTGAAAAATGTCATACTGTTTATATTCCTAAATATTAAAGCAGGATTAGATTGAAGTATATAGGAGAAAACAGCAAGTAAAAATGTGTGGACGATTGGAAACATTAAAACCCAAATATCTTTTTTCTCTTTGATTATTTCATAGTTTCCTCTATTTCAGTACTAGAGAAGGTGTTTCACAATTCCTGCAGATGAATTCAATCCATAATTCAGTCCTAATCTAAAAGTGTGTTACTTTCTTTATCCAGGTTTTTGACCATCAAACGTGTGGTCATTCTTTGTTCTTCTTTTGCTTCACTGTGGGGACTTGCTTCGCTGGAGATACTTGCTTCGCTGGGGGGACTTGCTTCAGTGTGGACGGTTGCAGGAGAGGTCAATATTGCTTCTCTCTTATAAAGTATGACACCATGCAGGTGGATCCAGACACTTCTTCCTTTTAATTTCACAGCCGTAGGGCAAATGTCCTCCACCCTGTGTGGGCCTTCAAATCGAGGGGTACTCCAAGTGCATACAAATTTGCGCACTGGCACTTAGTCCCCTATACATACTGGTAGTGCTTTTAATGCATTTTCCAAATTGATAGGAAAATGGTCCTCCTTGTTTACTTTTGACCCCTCCTGTTGATGCTTGATCAGTTGAGAAATAAAAGAGATACTTTGAGTCATCTTTTTAAAATAATCATGCATCTCATCACCTAGCGCCCTTGCTACACTGTGGGTGTCTGTATTTGCCCTTGTCAGGGGGGGAGGGTACGGGAGGGTTGAGAGAAGTTCTCATTCAGCGTTCAGTCACCAGCTCATAGGGCATTAAATAGTGATCTGGACCAGGTTGATTCCTCAGTGCATATAATGCAAGAGATAGGCAATGTAGCCATAATTTCTTTAATGTTAATTTGAGCTTTTCTATCCTTTCCTTTAGAAGTCCATTTAATCACTCACATATCCCGTGGGCTTGTGGGCGATAGGCCAAGGCAAATTTATGCTTAATGCCTAAAAGTGAGACTATATTTTCAAAGAGTTCATTCACAAAATGTGGTCCATTATCGGATCACAAAACTTTGCACACCCCCCACTTGGAAAAACCTTGAGGACCAAAAACTTTGCAGCGCATGCAGCATTTGGATGCAAGCACAGTCCTGCCTCAATTCACCTGCAAAAGGGACAAACTACAACTATCATGTATTGATAGCCATTATATGTTTGAAATATATCCACATAATCTATGTGCAAATGCTGAAAGGGCCCATTAGGTCTTGGGATTACTCCTCTCACCATTGCAGGGCATGCCATCCTGTGAATTGTTGGCACACAATACAGTTTACAATGAACTGTGCCACATGCTCACTGAGGTTCAGTTCAAAGCAGTCTTCTGCCACAGTATCAGCTAGACTCTGTCGAGTCATATACGTGGGTTAGTGGAGCTGCTCCAATGCTACTCTCAACAATGTTGGAGGCATAACTGGCTTTCCTGTACTGCCCTGTCTCCAAATTATCTCAGTGGGGGATAAAGAACACCCCTGCTTTTTCCATAGCTCTTTTTCTTCTTGCGATGCTCGTCCTTGTATCTCAATTAACTGTACAATAGACCACATTTGAAATCCTTCTTTAACCAACATGCATTGCCCTGCCACTTTTTTCAAATACTTTACCTCATCTTCATATATAGTGCAATAATTTGCGGCACATGTGGCCTCCATGTCTGCGGATTCGATTCCGCAACAGATTAAGTCTGTTCTTTTTTAATGCGCTGTGCATTTCACAATGCCTAGGGTTGCGGGAAAGCTTACGGCTTCAATTAGTTTGTCTAATAGCCCTGCATGTTGCACTAGAGTGCCATTTTAGTGGAGGAAGCCCCTTCTCTTCCACCATGTTAGGCCTATGTGTACTGTTGACGTCACCTAGGCGGAGTCAGAGTTCACAGTCACATCCTCATCCTAACAGCTTTGTAGTCCATCAATAAGCATGGCTAATTCTGCAGCCTGCATTAAATGAGTTAACGGTAGTCATCTGCTTATTAGCACTTCAAAGGAGGCCTCTCTGGTCACCCTTACTGCTGCTGATCCCGAATATCTCACCCCAGTCTGCGGGTCAATTCTAGATGAAACATCAATGAAAACCACTTCCCCTCTTCCTAGAGCATTTTCTCTAACATGGGAAATATTGTTATAACATTCAGTGTACGTAACACAATCATGCACAACATTATCTTCTCACACTGGTTTTGCTATAAACATTGCTGTATTCACTATATTACACCTTACAATTTTAATCGCATGGTTTGAAATAATTACTTCATACCCCAATGCTCTTTGACTTGTCAAAGAACATTTAGGTTTCTCTAAGATTGTGAATAACAGATGCTCTACAAATAGAGTTACAGGACACACCATAGTTATACTTGAAACCTTTTCTATGGAGAATGCAGCAGCTGGCAAAGATAGTTTGCAAGGATAGTGTCCTTTCATAACCGGTTCTAGAAACCCACTGTAATAAGCCAATGATTTATGACCATGTCATAATGTCATCTTCTGTGTAAGGACTGTTGTCATGATTTCTCCATTTGAATGGGAAAATAAGTAAAATGCATCATTATAATTTGGAATCTCTCATACAGGAGCTGTGCTAATCGCATTATTTAATTCATTAAATCCTTCAGTTATATATTCTGTCCACACTAACTTAGTTTTAGCCACCTGTGCTTCTTTAAGTGCTTTTAAAAGTGGTTGAATATATGCACTGTAGGTAAAGTCCCAGGCCCGCAGTAATTGCACAGACCTAGAAATTGCTGCATTTGTCTCACCGTGTTTGGTTGCACGGTTCTCATGATAGTTTCTGCTCTTTCAGGTGTCACTCTTTTCCCTTCATGTGAGATTAATTGTCCTAGGTAAAACACTTCTTCTTGACAATACTGTAGTTTTTCTTTGTCTACCATGTATCTTTTCTCTGTAAGTATCGCCATAGGTTTGACAGAGTCTTCTCTACATCTTTCTTCTGTCTCACTGGACACTAAAATGTCACCCACGTTTTGAATGATGGTGCTTTCAAGCTCAACATTTCCTAAGTCTATATGAAGGACTCTATTAAAGATGGAAGGGGACTCACAGTACGCATGAGGTAACCTAGTATGTTTCAGATGCATTGTTCTATATGAAAATGAAGTAAATCCTGCAAGTCTTCATGTAGGGAAATTGAGAAAAATGAATTTTTAAAATCGACAACAGTAAAATACCCGGTTATTGACGGAATTTTGCACAATATTGTCACAGGGTTTGGAACTAAAGGAAACTCTATTCAACTATATGATTTAAAGAGGAAAGGTTCTGGATGAATCCCCACGACCCTGCCTTCCAGTTTTTTAATAGGGTGCACGGCCATGTTACATAGTGAATCTAATGGAACCAGCATGCCTTGTTTCATTAAGGCGGATATAGTTTCGAATATCCCCTCGTCCATTTCTCTAGACATAGGGTATTGTTTTGCATGTGGCTCCTGGTTGAAGTTTGATTTTCACTGCTCCTACTTCTTTCAATAGACCCACGTCATATGGACCTGTGGTCCATAAAATACTTGGCACTTTTTCCATGTCTTTCTGAAAAAATTATGGTTTTGTTCTTATCACTGCCATTCTCTTTGGTACCTCTGTGCTCTCAACTTTGATCCAATAAGTGAGACTTATAAAGAATACTAGTTTGTCATCTGAATAATCATACGTCAAGTCTGTCAGTCAGTGGGCCTCATTACGTCCCAGGCGGTAAGTTACCGCCTGGGTCGTACCTTTACCACCATGGCGTAAGCTATGTTTACGCCATGGTGGTTGGCGGACTTACCACCCCATTCCGAGGTTGGTGGGGCGGTAAGTCCCCAATCCCCATTTACCCTTCCCCATTCCCACTTTTGCCCCATAGGGCATAATGGGAGTGGGGAAGGCGTTAATTACGCCACCGTAAATTACGGTGGCGTAATTAACAACAAGGTCCCTTAGCGCCATGGATTTTAACACCTGCTAAAAGCAGGTGTTAAATCCTCCATGGCGCTAAGGGACCTCGGAATCAGGCGGTAAGGGTCGGTGCTGTTTACGCCGCCGTAAACCCCTTACCGCCTGGGTCGTAATGAGGCCCAGTATCCTTCATTGAGGGCTATCACTCTTCTCCATCCCCTTCCCACATCTTCTGTCCCATGAAGCATCACCCTTTCTTCTCCTACCACTGCTGCTTCTAATTCCAAAGGAATAACTTGCCCTTCCTCATCATCCATGGGGATTTCTGGACTACTATTTTACCTGACAGTTTAGGTAACCATGATAATAAAACATACAAGCACACTTCTTTGTCTAGGGGAACTCCCCTCAACACTTTATTTCCTGCAAAGGCCAATATAAATCCCCTCACATTAATGTAAGGTATCCCTGGCGTTGAACACACTATGCCTTTGTCAGTAAAAGAGAGTGTCATATTAATTTTTGTCATTAAATCATGTCCTGAAATGTTCACTGGTGTCTGTTTAGGATATAGCAATGGTAAAGACATGTCATGTTTTCCTATAGAAATAGGTAATTCGTCTGAAAATGGAACTAAAGTTGTCACCCAGTAAACCCCTGGGTATTCATGGCAATGCCTGACATTAAACATTTTCCCTCACGGACACATGAACGAGTCACTCCAGTGCCCACAAGAAATGAATATGTCTTGCCTCCTATCGTCACCTGAACCCTTGGTTCCACTTGGGGGTCTGGTGTTACACATAGTACTGAAGACATCAGTACTATCACCCTTTCTTCTCTTACCACTGCTGCTTCTAGTTCCAAGGGAATAACTTGCCCATCATCAATATCCAATTCTCAATTCTCTCCTCCCCTCCCCTCTCCCCTTCCTTTTCCTATCTCCTCCCCTCCTCCCCTTACTTTCTTCTATGCACTTACTCTATCAGAATTGTCCCTGGACCTACTATGATAGCAACCTCGTCTGTTGCTCCCCTATCCCCTTACTGTTGCCCCCCCCTCCCTCCAGCACTATCTGAAACTTTGTCAGTCCTAGTACAATAGTCACTTGTTTTGTTCCTCCCCTCCCTTTCTGCACCCCTCTCCCTCACCTTTTGTTTTCCTCCAGCTCTACCAGAAATGTCATCAGATATAGTACGGTAGTCTCCTGTCTGTTTCCATTTCCTTCCCACTCTCTCCCTCCCTTCCATATCTATGTCTTAGCACTTGCACTATCTGAAATGTTGTCAGGCCGAGTACGATAGTTAATTTCACATCCTTACTGTTCATGGCCTGTAAGAATGTTGTTGTATTTCCCCTTGTTCCCTTCCTTGCCTTGAAGCGCTTTGAAACACATTGTGTATAAGCGCTATATAAATAAACTATCATAAACTATCATATCACTGGGAATTTCTGGCCTGAAAAATGTTTCTGGCAGTCGTAATATTATACCTGTTAATTTAGGTACCATGATAGCAAAACGTGCACTCCATTTAAGAATACTTCCTCCGTTAGAGGGACTCCCTGTAAAGCTTTCCTTCCTGCAAAAGCTACTATAAATTCCCCCACATTTATATAATGTGTCCCCGGGGTTGAACACACTATGCCTTTGTCAGTAAAAGATATCATCGTGTTAGGTTTTGTCATCAGATCACGTCCTAATATATTCAATGTTATCTGTTTAGAATATAGCAATGGCATAGACGTGTTAACCTATAGAAATAGGTAATTCATCTCTAAATTGAATTAAAGTCATTGGGCCTCATTACAACCTTGGTGCTAAGTGCACCAACTTTACCACCATGGTGTAAACTCCGTTTACACCATGGTGGTTGGTGGACTTACCGCCCCATTCCGAGGTTGGCGGGGCGGTAAGTCCCCAATCCCCATTTACCCTTCCCCATTCCCATTTTTGCCCCATAGGGCATAATGGGAGTGGGGAAGGCGCTAATTACGCCGCCGTAAATTACGGCGGCGTAATTAGCACCATGGCAGGTTAGCGCCATGGATTTTAACGCCTGCTAAAAGCAGGCGTTAAAATCAGAATCAGGCGTTAAGGGTTAACGGTGGCGTTAACCCTTAACGCCTGAGTTGTAATGAGGCCCATTGTCCCAGTAGATCCCTGAGCATCCATGACAATTCCTGACATTAAAAATGTTCCCTCATGAACACATGAACGAGTCACTCCAGTGACCACAAGAAATGAGTATGTCTTGCCTCCTGTCATCACCTTAACCATTGGTTCCTCCAGGGGGTCTGGTCTTACAGATAGTACTGAAGACATCAGGTCGTCTTATGGGCTGTCCTATTGTGAGTATAAATTCATCCCTGTGCCTGTGAAAGGATTCTCTCCTACCACAGTCACACTCCCTAGTTTGGGTTTGACTACCGGTGTCCATCTGCCATGTTGCACTGGGATGTGGTGTATCTGTTGCATTTGCGTGGGTGCTTGCTGTTGCTGTCCCTGCAATGATTGTGTTTGCACTGGTACTTGTTGGAATTGCTGCACTTGTGACACTTGTGTCTGCATTGGCGCTTGCTGAAACTGCTGTGGTTGCGGCGCATATGCTTGATTTCGGGTGTGATCTTGGGCATAATATCCTTGTGAATCTGTGTTATATTGTGGAGCATATCCCACCCCCCCTCTTGAAGATTGTCAATTCTGTTGTGGCATGGCTGCTCTACTTCTACATACTATAGCCAGGTGCCCTAACTTTTCACAATTCAACATATTAATGACTGTCCATCATTAAATCCTCACCTTCCTTGAGGGTTTTGAAATCCTCCTCATTCCCTCTGCCCCTTGGCATAATTATTCCCATTCTGATCTTGGGCATTGACCATGTTATTTTTCTGTGGGAACTGTACTATGTGTGCCATACTTCGCTCATTACTTGTCAACACTGCACCCTCTATGGCATAATTTGATACTTATTTCTGCACCAACTTTGCCTCGTCTTGCTTTCTGCACTCAGTTTTCTTCATGTTTCTTCATGTCTTAGGCTTTTAGAATTCTGCAATAATGCACAATTGCCAATTGTATCTCTGGCCATGGTTTTGATTCCATTTCCACTTGTTTCTTTAACTGCCTAAGCATTGGTTCTGGCAGTCCCTGACATAATATGTGGTAAAATAACGCTACAGTTGTATTCCATGGTTCATGCATCTCTGCACTCCATTTATATTGAATATCCTGAATAAAGGCAATGGCGTCTTCATCCTCCCTCATCTTCCTAGTCAATATCGCCCCAACATCTAATGTACCTGGATATTGTACTCTAAGCATTCGCCATAGGTCTGCTCTACAATTATTGAATGGCACTCCATCATGCACTGTTCTGTGTGGTTACTTTTGGATACCCTGCTCTTTTCCAAATATCATCAGATCTCTCCCCTAGGATAGCTGATAACATGCCTTTTATATCACCTATAGCTAAAGTCATTCTTGACGTTCTTTTCTCTAATTCCTTAATCCACAGAAGTCCAACTCGGCATTGTGCATGTTAAATTATCCTTATCCATCTGGTGCCATGGTATATATCGTGGTTGACCCCCTCCTTTTTCTGATAATGGAATTGTGAAAACCCTGATCCTTTGTCATACCTACAAACACTCCTTGTCTTCCAGGCAGAATCATCATCATCTGTTTGTCTTCTCCCTGGTAATGCCCTTAGTCTACCCACATAAGGTGGGGACGCATCACCCATACTGTGCAATTGTACTGGTGGTTGTTCAATATATAATGTTGGTTCCAGTTTCTTCCTCATAGAGTCCTCTAGATCGAACCATTTTACCCCTATGTCTACGCTCGATTCTATCGAAAAATCCATATACACTCTCTTCTTGCGTTTCTTACTTTGTCTTTCTTCCTCATCTGACATCATTGTGCCCCAACTCATGTGACTATTATCCTCTTCCGCGTCCTCAAGATCTAACCCACTTAAGGATATAGTTGTATGATCATCTGCTCTGACGTCATCCTCTTATTCCTCTAAAGGATGCTCCTTGTTCACCCTCTTGAGATCTATGCCCTTTCTTATCCCTCTTTCGCCTATATAATCTCCCCATTCTTGTTCCTATGCTCTCTGTGTCTTCTTCCCTCCATGTTGCCATATATAATGATCCTCACCACCCTTCACGAGACGGTTGTGACCCTCTTTCCTCTTTGGTTTGCTGTTACGTTTCTATGGGTATCATGATTCTACATCATAAATATTCAATCTCATCATTTTTAAATCCCCTGCTTCTGTTAATTTACTGCTCTCTTCTCCTTAATTCCCAACATTCCTCTTCCTCTTGCCTTCATTGTAAGCTATGTTCTTTCAATTTCTGCGCTTCTACTTCTTCAAATTTTTCTTCTTCTAACCTAGCCTGTCCTTCTCCTTTTTCGCCTTGTGCTTTCTTCGTTCTTCCCTTTGCTTACATTCCTTGTCTCTCTCTTGTTTACATAACCTCTATTCCTCCTTCTTTTTCAGTCTTGTCTTGTTCTTCTCTTCCCTTTCTTTATCGAACTCCACCAATACCTTTGTCATCTAATTTGAGCAACATCTGCAATAATTTGAGCAATATCGGTCCTCCCATCCATTCGTTTTGCATTATTGTCGTACCCTTAGATGCATCTGTTGCTTTTCTTTATTTCTCTGCTTCTTCTTCTATCTTTATCTGTTTTTACTGTCTATCCTTTTTTTCATCACGCTGTTTGCTTACATCACGTGTCTGTATATATTTGCATTCTCGACTCTTACTCTCTTCTGTCTCTTCACTAGTATAGGCAGGGGGTTCGTATGATGAATTAACTTACCCCGCTGCTGCTTTCATTTCCTTTAGAGGGTAAAACCCCTCCTCTTTATTCTCTACGTCGTGGTTCTCAGGAGGGGAAAGAGGAGCTGAAGGCATTACGTCTTCCCTTTTATGCTGACTAAGCATCCACGCTTTATAGACTAGGTCTTCTTTCTCATTTCGGTACAGTTTCAAAAGCTCTAATACTGCCAATATCTTCTCTAGCTTCTTTCCCTTATACGTAGCATGTAAATATGTCATCAGATTTCATAATACTATATTTGACAATGAACCTCCTGGAGGCCACGGCATAAATGTTTTATTGTTCGTGCCCTTAATCCATTCGGAGTAGTACTGCCTAATCTTAGCTGTATATCTTGGCAGTGTCCTGCAGAGGAGTGTGAGAGGTGTCTCTTTCATTACAACAAGCCAATTCAGACTGTGAATACTTATTCAAGTTTTTCTCTTACTTCCAAATGTTTTAAATATATAGTTTCAGTATTTTTGAGTAGGCACCATCAATCGCCACTTGTATTCCAGAAGATGAGGATGTTTTCCCGCCCTTTATTTATTATTTTTTAAAGACAACATTTATTGGACACTATTCTTCTGACTCCTTCGTTTACACTTTTCGCTAATTATTTTTATATTGTTCTTGTTTTTTTTTTAGCATCTTTAGGCTGTCTTCTTTTCCTCTATTATAGTTTTGTCTAATTCTACCCTTTTGATTGACGTTGATCCTTTGTCAAAAAGTAAGGAAAAACTTGTGTTTATTTAATTATTTATTTATCTTGCACTATTCTTTCTTTATTTTTGCTGTTCATTTTAAACACATCAACTTCAATGCAATCATATTATATCCTTTATATATGTGCACTTTATATATACAAGCGGACAGTGGACCGCGAAATGCGTAGACTCCATCTACTATGCACCAGTCACCTTGGGAGGACCACGATGTGAGTGGTTTGTGAAAACTTTTTGTCTGCCATGAGGATGTGCGACATGTTCTTTCATCGCCTGCAATTTCATCCCCTGGCATTTCAACGTGAACATTCTAACGAAAACGTTCATCGTTCTTTTTTGTGGGGGTTACCACCTCCTCTCCCCCACCTATTTTTAGCTATTCCCTACCACCCCAACCCCTTATCTACCTTTTCCCACCCCCCCTAAAAAATTCAGTGAGCGTTTTCATTAGAATGTTCACATTTACATACGTCTTCCCCCACTATCTTTGTGGATGTATTTGCCTCTCTTTTTATTTACCCCCTTTGGGGGTTTGACACTCACTCTTCTATCTGGCTCTGCCAGTAGGCATCCTTAATGTTCCAATATGGAACTAGAGTGTGTGCCCTTTCCACCTCTCTTGAGCCTCTTCTTCTTTATATAGTACCCAAAAATCCAGTTACTCTCTATATTTGTTACTTGCAACGTGACATGATTACAATCCCTCCCCCATATGCTTTTACCAACTACACTGGTCTACTTACGTCTGGCCCTCAGCTCGAGTCATCCGGCATCGACTCTCCTGTAATCAACCAGTTCCATTTTCGTCCGCGGGGCACCTGCAGGGACCGAACAGGAATTTCTTCAAAGGGGGACCTAATGACCAAATATCGATCATGTCATTTTGGTTTAGCGCACCGCTCACTTCAGGGAACTCTGTGCTCATCTGGCTTATGGTGGGAGTTGTCGAGCGTCCAGGTGTGTAGGTCTGGGTTCTAGGGTTGAGTTCTAGGTCAATTAGACCAGAACCATCCACACTGCTACCAAATGTGCTCTAGTGCCATGAAGCACCTATTGTGCTAGATGGAATTACCAATAAATTACTTCAGACCCAGTAACCGGACAGACTCAAAGGAGATGGTAAAATACTGCTTTAATCTCAAGAAGTAAAGCAGAGCGAACACACACTCATCAATTCGACTCATGCAAGATCACACTGTCTTATCATTTAGTTCTAGCTTTTATAATACGAGATGCGTCATCTATGACATCATCCTACGTTGCAAACTTTAAAACCTATTGAGGGGTGGGATTGGATTAGGGTATCATGTATACTTATAGAAAATGTGCATGTTAGTTTCTGATTGGTGGCCTCTTTTCTGTGAGACACACCCTGAGCTACTTCTACTCACATGGTTTAGGGTATTTGTCATCGCAGAAAATGTAACAGTGGACTAATGCTTTGCAACATTGTATGAAAAAGTGCATGGCAGGTTATTCTAATTGGCTGGGAACCTAAATCCAACCCCGGACATTCGACTTGTTAGCAGCACGTACATAGAAACGAAACCCAGGTGGTTGGAGATACGTAAGCTCTTCCATTGTTCCCCAATTAGGCCATCCTCTCTCATCGGTAGGCGTCATGCCAATGTCTTCTGTTTGAAGACTGACCTTGCCGGTCTGCACTGTCTCAGGACATTCAAGGGAGTGCAGATACACCGCTATCTTAGCTCTAGGCCTAATTAATAGCCATTGTTTGTAAGCTCCTCATCACTTGTTGCAAGACCATGAAATTGTCCATTTTGACGGTGCATTTAACATCATTTGATTCAATTATGCTGGGTGCAGTTCTTCTTGTAGCCCTTAGAGACCTGCTCACTGCACCTCACATAGGCTTTTGCCTTGGTGGTTATTCAATCCTTGGCATTAGTAAATGTTCTTATTCTCCTAATCTTTGGAAATAGGTCCTTGCACGTGGTTTGCTGGTTAGACTCCCTTTGTGCTTTTTCCTTCATCTCTTGAAATGGTATCCTTGGTTTTAAGCCAATGTACCCCCCTATTTCGCAAGAAAAACAGCTCCTTCATCATCTTTTTACATTAAGATCATGGGCTTGTATTTTGAGGTAGTTGGGTTGATTGACATAAGCCATCGTCCATCTTGTTCTGATGTTAGTCCTAAACGTTAAATATATGCTTCTTATAAGCAAGCTTCTATGTATTCGTTCTACCTTGCGTTTCAGCGTATTTACAGTTATTGACCACTGAATATCCCATTCTTCTACCTTGCGTTTCAGCGTATTTACAGCTAATGACCGTAGAATATCCCATTCTTCTACCTTGCGTTTCAGCGTATTTACAGCTAATGACCGTAGAATATCCCATTCTTCTACCTTGCGTTTCAGCGTATTTACAGTTATTGACCACTGAATATCCCATTCTTCTACCTTGCGTTTCATGTATTTACAGTTATTGACCACTGAATATCCCATTCTTCTACCTTGAGTTTCATGTATTTACAGTTAATGACCGTAGAATATCCCATTCTTCTACCTTGAGTTTCATGTATTTACAGTTAATGACCGTAGAATATCCCATTCTTCTACCTTGCGTTTCAGCATATTTACAGTTATTGACCACTGAATATCCCATTCTTCTACCTTGCGTTTCAGCATATTTACAGTTATTGACCACTGAATATCCCATTCTTCTACCTTGCGTTTCATGTATTTACAGTTAATGACCACTGAATATCCCATTCTTCTACCTTGCGTTTCAGCGTATTTACAGTTATTGACCACTGAATATCCCATTCTTCTACCTTGCGTTTCAGCGTATTTACAGTTAATGACCACTGAATATCCCATTCTTCTTTGTATTCGTAAATGCTGCATCATGGAGAACATGTTTCTCTTCGTCTTTCAATTATATCGTCATTTCTAAGTAGAGACTCTGTTAAGGAGTGGGTTTGACACTGTACCTGTGCGCTAATTAACCACCTTTTGGATTGGTTAAATGATTGGCATGCAACGTGTACCCTTCCACAAAGCCCACCCAAACCAGGGCCTTGAATTAGCTAATGAGGTACAATTAAGTTGGAAAAGGGCGACTTGCGCACTGCCTTGCTATACATTCCCAAATTCAAGTGGAATAGTATTACAATGACATATATGTCAGATAGGTATTCTCAATTTGCAGTTTATTCCTGGTAATTCAGCCGACACGTGCTTCGACCACAGAGGTCGTCCTCAAGGCTGTCCAGTACATTACATATACAATGTATGCAGAACAGGTGACAGTATGGTATAGCCATAGTATAAAAAAAGAAATGAAAAACATATTGGCAACATATGAAATAGAGACCAAGTACATATAATGTTATCATAAACGGATGACATCGAAGACACAATAGATATATCAAATAAAATTAGCATTTGAATTCAGCATGAAAAAGTTATAACCAGAATTCAAAAATAGAGAAGAAATATCATAGGTAAAATCTAATATATCATACCATAACCAGTTTGCAGATTACTGTCACACCTGTAACAACTTCTTGATTGGCTCTGAGCCTTCACCGGGAACCTCCCCTTAACCCTGGGTTTATCAAATCTAGGTCCGTTCCTTTAGTACTGTTTGTCCTCCCAGGTCCATTTCTTCCCCACAGCAGATATTGTCTCTGTTGCCCTTCCAGGCCTGCCTGATGCTGTCTCTGGAGTTACTTTAACTGCTGTCTCCTTCATTCTGCACTCCAGCATTTCTACACACCTTTGTGTGTGTTCACCTTCCTTAGCTATCCTTAATACAGTCTCAAGTGGTGGGTCATCCTCTGCCCATAGTCTTTCTCTGAACTTGCTATTCCTGCACTCTAGCATTTATTGGTCCATCAGTCTCTCGTCGAGCTGTTGGTTAAAATTGCATGACCTGGCTAATTGTCTTAATGCTGTGATATATTGTTCCAGCTCCTCCCCTTCTTCCTGCACTCTTTTTCCAAATTTGTAACGCTCCAATATGGTGCTGATCTTTTTTTCGTAATGCATGTTCATTTTCTTAACACACTTCTCATATTCATTCAGGTTTAGACACTCCCCTTCTGGTAGATCAGGAAGGAGGTCTTCACATTTCTCTTGCCCCCCAAACCTAAACCGTGTAGTAGTACTGACTTTTTTCTGTCTACGCTGTAATTAGTGGCACATACGACATCTGCATAATGCTCTAAGGATCTGAGCCTTTCTTTTCCAAGGCACCATAGGTTCTCCCACTTCTCCCACTTCTGGGAGAAACATTGTGGGAGGCAGAATACTCTGCATGGCCATGTGGTCACCTGCTTCCCTCCAACAGTATGTGGTCGTGCTTCTGCCGTAAGCTATACAGTCTGCATATATCTACATATGTACTGTATCCTCAATTCACTTTTACAAATTCAATTGTCCCTGTGTGTAACCGGTAGACTTGGCATCGTACACACAGCACAGTCTTTCTTATCACCACCTGCACGGTACGGCAAACACGTTGTTTGTTTGATGGGCAACAGCACATCTTTGATGGACCTAAAGCTTCTTGCATGCTCTCAATAATCTCAGAAGGTCTTGCGCAGCAGGGCAGGCACTTTGTTAATGTCGCTGCTAGGCAACAGCACGTCCTCAGTGTACGTAACGTGTCTTAAGTGCTGTCAGTGCGCGCACACCGCAATACTCTCCGTGAACAGAGAAAACTCAAAATCCCATGCTGGACTTCTGGAAGGGTGCAAAAGGAGAGAGACGAGGCACAGGTGGCATATTTGTTTAGGCTAAAGACTTTTATTCAGACAGCAATGAAAGGAAAAAGGGTTGGGGAAGACCTGACTGTCCCTAACCAAAAAAGGATTTGCCCTACCTCAAAACTGAAACTAAAGATGGCCAAAAGTCTAACATACAAGTCCAGCGCCTTGTCTAACCTAACTCTGTCCCTTACACTTAAACGATGAAAAAGAGGTGCATAGGGTTTTGGCTTCTTTAGCTGACAGTTCCAATGCTAAACAAACTGCTCCTGCTCCCTCCCAGCCTGTTGATTATTGAAAAATTGCAGTAATGAATCCCAATCCAATACCTAAGAAGAGGATTGAGGTCCCTGACAACCCCACATCAAAAAAAGCTAAGCAGGGGGAGAGGATGGATGACATTTCAGGGAATGGAGATATGTATGCACTGCTTCTACAGATGGCTCAAGATGTGAAAGAAATGAAGATTATCCTGGGTGAATTGTCCTCTCAAGTAGGCCATTTGGAAACTAGAGTTATCAAAGTGGAGGCAGAAAATACAACTTTGGCTACGGAGGTTGCTGGAAGTTACAGAGCCTACAAGGAGTTGAGATTTGAAGTTTCTGATCTGAAGAAGAGGAATCTACGGTTGGAGGCTGATCAAAGGAATTTAAACCTGCGCTTACTAGGTGTGAGTGAAAATCCAGGTTTGGATCAAGATTTGGATTCGAGAGTCAGAGGAGTGCTGGATATGAAAAACATCCTAAAGGATATGGACTTGGATTATTCCTTCAGGGCTGGTAAAATTGCCAAAACCGGGAAACCCAGATAGATCATCATGGTGTTGACTAAAGTGAGTGCAAAAGAGAGGATTTTAAAGGCTGCCAGGGAAAAAGGAAAACTTTTATTGAATGGAGATCAGTTGGCCATTTATCTGGATTTCCCTAAAGAAATAGTGGAAATGAGGAAAACCTTTAAAAATGCTAAAGCCCTGGCACAGGAGAAAGGGATTCAAACTATGCTGGTCAGACCAGCAACAATGAAGATCTTTTTTGAACCTGGTGTTAAGACCACAGAGGACCCAGCTGAAGCTGAAAAATGGCTCAGAGATGGGAACCTGAATTTAAATAATATTGCCAGTTAATGTTATGATTGTGGTCATGAATGAGGGTAAAAGTTAGTACTTTCAATATTACTGCGTATTTTTCATAACATAATAAGCTGTTTGAACTGTCTTTGTTAAATCCTTGTTTTGTTCGTATTTAAAATGTACTGTAGTTGTAACGGTTTTCCATTTTGCTCGAGCGTATGTTTGGCTCGGATAAGTCTGGTGGGTGCTTTACTCTGTTGCTGGCATTGGAAACACAAAGGCCTGTGTTTAGCAGGTTTTCTGGGGGAGGTGGTGCTTGTTTTTCTGGACAGAGAGCTGGGAGGGTAATTGGCTGGGTATGGCAGCCGTACATGGCTCTCCGGTTGAGAGACAGGTCATCCTTGTTGCCGTTTTGATCTAGGATGATCGGTGAGTGTCATGCTGTTAGTGACGGCGCGCCCGTATTGTGAGGTCGTTGAATGGTGCTGGGGGCTTGTATCCTTGGGGCCACGGCGCCCCTAAAACTCAAGAGTATCGCGCCGCGTACTCTTGAGTTTTAGGGGCGCGGCAAATGTGTGGTCTGGGGAGCGGGTGTGCTGCGGCTGTGGGGGTGATGCTCCTCTTTTATCTTGTCTGTGCCAGGGATACGTGGACTTGGGGGTGTGTGGGTGCATTTACATTGCCCCACTCGTGACGTGTGTCACATATTGGTTGGGGAAAGCATGAGTTCTTTTTGACGTCGGCTGCACATGGAGTTGCCTCACGCAGATTGATAATACCTGTGTAGAACTTCTGCGGTTCTGTGTTTGACCAGCAGGTGTAAACCAAGTGTGAATCGGCTTTTCTACTTTCTTTTATGGAGGAAATGAGTACCTGTGTATAACATATCCACTAACTTATTTGCAACGCAGTAAGAGGACATATCTGTGGTGAGATGTGTTATTTATGCTGCTACCATACAAACGTAGTAATGCCCCCTGCGCAGGTGAGATATCTGTGGAATCTGTCTGTGTTATGCATTAGTTCCGGCAGGGAATGTCATCTATACTTATGTCAGGTCTCTGTCGTCCATGGGTTCTTGCATGGTGAGACTTGCTGACTGTTAGAGAGAAGGAGTGCCTTACCTGATATTAAGTAGGGTCACCAGGTGTAGTTGTGGCGCAGAATTGTGAATGTCATTGGAACATTAACTAGTGAATCCAAATCCAGTGTCCTTTTAAAATGGGTAATATGCAGGGCTGCGGGGGCATGCTGACACGATACATTCGCTCACATATGTATGTGTATAGATTGCGCTCACACGCTTCTACATATCTGTTGTGGATATGTTTTGTGTCGTTTTCGCCACAAACCTAACAGTTAGGTTAATTGGCAGCACAATGAGCTGGACTATGTGAGATTGTAGGTCCATCTAAGGTTTACCGTTCTTGGCACTATAGGTCTTTTAGATCTGACTTTGTATAGGGGTAGATAAGTGCAATCCCTAATTTGATGCTAATTCAGTGGTAGTTGTGTAGGCATGATTAGGGCTTATGGGTCTGCAACTATTTTATATTTGGAGGATGACTGTGGGTGTCTTGTAGGACATTTATTGACGTATTATTTGACAATTAGTGTGGAGAGACTGGTAACTCACTTATTATTGACATGGGTTGGATTGGGTGACTAACGGTGTGGAGCTCTCTTGGTCATGAGAAACTGTGATTATCCTGGAATGGTTTTGTCCCTCTTTTCATTCCCTGCAGAGTTGTGAGGTGGTGGGAGTTCTGGGTTTTGCCATGGATTAGACCGGGCTGAATATTTAGCTTACCATTGGTTTGACCAATGGGGGTTTTTATGTTGTACATTTTTATTAGGGATCCTCTATGCTAACCTAAGGGAGGGGGCGGGGTAGTCCCTATCTACGTGCAAGTGGAAGGGAAATTCTGGAGGGTTGGGCGGTTTAAGCCCAAGAAGGTTTTTATATTTTTAGTTTTGTTTTTTTACAGTAGGTATAGGTTTAGGTTGTATTGTGTTGTGTGAATTCATTGCAAGGATTGGGAAGCGAAATCCACTCATGTCTTACACATATCAGAGGAATTTTAGGGTGGTATCTTGGAATGTGAATGGTGCTAATTGTGCTACCAAGAGGAAAATGATTTTGAATAAACTAGAAGAGATGGGGGCAGATGTGGCAATGCTTCAGGAGACTCATCTGTTAGATGCGGATATTGATAAATGGAAAAAGGGATGGGTCAGTGATGCTTACTGCTCGTCTTTCACTACTAGTTCTAGAGGTGTGTGTTCCCTGTTTAAAAGGAATCTACCCATCACTGAAGTGAAATGTGAGAATGATACTGATGGAAGGATTGTCTGTGTCACTGCAAATATTCAGGATGTTCCGTATTGTTTCTGCAACATTTATGCTCCGAATAGGGGTGATGGTAGTTTTTTTTATATCTTTAGCACAGCTTTTGCAGAATATGCATGTGAGTAATGTTGTTGTGGGAGGGGATTTTAATGTTGTTCTGGAACCTGAACTTGATAAAAGTGTGGGGGCAACAGATAGTGCTAACGATATGAAAAGAACAGCTTTGAAAAGGCCAATGGCTGAATGGAACCTCACAGATGTATGGAGATTGCAGAACCCTTCAACGAGACAATATACATTCTTCTCTGCGAGACATAATGTTTACGCAAGGATTGACCTCCTTCTGACTTCTGGCCTCTGTACGCAATCATTCCAAAGGGGAGACATCAAGGCATTACTTATTTCAGATCATGCTCCGATCTCCATAGACTTGCAATTGGCCTTCCCTGTTCCGAAGTCTAACACATGGTGGATGAATGTCACACTTCTAGACGACAATGAAATTGTGGATAAGATAGTTCAAGAGGCGAGATTCTTTGTAACTGAGAATTGGACTGGTGAGGTCAGGGTGGAGTTTGTGTGGGAAGCCTTCAAGTCATATATGAGAGGTATTCTGATTGGAATGTCAAGCAAGAAAAATAAACTAAGAGATGCAGAAGTGAAAAAGCTTAATGATGAAATTCAGGGTCTTGAAAGGAGTAATATGCAACATTTTTCAAGTGACACTCTTGAGAGCATTGAAGCTGAAAAAAGAGAAATTGGAAGATATGTATTCTACGAAGGCTGAGTGGTTGCTTTTTAGAACCAAAAGCAACTACTTTGAAAAAGGAGAAAAATGTGATTGGCTACTTGCTCATCGGTTGAGAATGATGGATAATGACAGAACTGTTAATGCAATAGAGAGACATGATGGAACAGTGACTTTTGATCCTATGGAAATTAATGCAACGTTTCAGTCATATTACAAAACTCTTTATACTTCAGAATCCAACTTATCTGAGAATGAGATTTGACAATTCATTGAGGACTGTCACTTGAAGAAAATAAGTTCAGAGTCTATTGAATACATGGAAAGAGAGTTAAGTGTGGAGGATCTCAGGATGGCTGCTTGTGCATTGAACTCTGGCAAATGTCTGGGTCCAAATGGACTACCAGCAGAACTCTATAAAATATTTCCAGAGGAGGTTTGTGAACTAATGTTGGAAATGCTGCGCACTTCTTTGAGGGATGGATGTCTTCCAGTTTCAACAAGGCACGCTTCGATCTCTGTTTTTCTGAAAAAGGGGCAACCACCAGTCTAAGCGGGTAGTTATCGACCAATCAGCTTATTGAACATTGACAACAAGATTTTAGCCAAAGGTTTGGCCTTGAAGATTGAAACTTCTCTGATAGATATTATAGATGTAGGTCAGTCTGGGTTTGTGAAAGGAAGGCATGCATCAGATAACATGAGAAGACTATTGCTGACTCTATTTGAAAGTAGGGAACATCAGAATGATGTGGTAACATTATCGTTGGATGCTGAAAAAGCTTTTAATCGTATTGAGTGGAAATATCTTTTAAGTACATTGGAAGGATTTGGATCTGGGGAAAACATGATCGGATTGATAAGACACTGTATTCACACCCTGCTACATGTGTTCGGACCAATGGCATGAACTCCGACATTTTTGAACTTGAAAGAGGCACGAGACAAGGCTGTCCATTGTCACCCATTCTGTTTGTAATCGCTATGGAATTGTTGGCTGTGAGGATAAGAGAGGAGGAGAGAATTGAAGGTGCTCGTTATGGTGCAGCCAGCCAAAAAGCTTGGTTATATGCGGATGACATGTTATTGGTTGTTCAGAATGTGGTGAAATCCATCCCTGTACTGATTGAGTTGATTGGGGTGTTCCACAAAATATCTGGATACAAGATCAATTGGGCCAAATCGGAAGCACTACCGGCATCAACCGCATGCACTATTTTGAAAATGGGGTCCTTTCCATTTAGGTGGTGTCCGAGTAAGATGAGATACCTCGGGATCTGGTTGACAAATGATGTCTCAAAAATTATGGATGTCAACCTAACTAGTGTGATTCAAGCCTTGGAGCTTGATTTGAAGAGATGGAGTGAACTTAAACTGAGTCTTTGGGGGAGATTGAATGCCATCAAAATGACGTCGACACCATGTATAAACTATGTGCTAGTATGCTCCCCTTGGATGTCAAAAAGAGCTTTTGGAAGAAAATTGAGAGTTTGGTCCAATCCTTTCTCTTGGAAAATAAACAGCCACGCCTTAGGTTGTGGAAATTACAACTACCCCAGGACTGTGGAGGTTTAGGGGTTCCAGACTTTGAAAATGACCATTTGGCCTTTGGAGCCAGACATCTGGTACCATTTGCTGAAAATTCGAATGATTTCTGGACGCTGGCGGAATCAGGTTGTTCATCTCCATTACCGCCTAGGGCTATACTGTCCACGGTGAATGGACTAGGATATAAGTCATTTCCGCCAACAAAATTTCGGAGAACTTGTTGGAAAGAACTGTGGAAGAAGAGTAAACGCCAAGTATGTGATAATGATTTTATCCCAATCTGGTTGAATCCTGGGATATTATTGAATGGGAGGCCGCTAATGTGGTTGGACTGGCTCCTGAGTGGTGTAATGTGGCTGAGCGATTTAATTGAAGACGGCAAATGGGTTAGTTATAAAAGACTTGCACGGGTTAAGGATCTCAGAGACTGCACGATGGGAGAATAGAGGAAGTTGAAGAAACTACTGCGGAATGAAGGTGCAGTGGATGGCAGATTTGGTTGTCTGAATATAAGGCAGGAGGTGGAATGGCGTCTAAGGTTTATAAAAATCTGGTCCAACGTCGTACACCGGCTGAAGGATTGTTATCTAAGTGGTCTGAGATTCTTGGCTCGGATATGTCTGAGAACAGATGGAGATATATTTGTAGAAAATGTGACCCTGACTTACATTAATCTAGCAGAGCAAAGCCGACAAATCAAAATTCTTAATAGGGTGTTTTGGACTCCCCAAAGACTTTATGCGAGAGGAATGATTGATACGGAGGCTTGTTGGAGGTGTAAACATGCAATTGGCTCTTTTGAGCATATGATCTCACATTGTTATGAATTGAGGACATTTTGGAGAGAAGTCGTTCAGAAGATAAATGAGGTTCTGTTATTGCAAGAAGATTTTGACTACAATACTGTCATCTTGGGAGAAGATGATAAGGTGGAAGAACTCACTTACCCAATGAAATGCTGGTTTTTCAGGGCTGCAAACTCGGCAGAGAACATTATTTTGAAGAAATGGAAATGTGATGCGAGACCAACATTTTCAGAGTGGGTGGAGGACTTGAGGCAGGTTTCCAGAATTGAGAGGATTGTTCTTCGCAGAAACAAAAAAAAATAATTGTTTGATCAAATGTGGGGAAGATTTTTAGATGAATAGTGATGATGGTTCGGATTGTTATTATTACTTTATGTTGAGATTGGGGGTGGTAGTATTGGTAGGGAATGTTTATGATGAATTCTATAGTTATGACATTGATAAACTTGATGTTCAGTTTGGTTTTATGTAAACTTTAATAAACTTAATAATAAAAAAAAGGGCAAATTCACCTGAGTCCTCCTCACAGGAAGTAAAGGCTTGAGGATCTGAACAAACAAAATTCCCACAGTATGTTCTAGTTCAACTGGCTTGTATATTCCCAGGGGGTCTTCCGTTCTCCTCTGACTTTTACAGACAGTTCAAAGGAATGTTTCAAATAATTCTATGAATTTGTAGGAGTCTAGGGTTTTCCCTTCCCATGCAGTGTTTAACTGCGTGGCAAAAGCAAAGCATGTTACTTTGTGGACACTGAGGGTGATCCCTTCCCGTTGGTGTATTCCAGCAACAGCTCCACAAGGGGTTTTATTTGTACTTGTTTGGTAACATACACTGGGGTCTGCCTTCCTCTAGAGTGTTCCTCTGCATAAGTCTCACACTTTCTATCTCCCAGATCACTCTCTACTGGGTTGACTACTCTTGCCACAGGTTTCTCTTTCTCAGTTTGTTCATTTCTGGTTGCCCAGGCCTTCCTGGGTTAGTTTTGGGTCCCAGACCCTTGATTACATCTGTCCTTGTCTGCCCCGGGTAGATGGCGGCCTTCCACCCGGATTTCCTCGGTCCGAGGGTTCCCCGGGGTAATGGTGGGTCCCAGACCCTAGGTGGCAGTGCTCTGACCGGCTTCTCTTGCTTCCAGTCTTCCCCTAGATAATGGTGCATCACATAACCTTGTTGGTGGCACTCAGCCTTGCTTCTCTTGCGCCAGGCGTCCGCCTGGGAATGAGCAGTCCCACACCTTTGGTGGCAGTACTCTGCCTGGCTTCTCTCGCTGCCAG
The DNA here is from genome assembly GCF_040938575.1 of Ambystoma mexicanum. NCBI lineage: Eukaryota > Metazoa > Chordata > Amphibia > Caudata > Ambystomatidae > Ambystoma > Ambystoma mexicanum. Next base: position 1,462,439,653 of record NC_090931.1, on the reverse strand, counting down.
GCTTCCCCTGAGTAATAGCGGGTCCCTTCAATTCTTTCTGCAGCGGCCTCAGGCTTCGGCAGATGGATCCTTCCATCTCTGCGGTGGGAAGCAGCAATGTTCCACACTGCTCAGCTGCTCTCTGCCTTGTGGGTGTCCTGCTGACTGTAGGACACTAAGGGACCACACCACCACTAGTCGTGGGCGTCCCTGTTCAGCAGCTTCTTTGCAATTCCTCTGGGGAGGGACTGACTCTTTGTTGGTCTGCCCCCTGAGGCAGACCCAGGGACCCAGCTTGCCTTCTGGGCTGTGTGGCTGTTCAGTCTTTCATGGAGCTTCTTTGGAGGTCACTGGTAATACTCCTTCTGCACCTCTTCTCCAACAGGACAGCTTCCTTCCTCCACGTTCCTTGCAGGAAGGACTGACCCTTCCTGGGTCTGCAGGGTAGCGGGAAACTCAGGGCCCCAGCTTCCCTTCTTAACTGTGTGATGATGCAGTCTTTCCTGGAGCTCCCAAGTAGGTAAGGACCCCTGTTGGTCCTTCAAGGGCCCTCCTGCTTTCTGCTTTAGAGCCTCCCCTCCAGCAGCAGCATGCCCTCCTGGCTCCAGACTCCTCCAGGGAGTGACTGACAACACTTCCTGGTTTGCTCCCTCTTTTTCTACTGGGAGGGCACCAATAGGAAACTAGCAACCACTAGGATGCTTAGAGTGGTTCCTGGAGGTAATCTTCATTCCTCAGTTGTTTGCCCTCACCCCATTGCTTACAAGGTAATCTTCATGAAGGCAGGTCATCTTCTTCCTTGTGCCAGTTCTTACAAGATTTTAATCATCATAAGGGCAGGTCGTCTTCTTCCTCGTGCCAGTACTTTTTAGAGATGAGGAAGGGGAAGGTTGGAGAAAGTATATAGGAATAGCAGAAGAAGGAGGATCCTTGGTCATAAGGGAAGAGGGAGAAAATGGAGGATAAACTGAGTGGGGATGTCTCATCTGGCGAATCTACCCCACTACCATGAGGGTCGTCTACCCTTGTGTAATCCTCTCTCATATAGCTGCCCCCAGGTCGAGGATTGATTAATTGATTGATTGATATTTTATTTACATCGCTCTCGTACACAAGTGTTTCAGAGTGCGACAAGGCAAGGGAGGGGAACAGGGGAGAACAAAACAACGATCTTACTAGGCCCAGTGACATTGAGAACACACAAGTGTATGGGAGAGGGAGAGGGGAAAGTGCATGGGAGGGGGGAGAAATGGAAAGTGTGGAACGGAGGAGAAACAGATAAATAATTATAAATTAATAAATAAATATAAGGCAACAAACAGTGGTAGCCAGCAAGTGGCAAGTGCTGGGTATAAGGCAGCAGACAGGGAATGTCTGATGAATGCATGAAGAAAAAAGCGGGGGGCTGTATGGGTACAGATACAGACCCCAGAGCAAGGGGTGGCCCGGAGGCAGTGCAGGAGGGTGGCAGGGTGAGCAGGTACCTGGGTCTGGAAGACAGAGGGCAGGCCAGGTGCACGGTGGCGAGAGAGAACAGATCAGCAGGGCAGAAGAGGGGTGAAGGCAGAAGCAAAGAGGAAGGTCTTGGGGTGCTTCCGGAACCGGAGATGCTTCTCCTCAAGTTTCAGAGAGGCAGGGAGGCTGTTCCAGAGGGAGGCCCCAGCTGAAGACGGAGATCTCCCCTCAGCTTGTTTCTTAGAATAAACAACTGACCCTGAGGGAGTTAGAGGTAGAGGAGCGAAGAGCTCAAGGGGGGTGTGGGGGGTTTGCGGAGGGATAGCTGAAGGTATTTTGGACCCGGGCCCCAGAAAGCCAAGTGGACAATGCAGAGCGTTTTGAATGTAATCCTTGCATCCACTGGGAGCCAATGGAGAGATTTCAGAGCTGGCGAGATACAATCCTAGGGCTTGAGGCCAAGGACAAATCTCGCAGTCCTGTTCTGGACTAGTTGCAGAGGGCGGAGAGTAGTGGGAGGTAGATTTAGAAAGAGGCTGTTACAATAGTCCAACCTAGAGAGAACCAGAGCTTGGGAGACAGTGAGCTTCTGGGGGAAGTAGAGGAAAGACAGAGCACCCCTGAGGAGGTCCAGTAGAAAGTTTGACTTTTTAGAGACATCTGAGATGGGGGCAGAGAAGGAAAGTGTAGAGTCAAAGATGACCCGAGGTTCTTAGCCTCGCAGGTGGGGGTAGGTGGAGGACCAAGGGAGGCCGACCAGAGAGTGAGGGGAAAGGAGGGTAAGGATGTTCCGATGAGGAGGATCTCTGTCTTGCTGGTATTCAAAGATCATTGGCGGCACACCAATCATGAATGGCAGTTAGGCAATCCGAGATGAAAGAAGGAGAGGAGGTGGCTGAGGGCAGCCTGAAAAAGAGCTTAGTGTCATAAGCATAGCACTGAAAATTGGAGCATAAAGTGGCAATACAGTGGGCAAGAGTTGCCAGGTATTGGTCGAAAAACCAAGGCGAGAGGTTAGACCCCTGGGGAACACCACAGGTAGAGAGGGAGATGGATGATACGAAGGACCCAAGTTGGACCTGGGAGGGTCGATCAGAGAGATAAGAGGTCAGCCAGGCCAGAGCCTGATCAGTGATACCAAGGTTATGACAGAGACGGTTGAGCAGGATGGTATGGTTGACCGTGTCGAAGGGAGACGAGAGATCAAGTAGGATGAGAACAGAGGGAATGTTAGAGTCAAGGTTGGAGAGCAGATCTTCATAGATGTTCAGGAGAGCAGTTTCCATGCTTCTGGCAGCTCTGAAGCCAGACTAGTGGTCGGGAGACAGCCAACAGAATCGGAATGAAGGTTAAGCTGAGAGATGGCCAGCTTTTCAAGGAGTTTGCCCAGGAAAGGAGTAATGGAAATTGGGAGATTGTTAGCTGGACAAGAAGGATCAGCTGTGGGTTTCTTGGGAAGAGGATGCAAAAGAGAGTGCTTCAGAGGGGAGGGGAAGGATCCTGAGGCAAAGGATAGGTTGCAGAAATCGGCAAGGGCCGGAGCCAGGGTATTGATATGGTCCTTGGTGGTTTTAGAGGAACAGGGATGAACCTGTTTTGACGAGGCTTTCATAGATCGGACTTCATGGGAGAAGAAAGGAAAGGACGAGAAAGAGGGTGGGGGGGTGGCAGAGGGAGGGTTAGCATGTACAGAAGGAAAGGGGAGAGGAGGAGTAGGGGAGGTGATGGTGGCCAGGATGTCCTGGGTTTTTGAGATAAAGTGAGAGGAAAGCACATTGCAAAGAGCCTGGGAGGCAACAGGAGGGGAAGAGACTGCAGCAGGGTTGGCCAGCTCCTTGCAGATTTTAAAGAGTTCGGCCGAGTTGTTGGATGCTGCAGAGATACGGGCGTGAATGTGGACTCTCTTCTTGGTGCGGACAGAGAGTCGGTATTGCCTTTGTAGCAGGCGACAGGCCAGTTTGTCAGAGGATGAACAGGAAGCCCTCCATTTCCTCTCAGCTGCCCTACACTTACGTTTAAGTGTAGCTAGGTCAGAGTCCTACCTTGAATTGCACTTGGTTTTGGACTTCAAACAGACAGGCGCAAGAGTATTGAGAGTAGCAGAGATAGAGGAGTAGAGCAGGGACAGGGCTGTGTCAGGGTGTGAGTCAGCCAGAAGTGGAGGGGGGAGAGAAGTTGGCTGCCGAAAGCCTCAGCTGACACACTCTTCATGGGCCGGATGTCCAAGAAGGTAGGTGGCAGTGCTGGGGTAGGCTTGCCCAGGGGGGAAGAGAGGGAGAGATGAGACAAGAGGAGGGAATGGACGCTCCAGGAGAGAGGAGTGGTGGAAGGGATGGAGAGGGGGAGGTCCGAGGAGATCAAGACATTGAGTGTGTGCCCTGCAGAGTGAGTCAGGCCAGAGGGGAGGATGGAAAGGGAGAGGGAGTCGCAGAGGTCCCTGAAGAGTAAAGAGGAGGAACAAGGAGAGTCTAGATGGATATTGAGATCACAGAAGAGAAGTTGAGTGGTAGAGGCCAGGAGGGAGGAGGAGAGGTCTGCCCACTCAGAAAGAAATTAGGTGATTTGAGCAGGAGGCCTGTAGATAGTAGCCAAGGTAAGAGAATCAGGTAGTGGCTGCCTTATATTGGCCACATGAGGGCGGTTTCTCCCCAGGAAAGTAGTCACGCCATTGCCACATTCGTCACAACTTCCTCAAAGAAATACTGGTGATCACGTACCTACACTGTGCCTCACCCTTGCCTTCGCTGTCGGGCGCCAACTCCTGGACAGAGCTCCTCTTCGTCTAGTGGAACAGAATGTTCCCTTTTCGCCAAATTTGGAGTGCCCGTGAACTGAAGATAAGGGAGTTAAGGGAGCTATTAACTATTTATTTAGATAGAATAACTCATAATGTCAAGAGTATGGGAGTAAGGAGCTCTGCCGTCCTCTTCCTCTGTCACACTCATACAACCGTTGCTCTGCGTTGCCCCCGTTCCACATTCCCGAACCCTCTCATAATACCACAGTTTGTAACAAAGCAGTTTGTTTGGTGAGCGAAGAGTAGGTTCTGGTAGCTAACCAGGCTCTACAGTGCTAGAAGCAGGAGCTAAATAGCTCCCAGCAATTCTGAACCCTGACCAGAGAATGGTTAAAGTTACGTAGCCAACATTCAACTCTAAATTTCCTTCCAATGTATTTCAAATATTATTTGGGTTTCACATAATGTACATGTCAGCAAAAAACTCAAGTGGCCTTTGCTAAATTCAGAAGGTTCTGCTTGTTTAAAACAAGTATGCCTTTTGAGGTTCCAAATTCATTATTCTGTCGTTTTTGATGCGTCACAGCCTCATTTCGCCTTGCTCGGGATGGCCAGGGTTTATGGCTCAACCAATGCAGTGACTGGCGGCGATCTTATCCTGAGTCATTCCTAGCTTGCTCTGCTGGACAGAGCATTGTGGGGAGACTCGTGGAGCCCCTCACCCCCATCCTGGCCGCCCCTTTCCCTCTCATGTAATAGAAGATTGCAAGTGCACACAAACGCACAAAGATGATTTATAGTACCTGAATACATCGACGGTGAAAACAATACAACTTGTTTTGGGTTTTAAAAGGCGCATGTTAGCCCAATAATATTAACTGCGAGGACAAGATTTGTGGGGAAAGTGCCCATAAGAAGAGAACACTTGACGCTGGCGGTCCTCTGGCTTTTTTGCCAGTCTCAAGCGCACCTTAACGGTTGTGTTTACTATCACGTCAACCGCAAGGACCTGCCTATGGTGCTTTCTTTGCTCAACTCGTCCATCCATAGCAGGAGTAAAAACTAGGGGTTCCCCAACAGTGGAGAAGTTGGTGCCACCAGGTCCCTCAGCTTCTGCTGTGACAGCCAGAAAGCCGCACAGCCCCTGGTTGAGCAGCACCCCCACGAGAGATAGCTCTAACCATCTGTAACAGCAGGGGTAACATTCCCCAAGTTTGCATAAATAGCCCAAAGGCGACCTCTTACATTTGAACTTCGGTGCAAACAGGTCCTTTCTAGGCAATGTTCACCATTTGTACTGTGTGGTGTGCCAAAGGGATGTGTAAAATGCTGGCGAAATCGCCTTCACTCCTTTTCTTACCCCTTTACAGTGCAGACTGGGTAAACACCACCTGACTTTCATGCACGGCAGGCAGTGTCTACAACGGATTCCTATGTAGCCTGCTGGCTTTTTGCTGGTGTAAAAACCAGTCCCATTCCTTAAGAACCCACAGCAGGAAAATATCATACTGCCGTAAATGCTTTTGTATTTCTATGGCAGGGAGAATAAATATGAAAGGAAATAAGGCATGTGTTACAGAGTAAAGGAATACGGGACCTTTACGAGGGAGTGAGCCAGGGGAGAGAGGGCCCCTGGGAGGGGGAGTAAGGGGCGGGTGGCGGGACGGGAAGGCAGCCTGTCAATGATAAAATAAGGGAAGGTCACAGAGACTAACACTGTAATGGACAGCATTGACTAAACTGCCGGGAAGCCACGATGCTGACGTCATTAGTGACACCGTGACATAGCTGGGTTGGCCATGAAGAACACTCTCAAGCATGCAGAGCTTACACACACACACACTCGTTTACACAAAGAACATGCTTACACAGTTCTGTAGATAGAGGACAGATACATATATAGCGCCAATGAAGCGATTCCTTGCAGGACACTTCACTCAAAACCTTTGACTCCAACGAGGGAGATCATTGCTGTAACACTATCTACGACATCAAATTCCTACTTTCAAAAGAACGCTCCAATCCACTTGCCTGAATCCAACGAGGGGGACGATTGCTTTAATATTAACAACATCCTCTATAGGAAACAGAGCACAATATAAGTGCGTAGAAATCATATTATAAGTCTCATGAAAATCACAGAAGGCCTCAAGCCGCAGGACACCAGACAAGGGGAGCAGACCCAGGCTGCACAAAGCAGGAAGGCCGAACTCACAGCCAAGGTCAGAGATCAACAAGCATATTTCAAGCTTCAAACGGCAAGAGGCCAGCTGCAGAAAGACAGAATAAATCCTCATAATTGCAGACCCGGAGAGTTCGATTTTGTGGTCCGCAACCATGTGATGCGACCGAACAAGACAATGGGCATTCACCCATGGTTGGAAGACGAACAGTTCTCAGCAACCCAGGCGAGAAGTAACGCAAATGTTGCTACGTGGAGCACACTCTCATAGGCAAAAGTGGTGTTGCAACCATATTCTATTGGTACACATAGTCATTGCACCCTGAAGAGGTGCGCAGAGGGCTGAGAGCCAAACTGGGTCTCAGGCCTGGGGAGACCAGTTCCAGCCAATCAGGGGACAGAAATCCAGGGGTGGATGGCAGAGGGCAAGGGCCATTTGTAAGTCTGCAACCCTTCATCAATGTAATAGATAGTTTCTTGGGGACGGGGCAGGTCAGCCACCTGTCATGGAAGGTCCAATAGAATTAGACATATACTCACCCTCTATAGGGTCAACAACTCCGAGCACCCAATAGATGTAAGTGATAGTTTTTTGAGGGAGGGCCCAGGTACAACGTGAACACATACAAATTCTTCACACATGTTGGAGCAAATCTTGCTCTGTTGTCACTACTCTTCCTCGTCCCAGTACTTACCTTTGAATATGTTCATGATCACTGGAACTCTTTTTTACAAACTAGCCTCCTCTGGTCCCTCCTCTCCCACGCGGTATAACCTCCCACTCCCACTCGACCCAATACACAGCAGTAAATCCAAATCCATGTCATGGGAAACTTCCGTCGACGGGTTGGAGGGAAGGGTAGTCCATACTGGGACGAGGACTGGGAAGAGTAGGACTAGGAGTAATGAATATTACCAGTGAAAAATTCGCTCATTACCTCCACATCCCTCTTCCTACTCCCAGTACTTATCTTTGAGTCGTTCCAAAGCAGAAACATGAAGGAAGACCATGCACACCACAAAAGACACAGACACCAATGGTAATGCAAAACCAACCCAACACCATTTTATTCAAGGAAGAAAAAAGCCTGAAGACCAAGACCCCTGCACCACCTCAACCCGACACAGCTCCCAGAACTCCCACACCAAAGGAAGTCAAACGGGGTCCTTCCACACTGAGTTGGTAATGACGAATGAAGGTGTTAGGCATAGCCCAGGTGGCCGTCCGGCAAATGTTCAGCAAGAGCACCCCTGTAAGATAGCCCAGGAGGTGGCCACCACCCTAGTGGACCTGCCCTGTACCCATCCCGCAGGGCAGAGACCCACAGAATCATAGTTAAGGAGAATCAAGGACTTAATCCACAGGCTAATAGCAGGAGTGAAAGCACTGTGGCCACAGCCCCCCACCCCAAAGGTGACCAAGAGATGGTCAGTGAGATGAAAGGACTCAGTCCGGGAAAGATAGTGCTGGACCACCCACTTGACATCCAAGCAATGCCAAGCCTCCTCCTCAGGAGAGGACGTAACAGGGAAAAGGGCAGGAAGGACTACGTCCTGAGACCGATGGAACCAAGAGGAGACCTTAGGCACAAAGGAAGAGCCACACTGCAGGACCAAGGCCTCCTCCCAGACCACCAAAAACAGAGGCTGACAAAAGAAAGCCCTGATTTCCCCCAGACAATGAGCAATAGTGACTGCAACCAAAAAGGTGGCCTTGAGTGTCAACCACTTCAGCTTGACACCCTCCAGCAGCTCAAAGAGAGGCATCTGTAACAAAGCCAGGACCAAAGGAAGGTCCCAAAGAGGATCCCTAACCGGCACAACTGACGAGAGTCTGTAACCCCCATCAACAGCTGTGAAACCAGAGCGTCCCACCCAGCCGGAGGCAACCAGGAAACCTGAAAGGCCCAAATGGCTGCCCACTGAGAACGGACAGTAGAAACAGCCAACTCCTTCTCAGCCCCCTCATGGAGGAACTGCAAAATGTCAGGCAACCCACAGGCCAGCGCCAGAACATCCACCTGGGAACACCAAGACAGAAATTGGTCCAATTGCGGTCCTAAGACTTAAGCAAAGAGGGTCGACGCGCCCCCTGGACCGTCCCAGCAACATGTGCTGAAAGGCCTAATGCCTGCAGACTCCTCTTCTCAGTTTCCAGACCCCCCAACAGATGAGAAAGGAGAAGGGGGGGGCGCCCACCCTCAAGGGAGATTGCCAACTGGGCAACACCCAAGTAGGAGCCAACTACATCCCCAGAAGACATGGGAACCACTCCCTCCAAGGCCAGTAAAGGACCACAAGGATAAACACCCCCAGAGGCACCCATATCCTGCTGATGACCCTCAGGACAAGGGGAATTGGAGGAAAGCCATAAAGAAGCCCCGGGGGCCAGGCCGAGGAAAGAGCATCCACCCCCCAGGCCTCTTGGAATGGAGTCAGGGTACAAAACCAGGGAAGCTGAGAGTTGCAGGGGGAGGCAAAGAGGTCCAAACAGTGAAGCATGAACTGCCGACACACTCCAGAAAAACCTTGGGTTGAAGGGTCAACTCCCCAGAGACCGGAAACACCCTGCTGAGATAGTCCGCAGTAACATTGTCCACCCCCCGGATAGGTGCCACCTGCAACGAGACCAGGTGAGCCTCCACCCATGACCTGATGGACAAAGCCAGATCTCCCAGGGAGTGGGACCCCGTGCCCCCCTGATGGTTGACATCAGCCAGGGAAGCAGTATTGTCTGTCCAAAACAGAATATCCTTCCCCAGGAAAGAAGGCCGGAAGACCACCAGGTCCCGCTGAACAGCTGCCAACTCCTTCCAATTGGAGGACCTCCCCTAGTCCAGAAGAGACCACCTCGCCTGAGGAGCCAGGTCCAAGAGAGTTGCCTCCTAGCCCAGGCCACTGGCATCAGTGGTAAGAATGATCGGCAAGGCCGGGGACAAGGGCACACCTCTCCGGAGATGGGACTGGACCAACCACCAGCGAAGCAACATCTACAGGGCAGAACAGACTGGTACCAACGAGTCGTATTGAGGGGGGCCGGGCACCAATGGGACAGCAGGTGGCGCACCAAAGGTCTCAAATGCAGCTGGGCTCCGGGGACCGCAAACACACAGACCCTGGAGACACAAAAGGTCCCTGGCAGAAGCCCAAGACCTGCGACTGAGAACCCACTTGAGTGACTGGAGCCGGGAGGCCCGGTCCAGCAGGAACCAAACCCACCCCTCCCTGGTGCAGAACTGTGCCCTGATGAATTGAAGAGTCTGCGAGATAGAAACAAGTGAGATTTACGAAGATTGAGCAAAAAACCCCACCCGACCACGGCACGATAGACAAGATGAAGATGGGCCACCAGCCGACGCCGGGAGCAGGCCCGGATCAACCAATCATCTAAGTAGGGGGACACCTGAATCCCGGCCAGATGTAGAGATGGCACCAGGGAAGCCAACAGCTTCATGAAGACTTGAGGCGCAGACTTGAGACCGAAGGGAAGAACACGGAACTGGAAGTGGTCATCCCCCATGGCAAACCTCAGGAACCGCTGATGACTCTGGAAGATCGGGACATGGTAATAGGCGTGCTGCAGGTCGAGGGAAACCAACCAATCCCCCCCTCGTCACCGCCAGGATGACAGACTGGAGGGTCTCCATCTTGAAGTGCTGAGACCAAACCAAGGTATTTATATTCTGCAGGTTGATGATGAGATGAAAGGAGATACCCCCCTAGGCTTGGGGACTGGAAACACACGGGAATAGAAGTCAGTCCCCCTCTGACCCGATGTCACAGGGACCACAGCCCGCTTGCGAAGAAGGTCCAGGACAGCAAAATGCAGGGCCACCCACCAGCGGAAGTCCTTGGGTGGAGGAGTCACCCGGAGTCCGGACTCCGGAGGGGTGGGGGGAAATCCAGCTGGTACCCCAGGTCAAAGATCCGAGAAAAGTGAGATAAACATCCCACCACCGGCCAAGACTGGGCATCAGGACGTCTGAGGCTTAGAGGGAGGCCTGGAAAGAACTTCTGAAGCCCTGCATCCTCCTTTCGGTCCGGGGATGAGGGACACAAGACTTGCAAGGAGGACAAAAACCACCTGCTGACGCAGGAGCCACCTTCTTCCTCAACTTGTCTACTTGTTTATCAGCCTTAAAGACCCGGTGAACCTTGGACTCCAGGGCGTCACCAAACAATTTCCGACCCTCAAAGGGAAGCTTCAAAGCTGTAGGCTTCCCGGACCCCTTTGACAGCCAATCCTCCAGACACAAATGGCGCCTATGAGCGACAGTGGCGCCCATGGCCATAGCGGTCCACCGCACCCCATCGTAAAACAGGTCTGACATAAACTCAGCCTGCCGAAGCATGTGAGAAAGGAGCTGGGAACAGTCAGAGACATCCGCCAAGGCCTGCCACGAAAGACCACGAAAGCAAGCCACACAGTATCTGCGGCATAGGACCCATAGGTGCTGGCCCGCAAAGTCAGATGAGACCCCACATAGGACTTCTTGAGGGCGGAATCCACCTTCCAGTCCACCGGGTCCTTGATCGCAGCCTCCTCAGCAGACATGGAGGAACAACCCACCACGCTGGCCAGACTCTCATCCACGTCCACCGCAGGAAGCAGGCATGACTCTTCACCCCGGATTTTAGCCATAAAACAGGGCATGCAGATTTGTTCCAACCTAGCCCACTCACGAAGGATCTTGTCCTGAATGTCAGTGATCAATGGAAGACCCAGCTTGGGAGAATAATTCTGTTGGCGAAAAGAGGGCTTTGTAACCCAATTCACAACATCAGGCTCCTGAAACCACATTGAAACGTAAATCTGGTCCATCACCAGCTGAACATTATCCCAGTCCAAGTATTTGCCAGAGGCATCCCCATCGTTAGATGAAAAGGAGGACCCAGCACCGTCCGAGGAAGTGGAAGAACTAGAAGAGGAAGAGCCGTTAGCAGGTGCAGACACACCAGGTTCCGTAGCGCGGGAAGCACATAATTCTCTAACAGGGCTTTAAAGTCCACACGAGAAACCCCAGGAGTAGGTGCAGTCACCTTCCGCCGTTTAGTCTGCCTGGAGGAAGAAGAAGAGGCAGGCTCGGCATGCTTTCTTTTCTCAGCATATTTCTCTATCATTGCATTCACTGAGCGACCAACACTGTCAGCCTCAGCGACCCATCCCTGAAATAGGAACAAAAAGCCAGGGAAACCCCCTGGTGGCGGCCCAGTTGCCCAGCAACATTGCAGACAGAAGAGGAAAGGCCCCACAAGCCCTGCCCCCCAGGGGAAGAGTCAACAGAGCCACACAGCCCATCCAAGCCCCGGAGGGCAGTCTCAGGCGGGTGCCGAAATACACCCCCAGGGCCGTTCACGGCGGCAGTAGAGGCGGGTTCCTGCGAACCAACACGCAACAGCAGGCCAGTGGGCTGGACCACTAGGAGAAGTCCGCCCGAAGGCAATACAAATGGCAAACAGGAAGCGGGGGGAACAGAAGCCATGTAACTGCCCCCACAGCCCACTTACCAGAGACACCGGGTGGGGCTGAGGACCCCCTGGCCCAGTACAGAAGAGGAACGCCACCAGGAGGCCAACGGGCACACCCGTTTGCTCGAGGCCACCAGTGGACACCGCCACCACAACCCGGAGCCCCAAAGGAGGCCCGGCGCGAACACCAGCACCCTGTAGCAAACAAGCCCCAGAGAGGAGCCACCGGGCATTGGACACCAGCCGTTGCCCCTCGATAGCCCTGCACAGAGAGAATCCGACTGTTCCAGCAGGAACAAAAGTACTACCGTCTATTGGGACAGTGGGAGGTTATACCTCCTGGGAGGGGAGGAGCCAGAGGAGGCCAGCTTGTAAAAAAGAGTTCCAGTGAGCATGAACATGATCAAAGGTAGGTACTGGGACGAGGAAGAGGGATGTGGAGGTAATGCAATACCCGCGATGCTGTTCTCCAGGTCAGAGTTGGGGGGAAGGATGTTCTTGGGGTAAAGGAGGTCAGAGGAGCACTAAATGAACTTGAATCCAGGATCATGCCCAGCCACATGGACCGACAACTGACATAGCTGGCCAGCACAATGGCATCAGCACCACGCTCCGGGGTATTTCTAAGTTCACTGCGCACTGCGGGAGTCTGTTGGTGGCATTGCGCAGGGTGAAGTTTGTTTCCTTCCCACCACTCTTTTGCTTGAGGGTGAGTTTGGTTGCTATAAACTGAAAGCAGATAGAACAGGACCCTCTGAGGTGCCTGGTAACACCAACTTCCCCTTATCTGGCAAGCTCTTATTTAGCTATCTACCAGGGTAGGCACGTTAAGCTACTGTAAACAAAAGGTCAAGGAACACTATTAGCACATGGAGATTGTTAATGACCTCCTCTCAACCAATGAGAATGTTCAGATTGAAGTCAATAACTTCTAGTATTGACTGAATTCTGAATATTCTGCCTTCAAAAGTAGACGGGGAAACACCAATTCAATTAACAGCCATTTTTTTCAACGAGACACTCCTCTCTGGGAGGAGCATTGTTTTGATGAAACAAAGAGAAAGCTAAAACATGGGGAAATTATTTCACTTTCTTATAGATAAATGTTTTACTTTTATATGTCACCTAATGCATGTTCATGTTAAACCTGCTCCATTATAATCCAATTTGAAATTTAAATGTTTAAATTATGAACACAACCTTATTTAAATACTATAAATGAAAGCACATTTACTTTGATAACTCAGTTTGTCTATTTACTTTGCTCACTATAAAAGTAACATTTCTACTTCACCACAAACACGCCAGAACATGTATTTCTAGCACCACTACGCCCCAATAGCCTTATAGAACTCAGGAGGGGTCATTATCGCTTGGTATTATCGCCCTTCTCCAACGTCCTGGGGCCTCAATACCTTCAACTCTCTCTTCCTAAATATCTTCCTTCTCGAGCTCTTCGCTCATCCGCCTCCAACTCCCTCAGGGTCAGCCGCTTCTCCAAGCAACGAGTTGGCGGTAGATCTCTTTATTCGAATGGGGCCTCCCTCTGGAACAGCCTCCCTGCCTCTCTGAAACTTGAGGGGAACCATCTCCGGTTCCCGAAGCTCCTCAAGACCTTTCTCTTTGCCTCTGCTTTTTCTCCTCCTCTCCCTTGCTGAACCCCTGGCTGAAACTGCACTGGTCACCTGGGCACCCTCAGATCTCGGGCCCAGGTCCACTCCCCCACCAGTCGCACACCTGTACTGCCTTCCTGGCAACCCCCCGCACTCGGAACTGTCGCTGTATCCCTACAGTCCCTTTACCAGCACTTGGCACCGGATGTCTGTACTTACCCTTGCACTTGCCAGCAGCTGGCCGTACTTACTTTTGTTATTAGTCTATTTTTCCATGTACTGTACTCTCCCCTCCCCCTCTCCCTTGCACTTTCCCCCTTCCCCCTTCCCCCTTCCCATGCACTTGCATGATCTGAATGACACCTGGCCTAGTGAGATCGTTGTCTCTGTCTTCCCTCTGTTCCCCCCTCCCTTGCCTCGTCGCGCCTTGAAACACTTGTGTATAGGCGCGTTATAAATGCCATATCATATCTTATCATATCATATCATATGGCTGTGGGCTTTGCCTCAGGCCATAACTTGATGGCGGGTCATTATCTCACAATAATGACTGCTCCCTGGGCCTTTAGAGTTCTATTATACATGGTCTGAAAATGATTGTAAGTGCCACCTACCACAGCCTGCCTCTTGGGCAAAGCCAAGTTGCAGTTCCCGTCTTTTCCTATGAGTCTAAGAGAGAGAGAGAGTGTGTGAGGGTGAGTGACTGCGCGCACGCTATTTTGTGGTCATAGGCACGGAGGATGTCGTGGAAGCCTGCCATGGCCTCCCTGGCTCAGTCCTGCCCTCGCCCCATGCCTTTCCCCCTCACAGGAGCAGGACAGGATAATTGTACGTGAGGGCCTGGTGCTTTCGGAGGAAGTCCGCCCCGTGCCAGGTGCACTGTGCTGTAGTATTACCATTCGCCTCGCTGGTGCCCTGGCATGCGGCCTTCCACGGTGGCGGGCCTTGGGCTGCACCCAGCCCAGCACTGGAATGCGCCCTCCTGCACGCACGTGTGGAGGAGGGGCCTACGCCAGCCAGAAGCTGCTCCTTTGGAAGGAACGTCACACCGGACCATTACATCTCTCACAGTGAGCAGCAGAGGGCCCAACAGGCGCGACATGTCATCTCATAAAGGACAGTCAATAGGGAGGTGTGCATATCCCACACACAACAGGGGACTTGACCCTCTCAGACTGCTGTGACCATCATTCCCAGCTACACCCCACTGTACAGGACACATCTCCCCCCTACACTGATCCTGCAACAGAGGGGCCACGTCACTCCGGCCCAAGCTTAACGAAGACACATGCACAAAATGGCCGCTAACATGGATGTGTCTGAAAAGGATGGCCCCAGCAGTGTGTTTAGAGTAACACAGGAGGCAACCAGGATATCTGGAGATCAATTGTAATCGATTTTTGGGAGAAAGAATCAGTCTCGCCCCTGCAGAAGTTTGGAGAAGTCTGCATACAAGCTCGCAGGGGGGCACTAAAGGATAGGGGAGTAAGGTTGGTGGGGGGCAGGTGTTGGGGGAAGCGGCACATGGTCGATGTGGAAAAGATCCATTCGTAGCTAAACATAACCTTGTGTTTGCGGATGCCGGAATAAACTATTACAGCAGGGACTATTTTGTGAACAGTAGAAAACCAGCAATTTGTAGGAGGAGGCCTAAGGACCCCTGGGCCACTATAGCCTCCTACATGACGGTGATGGGGCATTAAAGCCGGTGGGTGCTGGTGGTCAGAAGTATGTTGAGAGGCCTCTGTGAGCAGGTGTGTCCGCAAAGACTTTCTGGACCGCAGATGGGGTTTCTGGTGGCTTACATCCTGGGGTGGAGGGCGTTCCACCGTTTCAGGACGGTCAGGGGTTCTTGGATAAATTACTACCCCCAAACTTGACGAGGATGTGATTATGGAGACACATAACCCCTTAAGTGCTAAGGGCGAGTGTGCTTTACCTTCAGCCCATGCTCCCCCGCCCCATACAGGGGTGGTCTGGCCTATAGGGAACTCTGGAGATTTCCTGGTAGGCCTCTGCATCCTGGGCTTCTTTTGTGTTGTAACCTATTTTACTTACAAATTTTCTCATAGGAAAAGGGTTCCATGTTAATTTGCCAACATTTATTTTTTCATTTACCTCTCCTTCCCCTTCACTACTACCCCTACCCCAAAACCCTTCTCACCCTTCTCACCCCCTTTTAAACCCTTAACCCACAACTACATATATTTTGAAGTAATTTCAAGTAATCCCTTTTAAGTACATTTCTTTGAAGTCATTTCCAGCATTGAAACCAGGGGATAGCAGGAAAAGGGTCGGGCTTCCTGAACATGTATAATATGCGACCACGTGAAAGATATTCCCAGGGACTCTTTTGATTCCCAGTCCACCCCGGCCCCATCCCTGTAGGATTCTGCAAAAGTATTGATAAAACAATGACCAAATATTGAAAGGAAGGCAGATATTGATGGCGGTACAACGCCGTTTCATTGTGGGATGAAAGGACGCTGGGTTTTTCTCCGTTGTTATTTCAACGTGAAAACTCATTGAATTTTGTTGGGGGGTTAAAAAAATATATAGATGGGGTGTGGGTGTTCGGGAATAGTAAAATTATTAAATGGGATGGGGGGTTGCGGGGGACCCCCATGCCCAAAATAACATTTTCTTTTTAAAACAATGAGTTTTCTCGTTGAAATATCCTTGGAGAAAAACCCATTGCTTCATCCCGCGATGAAATGACATGGAACCGTTGATGGCTAGGCAGCAAACGGTTGGCAAGGCCGCTGCACAGCTTTTCTATTTTTAGAAAGCCTCGCAGCTGTCCTGGCTCTGGTTAAGGAAATTTGGAAGATACGAAAAGGTGAAAAGGCTGGTGACCCCCTTCCTCCTTCACTTACATTCTCTGGATGGAGTAATCTTCTTAAATTCTACTGTGTGGATATCTCCAGGAATTTAACTAACAACTTCTACATGTTATATATTGGGGCTCTATTTGAACAGACAACACTAATAAGGGGATAGCCCTCCTGGATTGGGAAGTGGTACTTTACCTGGATCGAACCCGTGGAAGGAAAGCATTCAACGCCTCCACTCTACCATGCAAAGGATTTGGTCTGGAGAATTAGCACTCCATCAGTATGCAAGGAACTGGGGGTGGGAGATGAAGCACGCGAGGTTGAAAGCTCATGCACGCAGGTTTAGCAGGAGGAAAGGGGGAGCTGAGCCTGAGATGAACTAGAAGACCCCTTCTTGGCACAGAGCATGCTCCTTGCTGATGCACACTAAAATGGCTGACATCTTGCTCTTTCTTATGAATAGATCACTCTACACCCAGAACTGGAAATGGGAAAACCTTTTTCTGGGAGTCCCACCTCCCAATCGTGCGTGGAGGAGATTGGTTAGACTGCTGTGGGTGGGGATCAGCAGCAGAGTATCTACTCAGGTTGAGCAGCGCCTGATATCCTCAAGGAATCCAAACCCGGCGATTTGCATAAAAACACAGAGCATTTTGGGAACAATGAAATGGCCACATCATTTTATATTTGAGATATGCCTGCGATAGTCATTCAAGCATGAAACCCTTCTGAGCAAGTAATGCACACTGGGCTCGCTGCTCCTTTAATTGGTCACAATACTCACCCTAACGGAAACATGTCTGTAAATCGTAGGATGTATAGAATGATTTGGGCAGATATCTGTGTTGCGCCTGCGTTCTAGCAAAAGTGTAGCACTCCTTTAAGACCACATGATGTTTGGTATAGAGAAACTGTACCTTGGTGCTCAGTTAGTAAAGTGTGTAAGATTGGATTTCTAAACTCTGGCCTGGTGTACAGACGTTTATGGGGCCACCCTTGTTTCATCTGCGGGGGACAATTCTCAGAAGATAGCCAGACCAATTCACGGTAGCTTGGAGAGCATTCAAGGCAACCTCTCAGGAGGGGTGAGGGTGATCAGAGATCTTCAATGAGCTCACACAGTGAGACACCAAGGATTACCATTAGACAGGGGTATACAAATATATACTATTTTTTATAGGCCCAATAATCAACACAAATGAATTAAGAAAAGCATAGCAAGATACCACATGCGCAGCGCACTATGTAATATTATCAACAATGTCTGACGCTGTGGGCGTATCCGCAGGGTTGTCCGTAACGTGGTCCACCCCACTCAAACCCTGAGAGTCTTTCAATTCCCCTTCCTCCTCACCTGATGAAGACGAGAAGTCCAACTTCCTTCCACGAGGTCGACGAATAAATGTCCTCCTCTCCTTGTGTAGATAGGGTCTGCCTCGGGAGGAAGCCACCGCGACCCTTTGGGAATGAATTCGCGGGGACTCCCCTCCCGCGACAGACAAGTGAGGAAAGGGGAAAAGCCTTACGGCACAAAAACCCCTTTGGAGTGTAGGTATCTGATGATGTGGAATGAGAGGAAGATCCAAAGCCAGCTGGAAAACGAGACACCGGCAAACTGATGGTAGGGAGTAGCTATAAGTGCAGAGCACGGCCCAGAATGAGAACGGGAGGGTTCCAGAGAGTGAAAATAAAACAAGCAGGGCAGGAGGAAAGAAGGGAGGAGAACAACAAGTGCCCGAGTAAGAAGGAGCACCGGTAATAAGGAGGGAGAGAGTGGACAACAGGAGGAACATAGGACAGGAGCGGAACTCCGCTAAGCGAGAGTGACAATGGAGCGCTGGCAACGAAGAAGAATCAGAAGTTGCAACGTGCCGAACCGCCGAGCGTGAACAGAGAAGTAATCTCAGCGGCGGCCATGTTGGAAAGGACTAGAACGTAAACCACGCTAGTGAGCACAACGTGGCGGCACGGTCTGACGACCGCCATGTTTCCACCTCTTCCATAAACGCCAGGAACCTGCGGTTGTGACAGCATGCCCCCCTCGAAGTCGGGTTCCCCCCGGCTTGCCGGGATGTAATCTGTGAAACTGATGTAACAAGCGGGGAGCATGTACATGGATCCTAGGTTCCCAGGTATCTTCCGAGGAAGGATACCCCTTCCAATGAATAAGATATTCGAGGCGACCTCTGCGATAACTTGAGTCCCGGATATGGGAGACCTCGTATTCTTCAGAGATGGGAGCAGACAAAGTAGGGAGTCTGGGGATATTCTGTTTCCTGTTCCCTGGTCTGAAGGGACGTAATTGAGAGGCATGAAAGGTCGGATGTATGCGACTAAGATTGTTAGGCAGTTTGAGGCGATAAGCCACCGGATTGATCCTGGATAGAACATCGAAGGGACCAATAAATCGGGGGGATAGTTTAGAAGGGCGTACCCAGCGGGGTAAAAACATAGTGGATAGCATGACCTTAGATCCTCTATTCCACTCCGGTACAGGTCTCCGGTGTTTATCCGCTTGTAGTTTGTTACGGGTATTGGCCTTTAGAAGACTTTGATTGGCGGTGTTATGGGCTTCCTTTAATCTAGACAGAGAGTTTTCCAAGGAAGGTATGGGAGTCTCAGTCCAGAAGGTAGGTACTATGGATTTAGGATGGTACCCATACGTACAAAAGAAAGGACTGATTCCCAATGAGCTGTGTACTGAATTGTTATAAGCAAACTCAGCTGTTGGTAAGAGGGACACCCAGTTGTCCTGTTGTTGGTTGATGAAACACCTCAAATACTGCTCAAGGGTACCGTTTAGCCTTTCTGTCTGCCCGTTGGTCTGTGGGTGAAATCCAGAAGATAGAGCCCTTTCGATACCCAGCAGTCTGCACAAGGCTGTCCAGAACTTTGAGGTGTATTGGCTCCCACGGTCAGACACGATCTTCTTGGGGAGACCATGTAATCTGAAGATATCTTTCATGAAGACTTCCGCCATAAGGGAGGCCGAAGGTATTCTGGGTAAGGGGGAAAAATGAGCCAACTTCGAGAAGGAGTCCACAGTAACCATGATACAGGTACAGCCCTGGGAATTCGGTAGGTCTACGATGAAATCTGTAGATATGTGCTTCCAGGGGCCTGACGGAATCGGGTCTTGTTGAAGCAGGCCAAGGGGACTTCGGATGGAATGCTTATTTTGCATACAGATAAGACAGGTCTGGATGTATGCCTGAGTATCGGCTCGCATACCGGGCCAGTAGAAAGATCTCTGCAGTAATTCCAGGGTCCCTCGTAATCCTCTATGCCCGGCTACCCTTGAGTCGTGGCACCACTGGAGAGCTTGAATTCTGAGGTCCTGTGAAGGAAGGAAGAGCCTTCCTCGAGAGAAGTACAGACCGTCCCTCAGATCCACCGGAGTCCTCCCCACTTGCATGAGTGTTTCTTCGGGGGAAAGGGATTTTTCTCTCACTTTTTCCAAGAAGGACGATACGGCGGAAATTATCTTGATTTGGGGAAACATGAGCTCTTTCTCGTAGCCCAGAGAGGTCTCATCTCTGCGGGATAAGGCATCCGCAACCTGGTTTTGGGTTCCGGGTATGTATGTTATGAGAAAATGGAACTGTGCAAAGAAATGTGCCCATCGGGCTTGTCTGGTGTTATAGCACTCTTGTTGACGTAGGATCTGTAGGTTCTTGTGATCAGTTCGTATCAGGAACGGGTGTAAGCTTCCTTGGAGCAGATGTCTCCATTCAAGACAAGCCAGTTTCATGGCTAAAAGTTCCTTTTCTATAACAGAGTAGTTCTGTTGGCTAGGGTTGAGGGTCTTTGAGAAATAGGCGATGGGATGTTCTTGACCCTGATTTGTTTGTAGGAGAACGGCGCCAACTGCACCCGCAGAGGCGTCGGTTTCAAGAATAAAGGGGAGCAGTTGGTCCGGCTGTCTCAGTATAGGGGCTGAACAGAACCTTCTTTTCAGGCCAATGAAACTCTCTTCGGCTTCCCTGGACCATTGAAATGGCCTGGAGGCTTTCTTCAGTAAGGAGGTGATGGGCAGAGTGAGTCTGGAGAATTCGGGAATGAACTTCCGATAAAAGTTGGCCAGTCCCAAAAATCTTTGGATTTCTTTAACCGATGAAGGGGAGGGCTAGCCTAGAATAGCTTCGACCTTCTTAGGATCCATGGCGATTCCCTCACTGGATAAGATGAAGCCCAAATAGGAGACAGAGGACTTAGCGAAAGCACACTTTTCCGGCTTGACCAGTAAATGATGATGCTGCAGCCTGCGTAATACTTCCTTCACATGACGGGCATGTTCTTCGGGTTGACGGGAGTAAACCAGTATATCGTCTAAATAGACAACGGTATTTTGACCCAAGAGATCTGAAAATATACGATCCATAAACCTTTGAAAGATTGAGGGAGCGTTGACCAATCCGAACGGCATTACTTGATATTCAAACAATCCATAGGGAGTGCGGAAAGCCGTCTTCCATTCGTCACCAGTTCTGATGCAAAGCAAATGATAAGCATTCCGTAGGTCGAGTTTGGAAAACACTACCGAACCTTGGATGGCCTCCAGGATCTCAGCGATGATGGGCATAGGGTACCGGTCCTTGATGGTAAGTTGGTTGAGCCCTCGGTAATCGATACAAGGTCTTAGGTCTTTGGAGTCCCTCTTAGGAATGAAGAATAAAGATGCTCCTGCTGGTGATCTGGACGGTCGGATAAGTCCATTAGCTAAGTTGTCATCTAAATAACGTCTAAGGACTTCTTTTTCCGACAATGAAAGGGGATACATCCTACAAAACGGAACTAGAGCCTGAGGGACTAAGTCTATCCTACAGTCCTCAGGTCGGTGAGGAGGAAGTTCCATAGGTTGTTGGTCTTGGAACACTGTGGAGTACTCCTGGAAACTGTTTGGGATACAGTGGATCGTGCTCCTCTCTGGGGCACACCCCATCTTGACGCTTTCGAACAAGGGTCCTGGAAGACACTTCTCCTGGCAGAAGGCTGAATGAAAACTTAGGAGATTTGCCGACCAATCGATGGTAGGGTTGTGTCGTCGGAGCCATCCAATCCCCAAAATGACTGGGATATGTGCTGCTCGGATGATGTCGAAGTTCAGTTCTTCAGTGTGTTGTTGAATGGATACTCGTACCTCCTCTGTGGTATGGGTAATGAGGCCGGAGCACAGAGGGGTACCATCTACACCCTCTACCTTCTGGTCTTCCTTCTTGGCTATCCTACGAAGGCCTATCTTGTCGGCCCATAGGGTGTCCAAGAAATTTCCGGCTGCTCCACAATCCAGCAGGGCCAGAGTCTCTATTTCCTTTCCTCTGAACTGAAGCTGGACGGATATCACCATAAAACGCTGGTCCTCCGAGGGATGAGCAGAAGTAACTGAAAGTGTTACATAGGAACTGAGAAAAGCCCCTCGGTAGTCCGTCCTACCAACTACCGAGGGCATTCGTTTCCCGAACGTCTGGGAGGTACATCTGGGCAGTCTCTCAAGAGATGAGTGGAGGAGCCACAGTATAGACACAGGCTGCCTTCTCTTCTCCTCTTCTTCTCTTCAGCTGTCAAGGGCGATCTGGTTGTTCCTATCTGCATAGGTTCTTCCCGGGTGGATGGACGAGCGGCAGGTGAGGAGGTCGATGGGTGAGTCTCGGGGTAGGTACTGACGTTACGGGTCTTTCTCTTTTCATTTCTCCTTTCAGACAACCGAAAATCTATTCGTACCACTGCTTTTATGAGATCTGAGAAAGAATCAGGGCGAGGGATTCTAGCGAGCTCGTCCTTTAGCTCTTCGCGCAAACCTCTCCTGAAGATGGTATATTGAGCCTCTTCTTGCCAGACGGCTTCAGCAGCTAGTCTTTTGAAGGAGGATATGTAAGTGAGTAGGTCAGAACCACCCTGACGTACATCCAACAGGTCTTCACTAGCCTGGTGAGCGCCTTCAGTGCGAAGAAATGCCTGCTTGAGAAGATCCTTGAATGCTACATAGTCCTGTAATACTGGGTCAGACCGGGACACTAGAGGGGTAGCCCAGGCTAGAGCATTCCCAGTCATGTGAGTGATCATAAACCCCACTTTGGCATGATCAGAGGAAAAGGTGTTCTGTCTGAATGTAAAATGGATATTACAAGCCTCCAAGAATTCTTTGACCTTTTTCTCAGATCCGTCAAATTTACCCGACACCAGAGGCAAAGGCGGTAAATCCGTGACTTGCTGTTCTCTGGCGGTAACTCTCTGTTGGAGAGCAGTATTTGCCGTTTGAAGTGCCTGAACCTCCAGGTTTAAGTTTTGTACCGCCGCGACCAATTCTTGAAGTTGCTGGGGAGTTGCCATGTCTATATCTGGCGTTGCAAGCTATCAACAATGTCTGTTGCTGTGGGCGTATCCGCAGGGTTGTCCGTAACGTGGTCCACCCCACTCAAACCCTGAGAGTCTTTCAATTCCCCTTCCTCCTCACCTGATGAAGACGAGAAGTCCAACTTCCTTCCACGAGGTCGACGAATAAATGTCCTCCTCTCCTTGTGTAGATAGGGTCTGCCTCGGGAGGAAGCCACCGCGACCCTTTGGGAATGAATTCGCGGGGACTCCCCTCCCGCGACAGACAAGTGAGGCAAGGGGAAAAGCCTTACGGCACAAAAACCCCTTTGGAGTGTAGGTATCTGATGATGTGGAACGAGAGGAAGATCCAAAGCCAGCTGGAAAACGAGACACCGGCAAACTGATGGTAGGGGGTAGCTATAAGTGCAGAGCACGGCCCGGAATGAGAACGGGAGGGTTCCAGAGAGTGAAAATAAAACAAGCAGGGCAGGAGGAAAGAAGGAAGGAGAACAACAAGTGCCCGAGTAAGAAGGAGCACCGGTAATAAGGAGGGAGAGAGTGGACAACAGGAGGAAAATAGGACAGGAGCGGAACTCCGCTAAGCGAGAGTGACAATGGAGCGCTGGCAACGAAGAAGAATCAGAAGTTGCAACGCGCCGAACCGCCGAGCGTGAACAGAGAAGTAATCTCAGCGGCGGCCATGTTGGAAAGGACTAGAACGTAAACCACGCTAGTGAGCACAAAGTGGCGGCACGGTCTGACGACCGCCATGTTTCCACCTCTTCCATAAACGCCAGGAACCTGCGGTTGTGACAAATATATATACAATCACTGGAGTCAGTGCGAGAAAGTTAACAACTCCATCAATACTTGTAAGGGAAAGGGGTGAATAACCTTTGGAGCACAGACAATCTTCAGAGATGGCAACCCTAACTTTAGAAGTCCAGCCCTATGGTGAAAGGAGCCTTGTGCTCAAAAGTGCCCGATCGCTCGTAAAAGTCACAAAGTACCTTTTCAGGAAGCTTTAAAAAGTTAGGGAAAGAATTCTGAAGGGGTGAAACGAGTTCCAAGAGTCAGCAGTGGATCTGCTACGATGAACAAAGCTGTTGCCGACTTTTAGAGGGTTTTAGGCAGCAGGGGCTACCCAAGCCAAAGAGAAGACCACAATTGATCCTCTATTCGTAAAAGCGTATGGATGAACAAAGGGCCACCAGTAAGTGACTTCACTACTCGCCACCTTTAACTCGGTTTTGCTCCAAACTTGTCATGTCTGGAGGTGGTTGTCAGAGGTTCGATTTCCCACCCTTGGTTCGGCTTGCAGGTGCACAGGCGCTACAGGTGCAGATACAGGTCTGGTATGGAATAGGAGCTGTAAATCTTGATTCGAGTGATGAAGGAAGAAAATGCGGATGCAGCTGGTCTCAGGGCAAAGGAGGGAACAGGGGAAACCCATCTTCAGTGACTGTCACTGTCGCACAGTGACGCAGGGGCTCCCAACTCTCGCGATCTGAAGCAGCCTCTTATCCCACGACTGAAAGGTGCAGGGACAATGGAGGGGTGCTTTGCTGGGCAAGTTAGGATCCCCCATAGTCACGAGCCAAAACTCAAAACGGCAAAACTCCTGCAGGGTAACCCAGTTTACAGCTGGAAGTCCACTAGATGGCCGAGGGACACTTCTGAACAAGCTCCCTTGCAGTGCAACCAGAAGGCTTCAAGAGTGACTAGTCCCCACCACTAGGGGAAGCGCCTTCGCAGGTCTTCTGAGATCAATCACAAAGCAGGGCTCCACCGGGACAACAATGGGATTTGGGTGCCAACCTTCTTCTGTGTGTCTCAGGATCGTCCTTTGGTCTGCTTGGCTATACCGGATACATGGCTCTGTCTGCAGGTCGGTTCTGAACTGTTTCTGATCTACTGGAATGCATTCAGGATCCCGCCTCATATGCAAAGTCAGACGAGTGCTTGCACCCGGCCCACCAATCAGAAGATCTGCCCCGTGCATACACACCAGCAGTGGTCCAATCAGGGACCACTGGTGTTCTCATGCTCTCTTGCACACCAGACACCCTGGCAGCAGTAGCGTGGATTGGGACCAGACAGTCCCACCCCCATCCTGTGTACCCACACACATGCCCTGTAGGGAACAGCGAAATAAGTGGTTTTTGCGGGAAACTGCATGACCAAATAAGAAAGTTCCAGGTCGGGAAGACCAGGGCAAAGGTCAAGGGACCAAATTGCCAAAGGAACAGACAAAAGACCTTGTGACAAGGCCATGTTGCACACTAGCCACAGTCATGAGCCAAACGCAGTAAGTGTGGGCTGGCTCAATAAGTAGTTGTAAAAATAAAAGGAAAAGCTACTGCTGCCACCTGTAACGCTCACCTGGCTCCCACGGAGGCACTGGTCTGGTCTGGGTTGCTGTGGCCTCTTCAAGCGTGATGCGCAGAATTCGGACCACCGATTGAACAGGACCCCCAAATCTTGCTTGTCTGGCCCGTAGGAATATCCTTCTGCAGATGAGAAAGGGGATTAACTGTCTGCTGAATAGTGTGCTTGCTCCCCCCTTTCCCCCTTCGTTCTTCTCTGACTTCCTCCAAAAACCCCCGGTTTAAGCTCACCTTATGGTTTGGAAGGATGAACTCTCCATCCTGCTTCTGGTGCAGGGGCGCGCCTTCGTCCAGTTACTTCACTGGTTTTCAGAATGGCGCTGGCAAATCCACTTGACTTTTCTGAGCGATACACCGTAAGTATGAAGATGCAAAAGTTCAAGTGTGAGCCTCCTTTTATGTTGTTTTTCCTAACCTGTGATCTGTCCTTTATTTCAGGTGCAGAACAAAGGCGATGCGTTGAGGGGTTAAATTGCCGGTGGTAAAATCAGGTGAGTTAGTGCTTACGGCGACCCCTCTAAATGTCTTTATAATTCCCCAGTAAAGTCTTTTGTCCTTTCCCCATAGGGGCCGGGGTGCGGTACCTGCCAAAGATGTGGCGCCGACCCGAGATGTGGAATGGTTCACCAAGAAAAGCCAGTAAGTAATATGGCTGAAAAATTCGGCTTTCCTCTTGTGTTCCCTTGCTCACCTTTTGTCTCTTCTTCTCTCCCCTAGGTGCAGAGATGTGGCGACCGGTGCTGAGAGCCGCGATGGAGCCGGACGGCGTCTCCGGAACAGGTGAGTGAAGCGCGGCGCTGCAGCGAGCAACGCGGTGCTTTTAAATGGAAGTCTTCCTTCAGGAATGCTGGCGTGAAGATTCCGGATGCAGGTAAGAAGGTTGAATAAGTTCTTGGTTTTCACCTTTCTCTTCTCTTCTTTCCTTACAGGAGTTCCAGGTTCGAGGCGGGCGTGGCTGGAGTCCAGGTGCAGGAGCAGACACGGTGAGCGTTCAGCTGCTGGGATGCAGAACAACGCGAAGCACGTGTGGCTGTCCGGCCGTGGCTTAAATAGCCTTGGGAGGAGTGCCAGGTGAGTGTTCTTCCACAGCCCCACCCAAGTAACAAAATAGTTCCTTCAGAAAAATAGTCCCTCCTAAGCCTCATTTGGCTTGGTTCTTCATGCAGCATGGTCTGCATCAGGTGAGTGTGCAGCATGGTCTGCTTCAGGTAAGTGCACAAAACACTTCCCCTTATGAGCCTGGCGCCTGTGGCGCCAGGAGTGATGCCCAACATGAGCCTGGCGCCAAGGGCGCCAGGACAGTGTCCAAAGAGCCCCTATAAAGGGCCGCTGGGCTTTTACCCGGGGGCGTGATGCCTGCTCCTGGGGGTGCTGGGCCTGGCCTGGTGCTCCGGGGGTAGGCATCATGACACCACCTGTCTGTTCCTAGGCGCACTGTACAATCAGCAGAAAATCCTTAGAGGGTGTCAAGGGCCAGAAAACACATAGACCCTATTGCGCTGTACAGTAATGTACTTTGCGTAATGATAAACTGTTACCAAAAGTAGCAACAAAGTCGAAAGACTGAAAGAAACATAGTTTCCCAGTACAGACAGCCCGAAGGACTTGTCAGTAACCCCATAACAATGAGCGAAAGGCCAGCGGAGTGCAGCTAAAGACTGTGCTCCACTGTAAAATGTCAGGTTAGGATACTGTAACAAAAGCAAAACGTTTGGGGGTCCATAATTATAGAGGGAAAGTTGCTTTCAGGGAAACCTTTCCTAAAACTCCCCCCTAACCCCCTAGACCAAAGACAGGGGGAACTAATCCACCCCTAGATTGGGCTCATGCTCAGATCAGTTAAACGTTCTGAACAACCCATCAGCTTTGCAGTGTTGGGTACCGGCCTGTGCTCATTAGTGAAGTCAAAGCCTTGCAGGCTCATGGACCAACAGAGTCATTTAGGAGTCTCACCCTAAATGTTCATCAGCCCCTTTAAGGGCCTGTGGTCTGTCTGCACAGTAAAGTATGCCCCATAGAAGTAGGACCTCAGCTTCCGAAGGGTCCACACTATGGAAAAACATTCCTTTCCCATGGTAGACCACCTGAGTTCTCTGTCCTTAAGCTGGCGACTGATGAAACCAATAGGGTGCTCCCTGCCTTTCTCATCTTACTGTGATAGAACTACACCTATTCCAGTGTCAGTGGCATCTGTCTGCACCATAAAAGGCTTCTGATAGTCAATGGCCCTGTAAACAGGGGCCTGACACAGAGAGTCTTTTAAGCCTTGAAAGGACTTCTCACACTCTTCACTCCAAGGGATCTTCTTGCGTTTCTTCGGAGTAGTGAGAGCAGTCAGGGGGGCAGCTATGGTGCCATACTCTGCATAAAGTTCCTGTAATACCGAGTGAGACCCAGGAAAGCTCTCACTTGGGTTTGGATTATGGGAGTAGGTGAGTCTTGTACTGCTTGTACCTTACTGGGAAGAGGCTGAATCCTCCCTCCACAAACCTCATGCCTAAGGTAGACCAATGAGCCCTGACTGATTTGACACGTGCTGCCCTTTATGGCCAGGTGGGCCTTCTGAAGAGCCTGCAACTCTATCTCTAAGTGTCTCACATATTCCTCCCAAGTGGGGCTGAAGACTGCTTTATCATTCAGATATGCAATGCAGAATTCATCCAACCCATTCAGAACATGGTTGACCAGACTTTGGATAGTAGCAGGGGCATTCTTTAATCCAAATGGCATTACCCTGAAATGGCAAAGCCCTTCTGGGGTCGAGAATGAAGACTTCTCATTGGCATATTCTGCTAGGGCAATTTACCAATACCCTGCAGTGAGATCAAAGGTGCTGAGATACAAGCACCCAGCTTGTCTACCAATTCATCTGTTCTTGGTGGGGGGGAGCATCTATCTTGGTGACAGCATTCCGAGCCCTGTAATCCACACACAACCTCAACTCAGAGGTGCCTTTCTTTGGCACCAGAACCACAGGACTGGACCATAGACTACTGGAGGGTTCAATCACCCCTAGATCCAACATTTGTTGACCTCAGACTCGACATGGGACCTCACCTTGTCTGACATTCTATAGCTCCTATCTTTGGTAGGCACACTATCTCTAGAGTCAATTTCATGTTTGTACCAAGGTGTCAAACCATGATTAAGGGAAAACAAGGGGGAGCATTTCCTCAGCAAAGTCCTCACCTCACCTTCTTTCTTAGGAGTCAATTTGACACCCCAATGGAGCCATCTGAAGGACTGCCTTGGAATAGATCAGTAAGGGTCTCAGATTCCTCTTCCTGCCTGTGCCTGTGTGGTGTCAAAAGCAGAGCTGCCATTTAAACCCTAGGGATGAATGCCTTCAGTCTATATATCTGGAACACTTTAGGAGCTTGACCAGGCCAAATAGTTCACCTCACCAAGTCACTCCGAAACCTTTTAAGGGCATGACCATTTATCCTGTAATGCCATAGGCCTGATGATGAGATTCATCATTAGGACTTCTTGGCTTGGGGAAAAATGTACAAGTGAAGCCTTCTGGTCATACTAATGTTTGACCAATGCCTAATCAGCCTTCAACTTGTCACTGGCCTGAGCTATCCGTAACGCCATCCTCTTTCTCAAACCCAGCATATAGTCCAGCACATTTGTAGCGACAGGAGGAGTGGGGAGCTCCCATCCTTCCTTGACTATAGTCAGTGGTCCCCTGACAGGGTGACCAAAGAGATGTTCAAAGAGTCTGTAGCCCACCCCCTCTTGAGGGACCTCTATGTAGGCAAAGAGTAAGCATGGCAAAAGGAGATCCCACTTTCTCCTCAAGATCTCCAATCATGCTTTTGAGAGTTCTGTTAAATCTCTCAATTAAGCCACGTGTCTGTGGATGATACACTGAAGCAAACTTAAATGAGACCCCACACTCCTTCCAAAGGTCATAAAGTGGCTACCTTTGTCAGACACAGCCTCTTTAGGGAAGCCAACCCTAGTACAAATGCCAACTAATGCTTTAGCAACTGACCTGGCAGTGATTGCCTTGAGTGGGATGGCTTCAGGATACCTGGTGGCATGGTCAACTACCACCTAGGATAAACCTGCTGCCAGAGGATGTTGGAGGGTCAAGGGGACCAACAATTTCAATCCCTATCCTCTCAAATGGCACGCCCACAACAGGGAGTGGTACAAATGGAGCCTGAATTGTTGCATCCCTTTTCCCAGAGATCTGGCAAGTGGCATAACTCCTGCAGTGGCCTTCTATCTGGACCCCCATCTTAGACAAGTAGAAATGCATGGACTACCTCTTCTTGGTCTTCTTGATCCCAAGATTAACTGCAAGTGGGACCTCGTGCACCAATTGCAGGAGGAAGGATTTCACTTGAAGGGGGACCACCAACCTCCTATGGTCTCCTTCAATACTCTGTGGGCTCACTATATAGGAGCCCACCTTCCCAATACCTTCTGTGTTTCCCAGGGGCTCACCCCCAAGCTTGGAAAAGGCCTGTTTCCTAAGGCCTTCTAAAGATGGGCACTCACGTTGGTCCTTACTAAACTCTACCCTGTTAGGGCCACCCTCAGCAAGCAAGATCTGTAACTCAGGATGGTTGTGGGGTTGAGAATTGCAGGCAGTCCTTCTTCCTCGTCAGGTTCAGGGGCTTGGCCAACCGCCTTCATGTCAGTGGCAGGTGGGTTGGGGGGAATAATCTCTTTCCCTCTTCTCTGTTTCTTGACTCCTTTAGCCTTGGGTTTCCCCTTTGGCTTTTTCTCAGCCTTGGACTTGGCCAAGGCAGCTTTGGTCTGAGACCTTGTTCAGGGTTGTTCTGCTGTATCCCCAACAAGACCTAAGTCTCTAAGGTCATTACCCAACAGAACCTTCCCAGGGGCTTGCCTCTGTACACTCACAGGTATCCTAACTACTCCACCATTCACAGCTAGAGTTATAGGCAAAACTGGGAACTTGAGAGGGTGTCCATCAGCCACCTTGGTTGCCATCAGAGGAGCTCTGGCCAGCTCCTCTTGGGTATCAGTGTGGAATCCAGAAATGTTCTGCTGGCCCCAGTTTCCCTAATGGCAGGGGTGCCTTACACCATCTACCAGTACACTATCATTAAAGTAATGGTTGGTATTCTCAGGGATGAAGGCATATGCTACTTCAGGTTCCCAGAGAAACTAAGACTACTTCATCTCCTATCCCACAGGGTAAGGAATCTGAAGAGGATGCCTCTGTGAGTATCTGTCGAGAAGCAGATGAATGCATCATCCATAGCGTTGCCCGCTACCCCGCCTCAATATCATAGGGATGGAAGACGTGCCCCATTTATGGCACCTGTCCCTTCTCTGCCGCAGTACCTCAAGCATGGGAGACAGTATTCACTGAGGCAACCCACCGACCTTACCCCAGGACGATTGAAGAAGAGATGAATCTGCAATCTCTAGCAGACATGGACATGTTATAACCAAAAATGACAAAAGCAAATGACACTATCGCTAAACCTAATACACATACACACATCAGATATGAAGCAGACATGCACTCACCACGAAGTTACACACATGTAGAATATTCTTGCATTCAATAGACACTGGAACATACATACTCAACATATACATATATGTGTAGACTGAAACGCAACATGCTTAAGAGGACATAATACTTGCTCAATGCAAAAATGTAACAGTAACAAGTGGCCATTTTGGAGAAAAGGGACGACGCAGCCATGCCATGTTAGAGTGAACAAAGAATTCAAGGGTGTCTGCGGCGTTGCAGAGAAAGTCAGTGTGCTGAATTAGTTGAAACACAGATTTGCATGGATCAGACAAGAGCTACACGGCCCCCGTCAAAGGTTAATGCAGTAAACAGAGGGTCGGCTAGCAATAAAGCAGAGCAAAAGATAACAGTTCCCAAGCGCAAGACATATTTCTCTTAGATTAGATAAAAGAACAAACAACCTTCAGGTGCCAGGTGCCAGTTAATTAAAAACTTAAAAACACATGAAGAGTAGCTCGACCAAGCCTCCAGAGACCGGAGAAAGCAATAGCACCCATATTAATAAGAGCAAATTCATGGTAAAAGTTGAACGGGATATTACTGTCAAAACCTCCCCGTACTGGAAGTTATGGCATTCTTGGAAATGCTGGCATGGATTCTTTCAACACGTTCCTTAGGTAATGGGCATTATCGGTAAACCAACATGGCAGCTCGCCGCTACTACAAACAAGGGGTACGCGCACTGAGCAGCGCGTTATGATATGATATGATATTTTATTTGTATCGCGCTCGCACACAGGTGTTTCAGAGCGCGACTAGGCAAGGGAGGGGAAGCAAGGGAGAACACAAAAACCCTGCTTTGCAACCCTGCTGCTTCTCTTAGGGGTAAGACGCTGTGTATTCCTCTACTGCACCACTTTCCTCCCTCAGCCTTCATGCTATTCCTCAGTTTCGCGCCTGCTTCCCCTGTGTCTTCCCCATTACCTGTCTCCTTCTGCTCCTCCCCTCCTGCTTCGTGCATTACCATCTTGCTTCTGAGCCATTCCTACTTTGTCTGATCTGCAACACAGAAGGAGCCGGACCTGGTCTTCACTTGTCAACGTGGACTTGTTTTTTTCCGCCCTATTGGCTTTTTACCCATATTGGCTGTATCCGGGAGGGAGGCCACTCTTCCCAACCGTTCCCACCTGGCTGGACGAGGTGGCTACCCCCCGGAACAGACCATACCTCTTTGAGAAGAAACGCACATCCAGCAGAAGAACTACCGCTATCACGTCGGAAGGATCCGCTCATTCTTCCTCTTCTGACTCCTCAGGTGAGAGTGAAAGGGGAATTCCTGAGAATTTCGAAATGTGGTTTCCTCACACGTGAATCATAAATAACGAACAGTGTCTATTCATTAGCGGCAGCTATGGAGACGCACGTGCTTCATCTCCCTAAAAACTCTCAGAGCAAAGACGGTGCTTATGGCTAAGTTCAAAGTCAGAAGCCCTGCCCTGTGGCCTAGGAAATCATGGATGGTATCTTAGGTAATTGAAAGAAGTTGCTCTTCGGTGCCTCTCCTCCTACCACTATATTTTGCACATGTGCCGATGACCTGCCAGACGCCCCAGGTTGGTGGAGCCAGTACCAACTAAATCTTTGCTCTCAGATAGTGCTGTCTCGCAACTGTTGCAGGAGGCAATAGATTTTTGTCATGATGTATCCCCTTACCTTATCACTTTTAGGAGTGGCCCTAGGTGGGGCCACCAGAAGATCTGCATCCAATAAGAATATGGACCAGTATGTATTCTATATGTAGACAATTCCCTGCACGAATCCCACATTCACGTAGGTTTCAGTCACTTATGATGTATTTTTCGATTATAAGTTAATGTTGTGCATGAAATTCCTTGAGAGCACTAAGCCAATTCTTGTTTTTTGCTATCCCTGTTTTATGCTGATTGTTAATAAAACAGCCCGTTGTCAATGACTTTGACTCTTCCGTTCTTGGACGCAGGATTTCCCAGCCCACCATGACATATGGTAGAAGAGCTGGATGGTTGGCCAGAGCCCTCAGAATTTTTGTGACATCCCGCTGTAAGCCTGATGACTGTGGAGTGACACCTGGGGATCGGAGAATCCCGCATGAATTGAGACGGTCCTTAGGAGCCCCCTAACTAAAAAATCCTGCCCCAATCGCTTGCGGGGCGCCCTGGAGAGCAAAGGCAGAGTGGCTGGTTGATGAAGGATCGATACTGAAGGCCTCGGCTGATCCACGGATTGCAAATGTAAGAGCATCGAACTGACAACTGAAGGTGGGAGGGAGTTGTTTGTATAGATGCGGAAATTGTGTTATTTATAAGAAGATTAACGCCGACAAGGTTGTGGAAGGGGACCTATTACTCCTCAGAATGAGGTATTGAAGTAGTGATTGATAAAGAGATATCCTTAGACAAGAGGCTAGGAAGAATACGTTTCAAACATCCCTTTGGGGTGTAATTAAGACAAGGATCCCTTGTATTGAGAAAAGAAGGCGGCCGTGGGTTTTGGAGTTTTGTTATGTTATATTGAAGGTGCACCTATAGGTGTAAATGATTGTTGGCCCCAGAAGACGGTTGTGGAGAAATTGAGATGTTGGCGCAAGAGCGGTCTGCCGGCAGGAGGGTGTGAAGGGATTTTGGAGAATTGACAGGAGAAGTCTTTGTTTATTAGCAGTGTGAGGTAATAGCGGGAAGGCGAGAAGTTGTTTGAGTTGTAATCTCGAGGCTTTGTGGACAGCTGATTTACATCATAGAACACGTAATTTGGACTCAAAGGAGTGGAGTCTGAAGCATGGGCAGCGCTTGTGGTGCACGCTCACACGATTGTTGTTAAAACGGAGAAGCTTGGAAAAGGGGTGTAGAAAAGTGGTGGAAACTGACAAAATATTGGGGGTAAAATGTTAGGAAAGAGGAGTGAAGAGGTGGTACATTCGAAGAGGTACGTATCGACAGTCAAAAGCTTGATGTGCTATCATGGGAGTAGACACTCCCCTTATGCACTTATGTAAGGCCCTGCTGAGCTACAAGGACAAAATTCAATAGTATGACGCGCAGTGGGTTCGGACAATAGCAGATACAATGTTTCTACCTTGGCCCCAAGAGGGCACTCTTTCAAAATCCGTACTGCAACACATGACCACATATTTACACGACGCGTACAAGGGGAAAAAACTGCAGAAGAGATTGACAATTTCAGAGCTATGGAAAATGTTCGGGGACGAGGTCGAAGATCCACCGCAGAAAGAATGGATGTTTAACCAGCATTAAGGAGAGGGCACAGCACCCTCGGCTCCTCCTCCTTCCCAGAACTACGCCCACCAAAACGAAGGACAGGGATTTTATCAGTTAAAAGAATTAAAAGCAGCAGCAGGGTATACTAACCCTGCATACATGCCACCAATTTACAGTAATGAGGTTGCTATCAATGGAGCTAAACTAAATAACCCAGCGCCCATACACGACTAGTATAGAGCATGCTACGTGCGACAGGCAAAGCCAATAGAGCTTGAAGAAGGGAAAAAATAGAATGCAGGACAGAGAAGGGACAGTGATCACTTCGAATGAGTGGGTGGGAGGACAGGTACTACTTAAATTGGAGGGAAGGAATATAGACAATTCTAAAGAAAAGGAAGGGGAGGTTACAAAGCAACGGGAAAAGGAGGCAGCAGAAGAACGACAGAGGAAGAGGTTCGAGGGAAGAAGAGAGAGAATGGGAGAGAATGATGGAGGAAGTAGCAGAAAGGGAGAGAAAGTATAGAATGACCAAGGAAAGGGAGAAGAAGCGACAGGAGAAAATGCGAAAGGAACTAGAAGGATTGAGGGAAAAAGCAAGAAAAGAAAGGGAAAAGGTGAGAAAGCAGAAGGAGAAAAGGGACAGAGGGAAATGCAAAGGGAAGTGTATGAAAGGAAAGTGAAGGAAATACAAGAAGAGCGAGAAAGGCAAATAGAGAGGAGCCGAGAAAAGAGGAAATAGGAAGTTCAAAAGCTTGTCAAGGAGCACATACTAAAAGGGAAAGAGAAAAGTGAACAGGAGGGGGGAAATGAGTTTAGAAAGAAATGTATTGGGGATTGGGAAGACTAGAAGAGCGGGACTGCCGCCTGCGTGTGAAAGGTGGTCTCCTGAGGACAGTATCCCACTGTCCCCGACTTGGAATTAAAGATATTTGTGTGAGCCCAATCACAATCGCGTTAGACGCTAATACATTCCCAGGAGAGAAATTCGCTCTAATAAAACTGTATTTGTGAATATAGACAGTTTGTAATTATCAAGGCTCATCATATTACAGATTTACAATTAACACAGAGGGTAACACCCATATGTGTGTCATCCCAGGTTAGTGCACAACGCATGTGTGATATGTTAATTTGGTCAAGGGGGGAAGGGTTGGAGGACATAGGTAGGGTGTGCAGATTGGTGTGTGCCCAGGGTGGTAAGGTAACATGTAACATATAACAATAAGGACAGGGCATACAGCGAGGGAGTAGAGAGGAAAAGGGAAGAAGCACAGAACAATTAATTTGCGATGAGATGAAGGTGCTCCAGATAGGGGGCAGCCAAATTCGGGGATTAAGAAAGATGGTTAAAAGCTTACCATGAAGTCTAGTAGGACTTAGTACTGCCGTTTTAAGAGCAGGAAGGGGCGGCCCCTGGGTAGTGTCTGGTGGTTAATCCACAAGGTAGGTAGAACCTGTGGGGGGCAATGTAAAAGACTCGTCTGAAGTTAAAAATTGTCTGTGGATTTTAAGGCATTGCAGGTAAGGAGCCAATGAACTGGTGAGGTATGTTTATGGTAGGCCAAATGGATGAAAGGCACATACAGTTGTCTAAGCCACATGCAATGTGAAGGCAGTGTGGTCCTAGAGGATGGTGTTGATTAGTTTGGTGGTGGTCAAGAATTAGATATGGTCATAGTGTGCCCATCCATGGTCCGGTATCAGTTGTGTACCAAAACACGGGTGGTAATACGGTTTGGATCAGGAGTACAATAAAAGTATATATATACCCTTAGTGAGGCGTGTAGGCCAGATCCTAGAGTCTGTTGGGCTCTCTAAGGGTGGCAGGTGGTTATGCGAATAAAGAGTCACAGGGGAGTTGAGCGAAGCGCCATGATGTATAGAAGGGCGGTGCCCAGTGTTGTGCATGTGCAAAGGACATCTATTGTGATTGGTCTCACACAGAAACCTCGAGTTTAGAAAAAATGCTTCAGAGAAATGGAGGATGTAATGACAAATAATACTCTTCCAGACGAAGATGAGGGAGCATCGATACAAAGGAGGATTGGTTACTTATATAGGAGTAAGAGGGACAGCGATGCCACACATAAGGTGAAAAGGAGTGTGGTAGGATCACTGCAAGGATAGCCAAGTTTATTGGTGAAAACATTGAGGGGAATGTACAGGACAAACGGGTTAGCACAAATAGATCTTAAGGACAGAGAAGATGAAGGAAGTGGTTATGATTGTGGGCCAAATTGTTTTGATGAGGAAAGAAGTGAACGGGACAATGAGGGAGAGGAAAGGATATTACAGGAGAGATCAGGAAAGGAAGTAGCGTGGTCAGATTTGGAAGAACCAGAAGAGAAAAAAGCAGAACCTGCAACATATCCTAAGCGTTCAAGAGAGCGATCGCAGGGCTTAGACGAGATAACCGTTTATTCAAACATCATGAGAACGTTAACAGGACGTAAAAAGGTGAACATGACAGTTGTCTTCACAAAAACGAAGGGCAAAACTGAACAGGGATACAATACAGAATTAACACAATTTCCATTGTTAGAAAAGAGGGAGGACGACCGCAATATATACCATGGCCACAAATGGACGGGGACAATTTGAGGTTTAAATTACCAACATTAACACTGGCAGGAAATGGATCTATGATCTAGAAAGAATAACATTAGGGATGGCACTAGCTGTGGGCGACATGAAAAGTTCATTAGCAGCCACCATTATGGAGAGAGCTGAAAACATTTGGAAGAGAGTGAGGTACTCAGGTGTAACCGCACAGAACACAGCTCTTAATGGTGCTCCAAATAATAACTGCAGGGCAAACATATGGAGGGCACTCAGAGTGCAATATCCTGACATGTCAGACATGAGTGCAATCATGACATGCACGATGCGTGATGACGAAGACCCCATTGCTTATATCCAGGAGATTCAAGAGCGATAGCGTCCTACATTTTGGGAGCCATGGGACAAAACCATAGCTATTTTTGTATCATATCTTGCTTCAAGGTTTACCAGAGCCAATGCAGAGGACCATGAACAAATTAGTGGGAATGGAGACCAAGCCATGGCCGAAAATCCAATTGAAGCTAGCTCACCATTGTCGTCTTTTACAAGAGAAAGCAAGACAGAAGATTGAGGAGAGAAAACTAGAAGAAATTAAGTTAGTTCAGAAACAACTGTTGAAGTTTTCAGTAGAAGGTGCTGTGTTGATAAGTGTAGGGGGAGTGGTTACACAAAACACACAGCAGGTACAGCCAATGGCTGCAGGGAATTTTACAGGAAGGGGAGAATACGGTTATTGGCCACAAGGAAGAGGGATTGCGCCACGAGGAAGGGGGGTTGGGCATGAAGCTCTGCATGGAGGAGTATTCAATGGGGGACCACCCAGATCTGGAGGACCACCTCAGCAATGTTGGACATGTGAGAAAATGGGACACATTTCCAGAGTTTGCAGAAGCGGAGGAAGGATGCAACAGAGTTGGCAGGATTCAAGAGGGGGGATGGCATATCCACCACCATACAGTGCAGTGCCACCCAAGTATTATGCCCCAACTCACACGCAGTATCACAGACATGCCGCAAATGCAACATCTACAACAGATGCCAATGCAAACACAACCACCACCAGTACAGTCACAGCTAGTACCTGTACAGACACAGCAAGCACAGAGACAGCAGCAAGCATCACTACAACAGAATACCACTATGGCAACATGGAATGCAAATGCAGGAACACAGACAACTACACCTAGAATAGGGAGTGTGACCATAGTGAGGGGGTGGGGGGGAATCCTTTCACTGGGACAGATGAATCTGAACCCACAATAGAACAGCCCACAGACTGACTTCATGTGTTCAATCCTATCAGTTACACCTGACACACAAGAGGAACCACAAGTCGGAGCAACAATAGGTGACAAAACATTTTCCTTCCTTGTAGATACGGGGACAACCAGGTCCTGTTTTAGGGGGGGGGAATACCCAATGCCAGGCATTGCAATGAATGCACAAGGTTTTTCTAGGGCTACAAATGTGGTTTAATTTACTGGAAACCTACTGTAAAAGTTTATTGCTAGGCCACCAACAACACAGTGAGTTCCTTCCTGCCCCCAAACAAGGTGTCACTCAACAAACTGTTTAAGGTAAGTTCTTTGTTCAGCCCTATTTCAGATTCGTATCCATTCTCCTGTTCCACCAATGAGCCAAGAACCAGACCATGTACATGAAATATATTTATATTTATTTGTATTATAAGTAATGCAGATCACACTAAAACGACACGCCACCTTCTATGTGGCAAATAATAACACTTATTTTACATAAATAAATCACACAAGTTGGTTGGGACAAACACAAATTACAATACCTTATCCCGATTTTAATTAAAGAAATAATCAACACTGGTCAATGAACAAAATCAATTTACATACGCAGGGCCGTGCAATTTCAATTTTCCTGCACGCTTAAAAAGGCTGTTAGGTTTATGGATTTCTACAAATGCATATGGCAATTATTATTTCACCCACACTTTTACTTTAAAATAAACACAGGGTAATTTAGAAGTTTGTTTTACAGACCCCCCTCATGGTCTGTGTTGGGAAAGTCAGACAGAAAAATTGGAATGATTTAGGAATTTTGGATGTTCAAGCCCCCTTCACTTAAAGGCCTGTGTTATGGAAGTTGGACAGTAAAATGGGGATGATTTAGGATTCTCAGATTTTAAGCCCCACTCTACTTGAAGGCCTGTGTTGGGGAAGCTGGACAGTAAAATTGGGATGATTTAGGAATGTTGGATTTACAGTCCCCCTCCACTTAAAGGCCTTTGTTGGGGAAGATGGGCGGTAAAATGGGTATGATTTAGGAATTTTTGATTTGCGCCGCCTCCTCCCCCACCATCCACTTAAATGCCTGTGTTGGGCAAGAGGGCAGTTTAGGGATTTTTCTAGTTTAGGGACAAGGACACCCATCTTCCTTAAAGAAGTCAGGGTCAACAGGACAAATAGGATTACCCAATTAAATAACAAGCTATAGTTTTCAACGTACACTGGAATTGAGTTTTGCTAATTTTGAATGATAACAAAAATCACCCTGGGGTGTTTTGATAAATGGGAATTAATTACATCATATTCAATCAAATAGGCTAAGGATCTAAACAGTTTTGCCCCCCCTATCCCCATAAAGGAAAAACATTTTAGGCAAGCAGATTCCCCCATCTTTTGGTGTCAAATGGCTAAATTCTCCTTACATTGAAAACCAGACAGGGCAGGGGTCTGGTCACTCCACTTTCAAGGATAGTCCCCAGCTCTTCACCACAGGACCCAGTCAGCTTTTAGGCCTCCCCTGCAATAGGCAGCTCTACCTAGATGCAATTTCAGTAAATCTCCTTTGGTGTTTCCTTGCAGCTGTCAGTTGATAATTTTTAGCAGCTCTTTCCTTCTCTCATAGTGCATCCACTTTATACACCAGTGATGACACCATGAACATGTCAATATTGGGCAGTGCCCTGCAAGAATTCTCGCAACCAGGATTGGACAGTTACCCTTATTCCTCCCCCCCGCGCCCCCACCGGTCCAGCCTTGCTCTAAGGATTGTTTTAGGAGTCTAGAACCGAAATATGCCATCTCCCGCTTGAAATCCCCCCCTTTTTGGTAATCTTTTTGTCAAAAAGTAGCTATGTGGCAAAGCTTTGTAATTTTCTAATAACTGACACAATATATATATATATATATATATATATATATATATATATATATATATATATTCCGCTTCAGCTAATCATGGGGGATTTCATAAAACAACAGCCATTTTCACACCATGTTGCACAGGCGTGTGGCAATTTTCCACCATTTATACAAAAAGAAGAATATGCAATTTACTCTCCAAATACCTAATTTTACTCTCCGCCAGTCTGCCAATTCTTACATTTGGGACATGTTCGTAGCAGCCATGAACACATTTTAGCTTGCCATTACAATTCCCTAAGTTGCACGTGAATTAATTTTATTTCAACAAAATCGCCTGGAATTCTTCTTAAAAAATAACACAGAAATGAATGCAGTATGACTTGTGGTTGCTGAGAACAATGCATAAGTTATAATAGTCCTTTTAAACTAATGGGAAATCTTCCTGTGTATGCGAATTAGAGCTCTCCTGTCTCCAGGCCATGTGCCATTCTTTGCCAGTATGTGACCAGAACTTCCTGGACTGTGTTTTACTAGCCTCTTTGTTGTTTGAAGTTGGTAGGCTGCAGGGGATACTTGGGATACCTTGGCTACACAGAGATCTCTCACTGCAGATAATAAGCTAGGCCGTCCTTGTGATGTCATGAGGCCCTGCTGACATCTGGCGTCCTGTCCTGTAATCTGAAGTGGACCACCATTTAGATCTACAGTCCTTCTATTTTCATATATTTATTTAGAGCTCAGCTTTCCTTGATTGCAGCCCCTCCCCACATTCCAGTCGTGCACTGGTTTGACTATTTGCCCTGCACAGAGTGAGGCTTCAGAGACAACAGGTCTGGGGAAAGTTTGTTTTCAACACTCTTAAGAGCATGCCACACTTTATTGCAGTTGCTTGCAGTGGGGGATGCCATTTGCGAATTCTGCCCAGAGATGCAGCAATTGCCCCTGGATGAAATTATCTCACATATTGCATTTCCTAACATCAGCCTTGATTCTTTGAAATACTGTGTATGTTACTGATCAGGGTTCACTTTGCTTTTGCATCAGTGGATTTCTTCCTTCTTTTCACACAGTACTGTTTTTTTAATATGACAGTTGAAAGTACAGGGCTGTTTCTTTCAGTCAGTAATAAAATAAATTTTTAATTATCTGTGTTTTGTTTTTACGCTGAAAACATGGGTCTGAGTTGCCACAATGCACCACCTTTTGATAGGTGGCCGTTTCAGTGAAAATGCTGTATTTGTTTCTCATCCAGCAATGTGATGTGCCTTTCCAATCTACACTTGGATTACATTTTTTTTCTTCAGCTTTCTCTGGGTTTCAACTGCAGAAATACACACACTTAGTCTTGCTAAATAGGCCCATTTTCAGTGTGAAGCTTTTTGAATGCTGCCATTTCATTTTTCCAGTGGGCCCTTCTGTTCTTTTTGTTGAGGCCTTTGATTAAAGCCCACACTACCCATCACTATAGGGGAACATGATCTTTCCATGCCACTATTATATTCCCGTGAGACACCCATGAAAATCCTGGGAAGGGACATGATGAGTAGGTTCAATATTACCATATCATTTACTGACCAGGGGATAGTGTGTTCCACTGCAGGGATTCCATACTTGAAGGTAAAAGAATTTAAATTTGCATTTTCAGGGAAGAAAGCACAGCGGGGGTACCCATGGATCCTGAGGTGTTCCAATATGGAGTGAATCTCTTGCTGGCATGGCTTCCTGGGATAAGGGGAAAAGTGTTACGATTACCTGCAGAATTTTTATTCAAGCCAGAAATCCCTATGGACGAGAAGGAAGGACATGTTTTCACACTAGAGCTAGAAGCAGTTATAGTGAGAGATGAGTGAGCGATTATTCACAGGGTTGATGATGAAGGGAAGGTGTGGCGAGCAGTGATCAGCTTGGATAAAGGGCACAGTCTGACTGATCTAAGGGATGAGGAATTATTCACAGATGAGTAGCCAGACGATAAGTGATATTCTTCATAAGCCTCACGTATTGGGTGAAAACTGAGAACAGGTAAGTGCCACAGAAAATGGCATTGATAAAAACGGCACCATCATTTTTCCATGAAGATTTGCCACAAGCACCAGACATACTGTGGACCAGTAGTCCTTATGGCATTGGCCTGCTTAAAGGAGTGGGTGCAGTTAAAATCAAGTTAAAACCAAAGAGTACTCCTAACAAGTGCGAAACCGTATCCCATGTAAAGAGAAGCAGATGAGGGCATATATGAAACAATCTCTGCATTAGTTCGACAGGGAAGAATATTGTGGAAGCAGAATTTCCATTGGTTCAGAATCAAGCTACAATACTGTGCAACATCCCATCCAAAGCAAAATGTTTCACAGTAATAGATTTAAAGAATGCCTTCTTTTCAATCCCCCTTCATGAGGAGTCACACAACTTGATTTCGTTTTTGTACAGAAATAAAAAGTGGAAACACACTCGGTTGCCACAGGGGTACTGTGAGTCCCCCTTGATATTCAACAGAGTCCTCCAGATGGACTTGGGGAACGTACATCTTGAAATTATAGTAATTCAGTATGTAGACGACATTCTGGTATCCAGTGAAACAGAAGAACAGTGCAGAAATGGCTCAGTACAGTGGATGAAAATCTTGGCAGACAAGGGGTACAACGTAGACAAGAAGAAGTTACAATATTGTCAGGAGGACGTTTTATATATTGGGCAGTTGATATCCCAAGACAGCAGGGTGGTGACCCCTGAAAGAGCAGAAGCAATCATGAAAACACCCCATCCAAAAACAGTGAGGGGAATGCAACATTTT
The DNA here is from genome assembly GCF_040938575.1 of Ambystoma mexicanum. Classification (NCBI taxonomy): domain Eukaryota; kingdom Metazoa; phylum Chordata; class Amphibia; order Caudata; family Ambystomatidae; genus Ambystoma; species Ambystoma mexicanum. The sequence goes on along the minus strand of NC_090931.1, from coordinate 1,462,397,486 downwards.
CTGGTCCTGTGCCACTACTGCAGGGCGTGGATCTTTAACTACAGTACGTACATCAGGCCCCTATTAAAGGGACTCAATAAAGCTCAGAGAAATGAAAGCTGTGTAGCTTGTACAAGTGAGATGATTCCGGCATTTAACAAATTGAAAGAAGCAATATGCACAGCACCCATTCTGGTACTCCTAAATTACAGTGCAGAATTGTATTTGTTTTCACACTCGAATGGTGTGTTAATGACAGCAGTCCTCACACAGAAGACTACCCTGGGACACAAACCATTAGATTACTACAGTGGAATCCTAGACCCAGTGATGAGAGACCATTATCCCTGTGAACAATCGTTGGCTGCAGCAGCCTTTGGGATTGAAAAATCAGCCAGTGTCATGATGGGTTGTGAAATAACACTGTATGTGGAACATGCCTGGTTCGCCATCCTTGAGAAACCCAAAAGCATGTTGACCACACAGAGAGCATCAGGGTACAAAGTAATCATTTCAATCCCAGTGACCAAGATAGTGAGATGTAGAGTAGTGAACCCAGCAAAGTTTATAGCAGAACCGGTAGAAGAAGGGGACAATGTGCATGACTGCACCAAGTACACTGAATGTTACGACGATATACCCTACGTCAGAGAAAATGCCATGGGGGGTGCTCTACATTGACAGGTCATCAGAAATCAACCATACTTCAGGGGAGAGGCACACTGGGACCACAGTGGTAAAATTAAAACTGTATGGCGACTTGGAAGTAGTGGCAAGTGCAAGATTGCCTTCACATTTTTCAGCACAAGAGGCAGAATTGGTGGTGCTTATGGCAGCCCTTGAAACATATGAGGATGAAGAAATAACAGTGTATTCTGACTCTGCCTATGTGAAGTCAACAGTACATGCAGGACTATCACGATGGAAAAGACGAGGCTTCCTACACGCAGACGGCACACCAGTGCAACCTGCACCATTGTTAGACAGGCTCATAGAACCTCATTACACGGATGGCAGAGAACCATGGTGCTGTTAGTGCCATGGTTCATGCCGGTAAAATACCGGCACCGCCTTTAGCGGAAAGGGGAATTACCGCCCCATTCCAAGGTTGGCGGGGCGGTAATTCCCCCTTCCACCATTGCCCTTCCCCATTCCCATTTTTGCCCCATAGGGCTCAATGGGAATGGGGAAGGCGCTAATTACGGTACCGCAAATTGCGGTACCATAATTAGCTCCCTGGGTGTCAGGATTAGTCAGGCGAGTACAAAGGCAGCGAATATGGCAAGGGAAATGTGCACTAAATCACACAGTGAATAGCTTCGAATTAAACTACGTGCACACAGGAACAACGACTCATGTATGCTAGAACCCAGGAGTGCAAATAGAGTGTGACAACAAACCCAATATATGAAAAGGGATGTGGGGTAAGCACCTGATCGCGAGGAAAGTCGGCAAGCGCCTTACCCCCAATTGCTGTTACAGGTACTGACAGCGCTAAACCCACGTGGAGGGCAAGTAATAACAGGATCTGTGAACTAACACTCTTGATGGTATTAAATAAGGGAACTAAAGAACTGTACTCACGAGGACGAGATAAACCTCTTGAATGTCAGCTAGCCCACGAATCCTGTTGATGAAACCGGGACCCAGAAAGGCTAGAACAGCAATGGGAGGAAAACTAAATACCTAAGTTGGAATAGTGATTACAAATTAGTGAGGAAAACATAAGCATTCACACAGGAGCTAGCTACAACCGCACACCACACCTAATAATCAAATGGGAAATAAATGCAGAAGTGCAATGGAAAACATGGAATGGATCCCAATAGAAAGTAAGGATCAGGAGCAGGGAAAAACGAAATAACCAATGCAAACTTCTCTCTACCCCTCCAAGGAAAAGACAGGAAGCTAATCTAAGAGGAAGGCTAAGGCATACGGGTTTACAGCAGCAAAGGACAGAGTCAAAGAAATATAGAACACAGACAAACTGGGCTGCATCTAAAAGGGGAAAGCACTGAGAAATGCTGCCTGCAAACAGAGGAAGACAAAAAAGGAATCAAGGGAGCAGAATTCAATTAGCGCATGAATCCGAGATTCAGGGCGGAGGAACAAGAAAACAGGAACTAGGAACTAGGTACAAAGGCAAGGAACAAGGAACAAGGGACTAGTCACAACAGGAACACTGCAAACGATGACCAGCACTGGACTGAAGTAAGACTGAGGCTTTTAAAGCTGCTTAACGAGCACACGCCTCAGGTGTGCTGATTGCTGCACCTGCAGCCACAGGTGTTGCCTATCCTCCACCCAACCTTGTCCTGCAAGGGTGGAGGTGGAGCAGTGGGCCAGGCATTCTGGGAAGCATAGTCATTTGGTTAAAGAAGCATGCTGGCTGCCAAAAACCTGGAATGGATCCGGAAGGGAAGTAGCTTGGAAAATAGGGATTTAGCGCTCCCAATTCATCACAGCACTGTAGCATAAGGTTCGGAGGAAAGGTCCAGTAGGGAATAAACCCCAAATCATGCCCCCAAGTGGTGGGAACGGGAGCGAAGGGAGCGAGTCGTGACAGTATACCCCCTCCTACGGCCGTCTTCGGGTGCCCGCCATCCGCACGAGACATCTTCTTTCCATGATGGGAGTGCTTTTTCTTTGGAGGTGGCACTGATGGAAATGGTGGCCTGTGGGCAAAGGCAGATGGACTTCCATGATAGGAGCGCTTTGTCTTTGGAGGTGGTACTGATGGAAACGGTGGCTTCTGGTGAGGAAGAGACTCATGGTTCGAAGAAAGGCATGAAGGACTTGCAGGACCTGAAGCAGAGTTGAAAGGTCCAGGAAGCTCAGTCACTGGGAGTGGACCCTTATAAGTCTTTGAGGAGGGAGGCAGGCTGGTGCAACATGCCTTAGACAATGGTAGAAGCCCTGTTAGCCTTTCTGCCGAGAGTGGACATGCGGGAGGTGAGGAAATTGCTGGCTTCAGGAAAGGTTTATGTTCAGCCATTAGAGAAGGTGGCGGCTGAGGTAGAGGTTCAGATTTTCTTCTGTCATCCATCTGGGAAAAGGCTTGTGGTTGAAAGTGACTAAGGTTTGACTGCACATGTTCTACGCCTTGGAGACCTGAAAGTCCAATGGGTTGTACAAGGCTGGTACTCCTGGTGACAGTCGTGTAACCACCTTGTTGCACGTGGGATACAACAGCAGGGACGTTTGGCATACTGATAGGAGTGATAGACGCAGTACTTGGTATTTCAGGCACACTCGCAGAAGGAGCAATAACAGACACATTTTGAACTGCAGCAGTCATTCCCTTCCTTTGGCTACTAGCACCCAACTGGTGCTTCTTGGCGGAATTCTGTTGCACAAGTCCTGTAGGTAATATGCCGGTCTGCACCACCCCCTGTGCACACCCAGGTGAGTGGTTCTGACTCACCACTTGGTCCAGCTTGATGACTCTGAAGCGGGAGCTGGCAAAAGTCTCAAACTCTGATGCTGCATTTTTAGGAGGCTCTGATGCTAAAGTGAAGCAGTTGGGAGAATCGTCTTGTGGAAAAGGCAGGCATTCTGGTGCTCCTCCTGAAGCAAAAGAAAGGCAAGCTAGACGTTCATCGACAGTAAATGGTTGGGATTCAGGAGGAATCGCTGGAGCAGAAGAAAATACAGCAGGATCTGATGGTGTAGACAGGTATACCTCTGATATTGGCAGCGAGGCTAAGCAGGATACAGGCGTCTCATGAACTAAAGGCAAATACTCAGTATACTCCGGGACTGAAGACATGCACATTTGATGGACTACCGGAGGCTCTAAAGCTGAAGGATGATCTGCAGGATGAGTCACTGTAGCTGAAGACAGGCAGGCCAGGGGAAACCTTGAGGCTGAAGGCATGCAAGCTGAAGCAATCTCGGTTGCTGGATACAAACATGTCCAGGTCTTTGGGACTGGCTCTTGAGTAAATGGCAGACATGGCAGCGGTTCATTGGTTGAAGACACGTGTGCCAAAGATGACTGCAGGGCTGTGGATTGGATCATAGAAGAGTCAATGGTTGTAGGAGGACAGACAGAAGTCTCAGAAGTTGACAGACACATTGGTGGCTCAGGAATGGAGGGCACCTTTAGGGCAGTAGACTCCTTGGCACCAGTAACCAAAGACTGAGCTGTACCCTTGCAGTCCCTTTCTTTAGTGGGTGACACAGAGTCTCTTTCCTTGTAGAAGTCAAAATCAACCAGTGGAATCACCATAGTAAAGTCTCTGTTAATCAGGATTTCGTCAATTGTCCATTCCTCTGTTTTAGCTTCTGAAAGAGGCAGATTAACAATCAACAGTTCAGGAATCGCCTGCCGGTTTTTTGGTTCTGTATACTGTGGAATGAGTCCATCAGAACATGAAATCTGTACTGTCGCTGACTGTTCGTATTGATCAGAATTGGCAGAGGAAGAGTGAACCCAGAGGTAACATCGTTTTCCACATCAGCTTGAACATCTACTTCAGTCTCAGCAGCTGTATCAATAAGAGCAGGGCCTAAGCCTACTGTAGTGACTGAATCTGTGTATGCCATCATTGTGGATTGTGTTTGGAAATCAGAAGCTTGCATGTGTGCTAGCTCAGAATTATGACTAACTGCTACACAGGAAATTTTAGGTAAAGGAGTGGCTTGTAAATCTTCAGCTAACTGCAATCCCTGACAAACAGCAGAACAATTGTTAGAAACTGTGCCCAGATTAAGCGCTGTGCTAGAAGAAAGACCTTCACTCCCAATAGATCTAACATATTGACAAACATCATGGTTTACCAAAGTCTCTGCACTCAGGGGCTGAACAGTGTTCACTTCATCAACATCAACGGATAAAGTCTGAGGTGTATTCAGTAAAGAGTGCAAGGTTTTATTCTCCTCTTGTAAAGAAATGAATTCTTGTCTTAACTCCTCAAGCTTAGCTCTTAGCATGCCCTGCATTAACTGTACATCACTATCAGTAGGCACAGGGGGAGGCATAGTGGCATCAGGGCTGGATCCTGCACTAGCAATCTGGATGTGCACCGATTGTACATTGTCCTCTACTGCTTGCAGGTTCTGTGATTTATAGTTTCTCTTACCAACTTGGTCTGTGTTTCCCTTAAGCAAACTATTGACATTAGACCTCTTGGCATTAGGGACTACAGTATGTACCTGAGCAAAGGAGTATGCTTTAGACTGAGGGTAGAAAACAGAAGTTATGCAAGGAACCCCTCCATTCTTTATGTTTGTACCATGAAACTGTTCTATCTGAGGTGAAGCACAACTGGAATCATGGGGTTCAACAACAGAGGTACTCTTGTATAATAAGTCTAACAGTGTGTTGTTTTCTGCGGCTAAGGCTTGCGCTGACATAGAATCGGGATCAAAACAAAAGATAGAACTAGGATCAGGCAATGTAGGATGTGCCATCCTATGGGAAAAATACTTTGCACGTAAATGCCCATTCGTGACAAGGAGTTCATTTAAGTCAGGACTAGTGATTTGATTGTCACAGGTAAATGTAGGGGAAGCTGTCTGTACAAACTTGTTAGAGGCCTTGCTGCCTTTCTTTCTTAAACTTGCCATATTCAATGGGAATTTTGGGCTGGTCATTCTGTCAGGATTAGTCAGGCGAGTAGGGAATAAACCCCAAATCATGCCCCCAAGTGGTGGGAACGGGAGCGAAGGGAGCGAGTCGTGACACTGGGTCCCTTTGCGGGTTGGTTTTTAACGCCTGCAAAAAGCAGGCATTAAATCCCCCAACCCGCAAAGGGACCTCGTAGTAAGGCGGTAAGGATTTACCGGTACCAGTATTTTACCGGTACCGGTAAATCCTTACCGCCATCCGTGTAATGAGGCCCATAGACGCACTACAGCTACCATCGGTCATCACTGCAGTGAAATGCTTAGCCCAAACTAGAGGGGCAGACTAATTTCTCACAGCAATGAAGCTGTAGACGCAGAATCCAAAAAAGCATTGTACTCTCCCCAAGTATCTGAATTCAACACACCACCTAACAAGAACACACGAGCATGCAGCCTAGTAATGAAAAATGTTTTTCATTCTTTACCCATAAACCAGATAATAGTATTTCAGGGACACACGCCACTGGAAGAGCAGGAGCTCGGGAAACGCAGGGGATGTTCCCTGTCCCCCACCAATGCAATGTGGCAACAGGACAGTAATGGCAAACTGGTCATGCCCCTCGCAGTACTTAAGGTAGCATTAGAGCAGCTCCACTATCCTGCACACACCACACGAGAGAGTCTTTCAGCTCTGATTTCGGAGTATTGGTTCTCACATAACCTTGTTGAGCATTTTGCTGCTTTTATTGTTAACTATGCATTGTGCCAGAGGTTCATGGCAGGGCACACGCTATGAGTAGTGAGAGGAGCAATACCCCGTCCTACATTTTTTGCATATCGATTAGGTAGCTATGCTCCAAAACCGTAACTGCTACAGATACATGTTGATAGTCGTATGCCCTTTCTCCCGATTGATCAAAGCGGGCCCGATGCCACATGTGCTGCAAAATTCCTCGTACGAGAGGTATTCCGGAGATGGGGAGTGTGCAAAGTCCTCCGGTGTGACAATGGAACACATCTTGTAAATGAACTGTTTGAACATATCACAATCCTGCTGGGTACTAAGCATTCATTCTCTTCCACTTATCACCTGCAAGCAAACAGGATTTGTGAGAGCCTTATCTCAAAATGGCCCTGAAAAAAGGATGGCTACATTGCCTCCCCCTACCTCTGATTGCATTATGCAATTAGCCCAGCTCAGACCATCACCTGACTCCTAATGTGCTGGTGATGGGACGCTCCATGAATACACTGCTTGCTCCTTCCACTAGAGTGCAAAAGGATTCTGATAGTGCTGCTGTTGTTCTCGAAACTGAAATGAATGGCTATCTGACTACTATGACAGCGAGTGTCTCTTTTATGTGTCAACAGATTCAAACCCGGCAGGTGAGGTCAAAGAACAATGAGGAAGACAGCAAACAGCTTGATTTACAGACTTTACTCCAACGCCCCCCACCTTATACATTGATGATTCTGTTTCCATGAAACTATTTGTGGAAACCCAGCACAAGCCAAGGTTTGAAGGGCCATTCTTGGTGCAAGAAGTTACTCATACTGCCGTTAAAGTGCAAGGAAGGCGCGCCAGGCTGCACCTCAGCGACATCATACCCTGCAAAGGAGAGACCCACCTGCTGCCAGTCCCAGACGATGAACCAGTAGAAGGAGTGATGAGAATCCAGACGAGATCAGCAACAAAAAGCAGACAGCAACCTGTGAATGAGAGTCAGTAATACACTGTTTTTTCTTACACAAACAATCGACTGGCTCAAATTAAATTCCTCCCCAAGAACATTTTACCTGCATAATAAAGCAATCGCCAGTATCTTTCAAAAAAAGAGAAAAAGAGGAATAAGAAATTATTACCAGATGTTGCCTCTAAGAGATGTTGCTTCAATTGTAGGACAAAGTGGAAAGCAAGAGCAGGATACATATATATTTATATTGTATTCTTGTAATATTACTTTATAGTACATATATCTTACCTATATATAAATATAGTTTTGTCTTTACTTCAGCACCGTCCCTAAGTTTGAAAGGGGCAGCTTGCTCTGCCACCAGATTTATGACTTGACTATTTAAAAATGGAAGCCTGTTTTTCTACCCACAAATGGATTCCCATTCTTATTCCAAAAAAATGGCTAATGCAAAATTAGGCACATTTGTATCAGGTTTGCCAAACAAAAAGCGGGTTTGCACTTCATAGTTTCACAATCAGATGTGGCATTTTTGAAAGTGTAGGCCCATTGCTGCTTAACAAACTTAGTTTGAGAAGACTGTAATTCCATGCCATACTTTCTTTCACCCTATAATGCTGGATTAACAAGGTGAGATGTGTCAATAGGCGTATGTTAAAAGTGAAGGGGTTCCGGTAGGGCCAATTACACTTTTAAAAGGGGACCTACATGAGAAACAGTTACTCACCTTCTGCATTTGCACATTTCCTTCCATGTCTACTTTTATAGGTCCTGTATGGCCTACCAGCTCCTCGCATGCCAACACCGGTTAGTTAGTTTAGTTTAAACTATTTATTGAATACTTACAATTTACAAAGTTCGTCAATACAGTTACAGCAGGTGGGTACAATTAATTTGGTCTACATTAAGATTATCACTACAACGCAAAGCTTAGTTCATCTAGCCCACAATATTAGTATCATAGACAGCTTTAAGAGGGTTGAGCACCTTTACCAAGATAAGCTCAAAGATTCTTCAAGAAGTCCCTGGGGTGCGCCGGCGGGCCTGCCATTTCTCTTAATGCATGTTGCACCATAGGTAGTTCATCCACCCCTCCATTGTTGGGACAGATCCCTTCACCGGTGATTTGGATATCAGTGATTGAGCTAGTGTACATGCCAGATCTGTGAATTTCTGGTCTCTTTTATTGAGTCTTTTATTGAGTCTGGGAAGGCAGCGCAACAAGCAGACTTTTGGGGACCTCTGGAGATCATATTCAGTTTATAATGGAGGTCCCAACCTATGTATATGTGTATTGAATCAACAGCTGAATGATGTGGAGCCCACCCCAACTTAAACCTAACCTGAGAAAGTCAAAGGGACTTATGTGGTGTTGAATTATTCGAAAATGGGTTTTATAATGTTAAAACATAAGGCATTATGTTTATAAAGTCAAAAATTGCATTACCATGTTGTAGTGAGGTGGCAAAGCAGAGAATGGTCAATGAGATATTCTATACACGGACAGGAAATCATTCAGGCTAAAAATGCCTTTAAATGAAAATGCATGTAACCAAAATGTGGCTTGAACAAGAAGACTGAGGAGCTCAAAGTATGCAATGATGAGATCATTTTAAACGTTGAGACGTTCAGGGACAATCATGCCTACAGAAACTTGATTAAGGGGCAGAAACCAGACAGGCCTGGTCGAAACCCTAATCTGAAAAGTCCAGCTGCATCAATTAAAAGTTGAACCGAGCACCGAAGCAAAGTTAGGAATGCATGTTAGAGTGTATTTCATTTTGACAGTTTTAGTCCAATTAGAATTAATTGGACAATGAGCTAATGTAACAATGTAGTTGCTTAAGACTGTGCAGGGAGAGGTGGGGGCATTTCGCTCCCTCCCATTTTGCTACAAATGTGTCTGTGTAATGCTGAGAGGGGAGTTCTCTTTCGAGGCAGGGAACTTGTCCATAGCAGCGCTGTGTCAGCAGGGTAATGGAATAAACCCTTATGAACTTAACAGTCTCTGTGCTGATCCATTTGAGTGGTCCTTATTGAATTGTGTTGGAGTATGTGAACCCTGCACCCCAACCTCCTCGAGGTGCAGCTACTTTGTCTTAAGGTATTCGAGGGCCAGCCCTGATCCCATGGGCCCGTCAGAGGTCAGTGGGTCCTCGTTTACATTTGGTAGCAAGAGGATGGTTTCTGACCATCGATTATTGATTAAAAAAAAATGTCACCTAATGGCCGTTGACAAAGTAACTCTAGGTCTTCGGCAATATCACGAGTCCTTCGCCATTTCGGGGTGAGTGGACTGTGAAGCTCCCCATAGACAATGACTGCAGGCGGGGCCTGAAGGGACCAGCTGACCAGACGATAACCTGAAGAAGGCAGTGATCAAGAGAGGGTCGGGAGAACAGAAGGTGAGTGAAAAGCTACCATAGCCAATAGAGAGGGGGAACAAAACAAATACGTTAACTGCATTTAAAAATTAATAACAAGAGTTTGTTTGTTTGTTTGTTTATTTATTTGGTAATGCGCTCCGAGCCCGTGGGCATCTGGGCGCAGCAGTACAAGAGGACTCGAGACTTAGTTACAATGCCTGACACAGGCTATTACAGAAAAAACAATGGTTGCTTACAGTAGGTGATACAATGCATATAAAATAGCAAGTTTAAGCGCATAAGAGCAACATTTTAACAGGTTGTACCGTTTCCACTAGGGTGAGGGTCGTTGCATGTCGTTGTTGTGCAGCCATTTGAGAGCGTAGGATCTGAATCTTGTGTAAGGTAAAGGGCATCTAAGGTCGGATGGGAGTGTGTTCCATGATTGTGCAGCTCTAACTGGGAAGCTTGCACCACCCGCTGTGGTAAGTTTGAATCTGGGGACTTCCAGTAGGAAGGTGTTGGCAGATCTCGTCAGTCGGTTAGAGGGTCTCCAGTTGATTCTTTCCGCTAGGTAGGGGGGTGCTTGATTGTTGAGGCATTTAGAAGTGAGGGAAATAGTTTTAAGTAAGATTCTGTCCTTTATCTTTAGCCAATGGGCTTCTGTCCGGTGTTTGGAGATATGTTCTCTGCGTGGGATGTTCAGAGCTGCTCTAAGAGCGTTGTTTTGCAATCTCTGGAGTTTGTCAGTGACCGACTTGTTGGCACCTGAGTATAAGGCATTGCAATAGTCCAGTCTGGACATGACAAGGGCATTGGCCAAGGTGAGGCAGCTGGCACTGGACAGGAAGGGTCTGGCGGCACAAATGAGTTTACACGTGTAGGTGGTTGAGGAGGCGAGGGAATTCACTTGCTTTTTGAGGGTGAGAGCTGAGTCGAGGTAAAAACCTAGCGTTTTGACCTCGCGCATAACCTTAATAGTATTGTTATCAATGTTAAATGAGGTGTAGTCCGGGGTGAGTTTGGATAGTTTGTGGTCTGAACCGAGGAGCAGGATTTCAGTTTTATCGTCGTTCAGGCAGAGGCCATGTGTGGCCATCCATGCTTGAATGAGGATGTAAATTTTATTCACCAGAGCCAAGTCCACTTCATAGTTGCCCGAAAGGGGTATGAGGATCTGGGTGTCATCTGCGTAATTAGTGTAGGTGACGCCCAGTCTGTCCAACTTGTCGAACAATGGCTTGGTGAAGATATTGTACATAGTGGGTGAGACACAGGAGCCCTGTGGGACTCCACATGTGATTTGGATGGGGTCAGCACAGGTGGAGGAGGAGAACACTCTCATAGTCCAGTTGGCTAGAAAGGATTGGACCCATGCTATAGCATCTCCTGTGAAGTTGGCAGCCAGCTTGAGGTGGTTGCATAAGACTGCATGGTCCACCAGATCAAAAGCTGCTGACAAGTCCAGTAAGAGTAGCAGCGCTGTTTTCCCATTATCCTTAAATTCCTCCATTTTGGTTTTGAGATCTATCAGGGCTGTTTCCGTGCCATGGAGAGGGCGGAAGCCCGATTGGCGCGAGCCTAGTAGATGATTAGCTTCTAGGTACTCTTGAATTTGGAGATAGGCTACTCTGTCGATAATTTTTAGTAGGAAGGGTACCGTGGTAATAGGCCTATAGTTAGTCGGGATAGAAGGATCGAGGGTTTGTTTTTTGAGAAGGGGGAGGACCCAGGATTCTTTTAAGTTGGCTGGCACTGTGTTGGATTTGAAGGATGAGTTGATAAGCTTTGAGATGAAAGGGGCTAAGTCTCTGGCAGCGTCCTTTATTATTTGGGCTGGGCAGCTGTCGCCCTTACAGTTAGAGGGCTTCAGTGAGAGGATGGCCTTTTCAGTGTCGATGATGGAGATGGGTTTAAAGCTAAAAGGGGGGATAGTGATAGGTTCAGTTACTGGAGGCACTTGTTGATCAGTAAGAGAGAGGGTGTCTTTTTTATTCATTATTTTAAGTTGGAGGGTGGAGATTTTGTTTGATAGGGCATTCTGTATATTAGTGCACCATATCTTGTCCTTTGGGACCGTGTCAGATGGTTGGATAGGGGATTCCATTTCCCGGAGGATGGCAAATAGTTCCTTGGTATTCGATTTGGCATTGGTAATTCTGTCATTGAATACGTTTTTTTTGGTGTTGATAATTTCAGACTTGTAATGTTTTGTAGCTTTGGTTAGCTTGGCTTTGTTGTCGTTAGTGGGCGAATTACGCCAGATGGTTTGGAGTTTTCGTTTCTGCTTTCTAAGGTCCTTAAGCTGGGGGGTGAACCAGGCGTTGATGTGGGCTTCTTGCTTAGCTTTGCGTAGTTTTGCAGGTGCAATGGTGTCTAGTGCGTGAGACATAGCTTTGTTAAAGGTGTCTACTAGTGTGTCTGGGTCGGTGTTGTCCTTCAGATCGTTAATAGTGGGCAGGAGGAGGGGGATAAGTTTTTCTGTAGTAATATCTTTTTTACTTCTGGTAGGGAGTGGTGGTATCATTTTGATAGTTTTGGGGCTGGGGAGGTCAAGTGTGGCAGTGAAATCTATTAGAAAGTGGTCAGTCCATAGTTGAGGGGTGATGGCAGTGATGACTATGTTACAGTTGAGTTCTGAGACCCAGTCAAGGGTTCTGCCTTTAGCATGTGTGGGGGAGAGCATTTTTTGGGTAAGGCCTTGGTCATTTAGGATAGCTGTTATAGAAAGGGCATTTTTATTGCCTGGCTCATTGAAGCCGATGTTGAAGTCGCCCATCAGTAGCGTTTGCGAGTGTTTTTGGGTATTGTTCGCTATGAGGGTAGTAAGGTCATCTTCAAAGGTTCCCAGGGGACCTGGGGGCCTGTAGATCAGGTGAATGGCTAGCGTGCGGTTATTGGAGAGTTGCATTTTTTCTGAGAGTACTTCGCAGGAAGCACAGGGGTGTGAGGTGGTGAGTCGGATAGGCAAGGTGGTTTTCGCGATGATTGCTAGGCCACCGCCTTTAGCATTGGGTCTGTCTACTCTGTGGATCTGGTAGTTGTCAGGTATGGCTAACATCAGTGAGGGTCCTGCTGCCTCATGGAGCCAGGTTTCTGTTACGGCAAGGAAGTCAATGCTACTGTTGTTCAATATGTCAGCAATTTCAATTGCATGAGCTACCATGGATCTGGCATTGATAAGGGATCCAGTAAGAGTTAGGGTGTTATTGGGAATAGGATGACTTGCAAGTGTATCTGTATGCTTATTTTGACTCCGGCGTATCTTTTGGTAGAGGTGAGTAGGAGTAGGAGTAGGAGTTGGGGTTGGAGTTAAAGGTGTCGTAGCTAGAGTTTGCTTATCCATGTGTGTCTGTATAGATGGGAATCTAGCAGTATTGTTAGTACTGTTTCTTTTAGGTTCGTAAATGCAAGGTAGCCTTGCCCTGAGTCTCAGGTTTCTATCAATGGGGGGACGAGAGATGAGGGTAGCAAAGGTCATGATTGTAGCTAGGAAGGTCAGGGAGGTCAAGTTTCTGCACATGGTAGTTGGTGTGGTCCGCTGATGCAATTTACTTCCCTTGTTTCGCTAAGATGTCTGGCTAGGGTGGCGCAAAGTGTAGTGCAGGTGGCTAGTTGAAGCTGGGGCTGCGCCTAGTGATAAAGGGCGTGATATTCACGAAACACAGTATGGGCTAGAGTGCATGGTCTGTTAATGATGATAGGGCACAACACAATCAAGGTGGTCCGTTAGCGACCATAAGGCACAGCACAGTTAAAGTGGTCCGTTAGCGACCATAAGGCACAACACAGTTAAAGTGGTCCGTTAGCGACCATAAGGCACAACACAGTTAAAGTGGTCCGTTAGCGACCATAGGGCACAGCACGACGCACTGAGGTAAACCATGAACACCTGGGTATAAGTAGCACCAAGAAAACTAGGGTCTAAGTACGTGGACACAGCTATGGTAGTTATTGTGGGTACGGGTGTGGATCAGATCATGCAAACATGAATCGATACATTAGCAATGCAATGGGACGCAAATTAAATGCATAGGTTCAGGGGTACCTAGATTCGAATTTAGCAAGAGGATAGGTGCAGTACAGGGACATCAAGATGCGATATGGCACAATTGGGCAGCCAACAGCAGTGCAACACAATTTACTAGGCACAGTATAAAGTCTTCTAGATACAAAATGGCATTGGGCAGGCATTGCAGTCTGTGTCAGGAGATGAAATGCGACGTATCCAAGTGGCACGTTATAGGCAAGGACAGCATAGACATGTGCAGCCGTGCGGGGTAGCAGCGTTAGTTAGACAGGAGCGTAAGTAATGCGTTGTGAATTAGACGCTTCTAGTCAACAGGTGGTGTTATGCATATGGCAACACTGGCTTACCTGGAGCAGCACGGGCAGAGTTCCTGTGGCTCCAAACAGGCACACAACAGGCCTTAGTATGGCCTTCGGACTGGCCGGCGATCCGCCTGCCAGCGGTTCCTTCTAGTGAAATCGAGGTTCAGCCTCGATTTCGTGCCGCGAAGCGCCCGGCATGGGCAAGTCAGGCACTTTGTGTGGACAGGGTCAGGCAGGCCCTGTTCCGATAGCACGCTCGCTCCGTGCCTGGGTCCTCGTCTGGATCCTCTGCTGGGCTGGGGGGCTGGGAGGGCTCCTGCCCTCACCCCTCTAGGTGGATGTTGGGAGTGGGGGGCCTGGGGCACACAACAGGCCTTAGTATGGCCTTCGGACTGGCCGGCGATCCGCCTGCCGGCGGTTCCTTCTAGTGAAATCGAGGTTCAGCCTCGATTAAAATATTAATGAGAGATATGCATGCAGGTGGTCGGGGTCTGTGTCTAACTCTGTTACATGTCGCGCCATGTGTCTAAAGTTGTATGTTGTGGCTGATTCATGAGGCTCGCTTCATGCGTGTGCAGTTAAAACATTGGAGCTAGTATAAATAATTATATTTTAAGCTGAATAAAAATTGGCGTCAAGCCAAGATTTGGAAATTGCAAAAATTGCATCACCAGAAGTGGTCAGATATTGTCGTTTTAAAGCACACAAATCCATGGTGATTGCAGCCCAAACAGAGTTAGACAACCTGTCGAAGTGTGTAAAAATGCTGGTACTTTAAGCTAACACATTGTGTTTCAAACCAGCAGCTATGGAGTTAAAGTTGTATTTCCTTGTAGCAAGATAACTGATAGATCGTGCTGAGAATGATGGATTTTCGCATTTGAAATGGCTGAGTTGTAAATGATTTAGGGGAGCGTGTTCTCATGTGTTAAGAGCGCGGCAAGAGAAACAAAAACATGCTTGCTTTATGGCCCACGAAAATGAGCAGGGATCTGTCAAGGGAGGAATGTGCAAAGACAGTTTGAGATAAGACACTGACTGTCAAAGGACCCTGCTTTGCAAAGCTGTATGTTGTGAATGATGGAATAAAAGGTACACATTTAAAGATAGGGGAAATACACTAGTGCAGTTACATGTATTAACCAAGAGCTAGGGGGATATTTATTAATGAAAACAACAGCTAAATATTTCTGTGGGATGGCTGGGAAACGCCAGGCTCAGATCTGGCTGGGTATTCACATTTTTTTATTCTTAACTCGTGGTAGACATGCCAACAGCCGATGTAATTGTGAGGTTATTTCAGTGACCTGTAGAATGTTTTGAGTGCGTGTTAGATACTGCATTTAATTTCTAGGACAAAGTGCATTGCATGCAGTATAAATGTGTCTTATGGCAGAGCAGCCCCAGCAATTCTAGAAAAAGGGCTTGATTGCATATTAATGCATCCGGCCTGTTGTGGAAAACACTGCAAGTTTCTTTCATTTTAGTACTGGTAAGCAGACATCCCAGCTCTTAAGAGCCGGATGATTAAAGCTAGCATTCCGGTAAGGATGAATGAGCGCTGACGAAAAGACATCTTTTGTGCGCTGCCAATGAGGTTAACAAGAAATACATTCTTACTGATAACCTGTGCACTTCTCTCATGAGAGGCACCTGTATGGGAATATTCAGTATTAGCTAGAGACCGTACTCTCTATGAGACATACTATACTGCTGTTCAGCATTTAAGCTAAGCATGTTTTCGCCCTTTTGAGGCCCCTACCCTCTCCATCCTTGCGCTATTCAGAATGAGAAACAAGAAACATTTGAAGGTCAACATTAGTAAATCTGCAAAGAGGTTACTTTACTTCTAGTATAGAACCAAGATACCTTTAGCATCCGGAAAAGTATGCAGCCTGCAGTATTAATGTAGGACTATTTGTGACAAGATACATGCAACTCTGAATAGGCAGATTAGAAGCTGCCAGGAAGGTAGCTTTATCCAGGCAGACTGGGAGTAGGAATGGGACATGGTTTACAAATTGTGTCGCCATTAGAGAACGAGGGGACAAGTGCCTGTAATATGCAACATGTCAACGCTCACTATCACATTGGGAACAACCACATAGCCAGCAAAACCATGAGGAGTGCCACGATGAAAAACATACGCTAAGAAGAAAATTACCCTGAAGGACTGACGATTTTTGAGAGGTTAAGAGACTGGCAATTAAGAAATATTAGTCAATAAAAGATTAAATCAGAAGTCGAGGATCACACAGTGTTAAGGGGTGAAGCTGAGATTTGTGCCAATATTGCAATTCCTGCAGTTGAACGCTTCTCTTCCAGCTCTTAACATGAACTAAGACAATCTAATGTTATAAAATGACTTGCAAAAGTATGCAACCTGCATTTCCAAACCTGACAACTTAAAAACCTAAAAAGTACAGAAGGGGATTACACAACGTGGGAATGAAGTTAGTATCAGTTCTCCATTATCAAAGGAATTTCCCGCATGCAAGTAGGTAAAACCTCTCAGAAAATAGCACGTGAATGCAAGGGATCCTTTATGTGTTGACCAGGATCACAGTACCATCTGCTGGCATAGCCAAGATACAAGCATTAACACAGTTGCGACACAGTCTCGAAGTTGCATACTTGTTTGCCACTTGGACAGATATTCTATGCACATCTTCCAAGGGATTGCTTAGGTTTTAAGAAATGCCCAGCTGAGCAAGCTAATTTTAACCCCTATCTGGTACAGGAACAGTGCTGCTAAACGCGCCGCTTGTGCTGCAAACCCCAGTAATTGTGCAGGTATATTTGTGAACTTCAGATTTTAAAACGGTTAAGCCAGCCTCACTGGGATGTGCCCTTCTGATCCTTCACATGAACACATATCCTTACAATAAGTGCTTGACACACTAAGACAACTTCTGAACCCCCGTGGATGAATATGGATTTCAACTTTGGCTAGTGCACACGAGCAGTAACATTCACACAGGGGGAAAGTAACGCTACAAAGATCGTGTTACCCATCTATGTATTACACAATGAAAACGAAAGACAATGCACGTTTTAATTAATCAAGGCAGAATGTACTTGTCAAAACCGTCGATCAATGGGTTTAAAGCCTCTGTAGCATGCAATCAAATTTTCCTGGCATAAGCTATTCTAGCCCAATCTAACCTGGAATCTTGCTTTAGACCAGGCAGCATTGTGGGGGCCCTGGGCAACCACCCCATGAGCCCTCCAATAAAAACGTCTCTGGGCTCTACTGTCGTGTGGCAAAGAATGAACAAATTCCTAGCAGCACAGAGCATGCAGAAGCCCGTAGGCATTGTGGTGCTAGTGAAAAGAAGGGGCTTGCAGATTAGAGTAAAGGGCATACACTAGGGGCTGCGTGATGAAGCATCGCCTGTGATTGTGGGACAAATAGATGTATGATGTGGTTACTATGAATGGGCTGCATGTTGGACTCACACTGGGTGGAGTATGAGCGTAGGGCACAGCATAGTGATTAATTTAGCAAAAGGGGAATTAGTGCAGACACTGCTGGGAGAAAAGATAGAGGTAGGTAACCAAAGCAGGGTTGACAATTTTGCGAGAAATAAGAAGGGATGGTTCTGCGCCAAATCCACTAGAAAAGCATTCCATGAGTTGGGGACAAGACGGGGGAGCTTAGCCCTGTGGGATTAGCATTTTTGGTGAATGAGGACAGCAGTGGGTAACAAGGAGACTGTGAGCAAGAGCACTGGGGAGTAGCGCAGGACTTAAGAAATGCTTGCTTCTCGCGGTGCATGTCGAAAAAGCTTCTCACCTAGGTAGGCCCTGCAGTGACGCATGTGTATGTGTTTATGTATTGTTAAGTGCTGTATGGGAACAGAATGCTATCATTAGTGGTGATTTTTAACACTATTGTTGCAGAGTGAGCACGCATAACTGAATTGCTAAATGAGAATTTTTATCCTCGCATAGGAAGGGGGAATTCAAAGCTGCGTATGACCATCCTGCGCACCCAATGGGGGAACCAATGATGACAATGAAACAGGTCTTAGCTCCATTACTATTCCTTTACATTGTGGGGTGGCAAGCAGCCTAGTGCAGGTAACCAATCTGGCCCTGGCCAAGCATCGCAGAAAATATTGGCTGGGTCATTGCGCCAGCAGTCACAGTGGCACATACATGCAGGACTGCCAGCAACTTAGGCAAATAGAATATGGCAGTCAGTGTATGAATATCGCTTTCTATAGCATGTGTGGCTCTGAAGGAGCCAGAGAATGGAGGTCATAGTCTAATTTAGCTGTCTCCTCGCTCTCAACCCCTTTCTGGGCTGGCAGAGATCCTTTAAAGGGCAGAGTCTGTGCATATCTGTGGATGCCACCAGCCTCATACATGTCACTCAATGGGGTGCTGCTGTTGTGAAAACAAGGAAAAGATATCGAGGCTGAATACCCCAAAAGGAAATACACCAAACGCAGGTTACAAAGGAACATACAAAGATCTTTATTTTATACTGAACAGTTTCAAAGGACAATGTAACCGATAAACTATCAGGCCCTCAGTACAACACTGCGAACTCCAGCATGGTTCGATGTGTTCAGTTAGTGGGACTGTACATTAGAATAGTCACGCTTTATATACCTTTGAAAACAGAACGTTCAACCCTACTGCGAGTTAATATTGGTTAATACATTACAGATCTAGGGTTCGCGCTGAGTTCACGCGTCTGTACATTTAGGGTTTGCCTTTAATACATTCGCCAACAAGCCTCAATGGCAACAGTGTATTTTCTCGCAGAGCCTTCTCAAACAGTTTTTATACAATGTAGTCAAACAAGTGTCCACAGTTCAGTATTTGGAAACATTGTGTTTGACATATATTCTCAGATTAGCTTCATTGACACAGGTAATCCTCTACACACAGCTCAGCAAAGAACAAGGTCTCAGTTCATGACCCTAACATGTGGCCTGCGGGCAAGTTACACATTAGAGTGTACACAGAGGTCAAGATGGCCATGTTACATTCGGAATGACACTGTCCACCATTTTAGACACAAGGTGACTTTACAGAGAGTACCTAAAATGGCGGATAGACCTAAAATGGCAGTTTACATTAACACTGAGGTTAAGACCTTGCGACGCGGATTTCCTCGCAAATGGCTTGTAAGCAACTTGGCGTAGGCCAATACACGTATATTCATCAAATAGGAGGCACGATATAATTTCCCGTTCGACACTGTTTGGACTCAGATATTGCTGTATTTCTGAGATGTGGACCTTTAGTTAAGTTTATTGCGTATGTGCGTTGTATGGCAGAGGCGCAGTGTTCCCAGTTTTGTGAACTGCCTTTGGGATTGTTGATAGGTGCTTTGTTTTAGAAAGTTATATTCGTGTGCATTATTTGTTAATGCCCCCACATTAGTCCAGACCAGGCGTCCGCGAGCTGGAAAAAAACCCCATTGCAGACATTTCAATGGGTTCCAGGCAGTTTAGACTCATAATTATACCAGGATTTGTGATGTCATATGTCTGTGGGCGCGGACAGTAAATGGCACATCTTAGAAGCCATTTTTTCCAAAATGCCTTGCAGAGGGAGAAGCCACCGGCACACTGAGTGGTGTGAGGTGGCCTAGCTCACTCCCTAATTCCCGCCAAGACATGTACACTCGCCAACTTCCAAGTCACCAGCCGCCACTGGGCTGAACTGACCCTAGCAGCAGCATCAGTTAAATGAACCAGCGCTGTGTAAGACTTACAATTGTGACTTTGGAAGAGTAGCCTTTCCTCCACGGCTGGCCAGTGACCAGCTCATCTGGCACAAAGTCGTGTATTCTTTCAAAGATCGCTGAGAGTTGCATACTGCGGCACTCTGCACTTTTAAAGCCTGTGAGGATTTTGTGAGATACCCTCAAGGATGGCGGTGGAGTAATACAATTTAACATTGATAATGACGAGAATTGAATGCGCAGGTGGGGTAACTATGGCGGGGAAGGAAAGGGCCGGAGGCATTAGATAACGAGATAGTGAAGGGGAAGTAATGACACAGGGATGTCACTCCACCAGAATGATAGAGGTAGCGGAAGCGACATCTCAATGACCCTTGACCTCTGATGATACCACTATAGGAAAAGTTTTTAACATTTTTTAATTCTTAGGGCAGCAAAGGGGACCGCGGGGCAACAAGGGTTACCTCCGGGGTGTGCAGCCACGACCCCTGGCAGCCCCCAAATGACATCCCTACATTGGCATTCTAACAATAAAGTGCAACAAACGGAGTGTAGCATGTAACCTGGCACGGCATGAGTAAGGGTTATTTTACAGCTACAAAAATAGTGTTAGAATTAAAAGAGGTAGTGATCAACTTTATGAGATGAGGAGCGAGTGATTTTACATGGGGTTTTAAATGAACGTGCAGACAGGGGCAGGCACTGCCCTGTAGCTAAATGGCCCATTGCCATTCATGCGTTTTATCATTTCCGACTAAGAATGCCGCCTGAAATTAAAGGAGGTTACTGGATCATCTGTGACCCGCTTTTGGGGAATCTTGGGTATAGCACACATGTAGTAAAGGGGATTTTTGGGTGCTCCCAAAAGACCTTTTCGAAGCGCTCCACGGTGACTGGTAGGACAGTCTGCATGGAGTCATACCATGGGTGGTAGTTTACAATTTTGAGGCCTTGTCAGCCGGAGTGGAGAACATTTTTTAAATGGGGAAAAAACTTTCAGTTTGAGACAGGCGGTTGAGATTCTGGAACCATAGGAATTAGATGAATGAAGAAAGACTTGAATGACAAAGCGTGAAGGTATGATGACAGTGTTGAGGTTATCAAGGAAAGCATGATTATTTGGGGCCTGCCTTAGTTAAACACAAGCAATTGTGAAGGCATGAACGCGGCAGAAGGCCAATGAAAGTGGGTGAGTGAGAAGTAAAAGATTTATAGTATTTTTGCAACATATTGAATAGCCAGCGGTATGACCTGGCAAAGAAATAATGACATAGTTTAGAAATTCAGGCGCAGGCTGCAAATTATGAACATTTACAGACATGAGGTAGAAACGTTTAGCCTTCAGGAAAATAAAGGCAGCCCTAAAATAGGGGATTATGGCAAATAAATAAAAGAGCAAGCAGAATTAAATAAGAATCATGAAGGACAGGCGTGGTACAAGTAAGAATATCAGGGGGGCACCTGAAGAAAAACGTAAGAATTCCAGGGGGGCACCCAAGATAAAAACATAAGAATTCCAGGGGGGCACCCGAGATAAAAACGTAAGAATTCCAGGGGGGGGCACCCGAGATAAAAACGTAAGAATTCTGGGGGGGCATCCGAGATAAAAACGTAAGAATTCCGGTGGGGTACCCGAGATAAAAACTGTAAGGAATACCGGGGGGGCACCCGAGAGAAAACTGTAAGGAATACCAGGAGGGCACCCGAGAGAAAACTGTAAAATTCACCTTGTTCCTGCGCTTTAAAGAGCGGTCAGAAGAAACGTGAACCCAGAGCCCACATAATTGGGGACGATAGGCTACGGTGACGATTAAAGACGGCACAAATGGGGTTCGTTTAAACCCCATGTCGGGTACTCATTAGAAGGCAGGTATATGTATGTCCAACTAGTGTTTGTCTAGTCTGTCAAGTGTCTGTAATACATGTCCTGTTGCATGTCAAATGTAAAGAATGTTGTCTCCTTGTTGGTTGAAATCAAGTAAAACGTTTAATGGGACTCTACAGTTGAGAAGGAATTGCACATAGATTGATGATCTCGAGTAAATTGGCAAAAAAAAAATAATTATAATTTACGGGAAGGGGCTGGATTGGAGCTCGCTGCATTTGATGCTCGCTCATAGTAATGGGAGGTTTGGACTCACATAAGGAGATCAATAGAAACAGAGTTAAGCCCGGGAAACATACTCCAATTGGAGGAGTGAGTTAAAGGTACCGCCCACAAGATGTTATGCCATGGCCACAAATTGAGCCTTAATCTAAAGCCATTTTACCAGGCATGGCAACTTACTTGCATGCCACATATACAAACAAAAAGTTAGAAAAACGCTGTGATGCTCTCGAATAGTAAAAATATAAGAGCAAAGCAAGGAGGTAGAGCCTCCAGCAGCTTGGTTGAAATATGCACTGAGTGGGGGTACGGGGGGTTGGGACACCTGCAGCAACGCCTGGCCCGCCTGAAACAGGAGCTGATGGATGTAAGCCTAGGGGCTTTGCCCATTAAAGAGAGCTAAAAAGCAACCACAGGTTATAGTCACCCCGCTTATGAGCCACCTTCATACAGTAGTAGCAAAAAGCAAGAGAAGGTTAAGGACAAGAATCTCACATCCCTAGCCAAGGGACACGGAGAGACACGATGATGCGTTAATGAAGAAGGGGATCAAGCACAGACAAGGGCATCTCTCAACAAGGGAGAGAGAGAAGGAACAGGAAAGAAAGTGAAGACAAAACTGATGAGATAGCATTTACAAAGGACGAATGGATGGGAGGACAATTCTCATTGAAACTCAATGGGATAGGAAGTAATGATGGGATAGGAGTTAGATGAGGCACAGATAAGAAGGAAGAGAAGGAGTTAAGGGACAGAAGGATAAAAAGGAAAGTTAGGCTAAGGCGAGAAAAGCTTTATCGCAAAGAGCAAGGAAAGCAACTCGATCGCAAGCCAGAGAGCAGCCTATGAACGTGACAGACAGAAATACCAAAGGTTAGAGGAAAAGCAAAAGTACGTGAAAGAAGGGATGAGGAAATTCAAGGGGAAAGGAATATAGAGATAAGAAGAAAGGGAGAAGATAGGGTCAGAGAAGAGGCGAGGAAGCGTAAAAGGAGTGGTCACAGAAATAAATAAAGAAATAAATCAGGAAACACTGAAAATGAGTGGTTATCTTGAGTAAAAAAGGAATAAAAGGATAAGGGATACACTCAGAAGCATGAAGAAAAAAAAGAGCAAAAAATGGAAAACAAATAGCACTTATGAAGGTTCCTGGCAAACAGGAAAAAGAATATGGCTGATAAAATTGGGTCAATTAAATGAAGGAAACTCGCACAAACCATTTTAAAGTAAATATGGTGAAGGAATCAAAACAACTTGTGAATGTTAGTAACAATGTTGATTTATTTTACAGACACGCTATGGATCTCTTGCGTGGAAACACAAGAAATTGTCTGCATGGCCTTAAATTAGGGATAGAAGAGAAAAGGCAGGTACTAGTTCACGGCAAAAGGGGGTCAACACGCAATTGACCAACACTAAAGGTAAGAGATCCAGGTGAGAAACAGGAAAAGGTAGCAAGAGACACAAGGTCTGAACAAGTTAGCTGTTTTCCCAAGATAGACATAATCAGGTGCGGAAAGAGTACAGAAATAGATAAACAGCATGGCCATTCCAGACAACCACAGAAAACAGAAGGAAAATTGAAGGTGAGTAATTATTTTCGTGTTCATAATGTCAAAAGAATTGTCATGATAGAGGTATGCAAGCATTAGAATAGGCAACACATTAATGGGAACAATAAAGGTGGAGGCACGTAGTAAGAATTGGTGCCATAGTCTTAGAAGACAGGGGTAGGCTAGACCAAGTCAGACAGGGACGGTGTGCAGCGAAACGCCTCTGTTTTATCTCCCTAGGATGAACACAAAGCACAAGCATAGACTATGGTCCAACCAACGAAGAAGAAAAGAACAGGAAGAATGGCTGCTAAACTGAGGAAGTATGTGCAGCTAACCAGGAAGAATTTACTGCTAACCTGGAAGAAATACAGCTAAGCTGAGCAAAGAACCCAGCCAAAACTAAGTATCCCCGCGGGGTGGTTTGGGAATTAGTTGTTTATGTGCACTAACAAATAGGGGAGAATGACCCAGAGAGTATTTTTGATAGCAGAAAGCGAGGAAGGGAGTTAAAGTCCAGAAGAAAACCTGACCCCTTGCAAATGCCCGAAGGACTTTTGCCTTTATCTTGACTTTCTACAGACGACGGGGATCCCCAAGGACGTTTCAGTCATCTACTAGGGACGTGCTGTGAAGACCAGGAAAGAAGACGACATCTTTCTTTAATAGTTTTGTCTCCTTGGGGTTGCATGTGGCACCTGGAAGGGGAAAATGTGTCCCATGAAGGATGTGGCGTATCAAGTGTTATTGAACCCAAAAATCATTGTCTAAGCCAGCTGACACAGTGCTAGGAATGGGGGGTATTTTAGTTATGGTGTAAAAATGACCCACAACAAGGGAAATGTTTAAAAGGAAATGTTGTGTAGCTTGTCTAGGAGGCAGGGGTGTCAAATAAGAGGGAATGTCTCAATTTTAGGGAACAAGGAATAATAGCCAATGCGAAAAGAGGTTTTAAGGAAATGGGTTGGTAGGAAATGTGTTAGATAAGTAGAGACACGGTTATTGACAAAAGAAACTCATTCCGTTTTGTATTACAGGTATACGTCGAGGGACCTGTATGCCTTGGGAAATTGACGTCGAACCGCGTGAGGAGAGAGGAAGGTCATAGAGGAACCCAGTGAAAGCCTGACGCTGAATTATGTCTGCAAAAGGACTCCCCCCTACCCTGTACCCCATGCCAAACCATCCCCTCTTGTGGACTCATTGAACCATGAACTCTTTTGAAAGAGAGACACTCTGGAAATAAAACACTGTACCTCATGTGATAAAGAAAAAAACAATGGACTTCTGATCTAAGTATCAAAGGAACCTGGGATACCAACTGTGAAAACAGCACAATGGAAAGGAAAAGGCGACAGGACACAGACGGTCCACTAATGCCAAACTCATGACAACTACAATGGAAAATACAGAAAAGGAAAGAGTGTGGACGAGAGGAAAGGACGAAGTGAAATGATATTCATGGCAGAAGAAGATGCTCAAGGAAAGACTGTACCTTGTTGGGGTGGGAGTTGCAGACAAGGTGTGACATACAGAGAGACAATGGGCTAATGGGTTACCTCAAAGCTTGACCAAACCTCTTGAGTCTCACAATGGCTGTTAATAGTCCAAGGCATACAGTTAGATTAAAGGCACACAATTACAGGAAGTAGACACACATGTTTGTTTTAGTATGACAATGCATTAGTATATGCCAAATTATAAGATCGTGTTAAGAAATGTTTAGATAAATGGTAAGGTGAATGGAAATAGAATATAGTTTAAAGTTGTTGGTTTACAAACAACTGAACTTTAAAGTCGGGGGAGTGTAATGGAGGTCCCAACCTATATATATATGTGTATTGAATCAACAGCTGAATGAAGTGGAGCCCCCCCCCACTTAAACCTAACCTGAGAACGCCAAAGGGACTTATGTGGTGTTGAATTATGCGAAAATGGGTTTTATAATGTTACAACATACTAGTATTCTAAGGCATTGTGTTTATAAAGTCGAGTCGAAAATGGCATTACCATGTTGTAGTGAGGTGGCAAAGCAGAGAATGGACAATGA
This sequence comes from Ambystoma mexicanum, assembly GCF_040938575.1. Classification (NCBI taxonomy): domain Eukaryota; kingdom Metazoa; phylum Chordata; class Amphibia; order Caudata; family Ambystomatidae; genus Ambystoma; species Ambystoma mexicanum. Next base: position 1,462,372,130 of record NC_090931.1, on the reverse strand, counting down.
GATATTCTATTCACGGACAGGAAATCATTCAGGCTAAAAATACCTTTAAATGAAAATGCATGTAACCAAAATGTGGCTTGAACAAGAAGACTGAGGAGCTCAAAGTATGCAATGATGAGATCATTTTAAAAGTTGAGACGTTCAGGGACAATCATGCCTTCGGAAACTTGATTAAGGGGCAGAAACCAGACAGGCCTGGTCGAAACCCTAATCTGAAAAGTCCAGCTGCACCAATTAAAAGTTGAACCGAGCACCGAAGCAAAGTTAGGAATGCATGTTAGAGTGTATTTCATTTTGACGGTTTTAGTCCAATTAGAATTAATTGGACAATGAGCTAAAGTAACAATGTAGTTGCTTAAGACTGTGCAGGGAGAGGTGGGGGCATTTCGCTCCCTCCCATTTTTCTATAAATGTGTCTGTGTTTAGTTTAGTTTAGTTTAGTTTGTGTAATGCAGGGAGGGGAGTTCTCTTTCGAGGCAGGGAACTTGTCCATAGCAGCGCTGTGTCAGCAGGGAAATGGAATCAACCCTTATGAACTTAACAGTCTCTGTGCTGATCCATTTGAGTGGTCCTTATTGAATTGTGTTGGAGTATGTGAACCCTGCACCCCAACCTCCTCGAGGTGCGACTACTTTGTCTTAAGGTATTCGAGGGCCAGCCCCGATCCCATGGGCCCGTCAGAGGTCATTGGGTCCTTGTTTACAAGTTATTTCCATAATTTCCTGCCACACCTTCTCCCAGAATAATTGTGTAGGGGTGCAGTCCCAAGATAAGTGCAGAAAGTCCACCCTTGGAACATGGCATCGGGGTAATTTTACTTTCCTCTGGGTGTCAGACATAGCTAGTTGTGCAGGGGTGCAGTAGTGCTGGTGGAGGCATTTACACTGCAGCATTGTATGTCAATTTCTCATTCATACAGATCTAGCATGCTTCAGGGCACGCTCCCACTAACTATCCTAAAGTTGCCTGAGCAGCGTGCATTCCCACCTCCGTCTTGTCGCCCCGGCCGCCTTCAGTTAGAGTGCACGCTTGTAGAGAGATGAGATGGCATTCTTGCTGTCTTATGAATCCATCACCCAGTTGATCATCGGGCTATCTGGTGAGTGTGTTGACCATATTTTTCAGAGATTCATGTAAACCCAGGTACCATGGGACCCCTGTGCCTCTCGAGACACCCGGCGCCAAAAGCGGCTCAAACGTTACAAGGGAGGCTCCTGGGAAGATGTCCTTGAATCACACCAAACCCTGTCTGAAAGTGAGACTGTTTAGCAGATCTGCTTTTACTGGCAGTATCCGCTTACTAGAGCCTGTGAAATTTCCGACATCTAGAGGATTGGCCATAGCAGATGAATATCCATCACAGTATCAATCACTCAAGCCCTTCTGGGGTGGCTCAGCCCCAAGCCTTGAAAGTACAATAGATTGGAGGAGATCTGAGGCCGTTCAATTCCAAATGTGAAATAATACATCTTTCCTTTTTTGCCTTGCATCTTATTGCATTCTGGTACTTGTAGTCCTTCATTTGTAAGTTGTGCTGGAATTCAAATAGCATGATCTAACAATGCCAGGGCTGACAAAGCAGGATTTCATCTGCTTCAGTATATTCATATGAAATAGTAGTGTGTATGAAGAAGGTGGGTGGAAGAAGCGCCTTGAAACACTTGTGTATAGGCGCGTTATAAATGCCATATCAAATCATATAATATCAAGTGTGCAGCGGCTTGTCTGCATTGCTCACTTTATAATGTTCATGGTCAGCAGTTCACTTGCACACCAGTTTCTGGTGTGTGGCTGAAGAGAAAACATATACCCATGTGCGTGTATGGGATATAGAAGACGCAAACACAGCTAACAAGCAATGGAGCGCTGAACACAAAGGGGGGTCATAGAGAGAAAAAAAGCTGTCCTGGGGCAGGAGAGGCGGAGTCAGAGGGGTTATCTTGTATTGATGTAGCTCACCAGAGATGTTTGCGGAAGCTCCATGCATATGTTCAGGGCCTTTCCGCTCATTCTTATGCAGTCAATAAAAATGAGCACCATTTAGTTGGCCAATGGTAGCCTCTGTTGATTACAATGCAATCGTGATAAGCTGTAGGAGCTCAAACTTTGGCCTGGTTGTGGGAGAACGCAAAAGAAAATACTCCAATACAATTAATATATCTCCTTTATTTTATGCGGACCCCTACTTTTGTCCTTATGCTAAAGGCCCATGGATTCTATGTTCATTCTTCAGCAGGTTTTATTTCAATGGGTTTTTTTCTGAAAATCTTTGGCAGAAAAAACTCATCAAATTTGTTTTTTGGAATAATTGGGGTGGTTCCCCCCACTAAGCCCCTCCACCCCTATTATTTTCTCCCTATTCCCAACCTCACTCACTACCTGTTATATGTCCTCCCCCCGCCCCATATTTTTCTATGAGTTTTTTCGGCGGAAACCTTTTTCGACACAAAATGAATCGAAAATAAACCTACCGAGGATTGAACATCGTAGCGGCCTACGCTACGTGGGAAATTCTGGCTGCACCACCCCGTTTCTGTTTGAGAATGCCAGAAGGGGAATGGGCCATTATGCATGGAGATTTAGTGCAGATGTTAACAGTGGTTCCTCAAGTAGGCACTGCGATTATTGCCGAACCGCAGTGCGCTGATGCTTTGTTTTTGTACATGCCACTTAAGGAACCACTATTTGCGAGATGCAATGCCACAAGCTTTGCAGTCAGAGCTGGAGTGTTTATGCATCTGGCCTCCTCAGTTGAGTTCATGTACAACTCCAGCTTAACTCTTGAACAGGTAATGTCTGAAATGGAAAGAGGACCACGATCCAATGCACACAGATACCAGTTCCTCCTGGTTCTGAACCTATCCTAGCATCCTATCCTCACTAACACACCCTGCCCTCTTCTCTTGCATATGCACGGGAGCGCCTGGAGACTGCCCTTGGGTGGTAGCCGTGCACGGTTTAGATCAACATAATATAACACCTTCGCAGCGCTGTCAAGTCTCCACCAGCTTCTTCAGCGCCCAGTAAGAGTAACCCACCCACTTTCTGTTGTACTGGCATCTCGTGGAACCCTGGCCGGTGACATAAATGATGTCAAGGTTCATTTTAGAGAGAACCTTATGACCCCAGGCCAGCCAACTCTGGAGGAATCAGGATGCCCAAGTCACAGATTGTGGGCAGGGGTGCAGAGCTCCGCCCCCTCGCTGGGAAAAGACATCTCTTCTGTCCCGGAGCTGAAACGGCTCCACATTCAACATTCCAACAGGTCCAAGGACAAGATGTTGTTGGACCAGGTGGGCACGGGCAAAATGATGGCACATCTGTAGCCTGTGCGTTTTCTGTCCCCGACTTGCAGCAAAGGGTACACCTTCCTTTTCCGCAGAGCGGGAAAGGACCCTACTGGGACCACTCCTCTCCTAAAGACCAGCTGGCCAGGAAGGGGTGCTGTGAAGCCTGCAATAAAGATATTAGGTTAACAGGAGAGTTCCCTCATTATTCTCATACACGGACACTGGCATCCAGGTAGATTTTTTAAGGGATCCCAAAAGGAACCCCTTTTATATTTGAAACCAAACACAATAACTATGTAACAATTACCAACTTTATCCCTGGCATATCCCCTCTAAGGGTTCTGCCCTGTCAGCCCACCCTCCCTGAGAGGGGTCCATTAGGCTGGGACTGACAGAACAGGCCCCTTCTCACTATTGGCACCATCTACACTAGAGGGGGTCAGGAGATGGCTCCAGTGGGTGGGCCCTTCCCAAGGATTGCCCCTGGTGGGACACCACTTTCCTTTGCTGCTTCATGCCAGGTTACCTATGCACAGTAACCTGTCCTATATCCCTTATCGAACACCCCCGCCTCTACGCTAACATAAACTCATAAATAACTGAACATAAAACTATACAACTCTATGTGAGTATATAGCATTTATGCAGAAATAACACTTTCTTGAATTCACAATAAGTGATACATATTTGAACGTATGTACACTATGTACAGGGTGTGGCTGCTGCAGGGAGCTACACCCAGGGCTCAGGACAGCACTTTTTCTTATATGCCTGTTGATGGTAGCAGAACCATGACCAGCCACTTCTTGTCGGCTTTCAAAGGCTGGCCCACCCCAAGCCCTGATCTTTTTCCGGTGGTGCCTCGTCGACCACATGAGGCATCCCTAAATTCCCACACATAGCCGCACATCGCAAAGGGCTGCTGTGTTCGCTGCCACCATGCCTGGCCTATTTCCATGTCTTTGTGGCGGCACCAGACCCTGGGGGGGTCCACCATACTCACCGGCATGCCGGCCACACTCTACTCCCATCAGGGGGCCCCATCCATCACCTGGGTTCACTGCTTTATCACCACACCCTACAGCACCTCCTTTACTTCGGTGGCACCCCCTTTGCCAGAGGACGCCGCTTTCAGAATCACTGCCATGCCCTGGCGCCCTAGAATGTGCATTTGAAGTGGCCTGCCTTCTTTCTTCTCTCTCTTGAAGGGGGTTGCCCGCCTGACTCCTCATTGCTCTGGCAGCTGCACCAGAGCTCTTCCACCATGCTGCGAGGAAGGGCCGGGCTTCAGCATCCGTGCTCCACTTCACCTCCCAGGATTCCCTGGTATACGCGGGTCCAGCAGGTTGTACTTCTGGGCCCACCCTTTCTGGCCCTGGGGGAGCCGACATGGTGTATGGCTGCGCCACCTGGTCTGGACTGTGTGCTCATGCACCTCGGCCTGGGTGGCCCTGATCCTGTCCCCAAGACGTATATGATCTTTTTCCTGGGTCTTTAGGACTGGCCCTGCCCAGTATGGCCCCTGGGATCCTCACACCCAGTGGTTGCCTGGGCTGCACCGGGAAGGCATTCCAGGCCCATGGTTGATGCTTGACCACTCCTGGCATACACTGCCAAGCAGATGTGGATTCTTTCGCCTGGTGGGGCACTCGAGGCCAGAGACCCCCAGGGAGCTGACTGTGGCTGACTCGTGCTTCTACCCTTCTCTCTAACCCTTTTGCCAATAGATCATTCTTAGAACGTTTTCTCCTCTCAACATTATCTCCCATGTCCAGTCCACTCCTGAGCAGCAGTGCTTTGTCCCTTTTTGTTTTAAAAAAAAGGGTCTCCATTCTATCCAGTCCATGGTGGGATGGATGGAATAGTCCAGAAAGGTAAGTAAACACACACCACATAGACATTAAATAAAAAAATGTTTACCTGCCATGGTGTCTGCATCTTTGTTTCTTTATTTCCCTCATGGGACAAGCATGTAGCCCCACCTAGTTTGGCACACATTGGGCCAGGGACACACATCTCAGGCTTCTTCTGAGCTTGTGCAGCACTTTCACAACGGGAAGGACACGGGACTAAAGGTGTTGCTAGTTCTGGAAAAGATATGGGGCTATTCTAATGTTGTGACTGTAGGGACTCGGGGCTAGCTAGCCTTTTGGTGGTAGCCCCTGAGGTTCTATCCGGGGCTACAACTGAAAGACCCGGGGCTATAGCCCTCTAAGTCTCCCCCACCCCCCAGGAACGTCTCTGGGTGTAGCACCAGAGACCATTCCAGGAATGCAGAAAGGAGTGACCAAGTGTTGAGGCACCTACATGAGGTAAATATTGGACATTTTGTGTTTTTTGTGTGGAAGAAGATGTCTACCTCTGACTGTCAACAGTCCTGAAAGAGGGATGATATAATCTAGTGTTACAGTGACCACTTGGGCAACTGATAAGACAGTCTGCCTACAGCACAGGCTCTTGTGTTCAGCACACAAGACTGATGCACAACCAAGAGGTTTATTTTCATTGGGGAAGGGCCCCCTTCCACATATCCACCATGAGGCAACGCAGGTCAGCTGACCTGGTCACTCCTGCTCGCTCATGCAGAACATAGCACTGGTGTTGCCCGTTTAAAAAAATACTTTCCTTTTCCACACATGAGGAAGGAAGGCCTTTTGGGTCAGGAAGATGACCTCCAACTCCCTCATGTTGATGTGGAGAAGCCTGTCCTACAGTGGCTACAGCTCATGCACCTAGAACGAGCCTGGAGTGGCTCCCCTGCTGCACTTAGAAGAGTCAGTGAGCATAACCAGTTCGTTAGTGGGCAAAGGGTCCCCACTGAGAAGTGGATATCTCCCATCCACCAGTCGAGATGCTGGAACATCTCCTGGCAGGTGTTCATGAGAACCGAAGAGGAATCTTTCTCATGACACCAGAGAGACACCAAAGGCAGCTGCAGGTGATGCATCCGGAGGCGGGCATTTGGGGCCGGCTGGATGTGGGAAGTCATGAGTCTTTGAGACCACTGAACACGCCATACTGAGGCCACACTGTGCAAGCGTAAGCAGCATAACACACGGGGCAATGCCAGAATGCTACCCACCAGCGGAAGACATGCCTGAGCCTGGGCCATATCCGAGATTATGCCAATGAAGGACATCCTTTGTGAGAAACCAGGGGGGACTTGGGTACATTATCTGACAGGCCACAGGAGAACAGATGGGACCTTACCAGCAGAAAGGATTACTCAATCACCTGAGGGGATGAAGCTCTCACTAACCAGCAGTGCAAGTATGGTCAGATATCAAAATTCACTGCCATCAGTTTGATGAAGAGCCTGGAGGACATGCATAGCCCCAACAGAAGCACTCTGGACTCAACAGCAAAGCATTCGGCCAAGAGCCACAGACACTGAAAATGGGGATGCTACACTGGGATGTGACGGTAAGCATCCATAGTCCATAAGGTGGATGGCAGTGAGCCAGACCACTCTCTCTGGGGGCCGCCCAAAAACTGGGCCACAGACACAATCTTCAAGTTGACATCTGGCAGGCATCTGGCGAACCTGCAGAGGTTCAAGACCGACCAGGATCCTTCTGCTAAAAACACCTGGGAAAAGATAATCTCCTGTGCCAAGACCATTTCCTACTGTCCCTATGTCCACCAAGAACTGAATCCGAGGCATCACATTAGTTGGAATACACTGCTGGAACTAAGGGGAAAAGCGAGGCAGAAAAGGAAGAGGAAGGTGGTAACCAGAGGTCACGACAGAAAGGACCCACAGGTCCTTTGTGGTAGTTCTCCAAGTGGGAGAAATTGGGCACCCGCCCTTCAACTTAGGCCGAATGCACCATGACTCTGGTTGGGAACCCATCAAATCGTCTTCACTTTACTGGCAGAAGGCCTGATCTAGGGAACTTGCCAAATATTTGTTGTTTGCATCTCTGCCCGCTAATGGAATGCTCCTGGTGGGCACGCCACGCTCAAAAGTGCCGACAGGCAGCAAGAAAGCAGGGCCAGTCAGCCCCAGGAGTTCCAACCACTGACTTCCAGGAGTTGAAGAACCTACCGCTGACTTCCAGGAGCTGAAGAACCAACCACTGACTTCCAGGAGCTGAAGAACCTTCCGCTGACTTCCAGGAGCTGAAAAACCAACCACTGACTTCCAGGAGCTGAGGAACCAACCACTGACTTCCAGGAGCTGAAGAACCAACCACTGACTTCGAGGAGGCTTAGTGATAGATATAACATAGCAAGAGACGTCACTATCTGAGCATCTACCTTGCAATCATCCCCCAGGTTGTCGGACAAAAACACAATTAGCTCCTTTCCACCAAAGGAGCAATCAAGGATGCTCTCATGATTGGATTGTAAAAGGTTGGAGGACTTGAGGCAAAGAGAACTGTGTGTGTCCACTAGGGGTGTACCAAAATTCGGCTTCCAGTAAGTGTTCGGACAAATTCCGGCTGAAAATGAAATATTCGGCTATGGCCGAATACTTTATTAGAATATCACTCGAAGCCGAATAGTTCGGCCTACGTGATACATTCAGTGTTGGTTTTAATGTGCGCCTGGATCATTAATCAAATACTGCTGTCATTTTTATGATTAAGTACAGGCAGAGCAGAGATGTGAAAGTGCAAAGAAAGTCGCTGCCCTTCCTGTGCTGGACAGACAGACTTTCATCTGGTGGTTTACTGGGGACGAGGGAGCTCAAGCAAAACTCTCAATATTTTGAATGTATTTCTGGTCTCCCCTGTATATTGCAGTTAAAAACCACTGAACTGGACAGTAGGTCGCTACTGAAAATGATATTTTCTGTAGGCGCTTATAGATTTGCTGATGACCTGTGTGAGGAATCTGAAAGTTACAGGTTCCAATCCCTGAGTAAAATAGCTCAGGATGTAGTGTGCCTGCAGCAAAGAATTGTTTTTAGCCTGCAGGCCAAGATTAAAAAGCAAATAAGACGGCTCAGTGGGAAATGTGCCTGCAGCAGAGATGTGCTTGTAATATTGAGACATAGGTTACAATTCCTGCACTCCAACTTTCTCATGTTGCCAAAATGAGTCCCTTTGAATTGAGCAAAAATGACAGATATTAGAGAACGTGGCTATATTTTCTGAACCAAAATGCACCAGTCTGTGGCAGCAGAAATATTCCTCCCAAAACTAGAGAATTAAATAAAAGAGGGATATCTGTGTAATAAAGATAAGGGGATGCAAGTTTACAATTTAGAAACATTGGACCAAATGGATGTACAAGTGAAACAAATAAGTAAAATAAACATGCACATCCCAATTAAAGATCAGAAAATCAGCACTGACCCTTCCCTATAGAGTCAACTGAGAACCCTGGAGGACTCAGCAGTCCATATATATCCTTTTCTGCTGTCTTTTACCGTGCCCCAAAACACTACAAACATACCCCACCCGAAAAAGAAATAAGAATTTGATATATTAATGAAAAGACATGTTTCCCATGCTTCATCCCCACTCAGTACCACGGGATGAAGGCATGGCTTTAGCATCCCAAAGGTTTGTATTCAGTATCCCTTCAGCGGGCAGCAGGGGGCTAATTGATGAAATCACTCCTTTTGTGTTTTAGTGCCTTCCTGGCACCAGAAGACTGAAGATGAGGAAGGCTCAAAAGGAACATTTGCAAGTAGAAGTAGAAACATCCCAGTCTCCCCTCACAGTGATTGCATACTATACTTTTGGGCTAGTGTTACTTACTCGGGCCCTGCCCAACAAGTGTCACCTATGAATGCACACAAATACAAACTGTGCTGTTATTGAGGAGTTTATTTGCTGATAATTTATTCCTTTCAGGGTTTATACAAACATCTTCCGTAGACAACAAAGAGAGACGAAATGCAATAAAGAACGGATATACGTATTTTAAAGTGTGTTTTTAATTTACTAAAGTATTTTTCTTGTCTGCATAACTTTATTTGTTATAAAGGCAACTATGCAGCTTCGCATTCGGCTCCTGCTGAATACTTGTCCAATTATTCGGTATTCAACGAATACTTAAATCTACTCTTCTGTACACCCCTAGTGTCCACACCCAGGTTCATACCCCTCGATGCGTATCCACATGGTGGTACCCTCAGAATGATGAGCAACACTTGCTTTAGGTTCATGTTTTTTGTTCGAGGGGATGTACTGAGACCATCTCCTTTTACCCCACAAAGGCAGCACCCACATTATCCTGGCTGAGGTGGAGAGAGGAGAATGAGTAAATCTTGCTGCCCATAGAGTCAAGATGTTTCCTCCACTTGTCCGTGGGAGTGGAAGACGAAGCAGCAGGGACCTTGCTCTTATTAGTCACAACAGAGGACTGTGTGGGGGCTGAGGAGCCACACTCAGAGGCTTGTCAGTCACTGCCCTCGACATTGCCTCAAGTTGCTTGACCACATCTTGAGTGAGAAGAATGCCTAACCTCTACTGTCTCGCAACGAGGAATGTGGTGAACACGCCTGCCTCCCTCGGCCATGACTCTGGATCTTTTAAGCCGATATACTCTATCACCTGCCCCTACAGATTATGGAAGACCATAGCCACGGAAAGATCTTTCTTACCAGAGGCCTCACCCGATTTCAGTAATAAATCAGGGCCCACCAACCTGTGAAACACGAGAGTTGTGCTGTCCAAACGCAGGTCAAACGGGGCAACAGAATCAGTGCAGGTTGGGTCTGATATGGCCAGAGCAGGATCCGGAAGCGCTACCTGGATCACCGGTCACATAGCAACATGGGGCAAAGCTCAGGCCATGGGCTTTGCAGGACCTGCAGGAACCAACGGGCCATGTCTTGCAACATACTCTGAATAAACCCTTCAATGAGACCCAAAGAAATTAGCCTCTGGAAGAGCCCAAAGAGGCTCTTCTCATCTATCTAGGTCCTGGATGGACACTCTTGGCCTTTCCCCAAGGGCCCTACCTTGCGACTGAGCTGGTACTATGAGGTTTTGGAACCCTGTACCTGGTGTAGAGAGTGATTCTCCTCCCTTGAGCCTTATCTAACTGGGGCATTGAATACAACAGCCTCACAAGTGGGCAAGGGAAATCTGGTCTCCCCTACAGTATTCCCCCTCCCAGGGCAAACAGAGGGCTATTAATGGCCTCGGCCTCTTCCTTAACCCCTTCAATCGGCTGTTGCGGAAGAGAGATCCAGCACAGATGCACACATAAGATTATACCAATGGTACATAAGGCGCTATATAAATGTAAAGTAACATAACATAACATAAGTCTTTCCCCCAAAAGTGGGTCAAATATGCCAAGCTGCTTCAGTCGAGGCATTCACGTTTCCTCTGTCGGATCCACCAGATCTTTCAATGGGGGTCTCTGGGCCTTGCAGAAATCCTTCAACTTGGCCTTGGTAAAGGACATGGAGTTCTACTTGCGCTCCTTCTCACGATCTTGGACCTGAGCAGGACTCATGTTTGGACAATCTTCCTCCCACTCAGTGAGGGTATGGCACGTCTCCCTGCAATCAGAGGTTTCTCCCTGTGATGCGTGAAGAGTACGATCAGGGGCAGTGACTGTGGTACACCTCCTTAGGCATATGCTGGACCTCAGAGCCCCCCTGTGAGGATCCGGTACCACCTGTACATGGCTAGGTTCCATGGCTCTCCCAGTGCTCTTAACCCCTTGGACTACCCCAATCTATATAGAGACCAGAGCAATCTCCTTTCAGAGCCTCGGTACGGTGACCGATACAGGTCCCCACCGGAGCCTCGGAACCAGTGCCGGATTAAAAATCTTTCAGATCCTCAAACTTGTTTTACTCCTTAGTGCTCTAATCTGAGATTTTAGGGTGTGGGTGCACATTAGCTAGTGAGCCGGAAAATCTCCCAAGAGGAGGGGGATGGCGGTACTACTTCTGGGGTTAGGCCACTTAGGTACTTCAGGAGGGTCCAGCCAGTGATAGAAGTGTAGCAAAAAAGTAGTGGAACTGTGACTCCAGCGGGGGACAGAGTAGGAAGGAAAGGAGCAACGTGCAACACATTTTTCATGGGTTGCAGTCATTCTGGTTGACAGCCATTTGAGTTGAAATAGATTTCACTTTAGCTGTTACTGATATCCGGTGGTAAAGTGGAGAAGTGTGTTTTAACTTCACAAAGAACAGTTCCGGAATGGTTAAAATGGTTGCAAAAAGTAGTGTAGCTGTTTACTGCAAAAAAATAAAAGTAGTGGAACACCGCTCCCGACCGTTCCTGCTCACTTCGACCACTGGGTTCAGCAAACAATTAGAGAGGATACGGCCGGTCTGTTTGGAAAAGAACGACTCACTGTACTGAAGTGCATGCCAAAGCAGATGTTTCGATGCCTTCCACCCTAGGCATGGGCCTTCTGTGCAGTCGCCCAGGGCACTGCTCTTATGGGGGCCCGCAGGAACCATCTGCTTTGTGCATCACAAGCAATACAGAGCCCATTTTAGACAGGCTGTGACTCCTGCGATGCTTTCAGGAGTGAAGCTCTTTTTTCTTCCTGCCTTGGCTAGGCACAGGTACCATCTCCCAACCACCTTTGAGGCCCTGCCAACACATCCCCCAAACCACCTCCCCAGCGGTCGAACAAAAGCTGAACAGCAGGCCCCACTTGGGCCTGCAAATAGTTCAGTATTAAACACTTTCTTTGTTATACTACTAGAGTGTTTAACATAAAAGCTATTAGTGGATGATGGTACATTTGAGTAACCATTCTTTTTCAGAAGACCTTAAGTTTAAACTTCAGCTGATAAGAGCTGCAGAATGGCATTTTCATTCTAAAAGGGCAAACATCAAACCAGTTGCCACCTGTGCCTTCTTTCAAGACAGTCAAAATATGTTAAGCAAAAACTACGTTTTAAACTATCTGCCTTCGTTTTATTAACACTTATTTGAAACCAAAAAGGATATATTTTTCGTAAAATGTCACATTTTCCTCACATGTATGAAGATTGTCAAACAGTGACAAACATTCAGGTTACCTTTTCACACATCTTTGGTTGCGACTCTAGCTGCCTCATCACGAGTTTGGCGGTAACCCTTAAATGCGGCAGTAACACTATTACCGCTGCATTTAAGGGTCCAACAAATCACGTTGTTTGGCAGGATTTACCCCCAGCTCAGGGGGTATATCCACCGCGATTTTGCCGATTTTCAGCGCAATTGCCACACGGTAATACCACCGACGGTAGTTGCGCCAATAATTCCCCAATGAGGAATGGGGAATTCCAGAATGGGCCCAATGGGGAATGGGGATCTCCCATTCCGCCAAACTCGTGATCCGGCGCTAATTGCACCGGTGTGTTTGGCGGTAACGCTATTTGCCCCAGCGGTATGATACGGCCCAACTTGTGATGAGGCTCTAAATGTTGAAAGTACATTTACAAAACATGCAGGACATTTTCTCAGCCCCAAAACACGGAGGACTTTTGTTTCTTATCCCCACACTGATTTGCATTCTTGTATTTGTAGTTTTCCATTGAAAAGAAGCGAGGAATAATGCTAAAATGAAAGGATTTATATATTTGTAGGTTATTATGACCTGTGTACATTTCAGCACATCACTATACAATAGAGCACAGCTGAAAACCAGACATGGTGGTGGGGTGGGTGAACCCAGGAGAGGGCAAGTGGGTCAGGATGAAATGCCAGGTCCAGAGATGTGGCAAGAGAGGTTTTTTCCATTGTCCCCACCTTGTGCTGATTTTGTTGATATTTGAAGACTTGTGAATTTTCTGACTCCTACAACCTCAGGACCTCCCTGGTAAATAGGATCAATTTTGATGGCAGGCGCAATCCCTGCCCTGATGTCCTTGCAAGCTGCAGTCACAACATGAGATATTCTTTAGGTGTGTAGCTCACCTGATGTTTTAAAAATAAATCATTGTTCTCTGAGGTTCATTTCTTTTGACAGTCAAAATAAAGTGTAGAGGTAACTTTTGAATTAAAAGCAGAAGCCTAGTTTTGTAGGATGTTTTAATCTGGTGACATTTAATTCAGGAACATTTTCCACCCACCCCAAATCAGGTGCACACAATTTGTATTTATTGAATAAAGTTATTTTTATGATCCTAGGCCACCCAAATTACTAATATTGATTCCCTACTACCTCCCTCCCCTTTTGGGACAAGAAACAAACAGGGCTACACAGAAATACTATTTATTAATAATATAGAAACAATTGAATCAATTTCACTATAGGCTAATTAAGCGTTCATGAAATATGCTACATTTACATTAATGTGGACTTTCGGAACACACACAACACATCACATGACGTATCCTGATTGCACATCCACCAATGCATTGAACAGTGTAAGAGGGCTTGGGATAAAATTGTCATTTTATAGGAATCTAAATTAATTCAGAACATTCCTGCCTATCTAAAACTTTCTACTTCCTGTTCATTGCAAATAAACATTTCCCCCTCCAACTCAATGGGCATGCCAGAATCTCAAACAGCATTCTAGAAAACTCAATTGCAAGACAAGCTGCTTAACATTCCCAAAAGTGAATTATTTGCAAATATACGTTTGCTAGATTTCCTTTAGTGGTGCTTTAAGGTGTAAAAGTGCAAATTTCCAAATGAGTAGCGGATCAGTATTCTTGAATGTTATAGAGCTGGTAACAGGACTCTGCTCGGTGATGTAAGCAGGAAAAGACTTCCTAGGTCTGCACACAGTGAGAAATCCTTTCACTCCCAGAAGACTTCTTCTGTGTGTGATCATTACACAGAGAAGATGGGAGGGGATCAGGCATGTCATTTAGGGGTCACAACTGTCCCCTGGCAACCCTTGTGCGATCCATGGCACTGCCCTTGCAACCCCTGACTATGGCAGAGGGCTTGGATTTAAAAAATAAAATAATTTCTTTTTGAAGTTACTCTGACTTCAAAAATAAATTATTTCCTTTTCGGTTTTCTATGACGGAAATAATTTCTTTTAGAAATTAAACCGAGTGACTTAAAAAATAAATTATTTCATTTTGAAATCCAAGCCCCCCTCGGAGGACAATGAACCCCCTGGTTCCTATGCTCTGCTGCGCATGACAGGAACCAGAGCTGGTTACGTACGTGCATGCTGGGGCTTGGGAGCTAGAGGCATACCTGCAGAGGAGGAGCAACGGATTCAAGGAAGGTAAGGACATTTATTTTTAAGTGTAAACATGTGTGTGTGTGTTTGTGTGTGTATTATTTAATGTACGTGTGTGTGTGTATATATCTTGCAATGATGTATGGGTGGGTGGGTGTCTGTGTGTGAGTGAATGGGTGCATTGTAAAGGAGCAAGTGAATGTGTGTGCTTGTGTTAAATGCATGGATTGATTACCAGTAATCTTAATTTGTATGTTACGTTATGTTACTTGTATTTGTCAAGCGCACGTACACCAGAGGGCATCATGGCGCTAACGGGAGGTGAGGAGTAGGAGCATCTTGCCTAATACTGCGACATGGAAGAGGGACGTAGAGGTAATGCTGAGTGAGGAGCTGATTTTGGGGTTTGGAAGAGGAGAATGGGAGGGAGAGGGAACTTGTGGGAAGGGTGGGGCAGAAGAGGGGTGCGCTCATACATAATGGTCATCAATGATGAAGCCTGCATGATATGTATTAGTGGATAGACTGGCATTTTAGTACAGCCAGTCTAGTCATTTCTTACTGTGGTTTGACATTTGTACTAGGAATCTATAATAAAGTAAGCATGATAAATGTTATTACCTTTATATACTGGTATTTGGGTTGAGCCATTGTATGTTATGGTCTGTTATTGGGGCTTATAACGCACACTGCTGCCACTTTCATGGTCTCTTGGCGCCCTGGCATATCTGAAAAGGAAGGAGGGCTGGGAGGGCTTTGCTAGTGGGATTGCGAGGGATAAACGCAAGAGTTCTTTCAAGTGTTATTGGTAGCTTCAGTAAAAAAAAACAGTCACTGTGCGGGTTTGTTTCTAGTTGGTAGTTGCTATGTGGTGCTTGGTGTGTGAGGGTATGTGGGGAGATTTGCGTGCAGCAGGCTTGGTTTCTTGTTCGCTGCTGTGTGGTGTGTGCAGTTTGTTGTAGTTTATGGTGGTTTTAAGTTTTTGCTGTGGTAGCGGTGTGTCGTATTTAGGGTGAGTAAGCTGAATATTTGAGAGTTGTTAGTAGGTTCGTGGACAGTTACATCATGTTCAGCTAAGTTTAATGCATTGGCTACCCTTGAAATTCATCTAAATTCCATACATTGGCTACTCTAAAAAAAAAGATATATAAAAAAATATAGGCATTTCTTACTGTGTCATGGCATATTTCCTGGGCAAATATAATGACGTAAACATCATAAATGTGATTACGTGGCTAGACTAGCATTGGGGTGCAGCTAGTCTAGCCATTTCTTTCTGTGGGCTGACATTTTGTACTGGGCATCTCTGATAAAGCAATCATGATAAGTGTAATTATCTGGCTACACTTGCCTTTGGGTGCAGCCAGTCTAGCATTTCCTTACTGTGGAATGGTATATTATTCTGGGCATCTATGATACAGTAAGCACTCGCTGCTGCGATCTATGTATGATCTGGAGGTTCGAATCCCAGCAAGGCCAACTCAGCCTTTCATTGTTATGAGGTTTATAAATGAGTACCAACTTCCCTTTGGATGACAATTGTATGTAAATATGTGCTATGTATAGTGCTTTGGCGAAAGCACTATTTAAATAACATATCCTTATCATGAACCAAAGCATTAATGCTCCTGTGCACTGTTGGTGTCTTGCATCTATTGGATTTCTGGATACTTTAATATTACAGCAACTGGCAATGTAGGTACTCTACTTAACAATACCTGACATGCAGCTATAATTGGCATAATATGAAAGTAACTGGCCATACAATGCTGAAGAGGCCAGTGCCTCGGCCTATGTTGATTCTACTTGGTCTAACCCTATCATATCATGACCCCATCCATGGAATATGAAGGCAGCACCCTTATTAAAATATGGTTGGTATCTAAAATATTCTAGTCTGCTTTAGTACCTATTTGGTATTTTAAAATGTTTACATGTATGTACTTTATTTGACGCCTGCAAGCCACTTCCGGTGATGTCATCAGGGTTAAAGAGGAACTGATGCCATCCGGGTAAAAGGTCATGTGGCATCACTTCCTGTGATGTCATCAGGTGTGTGATGTCCCTTCCGTTACCCCTAGCATTTTGGTGAATCGACGTCCCTGCAGGGGATCTCCCAGTATACACACCATAGGCCCTATTCTATCAAATCTATAAATCCAGACGCACATACACTTCTGATATATTCCCTAAATGCTCAAGATGTACAGTCAATTTATCTACCCCGCCCCCTCATGATTTCACTAATAAAAAGGCTGGAATGTATCTATTCCCACTTATGGTATCACTCCCCTCCACATTCTAGTTCTCTTCTTTCTGGATTGGGGCCTGTATGCTGTCTTTCCTATTGAAGAAGGCCTAGAACGTTGACTCCAGGTAGACTGCTCTTGTAGTGCAGTAATCCTAGATGTGTCCAAAAGGAAAGCAATTTATTCCAGTCACTTGTCTGTTGTTATCAATTCTCCTTTCTCTGTTTCTTACTCTCCATTAGTGAGTGAGCGAGTGAATGTCTCTTCCCAGAATCTATGCATTTGAACTTGTATAGAGCAGAAACCACTCTCTTCAGAGGTGTGCATAATTTCTCTAATCCGATTGGTCAATGTATATGATAGAGCACGGTTCCAAAGTGACATCACACTAAACCACCCTCTTTGGACTCATTGGGGCAGTTTAATGAAGGGGGCAGTCCAATGGGAGTGACTGTTACACCCAGTTTCGCTCCTATTTGATGTGATGTCATCTTAGAGATTTTGATATTAAACAATTGTAACTTTCTAAAACAAAATATTCCTCAAGTGTAATCCTGTCACTAATTGGTTCATCAGATTGCTCACACTTAGACTAATTAAATAATGCGATTTCCATCTTGGCCCAACCTACGGTAGGTGTGTTACAAATTTTGATTTTGACTTTTTAATCACTAATACTTTTATGCAACAATTGTTGTGATGATGCAGATGAATATGTCATTAATACCTTCTGGCCTGGCCCGCCCTATAACCGCATGGGCGAGAAAAGGTACAAACTGAGACAGCCATACCGGAACTACTGCTTCTCGTCTTGGGAACCGTTATCTCGTGCCTGCCTTCTGTTCATCCATTACTCCCTTCCTAGTCGCTGACCATGGCTGTGGCCTTGAGCTACTGCTTGGGCTCTGCACAAGTTTCAACAATACATGTGTTTTTGTAAATTCAGCATCTGGGGTTTTAAGGCATTGCTCATTCTGAGACCTGCGGCCTCTGCATTAGGAAAATGGCTGCACTTTTGTCTTGCTGTTACATAATTGCGACCTATTGTCGCGTCTACCCTTTCAGTATGTCTGTCATACGATGGTTTCCCTGCCCATGTATTCAGCATCTTCTCTACCTATAATTCACCTGTTCTATCAGTGTTGTGAGTCCCTTTTTTGGTACACAGAAGCCTCCTGTACCTTTCTACTGTGTTGGACTATTTATCCCACATGCTATATGTACAGCCTACAAACTATTTTTAGTCCTTACTTGTGTGTTCAATGTGATAATGTCACCGCAAACCACAGCCATTTTTTGGCAACATTTTTGTCAGATGACATTTTAGCAGGGACATTATCACATGGAACCGGATGGACGGAAGGCAGGCACGTGATAACGGTTCCCAAGACGAGAAGCGGTAGACTCCTGGTTCATCAATTTTAATAAGAGCACAAAAACAACCCTTGATATCCTGTTGCATGAGATCAGTAAGCTAAAAGACTTTCAGGGTAATTCATAGAATTTCGCACAAAAGTGGCACACGCGGCTGGCGTACAGTGTGCACGTGCGAATGTCTGCGCCAGCCGCGTGCGCTAAAATCGATTTCCGCGCACAGTGTTTTTATGGATTTTAGCCTCCAAAACCAACCGTGGCGCAGAGTGGCGCAGCGACCCTTCAGCAGCGCCAGTTACGCCCCCAAGATTGCCCTTGCGCAAGGAAAGGCCATCAAAATTCCCAATTCAGCGCAAATGGCTGCGCTAACCCTGGACCAGTTTACAGGGCTAACAAACAGCAAACGCCAAGCGGGGAACATGTATTACTGGGGTGCGCGTGAAGTTTCACACGCGATTTCAGCAGGGTATGTGTATTACGTAATTCGTGGGAACTTTCACACGCGAAAGGGCCTGTACGAGTGGGGTACGTGTATTACGGGGGTGCGCAGGAAGTTTCACACGCGATTGGCCTATGTACATGTATTTCAGGGGTGCGCAGGAAGTTTCACACGCGATTGGCCTGGGTACGTGTATTTCGGGGGTGCGCGGGAAGTTTCACACGCGATTGGGCCTGGGTACATGTATTTCAGGGGTGCGCGGGAAGTTTCACTTGCAATTGGGCTTGGTAGTGTCTTTCAGGGGTGCGCGGGAAGTTTCACATGCGATTGGGCTGGGTACGTGTATTTCAGGGGTGCGCGGGAAGTTTCACACGCGAATGGCCTGGGTATGTGTATTTCAGGGGTGCGCGGGAAGTTTCACACGCGATTGGCCTGGGTACGTGTATTTCAGGGGGTGCGCGGGAAGTTTCACACGCGATTGGGCCTTGGTATGTGTATTTCAGGGGTGCGCGGGAAGTTTCACACGCGATTGGGCTTGGTAGTGTATTTCAGGGGTGCGCGGGAAGTTTCACTCGCGATTGGGCTGGGTACGTGTATTTCAGGGGTGCGCGGGAAGTTTCACACGCGATTGGCCTGGGTACGTGTATTTCAGGAGTGCGCAGGAAGTTTCACACGCGATTGGCCTGGGTATGTGTATTTCAGGGGTGCACGGGAAGTTTCACACGCGATTGGAGTAGGGTACGTGTATTACCGGGCTGCGCATGAAGTTTCACACGCGATTTTGCTGTCAGAATGGGGAACGCGTATTTCGGGGGTGCGCGGGGAGTCCTACACATGAATTGGCAGTGTGGGTCCTCCCAGGTGTCCCCTCTACCCCCTCCATGGCCCATGCAGGCAGCCCACACCACAGGGAACTACCCGGCACCCCTGGTCATGTCCCGCAGGCAGCCCATCCACCATGGGCATGCCCCCCAGCCAAGCCACATGTCACGTTGCAATGTGATCACCAACTCATGTCTCCCAGCACCCCCACCCCCCAGCAGTGCAGGGCACCTGCCAGCAGGACCCCACATATGTCCCCCAGCACCCCCACCCCCCAGCAGTCAGGGGCACCTACCAGCAGGCCCCCACACATGTCCCCCAGCACCCCCACCCCCCAGCAGTCAGGGGCACCTGCCAGCAGGCTCCCACACATGTCCCCCAGCACCCCCACCCCCCAGCAGTCAGGGGTACCTGCCAGCAGCCCCCCACACATGTCCCACACATGTCCCCCTGCACCCCCGCCCCCAGCAGTGCAGGGCACCTGCCAGCAGGCCACCACTCATGTCCCACTCATGTTCCCCAGCACCCTCACCCCCCAGCAGTCAGGGGCACCTGCCAGCAGGCCCCCACACATGTCCCCCAGCACCCCCACCCCCCAGCAGTGCAGGGCACCTGCCAGCAGGCCACCACTCATGTCCCACTCATGTTCCCCAGCACCCTCACCCCCCAGCAGTCAGGGGCACCTGCCAGCAGGCCCCCACACATGTCCCCCAGCACCCCCACCCCCCAGCAGTCAGGGGCACCTGCCAGCAGGCCCCCACACATGTCCCACACATGTCACCCTGTACCCCCACCCCCAGCAGTCAGGGGCACCTGCCAGCAGGACCTCACACATGTCCCCTTGCACCCTCACCCCCTAGCAGTGCAGGGCACCTGCCAACAAGCCCCCACTCATGTCCCCCAGCACCACCACCCCCCAACACTGAGGGGCACCTGCCAGCAGGCCCCACTCATGTCCCCCTGCCCCCAGGTCATGACGATCCTCAATCATGGCCCTTATGGCTAGCCTCCCCAGCCCAAAGACCCAACCAAGTATTGCATCCATCCACATAGAAAAGGCAATTACATGATACAACCCCAATGGCAAGTATGTAAATGAACACATGTCCGTCACACACACACAATGGTTGCAAGTGAATGTGAAAACCCATATCATGACATGCATGAAACCAATGAGATAATACCACACATCGAAGTATGAAGAAAAAAATGTATTAAACGCAACATGAATGGAATTAAAATCAAACAAACAACAATGGGAATAAAAAAAGAAAAGCTGCATGTCCGTAAAATAATGAAAAACAAGAAATCATAATCCAAAGGAAAGGTGTTCAAAGTCACAGTCCAACAAAGCAAATCCAAGGGAAAAACAAAAGTGAAAACCATTGCCCCATGGGGAAATCCAAAAGAAAGAGATGAATCCAATCGTGAACTATATACAGATGAACAACCCAGGGTCCATGATCCCAACTGAAGAAATGAAACCTATCAAAAATACTACCTAATGCAAAACTATATACAGAAATGTGGTGCATTGTCCAAGCGCAACCAGAACAAAGAAAAAACCAAAGGAAACCTAACACTATCTAACTATTTACAAGGGCAGCGGGCTAGTCCGACGGCTCACTTTTGGATATCCCGGGCCAGGGCATCATCTAACTCCTGCTCAATGTCCCGGAGGCGGTCCTCTTCCATGGCCCGAGGGTTCGTAGGGACGACGACATGTTCTCCTCCAACTCCCTGCGAATTGCCTCGAGACACTCGGCCCGCCTCAGGGCCCTCCGCATGGAGTTCTCCGCCCTGACCATCGTCAGCCGTGCCTCTTCTGCCCGCTGCCGCTCTGCATCTATGGCATGGCCTAACCGCTGCCACACGGAAGACACTTCCCGTCCTGGGTCCTCCTGCCCTCTGGCCGATGCCTGCCCCTCCGATGACGAAGGCCCAGAGCCATAATGGCTCCCACCTTGTTGCTGCTGCGCCTCTGCCCATGCCCTGGCTCTTGCTGCCTGCACATCCTCCTCCGGCTGGGGTGCAGTTGTTGAGGTGGCCACCCCTGCTGGACGTCCGACTCCCGACTGTGGCAGGGATGTGTCCCCCACCAGCCTGGCCGCAGGGTCAGAGGCAGCTCCACAGGGCACCCAGGTGACACATGGGTGGGAAGATGGCACGGAGTATAACTGGCGCATAGGGGGTTCAGTTGAGGAGGGGGTCGGAACAAGGCCCAGCAAACGGAGGAATCCAGCCCTGGTGACCTGTCCTAGTAGGTCGACATGGTCAACGAGCCATTCGAGACGACATGAATAGACTGCATTTTGCCTTGCATGGCCCGTTGACGCAACGCCACACCACCCAGGACAGGCTCAACCCGGTCCCGGATAGCCACGTCCGCAGGCAGAGGAAGGCCAGTTGTCGTAAGCTCATCCCCTGCCTGAAAACGGGTCTGGACGTAGGTATCCCTGCTGGTGCAGGATGATGCAGTCACAGGATCGGGGACAGGATTACTCACAGGCACCGTCGCGGCGGCCAGTGCTGCCTCCTGTCCCTGCCCCTGCACTGCACCACTAGCACCAGTGGAATCCCCACCTCCAGACCCTGTCTCTGTCCCTTGCACGGCCTCCTCCTCCACCAAACCCCCCACCAACCTGGATGACTCCATGCCATCTTCCTCCGTCGGGCCCTGTGGGGTCTCAGCTGCTCCTTCTGCTGCCGAGGAGTCAAACTCTGACCTCCGCCTCTTGGACCTCCCCTCGGCAGCTGCGACCTGGGACGCGGCACCGGACTCCTCACTCCCCGACGAGATGACAACCTGGGAGGGGAGCCGGGCCTTGCGTCTTCGGCTGGCGGTGCGATCCCTGCCGCTGTGCTCGACAGCACCCTCTCCGCCCTCTTCATCAGTCGACGCTACAGACAGGGAGAGATAGGACACAGGCATCAGGGCACTGTACAATGGACTCATACACACGTGACAGTTGCACATGGGTGTCATTGTCAAACTTCAAACATGGCATCAGAATCCCCAACACACATGTCATTTCAAATTACACACATGAGCTATTCCACAGCCATATCACAACAGCCAGCACCATCCATACACATACAACACCATGAGCAGGCAAAGGTGAGCCAGACATCACATGAGACACAGGGAGTGCACTAGACATGCACACACGCCACCACACTTACATGCATGTGCACACCTCCACCAAGTGTCGCAGTGATGAGATCGGCATCCATGTCACATCTGGCAATCAGTCTTCTACATATCAGTCTCACATGCATCCATGTTGCATGACAGTTGCACACTTGTCAGATACACATACATGCACATGTACACAGTGCAGATACATGCAGCTGGAACCAACATCCATGTGTGACACCACAACCTTGACAACTGACATACACAGTCATTCAAACATGTGTGCTCACACATCTGCATTTGGCCTGCATGCTTACCCACAAATACACCATCCATGTGTCTCACACATGAAAGGACTCGCATGTGTCAGCCTCACGGCCCTGCACACTACTGGCACACCACCACACGCACAGCTTCCAATCAGTATGCATGTACACTTACCGCTCGACTCCAGACGGGTGTACCACTCAGGACCTGGACGTGGAGCGCTGGGCATACGTGTTCCAGGACCCTCATTTGGTCTTCCGACAGGTGGCCCCGGCGCCCCTTAGCATCCACTGCCTTCAATAGGCGCCGGGCCTTGTTGAGGGTCCTGGACCTGAAGTCCTCCCAGCGCTTCTTGACATGATGGAATTCGCGGACTAAGCAAAACAAAGAGGACTGTTTCAGGGGTATCGAACTGTGTGTTGCCCAAACTCGTAGTCACACTAAAGAAACACAGTTCTTTCGACTGGGACCGATTTCAAAGAGTCAGTTGCTCTCACTGCGCTTGCAAATCGTCTCTGGTGCACTGTGTAGTACTAAAAAACACGTGCTAGACCATCTTGGTCGTGCATGTGTTGGCTGCCGTGCAGATGAAGGGTATATCTAGTTTTAATTGGTCTTCTCTGTATTGGCAGGTGCAGGTTTAAAAACAAGAAAGAGCTTTCTTCAATGGGTTTCTCTCTGGAGATTGTTCACCTAAAAGATGACAGGGACCCCTAGGTATGTGGTCTGGGGGTCCTTTATCGGAACGAGTTGGACCTGTGCAGCTGGTGCTGTGCACTAGGTCTAGTCGTTCTGTAGCCGACCGGTTTCTGTGGAGCACTGCGGGTGTGCCACATTCATCAGGGCTAGGTAGGGGGCAACTACATGTGTGCCCACTGTGATTCGTCTACAGCAGCGTGGTCTGCAATACTTGTAGATCTCTCCCTGTAGGGATGACAGGAGGGAGGGGAGAGAGATAAAGCACGGATAAATATCCAATTCTACACCTCAACTGTAGCTAGTTACCAGAACACTGCATAGTACAAGTAATAAACAATGAACCAGAGGCTTACCCTCTCCGTGTGGTGTAAATGCTCTCCACGGGGGGGGGGGCTGAGGCAGCCCGGAACCTGGGGGCCAAATATCAGTAATTACTGTCATGTATTGATGCCAGCGTGCATCTTGAAAGCGACAATGCTCTTAATGCAATTATAACTATTGATAACCAAATTGTGTTAATAACACTGTTAAGGTGCACGCATAACGCGTTGCAGCTTAGTTCTAGAAAGTACATTTACAACATGGAAAAATCCCCTCAGAGGTGCGAGGGTCCGCATGCCTGCCTCTCGACCCCACGTGTGGGGGGAGTGGCTGGCCGCGGGAGCGCCCGGTGGGGCCGCTTACCTGGAGCAAGAGTCTCGGGTGGTCCTGCGGGCCACGCGCGTAGTGTTGTTTCGCCGCGGCCCACGCCATCCTGCTGTTATTGTAACCATGGCGCCCTGAGTGGCGCGGTCACGTGCGCCTGACCCCAAAATGGCCACCCCCATAAAGGAGGAGGCGGCCATCACGGGGCCAGGCGCCGCGGGCCGCGAGCGAGGCGCCATGGTATGAGGACCCCCCACATGTGTATGGGTGGAAGTCCACACCTTTGAATAATGTGTCGAAGCAAAACATGGCGGTTGGTGCGCTTGGTGCAGAAACGGGTGCGCACTGAGGGCTGAGTACACCAGTGTTCCCCCCAACACCCTGTGTGCGCAAGGTGTACCAGCAAATGTCAACAAGTGTACCCAGTGTACCAGTTGGAACACAGGTGCTGTTAGTCCGGTATGGGGAGCAAAGGAATTCAAGCATTCTCCCCATCTTTCCACATACAATAGGTGGATTCATAGTTCTGTGGGACAACACATGGGCTCAATATGACTGGAGTTACAGCATGGCCAGCGTTTGCCAGCTGGTGGCTTCATTAAGTCCAGACTTGTCAGTTTGGAGGCGAAAAATCCAAAGTTGTTCTCGTCTGAAGAGCAGGTTGTGTATATTCCCTCCTCTTGTTGGAGTGGCCATTTTCTCGATTATTGTCCATGTGAAATCTGTAGGGGTGTGTTTTAATGCCACAAAATGATCCACCATGGGTGCTGTGATCTTTTTGGTTCGTATGCAGGATCTGTGCTCTGCCAGACGTGTTTTTATCGGGCGTGTAGTCATGCCTACATATCGCTTGTTGCATGGGCATGTGATAATGTATATCACATTGCAACTGTTGCAATTCGTTAGTGTCTTTTGGATCCACGGAAAATGCCACCCTATGTCGATGGAGGTGGAACGCTTGGTGCTGGAGCATGCACTGCATGTGCCACAGGGAGTGTGGCCAGTGGCTTGATTGAGTCCCCACAGTGTATTTTGTTTAGAATCGTTCTCTTTGTAGGAGTGTACGAGGGAGTCTTGTAGGTTCTTCCTTCTTTTCAAGGCGAACCTAGGAGTTTCCAAACTATGAGAGCCAACGTTCAAGATGGGCCAAAGTTTGAGGACCTCTTTCTTAATCTTATTGGTCAGAGGCGAGAAACTAAAGACTGCTGTGATGCTGTCTTGGGATTCACTCTGTTTGGCATGATGTTCCAGGGTGGTTTCTCGTGGGATGTTCATCACGCGTTTGCGTGCCTGTTTGACTATCCATTTGGGGTAGCCCCTGTTGGTCAGTTTTCTGGCCAGGCATGTTGACTGTTGGTTGTAATCCGGCAGTGTGGTGCAGTTTCTTCGGTATCGTAAGAATTGTCTGAATGGTAAATTTCTTCTCAGACTTGCAGGGTGGAAACTCTCATAAATTAGTAGTGAGTTTCTATCTGTTGGTTTGTTGTAGACTGTACTGACAACTGTTTTGTTCCGTATCTCGAGGGTGAGATCAAGGAAATGGATGGACTCGGTACTATGGGTTTCTGAGAACTTTAGAAAGGGATTCTGACAGTTGAGCCACTTCATAAACAATGCAAGGCCTGGTTCATCACCTCTAAAGATGAGTAACACATCGTCAATATATCTTGACCATAATTCCAGTTTCGGTAGCCATGGATTGTCAGCTCTATAGATCTTTTCTTCTTCAAAATGAGGGCCGTACAGATTGGCAAGACTGGGGGCAAACGTCGCACCCATTGCTGTCCCAGACACTTGCTCGTAAAAGGTGTTGTCATAAAGGAAAAAATTCTTTGTCAAGGCAATTTCGGCCAGTTGCATCACCAGGGTGACTGGCGTTTGCATGGGTGGATCTCTTTCTAGTAGTATCTTCTCAATGACTCTGAGTGTTGCCATTTGGGGGATCTTTGTATAAAGTGATTCGATATCGAGTCTTACTAGGATGTTCTGAGAGGAGTTGAAAGGTCGGTCCTTGATGAGTTCCAGGACTGCTGTAGTGTTTTTAAGATAGGAACGTATCTTAACGACTTCTGGTTTCAAGAAGAAATCTACAAACTGTGACAGTGGTTCCAAGATTGAGCCTATACCTGACACTGTGGATCTGCCAGGAGGGGGATTTCTCCCTTTGTGGACTTTGGGGAGTGCGTAAAAGGCCGGTTTCTTAGGGTTCTTAGGATTGAGGAATTCGTATTCCTTGTTGCTGATAAGCTCATCCGCACTGGCTTCTTCTAAAATAGGTACTATCAATTGTCTGATGGATTCAGTGGGATCCGTGCCCAGTTGTTTGTAGCTGGACTGGTCTGTTAAGAGCTCCATAACCATCTTGTGGTATGCCGGGGTATCCATTATTACTATCGCTCCCCCCTTGTCAGCAGGCTTGATGGTAATTGCTTCATTGTTGGCTAAGGATTGGAGTGCCTGCCTGTTCAGTTTGGAAAAGTTCTTGTATCCTGGAGTTCTCTCAGCTTCTAGTTCATCGAGTCTTTTCAGGAGTGCTTTCTCAAATGTAATAGACTCGGGTGAGATGGCATGAGGTGGAGGATAGAATGTGGATCTGCCTTTCAGATTGGTAGCACTCTTTTCTCCTGCGTATGTGGCTGACCCAAAGTATTGTTTCAGTCTGATTTTTCTGATTAGCTGGGCTATTTCTATCCGTGTTTGAAATGGATCATGTTCTGCCGAGGGTACAAAAGAAAGTCCCTTATCAAGTAGGTCCCCCTCTTCCGGGGATAGAGTGTATTGGGAGAGGTTCATCACTAAGCTCTCAGTCCGAGTTCTTGCCCTCTCCCCATGTCCTGGGTTGTTGGGATTCATTCGACCGGTGGCGCTATCTGGCCTTGGCCGTGGCCCCTGCTGCGGGTGACTCGTGGTGATTGGTTCTGCCAATGCACTTGTGGTTGCCAGTTGCCTCTTCCTTTGTTCTTCGCTTTTCCTTGACCTCTTGGAAAAAAAGGTTGTTGTGGGCCAAAGGTGTTGGTTGGGGCCGCATTGTTCATGGAGCTATTTGATCCTGAGGCGTTAGATCCGCTGCCAGAGCTGCCACTCGAGAAGGTCCAGTTGTTAGGTCTTGCTCGGTTGTTCTGGATCCTCTTTCCGTTGTGTTGGTTTACGTGTTGACCCGGTGTGGATGTGTTGTTGGCACTCAGGTCCTCGTAGTATGCATCTGTAATGTAGGGGTAGATTCTTTCTTGCGTATAGGCCGCCAGGTCTTTCTTAAGTTTAGTGACTTTTTTATTAAGGTTGAAGTCTCTAAATTCTTTCATTGCGGCCTCCAGATCTTCCAGACTTTTTTTGTATTGGGCCAGAATGATGGAGGATTTCATACTCTCTTGCTTCTCTTCTATCTCCTTCATTAGTTTCTCTGATACGGATTTGGCTGTACTAATGATTAAAATGAGCCAGTTCCTTGTACATTTATTGGATATATAGCTCCAGTCCTTCCTGAACTCTAAGTGTTCCAGGAAAATTCTGGGTTCGATCCGTATGATAAGCCCCAGGGGGGCTGCATGTGCTCGCAGGTATTCGGTCATAATAGCTCCATGCAGTTCTGTCCTTATCAATTGTTTTTTTAGGACCTCCAGCTCGTTCCATTCGTTGTTCGTTGTCCCTGCGGTGGGTATGGTTATCTCGTCTCCTAGGATTGAGGGGATAGACAAAATGTTATCTACCAAATCTTCTGCGAAAGCCAGGCATCTTGCTTCGGCCATTTTCTTTGTCTGGTGGTGGATCTATGGGGTATTTCCAGTTGAATGCACTTGCATGAGAGAACAGGCAAGATGGTGAAAAGGTGCTTGATCAATTCAAGCCATAGTCCACGGCCCGTGGCCGTGAGAAGGACTAAGCAAAACAAAGAGGACTGTTTCAGGGGTATCGAACTGTGTGTTGCCCAAACTCGTAGTCACACTAAAAAACACAGTTCTTTCGACTGGGACGGATTTCAAAGAGTCAGTTGCTCTCACTGCACTTGCAAATCGTCTCTGGTGCACTGTGTAGTGCTAAAAAACACGTGCTAGACCATCTTGGTCCCCCTCCGCGTTGATGGCAGTCACGATGTCCGTCCAGATCCTGGTCCGCCCTTCCTTGTCGGCGCGCGACCTTCCGAAGAGGGCATCATACTGCCCCAGGAATTGCTCCACCAGGACACCAACTTCGGTGGCAGTGAAGCTGGTGGCCCTCTGCCTCTCTGGCTGGGGGTTGCCAGTGACGCCAGATGGTGTAGTGCTGGACATGGCAACCCCAGAGGCAGGAGTGGGTGGGCAACTGGGTCCTGGGGCTGGGCTGTGGAGCGATGGAATCCCAGTCGGGAGTCTTCGGTTCCAGCAGGGGTGGTCACAGCAACAGCACCCCTGGCTGACGTGCAGGCAGCAAATGGCAGGGCACGTGGGCAGCAGGCAATCAGGCAGCAGCAGATGGCAGGTGGGAGTGTGCTCAGGGGTCTGGGGGGCAGTAATTCGGCCTTCTGGGCAGGAGCGTGGTCTTCCGTGTGTGAACGCGTGGACAGCTTGATACGGAGTGATTTGGCACGTGAAAATCTTGCATGTCAGCGTGTAATTTGAGGAAAGGCCCTTAGCGCGTAAGCGCGTCAGTGCACGTACGCGATTTCATTGGACCAAAGGCCCTTAGCGCGTAAACGCGTCTGTGACGTGACGCACGCGGGTGTTTCCCTCATAGCACGTGATGACAGAGCACACGTGGAAAAGCTGCAGTCCGAGTGTCAGCGCGTGTAATTGGAGGAAAGGGCGCGTACATGCGTAAGTGACGTGTACGTGTGGGCCGGTTTAAAAGGTACGTGTAGGACACCATTTCCTTGTATGTGCTTTTTGTGGAGAGCGAGTGGGTGGATTCTGTACTTCTTGTCGGTTCACACGCGATTACTTCACAGCGTTTCAAGTTCGTTCTCCCTGTTACCTCTGACAGCTTTCATTTTTCTACTTTTTTTGGGCCTGTTTCCTCAAACAGTGTTCACTTCTCCTTTTGTCCTGTCTCCTCAGACAGCGTACAATTCTTCTTTTGGCGGGGGTGTTGCCAACGCGCACACGTGTGTATTTTTCACATTCTTTTTCCAGGCAGACAGTGAGATCCGCACGTACTTAGCAACTGTGCTTGCCCCTTGTGTCGCATACCCCTTCAGAGGTCATTGTAGGCTGCGTGTATAACGCGTACGCTTATTTTTGTGTTTCTGGGTGCCGCAGCGTAGTGCGGGTTCATTTTTCCACGCACGTGGTCTACGAGGGGTTGCGTGCATGTTTATTTTTGTTTTTGGGCTGACTGTGCGTTGCGTGACCGTCATCTTCCCCCAGGGGTCACAGACAGCCTTGTTAGAGCACTAGGGTACAAATTCCATCTAGTACCCTTCCCCTTTGACCCCCAATTGCCCAGGACAATAGTTTACTGCTCCTCCCATACGCACAACAACATCAGTGCCATGGTTGGGAGGCGACCAAGCGGTAAGGGTGGCAAAGGTGGCTGACCTTCAAAAGGTGGACGTGGTGGGCGCGGTAGGGGATGTGGCTGGGATTTGCAGGGTGCCCCTATACCCCCATGTGTAGAGGACTAATCAGGGACACCCATGCCCCCCCCATGGTTGAGGGAAACGTGGGTGAGACCATCCCAGCTCAGCCCTTGTTGGACGAGCCCATTGTGGCACCTGACCTGGCACAGGATGACTCCCTGGCTGACTTCCAGGTCAGCAAGTCTAAGCCACGTGTGGCAGTGCAAGTTGTCACCAAGCCACATGGATCTGGGGCAGCTATGTCATCTGCTGCTCCAAGTATGCAGGCTGGTGAGGCTGCAGGGGCAGCTGCAACTCCATCCGTCCCAGCTCTGAATCTCCCAGCCAGGACAGTGTCGGTCCTGGTCCATCATACTGATGTTCCCCCTGCCAACATCACACTTCAGACAATGCCTGCACCAAGTCCTATGGTCAATGTGCATTCGCACACTCCAACAACCCAGTCCACCGGTGATTCTGCCCCTACTGACCAGAGTGGCGTTAGCCACTCTGGCTCCTCTCCACCTTCTAAAAAGAGGAAGAAGTGTGCTCTGGCACGACAGGCTGAGATCTCAGGCACGGCTAGACACTCTGGTACCTCAAGGAAGCCTTGCTTCAATGATTCGGAACTTGATGCACTTGTGAGCTATGTGTTGGCACATAGCCACGAAATGGTGGTGACTGCAGGGTCCAAGACCACACCTGGTCAACGTAAGGCACACTGGCAGACCAACACCAACCACATAAGTGCCCTTGGATTTGTGAGGCGCTCAGCTGATGATTGCTACAAGCGGTGGAACGACCTGAAACGCAGAGCAAAGAACAAGCTGGCCTCAAATCATGCCGCTACTCTTGTGACTGGCAGTGGGTCTCCACAAGAGGACAACAAACTCACTAAACATTAGTCTGTTTCTGGGACCTTCGTCACAGAGGAACAGATCCGAGGTGTGGGAGAACTACCCGATTATGACACATTGTCCGGTGAGTGCCCATGCGTGTGTGTGTAATCCATGTGTATGTTGTTTGGGTGACGGGTTCTGATTGAGTGGCAGGTGAGGGTGTGTGTGACTGAGTAGTATGGGTCACCCATGTGCTTCATCCAAAACATTCTGCGGCCTTGAATTTGGGTGTGACACTATCCCTTCTGGCCACAGTAGCAATTTAGCGCAACATTACGGCAGTTGCCCTTGAGGTGGCATCATGCAACAACATTGTTTTTATTTTTCAGTGTTCTTTCAGGCTGATTGTTTCAATTCTCTCACTTTTGCAACACATTCCTCAGCCCTATTGTGACATATGTGACATGCTTCTGTCATTGAAGAACCCCACATTGGCCCACATGTGTCACCTTGGTAGTTGAATGATTTGACCATTCAGGCTGAATGAGTATTGTCCTGATCACATGATGTTTTTGTGCCTGTTTGAATGTGCAACATGCTAGCTGTTTCCTGTCATGTTGAAGTGCACAACCATTGATGTGTACATGGCCCTGCAATCACTGTATTTTTGTACACTGGATGTGTTGCAGTGTGTGGCACATGGCGTATCTTTTCACACTATGTGGCATTTTTCATCTCTTCATGTCCATCTCACATGGATGGGTGACAGTACTCATTCACTGACATATGGATGTACTTGTGGAATGTACCATGGCTATGGTACATGCCATCTGTGTGATGGCATGTGTCATTTATGTGTATAGGACATGCCACTCACAGGCCAATGTGTGATGGCAGTGCTACCCAGCATGCAGCAAATGTGTTGCTCTTCCATCTTGGTGTCATCAGTGTCTGACTTTTGCCTCCCCTTCCAACTCTGTGACAGTGCATGCATGGGAGGGTTATAGTCATGTGGGACATGTGTAAATCATGTACTGGTTCTGTAGCTTGTCAGGCCTATTTGTGTGCTATGGTGCTAATGCCTGTTTCCATTTTTTGTCTTTCATGTTTTTGCAGGAGATGACGCACTTGATGCTGTTGAGGTTGAGGAGATGGTGCAGACCCAGGAGGAACCTGAGGCACAACCGGCCACCAGTGGGGGACGTGGTGTGTGGTGGGTGAGAACCCACTCTTGCTGCAGACAATTCTGTCAAGCGGTGTCTCTGGGTGCACCTCCCCAGACCTGAATAGGTGCTGATTCGGATGATGAGACCTATGTGGCGTTGCAGGTAAGTGTTTCTGGAAGGGGTTCTGTTCTGTCCAACCCACCTGCACCAGGGGTAGAACCCTCTATGGGGATGTCAGTGTTGGTTAGCCAGCCTTTGGCGGTTACGGATGCAGGGTCACACTCTACAACATCTGATCCTGTTCCTGGGCCATCAGATCAGAGGGGGAATGCAGTCCTGCAGCCTCAGGCAGTGCCGGCACAGCAAGGCGCAGATCGCCTTGCCCCAAACAGGTGTTGTGCCCGCCGACGTGTTGGCCGTACGCCACCAGGCAATACCGCATGGGAACAATCCATGTACGGTATGACAACCCAACAGGCAGCATCAGTTGAGATGATGGCTCAAGCAATGGAGAGGGTGGCCACTTCCATTGTCCCCCCTGAAAGGCAGATTGAGCAACTACAGCAGGCAACAGACTCCATTTGCCAATCACACAGGGAGGACATGTTGGCGTCCAACAGGGACAGATGGGCGGCACTGGAGACTCTACGCCAATCGATATCAATAGAGTCCCAGGGCCACAGGGAAGCCCTGAGGGTCGAACTCCATCACCTCAGGGAGACTCTTGTTGACCTTGAGACTCCCACTAACTTGAGGACAGAACAGCAGCTGGAGCAGCTCACACGTTCACTCTCAGCTGAGATGCAGGCAACTCAGGAGGAGATCCGGGCATCACGTCAGGTGCTGCATGGGGATCTCCGTACTATAAATCCTCCAGAACGAGACCTTCCACACCCATATGCTTGCTGTCATGGAGGACCATACCAGGGCTTTGCGTGGGTTGCCTCCCAAAGCACCACCAGATCCTGTGGCAGCAGCAGAGGGTGATGAGAGCGACAGCAGCAGTTCTCCCACATTGGCATAGCCGTGTAGGTCATGAGCCCATGGAGGTGTTTTTTTTTCCCAACATCCACACAGGCGGCTGTTGGTGCGTACCCTGTCTTTGGACCTCCTGGGTGCCCCCCCCCCCCCCCCGGCCCCACATGGCCATTTTTGATTTTTGATTATTTTTTGACAGTGTGTTGCCTTGTGTGGCTCCCATGGGCATCCACATGCAGGCTTGTCCTGAGTTTGGGTTCGATGCTTGGGTTTGTGAGACACACACCCCTCCTGCTTCCCATTTCCATGGGCTTGCAAAGGGTGTGACCAAGTGACAGTGATGTACACAGTGATGTTGGGCTCCTATGAGCTGTGTGGGCAGTCTGTAGTCAATACTGTGTAGACATTCCTTGTGTATATTGTTGTTGTATTGTACACTGCATGTTGGAATTATGTATGCTTCTGCTTCCATGTCTCCCTCTAAATTTGCAGGTTCATTCCTCATGTCTTCCCAAGCCCGTCTAGTTTGGAGATGGAGTTCATGTTGTATGCAGTACACAGACAAGTTTTGAAGCGTGCAAGACTACAGTTGGAAGGGGGCGATGTGGTGGCATATTCAGATTGTAAGACTACGACTACTTTAACTTAGTACTATCATTTTTAGTTGTGTTTGTGCTTGTGTAGCTGCATTGTATTGTTGGTAGGTATTTGGTCATGTGTGTTGTTAGTTCAACATTACTAGGAACATATTGTGTGTGGCCAGTTTCCATTAGGGACTGTACTTTGTGACACTTGTGTCAAGTTTTCGGGATTGCTTTGTTTGCTCTCACATAGCATGACATGCCATGGTGTGTTGGGTGGTGGTGCTGGGGAGGGGTTGGGTGACATGGCACTGTTCTCATGTTGTATTTTGCAAGGGGATAATGCATTTAGCAGCATATGTGTCTTTTGATGACACAGCATTGGAGGTGTTTCTTTAGGTAGGGATGCACACATTGTGACACTTCCAGGTGACCAATCTCAGGCTGGTATGGTTGTGACAGTTGACTGTCCCTTATGTCATCATCATTGATTGTCAGCTGGTATGTGGCAGGGCTCTGTGCACTCAACAGGGGTGTGATTCTAAGTGAAGTAATTAGCCACCAGCTGTGTTCGGGCTGCCTCACCCCGTGCCCTTTCCCCTCCCATGCGCAGCGGGCGTGCATGTGGTTGGGGATGTGGGGGCACCACCATGTCCACCGGCAGGCCCCGGCATGTTGCAACGTTGTGCAAGACACATGCTGCCACTATGATCCTGCACACTACAGGGGGAGCGTATAACAGCTGCCCGCCAGAACGGTCAAGGGAGCGAAAGCACTCCGAATGTGCGCACCACTATGCCCAGGGTTGCAATATGGGCTGTGTTGTATCTTACCTCGGGTGGCGTGGTGGGGATCCGAATTGGCGTCATCATGTGGGTGCTCAGAGGGTAGGCACTGTCCCCTGGGGAGGTGGTGAAGGGTATCATTAGTGGGGTTGTGACATTACTCAGTATCTGGCATGCATGCATGTGCTGTGGCATTTATACTCACCAAGCAGCCATGTATCGCCATGCCGCCCAGCTTCTAGGTCCCGGTTTAGGGTTGACATTCTGTAAATGAAACTGTCGTGGGTGGACCCTGGATAGTTGGCATATACTGAGGTGATGATTCCCTTGGCATCACATACTACCTGCACGTTGATGGAATGCCAGTGCTTGCGGTTTCTATAGATGTGCTCTGATGCCCTGGGGGGACGTAGAGCCACATGGGTGCAATCAATGGCACCTAGGACTTTGGGGAATTGTGCCACCCTGTAGAAATCCTGGACTCCAGCCTGCCTTTCTGCTTGTGTTCTGGGCAGGTATATGTGCCTGCGGACTGATGGGCATGCAGTCATGATGGCCAAGACCTGGTGTAGGCAGCGTGACTACGTGGCCTGTGTCACCCCCCCAATATGGCACTTGTCCGCTGAAATGATCCGGTGGCCAAAAAGTGCAGTACATTGAGGACCTTTTCCAGGGGGCTGAGTGCTTGGGAGCAGAGGGTGGGTGATGTGAGGTCATCCTCCCACTCACTGACCAGGTCGAGTATTATGTGAGGTAGAAACCTGTACCTCCCATACACCTGGTCATCAAGCATGCCAAAAATGCTGGTTCTGGGTGTGAAAAATCTGGGCCTGACTATCCTCCTCCTCCTCCTGCGGTATCCCACGACCACTGCTGCTAGGAACGGTATGTTCATCCTGGCGACTGAGCTTGCTTGTTGTTTGCACGCACTTTTATGCTGCGCGGGTCCACGTAGCCTGCTTCCTGCTGGCGTACGTGTTTCCGGATTAGCGCGTCTTTTTTGGCGCGTGCGTGTGGGCATTCCGCGCATTTGCATCCTGTACTTCCCCGCCCACCCCAGTAATACACGTACCCCGCTCGCCCAGGCCCAATCGCGTGTAAAACTTCCCACGAGCCCCTGAAGTACACGTACCCCGCTCGCCCAGGCACAATCGCGTGTGAAACTTCCTGCGCACCCCCGATATACACGCTATTTTTGACACAGCGGATGTCCGTGTTTGTCGCGTACCCCTTTGCACGTCATTTGTCCTAGAGGGCCACAGTATGGGACATTCATCAGAGCTGTATATATGTGCTTTTTGTGAGCGCACATTTTTTTAATGCGCAGGGATGCTACCGCCTGCCTTCGTGTGATGGACATGTGTTGATGTACATAGTTGACTTTTGGTTTGTGTCATGAGATCGCCATTTCACTGCTGGGGGGGTGGGGGTGCAAGGGGACATGAGTGGGACATGAGTGGGGGCCTGCTGGCAGGTGCCCCTCAGTGCTGGGGGGTGGGGGTGCTGGGGGACATGAGTGGGGGCCTGCTGGCAGGTGCCCTGCACTGCTGGGGGGTGGGGATGCAAGGGGACATGAGTGGGGGCCTGCTGGCAGGTGCCCTGAACTGCTGGGGGGTGGGGGTGCAAGGGGACAGGAGTGGGACATGAGTGGGGGCCTGCTGGCAGGTGCCCCTGACTGCTGGGGGGTGGGGGTGCAAGGGAACATAAGTGGGGGCCTGCTGGCAGGTGCCCTGCACTGCTGGGGGGTGGGGGTGCAAGGGGACATGAGTGGGACATGAGTGGGGGCCTGCTGCAGGTGCCCTGCACTGCTCGGGGGTGGGGGTGCAAGGGGACATGAGTGGGACATGAGTGGGGGCCTGCTGGCAGGTGCCCCTCAGTGCTGGGGGTGGGGGTGCTGGGGGACATGAGTGGGGGCCTGCTGGCAGGTGCCCCTCAGTGCTGGGGGGTGGGGGTGCTGGGGGACATGAGTGGGGGCCTGCTGGCAGGTGCCCTGCACTGCTGGGGATGGGGGATCAAGGGGACATGAGTGGGACATGAGTGGGGGCCTGCTGGCAGGTGCCCCTGACTGCTGGGGGGTGGGGGTGCAAGGGGACATGAGTGGGGACCTGCTGGCAGGTCCCCTGCACTGATGGGGGGTGGGGGTGCAAGGGGACATGAGTGGGACATGAGTGGGGGCCTGCTGGCAGGTGCCCCTGACTGCTGGGGGGTGTGGGTGCAAGGGGACATGAGTGGGGGCCTGCTGGCAGGTGCCCTGCACTGCTGGGGGTGCAAGGGGACATGAGTGGGACATGAGTGGGGGCCTGCTGGCAGGTGCCCCTCAGTGCTGGGGGGTGGGGGTGCTGGGGGACATGAGTGGGGGCCTGCTGGCAGGTGCCCTGCACTGCTGGGGGGTGGGGGTGCAAGGGGACATGAGTGGGACATGAGTGGGGGCCTGCTGGCAGGTGCCCCTGACTGCTGGGGGGTGGGGGTGCAAGGGGACATGAGTGGGGGCCTGCTGGCCAGGTGCCCCTGACTGCTTGGGGGTGGGGGTGCAAGGGGACATGAGTGGGGGCCTGCTGGCAGGTGCCCTGCACTGCTGGGGGGTGGGGGTGCAAGGGGACATGAGTGGGACATGAATGTGGGCCTGCTGGCAGGTGCCCTGCACTTCTGGGGGGTGGGGGTGCAAGGGGACATGAGTGGGACATGAGTGGGGGCCTGCTGGCAGGTGCCCCTCAGTGCTGGGGGTGCTGGGGGTGCTGGGGGACATGAGTGGGGGCCTGCTGGCAGGTGCCCCTCAGTGCTGGGGGGTGGGGGTGCTGGGGGACATGAGTGGGGGCCTGCTGGCAGGTGCCCTGCACTGCTGGGGGTGGGGGTTCAAGGGGATATGAGTGGGACATGAGTGGGGGCCTGCTGGCAGGTGCCCTGCACTGCTGGGGGGTGGGGGTGCAAGGGGACATGAGTGGGGGCCTGCTGGCAGGTGCCCCTCAGTGCTGGGGGGTGGGGGTGCTGGGGGACATGAGTGGGGGCCTGCTGGCAGGTGCCCTGCACTGCTGGGGGTGGGGGTTCAAGGGGATATGAGTGGGACATGAGTGGGGGCCTGCTGGCAGGTGCCCTGCACTGCTGGGGGTGGGGGTTCAAGGGGATATGAGTGGGACATGAGTGGGGGCCTGCTGGCAGGTGCCCTGCACTGCTGGGGGGTGGGGGTGCAAGGGGACATGAGTGGGGGCCTGCTGGCAGGTACCCTGCACTGCTGAGGGGTGGCGGTGCAAGGGGACATGAGTGGGACATCAGTGGGGGCCTGATGGCAGGTGCCCTGTGCTGCCGGGGGTCGGGGTGCAAGGGGACATGAGTGGGACATGAGTGGGGGCCTGCTGGCAGGTGCCCCTCAGTGCTGGGGGGTGGGGTGCTGGGGGATATGAGTGGGGGCCTGCTGGCAGGTGCCCCTCAGTGCTAGGGGGTGGGGGTGCTGGGGGACATGAGTGGGGGCATGCTGGCAGGTGCCCTGCACTGCTGGGGGTGCAAGGGGACATGAGTGGGACATGCTTGTGGGCCTGCTGGCAGGTGCCCCTGACTACTGGGGGTGGGGGTGCAAGGGGACATGAGTGGGGGCCTGCTGGCAGGTGCCCTGCACTGCTGGGGGTGGGGGTGCAAGGGGACATGAGTGGGGGCCTGCTGGCAGGTGCCCCTCAGTGATGGGGGGTAGGGGTGCTGGGGGACATGAGTGGGGGCCTGCTGGCAGGTTCCCTGCACTGCTGCGAGGTGGGGGTGCAAGGGGACATGCTGGGGGACTTGAGCGGGGGCCTGCTGGCAGGTGCCCTGCACTGATGGGGGGTGGGGGTGCAAGGGGACATGAGTGGGACATGAGTGGGGGCCTGCTGGCAGGTGCCCCTGACTGCTGGGGGGTGGGGGTGCAAGGGGACATGAGTGGGGGCCTGCTGGCAGGTGCCCTGCACTGCTGGGGGTGGGGGTGCAAGGGGACATGAGTGGGACATGAGTGGGGGCCTGCTGGTAGGTGCCCTGCACTGCTGGGGGCTGGGGGTGCAAGGAGACATGAGTGGGTCATGAGGGGGGGCCTGCTGGCAGGTGCCCCTCAGTGCTGGGGGGTGGGGGTGCTGGGGGACATGAGTGGGGGCCTGCTGGCAGGTGCTCCTCAGTGCTGGGGGGTGGGGGTGCTGGGGGACATGCTTGGGGGCCTGCTGGCAGGTGCCCTGTACTGCTGGGGGGTGGGGGTACAAGGGGACATGAGTGGGGGCCTGCTGGCAGGTGCCCTGCACTGCTGGGGGTGGGGGTGCAAGGGGACATGAGTGGGGGCCTGCTGGCAGGTGCCGTGCACTGCTGGGCGTGGGGGTGCAAGGGGACATGAGTGGGACATGAGTGGGGGCCTGCTGGCAGGTGCCCCTCAGTGCTGGGGGGTGGGGGTGCTGGGGGACATGAGTGGGGGCCTGCTGACAGGTGCCCTGCACTGCTGGGGGGTGGGGGTGCAAGGGGACATGAGTGGGGGCCTGCTGGCAGGTGCCGTGCACTGCTGGGCGTGGGTGTGCAAGGGGACATGAGTGGGACATGAGTGGGGGCCTGCTGGCAGGTGCCCCTCAGTGCTGGCAGGTGGGGGTAGTGGGGGACTTGAGTGGGGGCCTGCTGGCAGGTGCCCTGCACTGCTGGGGGGTGGGGGTGCAAGGGGACATGAGTGGGGGCCTGCTGGCAGGTGCCCTGCACTGCTGGGGGGTGGGGGTGCAAGGGGACATGAGTGGGGGCCTGCTGGCAGGTGCCGTGCACTGCTGGGCGGGGGGGTTCAAGGGGACATGAGTGGGACATGAGTGGGGGCCTGCTGGCAGGTGCCCCTCAGTGCTGGGGGGTGGGGGTGCTGGGGGACATGAGTGGGGGGCTGCTGGCAGGTGCCCTGCACTGCTGGGGGGTGGGGGTGCAAGGGGACATGAGTGGGGGTCTGCTGGCAGGTGCCCTGCACTGATGGGGGTGGGGGTGCAAGGGGACATGAGTGGGACATGAGTGGGGGCCTGCTGGCAGGTGCCCCTGACTGCTGGGGGGTGGGGGTGCAAGGGGACATGAGTGGGGGCCTGCTGGCAGGTGCCCTGCACTACTGGGGGGTGGGGGTGCAAGGGGACATGAGTGGGGGCCTGCTGGTAGGTGCCCTGCACTGCTTGGGGCTAGGGGTGCAAGGAGACATGAGTGGGACATGAGTGGGGGCCTGCTGGCAGGTGCCCCTCAGTGCTGCTGGGGGGTGGGGGTGCTGGGGGACATGAGTGGGGGCCTGCTGGCAGGTGCCCCTCAGTGCTGGGGGGTGGGGGTGCTGGGGGACATGAGTGGGGGCCTGCTGGCAGGTGCCCTGCACTGCTGGGGGGTGGGGGTGCAAGGGGACATGGGTGGGGCATGAGTGGGGGCCTGCTGGCATGTGCCCCTGACTTCTGGGGGGTGGGGGTACAAGGGGACATGAGTGGGGCCTGCTGGCAGGTGCCCTGCACTGCTGGGGGGTGGGGGTGCAAGGAGACATGAGTGGGACATGAGTGGGGGCCTGCTGGCAGGTGCCCTGCACTGCTGGGGGTGGGGGTGCAAGGGGGCATGAGTGGGGGCCTGCTGGCAGGTGCCCCTCAGTGCTGGGGGGTGGGGGTGCTGGGGGACATGAGTGGGGGCCTGCTGGCAGGTGCCCCTCAGTGCTGGGGGGTGGGGGTGCTGGGGGACATGAGTGTGGGCCTGCTGGCAGGTGCCCTGCACTGCTGGGGGGTGGGGGTGCAAGGGGACATGGGTGGGACATGAGTGGGGGCCTGCTGGCAGGTGCCCCTGACTTCTGGGGGGGTGGGGGTACAAGGGGACATGAGTGGGTGCCTGCTGGCAAGTGCCCTGCACTGCTGGGGGGTGGGGGTGCAAGGGGACATGAGTGGGGGCCTGCTGGCTGGTGCCCTGCACTGGTGGGGGTTGGGGGTGCAAGGGGACATGAGTGGGGGCCTGCTGGTAGGTGCCCTGCACTGCTGGGAGCTGGGGGTGCAAGGAGACATGAGTGGGACATGAGTGGGGGCCTGCTGGCAGGTGCCCCTCAGTGCTGGGGGGTGGGGGTGCTGGGGGACATGAGTGGGGGCCTGCTGGCAGGTGCCCTGCACTGCTGGGGGTGGGGGTGCAAGGGGACATGGGTGGGGCATGAGAGGGGGCCTGCTGGCATGTGCCCCTGATTTCTGGGGGGTGGGGGTACAAGGGGACATGAGTGGGTGCCTGCTGGCAGGTGCCCTGCACTGCTGCGGGGTGGGGATGAGTGGGGCATGATTGGGGGCCTGCTGGCAGGTGCCCTGCACTGCTGGGGGGTGGGGGTGCAAGGGGACATGAGTGGGGGCCTGCTGGCAGGTGCCATGCACTGCTGGGGGGTGGGGGTGCAAGGGGACATGTGTGAGGGCCTGCTGGCAGGTCCCCCTGACTGCTGGGGGTTGGGGGTACAGGGGGACATGTGTGGGACATGAGTGGGTGCCTGCTGGCAGGTGCCCCTGACTGCTGGGGGGTGGGGGTGCTGGGGAACATGTGTGGGGGCCTGCTGGCAGGTACCCCTGACTGCTGGGGGGTGGGGGGTGCTGGGTGACATGAGTGGGACATGAGTGGTGGCCTGCTGGCAGGTGCCCTGCACTGCTGGGGGGTGGGGGTGCTGGGGGACATGTGTGGGGGCATGCTGGCAGGTGCCCTGCACTGCTGGGGGGTGGGGGTGCAAGGGGACATGAGTGGGGGCCTGCTGGCAGGTGCCTTGCACTGCTGGGGGTGGGGGTGCAAGGGGACATGAGTGGGGGCCTGCTGGCAGGTGCCCCTCAGTGCTGGGGGTTGGGGGTGCTGGGGGACATGAGTGGGGGCCTGCTGGCAGGT
This sequence comes from Ambystoma mexicanum, assembly GCF_040938575.1. NCBI lineage: Eukaryota > Metazoa > Chordata > Amphibia > Caudata > Ambystomatidae > Ambystoma > Ambystoma mexicanum. The sequence continues at coordinate 1,462,331,437 of NC_090931.1, read as the reverse complement.
ACCCTGAACTGATGGGGGGTGGGGGTGCAAGGGGACATGAGTGGGGGCCTGCTGGCAGGTGCCCTGCACTGCTGGGGGTGCAAGGGGACATGAGTGGGACATGAGTGGGGGCCTGCTGGCAGGTGCCCCTGACTGCTGGGGGGTAGGGGTGCAAGGGGACATGAGTGGGGGCCTGCTGGCAGGTGCCCTGCACTGCTGGGGGGTGGGGGTGCCTGGGGACATGAGTGGGACATGAGTGGGGGCCTGCTGGTAGGTGCCCTGCACTGCTGGGGGCTGGGGGTGCAAGGAGACATGAGTGGGACATGAGTGGGGGCCTGCTGGCAGGTGCCCCTCAGTGCTGGGGGGTGGGGGTGCTGGGGGACATGAGTGGGGGCCTGCTGGCAGGTGCCCCTCAGTGCTGGGGGGTGGGGGTGCTGGGGGACATGAGTGGGGGCCTGCTGGCAGGTGCCCCTCAGTGCTGGGGGGTGGGGGTGCTGGGGGACATGAGTGGGGGCCTGCTGGCAGGTGCCCTGCACTGCTGGGGGTGCAAGGGGACATGGGTGGGGCATGGGGGCTGCTGGCAGGTGCCCATGACTGCTGGGGGGTGGGGGTGCAAGGGGACATGAGTGGGGGCCTGCTGGCAGGTGCCCTGCACTACTGGGGGGTGGGGGTGCAAGGGGACATGAGTGGGGGCCTGCTGGCAGGTGCCCTGCACTGCTGGGGGGTGGGGGTGCCTGGGGACATGAGTGGGACATGAGTGGGGGCCTGCTGGTAGGTGCCCTGCACTGCTGGGGGCTAGGGGTGCAAGGAGACATGAGTGGGCCATGAGTGGGGGCCTGCTGGCAGGTGCCCCTCTGTGCTGCTGGGGGGTGGGGGTGCTGGGGGACATGCGTGGGGGCCTGCTGGCAGGTGCCCCTCAGTGCTGGGGGGTGGGGGTGCAAGGGGACATGGGTGGGGCATGAGTGGGGGCCTGATGGCATGTGCCCCTGACTTCTGGGGGTGGGGGTACAAGGGGACATGAGTGCGGCCTGCTGGCAGGTGCCCTGCACTGCTGGGGGTGCAAGGGGACATGGGTGGGGCATGGGGGGGGCTGCTGGCAGGTGCCCCTGACTGCTGGGGGGTGGGGGTGCAAGGGGACATGAGTGGGGGCCTGCTGGCAGGTGCCCTGCACTACTGGGGGGTGGGGGTGCAAGGGGACATGAGTGGGACATGAGTGGGGGCCTGCTGGTAGGTGCCCTGCACTGCTGGGGGCTAGGGGTGCAAGAGGACATGAGTGGGACATGAGTGGGGGCCTGCTGGCAGGTGCCCCTCTGTGCTGCTGGGGGGTGGGGGTGCTGGGGGACATGCGTGGGGGCCTGCTGGCAGGTGCCCCTCAGTGCTGGGGGGTGGGGGTGCAAGGGGACATGGGTGGGGCATGAGTGGGGGCCTGATGGCATGTGCCCCTGACTTCTGGGGGTGGGGGTACAAGGGGACATGAGTGCAGCCTGCTGGCAGGTGCCCTGCACTGCTGGGGGGTGGGGGTGCAAGGAGACATGAGTGGGACATGAGTGGGGGCCTGCTGGCAGGTGCCCTGCACTGCTGCGGGGTGGGGGTGCAAGGGGACATGAGTGGGGGCCTGCTGGCAGGTGCCCCTCAGTGCTGGGGGGTGAGGGTGCTGGGGGACATGAGTGGGGGCCTGCTGGCAGGTGCCCCTCAGTGCTGGGGGGTGGGGGTGCTGGGGGACATGAGTGGGGGCCTGCTGGCAGGTGCCCTGCACTGCTGGGGGGTGGGGGTGCAAGGGGACATGGGTGGGACATGAGTGGGGGCCTGCTGGCAGGTGCCCCTGACTTCTGGGGGGGTGGGGGTACAAGGGGACATGAGTGGGTGCCTGCTGGCAAGTGCCCTGCACTGCTGGGGGTGCAAGGGGACATGAGTGGGGGCCTGCTGGCAGGTGCCCTGCACTGCTGGGGGGTGGGGGTGCAAGGGGACATGAGTGGGGGCCTGCTGGTAGGTGCCCTGCACTGCTGGGAGCTGGGGGTGCAAGGAGACATGAGTGGGACATGAGTGGGGGCCTGCTGGCAGGTGCTCCTCAGTGCTGGGGGGTGGGGGTGCTGGGGGACATGAGTGGGGGCCTGCTGGCAGGTGCCCTGCACTGCTGGGGGGTGGGGGTGCAAGGGGACATGGGTGGGGCATGAGTGGGGGCCTGCTGGCATGTGCCCCTGACTTCTGGGGGGTGGGGTACACGGGGACATGAGTGGGTGCCTGCTGGCAGGTGCCCTGCACTGCTGGGGGGTGGGGGTGCAAGGGGACATGAGTGGGACATGAGTGGGGGCCTGCTGGTAGGTGCCCTGCACTGCTGGGGGGTGGGGGTGCAAGGGGACATGAGTGGGACATGAGTGGGGGCCTGCTGGCAGGTGCCATGCACTGCTAGGGGGTGGGGGTACAGGGGGACATGTGTGGGACATGTGTGGGTGCCTGCTGGCAGGAGCCCCTGACTGCTGGGGGGTGGGGGTGCTGGGGAACATGTGTGGGGGCCTGCTGGCAGGTGCCCCTGACTGCTGGGGAGTGGGGGTGCTGGGGGACATGAGTGGGACATGAGTGGTGGCCTGCTGGCAGGTGCCCTGCACTGCTGGGGGGTGGGGGTGCTGGGGGACATGTGTGTGGGCATGCTGGCAGGTGCCCTGCACTGCTGGGGGGTGGGGGTGCAAGGGGACATGAGTGGGGGCCTGCTGACAGGTGCCCTGCACTGCTGGGGGTGGGGGTGCAAGGGGACATGAGTGGGACATGAGTGGGGGCCTGCTGGCAGGTGCCCCTCAGTGCTGGGGGGTGGGGGTGCTGGGGGACATGAGTGGGGGCCTGCAGGCAGGTACCCTGCACTGATGGGGGGTGGGGGTGCAAGGGGACATGAGTGGGGGCCTGCTGGCAGGTGCCCTGCACTGCTGAGGGTGCAAGGGGACATGAGTGGGACATGAGTGGGGGCCTGCTGGCAGGTGCCCCTCAGTGCTGCGGGGTGGGGGTGCTGGGGGACTTGAGTGGGGGCCTGCTGGCAGGTGCCCTGCACTTATGGGGGGTGCGGGTGCAAGGGGACATGAGTGGGGGCCTGCTGGCAGGTGCCCTGCACTGCCGGGGGGTGGGGGTGCAAGGGGACATGAGTGGGACCTGAGTGGGGGCCTGCTGGTAGGTGCCCTGCACTGCTGGGGGCTGGGGGTGCAAGGAGACATGAGTGGGACATGAGTGGGGGCCTGCTGGCAGGTGCCCCTCAGTGCTGGGGGTGGGGGTGCTGAGGGACATGAGTGGGGGCCTGCTGGCAGGTGCCCCTCAGTGCTGGGGGGTGGGGGTGCTGGGGGACATGAGTGGGGGCCTGCTGGCAGGTGCCCTGCACTGCTGGGGGTGCAAGGGGACATGGGTGGGGCATGAGTGGGGGCCTGCTGGCATGTGCCCCTGACTTCTGGGGGCTGGGGGTACAAGGGGACATGAGTGGGGGCCTGCTGGCAGGTGCCCTGCACTGCTGGGGGGTGGGGGTGCAAGGAGACATGAGTGGGACATGAGAGGGGGCCTGCTGGCAGGTGCCCTGCACTGCTGGGGGGTGGGGGTGCAAGGGGACGTGAGTGGGACATGAGTGGGGGCCTGCTGGCAGGTGCCATGCACTGCTGGGGGGTGGGGGTGCAAGGGGACATGTGTGAGGGCCTGCTGGCAGGTCCCCCTGACTGCTGGGGGTTGGGGGTACAGGGGGACATGTGTGGGACATGAGTGGGTGCCTGCTGGCAGGTGCCCCTGACTGCTGGGGGGTGGGGGTGCTGGGGAACATGTGTGGGGGCCTGCTGGCAGGTACCCCTGACTGCTGGGGGGTGGGGGGTGCTGGGTGACATGAGTGGGACATGAGTGGTGGCCTGCTGGCAGGTGCCCTGCACTGCTGGGGGGTGGGGGTGCTGGGGGACATGTGTGGGGGCATGCTGGCAGGTGCCCTGCACTGCTGGGGGGTGGGGGTGCAAGGGGACATGAGTGGGGGCCTGCTGGCAGGTGCCTTGCACTGCTGGGGGTGGGGGTGCAAGGGGACATGAGTGGGGGCCTGCTGGCAGGTGCCCCTCAGTGCTGGGGGTTGGGGGTGCTGGGGGACATGAGTGGGGGCCTGCTGGCAGGTACCCTGCACTGATGGGGGGTGGGGGTGCAAGGGGACATGAGTGGGGGCCTGCTGGCAGGTGCCCTGCACTGCTGGGGGTGCAAGGGGACATGAGTGGGACATGAGTGGGGGCCTGCTGGCAGGTGCCCCTGACTGCTGGGGGGTAGGGGTGCAAGGGGACATGAGTGGGGGCCTGCTGGCAGGTGCCCTGCACTGCTGGGGGGTGGGGGTGCCTGGGGACATGAGTGGGACATGAGTGGGGGCCTGCTGGTAGGTGCCCTGCACTGCTGGGGGCTGGGGGTGCAAGGAGACATGAGTGGGACATGAGTGGGGGCCTGCTGGCAGGTGCCCCTCAGTGCTGGGGGGTGGGGGTGCTGGGGGACATGAGTGGGGGCCTGCTGGCAGGTGCCCCTCAGTGCTGGGGGGTGGGGGTGCTGGGGGACATGAGTGGGGGCCTGCTGGCAGGTGCCCCTCAGTGCTGGGGGGTGGGGGTGCTGGGGGACATGAGTGGGGGCCTGCTGGCAGGTGCCCTGCACTGCTGGGGGTGCAAGGGGACATGGGTGGGGCATGGGGGCTGCTGGCAGGTGCCCATGACTGCTGGGGGGTGGGGGTGCAAGGGGACATGAGTGGGGGCCTGCTGGCAGGTGCCCTGCACTACTGGGGGGTGGGGGTGCAAGGGGACATGAGTGGGGGCCTGCTGGCAGGTGCCCTGCACTGCTGGGGGGTGGGGGTGCCTGGGGACATGAGTGGGACATGAGTGGGGGCCTGCTGGTAGGTGCCCTGCACTGCTGGGGGCTAGGGGTGCAAGGAGACATGAGTGGGACATGAGTGGGGGCCTGCTGGCAGGTGCCCCTCTGTGCTGCTGGGGGGTGGGGGTGCTGGGGGACATGCGTGGGGGCCTGCTGGCAGGTGCCCCTCAGTGCTGGGGGGTGGGGGTGCAAGGGGACATGGGTGGGGGCCTGATGGCATGTGCCCCTGACTTCTGGGGGTGGGGGTACAAGGGGACATGAGTGCGGCCTGCTGGCAGGTGCCCTGCACTGCTGGGGGTGCAAGGGGACATGGGTGGGGCATGGGGGGGGCTGCTGGCAGGTGCCCCTGACTGCTGGGGGGTGGGGGTGCAAGGGGACATGAGTGGGGGCCTGCTGGCAGGTGCCCTGCACTACTGGGGGGTGGGGGTGCAAGGGGACATGAGTGGGACATGAGTGGGGGCCTGCTGGTAGGTGCCCTGCACTGCTGGGGGCTAGGGGTGCAAGAGGACATGAGTGGGACATGAGTGGGGGCCTGCTGGCAGGTGCCCCTCTGTGCTGCTGGGGGGTGGGGGTGCTGGGGGACATGCGTGGGGGCCTGCTGGCAGGTGCCCCTCAGTGCTGGGGGGTGGGGGTGCAAGGGGACATGGGTGGGGCATGAGTGGGGGCCTGATGGCATGTGCCCCTGACTTCTGGGGGTGGGGGTACAAGGGGACATGAGTGCGGCCTGCTGGCAGGTGCCCTGCACTGCTGGGGGGTGGGGGTGCAAGGAGACATGAGTGGGACATGAGTGGGGGCCTGCTGGCAGGTGCCCTGCACTGCTGCGGGGTGGGGGTGCAAGGGGACATGAGTGGGGGCCTGCTGGCAGGTGCCCCTCAGTGCTGGGGGGTGAGGGTGCTGGGGGACATGAGTGGGGGTCTGCTGGCAGGTGCCCCTCAGTGCTGGGGGGTGGGGGTGCTGGGGGACATGAGTGGGGGCCTGCTGGCAGGTGCCCTGCACTGCTGGGGGGTGGGGGTGCAAGGGGACATGGGTGGGACATGAGTGGGGGCCTGCTGGCAGGTGCCCCTGACTTCTGGGGGGGTGGGGGTACAAGGGGACATGAGTGGGTGCCTGCTGGCAAGTGCCCTGCACTGCTGGGGGTGCAAGGGGACATGAGTGGGGGCCTGCTGGCAGGTGCCCTGCACTGCTGGGGGGTGGGGGTGCAAGGGGACATGAGTGGGGGCCTGCTGGTAGGTGCCCTGCACTGCTGGGAGCTGGGGGTGCAAGGAGACATGAGTGGGACATGAGTGGGGGCCTGCTGGCAGGTGCTCCTCAGTGCTGGGGGGTGGGGGTGCTGGGGGACATGAGTGGGGGCCTGCTGGCAGGTGCCCTGCACTGCTGGGGGGTGGGGGTGCAAGGGGACATGGGTGGGGCATGAGTGGGGGCCTGCTGGCATGTGCCCCTGACTTCTGGGGGGTGGGGTACACGGGGACATGAGTGGGTGCCTGCTGGCAGGTGCCCTGCACTGCTGGGGGGTGGGGGTGCAAGGGGACATGAGTGGGACATGAGTGGGGGCCTGCTGGTAGGTGCCCTGCACTGCTGGGGGGTGGGGGTGCAAGGGGACATGAGTGGGACATGAGTGGGGGCCTGCTGGCAGGTGCCATGCACTGCTAGGGGGTGGGGGTACAGGGGGACATGTGTGGGACATGTGTGGGTGCCTGCTGGCAGGAGCCCCTGACTGCTGGGGGGTGGGGGTGCTGGGGAACATGTGTGGGGGCCTGCTGGCAGGTGCCCCTGACTGCTGGGGAGTGGGGGTGCTGGGGGACATGAGTGGGACATGAGTGGTGGCCTGCTGGCAGGTGCCCTGCACTGCTGGGGGGTGGGGGTGCTGGGGGACATGTGTGTGGGCATGCTGGCAGGTGCCCTGCACTGCTGGGGGGTGGGGGTGCAAGGGGACATGAGTGGGGGCCTGCTGGCAGGTGCCCTGCACTGCTGGGGGGTGGGGGTGCTGGGGGACATGAGTGGGGGCCTGCTGGCAGGTGCCCTGCACTGCTGGGGGGTGGGGGTGCAAGGGGACATGGGTGGGGCATGAGTGGGGGCCTGCTGGCATGTGCCCCTGACTTCTGGGGGGTGGGGTACACGGGGACATGAGTGGGTGCCTGCTGGCAGGTGCCCTGCACTGCTGGGGGGTGGGGGTGCAAGGGGACATGAGTGGGACATGAGTGGGGGCCTGCTGGTAGGTGCCCTGCACTGCTGGGGGGTGGGGGTGCAAGGGGACATGAGTGGGACATGAGTGGGGGCCTGCTGGCAGGTGCCATGCACTGCTAGGGGGTGGGGGTACAGGGGGACATGTGTGGGACATGTGTGGGTGCCTGCTGGCAGGAGCCCCTGACTGCTGGGGGGTGGGGGTGCTGGGGAACATGTGTGGGGGCCTGCTGGCAGGTGCCCCTGACTGCTGGGGAGTGGGGGTGCTGGGGGACATGAGTGGGACATGAGTGGTGGCCTGCTGGCAGGTGCCCTGCACTGCTGGGGGGTGGGGGTGCTGGGGGACATGTGTGTGGGCATGCTGGCAGGTGCCCTGCACTGCTGGGGGGTGGGGGTGCAAGGGGACATGAGTGGGGGCCTGCTGACAGGTGCCCTGCACTGCTGGGGGTGGGGGTGCAAGGGGACATGAGTGGGACATGAGTGGGGGCCTGCTGGCAGGTGCCCCTCAGTGCTGGGGGGTGGGGGTGCTGGGGGACATGAGTGGGGGCCTGCAGGCAGGTACCCTGCACTGATGGGGGGTGGGGGTGCAAGGGGACATGAGTGGGGGCCTGCTGGCAGGTGCCCTGCACTGCTGAGGGTGCAAGGGGACATGAGTGGGACATGAGTGGGGGCCTGCTGGCAGGTGCCCCTCAGTGCTGCGGGGTGGGGGTGCTGGGGGACTTGAGTGGGGGCCTGCTGGCAGGTGCCCTGCACTTATGGGGGGTGCGGGTGCAAGGGGACATGAGTGGGGGCCTGCTGGCAGGTGCCCTGCACTGCCGGGGGGTGGGGGTGCAAGGGGACATGAGTGGGACCTGAGTGGGGGCCTGCTGGTAGGTGCCCTGCACTGCTGGGGGCTGGGGGTGCAAGGAGACATGAGTGGGACATGAGTGGGGGCCTGCTGGCAGGTGCCCCTCAGTGCTGGGGGTGGGGGTGCTGGGGGACATGAGTGGGGGCCTGCTGGCAGGTGCCCCTCAGTGCTGGGGGGTGGGGGTGCTGGGGGACATGAGTGGGGGCCTGCTGGCAGGTGCCCTGCACTGCTGGGGGTGCAAGGGGACATGGGTGGGGGCCTGCTGGCATGTGCCCCTGACTTCTGGGGGCTGGGGGTACAAGGGGACATGAGTGGGGGCCTGCTGGCAGGTGCCCTGCACTGCTGGGGGGTGGGGGTGCAAGGAGACATGAGTGGGACACGAGAGGGGGCCTGCTGGCAGGTGCCCTGCACTGCTGGGGGGTGGGGGTGCAAGGGGACGTGAGTGGGACATGAGTGGGGGCCTGCTGGCAGGTGCCCCTCAGTGCTGGGGGGTGGGGGTGCTGGGGGACATGAGTGGGGGCCTGCTGGCAGGTGCCCCTCGGTGCTGGGGGGTGGGGGTGCTGGGGGACATGAGTGGGGGCCTGCTGGCAGGTGCCCTGCACTGCTGGGGGGTGGGGGTGCAAGGGGTCCCTCAGTGCTGGGGGGTGGGGGTGCTGGGGGACATGAGTGGGGGCCTGCTGGCATGTGCCCCTGACTTCTGGGGGCTGGGGGTACAAGGGGACATGAGTGGGTGCCTGCTGGCAGGTGCCCTGCACTGCTGGGGGGTGGGGGTGCAAGCGGACATGAGTGGGACATGAGTGGGGGCCTGCTGGCAGGTGCCCTGCACTGCTGGGGGGTGGGGGTGCAAGGGGACGTGAGTGGGACATGAGTGGGGGCCTGCTGGCAGGTGCCCCTCAGTGCTGGGGGGTGGGGTGCTGGGGGACATGAGTGGGGGCCTGCTGGCAGGTGCCCCTCGGTGCTGGGGGGTGGGGGTGCTGGGGGACATGAGTGGGGCCTGCTGGCAGGTGCCCTGCATTGCTGGGGGGTGGGGGTGCAAGGGGACATAGTGGGGGCCTGCTGGCAGGTGCCCCTCAGTGCTGGGGGTGGGGGTGAAGGGGGTAATGCGTTGGTGATCAGTAGTGCAAGCTGACATGTGGCTTGCCTGGGGGGCATGCCCATGGTGGATGGGCTGCCTGCGGGACATGACCAGGGGTGCAGGGTAGTCCCCTGTGGTGTGGGCTGCCTGCAGGGCCCGTGGAGGGTGAAGAGGGAATACCTGGGAGGACCCACACTGCCAGTTCATGTGTAGGACTCCCCTGCACCCCAGATATACACGTACCCCATTCGCACAGGGCCTGTCGCGTGTGAAACTTCCCGCGCACCCCTGAAACACACGTACCCCACTTGCACAGGGCCTATCGCATGTGCAACTTCACGCGAACCCCAGGAATACATGCACCCCACTCGCACAGGGCCTATCGCGTGTGAGACTTCCCGCGAACCCCAGATTTACACGTACCCAGGCCAATCGTGTGTGCAACTTCACGCGAACCCCCGGAATACACGCACCCCACTCGCACAGGGCCTTTCGCGTGTGAAGCTTCCCGCAAACCCCAGATTTACACGCACCCCGCCTGCCCAAGGCCAATCGCGTGTGAAACTTCCCGCGCACCCCCGCACATGCTATTTTTGACACAGCGGGTGTCTGTGTTTGTCGCGTACCCCTTTGCACGTCATTTGTCCTAGAGGGCCACAGTATGGGACAATCATCAGAACTGTATATACGTGCTTTTTGTTAGTGCACATTTTGGCGCACATTTTTTTCATGCGCAGGGACGCTACAGCCTGCCTTCGTGTGGTGGACGTGTTTAGGCCTGTGCGCGTCTTCGCCCGTGCGCTGGTTTGCCCTATTCGATTCCATGAATACGTGTTGTAGGCGAGCGTGTGGGCGTTCCGCGCACTTGCCTCCTGTACCGTGATGCCCACATTTTCACGTGTTGTTCCCCATTCCACGTGTCACACCCCGTGTTTCGCCTACTTTTGTTATGTGCGCCGCGCTATGTGCGCTTTTGCTGTAGCCGTAGCGCACGCCGTTAGATGACCTGTGCGCCGGCGTGCGCCACGCAGATTTTCAGCGCACATCCCAGATTTTACTTGCGCACGGACTTCCATGAATCGATGTGTGCGGGTTTTGCTGCGATTTTCGCACTTACACTGCGATTTTCACACTTGCACTGCGATTCGCACGGTTTTGCACGCTTGCGCAGGAATTTTCAGCGCACATTAATTCCATGAATCGGGCTGTTTATAGAAAGTAAGTGACTAGCCCCATAAGTGGCCATAGAGAGCACAACATGCATGGTATAATTAGCTTAAACCTCAATAAATAGAAGGAAATCCACTCTCAAACACAGTGCCCTAACACATGATCCAGATATGGAAAACACTAGCTAATCATTACGAGCCAAACATAGATAAAACACCTGCAGAACTCCCCTAGCACGCACACAGTCACCAGACAGCACACACAGCAAAGTACAAAGGATAGGGAAGGCCTCATGCCTCGGGATGATTAGGATTCTTTAATTGTAAGTATGGCAGACCATGGAAGTCTCTGTCCCCACTTAGGTCTCGCTCATATCTTCACACCTTGTCAGGATGACCAAGGTTGGTAAACTAGACACCAACCAATGAAAAGCCCCCCTGCCATACTGCCTATGATGGATAGCACCAACCAATTAACTGTCCCTGTAATGATGTAGTAGAAGTAGTATCAATAGTGGGATGGGTCCAGGAGGTACCATCAGATGTGTATCAACCAATAGAGTTATTAACCCCTATACACCCTATAAATAGTTCAAGCCATTAACCAAACCCATTTCTCTGTAGGTTATGTAAACCGACAGTGTAATGTGATGTCATTTCTGATGTCATTTTGTAACAAAATGACCTCGCAATCATTGGAAATACGAGAGCTATGAGATGAAATGCTTGTATGCTGCCCTGGCTTGGTTTCGTTGTTTGACTAATTGTGTGACTAATCCTGGGCGCATCTTAACTTTGTTTTTCCCTCTCAAAGTGACAGGCTCACCGGCACGGACGCTAGGATATATAAACCACTGGCCCATACTGGTTCTGCACATAGATTTCCACATTTGCCTAATTTGCATAATGAACATTATATTACATAAATATTGTTTACATCCAGCTGATCGAGCTTTTCAACCTGAACATTTCTTTAAAAATTAAGTCTCTACAACCTTATGTTCAATAGTCACAAGCAAATATATGAATGCATATATAGATTTCATATAGTGCATTATTTTATATTATGGGATGAATCACAATCTGAAATGGCATGCCGGTTCCTGGCTGGTACAGCCAAACGGTGTCGGTTCCTCTTGGAGCTAAGGGCTGGGGCCTTTATGACACCTGGGAAGGCTGTTGTAATGGTGCACGTTTTTTGGAAGTTAGGCTGTGGCAAGGTCATTTACGACTTCAGTCCCACCCCCTTAAGTGATCCCAGGATCTGGCTGCCCCTTTTGTCAGACATCCAGTCTCCAAAACCTTCCCCTGGCTGATGGAGATCAGATTATTTGAGAGGGGACCGCTGTAGAGGGCCTATTTCTAGTATATTTATGGTTTTTATCCTAAACCAGAGACAGATGGCAGTTGTAAATAAATACCATTTGTTTTGCTCTGCAGGGCCTGGCTTCCTGAGAATCAGCTCAAGGTAGATTTGTCAGCTTTTATGGTCGGTTTCAAAGCCAATGCTCACACTTTTCCCCCGGGAAAGATGGCCATCCTCCATCCTGTTGTGTTGCTGTGAGTTTGGTGGACGAATACCATTTGGCCGAATGCAGAGTTTACCCTCACTTCTTTTTCACGTGAATCCTATATTTTGAACAGAATGGTATTATAATATTTTCTTGGCAATCAAACTCCTTTCCAAACCTATTTTTGACATCTCTGTATGTTTCTTTATATAAAGCTGATTTTCAGTCCCCTAAAGGTCAATGCAAGGCCCAAATTAGTTTATTGCTTCTCCTGTGACATGCTTGCTTTTCATCTCAGATTTGACAGTTCTCCATTTTAATGAAAGTTTGCTGGGTTCTTCCATGTAACACAACAATTCCTTTTATACCATCAGGCCAAGAGGGTTAAGGCCCAAGGTATTGAAGGCACAAGAAGCACAAAAAACGGTGACGGGAAGTCCCTGCATTTTATTTCAGCATCAATGGCAGAAAATGAGGTACAGACAACTAAATGGCCCCACAAACAGGTAATAAAACCAATGTGCAAAACCAAGAAAGGCTGGCATGAGGAACACATGAGTCACAGAAAAATACATTCATTCTCCAGTGTGGAGGAAATGTACTGGGGAAGGGACACTGGTGTGATAGAAATGAGGAGGAACCACAAGAGTGTAGTCAGAGCCACACCCCTGCACCAGGCTTCCCTTAACTTTTGAATTGTTTTTCTGGCTGCCCCAGAAAAATGCTGTTATGTGGGCGTTCCACAAGTCCGAAGGAAGGGAGACGGAGCGTACCAGTACAAAGGTTACTGTGGTATCACAAAAACAATGGTAAGTCAGGAAGCACGCTGAAGCAAGGTAAGTGCAGTAAGAAAGCTGCTTTATTGGTTACAGGGTAAATTTAGAAAGATAACAAGGGAGAGCAGTGCAGTAGCATCTATCCAGTTGGGCTCCCATCCTGTTTGTCACAACAGTCATCCTGTGAACCTGAAGGGCTGTGCCTATCCGGTGCAATGTGATAATGATTAGATTGTTAGAAAGTGGGTTTGTAATTGTAAATTGTTTACTTATAACGTGCTTGATACCCAGAGGTTTCTAAGCACGGACCTGGGGAGCGAACCTGTGTTCCAAGGCAAGCGTTTTGCCCCTGAGCTATCCTCCAGAGACAATGAAGGATTATGGGTTGGAATTGTAGAGGCTTATTTATGACAAGGTCCTTGTTGTCTCCCGGCACTAAGTATGTGGGGAAAGAAAAGGGGGAATGTAGTAAAAGTGATGGCTTCCGGCTTTTAGTTGTGGAATCATGAAACGTAGTAGTGAGCAATACGAATTTGAGAGGTGGGTAAGTGCTGGATTGTGAGTGCGAGTCTGTGGACTGGAAAAACAATGGTTTTCTGTGGCCTTTCCTTTGCAGGACCCATTTGCACTGGATATGAGCTCTTATCTGGAACGGTGTGGCGCCTAATGCAATACTCCTTGGTAAGGAAAGGAGGATGATAGGGAGTGCATGCATAAGAATGTGTATTTCTCTGTGCAACCTGCATACCGACCTTAGGGTTCTTAGTATCTCCATTGTTGGTGTGATTTATGCTTGATGTGTGGTCTTGTGTTGTGTTTGTTCCCATTTCTTTCCTTTCTTCATATGTTTCAAGAGGAGATGGTCGATCGGTGGCAGGAGAATATTTGGAATGTGATTGGTTGGTATTAGGACGTGTTCTCGCGTGTGGCACGCTCGTCATCTGGGGGGGGAGGGTAGCCCTAGATTGGAGGTTTTTAAGTATTTTTATTAGGTTGGATGTGAATGTTGTTATGTGTGGGTTTCAGGTTTTCTGGCACCAAAGATGTGAATAACTGGGCCTCAGGTTTTCTTGCAGCACCATGGATGGAGAAAGCTGGTATGATTGGGTGTGGCAGGCCCAGAACCGAGGGTGGCAGCCTTGCACGGAAAGTGTTTCGGGGTTCTTGTGGTTGACGAGACTAGAGTGTGGTTTTGGTGGTGAGTTGTGTGTGAAGATTTCTGTTTTGGGTGCGTTTATTCTAATCTCTTCCTTTGATGAGTGTAAGTTCTTCTGTCTAGCTATCTTTTCTTGTTCATGTGTTAAAGAGTGAGGTGTCTACTATGTGGGTAAGTGCATCTCTTGGGTGGGTGGAATCGAGTGTAGCCTGTGGAACCTGAAGGGCTGTGTTCCAGGGGATGACAGTGGTGACACACAGGATGGGCGCCCTGACTGGATAGATGCTACTGCACTGCTCTCCCTTGTTATCTTTCTAACTTTACCTTGTAACCAATAAAGCAGCTTTCTTACTGCACTTACCTGGATCCACTCTGCTTCCTGCCTGACCTTTGTTGTCGGGATACTACAGCCTTCTGAACCACACATGTCGTACTTGTTCCCCCGGTTCCGGCGACTCTTCCAGATCTTTCTCAGCACTGCCGCTCTGGGCGCGTGCGCGCGCATGCGTCTGTTGAGCCCGGACTAGGCCTGAGCTCCTGCTCTCGGCAGGCGGGAGACCCCGTGTCTCATGATCACGAGCTCATGAGTCACTTGGTTTTCAGAGCTGCTTAGTCACACCAGATGTCCTCACCTTTCGCCCCGCATGCCAGGCTGAAAGCGGACACTCGGAAGTATTTTTTGATGCGAGTGGCAGCACATGGCCCATTTGCGCACTGTGTGCTGCTCCTTCGCCCACTTCTGTACTTCTCAAAATAGCCGCGGCATACACCGGGCAGACAGCCAGACCCCATGCTCCCTTCTCAACGCTGGAAGGATAGAGAAGAGGCAGTCACATGTCGGACGGTCTATTAGCAGTTGCATGTAAAGTCGATAGGGCTCGGGGATGTCCGGCGTCACAAGCCTTGGCACCATAAAACCACTACAGTGGTGATGGGCGCAGTATAAAAGCATTTTAAAATAACATGTCAGGCGTGGCTTGGAAAGGTACAGATGGCTAAGAGTCAGTCTCACCCGTGAAAAGTCAGTAGGTCAGGGGCACACTTAGACATTTCACGCATGCCTTGGATAGGCAGGGGTGTGGGGGGCTGGGATAGAGTCAATTGCATGTCAGGCCCACCTCTGAATAGGTAAAGTGTTGTCACAACATGGGCCGACATGAAAATGACTCTGCAAGAGCCATACACGACTTTCTGAGACTGGCTTGCCTCAGAAACACTTACTTGATGTGTGGGGTGATCCAGTCTCTTACTTGATATGTAGGGTGATCCAATCTCTTAATTGATATGTCGAGTGAACCAATCTCTAACTTGATATGTAAGGTTATCTAATCCCTTACTTGTTATGTAGGGTGATCCAGTCTCTTACTTGATGTGTAGGGTGATCTAGTCTCTTACTTGATGTGTAGGGTGATCTAGTCTCTTACTTGATATGTAGGGGGATCCAATTTCTTGATATGTAGGGTGATCCAGTCTCTTACTTGATATGTCGGGTGATGTGTAGGGTGATCCAATCTCTTATTATATGATATGATTTGGCATTTATAACGTGCCTATACACAAGTGTTTCAAGATGCGAAGAGGCAAGGGAGGGGGAACCGAGGGAAGACGGAGACAACAATCTTACTAGGCCAGGTGGCATTGCCGGGGAGGGGGGAACGGAAAAGTGCAGGGGGAAAAGGGAGAGGGGGCAGTGCAGTACATAGGATAACAATAAAATAAATAAAGACAATAAATAAAAAGTGCGGCCAGCTGGTGGCAAGTGCAGGGGTAAGTGCAGGCATCAGGTGTCAAGTGCTGGAGGGGGCTGTAGGGATACAGAAAACAGTCCCTGAATGCAAGGGTTGCCAGGAGGGCAGTGCCGGTCTGCAACTGGCGGGGAGGGCACCTGGGCCCGAGATCAGAGGTTAGTCAGGTAACAAGTGCAGTTCAGTTTCAGCCAGGCGATCAGCATGGGAGCGGAGGAGATAAAGCAGAAGCAAAGAGGAAGGTCTTGAGGTGCTTCCGGAGCTGGAGATGGTTCTCCTCAAATTTCAGAGAGGCAGGGAGATCTACCACCAACTCGTTGCTTGGAGAAGCGACTGACCCTCAGGGAGTTGGAGTTGGATGAGCGAAGAGCTCGAGAAGGAAGATATTTAGGAAGAGAGAGTTGAAGGTATTGAGGCCTCAGGCCCCGGAAGGCCTTGTGGATAATGCAGAGGGTTTTGAACCACTGGGAGCCAGTGCGGAGATTTCAGTCCTGGAGAGCTGCAATCCCTGGGTTTGAGGCCAAGGAAAGACTTGCAGTCCTGTTTTGGATGAGTTGCAGAGGGCGGAGAGTAGAGGCAGGCAGATTTAGAAAGAGGCTGTTGCAGTAGTCCAGCCTGGAGAGAACCAGAGCTCTAGAGACAGTGAGCTTCTGGGGAAAGGAAAGGAAGACTACCTCTGAGGAGGTGCAGCTGGTACTGTGACTTCTGAGAGACGTCAGAGATGTGAGGAGAGAAGGAAAGTGTGGAGTCTAAGATGACCATGGGGTTTTTAGCCTCGCAGTTGGGAACAGGAAGAGGGCCAAGCGAGGCCGGCCAGAGAGCGACAGGAAAGGAAGGAGCAGGTGTGCTGATGAGGAGAATCTCGGTCTTACTGGCATTAAGGCAGAGGTCGTTGGTGGCACACCACTCCTGGATAGTAGACAGACAGTCAGAGATGAGAGAAGGCGACAAGGTGGCAGAAGGGAGTCTGAAAATGAGTAGTGTCATCTACATAGCACTGAAAGTTGGGGCAGAGAGCAGCAATGCGGTAGGCAAGAAGTGCCAGGTATTGCTTGAACAGCCAGGGAGAGAGGTTAGACCCCTGGGAACACCACAGGAAGAGATAGAGATAGAGAAGAGGAGGGACCCAAGTTGGACCTTGGAGGGTCAATACGAAAGGAAAGAAGTCAGCCAAGCCAAGGCCTGATCTGTGATACCCAGGTTATCACGGAGACGGTTGAGCAGGATGGCATGGTTGACCGTGTCAAAGGCAGAAGAGAGATCAAGTAAAATGAGGACACGGGTGTTGGAATCAAGGTTCGAGAGCAGGTCTTCACAGATGTTCACGAGAGCAGTTTCTATGCTTCTGGCAGCTCTGAAGCCAGATTGGTGGTTGTGGAGACAGCCACCGACATCTTACTTGATATGTTGTGTGATATAATCCCTTACTTGATATGTAGGGTGATATAATCCCTTACTTGATATGTAGTGTGATCCAATCCCTTACTTAACATGTAGGGTCCGGTTGACAATAAATCCTGATTGTATCTATCTTGTCGGTTGGCAGTCTGAGTTTCAAAACTCAAAAGCCTGGAACGTAGCAGGAGCTGCCTGTAGTAGACTCAGAAGCCATGATCCTAGCAGGAGCAGCCTGTGGTAGACTCAGAAGCCAGGGTCCTAGCAGGAGCCGCCTGTGGTAGACTCAGAAGCAAGGGCATGTGGTAGACTCAGAAGCCAGGGTCCTAGCAGGAGCCGCCTGTGGTAGACTCAGAAGCAAGGGCATGTGGTAGACTCAGAAGCCAGGGCCCTAGCAGGAGCCGCCTGTTGTAGACTCAGAAGCAAGGGCATGTGGTAGAATCAGAAGCCAGGGTCCTAGCAGGAGCCGCCTGACTCAGAAGCAAGGGCATGTGGTAGACTCAGAAGCCAGGTCCTAGCAGGAGCCGCCTGTGGTAGACTCAGAAGCAAGGGCATGTGGTAGACTCAGAAGCCAGGGCCCTAGCAGGTGCAGCTATTGGTAAACTCAGAAGCCAGGGACGTAGCAGCAGCGGCATGTGCAAGACTCAGAAGCCAGGGCCCTAGCAGGTGCAACCATTGGTAGACTCAGAAGCCAGCGGTGTAGCAGGTGCAGCCTGTGGTAGTCTCAGATGCCAGGGCCCTAGCAGTTGCGGTCTGTGGTAGACTCAGAAGCCAGGGCCCTAGCAGGAGCGGCCTTTGGTAGACTCAGAAGCCAGGGCCTGTGGTAGACTCAGAAGCCAGGGCCCTAGCAGGAGCGGCCTTTGGTAGACTCAGAAGCCAGGGCCTGTGGTAGACTCAGAAGACAGGGTCCAAGCAGGAGCGGCCTGTGGTAGACTCAGAAGCCAGGGCCTGTGGTAGACTCAGAAGCCAGGGTCCAAGCAGGAGCAGCCTGTGGCAGACTCAGACGCCAGGGCCTGTGGTAGACTCAGAAACCAGGGCACTTGCAGGTGCAGTAGGTGGTAGACTCAGAAGCCAGCGGCGTAGCAGGTGCGGCCTGTGGTAGACTCAGATGCCAGGGCCCTAGCAGGAGCGGCCTTTGGTAGACTCAGAAGCCAGGGCCTGTGGTAGACTCAGAAGCTAGGGTCCAAGCAGGAGCGGCCTGTGGTAGACTCAGAAGCAAGGGCCTGTGGTAGACTCAGAAG
Organism: Ambystoma mexicanum; assembly: GCF_040938575.1. Taxonomy (NCBI): domain Eukaryota; kingdom Metazoa; phylum Chordata; class Amphibia; order Caudata; family Ambystomatidae; genus Ambystoma; species Ambystoma mexicanum. The sequence goes on along the minus strand of NC_090931.1, from coordinate 1,462,313,514 downwards.
CAAGGGTCTAAGCAGAAGCAGCCTGTGGCAGACTCAGAAGCCAGAGCCTGTGGTAGACTCAGAAACCAGGGCACTTGCAGGTGCAGTCAGTGGTAGACTCAGAAGCCAGCGGCGTAGCAGGTGCGGCCTGTGGTAGACTCAGATGCCAGGGCCTTAGCAGGAGCGGCCTTTGGTAGACTCAGAAGCCAGGGCCTGTGGTAGACTCAGAAGCCAGGGCCCTAGCAGGAGTGGCCTTTGGTAGACTCAGAAGCCAGGGCCTGTGGTAGACTCAGAAGCCAGGGTCCAAGCAGGAGCGGCCTGTGGTAGACTCAGAAGCCAGGGCCTGTGGTAGACTCAGAAGCCAGGGCCTGTGGTAGACTCAGAAGCCAGGGTCCAAGCAGGAGCAGCCTGTGGTAGACTCAGAAGCCAGGGCCTGTGGTAGACTCAGAAACCAGGGCACTTGCAGGTGCAGTCAGTGGTAGACTCAGAAGCCAGCGGCGTAGCAGGTGCGGCCTGTGGTAGACTCAGATGCCAGGGCCCTAGCAGGAGCGGCCTGTGGTAGACTCAGAACCCAGGGTCCTAGCAGGAGCCGCCTGTGGTAGATGCAGAAGCAAGGGCATGTGGTAGACTCAGAAGCCAGGACCCTAGCAGGTGCAGCCATTAGTAAACTCAGAAGCCAGGGACATTGCAGGAGCGGCATGTGGAATACTCAGAAGCCAGGTCCCTAGCGTGTGCAGCCATTGGTAGACTCAGAAGCCAGGGGCGTAGCAGGAGCGGCCTGGGGTTGACTCAGAAGGCAGAGCCCTAGCAGGAGCGGCCCGTGGTAGACTCCGAAGCCAGAGTCCTAGCAGTAGTCGCCTGTGGTAGACTCAGAAGCCAGGGCCTGTGGTAGACTCAGAAGCCAGGGTCCTAGCAGGAGCCGCCTGTGGTAGACTCAGAAGCCAGGGCCTGTGGTAGACTCGGAAGCCAGGGTCCTAGCAGGAGCCGCCTGTGGTAGACTAAGAAGCCAGGGCCCTAGCAGGTGCAGCTATTGGTAGACTCAGAAGCCAGCGGCGTAGCAGGTGCGGCCTGTGGTAGACTCAAATGCCAGGGCCCTAGCAGGTGCAGCCTGTGGTAGACTCAGAAGCCAGGGTCCTTGCAGGAGTAGCCTGTGGTAGACTCAGAAGCCAAGGTCCTAGCAGGAGCTGCCTGTGGTAGACTCAGAAGCCAGGGCCCCAGCAGGAGCGGCCTGTGGTAGACTCAGAAGCTAGGGTCCTAGCAGGAGCCGCCTGTGGTAAACTCAGAAGCCAGGGCCTGTGGTAGACTCAGAAGCCAGGGTCCAAGCAGGAGCAGCCTGTGGCAGACTCAGAAGCCAGGGCCTGTGGTAGACTCAGAAACCAGGGCACTTGCAGGTGCAGTCAGTGGTAGACTCAGAAGCCAGCGGCGTAGCAGGTGCGGCCTGTGGTAGACTCAGATGCCAGGGCCCTAGCAGAAGCGGCCTGTGGTAGACTCAGAACCCAGGGTCCTAGCAGGAGCCGCCTGTGGTAGACGCAGAAGCAAGGGCATGTGGTAGACTCAGAAGCCAGGACCCTAGCAGGTGCAGCCATTAGTAAACTCAGAAGCCGGGGACATAGCAGGAGCGGCATGTGGAATACTCAGAAGCCAGGTCCCTAGCGTGTGCAGCCATTGGTAGACTCAGAAGCCAGGGGCGTAGCAGGAGCGGCCTGGGGTAGACTCAGAAGGCAGAGCCCTAGCAGGAGCGGCCCGTGGTAGACTCCGAAGCCAGAGTCCTAGCAGTAGTCGCCTGTGGTAGACTCAGAAGCCAGGGCCTGTGGTAGACTCAGAAGCCAGGGTCCTAGCAGGAGCCGCCTGTGGTAGACTCAGAAGCCAGGGCCTGTGGTAGACTCGGAAGCCAGGGTCCTAGCAGGAGCCGCCTGTGGTAGACTCAGAAGCCAGGGCCCTAGCAGGTGCAGCTATTGGTAGACTCAGAAGCCAGCGGCGTAGCAGGTGCGGCCTGTGGTAGACTCAAATGCCAGGGCCCTAGCAGGTGCGGCCTGTGGTAGACTCAGAAGCCAGGGTCCTTGCAGGAGTAGCCTGTGGTGGACTCAGAAGCCAAGGTCCTAGCAGGAGCTGCCTGTGGTAGACTCAGAAGCCAGGGCCCCAGCAGGAGCGGCCTGTGGTAGACTCAGAAGCCAGGGTCCTAGCAGGAGCCGCCTGTGGTAAACTCAGAAGCCAGGGCCTGTGGTAGACTCAGAAGCCAGGGTCCAAGCAGGAGCAGCCTGTGGCAGACTCAGAAGCCAGGGCCTGTGGTAGACTCAGAAACCAGGGCACTTGCAGGTGCAGTCAGTGGTAGACTCAGAAGCCAGCGGCGTAGCAGGTGCGGCCTGTGGTAGACTCAGAAGCCAGGACCCTAGCAGGTGCAGCCATTAGTAAACTCAGAAGCCAGGGTCCTAGCAGGAGCCGCCTGTGGTAGACGCAGAAGCAAGGGCATGTGGAATACTCAGAAGCCAGGTCCCTAGCGTGTGCAGCCATTGGTAGACTCAGAAGCCAAGGTCCTAGCAGGAGCTGCCTGTGGTAGACTCAGAAGCCAGGGTCCTAGCAGGAGCTGCCTGTGGTAGACTCAGAAGCCAGGGCCCCAGCAGGAGCGGCCTGTGGTAGACTCAGAAGCCAGGGTCCTAGCAGGAGCCGCCTGTGGTAAACTCAGAAGCAAGGGCATGTGGAAGACTCAGAAGCCAGGGTCCTAGCAGGTGCAGCCATTGGTAAATTCAGAAGCCAGGGACATAGCAGGGGCGGCCTGTGGTAGACTCAGATGCCAGGGCCCTAGCAGGAGCGGCCTGTGGTAGACTCAGATGCCAGGGCCCTAGCAGGTGCGGCCTGTGGTAGACTCAGAAGCCAGGGTCCTAGCAGGAGCCGCCTGTGGTAGACTCAGATGCCAGGGCCCTAGCAGGTGCGGCCTGTGGTAGACTCAGAAGCCAGGGTCCTAGCAGGAGCCGCCTGTGGTAGACTCAGATGCCAGGGCCCTAGCAGGTGCGGCCTGTGGTAGACTCAGAAGCCAGGGTCCAAGCGGGAGCGGCCTGTGGTAGACTCAGATGCCAGGGCCCTAGTAGGTGCGGCCTGTGGTAGACTCAGAAGCCAGGGCCTGTGGTAGACTCAGAAGCCAGGGCCCAAGCAGGAGCCGCCTGTGGTAGACTCAGAAGCAAGGGCATGTGGAAGACTCTGAAGCCAGGGCCCTAGCAGGTGCAGCCATTGGTAGACTCAGAAGCCAGCGGCATAGCAGGTGCGGCCTGTGGTAGACTCAGAAGCCAGCGGCATAGCAGGTGCGGCCTGTGGTAGACTCAGATGCCAGGGCCCTAGCAGGTGCGGCCTGTGGTAGACTCAGAAGCCAGGGTCCAAGCAGGAGTGGCCTGTGGTAGACTCAGATGCCAGGGCCCTAGTAGGTGCGGCCTGTGGTAGACTCAGAAGCCAGGGCCTGTGGTAGACTCAGAAGCCAGGGCCTGTGGTAGACTCAGAAGCCAGCGGCATAGCAGGTGCAGCCTGTGGTAGACTCAGAAGCCAGCGGCATAGCAGGTGCGGCCTGTGGTAGACTCAGATGCCAGGGCCATAGCAGGTGCGGCCTGTGGTAGACTGAGAAGGCAGGGCCCTACCAGGAGCGGCCTGTGGTATACTCAGAAGCCAGGGCCTCTGGTAGACTGAGAAGCCAGGGTCCAAGCAGGAGCGGCCTGTGGTAGACTCAGAAGGCAGGGCCTGTGGTAGACTCAGAAGGCAGGGCCTGTGGTAGACTCAGAAGGCAGGGCCCTAGCTGGAGCCGCCTGTGGTAGACTCAGAAGCCAGGGCCTGTGGTAGACTCCGAAGCCAGGGCCATAGCAGGAGCGGCCTGTGGCAGACTCTGAAGTCAGGACCTGTGGTAGACTCAGAAGCCGGGTTTTAAGAAATGTGTCAGCTAGAGCTCAATGCCTTCCTGGTGTTCCTGTGATTTACAGCTCTATTGGCAGGAGGCAGCACCTAGTGGAAAATGGTTGTGGGCAAGTTCACCTTCAGTGACCCCTTCATGTGCAAAATTCCAACTCTTTGTGCAAAGTGATCATGTTGGGGCTGTTCATTTTAATGGCCCAGGTGCTTTTTAAAGCCAAGTCCAGCCAACAGCTCCCCACATCTATTTGTTTTTTTGTGAATGAAAAGGTCAACTTCATATTTATAGAAATGTACAAAGCTGCCTGCATCTTTGAACAACTGCATATTTCAGTTACACCCATGCATGCAAAACAATATGCTGGGGGACTGTTTTCAATAATGAGAAAAGCAAGCAACGTTTAACAATAAAACAGCAAAACAGCAGACTTCAGGCATGGCAAGTTGTTGCAGTGTCACGTGCGAGTAGGGCATCCAGACCTGCCCTTTTTCAGCCAATGCCACCTTGCATTTGATTTGCGATACACACATTTGGGGAATGGTGGACTACAAGTTCCGGAATGCAAACCCCTGTTGAATGAACAGCCAGAGTTAGGTGGGCTGTGTCTGACACTTCTCAATACTTAAGCTTTGTCAGAATACATAGTCCACTATCTGTTGATTTCTGGGAGAGTGAGGAAGTCCTCTGGGATTCCTAGTGTGCACAGCTGTCGCATCCGGGACGTGAGAGTAACGCCATAAAGCTTGGATCCCGTAACAGGAATCGAACCTGTGACCCGCACAGTGTCTATAAGGAACATTCATGTGAATGAGCTATTTCACAGCTACAAAGTTTAATGCGTGTTGTGCCCCTGAACCTGTTAGCCTGCCCCTCACTGTCGTACACATTCTGGGAGGTACTGAAGTTCTGGACATGGGATGAAGCATAAGTGGGTGTTAAATTTAGGCTGTGTAATCATCCAGTCTTGGTTCCTGTAATGCATTCTGGTACTTGTAGTCTTTGAATCAAGATGGAGGAGGGGGAAAAACTCTTTGCTCAACGTATTTCTTTAGGGTTTATAGATTTGTCAAATCGGCATTTTGTGATTTGTGCATTTTTCAACTAAACTCTTTCACAAAGAGTGTTCTTGAAATGCACACATCGAACACCTTTCTATTGACTAGATCTGAGATAATGCGCGGTCAAGACCCTGGTGGTGGACTGGTCTCGAATCCTAGCTGCACCATTTAACAAAAGTGTGTGATCCTGGGCAAATTAGTTTATCCTTCTCTGCCATATCTGTGGCGCTGCTAATGTGATCTATACAAGCCCTGTCTTTCCATCATATAGAGGATGATTTAAAATATAGGAATTTGCCCAGAAGAAATTAATTAAATATACTGATGCTGTTGCAACAGCTGTATTTCTTTTTTTCTAGATTGTGCCAAAAATGTTGCAGGGTATGTGTGTTTTATATATGTTAATTTTGTACACGCCCTTTCTTACCCTGAGTTGAGGCTGGCAGAATTTTAAACACTCCAGAGCGGCGTTAGGGCACGCCGCAAACAGCCAAAACCGCATGTTTTTTTTTTTATTTTGAACTGCAAGTAGCTCTGGCTGGACAGCCAGTGGGTCCAATTTGGTCAGAACCAGTTCAGCTTTTCATTGTTCCAAGGTCAAAACCTGTCTGGCATATAATTGACTGGAATGTCATGTTCAGCCTTACATAAGTATTGTTTTCGGTTTAGGGCGATTTGATCGAGTACATTTGCTCGAAGGACAATTCACCCAAATATTTTTTTGATTGGTTGATTTTGCCATATATGTGTGGGGGGAAATCCCGCCCCCTTAATCCACCTTCCTTATTTCCCTAAACCCACCCCCACATATATATGCACCAACATTCATTAAAAAAAACTGCAACACATTTTTCTTTTACCAAATCTGCTGTGCAGTGATCTGCGGATCCCTTTTTTTCTAATAATGCACAGTGTTTTATTATTATTTTTTTTATAGAAAAGGATATAGGTATGGTATGTAATAACAACGGCAAGCATAGTTTTTGCCTGTCCCCTTGCTATTGTACTATTTTTCTAATGTATAAAACGAGTGTGCCAAGGGCGGGCTTCTAAAAATGTGCTCGTGCTTCAAGCAAAGGTGGCAGCCTGTGCCCTAGACGTGCTGCCAGTTAGTGAAGTGTGTCCCGGCATTTCAGCAGTGCCCCCACCCTTCTCCGTCATGTACCCTGACTCACGACTAGGGGAGAATACACGGTCTGTGGGGGGGAGGGAGGGTGCCTGCAGGCAGCAGCTGCCCTCCCCTCTATTCTTGGGGAATTCTATTCTAGGAGGGTAGGGGGTTGGAAGCATTCCATCCAAAGACCGGCGGCTGCCACACCACCTGGCACACACATGGCAAGGCTGCTAACTATAGTTCTCTGCAGCCGCCCTCCCCATCTTGACAGTGTACCCCACATGAAATATCACATAAAGGCGCCGAGTACAGGGGGGAAAGGAGGCAACTGCTCCCTTGGTTCTTTATAATTATAATTGTTTGTTTATAACACACTTAATACCAGAGACCAGTTTATAAGCACAACACCGGGATTCAAACCTGTGTTGCTATGCATTGTTTTGCTTCCAAGACAAATGGGTTGCCCCTGAGCTATCCTCCAGGTCCAAAATACAACGGATCAGGAATCTCACTTGGCCGGAGTAGAATTAATCACAGTTTTCAGTTTCTGGCTGTACACCCCAGTGACAGCTGGTGAATTCTTTTAATTGGAGGAGCATAATTATTACTCCCAAATATGCCAGTGTGACAGAGCGTAGCAAGGGCGCCCGAACCAATTAAAAGGTGTTGGGGGGCTTCTGGCCCAGAGAATATTTTTGAAATACTGGCTTAAAATGGTTAAAAAATTCGGTAAAACTCCAGTTTGCAATTGGTTTTGTAGGGTAACGCATGAAAAAATCCAATAGATGCAAATCACAAACAGTGCAGATGAGCATTTCGCCAACACATTTTCAGGTTGCTTTTGCCCACAATATATGTCAGTATAAAAACATTTTCACTCTGGCTGCGCCCATACATTACCGTGCTGGCTGCACCAATATATGCCAGTATTCCCATTTAAGCACATATTCATGTTTGCTTCACGCATAATAGAAAAGATTGATAGAGGGTGGGCACCACTTAGTTCTTTGAATATTCTAATATCCAAACTAATACAAACTTTTTCAAAATACACAGTTTCTTTATGGAGCTATTTGGTAAAAAAAAAACCTTTGGCACAAGGATAGTAAATATACACATAAAATTCAAAGTTCCCCTTGAACCAACCAGGTGCTCTGCGTCCCCTGATCACAGGTTGAGACAACATTTACACCAATATTTCAATAATTTGAATACATATTCAATTACACTTCTTAAAGACAATATTATTATGACTCAGCCAATGTATTGCTTCATAAAAGGCAGTGCAGACTCAGACATAGGGGGTAATTCATAGAATTGAGCACAGATTCACGCACGTGGGCAGCGCAGAGAGGGAGCGTGCGCCAGCGTGCGCCAGCCGCGTTAGTCAAAACCCATTTTGTCGCCCAGCCTATTAATGGATTTAAACATCCATAACCCGCCGAGGCGCAGTGTGGCACAGAGACCCTGCAGCAGTGCCAGTTATGCCTCCAACCCCGCCCCGTGCGCCATAAACATCCGCACAAATCCCCTACATGGCGCAAAGGCCAGTGGACCATCATAGAGCCCCCCAACAATGAATTAAAAACGCCACTCAGCCCTCATGCGACAACCCAATCACGTGTAAAACGCCCCGCGCACCCCTCGGAATACGCATACCCCGCACAAGGCTGGCCAATCGTGTGTAAAACTTCCCACGCATCCCTCGGAATACGCGTACCTCGCTCGCGCCAGGCAAATTGCATATAAAATGCCCCACGCACCCCTCGGAATAGGCGTACCCTGCACGCGGCAGGCCAATCGTGTGTAAAACTGCACACGCACCCCTTGGAATACGCGTACCTCATCTGCACCAGCCCAATAGTGTGGAAAACTCCCCCCGCACCCTTCAGAATACACGTACCCCGCACGCACCAAGCCAAGCATGTGCAAAACTGCCTGCGGACCCGTCGGAATGCACGTACCCGGCACCCGCCAGGCCAATCGCATGTAAAACTCCCTGCACACCCCTCAGAATACGCATACCCCGCTCGCACCAGGCCAATTGTGTGGAAAACTCCCTGCACACCCCTCAGAATACGCGTACCCCGCTCGCGCCAGGCCAATCGCGTGGAAAACTCCCAGCGCACCCCTCGGAATACACGTACCCCCACGCGCCAGGCCAATCGGGTGTAAAACTCCCCGCACACCCCTCGGAATACGCGTACCCCGCTCGCACCAGGCAAATTGCGTGGAAAAATTCCCCCCTGTGGTGTGGGCTGTCTGCGGTGCACGGTCAGGGTGGATGGGCTGGCTGTGGGGCATTGGGAGGGTGGATGGGCTGCCTGTGGGGCGTGGGAGGGTGGAAGGGCTGGCTGTGGGCCATGGGGAGGGTGGATGGGCTGCCTGCGGGGCATGGTCAGGGTGGATGGGCTGCCTGCGGGGCATGGTGAGGGTGGATGGGCTGGCTGCGGGGCATGGTCAGGGTGGATGGGCTTCCTGCGGGGCATGGGGAGGGTGGATGGGCTTTCCGTGGGATATGTTCAGGGTTGTAGGGGGCTCCCCTGTGGTGTGGGCTGCCTGCAGGGGGTGCATGTGGCCCCTCACCACATGGGTGCGCAAATATGGGAGTATGCGAGTGCGCTTTTCACGCGATTCCGCTGGCGCGAGCGGGGTACATGTATTCCGGGGGTGCGTGAGGAGTTTTACACGTGAATGGGCTGGCGTGAGTGGGGTACGTGTATTTCTGGGGTACGCAAGCACTTTCACACGCAATTTGCCAGTGTGGGCCCTCTCGGTTGTGCCCTCCCCCCACCCCTACAACCCCATACCATGCCCTGCAGGCAGGCCACATGGCACTATGCACTTGGGAGCCCCAATACATGTTCCCCCCACCCCCAGTGATGGCAACCTGCCAGCAGGCCCCGACACATGTCCTCTCCCCACCCCCAGTGACGGCAACCTGCCAGCAGGCCCCAACTCATGTCCCCCCCAGTGATGGCATGACAGCAACCTGCCAGCAGGCCCCGACTCATGTCACCCCGCCACCCCCCCAAGTGACGACGACCTGCCAGCAGGCCCCGACTCATGTCTGCCCCACAGTGACGGCAACCTGCCAGCAGGCCCCCGATTCATGTCCCCCCGCAGTGACGGCAACCTGCCAGCAGGCCCCGACTCATGTCCCCCTGCAACCCCCCCTGCGACGGCAACCTGCCAGCAGGCCCCGACTCATGTCCACCCCCCCCAGTGACGGCAACCTGCCAGCAGGCCCCGACTCATGTCCACCCAACCAACACATTGTCATAACATACATGCATGTAGCAATGTCCACCCAAATCCCACCACACGCTGCCCCCCCACAGTGCAACTCCACACCCATCCATTGTCCCCATTTCCCAGTACAGGCCCCATGGCATGTCATGCACAGAAGCACACATGCATGCACCTAAAGACATGCCCAACATGGCCGCAGAGCAGCGACACATGACTGAGGCAATGACAACTGACACATGGACCAAAACAATGAGAGCATACAACACGAATATGTGAATTGAAGAAAATGTATTAAAAATACAAAAATCTCCCAAACGAAAAACAACCTTGATAAGGAAAAATAAATGATTGTGAACTGAACTGAAATGCAAAATAAAAATAAAAATGTGATCAAAACAAAAGCAAAAGCTCCCAGTGGTCCATGTCCAGAAAACAAAATGCTGATTCCAAAGGGTAAATAAAAAAAAGCATTCCATCATGTGTCTTAAAAAATTAAAATAATAAAGTCCACAGTTCCAGAAATATAAAAAATGAAAGTTCTCAAGGTCCATGATCCCATAACCAAATGAAACCTGTCAAAAATCCTACAAAAATACAACTATATACAAAAAGTGGAGCAATGTCCATGGACTCCAAACTAAAAATAAAACTAAAGGAAACCTAAGCCTAATTAACTATTTACAATGGCGGCGGGCTAGTCCTACGGCTCACCGTTCTTACCAAGAGTCTTGGCCAGGGCATCAACGAACTCCGAGTCTATGTCCTGGAGCCGAGACTGGGCTCTGTCCCCGAGGGCTCGCAGGGACGCTGACATGGTCTCCTCCAACTCCCTGCGAGTTTCCTCGAGAAAATGTGCCCGTCTCAATGCCCGCCCCATGGAGTTCTCTGCCCTGACCATGGTGAGCCGTGCCCTCTCTGCCCGCCGCCGCTCTGCAACCATTTGCTGGCCCATCCGCTGCCACACAGAAGACACACATAGTCCAGGGTCCTCCTGCCTTTCGGCCGATGCCTGCCCCAGTGATGTTGAATGCCCCGAGTCCAGGCGCCTCCTACGTCGAGTTTGGTGCTGCTGCCTTTATGACATCTGCCTGTGCCACCACAACTGGCTCCGGGATGCTGACGACCCCCGGGCCTGCCGTGGACGTGCCCTGCTGGAAGTTGCCTGCACATCCTCCATTGCCAGGGGTCCTGTTGCTTGGGTGAGCACTTCTGCTGAACCTCCGACTCCCGACTGTGGCAGGGATGGGATCTCCACCAGCCTGGCCGCGGTGGATGAGGCAGGTCCACAGGGTGCCCTGGTGGTGTCTGGGCTGGAAGACGGCATGGAGGACGACTGGCGCATAGTGGGTGCAGAGGAGGAGAGGGTCACAAGTATGGCCAGCAGATGGAGGAACCCTGCGACAATGAGCTGTCCTAGCCAGTTCAAGATGGCACACAGCTGCTCGTGATGATGTGCGTTGTCCTTTCTGGAATCACGCAAATCATCACGAATCACGCATGTGCGCATCGATACACCGACTAGGATAGGCTCAACCCTGTCACAGATTGCCTCGTCCACAGGTAGAGGAAGGTCAGTTGATGTGGACACATCCGCTACCTGCGGACGGGCCTGGAATGTGGCATCCCTGCTGGTGCAGAGAGATGCAGTCGCAGAATCAGGGACAGGATTACGCACAAGCACCTCAGCGGCGAACTGTGCTGCCTCCTGCCCCTGTCCCTGGACTGCACCACTTGCACCAGTGGAATCACCCCCACCAGGCCCCATGTGTGGTACTAAAGCGGCCTCCTCCTCCTGACCCACCACCAATCTGGATGCCTCTGCACCGTCTTCCACATTGTCCTGCCCCTGTGGGGGCTCAGCTGCCCCTTCCGCTGCCGAGCAGCCCACTTCCAACCTTGGCCTCTTGGGCCTCCCCTCAGCAGCTGCAGCCTTAGTGGGAGGGTAACTGGGCCTTGCGTCTCCAGCCGGTGGAGGCATCCCCGCCGTTCTGCTCCACAGCACCGTCTCTGCCCTCTTCTTCACTCGCCGCTGTGGAAAGGGAGAATTGAAGACAAGCATCAGGTGACTGAACGTAAGTCTGCCAGACACAAAGAAAATGCACATGAGTGGCACTGTCATATGTCATAGCCATCATCACCTTTCACGACACACAGGTCTTTGCAAGCAACACACATGCACATACACCAATGCATGACAAGCAACACACATGCACATACACCACTGCACAGTCATGCATCCATCCATGACTACCTCCCATCACAGTGCAATCATGAACAGCTAGTACACACCAGTCAATGCACGCATCGAGATGTGCATGTGTCATGCATCCATGGTGTTTCCCAGTCACACACTCACCACTCTGTAACACGCACATGTACTCCATGCATGTCCATGAGGGTGACATCAGCATCCATTATTCACACAACAGACATGGCCAGGTACAGACACAGGCATGCAAACATGTGTGCGTCGTCACATGCAGGTGCACATCATGCATATCAACACACACACCATTGTCGTTGCACATGCTTGGCCGGACTTCCATGCTTCACTGTCATGTCCCTGCACACAGACATTCATACATGGTGCATGCCACACATACGTCCAAGGTGCACGCACCTGACACACCTCAACATGCACTATATTGGAGATGAACACATGGGGCCTCATTCCGAGTATGGCGGTAAGGGATAGCGGCCACCGCTAACGAGAGCGGTGGCGGTAATCCCTTACCGCCATACTCCGAGTTCCCTTAGCGCCATGGTGCTTTTAACACCTGCTTTTAGCAGGCGTTAAATACCATGGCGCTAAGGGACCTTGATGTTAATTACGCCACCGTAATTTACGGTGGCGTAATTGACGCCTTCCCCACTCCCATTATGCCCTATGGGGCAAGAATGGGAATGGGGAAGGGTAAATGGGGATTGGGGAATTACCGCCCCGCCAACCTTGGAATGGGGCGGTAATTCCGCCAACCACCAAGGCGCTGCCGGTCCGGGTACGGCGTCAACCAAGGCGTTAATAGCGCCATTGGTTAGCGCCGTACTCGGAATGAGGCCCATGGACACTTACCACTCGACTCCGGATGGGTCTGCATCTGGAGGACCTGGTGGTTGAGCGCTGGGTTAATCTGATCCAGGACCCTCATCTGGTTGTTGGTCAGCTGGTCCCCACTTCTCCACGAGCAGCAACGAGGCGCCGGGCCTTGCTGAGGGCCCTAGACCTGAAGTCCTACCAGCGCTTCAGGACACCATCATAGTCGTGGGATGCCACCCCCTGCGCATTTACGGCACCCACAGTGTCCTTCCAGATCCTCCTCTGTCCATCCCTGAGGCGCAAACTTGAGAAGAGGGCATCATAATTCCCCAGGACTCGCTCCACCAGGATGCCAACTTCATTTTCTGTGAAGCTGGCAGCCCTCTGCTTCTCTGACTGGGGGTTGCCACTGGCCCCAGATGGTGTTGAGTTGGACATGGCAACCCCAGAGGCAGGTGTGGGTGGGAAACTGGGTCCTGGGGCTGGGCTGTGGAGCAATGGTACACCAGTTGGGAGTCTTCTGGGTCAGCAGAGGTGGTCTCAGGTACAGGATCCCTGGCTATGGCTTCTGTGCAGGCACCAAATAGTAAGGCACGTTGGTACAAGGCAAGCAGGCAGCAGCAGATGGCGTGTAGGAGGCTGCTCGGGGCTTTGGGGGGCAGGAAAATGGCCTTCTGGGCAGGAGCGTGGTCTTCCGTGTGTTGTCGCTTGATGCAGAGTGATGCAGAGTGAATACGCACGTGAAAAAACAGCACTTCCGCATCTAATTCAAGGAAAGGGCTTTAGCGCGTAAGCGCGCCAGTGACTTTACACACGTGGGCGTTGCCTTCAGCACGGGTTAAAGGTCCAGCAGGGAAGCAGTCCACTGTAAGTGCTGTTCGTGAAGACTGACGCGTCTGTTTACTCTTCTGGATTCACACGCAACACTTCACAGCGTTTGAAGTTCGTACCTCTTCTTTTGGCGGGGTGTTGTAACGCTCACCTGATTCCCACGGAGGCGCAGGTCGGGCTTCGAGTGCTGATGCTTCTTCAATGGTGAAGCGCAGGACTCTGAAGATGGACAGGAAGGGCCCTCTACTCTGGCTTCTCCGGCTCGCAGGAATATTCCCCTGTGCGTGAAAAGGGAGTATTACCTACTGACTGAGTTATGCTCAAGTCTCCCACTCTCTTCCAACCCTCCACGATACCCTTCCACGATTCCCCGTGAAGTCTCACCTTAGGGTCAGGAAGGATGAGCTCTCCATCCTGCTTCTGATGCAGGGGCGCGTTGAAACCCAGTTACTTCACTGGATTGAGGATTGTTGGGAGTTCAGGTAAGCTTGACTATTCAGGTAAGGCTCTGTAAAAGTTCTGTTGCAAGTTCAAAAGTCCAAGCTTAATAATAATGTTCATTGTCTTTTTGCAGCAAGCGCTAATGCTTATGTCTTTTTTCCCCTTAGGGGCCGGGGTTCGGAATGCCGGAGATATGGCACCGACCCGAAGTGAAACGTGCAGTTCCAGTAAATGGCAGGTTAGTTCTGGATGAGCGCTCGGGAACTGTCTTTGCATACGCTCATTCAATGTCTTTGTCTTTTTTCCCCATAGGGGCCGGGGTCTGGAAAATGCCTGGAAGCGGCAAGACCCGAAATGAAATGGGAATGACCCAACAGGTAAGTCTTATTCCCTTCCTTCTCTCACCTCTTATTCTTGTCTTTTTCTCTAGGCTCTGGGAAGTGGCTGTGTATCCGGATGATCGCTGCTGAAGATGGAGGAACCCAGGAAAGGTGAGTGAAATGCAGCGCTGCAGCGATCGTAACGAAATGCTTTTAAAAATGATGTCTTCCCTTTCAGGATCGTCAGTGATGTCTCCGTGGTGCAGATTAGCTGGTAGGTCTCTTGTCTCCCTTTGCAGGTGACCCAGGATGCTGACAGGCGTGGCTGAAGTCCAGATGCAGGAGCTGACACGGTGAGCGTCCAGCTGCGAGGAGCAGAACAACGCGAAGCGTGAGTTGCTGATCGGGTGTGGTTTAAATAGCTTTGGAAGAAGTTCCAAGTGTGTATCCTTCCTCCGATCAGGTATGTATCCTTCCCCGACCACACCCGGGTGGAAAGTAGTCCCACAGGTAAAGTAGTTCCATTCAGGCCTCAAGAGGGCCTGGATGTGGCAGCATGGTCTGCATCAGGTAATTGCACATTAAAACACTTGAACACATGTCTAGCTTTATGAGCCTGGCACCTAAGGCGCCAGGACAGAGGTCCAACATGAGCCTGGCGCCTAAGGCGCCAGGACTGCGTCCAAAGGGCCCCAGCTTGGGCCCGCTGGCACTCCCCTGGATGGGAAATGATGCCTGCCTCTGGGGTTGCTGGGTCGGACCTGGCTCCTTGGAGGTATGCATCATGACAGTACCCCCCCTCAAGGCCCCTCCCAAGGTTCTTCCCTCCGGGGGTTTGGGCTTGTTCGGAAATCTCCGGTGAAACCTTTGTACTAATCGAGGTGCGTGGACATGGTTACTAGGCTCCCACGATCTCTCCTGAGGTCCATATCCCTTCCAGTCAACAAGATAGAAGAGTTTCGACTTTACCACCTTGGAGTCTAAAATGTCTTTAACTTCGAATTCTAATTCCCCTTCAATTTGAACTGGATCTGGAGGCTTGGACAATCGGGTTCCTGGTTGTACTGGCATCAAAAGTGATGCATGAAAAACTGGATGAATACGCATGTTGGACGGTAGATCCAGTTTAAAGGCCACTGGGTTGATTATAGCTTTGATGGGATAAGGTCCTATGAATCTGGGATTGAAGGTTCGCGGGCCCTTGAGGGGTAAATGTTTAGTTGCTAGCCATACCTGGTCTCCTACTTGGTAAGGAGGAGTTTTACTTCGGTGCAAATCAGCGTTTTCTTTATACTTTTTCTTGGCTTGCTGTAAATGAGTTGCAGCTTCTTTGAAGGCTCGGGTTATTGTGGAATGCAGATGATTTACTGCGGGCATTTCCAGGGTCAGAGGTGGATCTAGGTCAGAGGTCCGAGGATGGTGACCATACAAAGTATAAAAGGGGGTTTGTCCGGTTCCAGAATGCACTGAATTGTTGTATGCATATTCTGCGATCCAAAGGATGTCTTTCCAATTTAACTCGGATTGGTGTAACATGCACCGAAGATATTGCTCGAGAGTCTGATTGGTTCTCTCAGTTTGTCCGTCGGTCTGGGGGTGGTGGCTGGTGGATAACCGCACATCTATTTGTGCTAGTTGGCAACACTTCTTCCAAAAATGTGAGATAAATTGACTTCCACGATCCGAGACTAATATGGAAGGGAAACCATGTATGCGAACTATATTCTCCAGGAATTCCTTGGCCAAGGTGGAAGCTGAAGGCAAACCCTTTAAAGGGATAAAGTGGGCCATTTTGGAGAATAGGTCCACAATTACAAGGATTGTGTTGTAACCAGCACAAGGAGGCAGATCTGTTATAAAGTCCATTGACAGGGTGTGCCATGGTGCCGGTGGAATATCCAAGGGTTGAAGTAGGCCGGCTGGCCTTTTCTTTTGAGCCTTGTTTTGGGCAAAAATTCCACAAGACAGTACAAAAGACTTTATGTCTTTTCTCCAAGAAGGCCACCAGAAGTGGCGTTTGATTTTTTCCTCCGTTTTAGCGATACCAGGGTGTCCTTCCATTAAAGATTCATGATGATGGGCAATTACAAGTTCTTGCAATTCTTTACTTGGCAGAAACAACCGCTCCTGGAAGTAGGGTAAGTCATCCTTAACGGTGTAATGAGGACCCTTTTGACTCCATTCCAGTAAGGTTGAAGAGTCTAGAAGTTGTTTTACTTGCGTTTGGATATCCTCAATAGTTTGCAATGAAGTTAAGCCTAAGATTCTTTGCTCAGGTATGATGGGCACAGGTTCTAAGCTCGAATTAGGTTCTTCCATGCCAATCCGGGATAAGACGTCCGCTTTTCCATTCTTGCAGCCAGGGCGATAGGTAATTACAAAATCAAATTCCGCAAAGAATAGAGCCCATCAGAGTTGTCGTGAAGATTGAGCTTTGGCCGTCTTTAAATACTGTAAGTTTCTGTGGTCCGTAATTACGGTGATGGTGTGTCTTGCCCCGAGAAGGTAGTGACGCCAAGCCTTGAAAGCAGATGTGATGGCCAGTAACTCTTTATCGGTAATTGCGTAGTTGATTTCAGGAGGAGAAAATTTTCTGGACCAAAAGGCCACTGGGTGTAGTTGGTTAGTTTTTGGGTCTCTTTGCGACAGGACAGCTCCCATGGCCTAACTGGATGCATCGGTTTCCACTATGTACGGGAGATCTGGGTGCGGGTGCTTCAAAACAGGTGCAGAGGTGAATTTGGTTTTCAGGTCCTGGAAGGCTTGTTCGGCCTCAAGAGTCCATTCGAAGCGTTTGTTTTTCTTTAGGAGAGCGGTGATGGGTTGGACTGTTCGGGAAAATTCCGGGATGAATCTTCGATAGAAATTGGCAAAGCCGAGCATGCTCTGAACTCCCTTCACCGAGCTTGGAGATGGCCATTTGAGGATGGCGTCCACCTTTCGCGAGTCCATTCGGACTCCTTGAGGTGTCAGGATGAATCCGAGAAACTCAACTTCTGTGGTATGAAAAACGCATTTTTCGAGTTTTGCAAATAGTCTGTGCTGGCGCAGTTTCTCAAGAACTGCCCTAACATGTTTTCTGTGATCAGATCCTGAAGAAGAGTACACCAGGATGTCGTCAATGTAAACAATGACACAGACATCGATAAGTTCCTGAAGAACATCATTCATAAAGTACTGAAAGGCGGCAGGTGCATTGCACAAACCGAAGGGCATCACCTGATATTCGAAGAGCCCAAATTTGGTGCGGAATGCAGTGTTCCATTCGTCGCCTTCTTTTATGCGCACCAGGTGATAAGTTCCTCGGAGATCTAACTTGGTGTACACACAAGCGTCTTTCACCTGGTCGATAAGCTCACGGATCAAGGGCAGAGGATAACGATTCTTAATCGTTATTTGATTTAGGGCGCGATAGTCTATACTCGTTCTAAGGTCGCCTTCTTTTTTCGGCACGAAGAACAGAGCTGAAGAGACAGAAGACTTGGATGGGCGAATAAAACCATTGGCTAGGTACTGATCTAAATACTGACGCAAATGCAGGTTCTCAGGTTCCGTAAGAGCATAAATCCTACTACAAGGTAGTTGAGCATTGGGTACCAGATCGATTTGGCAATCATAAGACCGATGGGGAGGTAACGTGTTAGCCTGTTCTTTCTGAAAAACGTCTTGGAATTCTTGGTATTCTGACGGTAGCTGTACAGGGGTGGAAGTTGCTGAGGCTAGACCCATAGCTGGATTTCTTGGATAACAAGTTGGTTCACAATCAGGAAAACTTATTTTCTTTGCTCGCCAGTCAATTCTGGGATTATGTGTTTCTAACCAAGGAATTCCAAGAATTACTTGAAATTGTGGGGCCTTGATCACATCAAACACGATTGTTTCCCGATGTCCATCCTGACCCACCAGTGTCACTTCAACAGTGGAATGCATTACAGGCCCTGAGGCTATTTCGGTTCCATCTACTGTAGTAATGACATCTTGGGCTACTTTCGGGCGGAGAGGAAGCTTAATCCTGGAAGCCAATTCACGGTCTATGTAATTTCCAATAGCTCCACTGTCGATGTATGCTTTTATAGCATGCAACTGCTGAAGCTGTTTTGGGTCCACGAGCACCATTGGCATGACAAAATGCGAGGTCAAAGAGTTAGTTTTCAAGCTCGGCAAGCGGACCCCTACGCTTGCCGGGCTAGGTCGTTTCCCGAATCAGGTGTCACTAATTCGTTATCAGTAGCTCCAACCACCTTCTTAAGTGGTTTAACTGGACAATTTCGAAGAAAGTGACCGGAAGTCCCGCAATACAGACAAAGTTGCATTTGCCGCCTTCTCTCTCGTTCTTTCTGCGTTAATGGTCCTTTAACACCCCCAATTTGCATAGGTTCAGATACGTCGGTACTCTTGGAGTTAGCGTGGGTTTTGATCGGTGCTCGGTTTTCATACTTGAACCGATCTGCTTTTCTATTTTGAAGTCTGTGATCAAGTTGAACCACCAAGTCAATGTAGTCTGCGCAGACCTTGGGTGGGTTTACTATCTGAGCTAGAACATCCTTAAGCTCTCCGCGCAGGCCTCGATGAAACAATGTGATCCTTTTGATTTCTGGCCATCCAGTTTCCACAACCAGTCTGTTAAAGGTGGCTATGTAGGACAGAAGATCCTGATTACCTTGTCATAAGGATAGCAGTTCGTTATCAAGGGCCTGTCCTTGAGAGTGTCGAGCGAACAATCTTTCCATGCTGGCCTGGAAGCCCTGAAAATTCTGGTGAATGGGATCATCCTGATTTACCAATGGAA
Organism: Ambystoma mexicanum; assembly: GCF_040938575.1. Lineage (NCBI taxonomy): Eukaryota > Metazoa > Chordata > Amphibia > Caudata > Ambystomatidae > Ambystoma > Ambystoma mexicanum. The sequence continues at coordinate 1,462,294,804 of NC_090931.1, read as the reverse complement.
TAGACCAATCGGCAGCACTGCCACTGAGGTAAGATAATATAAAGGCTACCTTGGTCTGGTCGTTAGGGAAGGCTCCGGGTCTGCAAAGAAAGTGTAAACGACATTGGTTCATAAAGACGGCATATTTCTTGGGATCCCCCGCAAAACGTTCAGGCGGGGCCAAAGGCATGTGTCCAGGTAGATTAATTTGTACCGGGTTACTCAAACCCATTGATGTGGAAATGTCTCCGGAATTAGGTAAAGGAGTGTGCCCTGCCTGGGCCTGTAATAACCTTTTGGCTAGGTCATCTGTTCTTTCCTTGGATAAGATCAGTTCTCTTTTGAGAGCGTTAGTCTCCTGGCGGGCTGAGTGCACCTCTGCCCGTAATTCCCCCAAAAGCTGGGCCAGCTGATCAGTCTCGGAAGTCTCCATAGCGCCCGGGAGGGAAATTGTGGGTAGGCTTTGCGTTCTGTAACGCTCACCTGATTCCCACGGAGGCGCAGGTCTGGCTTCGAGTGCTGATGCTTCTTCAATGGTGAAGCACAGGACTCTGAAGATGGACAGGAAGGGCCCTCTACTCTGGCTTCTCCGGCTCGCAGGAATATTCCCCTGTGCGTGAAAAGGGAGTATTACCTACTGACTGAGTTATGCTCAAGCCTCTCACTCTCTTCCAACCCTCCACGATACCCTTCCACGATTCCCCGTGAAGTCTCACCTTAGGGTCAGGAAGGATGAGCTCTCCATCCTGCTTCAGATGCAGGGGCGCGTTGAAACCCAGTTACTTCACTGGATTGAGGATTGATGGGAGTTCAGGTAAGCTTGACTATTCAGGTAAGGCTCTGTAAAAGTTCTGTTGCAAGTTCAAAAGTCCAAGCTTAATAATAATGTTCATTGTCTTTTTGCAGCAAGCGCTAATGCTTATGTCTTTTTTCCCCTTAGGGGCCGGGGTTCGGAATGCCGGAGATATGGCGCCGACCCGAAGTGAAACGTGCAGTTCCAGTTCCAGTAAATGGCAGGTTAGTTCTGGATGAGCGCTCGGGAACTGTCTTTGCATACGCTCATTCAATGTCTTTGTCTTTTTTCCCCCATAGGGGCCGGTGTCCGCAAAATGCCTGGAAGCGGCAAGACCCGAAATGAAATGGGAATGACCCAACAGGTAAGTCTTATTCCCTTCCTTCTCTCACCTCTTATTCTTGTCTTTTTCTCTAGGCTCTGGGAAGTGGCTGTGTATCCGGATGATCGCTGCTGAAGATGGAGGAACCCAGGAAAGGTGAGTGAAATGCAGCGCTGCAGCAATCGTAACGAAATGCTTTTAAAAATGATGTCTTCCCTTTCAGGATCGTCGGTGATGTCTCCGTGGTGCAGATTAGCTGGTAGGTCTCTTGTCTCCCTTTGCAGGTGACCCAGGATGCTGACAGGCGTGGCTGAAGTCCAGATGCAGGAGCTGACACGGTGAGCGTCCAGCTGCGAGGAGCAGAACAACGCGAAGCGTGAGTTGCTGATCGGGTGTGGTTTAAATAGCTTTGGAAGAAGTTCCAAGTGTGTATCCTTCCTCCAATCAGCTATGTATCCTTCCCCGACCACACCCGGGTGGAAAGTAGTCCCACAGGTAAAGTAGTTCCATTCAGGCCTAAAGAGGGCCTGGATGTGGCAGCATGGTCTGCATCAGGTAAGTGCACATTAAAACACTTGAACACATGTCTAGCTTTATGAGCCTGGCGCCTAAGGTGCCAGGACAGGGGTCCAACATGAGCCTGGAGCCTAAGGCGCCAGGACTGCGTCCAAAGGGCCCCAGCTTGGGCCCGCTGGCACTCCCCTGGGGGAAATGATGCCTGCCTCTGGGGTTGCTGGGTCGGACCTGGCTCCTTGGAGGTAGGCATCATGACAGGTGTTGCCTACGCACACAAGCGCGTGTGTTATTCTTTTTCTTTTCCATCCAACTGTGGTTCCCCCTGTGCATCACGTACCGTTTTCGAGGTCATAGTAGCCCGCATGTTCCACACGTACGTGTTTTTTGTGTCCCTGGGTGCCACACCGTACTGCTGGAGGCTAAATCCATGCACGTGGTCTACCGGGGTCCCGTGCAGGTTTTTCTTTTGAAATTTTACTATTTATTTTTCCTTTTTTTAATATTTTTTATTTTTATTTGTTTTATATTTTAAAAAATGTTTGGGGAGGCCTGAGCGTTTCGTGACCCGTCATTTTTCCCCAGGGGTCACAGACAGCCTTGCAGGAGCACAGGGGTGCCTATTCCATCCAGTACCCTGCCCCTCTCATCCCAATTGCCCAGGACAATTGTTGAGTGCACCTCCCATCGGCTATTCACCATCTGTGCCATGGTTGGGAGACCACCAAAGGGTAAGGGCGGCAAAGCTGGGCGTCCTCCCAGGGGTGTGCGTGGTCGGACATGTGGGTGTGGAGACCAGGGGGGACAGGGAGTCCAGGGTGGCCAGGGTGGCTACAGAGGGGGAAGAGGCAGGGATGCCCAGCCACGTGCTGGTGCAGACATGCCACCACCCCCTGTGGCTCCTGCAGATGCAGCTGTTGCATCACAGCCTATGGCCCATATGACCCAACAGCAACTTACATCTGCTGTCCCGGGCATGCTGTGTCCCTACAATCCATGTTCACTTCCGATTCACATGCATCACAGGCTACTATTTTGTTGATTGTACTGATTTATAATGATGCTCAAGGGGTTTCCCCAACGCAATGCACACTCACTGTGCTGTCCGATGAGCGGTGTGTTGCAGGGGACACACACGCAGCACACAGTGTTTGTAATGCCAATTTGCTATTGTCCAATGTGCATGGCAACAGGTATTCTGACTTTTGTTGCTTGCACCACTGGTGGCATGCTTTTGTGCCACAGTTTTCAGGGTGTGATGTTTTGGTCAGTCTTTTCTTCCGATTCCATGTCAGGTGTAATTGTCTGGTGCCTATTTACATTTCTCACGTGGCACTTCATGACCGTTGTGTCATGTGTTTTGCATATGGTTTGATGTTTTGCCATTGCATACCAGGGTATGGTGTGGCAGACGGGGGTCATGGGGGTTGGGAGGGTTTTGGTGGCATACCAGTAGTTTCATGCCCTGTTTTGCAGGGGGTTGGGTGGGATGTGCACCTTGCATGTGTTCCTTTTGGTCACATGGGATTGTTTGTGTTTAAGTAGCTAGGGATGCACACAATGTGGCACTTCTGTGGACACATTCTCAGGGTGGTAAGGTTGTGACAGTTAACTGTCCCTTTCTCATCATTGATTGTCACCTGTTTTGTGCCAGGCCTGTGTGCACTCTGCAGGGGTTGGAGTTTAGGTGAAAAATGTGTCCACAAGCTGGGTACGGGCTGCCTCGCCACGTGCCCTTTCCCCTCCCATGCGCAGTGGCTGTGTGTGTCGTTGGGGATGTGGGGGCACCACCATGTCCACCGGTATGCCCCGCCCTGTTGCAACGTTGTGCAGGACACATGCTGCCACAATGATCCTGCACACTACTAGGGGTGCATATAGTAGCTGTCCACCAGAGCGGTCAAGGGAGCGGAAGCCTGACTTGAGAACTCTGAATGTGCGCTCCACTATGGCCCTGGTTGCAATATGGGCTGCGTTGTATCTTAACTGTGGTGGTGTGGTGCAGTTCCGTATTGGCGTCATCATGTAGGTGCTCAGAGGGCAGGCACTGTCCCCTGGTAAGGTGATAACGGCTGTCATTAGTTGGGCTTGTGTATTTGTCTGTGTGTGACATGCATGCATGTGCACAGGCATTTGTTCTCGCCTATGAGCCATGTGTCGCCATTCTTCCCAGCTTCCAGGGCCCGGCTCAGGGCAGATATTCTGTATATGAAACTGTCGTGGGTGGACCCTGGATAGTTTGCATAGACAGAGGTGATGATTCCCTTGGCATCGCATACAACCTGCACGTTCATGGAATGCCAGTGCTTGCGGTTGTGGTAGATGTTTTCAGTGACCCTAGGTAGAAGTAGGGCCACATGGGTGAAATCTATGGCACCAAGCACTTTGGGGAAGTGTGCCACCCTGTAGAAGTCCTGGACCACGGCCTGCCTTTCTGTGGGTGTCTGGGCATGTACATGTGCCTGCAGACTGAGGGACACTCAGTGATGATTGCCAACACCTGGTGTAGGCAACGTGACTGCATGGGCTGTGAGACGCCCCCCACTATGGCAGTTGTCTGCTGAAATGACTCACTGGCCCCAAAATGCAGTACATTGAGCACCTTCTCCAAGGGGCTCAATGCTTGGGAGCACAGGGTGGGTGATGTGAGTTCATCCTCCCACTCAGTGACCAGCTCTAGGATGATATGAGGTGGAAACTTATACCTGCCATAGACCTCGTCATCGGGCATCCCAAAAAGGCTAGTCCTGGGTAAAAAAATGCGGGGCCTGGCTATTCTCCTCCTGCGGTGTCCCACGATCACTGGTGCGAGGAATGGGACATTCATCATAGCTGTATATGCTTGTTTGTTGTTTATGCGCACTTTTATGCTGCGCGGGCGAGCTTCCGCCAGCTTTTGTGTGGCGGACGTATTTGTGCGTGTGTTTTGACGTGCGCGGGTTTTCCCTATTCGATTGCATGAATATGTCTTGTTCACCAGCGTGTTGGCTTTGCGTGTGCTTCCCAGCGGTACTTCCCATGTTACGCCTACATTTTCACGCATTGTTGCCCATTCCCCGTGTTCCAGCCCCTTTTTAGGTGTGTGCGCGAGCAGTTGTGCGCTTTCCATGTTCCTGTCACGCACGGGTTTGGAAAGTTGTAGTGACGTATAAGGTAAGCACAGAGTTGGCGCACATCCCGGGAAAAACACGCGCAGGGCCTTCCATGAATTGCACACGTGCGAATCGCATGCGTGCGCTAGCTTTTTCACGCTTGCGCCAGCTTGCGCCACATATTTCGACGCACAATTATTCCATGAATTACACTTGTAGCGTCCTAGAGCCGATGCATTTCGAATGTTAATCCGTCTTCAGGGCTAAACACTAAAAAATTATGCAAACAAACAATCCATATGTAGGTCAACAAATTCACACACAAAGCATAAGCCAAACGTCAAATAAACAAATGGAACAGAGGAAAAAATAACAAAACCAGAAATTAGATTCTTGTGCATTAAAGCGGTCAATTTCGAAATATTCTAGGATATTTAAATGGCTGTGTAGATTACCTGCTTATATCAGCTGGTCTGTGCATAACTGAAAAAAGAAAGAAAACAGCTCATGTGCCCATATAATCGCTACATAATATAGTGATGCCATAATAAAGTACAGGGATAAAGCCTGCCCTCTGGCTCCCCCAGAGCCTCGCACGCACAAACACAGTGTGATATTGTGTGCATGCTAGTTGCTGGGGGGCCAAAGACATTTATCAAAGAGGACAGTACAAAAAATGACCATGCCTGGCACCATGGGCATATCCAGCGCCTCTCACAGGGAGCTTATTTTGGCCGATGCACAAACCCCCTCCTGCCAAAATAAGCTCCACCTCCCAGTACAAACACACATGCATACACATTTACACAACCTACACATGCAGCATGCAGTCGCTCATTCACACGTACACCCACCATCATACACTCACTCATCACACACAACACAAGCATACACACATACATGCACATATTCAGATGAACATACCTTCTGCACCTATCCTGATGTTCCCTCCCAGCGCTCCACCTTCCGCATAGCATGACCAGGAAGCAGGAAGTAAAGAGTGCTTCCTGGCTCATGCAGATGCGCGCAAGAGCTGGAGCACTGATGACGAAGTGGCCTGCTCTGTTTGTATGTGCGAGGAGGCACAATAGCGCTTCCCATCGCACATACAAACATGCAGTCCCTCAGTTAGCATCCCCAAGGGGCCATACAATATTGGGGAAGCAAAATGCCCCCGGCTTTGCATCGCTCATTAGATATGCAAGGCTGGGGAACAGAACCGTTAAAATGGAAACCGCGTTTTCCTTTAAAAGTTGAAGCAAGCCGAGGAGCGTTCCCTCAACTGCAAAAAGCAGCAGAGGGAGTGCTCAGTGTGTACACTGGGCTGGCTCCTTGGCTCCTCCATAATGGGCAAGGGTGCCATGGATCAGCGCCTCACTACCATTATGGAGAACCCGCCAATGGTACACTGTACTTGAATCTAGGCACAGAGTCAGTGTAGAGGGAGATTAAATACTGTTGACATTGAAGTCATGTACATGAACTGCACAGCTGTTAATGCAGCGATTGTGAACACATTAAGGTATCCATAGACATGTCCTACAATGGAAGGCTACCAGGGTAGCTCAGCAGGTTGAGTGACTGTTGCTAAGATGTTATATATTTAAAACTGTCTAAGTCTTACGACTTTTAGCAATTCCTTAAAAGTGCTATAAAATGGGTTCAGCCGGGGATGGGTTGAGGTGTTAGTTTGCTTATATTCAGGGTGAGAGTGGGGTCATTTCTGCCCCCATAGTGAAAATCAAATGCTGGTACACATGTACCTACTGTTTAATTTCCTAATAACTGCTGTCAGCACAATAGACGCATGCATTTGTAATGAAGCAGTTTGACAAGCATACAACAGCTGTAAAAATACATCCTGTGATAAAAAACAAAGGAAGGGGCACAAACATTTCAGGGTATTTGTGTGGTAGTCCGACAAAAAAAGAAACACATTTCAAAGAAAAGTAGTGACTGTAGGTTTAAGAGCATGTTTCAGTTTGGAGACGTCTTATTTGTTGTTTTCTAGACAAGTTTAAGATGCACATTTGGAAAGCGATCTGAGCCCAGCATGTAGGCAGCCTGCTTTTAACAGTGATGGCCCCCACGAGCAGCAATCTCTGGGCTCTGCTCTGCCACTGCATCCATGCTTAGTGTCGGCGGGCACCAATGCCACAGCAGGCGCGTCAACTCCCAGCAAACCATCTTTCCAGAAAGGCGGTATCCGGCACCCTTTCAGGGAGCAGCCATTCCTGTGTCCCCCGCCCTGCCGTCAATTCATCCAGTGGAATAACTTTGCTGAAAATGTTGGGGGGACATGATATCTGAAGAAAAGCTGCCCCAGTCAAATGAATGGGGACAAAATGGTGTGCCATGAAAGTTGGGGGGACAAACACCCCTGTCCCCCCCTAAAATTACGGCCATGGATTCATCCCTCTGTCTGTCTTTCCATCTGTCCATAGTTCTCTCCATCGCTCTAATATTTCTGTCACTTTATCACTACCTAGCTCTCTGTTGCTGGCTTTCTGTCTCTCTTCCTATCTCTAGCAAATTCTCTCTCCATGGAGCTTTTCATCCCTTTATCTATCCATCTACCTGTCTAGCTTTCTATCTCTCTATCCATCGATTTGTTTACCTATCTTTTTAATTATCTATCCTTCGGTCTGTCTATCTTTCTATCCAGCTAGCCATGCACCTGTCTATCTTTCAATCTATCTATCCATCTATTATCTATCTCTCTATCCATCTACCTGTCTATCTTTTTATCTCTCTTTATATCCATCTGTCTACCCATTTTTCTATCTCTATATCTAACCATCTGTCTTCCTATCTCTATCTGTCTATCTATATAGCATTTATCTTTCGATTGTCCTATCCATCGATCTTTCGATCTCTGTCTATTCATCTATCTTTCTATCTCTCTATCCATGTATCTTTCTATCTATCCATCTACCTGTCTATCTTTTGATCTCTCTATCTATCCATCTACCTGTCTATCTTTCGATCTCTCTATCTATCCATCTGTCTATTCATCTATCTTTCTATCTCTCTATCCATGTATCTTTCTATCTATCCATTTACCTGTCTATCTTTCTATCTCTCTATTGATTGATATTTTATTTCTATCGCGCTCGTACGCAAGTGTTTCAGAGCGCGACAAGGCAAGGGAGTGGAACAGGGGAGAACAAAACAGCGATCTTACTAGGCCCAGTGACATTGAGAACACCCAAGTGCATCTATCCATCTGTCTATTCATCTATCTTTCTATCTATCTATCCATCTACCTGTCTATCTTTTAATCTCTCTATCAATCCATCTACCTGTATATCTTTCTATCTCTCTATCTATCCATCTGTCTATTCATCTATCTTTCTATCTCTCTAGCCATGCATCTTTCTATCATCTACCTGTCTATCTTTTTATCTCTCTATCTATCCATCTACCTGTCTATCTTTCTATCTCTCTATCCATCCATCTGTCTATTCATCTATCTTTCCATCTCTCTATACATGTATCTATCTATCCATCTACCTGTTTATCTTTCTATCTATCAATATACCTGTCTACCTTTCTATCTCTCTATCTATCCATCTATCTGTCTATCTAATCTATCATCCGGCATCCCCCTTCCACTTTGTACATGTATCTCCCTCTCTCCCTCTTCCCTTTCCATATTCTTGTTCCATATTTTTATATATTTGTTAATTTCTCAGTTATGTGCGCACCGGAAAGACACCAACGTGCTGTACACAAAACACATATAATGTACGCATGCAATGCAACCTGAACTAATGCAAACAGACTTAAATTGATGAATTGTCTAAAAGAATGTAACACATCAGCAACACCCCTGGAAAGCAGATGTGCCAGACACTCCCTGGACTTTGCATGGAGCTTTTCTACCCATGGGTAGTCCCCATAAAGTGTTGAGCTTAACTATTGGTTTTCTTGAATGGATTGCTTTCAAGGTCATAGATGCTTTGCTCCTGTGAAACATGGCAGGCCCTTGAATTTAGAGTCTATTTGCTGAAGCATCTCTAAGTGAACTGTGCCCTCTGCAGCGCTTCATTGAAGCTCTCCCAAGACTGGCACCAACCGGTTGAACTTCTTAGCACTAGAGATCAGCCGGCCAGCTGCATGTTCTATTATTATTTTTCGAGGCATGAGGTGGCGGGAGTAGAGCTCTGTCACTGAGGTGATCCTATGATCGGTCTGCAATCACTTTTACTGGGACTTTCAAGTGTCCATATGCAATGTCACTGGTGAGGTAGGTTGGTTATCTGCCCTCTCTCATCCTCCTGGGGCTGCAGGTGTTCTTGTGGAGAGTGCATTTTTAGTTAATGACACGGTTTCTTAGGCAAGTTTCCTCATTCTTTGCTGGTTTCCTGCCCATTTAAGGCCCCATTGAATTCCATGGCCTTGATTTAATTGTAAGTACAGTTTGAATTCGTTTTATGTCCTACACTGAAGAATTGTCTTTATAATGGGTGATTTATATATTCACAATATGTTTTTGTCGGACGGTTTCCTCCCCTGATGAAGACGTTGCAATTAAACTATTCACGTCGAAACCGGTCAGTGCTTTTGGAAGTAGCTGGAAGACACTTACATCAGTCTATTTAATGTGGTCTCCCCTTGCCTACACACTTTTTTAATGTCATGTTACAGCACCCAAGTGAGCTCCTGCATCCATAAACCTAAGAGGGATGATAGGTTTGCTTACCTTAGAGCAGGGCGTCCATGTTGCACCCACCTCACCCTCACTGCACTTGGCAAATGATCCAAGAGAGTGGCTCTCTCTGCACGTACCCCAGTCTCCACCGGCTGGATGCATTTGGACCTTCCCCTCCCTGCAACCGTCTGTGCACTTGCACGATCCGAATGCACCGTGCCTAAAGATCGTCTGTCTGTTCTCCCTTGTCTTCACCCCTTAATTTCACTCGCAAAACTGCAGAATCGTCGTCAGGTCTCTTTTGCTGTTGTCTCAACTGTTAATTGTATTAAATGCACTTACTCTGCCTGTGCAGACTATTATCATTTCAGAATTTCAAGGGCTCTGAACGCCTGTTGTTTTTTCCCCATATTCCCAAACTCCTTGAGCGCTTTGAAACACTTGCCTTGTGTATAGGCGCTTTATAAATAAATATTAACATGACCATATTTCTTCAAGTTAGGGATTTGTGGTTGTGAATTACACACACTGCCTTGTCTGTTTGAATTAGTTCAAATACAGTGTGTTATGGATGTGTTATTGGTGTATATGGCATGTTCGTATGTGATGTTGATTAGGTTTTAGGTTGTGTTCTTTTTATTAACAATTTGTGCTGCTCTATGTACTATTGAATTGTTCCTTATATCATGAATTGTAAATTAAAATTGCTATTTCTTGATTACATATCCAAATTCATTTCTACATTTATTCTTCCAGATTTGATATTTCAGGGTTTTCTCATGCATGTTACACCGGCCCCAGTGTTCTAGAGGGCAGGGCCTGAATGCACCCTGGGCAGCACTAATAATAATGATAATAATAATAATAATATGAACTCACATTTATATAGCGCTACGAACCCTCAGGTATCTGAGCGCTGCTTATTATTACCCACGGTGAGTGGTGCTCATTTATCGACATCGGAAGGATGAAAGGCTCTGACCCACCGTCCCGACTCCACCCTGCAGACGTAAGGTCGCAACTTCTTCAGCAACTGCAAGAGATAGTTGGCTGACTTTTCCATTGCGGCGACACGTCTGGACTGGATGGGGCCCGGGACAAATTTGAAACCTAGGGAGTTAGCTGTTGATTAACAATGGTGATTAACAATGGGGGGCCTGAAACAGCACCCAAGTGAGCTCCTGCCTCCATAAACCTAAGGGGGCTGATAGATTTGCTTAATTTAGAGCAGGGCGTCCATGTTGGACCGATTCAGCAGCAGAAAGCGCCCAGTCTTCCCAAATCTTGCTTACAAGGCTCCACAGGCTTTGAAAACAATCGTTTCCTGCACTGTGAGAAAGTGCAGCAGTGTTGACACAGGACTCCATGTCAAGAGGGACACCCTGTTCCAGTACCAGGATTTGACTTCTCCGTTAATTGCCTGCCGGAAGTTGTTGTGTTGGGTCACTTGAACTGACACTGAAGTCAAACAACAGTAAAAGCAAAGCCAGGAAGTGGAGCAGGGGGTTCCGCTTGACACGCAGTCCCAGTCACTTCAAGTGACACTGAAGTCAAACAATGGTAAAAGCAAAGCCAGGAAGTGGAATAGGGGTTTCTGTGTGACGCGCCGTCGCCAGGCAACCCAAAAGTGCAGGGACTCAAGGGCTTTCATCATTGACTGTCTATGACCTCTTAGTAGAGTTCGTCACGCTGCCGCAGTCTGCAGCCTATTTAAACAGTTAACCCGATAGACAGGAAGTCCTGTACATAACACATTTGCAGAATGCATATGTGACATTAGGCAAAAAACAGAAATCTTTTAGTTTCAGTGAGTGTGAGTACAATCCCACATTCAGGACCGCAGCGATCCCTGGCCCCAGAGAAATCTGTATGTGTATTAAGACGCCCGGGTTCCTCCCGGGAGCGCAGGTGTAGGGCAAGGGGGGAGGGCCACCAGAAAGATTCCAATGGCCGACATGAGCCTAGTCCTCCTAACTATATGATGTTAGTCTTAATGCAATACAACTTCAATGTGTCAGCCACCATCCAGGCCTACATTTTCATCCCCGTGAAGTGGTAAAGTCGGCTTCAGAGGCGAGGGGGATAGAGTTTATCTTAAGTGGAAGGCGAGCTCCATCAACATACTTTTGATAATGTGTTCAGTAGGAGTCTGAGAACTTCTTCAGGTGTTGAATGTAAATATTAAACAGCAGGGGTCATAAAGCTGACCCCTGAGGGACACCACATGTTGCCTTTCCACATTTAGAAGTGAAGGGGGAGTAGCAATTGCCTGTTCATAGTCCTCAAGGAAGGACTTAATACAACCTAATGCGTAATTCACTACCCCAACTTTTTGGAGTCTGTCCGTGAGAATGCAGTGCTGTGTTTGCTCCATGCTCTGAGCTGAATTTCTTCTTTCAGACTGAAAAACAAAAATCAGCGTGGCAGCTACTGAGCAGCCCCGTAGCACACCGCTTCCGGTTCATGCGCCCTGTGTGGTGTTTGCAAAGGCAGCGCCTGCTTCAGCGTTGAGTCCCCACCCCTGGCACTGTGCGTTCTGCATTTTCCACCACTTCTCCCTGCTGCCACCCCATGAATCCTGATGCTCTGTGCCCCATCAGCTTTTGGGGAGTGTACGCTTAGGTGTGTGTGTGTGCGCGCGTGCATGCATGCGTGTGTTCTTTGAATGTTATGCAGTGAGTTTCTGTGTGTGTGTAATTGTGTGCACTATTGTGAGAGTATGTTTGCTTATAGGCATGTCTATATTTCTATGAGTGTCCGTTCAAGCGTTCGAAAGAGTGTGCACACGTGTGAGTGTATGCATGGCTGTATGTATGCGTATGTTTCTGTGTGTGTTTCTGCTTGGTGTCTGTGTGTGTGTGTATAACTGGCTGAATGCGTGCATGCCTGTGTTGCAATTGCGGGTCCCACAGTATTCCGCTGTGCGTCTTGATGCTCTTTTGCACATTGCGGGTCCCACAGTATTCCGCTGTGCGTCATGATGCTCTTTTGCACATTGCGGGTCCCACAGTATTCCGCTGTGCGTCATGATGCTCTTTTGCACATTGCGGGTCCCACAGTATTCCGCTGTGCGTCATGATGCTCTTTTGCACATTGCGGGTCCCACAGTATTCCACTGTGCGTCTTGATGCTCTTTTGCACATTGCGGGTCCCACAGTATTCCGCTGTGCGTCATGATGCTCTTTTGCACATTGCGGGTCCCACAGTATTCCACTGTGTGTCTTGATGCTCTTTTGCACATTGCGGGTCCCAGTATTGATGGAGCAGTCTAGTGTTCAAATGTTTCCGCTCTTTTCCTTTAGTTGCTCACAATCCATTCAATGGGTCCCTTTTTGGTCACCCCTCTTTCTGTTATATGTGGTGTTCCTCAGGGGTCGATTCTGCCCTCCCTTTTGTTTAATGTATGCATTGAGCTTATCATCTGAGCTAAGGATGTATTTCGCTTGCAGACATGTCTTGTTGAGATCACTAGCTAGATGTGTTTGGTTAGTCTTAAACTAAATTCTTCAAAAACCGATGTTCTTTTCGTTTGCTTCGACTAATACAACTTCAGATGTACTGCCTTGGCCACCTCGTCTGGAATTGTGGCCCAGGCAGAAAGATTTTCCTCCTTACTCCTCCTCCAACTCCCTCAGGGTCAGTCGCTTCTACAAGCAAGGAGTTGGTGGTAGATCTCTTTCTTCGGCTGGGCCTCCCTCTGGAACAGCCTCCCTGCCTCTCTCAAACTTGAGGAGACCCATCTCTGGTTCCGGAAGAACCTCAAGACCTTCCTCTTTGCTTCTGCCTTTGCTCTTCCTCTGCCCTGCTGATCTGAATGCTTTGGCACCGGGCACCTGGTTGCCCTCTGATTTTCCGGCCCAGGTCCCTGCCCACCCAGCCACACACCCGCACTGCCTCCTGGCAACCCTTGCACTTGGGTCTGTATCTGCAAACCTACAGTCCCCTTACCTGCACTTATTGACACCCCTTGTCTGCACTTTAGCCTTGCACTTGCCACCTTGCTGTCTGCACTACCAGTTGTTGTTTTATCCCTTGCTCTGCACTTTCCACTCCTCCCCCTTGCACTTTCCCTGTCCCTCTCCCCTGCACTTGCGCATTCTCAATGTCACTGGGCCTAGTAAGATCGTTGTTTTTGGCCTCGCTTGTTCCCCTCCCTTGCCTCGTCCCGCTCTGAACACTTGTGTGTGAGCGCGATACAAATAAAATATCATATCATATCTTTAGCATCAGTGGCCAAATCGCTCGGTTTTTGGGTAACTCATATACTTCTTTTTTTTACTCAGTTCGAAAAGGGAGCCCAGTCCAATTGGCAACTTACTGGCATGCACTCATTCTATCCCAAAATGCTCTTCCCCGCTGCATCGCTCTCCCTTTGCTTGTAGCATCTACTTCCCACTTTCCCAGCCTCTTATGGCTACCCAGCTCATTGTCTACTCCGAAGCCGACTCAGGTCGGGCACAGAATACCACTCCACAGGCAGTCCTAGGTCTTCTGAAACCCTATTAACATAGCATACCATAGCATAAACATAACACACAGATACCTGCTCACAGTAACAAACCTTGAGAGTAATGAACTCATGCGAAATAGTGACCTTGAGAAACATATTTGTAGGGGAAGTAATTTAGGAGGAAGTTACACTCACATTTGTTTAAAGATGGAGCAGGGTACATGAGAAGCGCTGAAATGTGTTAATTTTGACATGTTGTCCTAACATGGGGATGGACATAGGAGATACAGTCTGCTTAAGATGTTTTCTATATACCCAGAGTGTTATGTTGTTACTTTCCAAGAATGCTTGGAATTAAAAAAATTGAACAGCGTAATATGACTTTCAGGCCTGATGTTGTGGCCCGACATGGTCTTTAACGGCCCAGAAGCCCGAGCCATGTAGGGCCAAGCGAAGCAGGGGTGAAGGTCATTCGCACCCCGTGGTTTATCGGGGGGGGGGGGGCAAATGTTTTTTTGTTCCCTCTGGCGATTGGTATTGCTTGCACAGCAAAGCTCCTGAGGGGAAAAAGAAATATGGCTGCCGCCATAGGGAAAGGGGACTTTGTCCCTTTTCCATTACTATGGCGGCCGAGAGACGGCAGGCGCACCGGGACTGGACACAAAGCTCTGGTCTAGCAAGTAATTTGACAGTGAGGGATAGGGTGGGGAAGGGGTAAGGATTCTTTTGGAAGGGATAGGGACTGGGGTGGCAACATGGATAAGCTTCATGTTGCCTCCCTCATTAAAACAAATTTAAAATTACGCCATCCAGAGAAGGGTCTGGGGTGACTGAAAGGAGGGGGCGGAGAATGTAAATTCTCTACTGGTTTTCCAGCCAACTGATTGGCTCAGCACCCTTCACTCGGTGACATTGTTGCCATCCAGTGCTGGCAAACCCCCCCCTCCAATCAACTGCAAACGGAGTACAGCTGCTTGAGAACAAGTAAAGCCTCCAATGTTAAGAACGAGCTGCAAGCAGAATAAACCACTCTCTCGATCAAGAACTCATTTCATTCCTCTTGACTTCTTCCAAGAGAAAGCATACACTCAGGCAAACCTTTTGCCAGCTGACAACATTACTCTCACAATCTCTATCAGGGGCCTCCAACTGTGCATTTCATCTGCATTACCTATTTAAGCAGGGCATACAGACCCCCTCACTGTATGTCTTACATATATACACACCAAACTAAAGAGAATCTCAGTTGCCGGACAGGTGGGCACTACACGGTATGGCAAGCAAAGTAGGAATAAATGCCAGGGGCCTCTCTAGTAGAAAAAAGAGGGTTATTCTTTATTCCTAAAGGCAAAAGCAACACTGATGTTTCGCTCTCTTCCACAGCTTAGTCGCGGTGATCAGAACAGAGATACGACTCACATTTTTATACTTTAGAATATAAGACTTCAATATACCCGGAACCACATCAGTGTGCAGTTGTCCTCTCTAAACATAGAAGAGAGACTCTTCACCCAAAAAGTGACCGTGCATATAAAGTGCATACATGCATTTAAAGTGCAGACGTACGGAAATATTAAAAACCCTGAGAAACAGGTGTCTGTTCAGTGAACCGTGTATATTCATATAGTCTCATGTACATGATGGTATAGAATGAGTCATGGAGGAGTAAAGAGCTTGTCATAGTGACTCCCAGCGTGATGACATTTTATACTACTAAACAAGGACAAATATTCTTTGACAGCTCAAGTGACTAAAACAAGTGATTAGGTAAATAGTGGTACATTGCAAAAGAACACCTGTAATTGGAGACAAGTAATGTGCAAATAATATGGAAACAAAGAATGTGAAACAACACTCATTCAGCAAACTGGAGATGTCAATACATATTATTAAAAAAGCAGCCATTCTCAGATATACATAAATCCCCAAAATATATAGAGAGTAAAGAAGGGGGGAATGGGTATAATCAAACCTTATCGTGCGTTGTGCAGAAAATGAAAAACACAGTATGTATTGAGAAATAGGACATTACAAAAATACATGACATTCCTGACTTGTATTCAGGCCGCAGGGCATTTTGGTTTTAATCTGAGAATCACTCTACTCTCTAGCCTGAGTAATGTGAGTTCCCTATTGCTTTTCTGAGGGTGAGGTCTGACAGTACCCAGACCTATCCACCTCAGAAGGGAGCTCTGATGATTACGAACTTCTGCAAAGTGACCCGCTACTGGATGGTTAGCGTCTTTCTGTTTGATTGCTCTTCGATGATCGACGTTCAATGATACAGATTTTAAGTTTCCTTTTCATGCTGCCGATGTAGTGATAGTGATCAAGTGCATCCAATTGATGTCCTTAACTTTAAAGTGTGCATCTTTAACAGCCTGTGCTAATTGTCAAAGTTGCATATCTTGCAGGCTTGCATGCCAAAGGTGGTAATGAATCTTATGTTTTAAGAATCTTATTTTTTTGTCACAGATTGTAACAAATTTGATCTTGATCTCAGTTTAGTTCTGATTTTAGCCTGTCCAATAACTTTCTAAGTTTATCCCCTCTTTGAAAATCCGACATTAATTTCATCACTAATTGTTTCGAAACAGTGATACGTGAGCAGTTTCTTTTAGCTCCTAAAAATTCTGCATAAGGAATAGTCATGACGTTAATTGAGGGGTGGCAGAAATTGGCATGCAGGATGGTATTGCCCGCTGTTGGCTTACGGCACATGTATGTTTGAATCAAGAATATCAATTCTACTGGTGTTCATCTCAAAGTTTAAATTGAGATTGTTTTGATTGAGAAATAAATGGAACTTATCAAGCTCTTGCATAGTGCCTGGCCAAATAAAAATAAAAAGGTTGTCAATGTACCGAAGCCAAATGGCAATATTGCCATTCCATCTGTTATTTGGGTTGTTGATGAGAAATATATCGTCCCAGTAACCCATCAGAAGATTAGCATATGAGGGGCAAACTTAGTGCCTATGGCGGTGCCTTTTAATTGCAAGAAAAAATCCCCATTGAACAGGAAATAATTGTGTTCAAGTATGAATTTAATCATTTAAAAAGCATTTGGTTGTGTCGAGTCAAAGTTGCCGATCTATTGTATAGGACAAATTTGGCTGCTGTTTTGACATGGTTATGTTGAATCACTGTGCACAGTGATGTGACATGCAGGGTAACCATAATGAAGTCTTTTTCCCCTTGGATTATTTTGCAGTCTATTCAAAACATCGCCAGAATCCTTAACAAAAGATAGAAGGATCGTAACACATGGGACAGGGAGAAAATCAATGACAGTGGACATAGGTTCATCGAGGGTGCCTATGGAACTAACGATGGGTCTGCCGGGAGGATCAGATTTACTCTGCTTCACTTTAGGCAGCGAATATATAGTATCAACTGTGGGATGTTTCACTGTAAGAAGTAGATGTTCCTCCTCACTCAATAAACCCTCTCCATACTATTTATCAAGCAGTTGCTTCAAGGCAGTAGAACATTCTTGAACTGGATCATGGACAAGCTTTGTCTAGCATTTCCATCTTTGAGCTGTTTATGAACTTCTTTGATATAGTCATTTCTGCCCCAATGGACTACATGCCCACCCTTATCAGATGATCTGGTACTTAAGTCATGGGTGTTATAAACCAATTGATTTTTTAATAAGTCTCATATGACTGAGTTTTCAAATTGTGTGATTATCTTATCATCCAGCATAGGGGGGATGAAGTACGACTCCCAGGCCTATTTGCCTCATTTTCCTATATTGAGTGTAAGACTCAAGAGAGATTCTCCTTCTCTAATGCTGAGGCCTTCCACTGCCAAGGGGTAGGGTCCGAGTGGTTGGCAGAACATACAAAATACCGATGTAGGTGCAGTTTCCTGCTAAACTTGAAAACATCAATTACATTCTCAACTAAATCTATGTTGTGATCTGGGAGAAATGACAAGTCTAGTTCCAGTAATTTGATAGTGCAATCTTCAAGGACAATATTAGTCGTATGCCTCACTGTATTTGTTTCTGCAGTCTCAATTATATTATTGTCTTCAATCGTGTCCAGATTTGTGTTTGGGATCTGCCCCAACCTGGCTGATCTCTTCCTCTGCCTCTGGTCTTGGTTCTTCCTCTTTCTGCCCCATCTGGTGCGACATGTCTTTCTTTTTCATTGTAAATTAGTATCATTTCCTCCAATAATCCTGTTTGCCTTTGTTTGTTAAGGATTCCGAGGTACTTTCATCATCTGCCAAGCTAATGCCAGAACATTTGGCTAATGGAAGGTCTTGAATGGATTTCAAGCGGGTGAGCAGCGACTTTGTAAAGAGGGAGTCGTATCTCTTTGCAAAGGTGTACATTCTGCCAGCATTGTAGTTCTCACAGTCCCTGTGAACTGTCTTGAGTTTTCTCTGGCGGATCTCATCCTGATCTGAAATGTTTCACTTAGTTTGGTCATGAAGGACTTCACCATTGTTTGATCACGTTCCTTCGCAAATCCTTCTTTGAGGTTGGTAATATCATGTGCTAATTGGACATGGCTAATTTGAGCATATTTAATGAGAGTACGTAACGTATGCTGGGAACACTCTCTGAGGCCGGCTTCCCATTCTTTCAGCATGTTGCTGTTTTCTCTTCATAAGATGGAAAAGTGAGGATGTGGAGCCCTCTAGGAATCATTTTGCTTTCTATGTATTTCTTCCAGTGTTGTAAACTCCCACCATTTGATAATTCATTGCGTTGCAATTTTTCCATTGTTTTAATTTATCCAAAATTGATATACAATCAACAGTGGCGGCTTGGTTACCAATTAAGTGGTTGTGAATTGGTGCCACGCTGAAAGGCTAAATCAGACAGTTTCAAACAGTAACTAACAGATATTAATCAATTTTTATGTCAAGAAAGTCACGCAGGTCACTGAATAAAATGTGTGTTTAAAGTGTTTGCCCAAAGAAACAAAGAATAACAAACATGTGGCTCCAAGGTTAGAAACGCCTTAATCTACTGCAACGTCCTTATTATGCTGCTTAATTAGCGCCCACAGAAAACACATACAATAGATGCTGACCCTCTTCTGTGTGTGAACCAAGTGGAATTATACATTGGAAACCTATGATATGATAGGCTTCCAGCTTTCTGTGTGAGAGCTCTGCTTTGCTACCTCTAAGAGATGGCTAATCGTGGCTTAATCCTATCCAATTTCGGCTTGGTAATAATAATAATTTTAAAAATGAGCTATGTAAATGTGTCCTATGTAAAGCGCTTTGGATAAAAAGCACTATATAACATGACAAATCATTATCATTGAACACATTTAGGTTTCTGTTGTGATAGGCATTGAAATCCTTTGCTACGGTTTAGGCTGGATCTGTTTATCACTTTAGTGTATTACAAGATACACATTTCCAAATTTCTTATTATTCTTTATATGTACGCATATTTTTGAGTGGGCCTGTACGAGTGTAATGTCAGTATATATGCTACAAGGTCCATGCTGCACTTTACTCAATCTCAGCTGTAGAGCGTACACCATCCTTCATGTAATTTGAAGATATTTGTTTGATCTATGTACTATTTAAACATTTGGCAATCGTGGTGACCCCGCCACGTGACAGCAAACAATGTTTCACATATAAGTGAGTTATCATCACTATCTCTTTAAACGTTTTCCATCGGCTGTAAGTAGTGTTATCCCCATTAAGGGACACCATGTAATTGGCAAGCAAATGTCAGTGTTTATTCAATACTTGTGTATCATTGTGGACATTTTTATTATATTGGATTATATATCAAAGAGTAACATCTTTAATTTAAAGGATTGATGAATACAGTCTACTACAAACGGGCGACCTGTTTAGAGATTTCCATAAGGGATTGATGAATACCGTCTACTCCAAACTGGCAACCTGTTTAGAGATTTCCATAAGGGATTGATGAATACCGTCTACTCCAAACTGGCAACCTGTTTAGAGATTTCCATAAGGGATTGATGAATACCGTCTACTGCAAACTTGCAACCTGTTTAGAGATTTCCATAAGGGATTGATGAATACCGTCTACTCCAAACTGGCAACCTGTTTAGAGATTTCCATAAGGGATTGATGAATACGTCTACTCCAAACTTGCAACCTGTTTAGAGATTTCCATAAGGGATTGATGAATACCGTCTACTCCAAACTGGCAACCTGTTTAGAGATTTCCATAAGGGATTGATGAATACCGTCCACTCCAAACTGGCAACCTGTTTAGAGATTACCGTAAGGGATTGATGAATACCGTCCACTCCAAACTTGCAACCTGTTTAGAGATTTCCATAAGGGATTGATGAATACCGTCTACTCCAAACTGGCAACCTGTTTAGAGGTTTCTGTGAGGGATTGATAAATAGAATCTACTACTAACTTGCAATCGTTTTACGGAATTCCTTAATGCATTGATGAATCTGCATCCGGGGCAGTTGATTCCAATAAACCATTGAAATACAATGACTGTATCATGGAGACCAGGTTCGGAGAGGGGAGAGAATGGCTGAGCCTTCTAGGAAAAACGGATTAAATAAGGCTTGCTTTTGGTTTAAACAAAAATGTTTTATGGATTTACAAAATCGTATTAGATCTGTCAAGCTTTGTAGTTCCCCGGAAGAATGTTCCAGGGTCTAGGACCATAAACCACAAAGCACTGATCACCTCTGGAAACATAGCGAGAGGGAGGAACCATGAGTAATAGCTTGCCAGAGGATCTAATTGACCGGCCGGGTTGGTACTCTCTGTCAGATATGAAGGTGCCAGCCCATGTAAAAATCTGAAAACCAGGCAAAGAATCTTAAAATTGATTCTCTCCTTCACCGGGAGCCAATGTAGGGGCAACTATTCTTGAGTTGGTTGTTTTAGAGGTTTGATTAGTCACTTCCCTCATGATGGTTCAATTGAACCTTGGATGTATTACATGTTCTAGTTTGTCATTGGTTGACATCATACCTTTGAAGCAGGGTTGAGCCCTCAGCACCATTTTGGATCTGCAATTGGGTGCTCCACAGTGTTGAGCATCATTGACATGACCTGAGGCCAGTACATGTACAGTGCTCATCTGGATTTCATGCCAAAGAGATGCTGCCTTCTATTGGTATTCTGTGAACTCCCAAGGTCGGCCCCTTCTTCATTATCCAAATTAGTTAAAGTGCTACAATCACATTTCACTTTGTGACGCCCCTTCCCTAAAGGCTGTGTTTTTTAGGAGTTGAAAATTAAACTTTGAGAAAAATGTACAATTGCTGTCCTCCCTAGTGCTAAAGCATAGCTCCTGTGAGGCATGCTGGAACTTGTAGTTCGGGGCTGTCTTTCAAGATATAGATGAATTCCTTTGAATAAAGGAATACCTTGTCTATGAGGGGAGGATAAGACCACGAAATCCCACACCACCTACCCTCTGGGAGGCACATCAGGTATCTGCTGGACTAATCCACTACCCCGTGTCTCAGCCGCCTCATACAAAAGGATAGGCCAATTCTCCAACTCACCACTGCACTCATTTCAAAGCTGCCAGCTATTAATTTGTTCTTGAGGGCAATCTGCTTTAAAAAATATGTTTTACTAGAATTTCTTGGCCATAGCTATCAACCTGTCCTTATATTCTCAATACTACATAGACATAAATGGAATTAAAATAAACAAGCATTAATTACTGCCACACAAAAGCATTACCACGTGTGGTAATTACCTCATGTGGCAATTACCCATGTGGTAATAAAACATCCCAATGGAGTCCAAAGGGACTCCAAAATGGGAAATAACTTTTGGGTCTGCATGACTTGATGCAATGCAGCTGCGACAGACGGTTCACCACACACGGCGCAGAGCTATTAACTATGTCTGCACATGAGGAGGAGGATCCCTCGTCCATCCTTAACGATATGCCGTATGTGGTGCTGAACAGTTAGTTTGCCCTGTGTAGGAGAATCCACCTTACCCGTTTGCATGGGTACACCCGCCTCCGCGACCTTGTGCTGCCCCATGGGTCGCTCCAGTGGGAGTGTCACTGAGCCAGCTCCCCTTTTCCTGCCTTGCTGTGGCCACAAAGAATGCATTGCGGAACAGGTAAAAGGAGAAAAATACAGTGGTTGTTCTATGACATGCTACGATAGGTGCTCCTCGGGAGTAAATTAGTTACTAGCAATACAAGAAACCTTATCAACACTGTTGCTTCTGACCATAATACAAGACATATATATGTTAACTGGGGAGTACCTTCCCTTTTAGGCTTAAAATAATGTATACTCACCATTACAAGATGGCTGCCTAGATAACCAAAACCACTTCCTGGTCAAAGGTTTTACTTCTGTGTTACCAGGTGCAAGATGGTATATAAGCAGGAAAAGTGGTTGGCTTCTTGTATCTCAACTGCGCTAGCTACTGGTTAGTTGTTTGCCATTTAATTATCTTGTGCTCCGATTCTCGTATTTCCCTGCAGAGTTTTTTTCATTGACCATCTGGACTTGCCTTTCTTGACTCCACTTTTCCTGGACAGCAGGCTGGAGAAAGAGGAAGGGAAGCCCTTGGGCTTTGACGCAGAGGCTACAGTAGAACAACCAGCCAGAGGATATACTTCATAACTCATAATCAGGCACTTAGTTTCAACCACAATTCTCTCTTGTGTCATTGTTCGACCACCCTATGTAGTGCATAAGGGAAGAAGTTTGGAAATGTCACATAGCTCCAAGTTCATAATGTTAGAGCAAAGTCAGAGATGGATACTATTTAATTTGTCTGGAGTTGCATCAGGCCCGGATATTAATGAACTACATTGTTTGTTTATAGCGATGAACACATAATATTGTCTGATACAGAGATCCCTACAGCCGGCACTCAAACTACGCAGCTACAGTATATGTGAACTGTAGGTCGTGGTTCTGGAACCTAGGAACATAGCTCAGTGGGTTGAATAGAAGCTGTAGAGATATGTGTGGAATGTGCAGAAATGAAGCACAACTTCCAAGTGACCCTGATGAGGAGGAACCGACAAGCATTTTACTGTCCTGTTCTGTCTCAAAAAGAAAACCAGTCTTATACAGCACTGGCGCTTTCCAGTTTAGATTTGTATGAACATTAGGTAAGCTGCTAACTGGGACTTTGTCTTGAGACTGGTCATGACTTTGAATGACTAGAAGATATTTACAAGTTGCGCTTTTATCAAAAAAGATCATAATGCATTCAGTTGTGTGTTCAATTTGAACCTTTAATGGTTAGAAATATGTGCTTGAGTCAAAAAGAAAAGAAGAAAAAATAAAGTTCAGTTGTGCTCACTGATGAACCTTTTAAAGTTCCAATAGTCTTAGTGTCTGGACCTCGACACGTGTTTCCCCGCTTTGCTTTCAGGCGGTTCCTCAGGAGGTGCAGTGAAAAAAATAATGTGGTGTCCCTAGAATCTATTTATCACATTATGAGTAGGTTCATTGTTCATTTGTTTGTATATTAATTCTTTTCTTCAAACCATAAGTGATGAACCTATAGACCAAACAAAACAATGTTGTGGGGCCACACTACCTATAATGGTCGAAAAAGAAATGATCAAATAGATTGGAAATGTACTTACAAATGTATCTTACTTGGACTACAGTTGATGGTTTTTTTTGCAGAGTTAGAAATCCTGTTGTTGTGTAGGTATATTAATTTGTTTGTCCTGCAATTAACTATACAATGGGTATCAAAATAATGGTAAAGTTTGCTTCATAATGGACATAACTTAGTCAAAGAGTAGCCTGGTTTAATTATATGGATTATACCCCATTAATGCGCTTACCTGTAGGTATTCAAGGTGTAGCCCTGCAAGCATTCCCAAATGGTGCAGTTGCCATTGCTCTAGGCCTAAAAATTGCTGTTATTCATGCAGTGCAATGACTTTCATAGTGCACTTGCACGATTACATCACGTGCTTGCGTGCTCGATGATGTCATTGCGTGTGCACGCGAATGGCATTTTGAAAAAGTGTATCTTACTTTAGAGGTATTTGTACTCGTGGTATAAGATTTGACTGTTAGGATTTATGTAAAAAATAAAGTGTGTTGGCCCCAAAACCAATGGTGTGTCTTGGTTCAAGGTTAACCTGCATATAACATCTAATGTTTGAACATAATACAATAACCTGATAAGACGCTGAACTTCAACCACTATAGAGAACAACATACATTGTAGTTAGGTAACACTTGATGCAATTTGATGGTTAAGAGAGGTGGAGATTTACAGTCAGAAAAAAATATAATAACATTGTGAACAATAACTACATAAATACAGAGCTCCTTTATAGAAAATGATATACATCCTGATCAAAATTGAGGCCAGAGTGGCATGTGTCCATAGTACAAATCCATTTTGCCTCCCGTTTTCGTAGAATTTGTTGCATATTTCCTCCTCTGGGTGGTGGGCATATTTTTTTCAATTCCAAAAAATCTAAGTTCACTGAGATGTTCTTGATTGTGATTAATTTGAAAGTTGACTACTAATGGTGATCTTGTGTCATGGTTGATGATAGCTCTGATGTGTTCTCCAATCCTATTTTTTAATTGTATAATTGTGCTGCCATTGTAAATTAAATTCATGCACATTTAATCCCATGAATATTGCAGTTGATTAGTTGCTTCATGTCTATGGTAGTTCCATTAGGCATCTGGATTGTTTTCTTGGCATTACCCGAATATTTGCATACCTGGCATTGGGCACATTTATAGTTTCCTTGTAGTGATGCTTTCAGCCACATTGATTCTGGTGGGGTTGGTTCTGATTTTTATGCTGAAAGTGTGACAGACTCAGTATATCTCTGAGAATTTTTGTTTTACGAAAGGTGATGGTTGGATGGTCATCCAGAATTTGATGTACATCTTGGTCCACTTTCAAAATGTCCCAATTTTTGTGTAGGATTTTTTTCGATTATACGGTTGTTTGTGCTATACGTGGTGATGAATCATATTTTCTGTTGATTTTTGGGGCCTTTTATCTTGTAAGAGTTGTTCTCTGGTTCTGCTGTGTGTTTTGAGTTAACTTTTGTGTATGAGGGCCTGCCTGCATCCCCGTTTTTTGAAATTATGCATAGTTTGAGATATGTGTTTCTCAAAATCCTCATGTATACTACAGTTGCATTTAATTCTTAGCATTTCTCCAATTGGAATATTATTGATAACGTGTGTAGGATGATTGCAGGTCGCATGAAGGGTACTGTTTACTGCAGTGGGCTTGATATAGAGAGTGGTATGGATCATATTTTCTCGGATGAAGAGGTTGATATCTAGAAAGTTGATAGATGTTTGACTGCATTGAATGGTTAGTTTCAAGTTATAGGCGTTTTCGTTTAGCTAGGGGAAGTAGTTTAGAAGTTGTGGTTTGCTGTCTTTCCAAATCATGGTGATATCATCGATGTATCACGCCCAAAAAATAACATTGTTGTGTGTGGTGAATGATGGGTGCCGCCATGCGTGCTCAAGTTCGTAATGCCCCATGTATAAGTTAGCATACGATGGGCCGAACCTGGCACCCATGGCGGTACCTTGGGTCTGTTTGTACAGTTGTTTATTGAAAACGAATATATTGTCATTCAAAGTGAAATGCAACATCTCTAGGATCATGTTGTTCTGTTCATAATAAGAGATGGATCTAGCCTTCAAAAAATAGTCTGTAGTGCCTAAACCTTTGTTATGGAGAATGCTTGTATATAGTCCCGAAACATTCATTGTGACAATGACAAGCCAGTAGTTGGATTACCAGTGTATGGTTTCTATCTGTTGGATGATGTGTTTGGTGTCTCTGATGTAGGATGATAATGAAACTGCTAGCTGTTGTAGTTGTTGGTCTATGCATTCTAATATGTGTTCTGTGAAAGATCCAATGCTATTGATGATGGGTCGAGTTGAGGGTAGGTCTGTGAATGTTTTATTAATTTTAGGCACAAAATATACTGTTGAGATAATTGGGAAAGGTGTACTCAGTATATGTATTCTCCATCTGTAAGTAGATCCTGGTCTCGCCAATTTTGGCTCATTAGTTTCCAATCTTCTTGAAGTTGCGGGAGTGGGTTAATGGTTAATTTTTCATCTCATTTTGCGTCCTCAAGGTGTTTCATTGCCATCTTTATATAGTCCCCAGTTTTTAATAACACAATGTTGCCTCCTTTATCAGCAATCCTGACTATGATGTCAGGGTTCTCCTGTAATTCCTTTAGTGCTTTCGTTTGAGGCATGTTCTGTCTGAATACAGCAATGTTCTTGCTGTTAACTGTCATTGCAACCCACTGGTCGCTCTGGCATCGTTGGAAGTGAGGACGCTCCACATTGCCATCACGCTACACTGCTACTGGCATTTGCCGGTCTAGTCTTTTTTCCAAGATCGCGACTGCCATCCCTGCAGGGCTCTCCTCATTAGAACAGAGACAGAGGACGGGCTGTGCCTTAGATTGCATTCCATGCTTCTGCTCAGCTCTTTTCGGGTAAGACGCTGCCCCTCTCCTCCCGTGTTGTTTTCTTCAACGTTTGTTCCTCTTCCTGCTCTTGCTTCCCTTTGCCTTCTCCTTGTCCTTCCTTCCTTGCATCCCACGTAACTGTTCTTTTCTGCTACTCCTGCCTTCAAATGTCTTTGGTTTTTTGTCATGCCAACCAGCCTTTTCCCCATTTTCCCCAAAAGCGCAGGGGCAGCCCTCTTGTTCTCCCTTTGCCTAGGCCTGTTTAATTAGGCAGGCACGGTGGCTGGTAGGGATCGTCCCTATCTCTACTCCCATCTGCTCCAATACAGACTCAAGGACTCAAGGAAGTCCAGTCACCTCGGAAAGGTCCATCGTAAGCCTAAGATCCATGGAACTAGATCAACCTGCAAAATAATCCCCCGGTCCAATGCACCTTTCAATGAAGAGTTCCAGTTGGACCACCATTTTAATGACAGAGTTCGCTCATTGCACCCATGAAAGTTTGATTGCTATCAATATTGATAGCGGGTGAAATACGGATCTACGTGATTACTACGCAGCGCAAAATTGCCAATCTGAAAATATAAAATTCCAAAATCGCGCCATGCAGTCATTACATAGATCACTTTCCTGGCATCCTGCATCCTTCTACCGCTCCGCCCCCCCCAATTTACCTTTTCGGCGGCACACACAGAAGTGTGCTGCCGACTCTCCTCTATCCCTGCAGTGTCAGTTCCCTCCCACTAACGTGGGTTAGAGCTGGCACCGCATGGTCCCTTTTTCTGTTTTTCTTTTTTTATTGCCCCCTGCTTCCAATGTCATGGAAGCAGGGGACACCCCTGCAACCCCCAAAGCCCAAAATGCCAAAAAAGGCAAGCATGGGACACCCCCGCAACTCCCGCTCCCCTTGTTTGACATTTTGTTTTTTTTACACATGCTGAATGTGCATTTTGTTTTTGTTATTTTGGTGCGATACCGTGAAATACCACTTTTGCTAACAAGTGAAACACATTTAAACAAGTTTTGGCAAAGCCAACAGTTTTTATTTTTGTGAAGGCATTGGATAGGCATTGCCAGGCACTTCCAAAATGGCACCACTAGGCATAAGATGGCATCAGCTGGGAACCGGTAGGAGTACCTGGGCATATGATAGCAGTGCCTGGCAATTAATAATAATAATAATAATAATAATAATAATAATAATAATAATAATAATAATAATAATAATAATAATAGCAATAATAATAATAATACCAATACTCAAACTAAAACTGTTTGCTTTGGCAATCATTTTTGTTGTTGTAATGCTACAACAAGATATAAATCAAGTAGATGAAGGCACAATTAGTTAAGATATTTTTATTACACCAGAAGCGCATTTACAGCTGCAATTAAGCCATGAACGCTCAGCAGTCTGATGAGAAATAATGGTAGCAGGCCAACGTTTGATGTTACTGCTTCATAGAGCTAGCTCAAACAGATTCCAGAAGGATGTGTTTTAGGTGTGGAGGTGCAGATAGAGGGTGGGAATGGCCATAGGGATTTGTGCAGCCAGGGGCAGTCAGTGGGCG
This sequence comes from Ambystoma mexicanum, assembly GCF_040938575.1. Taxonomy (NCBI): domain Eukaryota; kingdom Metazoa; phylum Chordata; class Amphibia; order Caudata; family Ambystomatidae; genus Ambystoma; species Ambystoma mexicanum. Next base: position 1,462,267,004 of record NC_090931.1, on the reverse strand, counting down.
GGTAAATAACCAAACAATACCCACAAGGTCTGTGACCCTTCTCGCATTTCATCTCCCGCCTAGCTGTACTCAAGTGCAATAGTTTCGGCTTAAAATTCGTGCTTAATTGACACTTAAGAGCCAAAACTAAAAAAATGAAGAAATTGACATTTGGCTTAAGAGGAAAGAATGAAATACATGTCAGCAACATTTTAAATCTCTCTGAGTGCTGTGCAATGAATTAAAAAACGTGTTCAGTGGCATATCCCTTTTATGTCACAAAAGCAAGTGCAGGTTCTTAAAATTCTGAGCCAAGCTAGAAGTATTCCTTGTTTGACCTTCATATGTGCCTTTATTTGCATGCCAGTGATTTCCGAGGCACCGCGTGCTGAAACTCTGCGCCAAGTGTGGTCTGGAGGGATTGTTAAAATACCCCTCGAAAAATACCCCATAGCAAAAGGGAGAGTCACAGAAAACTAGCTCTCCTTTAAGGAATGCAATCAGTAATAAAAGTAGAAATAAAAAATAAAGTGAACATAAGGAAATGAGACCTAATGGATTTTATTTGTTTATTTATTTATATTTGCTTTTTATATCGCGCATCCAACCCCAAGGCATCTGGGCGCTGTTCTTACACAGAAACGGACAATACAGCTTACAGCAGTTACACAGTTGCACATGTGAAAGTCAGGCACAGAGATAAAACAGACTAGGCCATAACGTCATCTTTGATTAGGGAGTTATTGGTATAAAATAGCTTGAAGGCTGCTACACATGGCTTAAAAATTAATTTCTGTGCAAAGCATGAGGACGTGGACACTCCCACTGTTTTCTCACTTTAGTGAAGCTACACTGTGTGTTAATTGAAGCTGCTCCCATTCCCTTGTCGGAGGCCTTCACACAGTTGCTGGCCTGTGATGTAGGCTCATTACACCTTTACAAATGTCAAATTGCAAACAATGTGATCCAAGACAATTGGAACTATCCATTGCACTTTGTTTAGTTGGAGTTATGATTCAGAAAATAAAGCAATGTTAAAGCTGTTATGTTTACTGTCTTTAATTTAGTTCAAGTTTTAATAATTCTTTTTTCTCTTTTTCTGTAAGGGGTTTTTCCATGTGTTAGTCTAACTGTGCACATAACACACACAGCCTTAAGGATGCAATGGAGCAGACGATTGGCTTAACCCAGAATGCAGAGCGTGACCAGTATCTTTATATTATAGGAAGGCCACCAAGTTCCAGGTCTCAAGGACCGCCCCTATTCTCCATGACCCACAATGTCCTCATGGGATTTAACCCATAGCTTCCCTGCGGACACCACCTCCCTCCGTTTGGAGGGTGTCACACCCGGTGTAAATGTGTGCCTTCCCAACCTTGGTGGGCAGCGGGTATTCGTAGTCAGGCCAGGGAGCATATGCAGAAGACACGACCACCCCACCCTATGTAAAAAGAACTTGCAGTAGCTGAACACTGCCAATGAACAGACACATGGGGATGCAGGTACAAAGTCCTTCATTCCAAGCCTCGGACAAACGTCCTCCTCGAAAACGGCCAGCAAATGGCAGCATCACAACTGCACAAACTCCACATTCCACGTCACCCAAAGTCAGGGGTCTGCAACCTTTGGCTCTCCAGATGTTTTTGGACTGCAACTCCCATCAGGCCTAGCCAGCATAGACAACGGTGAGGTTGTGACGGGTGGCCATTTGCAAAGGTGGGCCTTTTTGTTTTTTATTAATAAAAAGTATGCAGGTGTTTCTGAAAAGGAGGGCTGCTAAACCAACCCCACCCACCCCTTTCATGAAAGCTCCATGCCAAAAGCATAATGCAACCATGTATCTTTGCTGTAACAGTCTCCTGACAACTGCAGCTTCAGCTCTCCAGTGACACTGGGAAGGTTCAAAGGTCACATGGGCACCCCTATCAGCTGTTGTGATCCTAAGTCACTGCAGCCAAAGGTAGCATTTTCATTCCTGCACCTCTTTCCTAAATTGCCAGGATTGTCTGCCTTGTCTGTCTGATGGCAAAATAGTCTCTTAGAATACGGTAAACCTGGTAAGGGAATGGTGACTCATAACAGCACACAATTATTAAAGCCACACCAGTTCAATATCATGCAAGTGTCAACCATGTGAGTTCAAGCCAATGATGGCAAGACAATGTATATTCATGGCTAGCCTGGCTGTCCAAACTGATGCAAGTCAAACAACAGCCAGGATACTGACTTCCTTTGATTTCCCAGGAGGAACACCTCCTCTCAGGGCACAGGAGCTCTCACTAGGAGATCGCCTGGGAATCCTACTTCAAAGGGGCACACACATAGCAAATGCCAGCTTCACACCGGGGTGCTTCATTACAGATGTAGTTTAAAGCCAGCAGGCCTGGGAAAGGGACAGAGGTAGAGTCACTAAAGAGGGACCTGAGAAGTGGTTCTACCATTTTGCCTTTCTTTTTGGTCTCCTTCCACTCCTGTCCCCTGCAGTTCTCACAGGACAAGGCACTCTATGAATGATATAATAAGTTAGGGGTCACTTTTTACAGCAACAGGGATTGGATCCCATACGGCAGGATTGCTTTTGACCAACCTCCTTTGACAATTTGAATTTATGAGGAAGGGGTCTTCCAAGCTGACCTTGATTCCTCTTAGGGCTTTTAAGAAGACAAGAAAAATTCACTGGATCTCTTTTGGAAGTTCATTCCATTACAAAGCCCTCCAAGAGCCAGGTGAAGATAGAAGGCATTTACAGCAAAGGAGCACTTTGTCCACTACCCACCCCACTGGCACAGTGTGGTGATCTGCTGTGGACCAAGGCCTGCCATGCTGCCATCTACACTGGTAGTAGGCTCCTCCCTGGAGGTGATGGGAACCCTGCAGATGCCAGCCAAACTCCCTGGACCTGAGGGCAGAGCGAGATGGACTGGCTTGGCCTACAGGCCCCAGATAGGGCCTCCCAGCAACCAGATATCCAAAGAGCAGCTCAAATCATGTTTGCACAATTTCAAACCGTGTTGGATGTCCTTCCAACCAATACAGGACCTGCGGGGCTTCTTTTGGCACTTCACAAGTTCGAACTGCTCATCTACACCTTCGAACCTGCTTTGTACCAGTAGCGCTCATTGCCACCTTAGCTCGAATGCCAGCTCGCCACTCTGAACGCCTTTGGCTCAATGTATCTTTGAGTACCACATCGAACCAACAGGACATCACCTTGACCCGACTCATACTCAGACTCAAACTGCTGGAAGCCATTGTGTCATGCACCAATTCAACTCACCTGTAACATTGCCTCAAACTGGCACGACTGCTATCCAAACATGGTGGACCCGTTGAAGTGCATCATCTCGAATGCCTGATCGAACCACAAAAGCCTGCCTGGAAGCCAACGTTGACCCAAAGTTGGATCAATATGACTCATGTATCCCAGACCTAGTTCTACTGCAGAGAAAGCTCAGCAAATCCAATTTCAGAGCTGCTGAACCACCTGTGACCAAGAATAAGGTATTGTTAAGAAGCCCTGCCCCCTGGTCCAAATTTGGGACCTTAGTGCCTTTTAAGTGCCTTTTTTTCAATCCTTTTCTTGAAAGACATTTCCTTTGAACAGGGACATTGCTGCAATTTCTTGCCTGATCACCCATGCTCAAGTACCCAGAGTACCATTCTATGCTAGCTCTGCATTTTCTGTGTTCTCTCCACAGGTGTGGTTTTTGGTAAAGGCTTTTAGTATTTCTTTATTTTGAAGCTTATATAGCGCGCCAAGCCCAAAGGCATCTGAACGCTTTCTTACAATGTTGCAGTTGCAGTTGTTATACAGATAATATATACATTACAGAGAGGATATAGTTGCATACAGTATTTATAATATATATATATATATATATATCTTGAGCCGCACTCCTAGAGTACTGTGCCAAAAATTCGAGTTAGCCCTTACGTTCTCACAGATCTGACTGCAACATCTTATAAGTTAAAAAATCTTTTCTTCTTTATTAGATATAAATGTTAAAAAATTCCATGTGGAAACCTCCAGCCCTCGCCCAGCAACACAGAGGCAAACTCCGGCAATGACTCGTTTCGCTACGACTTGTAGCTTGATCACATGAATTCGGTTTGAACAGACACAGTATTTGAATCCTTCCCCTCTGACTAACAGTCAAAAATAGAAGTAGAACTGCAACCATTAATTTAGTGCAAATGTCTACCCAGACTGGCCGCCATTTTGGAGTGGTTTCATTCTTTAACATGCCATTGAAACTGGACAGTGAAATTGTTCGGTGCTCACCCATATGAGTACGTGCATACATAATTAATGTCCTAATTAAGATACAAACATTTATCCTCTTAGTGATAAACTCTTACACACATTTGATCAAAATTCCGACTGATTAGGTATCCCCATCATATCGTACGTCCCTAATTGCCGTTATAAGTATGTTTGAATTAATGTGATGCGAGACTCAAACGCATAACGTTGGTCATGCAATATGGGATGCATAGTGCATTCGATGTATATTATTGCCGTTATAAGTGTGTTTAAATTAATGTGATGTGAAACTTAAACACATAACATTGGTTCTGCAATATGGGATGCGTAGTGCATTCGATGTATATTACTACCAAGGTACTGCAAGGAGATTCATTCAGCACACAAAAATTATGAGCATGTCTTTGAAGTGCCTAGTGCTAATAAACTGAATGAGAGCCAATAATCTTAGAATTCATCCAACATGCAATGGTCACAATTGTCTTACAGTGACTTGTACTACTTGGCAAAAATAAAGGCAAGTAACATGATTAATGTCTCTCGTCTCATACATACCTAATTGCAGAAAATCCACAACCAACTTATACGTTTAGTAGAAGTTGCATTACTTAAATACACAGTGTATGAAGACTTGTAGGGATTACTCACAGTTTCGATGGATACAACCAATAATACCTTTGTGCAATAAATCATTACCACTACTTTCGTCTTTAGGCGGGCAAGCCCTGGGGATAGATAACTATATACAGGGGGTTTAGTAACCTGTGTCTGTGCAATAATAAAAACAATCTCCCAATTGATGTCCATCCAGGGAGAAATAAAACCCTCTCAAATAAGAGAATTCTAAGGGAAAAGGTAAACAAATCTTCAGTGAATGATCATTGTTCTAATTTTCACAGTTGAGTTTGGAGGCAGTGGAATAACCTCATATGTTATTCCCCCAAGAAAGTATAAAGTTCCTCATCAATGCTGTGTCCCAATGGGAAGTTGCTCTCGAAATCGATAATATATCTTGTTTCTCGTTGTCTTAACAGTTTTTCTCTGTCTCCTACCCTGGGTCCAATCTTTACCTGATGTAAGCCAATGAACGTGAGATCACATAATTTTCCTTTGTGTTTCTCCCAAAAGTGTTTTGCTATTGGATATGCATAACCTTGATTTTTGATTGCTCTGATATGTTGCTGTATGCGTATCTTTAGTTTGCACTTGCTACTCCCTATGTACCATTTGTTGCAGGCAAGGGCGTTGCTAGGGGGGGCTAAGAGGGCTATAGCCCCTGATCTTTTGATTGTAGCCCCCGATAGAATCTCAGGAGCTACAGCCAAAAGACTAGCTAGCCCCCAGTCCCAACAGTTCTGACATCAGCTTAGCCCCGGGTCTTTTCTAGACCTAGCAACTCCCCTGGTTGCAGGTGCATTTGAGTGCATACACAATATACTCTGAATCGCAAGTTATTCTGTCCATGATGGAAATAGTTCTCTTGAGTATGGGATTTAGATATGTGCTGGACTCTTCCGCATAGTGACATATCTTACATTTTCTGCATTTATAGAAACCATCCTTCCTACAACTTAACCAGGTAGGCTGATGGGAAATGGTGTCAGGAGGCATAAAGCTACTCAATAATTTGTCTGTGATTGATTGACATCTCCGGAAGGCAAAATTGGGGTATTCACCTATTGATTGTCTCAGATCCGTGTCCACTACCAATGTGTTCCAATGTTTGCGTATGATGTCCTTGATGTACTTGGCTGATTGTCCATACGTCAAAATCAGACGAGTTGTAACTTCTTTATCCGTACTCAGTATCCTATTGGTGCAATCCAGTAGTAATGTAGACCTCTCACATTGCTGTGCCTTGAGATAGGCTCTCTGGATGATTTGTTTGGGGTAGCACTGTTTTTTGAAACCCAATGCTGTAATTTTACTTTCTTCATCATAGGGACTGAGTTCCGAACAGTTTCTTCGGAGACGGATAAACTCGCCATAAGGAATGCTCCAAATTAAATTTCAGCAGTGGGCACTGTTGGCATGTAATGGGGCATTTGCTCCTTCTGGTTTTCGGAACATTTTCGTCTTAATCTTCCCATCATCTATTTGGACCGTGACATCCAAGAACACAACTTCCTTGGGACTGTGGGGTTTCAGTGAATTTAAGATTAAATTCATTGATGTTTAGATGTTCCACAAAATCCATCCAGTCCTTTGGTGTGCCCTTCCAGATGATGAATAGATCATCAATTTAGCGTTGCCACATGACCACCTTATTAGTGAACCTCTCGTTACTTTCTTTCCATGCCTCATATTTCTCCCAGTACCCCATTGTAAGGTTTGCATATGAGGGGGCAAAGGTCGTGCCCATCGAGGTACCTTGTTTTTGTCTGTAGTACCTTTGATTGAACAAGAAAACATTGTTGGTCAAACAGAGATGGATCATGGCCAGGATCATTTCCGAATGTTTGGAATAATTTAAAGGCCTTGTATTCAGATAATAAGTACAGGCCTTCAACCCTTGTTCGTGTGCGATGGATGTGTATAGGGAAACCATGTCCATCGTGGCCAGTAACAAATCTGATTCACAGGGTAATTCATTAATTTTAGACAAAAAGTCCTTCGTATCTCTCAAATATGAGGGTAATGTCAAAACGAAAGGAAACAAGGATTCGTCAATGTACTTGGACATGTTCTCTAGTAATGACCCTGTCAATGTAACAATGGGTCTCCCCGGAGGCTTTGAGATATTCTTGTGTATTTTAGGAAGGAAATATATCATGGGTGTTATGGAGTGGGACTTATAGAGAAATCTGATATCATTATCTTCCAGCATTCCTTCTTCAGACCATTTGCTGAGAAAATTCTGTACTTTGAGTTCCAAATCCTTCATTGGACTGTTGGCCTCATGCACATATTGATCTCTGGTCATGAGTACAATATTCCAGCCCTTATCTGACGCCTTGATGATACAATTGGGCAGGAGGTTTAATTCTTTAAGGGCTTTGGTATATTCCTTCCCTATATTGGGTTTATGATTTTTAGCCTCCTTATGTCTCAATTTTTTCAGATCTTCAATCACCAGACTCTGGAATGTTTCTATAGTGCCACCCGTTATAGTTGGTGGTACAAATTTGGATTTGGTTTTCAATTTGGTGTTTTTGTACCAATCCATATTAATATCCAGTTCGCCCAGGTCTAATTCAGCGGGTTCAGAAGCTAGATCACCACCTTCCTGGAGGAACATGAGGGTGGATAAGGTATCCAAGTCTGACTTGGTTAGTTCAGTCCACCCTGCTTGGGCAATTCTTTTCTTCATGAAGAATTTACATAATCTGATTTTTCGTAGACCCTTCATTGTACATTATTTTCATTTGGATTCTTTGTACTAGTGCTACGGTTATCACTTCCCACCCCTCCTGGGAGCCTACTTTGCCACAAAAGGCAGAGGAGCCATACCCATCAGGCTGCATCTGTTTTACCTTTATGATTAGGGTCACTGCTGGTTTAGAAGTAGTAAGTAGTAGTTTGAGGCTTGATAGGTGGTTTAGCCTATGCTCGTTCCTGCCATTTTTCGCACTGAGGGATCATCAGAGGTGTAACTCAGCCCACATCACTACACGTCTTCCCGATCACTACAGCAAGCTATGTAGAAAGGACCAGGTGCCTTGCAGGACAGGCGTCTAAAATTAACGTGATAGTTCCAGGGGCTCCTTGCTGGTTCTCACAGCACATGTATGAGCACCAAACACAGACCAGCAGACTGGGGCATTACTTACAACACAAGTATGGGAACCAACTTTAGTCCATCAGATCAGGACCTGGTGCATTACCTACAAGTATGGGGACAAACTTCAGACCCTCAGGCCGCTGCATCACCTACAAGTATGGGGACCAACCTTAGACCATCAGGCAGGTCATTACCTACTAGTATGGGGACCAACTTCAGACCATCAGGCTGGTGCATCACCTGCAAGTTTGGGACCAACTTCAGACCCTCAGGCCGGTGCATCACCTACAAGTTTGGGACCAACTTCAGACCCTCAGGCCGGTGCATCACCTACAAGTATGGGGACCAACTTTGGACCATCAGGCAGGTCATTACCTACTAGTATGGGGACCAACTTCAGACCCTCAGGCCGGTGCATCACCTACAAGTATGGGGACCAACTTTGGACCATCAGGCAGGTCATTACCTACTAGTAAGGGGACCAACTTCAGACCATCAGGCTGGTGCATCACCTGCAAGTTTGGGACCAACCTCAGACCATCAGGCCGGTGCATTACCTACAAGTATGGAGACCAACTTCAGACCATCAGGCCGGTGCATTACCTACAAGTATGGAGACCAACTTCAGACCATCAGGCCAGTGCATTACCTACAAGTATGAGACAAACTTCAGACCATCAGGCCAGAGCATCACCTGCAAGTATTGGGACCAATTTCCAACCATCAGGCCGGTGCATTACCTACAAGTATGGAGACCAATTTCAGACCATCTGGCCAGTGCATTACCTACAAGTATGAGACCAACTTCAGACCCTCAGGTGGTGCATTACATGCAAGTATGGGGACCAACTTAAGATGGTCAGGCCGGTGTATTACCTATAAATATGTGGACCAACTTCAGACCATCAGGCAGGTGCATTACCCACAAGCATGGGGACCAACATAAGAGCGTCGGGCTGGTAAACAGGCCGGTGTATCATTTATAAGTATGGGGAACAACTTCAGACCACACAATGCATATTATGGCTACAGCAACTCCAATCCCCGACCAGCAGACTTTTAATGTCTTACTCCACGGGTTTCGAAGCCATGCTTGACTCCAACACCCTCTTGTTTTCCTCCCAGGACCCGGGGCTAGCTCCTTTTGCAGATGTGGTGTTTGGCGTTAGCTCGTGCACAGCGCTGTCTCGGTGCGTTAGTGTCGGATGTGCACAGCCCCAGGTGCCCTGCTCACTCTGCACCAATCCCACGCAGCTCATCCCTTGATGAGGATGGGCTATGACAAGGCTGTGTGGGGAGATGGGAGGCGGTTGCGGTGTGCTGCGTGACTTGGAAGGAGCGGGAAACACAGAAGACACACCCGTGATGTGTGCAAGTGAGTTTGCTTTGCTGTTTTTATTGTGTGTGCGCAGTTTAGATGAGTGAAGGACGTCTGCCCTTAAATGAAGTACACCTGCCAAATATAGACCATATACTCAAGGAAGACTGAGGGCGCCCTTCCTTTGGCCCTCACGCTTCATTGGGCTCTCACAACTTCCACCCATCGGCCCACACACTTCAATGGTGCTTCAGTTCTTCGTTGCTTCGTTCCTCGCACTTCAATGGAGTGGCGCCGCAGAGGCGTAGACAGGGGAGGGCCTGAGCAGGCAAGGCCAACCAAAAAGCTGTACAAGCCCACTCAGCAGCGCTGTGGGGGCATTTACAGGTGTTGATGTCACTGCGGGGGGCACAACTACAGTATCCTCATGCCCCACTCGTGGGCTGGCTGTCGCTCTTCAGTTGGTTATCACAGCTTCTTTATTTGGGTCCTCACACTTCAATGGAGCCACATTACTTTCATCCATTGCCTCTCATACTTCAATGGAGTCTCACAGCTTCCCCCCATTGCCTCTCACACTTCAATTGAGTCTCACAGCTTCCCTCCATTGCCTCTCACACCTCAATGGAGTCTCACAGCTTCCCTCCATTGCCTCTCACACTTCAATGGAGTCTCACAGCTTCCCTCCATTGCCTCTCACACTTCAATGGAGTCTCACAGCTTCCCTCCATTGCCTCTCATACCTCAATGGAGTCTCACAGCATCCCTCCACTGCCTCCCACACCTCAATGGAGTCTCACAGCTTCCCTCCATTGCCTCTCACACTTCAATGGAGTCTCACAGCTTCCCTCCATTGCCTCTCACACTTCAATGGAGTCTCACAGCATCCCTCCACTGCCTCCCACACTTCAATGGAGTCTCACAGCTTCCCTCCATTGCCTCTCACACCTCAATGGAGTCTCACAGCTTCCCTCCATTGCCTCTCACACTTCAATGGAGTCTCACAGCTTCCCTCCATTGCCTCTCATACCTCAATGGAGTCTCACAGCATCCCTCCACTGCCTCCCACACTTCAATGGAGTCTCACAGCTTCCCTCCATTGCCTCCCACACGTCAATGGAGTCTCACAGCTTCCCTCCACTGCCTCTCACACCTCAATGGAGTCTCACAGCATCCCTCCACTGCCTCCCACACTTCAATGAAGTCTCACAGCTTCCCTCCACTGCCTCCCACACTTCAATGGAGTCTCACAGCTTCCCTCCATTGCCTCTCACACTTCAATGGAGTCTCGCAGCTTCCCTCCACTGCCTCTCACACCTCAATGGAGTCTCGCAGCATCCCTCCATTGCCTCTCACACTTCAATGGAGTCTCACAGCTTCCCTCCATTGCCTCTCACACTTCAATGGAGTCTCGCAGCTTCCCTCCATTGCCTCTCACACTTCAATGGAGTCTCGCAGCTTCCCTCCACTGCCTCTCACACCTCAATGGAGTCTCGCAGCATCCCTCCATTGCCTCTCACACCTCAATGGAGTCTCACAGCTTCCCTCCATTGCCTCTCACACTTCAATGGAGTCTCACAGCTTCCCTCCATTGCCTCTCACACCTCAATGGAGTCTCACTTATTCCTTCCATTTCTTCTGACACTTCAGTGGGGTGATTGGAGCTTCACAGCACTATTCCTTTGACCCTCACACTTCAAAGGAGGCTCACCGCTTCCTTTCAAAGACCCTTACACTTCAATGGAGGATCACAGCTTCCTTTCAAAGACCATTACCCTTCAATGGCGGCTCACCGTTTGCTTTCGTTGACCCCCCACACTTCAATGGAGTCTCACTGACCCCTTCCTTTAACCCTCCACCCTTCAGTCTAGTCTTGCATCCTCCTTCCATTGGCACTTGCCCTTCGATGGAGGCTCACCGCGCCGTTCCGTTGACAGTCACACTTCATTGGACATGCACCGCTTCCATGCCTTGGCCCTCACACTTCAATAGAGCCACATTTCTTTCTTCCATTGCCTCTCACACTTCAATGGAGTCTCACAGCTTCTCTCCACTGCCTCTTATACCTCAATGGAGTCTCACAGCATCCCTCCATTGCCTCTCACACTTCAATGGAGTCTCACAGCTTCCCTCCATTGCCTCTCACACTTCAATGGAGTCTCACAGCTTCCCCCCCATTGCCTCTCACACTTCAATGGATTCTCACAGCTTCCCTCCATTGCCTCTTATACCTCAATGGAGTCTCACAGCTTCCCTCCATTGCCTCTCACACTTCAATGGAGTCTCACAGCTTCCCTCCATTGCCTCTCACACTTCAATGGAGTCTCACAGCTTCCCCCCATTGCCTCTCATACCTCAATGGAGTCTCACAGCATCCCTCCATTGCCTCTCACACTTCAATGGAGTCTCACAGCTTCCCTCCATTGCCTCTCACACTTCAATGGCGTCTCACAGCTTCCCTCCATTGCCTCTCACACTTCAATGGAGTCTCACTTATTCCTTCCATTTCTTCTGACACTTCAGTGGGGTGATTGGAGCTTCACAGCACTCTTCCTTTGACCCTCACACTTCAAAGGAGGCTCACTGCTTCCTTTCAAAGACCCTTACACTTCAATGGAGGATCACAGCTTCCTTTCAAAGACCATTACACTTCAATGGAGGCTCAGTATTTTCTTCCGCACACTTCCATCTAGTCTCACAGCACCCTACTATAGGCCCTTAACCTTCAATGGGGACTCACCGCTTGCTTCCGTTGACCCCCCAACACTTCAATGGAGTCTCACTGACCCCTTCCATTAACCCTCCACCCTTCAGTCTAGTCTTGCATCCTCCTTCCATTGGCACTTGCCCTTCGATGGAGGCTCACCGCGCCCCTCCGTTGACAGTCACACTTCATTGGACATGCACCGCTTCCATGCCTTGGCCCTCACACTTCAAAGGAGCCACATTTCTTTCTTCCATTGCCTCTCACACTTCAATGGAGTCTCACAGCTTCTCTCCACTGCCTCTTATACCTCAATGGAGTCTCACAGCATCCCTCCATTGCCTCTCACACTTCAATGGAGTCTCACAGCTTCCCTCCATTGCCTCTCACACTTCAATGGAGTCTCACAGCATCCCTCCATTGCCTCTCACACTTCAATGGAGTCTCACAGCTTCCCCCCCATTGCCTCTCACACTTCAATTGAGTCTCACAGCTTCCCTCCACTGCCTCTTATACCTCAATGGAGTCTCACAGCTTCCCTCCATTGCCTCTCACACTTCAATGGAGTCTCACAGCTTCCCTCCACTGCCTCTCACACTTCAATGGAGTCTCACAGCATCCCTCCATTGCCTCTCACACTTCAATGGAGTCTCACAGCTTCCCTCCATTGCCTCTCACACTTCAATGGAGTCTCACAGCATACCTCCATTGCCTCTCACACTTCAATGGAGTCTCGCAGCTTCCCTCCATTGCCTCTCACACTTCAATGGAGTCTCACTTATTCCTTCCATTTCTTCTGACACTTCAGTGGGGTGATTGGAGCTTCACAGCACTCTTCCTTTGACCCTCACACTTCAAAGGAGGCTCACAGCTTCCTTTCAAAGACCCTTACACTTCAATGGAGGATCACAGCTTCCTTTCAAATACCATTACACTTCAATGGAGGCTCAGTATCTTCTTCCGCACACTTCCATCTAGTCTCACAGCACCCTACTATAGGCCCTTACCCTTCAATGGCGACTCACCGTTTGCTTCCGTTGACCCCCCAACACTTCAATGGAGTCTCACTGGCCCCTTCCATTAACCCTCCACCCTTCAGTCAAGTCTTGCATCCTCCTTCCATTGGCACTTGCCCTTCGATGGAGGCTCACCGCGCCCCTCCGTTGACACTCACACTTCATTGGACATGCACCGCTTCCATGCCTTGGCCCTCACACTTCAATGGAATTCCAGAATGTCCTTGCACTTCAATAGGGCTTCACTGCTTCCTTCCATTGGGTTTACTCCCCCCACTTGCATCGTTCCACTGCCCCTCACACAGGACTGGAAAAGCCATGGAGCAAATGTTTCATCTGCACCCGGCTCCCCTGATCACAAAGCTCCCCCCCCACAACGCCACCTGATGCAGATGCATTTCGCTTCCACTTCTTTGCTTTTTAGTTTGGGCTATTAGGTGGCACGTGCGCCACCTATACGCCAAAACTATTGCATTAGAGTACAGATAGGGAGAAATGGCCTATGAAGAGGGGCACAAGCTTGAAGCTGTTTGGTTATTTGCCCACCCATTGACTGCCCATGGCCATACTAATCCGTATGGCCAGTCCCACCCAGTTCTCGCCCCTCGCTGACCAAAAAAGCACATCCTCCTGGGATCTCTTTGAGCTCGCTTTAATCAAGCCCATACCATCAATCTTAAAAACAAGCATTGGCAAAGTATATTAGGCATTTGCCAGGCACTGCTATTAGAGGCCCAGGTACTTGCACCATTATGTACCGGCTGCCATTAATGGCCAGTTAGTACCACTATGGAGGTTCCTGGCAAGTGCCTTTCCCATGCCTACACAAACACGCAAACTGTTGGCATTGCCAGTGCTTGTTGTTGCACTTCCTGTGCAGTTACCGGTCATTAAAACATGTTCAGTTCATTGCACGTCTTTCTGTGAACTGACCATGCTGTGGATGCTCTGTCTGCTGTCCTGCTCTGTAGCACACACCTTTGCTGCCCAGAGAATTACTATTGTCTCATAATGTGATGCTTTAAGTGCAAGAGACATGAGGCACCCAAATGTCAGACATTTTACAGCATGAGACCACATTGCTTTACATCAAACATCCCAAGGGATAACTAGAATAATGTGATGGGAAAGCTATTTTTAGTTTTGGTCATTAGGTGGCGCTGAAAGACCTACCTATAGAGCCAAAACTATTGTCATCCAAATAAAAGCTTTAACGTGAGAGCTTGAAATGGGGGCCTTTGAATGCAGGTTTGTAAGGCTTTTCAATGCAGATTGACATATGAGGATGGATATATGCAGCTTGGCTATGTGTCCCACCCATTTAATGCCCATCGTTAAGTGAAATCTATAGGATTTGCCTCCCATTCCCACCTGTTTTACCTCCAACCACACCTCTTTTTACTCTTTGGCTGATTCTGACCCCTACCGGCAAAGATCTGCCTTCATTACCAGCAGAGGTGGTAATTGTGGCAAAATAACCCCCATGGATGGGATTAACCATCCTTACCGGCACTTGCAATCTTGCAATCTGCTGGTTATTCCGGCAGACCAAGTGCCGGTAACAGCAATTCCGTTTGCCGGTATTCTGGCAGATTTACTGCCGGAACACAGGCAAACTTGGAATGAGGCCCAATATCTCTACTGCCACATTCCCAAAAGAACTATAACATGACATACATTACACTGCACTGCCACCCCCACCGCCCACCCCTGTGCAGCGTTTCCCTGGTGATTCCATTGCTTTGTTTTTCCCTCTGTTCCTTTGCGTTGCCTGTATTCTTTACTTCGCCTTCCTCCACCATCTCTCTGGCACCCTCTGCTGCTTCCCTGGCCACCCTGTTGCCTCCCTCCTCCACCACCTCTCTGGCACTCTCTTCTTCCTCTCTGACTACCCTGCCATCTCTTTCTTCCTCTTCTGTCCACTCTCCTCTCGGGCACCTTCAACACATCCGCAGGGCATGCCTCTAGCATGAACCCCTCTACGGAAGTCCTTCAAAGGTGGCAACCTGTTCCACATTGCTAGTTTCAGCTCTCGTTCTACTGCCAAACACTCCTGTGACATCTGCCATCTCCCGGAAGAGCTTGATTTCGATGTACTCGGTCTCACCGAGACTTGGTTCAAGGCCAGCTCTTTCATGAGTTTTGACACTCTCCTTACCAATGGCTACAAGATCCTCTCCGAACCCAGAACCACCCGTCTCAGCAGGGTTTAGCCCTGATTTTCCCAGAGTGGATCCCTGCTTCTCTCATTCCAACGCAGGACTGCTCCTCCGTTGAATGCCTGGTCTGCAGTCTCTCTATCTCTCCTGGCCTCTCTCTCACTGTGGCCAATATATACAGACCGCCTGGCCAGGTCACCCTCTAACTACCTGAGTGGGCGAACCTCTCCTCCTCCCTCCTTCCCTCTACCTCTCAAATTCTCCTTGGAGACCTGAACACCCACCTGGATGCTACTAGCCCCCTACTAGGGGCTCTTTCGAAACCTCTGCAACACACTCTCTCTCTCTCTATTCTTCCCTCTGGCCCGACTCACTCTGCAGGGCACACGCTGGATGCTCTGATCTCTTCAGACCTCCCCCTCTCTAACTCTCTCACCACTCCTCTCTTGGAGTGACCACTTTCTCCTTTCCTCCCACTTCTCTCTACCCCTCAGGTCAAGCCGACCCCAGCACTGCCACCCACCTTCTCGGTCATCCCGCCCATGAACTGTGTGTCAGTTGAGGTTTTCGCTGATACTTTCTCTCCTCCCCCTACACCTTTGGCTGACTCACATTCTGACACAGCCCTCTCTAGCCTTCATCTCTCTATCTCTAACACTCTTGACATCCTTGCCCCTGCCATGAGGCTCTGTTTGAAGCCCACATCCAAGTGCATCTCTCTCACTAATGTTGGTGTTCCCCAGGGGTCTAACCTCGTCCCCTGGCTTTTCAAGCACTACCTGGTACCTATTGCCCACCGCATCTTTACATTCTGTTCTAACTTTCAGTGTTATGCAGATGACAGCCAGGTCTCCTTTAGGCTCCACTCCGCCACCTCTGCTCCTTCTCTCATACCAGACTGTCTGGCAGCAATTCAGGAATGGCGTGCCACCAATGATCTCTGCCTTAATGCCAGTAAGACTGAGATCCTCCTCATTGGGACACCGGCACCCTCCTTTCCTATCTCTCTCTGACTGCCCACTCTGGGCCCTCTACTGCTCCTTCCTGTGAGGCTAAGAATCTTGGTGTCATCTTCAACTCCACCCTCTCCCTCTCTCCTCACATCTCTGATGTCTCTAAGAAGTCACACTATCTGCTGCACCTCCTCAGAGGTATTCTGCATTTTCTCACTTTCCCCCAGAAGCGCACTGTCTCCAGAGACCTGGTCCTCTCTAGGCTGGACTATTGCAACAGTCTCTTCTCTAAATGTGCCTGTCTCTACACTTCGACCTTTACAACTTATCCAAAACAGGACTGCAAGACTTGTCCTTGGCTCAAGCCCAGGGTTCGTATCTCTCCAGCTCTGAAATCTCTGCACTGGCTCCCGGTGGCTGCAAGGATCAAGTTCAAGACCCTCTGCATCATCTACAAGGCGCTGGACAGTGGTTCCTTAGTATTGCATTTCCTACAGTCAGCAATGGTTGAGGGTGGTGCCTCTTCTCCTCGGGTGAAGGTCCTTGCAGTCTCTCAGTCTCGCGGTGAACTGCTTCAATGAGCGAAGCAGATCACTGCATGATGCAATTCCAACCATCCGGGAACACGCTAACCCTGCAATTGCCTTGAGAAATGCCTCATAGGTTGAAACACGTGTCGGCAGTTATGGAATAGAAGTATATCATATACTCTGTAACACATGCAAAGATTAAGCAAATAATATGCTTGTCACAAGAGTGACATCACATGTTTGGAACAACATTTTTGTTGAAGGAAAGATAAATCAACAAGTGTTGGAAACACCTAACGTGTGTGGAAATTGATACTCATTGGATACTAAGGAACCACTGTCCAGCTCTTTTTTTACAGATATTGGATCTCAATCACACAGAACACCCTGGACAACATGTATAGACAGGACTAGTAGGCAGGTAAAGATGCTTTTAGAAGGGTGGTATTTAGTGGAAGAGTAGCATTTTTAGAAGTCGTTGGAAGGTGTATTCGTCAGTGATCTGAGATCATAGGGCAGCAAGTTCCAGATACTCGCGGCAACGGCGGAAAATGATCTTCCCTTGTTGTTAACCAAACTGAATTTGGGACTTTCCAGTAGTGCAAGAGTTGAGGAACACAAATTTCTCACGGGCTTGTAGGGGGACACCATACTTCTGATGTACCCTGGTACTGAGCCGTATAGAGTTTTATGGAACAGTGATGCGGCCTCAAATAATAATAATAATAATAATAATAATAATAATAATACTAATAATAATAATAATAATAATAATAATAATAATAATGATAATAAACTGTAGGCAAGCTGTAATCGGGAGCCAGTTGAGATCTTGACAGCTTTTGGTAATGTGTTCTCTTCTGGATTTAGTTTTGGATGACCTGCAGGTCGTATAAGTTTTTCATAGGGGCGCCAATCAAGAGGGAATTTCTATAGTCCAACCTAGGCAGGGTAATAGCCCGAGCTACTGATCCACAGTTGTATTTCGAGCGAAAAGGCCATAGATTTCTTAGTAATTTCAGATAGTATGAACAGTTCTGCACTGTTTTGTTGACATGAGTCTCAGAGTTTACCATGGTATTTATATGAAAACCTAGGGTTTTGAGCTTATTACAGACTTGGATGCTACAGTTGTGGATGTCAAAAACATGGTGTGCAGTGTCAAGTTTGAATCTATTTTTCTCTGAACCAAAAATCTGTAGCTCTGTCATGTTCCCATTGAGGCACATCCAGTTAGTATTCATCCAGGATTCTATGCAATTGTAGCAGGTTTGCAGTTTAACAGAGTGAAGGTCATAGTCACCTGTGAGCTCGAGCACCAAATGGGTGTCGTCAGAGTGGTTCGTAAAAAAACACCTTCAGCTCGTCAAGAAGATCGCACAGGGGCTTGATGTAGAGATTGAATAGTAACGGGGACATGCAGGCCCCCTGTGGGACACCACAGTTAATCAGGGCGGGGGGAGAGGAAGAATCACCCCAGCAGACTCTGGAGCTATGCACTCCTCTCATTTCTAATCGCTCAATATTTGAATTTCTTAGGGGCATTCCGCTATTAACAGTGACTGCTAAATACCCAGTTACAGCTGTCTCTGCAGCCATCTACCACGAATCACTCCCCATTTAAAATGCTTTGTTTACAACAAAGTCAGCTATGACTTTACCCTATCAGCTGCACACCATATGCACTGCTAGTCTACAAATTAATTTTTAGTTTGGCATCACATTCATAATATGAGTTAAATTTGCAAAGGTCTTACAAATCCTATTCCACAAGGTCTACATTTCATCATTTTACCATTCACAGAGTGGTAAATCAATGTAATTATATATGTAATAGCACCTGTTAGCCAGTGCCACAAGGTAGGTCATGTCAAATGTATTTTGTAAATCTTATTTCATCTTACTGCTTGAGTGTTTCTATACAGGGCTACATAGAATGCTTGCAAAAAGTACCCCTCCAGAACTAGTGTCATGATGCCCGCTCCCGGGGAGCCGGTTCAAGCCCTGCGTCCCCGAAAGCGGACATCCAGTCCCCAAGGAAGGACCCAGCAACCCCATATAGGGGCCCTTTGGACAGTGTCCTGGTGCCTATGGCGCCAGGCTCATAAAAGACATCAGTCCTGGCGCCATAGGCGCCAGGACCATTATGGGAGTGCTTGGGTGCACTTACCTGATGCAGACCGTGCTGCAGGATCCCGGCCTCCTTGAGGCCTGAAAGGAACTACTTTACCTGTGGGACTAATTTACCATCCCGCCGTGATCGGGGAAGGATACATACCTGATTGGAGGAAGGATACATACCTGGAACTTCTTCCAAGGCTATTTAAACCCCACCCGAACAGCCACATGTGCTTCGCGTTAAGCACATCCAGTCATTTTAAATAACTCGGTATGTCAACATCTTTGTATGTCGACCTGTTGGAGTTTTATAAACACGTGATTCTCACTTTTAGATTCGAAATTTGGGCCTCATCCGACATCTCTAGATGCGTTGAGCTTACATATGTTCACATGTGTTATGGTTTATGTGTCTGGTGATAGACGTAGTCGCCACTGTGTCCAATCCTAAACACGCCGTGGCAACGCCCCGTTTATTGCAAGCACACGCAGCGGAGTGGCGTCACTCCGCTGCGTGTGTGCCCTTAAAGGGGCAGGCACCACACCTCGAGTGGTCTGGATTGGGACTGTGGAAGCTGGTGGCATTTTACATTATATCCGAGAATGTGCATGTGCCTGGGAAGGTGCACAACTGCAGCCATCACTCTGGAAACAAAATAGGAAGGGCAGCCATCAATGGTCAGATCTTTCTCAAATCGGGCCGTTTCACCCACTGAATGCCTTTCCTCTTTCGCACACCACCCTGGCATGATCCATCGGGGGTTCGAACCCCCGAACCACCTGTAATCACCTCTGCCACCCCCAACCACATGTGCCTGTGGTGTCTGCAGAAATCCACCTCCCGCTCTTCCGCAATCCGCCCTGGACCTTATGTACCCTCCCTCATGCTCCGTGGCCTCCACCACACACCTACCTTTTAAAGGCTGCGACCTACCACAGTGACTTCCTCATTTTGGGTACCACGTTGCGGGGGTGGGCGTTAGAGGCAGTTTTCGGCATTCTGTCTTGCTGACACACGCACAGTAAAAAGAGTGAATACTAGCAATGCAGGAGAGGTGGCACAGAATGATTGGCCGTACGGTTGTGCGAGGATGAAGCTGCCACAGAACTTGGCACACAAGTACCCCTACCTACATGGCCCACATTAAATCTTGAATGCGACTTAGCTCTCTAAGAACCAGAACACTAACCACATGAATGCTGAGTTTGCAGTTTGGGTACCACTATGTAGGATGGTAAGGTCCCAAAGAGGAGGTGGGCTGTGTCACGTGTTTGGGGCGAGCAGTATTGCATCATACTCGGATGGTCCTGTAGAGCCATGCCCCCAGAATGTACCATTGGGAAATCCATTGTTAATGTAACAGACAAAATGTATCTTACTGACTTTCCTATATGTGGTTCATTGTGTAAAACTGTATACAAACCCCAATGTTTCTGATCTCGGGGCCCACATTTTAGGGGAGCGGATACTATGCGAGTTTCCCAACCAATTTCTGCAGATCTGTATGTAATACACCTTGTCGCCACCTTTTCTGCCTGTCTCCACATTGGATTATTTGGTGATGAGCTGCAGATTTCTGCGGTGCTCACAATCTTATGGACAAGGTTGGAGTATGGGTTGGTAGAGGACGACCGCCTTGAGAACTTGATAGTGCATGGATGTGCTGATTTGAGAATAAAGCCACAACTCCAAGGTCTCAGGAGGATAGCTCAGGGGCACCGCGCTGGTCTTGGAAGCAAGACGACGCAGATTAAGCGTGTTACAAATAACCAATTACAATTACAAGGTTGTTCCTCATGGAGGCCTGAGTGACCATCTCATAAGGGTCAGACATGGAGGGCTCCTTGGCCGGGGTCTCGACAAGAGGAAAGTTTAACAGTGTTTATGGCTACCTAAAATGAGCAAACACTTTGTCATTGCTTGGCATTTGCTGAATGTGACAAGGCCACATCTATTAGGAACATTTAGAATCCTATTTTTACCCTGTCAAGGTCTGTAATGCACCTTGTGGCAAGGTTGCCATAGATGCAATTGGGAATTTCAAATGCTTATGTGTGAGGCCAATGCCATTCCTTTGTTAATGGATTATCAGTCTAAATGGATGGAGAATAAGCCAGTGAGGGAGTTGGCTACCAAGATAGCCATGTATTTCCTTGAGGAATCATTCTTCTGCAATGCTTTTCCCATGGGAATCATTACAGAAAACCAAGTGAGGGTCACTTCTGATGAGATCAGTGAGTTCGTCCAATATTGTTCAATATCACCCACAGTGCAATGTCCTGCTAGAGAGGGCCACAAGAGGGATCCAGTTCACATGTATAAGCAACGTTCCATAGAGGGAGGTCCTTCAGCAGATGTATTACCCTACTGCACCACCCATCATGTCTCCATGACAAAACCGCCACCCCAGATCAACAGCTATGAGCTATGTCTTGGGAGGATAGCTCAGATGCAATACACTCGTCTTGGAAGCAAGATGACGCACAGCAACACAGGTTCGATCCCCGGGTCCGCACTCAGAAACGACTGGAAATTAAGCGCCTTGTAAATAACCAATTACAATTAAAAAAGCAGACCGTCCCAGGCCTCCTTGCTAATCCCGATTCCCTCTCCTACCAAAAGTAACTGAATCACCTCTCAGTCTCTTACCGCCTTACACCACCTTCAAAGAGCACATTGCACCCAGCAGAGATCTGCCTACAGAGGGAACCTTACCCTCGCTGAGCAATGGCACTTCTCGCATCTTTAGTTCGTCTGTGCACCGGTGGCTACCCTGGCAACTCAGCGCTGGGTTTCACGTGATTGATCTTGGGTCTTCATCTTGTACTAGAGAGGGCTAGAGAGGTCTTCATCTTCTACTAGAGAGGGCTAGAGAGGTCTTCATCTTCTACTAGAGAGGGCTAGAGAGGTCTTCATCTTCTACTAGAGAGGGCTAGAGAGGTCTTCATCTTCTACATTCCCAAGATTTGCTCCCGCAATGTACATGGAACCACACTCAGGACTCTGGTGCTCCCGCAATGTACATGGAACCACACTCAGGACTCTGGTGCTCCCGCAATGTACATGGAACCACACTCAGGACTCTGGTGCTCCCGCAATGTACATGGAACCAATCGTGCCACTCAGGACTCTGGTGCTCCCGCAATGTACATGGAACCAATCGTGCCACTCAGGACTCTGGTGCTCCCGCAATGTACATGGAACCAATCGTGCCACTCAGGACTCTGGTGCTCCCGCAATGTACATGGAACCCAATGTACATGGAATCAATCGTGTCACTCAGGACTCTGGTGCTCTAGCAATGTACATGGAACCAATCGTGCCACTCAGGACTCTGGTGCTCCCGCAATGTACATGGAACCAATCGTGCCACTCAGGACTCTGGTGCTCCCGCAATGTACATGGAACCCAATGTACATGGAATCAATCGTGTCACTCAGGACTCTGGTGCTCTAGCAATGTACATGGAACCAATGGTGTCACTCAGGACTCTGGTGCTCTAGCAATGTACATGGAACCAATGGTGTCACTCAGGACTCTGGTGCTCCCGCAATGTACATGGAACCAATCGTGCCACTCAGTACTCTGGTGCTCCCGCAATGTACATGGAACCAATCGTGCCACTCAGGACTCTGGTGCTCCCGCAATGTACATGGAACCAATCGTGCCACTCAGGACTCTGGTGCTCCCGCAATGTACATGGAACCCAATGTACATGGAATCAATCGTGTCACTCAAGACTCTGGTGCTCCCACAATGTACATGGAACCAATCGTGTCACTCAGGACTCTGGTGTTCCCGCAATGTACATGGAACCAATCGTGTCACTCAGGACTCTGGTGCTCCAGCAATGTACATGGAACCAACGGTGTCACTCAGGACTCTGGTGCTCCCACAATGTACATGGAACCAATCGTGTCACTCAGGACTCTGATACTTCCCGCTGGCATGGATCAAGAGCCAGCAGGTTCATATCAGATCTCCATCTATCCCACTAATACCCAAAATATCACCCTCTTTTTACAGAGTGACAAGCAACAAGGCCACCAAAATGGGCATGAAGCACTTCACAAGACCACTTTAGACTTAAATTACACGCTCCTTAAGGATCGGAACAAGGAAGAAAGTGAAATTTGACCATAAAGAGAATTCCAAACTGGATTCCAAACTGTTGTAACGTGAAAAGGAAGCAACCAAGTGGTCTGGTATGTGATGTCATTACGTGTCACAATATTCTGGTTGGTGTCAACTCTAAGGCAGTGATGTGCAGTCATGGGGCAGCTTAACACCAGATGGTGCCATGACGCAGACAGCGGAGAGGGCACATGAAGGGGGCAGCATCTCAACACCTGTACTGCCACATTGTTGTGTGTGAATGGTTAAATGGTTCTGTTCATAGTTAAACCTCTTTTTGACTGCCCTGTTCCTTTTCATGGGGAAGGGATGCATTGTATCGCCTGAAGATTGAGACTGTGAGCCATCCTGCACAACAACCACTTGGTAAGGAGTTCTAGGACTTGTTTGGTGCCCTTTGGTGGGATCTGTTTTTTTTTTAACTTTGATTTCCAATCAATTTTTTGACCTGGTTGGTGGCTTTTGGATGGATGAGTGTGTGTTTCCAATCTGTTTTCTGGCCTGATTGCTGCTCTTTGGAGGGAACTGTGTGTGTGCTTTTTGAGCTGGTCTGCAGCTAGAGTTCCCTGTCTTTGTATAATAGTCCTTTGTTTCTGGCTACTTCCTTTCCCCACCCAACCCCTTAGCAATTGGCAAAGGCAGTCAGGTGTGCCTTTCCTTTTGCCCTGGCAGACTTCTCTGACGGCTTCCCTCTGCGTTCTCCTATTCACCTCATCCACTCCCTGACCCTCCCTCCCCACTGCCCACTGGCCACCCATTCAGTTCTCATTGGTCAGTGTGTCCCCACGTGACCAGAACAGCTGCATTTCAGAGGCCCTCCCAGGGCAGTCTTCGAAGGGCCACAGCAAAGGGCAGCTCCCTTGAGCAGCTTCCGCTCCCTGTTTTCCCCTGTTCGCCCATGGTCACCTGGCAAAGCACCCTTGTGCCGCTACATGCACCGCAAAAGTGCATGTAGCGGCACATACGGTTAAATGCCGTAATTGTAAGAACATTACTCTCATATTTTAACGGCATGCACAAAGTCACTCATGATCAAAACAGACAGCCTTTACGACCCAGAGAGCCTCATAAGTACTTACAATTAAGCAATTCTGGAAATGCTAGATAATGATGCCCCCATTGAAGGACAAATCTGTTAAAGATTTCGCGGGTAACTAAACAGCCAACCACTTTGTGTGGTGATTTGAGGCAGCTGTCGTAATGGCACGATAGCTTCTGCTGAGAGCGGTTTGTGGTGACCTCTTTCCATGGTGAGTGGTGGCAGGTGATTTTCAGAAGGGGAGTGAATTGCACATGGCATAGGGTGGGTGGGAGGACGAGTGCCTGTACTATGCGGATGGATTGCGGTAGTTGTGGACATGTTTGCATGCATGGGTGCATGTAGTTGTGGTGGGTCTGTTGAAGGATTAGACTATTGGGTGCATGGCCGAAGGCCATAGGCCAGAGCCCAAGCTCTGAAGAGCCTAGGACTTCAGCTCACCCACCGCAACTATGCATGTGTTACTCTGTATCCGGTAGATGGGGGTGCTTGCATAGTGTGGTGTGTGCAGATTGGTTAGTGTAGGGCTAATGTAGCAAACAGTATGTGGGTAGGTTGGCAGTGATACCATACTTTGTGAATGGAAGTGGGTACATCCGTAGTATGTGACTGAAAGTGCACAGGGGTGCAGGAGAAATTGCTTTGGTTTTATATTGTTGACCTGTCTGCAGCAACCTCTTTCCATGGTAAGTGGTGGCAGGTGAATTTCAGAAGGGTAGTGAATTGCATATGGCATAGGGTGGGTGTGCTATGCAGATGGAAAGCGGTGGTTAGGGACATGGTGGCATGCATGGGTGCATGCAGCTGGGATGGGTTTGGTCAATGATTACACTATTGGATGCATGGCCGAAGGCCATAGGCCGGAGGCAATGCTCTCAAGAACCTAGGGCTTCAGCTCACCCACCGCAGCAATGCAGGTGTGACTCTGTATCCGGTAGAGGGGGTGCTTGCATAGTGTGGTATGTGCAGATTGGTTGGAGTAGGGGCAATGTTGTGAACGGTATGTGGGTAGGTTTACAGTGACAGATTACTTTGTGAATGCAAGTGGGTACGTACGTACTAAGTGAATGAAAGTGCACAGGGGTGCAGGAGACAGTGTTGTGTTTCTACATTGTGGTGAGTGTAGCAATTTTTCCTGTATAGCTCTAAGGTGTTGTGCAGGTTCGGTAGGGGTGCTGGTGGCAGTGCTGTATGTGGATTGTCGTAGTTGGTGACATGGTGAAATGGATGGTGCCATTATGTAGCAATGAGAGTGTTGAAGGCCTAGACTGTTGGGTGCATGGCCGAATGGGCGTAGGCCATAGGTGTGATGCTGGAAATGCATCGGCGGGACAGGGCCTCCGTATCCTTGTCCTTTACTGATTTTTATTGTGTGTTCTGTTGTGTTTTCCGCGCAGGAGTTCATGTGGGACTCCTGGCGGTGCAGCTCTCTCTCTTTTGGTTTGGTGAACAGACCCATGGGATACCCTTATGGCACCCATGGGTAGGAGTGCAACCCTGTGCCCCTAGTGTATGTTTTTGGTCACCTGTGTGTGACCCACAGAGCAGGGTATGGGCTGGTGGCAGCTCCACGCTGAAATGCCTGGTGCCCTGAGCGTCCTCCATTTTGGGATGCCCAGGCCCTGTCATTTGGAATCGGTAGATTCTGAATGGAGACAAAATGGCCCCCATGGCCTCTTGCCTTCCATCACCTGTTACCTTGATCTTCCCGAAGTCCTGGGAAGCCCTGCCTCTGTATCTGTCCCTTCCCCCTGACTGACTGTTGGGTGGAAGTTCCATATATGGTAGTGTGGGGAAGTGCCGACCAGACTGGCTGGAGCCTTCTCAACGACCGTATGTTGTGGGTACGCCTGTGGGTGGGACCTGGGTGAATGGAGTGTGTGACGAATATGCATTCTATGTTGTGGCTGTCTAGTAACTGGTGGTTGACACAATGGTTGAGACAACCCTGCCCGAAACCGGTATGAATGCAGCTTGGAGTGTTGAATGGCTCGGTACTTGTCCCAATACACATAACTTGTTGTGAGTGTCTGGAGAGAAGTGAATGGCCTGAATGCCCCATGTGCCTGATTGGCTGCCTGCCTGCATGAATGACCGTAGTCGTGATTGGATGCTTGAGTGTGACCCTGCGGAATGAATGGGAGATCAACAGTATATCTGGGGACCTCTCACTGCTAGGAATCGTGCTCAGAAGCTGGAGTCCACTACGACGAGTAACTGGAGTAACTGAAGCTTGATCTTGAAACCCTGCTGGACGAGAAGAACTGCTGTTGCTCTCCTTCGCAATCTGAAAGCTGCTGTGCTTCAAGAACTGACCCAGAGAGGACCTGGTAAGCCACCCTCCTACCGAGCTACGAGGGACCCTCGTGTACAGCGGATCTTTGCCTAAGCTCCCTGGTAGACAGACCTTCGACAGGCTGCCGACCCGATACAGGGATTGCTGCAGAACTCCAAGGAGAAACGCCCAGACTGTTGTCCACCACTGTCGACGACTGCCGTCGCCGCCTGGAGCCACCGTGCTCCCGTTGCCTAGGAACTTCATTGATCTAAGGACGCTCTCATCTGCATCGTCGCTGCTGTATCCTGCTGGAAAAGGCCTGACCGTCGACATGCCGAGGAGCATCCACCGGTGGGTTTTCCACCACCCAACGACCACAGAGACGCTGACGACTCGACGCCCTTGCTGGGCCACAGTTCTTCAACTCTTTGCGGTCCAGAAATAACGACACTGAGGTGCCCCGCATGCCTCTTCCTGGCTTCCTGGTTTAGGCTTCCCCATCAACGAGCACCGCTAGGAACGACGCGGCCACTTCGTAGCTCGACCTGTTCTCCGTCGGACGTTCGACGACCCATGACTCCTGCATGAAAGGGAGGACACTCAAGAAGGGCGGTCGATTCCCTGACGCAGAACGCTACAACACCAAAGTACTTTGGGGTTGCAGAACTATTGTAAAGTCTAGTGTGAACAATATATGGACTGGGCTTGTATCTTTCTTCTACAGGATGCCCAGGTGGGGGGATCTCCACACAGAACTGTGTCTAGGTATTGGGGCCTGTATTCTGCCAATTGTTCAACCAGCTGCTCTCCTTCCTCTCTCTACTGCTGGTTTCCTCTTTATTCTGATATGTGTGTCATCCTGACCATATGCACTTTAATGAGATCTAATAACATTAGTGGTACCACTTTACAAACTGTGTAGATTTGCCATTGTTGATTTCCGAAGTACAAAGTGAGTTATCGTGATATTGTATATATCTTTGAACAACAATTATATAAAGACTGTGTTGTAACCGATACAGTGTGTGGACCTTCCTTTGTGGGTGCTTGGGGACTACACTGTACTTAAGAACCAGCTGGCATCACCTCCTGAGAAGCTAGGCCTTGATTGCTCGACCATAGTTACCGAATAGAGAATCTTGGCAGGGGTCTCTGTGCCTCCCCTCTACCATATAGAGAGCAGAAGTGTAGACCCCCCTCCGGTCTTTACAGTAGGCAATGCACTCAAGAGGCTAGGACTTTAGGACATACACGACAGTAATGCATTTTGGATTCTGCAGCAGTTAGAGGGTGGTGACCTATAAATAATGGGTGTGGAGCACATTTCAGACGCAATAGAGCAGGAGAAGTGAGATGCCAAGCGGGCATGTTTGGTTTTGCAGGTGAGGACACTGTTACAACATGGTAAAGTTTTTGATGTGTATTTGGTGATGGTGGTGTGAAAAGTCATTTATTGTGGGCACTGGGTGCTGGGTTTGCATACTGCCAGTATGGAAGAGGATATGGTAGAAGTGCACCTTGTATGTGCTTGTTAACTATGCTGTCTGATATGATGTGCTATGGTATTTTGTGCCATTTGTATCGCGCCAATATACAAGTGTGTGAAGGCGCGACGAGGAAAGGGAGGCGGAACGGAGGCCACACAGAGACATTGATTCCTCTAGGCCAGCTGACATTGAGAGTGCGCAAGTGAATGGGAAGGGGGAGGGCAAAGTGTAGTACATGGGAACAATAAAAAATACAAATATATGCAACTACGGCCGGTGCTGGCAAGTGCAAGGATAAGTGTAGACATCAAGTGGTGGCTGGACTGTTAGGGTTCTAGAAAACAGTCCCCAAGTGTGGGGGTTAGCAGAAAACCAGTGCAGGGGTGAAACTGTAGGGAGGGAGGTGGTCTGAGGCACAGATTATAGGGTGGGTAGGAAACCAGTGCAGAATACTTTTTAGCCAAGAGGTGAGCATGGGAGAGGAGGGGAAAAAGAAGCAGCAAATGGAAAGGTTTTCAGGTGCTCTCATAGCCTACAATGCTTCTCCTCAAGGTCCATGGAGACAGAGAGTGTGTTGCACATGGAGGCCCCAGCAGAGGAAACACATCTACCACCATCTGGTTGCGTGTAGAAGCAACTGACCCGGAGGAA
The DNA here is from genome assembly GCF_040938575.1 of Ambystoma mexicanum. Lineage (NCBI taxonomy): Eukaryota > Metazoa > Chordata > Amphibia > Caudata > Ambystomatidae > Ambystoma > Ambystoma mexicanum. The sequence continues at coordinate 1,462,238,652 of NC_090931.1, read as the reverse complement.
GTATGAGGCGGATGAGGGAAGAACTGGAGCAAGCAGATATTTACGAAGAGTGCAAGGTATTGAGGACCCAGGGACTAGAAGGCCTTCTGCATAATGCACAGGGCTTTTATTTTATTGTTCGCAGCCACTGGGAGCTATTGCCGACATTTTAGTCCAGCAGAGATACGATCCCTGCTGTTCAGGCCAAGGACAAGTTACGCACTCCTCTTATGGATGAGTTGCTGAGGGTGCAGAGTGGAAGCTGGCCAATTTAAAAAGAGTCTGTGTCCACAGTGCCACGTACAAAGCACCACACCCGTGCAGACAATGACCTTTTCCAAAGTGTCTGTAAGTTGCTAAAATACATTCAGTGGTGGCTTTATTGACTTCTTTTTACGAGTTATGTAGCAGGCGGGTTAGTGGGGAATAATTTGAGTACCATTGTGGGAAGGAAAGAACAGAGTTCCTGTTTCGCTAATATAGTGTATGATATGGGTAAATGGAAACGTTGCAAGCACATACCAACAAATTGCCATTTCATGGTAGGAAATGGGAGGAACATCAGTATGCTTTTTAAACATGTAGTGGACGCTTAGAGGCAGATATCGTGCGCAGAGGCACTTATAACAGAGTTCTAACCATACTGCCAAAACAAATTTCATACCTTTGTTTTGTGGTGATGGGTGCTTATGAGGATGAATGTGCATGTATAGCTCCTGGAATGTTTCACTGATTTTTCCACTGGACCTGCTTTCCAATAACAGCACACGTGCAGGCTGATTTTGTAATGGTACATTTGAAGTCTTGTGGAGAACTGACATTGTAATATGCTGAAGTCTTGGAGGGCATTGGTGGATGCGTGCGTGAGTACTTAGCAATATCTAATAAGGGCGTGGTGGGAAGAGGATAGTGGAAAGGCAAGAAGGACTGTTCATGATTTACTGGGGCGCGGCTCTCATGATACTTTGCGAGGCGCACGTGCTACATTCTTTGCTTTTGAACATGCTGGCCAATGGAAATGCGATTGTTGCAATTGTCCAATCAGATGGTTAGAGTGTGCGTCACAGGAAAGGGCAGCCATATTTGGTTTCATTACTGTGTGTAGTGAGGCTGGCAGAGATGGCAAGATGCACAGTTTTCATAGTGGGTGATCGCTTTGTGCTAGATCTGCTCCAGTATGCCGTGGAAAGAGGCTTTAATGGCAATTTGAATTTGGACGAAGTGGAGGCTTTGTGGTGCGGTGTCCCTGTCCCTACTTTCGACCATTTGCTTGCAGAATGTCGACGAGTGGCCACTTTAGGTACTGTACACGTTGTGGTAGTGAGTTTATAGTGACTGTTTCGACAGTCAAAGTTTCTACATACAAAGGTTTTGACACAAAAGCATCGAAAACAAAAGTTTCAAATGCATTTTTTCTTTTTAATCGGGGGGTTCCCCCCAAACCCCCAGTTTTCTTTTTAAAACAAACTTTTTTCTATATGAAAAAAATAAAACCTGTAACATGAAAAAAAATGCATTCAAAACTTTTTTTAGATGCTTTTGTGTCAAAACCTTTGCATGTAGAAACTATTTTTCGAAACTATGACTGGACAGCATGGTAGTGCACTATGGAGCATTGCTTTTGGGTTCCATAGCTTTGCAAGTGTGTACGTCAACTCAAAAAGATGATGAAAGAAGTGCAGCGCATTTTTGCCACTGCGAAGGTGCTTTTCTCATGTATACCACCAAGTCCAGTATATAACTATTCCAATGAATGTTGTCGGCAGCCAGAGGTGGGAAGGCGTCTTATCAACAGAAGCATGTGTAACTTTTTGCGTGCTGCTGGATTGTACTCCTGTGAGAATGACAACATTGGTTATCGATATGTGCACCTTCTCAATGGAAATTGCATTTCATTGTCACCCAGGCAATGACATTTGGTTTTCCAATCTACAGGCTGCACTGAAGACGCTATTGTAAGAATCTGAGGCGACGTGGAGCAAATAAAAACAATTATAAAAGCCTGAAAAAGAAGTTGTTACTGTGGAAGCTGTTTTAATTTATTTTTTTAAACAGCTTTTTTAGAGCCACAACTACCAAGGACAACCCCAACCCTGGTTGACATTTATTTGCCTACTCCCGCGTGCGCACACCTGCAAAAGTCTGCGGATATCGCGACATTTGGAGGGTCGTACGTGTAACATATGCCCCTTTTGCACATGGCCGCCATATATTTGGGACTTTGGAGGACATAGGATTGCACCATAAGCTTTCTGGGTGTAGAGTGCACGCACAGACTGTGGCATACGGTATATTTGTCTCCCTAAATACAGAGGGCCTCATCACGAGTTGGGCTGTAGCCCTTAAATGTGGTGCTAACGGTATTACCGCCGCATTTAAGGGGTGGTCCTATCACAAGTTGGGCGCTAAATCGGCTGTTTTACCTCCAGCTTTTTTCTGGAGGCAAAAATCCCTGTTTTCGGCTGTATTGCAGCCGGCTGTATTAGCCCGCAGTAATACAATCAGGAATGGGGATTTACTGTTAAGGCCCAACCCGTGATCCGGTGGTAATACCACCGGACCGGTCGGTGCTAGGGCTATTACAGTCAGCGGTATTACAGCCTGGAATACAGCCCAACTCGTGATGAGGCCCAGAGGGTGAGCTTATGGCTGTGTGTTGTACGCGCCACAGCGTATGCTTTGTGGGTGAATTGCACGTACATTACTTGACAGTGAATGGAAAACAGAGTCCGGTGGGAGTCATATGTGGAGTGTATCATGTGGTTTTGTATGCGTATTGAGCACCTACACTGAAGTGATTGCTTTTCGTTTATGTGTGTGAGACTTTGGTGACGCTCGATCCCGACAATATTATTGTCGTTGATTGTGGAGGGACAAATGCACACCGTGTGACACGATTTTCAGTGCTGTTTGTGCAGAGGGAGGTAACAGACACCCATGTAGGCATGTTAATTTTTATTTGGTCGCGAAATGGAGAAAGCGCGGTACATGTTGAAGAACTGTATTTGTGTCTTTTTACAACTTGTGCCATTGTTGTACTGTACAAATGGGAATCTATTGTTTCACAGCACAAGCAGTTTTACCCACAAATAGTGTTCTTCTTGATATTACTGCATTTCCGTATTCTGCACGCTCTACGCACATTGCCTTGCTGCCCTTTTTGGAAGTATAGGAATAATGTTTGTGCTTGCTGTTGTGCAGTTGCACTCTTGAAAACGTACTGCAACACGCACAACCATCTGTTTCAACAGCCACCCATTTCTACCTGTTTCCACCACAGTTTTCCACAGTACCACGGTTCCTTCCATTTAGCACACAATTGTGTGGAGGATATATGATGCGCGTCACACTGCCTCCCTTCATTGCCACTTACATTGTGACACTCTACAAGGAGTTTTATATCATAATCAGCCACAGAAAATATTGCTAAAGGGACGTTATGGTGCAGCTGCGGTACTATAAACATATCATAATTTCTAAATACACTATGCTAAAGCAACGTTCTGCTTACAGTGCCCTACTGAAAACCTATGAAATTCACTAACAAAAACATTGTTAAAAAGGACGTTATGGTTAAGATTCCTAGCAAAAACCTATAAAATTCAATGGAAAAACATTGTTAAGGGCATGTTATGGTTAAGTTGCACTGATAAAAACCCATGAAGTGCACACTGGTGGCACGAGTTATGGTTGCTTAGCTTACCATAACTGTTGAATTTCATTTTTTTTTTCTCAGTTTTACCTGTAACCATAACGTCCCTGTAACAACGTTTTTCCATTGAATGTCATAGGTTTTTGCTAGTGTAACTTAACCATAACGTCCCTTTAATCACATTTTTGTTAGTAAATATATATTACATGGCCTGCGGTAGCAACCATGTAGTTATGGTTAAGTTGCTAAACCCATAGGAAGAACACTTTTTGGGTGGCTTATAACTACGCTCCCCCTGGACGAATCCTCACCACTCTGCTGAAAAAGTATATGGCCCATTCTGAATTATTCTTTAAATTTGGTGAGGTTTGGTCAAGGGTGGGCAACGTTATAGGGGGGGTCCCAAAATGTATTTTTTTCCCATAGACTGAATGCAGAAAAAACTTTGCGCATGCCTACAGCTCAAACCGCTGGATGGATTTTCACCACATTTGCGGCAGGAGCAGCGGCTTGGTTCCAAAAACGTGCTTTTGTAAATTTGGTGGAAATCTGTCCAGTCGTTTATTTTAAACAACCAAAAAGGAGGTCCCAAAAAATGTGTGATATCTATGCCAGCCCTGCGGACAACCTTCCCTGTTTGCTCCGCGGACGGGAATCGATAGGTTTAGAAGGCAACGTGGTATCCGCAGACATCGGACGCGCCCACTGGTTGGGTGGTGAAAAGCAGGAAGTGTGTCAGATTTTTGGAAATGCCCGCCATCTTGGATTCACGGACAACGATTGTGTCTGCGGACATCGCTGTAAAACATATAAAAAAACACAACATTACACTTGTCAAACTTATCAAATAATCTCTGGGGAGGTGAGGGGTGATGAGGATGGGATGGGATAGGGCTGCAAGAAGCAAAATAACTGGTGTTTTTCACCACTAAAGACCATAAGAAGTACGGAGACACCTCAGCATTACAGGGTTGGTGAAAAGCACTTGGAAATTCTAATTGAAAATTGGCGCTCATTGAGGCACCACTGCTCCAACGTGCACAAGGACCTTTAACAGAGGAGCAGGATTGCAAGAAGAAGTGGTTGGTTCCATCTTCACCTACACACAAAGCTCTTGAGAAGATCGTGTTTGATAAAACTCTATCAAGAGATCTGAAAGGACTCACAGAATTCTGTCACACAAGAGATTTGGAGGTGTTCCACAATATGTGCCTAAAGTACCGGCCCAGGACACTGCATTGTGGTATACAGGGTATGGAATCTCGCACACTATTTGCATTATTAGCGCATAATGAGGGTTCCATGTCATTTCATTGCGGGATGTTTTTTCACAGGCTTTTTTGTTATATATCCCCAAACACCCACACCCAGTATATATACTTTTCCAACCCCCCCGCCCCAAAAAAATTCTATGCATTTATTCGGCAAAAAAATCACGGTAAAAAACCCACGAAAAAACATCACACGATGAAAAGACGTTGTACCATAACGAAAACATAGGTAGACATCTAGAACTGCTGGCAAATGTGGGATGCTTTGATACAAAATGGCCTTTGGAAAAAGAACCAAAATGTGGGTGGTCAAGCCAATATATCAGGAAATGGAATTCGATTTTGTGAAAGATCTGATTTTGAGTGTGTTGGACATGCATACTCATGGAAACGTTTGCGGTTTGGTTCATAGGACACATACATTGCCACAAAACATTGCAAACGTGCTCTGTCCACTGAAAGCAGAACTCGTGGAACAGTTGGCATCCCGATACAAATGATTATCAGCTATTTGTGTGTTCACCAATTTTGATACATTGTACATGACCAATGGAAAACATATGTAAGTTTAATGTTCAAAGCTATCAAAAGTATAAATTGTGGAAGCAAAACCAGTACACTGTTTGAATTAGAACACTTTGCGGTGGACCAGCCGTGACAAATAGCCTAGTCCGACACAGGCGCTGGAGGGAAAAGGTGGCGGGCAGTCACTGTTCGCTGTGCGTAGCCTTTGCAAAGGTGGGGGCTGTTGATGCGCCCTGTGCGCGGAGCTCGCTAGTAGAAAACTGGAGACGTGCTCAGCTGACAAGTGGATTCATCACTGATGACATCACATGTGAAATTAATTTTGATGAAAAGTCCCTACAAGCGGTTGTGTTTATATTGTTGGTAACAAGATGTCAGGGGTGATCTGGAGGCCTATCACAAACTACTTAATCTATTAAAGAATGTACTCATCTAAAATCATTGTATTGGAGTGTTGTTGTTAATACAGAAACCTAATCATATATAAACATAGGCAATGACTGCAGCATGCACCATAAAAGTACAATATTTATAATCTAGTCATTTCGGATAGTACAATAATGAATGCTACCATATCAGAGCTTTGAGTAATGTTAAACATGTAATAACTAGCTAACAATTCAAGACGTACAACAATTGTGCTGGTACAAACAATACATATGAAGAACCACAATGCATACAAATCAGAGGCACATACAGGGAAACTAAAGTAAGGAAGAAAGAAACGCATCATCAGAAAATGTTAATAACATTAAAGTGTATCTGCATGTATACAAATGAATTGTGTGTTTGAGGCCTGCTCATTTCCACATGTATGCGCACCATGAGCTGAGACCAAATCCTAATGAAAGTACTTTAAGAACTTATGACAAGGTTAATGTCTCGATATATAGCACTTTTTCAATTTTAATATCCTGTCAGTGAACAAAACCACCTGGCCTATATATGTCAGTGAACAAAAACCAGTGGCCCAGATATGTGATGTCATCAGTGATGTCATCAATGACGTTTGTGATGTTATCTTTGATGTCCTGGGTGTTAGTCTTAGCAGTGCACAGTGGTGACGCGAGATATGGTTGCTTAGCTTACCATAACTGGTGAATTTCAGGGGTTTTTCGATTTTTACTTGTAACCATAACATCCCTTTAACAAAGTTTTTTCACTGAATTTGATAGGTTTTTAGTAGCGCAACTTAACCATAACGTCCCTTTAATAACGTTTTTTCACTGAATTTGATAGGTTTTTAGTAGAGCAACTTAACCATAACGTCCCTTTAACAACGTTTTTTCAGTGAATTTCATGGGTTTTTATTAGTGTAACTTAACCATAACGTCCCCTTAACAAAGTTTTTCATTAAATATATACATATATATACATACTCACACATATATATAGCGATGGCTATGGGTGGCTTTGTGGAATGTGTTACTGGGCTCAACAGGACTATTCTACTTTCACATTATAGTTGAAAGGTTTTTTTTTTTCAAGCCTTGTTAAACCCACCATAACTTTCTTGGGATATATGTTCTATAGCAGGAGTCCTTGCAGTATAACGATACCTCTGTATACTCCGCTGTGATGCATGTTTTACCTGGATCTCCTTTCCACTGTCCCTCCCTCTCTAAATCCAGCTGCTTCTCTGTCGGTATCTCTTTCTCTTCCTCTCTTTCCTTATCTCCTTCTCGCTTGCTGTTCTCCCTCCTGTTTCTCCTTGCACCCTCTGCCTCCCCTTTTCTCAGGCAACCATTGCCATTATGGAGTCTGCCTCTCCCCTTCTTCCACTCATCACAGTGCCTCTTCTTCTCCCCCTCTCTCTCTTTCTCTTCCTCTCTCCTTCTGTATCTCCTTCTCGCTTGCTGTTCTCCCTCCTGTTTCTCCTTGCACCCTCTGCTTCCCCCTTTCTAAGGCATCCTATTCCATTATAGAATCTGTCTCTCTCTCTCTCTTCCACTCATCACACTGCCTCTTCTTCCCCCTCTCTCTCTCTTTCTCTTCCTCTCTTTCCTTATCTCCTTCTCGCTTGCTCTTCTCCCTCCTGTTTCTCCTTGCACCCTCTGCTTCCCCCTTTCTCAGGCATCCATTGCCATTATAGAGTCTGCCTCTCTCCCTCTTCCCCCTTCCACTCATCACACTGCCTCTTCTTCTCCCCCTCTCTCTCTTTCTCTTCCTCTCTCCTTCTGTATCTCCTTCTCGCTTGCTGTTCTCCCTCCTGTTTCTCCTTGCACCCTCTGCCTCCCCTTTTCTCAGGCAACCATTGCCATTATGGAGTCTGCCTCTCCCCTTCTTCCACTCATCACAGTGCCTCTTCTTCTCCCCCTCTCTCTCTTTCTCTTCCTCTCTCCTTCTGTATCTCCTTCTCGCTTGCTGTTCTCCCTCCTGTTTCTCCTTGCACCCTCTGCCTCCCCTTTTCTCAGGCAACCATTGCCATTATGGAGTCTGCCTCTCCCCTTCTTCCACTCATCACAGTGCCTCTTCTTCTCCCCCTCTCTCTCTTTCTCTTCCTCTCTCCTTCTGTATCTCCTTCTCGCTTGCTGTTCTCCCTCCTGTTTCTCCTTGCACCCTCTGCCTCCCCTTTTCTCAGGCAACCATTGCCATTATGGAGTCTGCCTCTCCCCTTCTTCCACTCATCACAGTGCCTCTTCTTCTCCCCCTCTCTCTCTTTCTCTTCCTCTCTCCTTCTGTATCTCCTTCTCGCTTGCTGTTCTCCCTCCTGTTTCTCCTTGCACCCTCTGCCTCCCCTTTTCTCAGGCATCCATTGCCATTATGGAGTCTGCCTCTCCCCTTCTTCCACTCATCACACTGCCTCTTCTTCTCCCCCTCTCTCTCTTTCTCTTCCTCTCTCCTTCTGTATCTCCTTCTCGCTTGCTGTTCTCCCTCCTGTTTCTCCTTGCACCCTCTGCCTCCCCTTTTCTCAGGCAACCATTGCCATTATGGAGTCTGCCTCTCCCCTTCTTCCACTCATCACACTGCCTCTTCTTCTCCCCCTCTCTCTCTTTCTCTTCCTCTCTCCTTCTGTATCTCCTTCTCGCTTGCTGTTCTCCCTCCTGTTTCTCCTTGCACCCTCTGCCTCCCCTTTTCTCAGGCAACCATTGCCATTATGGAGTCTGCCTCTCCCCTTCTTCCACTCATCACAGTGCCTCTTCTTCTCCCCCTCTCTCTCTTTCTCTTCCTCTCTCCTTCTGTATCTCCTTCTCGCTTGCTGTTCTCCCTCCTGTTTCTCCTTGCACCCTCTGCCTCCCCTTTTCTCAGGCAACCATTGCCATTATGGAGTCTGCCTCTCCCCTTCTTCCACTCATTACACTGCCTCTTCTTCTCCCCCTCTCTCTCTTTCTCTTCCTCTCTTTCCTTATCTCCTTCTCGCTTGCTGTTCTCCCTCCTGTTTCTCCTTGCACCCTCTGCTTCCCCCTTTCTAAGGCATCTTATTCCATTATAGAATCTGTCTCTCTCTCTCTCTTCCACTCATTACACTGCCTCTTCTTCTCCCCCTCTCTCTCTTTCTCTTCCTCTCTCCTTCTGTATCTCCTTCTCGCTTGCTGTTCTCCCTCCTGTTTCTCCTTGCACCCTCTGCCTCCCCTTTTCTCAGGCAACCATTGCCATTATGGAGTCTGCCTCTCCCCTTCTTCCACTCATCACAGTGCCTCTTCTTCTCCCCCTCTCTCTCTTTCTCTTCCTCTCTCCTTCTGTATCTCCTTCTCGCTTGCTCTTCTCCCTCCTGTTTCTCCTTGCACCCTCTGCCTCCCCTTTTCTCAGGCAACCATTGCCATTATGGAGTCTGCCTCTCCCCTTCTTCCACTCATTACACTGCCTCTTCTTCTCCCCCTCTCTCTCTTTCTCTTCCTCTCTCCTTCTGTATCTCCTTCTCGCTTGCTCTTCTCCCTCCTGTTTCTCCTTGCACCCTCTGCTTCCCCCTTTCTAAGGCATCTTATTCCATTATAGAATCTGTCTCTCTCTCTCTCTTCCACTCATTACACTGCCTCTTCTTCTCCCCCTCTCTCTCTTTCTCTTCCTCTCTCCTTCTGTATCTCCTTCTCGCTTGCTGTTCTCCCTCCTGTTTCTCCTTGCACCCTCTGCCTCCCCTTTTCTCAGGCAACCATTGCCATTATGGAGTCTGCCTCTCCCCTTCTTCCACTCATCACAGTGCCTCTTCTTCTCCCCCTCTCTCTCTTTCTCTTCCTCTCTCCTTCTGTATCTCCTTCTCGCTTGCTGTTCTCCCTCCTGTTTCTCCTTGCACCCTCTGCCTCCCCTTTTCTCAGGCATCCATTGCCATTATGGAGTCTGCCTCTCCCCTTCTTCCACTCATCACACTGCCTCTTCTTCTCCCCCTCTCTCTCTTTCTCTTCCTCTCTCCTTATGTATCTCCTTCTCGCTTGCTGTTCTCCCTCCTGTTTCTCCTTGCACCCTCTGCCTCCCCTTTTCTCAGGCAACCATTGCCATTATGGAGTCTGCCTCTCCCCTTCTTCCACTCATCACACTGCCTCTTCTTCTCCCCCTCTCTCTCTTTCTCTTCCTCTCTCCTTCTGTATCTCCTTCTCGCTTGCTGTTCTCCCTCCTGTTTCTCCTTGCACCCTCTGCCTCCCCTTTTCTCAGGCAACCATTGCCATTATGGAGTCTGCCTCTCCCCTTCTTCCACTCATCACAGTGCCTCTTCTTCTCCCCCTCTCTCTCTTTCTCTTCCTCTCTCCTTCTGTATCTCCTTCTCGCTTGCTGTTCTCCCTCCTGTTTCTCCTTGCACCCTCTGCCTCCCCTTTTCTCAGGCAACCATTGCCATTATGGAGTCTGCCTCTCCCCTTCTTCCACTCATTACACTGCCTCTTCTTCTCCCCCTCTCTCTCTTTCTCTTCCTCTCTTTCCTTATCTCCTTCTCGCTTGCTGTTCTCCCTCCTGTTTCTCCTTGCACCCTCTGCTTCCCCCTTTCTAAGGCATCTTATTCCATTATAGAATCTGTCTCTCTCTCTCTCTTCCACTCATTACACTGCCTCTTCTTCTCCCCCTCTCTCTCTTTCTCTTCCTCTCTCCTTCTGTATCTCCTTCTCGCTTGCTCTTCTCCCTCCTGTTTCTCCTTGCACCCTCTGCCTCCCCTTTTCTCAGGCAACCATTGCCATTATGGAGTCTGCCTCTCCCCTTCTTCCACTCATCACAGTGCCTCTTCTTCTCCCCCTCTCTCTCTTTCTCTTCCTCTCTCCTTCTGTATCTCCTTCTCGCTTGCTCTTCTCCCTCCTGTTTCTCCTTGCACCCTCTGCCTCCCCTTTTCTCAGGCAACCATTGCCATTATGGAGTCTGCCTCTCCCCTTCTTCCACTCATCACAGTGCCTCTTCTTCTCCCACTCTCTCTCTTTCTCTTCCTCTCTCCTTCTGTATCTCCTTCTCGCTTGCTCTTCTCCCTCCTGTTTCTCCTTGCACCCTCTGCCTCCCCTTTTCTCAGGCAACCATTGCCATTATGGAGTCTGCCTCTCCCCTTCTTCCACTCATCACACTGCCTCTTCTTCCCCCTCTCTCTCTTTCTCTTCCTCTCTTTCCTTATCTCCTTCTCGCTTGCTGTTCTCCCTCCTGTTTCTCCTTGCACCCTCTGCTTCCCCCTTTCTAAGGCATCTTATTCCATTATAGAATCTGTCTCTCTCTCTCTCTTCCACTCATTACACTGCCTCTTCTTCTCCCCCTCTCTCTCTTTCTCTTCCTCTCTCCTTCTGTATCTCCTTCTCGCTTGCTGTTCTCCCTCCTGTTTCTCCTTGCACCCTCTGCCTCCCCTTTTCTCAGGCAACCATTGCCATTATGGAGTCTGCCTCTCCCCTTCTTCCACTCATCACACTGCCTCTTCTTCCCCCTCTCTCTCTCTTTCTCTTCCTCTCCTTCTGTATCTCCTTCTCGCTTGCTGTTCTCCCTCCTGTTTCTCCTTGCACCCTCTGCTTCCCCCTTTCTCAGGCATCCATTGCCATTACACAGTCTGCCTCTCTCCCTCTTCCCCCTTCCACTCATCACAGTGCCCCTTCCTTCCCCTATCTCTCTCTCTGTCTCTCTTTTGTTCTCTCTCTCCCTGCATCACCAGGGTGCCCCCCTGCCACGCAGGGCTCCTCTGGAAATACCTTGCCTTTTAAAGCCAGCTGCTTGGCGCCCAGCTGTGCTGTTCCCTGTTGTCAGCGGGCCTTGGGGGATGGGGGGCGGGGGGATTCCTGCTCTCAGCCCAGACTGGCTGCAGGACCCTTCATCGCACCGCCCGCCATCGCCATCGCCATCGGGGTGAAGCATTAAAGCCATGGGCGAGGGAAGCCAGTGCAGCAATGCCAGCAGTTTCATCCACTGACCGCCACAGGTCCCTGCCTGCGCTCCGGCCCTCTCCTGGCCTCAGTGCCAGTTCACTGCCCCGGGATTACTCTACATGCCAACTTGCCCCGCTTCCAGCTTCCATTTGAGATTTGCTTTTCCAGTCCTGATGGCGTGTTTGCATTGTAGTACTCGTAGCCATGGATTTATAATGGGACAAGCAGTACCAACAATCCTAGAATCATGGGCGCTGAATGTATGGGGGCAAAAGGGGCATCTGCCCCATTGTTCTTGAGCAAGGGGGGGGGCAGAAACCTAACCACTAGACTTTAGCCCGCTGCCCCATGCTCAGATGACAATATGCTGATGTCAAACAGTGCACACCCCGTGCAGCCAGCCCTGTGCAGCCAGCAACTGACAAACAGTGCACACCCTGTGCAGCCAGCCCCGTGCAGCCAGCACCTGACAAACAGTGCACACCCTGTGCAGCCAGCACCTGAAAAACAGTGCACTCCCTTTGCAGCCAGCCCCGTGCAGCCAGCACCTGACAAACAGTGCACTCCCTGCGCAGACAGCCCCGTGCAGCCAGCACCTGACAAACAGTGCACACCCTGTGCAGCCAGCACCTGACGAACAGTGCACTCCCTGTGCAGCCAGCACCTGACAAACAGTGCACTCCCTGTGCAGCCAGCCCCGTGCAGCCAGCACCTGACAAACAGTGCACACCCTGTGCAGCCAGCACCTGACAAACAGTGCACACTCCGTGCAGCCAGCCCTGTGCAGCCAGCACCTGACCAACAGTGCGCACCCTGTGCAGCCAGCACCTGACAAACAGTGCACACCCCGTGCAGCCAGCCCCTGACAAACAGTGCACACCCCATGCAGCCAGCCCTGTGCAGACAGCACCTGACAAACAGTGCACACCCTGTGCAGCCAGCACCTGACAAACAGTGCACTCCCTGTGCAGACAGCCCCGTGCAGCCAGCACCTGACAAACAGTGCACACCCTGTGCAGCCAGCACCTGACAAATAGTGCACACTCCGTGCAGCCAGCCCTGTGCAGCCAGCACCTGACCAACAGTGCACTCCCTGCACAGCCAGCCCCGTGCAGCCAGTACCTGACAAACAGTGCGCACCCTGTGCAGCCAGCACCTGACAAACAGTGCACACCCCGTGCAGCCAGCCCCTGACAAACAGTGCACACCCCATGCAGCCAGCCCTGTGCAGACAGCACCTGACAAACAGTGCACACCCCGTGCAGCCAGCACCTGACAAACAGTGCACACCCTGTACAGCCAGCCCCGTGCAGCCAGCACCTGACAAACAGTGCACACCCTGTGCAGCCAGCACCTGACAAACAGTGCACTCCCTGTGCAGACAGCCCCGTGCAGCCAGCACCTGACAAACAGTGCACACCCTGTGCAGCCAGCCCCGTGCAGCCAGCACCTGACCAACAGTGCACTCCCTGTGCAGCCAGCCCCATGCAGCCAGCACCTGACAAACAGTGCATACCCTGTGCAGCCAGCACCTGACAAACAGTGCACTCCCTGTGCAGCCAGCACCTGACAAACAGTGCACTCCCTGTGCAGCCAGCCCCGTGCAGCCAGCACCTGACAAACAGTGCACACCCCATGCAGCCAGCCCTGTGCAGACAGCACCTGACAAACAGTGCACACCCCGTGCAGCCAGCACCTGACAGAGTGCAGACCCCGTGCAGCCAGCACCTGACAAACAGTGCACACCCCGTGCAGCCAGCCCCTGACAAACAGTGCACACCCCATGCAGCCAGCCCTGTGCAGACAGCACCTGACAAACAGTGCACACCCCGTGCAGCCAGCACCTGACAGAGTGCAGACCCCGTGCAGCCAGCACCTGACAAACAGCGCACACCCTGTGCAGCCAGCACCTGACAAACAGTGCACACCCTGTGCAGCCAGCCCCATGCAGCCAGCCCCGTGCAGCCAGCACCTGACAAACAATGCACACCCCCTGCAGCCAGCACCTGACAAACAGTGCACACCCTGTGCAGCCAGCACCTGACCAACAGTGCATACCCTGCGCAGCCAGCCCTGTGCAGCCAGCACCTGACAAATAGTGCACACCCTGTGCAGCCAGCACCTGACAAACAGTGCACACTCCGTGCAGCCAGCCCAGTGCAGCCAGCACCTGACAAATAGTGCACACCCTGTGCAGCCAGCCCCTGACAAACAGTGCACACTCTGTGCAGCCAGCACCTGACAAACAGTGCACACTCCGTGCAGCCCGCACCTGACAAACAGTGCACACCATGTGCAGCCAGCACCTGACAGTGCACACCCCATGCAGCCAGCACCTGACAAACAGTGCACAGTGTGCAGCCAACCCCGCGCAACCAGCACCTGACAGTGCACACCCCGTGCAGCCATCCCCATGCAGCCAGCAACTGACAAACAGTGCACACCCTGTGCAACCAGCACCTGACAAACAGTGCACACCCTGTGCAGCCAGCACCTGACAAACAGTGCACGGTGAGCAGCCAGCCCCGTGCAGCCAACACCTGACAATCAGTGCACGGTGAGCAGCCAGTCCCGTGCAGCCAGCACCTGACAAACAGTGCACTCCCTGTGCAGACAGCCCCGTGCAGCCAGCACCTGACAAACAGTGCACACCCTGTGCAGCCAGCCCCGTGCAGCCAGCACCTCACCAACAGTGCACTCCCTGTGCAGCCAGCCCCGTGCAGCCAGCACCTGACAAACAGTGCACACCCTGTGCAGCCAGCACCTGACAAACAGTGCACTCCCTGTGCAGCCAGCACCTGACAAACAGTGCACATCCTGTGCAGCCAGCCCCATGCAGCCAGCACCTGACAAACAGTGCACACCCTGTGCAGCCAGCACCTGACATACAGTGCACACCCCGTGCAGCCAGCCCCTGACAAACAGTGCACACCCCATGCAGCCAGCCCTGTGCAGACAGCACCTGACAAACAGTGCACACCCCGTGCAGCCAGCACCTGACAGAGTGCAGACCCAGTGCAGCCAGCACCTGACAAACAGCGCACGCCCTGTGCAGCCAGCACCTGACAGTGCACACCCTGTGCAGCCAGCCCCATGCAGCCAGCACCTGACAAACAGTGCACACCCTGTACAGCCAGCCCCGTGCAGCCAGCACCTGACAAACAATGCACACCCCCTGCAGCCAGCCCCGTGCAGCCAGCACCTGACAAACAGTGCACACCCTGTGCAGCCAGCACCTGACCAACAGTGCATACCCTGCGCAGCCAGCCCTGTGCAGCCAGCACCTGACAAATAGTGCACACCCTGTGCATCCAGCACCTGACAAACAGTGCACACTCCGTGCAGCCAGCCCCGTGCAGCCAGCACCTGACAAACAGTGCACACCCTGTGCAGCCAGCACCTGACAAACAGTGCACACTCCGTGCAGCCAGCCCCGTGCAGCAAGCACCTGACAAACAGTGCACACCCTGTGCAGACAGCACCTGACAAACAGTGTACACTCCGTGCAGCCAGCCCAGTGCAGCCAGCACCTGACAAACAGTGCACACCCTGTGCAGCCAGCACCTGACAAACAGTGCACACTCCGTGCAGCCAGCACCTGACAAACAGTGCACACCATGTGCAGCCAGCACCTGACAGTCCACACCCCATGCAGCCAGCACCTGACAAACAGTGCACAGTGTGCAGACAACCCCGCGCAACCAGCACCTGATAGTGCACATCCTGTGCAGCCAGCCCCATGCAGCCATCAACTGACAAACAGTGCACACCCTGTGCAGCCAGCACCTGACAAACAGTGCACACCCTTTGCAGCCAGCCCCGTGCAGCCAGCAACTGACAAACAGTGCACACCCCGTGGAGCCAGCCCCTGACAAACAGTGCACACCCCATGCAGCCAGCCCTGTGCAGACAGCACCTGACAACCATGCACACCCCGTGCAGCCAGCACCTGACAGAGTGCAGACCCCGTGCAGCCAGCACCTGACAAACAGCGCACACCCTGTGCAGCCAGCACCTGACAAACAGTGCACACCCTGTGCAGCCAGCCCCATGCAGCCAGCACCTGACAAACAATGCACACCCCCTGCCGCCAGCCACGTGCAGTCAGCACCTGACAAACAGTGCACACCCTGTGCAGCCAGCACCTGACCAACAGTGCATACCCTGCGCAGCCAGCACCTGACAAATAGTGCACACCCTGTTCATCCAGCACCTGACAAACAGTGCACACTCCGTGCAGCCAGCACCTAACAAACAGTGCACACCCTGTGCAGCCAGCACCTGACAAACAGTGCACACTCCGTGCAGCCAGCCCAGTGCAGCCAGCCCCTGACAAACAGTGCACACCCTGTGCAGCCAGCACCTGACAAACAGTGCAAACTCCGTGCAGCCAGCACCTGACAAACAGTGCACACCATGTGCAGCCAGCACCTGACAGTGCACACCCCATGCAGCCAGCACCTGACAAACAGTGCACAGTGTGCAGCCAACCCTGCGCAACCAGCACCTGACAGTGCACACCCCATGCAGCCATCCCCATGCAGCCAGCAACTGACAAACAGTGCACACCCTGTGCAGCCAGCACCTGACAAACAGTGCACGGTGAGCAGCCAGCCCCGTGCAGCCAGCACCTGACAATCAGTGCACGGTGAGCAGCCAGCCCCGTGCAGCCAGCACCTGACAAACAGTGCACTCCCTGTGCAGACAGCCCCGTGCAGCCAGCACCTGACAAACAGTGCACACCCTGTGCAGCCAGCCCCGTGCAGCCAGCACCTCACCAACAGTGCACTCCCTGTGCAGCCAGCCCTGTGCAGCCAGCACCTGACAAACAGTGCACACCCTGTGCAGCCAGCACCTGACAAACAGTGCACTCCCTGTGCAGCCAGCACCTGACAAACAGTGCACTCCCTGTGCAGCCAGCCCCGTGCAGCCAGCACCTGACAAACAGTGCACACCCTGTGCAGCCAGCACCTGACAAACAGTGCACACTCCGTGCAGCCAGCCCCGTGCAGCCAGCACCTGACCAACAGTGCACTCCCTGTGCAGCAGCCCCGTGCAGCCAGCACCTGACAAACAGTGCGCACCCTGTGCAGCCAGCACCTGACAAACAGTGCACACCCCGTCCAGCCAGCCCCTGACAAACAGTGCACACCCCATGCAGCCAGCCCTGTGCAGAAGGCACCTGACAAACAGTGCACACCCCGTGCAGCCAGCACCTGACAGAGTGCAGACCCCGTGCAGCCAGCACCTGACAAACAGCGCACACCCTGTGCAGCCAGCACCTGACAAACAGTGCACACCCTGTGCAGCCAGCCCCATGCAGCCAGCACCTGACAAACAGTGCACACCCTGTACAGCCAGCCCCGTGCAGCCAGCACCTGACAAACAATGCACACCCCCTGCAGACAGCCCCGTGCAGCCAGCACCTGACAAACAGTGCACACCCTGTGCAGCCAGCACCTGACCAACAGTGCATACCCTGTGCAGCCAGCCCTGTGCAGCCAGCACCTGACAAATAGTGCACACCCTGTGCATCCATCACCTGACAAACAGTGCACACTCAATGCAGCCAGCCCCGTGCAGCCAGCACCTGACAAACAGTGCACACCCTGTGCAGACAGCACCTGACAAACAGTGTACACTCCGTGCAGCCAGCCCAGTGCAGCCAGCACCTGACAAACAGTGCACACTCTGTGCAGCCAGCCCTGTGCAGACAGCACCTGACAAACAGTGCACACCCCGTGCAGCCAGCACCTGACAGAGTGCAGACCCCGTGCAGCCAGCACCTGACAAACAGTGCACACCCTGTGCAGCCAGCACCTGACAAACAGTGCACACTCCGTGCAGCCAGCCCCGTGCAGCCAGCTCCTGACAAACAGTGCACACCCTGTGCAGACAGCACCTGACAAACAGTGTACACTCCGTGCAGCCAGCCCAGTGCAGCCAGCACCTGACAAACAGTGCACACCCTGTGCAGCCAGCACCTGACAAACAGTGCACACTCCGTGCAGCCAGCACCTGACAAACAGTGCACACCATGTGCAGCCAGCACCTGACAGTCCACACCCCATGCAGCCAGCACCTGACAAACAGTGCACAGTGTGCAGACAACCCCGCGCAACCAGCACCTGACAGTGCACACCCTGTGCAGCCAGCCCCATGCAGCCATCAACTGACAAACAGTGCACACCCTGTGCAGCCAGCACCTGACAAACAGTGCACACCCTTTGCAGCCAGCCCCGTGCAGCCAGCAACTGACAAACAGTGCACACCCCGTGCAGCCAGCCCCTGACAAACAGTGCACACCCCATGCAGCCAGCCCTGTGCAGACAGCACCTGACAAACAGTGCACACCCCGTGCAGCCAGCACCTGACAGAGTGCAGACCCCGTGCAGCCAGCACCTGACAAACAGTGCACACCCTGTGCAGCCAGCACCTGACCAACAGTGCATACCCTGCGCAGCTAGCCCTGTGCAGCCAGCACCTGACAAATAGTGCACACCCTGTTCATCCAGCACCTGACAAACAGTGCACACTCCGTGCAGCCAGCACCTAACAAACAGTGCACACCCTGTGCAGCCAGCACCTGACAAACAGTGCACACTCCGTGCAGCCAGCCCAGTGCAGCCAGCCCCTGACAAACAGTGCACACCCTGTGCAGCCAGCACCTGACAAACAGTGCAAACTCCGTGCAGCCAGCCCTGTGCAGCCAGCACCTGACAAATAGTGCACACCCTGTTCATCCAGCACCTGACAAACAGTGCACACTCCGTGCAGCCAGCACCTAACAAACAGTGCACACCCTGTGCAGCCAGCACCTGACAAACAGTGCACACTCCGTGCAGCCAGACCAGTGCAGCCAGCCCCTGACAAACAGTGCCCACCCTGTGCAGCCAGCACCTGACAAACAGTGCAAACTCCGTGCAGCCAGCAACTGACAAACAGTGCACACCCCATGCAGCCAGCACCTCACAAACAGTGCACACCCTGTGCAGCCAGCCCCGTGTAGCCCTCAACTGACAAACAATGCACACCCCATGCAGCCAGCCCCGTGCAGCAAGCACCTGACAATCAGTGCACGGTGAGCAGCCAGCGCCACACAGCCAGCACCTGACAAACAGTGCACACCCCGTGCAGCCAGCCGTGTGCAGCCAGCAACTGACAAACAGTGCACACCCCGTGCAGCCAGCCGTGTGCAGCCAGCAACTGACAAACAGTGCACACCCCGTGCAGCCAGCACCTGACAAACAGTGCACACTCTGTGCAGCCAGCCCCGTGCAGCCAGAAACTGACAAACAATGCACACCCCGTGCAGCCAGCACCTGACAATCAGTGCACAGTGAGCAGCCAGCCCCACACATACAGCACCTGACAAACAGTGCACACCCCGTGCAGCCAGCCGTGTGCAGCCAGCAACTGACAAACAGTGCACACCCCGTGCAGCCAGCACCTGAGAAACAGTGCACACACTGTGCAGCCAGCCCCGTGCAGCCAGAAACTGACAAACAATGCACACCCCGTGCAGCCAGCACCTGACAATCAGTGCACAGTGAGCAGCCAGCCCCACACAGCCAGCACCTAACAAACAGTGCACACCCCGTGCAGCCAGCCGTGTGCAGCCAGCCCCTGACAAACAGTGCACACCCCATGCAGCCAGCCCTGTGCAGACAGCACCTGACAAACAGTGCACACCCCGTGCAGCCAGCACCTGACAGAGTGCAGACCCCGTGCAGCCAGCACCTGACAAACAGCGCACACCCTGTGCAGCCAGCACCTGACAAACAGTGCACACCCTGTGCAGCCAGCCCCATGCAGCCAGCACCTGACAAACAGTGCACACCCTGTACAGCCAGCCCCGTGCAGCCAGCACCTGACGAACAATGCACACCCCCTGCAGCCAGCCCCGTGCAGCCAGCACCTGACAAACAGTGCACACCCTGTGCAGCCAGCACCTGACCAACAGTGCATACCCTGCGCAGCCAGCCCTGTGCAGCCAGCACCTGACAAATAGTGCACACCCTGTGCATCCAGCACCTGACAAACAGTGCACACTCCGTGCAGCCAGCCCCGTGCAGCCAGCACCTGACAAACAGTGCACACCCTGTGCAGACAGCACCTGACAAACAGTGTACACTCCGTGCAGCCAGCCCAGTGCAGCCAGCACCTGACAAACAGTGCACATCCTGTGCAGCCAGCACCTGACAAACAGTGCACACTCTGTGCAGCCAGCACCTGACAAACAGTGCACACCATGTGCAGCCAGCACCTGACAGTGCACGCCCCATGCAGCCAGCACCTGACAAACAGTGCACAGTGTGCAGCCAACCCTGCGCAACCAGCACCTGACAGTGCACACCCCATGCAGCCATCCCCATGCAGCCAGCAACTGACAAACAGTGCACACCCTGTGCAACCAGCACCTGACAAACAGTGCACACCCTGTGCAGCCAGCACCTGACAAACAGTGCACGGTGAGCAGCCAGCCCCGTGCAGCCAGCACCTGACAATCAGTGCACGGTGAGCAGCCAGCCCCGTGCAGCCAGCACCTGACAAACAGTGCACTCCCTGTGCAGACAGCCCCGTGCAGCCAGCACCTGACAAACAGTGCACACCCTGTGCAGCCAGCCCCGTGCAGCCAGCACCTCACCAACAGTGCACTCCCTGTGCAGCCAGCCCCGTGCAGCCAGCACCTGACAAACAGTGCACACCCTGTGCAGCCAGCACCTGACAAACAGTGCACTCCCTGTGCAGCCAGCACCTGACAAACAGTGCACTCCCTGTGCAGCCAGCCCCGTGCAGCCAGCACCTGACAAACAGTGCACACCCTGTGCAGCCAGCACCTGACAAACAGTGCACACTCCGTGCAGCCAGCCCCGTGCAGCCAGCACCTGACCAACAGTGCACTCCCTGTGCAGCAGCCCCGTGCAGCCAGCACCTGACAAACAGTGCGCACCCTGTGCAGCCAGCACCTGACAAACAGTGCACACCCCGTGCAGCCAGCCCCTGACAAACAGTGCACACCCCATGCAGCCAGCCCTGTGCAGACAGCACCTGACAAACAGTGCACACCCCGTGCAGCCAGCACCTGACAGAGTGCAGACCCCGTGCAGCCAGCACCTGACAAACAGCGCACACCCTGTGCAGCCAGCACCTGACAAACAGTGCACACCCTGTGCAGCCAGCCCCATGCAGCCAGCACCTGACAAACAGTGCACACCCTGTACAGCCAGCCCCGTGCAGCCAGCACCTGACAAACAATGCACACACCCTGCAGCCAGCCCCGTGCAGCCAGCACCTGACAAACAGTGCACACCCTGTGCAGCCAGCACCTGACCAACAGTGCATACCCTGCGCAGCCAGCCCTGTGCAGCCAGCACCTGACAAATAGTGCACACCCTGTGCATCCAGCACCTGACAAACAGTGCACACTCCGTGCAGCCAGCCCCGTGCAGCCAGCACCTGACAAACAGTGCACACCCTGTGCAGACAGCACCTGACAAACAGTGTACACTCCGTGCAGCCAGCCCAGTGCAGCCAGCACCTGACAAACAGTGCACACTCTGTGCAGCCAGCCCCGTGCAGCCAGCACCTGACAAACAGTGCACACCCTGTGCAGACAGCACCTGACAAACAGTGTACACTCCGTGCAGCCAGCCCAGTGCAGCCAGCACCTGACTAACAGTGCACACCCTGTGCAGCCAGCACCTGACAAACAGTGCACACTCCGTGCAGCCAGCACCTGACAAACAGTGCACACCATGTGCAGCCAGCACCTGACAGTGCACACCCCATGCAGCCAGCACCTGACAAACAGTGCACAGTGTGCAGCCAACCCCGCGCAACCAGCACCTGACAGTGCACACCCTGTGCAGCCAGCCCCATGCAGCAATCAACTGACAAACAGTGCACACCCTGTGCAGCCAGCACCTGACAAACAGTGCACACCCTGTGCAGCCAGCCCCGTGCAGCCAGCAACTGACAAACAGTGCACACCCCATGCAGCCAGCACCTGACAAACAGTGCACACCCTGTGCAGCCAGCCCCGTGTAGCCAGCAACTGACAAACAATGCACACCCCGTGCAGCCAGCCCTGTGCAGCGAGCACCTGACAATCAGTGCACGGTGAGCAGCCAGCCCCACACAGTCAGCACCTGACAAACAGTGCACACCCCGTGCAGCCAGCACCTGACAAACAGTGCACACCCTGTTCAGCCAGCCCCGTGCAGCCAGAAACTGACAAACAATGCACACCCCGTGCAGCCAGCCCCGTGCAGCCAGCACCTGACAATCAGTGCACAGTGAGCAGCCAGCCCCACACACCCAGCACCTGACAAACAGTGCACACCCCGTGCAGCCAGCCCTGTGCAGCCAGCAACTGACAAACAGTGCACACCCCGTGCAGCCAGCACCTGACAAACAGTGCACACCCTGTACAGCCAGGCCCGTGCAGGCAGCACCTGACAAACAATGCACACCCCGTTCAGCCAGCCCCTGACAAACAGTGCACACCCCATGCAGCCAGCCCTGTGCAGATAGCACCTGACAAACAGTGCACACCCCGTGCAGCCAGCACCTGACAGAGTGCAGACCCCGTGCAGCCAGAACATGACAAACAGCGCACACCCTGTGCAGCCAGCACCTGACAAACAGTGCATACCCTGTGCAGCCAGCCCCATGCAGCCAGCAGCTGAGAAACAGTGCACACCCTGTACAGCCAGCCCCGTGCAGCCAGCACCTGACCAACAGTGGACACCCTGTGCAGCCAGCACCTGACAATGCACACCCTGTGCAGCCACCCCTGTGCAGCCAGCACCTGACAAATAGTGCACACCATGTGCATCCAGCACCTGACTAACAGTGCAAACTCCGTGCAGACAGCCCCGTGCAGCCAGCACCTGACAAACATTGCACACCCTGTGCAGCTAGCACCTGACAGTGCACACTCCGTGCAGCCAGCACCTGACAAACAGCGCACACCCTGTGCAGCCAGCACCTGACAGTGCACACCCCATGCAGCCAGCACCAGACAAACAGTGCACACCCAGTGCAGCTAGCACCTGACAAACAGTGCACTCCCTGTGCAGCCAGCACCTGACAAACAGTGCACTCCCTGTGCAGCCAGCCCCGTGCAGCCAGCACCTGACAAATAGTGCACACCCTGTGCAGCCAGCACCTGACAAACAGTGCACACTCCGTGCAGCCAGCCCCGTGCAGCCAGCACCTGACCAACAGTGCACTCCCTGTGCAGCCAGCCCCGTGCAGCCAGCACCAATACAAACAGTGCGCACCCTGTGCAGCCAGCACCTGACAAACAGTGCACACCCCGTGCAGCCAGCCCCTGACAAACAGTGCACACCCCATGCAGCCAGCCCTATGCAGACAGCACCTGACAAACAGTGCACACCCCGTGCAGCCAGCACCTGACAGAGTGCAGACCCCGTGCAGCCAGCACCTGACAAACAGTGCACTCCCTGTGCAGCCAGCACCTGACAAACAGTGCACTCCCTGTGCAGCCAGCCCCGTGCAGCCAGCACCTGACAAATAGTGCACACCCTGTGCAGCCAGCACCTGACAAACAGTGCACACTCCGTGCAGCCAGCCCCGTGCAGCCAGCACCTGACCAACAGTGCACTCCCTGTGCAGCCAGCCCCGTGCAGCCAGCACCAATACAAACAGTGCGCACCCTGTGCAGCCAGCACCTGACAAACAGTGCACACCCCGTGCAGCCAGCCCCTGACAAACAGTGCACACCCCATGCAGCCAGCCCTATGCAGACAGCACCTTACAAACAGTGCACACCCCGTGCAGCCAGCACCTGACAGAGTGCAGACCCCGTGCAGCCAGCACCTGACAAACAGCGCACACCCTGTGCAGCCAGCACCTGACAAACAGTGCACACCCTGTGCAGCCAGCCCCATGCAGCCAGCACCTGACAAACAGTGCACACCCTGTACAGCCAGCCCCGTGCAGCCAGCACCTGACGAACAATGCACACCCCCTGCAGCCAGCCCCGTGCAGCCAGCACCTGACAAACAGTGCACACCCTGTGCAGCCAGCACCTGACCAACAGTGCATACCCTGCGCAGCCAGCCCTGTGCAGCCAGCACCTGACAAATAGTGCACACCCTGTGCATCCAGCACCTGACAAACAGTGCACACTCCGTGCAGCCAGCCCCGTGCAGCCAGCACCTGACAAACAGTGCACACCCTGTGCAGACAGCACCTGACAAACAGTGTACACTCCGTGCCGCCAGCCCAGTGCAGCCAGCACCTGACAAACAGTGCACATCCTGTGCAGCCAGCACCTGACAAACAGTGCACACTCTGTGCAGCCAGCACCTGACAAACAGTGCACACCATGTGCAGCCAGCACCTGACAGTGCACGCCCCATGCAGCCAGCACCTGACAAACAGTGCACAGTGTGCAGCCAACCCCGCGCAACCAGCACCTGACAGTGCACACCCCGTGCAGCCATCCCCGTGCAGCCAGCAACTGACAAACAGTGCACACCCTGTGCAGCCAGCCCCATGCAGCCATCAACTGACAAACAGTGCACACCCTGTGCAGCCAGCACCTGACAAACAGTGCAAACTCCGTGCAGCCAGCAACTGACAAACAGTGCACACCCCATGCAGCCAGCACCTCACAAACAGTGCACACCCTGTGCAGCCAGCCCCGTGTAGCCCTCAACTGACAAACAATGCACACCCCATGCAGCCAGCCCCGTGCAGCAAGCACCTGACAATCAGTGCACGGTGAGCAGCCAGCCCCACACAGCCAGCACCTGACAAACAGTGCACACCCCGTGCAGCCAGCCGTGTGCAGCCAGCAACTGACAAACAGTGCACACCCCGTGCAGCCAGCCGTGTGCAGCCAGCAACTGACAAACAGTGCACACCCCGTGCAGCCAGCACCTGACAAACAGTGCACACTCTGTGCAGCCAGCCCCGTGCAGCCAGAAACTGACAAACAATGCACACCCCGTGCAGCCAGCACCTGACAATCAGTGCACAGTGAGCAGCCAGCCCCACACAGCCAGCACCTGACAAACAGTGCACACCCCGTGCAGCCAGCCGTGTGCAGCCAGCAACTGACAAACAGTGCACACCCCGTGCAGCCAGCACCTGAGAAACAGTGCACACACTGTGCAGCCAGCCCCGTGCAGCCAGAAACTGACAAACAATGCACACCCCGTGCAGCCAGCACCTGACAATCAGTGCACAGTGAGCAGCCAGCCCCACACAGCCAGCACCTGACAAACAGTGCACACCCCGTGCAGCCAGCCGTGTGCAGCCAGCCCCTGACAAACAGTGCACACCCCATGCAGCCAGCCCTGTGCAGACAGCACCTGACAAACAGTGCACACCCCGTGCAGCCAGCACCTGACAGAGTGCAGACCCCGTGCAGCCAGCACCTGACAAACAGCGCACACCCTGTGCAGCCAGCACCTGACAAACAGTGCACACCCTGTGCAGCCAGCCCCATGTAGCCAGCACCTGACAAACAGTGCACACCCTGTACAGCCAGCCCCGTGCAGCCAGCACCTGATGAACAATGCACACCCCCTGCAGCCAGCCCCGTGCAGCCAGCACCTGACAAACAGTGCACACCCTGTGCAGCCAGCACCTGACCAACAGTGCATACCCTGCGCAGCCAGCCCTGTGCAGCCAGCACCTGACAAATAGTGCACACCCTGTGCATCCAGCACCTGACAAACAGTGCACACTCCGTGCAGCCAGCCCCGTGCAGCCAGCACCTGACAAACAGTGCACACCCTGTGCAGACAGCACCTGACAAACAGTGTACACTCCGTGCAGCCAGCCCAGTGCAGCCAGCACCTGACAAACAGTGCACATCCTGTGCAGCCAGCACCTGACAAACAGTGCACACTCTGTGCAGCCAGCACCTGACAAACAGTGCACACCATGTGCAGCCAGCACCTGACAGTGCACGCCCCATGCAGCCAGCACCTGACAAACAGTGCACAGTATGCAGCCAACCCCGCGCAACCAGCACCTGACAGTGCACACCCCGTGCAGCCATCCCCGTGCAGCCAGCAACTGACAAACAGTGCACACCCTGTGCAGCCAGCCCCATGCAGCCATCAACTGACAAACAGTGCACACCCTGTGCAGCCAGCACCTGACAAACAGTGCACACCCTGTGCAGCCAGCCCCGTGCAGCCAGCAACTGACAAACAGTGCACACCCCATGCAGCCAGCACCTCACAAACAGTGCACACCCTGTGCAGCCAGCCCCGTGTAGCCAGCAACTGACAAACAATGCACACCCCATGCAGCCAGCCCCGTGCAGCAAGCACCTGACAATCAGTGCACGGTGAGCAGCCAGCCCCACACAGCCAGCACCTGACAAACAGTGCACACCCCGTGCAGCCAGCACCTGACAAACAGTGCACACTCTGTGCAGCCAGCCCTGTGCAGCCAGAAACTGACAAACAATGCACACCCCGTGCAGCCAGCACCTGACAATCAGTGCACAGTGAGCAGCCAGCCCCACACAGCCAGCACCTGAAAAACAGTGCACACCCCGTGCAGCCAGCCGTGTGCAGCCAGCACCTGACAAACAGTGTACACTCCATGCAGCCAGCCCAGTGCAGCCAGCACCTGACAAACAGTGCACATCCTGTGCAGCCAGCACCTGACAAACAGTGCACACTCTGTGCAGCCAGCACCTGACAAACAGTGCACACCATGTGCAGCCAGCACCTGACAGTGCACGCCCCATGCAGCCAGCACCTGACAAACAGTGCACAGTGTGCAGCCAACCCCGCGCAACCAGCACCTGACAGTGCACACCCCGTGCAGCCATCCCCGTGCAGCCAGCAACTGACAAACAGTGCACACCCTGTGCAGCCAGCCCCATGCAGCCATCAACTGACAAACAGTGCACACCCTGTGCAGCCAGCACCTGACAAACAGTGCACACCCTGTGCAGCCAGCCCCGTGCAGCCAGCAACTGACAAACAGTGCACACCCCATGCAGCCAGCACCTCACAAACAGTGCACACCCTGTGCAGCCAGCCCCGTGTAGCCCTCAACTGACAAACAATGCACACCCCATGCAGCCAGCCCCGTGCAGCAAGCACCTGACAATCAGTGCACGGTGAGCAGCCAGCCCCACACAGCCAGCACCTGACAAACAGTGCACACCCCGTGCAGCCAGCCGTGTGCAGCCAGCAACTGACAAACAGTGCACACCCCGTGCAGCCAGCACCTGACAAACAGTGCACACTCTGTGCAGCCAGCCCCGTGCAGCCAGAAACTGACAAACAATGCACACCCCGTGCAGCCAGCACCTGACAATCAGTGCACAGTGAGCAGCCAGCCCCACACAGCCAGCACCTGACAAACAGTGCACACCCCGTGCAGCCAGCCGTGTGCAGCCAGCAACTGACAAACAGTGCACACACTGTGCAGCCAGCCCCGTGCAGCCAGAAACTGACAAACAATGCACACCCCGTGCAGCCAGCACCTGACAATCAGTGCACAGTGAGCAGCCAGCCCCACACAGCCAGCACCTGACAAACAGTGCACACCCCGTGCAGCCAGCCGTGTGCAGCCAGCCCCTGACAAACAGTGCACACCCCATGCAGCCAGCCCTGTGCAGACAGCACCTGACAAACAGTGCACACCCCGTGCAGCCAGCACCTGACAGAGTGCAGACCCCGTGCAGCCAGCACCTGACAAACAGCGCACACCCTGTGCAGCCAGCACCTGACAAACAGTGCACACCCTGTGCAGCCAGCCCCATGCAGCCAGCACCTGACAAACAGTGCACACTCTGTACAGCCAGCCCCGTGCAGCCAGCACCTGACGAACAATGCACACCCCCTGCAGCCAGCCCCGTGCAGCCAGCACCTGACAAACAGTGCACACCCTGTGCGGCCAGCACCTGACCAACTGTGCATACCCTGCGCAGCCAGCCCTGTGCAGCCAGCACCTGACAAATAGTGCACACCCTGTGCATCCAGCACCTGACAAACAGTGCACACTCCGTGCAGCCAGCCCCGTGCAGCCAGCACCTGACAAACAGTGCACACCCTGTGCAGACAGCACCTGACAAACAGTGTACACTCCGTGCAGCCAGCCCAGTGCAGCCAGCACCTGACAAACAGTGCACATCCTGTGCAGCCAGCACCTGACAAACAGTGCACACTCTGTGCAGCCAGCACCTGACAAACAGTGCACACCCCGCGCAACCAGCACCTGACAGTGCACACCCCGTGCAGCCATCCCCGTGCAGCCAGCAACTGACAAACAGTGCACACCCTGTGCAGCCAGCCCCATGCAGCCATCAACTGACAAACAGTGCACACCCTGTGCAGCCAGCACCTGACAAACAGTGCACACCCTGTGCAGCCAGCCCCGTGCAGCCAGCAACTGACAAACAGTGCACACCCCATGCAGCCAGCACCTCACAAACAGTGCACACCCTGTGCAGCCAGCCCCGTGTAGCCAGCAACTGACAAACAATGCACACCCCATGCAGCCAGCCCCGTGCAGCAAGCACCTGACAATCAGTGCACGGTGAGCAGCCAGCCCCACACAGCCAGCACCTGACAAACAGTGCACACCCCGTGCAGCCAGCACCTGACAAACAGTGCACACTCTGTGCAGCCAGCCCTGTGCAGCCAGAAACTGACAAACAATGCACACCCCGTGCAGCCAGCACCTGACAATCAGTGCACAGTGAGCAGCCAGCCCCACACAGCCAGCACCTGACAAACAGTGCACACCCCGTGCAGCCAGCCGTGTGCATCCAGCAACTGACAAACAGTGCACACCCCGTGCAGCCAGCACCTGAGAAACAGTGCACACACTGTGCAGCCAGCACCTGACAAACAGTGCACACCATGTACAGCCAGGCCCGTGCAGGCAGCACCTGACAAACAATGCACACCCCGTTCAGCCAGCCCCTGACAAACAGTGCACACCCCATGCAGCCAGCCCTGTGCAGACAGCATCTGACAAACAGTGCACACCCCGTGCAGCCAGCACCTGACAGAGTGCAGACCCCGTGCAGCCAGAACATGACAAACAGCGCACACCCTATGCAGCCAGCACCTGACAAACAGTGCATACCCTGTGCCGCCAGCCCCATGCAGCCATCAACTGACAAACAGTGCACACCCTGTGCAGCCAGCACCTGACAAACAGTGCACACCCTGTGCAGCCAGCCCCGTGCAGCCAGCAACTGACAAACAGTGCACACCCCATGCAGCCAGCACCTCACAAACAGTGCACACCCTGTGCAGCCAGCCCCGTGTAGCCCTCAACTGACAAACAATGCACACCCCATGCAGCCAGCCCCGTGCAGCAAGCACCTGACAATCAGTGCACGGTGAGCAGCAAGCCCCACACAGCCAGCACCTGACAAACAGTGCACACCCCGTGCAGCCAGCCGTGTGCAGCCAGCAACTGACAAACAGTGCACACCCCGTGCAGCCAGCCGTGTGCAGCCAGCAACTGACAAACAGTGCACACCCCGTGCAGCCAGCACCTGACAAACAGTGCACACTCTGTGCAGCCAGCCCCGTGCAGCCAGAAACTGACAAACAATGCACACCCCGTGCAGCCAGCACCTGACAATCAGTGCACAGTGAGCAGCCAGCCCCACACAGCCAGCACCTGACAAACAGTGCACACCCCGTGCAGCCAGCCGTGTGCAGCCAGCAACTGACAAACAGTGCACACCCCGTGCAGCCAGCACCTGAGAAACAGTGCACACACTGTGCAGCCAGCCCCGTGCAGCCAGAAACTGACAAACAATGCACACCCCGTGCAGCCAGCACCTGACAATCAGTGCACAGTGAGCAGCCAGCCCCACACAGCCAGCACCTAACAAACAGTGCACACCCCGTGCAGCCAGCCGTGTGCAGCCAGCCCCTGACAAACAGTGCACACCCCATGCAGCCAGCCCTGTGCAGACAGCACCTGACAAACAGTGCACACCCCGTGCAGCCAGCACCTGACAGAGTGCAGACCCCGTGCAGCCAGCACCTGACAAACAGCGCACACCCTGTGCAGCCAGCACCTGACAAACAGTGCACACCCTGTGCAGCCAGCCCCATGCAGCCAGCACCTGACAAACAGTGCACACCCTGTACAGCCAGCCCCGTGCAGCCAGCACCTGACGAACAATGCACACCCCCTGCAGCCAGCCCTGTGCAGCCAGCACCTGACCAACAGTGCATACCCTGCGCAGCCAGCCCTGTGCATCCAGCACCTGACAAACAGTGCACACTCCGTGCAGCCAGCCCCGTGCAGCCAGCACCTGACAAACAGTGCACACCCTGTGCAGACAGCACCTGACAAACAGTGTACACTCCGTGCAGCCAGCCCAGTGCAGCCAGCACCTGACAAACAGTGCACATCCTGTGCAGCCAGCACCTGACAAACAGTGCACACTCTGTGCAGCCAGCACCTGACAAACAGTGCACACCATGTGCAGCCAGCACCTGACAGTGCACGCCCCATGCAGCCAGCACCTGACAAACAGTGCACAGTGTGCAGCCAACCCCGCGCAACCAGCACCTGACAGTGCACACCCCGTGCAGCCATCCCCGTGCAGCCAGCAACTGACAAACAGTGCACACCCTGTGCAGCCAGCCCCATGCAGCCATCAACTGACAAACAGTGCACACCCTGTGCAGCCAGCACCTGACAAACAGTGCACACCCTGTGCAGCCAGCCCCGTGCAGCCAGCAACTGACAAACAGTGCACACCCCATGCAGCCAGCACCTCACAAACAGTGCACACCCTGTGCAGCCAGCCCCGTGTAGCCAGCAACAGACAAACAATGCACACCCCATGCAGCCAGCCCCGTGCAGCAAGCACCTGACAATCAGTGCACGGTGAGCAGCCAGCCCCACACAGCCAGCACCTGACAAACAGTGCACACCCCGTGCAGCCAGCACCTGACAAACAGTGCACACTCTGTGCAGCCAGCCCTGTGCAGCCAGAAACTGACAAACAATGCACACCCCGTGCAGCCAGCACCTGACAATCAGTGCACAGTGAGCAGCCAGCCCCACACAGCCAGCACCTGACAAACAGTGCACACCCCGTGCAGCCAGCCGTGTGCAGCCAGCAACTGACAAACAGTGCACACCCCGTGCAGCCAGCACCTGAGAAACAGTGCACACACTGTGCAGCCAGCACCTGACAAACAGTGCACACCATGTACAGCCAGGCCCGTGCAGGCAGCACCTGACAAACAATGCACACCCCGTTCAGCCAGCCCCTGACAAACAGTGCACACCCCATGCAGCCAGCCCTGTGCAGACAGCACCTGACAAACAGTGCACACCCCGTGCAGCCAGCACCTGACAGAGTGCAGACCCCGTGCAGCCAGAACATGACAAACAGCGCACACCCTATGCAGCCAGCACCTGACAAACAGTGCATACCCTGTGCCGCCAGCCCCATGCAGCCAGCAGCTGAGAAAATGTGCACACCCTGTACAGCCAGCCCCGTGCAGCCAGCACCTGACCAACAGTGGACACCCTGTGCAGCCAGCACCTGACAATGCACACCCTGTGCAGCCACCCCTGTGCAGCCAGCACATGACAAATAGTGCACACCATGTGCATCCAGCACCTGACTAACAGTGCACACTCCGTGCAGCCAGCCCCGTGCAGCCAGCACCTGACAAACAGTGCACACCCTGTGCAG
The DNA here is from genome assembly GCF_040938575.1 of Ambystoma mexicanum. Classification (NCBI taxonomy): domain Eukaryota; kingdom Metazoa; phylum Chordata; class Amphibia; order Caudata; family Ambystomatidae; genus Ambystoma; species Ambystoma mexicanum. The sequence continues at coordinate 1,462,207,275 of NC_090931.1, read as the reverse complement.
CTAGCACCTGACAAACAGTGCACACTCCGTGCAGCCAGCACCTGACAAACAGTGCACACCCTGTGCAGCCAGCATCTGACAGTGCACACCCCATGCAGCCAGCACCAGACAAACAGTGCACACCCCATGCAGCTAGCACCTGACAAACAGTGCACGGTGTGCAGCCAGCCCCGCGCAACCAGCACCTGACAGTGCACACCCCGTGCAGCCATCCCCGTGCAGCCAGCAACTGACAAACAGTGCACACCCTGTGCAGCCAGCCCCGTGCAGCCAGCAACTGACAAACAGTGCACACCCTGTGCAGCCAGCCCCATGCTGCCAGCAACTGACAAACAGTGCACACCCCATGCAGCCAGCACCTGACAAACAGTGCACACCCCGTGCAGCCAGCCCCATGCAGCCAGCAACTGACAAACAGTGCACACCCCGTGCAGCCAGCACCTGACAAACAGTGCACACCCTGTGCAGCCAGCCCCGTGCAGCCAGCAACTGACAAACAATGCACACCCTGTGCAGCCAGCCCCGTGCAGCCAGCACCTGACAAACAGTGCACGGTGAGCAGCCAGCCCTACGCAGCCAGCACCTGACAAACAGTGCACACCCCGTGCAGCTAGCCCTGTGCAGCCAGCACCTGACAAACAGTGCACACCCTGTGCAGCCAGCCCCGTGCAGCCAGCAACTGACAAACAATGTACACCCCGTGCAGCCAGCACCTGAAAAACAGTGCACGGTGAGCAGCCAGCCCCACGCAGCCAGCACCTGACAAACAGTGCACACCCCGTGCAGCTAGCCCTGTGCAGCCAGCAACTGACAAACAGTGCACACCCTGTTCAGCCAGCCCCATGCTGCCAGCAACTGACAAACAGTGCACACCCCGTGCAGCCCGCACCTGACAAACAGTGCACACCCCGTGCAGCCAGCACCTGACAAACAGTGCACACCCTGTGCAGCCAGCCCCGTGCAGCCAGCAACTGACAAACAATGTACACCCCGTGCAGCCAGCCCCATGCAGCCAGCACCCGACAAACAGTGCACGGTGAGCAGCCAGCCCCACGCAGCCAGCACCTGACAAACAGTGCACACCCCGGGCAGCTAGTCCTGTGCAACCAGCACCTGACAAACAGTGCACACCCTGTGCAGCCAGCCCCGTGCAGCCAGCAACTGACAAACAATGCACACCCCGTGCAGCCAGAACCTGACAAATAGTGCACGGTGAGCAGCCAGCCCCACCAGCCAGCACCTGACAAAGAGTGCACAACCCGTGCAGCCAGCCCCGTGCAGCCAGCACCTGACAAACAGTGCACACCCTGTACAGTCAGGCCCGTGCAGCCAGCACCTGACAAACAGTGCACACCCCATGCAGCCAGCCCCTGACAAACAGTGCACACCCCATCCAGCCAGCCCTGTGCAGACAGCACCTTACAAACAGTGCACAACCCATGCAGCCGACCCCTTGCAGCCAGCATCTGACAAACAGTGCAGACCCCAGGTAGCCAGCACCTGACAGAGTGCAGACCCCGTGAAGCCAGCGCCTGACAAACAGTGCACACCCTGTGCAGCCAGCACCTGACAAACAGTGCACACCCTGTGCAGCCAGCCCCATGCAGCCAGCACCTGAGAAACAGTGCACACTCATTGCAGCCAGCGCCGTGCAGCCAGCACCTGACAAACAGTGCACACCCCGAGCAGCCAGCCCCTTGCAGCCAGCACCTGACAGTGCACACCCCGTGCAGCCAGCCCCATACAGCCAGCACCTGACAAACAGTGCACACCCCGTGCAGCCAGCCCCGTACAGCCAACACCTAACAGTGCACAGCCCGTGCAGCCAGCCCCGTGCAGCCAGCACCTAACAGTGCACACCCCGTGCAGCCAGCCCCATACAGCCAGCACCTGAGAAACAGTGAACACCCGGTACAGCCAGCAAGGGCCGGCAAGACAACTGAAAACACATCTCTCTGTTATCAGGTGCCTTTTCCGTGAATATGTAGGCAACTAGAACTGTGATGGGACATTAATATCTGAAAGCCCCCACACAGCTCCCATTCCCTGCCAAATATCTACCGACTTCCCAAGCAACCAAAGTCACTCAGAAAATAAAGCTCCTTTTTAAAGTTTAGCCTATATCCATCAGGCCTAATAGAGGACATGTTAAAAAGGTGTTTTTTGTGTGGATTTCAAATGTTGTTTACATCGTGCATAACAACACGCTGGGAGTTTTCCACAAACAATCACTGTAGGTAGGAGGGGACTATCACACAGTTTTTTTGTGTGACTTTAAATTCTGAAATTAAAGAGAGGATAGTTCAGAGGCAATGCTTTATACTGAGCAGCACAGCTTCGGTACCCAGTCCCGGTACTGCGCTTAGAGGCTGGAGTTCACCACGACGCAGAAAACAGAGATTTGCCAGGCCCACATTCTGGGACTCCAGGTCTTCCATTCAGGATGTGGGAAAGACAGCTACAATGATGTTCTTTTGACTTAATTCTATAAGGGGTTTATATGTTGTTTTGTTACTATACTATATGATTTGTATACTTTGCAAGTACATTCTGTAGGATACTATCGTTGTCCTTTTAAGCCAAACCCTTACTATATATACCAACGAAAGCTCGGAAGTACCTTAATTGCAGAGTGGGTAAACAACCCAGGTTTATTAGTTAACCAAAATGTGTGATCCTGGGCAGGTAAATTAATCTCAGTTTGCCTTATCAGCAAACATTGGGGTTCCCTAGAAGTGATTCTATTCCCACTATTAAAAAAACCTAATTACAATAGGACAGATTTACTGTTTTTAGTCACACAATGATGGCCCCTTGTGCTCCTCTGACGGTAGCGTCAGTTCCATATTGCTTGGTTTTGGCAGGAGGACACATATATTGTGGTTCCATTTAATTAAACACACCATGTGCAGTAACAGCACTAACAAACCCCCACCCCTGTGGAAAGAACACAGGGCATGCAGGATGAAGATGTTGCAGACACTGGGTGGAAGGCAAATAAATCGCAACAATGAAACGGATATGGCTTAGCAGAGAAAATGTTCAGATGGATGGTTTAGCAGTTTCTAGTGTCCCAAAAGTAGACCAATGGGGCTGGGGCCTTGTCGAGTCAGGTACGAAAGGGAAGCTCGTGAGTGGGGATAGAGAAAAAATGCGACACAGCTTTGCTGTTGTGTTAATGCGTGCAGTTCCGAAAACCCGGGTATTGTGTGCAGGACTTGTTTCTCGGTGGTTTATGTTGGGAGAACATCCGGTACCCTGATGTGTCCGGAACGCAAGATGCGTTGTTCAGGACTGTGATATATTAGTTGGTTGGGGCGGTGTTGCATTGTAATATTTTATGTTTGTTTGCAGAGGTATTCAATTGCCATGTGTGGGTGGCTTAGTTGGTACGTGTATTGTGTGTTGGAGTATAAAATGTGAGTGTGTTAGTCCATATATTAGTCAGGGGAGACCTCGATAGCCCCTTGGGCATCCATCCAGTGTGGTTGTGGCAACGTCCTGCTACTTATGGACTTGATGCAGGGTAATTGTGAGGAGAAGTCCTGCGGCACCCTGGAATGGGCTGGGGTTTCCAGCAGTGGACAGTGTGCAGCACAAAGTCCACAATCACACTGGAGAAAGACGCAGGGGGTATGACGTGGGAGCAGGTAGCAGTGGGTTCCAAGTCACAGGTGCACTGAAATCGCTCCATGAGAAAATGCCTGTTAGGGTCTCTAAGGAGCTGAAATGCAGTGGGGCAGCAAGAAGCAAAATAACAGTGGGACATCTAGCAGCAAAATCAGTGTGGACAAATCACAGTGGGACATCTAGCAGCAAAATCAGTGTGGACAAATCACAGTGGGACATCTGGAAGCAAAATCACAGTGGGCCAAAATCACAGTGGTACATCTGGATGCTAAATCTGTGTGAAGTCACAGTGGGACATCTGGAAGCAGAATTACAGTGGGGCAAACTCACAGTGGGACATCTACCATCAAAATCACAGTGCAGCAAAATCACAGTGGGACATCTAGCAGCAAAATCACAGTGGGGCAAAATCACAGTGGGACATCTAGCCACAAAATCACAATGGGGCAAAATCACTATCGGACATCAAGCAGAAAAATCACAGTGGGGCAAAATCACAGTTTAAAATACATACACTGTTGTGTGTTGGTTCATCTCATACAAGATGATTTTCTTTTGTCCAAAACTCAAGTTGTCCACATTTTCCTGTTTAGAATAGTAATGAATCAGCTCACGAGTGATTGAACAGATTAGATAGTCACCATTGTGTGTTTTATCTTCAATGTAATTACTTTCGTTTTGTTGTAAACATTCATGTTATCATAAATATATGACAATTTTATATATAAAAAGAAAATGTGCAACATTCTGTTCTTGGTCTTTGGGCATTACTGATCATCAAACCCAGTTGCTAATTAGAATCATGCAACAATCACCTTTGCAAAAAAAGACTAATGTCCATTTCGGTTGGGGAGCATTTTCAGTTCTTAGAGTAAAATCACAGTGGGACATCTAGAAGCAACATGACAGTGCTGCAGCATCACATGGGGACATCTAGCAACAGAATCACAGTGCTGCAACATCACATTGGGACATCTAGCAGCAATATCACATTGGGACATCTAGCAACAAAATCACAGTTCTGCAAAATCTCATGGGGACATCTAGCAAAGAATCACAGTGCTGCAACATCACATTGGGACATCTAGCAGCAACTTCACATTGGGACATCTAGCAACAAAATCACAGTTCTGCAAAATCTCATTGGGACATCTAGCAGCAAAATCACAGTGCTGCAACATCACATTGGGACATCTAGCAGCAGAATCACATTGGGACATCTAGCAGCAACATCACAGTGCTACAACATCACATTGGGACATCTAGCAGCAAAATCACAGTGCTGAAATATCACATTGAGGAATCTAGCAGCAAAATCACAGTGCTGCAACATCAAATTGGGACATCTAGCAACATAATCACAGTGCTGCAACATCACATTGGGACATCCAGCAGCAAAATTGCAGTGCTGCAACATCGCACTTGGACATCTAGCAGCAGAATCACAGTGCTGCAACATCACATTGGGACATCTAGCAACAGAATCACAGTGCTGCAACATCACATTGGGACATCTAGCAGCAACATCACATTGGGACATCTAGCAACAAAATCACAGTGCTGCAACATCACATTGGGACATCTAGCAGCAAAATCACAGTGCTGCAACATCGCACTAGGACATCTAGCAGCAGAATCACAGTGCTGCAACATCACATTGGGACATCTTGTTAATGCACTGTATAATTATGAGTAATATAAGCTGTTTTAGTACTAATTTAAGTAATAACTCACAAACAGCTCACCTTGGCAATCAATGACTCCAACTGGGAGAACTAAAGCAGCTGTGAAGATTTCCCAGTGACAGCCCTGGCCACTCAGCCCAGGGTAATGTGACCCAGGAGAGCGGGCAGGACTCCCAGGGAAACCCTCAATGGGAAGAAAACCCTGGACGAAATCCCAGCTTGTGCAGATCAGGTTAATGGTGGAAGGTTGGACGTCTCCGACAGGAACCCCTGGGAATCACACAAGACACCTTGTCTGCAGAAATGAGGAGGGAAGAAATAGGGAGCAGGTTAGAGGAGGGTCCAAAGAAGGGAAAGGAAAGGAGAGATCAATGGAAATCCTCTCACCCGAAAAGGACTGAGGGAAAGAGACGAGAGTCGGATCTGGAACCTGGCTGAGTAGGAAAGCTTCGGGAGAGTCGGGAGCGTCTGGTAGGATAACTGGAGATGAGGACCAGGTAAAAATACTCAAGGGAATCCTAGAGAAAGGGAACTTACTCAGATGGGGAACTGGCCGGAATGGGAGACAAATAAGATTGATTCGCGAAGCCGACTGAGAACGAAACCAGCGAAAGCTGAGGAAAGGATCTGAAGAGAGAAAGTAACACAGGGTAAGTAGGAACCGCAAACACAGAGGGAAATGAGAGCATGGAGAGAGAGGATTCAGAAGCGAACTCACGGAGCGTCAAAGGCAGAAGCGACGCGAAGCACTGGCCGCTTCGTTTCCAGATAAAGGATCACGTGATCGGTTGTCCGCACGTCAAGGGAGTGTGCAACTACTAGACCGCTGCCAGCCGGTCGGGGAGAATCACCAGCTTCCATCTTAGAAATGTTAGGAATCAGAGCGCCGCACAAGCGGGTCCGTGCCCATAAAGACCACTTGCAGCGATGTGTAACAGTATGCCCCCTCCTCCGAGAGGGCGCCCCTGGTTTACCCGGATGAAGCAGGAAAAAACGCTGCACAAGACGGGGTGCGTGAACCCCAGAAGCTGGCTCCCAAGTTCTTTCAGCAGGAGAATAACCCTTCCAGTCAATCAGAAACTGCAATTGACCACAATGGAATCGTGAGTCACAGATAGCAGCTACCTCAAATTCAGGACCACTGTCAGTGAGAATCGGAGGCGGTAGAGAATCTCCATCGCGATGAAAACGATCCCGCACCACTGGCTTAATCTGAGACAGGTGGAAAACCGGGTGAATCCGAGACCAGGAAGCAGGTAAGGCAAGTCGGACAGCGGCCGTCCCAATCTTGGAGAGGACTGACTAAAAAGGGACGAAAGTACCTGGGAGATAGCTTAGATGGGGCCAAATAATGAGGAAGAAATCTGGAAGCCAACCAGACCGAATCCCCGATGGTCAGTTCCTTAAAGTCTCGACGACGAAGATCAGCGCACTTTTTCGCTCGATCCTGAGCTTTCTGTAACGATTGCTTAGCCAGTCTATGTCCCTCATGGATATCTGCAATCAGAGAATACACACCCGGACAGCCAGAATCGGAGGGAGACACTTTCGGAGCAAAGGAAGGGTGATAACCATAGGTACAAAAGAAGGGAGTGGACTGGAGAGCAGAATGTAAAGAATTGTTGTACGCAAACTGTGCAAGTGGGAGCAGTTCCACCCAATTGTCTTGAGCTGCAGAAATAAAGCACCGTAAGTATCCCTCGAGGGTTTGGTTCAATCGCTCAGTTTGACCGTTCGTCTGGGGATGGTATCCAGAAGAGAGGGCACGTTTAATACCCAGAATGCGACAAACCTGTTGCCAAAAGAGAGAGGTGTACTGGGGACCTCTGTCCGACACAATAGTGTCTGGTAGACCATTGCGAGAAAACACCTCAGAGAGAAAAATGTTGGCCATGGAAGGAGCATTTGGTAATCTTCGCAAAGGAGTAAAGTGTGCTAACTTTGGAAGTAATCGATCGTTACCATGATAGTAGTCATATTCGCTGACGGCGGTAGGTCAGATATGAAATCAGTGGAAATGGTCTGCCATGGACGGTCTGGTATGGGCATTCTTGCTAATAACCCAAACGGTGGTGAGCGAGGAAACTTGGCAAGAGCGCAGATCTTACAGGCGGCAACATAGTCCCGGACATCAGATCTCATGGAAGGCCACCAGAAATGTTGTTGGATGAGTTCCAATGTGGGAAGTACACCCCTATGTCCTGCAGCTCGTGAGTCATGGCAGATTTTTAACACCTCCAGTTGTAAAGAAGGAACGGGAATCAAAACTTGAGTACCATGAAAGTAGTATTCTGTTTCCTTGGAGAGTTCATAAGTAGATGCCAGGTCTTCACAGAAAGTTTTATTAAGAGTGGTGGCTGTTCGTACCTCTTGCAGGAAATCAGTAAGTACTGCAATGAACTGAGCATTGGGAAACATCTTTTCTGGGCAAAACAAAGAAGTTGGAGAATCCTTACAGGATAAAACATCTGGTCTTAAATTATGTCTGCCAGGCCAGTAAATAAATTCTATCCGAAAAGGTAAGAAGAAGTAAGCCCAACGTGCTTGTCTGCTGTTTGTGGTGTAAGCATTTTGAAGAACCTTGAGATTTTGGTGATCTGTACGCACCAAGACAGGAAAGGGTGAACCCAAAAGCAAATGTCTCCATTCCTCGAAGGCACGTTTGATAGCCATCAGTTCCTTCTCAAGTACCGAATAATTTATCTCAGCAGAATTAAATGTCTTGGATAAGTATGCCACCGGTCTTTCTTCACCTTGTTCTGATGACTGTAACAACACAGCTCCTAATGCATTCTGAGAAGCGTCTGTCTCGACAATGAATTGTTTGGATTGGTCAGGGTTGATCAAAATCGTTGAGAAAGTAAACATTTCTTTCAAAATATCGAAAGCCTTCTGAGATGATTCATTCCAAACAAATGATACCCCTTTCTTGAGAAGTCGAGTCAAGGGAAGTATGATTTCTGAGAAGGAAGGAATACATTTACGATAAAAATTTGCGAACCCCAAAAACCTCTGTATGTCCTTTATCCCTGTAGGAATAGGCCAATCCACAACTGCGGATATCTTCTTGGGGTCCATGGAAATACCCTGGGAAGATAGGACAAATCCTATATAGGTAACTTGTCTCTGATGGAATTCACACTTGGATGCTTTGCAGTAGAGATGGTTGGATTGCAGGCGTTCTAGCACGGTGTTAACATGATGAATATGTTCCTCTTGGTTGTTGGAGTAAACAAGGATATCGTCGAGATAGATGATTACGAACCGGAACAATATGTCAGCATAAAGGTGGTCCATGAATCTCTGAAATATCGCAGGAGCATTCACTAAGCCAAATGGCATTACGTGATATTCATAATGTCCAAAGGGAGTCTGGAATGCGGTCTTCCATTCGTCTCCGGGTGCAATACGAATAAGATGGTATGCACCACGAAGATCCAACTTGGTATACCAAGAAGCCCCTCGAACAGCTTCAACAATGTCCGTGATGAGAGGCATGGGATATTTGTCAGTAGTGGTTATTTTGTTGAGACCCCGATAATCAATACAGGGACGGAGCTCATCTGAGTCCTTTTTGGGGATAAAGAATAATGATGCCCCTGCAGGGGACACCGACTCAGAAATGAGACCATTCCGTAAATGGGTTTGAAGGTAATCTTTTAATGCCGACTTTTCTCTTTGAGAAAGAACGTACATGTGGCCAAAGGGAATGGGCTGATCAGGAAGCAGGTCTATGTGACAATTATCTCTTCGATGAGGAGGGAGATTAGGAAATTAAGGGTTTTCAAACACTGATCGGTAAGAGTCATGACAGTCAGGAATCTCAAGTTGACTGATGGAAGATACAGCTGGTTTGAGAGTCTCATCTGAAGGTATACGGATCCCCACTGATTCTTGAGAGAGACAATGATGGACACAATATTCTGATCCTAGAAAAAGGGTTCCAGCAGCCCAGTTTATGAATGGGTTATGTAGTCTCAGCCAAGGGAGTCCTAGAATAATTGGGTAATGGGCAGTTCTGATAACATCAAAAACCAGGGTTTCTTTATGACTCGATATCTTACAAGTGAGCGGAATGGTTTGCTCTTTAATGGGACCCGAACTCAGAGGGGTACCATCTACTCCCTGAATAGGAGTAACCAAAGTCTTTGGTACCTGAGAGATACTGTGTAATTTTGCCCACTCCACATCCAAAAAATTACCAGCTCCACAGTCTATTAAGGCCGGAATACCTGGGATGACATTTTCTGGAAGCAGGATGGAAAGAGAAACTACCACCATGGACTGATTGCTGAGAGAGTTATCAAGTGACATACTGGTCTGATACGGGGAAGAATGTTGCTGGGCACTTACCGGTCTTCCCCTAACGGTAAGGCTTTGAAGTTTCCCGACTTAGGAATAGGAGAGCGACGAGGAGGAACTAAGTGACAGTCTTTCAAAACATGAGTAGAGGACCCACAGTAGATACATAGTTTCAAAGATCTTCGCCTCTCCCTTTCAGTAGCTGAAATCGGTCCTCCAACGGTCCCAACTTGCATGGGTTCTTCAGTAGGAGACAGATATTTCTGAATGGTTGAGAAATAATCCAACTGTGGTCGTGTTCCTTTTCCCTTTTTCTTTTCGCATGTCCTTTCATGCATTCGGTAATCAATTTGCATGGTTAACGCGATCATATCAGCTAGATTAGCAGGACGAAGGACTTTAGAGACCTCGTCTTTTAGTTCATCTGTGAGACCTCTCCGAAAAAGAGTGAGGAGACCTCCATCTGGCCAGCCTAGTTCTGAGGATAGTTGTTTAAACTGAGTGATATACCAAAGTAATTATTTGTTTCCTTGTTTTAAATCGAGAAGTCTCTCTTGTGTGGCAACCGAAATCTCCTTTCTTCCAAACATGGTTTTGAGGCTGTTAGTGAAGGCGGTGTAAGAATCAAGAATAACATTGTTGGAGGTAACTAAAGGGGTCGCCCAAGCTAACACTGGACCAGAAAGGTGTGAAATAACATAGCCTACCTTATCTTTATCGGTAGGGAAAAAGCGAGGTTTGAAAGTGAATTGGATGGTACAACTGTCAAGGAATTCTTTTAGTCTGTAGGGGTCACCGTCGTACATAACGGAATGTAAGGACGACGGGGGAGTGTCTGAAAAGGCTCTAGCTACTTGATGTCGTAGTTGAGCATTATCCTGTTTCAAGGATTGTACCTCTAATGACATGGCCTGCATGGCCGCCATTAGCTGCTGCATTTGTTGTTCCATTTGGAATTCCGATTGCCAATATTCCTTCTGGCGTCGCTTACTGTTAATGCACTGCATAATTATGAGTAATATAGGCTGTTGTAGTACTAATTTAAGTAATAACTCACAAACAGCTCACCTTGGCAATCGATGACTCCAACTGGGAGAATTAAAGCAGCTGTGAAGATTTCCCAGTGACAGCCCTGGCCACTCAGCCCAGGGTAATGTGACCCAAGGAGAGCGGGCAGGACTCCCAGGGAAACCCTCAATGGGAAGAAAACCCTGGACGAAATCCCAGCTCGTGCAGATCAGGTTAATGGTGGAAGCTTGGACATCTCCGACAGGAACACCCGGGAATCACACAAGACACCTTGTCTGCAGAAATGAGAAGGGAAGAAATAGGGAGCAGGTTAGAGGAGGGCCCAAAGAAGGGAAAGGAAAGGAGAGATCAATGGAAATCCTCTCACCCGAAAAGGACTGAGGGAAAGAGACGAGAGTTCGGATCTGGAACCTGGCTGAGTAGGAAAGCTTCGGGAGAGTCGGGAGAGTCTGGAAGGATAACAGGAGATGAGGACCAGGTAAAAATACTCAAGGGAATCCTAGAGAAAGGGAACTTACTCAGATGGGGAACTGGCCGGAATGGGAGACAAATAAGATTGATTCGCGAAGCCGACTGAGAACGAAACCAGCGAAAGCTGAGGGAAGGATCTGAAGAGAGAAAGTAACACAGGGTAAGTAGGAACCGCAAACACAGAGGGAAATGAGAGCATGGAGAGAGATGATTCAGAAGCGAACTCACGGAGCGTCAAAGGCAGAAGCGACGCAAAGCACTGGCCGCTTCATTTCCGGATAAAGGATCACTTGATCGGTCGTCCGCACGTCAAGGGAGCGTGCAACTACTAGAGCGCTGCCAGCCGGTTGGGGAGAATCACCAGCTTCCATCTTAGAAATGTTAGGAATCAGAGCGCCGCATAAGCGGGTCCGTGCCCATAAAGATCACTTGCGGCGATGTGTAACACATCTAGCAGCAGCATTGCATTGGGACATCTAGCAACATAATCACAGTGCTGCAACATCACATAGGGACATCTAGCAGCAAAATCACAGTGCTGCAACATCACATTGGGACATCTAGCAGCAAAATCAGAGTGGGGCAAAATCACAGTGGGACATCTAGCAGCAGTATCACAGTGCTGCAACATCACATTGGGACATCTCGCAGCAACATCATATTGGGACATCTAGCAGCAAAATCACAGTTCTGCAACATCACATTGGGACATCTAGCAGCAACATCACATTGGGAAATCTAGCAACAAAATCACACTGCTGCAAAATCACATTGGGACGTCTAGCAGCAAAATCACAGTGCTGCAACATCACATTGGGACCTCCAGCAACAGAATCACATTGGGACATCTAGCAGCATCAACACGGTGCTACAATATCACATTGGGACATCTAGCAGCAAAATCACCTCGCTGCAACATCACATTGAGGCATCTAGCATCAAAATCACAGTGCTGCAACGTCACATTGGGACATCTAGCAGCAAAATCACAGTGCTACAACATCGCATTGGGACATCTAGCAGCAGAATCACAGTGCTGCAACATCACATTGGGACATCTAGCAGCAACATCCCATTGGGATATCTAACAGCAAAATCAGAGTGGGGCAACATCACAGAGGGACATCTAGCAGCAAAATCACAGTGCTGCAACATCACATTCGGACATCTAGCAGCAAAATCACATTTGGATATCTAACAGCAAAATCGTAGTGGGGCAAAATCACAGTGGGACCTCTAGCAGCACAATCACAGGGGGGCATCTAGCAGCAAAATCACAGTGCTGCAAAATCACAGTGGGACATCTAGCAGCAAAATCACAGTGCTGCAAAATCACATTGGGACATCTAGCAGCAAAATCACTTCGGGACATCTAGCAACAAAATCACAGTGCTGCAAAATCACATTGGGACATCTAGCAGCAAAATCACTTTGGGACATCTAACAGCAAAATCACAGTGGGACATCTAGCAGCAAAATTACAGTGGCACATCTAAATCAGAGTGGGACATCTAGCAGCAAAATCACAACTGGATATCTAGCAGCAAAATCACAATAGGGTAACCTTATAGTGGTACGTGGGAACACATCCCAACAGTCTGAATCAGAGAGGAGCACCTGGAAGCAGAGCTGCAGTGGGGCACCCAGGAGAGGATTGCACTGGGACAGCAGTAAAGTGCAAAGTAGAATGATGAGCAGGAAGTGAGGGACACACACGACCAAGAAGTTACACGTAGCCAGGCACACCAGGGCATAGCAAGGCATGAACAAGGCACAGCAGGGCATAGCAAAGCATGCACAAGGCGCAGCAGAGCATAGCAAGCCATGCACAAGGCACAACAGGGCATAGCAAGGCATGAACAAGGCACAGCAGGGCATAGCAAGGCATGCACAAGGAACAACAGGGCATAGCAAGCCACGAACAAGGCCCAACAGGGCATAGCAAGGCATGAACAAGGCACAGCAGGGCATAGCCAGGCATGAACATGGCACAGCAGGGCATAGCAAGGCATGAACAACAATTGGCAAGGCCACAGCACGTGGTCTTCCCCTCACACTACTCAAACTGGCCCCCATTACAGCTCCCACTTAATTTCCCCGCTGTGCCGATGGCAAGACTCTCTGGCTCTCTCCTCCTCGCTTCCTTTCTCACTCTGTCTGTCTCCATCTCTCCCACATAGACACACTGCACACCACATGCAACAAGGGGTTTGCAGTTTATTCTACCACAGATCAAATTAATTTCCGTAAAACTGTACTGTTTTTATTCGTTGCCCTCCCAGTACTAGTGGCAAAATGTTAATAATTATATTTTGCAGTAATACCGTTAACAAAAAAAGTAATTAATTGGACCTTTTTAAAAAAAAAATGCAATCAAAAAGCTTTAAAAATACCATTTTTTTAAGTATGGCGTTTATGCAAAGGTTTATTCGAGAAGGTTTAAATAAAAAGGTCTACTTTCCTCATGTTAGGAAAGTTATTTAGGTCACAAACGTTTGGATTCGTAATTAAATGACCATCACGTCGTGTTTGGCTGCAATGACACTTTCTGGCTGAGAAAAGCACCGCCCAACAGGTGCTGGAGGTCTGTGGGGCTGGGGCAGATGCTATCAGCAGCTGCGCGGACCTGGTACAAAGCACGCCTCTTCAGGCTGGTCTTTTCTCGCACCTGGTGTCCAACAGAACCGGCCGCAGCCCTAATACCGCTCCCCTCCCCCCTCTGTCCTCTGCCCCCATTTCCCTCAGAGGCCCAGGCGATTTCTGGTGAGCTGCACCCCGAAGGCTGCCCTCTGCCGCCCGCTCTGGGGGCATCCGTGTACACATCACGGCCCCTGTGGTCTGGGGACGGGGCCTCCCTAGACACTGTGGTATCCTGGGGGTGGACCTCCTCACGCTACCAGTCCGCACTCTCATTCATGCAATAAGGAGCTGATTCAGGAGCTGTGGTTCAACACCTCTTTACTTCACCATTCACAAAAACGAACTGCCGTTTGAGCGGTAACCCCGCCCCTTTGCAACATGTGGGACGCAGCCAACTAAACTATAACAATAAACAGAGGACTCATCCTCTTGTCAACTGGACAGTGACGACACCACAGACACCTGTAACCCCTAACCCCCCACAGCCAGTGCAGTCACATGCCAGGCCGAGTGAGCTCCCGCCTTCTTCACAGCTGCCTCTTCCATTGGCGAGCAGGGGAGCAGGCCTGACAGGGCCCGGTATCCGTAGAAGAGAGACCCCTGCTGGCTATTGCACGGCACCCCCGTGCTCCGTGCACATGGCCCCGCCCCCAGGGCTGTACATATTTATCAGGGCAGCACATTTTTACCACTGAGATAGAATAAACGGAAGCGACGAGCTCGGGGCAGGCCCACAGGAGGCCATAGGCCACAGCCCACACCAGGCAGAAAATGGCAACCTCACACAGCAAAGTCAGGGTGCTTAAAACGCCCCCCGAAAACTGCAGCGGATGCGGCACACTTGGAAGGACCTCCCTATTGCACAGCAGCTTGCTCCCAGCCACAGTCCCACCCTCTTGGGTGTACCGTATACGTGAAAGGGTTGGTTAAATAGGGACTAGCTTTGCTGAGTCATAGCTGCAGGGGAGGAGCCTGGCTCACCATTTTTGGGGTGGGAGGGCTGGATGGCAGTTTTAAAAACTGTTAGTGAAACCTGACATTAAAGCTATTGTGCTAATGGTGCCTCCCCCAAGCCTTCCAGGGCTTTAGGTAAGAATTCTAGGTGGGGCCCTCATTTGGGGGCGTGGCTTGTGGGATGGGCATGGCCTAAAAAAGTACACAAACAATAGTAAGGTTGACCAATGTATAGATGCATGTAAGCATTTATGTATTTGTATGTACCTTACTATGGTGTGTGTACTCTGCAAGACATTTTTTATAAACATAGAAATATGTAACATATTTCTATGTTTATTAAAGATGGCTTGAAAAGTACACAAACCATAGTAAGGTACGCACATAAATATATAAATGCTTACATTTATATATTTGTTTAAATACCTTACTATGGTTTGTGTACTTCAAGATGGCTTCAAAAGTACACAAACCATAGTAAGTTAAGCACACAAATATATTACATTTATATATTTCTGTGCATACCTTATGGCTTGCGTACTTTTCAAGCCATCTTTTTTAAACATTTCCATGTTTATAAAAGATGGCTTGAAAAGTACGCAATTCAGACATCTTTTATAAAGCTTTGACGTTAGCAAAGCTTTAAAAAAGATGGCTTCAAGCCATCTTTTATAAACACAGTAATTAGCACGGAGTCCCCAGGTTCACCGAGGGTCAAAGACGCCTCAGTGAACTGGGGAGGGGGCGGGAAACAAAAGGACAGTAACTTCCTCTGGTGACCCCTTGCGCAAGAGGTCACCAGAGGAATTTACAGTGACTGACATAAGTGCCAGCCAGATTGCCTGAATAATGTGTCCCGCGGTGATGTGGTGGGACTGGGGAGGGGGGGAGAGTGTTGTGTGAGGGTTGGCGGCAGGCCTCTGGCTCAGCCTCACTTTTTGGAGACTGCCGGGGCCTGACCCGTGCTCGCCCCGGCCCACTTAAAGCACTGCCCCTGTCCTACCGCCCCCTCCCCAAGCCCAGAAGCCTGTGTAGATATTACGCCTTCCTTTGTCCCATTAGATCCATGTTTCACAGCAACTCACCAGAGGGGTAGCCATGATTCTGTATCAAGTGGGGCCTGGAGCTAATGTAGGTTGTCCCCTAGAGAAACGTTTTTAAATAATGGGTTAAAATAGTGAATGGGTTAAAATAGTGGACCAATCAAGCGGGGGGTCGTCCCCTTGAGAAAAGTTTTTAAATAATGGGTTAAAATAGTGCATTTTTCAGTACATTTTCTGTGATAAATTAGGTAAAAAGCCACAGAGTTTACTATCTGTTTTTCAGGGTAAGACATAAAAAGTATGTTAGATGCCAAGTCATCAACAATGCACAGGAGCATTTTCAAACACAATTTCATAATGCCTTTGCCCACTATATGCCAGTACTTTGCAAGTGTAAAAAGCATTTTCATATTGATTGTGCTTACACATGCCCCTTCTGGCACACCTATATATGCCACTATTCCCACATAGGAAAATACTTATGTTTGCTTTTTCCATAATGCCAGTACGGATACTATAACAAAGCATGTTTATGCTGGCACTGCCAATACACTGCCAATACATGCCAGTATCCCCAGGTAAGAACATACTCCTGTTGGGTTTGCTTTAAAGCCAGTAGAAAAAAGCCATGCCACATTAAAAAAAAACATATTGTGGCTGCTACACAACCCCCCACTCCCCATATCAGGACACTCATTATGTTGTATTTGCTCCCTAACAGCCGTAAAAAATGGCACCCACAGTAAAAAAACATTGCATTGCAGGCTGCACGAATGCCTCCATCCCAATTTAAGAACACTCATGTTGCCTTTGGCCTCCACAACAGTAAGAGACTGCAATGCCACAGTAGGGAAACATGCTCTTGCTGGCTATCCAGTAAGATAGCTCAGCAAGCTGAGCCCATGCTGTTGTTCACAGGTTCAAATCCTGGCAAGGCCAACTCTGCTTTTCATACTTCAAAGTGACCTCCCTGATCTCTACCCTCCTCTACAGAACGTATACTATCATGTTACTTTTGCACCTTGTTACCTCTCTTAATCTGTACTGTACTGTGTTTTCCCTGGTCACCAAGTTGTACCAATGCTGTGATACTTACAGGTTTGGGCGCTGTCAGTAAATACATTAAATAAATAAATAAAGCTCATTAAATGAGTGCAAACGTCGGCTGGGTGATACATTGGATGTATGTTCTCTGTACAGCGCTTTGGTGAAAGTGCTATATAAATAGCATATTATTACACAAATCCCCCCATATAAGAACACTTACGTTGCACTCATCATGTTATATTCCCCCATGTAAGAATATTTATGTTGCCTTTGACCTTAACATCAGTAAAATAAAAAGCCAAATCAAAATAAGGAAACATGCCCTCCCCATGTAAGAAAACTCAGTTGGCTTTGACCTTAATGCGAGTACAACAGTCCATGCCACAGTACGACCCAGCCAGGCCAGCCCCGCTGTAGTATTCCCCCCACCCCCACGCCACCATCACATAAAAACACTCAAGTTGGCTTTCCATTGCCCAAAAACGGTAGTAAAACATGCCATGCTCTTGTCAAAAAATGTCCATGCTCCATTGCCCCTCCCCAGTCCCCAGCTTGCATACACACAGATTTATAGACACATTCACCCACCAGTCACACAGGAGCACCCATAACATTTAGACTGTGCACTCATTAACACGCGCTGTCACACCCATGCACACCATTCACACTGCATTAATTCAGAGGTGTGCACTTGCAGACACCCCCTAGCATACAACCACTAACACTCCCTCCCATTCATGCACGCATGCATACAATCCCTGCATGCACACAAATATACATGTTTGTAGTTAATGGTAATTATTGAAAGCATGGGCCATTCAAAAGCTGAGCCTGCAGTTAAGTCTTAACATGGGAGCGTGGGGGATCCATTGGTAGCCCCATGGCAGGCTTTTTTTGTCCCCTGCCTCTACATTCACTTCAATGCCCGTTTTCTCACCCCCGAGAGCAGTGTATTTGCTTAAGTAAATACACTGCTCTCCGAGGCGAGAAATGGGACAGGTTCATGCTGTCTGAGACTGGGCTGGGCATAACAGCCCATGCCTGGCGCCACCCTCGCATGGCTGTCCCGCTACTTTCCTGCACAAAAAGAAGGCATACAGGGTTCCCAAGTGCGCAATGACTGGCAGCTGCCGTGGCACATGTATTGGTTGAAGGGGCGCAACTTCGGGTGGGGTGTTGTATAATCTTGTACCGATGACAGGAGGCGTGATGACTGGCAGGATGGCTTTATTCAACAATTAACAAACTGCCATCAACATATAAGTATTGTAAGGCCTGGGGCTAAGCAGTGTTGCCTAATAGCAGTTCCTGGTCAGGGAGACAGGAGTGTCCAACGTTTGTACAGGCCCCCAGGCCCAGATCTCGGAGGAGCCGGCAGGACGCGTCTTGCCGCATCCTCTCGTGCTCCCGTAATGCGCGCGAAGCACGCGGGGGCAGTCCTAGCCGCCTACGCGAGATCTCGCGAGAGTAGGGTACTCTCGCGATATCTCTACACACCTCCCTTTGATAAAGAAAGAAGAGGTTCATTGCATAACATAGTCAGTGTATCTCACCGGTCTTCTGTGCTCTCTTCTCGGGCGGTCACCCTTCCCAGTGCGATCTTCCTGCTGCTCCTGTTCGGGTTCCGGCAAGGGTGATCCCGGTTCCATCTCTGTTTCTTCCCTTTCTTTGTCGTTTCTCTCGGGCTCCCGTGGTTCCCTTCGCTCGTTGTCTATTCCTTCTTCAGCAGATGTTCTCTCCGGGGTTCTTGCTCTTTCTTGTCTCTTCTGATATAAGGCTACTCTTTCCAGATTCCATGTGCGCCCGTCCTCTGTGCGGACATGATTGGTTCCCCTGTGGACCACTTTGGTGGGTCTGCTGAACCGAGAGCCCGTGATTTGGTCCTTTTTTGGTAGTCTTATTTTAACCCAATCTCCCCCTCCAATGTCTGACACTTGCCGGGTTCTTCTTCTTCGGTCACTCCATGTTTTCATGCGTGCCTTGCTGTTTTCAATTCTCCACACCACTTCCGACATGTCCACGGCTTCATCTTCTCTCACTTTGGATAACCACGGTGGTATGAGCGTGGAGGCTGCACTCCTCCCTCTCAACATCCGAAACAGAGATATTTGCGTTATTCCGTTGGGGGTGAGTCTGTGGGCCGCTATGGCCTCCTTGGTAGTTTTTAGGGGGTCCATCCCCGAAGCCGTGGCTAGTTGTATGGCTCCCTTAATGAACCTGTTGGCCCTCTCAACAAGCCCATTTGCTTGGGGGTGGTACAAGGCCGCCTTCCTTTGGCCTATATTGTTCTTTCTTAGGAATTGTTCCATGTCCCGTGAGATCAGTTGCACCCCATTGTCAGTTACCACTTCCTTGGGGAGGCCTTCTCTTTGAAACATTTCTGTGAGGACTTCAATTACCGTCGCTGTGGTAATGTTCGGGACGAACTCTGCCTCGACCCACTTGGATAGGTAATCAACCAGCACTATGCCGTACCGATGTTCTGGTGCCATCGCTTCCAGTGGTCCTATAAAGTCTATGCCCACTTTTGACCATACCGCCTCTGGTATTTCTGTGGGAATTAGGGGTGCCTGTCTGAGTTTCAGTCTTTTGTCACTATTGAGGCACTCATGACAACGCTCTATCATGGTGCGAATCTCTTGGTCCATGGACGGCCACCAGTAAGCCTCCCGGACTCTGCGCCGGGTCATCGTGTTTCCCAGGTGACCAGCGTGGCCTCTGCATAGGATGGTGCTCCTCATGCCAATTGGTGGGATTATCTGGTCCGTCTTCATTATAATTCCGTCTGTTTCCGATATCTCTTCGGCTACCTTCCAATAGGGTCTCATACCTTCCGGCACCATTTTTTCCCCTGGCCACCCTTCCTTGATCCACTGACGGATTTTCGCCATAGCCGGGTCTTTCTTGTCCTCTTCCAGCCAATGTTTCTCGCTGAGTTCCATATACTCAGGTGCTTTTATGTCAGTGATCGATGCTACTATGCATTCTCCTCTTAGAAACGTGGTGGCCTTGTCTTTACCTTCGGGCAATCTAGACATGCAGTCAGCCTGCGAATTCTTCCACCCCGATATGTGCTGCACTTCGAACGTGTACTCCTGCAGTATTGCTGCAATGCGTGCCAATCTGGGTGTGGACACTTTGGTACCTCCTGGGCTGAGCATGTGGATGAGGGGTTTGTGGTCCGTCACCAACTTGAATTTCGTGCCCCACACATATGTTCTAAAATGTTCTACTGCCCATGCACACGCCAACATTTCCTTTTCTATGGTGGAGTAATTTTGTTCTGCCGAGGACAAAGCCTTCGAGGCAAAGGCTACCACATGCTCCGTGTCCCCCTTCTTCTGCGTAAGAACTGCTCCTAGTCCGTATGCACTGGCATCCGTGGTGATGACCGTATCCCACTCCGGGTTAAATGGCTGTAAACACGGCGCTTCCATGATGTGCCGTTTTATACTTTCAACCGCCTTCCTCTGGGGTTCTTGCCACGAGAATACCGAACCCTTTTTGAGTATGTCACGGAGTGGTGCTGAGGTTTCAGAGAACAAGGGAATAAATTTAGCGTAATACTCTGCCAGTCCCAAAAATGATCTTACTTCATCTTTGCTGGTCGGTTCAGGTGCTTCTATGATTGCATGCATAAGGTTTTGTTTCGGGCTTATTCCTTTTTCAGAGATTTTGTACCCCAAGTATTCGACCTCTTTCACTTTAAATGCACATTTTTCATAGCGTAGTCTCACCCCTGCATCCTGCAATTTGGTCAGGACCGTTTTCAATGTGGCGTCATGCGTTTGTTCATCCCCTGCATACACAAGGATATCGTCCTGGAAATATGCGACATTTTTGACCTTACGTAAAAACACATCCATCATGCGTTGAAACGCTGATGCTGCCGACGATAACCCGAATGGCATCTTGGTGAACTGATAGGTGCCAAATGGTGTGATGAACGCTGTGAGGGGTTTTGACTCTTCATGCAATTGTATTTGGTGGTATGCGTTTCTCATATCCAGTTTTGAGAAAATCTTGGCTTCCTTCATCAACAAAATGAGTTCATTTATGCTCGGTAGCGGGTAGTTGTCGGTGATGACTTCTAAGTTTAAGCTGCGAAGGTCTTACACACCCTTAACTCATGCGAGTTCGGTTTCTTTATCAGCACCACTGGGCTCAGCCATTCTGACGCTTCAACTTCTTCAATGACCCCCTCCGCTCTCATTTTGTCCAACTGATCCCTGAGCGTGTCTCTTGCGGTTGCTGGCACTGGCCGCACGCGATGTTTGACCGGGACGGCATTTTATTTTAGCATTATTCTATGGACAAAGCCCTTTATGTGACCCGGCTCCTCCGAGAAAAGTTTTGGGTAGTCACTCTTGACTATGGGCCCATCCCTCGCGCAGACAGACAGTACCTGGTCTTCTGTGCTGGGGTCCAACTTGATTTTGAGCTTGTCTTGGTCGTCCCATCCCAGCACTGCTGGGCCTTCGTGGCTGAAATAAATTCTGGTGGTGGTTTCTCTTCCTTTAAACTCCACCTTCCCTTTGATATATCCCAGCAGTTCAACTGACGCCCCTCCAAATACTGTGGGTTTGTGGCGTGTGGTGAGAACTTGGACCTTTTCTTTTCCGACCATTTCCTTGTATGTTCGTAGAGGTATTATGGTGAGATCCGATCCAGAGTCCGCCATCACTCTTGTTTCGCAACCATCAATTTTGATCGTGCAATGGGGCTTTTCTCTTCTTGCCCTTGTGCTGTTTACCATGATGACTGTGGGTCTCCCCTCATCTTCTGAGGACGATTCTTGCTCCCTAGTGTGATCGGTGTTAACACTGGTGACCTTCTTGTTTCTCCACCGACATACCACCGGAAAATGGCCAATGCGTTTGCAGATTGAGCACTCCTTATCTCTAGCTGGGCACTCCCTATCGAATGCCAGGTGTTTCGTGCTGGTGCACCTGTGGCATTTCAGAGGTTCTTTCTTACCTCCTCTCCCTTCTCTTGTGTCCGGTGTATATCTTTCTTTCTTTGAGTGAAATGTGACAGCTTGGATTTCCGCAGAACCCTGAGTTCCCGTGAGTTCTTTTCGTCTTCCCGCGGTTTCTTCAACCGCCCTGGCAATTTCGATCGCCTTCTCCAGTTGCAATTCTTTCTCCATGATGAATTTATCTTGAACTTTTCTGCTGTTGGTGTGGACTGTCAACATGTCACAGATGAGGCTCTCTGCATTGTTGCCAAAATTGCACAGCGCTGCCACTTCTCGCAGCTTGGTGACGTAATCGTCGACCGGTTCGGATATTTCTTGTCTGCGAGTGTAAAAGCGTATTCTATGCAACACCGTGTTCTCTTTACTGGCAAATCTCTTCACTATTCTCCTAACCGCCTCCTTAAAGATGTCATCATTGTCGCCAGCCACCGGGATCGGGGTAAGACTCTCAAACACCCGCTGTCCTTCCACTCCCAAGGTATTAAGTAACATAGCCCTGCGCCGTGCCGCTGAAAATCCTGCCCCTCCTAGAGCCTCTACATACGTCGTGAACAGGGGTTGCCATTGCGGCCACGGAATTGCCGGTTTACCTGGAGTTTGCAGGAAGGGGGGTGGCGGCGTCGCTCCTTGCATGTTTCCACGTGGGTTGTAGTGGTGATCCTCGTCGCCAAATTATGTTGTATAATCTTGTACCGATGACAGGAGGCGTGATGACTGGCAGGATGGCTTTATTCAACAATTAACAAACTGCCATCAACATATAAGTATTGTAAGGCCTGGGGCTAAGCAGTGTTGCCTAATAGCAGTTCCTGGTCAGGGAGACAGGAGTGTCCAACGTTTGTACAGGCCCCCAGGCCCAGATCTCGGAGGAGCCGGCAGGACACGTCTTGCCGCGTCTTGCCGCGTCTTGCCGCGTCCTCTGGTGCTCCCGTAATGCGCGCGAAGCGCGTGGGGGCGGTCCTAGCCGCCTACGCGAGATCTCGCGAGAGTAGGGTACTCTCGCGATATCTCTACATGGGGCTAACCCTTCAAATTATCTGAGCGGGGCTACCTTCCGAGGGGGGAGGGGCAAACATACTCGCGGGGGCGTTCTCTGCCAAGGAATGCTTATAGGAGCTAGTGTGAAGTTAGCAGAAAACTGTGCAATTTAAATTTAAAGCACACATCAGGCCCCTGACACTGCCTTTAAACGTGATGGGCTTGAAGGGCAAAATGCACACACTTCTGTTGGTACTTGCTAGCACGGCAATGCTGTGGTTGGGATGTGCCGTGTGCTTGGTTGGCTTTGTCAGCTGTTAGTTCATTGCGCTTATCCTGCAGAAGTACAATTGCACTTAAAATCGAGTTTTCTTTTTTATCTTAAACTAATGGAACTCTTAGATATAAACTCAGCTTAAAAAAATAACTATTTTGTGAGTCACTTTCTTTCTGTGGGCATTCCTGACCGAATGTGCTGAATAGGGCATCTAAATTCTGTACACAGACCAGTGACACTCTTCTGGTGGAGCTTCAATGTTAATAGCAGCCACAACTCTCCCCTTCACTTCTGAAACTGTGAAGATATGTGTGCCCCGTCCACTTACACATTTCCAAGCTCTCCCCACACACGCAAATGCTAACATCCCGCCATGATTTCAATTGCCAAAAAGTGTACGCATATGTAAAGTGTAGTTGCACCAGTGTCATGCTTCAGCTTTACAAAAGTGATTGCTGGGCCCTTGTTAGTCGCGCAGCCCCAGGCACCGTTTACCCTCTGCGTCCTGTCGTGCCGATGGCTGTGTACATGAGCGAGGTCAAGGCAACATGCCCCAGAATTTGGGGATGGGGCGGCTAAACCCCAATCTGCCCAATGGTCATTGCGCACCTGGTGCACCGGCTCCGCGCGCGTACCCTGCGACGCTGATGTGGTCTCACACGAGGAATGGGACCAGCATGAGAGACCCAAGGCATGCGTCAGTGGAAGGTGCGCACTTTCAAGGAGCAGAACCTCTGTCCCGGGCCTGCTCCTGGACATGGTTGCCTATGCTACCTCTTGAAGGGACTATACACTAATAATGTCCAGGTACCTAACTCATGTCTTCCTTCATCTCCTTTCTGCTGCCGCACTTGGACACCACATTGGTGACGAGAGGCGGTATAACCAACAATTGCTACCCAATTATGCCATGCAAAGGGCCACGTTGCCATCTCCATTCCTCTAGTCACCTAGCAAACCATCTATTCCTTGTAACCAATAACTTCTGCAAGACAAATGAAACAAACTACACTGCAGCCGGCTCAACGTTAGATCCGTGGCAAAACCCTCAACCGAAATCCATGACCTCCGAAGCGAGGGAGGTACAGATGTGCTCTTTCTTACAGAAACGTGGTTATCCGACAGCTACAAATCCACCACACATGAAACCATACCGGAAAACTTCAAATGGATACTCACCAACAGAGAAAACCAAAGAGGAGGTGGAATCGCAATGATACACAAAGAGCACATTCGAGCCCCACAACTCCCCTCAACCGACAATGAAGACTGTGAATCCCTCCTCATCAAGATCGAACTCAACAACCAAGCCAACATAGTGTTCCTCCTGATCTACAGACCACCGTCCTACAACCCAAACTTCGCGACAAATCTAACAGACTCCATCACCATTCTATCAATCTATCACAACAACCTAGTCATACTGGAAGACTTCAACATCTGGCTCGAAAAAGAAAACTAAACCTCAGCAAACTCACTCTGTGCACTCCTAGAAACACTACGCTTCAAGCAAATAGTAAATGGATCCACCCACAGTGCTGGACACACAGTGGATGCACTTTTCTTTCAGAAAAGGACTATGCGCTCTCATGGCACCTACACCAATGGTATGGAGCAACCACTACCTGATACCATTCTACATCAAAATCCAAACCCGCTTACCGGCCAGGAAGGAAATACTCCACGCCACCAAGAAAAGAAACTGGAAGAGCCTATACCTAGAGTCCTTAACAGATCTACTCGAATTAACCCAACCTAACACAACACAGCCCACGGAAACAACCACAGATGTAGCGGAAAAAACACTCTCAGCACCTGGATTACTGAGGGCCTATTCCACCTGGCACCAACAAAACCATTCAAAGCCACTCCATAAAATACTCACTGCTAAATGGTTCACAGAAGAGATGAAAGAACTATAAAAAAATAAAACTTCAACATTGAAAAAATATGGAGAGAACAGTGCAACCGACAGGACAAAATAAAATACCAAAGACAGCTCAGACTATACAAATCAACAGTACTCAAAGCAACAACAAAAATACTACACTACAAGAAAAGAATTGAATCAGCAACCACCCACAAAAAGAACTCTTCAGAATCATTAAAGAGATAGAAAATCCCTTCATCCTGCAAGAAAGTCACCATCCCGACACAAGCACTATGTGACAGCATCATCAACCGCTTGAGATCAAAAATAGAAACTATCCAACAGACCATCAACAGAAACTGCGTTAATAGAGCATAACCATTGAACCACCGACAACAGCTGGAACACCCACCACAGCAAGACTCATCCACCTCGAACCAATTACAGAAGAAATTGTCCCGACACTTATCAAGGACACCAACCTTGCAGGATCTCAAAATGACCCTTGCCTCCCGGACATCTTCAAAGAAATCCTCAACCACAAAACCCCACCGAGACACTTCCGGAACCTAATGAACATATCACTTAAAACAGGAATCATACCAGACTCCTTCAAATCAGAATACGTCAAACCACTGGTTAAAAAGGAATCAGAAAGCGTAGAAGACCCATGCAACTACAGACCCATATACAACTTGCCGTACCCAGTGAAGATCTTGGAGAACCATGTATACAAGATCCTACTTAAATACATTGAAACAAACAGAATACTCGACCACTCACAAGTTGGCTTCAGACCAATTAGTGGAACAGTATCTGCACTCCTATCAATATGGGATGACCTGAAAATAAATGCAGACAATGGCACCCAATCTGCCCTCATACCATTGGACATATCTGCGGTATTTGACACAATTAGCCACGCAGAACTAATAGAAAGACTGATGGAATGTGGCATTCAAGAATCCACACTAAAGTGGCTTACCTCATTCCTCACAAATTGAACCGAAAGAACCTACCTACCACCTTTCACCTCAAACACCAAAAACATCTCCTGCAGAGTCCCAAAGCGATCCAGCCTATCCCCCTGCTTTTCAACCTTTACGTGTCCCCACTGATGGAAATCATTCAAACCCAGGGACTAACTGCCTACAACTACGCAGCGGACACACAACTGATTGTGGAGATGATCACGACCCAGGAACCAAACAACAGCCTCAAAACTGCCACAAACATCTACAACTCGATGACAATGAACAACCTCAAACTGAACCTTGCCAAAATGAAAATAATGATCTCACCCACAGAAAGCAAAGCAACCAACCTACAAACTAGACTGGCCGACTGACTTGGGAACACAACCGGAGACTTCCAATGTAGTAAATAACTCAGGCAAACGCATGGACAACGGACTATACCTGGACCTGCAAGTCAACACAATCATTAAAAAAGTGTTTCTATCTCCTAAGAATACTCACGAGGCTGCTCCCATACCTCTCCTTTCCACACAGAACCCTCACAATCATATCCCTGAGGCTAACAGGAATTGACTATGCAAAAAGCCTCTACCTAGGAATGCCAGAAAGTCTCTCCAAGAAACTTCAATAGGTCCAGAACACCACAGCCAGGATTCTCCTAAGATTAAACAGAAGAGACCACATCACAGCTTTGAGAACCCTCCATTATTGGCTACCAGTAAAAAAAATGCATCAAATTCAAAGCCCTCTGCATTGCCCATAAATCCCTATCTAGACAGGAAGCCGACTTCCTCCCGGCCAAGGTCTCCCACTACCAGCCAAGAACGGACCTCAGATCAAGTGACGACCTACAAATGGAGACAAAACAATACCAAAAGAGGAAATTCGGAGGAGCATCATTCTCATGCTTAATTGCTAACCTATGGAACACAATGCCCAATGAAATCAGAACCACAGAAGACCACATCCCCTTCAAGAAACCACTAAAAACCTGGTTATTCAGCAGACAATGACAAATGCTAAAGGACAACAAATGCCACAAAAAGAAATGGCGGCCCAAACGAAACACACCAAGGGACGTGGTCACAGATAACAGCGCTGAAATGAAGAAGGACCAGAATACCCCACCACCCACCTTCCCCACCCCTCAGTCATGTGCCACAGCTAGAGAGATCTGCAAAGAGTAGCATGTCCAATCAACAGACAGACGCAGGGAAAGACACCCCATGCGCAATTCATGCACTCAGGAAAGCCCAGAAAGGTAACGCATGAATTTGAAGCATCACTTGTTACTGGTGTCCAATGTGTTGACAGTAAAATGAAATCTAGGCCCATTATGAGTTTACAAATTGGTAAAATACATATGCCCCCTATTGCCGATAATTCTTTAAGAGAAACAGTTTCAGACCAAAGAAATATTAATATTTCTAGTGTCATGACCCATTAGAGTTTGAACCTAAGGAAGCCCTCAGGAAGAAGGATAGAGCTTGGCTTTGAGAAAGGATTGGACATGGGGGTTATAAGAACTTCGGATTTTAAGGTCCTACGCAGGATTACAAATGATCAATGGTGCACACACGCGAATAGCGACTGCATTCTGGTTGGCGGTGGTCGTAGTAATCTTCCACTGTTTTTAGCCAACTATAATAACTTCATTAATGTGCCATCTGAACAGACGATGATTATAAACGCCATTATATGATGCCCCTTATCATGGGCGTAATTTTAGGGGGGGACAGGGGTGTTTGTCCCCCCCAACTTTCATGGCACACCATTTTGTTCCCCTTCATTTGGATGGGGCACCTTTTCTTCAGATGTCATGTCCCCCCCCCAACATTTTCAGCAATGTTACTCCACTGCTCCTTATTATGAAGATCTATCCACAGAGAGAAGCTTCCTGTCTTGGTTTCCAGTTCATGTTGTGTTGCTTATGGATGACTGCACTTGTATTTGATTTTTTCTTGAACAGAAACTAATATTTAATGAAGGTTGACTGGCTTTTCGATCCAATGTATGTCTACGTATTGCTGTAATTTTGTTTTTTATTTATTGTTATTTGTTGTATTTGTTATTCGTGTTAGTACCCTGATGCCCACGCGCCAATACAGTGCTATAGAAATAAATAAACAAACATAAACACCATAACAATTGCTCATCCACATAACTAGGGCCGCCCGGTAGATCACCTCTTCCTCAAATGTATTAAAATACCTGCTGTGCACCAATTTAGCAGCCAACCGCACAACAGGCCAAAACGCAACTGCTCTGACCAATCCCTGCCGAGGAACTGGAAACACACTGGGTACAACCAACCCCTACCCTCAAGCCCATAGGGGAAGCCATCCTCCATGCTTGGAGAGGAGGCGGTCTGGTCGATGGACCACAACCAAGAACACGGGAAGGTACCATTGAGCGACAACTAAAGACGAACTTCAGAGGCACTGTCAAACTAACCGATGTACTAACCAATTCCCGTCTTCCTGCTCCTCCAACATAACTCACGCCACTATGCACAACTCGCAGCTAGCCACACTACACATAGACACAAAATAACTCATCTAATCCTCGCATTCAACCGACTCTCTGAGACGCCATTGCACATAGTCCATGAATCAACTGACACGACACGTATGACCAGCAACACAATACAATAAAACACATATGAGTCATCTGCGACTCTGGACCTCTTATGGATGCAACTAACCAGTGCGCGCGACTACAGCCCCACCATAACCTCACATGACCCAACCACCCAACACAAACACTAGGACATATCTGAGGAACTGAGTCCTACCCATACGGTTGCAACAAGCGGGGCCTCTCGAATGAAATCGAACCAACTGCCACATGGAAGACAATGCACACAGGCGCCAGTTCCTACTAGTTCTGAACATATCCTATCATCCTATCCTCACTAACATACCCTGCCCTCTTCTCTTGCAGAGCCACGGGAGCGCCTGGAGACTGCCCTCGGGTGGCAGCGGTACACGGTATAAATCAACATAACATTACATAACATAAAGCAGGACTGCACTGTAATGTCTTGTACATCAATAGAAGCCTGGGATGTTATGGGCGCCTCTCCCAAGCACCCCGCATGAGAAAAGGGATCTATATGTTTTGGATTAATTTAAACTGGTTTTTACTGCCAAAAGTGGGGATAGAGCCCCCATACACCTGCTTTCTTACCACCCTCTCCCCTTTCTATATTACCTGACCACAACCTACCATCTTCCTCTATTCAGTAAGAAAACCATACAAAATAAGCCAAAGAAATGCGACCAGTCGGAATACGACCAAAAGACACATCCCCTAGAAAATGCGCTCTCTTTGGTTAGGATAATGGGTGTACCCCCAGAAGGGAGATCCTAACTGTACTTTTTGGTGACAGCAAAGTCCCCAATTGATCCAATTGCCACTTACTCCAACTTGACTCTGTCTAACCACTGCTGTAATAGGTCTGCTCCACGTGCTGGTTTTCCCCATGTGCAGTGCTTCTGTTCGAGGCCCTGTTATTTTAAATAAAATACAAAAGAAGAACAACATAGGGCTGGGGTGAATACCCCACAACCAGCAGGATGGCCCTGCAGAGGAGAAGGTGGGATCTTTCTATGATAAGCTAGGTGGAAGAGCTGTCAGCCTCTTGCATTGCCACAAAGGTGTATGCATGTACAACATCTATGGGTAACCACAGCCATTAGGTGCTAAGGCGCCACATAGAGCCAACATATGTGCCATGGCAACTAACCCCCATGGCATGTCAAAATGTCGAGAGGTACCCTTTTTTTAGGCCGAGGAGAGTTCTAACACCATCCATGCGGCATAGATCTAGATGACATCAGTTATTCCTCCACTTGACAGGGGTGAGTCAGACTTCATCCTACCAAGGTCGATAAATTCAGTACCATTAAACTTGTTAATAGGAACAACTGTTTTTAGCAACCTGGCGGGGGGAGCCAGCAATCAGCTGGTTAGGAATGCGGGCTTGAAACACCAGTGAAAGCCTGCGTTCCATCCCACCTGACGGGCAGCTTCCCTTTTCATGGCGGCCATCTTACAAAGTATTTTCCTTCATTCAACGGGACACTGCGTGCATGCCATTGAACGAAAGAAAATACTATTTTTTAGCACCCTGTGTTTCCGCTTTGGTAGCCCGGGGTGCTAATGGCCTTAAGCCCCCGTTCCAAGTGCTGGAACAGGGGGTAACGGCCTGCAGCCCTCGTTAATGGTTATAGCTTTGCTTGGGCCATTAACTTGGGTTTCCGGGCCGTTACCCCCAGTTCTAGCCCTTGGAACGGGGGCTTAATGCCACAATACAGAGCTAGAGGAATATGGCCTGAGGCGCTATATAAAACCATTACAATATTATTATAAAATGGGAAGTTAATTCTAAAAGGGGGTTGTCCTCCAAAAGGAAAGTATGATCATTAAACCCTCCTCCCTGAAGATACCTGTGTGAAGGGTTTTCCTTGACCTGGGGTGAAGGTCAGCGCAGACTGGGTTCACCAGGAGAGACACTGTTGCTGAAACATCTAAGTACTGCATATAGTGCTTTCAAAGAAAGCCTGATGCCCTCATCTATTATGGCAGCTCAGACTCCAGCTCCCTCCTAAGTCATTGCTTTTAAACATAATAATAACTTGGTGATTTATGCAACACTCTATGCTAGAGGAAAGTGTCCAAGAGCTGTAATAAACCATTTAGCTATTACTAATCACTCACTTTATTCAGTCTTTCAGCAAGTGGGGGTTGGAGGAAGGAAGAGCAACGTCAGCCCATGTATCAAAACCCATTGCGTTCCCAAAGCGAGCATGTTACAGCTGGGATTCGCCTCTCGTTGTGTGATGAATCCCCATTCTAAAGCCGCAGTGTCTAGATTCTGAAGAGAATCCCTGTGCAATAGACCCACTACTGGACGTGTTAGGGGGTTCGATGGTTCCTGGGGATCCACCACTCGGTGTGTGATGAATCCCCATTCTAAAGCCGTAGCGTATAGATTCTGAAGAGAATCCCTGTGGGATAATCCCACTGTTGGATGCGTTAGGGGGTCAGATGGTTCCTGGGGATTCGCCTCTCGGTGTGTGATTAAACCCCATTCTAAAGATGCAGTGTCTAGATTCTGAAGAGAATCCCTGTGGAATAACACCACTGTTGGATGCTTTAGGGGGTCAGATGGTTCCTGGGGATTCACCTCTCCATGTGTGATGAATCCCCATTCTAAAGCAGCAGTGTCTAGATTCTGAAGGGAATCCCTGTGGAATAGCCCCAGTGTTGGATGTGTTAGGGCGTCAGATGGTTCCTGGGGATTTGCCTCTCAGTGTATGATGAATCCCAATTCTGAAGCCGTAGTGTCTAGATTCTGAAGAGAATCCCTGTGGAATAGCCCCACTGTTGAATGTGTTAGGGGGTCAGATGGTTCCTGGGGATCCACCACTCAGTGTGTGATGAATCCCCATTCTAAAGCCGCAGGGTGTAGATTCTGAAGAGAATCCCTGTGGGATACCCCCACTGTTGGGTGCATTAAGGGGTCAGATGGTTGCTGGGGATTCGCCTCTCGGTGTGCGATGAACCCCAATTCTAAAGTCGCAGTGTCTAGATTCTGAAGAGAATCCCTGTGGAATAGCCCCAGTGTTGGATACGTTAGGGGTGAGATGGTTCCTGGGGATTTGCCTCTCGGTGTGTGATGAATCCCAATTCTGAAGCCGTAGTGTCTACATTCTGAAGAGAATCGCTGTGGAATAGCCCCACTGTTGGATGTGTTAGGGGGTTCGATGGTTCCTGGGGATCCACCACTTGGTGTGTGATGAATCCCCATTCTAAAGCCACAGTGTCTAGATTCTGAAGAGAATCCCTGTGGAATAACCTGACTGTTGGATGTGTTAGGGGGTCAGATGGTTCCTGGGGATCCGCCTCTCGGTGTGTGATGAATCTCTATTCTAAAGCTTCAGTGTCTAGATTCTGAAGAGAATCCCTGTGGAATAACCTGACTGTTGGATGTGTTAGGGGGTCAGATGGTTCCTGGGGATTTGCCTGTCTGTGTGTGATTAATCTCCATTTTAAAGCTGCAGGGTCTAGATTCTGCAGAGAATCCCGGTGGAATAGACCCACTACTGGATGTGTTAGATTGTCAGTTGGTTCCTGCGGATTTGCCTCTCGGTTTGTGATGAATCCCAATTCTAAAGCCGTAGCGTATAGATTCTGAAGAGAATCCCTGTGGGATACCCCCACTGTTGGATGCGTTAGGGGGTCAGATGGTTCCTGGGGATTCGCCTCTCGGTGTGTGATTAAACCCCATTCTAAAGCTGCAGTGTCTAGATTCTGAAGAGAATCCCTGTGGAATAACACCACTGTTGGATGCTTTAGGGGGTCAGATGGTTCCTGGGGATTCACCTCTCCATGTGTGATGAATCCCCATTCTAAAGCAGCAGTGTCTAGATTCTGAAGGGAATCCCTGTGGAATAGCCCCAGTGTTGGATGTGTTAGGGCGTCAGATGGTTCCTGGGGATCTGCCTCTCGAAGTATGATGAATCCCCATTCTAAAGCCTCAGTGCCTAGATTCTGAAGAGAATCCCTGCGGAATAGCCCTAGTGTTGGATGCATAAGAAGGTCAGGTGGTTCCTGGGGATCCACCACTCGGTGTGTGATGAATCCCCATTCTAAAGCCGCAGTGTCTAGATTCTGAAGAGAATCCCTGTGGGATACCCCCACTGTTGGATGTGTTAAGGGGTCAGATGGTTCCTGGGGATTTGCCTCTTGGTGTGTGATGAATCCCTATTCTAAAGCTTCAGTGTCTAGATTCTGAAGAGAATCCCTGTGGAATAACCTGACTGTTGGATGTGTTAGGGGGTCAGATGGTTCCTGGGGATTTGCCTGTCTGTGTGTGATTAATCTCCATTTTAAAGCTCCAGGGTCTAGATTCTGCAGAGAATCCCGTTGGAATAGACCCACTACTGGATGTGTTAGATTGTCAGTTGGTTCCTGCGGATTTGCCTCTCAGTGTATGATGAATCCCAATTCTGAAGCCGTAGTGTCTAGATTCTGAAGAGAATCCCTGTGGAATAGCCCCACTGTTGAATGTGTTAGGGGGTCAGATGGTTCCTGGGGATCCACCACTCAGTGTGTGATGAATCCCCATTCTAAAGCCGCAGTGTGTAGATT
Source organism: Ambystoma mexicanum (assembly GCF_040938575.1). NCBI lineage: Eukaryota > Metazoa > Chordata > Amphibia > Caudata > Ambystomatidae > Ambystoma > Ambystoma mexicanum. Next base: position 1,462,174,236 of record NC_090931.1, on the reverse strand, counting down.
CTGAAGAGAATCCCTGTGGGATACCCCCACTGTTGGGTGCATTAAGGGGTCAGATGGTTGCTGGGGATTCGCCTCTCGGTGTGCGATGAACCCCAATTCTAAAGTCGCAGTGTCTAGATTCTGAAGAGAATCCCTGTGGAATAGCCCCAGTGTTGGATGCGTTAGGGGTGAGATGGTTCCTGGGGATTTGCCTCTCGGTGTGTGATGAATCCCAATTCTGAAGCCGTAGTGTCTAGATTCTGAAGAGAATCGCTGTGGAATAGCCCCACTGTTGGATGTGTTAGGGGGTTCGATGGTTCCTGGGGATCCACCACTTGGTGTGTGATGAATCCCCATTCTAAAGCCACAGTGTCTAGATTCTGAAGAGAATCCCTGTGGAATAACCTGACTGGTGGATGTGTTAGGAGGTCAGATGGTTCCTGGGGATCCGCCTCTCGGTGTGTGATGAATCCCTATTCTAAAGCTTCAGTGTCTAGATTCTGAAGAGAATCCCTGTGGAATAACCTGACTGTTGGATGTGTTAGGGGGTCAGATGGTTCCTGGGGATTTGCCTGTCTGTGTGTGATTAATCTCCATTTTAAAGCTGCAGGGTCTAGATTCTGCAGAGAATCCCGGTGGAATAGACCCACTACTGGATGTGTTAGATTGTCAGTTGGTTCCTGCGGATTTGCCTCTCGGTTTGTGATGAATCCCAATTCTGAAGCCGTAGTGTCTAGATTCTGAAGCGAATTCCTGTGGAATAGCCCCACTGTTGGATGTGTTAGGGGGTTCGATGGTTCCTGGGGATCCACCACTCGGTGTGTGATGAATCCCCATTCTAAAGCCGTAGCGTATAGATTCTGAAGAGAATCCCTGTGGGGTAATAACCCCACTGTTGGATGCGTTAGGGGGGCAGATGGTTCCTGAGGATTCGCCTCTCGGTGTGTGATTAAACCCCATTCTAAAGCTGCAGTGTCTAGATTCTGAAGAGAATCCCTGTGGAATAACACCACTGTTGGATGCTTTAGGGGGTCAGATGGTTCCTGGGGATTCACCTCTCCATGTGTGATGAATCCCCATTCTAAAGCCACAGTGTCTAGATTCTGAAGAGAATCCCTGCGGAATAGCCCCACTGTTGGATGCTTTAGGGGGTCAGATGGTTCCTGGGGATTCACCTCTCCATGTGTGATGAATCCCCATTCTAAAGCCACAGTGTCTAGATTCTGAAGAGAATCCCTGCGGAATAGCCCCACTGTTGGATGCATTAAGGCGTCAGATGGTTCCTGGGGATTCACCTCTCCATGTGTGATGAATCCCCAATTCTAAAGTCGCAGTGCCTAGATTCTGTAGAGAATCCCTGTGGAATAGCCCAAGTGTTGGATGCGTTAGGGGTTAGATGGTTCCTGGGGATTTGCCTCTCGGTGTGTGATGAATCCCCATTCTAAAGCTGCAGTACCTAGATGCTGAAGAGAATCCCTGTTAAATAGCTTCAGTGTTGGATTTGTTAGGGGGTCAGATGGTTCCTGGGGATTCGCCTCTCGGTGTGTGATGAATCCCAATTCTAAAGTCGCAGTGTCTAGATTCTGAAGAGAATCCCTGTGGAATAGCCCAAGTGTTGGATGCATTAGGGGTTAGATGGTTCCTGGGGATTTGCCTCTCGGTATGTGATGAATCCCCATTCTAAAGCTGCAGTACCTAGATGCTGAAGAGAATCCCTGTTGAATAGCCTCAGTGTTGGATTTGTTAGGGGGTCAGATGGTTCCTGGGGATTCGTCTCATTCCGATAATGGCGAGTCGTCTGTGCTCATAGCGCGGAGCGAGTTGATTCCCGTCCCATGCCGCATATCTGTAAAACATTGGGAAAAGGAACACCCATGGGATGGATGAAATACATTTAGGGTTGTTGATTTTCAGCAATTTCTTGATGATCTCTTGCCCAAGGAAGGACACCAGCATTATACGACATCACATCACAACTCCAGCAAAACACACTGGTTAAACAAAAAAAAAGACATCAATAGGAATACATAATACTGACTGCATTTTGATCAACACTATCTTAAGCCTGGATAAAACAATAAAGGAAGTGAAAAACACATGGTACCTTCCTTTTTAAGACATATGATGCACCAGATAAACTAATTTGAAGAATTTCACAACGTATGTTTTTATTGAATCGAACAAGCACCATTGTTCATCCCACAGCATGTAGCTGTATCCTTGTTCTTTTGCTTCCTGTTTAGGTTTTATCATAATTAAACTTTGGTTTTCTTTTGGAATTGTAACATTTAGAGTTTGGTTTACATAGTTCTTCACTATTGATCTCATAGTTTATTAATATGTATCCCATGCACAGGCCCTGTGGCACAGCGTCAGAGCGCTTCTTGCAATCCACCCACAGAGGCTGCATCATTTCTGTGGAGCCTCCTCTCCACCTGGTTCTTTCCCTGTCACTCATGTTCTACATCGCGTCAAGCAGGTAACCCCAGAAGGGCTTGTGGTGAATTTTTCAGCAAGTTTCATCTTTTTGTGCAAAAACTTGTGCAGGTGGGCTGCAGCTAGCCAGATGCGTGGGCACCTTGCCACTTCCTGCGCGTAGCTGAAATCACATTGATTGCATTATTAGCCCATCTGGGCTCATGATTTCTGGCTGGGCCTTATCTTTCCATCATGGGTGTCACCACCTGCACACTGGATGTGCATCGGCAGGCCGGCCTGCTGCACCAGTGATCGGCCTGTGTGGGGCTCTTGAGGACCAATAGTGGAAGCTGGCAGGTGAATGCCAGCCCCTGCCAAGCCCAACACTAAGGCCCCTATCTGGGCCTGTCCATGCCTAGGAGGGCTCCATCCTTGCACCCCAGCAACACCTCATGGAACAGCCACCAGGCATGCAGCTTGTCCCCACATGAACTTGTACCTCTGGAATTTTGTGCACCTCTCAAGAATTCCTGTGAGTCATGCCAGGACATTTTCTATCGCTTTTTCCACTAACCTAAACAGCTGTTGAACCAAGGTGTGCCTATGCCATTCTGCCTTCCTTGCCTTAAATAATCCTTCTTTCCAATGCATTTCTGGGCTTCTAGTGTAATTTGAATCCTGTTGTGTTTTTTAACATCTCTGCACCCCATTTTGCATTGCATTCTGTGCTTCTGGTGTAATTGAAATCCTGGTGTTTTCTTAACATCTCTGCACCCCATTTTTGGTACTAAAGTCTTACCATTGCATCTGTTTCTTGCTTCCCTTGGCTACTAGGCCACCTGGTGAGTTTTGCTCATACTGTGCAACCCCTCCTCTATCTTCCTCCAATCCTACGCTGTCCCTATGGCACTCAAAATCTCCCCATCTTCTCTAACTCCTATGCTATTACCTATCCTCCCTCTCCTCTCTCACGAAGTCTGGAAGAACAAAACTTTTAAAAGGCCTCATGACCCCTAACCCTGGCCTTCCTATCACAGACACCTATCTCAGCGCAACTTCCAAACAGATTTTCACTGATATCCTCTTTTCAGTCCCCTCTCCAAATCTATGGACTCCTCATCTTATCTCTCCTCTCTCTCCTCTCACATCTTCACCCATTAAGGGTGGCACTAGATGTGAAGTACTCTTTGCATCCTTCTCATCATTGAGGTGTATCATTAATGTCTATCACAATGGCACTATCTTGACTTAGGGTCCTCAACCCAATCTCCTCCTCTTTGACCAGCGCTTGATATCCCTCATTAACTTCCTTCCTATACCTCCTACTCCTTCTTCCACTCTCTCCATCCCCCCTCCTCCGACTGGTGTACCACGCTCATGTAGCCCTACTCAGAGAACCTTCAAAGGCAGTGATCTCCTGCATCTAGCCATGCTTAATGCTCACTCTGCTATCAAACACTCTACCAACATCTGCCTCCTGCTTGAAGACCTTGATCTCAATATCATTGCTCTTTCCGAGACGTGGTTCAATGCCAGCTCAGTCACTGTTTCTGACTTGCTTCTCCCTGATGGCTACAAGATCATCTCCATGCCGTGTCCTAACTGCGCTGGTGGCGGGATTGCTCTGATCTTCCCTGAGTCAGTCTCTTCCTCCCTCATACCCACCCAGCCTTACTCTTCCTTTGAGAGCCTGGTCTGCAAACTGGTCATCTCTCCCACTTGCTCCCTGACCGTTGCCACTATCTACAGGCCACCTGGCTTTACCATCCTGTTCCTCTCTGAATGGGCTAATTTCTCCTCCTCGCTCGTCTAATCCACCTCTACACTCCTTTTCCTGAATGAGTTCAACAACCACCTTGACTCCTCAATCACGGCATCCACTCTCTTCCGTGACCTCTGCACCTCGCTCTCCCTCTCCATTCTCCCCTTTGGGCCTACCCACTCGGCTGGACACATTCTCTCTGCCATCATCCGTACTGATCTCTTGCTTGCCTCCCTACTTACCACCCCACTCTCCTGATCAGCCCATTCTCTCCTCTCCTCTCACATGGGCCCTCTCTGCCATCTGAGTGCTCCTCCCCAACCCTGCCAAACTCGTTCACGAACATCCATCAGCTGCTGCCTTCGCACCTACTTTCATCCCCCCCTCCCCCCAATGCAGACACAACCGCTGACTCCGCTCTCAGCAACCTCCATCTTGCCATCACTAACACTCTTGACATTCTTGGCCCAGTTATGAGGATCCCCCTGAAACATGCCTCCAGGCGTAACACCTGGTACGACTCTGAACTTGCAGCCCTGAAACACAAGTGCAGAGCTGCAGAACGGAAGTGGCAGCCCTCAGGCTCACCCTCTGACAAACTGGCCTGTCACCTGCTCCAAAGGCAATACTGACTTTCCATTTGCTCATAGAAAAGGGCCTACATCCAGGCTCGTGTCTCTGGTGCATCCAACAACAAAGCTGAACTCTTTAAAATCTGCAAGGAAATAGCCAACCCTTCTGCAGTCTCCACCTCACCTCTTCCCTCCCAGGCCCTCTGCACGGCACTGGCCACACAGTTCACTTGAAAAGCTCAGGACATTCTGAGCACCATGGCTTCCCTGCCCCCCCACCCTCCTGCCACCTATGGCATCCCATCACCCTCAACCTTTCTCTCCTACTTCTCTCCTATCACACCCAACAAGGTCACTAGAATCGTCCGCTCTATGAAGGTCTTCTCCAAACAAGTATCCTCCTGTTCTTCCAGAACTATTAAGGACAATTGGTTCTCTTGCCCTAAACTTGCTGATTTCTGCAATCACTCTTTTGCTACTTGTTCCTTCCCCTCTTCCCTCAAGCACTCTCTTGTGCACCCCCTCCTGAAAGAACCTTCAGCAGACCCTTCTTGTCTGGCTACTTACCGCCCCAGCTCTATCATCCCCTTCCTTGGGAAACTCTTGGAGAAGTTGGTCTTCCCCCAACTGACCCAACACACTGAGCTTGTTGGTTGCCTACACGACCATCAATCTGGATTCCGGGCATCCAGAGGTATGGAAACATTTCTTCTGAACACCCGTGAAGAACTGCTTGCATCTCTTGATTCCAACTCTCCAGCCGTTCTCATTCTACATGATCTCAGATCTACTTTTGACACGATCAACTACTCCATCCTCATAAAACGGCTCCACAATACCCTAGGTATCTCACTGGACTGACTGACAGCCTTCAACAATGACCGTCCCTTCCAGGTTATCCTGGGCTCTTTCTCCTCTCCCACCTCTATCTCCCCAAGTGGCATCCCCCAGAGCTCCAAACACTCTCCCTGGCTCTTTAACATCTATCTTGCCCCGCTTGCGCACCTTATTTCCACCTACTCCCCTTAGTTCCAGTGTTATGCAGATGACACACAATTCTTCTTCAAACATCCTTCTGATCCTCTCCTTATCTCCCCCATCATGCCTGACTGTCTATCTGCTATCCAGTCATGGTGGCCCTCCAATGATCTATGCCTCAATGCCAGCAAGACTGATATCCGTCCCATTGGGACTGCTACTCCCTCTTGCTTCCCCTCACTCTGGCTTCCCTCTTTGGTTTCTCCCCTTTCTCCTTCTTCTGAAGCCAAATACCTTGGAGTCATCTTCGACTCCTCTCTTTCCTTCCTCCCTCACATCCAGGACCTTGCAAAGAAGTCCCACTTTCAACTTCACCTCCTCAGAGGAATTCTTCCTTTCCTCACTTTTCCCCAGAAGCTCAATGTCCCCAGAGCTCTGCTACTCTAGGCTCGACTACAGCAATAGCCTCTTCCTTAATCTACCCTTGTCCTCGCTATGTCCCTGCCAGCTAATCCAGAAAAGGGCTGCGAGACCTATCTTGGTAGTCCAGTCCATGGGCTACATCGCTCCAGCCCTAAAAACTCTCAAATGGTTCCTAGTTGCTGGTAGGATCAAATTCAAATCCCTCTGCATCATCCATAAGGCTGTCTGAGGCCCGGGGACCACGCTATCTACAACTGGCTCTCACTGAATACACTCCCTGCAGATCTTTACGTTCCTCCGGCACCAACTCTCTGAGCGTCAAGTGATTCGCTAAACAGCAAGATGGTGGACGATCTCTTTCCTCAGCTGGCTCCCTCCTATGGAACAGCCTCCCCTTCCTCTTAGTCTTGAGCCGGTTCTCCTCAAATTCTGGAAGCTCCTCAAGACCTTCCGTTTCACCTCCTACTTCCCCCTCCTTTGCTAAACCCCACAGTCATTGAGATTGGTGACCAGGGGCCTTTTGTGTCCTCCTGGGTCCTGGCGTCCCACCCCCAATCGCCTTCAGCCTTCACCCGATCCCACTTGCCTTAGGCGCCCACTGGCCTGTGCTGTCACAGGCCTGCACTTATGTATTGGCAGTGGACCACTCTCACCAAGTGATCTCTGCCAGTCACTTAACAGTTTGCAACTTACTCCCTAGGACTTCCCTCCTTGATATTCATAGCACTCACCACCACCCCAACCCCTCGTCCCTCTCTCTCTCTGCACTTGCACATTCTGAATGCTCACAAGGCTTAGTAGGACAGCCTGACTCTTTCATTGTTATATTTGCCTTTCCTTCCCCATGTTCCCTCCCTATGGCCCAGTGGGTGCTTTGAAACACAATTTACTTGATGTGTAAGTGTCTTACAAATGCACAATAAATAAATAAATAAACACTTACAGAACAATACAAACCCTGGGAAGATTTTAAGAAAATGTGACAAAGCATTGAAACGTAAAAGCAAACAAAACACTGTTGAAATAGCCATTCCAAAAGAATAAGGACATACAAATCATGATGAGCCGCGGTCACCTAGAGATAGTTAACCCTTCTCAAAGACATGCCCGTTTAATGCCTTAACCCAGGGGTCTTCGAACGTGGCTTCCCAGTTGTTTTGGACTACAACTCCCCTAGGCCTTAGCCAGTCTAGTCATTAGTGAGGGATCATGTGAGTCATGGTCCAGATTGACTGGAGAGCCATAGGTTGTTAGAGAGCTTTAAGTGGGTCAGGGCTAGCCAAGACAGAGCCCTGGCAGTTCTGAAATATCGTTCTCAGATGGGGCACTGCCAGGGCTGGCAAAAATCCCCTCCTAGCCCCAGCCACTGAGGCTTCTAGAAGCCAAGGCCATTTTTATATAACTCCTGGAGCTCGTTCCCATGCGCAAGAGCTTCAGGCTTTATTTTAAATAAGTCCTTGTCTTCCTTAATGGTGGTGCCAGCCCTCACCATCCAGCCCTTTGATTTTGGGTGCCAGTTAAAGCACTGGGTTGTAGGCTCCTACTTTAACCAATGAGGGGTGAGATCCATTTGAGAGGAGGCAGGAAAAGAGCACCAGAGCTTGACGACATTCCCCACCCAAGGGAGTTGGCTTAAATCAATACAGCAACAATCAATTGATAGGTGTTGGCGGATCACCACAGCCTTTGCAGAATGTAGTGAGTTGGGGGTGCAGCCAGGGTCGTACTGGGACAAGAAATAGGCCCGGTCACCCAAAAAAAAGTGGCCTACCCCTCGCCTCAAAAAAGTGACCCATCCCTCGCCGCACGACCCTTGACCTCTGATGACATCACCAGAAGTGATGTCATTTAACCCCACCCCAAAGTGACATCCCGGGAAGCAATGAAACACAACCTTTCACCCCTTGACAAAACAGGAAGTGGCATCAAATAGCATTGTACCTAAGCACACTATTTTACTGTGAATCCAAGCAGACGTCCAAGGCCAAATGATAATGTTATTCTATAGCACTTACGCTTAAGCTCTTTTTTTTAATAGAAGAAATATGCACACAACATGTGGTGGTACTCATTTATCGACCTAAGAAGGATGAAATGCTTTTTGGAAGATTTGGAAGAAAATAAATTAAAAAAAAACATTTCTATTTTTTTTTTGCAAACCAGCCCAGGCATGGCCAGAAACCGGCCCCCACTCCCCAGGGACGATTTCGCCCCCGCCACGGGCCGAAAGGCCGAGGGGCCAACCCGACTCTGGGTGCAGCCCACCATTGCATGGCAGATGTATGGCTTGAGGGATCATGTCGAATTGATCATGAACCTGTTGTGATGATTTTTGGGGTTTATAATAGTTATGTTGACACCCCCCTTTCTGAAAAACAATGACAGTGACACAGCGGGCCGAACGCCGGCACGTCGGGTCCCCCGACTTACAGAGGAATGAAGCCGTGTCCAGCTGTGTGCAGTTTTTCCAGGAGCAGTGTGCCTTGAACGGCTGATAAATGGTTGAGAAGACTTTGACACCAAACGAGCGTTGGCTTTGGATGCCTTCATGAAGCGTTCGGCTCATCCTGCTGCGCCAGTTCTGTGCACCAAGAGTGGACCATTCAATGGGCCCTGTTACGAGTTAGGTGGAAATTCAGAGGCACATCCTTCAAAAAATAGCCCTGAGAAATGACTGTTACTGCCACTTGGTCAGGTGGAATTTGCGCCTGATTACAGGTGATGGTGGCGGCGTAACTGCCCATTTATTTTGGGCTCATTGGACCTTTTTGCTGAATTACCGCGCTGGAATTACCGCTGCAGTAATTCCGCCAATTCCTCTGATTTTTGGGTTTTGAGTGTGAAGATTTGCCACCAGGTTTTTGCTGGAGGTAAATCCTCCACTCAAAACCAAAACTCATAATTTGGTGGAGTGGTAAAATCGACGTTAACGCAGTTACTGCCAAATTTTAGCAATTGCCGCCTAACTAACGATGAGGCCTAATGTTAGGTTGCACGCTAGCGTAAACTGTGGAGGCACAGGTGCGCCACTGATTCATAAATTCATCACTGGACATAGGTTACATGTCAACTACTTACAGAAACCTGGGTCACGTTACCTCTCCAGCCAATATTTTCCGGAAACAGTCTCCATGGAGACTACACCATCACATGGACCGACAGAGTCCCTGAGATACCGCCAGACATCTCAAGTTGCTAAGCATTGCAGGTTTAGAATGTGAAGGTCAGGTATGGCGAGTTAAACACCCAAGGACAAGCCCTTGATTGGAGAAACTCCTCTGCAGTCACAGAAAAGACTCCCCTTCCAAGGTAGCGTGGGCCGAGTGTCAGTCTTCTTTCAGGAAAGTGATAACTTTAGGAGAATTCAAATACGGTTTCAATTAGGTTACTTATAACGTGATTAATACCCAGAGGTTTGTAATCGCAGACCCGAGGATCGAACCCGTGGTGCTCCTGTCTCTTGCTCCGAAGGCAAACGTTGACCCTGAGCTATAATCGTGGCCGGCCCTGGTGTTATATTGTAATTGGCTATTTATAAGGCGCTAAATATCCAGAGGTTTCTAAGCGTGGACCCGGGGATCGAACCTGTGGTGCTCCCAAGGCGAGCACGTTGACCCTGAGCTATGTCAATACATTTATGACAGGAAGTACCTGTGATGGGCGGGTGGGGGCTGTCGGGGTCCATCAGGAATCAGTAAACCCTGCGAGAGAGCAGTGGGAGGAGCTATAGGGAATGAAACCCTGAACCAATTCGTGTAGAAATCGTGTTCATATTAAACATTGGTAAAGCATGCTTGGGGGGAGAGGGCGGACTTGGAAACCTGTGGACATTGGAGAATTACAACCCAAAGCACGGAACGCAGAGCACGCCCTCCATATTCACTGGCTGTAGATCTGCCTGGGAATCCCCAATGGAAATGGCCAGATGCAAAGTTGAAACGTTGCTGCTGCGGCTACTCGACTTGTCCTGATACTGATCCTTAGCGTGCTGGACTGGGGTCTCACTTCCGGTCCTGGGAGGGCCCCAGGGATAGCAGGGCTGCTGGTCAGGATATTCCTTGGGGGTGGGGGGGGGGGATTTCCCCATCTATCTGCTCCTGGAGCAGGATCCCTCATTAGACGCCTCTCCACAGCCCACCTGATCATTCGCCACTTTCTAACCTGGCTCAGAATGGGGGGCGTTGAAGTCAGAACCATCTCTAGGACAATAAGGAGTGAACAGGGCTGCAATAAGATGTGGCGGGGGTCCTTTTGAACCCAAGCACAAAACGAGAGTTGGCAATCCCCAGCTTGGTGGCACAACCCACAGACAGTTCATAAAGGGAGAGACGAAACCAGGAGCGGGCCCCCACTGAATTGCAAAACAATATTTAGATCATTCCTGGTCCAGACTAGTTAGTCATGTAGTTTGTTGCCTTATGCGATACACACTGGCCTAAGTGTGTGATGTGAACCACAAGTAGCTAAATAACCAAAGTCGGCTCAAGGGGCGATTGAATGGTGCAGCTTCACAAGGGCAGCAAGCGCACCGGGCTGCACCGCCTTGCCCCTTAAGCTGATACTGCAAGCTTTCAGACGTCCGAGTGCACCATGCGCTCAGACTTCAGAAAGTATCGTTCTAGTTGCAGTGCTGCGCCACCCTGCAACTAGAATGTTACTTTCCTTCCGGGCACACTGTGGAAGCAGGAGTGGGCTGAGCGCGGAGATGGAGTCTGCTGCAGACTGCAGCGAGACCTTCCCGGGAAGGCCAAAGACAGAGCAGGTAAGTGAAAAAATTGTTTTTGCTTGTGTATGTATTTATGTATTTGGGCTGGGGGTGGGGAGCGAGCAGTGGCCATCCCTCTCAGCCCCACATGTTCAGGCTCCTGGGCACCGTTCTTCATCGGAGAACTCCCACAAGGCTTAATGGGCGGGAATGGGGTGAGGGGCAGTGCCGGCCCCTCACAGGTCTCCCAGCAGGCATGTGGGGCACTCACAAAAATCTTGCACAGGATGCTGGGAGAGCGGGCGCCGGCACTGTATGTAACCTTTAAAAGACGTGAATGGCCTATTAAAATCATAGAATTTTCTGCACGGTAAATAGGAACATTGCGTGCCAATCCGCGCGCGAAATCCCGTTTGTCGATTCATGGAATCCACAGTGCTGTACTTTTTTGTACTTTGCTGGCACTTAGCACAGGCTCGGCACATCTCTGTGAGCGGCCGAGTGCCTTGCGTGAGATACCACGCAGAGCATGGGCATGACTTGCGCAGAGGGCTGAGTAGGGGGTGGAACGGGAAAAATGAGGAAGAACAAGGGAAAATGTGGGCATTTTGAGGGACGGTCCACAGGCAGTCCATCACATGCCCACAAATGCGTGGAATGAGACGTTTTCATGGATCCGACTGCTCAACCTCTTATCAGGGAAATGGCCACGCAAAACCCTCATTCTATCCACCACCCGAAGGCAGGCATACAGACACTTGTGTATAGGATGCACCACACAGAGGTGAGATTGCCTGCTGGATTTGCGGGTGCATGTACGCAACTGGAGTTCCGATCTAACGTAGGGATGTGCGTACGCAGTGTAGCGGGTTGCAGGTACCGTGTACCGGGGTTCGCACACAGATTTTTCTGAGCTTTACCTAAGTTACAGAAATGTGTGTGCATGTTGTCAGGGTGCTGGTAATAGTTACAGGGGACCACACGCAGTATCCCTGAGGTGTAGACCTTGTTGCGGGGGCCCCCACAAACTGTTTCAAGGGTGCATGTGTTTGCGCCCAAGTAGCAAGCAAAGGTAGCTGTTTCGGACTGTTTTTGATTTGCATGGGGACGTTTCGGGTGTGGTCCAGCCGCGTCTTGCGTACATGGTTACGTTGCGCAAACTATTCCACGAAGACGAGGAGCTCGCAGTAAAACGTCAGCGCACAGGCTCGCGCAGATTCATTCTCGGCACGCAGGCTTTGCAAAATCTCTGCACACTTTTCCATGAATCGGGCCCAAATGCTACTCATTTTGTTACGGCTACTTACCCTTACTACCCATCGACCCTAATGTGTAATTAAAGAGTTAGTTCTATTCCTAAAAAAAATTACTCTGGGTGGACATCCATTTCTATTGACCTAATAACATTGTGTTACCATTCCTGGCACCAGGATCTGTAAAACAAACTGACGACTATGGATATGTCAATGATTCCTATATGTAGTCGCCAAACTACGGGTGTCTTTCGAACAGCAACCCATGTGCAAAATGCAGTGAGTCTACACTCCTAAGTCTGGGATGGCTTAGTATAAGTGCAGAATTTTCTGGAAAACTCACAATTTTCTTATCACTAAAACACTATGGGCCTCATCACGAGTTGGGCGGTAGCCCTTAAATGCGGCGGTAGCGCTGTTACCGCTGCATTTAAGGGTCCCCCAAATCACGGCTTCGGCTGATTTCCCCCCAGCTGTGAGCTGGGGGGGAAATCTGCCGAGAATTTGTTGATTTTCGCGCATTTACCGCCGGCAGGAAATCCACAGGCGGTAAAAGCGTGAAATTTCCCCATTGAGCCCAATGGGGAATGGGGAATTCCCAAATGGGCTCAATGGGGAATGGGCAATACCCGTTCTGCCAAACCAATGATCTGGCGCTAATAGCGCCAGTGGGTTTGGCGGGAGGGCTAATAACGCCAGCGCTATTAACGCCAGTATTACCACCCAACTCGTGATGAGGCCATATATATTTACTTCTACCAGGGGTCAAGTCCTAAAAAAAAGGGGGAATCCTCCTTAACATACCAATTGTATAGTGTTGTAAACAGTCTATACCATCCTCTCCCTATATACCTTCTCAACTTTTTGGAACTCCCCCTCTATATTCATAGCTACACATCACTGTCCATGTTAAAGTCAACAGTTGGTCACCATGGACAACGCGCTGGTCTTGGAAGCAAGACCACGCAGAGCAACGGAGGTTCGAATCTGGATCCCCGCTTAGAAACCAAACTCGGGTACGGTATTAGGCACGTTATATAAAAAACAATTAAATAAATAAGTAAAACGCTGGGACATTGAATCAATCATGTCTATTCGGCTATGGAGAGACTCTTCCATAGACTGTCCAATGTAAAGTCACTGCAATGGGGAACAGCAGATTTTCGGCCCGCTTTCTGCCAACGGAAAACTGGTGTAAAGCCAGTATTGTGTGACCTTAAAATAAGGTGTTCTCCAGCGGTACAAAACCAACGGATTTTACATTACACTGCACACAAAACCAGGTCCCATCAATATACCTTTTCTTCGTCCATACGCTTGCCCCATCACCCCATGTTCTATTCCTTCCTCTGCATCTTTACTGTCACACCTCTGCCATTCTTGCAGCCTTGCAATGAGTGGCAGGAATCGCTGCGCCTACCACAGTTACAGGGCTCAGATGGGGAGGGGCACTCTGGCTTGGCATGGCCGCTCATAGCGGCTATAGAAGCAGAGGCAAAGCGCCTAGAGTAGGGATGCACAGGTGCAGGCCGGGAAAAGAGCCAGATAGAGCAAAGACATTGGAGAGAAGGGCAGACTTGAGATGGTGAACAGGTAGGGAAGCGATGCGTGCACTAGACAAATAGGATGTTGGTCAATTGCTCAAAACGCTTCACACAGAATGCAAGGGGAGACCCCTTAGGTAGCCCAGTAGGGGTGTCCACAGGGCAGACCTTGGGCTTCCCAGGGAACAAAGGCAGCCCAATGCCTCTGAGGCATACATTTTATCTCATGAATATTAATGAGGGATATCCTGAAACCTGTCAGGATTCCGGCCCTCAAGGCATGGAGTTGCACAACCCTCCCCCTGCCAGTTCCTGGTACGTTGTTTGAGAGACTAACAACCTTCTGAACTGCTGAGCTGAGAGAGAGGCTTATACCCACATTGTGAGCAGACACAGACTGAAAGAGTGAGAAGGGGAGGAGCTGGAGGAAAGGAACATTACTAATGAGTTTCCGCCTACCCCTGAATTTAGGTATAAATGACCAGCAGTGACAGGCCTTGCAGAAGAACTCAGAATCACCCACACTCATTCCCTCGCTGGGTTACAATGGCTCACTCTCCTTCACCCATTCAACGGCCACTCACAGACGACCCCCAAATACTCACAGAGGCCCACTTGATTACTCACTCTCATTGGCTCACTCACTCAGGTGCCTGCACGGCACCACATATGCGTGCCTACTTGCACACTCAGTCGGTCCTTCACCCGCTCTGTAGTTTTCTCTCCTTCTCTCTGCTTCTCCAGCCCCCTCTCTCTCATTCTCCCCACTTCCCCTTGCCTCCTCCCCTTCAGGGATTTGACACAGCATGTAAAAGCACTAAGCAAGCGTATAACATGACATAACTATGGGGGGCCGTTTGGGACATAATTCAAGATGCATAAATGTATATACTCCATACTGAAACGTATGCATTTTATACTGTGACGTATGTACAGTGGCCCTCATTCCGAGGTTGGTGCTAGTCATGGCGCTATTAGCACCACGACTAGCACCAATACCGTTACCGCCACCGACATGGTGGTATGGGGACTTACCGGTCCAGTCCGACCTTTGCGGGACCGGTAAATCCCCATTTGAAAAGCCATTCCCCATTCCCATTTGAGCCCCCATAGGGATCAATGGGAAGGGGGAAGGCGTCAATAACGGTACTGTAAATTGCGGTACCGTTATTGACCCCGGTACCGTTATTGACCCCGGTATCCCTTTGCGGGTCCCGTCCTTAACGCCTGGTAAAACCAGGTGTTAAGGAAGGGGCCCGCTAAGGGACCTCGGAATAGGGCGCAAAGGGATTACCGGCACCGGTGTCATTACCGGTGCCCGCTATCCCTTTGCACCCAGGTCGTATTGACCCCCAGTGTACTGAAATGCACACATTGCATGTTGACACATGTGCACTGTACACTGAGAAATATTCATTGTACACTGACATGCCTATACTGTATATGGAGATGCATAAATTATATATTGACATATATACACTGCATACTGAGATACATACATTATATACTACCCCCCCCCCCCCACCCCCCCACCCATACACAGCATCTAGACACTCACAGAGCTACTCATAAGGTTTTATTTTGGCTCATGCCAGTGTATTTTCGGTGTTGCGCAGAACCGCCCAGCCATAGACCAATTCTGGCATATCCCCTTTGACAGCTGGCCTGGCTGTCTATGTGTGATCTAAAAGGGGTGTCCTGAACCCAAGCCAGGAGAAGTGGCGTGGGTGGGGTAAGGGCATAGGTGGGGCGGGGGGCGCCCTAAGTGAGGAACGGGCACAGGTGGGTCAATGGCATTCATTATATCTATTTTTATTTTTATGTAATATGCCAACTTGTATCCAAGATACTAAAGAGCAGAAAAGCTCGGAGGGGTTAGGATACATAGGGGAGCAAGTAGGGTAAGGGGGCATCCACATTGCCAACTACCAGCATAGCCACATCTTGACATACTCAGTATTTTAACAACAACAACAACAAAATGTGGCATGCAATAATGTAACTAAGTGCACTAGTACGGATGCAGAGGACTACAGTGCGACCCGTTTAGGGTGTGCCCGGGTCTGGCTACGCTATAAGAAGAGTAACGTTTTTAGGGCCTCATTGTGAGTATGGCCGTGTGGGATAAAAGTGTCGGTAACGGAATTACTGCCACTTTTCCCGCTTCACCACACTAGGCGTTTGGCCCTGGAGAGGGGCACTTCCCTCCAGTATCATGGTGGAGATAAATCCGTTCACTCTCCACCCAAATAATCGGCAAAATCCTTGGAATTACTGCAGCAGTGATAATACCACCGAAATCCCCAACTCCAGACTGGGGGAGAGGTGACAGGGGTGAGGGAGTGACCCTGATGGAGGAGCTGCACCAGTGGGGGAGTGGCAGGGGCGAGGGAGTCACACTGGTTGAGGAGTTGCATCAGTGGGAGAGTGGCAGTGGTGAGAGGGACTGACATTGGTTGAGGAGCTGTGCCAGTGGGGGAGTGGCAGGGGTGAGGGAGTGACCCTGATGGAGGAGCTGCACCAGTGGGGGAGTGGCAGGGGCGAGGGAGTGACACTGGTTGAGGAGTTGCACCAGTGGGGGGTGGCAGGGGTGAGGGAATGACACTGGTGGAGGAGCTGCACCATTAGGGGGTGTGGCAGGGGTGAGGGAGTGACTCTGATGGAGGAGCTGCACCCGTGGGGGAGTGGCAGGGGCGAGAGTGTGACACTGGTTGAGGAGTTGCACCAGTGGGGGGTGGCAGGGGTGAGAGAATGACACTGGTTGAGGAGCTGCACCAGTGGGGAGGTGTAGCAGGGGTGAGGGAATGACACTTGTGGAGGAGTTGCACCAGTGGGGGTGTGGCAGGCGTGAGAGGGGGTGACATTGGTTGAGGAGCTGTGCCAGTGGGGGTGTGGCAGGGGTGAGAGGGAGTGACATTGGTTGAGGAGCTGTGCAAGTGGGGGTGTGGCAGGGGTGAGGGAGTGACCCTGATGGAGGAGCTACACCAGTGGGGGAGTGGCAGGGGTGAGGGAGTGACCCTGATGGAGGAGCTGCACCAGTGGGGGAGTGGCAGGGGCGAGGAAGTGACACTGGTTGAGGAGTTGCACCAGTGGAGGGTGGCAGGGGTGAGAGAATGACACTGGATGAGGAGCTGCACCAATGGGGGAGGTGTAGCAGGGGTGAGGGAATGACACTGGTGGAGGAGCTGCACCAGTAGGGGGTCTGGCAGGGGCGAGGGAGTGAACTTGATGGAGGAGCTGCACCCGTGGGTGAGTGGCAGGGGCGAGGGAGTGACACCGGTTGAGGAGTTGCACCAGTGTGGGAGTGGCAGGGGCGAGGGAGTGACATTGGTTCAGGATTTGCACCAGTGGGAGAGTGGCAGTGGTGAGAGGGAGTGACATTGGTTGAGGAGCTGTGCCAGTGGGGGAGTGGCAGGGGTGAGGGAGTGACCTTGATGGAGGAGCTGCACCAGTGGGGAGTGGCAGGGTGAGGGAATGACACTGATGGAGGAGCTGCACCAAGGGGGGAGGTGTGGCAGGGGTGAGAGGGAGTGACACTGCTTGAGGAGCTGCTCCAGTGGGGAGGGGTGGCAGGGGTGAGGGAGTGACCCTGATGGAGGAGCTGCACCAGTGGGGGAGTGGCAGGGGCGAGGGAGTGACACTGGTTGAGGAGTTGCATCAGTGGGAGAGTGGCAGTGGTGAGAGGGAGTGACATTGGTTGAGGAGCTGTGCCAGTGGGGGAGTGGCAGGAGTGAGGGAGTGACCCTGATGGAGGAGCTGCACCAGTGGGGGAGTGGCAGGGTGAGGGAGTGACCCTGATGGAGAAGCTGCACCAGTGGGGGAGTGGCAGGGGCGAGGGAGTGACACTGGTTGAGGAGTTGCACCAGTGGGGGTGGCAGGGGTGAGGGAATGACACTTGTGGAGGAGCTGCACCAGTAGGGGGTGTGGCAGGGGTGAGGGAGTGACCCTGATGGAGGAGCTGCACCCGTGGGGGAGTGGCAGGGGAGAGAGAGTGACACTGGTTGAGGAGTTGCACCAGTGGGAGAGTGGCAGTGGTGAGAGGGAGTGACAATGGTGGAGGAGCTGCGCCAGTGGGGGTGTGGCAGGGGTGAGGGAGTGACCCTGAAGGAGGAGCTGCACCAGTGGGGGAGTGGCAGGGGTGAGGGAGTGGCCCTGAAGGAGGAGCTGCACCAGTGGGGGAGTGGCAGGGGCGAGGGGTTGACACTGGTTGAGGAGCTGCACCAATGGGGGAGGTGTAGCAGGGGTGAGGGAATGACACTGGTGGAGGTGTTGCACCAGTGGGGGTGTGGCAGGGGTGAGAGGGAGTGACATAGGTTGAGGAGCTGTGCCAGTGGGGTGTGGCAGGGGTGAGAGGGAGTGACATTGGTTGAGGAGCTGTGCCAGTGGGGGTGTGGCAGTGGTGAGGAAGGGACCCGGATGGAGGAGCTGCACCAGTGGGGGAGTGGCAGGGATGAGGGAGTGACCCTGATGGAGGATCTGCACCAGTGGGCGAGTGGCAGGGGTGAGGGAGTGACACTGGTTGAGGAGTTGCACCAGTGGGGGGTGGCAGGGGTGAGAGAATGTCACTGGTTGAGGAGCTGCACCAATGGGGGAGGTGTAGCAGGGTTGAGGGAATGACACTGGTGGAGGAGTTGCACCAGTGGGGGTGTGGCAGGGGTGAGAGGGAGTGACATTGGTTGAGGAGCTGTGCCAGTGGGGGTGTGGCAGGGGTGAGAGGGAGTGACATTGGTTGAGGAGTTGTGCCAGTGGGGGGTGGCAGGGGTGAGGGAGGGACCCTGATGGAGGAGCTGCACCAGTGGGGGAGTGGCAGGGGCGAGGGAGTGACACTGGTTGAGGAGTTGCACCAGTGGAGGGTGGCAGGGGTGAGAGAATGACACTGGGCGAGGAGCTGCACCAAATGGGGGAGGTGTAGCAGGGGTGAGGGAGTGGCCCTGAAGGAGGAGCTGCACCAGTGGGGGAGTGGCAGGGGCGAGGGGTTGACACTGGTTGAGGAGCTGCACCAATGGGGGAGGTGTAGCAGGGGTGAGGGAATGACACTGGTGGAGGTGTTGCACCAGTGGGGGTGTGGCAGGGGTGAGAGGGAGTGACATAGGTTGAGGAGCTGTGCCAGTGGGGTGTGGCAGGGGTGAGAGGGAGTGACATTGGTTGAGGAGCTGTGCCAGTGGGGGTGTGGCAGTGGTGAGGAAGGGACCCGGATGGAGGAGCTGCAACAGTGGGGGAGTGGCAGGGATGAGGGAGTGACCCTGATGGAGGATCTGCACCAGTGGGCGAGTGGCAGGGGTGAGGGAGTGACACTGGTTGAGGAGTTGCACCAGTGGGGGGTGGCAGGGGTGAGAGAATGTCACTGGTTGAGGAGCTGCACCAATGGGGGAGGTGTAGCAGGGTTGAGGGAATGACACTGGTGGAGGAGTTGCACCAGTGGGGGTGTGGCAGGGGTGAGAGGGAGTGACATTGGTTGAGGAGCTGTGCCAGTGGGGGTGTGGCAGGGGTGAGAGGGAGTGACATTGGTTGAGGAGTTGTGCCAGTGGGGGGTGGCAGGGGTGAGGGAGGGACCCTGATGGAGGAGCTGCACCAGTGGGGGAGTGGCAGGGGCGAGGGAGTGACACTGGTTGAGGAGTTGCACCAGTGGAGGGTGGCAGGGGTGAGAGAATGACACTGGGCGAGGAGCTGCACCAAATGGGGGAGGTGTAGCAGGAGTGAGGGAATGACACTGGTGGAGGAGCTGCACCAGTAGGGGGTGTGGCAGGGGCGAGGGAGTGACCCTGATGGAGGAGCTGCACCCGTGGGGGAGTGGCAGGGCAAGAGAGTGACACTGGTTGAGGAGTTGCGCCAGTGGGGGGTGGCAGGGGCGAGGGAGTGACACTGGTTGAGGATTTGCACCAGTGGGAGAGTGGCAGTGGTGAGAGGGAGTGACATTGGTTGAGGAGCTGTGCCAGTGGGGGAGTGGCAGGGGTGAGGGAGTGACCCTGATGGAGGAGCTGCACCAGTGGGGGAGTGGCAGGGTGAGGGAGTGACCCTGGTGGAGGAGCTGCACCAGTGGGGGAGTGGCAGGGGCGAGGGAGTGACACTGGTTGAGGAGTTGCACCAGTGGGGGGTGGCAGGAGTGAGGGAATGACACTGGTGGAGGAGCTGCACCAGTAGGGGGTATGGCAGGGGTGAGGGAGTGACCCTGATGGAGGAGATGCACCCGTGGGGGAGTGGCAGGGGCGAGAGAGTGACACTGGTTGAGGAGTTGCACCAGTGGGAGAGTGGCAGTGGTGAGAGGGAGTGACAATGGTGGAGGAGCTGCGCCAGTGGGGGTGTGGCAGGGGTGAGGGAGTGACCCTGATGGAGGAGCTGCACCAGTGGG
Source organism: Ambystoma mexicanum (assembly GCF_040938575.1). Lineage (NCBI taxonomy): Eukaryota > Metazoa > Chordata > Amphibia > Caudata > Ambystomatidae > Ambystoma > Ambystoma mexicanum. The sequence goes on along the minus strand of NC_090931.1, from coordinate 1,462,154,253 downwards.
GGAGTGGCAGGGGTGAGGGAGTGGCCCTGATGGAGGAGCTGCACCAGTGGAGAGTGGCAGGGGCGAGAGAGTGACACTGGTTGAGGTGTTGCACCAGTGGTGGGTGGCAGGGGTGAGAGCATGACACTGGTTGAGGAGCTGAACCAATGGGGGAGGTGTGGCAGGGGTGAGAGGGAGTGACATTGGTTGAGGAGCTGTGCCAGTGGGCGTGTGGCAGTGGTGAGGGAGTGACCCTGATGGAGGAGGTGCACCAGTGGGGGAGTGGCAGGGGTGAGGGAGTGACCCTAATGGAGGAGCTGCACCAGTGGGGGAGTGGCAGGGGCGAGGGAGTGACACTGGTTGAGGAGTTGCACCAGTGGGGGGTGGCAGGGGTGAGAGAATGACACTGGTTGAGGAGCTGCACCAATGGGGGAGGTGTAGCAGCGGTGAGGGAATGACACTGGTGGAGGAGCTGCACCAGTAGGGGGTGTGGCAGGGGCGAGGGAGTGACCCTGATGGAGGAGATGCACCCGTGGGAGAGTGGCAGGGGCGAGGGAGTGACACTGGTTGAGGAGTTGCACCAGTGGGAGAGTGGCAGTGGTGAGAGGGAGTGACATTGGTTGAGGAGCTGTGCCAGTGGGGGTGTGGCAGGGGTGAGAGGGAGTGACATTGGTTGAGGAGCTGTGCCAGTGGGGGTGTGGCAGGGGTGAGGGAGTGACCCTGATGGAGGAGCTGCACCTGTGGGGGAGTGGCAGGGGCGAGGGAGTGACACTGGTTGAGGAGTTGGACCAGTGGGAGAGTGGCAGTGGTGAGAGGGAGTGACATTGGTTGAGGAGCTGTGCCAGTGGGGGTGTGGCAGGGGTGAGGGAGTGACCCTGATGGAGGAGCTGCACCAGTGGGGGAGTGGCAGGGGTGAGGGAGTGGCCCTGATGGAGGAGCTGCACCAGTGGGGGAGTGGCAGGGGCGAGGGAGTGACACTGGTTGAGGAGTTGCACCAGTGGGGGATGGAAGGGGGCATGACACTGGTGGAGGAGCTGCACCAGTGGGGGAGTGGCAGGGGTGAACGAGTGACACTGGTTGAGGAGCTGCACCAGTGGGGGAAGGCAGGGGTGAGGAAGTGACCCTGATGGAGGAGCTGCACCAGTGGGGGGGTGGCAGAGGCGAGGGAGTGACCCTGATGGAGGAGCTGCACAGTGGGGAGTGATAGGGGGAGGAAATAACTTTGGTGAGGGATTGGAGTGGGTGGAGGGTGACACCGGTGCCAGATCAGTATGGTGGGAAATGACGTGGGAGGTGTCATGTGGAGTAGGCAAGGAGAGTTACACAGGAGCGGGGGGAGCTTGGTGGAAGAGTGATGCAGGTTGGGTAGTTACTGTGGTGGATGATTGACAGGTGGGGTCGCTGCAGGGTGTGGGAGTGGATGAAAGGCGTGTTTTCAGATTGACACAGGTGGGGGAAGCAAGATGTGGATGGAGTAACAGAGGAAGCGGTATAGGAGCATTAGGGTGATATGACTGAAGATGTGCTGGGGCACATAGCAAAATGATGTCCCCCCCCACTCACCCCCCCTTGCCTTAAGATGGGAATTTGCCTCCATGGGTCTGCAACACAAGTGCATTGACACCGCGCTGTGGGGCGACCGGTGTGCATCTTTGGCTGGGGGTACAGGTGGTTTCAACGGGTAACCTTTAGTATTCCCAGTACATCTGTCACACAATACATCTATTGTGGGCAATGGGAAGAATGATTTGCTTGTCATCTTCATTGTCGGATTACTGGTCTCCAGATCAGCAACATTTAAAAAGTGTGTCGTCCTCAGTGGAGATGCACCCGCCCACAGGCTCGGCTTCTGCAGGCCTTCTGGGGGCCGGGTGGAAGCCGATTGCCACGGGGCATGTTAAGTGTCCTCTGCACAGAAGAACACAAACAGGCATCAGGCATGTCAATTCAATAAAGTGCCAATACCTACCATCGGAAGCGGAACTGGAGACCCAGTGACATGACTGGAAGTTGCAGCACACGAGGGTTGACCGGATAACATCCCCGGAAGTGACATCGTGACCTTCAACCCTGCTGGCCTCACAGGAAGTGACATCACTGATGTAAAGGCCTGCTGTAGTGAGCAAAGGTCTGCTAGCATGCTGCCTTGAAGTGCATCCATGGTACTCACTGCATACCTAATGCATACTCTGCACCATTACCTCCATGCGTTTGGTGTTTACACACAGATGTAGGCCATACTGGCAGATATAAATGTCCCTCTAACTTTGATTATTTCTATTACCGAGATACCGATCCCATACAAACAAGTACTACCTTTGATTTTAATTTTTTATTAAGAGAATATAGTTAAACACGTGGTTCAACCTTTACAATATCACATTATAACACAACAATTACCATGGCTCCATAGACTTTCACATAAATTACATTATCATATAAAATCGATTTTATAAAAAGGAAAAAGGGTGAAACAAGAAAAAACTTCGTTCAACAAAATAAAAACAAGCACAAAGTCCAATTTGATTTTATGTTTCACATAATCTGACATGCAAAGAACGCAACAGAAGACCATTCAAAACAAAGAACACATGTTCCTGCCCAAGGTGGGCACGAGGCTAAGCAGGATACACAGATGACAAATATGCTGATTTCTGGCAAGTATAATGAATGTAAACAATCAGGAGCCATTAAAACAGGGGTAACTAGAACACCCGTTATTACAGCGCTTAGAAGCCACAGGAGGATGATATGAAGCGCTATACAAGAGAACAATATTATTGTATATTCTCTGCACAGCATACTAGGCACTGTAATCTTTAAAGCATTTATTTATTTATTTATTTATTTATTGGGTATTTATAATGTGCATATACAGCAAAGCCTGATTTCCCCAGTGCAACATTGGAGCAGTCATTAGGAAATGGCTGATAGGTCGCGTGGCCTCGTAGAACCTCACCACTATGTGCCCCCTGCATTGGGCCTTTGGACTGTAGAGCCGCCGTTTTGTACAGTTAGAAGTAGTGGTCAAATGAAGGCAGTGGTGCCTGAGTAAGTCTTGAAGGGCTGTGTTTGTTTTCTCTCTCTTGTGCTGTCCATGCATCCCCTGACATGGGGGTTGCTCCTCCTGTCCCGAATCACAAGACATTCCAGACACTGCTCCCACCTTATCGCCTCCCTACCCCAGGTGTCCAGGGATGGCGTGAGTATTTGCTTGTTTAAGTTGTGTATCTAGGTGTAATTTATATGGGGTCTCCGCCCTGGGGTAAGGGCAGTAGTGTTCTAAATCTTTGCCTGGATCATTGACAGTGCAGAGCCTCGTGTCCTATTCTCACAAATTTGTACTTCAAAGGGAGCATCACTTCCTGTTCTTCTTTCAACTAACATTCCATTCCCATCACATTCTGGCCCTGCAGCTGGATACAAATAGTGCTTATCTGCGTACAATGGAGGCCTCTGACCTCGGCTTCTCTCCCGGATAACGGGATAGTGGATTTGTTTTTGGAGCTGAACTAACAGAGCCACAGCTCCACAGCAAGGTTTATTGTTTGTTTCTGTTCATTGTATACTAGGCCTTAACATCTAAAATGGTGTCTCTTCTGCCAAGTTATCACACCAACCTCACTGTTACCATACTACCTCGCTGACTCCATCTTCCGATTATTTCAATTCTTCCTGCATATCACGCTATCCTACATCACTACAATACATCAACTAAACATCGGGCCTATAATACTGCCCTGTCTATGACTGCTGCATACATTTGTTGTTCTTTCTCTGTTGCTATATGTAAGTAGCTAATATGTGTCAGACCTAACTAAAACAATGTATACATTGTCTGTAGCACACTCTTCACTCTGCTCCGACGTGATTGCTCCCTGATAGGATTTCCTCAACCTGAACCTTTTGCCTGGCTGGGATGCTGTACGTGCACCCCAACATTCCTGCCTTTAGTTAATAGTGCATTAACTAAGCCTTCAGAATTATCACTAGGTACCCATGCCCTACACACATGATGTAAACTCCCCCCGAGGTGTGGTCTTCTGGGGTGGCAGTGATGAAACAGCATACTTCATCTGCTGCTAAGTCGACCCAGAACTCCATATAGTTCTCTGGGTCTGGTGAGGGTGTGGTCATGGTCCCTAGGGGTTCCAAAGGCCACTCTACTTTTACCATTCTTGACCTTATAACCCCATCCCACCTATCAGTCTCGGTGTACTTGTGTTTTGTGAGAGGAGGAGCTTTAGCCACCCTTACTGAAATCATCTTCATGGTGCTCTTCGGCAGAGTCTTTGTGCAGCACTTTAGGATCATTTGGCGGGAACAGAAAATTACTAACTAAAATACTACAATGGGAACCAGCCTTTTAACAGCTATCCCAGGAGGATAGCACAGCGCCAATGTGCTCGCCTTGGAAGCAAGACGACACGAAGCAACACAGGTTTGATCCCCGGGTCTGCACTTAGAAACCTCCGGGTATTAAGCGCGTTATAAATACGCAACTAAAAGACATATTCCTGTAACAGCGCCTCGATGCCACCAGGCTGTGTGAGTGCTTTAAAAATACATAAATATCTCTAACCACGATGGGGCCCAGGAAAACATTGCATCAAACCAATCAACAGCCTTCACTCCAGCTTGTTCCTCCATTGCAATCCTCAAGTTGTGGAGGGCTCCTATCGCATGGGACAACAATCCGTTGTCAGCATCATTTGGGGGAATATATGTGCAGCAAGACAGTCTAATCTTCTTACAAATGCCCCCTTCCATTGCTGTAAGTAAATCCAGAACATATCGGATCTGGAGGGTCATAAGCCTAATGGCTCTCAATTCACTTTTGATTGAGGTAAGGACCTGCTCTGTCTGGTTCGCTATCTGAATCATCTGATCTGCAGCCATTTTGTGTTGCCTGCAGTTTAAATACCTGGCATCAGGACGGAGGCAAAACATGTTTCTGTCTTGGTGAACAACCAATATTCATCCAGAATCGCTTTCAGTTACTCAGAGGAGTCTTTGGACAGGCAGTCAGATCTTTTCTGACGACTACCTCTTAGTGAGCGACAAACACACTTAACTATTGGGGGCTTAGTTGGTTCTGGGTCCGGCAAATTTATATCTGATGGGTGAGAATTAGGAACTACTAGAACCATGAAGTGTAGGGTGGTCAGCAACCATACATATGTCCATGATGGTGGGAGGTTTAAATATGCATATTTTCCATACACATAGTACACATCCCTTAATGCTGCTGTGCCCTCAGTTAGGTCAGGGATGAATAATGTTTTATTGCAATTGCTGTTTGTTCATAAGGGTACAATGCCATTACCTCGGAAACAAAAAGAGTACTCTGTTGCCCATTTTACTTCGGATGGTGTTTCATTTAGTTCAATCCATGTCAGTTTTGGCATGTAGGTAACCCATATTCTGCCACAGTTTTTGGTCATGTGTGCCACCACGTTTCAGGAAAACCCAGTAAGCGCCCTGCTGCACAGCCCACTACTCCTGCCACCCACCTATCGTTCGAAAACACTGCTCCTTCCAACTTCAGCAATGGTAGCACCTTGCAGTTTGCCTGTTCCTTCTCCTTGGAACAATCTTCATCATCCCTGTCCACAATTACTGATTGGACAGCGTTTCCTTGGAAAAGACGTCATACTCTGCACAGGCACTGGGCTATAAGAGGCAGAATTTCTTGGGGTATAAATAACTTGGGTGAACCTGTCGCATGAGGTATCAAAGACCATACATAGCAGCTCTCATTTGACCTATCCCTCCCCACAAGGCACATGTGATTGTACCATATGTTATCCGATTCATGGTGGTGCACAATGCCACCGTCTCAAATATAATGCCCTTATACTGATTGTATTCCATCTCATCCTCAGTTTCCCTCCTAATTTGTGTTATCCCCAAGTGTGTGTCATTCTCAAAAACATTCCATAATACCCCCATGCCCCGTTTTATATGCCCCACCATATAAAATAATCACACAATAACAATGTATGGCCTACAAGGAAAAAACAACACATATACTACATGACATCTGTGTTGTTGCATCTGCAGAGGGAAAGAAAAAGCCAGACATCCATTCAAACAATCGCAGATCCATTATTCTACCAAAATATATTGAAATTACCTTTTAAATTGGTAACTGTATTCAAAGGGGAATGTGGTGCTCAACAGTAAATCAAGGCAACACCTTATGTATACTACAACTGATAATAGGTCACTAACTGGGCCAGTTCAATTTTCAGAAAACAATTGAATCACACTGTAATATGAAGATTTATTCTGGGTCAATATTTGGGTCTTATTCATAAGAATGTGGAGCTGTATCATGTGCCTTCCGAATGTCGGATAGGTATAGGTGGACCCAGTACCGCACCTCCTTCACTTTAACTACAAAATGCATGGAAAATACGACAGTAAAAGGCCCCTGGAACCTTTGCTCCTTCCAGCGAGCGACGAAGTTACGAATGTAGATTTTGTCACCGGGAAATAATTGGAGCAGCAGCAAATTCTGTTCAGTAGTCGCCGATGTTACTGCCACCTCTTCTCTTCTGGGTGCCATCTGTCGAGAGAGCACTTTTATGCATTTTGTTAATTCATGCAAATACCCATGAAACTCCTGCCTCAAAACTCCTCCTGCCCCGTAGGCATCTACTTCTGTGCATGTCAGAATAAGAGATGTGTGCTTTCTTCTCCCTATCACTATTCTGTCCAGGGATAAGTGGTGGTCTTTGCTGGGCTGCGTTCTTAGGCTAAACAAAGCCAGAAGGAGACATTACACCCATTCCTCCGTAATGCTACACATAAAGCCCATTGATCTTCTCAACAACACCGTTGACCTGTGGGTTGCATATGGAGCACATCTTATGCTAGGGCCCCCAAAGAGATGCTCTTTCCTTAAATAATTCATTAAAAAGGTGAGTGCAGTTATCTGAGTTTAGGACCTCACACACACCCAATGATGAAATACCTTGCATACCAGAATTACTGCAGCAGCCTTTGCACCTGGATGCACACAGGAATAAGCCTCAACCCAACAGGAAAACAGGCATACGACAACAATAAGGTAACAATAATTACTACACCTGTTAGACATAACCAGGTAATCAATGTGAAGCTCCCGGAACGGCCAAGTGGGACGGGGCAATGTGCCACACAGCGTCCTGAGCATCTGGACAGTTTTGTACAGGTGCCACATTGTGCAGTTTGTCACAAATGTGTTAAGAAACTCCTGCAGAATGGGGACAAACCAGTCCTCTGAAATATCTGCAGCAATGAGCTATTTCAAAACATGACCTGGGTAGAACAGCTGCTCAAAAGCAACCGTTAGCAACGCCCATGGCATTACCATGTTACCTATAATATTAGTTTCCAAATTAGGTCTATTGGGGACTGCGTGCAGCCCCTCCTCACTCATAAATCCTTCTCCTCTTGGGGTGCTTGTCCCGGCAACAAAATTATTCAAGTAATTGGTAACATAGTGTATGGAATTTTTAACTGCAACTGTTGATTTGGAGAGTGGGTGATATCCTATTTGTCAGCTCAAGAAACTCTGCGACATCTGGGTCTGGTAGATATGCCCCTTCTTTGGCGGCCTTGTCTGAGGCATCATTGGCGAGTGAAATTGGGGTCTGTATTTTGAGTGTGGTCAAAACATTTAACGACCGCTACCACAAATTTGCACACGGTTACCATCAGACCTGCAAAGCTCTGTCCTCTTCCATCTGGACAACCCTGAATGTATGGCAATGGTGACGCACGTTGAATCAGAATAAGCTGTCATGAAACATCCCTGAGATGCTTCTAATGCTTCAATTAAGGAAATCAGATCCACTGCCTGAGCAGAATGATGTGTTAGTAATCTTTTCTGAATCATAACCTAATATTCCCCATTTAGGAGGCGCACCACTGCTGCCCTTGTGTGCCCCTGTCAAGTCTCCTGATCAATCATTGCTGAACCATCAACGAAAATGACCTCCCCTTTTTACAATGCTTGTACTAAATCATCCTTGGGGCCTTCATACATCACACAGTTATGCACGTCCTCCCCTTCCTCAACAGGTATAGCAATAAACATGGCAAGGTTCACTGTGCAGCATTTTATGATATGAATAGATGGGCTGGATATAATTATTTCATACGGTGAAGCTCTCTGTGTTGTTAATGTAAATTTAGATCATTCCAATATGGAAACACAGCGTGTTCTACATATAAAGTAACTCAGCACCCCGTAGTGATGGTTGAACGTTTCTCAGTAGCAAATGCTGCAGCGGTAAATGCCTGTTCACAAGGGAATTGACCCTGTATTACTGAATCTAAATTACCAATGTAATATGCAAGGGGCTTGTGTCCCATTGATGATTGCTGAGCCAATACAAAAGTAATCACCTGTTCATTTGAGTGTGAAAACAAATAAAATTCCTTATTATAATCAGGGGTTGCTAATACTGGGTCATTACTTATAGCATTTTTCAATTGCAAAACATGTCACCATTTCCTTTGTTCAGGTCATTGGCCCTCATTAGGACCCTGGCGGAGAGGGTTTTACGCCGGCGTAGTGCATGGCGTACCTCTCCGCCAGACTACGAGTTCCCGTAGCGCCATGGAAGGATTTTTACGCCTGCTTTTTGCAGGCGGAAAAATCCATGGCGCTACGGGACTTGTTGTTAATTACGCCACCGTAATTTACGGTGGCGTAATTAATGCCTTCCCCACTCCCATTATACCCTATGGGGCAAGAATGGGAATGGGGAAGGGTAAAATGGGGATTGGGGACTTACCGCCCCGCCAAGGTCGGCATGGGGCGGTAAGTCCGCCAACCACCTTGGCGGAGTTGGCAGCTTTGCGCCATGGACCATGGTGCAAATTGCACCATGGTCCTCCGCCAAGGTCCTAATGAGGGCCATTGTCCCCTTCCTTTTCTGGGCTTCTTTGAGTCCCTTCAAGAGGGGTTTTGTGTAACTATAATAATCAATAATTCAAGCTCTGTCGTAGTTACACAGATCCAGGAATAGTTGCATTTATTTAACTGTAGTAGGCTGTCAGGAGTCACTCTTTTCTCTGCCGATGATAATACTTGTCACAAATACACCACTTCTTTCTGGCAATATTGCATTTTCTTCTTGTCTACTTTACACCCTTTGTCTGAGAGCAATGTCAATGGTGCGATGGAGTCTGTCCTGTACATCTCTTCTGCATTGCTACATACTAGAACATCATCTACATACTGGATGATTGTACGCAGCACATGTATGTTACCCAAATCCATGTGTAGTATGTAGTAAATACTCAGGGCCTCACAGTACCCCTGTTGAAGTCTGATGTGTTGAAATGGCTGCCCACGGTAAATAAGCATGGTAAGGTTTTGAGAAGCAGGGTACAATGGATAGAAGAGAATGCATTTTTCAAATCGATTGCAGTCAAATGATTGGTTTTCTTGAGTATGATACTGTCAGGCTTATCTTCAATCAGGATGTTGTCCACGGAAGCTGCTGAACCCCCGCAGTCCCCTTTGGATGCTAACCTCTTAACTGGTAACAAACAGTTCAGTTGGGAGCATCCCCAAGGGAAAGGGGGAAAAATGGGACAAAATAATAAACTTCAGGTTTTGCTCAGCTTCTTTATCTTTTAACCTGTAGATAAAATAACAACAAATACACTTCAGTCACTAACCTTTCTTTTCCTAGGCTCTGATTTCTCTTTATCAAATTGAGTAATAAACACACCACCATACCTGAATATCCTCTATGAATAACCTAGAGGAAGTGTTTGTTTTCTACTGACGAAAAAATAGAGTCTCTGAAACTCTTACTAACTTCTTCAATTCAGTATTGGAAAACTGCTATCTCTAGCTCATTCTCTCAGTTTCATGAATTAATCTTCTAGCAGTTCAAATTCCAAAACACACACACGCCCATCTGGAAATGCTAGATCCGTCTTTTGTGTGAATCTCTAGCTTTAACACAAATTCCAAATATGACACTCTGGCTTATTCCATTTAAAATTGTTTGTGCATGTGGAAAGATAGGAGTGTTCACTAATTGGATCTTTTGCTTGCGTAAAAATATCGCTCTTCAAAGAAGCGTTCACTTGACTAGAGTTATGCGCATGCGTGAATATATTCCTTTTCATTCTAAAATGGGTGCGCATAGGAACAGAAAATAGCGTTCAAAAATGGCATATGCGCATGCGTAATTGATCAGTATTTCTCTCTCCTTAATTTTATTTGTTCAAGTAGGAAAGAGGAAATTACTTAGTTCCGGGCACTTATCCTTGAAGAGGCAGCTTAATGAGGTACGCGCGCCAGATTAGAATGTTAGTAAATAAAACATAACGTTTCAGGATCGTGTATCTATAACACTGTCACTTGCGCAGACAGTGTAAGATTTCTAACGCTAGCCCGATGTTAAAATAAAGCACTGTTACCGTTAGAAGGAACAATGCTCAATAATTTTTATACGGCCGAAAAAACACACAACGCAGAAACGATGAACAAACCTCCACACACCAACTTGCCACGCGCAAATATGTGACACAGTTCATTAAATAAGAGTATGTTCAAGAAATCCAAAAATAAAGTCTTAAAAGAACAAAACAAACTATTCTTTAAACAAAGAATAAGAAAACAGGAACTAGTTAATAAATTATATAGAAATTTAACTCCTTCTTGAATTTCACAAAGTTCTGTGAAAAAATAATAAAGTCACTTAACTTGCTTCTTTCTTTTACCGGAACGTTTCTGAGTTTCTTCTTCAACACTTTCCTGATCCAAATAACAAATCCTAGGCACAAGGGCCTAGCTAAAGTTTCTAAATCTTAAGAGCTTCAAACATAAGACCTTCCAGCTGGGCTTCTGACAATGAAAGGCGGTTTAGAATGCTCCGACAATGCCTTTCTTTTACTTCTGACCAATCACTGATCCTTTTGGAAGTCTCCATTTTGGCTTGGAAAGCTCTCCACACTCTGCACTAAAAGTTAAGGCCCAAACCATACTTTATGTTAATCATACACTCATTCCACCACATTCAACCAAACCTCATGAAACCTGACAGTTACAAAGAACTTTGGCAGGGTTTTGTAAAAGTGGGAATTCTGCCTCCACTATGCTATTTAATGGGCATAAATCTTGTATTAATCTCCAAATTGACCCCTTTTCTTGTTTCACAGGGTATATCACTGTGTTACATGGGGACTCCAAAGGTACTATAATGTCATGCTGCCACAACGCAACAATTGTCTCATGTATTCCCTCATCTGCTTCTCTTGACAATGGATACTGTCACACTCTGGGTAATACTGCTCCTGCTTTTAACTTAATGCTTATTACTCCCATGCTCTTCAACAGCCCCACATCATAAGGTTTATCCATCCATAAAATGCTGGGGACCTGTAACAGCAATACATACAGGACATGACACATTCCTATGCCAAATCATTATTTGACAGGGACTGCACACTTCCAATATCATTTAGCCATCATTATCGGCGTCTTCAAACAACTGCCCATCCAATACCCCACACAATGGCTGAACAAGGTCAATGCAAAAAACAGTTCACCACTCACCTCCCTCTTCATCTGTCCCTATGAACACTATTTTGTAATCTCCAATGAGCACCCCCTCCAAATCTAACATGATAATAGTACCTGGGACATGGTCTTTCGGGCACTGCTGTTCTAAACAAACATTCTGATGGCACTCTCCATGGCTTGCCTTGAATGCCTGGCACCCAACTCAACAACACTGTTACACCATACATAAACAACTCTGGGTACATGTGTACTCCCATAGTAGCGTCATCACTGAATGATGCTTTGGTGATCGCCAATAACCCGGCATAACAAATTCCTGGTGTTGAACACACTACCCCCTCCTTCTGAGAACAAAATGGTCATCTTCAATTTGCTTCACAAATCCCTCCCCAACACATTTACTGGTGTCGCCTTGGAGAAAAATAGTTGTGCTAGTACCGCTTGGTTACCTACCTTGATAGGTAAATCACCTGTGAATGTAACCACATGGTTTGCCCCAGAGAATCCCTGCATGTCCATTACTTTACCTGATAAGGGGAAGCGCCCTTCCTTTATGCATCATTTTGTTGCACCTGTGTCAACCATACAAGTGAATGATCTGTTGCCTATCTCCACTTCTACCGGGGTTTCCTCTTCCAGGTCGGTGGTGACTGACAGGACTGGGCATGTCAGGGCTCTCTGTGGGCTGTTCTAATTGGGATATGTGTTTGACCCTGTGAATGTGAAAAAGTGTTACCGCTCACCACACTTGCCTCTGTGTATGTTGTCACTGTGCCATGAGGCAAAGCATGTTTGTCCCAAACTTGAGGGGCTGCCTATTGTGTCTGCTGCTGTGTATACCCTGGTGCATTATTGAGTGCTGCTATAGCTGCTGGGGTACTTGCATGGGCATTGCATCATATGGAACACTCAGAGGCATCACCCCATACAGCTGCAGGTATGTAACTGGGTCTGCCGGTCCCTTAGGATATGCTCCGGAATTATATGCATAAGCTTGTCTGCTCCTACATTCTTGCGCAAAGTGACCCATCTTCCCACACAACCAAGACAGTCCTGACCCACCAGATCTCGTTGCCATTCTACCAAATCCTCCTCCTCTACCTCCCCTACCACTTTGCAGCCTTCCTCTTCCCTGTGGATAACCCCCCTGATATTCACACTGGTATCCCCCTAGGAATCCTCTGTTATCGGGATACCCTTGGTATCCCCCTTTAGCCCACTCTGGTGCCATTCTCGCTTCTACCAGAGCCATTCTTTGTTCTACCTACTGTATTAGTGCTCCCGTAATCACTGCTCCTTCTATACTTATTTTTTCCAATTTCCTTTGTATTAACTTTGCCTCTGCCTTCTGCACCGTATCTGCTGCGGTCTTTTCCTTTTCCTGTTGGCATTTGCAATATTGAACTGTAATTGCCTGAATCTCTGCCCAGCCTTTCTCCGCGATCCCTACTACTTTATCCAAGGTGCTTTTGCACCTCTTTCAGGAGTCCTTTCTTCAGCATGTGACAAAATATTGCCATAGTTTTATCCCACGATAACCCTGTTTCCGCCCTCCACATCTCCTGAATCTGTAATATGTATTGTGCCGGGTCCTCATCATCCTTCAAGTGCGTGCCATAATCAAGTGTATGTCTGGTGTATCGGAAAATGCATTTCTTAAAGTCACCCACATTCTAGCCTGACAATCGCTGAAGTGTGCTCCATCATGATTGTCATCACTCAACTGTACCCCTGGATATCCTGCCTTTCTATAAACATCATCTGCTTAGTCCCCTAATACTGTGATGAACAAACTTTCTGTATCTCCCACTGCCAATGCAATGCCTGCTGTTTGCTTCTCAAATGCATATATCCACGTGCCTGCTCCTGTGGCGAGCGAGGGCCACACCTTAATTAAACTGTTTCTATCCATGTGTGGCCAGGGCACATACTGTGCTCTGCCAGGGCCTTTATGTAACAACAGAAACTGCTTTCCCACCTGCTTCGGTGATAAGTTCTTCCCTCCTCACTTCCTTATTGCCACTGCCATATGACCTGGCCTGCACTCTTAATCTTGGGCCCCACATCTACTCTTGGAGTCACTCTGGGTAGCAACTCTCCTCCCTGCTCCTCATCTGTCCCCAACTCTTCCTCCTCCTCTGCTAATACGGCATCAACATCTGATAAGATAGATTTGTGATCTAAACCGTCTGCTCACGGTCACCCTCCACTATATCCTTCATTGCAACCCTCATCCCTCGTTTCCGCATGTACATCCCTAATTGCAGTACTGTCAATTCTAAATAGGATATCACCCACTCTCCACTCATCAGTACCTATTGGCGGTCTTTGCCCTTCTCCCCTCTCCTGCGTTACTCGCACAAGCTCTGCTTCTGTCCTCTGAAGCACTATTTCTAAATCTCTTTGTGCCCTATTTTCTGTTTCCGTCCCTAGTTGGTTGAGTGTGGCACTGCTGGGGGCTGGGGAGGTCATTCTCATAGGTTGGAGGGGGCTGTGGTCATGAGGTTGCATGGGGCACATACTCGGGATTGGTATATCCTGCAGATGTTTGCATGGGGTAACACCCCTGTGGGGGCTGTGGGCGTTGTGGGTTGCTCACAGAACACGGGTGCTTCACTAAATACTGGAGTGATAGAAGGTGCTTGTTTTACTATTTCTCCCTTCTTCAAATCCTTGGACATCTTCCAAATTCTCTAGCATTCTCCAAAGCTAAGGAATGCCCTTCCTATTCTTTGGCTTCTTCCCCTTATATCTCACCACCAAATAAGTGTACATATGACCCAGAACCTCTCTGTTGTTTGTTCCTTCTTTAGGCCAGGGCTTGTACATTCCCCCTCTTATATCACAACCCACTCGTTGTGATACTTCACGATTTTTTCCCAGTACATCAGAAGTGCTGTACACATATACTCGAGTGGCGTCATGGAAATGATGTTGTATCCACGCCTAATATCGCAGCCCTATTTCACCTCATAAACACTGAACGAGCAATATTTATCTCCCTCTTCCCGCTGTTATCCACCCTTCCTGTTACCCCTCCCTTCCCTCGTCACCCCCCACACTACACAGTAACACCCAACGCAACTCTCCACACAATTCAACAATCACTACTTCACATCACAACAATTCAATAACACCATACACAATGGGCCTCATTATAGGTATATCAGTCTGGAATTAACGTGCTGGTAGTTCTGTTTACCAACACATTTCTGCACTGGCATACTACAAGTTTGCCAATGGGGAGCCCGATTTACCTCCAGCCAAGAGGTGGAGGTAAGTCAGACACCCCACCGTCAAAAAACAGCCCGTAGTACTGGCACCTTTGCCAGTAATACCATCAATACCCCCATAGAGTCCTATCGGACTCCATGGAATAGGGAATTCCCACCCTTACCGCCAATTTTAATCTGCCAGTAATTCCGACAGAACAAGTGGCAGGAACGGTATTACCGTTTTGTGGTATCCCATCGGATTTACCGACAGAATACCACCAAATGTATAATGAGGCCCAAGCCTTCCTCAATCTCCACTTCGAGATGAGGGTATTTACCTCAGTTTGCCCTCTTCTGCCAGGCTACAAGGTCCCAGGTAAGCAGTATAACGGATCTATACAACAAATCACACTTATTTACAAATGATGTAGACTCTTCTTCTTCCCCTTGGCCTAGGAAGAGTGAATGTATCTCCTCACACTTCCTTGTGCCGAGTGGAGGGATTTCAGTTCCTCCATATATTGGACCTCACCTCTTATTTTATTCTGGAACGCTGCCTTTCCTCCACAATCGAAGTTCCCATTTACTCTCTGTTTACCCTTTACCTCATAATATATACTGTGACGTGACCGTATAAAAAACACTATATATATTACCATGTGGCTTTACACACTCCATCCATTCACCACCAAATCACTCCATACATACCCACTCTCCCCTTTTTGTTTTCACCCACAAAGGGGCATTCCAAGGAGCAGACAGGGCTTCTGGCAACACAGCGCCTATGAACCTCTCTTTTGGTCATGCATGGGGAACTGGTTGCTGTAGATCAGTCCTGCACCCCAGATGCGTGGCTGGGACACCCCAACCTCAGGAAGAGTCTGGGATCACGTTGGGGTTACCAAATTGAAAGGATGGCAGCCCAAAAACTGTAGAATAAAAACAATCCCAATAACCAAAATAACAAGGGAAAACAAGGTTTATTACATGCAAAAAGGGTCTCGACGGTTCCGTAGAACCAAACTGGCATGTAGCTCGTCTTATCTCAAGACTTTACATGTGTTTATAGCAGAAAAAACAAAATCAACATGTCTATGCATAATGATGAATAACATAATCCCAACACCTACAGAACATGCTAATCCCCCATAGTCCCTTGACCAATTGACCACACCTACACTACCCCCATTCCCCTAGACACATGGTCGCCTACATCATCACTGCCAAAGCCAATTGTGTGATTGGTGGGTTCTTATCGATAAGCTTGCAAATTTGGGACCATCACATTATGTGCACCCTCCTGTCCGAGACACGATCAAAGAACATTGGAGAGGCCAACCCTGCTTTTGATGAGACAACAGGCTTCCTCATTAACCCAGACGCCATGGCGCACACGACCTGCACCCTCAACCTTCTACTAATTTATTGGCATCGCCTCTGCTTCTCCTGTCCTGAATCACAAAGCGTGACAGACACGGCTCCCCACCCGTACCTCCTCCCTACCCCATGTGCCCAGGGATGACGTGACCAGGGCACCATTCTTGAAACTGAATTTTGAGGATTTGCTTGTTTAAGTTGTGTGTCTGGGTGTAATTAATATGGGATGTCTGCCCCGGGGTGAGGGCAGTAGTGTTCTAAA
Organism: Ambystoma mexicanum; assembly: GCF_040938575.1. Taxonomy (NCBI): domain Eukaryota; kingdom Metazoa; phylum Chordata; class Amphibia; order Caudata; family Ambystomatidae; genus Ambystoma; species Ambystoma mexicanum. The sequence goes on along the minus strand of NC_090931.1, from coordinate 1,462,137,881 downwards.
TCGTTGCCGGGCTCATTGGCATCGCAGAGCCTCATGCCCTATTCTCATGAATTTGTCCTTCAAAGGGAGCATCCATTTCTGCTCTTATATTAACTAACATTCCATTCCCATAACTTTCAGGCCATGCAGCTGGATACAATTGGTGCGTATCTTTGTACCATGGGTGCCTATGACCTCGGCTTCTCTTTTGGGGAACGAGAAAGGGGATTTGTTTTTGGAACTGAACTAAGAGAGCCACAGCTCCCCACCAAGGCCTGTGTTCTCTCCAGATCATGCGTGTACTAGGCCTTAACATGTACAATGGCATCACTTCTGCCAAGTTAGCACACCAACCTCACTGTTAACATACTGCCTTGCTGACTCCATCTTCTGCTTATTTTAATTCTCCCCGCACCTCAAGCTATCCTACATCACTACAATACATCAACTAAACACTGGGCCTATAATACTGTTCTGTCTTTGACCTCTGCAACCACAACATTAATACATTTGTTGCTCTTTCTGAGTTGCTATATGTAAGTATCTAATATGTGTCAGACCTAACTGCCACCATGTATACGTTATCTGCGGCACACCCTTCACTCTGCTCCCACGTGGTTGCTCCCTAATAGGTTTTCCTCAACCTGAAAATGTTTGCCTGGCTGGGACGCTGCACGTGCATCCCAACAGCACAGATCCTTCGGAAACAGCAAAGTGGAATGTTCAACTGGTAACCAATATGGTACTTGTGTGACCTAAGCATACGTGCCACTCTAGCTCACTTTCCAAGGATGTGATGCAAGATGGACTCTGAGGTTGGAGCCATTGGTTATAGGGCGAGGACAAGCAATATTATTTCATGGGTATAGGATGCCACCATGCCCGATTCACACTCAGGACTTGAGCCCAATGGCTGCAACTCTATATTGTCCCCCACCAGACCACATGAGGGAACTGATCATGAATCAGTGATGATGTCAGCAAATTTATGACATGACCAACATGATGGCAATACTTCACAGTGTAAGCTGCAGGCCACAAGCCCTCTGAGCTGGAGTCTAGTTTGTTGGCTTTCCTCTGCGCCCTTCCGATAGAGGTCCATCCATATTAAAATCAGTCAGACCCCATTCTGAGCTGAATAGTACAGCCTGAACTGCTAGGCTGTGTTCCCTTCAAATAGAAGAGCCCATATGTTTTGCCTGATGAAGCTCAAAGATACAGAAACATGCTTGGGATCTTTCTGTTCCATGTAGAGCAGGGGACTGCAACCATTGGCTCTCCAGATGTTTTGGTCTACAACTGTCAGCAGCACTACTCAGCACAGTCAATGGTGAGGGATCATGGGAGTCATAGTCGAAAACAAACGGAAAGCCACAAGTTGCAGATTGCTTTTGTAGCGAGTGCGCTGGTTAGCAGTTTTTAAATTGAGCTACTCTCTGTGGCGCGATGTCACACTGATTCGCATATGGTTGGTCCACTGTGGTAAAGGAACGGAATAACATAAACAACTTGAGGTGATGCAATTCAGATGGCACATGCACCATAGGATGCAATGAAAGGTGTCAAACATTCTCATGCCAATGTACGATTCTATATTGGCATAAGTGCCTCTGCAGTGGAATGCGATCTCCCTATCTCCTCAGGTCACAGGCGGATTTAGCACTTGAATGACGGACAAAGGGCGAGTGGGCCCTGCCTTGCCCTGGTGACCCCTTCCCAATATCTTCACACCAGCCACAACACACAGTCCTCATCCCTCCATGCTGGCAGTCATGCACAGTGGAATAATAAAGGGCAGTTCTAGCGCTAGCCCACATGCCCTCATCCATCCATGCTGGCAGTCATGCACAGTGGAATAATAAAGGGCAGTTCTAGCACTCGCCCACATGCCCTCATCCATCCATGCTGGCAGTCATGCACAGTGGAATAATAAAGGGCAATTTTAGAGCTCGCCCACATAGACTCATCCCTCCATTCTGGCGGTCATGCACAGTGGAATAATAAAGGGCAGTTCTAGTGCTCGCCCACACACCCTCATCCCTCCATTCTGGCAGTCAGGCACAGTGGAATAATAAAGGGCAATTTTAGAGCTCGCCCACATGCACTCATCCCTCCATTCTGGCAGTCAGGCACAGTGGAATAATAAAGGGCAATTTTAGAGCTCGCCCACACACCCTCATCCCTCCATTCTGGCAGTCAGGCACAGTGGAATAATAAAGAGCAGTTCTAGCGCTCGCCCACATGCACTCATCCATCCATGTGGGCAGTCATGCACAGTGGAATAACAAAGGGCAGTTTTAGCACTCACCCACACGCCCTCATCCCTCCATTCTGGCTGTCATGCACAGTGGAATAACAAAGGGCAGTTTTAGCACTCGACCACACGCCCTCATCCCTCCATGCTGGCAGTCAGGCAAGTGGAATAACAAAAGGCAGTTTTAGCGCTCGCTCACAAGCACTCATCCCTCCATGCTGGCACCCAGGCACAGTGGAATAACAAAGGGCAGTTTTAGCGTTCATCCCCCAGGCCCTCATCCCTCCATGCTGGCACCAAGGCACAGTGGAATAACAAAGGGCAGTTTTAGCGCTCTCCCACACGCCCTCATCCCTCAATGCTGGCAGTCAGGCACAGTGGAATAACAAAGGGCAGTTTTAGCACTCGCCCAACTAAACATTTGTTAGGGTTCCTGGGGGCCCATTTCAATATTATTGCTCCCCCTTGCCTACAGTTGAGGGGGTGGACACAGTCTGTGGCACCCTTAGGTTGCCTAAATACAAATGGATACAAAGTAACACTCTTTAATCTCACAAGGCAGGCAGCCAGAGGGGAGCTGGCACACTAACCTGCCACTGAAAACGTAGTACTTACTTTGTCAGCAAGGTGCTAACACAGATGAAACCAAAGCAAAAGAGGTGGTAACACTGCTGGATGCTATCAAAGCCAGTCTGTAACCTGCTGCAACGTGCACATTTAAAGTCCTCAGTTAAGGTGACAGCAGCCAGCAATGGGCAGCATGTAACATGCACACAAGGCAAAGTGCACATTTAATACCATGAAAGTAATATGTTGCTGTGTATTAGCCAAAATAGGGACAGCTGCTTGGGCACCTCCCATCCCCTTCCCTGAGACACTTGAACACATACACAGAACAAAATCACAACACGTGGGACTGTCAGGCATACAATGCACTGATATGTTCTAATTTGTCTTCCGGACCTTTCCAGCAAAAGGTATGCAGAACCCTAATTTGCAGGATATGGATTGACATGATCAGAAGCGATATCACAGTATATATCATTATAGGAAGTGTCTTCTGTACTCTAGGACACCATTGGCAAACACATTAACAGATGTTTTCACAAGTAAGCCAAGAGAATAATGTGCTGTGCAATATGAAAATATGCACTATTACTAAAATACAACAACTCAATAGTTTAGTAAACCATGAGGGTTTTTCTTCATATGAAAAATTGCAAACTCAATCACTTCTAGTGACACCCAATGCCAGCTGGTGAGGCACAGTAAGATTAAATGATTTGCCCAGGATCTCACATTTTGTTAAAGTGGCGAAATCTGTATTGTGACCCAGTCTGTGATTTAAGCACTTGACTACATGTATTCCTAGTGCTAGGTCACAAATATTTTTTAACAGTGGTTTTCCAAAAACGAAATTATTAGTTTTCCTATCAATGCATTGAAAAGTACACAAATCACACAGGCAATCAACCTGACATCATAAACGTGGCTATAGAACTAGGTCCAGCAAAAATACATGTATAATTATTATTATTTTTGTGGAATCAGGATTCGAACCTGTGTTATGCTGCATGGTTTTGCTTCCAAGACAAACGCATTTCCCCTGAGCTACCCTTCCTCCCCCTGTGTAGCTTTATTTTCACCACCCTGAATGTACGACTGCAGTAACATCTTGCAAGGAATGTTGACCTCGTTGGTTTAAAAAAGGTATTCACAATGAAAGAAAATTCAATACAAAGTATCTGCTTGAGCCATTATTTTACACAGCATGCAGCATTGTACGCCCGTCCCATTTATTATCTCCCACCAATTGCACCTTCTAATGGACAACAGTCCTTACCCAGGCGCCCCTGAGTCTGGGTCATCAACCTCTAATCAGTTTATTAAAATGAGGTTGACACAAAACTGAACCCTGGGGTGCTGGGGGAGCAGTGGGTAAGGCGCTGTGCTTCCCTGCGCTTTTAACTGTCAGGCGAAAAGTGTGAGCTGAGAAGGTTTTGGACAGCTGATCCTCTTGGCTGTGTGCGACAAGGAACATGGCCTATAAAATTGGTACAGTCCCACACAATGCGGGATGGTTGGCCACCCTACAGACACACTGTGCCATATTCCCAGACATTGGGTTTCATCTGGGCCTGTTTAGCTGCCAACTTGGTATAAGGTTAACACAGAGAACACCCACAAGGGGGATTTTTGTCAACAATGTGGATCTTTTTGGCCCATTTCAATACAACCTTATCCACGGGGCTGCATTTTAATTGTTTCCCTGTTTATCTGTCTATTGCAGCTGTGACTGTGTATAGGTGGCCAACTCGGGCAAGCACCTGCTGCTCTCGCATCACAAATATGCTCCCCTTTTACTCCTTTGCCTCCTGCTTCCTTTTGCTCTCATACAGCATTCTTTTCCTCCCCTCTTTTTTCCCTTACTAGCAGTTTCCTATCTACTATCCCACTCTGTCCTACTCTTTTTGAACAATATGTAATTCCCTGTTCTTGCCTCATTCCCTTAATCGTCCTGCCTTTTTCTTTCTCCAAGGTTCTTAGGTATAAAGAACTTACTCTCTTCCCCATTTTGCTGCTATTCGCATACTCACCTGCCTTCCTTCCCTCCATTTTTCCCTCTCTCGTTTATCCAAGTCACACACCATTTGCCTTTTCATTGCTGCACCTCCACTCCCCATTCTCCATTCACTTGCCTCCCGTCTCCTTGTTTCTCCTGACCTCCCCGATTTCTCCTTGACTCTTTAGACCTCCATTATTCCCCATACTCCTTACACTCCTAAAACCTCTGCCCTCTATTTCCATGCCCTTTAATTCTCTTTACCCTCACTCTTGTGCCTCAGTAACTATTGGCCCATTCCTATGCTCTCGTTCATTCTTTGTACTCATGCACCCTTTTACCCTCACCTGGCTCCCTTCAATCACCTTACCTCTGGTCTTCCCTCACTCTCAATCTCTCCCTCACTCTTCTGGCCTCCTTCATTCTCCACTCTCCTGTCCCATCAGTGTTCCTGTCACCTGCTCCTTCCTTACTTTTCGCCCTCACTAACCTGCAATTTTTCCCTCTCCATTTCCATTCGGTGCCCTGCAGTAGGACCCTGTGGAGTCTGAGGAGATATGGAGGGAGTGTTTTGGAGTTAAGGGCTCTTTCAAGTGCCACAAGCAACACCCACAAAAAAGGTAACCCCTTGCATGTTTTGAGATTAAAAGGTGAACTCCTTTAAGTCTGTGATGTTCAATGACATTTCAAGTGTGTTGCGTAAGAACACTGGGGACATGCACAGAACGGTTCTGTATGCTGTAGCAATGATCCCGTGGTATGACCTCCTATGATGTCCCTGCCCATTGCCCATGTTATTGCCCATTGCCTTGACCCCTATCATTTCCAACATTTGCTTCAGGGTTGATCATTCAATATTACCACCATGGACAGCGGAGCCTGGCGAGGAGGCCCAGCTGTCTCTAGTTAGAGTCAGACCCCCAAAACACAGAAAACTGTAAAAAAACAAAACTGGGCCCTTTGCCTTAAATCTGGCAATGCCTCTGGTACATTATAAACAACAGATAGAAGGCCTTGTAAGGACAAGATTGACCCACAAGCAATAGTAACCCATGTTTGCTTAGCAGAGCCTTGTTTGTGGTATCAAGGAGAATCACGAATGCCACTTCCCCATACCACAAGAGCCCATCCCAAACTGCTGCCTCAGCTTCCCAGGAGCAATCACAATGAAGTTCCGTGATAGAGCCACATGCATATGGACTGATGCCCAGCCCGAGCCTATGGCCCTTGGGAAGGCACTGAGAGGTCCACCACAATGCAAATGGACGCCCAGTCCTAATCAATGGCCATTAAGAGGACCTCGAGAGGGCCAACAGGACACAGACTGATATGCAGTCCAAGTCTTCAGTCCTTAGAAGGATAGTGAGGGGTCCGCCATCGCACGGATGGCTACACAGAGTTGGTCTATGACAGGGGTCTGCAACCTTTGGCTCACCAGATGTTTTGGACTACAACTCCCATCAGCCCTAGCAAGCATAGTCAATGGTGAGAGATCATGTGATTTGTAGTACGAAAACATGGGGAGATCCGCATGTAGCAGACCCCGCCCGGCTCTATGGAATTTGGGAGGTCATTCAGAAGTCCACCAGAATATGGACTGACACCAAGTCTTTGTCTATGGACTTTTGGAGGTCATAAACAGGGCCACCAAAGGGCTATAAACTAGGACTGGTACTCTATAACACTTAGATTGTCAATGAGTGGTCCACTAGTATATGGACTAATTCCCAGTCCTAGTTTATAGCCCTTTGGCGGTCTTTGAGTGATCTGCCACGATACAGACGGGTACACAGTCCTTGTCTATAGCCCTTTGGTGGTCTTCTAGTGGTCTGCCACGATAACGACGGATTCCGCATCCTACTCTATAGCCCTTTGGCGGTCTTCGAGTGGTCTGCCATGATACAGACAGATACGCAGTCCTAGTCTATAGCCCTTTGGTGGTCTTCGAGTGGTCTGCCACAATACAGACGGATACACAGTCCTAGTCTATAACCCTTTGGTGGTCTTCGAGTGGTCTTCCACGATACAGACGGTTATACAGTCCTTGTCTATAGGATTTCTGGGGTCATGCAAGGAGAGATCCAAAGGTTGCAGAAATGTGGGAGAAGTGCAGGGTGGGTGAGCAAGAGCAACATTGGGGAGATGCGCAGGGAGGTCAGCTACACCGGGTTGAGGAGCGGCCAGGCCCCTCTCACAGCTTTAAGTTGATGGTATTTAGCTGCTCAAAATGGTCTTGCATCCCTAAACTGCCCTCTATTCATGAAGGGGAACTTTGTCGCGCCTTGAAACACTTGTGTATAGGCGCGTAATAAATGCCATATCATATCATCATATCATATCATATCAGAGGCAGAGGCCCGACCTTTGCATGGCCCCACTAGCATAACAGGGGTCCCTGCAGCCCCTGCTGTGCAGGGGAACCCCGCCAGTTTATGTCCTAGGAGGGGCCCCACTTGTAGAAAAAAAAATGAAACTTTTTTTTTTCACAAAAAATATTCTTTTTTTTTCTTTTTGAATTCACTTTGCCTTCATAAAGAAATTATTTCTGTAACAGAAATAATGTCTTTATGAAGGCAGAGTGACTACAAAAAGAAACTTTCTTTTTGAAGTCCGAGGGTTGTGCCCTCCCCATGGCATGGAAGACCCCAGGCTGGAGGCCTCCATGTCATGGGCTGGGGGAGCCCTATGACTTCAAAAAGAAATAGTTTATTTTTGAAGTCACTCTGCCTTCACAAAGAAATGATTTCCGTTATGGTTTGGTCCTTAGCGGAAATAATTTCTTTATGAAGTCAGAGTGACTTCAAACAGAACGATGGGCCTCATTACGGGTTTAGCGGTAACCGTGCCGGTGCTACCAGCAGGTGGCTCACGGACCCGTAATGATTTACTGGCACCCGACTTCACGGTAACACTGGGGGATTACAACCCCGGCGGTCTGGGAAGTCAGGCACCGGCAAATTGTAAGTCCCCATTTCCATAAAGTCCTATCGGACTCTATGGAAATGGGGACCATAGAAGCACCAGCACCATTAATAACGGTGCCAGTGCTTCCGTGAAAACTATGCGGGTGGGTGCAGTTCTGCCCGGAAGGTCTGACATGCCAGGCAGGACAGCAAACGCCCGCAGAGCTGTAATATGCCGGCCTGGAAACAACAGTGCCGGTAAGCTTACCAGCATCGTTGTCTCCAGTCCGGCATAGTTGTAATGAGCCCCAATTTCTTTTTGAAGTGTTAGGGCTCCCCTCAACCCCATGACGTGTGCGCCTGCGTGTGTGTGTATGTTGAAAGGGTGCAACCTTAAACGTATAGTTGGCTGCCTGTGTGAGTGTATGGAGAAAGGGTGCACACTTAAATGTATGGGTGGGTGCCTGGGTGTGTGTGCCTGTATGGTGAAAGGGTGCACATGTAAATGTACGGGTGGCTGCCTGGGTGTGCCTGTATGGTGAAAGGGTGCACATGTAAATGTATGAATGGCTGCCTGGGTGGCTGCCTGGGTGTGCCTGTATGGTGAAAGGGTGCACACTTAAATGTATGGATGGCTGCCTGGGTGTGCCAGTCTGGTGAAAGGGTGCACACTTACATGTATGGATGGCTGGGTGTGCATGTGTGTATATGGTGAATGGTGTGTGTGCTTGCGTTCAGGAGCGCAGCGAAACATACAATTCAGGGGATAACCCTTCAAATGTTGGGAGAGGGCGGTTGGGGAGGTCAAACTTATTTGTTTGGTGCACCTAATTTCTTTACACATTTTAATGAGACTATTCTAGTGCAGCCTCAATGTTACAAGCAGTTAACTCTCTCCTTTAATGTTGAAAGCACCCACTTATGGACTTCTGTGAGAATGAGTGGTCTCCTGTTCCCTCTCTACCCTTCCAATCACTCCCATGGCATGCAAGTATTAAACCAACATCACGATTTCAATTGCCTAAAAAATGTGGCATTTTAATGCAGGTACTAACCGTGAAATGATTTATGTTAGTAATTACTGGGTTCTTGTTAACAGCGAAACCCAGGTGCAGTTTAACATCTGTGTCCTGTTCTGTCTGGCAACTGTTCTGAAGGTCAGCCAGGTTGAGTCAACATAGCCCAACATTTCAGGTGGCGGCGGGAGTGCTGAATCCCAGTCAACTCAATGGTGTTACAACAATACTTGTGTTTAATGTCTGGATTACTTATTGGTAATCGTCATTACTCCTAGCCCTATTTTTCCTTGTCCCAGTGTGTATGAGACAGTTCTTGTGTATAAGGCACTCTGCCTCATACACAAGTACTGGGATGAGGTAGAGGTACATGGAGGTAATGCCTGACTTAGTTACGTGTAATGTTCATTACTCCTATTACCACTCTTCCTCTTCCGAGTACTTACCTATGAGGCAAGGAGCCTCAACCGTAACCTCTGGGGCAAGGAAGAGGGACGTGGAGGTAATTCTGGACCAAGGAGCTGATTTTGGAGGTTGGGTTGGGAGGGAGAGGGGATGTGTGTGGGGGGCAGGATTGTATTACAATTCATAATGGCTATCCATGTCCAGGCTAAGCAGGCATGATATGTGGTATTAGTGGGTAAAGAGGCATTTTGGTGCAGCCGGTCTAGTCATTCCTCAGTTTGGTATGACTTTTTTATCTGGGCATTTCTGATAAAGCAGTCTTGCTAAGTGAATTACCTGGCTAGATTGCCATTTGAGTGCTGCCAGTCTAGCCTTTTCTTACTGCAGCATTGTATATTTTTCTGGATATCTGTGATCAAATGACATGATATAAGTCATTTATAACATGCCCGCACACAAGTGTTTCTAGGCGCGACAAGACAAGGGAGGGAAGATAGAAGGAGGACAAGACAAACAATCTTACTAGGCCATGTGCAATTCAGATTGTGCAAGTGCGAGAACGAGAAGGGCAAGGGGAAAGGGAGGCGGGAAGTGCAAGGGAGAGGGAAGGGGCAAACAGGGCAGCAATGGTCTGAATAAGTGCAGCCACAGAAACGCGGCTCTGGGTAGTACAAGGAGAACAAGGGACTGTAGGGTTACAGTTACAGCCCCTAAGTGCATGGTAGTCCCAGAGGCAGTGCAAGGGTGACTGATCAAGAAAACGTCTGGACTCAGTGAGACTCTAAGGGTAGCCAAGCAACCAATCGGTACAGCAGACAGGTAGGTCAGGTAGTCGAAGCCTGAAGGAAAGTGAAGTGTCATCCACATAACACTGAGAGTTAGAGGACAATGTAGAGATCAGGTGGGCCAGAGTGGCCACGTAGAGGTTGAAAAACCAGAGTGAGAGGATGGAGCTGAGAGAAAGAGAACAAGTTGAACCTGGGAGTGGCTATCCAAGAGGAAGGAGGTCAGCCACTCAAGGGCCTAATCCGTGATGCCCAGGTTCTCATGGAGTGGATTGATCAGGATAGATCAAGATGGCATGGTTGACCGTGTCGAAAGCAGAGGAAAGATCAAGCAGGAAGAGGACAGAAGCAATGCTGGAATCAAGGTTAGAGAGCAGATCTTCGCAGGTGTTCAGGACAGCAGTTTCTGTGCCTCTGGCATCTCTGAAGCCGGACTGATGGTCATGGAGACAACCAACAGATTCCGTGTGGAGAGTAAGCTGGGAGATGGCCAGCTTTTCAAACAGTTTGCCCAGGAAAGGGGTGATGGAGATTGGGTGATAGTGTGTTGGGCAGGCAGAATCGGCAGACGGCTTCTTGAGGAGTGGGTGCATAAGGGAGTGCTTAACGGAAGAGGGGAAAGTTCCAGTGGCGAAAGAGTGATTACATAAATCGGTCAAGGCTGGAGCGAGGGTGTCAATATGGTTCTTGATGGTTCTGGTGGGGCAGGAGAGCACCTGTTTGGATGACACTTTCATAGATTGGACTTCTCTAGAAACCTTGTCAGATGTTGTCAGAGAGAAAGAGGAGAAAGGAGGAAGAGAGGTAGAGATTGCAATGGGGGGCTGAGAGAGGAAGAGGGAGAGGAAGAGGAGATGGAGGACAGGATGTCCTGAGTTTTAGCATAGAAGTGAGATGACAGAGCCATACAGAGGGCCTGGGAGGTAACAGCAGAGGTAAAGACTGCAACAGGATTGACCAGTTCCTTTCATATTTTAAAGAGTTTGGCGTGTTGTTAGAGGCCACAGAGACACAGGCTTGAATCTGTGTTCTCTTCTTGATGAGTGTTATTGCTTCGACTATCATTTTGGTTCTACCAGTCTAGATATGTCTAAATGCCGCCTGGTAAGCTTTACTATATTGTTATTACGTGTCTACACTGGTCTACATTGTTCAGCCAGTTGGACATGTTTTCATTGTGGCATGGCATTTTTAATAGCAAAGCATTAATGTTTCTGTGCACTGTTGGTGACTTGCATCTATTGGATTGGTGTTACCCTACACAATAATTGCTAACAGTCTGGCTTTTTAGCCAATTTTTCCTCAGAAAGTGTGCTGTATATTATATTAAAACACATATTTATATCTTTCTCCTAGTGCAGTGTGCGGCATATCCCAGCTGCACATTCGTGCGTATTGCGCAAGTGTGATAATCTAGGCCGGCCCAGAGTGTGGTGCGACTCTTGATTTGTTGCTGAGTTCGGGGGGCCCTCAGCATGGCTCGCAGGGGGCCCCCACATTTTGTGGTACTCCACTGCATGGCCCATGACAGAGACCACCAGGCTCCCAAAATCACTCAGGGGAATCTATGTTGCAGTATTAGCACACACGGTAAAGTAGCGCATGGTCCAATGTAGAGCTATGGGCTCCGAAATGGGGGCTAACTTCTGTTCTGCCATCAACAGGTGCCCCATGATGTGGACTGCTACATATTCTTACTCAATAACACTTAGGCAGTCATCGAGCGGTCCACCGGCTTACCCTACATCATGCTGAAAATTCCTGTTGCCACATTCTTACCGCCTGCAGCAACAGTAAATGACTTAAGTGGTAATACCAAAGCTATTAAACACTGCCTAACCCATAATCAGGCCCCTCTGTTTACAGTTATAGCAGGATGGAGAGAAACTTTCTTTTGAACAAAGAGTTATAATTATTTACAGAAGTCAGCATATTTCAATGCTAAACTCTAACAAATATGGCGTTAAGCGGTACCAAATAAAGCCTGCACTCCAGCCGCCCATTTCGAAGTACCAGGAACGTTCACACCGAGATATGTGACGTATGATGAGCAATTAAACCAGCAGAGAGCCATAGTAGCGCTCTGCTCAGTGCCTATCAGAAGAACAATACCTGTTGAAGTACCAATAACCAGACAACCATGGACAGTAAGGTAACCATTGAGAACACCCTACCAGCAAATGAAACGAATTGAAGTTTGCTTAAACACTGTTGTTAAGATGGATTTCTGAACTCGGACCTGGAGGGGCAGAGGTTCAGAAGGCCAGCCTAGTTTCTTGGAACAGGGTAACCTCTGGACAAGCCAGGCCAATCAAGGTAGCATTGGCAGCGGTCAAGACTAGGTCTCAAGAGGGGTGAGGGTGACTGAAAGCCCGCAATGAGCACACAAAGCGAGGACACTTACAAATTACTCCAGACAGGTGTTATATGAAAAATATAGACACATTTATTACAAGGCCTTTGTAACATCGACCATAGCAAAGAATCACAATAATACTAAAGTAAACCAACATATCACAATCAATACAATATATATACAGGACCGAGGGGTCTAAGGAGTTAGGAGCACATAATATGTAGACCACCTAGATGGGGAGGGAAACAGGCAGTGCAAGTAATCATTAGGCCCAGTTCGACATACGAAATACACCTAACTAGGAGGAAGTCTGAGCCCTACGAATAGAGGAGCCTTATGCTAAAAAGTACCTGCACGCGCTGGTGCCAATGGACAAAGGAGGGCCTCTTCAAGGATATCAGGCAGTTCAGGAAGGTGAATTAAGCGATGCAGAACAAGTCCCCACTACTCAAGCAAGGCCTCCACTTGTGGGCAGAGGCAGGGTGAGAGTGCGGGATAAAGTCGCTATTTCACAACAGCGGTAGAAAAGAAACGGGCTCCTGCGCGAGGGGCCACCGGTTGGGGTATGGACTACTCACCGGTCCCCGACGCAGGCAGACCCAGACTTCTCCAGTTCAGTTCACGATGCTGGCAGGTTCAGCTGCGATCATCAGAACGTCTCGACACCGTCTAGATATTGTGTAGCAGGATGCAGGGTCGAGGGTGTCCCAAATGCAGCGGACGTGCACAGGTTGTTACCACAGCAGGGCAACACGGCAACCGCGTTTACTCTGGTCCGGGCGCACTCGTCTCACTTCAGGGCTTATGGTCAGTTTGCACAGTGAAGTGGGTCCCATAGAGGTAGGGCCTCAGCTTCCGTAGGGCCCACACAACAGAGAAACATTCTTTCTCTACCGTGGGCCATCTGAGCTCTCTGTCCTTAAGGTGGCGACTAATGAAACCAATAGGGTGTTCCTTAGCCTTCTCATCTACTTGGATAGCACAGCTCGTATCCCAGTGTCAGAGGCATATGTCTGCACAATAAAAGGTCTTTGGTAATCAGGGGCCCTGAGAACAGGGGCCTGGCACAAGGAGTCTTTTAAGCCATTGAAGGCCTTCTCACACTCGTCAGTCCAAGTTACTTTCTTGGGTTTCTTCGGAGTGGTGAGAGCAGTCAGAGGGGCAGCTATGGTGCCATAGTCTGCCATGAAATTTCTGTAATACCCAGTGAGTCCTAAAATGGCTCTCACTTGGGTCTGAGTAGTGGGGGTAGGCCAGTCTTGTACTGCTTGTACTTTACTGGGTAGAGGCTGTATCCTCCCTCCACCTACTTCATGTCGAATGTAAACCACTGAGCCTTGTTCAATCTGGCATTTACTGGCCTTTATGGTCAAGTGGGCTTTCTGAAGAGCCTGTAACACAATCCCAAGGTGTTTCACATGGTCTTCTCAGGTGGCACTGAAAACTGCTATATCATCCAGATATGCAAGACAGATTTCATCCAGCCCATTCAACACATGATTCACAACCCTCTGGAAAGTGGCAGGTGCATTCTTCAACCCAAAAGGCATTACCCTGAACTAGTAAAGACCTTTGGAGTTGAGAACGCTGTCTTCTCCTTGGCATGTTCTGCGAGGGCTATTTGCCAATAGCCTGCAGTGAGGTCAAACGTGCTGAGGTACTTGGAGGCACCCAAGGTATCCACCAGATCATCTGTTCGAGGCAAGGGGTGTGCATCTGTCTTGGTGACAGCATGCAGAGCCCTGTAATCCACGCAGAACCTCAATTCAGAAGTACCTGCTTTTGGAACCAAAACCACAGGGCTGGACCAAGGACTACTAGAGGGTTCAATCACCCCAAGATCTAACATTTTGTTGACCTCCGTCTTAATGTAAGACCGTACTTTGTCTGACATCCTGTATCCCCTACTTTTGGTATGTAGACTGTCTCCTGTGTCTATCTTATGTTTGCACCAAGGTGTCAAACCAGGGGACTGTGAAAACAGGGGGGAAAATTGCCTAAGCAAACTTTTCACCTCATCCTGCTGATCAGAAGTCAGGTGAGGGGCCACTCCGACACCCTTAAATGAGCTATCTGAAGGACTGCTTTGAAACAGGTCAGGGAGAGGTTCAGACTCCTCTTCCTCAACATCTGAAGCCAATAGCAGTGCTGCGATTTCAACTCTTGGGATGAAAGCCTTCAGCCTATTTACCTGGAACACTTTTGGAGCCTGTCCAGGCCTTCCAAGGTCCACTAAATAGTTGACCTCACCAAGGGGCTCCACCACTGTGTAGAGGCCTGACCATTTATCCTGTAAAGCTCTAGGCCTTATGGGATTCATGATCAGGACTTGCTGACCAGGTGAGAAGTTGATGAGGGAAGCTTTCTGGTCATACCAATGTTTCACCAGAGCTTGTCCTGCCTTCAACTTATCACTAGCCAGACCCATCAGGAGTAGCATCCTTTTTTGAGCCCTAGCACATAGTCTACTACATTGGTAGTAATAGGGGGAGTGGGCATCTCCCATCCCTCCTTGACCATGGCTAAGGATCCTCGCACAGGGTGACCAAACAGAAGTTCGAAGGGGCTGAAGCCAACACCCTCCTGTGGTACCTCTCTGTAGGCAAACAGTAAGCATGGTAAAAGAATATCCCATTTTCTTCTGTGAGGTTCTTCCAGAGCCCCAATCATACTTTTTAAGGTCCTGTTAAACCGTTCCACCAGAACATTGGTCTGGGGGTTGTATGCGGAGGAGAACTTGTAGGTGACCCCACATTCTTTCCACATAGCCTGCATATACTTCAACATAAAGTTGCTGCCTCTGTCAGACACAACTTCTTTAGGGAAGTCAACCCTAGTAAAGATGCCGAGTAAAGCTTTTGCGACTGACTTGGCAGTGACAATTTTCAATGGGATGGCCTCAGGATATCTGGTGGCATGGTCGACCAATACCAGGATAAACCTATTGCCCGAGGAGGTTTGGGGGTCAAGGGGACCAACAATGTTGATCCCTACCCTCTCGAATGGTACTCCCACAACTGGGAGTGGTACCAATGGAGCTTGGATTGTCGAACCACTCTTACCAGATAACTGGCAGGAGGCACAACTCCTCCAGTGACTTTCTACTTGCACCCCCATCTTGGGCCAGTAGAAGTGCATGGATAACCTTTGCTTGGTCCTCTTAATACCAAGGTGACCAGCAAGGGGTACTTCATGCGCCAGCTGCAGGAGGAAGGGTCTTACAGCAAGGGAAACCACCAACCTACTATGGTCTCCTTCTGTAGACTCTGTGGGCTCACTATACAGGAGTCCACCTTCCCAACAAATCCGATGCTTCCCAGGAGGTTCACCCTCAAGCTGGGAGCAGGCCTGTCTCCTTAGGCCTTCCAGAGATGGGCACTCACGTTGGCCTTTACTGAATTCTTCCCTGTCAGGACCACCTTCTACTAACAAATCGTTTAGTTCAGGATGGTCATTGGGGTCAAATACTTCAGGCATCACCACCTCCTCGTCAGGTCCGGGCGATTGACCAACTACCTCCACCGCAGTGGTAGGCGAGTTAGGGGGAATATTTTCTTTCCCTCTTTTTGGTTTTCTGACACCTTTAGCCTTGGGTTTCCCCTTTGGCTGGGGCAGAGCATTGGTATTGGCCAGTGCTGCCCTCGTTTGAGACCTTGTGCAGTGTCTGTCAGCAGTATCTCCCACAAGCCCTAAAGCTCTGAGATCATTGCCCAACAAGACCTTTCCTGGGACACTCCTCTGAATGTTCATTGGAATCCTGACTGCTGTACCATTGATGGTAAGATTTACAGGTATTACTGGGAACATGAGAGGTGGGCCGTCAGCCAACTTAGTGGGCATCAGAGTAGCTCTGGCAACTTCCTCTGGGTCTACCAAGGTAGAATCCACTACAGTTCGACTGCACCCACTATCCCTAAGAGCTGGAGTATCTACTCCATTGATCAGCACACTGTCTTTAGTGCTTGGTGTTATCTGGAATCCTAGCATAAGCCTCTGCGACTTTAGGCTCCCAGGAACCCAGGGAAACTAAAACTACCTCAGCTTCTATCCCACTGGGGAAGGAGTCGGAGGAGAAGGATGTTCCGGTAATCTCTTCTTCCTCGTAGGAGGAGAAGGCCAGATTAGCAGAGTGGACCCCCAAGGTTTTGACCTTACATCTGGGATCCCCCTTCACGTGGTCAGTTGTTCCACAAGCAAAACAAGATCCATTGGGTCTGTTTACATAGGGAGGCTTATTATAACCAGAGTTCGGTTTCGGAGGCTGACCTCCACTACCCTGTGAGTTCTCTTAAGTCTTACCCTTATTTTTCTTTTTGTGGCCCTTTTGGGAAGAAGATTTATCAGTTTCCCAACCCTCCTTATCTTTGGACTTTTTCCCTTCCTCCTGCTTACCAGGATGAGTTTTGTCCTTATGGGACACTCAATGTGACACCCATAAATCTGCTGCAATGGCAGGTTTCTTTGGATCTATCTCCTTAGAATCCGCCAAATGCTGCTTAAGCTCCGGGGAAGAAGATGCAAAAATATGTTCCAGCATGACAAGACTTATCATACCTTCAAAGGTAGAAACCTTATAACCTTCGACCCAACCAGTCAAGTTTTTTAAGGATTCAGTGACATAAGATACCCAAGTACCACCGTCTTTTTTCTTATACTCTCTGAATCTTTTTAAGTATTGGGCAGGACTCTTTCCAAACTTTAAAATGAGAGTCTGCTTCAACATTGCAAAATCTGCTCTCTCAGCTTTCGACATTTCCATAATGGCACTGCAGCCAGAATGGGGCAGTCTGCTAAGTAACCAGGCAATTTTATCAGCATTGTCAACTTGTTGAACTTCACATGCATACTAAAATGTATTCAGCCAGTCCATAATGTCATTCTTTTCCTCATACACACTGAGCAGATCTTTTGGAAACCTTGGATGAGGGGAGGCCCCAGACACATGTCCCGGACCCTTGGATCCATTGGTAACTTGAAGCTTGGCCAGTTCCAACTTGTGGTACCTGTCTTTCTGTTTTTCTGCCTGTTCGATTTTTAGTTTGGCCATATTGAAATCAAGCTCCTTCTGCCTAAACAGCAGTTCTTGCTTCTTGAATTCAAGCATGGCCTCCCCATCAGCACTGACAAAGGAAACATTGGACATTTCATCCTCCTGATCCTCATGGTCGCTGTGGATCAGTGCAGTGGCAGAACTGTCAGTTCTACCAGTGAGAGTAGCCCCACATCCTTCTGCACTGTCCTCTGAAGCTATAGCGCTAAGCTGAGCTTCTTGCCACGCCATGATTCTTTGGATCATTTCCATTTTGGTGCCTTGAGAGGAGACACCTCTCTCAGCACACATCTTTTTCAATGTTTTGGATTTAGAAGCATTTAAAGTTAACAAGGTACTTGTTTCCATACTGTTAGATAGGACTATGGCCTTTAAAAGGTTATACTACGATAATTCACTACGTGTCCTGGTAGGAATAACTTGAAACGCCTTCGTTCGTGCGCAACACTGGATACCTTCAGTCGTATCCCACTGCTGCCACCAATTTGTTAAGATGGATTTCTGAACTCGGACCTGGAGGGGCAGAGGTTCAGAAGGCCAGCGTAGTTTCTTGGAACAGGGTAACCTCTGGACAAGCCAGACCAATCAGGGTAGCGATGGCGGCAGTCAAGACTAAGTCTCAAGAGGGGTGAGGGTGACTGAAAGCCCGCAATGAGCACACAAAACGAGGACACTTACAAATTACTCCAGACAGGTGTTATATTAAAAATGTAGACACATTTATTACAAGGCATTTGTAACATCGACCATAGCAAAGAATCACAATAATACTAAAGTAAACCAACACATCACAATCAATACAATAGATATACAACACCGAGGGGTCTAAGGAGTTAGGAGCACGTAATATTTAGACCACCTAGAGGGGGAGGAAAACAGGCAGTGCAAGTAATCATTAGGCCCAGTTTGACATACGAAATACACCTAACTAGGAGGAAGTCCGAGCCCTACGAAGAGAGCAGCCTTATGCTCAAAAGTACCTGCACACACTGGTGCCAATGGACAAAAGAGGGCCTCTTCAAGGATATCAGGCAGTTCAGGAAGGTGAATGAAGCAATGCAGAACAAGTCCCCACTACTCAAGCAAGGCCTCCACTTGTGGGAAGAGGCAGGGTGAAAGTGCGGGATAAAGTCGCTATTTTGCAACAGCGGCAGAAAAGAAATGGGCTCCTGCACGAGGGGCCACCGGTTGGGGTATGGACTACTCACCGGCCCCCACGCAGGCAGACCCAGACTTCTCCAGTTCAGTTCACAATGCTGGCAGGTTCAGCTGCGACACCGTGTAGATTCTGTGTAGCAGGATGCAAGGTCGAGGGTGTCCCAAATGCAGCGGACGTGTACAGGTTGTTACCACAGCAGGGCAACACGGCAACCGTGTTTACTCTGGTCCGGGCGCTCTCGTCTCACTTCAGACCTGGGAATGCCAAGTGTACGAAATTCGGTGTGAGGGTGCCGTGGAAGCAGAGCAAGCAGTAGACCAAGTTTCGAGGGCTTCCCTGAAATGGCGGCGGTAACAGAGCAAAGCGGCCTGCGTAAACTGGTCAGCCCACTGGTTGGCACAGGGACACTTCTGAAGAGGCTTACTTGCAGGGTTAAATGAAAGTGCCAGGAATAGTTGATCCCACTATTCCAATGGGTCAAAGCGCCTTCGCAGACCTTCTAGGACGATCAGATGCAGAGGGGCCTCGCAGGACGACAGCGGTTCAGGGTGCCAAACCTTCAGTGGGTCACCAGCAGTTCCTCGACTCAGCTTCTTGTTTCAGGATACTTGGCTCCTTATCCCTTGTTCGGTGTGAACTCAGGAGATCGACATGGTAGTGGTGTTTTCAGCCTCCTCTTATCCAAAGTTCCCTTCACGCCAAAACGGAGAGGGCCCAATGGGAGATCTGCTCACAAACACTCACACCATATGTGCACCGATCACGGACCACGGTGGTCCCAGGCATTCAGGACACTCCAGACTCTCTCGCACTCAGGATGTGTATTGGGACCAGACATCCCATGCTTTGAGGCCCTCAAAGATGGCCGTCGTTTTTCTTGCCTGCCTGCATTCTGTTGTCCTGTTGTGGGCCAGCCCCTGCCCCCCACCCATTGGCTGCCATGGCCCCTTTAGCCAGTGGCTGAAGCCGGGAGGCGGGAGCCGGCCACACCACCTAAGGCCTACAACGGGGCCCACCTCCATTTCCTCTCGTCCTTCTGCCTTCCCTTCAACACTGATGGAGCCCCTTTCCCTCTGCCTCCCAGCACCGGATACCATCGCGCTGGACTCCCCATCGAATCGCGCACTGCTGGGGGTAAGGATTGACTTTAATGCAGACTTATTTTCGATCTCGGCAAAAATGTACAATCTGCCTCTAAATTGCACCGGATCATTGTGCTTGCCTCCTCTGGGTCTGGCGTGCCCTGCATGGCGCGATTAGCGTGAAACCCACTTGGGTACATTTCGAATTGCTCTGTGTGGTTATGCTGCCTCCATGCTTTGAGGCCCTCAAAGATGGCCGTCGTTTTTCTTGCCTGCCTGCATTCTGTTGTCCTGTTGTGGGCCAGCCCCTGCCCCCCTCCCATTGGCTGCCATGGCCCCTTTAGCCAGTGGCTGAAGCCGGGAGGCGGGAGCCGGCCACACCACCTAAGGCCCACAACGAAGGCCCTGTCTACCGCTGTCCACCGCGGTACGCCGGATCGCCGCCCCCTCCGTGCGAGAGTGTCTGTGTGCCCCCCCTGCCCCCCGTGAGTATCTGTGTGCCCTCACCCTGCTTGCCCCCCCTTCTTGCATTGCGCTCCACCCCCCCTCCTCATTTCCATCCTCTTCTACTCCCCTCCTACTCCCCCCCTCTTAGACCTCCGCCTCCTAGCACTTACTCCTATCATCTGTTCCGTGACTCTTGATAGCAGCTTGTCTGTCCCCCCCCTTGTTCTCCCCCTCCCCCCTCCCCTACTTTTCAATTTGTCATTGACTTTTTGCTCAGTAGCGTGTCTTGTTCTCCTTCCCCCTCCGTCCACTTGCCCCCCCTCCCACCCCACCTCTTGTTACCACCTGCACTGCATAAATTGTCGTCAGACTTAGTAATGTTACTGCTTGCTCTGTTTTCCTTCCTTTCCATTACCTCCTGCCTTACTTGTTCTATGCACTTGCACTATCAGAAATGTCGACAGGCCTATTATGATAGTTATTTTCACATTCTTTATTGTTTCAAGGACTTGCTGAATGTAACTGTATTTTTCCTTTGTCCCCTCCCTCCTTGAAGCGCTTTGAAACATGTTGTGTATAGGCGCTTTATAAATAAACTATCATATCATCATATCATATCACATCCTGGAGGCACACACAAGGCATGCAGAAGCCCACGAAAGCGTTGTGTTTCGCGGGAAAGTGCATGACCAAATAAGGACTGCCCTGGGTCGGCTCGACCTGGGGGGAGGTGAAGGGGCAAGACCGTCAGCGGACAAGACAAAGAACCTTGTGGCAGGGCCATTTTGGAGCCAGGCCACTTACTCGTGCCAAACGTGGTAAGCGCGGATAACATGGCAAAAAAGGGTTCAAAACACAAGAGAAACAATAGCTTTGGAATGACCAGAGACCCAAGAGTTACGTAATGTAAGTTACGGTGCACTCTTGTTTCACAAAAGCTGCAACATGAGGAAAGGACTAAGGGAAACAAAGTCTCTCAGTACTGACTGTCTTAAGGGCATGTCAGTTTCCCCATAGGAATTGAGCGAAAGCCCAGAGGAGTGCGGCGGAAGGCTGCGCTTCTCTGGCAAAGTCTAGATCGGGGTGTAAAACAGCAGCAAAAAGTTTGTGGGTTGACACATGGAGGGAAAATTACATACAATTATGAAATCTTTCCTAACAACTGTCCCAGAAGAAACTCAAAAGGCCTTAATTGAAGACGAATGGTGATGTCACGAAGACCCGGACAGACATGCAGATAGAAGATAAGACGACCCAAAGATGACACACAGAGACAAAACACCATGAATAAGGATATCGCGAACCTAGAAGGAGAGACGATGTTGAAATATAAAGAAACTTAAGCTGTAAAGCAGGATGAAGTCATTCAACCGGCTAAACGCCTGTACATATGCTTGAAACTGCAAGAAAGCTAAGAAAACAGTGCAGCTTGCTATGCTTAGTAGAAGATAGACCGCGACAAGTGCCACCTACACATATCTACCTCAACGAAGCACACTTTACAAGTGCGAGGCCACTTTACACAAAAGCAGAATTAACTCAGGTTACTACAGGTCAAACAGGTCAAACAGGACAGGATTCGTATTCCAGCTAAAACGAGAAGAGATGGCTGAATCGAAACTCAGAAAGAGCAACTTGTGCCTGGGGAGCCAAGGTCAGACCAATAGAAGGAGCGAACAGTAGCTTCGTGGAATCGAAACTTAAGAACAGAACAGCCTACCTCAGGAAGGCCGAGATAAGGAAGCCCAGGCAGGTGGCAAGCCGAAAAAATAATTAAATGCACAGATTGAAGAAAACTAGGCAGATTCATGGTGTGAGCAGCACGTGACCATCCGAGCAAGAAGAGGCACGGTTTCACACCTACACTTGGCTGTCGTCCAGACAGAGATACCATAACTTTTTCTGACAAGAAGATACAGTTTCGAGGACGACCACAGCCAACTAATTGACACATAGCCACTAAAGTAATGATTGATTGAAGGGAGGCTGTGTGAATCTTGGGGCATCCTGCACCTGGCTGACCATTCTGCGTGCTGCTAAGGAAAGTGGAAATGTATCCATTGGGTGGAAGCCAACCCAATCACAATGGACCAAATAATCTAGGGTCCTATAGATAGTAGAACCAATGAGACGTTGTACTCATAGTGACGTCTACTAGAGTAATGTTAGAAGGAAGGGCTTAAACGCCCACCTGATAGTGTTTATTCAATCCTCTTACTCTGTTACCATACACAGATATAGTACCTATAGTAAAGTTACCTTTTCCAAACCAATATAATTGCATGTTAACTTTTCGAGTGTTACACGTCAATGATGACAAGTTTTGGGTATAAATGTTACTGTTTGTATGAAGTTCTTGGGAGTTGAAGCGAGACGGACTATCGCATCATTGTTGATTTCCATGTTTCCCCGTTTTTTTCTACTTGTCATTAAACAGACTCCCCTTTGCCAAACCATTGAGTTGTCCTTATTGATTGGTGTTGGAGTAAGAAAACCTGCACCCCCATCCATCTCAAGGTGCAGCTATCTTGTCTTAAAGTAGTCTGGAGCAAACCCAACTCTATGGGCCGGCCGGGGGTCTCCCCAATTCACTCCCGTTCCAGCCCATGGAACGTGGGGCTTAAGGCTATTAGCACTCCCAGTTGCCAAACCAGTAAACCGGGGTGCTAAAAAAAATTCTTTTCAATCGTACAAGTGGACACGTGCGGCATCCCATTGTAAGAACGAACATCCTTTACAAAGATGGCTGCCATGGAAAGGGAAGGCAGTGCTCCATTCGGAGCCTCTCTTCCCTTTACATGGTGACTGTTGTGAGCAGAGCAGAAGCAGTGTTGCCACGTCCGCTTATAATAAGCGACTTTGGGCTTGTTTTTGACCAAAGTCGCGTAATTATTTTTCAGATCGTTGTCACGCTTAAAGTGTTAATTGGCTGCTTATTGTTGCGCTTGTTTCTTCATAAGCACAACAATAAAAACAGTTCAGTTGCCCCTGCAGCTAATGCCAGCCCCTCCAATCAGAATGGAGCGCACAAAACTGCTAATGATGGGCCATTAGTCACTGAATGGTTTCGTGCCTGCATTCTGATGGGAGGGGAAATGCAGTGGGGTTTGGGTAGTTGGTGTGCATTGTGGGCAGTTTTCCCTCTCTGCATGTGTGGGTGTGTCGTCTTTGCCATAACTTAACACTCTCTGACTCACTTTGATACAGGCACCACTATTCCAGCATAAATAGTGCTTAATAATGTAGAGCACTGACAGCAGCCAGTACTGCACCAGCACATTGCCACTTGCATTTTGCCTACCCGCCTCCAGTGATCTAACTTCTCTTTGTATTGCCCTTCACGCTGACCGTCAGTCCCCAGGGGATCCAGCCTGCAGCCTGACCCCCACCCGCCCTGTTCAGCATCAAGGGTAAATCATAGAAGAACCCAAACTGTTTGTTGGGACCCACCTCTCAGCACTCCTTTGGGGCCATGGTGCGCCCTTGCAAGCCCAGAACCCTTCTGATATCCCTCCTATCTTCGGGCCCACAGTGCATCCCTACAAGGACAGGACCCTTCCGATATCCCTCCAATCTTCGGGGCCACGGTGCGTCCCTGCAAGCCCAGGACCCTTCCGATATCCCTCCAATCCTCTGGCTGACGGTGCGTCCCTGCAAGCCCAGGACACTTCCGATAACCCTCCAATCCTCGGCCCACGGTGCATCCCTGCAAGCCCAGGACCTTTCTGATATCCCTCCAATCCTCTGGCTGACGGTGCATCCCTGCAAGCCCAGGACCCTTCCGATATCCCTACAATCCTCTGGCCCACGGTTCGTACCTGCAAGCACAGGACCCTTCTGATATCCCTCCAATCCTCAGGCCCACAGTGCGTCCCTGCAAGCCCAAGACCCTTCCGATATCCGTCCAATCCTCTGGCCGACGGTGCGTCCCTGCAAGCCCAGGACCCTTCCGATATCCCTCCAATCCTCGGGCCCACGGTTCGTACCTGCAAGCCCAGGACCCTTCCGATATCCCTCCATTCCTCTGGCCGATGGTGTGTCCCTGCAAGCCCAGGACCCTTCCGATATCCCTCCAATCCTCGGGCCCACGGTTCGTACCTGCAAGCCCAGGGCCCTTCTGATATCCCTCCAATCCTCGGGTCCACAGTGCGTCCCTGCAAGCCCAGGACCCTTCCGTTATGCCTCCAATCTCCAGGATTGGAGGGATAACGGAAGGATCTGGGCTTACAGGGACGCACTGGGGCCCCAAAGTAGTGCTGAGAGATGGGTCTTTATGCACGGCAGCTGCAGTGTCGATGGTTGGGAGACATTAACGTATTATCTGAAATCTGCTCCCAGACTCGGTGCTATGTGGACAGGGTCGGACTGGGCCCTAAAATTGGCCCGGGCACCAATGAAAAAGGGGCCCATAGTTGTAAATGGCTATTCATTCCTTTTCTGACACTGTTTGAATAGTACTGTTTATGTTTATGTTTATTATTTGATAATGCGCTCCAAACCCTGGGGTAGACGGGCGCAGCAGGTACAAGATTACTTAAGCTTAGGTTACATACAGAGAATACAAAGAGCTGATGCAATACATGTCATGTTACCATATTTACAGTACATATATACAAAGGTACAAGATAAGGGTACCTCACAACCCACAGAGGGCAGTGAGATGGTTTGGAGTCCAAGTTTCAGAAGTATCAATTTAGTTGTATGCAGTGATCCATGGCCTAGTGCAAGGGTTCAGTTTGTTAGTTGTCGTTGGTCAAACTTTTCACCTTGCATCTACATCTGGAGTAGGGTGGATTAGCTCTCAATGCAATAGGAAGTGCATTCCAGGCTTGGGCAGCTCTAACAGGGAAGCTTGCTCCACCCGCTTTTGTTCGCCTAAATCTAGGAGTTTCTAGTAGGAAATGGTTAGAGGCTCTGGTGTGGTGACTGGAAGATTTTCTGGTCAGTCTGGCCGAGATGTAAGGAGGTGCAGTATTGTTCAGTCCTTTATGGGTGAGAGACAGGGCGTTGCTAGGGGGGGGCTAAGGGGGCTATAGCCCCTGATCTTTTGGTTGTAGCCCCGGATAGAATCTCAGGAGCTACAGCCAAAAGACTAGCTAGCCCCCAGTCCCAACAGTTCCGACAGCAGTTTAGCCCCGGGTCTTTTCCAGACCTAGCAACTCCCCTGGTGAGAGATAGCGTCTTGAGAAGAACTCTGTTACTGATTTTTAACCAATGGTGGTCTTTCCTAATATTAGAGATGTGCGCTCTGCGGGGTATGTCCAAGGCTGCTCTAAGAGCATTATTTTGCAATATTTGCATTTTGTTTATGACAGTTTTATTGGCGCCTGCGTAAAGGGCGTTACAGTAGTCCAGCTTAGACATTACTAATGCGTTAGCTAGTGTGATGCAATTGGTCTTAGAGAGGTCCTAATTAATTTGCAGGTGTACGCTGTAGAGGAAGCCAAGGTGTTAACTTGTTTTTTGAGAGATAAAGTGGAATCAAGGTAGAAACCTAGTGTTTTTACCTCAGTTGCCACCTTAATTATATTGCCATCTATGTTGAAGGAGTGATAGTTGGGGCTGAGTTTTTTAAGGTTAGAGTCGGAACCCAGGATCAGTATCTCTGTTTTGTCGTCATTTAGGCAGAGGCTATGGGAGGCCATCCATGCCTGAATGAGGAGGTAAATCTTGTTTACTGTAGCTGTGTCTTCGACAAAGTTGCCAGATAGTGGTATGAGGATCTGCGTATCATCCGCGTAATTAGTTTAAGTTACCCCCAGTCTGTCAAGTTTGTCGAAGAGTGGCTTAGTGAAGATATTGTACATTGTGGGGGAGACATATGAACCTTGTGGGACACCACAGGTGATATGTATTGGGTCCGCTGAAGCTAAGGGGGAGAACACTCTCATCGTACGGTTGGCTAGGAAGGATTGTACCCAGGCTATAGCTTCACTTGAGAAATGGCCGGCAGACGCTAGATGGTTGCATAACACTGCATGATCCACCAGGTCAAAAGCCGCGGATAGGTCAAGGAGGAGGAGCATAGCTGTTTTACCTTTATCCTACAACTCGTCAATTTGTGTCTTGAGGTCAATTAAGGCCGTTTCAGTACCATGTAGTGGTCTGAATCCAGATTGTCGCGATCCTAGTAGTTGGTTTGACTCCAGATAGTTTTGAATCTGGAGGTAGGCTACTCTGTCAATAATTTTAAGGAGAAATGGGACCGTGGTAATAGGCCTATAATTAGTGGGGATGGCTGGGCCAAGAGTCTGTTTTTTAAGGAGAGGCAGTGCCCAAGATTCTTTGAGGTTTGTGGGTACAGTACTAGAATTAAAGGAGGCGTTGATTAATTTAGAGATGAAGGATGCTAAATCTCTGGCTGCGTCCTTAATAACTTGTGCAGGGCAGCTGTCGCCTTGGCAGTTCGATGGTTTCAGGGTTAATATAACCTTTTTAGTTTCCAATATGGATATGTTGGAAAACCTGAATGGTTTGCAATTGCTTTGTGTAGTTGTACTTGGTGTATCTGTCAAGAGGGTGGTATGTGTTACAGTAGAGCTCAAGGAGTCTTTTTTCTTTGCAATTTTGGATGCTAGTGCACCATAGTTTGTCCTTAGGGACATTGTCTGTGGGAGCAATTGGGTTTTCCATTTCTCGGAGAATGGAGAAGAGTTCTTTGGAATTAGAGTTAGCTTTACTAATTCTCTCATTAAAAGTGTCTTTTTTAGTTTGGATGATTTCCTTCTTGTATTTTTTGGCAAAGTTGGTAAGAAAAGTTTTATTCTCAGCTGAAGGTGAGTGCCTCCAGATAGCTTGGAGTTTGCGTTTTTGGATACGTAGTTCTTTGAGGTGGGGGGTGAACCATGAGTTGAGATGAGATTCTCGTTTACTTTTACAAAGTTTAATAGGGGCCATCATGTCCAGAGCTTTGGTCATAGAATTGTTGAATGTCT
This sequence comes from Ambystoma mexicanum, assembly GCF_040938575.1. Lineage (NCBI taxonomy): Eukaryota > Metazoa > Chordata > Amphibia > Caudata > Ambystomatidae > Ambystoma > Ambystoma mexicanum. The sequence goes on along the minus strand of NC_090931.1, from coordinate 1,462,110,947 downwards.
CAACTAGCGTGTTTGGGTCAGAGTTAATAGTGCTAGCGGTGAGAGCTGGGAGGAGTAGTGGGAGTTGTTTTTCAACAGTGATTTCTTTTTTACTTCTCGTTGGCATAGGAGGTACTATTGCAGTAGTATTTAGTTTAGGAGGCTCTATGGTGGCTGAGAAGCATGTGAGGTGGTGGTCGGTCCAGGTTTGTGGTCAAATATTAGAAATGGAGGTGTCGCAGTTACGGTTGGCTATCCAGTCTAAGGTACGTCCTTTTATATGTGTAGGGGCTAAGACTTTTTGGGTAAGACCATGATCGACTAGGATTGATTGGATAGAATAGGCCTGTTTATCCTCAACATCATTGAATCCCAAGTTAAAGTCACCTAGTAAAAGGAGCTGGGTGGAATCTTTGATGCTATTAGTGAGGAGGCTGGATAGGTCTTCCTCAAAGTTACCTAGTGGGCCTGGTGGTCTGTACACTAGGAGAATAGTTAGTGTACTATTATTAGAGATGGGTATTTTAGCTGAGAGAAGTTTGCACAATGTAATTGCTGGCAGTGGGGTAAGTCTTACAGCTAGCTTCGTTTTGGCAATGATGGCCAGGCCACATCCTCTGGAGTTAGGCTGATCAACTCTTAGTATATTTTAGTTGTCTGGTATGGCAATCATGAGTGCGGGACCTGCGGCATCGTGGAGCCAGGTCTCAGAGACAGCAAGAATATCTAAGTTATCCATAGCAAGAATGTCAGCAATTTCCGTGTTGTGAGCTATGAGGGACTTTACATTGATAAGGGCTCCTGATAAGGTAGGAGTTGTGATTGTGTCTTGGAGGAGTCTAGGACTGGGGTGGTTTGGTCTCTTCTGTTTGTGGAGCGAGCCGATTTCTGATTTAGGACACTTTACAGCCGCTATGGCAAGAGGGTTAGGGTTAGTGGCAGTTGGAATGGATGTAAGGCCTGATAGACTAGTTCTTTTGTTTTTGAGGTCGTAGAGTCGAGGCAACCTTGCTCTGAGTCACGAGTTTCTCTCTTGCAGGTTGCAAGGTGTAGAGTTGGTGAGGGCCATTATTATGGTGATAGTTAGACTGGTCAAGGCTAGGGACCAGAGTGTGTTACAAGAGGCAAGTCTTGGTAATGCGCATGTTGGGCGAAAATAGCAGGGTGGCACCTAGATTTGACAATCCTATTCAGGGCTAAATGAAAACATGCTACAGCAGGGCACCTAGATTTGACAATCCTATTCAGGACTAAAATGCAAATATGCTTTTTCAGGGGCAACTAGATTTGACAATCCTATTCAGGACTAACATGCATACATGCTACAGCAGGGCATCTAGATTTAACAATCCTATTCGTGACTAAAGCTGCAGTGTGCAAACAAGTAGGTGCAATTTCAACTGTAGGGGTTCACCTAAAATCAAACATCACAGTATGGGCTAAAAGTGCAATGTGCAAATAGGTAGTTGTGATTTCAGCAGTGGGGGGGTTCACCTAAATTCAATAGTCACAGTATAGGCTAAAGCTGCAGTGTGCAAACAGGTAGGTGCAATTTCAACAGTGGGGGTTCACCTAAATTCAAAGTCATGGTATAGGCTAAGAATGCAATGTGCAAACAGGTAGGTGCAGTTTCAACAGTGGGGGTTCACCTAAATTCAAAAGTCACAGTATAGGCTAAAAATGCAATGTGCAAACAGGTAGGTGCAATTTCAACTGTAGGGGTTCACCTAAATTCAAAAGTCACAGTATAGGCTAAGAATGCAATGTGCAAACAGGTAGGTGCAATACCTTGGGTCTCATATGCAGGCACCCAAATGTCATTTAGTGGAAAAAAGCAGGAAGCACTTCGTACAGGCTAGATGTGGGGTAAACACAATTCAATATGGGCGCAGGGCAGAGCTGATGTCAAAATACAATATGTTCACAGATCAATGTGGCGCAGGACAGGCGCCAGAAATCAACTAGTCAAAGATTTGAGATGGGAATGCTACAGCATGACACCAGGGTGTGAGTTAGACACACAGTGGTAATCATTGTGGCATAGACACTGTGGGCGGAATGCAGAAAGTCACGAGTTAACATGGCACAGGGGTGCGGGCCAGGAGAAATGTAGGTCCGGTTAGATGAGTAGGATCAGGAAATTCAGTATATTCCCATGTCAACACGCTTCAAGGGCTGCGCGCAGAATTTAGAAAGGGCAGAATTCGAGATGGGCATGGTTAAACATGGCGCCGGGGCTGCAAACTAAATATGCACTAATAGCATATAATAGACAAAGATGACATTAGCGTCTGGACTGTAAACTAGCTATACAGTGGTGAGATGAATGTGGCAAGGGGTCCGTGGTGAAAGGAGTATGAATTTACAGTATGGCAGTGTCCAAGGCAACGTAGTAAACAGTGCCCAGGCAGGCTGGATATACGATACACGAGACAGATATGCGATACAGTGTGGGCACAAGTGTGGCAGAGTCAGATCAGGAAGTGTGATGCCGTTACAAGTCGGGCACAGACAAGATACGAGGTAGAAATAGCAGAGCGTGGCACTGGGGAAGCAGGCTAACTGCATAGAAAGGCAGAACAACGTGGTCTACGGCTGCCTGCACAGATGTAGATGAGCATAATATATCGAGGGCTGCAGGTTAAATGAGGCGAAATTACACAGCAGTGTGGACGCAGGTGCTGAGGCAAGGAATCGTAGGGTTGTCAGAGTGCTCATAAACGAACTGCAAATGAAATATTTTAGATAAGTGAATATTGGAATACAACGTGCACTTTGATATTAATTACAGGTTACAATGAGCTGGGGGTGATGCAAGTGCCATATTTAGAGTTCAAGAGCACTGAGTCTGGAAGTCTTACCAGGTCACAAACTGGTCAGTGGAAGGAGGGAATGTGGTTCCTGGTGGGTGTGAGTCTAGCATCATGGAGTATTGCCCTGGGCTCTGTCTGGCTCGTGACAGGCTCAGGACAGGAAGCAAGGAGCCTTCGATGACCTGCCTTAGAAGGCGTGCCAGCTTCTCGCCTGCTGGCGAATGGGGTGAAGATAAATAGGAGGCTCCAGCCAATCCTATGGGGCCATGCAGGGCAGCAGTAGTTACAGGCCCACTACTGTGGTTGAGCGGCCATCTTTGACAGTCGGACCTCGTGGGCAAGCTACTGTATTTAATACAGTTTGTAGTAAAGATGAGGGCAAATTTCAAAGTGCAGTGTTGCACGTGGAGATGGATTCACTGCACAAATAGTGGCGAAAAATAAAGCAGTAATTCCTATTTTTCGGAAATGAGCCCATTAGGCTTGAGGGGGTTGGAGTGAAGCCCAGGGGCTTACCGTGGTGCTGGGGGCCCATCCGGGCCTCGGTACTGCTCCTGCAGTGGGACTCAAAGGGGAATTTTCTTTTATAAAATGGGATGCAAATTGTGCATTTTAAAGAATATTTACTTAGCAACACTGGTCAAAACAATTATCCGCATAGTGAAGTAACTCATCAAACTGGCCCACAATGGCCAAAAAAGTGGCCCACTTTGACCAAAAAACAGTCCCACACCAACATGTCGTGTTTTTGGTTTGGCCATGGGCCTATTGCCCTATAGGCCAGTCTGAGCCTGTATGTGGATGAGTGCTTGTTTAGGAAAGAGAAAGTTTGGCGTGGTTTATGAATCTTCTGCCTTTAATTGCGCAGAGGGTGACGCGGCGTGGCGGCAGCCTGCAAGGCAAAGCTGTGATTAAGGTGGCTCTCAGCCCCAACAGCCCGGGGGGCAAGTGGGCGAGTGACTCTGAAAGACTGAGCTGGGATGGACTCGGGCTGGCCTAATAATGAGATAATTGGGGCTCACATCCACTTGTTCTGTCACCAGCTCTCCAGTCCCCACAATGCCTGGTAAGGCGTACGGCCAGCCCTCATATGCCCAGTAGCATTTATTACAGAGCCCCTATGGCCCGAGCTATTGTTTTCCCTGGCCATACGTGCCCACTTGCAGCTGTCTCTTTAAGAAGCATGGTGCGCCACTGCATGTGCAATAACAGATCTGACTGGTCACTTTGGACCGGGGATCGAACCTGTGTTGCTCCGCGTCGTCTTTCTTCCAAGGCGAGCGCGTTGCCCCTGAGCTATCCTCCCATGTGCCAAGGAGTAGCAGCCCATGTGCCTTGTGCTGCTCCCGTGGATATCTTGTGTTCTTGGTTGGTTGTATATACTGCACCTCTGCCATATTCATGGTCTCTTGCTGTGCAGAGTCCTATTGCCTGCAGCACAAGTCGGACTGGGGCATAACATTGTCTCGCGCACCGATGAAAAAATGGTCCACTGTTGCAAATAGCAATTCATTCCCTTTGTGACGGACTGTTTGAGCAGTACCAAAGGGAGGGCTGATAAACTGTGATGCAAATTCTGCAGTTTAAAGAATATTTATTCAGTAAGACTGATCAAAACTATTATCGGCATGCTGAAGTAACTGATCAAACTACCCACGCGTGCTACATACGTTTAGAGATCCGTTAAATGATTTAGATGACAGCATTCATTTCACACACGTCCTATTACAGTGTTTTCTTTTCTTACCCTTGATGTATGTATGTTTATAATTTAGTGTGGCGATTCTGACTTGTGTGACTTATCCACGGCATTTTAGCTCTGTGCTTGTTTTTTCAGCTTATTCATAGGGTAGTCAACTTGTTTTGGGCTTGTTTTGAAGGGACATTCCCCTTTTTGTTTTCTTCCTACCTGGCAACACTGAGCAGAAGGTGGGCTGCGGTGGCACAACCGAAATAAAGTAAGTTAGAGGTGGGGGGAAATTATGATTTCTTTGTTAAAAACGGCCCGTACGGTGGGGGGGGAAGATGGCTGCGGGGGGTACCGGCTATCAGCTGACATGGAACACAGGCTTTCATCAGCGGTTCAAGCCCATGCTCCTAGCCACCTGAATGGCTGGCACCGCCCGCCAGGGTGCTGATAAAAGATACAAGCAGTCATTGAATAATAGCAACATACCCACAATAATTGCACAAACTCTTCATTGGTGGGTAGGCCCGCCGCGCACCGACCTTCTAGTATCATGGATTGTGCTGCAGCAGAGTTAAGATGAGGTGGCAGAGCTCTTTTTGAAAGAAATGATCTCTTTAGGAGTTTTGCGGAATTACATGTGGTAATTCCGCCAAAGTCAAACGCTGTTACCGCCCTCGGATACGCAGATGCATCCTCCATGTTCCAAATATCTGTTATTCCGCACTTATGGAGAGGGGTTAGGGCAGGTGCATCATTTCTCCAGCCAAGCGCTAGAGGTATTTCCTCTAATTTACCTCCACCGTCCGAATACAACGGTGCTGTCAAAATGGCGGTTAATCTGTTTCTCCCATTTAGAATGCTACTGTCACGCACGTGAACCTCAAACTATTGCCTTGGGGGCCAGCTAGGAGGGAGATGGGATCTGAGGAGGCACACACAGCTTTTGGTTATTTAACCACCCATTGACTTCTGATGGCCATGCGAATCCCTGTGGCCATTCCCACACACTTCCTTCCCCTCCCCGCCCAAATACACATTCTCCTAGGATTTCTGTGAGCTAGCTCTAACAAGCAGTAACATCAAACGTTAAAGCAGTATTGTGAGATTGAATGGCTCAATCTCGCTGTAAATATGCAACTGGTGTAATAAAAATGTTGTTTGTGGTCTCTTGTGCGCTTTCCAGGAAGCCTGACGCATTAAAGTCTGTATCACGTTGCAGGCCACACAGTCTGTCAGGTTTTCTGGGTTAGAGGCATGAAGACAATCGGCGGAGGCCCCTGGACCTAGTAAAATAGGGTGACAAGACGTCCCGGTTTTCCAGGGACAGTCCCTTGAAATTGCTCTCCGTCTCGGGAGTTTTTTAATTTTATAAACTCCGTCCTGGGTTTGGATGGGTGGGTGGCTACGGTCTGGTTTCTGCCGGGACCCGATTTTGAAATCCAGAAATCGGATCTGGCGCATCTCTTCCTGCGCGTGAATGGGACGTAAATGCTTTTCACGCTGCCATTTCCTCCCCTTCCCCTCCGCAGACGCTCTCCTCAAATGAGAGGAGTGTGCCTGTGAGCACACCACCCCACATTCGCCGCAACAGGCAGCAAAATAGAAGTAGGACTGCAGTTGTATTTGTGTTTACTTTAGTCCTACTTTGATGTTTATGGCCTGTCCCGTTGTTTTTTTTTGTATCTCTGGTCACCCTATGGTAGCAGCAAGTTTTGGGGGTGGGGAGAGTGTTGCGGAGCGATGGTGCAGTTGGGAGGGGGGCACAAAAACGGAAATGAGGAACCAGGGGGAGGTAAAAGTCCTACCTTCTGGGGGCGGCATTCAAGATTGCCTTCAGCAATGTCAGTCTTTTGTTTGCAGGGTTCAGACTCAGAACCAGAAATGTCTAAGCAGTGTGCATATCCCACACCTAACTCCTGTTAAAAGCAAGGATTATTATCATCATATCTCTTTTATTCGGCATTAACCCGTTAAGAGTCCAACAACACAACACACAATTTCATCAAGATACAAAAACACAGTTAACCCCTTAAGTGCCAGGCTATTATTGAAGTCTATGTAAAAAGGACGAGTAAGAACAAGATAAATCACTTTTTTTTAATTGTGTTTTAATCTTTAAGATTTTTACAATTAAAGAAGTAGCTCAATTTCATAGAAGAGAACAGAAGTTTGAGGATAAAATGTACACTAAGAATCATCACTCAATACATCATTTAACCATTTGCTCAGGCACCAGGTCTTTTTGTGACGGAAAGTTTTTAAAAAACATCTTGTAGGATGTTGTATGTTGCCAACATCCAGCTGGTTTTTTCTCACGTCATCAGTCTTGACCAGCAAAGGTCTTCATCCTGCAGCGCGAAGTTTGAGAATAAACGCTTCTAGTAGAGCGATCTTGGCTTGAGGGTACCAGGGCAACACAAGAGTAAGTGGCGGATAGACTCTTTCGTTTCAGCAGAACCACAAAGTCTGCATCCGACTGTGGTGGCCAGCCCCCGTGTAGAGAGGATTTCGTTTGTAGGTAATAGATTCAGTCTTGCTCTCAAAAACAAGTTTCAGGCTTTTTTTGATGGAGATAATTTGATAAATGGTTGTATCTCGTTTAATTTTTTGTGATTCTAAGGTAAGTGAGTCGTCAATCTATATGCCAATGCTTTCTCGGCCGTCTTGATCCAATCAAGCTCTTTGAATTTTGTCAATACCTTCACTGGGTTACTCATAAGGGTTTCCTCGTCCAGGGCCACCTCGTGAAGAATTTCTTGAATTCTCTTTGCCCATCTAGTAAGCATCTTGCAGCCAGCGTCTTTTATTTCTTGTATGATCAAGTTGTAAACAGAGGGTCTTTCCGCAAGCAAACATTTGCGGTAGAGCATCAAAGAGTTGCAACTCACTGAAGCCGACAAATAGAGTAGATTGAGTTCCTTTCTAATACAGGCCATCGGGACACAGGTAGGAAGACCCAGGATTTTTCTCCAATAACTTGCCTCCAAGGTGATCCAAAAAACTGGTGGAATATTTGGCATTGCCTCAGCTCCATAAGTTAGAGTGGGGACGACCGTTGCCTTGTAAAAGTTGATAACCGGATTCAGCGAGAAACGGCCAAATTTCCTGTCTATTGCATGCCCTTGCACTGTCAGTTTTCTTGTTTTGGCCTTCAGAAATGTCTGCATTCCCGTCTCGTTTTTTGTGTTGTCCAACATCACCCCCAAGTATTTAAATTCGGCCACTTTCTCGATCACTTTCCCCTCTAGGGCTAAGCTTGTTTTTTCCTTGGTCTTGACTCCTTTCGACACAATCACCAGCTTGGTTTTAGCTTCATTAATCTCTAAATTGTTTTTGTTCATATAAGCCTGGAGATTACTGAGTTGATGTTGGAGCCCTATCGGCGTGAAGTCGAGGAGGGTCACGTCGTCAGCGTACAGGAGCCTATTTATTTGAGTTTTACCCAGCTTCGGGGGGAAACTTCGAAAGTCAGTTTCCGGCTCCTTCATGTCTTCTAAAACGCCAAAAACAAGGGTGGTGCCAATGGGCCCCCCTGTTTGATTCTCCTTTCCGTCTGGATTTGGGCCGACAGGAGTCCCTGTTGATCAAGACGAACTCTCATGTTGGTATCTGAGTACACAGCTTTGATCGGCTCTAACAGGGCAGGGGGACAATCCCAGGCTGCTAGTTTTTCCGATAAGAGCGACCTGTCCACCTGATCAAATGCCTGGGCAAGGTCCACGAAGACAATGAATATTCATGGACCACCCTCTAGGACCTTGTGCTTCAAGATGTTTAGGGTCAGAATGTTAGCTGATGTACCGCAGTTTTTTTTAACCCTGTTTGTAGGAAATCTTCGCATGGAGCTGTTTTTGCCCAGGCTTTGAATTTGGTTAACAGAAGGGACCCGTAAACCTTTACAATACAGTCCAATAATGCTATTGGCCGATAGTTTGCCGGGTCCCCCTTGTTTCCGTTCTTATATATGGGTACTACCGTCTATGATTTCCATGAGTTTGGGACAGTCTTCAATTTGGCGGATCTTTGGAAGATTTTGCTTAGAAGTGCCGCCCACTCTTCGGGAAAGGCCTTGAGGTCCAAGTTTGTAATGCCATCCGGGCCAGGCGCTCGAGAGTTCTTGAGGGCTTTTATCTGCCTTATTATGGCCCTCATTACGACCCTGGCGTTAAGTGAAAAACGATGCCGGTAAAGGATTGCCGGCATCGCTTACCGCTCCAGCCGATTATGACCTGATAAAGCGCTATTAGCGGCACCATAATTAACGGTGCCGCTAAAAGCGCCAAGGGCGCGGGCACGCGACCACCCATGCTGCAAATACCGGCATGGCGCAAAGTGGGGAACATTACGAGTCGCGTGGACATGCAATTAACGCCCTAGTGAAGGCCGTAAAGTACCTTACCGCCATGGTGCAAATACCGCCATCGCGGACCACCCATAAACGGCCATTTGCAGTGTTCCCAACTGCCACAGGTGCACACAATCAGCACAGGTGGAGGCAATACAGACTGGGCAAGCACAAAAGGAGCACACCCCACCCCTTCCCACACCCAGTCACACTACACAATGATTCCAATACTACTAGCAATGCTGGGGCTGGAGGACCTGATTGCAGTGGAAGTGCAACTACAACAACAACAACAACAACAGCAACAGGCAGCACAGAGGAGACGCAGGAGGGAGATGGAAGGCAAGGCAGGGCCAGCATGCCCACCCAGCACAGCCACTAGCACCACTCAGGCAGCCCCCAATCCCACGCATCAGATCAGGACCGGGACACCATCACCACCATTGTGGACATGATACATGGCGACATTGTCAGCCTGACTGAAACACGCACCGCCATCCCACCTCTACTGAAGGTAGTGTCTGTGCTCCACTTCCTGGCCACAGGCACCTACCAGCACACAGTGGGGCACTTGCATGGCATTTCACAACCATTATTCTCACGTACGCTGAATCAAGTGCTTGATGCCCTCCTCAAGCACACAGACGACCACATTTCCTTACCACGGTCTGCCCAGGAGATCTCAAACACCAAAGTAGGTTTCCATTCACTGGCCGGCATCCCTGGTTGCATTGGCGCCATCGACTGCACCCTTGTGGAATTGGTGGTCCCACATGCCATGGAGGTAGTGTACCGCAACCGTAATTTATACCACTCAATCAACGTGCAAATGGTATGTGACTCGAACAGGATCAACACACATTTTTGTGCCCGATTCCCCGGATCAACCCATGATTCAATGGTCCTGCGGAACTCCACAATACCACGCTACATGGAGCGACATGCAGGGCAGAGATCCTGGCTTCTCGGTGAGTCGCATGTTATGCCCATGGAAATGTGATGTGGGTAGGTGATTAAGGTATAGATGCACACTTCACCTGGCTGAGATGGGGGCAGGGGGATGCATACTTCACCTGGCTGAGATGGGGGGGGAGATGCATACTTCACCTGGCTGAGATGGGGAGAGATGCATACTTCACCTGGCTGCGAGTGCCAGAGGGAATGGACCATGCTCATACCCCAAAGCAGCACAGACTGGAGCTGACACCTGACCACATAATGCAAGATGTAAGCAGCTCTACCATGTAAATGAAGCAGTGGCACAACCATTCCACAGCCATCTGCATGTGCACTGTACCAAATCAGACCGCACCCCATCAACAAAATACAGCTACTAGCAATGACTATAGCCAATACACAGCACCAAACACCATCAACTGAAAGGACAGTCCCCCATTACTGCGTACAAAGGAGTCACATGAGGGTCAAATACATCAATACGCCACTACACTGACACAGAGGCCCAATTGAATTGCATGACACCATTTGTTGTGCGTAATGAGATCATCATGAGGCTGACATCAACGATGCCAGGATGAAAGCATACAAATTACTGGACATCTGCCAGATCACAGAAACAACCGCCGTGGACTAACACAGTGCATGAGCACTCACAAGGAACTGGACCCCCCTGTGCCCACAAGTTGATGGCACGCACACCAGTCCATAAGAGGAATACACACATAGCAGTCACATCATGTGTCTCCATTCATGCATGGAAATGGGGATGAATTTAAGAAATAAATGCATGCCATGGTGTCACTTAATGAGGTAAATTATGATGTGATGACTTACACATACATTGTTGCCCACATGCAGGTGATGCAAGCTATCTCTTGAAGAGGTGGCTCCTTACCCCAGTCCGGAACCCACAGAACAGGCACGAGGAGGACTATACTCGTGCCCATACACGAACCCGTGTGGTGATTGAGCAGACATTTGGCCTCTTGAAGGCACGGTTTTGCTGCCTCAGCAGGTCTGGTGGGGCACTCCTGTACCGCCATGAGAAGGTGGCAAAGATCGTCATGGCATGTGTCATGCTACACAATATGTGCATCAGACAGAATGTGCCCCTGCCCCCTGACGCTGAACTGCAACCACCTGACGAAGAGGATGAGGAGGGTGGGGATGGGGCAGCACCTCAGGGAGGCAGAGATGCACAGGAGGGACGTGACATGCGTCAGACTCTGATCAACCAATGTTTCTAGAACACATGGACGGGGGGTGTTACATGGAGATGGCACTCGGGCACTGGGTGTGTCAGGGACATGGACACTGTAGACTGTTAACCAATAAAGCACACATACGCAATAAGCAATGTCCATACATGTGAATTATGAGTAACCAAAATGTGTATTGAAGAAGCATAACTAAGTGAACAAGCCCTCCACCCCACACACCCACTCTCCCCTCCCCCCTTAACTCCCCAAACACACCCTCTCTCCCCTCCCCCCTCAACTCCCCAACACACCCACTCCTCCTCCACTCCACCACACACCCACTCCCCCCACCCCCCTCAACTCCTCAACACACCCACTTCCCCCTCCCCCCTCAACTCCCCAAAACATGGTGTGCAGTACTGTCCACCAGTGCACCACATGGTACCAGCAAGCAAGGCTGTGCCTACTGGCATCCCCCTCTTCCAGCACCAGGTGCCCCCCTGTCTGATCGGCGCAGGTTCCTGCCAGATCTGCACACGGGGCTGGTCCTGGTGGAACTAGCAGCAGAAGATGTACTTGATTGCTCGGATAACTGCTGGACGCATGTCCCGCATTGCTGCCACCATCTCAGACAGTACGTGCTGCACTGCGGCCAGTTCTGCACATATGTCCTTTGAGGATGACTCTATTGCTGACTTCAGGGATGCAGCACATTCACGGATGTCGTCCCTTACACTACCACATTCAGTAATGTGCTGCGTCAAGAGGCCAGTGAGCTGCTGCTGGCGCCTTACAATGTCCTGGATCCCCTCTTGGGTGTTTGGGGCTGGGGTGGATGTTTGAGGGGTTCCCGAAATACTGTGTTCCTCGGGCACAGTTGGGGTGGGGCTGGGAGTTGCTGGCCATGAGTTAGCCGGAGGCAGCCCGTGCATGCTGGTGTCGGGCAGGCTGCATGGGGACGGGGGTGGGGAATGCAGGGGGCCAGTGGGAGTTGCAACATGCAGCACATCCCCTTCCTCGTCATCAGAGATTGCTGCTGTGGCAGCTGTTTTGCCAACTGTGCTGCTTGCAGCCGATGCAGTCCCTTCTGCCGCCGACACTTGGGTGATGGTGGCTGTTGTGGGCGCCATAGTGGACGTAGAGCACATTGGTGCTGTGGCCTGTGGAGTGGTCTTGGCCTTCCGATGTTGTGCCGGTTGGCCTATGCCCCTTGAAGTGGAGGGGCGGTGTTGTCCCTCCTCGGCCCTGGCCCTCTTCCGTGGTGTGGCACCGGTGTCCTCATCAGCGCTGTCAGATTGTGTGCCTGTGGGGGACCAAAGGAGGGAGAGGGTTAGTGATGGGTCTACGGGCATTGAGCATGCATTGGGGTGGCTGCATTGATATGGATTGGTAGATGTGTCACATTGGGGGGCGTGACATACAGGTTGCCTCACTCTTGGGTGGGTGATGCATGGAGGCATTTGGGTTGCAACACAAATGGGCTGCATCATGCATGTGGACAAGGTGATGCTCTGCACTGCCTGTAGGCAGTCTTGTGCTTATGTGTCTGGTGGACCCTGATATACATCATTGCACTGTCAGTTCATGTGGACATCATCGTGGTGGTATTGGCATTGTTTGATTAGAGACACCTACCTGCATCGGCTGATGACAGGGCTCCTCTCTCCATGTCCCCGACTCCCTCTATTGACTAGGTGCCTATGGTGGAGGCACATATCTCCTCCCATGGTTGGAGTTTTATGGGCGACTCTGCACCTCCACCTGTCGCCATCCCAAGGTTTCGGTTGGCCGATAGTATACTTCGCACACGTAGACGTAGGTCGACACATCGCTTGCGGCATTGTTTTGGTGTGCGGGGTGTGGTGGCGACAGCACTGACTCTCTGGGCAACCAATGCCCAAATCTGCTTTTTACGCAGCAGCGCTGGTCGGGATATGTCAGTTGCAAACACCACGTCTGCATGCTCCTGCAGTGCCTCTGCCAACATGGTGAGCTCCTCTCTGGAGAAGCGCTCCTGGCGCAGCCGATCTCCAGTTTTTTTGACAGCTTTTGGCATCCTAAATTCAAACAGGTGGTGGTAGAAGTGTGTGGGAGTTCTGGGGGTCAGATGGCTCCTGGTTGTGGTGGATGGCAATGGATTGTGTTTTTAAAGATGGTCGCCGTGCTCTTTACCGTTCCTGTGCGATGACGCTACTTTCAGTTCCGCTTATTTACAGTCACCGCTGATAGTCGGTTTCCGCTATTTGAGGTGACCGCTATTAGCGGTGACCGCTAATGCCGATGGCTAGGATGCCGGAGGTGCTATTTCCACTGCAGACGATGCCGGAAAGGAGGATTTTTCGGGCTTTTGCGGCATGGCGGTGAGTTCATTACCGGCATGGCGCAAAGCTCGTGCCCGCGAACTCGTAATGGGCCGCTTTTAGCAGTCTATTGCCAGCACGGACACGGTAATTGCGCCATGCCGGTAATGACTGGTACTTACCGCCAGGGTCGTAATGAGGGCCAATGTCTTCATAGTCATCCAAAAGGGACCCACTCCACCTGGTCAATTATTTTCGTTTTCTGTTTGGCAATCTGGTTTGCTGTAGGTGAAGAGAACAATGTTTTGAAAAAGTTTGTCCATACTGCTTCACCTATGTTGTTTAAAATAGTGAGTTCTTCTTTTGGACAAGTTGAATTGAGGAGTGACCAGAATTCCTGGCTCTTATTTCCCTGGATCACTCTTTGGATAGCCTCTGCGTCTTGTTGGTATAATTGCCACCAATGGTGATTCAGCCAAAATGTGTAGCTCCGAGAAGCTTCCATCACTAACTGATTGAATTTTAACGGGCCCAGGCATTTTGCTTTTCTCTTCACTTTTCTTAGTTCTTTTCTTGACCAGAACTTTGTCAAACACATGTTTCCTAGGCTCAACCGCTTTCTTTGAACCGCTTTTTTTTTTGTAAATCTCAAGTAAAGGTAAATAGCAAGTGAAAACGGTTTGCTCATGAATGGAAGCAACCATCACCCAATATAGGGGGGGATACTCACAAAACCATCAATAAGTATTGAATAAAATGTGATATCCTAACACAAGGATCACAAAAAAACTAACCTACTGAAATTTCCCTTAGAGGGGGAGAGAACCCTCGCAGCCCCCAACATAAACACCCCTCTTATTTTTATTTATTTATTTATTTGCATTTATAAAGCGCACAGCTGTCTTCGGACATCGTGGCGCTGTTAAGAATACTTGCTTGGTTACATAAATGCATGTGGTCAAATCCAGAAGCAAAAACATGAAGTCTGGCCCCTTCATACGGGGTGACAGACAAGTAACACAAATGGTCAAAATGAGTGGTATAAAACATGAGCGCCAGCCCCTTCTTAAAGGCGGCGACAACAAGGTGATGCATGTGGCATAGAACGCGAGCGCCAGCCCTATCTTAAAAGGTGGCAACATAGGTAGTGCATGTGGTCAGTATTGGTGGCATAAAACATGAGCGCCAGCCCCTTCTTAAAGGCGGCGACAACAAGGTGATGCATGTGGCATAGAACGCGAGCGCCAGCCCTATCTTAAAAGGTGGCAACATAGGTAGTGCATGTGGTCAACATTGGTGGCATAAAACATGAGTGCCAGCCCCTTCATAAAGGCGGCAACAACAGGTAATGCATGTGGTCAGTATTGGTGGCATAAAACATGATCGCCAGCCCCATCTTAAAGGTGGCAACAACAAGGTGATGCCTGTGGTCAACATTAGTGGCATAAAACATGAGCGCCAGCCCCATCTTAAAGATGGCAACAACAAGGTAGTACATGTGGTCAACATTAGTGGCATAAGGCATGAGCGCCAGCTCCATCTTAAAGGTGGCAACAACAAGGTGATGCATGTGGTCAACATTAGTGGCATAAAACATGAGCGCCAGCTCCATCTTAAAGGTGGCAACAACAAGGTGATGCATGTGGTCAACATTAGTGGCATAAAACATGAGCGCCAGCCCCAACTTAAAGGTGGCAACAACAAGGCGATGCATGAGGTCAACATTAGTGGCATAAGGCATGAGCGCCAGCTCCATCTTAAAGGTGGCAACAACAAGGCGATGCATGTGGTCAACATTAGTGGCATAAGGCATGAGCGCCAGCCCCATCTTAAAGGTGGCAACAACAAGGCGATGCATGTGGTCAACATTAGTGGCATAAGGCATGAGCGCCAGCTCCATCTTAAAGGTGGCAACAACAAGGCGATGCATGTGGTCAACATTAGTGGCATAAGGCATGAGCGCCAGCTCCATCTTAAAGGTGGAAACAACAAGGCGATGCATGTGGTCAACATTAGTGGCATAAGGCATGAGCGCCAGCTCCATCTTAAAGGTGGCAACAACAAGGCGATGCATGTGGTCAACATTAGTGGCATAAGGCATGAGCGCCAACGCCATCTTAAAGGTGGCAACAACAAGGCGATGCATGTGGTCAACATTAGTGGCATAAAACATGAGCGCCAGCTCCATCTTAAAGGTGGCAACAACAAGGCGATGCATGTGGTCAACATTAGTGGCATAAGGCATGAGCGCCAGCTCCATCTTAAAGGTGGCAACAACAAGGCGATGCATGTGGTCAACATTAGTGGCATAAGGCATGAGCGCCAGCTCCATCTTAAAGGTGGCAACAACAAGGCGATGCATGTGGTCAACATTAGTGGCATAAGGCATGAGCGCCAGCTCCATCTTAAAAGGTGGCAACAACAAGGCGATGTGGATACGCAATCACGCATGCTACGGGTAAATGTAGCCCTTTAAATCGGAGGCATGGTTCCATCCTCGCTTTAGCTCTCACTATCTAACCATGCACGATGAATTCCTGCAGCTACTCTGCAGACTGTACCCATGCCACCTGTCTGTTCCAAGGCTTGGCAAAGCCAACAGTGCTGGTTTGTGTGTAGGAATTCGGCATTTGTCCGACACTGCCGTTTCATGCCCAGGTACACGCACCAGTGTGTATCTGTTACCATTAAGAGCCAGTTAAAACTATAAGGGCAGTGCCTGGCAAATGCCTAGCCCATGCCAACACACACGCCAAAACTGTTGTTTCCATTTTGCCAGCTTCTTAGGCTGGTATGTCGAGCCAACTCCCTCTCCTCACAGTGAGCACAGTGCACCACTCCACAGACACGCCTAGGCGCTTCGAGACTACCACGGTGGTGATGTGACTCAGTATAAAAGCCTATTAGCAAAGCAGGCCATTCCTACCCAGGTGAATACATAGACCTACGACATTCCTACCCAGGTGAATACATAGACCTACGACATTCCTACCCAGGTGAATACATAGACCTACAACATTCGTACCCAGGTGAATACATAGACCTACGACATTCATACCCAGGTGAATAGAGAGGCCTATGACATTCCTGCCCAGGTGAATACAGAGGCCTATGGCATTGCTACCCAGGTGAATACAGAGTCTATGACATTCCTACCCAGATGAATACAGAGACCTATGACATTCCTATCCAGGTGAATACAGAGGCCTATGACATTCCTGCCCAGGTGAATACGGAGGCCTATGGCATTCCGACCCAGGTGAATACAGAGTCTATGACATTCCTACCCAGATGAATACAGAGACCTATTACATTTATACCAACGTGAATACAAAGCCTATGACATTCCTACCCAGGTGAATTCAGAGACCCATGACATTCCAACCCAGGTGAATTCAGAGACCCATGACATTCCTACCCAAGTGAATAGAGAGACATTGGCATTCCTACCCAGGTGAATACATAGACCTATGCCATTCCTACCCAAGCTTATACGGAGACCCATGATATCCCCACCCAGGTGAATCCAGAGACATATGGCATTCCTACCCAGGTGCATACAGAGAACAATGACATTCCTACCCAGGTGAATACATAGACCTACGACATTCCTACCCAGGTGAATACATAGACCTAGGACATTCCTACCCAGGTGAATACATAGACCTACGACATTCCTACCCAGGTGAATACATAGACCTAGGACATTCCTACCCAGGTGAATACATAGACCTACGACATTCCTACCAAGGTGAATGCATAGACCTACGACATTCCTACCCAGGTGAATACATAGACCTATGACATTCCTACCCAGGTGAATGCATACACCTACGACATTCCTACCCAGGTGAATACAGAGACCTACGACATTCCTACCCAGGTGAATACATAGACCTACGACATTCCTACCCAGATGAATACAGAGACCTATTACATTTATACCCACGTGAATACAAAGCCTATGACATTCCTACCCAGGTGAATTCAGAGACCCATGACATTCCAACCCAGGTGAATTCAGAGACCCATGACATTCCTACCCAGGTGAATAGAGAGACATTGGCATTCCTACCCAGGTGAATACATAGACCTATGCCATTCCTACCCAGGCTTATACAGAGACCCATGATATTCCCACCCAGGTGAATCCAGAGACATATGGCATTCCTACCCAGGTGCATACAGAGAACAATGACATTCCTACCCAGGTGCTTACAGAGATAAATAACATTCCTACCAAGGTGAATCAAGAGACCCATGACATTCGTACCCAGGTTAAAACAGAGACCCATGTCATTCGTACCCGGGTGCTTAGGGAGACCAATTACATTCCAACACGCGTGAAAACAGAGACCTACGGCATTCCTACCCAGGTGCTTACAGAAACCAATTACATTCCTACCCAGGTGAATACAGAGACCCATGACATTCCTACCCAGGTGAATGCAGAAATACATGGCATTCCTACCCAGGTGCATACAGAGACCAATTACATTCCTACCAATGTGAATACAGAAAGCCACGCCATTCGTACCCAGGTGAATACAGAGACCTATGGCATTCCTACCCGGGTAGTTACGGAGACCACTTGTGTTCCTACCACAGGTGAATACAGAGGCGAATGGGAACAGTCCCGGGTCACCGTTTTGAAATTAACCTTTTATTGATTTTTGGAAAGTTTTGTTTCACTGCTGACGCCACACATTCCACCTCCTGCTGTTCTGAAACCAGCACTTTGATTAAAAGCACCGTTCGGATTCTGTGGTCCTTCCCCCGGATTTAACCTCCGTTTCTCACGAGGGTTAGGGTCTATAGTCACCAGTGTCAAATAATGGCAAAGGGGCTCCCCATGGCCACTCACATTATACATATTTACTGAATCTGACAAATGGTGCTGAGGGGCTGGTTCTTGTCAGGGCCTGGGGAGGTGCTGCTTCGCGGGCCCAGAATGCAACGCACGCCACGATCCGGGGCGGGGTTTAGCTACCGCGCTCGGAATAAAGGAGCTGCCCCTTTTATTGCAGGAAGATGCAGTTACGGCCGGGTGCTGGTAAGTGCAACACGCTATATGGTGTACAGCAGTGGTTACCAACCGCTGGCTCCCCAAAGGTTTGCACTCAAAGTCCCATGATCCCTCAGCATTGATGAAGTTGGCTAGGGATGAAAGGAGTTACAGGCCAAAGGAGGTGGAAGGTTGCAGAGGGTAACTCGCCCGCCCAGGTCAAAAAGGATGACTTTAGAGACCATCCTGGAGTCATCCGATGATCATCGAACTACATTAGAAGTCATTCCCACATCATCAGAAGTCATCATGCTGTTAAAGTCATCAGCAAATGTCTCAGAATGGTGGGTGATGATTTGGGGATGAGCTTAGGATGACTTGCTGATGATGCTAACATCATCCCTATTTTAGCAAACTCTTTGTTCCTGATGATTTTAGGATGGCTTGCCGATTACTTCAAGAGCATCACCATGATGATTTGGGGATGAGCTTAGGATGACTTGCTGATGATGCTAACATCATCCCTATTTTAGAAAACTCTTTGTTCCTGATGATTTTAGGATGACTTGCCGATTACTTCAAGAGCATCACCATGATGATTTGGGGATGATTCTGGGATGACCTGCCGATTACTTCAAGAGCATCGACAGGTTTGCCCCGGTGATTCTGGGATGACCTGCTGATTACTTGACAAGCATGTTTGTCCCTGATGATTTGGGGATGATTCTGGGATGACCTACTGTCAAGAGCATCGTCATGAAACATGTTTGTTCTTGATGATTTGGGGATGGCTTACTGATTAATCACAGAGTTTGTAGGATGATTTGCGGTCTAATACGGATAGTCTTTCAGCTTTTGCTTAATTGCACTTGTGCTGAATGATTTTTTAATGCTTTGCTAAGCACATCTGTTTGGCATTAGTTTTAATTGCATGTAAAAAGCATAATATGGATATGATCATTTAAATTGCAACACCCAATGTAAAAGTGCTGAACCAATGACCAGGAATCACACTTAAAAAGCATACATGCCACAGAAATAGTTTTCTTGCAGTAATAAGTGACTAACGCATAAGTATGGGAATTCACCGCTAAGTACATTCTATAGTCAAAAATAGTCATTTTAATTAGTCATCATGCACCCTTCCAAACCAAATCCATGTGATTCAAGACACATATTGGTAGAACTTGCCATGGAGCCCAAATTAAGCCACAATTATCCAACCTTAACATTTGTTAGACAGTAATCAGTGCACTCATTTTACATTGGTGCCTATCACGCAATGACTACTGTTCTGCATGAGTACAGCGAGGAGTACGGTCTAAAATGATTACTCAGGCCCCACACTACTACAAACTTGGAGGGATCCCAATCATATGTTTGAATAAGGCTTCGACTGGCAGTCTATACACTTCCCGAAGACAATGTGAGCTGGCAAGATAAGCGACTGAAACAGGATTACTTCAATGATTCCAAAATGAAATCATGTCCAACCAAAATTTTTCCAAAAAAGAAAAATTGCATATATAGCGCTATTCTTTCACTTCTGCCAAAAATTCAATTACTTCAGTACAAGTTATGTGAAATGTTTTCACTGGACATAAAAAGTCAAGCTTATCATATATGAATGATAATAGACTCACTTTGTCATATTGCCCAATCCACATTCATACTGCCCTGTCTATGTACATACAGAAAGTACATCAAAGCTCCTGGTATGTAGATAAAGTGTGTCCTCCATTCTGCTGGTAACCACAAGCAAAGTCTCTCAAGTTAAACTGACTCACCAAATGTCAACCACCACAAGTACAAAAGAAAAGATTGCCCACACAATATAGTTTGGTTAAAAATATAGTCTTTATATAAACGTTTAGATATAAATTAATCTCAACATTACAGGTGAGTACATTATTTCATATGAACACCCCATTATGTATAGGAGCTAACACAGGGTCTCCAGAAAATATGCACTTACCAGACCTGGTTCACCAGGTCTGCCACTTAATGATATAGACCACTAACCATAACATCTCAACAGAAAGGTGCAATTAGTCTACCAGGCCCTTCCCTTACACATAGAAGGAAAAGACAGGTATGCAGACCACACTCAAAAGGTGACAAAGGAAATTTAAGATGGATTCACCGGCCCCCAAAAGCTGGTCACACATGTCCCCAACACATATTTGGCCCTAGGGAACAAGTAAGGGAAACACACAGTAAAAATACTAGCAGCACTTAATGGAAGAAGGGGTTGAGTGGTGAATGACCAGCTAAACTAGAGAACCCATCCCACAGGTGAGTTTAGACAGCTGTTTAGGAATTCCCAGTTTAGGGTTATGGATTCAAGTTGCTAGCAATGGGCCCATTGGGGTTGTATAAACATTTCTAAAAGTAGCCCCCTCTAGCTACAAAAGTAAGCAAAGTGTTTCTCGGGGCTTCCTTGAAGCCTAAAAGATGCACTTCCAGCATGTGTTTGAATGTAGGAAACCAGTTATGTTCAATCCAATTCAAAACAATTTGGCATTTCAGATATAAAAGTTTCATTTTCAACTTTGATGAAAAAACATACCTTTTGTATTACTGGTATGTGGATGGCTAATGTGCTTTTCTCTTCGACTACCAAATGAACTGGGTCTTTCATATCATAAGACTGACACACAAGTGGAATAACGAGTGCCAAATTGGTGAACGCATTTGCTTCTCTACACTGTATGAATCTACTGACCCTACCATAGGCATGCAATCCACCCTCGTTCACATATTTGATCACACTTTGATCTCTCCTCTGAATACGAGTGTAATTTGAACTGTAAACAAGAAGATTATTTTTCTCCATAAATATCTTGTTACATGATACAACGCCAGAGTCAGTGATTTGGGCAATCCGAGTCACTGCTACATATTCATCTTCAGATAAAGTGTAAGGGTTTGTCGACCCAACACTGTAAACACCATTTTCAATGTTCACATACTTTTTTCTATTATGTAAGCTCATCATACTTTGGTAGAACTCTGCCTCATCACTACCACTTAACAAATATTTTTCTTTCAGAACTGGGATCACCTGTATCATACTTATGGCATCGAGAATCTGTGTTTCTACACCTGTAGTACCATGAAAATGCTGCAAAATGAAACCATTGAGATCTTCAAAAACAAAACAGTTAGCTGTAAATAGAGGTCCTGTTGCTCGAACGCTGTCTACTAAATGTACTAACTGATGAACATTCATGGTCATAAATCGTTTTTCATATAACTCTGTGAAGAGTTGCACAAATAGAAATAAACTTTGTTCAGCTATATGTAAATCTTCCTGGTTAATGTTTTGACTTAAAAGTTTGTGGATTGCTTTCGAAAGAATACAAAAGTGCAAGTAGTGTTCCTTATGTAGAACATTTTTAAGGACTGGTATTCCCCAAAAAAGTAGAAAGTTCCTAAATTCTGAAGACTTCCAGTACAATAGTTCATCAATAGACCTTGGTACTCTACTTACATCTAAAGTCGGTTTTATCCTTCTCAAATAACCATTTACTATTGTTACTTTTTCATAATAGGAGTATGAACAATGCTTGTAATCTTTTGTAAACCAGACTGTCAGCAATAATTTCATAATGCCTCCACATACGCCATGCATGTAATCAATCACAAATCCTTTGGTTATACAAAAGTACTTCAGGAACATAAACCACGTTGGTCCTTTAATTCCTCTCACAGTGTAACTAGACTGCCCAGTCTTAATGTTGTCTATAACATGCTTTACATCCTCTGTAATTGTATCAAGTGTCCTTGGTGGTCCTTTAGGGCCTTCATCATTATAAGGAAATACCCAACAGTGCCCTTTGCCCGAAACTGTGCTTTCACCCTCTTGAAGGCAATGCCAGCAGCCAAACTTTCCATTGAACTGCGTGCTATTTGACACTAGACAGCGTGCAGGTAAATCACAGGTAACTGTGAGAAGTGTAGCATGACACGTGAAGCTGGAATTGTTGTGGTCATTAAATACAACACCATCTTCAAGTTGTGCAAGGTCAGCATACAATGGCTTTAAGAAAGACCACATTACTGGCTTTTTTGAGGACACCCATATGCCATACAATAACACATTTTCTCGAAGTTTCCTTTGGGAAATGGGCAGCTCATTCACAATCAAGTACACTGGCCACATTGATACTTTGGAACTTTTAAATACAGGAACGCCATCTGTGTTCATAGCAAATGATAGACTATTTGGGTCGTTTAGAAAGCCCCTCTCAAACAAATCCAAATAAAGTTCCCCATCATAAACATCTTTCATTTCATGTTTTTCTTTCTGCATATAGTGATGAAATCGATAGTTTCGCACATTTTCTGTAAAGCCTTTTCGACTAAACATGATTTGTAACTGGGCAATCAGACTATGTTGGATAAAATAGGAGATTGAATCATTTGGTGTCAAATCTTTTAAACAATGAGTATTAGGGCAAGTCTGCGTATTCTTGTCAACATGTGTATAGCAAGTTGCACAGTAGTAATTAATAATGGGGGCTTTAACAAAACCCTTTATGTATTTTTGAAGATGATACATTGTTCGTATCATTCTGTTACTGGGTGGAAGAAGTAGGTAAGTAAGATTAAGCATGTAGTTAGCAGCTTCATCACTCAAACGAAAACGAATCATAAAGCAACAAACTAGTAGAACAACCACTCCCAAACACCTGGTTGACCCTTCAAACATAGGTTGTTTTTCATCTGAGGGTAGCGTTTCATCAGCTTGTACTTGAACTTCTTCATAATCATTTTGAATGGTGTATCCAATTTGATCGGCAAGTACCTGCAAACCAGAACTATGCTCAGAATCATGACCAGAATCATGAACATGCCCATTCATTTCACCCATCAGGGTGCCACATAACTCATTCCACATAGTGTCAGTCATGTCTTCATCTGCTTGTGGTGTAGAATCTGGTAAGGTTGTACAGTCACTCTCGTCCATTTCCTCAGAGACACTAATGGGAGCTATGTGTGTGCTTCTACCAATGATGTTCTCTTCAATTTGGGTGTGCTGCTCTTCACAGTATGCGGTAGAAGGATCTGCAATGCAATGCAATGCAATAGCGGGTCACTCACAGGACAAATTGATTAATTCAACTAGTAAAAATTGGGTTGTGCATAGGTATAAATAGAAATAGTAAACTTGTGTTATTTGTATGAGAATCAGCTATCAGTTTAAATTAGTTTATCAATTCAGATCATTTATTATAAGTGGACCAAGGAGTAAGCGTTACAGACTACCAATAGCTGTTTGTGTGCAGTGAGTTTTTTAACTGAATGTATCAATAACAGTGTTTTGTGGTTATGTGCAATAAAATACTATAACATACATTTGGAATGGTTATAATGTACCTAGGAAGAAAAGGTCATCTGCTCTATTAAAAGTCTTGGCATGGTCTTCTATCGCCTTCTTGGATGTTCCACATAGAGTGTTTGAAGAATCAGTTTCTACGATGAAATGTTCCTTCTGCAGCCACACATAAAACCAGTATTAGAATTGCATAATTGTCATACAGGTCTTGCTTTAAGAGCCAGAGAGTGTAAAGTATGAATGCACAGAATAGAGAAAACAAATGACATGTAATGAAAGCAGACTTAATTTCCCAACTTTAGAGGTAGTCAGGCGGTTAGAGGTAGTCAGGCGGTTAGAGGTAGTCAGGCGGTTAGAGGTAGTTAGGCGGTTAGAGGTAGTCAGGCGGTTAGAGGTAGTCAGGCGGTTAGAGGTAGTCAGGCGGTTAGAGGTAGTCTGGTTGTTAGTGACCAAGCCGAATACAGGAGTTTATTTTTGGTGCACTTTCACCCCTTTTTGTTTTGGAAATATTTGCTTGTTTTTAGGAAGAATGTATTTTTGGGGAGTAAAAGCATGTAGGAGACCTCTTATCGGTAGAGTTGCATTGAACGTTAATATATTTTACCAGTGCAATCCATTTTTTGTAAGGTCCTCGTTTCTTTCCTTTTCCTCGAGGGGGCCTTTCATCCATTTCCATTTGTATGGCTGTGTTGGTTGACAGAAATACCCTAACCAGATTATACAAGCAATTAAAAGTGGCAAGGGTAAAGCTTGAGACTATGTTGGGCTAAAATGGAAGCCATGAGGCCTAAACATAGCATGCACCCCCTGGGTGAGAATCCTTTAGGTAGCAAGGCAGTGGTAGAAGAATTGCAAATAGCGGTAATTTCATTCAAACCAGTGGGGGGCATGTTTTCGGGGGTCATAGACACAGATAAAGTGGCATTTGCATCATTAGGTAGCAAGGCAGTGGTAGAAGAATTGCAGATAGCGGTAATTTCATTCAAACCAGTGGGGGGCATGTTTTCTGGGGTCATAGACACAGATAAAGTGGCATTTGCATCATTAGGTAGCAAGGCAGTGGTAGAAGAATTGCAGATAGCGGTAATTTCATTCAAACCAGTGGGGGGCATGTTTTCTGGGGTCATAGACACAGATAAAGTGGCATTTGCATCATTAGGTAGCAAGGCAGTGGTAGAAGAATTGCAAATAGCGGTAATTTCATTCAAACCAGTGGGGGGCATGTTTTCTGGGGTCATAGACACAGATAAAGTGGCATTTGCATCATTAGGTAGCAAGGCAGTGGTAGAAGAATTGCAGATAGCGGTAATTTCATTCAAACCAGTGGGGGGCATGTTTTCTGGGGTCATAGACACAGATAAAGTGGCATTTGCATCATTAGGTAGCAAGGCAGTGGTAGAAGAATTGCAAATAGCGGTAATTTCATTCAAACCAGTGGGGGGCATGTTTTCTGGGGTCATAGACACAGATAAAGTGGCATTTGCATCATTAGGTAGCAAGGCAGTGGTAGAAGAATTGCAGATAGCGGTAATTTCATTCAAACCAGTGGGGGGCATGTTTTCTGGGGTCATAGACACAGATAAAGTGGCATTTGCATCATTAGGTAGCAAGGCAGTGGTAGAAGAATTGCAAATAGCGGTAATTTCATTCAAACCAGTGGGGGGCATGTTTTCTGGGGTCATAGACACAGATAAAGTGGCATTTGCATCATTAGGTAGCAAGGCAGTGGTAGAAGAATTGCAGATAGCGGTAATTTCATTCAAACCAGTGGGGGGCATGTTTTCTGGGGTCATAGACACAGATAAAGTGGCATTTGCATCATTAGGTAGCAAGGCAGTGGTAGAAGAATTGCAGATAGCGGTAATTTCATTCAAACCAGTGGGGGGCATGTTTTCTGGGGTCATAGACACAGATAAAGTGGCATTTGCATCATTAGGTAGCAAGGCAGTGGTAGAAGAATTGCAGATAAAGTCCATATGATACCCGAGAGTATTGTGTGTTTGTTTAAAAGTTTGCCGACACTTTTTTGAAATGCCTTAAGGCGTCATGACGTGGGGACGTTTTTTTTACGTACGACGCACTGTGATGATGTAGCTGATGAAGACAATCATGGAGGAAGGAGGACTCCATGCCGTGCACCGGCAGGTATATTTAGCTGCTGGTGGCTTTGTTTGTTCTTTCGGTTTTGGAATTCTGCAGCATCTGGATCTTCGTCTTCGTCGTCGTCCTCGTGGCTGTTTCCTCTTTGTCCTGGTAAGTATACAAGCTCCCAAACAGAAGCCACAATGCATGGCATATGGCCGCCATATGGTCCTCGAGGATCGAGCTATTAAGGATTGATCCTGTTCGCTGTCTCGTCTCTCCCTTCTTCGGCTTTCTTCTTCCATTAACCTACAGGTTCCTGACCTGGACTCTAACGAAATATGCACACTGCACTTCAGCGAATACTCTGGATTTTCTGGTCTCGGACCTCTAATTTAGACCCGAGTTCCCTGCCTTCTCTCCTCTTCCCGCTGCCTTCAAAACAACAAATGAGATCCAAAAGATACACAGTGCTCAGAATGCTTTATAACACCCATTATTCAACTTATAGCCGTAACCCGCTAGACGTATTGAAACGTGCTAAAAACTAGCAAAAACATAGAAAATGTACTTTCCTCGCGTTTTGGTAAATGCTAATTCTGTTGCGTTTCCTGTTTGTACAGTGTACGTGCGTTTGTTCTGTCGAACCTGATGTTTTTAACCACTCGTCTCCCATACAAGGGGGATCAAAATGTACTTTGTTTACAGGCTGAAGGTATACTGCTGAAATCTTCAATGCATTATCAGCTTTCCTTACTGTTCTGGAACGTGTTGCCATTTGTTAATCCAGTCACCATGTGTGCCTTCTTTACAGGCTTCACTCCCCTGATGATCCCGTTCTCTCCAAAGTAGGCTAATCCAGTTGCTCCTCCTCAGAGGCGTTCTTCTTTCTTTTCCTGTTTCCTGCAGTTTCGCGTTGCAAGTACTCGCTTCCCAGCTCCGGTTTAGACGCGTGTTCGCTGCCTTCTCTCCACTTCCCGAGGCCTTCAAAACAACAAATGAGCTCAATAAGATGCAGTGCTCAGAATGCTTTATAACACCTATTATTCAACTTATAGCCGTAACCCGCTAGACGTATTGAAACGTGGTAAAAACTAGCAAAACCAGCTAGAAAATGTACTTTCCTCGCGTTTTGGTAAATGCTAATTCTGTTGCGTTTCCTGTTTGTACAGTGTCCGTGCGTTTGTTCAGTCGAACCTGATGTTTTTATCGTCTCCTATACAAGGGGGATCAAAATGTACTTTGTTTACAGGCTGAAGGTATACTGCTGAAATCTTCAATGCATTATCTGCTTTCCTGACTGTTCTGGAACGTGTATTTGCCATCTGTTAATCCAGTCACCATGTGTCCCTTCTAGTTTACAGGCTTCACTCCCCTGATGATCCCGTTCTCTCCAAAGTGTGTGGATGATATGCGTGCGTTGTGTAGGGGGATTTTCTTTTAATGTATGTGTGTGGATGATATGCGTGCGTTGTGTAGGGGGATTTTCTTTTAATGTATGTGTGTGGATGATATGCGTGCGTTGTGTAAGGGGCTTTTCTTTTAATGTATTTGTGTGGATGATGTGCGTGTGTTGTGTAGGGGGATTTTCTTTTAATGTATGTGTGTGGATGATGTGCGTGCGTTGTGTAGGGGGCTTTTCTTTTAATGTATTTGTGTGGATGATGTGCGTGTGTTGTGTAGGGGGATTTTCTTTTAATGTATGTGTGTGGATGATGTGCGTGCGTTGTGTAGGGGGCTTTTCTTTTAATGTATGTGTGGGGATGATGTGTGTGTGTTAGGGGGCTTTTCTTTTTATGTATGTGGATGGTGTGCGCATGTTGTGTAGGGGCCTTTGCTTTTAATGTGTGTGGATGGTGACTGCATGCATGTGGATGGTGTGCGCATGTTGTGCAGGGGCCTTTGCTTTTAATGTGTGTGGATGGTGACTGTATGCATGTGGATGGTGGGCGCATGTTGTGTAGGGGCCTTTGCTTTTAATGTGTGTGGATGGTGTGGTGTTTGTGTTGCCTAGGTGTTTCAAGATTGGCGTGTGTATTCTTTTTTGGGGGTGGGGGGGGCGCCAAATTTTGTTTTGCCCAGGGCGCAGGGTGGGTGAAGGATTCCGTGAATCCTAGGGGTAAACATGTCAGCAACAGTGCCATTTGGGAGCGAATACTGGACTGTCCAGTGGCCCCCAGAGTGCATGGGTGTAATTTTGATATATTAACCTCCTGGGTCATCACTTCCCATTGTATATGTTAATGAGTCCCACACTTTTTAGTTTGGGCTATTAGGTGGCGCTTTAGCACCATCTATGAACTAAAACTATTGCATTAGAGCACAGATAGGGAGAAGTGGCATATGAGGAGGGACACACAGCCTGTAGGTGTTTGGTTATTTGCCCACCCATTGGCTACGCATGGCCATGCTAAACCCTATGGTCATTCCCACCCAGTTCCTGCCCCTCCCAGCCCAAAACACCACCCCATGGGAACTCTCTTGCGTTCGCTTTGATCAAGCCTTACCATCAAACTTTGCAGTCAAGGTGCCTGCCAGTGTTTTTTCAAAGCAGTCTTCTGGAAGTTAATGACTTAATTGGATTTGCAAACCCTCCTTAACCAGGTCTGCCTTCAGCCACCTGATTTATTAGCACTGTGCGTGTCCTTCACTGAACTCCTTTTATAAACAAACATTGGCAAAGCCAACACTTTGGGCTTTTGTGTAAGGATTAGGCCTCTGCCAGGTATTGCTATTAGATGCCCAGCCACTCACACCATTTTGCACATGTTACTATCAATGGTCAGTTAATACCACTATGGAAGAGACTGCAAGTGCCTTACTACACAAAAGGCAAAACTGTTGGCATTGCCAATGCATGTTTTACAACTCGTGCTACACCCCCTTTGTCAACCCTGCTCTCACGCTCCTGCTCCATACATGCACAGATCCTCTTGTCTGTGTCCTGCTCGAATCCTCAGGACCCTACTTTTTTTGGACCCTGCTTTCCTAGCCCTACTCTGACACTCCTCCTCTCTTGTCTCTGACCTGCATGGACTCTCCTGTGCTGCTTGGACCCTGCTTCCCAGCCCAGGGCCTGCTCATATGCCATGGCGTGACAGGAGGGTGGTAATAAGCCATGATTTCTCTCACCATGCTGCTGGCGATAATCTCAACTCATCCCGGGGGCTGGGGCCCCTGCCCCCCCACCCCCCTCAGAGCTTTCCGGGGCGGGGACAGATTAAAGGCAGGCCTGGGAGAGCGATCCAGGAATGTGTTTACAATGCGGAAACCAAACACTGGGATTGGCTACCTGTTCATGTTCATGCAATTATGTTGCTGGAATAGAGCAGAGTTTTAATTGCCGCTCCTAGTATGCACAGGTCTCTCGCTCAACCCTACATGCTGTCACACTCCTTCCTAGAACCCCATCTGGCCATGCCTCTCATTCTTAACCTTTCACACACACATCACTGTTACACTTTCTCTCCACCCCACCGTGTGGCCTAATACTTCTTGATGCTTTCTTTCCACATGCCACTTTGCGTCCATAGTTTCTCCTTCCATTATGTGCTGCTCTTCTGGTCGAAGGTCTCCCTTCTTGAAAGTACTCCAAATCTATTTTAGAGGTGAGCTTACTCTCTGTTCTCACACCTGTGTGCTGGCCTTACTTGCTGTGGTTAAACTCAGGAACACTGTTCGCCGAGCGTAGGTGTTTTTCGGTTGGTAGCTGCCATGTGGTGTTGGGCAAGACTATGAGGATTTTGTCTCATTGTATGTGATTTGTCAAGACTACCGCTTGAATGTGTGTTCTGTTCTCTTACACAAACCAAACATCGGCATGTAGGTTGTGAGGTCATGGAATTATGTGGGGATATGTGGTCTTTAGATTGCAGGTGTTACTTCATATACCATTCATAGGCCATTTTCAGCTACAGTAGACAAAGTAAAGTGCAGAATCTTATTAAGTGGACACCAGTAATTCTTACAGTTGAATCTGAATATTCAGTGTTTGAGAAGGTGTATGCAGAAGGGTGAGTTTTTAGCATGGTTATTTAGCGGCAGCACCTTTGATACCTGCGCTGTCCTGACTAAATGAGTCCCATATGGTGCCTCCAGGGGTGATGTGTTCCCTCTAGTGAGAAATAGCTCACTAGCACAGATGGGCTGAATGTAAGATCTGGCTTCCTAACCCAGATGGGCTAAATGCAGGATCTGGCGCACTAACAGAGATGGGCTAAATGCAGGATCTGGCTCACTAACAGAGATGGGCTAAATGCAGGATCTGGCTCACTAACAGAGATCGGCTAAATGCAGGATCTGGCTCACTAACAGAGATGGGCTAAATGCAGGATAGTGTAAAAAATGGCAAGAACGTATTTGTAAAGTTAATGATGTTGGTTCCAATGCAAGTCATGTTGCAATGAGGACACAGCGGGTCATTCAGGTGCTGCATATTAGGATACTAGCTTCAATCACAAATGGGGACACTTCAGGCAGGAACATGTCCATAGTAAGGGGACCATAAATTAATGATCCTGTACAGAATAGTTTCACAATAATACTTTGAGCACACTAAATGTATTTATTTTTCGTCTTTTAGGTAATAATTCAAACCATGGCCCTCTTTAATGTGCTTTTCTTTGATTGCGACAACTCTCTCTGTATTCGAAAGGATGGGGAATTTGAGCCATTGGCAATTCCTGGTGAAGTGATTTGTAAATGGCTGGTAGAGGGTCTTGATGAAAGTGGAAAAGAAATACGTGAAGAAAGGGATTTCAAAGCGGTAGTGCTTTTCCAATCGGCAGGTAAGCAAAGTATATATGTTTTTCCCTCTGTTTCCCTCCATTTGATGTTTCGGGAGGAGGGTACATCTAACGTCCCTACAGTGAGGCATCCCCTTTTTTTCTAACATACAGATGAGTGCTGCACAATGCCCACCACTCTTTCACAGCATCTCTACTTCCTTTAGAGTAAGTCTAATGTATAAAGTATAGATGCACAACATGGTTCTGACACTTTGGTTGTGTAGATAGTCACATTTTGAAATTTTCGCTTGAGGTTTTAACTTGCCTTTTTCATACCTGCAGTCAAGAAACAGTGTATCAAGACACAAAAAACATTTGAAGAAATAATTAAAGACTATTGCGGTGATGCAGAGGGACTGATTCAGGCCTTAAAAAGGAAGGCAGAAGAGGAAAAGGAGCTACTGGTGGATTCGGGCAATCGGGGAAGTGCTGGAAAATTTAAAAGAGTGTTGCGTGAACTGCAAGAAGAACATCCAGTGAAAAAAACAAAAGAAAACAAAGAGAATTATTTAGTAAAAGCTGATTGGAGGAAAGTGACTGCTCCCAAACTTAGTAAGGCCTGTTCACAACTACAGTCACAAAAACTGGAGAACCTAACTCTTTTGGCAGGGATGGCTAGTGTTCTTCATTCTTTCATTCCTTCCTCAGAGCCCACCTCTGTTGCTTCACCTGGACAATATAAAGACGCTGCGCAACAACCACTAAATGGACTATCAAATAACAGTGAATTGTCGGCTGCAAATATTTTGTCGGATAGATCTAGTTTGACATGCTTAACTCTATCCCCACGTCTTCTAAATAGTGTGTCCTTGTTGCAGAATGACAGTCATGCCTGTTTAGACAGCGAGTTGACACCCACACGTGCACACAAACCTGCTCAATCATTCAGACTACAGTCTTTAAAAACAGCGGAATTGGGAACATCCTCAAAACAGAGTTTGGCTGCAGTGTCAGTCCCCACTAGTGACCGAAAAAGCAGTGTATCACCATGTGAAGGGAAAATGCAGAAAATACTGTTTACCTGCCCGAAACAAGCTGTTTCAACTCCTCTAAAAAACCCTAACTACAATGTATCCAGGATTGATGTGGATGTACAGCATGCACCCCAAGATGCAGGCCCTATTGTTTGTGCGGATGAAAGCCCACATGTAAGTAAACATTATGCATGCAATAGTTGACTCCTATGAAACTCCCCACACATTAGCAACGTGACCTTGACTTATTTTTTGTAGAATTTTTGAGATCTGTCTGCAAGGCTAACAGCTGGCCTACTATGGACTGCCGAGTAATAAGGAGGAAGCTTGCTACCAAAATTTGCAATGCCAGAAGAGGCCTAAAAAAGACTCCACCTTTTGAAATGCAGGATCAATGATTGTTTGTTTGTATTTTTGTAAACCTATTTATTCTTATGGAGCTATGCCGTTAAACTGAATTTGTTGAATAAAAAAAGTTGTACACTTTCTGAGCCTATGTTTGATTGAAGATATCTTATAGCCAGAGCAATACAATATTAAAATATCAACAATTTATAGCTGCAGAATTTCACTATCACAATATGAACTCTGTAATAATTAGCTGCTCTTAGGGTTATTGGGTGTAGTGACTGGCGGAAGTCTGTCATGCTGGTAGACCTTTAACAGATGCTGTTTAGGTAGCTGGAAGTGTGTATTTTGGTGTAGTGCTTTGGAGCTGTGGGACTTTTATGGGGTGTGAGGCCATGTTGTCTAGAGGTGAGAATTGAAATGGGGGAGTTGGTTTGTGATATGGGGGTTGTAGTTGTGTGCACTAAATTGGCGAACTTGGTTAACGGGTGCTCTAGCAAAGATGAAAAGTGACAGCTGCAAGATTTTCTTTTTCCAGTACACTATCCAGAAGTCTAACTAGAGTCATTGTAAAGTAATGCCACCAATGTTACTCAAAAGGGATACATCCTGTGGTAATCCAACCCCTTTTCCTAAATCTTTTGGAACCATCTTGAAATCATTTAAACTCATCCTGGAGTGGTCTGCAATAATCATTTACAATTTAAAACCCATCCTAATGTTGTTATGAAGTCATCCTGGAGTTGTCATGGGGTCATCCTAGAGTAATCCAAACTCATCCTGAAGTTGTCGTGGAGTCATCCTGGAGTTGTCGTAGAGTCATCCTAGAGTAATCCAAACTCATCCTGAAGTTGTCTTGGAGTTGTCGTGGAGTCATCCTAGAGTAATCCAAACTCATCCTGAAGTTGTCATGGAGTCATCCTAGAGTAATCCGAAGCCATCCTGGAGTAATCCAACTCATCCTGAAGTTGTCATGGAGTCATCCTAGAGTAATCCCCACTCATCCTGAAGTTGTCATGGAGTCATCCTGGAGTAATCCAAGATCATCACTGGAAGTAATCCAAACTCATCCTGGAGTAGTTTCTGTGATAACTCTAGAGTCATCATCTCATTAAATATTTTGGCCTGTGTGAATACTTTGGATGATCTTCCTGAACTATCCATGGATGACTCTAGAATGGAGTCATCGGATGACTCCAGAATGATTCCAGGATGATCTTCCTTTTTGACTGGGGCGGAGAGGTGGAGTGGCCGTGCGGATGAGAGCTGCTTCCTGCGTAGACCATGCCACATGATAATATTAATATGCCATAGTGCCTTTTGCACGGCATATAAACAAACCATTGTGTAGTCCTTCCTTGCCACCCAATCTCAGCTCCCCTGCCTGTAGTGTAGGCCAGGCCACTTCTGGATTCAAGGAGTCCCTACAACACCCACCAGCCTGAGCAAGCATATTCAAGGGTGAGGGATCATGGGATTTGAAGTCCCAAACATCTGGAGAACCGCAGGTTGCAGACGCAAGACAGGCTCCCTCCCCCATGTCCCCCAGGCAGCGGTGCAGACATGCGAGGCACGAATCGCTCGCCAGAAAACTCAGCAAGATTAGCTCCAAGAGAAGCACCCACCCTGCATCCGAGCCTTACTAGCCCGTCCGCTGCCACCTTGCTCCATGGCTCGCCCTTGCTCCACGAACCACCCACCATTCCCTGAACCAGCTCTCACCCATCACTAGGTGCTGAGGAGGAGAGACTCCTTGAAGAACTTGCTCATCAGTACAGTATAAAAGCAACGCTGCATAATATACATCAACATTCCCATAACTCTCAGCATCCAGGCAGGCAACACCTACTAAATCCTATGGCACAGAAAACATCGGCGTCCTACCTCAGTCGCGCATGCGTGGCGCAGGAAATGGGGCTGAACAAGACGGAGCGCAGCGCCAGCAAAGTATGATTTGCCGGAGCGCTCCGGGAACTCTGCTCATTCCTCACAGCTCTGTTCCCAGGCCAGGTGTGGCTCAGGAGCAAGCCACACTGCAGTGTTTCCGAGGCCGCATGTGAGAGTGACTGCAGAAACAGGCGAAGCCTCACATGCTGTTATGAAGCTGTCCAAATTGATCAATGTATCTTGCATTTACAGACATCCTGTTGTTAGGGTGAGAATTGGGACTAATGAAAAGAGCAGAGTCCAACTTCCATTACCCGTTCAAAAGGTTTTAGGCATGCAGTAAAGAGGCCCTCACACTGAGGGACACAAGGGCATGCTGTAAAGAGGCCCTCAGAGTGAAGGAGATGCACACATTACTCATGGAGCCCAACACCTCACCTTTGTCATACTGGAAGAGCAGCAAGAAAGCACTGTGCATGACACCTGGTAACGTCCCAATATCGCATGGAAGATATGAATAAAGTTATGCGCTCAGACAACCATATCAACTGTACGACTAGTGGTTACGACAAATGTACCCTCGAACTGAAGTGGTAGAAGGAAGTCTCAGACACCACTGGAAAAAGAAGAACAATAAGTAAAATCTGACAGGTGTAAAGTGACATCACGAAGAGAAGACACGATGACGCACGGAACTGATACACGTATACTTAAGGAATGAAGATGTGACTGAAATAAAGTAAATGAACATGTAGACACGAAGAAATCATACATACTGCGAAGATGAGTGAGAATAGATGCAGTAGATATATGTACGCAGAAACGCAAGCTAGATGAGAGATATAGAAGCTTGCTGCAGCAGAAAATATAACACG
Source organism: Ambystoma mexicanum (assembly GCF_040938575.1). NCBI lineage: Eukaryota > Metazoa > Chordata > Amphibia > Caudata > Ambystomatidae > Ambystoma > Ambystoma mexicanum. The sequence goes on along the minus strand of NC_090931.1, from coordinate 1,462,076,362 downwards.
GGTAAAGCAGCCATGTTGAGAAGATGGACGTCGGTTTCGTATAATAGTAAGCTAAAAGCCCCAAGGAGAGAGAGACCAAGACTGCAGAGCTGACAGCCACTGGAATACAAATTTGTGCAAGAAAAATTAATATTTGTCAGGCTAAGGATCAAGGATGCCGCAGTGAGAAGCAAAGGAGTGAACATCTGCTAGTGCCAAGTATTGAACAATTAAAGCTGTAGAAAGCATATGCAAGATGGAGCAACCAAGTCTCCAGAGGCCAAGAAGAGTAATAGCACCCAGTATAATTGAATCAAATATCACTAAATAAGAGTACAGAATGGACAAATCATGGTCTCCTCACACGTGGTGCAAGACTAGAAAACAAGGCTTATTCATAACGCTCCAGACGAAGATAGCAATGTACCTTCACTCCCTTTAAAGTTCCAGAGAAGAGAATAGTCAGCAAGGTCAACTGCAGAGAAGAGGCCTTGGCTTAGGGCCTAACCAATGAGAGATGGTAGGCTAATTGGCCAACTGGGTAATTGTCTGACGTTGTTCCCCACTCCTCGGTTTTGTTTTGCTTACGTGCTGCTAACGAGCCAAATGTCCAAGGTTCGAGGAGGGGGCCAACCAATCAGGATGGTCTATGTGATGATGGACTACACATTGTTGCAGAAACCAATCAGCTGTTGTTATTCTACTATTATCTGTATTATATGTTGTTCCAGGCGTGCCTACCAGATAAGGGGCAGCCAATGATGTTACTAACACCTAAATAACCTATAGGCATATATGTTACCTTAACCTATCCCTCTGCAGATACGCTTTTATTATTTACCACATAGGATGATATCATAACTGACGTATATTGAGGTATAATGCCTTTGTGTAACTGACATGTATTCGAGAGTGTGTGAGCTGGGATTTGTTATGCTTACCAGAGTTCCCTACTTTATTGAACTGATAATAAAGTAGTACTTTACCATATTCTTTGAGTCGGTCTGGTTATTTTGGCCTGAAATCAGTTATTGTTGTAATCCCGTCCAGCACTTGATACGCTCCAGGTGCGACTGCAAAGACCCTCACACTGACAGACACATGGGCATGCTGTACAAAGGCCCTAACACTGACAGATAGAAGGACATGTGGTGCTGTAAAGAGGCCCTCAGACTGAGACACAAGGGCATGCTGAAAAGAGGCCCTCAGACTGAGAGACACATGGGCATGCTGTACAAAGACCCTTACACTGACAGACAGAAGGGCATGGTGTAAAGAGACCCTCAGCTGAGATACAAGGGCATGCTGTTAAGAGGCCCTCAGACGATTCCAAGATGGCTGCCAACATGTAAGGACGTGTGTTCAGTCCTCCGTCCGGGCATTAAGAAGCGCGCCTCGGGCGCATCACAGCAGTGAACTGTAGATATCATCTCGGCCCCCACCCCGGCACTGTAAGGAAGCATCCCGATCTCCCGCCACCCCAAACGAAGCTGACGGGTGCAAGGAAGCTTGGATTGATGCAGATGTGTGAAGCACCTGGCTGTAAGCCTGCCGACGCACTAGAGAAGGAGGTGGAGGGCAAAAAACACAAACGTTGCTCCAGGTGACTCTGCAGACCGGAGAAGAATATCAGTGCAGGTAGAACAGGCAGACAAGGAGGGACTGGCCCGACCGCATCAGGACCTGAAAGTAAGCTACCATTCCACACAGGCGGCATTTGATGCAGGCGTCTGTTTGAACACAGCGGGCTCCCGTCAAACTAACTTTCTATTTTTTTTCTTGTAAAGCTGAGGACGAAGGACATAGCAGAGGATTGACTCTCCCCTGGTGCGTATAAGGCAAGAAGGTGCGTTGGAGGGTCTCAGCGAGAGGAATGAGCCCCGCACCCATGGGACGAAATCAATATAAACTGGACTCACAGAGAGTGGTTGGGTTGAACAATTAAGAGTGGGTAGCGTAGATCGGTCTGTGTGTCTATGGTACAGGGGTAAAGAGCCTGGACAAGCCACATACCCCTGTATCAATGTTAACCCATACAGCGGCAGGCGCAGGGGCTTCCCCCCCGTTCGGAGTGGGGAAAGTGCACAACAGCGCGGCCTTCAGAAAATGGGGGTGCGATCAACGGAGCCCCTCTACGTGCGCCTAACTCTCGCCCCAAGACACAATAAGTATCAGGCCTGGTACCTCCTTAAGAGGATACGGGCAAGGCGAGCACTATTACACTAAGGGGAAACGTAGTCACAAACACCATAGAAGAAGCCAGAAAGCTGGGCAAAAGTCCTTCAGGTGCCAGGGGCAAAAGTTAAAATACACCGGCTAAAGCTCAACGGATGATTAATCTGCAAGGGGGGTCAGTTGGAACGTTGTTGGAGACAACAACAAGACGAAACACATGGGACAACCCTGAGAAACAAACTTTGAGAGGAGATGAAGCTGGAAACCCCCCACCATGGCACTGAATAAGAAAGAGCTGCAAGAATGCCTGAGGGGCATGGAGGACAGGATGATGTGCTCGTTCCAGGACCAATTCGGAAAAATGAAAGCAGAACTTAAGGGATCACTTCAGGAAGTCAGGAAAGAAATTACCAACCTCAGGAACAGAGTAGACACGACTGAACAAGGCTTATCGGAGATGTTGGAGGAGGTCAAACAAAATAGGTCCCACTAGAGCAGGTAGCCAGATCTACCCACAACCTAGAGCTCCAGGCAGAAGACCTTGAGAATCACCGCTCCAGACGGTCCAATATCAGAGTGAAGGGTCTGAGTGAATCTCTCTTAGACACTGACCTAAAGGACGCAATGCAGCAATATGTTGGCAGCCTCTTGACAGGAAAACAACCAGAGGAAGTGAATATTGACCGGGTATGCAGAGTAGTACAACAAGAAGGGACTCCAGGACTCAACGCCATCGAATATGTGTATGCATTGTCTTTAATGCTCAATCACACAAATCATTAAAGCCCTTGTATGGTTGATTACACGTGTTTCGGCTCCCCTGAGCCTTTTTCAAATCTGGGCCGTGGATGGGATGACCAATTCATATGACTGTTGTCAAAGTAATGATAACGGGGCAAAATCCCCAAGTCAGAAGTGGTCTGTACCCGAAATGAGAAATGTAACGCGCGTCGGCAAGGACCAGTATACAGAGTAGGCACCAAAAATAGGGATCCAGGAGCAAGACACTGGGATGTTTTGGAGGCCTTAACATCGTACACCATGAAAGAGGACATACTCCGAGCGGCAAGACCTCACCAGGATCTGACAATTAACGGTGCCCAGATCCACTTATACCAAGACCTGCCACTGACTACACTACAAAAAAGGAGATCAATGTTCCCAGTGACCAAGGTACTAATAGCAAAAAACATTGATTCTAAGTGGACGTTTCCCTTTAGGCTTCTATTAACTTGGGATGGCAAACAACAACGGATCACCCCATGTGAGGAAGGACTGACTCTGATGGACATGGAAGGGGCATAGTATCGACCGACACAGACGCCTAGACATTCCCCCCCCTCGTGAGGGTAGCAGGACGTGGGAATGGGCAGCGGACATGGGGAGGAGAGGTGAAAGGGAAATGAAATTGGCAGGCCTCCGTGCTAAATGTGGGAGGAAGACCTGAGTACAAATTAAAACACTTTGCCTGCAGTGGCGCTGTGGGGGGAAGAAAAGGGGTGCAGATATATAGATCTCCCAGATTAAAAGGGAATGAGTCAGGACGGAGGGAGGAATGTGGAGTTCGTTTTGGAATCCAATTTAGGGTGCAGGTCACCCTGGCCGGGGGAATTCCCGGGGTTGTACAAGGCCCAATGCCCTGGATTAGCATCTGGGGGGGGGGGGTTCGACAGAACCTAGGCAATGACTGGGCAAAGGGAAGGGGGGAATTAAGGGGGTGCTTGAGGGGGACAGGGAGGAGAGGAGTTGGGTTGGGGTTCTGAGAGTTGGGATTGTTGCAGGGAATTATTGTATGGACTAGATTTCACAATGGGTTTTGCAAGAAAAGAAGGGATGGACTTAGAAGAGGGCATCTGGGCATTGAGACCCTCTGGAAATGGCTGAAGAGAACATAATTACCCTGAATGTGCAGGGCCTGAATCTACAGATGAAACGCCGTTCGATACTGAGGAGGCTTTCAGAACTACAGGCATCTATAATATTCCTTCAGGAGACGCATCTCCTTCCCAAAGATGCAAGGAGATTGTCACACAGGGCCTTTCCCAAACAATACTTTGCATCCAGTGGGACGAAAACAAAGGGAATGGCAATTATGATAGGAGCTAAACTGATATTTAGAAAACAATTGCTTTACAGGGATCCAGAGGGAAGATATCTAGTACTCAAGGGCACACCGGAGGACTAGACATACACATTAGTCGCAATATACGGTCCTAAAGACAGACAGGACCTCTTCATGAAGGGGCTACTGTAGAAAATAGGGTGCTGGTGCGAAGGACAGGTAGTTATTGGAGGGGACTTTAATTACGTAATGGATCCTATATTGGATAAAATGGTTCCACCCACATCTACAGATGAGAGAAACCGTCAAGCTTTGGGGAAACTATTTAGAGAACTGGGGATACAATCCTGGAGATTCTTTCACAATTCTGAAAGAGACTATACTCACTACTTGGCAGTACGTAAGGGATATTCAAGAATAGACATGATTTTAGTCTCATCAACACTGAAATAGAAATCGGGATCAACCATCTCACCAACCACGCCGCGCTGACACTATAAATCGAAATGACCAAGGATAACCCAGAGACTCTGAAACACTGGAGATTAAATGAGCTGATCTTGGGGGGATATAGCCCTCAGGGCACATATGGAGAAAGTAATCTCTAACTACTTCAGAGAAAATCATACTGCGGAAACGGACTGGCGGGTGCTCTGGGATGCAGGGAAAGCGGTAGTCCGGGGAGAATTTATATCCCAAGCTGCAGCATATATCAGAGAGAAAGCGGTAATTAGGAAGAAATTGGAGGGGGAATTCAATACAGCAGAAATACAACATAAAAGTCGAGAGTCACAGAAAACACTGCAGGCGTTACGAAAGATCAGGGCACAGGTGGAAGCACATGTGGCAGAACATGCTGCACAAACTTTACTAAATACCAAACAAACATGCTACATTCAGGGAAGCAAGGCCAACTGTTTTTTAGCAGCCAAACTACGGAAACAAAAAACCCGGAAATGCTTCTGGGCTGCAAGTGCACTTTATAAATAAAAGAAATTTAATAAATAAATAAATAAATAAATATCATCCAATTTAAGGATGATCAAGGTACGCTAAATACAGCGGAAGGAGACAAAATAAGGGTTATGGAAAATGTCCATGCAGGCCTACTGAAACAAGAAGGGTTGGATCCGATTCCCCAGGTAAACTATATGGAGAAACTACAACTACCCCAGATAGCTAAAGAGGAAATGGAAATCTTGGAAAAACCCATTACGGCACAAGAGGTTAATGACGCAATATCATCCCTACTGAGTAATAAAACACAGAGTTCCGATGGTTTTGGGAACGGATATTACAAAACCTTCAGACTGCAGTTACTCACTCCTTTAACACGCCTTTTTAACACAATAAAGGAGAGGGGAGTGATTACAGAAGATATGGGGAAATCCACCACAGTATTAATCCTCAAACCAGGGAAAGACCCAACAGATTGCACTAATTATCGCCCTATCTCCTTACTAAACAGTGACGCTAAAATCTATGCCAAGTTCCTGGCAGGCATATTGACAAGGGTCCTGCCAGGGATAATTCATGAAGACCAAGCCGGATTCATTACCGGGAGACACACGCACGATAATATACGGAGGGCAATAACTATAATAGACCTGGTGACCAGAACTGGGCAAATATTTTCCAACGCAGCAATGGATGCACGGCAAGCTTTTGACAGTCCAGATAGGGGGTATCTGTGGAGAGTCCTGGAAGCATTTGGATGTGGCCCCGAGTTTACAAGGAGGCTGCCAGCAAATTCCCAATTACCCACAATGAGTTTCCTGGTTAATGGGTGATCTACGACCCAGATCAGAATCTTGAAAGGTATACGTCAGGGATGTCCACTGTCTGCTCTAATATTTGCCATGGCAATGGAACCACTGGCGGCGCTAATTAGACAAGACCAGAGGCTCCAGGGGGAAGTGAGTGGAAAAGAGACACATAAAATAGCGTTATACACAGATGACATGTTGCTATTCCTGAAAGACACAAAACTCTCCATGTCCAGGGTGATGGAGGGATTACAAGAATTTCCTACAGTCTCAAGGTTCACTATAAACGACACCAAGTCTAAGGCCCTTAATATAACCGAGGACCACAGAGAAATAATAGAACGGAGCAAGGGATATCCTCTGATCTGGGAAGGTAAGAGCATAGAGTACTTGGGGATACATTTAACGAGAGGGTATAAAGGTTTATATGGGGCAAACAAACCCCCCTTGTGGAAATACCTGGTGGAAGATCTCCATAGGTGGGATGCACAGGAACTCTCCCGGTTCACTCGTATAGCAGCTGTTAAAATGTCAACACTACCTAGGCCTGCTATCTGTAGTGGGTTCACTTCCGGTAGAAATACCAGCCATAGGATCAAAACCTTACAGTCCGAAATAATCTCCTTTATATGGCATAGGAAGGCACCAGAGATTCATAGGACAGTCTCACTTCGCCCAACATTTGCGGGGGCTGGGTGTCCCTGATGTGAAAAGATATATCCCGCGCGCAAATAGCGCCCATGTTGAAGTGGGCAACAGATGAGATACAAAAGGGCTGGTGCGAAATTGAACAGGGAGTCACATCTATCCCACTGAGAGTATTACATGCCATGAGAAATGGAACCCGAGGGGTGGGGGGACAACTACAAGAAGCAACCAAGATATCATGACGGGCATTGGAGCAAGTATTGAAAGGGAAAACAATATCTCAGGGATTAGGGCCTTATACCACAATGGCACATAATATCGATTTTACTCCGGGGCAGAAAGTAGCGTTTCGGGACACATGGGTAGGATCAACACCCCTGACATTGGGGGAGTTCTTCCACAATGGGAGCCCACTGCTTTTTGAGGAGTGCAAGCAGAAATTCTGCACAGGAGAGAGAGAATGGTATACGCATATATAGATTAGACATTGGATCTCTCAGAGGGAGGTAAGAGAAGCAGGCATAAGGGCGCCACTGGGATTAGAATGAACCCTTTGAGAAGGCCTGACAGCTAAAGGAATATCGAGATTGTATAGATTGCTGGATAGGGTACAATCGGGAGACAAGCTCCCACAGATGAATAGATGGGAAAGGGATCTTGGCCTCCCTATTACGGAAGAGGAATGGGATCAAATCTGGAGGAGAGCACACAGAATATCCAAAGGTACGGCCATTAAGGAAACAGCATATAAAATCTGTTATAGAAGGTACTTGACCCCCCCACAGCCTACATGGGATGAGCACGAACTATCCCTCTCTATGCTGGAGGCAATGTGGGGAAATAGGGGTTCTATGTCACATGTGGTGGACATGCCCCAAAGCCAAAACCCACTGGAAAGAGATTCTGGGTCACATAAAGGAGACCACAGGGGCACAATTACCATACTCACCAACTGTGATTCTCCTGGGGGTGGAAGCAGGGGGAGTTTATGCTTCAAGTGACGCCACTGCTGCCCTCATTACACAAGGGTGGAAAACAGTAGAGGGACCTGTACTTGCCTGGTGGTGGGTAAACAGTTGGAGAGTGCTCGCTATGGAGAAGGTATGCGCGTTGAGAGCCGGGACATACCAGAAATTTCTGACAGTCTGGCGGCTCCCTTTGCATGAGTATGTAAAGGACAGAGAGCGTCACTTTCATAAACCAACCGCGCTCAAGAATATACATGTGGTGTGAGTAGAATGGGGGAACGGACCTGAAAGAGAGGAAATGCCGGAAGAACAGTATCTAAAGCCTGCGTCTTGGGGTCAGGGGAGGAATGAAGGGTCAGGGGGGGAAGTTTTTGTTAATGTTCTTTGGTTATGATACACAAAGCCACATGGTCACAGAAGCCATGTAACAGGCCTAACAGTGACACCAGATGTCTTAACTGTATAATCTGATGGATCAATTTAAAAAGATCAACTATGTCCGTAATGTACAAGAAATATTTGATTTTGAGTGAATAAATAAAATTCTTTTTTTTAAAAAGGCCCTCAGACAGATAGGCACAAGGGCATGCTGTCAAAAGGCCCTCACACTGGGAGTCACAAGGGCATGCTGTAAAGAGGCCATGGACTGAGAGACACAAGGCCATGCTGTAAAGAGGCCCTCAGACTGATGGAAACAAGGGCATGCTGTAAAGAGGCCCTCAGACTGACAGACGCAAGCGCATAATGTAAAGAGGCCCTCAGACTGAGAGACACGAGGGCATGCTGTAAAGAGGCCCTCAGTCTGAGACACAAGGGCATGCTGTAGAAAGACCCTAACACTGAGAGGCACAAGGGCATGCTGTAAAGAGGCCCTCGGACTGATGGACACGAGGGCATGCTGTCAAAATGCCCTCAGACTGACAGACACATGGGGCATGCTGTAAACAGGCCCTCAGACTGAGAGACACAAGGGAATGCTGTAATGAGGTCCTCAGACTGATGGACACAAGGACATGCTGTAAAGAGGAAGATTTAGAGTTGATCCTAACCTCTGGCATGGCTCCAGGAAACCCTCCAGACCATGTTCTTTGCCTGCCAAGCCATTATAAAAGGGGAAAGACCATATGCAAATCAGGCTTGGTCCCACCCCAAAGGGGCAGGCCGCCCGAACTGCTAGGTCACATCCCTTCTGCACGAGACCACAAGCATCCCCAAACATGTTTCGGCCTTGTTTGGCTTCATCAGTGAGGAGTAGTTTGGGTCTCAAGACCCAGCAGTCAATCAATTTGGCCTTCTTCTGTTTGCAGACGACGCTGTACTAATCTCCAAAACCCAAACTGGTCTCCATAAACAGCGTCACCTTTTCACCGATATGTGTAGAGAGAAAGGTCTCGAGGTTGCCTATAAGAAAATTAAGACCATGCCGTGTCAAGGAAATAGAAGATCGATGAAGAAAATATAGAAAAGCTCTTACACTCAGACACATGAGGCGTGTTCTAGAAAAGCCCTCATACTGGTAGACACACTGGTAGGCTCTAGAAAGGCCCTCACACTGACATATACAATATGTTGTAGAAATGCTCTTACACTCAGAAGCAGGGGCATGTTCTAGAAAAGCCCTCACGCTGATAGACACACTGGTAGGTTGTGGAAAGGACCTCACACTGACAGACACACTGGTAGGCTCTAGAAAGGCCCTCACACCGACAGATACAATATGTTGTAGAAATGCTCTTACACTCAGAAGCAGGGGCATGTTCTAGAAACGCCCTCACACTGATAGACACACTGGTAGGTTGTGGAAAGGACCTCATACTGACAGACACACTGGTAGGCTTTAGAAAAGCCCTCAAGCTGACAGATACACTATGTTGTAGAAAAGCTCTTACTCTCAGAAGCAGGGGCATGTTCTAGAAAAACCCTCACACTGATAGACACACTGGTAGGCTCTAGAAAGGCAATTACACTGACAGATACAATATGTTGTAGAAATGCTCTTACACTCAGACACATGAGGCATGTTCTAGGAAAGCCCTCACACTGACAGATACAATATGTTGTAGAAAAGCTCTTACACTCAGAAGCAGGGGCATGTTCTAGTAAGGCCCTCCCACTGATAGACCCACTGGTAGGCTCTAGAAAGGCCCTCACACTGACAGATACAATATATAGTAGAAAAGCTCTTACGCTCAGAAGCAGGGGCATGTTCTAGAAACGCCCTCACACTGATAGACACACTGGTAGGTTGTGGAAAGGACCTCACACTGACAGACACACTGGTAGGCTTTAGAAAGGCCCTCACGCTGACAGATACAATGTGTTGTAGAAAAGCTCTTACACTCAGAAGCAGGGGCATGTTCTAGAAAAGCCCTCACACTGACAGACAAACTGGTAGGTTTTGGAACAGACCTCACACTGACAGACATACTGGTAGGTAGGTTGTTGAAAGGACTTCACACTGATAGACACACTGGTAGGCTCTAGAAAGGCCCTCACACTGAAAGATACAATGTGTTGTACAAAAGCTCTTACACTCAGAAGCAGGGGCATGTTCTAGAAAAGCCCTCACACTGACAGACACACTGGTAGGTTGTGTAACGGACCTCACACTGACAGACATACTGGTAGGTTGTGGAAAGGACTTCACACTGATAGACACACTGGTAGGCTCTAGAAAGGACCTCACGCTGACAGATACAATGTGTTGTAGAAAAGCTCTTACACTCAGAAGCAGGGGCATGTTCTAGAAAAGCAGTCACACAGACAGACAAACTGGTAGGTTGTGGAACGGACCTCACACTGACAGACATACTGGTAGGTTGTGGAAAGGACTTCACACTGACAGACACACTGGTAGGCTCTAGAAAGGCCCTCAAGCTGACAGATAAAATATGTTGTAGAAAGGCTCTTATACTCAGACACATGCAGCATGTTCTAGAAAAGCCCTCATACTGGTAGAAACACTGGTAGGCTCTAGAAAGGCCCTCACACTGACATATACAATATGTTGTAGAAATGCTCTTACACTCAGAAGCAGGGACATGTTCTAGAAAAGCCCTCACGCTGATAGACACACTGGTAGGTTGTGGAAAGGATCTCACACTGACAGAAACACTGGTAGGCTCTAGAAAGGCCCTGACACCGACAGATACAATATGTTGTAGAAAAGCTCTTACACTCAGAAGCAGGGGCATGTTCTAGAAAAACCCTCACACTGATAGACACACTGGTAGGCTCTAGAAAGGCCCTTACACTGACAGATACAATATGTTGTAGAAAAGCTCTTACACTCAGACATATGAGGCATGTTCTAGAAAAGCCCTCACACTGACAGATACAATATGTTGTAGAAACGCTCTTACACTCAGAAGCAGGGGAATGTTCTAGAAACGCCCTCACACTGATAGACACACTGGTAGGTTGTGGAAAGGACCTCACACTGACAGACACACTGGTAGGCTTTAGAAAGACCCTCACGCTGACAGATACAATGTGTTGTAGAAAAGCTCTTACACTCAGAAGCAGGGGCATGTTCTAGAAAAGCCCTCACACTGACAGACAAACTGGTAGGTTGTGGAACAGACCTCACACTGACAGACATACTTGTAGGTAGGTTGTGGAAAGGACTTTACACTGATAGACACACTGGTAGGCTCTAGAAAGGCCCTCACACTGACAGATGCAATGTGTTGTACGAAAGCTCTTACACTCAGAAGCAGGGGCATGTTCTAGAAAAGCCCTCACACAGACAGACAAACTGGTAGGTTGTGGAACGGACCTCACACTGACAGACATACTGGTAGGTTGTGGAAAGGACTTCACACTGACAGACACACTGGTAGGCTCTAGAAAGGCCCTCAAGCTGACAGATAAAATATGTTGTAGAAAGGCTCTTATACTCAGACACATGCAGCATGTTCTAGAAAAGCCCTCATACTGGTAGACACACTGGTAGGCCCTAGAAAGGCCCTCACACTGACATACACAATATGTTGTAGAAATGCTCTTACACTCAGAAGCAGGGGCATGTTCTAGAAAAGCCCTCACGCTGATAGACACACTGGTAGGTTGTGGAAAGGATCTCATACTGACAGACACACTGGTAGGCTCTAGAAAGGCCCTCACACCGACAGATACAATATGTTGTAGAAAAGCTCTTACACTCAGAAGCAGGGGCATGTTCTAGAAAAACCCTCACACTGATAGACACACTGGTAGGCTCTAGAAAGACCCTTACACTGACAGATACAATATGTTGTAGAAAAGCTCTTACACTCAGACACATGAGGCATGTTCTAGAAAAGCCCTCACACTGACAGATACAATATGTTGTAGAAAAGCTCTTACACTCAGAAGCAGGGGCAGGTTCTAGTAAGGCCCTCCCACTGATAGACCCACTGGTAGGCTCTAGAAAGGCTCTCACACTGACAGATACAATATGAAGTAGAAAGGCTCTTACACTCAGAAGCAGGGGAATGTTCTAGAAACGCCCTCACACTGATAGACACACTGGTAGGTTGTGGAAAGGACCTCACACTGACAGACACACTGGTAGGCTTTAGAAAGGCCCTCACGCTGACTGATACAATGTGTTGTAGAAAAGCTCTTACACTCAGAAGCAGGGGCATGTTCTAGAAAAGCCCTCACACTGACAGACAAACTGGTAGGTTGTGGAACAGACCTCACACTGACAGACACACTTGTAGGTAGGTTGTGGAAAGGGCTTTACACTGATAGACACACGGGTAGGCTCTAGAAAGGCCCTCACGCTGACAGATACAATGTGTTGTAGAAAAGTTCTTACAGTCAGAAGCAGGGGCATGTTCTAGAAAAGCCCTCACACTTACAGACAAACTGGTAGGTTATGGAACGGACCTCACACTGACAGACATACTGGTAGGTTGTGGAAAGGACTTCACACTGACAGACACACTGGTAGGCTCTAGAAAGGCCCTGAAGCTGACAGATAAAATATGTTGTAGAAAGGCTCTTACACTCAGACACATGCAACATGTTCTAGAAAAGCTCTCACACTGATAGACACCAGGCTATGATGTAGAAAAGTTGTTACAGCCATAAGGGCATAGTCTAGAATGACCTTGACACTGACAGACGCTTAGGCTTAGGCATTCTGTAGGTATGCTTACACACTGACACAAGGTGTCCTGTAAAATAGCCCTTAACACTGACGGACACAAGGACATGCTTTAGAAATTCCCTCACACTGACAGACCTGATGGCAAACTAACCAATTGCACTAACAATGTCCCCCTCTGCATACACCTCTGAAACCCCAAACCAAACACAACCACAAACTTACAGCACAACAGACCGCAAAAACTTCACTACATTGCAACAACAAAACAAAAAACACACATAGACTTGCACAACAGTACACAATGACTACCGGCTGCAAAACACCCCGGGCCCAGCCAACGGGCCCACCGAGCTGAGGCCGCCAACAGCACATCACTGCTCTCTTGCACTTTTCCAGCCCCTTCCCACTAACCCCCCTTCCCTCCTCTTTCAGAGCCGCCAGAGCGCCAGGGGACCACTCCGGTGGTGATAGTGCGCGGTACAAATGTCCTTTAACATTAACATGCTTCAGAAATGCTCTCACAGTGTGTGGCCCTTTGTGTCTGAGGGGCCTACAGTGCAGATCTTTGGGTGCGCTGGTGTTTACATTATTGTTCATTGACTAGCCCACAGTGCTGTGAAATGGTGCATGCAGTGAGGAAGGAAAGCCCAGGGGCAACACGTTTGTCTTGAACGCAAGACAACGCAGCGCAACACAGGTTTGAATCCTGACCCCGCGCTTAGAAACCACTCGCTGGTATTAAATGCGTTATAAAAGAACAATTATAATTAACAATTGTTTCTTAAACTTGTGTGGTGAGACTAATGACAAACATGCAGGGCCCCTTTACAGGAACCCTGAGCTGTTCATCGAATGCACTCGCCGACAATATATTACATTATCAGAGCATTACATTATCTCCTCCCATCCTCCCACTGCAGCCCTGCTTCAGTGTGTGGCCATGCACTCTGAGGGGCGGCCACTCACGTGATTGCTCTGTGCAACCACCGCAATCACCTTGCAGTCAGTCAACTCTGGGCTCTGGCACTTCTGCCAATGGCATATCTCTCTCTCTGAGGTCTGCCAGGTTATGGTAACGCCTAACCCTTCAAGCTTCATGGGTATTCTTGGGCACATCGAAAGGCACTCGCGCAACCACTCCCGGCCTCATTTCAGCACTTCCTGCTAAGTACTAGAAACTACCCGCACAGGTGCACGCGCTTGTTCGCAGCAGTGTTAAGCCTTTGCCCTTTACTGAACACTACGAGAAAAGGACATTCGGAGAAACTGCATTCCCCGTTTGATAGCCAAACTATAGAACTCAATCCCGAAGGAAATAAGAACGACCGAATATCACTGTACTTTCAGAAAACAACAGAAAACCTGGCTATTCGACTCACTGAGGCAAGCATAAAAACAGGCACCTTCCACAACTCTTACCCACGGCCCCAAGGCAATCAGGGGAGACCACAGATCCTGGAGCCGACAATAAAACAACCACACGGTACTAACTACTAACTGCCCCTGCTACCCGCTCCTCTCCAGCATACCTCCCACACACCTCACACGCCCTAATGGGCCAGCCTTTACTACACACATAACACACATCTGCATAAAAGAACAAACTGCTGCAAACAAACAAACCCAGACACTGGACGTTACTCCTCCGGACACAATAACCCCAGTGCTCACTGTCCCAGCACACTCACAATACTGACATGCTTAGACGCCAGGTCCTCCTGGTTCTGCAGGCACCAACAGAAGAGCACCGCCTAGACTTGGGAGGATAGCTCAGGGGCAAAGTGTTCGCCTTGGAAGTAAGACGACACGGAGCAGCACAGGTTTGATTCCCGGGTCTGCGCTTAGAAACCTCTGAGTATTAAGCGTGCTATAAATAACCGATCATAACCTTTATCCTATCCCTCTACCCTCGCATTTTCTTACAGAGCCACGTGAGCGCCTGGAGACCATGCAAATGGCAGCGGTGCGCGGTATAAGTTAACATAAGTGCTTTGCTATGTATGTTCTGCACTGGCACTACAGGCAGGCAACCTACCCATGGCCGAGGGCGTATATGTCACTCTGGACACGCCTCTGCACTGTTAGACCACTATGCTGGTAAACAGTACACACATCTTTCTGCATAGCATAACCTAACGGGCATGTTGCCATGCATGTGAGAAGCTTCTGGAAAGCCCGGCAGAGAGGAAAGCGGCCTCACAGTGCCAAGCGGAAGGGCACGTGCTGTAGAATAGCCGCTAAGCAGATACCACACAAGCAGACCTTGTGCCAGGCAGCTGCAGTGCCCGTCCGCTGTCGGCAGCCCACTGGGGCTGTGGTGCCTGTTCCCCCTCGTCGCTGTCTCCTGCAAAGCCCAGGGCTCAGCGACAGCGTTCTGCGGGATTAATCGCCTGCCCTTGGAAACAGCGTATAAACACACCGGGGCAGCCGCAGCTTTTGGTGGGTGCCCCTGGCGCGACCCAGCGTGGCAGAGACAGCTGGCGGGCATCAACAAGTCATCACTGCGTGATGCACGCCCAGACGGACGCTGCCACCTGATCCCCTGTCCACCGTTCTCTGGTGTCTCTGCATGGCCTCTGCAAATCAAAGTCGAGGGTGCACGAGGGTGGACGGCGTGCGCCCACATATCTCGCCGGGGCAACGCTCTCCCCCTTGGATGGTTTTGAGGTTGGCTGTCACAGAAGGGGAGTGCTTCTCTTTAAAGGACCTGCGTACGTTCAGCTGCTAAGACCAGGGGTGGACTGGGAACTAAAAGAGGCCCTGGAAATAATTACTGGTGACCAAAAGAGGCCCTGGAAATAATGTTCAAAGTGGCCCCATATGACACATTTTCAGCAAGCCCAATGCTTTTCCTATGAGAACATTTGGAAATACCACACAAAAGAGGCCCAGGGTGCAGAGGCCCACCGGGAAATCTCCAGAGTTCCCTATAGGCAAGTCCACCCCTGGCTAAGACTAGTGCTTAGTGAAATCTCGCGCTGTGAAATGTCCCCACTGGACGGCATGAAAGTGTGATCAGAACGAGTGTAACACGTCTGTTTCGGTTTTTGCTGGTTAGGGAAGATTTACATTCAAGTTATGTGGATTCAATTCTGCTCGAATTTACTTGGCTGCAGAGTTTTAGGAACATCTCATTACCCAAGCTGTTTTTCAAATGTTCATGATGTGTTGCACCCATTGATCTTGTGCGCTTTCTTCGATTCCCAAAGATCAATTGATGACTGTGTGAAATTCGAACAGCCGCACGGTGGGTGTTCACCCTGGGATTTCTTTGAACATTTTAATTAATAAATGTAATGATGGTAGGCCAACCTCAATAAAATGTGGGGGGCTAATCCGCACACATTCTCCTATGCTCACACCACTACAAACACATAGATCTGTGTACTCTGGGTGGACACAGCCCCCTGTCATATTTAGTTGGAATGTGACAGCAGGAGTACACCATGTAATCTCCAGGAAAGGGGGGACCACGCTTCCCCACTTCCATAGCCAGCCTGATTAACTAAAAAAGGCTCCATGATCTGCCCTGTTCTTTGGTTAGGTGCTGCTGCTGGTGGCAGTGATTAATATACCAATTAGAGGCTACTTCAAACAGGCCCACATGGGGTCTGGCTGCAGAGGTTAACAAAGGAAACAGGAAACCCACCAACCTTTCATATGTAACTGTGTCAACCTGAAGTCATCTTCCACCCTCAGTATCAATGACAGTGAGATGCCATCTCTCCGACTGTGTGTTTACAGTAGGCCACCCCAGTAAGAGGACCCCATTCATAAGGGACGAGAATGTGGTTTGCAGGAGCTAGAGAGTCTAGTCTCACCGCAGCTTCAAGGGCGATCTACCGCTTTAATCAGGAACCACAGGGAGACCCATCAACCAGAGAGACTCTTTGTTCAACAACAGACATAAAGTAGGCTTAGCCTACACCAATCACTGTGGCCCACTTGGCTTTAAACGAGGGCTGAGCCCCTCTTTTGGCAGATCATCTGAAGACTTCACTGGAAGTTACAAAGAAGAACTCAACCTTGGACCCTTACTGAAGGTAGAGTCTGCCTTACAGCTCCCACCAGTGAAGGAAGACTAGGATTTCCAAAGAGGGAAGCAAGATCCCTCCCCTAAACATCTCCCAGGGAACAGGAAACAGAGGGAGATACCGAATCTAGAGGACCTTCCAGCAGCTCCAGAACCAGTACCCAGCCAGCACACAGGGGTTACATGTGATTTCAACAAATTAAATTACAGACAATGATGTAATCAATGTTTTTTAATTATTGGGGGGTCCCCCACATACCGCCTGTTTCCCTATGCTTTTACACCCACCCCAACTCCCTCCCCACGCGTTCTAACCCATTACCCCACCCCATATACATTTTAAACAAAAAATACAATATTTTTTGTTATAACATTTTCGTTATTACAGCAGTCTCTGTAATTTAATTTGTTAAAATCACTGCATATTCACACAGCGTGCCCTGCTAGGCTCTGCAGCAAGCTCCCTGGAAAGTGAGGGCCAGAAGGGCTCTGAACCTAAAATCAAGGACAAGGCAGCTGCCTGCAACACACGCCTCTGCTTCGGGCCATCCGCTGGAAACTATGGCACAAGCCCATTGAAGAAGCTGGGAGAAGTACAACAACAAGCACCTACCACCGTCCACCTCAAATGACATTTTCGAGCCTGTCGAGGTCCTCAATCTGCAACCGACAGCAACGCTGACCGTTGACAAGCCGCTGTCGCTTAAAGACATCCGAAAGGTCTCGACCAGTGCTTCAGACCCACTGAACAGCACTAAGACAACAATTCTTGACCCTGAGCTGCCGTGTAGGATGGATTGGGGTTGAAAGTCCGGATTAGAAATGTTGAAATGTTTCAAAATAATCTTCGGTATTTTCTCCCCTGAACATTACTGACTTGGCCCAAACGTCTTTCCACTCCCCTACCCACACCCCCAACACACCCCTACCCAACCCCCCACCTCCCACACCCCTACTTACATTGCATTCTGACTCACTGTGTCCCTGCAACGCCTGTTCCCTTTCACTTCCGTGATAGTCCTTTCCTTCTAGTTTTCTCTTTGTTTTTTTGGGAACATCTGTGGGGTTGTCCCCCGCAACCCCTGCACACAATATAGTGAGAACGGGTCGGGGGACACCCCCACAGTCCTTTTAAAACAAATGTTGCGATGGCTGTGGGGAACACCCCCGCAACACCTGCTCACAATACAGTGAGCAAGGGTGCGCGGGACATCCCTGCAGCCCCCAGCTAAAGACATCCGAAAGGTCTCGACTTCTGCTTCAGACCCGCCGAACATCACTGAGACAACGATTCCTGACCCTGAGTTGCCGTGTAGGACGGATTGGGATTGAAAGGCCGAATTAGAAATGTTCGATGGAGAAAAGACCGAAGATTATTTTTTCGAAATAATCTTCGGTCTTTTCTCCCCTGAACATTACTGACTTGGCCCACACCCCTACCCACACCCCAACCCACATCCCATCACACCCATTCCCACCCCCCCCAACCCCACCCCCCCACTTACCTTGCATTCTGACTTGCTGTGTCCCTGCGACGCCTGTTCCCTTTCACTTCTGTGATCGGGACCCGGTGCCGCAGGGTCCTTTCCTTTTAGTTTTTTTGGGACAGCTGCAGGGGTGTCCCTCACAACCCCCGCTCACAATATAGTGAGCAAGGGTGCAGGGGACACCCCTGCAGCACTTTTTTTTGGGATGGCTATGGGGGACACCCCTGCAACCCCCGCTCACAAAATAGTGATCAAGGGTGCGGGGGACACCCCCGCTGCCCCCAGCACCGAAAGCATGATCTGGTCGAACTTTTCGGCCGTTTGGATTTTTCGAACGGCTGAAATTCGCCTAAATCACGCATTCAGTCATTTTTTTCCCAAACATTTTGGATGAAATCGTGTAGGCCAGCCTGCAGCCATTTGTCCAACTTTGCTCCCCAAACTGTCTTGCCGCCTGAAGCCGACTCGACCCTGTGAAGCACCAAGAACATCTTCAGCAAAATGCACATTGTGGCTCTGTCCCCCTGGTCCTTCCCTGAAGGCCCCTAGTGACATTTTTAAGACCCATTGTTCCCTTTGTGCTAAAGCCAAGACCCCTTATCAAATTGTTGTTATTATCCATACAGACTAGCGTCCTGTCAGTATCCAGAGTGCACGACTTTTCCTTCCTTCTTGAAACTGTCTGTCCTCCACATTTCTTTACAGAGTGGGTTGTATTTCGTAGTGTTGCTAGATTGCCTGCTGTGAATAATAAAGCAAATATTTTTAATACAACGTTGACTGGACACTCCTCTTATCATTGGGTAACAATTGTATTTTTGCTGTGTTGCAACTAGCCACCGATCCTCGACCTTGAGGAGATAAGCCTACCGTTCCGTCCACGTTACTAAAATTGGACAAGGAGGTTCAAAATGGGCTTGTGTTTCCAATCTGTTCGGAGCCCTTCTGGTGTACTAGAGGTGTGGGGCTGATTGATGGTTTAGAAACTGATAATCATCCCTGGACCACTGGTGCCCCGGACGTTGATTCGTCATAATGAACCTTGCAGGTTTCACTTCAAGCTATGTCTACTTCCTGGGACGTCAGGTTGCATAATTTAATTTCACTAACACTCAACATTCATGCAGCACAAACCGCAAAAGTTATTATATCTGGGAACTAAGATAATAGGTTTTTACTTGTCACCATAATAGAACGCATCGTATGCACTTCAGAAAATGAAAGATGAGGTGTCAAGACCTTTGGCCTGTAGGTTACCTTCCGATATCTGCAGTAGGCACATGAATCCACTGAGCTGCCTTACTTGGACTGCAACCTGTAAACAGGGCTGGCTGTAGTTGTGTGAGGGCTCGTGAGGGCCCATTCCCAAATGATGTTTGGGGGGCCCTAGCCCACAGCTCGGAAAACCCTTCTTAGCAGCTATGGGGTGCATAGATCGCAATGGAGGCTTGTGTATAGTATCAGCCCCCCTTGCTGTGGTAAAATCCTAGATAAAGGAATACAGGGATGGGGTGAACAGCTGCAGATTATCAAAGGACATGTGTATTGCCCTCTGCACAGTATAACAAAAAAGCAGCCATTGGGGAGCTGAAACCAGACAGCCAGGTGCTAATGTAGTCAACAGCCTGAAGAATAAAGACAATGATGCAATGCACACCAGCAATACCGTGAGGCCGAGTGGGGGTGCAGGGTGTGCCTAAGGGTGTCAGCCAAAGGGCAGCCTGTAACATGCGTGCTGCAAAGCAAACCTTTAATGTACTCAATTAAAGAAGCATTTCACTTTATGACAAAACTGCTAAGGTGGGGGCAGCAGTCCCATCCATCCGCCCGAGTCCCTTCTCAAATGAAAGAGTTGAAAGGCCCTGGCGCCGTCCCTGCATATGACCTGTAGGTGAAATACCCAACGTACTCGACACTGATATTTGTAACCTTCTTATGGTGCTTGTTCTGGCAGCTTGAACTAGGAATTAGCCTTCAGAGGTGCCAGCTGAGCCCATGCTGAGACTTGCAGGCTGGAACTAATGATGCCCAAAGGAAGCAGAACTGCACGAAATGTGTGGTAGAGACTCAATCAAAAGAAGGAAGGTACTCACTCAGTATGAGGGGTGCATAAGAGGGAAGGTCGGGCATGGCTGAAAGGTATGCCAAGTGCTTGGGGAGATGGTGCAAGGCTTGAACAGAAACTGAGAGAATGAGGGTGCATGGGAAACATATCCCCCCCAATGTTCTGAGAGGCGGTGACGTGACCCCGCTTTCCTGAAGAGGAGATGCAGGAGGATGTGGCAGTCTCTGTAACGCGGGGCTGCCCAGATGCTAGCACAATGACTTACCTGTGAGAAGAAAACAGCAGGACTTCTTCTTTGCAGGTTTACCTGCCCACCTTTCATGGACAGCTGAAGATGTATCGGCGCTCATGGGGGCCCAGTTCAAAAATGATGTTTGTGGGCCCCCTTCTCTACAGCTGGGAAAAGCAATCTGAGACCCCTGTGGGGTGCATAGATTATAATGGAGAGATAAAGGAATGGAGGGAGGGGGCGAGTAGCTGAAGATTATCACAGAGCATAGGAAGGCAGCCAGTGGGTAGCTGAAATACTAAATCTCCATTAAAAAAGTGATTAAGCTCGCTTCGTCAGCAAGGCGTAAATGTAGTCGAAACCAGAGTACAAAAGTAATGAGATGATAAGAACGTTGCTGGATACTGCAAGGCGCCGGTGAGGGAGGTGAACACTGGAGGGCGCCAGCAAAGGCAGCCTGTAAAAAGTGTGCTGTAAAGCGCACCTTTAAAGGCCTGAATTAAAGAAGTGTTTTGCTTTGTGATAAGACTCCCAACATGTGGGCACCAGCATTTGTATGGCGTATTTCACCATTGGTATGATCTCAACACGCTGTGGGTTGAACGGCCTCGGGGACCGTCGGCCGGATCAGTGGAAAAATAGGGAGGTAAGTAGTGTTACTGTGCACTCAGTATGTGGGCAGCTAGGCCGCAATCCTGTGGTGGGTAGCTGCATTCTAATGCTACGAGTGGTGTGGAGGTCTTGATAGACCAGGCGTATGTTTACAACTGGGCCAAATGGTCTTGGGTAGCTGCATTCTAATGCTACGAGTGGTGTGGAGGTTGTTTGAGACCAGGAGTATGTTTACAGCTAGGCCAAATGGTCTTGGGTAGCTGCATTCTAATGCTACGAGTGGTGTGGAGGTTGTTTGAGACCAGGAGTATGTTTACAGCTAGTCCAAATGGACTTGGGTAGCTGCATTCTAATGCTACGAGTGATGTGGAGGTTGTGTGGGACCAGGAGTATGTTTACAGCTAGGCCAAATGGTCTTGGGTAGCTGCATTCTAATGCTACGAGTGGTGTGGAGGTCATGTGAGACCAGGCGTATGTTTACAGCTAGGCCAAATGGTCTTGGGTAGCTGCATTCTAATGCTACGAGTGGTGTGGAGGTTGTTTGAGACCAGGAGTATGTTTACAGCTAGGCCAAATGGTCTTGGGTAGCTGCATTCTAATGCTACGAGTGGTGTGGTGGTTGTCTGAGACCAGGAGTATGTTTACAGCTAGTCCAAATGGACTTGGGTAGCTGCATTCTAATGCTACGAGTGATGTGGAGGTTGTGTGAGACCAGGAGTATGTTTACAGCTAGGCCAAATGGTCTTGGGTAGCTGCATTCTAATGCTACGAGTGGTGTGGAGGTCATGTGAGACCAGGCCTATGTTTACAGCTAGGCCAAATGGTCTTGGGTAGCTGCATTCTAATGCTACGAGTGGTGTGGAGGTCATGTGAGACCAAGAGTATGTTTACAGTTAGGCCGGATTGTCTTGGGTAGCTGCATTCTAATGCTACGAGTGGTGTGGAGGTTGTGTGAGACCAGGAGTATGTTTACAGCTAGGCCAAATGGTCTTGGGTAGCGGCGTTCTAATGCTACGAGTGGTGTGGAGGTTGTGTGAGACCAGGAGTATGTTTACAGCTAGGCCAAATGGTCTTGGGTAGCTGCATTCTAATGCTACGAGTGGTGTGGAGGTTGTGTGAGACCAAGAGTATGTTTACAGTTAGGCCGGAATGTCTTGGGTAGCTGCATTCTAATGCTACGAGTGGTGTGGAGGTTGTGTGAGACCAGGAGTATGTTTACAGCTAGGCCAAATGGTCTTGGGTAGCTGCATTCTAATGCTACGAGTGGTGTGGAGGTTGTGTGAGACCAGGAGTATGTTTACAGCTAGGCCAAATGGTCTTGGGTAGCTGCATTCTGATGCTACGAGTGGTGTGGAGGTTGTGTGAGACCAGGAGTATGTTTACAGCTAGGCCAAATGGTCTTGGATAGCTGCATTCTAATGCTACGAGTGGTGTGGAGGTTGTGTGAGACCAAGAGTATGTTTACAGTTAGGCCACATTGTCTTGGATAGCTGCATTCTAATGCTACGAGTGGTGTGGAGGTTGTGTGAGACCAGAAGTATGTTTACAGCTAGGCCAAATTGTCTTGGATAGTTGCATTATAACGCTACGAGTGGTGTGGAGGTTGTGTGAGACCAGGAGTACAGCTAGGCTGAATTGTCTTGGATAGTTGCATTGTAACACTATGAGTGGTGTGCAGGTTTGTGTGAGACCAGGAGTATGTTTACAGCTAGGCCGACTTGTCTTGATAGCTGCATTCTAATGCTATGAGTGGTGTGGAGGTTGTGTGAGACTGAGAGTATGTTTGCAATTAGGCCGCATTGTCTTGGATAGATGCATTCTAATGCTACGAGTGGTGTGGATGTTGTGTGAGGCCAGTAGTATGTTTACAGCTAGGCCAAATTGCCTTGGATAGTTGCATTCTAACGCTACGAGTGGTGTGGAGGCTGTGTGAGACCAGGAGTATGTTTACAGCTAGGCCGAATTGTCTTGGATAGTTGCATTCTAACGCTATGAGTGGTCTGCAGGTTTGTGTGAGACCAGGAGTATGTTTACAGCTAGGCTGAATTGTCTTGGGTAGCTGCATTCTAATGCTACGAGTCGTGTGGAGGTCGTGTGAGACCTGGCATATGTTTACAGCTAGGCCGAATTGTTTTGGGTAGCTGCATTCTAATGCTACAAGTGGTGTGGAGGTTGTGTGAGACCAGGAGTATGTTTACAGCTAGGCCAAATGGTCTTGGATAGCTGCATTCTAATGCTACGAGTGGTGTGGAGGTTGTGTGAGACCAAGAGTATGTTTACAGTTAGGCCAGATTGTCTTGGATAGCTGCATTCTAATGCTACGAGTGGTGTGGAGGTTGTGTGAGACCAGAAGTATGTTTACAGCTAGGCCGAATTGTCTTGGATAGTTGCATTCTAACGCTATGAGTGGTGTGGAGGTTGTGTGAGACCAGGAGTATGTTTACAGCTAGGTTGAATTGTCTTGGATAGTTGCATTGTAACGCTATGAGTGGTGTGCAGGTTTGTGTGAGACCAGGAGTATGTTTACAGCTAGGCCGACTTGTCTTGATAGCTGCATTCTAATGCTATGAGTGGTGTGGAGGTTGTGTGAGACTGAGAGTAGGTTTACAGTTAGGCCGCATTGTCTTGGATAGATGCATTCTAATGCTACGAGTGGTGTGCAGGTTTGTGTGAGACCAGGAGTATGTTTACAGCTAGGCCGAATTGTTTTGGGTAGCTGCATTCTAATGCTACAAGTGGTGTGGAGGTTGTGTGAGACCAGGAGTATGTTTACAGCTAGGCCAAATGGTCTTGAATAGCTGCATTCTAATGCTACGAGTGGTGTGGAGGTTGTGTGAGACCAAGAGTATGTTTACAGTTAGGCCAGATTGTCTTGGATAGCTGCATTCTAATGCTACAAGTGGTGTGGAGGTTGTATGAGACCAGAAGTATGTTTACAGCTAGGCCGAATTGTCTTGGATAGTTGCATTGTAACGCTATGAGTGGTGTGCAGGTTTGTGTGAGACCAGGAGTATGTTTACAGCTAGGCCGACTTGTCTTGATAGCTGCATTCTAATGCTATGAGTGGTGTGGAGGTTGTGTGAGACTGAGAGTAGGTTTACAGTTAGGCCGCATTGTCTTGGATAGATGCATTCTAATGCTACGAGTGGTGTGGATGTTGTGTGAGGCCAGTAGTATGTTTATAGCTAGGCCGAATTGTCTATGATAGTTGCATTCTAACGCTAGGAGTGGTGTGAAGGCTGTGTGAGACCAGGAATATGTTTACAGCTAGGCCGGATTGTCTTGGATAGTTGCATTCTAACGCTATGAGTGGTGTGCAGGTTTGTGTGAGACCAGGAGTATGTTTACAGCTAGGCCGCATTTTCTTGGATTGATGCATTCTAACGCTACGAGTCGTGTGGAGGTCGTGTGAGACCAGGAGTATGTTTACAGCTAGGCCGAATTGTCTTGGGTAGCTGCATTCTAACGCTACGAGTGGTGTGGAGGTTGTGTGAGACCAGGAGTATGTTTACAGCTAGTCCGAATTGTCTTGGGTAGCTGCATTCTAACGCTACGAGTGGTGTGGAGGTTGTGTGAGACCAGGAGTATGTTTACAGCTAGGCTGAATTGTCTTGGATAGCTGCATTCTAATGCTACGAGTGGTGTGGAGGTTGTGTGAGACTGGGAGTATGTTTACTAATAGGCTGAATTGTCTTGGGTAGCTGCATTCTAACGCTAGGAGTGGTGTGGAGGTTGTATGAGACCAGGAGAATGTTTACAGTTAGGCCTAATTGTCTTGGGTAGCTGCATTCTAACGCTATGAGTGGTGTGGAGGTTGTGTGAGACCAGGAGTATGTTTACAGCTAGGTTGAATTGTCTTGGATAGTTGCATTGTAACGCTATGAGTGGTGTGCAGGTTTGTGTGAGACCAGGAGTATGTTTACAGCTAGGCCGACTTGTCTTGATAGCTGCATTCTAATGCTATGAGTGGTGTGGAGGTTGTGTGAGACTGAGAGTAGGTTTACAGTTAGGCCGCATTGTCTTGGATAGATGCATTCTAATGCTACGAGTGGTGTGGATGTTGTGTGAGGCCAGTAGTATGTTTATAGCTAGGCCGAATTGTCTATGATAGTTGCATTCTAACGCTAGGAGTGGTGTGAAGGCTGTGTGAGACCAGGAATATGTTTACAGCTAGGCCGGATTGTCTTGGATAGTTGCATTCTAACGCTATGAGTGGTGTGCAGGTTTGTGTGAGACCAGGAGTATGTTTACAGCTAGGCCGCATTTTCTTGGATTGATGCATTCTAACGCTACGAGTCGTGTGGAGGTCGTGTGAGACCAGGAGTATGTTTACAGCTAGGCCGAATTGTCTTGGGTAGCTGCATTCTAACGCTACGAGTGGTGTGGAGGTTGTGTGAGACCAGGAGTATGTTTACAGCTAGTCCGAATTGTCTTGGGTAGCTGCATTCTAACGCTACGAGTGGTGTGGAGGTTGTGTGAGACCAGGAGTATGTTTACAGCTAGGCTGAATTGTCTTGGATAGCTGCATTCTAATGCTACGAGTGGTGTGGAGGTTGTGTGAGACTGGGAGTATGTTTACTAATAGGCTGAATTGTCTTGGGTAGCTGCATTCTAACGCTATGAGTGGTGTGGAGGTTGTGTGAGACCAGGAGTATGTTTACAGTTAGGCCTAATTGTCTTGGGTAGCTGCATTCTAACGCTATGAGTGGTGTGGAGGTTGTGTGAGACCAGGAGTATGTTTACAGTTAGGCCTAATTGTCTTGGGTAGCTGCATTCTAACGCTATGAGTGGTGTGGAGGTTGTGTGAGACCAGGAGTATGTTTACAGCTAGGCTGAATTGTCTTGGATAGTTGCATTGTAACGCTATGAGTGGTGTGCAGGTTTGTGTGAGACCAGGAGCATGTTTACAGCTAGGCCGACTTGTCTTGATAGCTGCATTCGAATGCTATGAGTGGTGTGGAGGTTGTGTGAGACTGAGAGTATGTTTACAGTTAGGCCGCATTGTCTTGGATAGATGCATTCTAATGCTACGAGTGGAGTGGATGTTGTGTGAGGCCAGTAGTATGTCTACAGCTAGGCCGAATTGTCTTGGATAATTGCATTCTAACGCTACGAGTGGTGTGGAGGCTGTGTGAGACCGGGAGTATGTTTACAGATAGGTCGAATTGTCTTGGATAGTTGCATTCCAACGCCATGAGTGGTGTGCAGGTTTGTGTGAGACCAGGAGTATGTTTACAGCTAGGCCGCATTGTCTTGGATAGATGCATTCTAACGCTACGAATCGTGTGGAGGTCGTATGAGACCAGGAGTATGTTTACAGCTAGGCCGAATTGTCTTGGGTAGCTGCATTCTAACGCTACGAGTGGTGTGGAGGTTGTGTGAGACCAGGAGTATGTTTACAGCTAGGCTGAATTGTCTTGGGTAGCTGCATTCTAACGCTACGAGTGGTGTGGAGGTTGTGTGAGACCAGGAGTATGTTTACAGCTAGTCCGAATTGTCTTGGGTAGCTGCATTCTAACGCTACAAGTGGTGTGATATAGCTGCTTTCTAATGCTACGAGTGGTGTGGAGGTTGTGTGAGACTGGGAGTATGTTTACAGCTAGGCTGAATTGTCTTGGGTAGCTGCATTCTAACGCTACGAGTGGTGTGTAGGTTGTGTGAGACCAGGAGTATGTTTACAGCTAGGCTGAATTGTCTTGGATAGCTGCATTCTAATGCTACGAGTGGTATGGAGGTTGTGTGAGACTGGGAGTATGTTTACTAATAGGCTGAATTGTCTTGGGTAGCTGCATTCTAATGCTACGAGTGGTGTGGAGGTTGTGTGAGACTGGGAGTATGTTTACTAATAGGCTGAATTGTCTTGGGTAGCTGCATTCTAACGCTATGAGTGGTGTGGAGGTTGTATGAGACCAGGAGTATGTTTACAGTTAGGCCTAATTGTCTTGGGTAGCTGCATTCTAACGCTACGAGTGGTGTGTAGGTTGTGTGAGACCAGGAGTATGTTTACAGCTAGGCTGAATTGTCTTGGATAGCTGCATTCTAATGCTACGAGTGGTGTGGAGGTTGTGTGAGACTGGGAGTATGTTTACTAATAGGCTGAATTGTCTTGGGTAGCTGCATTCTAATGCTACGAGTGGTGTGGAGGTTGTGTGAGACTGGGAGTATGTTTACGAATAGGCCTAATTGTCTTGCGTAGCTGCATTCTAACGCTACGAGTGGTGTGGAGGTTGTGTGAGACCAGGAGTATGTTTACAGCTAGGCCGAATTGTCTTGGATAGTTGCATTCCAATGCTATGAGTGGTGTGGAGGTTGTGTGAGACCAGGAGTATGTTTACTAATAGGCTGAATTGTCTTGGGTAGCTGCATTCTAACGCTATGAGTGGTGTGGAGGTTGTGTGAGACCAGGAGTATGTTTACTAATAGGCTGAATTGTCTTGGGTAGCTGCATTCTAACGCTACGAGTGGTGTGGAGGTTGTATGAGACCAGGAGAATGTTTACAGTTAGGCCTAATTGTCTTGGGTAGCTGCATTCTAACGCTATGAGTGGTGTGGAGGTTGTGTGAGACCAGGAGTATGTTTACAGCTGGCCTGAATCGTATGCATTCTAGCAGAGGTGGTGTTTGTATATGACCTTATGTGTGCAGCTGGGCCGATTGTTTCGTGGGATAAAGCTGCATTCTAGAGATCTTTGAGGGGCGTATGGTGGTGTATAATTATGTGTGCAGCTAGGCCGAAGTTAAGCACAGTGGTTCACCGCATTCTAATTGCTTTTTTGGTGCAGAAGAGCGAGTCCGCCTATTGGTAGGTATGTACGAATATCTGTGCAGTTGGAAGAGGTCCCTTGTGCCTGATATAAAAAACAATACATCTATCCATATTTTCAACAACATTTAAAAATACGTTCCTGGGTGCCTGGTGGATGCGCCCCTCAGGAATGTGGCATTTTGAGTTTAGTTCGGCTGGATCAGTAGCCAGGCCCCCATCAGGGTTTAATGCAGGCAATGGGTAAAATGAATTAAAAAAAAAGCACAAACCAAGCTGGGAAGCAACAGAGAGCTGCATGTAGGGGGGTCACTGAGGGGGTTACAAGTAAAGGTGCGGGGGGGGAGCAAAGACACTGGGTGGATAGGGGAGTCTGCTTCCCCTGCTCCCATATGCAATCGCAGCTCCTTTCCTACCCTGAGATGTTAGAATCTCGTACACTTTTGGATTGAGAATTGGACAATTCAAGAGCTCACATTGGTCGAGGAAGTCTGGGGGGGAGGGTCAGGAGATGGCAATGCAATTCTTGATCTTTCTTGTCTCGTATAGCGCCGCCACTTATGGCCACCGTTGGCAATGTGGTGGTCTGGATGCACTGAAGTTCCCGCAGGCTGGGGCCAGCTCTGTGGTGGTTTTGTTGCAGTGTGCTAGGTTGCGGGGGATGCCCGGCAGGCTGCTAACCGTAGTAGGGTGGGCAAGGGAAAGCCAGCCAATCACAAATGTTTAAGATACAGAAGTTTAACATGTAGATCTGGGGTGGGTGTTATTTATGGTCCCAGAGCAGATAGAAATTAAGGAAAGGCAGTACTGGGGCAGGCAGAAACGGTGGACCATCAGGCCAAGGGGCAACTAGGAGATTGCCGGCCGGGGAAAGCAGCAGGGATAGGGGCTATTGTGGTGATGGGGGTGGGGGCCCTGCTTGTGACAGAGAGCCATCTGTAAACGAGGACTATCCTGAGCCTTTTGTTTGATTTTATTTAAAATTGAAGCCGCAATATCTGTTTCTGAAGGAGAGGCCTGCTTACAGTCTATTGACAACTCTTAGCAGCTGCCTTATAGTTGGGCAACGTGGCAGTTACAATGTGGCATACCCATGACTACCAACAGCTTGATGGAACCCCAAGTTCCTGATGTCATTGTCGGATGTATACTAATTGACCTTTTCTTAATTGACCTCGGGAGAATTGACCTAATTTCAAAGGCTTCCAGGCTCCAGCCATCATTCAGTTGTGAGGGGCAGAACAGCAATCCAGGAAGACGCTGCTTGCCCACAATCATGCAGGACTTTGGAGATACGCACAAAATGATGGAATTTGACCAGTGTTTTGGCTGACACTGAATGCAAGCTACGTTCACCCACCTAGCCCTGCCCTGCATGACTCACTTCTCACCATGTTTCAAGGTTGTGCAGTGCCTGGCTTTCTCTAACACACAATCATTTGTTGGTTTGTGCTCATTGGTGTCGCTTTATAGACCCCTTTTGGAGCCAAAACTATTTCTTTGGGTATTGGCGGGTGGCAATTGTTTAAAACAACAGATCTGCCTTAATAATGTGTCTTTATGCCCTAGCTTCTTCCCCACTTATGTGTATTCTTGGCATTGTGATTTGCTTTAAGGTGGACATTCGAGGTGTGCCTTCGTTGTAATCGCGTGCCCTTGTGACCAATTTACTGGAAAGTGTCCTGGATGTCCAACGCTTGACAGAACAGGGTTTAGTTGTGTTTGAATGGTGTGCCTGTTTTGTGTCAGGTACTTTAATGACGGTTACCACTTGTAATTGTGTCCATTTGTTTGTGGTCCTTTAGTCATTGCACGGATTTTGGGGGGCATTTAATGTTGCAGTTGACATACGATGGACAAAACTATTGGCTTGGACTATACTTGTTTGGTTGTAATTGGATTCGTGCAGGATTTTGTATATGGGGATTATGAATCAAGATACAAGCGGAAGTGAGCGATACATGGCGACAAGCGGGGACATGGATGGAGTCGGGCGAAGGGAAAGAGATGGGAGGGGAAGGTGCCCCCTGGGATTCAGCATTCATTGGGCGGTGAGGTGACGGGTTCTTTGAAGAGCAGTCCTCCGTTCTTCTTTAAGCGCTGGAGGAGGCGGCCATTTTGGTATGAGTTGATGTGACTAGTGTTTCTAAATGGACACATTCCAGCATGTTCAACCTATCTTGAAACTTCAGTGTGCGCCCAGATAAGCTGTGCCTGCAGCAGTGATGGAGATGCCCAATCAGAAGCTTGCTTGGAATCTCAGATGGGCCCCGCTCCCAGAGAGCACTTGAGCAGACAGGGTAAGCGTTGGCCTGTGGCCAGGTGACTGTTCCCCTGCCAGCCTGATGATTAGCTAGGGGTCACCATGTGAAACGCTCTGAAGGGCGGCAAAGCTGTCTATACCCTGTGCCTGCTGTGTGACTGGATATGCGGAGCCCCTGGGGGGGTGGGGGTACTCTGGTTGAGGGTGCTCTGCGGGCAGAGGGCTTTGGCAAAGGCCTGCACGCGTGATTCTCCGGCCCTGGTTGTGGTGTAAACACTGTGGTTGCTAAGCAGACTATCTCAAGAGGTCCCGGAAGCCCTCACTTAGTGTTCGAGCTCTGTGACCAGGCCTGTGACCAGCCCTTGCTCCCTTCTCCTCCTCTAGAAGTCCACAGCTGAGAGGCCACACTCAGGAGACGCGTCCTTCTATCGAGCTACGGTGCGTGCTTCTCTGAACACTAACGTGTGGAGAATGTGCTGGCAGATATCCCTGCAGATACGCCGAAACCTCTCTCCACAGAAAAAAGGCAGCGCCACAGTGCATGAGGTGAACTGGCCCATGCATAACCGTGGAGTCTTCCTTGACGGTCAACCGGGCCGGGGGTGGGGGCAAAACCAATGCCGCCAGACTCACACATGATGGCAATAGGAAGCAGTCCAGTGAGACCTTTCCGCCCTCACAATGCCCGATAACCTAGAGACCACGCGTAGTTATGTCCAATATATGCAGTGACCCTCACTGCAACCACAATTAGGTACCCCACCACAGCCGCACATGAGTATTCCCAATTAGCCTCGAGATCCCACCCCGACCACACATATATATGTCCAATAAAACTAGTGACCACACATAGGTATGCACAATAAATTAATGACGCTAATACGATCAGGCCTAGGTATATCAAAGGAAACAAGGGACCTCACCCGACCATACAAGGGTATGTCCAAGAAACCTAGTGGCCAGACCCCAACTACACCTAGACATGTGCAATTAACCTAGTGACCATACCCCACCAGACACAGACATGTCCAATTAGCCCAGTAACCAGGACCCAACCACATCTAGACGTGTCCAATTAACCTAATTAACCCACCCCAACCAAACCCAGACATGTGCAATTAACCTAGTGACCAGACCCCAGCAACACCCAGACATGTCCAATTAACCTAGTGACCAGACCCCAAAAAAACCTAGACATGTCCAATTAACCTAGTGACCAGACCCCAACCAAACCCAGACATGTGCAATTAACCTAGTGACCAGACCCCAGCAACACCCAGACATGTCCAATTAACCTAATGACCAGACCCCAACCAAACCTAGACATGTCCAATTAACCTAGTGAGCAGACCCCGAATCACACCTAGACATGTCCAATGAACCTAGTGAACAGACTCGACCACACATAGGAATGTCCCATTAGCGTAGTGACCAGACCCCCACCACACATAGACATGTCCAATTAACCTAGCGACCAGGCCCCAACCACACTTAGACATGTCCCATTAACCTAGTTACCAGACCCAAACCACACATAGACATGTCCAGTTAGCCTAGTGACCATACCCCAACCAGACATAGACATGTCCAATTAGCCTAGTGACCAGAACCCCACCACACCTAGAAATGTCCAATTAACATACTAACCAGGCCACAACTACACCTAGATTTGTCCAATTACCCTAGTGACCAGACCCCAACCACACCTAGACATGTCTAATTAACCTAGTGACCAGACCACACAACCACACCTAGATATGTGCAATTAACCTAGTGACAAGACCCCAATCACACCTAGGCATGTGCAATTAACCTAGCAAACAAATCCCAACCACACACAGGAATGTCCAATTAACCTAGTAACCAGGCCCCAACCACATCTAGACGTGTCCAATTAACCTAATTAACCCACCCCAACCACACCTAGACATGTGCAATTAACCTAGTGACCAGACCCCAGCAACACCCAGACATGTCCAATTAACCTAGTGACAAGACCCCAACCGAACCTAGACATGTCCAATTAACCTAGTGAACAGACCCGACCGCACATAGGAATGTCCCATTAGCGTAGTGACCAGACCCCCACCACACATAGGCATGTCCAATTAACCTAGCGACTAGGCCCCAACCACACATAGACATGTCCACTTAGCCTAGTGACCATACCCCAACCAGACATAGCCATGTCCAATTAGCCTAGTGACCAGACCACCACCACACCTAGAAATGTCCAATTAACCTACTAACCAGGCCACAACCACATCTAGATGTGTCCAATTACCCTAGTGACCAGCCCCAACCACACCTAGACATGTCTAATTAACCTAGTGACCAGACCCCAACCACACCTAGATATGTTCAATTAACCTAGTGACAAGCCCCAACCACACCTAGGCATGTGCAATTAACCTAGTGAACAAATCCCAACCACACACAGGCATGTCCAATTAACCTAGTAACCAGGACCCAACCACATCTAGACGTGTCCAATTAACCTAGTTAACCCACCCCAACCACACCAAGACATGTGCAATTAACCTAGTGACCAGACCCCAGCAACACCCAGACATGTCTAATGAACCTAGTGAACAGACCCAACCACACCTAGGCATGTCCAATTAACCTAGTGGCCAAACCCCAACCACACCTAGGCATGTCCAATTAACCTAGTGAACCCACCCCAAACACACCTATACATGTCCAATAAACCTAATGGCCAGACCCCAGCCACACCTAGGCATGTCCAATTAACCTAGCTAACCCACCCCAACCACACCTAGACGTCCAATAAACCTAGTGGCCAGACCCCAACCACACCTAGGCATGTCCAATTAACCTAGTTAACCCACCCCAGCCACACCTAGACATGTCCAATAAACCTAGTGGCCAGACCCCAATCACACCTAGACATGTGCAATTAACCTAGTGAACAAATCCCAACCACACACAGGCATGTCCAATTAACCTAGTAACCAGGACCCAACCACATCTAGACGTGTCCAATTAACCTAGTTAACCACCCCAACCACACCTAGACATGTGCAATTAACCTAGTGACCAGACCCCAGCAACACCCAGACATGTCCAATTAACCTTGTGACAAGACCCCAACCAAACCTAGACATGTCCAATTAACCTAGTGAGCAGACCCCGAACCACACCTAGACATGTCCAATGAACCTAGTGAACAGACCTGACCACACATAGGAATGTCCCATTAGCGTAGTGACCAGACCCCCACCAAACATAGACATGTCCAATTAACCTAGTGACCAGGCCCCAACCACACTTAGACATGTCCAATAAACCTAGTCGCCAGACCCCAACCACACCTAGACATGTCCAATAAACCTAGTGGCCAGACCCCAACCACACCTAGGCTTGTCCAATAAACCTAGTCGCCAGACCCCAACCACACCTAGACATGTCCAATAAACCTAGTGGCCAGACCCCAACCACACCTAGGCTTGTCCAATTAACCTAGTGGCCAGACCCCAACCACACCTAGACATGTCCAATTTGTCGGAATAGAAAAGATATCGTGTCTCCTATTGTGGAAAATATATTTAATATTGGCCTACGCCAAGCTGCTCGAAAGTCGCTTGCGAGAGAAATCTGTGTTGCAAGGTCCTGACCTTTAATCCATGTAGGTCGACATTTTAGGTCAAACCGCCATTTTAGGATTTGTATGGAAAAGTCACCCTGTGAGCTAAAATGGTGGACGATGTCATTGCAAAATACACCATGGCCGTCTTGACCACTGTACATCGCTAATGTGTAATCTGCCTGCAGGCTACTTGTTGAGGTCATGAACTGAGACCTCGTCCTACATTGACCTATGTGTGAAAGGACTACAAGCGCAATGAAACCAATCCACGAGTATATATTATGATAATGTATTTACATATTGAACGAAGAACATCTGTTTTACTACATTGTATTTATGTTTAAGAAGACCTGCAAAGCGAAACTCTAGAATACACAGTTAATGCATACGTTTATTGTTACATGTAATAAAAACAAACCAGTTAGATGCAGTTATTTGGGATTCGGCAACAAACCCTAGAATTGGTGATGTATAAAGTGGAGTATTAACCCGAAGTGGGGCTGGACATAGTGCCCACAAAATGTATAAAAAGCGAATGCATTGTAATGTACACTCTCTCACTGAACACACTGAACCACGCTGGAGTTCGTTGTGTTGTACTGAGGGCCGATAGCTATTCGACTTTGCACTGTTTTTGTATTTGAATTCAGTAGAGAATAAAGTACTTTGTATGTTCCTTTGTAACCTGTTTTCAGAGTATTTCTTTTTGGGGTACTCAGCCTCGATATTTTGTTTCTGTTTTCACAGTTGGCGCCCGAATAGGGACCCTCAAGATTGATGCCGGATTGTTGCAGGTTGACACATGCTATCGGACCGGGATCGGACGGTGTGACAAAAAGTAAGGGGCCCCTGGATGAGACGCGACACCTCAACAGCGCTGCACGATCTGATCCCTGGACGACTAGCCTGTGGTCTGTGACGGCATTTAGACGAGGGTCCACTTATCAAGGCGGGCAGATTTGCCGAAATCACCATACACGAGGTAAGATTAGTTAGGTAAGATTCTTAGAAGTACCAATCGGTCCTCCTTAGGTTTGGCCAGGTGATTCGTGACCCGACTCTTAATTTAACCCTGGCAATTTGAATTTTGGCGCATTGTATCTGCAGACACAATTATCGACCAGGTAACACCAAGAATTTGAGATATGCCTGGGAAATTGTCTACCTGCTTTAGGGCATTATTCCGCAGTGATAGACAATCTTTGGAATTTAGCCGTCCCACACCACAGGAGGGGTCGCCTGCATGTACTATGTACTGTAAGCATTGCATTGGAAGTATAGTATTTAATGATATATGGCACAGACAAACCAGACATACCTCCAAACTTCAGTGGCCAATCAATGGTAGTTTTGAGACCCCTCGCATTGAATATTTGGAGTCAGTATTGTTAAAGAAAAAGGCTAGACCTGCAGCTTTTGATGTTTTGCAGAATTGAAAAAAAGAAGCGTTACACAGTTTAAGAGTAGAGAGAAACATGTGCGCCATCATAAAACGAATGCCGAAAAAGCGTTATTATATGACCAGGATAAACAGTCTGAATCAGCTAAAAATATGGAAAGGGCTTTCTCACTTGGTATTCAGAAAATCTATCCTTCCAAAGATCTTCATGATTCTGATGAGTTTTTTGAGAAAATATTAAATGAACGAAGGCCTGGTGCCTCTGCGCCACCTCCGTATGTTCCTCTTTCCACTGCTGTACCTTTTCCTGTTGTTATTCCTGCTCTCCCTGCTCAACCTGTTGTTCCTATTCCCCCAACTTTTGTCCCTCCACCTGCTCCTCCGCCTCTTTTTATCGCACCAGTTATAGCTCCACCATCGAATTTGCCTGCTCCCCCTCTTCCAAGTGGTCTTGGGCCGCTTGTAATCGATCATGGTGCAGGTTCGAAGGTTGTCACTCGCAGTACTATACCACCGGAGAAGAAACGTGAGTTAATTGCATGGGCTAAGCATTGTATGGAGAAGGATGATCAGGCTAGAGTTTTTTTCCACACTTTTTAATACGGATAATTTTCCTGAGAAAAATGTTTTTATTGAAGGTTTGGGGATTCAGTTATGTATACTGTGGGGAAGATTAAACAATGCAGATGTTCCGCAAGGGTTAAGGGATCTAAATACTTTAGCACTTTCCAGAGATACTGTGGAGAAGGTAAATGAGTATGTTGAGAGGTTATTTGAGTATAGAAAGGAGTTAGAAAGGATACGGAATGAGGATGATGAAGAGGAAAGTATGTATGTACAGAAACGGTACCTTCCATGTCGTAAACCGATATCGGAGGAAATGCAAATTTGTAAGAAAGATGCGATTAGATGGGTTTCAGACATATCGATAACTCCAGTTGAGGTATATGACACATATATAGTCAATATACGTTGGAAATGCAGAGGTAAGTGATACAGGTAATGGTAGAGTACCTGCAGGATGAATGTGTAAAGAGGAAGATTAGTTGTCCCACAGAGTTATTGAATATTTATAAGAGAGCTTTTTCACTTGACACTTCTTCGACTGCTTTAGCGCTCGACTTGGCTCTGTTGCTTAGTAAGCATTCGGAGTTGCCTGCATCTCAGTTGCCTATGAGAGAGGTTCCTCCGACATTTGTCCCGAAGGTTGAGGTCGCGGCCAATATTGCTCAAGGTATAGTCGCTGTGGACATTCCCGCACATTAAGGGGCCGATTCATGGAACAAACGTGCGCCGAAAATCCATGTGCAAGCAGGCGCAAGGGAGCGCAAGCGTGAGAAACGCAGCGCACGCGCACACGTGCGATTCAAGGAAGACGCTGCGCGTGCTTCCCACTGTCCGTGCACCCAATCCAGCCATGGCGCACGCAGGCATACACGGCGTGCGCTACGCGCACAGCAAAAGCGCACATAGCGCGGCGGACACAACCGTAGTGGGCGGAACAGTGGGCGTAACATGCGGAATGGGGAACAACGCGTGGAAAAGAAGGCGTAACTGGGGAAGTACTGCAGGGAACTACACGGAACGCACGCGAACAACCCGTATTCATGGATCCGAATACGGGAATCCCGCGCAGGGCAAAAGACGCACACAGGCGTCAACGCGTCCGCCACACGAAGGCAGGCGGAAGCGTCCCCACGCACAGTACAAAAGTGCGCGCAAACAACAAACACGTATATACAGCTACGATGAATGCCCCATTTGTCGCAGCACTGATCGTGGGACACCGCAGGAGGAGGAGAATAGCCAGGGCACGCATTTTCGCACCACGGACAAGCCTTTTGGGATGCCTGACGACCAGTTCTATGGCAGGTATAGGTTTCCACCCCACATCATCCTAGACCTGGTCAGGGAGTGGGAAGATGACCTTACATCCCCCACCCTTTGCTCCCAAGCATTGAGCCCCTTGGAGAAGCTGCTCAATGTCCTGCATTTTTTGGCCACTGGGTCATTTCAGCAGACTACTGCCATAGTGAGGGGTGTCTCACAGGCCACGCAGTCACGCTGCCTACACCAGGTACTGGCAATCATGACAGCGCGCCCCTCAGTCCGCAGGCACATATACATGCCCAGAACACCCGCAGAAAGGCAGGCCGTTGTCCTGGATTTTTTCAGGGTGGCACACTTCCCCAAAGTGCTTGGTGCCATAGATTGCACCCATGTGGCCCTACGTCCACCTAGGGCCACTGAGCACATCTACCGAAACCGCAAGCACTGGCATTCCATCAATGTACAGGTGGTATGCGATGCAAAGGGAATCATCACCTCTGTCTATGCAAACTACCCTGGCCCCACCCATGACAGTTTCATATACAGAATGTCCGCCCTGAGCCGGGCCCTGGAAGCTGGGCAGCATGGCGACACATGGCTCCTAGGTGAGTACAAATGCCCGTCCACATGCATGCAAGTCACACACAGACAAATACCCAAACCCTAATAATCTCAACTATTATCACCTCCCCAGGGGACAGTGCCTACCCTCTGAGCAACCACATGACGCCAATCCGGAACCCCACCACACCACCCCAGGTAAGATACAACGCCGCCCATATTGCAACCAGGGCCATAGTGGAGCGCACATTCGGAGTGCTCAAGTCACGTTTCCGCTCCCTTGACCGCTCTGGCGGGCAACTACTCTATGCACCACCAGTAGTGTGCAGGATCATTGTGGCAGCATGTGTCCTGCACAATGTTGCAACACGGCAGGGCGTCCCGGTGGACATGGTGGTGCCCCCACATCCCCAACCACAGGCACAGGCGCTGCCCATGGGAGGGGACAGGGCACGTGGCGAGGAAGCCCGGACCCAACTTGTGGCCACATTTTTCACCTAAACTCCCACCCCTGCGGAGTGCACACAGGCCTGGCACATACCAGGTGACAATCGATGATGACAAAGAGACAGTCAACTGTCACAACCCTACCACCCTGAGATAGTTGCCATGGAAGTGCCACATCGTCTGCATCCCTAGCTACTTAAACACAAGCTATCCTGTGTGACCAAAAGGCACACATATGACATATGACATGATATGGCCTATACACAAGTATTTCAAGGTGCGATGAGGCAGGGAGGGGGGAACAAGGGAAGACAGACAACGGTACTACTAGGCCAGGTATCATTTAGATTGTGCAAGTGGAGGGGTAGGGTCAAGGGAAAAGTGCAAGGGGAAGGGGGGGGTGCAGTACAGGGGAAGTAGACCAAAAAACAATTACATAGGTCAGCTGGTGGCAACTGCAAAGGTAAGTGCAGACAACTGCTGGGAAGGGGGGGCTGTAGGGATAGAGAGACAGTACCGCAGTGCAGGTGTTGCCAGGGAGGCAGTGCAAGTGGAGAGTGGCTGGGCCAGGAACCAAGGTCGGTGAGAGTGGCCCAGTTGCAGATCCAGTGCAGTTCCAGTGAAGAATTCCGCAAGGGAGAGGTAGAGAGAAAGCAGAAGCAAAGAGGAAGGTCTTGAGGTGCTTCCCGAACCGGAGATGGTTCCCCTCAAGTTCAAGTGAGGCAGGAAGGCTGTTCCAGAGGGAGGGCCCTGCCGCGGAGAGAGATCTACCCCCAGCTAGTTGCTCTGAGAAGTGGATGACCCTGACATGCAAGGTGTGCATCACACACACCTGCAAAACAGGCCATGGCCATCACTGTTATGTCACTCAAACCCTCCCAAACCACAACATGGCATGACAGTAACAATAAGGTACACATTGCCATGTCCAAAATGTACAGTGGCATCAGACAATGATGCCTGACCTGGAATCAGATGTAATGACGAACAACAACCCCCCACCCAAAATAAGTCATTTCCAAATGCATTACAAGAGTTGTAGACGTAACATAACAATGAATGCGTGTCTGTATGCACATTGTGCATTGCAAAATCAACACTGCAGCTTCTGTGTGCTGTGTCCTACTCCTGCAACACACTGCTCAGTGCACATCACAGTGAACAGCCATTGTGTGTGATGCACACCCTGAGCATCACATCTAAGCGACAGACCACATCAAAAAACAAATTAGGCATGTACAGGATCCATAATTGGTCACAGAACATGTGCTGCAGGGACACAGTGGCCACCAGAAGGCAAACAGTGTACACGTGGATATGCAAGGGTGGGAGTACATGTAGTGCATCAGAGTGCAAGTGTGTGGGTCTGCAAGGACATGCACTCAACATATGCATGTGCACTCAAGTGACCATCAGTGTTCTCTACACATCACATGTGAACATTCACCATGTGTACACCCCAGCATGTCAAACCACAACTATCCCTTCGCACCTGAAAGGTAAACACAACACATGAACAGGCATTGATCAGCACAACACAACATGTACATAGGATACCACCATTACAATGTCAGAGTTCCCATCACACTGCAGGGCAAGGCAACTAGCAACAACTCCCCCCTCCCTCACAAATGACCATGACCCACTGAACAACTGCACCTGGGTCATGGAGCCTTCAACCCCCAATTCCACCTGGCCACAGGATCACCTTTACCCTTCGTCACCATCTCCCATCTTGTGTGTAAAAAGATGCCTGCACCCTCAGAATCCACACTCATTTCCAAAATCACAAAATACAAGCCATAAAAACGAACCTGAACACCCTCCAGTAGATGACTTGATGTAGCAGTACCTCACAAAGGCCAAGTACTACCACAATGATGCAACAACCAAGGTAGCACAGTAAAACAATGTCACAACAGGATGTGAACCATGTGTGGTACATAACATAGGATGATGCACCATGAACGGATGTGTACTGTCACAGGTCCCGTGTACAGGCGCAGGAGTGTCACGAAACAACCACCCCCACCGTGTCCCGGGTGCCTGCAAGGTCAAACTCACACAGGCCCCTGAGACCCTGGTGGGGAAGGAGGTTCAGGGATATGCAGTCGGGACAGGTGTTGGCACACTGGATAACTGGAATGAGTGGCAGGAGAGGGGAGGAGGAATGACACATGAAAGTAGGGAATGCACGAAAATGTACTACCTGCATGAACACATACACAATCCAAACAAACTTGGACATCATTGTCATGGCCTTCTGTAGTCCAGGCTTAGGAGTGGTACGAACCAACCACCCCCTCTAGGGTTTTGGCGCCTGCAAGTTCGGGGCTTACACAGGCATCCACAACCCCAGCGGGGAAAGAGGGTTAGGGAACGTTGCTTGGATAGATACGGGAAGCAGGAACACCGGGTAGAGGGTACAGGGTTCAAAATTGCATAGGATTCCGGGTGATTAGGGGGAAAAAAACATACCAAATTGAATCACACATACATCCATGCATTAGTGCACCCCCAGCAAGCCTATGCAGAGCAGTTTGAAAGAAAAACAACAAGACACTTAGCTCTGGTTTTGAGTGCTGGCCTCCTGCCTGCGCACTCTCAGGTCCGGTTACAGGAGCACTGCAATGCTGCAAAGAGAGCCACAGTCAACAACCTGTACGTGCCAATTACACAAAAACACACCACCAAACATGCCCCATAGCAACAAACTATTCTACAAACAGACAATCTGGTGTAGATGCTTCGTACCCATATATAACATTACCCCTGTGACGGGTCATACACAGTCAATGCAGTAAGTCAGCCGCCGGTGGGTGCATGGCAAATGGAACACCAATTTGTCACAATTCACACAACATGCAATGTTCCCTGGGTAAGCAGACATTACTTGACCATGTCAGAGAGTCACATCATAAATCACACCATCAGTCCGTCTTTCACATCCAAAGTGTGGAACACTATCTACAGCATGAATTGCAACAAGCACGTGTACAGTAAAGATAAGAAACATACTACACAATGCATAGCAATTAATGTACACATTAATCATGAAACACCCCATCTAGCAAAAGCTGAACAGTGGACAATAACACCAAAATCATCCCCACTAGGGGTGTAAACACAAGTCACACAGCACCAGACATGCCACAGATATGACAGTCCAAAGCCCTTGTGTAAAAGTTTGTGACACCGAACCATCCTTGCAAGCCCATGGATAAGGGAGGCAGGAGTGGCATATGTGAGTCAAGGACCCCAAGCAGCAAACACATACACAAGACAAGCCTGAAAGGCCCAGCTGGAACAGACAGTGGATGCCTTCAAAAGCTACAAAGCACTGCACAGTCACATGAAAGCACAATAGACAAGCAATTTTAAACTATAGTAACTATTAACTAATTACACTAACTATGGAAAACCTACATTTCTTAATTAAACTAACTATCAAACAGAAACTTAACTAACTAAACTAAAAGAAAAATAAAAAATGGCCACATACGACCCGGGGGGGAGGGGAGGCACCCAGGAGGGGGGAGGTACAGGGTGCTGCTCAACATCCACATGCGATGATGCTGAGCCAAAAAAAAAACCTCCATGGGCTCAACGCCTGCACAGCCCGACCTATGTGGGAGTTAGATGGTTGTCCGAGTCTGGCTCATCCTGGAAAGGAGGACGTGGCACAGTAGCCTGGCCATGCCTAGCCGCAGCTTGCCCCTCGTCGGCAGCAAGTCTGCCGGACGGGTGAGCCTGGTTCTGTGTGGCGATGTGATGTAGGTCTGCATGCAGAACCTCACGTGATACACGTGCTTCCTCTTGCAAGGTAGCACGTG
The DNA here is from genome assembly GCF_040938575.1 of Ambystoma mexicanum. Classification (NCBI taxonomy): domain Eukaryota; kingdom Metazoa; phylum Chordata; class Amphibia; order Caudata; family Ambystomatidae; genus Ambystoma; species Ambystoma mexicanum. The sequence continues at coordinate 1,462,034,535 of NC_090931.1, read as the reverse complement.
TAACACGGAGTTCCTCCTGCAAGGCCTGGCTGGACAACCGCTGCACCTCCCGGCAAGCCTGTAGCTCAGCCGAGATGGTACGCTCAAGCTGTGCAAACCTCTCTTCTGCCTGCTGCCTCTGGGACATCATAAGGACGCCCAGAGTGGATCTGAGGGAAGCATACTCCCCCCTCAGGGCATCCATGTGCGCCTCTGCGTGAGCAGCAATTGCTTGACGCAGAGACGACATTTCAGCCTGGCGTGCCCTGTCTGAGGCTGCCATGCCCAGCCTGAGCGAGCGGGCCGTGGACCGTGCTGCCTGCTGCTGGAGAAGCACCTGCCTAGCAGGGGGAAGCACAGATGGGGCCACATGCTCCATGCTCTCAGCGATGTTCTCCATTGCTGCCCCCTGCCGTTCTGAATTGGCAGTCATGTCTTGCTCCCACTCAGTATACTGTGGTTGCACGCAGCAACCGCGTTGCCGGGCTTGACCCTTGCGGGACCCAAGGACCGGGGGTCCTTGCTGTGTTGGCACCGCCCGCGGCTGCACGACTACATGCCCCCGTCGACGTGATGTCCCAGGCACATCAGTGACTGGTGTGGAGGGTGACCCTGCATCCCGATCCACCATGGGCGGAGGAACCAAGACTGTCTGATCCCTCAGTGCAGGTGACGCAGACAGAGGAGTGTCCACATCAGAATCACTCACCCCTGACACGTGGACTTGATGCTCATCCAACTCAACATGGACGTCAGAGTCGTCATCAAGGCTGGACTCATAGGCAGCCAGAGACAAGATGGACTGTAGCACTTGGGGGTTTTCGTGGCCTACCACCCCACGATTCCCACTAGTGCCGGGTTGATGTAGTGGTAACAACCCTGTGTCTGGCATGACAACACCATCCTCCGCCTCCATTGCGTCATCACCTGAAAAATAGAGAGAAAAAAGGTCACTACACATGTCAGAAGCACACAACACACACACACACACACACCGACAGCAAACGCATCAGGCAGACATGTGACACACAACATATAACCTGCCATGCATGCTGGGTCAACTTTGAATTGCTTCTGTGATCAGACCTGTTGAAAGGTGGCAGTTTCCATGGAAGTGGGTCTGCAGTGCAGAAAATGTGTACGCCACTCACTACCTACATGTACAAGGACTTCATGGTGTGTGCTAGGAAATGTGAAGGCAGTGCAATGTCAAATTCAGACATCACGTGCATTGTGCATTCAATGTGTACCGTATCTAGAAGCCAAGCACCCCTCCACCCCAGTACCAAAGCAGGGATGCCTAGCATGGTATCAAAAGGCTGACCATACACCTGTGTATTGACAGGCAGTGTTGACTGGCATCAACAGCTGAATGTGATTCAAGTGACAACACTGCAAATGATGCTGGGACAGTAAGCAGGACACATGATGAAAACTCTGGATTCCGCCCATGTGTGAAGAAGACACAACAACAGTTGGACAGAGTCATTGGCCATTGAACAGGCTGAGGCCTGTGAGCCACACAGATTGTCAGACCCTAAACATGTGTGCAACGCAGGACTGAGCCACAGTTGACATGGGAAGGCTGATGAGATGGCAGGCAATGTATGTAACCAAGGACTTGTATTACAGTGATCATCCAGTCAAGGACACATAGGGGCATGCGTGCAATGCACATGGAGCATGAATGGTCACTCATGTCCCTGCGGGACATCTGACCTATGCACAGTACAAGTGAGATACCCTGCATCAAGTACTAAGGCTGTACCACACGGCATATGTTTGGCAGATTCTACGCTGGAAGTTAGCATCTACACAGGACGCATGAACAAGAAAGTACACATTGGCAAGATTGAAGAACACCAGTGCAAAGGTGGAACTGGGGTGCAGAGTGGCGGAGGAGGGGCAAGGGAGCATGCCTACATGGAGTCCCCGCATGCAGGCAAAGGAGACATGCATGACGGAAGCATTGCATTACTTACACATCAGAACCATGTACACGTCACATGTAGCGGCAATCATGCACAACACATCCCACAAGTGAAACACACACGTCCTCAACAAACACGCATCAACACTCACTGGACTGGGCATCAAAGTCCAGCATCTCTCCCACTCCTTCGACCAATTCAGGTGGTATGAACTCCGCAACGAGTGCCTCATGCGGAGTGAGCTCTTCCTCCTCTGGTGCAGGTCCACCGCCAGTCACCAGAGTCAAGTTGTAATTAGAAGCACGCTTAGCCTTAGTGCTGCGTTTGATGTCATTCCAACGCTTTTTGCACTCCTGCGCTGTGCGCACCTCATGGCCGAATGAACTGACATGTTCCGCAACATGCTTCCAGTGGGTGTCACGTTGGGCAGCCGTAGTCTGACTATTGGCACCCACTAGCATGTCACGGCTGTGGCCCCGCACGTAGTCCACGAGGAAGTCCAGTTCCTGCTTACAGAAAGGCTTCTTCCTCGACGTGCAGGAGGTCGTGGCTGTGTGTGGGGTCCCAGCCTGTGCTGCAGGTGCAACCTTCCTCCTCTTGGACTGTGGCGCAGACCCTGGCTGGATAATGCCGCCCTGACTAGTTTGGCCAGTGGGTTCGGTGGATTGAGCCAAGGGAGTGGCAGGTGGAGGGATGACCAAAGGCCTGACTTGTGTCAGTGGCAGCTGGGTGCCCACTAATGGACCCTGCGCAGCAACATCAGCTGTGGCAGGGTCATTGACCGCAACGGTCCTGGTTGGCAGACTCACAACCGGGGTGCTGTTGGGCGCATCTGCCCCTGCACTTGCCAACATCCGGCTGTTCGGGGCAGCAGATGACATGACTGCCCCAGGGACACGTGTCTTGGTCTGAGCAGCCTGGCCTGCCCCTATGGTTTCCCCCCTGGCCTGTTGGAGATCTACCAAGGGCTCTTCAAGTGCCAACGCAGCCTGCGCTGGCAGACCCCGAGCCTGGGTGGCGGTGTCCACAGCTGCACCTGCAGCTACCACTACCCTTGGGCCCGTGGCAGTCGATGGAACGGACTGCCGGGTCACACGGGCGCCAGTGCCAGATGCAGAAGCTGCATCCCCCGGAACCACAGGGGGTGGTGGCATGACTGCACCGAAACATGGCACAACATTGTGCTCAAGTGGCGCACCCCTGCCTCTTCCCCCTCTGTGGCCGCCCTGGACACCCTGGAGTGCCCCTACTCCCTGGTCACCACGGCCACGTCCCCGACCATGCCCGCCACGAGGACACCCAGCTGAGGCGCCCCTCACCTTTGGTGGCCTCCCAACCATGGCACAGATGTAGTAGTGCCGGCGCAGATGGAGTGGTGCCAATGGGAGGTGTACACCACAATTGACCTGGGCAATTGGGGTGAAGGGGGTGGGAAGCAAGATGTTAACAGCCCCCCTGCACCTGCAAGGCTGTATGTGACCCCGGTGATGTAGTGACGGGTCACGCAACGCTCAGGCACCCCAAAACTGCAGTAAAACCGTGCACGCAACCTTGCAGCCTACGTGCGTGGATTCAACCTCCCGCAGTACGCGGTGGCACCCAGTAACACGAATAACGCGTACGCGTGGGACACGCAGGCTACTATGACATCGAAAATGGGTGCAATACACAGGGGCACCCGCAGTGGGAAAAAGAGCGTGTGCGACTCACCGTCTGACTAGCGCGATGCAGAAAAACACGCGTAGCCAATACCCCTGCCAAAAGAAGAGATACGTCCTTGATAGCTGTGAAGTTGTGATGGCGCGCGAAACAACAGGAAGCAGCAACACACGTCGGTCTCAACGAAAGGCACGTACAGCGCACTGCTGGGCCCGCTCACCTTTTACCCGTGCTGAGGGAAACGCACGCGCGTCACGTCACTTACGCGCATGGGCCCTTTCCTCTATTACACGCGGACGTGCAGTTTTTCACGCACGCTGAAATGCCCATGCACGCCTGTGCGCGTCACGTCACAGGGGCGCTTGCGCTTGAGGGGCCTTCTGTCCAATGAAATTGCGTATGCGTGCTGACGCGCTTACGCGCTAAGGGCCTTTCCTCGAATTACATGCTGACGTGCAGAAATTTCATGTGCCAAATCACTCCGTATCAAGCTGGCCACGCATAAGCACACGGAAGACCACGCTCCTGCCCAGAAGGTCGAACTACTGCCCCCCAGAGCCCCGAGAACGCTCCCACCTGCCATCTGCTGCTGCCTAACTGCCTGCTGCCCATGTGCCCTGCCATTTGCTGCCTGCACATCAGCCAGGGGTGCTGTTGCTGTGACCACCCCTGCTGGAACCGAAGACTCCCGACTGGGATTCCATCGCTCCACAGCCCAGCCCCAGGACCCAGTTGCCCACCCACTCCTGCCTCTGGGGTTGTCATGTCGGGCACTGCAACATCTGGCACCACTGACAACCCCAGGCCAGAGAGGCAGAGGGGCACCAGCTTCAGTGCCAGGGAAGTTGGTGTCCTGGTGGAGCAAGTCCTGGGGCAATATGATGCCCTCTTCGGAAGTTCACGTGCCGAAAAGTAAGGACGGACTCGGATCTGGACTGACATCGTGACTGCCATCAACACGGAGGGGGTGGCAGTCCGCGACTTCCAACATGTCAAGAAGCGCTGGGAGGACTTCAGGTCCAGGACCCTGAACAAGGCCCGGCGCCTCTTGAAGGCAGCGGATGCCAAGGGGCGCCGGGGCCACTTGTCGGAAGATCAAATGAGGGTCCTGGAACATATATCCCCAGCGCTCCACGTCCAGGTCCTTGAGAGGCAGACCCGTCTGGAGTCGAGCGGTAAGTGTACATGCATCCTGATTGTGAGCTGTGCGTGTGGTGATGTTTCAGTAGTGTGCAGGTTGCACATCTGTTTGTATGGGGTCGAGTATGGATGGGGGTGTACAGGGCCGTGGGGCTAACACATGCGAGGGCTGTCATGTGTGATACATGGATGGTGCTTGTGTGTGTAGGCTTGCATGCCAAATGCAGTTGTGTGGGCACACATGTTTGGATGAATGTGTATGTAAGTAGACATGTCCGTGATGTCACGCATGTATGTTGTTTTCAGCTGCATGTATCAGCACTGTGTACATGTGCATTTGTGTGTATTTGACAAGGGTGCAACAGTGATTCAACATGGATGCATGTGACAGCGGGATGTGGAAGCCTGATTGGCAGATGTGACATGGATGCCCATCTGAACACTGCGACACTTGGCAGAGGTGTACACATGCATGCAAGTGTGGTGGTGTGTGTACATGTGTGGTGCACTTCCTGTGTTGCATGTGATGTCTGGCTCAGCTTTGCCTGCTCATGCTGTTGTATGTGTATGGATGGTGCTGCAGTTGCGATATGGCTGTGGTATGGCTCATGTGTGCGAGTTGAAATGACATGTGTGTTGGGGATTGTGTTGGCATGTCTGAGGTTTGCCAATGCCACTCATGTACAACTGTCATGTGTGTATGTGTCCATTGTACAGTGCCCTGATGCCTGTGTTTTATTTCTCCCTGTCTGCAGCGTCAACTGATGAAGAGGGCGGAGAAGGTGCTGTGGAGCACAACGGGGGGGATCCCACCTCCAGCCGGAGACGCAAGGCCCGGCTACCCTCCCAGGTTGTCATCTCGTCGGGGAGTGAGGAGTCTGGTGCCGCGTCCCAGGACGCAGCTGCCGGGGCGAGGTCCAAGAGGCGGAGGTTGGAGTTGGACTCCTCTGCAGCAGAAGGGGCAGCTGGGACCCCACAGGGCCCAACAGGGGAAGATGGCACGGAGTCATCCAGGTTGGTGGGGGTTTGGTGGAGGAGGAGGCCGTGCAAGCAACAGAGACTGGGTCTGGAGGTGGGGATCCCACTGGTGCTAGTGGTGCAGTGCAGGACCAGGGACAGGAGGCAGCACAGGCCGCCGCGGAGGTGCCTGTGTGAATCCTGTCCCTGATCCTGTCCCTGCATCATCTTGCACCAGCAGGGATGCCTACACCCAGACCCGTTTTCAGGCAGGGGATGAGCAAACGACAACTGGCCTTCCTCTGCCTGCGGACGTGGCTATCCGGGTCCGGGTTGAGCCTGTCCTGACTGGTGTGGCGTTGCGCCAACGGGCCATGCGAGGTGACCTGCAGTCTTTTCATGAGGAGACTGCACGTCATCTCGAATGGCTCGTTGATCACGTCAGCCTACTGGGACAGGTCACCCAGGCCGGATTCCTCCGTTTGATGGGGCTTGCTACGACCCCCTTCTCAACTGAACCCCCTACGCACCAGTCGTCCTCCGTGCCATCTTCCCACCCATCAGTCACCTGGGTGCCCTGTGGAGCTGCCTCTGACGGTGCGGCCAGGCTGGTGGAGGAGGCATCCCTGCCACAGTCGGGAGTCGGACGTCCAGCACGGGTGGCCACATCAACGACTGCACCCCAGCCGGCGGAGGATGTGCAGGCAGCAGGAGACAGTGCACGGGCAGAGGCACAGCAGCAGCAATGTGGTGGGAGCCATGAAGGCTTGGGGCCTTCAACATCGGAGGGGCAGGCATCGGCCGGAGGGCAGGAGGACCCAGGACAGAGAGTGTCTTCCGTGTGGCAGCAGTTGGGCCACGCCATAGATGCAGAGCGGCAGCGGGCGGATGAGGCACGGCTCACAATGGTCAGGGCGGAGAACTCCATGCGGAGGGCCCTGAGGCGGGCCGAGTGCCTCGAGGCAATCCGCAGGGGGTTGGAGGTGGACACGTCGACGGCCCTGCGGACCCTCGAGGCCATGGAGGAGGACCGCCTCTGGGACATTGAGCAGGAGTTCGATGATGCCCTGGCCCGGGACATCCAAAAGTGAGCCGTCAGACTAGCTCCCTGCCCTTGTACATAGTTATGTAGTTAGTGTTAGGTTTCCTTTGTTTTTTTCTTTATTTTGGACCTTTTGGACATTGGCCACATTTTTTTATATAGTTTATTTTATTAGTTAGTGTTGTTAGATAGGTTTCATTTCTTTTGTTGGGATAATGGACCCTGGCTTGTTCGTCTGTTCACAATTTACCCATGGAGCAATGGCTTTCAATTATTATTTCCCATTGGATTTTCGTTTGTGGACAGTGACTTCGGACACCATTACTTTGGATTCTGATTTTTGGTTTTGCTTTTTTTCACGGACATGCTTCTTTTCTTTTTTGTACATTCCCATTTCTGTTTCTTTATTTTTGAATCTTTTTATGTTTCCTTTAATACATATCTTTTTATCGAACTTCAATGTGTAGTATCATCTCATTGGTTTCATGCATATCATGATATGGGTTTTGAGATTCACTGACACCCATTGGGTGTATGTGAGGGACATGTGTTTGTTTCAAAACTTGCAATTGGTGTTCTGTCATGTAATTGCCATTTCTGAGTGGGTGGATGCAATACTCGGGTGGGTGTTTTGCATTTGGAGGCTGACCATAGGGACCAGGGATCTAGATTGTGATGACATGTTGGCTGGGGAACATGAGTTGGGGCCTGCTGGGGGGTGGGGGTGGTGGGGAATATGAGTTGGACATGGGTGGGGGCCTGCTGGCAGGTGCCCCACAGTGCTGGGGGGTGGGGGTGGTGGGGAACATGTGTTGGACATGGGTGGGGGCCTGCTGGCAGGTGCCCCACAGTGCTGGGGGGTGGGTGTGGTGGGGAACATGAGTTGGACATGGGTGGGGGCCTGGTGGAGGGTGCCCCACAGTGCTGGGGGGTGGGGGTGGTGGGAGACATGAGTTGGACATGGGTGGGGGCCTGCTGGCAGGTGCCCCACAGTGCTGGGGGGTGGGGGTGCTGGAGACATGAGTTGGACATGGGTGGGGGCCTGGTGGAGGGTGCCCCTGCACTGCTGGGGGGTGGGGGTGGTGGGAGACATGGGTGGGGGCCTGGTGGCAGGTGCCCCACAGTGCTGGGGGGTGGGGGTGGTGGGGACATGAGTTGGACATGGGTGGGGGCCTGGTGGAGGGTGCCCCTGCACTGCTGGGGGGTGGGGGTGGTGGGAGACATGGGTGGGGGCCTGGTGGAGGGTGCCCCACAGTGCTGGGGGGTGGGGGTGGTGGGGACATGAGTTGGACATGGGTGGGGGCCTGGTGGAGGGTGCCCCTGCACTGCTGGGGGGTGGGGGTGGTGGGAGACATGGGTGGGGGCCTGGTGGATGCTGCCCCTGCACTGCTGGGGGGTGGGGGTGGTGGGGACATGAGTTGGACATGGGTGGGGGCCTGGTGGAGGGTGCCCCTGCACTGCTGGGTGGTGGGTTGTGGTGGGAGACATGGGTGGGGGCCTGGTGGAGGCTGCCCCTGAACTGCTGAGGGGTGGGGGTGGTGGGGACATGAGTTGGACATGGGTGCGGGCCTGCTGGCAGGTGCCCCACAGTGCTGGGGGGTGGGGGTGGTGGGGACATGAGTTGGACATGGGTGGGGGCCTGGTGGAGGGTGCCCCTGCACTGCTGGGGGTGGGGGTGGTGGGAGACATGGGTGGGGGCCTGGTGGAGGGTGCCCCACAGTGCTGGGGGGTGGGGGTGGTGGGGACATGAGTTGGACATGGGTGGGGGCCTGGTGGAGGGTGCCCCTGCACTGCTGGGGGGTGGGGGTGGTGGGAGACATGGGTGGGGGCCTGGTGGAGGCTGCCCCTGCACTGCCGGGGGTGGGGCTGGTGGGGACATGAGTTGGACATGGGTGGGGGCCTGGTGGAGGGTGCCCCTGCACTGCTGGGGGTGGGGGTGGTGGGAGACATGGGTGGGGGCCTGGTGGAGGCTGCCCCTGAACTGCTGACGGGTGGGGGTGGTGCGGACATGAGTTGGACATGGGTGGGGGCCTGCTGGCAGGTGCCCCACAGTGCTGGGGGGTATGGGTGGTGGGGACATGAGTTGGACATGGGTGGGGGCCTGGTGGAGGGTGCCCCACAGTGCTTGGGGGTGGGGGTGGTGGGGACATGAGTTGGACATGGGTGGGGGCCTGGTGGAGGGTGCCCGACAGTGCTGGGGGGTGGGGGTGGTGGGGACATGCGTTGGACATGGGTGGGGGCCTGGTGGAGGGTGCCCCACAGTGCTGGGGGTTAGGGGTGGTGGGAGACATGAGTTGGACATGGGTGGGGGCCTGCTGGCAGGTGCCCCACAGTGCTGGGGGGTGGGGGGGTGGGGACATGAGTTGGACAACAGGTGGGGGCCTGGTGGAGGGTGCCCCTGCACTGCTGGGGGGTGGGGGTGGTGGGAGACATGGGTGGGGGCCTGGTGGAGGCTGCCCCTGCACTGATGGGGGGTGCGGGTGGTGGGTACATGAGTTGGACATCGGTCGGGGCATGGTGGAGGGTGCCCCTGCACTGCTGGGGGGTGGGGGTGGTGGGAGACATGGGTGGGGGCCTGGTGGAGGCTGCCCCTGCACTGCTGGGGGGTGGGGGTGGTGGGGACATGAATTGGACATGGGTGAGGGCCTGCTGGCAGGTGCCCCACAGTATTGGGGGGTGGGGGTGGTGGGGACATGAGTTGGACATGGGTGGGGGCCTGGTGGAGGGTGCCCCACAGTGCTGGGGGTGGGGGTGGTGGGGACATGAGTTGGACATGGGTGGGGGCCTGGTGGAGGGTGCCCCACAGTGCTGGGGGGTGGGGGTGGTGGGGACATGAGTTGGACATGGGTGGGGGCCTGGTGGAGGGTGCCCCACAGTGCTGGGGGGTGGGGGTGGTGGGAGACATGAGTTGGACATGGGTGGGGGCCTGCTGGCAGGTGCCCCACAGTGCTGGGGGGTGGGGGTGGTGGAGACATGAGTTGGACATGGGTGGGGGCCTGGTGGAGGGTGCCCCTGCACTGCTGGGGGGTGGGGGTGGTGGGAGACATGGGAAGGGGCCTGGTGGCAGGTGCCCCACAGTGCTGGGGGGTGGGGGTGGTGGGGACATGAGTTGGACATGGGTGTGGGCCTGGTGGAGGGTGCCCCTGCACTGCTGGGGGGTGGGGGTGGTGGGAGACATGGGTGGGGGCCTGGTGGAGGGTGCCCCACAGTGCTGGGGGGTGGGGGTGGTGGGGACATGAGTTGGACATGGGTGGGGACTTGTTGGAGGGTGCCCCTGCACTGCTGGGGGGTGGGGGTGGTGGGAGACATGGGTGGGGGCCTGGTGGAGGGTGCCCCACAGTTCTGGGTGGTGGGGGTGGTGGGGACATGAGTTGGACATGGGTGGGGGCCTGGTGGAGGGTGCCCCTGCACTGCTGGGGGGTGGGGGTGGTGGGAGACATGGGTGGGGGCCTGGTGGAGGGTGCCCCTGCACTGCTGGGGGGTGGGGGTGGTGGGAGACATGGGTGGGGGCCTGGTGGAGGGTGCCCCACAGTGCTGGGGGGTGAGGGTGGTGGGGACATAAGTTGGACATGGGTGGGGGCCTGGTGGAGGGTGCCCCTGCACTGCTGGGGGTGGGGGTGGTGGGGACATGAGTTGGACATGGGTGGGGGCCTGCTGGCAGGTGCCCCACAGTGCTGGGGGGTGGGGGTGGTGGGGAACATGAGTTGGACATGGGTGGGGGCCTGGTGGAGGGTGCCCCTGGTGGCTGAGGGTGCAGGGGGACATGCGTTGGTGGGCAGTAGTGCAAGTTGACATGTGGGTTGGCTGGGGGGCATGGCCATGGTGGATGGGGTGCCTGCAGGACATGTGCAGGGTAGGCCCCTGTGGTGTGAGCCACCTGAGGGGCCGTGGAGGGTGTAGAGGGAACACCTGGGAGGACCCACACGTGCAATTCACGTGTGGTGCTCCCCGCGCACCCCTGTAATACACGTACCCTGATGGAATCGTGTGTGATACTTTCCGCGCACCCCTGATATGCACGTACCTTGCTGATATCGCGTGTGAAACTTCCCGCGCACCCCGTAATACACGTAGCCAGGGCATTCGCGTGTGTAACTTCCCGCGTACCCCTGATATACATGTACCCTGCTGACATCGCGTGTGAAACTTCCCACCCACCCCAAGATACACGTAGCCAGGAGATTCGCGTGTGTAACTTCCCGCGCACCCCTGATATACATGTACCCTGCTGACTTCGCGTGTGAAACTTCCCACGCACCCCAAGATACACGTAGCCAGGAGATTTGCGTGTGTAACTTCCCGAGCACCCCGAAATACACGTAGCCAGGAGATTTGCATGTGGAACTTCCCGTGCACCCAGAAATACACGTAGCCTGGACATTCGCGTGTGGAACTTCCCTTGCACCCCTGATGTACACGTACCCTGATGGAATCGCGTGTGGAACTTCAAGCGCACCCCTGTAATACACGTACCCTGCTGAAATCGCGTGTGGAACTTCCTGCGCACCCCTGAAGTACACGTACCCTGCTGAAATCGCGTGTGGAACTTCCCATGCACCCCTGAAATACACGTACCCTGCTGATATCGCGTGTGAAACTTCCCGCGCACCCCAAAATACACGTAGCGTGGACATTCGCATGTGGAACTTCCCGCACACCCCTGGAATACACGTACCCTGCTGATATCGCATGTGAAAATTCCCGCGCACCCCTCATGTACACGTACCCCGATGGAATCGCGTGTGGAACTTCAAGCGCACCCCTGTAGTACACGTACCCTGCTGAAATCGCGTGTGGAACTTCCCACGCACCCCTGAAATACACGTACCCTGCTGAAATCGCATGTGGAACTTCCCATGCACCCCTGAAATGCACGTACCCAGCTGAAATGACGTGAGGTACTTCCCGCGCACCCCAGTGATACACGTAGCCCGCTTACCGTGCTGGTACAGGTTTAGCGCAGCCCTTTGCGCTGGATTGGGAATTTTGATGGCTTTTCCCTGCGCGAGAGGCGTTCTTGGGGGCGTAACTGGCGCTGATGCAAGGTCGCTGTGCCACTATGCGCCACGGCTGGTTTTGGTAGCTGGAATCCATGAATACGCTGTGCGCGGAAATGGGTTTTGGCGCACGCGGCTGGCGCAGGGATTCGCACGCGCACACTGTGCGCCAGCCGCGTGCGCCACTTGTGCGCTGAATTCTATGAATTACCCCCCAAGTATCACAGTTTGTTCACGTCCTGTTTTCACAACAGGAAGTGAACACCATTAGACAGTCTATTCCTGATATTAGGAAAAATCCGACAGGGTTCTATAAAGAGATGGAATCTGTTTTGCAATCCTCAGTGTTCACCTTAGTTGACATTGATTTATTGTTTCCAGTACTCCTGCCCGTAGATTTATGGAAACAAGTTAGAACTATTGACGATGTACCTGGGTTGGGAGATACATGGGCGAATTTAACTAGGCTCGATGGGGAAAGGCCAGCTGGCGAAAGACCACAACAGGCGATATTAACTCTGCCTGATAGAATTATTGCTAAATTAAAAACCATAATTCCCGAAAAAAGAATTATTTGGGACAAGCTAACGGCCTGTGTCCAAGGAAAGTCTGAGGGTGCTACCGAGTTCTTTAATCGGTTCAAACAGGTATTTTCAGATTTCAGTGGACAAGACTTAGGCACAGAGTCTGGGAAAAGATTATTTGTGGACAAATTTGTACATGGATTGCTGCCGGACATCCAGTCACAGAGAGCACTTGGCAGGCGAAATCGCAATCAGAAGTACTGCACATGGCTCAGTGCTATGAGAATTGTGTCAATAATGAAAAAGATAGGATTGAAAAACGGAAAGGTGATTTAAAAACAAAGGTGCTATTGCAGCAAATTGTTAGAAGCCCCAGAGGGGGTAACTCTCAGGTTAGAGGTCAGTATGTCCCACAGGGGAATGTGCCCTTGGGACATGTGTCGCACGGGCATAGGGGGCCCTGGTAAAGGTCAGTTTGCACAGGACCCTCAACAGCCTTTTTCACAGGACAATCAGACTCCAAGTGCGGACACTAGGAACATATTCGATCATCCTTCCGCTGCATATTTATCTGAATAGCTTCCTCTTGATAATATTCTGTTTCGTTAGGATTGCCCGAAACAGGGTTTGGAACCTACATCTATTCCCGTCAATCAGAAAGGTCCCTACGTTGAGATGATGGTGGGAAATAGGAAACATCAGTTTTTGATAGACACCGGAGCACAGAAGTGTTCCATTGATCGTTCGCGGTTCCAAACATTCCACTGTCATGGCAAACCAATGTTTCTGTAGGGTTTTCCGGTACACCAGTTGTTTGTCCGGTCTCTATGCTGGTTCCTATTTCTTTGGGTCCCTTTACGGGCCAGTGTCCTTTTCTATTGACCTCCGATTGCGGGGAAAACTTGCTGGGGTTGAATTTGTTAAAAGAATTGAATGCAGTGATTTATTGTTCTTCCGATGGAGTGCGCTTGACGATTTTACCACAGCAATCTTCTGCCTCACAATTTCTGACTAGACCTTTGCCTCCAGAATTAATTGATGTACCAGGAAACTTGTGGGCTGTTTACAACAATGATGTCGGTGTTTTGCAGATTGAGCCTGTTAAGATCGTTTTGAAACATGGAATTGAGCTGCCACACATTCCCCAGTATAAGATTTCGGCTGAGGGCGAGTGAGCTTCAAAATGTATTGTTTCCGATTTTGTGCACCGCGGTGTGATTGAAGAAATTTCAGGAAATTTGTGTACTAGTCCAATTTTACCTGTGTACAAGAAAGGCGATAATGTAATTCCATTCCGTTTTATAATTGATTTACGTGCCATTAATAAAGTTGTGGCACCGCAATTTCAATTGTGCCTGATGTGACGACAATTCTAACCATGATTCCAGCTACAGCTACTCACTTCAGTGTTGTGGACCTAAAGAATGCGTTCTTTAGTATTCCTATACACAAGGATAGTAGATATTTGTTCGCGTTCATCTTAGGGGGACGCTCATTTACATTTACTCATGCACCTCAAGGGTACAAAGAGAGCCCTAGTATTTATAGTAGGGCTTTGAAAGAACAACTTGATACCCTTGAATTGCCCTCTACTTGTACTTTGCTTCAGTACGTTGATGACTTGCTTCTGGCTGCTGACTCTAAGAGTGCCTGTAAAGAGGGCGATGTGTTACTACTTATTCATCTCGCTAAGCATGGTCACAAAGCTTCGCTTAAGAAATGTCAATATTGTTGTCAGGAGGTCGCCTATTTAGGATATCTCCTGTCAAAGGAGGGAAGAAGATTGACACCTGAAAGAATAAAACACATTTCTGGCATGTCTGTCCCAAATACACAGAAGGAAGTTAGGGCCTTTATAGGTATGGCTTCTTACTGTAGGTTGTGGATCCCACATTTTTCACTAGTGATAAAACCGATGTTGGCCTTGACGAAGAAGGGAATTTCTTCGCCGTTGCCATGGAACGCGGAACACCAGCAATCGTTTGACTTGCTTAAGACTGCATTATGCTCTGCACCAGTTTTGGGCACACCAAACTATGAAAAGGCCTTCGTATTGTTTGTGCATGAATGTGATGGATGTGCTTTGGCTGTATTAACGCAGGAGCATGGAGGGAAGAATAGGCCGTGCGGTTACTATTCCTCCGCCCTTGATCCTGTAGCATGCGCTTTGCCAAGATGTTTGTGTGCTGTCGCTGCTGCTGCTGCTGTGTCTGTAAAACAGAGTGACGGAATGGTCCTAGGCCATGATTTCACCCTGATGGTGCCTCACTCTGTAGATGTTCTATTGAACCGAACTCAAACGCAACACCTCACTTCCGCACGGTTGACGAGATATGAATCGATCTTGTTTGCCCCTCACATTCAAATTAAGAGCTGTTGTGTTCTTAATCCGGCTGAACTCCTACCTTTCCCGCAAGATATTACTTGCGGCGATGAAGACTCACATGATTGTTTGTATACTACTGAACAAGAAACAAAGGGCATGATTGATTTGAAAGATACCCCTTTGGATAATCCGCAAGGAGAGATGGTTTTGTGACGGCTCCTGCTTTAAACTTCTGGATGGTACATCCACAGCCGCTTATGCAATCACTACCTTGAGCACGGTTGTGGAAACTAAGAGAATTACGCATAATTCTGCGCAAGCCACAGAGATTATAGCATTAACCCAAGCTTGTGAACTTTCCGAAGGGCTTGTAGTAAATATATATACTGATAGTCAGTATGCCTTTGGGGTGGTTCACAACTTTGGGAGACTTTGGTCGGAAAGAGGATTCCTAACCTCGCATGGCACCAAGATCCAACATGGCACCCTAATAGTGCAACTACTCTCAGCACTTGCGCTCCCTACTCAGTTAGCCGTTGTAAAATGTGCAGCACATCGCAAGATTGTAGCTAATATTGGAAGAGGGAATGCTTTTGCTTATCAAATAGCTAGACAAACTGCCACTGATCTCCTTACGGAGATATATGTTTCTAGGGAGACTGAAAATGCTAATGTGATGGATGAGGGCGTGGGGTCTATACGGGATATCCAAGCCGATGCCACAGTAGAGAAGCTAAGAGGTGGGCTGAGGGCTTCGGAAAACTTGATGATGATGGGCGTTGGGTGGACACGGTTGACGGGAAATGGTTACTTCCCGATGCTTACGTGATTATGATGGTTGTAATGGCACACGGTCCTACACACGTGTGTGCCCAACAGATGACGAAAATGTTAGAAAAAGTTTGGGTAAACGACAAAATTTCAAAAATTGCTCAGCACTACGTCCAGAATTGTATGATTTGCTTACAACATAATGTGGGAAAGGGGACAGCAACCCCGAGGGGAAGTTTTGGGCCACCCTCTGTCCCAATTTAAAATATGTATTGGTAGTCATTTGTGCCTTTAGTAAGTGGGTTGAGGCTTTCCCTGTTAAAGATGCTACAGCCATGACCACTGCGAAAACCATGTTAGAGGAGTACTTTCCCCGGTTTGGTTTGCCGAGAGTTATCTGGTTGGACAATGGTCCACACTTTGTCGCCGCTGTAATCCTACAGATATGTACAACGTTACGAATTGACAAATGGTTCCATTCGGCCAGACATCCTCAGAGCACCGGACTAGTAGAAAAACACAACGGTATCATCAAGAACAAGCTCGCTAAGATGTGTGCCGGCACCAAACTAAAAAGGCTGGATGCCTTACTGATTGTGTTACTAGCTATGCGTACAACCCCTCAAACTAAGACTGGGCTCTCTCCATTTGAGGTGGTAATGGGGAGGCCTGCCAATATCTGGAATGTTCCAAAATGTCGAAATTTGAGAAATATTGAAAATGTACTACTTTCAGATTATTGTAGCCAATTGACTAAAAACCTGTATTTGATTTACCACCAGGTACGAGAGGCCTTACCTGTGCGTTACTAAGGCCTGGGCCACGGCATACGTCCGGGGAGCTGGGTGCTCATTAAATCATTTGAGCACACCTCCTGCCTTACGCCTCGCTGGCGTGGGCCATTCCAGGTCCTGTTGTTCACCCAAACACCGGTGCGGGTAGCTGGCCGAAAGAATTGGATCCACACGTCACACATCAAGAAACTTCCTCACCCTGTGCCACATGTTACAGAAGAAGCATAACCCCTCGCTGATACTCCAACTGATGATCCCAAAGCAGTAAGCAGCACTGAGAGTGTGTCGGAGAATATCTCTAAGCCCGAGAGGCTTGGGGAAGCTGCCATTTTGTTTCCACACTCTCCACAAATTTTGCACCCGGAAATGGCTGTTTCAAATTCAGCCTCTTCATCTGTCCCTGATACGTTGCTTCCAACGGGAAGTGACGACACATTGTTTCCGGATCAATCAGTACCAGGAATAGCCTGCGTCCGAGAAAATGGACATACGGCACGGTTCTGCTGTGCATCTGATAAGACATACGGCACGGTTCGGCTGTGCATTCAAGGAAGGAAAAGAGTCATCGAGGGCTTGCTTTTGCCCAAATTTGAGAAAGGGGATTCTGTTGGCTAGGGTTTTGGAAGGACACAGAAATCGCACGACCGGGGGGTTGCCAGCAACGAACATTGGGGTTTCCGTTTGAAGACTGCAATGCCTGCTACCGCCGCCGCTCGCATTGGACTTGTAAATAAGGGGGTGACCAACCGGGACAATGGACAAAATGCCTGGGCCCCAAAAACGTACTGCTATATTTTTGTAATAATATTTGGTTTTATAATAGGCACTGTTGTAGGCCTCCGGTATTTAGAAGAAGCTTATCCTTTAGAGTTTTCGCTACCGACTAAAAATGTACCCACTGTCCATACACCTTTTGCGCATTTGCATACTTTGTCCCCTAGAGATTCCCAGCACAGACAAAGGTATCATAATAATACACTCTTACATATCATGAACGCTACACATGCCATTTTTAATAGGTCCAATTTCTGGGTCTGTTCACATTTACCGCAACACGGGGATAAGGGGCTAGGTTGGTATATTCATCCTTTACCGTTGACAACTGCTTGCTATGCTTCTCTTAGAGCACTATTCTTTGGCCGATGGAATGATAGCGTCTCAGGGAACTTTGATGGCACCAATTTGAATAGTTTTGAGAAACGTGTTTTGACTCCCCTGGGATGCTCTCTTTTTGCAAATAGGAGTAAACAGAATGTTGCTTCTATTAGGCCTTCTGATAGACTGTCCCGTCCCTTTCAATCTTTGATTTCCTTTAAAATGGCTCTGATAGGCAATCAGGATGCCATGCCTCCTTCTTACACTGTTAACAATAGCCCCGATTCAGTTTCTTTCTGCATACAGAGGAATGGCACTCGGTCAATGGGAGTTTTTAAAGGTTGTGCCGATGTTGCAAATTTGACTTTGGAAGACAGACCTTTGTATGTAGGCGAACCTGTCTATTTTGTTTGCGGTAATGTAGCGTTTCCATGGTTGCCCAGGGATTGGCAGGCAACCTGTTATTTAGGGATCCTGTTACCTGGGGTGTTCATAGCAAGTACTATAGAAATTTCAAAAGCTCGTCCACGACGGGACGAGAATGGTGACACCCCAGCACAAGTTTTGGGAGATATAGCGAAATCAATTGTGCCATTTTGGGGGCAGAAAGCAAATTCAGAGGATATCAGGAGACTAGCGAGAGTATTGGAGAGAACCATCAACTGCACCACGGATATACTCTACAATATGACATTAGAGCAGAAATCAATAAGATTAGTAGCACTCCAAAATCGTATGGCATGAGATGTCATTTTAGCTGAGCGTGGTGGAGTATGCAAATTAGTGGGGTCCGCTTGCTGTGTTTTCGCACCTGATTCCTCCCCAACTATCTTCAAGGCAATACAGAATCTGCACGTCCTTAGTTCCGAAGTGCATGTTCCCGAGGGAAATTGGGATCTTGGCGCTTGGTTCTGGGACTTCTTGCAATCTTGGGGTTGGAAGGTACTTTCGGTCTTATTAACTATTTTAGGAATTCTGTTGTTCCTTTGTTGCTGTATTCAGTGTCTGCCTGGTATGTGTTCGATGCTAGGGGGATGTTGCGCACAAGCAATAGATTCGATAGGACATAAGGTGAATGCCTCAAATAACACTTCCAAAGAATATGTGTTAAAAGATATATTAGTAAAAGACCTAATGGCAATAGATATTTCAGATAGTGATTCAGGGTACATGGATACTAATGCATGGAATTATTCGCAAGGAGACCCAAAGAAGTTTTTAGCACCTGGCATAGGCCAAAAGGAGGGTTTGTCGGAGTAGAAAAGATATCGTGCCTCCTGTTGTGGAAAATATATTTAATATTGGCCTACACCAAGCTTCTCGAAAGTCACTTGCGAGAGAAATCTGTGTTGCAAGGTCCTAACCTTTAATCCATGAAGGTCGCCATTTTAGGTCAAACCGCCATTTTAGGATTTGTGTGGAAAAGTCACCCTGTGAGCTAAAATGGTGGAAGATGTCATTGCAAAATACAACATGGCCGTCTTGACCTCTGTACATCGCTAATGTGTAATCTGACTGCAGGATACTTGTTGAGGTCATGAACTGAGACCTCGTCCTACGTTGACCTATGTGTAAAAGGACTACTCGCGCAATGAAACCAATCCAACAGTATATATTATGATAATGTATTTACATATTGAACGAAGAACATCTGTTTTACTACATTGTATTTATGTTTAAGAAGACCTGCAATGCGAAACACTAAAATACACAGTTAATGCATACGTTTATTGTTACATGTAATAAAAACAAACCAATTAGATGCGGTTATTTGGAATTCGGCAACAAACCCTAGAATTGGTGATGTATAAAGTGGGGTATTAACCCAAAGTGGGGCTGGACATAGTGCCCACAAAACGTATAAAAAGCGAATGCATTCTAATGTACACTCTCTCACTGAACACACTGAACCACGCTGGATTTTGTTGTGTTGTACTGAGGGCCGATAGCTATTCCACTTTGCACTGTTTTTGTATTTGAATTCAGTAGAGAATAAAGTACTTTGTATGTTCCTTTGTAACCCGTGTTCGGTGTATTTCCTTTTGGGGTACTCAGCCTCGATATTTTGTTTCTGTTTTTACAAATTAACCTAGTTAACCCACCCCAACCACACCTATACATGTCCAAAAAACCTAGTGGCCAGACCCCAACCACTGTCATGGAATTCTCACTTTCTCACCTGGGAGAGACCCTTACAGGATTTCTTGGGCGGTGTCTTCTTTCGCACGGACCTGGTCTTGTATAAGCCCGCGCGAGCCTCTTCTGACTCCAGCGTGTGTTCATCGTTCCGGAATTCAAATACTCTGGGATCCAGGAACGATGAAAGTGCGCTCACAGCGCACAAGTCCAGGAAACAAGGAAGAAGGAAGAGGGGTATGGGAATGGAATAAGGAGGTCCAGGAACAAGGATAACAGAGTAGCGAACTAGGGAGCACACGTCTAGTCGCTGCTTGTAATAGCATTGAGACGCGTGGGGCTGCGGGGGTGAAACCTATTTGTAAAATACGCTACGTCTGACGTAAGACAGAGGAAGGCGTTCCACGTTAGACGGCCATGTTGGAAGTATCAAGGAGTGTAAGCCCCGTTGTGATAAGGACCATGAAGTCCAAAAGGGTCGCATTCTGTGGGTCATGACAGCATGCCTCCTCCGGAGACCTGTTCCACCGGGTTTGCCCGGGTGTATGAGATGGTATCTTCTGAGCAATCGAGGGCTGTTTTGATTAGAAGTTGGTTCCCAGGTTCTTTCACTTGGAGGATATCCTTTCCATTTAACCAGGTATTGAAGCTGACCCCGTTTATACCTGGAATCGCATATTCGGGACACTTCATATTCCACTTGGTTGTCCACCACCACAGGAGTGGGACTGCAAGATTTCCGCGAGGATCGGATACAGGGTTTTAATAAAGAAGTCTGAAAAACTGGGTGATTTTCT
Source organism: Ambystoma mexicanum (assembly GCF_040938575.1). NCBI lineage: Eukaryota > Metazoa > Chordata > Amphibia > Caudata > Ambystomatidae > Ambystoma > Ambystoma mexicanum. The sequence goes on along the minus strand of NC_090931.1, from coordinate 1,462,014,387 downwards.
TCCAGGAGTCGGGTAGCTTGAGCCAGTATGAGACTGGATTTATGATTTCCTTGATTGAAAATGGACCATAGTATCGGGGGGCCAATTTGTTTGGTCGTAAATGTCGGGGTAGTAGCTTCGAGGACAACCAGACTTGATCACCAACTGCATAAGAAGGCCCTGGTCTTCTTTTAGAATCTGCATATCGCTTAGTATGTATTCTGGCCTTCTCTATGTGTTCTTTGGCTTCCTTGTGTACATTGATGAGTGTTTCCATTCAGGAGTCGACGGTAGGAACCGGTGTGGGATGTGGAAGAACAGAGGGTAACACTGATGGATGGAATCCTTGACTGCAATAAAAGGGGCTGGTCTTAATCGCTGAGTGATCGGAATTGTTGTATGCAAACTCAGCCACAGGTATTAGGAGCGACCAGTCATCCTGAACCTTGGTGGCGAAACAACGAAGGTGTTGTTCCAGGGTCTGGTTTACACGTTCCGTAGCTCCGTTGGTTTGTGGATGATAACCTGATGAGAGAGCACGTTGGATTCCTAGAATGCGACAGAGATGTTTCCAGAATTGTGAGACGTATTGAGGTCCTCGGTCTGATATGATCTTGGAAGGGAGTCCATGAAGGCGGAAAATGTGTTCCAGGAAGATTCCACTGAGTTCTGATGAGGATGGTAGTTTATACAGGGGTGTAAAATGAGCCATCTGAGTGAACAAGTCAATGGTAACCATGATAGTCGTGTAACCCCTGGAAGGTGGCTATTCCAGAATGAAGTCTGTAGCGATGAATACCCATGGTCTTGTTGGTAGTGTAGGTTGCAATAGGAGACCTGCCGGACTCTTGTTATCGTGTTTGTTCTGACTACAAATAGAACAGGCTCGGATGTACAGTTGTACGTCAGTCTTCATTCTAGGCCACCAAAATTGTCTTTGTATAAGACAGAGGGTGTTGGTGATGTCCGGAGTGAAGGGTATCGTGGCAGAGGTTTATTATCCTTTGTTGTCATTTCTGTGTGGGGATGACTAGAGCATTATCCTTGAACAAATATCCATCCCTGGTTCTCAGATTCCATTGATTCTTCCTTGAAATATCCTTCCAGAGCTCAGAGGATTGGGTTTGCATCCGAATTTCTTCCAGGAGACTGACTGCTTGAGCTACAAAAATCATATGGGGAAACATCTTGGGATAGGTCCGATCTTCAATAGTTTCGTAGTCAGGACGTCGAGATAAGGCATCAATTATGTTTTGTGATCCAGGGACATGACTGATGTGGAAGTGGTACTGGGCAAAGAAGAAGCCCCAACAGGCCTGACGACTGTTCCTACACTCCATGGATTGTAGAACTTGAAGATTCGGATCGTCCGTGCTGACCTGGACTGGATGTCTCGCTCCCAGGAGTAGGTGTCGCCATTCGGTGAAGGGTTGGCGGATGGCTAACAGTTCCTTTTCCAGGACGGAATAATGTGTCTCACTGGGAGTCATGGTTTGTGAAAGGTAAGCAATGGGGTGTTCCACCTTGTCCTCAAATTCTTGCTTCAAAACCGCTCCTATGGCGTAGTTAGAGGCATCCGTCTCCACTAGGAATGGCCGATTAATGTCGGGTTGGGCTAGGATGGGGGCTTCAGTAAACTCTGTCTTTAAACGCGGAATGTCTTGGGGTGTAGACCAGAGAAAGGGTGTGTCTTTCTTCAAGAGTGCAATGATTGGCTGAACAATCTCAGAAAAGGTGGGTATGAACTTCCGGTAGAAATTGGCAAGCCCAGGAGGATTGAACTTGTTTCACGGAAGTGGGAACTGGCCAAGATAATATGGCCTTTACCTTCGAATGATCCATACCAATTCCTTCTGGACTAAGGACAAATCCTAGGTAATGAACAGAGGTGACGTGAAACAGGCATTTTCTCGGGTTTGGCTAGGAGTCTATGTTCACGTAGTCGTTGTAATGCTGCTTTTACATACTCTTCATTCTTTAGAGGGTCCTTGGAGTAGATCAGGATATTGTCCAGGTAGACGATGACAAAGAGGAACAGCATATCAGAGAACACCCTATCCATGAAACGTTGAAAGACGGAAGGGGCATTAGCAAGTCCAAAGGGCATGACCAGATATTCAAAGTGTCCAAAGGGTGTTCTAAAAGCTGTTTTCCATTCGTCTCCTTCCCTGATACGAATCAGATGATAGGCACCCCTGAGATCCAGTTTCGTGAAGATTACAGCTCCTCTCACCGCTTCCAGGATATCCGAGATCAAGGGTAAGGGGTAGCGGTCCTTGAGGGTGCATTGATTTAATCCATGATAATCGAAGCAAGGTCTAAGTTCCTTGGTGTCCTTTTTGGGAACAAAGAACAACGAGGCTCCAGCTGGGGATTTCGATGGTCTTATGGTGCCATTTTCAAGGTTGGTATCCAAGTATTCTCGTAGGGCTCTTTTTTCAGATTCGGATAGGATGAACATCCTCCCGAAGGGAATCACTGCTGAAGGTTCTGTGTCTATGGCGCAGTCTTCAGGTCTGTGAGGGGGTAGAGCCTGGACTATGGCAGTTGAAAAGACATCAGCATAACTCTGATAGGCCTTTGGAACCTGTACGATATTGGAAACCATGAGTGGTACGTGCTGATCTATTGATGGTTCTTTGGAAGGTGTCAAGGAGGATTCCAGGAATAGACAGTGAGACATACAAAAATCAGATCTGAGAAATAAGGATCTTGCTGCCCAGTTGATATAAGGATTATGTTTCTGTAACCAGGGCATACCCAGGACCATGGGGTAATGAGCAGACCTAATGATGTCAAATCTGATCAGCTCTTGATGATGGTTTATTGAAAGCTGGATCTCTTTAGTCTGCAAGCTTATGGGTCCTGAAGTGAGGAGTCTTCCTTCGATCGCTTCCACCGGTTGCATGGTACTTCGAGTCTCGTATGGAATGTGGTGACTAAAAACCCAATCTTGATCAACGAATACTCCCATAGCTCTGCAGTCAACCAAGGCCAAAATGGAGTAGGTCTGATTCTTGGATGGTGATATGAGGGCCTGTAAAATCACTAGGCTGTTTTGTCCAGGAGAGTTCAAGGATGGAATAGACGTGGAGCAAACATCTCTCTTCCGAAGCCTTGCTCCATCTAGGATCGGGAGCTGGTGTTTCCCGAATGCCAAGGAGGGGCTAGAGGACATTCTCTAACCAGGTGTTTATCCGAGGCATAGTACATGCATAACCCCGTATGAATCCTTCTCATCCTCTCTTGCGGGGATATGGGTCCACGGAAGGCTCCTATCTGCATAGGTTCTGGTTCAGTAGCTGACCCTGGATTATTGTCAGTTTTGGGGTAGTCTCGAAGGGATTCCTTCAGGGGGTTACTTTGGATTTCTTCTTCTCTGCCTTTCTTTCCCGGATACGAAAATCTATTTGCATGGCAAGGTCCATAAGAGCCTGGAATGAGCTTGGGCGAGCCACTCTGGCCAACTCATCTTTGATCTCCTCATTCAGTCCCCTTCTGAACAGAGTAAAACTTGCTTCAGGAGACAAGTCAGCTTCCTTGGCCAATTGCTTGAATCGGGTTACATACGTAAGCACATCCTGGGATCCCTGTTGAAAGTCTAGGGGGTCGCTCCTGGGCACTGTACACCTGCTCTGGAAGGTCAAACATGGTTTTAAGGGCTTGTATGAACCCGTCATAATCATTCAGGAGGGAGGGCATCACCGGAATTGACTAAGGGTGTAGCCCAGGTTAGAGCATTTCCGGAAAGGTGTGAAATTATGAAGCCCACCTTAGCCCTGGGAGTTGAAAAGTAGTAGGGCTTAAAAGTAAAGTGAACCAAACAAGAATTAAGGAATCCACGAAGGGTTTTTGCCGAGCCATCGTATTTGTCAACAATGCCGCCCAGCAATACACTTTCCTTTGTGGCAGAATCACGGGATAGAACTAATTGTTTGAGAGCGGCGTTTTCCGCTTTTAAATTTTGTACCTCGGTTGTTAGTTCTTGCATGCTCCGCATGAGATCCTGAACAGCCGCTTCCATGCCGACTTCGAGTTCGGTCGTTTGGCGTCTCAAACTGTCACAGAATTCCCCCTTTCTCACCTGGGAGCGATCCTTGCAGGATTTCTTGGGCGGTGTCTTCTTTCGCACGGACATGGTCTTGTATAAGCCCGCGCGAGCCTCTTCTGACTCCAGTGTGCGTTCAGAGTTCTGGGATTCAGATACTCCGGGATCCAGGAACGATGAAGGTGCGCACACGGCGCACAAGTCCAGGAAACAAGGAAGAAGGAAGAGGGGTATGGGAATGGAATTAGGAGGTCGAGGAACAAGGATAACAGAGTTGCGAACTACGGAGCACACGTCTAGTCGCTGCTTGCAATAGCATTGAGACGCGTGGGGGCGCAACCTATTTGTAAAATACGCTACGTCTGACGTAAAACAGAGGAAGGGATTCCAAGTTAGACGGCCATGTTGGAAGTATCAAGAAGTGCAAGCCCCGTTGTGATAAGGACCATGAAGTCCAAAAGGGGCGCATTCTGTGGGTCATGACAACCACACCTAGACATGTCCAATAAACCTAGTGGCCAGACCCCAACCACACCTACGCATGTCCAATTAACCTAGTTAACCCACCCCAACCACACCTAGACATGTCCAATAAACCCAGTGGCCAGACCCCAACCACACCTAGACATGTGCAATTAACCTAGTGAACAAATCCCAACCAAACCTAGACATGTACAATTAACCTAGTGATCAGACCACAACCACACCTAGATACATCCAATTATCCTAGTGACCAGACCCCAACCACACCTAGACCGGTCCAATTAAACTAGTGACCAGATCGCAACCAGAACTATACATGTCCAATTAACCTGGAGACCAGACCACACTAAGACATGTCCAATTAAGTTATTGAGCAGTCCCCAACCACACATAGACCCAATGAACCTAGTGACCAGAATCCAACCACAACTAGACATGCCCAATTAACCTAGTGACCAGAACCCAGCAACACCTAGACATGTCCAATTAACCTAGTGACTAGACCCCAACCAAACCTAGACATGTCCAATTAACCTAGTGAGCAGACCCCAAACCACACCTAGACATGTCCAATTAACCAAGTGAACAGTCCCCAACCACACCTAGATACATCCAATTATCCTAGTGACCAGACCTCAACCAGACCTTGTCGAACGGAAAATTATATCGTGCCTCCTATACTTTATGAATATATGTATATTGGCCTACGCCAAGCTGCTTATAAGCCAAGGAAATCCGTGTTGCAAGGTCTTGATCTTAGATCAGTATAAGCCGCCATTTTAGATCTATCCGCCATTTTAGATTATCCCTCTAAAGTCACCCTGTGTTGTAAGATGGTGGGCAATGTCATTTTCGAATGCAACATGGCCGTCTTGATCTCTGTGTATAAACTAATGTATAACGTGCCTGCAGGCTACATGTTGAGGTCATGAACTGAGACCTTGTCCTTCGCTGACCTATGTGTAGAGGATTACTTGCACAAACGAAGCTAATCCGCAAGCATATGTTAAACACAATGTATTCAAATACTGAAATGTGAACACTTGTTTGACTACATTGTATAAAACTGTTTGAGAAGGCTCAACATGAAATCCTAAAATACACTGTTACTATTAAGGCTTGTTAGTGAATACATTAAAGATAAACCCTAAATGTACAGATGTACGAACTTGGCACGAACCCTAGATCCATAATGTATTAACCAATATTAACTGGGAAATGGGTTGAACATTGCGATTTCGAGGGTATAAAGAGTGCAACTATTCTAATGTAAAGTCCCACTCACTGAGCACACCGAACCACGCTGGAATTTGCTGTGTTGTACTGAGGGCCGATAGTTATCTGTTGCTTTGTCGTTTGAAACTGTTCAGTATAAAATAAAGATCTTTTGTATGTTCCTTTGTAACCCACGTTTGGTGTATTTCCTTTTGGGGTACTCATCCTCGATATCTTCTTTTTGTTTTCACAACCTAAACATGCCCATTTAACTTAGTGAGCAGACCTAAACCACACCTAGACACGTCCAATTAACCTAGTGACCAGACCCCCACCACACCTAAACATGTCCAATTAGCCTAGTGACCAGACCCCAACGACACCTAGACATGTGCAATTAACCTAGTAACCCACTCGAACCACACCTAGACATGTGCAATTAACTTAATGACCAGACCCCAGCAACACCCAGACATGTCCAATTAACTAGGGACCAGACCCAAACCAAACCTAGACATGTCCAATTAACCTAGTGAGCAGATCCCGAACCACACCTAGACATGTCCAATTAACAAAGTGGGCCGACCCCAACCACACCTAGACATGCCCATTTAACTTAGTGAACAGACACCAAACACACCTAGACACGTCCAATTAACCTAGTGACCAGACCCCAACCACACCTAGACATGTCCAATTAACCAAGTGGGCCTCAATACTCACCCTCAATACTTGCTCTTTGATCCTCTTGTAAAGATGTATTTTTGCATTACAATTTACTTTTGACCAAGTGGGCCGACTACAACCAAACCTAGACATGGCCAATTAACATAGTGACCAGACCCCGACACCTAGAATAGACAGGTCCAATTAACCTAGTGTCCAGACCCCAGAAACACCTAGATATATCCAATTAACCTAGTGAACAGACCCCAAACACACCTAGATATGTCCAATTTTTCTAGTGACCAGACCCCAACCACACCTAGACATGCCCATTTAACTTAGTGAGCAGACCCCAACCACACCTAGACACATCCAATTAACCTAGTGACCAGACCCCAACCACACCTAGACATGTCCAATTAACCAAGTGGGCCGACTCCAGCCACACCTAGACAGGTCCAATTAACCTAGTGACCAGATCCCAACCACAACTGGACATGTCAAATTAACCTGGTGACCAGACCACACTAAGACATGTCCAATTAAGTTATCGAGCAGACCAAACAACACATAGACCCAATGAATCTAGAGACCAGACCCCAACAACACCTAGACCTGTCCAGTGATCCTGGTAAGAAGACTCAAACCACACCTAAGCATGCCCAGTTAACCTAGTGTCCAGAACCCAACCACAATTAGACATGTCCAATTAACCTGGTGACCAGACCACACTAAGACATGTCCAGGTAAGCTATCGAGCAGACCCCAACCACACATAGACCCAATTAACCTAGTGTCCAGACCACAACAACACCTAGACCTGTCCAGTGATCCTAGTGAGAAACTCTCAACCACACCTACACATGTCCAATTAACCTAGTGACCAGATACCAACCACACCTAGACATGTCCAATTAACCAAGTGAGCAGACCCCAACCACACCTACACATGTCAAGTTAACCTAGTGACCAGACTCCAACCACACCTAGACATGTCCAATCAACCTGGAAACCAGACCCTAACATACCTAGACATATTCAATTAACCTACTGACCAGACCCTACCACCCCTAAATCTGTCCAATTAACCTGGTGACCAGACCCCAACCACACCTAGACATGTCCAATGAACCTAGTGACCAGCGCCTAATCACACCTAGGCATGTCCAATTAACCTAGTTAACCTAGTGAGCAGACCCAACCACACTTAGACATGTCCCATTAACCTAGTGAGAAGATCCCAACCACACCCAGACATGTCCAATTAACCTAGTGACCAGACTCCAACCACTTCTAGACATGTCCAATCAACCTGGTGACCAGACCCCAACCACGCCTAGACATGTCCAATTAGCCTATTGACCAGACCCTAACACACCTAGAACTGTCCAATTAACCTGGTGACCAGTCCCCAACCACACCTAAACATGTCCAATGAACCTAATGACCAGTGCCCAATCACACCTAGGCATGACCAATTAACCTAGTTAACCCAGTGAGCAGACCCAACCACACTTAGACATGTCCCATTAACCTAGCGAGAAGATCCCGCCACACCCAGACATGTCCAATTAATCTAGTGACCAGGACCAGCCACGCCTGGACATGTCAAATTAGTCTAGTGTCCAGAACCCAACCAACCCTAGAAATGTCCATTTAACCTAGTGACCAGACCCCCACCACACCTAAACATGTCCAATTAGCCTAGTGACCAGACCCCAACCACACCTAGACATGTGCAATTAACCTAGTTAACCCACCCCAACCACACCTAGACATGTGCAATTAACCTAATGATCGGACCCCAGCAACACCCAGACATGTCCTATTAACCTAGTGACCAGACCCCAACCAAACCTAGACATGTCCATTTAATCTAGTGAGCAGACCCCTAACCACACCTAGACATGTCCAATTAACCAAGTGGGCCGACCCCAACCACACCTAGACATGCCCATTTAGCTTAGTGAGCAGACACCAAACACACCTAGACACGTCCAATTAACCTAGTGACCAGACCCCAACCACACCTAGACATGTTCAATTAACCAAGTGGGCCTCAATACTCACCCTCAATACTTGCTCTTTGATCCTCTTGTAAAGATGTATTTTTGCTTTACAATTTACTTTTGACCAAGTGGGCCGACTCCAACCACACCTAGACAGGTCCAATTAACCAAGTGGGCTGACTCCAGCCACACCTAGACAGGTCCAATTAACCTAGTGACCAGATCCCAACCACAACTGGACATGTCAAATTAACCTGGTGACCAGACCACACTAAGACATGTCCAATTAAGTTATTGAGCAGACCCCAACCACACATAGACCCAATGAACCTAGTGACCAGACCCCAACAACACATAGACCTGTCAAGTGATCCTAGTGAGAAGACACCAACCACACCTACACATGCCCAGTTGACCTAGTGACCAGAACCCAATCACTACTAGGAATATCCAATTAACCTGGTAACCAGACCACACTAAGACATGTTCAATTAAGCTATCAAGCAGACCCCAACCACACATAGACCCAATTAACCTCGTGACCAGAGCCCAACAACACCTAGACCTGTCCAGTGATCCTAGTGAGAAGACCCAAACCACACATACACATGTCCAATTAACCTAGTGACCAGATACCAACCACACCTAGACATGTCCAATTAACCGAGTGAGCAGACCCCAACCACCCCTACACATGTCAAGTTAACCTAGTGACCAGACTCCAACCACACCTAGACATGTCCAATCAACCTAGTGACCAGACCCTACCACACCTAGAACTGTCCAATTAACCTGGTGACCAGACCCCAGCCACATCTAGACATGTCCAATGAACCTAGTGACCAGTGCCCAATCACACCAAGGCATGTCCAATTAACCTAGTTAACCTAGTGAGCATACCCAACCACACTTAGACATGTCCCATTAACCTAGCGAGAAGATCCCAACCACACCCAGACATGTCCAATTAACCTAGTGACCAAGACCAACCACGCCTGGACATGTCCAATTAGCCTAGTGTCCAGAACCCAACCAACCCTAGAAATGTCCATTAAACCTAGTGACCAGACCCCACCACACCTAAACATGTCCAATTAGCCTAGTGACCAGACCCCAACCACACCTAGACATGTCCAATTAACCTAGTTAACCCACCCCAACCACACCTAGACATGTGCAATTAACCTAGTGACCAGACCCCAACCAAACCTAGACATGTCCAATGAACCTAGTGAGCAGACCCCGAACCACACCTATACATGTACAATTACCCAAGTGGGCCGACCCCAACCACACCTAGACATGCCCATTTAACTTAGTGAGCAGACACCAACCACACCTAGACATGTCCAATTAACCAAGTGAGCCTCAATACTCACCCTCAACACTTGCACTTTGATCCTCTTGTAAAGATGTATTTTTGCATTACAATTTACTTTTGACCAAGTGGGCCGACTCCAACCACACCTAGACAGGTCCAATTAACCAAGTGGGCCGACTACAGCCACACCTAGACAGGTCCAATTAACCTAGTGACCAGATCCCAACCACAACTTGACATGTCAAATTAACCTGGTGACCAGACCACAATAAGACATGTCCAATTAAGTTATTGAGCAGACCCAAACCACACATAGACCCAATGAACCTAGAGACCAGACCCCAACAACACCTAGACCTGTCCAGTGATCCTGGTAAGAAGACCCCAACCACACCTAAGCATGCCCAGTTAACCTAGTGACCAGAACCTAACCACAACTAGACATGTCCAATTAACCTGGTGACCAGACCACACTAAGACATGTCCAATTAAGCTATCGAGCAGACCCCAACCACACATAGACCCAATTAACCTAGTGTCCAGACCACAAAAACACCTATACCTGTCCAGTGATCCTAGTGAGAAACTCCCAACCACACCTACACATGTCCAATTAAGCTAGTGACCAGATACCAACAACACCTAGACATGTCCAATTAACCGAGTGAGCAGACCCCAACCACACCTACACATGTCAAGTTAACCTAGTGACTAGACTCCAACCACACCTAGACATGTCCAATCAACCTGGTGTCCAGACCCTAACCATACCTAGACATGTCCAATTAACCTACTGGCCAGACCCTACCACCCCTAGATCTGTCCAATTAAGCTGGTGACCGGAGCCCAATCACACCTAGACATGTCCAATGAACCTAGTAACCAGATCCCAATCACACCTAGGCATGCCCAATTAACCTAGTTAACCTAGTGAGCAGACCCAACCACACTTAGACATGTCCCTTTAACCTAGTGAGAAGATCCCAACCACATCCAGACATGTCAATTTAACCTAGTGACCAGACTCCAACCACACCTAGACATGTCCAATCAACCTGGTGACCAGACCCCAACCACACCTAGACATGTCCAATTAACCTATTGACCAGACCCTACCACACCTAGAACTGTCCACCAATTAACCTGGTGACCAGACCCCAACCAAACCTAAACATGTCCAATGAACCTAGTGACTAGTGCCCCATCACACCTAGGCATGACTGATTACCCTAGTTAACCTAGTGAGCAGACCCAACCACACCCAGACATGTCCAATTAATCTAGTGACCAGGACCAACCACGCCTGGACATGTCAAATTAGTCTAGTGTCCAGAACCCAACCAACCCTAGAAATGTCCATTTAACCCAGTGACCAGACCCCCACCACACCTAAACATGTCCAATTAGCCTAATGACCAGACCCCAACCACACCTAGACATGTGCAATTAACCTAGTTAACCCACCCCAACCACACCTAGACATGTGCAATTAACCTAATGACCGGACCCCAACAACACCCATACATGACCTATTAACCTAGTGACCAGACCCCAACCAAACCTAGACATGTCCAATTAACCTAGTGAGCAGACCCCGAACCACACCTAGACATGTCCAATTAATCAAGTGGGCCGACCCAAACCACACCTAGACATGCCCATTTAACCTAGTGAGCAGACACCAAACACACCTAGACACGTCCAATTAACCTAGTGATCAGACCCCAACCACACCTAGACATGTTCAATTAACCAAGTGGGCCTCAATACTCACCCTCAATACTTGCTCTTTGATCCTCTTGTAAAGATGTATTTTTGCATTACAATTTACTTTTGACCAAGTGGGCCGACTCCAACCACACCTAGACAGGTCCACTTAACCTAGTGACCAGATCCCAACCACAACTAGACACATCCAATTAACCTAGTGACCAGACCCCAACCACACCTAGACATGTCCAATTAACCAAGTGGGCCGACTCCAACCACACCTAGACAGGTCCAATTAACCTAGTGACCAGATCCCAACCACAACTGAACATGTCAAATGAACCTGGTGACCAGACCACACTAAGACATGTCCAATTAAGTTATTGAGCAGACCCCAACCACACATAGACCCAATGAACCTAGTGACCAGACCCCAACAACACCTAGACCTGTCCAGTGATCCTAGTGAGAAGACCCCAACCACATCTACACATGCCCAGTTAACCTAGTGACCAGAACCCAATCACTAGTAGACATGTCCAATTAACCTGGTGACCAGACCACACTAAGACATGCCCAATTAAGCTATCGAGCAGACCCCAACCACACATAGACCCAATTAACCTAGTGACCAGAGCCCAACAACACCTAGATCTGTCCAGTGATCCTAGTGAGAAGACCTCAACCACACATATACATGTCCAATTAACCTAGTGACCAGATACCAACCACACCTAGACATGTCCAATTAATCAATTGGGCCGACCCCAACCACACCTAGACATGCCCATTTAACTTAGTGAGCAGACCCCAACAAAACCTAGACACATCCAATTATCCTAGTGACCAGACCCCAACCACACCTAGACATGTCCAATTAACAAAGTGGGCCGACTCCAACCACACCTAGACAGGTCCAATTAACCTAGTGACCAGATCCCAACCACAACTGAACATGTCAAATTAACCTGGTGACCAGATCACACTAAAACATGTCCAATTAAGTTATTGAGCAGACCCCAACCACATATAGACCCAATGAACCTAGTGACCAGACCCCAACAACACCTAGACCTGTCCAGTGATCCCAACCACACCTACACATGCCCAGTTAACCTAGTGACCAGAACCCAATCACTACTAGACATGTCCAATTAACCTGGTGACCAGACCACACTAAGACATGTCCAATTAACCTATCGAGCAGACCCCAACCACACATAGACCCAATTAACCTAGTGACCAGAGCCCAACAACACCTAGATCTGTCCAGTGATCCTAGTGAGAAGACCTCAACCACACATACACATGTCCAATTAACCTAGTGACCAGATACCAACCACACCTAGACATGTCCAATCAACCTGGTGACCAGACCCCAACCACGCCTAGACATGTCCAGTTAACCTAGTGACCAGACCCTACCACACCTAGAACTGTCCAATTAACCTGGTGACCAGACCCCAGCCACATCTAGACATGTCCAATGAACCTAGTAACCAGTGCCCAATCACACCAAGGCATGTCCAATTAACCTAGTTAACCTAGTGAGCATACCCAGCCGCACTTAGACATGTCCCATTAACCTAGCGAGAAGATCCCAACCACACCCAGACATGTCCAATTAACCTAGTGACCAAGACGAACCATGCCTGGACATGTCCAATTAGCCTAGTGTCCAGAACCCAACCAACCCTAGAAATGTCCATTTAACCTATTGACCATACCCCCAACCACACCTAGACATGTCCAATTAACCTAGTTAACCCACCCCAACCACACCTAGACATGTGCAATTAACCTAGTGACCAGACCCCAGCAACACCCAGACATGTCCAATTAACCTAGTGACCGGACCCCAGAAACACCTAGACATGTCCAATTAACCTAGTGAACATACCCCAACCACACCTAGATACGTCCAATTATCCTAGTGACCAGACCCCAACCACACCTAGACATGCCCATTTAACTTAGTGAGTTGACCCCAACCACACCTAGACACGTCCAATTAACCTAGTGACCAGACCCCAACCACACCTATACATGTCCAATTAACCTAGTGACCTGACCCTACCACACCTAGATCTGCCCAATTAACCTGGTGACCAGACCCCAACCACACCTTGATATGTCCAATGAACCTAGTAACCAGAGCCCAATCACACCTAGACATGTCCAATTAACCTGGTGACCAGACCACACTAAGACATGTCCAATTAAGCTATCGAGCAGACCCCAACCACACATAGACCCAATAAACCTATTGACCAGACCCCAACAACACCTAGACCTGTCCAGTGATCCTAGTGAGAAGACCACAACCACCCCTACACATGTCCAATTAACCTAGTGACCAGATACCAACCACACCTAGACATGTCCAATCAACCTGGTAACCAGAGCCCAATCACACCTAGACATGTCCAATTAACCTGGTGACCAGACCACACTAAGACATGTCCAATTAAGTTATTGAGCAGACCCCAACCAAATATAGACCCAATGAACCTAGTGACCAGACCCCAACAACACCTAGACCTGTCCAGTGATCCCAACCACACCTACACATGCCCAGTTAACCTAGTGACCAGAACCCAATCACTACTAGACATGTCCAATTAACCTGGTGACCAGACCACACTAAGACATGTCCAATTAAGCTATCGAGCAGACCCCAACCACACATAGACCCAATTAACCTAGTGACCAGAGCCCAACAACACCTAGATCTGTCCAGTGATCCTAGTGAGAAGCCCTCAACCACACATACACATGTCCAATTAACCTAGTGACCAGATACCAACCACACCTAGACATGTCCAATCAACCTGGTGACCAGACCCCAACCACGCCTAGACATGTCCAGTTAACCTAGTGACCAGACCCTACCACACCTAGAACTGTCCAATTAACCTGGTGACCAGACCCCAGCCACATCTAGACATGTCCAATGAACCTAGTAACCAGTGCCCAATCACACCAAGGCATGTCCAATTAACCTAGTTAACCTAGTGAGCATACCCAGCCGCACTTAGACATGTCCCATTAACCTAGCGAGAAGATCCCAACCACACCCAGACATGTCCAATTAACCTAGTGACCAAGACAAACCATGCCTGGACATGTCCAATTAGCCTAGTGTCCAGAACCCAACCAACCCTAGAAATGTCCATTTAACCTATTGACCAGACCCCCAACCACACCTAGACATGTCCAATTAACCTAGTTAACCCACCCCAACCACACCTAGACATGTGCAATTAACCTAGTGACCAGACCCCAGCAACACCCAGACATGTCCAATTAACCTAGTGACCAGACCCCAGAAACACCTAGACATGTCCAATTAACCTAGTGAACATACCCCAACCACACCTAGATACGTCCAATTATCCTAGTGACCAGACCCCAACCACACCTAGACATGCCCATTTAACTTAGTGAGTTGTCCCCAACCACACCTAGACACGTCCAATTAACCTAGTGACCAGACCCCAACCACACCTAGACATGTCCAATTAACCTAGTGACCTGACCCTACCACACCTAGATCTGCCCAATTAACCTGGTGACCAGACCCCAACCACACCTTGATATGTCCAATGAACCTAGTAACCAGAGCCCAATCACACCTAGACATGTCCAATTAACCTGGTGACCAGACCACACTAATACATGTCCAATTAAGCTATCGAGCAGACCCCAACCACACATAGACCCAATAAACCTATTGACCAGACCCCAACAACACCTAGACCTGTCCAGTGATCCTAGTGAGAAGACCACAACCACCCCTACACATGTCCAATTAACCTAGTGACCAGATACCAACCACACCTAGACATGTCCAATTAACTGAGTGAGCAGACCCCAACCACACCTACACATGTCAAGTTAACCTTGTGATCAGACTCTAGCCTCACCTAGACATGTTCAAACAACCTGGTGACCAGACCCTAACCACACCTAGACATGTCCAATTAACCTAGTGACCTGACCCTACCACACCTAGATCTGCCCGATTAACCTGGTGACCAGGCCCCAACCACATCTTGATATGTCCAATGAACCTAGTGACAGGAGCCCAATCACACCTAGACATGTCCAATTAACCTAGTTAACCTAGTGAGCAGACCCAACCACACTTAGACATGTCCCATTAACCTAGCGAGAAGACCCCAACCACATCCAGACATGTCCAATTAACCTAGTTACCAGGGCCAAACAAACCTGGACATGTCCAATTAGCCTAGTGTCCATACCCTAACCAAACCTAGAAGTGTCCATTTAACCTAGTGACCAAACCCCCACCACACCTAAACATGTCCAGTTAGCCTAGTTACTGGACCCCAACTCCACCTAGACATGTCCAATTAACATAGTTAACCCACCCCAACCACACCTAGACATGTGCAATTAATTAACCTAGTGACCAGACCCCAGCAACACCCAGACATGTCCAATTAACCTAGTGACCAGACCCAAATCACACAGACATTTCCAGTTATCCTAGTGACCAGACCCCAACCACACATAGACATGTCCAATTAGCCTAGTGACCAGACCCCCACCACACCTAGACATGTCCAATTAACCTAGTGAACAGACCCCAACCAAACCTAGACTTGTCCAATTAACCTAGTGAGCAGTCCCCGAACCACACCTAGACATGTCCAATTAACCTAGTCAACAGACCCCAACCACACATAGGAATGGCCCATTAGCATAGTGACCAGACCCCCACCACACATTGACATGTCCAATTAACCTATTGACCAGACCCAAACAACACAGACATTTCCAGTTATCCTAGTGACCAGACCCAAACCACACATAGACATGTCCAATTAGCCTAGTTGTCGAAACTGATATAATATTGTTTCATCTTCATTGTATATGTTGGCCTATGCCCAGTCGCTTTGCGAGGAAATCCGTATTGCAAGGTCGTGACCTTAAGTTAATCAAGCCTCCATTTTAGGTTAGATCGCCATTTTGGTTTATCATTCAAAGTCACCCTGCGGCCTAAAATGGCCGACTTGTGTCCTCTTGTTTTCACTTTAACCTCTTCAACCTCTGTAGGCGAGTTAATGTCCAACCTGCCTGCAGGCTACATGTTAGGGTCATATAGGCCTTGTCCTTTGCTGACCTAGGGATCAGGGGATTACTTGAATCGGCGATGTTAACCTACAAGTATACAAGAACGATAATGCTATTTAAACATCATATGCAAAACATCTATTTGACCTGCATTGAAGTAAATGTGTAAAGAGTGTAAAGTCAAATCCAGAGAATAGTAGTACTTGTTAGTAAATGTATTAAGAAGTAAACCACATGCAATGCACGAGATATGTAAATTAGGAATGAACTTGGCACGAACCCTAGCCCAGTACATGATTAACTCGTAAGAGGCTGGACATCGTTACGAAGAAACTGTATAAATATGCTGATGTCCAGCTAGCAATTCCTGTTCACTGCTCACATTGAACCTGCTGGTGGTCTCTGTGAAGTACTGACGGCCAAATAGCTATTTGTGTACTTTGTTTTGTAAACTGTTCAGTGTTGCAATAAAGATTCTGGGAATCTTTACAAGCCCATGTTGGTGTATTTCTCTTTTGCATGGTGTAAAAGCCTTAATATTGTATTTTCTGATTCCACAGATGGCGCCCGAATAGGGACCCTCAAGATTGACTTCGTCTCGTTGAAGGTTGGCTCAGTTATCGGACCGGGATCGGACAGTGTCAACAAAAAGGCCCCTCTGGACGAGAAGCAAATTCCTCAACAGAACAGCCCGATCCGATCCCTGAACAGTGAGCTGTAGCCGAGACGACGTCTTGACGAAGGTCCATATATATCGAGGTGGGTAAATTTGCCGAAATCACCAGACACGTGGGTCCTTAGATTGTCCTTAGTAACCCGATCGGGCCTCCCAGTCCTTTGGTCAGGTGAATCGTGACCCGATTCTTAATTTAACCCTGACAATTTGAATTTGGCGAATGGTACTCGCGAGCACAATTATTTGACCAGGTATCACCAGAATTCTGATATGCCTGGGAAATTGTCTGCCTGCTTCAGGGCATTATTCCGCAGTGACAGACAATCTTTGGAAGTTAGCTGTCCCGCACCACAGGAGGGGTCGCCGGCATGTACTATGTATTGTAAGAAAGGCTTTGGTACTATAGCATTTAATGATATTTGGCACAGACAGACCAGACATACCTCTAATCTTCAGTGGCCAACCAATGGTAGCTTTGAAATCCCTCGTATAGAATATTTAGAGTCTGTATTGGTAAAGAAAAAGGCTAGACCTGCAGCATTTGACGCATTGCACAGTTGGAAAACAGAAGCTTTGCAGCAACAAAAGAGTAGAGAGAAACATATGCGTCGACATATGACGAATGCCAAAAAGGCACTGTTATATGATCAAAATAAACAATTGGAATCAGTTAGGAACACGGACAGAGCGTTTCAATTAAGCATTCGAAAATGTATCCTCCGAAAGATTCTCATACGTCCGATGAATTGATTAACAAACTTTTACATGAACGAAGGCCTGAGGCCTCTGCGCCACCCCGTACGTTCCTCCTCCCCGTGCTTTGCCCCTTCCTGTCGCTATTCCTCCTCCTATAGTTCCTCCGGTCCTTCCTATTGTTCTTCCTGTTGTTCCTCCAGTCGTCGCTCCTTTGCCTGCTCCCTTGCCTCCACTTATTGATATTCAGAATGTGCCTACTCTCCCTCTTCCAAGTGATTCTGCATCGCTTGTAGTAGACCAGGGAACGTGATCAAGGGTTGTGACTCGTAATACTGTGTCCCCAGATAAAAAGAATGAATTAATTGCTTGGGCTAAACATTGTATGGAGAAGGGTGAACAAGCTGATGTTTTTTCCACACACGAAAATCTAAAAAGTATTCCTGAGAAAAATGTTTTTATTGAAGGGTTAGGAATTCATTTGAGCATAATATGGAATAGATTAAACGATGTAGATCTCCCACAAGGGTTACAGGATTTGAACACTTTAGCGTTGTCTACAGATACTGCGGAGAAAGTATATGAACTTGTCAAGAGGATTTTTGTGTATAGGAAGGAGTTGGAAGAGTTACAGAATGAAGAAACAGATGGTGATAGTTTAGGCGCTATATTCTTACAGAAACGGTTTTCTCCTCGCCGTGAATTGATAGGTGAGGAAGCGCAAATTTGTACAAAGGATGCGATAGGATGGATTTCGGATATGTCGATAACTCCAGCTGAAGTCTATGACACGTATAGTCAGTATACATTAGAAATGCAAAAGAAAGTGATACAGGTTATGGTAGAATACCTGCAGGATGAGTGTGTAAAAATAAAGATTTGTTGTCCCGCATAATTATTGGGTGTTTATAAGAGAGACTTTTCGATTGATACTTCTTCAACTGCTTTAGCGCTTGATTTGGCTCTGTTGCTTAGTAAGCGTTCGGAGCTACCTACTTCTCAGTTGCCTATGAGAGAGGTCCCTCCGACATTTGTCCCAAAGGTTGAGATTGCGGCCGATGCTGCACGAGGTATAGTCGCTGTGGACATTCCTGCACATTATGTATCGCAGTTTGTTCACGTCCCGTTCTCAAGACAGGAAATGAACACCATAAAGCGATCTATTCCTGATATAAGAAAGAATCCGATGGGGTTCTATAAAGAAATAGAGTTGGTCTTACAATCATCGGTATTCACCTTAAGTGATATTGATTTATTATTTCCCGTACTCCTTCCAGTTGATTTGTGGAAACAGATTAGGACTGTAGATAATGTACCTGGGTTAGGAGATACATGGGATAATATGGTTTGGCTCGACAGAGAAAGACCAGCTGGTGAGAGACCGCCTCAAGTGATATTAACTTTGCCTGATAGGATTATTGTAAAATTAAAAAACATAGTTCCTGAAAAAAGAATCATTTCGGACAAGCTTACGGCCTGTGTCCAAGGAAAGTCTGAAGGTGCTACCGAGTTCTTTAATCGGTTCGAACAAGTGTTTTCGGATTTCAGTGGAGAAGACTTAGGCACAGAGTCAGGGAAAAGGCTGTTTGTCGACAAATTTGCATGTGGATTGCTGCCTGACATCCAGTTGCAGATTATGTCCTCCGAAAGCGCTTGACAGGCGAAGTCTCAATTAGAAGTGCTGCACGTGGCTCAGTACTATGAGAATCGTGTGAATAATGAAAAGGAAAAAATTGAGAAAAGAAAGGGTGATCTGAAAACAATTGTATTATTACAACAGATTGTTAGAAGCCCTAGAGGGGGTAGTACGCAATTTAGAGGTCAATATGTTCCACAGGGAAGTATGCCCCTGGCTCCAGTAACCATTAACCAGTGTGCCTATTGTCGACAGGAAGGTCACTGGCGCGCACAATGTCCGACCTTGCAGCAAAGGTAATTTGGGAACATGAGTAGACGATCCAGAGGTCGCCCAGGTGTAGGGGGCCCTGGTAGAGGTCAGTTCACGCCAGAATCACAGCAACCTTTTTTGCAGGATAAACAAGTATCGAGTGTGGATAATAGAAACATTTTTGATCATCCCTCTGCTGCATACCTCTCTGAGGAACTTCCTTTTGATGACATTTTGTTTTGTTAGGATTGCCCGAAGCAGGATTTGGAACCAATGCCTATTCCCATTCATCAGAAAGGTCCCTACGTTGAGATGGTGGTGGGAAATAGGAAGCATCTATTTTTAGTAGATACGGGAGCACAAAAGTGTTCCATTGACCATTCACGGGTTCCAAACATTCCCCTGTCAGGGCAATCCAATGTTTCCATAGGGTTTTCAGGCACACCTGTTGTTTGTCCAGTCTCTTTGCCGGTACCAATAACAGTGGGTCCCTTCACGGAGCAGTGTCCATTTTTACTTACTACAAACTGTGGAGAGAATTTGCTGGGGTTAAATTTGTTGAAGGAATTGAATGCAGTAATGCATTGCTCCTCGGACGGAGTTCGGTTAACAATTTCACCTCAGCAATCACTCGCCTCTCAGTTTTTGACCCGACCTTTACCGCCAGAATTCAGTAACATTCCGGAATGCTTATGGGTAATTGATGATAATGATGTGGGCATTCTTCAAATTGAACCTGTTAAAATTATTCTGGAACATGGAGTAAAGCTGCCTCGCATTCCACAATATAAGATCTCAGTTGAAGGCGAACAGGCTTTGGAATGTATAGTTTCTGATTTTGTACATCGTGGAGTAATTGAGGAAATTACAGGTAGTTTGTGTAACAGCTCGATTTTGCCAGTGTACAAAAAAGGTGATAATGCGATTCCTTTTCGGTTTATAATTGATTTGCGTGCTATTAACAAAATTGTGGCTCCTCAGTTTCCCATTGTACCTGATGTAACAACGATACTAACTATGATTCCGGCTTCTGCCACTCACTTTAGCGTTGTGGACCTCAAAAATGCATTTTTCAGTATTCCTATACACAAGGATAGTAGGTACTTGTTCGCGTTTACCCTAGGTGGATGCTCGTTCACATTCACTCGTGCACCACAAGGGTACACTGAGAGTCCAAGTATTTATAGTAGAGCATTGAAAGAGCAACTCGATACTCTCGAGTTGCCTACTACTTGCACGTTACTACAGTATGTAGATGATCTCCTCTTGGCTGCTGATTCTGAGAGTGCCTGTAAAGAAGGCACCATGGTGTTTGTATCTTGTATTTGTATTTTATTGATATTGCACACCTAACCCAGGGGTAGCCAGGCGCAGAAGAAACAAGAGGATTTCAAAGCTTAGTTACATACAGAGGAGTGAAGTCCAGCTGTGGTTACAGTGCTGGACGTGTCACGCCGAGGAGGCACAGATACAGAAATATACAATGTAAGCAGTACTATATACGATAGGCCGGCAGTCGCAAGAAAAGTATCTATGCTGAGCAGTGGACAACCAAATGTACATATTTACAATCATTGTGGTGAGGAGCAACAGGGCAGTGAGAGGTCGTTATGAGTCTATAGCTTTGAGCCAGTGGATGGTCTTAGCTCTGAACTGGTGGTAGGGGAGGTCCTCCCTGCAGGGAGGAGGAAGGGAGTTCCAGAATTGAGCTGCTTTTACTGGAAAGCTGTTCCCTCCGTACATTGTACATTTAAACATGGGCACCAGGAGGAGGTTGGAGTTGGCCGTTCTAGAAGGGCGAGAAAGGGTGGGTCTGGTGAATCTGGAGATGAGGTATTGAGGGGCTGCTTGGTGGAGACATTTATGAATCAGAGAAACCGATTTGAGGAATATTTTGTCTTTGGTGGATAGCCAATTGACGGACCTTCTGGAATCAGAAATATGGGCTTTTTTTGGGATACCGAGGGCCGCTCTTAGGGCATTATTTTGAAGGATTTGAATTTTATTTGCGATATATTTGTTGTGGCCTACATAAAGAGCGTTGCAATAGTCCAACTTGGACAGGATCAGAGCCCTGGCTAGGGTGATACAGTTAGCAGGAGAGAGAAAGGGTTTGGCTGCCCTAATGAGTTTGCATGTATAGGAGGTGACGGATGCCATCGCATTAACTTGTTTATTGAAGGTGAGGGTAGAGTCTAGGTAGAAGCCGAGGGTTTTAACCTCCTTGGCTACCGTAATCTTATTATTGTCGATTACGAACGATGAGTAGTTTTGGTCAAGTTTGTTGAGGTAATGTGTGGAGCCTAGAATGAGGAGTTCTGTCTTGTCAACATTCAGGCATAGACCGTGTGAAGCCATCCATGCCTGGATGATGAGGTACACTTTGTTAACGAAGGCCAAATCCTTGTCATAATCCCCCGACAACGGGATTGTCATGATCTCTGCTTCCAAAAGGTCAGGGCTTTCCCAACTCCCTTGGAAGCAGATCCATAACCCAGGTTCCGAGTGCCAACCAGTCCCTATTGGGACCTTTTGGACCCAGTCCTGGCGCCAGTGGCACCAGGCTCATAAATATGCCCAGTCCCAGCGCTGGAAGCGCCGGGCTCATAATGCTTGGGTGGACTTACCTGCAGCAGACCATGCTGCTTACTTGCCTGCCAGTTGAGTCTCTGATCCTCTTCTGTTTGGAACTACTTTTCCTGTTGGGTGGGGCAGGAGCCACTCCCTAGATTCAGAACACTGGAACTCTTCTGGAAAGCAGGAACTCTTTTCTTACCTAGGCGTGGCTGTGGAAGGAGACACCTAAGCACTACAGGAGGCTATTTAAACCACACCCGATGGATGAATCTTGCTTTGCGTTATTCTGCATCCTCAGCAGCAGAACGCTCATCGTGTCTTCTGCATCTGATCCTGGGCCTAAGGAAAAAGGCTTACCATTCTGAATCCAGTCTTCAGCAACACCTATAAAGACAAGAAAGAACAGGTTAGCATTACGGTCTTCAGTGACAAAGGCTTACCTACTCTTCGTGCGCTCCGGAGGTCTTCACACTGCATTCCGGCATCTGAAAGACAAAAGCTTACCAACTCTTTGCACGCTCCGGAGGCCTTCGGCGCTGCATCCCGCATCTGAAAGATAAAACAAGGTGCGTTTAAAGACATTGGGGAACTTTAATACTCACGTGCCATTACTCCTTTCCACATCTAACCCAGTGGGTATTCCGGCACCCTGCAGCCGCCCCGAACTTGTACCTGCAAAATAAAAAGACAGTTAGAGTGCATCGTGAAGCAGGCAACAAGCGCTTACTTACGTGCTTCCAGGCGCTTCTATTCATCACACGGGCTCCATCTTCAACTCACTTCAGCCCGCCATCCGCCATCGCCGGAACCCTGCAAAACAAGAGACATCATTACTAAAGACTTTAAAGACATTAGAATTACTCGAAACTTACCGTTCGTGCAGTAAACGACGGACAGCAGTCCTCTGAAGTCAAGAGGCCTGCTCCCCTTATCCAGTGAAGAAACTGGTTACAGCACCCTGCCTCGAGGCAGATGGAGAGCACGGCGTTCACTTACCTAAGGTGAGAGCGTTAACCTTTGGGGTTCTACAGGAGAAGAGAAAGGGAAGAAGAGAGAGACATTCAATAACCCAGTTCATTAATCCCACATTTTCTATCTGCAGACATCTTACCCTTCGAGCCAGACATACAGTGCACAGAGGTCCAGCCCAAAGAGCCAGCCGTGTGTTACACATCACCTTTGAAGATACCGTATACGCCCAGTCAAGACCGGCGCCTCTACGGGAATCAGGTGAGCGTTACAGAACGCAAAGCCTACCACAAAACTCCCGTCCAGGCGCTATGGAAACCTCGGATACCGACCAGCTAGCCCAGTTACTTGGGGAACTAAGGGCAGAAGTGCATGCAGCCCGTCAGGAAACGAACGCTCTAAGAAGGGAACTGATTATTTCCAAGGAGCGAACAGATGATCTCGCTAGACAATTGCTACAGTCACAAGCCGGACAGACCCCGTTACCCGCATCTGGGGGAAATCTTCCTTCTACATCCTCTATGAATCCAGTGCAGATCAACCTACCTGGGAATGTACCTCTGGCTCCGCCCGAACGATTTTCTGGTGACCCAAAGAGGTTTGCAGTATTTATCAATCAGTGCCGGTTGCATTTCTTATGCCGGCCAGCAGCCTTTCCAACTGATCAAGCTAAAGTAGCTTTCGTGCTTTCGTACCTTAGTGGCAATGCGGCAGACTGGTCGATCCCTCTAGTAAATCAAGATGATCCGGTCCTCCATGATTTTCAAGCTTTTCAGCTCAGTATGGAAAAACTGTTCGCAAGACATTCACAGGGGCAGGCCTTGGACAATGAGCATCTTTCGTTGCGACAAGGTAATCCAGACCTTTTGGCTTATATTGCGTCTTTCAACAGACTGATAGTGGAAACTCACTGGCCTGAGGACAAAAGGATTACGCTGTTTTATAGAGGTCTACGCGGAGAGCTCACAGATGTGTTAGCCCAAGTAGTGAATCCCCCACAAGATTGTTCGGACTATATAGACTTAGTCGTTCAAATAGATCACAGACTGCAGAACAGGAAGGCCGATCGTTCCAAGTTTGATGCGCAAGTTTTTTCCAAACCGCCAACTCCTTCCAAAGGAGTAGACTCCGGGGAACCCAGGCAAATAGGGGGTCTGAAAGGTCCTCTAACACAAAAGGAGCGGGAAAGGAGAAAACAGTTGCAATTATGCCTCTATTGCGGAAACTCAGGGCACTTTCTTCGAGACTGTCCGGTGAAACCTGCCAAGAAGGCAGTAGGAGCTGCAGTTACCAAAGTTACAAACTCTGAGCAGGGAAACGACCTCGCCCGACAAGAATAGAGGTCCTCTTGCCGAGCGTGAAAACCAGTTCCGTGACCTCGCATTTCGTGATACCTATGGTCCTCATTAGCCCTGATAATCCGGATCGATTACATGCAATTGAAGCTTACGTCGACAGCGGTGCCATCGGCAATTATGTGGATCATGAAATGATTTTGAGGATGAATCTAACTCTTTGTCCCAAGGCTGTAAAGGACGTCATTACTACGGTGGATGGTACGGAGATAGCCTCCGGGCCAGTAACGCATACCACTCAAGAAGTGACGCTAGTAAGTCAAGATGGACACCATGAGAAGATCGTGTTCGATGTGATCAAGGCCCCTCAGTTTCAGATTATTCTAGGAATACCTTGGTTAGAGAAACACAATCCTCTGATCGATTGGCGAGCAAGAACGGTCCAGTTTCCAGAATGTGTCTCTACTTGTCACCCTCCACCTGGTGTTGCACTGGCAGCAATTTCTTCAGAGACTCCCCAGTTACCTCCCGAATACCTAGAATACCAAGATGTTTTCCGGAAGGATCAGGCTAACTCTCTACCTCCTCATAGGTCTTATGACTGCCAGATCGACCTGATACCTGGATCTACTCCTCCTTGTAGTAGAATTTATGCCCTCACCGAGCCTGAGAACCTTCACCTTCGACAATACCTGGATCAATACCTGGCAAATGGGTTTATTCGTCCTTCCAAGTCCCCTGCTTCTTCATATTTGTTCTTTGTTCCAAAAAAGGAAGGAGACCTTAGAACTTGTATAGATTATCGCTCCCTGAACCAGATCACCGTTAAGAATAGATATCCATTACCTTTGATCCCTGAACTCCTGGACCAAGTCAGAAAAGCATGCATATATACAAAGCTGGATCTTAGAGGAGCTTACCACTTGGTACGAGTAAAAGAGGGCGATGAATGGAAGACGGCCTTCCGCGCCAAGTATGGGCTATTTGAATATCAGGTCATGCCCTTCGGACTTTGTAATGCCCCGCCCGCCTTTCAATATTTTATGAACGATGTCCTCAGAGAGCTCATAGATGTGTGTGTTGTTGTTTACATTGACGACATCCTCATTTATTCTTCATCGGAATCTGAACATCGGAAACACGTGAAAATGGTCCTCGAAAGATTGCGTCAACACAAACTTTTCACTAAGTTGGAAAAATGTGTTTTCAACGTGACTGAAGTTGAATTGTTGGGATTCATATTATCACCTGGCGGAGTGCGTATGGATTCAAAGAAGGTCGATGCAGTTCTCAAATGGCCATCACCATCCTCCGTAAAAGGTGTGCAAAGCATGTTAGGCTTCGCTAACTTTTACCGCAGGTTTATCC
Organism: Ambystoma mexicanum; assembly: GCF_040938575.1. NCBI lineage: Eukaryota > Metazoa > Chordata > Amphibia > Caudata > Ambystomatidae > Ambystoma > Ambystoma mexicanum. The sequence goes on along the minus strand of NC_090931.1, from coordinate 1,461,988,390 downwards.
CTGAATTCTCTCGAAAAGTCCAGCCCATCACTGCCTTGTTAAAGAAAAACAAACGTTTTGAATGGTCTACCAAGGCGGAACAAGCTTTCCAGGATTTGAAGACTAAATTTATCTCTGCACCAATCTTAAAACACCCTCGCCCCGAACTCCCCTACATCGTGGAAACTGATGCTTCAAGCCTTGCCATGGGGGCAGTTCTATCACAAAAGGACCCGGTAACCAATCAGTTGCATCCCGTGGCATTTTGGTCCTGCAAATTCTCGCCTCCTGAAATCAATTACACGATTACTGACAAGGAACTTCTGGCTATCAAGTCTGCCTTTAAGGCTTGGCGGCATTATCTGCTGGGGGCCCGACACACCGTTACTGTGATTACGGATCACCGAAACCTGCAATATTTGAAAACCGCAAAAGCCCAATCCTCTAGACAACTCCGTTGGGCATTATTCTTTGCCGAGTTTGACTTCATAATTACCTATCGACCTGGTACAAAAAACGGTAAAGCTGATGCCCTTTCTCGGATGGGAGTGGAAGAACACTTGATCAACCCTAAACCTGTACCAATCATTCCCGAACAAAGAATTCTGGGTGTAATCACCACAGAATCCATAGAGGAAGTTAAGGATAAAGCCAGGCAACTTGTAACTCCAGCAGACATACAGAATTGGCATCTGCAGGGAAAGGACTTTGCAGTAAAGGACAACTTATTGTATTTCCAAGAACGATTATACCTACCCAGCACAAATTTACAGAAAAAAGTAATCTCTTGTTATCACGATTCTTTAATGGAAGGACATCCCGGTATGGCCAAGACCTCAGAAAAGATCAAGCGCTACTTCTGGTGGCCGTCTTGGAAAAAAGATATCAGAGACTTTATAATGTCCTGTGGAGTATGCGCCCAAAACAAGAGTCAAAAGGAAAGACCAGCAGGCCTCTTACGCCCTATTGACATCCCACCTCGCCCTTGGCATACTCTTTCTATGGACTTCATCACCGATCTACCTCCATGCTCCGGATACAATACGATTCTAGTAATCGTGGACTTATTCTCCAAGATGGCGCATTTCATTCCGCTCAAAGGCTTGCCAACGGCAGCAACTCTGGCCCGAGAATTTCTCGAAAACATCGTCCGACTGCACGGTTTTCCTTCGGTTCTAATTTCGGATCGAGGTAGTCAATTTATTTCTCATTTTTGGCGAAGTTGCTGTCGGTCGGCTCAAATTGATGTGAGACTATCGACCAGTCACCACCCTCAGACCGACGGACAAACCGAGAGGACCAAACAAACTCTGGAACAGTATTTAGGCTGCATGCTGCAACAAACTGAAAAAACTTGGAAAGACATCCTTTGGATAGCCGAATATGCCTACAATAACTGTCCATTCGGGAACGGGGAAAACCCCGTTTTTTCTTTTGTACGGCAGTCACCCTCGAACCTCGGAGCTGGATCCCCTCCAAGATCTTGAAACACCAGCAGTAGACTACCTGCATTCTACAATCACCCAAGCCTTTAAGGAAGCTGTTTCTCACCTTCAAAGGGCTAAAGAACAATACAAGAAAGGAGCAGATCAACATCGGAAGGAAGCCCCTCAATATCAAGTAGGGGATCAAGTCTGGTTATCCACCAAATATCTACCTATAAAAGGGCCACGCACATTCAACCCAAGATACCTTGGTCCCTATTCCATCACTACCATAGTAAACCCAGTAGCGGTCAAGTTGGACTTGCCCCCGCACATGAAGATACATCCGGTCTTCCACGTCTCTCTATTAAAACCCGTGCAACCTCAAACCCGACTAACCAAATCTCCAAAACCTATCCTAGTTGATGGAGAACTCGAGTTTGCAGTCAAAAGCATTCTGGACTCCAAGATCTCCAAATCTAAAATATTCTACCTAATTGACTGGAAAGGCTACGGCCCCCCAAGAGAGATCCTGGGAACCTGCTGAATATGTCCACGCTCCTCGCCTAATCAAAAGATTTCACCGAACATTTCCTGACAAGCCAAAACCCCCGGAGAAGCCCGGTTTGGGAGGGGCCTTGAGGGGGGGTACTGTCATGATCTCTGCTTCCAAAAGGTCAGGGTTTTCCCAACTCCCTTGGAAGCAGATCCATAACCCAGGTTCCGAGTGCCAACCAGTCCCTATTGGGACCTTTTGGACCCAGTCCTGGCGCCAGTGGCACCAGGCTCATAAATATGCCCAGTCCCAGCGCTGGAAGCGCCGGGCTCATAATGCTTGGGTGGACTTACCTGCAGCAGACCATGCTGCTTACTTGCCTGCCAGTTGAGTCTCTGATCCTCTTCTGTTTGGAACTACTTTTCCTGTTGGGTGGGGCAGGAGCCACTCCCTAGATTCAGAACACTGGAACTCTTCTGGAAAGCAGGAACTCTTTTCTTACCTAGGCGTGGCTGTGGAAGGAGACACCTAAGCACTACAGGAGGCTATTTAAACCACACCCGATGGATGAATCTTGCTTTGCGTTATTCTGCATCCTCAGCAGCAGAACGCTCATCGTGTCTTCTGCATCTGATCCTGGGCCTAAGGAAAAAGGCTTACCATTCTGAATCCAGTCTTCAGCAACACCTATAAAGACAAGAAAGAACAGGTTAGCATTACGGTCTTCAGTGACAGCTCTTCACTTACCTGGTCCATCGGCTGTCACCAACGCCTCGCGCTGCATTCCGGCATCTGAAAGACAAAGGCTTACCTACTCTTCGTGCGCTCCGGAGGTCTTCACACTGCATTCCGGCATCTGAAAGACAAAAGCTTACCAACTCTTTGCACGCTCCGGAGGCCTTCGGCGCTGCATCCCGCATCTGAAAGATAAAACAAGGTGCGTTTAAAGACATTGGGGAACTTTAATACTCACGTGCCATTACTCCTTTCCACATCTAACCCAGTGGGTATTCCGGCACCCTGCAGCCGCCCCGAACTTGTACCTGCAAAATAAAAAGACAGTTAGAGTGCATCGTGAAGCAGGCAACAAGCGCTTACTTACGTGCTTCCAGGCGCTTCTATTCATCACACGGGCTCCATCTTCAACTCACTTCAGCCCGCCATCCGCCATCGCCGGAACCCTGCAAAACAAGAGACATCATTACTAAAGACTTTAAAGACATTAGAATTACTCGAAACTTACCGTTCGTGCAGTAAACGACGGACAGCAGTCCTCTGAAGTCAAGAGGCCTGCTCCCCTTATCCAGTGAAGAAACTGGTTACAGCACCCTGCCTCGAGGCAGATGGAGAGCACGGCGTTCACTTACCTAAGGTGAGAGCGTTAACCTTTGGGGTTCTACAGGAGAAGAGAAAGGGAAGAAGAGAGAGACATTCAATAACCCAGTTCATTAATCCCACATTTTCTATCTGCAGACATCTTACCCTTCGAGCCAGACATACAGTGCACAGAGGTCCAGCCCAAAGAGCCAGCCGTGTGTTACACATCACCTTTGAAGATACGGTATACGCCCAGTCAAGACCGGCGCCTCTACGGGAATCAGGTGAGCGTTACAGGGATGAGGATCTGGGTATCATCGGCTTAATTAGTGTAGGTGATACCCAAATCGTCTAGATCATCGAAAAGGGGCTTTGTGAAGATGTTGTATAGTGTTGGGGAGATGCAGGATCCCTGAGGCACGCCACATGTGATGGGCGTTGGGTCGGCTGCTGCTAGTAGGGAGAAGACTCTCATCGTGTGGTTATTTAGAAAGGATTGGATCCAGTCAGTTGCCTCTTGAGAGAAGTGGGCTGCTTTTTGTAGGTGGTCGCACAGGATCTCGTGGTCGACCAGGTCGAAGGCAGCTGAGAGATCAAGGAGTAGCAGTAGTGCTGTCTTACCCTGATCTCTCAGCTCGTCTATCTGTGCCTTAAGATCTATAAGTGCAGTTTCGGTACCATGCTGAGGCCTGAACCCCGATTGTCAGATGCCTAGGAGATGGAGATGCTCGAGGCAATGTTGGATTGGTTGGTATGCTATTTTGTCGAGGATTTTCAGAAGGAACGGTACTGTGGTAATGGGGTGGTAATTAGTAGGAGTAGATGGGTCTAGATTTGGTTTTTTGAGCAAGGGGAGGACCCATTATTGTTTCAAGTTATTGGGTATGGTGCCTGATGTGAAAGACGCATTTATTAGTTTGGTAATAAATGGTGCGAGATCGTGGGCCGCATCCTTTGCTTTGTCATCTAGCAAAACATGGCCATAAAGCTTCACTCAAAAAATTCCAATATTGTTGCCAGGAGGTCGCCTATTTAGACTATCTCCTGTCAAAGGAGGGAAGAAGGTTGACACCTGAACGAATAAAAACAATTTCTGGCATGTCTGTCCCAAATACGCAGAAGGAAGTTAGAGCCCTGATAGGTAAGGCTTCTTACTGTAGATTGTAGATCCATAACTTTTCGTTAACGATTAAACCATTGCTGGCTTTGACAAAGAAGGGCATTTCTTTGCCATTTCCATGGACTTTGGAACACCAGACAGCATTTGATTTACTTAAAACCGCGCTGTGTTCGGCACCGGTTTTAGGAACTCCAAATTATGAAAAGGCCTTTGTGTTGTATGTGCATGAACGTGATGGATGTGCTTTGGCTGTGTTAAGGCAGGAACATGGAGGGAAGAATAGGCCGTGCGGCTATTTCTCATCCGTCCTTGATCCTGTTGCATGCGCTTTGCCAAGATGTTTGAGAGCTGTCACTGCTGCTGCGTCTGTAAAACAGAGCGAGGCAATGGTCCTGGGTCATGCGTTAACCCTAATGGTACCTCACTATGTAGATGTTCTATTAAATAGAACTCAAACGCAACACCTTACTTACGCACGATTGACAAGATACAAATTGATCTTGTGTGCTCCCCACATTCAAATTCAGAGGTGTTGTGTATTAAATCCAGCTGAACTTTTATCTGTCCCGCAAGCTACTGTTGATGGTGACGACACGTCACACGATTGCCTTTACACTACAGAACAAGAGACTAAAGGTAGAATCGATTTGAAAGATACGCCTTTGAATAGCCCACAAGGAGAGTTATTTTGTGATGGCTCTTGTTTCAAACTTCTGACTTGGTACATCAACGGCTGCTTATGCCGTCACTACCTTGAGCACGATTGTGGAAACCAAAAGAATCATGTATAATTCCGCACAGGCCGCAGAAATTATAGCACTAACTCGAGCTTGTGAACTTTCTGAAGGGCTTACAGTAAATATATATACCGACAGCCAGTATGCCTTTGGGGTGGTTCACAATTTCGGTAGACTCTGGAAAGAACGAGGTTTCTTGAACTCACATGGCACAAAAATATAGCACGGCATTAATAGTGCAATTACTTTCAGCGCTCGCACTCCCTGTTCAGTTAGCGATTGTAAAATGTACAGCACATCAGAAGGTTACAGATGATATAGGAAAAAGGAATGCTTTCGCTGATCAGATAGCTAAACAAACTGCCACTGATTTTAGTTCAGAAATGTATGCCGTAAGGGAAACTGTAAATGTTTGCACTTTTGGTGAAAGTATTGATTCTGTAAAAGACATTCAAGCAGATGCTACTGTAGAGGAGACCAAGAAATGGGTCGAGGGTACAGGGAGATTGGATGGTGATGGGTGTTGGGTGGACAATGTTGAAGGAAAATGGTTACTCCCTGACGCCTATATTACAATGATGGTCATTATGGCTCATGGTCCGACCCATGTCTGTGCGCGTAAATTGACTAAAATGTTACACAGTGTATGGGCCAATGATAAAATGTTCAAAATTGCAGAGCGCTTTGTCCAAGGGTGCATGGTCTGCTTGCAGCACAATGTAGGAAAAGGTACCTCGACTCCTAGAGGAAGTTTTGCTCCCCTATATGTTCCGTTTGAGGTCATCCACTTTGATTTTATTGAGATGGAACGTTGCAACAATCTTAAATACGTGTTGGTCGTCATTTGTGCATTTAGTAAGTGGGTTGAGGCCTTCCCTGTTAGAGATGCAACGGCCATAACCACGGCAAAGACTCTGTTGAAAGAGTTCTTTCCTAGGTTCGGGCTGCTGAGAGTCATCTGGTCGGATAATGAGCCACACTTTATCGCTGCTGTAATCCTAAAATATGTGAAGGATTACAGATTGATAAACGGTTCCATTCGGCCAGACATGCCCAAAGTGCCGGATTAGTGGAAAGACATAACAGCATTATAAAGAACAAGCTCGCTAAGACGTGTGCTGGCACCAAGTTAAAATGGCCGGACACTTTACCGATCGTGTTGCTGTTGATGAGAACAATCCCTCAAACTAAGACTGGGCTCTCTCCCTTTGAGGTGGTGATGGGGAGGCCTGCTAATATTTGGGGTATGCCAAAGAGTCGCTCATTGCGGGATGTAGAGAATGTGCTTCTTTCAGATTACTGTAACCAGTTGACTAAAAATCTATTTTCAATTTATCACCATGTGCGAGAGGCATTAAATGGTACGATACGAGGGTCCCGGTCACAGTCTACGACCAGGAGACTGGATCCTCACGAAAGTTTTTGAAAGGTCGTCTTGCCTTGCACCTCGGTGGAGGGGTCCCTACCAGGTCCTGCTAGTCACCCAGACAGCGGTGCGGGTAGCTGGACAGAAGAACTGGATCCACGCTATGCACACCAAACAGATCCCGCAGCCCGTGCCATATGATACAGAAGACACAGAATCCCTTTCCAATGCTGTAACCAACGTGCCCGAAACAGCAACAACTGACAAGAGAGTATCGGAGACCGTTCCAGAATTCGTAAGGCCAGACAAAATGGCCATCTTGTCTCCGCACTCTCCAACAGTGATACTTCCGGATCATCCATTTTCTGATCCCACTTCCGTTCACTCACCACCTCCAGTGGGAAGTGACGACACATTGCTTTCTGATCCTTCAGCACCGGAAATTGGGAAATATAATTTACGTCCTAGAAGATAGATGTACGGCACGGTTTGACTGTGCAATTGGAGAAATCATTTGAGGGTTTGCCTTTTGGCCCGACTATACTAAAGGATTCTGTTGGCTAAGGGTTGTGGGAAAGACATTAAGAAGACGCGCGACTGGAGTCGCCAGCAAACAAACAATTGGTGTTTTTTTCGATTGAAGACTACGATGCCTGCACCCGCTACCACTCGTACCGAACTTTTAGATAAATATGTGACTAGCAGAGACAATGAACAAATGTCTAAGGGGACCCCGAAAACATATTGTTGCCATTTTGTAATAATAACTGGGTTTTTAGTAACTACTGGTTTTGGGTTGTGGTATCTGGAGGAAGCATATCCGCTGGAGGACTTTTTACCTGTTGAAAATGTACTGTTATACCCACTCCTTCCGTGCAATTGCATACCTTGTCGCCTAGAGATTCTTCGCATAGACGGAACTATCAGAATAATACTCTTTTGTTAATAATGAATGCCACTCATGCAATTTTCAATGAGGCCAACTGCTGGATCTGCTCGCATTTGCCGCAACATGGGGATAAGGGGATAGGTTGGTACATTCATCCTTTACCTTTGACAACTGCTTGTTACGCTTCTCTTAGAGCACTATTCTTTGGCCGTTGGAATGATAGCCTCTCAGGGAACTTTGATGGTACAAATTTGAATAGTTTTGAAAAACGTGTTTTGATGCCCCTGGGATGCTCGCTTTTTGCAAATAGGAGTAAGCCAAACGTTGCCTCTGTTAGGCCCTCTGATAGATTGTCTCATCCCTTCAGTCTTTGATCTCTTTCAAAATGGCTCCTATAGGCAATAAGGATGCCACATCTCCATCTTATTCTGTTAACCATAGCCCCGATTCATTTTCCTTCTGCATACAGAGGAATGGAACACGGTCAATGGGTGATTTTAGAAGTTGCCAATTTGACTAGTGAGAACAGACCTCTGTATGTAGGTGAACCTGTCAATTTCATTTGCGGTAATGTGGCATTTCCATGGTTGCCTAGGGATTGGCAAGGAACTTGCTATTTAGGGATTCTATTACCTGGGGTATTTATTGCCAGTGCTGCAGACATTTCGAAGACTCGTCCACGGCGAGATGTGAAGGGGGATACTCCAGCGCAAACTCTAGGAGACATAATGAAATCCTTTGTGCCATTTTTCAGGCAAATTATTAATTCGGAAGATATCAGGGGACTAGCGAGAGTACTGGAGAGAACCATCAACCGGACCACTGACATACTCTATAATATGACGTTAGAACAGAAAGCGATAAGATTAGTAGCTCTTCAGAACCGGATGGCATTAGATGTCATTTTGGCTGAGCGTGGAGGAGTATGTAAATTAGTGGAGTGCGCTTGCTGCGTTTACGTTCCAGACTCCTCTCCAACGATCTTTAGGGCAATCCAAAATCTACATGTTCTAAGTTCGGAAGTGCATGTTACTGAGGGAAACTGGGAAATTAGTGCATGGTTTTAGGAACGCCTACGGTCATGGGGATGGAAGTTGTTTTCGGCCCTGCTGATTATCTTGGGTAGTTTACTGTTCTTTTGTTGTTGTATACAGTGTCTCCCTGGCATATGTTCGGTATTAGGGGGATGTTGCGCGCAAGGAACAAGTGTATTAGGACATAAAATATACGCCCCAGATAAGGTTTCCAAGGAGTAAGTGTTGAAAGAAACTCTAGTGTCTGATCTAATGGTAATAGACATGTCTGATAATGATAAGGGGTGTATAGACGTTGAAATGTGGAGTTAGTCGTATAGTGATCGAAGGTAGTTCAGCGCTTGGCATAGGGCGAAAGGAGGGTTTGTCGAAACTGATATAATATTGTTTCGTCTTCATTTTATATGTTGGCCTATGCCCAGTCGCTTTGCGAGGAAATCCGTATTGCAAGGTCGTGACCTTAAGTTAATCAAGCCTCCATTTTAGGTTAGACCGCCATTTTGGTTTATCGTGCAAAGTCACCCTGCGGCCTAAAATGGCCAACCTGTGTCCTCTTGTTTTCACTTTAACCTCTTCAACCTCTGTAGGCGAGTTAATGTCCAACCGGCCTGCAGGCTATATGTTAGGGGTCATGTAGGCCTTGTCCTTTGTTGACCTACGGATCAGGGGATTACTTGAATCGGCGATGTCAACCTACAAGTATACAAGAACGATAATGCTATTTAAACATCATATGCAAAACATATGTTTGACCTGCATTGAAGTAAATGTGTAAAGAGTGTAAAGTCAAATCCAGAGAATAGTAGTACTTGTTAGTAAATGTATTAAGAAGTAAACCACATGCAATGCACGAGATATGTAAATTAGGAATGAACTTGGCGCGAACCCTAGCCCAGTACATGATTAACTCGTAAGAGGCTGGACATCGTTACGAAGAAACTGTATAAATATGCTGATGTCCAGCTAGCAATTCCTGTTCTCTGCTCACATTGAACCTGCTGGTGGTCTCTGTGAAGTACTGACGGCCAAATAACTATTTGTGTACTTTGTTTTGTAAACTGTTCAGTGTTGCAATAAAGATTCTGGAAATCTTTACAAGCCCGTGTTGGTGTATTTCTCTTTGCATGGTGTAAAAGCCTTAATATTGTATTTTCTGATTCCACATAGTGACCAGACCCCCACCACACCTAGACATGTCCAATTAACCTAGTGGCCAGATCCGAACCACACCTAGACATGTTCAATTGACCTAATTAACCCACCCAACCAAACCTAGACATGTCCAATTAACCTAGTGAGCAGACCCAAACCACACCTAGACAGGTCCAATTAACCTAGTGACCAGACCCCAACCACACCTAGACCTGTCCAAGTAACCGAGTGAGCCGACCCCAACCACACCTAGACAGGTCCAATTAACCTAGTGACCTGATCCCAACCACAACTAGACATGACCAATTAACCTGGTGACCAGACCACACTAAGGCATGTCAAATTAAGCTATTGGGCAGACCCCAACCACACATAGACCCAATTAACCTAGTGACCAGACCCCAACAACACCTAGACCTGTCCAATGATCCTAGTGAGAAGACCACAACCTCACCTGCACATGTCTAGTTAACCTAGCGACCAGAACCCAACCACAACTAGACATTTCCAATTACCCTGGTGACCAGACCACACTAGGACATGTCCAATTGGCCTCTCTTGGCCTTCTTCCTGCTCCTACCTGCAAGGCAAAAACCTCGGGGTCATCTTCGACTCCACACTCTCCTTCTCTCCTCACATATCTGACGTCTCTAAGAAGTCATACTACCAGCTGCACCTCCTCAGAGGTATTCTTCCTTTCCTCTCCTTCCCCCAGAAGATCACTGTCTCCAGAGCCCTGGTTCTCTCTAAGCTGGACTACTGTAACAGCCTCTATCTAAATCTGCCTGCTCTACTCTCCGCCCTCTGCATCTCATCCAGAACAGGACTGCGAGACTTGTCCTTGGCCTCAAGCCCAGGGACCGTTTCTCTCCAGGACTGAAATCTCTACACTGGCTCCCAGTGGCTGCGAGGATTAAGTTCAAAACCCTCTGCATTGTACACAAGGCTCTTTGCTCATCCGCCTCCAACTCCCTCAGGGTCAGCCGCTTCTCCAAGCAACGAGTTGGGGGTAGATCTCTCTCTGCGGCAGGGGCCTCCCTCTGGAACAGCCTTCCTGCCTCCCTGAAACTTGAGGAGAACCATCTCCGGTTCCGGAAGAACCGCAAACCTTCCTCTTTGCTTCTGCTTTCTCTCCCCCTCTCCCCTGCTAAATTCCTGACATTGCACTGAATCTGCAACTGGGCCACTCTCATCGATCTCGGTCCTTGGCCCAGCCACTCTCCCCTTGCACTGCCTACCTGTCAACCCCTGCACTGTGGGATTGTCTCTGTATCCCTACAGCCCCCCTTCCCAGCACTTGTCCGCACTTACCTTGCACTTACCACCAGCTGGCCCTTATTATTTATCTGTTATTTTACAACCCCTGTACTGCACTTTCCCCTCTCCCTTTCCCCTTGCATTTTTCCCTTCCCCTCTACCCATGCACTTGTGCGATCTGAATGACACCTGGCCTAGTAGGATTGTTGTCTGTCTTCCCTTTGTTCCCCCTCCCTGCCTCGTCGCGCCTTGAAACACTTGTGTATAGGCACGTTACAAATACCATATCATATCATATCAATTAAGCTATTGAGCAGACCCCAACCAAACATAGACCCAATTAACCTAGTGACCAGACCCCAACAACACCTAGACCTATCCAGTGATCCTGGTGAAAAGACCCCAACCACACCTACACATGTCCAATTAACCTAGTGACTAGATACCAACCACACCTAGACATGTCCAATTAACCTAGTGACTAGATACCAACCACACCTAGACATGTCCAATTAACCGAGTGAGTAGACCCCAACCACACCTACAGATCCCCACCCACACATGTCAAGTTAACCTAGTGACCAGACTCCAACCACACCTAGACATGTCCAATTAACCTGGTGACCAAACCCCAACCACACCTAGACATGTCAAATTAACCTAGTGACCAGACTCTACCACACCTAGAACTGTCCAATGAAGCTAGTGACCAGACCCCAATCACACCTTGGCAAGTCCAATTAACCTAGTTAACCTAGTGAGCAGACCCTAATCACTCATAGACATGTCCAATCAGCCTAGTGACCAGACCCCAACCACACCTAGACATGTCCAATTAACCTGGTGACCAAACCCTAACCACACCTAGACATGTCAAATTAACCTAGTGACCAGACCCTACCACACCTAGAACTGTCTAATGAACCTAGTGACCAGACCCCAATCACACCTTGGCATGTCCAATTAACCTAGTTAACCTAGTGGGAAGACCCTAACCACTCATAGACATGACCAATTAGCCTAGTGACCAGACCCCATCCATACCTAGACATGTCCAATCAGCCTAGTGACCAGACCCCAACCACACATAGACATGTCTAATTAACCTAGTGAGCAGACCCAACCTACACCTAGATATGTCCAATTAATCTAGTGACCAGACCCCAACCATGTCCAATTAACCTAATGAGCAGACGCCAACCACACCTAGACATGTCCAACTAAAGGAAAGTATTAGGGGCCGACGGCAGAGATTTTCCCCTACCATTGTAGAACCCTGTGCCGCATATCTAATGCTGATAAAAGCTGATTATACCCAATGCTGTGTGACCTCCTTATTGGGAAGTCTGGTGTGGGTTAGGGGGTATGTCTACTGGACCTAATGGCACACCCCAAACCACAGTGAGGTATGTCTAATGGACTTAATGGCACCACCCCAGCCACACCTATGTATGTCTACAGGACCTAAAATGTTTTTGCATAGCGTGCCAAAGCGTGGCTTATGTGAAGAGCTCTGCATATCCCAGCAAAGGTTCCCCGTATATTCTTGTTAATCCTAATCCCTTGAGGGGTGCGGTAGTCCTGAGCAATGTACATGAGGGATTTTGATCATTTTCTGGGATATTAGGGGAATATAGGGTTTGTTGCGAGTTCATGGAAATATCACAGATCACTGTTCCCCCATAGCTGGGTTTCGTGTAGGTCGCAGAGAATTTGGTTTGCGGAGGTGAACTTTGCATGGCCTGAAGGGTTGAATGACCGGCCAAGGAAGGAAAAAGAAGAAAAACGCATTTGGGCAGCTGGCAATAGCATCAAATGGTTACTTAAGGCGAAGAGTAAATGAAGTGCCATTGGGTTGTGGGTTTACAACTAGATGGATTTGTGTATATAGGAACAAATTTTCCTGGGAAAAGGGAGTCTTGTTGTAAAGTCTGGCCAAATAGTGGGTCAAACTGAGCTTAGTTAATAAAATACTTGGAAGGGATGCTAGAGGGCAGAGTTTTCTGGTGTTTTACGGGTTTCGTTTGGGTACGTAGGAAGACAAGCAGGACGTGTGCTTGCGACTGTATGATCTGAGATGGTAGTCGCAAATAAGGTGAGGTGTAGGAATGCAGAAGGAATAACATGGGATGCCAGCGCATCTGGCATGATAAGATGTTTAATGCTTGATTAAAAATATGGTTATTTGTTTCCCTCCTCCTCTTGTTTGAAGTGTTCTTATAAAAGGCCTGCATATAACATACTGGGTTAAACCTTTTCTGACCAATGGTGTAAGTTAAATGTTGTATTGTTTTGAGTTAAACTAATTATATTTTAGGATGTCATGACTGATTACAATGAGACCACGTGTAAAGGGCATTGTGTTTAGTAAATGTGTCTAATGGGGTTGGAGAATGTAGAGGGATTCGATTTCTTTGTATTAGGGTTTGCAAATGTGATTTCTTTGGGATGACTTTGCAACAGGATATGTGTAATTATGTAAATTGTTTCAGTGTGTAGAAAAGGTGCAACTTTGTTCAACACTGGAAGGAACTGTTCATTATCAGCTTCAAGAGGCTGACAAAATCCTTTCGGCCGCTGGCATGCAATAAACCTGCTTTTCTGACAAAGTGCTCTCACTCTCTTAGAGCTGTTATTTTCGGATTGGTTTTGGAGTCACATTTCTGGACCTAATTCCAGTCAAAATTGTGTGGCTGAGCCTCAAGGGATATTTAAGTTGATTAATAAACTCAATGAACAAGGCTGAGCTAACTAATGGCATCAACACATGTTGGTTAGAAGTACTTTCACAAGTCATTTGCTGCAGGAAAGCAGGCCAGGCAAAAAGGATCTTGCCAGTGGTCATCGAAAGGACTGGGGCAGCGATCAATAGGTAATGTGTTATTTTGAGTGCATATTAATACATGTATGGATTTGACTATGTTTTTTTGGTCTGCAACGACGATGAAATATAGCAAATATGTGAGTCTGCATCTCCATACTGTATTTCGTCTGAACTGTTTTAGGGTAAGGGTATGCTGCAGGGAATTGTGCAGAGGGGGCTATGGCTTTTGGCATTGTAAAGTTGTCCACAGCCATCATGCTGGTAAGGAGGCAAGTGACAGTGGAGCAGAGGATAGGTAGCTCTAAAAAAATGCATGGCTTGAGTTCACCCTAAAACATGTTTGCCCAAAACCAGACAGATAGATAGGCTCAGACAGTGTCTCATGGTCAGTACACTGATCTTGTCAGGAGGGGACAGTGACCCCTCTCAGCCGCCTGGGGTGGGGGGCCTACTAGGGTGGAAACCAGAGCAATTCCTACTCCAGAATGGGATGGTGGCAGTTAGGGAGGACCCCAGTTCCTGTCCCCTCCCTAAGTGCCTATATGTGCTGAAGCAGTGCCCCTGATATTCAGCCCATTCCTCTGTATGAAGATGCTTGACAGGTTTCCTCTTCTCATTTGACCACATTCCATGCACCAACATGTCTGGTGGATTGCCTGCATCATGACAACCCACCAGAGCCTCGAAACACACAGCTCCAGTTAGAAGACATCCACCAGAGAGAACAAGAGCTGCTAAGCGGAATAGTGAGAGCCTGGAGCGGCAGCAGGGAACACTGTGCACTGACAACCACCATTGACACATACAGCGAGAGAGAGCAATGCAGCGCAGCTCCCTGATACAGACTTATACCAAACAACGACGGCGCGGCTCCTGAACCTGAACTTAAGGCACATTCATAAACATAGCAATGATTCTGCCGTGGAGAGGCTCCCCAATCCGAACGAGAAATTCATACACAGTTCTGTGATTCAGGCACAGCTCGGCTTCCTAATATGAGCAGCAACGCTATCCAGGGTAGGCCACCATTAAACTGGTGCGGCAGACCCACAAAGGGGAAAAGGGAAGGGCTTATCCCCTTTTTATGTCTTCAGAAGTCTGCAACACCACACAGAATTGGAAGACAGGGCAAGATTGCCATAGGGAAGGAAACCAATGAGAGAAGGAGGGGGAGGATAAAGATTTGGACAGGAAGCAGGAAAGTGTGGGTTGTTTAGGTGAGGTCAGAGGTGGATGTGTTGGCAGACCAAGAGACTAGAAGTAAAAAAAGACGATGGACAGGAGTGTGGAGGATATTTTCAGAGAAGGTGAGGTATTGGTTGGTGGTAGGAAGTGGTACAGTGTTACGAGTGTTTGTGTAAATTGTCTGAGTGAGAGTAGCCATGGAGAGTAGTCTGTGAGTGGAAGGTGGCTGGGGTAGTTGAAGGGGGAATTAGTAGAAGGAGGGGTGGAGTAATAGTGGAGGTGGGAGAGTAAGAGTGGAGTGGAGAGAGAAGAGTAGCTATTGTGTAGATGGGGAGTGAAGTAGTGGAGTGGAAGGGGAGTGTAGTAGTGGAGTGGAGAGCGGATAGTGTAGTTGAGTGGAAAGGGAGAGAGTAGTGTTGTGAAATGTCCTGCAGTGGAGATGGAATGTGGAATGTAGGTGATGGAATTTGTATGGAGGGTGATGTCTCACCTTCACCAGTTTCTGCTGAATTTCAGTTGGAGAGCTGTAACAGACTGTGCTGGGGGTTGTTACTAGAAACCTTAATACATTCTCTAATAAAGCACTACTTGTTTCTTGACCATGCTTTATATAAATTGTGATGAGCTGATGGAAAACAAGAGCTAAAACAACCCCTATCGGGAGAAGCCTACCTGCCTGCTGTGTCCTCTGTTGTTGAGAGATTAGTATTCCCTGCTGGTTTTGGCCTGAGTGCTGTTCTGTACTGTGCCCATGCCCAGTTCCTGTGAGAGCGATTGTGCCTGCCAGGAGCCCAGACGACCAGATGACCAGAGAGAAGCCGCATTGCTGTGCACTGTGAAGGTGAGAGGTGCGATCACAAGCGTGATTGCTAGTTTGCCGGTATTTCTACACCTTTAAGGATACATGCTCCTCAGGGCCATGGCGATATTAAATTGGGCCCAAGCTGCAGAATAAATGCATTAAAGCATTTTGTGGATGCGCCAGAGGGCGAGATTCAAGATACCAGCGTGAGTCCCTTCACCTTAGAAGAAAGGACCTTAAGATGTACCAATATGTGCTTTCGCCATATTTGTTGTTGGGGATTGCGGTGACAGCACATCAATTGGAGGAACAGATTCAATTGTACACATGTACTAATTTCAGCACTGCAAGAAGGCCATGCCAGGTGTGCCAGGACTAGCCATCTTCATGGCATCTCTTGGCCCAGTGAAAATAAAATGGAGCCAATGGAAGAAGGTTTTCCTACACTACATAAAGGCAGCGTGCGAAAACTCTGTATCTACAGACAGTAGCATTTCTCTACTAATGCATTTCCTCGGGTACAAAGGTCAACGAATTTACGACACTTTGCCACTCATAAGTGAAACAAGAGATGGTGTACTGGGGAGACCCCCGGCCGGCCCATAGAGTCGGGGTTTGCTCCGAAGTACTTTAAGATGAGATAGCTCCACCTTCAGATGGATGGTGGTGCAGATGTATTACTCCAACACTAATCAATAAGGACAACTCAATGGTTTGGCAAAGGGAGTCAGTTTAATGACAAGTACAAAAAATGGGGAGTCATGGGAGTCATGGCAATCAGCAGTGATGCGATAGGCCGTCTCGCTTCAACTCCCCGAACTTCATACAAACATAACTTTTATACTCAAAACGCGTCATAATCTGACGTGTAACACTCAAAAGTTAATATACAATTCTATTGGTTAGGAAAAGGTAACTTTAATATAGGTGCTATATCTGTATATGGTAGCAGAGTGAGGGAATTTGGTAAACACTATCAGGTGGGCAACTAAGCCCCTCCTTCAAAAATGACTACTGTAGACGTCACTAAAAGTATGACGTCCAATTGGTTCTACTAACTATAGGACCCTGGATTATTTGGTCCATTGTGATTGGGTTGGCATCAACCCCATGCATACATTCCACTTTGCTTAGCAGCACGCAGGACGGTCAGCCAGGTGCAGGGTGTCCCCCAATTCACCCTGCCTTCCTTCAAACAATCATCACTTTATGGGCTATGTGTCAATTAGTTCACTGTGGTTAGCCTCGAAACTGCATCTTCCTGTCTCAAAAAGTTCTGATATCTCTGTCTGGGCGGATGCCAAGGGTAGGTGTGAACCCGTGCCTCTTCTCACTCAGCTGGTCACGTGGTACCACACCATGAATTTGCCTCGTTTCTCTTAATTTGTGTGTTTGATTTTCCTTTTCAACCGCCACCTGCCTTCGCCTTCTTATCTCGATCCTTCGAGGCAGGATATTCTGTTCTTAGTTTCAATTAAAAGTAGCTACTGTTCATAGCTCCAATTGATATGACCTTGGCTTCCCTGGCACAAGCTGCCTCTGCCGAGTTTCGATTCAGCCTTCTTTCCTCGTGTTGCTAGAATATGAATCTTCTTGCGTTTGGCCTAGAGTAACCTGGGTTGGTTCTGCTTTTAGTGCAAAGTGGACTTGCACTTATATAATGTGCTTCGTTTTGAGGTAGATCGTGTACAATGGCACTTGGCCTTACATTTCTACTTAGCATAGCAAGCCGCGCTGTTTTCTTAGCTTTCTTGTGGTTACAAGCATATGTACAGGCGTTAGCAGGTTCAATATTTTCATCCTGCTTACAGCTTAAGCTTCTTTGTTTTTCAACAACATTCTCTTCTTCTAGTTTCACAATATCTTTATTCATGGCATTTTGTCTCTTTGTACAAAATATGGGGTGGGAGGTACAACAAAATCGTAGTATGCAGTAGAGGCAATTCGGCTAAACTGTCTTTTTAGATTCTGTGTAATTAATTCAGGTTAAATTTCAGGTGCAGCAGGGAGAACCTCGAGGCCACTTGGGATTCAGAAAACGAAAGCACAAGACATACACCCGCCGTTGCCAGCTGGTAGCCCTAAGCTGCACTCTTAGTGGGACCTAGTCCCCAATGTTTCTTCAACCTCGTAAGTCTAATTCAACTCCCAGTAGCAAGTGTTATGACTTGGTTGCTTCTGTAAATTAATTTCAACATAATAAGTTTCACATCATTTGGATGTTATTCACTTGGTAAGCAATGTATATTGACCTCTGTCAGTCTGCTTGTCTACAGTCAGGATCCACTAGGCTGAGACCAAACAGGTGTTAGCCAGATAATGTATTATTATATATTGACAACAAATCAATTAACACCACACTATTAACGTATAGTGTGGGTTACCACTTCAGCAAAATTATATAATCATACAATTCAAAAACAATGACAGTAATACAGTTGAGCTGAAAGCAGCGCTCACAAAAACTGTAAAGTAAAAAGAATGAAAAAGCTTATACACAAGACAACTCATTAGTATAAGCAATTAAAGAAGGGATTCATTTGTGGCTAGGAAACCACATTAGCATGTTTATCCTTCTGGGCAGTATCGTTCACTCTGCTCAGAGATTCCTAAAGACACTCCTAAAAAATCATGCGTGCCAACGCGTTTCAGATTAATCAAAATCCATCTTCAGGGCAGGGTGTGTTTTAGTTTCAACAGTGTTCAATTGTGCTGTGCTGTGCTGTCCAGGTAGTCGTTCAGTTCATTGTCATCTCCATGCATGCTTCTCTTGATGTTTTCATGTAGTTTCATGTAGTTTGCTATTACTACATCTCTGAATGCATCTGTATGGCTTTTTCTTGCTGAAGGGTTCTCAGGTATCCCGGTCCATGGCGCAGGCCTCCTCATCTGGGCCATTCGAGTGGCCAAGAGTCTGGCAGCTCTTTCTTTTTCTTCATACATCTTTTCCCTGCTGGATACAAATGCCCATGCCAACCAGCCTGATGCTGGCCTGGTGTATGGCTGTATTGTGGAACTGGTACTTGTTTCTTGTGTGGGAACATATATGCTTGTCAATACAATTTCTGCAGTTTTGTTCTTCAGCTCCTCATGCAGCTTCCTCGCTCTGGATAGGTGGGGGAATAATAAGTATACTATCATTTGTGTGTGTGCAGAGAGTTTCTCTGAGTTGGCTTTTGTTTTCTCAAGAGTTTCTGATATGACTGCTTCTGTAGCTTTTTCTCTTAACTCTTCTTGTTTTCTCACGACAGCTTCTGTGAAGTTTCTTATGGCAGGCACTCTCTTCTTTTCTACTGTTTTGATTTGTGGTTCTGCAGTCATTGACACTAGGGCTGTTTCGTGTACATTCAGTGTTTGCATGCGTGTAGTTGTCAGTGATTTTACTTCATTCATCTCTTGCCGACCCTGTCTACGGCTTTTCTTCTCATTCGTTACCACAAGTGTGTGCGTATCGTTGCTAATTACATCCATTTCAAGTTCATTCACTCTACCATCAGATCTTCTGGGGACTGGAATGACTATATAAGGTCTGGGTGCTTTTGTGGGTTTCATGCGTTCATCATTAGGTGGGTGCACTGAAATTGGGATGCTTTGTGCACCAATAAAGAATTCAGTTCTGATCGTTAATGACAGTAAGATAATGATGAATATGATACATAGGTACATTATAGTTCTATACGTTAGGTGGCAGCATTTCCTTCCAGAGAAGCGGGGTTGCCTCTCTTCTTGTGGGAGGACCAGATTGCTGCTCTGGACCCCCATCTCGATCATTCAGCAAATGTCAATTTATTATTCCCTCACCCCAATATCGTCTTTTGAATTCTGTGTTTAAGAGTGTCAGGTGCTTCAAAAGTGTCCCCCCTCTTGCGAGTGACAATTGTTTCTTATTTTAGGATAAAGTTCTTTTGCTAGACTATGAGAAAAATCAAATTAAGTAGTACTTCAACGAGTCCCTTTACTGAGCATGTTCAAAGTAGGTAAGCTCCCAGTCCACCCCTCGGATTTGCTTTAGTCCTGAGGACATGTTGGACACTGATCAGTATGAGAAAAAATAGGAAGGAAAAATAACAACAGGTATAACAAGTGAAGTTCTTGACTCTGCTTCCTGGATCTGTCCCTCGGCGGAAGGCTTCACTGTCTCCTCAGGAGGCTTCAATGGAGATTGGAGAGTTTCATTTGTGCTACAATACCATGTAGGAGCATGCTTAGCTGGGTATACTTTACTGGATCTCCGAGAAATGTGAGTACATCAACATCGATTGGTCTTTCCACTAGCTCTGGAAAGTCCTCAATAAGGTGAAAGAAGATGTGGTATACCAACCTGCTGTCTTCTGGTGACAGGGACATCTGTCCTGTCTTTGCTGAGGTTCAGGATCATATGTTTCTTCCTTGATGTAAACAATGTCTGCAATGTCCATTTGCGTGGAGTGTAACTAGAAATATTATGTTGTTTAGGAGATGTATTAGGTTCTCTGTATTTGTTGGATTTTGAAGAAATGTTAGTGTATCTGTCGTTCTCCCAACAATAGATGGACAAACTTTGATTATGCGAAAGAACAGTGTGTTAATAAGCTCATCTATTGCCGCCTGTGTTGGGAACATTTGATTCTTCCTCACTGTACTCAGGGAGTAGGATACATTTTTTGGCAATGACAGTAAGCAGTTGTCTTATTGTCTTTTCTTTTTCAGGATCTTGGAGAAAGTCTGTGACACAGGTGAGCCTTCCTACCAACTATGGGTATGATTTCAGCACTACGTGAAAATAGGTGACCACGTCCTTTGTGATATCTTTACTGTGGGACACCATAAGTGATTCCGAATAGGGTTTCGGTGTGGAACAAATCGGGATATTGTATTTGCTTCCAATGTAAGTGTCCTCGGTCAAAGTTTGGCATATTCTTTTCTCATCAAGGCTTAAGTGTGCCTTAGTCCAAAGTTCGAATCAACAGACTATGTTGTGGCTTATAAGCGCAATTTTCTTCACCCTGCAACTAGGATGCACAGAGTATCCATTCTTATGTCCTTATCCCCTTTTTTGCTTAGAGGAAGTGTCCAATTTAAGCCACAACTTGCAAAAAGTTCCTTGTCTTTGTCTTGCTGGTCATGCGTCCTTCTTCCTTGTCATGGATCTCGTCTGCAGGTGCTGTGGTTCTTCCCCGTTGCTCGTCGATTCCTCTCATTGGGGTGCAGGCAGGGGGCCTTCTCTGATGTAGGGTTTTATATCGCTGAGAAAAATCCAAGCTCTTCTGCCTTGTAGTTTCACAGCAGATGGAGTGCAGTCCTCAATTGTGAATGGACCGTTAAATCTTGGCTCATCCCACTTTTTCCTCGTGTGGTTCCTCACGAGGACAGCGTCTCCAGGGAAGATGGGTGGAACATGTAGACCTTGAACTTGGTCTGTTGTAGTATCTCCTTCTGTGTTCTGTGCTGCTCTGTACCCTTTTCGTTGTCACTGCAGCTGGTCTGAAATTACAGTAAGGCAAGATGTCATGCAGTTCAGATAGTTTTGCATCTCAGACCCTAATATTTCTCCTGTTGACTGGGCATCACATCTAGCTCTATCTCGGGGTGTAAGAGGAGTTCTCATCCTTCTTCCTGTGGCTATCTCGTGTGGCTTAAGATGATGGTCGGACCCTGGTTGGTTCCGGAGTGCATACAGTGCCAGTGGAAGGCAGTGCAACCATCCCTTCTTTAGAGTAAGCTTCAACTTGGGCATGCTTTCCTTTAACAAGCCGTTGAGCTTCTCACATCACATTACCTTGCGGATGATACGCTGATGAGAACTTGTGCTTTATACCAAGCAGTAAGATAATCTGCTCAAATATCGAATTAACAAAGTGAGGGCCATTATCTGATCTCATGAATTTGCATACTCCCCACCCAGGGAACACTTCCCTCACTAAAAATGTGGAAGCACAGGTAGAGTCTGGGTGTGTACATGGACCTTCCTCAATCCATCTAGAGAATGGACACACCACAACAATCAAGTATCTGTACCCGTTACATACTTGAATCATATTGACATAGTCGACATGCATGTGCTGAAAAGGCCCATTTGGCCTTGGGATGACTGCTCTCATTACTTTTAATGTGTGCCCAGCTGTTGGCAGATTACACAGTTTACCATAAAGAATGCAACATGTTCCGCTAAATTCGGTATGAACCAGTCTTCTGCGTGCGTTGCTGCTAGATTCTCTTTTGTCATGTGGGCTGGGTAATGTAATGTAATAGGCTACAAGCATTACTGGTTTACCAGTGCTGCCTTGTCGCCGCAAGCTGTCAGAGAGGTTTAAAAGAATACCCTCGACGTTTCCACAGGTTCTTCTCTTCCTGTGGTGTCTCGCCTTGGAGTTCTATTAGCTGTGTTTGCCCAAGACTGTTATAGGCTTCAGGTGTCGTTCGTGCAACCATCATTCTTTCATTTGTATAGGCGATTTCCACTTCCATTATCGTCTTGCCTTTGGATGCCGTATGCTTGGCCTCTGTATCTGCTACGTGATTTCCGCGTGAGATAAAATCTGTCCCCTTCATGTGGGCGGCGCATTGCACGACCGCTATGCCCACTGGGAGCTGTAGTGCCTTAATCAGCCTGTCCAATAAGGCTGCGTGCTGCAGTGGCATACCATCCGCTCGGAGGTAGCCCCTCCTTTTCCAGCGCGCTAGGCATGCGTGCACTGTTGACGTCACATAGGCGGAGTCACTGTACACCGTTACTTCCTGGTCTGCGTGATTCTCAATGGCGAATATCAACACCAGTAATTCTGCAGCCTGTGCTGAATAATGAGATGGTATTCGTGCACTTGAAATTCTCCATTTGTTGTGTGTTTCATCACAGCAACGTCTGTGTACCTTTGCCCATCACTTTGATCGTTTCTCGAAGACCCATCGATAAAGACGATTTCTCCTCCTGCCAAGGCATTTTCTTTTACTCTGGGGACTTCATCATAGAATTCTTCATAATTTACACAGTCATGGATTAACTCTCCTTCAGTGACCGGTTCTGCTATAAACATATCTGAGTTTACTATTTTACATCGGACTATTTTAATCGAAGGGTTTGATATGATCACTTCGTAGGCAGAAGCTCTCTGGGATGTCAATGTGCCCTTTGGTTTCTCGAGATTGGCAAATAGCGAGTGCTCGACGTACAACGTCATGGAGCATCCCATCACAATGGTTGTAGCCTTCTCTATGGCGAATGCTGCGGCAGCTAAGCTTTGTTCGCAAGGAAGATGACCTCTCATTACTAGGTCCAAATTCCCACTGTAGTATGCCAGGGGCTTGTACCCCAATGTGGTTCTCTGTATGAGTATTGCTGTCATAACGCTGCCATCTGTGTGCGAAAACAGGTAAAATCCAGAGAACTGGAGCTGTACAAATAGCTCTTTTGAGTTCAGTAGAGCCCTCTCTCCATGGTTTCAGACCATTCAATATTTTCTTTCATCACTTGGGCTTTCTTTAGGGCCTGAAGTAAAGGTTTAGTATAAGAGCTGTAATCGAAGACCCATGCCTTGACATAGTTGCATAGGCCTAGAAAGCTCTGCATTTGTTTTATCGTGTGTGGCTTAGCCGCGTTCAATATGGCTTCAGCCCTTTCTGGGGTCACCTTCTTTCCCTCATGTGAGATCAGCTGGCCTATGTGCAACACTTCTTGTTGACAATATTGTAACTTTTCCTTGTCAACTTTATAACCTTTCTCAGCCAATATAGTCAGTAGCTAAACAGAATGCATTGCTCTTCTGTGGTGCTGCAAATTAGGATGTCCTCCACATATTGTAAGACAACACTTTCTAGTGCAATATTGCTCAAATCCATCTGCAGGACTCTGTTGAAAATAGAAGGGGACTCACAGTACCCCTGTAGTAGCCTTGTGCTTTTCAGACGCATTTGTCTGAACGTGAATGATGTCAGATCTTGTGAGTCACGGTGCAACAGGATTGAGATAAATGCATTTTTCAAGTCAATCACTGTGAAATATTTTGCCTCAACAGGTATATTACATAATATTGTAGACGGGTTAGGGACTAGAGGGAACTCAGCCTCAACAATGTCGTTTATTGGCATAAGGTCATGCACTAGCCTCCAAGACCTCACAGAGTACACTGACGTTTTACATGATGACTCTGATGTCACTAAAATGCCCTGGTCCATCATGGCAGAAATTGTCTTAAAAATCCCTTCATCTGCCGCTCTGGACATGGGATATTGTCGTGCCTTGGGTAGAATTGCTCCCGGTTTTAGTTTAATTTTCACTTCTCCCAACCCCTTCAAAAGGCCTACGTCATAGGGTCCTGTAGTCCATACTGGGACAGGCACCAGGGCCATGTTATCAAAATATTCAGGACGGTTTAATGCCAGCATCATTCTCTGAGGTACGTCTCTTTTGATCATCTTTACCAAAAAGGTGAGGCTCACTTCCACCATTGTCTCTCCTATATCTGTTTGCTCTTCAAACAGATTGTCATCGGTGACGTCAGTTACTCAATATCCTTCTTCAATGGCGATTACTGCGCACCATTGTCTGCCCTCGTCATCGTAACCGTCAACCAAGGCCACTTTTCCTCGCACTGCGGCTGTGTGTATCATCAAGGGAAATACTTGTCCATCCTCATGCATCGGTATTCTTGGTCTCAATAGCAACTCATCAGGGGTTCTCATGATTTTGTCTCCAAGGCCTGGCAATCCTGCCATAAGCACGCACATGCCATATGCAAATATTTCTGGCTCTAATGTTATAGCCCTCATGGCAGTGTGTCCTGAGTGTGCTCTAATCATCTTGCATACATTTGAGTAGTGCATTCCTGAAGTGGAACATTCTATGCCATCTTCCGTGAACGAGATTGTCATGTTCAACTTTTTCATTAAGTCTTGACCCAAAATGTTTACTGGTGTCTAACGTGAATATAGTAGGGGCACATTCATTTTGCACGCTCCTATGGAGACTAGGAATGCGTTTGTAAAGGGAACTCTACTGGTAGCTACTGTAAAACTCTGAGTATCTATGGCCTCGCCGGAAAAGGAAAATTTGCCTTCACATATGCACGAGCGTGTTGCACCCATGTCAACTAGGAAGGAATATTCTTTACCCCCTATAACGACATCCACCCTACGTTCCCTGTGAGGGTTTGGTGTCACTGATAGGATATAGCACATCAGGGTTCTCAGTGAGCTGTCCTAGTTCATGTACAAATTTGACCCACTGTGCACGTGTGGATTTCACCCATTTCCATTGTTACTTCCCCTCCCAGGGTTCGGAGTCTGCTCTGTGCTCATTGTCTTTGACACTTGCAATGGTGCCTGTTGGGATTGTCCTTGTGGAAAATTTCCCATGCTCTGAGGTCGCACGCCTAGTTGCACTCCTGGTGCTTGTTGTTGCACTGTGTCATTCTGTACAACACCTGCTGTAAGGCTACAGGTGGATTTGCCATGCCTGCTCCTATTCCTTGGCCGTTCTGCATCATGCCTTGATTTCTGCATGTGCGTGCCAAATGCCGTGTCATTCCACACAGCCAACAAACTGGCGGCGGTCGGATCATTTGCCCATTTGACATATCTTGGTTACCATTCTGCATATTTTGAAAACCTCCTTGATCATTTTGAAAACCTCCCTGATTGCTCAGCCATCCTCTTCCCCTAAATCCTCTTCCCTTTGTGTAAAATCCTGCATTACCCTGATTATTCTGTTGTGGGCTAGCCACCTGCTGTATGCTCGATTCAGCTGTGCTAGTTATCATGGCTCCTTCAAGAGCGTACTTTGATAATTTCTTCTGCACCAATTTCGCTTCCTCACCCTTTCGAGTTGCTTCTTTTTTGTGATTCTTTTCCTGCAGCAGTCTACAATAATGTGCGATAGCCAACTGTATTTCAGCCCAAGGTTTAGCCTCAATCCCCACCAATTTCTTGAGTTGTTTCTGCACCGGTTCTGGCAGCCCTTAGCACAGTATATGGTAAAACACAGGTATTTTGTCCACGATTCATGAGTCTCGAGTATCCATGCGTCTTGGAAATTCTGTATATAAATTAACGGATCCTCAGAATCCTTCATTTTACGCGGCATTATAGCTCCCATATCGGAATTATGTAAATAAAGCACTCATAGCGCTTTCCATACTGCGGCTCTACAATTGTTAAATGGAGCTCCGTCATGCGAGGTATTAATTATGGTTACACCAGGGTAGCCTGCTCGTGCCCACACATCGTCTGCTCTCTCACCAAGTATGGCGATTAGGAGACCCTTAATGTCCCCTATGGCTAATGTATTTCCTCCTGTCATTTTTTCTAACTCGTGTATCCACTTTCCGGCTCCCAATGTCAGCATTGGAAGCTTGTTTTTCAAGTTTTCTCGATCCATGTGTGGCCATGGAATATATCGGGGTCTTACTCCCCCCTTCTCTAGTAGCGGAAATTGGAATGTGTAGCCCTCTCTCTGTTCTCTTACTGTTCTCCTGTCTTTTGCAGGGGTAACATTCCTGCATCGCCATCTACCTGGCAATGCCCTTAGTGTGTCTACATAGGGAGATGAAGATACCCCCCTCTGACCGTGAGATACTTCTTCATATCGATCAGGCTGCGTGGCAGACTCTGATGCTCTCGGTGTAGATTCACTACTGTCTGACCACCTTATTCCTTTTCCCCTTGGGAGTCGTCTTTCGCTCCGCCTCCCTTCTTAATTTTCCTCGTGCTCCTCCCTTTCGGAGTCGGACATTGTCTGTCCCCAATTCACGCAACTTCCCATATCTTCTTTGTTCCTACTTATTTCTAATCTATCCAGGGATAGCTCTCTATTCCCACTACTTCGACTGACATCCTCGTTTTCATACAGCTGAGTGCTCTCCAGGCGCTCGTCTTCCCCCTCCCCTTGGGGTATTTGTTCTAGCCCCATTTCATCATATATTCTATCAATCATTTCTCCGATGCTTCTGGTGTCGAAGTCATCCTCAATATTTGCCCTAGATGTGCCTGGTACTGAATCGTAGACAGGAAAGAATTATTTGATGTCTTCCAAGTCTACAACTGGATCGGGTTTTTTAACCTCTCTCTCCAAATATTCAAGATCGCGTGCTCTCTGTCTTTGCTTACGTTCGATATCGTCATCGAATTCCTTGCGCTTCCTCACCTCTTCTCTGACCCTATCTTCTTCCTTTCTCTTTTCATTTATACGTTTATCTGCCCTTTGAATTTCCTCATCTCTTCGTCTTCTTATTCTTTTCTCACGTATTCTTTGCTCTTCCTCTAACCTTTGCTGTTTCTGTCTGTCTTGGTTATTGGCTGCTCTTGGGTTGCGATAAAGCTGTCTTTCTGGCTCTTCGCGATATAGCTGTTCTCGCTTTTGTCTGTCTTTTCTTCTTATCTTTTCGTCTCTCAACTCCTTCTCTTTCCCCTTTCTATGTGTCTCATCGAACCTTTCCTTTTGTTTTGCGTCAATGCCGTTGCCATCGAGTTTCAATAAAATGTGTCCTCCCATCCATTCGTCCTTTGCAAATGCTATCTCATCAGTTCTATCTTAGCTTCCCTTCCATCTCTTTCCTTCACTCTCCTTGTCGAGAGATGCACTTGTCTGTGCCTGATCTCTTCTTTCGTCATCACGTCTCCCCTTGTCCCTTGGTACTGCGGAGGTAATATTCTTGTCCTTATCTTTCCCTTGATTTTCGTCACTACTATGCGTAGGTGATTCATATGTGGGGTTGCTATACCCCGTTGCTGCTTTAAGTTCTCTTAGTGGGTATAAGCCCTCATCCTTACTTTCTTCAATTTTCGTTTTGGGTGCGGCAGGTGGCGCGGTAGGTGTCTCATCCCCCCTCTGTCCATACATTAAGTATCCAATCTGGTGCCGGCTCTTCCTCCTTTACCTGTTCATACATTTTCCATAACTCGAGAACAGCAAGGCGTTTTTCTAACTTCTTGCCTGTATATGTGGCATGCAAATATGTTGTCATATGTTGCAAGACGGCTTTAGATAAAGACCCATTTTGTGGCCATGGCATAAACATCTTGTGGGCGGTACCTTTAACCCACTCGGTACTATATTTCTTAAGATTGGGTGCGTGTTTTGGCAACTGTTTTCATAAGTGTGCTAATGGAGTCATGTCCTCCATGCTTAAATCTGTTTCCTTGCCTCTTATACAACACTTTTCAATGCTTTCGTGTGGTTTAAACAGTTCCAACAATATGAGCAAGCACCAAATATTGCAAGCTCCAATCCAATTTTTCACAAACTTTTGACTCCTCTAATCTACTCAAAACTCATCAATTTGTGTGCAATTTTATCTCAGCTATTAAATCGCACAAGTTTTAAGTCAGTTCTCTTAAGAAAAATATTTTACATATGACGTCACAACAAAACATGTAAGACAGACGATTGACAGACTAGACAGACCCCAGCTGGACACAAATATCTCTGCCTCTCATCATTACCCCTTCAAGGAGTGTAAACGTACCCCTTTAACTACGTCTTTAAACGCTTGTGGTAGTCTAATCATTCCCATTATGTGGGACTCTGGGTACACGTTTCTTCTAGCCGGTATATTAGCGTAGGAATAAGGCGAATCCTCTCACTTCTCGGGTGTCTGCCCCGGTATCCTCTCTCTTCTCGGGTGTTCTCCCCGTAACCCTTTATTTATTTAATTATTCTCGAGTTATTATCCCCTTATATATATATATATATATATATACAGTCTTTTCTACTTCAGACTATTTTTTTTTGTTTTCCCTCCTCCCTCTGTTACCTTTTCCCTTTACTTGTTCCAAGGCATACACTATTTGCCAAAACATTCAATTTTTTGTTTCACTCACCGTTCGCATTGTTCCTCTCTGGACCCTCAGGATCACCACCTTTGTTACCGCCTTCTTCAGCTTTTCGCCCGCTCAGCTGCCCATAGGAATGGGAAGGGAAGTGTGGGGAACACGGGCCCCTTCAGGCCCTGACTGCAGTCTCTTCTTAATCTACCACTGTCTACGAGGATCTTCACGGTCTACTCAGCCGAATGGCAAAGTACTTGTGATATTGCCGAAGACCTAGAGTTACTTTATGTCGATGGTCAATAGGCATCTTGCTTTAATCAATAATCGATAGTCAATAAACCATCAATCTCTGCTACCAAGTTTACTGGGAAGACCCCCGGCCAGCCAATTGAGTCGGGATTTGCTCCGAAGTACTTTAAGACAAGATAGCTGCACCTTGAGATGGATGGGGGTGCAGATTTATTACAACTCAATGGTTTGGCAAAGGGAGTCCGTTTAATGACAAGTACAAAAAACAGGGAGTCATGGCAATCAGCAGTGATGAGATAATCTGTCTTGCTTCAACTACCCGAACTTCATACAAAACATAACTTTTATACACAAAACGCATCATAATCTGATGTGTAACACTCAAAAGTTTATATACAATTCTATTGGTTAGGAAAAGGTAACTTTAATATAGGTGCTATATCTGTATATGGTAACGGAGTGAGGGGATTGGGTAAACACTATCAGGTGGGCAACTAAGCCCTTCCTTCAAAAATGACTACTGTAGCCGTCACTATGAGTACAACGTCCCATTGGTTCTACTAACTATAGGACCCTAGATTATTTGGTCCATTGTGATTGGGTTGGCATCAACCCCATGCATTCATTTCCACTTTGCTTAGCAGCACGCAGAACGGTCAGCCAGGTGCAGGGTATCCCCCAATTCACCCTGCCTTTCTTCAATCAATCATTACTTTATGGGCTATGTGTCAATTAGTTCACTGTGCTTAGCCTCGAAACTTCATATTCTTGTCTCGAAAAGTTCTGATATCTCTGTCTGGGCGGATGCCAAGCGTAGGTGTGAACCCGTGACTCTTCTCGCTCGGCTGGTCACGTGCTACCACACCGTGAATTAGCCTCGTTTCTCTCAATTTGTGTATTTGATTTTCGTTTCACCCGCCACCTGCCTTCGCCTTCTTATCTCGATCCTTCAGAGGCAGGATATTCTGTTCTTAGTTTCAATTAAAAGTATCTACTGTTCATAGCTTCTACTGATATGACCGTGGCTTCCCTGGCACAAGCTGCCTCTGCCGAGTTTCAATTCAGCCTTCTTTCCTCGTGCTGCTAGAATATGAATCTTATTGCGTTTGGCCTATAGTAACCTGGGTTGGTTCTGCTTTTAGTGAAAAGTGGATCCGCACTTATATAATATGCTTCGTTTTGAGGTGGATCGTGTACAATGGTGCTTGCCGCTCTATTCTTCTACTTAGCATAGCAAGCCGCACTGTTTTCTTAGCTTTCTCGCGGTTACAAGCATATGTACAGGCGTTAGCGGGTTGAATATCTTCATCCTGCTTACAGCTTAAGCTTCTTTGTTTTTCAACCACGTTCTCTTCTTCTAGTTTCACGATATCTTTATTCATGGCATTTTGTCTCTTTGTGTCAACCTTGGGACGTCATATGTTCTATCTGCGAGTCTGTCCGAGTCCTTGTGACATCACCATTCATTTTCCATTAAGGCCTTTTTTGTTTCTTCCTGGACAGTACTTAAGCAATCTTCATTTTGTCTCATTTTCTTGTAGGGTTTTCTCAATGGATACATTACTGTCCATGGTTGTCTGGTTATTGGTACTTCAATAGGTATCATTCTTCTGATAAGCACTGGGCAGAGCCCTACTACGGCTCTCTGCTGGTTTATTTGCTCATCGTACGTCACATATTTCGCGTGAACGTTCCTGGTACTTCAAAATGGGCGACTGGAGTCCAGGCTTTATTTGGGACCTACTCCCTTGCTGAAATTGGAAAAACACTTCAACCCTAAAACTAGCACTATTCTGGAACGCTATCATTTTGGAGAATGACTTCAGGAACATGGAGAAAGTGTGGAGGAATATGTTACAGCCTTACGTCACTTGGCATTTTCCTGCAAATTTGGTGAAAAATGTGATGAACATATTCAAGATCAATTCATGATTCATTGTAACCGTGGAAGTCCCCAGAAAGTCCTGCTTTGCCTTGAACCACTCTGCAACTTTTGGTGTTTATTCTTCACGTCTGCACTTCCAGATCCACAAGGTGAAGGATCACTTTAAAGGAGACTAAAGACTCATATTGAGCTGATACAGACATTTATATTTCCTTTTTTTTTTACTTTGTTCTGCTTTTAAGCACTGCTCACTGCAGCTTGTAGGCGTGCCTATTTAACCTTGAACGCGCGCGCACGCAGCCGTGGAAGTCCCCAGAGAGTCCCGCTTTGCCGCTTCACCGCGGTGACCGGGCCCGGGCTGTGGGTGCCTCCCTTTGTCACATATATATATATATATATATATATATATATATATATATATATATATATATATATATATATATATATATATATTTTATTTTTTATTTTTTTTAATTATCTGTTTTTTATTATCTGCAACTCAAAAGGATAAGATTTTGTGATCAAATATGCACATGCACAGGTCTGGTGGCACTTAAGTCTAACTGAAGCCTCTATGTTACATACTGCCAACGCTTGTCGTGTGCTTTCGTGCTCTATTGCTAATCCACTGTCTTGTCTTTGTGCTATTTTCTTATCTGGCTCCTGCTGTTGTTTATAAATTAGTGCCCGGCTTGCATTTCTTAAGTCAGCTAATGGCTGTGTGCACGAGGCCTAGTGTGTAAGTCTTGATGTCTCGAGTTATGTACACACTTAAATCTGATATGCCTGGGTTGCCTGGGTTGCAGGCCCAAATCGCGTGTGAAAATAATGTTAGTGCCACTCCGAATAGAAGTGCCACTCCTAATGGCTCACTATCAAACAACTCATGCATAACCCCAATCAATGGGCCGATACCCAAATTGAGTGAGGAAAAAAAGCGCTTATCCCGTATATCCAAGAAATCTATAATTCTTACCCCAGTAACTAAAACCCCTTCACAAAATCGAGACATCAGAAACTTTTATGAAAAAATAAGTGACTCCTCAGCAGTGACTCAAGTTTCAGTGCAATCTGAAATGGTCATTCAGCCAGTGATCAACCCATTACTTGAGTCCACAAGTACAAACAACCTTGATTTCCATGCGATAATTCTTTTTGTTATTGTATCTGACCAAGCCTTATTGACAATTCCTCAGTCACCTAACAAAATCAAAAAGCGCAAAAGAATGATTTCGGTAGTCGAGGAAGAAACTTTGAAATGTTCTGTGGCAGCAGTTATTGCTGATTCATTCTGATGCCATTTGTTTTGTGAAACCTGTTGTGGAACCTGAACACCAAAGCATCAAAGTCTCTGCTGAGAGTGTTGTATGTGATGAAGTGATTGCAATTGTTCATGTGAGTGCCAAAGAGACCCCTATGATTGAGTAATAATGATCTGGAGAGCTCTAGACTGTCTGTTATTACGGACTATAACCTTCCGTGCTCTATGGATTCTACTAGACATGATATCAATAAATCCTTTATTCAGCCAACGCCGCAGCGTTGCTTGTCTTCAAAGATTCCTGGTGAGGCAGTTGCAAATCCTGCGCTCCTAGAGATTACTTTGGGGGCGTTAATACAACTATAACAAGTCGTTTCAAACTCTTTGAAGCAATGGATCGCAAGAAAGCTCTCCAATCAACAAAAATTGATCAGATTGGGGAATGGATGAAACGCTGCTCCCATGAATCAACTTCCACTGAAACAATTAAGAACATAATGCAGAGACTTTCTGCCTTAGAAATCAAAAACTCCTCTGGTCCTATGTCTGTTGAACAGCAAAGATCCAACATCGTACAGAGATTGTCAGTTTTAGAGAAAAACTATATCCCTTGTCCTCAGATCCTGGATACCGCCAAGACAGCTTTACCCACATTTACGAGGATTATACGACCTGAGGAGTGTGTAGATGTCATAAGTGATAAGAAAAATGATTCGTGCGTCAGCGTTGATTCGCCACAAAGAACTGATCATATTGCACCTAAGTGAGCTATTCCAAGCAAAGAGAGCTCTGTGCAGATCCAAAAAAATGGTAAGAAAACCATGGTTATAAAAAGAACCAAAACATCGACATATAAAACGTCTGCGGTGGGGAAAATTAGCAAACCCAATACTAAAGTCATTCAAACTGTAAACCCTCCCACAGCTGCTTTTACCTTGTCTAACCATCCCATAAGCATCCCTTCCCAGGGCACAGGAGGCACTAATGACCTTGTTTTACCACAAAACCCCCTAGCGGCTAAAGAGTCCATCGCTATGCCGCCACCTATTCCACTGGTTGCAAGTCAGCCTCAGGCCCTGCCCTGTGGATATGCACCATTGAACGAACTTGTTGAACTGCTCGATTATAACTCGTTCACGGTGCCTCCCCAGCAGAACCCTATTTCTGTTGAAGTTCCATCTTCCCTTCCGACTCAAGCAGCCTCAGTGGGAACTGTTAGACATCAAGCCCTTGTATCTGCTGCGGGTCTTGAAGATCGCTTGTCTACCTTGAAATCGGCGGTAGATGCATATCTTCTTAGAAGGCTTTTGGAGGTGTTCCCAGAGGTTAGCCAGGAGAGTGTTAAATCTTCGTCCGTTCAAATGACTTTTGCTGCAAAGCCGCAAGATGACCATCCTCTCAGAGAAAATACTATGGCTTGCTCAAAAAATGTACCTTTAGAGAATGTGCTTAACAATCGCCACCTTTCTTGTCAAAACAAGGTAAACCCCAATGAGAACTCTGCCTTAAACTCAAAATTGCAGCTGAATAATCAAAAAAATCCCAAAACGCAACGATTCAACTCTTTCCATACCTTGATTCTGAAGTGTCGTGATGGACCATTTGCAAAATATGATTTGTGTCGTTCGAGTGTTTTGAACATTTTTGCTGAAATTCAGTCGTTGGAAGAGCTCTCCTTGAGTGACTTTGACCAAATTGAGTTCCTCTGTGATATTTTATCATGGGTTTTCTGCTCGCTTCAGATCCAGCCAGTCAATACCCACAGGAGGCGAATGAACTGGTTGCAAACGCAGTCCCATTACCTGTCGTAGATTTTGTATGCCCACTTTGTACTGTTGACAGTAGCTCTCAGAGAACGTTGACTTCAAAAAACCAATCGTAACCATCAATAACTAATAAAAGCGAGACAATCTCGCTGGCAAGCTGGAATACAAGAGGCTTTTCTCACCTCCAATGGGCCTCCAATGACCAATTGAATAGCTTTGACATTGTGGCTTTGCAAGAAACATGGATGTTACAAGCACCCATATGGGATGATCATGATCTTATTTTATTGCCTGCGGTGACAGTGAGGTTAAGGTAGACCCACTTCCGGCTTATTAGTTGCAGTAAAGTCCAGTAGGGACTTCCAAATTTTTGATTGGCTCTCGCCAAACAGGTTTATTCAATTGGTCAAGATCACTCATGGATCGCAAGTATATGCGCTCATTAACCTTTACCGTAATCCAGCAGGCATTACTGACAATGCTTTCTATCGTGCCCTAGAACTGGTTTTTGAAACAATTGCACAGTATAAGATCTCTGGCACTATGTTGGTAGGTGACTTGAATCTTGCGTGTTTGCCGACAAATAACAAGGGAGTGTGTAATGCAAGTCGGAGATGGAGCATGTTTGTTAAAGATCTAAATCTAAAAATGGCAAATGGGGCTATTTTGGGTGATATTCCTCCCCAACAGACTTGGGAGAGGGGAGATTCTAGATCTACAATTGATTACATTTTTGTGTGTGACAATATATTTGCGAATGCCAGCAAATTCGAGATTCTTAAGCAAACAAGCAGTGATCCTCATCTGCTTTCTCTGCGTTCGTCCAACTCAGTTCAAACTGGCACTTCACTTCAAAAGTGGTCCAAACAAATGCTGTTAGTCAACAATGGCAAACATCGCTTTCTTTGGTCCTCTGGAAAGCTGTCATCTTTAAATATGGCCAACTTGAAAAATCAAAGAACAAACGATGTCGAATCATATGTCGATGTGTTAGACACATTTAGAAACATTTTACCATCAAATAATAGATCGTCTCGCACTCATATTCATGGCTTTGATCTTGCTTTACAAGAACATTAAAACGTCCTTAAAAAAAAGAAATTCGCAGACTACGCAAACTCCCGCTGGTTGACCAGCTCAAAGCCATTAAAACTGCGAGATGCTCGTACCGAATCAGACTCGATCCAGAAAAGCCCATCTTTTCCAAATTGACAGTGAAAAATTCATGTTTGGTTGCCATTATAAAAACTCTGCACAAGTGTGGCAACTTTTGAATAAATGCAATTCCACCTCTCAAGTGGAGACTCAATTAAACGGGGTCCCGGAAGCACAATGGCTAATGCATTTCACTAAATTATATGCTGACAACAAAATGATTGATTTTGAATACACTAATACAGGGGTCCCCAACCTTTTGTTAGCAATGAGCAACATTTGAGTGTCAGATGAAATGGTGAGCAACTTCAGCACTTTGATGTAATTTATCGACATTCAGTCAGTGGTAAAATGATTGGAACACATCATAACTGTACTAAGCTCAATAATGCTAATAGCACTGTTAATTATTAGTAATTAACAGTAATCTCATCCAGGTTTAAGCCTAGTCCACGCAATTCATAATGGCCTTAAACATCATTTGACATTAAATTGGTAAATTAAGTGGCAACAGTGCATTTCTAGGCAATAGTCCAGGAAAATTATTCAAAAACATTGCAGGATGTAACAAAATATTTGAGTGCTTGGAGTTCTCTCCCAGGAAATGTTCAAGCGATTTAATGGCAAATGTTTTTTAAGCACATTTTAACAGTAGCATTTACTCCAGAATATAAAGGCTTATTTTGGTGCTGCCCCATCTATCCCTCCAAAGGGATTGTCAGGATCTTTAGGGGCAAATTGTGTATTTTTAGGAGAACAGGATGAGTAACACTGGACATAATATGGTAGAATTTAAAGAACATTTCAACCAGGCTTTGTGTGAGGGTAGAGTTATCCACCTAAGAAATCTAGCTGAAAATAGTGCTTTTTAAAGCACTCAAGGTCTGTTACATTTAAGACAAGTTATTAGGAATATAAAAACAATTTATGATGGATTTGGGTACTCTTTGCCCAAGCAATCCCCTGGGAAATATAGTTGCAAGTGGTGCATTCTTAAGCATGCTAGTGGGCAAGTAACATTGTTCACAAATTGGAACTTTTGAAGACCACTTTACAGAAGGGGTGGGATTCTTCCTTCATATTGTACACACGTCTGTGGTTGTATATCTCACTTGTTAAGTGCACTCTCTTGACATGGGGTCAGCTTGCATTTCGCATGTTCATACCAGTGGCAGGGTGGACTTAGCCATTCATCGCTCGAGGTTGATGAATACAGTACATTACATTGGGTAATATCCGTTCTTAAAGAATTTAGAAGCAGGAAGAATCTAGCAAGAAACACTATACTAAAGTAAAAATCATTTCTATGTCACTAAGAAATTATTTTCAGTAACGTAAGTGAATTGCAATAGGTAGCTACAACAATTAATTGTGCACAATTTGTAGTTCATTCCCCTTAGCAACCCATTAGTCAAATGCCAAATAAGCAAAGCATCATTCAATGTGAATTTTCCCATCAGGCACTGCAATACAAGTAGTATGTAACATTTGTGCCAATTTTGATGCATAGGGCCAGCAAACACAAACTTCACATGTAAAGAAACTGGCATAAGCAAATTGTTTAAGAAGGAAAGTTCGAGCATGCATGCCACTTATTTGCCCAATATTTGGGCACCAGCTGTATAAAGGCACAGAAGTTGGCAATTGTCACCAGAACACAAACACAGGCATTTGGTTTGATTATTTTTCCCAATAATGCACTTACATACTGGAAAGAAGAATCAGAAGATGAGAATGTCTTCACAAGGATTATGCAATTATTGTGGAACATTTTGGACCAAAAAATTGCATTTTGGCAACAAATGCAAATCATACATGTACAGAAGAAGCTTATTGGAACTTCCTTGACAGTTGGGCATTGAAGTCACTTATTTTCTTACTTATATTCGTACTATTCGACGACAAACCCCTTTGCTGTCTACCTGAGTGCAGCAGGAGAAGGCTCTGTTGGCAGCAACATTATCTTTTTAGATTGTATTCTTGATCCAGCCAGCGATGCACCTCATAGTGTACCAGAACTCCAAGTGGCATAGAACTTCTAGAGTGCTAAGATAGAAATTGTCTGAATAAGGTTCGATTCAGTGGGGAGGCATTTTGACTTCTGATTACAGAGCAGTACAATGGGTATTCACATGGATGGCCAGGCCAGCTTAGTTTCTGTGCTTCAGGTTCTCTTCAATCACTGGGGACTGTCATCTGAAGCCCCTAGGGATTAATTTCTGTAGCCACCCCCCATGCTCCCTGCACCCACCTGGCCTGCCCCACCACTCAGACCACTCTACTGATGCATCCACAGCTAAAGCTTCAACAACTAACAGTATGTCATGCCTGTCAAATAGAGTACGCTGATTGGCTAGCCTTCCTGTACAGTTCTGGCTCAGGGTACACTGCCATTGTTGTCTCATCCCTGAATGTCCATCTTCTTAGCCTCCACACAATGACCCAGAACAACTGGCGAGCAACATTTTAGGGTCCGGAGAGCAACATGTTGCTCGCAAGCTACACGTTGGGGATCACTGCACTAATACAACCCGTTCGTGTTGGCATCTGAACTGCACCATAGACGGTGTTCAAGACTTCATAAATAAATCGTCTTCTTCAAGAGCTGCTGGGCTTGATGGCCTTACAAACTACATGTTCAAGCAAAATCCAAAAGAATGGGCGACTATATTAAATAACACCTTCCAACACATTTTGCTAACTAAAACAATACCAAAGTCCTGGCGCACATCTCTAATAGTACCCATTTATAAAAAAGGTGAGGATCCTAAATGTTATCGCCCAATCGCACGCTTGGATGCCCCCGGTAAGATTTTCTCCCGTTTGGTTCTGAGAGAGTTTAATCAATGGACGGCTAAAGTAAATCAGCGTGATCCCGCCCAGACCAGCTTTGTAGCAGGTTTGGGGACTGCGGTCAATTTAATTACTTTACATGCCATCAAACAGCGTGCACAAACTACAAAACAAACTATCTATTTTGCTTTTTTGATTCAGTTTCAAGACCTCAACTTATGGATAAACTAATCAGGGCAGACTGCCCGTCAACCTTAAGTGACATCATTTTTGCACTGCATTCAAGCACCTCAGTGTTTATAAGATTGAACTCAGAGGGGTTATTGTCAACAGCAGTGTTCACTGAACGTGGATTAAAGCAGGGATGCATTCTCGCCTCGGCTTTGTTCAACTTCTTTATTAACGATGTCAGATGGATCTTTGACAATGTATGCAGATGGTATGCAGATGACATAGTGTTAATTTCAAAAACGCCCATTGGTCTTCAAAATCTCTTGACAGCACTGTGTACGTACTTCAGAGCCAATGAGTTGGTGGTAAATAGCAAGAAAACCCAAGTTGTTGTGTATGCACCAAAAGGCATTCGCCGACACAGAATGGAGTGGAAAATTGAACATACAAGCCTGGAGGTGGTTTCAAATTATGTATATCTAGGTCTAATATTTCTTTTTTAAACTTTTATTTTTGGTTTTATTGGCAGTGGTCTAATATTTGATGGTCCCGCTTTACTCCACTCCCAATTAGCCAAAATTGAATTCAAATTAACTGCTGCAATACGTCAAACAAGACTAATTGTGTTCAAGTATGGTACATTTCCTATTAAATTAGCAATCATATTTTGGACTCAGAATGTTATACCGACCATGCTGTATGGTCTAGAGACGTACAGTGTTATTCATCCAGCCCTTTTGAATGTATTGGAAGCAAGGTTTTGGCATTCGATTCTCCATCTTCCGCAATGTACCCCTGGGGCCATAATTTGCTATGAATTAGGGTTAACATCTCTTACTGCTATGTATAACTGTCGCTTGTGTAGCTTATTCAGGAAATGTCTATTGTCCACGCTCAATGAGTCCACTTTAGCCACAGTGTCCAGTTATCTGCTATCATCAGCCCATGAGTTCCCCAAAACATGGTCCAAAACATCTTGTCCATAATGTTAAATGCTGAAATTTCAATTGAAACTCTTGCCACTAACCCTGATAGAGCAACACTTCACGTGATTCCACGATGCTCCATGGTGCATCATTCAAGAAAATATAGCTTGCAGCTGACGATGCTGCAGCGCTACTGATTAGGGCTTTGTACTCGTACAGTTTTTCATTCTCTTGTTCCTTGATGCTCTTTTTTGACATGGCTTCGTTATTTGGATTTCGCCTACTCCACACCGATTATTTTCTCAACGTTTTGGAACTTTTATTGCCTACACGTTACCGACTCTGGACCGACACAGAGTATCCCTTGCCTGAAGTCTTGTCCTTGTTATTGCCCGCCTGTTACCTGACTCGATTTTGCCTCCTGGGTTGTCTGCTCATCCCCGTTCTGTCGTTGAAACCCTGTTCTATCTTCGCACGGAATTCCATCCTTGGATGTTGGTTGAATTTGATCTTCCATCAAGTGCATTGTGGATTACAAACTTTCGTTTAAGCAGCCTTTCCTGTTTTGTGCTGCTTCCCTAGGCGTCCTGGTGCCATCGGGATAGGTGTTTCTTCCTGGATATCTGCAACTACAAATCCTGTTATCCCAACTAACTCAGGACTTGCTCTCCAAGTGGATTGTGCCCCGGTAAGACTGGTTCTGGGTTTTTGGGTTTATACTATTATCAAGTATTGCCATTGTTCCCTAGTTTATAGTCATTTCTACCGTTCCAGACATGGCACGAGCGTGTCAACCAATTATAGAGGGCCGTATAACGAAGGGCCTTATAGTTTGAGATCCAATGATATATTGTGTACTTAATAGTGTTGAAGATGACATGTTTTAGAGGTGTGCATACGTTGTCCACCTGATAGTAGATAGCCAATCACAATCCCACCCATTATAAAGTATACTTAGATGTTCCCCTTGAACGTATCACAATCACTCATACGTTTTTGTTATTTGCCACATAGTATGACGTCACCTCTGATGTATTTTTTGTATATAAGGATGTTTTTATGAGAAATGTACTGAGAGCTCGAGCGAACATCCGTTGATGTCCGTTGTAACTCCCTGCTTTGGATAATTGTCAATAAAACAGCACCTTTGCCATCTTCCTGAGTTGGTTTGATTATTTGGTGTCAGAGTTATTCTGCATCCCCATCCATTGCATGCACGATACCCAAAGGGCCTTACGCTCAATTGGTGGCCCGGTTTTGACCGTGATGTAGAGAGGAGATCGGACGGTTGTTTGGAATGTAGAACGTCAGGGAAGGGAGAAGTAGCAAAATCCCAGCCCTTGGTGGAAGCGTGTGTACCGAGTAAAGTGTGGGACGATTTGGCCATGGACATTTTGGGGCCAGTGGAGATGGGGTGTGTTTGTGGAAAATGCATTGTCGCCTTGGTGTTAATATAGATTTCTGAACTCTGACCTGGTGGGCAGAGGTTCAGAAGGCCAGCCTAGTTGTTGGAACAGGGTAACCTTCTGGACAAGCCAGACCAATCAAGGTAGCATGGCGGCAGTCAAGACTAGGTCTCAGGAGGGGTGAGGGTGGCTGAAAGACCTCAATGAGCACACAGAATAAACAACACTACAAATCACTCCCAGACAGGTGTATCTATATTTCTTTGTGGATACATATATGATTTTCTCAATGGATACCTTGTTTCAAGGACTTTTTTTGGCGGCATTGACACTCTTACTGGTATTGCACATGTTGCAATCTCTGGCTGCCAACATATAGGCAAAATAGGGGCAGAACATCCGGCAGCGGTACTTGGCTCTTCCTGTATACTGCAGAGCATGAACTGCTGAAGAGAGCAGAGCCTGCTGGGGGTTAAGAAGGAAGCAGGAAGCGCAGGAACTGCTGAAGAGAGCGCAGAGAGCAGAGCCTGCTGGGGGTTAAGAAGGAAGCAGGAAGCGCAGGAACTGCTGAAGAGAGCGCAGAGAGCAGAACCTGCTGGGGGTTAAGAAGGAAACAGGGAGAGCAGTAACTGCTGAGGAAAGCGGGGAGAGCAGAACCTGCTGGGGGTTAATGAGAAAGCAGGGAGAGCAGGAACTTCTGAGGAGAGTGGGCAGAGCAAAACATGCTGGGGGTTAAGAAGGAAGCATCGAGAGCAGGAACTGCTGAGCAGAGAGGGGAGCAGAAACTGCTGGGGGTTAAGAAGTAAGCAGGGAGAGCAGGAACAGCTGTGGAGATCTGAGAGCGGGGAAAACATAACCTGCTGGGTGTTAAGAAGGAAGCAGGGAGAGCAGGAACTGCTGAAGAGAGAGGAGAGTGGGGAGAGAAGAACCTGCTAGGTGCTAAGGAGGAAGCAGGGGGATCACAAACTGCTGAGGAGAGTGAGAGAGCAGAACCTGCTGCGGGTTAAGGAGGAATCAGGGAGAGCAGGAACGGCTGCGGGGAGAGCAGAACCTGCTGGGGGTTAAGAAGTAAGCAGGGAGAGAGGTAATAGCTGAGGAGAGTGGGGAGAGCAGAGCCTGCTTGTGGTTAAGAAGGAAGTAGAGAGAGCAGGAACTGCTGAGGAGAGAGGGGAGAACATAGTCTGCTGGGGGTTAGGATGGAAGCAGGGAGACCAGAAACTGTTGAGCAGAGCAGAGAGGGGAGAAAGCAGGGTCTGCTGGGGTTAAGAGGGAAGCAGGGAGAGCAGTAACTGCAGAGGAGAGCGTGGAGAGCAGAACCTGATGGGGTGAAGAAGGAAGCAGCAAGAGCAGGAGCTGCTGAGGAGACCGGGGAGAACAGAGCCTGCTGTAGGTTAAGATAGAAGCAGGGAGACCAGACACTGATGAGCAGAGCAGAGAGAGGAGAAAGCGGGACCTGCTGGGGTTTAAGAAGTAATCAGGGAGAGTAGGAACTGCTGAGGAGAGCGGGGAGAACGGGGAGAGCAGAACCTGCTAGTGGTTAAGGAGGAAGCAGGGAGAGCAGGATCTGCTGAGGAGAGAGGAGAGCGGGGGGAGCAGAACCTGCTGGGGGTTAAGGAGGAAGCAGGGAGAGAAGGAACTGCTGAAGAGAGAGGAGAGGGGGGAGAGGAGAACCAGCTGGGAGTTAGGAAGGAAGCAGGGAGATCAGGAACTGGTGAGGAGAGCGGGGAGAGCAGAACCTTGAACTGTAGATGAAAAAAAGACTTAAGAGACACTTGGTGTGCTCCAAATTGAATTATTTTAATCATCAGTTGATAATTTAACAATATTGTATATTTTCCAATTTTTTGTTGCGCTTTATTCTGTATTATTTTCATACAGTTCCTAATTTCTACTTTGCTCTGTATTGCATTCATACAGGGTATTTCCACAGTTTTGTTCAACAATATTCTTTGTGTAATTTTAAAGTTCCAATGTTCGCACTTGGATCTCTGTATTACTTTCATACAGAGTGTTATTGATTGCCAACTAATGCCAATATTTGCTGTGCAAAAGGATTAGATTCTCTTAGCTTCTTCAATTTAATTTAATAACATTGCATCAACCTTTTCTCTTCCTCAACACGTGTTTCACCGTCCTGTCAGACGTTTCATCAGGAGGGTCTATTGGTTTGCCTTCATGATCTATTCGTTTATATTTTGGGAATAAGAAAAGAAAAGATTTGTATCTTTAGTGATGCAAAAAAGAAGAAAAAGAGGAAAAACACACATATTCGATGCTTAACAATGTTGAATTATCTTTCAGCCAATTTTGGATTATCTTTCAGCCAATTAATTTGGATTCATATAGTGTGTTGTATTAACTGATGCCATATGATATTGGGAACAGTTATTATGATTTCTTACACCTGACCTTTACAATGTACGCTATCATCTTGCTTTAATTATGTATAAGTAGATTTTCATGAGGGCTCCTGTGTTCCACATTGTCATGCATGTATGTGTGTTTTGAGAAATGTTGTTCTCTGGAATTGAGTTTATAGTACATTATTCATTTCTCATAGTTCAAAGAAAGTTTCCCCTTTCTGTGTCTGAATTCAAACCAGTATTGCAACAGTCTAGATTACAGATTCAGATTGCTTCCCTTTGACGTAATATTTTTTCTCTGCTTCCTCCCCTTGGTGGGGATCGAACAATTTCCAGTCCAAAGTATCTAATCTTGTCTGTACTTTCTCTATTGTGTTCCATTTCAAAGTGTTTTCCTACGTGGTATCTTGTTTCGAAGTTCTTAATAGTTCTAAGATGTTCCAGAATTCTTGTTTTAAGAGCTCTGATTGTGCTGCCCACATAGAGTTTTTTGCAAGTACATTCAATTGCGTAGATCACATAGGTAGAATTGCAATTAATGAAATCTTGAATCTCTTGTTTTTTTCCATAAGTTAATATGATGCTCTTTTTGCCATTCTCTGAATATTTACAAAAGTTGCACTTGCCACATTTATAGTTTTCTTTGATTTTTCCAGTTGACCACAATTTGTTCCTTCCTGTTTTGGCTGATTCTTGTACAAAATGTGAAAATGTGACGGGCATAGTATCTGTTTGAAGTTTTTGGCCCTTTTGTACGTAATTCTGGGTTGATCTTCTATATGATTTATTAGATCATTGTCTAATTTCAAAAGATACCAGTGCTTTTTCAATATCTTTTTGAGTATCATGTGGTCTGTGATGTACGCTGTACGGTGTTATGAAGCGTATTGTGTTTTTGGATTGTTTCTTTGGATCTCTGTGTTTATTTTGCAAGAGCTCATTTCTTGAAAGTGCTTTTGTTTTTTTTCAAGGCTTTGGTTAGTTGTGCTGTGTCATAACCTCTTGTTAGGAATTTGCCAAAGGCTGTTTCCACATGTTTTGTCATTTCAGTTTCCTGAGTGCAGTTTCGTTTGATCCTTAGGAATTCTCCATATGGCATGTTGCGGATGAAGTGATGAGGATGATTACTTTTGCCATGAAGTATGCTGTTTCCTGATGTTGGTTTGGTATAGAGGATTGATTGTATTTTTTGATTATGTATGTATAGCTCCAGATCAAGAAAATTGATTTTGTCTCTGCTTTCTTCCATAGTGAATTTAAGGTTGTATTCATGTGTATTGAGGAAATTATGGTATTCCTTTAACGATTTCTGATCCCCTTTCCATATTACCAGGACATCATCTATGTAGCGTCCGCAGAATACTATGTTGTTTTCTTCCGAGAATGCGCGGTGGATCCAGGCATGCTTTAGTTCAAAACTCCCCATGTATACATTGGTATATGATGGGCAAATTTCGCCCCCATGGCTGTGCCTTGACGTTGTTTGTATATAGTGTTATTGAAAAGAAAGACATTGTTATTTACTACAAAGTTTAACATTTCAAGTATCATGTTGTTCTGATCCAAAAATGAGATTGATCGTGCTTTAAGAAAGTAGTTCACTGTTTCCATTCCTTTTAAGTGAAGGATACCTGTGTATAGTCACCACTCTGTAGTCTTCTTCCCAATTGATGTGTTCTAGTTGCTATATAATATGCTTGGTGTCTTTTACATAGGATGCCAGGCTTGCTGCTAAAGGTTGTAAGTGTTTATCTATGTATGCTGATATAGGTTCACTTATTGGGCCTATTCCGTTAATGATTGGTCTACTTGAAGGTATTGCACTGTATGTTTTGTGAATTTTCGGAAGAAAGTAAATTGTTGCTAGTATAGGGTATCTAGTTCGTTCAAATTCATACTCATCATCCGTGAGAAGACCATTATCATGCCAGTGCGAACTCATAATGTTCCATTCTTCTTTGATTTGAGGCAAGGGGTTCTCAATTAGTTTCTCATAACTTGTTGCATCATTTA
Source organism: Ambystoma mexicanum (assembly GCF_040938575.1). Classification (NCBI taxonomy): domain Eukaryota; kingdom Metazoa; phylum Chordata; class Amphibia; order Caudata; family Ambystomatidae; genus Ambystoma; species Ambystoma mexicanum. The sequence goes on along the minus strand of NC_090931.1, from coordinate 1,461,944,079 downwards.
GATGTGTTTCAGCCATGCGGATGTAGTCTGTTGTTTTAAGGAGGACTATTTTTCCTCCTTTGTCCGCCTCTTTGATTGTTAGCTCATCATTGTTTCTTAGATCCTGGATCGCTTTTCTCTCTTTTGTATTCAGATTGTATTTTCTCCAATCTAGTGTTTTGTTTGACAAGTAGTTTTGTCTCAAATCCTTTTGAACTGCTAACACAAATATATCAATTGCATTTTCCATTGCCAGTTGTGGCATGAATTTAGATCTAATTTTGGACTTGGATGGTTCAATTAATCCGTATCTATGCTGAGGTCTAATGCAACTGACTCCATACTGTGTATATCTTCCATTTCTCCAATGTTAAGGAGACTTGCTGTTTGCTCTGTGTCAAGTACCGTTCATTCTGACGGTTGCGATTTTTCAGTGCCTGATTTTTTGCTTCTGTCTGTAAACGTAGCAAAGAATTTTTTCAATTTCAGTAATGGACTAAATTTGAAAAGGTCCAGGTTCATCTGAAAATAATTTCCTTGATTTGTGGGACTGAAGGATAGTCCATTGTTAAGTGCTGAGAACCTGCTGAAGGTTGAGAAGTAAGCACGGAGAGCAGGAACTGCTGAGGAGTGTGGGGAGAACATAGCCTGCTGGGGGTTAAGATGGAAGCAGGGAGACTAGAAACTGTTCAGCAGAGCAGAGAGGGGAGACAGCAGGGTCTGCTGGAGGTTAGAATGGAAGCAGGGAGAGCAGTAACTGCAGAGGAGAGCATGGAGAGCAGAACCTGATGGGGTGAAGAAGGAAGCAGCAAGAGCAGGAACTGCTGGGTAGACTCGGAGAACAGAGCCTGCTCTAGGTTAGGATAGAAGCAGGGAGACCAGAAACTGATGAGCAGAGCAGAGAGAGGAGAAAGTGGGGCCTGCTGGGGTTTAAGATGTAATCAGGGAGAGTGGGAACTGTTGAGGAGAGCAGGGAGAACGGGAAGAGCAGAACCTGCTAGTGGTTAAGGAGGAAGCAGGGAGAGCAGGAACTGCTGAGGAGAGAGGAGAGCGGGGAGAGCAGAACCTGCTGGGGTTAAGGAGGAAGCAGGGAGAGAAGGAACTGCTGAAGAGAGAGGAGAAGGGGGAGAGAAGAACCAGCTGGGAGTTAGGGAGGAAGCACGGAGATCAGGAACTGGTGAGGAGAGCGGGGAGAGCAGAACCTTGAACTGGAGACCTCCAGCCCTTTAAGATGAGTAGCAATACCCTTGAGATGGATGGGGATGCGGATTTTAATCAAACATCAATAATTCAGATGACACAAATAGCTTGGCAAAGGTTTGTCTGATTTAATGCAAGTAACTAAAACAGGGAGTACAACGAACATCAGCAATCGCCTGATACTCAACTCTCAATTATTTCATAAAAATGCAGGGTTCTTAAACCCAAAATTGGTCATAGCTGACATGTTGACCTGCGTCATTACCAACGTCATCCTATGTGGCAAACTTCTAAAACCTATCGGGAAGCGGGATTGGTTCTAAGCGAATAACTAAGCATAGGTGTTATATCTGTATAGAGTAACAAAGAGAGATAATTGGATACTTCAAATCAGGGGGGGCAACTAAGCCCTCCCTTCGAAATGGCCACTATGAACATCACTAAATGTACAACGTCCCATTGACTACACAAACTATAGGACCCCCAACTACGTGGTCCCCTACAATTGGTTGGCTTCTAACCCCCGTCAGTAACGTTCCACCTACGTGAGCAGCATGCAGACTGAACAACCAGGTGCGGGTGAGCTTGTCTTGATACAAGCTTCCCACCAATTAAAAGTACACTCCATCATCACCTCAATGGTTCAGTGTCAATTAGTGTATGAAGTTGGCCTTGAGTCTGTATTGTTCTCTTAGATTTTTTAAGGAGTATGGGTACTGTCTGGCTTCCGTGCGTATGTGTGATCTCCTCATGCGTCCAACTTCCTTCTATCACGTGACTGGACACCACGATTTTAGCCTTTTTTCGTGTATTTGATTTTATTCTCCAATAGTCCTCTGACGTCTTTTGTTTTCACTTGACCTTCTTGAACAGGAGGTTCTGTTCTTTCACGTTAATTGTCCCTAATGTCAGCCAATTCTAGTTCTGATAAGACCTTGGCTCTTCTCTTTGGCTCATCTAACTCCTTAGCGTAAATATATTCTGTTTAATTCAATTGCTTTTGTAACTGCGAAACTGATTTGAGGCCTTCCTCGTTGCTCAAGACTGCTATACACGTAGTGGAAACATTCATTCTTTATTTAATCTATATGTATCTATGAGTTATATATGTATATGCTGGTGCTTACCGGGAACTATTCACTATAAGCATTTGGCTAGCTTCATGATTGCTTTGCTGCTTGCGTTTCATTGCGCCTGTACACTTTTAAACTAACTAAGCATCTTCATCATGCTTATGGCATAAGTCTCTTCACCTTGATCCCAACATGTCACTTATCCGTAGTATTTCTTTATTCTTCATAAATCGTCTGCCTCTCTAGTCTGGTTATCTTCTATATGGGGTTGATTCAGTTTCGTATGACGTCACAATTCATCCTGGTCATTCAGTTTCTTTGTTTCATCAGGAATCGTGTTCAAATGGCCATCATATTGTCTTGAATGTAGGTATGGTTTCCTTAATGGGTACTTCACTTCCCATATTCTCTTAGGTATAGGTATTCTTATGGGTACTGCACAGAGTCGTTGCTCTTCTTCTTGCTTTCTGATTGGTGTAGTATATGTCGCATACTTTGGTTCTTACTTCTCAGGTAATGTAGGCAGGGTAGGTGGAGTGGGGGTACCTGGCTCCACTCTACACTCCCACTTCTGGGCAATTTATCGACCACTCTCACATCGTCTTCTATCCCTAGACATCCTGGTCTGAAGAAGTGCCTCTTAGGGACCCATATTTTTATGACTCCCTTCAGGCATCCAGCTGACTTCACATGCTCATCCTTGTTCCAAGTCATGAGTTTGCACTGTCCACTTGGACTGCAGTAGATCCATCTTCCCACATATTTTCTGTGGTGCTTTGGATACAGGAACTTCCTTCCCTCAGGTGCATGGATACTAGACTTCACAAAATCTCTGATTTCTTCATCAGTCAAGTCTTTAGGCTTCCATCCTGGTTCAAAATCGATCATGATCTTCATCCCTATGGCTTTCCTTGCTGTTTTCTTGCATTGCGAAATTATTATCTTTATCACACAGAATCCAAGCATCACTAATAATAGCAAGGCTCCAAGAAATGTGATCATATCTGCCATCCATTGTGGAATCCATGAAAAAAGATTTCCAAACCAGCTGTCATCAACAATATCTTCTACTTCTTCTATCATCTGGCCATGGAGTTTCGTCAGCATGTTTATGGCCTCTGTCAAAGTTCCATTCTCGACATCGCGAGAAGGTATAAACGTGCAACTTGATTCTCCAATTTTGGCGCAAACACCTCCATCCATGACTGTAATCATGTCCAGGACATATCTGTTCTGGAGACCCATCCATTTTACAGCTCTCAGTTCTTCTCTGATTGCATTGAATCCTTTTATAGTTGTGTTAATTGTCTGCAGCAATTCCCATCTGGTGATTTGTAACCACTTTGTATTTGGTCCAACCTGGATTCTTGGCATGAAGATCATCGTGAGTACTGATGAGGTCTGGCTGAACAGCCTGTGTTCATACGTGATGACATCAAAAACTTCTATTGATTTAGCAGAGAAGTAGTTCTCTCTCTTTGTTCGACTTATCAGTTCCACAGATCACTTCTTTCTTAGATGAGCATCTGCTTTTAGAAAACTATCAATGTTCAGGTCACCTTTAGGAAACACCAATGCAGGAACATGGACATTCACAAATGTGCTAATTCCTCAACAGTCTTTAGGCAGTCTGATGTAGGCTTTTGATCCACAAGCCCATTAGTGATCTATGATTACTGCTGTTCCATGCACCATTCCTGGTGCATCGAATATTCATCCACAGCTCTGATTTCCCCCCATTTTAATGAAGCAAAACATAGAACTTTCTAATGGTACTATCTGCAATGGTCCTCCCCTGTCTTCAACCCATGCCCGTAGTTTATCAAGTCTTGGCCATAATGGCTTGCATCCATTTTGTACTATGTCAGTATTTTTTATTATTATTTAATAATGGGCTGGTAACAGCTGATAACTACCCATGCTCTGCAGATCACCACTCCTTTTTCCCATCCGTCTGGGGATAGCACTGTTCCCCAAATTTGCATTTGTCCTCTGTTCTTCCATCTGCGAGCTTCTGCTGGAGACTTTCCTTTGACAACAAGTTTTTTATTCACTTCCCATCTAATGCCAGCTCCTTTCACTCCTGGTTTCTCATATCTGATCACGTGATTTCTCGTGTTTCTTGTATTTTTATCTTGTATGTAGTCATCTTCATCTGGATTTGTCTTTTCAGTTGCCTATTTAAGAGAAGCATCACTTCCCATAAATTGATCTCTTGTTTTGCAAAATGCTATGTGCGAAAGGCAATGAGATGTCTGGACATCATTTTTAATTGCTGTGAAGATCGTTGACTTCCCCATCCTATATGGCAAGAGTGCACATATCGAGCAGTCTTCGTCTGACATCCTTCTTCCAACTTCTTTCATGTGTTGGTACCATATATTGTTTCCCAAATGTGCTGTGCTGTCTAGATAATCATTCAGTTCATAATTGTCTTCTTGGGTGCTTCTTTTAATTCTCAAAGCCTTCCTGTAGTTTTCCATAACCACATCTCTGAAGACATTGGTATAACTTCTTCTGGTTGGTCGATTTGCTGGAACATCCATCCGGGCTATCTGCGTAGAAGAAAGTTCATGAAGTCTTTCTTTATCCCTCTGTCTTTTTCTGGCAATGGCTAAGAACGGCCATATAGATTCTGCTATCATCTCTGCACGTGATTGTCTTGTGGGACTTGTGCTTGGGCTTCTAGTCACTGGACCAGGTGTGTCTGCATTTATTATCTGTGTGGGCCCAACCTTTGTCAATCCCTTATTTTGCTTGTTCCGCCAACCCTGTCTCCGGCGTTCAAAAGTAGTGTTTGAAACAAGTGCTGTGTGTGATGTATTACTAATAACATCCATTTCAATCTCAGGTATCTGTCAATTTTTTCTAGGGACGGGAATGACTATGGGCCTCATTACACGGATGGAGCTAAGGGATTACCGGCACCGGTAAGGGCACCGGTGCCGGTAATCCCTTAGCGCCATACTACGAGGTCCCTCAGCGGGTCCCGTCCTTAACGTGTGGCCAGACCACACGTTAAGGAAGGGACCCGCTGAGGGACTTCAGGGCAAATAACTGTACCGCTAATAGCGGTACCGTTATTTGCTCCTTCCCCATTCCCATTGAGCCCTATGGGGGCTCAATGGGAATGGGGAAGGGCCTTGGTGAATGGGGAATTACCGCCCCGCCAACCTTGGAATGGGGCGGTAATTCCCCCATTCACCAAGGCGGAGTCGGTAAAATACCGGCAGCAGCCATGGCACTACTAGTGCCATGGTTACCGCCGTCAGTGTAATGAGGCCCTATGAATGGCCTGGGTTGCTTTGTAGTTGCCATCTTTACCTTTTCTTTCTGCTCATACACATATATAGGAACCTTTGCATCATGTGCTCCTATATAAAAAGAAGTTATAACTGTCAGTGAAAGCAATATGATTATGAATACAATACATGTTTAAACAATGCAATGCTATGTAATGCGACAGCATCTACTTCTGGGACAATTTGAACGTCTGTCCTCTTGGGGCAACACAAAGATTCTACTCTGATTACGCATCTCGATCATTTGATGCTAAGGAAGGAAAAACACTGCTTTAATGACATTGCATTTTTAGATTGCTTCTGGAAGCTTGTTGTTTTCTTCAGCATTAGTCCTCGATCAACTAGCTGCTTTCTGGAACCAATTTCTCCACCAGTCGCAGTGCAAATGTTCCTTTATCGTGAAAAAAGATGATTTCTGCGAGCTGCTATAAATTGTGCTTAATTAATTAGTTCCCAATCGATGCCTTGAATTTGCTTCAGTCCAGATGACATTGTAGCTTCCCTGTCAGAATGAATAAAGTTTTAGGTTTTATTACTTCCTCGATCTGTCCCTCGGAGGAAAGTTTCTACTCAGCTCTGTGATTTCTCTCAGAATAGATTGCTACCTGGATTATGATACCTTCCAGGATCACATTAAAATTTGTAGTATTTCTTGGGTCTCTAAGTAATGTGAACACATCCGTGTGTCTTCCAACGAGATGCAGGTAGTCTTCAATTAAATGAAAGAACACCACACTGGACAGTCTATGTGCTGCGTCGGGTGATAGGGGCATTTGTGTTTTCCTCACTGAACTCAGGCAACTTCAAAAACTCTTCAGCGATGATTATGAGCAATCTTATAACAATCTTTTCATTGTCAGTATTACCAATAAAATCTGGAATGCGGCAAGTTCTCCCCTCCAGTGACGGATACAAACGTAATACCAACTCAAAATACGTATGTATATGCCTAGAAAGGTCATCACTGGTTAACACCACGAGTAACTCCAAACAAAAGCTCTGTATGGTAGGAATCAGGATACTGTATCCTTTTCCAATTGCTGTGTCCACGATCAAAGTTTGGCATATCCTTATTCTTATCAAGGCTTAAGTGTGCCTCAGTCCAAAGATAATAAACCTTCTCACTTTTCTTGTTTTCAAGGCTTTAAGCATGCCTCAGTCCAAAGTCAATAACCTACTGTGGCTTTCACGAATGCAGATCTTCTTTTACTCTGCAACTAGGATGCACATAGTGTTCGAATGTGTCTTTTTACCCTTTTATTGATGGCTGAAAAAGGGAGTGTCCAATTTAAGCCAAAGCCCACTAAATGTTCTTTAAGATTTCCACTTGTCTGGTTATGTGTTCTTCTTCCTCATCATGGATCTCGTCTGCACGTGCTGTGGTTCTTCCCCGATGTTTGTAGCTTCTTCGCGGTTGGGTGCAAGCAGAGGCATCTCTCCGGCTTAGACTTTGGTGTCAGCAATGGTTACAGCAAGATTCTCCCTAGTTGTATATGCTGGGTAGTGTAACTATTTTAGCGCTACCCTTAATAAGGCTAAAGGCATTACTGGTTTACCAGTGCTGTCTTGTAGCCACAATGCTTCAGAGGGGTTTAAAGAACACCCTCTTCGCTTCAACAAGTTCTTTTCTTCTTGCAGTGCCTCTCCTTGGAGCTCTACTATCTGTAATTTAGGTATATGATTGTATCCCTCGTCCACATTTATCATTACAGTCATTCTTTCATTTACATACATGATTTGAACATTTATCATTTCTGTATCTGCATTTGCTATGCGCTTGGCTTCAGTGTCTGCTGCTTCATTTCCGCGCGAGATAAAAATAAGTCCCTTTCGTGTGAGCTGCGCAATTAACAACTGCTATGCCCGCCAGGAGTTGTAGTGCCTTAATAAACCTGTCCAATAAGGCTTTGTGCTGCACTGGTAGCCCCTCCTTTTCCAGCGCGCTAATCCTGCGTGCACCGTCGACGTCACATAGGCGGAGTCGCAGTACACTGTTATTTCCTGGTCTGCGTGATTCTCGACTGCGAGTATCAACTCCAATAATTCTGCAGCTTGCGCTGAATAATGCGATGGCAATCGAGTACTTACGAGCACTTGAAATTCTCCATTTGCCAAATGTTACACTACCGCACCGCCTGTATATCTTTGCTCGTCATTTTGATTGATTCTCGAAGAACCGTCAATGAAGACAATCTCTCCCCCTGCAAGTGCATTTTCTTTTACTCTAGGGAGCTCATCACAAAACTCTTCATAGTTTGCACAATCGTGTATAGGTTCTCCTTCGGTAATAGGCTCAGCTATAAACATTATAAACATAGCTGGATTCACTATTTCACATCAGACTATTTTAATCGCTGGAGTCGACATGATTACCTCATAGGCACAAGCCCTTTGAGTAGTCAACGCGCCTTTTGGTTTCTCAAAAATGGCAAATAATGCATGTTCAACAAATAATGTCCTGGAGCATCCCATCACTATGTTTGTAGCCTTCTCATGGCGAACGCGGTGGCTGCTAAACTTTGTTCGCATTGAAAATGACCTCTCATTACTGGGCCCAAAATTCCACTGTAATACGCAAGGGGTCTGTACCCCAATGTAGTTCTCTGTGTGAGTACTGCTGTCATAAAAGTACCATCTGTGTGCGAGAATAAAAAGAATTCCTCTGCATAATTGGGAATCCCTAAAACTGGAGCCGTGCAAATGGCTTTCTTCAATTAGTCAAACCCTTCTTCCATTGCCTCAGTCCACACGAGTTTCCCTTGCGTTGCCTGTGCTTTCTTCAAGGCCTGTAAGAGCGGCCTAGTATACAAGCTGTAGTCAAAGACCCATGCTCTGACATAATTACATAGTCCTAGAAAACTTTGCATCTGTTTTATTGTGTGTGGCTTGGCTGTTTTTAAAATGGCCTCAGCTCTTTCAGGAGTAACTTTCTTTCCTTCATGTGAAATCAATTGGCCTATGTACAACACTTCTTGTTGACAATACTGTAACTTTTCCTTGTCAACCTTATATCCTTTTCAGCAAGTATAATCATTAGCTGAACAGAATCGCGTCTGCGCTCTTCCTCTGTGGTGCTGAAAACTAAAATGTCATCTACGTATTGCAACACAAAGCTTTCTAAAGCAATATTGCTCAAGTCCATCTGGAGGACTCTGTTAAAAATTGATGGGGACTCACAGTACCCCTGGGGCAGCCTTGTGCTTTTTAATCGCACCTGTCTAAAAGTGAATGATGTCAAATCTTGTGAGTCTTTGTGCAATGGGATTGAGAAAAACAAATCTTTAATGTCAATTACCGTGAAATATTGTGCATCAACAGGTATATTACATAGAATCGTAGACGGGTTAGGGACTAGAGGGAACTCGGCCTCTACAATCTTGTTTATTGGGCGTAAATCTTGAATTAGTCTCCAAGAACCCCCTTTTGTTTTTTTAATCGGATAAACTGACGTATTACACAGTGACTCTGACGTCACTAAAATACCTTGGTCCATCATGGTGGAAATTGTCTTGAAAATTCCTTCATCTGCCTCTCGAAACATGGGATATTGTCGTGCTTGAGGTAAAATAGCTCCTGGTTTCAATTTAATCTTCACTTCCCCAACCCTTTTCAGCAGGCCTACGTCATAGGGGCCAGTGGTCCATAATGAAATTGGCACTTTCACCATATCTTCATCAAAATATTCAGGACACTTCTTTGCTAGCATCATTCTCTGCGGGACCTCTTCTTCATCCATAGGTATCTGTGGTCTAAATAGAAATACATCTGGTATTCTCATGGTTCTGCCTATTAGACCTGGCAGCCATGTTAACAAAACGCATACCCCATAATGGAACACTTCGGGTCCCAATGGTATTGCTCTAGGCGCTATTTGTCCTGTGTATGCCCTAATCATTTCGCACACATTTAAATAATGCATTCCTGGTGTTGAGCATACTATACCATCGTCTGTAAACGAAATGGTCATATTCATTTTTGTCATTAAATCTCATCCTAATATGTTGACAGGTGTTTGCCTTGAATAAAGCAGTGGTACCTTCATATCACATTCTCCTATGGAGACTGGTAATTCTTCTGTAAAAGGAACATGACTTGTTGCTCCTGTAAAGCCCTGAGTATTCATCGCACTGCCAGACATTAAACAGTGCCCTCACGTATACACAAGCTTGTTGCACCCGTGTCCACTAAGAAGGAATAAGCTTTGCCGCCTATAATTATGTCTATACTTGGCTCCTCGCGAGGATTCAGCATAATAGATAGGACAGAACACATCAGGTCTCCCAGAGAGCTGTCCTATAGCGGGTACAGCCTCACTCCATCACTCGTGAATGGATTTCCTCCATCAACAGTGACACCTCCTATTCTACGCGTCATAGGTTGCTCTGTGTTTGTATTCTGCTGAAGTTGCATAGGAGATTGCTGTGATTGTCCTTGATGTTGATTACCTGTCACTTGCTGTGTTTGCAAGCCTTTCTGTACTCTCGGCGCTTGCTGCTGCACTGCTTGATCTTGCGCAACTCCATTTCCACTCTGTTGCGAATATGCAGGTGGATTTGGTATTCCCTGTGTTGAAAACTGAGCATTCTGTACCATCCCTTGGCTCCTACACATACGAGCTATGTGCCCTGTCATTCGACACGTCCAACATACAAGCGGTTTACTTCCCATCTGCCCATTTTGCATGTTTTGATTACCATTTTGCATATTCTGAAACCCTTGTTGGCTATTCTGAAAACTTCCCTGATTATTCTGCCAATATTCTTGATTACTTTGTCAACCTCTCCCTGGATATCCCCTTCCTCTTGGAGCATATCCATTATTTGTCTGATCAAACTGTCTTTGGTTATTTACTAGCGGCATAGGTACTGTTTGCTGCGAGTTTGACCCGCCCACGTTAGTTAACATTGTCCCTTTAATGGCATACTTGGAAACAATTGTGTATAGGCGCGTTATAAATGCCATATAATATCATATCATAACTTTTTCTGAACTAACTTTGATTCTTCACCTTTACGTGCATCGTCTTTTTTGCGATTCATATCCTGCAGGAGTCTGCAATAAGGTGCAATGGTCAACTGAATTTCTGACCATGGTTTTTCTTCTATCCCCACTAATTACTTGAGCTGTTTCTGCACTTGCTCAGGCAGCCCTTGGCATAATATATGATAGAATACAGGTATAGACTTCCCCCCAAGACTCACGTGTTTCAAGGACCCATGCGTCTTGTAAACTTTGAATATAAAGCAACAGATCCGCTCCTGCTTTCATTTTTCTTTTCATTATAGCTCCCATATCGGACGTGTCCGAATATAGCACTCGAAGCGCTTTCCAAATCGCTGCTCTACAGTTATAAAACAGCGATCCATTATGTGCAGTGTTGACTGTAGTCACACCAGGGTAACCTACCTGTGTCCATACGTCATCAGCTCTTTCACCAAGTATGGTGATTAGAAGACCTTTAATATCCCATATAGCTAATGTATTCCCTCCCGTCATTTTTTCTAACTCATGTATCCATTTTCCAGCGCCGGAAGTTAACATTTTAAGTTTTCCCTGTCCATCTGGGGCCATGTTATATACGGTGGCCTGGCCCCTCCCTTTTCTAACAAGGGGAACTCCGATGATCCAAACTCATTCTCATCTCTCATCATTTGTCTATCTACTGCTAGAGTAATATTCCCTCATCGCCGTCTACCTGGCAATGACCTTAGCCTGATTACATAGGGCAGGTACTCCCCTTCTGACCATGGGGTTGCCCCTTATGTCGGTCTTACTGTGTCAGTGGCTCTGTTACCTTAGACATAGGTGATTTTAAATCCGACCATCTTACTTATCCACAGGCAGATGTTCTTCTAGCTCACATATAAAACTCCTAAACTCCCTCGAGTAGGTGTCCCTTTCTTCGTCTGATACTTCTTGTGTCCAACTCGTGCAACTCCTTTCATCATCATCTCTATTTAATGTTAACCTCTCCAAAGACCGCTTCTTCTGTCTCGTACTACAAGAGGCTTCCTCCATGTCATACAATTGAGTACTCTCAAGACGATCATTTTTTCCCTTCCTTTGTGCTTCTTTCTGAGCTTGTATTTCATGATATACTTTATCGATCATTTCCCCAATGCTTTGTGAGTCAAATACGTCTTCTGGATTTAATCTAGACGTGCCTGGAAATGGCTCGGACTCTGGAACAAATTTCTCTATGTCTTCCCAGTCTACCCGTGGATTGGGATCTCTTACTACCCTTTCCAAATACTCAAGATCATGTGCTCTCTGTTTCCTCTTGCGTTACATGTCATCATCGACTTCTCTGTGCTTTCTCGCCTCTTCTCTTATTCTATCTTCCTCTTTCTTTTTCATATCCCTTCGTTCATATGCCCTTCATTTTTCCTCATCACTTCGCCTTTGTATTCTTTTCTATCTTATCCTTTCCTGTTCATCGGCATCTATTCTTTTCTCCTTTAGCCTTCCCTTTTCATCGGCTGTTCTTCTTTTATTATCACGTTTCTTTGTTCTTCTGCTCTCTCTTGTTTTTTAGCTTGCTCATCTTGATATAATCCTTGTCTATCTTTTCTTTTCACTCCTTCATCTCTCAATAGTTCCTCCCTTTCTTTGTTTTTTCTATCTTGTTTGTCTTGGTGTCCCCTTTGTCTTACATCTTCGATGCCTTTACCATGGAGATTAAGTAAAATCTGACCTCCCAACCACTCGTTCTGCACGAGCGCTATCTCATCAGTTTTATTCTTATCTCCCTTCCATCTCTTTATTTCTCTCCTTATGTCTAGAGATGTACTTGTTTGATCACTTCTCTCTTTATCGTGTCTCTCCTTGACCCTTGGGACTTTGGAGGTGATATCTTTCTCAGTGTCTTTCTCAGGGCCCTCATCACTACTTTGCGTAGGTGACTCGTATGACGGATTGCTAAATCCTGTTGCTGCTTTAAGTTCTCTTAATGGGTATAACCCTTCGTCTTTCTTAGTCTCGTCCTTTATTTCAGACAGGGCGGGAGAGCAGAAGGCTCTTCACCCCCCTCTTTGCATACATTAAGTATCCAGTCTAAAGGAGGCTCCTCCTCCTTTTGGTGTTCATACATTTCCCAAAGTTCTAGATTTGCTAGGCGCTTTTCTAACTTTATTTCCGTGTACACGGCATGCAAATATGTCGTCATATGCTGTAGAACTGTTCTCGATAATGACCTGCCTTAGGGCCATGGCATAAAGATTTTGTCTGCGGTCCCTTTAACCCATTCTGCACTGTGCTGTTAGTTTAAGCGCGTGCTTTGGTAGCTGTTTGCAAAGATGCACTAATTGCGTAACTTCTTCCATTTCTAACTTTTACTTCTCCTTTTGTTACCACTTCGCTTATGCTTTAGTTGCAGTTTTCAATTTTGTGCTTCAATCAACATGAGCAAGCACCAATCGTCGCAAGCTCCAATCCCGTCATAATGGTATTTTTTACTTTAATCTTGCTGAAAAACAACCATCAAAGTTTAATCTTAAAACAATCACTTTTCGCGTCTTAACTTCACGTTTCCTTATCACTTAAAACATTTCTTTTTTCAACTCTAACATCATCACACTTTTCAACCACATAAAACAAAACAGACAGACTTGACCGGCCATAGATCCTCTCTTTAGGACTCGTCTTACCCTCTAAATTCTTGTTCCGATTGGAAATTAAGCCAATTCTCTTAAGAAAGTATTTAAACTTATCTCATCTTCTATATGTACCTCATAAAGGGGGCTCTGAATTAAAGCTTCTGCTAGCACTCTTTAAAGTCTAGGAACAGGGCATATCCTTATAGCGTGGCTACACCTCACGACTATTTTCCTCATATATTACTTGGCAACACTCAAGTTAAATATCTTTTCCCCATATACATATATTTTATGCTCTTACTCTTGCATTATATTTTATCCCACCTCCCTCCGTTACTCTCCGTTACTTACTACGCATGCATCCCTTTTGCCACTCTCTTTGGTCTTATTCACTCACCGTTCGTATGTTTTTGTCTTCGGACCCTCTGGATCACTGCCTTCGTTACTGCCTCTTTTAGCTGCTTTCCGATCCGCTTCGTGTAGATATTGGAGGGGTTCCTATATTAAAATAGGGGTCCCGTCACACCCTCCTTACAAGTTATTGTCCTATTCTAACCACGATCTACAGGGAGCTTCATGTCCTGTCAGCCGAATGGCAAAGGTCGTGCGATATTGCTGAGACCCTAAAGTCACTTATGTCGACAGCCGATGGTATCTTATCTAACCATCAATCTCTGCTACCAAATGAACTGGAGACTTCCAGCCCTTTAAGATGAGTAGCAATACCCTTGAGATGGATGGGGATGCAAATGTTAATCAAACATCAATAATTCAGATGATACAAATAGCTTGGCAAACGTTTGTCTGTTTTAATGCAAGTAACTAAAACAGGGAGTACAACGAACATCATAAAAAAGCTGGGTTCTTAAACCCAAAATTGGTCATAGCTGCGTCATTACCAACATCATCCTACGTGGCAAACTTCTAAAACCTATCTGGAAGCTGGATTGGTTCTAAGTGAATAACTAAATTAAATCTGTATAGAGTAACGAAGAGAAATAATTGGATACTTCACATCAGATGGGGCAACTAAGCCCTCCCTTCAAAATGGCCACTATGAACGTCACTAAATGTACAACGTCCCATTGACTACACAAGCTTTGGGACCCCAAGCTACGTGGTCTCCTACAATTGGTTGGCTTTTAACCCCCATCAGTAGCTTTCCACCTACATGAGCAGCATGCAGACTAAACAACCAAGTGAGGGTGAGCTTGTCTTGATTCCAGCTTCCCAACAATTAAAAGTACACTCCATCATCACCTCAATGGTTCAGTGTCAATTAGTGTTTGAAGTTGGCCTTGAGTTTGCACTGTTCTCTGAGATTTTTTTAAGGAGTATGGGTACTGTCTGGTTTCCGTGCGTAGGTGTGGTCTCCTCATGCGTCCAACTTCCTTCTATCATGTGACTGGACACCACGATTTGAGCCTTTTCGTGTATTTGATTTTATTCTCCAATAGTCCTCTGACGTCTTTTGTTTTCACTTGACCTTCTTGAACAGGAGGTTCTGTTCTTTCACGTTAATTGTCCCTAATGTCAGCCAATTCTAGTTCTGATAAGACCTTGGCTCTTTGGCTCATCCAACTGCTTTAGCTGAGATATATTCCGTTTAATTCAATTGCTTTTATAACTGCGACACTGAATTGAGTCCTTCCTCGTTGCTCAAGACTGCTATATACGTAGTGGAAACATTCATTCTTTATTTATTCTATATGCCGGTACGATAGCACAGCAAGTAGAGCCCTCGCTTTGACATCTGTGCAGAGATAGCTAACGCAGGTTGAAATCCTGGCAGGGCCAAACTCAGCCTTTCATCCTTCCGAGGTCGATAAATGAGCACCACACATTGTGGGTAATAATAAGCATCGCTCAGATGCCTGAGGGTTCGTAGTGCTATAAATGCTAAATCATAAATCATGTATCTACGTGGTATATATGTATATGTTGGCGCTTGCCGTGAACTATTCACCATCAGCATTTGGCTAGCTTCATGATTGCTTTGATGATTGCGTTTCATTGCGCCTCTACACGTTTAAACTAACTAAGCATCTTCATCATGCTTATGGCATAAGTCTCTTCACTTGATCCTAAGACGTCACTAATCCTTAGTATTTCTTTTTTCTAAATAAATCGTCTGCCTCTCTAGTCAGGTTATCTTCTATATGGGGTCGATTCAGTTTTGTATGATGTCACCATTAATCCTGGTCATTCAGTTTCTTTGTTTGATCAGGAATCGCGTTCAAATGGCCATCATATTGTCTTGTATGCAGGTATGGTTTCCTCAATGGGTACTTTACCTCCCATATTCTCTTAGGTATAGGTATTTTTATGGGTACTGCACAGAATTGTTGCTCTTTGTCTTGCTTTCTGATTGGTGTAGTATACGTCACATACTTTGGTTCATACTTCTCAGGTAATGTAGGTAAGGTAGGTGGAGTGGGGGTACATGGCTCCTCTACAACCTGCTGGCGGTTTGGAAGTAAACATGGAGAGCAGGAACTGCTGAGGTGAGTGGGAGAGCAGAACCTGCTGGGGGTTAAGGAGGAAGCAGGGAGAGCAGGAACTGCTGAGGAGATTGGGGAAAGCAGAACCTGCTCGGGGTTAGGGAGGAAGCAGTGAGAGAAGGAATTGCTGAGGAGAGAGGAGAGCAGGGAGAGCAGAATCGGCTGGAATTAAGAAGTAAGCAGGGAGAGCAGGAACTGCTGAGGAGAGAGGAGAGAGGAGAGCGGAGAGAGCCGAACCTGCTGGGGGTTGAGGAAGCAGTGAGTACAGGAACTGCTGAGGAGAGAGGAGAGCAGGGAGAGCTGAACCTGCTGGGTGTTAAGGAGGAAGAAGGGAGAGCAGGAACTGCTGAGGAGATTGGGGAAAGCAGAACCTGCTGGGGGTTAGGGAGGAAGCAGTGAGAGAAGGAATTGCAGAGGAGAGCAGGGAGAGCAGAATGGGCTGGAATTAAGAAGTAAGCAGGGAGAGCAGGAACTGCTGAGGAGAGAGGAGAGAGGAGAGCGGAGAGAGCCGAACCTGCTGGGGGTTGAGGAAGCAGTGAGTACAGGAACTGCTGAGGAGAGAGGAGAGCAGGGAGAGCTGAACCTGCTGGGTGTTAAGGAGGAAGCAGGGAGAGCAGGAACTGCTGAGGAGAGCGAGGAGAGCAGAACCTGCCGGGGTTAAGAAGTAAGCAGGGAGAGCAGGAACTGCTAGGGAGAGTGGGAGAGCTAAACCTGCTTGGAGTTAAGGAGGAGGAAGGGAGAGCATGGACTGCTGAGGAGAGAGGAGAGCAGGGATAGCAGAACCTGCGGGGCGTTAAGGAGAAAGCATTGAGAGTGGTAACTGCTGAACAGAGCGGGGAGAGCAGAACCTGCTGGCGGTTAAGGAGAAAGCTGGGAGAGCAGGAACTGCTGAGGAGAGAGGAGAGCAGAACCTTCTGGGGGTTAAGAAGTAAGCAGGGATTCTAGGAACTGCTGAGGAGAGAGGAGAGCGCGGAGAGCAGAACCTGCTGGGGGTTAAGGAGAAAGCAGGGAGAACAGGAACTGCTGAGGAGAGCGGGGAGAGCAGAACCTGCTGGGGGTTAAAAAGTAAGCAGGGAGAGCAGGAACTGCTACGGAGAGTGGGAGAGCAAAACCTGCTTGGAGTTAAGGAGGAAGCAGGGAGATCAGGAACTGCTGAGGAGAGCGGGGAGAGCAGAACCTGCTGGGGGTTAAGAAGGAAGCAGTGAGAGCGGTAACTGGTGAACAGAGCGGCGAGAGCAGAACCTGCTGGGGGTTAAGGAGAAAGCTGGGAGAGCAGGAACTGCTGAGGAGAGAGGAGAGCAGAACCTGCTGTAGGTTAATAAGGAAGCAGGGAGAGCGGTAACTGCTGAGCAGAGAGGGGCAAGCAGATCCTGCTTTGGGTTAAGAAGGAAGCAGGGAGAGCAGGAACTGCCGAGGAGAGCGGGTATAACAGAACCTGCTGAGGACCAGAAACTGTTGAGGAGAGCAGAGAGGGGAGAAGGAAGGACCTGCTGAGGGTTAAGAAGGCAACAGGGAGAGTGGTAACTGCTGAAGAGAGCGGGGAGAGCAGAACCTGCTGGCGATGAAGAAGGAGGCAGCAAGAGCAGGAACTGCTTAGGAGAGAGGAAAGCAGGACCTGCTGGGGGTTAAGAAGTAAGCAGGGAAAGCAGGAACTGCGGAGGAGAGCGGGAGAGTAGAACCTGCTAGGGGTTAAGGATGAAGCAGGGAGAGCAGGAACTGCTGAGGAGAGAGGAGAGTGGGGAGAGCAGAACATGCTGGGCGTTAAGGAGGAAGCAGGGAGATCAGGAACTGCTGAAGAGAGCAGGGAGAGTAGAACCTGCTGGGCGTTAAGGAGGAAGCAGGGAGATCAGGAACTGCTGAAGAGAGCGGGGAGAGCAGAACCTGCTGGGCGTTAAGGAGGAAGCAGGAAGAGCAGGAACTGCTGAGTAGAGAGGATAGCAGGGAGAGCAGAACCGGCTGGGGGTTGAGGAGGAAACAAGGTGTGCAGGAACTGCTGAGAAGAGCAGGGAGAGCATAACCTTCTGGGGGTTAAGAGTTAGGCAGGGAGAGCAGGAATCTCTGAAGAAAGCAGGGAGAGCAGAACCTTCTGCTGGTTGAGAGGTGAGCAGGGAGAGCAGGAACCACTGAGGGGAGTGGGGAGAAGAGAACGTGATGGGCGTTAAGGTTTGAAGCAGGGGGAGCAGCAACTGCTGAGAGAGGAGAGCAGGGAGAGCAGAGCCTGTTGGGCGTTACGGATGAAACAGGGAGAGAAGGAACTGCTAAGGAGAGAGGGTAGAGCAGAATCTGCTGGGGGCTAAGGAGGAAGCTGGGAGGGTGGTAACTTCTGAGGAGAGTGGGGAGAGCAGGACCTGCTGGGGGTTAAGGTGGAAGCAGGGGGAGCAGAATCTGCCGAGGAGAGCGGGGAGAGCAGAGCCTGCTTGGCGTTATGGATGAAGCAGAGAGAGCAGTAGCTGCTGAGAAGAACGAGGAAAGCAGAACCTGCTGGGTGTGAAGACGTAAGCAGGGAGACCAGGACCTGCTGGCGGCTAAGGAGGAAGCAGGGAGAGCGGTAACTGCTGAGGAAAGTGGGGAGAGCATAACCTGCTGGGGGTTAAGCAGGAAGCAGGGGGAGCAGGATCTGCCGAGGAGAGAGGAGAGCAGAACCTGCTGGGGGTTATGCAGGAAGCAGGGAGAGCAGGAACTGCCGAGGAGGGAGGAGAGCAGAGCCTGTTGGGTATTAAGGATGACGCAGGGAAAGCAGGAACTGCTGAGGAAAACGGGGAGAGCAGAAACTGCTGGGTGTTAAGTAGAAAAGGGTATAGCAGAAACTTCTGAGGAGAGCGGGGAGAACAGAACCTGCTGGGGGTGAAGGAGGAAGCTGGGAGAGCAGGAACTGCTGAGGAGAGAGGAGAGCGGGGAGAGCAGAACCTGCTTGGGGTTAAGAAGTAAGCAGGGAGCGCAGGAACAGCTGAGGTTAGCGGAGAGCAGGGAGAACAGAACCTGCTGGGGGTTAAGAAGGAAGCAGAGAGACCAGAAACTGTTGCGCTGCGCAGAGCAGAGTGGAGAGAAAGCGGGAACTGCTGGAGGCTAAGAAGGAAGCAGAGAGAGCAGTATCTTCTGAGGAGAGCGGGGAGAACAGAACCTGCTGGGGGGGAAGGAGGAAGCAGGGAGAGCAGAACTGCTGAGGAGAGCAGGGAGAGCAGAACCTGCTGGGGGTTAAGGAGGAAGCAGGGAGAGCAGGACCTGCTGAGGAGAGCGGGGAGAACGGAACCTGCTGGGGGTTAAGAAGGAAACAGGGAGAGCGGTAACTGCTGAGGAGAGCGGGGAGAGCAGAACCTGCTGGGGTGAAGGAAGCAGGGAGAGCGGTAACTGCTGAGGAGAGCGGGGAGAACATAACCTGCTGGGGTGAAGAAGGAAGCAGGGAGAGCAGGAACTGCTGAGGAGAGCGGGGAGAGCAGAACCTGCTGGGGGTGAAGAAGGAAGCAGGGAGAGCGGTAACTGCTGAGGAGAGCGGGGAGAACAGAACCTGCTGGGGGTGAAGAAGGAAGCAGGGAGTGCAGGAACTGCTGAGGAGAGCGGGGAGAGCAGAACCTGCTGGGGGTTAAGGAGGAAGCAGGGAGAGCAGGAACTGCTGAGGAGAGCAGGGAGAGCAGAGCCTGCTGGGCGTTAAGGAGGAAGCAAGGAGAGCAGGAACTGCGGAGGAGAGCGGGGAGAACAGAACCTGCTGGGGGTTAAGGAGGAAGCAGGGAGAGCAGGAACTGCGGAGGAGAGCGGGGAGAGCAGAACTGCCGGGGTTAAGAAGTAAGCAGGGAGAGCAGGAACTGCTAGGGAGAGTGGGAGAGCAAAACCTGCTGGGGGTTAATAAGGAAGCAGGGAGAGCAGTAACTGCTAAAGAGAGCGGGGCAAGAAAAACCTGCTGGGGGTTAAGGAGGAAGAAGGGAGATCAGGAACTGGTGAGGAGAGCGGGAAGAGCAGGACCTGCTGGGGGTGAAGACGGAAGCAGAAAGAGCAGGAACTGATGAGTAGAGAGGAGAGCAGGGAGAGCAGAACCGGCTGGGGGTGAAGAAGGAAGCAGGGAGAGCAGGAACTGCTGATGAGAGCGGGGAGAGCAGAACCTGCTGGGGGTTAAGGAGTAAGCAGGGAGAGTAGACCTGCAGGAATCGAAATTAGGATTTGTTGACCAGGAGCAAAAACTAGCTCCTAGGTATGGGGCATCATCCTTTAGGCAGGCGCTACGTCTGGGGAACAGCAAATCTAAGTTGTGCGTAAAATGCACACTCTAACGGTTTATCTCTTATATATTATCCAGTGTCCTTAACTATCTCTTGGGTCTGTCCTTTATTCTCTTTTATACATATTCCCAAACCTAAACAGGTAATATTTCATAGCTAGGTCTGCATGGCATCACTAGTCTGGGAAGACACAAGTAGCTCCTGGTAGCTCTTGCTTTCAAGCTAACCAAGCTCCCCTGGGCTATAACCAGGGGCTAAAGAGCCCCCAGCTCCTGGCAATCTCCCACCGGAACTGCTGAATGGAGGGCAGAGCAGGAGGGGGGGGGACCTTCAGAGTGTGATGGGAGAAGCAGGGAGAGCAGAACCTAATGAAGAGAGCAGGGCGATGTGGACTTGCAGGAGGTGCAGAGAGAGCAGAACCTAAAGCAGAGAGCAGGGAGATGCAGACTTGCAGGAGGTGCAGGGAGAGCAGCACCTAAAGCAGAGAGCAGGGAGATCCGGACTTTTCGGAGGTGCAGGGGGAGCAGAACCTAAAGCAGAGAGCAGGGAGACGCGGACTTGCAAGGAGGTGCAGGGAGAGTAGAACCTAATGAAGAGAGCAGGGAGATGCAGACTTGCAGGAGGTGCAGGGAGAGCAGCACCTAAAGCAGAGAGAGGAGAGCAGGGAGATGCGGACTTGCAGGAGGTGCAGGGAGAGCAGAACCTAATGAAGAGAGCAGGGAGATGCGAACTTGCAGGAGGTACAGGGAGAGCAGTACCTAAAGCAGAGAGCAGGGAGATGCGGACTTGTAGGAGGTGCAGGGGGAGCAGAACCTAAAGCAGAGAGCAGGGAGATCTGGACTTGTAGGAGGTGCAGGGGGAGCAGAACCTAAAGCAGAGAGCAGGGAGATCCGGACTTGTAGGAGGTGCAGGGGGAGCAGAACCTAAAGCAGAGAGCAGGGAGATCCGGACTTGTAGGAGGTGCAGGGGGAGCAGAACCTAAAGCAGAGAGCAGGGAGATCTGGACTTGTAGGAGGTGCAGGGGGAGCAGAACCTAAAGCAGAGAGCAGGGAGACGCGGACTTGCAGGAGGTGCAGGGGGAGCAGAACCTAAAGCAGAGAGCAGGGAGATGCGGACTTGTAGGAGGTGCAGGGGGAGCAGAACCTAACGCAGAGAGCAGGGAGACGCGGACTTGCAGGAGGTGCAGGGGGAGCAGAACCTAAAGCAGAGAGCAGGGAGATCCGGACTTGTAGGAGGCGCAGGAGGAGCAGAACCTAAAGGAGAGAGCAGGGAGATCTGGACTTGTAGGAGGTGCAGGGGGAGCAGAACCTAAAGCAGAGAGCAGGGAGACGCGGACTTGCAGGAGGTGCAGGGAGAGTAGAACCTAAAGCAGAGAGCAGGGAGACGCGGACTTGCAGGAGGTTCAGGGAGAGTAGAACCTAAAGCAGAGAGAGGAGAGCAGGGAGATGCAGACTTGCAGGAGGTGCAGGGAGAGCAGAACCTAAAGCAGAGAGCAGAGAGATGCAGACTTGCAGGAGGTGCAGGGAGAGTAGAACCTAAAGCAGAGAGCAGGGAGACGCGGACTTGCAGGAGGTGCAGGGAGAGCAGCACCTTAAGCAGAGCACTTGCAGGAGGTGGGGGGAGAGAGCAGGGAGATGCGGAGGAGAACCTAAAGCAGAGAGGGGAGAGCAGGGAAATGCGGACTTGCAGGAGGTGCAGGGAGAGCAGCACCTAAAGCAGAGAGCAGGGAGATGCGGACTTGCAGGAGGTGCAGGGGGAGCAGAACCTAAAGAAGAGAGCAGGTAGATGCGGACTTGTAGGAGGTGCAGGGAGAGCAGAAGCTAAAGCAGGGAGCAGGAAGATCCGGACTTGCAGGAGGTTCAGGGGGAGCAGAACCTAAAGCAGAGAGCAGGGAGATGCAGACTTGCAGGAGGTGCAGGGAGAGCAGAACCTAATGAAGAGAGCAGGGAGATGCGGACTTGTAGGAGGTGAAGGGAGAGCAGAACCTAATGAAGAGAGCACGGAGATGCAGACTTGCAGGAGGTGCAGAGAGAGCAGAACCTAAAGCAGAGAGCAGGGAGATGCAGACTTGCAGGAGGTGCAGGGAGAGCAGCACCTAAAGCAGAGAGCAGGGAGATGTGTACTTGCAGGAGGTGCAGGGAGAGCAGCACCTAAAGCAGAGAGCAGGGAGATCCGGACTTGCAGGAGGTGCAGGGGGAGCAGAACCTAAAGAAGAGAGCAGGGAGATGCGGACTTGCAGGAGGTGCAGGGAGAGCAGAACCTAATGAAGAGAGCAGGGAGATGCGGACTTGCAGGAGGTGCAGGGAGAGCAGAACCTAATGAAGAGAGCAGGGAGATGCAGACTTGGAGGAGGTGGAGGGAGAGCAGAACCTAAAGCAGAGAGAGGAGAGCAGGGAGATGCGGTCTTTCCGAAGGTGCAGGGAGAGCAGCACCTAAAGCAGAGAGCAGGGAGATGTGTACTTGCAGGAGGTGCAGGGACAGCAGCACCTAAAGCAGAGAGCAGGGAGATCCGGACTTGTAGGAGGTGCAGGGGGAGCAGAACCTAATGAAGAGAGCAGGGAGACGCGGACTTGCAAGGAGGTGCAGGGAGAGTAGAACCTAATGAAGAGAGCAGGGAGATGCAGACTTGCAAGGAGGTGCAGGGAGAGTAGAACCTAATGAAGAGAGCAGGGAGATGCAGACTTGCAGGAGGTGCAGGGAGAGCAGCACCTAAAGCAGAGAGAGGAGAGCATCGAGATGCGGACTTGCAGGAGGTGCAGGGAGAGCAGCACCTAAAGCAGAGAGCAGGGAGATCCGGACTTGTAGGAGGTGCAGGGGGAGCAGAACCTAAAGCAGAGAGCAGGGAGATCTGGACTTGTAGGAGGTGCAGGGAGAGCAGCACCTAAAGCAGAGAGCAGGGAGACGCGGACTTGCAGGAGGTGCAGGGAGAGTAGAACCTAAAGCAGAGAGAGGAGAGCAGGGAGATGCGGACTTGCAGGAGGTGCAGGGAGAGCAGAACCTAAAGCAGAGAGCAGAGAGATGCAGACTTGCAGGAGGTGCAGGGAGAGTAGAACCTAAAGCAGAGAACAGGGAGATGCGGACTTGCAGGAGGTGCAGGGAGAGCAGCACCTAAAGCAGAGCACTTGCAGGAGGTGGGGGGAGAGAGCAGGGAGATGCGGTCTTGCAGGAGGTGCAGGGAGAGCAGCACCTAAAGCAGAGATCAGGGAGATGCGGACTTGCAGGAGGTGCAGGGGGGCAGAACCTAAAGAAGAGAGCAGGTAGATGCGGACTTGCAGGAGGTGCAGGGAGAGCAGAAGCTAAAGCAGGGAGCAGGGAGATCCGGACTTGCAGGAGGTGCAGGGGGAGCAGAACCTAAAGCAGAGAGCAGGAAGATGCAGACTTGCAGGAGGTGCAGGGGGAGCAGAACCTAATGAAGAGAGCAGGGAGATGCGGACTTGTAGGAGGTGAAGGGAGAGCAGAACCTAATGAAGAGAGCACGGAGATGCAGACTTGCAGGAGGTGCAGAGAGAGCAGAACCTAAAGCAGAGAGCAGGGAGATGCAGACTTGCAGGAGGTGCAGGGAGAGCAGCACCTAAAGCAGAGAGCAGGGAGATGCAGACTTGCAGGAGGTGCAGGGAGAGCAGAACCTAATGAAGAGAGCAGGGAGATGCAGACTTGGAGGAGGTGGAGGGAGAGCAGAACCTAAAGCAGAGAGAGGAGAGCAGGGAGATGCGGTCTTTCCGAAGGTGCAGGGAGAGCAGCACCTAAAGCAGAGAGCAGGGAGATGCAGACTTGCAGGAGGTGGAGGGAGAGCAGAACCTAAAGCAGAGAGAGGAGAGCAGGGAGATGCGGTCTTTCCGAAGGTGCAGGGAGAGCAGAACCTAATGAAGAGAGCACGGAGATGGCAGAGAGCAGGGAGATGCAGACTTGCAGGAGGTGCAGGGAGAGCAGCACCTAAAGCAGAGAGCAGGGAGATGTGTACTTGCAGGAGGTGCAGGGAGAGCAGCACCTAAAGCAGAGAGCAGGGAGATCCGGACTTGCAGGAGGTGCAGGGGGAGCAGAACCTAAAGAAGAGAGCAGGGAGATGCGGACTTGCAGGAGGTGCAGGGAGAGCAGAACCTAATGAAGAGAGCAGGGAGATGCGGACTTGCAGGAGGTGCAGGGAGAGCAGAACCTAATGAAGAGAGCAGGGAGATGCAGACTTGGAGGAGGTGGAGGGAGAGCAGAACCTAAAGCAGAGAGAGGAGAGCAGGGAGATGCGGTCTTTCCGAAGGTGCAGGGAGAGCAGCACCTAAAGCAGAGAGCAGGGAGATGCAGACTTGCAGGAGGTGGAGGGAGAGCAGAACCTAAAGCAGAGAGAGGAGAGCAGGGAGATGCGGTCTTTCCGAAGGTGCAGGGAGAGCAGAACCTAATGAAGAGAGCACGGAGATGGCAGAGAGCAGGGAGATGCAGACTTGCAGGAGGTGCAGGGAGAGCAGAACCTAATGAAGAGAGCAGGGAGATCCGGACTTGTAGGAGGTGCAGGGGGAGCAGAACCTAATGAAGAGAGCAGGGAGATGCAGACTTGCAGGAGGTGCAGGGAGAGCAGAACCTAATGAAGAGAGCAGGGAGATGCGAACTTGCAGGAGGTGCAGGGAGAGCAGCACCTAAAGCAGAGAGCAGGGAGATCCGGACTTGTAGGAGGTGCAGGGGGAGCAGAACCTAAAGCAGAGAGCAGGGAGATGCAGACTTGCAGGAGGTGCAGGGAGAGCAGCACCTAAAGCAGAGAGCAGGGAGACGCAGACTTGCAGGAGGTGCAGGGAGAGTAGAACCTAAAGCAGAGAGAGGAGAGCAGGGAGATGCAGACTTGCAAGAGGTGCAGGGAGAGCAGAACCTAAAGCAGAGAGCAGAGAGATGCGGACTTGCAGGATGTGCAGGGAGAGTAGAACCTAAAGCAGAGCACTTGCAGGAGCTGGGGGGAGAGAGCAGGGAGATGCGGACTTGCAGGAGGTGCAGGGAGAGCAGAAGCTAAAGCAGGGAGCAGGGAGATGCAGACTTGCAGGAGGTGCAGGGAGAGCAGAACCTAAAGAAGAGAGCAGGGAGACGCGGACTTGCAGGAGGTGCAGGGAGAGTAGAACCTAAAGCAGAGAGCAGGGAGACGCGGACTTGCAGGAGGTGCAGGGAGAGTAGAACCTAATGAAGAGAGCAGGGAGACGCGGACTTGTAGGAGGAGAAGGGAGAGCAGAACCTAATGAAGAGAGCAGGGAGATGCGGACTTGTAGGAGGTGAAGGGAGAGCAGAACCTAATGAAGAGAGCAGGGAGATGCAGACTTGCAGGAGGTGGAGGGAGAGCAGAACCTAAAGCAGAGAGCAGGGAGATGCAGACTTGCAGGAGTTGGAGGGAGAGCAGAACCTAATGAAGAGAGCAGGGAGATGCAGACTTGCAGGAGGTGGAGGGAGAGCAGAACCTAAAGCAGAGAGAGGAGAGCAGGGAGATGCAGACTTGCAGGAGGTGGAGGGAGAGCAGAACCTAAAGCAGAGAGAGGAGAGCAGGGAGATGTGGTCTTTCCGATGGTGCAGGGAGAGCAGCACCTAAAGCAGAGAGCAGGGAGACGCGGACTTGCAGGAGGTGCAGGGAGAGTAGAACCTAATGAAGAGAGCAGGGAGACGCGGACTTGTAGGAGGAGAAGGGAGAGCAGAACCTAATGAAGAGAGCAGGGAGATGCGGACTTGTAGGAGGTGAAGGGAGAGCAGAACCTAATGAAGAGAGCAGGGAGATGCAGACTTGCAGGAGGTGGAGGGAGAGCAGAACCTAAAGCAGAGAGCAGGGAGATGCAGACTTGCAGGAGGTGGAGGGAGAGCAGAACCTAATGAAGAGAGCAGGGAGATGCAGACTTGCAGGAGGTGGAGGGAGAGCAGAACCTAAAGCAGAGAGAGGAGAGCAGGGAGATGTGGTCTTTCCGATGGTGCAGGGAGAGCAGCACCTAAAGCAGAGAGCAGGGAGATGTGGTCTTTCCGATGGTGCAGGGAGAGCAGCACCTAAAGCAGAGAGCAGGGAGATGCAGACTTGCAGGAGGTGCAGGGAGAGCAGAACCTAAAGCAGAGAGCAGAGAGATGCGGACTTGCAGGCGGTGGGGGGAGAAGCAGGGAGAGCAGGAACTTCTGAAGGGGAAGAGAAGAGGAGGGATGCAATGAGGTCACTGAACAGGACATTTCACCCAGGAGGCGGATTCCCCTAAAAGGAGAGGAAATTCCGAGGCGTATGTTTGCCTCCCCTGTGTCTCTGGCCACTCCATCGCTGGGAGGGGAGGGGAGAGGGAGCCTGCACCGCTCCGGCCCCCAGCGCTGATATCAGCTCCTGCGTCTCAAGCGCCTCCATCCCTGGCATTCTCAGCCTGTTCTGCAGGACACACAGAGGGGTTGCCATGAGCACCCAGCCCCAGGGCGGCAACTCAGATAAGATACAACCACAGCGGGGCGCTTCCCCATGCTTTATAGCGCCATAACCGCACGGGGCTCTCGTCGCCATGCGCGTTATAGTCTCGTTACCCCGGGATCACCCCGGACTAGCCTATAGAGTCAGTGTCAAGGGCATCGCTCCCCACCAGGACCAGCTCCATGAGGTTATATCTCTGTACCCAGGGGTGCCAAATGGGCAGGGGAGGTGAGTGGGCAGGACCCACTTTCCATTGGATGTTGGAGCAGTGGAAACCTCCAGGAGTTATATCATACAGGCTTCCTAACATGCAGGCCCGACTGAACATGCGTGGGGGCCCAATTCAACATGATGGTTGGGGCCCCCCTTGGTTAGAGCCGAGAACAGTCTGAGGCACCTGTGGGCGTGCATGCATTGTAATGGAGATAAAGAAATGCAGCAGACAACCTGCCAGGAGGGAGCTGAAAAACTGAATGCCCACTGAAAAGCTGCACATCCTCCTTTGTCAGCAAGTAGCTGTTGTGGAGGCAATGAGATGACAAGAACACCTCTGTGTACCCTGAGGGAAGTGGCAGCAAGAAGGGCTCCAGCAAGCAGAGCGTGTAAGGTGAGCGCCGCAAAGCGCACATGTAAAACCTCAGAGCAAAAGTGATGTAGAAGGGAATATATTATGTTTATGTTTATGTTAATTAAATTTATATAGCGCTTTAAGCCAAAGCGCTTTACAATATAACAACAGATACGAAATGAGAGAACATATTTACAAACATCAACAGGTCATAAAACAATAAGTAGAACTATCTACAAGGGGGGATAGGGTAGAGGAGGGGGTAGGAACATGGCTGACTGGCAACATGCGGACATTTGCTGTGGGGAGGGTGGTCTTGAGGCTCAATGTCTCTTTCATATGAAAAGATTGAAAGGCCCTGACACCGTCCCTGCAAACATGGCTCTCAAAGCACTGAGTGGATTCTGTTTGCATGCAGATACTTATCTGTGAGGGCAGCTGTCATGACTAGGAGTAGCAAGCAAGGCCCCCGCATCTGGGCCCACACTCGCTCACTTAAGAAGACAACCTAAAACCAAAAGCGGGCGGCTTGGAGGCTTTGAAACAATCATAACCACTGGCATTGCTCTAGGCAGTCTTCCACGCCATCATGTGTAACCGCTAACGCGAGCAGTCACTCCCCACCTGATGACTGGGGTGGACAGAGTTCCCCGGGCAGCGGGCAGTGGGGAAGAGGCCAAGCATTGCTGACTGGGTGGCGGCACCTGTCGGTGCAAAGAATAATTTGCATAGGGCTGGTCCCCTTGTGTCATTACAAACATGCTAGAACATTCTGACATGGAAGGCAGCAATGACAGTGGTATTGTTTAATTCAGATCAATGCATCCATGCCTTTAAAAAAAAAAATATTTGACTCCACTCTCTCTTCCAGAATTGCATCTCATGGACCAATCTTGATGTTACACCTACCCACCAGTAGCTAAGCCTACAGAGTAGATAGTTTGATTGCAAGAGGGGTTACAGAGAAAAAACCGGGAAACTAGCGCCCCATTGCCCTGCTTCACATCTTGGGAAAGATATTTGCGAAACTTCTGCTGGGATAGCGGCAAATCTGGGCCGAAAAGACAGGACATATGGACCCCAGACAGGCGGGTTTTGGAAAAGGTGTGCGGTCCAGCCTGAATATTCTTCTCGTGTACCTGCTGAGAGCCAAAGCTACATGGGCTTATTAGATCTGGAACCGAGAAGGCCTGTGGGAACAATGAGAGAACTGGCGCTGTCCCGAGGACCTCCTGGAGGCGATAAAGGCCCGTACACTGGACCATCAGTGAGGATGCGTTTAACAGATCAAGGAATGATAATCCATAAACACGTCCAGGGGTTTAAAACAGGGATGCTCTCTGGCCTTAGTTCTGTTTAATCAGACCTATCAGACCTGAACGAATCGCAATCCATGGCCGAGCCTTCCCTTCAGGATTTCTGGGACTTCAGATCCCATGGCTGATACGAGCGGATCCTCATAGAGCAGACTCCAATAGGGCTACAGAGAAGCCTAAATGCATTCTGGGACTTCAGATCGCGTGGCAGATACACGCGGACCCCATGGCTGATACACGTGGATCATCACACTGATACACGTGGATCATCACAGAGCAGACTCCAATAGGGCTCCAGAGAAGCCTAGATGCATTCTGGGACTTCAGACCCCATGTCTGATACACGTGGATCATCACAGAGCAGACTCCAATAGGGCTCCAGAGAAGCCTAGATGCATTCTGGGACTTCAGACCCCATGGCTGATATGCGCGGATCCTCATAGAGCAGACTCCAATAGGGCTCCAGAGAAGCCTAGATGCATTCTGGGACTTCAGACCCCATGGCTGATACACGTGGATCATCACAGAGCAGACTCCAATAGGGCTCCAGAGAAGCCTAGATGCATTCTGGGACTTCAGACCCCATGTCTGATACACGTGGATCATCACAGAGCAGACTCCAATAGGGCTACAGAGGAGCCTAAATGCATTCTGGGACTTCAGATCCCATGGCTGATATGCGCGGATCCTCATAGAGCAGACTCCAATGGGGTTCCAGAGAAGCCTAGATGCATTCTGGGACTTCAGATCGCATGGCTGATACATGCAGATACCATGGCTGGTACACTCAGATCCCATGGCTAATACATGCGGATCATCATAGAGCAGACTCCAATAGGGCTACAGAGAGGCCTAAATGCATTCTGGGACTTCAGATCGCATGGCTGATACATGCGGATCCCATGGCTGATACACGCGGATCATCACAGAGCAGACTCCAATAGGGCTACAGAGAAGCCTTCAGATCCCATGGCTGATACACGCGGATCATCACAGAGCAGACTCCAATAGGGCTACAGAGAAGCCTTCAGATCCCATGGCTGATACACGCGGATCATCACAGAGCAGACTCCAATAGGGCTACAGAGAAGCCTTCAGATCCCATGGCTGATACACGCGGATCATCATTGAGTGGACTCCAATAGGGCTACAGAGAAGCCTAAATGCATTCTGGGACTTCAGATCCCATGGTTGAAATGCGCGGATCATCATTGAGTGGACTCCAATAGGGCTACAGAGAAGCCTAAATGCATTCTGGGACTTCAGGTTGCATGGCTAATACACGCGGATACCATGGCTGATACACTCAGATCCCATGGCTGATACGAGCGGATCATCATAGAGCGGACTCCAATAGGGCTCCAGAGAAGGCTAAATTCATTCTGGGACTTCAGATCGCATGGCAGATACACGCGGACCCCATGGCTGATACACGTGGATCATCATAGAGCAGACTGCAATAGGGCTACAGAGAAGCCTAAATTCATTCTGGGACTTCAGATCCCATGGTTGAAATGCGCGGATCATCATTGAGTGGACTCCAATAGGGCTACAGAGAAGCCTAAATGCATTCTGGGACTTCAGATTGCATGGCTAATACACGCAGATCCTCATAGAGCAGACTCATTTTTCACACTACCAGCTACACCTCCTCAGAGGTATCCTTCCTTTTCTCTCCTTCCCCCAGAAGCTCACTGTCTCTAGAGCCCTGGTTCTCTCTAAGCTGGACTACTGTAACAGCCTCTATCTAAATCTGCCCGCCTCTACTCTCCGCCCTTTGCAACTCATCCAGAACAGGACTGCAAGACTTGTCCTTGGCCTCAAGCCCAGGGACCGTATCTCTCCAGGACTGAAATCTCTACACTGGCTCCCAGTGACTGCGAGGATCAAGTTCAAAACCCTCTGCATTGTCCACAAGGCCGTCTGGGGCCTTGGGCCAAAATACCTTAAACTCTCTCTTCCTAAATATCTTCCTTCTCGAGCTCTTCGCTCATCCGCCTCCAAGTCCCTCAGGGTCAGCCGCTTCTCCAAACAACGAGTTGGGGGCAGATCTCTTTCCACTGCAGGGGCCTCCCTCTGGAACAGCCTTCCTACCTCCCTGAAACTTGAGGAGAACCACCTCCGGTTCCGGAAGCACCTCAAAACCTTCCTCTTTGCCTCCGCTTTCTCTCCCCCTCTCCAATGCTAATACTACTGAAACTGCACTGAATCTGCAACTGGGCCATTCACCGTTCTCGGCCCAGCCACTCTCCCCTGCACTGCCTCCACGGCAACCCCTGCACTACGGGACTGTGTCTGTATCCATACAGCCCCCCTTCCCAGCACTTGTCTGCACTTACCTCGCACTTGCCACCAGCTGGCCCTTGTTATTTATCCTGTATGCTGTATGCTTATAACCCTGTACTGCACTTTCCCCTCTCCCTTTCCCCCATGCACTTTTCCCTTCCCCTCTACCCTTGCGCGATCTGAATGACACCTGGCCTAGTAAGATCGTTGTCTGTCTCCCCTTGTCCCCCCCCCTGCCTCGTCGCGCCTTGAAACACTTGTGTATAGGCGCGTTACAAATGCCTTATCATATCATATCATATCACTCCAATAGTACTACTCATCCTAGATTCTCAATCCAAACTTTCAAAACTTGACAGCAAATATGATGTCTTTAACATTGATGGTAACATCATCAAGGTCACCAAGGTCACTAAAACTCTCGGTATCTATCTAGACTCCACCCTCTCTCTCACTAGACAAACCAACTCAGTAGTTTCAGCATATGCGTACACATGCAAACTAATCACTGCTTGTCGCCCCTTCTTCTCTACGGACAATTGCCTGATCTTTGCCAGATCCCTCATCCTACCCAAAATTGATTACTGCAATGCCCTTTACCTGGGAACGAGTCAAAAAAACATTGACAAACTGCAGGTAACCCAGAATAACGCCATCAGGGCTGCTCTTAACATACCTAGGCGCGCCCACATCTCCTCCACTAGACGCAACTTACGATGGCTTCCCATCTCACGGCGCATTGCCCTCAAAACACTGGTTCTTAGTTACAAAGCACAGAATAACGCAGCACCGGCCTACCTGTCAGAGCGCTTCACACAACACACAGCCTACAGACCTCTAAGATCTGCACAAGCACACACACTCATCATTCCTAGCTTTAAGCTCCAGACTGCCAGAGGCTCGAGTTTCCCAGTCCTGGCAGCTAAGCTCTGGAACTCACTACCGAATAACCTCAGGAATGTCCCCTCCTTTCAATCCTTCAAAAACAGAGCTAAAACAATGGCTCTATGAGCAAGACAAAGCTTCAGCCACCTTCTGGTAAACACTTACTGCATGCTGTGCCACTTCTATTATCTATGTATATATTGAGGCGACTAACTACCTTTGTAAATGTATGTATATTTCTTTGACCTATGTATATTTATACTTTGTAATATGTAACTGCCTTCTGTAACTTCTCACTGTAACCTTTCCAAACATGTGCCCTGATGCCCGTGGGCAGGCTGCGCAATATAAATAAATAAATACAAATACAAATACAAAATCTTAATATTCAGTGCTCCTCATAAACAAACCAGAAAAGGTTTTAAATGGTGCATAGGAAACACCAACATCGAAAAAGTCAATACAATGAGATACCTAGGAGTATTGATAAACAGAAGCATCATAGACAAACCATGGCTTGACATTTTAAGAGAAAAGAGCACAAGCCAACATCATCCACAAAAGATATGAGAAATTGGTTCCATGTCACTTCATCGCGGGATTAACCCTCGCTGGGTTTTTCTCTGTGGAAATTTTATGGAGAAAACTCATCACATTTTTTTATTTTTGGGGGAACTCCCCCAGCCCTCCCATCCATTTTGATTTTGTTGTATTCCCGAACACCCACACCCCATACATATTTATTTGTAGTCCCACCCAAAAATTCAATGAGGTTTTTTTCGACAACATTTCTGCGGAGAAAAGCCATGCAAGGGTCAATCCCGCGATGAAAGGATGTTGTACCGAGAACTTTACATTAACTCCCTTGATCTCATTTTATAAACAGAGGGTAACACCTGTGCTCACTTACAGGGCTGAATCCACTCTAGCTTTACCCTGGAAAATATGGAATAGATTAGAAGGTCAATTTTGGAAGGGAGTATTCAGACTTCCCCTAAATTTACCAGTTTTAACACATTTAGATATGAGCTCGGACTGCAATCTCTGAGCTCGATAGTACTATGGAAATCGTTGCAATTATACAGGAAATGTCGGAATCTCTCCCTCCTTTCGACATAATAAGAAAGCCAGATGTCGAAAACAACCAATGGCTTCTGGAAAAATGGATAAATAAAAGGCAAAAGTTGCCTAAAAATGCTGGGAGACTCCATCGATACACTAACAAAAAATCCTGCCAAAATGAAGTCAAAGCTGCGAGTATCCAGGATTGGATTGACACGCAGAATGAAAGACAAAAATACACGAAGGCCCTAAACCTAGCCCATGAGAAAAGAGCATTGAGCAATCTACCTGTACCTGCGTACCTATTCCAAATTCCCATCTTCACGCTACCGTAGCGTGATTACGTCTCAATGTGCTCCCCACGGAGGGAAGGCTTGCTATTCCGAAGGCGGCTACCCAAGGATCAGGGACACCGCAGGTCTTGCAACACCAAAGCCACGTGTGAATCCATATTTCATCTCCTTGTAGAATGTAAGAGCCCAACAGCCATAAGAACTGACTACTTAAGCAATCCTCAAAAAACTGCCTGACACTTTCAGCTGAAAAACGATGGTGATGGGCACTAAAGTAAGTCTGACTCTAGCAGTTATGAAAATGATGGAGAACATCTTAACATGGGGCGAGGACATGGGGGACTGAACATTGATCATGTAGTTCTATCTTTGGTAATCAATTGAGGAGAGGTATAGAGGACCAAAAAGACTCTCCACGACTTGCATCCTCAATCCGATTGAATGTGTAATTTTTCTTTTTTGCTGAAAAGGCTTATGTTCAAACCAAAATAAAATTTAAAAAAATTAAAAAACAATGTGACTGCAATGTGTAAGGTTGCACAGGGGATTGATGCACCTGTCGCACAGATCTGTGCATGAGCTACAAGTCACGGGTTTGTGTCTTGGATGCGCCGGCAAGGCATTTCATCCTTCTGAGGCTAATAAAATGAGCATTTTGAGATGGCCCATGCCTTCCTGTTTGGGGTGGGGTGGCACGTCACATTCTACACAAAAAAGCGTCCCGATCAGGAGCGGTCTGTGCACCGCTGAGACAGGAGGTTGCAAAACTGCCCTGATACCGTGCCCTAAATAAGCAGGGTACAAGAAAGAAGAAAAAAAGAGAGAAAAAAAGAGAAACACACAGATTTGGCAACTGACAGGCCAATGACCATGGAAAACACTCACGGGTTGCTATTTGAAAGAAATTAGGCGACTGAGTACGTCTCGACCAGAAATAATCGCCATCCGTTTCCCTACTCCTGCCTGCCGTAAAGCTATGGTCTTGTCTATGAAGGGGTCACCACCTGATTTAACCTGCAAAATCAAATCAATATATGTCCTGAAGATGGCTCTATAAACAGTATTTCGGGTACAGTGCACCACGAATAGAGAGCCGAAACACGTGTCGACAATTTAGATAAGGAACCCCTTGAGTTCTGCTTATCCTGTACTCTGAACAACAAAACATTGCATTGTCGATCAAGTATGTAAAAAACCGACACAATCACCCATTTCTAACCCCAAGTCACCATGTATTGTTGTTTTTTAGAGCAGACGTGTGCAATCACATTAGATGAATATGTATGTCATTGCTGAACTTGTGTATGTCTGACCGCTATGTCGGTCGTGTGGCTTAATGTACAAGAACCAAACGTGTGTGCAAATAACATTGAATGCATGATACAGATGAAGTCAAGTTTCATGTATACACTTTCCTCTTGAGCTAGAAGCCTGAATAAGAGCCTGCAGCGCCTGTAGATTCAGAAATGGCGAGCATGTGTTGCTATTGTACAGCAGGGGAGGGGTAACCAGTATCCTCTTGATTTGTAGTGTGGGGTGGGGTGGCAGCAAACAGAGCTGCTAGTGGGCTTAAGCCCTAGAAGAATTTCCCTCAGCCCCCTACAGGCAAATATGGGAGAAGTAGGTGGCACCCATACCCCCTGGATGGTGGCATGAATCCCCCATGGACAGGATAAGTGTGCCTCAGCCACCCACACTCAGATGCTGAGTAACAGGGGGTCAACCCATCACCACAGGCCCTAGACCAAAGGAGGGGCTAGTAAAACAAATCATGCTGGTGTATTCCCTCAACAAAACGGGAGCAAACCACAGGGTCAAAACGCATGCACCAGCTATGCCCAATTATTCATTCATATGCATCAGTGTAGTTCCCCACTGTCAATTCACTCCACTGTGACTTTCTCTAGGGCTGCTCACTACTGCTTGCTCCAGCACTGGTTTCCCCCACTGTGACTTACTCCTGGTCTGCTCACTACTGCTTGCTCCAGCATTGTGTCACTCCACTGTGACCTACTCCTGAGCTGCTCCCTGTTGCTTGCTCCCGCATTGTGTCACCCCACTGTGACTTACTCCTGGGCTGCTTGCTACTGCTTGCTCCAGCATTTTGTCACTCCGCTGTGACTTACTCCTGGGCTGCTTCCTGTTGCTTGCTCCCGCATTGTGTCACTCCACTGTGACTTTCTCCTGGGATACTCGCTGCTGCTTGCTCCCGCATTGTGTCACTGAACTGTGACTTACTTCTGTGCTGCTGCTGCTGCTTGCTCCAGCATTGTGTCACTCCACTGTGACTTTTTCTTGGGCTGCTCGCTGCTGCTTGCTCCCACATTGTGTCACTCCACTGTGACTTACTCCTGGGTTGCTCGCTGCTGCTTGCTCCAGCATTGTGACACTCCACTGTGACTTTCACCTGGGCTGCTCACTGCTGCTTGCTACCGCATTGTGTCACTCCACTATGACTTACTCCTGGGCTGCTCGCTGCTGCTTGCTCCAGCATTGTGTCACTCCACTGTGACCTACTCCTGAGCTGCTCCCTGTTGCTTGCTCCCGCATTGTGTCACTCCACTGTGACTTACTCCTGGGCTGCTTGCTACTGCTTGCTCCAGCATTGTGTCACTCCACTGTGACTTTCTCCTGGGATACTCGCTGCTGCTTGCTCCCGCATTGTGTCACTGAACTGTGACTTACGTCTGTGCTGCTGCTGCTGCTGCTGCTGCTTGCTCCAGCATTGTGTCACTCCACTGTGACTTTTTCCTGGGCTGCTCGCTGCTGCTTGCTCCCACATTGTGTCACTCCACTGTGACTTACTCCTGGGCTGCTCGCTGCTGCTTGCTCCAGCATTGTGTCACTCCACTGTGACTTTCTCCTGGGCTGCTCACTGCTGCTTGCTCCCGCATTGTGTCACTCCACTATGACTTACTCCTGGGCTGCTCGCTGCTGCTTGCTCCAGCATTGTGTCACTCCACTGTGACTTACTCCTGGGCTGCTCCCTGTTCCTTGCTCCTGCATTGTGTCACTCCACTGTGACTTACTCCTTGGCTACTTGCTGCCGCTTGCTCCAGCATTGTGTCACTCCACTGTGACTTACTCCTGGCCTGCTCCCTGTCGCTTGCTAACGCATTGTGTCACTCCACTGTGGGCTACTCGCTGCTGCTTGCTCCCGCATTGTGTCACTCCACTGTAACCTACTCCTTGGCTTCTTGTTGCTGTTTGCTCCAGCATTGTGTCACTCAACTGTGACTTACTCCTGGTCTGCTCCCTGTTGCTTGCTCCCGCATTGTGTCACTCCACTGTGACATTCTCCTGGGCTATTCGCTGCTGCTTGCTCCCGCATTGTGTCACTCCACTGTGACTTACTTCTGTGCTGCTGCTGCAGCTTGCTCCAGCATTGTGTCACTCCACTGTGACTTTCTCCTGGTTCACTCACTGCTGCTTGCTCCTCCACTGTGTCACTCCACTGTGACTTTCTCCTGGGCTACTCGCTGCTGCTTGCTCCCACATTGTGTCACTCCACTGTGACTTTCTCCTGGATTACTCGCTGCTGCTTGCTCCCGCATTGTGTCACTCCACTGTGACTTTCTCCTGGGCTACTCGCTGCTGCTTGCTCCCGCATTGTGTCACTCCACTGTGACTTACTCCTGGGCTGCTCGCTGCTGCTTGCTCCAACATTGTGTCACTCCACTGTGACTTTCTCCTGGATTACTCGCTGCTGCTTGCTCCCACATTGTGTCACTCCACTGTGACTTTCTCCTGGGCTACTCGCTGCTGCTTGCTCCCACATTGTGTCACTCCACTGTGACGTTCTCCTGGATTACTCGCTGCTGCTTGCTCCCACATTGTGTCACTCCACTGTGACTTACTCCTGGGCTGCTCGCTGCTGCTTGCTCCAGCATTGTGTCACTCCACTGTGACTTTCTCCTGGGCTGCTCACTGCTGCTTGCTCCCGCATTGTGTCACTCCACTATGACTTACTCCTGGGCTGCTCGCTGCTGCTTGCTCCAGCATTGTGTCACTCCACTGTGACTTACTCCTGGGCTGCTCCCTGTTCCTTGCTCCTGCATTGTGTCACTCCACTGTGACTTACTCCTTGGCTACTTGCTGCCGCTTGCTCCAGCATTGTGTCACTCCACTGTGACTTACTCCTGGCCTGCTCCCTGTCGCTTGCTCCCGCATTGTGTCACTCCACTGTGGGCTACTCGCTGCTGCTTGCTCCCGCATTGTGTCACTCCACTGTAACCTACTCCTTGGCTTCTTGTTGCTGTTTGCTCCAGCATTGTGTCACTCAACTGTGACTTACTCCTGGTCTGCTCCCTGTTGCTTGCTCCCGCATTGTGTCACTCCACTGTGACATTCTCCTGGGCTATTCGCTGCTGCTTGCTCCCGCATTGTGTCACTCCACTGTGACTTACTTCTGTGCTGCTGCTGCAGCTTGCTCCAGCATTGTGTCACTCCACTGTGACTTTCTCCTGGTTCACTCACTGCTGCTTGCTCCTCCACTGTGTCACTCCACTGTGACTTTCTCCTGGGCTACTCGCTGCTGCTTGCTCCCACATTGTGTCACTCCACTGTGACTTTCTCCTGGATTACTCGCTGCTGCTTGCTCCCGCATTGTGTCACTCCACTGTGACTTTCTCCTGGGCTACTCGCTGCTGCTTGCTCCCGCATTGTGTCACTCCACTGTGACTTACTCCTGGGCTGCTCGCTGCTGCTTGCTCCAACATTGTGTCACTCCACTGTGACTTTCTCCTGGATTACTCGCTGCTGCTTGCTCCCACATTGTGTCACTCCACTGTGACTTTCTCCTGGGCTACTCGCTGCTGCTTGCTCCCACATTGTGTCACTCCACTGTGACGTTCTCCTGGATTACTCGCTGCTGCTTGCTCCCACATTGTGTCACTCCACTGTGACTTACTCCTGGGCTGCTCGCTGCTGCTTGCTCCAACATTGTGTCACTCCACTGTGACTTTCTCCTGGATTACTCGCTGCTGCTTGCTCCCACATTGTGTCACTGCACTGTGACTTTCTCCTGGACTACTCGCTGCTGCTTGCTCCCGCATTGTTTGGCTTAAGGACGTAGCAGTTAAAATTGGATCTTGCACTAGGAGCCCTTTTCTACTTGTGATAAAACTACAAATAAATACTATCGTTCTATCCATGATGCTAAAAGAGCAATGCGTAGGAAACTGAGGATAGTACAATGCGGTCAATGGCCACAGATGAAAATGACCAGTAGGGTGAAGGCAGATCAATAATGGATATAAGATTTGGCTCAAGCGTTGGAAACGCTCGATACTAAATTCCCTTTGGCAGAGTATGATCACGGTATTACGAAGTGGTAATGCTAAGAATATATGGGTAGCGTTATCCAGGGCTAGGGAGGATCCTAGAGCCAATATACTTAACCTTTTACAGGAAGACGAGAGGATTAGTCATCTAAGTGAGATGATGGGTGAATACCCTCCTTAATATATGCTAGAGGGTTGGCCATTGGATATTGGGGAGAAAGAGGTTGAAACTGTTATTGGAAACCTTAAGCGTTATTGATATTGATATTTTATTTCTATCGCGCTCATACACAAGTGTTTCAGAGCGCGACAAGGCAAGGGAGGGGAACAGGTGAGAACAAATCAGTGATCTTACTAGGCCCAGTGACATTGAGAACGCGCAAGTGCATGGAAGGCGGGAGAAGTGGAAAGTGCGAAGCAGAGGAGAAACAGATAAATAACAATAAATAAATAATAAAGGCAACAAACAGTGGTAGTGCAGCCAGTAATTTGCAATTGCTAGGTTTAAGGCAGCAGACAGGGTAGGTCTGATAAGTGCAGGAAGAAAAAGGGGGGGGGGCTGTATGGGTACAGATACAGACCCAAGTGCAAGGGCTGGACTGGAGGCAGTGCGGGAGGGTGGCAGGATAAGCAGGTACCTGGGCCCAAAGGACAGAGGGTGGCCAGGTGCATGGTGCCAAGAGAGAACAGATCAGCAGGGGAGAGGGGGAGCGAAGGCAGAAGAAAAGAGGAAGGTCCTGAGGTGCTTCCGGAATCGTAGATGGTTCTCCTCAAGTTTTAGAGTGGCAGGGAGGCTGTTCCAGAGGGAGGCCCCAGCCGAAGACAGAGATCTACCCCCAGCTCGTTTCTTTGAAAAACGACTGACCCTGAGGGAGTTGGAGGTAGAGGAGCAAAGAGCTTGAGATGGGAGGTATTTCCGGAGGGATAGCTGAAGGTATTTCGGACCCAGGCCCCAGAAAGCCTTGTGGACAATGCAGAGGGTTTTGAATTTAATCCTTGCATCCGCTGGGAGCCAATGGAGAGATTTCAGAGCTGGAGAGATACGATCCCAGGGCCTGAGGCCAAGGACAAGTCTCACAGTCCTGTTCTGGATTAGTTGCAGAGGGCGGAGAGTAGAGGCAGGTAGATTTAGAAAGAGGCTGTTACAATAGTCCAAGCTAGAGAGAACCAGAGCTTGGGATACCATGAGCTTCTGGGGGAAGGAGACGAAAGGCAGAGTATCTCTAAGGAGGTGCAGTAGGAAATTTGACTTTTTAGAGACCTCAGAGATGTGGATGGAGAAGGAAAGGGTGGAGTCAAAGATGACCCTGAGGTTCTTAGCCTCGCAGGTGTGAGCAGTAGAAGGGCCAAGGTAGGCGGGCCAGAGAGTGAGGGGAAAATGATGGTGAAGGTGTGCCGATGAGGAGGATCTTCGTCTTGCTGGCATTCAGACAAAGATCATTGGCGGCACACCAATCTTGAATGGCAGTTAGGCAATCAGAGATGAGAGAGGGAGAGGAGGTGGCAGAGGGCAGCCTGAAAATGAGTTGAGTGTTGTCAGCGTAGCACTGGAAATTTGAGCAGAAAGTGGCAATGCAGTGGGTGAGAGTTGCCAGGTATTTCTTGAAAAGCCAGGGCGAGAGGTTAGACCCCTGGGGAACACCACAGGTAGAGAGGAAGATAGATGAAAGGAAGGACCCAAGTTGGACCTGGGAGGGTCGATCTGAGAGGAAAGATGTCAGCCAGGCCAGAGCCTGATCAGTGATACCCAGGTTTTCACAGAGACGGTTGAGCAGGATGGTATGGTTGACCGTGTCGAAGGCAGAAAAGAGCTCGAGGAGGATGAGGACAGAGGGAATGTTAGAGTCAAGGTTGGAGAGCAGATCTTCACGGATGTTCAGGAGAGCAGTTTCCGTGCTTCTGGCAGCTCTGAAGCCAGACCGATGGTCATGGAGACAGCCAACAGAATTGGAATGAAGGTTAAGCTGAGAGATGATCAACTTTTCCAGGAGTTTGCACAGAAAGGGAGTAATGGAAATTGGGTGATAGTTAGCTGGACAAGAAGGATCAGCTCTGGGTTTCTTGAGAAGAGGATGCACAAAGGAGTGCTTCAGAGGGGAGGGAAAGGATCCCGAGGCAAAGGAGTGGTTGCAAAAATCAGCAAGGGCCGGAGCGAGGGTGTCAATGTGGTCCTTGATGGTTTTAGAGGAACAGGGATGAACCTGTTTTGATGAGGCTTTCATAGATCGGACTTGTCTAGCGACCTTGTCAGGGGAGAAAAGAGGAAAGGATGAGAAGGTGGTGGGGGTGTGCCTAAAGGAGGGTCAGCAAGCACAGATGGAGAGGGGGAGAGGAGGGGTGTGGGTGGAGAGGGTGGACAGGATGTCCTGTTTTTTTTTAATGAAGTGAGAGGCAAGGGCATTGCAAAGAGCCTGGGAGGCAACAGGAGGGGTAGAGACTGCAGCAGGGTTGGACAGCTCCTTTCAGATTTTAAAGATTTCGGCCGAGTTGTTAGATGCCGCAGAGACACGAGCTTGAATGTGGACTCTCTTCTTGGTGAGGACAGAGAGTCGGTATTGCCTTTGTAGCAGGGGACAGGCCAGTTTGTCAGAGGATGAACAGGAAGTCCTCCATTTCCTCTCAGCCGCCCTACACTTACGTTTAAGTGTAGCTAGGTCAGTCATACCAGGAATTGCACTTGGATTTGGACTTCAAACGGATCCTCATGACAGGGGCAAGAGCATCAAGAGTATCGGAAATTGAAGAGTAGAGCAGAGACAGGGTTGTGTCAGGATGTGAGACAGCCAAAGGTGGAGGGGGGAGAGAAAGTGGCGGCAAAAGCCTCAACTGATGCACGCTTCATGGGCCGGATGTCCGAGAAGGTAGGTGGCAGTGTTGGGGTAGGCTTGTCTTGGGAGGAAGAGTGGGGGAGATGAGAGGAGAGGAGGGAGTGATTGCTCCAGGAGAGAGGAGTGGTCAGAGGGCTGGAGAGGGGAAGGTCAGACGAGATCAAGACATTGAGTGTCACAGAGGTCATGGAAGAGTACAGAGGAGGAGCAAGGAGAGTCTAAATGTATATTGAGGTCATGAGGAAGAGTTGAGTGGTAGAGGCCAGGAGGGAGGAGGAGAGGTCTGCCCACTCAGAGAGAAATGAGGTCATTTGACCAGGAGGCCGGTAGATGGTAACCACAGTAAGAGAATGGGTAGATGAGAGAGAAAGCCTACAGACAAGACATTCAAAAGAGGAGTAGGTCTGAGTGGGAATGATAGAGGCAGGAATCCACTCAGGAAAGATCAGGGCTACCCCCCCACCGGACCAGGAAGATCTGGGTGCTGAGAGGATCTTGATCTTGTCAAAGCTCGTGACAGAGCTGGGCGTGAACCATGCCTCAGTAAGACCAAGGACATCAAGGTCTAGTTCTTCAAGGAGGTGGCAGATGTCAGAGGAGAGTTTGACAGCTGAGCGAGAGATGAGAGTGGCAATATGAAGAAGGTGCCAGCCTTAAAGACCTTCCGGGGAGGGGTAAAGATCAGAGGTACGCCCTGCGGAGGAAAAAGAGCCCTGGGAGGGGCAGAGGAGGAGGAGGAGAGAGAGGGCAAGGTAGCCAGGGGGGTGGAGGGGACAGCAGGAGATGAGAGGAAATTGATGAGGCGAGGGAAACGCCTATCAAAGAGAAGGAGATTGCCTGAGGGCCTTGGACCATGACAGTGCCATTTAGGTAGACATTAATGATGACTTTAGAGGAGTCGAAGGAAGCCATGAGAACTTCCCAGCGAGTGCCACCATTAATGGGAGAGGAGGAGATAGGGCAGAGCACAGAGACCATATGAGGAGTCCATAGATCTGGCGAAGGAACAACAAAGAGGATGTCGGTGAGCGTCTGTCTGGCGGAAGCATTGGAGTAGGTGTCGGCGATAGGAAGACCAGGGTTAGAGGCCAAGATATCCTTTTTGAACTTCTTCCTACCAGACTTAGTGAGAAGGCAAGGATAGTCAATGGAAAAGCAGTTGGAGAAGATAGGAGAAACAGAAAGCGCCATTGGGGTGGAAGCGAGGAGAAGATGGAGATACTGGGGGGGGGGATAAGGCAGGGAGGTGTGGGACAAAAGGGAGTGGTGAGGTCACTGGGCTGGCAAGATACAGAGAAGAAACAGTATACAAGCAGAATAAAGAGCATTTTGCAATGGGCAGCAAGAATTGACTTTTTAGCACAAAGCAAAAACAGCAAGATTTGACTTTTCAATCTTGGAATCGGATGTTAGCAAAGGGTTTTAGGAAGCACTGCGCATCAGGATGACAACATGGGAACAAGCAGAAAGAACAGTGATAGTCAAAGGTGGTAGGAGTGAGTCCATAAGGAGGGAACTAACCCATAGTTCTGGAGGAGGCAAAGTCAAGGCAGTCCGGATTTCTCAGAGGAGTGAGGGGGCA
This sequence comes from Ambystoma mexicanum, assembly GCF_040938575.1. Lineage (NCBI taxonomy): Eukaryota > Metazoa > Chordata > Amphibia > Caudata > Ambystomatidae > Ambystoma > Ambystoma mexicanum. The sequence continues at coordinate 1,461,901,722 of NC_090931.1, read as the reverse complement.
GCATCATTGTGGTTAAGGTGCAGGGAGGACCCCGGGCCCAATGGCCTTGCTAACATTGTTTTAAAAAAAACCTTAATAAGTGGCCAGGAATTCTTAACATTTTGTACGATGAGGTGTGTAACGTGCCGCAGATATTATCGTGGCAGCAGGCGGTGCTGGTACCGGTCTATGAAAAAAGGGGATCCGGCCATGCCGGATAACTACTGGCTGCTGTCACTTTTGGATGTCTCAGGAACGATCTTCTCCACATTCGTGCAGAGGGAGTTGCAGAGATGGGTGGAAAATAGCCAATTGTTACACCTTAAGCAAACTGTCCACAGTTTGAGGATTATGGGCGTGCTGTTCCATGGAGCTCCTGCCCCTGTGGAGTTCACCTTGTATGTTATTTACGTGGACTTTCAGGAAGCTTTTGACTGTGCCAACCATGGTAAGCTCTGGGAAAAAAATTGAAAATTGACGGTGTCCTAAGTGGCTCCTTAAGATTCTCAAGGGGCTGCACTATGATACCCAAGTCAGCGTTCATCTAGACGGTCAGGGAAATATGACAAGTTAGTTCAGATCCACAGGGGTGTAAAGCAGGGTTGTACCCTGGCACCCCTTTTATATAACATGACTTCCCCCTGTCCTTCCCACCAGGGGTTGGGTGCTTCCCTAGAATCCATAACTGCCCGATACCATGCATGCTATGTGCAGATGACTTAATACTGTTCTACCATACATACAGTGGTGCACGTGCCATGGTTGATATCCTATTCAAATACGCCAATGAGAATGATTTAATTATGAACATGGGGAAAACGAAAGCAATGGTGATCGCGCCCAAAAAGGTTAAGTGCCCAAGCTTTGGTACTAGCTTAGAGACACTCGAATATGTGTAGTCATACCCGTACTGGGGCCTGGACATGAGGGCTAATAGGGCATATACACAAATAAAAGAGGCCAAGGTGATAAAGGCTCGCTGACTGTCCCATCTGGTAGAAACACTTGCTAACAAAACGGCTTGGCATTCCCTGGAAGGGATAATGACCATATACACCAGTGCTTCTGTCCTATGGTCCTTTATGGATTGGAAGCATTGACCGTGGGTGACCTTAAATGGCTGGCTCTTATAGAGGGCCAATTTTGGAAGTTTATATTAAAATTGTGCCCATCAACTCCTGTAGAGTATCTTAGATTAGAACTGGGGCTGGTCTCCTTGAAGGGCCAACTGATGACTAGAGAGGGGTTGTTACATATAACAACGAATCCCCACCCAAAATGCCAACTCTTAGCCCTGCTTGGGCTTACAATTGAAAATAATCCTAAGCGAGTAGAATTTGATAATCTGATTGCCAGGCTGTATGAGGGCATTGGTTGGTCTCCTGACTTCAAACGTGGCACCTGGTTCCCGTACAGAGGTGTTGTTATGGGGGGAGGGCTGAGGGGGCTATAGCCCCAGGTCTTCTGGTTGTAGCCCTGGATAGAAGCTCAGGGGCTACAACCAAAAGGCTAGCTAGCCCCCAGTCCCGAAAGTCTAGACATTAGTGTAGCCCCAGATCTTTTCCAGACCTAGCAACACGCCTGGTTCCCAATATTAAAACACCTGTTTACAAGCCAATTGAAGAGCTGGGACTGGACCAACAACTACCTGCTCTTGTTTACATTACGTAGTTACAAGTATGGATCTAATGTCACGCATCAGTATCTCCAAACTCAAAGATACGCGAGACAGTGCCCAAGCCTCGCGATGCAGTTTTTCCTACTGAGACTAAGGACGAATCTACGTCCTCTGCACATTCTCCTTGGTGCCAGGCTTGAGATCCCGGTACCACATAGGACATGTCCAATACGTAAAGTACCGGGGTAATGGAAGCCGCAAAAGCGCTTATTTACTGAGTGCAAATTGCTTGGCTCGGCATATATGACCATGACGGGCATAAGTACGATGCGATAAAACACGACGACTTTTAGAATGTTTTCCTTAACACCGAATCGGATAGAGTCCAAATGGCACTGTATCGGCTGCGGTGTGTAATTGCAAAAGTACTGCCTAATGCTAACGGAGGGCGGCCTGAGTAATGAACTCAGCCTAAAGAATGTTCCTCTGGCCCTGACCCTATGCTTGCGGGACTGATTTAATCACCACGAATTGCTTGTTTAACCTTGACTCTGATTGTGCATTCTAACTCTGATTACAGGATTTAATTGACTGATTTTCAGCACTGATTGAATAAGGTTTGATTGCTGCGATTTTAGTGTTATTTATTATGTCGATTGATGATTATTTGTAAATTGGATTTTAGCTGGTCTTGTTTTTATATTGTGTAATTTATAAGGCATTTTTTTGTACCAGAGCATTATGGCATTTGGTGCTGAAACATGATACTTGAAATATGAAATATGTAACATTGTAATTGGATTTGCAACTGTAATCTGTACCTGTATACGTGTTTTTAGTGCTTGGTTTGTAAAAGTTCTTTGAACTAAATACAAATAAAATTAAATAAAATAAAAGAATTGCTTCTTGGTGAGCCTAATTTTTACCAGCTCATGAAAACAAGACCCATGATGGTAGAGCAATGTGCCCAGGATCACATATCCTGGTAAAGTCAGGAAGCCTGGCAGCCAGACAGATTTTCTGGTTGCCCACCTTGCTAGGCAGTGCCATTTTGTAGGCAATGTTACACATTTTCCCATTGGATTTTTGTTTTGCATCGATCTGCAATGCTGTGGCCAGAGTAGTGTGGCAAGTGCTGTGCCTACGTGCCAACCTCCAGATTTTCTATGTTGGGTGGAGGGGGCTTAAACCTAAAGTAACACTGAAGAGAGGCAACTGTGACACAGGAAAGACGATCTGCCCCACACCTGTAAGGGGAGGCGCAGAGGGATGTGTGCCTGGGTTGCAAATTACTTCCCTGTTTTTAACTGATCCCAAAAAGCTCTGTGGTCCTCAACCCCCCCCCCCCCGAAACCCAAATATCCCGATGCTGTGTAGGAATGGAAAACAGGGGTTAACTCACTGGAAAATGCTGTATATTTTAATTACAATTTGTTATTTACAACGCGCACCGGAGTGGTTTCTATGCGCAGACCCAGGATTCGAACCTGTGGTGCTCTGCAGTGTCTGGTCTCAGAGATGAGCACGTTGCCACTGAGCTATCTTCCCCGTCCTGGCACTGCTTGTATTAAAAGAATTATGCAGAACAAGCGCCCACAAGCTGTCCTAGCTAAATGTTGATCTATTTCACAAATGTTATGTTTTACCTCTGGTCATTTTCTGTTCTTGTTCAGTTATTGGAGTTTCTATTTTTCCACTATAAACACAGGAATACAAGTCCCAGAATACAGTGCGATGGGAGCCTAAAAGCCAGGACTGGCTGAGTATATTAGTGACACGGGCCAGCTCGAGATGTCTGTAATCTCTCTTTTTCCTGGTTATACATTAGTGATAAAGTCACTTGCTGTTGCTCATTGTTTGATAGTCATGCCTGTTATCATGCATGAAGTGAGTTCAATTTCCACCCCGCACAAACTACACACATATTCAGTTTACCAATAGAAGCTTGTGATTTTCATTTTAAGAAAATAGATTTACTTTGAAACTAACTCTATTTTTGTAATGAAGTGACTTTCTTAGGCTTCATTAGGCTGCTTCAAGTTTATTCTCATCTTCTTAAGTTACAGTTACATCTTAAGTTCCATAGAACATGGACAGTGGCACCCATCACCCAGGCAGGGTCTCTCTAACTGCCTGGACTTGGGACCCTCACCACAGCATTCTCACATCTACAACATAACATTCCACATGACATCACTGACTTCCACTTACACCTACAAGCACTATACAACACATCTCCCACTCTACATACACACACAAGACCACACAGGGAAACACAAGGGAACATGCTAGCTGTGCATCTTTTTAAGCAGAAATGCAACTCTCATAAACAATTTTGGGGGCATTCGCCTAACATACTCCATAAACGTGCTCGGAGGGCGCCCCCCCCCCTCGCTTTGTTTGCTGCCTACCGTTCAGCACTCTGCAAAATTCTCAGGAAACCCATCCCTATCAGTACATATACATTCTTGCACATTTACTTCTACGACTGGAGGCGTGACCATCCAGACCCTGTGGCACACACAGCCACACTCACACTCACTTCTACAACCGGAGGCCTGTGGCACACACAGCCACACTCACACTCACTTCTACAACCGGAGGCGCGACCATCCAGACCCTGTGGCACACACAGCCACACTCACACTCACTTCTACAACCGGAGGCGCGACCATCCAGACCCTGTGGCACACCCAGCCACACTCACACTCACTTCTACAACCGGAGGCGCGACCATCCAGACCCTGTGGCACACACAGCCACACTCACACTCACTTCTACAACCGGAGGCGCGACCATCCAGACCCTGTGGCACACCCAGCCACACTCACACTCACTTCTACAACCAGAGGCGCGACCATCCAGACCCTGTGGCACACACAGCCACACTCACACTCACTTCTACAACCGGAGGCGCGACCATCCAGACCCTGTGGCACACACAGCCACACTCACACTCACTTCTACAACCGGAGGCGCGACCATCCAGACCCTGTGGCACACACAGCCACACTCACACTCACTTCTACAACCGGAGGCGCGACCATCCAGACCCTGTGGCACACACACCCACACTCACACTCACTTCTACACCCGGAGGCGCGACCATCCAGACCCTGTGGCACACACAGCCACACTCACACTCACTTCTACAACCGGAAGCGCGACCATCCAGACCCTGTGGCACACCCAGCCACACTCACACTCACTTCTATAACCGGAGGCGCGACCATCCAGACCTTCTGACACACACAGCCACACTCACTTCTACAACCGGGGGCACAACCATCCAGACCCTATGGCACACACAGCCACACTCACACTCACTTCTACAACCGGAGGCACGACCATCCAGACCCTGTGGCACACACAACCACACTCACACTCACTTCTACAACCGGAGGCGCGACCATCCAGACCCTGTGGCACACACAGCCACACTCACACTCACTTCTACAACCGGAGGCGCGACCATCCAGATCTTCTGACACACACAGCCACACTCACTTCTACAACCGGGGGCACAACCATCCAGAACCGGAGGCGCGACCATCCAGACCTTCTGACACACACAGCCACACTCACTTCTACAACCGGGGGCACAACCATCCAGACCCTGTGGCACACACAGACTTCAACTCCACTTAAACATGGAAGGCGTGACCCTCCATACTTATCATCTATAGGTGGATGGCGCAACCCCCCAGCCCTACAAATCACACCACGTGCTGGCGCAACTCACACACACCTCTCAGACTGACCCAGCGTGATTCACACACACCCCTCTTACTTAACCTGGCGTGATTTCACTCACACCACTCTTACTGACCAAACTGCTGACCTGGCGTGTCTCACACACCACACTTACTGACCTGGCGTGACTCACAGACACCTCACAGACTTACCCGGCGTGATTCACACACACCCCTCTTACTTAACCTGGCGTGATTTCACTCACACCACTCTTACTGACCAAACTCCTGACCTGGCGTGTCTCACACACCACACTTACTGACCTGGCGTGACTCACACACACCTCACAGACTTACCCGGCGTGATTCACACACACCCCTCTTACTTAACCTGGCGTGATTTCACTCACACCACTCTTACTGACCAAACTCCTGACCTGGCGTGTCTCACACACCACACTTACTGACCTGGCGTGACTCACACACACCTCACAGACTTACCCGGCGTGATTCACACACACCCCTCTTACTTAACCTGGCGTGATTTCACTCACACCACTCTTACTGACCAAACTGCTGACCTGGCGTGTCTCACACACCACACTTACTGACCTGGCGTGACTCACACACACCTCACAGACTTACCCGGCGTGATTCACACACACCCCTCTTACTTAACCTGGCGTGATTTCACTCACACCACTCTTACTGACCAAACTGCTGACCTGGCGTGTCTCACACACCACACTTACTGACCTGGCGTGACTCACACACACCTCACAGACTTACCCGGCGTGATTCACACACACCCCTCTTACTTAACCTGGCGTGATTTCACTCACACCACTCTTACTGACCAAACTGCTGACCTGGCGTGTCTCACACACCACACTTACTGACCTGGCGTGACTCACACACACCTCACAGACTTACCCGGCGTGATTCACACACACCCCTCTTACTTAACCTGGCGTGATTTCACTCACACCACTCTTACTGACCAAACTGCTGACCTGGCGTGTCTCACACACCACACTTACTGACCTGGCGTGACTCACACACACCTCACAGACTTACCCGGCGTGATTCACACACACCCCTCTTACTTAACCTGGCGTGATTTCACTCACACCACTCTTACTGACCAAACTGCTGACCTGGCGTGTCTCACACACCACACTTACTGACCTGGCGTGACTCACACACACCTCACAGACTTACCCGGCGTGATTCACACACACCCCTCTTACTTAACCTGGCGTGATTTCACTCACACCACTCTTACTGACCAAACTGCTGACCTGGCGTGTCTCACACACCACACTTACTGACCTGGCGTGACTCACACACACCTCACAGACTTACCCGGCGTGATTCACACACACCCCTCTTACTTAACCTGGCGTGATTTCACTCACACCACTCTTACTGACCAAACTGCTGACCTGGCGTGTCTCACACACCACACTTACTGACCTGGCGTGACTCACACACACCTCACAGACTTACCCGGCGTGATTCACACACACCCCTCTTACTTAACCTGGCGTGATTTCACTCACACCACTCTTACTGACCAAACTGCTGACCTGGCGTGTCTCACACACCACACTTACTGACCTGGCGTGACTCACACACACCTCACAGACTTACCCGGCGTGATTCACACACACCCCTCTTACTTAACCTGGCGTGATTTCACTCACACCACTCTTACTGACCAAACTGCTGACCTGGCGTGTCTCACACACCACACTTACTGACCTGGCGTGACTCACACACACCTCACAGACTTACCCGGCGTGATTCACACACACCCCTCTTACTTAACCTGGCGTGATTTCACTCACACCACTCTTACTGACCAAACTGCTGACCTGGCGTGTCTCACACACCACACTTACTGACCTGGCGTGACTCACACACACCTCACAGACTTACCCGGCGTGATTCACACACACCCCTCTTACTTAACCTGGCGTGATTTCACTCACACCACTCTTACTGACCAAACTGCTGACCTGGCGTGTCTCACACACCACACTTACTGACCTGGCGTGACTCACACACACCTCACAGACTTACCCGGCGTGATTCACACACACCCCTCTTACTTAACCTGGCGTGATTTCACTCACACCACTCTTACTGACCAAACTGCTGACCTGGCGTGTCTCACACACCACACTTACTGACCTGGCGTGACTCACACACACCTCACAGACTTACCCGGCGTGATTCACACACACCCCTCTTACTTAACCTGGCGTGATTTCACTCACACCACTCTTACTGACCAAACTGCTGACCTGGCGTGTCTCACACACCACACTTACTGACCTGGCGTGACTCACACACACCTCACAGACTTACCGGGCGTGATTCACACACACCCCTCTTACTTAACCTGGCGTGATTTCACTCACACCACTCTTACTGACCAAACTGCTGACCTGGCGTGTCTCACACACCACACTTACTGACCTGGCGTGACTCACACACACCTCACAGACTTACCCGGCGTGATTCACACACACCCCTCTTACTTAACCTGGCGTGATTTCACTCGCACCACTCTTACTGACCAAACTGCTGACCTGGCCTGTCTCACACACCACACTTACTGACCTGGCGTGACTCACACACATCTCACAGACTTACCCGGCGTGATTCACACACACCCCTCTTACTTAACCTGGCGTGATTTCACTCGCACCACTCTTACTGACCAAACTGCTGACCTGGCGTGTCTCACACACCACACTTACTGACCTGGCGTGACTCACACACACCTCACAGACTTACCCGGCGTGATTCACACACACCCCTCTTACTTAACCTGGCGTGATTTCACTCACACCACTCTTACTGACCAAACTGCTGACCTGGCGTGTCTCACACACCACACTTACTGACCTGGCGTGACTCACACACACCTCACAGACTTACCCGGCGTGATTCACACACACCCCTCTTACTTAACCTGGCGTGATTTCACTCACACCACTCTTACTGACCAAACTGCTGACCTGGCGTGTCTCACACACCACACTTACTGACCTGGCGTGACTCACACACACCTCACAGACTTACCCGGCGTGATTCACACACACCCCTCTTACTTAACCTGGCGTGATTTCACTCACACCACTCTTACTGACCAAGCTGCTGACCTGGCGTGTCTCACACACCACACTTACTGACCTGGCGTGACTCACACACACCTCACAGACTTACCCGGCGTGATTCACACACACCCCTCTTACTTAACCTGGCGTGATTTCACTCACACCACTCTTACTGACCAAACTGCTGACCTGGCGTGTCTCACACACCACACTTACTGACCTGGCGTGACTCACACACACCTCACAGACTTACCCGGCGTGATTCACACACACCCCTCTTACTTAACCTGGCGTGATTTCACTCACACCACTCTTACTGACCAAACTGCTGACCTGGCGTGTCTCACACACCACACTTACTGACCTGGCGTGACTCACACACACCTCACAGACTTACCCGGCGTGATTCACACACACCCCTCTTACTTAACCTGGCGTGATTTCACTCACACCACTCTTACTGACCAAACTGCTGACCTGGCGTGTCTCACACACCACACTTACTGACCTGGCGTGACTCACACACACCTCACAGACTTACCCGGCGTGATTCACACACACCCCTCTTACTTAACCTGGCGTGATTTCACTCACACCACTCTTACTGACCAAACTGCTGACCTGGCGTGTCTCACACACCACACTTACTGACCTGGCGTGACTCACACACATCTCACAGACTTACCCGGCGTGATTCACACACACCCCTCTTACTTAACCTGGCGTGATTTCACTCACACCCCTCTTACTGACCAAACTCCTGACCTGGCGTGTCTCACACACCACACTTACTGACCTGGCGTGACTCACACACACCAGACAGACTGACTAAACTCCCAGCCACTCTAACATTTGTAAAACATACATAACAATATGTGAAATCTTTAAAAAAAAAGCTTTTTTTTAAGTTTAAAAACACACTAAAGTCCATGCTGGTCATCAGCAATAACCCTGCAGATCCTCAAAAGGTTACCTCTAATCCTACTCTTAGCTCCTCACAAACTCTGCCATTTCACTTGCCTTTGTGAACCCAATAACTTTGTCGCCTAAACGTCCCTGGGTGCTGTGCACCCCTAACCTGCAAATCCTCATAAATGTTAACTCTAAAACATTTAACTGCCAAAGTCCACAGCCCTCACGGCTCTAACCTGCAATTTCCACAATTCGGTTACTCTACATCTCTAACCATACTAACACATTGTCATGCACCTCTACTCCTTCACATACACTCCTCAGCCATACTAGTTTATAAGACTATGTTCAACACAGTATGTCAAATATCCTATTAATGGTACTCATGACATTTTCCTCATAGGAGTTCTGCTTTGCCCACGGAACTTCAACTGACTCCATTACCGCAAACAGTACCTTTGTCCCCCACTGTTCCGTCCGTCGGTGGAGAGCACTCCTAATCCCCATGTCTGCGTCACGCTCCCACTGGAACAACCATGCTGCGCAGACCACTGCACTTTGCCACTGTTCCATTTTGTTTTTTCAGTGGAGTGCGACTTCCCATCCCATGTCTGCGTGATGCCACGCAGACCGCTACCCCGTTCCGTTCTTGGGATAAATAGCGTTCACAAACCCATCTTCTTCAATTACGCTTTTCCAGGCATTAACCCAGAAGTCCTTTGCCACAACTCATAGTGCAGTAGCACTCGAATGCCTCCTATACCATGCAGTCCAGCTCCAGGTTTCCGGCAAGTATGCCGTATGTCATAGACTTGCCGATAATTCACTTCCTGCTCAATGTTATATCCGCCCTCCGCCCCGCTACGCGGTGACGTAGGGCATCTTAATAAAAGCCTCGCCCCCGCGCAATGGAGGCAGTTCCAGGCACAGACTCCAGCAGCGTGTTTCGTGTCTTTCTTTCGCTCCGGCTGTAGCTGGTTCACTGAGGCCTACCTCTAAGGCCTACTACGTTCTGCCTCCGTGCGGGGCCGGAACATAACACTGGTGAAGAGGGAAACGGGACCCAGCACGAGCGCTCGGTGCCCGACCATCTCATTCCTCCTGCATCGCACGACCGACAACCTTTCCAGCGAGCCGATGGGACCGCTCTTCGACACGTGGGCCTACCGCACACGCAAAGCGCACGTGCGGTCACAGCTGTAGACAGTGGAGGAGAGGCAGCGGCCCTATCCGCCAACGGGTTCAAAGGGTGGCCTCAACAGGAACCGTCAGGGGATGACGTCATACGACATGGCGACCGGCACGTCCACCCCTGGGCCTAGCACGCCATCCAGAATCGCAGCGAATCTGCCGATCTCGCCACCACCAGCTCGCCCACAGAGCAACTCGCCCACGATGATTCAACCTTTCGATCCGTTCACGGATCCATCCTCGGTTGGCCCCGGCTGGCAGCTATGGCTCCAAAAATTTGAGATGGCTATGGAGTGCAAGGACGTAACCTCATCTAGGAAGATGAGATCGCACCTACTCTTGAACGTGGGGGACAAGGTGCTACGCATTTTCAACGCGCTAACCATCGCGGATGGCCTGGACATCTACCAGCGATCGAAGGACGCGTTGACGACTCACTTTCTCCCGCAACTCAATCCTGACTATGAGACATTCATATTCTGCACCACGTTTCAGGTGGAAGAGGAGACCTTGGATGCTTTTCACACCCGGCTCAGGAAGCTAGCAATGTCATGTGAGTTCACGGATGTCGAGCAAGAGATCCAGAGACAAATCATCAATGGCATCCATTCCGAGAAACTAAGGAGGTTGGTGCTGGGTGAGAGGGGCATCTCTTTGACGCGGATTCTGGAGCTGGGTCGTCAGCGGGAGCTAGCGCATGCCAGGGCCGCTAACATGGGTTTGACTCTGCACAAATTACAGCCGGCCCTCGCGTCATCCATGGTGGCCCAGGTCACGAACAGACAATCCACAAGGGATGAATACGGTGGTAACTACACACCTCTCAGATGGCAGCCACGGATCCCGGGGCCCACAGAGTGTGGATGGTGTGGTGGACCGCGTCACGGACGGCGAAATTGCCCGGCACAAGGCACAATGTGCAGGGCATGTGGCAGGAAGGACCACTATGCAAAGGTGTGCCGTTCCTCAGGCGCTCCATTACCGCCTCCGCCGAACCCTCAGGAGAGGAGTGGTACAAAGAAGAAGAAACAGGGAGTCGCGAGGCGCGTCGAAGCGAACAACTCGTCGACTGAGGAAGACGGAGATGACATCACAGGAACTCCACTAGACCCTGGCAGAGAGCAGCGGACCAAAGTAAGAAAAGTCTACCTAGTGTCAGCCCTGGATCGAGGACGCGGCACGCAGAAGAAAGGGCTCCGGAGGCGAAAATGTCAGGTCACCCTCCAAAAGCAGCAGATATGGATGACCATTGACACGGGAGCCTCAGTGAATGTCATGCCCACGTCCACGTTCAAGACATTGCAGCCACACCATCCCTCAAGAACACTGACACTCTCCTGTTCGCATATGGCTGCAAAAAGCCGCTACCGGTAGTTTGCAGATTCCGCACGACCCTCCGCCACGGTGAGAACAGGCACCCCTCTTACTTAACCTGGCGTGATTTCACTCACACCACTCTTACTGACCAAACTGCTGACCTGGCGTGTCTCACACACCACACTTACTGACCTGGCGTGACTCACACACACCTCACAGACTTACCCGGCGTGATTCACACACACCCCTCTTACTTAACCTGGCGTGATTTCACTCACACCACTCTTACTGACCAAACTGCTGACCTGGCGTGTCTCACACACCACACTTACTGACCTGGCGTGACTCACACACACCTCACAGACTTACCCGGCGTGATTCACACGCACCCCTCTTACTTAACCTGGCGTGATTTCACTCACACCACTCTTACTGACCAAACTGCTGACCTGGCGTGTCTCACACACCACACTTACTGACCTGGCGTGACTCACACACACCTCACAGACTTACCCGGCGTGATTCACACACACCCCTCTTACTTAACCTGGCGTGATTTCACTCACACCACTCTTACTGACCAAACTGCTGACCTGGCGTGTCTCACACACCACACTTACTGACCTGGCGTGACTCACACACACCTCACAGACTTACCCGGCGTGATTCACACACACCCCTCTTACTTAACCTGGCGTGATTTCACTCACACCACTCTTACTGACCAAACTGCTGACCTGGCGTGTCTCACACACCACACTTACTGACCTGGCGTGACTCACACACACCTCACAGACTTACCCGGCGTGATTCACACACACCCCTCTTACTTAACCTGGCGTGATTTCACTCACACCACTCTTACTGACCAAACTGCTGACCTGGCGTGTCTCACACACCACACTTACTGACCTGGCGTGACTCACACACACCTCACAGACTTACCCGGCGTGATTCACACACACCCCTCTTACTTAACCTGGCGTGATTTCACTCACACCACTCTTACTGACCAAACTGCTGACCTGGCGTGTCTCACACACCACACTTACTGACCTGGCGTGACTCACACACACCTCACAGACTTACCCGGCGTGATTCACACACACCCCTCTTACTTAACCTGGCGTGATTTCACTCACACCACTCTTACTGACCAAACTGCTGACCTGGCGTGTCTCACACACCACACTTACTGACCTGGCGTGACTCACACACACCTCACAGACTTACCCGGCGTGATTCACACACACCCCTCTTACTTAACCTGGCGTGATTTCACTCACACCACTCTTACTGACCAAACTGCTGACCTGGCGTGTCTCACACACCACACTTACTGACCTGGCGTGACTCACACACACCTCACAGACTTACCCGGCGTGATTCACACACACCCCTCTTACTTAACCTGGCGTGATTTCACTCACACCACTCTTACTGACCAAACTGCTGACCTGGCGTGTCTCACACACCACACTTACTGACCTGGCGTGACTCACACACACCTCACAGACTTACCCGGCGTGATTCACACACACCCCTCTTACTTAACCTGGCGTGATTTCACTCACACCACTCTTACTGACCAAACTGCTGACCTGGCGTGTCTCACACACCACACTTACTGACCTGGCGTGACTCACACACACCTCACAGACTTACCCGGCGTGATTCACACACACCCCTCTTACTTAACCTGGCGTGATTTCACTCACACCACTCTTACTGACCAAACTGCTGACCTGGCGTGTCTCACACACCACACTTACTGACCTGGCGTGACTCACACACACCTCACAGACTTACCCGGCGTGATTCACACACACCCCTCTTACTTAACCTGGCGTGATTTCACTCACACCACTCTTACTGACCAAACTGCTGACCTGGCGTGTCTCACACACCACACTTACTGACCTGGCGTGACTCACACACACCTCACAGACTTACCCGGCGTGATTCACACACACCCCTCTTACTTAACCTGGCGTGATTTCACTCACACCACTCTTACTGACCAAACTGCTGACCTGGCCTGTCTCACACACCACACTTACTGACCTGGCGTGACTCACACACATCTCACAGACTTACCCGGCGTGATTCACACACACCCCTCTTACTTAACCTGGCGTGATTTCACTCGCACCACTCTTACTGACCAAACTGCTGACCTGGCGTGTCTCACACACCACACTTACTGACCTGGCGTGACTCACACACACCTCACAGACTTACCCGGCGTGATTCACACACACCCCTCTTACTTAACCTGGCGTGATTTCACTCACACCACTCTTACTGACCAAACTGCTGACCTGGCGTGTCTCACACACCACACTTACTGACCTGGCGTGACTCACACACACCTCACAGACTTACCCGGCGTGATTCACACACACCCCTCTTACTTAACCTGGCGTGATTTCACTCACACCACTCTTACTGACCAAACTGCTGACCTGGCGTGTCTCACACACCACACTTACTGACCTGGCGTGACTCACACACACCTCACAGACTTACCCGGCGTGATTCACACACACCCCTCTTACTTAACCTGGCGTGATTTCACTCACACCACTCTTACTGACCAAGCTGCTGACCTGGCGTGTCTCACACACCACACTTACTGACCTGGCGTGACTCACACACACCTCACAGACTTACCCGGCGTGATTCACACACACCCCTCTTACTTAACCTGGCGTGATTTCACTCACACCACTCTTACTGACCAAACTGCTGACCTGGCGTGTCTCACACACCACACTTACTGACCTGGCGTGACTCACACACACCTCACAGACTTACCCGGCGTGATTCACACACACCCCTCTTACTTAACCTGGCGTGATTTCACTCACACCACTCTTACTGACCAAACTGCTGACCTGGCGTGTCTCACACACCACACTTACTGACCTGGCGTGACTCACACACACCTCACAGACTTACCCGGCGTGATTCACACACACCCCTCTTACTTAACCTGGCGTGATTTCACTCACACCACTCTTACTGACCAAACTGCTGACCTGGCGTGTCTCACACACCACACTTACTGACCTGGCGTGACTCACACACACCTCACAGACTTACCCGGCGTGATTCACACACACCCCTCTTACTTAACCTGGCGTGATTTCACTCACACCACTCTTACTGACCAAACTGCTGACCTGGCGTGTCTCACACACCACACTTACTGACCTGGCGTGACTCACACACATCTCACAGACTTACCCGGCGTGATTCACACACACCCCTCTTACTTAACCTGGCGTGATTTCACTCACACCCCTCTTACTGACCAAACTCCTGACCTGGCGTGTCTCACACACCACACTTACTGACCTGGCGTGACTCACACACACCAGACAGACTGACTAAACTCCCAGCCACTCTAACATTTGTAAAACATACATAACAATATGTGAAATCTTTAAAAAAAAGCTTTTTTTTAAGTTTAAAAACACACTAAAGTCCATGCTTGTCATCAGCAATAACCCTGCAGATCCTCAAAAGGTTACCTCTAATCCTACTCTTAGCTCCTCACAAACTCTGCCATTTCACTTGCCTTTGTGAACCCAATAACTTTGTCGCCTAAACGTCCCTGGGTGCTGTGCACCCCTAACCTGCAAATCCTCATAAATGTTAACTCTAAAACATTTAACTGCCAAAGTCCACAGCCCTCACGGCTCTAACCTGCAATTTCCACAATTCGGTTACTCTACATCTCTAACCATACTAACACATTGTCATGCACCTCTACTCCTTCACATACACTCCTCAGCCATACTAGTTTATAAGACTATGTTCAACACAGTATGTCAAATATCCTATTAATGGTACTCATGACATTTTCCTCATAGGAGTTCTGCTTTGCCCACGGAACTTCAACTGACTCCATTACCGCAAACAGTACCTTTGTCCCCCACTGTTCCGTCCGTCGGTGGAGAGCACTCCTAATCCCCATGTCTGCGTCACGCTCCCACTGGAGCAACCATGCTGCGCAGACCACTGCACTTTGCCACTGTTCCATTTTGTTTTTTCAGTGGAGTGCGACTTCCCATCCCATGTCTGCGTGATGCCACGCAGACCGCTACCCCGTTCCGTTCTTGGGATAAATAGCGTTCACAAACCCATCTTCTTCAATTACGCTTTTCCAGGCATTAACCCAGAAGTCCTTTGCCACAACTCATAGTGCAGTAGCACTCGAATGCCTCCTATACCATGCAGTCCAGCTCCAGGTTTCCGGCAAGTATGCCGTATGTCATAGACTTGCCGATAATTCACTTCCTGCTCAATGTTATATCCGCCCTCCGCCCCGCTACGCGGTGACGTAGGGCATCTTAATAAAAGCCTCGCCCCCGCGCAATGGAGGCAGTTCCAGGCACAGACTCCAGCAGCGTGTTTCGTGTCTTTCTTTCGCTCCGGCTGTAGCTGGTTCACTGAGGCCTACCTCTAAGGCCTACTACGTTCTGCCTCCGTGCGGGGCCGGAACATAACACTGGTGAAGAGGGAAACGGGACCCAGCACGAGCGCTCGGTGCCCGACCATCTCATTCCTCCTGCATCGCACGACCGACAACCTTTCCAGCGAGCCGATGGGACCGCTCTTCGACACGTGGGCCTACCGCACACGCAAAGCGCACGTGCGGTCACAGCTGTAGACAGTGGAGGAGAGGCAGCGGCCCTATCCGCCAACGGGTTCAAAGGGAGGCCTCAACAGGAACCGTCAGGGGATGACGTCATACGACATGGCGACCGGCACGTCCACCCCTGGGCCTAGCACGCCATCCAGAATCGCAGCGAATCTGCCGATCTCGCCACCACCAGCTCGCCCACAGAGCAACTCGCCCACGATGATTCAACCTTTCGATCCGTTCACGGATCCATCCTCGGTTGGCCCCGGCTGGCAGCTATGGCTCCAAAAATTTGAGATGGCTATGGAGTGCAAGGACGTAACCTCATCTAGGAAGATGAGATCGCACCTACTCTTGAACGTGGGGGACAAGGTGCTACGCATTTTCAACGCGCTAACCATCGCGGATGGCCTGGACATCTACCAGCGATCGAAGGACGCGTTGACGACTCACTTTCTCCCGCAACTCAATCCTGACTATGAGACATTCATATTCTGCACCACGTTTCAGGTGGAAGAGGAGACCTTGGATGCTTTTCACACCCGGCTCAGGAAGCTAGCAATGTCATGTGAGTTCACGGATGTCGAGCAAGAGATCCAGAGACAAATCATCAATGGCATCCATTCCGAGAAACTAAGGAGGTTGGTGCTGGGTGAGAGGGGCATCTCTTTGACGCGGATTCTGGAGCTGGGTCGTCAGCGGGAGCTAGCGCATGCCAGGGCCGCTAACATGGGTTTGACTCTGCACAAATTACAGCCGGCCCTCGCGTCATCCATGGTGGCCCAGGTCACGAACAGACAATCCACAAGGGATGAATACGGTGGTAACTACACACCTCTCAGATGGCAGCCACGGATCCCGGGGCCCACAGAGTGTGGATGGTGTGGTGGACCGCGTCACGGACGGCGAAATTGCCCGGCACAAGGCACAATGTGCAGGGCATGTGGCAGGAAGGACCACTATGCAAAGGTGTGCCGTTCCTCAGGCGCTCCATTACCGCCTCCGCCGAACCCTCAGGAGAGGAGTGGTACAAAGAAGAAGAAACAGGGAGTCGCGAGGCGCGTCGAAGCGAACAACTCGTCGACTGAGGAAGACGGAGATGACATCACAGGAACTCCACTAGACCCTGGCAGAGAGCAGCGGACCAAAGTAAGAAAAGTCTACCTAGTGTCAGCCCTGGATCGAGGACGCGGCACGCAGAAGAAAGGGCTCCGGAGGCGAAAATGTCAGGTCACCCTCCAAAAGCAGCAGATATGGATGACCATTGACACGGGAGCCTCAGTGAATGTCATGCCCACGTCCACGTTCAAGACATTGCAGCCACACCATCCCTCAAGAACACTGACACTCTCCTGTTCGCATATGGCTGCAAAAAGCCGCTACCGGTAGTTTGCAGATTCCGCACGACCCTCCGCCACGGTGAGAACAGGCTACCGTCAAAAGTCTACGTAGTGAATGCCGGGATCGAATGCCTTCTGAGCGGTGATGCGGCGGAGGACTTAGGGCTCGTACAGTTTGTTAATCAAATCGGGGAAGCCCAAGAGGTCGAGAAACTCCTGGCGCGACATCCGAACCTGCTGAACGGGATTGGGTGCCTGAAGGGAAAGACAATTAAACTCCACATTGATAAGTCTGTCCAGCCACGGGCCATCAGACATCGGAGGACCCCATTCCACATGCGCAAGCAGGTGGAGATTGAACTAAAAGCGCTGGAAGAAGCAGGTATCATCGAGGAGGTGACGGGGACAACACCATGAGTGTCCCCGATGGTGGTCACCCGAAAACCCAAACAACCGGGGAAGGTCCGCATTTGCATAGATATGCGCCTTCCGAACACTGCCATCAAGAGGGAGCGCCATATCACACCAACCCTCGACGAGATTGTGGCTGATCTCACGGGATCCAGAGTCTACTCAAAAGTTAATCTGAAAGCAGGGTACCATCAGCTGAAGCTACACAAGGACTCTCGGTACATAACGACTTTTTCTACACACTTGGGTCTGCGAAGATACAAGCGGCTAAGCTTCGGCATATCTTCGGCAGCTGAAGTCTTCCAACAGACCATCCAATAAGTCATCCGGGACATCCCAGGTGTCCTCAATGTCAGTGACGACATCCTGATCCACGGCCAGGACAAAGGAGAACACTCGAGAAGGCTAGAGATGCTCTTGGACCGTTTGGAGGCTGCGAGCCTAACCGCCCACAAGGAAAAATGCGAGTTTTTCAAGACAGAGATATCTTTTTTTGGCTACAAGTTCAGCAGCTCTGGCATCTCGCCAGACCCCCAGAACGTCGCTGACATACAGGCCGCCCAAGACTCCCACCGACGTCCGCAGTTTCCTGGGGATGGCCACGTACTGTGGAAGATTCATCCAAAACCTGGCCACATTGTCGGAACCTCTTTGTGAACTCACAAAGCTCAACGCAAAGTGGGAGTGGGGAAAAGCTTGCCAAGATGCCTTCGGGAGCATCAAAGAGTCGCTGTCCGTAGAGACGAGAATGGCGTACTATGACACTGCTCTTCCGACGGAACTCTACGTGGACGCCAGCCGTGTCGACCTGGGGGCCATCCTCATGCAGGTTACCAACGAAGACGAGAAGAGACCCATCGCCTATGTGTCGCGTGCTCTCACAGCGACAGAGCAGAGGTACTCTCACATCGAGAAAGAGGTGATCGCCATACTGTGGGGGTGCCGCTACTTCCACCTGTATCTGTATGGCCGCAAGTTCACAGCGATTACGGACCACAAGCCCCTCCTACCCATCTTCATGGGCACTTCCTCGCACCCACCGGCCAGAACAGCCAAATGGCTGCTACACCTTCAGCAGTACAATTTTGAGCTCTTTTATCAACCGGGATGTGGCAACCCGGCAGCCTTCCTCTCCAGGCACACGAGAGCGGCAACGCCACAGGAAATCCAGGTGGCCGAAGAGACCGAAGAACACATCTGCCAGGTTGTGCGGGCAATGAGGCCGAAGGCGGTCATCATTGAGGACATCGCGGAGGAAACATGCAGTGACCCCTGCTGCGATTTGGTGAAAGATGCTATCATTTTGGGCGACTGGAGGTCATTTATGAAAAACATACACAACAGGATGGAAGAGGCAAAGGCGTTCCTCACAGGAACATTCACCGTCCGCCAAGACTTGTCGATAACAGACCAGGGGCTGCTGCTCCGCGGAAATCGCTTCGTCATTCCACCCGGCCTGTACGACCGGATAGTGGCACTCGCCCATGAGGGCCACCAAGGGATGGCTCGAACGAAGGCTCGCATTCGACACCGAATGTGGTTCCCTCATAATGACAAAAAAGTGGAAAAACTTGTCAACACCTGCCTGCCGTGCCTCATAACCGGAGCCCCACCAGATCCGGAACCCATCTTATCGGCGGAAAGAGGCTCTGGCAGGTGGGACGCAATAAGCATTGACTTCTGCAAACTACGAGAGGGCCTGTACCTCCTGGTGGCAATCGATGACCACTCCCGATACCCCGAAGTCGAGGTGGTCGAGTCCACGGCAGCGGAAGTGGTCATCCCGGCCATTGAGAAGATGTTCGCGACACATGGACTCCCAACCACGATCAAAAGTGACAATGGAGCACCCTTCCAAGGGGTGGAGTTCAAACAGTACTTGCAAGATCTGAACATCCGGTATCACCACATCATGCCCAGGTGGCCCCAGGCTAACGGCGATGTAGAACGATTCATGAGAACAATTAACAAAGTGTTGAGGCTGTCAAAGGCAAATGCCAGCCCATGGAAGGTCGACCTCTATCGTTTCCTGAGGAAATACAGGGTCCCCCCGCACTGCACAACAGGCGTTCCCCCAGCGGATCTCATGTTCGGTACCATAATCAGGTCGTCCATCCCACATCACCCCAGCAGAGGACCGGACGAGCTGGACGAGATGCGCACTGACAGAAGACGCAGGGACGCCAATGCCAACATGAGTCCCAAGAGGAGGTTGCGACCATCCGACCACCAGGTGGGTGACCAAGTGGTCATGTTACGGAACCCGACGAAGTCCAAAATGGATTCCCGCTACGAGACTCTCCCATGGACTGTCCGTGAGACACGAGGGACCATGATGACTGCACAAAGGGGGCATCGTCAGGTGACGCGCAACGCGTCATGGTTCAAGGCGGTGCCGCGCAACCTCTGGACTGATGGGGACTGTCCCCAAGAAGATGAGGAGTCGCCACGGATCGAGGACGGACCCGAGGATCACCAAGGCGAAGAAAATGCAGGTGACAGAACGTGGGAGCAGGGGAGCGAACAGGACCTGGGTGAGCCGGAGGCGGAAGGTGAGAGATCTGATGAGACTGTAGAAATCACCTCACGGGGTGGAAGATATGGCCTGAGGGCTGCCACTCAGCCGCCATCTCGGCTCAAGGACTATGTGTGGTAGTGTGGACGAAAGTTGTAAATGGGGAGTTTGCGTTTGTATTTTGTTATACTCATGAGTAGAAGCCTACTCGTGTGGGTGTGTTCCATTGTTGTGTTTTGTTTATAATAAAGGAGGAATGTTATATCCGCCCTCCGCCCCGCTACGCGGTGACGTAGGGCGTCTTAATAAAAGCCCTGCCCCTGCGCGAGGGAGGCAGTTCCGGGCACAGACTCCAGCAGTGTGTGTCGTGTCTTTCTTTCGCTCCGGCTGTAGCTGCGTCACTGAGGCCTACCTCTAAGGCCTACCACGTTCTGCCTCCGTGCGGGGCCGGAACATAACACTCACGTTGGATAATGTTATAGGGTTCCTTCCTCAAACCCCTCCTTATTATGCTACGCAGTAACGGCCAACTCCTACGGCTCTGGAACCGAACTCGAGCATTACTGGCCTTCTAAATTATCAACAACTCTACAGACTGCTCCCATGACATCATCATACCACACTGGGCGCCGCAGCACATGGAGCTCTACAGCTCCAACCGCCAAACCCTTTCTCTTCTCCTCGCCCGTAGCTGACCAGTCCATGGCAGTTCATCAAGGGCGGAGACACACCTCACACGGCCCCTCATGGCTTACAAAGGCCATCTTCGGTCCCGTCTGGGGCCTACAGGACAGGCGCAGCACCACGTACCATCCATGATGTAAGCGTCAAGTTTTACGCATTAATGCTCTGTGCCTTTCTTGCTCAGGCTCATACACTATATCCACACCAGCTTAGCTTCCTTGCCCAAGGCAACACTCTCAATGCTTGCGGAGACATGCTTCTCCCTTGATGTTTGCAGGACTAAGCTTCTCCTCCCCTCACGAAAGTCTCTTCTGTCCAGATCAACCTGTCTCTGCTTTCTCTGGACAGGGTTTTTTTTACCTCGGACACGTGAAGACTTCTCTCTTCTGGCCCCCCCTTCTTCAATGTGACAGGCCTGAAATCCTCCCTCTTTTTAGTGCTGGGTGATGGGTCTTACTTGTATGGGGTCAGTGTGTTCTCTTCTTTCTTCTTTCTGCACCCCCCCCCCCCCGAAGCAGATTCAGCTCTTCTTTTGTCACGTGTAGTTCTTCCATTGACCAGCTCATCGCCAATGTAATGAAGTGGCCTTCTTAGGCTTATTTGGGTTGATTCAAGTTTATTCTCATCTTCTTAAGTTACAGTTACATCTTAAGTTCCATAGAACATGGACAGTGGCACCCATCACCCAGGCAGGGTCTCTCTAACTGCCTGGGCTTGGGACCCTCACCACAACATTCTCACATCTACAACATAACATTCCACATGACATCACTGACTTCCACTTACACTTACAAGCACTATACAACCTTTCTTTAGAGGGGTTTGGATGGTAAGCAAGACATACAGTGCTCCCTGTTGGTTTAAAAGCAATTATAAAACCCATAGGCTCTTGAGTAAACATGTGTAGGCAGCCGACTTGAGCAGCAGTGTACCCCCTCGCTTACAGGTCTACATGGCTCTCTGTCTCACTATTAATTGTGTGTTTTGTCTACCGCTGGCCCTAAATCACTGCACAGAGCAACTAAAGAGCACTGGCTGGCTTCCTAAAGCACACCCCCTAGTATTTTAGTCATGGCTTTTTATGTGTCATCTAATAGGGGGCAACCCTCCGACGCAGCCCCACATACTCAGTGACACTGTCCGTAGGCCTTTCTTTTTTGGGTGGGCATGGACCCAGCCACCCACCCCCCCAGCCAGCCTGCTGCCTCTGGGACTGCCCTGTATTCTGTGCATTGTTAGTAGCACTGGGTCTTTCCCTGTAGTGTGTACCAGTTTGAGTATCGCAGGTTCCCTGCCTGTGTTCTATGGTGTCAGTACCAAGGAAGGTATCTCCCCATGTTCTGGATTATTAGCAACAATGGATTTATCCCTGGACCAGCGGTCTGTACATGTTGGTTCGCCAACTGTTTTGAACTACAACTCCCATCAGCCCTAGCCAGCACATCTGGAGAATTGCAGGTTGCAGACCTGTACCATAGTTGTTAAACAGAAGTGCCACGGGGAGCATTTTTAAATGAATGTATTGAAATGGTGCATTTTGCAGCACAATCTTTGAGAAAAATTGAGTAAACCATTTAATTTACAATCAGTTATGTAGGGTAGCACAAGAGCATATCAAATAGATGCCAGGGTACCAACAGAACACATGGTACATTTGTGACACATTCATGATGTCTATTCCCACAAAACGCATGCTCTATCTATGGATAACATTGGGGCGTGGGGTAAAAGCCCCAGGGCACTGGGACTGTGTCGCTTATGCAGGAAGGACATTGAATCTGCCAGACATGTTCTGACTGCTCGTCACTGGGCCTGATCACGAGTTGGGCGTTAGCCCTTAAATGTGCCGGTAACAGTGTTACCTCCGCATTTAAGGGCTGGCCCTATCACAAGTCTGGTGTGTTTAACCCCAGCTTAGAGCTGGGGGTAAACACCCAGAGAAAATGCCCATTTTCAGTGCAATTACCAAAAGCGGTATTACAACACAGTAATTGCGCCGAAAATTCCCCATTGAGCCCAATAGACCATGTAAGCGCCCAACCCGTGATCCGGCCGTAATACTGCAGGATGGGTGGGTGCTAACGCTAATAAAGTTGGGTGGTATGCCAGCCTGGATACTGCCCAACTCGTGATCAGGCCCAGTGTGCGGAAAGTAATTACCAAAAAGGTATAATAAGATTGCGGCGAACATGGAAATATTATTAGAGACCAATTTTGGGCCCAGATGTGTCCAGGATCTCCCCTGCCTGTAGCCGCTGCTGCTCTTCACATGTGGCACGAATTTGAAAGTACGGTTGGTGAAAGGTCATTATATTGTAACCATGTAGTGGAGACACGTACGGTTTTTGCCCTCTGATTATAATTTCATGGCAGTATGTGAATCACATTTTTTTTAGGATTTTATAAAGAATCTTTGTATCCTCTTTCAGGGATCGATTTAGATAAATATGATGATTTTTATGAGGTGCATATATTTTATTAAGCTCTGTATTGGGCTGCTTTGTTAATTCACGTTTATGTCTTTATTTATTTATTTATTGAGCATTTTGTTAGGCGCCTATACAACAAAATGGTGTTTCCAGGCGCCACAAGGCAAAGTGGGGGAGGGAACAAGGGAAGTAAAAAATGATGGCAGAAAGAGAAACAGTAATAACAATTGTGGTCCTACTAGGCTTTGTGACATTCGGCCGTGCAAGTGCAGTGCACAGAAGTGCAGGGGTAGGGGAGGGAAGAGGTATGGGGGAGCAAGGTAGGGGAAACGCTGGTGGGAGCCTGAGGGGGAAATGCTGAGGGATGCCAGGGGAGGAGCCGCTGGCTAAGTGCTAGGGCCAAGGAATCCCCCAAGGGTGGGAAGCACAGCCGCCAGGTAGGGGTCCCACAAGGGCAGTGCTGGGGGAGGGGGTGGGGTGCCGGTGGCGACTAGGCAGGGCCTGGTAACCTGTTTGATTCATGAAGGTCCAGCCTGCCAGTCTCAGTGGGAGTGGGGTGATTAGCAGGCAAAGGAAAGAGGGAAAGTTTGTAAATGTTTGATATCTCAAATGTGGACATTTCTCCCACTGCTCTACTGTCTCAGGCCTGGGTTGTTCACCATTTACTGCTGTGTCTCATATTTGGGTGCGCTTCCATTTACTGCGTGACTCAGACTTGGGCATTCCTCCTGCTGCTCTAGTGTTTCGGGTCTGGGTTGTTCTCCGTTTGCTGCTGTGCCTCAGACATAGGCGTGTCTCCCACTGCTCAGGTTCTGATATATAGGGAGTTGAATCGGTTTGAGAGACCAACCAATCTCTTTGGACCTATGTTAGCAACATTAAAGATGAACTCCATCCAAGTTTGTGGTATGTTTAAATCACACCATGTAGGTGGACACACTCCGCAGGCACGGCTCCCATCCATCCACTCTAGAATGCAGCTACGGCTATGACAAATCCAGTCTAGTTGCACGCATAGCCATCCACACTGAAACCCCTGACGCGCCTCAACATCTCTGCCATTAATATGCAGCAACAACCTACGAAGAATGTCGGTCTAGCTGGGCACACATCGAGTCTCCAGCACTAGCACTATACACCAACCACCGACAACAACCACCCACATGCCTGAACTCTGGGCTGCTTACTGGATCCTAGCCAGCCCTCCCAAATCCTAATCCAGGCAGAATGCACACATGCATCTTAAACTAAACTTTTAGAACTCTTCGAACTTCCCATACCTGGACTTCAGTCCCCGAGGGCGTTCCAAACACAAAGCACATTAAAGCCATACAAATGGGGAAATGGCGCTATATAAATGATGACAACAATACAACCCATTACGACCCTGGCGGAAAGTGACTGACCGGACCGCCACAGCGTAAATAGCGTTTCCGCCATTGCACGAAGGAGCAAAGTGCGGCCCATTCCGACCCATCGGGCACGAGCACCACGGCATGGCGGAAGTGCAAAGTCCGCGATGGCGGAAATGACCCCAAAACGGCCCACACCGCCGCCGTACGGCGCCCTAGGTGCAATACCGCCACCCATCACAGCGGACACCGCAGTGTGCGCCTACCGGAAAGTACGGTGACCGGAAATATACGGAAACGGAAGTTAAAACATGGGCCCGGAACGGGAAACATCCCGCCGTACACCTATAAAACCACTAAAACCACACAACCACTAAAAACACTACCCTGAGACACACCCCAACCCGTCATCCACCCTAGCGAAACCAAGAAAAATGGGAAAAGTAGCGAAGAAAGCGTGCGACCGCAAGCGGCAGGTCCACTTCTCCCGTGAGGAACTCACCGTGCTAACAGAGACCCTCCAGGAGAATGCTGCCGTCGTCTTCTGCACGCAAATGACCAGGACGGCACTTGCAAACAAGAAGGCCATATGGGCTCTGGTGGCACAGCGGGTAAGTGCGGTGGGGACCGCACCCCGCACCCCACAGCAATGCCGAAAGCGATGGGACGACCTGCGGATACGCGTCCGCAGCATACTCTCTGCCAACCGCAACATTGCCACAGCCACCGGGGGAGGTCCTGAATCACCCATCAAGTTGACCCCCTGGGAAGAAATCTGTGCCTCCACCATCGGAATGGAGAGCATAGAGGGAGTCGGAGGGATGGAGAAAGGAGTGCAGACATCCGAAGATTCAGGTAGGTGGGCCAGATAAAACAATGCCAAATCCACAAAGTCCATCCATGTGAAGTACCATGTGTCCACATAGTGCAACAGAAATACATGTCCAGGAGAACGTCCACACACATCGGCCTGATAGCGCACGTTAAAACCCACAATAAATACATAAATAATTAAAAACCCCTAAAACACGCACTACACGTGCAGCAGGCACACCCTAACTGCAGGCTGCCAAACAACTGCACCCTCACTCCACACACAAATGAAAGCACCTCCAAGGCCCCGACCCAAATCACCCTCAGGTACCACCCCAATGCATGTGATACAATGCCATTCCAATTCCCACAGACCCATCAATAACCCTCGCCCTCCTTTACTCCACCACAGGGTCCGATCCAAACGACGAGCATCAGGACACCCCTACCAGCACACCTGCAAAGAGGGCCAAGACCAACGGCCAAAGACCCTCCACCTCAGCTGCACGCATCAAGACACGGCAGCAGCACAAATCAGGTGGCAGCACAGAGGAGGGAACATCAACAGGCACCCCAGCAGCCAGCATGCCCACACCACCACCACCACAGGTCCCCCCAACGGATGCCACAGAAGGCACTGCCTCTGGTGGCAGCAGCACCATAGGTGACACCCCATTGATGGCAGCATGCTCCGACACAGAAGACGGGGATGTCGAAGTCAGATCCATCCATGACCTGTCTCAATCCCCCTGTCTGTTCCATCCCGTACACCATGAGGATACCACGCAGGGGCACCCACAAGACGACGACTGGCCATCCCCCACAAACCCTGTGGCAAGGCAACATGAGGTCAACAGCCCCTCTGTGACACCCCCGCAAATGGCCATGGCCCAGCAGAGGCAACAGTCCCTCGACCAGTTAATCGTGCAACAGCAGCAACTGGCCACGCTCCTCAAGGACCATGCCGATGAATGTGGGGGCACTAAGGCAGACATAGAAACATCAACTGAGACACTTAGGGCAGAAATGGAGAGAGGTACAGAGACACTAAGGGTACAAATGGAGAGTAGCACCGAGAGCCTGGGAGTCCAAATGGAGAGAAGCACCGAGAGCCTGAGGGGGGAACTGCATGCGACGTCCAAGGACGTATGTGCCGAACTTGCCGCAGTGCGCCGTGTGCTCACTGAGCTCTCGCAAACCCTTAGGGACATGCATGGACGTGAGCAGGCAGAGACATCATCCGTTGCAAGTTCCGTCCAGGGCAGCCCCCAACGTAGATCTGGGAGGAACCTGCGCTCCACAGGCAGGGGTGCCCCTGATACCCGCAGAGGGGGCTTGCAATAGCGACTGCCCACTGACAATGAGCATCTTTGGACACTGGTGTTAGGGGGGGAGGTAGGAGGGTGGAGGGGGTGTGTTGGGCTCACTTGGGTGGCGGGTCGATAGGGTGTACAACATGATATCACATATGCCATAAACAGTGCACGATCAACCAATGAGATGTGTGGACATTGATCTTTGTGTACTAGGCCATCATAGGCGTACAGTCCATATTGTGCATGTCCCAGACACACACAGTGCCACGAGTCCCGTGTCCATGTATCAGCCACCAGGCGTGAGTGCTAGAAGCATACATCAATGAGATGCTGACGAATGTCACGGCCCTCCGGTGCCTCGCAGACTCCTTGAGGTGCTGCCACATCCCCACCCTCATCATGACCATCATCAGGTGCTTGCAGTTATGCGTCAGGGGGCATGGGCACATTTCTACGTACGCACATGTTGTGGAGCATGACACATGCCATCACCATCTTTGCAACCTTCTCATGGCGGTACAGGAGTGCCCCG
This sequence comes from Ambystoma mexicanum, assembly GCF_040938575.1. Taxonomy (NCBI): domain Eukaryota; kingdom Metazoa; phylum Chordata; class Amphibia; order Caudata; family Ambystomatidae; genus Ambystoma; species Ambystoma mexicanum. Next base: position 1,461,873,842 of record NC_090931.1, on the reverse strand, counting down.
CCAGACCTGCTGAGGCAGCGGAAACGACCCTTCAGTAGGCCGAATGCCTGTTCAATGACTACACGGGTACGTGAGTGGGCATGGTTGTAGTCTTCCTCATGCTGGTCCCGTGGGTTCCGGACTGGTGTGAGGAGCCATCTCTTCAGTGGATATCCAGCATCACCTGTATGTGGACGATAAACGTATGATGTGGAATGCCATTGCTACGTACGCACACCCCCCCCCTTCCTGCCAGGTCATTGCCGAATCACATACCCCACATTATCATGCATGTAATGAGACTCACCGAGTAGCCAGGATCTGTTCCCTGCGTGTCGCTCCATGTAGCGTGGTATTGTAGAGTTCCTCAAGACCATAGAATCATGGGTTGATCCAGGGAATCTGGCACAACAATGTGTAATGATCCTGTTGGAGTCACACACCATTTGTACATTCAGAGAATGAAATTGTTTTCGGTTGCGGTACTGGGCCTCCATGGCATGTGGGACGACCAATTCCACATGGGTGCAGTCGATGGCACCAATGCAACCCGGTATGCCGGCAAGTGCATGGAATCCCACTTTTGTGTTGGTAATTTCCTGCTCCGAGCGTGGTAGGGAGATGTAGTCGTCTGCGTGCTGCAGGAGGGCATCGAGCACTTGCAATAGTGTCCGTGAGAACAGTGGCTGAGAAATGCCATGCAACTGTCCGACTGTGTGCTGGTAGGTGCCTGTGGCCAGGAAGTGTAGTACAGACACCACCTTCAGTAGGGGTGGGATGGCGGTTGGGCTATCTATCATGCTGACAAGGTCAGCCTGTGTCATGTCCACAATGGCGGCTATGGTGTCCCGGTCCAGACGGTAGAGGGTGTGGATCTGCTCATCAGTGAGGTTGAACGGATGTGCTCGGAGGCGTGGGATTGCGGGCTGCCTGCGTGGTGGTAGTGGCTGTGCTGGCGGCCCTTGCTGGCCCTGCCTTGCCCTCCTCCTCCTCCTGCGTCTCCTCCGTGCGGCCGGTTGTAGTTGGTGTTCGTCTTCTTCTTGGAGTTGGAGTACTTGCAGTGCTATCAGGTCCCCCAGGGCCAACATCGCGAGTCCTGCCGGTAGCATTTCGGTGTGGTTGTGGGAGGAGACTGGGTGTGCAATTTATGTGTTTTCAGGCTGTATGGCCTCCACCTGTGGTGATTCATTCCACCTGTGCAAACTGCTCTCCCCTTTGGCCGAGCACGTCCCGCACACAACGCTGCAATTCGGGGAATGGCATCTTGCTATTGCAATCATGTATTTGTACCCGATGGCCGTGTAACATTGGTTGATATGTTCATTCTGCTGTGGTCCCATTGTTTCACATTCTATCTGTGCAGTCGCGAACGGACTTGTGAAGGGTCAGTGGAACGTAGTACTCGAGTAACGGTGGACCCTCATGCATCACTGTACCGAGTTGCAACGACGGGCGGGGCGTCCCATTTGTGGGTGAAGGCAGTTGCCATTTTCACACACAGCCGCACTCGATGGATTAATTAGTGATTTCAAACGGCCACAGATGCCTCTTCGACGTGATGTTGCAAATGAGGAATTCGAAGGGCGGCGCTTTCGGTTTTCAGCTAGCGGCGAGGAAATGCCCACAGGTCTGACTGCAAATATAACGTAGTATTGTTCAATGTCCTTGGGACAGGGGCCATGGCGAGGATGCAATGATTGATATGAATGGTTTGGGATGCGCAATAGCGACGTGGGCGATGAGGCCGGACGTTCCCAAATACATGTTACTTCACTACACTGGAATTACGGGCTGGGGCACTGTGGATTTTGCAGGCTGCATAACGCACAGACTCAATGGATATTTCTAATGTTATGTGAGTAAATATTCAGGCGTTTTAATCCCGGGATGAGGGAATGATGAATGGATGCATGGGCAGGTGATTTGATACAGAGTTTGCCATGTACAGGGCTTCTTGGAATCTATCCGCCTCCCCTACGCTATGTGATGCAGGGCTGCCATAGTGGGACCATCGTCTATCTGGCCTTGTTGAGCCCTCCCTGTCTCGACGCGCCCTCAGACACTTGTGTCCATGCACGTTACCAATCCCATCTGATGGATTCTGTTTTGACAGACGCATGCACAGGTACACTCGTTTGTGATGGTGTTTACACCTCGATATAGATAGTTATGAGTCGCAAGTGGTTTTTGGGTGGTGATGAACCTTTGGAGTGGGCTAGCATGCATATGGCTGTGGATTTAGTGTGATCATTGAAGTGAGTTGTTCGAATGTAGTTCTGATGGCCATTCTGTTCTTTTTCTTTTCTTTTGGTTGACAGGTATCTCCTCCCCTTTTGCCACTGCCATCTCTATGCCACTCCTGCAGATGGCTTTTACTCCCGACACCTGCTGCTTCGTGTTAATCAGTGGAGCAGCATTACGATCTTATGGGACGATCGCCAATGGGCCACATGCCCTTACGCAGTACTGGTGGCTCGGAGGAACATTTCGGCCTTTCAGCTGGACTAGTGCCTCCCCATTGGGACGGCCCTGCGGTTGTGTGCGCTTCCATGTTGCCTTTTCGTACGTGAATGTGGCTCTGTGTACCATGATGGAACAGGGCGTCACACAAGTAGTGGCTGGTCATTTCTTGCGGATGCAGCCCACAATGGTGAAATGTGTTTTGGAGTTCATGGCCTGATGGCTGTATGGGCTTGGTGATTTTGTTGTGCATTAAATTTCTATTCTGATTTGGCCCGTGTAGCGTTCTTCTTTGCAAGTGATGTGGCATATTCCTATTTGGGGAGCGATGTATTGTGAGGAGATCTGCATTGGGTTCCAGCTTCGGAGTTTAGTTGCGTGGTACTGTACTGGGCGCGTTTGCCTACGAAGCCCGTGAGGTCAGGGATGGGGGCTGCCAATATGACAGTTTGAATGTTGTCATGCTCAGGGGCGGGGGATTGGGTTTTGTGTAACAGATGCCGGTCAGCCAGGTGGACTGGTGGAATGATGTGATTTTCGGAATATTGCTGGTCACAGGTGCCTGTGTTTGCGTGCGTTTCTTGGTGGGGGACTGTGGTCATGTCCATTGGGATGGCTTCTGTATTCGTGCCATCTGTGCCCTGCAGCTCCCATTGGCCCCTCTTGTGTTTCATTTGTTCGTTGGCATGCATGGGTGACTTGTACATTTCAATGGTTGCATTGTGACTTCATTGCACCTACAGGGAGTTGTACTTTGTGGGCAGGGAGCGGTGTACAGGCACTCAGTGGGGCCGTTTACGGTTGATTCGCGATGCCGTACTTCTCACCATGGCGGAATGGTACATTCCGCCATGCTTGATGGCGTTAGGTACATGTCCGCTAGGGTCGGAATTGGCGTACCCTTGCGCCATGGTGGTGTTTACGGTTTGGCATGGCGCGCGCGCGCGTGCTTGGTGCAGTTAGCGTTGGCGTTCACTACGGTGTCGCTAATGGCTTCGTACTTTGCGGTGACGGGTCATAGTCGCACCGAGCGCTATTCGATGGCGGTATTGCATTTCCGCCATCGTTTTCCGAATTCCGCCAGGGTCGTAATGAGGGCCAATGTGTGTTTATCATGACCACTTTTGTATCTTGTATTTAAATATATGTGTGAAGGTTTATTGTTAATGCACAATTAAAAAATATACATGTATGCATGAACTGCAACTGTAAAGCACACGTTCATCATGCCTCTGTTTACACTATATATGCCAGCACTGCCCCCGTAAAACACTTGCTTGATGCCTGTGCCTACAAGTACTACACTGTAAGAAGTTTGAGCACAGTCGTGCTGGATGTGCCCACAGTATTGGCCAGTCTTGCCACTGTAAAACACATTTTCTTGATGCTGTTGCCACATTATATTAGGTCATAGCCACTGTGAGACAAACTTCATAATGCCTGTGTCCATCTTATATGCCAGGGCTGACAATGTATAATGCATGCATGTAACTTTGCTGCGCCTGTCTCCTTAAAACTCTCAGCAGCTACCTTGCAGTTTAGTCACATGGCCATACAAATTAGTATGAGCATTAATTAATGCAACAGACGGATGGAGCTCAAACCTACAACATCATTTTACCATGGATCCTAAATTAAATAATATCATTGTGTGCTCACAAAACCTGGTGGCAGGTGACACATCTAAATATAAGCCATGCCTGGTTATGCCATGGTGATCTCTTGGAATCTACAATTACCATGGCCACAACCGTATGGTGTCATTTTATTGTCAGCTTGCTTTGTAGTGACCTTCCTGCCAGTACCCTACCGTGTATTCACTGTCTGAGACTGAGCTTCACCCAAAACATGCCATTTGGACTCTGCACCAGCAAATGACTTTGTCGTTTCTAGGAAAGGTTCATCACCTTCCAGGAAGAGAAGAACTGCCCCCAGGAGGCATGGAGTGGTCCAGTGCTTCAAGGAGAAGGCTCTGCAGGCTGAAGGACATCCCACCCGGGTGGTAATTAAAGAGGTTCTTTGATGTAGGCAGACAGGAGAATGGGGCAGAGTTAGAGTAGCCAGGAGAGAGGCATCAGTCCACAAAAGTGTACCCCATGGGAACTGTGTTAAAGGTTAATGAGGAATGAAGGGGAATGAGCAAGGCTGGCAGATGGCAGTGCTGAGCTGTAGTGTGGCATTTGGAAATGTGGGCAGGCGCTGTCAGGGTGGATTGTCTGCTGTCAAACCCAGATTGAAGGGTCCCACAGAGTCCTTTAACCTTCAGGTCGTCAGTGATGCGATTGAAGACTACACGTTTGAGAACTTTGGAACAGCGAGGAGGGAGAGAGGTGGGTGGATAGTTGGGTTTGTTGTTAAGGTCCAATGGTGTGTTTCTTCAAAATAGGTGTGACAGCATATTGTGGAACTGCACATTCCCACAGCAAATCAGTCTGAGTCTCAGATTCCACAGAGGATTGCTCCTCAAGAGCAGTGGGATTTTGAGCATTTGGGTGGAAAAGCTAGTACACCCCCTTGACTCTTATTGTGATCCAGCATGCGAGGGAGGACTCTAATGGAAGAGTAAGGGGAGGAAGGCCCTTGGAGCTGGGCCACAAGCCCTTGTAAGAGAAGGAGAGGAGCCCATGCTGCACCCAAGCTACCTCCTTGGAAACCAAGCAGAGGCCGTGTCAAGCAAACATAATCTCCTACTATAAACATACGTTCATAACTTTTTGTTGTTGTTTTACATGTAATGTGATAGCAGCTACAAGCACCACTGAATCTGGATGTTATCCTATTAGAGACTGACGGGACTCCAAACTCCATAGTCCTGTTACCATTAGTGACCACACTACCAATCTCCTGGTGAATGTTCATCATCTGTTGGAACACGAGCAGAAACATGTTGAGAATACGCCTAAGCTCAATCGCAGAGGCAAGGTGTGTATAAAATCCAACTACACCGAGTTACCAACACTGTTTCGGAGATTATAAATAATATATGTCCCTATTACCACAAGAGCCTCTACTTAGAAGAGTTACAGAACCCCCAAAAGGTCCAGAGTCACTTTTCTAAAATATAAATTGTACAATATATTGTTTCTTGTTTACCATTTGTAATCTATAAACTGTCTCTTTTGTTTATTGATATTTTATTCTATTTTTAACTCTCTGAATAAAGTTTATTTTTGTTAAATTGTTTTTTATCTACTGCATCACAATACAGGTTGCATTTTCTCTCCACCCCTCTGTTTAATGTTATGGTTACCCGCCGGGAAGAGGTAGCGACTGCACGTTTAAAGTTATAAAACAAGTGCGTCCTGTTTTTCCTACATCTGTAGACAGAAGACTCCATCTTGGACATATCGTCATCATTCCCGATGCTCTGAAATTTCTGCTGGTCCAGGGGTAATGTCAAGTGTTTTTCAAAAAAGGTAGCAGGCGCCCCTCTCCAGAAAGAACATGACATGATAACCTGTTCTGTTTTTTTCCCACTTTGCAGGGGTCGTAGCCATCACTTTTTGCTCACTGTACCTTTCACAGATGGGAAATATCCATTTGCACATCAGTCTTTGTCCCACCCACATGGGCAGTCCATCACCGAAATGCTATGGCAATTCCTCTCTGAACAAGAATACCAACAGCAACCCCCATACACATGTTTCAGCCTTGTTGGGCCTCATCAGTGAGGTGAAGCTGTGCCTCTCTGAGCACAGTGAGCAGGGAGTCCACGTCTGGGTTCCCCCAGGTAACTCAAGGTGACCAACCCCAAGTTCCTTGCAAACATTTTTCAAAAAAGGTAGCAGGCGCCCCTCGCTCGAAAGAACATGGCATGATAACCTGTTCTGTGGTTTTTTCCCACTTAGAGAGTTTTCAGCCATCGCTTTTTGCTCACTGTACCTTTCACAGATAGGAAATATCCATTTGCATATCAGTCTTTGTCGGGTCGAGTGGTAATGTCGATCGAGAGTTACCTGGAAGGGAGGGGCGCACAGAGGGGGTGGACTATGCATAGAGCCATGCACTGTTGCACACATTTCAATTATATCAATTGGCCGGATCAATAACCTGTAGCTGCGATGAAAGTGGCCACCATTTGATTAACGTTCACACACCCTCCACAAAGCCATATGTGTTAATATGAATGTGAGCAGAGGTGGGGGCTGTATAAAGGGCATTTGGAGTAATGTAGGATTAGGGATAAACAGGGAAGATAGCTCTTAAGTTAAGCAGTCCCCTCAGTCATCAGGCAAGCTTGCACTTTGCAAGTTTGAATGCCAGCTGGGCCGACTCAACCATTCATCCTTCAAGGTCGATCAAGTGAGTGCCAATACATTGATAAATTATAAGGCCTATTAATACAGCACTTGGATATGTGAAAAGCCCAGCACAGAGCGGTAAATAACAACGCGTGAGAGGCCTTGGGCAACAGCTCTAGAAGGTCACCTTGGAAGGAGAGGTGTCTCACTGGGTGCAACCAGGGGGTCGATGCCTACCCCTAGAGCTAAAGGCAAGGGGTGGAGGGTGTGGGAGAACGGGAATTGTTGCTTCAACCAACCTTAATAAGGAACTAAGTGGGATGAGGCCGGGTAGGCCTAATATCATCGCACATTATGCATTAAAGCTCCTAACGGTCCAGAATGCGTAGCAGCAGTATTGGCGCTGTGCAGGGTTCTGCATTGCTGCCATGGCCGTAATTTTAGGGGGGGACCGGGGTGTTTGTCCCCCCAAACTTTCATGGCACACCATTTTCTCGCCATTCATTTGGCTTGGGCACCTTTTCTTCAGGTATCATGTCCCCCCCAACATTTTCAGCAAAGTTACTCCACTGATTGCCGCCCTGTGGTGAGATGGGTAGCAGGCCTTAAAACCATGGCCTATAGGTAAGACCTGATCAGACAAAGAGGTGCCCAGACACGGACAAATGTTGATGTCACCCCCCAAAGAGGAAGACACCATCTTGGGTATTAAACATGAAGGTATAAGTGCCGCACTGAGGGGAATGGCTGAACAAGGCCTTAAATACAGCGGCCATATTGAAGAGGTAACTTCAGAAAAGGCAGACTTTGAGGAGCAGCAGCCATATTGGAAGTATGGAAATGTTGGAAGACCAACACATGGGTGTAAATAAAGAGAGCCAGATATTGAAAAGCCAAACGATGAAGAACTGGATGAATGACAGTGAAAGAGGACAGAGGGTGCGGGATATACCGGACACTGTATAGATAGTTATCTGCAGGATGAATAACTATCTATTACATGTGCCGGCAACCCCAACGCAACTCCAACGCAACCAGAACAATGTGGATGAGGAGCACAGAGAAGGGGTAGGGAACATGTATCCCTGGGGAAGAAAGTTTGGGAAGGGGTACCGGGAGATCAGAAATTGGAGGTGGAACAGCACTAGGCAGGGTAGGAGTACTGTGGGAGGAACATTGGCAGGGGTGATATACTGGAGGAAGGTCAAGGGAAGTTTGACAGCATCTAAGGGAGTGGGGCATAATGGGGCACAGAACAATCAATGATTGCCTGTGCCAATAAGTAGCTATGTAAAGTCACACCACCGCCACAGCTCCCGGAGGATGTTTGGTGGTGGGGGCGGTGATGGAGTCCGGCCGTCGGAAGGAGTTGCGGAGAGCCCATGACAGTATGTTAGAGAATGCGGGGGAAGGACACGGATTACAGGAACATGGGTGGAAGAACCAAGGGGAGATAATAATGGGGGATGGGCAGACTTGACAAGGAGCATGGGATTGTGGGGCACAGGGGCATAGAATCACAGGATCTGAGGAGCACAGGGGCAGAGAATCACGGGAGCTGAGGAGCACAGGGGCAGAGAATCATGGGAGCTGAGGAGCACAGGGACAGAGAATCACAGTGTGAAAACAAAATCAAAATATCGAGGCTGAGTACCCCAAAAGGAAACACACCAAACACGGGTTACAAAGGAACATACAGAGATCTTTCATTTATACTGAATCAGTTACAAAGAACAAAGCAAAATCAGATAACTATCGGCCCTCAGTGCAACACAGCGAACTCCAGCGTGGTTCAGTGTGTTCAGTGAGAGACGCTGTACATTAGAATTCGTTGCTCTTTTATACCATTTGCAAACACGGTGTCCAACCCTACTGCGGGTTAATATTCCTCTAATACATTACCGATCTAGGGTTCATGCCGAGTTCGCATATCCACATGTAACTAGTTTGCCTTTAATACATACGTCAACAAGCCTACACGGCAACTGTGTATTTTGGGATTTCCCATGTAGCTCTACTCAAACATTAATACAATGTAGTTAAACAAGTGTTCTCAGTTCAGTATTTGAATACATTGTTCTTAACATGTGCTCACGGATTAGTTTCATTGACGCAAGTAATCCTTTACACACAGGTCAACGAAGGACAAGGTCTCAGTTCACGACCTCAACAAGTGGCCTGCAGGCAAGTTACATATTAATTACGCACAGAGGTCAAGACGGCCATGTTGTATTTCTGAATGACATCGTCCACCATTTTAACTCACAGGGTGACTTTACAAAGCAAACCTAAAATGGCGGATTTACCTAAAATGGCGGCTTACATTGATTTTAAGGTCAGGACCTTGCAACACGGATTTCTTCGCAAGTGGCTTACAAGCAGCTTGGCGTAGGCTAATATACATATATTCATTGCAATAGGAGGCACAATATAATTTCTCATTTGACAAACCCTCCTTTTGGCCTATGCCAAGTGCTAAACTACTTCGGATCTCCTTGCAAATAACTCCATGCATCATTGTCCATGCACCCTGAATCGCTGTCAGAAATATCTATTGCAATCAGGTCATTCGCTAACATTTCTTTTAACACATATTCCTTGGAAGTTTTATCTGGGGCATACACTTTATGTCCTATCGTACCTATCGCTTGTGCGCAACATCCCCCTAGCATCGAACATATACTAGGTAGACACTGAATACAACAACAGAGGAACAACAAAATTCCCAAAATAATCAGTAAGACCAAAAGTACCTTCCAACCCCAAGATCGCAAGAAGTCCCAGAACCAAGCGCTAAGACCCAAGTTTCCATTGGGAACATGCACTTCTGAACTAAGGACGTGCAGATTCTGTATTGCCTTGAAGATAGTTGGGGAGGAATCTGGCACGAAAACACAGCAAGTGGACCCCACTAATTTACACACTCCACCACGTTCTGCCAGAATGACATCTAATGCCATCCGGTTCTGAAGCGCTACTAGTCTTATCGCTTTATGTTCTAATGTCATATTATAGAGTATGTCCGTGGTCCGGTTGATGGTTCTCTCCAGTACTCTCGCTAGTCTTCTGATATCTTTGTAATTCGATATATCTGCCCCCAAAATGGCACAACTGATTTTGCTATATCTCCCAAGATTTGTGCTGGAGTGTCACCGTTCTCGTCCCGCCGTGGACAAGCCTTTGAAACTTCTATTGTACTAGCTATAAACACCCCAGGTAACAGGATCCCTAAATAACAGGTTCCCTGCCAAGCCCTGGGCAACCATGGAAATGCTACATTACCGCAAACAAAGTAGACAGGTTCGCCTACATACAAAGGTCTGTCTTCTCCCATTGACTGAGTACCATTCCTCTGTATGCAAAAAGAAACTGAATCGGGGCTATGGTTAACAGTGTAAGAAGGAGGCATGTCATCCTTATTGCCTATCAGAGCCATCTTGAAGGAAATCAAAGATTGGAAAGGACGAGACAGTCTATCAGAAGGCCTAATAGAAGCAACAGGGGAGTCAGAACACGTTTCTCAAAGCTATTCAAATTAGTGCCAGCAAAGTTCCCCGAGATGCTATTGTTCCAACGGCCAAAGAACAGTGCTCTCAGAGAAGCATAACAAGCAATTGTCAAAGGTAAAGGATGAATATACCAATTTAGCCCCTTATCCCCGTGTTGCGGTAACTGTGAGCAGACCCAACAATTAGACTTATTAAAAATGGCATGCGTAGCATTCATGATAAGTAGCAGAGTATTATTGTGGTACCTTTGTCTATGCTGGGAGTCCCTAGGGGACAGAGTATGCAAATGTACAAAGGGAGTAGGAACAATAGGTACATTTTCAGTCGGTAATTAGGATTCTAAAGGATGCATTTCCTCGAGGTACCATAAACCTAAGACAGTGACTATTATAAAACCAAATATTATTATTAAAACACAGCAATACGTTTTTGGGGCCCAGGTGCATTGTCCATTGTCCCGGTTGGTCACACAATCCTTTACAAGTCCCATACAAGCGGTAGCGGTGGCAGGCATTGTAGTCTTCAAACGGAAACCCCCAATGTTCGTTGCTGGCGACCTCCCGGCCGCGCGACTTCTTAGTCCTTCCACAACCCTAGCCAACAGAATCCCCTTTCTCAAATTTGGACAAAAACAAGCCCTCGATGATCCTTTCCTTCTCCGAATGCACAGCCGAACCGTGCCGTAAGTCTATCAGATGCACAGCAAAACCGTGCCGTAAGTCTATATTCTTGGACGCAGATTGTACCTTGCTTTTCACGGTACTGGGTGATCCGGAAACAATGTGTCGTCACTTCCCGTTGGAAGCAACGTATCAGAGACAAGTGAAGATGATGAATTTGAAACAGCAGTTTCCGGAAGCAAAACTTTTGGAGAGGGTGGAGACGAAATGGCTGGTTTCCCAAGCCTCACGGGCTCAGAAAGATTCTCCAATACACTCTCAGCGCTATCTACTGCTTTGGGATCGTTGGTTTCAGCATTAGCGAGGGGTTCTGTTTCTTCTGTATCGTGTGGCACTGGGTGAGGAAGTTTCTTGACGTGCGACGCGTGGATCCAATTCTTTCTTCCAGAAACCCGCATCGCCGTTTGCGTGACCAACAGGGCCTGGAATGGGCCCTGCCAGTGAGGTGCAAGGCAGGAAGAGCGCTCAAATGCCTTTATGAGCACCCAGCTTCCAGGCCGTATGCTGGGGCCCCGGCCTTCGTATCGCACAGGTAAAGCCTCTCGCACCTGGTGATAAATCAAATACAGGTTTTTAGTCAAATGGCTGCAATAATCTGAAAGTAATACATTTTCAACATCTCTCAAAGATCTACATTTAGGAAGGTTCCAGATATTGGCAGGTCTCCCCATTACCACCTCAAATGGAGAGAGCCCAGTCTTAGTTTGAGGGGTTGTACGCATGGATAATGACACAATCGGTAAGGCGTCCGGCCAATTTTAATTTAGTGCCGGCACACCTCTTAGCGAGCTTGTTCTTGATGATAACATTGTTTCTTTCTACTAGTCCGGTGCTATGAGCGTGTCTGGCCAAATGGAACCGTTTGTCGATCTGTAATGCCGCACATATCTGCAGAATTACAGCAGCGACAAAATGTGGACCATTGTCCGACCAGATGACTCTTGGTAGCCCGAACCGTGGGAAGTACTCTTTTAACATGGTTTTCGCAGTAGTCATGGCTGTAACATCTTTGACAGGGAAAGCCTCAACCCATTTACTAAAAGCACAGATGACCACTAATACGAACCTCATATTATTACAGCATTCCATTTCAATAAAATCAAAGTGGATAACTTCATTTTTTTTTTTTTTTTTTTTTTGCGCACAGGCCAAAGTGGATGACTTCAAAGGGGATTTAGGGTGGCCCAAAACTTCCCCTTGGAGTTGCTGTCCCCTTTCCCACATTGTGTTGTAGGCAAATCATGCAATCCTGAACATAGCGTTGGGCAATTTTCGAAATTTTGTCATTTACCCAAACTTTCTCTAACATTTTCGTTACTTTCTGGGCACATACATGCGTCGGGCCATGGGCCATGATGACCATCATCATTACATACGCGTCAGGGAGTAGCCATTTCCATTCAACTATGTCCACTCAGCACCCGTCACCATCAAGTTTCCCCAAGCCTTCAGCCCACCTCTTGGATTCTTCTAGCGTGGCTTGGATATCCCGTACAGACCCAACACCCTCATCCATTGCATAAGCATTTACAGTCTCCCTTGCAACATACATCTCCGTACGGAGATCGGTAGCAGTTTGTCTAGCGATCTGATCAGCGAAAGCATTCCCTTTTCCTATGTCATCTATAATCTTTCGATGTGCTACACACTTAATAGCGGCTAACTGAATAGGGAGCGCAAGCGCTGAGAGCAGTTGTACTATTAGGGAGCCATGTTGGATTTTGGTACCATGTGAAGTTAAAAACCCTCTCTCTGACCAAAGTCTCCCAAAGTTGGGAACCATCCCAAAGGCATACTGACTATCAGTATATATGTTTACTGCAAGCCCTTTGGAAAGTTCACAAGCTCGGGTCAATGCTATAATCTCTGCGGTCTGCGCAGAGTTATGTGTGATTCTCTTGGTTTCCATGACCGTGCTTAATGTGGTGATTGCATAAGCAGCTGTGGATGTGCCATCCGAAAGTTTGAAGCAGGAGCCATCACAAAACAGCTCTCCTTGCGGATTATTCAAAGGAGTGTCTTTCAAATCATTTCTACCCTTTGTCTCTTGTTTGGTAGTATACAGACAGTCATGTGACTCTTCATCGCCGCAAGTAGTACCTTGCGGGAAAGGTAGGAGTTCAGCCGGATTAAGAACACAACACCTCTTAATTTGGATGTGAGGAGCAAACAAGATCAATTCATATCTCGTCAACCATGCGGAAGTGAGGTGTTGCATTTGGGTTCGGTTCAGTAGAACATCTACAGAGTGAGGCACCATCAGGGTTAGATCATGGCCTAGGACCATTCCCTCACTCTGTTTTACAGATGCAGCAGCAACAGCTCGCAAACATCTTGGCAAAGCGCATGACACAGGATCAAGGGTGGAAGAAAAGTAACCGCACGGCCTATTCTTCCCTCCATGTTCCTGCGTTAATACAGCCAAGGCACATCCATCAGATTCATGCACAAACAACACAAAGGCCTTTTCATAGTTTGGTGTGCCCAAAACTGGTGCAGAGCATAATGCAGTCTTGAGCAAATCAAATAATTGCTGGTGTTCCGCGTTCCACGGCAATGGCGAAGAAATGCCCTTCTTTGTCAAAGCCAACATCGGTTTGATCACTAGTTAAAAATTTGGGATCCACAACCTACAGTAAGAAGCCATACCTATCAAGGCTCTAACTTCCTTCTGTGTATTTGGGACAGACATGCCAGAAATGGGTTTTATACGTTCAGGTGTCAATCTTATTCCCTCCTTTGACAGGAGATAGCCTAAATAGGCGACCTCCTGGCAACAATATTGAAACTTTTTAAGCAAAGCTTTGTTACCATGCTTAGCTAGATGAATAAGCAATAACACAGTGCTCTCCTTACAGGCGCTCTCAGAATCAGCAGCTAAAAGCAAGTCATCAACATACTGAAGCAATGTACAAGTAGAGGGCAACTCAAGGGTATAAAGCTGCTCTTTCAAAGCCCTACTGTAGATGCTAGGACTCTCTGTGTACCCTTGAGGTGCACAAGTGAATGTGAACGAGCGTCCCCCTAAGGTGAACGCGAACAAGTATCTACTATCCTTGTGTATAGGAATACCAAAGAAAGCATTCTTTAGCTCCACAACACTAAAGTAAGTAGCTGTAGTGGGAATCATGGTTAATATTGTCATCACATCAGGCACAATTGGAAATTGCGCAGCAACGACTTTATTAATAGCACGTAAATCAATTATGAAACGGAATGGAATTGCATTATTGCCTTTCTTGTACACGGGTAAAATCAGACTATTGCACAAACTTCCTGAAATTTCCTCAATCACCCCGCGATGCACAAAATCGGAAACAATGCATTTCAAAGCTTGTTCGCCCTCAACTGAAATCTTATACTGGGGAATGCGTGGCAGCTCAGTTCCATGTTTAAAACTATCTTAACAGACTCAATCTGTAAAACACCGACATCGTTGTCGTCAACAGCCCATAAGCTCTCTGGTACATCAATGAATTCTGGCGGCAAAGGTCTAGTCAAGAATTGCGAGACAGAACATTGCTGTGGTGAAATCATCAAGTGCACTCCATTGGAAGAACAATAAATTACTGCATTTCATTCTTTTAACAGGTTCAACCCCAGCAAATTCTCTCCACAATTCGAAGTCAACAGAAATGGACAGTGGTCCGTAAAGGGACCCAAAGAAATAGGTACCGGCGAAGAAACTTGTCAAACTCAAGACTCAACCCCCTCTCCCGAACAACAGAAGCCAAATAGATCGACCCTCCCACCGTGGTTGGCACGGGCGCCTGAATATAATATCACAGGGAACCACGTGGCAGCCAATGTGGGGAAGACGGAGTTAGGGAAAGGGGGTGGATTGACAAAGGAAAGGAGGGGGAAACATAACAAGAAAGTACATAGCAATATAATACTTTGTCGGTCAATGCTCCTAAAACCTGTACCTTACTCCTATTCCTGTATCCTAAACCTCATAGACCTGTAATGAACTTAGTACATGCCATATCAAGCTTTTCATACTCCTAGTAATGTCCTTACGAGACACCACCCTTGCGCACAACACAACAAAATAGGGTTAGCAACTTAGACATGACATAAGACTGAACACCCTTTGAAACACTCTTGAAACATGGGGGTTTTGCAGACAAGCAAAATGGCACAGACAAATGAAGGTACGAGACTCATGGCCCAAGGGGCAGATTGAAGCAACAAACATGGGTTCAACCATACTAAGGACATGTCCTCTGGCTGTGTGGGGCCAAGGGAAAGAACTCTGAAATCATATTTTAGCTCCACATTATACTCGTCTTGCAAAACGGATATTAGCCAGTGTTAGAAGTTGGCTGTTCAGAAAATAGATGGCGTGTTAAACATTAGCTGTTCAGAAAATAAATGGCGTGTTCCTTCACACACTCTCCCTTATCGTGGCATCATAAGTAAACACATAATTCAGGCGTACACACATAAATATGCCAAAAGCGTGAGGAACTTAACTGATGGTCCGGACGCCTTACAGGACATCCGGACCCTGAAGATCAATGCCCCAACACGGAGAACGAAGCAGTTCACTGCCGCAGCCCAGCGCTGGTTTCTTTCAGTTAAATAATGCACCGTCGCAGCCCGGAATACAGCTTCCCAGTCCTCCGGCATCCCAGCGTTCGTGCATGACCTCGCGTCCTCAGCTGCCGCCGCCTGTGCAGACAATCTGTGATTACCTGCACTGAGGCACGGGCGGCGGCGGTCTTTAAGCAAAGCAGTCCACAATCAGAACCAGCTGGCATGCCGCGCGAACGCTAGGGACTACAGACTTCCCAAAGCATGCTGGGAAATGTATTTTTTAGCTACTTAGCGCCTTTTTGGGTACAAGAAGCGCCTTCCTTTGCCCCATATCTGATTCCTGACAAAACTGGACAAACAACTGGCGTGCCAGAAAACCCTACAGAAACATTGGTTTGCCCTGACAGTGGAATGTTTGGAACCCGAGAATGATCAATGGAACACTTCTGTGCTCCAGTATCTATCAAAAACTGATGTTTCCTATTTCCCACCACCATTTCAACGTAGGGACCTTTCTGATTGAGAATAGGTGTAGGTTCCAAACCCTGCTTCGGCCAATCCTAACGAAACAGAATATCATCAAAAGGAAGCTCTTCAGATAGATATGCAGCAGAAGGATGATCAAATATGTTCCTAGTATCCACACCCGAAGTCTGATTATCCTGTGAAAAAAATTCTCATGTAATAAAGGAGCCTGTTTTTTGAGTCACTACCGCAGTGGACCTCAGCGCCCTGCTTAATAATTGTTGACTTAAAAGTCACGGTCGCATGACTGAGTAACAACGGAGATTGCTGGCTCCCTTACTGTATCATGTAGGAGAAAAAGAAAGACAACCAATGCCTTATTGGTCTCCAAGTTGTAAGCTTTGAGCTTTTAATTGTGCATTGATTCGAAAGGTTGCCCTTTAAGATTACACCTGTTTCAACGTCTGCGTCTTTTTCAAATCAGGGCTAGTCAGTTCGGTTTGCAATTCATAAGTTTAATACTTAGATTGGATAGTCATGGGTTAAATCCCTGTTTGTCAGCGTGCACAATTAAAAGCTCAAAGCTTACAACTTGGAGACCAATAAGGCAGTGGTTGACTTTCTTTTTCTCCTACATGATAAGGGCGCATGATACTAGCTAACAGTAACATAGTTTCTTGTATCCTGTGAAAAAGGTTGCTGAGGATCCTGTGCAAACTGACCTCTACCAGGGCCCCCTACACCCGGGCAACCTCTGGATCGTCTACCCATATTCCCAAATGTGTTATTCGACCTCTGTCGAAGGACGGGGCATTGTGCACGCCAATGACCCTCTTGTCGACAATACGCACACTGGTTAATGTTCACAGGACCCAAGGGCACATTCCCTTGTGGAACATACTGACTCTAGTCTGCGAACTACCCCCTCTGGGGCCTCTAACAATTTGCTGTAATAGTACTTTAGTCTTTAAATAACCTTTTCGTTTTTCAACTGGATGTCAGGCAGCAATCCACGCACAAATTTGTCCACAAATAACCTTTTCCCTGACTCTGTGCCTAAGTCTTGTCCGCTGAAATCCGAGAATACCTGTTCGAACTGATTAAAGAACTCGGTAGCACCCTCAGACTTCCATTGGACACAGGCCGTAAGTTTGTCCCAAATAATTATTTTCTCCGGGATTATGGTTTTTAATTTTGTAATGATTCTATCAGGCAAAGTTAGTATCACCTGGGCATTCTTTCACCAGCTGGCCTTTCTCCATCGAATCTAGTTATATTCGCCCATGTATCTCCCAACCCTGGCACATTGTCTGTAGTCCTAACTTGTTTCCACAAATCTACGGGCAGGAGTACAGTTAAATAACAAATCAATATCGCCTAAGGTGAACACTGAGGACTGCAAGACGGACTCTATTTCTTTATAGAATCCTGTCGGATTTTTCCTAATATCAGGAATAGATTGTCTAATAGTATTCACTTCTTGTCTTGAGAACGTGACGTGAACAAACTGTGATATATAATGTGCAAGAATGTTCACAGCGACTATACCCTGTGAAGCATCGGCCGCAATCTCAACCTTCGGGACAAATGTCAGAGGAACCTCTCTCATAGGCAACTGAGAAGTAGGTGACTCCGAACGCTTACTAAGCAACAGAGCTAAGTCAAGCGCTAAAGCAGTCAAAGAAGTGTCAAGTGAAAAAGCTCTCTTATAAATACTCAATAACTCTGTGGGACAACTAATCTTTCTTTTTACACAATCATGCTATAGGTACTCGATCATTACCTGTATCACTTTCCTCTGCATTTCTGGCGTATACTGACTATATGTGTCATATACCTCAACTGGAGTTATCGACATATCTGAAATCCATCTAAGTGCATCCTTCGTACAAATTCGTGCTTCCTCAGATATCGATTTTCAACAAGGAAGGAACCGTTTCTGTACATACATACTTTCCCCCTCGTCATCCTCATTCTGTAACCTTTCCAACTCCTTTCTATACTCAAATAACCTTCCGACATGCTTGTTTACTTTCTCCACAGTGTCTCTTGAAAACGCTAAAGTATTTAGATCCCTTAACTCCTGCGGGAGATCTGTATTATTTAATTTGGCCCACATTACACATAAATGAATCCCTAAACCTTCAATAAAAACATTTTTCTCAGGAAAATTATCCATATTATAAAGTGTGGCAAAAACATTAGCTTGATCATCCCTCTCCATACAATGCTTAGCCCATGCAATCAAATCACGTTTCTTCTCTGGTGGTACAGTATTGCGAGTGACAACCTTCGACCCTGCACCTTGATCGACTACAGGACCACTTGGAAGAGAGGGAGAATGCAAATTCAATGGAGGTACTGTTACTGGTGCAATAGGAAGGGGAGGAGGAATAGGTGGAGGAACAGTAACTGGAGGAAGAGGAACCTTAGGAGGAGCAGGAACAACAGCAGGTAGGCAGGAATAGCAGCAGGAAGATGCAAAGCAGCAGGGACAGGAACATACAGAGGTGGCGCAAAGGCACCAGGCCTTCGTTCATTTAACAATGTGTCTATGAATTCGTCGGAAACGCAAAGGTCTTTAGAAGGATAGATTTTCTGAATTCCAAGTGATAAAGCCCTATCCATTTTCCTAGTCGACTCAGAATGTTTATCTTGGTCATACAATAATGCTTTTTTGGCGTTCGTTTTATGACGGCGCGCATGTTTTTCTCTACTCTTAAGTTACTGCAATGCTTCTTTTTTCCAATTCTGCAAAACATCAAATGCTGCAGGTTGGGCCTTTTTCTTTAATAGAATTGACTCTGAATACTCAATACGAGGGATTTCAAAATTACCATTGATTGGCCACTGAAGTTCGGGGGCATGTCTGGTTTGTCTGTGCCAAATATCATTAAACACTATACTTCCAATGCCATGCTTACAGTACATAGTACACGCCGGCGACCCCTCCTGTGGTGCTGGACGGCTAAATACCAAAGATTGTCTATCACTGCGGAATAACGCCCTGAAGCAGGTAGACAATTTCCCAGGCATATCAAATTATTGGTGTTACCTGGTCAATAATTGTGTCTGCAGATACAATACACCAAAATCAAATTATCAGGATTATTTAAGAGTCGGGTCACGACTCACCTGATCGATTTCCTAAGGAGGTCCGATTTCAAAGAATCTTACCTAACTAATCTTACCTCGTGTGTGGTGATTTCGGCAAATCTGCCCGCCTCGTTAAGTGGACCCTCGACAAGATGCCGTTCTCAGACCACAAGCTAATCGTCCAGGGATGGGGTCGTGCAGCGCTGCTGAGGTTTCGCGTCTCGTTCAGTGGGGCCCCTTCTTGTCACACCGTCCGATCCCGGTCCGATAGCGAGGGTCAACCTTCGATAATCCGGCATCAATCTTGAGGGTCCCTATTCGGGCGCCAACTGTGAAAACAAAATCAAAATATCGAGGCTGAGTACCCCAAAAGGAAATACACCGAACACGGGTTACAAAGGAACATACAGAGATCTTTAATTTATACTGAATCAGTTACAAAGAACAAAGTAAAATCAGATAGCTATTGGCCTTCAGTGCAACACAGCGAACTCCAGCATGGTTCAGTGTGTTCAGTGAGAGACGCTGGACATTAGAATTCATTGCTCTTTTATACCATTTGCGAACACGATGTCCAACCCTACTTCGGGTTAATATTCCTCTAATACATTACTGATCTAGGGTTCATGCCGAATTCGCATATCCACATGTAACTAGTTTGCATTTAATACATACGTCAACAAGCCTACACGGCAACTGTGTATTTTGGGATTTCCCATACAGGTCTACTCAAACATTAATACAATGTAGTTAAACAAGTGTTCTCAGTTCAGTATTTGAATACATTGTCCTTCACATATGCTCGCGGATTAGTTTCATTGACGCAAGTAATCCTTTACACACAGGTCAACGAAGGACAAGGTCTCAGTTCACGACCTCAACAAGTGGCCTGTAGGCAAGTTACATATTAATTACACACAGAGGTCAAGACGGCCATGTTGTATTTCGGAATGACATTGTCCACCATTTTAACTCACAGGGTGACTTTACAAAGCAAACCTAAAATGGCGGATTGACCTAAAATGGCGGCTTACATTGATTTCAAGTTCAGGACCTTGCAACACGGATTTCTTCGCAAGTGGCTTACAAGCAGCTTGGCGTAGGCCAATATACATATATTCATTGCAATAGAAGGCACGATATAATTTCTCATTTGACAACGGGAGCTGAGGAGCACAGGGGCAGAGAATCACAGGAGCTGAGGAGAACAGGGGCAGAGAATCACAGGAACTGAGGAGCACAGGGGCAGAGAATCACGTGAGCTGAAGAGCACAGTGGCAGAGAATCGCCGGAGCTGAGGAGCACAGGGGCAAAGAATCACGGGAGCTGAGGATCACAGGGTCAGAATCACAGGAGCTGCGGAGCACAGGGGCAGAGAATCACGGGAGCTGGGAAGCACAGGGGCAGAGAATCATGGGAGCTGAGGAGCACAGGGTCAGAATCACAGGAGCTGAGTAGCACAGGGGCAGACAATCACAGGAGCTGAGGGGCAGGAGGGGCAGAGAATCACTGGAGCTGAGGAGCACAGGGGCAGAGAATCATGGGAGCTGGGAAGCACAGGGGCAGAGAATTACGGGAGCTGAGGGGCAGGAGGGGCAGAGAATCCCAAGAGCTGAGGAGCACAGGGGCAGAGAATCCCAGGAGCTGAGGAGCACAGGGGCAGAAAATCGCGGGAGCTGAGGAGCACAAGGGCATAGATCACGGAGCTGAGAAGCACATGGAGCTTAGAATCACGGGAGCTGATTAGCGCAGGGGCAGAAAATCGCGGGAGCTGAGGAGCACAGGGGCAGAGAATCACAGGAGCTGAGGAGCACAGGGGCATAGATCACGGAGCTGAGGAGCACGGGGCATAGAATCACAGGAGCTGAGGAGCACAGGGACAGAGAATCACAGGAGCTGAGGAGCACAGGGACAGAGAATCACAGGAGCTGAGGGCACAGGGACAGAGAATCACGGGAGCTGAGGAGAACAGGGGCAGAGAATCACAGAGCCGATATGCACAGCGTAGACGAATATGGGAATAAAGAATGAGGAGCAAGAGGAATGTCAGAAGATGGCATAGAGCACCACAGCCCACACCACACTTGATGATTCCCAAGAAGACATGTTCCTAGCTTGGCTCTTGTTCAGAGGTGAATTGCCTGACATTTCGGTGTTGGAGTGTCCTTGTGCGCAAGAGCAGAGTCATATGAAACTATATGTTTCTACTCTATCCTCTCAATTTGCCTGTCTTGCTCCCCCTGATCGACCTGTCCCTTTGCTGGCTTGCACTCTGAGGCCCATGGGCGTGTAGGGCATTGAAGAATTATAAATAAATAAATAACTTCAGTAAGGCACAGAGAGCTAAACTTCACTGTAGACCCTCTTGAGGGGGCACCACACACAGCAGGGGTCATTTGGCCACGTTCCTTGTCAGTAGATGAACTCTCTTTTTCACCCCAAGTTAGTAAGGGCACCCCTGGACTGGACTGGACTCTCTCCTATCTGGGGCCAGAGAGATGCTGCACCGCAGTCACACCACACTCACGGTGTCCGGCAAGGCAGAAACTCGTGTCTGGGGATTTTGTAAGTCCACTTGTTCAAAGGAGAAGTGCCTGGCATTTCGATGCTAGAATGTCATTTCACTGGGTCCATAATGAGATGCAAAATGTGTTTCTCCTCTGTTATATCACACAGAGATAAGTCACGAATGTGGACCTCCTTGAGTGCGCATCACTCCAAAGCACATGTTGTGTGCCTTTTTTCATTTTCGTACACTGATAGTGTACAAATCATTAATTACATGGAAATCAAACTATAAGTATCATGGTTGCCTCAGAAAAGACTCATCCATGTGGACCCCTGTTCAAGCTGGGTCTGCTTGATCATATTGTTGACTCACATAAGGCTCCTACTTGTTGAGGGCCCGCCTCGGGTCACCGGGGCGGGACACGGTTGCTGTCGGGGTCACCCGACCTGGATACCAGTGCGGCGATCACGCCGCAAACACTTGGCAGGGATCACCCTGCGTTCTCCAGATCACCGGATACAACCACGTGGGCTGGGGGCACCCAGCTCACAGCAGCTCCGGCTCTGGGACCACCCAGGCCGGGGTTGCCCCACCAGCCATGCTCAAATGGCCCAGCTACCCAAGCGGGATGGTGTTGCCCAGCAGGGGCACCATCCTCGTACTGGGCCCCGCCCTTGGGCCTCCAGCACGCTGTGTTGCACCAGCATGGTGGCAAGGAGGAACGACACAGGAGTCAGATCAGGATAGACTGACGAGCCGGTTGCCCCCATGTGACCATGACACACACTTGGGAGGTACCATGTCCCCCAGAAGGGGTGACATGCAACACTCCCACTTTTCCATAACAACAAAACGAACTCCAAAATCACGGCACAACACAAACAGTGCTACTAGTACTCTCAGTCCTACTACTTTCCACACCCTTTATTAACCTGGGTGAGTGGGCCTTGCCCTACTGTCGCAGCACTATGATTTGCCCCTCGGCACCCCATAATACAAAAAACCACAAACACATGAATAGAGTTACACTCAATACTTGGGTTGGGCCAAATCTGGTCTGCAGACTCCCAGCCTCTGCATGGCCACGTTGACCCAGTCCTTGGTGAGAGTCAATTGACGAGCAACCACACAGTTTGGGGTGGGCACCCATGCGTCTGGAGGCACCAAGGACATGTCCACCGATGGGGTAGGCTCCCTGCTGCAGGGCACTGGCGGCAGAGTGACAGACAGGATGACAAACCGCTCCTTTCACTTCCCCCTTTTCGGGGCTGCTGGCAGGGAGGCACTGGTGACAAGGTGTTTAGGCCACTTCTGCGCCTCTTCTGCTTCTAAACCCAGAGCCTTTGCAGCATGAGAGTGATGATAGGGTGTGACGCGGACTGTACACACCATTGATGGGCCCCTGGGCTGGCTGGACCGAGTGGCCGTTCTTGATAGCGCACAAGCACTCCTCCAGAAGCCGGTACCCTCTGTGGCCTTGATGAAGGTTAAGACTAGAGGGCACACAGTGACTTGTTGATAAGCTACCGCCTCTTGGGGCACACTGACGGAGATGCTAAGAAGGGCCAAATGACATTTATGGTATCAATGTACTGGGTATGCAGGCCCTTACAACTGTTTTATGTCCTATGGCACCTGTGGTCTTTAATACCAACTCTCACAACAGATCTTGTCCCTTTTGTTCTTTCCGCTGCTCCGGTGTTGCTAGGCCACATCCCATCTGGAGGTCATGCCTGATGTGGGCCGATGGAGGAGCACGGGGCTCGTTGGGGCACATACACACACCTGTTCCGCTTCAGGCGGATACTTGTCCATGTCACTGACACGGCCCGGTGGCCACATAGAAGCACCAACTGCCCACTGCAGGCCAAAGCACACCTCGGCCCCGCCCACTCCTTTGTCTGTCGGCCGCGACTCTTCTCCACGCAGCCGACATGGGCCGGACCACCTGGCTCCACCCACAATCTTCGGGGGTCGCCCCAGTCAAAGTTCCACTTTTCTTTCATTACACCACCCGATGTTCGGGCAGTTGGATAACCCTTTTTCCAGGCACCAGGCCGCCTGTGGTGTCGAGGTGGTCGGGGTCCAATTATTATTTTTTTTTACTCTACCCCGGGCCAGATCACTTAGGCCACACCCACCTCCTTTGTTCGTTTTCGGGCCGCGCAGGCTTCCTGTTTCATTTCTTCATTAGATTGCGGGCCCAGGTGATGATGGGCCCACCTCCCACGAGGGGGCCACCTCTGCTGTTTGGCGGCCCCTGCACTCCTTCAGTGACGCCGTATCTCCTCATTGTTCGGTGGCAGCCGACGCTGCCACCACTCACTCTTCACCTTGTGACCAACGGACGGGCACGCTCACACCGTCCCCGGCCTGTGCAGAGCTTACAGCTGCTTTCCTCGTGGCGGGCCCGAACACTTGCGGCCATGCCTCCCTTGCAGCACAGCTAGGGCCTCTCCAGCAGCCCATCCATAAACACAGCACCTCCGCCGCCCCCTTCCCCACGCGGCTTCTTCCTCACATGGCTGCAGCCGCCTCCTGAACGGGCTTCCAGCAGCCCACACGTTTTCATGCACAGGGCACAGACCGCCCTCGTCGCCATTGTTGGGGACCGGCCTCGGGTCACCGGGGCGGGCACGGATGCTGTCGGCGTCACCCGACCTGGATACTAGTGCAGCGATCACACCGCAAACACTTGGCAGGGATCACCCTGCGTTCTCCGGATCACCGGATACAACCACATGGGCTGGGGGCACCCAGCTCACCGCAGCCCCGGCTCTGGGACCACCCAGGCCGGGGTTGCCCCACCATGCTCACATGGCCCAGCTACCCAAGCGGGACGGTGTTGCCCAGCAGGGGCACCATCCTCGTGCTGGGCACCGCCCTTGGGCCTCCAGCACGCTGTGTTGCACCAGCATGGTGCCAAAGAGGAACGACACAGGAGTCAGATCAGGATAGACTGACGAGCCGGAAGCGGCTCGTGCTCTTTATTTCCTTGGTCACATGGTTGCCCCCATGTGACCATGACACACACTTGGAAGGTACCATGTCCCCCAGAAGGGGTGACATGCAACACTACTGAGGTGGTTTGCCCCAAGACGGAGGGTAGGCCAGGGCGAGGGGCTCATAGGCGTGTGGGAGCTAGGAACGCAGACCTAAACCAAAGGATTCAGCATGCGTTGCAAGCTCCCGGATTGGCTGGTGCCCGGCCCAGGTTGCAAAACTTTGGATTCAAAATGTGTAAATATATTACGTATTGGAAATGATCTGCTGCATTAAGCATTGTTGATCAAGAAACGCGGTTTGAGGGAGGAATAGTCTTCAGTTATTTTTGCATTTTCCTGATCCAAGATGGCCACTATAAAAGGCCTTCCCATTGTGGTAAGTTTCTTTGCAGCCACTCAGAAGCATAACATAAACAACCACAGCTGAAGCCGTTCAAATACTCCCACAGTTCACCGCTATGAAGACGTACACAAAATGTCCGCTCTCTGCTGCCACACCTGGTGTCTCTCGCCTCCACTTACATAAACAAACCTCCAGCTTACTCATACTGTGCACCAATGGGCCAAGTTGATGCAACATCCTGACAGTGCAGAACAGGGAGGAGAAACCAGAAATGGAGGTGGGAAAAGTGTTGCGGGCCTCTGATTTAAAATAAATCTCCCTCTGCTGCACCCAGTGTCCCACATTCCAAACTGGATCAACATGTTACTGCTGCAGCTCTTTGTTTCCTTCACCACAGGCCAAAATCAAATTAAGAAAACATATTTATTTATTTTATATGCGCATACTGTGTGACGGATGTGTTACAATCAGAAAACAAAGACGCTCTGGTTCAATTAGGCAGTAAAGCTATGATCCAGTGGCGCAATCAGAATTACTGTATGCTTTGCTGAGCAGCTGAGTGACAGCAAAGCCCCAGTAAGATTGATAATTTGTAGGTCTGCAAGTACGTTAAGAGATTCCCTTGATAGACTTAAAAGGAGTGACAATACAGGTATCAGGGCAAGAAATCAAAGGTAGGGCAGATTAAGGAAAATGTTAAAAAGAGACATTCCTAAAATGAACAGAAGGAGAAGAGAAGTGTGGAAACTAAAGACACCTCCCCTATCCTTTGCCATCTACACTGGCCTCCAGTGCCCGCTCAAATCACCCCAGAAGACGAGCAACCTAATGCACAAAGCCCTGTTCACCAAAAGCAGGTTATCTATCCAGTACCTTCACATGTTTAGGCAGCCAGAGGTCTGCCTGCACCCAGGGCCAGGAGAAAGGAACAACCAACCAGATCTCTCCTGCTACGCAGCCATAAACTGGACCTATCTCCACCCAGATAGCTGCCTGGCCCTCACGCGCCTCCTGTTCAGGCGAGCACTTAGAGGGCCATTTTATATGGGGCGGAGTGGTAAGCCAGCAGGTATGGGACGTAGATAAAGTCCTGAGAATGTTTATAACATGGGCAGATAATGACGACCTGACAAGGAAGGCGTTATCAGCCAAGTTAGCTGTGCTCTTATGTTTGTTGTCGTGTAAAAGGGTATCCGACATCAGAGCACTAGAAATTAATAGGAAGACACTATCACCTCAGGGAATAACATTTGATATCGTGAAAAGGACCAAAACTTGGTTGAGATCAATAGCGTATCAAGCATTCCCAGATCAACCCCAATTATGTCCATTGAGATACATTGCAACCTATGAGTGCATGACTAGGGAAATGGGACCCTTGTGGGTGAATCAGTTATTTATAGTCATAAGGAAACCTTTTGGGGCAGTAGCGTCAGCCACGCTTGCTAGATGGATTAGATGGGTTATGGCCCAAGAGGGAGTAGATACAGATTGCTATGGAGCACACTCAGTGAGAGGAGCAATTGCCTCTAAAGCATTTCAGGCAGCAGCCAGAGTAGAAGACATCATGAAGGCAGTAGACTGGTCGAAAGAATCGGCGTTTAAAACATTTTATTTTAAGCCAAAGGAAAGAGTGGCAACGTTGGTGGTAGGTAAGCTTTTAACAAGCATAATACGAGCCTCTGTGTCTTGACATAGAATTCAGAATATCCATACATACGTTACAGAAAGTCCTAATACTATTATTATTATCCCACTCAGTAATAGATGTCATAAATTGTTTATGTGATGTCTTCTGTGATGATAATAATGTTGAAATTATATGTTGTCAGATCAAATATGGAATTATTTTTTCTACTCATGTCGATTACCCACCCTTGGGACACAAGTCTGAAATATGATTTGTGTTTCAGGTTCTATGGAGGATAATAAATCAACAGGAACATGATGTCAGGCTAAGGGACCAGTTTACAACGTCGGCCAGTTGGGATGCTACAGTTTTCAAGAGACAGACAAAGAAAGAGGAGGATTCAAAATGGTGGAATGGATTTATAGGAATGGACGGTGGACTATGATGATTGGTAGTTAATGTCACATGTTTTACAGTCCAATAACAGATGAACTACAAAAAGGCCTTAAACTGTTGGGACTTGTAGTTTTACGTTTTCTGAGTTACTGTTATTGTGGTTTTAAAGATGCTGTTCGAATAGTGAACTTGTGAGAAAGCATAATACGAGCCTCTGTGTCTTTAATAGAATTATGACTTTCTGTAACGTATGTATGGAAAATCTGAATTATTGTCTGATTTAGGGTTAAAACCCATTTTTGGAGGCCCATTGGAGTACATTGGGAGGTACATCTGCATCTATTAATACCACACACCATTAAAGCCAAAATGACCTCTGCAATTATGACCTGTTTTACCTTCAATCACAAGCAGACGATTTTACTGGGTTTGGGTACAAATCAGGTGGATCAGTAAACCAGGTATTTCCCCAAAACGCCTTGTTTACCACTACTACCAAACTTGTAATAAAGCCCTAAACAGTACTTTGGGGGGCACTCTTCGCTGGGCATTCTTATCTCCTCCATATAATCCCCATCGCGACAGCCCGAGGCCCTTAGACCCTTCACATCTTGCTTTGTATCATGTGCTTCTTTGACTATGTTTCAGTTACCATTGGACCCTATGCAATCTGTACTCTTCCTCACTACGTGCAATGCTCTGCTGCCTCTCTGGGTTCAGCCCGACCTCACCAAACATCATTCATAAGATTGACTAAAAAGAAAACAGATGCAGCAAAGCAAAGTTCAGAGTTTCATCCGTCTGTAGGGTAACTGAGGTGCCTAGAAGCCCCAAAGGCGGCCCTACATTCTCAGTGACAAGGCAAGACAGTGCCCATGTGTCACCCTTGGCAGCGGCGGGCGAACAACAAGGGCGATCTCTGCAGGGGGGTTATTGAGGGGATATGCACCACAGCTCAATAGCAATATAAAATAGAAGCACAGAAAAAACAAATACCAAAAGGTCAATATAGGGATTTCTAGCACGCTCAGCTTTAAACATACCAAATGAGTTAAACAACACATTTGGTGCTTTAAAAAAAGAATCTGCTCTTCTGTTGAATTTTGCAGTTCTGTTTGGGATCACTGGATGTTCAGTGCAGCGTGTGCTTGCAGGTCTTAAAAATGTTTTTTTTTTTTTTTTTAATCAAGTTCCAAAAGTTAGTTTCATGTAGCGTGGAACCCCAATTTGGTCAAAGCGGTTCTATGGTCGCTCTGTATTATTGTAAGACTGACCTAAGATGGAGCACCCTGGAATGAATGAGCTCATCAGCACAGGCTGTGGACAACAAACAACTCAAACGCTGGATGCCACCCTTCCGGACACAACAAGCCCAGTGCTCATAAAAAAGCACAACCAGAAAGCTGACACGCACAGCCGCCAGTTCCTCCTGGTTCTACACGCATCCGTTGGTGTGCAGGTGCAAGTGGATCTAGGCCACCTGGCCTACCCCCGCCCACATGTCAATCATTTTAAACTGTTAGTGCTTTCCTGGTTTGCCGCTCTTTTCCCTACTTAAGCAGTCCTACAGCCTCTTTTCCTTTGCAGTTAGTGAGCAAGTGTAAGTGGATCTAGGTCACCTGGCCTAAGCACCACCCACCTTCTTAGCCCTGCCTCTTCCTATCTGCTCTTAACTCTTAGATCAAGGGTGTCTCTCGCCCAGGCGACCGAAGTGAAGGGCTGACGAAGAAAAGGGCAATTCCTGTTTGCGTCTGTTCGGACCAGGAGGACCCAGGGCCTGAACCCCTGCTTAGACAACAGGTAAGCATGCACGGACATATGTTTTCTCCCTCTGTCCCCATAGGCCATCCCCACCATCATCAGGCAATGCCAACTTCCCCGGTGCTGGGGTGGGTACAGGTGCTCTGTGGCACAGTAAAATGTGCATTTGTAAAAGTTGATTCTCGCGCTGCAGCACGTGTGTGCCCACTCCCCCTCCCTTTGTCCCGGTTGCTTCCTTGTTGGCCCTCCCACCATGCTCCCATTGGTTGGTGGGCCCTTTAAATCGGCCACCAAGGCACCACCTGCCGTGGCAGCCCTCTCTGCCAAGGAACAGAGGCTCATCCTTGACTGTCTGTCCACGATTCAGGATTGGTGTGCCTCCAATGATCTCTGCATTAATGCCAGAAAGACGGAGATCCTTCTCATTGGGACCCCTGTGCCTGCGTTCCCTCTCTTACTCTGGCCACCTGCCTTGAGCCTTCTTCCTTCGCCTTCCGGCGAGGCAAAAAACCTTGGTGTCATCTTCGACTACACTCTCACTTTCTCTCCTTACATCTTGGACATCACCAAGAAGTCCCACTTCCAGCTGCACCTCCTCAAAAGGTACTCTTCCCTTTCTCCCTTTCTCACCTTCCCCCAGAAGCTGACTGTCTCCAGAGCCCTGGTTCTCTCTAGGCTGGATTACTGCAACAGCCTCTTTCACAATCTGCCTTCCTCTACTCTTCACCCTCTGTAACCAATCCAGAACAGGACTGCACGACTTATCCTTTGCCTCAAGCCCAGGGACCGTATCTCTCCAGCCCTGAAATCTCTCCACTGGCTCCTGATGGTTGCAGGGATAAAGTTCAAGACCCTTTGCATTGTCTACAAGACTTTCTGGGGCAGGGGATCGCACTGCATCCAACGCTATCATCCAAAATACCTTCCTTTTCGAGCCCTTCGCTCAGCTCCCTCCAACTCTCTATGGGTTAGACACTTCTTCAGGCAGAGAGTGGTGGGTAGATCTCTCTCCTCTGCAGGTGTCTCCCTCTGGAAAGGCTACCCTCAGTGTCTTACTGGGTACCAGGCTCTTTCTTGATCAGTCACCCTTGCACTGCCTCCTTAGGGGCTGTATCTGTAACCCTACAGTCCCTTGTTCTTCTTGCACGACCCAGAGCTGCGCTGCCCAGGCTGCACTTACTCAGGGCGTTGATGCCCTGTTTTCCCCTCCCCTCTCCCTTGCACTTCCCCTCTCCCTTTCTCCTTGCACTTCCCGTTCTCGCACTTGCACGATCTGAATGACACAAGGCCTAGTAAAATCATTTGTCTTGTCCTCCCTCTGCTTTCCCTCCCTTGTCTTGTCGCGCCTAGAAACACTTGTGTACAGGCGCGTTATAAATGACTTGTCATATCATATATCAACAGAAGCGCACAACCTCTATCCTTTCACTCTCTCCCTCACTAATCAACCCCAAGCACTTTCTTACAGAGCCACGCGAGAGCCTGGAGACCGTGCAAATGGCAGCGGTGCACAGTATAAATCAACATAACATAGCGCCTATAATGAGAAGACCTGCTCAAAGCTTTCATTTTCAACTGCTGGAAACCAGGCCATGCTCTGGTGTTAGCTGTTTACGGCTTGGGCGTGATTTGCAAGCCACTCACCTGAGCTCAGTGGAACAAAAAGATCCAAGAATAGAAAATAAGGGAACATGTGGAAAAGGAGTGGGAGGACTAGGATGTAGGAAGCTACCGACAACAGCAGGGAAGGCTAGGGAAAAAGAGAATGAAAGGCATGAAACAAGACATGAGCCCTTTGGCTTGTCATCCTTTCTATTCATATCAGAGGTCTGCAGTGGGTAGACCAGCAGGTGTTATGGACTAAGACTCCCATAATCCCCCATGATTGACTATGGTGGCTGGGGCTGATCAGAGTTGTGGTTCTCTTATGTCTGCTGCGGAGGCCACATTATTCTTTCATTTCTCTTTCCCCTCTGGCTTTCCTTTCTTCTGGCTCCTCTTATCTCTGAGATATCCCCTTGATGTAAAACTGTCAGCATACACCCATATACACATGCCTCGTGTACCAGAACCTGGATGGAAAGATCCCACACTAGCTAAACACCCAGATCAACACACGTGTTCCATGGAGAATCAGGAGATCATCATTAAAGAGCGAATGGACCATAGCATGACGCAAAAGACTGAGACGCGGAGGGAGATCCTTAACCCCTTAAGTGCCAAGGATGAGTATGCTCCGTTTTGCATAGACTTGCATAATAGCCTGGCAGTTATGGGCAAAGCCGCAGGCACCAGGTGAGGCCTGGTAACCTGTGCCCCATGGCAGCCAGGCAGGGGAGAGGGCGAGCAACAGCCCAACAAATGGGCTGGTGCTCCCCCTCTACCCCACCACAACTACAAGGCGATGCGCAGTTGCCGACACGGCAAGCAAAGAAGGAGTGGCAAGGTGTTAATTAACACCTTGCCCTTCCTCCCAAAGGGACGCGAAGCACCAGGGCCCGGAAAAACAGGAAATAGGCAGGGAGCAATTGACTAGGCACCATAAGGTGCAATTGTTATCGGCATCAGCCGGCTGGGGGGTTGGCATTACAGCCACCCACACAGACCCAACAAGGACCCAGGGGACAGCCCCTGGGTCCTACATAAGGAGCTGCTTTGGCAGCAGAAAACAGAATCAGTTCGGGACCCAGTTTGTGGTCCCTGCACGAGGGCCCAAACCAAAGAGTACTTTGTGTCCACAGTCTCTTCTTTTTCTTAGAACCCTCCCACCTTAGAAAAAGGGCGAGAAGAAAGAGAAAGAAGACAGGTCACTGTACGGTGACCACACTCTCGTGGGACAAGAATGGCACACGGGCCAGAGGGGGTAACCTCGGGACCCGATGCCCAAAGGTACAGCATATTACGGTTACTGTAATTATGATTATGTTTTTGTTATGACCATAACTGTGCAATAAAATCCCACTCGCATTTATTGCCAGCACTTACCCAATGTGTCACATACTACCTGGGGGGGGAACAAGCATGAAGTGTTTTTGTCACCCAGGGTATGTTACCACTCTGCCTGCATATGGGTCCACTGATTAATAGCTGCAGAAGCCAAGCACTGGAACAACATACTGGCTGAGGGGGAAACTGAACCGAAGTCCAGGAAATGAAAGAAACCCTCAAATCCTGGCTCTCAGCACAGACCATTTAAAAGTCCTGTGGGACCCAGAAACTTAAGCCTGAAGACAGAAATCTACTCTGCACTTCCCCGTGGACACTTAGCCCTTCTGACCATCATACTAGCACTTCAGGCCTACCTAACGGCCCCTCATACAACAAGCATTGGCTATGCCAACAGTTTGGGCATTTGTGTAGGTTTGGGAAAGACACTTTCCAGGCCCTGCTGTAACGGTATTAGCTGGACAATGATGGTAAATCGAGTGGCTGAAGGCTGACCTGGTTAAGATTTTTTTTTTTACACCAGTGGGAAGTTTATAGTTCCAATTAGGTCATTAACTCTCAAAAGACTGCTTTGAAAAAACACTGGCAGGCACTTCAAATGCAAAGCCTGATGGTAAGGCTTGATTAAAGCGAGCTCAAACAGTTCCCATGACGAGGTGTTTTGGGAGGGAGGGGCATGTACTGGGTGGGAATGGCCATGGGGATCAGCATGGCCATGGTCAGTTAATGGGTTGGCACCTAACCCAACAACATCCGCAAGCTTTGCCATTTCTCCCTATCTGTACTTTAATGCAATAATGTTGGCTTCTACCTAATAGCCCAAACTAAAAAGCAAAGAAGTAGAAGTGCAATTCACCTGCAACGGGGCCAAGGGCGTGGCGGAGAGTGAGAGGGAGGGAGCTTGGTTAGAGTGACCAGAATTAAAAAGTATAAAACCAGGACAGGGCAACTAACATAAAATTAGGACTAACTCTTGAAAGTGGCTGTTAAGGCACTACACTTCAGTAATGGTTGGAGGAGAAGGGGTTTAAGTGTTACTGTTAAAATAAACACATTATAATTAATCACTAATTTATCACAAACTAACACTCTCTTAAATTGTAAAATGCAGCATTTCTTCTGTGCGAGATTGTGAATCCCTGCCTGCCAGCTATGAAGACCTAATACAAAAACCAGGACCACTGCAGTTTCCAACGGAAACACAACCTTGACAAAGTGGGACAGAGCTCCAGTTTCCGCAATAGTCCCAGCAACACCGGCACGTCTGGTCACCCTAAACTTGGTGATTAGGGGAGCCCGGTGAAGATGGAGCCTTTGCACCATGGCTAATCCAGCCCTTTGTGACCCTCCTCATCAGAGCCGGCCTTAGGGGGGGGGCGCGCCGGGCGACCACCCGGGGCGCACGCCCCCCAGGGCGCCCTACGCCCCCACCACGCCAGCTCGGGGGGAGTCTTTCAAGGGCTCCCCCGAGCTGGCGTTGTGGGAGAAGGCGCGACAGGCAGCCTTTTGCTGTTAAGAGCGCCCGTCGCGGGTGCCTTTAACAGCAAAATGCGCCATTAGTCCCCCCACCACGCCAGCTCGGGGGAGTCTTCCAAGGGCTCCCCCGAGCTTGCGTAGTGGCAGAAGGTGTGGCAGGCGCCTCATTGTCATTGAATGAACCCGCGGCGGCGGGCTCATTTCATGACAATGGGATGTTAACGCGCCCTTTTCACACCATTACCTCCTCGCGAGGAGGTTTAAAATAAATAAATAAATAAATAAATAAAGTGGCTCCGCCTGGCACGCCCCCCTTCCGCCCCACCCCCAGTTAACCAGGGGCGCCGGAGGGCGAGGGGGGGACGCCAATTCGCCCAGGGCGCTGCTGCCCTTAAGGCCGGCCCTGCTCCTCATATACCATTTCTCCCTATCTGTACTCTAATGCAATCGTTTTGGCTTATAGGCGGGGCAAGCGCCCCCTAATAGCCCAAACTAAAAATGTCAAGCAGGAACCTGCCTCTCTTCTAGTCTCTGGGAAGGTTTATCTGAACTGTCCCTCACCCCACCACTGTGTGACGTGAAATGTGCAGCGGCGTGACCCTCTTTAATGGTCGCCTGGACAGCCGCCCCTCTATCCCTCCGCGCCGGCTCTTGGCCTCATTGCACTGCGGCATGTATGTATTACTACACCTCACCTGATAGGCTATAATGCCAGTGACCCTATACTGGCGATGCCTTTCAAGCAGTACTCCCATAAACTGACGCGCTACGAAATGCTAACTAAAATAAATATTCGCTCCAGAATACCTAGACATTAGGACTGATGGATCCTTCACGCAAGTAATCAACTGAATTTCTCCACGCAATTTCCTCCAGCTTAAAAAGCGACCGCAAGCACCGCCCGACGCAAGGAGCCCCCCAGAAGCTAAAGAGCGAGCGCGCGCTGGACAGCGCCCTCACAGAACAGGCCTTATTTGTGCATAAAATGGCCGGATCCAAGTTTATGAGCCGGGGAACCAAGCGGGCGCCTCCTCGGCAACCTCATTAAGCAAAAACAGATGCCCGCAGCAAGTACTCCGACTAAAATACCGGCTACGCAGCAAGAGGCGATGTCATGTACGAGAAGCTTCCAGACGCCAGGACCCGCCCATGTATCTGCGTCACCGCACACGGCTATGGACACTATTAGGACTATATGAGGATGATGAATTAGATTATATGACGTCATCTGCAAATCAGCGGCAATCAGAGCAATGATGTTGAAATGTTGTTTTATATGTATGCTCATGTAGTGATTTTTTTTTTATATCAAAAGACATTTTTATGGCTGTATTATAATATATAAAAAATAAAAAATAAATTATTTATTTTTTATTTGCATTTTAAAATCGCTCACACAGCCCGGGAGCATCGAGGTGCTATTTCAGGAATATGTCTTAGTTGCATATTTATAACGCGCTTACTATCAAGAGGTTTCTCATCGCGTACCCGGGGATCGAACCTGTGTTGCTTTGTGTTGTCTTGTTTCCAAGGCGAGCACGTTTCCGCTAAGCTATCCTCCCGGGAATACTTTGCCAAAACTCTCAACGGAAGGTCTATCTTGCCGATAGTGCCCACCTGGACCACAGGAATGGCAGAGGGGCTGCCGGAAATAATATCTAAAGCTATTTTCCGGAATGCCCACCCCAGGTCTCTAAAGAAACTGTATTATCACACACTGGAACTAGAAGAGATACCGGGCATGATGGGACAGGCAGAGGACATGCTGCTCCATACACTTGGCACAGTGCCATTACAATGTACCAACAATGGGATAGTCTCGCGACTTGATTTATTCTAGACCTCACAATTTCAACAAAGCCATCCTGGAGCGGTTGGGCAAGCACCCCGCCTTCCACAAAGATCGAGCGCATGGTCTTCCGAAGCGGAACCTCGCCTGGTCAGATGTGTGAGCCATGCACCTCATGTGCAAAGATGGCTCAAAGGGAAAATGGCGCTCGACTTCATGGAGGACACTGCAGGGACCCCCGTGAGTACGGCTTTACCAGATCCTTTCAGGGCTTGAAGGATTTCCGAATAGGTCTAGAGTACCATCAGCTAACAATGGATCGAGACAATATCACACCTACATTGGGTGGCCATCCTTGGCCTGATAGAAGATTCCATTAAATAAGGTTTCATTACTATCAAAGCGAGATTATGAAATATAAGGCAATGAGCTGTCAAACATCCACTAACGTGGCGCTTAGAAATACATCCATGGCATTGAAAAGAACTTGTCAAAACGAAGATTGACAATCCGTGGTCAGAAATTAGGAGCAAAGTCAGTTCTAGGGAAAGACAGTTCCAGGCAGCTCCCCAATTTGTCATGATCAATGGGGCATAAGATCGCCCCCTGAAAGCAGCAAATGTGGTGCCACTGCCAACCAACTGATCTTTTCTAACTGCTACACTATCACCTATCCTCCCTCTCACAAAATCTGGATGAAAAAAGCACAGAGAAAAGACAGCCTGGGTGCAAATCCTGGCCTTCCAATTGCAGACATCTATGTCAGTGCATCCTCCGGAGAAATCTGCACCGATATCCTCTTCTCTGTCCCATCTCCAGACCTATGGACTTATGGACTTCTCATCTCATCTCTACTCACTCCCCTTTCTCATCCTCTCCCATTAATGGTGGCACCAAGTTGGAAGTCCTCTTGGCGGGACTCTTCTCATCACGCTGCATCATTAATGTCTACCACACTGCCACTATCCTCGTTCAGGATCCTCAGGCCAACCTCCTTCTGTTTGACTGGATCCTGCCATCCCTCATTAACTTTCTTCCTTCTCCTGTCTGTCCCCCCAACTCCCCCACCATTCCCCCACATTCCAATCAGCCTTATGCCTGTGACCACATCTGCATTGTTGTCATTGTTAGCATTGCCACCGTAATTAGCCTTATGCCTGTGACCATATCTGCATTGCCTGTTCCCTCACAGCTTTTTGCATTGGTAGCATTGCCACCGTAATCAGCCTTATGTGCCTGCCTATATCTGCATTATGTCTGTTCCCTCCTAGTTTTTGCTCTGCTAGCATTGTTATCAGCATCCTGGCCACGTTAGCATAGCCTTCGTAATCAACTTATGTGTTTCCAACTTGAGCCATGATAGCATCACCAACCTCCCTCTGCTAGATTGTTAGCCATTTCACCAGCCTAACACCTTACATCCTGCCAGGCCTGCGTGCAATCCCAGGGCCCCTGAAAATCTGATGCTTGCATCCATCATTCTACGCCTAAAGTTGATCTAAGAGCCTGCACTGAGAATTTGCCCAGTTCTGCCAATGTCCATCCTAACCTGTCGTAACCAGTCAGTTTGTCTATAAACTGTAACCATAGCTCGATCCTCACTTGCCCATAGATCATATTTGCCAAGGGATGCCCTGTACCTTGCACCTTCAATGCTTACTTATGCTATAGCCATTGTGCCCTGCTTCTGCCTACTGAAGCTTATCGCAC
Source organism: Ambystoma mexicanum (assembly GCF_040938575.1). NCBI lineage: Eukaryota > Metazoa > Chordata > Amphibia > Caudata > Ambystomatidae > Ambystoma > Ambystoma mexicanum. The sequence continues at coordinate 1,461,837,308 of NC_090931.1, read as the reverse complement.
CCTGCATGCATACACTGTGCCCTATAGTCATGCTTGCTAGGAAGACCTTAATCCATCTTTCTGTATATTCTAATCAGCATAGCACTACTGTACATCATGATGCCCACCCATGACCCTAGCACCTTATGCAGAATGAATAAGTGCATAACTATGCAACCACGTACTTTGGTACCCTGCCACCTAGCAAGTGGAGCATGTCCCTCAGGATCTCCACCTCACTACCACACCATGATACTATAGCACCCACACCACCCGTGCCACCATGGCCAGCTGCCCATCTCCCTGCCACCAACGCTTTGGGATCCATCTCAACCAACACAAATACTACATCCAGCCTCCTCCAACAGACACAGACACATGTCACACGACTGGTAGCCAATAACCCTTGCAGCACATCAACTAGAAACCTTAGACTAGGCTGTAGACTCCTGCAAACTCAATCACCACCCCTATCATCAAGGTCTATTGCAAATTCTAAACCCACCTGTAAGAAGCTCAAAGTAACCAAATCCCCATGTGCCGTACCCATTCCCGATACTACCCACCTTATCAATTCTACAGCAACCAGCAAACCGAAAAATCGACCCCCCCACACCCCCATCAAAGGAGCTCGCATTAATGCAAGGACCTTAGTGGCACATCTATTTATTTATTTTATTTATTTGCATTTTTAAAGCACTCACACAGCCCGGGGCATCGAGGCGCTGTTACAGAATGTTTTGTTGTTGTCTTAGTTGCATATTTATAGTGCGCTTAAATACCCAGAGGTTTCTAAGCACGGACCCGGGATCGAACCTGTGTTGCTTTGTGTCGTATTGCTTCCAAGGCAAGCACATTGCCCTGGACCTTGCTGATCTCATCACATCCAATGACCTAGACCTACTAGCCATTACTGAGACCTGGCTACATGCTGCCGCTGTCCCTCTCTCTCCTTAGCAATCCCTGACAACTACTCAATTACCAGACTAGACAGAGAATCTGCCAAAGGAGGAGGAGTGGCTGTTATCTCCAAGAATCACCTCAACCTCAGAGCCCTCCTCAAACAGCATTTGCCCTCTGCTGAACTTCTCTCCACGAAACTCGCCCTCTCCACCACAAGCACATTAAAAATTAATTTGGTATACAGACCCCAGGGCCCATTATCCACATTTGACGAGGACATCTCAGTACACCTGTCCGATGATGCCAAACCTAATTCTCAAATACTGTTGTTGGGTGACTTCAACCTAGGCCTCCACGACACCCCCGACACAGCTGCCTCATTTGTAGCCAACTCAATCTCAGAACTTGGCTTCTCACACCGCAATACCATGCCTACACACAACAAAGGTAGAATCAAGCCGGTCAAGTGGCACAGCGAGTAGAGCGCTCGCTAATCCCGGTGGGGCCAAACTCAGCCTTTCATCCTTCCGAGGTCGATAAATGAGCACCACACACCGTGGGTAATAATAAGCAGCGCTCAGATACCTGAGGGTTCGTAGCGCTATATAAGTGCCAAATTATTATTATTATTATTATTAATATTATAATCCTTGATTGGATTGCGGACTTAAATTGTCAGACCTCGATACCCTAAAACACACCTTGTGCCTGGTCGGACCATCATATTGTCTTATTCAATCTCCAGGCCAGGAAACCTTACAACCTCAATAGAACACTGGCACTGCCTACCCTTTCCAGAAACATCAAAAACATCACACTAACGAAAGTACTACCCCTAATAAAACCTATCCTCAACTTCACTAATACTACTGCTGACCCATCTTCCCTAGTTGAACTATACAATTCAACTCTCAAACATGCCATTGACACAATAGCACCATTGACGATGTACAATGCTAAACCCTGGCCCCACCTCAATTCGTGGTTCACCCCTAACCTAAATGCACAGCGTGATACCAAAAGACAAGCAGAAACCACTTGGAAAAACCGCCCCACAACTTCTAATAAAGACGCTTTCCAAAAAACCTCTAGCAAATACAAAATAGCCATTCTCCAAGCCAAAAGGGAGACATTTAACAAAAGAATTTATAACGCAAAGTCTAGCTCTAGGGAACTTTTCACCATTCTTAGAGAGCTTGAATCCCCTGTTCCACCCACTGAAACCTGCTCCAAAGACAAATCATGGTGTACCGAAAACCAAAATGCCTTTATCAACAAAATATCGATGCTCCAAACCAAAATTGAAACTATAGAGTATTTCCTCAGAACCCCTGTCTAACAAAAGTCAGCCTGCCGCAGTGGTACCCGATAACCAATTCCAATTCAGCCCACTCTCAACCTCAGAGGTCAAAAAATAATTATCAGCCTCAAACCTTCTAGATGCAAAGGAGACATCTGCCCACCTAATATCATTCAAGAAGCAGCTCAAGACCTAGCCCATTTATAATTACCTTCATAAACAGCTGCTTCAGGACCTGCGCTGTCCCAACCAATCTTAAGGATGCCTGGGTACTCCCTCTACGGAAAAAACCCAACCTTGAACAAAACATACCCACCAACTACCGCCCCATCACAACGGTACCCTTCCTGCTGAAAATTCTTGACCAAGCCACATACATCCAGATTCAGGCACACCTAGAAAACCATAAACTACTCAGCCTACGGCAATCAGGGTTCAGGCCCAGACATGGAACAGAAATGGCCTTAATAGACCTTAAGACACAAATGGATGAACAAATCGATAAAGGCAACCTTTCCATCCTGTTACTACTTGACTTATCGGCCGCCTTCGATTTGGTCAATCATGAAGTACTCTGCTCTGATTTGTCAACCGCTGCCCATTTCTCCCACAGGGCCATTACCTGGATCCAATCATTCCTGACTCAGAGGACAATGAGGGTCTTCTCACCTAACGCATCTGCAGACCCAGCGGAGGTGACCTGTGGAGTTCCTCAGGGCTCTTGTGTTTCACCAATGCTTTATAATATATGTACTAAGCCATTGTTCGACGACCTCGATCATTTGGGTGTCACCTACACTAATTACGCAGATGACAACCAACTACTCATTCCCATCACTGGGAACTGTGACCTAGACTCCAAACTATTAAACAAAATCTGTCTTGTCATCCAGGCATGACTAGCCACACGTGGTCTCTGCCTCAACGATGACAAAACGGAACTACCCCTCATCGGCTCCCAAACTAAACTCAATAAACTGGACAACAATTTCAAAGCCTTCAACATTGATGGTAATATCACACAGGTTTCCAAAGAAGTCAAAACATTGGGATTCTATCTGGACTCCTCCTTATCATTGAACAGATAGGTCAACGCAACTGCATTGGTCACTGCCTACACGTGTATATTAATAAACTCACGCAGACTTTTTTCAACATCTGCCAACTGCCTGACTCTGGCTAGAGCCCTATTTCTTGCTAAACTCAATTATTGCAACGCTCTTTAACAAGGAACTTCCAAAAAGAATTAACTAAACTGCAAACACTCCAAAATAGCGCCATCCGATCGACCCTCAACATTCCCAGATCGCAGGACATCTCAGCCACCAGGCAGAACACCAATGGCTGTCCATCAAGAGCAGAATCTCTCGTAAAATACTAGGACTCACTTATAAATGCTTGCACCCAAATATCTGATGTGCAAAATCTCTAAGAACATGTTTGCCCGCCCCACTACAGCAACCATCTACAACTGTCTACGAATCCCAAGATTCAACCTCCAGATATCAGGGGGCAGCAGCTTCCCCGTACTAGCCCCTAAACTCTGGAACTCATTACCTACACATCTGAGGGACGTACCTTCCTTCTTCTGTTTCAGAAAGAAGATAAAAAACTGGCTTCTCACGCAAGAGTAGACAAAAACATAGATAGGATGCCACTATGACGTCTCCTGGAGATATCCGTACCTGCGCCTTATAATCAGCCCCAACAATATGTTACCTATCTGTTCTGGATCATTGTAATTATCTGCTATTTTATCATATTGGTGTGTATCACGGCCTATATATTTGTATATGTAACTGCACCATTGTATCTTTTTTTAACATATTGAATATATCACCATTGTACCTACATGTAATGCCTGGACTGTTATTAATGGTCTGATCACTTCTGTAACCTATGCACCTAGATGCCTGAGGGTTTGGTGCGCTTTATATATGAATAAACAAAACAAAACTAAACCTCGGACCGAAGTACCACGCTTCTGTTCTCCACCTCAGAAAACCTCCAAAAGCTCAGATCATTTCCACCTGGAAACTCTTAACGCCCACTCCGCCAACACACACTCTGCTGACATCTGCCTCCTTCTTGAAGACACTGACCTTGGCATGCTCGCTCTTACTGAGACATGGTTCAATGCCAGCTCAGTCCCCGCTTTTGACTCCCTCCTACCTGACAGGTTCAAAGATCATATCCAGGTCTCGACCTCACCGTGCTGATGGTGGGGTTGCCTTAGTCTTCCCTGAGTGGGTTCCTTCTTCCATCCTACCCACCCAGGCCTACTGTTCCTTTGAGAGCCTGGTTTGTAAATTGGTTATCTCTCCCACTTCCACTGTGACCATTACTGCCATTTATCAGCCACAGGTGCTATCTGCTGTTCCTCTCTGAATGGGCTGATTTCTGTTCCTCCTTATTCTCAACCTCCTCCAACCTGCTGCTCCTGGGGAACTTTCACATCCAATTGGACTCGCCTGGCACAGCACCCACTCTTTTCATTTACCTCTGCACCTCCCTATCTCTCTCCATGTTCCCTTCTGGCCCAACCCACTCTGCTGGACACACTCTGGATGCCCTCATCCACTCCGACCTCCCTCTCTCATCTCCCCTGGTCACCCCTCTCTCTTGGACTGACCACTCTCTTCTCTCTTCCCACCTTGGTCCCTGTGGCCTTTTGACACCTCCTCCAAAAGCCCTGCCAACCCCGTTCATGAACATCCACCTGATGAAACGAGTGTCAGCTGCTGGCTTCACTTCCACCTTTTTCCCCCCTTGCCCTCCCAACTCATACTCTACCACTGACTCTGATCTCAGCAACTTCTACCTGTCCATCACCAACACCCTTGACATTCTTGCCCCAGAAAGGATGATCTGCTTGAAACCCGCCTCTAAGCGCAACACTTGGTACAACTCCGTACTTGCAGACCTGAAATGAAAGTGCAGTGCAGCAGAACGGAAGTGGCAATCCTCTGGCTCATCCTCTGACAAATTGGCCTGCTGCCTGCTCCAAAGGAAATACAGACTCTCCGTCTGTGCCAAGAAAAGGGCCCACATTCAGGCACGGGTATCTGGCTCAGCCAACAACACGGTGGAACTTTTCAAAATCTGCAGGGGACTTGCCAAACCTTCCACAGTATTCTCCTCCCTTATTCCTTCTCAGACCCTCTGTAATGCACTCGCCACTCACTTCACCACCAAAACTCTGGACATCCTGAATAGCCCTGTCACCCACTCTCCCAACCCATCTCTCACCCCTTTGCCTTCCTTGGCCACTCACCCTCCTCTTTCCTCCTTTTCCTCCTTCACCCTTGTCTCACCAGAAGAAGTCACTAGAGTTGTCCGCTCCATGAAGGTCTCTTCCAAACAGGTATCCCCTTGCTCATCCAGAACCATCAAGGACAACATTAGCACTCTCGCCCCTTCGCTCGCTGATCTCTTTAACCACTCCTTTGCTACGGGTTCTTACCCCTCCTCCCTCAAGCACTCCCTTGCGTGCCCCCTCCTTAAAAAAACTGTCAGCAGACCCCTGCTGTCCAGCCAACTATTGCCCTATCTCTAGCACCCCCTTCCTGGGGAAACTGGCCCTGTCCAAACTCAACTCTCACACTGAACTTGTTGACGGTCTCCATGACCATCAATCTGGATTCCGAGCATCCAGATGCACAGAAAATCCTCTTCTGAGCACCCGTGAAGAACTGCTTGCATCCCTGCATTCTAACAACCCTGCTGTCCTCATCCTTCTTGATCTCTCCTCTGTATGTGACATGGTCAACCACTCCATTCTCATACAAAGACTCCAGGACGCCTCGGAGTGGGCACTGGACTGGCTGATCTCCTTCCTTACTGACCGCTCCTCCCAAGTCATCCTGGGCACCTTCTCCTCTCCTACTTCCTTCTCCGCCTGTGGTGTCCCACAGAGCTCTATTCTCTTGCCTTGGCTCCTCAACATCTACCTTACTCAGCTGGCAATCCTCAACTCCTCCTTCTCCCCCAACGTCCAGTGTTATGCTGCCAACACACAACTCTTCTTCAGAATTCCTGCTGACCCTCTTGCACCTCCATCGTCCCTGACAGCCTAACTGCCATCCAGACCCGGTGCACTTCCAATGATCTCTGCATCAATGCCAGCAAAATGGAGCTCCTTCCCATTGGGACCCCTGCCCTGACTTTTTCCCTTCACTCTGGCCTTCTTCCATGGGCTCTCCGCCTGCTCCTAGTCTGAAGCCAGAAACCTCAGAGTCATCTTTGACTCCTCTCTCTCCTCTGTATGTGACATGGTCAACCACTCCATTCTCATACAAAGGCTCCATGACGCCTCGGAGTGGGCACTGGACTGGCTGATCTCCTTCCATACTGACCGCTCCTCCCAAGTCATCCTGGGCACCTTCTCCTCTCCTACTTCCTTCTCCGCCTGTGTTGTCCCCCAGGGCTCTATTCTCTTGCCTTGGCTCTTTAACATCTACCTTACTCAGCTGGCAATCCTCAACTCCTCCTTCTGCCCCAACTTCCAATGTTATGCTGCTGTTAAGCAGAAACCTGTGCAGTTCCCTCTGGGACCACTGCAAAAGATTTAGGCTTACAGGTGTTTGGCAGTAAACCCACTTGGTAGCAGTCTGTACCACACAGGTTCACCTGGTAGCTGTGGCTGAGCAGTCAGACTTCCCTCAAGAAGAGTTAGGCAGTATGTGGAGTATACAAGATAGAGCAATTTACACAGTAGAACAAGCAGACACGGAACAGAGCTTGGGTGTAAAGATATATAATTATTTATTTTAAGGACACATCTATGAAAACACTCTGGCACTAATACGGCAAACAACTTCAATTACAATTACTATAAGTATATCAATCCCCTAACAATATTTCGACAAGTCTAGGTTCAACGGCACCACTTATTTGCAGACAGAGGTGAATGCTTTAACCTAGATGGCACTCTAATATTTGTTAGAACGGGAGAGAAAAGGCAGGGTATGAAACCAACTCGGTCCCAACACTTTTACGAAGCCCGCAAGGCAAGGTCTACTGTGGATTATAAAGTTCAGAGGCCGGGCCCACTCGGAGAGAGGCGAGGCGATATGTCCCAACAAGTATCACAGTGGAAACGCACTTCGAGTCTTTGTAGCAAATCGTCACAGAAAGGTTGGACCAGTTTAGAACAAAAAGTTAAGAAGGTCTGGAGGTGACCCAATGGAAAGGTAAGGATTTAAGACACCTAACACTAACCGTCACAAGGGAAGCCAGGTGGACATGGTACCTTGTAAGTGCAGAGACAGCTCCGGTGGGGGCAGTTGTTCCTGGTGGTGGATACAAGTCGGGGCTTTGCTAAGAGATGAGATGGTCTCGTCGTCGAAGGAAAGTTGAAGATCGTTGCACCACCAGGGAAGAGACCATCCGCGGAGTGCTCCGTCACAAGGCACCACCTTTTGGTCGCTGTATGGGCTAGTGGCTATCCAGTTGCCGGGGTGCTCAGCACGGGCAATTCGACCACTGCGCCCTGGAAGCGAAGAAAAAGCAAAGGGACTGGTTGTTCCCACCAGTCAGGGGGAGAAGACTCTCCAGCGGGGAGATCTCCTCTGTCGTTGGGAAGTGGTGAGACGGTTCAGCAGGGCTCCACCGGAGGTGTCGTCGTTGCAGGTCGGCTCAGCTTTACCCTCGTCGGATTCTTAGGTCCTGTGGAGACTTCTGAAGATCCAGTCCCAAAAGCCCTGCTTTTATGCAGCAAACCCCCATTCATTCAGCCTAGCTGTCAATCAAAACACGCTAAGTGGTGAGCGGGGTGGTTCACCACTTGGGCCAATCACACCAGAGTGCGACTTGAGTTGGCAAGGCAACTCAGTCCAGGGTGCCTAAACCCCCTCCCACATCCCCTGTGATACCCAGACAGAATGGCACCACTCTGGAGGGCTTCTGTGTAGAAGCCCGCCAAAAGTGGAACAAAGGGCTCAACCTTTGGTTCGGAGTTACAGAGGTGAACGCAGACACCATTTTAAAAAGCCGAGTTCTGGCAGAAAATACCGCCCAGTAGATTTATTTAAGACAAATAAACCGGCGGTATGTTAGAGACTAATGGAAAAAAGTATTAGCCTCCAACAATGGGAAGAATCCCATAGAGTTATATTTGGGGTCGAATATAACAAGTAGTTTCCACTGCCACCAGCCAAAACTCAACGAGGGGGCGACGGGACAGTGCCCCCTCGAATAACAGACCCAGGGGTAATCGAATTACCCCTACTAGTACGTCCAAAATAGGATGGGTTGTACTAGTTCTGTTAGTAAATTTAGGTCTAGTAAAGCCAATGGTGACTTTACATGCCCTGGGAGACAGTAGTCAGTCCCAGGGTATGGAGTCTATGGTGGGGGTCCTCTAGGACGCCCCAGTGTTACGGCACGGAGGGTGCGGTGTAACACACATAGTAAAACACATGAGACCCTATGGAGTAAAAGACCCCATAGCCCATAGAACACATTGACATTCACAGGAATCAGCCACATTCATGTCCAAGAGTGGGAGAAAAGAGTCTCACTCTTGGCAGGATGGAAAAAAACAAACTCCAGAAATCCAGCAAAGCTGCTGGGGGACTCACTAGGTTAGGAAATTCAGCCTAAACAGAGAATTCTCCCTAACACTCGCCCCCCCCCAGACTAAGGGACAGGAGGATTTAATCCACTCCTGGATGAATCTCATACCTCTAGTCGATGACATACATCCTAGAGAGACCATCAGCATTTTGGTGGTGACACCCTGACCTGTGCTCAATGGTGAAATCAAACCCTTTCAGGCAGATTGACCATCTCAGTAGTTTTGGGTTTTCCCCTTTCATTTGCATTAACCATCTCAAGGGTTGGTGGTCAGTCTGAATGACAAAAGTAGAACCATACAAGTATGGCCTAAACTCCTTCAGAGCCCACACGATAGCAAAGCATTCTCTTTCAATTGTTGCCCACCTTGTTTCAGGATCCTTCAGCTTGCGGCTGATGAAGCAAACGGGGTGCTCCCTACCTTTCCCATCCAGTTGACTGAGTATGGCACCTATTCCTACATTAGAAGCATCTGTCTGCACAATGAAAGTTTGGTGGTAATCAGGAGCTCTGAGTACTGGGGCTTGGCAAAGAGCCTTTTTCAGGTTTTCAAAAGCCTGATTGCACTCCTCGTTCCATCTAACCTTTTTAGGGAATTTTGGAGATGAGATGACATTCAGAGGAGAAGCTATGGTCCCATAGTTCTCAATGAAATTCCTGTAATACCCAGTAAGACCTAAGAAGGCTCTCACTTGGGTCTGAGTAGTAGGTGTTGTCCAATTTTCCACAGCTTCAATCTTACTGAGCAAAGGCCTTATTTCTCCACCTCCTACCTCATGTCCAAGATAGACTACCTTACTCTGTCCAATATGGCATTTACTCGCCTTTATGGTCAGATTGGCTCGTCCAAGAGCCTGCAAAACATCTCTTAGGTGGGTTACATGTTCCTCCCAGGAATTGCTGAACACTGCTATGTCATCCAAGTATGCCATGCAGAAGTCCTCCATCCCATTCAGAACCTGGTTTACCATCCGTTGAAATGTAGCAGGTGCATTTTTCAATCCGCAAGGCATCACCTTAAACTGGTATAAGCCAACGGGGGTAGAAAATGCAGTTTTCTCCTTGGCATGGTCTGTCAGGGCTATTTGCCAATAGCCTGACGTCAAGTCAAATGTGCTGAGGAACTTGGCTGAACCAAGTTTATCCACCAACTCATCTGTTCTTGGCAAAGGGTGGGCATCAGTCTTGGTGACAGCATTAAGAGGTCTATAATCCATGCAGAATCTAAGTTCTTTAGATCCTGCCTTTTGTACTAACACAACTGGGCTAGACCATGGACTAGTAGAGGGCTCTTTTACCCCGAGATCAAGCATCTTGCTGACCTCACCTTTGATGTAGGTTCGTAGATTTTCTGACTGGCAGACAGTCACCAGTGAGTATGTCATGCTGGCCCCAAGGGGTCAAGTCTGGTGAAAGCGAGAAGAGGGGCAAACTGATTTAACATAGATTTGCACTCTTCTTGTTGCTCGGGTGTCAGATTTGAAGAGAGATTCACTCCTTCAATTTTTTTCATCTAAAGGTAAGCCTCTGAGGAGATCAGGAAGAGCTTCACTCTCTTCTTCTTCCTGTGATGATGCTAGAAGCAACGCTCCTACATCAGGTCTCGAGACATACGCTTTAAGTCGGTTGGTGTGGAAGACTGTCGGAGCCTCCTTGGGATTGCCCAAGTCCACCAGATAGTTGACCTCTCCGAGTTTACCCACAACTCTGAAGGGTCCCATCCATTATCTTGCAAGGCCCTCTGCCTTGTTGGGATCATAACGAGAACTAGCTGGTCTTGAGTGAACTCAACCATGTTAGCCTTTTGATCATGCCAGTGCTTGACCAAAGCTTGTCCAGCTTTCAAGTTATTACTTGCTTCCGTCATCATGTGCGACATTCTCCTCCGGTGACCTATCACGTAGTCAATCACTCTGACTGGCTTGGGGGAAGGAGCACTCTCCAACCCCTCCTTAATCAGGGCCAATGGACCTCTGATGGGATGACCATAGAGAAGCTCAAAGGGAGAATAACCTACTCCCTCCTGAGGGACTTTTCTATAAGCAAAGAGAAGGCATGGCAGTAGAAGGTCCCACTTTCGTTTAAGGGGTTCTTCTAAAGCACCTATCATGCTCTTCATGGTTCGGTTGAACCTTTCTATCAACCCATTGGTTTGTGGGTAAGAAGCTGTTGAGAACTTGTAAGTAACTCCACAGGTTTTCCACATGGCTTTCATGTAGTGGGACATAAAGTTTGACCCTCTGTCAGAGATTACTTCCTTAGGAAACCCGACCCTGGTAAAAATACCAAGGAGGGCCTTAGCCACAGCCGGAGCTGTAACAGTCCTCATAGGAATTGCCTCAGGATACCTAGTAGCATGGTCTACTACAACAAGTATAAACCTGTTGCCTGAGGAGGTTGGAGGATCAAGGGGACCAACAATGTCAATCCCTACTCTCTCAAATGGGACTCCCACAACTGGGAGAGGCACTAAAGGTGCCACATTCTTGGAGCCAACCTTACCAGAGGTCTGGCAGGTGTGGCAGCTCCTGCAGTGTTTTTCTACTTCGGCCCCCATCTTCGGCCAATAAAAGCAGAGAGCGAGCCTTTCCTTAGTCTTCTTGAAACTCAAGTGACCAGCCAAAGCAATCTCGTGGGCTAACTGCAAGAACTGTTGTCTGTTCTCTTGGGGTACTACAAGTCGTTTGTAGTCTCCAGGTGCAGACTCGGTCGGTTCGCTGTAGAAGAGGCCATCTTCCCAGTGCAACCTGTATTTCCCAGGCTCTTGTCCTTCAGCCTGGGCTTCTGCCTGGTGGCGAAGACCTTCCAGAGTTGGACATTCCCTCTGTCCCTTACTGAAGTCTTCCCTGTTGGGTCCACCTTCTGCCAGTAAAGACTGCAGCTTAGGATGGTCAACCGGATCCAGATCTCCAATGAGTTCCTGGCCTTCTATTAGCTCTTCCTCAGAGTCTAATTCTACCACACAGGGTTGCACCACCCTCTCAGCCTAAGCTGGAGGGGGAGTTACGGGTGTAACTTTGGACAACCGCGGGGAAGTCCTTGTTGGCTGCACTGGAATGCTGGCTGCTAGTTTTGGGATAGAAGTCTTACGTTTCCCTTTCGCTTCTGATTTCTTTGAGACAGCAGCTGACAATTCCAGTGGAGTAGGAGTGATATCTTTCTTCATCATCTCCTGGGGAGTACCTCTCATGGTTCTCTCCCTTGCAGGTCTGGTAAGCTCCTGTAACCGTTTACTAGGAGGTCTGGGGGTATGATACACAACTCCAAGAGTTTCTAAATCGTTACCCAACAGAACTCGTCCTGGTACCTCACTCTGTATGCTGACAGGTATCTTTACAGTCATGTCGTTACACTGGATGAGAACTGGTAATTGGGGAAGCATCTGCACAGGCCCTCCAGCTAACTTGGTGAGGCGTTTGGGTGCCTTAGCAACATCCTCAGCCTGAAAAAAAGATTTATCCACCACAGTTATGCTGGCCTCAGTGTCCCTAATGGCAGGAGTCTCCTGACCATTCACCTGGACACTGTCCTTATAATACTCTTTAGTATTATCTGGGATAGAATTATAGACATCTAAATTCTGTTGTTCCCACAAACCCAGAGACACTAAAGAAACACTGGCTGAGACTCCAGTGGGTTCATCAGCCAGTAGTAGAAAGTTTCCACTTGCCATTTGGACTTCTTCCTCTGGAGCGAAGGCTAAGGAGACAAGCTGGACCCCTGAAGGTTTACCCTTGCATCTGGGATCTCCTTTCATATGGTCAGTCGAGCCACAAACAAAGCATTTACCAAATGCTTTCTGGAATGGTGGCTTGCTCTGGCCTCCCTCCGGTTTGGCACCAGAAGGTAGACTATTCTGCTGTGGTTTTCCTTGTGATTTACCCTTATGGTTCTGTTTGGGGCCCTCTTTGGAATTTGAGTTATTAGAATTCTCTTTTGAGTCTTTTTTAGGCTGTCTTCCCTCATCCTTCTTCTGAGTTGCCCCAGAATCCTTATGAGTAGCCCTGTTGGCAACCCACAAGTCAGCAGCCTTAGCTAGCTTCCTGGAATCCAATTCCTTCGAGTCAGCCAAGTGCTGTCTGAGTTCAGGAGAACAGGCATCATAAATAGACTCCAACATAAAAAGATTCTTCATACCCTCATAAGTGTTCACCTTGTAACCCTTAATCCATCCCTCTAAGTTTTTCAACCCTTCACTCACCCAGGTAGCCCAAGGGGTACCATCATGCTTTTTGAGGGTTCTGAACCTCTTAAGATACTGGGAAGGGGTCTTCCCGAATCTAGCTATCAAACCTAGTTTCACACTTTCGTAATCCTTCTTATCCACCTCCCCCAACTCCATTACCACATCAGTTGCAACAGGGGGGAGCCTAGAGAACAACCAGGGAAGTAACGCATTCCCTGTGATGTCCTGGAGCCCATGATTATATTCAAACATTTTCAACCAATCCAACACATCCAATCTCGGTTCATACATACCCACTAATTCCTTAGGCATCCGGGGTCTTTTGGGATTGGAACTTCTAAAGGAATCAGAGGAGAGAGAAGCATTTTCCACAGACAACTTTTTCATCTCTAACTCATGATTAAGTTCTATTTCTCTGAGTCTTAACTCAGCTTGCTTCTGCTCAGCTTGGGCATTCATTCATCTGAACTCTAGCTCTTGGTTTCTTTCAGATTGGGCTAAAAAACGCTTGTACTCTAATTCGAGCTTCATTTTTTCAAGTTCAAAATAAGCAGGGTTACATGTGGGACCTGGTATGGGCCCCGTAGGTACAGTAGGTAAGGCAGACAGAGGCTCAGAGTGGCTAACTTCATTAGGTTCACTTTCCTCTTCTGACTCATTATCAAGACTTTGATTCAGATCAATACCATCACTGTTTTCTACATTCGCTGGAGAAGTTGGTTCCTCTGAACCAGTACCCAGACTTTGGTTTTCCAGCAGTCTCGCTATCAGTTCTACTTTCTTGCCTCTTACAGAAAGATTCCTTTGTCTACAGAGAGCTCTCAAACTCTCAGTACTTTCGCCTGACAAGGACTCTTGGCTGTAAACTTCCATAGTAGACATGTTTTTGAAAGTTGCTTTTTAGTGCTAAGCTTTGTGGTTAGTTATCCTAAAGTGTTGAAAAGCACTCTTAACTGTATACTCGATACAAATCCCACTGCTGTACACCAGTGTTAAGCAGAAACCTGTGCAGTTCCCTCTGGGACCACTGCAAAAGATTTAGGTTGCAGTCTGTACCACACAGGTTCACCTGGTAGCTGTGGCTGAGCAGTCAGACTTCCCTCAAGAAGAGTTAGGCAGTATGTGGATTATACAAGATAGGGCAATTTACACAGTAGAACAAGCAAACACGGAACAGAGCTTGGGTGTAAAGATATATAATTATTTATTTTAAGGACACATCTATGAAAACACTCTGGCACTAATACGGCAAACAACTTCAATTACAATTACTTTAAGTATATCAATCCCCTAACAATATTTCGACAAGTCTAGGTTCAACGGCACCACTTATTTGCAGACAGAAGTGAATGCTTTAACCTAGATGGCAATCTAATATTTGTTAGAACGGAGAGAAAAGGCAGGGTATGAAACCAACTCGGTACCAACACTTTTACGAAGCAAATGCAAGGCCCGCAAGGCAGGGTCTTCTGTGGATTACAAAGTTCAGAGGCCGGGCCCACTCGGAGAGAGGCGAGGCGATATGTCCCAACAAGTATCACAGTGGAAACGCACTTTGAGTCTTTGTAGCAAATCGTCACAGAAAGGTTGGACCAGTTTAGAACAAAAAGTTAAGAAGGTCTGGAGGCGACCCAATGGAAAGGTAAGGATTTAAGACACCTCACGCTAACCGTCACAAGGGAAGCCAGGTGGACACGGTACCTTGTAAGTGCAGAGACAGCTCCGGCGGGGGCAGTTGGTCCTGGTGGTGGATGCAAGTCGGGGATTTGCCAAGAGATGAGATGGTCTCATCGTCGAAGGAAAGTTGAAGATCGTTGCACCACCAGGGAAGAGACCAGCCGTGGAGTGCTCCGTCACAAGGCACCACCTTTTGGTCGCGGTATGGGCTAGTGGCTATCCGGTTGCCGGGGTGCTCAGCACGGGCAATTCGACCACTACGCCCTGGAAGCGAAGAAAAAGCAAAGGGACTGGTTGTTCCCACCAGTCAGGGGGAGAAGACTCTCCAGCGGGGAGATCTCCTCTGTCGTTGGGAAGTGGTGAGTCGGTTCAGCAGGGCTCCACCGGAGGTGTTGTCGTTGCAGGTCGGCTCAGCTTTACCCTCGTCGGATTTTTAGGTCCTGTGGCGACTTCTGAAGATCCAGTCCCAAAAGCCCTGCTTTTATGCAGCAAACCCCCATTCATTCAGCCTAGCTGTCAATCAAAACACGCTAAGTGGTGAGCGGGGTGGTTCACCACTTGGGCCAATCAAATCAGAGTGCGACTTGAGTTGGCAAGGCAACTCAGTCCAAGGTGCCTAAATCCCCTCCCACACCCCCTGTGGTACCCAGACAGAATGGCACCACTCTGGAGGGCTTCTGTGCAGAAGCCCGCCAAAAGTGAAACAAAGGGCTCAACCTTTGGTTCGGAGTTACAGAGGTGAACGCAGACGCCATTTTAAAAAGCCGAGTTCTGGCAGAAAATACCGCCCGGTAGATTTATTTAAGACAAATAAACCGGCGGTATGTTAGAGACTAACGGAAAAAAGTATTAGCCTCCAACAATGGGAAGAATCCCATAGAGTTATATTCGGGGTCGAATATAACAAGTAGTTTCCACTGCCACCAGCCAAAACTCAAGGAGGGGGGACGGGAAAGTGCCCCCTCGAATAACAGACCCAGGGGTAATCGAATTACCCCTACTAGTACGTCCACAATAGGATGGTTTGTACTAGTTCTGTTAGTAAATTTAGGTCTAGTAAAGCCAATGGTGACTTTACATGCCCTGGGAGACAGTAGTCAGTCCCAGGGTATGGAGTCTATGGTGGGGGTCCTCTAGGACGCCCCAGTGTTACGGCACAGAGGGTGCGTTGTAACACACATAGTAAAACACATGAGACCCTATGGAGTAAAAGACCCCATAGCCCATAGAACACATTGACATTCACAGGAATCAACCACATTCATGTCCAAGAGTGGGAGAAAAGAGTCCCACTCTTGGCAGGATGGAAAAAAACAAACTTCAGAAATCCAGCAAAGCTGCTGGGGGACTCACTAGGTTAGGAATTTCAGCCTAAACAGATAATTCTCCCTAACAGCTGCCAACACACAACTCTTCTTCAAAATTCCTGCTGACCCTCTGACCTTTTCACACCTTCCCGCAGAAGCGCAATATTACCCGAGCCCTGGTTCTCTCTAGGCTTGACTATTGCAATAGCCTCCTCCTGAACCTACCTTCTTCCACTCTGCGACCTCTTCAGCTAAGTCAGAATAGGGCAGTGAGACTTAGCCTTGGCCTCAAGACCAAGGACCGCATCTCTCCTGCCCTAAAAAGTCTTCACTGGCTCCTGGTTGCTTCACGGATTAAATGGAAATCACTCTGTATCATCCACAAGGCTGTCTGGGTCATAGGACCACACTACCTGCAACTCTCTCTTACTAAATGTCCCCCCTCTAATCCTCTGAGCTCCTCTGTCACCAACTCCTTGTGTGTAAAGCATTTCACTAAACAGAGGGCAGGATGTTGATCGCTTTCCTTATCTGGCTCTCTTCTTTAGAACAGCCTCCCCTTCCTCTTCATCTTGAGCAGGACTTTCTTAAATTCTGGAAGATCCTCAAGACCTTCATCTTTGACTCTTCCTTCCCTCCTCTCTCCTCTGCTAATCTCACAGTTGCTTGTTTTATGTTCAAGGCCCTTATGTATCTTTGGGACCCTGACCTCCCACACCGATTTGCCCCTGCTTCTGTCTATCCTCAGCACTTGCCTTGATTCACCCTCCACCTTTGGAAGCTCGCACTTACCTTACATTGCACTTCACCTGTTGCTCATCCATGAGCACCCCATCACCTATTCCATTCCATCTCCCTTCTGCACTTGTACGTTTTGAACACACAAAAGGCATAGTAGGTTCACCCCCCCACTGTACTTAATATTTTTTAATGTATTTTAATTGTTTCTCTTCAATTGTACCCTCCCTGTTGCCCTGTGAGCACTTTAAACAGTATTTACTTCCTGTATATAAGTGCCTAACAAGTGAATAATAAATAAATAAAACCAGGTGGAAAGTAAAAGGCTACTTCCCCTAGTGTGGGAAAATGGGGCAGCAAACCTATAACCCAATCCTAACGCAATGGAGAGACATCTGGTTAGCAGTCCATGTTGCACAACGCTACCATTAGGGACACCAATAATTTCAGAGCGCAATAAAGGAACAATACTGAAACAAAATTAGTACACGGTGAGAGACAATCAGTTTGTAACAATCGTTCTGATTGGCACTCGCTGGGTCGTTACCAGCCCAACAAAGCCATACCTGCTGTCGTACCGCACGCCGCGTCCCTCAATGTTCCTTTCCTTTCTGCGACTGCCCACAATGGAAATGGAGAAGGAACTAAATGTAGCCCCTTCTCCCTGATCCCTGTTGGCCATTTTCTGTGTTTACTTTTTCTTGATCACCTTTTAATGGTCGCCATGGAAAGGGAGAAGGGACTATGTGTAGTCCTTTCTCCCGATCCATAGTGGGTAGTTTTTTTTTTCCTTTTTTTCCCTCGAGTTGAGAAACGGTTTACACGCCATTTCTCAATGCGAGAAAAATGCTATAAGTATCTCAGTCCAACATGCCAGAGTACTAATAGCAATAGAGCCCTCGGAGGGGGAGGCATTACCTGTCTGGAAATGCCCAAGGGCTTACGTTAAAGTCCTTGCTTTGCTCAGGCTTGTAACAGACACCTCAGGGCATTACCAGACTGGGTTCCTCCTCAGGTTCTATTGCTTAAGTGACGGCATATTCAAAATGTGCCAAAAAATACAAGAAAAAAATGTCTCTAGAGACTTTTAGGAATATGCGCTGCTTAATGGCAACGACGTCAGAGGTGCACATGGTAGAGCAGGTGGACACTTCGTATGATGGATATGTTAAGAAACGGAACTTCTCTTAAAGCTTTGTGCTCTTGGAAGCACATTGCTCTCATTACAAGCAAATGAGAACAAAATCCAAGAGGGATGTTTAATGGAAACTGGGGAAACTGGAGGAGGATAACGAATACTCAACTGATACCGCCCATTACTGTCCGTGCCTCTCACATGCCGGGAGCCCAATACAGCCAAAAGATAAAAGCATCTCTGTCCTAGCCATATTGGAGGACACGTTGGCAATAAGGGACATAGGGGCCTCATAGTTGGGCGGTATTCTGGCAGTAAATCCTCTGGAATACCGCCCAGCTGAATTACTGTTACTGCCACTTGGTTTGCCAGATTTACCGCTGGATTACAAGTGGCGGTGGTGGAGTAAACCCCCATTAGGACTCTATGGGGCTTTTTTAGTGGAATTACTGTGGCAGTAATTCTGCCGATTTTGGCTGATTTTTCCACAGAGACTTGAGGATTTACGTCCAGCATGGTGCTGGAGGTAAATCCTCCACTCCAGGGCCATACTCGTAGTATAGTGGAGCGGGAATATTGGCGTTAATTCCGTTCCCGCCACTATTTTCCCGCTCCGCCATATTTGTAATGAGGCCCAGTTACAAATACTTTGGGAATGCCAAACTATTATCAATTTTGGAAGGCAAGAATTCACAACTTTTTTACTTGATGTTTCCAAAGTTTATGGCGAAAGTGTTGGCTGCCACTGCTTGGAGTGGACACCACGCTAAGCACAGCCATGGTCCGTTACAGGGGTTATTTGAAGAAAAAGGAAACAAAACCAACAGGGACGTACTGTCCATAGAAGAGATTTGATAATATTAGATAAAGCCATAGATTCACATATTAGTTTCCATTCTGATATAAAGCATTGATTTCCCCCAACAGGATCTAATTTGGGCTAATAAGCGTTGCAAGTATGGCTGCCACAACAACCCAGGCCACTCTTCGATTTGCTAGACTCTTTTGGTATCATCTACACAAACTTCGCAGACGACACGCAAATGCTCCTCCCCATCTCAGGCAATCACGCAAGGGACACTTGTTACCATGAACCAAACATAGAGCATCATTCAGAACTGGACGGCCTTTCGAAATCTTCGTCTCAGTGATGATAAAACAGAGCTGCTCATCGTAGGCTCACCCTGGCAACTACATGACCTCAATTCTGCTTTCCCCACCTTCTGCATTTATGGCCCTAACATAACGGTCCTTAAACATGTCAAAATATTAGGTGTTCATGTTGATGCAGAGCTCTCCATGTCTAAACACATCTGTGCGCTTGCATCAGCCACGGCGCACACCTCCAGAGTCATCTCTCTAAGTAGACGATTTCTCTCCTCCAACATCTGCCGCACACTCGCCAGAGCTCTCATCATCAGCAAACTGAACTCTTGCAATGCACTCCTCATGGGCACCACTGCAACTAACCTCGCTAAGCTGCAACTGCTACAGAACAAAGGCCCGCGTGCTGCACTGCGTCTTTGCAGCCCTGATCACATCTCCGCAGCCAGGCGCGAACCCCAATGGCTACCCATTAAAGCCTATGTGGACTTCAAAACACTGATGATTGCACACCGCAGCATCCAGTAAGAAGCCCCCAAATGCCTCAACACTGCTACCATGAAACAACATTTGCTCTCACTAAGATAAGCATCCAGTGCAGCACTTTTCATCCCTCGCTACAGAACGAAGAGAGCCGGTGGCGTCAGCTTCTATGTCACTGCACCCACCCTCTGGCACTCTCTTCCACCGACTATCAGAAACGAACAATCTTACAAAACCTTCAAAAAACGGGTAAAACCCTGGCTGTTCAACAGATACGAATAAGACCTTTCTGACTCTTTTCCTTGACGACTTACTGTACCAACGCCGTGATAACCTTGGGCCTGGGCATTACATACATTTAATAAATAAAAAAATAAACCGTTGACCTGTCCTGGGGACACATGAGGGTGCCAGGCAGAGGAAAGTGTAACTTCACTAAGACAGGACATCCCATTCTAAGTCAGCAGAAAGTCTTCTCTACCTCTATTGAGGGAAGCCATGTCTTATTGCCTCTTTACAGGTTCAGGGACAGCTGGTTTCTTATGGGCATCTATTAATACGTGGGGTCCTGGTGGGAGACTGTCGCCGGATGGCTTGTTTACAGGTCGAGAAGCTGTGAAAGCCACCCTGGGAAGTCGAGCTGGCCCCCATGCCAGGGGGTGCCCAGGGATAGAATTGTAAAGTCAGGGCGGCCTAGATTGTACACAGGTGGAGGCCCCTAGCGTTGGCCTCCCACACCCCGGTGCGAAGCGTCAGGTCTCAGGGAAGAATACAGCCATCAGGTGAGCCTCAGTTTCACCGGTAATTCAGGCGCCACCAGGCGGGGACTTTGAAAGCAACTGCTTTATGTGTCTGTCTATCCCTGCAGAGTTCTTCAGAGTGGGTGCCATTCATTGCATTCATCTGTGGGAGGACTTTGGATACATGCGGGGACTTTCAGCTGGGGTGCCAGTGTTTACATGTGTTGGGGGCGTGAAGAAATGACCGCTGCTCTGCAGGAGCGGGCACAGAGTGTGGGGTCTAGATGCCCACTCAGCTCTAGACTACTACTACCCTAGCAGGGACCCCGATCATAGAGGGAAAACAGGCACTGCTCGAAAAGCTATACCTTCTTCGCCTCTTTTGGTAACATGGGCCGAGTGCAGCCGGCATCTTCAGGGGGTGTGGGAGCTGAGAACAGTAGTAACCCAAACAGCACAGACTCCAAAATAAAAGAATGTCCAATTAAGGTTCTATAAAAATATAGGGGATCATTACCGTTTTCTCTGTGCGGTAAAAATGACGCCAAAACTGTTACTGCCACTTTTACTGCAGCAGAACAACACAAGTTTGCCGTGGGGGGGTTACTGATTTACCCCCAGCCAAGAGCCGGAGTTAAATCAGGCCCCCACCGGTAAAACAACGCAAGATTTACCAGCACTGATGGTACCTGTGACAGTAATTCCTAGACGCCCCTCGATGGAGTCGTATGGGGCTCCATGGAATGGGGCGTTATCGCCCTTTGGGCCACCTGTAATATCCCGGTAATACCAGGATATCAGGCCATGGAAACGGTAGGTCGGTTTCCTGGTATCTCCACGGTGTTACCGGCAGGACACCGGGAAACTTATAGTGACCGCCACAGTGTTTTAATAAACGATGAAAATGCAATCAACTACTCAGAAAACACTAATGAAAACCCCACCCCTATAAAGACAAGGAAGAAAGTGCAGACTTTGGTAGAAAGGGACTGTGCATAGAAGTGGAGTTGTGTTCAGGCACTTCATTGGCAAAATGTCAATGTTCAAAATAAATGTCTGCAGAAAGAGGCAGAGAAGGAGCAGTGGCGTAACACAAAAAGTGGGGGCCCCCCCTGCGAGACTTCCCAATGGGGGCCCCTAAGCTTCCGCCTCAACATCGGTATACCCCTCCCACCAAGTTAGACCATGCCTACCAACATATGCCCCGGCCATAGGTATGGAGTACATGGAGGCAGAGGGCGTAGGTTCACCCGTTCTCCTTGCCATGCTCATCTAAATCACTGGCTGTGGTAGGGTTTCTTTCTCCTCTCCTCTGGAAACTTTTCTCTATGGAGGATCACAGACTATTCATCCCAAAAGCTCTGTCAGACCAGAGGTGATAAGACTTTCATTCTTGGGACAAAGGGTTCGGAGTAAAAGACCCAATTCTGTTAATGACAATGCACGCTATTTCTATTTATATGGCCCTGTTGAAGCGGCGTCTGTTCAGATAGATGTTGGGGAAAGGTTCTCATGGAGATACTTTCAGCGAGTCTAGGCAATATATAAATGATTCCACCGAATGTGACCGATGAAGAAAGAAAGAAAAAAAAACAATATAATACCAGGGCACCACCTTCTTTCGCCTGTTCCACCCACTTGGCCATCCAGCTGCCTGATCGCAATACCTTGTCACATGTTGCACTATGCTCCTGCCTACCCCGTCCTCCTCTAAGGTCACAGTTGCACGACTTTTCCCCCAGCTTCAGTCTTTCCTTGCATGTTTTTCACAGGTGCTGGCCTTTTCATTTGAGACCACATCAAATCTGGGAAAGCAGAGCAGAGCAGACATAGAGCAACTGCAATTTCTCATTGTGCTGTAATGTGTCTAATCTGGGACTGAGCGGTCGGCGTGTCTGTGGCTATCTAAGAGATCTCCTTCAGACATGGCGCCAGACCTGCCTACATTTCAAAATCAAAAACCCAGAGATTCTGTCTGTTTGCATTCATTGGTGTAACAAAAAATGTGAGGATCCCCTTGCCGGGGGGCCGCCCCCCACTAAACTTCTCAAGGAAGCACAGGCTGTGCCACAGACTCCACAGACTCCTCAGGAAGACCTGGGCCACATGGGCAAAGCACTGATGACCATGCTAGCAACTGCAGGACCTGAGCAGGGCACACGATGAAAGATGTACGTTTTCTATATGACATCTTCCACCTGGTGTAACAACACGTAGGTGGCAGTGCCCGTCCCCTGCTCCCCAAAGGTACCAGCCTGCACCGTGTGCAAACCAGCACAATAATTATGCACATGCTAACGGCTGAGGCAGCTTTTTGGTTCCAAGAGGGTGGGTGTGTCCGGAGCGGTAACTGGCTTTGTAAACAGTTTTAGGACATTGGTAGCAGCTGAATAATTTTAAGCGGAGGAGCATTACCATCTCCCATGAATTCGTGTGAGAGATTGAGCGTAGCGTGGGAGCACTAGGAATGTAGGAAATACAGGTGCAGCTCTCTCCTGAGAAAAGGTTCAAAATAATGTTTTTTAAATGGGCCATTTTACAACAAAATTTGAGAACAATGGGGTAAAATGCCATGCAATTTTAAAATGGGCGATCTGGGATAACATTAAAAAAAACGAAATCGGTTCCCTATATTTATTACACAAATTAAAATGCTACACAGACAAACTGAGTAAATAAAGGTGTGACACCAGTATTACAGACGCACTTCCCTTTTGTGTTATTATTTAGAGCATGCATCAGCTGCCGGCCCTGCCAGCACACAAGTACGCAGTTAGGGGCCTTCAACCCTCCCAGTTGAAAAGGGTGCCAAGCAGCTGCCCGTATGTTGGCAGATGACAGTCCTATGAAACTACAAGATATTTCTTTCATTGGGCACATTAAATGTGCACCTTGAGAGTAGACGTTACAAGCTGCATTTGCTGTAGCCCTTCAGGTACGTCACCCCCACTGACCTCTGTGGTCTCCGCAACACTCTTATCACGTTGGTGCCTTTTTACTTTGGTTTCTTCTACATTAGCCCCTTGATGACAAAGACTAGTTAATAGCTTTGAGTGGACATTTGGTGTTTCAGCTCTCTGCTGGCTGCCCGTGCTGTGATAATCTGCAGCTGTCAACCACTGGCCCCTGGCTGTATCCATTGCAATGTATGCATGCCAATGGTGCCTTATAGTGCTTTTCCCCAATCTAGGCAAATGCTCACGTACCCCGAAACATCATGTTGAAATGGGGCCCACACAAGGGCTTTAAGTGTGCCGGGTCTAGGCGGGACACAGCACGGCAGTCTCCAAAAGCCACCAATTAGCCAGGTCTTCCCAGCCCCTAGCTCTACTGTGAAAAAGCACCCAGCATCTGAGCAGGGGCACAGGTGATTCGCGTTATGAGTTGACAAACCGGTTGTGACAGAAATCCATGCCTAGAAAGCAGAACTTGACTCCGAAAAGGTTGTGTGTCCAAATAGTTTTATAGCACTCCAGATTTGCAGTCATTTTACTATTAGGGATGTTGTTAAAGATGAAATAAGCAGAAAGGTCAGTGTGTGTTATAAGCTGAGAAGAGGGTTGCAGATTTGAATAAATGTCATGGTTATGTGATATTTAATGTGCCGTGTTTATTATTGTGTTCCCAAAATGCCTTTTGATTTTGTGAAACACCCATTTAGATTCAATAGCCAGTTGAAGATGCATGTGGGCTCCTTGTGGCCATGCCAAAGTGCCCTCTCCACTCATTTAACACGCTGAGCACAATTTTGTCACACCCCCTTTCCAGAGCCCTGCTCGATTTCATATGTCATTGAAAGCACTGGCCCAAATGATTCATGACCCATCTTCAGCCCTTGCTCACAAACTCACATACCGGGGTGGGGGACTAACACATCAAATGAGGTCTATGCCTCACTGTATTTGCAAACTTAATTAAATCAAGTCTACACAGTGCTTCAAGGCAGTTGAAACAGGCAGAGTCAGGTGAGCAGTGGTTGGGTGCACTGGGAGGTGGAAAAAGCCTCATTAGAGGCTACCCTCGTACCGCCCCTCAGATCCCCCCCTGCCCTCCGGATTATGCCTCACCAAAAACATACTTTAAAATACCAGCTACAACAAGTGGCCAAAATCTCACAAGGGCACATTTTGATTGTGCCCTGAAATTGCATATAGCGGACCACTTACATGTAAGCAGCCCTCTCTGTACCATGTTCAGAATATACACAAAACTGATCATAAAGGCTGCCTGCATGCAGTGTTGAAAGGCAGACCAGAATGTTGTTCACAGTCTGCATTGTGTCCTACTCACAACAGCTGTGGGGGTCCGAGGACCTTTTAGCAATGTCTGAGAATTTCTGGGGGGATGCGGGGGCCTAGAGCCCAATGGTGTTGTGACCGTGCCACCACACATTCCAAATATTACATGCGCACACACACTACCTGAAACATATGACATTCAAACATAGACACAATACAAGAATGCAGTGGTCGAAGTGTACGAAACGCAGTAGTGGAATTATGTTCCCTAATGGCCTTCACCTGCTCCCCACAAATGCCATTGCCTCGCCACCTCCCAAGCACAATAGAAACCCCCCAAACACATGCACTCTTTATCGGAACGTTCATGCTCAACTTCTTCCTATGCTTTTATTTTAAAACGAAACCATTGCGGAACGGTTTCTTTTTAAAAGTATAGTAGGAGTAGTGAAATGTAATTTAAAAAGGTAAAGGAGCACTGCTCGCAACTGCTACCGCCCACTTGGAGCACTGCAAACATGTTTTTAAATGTACCAGTCTTGCAGAAACTTTGCCTTCTGTCTCCAGTCTGAGTCCAGGGCTTGGAATAACACTGTCCACATCCAGCATGCTCTGTCCAGTCGCGGGCTCAAGGTTGCCTCACAACAAAAAGAACATGCTTCCCGACACTGGTAAGCATATGAAAGGCGCGAGCTCCACGCATGAAAAAAAAAAATGAAGAGCCTTTCACATTTTTTTTAAGACACCGCGGATGTTGCGCTTTCGGTTTTCTTGAAGTGCAGCACCTGGGCTTGGGAGACGTGGGGCCCCCGCACGGCAGGGGCTGCGGGGGCCCCTGTTACGCCAGTGAGAAGGAGGCTTAAAAGTCACTATGGTCGCAAAGGTGGACAGGGGTACAGGACCTCTTCAGTGTACCGCAACTCTTTGTCTCTTGCGATCGACAGCATCTTGTCAGGCTTCTATGTGCTTTCCTGCAGTGAAGTCAGTATTTAAAAGGAACTAGTCGTGGGTATCCAGTGGCAAGTTGGCATTTAAGGGGCTACGCGACAGGGCTCGAGAACATACTAGCCAATGTGTTCCAACAATTTGAGTGGGTGGTCTTTTGAGGTCAAAACAATGCTTCTGCTAAGTCAAGTTGGCATGCAAAATGATGGCTTCCTGGAAGTCTAGTCGTTGGTTTAATCGGGCGAGATGAGGTTTAGTTTATGCGATGAGCCAGATCCTTCACGCAGTGGTAATCTGGCATTTGAGTCATGGCAGAAGTGCTCTTCACCGGTGCACGATGGAGTCGAGATGGCTGAAGTTTATAGAGTGCCAAAAGCAGCACTGCGGGTCCGATGTTGGCTCAGTGTCTAGAATGGTCGATACGGCTCCAAGAGGTCTCAAGGTGGAAAAACAGTGCTCCAGCTGCTCTTGGACTGCTGGATTTCTGGGAGCCCCATCCAGGGTCTCTGGATGGGGGGAACCCTTATGCTGTGCACTCCCACACCAGGGGGATTGGCTGGTACCCACAGGGGGATCCTTCACCTTCAGTGAAGAGAGTCCTGGTTCCAGTGCAGCCAGCAGTGAGGCCATGTCACCCCCAATGTTCCCTGGTGATGATTAGGGGACAGAGCTTCCCTATGCCTTGGATGCCATCTGTCGTCACGTCTATGGCAGAGGACTGTGTGATAGACTGTATCCCCAACAGAGGTCCAGATGAATTCTTCTAGTTCTCTTTGGAGTCTAGAGATGGATCAAAAACTGAGGGCGTGCTCCTCTGGTTTTGAAGGCAAACTGTCCCAGGGGATTGGTACAAAACAAGCTTCCTGTGAGGTGCCTGATACAAGTTGTTGTAACAAATGCCTTTTACCTTATTACATCACACCCATATTACCTCAACTGCAGGAATTGGGGGGGATAGGAGCAGGAAGAGGGTACTGACAGAAACTAGTATGGTGGAATCTTTCTTCCAGCCCAGCCCCTTCAAAGGGACCCCAGAAGTCAGCACGCTTGCGAGAGTGAATTTGGTATGTCAGCGCTGCCTTTGAAGCACCGGTTTCCTAGGAGACTTCCTGTGGGAATTTCCTATCCCCTGGACGAGGATGGTACGCTTCCTGCAGGAGAATCAAAGAGGCAGCATCCAGTATATTCTTCCATATAGCACCTGTGAAGATAGTCAGGCCAGACTCCAATGTACATCAGTACCGTTATATTGAGGTCCGCCCACATAGATGACACTGGTGTGATATCAAAATGATGTGGCTGTGTAATGTTGTGTTCTTAGGAGGCACCATGCCACAAACAGTCATCGCTTATATTTACAGATTTAGGTGCCACCAGACTGACTATGACATATAATTATTATAATTTAGATTAGTGGTGGAGAATATGAGCGTGTCTGTAGATTATCTCAACAAAGGCACAAGTTAGCACTATAATTTTGGCACAGAGCATTTATGAAAAGGGGGTATTTTTGCCAGACCTCTTTCAGAAACAGACTGTATGCATTTAGTGGATGTGTTGCTGCAGGTCCCAGAGGAGGGTGTCACTAGAGTAATCATGTCTGCATATGACCAATGCATGTGAGGGTCTTATTGTGGGACTCCTAATGACGACTGCCAGTTGGTGTGACCATGGATGCATGTACGTGTGCGGCTCCCAGTGGAAGCTGTCATTTAGGATGACCATATGTGCATGTTTACAGATGCTTGCTGTTCTCTGGTTGCTTGACCCAATGATAGTTGTCATTTGGGTACTCACATACAAATGTATGTGTAAGGATTCCTCTCGGTGTGTGGTTGCTGGTCCAAGCCGCGGTCTCCACATTTGCAGTGTGTATAATTGTGTGTGGCACTGTGTCTTTACCTTGCACCACCCTTTATGCTTCACCTGAACTCTTCAATTGCATGATGGACTCAACCTGAATTGAGAGCACCTATCCCTGGGGGCTCACGATTCTTTATGTGCAGATGTCTGTGGAACCCTATTATGGTGATAGTTTGGGAGACGTGTGTCAGGAAGGCTGACTCTGTTATTGCCTGTTTACTATATGTTTCCCTCATTGCCTCATCTGGGCGATTGCATGAAGAAACGCCTCTATTACTGGGCCCGCTGGTCACTGGTGTGACCCATTGACATGATGGGTTCCCAAGACTGTGTCTGGTAAAGAACATTAGGGTTTATGAATCTTCAGAACTGGCCCTTAACATCGAGGCAATGATTTGCCTGGACTGTCATTATTGGGTAATAATGGGGCAATGATTTGCCTGGACTGTCATTATTGGGTATACTGGGGCAATGATTTGCCTGGACTGTTATTACTGCGTAATACTGGGGCAATGATTTGCCTGTACTGTCATTATTGGGTATACTGGGGCAATGATGTGCCTGTACTATCATTATTGCGTAATACTGGGGCAATGATTTGCCTGCACTGTCATTATTGGGTATACTGGGGCAATGATTTGCCTGGACGGTCATTAGTGGGTACACTGGGGCAATGATTTGCCTGGACTGTCATTATTGGGTATACTGGGGCAATGATTTGCCTGTATTGTCATTATTGGGTATACTGGGGCAATGATGTGCCTGTACTGTCATTATTGGGTATACTGGGGCAATAATTTGCCTGGACTGTTATTACTGCGTAATACTGGGGAAATGATTTGCCTGTACTGTCATTATTGGGTATACTGGGGCAATGATTTGCCTGGACTGTTATTACTGCATAATACTGGGGAAATGATTTGCCTGTACTGTCATTATTGGGTATACTGGGGCAATGATGTGCCTGTACTGTCATTATTGGGTATACTGGGGCAATAATTTGCCTGTACTGTCATTATTGGGTATACTCGGGCAATGATTTGTCTGTACTGTCATTATTGGGTATACTGGGGCAATGTTTTGCCTGGACTGCCATTAGTGGGTAATACTGGGGAAATGTTTTGCCTGGACTGTCATTAGTGGGTATACTGGGGCAATGTTTTGCCCTACTGCATTAGTGGGTATACTGGGGCAATGATTTGCCTGTACTGTCAATAGTGGCTATACTGGGGCAATGTTTTGCCTGGACTGTCATTAATGGGTAATACCGGGGAAATGTTTTGCCTGGACTGTCATTAGTGGGTAATACTGGGGCAATGTTTTGCCTGGACTGTCATTAGTGGGTATACTGGGTCAATGTTTTGCCCTACTGCATTAGTGGGTATACTGGAGCAATGTTTTGCCTGGACCGTCATTAGTGTTCAATACTGGGGCCATGATTTGCCTGGACTGTCATTAGTGGATAATACTGGGGTACAGTTTCGCCTGGACTGTCATTAGTGGGTATACTGGGGCAATGTGTTGCCTGGACTGTCATTAGTGGGTATACTGGGGCAATGATTTGCCTGGACTGTCACTAGTGGGTAATACTGGAGCAATGTTTTGCCTGGACTGTCATTAGTGGGTAATACTGGGGCAATGTTTTGCCTGGACTGTCATTGGTGGGTATACTGGGGCAATGTTTTGCCTGGACGGTCATTAGTGGGTATACTGCGGCAATGATTTGCCTGGACTGTCATTATTGGGTAATACTGGGGCAATGATTTGCCTGGACTGTCATTAGTGTGTAATCCTGGGGCAATGTTTTGCCTGGACTGTCATTAGTGGGTATACTGCAGCAATGATTTGCCTGGACTGTCATTATTGGGTAATACTGGGGCAATGATTTGCCTGGACTGTCATTAGTGTGTAATCCTGGGGCAATGTTTTGCCTGGACTGTCATTGGTGGGTAATACTGGGGCAATGATTTGCCTGGACTGTCATTAGTGTGTAATCCTGGTGCAATGTTTTGCCTAGACTGTCATTAGGGGGTATACTGGGGCAATGATTTGACTGGACTGTCATTAGTGGGTAATACTGGGGCAATGTTTTGCCTAGACTGTCATTGGTGGGTATACTGGGGCAATGTTTTGCCTGGACTGTCATTAGTGGGTATACTGGGGCCATGATTTCCCTGGATGGTACAGTCATGAATCCCCAGAACTGTTTCTGCTGGGTAAAATTTGGGCGATGACTCATCAGCAGGCTCGGACTGGCCTACAGGGCAATTGGGCAATGGCAGAACCAAAAACACAAAATGCTAGTGTGGGTCCATTTTTCTGCTCAAAGTGGGCCAGTTTGATGAGTTACATCACTATGCGGCTAGTCGTTTTGATCAGTGTTGCTAAATAAATATTCTTTAAAATGCACAATTTGCATCACATTTTATCAAACCCCTCCCCCTTCTACTCAAACAGTCTGCCACAAAAAGAATGAATTGCCATTTGCAACTGTGGGCTACTTTTCATTGGTTATGTTATGTTATGTTAACTCCACTTGTAAAGCGCACGGTCTCCCGAAGGCATCATGGAGAGGAAAACTGCTAGCAAAGGGAAGACTAGTGAAAAAGCCGGGGACTAGAATAGAGTGGTTTTCAGAGCTCTTCTGAAACTCAGATGGTTAGAAGTGGTTTTGAGTGGCAGTGGGAGGTTGTTCCAAAGTTTGGCAGCAGCAATGGAAAAGGATCTGCCGCCAAGCCTTTCCCGTTTAAATCTTGGAACAATAAGTAGATTGGTGGCGGAGGAGCGAAGGTCCCGTTCCGGGATGTATCGGGAGAACTTAGAGAGTAGAAATTCAGCTCCTTGGCCATAGATTGCCCGATGGACGATACACAGAGACTTAAAATGAACTCGCTGGGCCACCGGAAGCCAATGGAGTCGGTGGAGCAATGGCGAGATGTGGGCACCATAGGGGGAACCAGTGGCTAACCTTGCTGCCTGATTCTGCATACTCTGCAGCCGCTGTATGAGACCGATCGGTTGCGACAAATACAAAGAGTTGCAATAGTCCAACCGTGAAAGGACTAGCGCAGCCACCACGGGAGGGCGGATGGCTTCCGGAATCATAGGCAGAACCCTCTTAAGGACCCTGATCTGATGGTGGGTGGACTGACAGACAGCCGTAACCTGGTTGGACATAGACAAGGAGGCAGAGAGAATGACCCCCAGGTCCTTTACTTTGCTAACTGGACCAGGTAGAGGGCCGAGCGAGGTGGGCCAGAAAGCGGGGGTCAACAATGAGGGATTGGGGGGCAGCCCACCAACATTACCTCCATCTTATCGCCATTAAGCTTTAGCCAGTTCTGGTCCATCCAAACCCCGACTGCCTTTAGGCAGTCATGGAGGCAGGCTGGGACCTCAGTTTGATCCTGATCTAAATGGATCAAGATTTGAGTGTCATCAGCAGAGGAATAACAATTGAGTCCGTAGGAGCGAATGAGACAGACCAAAGCCCAAATATAGATATTAAACAAAATCGGGGAAAGAGAAGATCCCTGAGGGTCCACAAGTGAGGGGACAGGAAGAAGAAAGAAAGGGGGGCATAGCAAGGGTCTGTGTACGATCTGAAAGGAAGGAGTTAAATCAAGCAAGAACAGAACCAGATATCCCGATCTGTGCCAGGCGTGAGAGGAGGACAGGGTGATCAACCGTGTCAAATGCGGCTGACAAATCCAACAGAATCAGAGCCCCAACTCCACCCGCATCAACTAATCTGGACATGTCGTCTTGTACAGAGACAAGCACACTTTCCGTACCTCTGCCTGGCCTAAAACCAGCCTGAGCGGGATTAAAACATTTTGAGGATTCCAGAAAAGAAGACAAGAGGGGTGTGACCAGAGATTCAGCTCATCAGGGCTGTCTCCGCTGAGTCACACTGGCCTGGGGAATTCCCAGGACTGTCATCAGTGGTTGACTTTGGGGGATGAAATCTGAAGTCTTCCGTTGGTTTGTTAAATTGTGGCAAATTGAATCAACCAAGAGTACCACTGGTGAGTAACATTGTTGTACTTAATGAATCCCCAATACTGTAGCAGGTGTGCAACATTGCAACAGTGTATCCCCGGGACCATCACTGGCCTGTAACATTGGAGTAATGAAGCTCTAGGACTTATATAGCGGGGGGATGGATCTACTTATACTTGGTGGGAGACAGGCGTAGCCCGGCACTGTGATACACTTTGTCTGACTTATCAGTTCTTAACACGTCTCCTACCTTTCTCCTGCGTTCCCTGTTTACCTGAGTTCTTGGATAACTCTGGGTGTGCTACTCTAAGAAAAGCACTTGGTCAGGGAAGGTGACAGGTGTAAGAATTCCCCCAACCACATAAGAAGATACGCTAGGTAAGAATACATATACGGCACAGTAACGGCGGACAAAGCAATGCTGGTGTATGGTTTTAGAGTGATAGACACACTGCACACTAGGATACACTATAACTATTAGTCCTTTTTAAAATTTATTTAATTTTTTTATTTTATTACAGTTTATTAAAAACTTTTAAAAAAAGAAAAAGAACAGAATTTACTCAAATAAAATAATTTTAAGTCAGAGGAACACAAATGGCGACATCACAAATCTGCTTTCCTTGGCTTTCGTTATTTGCACATTACGTGTTCTTAGTCCAACAGTATCTCATTCCTAGGCAGCTGCAAGCTAAATAAATTAGAGCCCTCATAAACAATATAGAGTCCTTATAAAGTGCACTTATACACATTATATACAAAATCCTTACTTGAGAAACAACCTGGCCAGGGAAGTTACAAGGTCCTTGTAAGGTGCTCCAGGACCCTCAGAGGGCACAGGCAGTGCAGCAGAAGTATGGCGGGGGCCCCAAAGGTCTTTTTAGTCGGGATGCATATGCTAGAGAATGCCCGGTATCTGAACAGCAATGTGGGGGCCCCTGAAGGGCTGGATCCTGGCTGGGCAGCGTTTGCTAGAAACGGCCAGTCATTAATTACTGCTGTGAAGGGCCCCAGGAAAGGCCTTTAACCAGGGCCGCCTGTGCCACCAGTGGCCTGAGGATGCAGAGTGGCCTGAGGTGGCAGGGCGTGGGCCAAGCAACCGTCAGCAGCGTGCAGTTTATGGATTCCAGGAGGGGGCAGTGATGGTGAGTGCTCTGTTACCCCCAGGGAGCGCCAAGCAGTAAGTGTGGGCTGCTGCAGTGAAGGTGGGCCCTCCCCGTCCCCATAGGAGCACCTTTTCAATGAGCCAGGGCGTGGCAATGATGGAAGGTTTGACATCCTCTCTGGCAAAGGGAGTACAAATAGCTCGGGGGAGTGGGGAGGGCAGGAAGGGGCCCACCCAGACTACTGCCCCTGAGCTTGCCGTTAGTAAAAAGTGAAAACACAGCCTCTGAGATCCTCTGTAGACACACACCCTGCGCCCCTTGCCCTTTGTGTTGAAGGAGCCTTTAAAGTGGGGGTAATTTATAAGTAATGGCTCATTTAACAAGCCATTGTTTTTACACAGTACCCTTTCAGTGTTAAGAACTGAACCTGGGGCATTTTTATACTGAAGGCTAGCATAAAGCATCAGCTAGCTGACCAAACTAAACCTACGCATTCTTCCAAGAGAATTAACGTGCCACACAGAAGACGTTTTAAACTATGTTCTTTATTTTCATGACTTTTTATTTGACACACCAAACCTTTTTTGGTATATTTTTAGTTACATATGGTGCATGCCTGGGAACGTTAACTCTCATTTCTTGGTTAAGTGGTCTAGTGGCTGCTTTGGGTCATGGACTAAATGCATCCGCTCAGCATCAAAACTCTTCATTTTCTTAATGTTAATGTTAAAGGATATTTGTTCCGCACACTGTCACCACCGGAGTGGTCCCCTGGAGCTCTGGTGGCTGTGAAAAAGGAAAGGGGGCGGAGGGATGAGTTAGAGGGAATAAGCTGGAAAAGTGCAAGAGAACAGTGATGTGCTGTTGGCAGCCTCAGCTCGGTGGGTCCGTTGCCTGGGCTTGGGGTGTTTTACAGTCGGTAGTCGTTGTGTGCTGTTGTGCAAGTCTATGTGTGGTTTGTTTTGTTGTTGCAGTGTAGTGAAGTTTGTGCGGATTGTTGTGTTCTAGGTTTGTGGTTGTGTTTGGGCAGAGTTTGAGAGGTATATGCCGAGGGGTGAAATTGTTAGTGGATTGGTTAATTGTGCAATTACTAACAATCATAATTCTATCTAAGTGTGGCACATGCTGACATTGTTTAACCTGCCTAGGTGCGACGCCGACTAATGTTCAAGATTACGTCTTGGTGTGGCACATGCTTGCATTCACAATCCTTTCCAGATACCGTGCAGGCTAATGTTGTGAATTCTAAGTGTGGCACATGCTAACATTCACAATCCTATCTAGATGTGGCACATGCTAAGATTAAGAATTCTTCTATTTGTGCACATGCTAACATTCACAATCCTGTCTAGATACGGCGCAGGCTAATGTCGATTCTAAGTGTGGCACATGCTAACATTCACAATCCTGTCTAGATACGGCACAGGCTAATGTTGTCGATTCTAAGTGTGGCCTATGCTAACATTCACAATCCTGTCTAGATACGGCGCAAGCTAATGTTGTTGATTCATGCTAACATTTACAATTCCAGCTAGATGTGGCGCATGCTAAGATTAAGAATTCCCTCTATGTGTGCACATGCTAACATTCACAATCCTGTCCAGAAACGGTGCATGCTAACGATTATTGCACCTGTCTAAAGTGACATAGGCTAATCTTGACCGTTCTCTATAGGTTAGTTAACATTGGCTTTGCGGACCTACCAATGATATATAAAGCGCTATACAAATGGCAGGCAAAATAACATAGCAGTATGTTAGTGCATAGTGTAGTGCAACATTTATAGTCCAGCCAAGAATGTATTTAGGTTGGTGGTCACTAATCTCTTTAAGGATGCGTGCTGTAAATCTATGGCAGTCAAAGTTATGGAGAGGCAAGCTAGAGTGGCAAGGGCTTTCTGGAGTAGAGTGATTGCTCTACCCCCCCACCATGCCACACTTACGGTTTTGTTGGTGTCTGTTGGCTGCTGTCTTCCTTTGCTTCCCCTGCGGACACCTGCAGCCACTTTCTGGAGCTGTCTCCATTGGAGCCGCCCTTTGCCTTGGGGCCCTTGGCCGCAGGGGCTGCCGGGCAGAGGGCTGCCCTGGGTGTCCATTATAGGGTGAGCTGCACCAATCGGGTCCGGGGGAGGGTGGGAGGCGGGCTCTAAGTATCCAGGAAGCGGGTATGGGAGAGAGGGATCACACCTGGTAATGGCGTTTGCCGTGCTGTTAAAGTATGGATAATTTTTTTAAAAGGCGTAAACGGGTGGGGATGGTCACAGGAGGTCTGGGCACTCACCTGGTCACTACAAATGGTGGCTATGGCACAGATCACGGTCTGGCCCTCAGGTCATTAGGACTCTGTTCACCATGGATTCTAAGGCACCAATCAGGTCCGGGGGGAGGGAGGGAGGCGGGCTCTAAGTATCCAGGAAGCGGGCATGGGAGAGGGATCACACGTGGGAATGGCGTTTGCCATGCTGTTAAAGCATGGATAATTTTTTAAACATTTCGAACACGGGTGGCGCTGGTCGCAGGAGCTCTGGGCACACACCTGGTCACTGCAAATGGTGGCTGTGGCGCGGATCACGGTCCGGCCCTCAGGTCATTAGGATTCTGTTTACCATGGATTCTAAGGAACCAATCGGGTCCGGGGGGAGGGAGGAAGGGAGGCGGGCTCTAAGTATCCAGGAAGCAGGCATGGGAGAAGGATGATACGTGGGAATGATGTTCGCCGTGCTGTTAAAGCAAGGATACTTTTTAAAAAAAGGCGAACAAGGGTGGCACTGGTCCCAGGAGCTCTGGGCACTCACCTGGTCACTGCAAAATTAACAAGCCAACCACTACCTAGCGCACGCCAGATGGCTCCTCAATGTGACTTGGCACCTTGATTAGGAAAGCAGGGTTCATTGTGTGTCACCATACAGACAGTAGTGCATGGCAAATCAATGCAGTGATATGTGTGCAGCGATGATTTGTACATGCGCAAGTCACCACCCCGTTGGTTAATGGCGTCTATGCGGTGCTCGTCTATGTGGTGCTCGCTCCTCTATGTAACAGCACATACGCCTGTTTTAGTCTGATGTGTCCAATGTCCATATAATAGCACACTGGAACGTTGTGTGTATGTGGCTCTGATGAGCATGCCATACTGAGCCCATACTGTGCCACCTAAGCACATCAAGCAATCAAAGATTTTGCCTCAAATTGTACATCCACTAGGCCAAAAGACCTGCCACACCGTGTTTTTCACAAGCTGCAGGCCAGCACTAATAAGATATGCTAATGATAGCTCTGTTAAATAAAGCCTGGTCCTTCTCATTTAGCAGATATAACCTGTGAGGCCTGCGTGATGGCGAGGAGGTATTGGCTGAGTAACTGTGGACCCTTTACCATGCATTAGAAGCCGGTTCCGTTTAAAATGCTCCATCAGCAGTGGTCAGGCTAAGGTTGTAGGAGGTACAATCCTTTCAGTGTATCCTTTCTACTGTGCATTGTTTATCGGGTGCCTCTTTTAGGGTATAATTTCCTGTCTATAAATAAGATTCAATGAATATGTTTGGGTAATGGGCGCTGGGGATGCTCAAACTGACACCCAGCCCCTCCGCATCTACAATTCTCCAGAAACAAGAAGCAAAAGACCCCTTGTACCTCAATTGAGTGGATGATGTTGCAGCTATTTTACACTTGCATCCAAAAACGTAAGCTGTCCAAATGAGTTCATGTTTTGCAAACATTTTAGTGTTAGGGTGTGTGTTGTGAACCGTGATGTGAGCGCCAGTGTTGGCTTAGGTATACCAGAGGGACTGAGGTTCACACTACGAGCTCACTGTTCTAGCTCCCAAGGGCCCAATGAACCCTCCCCCAGTAAACAGACAGAGGACTCAGCCAAGGGCAAGTTAGAACTGTCATTTATTACACAAACAGACAGGGATCATACAGGACATTGAGAATCTCCAGAAATCACAGCTCCTGTGTTGGGTGATGTTTTTGTTTAGTTACTGCGTCACAACATGGGGCTCATCCCCAAAAACCTACGATGTTCCAGAATTGGGTAGTTAGGGTGGTAGTGCCCATACACTGCACCTAATACATTGTTGCAGGGTCACAGGATTACCATTCCCCCTCGCCCTCTGCCCCCTCCCCTGGATTTGTGTACCATGATTGGCTGGAGCTGATCTCCCCAGGTCTGGGACCCAGCTCTGTTCTAAGTGCTCAGTGCACCTTCTGAAGGTGATGAGAAAGACTATGGGCCTCATTACGACCCTGGCGGAGTGGGTTTACGCCAGCGTTATTCGCGGCGGACCCGTCCGCCCTACTACGAGTTCCCGTAGCGCCATGGAGCCGTTTTCCGCCTGGTTTTTCCGGGCGGAGAAATCCATGGTGCTACGGGACCTTGTTGTTAATTACGCCACCGTATTTTACGGTGGCGTAATTAACGCCTTCCCCACTCCCATTATACCCTATGGGGCAAAAATGGGAATGGGGAAGGGTAAAATGGGGAATGGGGATTTACCGCCCCGCCAAGGTCGGAATGGGGCGGTAAATCCGCCAACCCCCATGGCGCTATCGGCAGCTTTCCGCCGTGCTCCATGGTGCATTTTGCACCGCGATTTCCGCCAGGGTCGTAATGAGGGCCTATGTGTTCCCAGTGTAACTGTCAGAATTACCACTTTGCCTTTGTGAGTGCCTACAGGGTTGCAACGCTGAAAAAGAATCCATGTTTTACTTCATGTCTGTGTCGCTTGGAACTGTTGGTCTTGCCACTGCAGGTGAATGACCATTGCCTGGCTCAGCCGGACCACATGGTTGAGGACTGTGAAGTCGATCTCTCTGGTCTGCAATTTATGAGGATTTCTGCTAGTATTTTGCAGATAGCTCAGAGGCCCAAGAATGTTCTGCTCATCGCTGACCTTGGCTGCGAGCCCTACCATGCTGCTTCGTGCAGCCTAATTCTGCTTTTATTCGTCTCTCTTCCCAAGGCCTGTGGCCTCATGTAACCTCACTACAGTTATACTATGATTTTTATATGTCTCTATCACACTATGTTTCTTATAGGTTAGTAGTATTTGGCTGTTCCAGGCTCCTTACATGAGCCTGTAGTTCCATAGGGTTAGTTGCAATTAGCGTCTGCAAACTTGCTCTGCATCTCTTCTTTTTGCTTTGAGTTTTGCGTTTCTGCATTTGGCTAATGAGGAAAATAATAAAAGCTTTTGACAGCATGTATATGTGTCTTTCCTCTATCTACAGAACTGTGTAAGCATGTTCTTTGTGTGTGCACGTGTGTGTCTATGTAACTTCTTGCATGGGTGCGAGTTTGCTTCGTGACCCACGTTGCTATGTTGTGGTGTCACTAATGATGTCAGAACAATGGATCTTCATTATTAGTCAATATGATCCATTGAGGCATTTGGATCCATGATCAGTGCAGTGGCACCTATATCCATAAAGATATTGACTGGATAAGGTTTGAATGGTTGCCTGAGTGAATATCTGTTCGCATATTTAAAGGTCACTGGCCCTCCGGGTGGCTGCCCAAACAGTAAGTTGCATCTTGAGTTTTTGACTCTTTGGGCTGTCATGTTCATGGGTGTGAGGAGGGGCAATTCTGGGACCCTCTCTTCACCAGGCCATGTGTTTAATATGCATTTAGAGAGTCACACATAGGACTCTTTTATCACTGACTTGTTTATCAAATTTATAGATCTCTGATCATTGTTATAGTCCTGAAATGCTCTATGATTTAATGCAAAACAGACAGGAACACTCTTTGTTGCTTGTTGTCCCCTTTCCCACTCTCGTAGAGGTATTTTGAAAGAGTGCAATGGTCAGTGTACCAGACTGTCCATCTTGGAAGGATAACCGTCTATCAGAAAACGGTTCATATGGTTAGTCGAATATTGCCCCTTGCGAAATACAAGTGAGGTGGTACAAACAGAACGCTTGCAACACAGGGCCAGTGGCCAGTGGACCCTCAGATCCTGGGAAGGCTGGTTACACAGCAGTGTGCCAGTACAGACAGTTTGAAACTGCATTTAGGCAAGGCCTTCCCTAGGAGCAGGTGACAGAAGAATGATTTACTTGGGCAGCAACAGCTGTGTTTTCACATTAGATTTTTTCTGTAAAGTACTTGAATTCAAATGTAATGAAACCAGCTTCATTTATATAGCAATGATGTATTGATATTGAGGAGGGGTCTTGTCGCACGACACAGAGGTGTAGTTTGGGAGTGACGTGTGCCATCGGGGCGGGTGGGGAGGTGCATTTTGGTGGTTCGCCCTGGGCACCAAGTTGGCTAGAAACTGCTCTGGGTGAACCCATATCACCTCTACTCATGTAGCATATGGAGGCGTACCCCTATGACTTCTACCTCTATAACATGGGACTATTATAGATGACGCCTGTATCGTGGATGTCATTGAGGTGATGAAGCCCATTGACTGTAACTTGTGTGAAATGCTGTAGTGATTACATTCCCGGACTGTCACTGACGGGCAATACATCCCAAAGAATGTCACTGGTAGGTAGTAATGAGGTGATTAATAAACACTGGGGCGATGAATCGATTTGGTTCATTACTGGTGGACAATCAATCCCAAAGACTGTCCCTGGGAGATGATTCCTCAGTACTGTCACTAGTGGGTAACTTTGGGGCGAGGACTCCGCAGGATGGTCACTGTTTTGTACCATTTGGGTAATTGATCTTTGTGACTGTCGCTGCTGAGCCATGTTGGGGCCATGAATTCCCAGAGCTTTCTTTTGAGTGATACATGTTTGTCCCAATTTCTCAGGGCTTCCCCATTGAGATGATGAAACCACCTGCACTATCACTGGAGGCATCATTGAGGGCTTGATTCAGAGGGCTTTCACTGCTGGTAACATTGGGAAGGGGAATGCCTAGGAATGTAATTGGTGAGTAAGACTGAAGCAACAAATACCTAACCCGCTGAGTTGCCTTGTGGTGATGAATCCATAGGACTGTCACTGAGGTGTGTCACTGGGGCAATGAGTCCCCAAAGCTTCCTTTGGTGAGTGACAATAGGGCAATGAATCACCAAAACCATCCTTGGGGATCGACACTGGGGTCATTGGTGGGTAACATTAGGGCATGAATCGCCAGGGATGCCTCTGCTGGTTAACATTCTGGTGATGTATGACCTGGGCTGTCATCGGAAGGTATCATTGGAGTGATAAATCCCCATGACTGTAAATTGTGGGTGACACTGGTGTGATGAGTCCTTGAAGTGCTACTGGTGCGTAAAACGGAGGGATGAATACCTTACACTGTCAACGATGGGTCACTCTGTTTGTGATGAGCCCTATAATTACCATTGGTGGGTGACATTTGAGTGATGACACCCAGGACATTCACAGCTGGTTTCAAATTGGGTGATGAATCCCCAAGAAAGTCTCCATTGGTTAACATTGGGGTGATGAATCAAGAGGACTTTCATTGTAGATTTTGACTGGGCAATGAATC
Source organism: Ambystoma mexicanum (assembly GCF_040938575.1). NCBI lineage: Eukaryota > Metazoa > Chordata > Amphibia > Caudata > Ambystomatidae > Ambystoma > Ambystoma mexicanum. Next base: position 1,461,797,565 of record NC_090931.1, on the reverse strand, counting down.
CCCAGTGCTGGTTCTGGTGCGTACCATTTTGGTAATGAATCTCCAAGACTGCCCTGGGACTATCACTGGTAGAGAACACCAGGAGTGGTCTTGGTGGGAAGCACTGGGCGATGAGCACTGAAATGGCCAATGGTGGGAACCATCGGTGTCATGAGTCACCAGTATTGGCGGATAACAGTGGGGTGTTGAGCAATGGAACTGCTGTTGGTGGGAAACATTGGTGTCATGAGTCACCAGTATTGGCGTTGGTGGATAACACTGGGCTGTTGAGCACTGGAACTGCCGCTGGTGAGAAACATCAGTGTCATGAGTCACCAGTATTGGCGTTGCTGGATAACACTGGATTGTTGAGCACTGGAAGTGCCCCTGGTGGGAAACATCGGTGTCATGAATCACCAGTATTGGCATTGGTGGATAACAATTAGGTAGTGAGCACTGGAACAGCCGCTTGTGGGAAACATCAGTGTCATGAGTCACCAATATTGGCGTTGGTGGATTACACTGGGGTGTTAAGCACTGGAACTGCCGCTGGTGGGAAACATCGGTGTCATGAGTCAAGAGTATTGGCATTGGTGGATAACACCGGGGTGTTGAGCACTGCAACTGTCGCTGGTGGGAAACATCGGTGTCATGAGTCACCAGTATTGTCGTTGGTGGATAACACCGGGGTGTTGAGCACTGGAACTGCCGCTGATGGGAAACATTGGTGTCATGAATCACCAGTATTGGCGTTGGTGGATAACACTTGGGTGTTGAGCACTGGAACGGCCACTGGTGGGAAACGTCGGTGTCATGAGTCACCAGTATTGGCATTGGTGGATTACACTGGGGTATTGAGCACTGGAACTGCCGCTGGTGGGAAACATCAGTGTCATGAGTCACCAGTATTGGCGTTGGTGGATAACACTGGGGTGTTGAGCACTGGAAGTGCCTCTGGTGGGAAACATCAGTGTCATGAATCACCAGTATTGGCATTGGTGGATAACACTTAGGAAGTGAGCACTGGAACAGCCGCTGGTGGGAAACATCGGTGTCATGAGTCACCAATATTGGCGTTGGTGGATTACACTGGGGTGTTAAGCACTGGAACTGCCGCTGGTGGGAAACATCGGTGTCATGAGTCACGAGTATTGGCGTTGGTGGATAACACCGGGGTGTTGAGCACTGCAACTGCCGCTGGTGGGAAACATCGGTGTCATGAGTCACCAGTATTGTCGTTGGTGGATAACACCGGGGTGTCGAGCACTGGAACTGCCGCTGATGGGAAACATTGGTGTCTTGAATCACCAGTATTGGCATTGGTGGATAACACTTAGGTAGTGAGCACTGGAACAGCCGCTGGTGGGAAACATCGGTGTCATGAGTCACCACTATTGGCATTGGTGGATAAAACTGGGGTGTTGAGCACTGGAACTGCCGTTGGTGGGAAACATTGGTGTCATGAGTAACCAGTATTGGCGTTGGTGGATAACATTGGGGTGTTGAGCACTGGAACTGCAGCTGGTGGGAAATATCGATGTCATGAGTCACCAGTATTGGCGTTGGTGGATTACACAGGGGTGTTGAGCACTGGAACTGCCGCTGGTGGGAAACATCAGTGTCATGAGTCACCAGTATTGGCGTTGGTGGATAACACTGGGGTGTTGAGCACTGGAAGTGCCCCTGGTGGGAAACATCGGTGTCATGAATCACCAGTATTGGCATTGGTGGATAACACTTAGGTAGTGAGCACTGGAACAGCCGCTGGTGGGAAACATCGGTGTCATGAGTCACCAATATTGGCGTGGGTGGAATACACTGGGGTGTTAAGCACTGGAACTGCCGCTGGTGGGAAACATCGGAGTCATGAATCACGAGTATTGGCATTGGTGGATAACACCGGGGTTTTGAGCACTGCAACTGCCGGTGGGAAACATCGGTGTCATGAGTCACCAGTATTGTCGTTGGTGGATAACACTGGGGTGTTGAGCACTGGAAGTGCCGCTGGTGGGAAACATTGGTGTCATGAATCACCAGTATTGGCGTTGGTGGATAACACTTGGGTGTTGAGTACTGGAATGGCCACTGGTGGGAAACGTCGGTGTCATGAGTCACCAGTATTGGCGTTGGTGGATTACACTGGGGTGTTGAGCACTGGAATTGCCGCTGGTGGGAAACGTTGGTGTCATGAGTCACCAGTATTGGCCTTGGTGGATTACACTGGGGTGTTGAGCGCTGGAACTGCCGCTGGTGGGAAACGTCGGTGTCATGAGTCACCAGTATTGGCGTTGGTGGATAACACTGGGGTGTTGAGCGCTGGAACTTCCGCTGGTGGGAAACATTAGTGTCATGAGTCACCAGTATTGGCGTTGGTGGATAACACTGGGGTGTTGAGCGCTGGAACTGCCGCTGGTGGGAAACATCGGTGTCATGAGTCACCAGTATTGGCGTTGGTGGATTACACTGGGGTGTTGAGCGCTGGAACGCCTGCTGGTGGGAAACATCGGTGTCATGAGTCACCAGTATTGGCGTTGGTGGATAACACTGGGGTGTTGAGTGCTGGAACTGCCACTGGTGGGAAACATCGGTGTCATGAGTCACCAGTATTGGCGTAGGTGGATTACACTGGGGTGTTGAGCGCTGGAACGGCCGCTGGTGGGAAACATCGGTGTCATGAGTAACCAGTATTGGCGTTGGTGGGTAACACTGGGGAGTTGAGCGCTGGAACTGCCGCTGGTGGGAAACATCGGTGTCATGAGTCACCAGTATTGGCGTTGGTGGATTACACTGGGGTGTTGAGCACTGGAACGGCTGCTGGTGGGAAACATCGGTGTCATGAGTCACGAGTATTGGCGTTGGTGGGTAACACTGGGGGGTTGAGCACTAGAACTGCCGCTGGTGGGAAACATCAGTGTCATGAGTCACCAGTATTGGCGTTGGTGGGTAACACTGGGGTGTTGAGCACTGGAACTGCCGCTGGTGGGAAATATCGGTGTCATGAGTCACCAGTATTGGTGTTGGTGGCTAACACTGGGGTGTTGAGCACTGGAACTGCCGCTGGTGGGAAATATCGGTGTCATGAGTCACCAGTATTGGTGTTGGTGGGTAACACTGGGGTGTTGAGCACTGGAACTGCTGCTGGTGGGAAACATCGGTGTCATGAGTCACGAGTATTGGCGTTGGTGGGTAACACTAGGGTGTTGAGCACTGGAACTGCCGCTGGAGGGAAACATCGGTGTCATGAGTCATGAGTATTGGCGTTATTGGCGTTGGTGGATAACACTGGGGTGTTGAGCACTGGAACTGCCGCTGGTGGGAAACATTGGTGTCATGAGTCACCAGTATTGGTGTTGGTGGATAACACTGGGGTGTTGAGCACTGGAAATGCCGCTGGTGGGAAACATCAGTGTCATGAGTCACCAGTATTGGCGTTGGTGGGTAACACTGGGGTGTTGAGCACTGGAACTGCCGCTGGTGGGAAACATCGGTGTCATGAGTCACCAGTATTGGCGTTGGTGGGTAACACTGGGGTGTTGAGCACTGGAACTGCCGCTGGTGGGAAACATCGGTGTCATGAGTCACGAGTATTGGCGTTGGTGGGTAACACTGGGGTGTTGAGCACTGGAACTGCCGCTGGTGGGAAACATCGGTGTCATGAGTCACCAGTATTGGCGTTGGTGGGTAACACTGGGGTGTTGAGCACTGGAACTGCCGCTGGTGGGAAACATCGGTGTCATGAGTCACGAGTATTGGCGTTGGTGGATAACATTGGGGTTTTGAGTACTGGAACTGCCTTTGGTGGGAAACATCGGTGTCATGAGTCATGAGTATTGGCGTTATTGACGTTGGTGGATAACACTGGGGTGTTGAGCACTGGTGGGACATGTTGAGGTGAGAAATGCACTGGGGCAGAATCCAGTGATAATAGCAGTGGAGTAAATGCCACCTTAGAATGATATTTTCTCCAATTACACTTTGACCCCCCCCCCCCCCGGTCCCCACCCCCATCCAGCACTTTCCCCAAATAATCTAGGACTGAAGTTAGATTAGTAAATAATGACCCCAAACAAGTCAGAACCAGGGGTCTGGGGCTGCTTTTGGTGCTCTTGCTGAGTGGAGGTGTGCCTGCCATGTAGGGCCGGACTGCCTTAGTAGGCAGGCATTAGACGGATGGGCATATGGAGGTTTGCCCTTGTGTGGCACACAGAGCTGAACCGCGATTGTGAGTCTGCGGAGCGGGCCAGGCCTCACCAAACATGCTGGTGTTATAGCTTCTCTTCCTTCTCAGTAGAGGACGTCTCAGAGGTGCCTGAAGCTCCAGGACTGTCTCTGATATATAACATTGGGGCGATGCATCCCAGGACTGTCTCTGATATATAACATTGAGGCGAGGAATCTCAGGACTGTCTCTGATATATAACATTGAGGCGATTCATCCCAGAAAGACTCTCAGGACTGTCTCTGATATATAACATTGGGGCGAGGAATCTCAGGACTGTCCCTGATATATAACATTGGGGCGAGGAATCTCAGGACTGTCCCTGATATATAACATTGGGGCGAGGAATCTCAGGACTGTCTCTGATATATAACATTGGGGCGAGGAATCCCAGGACTGTCTCTGATATATAACATTGGGGCGAGGAATCCCAGGACTGTCTCTGATATATAACATTGGGGCGAGGAATCCCAGGACTGTCTCTCATATATAACATTGGGGCGATGAATCCCAGGACTGTCTCTGATATATAACATTGGGGCAATGAATCCCAGAACTGTCTCTCATATATAACATTGGGGCGAGGAATCCCAGGACTGTCTCTGATATATAACATTGGGGCGAGGAATCCCAGGACTGTCTCTGATATATAACTTTGGGGCGATGCATCCCAGGACTGTCTCTGATATAGAACATTGGGGCAATGACTAACCAGTACTTTCACCCATGGAAAGCCTTGTGCAGATGACACACCAGGGCTGATATGGTTTGTAAACCTTGGGATGATGAAAGCTCAGCTCTTTTCCTGGTAAGTCATATTGAGGCGACGACTCACCTGCTGGCTTAAGTGGGTAATTGTGATAGGTTATTTATAAGGCGCTTAATACCCAGACGTTTCTAAGCGCGGGCCCTGGGATGATCGAACCTGTGATGCTCCGCCTTGTTGCCCCTGACCTATCCTTGGGGTCCCCAGTTCTGCCCCTGGCGGGTCACATTGCAGCAATGACTCACCAGCGAAGCAATGACTCACTAATGGTCACAATGAAGAAATGACTCACCATTGATTGATATTTTATTTCTATCGCGCTCGTACACAAGTGTTTCAGAGCGCGATAAGGCAAGGGAGGGGAACAGGGGAGACTCACTAGTTATGCCCCTTGTGCAAGGGCGTTGCTAGGGGGGGGCTAAGGGGACTATAGCCCCTGATCTTTTGGTTATAGCCCCGGATAGAAACTCAGGAGCCACAGCCAAAAGACTAGCTAGCCCCCAGTCCCAACAGTTCCGACATCAGCTTAGCCCCGGATCTTTTCCAGACCTAGGAAAACCCCTGCCCTTGTGGGCAACTTTGGGCTGCTGAATCCCAGCTCTGTGTCTCAATAGGGCAGCCATGCATGGGTGGGTGATATTTGGCTGATGAATCTGCATATCCGCCTCTGGTGGGTCACATCCATGCCAGGTCTCAGCAATTCTATCACCGAGGGTTAATATTAACCAAGGGTTAATGTTGGGTGATGAATCCCCCGCTCTTTCCCTGGTGAGTCCCATTCAGGCAATTACTCACTAGTTATACCACTTGTGGGCAACTTTGGGCTGCTGAATCCCAGCTCTGTGTCTCATTAGTGCTGCCATGGGTGGGTGATATTTGGCTGATGGATCTGCATGTCTGCCTCTGGCGGGTCACATCCATGCCAGGTCCCTGCAATGCTATCACTGCTTGGACATGTCGGGGTGGTGCCCGCCTGTCTGTGTCTACTGAGTCACATTGAGGTGATGAATCCCAGGGCTGTCATTGGTGGATCCGGGGGTGGATCGCATTGGGGTGATGACTCGCTGGCCCGTCCGCCTGGCTCCGGGTTCAGCCCCACGCAGGCGTCGGTGATAAAGCGCGGTGGCTGTAAACGGCCTATTTGCGGCGGGATTATACGAGCCGTTCTATTTCTATGGAGGTGACTGTGGGCCCCGTGAGTGTGACAGGGCCCCTCCTCACTCGGCTCGCATAACCCCACTTGCGTGATGTGTGTGGGCGAGGGCAGCCTCTCCCGTTACGCGAAGTTCCGACCTTAATACCCCCAAACGCTCCAGCTGCAGCTCAGGCCGAATTCATGGACACATCAAAGACTGACGAGCTGACCGCAGATACGGCATTGACTGCAGCCAGAGAGATATGGCGAGAGGGAGAGAGAGAGGGGGGGGGGGGTATAAATGGAGGGTGGGGGAGCGTGAGAGGGGGAGAGAGAAGAGGGGAAGAGAGGGAGGAGAGGTAGAGAGATATGGCGAGAGCCAGACAGGGTGAGGGGGGATATAGATGGGAGAGAGAGAGAAAGAGAGAGAAGAGGGAGGAGAGAGAGAGATGGCGAGATCTAGAAAGGGCTAGGGGGGATATAGATGGGGGAGAGAGAGAGAGAGAGAGAGAGAAGAGGGAGGAGAGAGAGAGATGGCGAGATCTGGACAGGGCGAGGGGGGATATAGATGGGGGGAGAGAGAGAGAGAAGAGGGAGGAGATAGAGGAGAGAGAGAGATGGCGAGATCTAGAAAGGGCTAGGGGGGATATAGATGGGGGGAGAGAGAGAGAGAGAGAGAGAGAGAGAGAAGAGAGAGAGGGATGGCGAGAGGGAGAGAGAGAGGGGGGTATAAATGGAGGGTGGGGGAGCGTGAGAGAGGGAGAGAGAAGAGGGGAAGAAGAGGGAGGAGGGAGAGAGAGATATGGCGAGAGCCAGACAGGGTGAGGGGGGATATAGCTGGGGGAGAGAGAGAGAGAGAGAGAGAGAGAGGAGGGAGGAGATAGAGGAGAGAGAGAGATGGCGAGATCTAGAAAGGGCGAGGGGGATATAGATGGGGGAGAGAGAGAGAGAGAAGAGGGAGGAGAGAGAGAGATGGCAAGATCTAGACAGGGCGAGGGGGGATATAGATGGGGGAGAGAGAGAGAGAGAGAGAGAGAGAAGAGAGAGAGGGATGGCGAGAGAGAGGGGGGTATAAATGGAGGGTGGGGGAGCGTGAGAGAGGGAGAGAGAAGAGGGGAAGAAGAGGGAGGAGAGAGAGAGAGATATGGCGAGAGCCAGACAGGGTGAGGTGGGATATAGATGGGGGAGAGAGAGAGAGAGAGAGAAGAGGGAGGAGAGAGAGAGATGGCGAGATCTAGACAGGGCGAGGGGGATATAGATGGAGGGAGAGAGAGAGAGAGAAAAGAAGGAGGAGAGAGAGAGATGGCGAGATCTAGACAGGGCGAGGGGGATATAGATGGGGGAGAGAGAGAGAGAGAGAGAGAGAGAGAGAGAGAGAAGAGGGAGGAGAGAGAGAGATGGCGAGATCTAGACAGGGCGAGGGGGATATAGATGGGGGGAGAGAGAAGAGGGAGGAGAGAGAGAGAGAGAGAGAGAAGAGAGAGAGAGAGAGAGAGGGATGGCGAGATCTAGACAGAGCGAGGGGGGATATAGATGGGGGAGAGAGAGAGAGAAGAGGGAGGAGAGAGAGAGATGGCGAGATCTAGATAGGGCGAGGGGGGATATAGATGGGGAGAGAGAGAGAGAGAGAAGAGGGAGGAGAGAGAGAGATGGCGAGATCTAGACAGGGCGAGGGGGATATAGATGGAGGGAGAGAGAGAGAGAGAAAAGAGGGAGGAGAGAGAGAGATGGCGAGATCTAGACAGGGCAAGGGGGATATAGATGGGGGGAGAGAGAAGAGGGAGGAGAGAGAGAGAGAGAGAGAGAAGAGAGAGAGAGGGATGGCGAGATCTAGACAGGGCGAGGGGGATATAGATGGGGAGAGAGAGAGAGAGAGAGAAGAGGGAGGAGAGAGAGAGATGGCGAGATCTAGAAAGGGATAGGGGGGATATAGATGGGGGAGAGAGAGAGAGAGAAGAGGGAGGAGAGAAAGAGATGGCGAGATCTAGACAGGGCGAGTGGGGATATAGATGGGGAGAGAGAGAGAGAGAGAGAGAGAGAGAAGAGGGAGGAGAGAGAGAGATGGCGAGATCTGGACAGAGCGAGGGGGGATATAGATGGGGAGAGAGAGAGAGAGAGAGAAGAGGGAGGAGAGAGAGAGATGGCGAGATCTAGACAGGGCGAGGGGGGATATAGATGGGGGAGAGAGAGAGAGAAGAGGGAGGAGAGAGAGAGATGGCGAGATCTAGACAGGGCGAGGGGGATATAGATGCGGGTGAGAGAGAGAGAGAGAGAGAAGAGGGAGGAGAGAGAGAGATGGCGAGATCTAGACAGGGCGAGGGGGATATAGATGGGGTGAGAGAGAGAGAAGAGGGAGGAGAGAGAGAGATGGCGAGATCTAGATAGGGCGAGGGGGGATATAGATGGGGAGAGAGAGAGAGAGAGAAGAGGGAGGAGAGAGAGAGATGGCGAGATCTAGACAGGGCGAGGGGGATATAGATGGAGGGAGAGAGAGAGAGAGAAAAGAGGGAGGAGAGAGAGAGATGGCGAGATCTAGACAGGGCAAGGGGGATATAGATGGGGGGAGAGAGAAGAGGGAGGAGAGAGAGAGAGAGAGAGAGAAGAGAGAGAGAGGGATGGCGAGATCTAGACAGGGCGAGGGGGATATAGATGGGGAGAGAGAGAGAGAGAGAGAGAGAAGAGGGAGGAGAGAGAGAGATGGCGAGATCTAGAAAGGGCTAGGGGGGATATAGATGGGGGAGAGAGAGAGAGAGAAGAGGGAGGAGAGAGAGAGATGGCGAGAGCTAGACAGGGCGAGGGGGGATATAGATGGGGGGGGAGAGAGAGAAGAGGGAGGAGACAGAGAGAGATGGCGAGATCTAGACAGGGCGAGAGGGGATATAGATGGGGGTAAGAGAGAGAGAGAAGAGGGAGGAGAGAGAGAGATGGTGAGATCTAGACAGGGCGAGGGGGGATATAGATGGGGGAAGAGAGAGAGAGAGAAGAGGGAGGAGAGAGAGAGAGATGGCGACATCTAGACAGGGCGAGGGGGGATATAGATGGAGGGTGAGAGAGAGAGAGAGAGAGAAGAGGGAGGAGAGAGAGATGGCGAGATCTAGACAGGGCGAGGGGGGATATAGATGGGGAGAGAGAGAGAGAGGGAGAGAGGGAAGAGGGAGGAGAGAGAGAGAGAGATGGTGAGATCTAGACAGGGCGAGGGGGGATATAGATGGGGGAGAGAGAGAGAGGAGGGAGGAGAGAGAGGAGAGAGAGAGATGGTGAGATCTAGACAGGGCGAGGGGGCATATAGATGGGGGGGAGAGAGAGAGAGAGAAGAGGAAGGCGAGAGAGAGATGGCGAGATCTAGACAGGGCGAGGGGGGATATAGATGGGGGGGAGAGAGAGAGAGAGAGAAGAGGGAGGAGAGAGAGAAATGGCGAGATCTGGACAGGGCGAGGGGGGATATAGATGGGGGGAGAAAGAGAGAGAGAGAAGAGGGAGGAGAGAGAGAGATGGCGAGATCTAGACAGGGCGAGGGGGGATATAGATGGGGGAAGAGAGAGAGAGAGAGAGAGAGAGAGAGAAAAGAGGGATGGCGATCTAGACAGGGCGAGGGGGATATAGATGGGGGAGAGAGAGAGAGAGAGAGAGAGAAGAGGGAGGAGAGAGAGAGAGAGATGGTGAGATCTAGACAGGGCGAGGGGGGATATAGATGGGGGGAGAGAGAGAGAGAGAGAAGAGGGAGGAGAGAGAGAGATGGCGAGATCTAGACAGGGCGAGGGGGGATATAGATGGGGGAGAGAGAGAGAGAGAAGAGGGAGGAGAGAGAGATGACGAGATCTAGACAGGGCGAGGGGGGATATAGATGGAGAGAGAGAGAGAGCGAGAGAGAGAAAAGAGGGAGGAGAGAGAGAGATGGCGAGATCTAGACAGGGCGAGGGGGATATAGATGGGGGGAGAGAGAGAAAGATAGAGAGAAGAGGGAGGAGAGAGAGGGATGGCGAGATCTAGACAGGGCGAGGGGGGATATAGATGGGGGTGAGAGAGAAAGAGAAGAGGGAGGAGAGAGAGAGATGGCAAGATCTAGACAGGGCGAGGGGGGATATAGATGGGGTGAGAAGAGAGAGAGAGAGAGAGAGAGAGAGAAGAGGGAGGAGAGAGAGAGATGGCGAGATCTAGACAGGGCGAGGGGGGATATAGATGGGGTGAGAGAGAGAGAGAGAGAGAAAAGAGGGAGGAGAGAGAGAGATGGCGAGATCTAGACAGGGCGAGGGGGGATATAGATGGGAGGGGAGAGAGAGAGAGAGAGAGAAGAGGGAGGAGAGAGAGAGATGGCGAGATCTAGACAGGGCGAGGGGGGATATAGATGGGGGAAGAGAGAGAGAGAGAGAGAGAGAGAGAGAAGAGGGAGGAGAGAGAGAGATGGCAAGATCTAGACAGGGCGAGGGGGGATATAGATGGGGGAGAGAGAGAGAGAGAGAAGAGGGAGGAGAGAGAGAGATGGCGAGATCTAGACAGAGCGAGGGGGATATAGATGGGGTGAGAGAGAGAGAAGAGGGAGGAGAGAGAGATGGCGAGATCTA